>NC_134147.1:16510000-26510000 GCF_033958435.1 Carettochelys insculpta | reverse complement strand
AAGTGCTCCTCATGCCAGCCTGGACAAGGCCCATTATTAATGTTTTACAACCACCCCTTGCCCAGGAGTCAAATCCCCTTTTTAAAACCCCATCAAATTAAAAATTGGCAAGTGTTGATCTTGGCCAGTGAGAAGCTGAGTGTTGATTGTAGGTAGGAACTTGGTATGTTTAGTCTGGCTTACACTTTATGTTTTCCCTTCATCAAATTAATTCAGCTGTATTTTTTTGAAAAAGAAAAGAAAAAAACTATTGGACAATCTGAAGCTCTGGGTTAAAATTGCAGCATTGCTTTAAAACAACAAAATAGCTTAGAAATATAACACAAAGGGTGTCGTGGTAAGAATGGGACTTCACCAGCCACAATAGCAACATTGCTTTATGTAAACACTGCTTTTGTGGATGAGTATAAGAGGCTTCACTTGTAATTTCAGAACTCTGAGTGTTTGTTGAATTTATTCCATATTAGGTAATTACATTCTGACTCCCCAAAATTATTCCCCCTGCTGTGTTGATTGGATTCAGGATTCTTCTCCACTTCCTGTCTTAAAGTCTCGTGTAGCACTGCTGTGCACTGTTAAACACCTGATAGGATTCATCCTAGAGCAGGTTGCATTTCAGCAGCTGGTGAAAGGAGCTAGGTAAATCCTGGAAAGGGTAGAATGATCAAAAAGAGTTAGTCTCCTAACTTCACCAATTTCGGTCCTATCTTCTACAGATTTCAACAGAAGTATGGCACCTCAATAGAAGCTAGCGGGCGAAAGCCTTGTGAGCAATCCACCCAAGAGCACTTTGAAATCTTTGGTATTTCTGTCTAAGCGTGTGTAGTAAAGACCCTCGTTCCCTCCTTCTGCTCCTGCTCCACCCAGCTGTCTATCCATGTCACATCATGTCTTGTGAATCACCATCGTATCTGACCCCACAATGTCACAGCCTGGATGGAGTCTGACAGTAGAGGCGACACTTCATTCTGACTACCGTTGTTTGACTCCATAAGCCCCAGCTCAGCAAGGCACATAAGCAGCAGGGCTGACACCCACCTCTGGCCCCAGGGCAAGGTGGAGGGGCCCAGTTCTGTGCTGAGGAAGGGGTGGGGCTAAGGGCAATCCGCTCTCAGTGCCATGAAGAACGGTGGTGCTGCCCCACCCTCGGCCCTCAAAGCTGTGCAGCGCAGTGCTCCGGCAGCAATTGAAAGGGGCCCAGAGCTCTAGTCACCACCACTGCCACAGTAGCAATGGTGAGGGCCAGGACCTCTCTGAAATGCTGGCCCTTTGTGCATCTCCCCCCATCATCTGCTGGCCTGCATGTAAGCATGTGCCCATGGAGACTACTCATGTGCTTAATGTTGGGTGCCTTGCTGAAACATGGGCTCAGAGACTTAATCTCCCCCATTGAGACGACATATGTAACTACATACATGTGATGCCTGTAATACACATGCACAGGGAAATGCTCAGGGTCACTGACACACAAAGTGCAGTTGAATGTTAGTACTGGTTGAGAACAGCCCTGGCTGCAAATTCCATGTGTGATTCTAAAATCACACCACCTGCAAAGACGAATTTCAACAGGGGAATTATCAACATTTACCCAATAAGGCTGTCAGGGATGGGCTCTGACTGCACGACTGGGAGGTGATGTTTGACCACTGCCGAGTTGAGAGCTGTTTAGCTCATAGCCCAGCTTTAATATTTAATAGTGAGCTGATAATGTAAAAGAGGGACTTCAGGTTCTCGTTTTACATGCATTCATGCCGTCACTGAATGCCAGGTATCCGCTGCTCATTTACAGCATATTTATTGAGGAATGACTCGTGCTGCCTTCACAGTTTCCTGAAGCACATGGTGAGATGGACTCAGCATGCAGCATGTTCCCCATGCAAGACTGACCATGTCACTGCAGGCTCGGAGGGTACAGGCCACTGCTTCAAAGCCAAACAGAGCTGAGCTTATGAGCCTTCAGGAAATTAATAACATGCTCATGTCATCGTCTTGCCTTTTTCAAATTGAATCCCTCTGTGCTGCGATTGGGGGAGATGAGAGATTCCATCAGAGAAACCAGCGTTGGAAATAATAATGGAAAACCCCAAAGAGTGTGCGACCTTGGAAGGAAAGTCAGGTCAGAATTCAAATGCTGCCTGCTAGCCATATAGTCACAGACACATGTAAATGCCCAAGACAAACGCATGAGGGCCTGGCATGGCCCAAAGATGGGAGCAGGGTGTTAAGAGTTCGATCAGAAGCCCCAAATGAGGGAGCGACAGCATGAACTAGCGGGGCTGAGCCTCTGCTGTGTTGTAGAAAGTGGCTTTATTTCCCTGTGCCCCGACAACGTTCTTGCACTGAACATCTGCTGGGCGATCTCATAGGTGGTATGGAGCCCTTGTGTGGTCAGGCTCTGGGCTCCCCTCTCACCTTCCCACAGCGTCTAGTGTCCTCCATTACCTCCTGTGTGCAGCCCAGTGACAGGGTCCCTGACTCACCCCTGGGTTAATTGCAGTGCTCCCTGTAAGCTGGTCCCTTGTGCAGCATCTCAGAAGAAATTCAAGTGCCTCCTAGCTGATTAGCAGACCTCCCACAGGTAGGTTTTGCATTTGTATTGGTAGTGCACATTCACACATGCCTCGGTGTACATAAAATTTATTCGGCACACAGATGGAAAAGATTAGCGGGCGCATTGGTTAGCTGCAGTGTTCCCCATAAGCTGAGCGTTTAGGCAGCCACCCAGGACAGATTCAGGTGCTGCCCAGCTAATTAGCAGAGCCCCACAGCTGGCAGCATCTTGGTGGTACACATCTGCATATGCCTTGGTGCACATAACAAAATTTATTCTGCCCATGACTGGAAAAAAGTTAGAGGGACTGCTGGCTAGCTGCCCCTTTAAGGTTTACAAGCCATTCTGGATAGGTCTGGTCAAATCTGCACTTGTCCCTCTGTCTCCACCCTGTGTTGCCCCTGGACTGCACAGCATCCAGTGAGCTCAGGATCCTGGCACCCCGATGTCAGCACATCAGGTGTCTGTCCAGAACCAAGGCAGGTGTGTTCCTTTGCCTTTCAAGTGGTAACTGTTGTGGGATGCCAGTTTCCTGATGAAGCTGTAATTAAATAGTCAGATTGTGCCCTCAGGGAGCGGGTGGTGAGTGAGATTTGGCATCAGGGCCTTTAATTTCTGCAATTCTTGATTCCTCTTGGAAAGCTCCGGCCAGGCTGGGCACCAACAGGCATGAGTCCCTCATGGGATGTGTGGCTGGCGAGGGAAGGGTTGAAATAGTTTCTAACAGCTACTTTTGTAACATTAGTAAAATCAAAGCAAAGCGTGTAGAAGTTCCTATTAAGACCCATTTAACTTCCCACATTTCAAGATGAAGTATTTTTGCTGGAGGCAGGTTCTGAGTTTGCTGCTAAGGCCAGGAGAGACGATTGGATTACAGGGCGGAACAGAGCCCAAATCAGCTCTCTTCAAGAATAAGGCCTTTTCTAATCAGGATCAGCTTAATTCTGTCATCTGAATGGTGAGACTTGCCCCATTGGTGAAGGAAGAAGAGTTGGGAGAAGAATGTTTTTTTGCAGGGCCCAGGATAGCCAGCTAGACAGACCAACCTGTGATGCGATTTATAATGCCGTGTGAACGATGGACCGCTATATCAGCTACTTGGGGGTTTTCTCTGGATTTTTGAAAATTGCCTTATTTAACCCTGACATTTTGTGCCTCCCAGCATCTGTTGTCTAAGGATCCCAACGTGTTTTGCAGATGTTAATTATGCCTCATAATGCAGCTCTGGGAAATGCAGGAGTTATTGCGGGGGGGGCGCTTTACCGACAGGGAAACTGAGGCACAGAGTGCTTCCTGCAAGACTGTTCCAAAGTTGCACAAGGACTCCATGGCAGAGATTACTGGTAATAGAAACCAGGGTCACAGGTTCCAGGCCTGGGTGGTGACCATTTAAATAGCACTATCATCTTTAATAGGTGCAGTGCCACAGCTGTGAAACAGAGCACCTAGCAACACCATCAGGATGCAAAATGAATTCTTCGTTAACAGTGGCAGACAGCAAAATCTCCCTTTTCTGCACAAAGCAGCACCTCTGTGTCCTGGCTTGCATGTCATCAAGAAGTTGTTTCCAGGCCACCTGATCCATGCTGTAAAATGCATTTTGCAGGTGTGAAGCAAAACTCGAGAGTAATATATTCTTTATTGTTGTTGTTTTATTTTATTTTAAAATTGTCACCTCGTTTGCGAATGCGTGCTAAGGTTCCAGACCTGAAAATATCAGTGCCTGTGCTAAATATTACAAACATTCACCCAAGACTGTATGCTATTTGCAGGAGGCACTATGTGGTCTTATCTGTACTGGGAGGTCCGTAATGCACTTTGGATAACTGTAAAATATAATAATAGATTCCTGTGTGATTACAGACTGAACTGTGCATTGAACTCTGACTGTGCTGCTGGTGTTGTGAGAATTAGCCCCACTGTACTAAGGAAGGATGGTCTTGTGGGTAAGGGAATTTGCATTCTAAACCCGACTTCCTGTGATCTTTGGCAAGTTACTTATGCCACTAGTTTCAAGCACAGCTGGCCTAACTTAGTGATCAGTACAGAATGACCAAGAGAAGTGCTGTACGTACACAGATGTGTCCCTCTCCAGACAGTCAGTTCAGGTGCCTCAATGTTTGAAACAAGTTCCCAAAATCAAGGGGAGGCACTTGTGAAAATTAAATTTTGGCCACATTTGCAAAAATAACTTCTAATTTTGGGGTGTCTCAATTTCGAGATCCCAAGCTGCCTAACGCTAGCAGAGAATACTTGTTAGTGATTGATATGTAAAGACTGAGGTTCAAAGCAGGGAGATGAAGCAAAGAGATTAGATTAAGATTCACATCAGCAGGTGGAGATGCTAACACATGTGATTTGGTACTGGATAAAACCATTCCCTGAAAGACTGTCACTGGAAAACCCTTCACTTGTATAGGTGCATGTGATTAGCTAGTAGAGACTACCAAAAAAAGTAGAATTCTGGGAGCGAAGAGGCCAGAGAAAACTACAGAACAGAGCGGGCAGAGAAGCTGCATGGGGGTCTGGAAGCAGTTTGATTCTTGAGTGCAAAACTAAAGTTGGTGACCTAAACATTTTGTTGCTGTCCCTATACTGACGGGCAGGGATACACTAGGGCCAGGCATTGAGGGGAGGGAGTTAATTGCTCCCTAACTTGCTGCTGGATTCTGCATGATCCCAGACCTGACAGCCTGCATAGAAAGAAAAACTTCTCCAATCCCACCAAAGTCAATGTTTTCAAGGGAAATAGCTGCAACTGGGGATTGATCCTTTACCTCTATTACTGGGATCTCTACTTTGCCCGTTGCAAAGCACAAACCCAACTACATCAAGTGAGCAATGCAGGGATTGCCGGGCTGCTGCTGATGTGACAGTTCATGAAAGGCAGATAATCCAGCAATCAGGTAGGTCTAGGAAGTCATTTGAGAGTGTCAGATGCTACTGTGCTCCCTGAAAACTGTAGCAGTCACTGCTTTTGCTGGCTCCCTGCATGCTAAAGATTGCCCTCTGCTTTATTGCTGACTGCCCAGTAAAAGAGCTTCAAAGCTCAGGATTTTAAGGTACAGTACCTATTACATTCTGCTCAAAAGCTGGAGTGGGGATGTCCCGTTACCACACTGAGGTATTTGTCTCAGTGTACAGTGCTGTTTGCTCTACGCCCTTGTGAGGTTGCGCAGCCCCTGGCTATGGTTCAGGACTGTTTTAATGCCCTGCGAGTTGTGACAGCCCAGCACAACACAGGGTTCACCAGCTACCCCAAAATGCCATTTATGAGTCTCTTCCAAATTAAGCAAGATGCCTCTGTACATGGCAGTGAGGTGGATGGATGGAATACTCTTGATGCATGCTGGTTCAGTGACTGCTGTGCAATGTGGTATAATTCAGCATGATTTGCAGTCTGCTCAGAAGAGGTCTAAGATTGGAATAGCAGATATTACAGAAGTTTGGGCCTGAGATGCATCAGCAGAGCTAGGAATGGAGGCAAAGTCGGGAGTAGCAGGGAGGCTGCAGGGCAGGCCCCAGATGCAGTGGCAGAGTTAGGGAAAAGGGATTATTTCTATAATGCCATGGTTTTCAACCTGTTTAGCCTTAATGGCCTAATATGTGGTCCACGATACATGACCTGAGATGCAGGTTGAGAACCCCATCATGCCCTCCACAAGCCACCCCAACCCCTGTGCTAACACCTCCTGCTTAGGACCCCCCCTCCACAGAGTGGGACCAGGAGTGGAACCCTGGGCAAGGCCCCAGCAACAGGGAATTTGGACCCTACATTGTGGGGTTGGTGGAAGGACAGCTGGATGGTAGCCCCCAACCCCGGTCTCCCCTGTGCTTTGTGGGGCCAGCCAACAGGCAGCCCTGACCCTGGACACATCTACCATGTGGGGCCAGCTGGACAGGTGGGAACTGGGAGCTATCTGCACAGCCTGGCAGTCTGTGGCATGCAGCAGTGTGCTGACTGGACTATGTGTGGAAAATTGCTGATATGAGGCCTGGGGAGCACTTCAGAACATGATGATTCACCCACCTTTTATTAGCTTTGAAGGCTCCTTTAACATTCTTGCATCTCCTGGAGAAAGGCTGATGCCACAGTGCTGTGAGAAGAAGCTGAGCTGGCGGACACCCCTTGTGGCCTTCAGCCACCCCAGATGCACCAGAGTCAGGTACTAGAGAACTCTTCTGGAAGTATCAGAATTGCTTAGCGACAATGTTCCCTGTAAACTGAGTGCTTGGTCAGCCAGCCAGGAGAGAGTCAGCTGCTGCCCAGCTGATTATCAGAGCACCCACAATGGGTAGCCTGTGTTGCTATGGGTGCTGCACATTCGCACATGCCTTGGTGCTCATAACAAAATTTATTCTGTCCCTGCATGGAAAAAATTAGGGGGAAATCTGCTTAGCACCATTATTTCCCAGATGAGAAGACTGCCATGCTGGGTGCCAGGAAATCTCTCTACATGGAAGTTTACATGGAAGGGGACTGAATAGCTCAGGGAGTTCAGAACATGAGCCTCCATTAAACCACTGATTTCACATCCGCCCCAGGCCAGTGGTGTTTAAAAGTAATTTGCAATAGCTTAATGGCCCTGGTGGGAAATGTCTGTCTCAGTCCATTCCCTAGTCAGCAGGACTCAACATCACATGTTGGCTCTGACTTACCTCCTTGCTGGCAATCGCAGCAGAAAGACAGAATGGGTCTGAGCATCCTGTCTCCTTTGGTGGTGGTTTCATTTAGTGCTAGTGTATTTGCAAACCATGCTCTGTGGGTGGAGGACTTTGGTTTCCACAGTGGTTGCTCTAGCACTTTTACTCACCCTTGCATTCATGTTTAAAAATCAAACCACCCACCACCTGAGCAGTGCTGAGTAACAAGGGCCTTGCCCTTGATTCCTGAGGTCATCTGTTTGAGGTACCCACAGGGCAGCTGTTTTGCACTATAACTTGCCTCTGCCTTTTGGACAGTGCTGGCCTGGCGTTTTGCACGGTGTGTGCATTCTGTGGGCAGGATTTTCAATACGACTCAGCAATCAGAGTCAGGTCCAGATCTTCAAAAGTACCCAGGGCTTTTTGAAAATCAAGCTCCAATTCTGAGTGGTGGGAACTTAAAAATGTGACCCTGAGCTCTTTTGAACTTGGCCCTCTGTTTCCCTTGTGTTCCAAGTATCTCCAGCTTCCACTTGTAGCTGAAGAATGAGATCTACTCTGGGCCTTATTGTAATGTCTTTATTAATGGTTTTCCAAGGTCTTATGATCTTTTACTAATTGTTACAAATATTAGCACTACATGATCTTTCTTTGGTCTCTGCATATTGATGAGGGGAAAGACAAGATACTTAGAAACATCAGCTAGAGCAGAATTCAGCTGCCTCTTTACTCAGTGGTGTTTTTCACGTCCACCTTTTTTTCCAGAGACTAAATTGTCTTCCACTTCATTTCCAAGTGGATGGGCTTGATTGATAGTCCCCTTAGTAGTTGGGGTTCTGTGTAACTTTAGACACTGTCTTTCTCCTTGTGTCCTGTTTTGGCAGTTGAGATCAGCTGGAACATGCAATCCAATGAGCCCTCAATTTGTATACCTGTTGCTGGGGACAAGATGTTCTGAGGCAATCTTCCCCTCATTGTTTTGTTCAGACAGAGCTGCCCATTGACTTTCAGTGCATGGTGCAAGGCTCAAGCTACTTCAGAGGGCATGAGTTTACTGTGACCTGCAGAGCCTTATTTAGGGGGTCCTGTTGGCATCATATCCACTTAGATTTGTGGTTGTGTGAGATATTTAAAAACTTTGTTCCGGATTCTTGGTAATAGATGCCTGGCACAAACTGAAAGGCTCTGTGTTTCACTCAGTCACCATGACAGGTTTCTAAAATTAATCTACCGCCTCTGAGTCTCTGCTTAATGAAATCAGTAAACTTTGTTAGGACCATTTGTTTAAGAAAATATTTTCTGATCTTCTGAGGTTCTGTTTAGGAACCAGGAAGTGGATGGGCACAGCCTGCGCATGACTAAAAGGACCCCCCTAAGGTGAGGGGGAACCCACTAAGAGACATGGCCCTAAGCAAATTCAGGGGACAACTAAAAAGAAAAAGAGGGACAGGAGTGAAGGTCTGAGGTTTAAAACAAGGGAGCCAGAGGGGTACACTGAGCACAGAGCCCCGGACAGCGCCCACTGCTCCTCAAAGGCATCAAGGAAGCCAGTGGGCTCTGCCCAGAGGAACTCTGGCCGGATTCGTGAGTGGAGGGCAGAGCAGAAATAGGCCCCACAGTCACAGTCTCCCCCCCACCCCCCGGCCAGCCTCTTCTCCCTGGTGTTGTCAATGGCTACTTTAGTCATAGCCAGGAGGAGGCTGATGAGAAGGTCCTGCGACTTGGTGGGGCCACGGATGGGGTGTGCCAGGATCAGAAGGTGCAGGGAGAAGTGCAGCCAGAACCAAAACAGGAGGTTCTGGAGAAGATGGAAGAGGGGCTGCAACCTGGCTCACTCGACATAAATGTGTGCCAGGGTCTCCCTCATGCCGCAAAAGGAACAAGTGTCCGGGAGGGGGTGAACCGCGCCAAGTACATGCCCGTGCTCACCGCCCTGTGGAGGATTCTCCAACCGATGTCCCTGGTGGGCCGCGGGACTAGGGTGGAAGAGAGGCTGGCCCACCAGGGCTCCCCACTCTCCAAAGGTGGTAGAAGGTCCCGCCACCCACTGCACCTTGGATTGTTGGTTTGGTTTTTGTTTGTTTGGGCGTTTTTTTTTTTCGCCAGTATGTCACTACCCATTTAAACCCATTTCGTTTAGCCGCCTTCTGTTTTTGCTGCCTCTTTCTGAAGAGGTAGATGGAGAAAAAGGTAGACTGGAATTTTGCGCCTTGATGCACTGGCCTGGGTGTTCTCTGGGGGGACACCATCCTGGCTGGGACAGAGACAGAACCTGCACCTTCTACCACAAATCCTGGCCATTTATTTGAGTGCAGGTACTTTGTTCATTAGCCAGCAGGTATTGGCTCAGAGACATGTTGAGTCAGTATGTTGCGCAGTTAATGCTGGGGCATTACTTGTATCTCTGCTGTCCCCATCACACGATCCTCATGGGTTTATTCTCTCCCTGTAGTTGATGTCACTGTGTGTGGTACTGTGGTGTATCCCAGGATCCTTGGGCTTGTAGACAAAGTGGTCCTTCCTCCAGTCATTCTGGTGGAGATGTTGTACTCAAGCTTGCCAGGCTGCTCCACCTCAGACATCTGCTGGTGCTTGCTCACATCATCCAAAGACACTTGTCCAACAAGCTGCTATTCAAAGAGGTTTGTTTGTTTTTTTTAAAAAAATATTATTATTCAGACTTCCTTAAGGCCTCCTCAGAAAGCTCTGGCGTACCATCTACAGATGTGGCATAGCAGCCTTGGTTGCAAAATATATCCGGCATGGCAGTTGGTAGCAGTGTTGTGCAATCTCCATTAACTTACGGAAACCACTGTGAGATACTATTAAAGAGACTCCGGTTCCAATCTATCACCCCAGCTGCAGTCATGTGTCCAGCTGTCAGCCGAAAGCGCATGCACATGCAGACAGTACAAGGTTTGCGGCCTCTGCAAATCTTTCCCCTTGAAGTATGTTCTCTTGCATAGGGGTGGGAGATTCAAAATGAATGATTGGCTCTCACATGACACCATTGGCAGCCAGTAATACCATGTTCTTCTTGATCATGTTGCCATCAGGAGTTTCTCTACAGTATTTTTCACCACTATTATTGTCATAGTGCTGTTCAAAATTTGTTTGGGGTGTTTTTAAATGACCATATAAAATTTATTTGGGAAGGCAAAGGAACTTCAGTGGGCTGAAGTTACCAGTATGGGCCAGACCTGGGGTTACAGTGGACTGGACTCTGATATACCTTGACCTCTTTCATCCTTATTTCATATCTAAACACTTTTTCCTAATCAGAATCCTAAATGAGTCTTTGGATTTGCTGTAGGACTCTATGATGAATTGACCAAGCCCTGTGGTTACTCTCGTGGGTGGTGGTATACCAGGTTTGGCGCATGCAGCTGGAGCGTCCCAGCTTGGGATAACCTTCTTTGTGGTTTTGGAAACCAGGAAGCGCGCTCAAGGAGGGAGGTGCATCAGCATTGACTCTGGGGTTGTCCGTATCTATGATCATACAGTTCAGTTCCTCAGAGTCAGTAACCATAGGTTTGCCAGGATTGCTTCATTCTTGTCTGCCAAGGATGCTGTGAAAGTGTGGAATGAGCCCATATTGGAGCTCATACAAGGAATGGGGCCAAACGAAGTGATTGGGCTGCAGGTTTGTATTGGGTCAAGAGGGATCCAGTCTGTTCCTATGTGCCTTGTGGGACACCTCCATCTGAATGGAAATCTTTGGGCCAACAGGATTGAATGGGACCAGGGCTCCGGAATCAACAAATGGAAAGGTGATGAACACAGCTGGGTTGATTACTTGATGATTGCTCATGGTGGTAACGTGCAGATCGTCTAATGACAGAGTCCAGGACCTCTGAAATGCATCTTCTCCTTTTGGGGAAATTTGGGTCAGTGCTTAGGCCTAACACTAAGGTGATACAGCTCCATTCTGTTTGGGTCTTACTAGTCACTTTTTGAAAGAAGCTGGGTCTGGGATATAAGTGGCATATGTGGAGCACCCAAATGTCCCCTGGACTGACAACAACACTGCTTAATAACCAGGAGTCAGATGGGATTCTGGACTACAGGTTGAACCTCTCTAGTCCGGCACTCTTAGGACCTCACTGGTGCTGAAAGAGAATTTGCTGGACTATAGGTGGTCAGTATTGTCCAGCCAAATTACCAACATGTCCACTGCTTACTGGATTCTTAGAAGACAGTTAGGGATAAATTAAGCTAAGTAACAGCACAGAACACTGAGAGCCAGAACTGGTGGCTGTAAACAAACTTCATGAGATCAGAGGAAACTTGGCCATGCCCATGTTAAGTGGTCTTCCGGTTAACTGCAATTATGCAGGATTATGGATGTTGCTGGATGAGACAGGGTCAGCCTGTACTAGTGCAAGTTGATTTGGGTCAGCTCACAAAGTTCCCCCGGGAGCATATTTCCCATGCTAAGGAGGGAGAACTTAGCCTTGCACTTCACTGCGTCTTGCTGAAGTCACTGGCATGAATGGAAAGCTGATGCAATAGTATTTCACCAGAGCGCAGTTCTGGGGAGCTGCAAACCCCTTCAGTTTCTACCAGGAAAAGGAGTTTGCCCTCAAAGCCAGCAAAACATAGGGGGATTAGCGTAGAGTGGGTCTAGTCCACGCTGGGGGTGAATTGAGATGTTCCCTTGCTCTGGCTGAAGCCATCCACAGACACTGGAAACGGGAGAGATGAGATGTGGGCCTGGGAAGCCCCATCATCCCAATTGACTCTCACCTAGTTAGCGCATGCCCCGCTAGTCGGAACCTGATCTTCAAATCAGCAAAGCCAAGCTGAAGACACCTATAACATTAGGCAAGGACTTCACTCCAAAGCAAGTTAGTAACCTGCAGCTGAAAACCCCAGAGCCCCACTTTGCACGTCAGGCTGTTTACCACAGTGGCTTTATTGCAGTTTATTGTACGGCAACACCTTTTCCAGCACACCACCCTCTGTCGTCACCTTTCGCTTCTTTTGCTCTCCACAGACATATTAAATCCTGGGAGGCCGGCACAGATGAAATTGCCACCGTTCCATTACTTGGCTGTCAGCATCCGTTACACTCATGAGCATCGGACACTACCTCAGACAATAATAAAGATGATATGAGCAGAGTGGAGAGGAGATTTAAAAACATCTGTGTAAAGGGCATTTGGGTCCTTGCGCTGTTTATTGCACACCCTGGGTTTGGGTTATTTTTTGTTGCCACTGTAGTTGTTTTCAGTTTTCCACCAAGTGTGAAGCTACAGGGCTTGTCCTTTCCTTGGGACTCTAAGGACTGGGGAGAAGGATTTGAGTGCTGTCTGCTCCCAAGGAATGGCCAGCGTGGGGTCTTCAAAAATTAATGTTATCGGCAAATTAAATCCTTTGCTCACCCAGACTGCAGCCACCACTTGCACTGGAGCAAACCCATGTGGCCTTACTTAAGCAAAACTCCCACTGACCATAAGGGAGTTGCCCTGTGACACTAAGGGATAAATCTCCTCTCACTTGCTCCTGCTTGACATTGGTATAACTCCACAGGTCTGAGTGTGGTTATGCTGGTGTAAATCTCTTGAGGGGAGGTGTTGGGGGGGAGTAGCAAATTCCGATTGTCAGTAGAGCAGGGAAGGGGTCATGCGTGGCCTCTCCATGTAGGGAACTTTTTACAGGCACTGCTCATATGTTTACCTATCTTCCTACCTGCTTGTTGCCACATAAGTTACTAAGTGGCATTAACTTTGGCTGCTGAGTGCATATACAAAAAGGGGAACCCAGGCTTCAAAAATCCACATCTAACTGTTCCTGTTTTAATTCTCTGCACTTTCCTTCCTCTCACTGGGAAGGCTGGATTCTGCTCTTAGGGGCATGTGAAACCTCAGAAGGCAAAGAGGTTGCACGGCTGAAAGAGGACACCCAATCTAATTAGTCACACACAGTTGCTGTCTTCTGGCTTTCTACTGCCCCGTCATTTCAGTGACGTTGCATTTCGGGGTTTGTGACATCCATGGGGGAGGAAAATTGGCTCCATTTCATTCTTGTATTTCATCTGGGACTATTTTATGAGGCTGGAATTTGGCTGTGTTCTGAGTGAGCCTGGTTTGGATTCATCCACAAACAGCTGAGCAGTCCGTCTACGAGTGCATGGCTATTCACAGATCTCCAAGTCCAGCTCTTCCAGTCTAATCACCCCAGCTTGTTGTTAAAAGCACCTTGGACAGATTTTATGAGGGTCTGAACCAGAACAGCTTTGACAGTGTCTCTGGGAAGATTAGCAGCACTGCTGGTGGCCTCATGTGGCGCAAGACAGTTCTGTCTGTCCAGCTGAGAGGGAGCTTACGTGAAATGGATTTAATTTCTCCGCTGTGTTGCAGCTAGGAATGGAGATGCTCTGAGTTTCTTGATAAGTGGCTGGTTCCAATGATGCCATCGTGGGCAGTGAGCAGAGGGCACAACTGGTCAAAGGCTATTGTGTCAGCAGTGAGTGAGGTTGGTGAAATGGATTCAAGTTTTATGGGGGTACCTGTCCACATCAGAGTACCTCCATGTTAAATAGGTGGTGGTAGGCTCAGCAGAGGGGCCAGTGGATTGTGAGGCCCTGGATTGTGAGGTCGCTGCAAGTCAAACTGGGGCATGTTGGCAAGGCGGCGGGGAGAGGAGTATGAGTGGGGCGGGGGGCTTACTGCCTGTGCTGCGTTTCTTTGCAAAGAAGTGGGATGTGAAGCCAGAGGTGGATAGCAGGGATTGGGGATGTCATTCCACACACAGCAGCACGAAAACCAGCTCTGAGAGCGGAAGGAAATGGACAGGGAGTCCCAGCTGCAGCCCGCAGCTGGGAATTGACATCAGGGACTGGGCCGACCCCTAAGTCCTCCTTCGTTGTGCAAGGCCCAGAAGGGCAATGTTTACACCACTGTGTAAACGTTGTGGTGCCGACAGATCTGGGTGGTGGCAGGTGGGATTGAGCCTGGAACGTTTGGGACTGAAGCAGTGGTGAGCAACTTAGGCTAGTGAGACACCACGAGTAGCCTTCCTTCATCTCAATGGGCAGCAAGACTAGTAACCAGGACAGTCTCCCGGGATAGGTAGTTTTGCTAACTACACTTGTGTACCTGGCAGAGTGCACCGACTGACCATAGCAGCGCTTTGATTGGCTGCAGAGGGAGCACGTGGCTCTCACAGTCAGTGTCACATGCAGTCACACGCACCTCCCTTCGCAGGCCCTTGCTTTATGTACGTGTCGCTTTAGCAACACCAGTAGGAACAAACTATATGGACGGAGACCAGCAGAATTTAGCAACCCTGCACAAGGGCAACAGTAAACAAAGTGCCTTGCAGGCCACACACAGAACTGCCCGTGGCCTGTGGGCTGCTGGGTGGCCACCACTTGGTTAAGGCCATGAGCTTCTACCACAAGTTAACAACCAGCTGTCTCTTAGCTTACGCTGTAAAGCAGACTCACTAATCTGCCCCTCAGTGGTCTTAGTACCTGTGGGTTACCCAGGGTACATGAAGGAGCCAGCAGAGAGGGGTTTGATCAGACTGATGGGCAAGGGAGATGCTGACTGGATCTTGGCAGCATTAGTAGGGGCCAGTGCAACCCCACAGGCTCTGAGACCTTTGACAAGGGAGAGCGAGGTCTCTGCTCTATAGCCTTGGCTGAGAGGCAGCTGGCATTTAGCTCAGGCAGTGGTGCACATGGCTATAGCCCGTAAGGTTTCAGGTTCATCCTCTCCTGCTGATGAACCAGGTCCGTTGGCCTTACACCAGGATGGGTGCTGGGGAGGATGGAGAAAGGAGATTGGCTCATCCCACAATATGATTGCTGCAGGCTTGGCTCGCAGCCAATACAAGAGAAAGGAAGGGTCAGATTTTTGCTGAATTGGGGAAGAGGAAATGGCACAGTGCGGCCCAGGGTGAGCATGTGGGGAGTAGGAAAGGGAGGCTGTAAAAATGATCCCAAGCTGGGATCTTGGCTTGTGGGCTGATAGTGGTTTAGCAGAACGTAAGGGAGATGAAAGAGACTGAGAAGGTAAATAAGGAGCTCCAGGTAACCCAGGTTAAAAATGATTGATGCGCAGACAGCACAAATTCTGGCATTGTGGTTGCAGGCACCATTGGGAGGGTTACATCAGCATTTCCACTAACTTCAGTTGTTAGGGTGTATTTCATCCCCATGAAATCCAGAGCAACTCTGTAAAGACTAAACCCATGAACGCCAATTGGATTCCAAGGTGCCTTGGCCAGTCCTGGATATTTAGCAAGTCTGGTATTTGCTCCCACTGTGCAGTGGCTCTGAATGCAAATCTCCTCTGCTCACTGCTCAGCAGCAGTTTTTGGCTTCTTTGTTCCCTGCCGTGTGGTGCCATGTGCCACCGATCTCAGGTATGAACTGCAGGACTTGCCTCTGAATCCCCTCCATTGCTCAGTGATCAGTGTTCCTTTCCTGTCTTTGAGATGTGAGAATCTGTGCTGTGCTGCCTGAGAAAATGTGTGTATGTGAGAGAGAAATTTGCTCTCTCCTTTTGCATTTAAAACAGACAATAAACCCTTCCCGACAACAGGGGTGTGAAACGAGCATCCCTGCCCCCCTCCCAGGCTGTGGAAGCCAACTGCCAAATGGAAACCTTGGCTGCAAGGATAGATGCTTTGGGGAGCAATTGGTGTTTCCAGTAAACTCCAGGCCCTGGCTCCAGAAAGGAGCATGGGTGTGCACGGGGGAGACAGGAAGTGAGGCAGGAAGTGTGCATGGATGCTTCAGGAAGCGAGCTTCAGAGAAGCCAAAGCCAGCGAGGCTGCAGCAGCATTCCTAACCCTTGGATACCCGAGTCGGTCTTCCTGCGGCATGCCTGGAATACCTCTGGCTTTGCAGAGTCCTTCTGCTGAGCCGGCAGCGCTGACAAACGACTCACACGCTGCGCGGAATGGAGGGGAAAGGGCTGTGCATTTGGGAAGAGAAAACCAGCTCCTTCTTCAAGCATGAGATTCAAATTGTGGGCAAGAAGCTTCACTCTTCTTTAGAGGGTCTGTAGAGCTATTGCGCAGCTGAAGAAGAGACAGAAACTGAGCTATTCAGCCTGCATGTGCATCAGGTAAAGTTGTGGTCACCGGTATTCCCTGAAAGCTGAGAGCTTGGCCCGCTGCCCGGGAGAAATTCAGGAGCTGCCCAGCTGATTAGCCGAGCACCCCTAGCCTGCAGCATGTGTGTCTGTCGGTGCTGCACATAAGCACATGCCTCAGTGCACATAACAACATTTATTCCACACGTGCGGCTGGAAGAAGTTAGCAGGAGCATTGGTGGTCGCCTGTGACAAGAGCTCTGTATTGTATGTACAGTCCTGAAGCTTTAAAACACCATCTGGCTGCCAGTAAGGAAGTGTGTGTGTGTGTGTGAGGGGGGAACTATGTTTTATCCAGGGACATTCACTCCCCAGCACAGGTGGCAGGGTAACGCTCCACTGGGGAAATTGAGATAGGCAAAGGAGTGGCTTTCCCAAGGTCTTACAGAAAGTCAGCCTGTAAACTGGGAATAGAACCCAGCCCTGGTCCTTTTGTGCTCTCACCACTAGTCTGATTCCTCTGCTGTAGAGCACGTCCCTTCCCAGGCAGAGCTTGATTGCCAGGTGTGAACAGGAAGCTCATTACGCAGAGGTGAATGGACATGCAGCCAAAACCTCACTGCTAAACGAAATGGCAGATGGCTTGTCTGTATTTAAGCTCAGACGGTGACTGTGCGGTGACCTTCATGAAGTAATAGGTAGTACAGCGATCACTGTGATTCATATGTGTTAGAGACAAAAGATCCCAGTGAGCTCATCTCCTCCAGTCCCCTGCCACCACACCGGATTCTCTCCAGCAGAACATTCCTGAGTGCTTTGTCAAGCCAGCTTTGAAATAACCAGTGATATGGGTGGCTAGGGGTGGCTGAAACTGGTGGTTGCTGGTTTAGGACGAATTTTGGAATCCAGATCGGAGCAAAACCAAAATTTCTTACAAATGGGGAATTTTGAAATAAACTTGCTCCCCAGGACCACCAGCTTCTGAGTAAAATGGACATTCTGTTGCAGACATGAAACTAACAAGAATGTCTGTTTTACTTAGAACCTTGCAGGGCTCCTGGGGTCTGCCACACCAGGGCAGCCCTGCCACGAAGATTACTTCAGGGCAGTCCACATGGCAGAGAAACTTTCTTCAGAGACTTTGACTGACAGACTCTACTTCAGACACTTTCCCTGGGAGACTTCCCAGAGTCGACTTACTGTAAAGAGTCTACAACGTCCAATGTCCTGATGAAATGGCCCTTTGAGTTTCATCCCACAGTTTCCCTCCTTTGCTGACAGTAAATGTCCCTTTCCGTCGCCATTACTTGAAATGTTTGAAGCCCCACCAAAGCAGCTTTCAGTCATCTCTCCTCCAAGCTGTGCATAGTGCATTTGCTGCTTTGCACCTACCCTGATGGGCCTGCTTCTCTAAGCCTTCACCATCTTTCTCTCCTCCAATTTGTGAATGTCTTTTTTCAGTTGTCATGCCTGAAACCACATGTAGTACATTGTAGGTGGCCGAACTAGCAACTAGCTGCTCGTATGTTGTATTTTCTCACTTCTGCTCTCATCCATAGCATAGACCACCTCTGTCAATATCACCTCTTTCAGAGCCTCCTGTCCCGTTTCACTCTGGCTATGTTTTTGCTGATCTGTTCACCCTAACTGCATTTTAAACCCCTGCCTACTTTATTGCCCTCTGTTGCACCCAGATACATTACACAGCCATGGAAAAAAAAAGGTAATATCTTTTATTGGACCAGTTTCTGATGATGAGGGAGCCAAGCTTTCAAGCCACATAGAACTCTTCTTTAGGTCTGTGAGTGAAACTCCCAGTGTTGCAGCAAAATGTCAGGTATAACACATAGTTCTGCATGAGGCGTTTGCACATATTGTAAGGGACCCTTCAAGGTAGAGTGGCCCATTGACATCTCTGCAGTGATAGGACAAAGAGGGGGCTTATGGGGTGCATAAAGTTGTAATAAGCCAGAAAGCCAGTGTTGCTGTTGTTCAGGCTGTGACTTTTTGGTGTCTAGCAGTTTGATGTATCCTAGCATTAGTGCTTCCCAAACATCTTCCTTCTGCTTGAGATCTGTGCTTTTTGATGTTTTGTCATCTCCTGAAGCCTCTTGCATTTCTCCAGGTTCAATCTCATCAAGCTACTTTCTACAGTTTCTCTCCCCTTCCCCCTGGATTTCTAGAACTCACCCTTGCTTCAAGTCCTCTGTCAACTTCATCAGTGTGCCATTCATTTCCTCTTCCAGATCACCAGTGAAGTTATGTACAGAAGAAGGTTGATTATCCAACATCCCTGGGAACAGGAGTTGCCGGATAATCAAATTTTCTGGCTAGTCGAGCCCTGCTCTGCTGGCCCCACCAGGGCCGCCAGCCCCTCTGCCACTGGCCAAGCAGCCCCTCAGCCACTGATGCCCATTAACAGAGCTTGCAGGCTACCCAAGTGCCCAATAATATGGCTTTTACTGCAAACCAACCAGGACCTGACCTGCCCTGCCTTGTGAGAGACCCTACTGGAGGCTCCATCCCAACTTCATTCAAAATAATCACTCTCTCCATATGGCCCCTCACCCAGCATTCACTCTGTGGCAAGATGTCACTTTCAGGACCGATACGATTTAATTTTTCTAATTCCAAACCGATCCAGTGGCTGTACTCAGCCCCTCACTAACTTTTGTAATTAGACTGGAACATGCTCTGCAGCTTCTGTGGTGCAATCCGCTCTTCATGGGCCCTGTGCCATTGGCCACTCATGGGGCAGGGCTGTTCTGTTCCAGGGGCTCGCTCTTGTTTTGCTCTGCTGTAGGTGCTGAAACCCCTAAATCACCCGATCTGGTGATGCTGGCCTTGTGGGAGGCAGGAAAGCTGCAAGTGGCCGGCCTGAGAGGGTTTGGCTTGGAATGTCAGAGTCTTGACAATTGTTTTTTTTCCTAAATAACACTTTAGTGAATAGAAACAAGGGATGGGTCGATTTCCCCCTCCCCGCCCCGATTAAATATTCACAGTTTGGGCTCTGTGCTAATGCTTTCCCTGGCACATGGCAGTCTGTCCTTGTGAGGTTGGTGTGTTCAGCAGGTCTGGTTGGATACTTGCACCTTCTCCATGCCCCTAGCAATCCAGTCGCTGATTTGTATTTATTAAAGTCAAACGTCTTCCCAAAGAAATTCTTTTTGATGACCTGTCATGTGGGTTGAGAACAAGAGGAAGACCAAAGCTGAGATTCAAGGATACATGCAAAAACGCCATGAGAAAATTCAACCTTAATCGAAAATCCTGGGACTCTACATCATCAGATCGAAGTACCTGGTGACAATTGCTATGGTAGGGCACATCGTCCTTCGATAGCATATGCGCAAGCCACGCAAAAGAGCTTTGTCTCAGAAGGAAAAACACTCAGACTTCAGAATTCAGAAGTAGACTGACATGCGGTTATTGCAGTCGACTGTGCAAATCCAATATTGAGCCATGAGAGAAGCTGCAGACTCAAACGCTGCCCACAGATCCTCACCACCGCTGCTATCCACCGTCTCTGGAGCCCAAAAGCAGCCATACTATACTAATAATTTTTCCCCTCTGGGACAACAGAATCTGAAAAGGGGAGGAAATCTATGAGTAGACTGAGAGTGTGTGTTGAGTCTGACTGTCCATTCTGCAATAAGTAGGGGTAGCCCCATATGGCCTTGATGCAAAGTTAAGCTGCCTCTCTCAGACAGAGACTGTCATTATCCACTCTTTTTAGAGACTTTTCCTCATGCAGACCCTGCCCCTGCAGGTAGCTTGTTTCAAACAGGAGAATACTTATCATCTAAGGTAGTTTTTCTCAATTGGGTACACGTACCTTGTGGGGGTACACTGAAGTCTTACAGTGGGTACTTTAGCTCTTCTAGCTGTTGGCCTAGTTTTACAACAGGCTACATAAAAACCACAAGTAAAGTCAGTACAATTGAAAAGTTCACGCAGACAATGACTTGTTTCTACTGCTCCATCTGCCTTGCACTGACACGTGAGTACAATATTTCTATTCCAATTAATTTATTTGATAATAAGATGGTAGAAAGTTGGCAAGCTGTCAGTAGTCGTCTTCTGTGACAGGTTTGCATGATTTTGTAAGTAAATAGTTTTTAAGTGAGGTGTAACTTAGTGGCATGCAAAACAAATCTGACTCCCAGAAAGGGGACAGTAATCTGGAAAGGTTGAATGGCACTTGTTTCAAGACCTCAGATTACATTAGGACCATGTTTCTCAACCAGTGGTACACGTGCCGGAGAAGTCTGGGGGTACTTATATTTAAAAAAAAAAAAAAAAAAAGAGGTACTTTATATAAAAAAAGTAGCAGAGAGATAACCGTGTTAGTCTGTATCCTAACAAAAACAAGCAGTCGAGTAACACTTTAGAGACTAACAAAATAAGTTATTAAGTGGTGAGCTTTCGTGGGCAAAACCACTGTCTCCAGATCTGAAGAAGTGGGTCTGCCCCACGAAAGCTCATCACTTAATAAATTATGTGGTTAGTCTTTAAGGTACTACATGACTGCTGGTTTGTCTTGTTATAAAAAACAGGTTGAGAAACACTGGTCTCAAGAGCGAGGTGATGTTTTTGTGGCAGGCATCACCTGCTATTGCACTTAGTCATCCAAATTCTTTTCCTTACCGTGCAAACAAGTTTAGCCTCTTGGGAGGACAGGCCATGTTCTTGTTAGTTTTGGGTTACACAAGTTTTGTGTAAAGCAGCTTGTGGACAAGGGAGCTGCTTGAGCAGGGGGCTTGCTGTCTACCTGGCACTTTGATTAAGATATAGTCTTTGATAGCATGGTCTCCTGGGAACTGAGCATTGGTTTTGACTGAGATTCTTAAAAGAAACCATTTCCCTGCATGTCTTTGTCCATCTCGTTTCAGCACTATTTTCCAGTAGAGCAAGTTATGTTTAGCGTGTATCCACAGCCACTGTTCCCTGTTAGCTGAGTGCCAGGAGCGACACCACCAGGCTGATTAGCAGAACGCCCACAGCTGGCAGCATATGTTTCTGCTGGCGGTGCACATATGCACATGCTGCTGTGCACATAACAAAATTTATTCTGCTCATGGATAGAAAAAATTAGAGGCTGTTGCCCAGAGCCTGAGCCTGCATGTCTCTTCCACTGAAGAGTGGGGACATGGGGCCCCCAGCATGGGCAGCTGTGTGGCAAAATGAAAATACTGGAATCAGAGAGGGACCTAGTGTTGAGAAGGTGTAACATTATTCATTGTGGGGGTTACCCTATGTCACTGCATGGCTGGCTCTGCTTGCAGGCCTGGGAGAGGTACTCTGGGAAAAGCAGCACATTCGTGTCTGTTTAGCTGCGTGCACATGTCATAAACAGACAGATAATTAGTTCCACAGGCCTCTATGGGACAAGAGAAAAGAGGAGCCTGCCGGGTTTCCAGCGAAGGAAATCCCAGCTCCCCAGCAGGCCCTGTGCTCCAAATAGTCACACGGCTCACGGAGCAGGAAGTGATCATTAGGAATGCGCAAGGAAGCAGGGCCACTGGCTCTTTGTGGGCTGGAAGGTGGGAGCAGACATGCTAAAAGGGTGCTTGGAGATCTCAGAAAAGAGGTGCTGTTGATGTGCAAAAGGGAAAGGGGAGAGAAGCTGCCAGAACTGCACTGCAGTTCCAAAGGCCAAGAAGGAAAGGGCTGTATGTGTTCATGCAAATAGATTGTCGGCAGGGCCACATGCTGGGGTAATTAGGGAGGGACAGTGCCACTGCAAAGTCTTCACAATAAATGTCAACAGGCAGCCGGAATTCCTCTGGTTCTTTGTCTTCCCAGTTGATCCTGCTAAGCCCATCAGGTGAGGATATGGGAACGACACAAGTCCTGAGGAATAACAATTCCCACCAACCCTCTGAGGCTGCAAAGATCGCAGGCTGCTAATTAAGCCTTCCAGTCGCTCACTTATTTCCCAGGGAGGAAGATACAGGCCCAGAAATCAGCTGCGGATCACGAGTTCATGGCTCCCTTTCCAGTATAGTGTTGTAGTATCAGTTTGTTCCCAAAGCTAAATGCTTCGGGGGCACTGCCCAGCTGTGTAGAGAATCATCTGTAAATTAGCATTAACCTCAGATTGCTCCTCACCCACCCACAGCAGTAACTCCTGTCATGTTGCGACATATCGTGACTCATCGGACATGCTGTGACACTCAGTACCAGGCTGTTGCATTGGTGCTGCGGATGCCTTCAGGGCAGGGATGGAGCCCTCCTGCAAGAGGACACAGAGAAATCTCTTATATGCCTCATAGAGCTCCTACAGCCCTGTCCTCTTGTCCAGCCGGTTTGCAGGCTTCTCAGGAAATGAAAGCGTAGAGGGTTGTGTGTGTCCCGGGGCACAGCAGGTGGGAGAGTGGGGAGGCCGACAGGAAAAGGGGAAAATGGGACTAGAGAGAGGGAGAGGGGGTGGAAAAGGCATCAAATGTGGGTAACGGGGTGGGAGAGGAAGTCAGGGGAGGTGACAGGGCAAGTCTAAAACCTTAAAGAGCAATTAGTCAGAGCTGAATTGTTTTGCTAAACTCGTAATGCAAACAAAGAGTGGGGCATGGCCCAGATGGTGCCAGGGGATCAAATAAATGTCGCACTCAGGAAGCAGGTGCTACTGGGAATGTTTCCTGCCAGCCCTGCTGCTGCTCACAGCCACTTTGATTATTTGTTATTTTTCAGGACTGCAGCTGGGGTTTCCCTCCAGCTGTGTGGAAACATGTGTAAGGCTGGCCCTGGCTGGGGAGGGCGGGCCTGTGAGAGCTGATCAACAAGCCTGGGGTGGCTGAGCTTCTTGGGGAATGTTGCCTGGTGGGGCTGGATTATCACTGGCCATCCACCAAAGGGTCCCTGCCAGAGCCATCCTCACCCAGATGCAGAATACAGTTACGGAGGGCAACCAAAAATTTGGGGTGTTAACATCCACCCACCTGCCTCTTCCTATCCCTGTTCTGTGGCTCTGCTTCCTTCAGAGAGGAGCTAGTTCACTTAAAAGTGGAGAAGCCAGCCAGAGCTCTTAGCAGAACCTGTGAAAGAGCCATTTGAGGAGTAATGAAGCCATTGAACAGGCCTTTGCTAACCCCAGGAATAGGCTGTCAGTGTCTGAATTTACTGTATCGGAGGGGTAGCCGTGTTAGTCTGGATCTGTAACAGCAACGAAGGGTCCTGTGGCACCTTAACAGACTAACAGAAAAGTTTTGAGCATGAGCTTTCGTGAGCACAGGCTCACTTCATCATCTGATGAAGTGAGTCTGTGCTCACAAAAGCTCATGCTCAAAACTTTTCTGTTAGTCTATAAGGTGCCACAGGACCCTTCGTTGCTGAATTTACTGTGTTAGTCAACAGGACCTTGTTTAAAAATTGTTTTAAAAATTTCACTGTGTGTTGCTGAAGATTATAAAATCACATCTCCCAAAAAATCATCTCCCACCACAGGTGCCACTGGGCAGGGGGGCACCAGCTCAGTGGTCCTGCGTAGGGCCCCAGAAATCCTAAGGACAGCCTTGGTCCTTTCCACCAACAGCCAGGCTCCTCCCCAAAGCAGTGACTGTCCCATACGTATTGGCCCCTCCAGAAGTCAGGTAGCTGAGCCCAGTCCTGTCCATCTCTGCCGTTGCTGTTACATTTTATATTTCCATTTGGTTCATCTATTCAGGGGCAGGAGAAAAATGATCCCCATGCAGAACAGTACTACCAACCTCGAGCCTTTGAATCAGGAGTCAGAATTGTGACAGTGCCTTAAAAATGAGATTTTTTTTAAAAAAAAAAAATAATTTGGGGATTTTTTTTCGTTGCCTTCTGATTGCTGAATCATTTGTATATTTTTTCAGGCTTTACTCAGCAACCGTGAGAGCAAGAAGACTACTTTAAGAATTGCAAGGAAGATGAGTTTCTCGTGTCATCTCAGGACTCCAAGGGCTGGGGCTTTAAGAAAAGCACCAAATATCACAAGACTTGAGATGAAGCTGTGGGAGACAGTGACACCTGGATACTTGATTTGTCTGAATGACTGGACAGGAGAGAGCCTTAAACAGTAATATCCTATTTAATCTCTGTTAACAACCCTAAAAAATAAAAATACAATGTGCAGGCTAGGCATACTATACTCACCACTCCCAATAAGACTGATGAACTTGCCTTGATAATCGGTCAGGATCAGGTCCATCTGGGGCACTCCAGTGTTGGCAGGTTGTCATTGGCACAAGGTCAAGGTCTGGCAGCTCTGATCTGTGTCCTGGAGCTGGTCCCCAAAGAACTTCCTTTTGGGCTCCAGTTTATACAGTATCAGAGGGGTGGCTGAGTTAGTCTGTATCTGCAAAAACAAGAAGTCCTGTGGCACCTTATAGATATTTATAGACAGATAATAGATAGTTTGGAGCATAAGCTTTTGTGGGCAAAGACCCACTTTGTTGGATGCATGAGTGAGTTTATACAGTGAAATTTGGGTCCAGCTTATTATTTTAGTAACATTTTACTGACCTGTCTGAACCTACTGTAACAGAAATACCTAACCATTCATACCCCACTGCCTTAATGGATTTACACCGAGCAAAATTAGAATACAGCAGGCAGAAACAATTAAAAACCAGAGATCATACAAGCGAACAATAGGAGAGTGAGGACCATAATCACAGAATGAGGATTTCACAACCCCCGTTATTGATAACGAGTTTCCTGCAAGATGAAATGCTGTCAGACTAAGACCATCTTGAGAACGTTTCTTTACCTGCTGCATTGGGTGCCATTAGAACAGGGTCTCCTTAACAGCCTGGCATTACACTGTTTTAATGCAGTTAAGGTGGAATGTGAGGATGCAGCTCCTAGGCTGCTGCTCTTTTAGTCTGGCTGCTGATGAAGGCCTTAGACTTTAAGCCTTCCAATATGGCTACAGGAAAAAGTTCGTATCCTTACATGTGGGCCATAAAGACAGTGCAGCCCCAAGGAAAGAACCATACCTCTAGCAGCAAAACAGTGCAATGCAACACACAAGGCAATATCATGTCTTGTTCTGGAGTGAACTGCTCTGTACTTGTTTCCCACACTAAATTGGCACTACCCAGTAGATCAACCTCCCAGGGTTGGATTTCATGCACCTGGTGGGGACACAAGAAATTAACTATCAAGGGTAACTGTCAGCTCCTGTACTTTTCAATCACGAGGAGTAAGGGAGGTTGATGGGAGTGTTTCTCCCATCTACCTCCTTCAGTGGGGACAGACAGGTAAGTCGATTCCAGCTATGCAATTGCATATCTATGATTGACTTTAGATCTAGTGTAGACATCACACAGAGCTAGAAGGGACCTTGGGAGGTCATCAAGTCCAGTCCCCTGCCCTCTTGGCAGAGCCAAGCACCATCTCTGATCGATTTTTTTTTTCAAAGCTATTTGCCTCAAAGCCCTAAATGGCCTCCTCAAGGACTGAATTCACAGCCCTGGGTTTAGCAGGTCAGTGCTGAAACCACTGAGCTAGCCCTCTCCACTTAGACCTTGCCGAACCAACTTTTTTCCCATATTGCATACTTGAACCTAGCCTGCCCTGCCTAACCTCTCCCTACTTCTCAAGGCAGTTAATCTAGGAGCACCTCCATGGGAAACCAATATTTGATAAGGCTCTTCACTCTAGCACAGAGAGATATTACATGGTCCAATGGTTGGAAGCTGAAGCCAGACAAATTCAGACTTGAAACCAGGTGTAAATGGTTAGCAGTGAGGGTAATTAACTGCTGGAAAAATTTCCCCAGGGTTGTGATGGAGTCTGCAGCATGGGCAATATTAAAATTGATATTGGCTGTTTTTTCTGCTCTAAGGATTCTTTGGAGGAAGGTATTACGCCTGTGCTTTGCAGGAGGTCAGATGAGATGATCACAGTGGTCTCTTCTGGCTGTGGAATCGGAGTCTCTGACTCTGCAGCATGTCCAGGACTGGAATAGCTGGGAGAACAGTAAATTGGAGTTGGAGCACCTTAGCAGAGCTATGATGGGAGTTTAGGACTGAAACATTGGGGGCATATTTTGGGCCAGGACTGAGGGGGAACTGACAGAGCTATTTGGGGGAAGATCAGGGCTAAAATAGCAGGAGGTGGTGCTGGTCTAGTCTAATGTGCATTAGCAGAGCTGTATGGGAACAGGCCAGGACTGGAAGAGCAGGGGTGACACAGGTCGTGCACAAGGTACAATGGAAGAGCTCTGTGTGGGAACCTCCATAGAAACTTTGTGTACTATGTTCGTCTCCAGCCAGGACCATCAGCCCCTGACTTTGAGTTTTGTGGATGCATAGCTGCTGCCAGTGATAAGAGGTGAAGTGTGTCTCCTGGGCAGTGGAAAGCTTTCTTCACACACCGGGCCTGCCACGTTTGTTGTTTTTCAAAGTCAGGCCTTGGAAAAAGAGCTGGTGCTCTTTGGATTCTCTCTTGGGCTCTCTGGAATTCAGACTTTCCATGAGCAGCATTTGGGCGTGGGCAGCTGTCAGCTCATGAAGCTAGTGATGGAATATCCAGCTAAATATACCACCAGGAAACAAGGTGCGCAGAGAAGCCGAGGCAGTCACCACAGGGGGGCATTCCTGCTGTATGGTAGGGTTCAGGTTATGGTGCTGGGAGGTTCCAGGATCCCCTGAGTTGTTCCACCCATTTCATTCTCCTCCTAGTAATGCCCCATGCAAACCCTCCCTTGGCCTAAAGCCAGCATCTTTCGGGGCTGCTCCACATACCAAGCAGAGACTGGAGGTGCTGCCTCGTTTCTCACTCCCTGTCCAGTGAATTTCTCTTGTTCCCTGGGGCCAGATCCCTCAGACATTGGCACGTTGTTGTTCTACTAGAGCAGCAGCAACGTCCTGCAGCACACAGTGTGTGTGTGTGTGTGTGCACGTGCGCGCACGCCAGCAGGGCCATCCTGAGGGATGGGTGGGGCACAGAACACCCCTCAGTGCCCCAACTGTGTAGCACCAGGCAACAACCCTCCTCCCTGCCCAGCACCACAGGCCCTTCCCCCACCTCAACTCCTGACCCCCATCCCTGACCACTTTGTCCCAGGATTACCTGGGCAGGCAGGGGCAGCAGCAGCGAGGTGTTGCGTCTGCTCACCCCCCGCACTCACCACATGGCGTCAGCGGCAGCCTGTTCTGTTCTACTCCGCCCTCCCAGCCCTCTGAGGCCCACTTCTCCAAGGGCAGCTGGGAGCAGAGGCTACTTCCGTTTGCCGCAGGGAAGCGGAGCCAGTGGGCCAGGAGGCTGTGGCGGTGTGGAGCAAGCTGCCGCCTGCGCCATGTGGTGAGCTCAAGGTGGGCAGTGGGGTGAGGAGAAGGGGGTGACCCCCTGCTGCTGTTGCCACTGCCCACACCCTGTCCCAGGTAGTCCTCCCCCCTCCCTTTCATAGGATGGCTGGGGTGGCTGCTGCGTGGCCCTCAAAAGTATGAGGCCTGGGGTGGCCACCCCACCTTATCCTATGGACTGGATGGCTCTGTGTGCCAGAACAAGCCAAGTGCCAGCCCCTGCTGGTAGGATGGACCATGGGCTCAGGCTCGGTCTTTAACCCTGGGGTTTAGAGGGCAAGCCCCAGTCCATCCCCTAGCTCACCTCAACAGGCCCCCCAGCCTGGGGGTCAGCCCCAGTCTCACACTGAGCAAGTACCACACAGTGCTAGGCACTTGTTTGTTGTTGTGCCTGTGTGTGCCTTTGCTTTGCTCTGTTATCTGTATGTGCGTACTAGAACAGCGATCACTTTGCTTTTAATCTATTGGGGATGCAGAAGAAGTGTTGGTGTGTCACAGGTGGGCCATGGGGGTGTTAAAGCATGGGGATGGGGGAGTAATGGGGCCCAGCAGGAAGAAAGTGGAGACACTCTGCTGTAGCAGACTCCTAGGGGGAAGCACGTCTGAAGAGAGAATTACCAGAAGGAGCTGAGGAGGAACGCTGGGCTCACTTTGATTGTTCACATGGTGATCTGGGTGAGCTAACCTGGGGCAGTACAGGCCAGAGCACCTTCCACTAGAACAGCAGTTCTCAAACTGTGGATTGGGACCCCCTTTGAATCAGGTCACCAAGGCTAGCTTAGACTTGCTGGGCCTGGGGCTGAAACCTGAGCCCCACAGCCCAGATCTGAAGCCACAGCCCAAAGGCTCCAACCCTGGGCAGTGGGGCTCGGGTTACAGGCCCTTGCCTGAAGCTGAAGTCCTCAAGCTTCAGAGCTGGTCCCTGTGTGCAGAGCGGCGAGGCTTGAGTTCTGCCCCCACCTGCCTGACTCAGGGCCGTGAGTGGGGTTTGAGCGAGCTCGGTGTTCCATCCCCACTCCTGTGGCCAGGGAGTAATTTTTGTTGTCAGAGGAAGGTTGTGATGCAATGAAGTTTGAGAACCAGGACATCATGCTTAGCACCTTTCCAGGTCACTTATCTCTTGACCCCTCTCTGGGGGCGGTAAGCATCAGAAAGGACTGGTGAGGGGATTCTGGGGGGGCACCAGCCATGTGCCCCTGCCCTGCCCCCTCCCTGCTCCTGCACCACCCATGCCCTACCCCCTCCCTAATCATGCCACTCCCCTTCCACTACTGCTCTGCCTATACCCCGCCTTGTCTCCATCCCTGCTCTGCGCTCTCTCTCGGCTCCACCCACCTGCGTCCTCCCGCCGCACCACCCACACCACTTCCGCAGGGGCAGTTCCCCGTCTCTCCCCGGAGTGGTGCAGTCCGAGAGCAGCACCTGTTCGGCTGTGCAGCTCAGGGGAGAGGCAGGACCACCCAACTTTCACCACAAGCATCCCAGGGCTGATGCTGAGTGTGGGGCAGGCTGACACAGGGTTGTGCATGTGACCCTGAGTGCACCCCTCGTATGTCTCACCCTCCTCTTCATGTGACCTTGAGAGAGACTGAACCAAGGCTCAGCTAAAGCTCTGGTGTCAGAAACTTCAGCTTCCACTGCCCTGCGTAGGCCAGGGGTGTCTGTGGCCTGCAGGAAGGCTAAGTGACCGGCTAGAGCCCATGCAGTGAGTCAGTGCCAAAGCTGGGGTTAATGTTCAGGATTTCCTTACTCCCAGTGCTTTGAGCAGGAGGCCAGGCTGCCTCTCTCCTGGGCAAGGCAATGAGCTGTTTCCCAGGATCCCTGGTCAAACCTGGAGTTGTAAACAACAGAGCAAGATGTTTCTCAGCCTCTGCCCAGCCACTCTGAGGAGAGATTATTACCCACCAGACAGTTGGTTTGAACTGACCTTGAGGCACCCAGTTGTTGCCTGGCTCCAGAACAATGGGAAGGAGCTGGGGGAAAGGAAACTTGCTAAGTACCAGACGGTAATCTCCTGGCGAGAGGGGGGAGGCAGGAAACCCTGACATGCCCAGAGGTCAGGAGTAGAATCACGACAGATCTTCACCATTCACACAAATTGGGGGTGGGGTAGCACCTCTCATCTTCACTTTATTCTTATGGACAAAATGATCAGGCAGAGCATTTTGCTGGTGCAATCTCTGGCTGAACCCTGTCACAGTCTCACTATGGAAGAGATGCGCTGCTGAAATTGTTTGGGGCCGTTCAGGATGGACCCTCTGGTCATTCGGCTGCAGGCGTTTTATTCCCTCTGTTGGAATCCAGCTCTCAGAGCCACAGATTCCGCTGCTAGTGGGAGAGTTCCCAGGACTTGCACTTGAATTCCAGATGTGATTTAATCAATGTCAAGGGCTGGCCAGCATGGAAATTGCACCCTGCTGCTGATCAAAGGGGCATCGCAGTCTGATCAAATGGCAACACCTCATCTACCCACATATGAACCATTCAGATTTGACAATTGGACAAGGGTTAGAGGAGTAATATCATGACACCTAAAGGGACTGCTTCTTGGGGACACGCTGGCAAGGGAGTCCATGCTACATTTCGGAGATATGGCAATAGAGAGAGAACAACGAGAAGTCTTGTGGCACCTTATAGACTAACAGATATTTTGGAGCATAAGCTTTCGTGGGCAAAGACCCGCTTCATCAGATGCAATGGAGAAATAATAATAGGTAATAGAGAAATAGCCTTGAAAAGAAAGACCCTGGGTATTTTTTAAGTGACTTTGATGGATAATCATGCTTTTTCATGGTTTTCCCCTTGTTTTTACCTACTTAATTCCTGCTGCACTTCCAGGATCAACAGTAAGCTCACCTGTTAATTTTGATTGAGAGTGCAATAGCCGCAGCAGTTCGTCTTTATAACAAATTCAATAAAAAGCGACAATGTTTTACCCTGTTAATTTCTTGTACATTGTTAAATAGAAATGATGGCAAAAGAGAGAGTCCCAGCTGGCTGAGTGCAGCATCTCCCCTGCTGACAATTCTGCCAATTAATAATGTGATTTGGTTTTATTTTGGTTTTGGGTGGAGTCCTTCACAGCCAATTGACAATAGTGTCCAAGTAGGCACCAAAGGTTGGTTAGTCCTGGCTACACGTACCCGTGGGACAAACCATGAAAGCTGCCAGGCATGCTGACTCCCTGCAGGAGCACTGGGTTATTCTGTATACAAGGATGAGCTGGCCCACTGTAAATCCATATCACAACTGGAAGGAAGGTCTCACCAGTAAAACATTGCAGGGCTTGCTTTCATTCTCAAACACCCCCATGTTCTCCCACGCTTGGCTATCAAGTGGCAATGGATGAATCTCAGAACTGTTCCTATTTTTTTCTCCTTTGTGCTAGAGTGCAGGTGGCTTAGCCTATGTCCACACAACCGCCCAAATCCATGATCTGAGATCAATTCACTGGTAGTTGATTTAGCTGGTCTAGTTAAGACCCACCAAATCAACTGCAGATTATTCTCCCATTGACCCAGTTCTTCCACCCCAGATGGGAAGAGTAAGGGAAATTCTCCTGCCAATCTCTCACATTGTAAAGCCTGTAGTAGCTTGACTTAAGGTACCTCCACTCCAGCTGTTATTGATGTATCTGGAGTTGCATAGGTTAAGTTGACATTTTAGTCTGAGGATTGTTACTTGGTGATTAGAGTAAGTGTGTTTCCTTATGTACTGAACAAACAGCCTCATGGGCACTTTCTGAGGGTGAAGAGCCATTAGAGATGGTTGCACTCGTCACTTCATGTTAAGCTAAGAAAGAAGGGAATATAGTATGGTATGGTATAGTATGGTGGTTGGAGCATGGAACCAGGTCACCTGGGCTCTCATCGTATCTCTGAACAGCTGTATGTCTCTCTGCCTCTCTGTGCCCCAGTGGGAAAAGACTGCTGCGAATATTAATTAGTTGCTTGCAAAGCACACAGACAGCCTCCTCCTCTGATGGAAGCTATAGAAGTGTACAGTGTTATTAAGAAACCCCCAAATCCCCAGAACTCAAGCCGGACCTCTTTTGAAATTTGGCAACAGTCTGTTAATATTTTGTTTTAATTCCTTTTTCTCTTTTGATTCCAGCTTGGAGCAGAAGGGCGGAAGCATTGTAAAGAAAGTCCGTCCTTGTGATCGTTCTAGCCTGACTAAAAGCAAGAAGTATGCACCATGAAGGAGACTGTAGGGGAGCGATTTCTGCTCCAGTTCTGGAGCAGCGAGAAGTTCGGGTAAGTTTTATGATTATTTAATATTTATACTGCAGTACTGGCTGGAGCAGTGATTTTCAACACACTGGTGGGCTGTAAGAACTGTCCAAGCGTGCCATGAGATTTCTTTTTGCAGAGCCACTGCAAGGGGAAACTGACAACCCTGCAGGACCCCATTTGTGCCAGGGGGCAGCTGGAATGCTGCTTCCAGACACAAATGAGCTGGTGGGGAACTTGCCCCCACTCTCTGCTGTGGACTGGCAGGGAGGGGAGCCTGCTTTTACTGGTTACTCATTTACTCAACTTCCCTAGCAGGGCACTGAGCAGGTTCTGAAAAAGTGTCTCTGCTCACTGTCTCAAACAGTGTTTTCTGGGGTGGATTTGAAACATGAATGTGTTTGAAGCCTGTTTAGCTCATTGTATGCACTGCTGTCTTGCAAACCACTGTAATAACTCTGTACCTGTAGTAAATGTAAGTAAATGTGACATTTATGAGAAATCAATTCAGCTGAAAAAAGTGGGTGTGCCATGGAATTGACTCATTGAAGTGTGCCGTGCTACTGAAAAGGTTGGGAAACACTGGGCTAGAGGGCCAGATCAGGCTTATGAACCCTGTTATGCTGGTGTTCTACAGATGCAATGAAATATGGTACCAGCCACAAAGAGTTTACAAAAATAAGCACGTTAAGTGTGAGGGGAGAAGGATACGATACGTTGTATGCAATGTTCATAAACACATAGGTATTTGCATTTTTCTGTTGTTGTAAACAGCTGAAGTAAGTTTCAGGTGTCTCCCTCTGTCTGTCTGCTTAGCCAGCCATTATGAACTAGCTGAGAAGTGCCTTTCTGGAGGGAAATTTACTGCAGCTTTGAAGCAGGGAGCTGAGGGCTCCCAATCTTCTAACAAAAGCACAAGGGGGAACTGAAAAGAAGTATTTTCAAAACTGACCAAAGGGAGTAGGCTTTCATAAAGCACATCACGGCTGTGTCCAGATTTCAGTGATTTTTCGACAGAAGCTTTTGTCCAAAAATATCTTCCGACCAAGCTTCTGTCACCAGATCACAGCCAAATTGCTAAGCAGATCACAAGAGCAATCTATTCAGTCGACAGAGAGCGGCTGGACTGCCCAGGTGTTTTATAGACGAAATGGCCAACAGGAAGCGGAGCAGACAGGGCTGCCCAGTGTCCCGAGAGCCCTGTCTGTCGACCGAGGCCCCAGAATGTCCTGACTGGCTTTCTGTTGACAGATCACTGTAGACAGAAGCATTATGCCTCATGGGGAGTGGAGTACAGCTGTTGAATAAAGTGCTCTGTTCTGTCAATTTACTGTCAATAGAATGCGTTGGAAATCTAGACGCTCCCCAGGTTTTGTCGACAAAACCCTCTAGTGTAGCCATAGCTAATGAGCCTGTGGAACTCATTGCCACAGTGTGTCTTTGAGGCCAAGAATTTACCAAGCTTATCAAAGAATTGGAAAACTGTGAATAGCAAGAATATTTGATGTTCATAGTCAACACTTAAAAAAACGACCATTTGAAAGGGAAATAAAACATAATGGTCCAAGGTTTAAGCCAGTCTTGAGCCATTAAAAATCAAAATGTGGCCTGCGTAGAGGGAAAAGTACACTGTTTCCTCTGGTGTTTCTTACATCTTCCCCAGAAGCATTTAGTTCTAACCACAGTTGCAGAGAGGATCCTGGACCACATGGACCATGGGTCTTGTTCTGGGCTAGCAGTCCCATTATCAAGGCACTCCCCTCCCAACCTTGTGAGTGGCCCATCACCAGTCACCAGCTGCATCAACACTGCTCACCCATGGATTGCTGGATGCTAACTCAAGCATCTCGCTGAGAGGACGGGTCCCGTATTCTGTCGTGTGGCGAGGCTTTGCCTGCGTGCAGCTCTGAGGCCAGGAAACTGTTGTTCATGAGAGGACCTGCCAGGGGATTTCCAGGCGCTCAGCACTTCATAGGGCATATGGTCCAGCTATTTAGCCATGTGATGAAGGATTTAGGACAGCAGCAGCTTTGCACACCAAACAGCTTCATCATGCGAAAGGGAGGGGCCTGGCACATAGTGGAAAGTAACACCGGAGATTGGAGCCATTAAACGGAGCAGAACACCGGGTCTCCAACCACCCACTACGCCCTCGCCCAGAGCTTTTTCTGATCTGTGGAAAAATCCAGCTCCCCAGGTAGAGGAGGAAGTTGGCAGCGACAAAGCACTGAGGATGTCATAGTGAAATCAGCACGGCTATTTATAGTCAGCAAATTGATTAGAGCAGCCTCAGTAGAAGGAAATGACTTTCAGGATGGGCTAGAAAACAGAGGGGCCCAGCCAGCATCGGTGAGACCTTTAGGGTACAACCAAACATCCTAAACAGTCAAACCCCGATTCATTGCTGGGAAGAGCAGAGAGCCACAGAAAGAGAAATGGCACCTGCAAAGCGCTGCCAATGAATATTCATGAGAGTAGGGAGCCCTGTGGGGCTGGACTTCAGAACTCAATGGCTATGTCTACACGCGCCCCAAACTTCGAAATGGCCATGCAAATGGCCATTTCGAAGTTTACTAATGAAGCGCTGAAATGCATATTCAGCGCTTCATTAGCATGCGGGCGGCAGCCGCGCTTCGAAATTGACACTCCTTGCCGCCGCACGGCGCGTCCAGACGGGGCTCCTTTTCGAAAGGATGCCGCCTACTTCGAAGTCCCCTTATTCCCATGAGCTCATTGGAATAAGGGGACTTCGAAGTAGGCGGCGTCCTTTCGAAAAGGAGCCCCGTCTGGACGAGCCGTGCGGCGGCAAGGCGCGTCAATTTCGAAGCGCGGCTGCCGCCTGCATGCTAATGAAGCGCTGAATATGCATTTCAGCGCTTCATTAGTAAACTTCGAAATGGCCATTTCGAAGTTTGGGGCACGTGTAGACACAGCCAATGGGTGTTGGAAGGCATGTGCCTTTGTGTGAGTGGGGACTGCTGCAGGGGCATTAGGTATTTCTCATGGCAACATCTTGGAGGGGATATTAAACCCCATCCTTCAGGCTTTGTGCCAACCCTCGCTGCTAGGGCCCAGGGTTCCCTTGAATTTATTCCATCCATGTGCAGAATAAGATTTGTTAAGCATGTGCACCACCAATAGAGACACAGGCTGCCAGTTGTGGGCAGCTGTGGGCACTCTGCCAATCAGCTGGGCAGCACCTGACTCTCTCCTGGATGGCCTCCCAAGTGCTCAGCTTACAGGGAACACTGCTAGGTACTGGGGTGAGAACTAAATGTGTGGGGCAAATTATGCCACATCTACTCACACTAGGGTTTTTTTACACCTTCCTCTGAAGCCTCTGGGACTGGCCACTGTAGGGGTCAGGACATTGGACAACTGGGTGTGATTCAGTGGGGCAAATCCCATGTTCCTACCCCCCGGGGAAGGGCATCACTGGCCTCTTGTGCAAGCAGAGGCCTGAGTTGTGCGCTCAACGGAGGTAGAAGTGGGTACACGGAGGCAGGCTGATGCTTGCCTGTTGCTGTGATAATCAGGCCCTTTGCTGCAGCTGAGCAGGGGAATGGCTGCAACACTGCCAAGGGATGGGCCTCTTCTTTTGCTTAAGACTCATGAGATTTGATTCTTTTTTTTAACTTTGTGTGTGACTATGGGGCTGAGGGAGGTGCTGGACTGACAGTGGTGGCCACAGAGGAGGGACAGCATGAGCTGGGCAAATCTGTGGGCCTTGAATGATGAAAGGGGAGTTCAGGCGCTGGTGTCCTGTCTACTAGCAGCTCTGCATTTACCCTCTATGACATTTTTGAGCCCAGCTTGACCAGTAAAGTGTCCTGCCACCATCTGCCAGGGTTCCCTGTGAGCTGAGCACTAGAGTGGCTGCCCCAGGAGAGATTTAGGTGCTGCCCAGCTGATGTGCAGAGCACCCGCAGTGGGCAGCATACGTTTCTACTGGGGGGTGCACATCCCCACAGGCCTTAGTGCACATAATAAAATTTATTCCACCCACTGATGGAAAAAAATCACAGGTTACCCTGCCACCTGCCCTGTAGCTCTGGGTGTTCCTTGTGCAGCGCAGTTATGGTTCAGTTCCTTGATACCAGGATCCTGCCCACAAGCATAAGGGCTCCCCCGCCCCGGCTGCCAACAGCCTCATTTCTCTTTGCTGCTGTTCTTTCTACTGTTTTCCATCCATGTGCAGAATAAATTTTGTTATGTGCACCAAGATGTGCAATGTGCACCACCAGGAGAAACACAAGCCTAGCTGTGGGCGCTCTGCTCATCAGCTGAGCTGCATGAGAACCTCTCCCGAGTGGCCACACAAGCTCCGTAACTCTGTCCTTTCCCAGTTCTCAAGTACCAGCCACGTGGCCATTCCTCTCTGGTGTGCCAGCCCTGAAGGCCTGGAACCAGAGCCCCAGATACCAGCTGACTTTGCACACATAGTTTGCACACCAGAGGCCCGTTGGGGAGAAAAATAAGCAAAGTTTATTGAATGGAATAAAACTAGATTCAAAGATGCAATAGTAAGGGCAAGCTAACAGATACCAGCAACACAGAAACCTCAGGTGTTATACAGCCACACTGGATAAAATCCCTCTTCTAACACATTACCTATTCCTCTCGAACAGTTTCCCAGCATATGCCCTAGGATCAGGGAACCAGCAGTCACAGATAGCCTGTTGCCTCCAATCTGTCTGTTAAGTTCTGGCTACAAAGTCTCATTCCCAAGCCTGTTTCAAAAAGGCATTTTCCTTTTTATTTTTTCTCCTCTGTCTGCACAGTGACTCGTGATTTATGTAGAGTGGAGAAATTCCTTCTTGCCCGGGGAGCTGGGATGTCACAGTGTCTTCCCATGAACTCTAATGGTCAGTCATTGTTTTTCCTTGGGTTGGACCATGGGTGGTTTGTAACCCCAATCGGTACACATATCTCATCAGGATCATCTAGTTCTGAACACAGCAAGCTTTCATAGAAAAGTTCTCACTCAATATCTACTGTATTATTGTACTGTAAGAACCTTATCGGTTCAGCAGCTCTTTTGGGGGATTTAAACCTTCTGTTCTCCCCTTCAGGTGTCACATCCTCCTACTAAGATAGGCCAGGCTTCTGCCTTCAAGGAGCTCAGAGAGAGAAAATGAAAACAGGACCCTGGATAGATAGGCACTGAACTTTCATTTGGCGGGGGCTAGAGAAAATACTGAAAAGGGAAACTTGCCGGGGATTCAGCCTTTAGGCAGCTCCATGCTTCTCTTGTGCACTGTATCTAAATAGCAGGCAAACTCACGTGCCATGATTGGGGTTTGGAGCCAGAACAGATCTGTTGACCGGTGAAGCTGAATGTTTGGAGGCAAGTTTTGGAGGCAGTGTTGCCCTTTGGGAGCAAAAGACTAAGAGACAGGAGGCCTGGATTCTTTTCCTGGCTGTTAATGACCTGCTGTGCGACCTTCAGCACACGTCTCTGTCTCTGTGTTCCAATTTGTCCTTTTGTGAAATGAGGATAAAAATACCCATTGTACAGAAGAGGCTGTGAGGGCTGAGTGATCAGCTCTTGCAAGAGGGCTTTGAGATACTGGTATGGAAGGTGCAAAAATGCCATAGACAGTGATGACTGGTGAGGGAGGTGTGGGGGGGGACCCACTGGCCATGTACCTCCTTCCCACCCATGCCCTACCCCTCCCCTGCTCCACCCCCCATCTGCCTCTTCCTCTGGAAGCTATATGCTGCTTCCAGTGAGCATGGGGGCCATCCTGCCCCTCTCCTAGAAAGGCAGGACATTGACAATGAATGGGGAGCACACATACACACTTAGAGATGGTAGGGGTGAATGTGACCTTCTGTGCACCCCACATACCACACTCCTGACCATGTATATGCTAAATTCTATTCCGTAGCAATAACCTGCAGTTTAGAAACTTCTGGGCAAAGAAGAACCACAAAACCCTCATGTCCCAGAAGGAGTTTACTCCTCAGCTATTGCAGTTAACTAGATCCATATCCATGCCAGATTTAAATTCACAGATGTCACTGACCTCCACAAGCCAATGGATCCAGTGGGTCATTGCGGCCTTTCTGCTTGGTTACCAAGACTTAACGTGGTGGGTTCTGTTATCTGAAGAGCAAAAATGACCAATGGATGTTTCTTGGGCAGGGGATAACCCCTTTTCCTGAAGGACCTTGAAGAGGGGTAAATCCGGGAGCGGTGTTGGCTGCAAGAGAGCCAGCTCCTCCTGACGAGGCAAGAAGAGTTGAGTTGGTGTGGGCAGCAGCAAGCCACTGTCTCAGAGTTTGCTCGTTTGGAAACGGTGCTCTTTTCAACGGTTCTGTTATCAGATGGAGCATTTCCTTCATCAGTGTTAATATCCATGTAGTGAAACAATGAAAGGGCTTCCTATCAGTTCCAAATAGGACATGAAAAGCTCTCAGCGTTAAGAGTAGAGGATGCTGGAATAGGGCAATGGGAAACGCCTGAGTCACTGAAATGCCTCTTTGATTCCAGGAGTCTGATATGTTCAAAAGGAAAGAAAAAAAGAGAAAAAGAGAGAGAGCAGCTAATTAATGATCTGAGGGATGCAGGAGAGGAAAACCCAATGCCTGCAAAACAGACTCTGCAAAGAGAGAAAGGCAGAGAGGACCTGCAGGCTGGAGTCTTGAAAAGCAAAGGGAGCAGCTGGGAAGCTATAAAAGCAAGTTGCAGTATCATGCAGCTTGTTTTTGTAGTGTGAAGTGGTACTAGCTGGGTAGGGAACGGAGAAGGTCCAGGGACCAGCCACATCACACCAATACTGCCCCAAATTCAACCTTGTTGGGCAAAAGATGCAACCTCCACTGAAGTCAATTAAAACTGAGCCGCCTGACTACTCAGGGCTGAATTTTTTAATCCATTGACTTCTGTGGAGTTGCAGCGAGGCAGCAGGAACCAAAGTTTAGCTGGCAACTGACAGCAGTTGTTTGCGGGCACAAATCTGCTACCCACATTAATTAATTGGCAGGGTTCCCTTGTGAGGTGTTTACAGTATACCAGTATTAAGGCAGCTATTGGGGCAGGCTGGCTCACAGGGGAGTGTGGTACAGTGCCCTACAGCCCAGCACAGAGCAATACACCAGAGTACAATGTGCTGCTATATCACAAATTGCAATACAGTGCAGTGCCAACTCGGTGCAGTCCAACGCAATATCCGAGACTGCCATGCAGTGCTGGGAACGAATGCAAAATGAGGCAGTATGAGGATTCAGGACTGGACAATGCAGTGGTTCCATGAGCCAATTAGCCAAATTCTGCTTCCATTTAAGCCTGGGAGCTTTGCCATTGACTTCCATATTAGCGGAAGTGGAAACATTAATATTACAGATGGAACTAACCTGTTGGTCACTGAACAAGACATAGAAAAGATGTGAGCCCTGCCCCCCAAGCTCCTGTATGACCATAGGAAAAACTCTGTGCCTTTTATGGAGACCTGCATCATTGCACCTACTTTGTGAGCAGGGATGTCAGAGGTGGAGTGTCCCCAGGATCCCTGCTGTGTGCATTGCCTGTGGCACAAAGCCACCATATAGTTGGGAGGGTCCTAGAGGGCCGTGTTTCTTAAACGATGATCTGTGAAACACTGGTGTTCTATGACCAACTCACAGGCATGCTGCAAGCATGTGACACGTTTTTGATATCATACACTGATGGTGTATATTTTCTGTTATTAAAACCCGATACAGTGTTATTTCTTCATTGATGTGGTACCTGATTACATTGCTTCACTGTGGTTTTGCTGCGGATATTGCTGGGTTTTGTTGTTGTTTGTTGTTGTTGTTGGTTTTATTTTTTGTGGGCTGACAACAAATTTTTTGAAGAAAATTTTCATAGATGTTCTGCATAAAAAATATTATTGTTTGGTGTTCCATGGTCTCAAAATGTTTAAGAAACTGCTCTAGGGAACCCTCCAGGTGAATGGGACCCAGTCATTCCTGGGTAATTCCCCCCTAGTCAGTCAAACTATTCGAGGGATGAATGTGAGACAGTTGATTCAAGTCTCCAAATATGGGCCTGTCACTTCTCTGCACTTTCCTTTGCCTCCATTTTGTTGCCGCACATTTGACCCAGCCAGGGGCATGTGCTGGCTACAGAAGCTGCCATATGAGACAGAACACTGCTCCCTTTATTCTGGTACCATTCATCCAGCCCAGTCCCTGCAGGTTCAGAAAAGGAACCACCCATAATGCTCTTTTGGAGTGCCAGGCATAAGAACCACGTGGTGGTCTCTATAGGTCAGTCTGGTGGCATGATAGGAGGGAACAGTAAGTCAGGGGAAGCGTGCCTGATCACTGGGCTTGCTTCTAGATAAATAGGGGCCTTCAGAGCGGTCGGTCTAGCCCTTCTCTCAGCATGGTTTGTTTTGAACTAAAACTTTGAAATAATAACGATTTAAAAGCCCAGAGAGGCAAAAGTCTCTCTGTGAGTTGCACAGATACAACTGTGCTAGGGGAAAAATGTTCTTTGTATAGCATCCAAGGTCACAAGACCACAGAGTGGAGAGCTGACCCCTTTTATTGTCTATTGTCTTGGCTGGTGGCAGGAAGCACTTTCTGGGCAGTGAGTCCGATAGCTGTGGAGTATTGTTTAATGCCAGGAGTGAACAAATCACCAATGTTCACCAGCACCTGCTGTCCTAGCACAAAACGAGCTGGAGTCTAAAAGCCAGGAGAAATCCTCCTCTTGGATCAGGGCTGAGGGCCTAGAGGTATCTCAGCTGCTGGCTGTCCCTTCCACAGGATTTATAGGTCTCTGGCTCGACTTCTGGAACTTGTGTACTCGCTGCAGTTCCTGAGGCTAATGTACAAATGCCCATGTTCCAGTACGTGGGCTGGAAAGGGACATATTTTTCCCTCTAGTTGTAAATTGTCTGAAAGAAAAAACACAGCAAAACTTTCCACAAATGCTTGTACCTAACCCTTTTTATCTCCTATGCCCTTCCCTCCCCTGACTGAAATGAGACACCTGCGGGCCCCCCCTCCCTTGGTAGGAACAGGGGCTCTTTCACTTTTCCTCTGGGTGAATCCACTTGCTGAGTGGGAGAGTCTCATGTTGCTTGGGACAGGGAGACCAAAAAAAAGAGAGTCGAGAAGCAGCCAGAATTCTCTGCTTGCACTGCTGACAGCGCGAGACGCCTGCTTTGCACAACTGTAAACAACTTTGTGAGGAGCGAGGTAATGGAGAATCCAAGCTTCACTGAGAAATGGTTTGCTCTGGGTCCCAGGGAGAGTGAATGGCAGAGGTAGGGTTAAACTGAACGATTGCCCTGAACTTTGGCTGTACTGTGACCACCATAGCACACCTCCTTCTAAGGCAGAGATGCTGGCTGTCTGCTTGTGCTGGCAGAGGGGCAGAGAATCACCTCTTAACCTTTAAAGAGCAAGGAGGGTCAGTGGTTAAGGCATTGGATCAGGGTTCAGGACATCTAGGTTCCATTCCTGGCTCTGCTGCTTCCCAGCAAGTCAGCAACAGAGCCGGTCAACTTTTGGTTTCCCCTCCCATCTTTTATCTGCCTTGGGAACTCTTTAGGGCAGGAACCACCTCCAACCACGTGTCTGTACAGTGCTACCACGTGTGCCTATGATGTGTGATGAACAGTGACCATATCAACCTGAACAACTTCATAGGAGAGAATCACCTACAGGTGAGACAGTTGTGATGGGCACTTAAATTGTACAGGGAGGGTCCCTGCTGTTGAGGAGTCGTGCTCCCACTCCTGTTATTTCCCTCTTCTTTCTTTCGTTCTTTTTCCTCTTCTTGCTCTTCTGTTCCCTTCCTGGTGGAACATCGCTTGGCTGATGTTTTGGATGCCTGTCCTAACTCTTGGGCACTCTTGAACATCAGGCTGGTTTGTGGTTTAAGTTTATGGTGGCCCATGTGCAATTTCCAAGCAAACCAAAGCAAAAACAAGAACTCTTCCCTCCCCCACCCGACTGCCACACAGTAGTAAAGATACTTGCTATTATCCTTTCAGTCCCTTTTTAAAAAATCACTTTAATCAGACCACTCTCGCTGCTCCTAAAGCGTCCTTGTGAAGCAGCCTCTTGAAGGAATGGGAAGCACATTAGCGTCAGATAAACTTTTAGAATCAGATTTCTTCTCATCTGGCTTATTGCAACCATAGCTGTTAGGCTGTTTCTGGTTCCTCTCTAGACTTTCCCTGGGAGCCAACACAGCAGCGCTCCTTCTGGTATAGTCCCCAGCGGGATCTCCTTTCTTCCCTCTGTTTCTGCAACTGCCTGGAGAGGCTGAACACGCTGGGGTATGGGGCCAACAAGTTTTACTTGAACCTTCCCAGCTGAGCTGATCCCAGTTTAGCTCCTGACCTAGCTGAGAGTTTGCAGGCTCTGGTGACGCCTCTGGTTTGAGTCTGAACCATGGTAATACTCACAGTCTGTTTGTGCCATGTGTTGTGATGGCATGATGCCCAAAATGTCTGATTTGCTTCCTTTCTAGTGAAGTCCTCTCTATCGCCTGGCCGCTGCTGTCTGCCTGACCGATGTAGCGTTTATAAGGTGCCTGTCCCTGCAGTACATAAGCATTGTGTCAATCAAATTTCAGGCAGGAGGTGCCTCTCTAAGGGAGCTTCACTTTCCCCTCTGCCCCCTTCCTCCAACACTGCGTGGCTGCTGCTGGCAAGCGGCGACTACCAGCGGGGGAGAGAAAATGCTGGCAGAGGAGGCCTCAGGGGAGTTTGTCAGGTGAGATCAACACCTTCAAATAATTCCAGAGGAGCAGAGGGGAAAACAAATGCCAAGGAGCGCTGATAGCAAGGCTGTTCTCAAAATGCCACTGGGCGTTTGGCTGGCCTGTTCAGTGCTATTATGGTCTCTGGGCCAGCTGTGGAGGGATGCAGCCCACTAGAAGCCAATGGTGAGGCAAATAGCCAAGGGCCTGACAGGGGAAAGTGACTTTTCCCTGAGGTCACTGATGCTGGCAGGGATGAGGGCAGAGCAATGGGTGGCAGAGGTGGAAAAAGTACCCTGAAAATTACTTGAGTAAAAGTGCAGCTGCTGGGGGGCGGTACTTAAGTACATGTCACTGGTGACCCTCTGGAAAACTACTGGAGTAAAAGTACACACATGCACACAGCACATCTTTCTTGTACTCAAGTACGCTGCACTTTTACTCAAGTAACCTTTTGGGTACTTTCTGCTCCTCCGGTGGGTGGATGTGTTGGGTACTAGCCCCCTGCCTGGCAAAATAATTCCTGTACTTTCAGGAGAAGGCACAGATATAGGGCCGTCTTAATCCCTTACGCTGGCTTTACCCTGCCAATGTGCGGACCTGACACAAGCTGCCAGAGCTGGGAGTCGGAGGGAGAGCCAGGGTCTGAGGCCGTTCTCCCAAGGTGTGAGAGGGAGACTGTCATGTCCCCCACATGATCATCGGCCTTCATGTGATGCAATAGCTGCTGGCGGGAATGTGGCAGCAGGGGAAGGAAAGAGGAAGCTGCAGCACCAGGGCTGGCTGGGGTTCTTTGGGTTCCGATTTTGGGTCGGGTTGGCAGCCCTGGAGACGGCCATCCCGGCTCCTCCCTCAGGGCAGTTACCCAGGAGCCGCCACTCTGCAGACTTCCCAGCAGGTCCAGCGCTGGCCTGGGGGCCCTCCTGCAGGGCTGAGGGGGAATTGAACGTGGCTGGCCCAACCTTTCACTGCTGAGGCGGCCGGGGGTTGAGGGGGCGGGTAGGATTATTGCCAGTTGTAAAGGGAGCTGCTGTGAGGAGATTCACCTACCAAGACCACTGTGCCACCATCAGAAGGGCATAGGTGAGTCACCGCTGTCCAGGTGGGATTCAAAGGGCTGACGTGGGAGTGAAGGACTCTCTGCTCTCCTGATTCTTTGTGCTACCCCTCTACAGATGCCCTCCCGCAGCCCTTTCTCCTTGGTGCTGGTGGCCCCTCGTGCTAATGCGGGGCCTGGGAGAATGGAAGAGCAACTTCCAGCCTTGCCCAGCTATTCTGCAGCTGCTTCCCAGCCTTCATATCCCACTGGCAGGTTTGGGAAAAGCAGGAGCTTTCTCTGAGGATGGCGAGTTGATGCGAAGTTAAAGCAGAGCGCACCAGGCTCCTGCTTGTGCTATCAGCAGGATCCCCCTGGCTGCGACCAGCTTGGCTGTGTTATCAGCCGAGCCCTAAATCCAGGTATGTCTCTAATTCCCCAGAGTGACAGGGATGCCCTTTGTGGAAGGCGAGATTAGAGCAGGCGTGCGGCTGCACAGCCTCAGCCCAGGTGACAGGAGAAGCGAGCCCAGCGCTCTGTTGAAAAACAAGACGGAGGAGAGAGAGAAAAAAAGTGACAGCCCTGGAGGGAGTCCAGAGGGGGGAGGAAAGAGCTTCTGCACAAAGGGCCGGCCTGTCTTCACACCTGCTCGGACATACGGGGAGCATGGAGACCCGGGAGGGGGTGGGGGGGCACTGACAGATAGAAGCAGGGGGAAATAATTCTCACTGAAAGAAGCGTGTCAGCGGAAGATAGCTCAGTGAGACACTTCAAATAAAGGGAAGCAGCCGTGGTGACAGGATACATTCTTTGCCTCAAGCACACGGTAGACCAGGAGTGCCAGAGGCATCGGTGGGGAAGAAAGGCAACTCGAGTCACATCAAAGACAGCCACCCCCCGAGCACAATTGAAATCTGTCCTCGTAGCTGGCCTGAAAGCAGGTTTTGCACAGTCTGCTTTGTTCTCTGATCATCCCCGTCGCTTTGGTACTTCCCACCATCGGCAGGCAGGGCTCAGCTTCTCATCTCTGAGGGAACCACATTGCAGGGGATTCAGGTTTAGGGGGGATCTCTGCGCAAGCCTAGCAGGTGGTTTGGCGTTTGTATGGTATGTACTGGCTAAGCCATTGTCCTTAACCTGCAGCAACCCATCCCCAATTCCCCGCCACACCACCGCTGAATTCTCTGCCATTTCACACACAGCAGGCACAACTCACCTCTAGTATAGGTAAGCAGAGAGGCCCTAATGTAGCCCATAGTGAGCTGTCAGTATTACACAAAGCTCTAGGAGAGGCTTCCTATAAGGCTCGGCAAAGAATAACTTCTGCCCTAACATTCAAAACATTGAAACCTCTGCCAGGGCCAGGGCTCTCAAGGACATAGGACAATCATGAGCCTGAGGACCACCATGTTTCACAATGATACCACTGGCTGCTTTTGCTATTTATCAAGGACGGTTGTGTTTGGACAGGGCTGTCATGCTGTCCTAATACATCTGGTGCTCTACCTCCATCCCTGGCCTGCCAATATTCCTGCTTTAAACCCAGGATCATAGGCTATCCATATCCTTGTTTCCTAGCCTGGGGGCTTGAAAGATGGGGAGTTGGAATTCTCACGCAGGACAAGCGTGGGCACCATTGTCTTTTCTACTGCAGCTAGTTCTACAGCCATGCTGCAGGAGGTGTGTGTCAGGTATTTGGCAGGATCTGTGCCTGATTTGGGGGCCTTGTGGGGTTTCTTGTGCTTGATGTGTGAGAAGAGAAGAAGGGTCTTGGGACTGAACTCTGTAGCTTTCTGTTAGGCCTCACCTTGACTCCTGCAAAGGAGCATCCATGCCTGAATCCAGCAAGAATGAAGAATGTCAAAAGAATGAAGGCAGCATCCAGCTGCAGAGGGTATGGGAAACCAGCTGTCTGTACATGGAGAATTACGAACATCTGTCCAATGTGGGATCCTTAGGGAGCCTTTCTAACATCTCTGGAGGGATCCCACAGACCCTTCCACCACTGTGTTCCTGGTGGATGTTACTTCTGGGACCTCCTTTGCAGGCAGCATTGTGCTGTGGCCCAGGTTATCTTTCAGGTTGGCACCTCTCCCGTTCTCAAAGTTTCCCTTGTTTGGTATCAACCATGTTATTTCATTGCTAAGGTCATAGGGAGAGCAGGCAGCATGTGGACCTTACATTTTCAGTAGCAACTGGCTCCCTCTTGAACCTCACATCAACTTGGGGGATTTTTGGTGGCAAAGTTGGCTGCTTATCTGAATGTTGTGGATTGGCTTCTCGTCCAAGGTGACACCAGTTCTCCTGAATGCTGACTTTTGGAGGCAAGTTTCAAAGAGAATTTGGTCTTGGAAGCCAACAGGAGCTGCCCAGTCGTTTCCTTAGGCACATTAAGGTGGACTTAGGAACCTAACTTTACATGCCCATTGTTGTACTCCTTGGCTATGCTATCTTTTTCTTCCTTGTTCCAGCAAACAAGCAACATATTGGCTGGGAGGTGGTGTCACATGAGCTAGAGCCTGCCTTACCATGGGGGAAAGGGATAATCTTACAGGAAATATAGAAAGCATAGATAGCAAAGCCACATTTAAATATAAATTGCTACCTTGAAATGGACAGCCCCTTGCACAGGCATACACAACTGAAACTGCCCTGCTGCCATTATCAATATATCAGGAATCTTTTCTGACCAGCCAATTACCCAACTTCTTATATGGCTATTGAGTGACTGGTCATTCTGTATCTGTACAGCTCCCAGCACAAGGGAGCCCATGACTGGAATTCTGAGATGCTATATTCATACAATAATAAATAGTACTAGTGCATCGTCTACATGGGCAATTTGCTGCCTCCCCTCTTGAAGCAAAGAGAGCAAATGCTGTTGGCACAGGAACCTGGTTAACTAGGTGAGACTAATAGCTATAATAAATTGGCCAATTGTGCCCCCTTGTGGTATAGCGTGGTGCATGCACTGGTGATCTGAACACATCTGTCCATACTTAAATCCTTCTTTAAGACCTACTTCTGCTAGGGTTCCTACCATGAATCTAAGTCATTGGTATATAAATGTTTGATTTCCGTTGTTTTCCTTCCACTAATCTCTACCTATTTGTCCATCCTTAGGCTGGGTGGTTCTGGGGTAGGGACTGCACCAAGTTCAGTGCCTGCAAAACCCTCTACTACAGATTGAACTTCTCTCGTTTGGGACCTGACCAGAGCTAGACAAGAGAATTTGCTGGACGGGAGGTGAATATTGTCTAGCTGCATTACCACCACTTTCACTGCTTACAGGGCTCTTAGAAGACATTTAGCGGTAAAGTACAATTAAATAACAGCACAGAACGCGGAGAGCCAGGACTGGTGGCTGTAAACAAACTTTATGGGACCACAAGAAATTTGGGCATAGCCATGATAAGTAATCATCTGGCTAACTAAAATCATGCCAGATTAGAGAGATTACTGGATGGCTAGATTAGAGAGGTTCAACATGTACATCGATCATGAGTCTGGCTGTAAATGTTATGATAATAATAGGTATTCATGCAGGCATCTTCTCCTGAGTCCTCACCCTTTGATTCTGTGCTACAGTGACCCTGCTGCATGCTTTGCAGGTAGGCAGGCCTTTGGATCCAGGCTTTAGCATATGTTACATCAAAAAGAAATGCCTGGTGTGGTCTAGGTCTTTGCTGCCATGTGAGGGGGGTTATGCATACTTATTGCCAATGCTAAGAGTACAAAAAGCACAAGTCCAGCCCCACAACAGCCTGAGATTGCCTTAAAGGTCAAGAGAATTTTTTTTTCAAAATAATATTGGTGTCTTTACCTTTGTCTTGGTTTTTGAACTTTCAGAAGATCGCATTGTCAAGCTTTCCTCCTCAACCCTGAGGGCTAGGCACTGACGAGTATTTTACATGAAAGCTGAGATTTTCATGTATTCACATGCCTCCAGAACTTGGTGGGCTTTAGGGTGCACACCAGTATCACAAGACTAGTAATAAAATTGCCAGCATTGGCCACATGTCTCACACTGTCTGATCCTGAATCCATAGCAGTGGATATATCCTGACCTGGCTTGGCAAGGTCCTGGCTGGGATGACTTAGTTGGGGTTGATCCTGCTTGAAGCAGGGTGCTGGATTAGATGACCTCCTGAGGTCCCTTCCAGCCCTAGGATTCTATGATTCTATGACCCCTGGTGCTTGTCTACTCGGTCCCAGTGAGAAAGTGAAAACAATCTGCTATGTTTTTGAGGGTAGTGTGTCTCCCTCATCTCAGCGGGTCCTGAGACGCCCTCATTTTCCCTATCTTCCCACCCCCCCGAAGTCACACATCACAACCAGCTGATTGGATGGCTGTCTTTTTCCAGCTCCTGGATACTGCTCCTTACGTGGCCAGAGGCTTGTATGTTGAGCAGCAAAGCGGTATGCTTGTTGTTTCTGCAGCTTTCTCTGCCTTCATTGGCCAAAGAAGGAAGACGCTGTTTAAGCATAGGCCCTGCAGGCCTTTGTCTGGGGCCCCAGCTCCTGGAGTCAGGGAATTACAGCAGAATCTCAGGGGGTTTTGTTAACATTTGAAAGCCTTGTAGTTGCAAAGCAATGCTTGGAAATGTGAATGATGCCTAACCAGTGCAGGGACGTACCTCTGCTTGTGTCTGCAGAGAGCCTTAAACAGTAGCTGAGAGGGGGCTAATACTCTGTTCACATCCCCAGGGTGTTACTCTGAGACCTGTTGTTCGGGAGGCCTTGTCACTCCCAGTGTAATGGGGGATACTGGCTGCGCAGGAGGAGAGCCTGGCTGTGCCCATGGATACACCCCCTCTGCTGGGATAAGTACCACTCCCCCGTTGCTACTCGGGAGTGAGAGACAAGGTGAGTGGGTGCATGCGTGTGTGCCCCCCGGGCAGTCCTCCTTTGGAGAGGACTGCGAAGCCACGAGACAGGCAGCGCCATGAATTGGCAGTGGACTCACAAGGCTCCATATTGTAGTGTGTGTGTGGCCTCACACTGCCTCAGTCTGGCCTGAGTGGGCTTTCTTCCCCACTCCGCTGCCCCCTCAGCACCTCCATCCCTGTTAGCCTCTCACCCTCCTTCCCCAGCAGCTGGCTTTCTCTCTGTGCAGCCTCCCTAGGCCTAGGAGTGACCAGAGACAGGGGGAGTGCAGGCCGCTAGGCCCCAGAGAGCATGTCGGTGCTGCTTTCAATCCCGCTGAGGCACCTGGCCATGGAGCAGGTCTGCCTTTCTGCTGTCCTTGCTGTGGTTGTTCACAGCTGCAGCCTCAGAAGGGTCTCAGAAGGCACAAGTGCTGTGCTGGTGTTGGGCACCTCATCTCCTGGCCCCTCCCTTCCCCTGGCCCCTCCCCACGAGCCGTCATTCTTCCACTCTATTCTGCACTGGTTAGGCCTCAGCTGGAATGTTGTGTCCAGTTCTGGGCACCGCACTTCAAGAAATATGTGGAGAAATAGGAGAGGGTCCAGAAAAGAGCAACAAGAATGATCAAAGGTCTCGAGAACATGACCCTATGAAGAAAGGCTGAAGGAACTGGGCTTGTTTCGTTTGGAAAAGAGAAGATTGAGGGGGGACACAAAGGCTATTTTCAGGTATCTAAAAAGGTGTCATGAGGAGGAGGGAGAAAACTTGTTCTTTTTGGCCTCTGAGGATAGAACAAGAGGCAACGGGCTTAGACTGCAGCAAGGGAGGTTCAGGTTGGACATTAGGAAAAAGTTCCTAACTGTCAGGGTGGTCAAACAGTGGAATAAATTGCCTGGGGAGGTTGTGGAATCTCCATCTCTGGAGATATTTAAGAACAGGTTTGATAGATGTCAATCAGGGATGGTTTAGACAGTACTTGGTCCTGCCATGAGGGCAGGGGGCTGGACTCGATGACCTCTCGAGGTCCCTTCCAGCCCTAGTGTTCTATGATTCTAGTCTGAGAAGAGGGAGGCTCTCTGATGACTCTGGAAGAAGGCAGCAAAGCCGCAGGTTCACATGGCGCACAGACCGCTGTTGCCTGCCTGCCTCGTGGCTGGGCTCAAGTCCAGCTGGCGTGATTTCTGCCTGCAGGCGGGGCTGTCAGTGAGGCTGCTGGGCTGGGTGCTGCCTTCACTTGTGAGGACAATAGAGGAAGCACTGAGGTCTGTCCACTGGAGATACACATCTTCTAGTTGAGAGTGCTGGGGGAGACCCAGATAAGGAGACTCCCTGCAGGAGGGCGTCGGACTGCACTGGAGAGAGGCGCAGACAGGGAGAGCCCCCCCAAAGAGAGGCAGGAGAGATGGGGCCATGTTCATTCACCCCTGTGGTCACAGTTGGGTCAGCGCAGGGATGGAAGGGTGGGCTTGTGCCTCCCTGATTCTGGGACTGCTGGGGCCTTGGTTCTGCATGGCACCAGGGGATAATCAAGATGCAGGGTCATGCTTCTCCCATCCATGCCCTGTCCTCTGCACTGGAGGGTTCTGGACAGGGATGTCAAATGCTAGGTACAGGGTATTGCTTGGGCTGGGGGATGCTCATGACCCCTCTGCACTGGCACAGCCTGTGCAAAAGGGCTGCAGTGCACAGTGAATTCCTCCAAGAGAGGGAAGATGGGCCAGGTTCTGTGGCCAAGTGCTTTTCTGTGGTGCTTAGTGCTGAATAACGGCAGTGATACCTCAGGCACACGCTGAACACTGCCAGTGGTGGGGAGAAAAGCTGGCCCGTGTGTGGGACTGCATTAGGTCTCAGTAAATCTCCAACTGCAGAAGTCTACCCAGAACCTGGCAGCTCTGCCCCAGAGGGACTTGCACCCTGCCCAACTGTGGGGAAGAGCAGCTGGGTAATGTCCTGGGGATATCCACTCTGTGGTCCTGACCAGGCTGCTGGAGCAACCTGAGAACCAGCCCTGGTTCTGCACCCCAGGGAGGGGGCTGGGACGTTGGAGGTTTAATCAGTGCCCCTTAGCTACCTGTGGCTTGCAGACATCAGCAGTGGAGCTCAGTTAGAAACTCATCAGAGGCTGGAGCCGAGGAGTTCCCCGTAGGTGGGCGGCACAGCAGGAGCCAGACTGCCATTCGGGTACCTCTCTCTCTGCTGGGCCCATGCCTTCGTGTGGGCCTTTCCTCTCACACTCAGTTTGCTGCTGCTGCAGAGGAGGAAACGGGACACTAGCCCAGACATCAGTAGACCTATCCAGGGCCTGGGGTGGAAAGGGAGAGCCCTGAAGTGCAGTGGCAGGTCCAGGGGCCCAAAGGCTCTGGGAGCGTGGTGAGAGCCAGCTCAACACTCACTGTGTTGTCAGGAGCTGACAGCTCCCCCGACTGTGGATGAGCTGAGATAGGGCTGATATCAAAGCAGGGACCTCTCCTCCCGCCCAGGGGGATTAGATGAGTAAGGGCTTTTATTGTTGTTTTTCCAGGTTCCAGCGAAGGAGGATAGTTGGCAGGATTAGGCTGAAGAATATTCCCTGCCCCCATCACAGAGACAACAGTACCTCAGAGAGAAGAAGCTGCCAGATGACAGACAGAGCATGTCCCAGGAGAACCACCATCTCTCAGCAGCCTCTGCTGTCCCCTCCTCCTCCAGATACCACAGTGCACACCAGGACCCTGCATCTTTCTGAGCAGGTATTATTGCTTGGTGGTTCATCCTGCAGACCATCAGACATCAGCACAGCCACAAGGGAAGTCCCAGTCCCGGTCTGTTCTTGGTTGTATTTGTGGGTCCAACCAGGTGATTCCATGTCCGGGCCTGGGTGCAGCCAAGATTGTTCGTCCGTCTGTAGCTGTGCCTCCTGTTAAGACAAAGAAGCAGTTATGTAAACATGGCCTTTTCTTACTCAACACATGGCACAGGCCCCATGCATGGCCCTGAAGGAGGGAGGGAGGAAGGATGGCCTTGTGGTTAAGGCAGAGAGTTGGGTTCAGTTTCTGGCCCTGCCACGGGTTTCCCATGTAACCTTGGGCCAGTCACCTATTCCATAGGAGCTTCTGGTCCTCATGGATAAAGTAGGGATAGTGTTCCCTTCCTCCCACCCCTTGTCTAGTTGGACTATAACCTGGAGTATCTCCTACTGAGTGCAGTGCCCACTAAGTGACTCTTTTGTCCTCCCTTACTCCTGCCCTCTGCTGTATTAGTACAGACCAAGGTGCCATTGCCACTGTGCTCATGAAACACTTGGCACTTCATTATTGCCATTTGCAACAGCTTTGGCCATCCATGGGACAGTGGTACAGCCTGCCTTGCTTCAGCGCCCTCTCCTGGTGAGGGTGCTCAGGGCAGCGGAGACCTTCGGGGGCCATGCCTGGGCCGTGTGTCAGTGTGATCTGCCTTACCATGCCATGGGTCTTGCATGTGGTATTTGCTCTGGAGACAGCTCCTCTCTGGTTGCATCTTGTGAATCTGCCCTGGGCCCTACAGCACAGCAGGCCCAGTACAGCAATGCCCCAGGCAGGCGGTCGCTAGCTTTCCAGGAGTCAGTGGGATACACATGAGTAACCAGACACTGGATGGTGTTCTCACCCCACACAAAATGCCACCCACATGACATTTCACTGGCCTGCAAATGGAGCAGTGCCCTTGAATACACAGGGTGAACAGTGCCAGCAGGGTGACACTGACAGCTGTAGCAGGGCTGCAGTGCCCATTATGGAGAGACTATACCAAGCCTAGTAACAGTGCCAACAATTCAATGGCTACTGTATTCCAGACGGGTGAGGGGATGAACAGTCAGTCAGTCACAGCACCAGCAGGGGAACCATTTCCCAGGCTGGATAAGTTCACTTCCCTGTTTACAGCGCCACCTGTTGGAAAGCAGTACACAGCCAATAGCACTTGCCCTCTACCTGGCAGGCTGCAGCCAAGGATTTATCCACATGCATAAATTGCACAGGTTTAACTTCAATCAGGTTAGTTTGCACTAGCACATTTACTGAGCCACGGACCTGCTGTCAGCCGTGTTTAAACCACTAGGGTGTGTCCATGCACAAGTGTCACTTAATGGGTGCAAAATAATTCCTGTAGTTAAGTGGGCACAGATTTGAACTGGCTTTTACCGGGTTACATACAAACCAGCATCATGCTGAGATTCAAGGTGCTGCAACCCACCCTGAGAACTGGGGAAATTCAGGACATCTCACATTTTCTGGCAGTTCAGCTCCAGTGGCTACTGGCCTGGAAGGGCAGGGCTAGGACTATGTCAAAGCCCTCAAGCTGGATCAGCCTGGCAAGATGGGGGGACTTGTTTGCTTGAATCTAGTCAGTAGTTACTGCTTCTTAGCATCCGTTAAGTGCCAGCACCCAGGCCCCAGCCCTCCCCACACTGTAGTGATGCGTTTGTGAAACACACGGCGCTTGCGGTTGACCAGAGCTCTGAAATAAGTGAGGCCGGAATTCATGCACTGCTCTGTATCCTGATGTGGTAAGGAGCTCAGGCCTGCCTGAGGGAGGGCGGGGGGGATAACGGAGGCTGCTGGTGCTGTGAGGCCACTGCCAAGAGCCTGTGCAGGGGCCCAGCATGGCTCCAGACGGCTCAACCTGGCACCAGCGGAACTGTGATAAAAATGAACCTGTCCAGGACACCAGACGGGGGGAGATTAATGTCTGAATTGTCAAGGAGGAAACAAAGGGCTGACGAGAATCAAACAGATCCTTGGGGGGAGATGCTGCTTCCCCCAATGAGGGCTGTGCTTCATGGCCCCACTGCTCCTTTGCCTCTGAAGCCTGGCCCAGCCCTGCCAGCCATGAGAGGGCTGGAGAGGAGCCTGCAATCTCCCATGGGGTAGCCTTGTGGTGCACATTCAACAGGTCATAAAGGCACCTCTGAGGTTCCCAGGGTAGAGAATGTCCTGGCTCATCCATGGCTCTGTCCATGTGTGAGTGTTAGGAACCCTGACTCCTTGGCATGGTGCTACCATCTCCCAGGGTGGGAATCCAGGCTGACATGGTTCAATGCAAGTCAGATGTTCCCCATGTCAGTTGCCCAGCCGCATCCCTCTCCAGAAATGGCTGCGTTTCAGTGGTGAGTGGAATGCGTTCCTCTTGAAAGCCCTGGGAGTTCCATTCGGGTACCCCAGAGTCCTACTTTGTAATAAAACACTCCTTGCTTTCAGGGTGAAAGGTGTGAGACAGATGGGAAGTTATTACTGTCAGTCCCTCCTGCCTCTTCCGCACTGCCAGGCAGCGGGGTAGATGTGTTCTCCCAGTGAATTCACCCTTTAGCTCTGTCCAGTCAACTTCCAAAACTACTATTTTTAAAGCATTTTCCCCCCATTTCTTTGTCCTTTAACTACAGGGTTCTGGAACAGACACCACAGCTGCTGCTCAGTCTTCAGGCCTCACTTCTTGACTGCATAGTTTTCCTCCAAAGTTGTCTCCTTCCTCCCTTTTCAGTGAACTTTGGTCCAGTTGCAGCAGCTCTCCCTCGCTCCTCTTCCTTCCATGTCTACACTTGGGATGAGATCTGATTCAGAAGTTAGCAGTCAGCAGGTGAAGGAGCTGACCATGACGTGTAGACAGAAGTAAGCAGGGGTTGCACCACCAGAGCCAACTGGGCATTAGGTTTGAATCTTCACCAACTCAATCTGTTCAAGCCCCAGCTTGCCCTTGTCTGCACTTGGGGTACATCTATACTGCAAAGAAAAGCCCCTGGCGCCAAGACTCGGAATCCAGCTCAGTTGCCTGGGGTGGCAAAGCTAACGATTGCAGTGTAGACGATTGGGCTTGGACTGAAACCTGGGGAGGCTCTTGGAGCCCAGACTTTGGCCCAGACCTGAATATCTATGCTGCTGCTTTTAGTCCCACTGCCTCAACCTGCTGGCCTGAGTCAGTGGACTCAGTGCCGAGGATTTTCTTTGCAGTGTGGATGTGCTCATTGGGGTTAGCACTGAAGCTAGCCAGCCAGCAGCTACACCCATTGCTTGAGCTGTTCCCAAGCAGAGGCAAGGCCTTTATAAACAGTTAGGCAGCCAGTTACGTTAGTCTGGGCCCAGAGTGCAGGTTCTGCCAGCCATAAATTCTCCCTTTCCTTCTGTGTGGCAGTAGTGTCCACATGGTAACCTGCCGTAGCTCTGCCAGACACATCCCTGGGCCACGGTGGTCACCTCAGTGTATCTAGAGCTTCTGGGAGTCAGGAACAACCAAGTTGTGATTCTTCCTTTACCTGGTGAACTGTGGGGGACTTGGCACACCAGCTCCAGCCTGTTCTTAGCTCCAAAGCCTGACTTAGGGGGCCATCTAGTGGTTGCTGTGTCTCACTGCATTTATTAGGTGCAAAGAAAGGTGCAATTGTAGAGCTGGAGCAAATCTCATGACTGGGCTGACTGTGAAGGGGAAATGAGTCTGTCTGTTGTTCAGGGGGCAGAGGAGGGTGTGCCTTTCATTCAGAATGAGGCTTTTGGAGAGTTCAAGGAACCCACTTGCTGTCCTCCCCAAAACCTTTAGGCTACGGTCTCTTGCACTAGCATGCTTTTATTTTTTATAGTAGCCCCCAGAGCTGAGATCAGGTCCCATTGTGCTGGAGACTGTACATGCATCTATACACACAGCCCCTTCCCCAAAGTATTAACAGCCTAAGTAGACAGGACAAAGGAAATATTTTAACTCTCTCTTTACACATGGGAAATGGAGGCTGGGAGAGATGCAATGACCTCTAAAGGTCACACAGGAAGGCAGTGACAGAGCTGGGCAGTGACAAGAGAACTCCTGAATCCCGACCTGTGCTAAATCCACAAGACAAGGTGAGGGGACTGTCATAGGCTCCTTTTAATTTTCGTGCCATTCTTGGACTCCTGGCAGCATCCCCCGTTGGGTGCCCCACTCACTATCTTGAGATCACAGCTGTCTGTCTAGAAGAAAAGGCCTCCAGTGCCACTCAGACGAGAAAGCCATTGGTTATCTGACCAGTTTGTGTCCAGGTAACTGTCCCTATCTACTGATGCACAGCCTGAGGGGCTATGGCTGGTCCCTTTTATTCCTATACCACACGCTGCATTGCTGGTGTGCAGTGTTCACTGAAAAGTGACATGGACTCTGTTCTGGGTCTGCTCATGTACTGTGTGGGGGACCTATGAGATTTTTTGCATAGGCTGCATCTGTAGAAAAGGGATAGAGGAGATTAGTGTACATACCACTGTCACCAAGACCCTAAAGCCACTTGTCTGCTGTGCTTATAGAATAATATTGCAGGTGAGATTTAAACCGGAGCCCATCTTAGAACTACAGGCATTGGAGATGGAAAAGACTTATAAGACCCCCCGGAGTTCCTTTCCTGTGGCCTGTGAAGGAGTGTGCCCTACTGAATGCGTTGAGAGTGGTTGTATGTTTGGGAATGGCCAAGCACCTGCCTAGAGTCTGTAACAGAATGGTTATATTAAGCAAGAAAAACAGCTGCTTGTGTGAGCCCTGGCTTACCCCACATCCATGCAGAGTGCTGTAAGCACATCGCAGGAGGGTTGTACTGGTTATCACCTTAGTCGTCGTTTTAGCATATGTGAAAAATGCACATGACCAATATTTATCACTGAATTTGGTGCCAGGGTCGGATCTTTAGCTTCCCTGGCTTGGGCCAGATGCTGACAGGATGCAATATAACAATGGCGAACTGCTAATCCGTGAACTGTTCAGCCTAGCTTTCAGTCCCAATTACTCAGTTTCAAAGTGCTAAATACATGACTGAATCTGCAGTTAGGTTCAGGTATATATCCAAGGATGGCTGCACAAAGAGTTGAATATATTGTAAGGGCAGAGTTGTTGAGAGTAACATGTAGATATTTTGATGCAGGCAAGTTATGTGTCCATAGCTATACAAATCCACTGGGGGCCTGGCATGTGCTATGGGGAAGCAGTTAATGCTAGTGGATAATGCTCTGGACCAGGACTCAGGTGACTGGGTTCTAGTTGTAGCTTTGCCATTGACCCACTGGGTGACCATGGGCAAGTCACTTGGCCACTTGATCCCTTAGTTCCTCCATCTGTAAAATGGGTTTAATGATGCCTCCTTTGTAATGGGCCGTGAGATTTATTGATGAAAACTGCAATTATGTATTAATTATGATTCTGCTTCTCTAATTAGAGCTATTTGGAAAATCTGGGGTTTTATTGAAATGAAAAACAGGGTCACGTTTGTGAGAACGGTCAAAATACAGTTTCCTCCTTTCCACTCAGTCCTTACAGCTGGTCAAATAATCTTGTGTAAAAATGTTTTTGGCCAGGTCTAATCATTCTGTAGAGGAGAATGGTGAGGGTCAGTGGTGTGCATTTAAGCTCAAGGACATACAGAAATGTATGGAGTGTAGTTTCTATATACAAGCCCGGCCCTGGAGGATTGAGTGTTATAGTTTAGGCTCCTCAGGGTTTGCTTGTTTTTTACTCAGGTGCTATAAGGAGATCTGGGTGAACAATGTGGGAAATGAAGGGCAAATATTTACAGGAATTCTGCATTGTTTTTTTCGAGCAGCTGCCTCCATGCCGCTGTTTATTTACTGGTTCCCAGTTCCATCTCAACCTGTCTTTGTTCAAACAGACGTTAGGGGATGGCTCTTCTCTCCCTGAACACCTGGATTCACGTGCAAACAAGGGAACTCCTCACTTCTGAAGGAACTACTCACCTCCTCTTTTTAAAGTTAGAGTCATCCAATCTCAGAGCAGAAACTGAACTGGTCACAGCTCACAGTGAATTATCAAAGGCAGTCAAAAAGCAATGTGCTTGAAAAATACTTAGGTTAAAATCGCTTCCTGACTCTCTGAATTCAAATGTGGTACATCTGTTTGGCTAAAGCTGCTAAAGTATTTATTGAGCAATTAGGAATAAAAAAAATCAAAGCCCATTTGCAAATAATTTGCAAACAGAAGGCAGAGCTCTATTCACTGGCTAAACTGTTGTTACATAGTTTCCCATCCCTGCTTGTAAGGAGTAGGTCTGCAACAACCCAGTTCTCCTTGATTAGTGTGATTTGAACTGAAATTTGTTCCATATCCAGGAAGCATCACCTTCAAGGTATCTAATAGATGGACTAATGCGCCACATTGAAGATCATCATCCATAACTTCACTCCTCTGGCACAATGGAACTTTCCGCAATATGGGTAAAGTTCCTCTAGACAGAGCTTTCCCGGAGCCAGTCCAAGAATGTGGAATGAAGTTCCCCAGGAGCCACAGACCAGCACTACCCATGCTTACCCACAAGACAGGATGAAGGAACAAGCACAAGACAGATGCTGGGCCACATTGCTTAATGCACCAGAGGAAGAAACTCAGATACTATGATAATGAAATCAAAACAAAAAGCAGTCAAGTAGCACTTTAAAGACTAGCAAAATAGTTTATTAGGTGAGCTTTCGTGGGACAGACCCACTTCTTCAGACCTGTCCCATGAAAGCTCACCTAATAAACTATTTTGCTAGTCTTTAAAGTGCTACTTGACTGCTTTTTGTTTTGATAATGTGTAGACTAGCACGGCTTCCTCTCTGTTACTATGATGATGAGTGCAGCATAAGAACCTGTCCAGAATAGAATAGTTCTTGTATTTTAACTACCTGCAGCCAGAGACTAGGCTTTTCTTTCCACAGCAACTCACTTTGTGTGTTGAGGGAGGAGACCGGTATCTCCTGAAATACAGCGAGGTGCTTTTTGGTTACACTGCAGGCTGAAGGGGGTTTTCAGCTACTGTGTACATATCACACGGGATCTACCCTTGCCTCAGTGCATGCACATTTCACTAGTGCTAACACATGCATATCGCTTTCCTTTGGGCTTTGCTGGCTTGTGGAGGGGAGGTGGTGACAGTGATGATGCAAGCTGTGAGGAGTGGGTGCAGTGAGATTTCCCTGTTCTGTGCTGTGGGACCATCCATCTAGTCCAGGGTTTCCCAGCCTATAGGTCGGGACCCAAACATGGGTCATGATTACATTTCAAAAGGGTGGCTGGCTGGGCTGGGCAGCTCTACAGGTGGCTATTAAGAAGCCATTCACACTCTTGAAGTGGTTCTCAACTTCTTAACTAGATTAACAGCCATCAAGCAGTTACGCCAATCAATTAAATTGAGAACCATTTCAGCTGCAAGGCAGAGAACGGCATACCTGAGGAGCAGTGCCCAGCTCAGGTAAGGTGGAGGCCTGGTTCCAAGGCTGTGGGGGAGGGAGGGCAGAGCTGATCAGCTCCGTGGCTTCCAGCCTCTGCAGGCGATGGGGTTCCTGCAGACCCCAACAGGATTCCTGCAACTGACGCAGCCAGCCAGGGCTCTGTGCCCCAGCTGGCTTCCAGCCGCAGGGGTCCCTGTGCCTCCCCTAGTTCCCTCCAGCCTGTGAGTGGTTCCTAGCCCCTGCGTGTGACTCTCCTAGCCCCTGAGTGAGACATTCTTAGCCCCCTTCAGCCCGAGTGACTCCCAGCCTCTGAGTGTGACTCCCCTACCCCCTCTAGCCTCTCAGTGTGACTCCCCTAGCCGCCTCTAGCCCTGAGTGTGACTCCCCAAGTTCCTGACTGTGGGGTTTAAGCTGGGGGGGAGCAGTTTGGAGATGAGTGTCTTTCTACCACCATAGCTCTGCCTAACTATAGTAAATGCAGTGTTATTATTTCATTAATACATTTCCTCTTTTCTGTGAAATAACTACTATGACTATATAAACATGAGGGGGTGCAATTTTATATTCTTGCCTCAGGTGCAAAATTAGCTAGTTACGGCTCTGCTCTCCCCTGCTCCCCCCTGTTTTTGAATTGCCTTGGATCACCAAGTCTTCCTGAATTGTCAGAATGGTCCCCAACTGGAAAAGGTTGGGAACCACTGATCTAGTCAGTGATGAGTCCTTTGGTTCTGCTCAGCTCTGTCCTTTCAGCTCCTTTCTAAATGAACCAAGTTTTTCCAATCTAGTTCTAAACAACCCCAGCAATGCGTCATTGTGGGGGGGTGTTGTCGGGGTGTTTTCCCTGATGGCCAGCCTCAATTTCCCCTCTTTTAGCTTCACCCTCTGACACTCATCTAAATAATTCCCCCTCCTTCCTTAGCCTGGGCTCTCCAGTTAGGCTTGTGGGGGGTTATCGTGCCCCCTAGCTCATGCTATGTACATTTAGTTCTTTTCCATCTTTTCTTATGAATCACATCTTCCAACTCTCCAATCTGTCAGTCCCCCTCTGGTCTGATGCTGCTGTGAATACAGTATGCCAGAGCTGCCACATAGAGGATCTCCGTTCCCTACTCCAGAGGTAGCAGCTCCAGCAGATAAGGGACATGGAAGTCTCTCCGCTGGTCAAACCATGAGTTTCACTCAGCTCAGAGCCCTTTTTTGATCTCAGCTGGTGTGCAGAGGACAACAGTTGAGGGACAAAGGATCAATCAACTCAGACTGAGTGGAGTTTGGAAAAGAGGAATTTCATGTTCGTCAAAAGGAATGTGGGGTCACACGTGAACTCCTCAGTCTTAGCCTTTGCCGTGTACTACCTTCTGTGTAGCAAAGAACTACCACTGTCAGGGGCCCTGCACAGTCAGAACCTCGGTTGGGCAGGTGCATGCAGGTTAAAGGTGAGGAAAGTGTAATGGTCCTAATCTCCCACTGCTCGTGCTAGAGAAACAGGAGAGCTCCCTTGCTCAGGGCAACAGCTCTTCCCCCAAGGGGAGACAGGCCCCCAATACAGCCTGGGTCTGCCTTCTGCAGTGATGTTTATCCCCTCACTGAACTCTCACTGATTCCTGGCATTCCATCAGCTAAACCCATTCATTATTACAGGGCTCTCAGCCACGCTCCAGACAGGGTACCAGACTAGAGTGCCTCTAACCCCTCATGCTGCAGGGTATCAGCCCTGATTGCTGCTTGGGAGATGAGCGGAAGGGGTGTCATTTCCCTGGTGGAATAGGAATGCACATTTCTGGAGCCCGAAGTATATGGGGGAGGGTCACATCTTCCTCTAGAGCACCTGGCTTCAACTCCTCTCAGAGATGCAATGCAACCGCTCACCTCTTCCAGCGCAGTGATGCCCGTGCTGCAGACTTGGCATGGCAATGCAGACAGAGCTGGACCCTGACACCAACATCCTGCCACTGAATTTCCTCCTGATCCCAGTCAATTCCACCCCCTCCCCCACACCCCACTGCTCAATTCTCCAGGACACGACAATGGGGGCTGCATGGTTACAGGCGATGCCCTCTCAGTAATGCATTAAAGAGGGGTGTGTTCAGCCAAGCACCCCAGGGCACAATGAACAGGCAGGGGATAGCCCAGACGTCATCACCAGCGGGTCCACTCTCTGTAAAGTGGCTGTGATGTATCAGGCTGGGTGAGAGCTAACACGCTCTGCAGAATGACTCCTGTAGCAGCCTCTATGGCCCCTGCTCTTCTGCCACTTTCGTCCGCTTTGGGAAGCCCTGGGGCTCACTGCAGTTGAAATGTGCTACCAGAAAGCACATGCTAATCTTGGGTTATTCTTATGTCTGTTGTTTTTTTTCTGCTTCCCACTGCTGCAGCCACGGCCCTGCTAGGGGCTGCCCTGTGAGCCACGCAGCACCCGCTGATGGAGCTCTCTGCCTGGGTGATTCAGCGCCCTCATGCAGTGCTCTGAAGCTAGGGTGACGCAAACATCCCACCAAGCTCTGCTGTGCACACGTTGCAGCTCTCTGCCTTTGGCTGGAGTTTTTCTGTGTTGGTGAATAAGCAGGGGGAGATGTGGAACCAGATGGTCTCACAGGGAAAAGGCATTTTCTAGTCAGATCTGTGTCCTCCGAGGTCCCCTTGAGGTATCCTTCCCCATGGGTTCTAGCAACTCAGCAGCTGTGATTGCAGGAAGGCCTAGAATGTCACAACGCACCGGTGACATTTCACCCAAACTCAGAGGCCTCTTCCTACAGGCCAGTTCCCAGGCACTCAAGGAAAGGGCCATTTAGTCTTCAAAATGTAACCCTGGAGGTACTGAGACCACACACTAGGGAGAGTGAAGTCTCTTCTCTACAGCCTTGGCTGGGAGCCAGCTGACCTATAGCTCATGGGGTGAGCCCAGGGTTTTAGCTCCTCAGGGAGCAGGTTCAGTCCGTTCTGCTGACAACCTTAGTCTGTTGGTGTTACCAGTGGGGGCTTGTCTGAGATTTCAGCGGGGTCCCCAAAGCTCAGGATGTGCTTCCTCAGTAAGGGGAAGTATGTAACCCATGCCGCTAGGCGTGGTTCACTATCCTCGGTAGTGGCACCAAGACCACCTCACAGAGGAAAGAATGAGCGTCCTTGAGAGCCAGCTGGCCTTTAGCTCAAACTGCAGAGGTGCCTGACCAAAGCGCCCCGGGTTCCAGACTGCCTGTGGGCAAATACAAGAGCATGGCAGCAAGTGCCTTAGAGTGACCACAATATCTCAAGTGGCATGCAGGCCCCCTCTGCTGAGGGCCTCATACAAAATGGCACCCGTGCCTTGACGAACGTCACTGGCTGAAAGCCCCAGAGCCATTGGAACTACTGATGCCCCAGCAGGGGGGTTGCGGGCCTGCCCCTCTCTCTCTGCAATGACAGTGGCAGGAGCCCGGGGAACTCTCAGAACCTACAGGAAGTTTCCTGTCTGACATCCTAGCAGAAGCATTGGGTCTTCAACCGCTGCCAGTCCTGAGCTTCCGGTAGGGGCTCCAGCCCGGAGCCCCCCTCCACTATCAGCTCACCAGATGCTTTTGCAGGATACTGTGGTAAAACTGTGCAGGGCACGAGCTGCAATTTGGGGTTTTCTCTGGTGTCAGCCTTGAAGACAAATTGGATGGGAAAAAAAATGATGCCCCGTCAATGCCCATTAGTCACTCTTGTTTTCCTTCTGTGTGTGCACAGGAGAAGCAACGGGTCCCTCAAGCGGCCAAAAGCGGGTGGACAGTGGGAAGTTGAAGGTCTAGAGGAGCTTGGTCAACAGCTGCACTGGCCCAAAAGGGGTAAGATGTTCCCAACCTGCTGTCATTATTAGCTTCTTCAGCCAGATCTATTGTTTTGCCCCCTAGTGGTAAGAGAGGATGTACTGCAGCCTGTGACACCCATCTCGGATGCCGTTCCGAGCGTCTGGGAGATGAGCCGCTGGGCGTACCTTTTAGCACAGCAGGCCGCGATATGCTTCACAGAGGTGGCTCACGGATGTACCGGGAAGTACTCATCGCATTCCTCTGACTCCAGGTGTGCTAGTCCCTGGGGCAGGCCAGGAACCACTGTGACAGCGTGCAGACCTGCTGGGCCCTGGCAGGAATTCAGCGCTCATCCAGTGTTAAGGGCTGCTCACAGCAAAGAGCACTAGTGCTATCGGGAAGGCAAGGGCAGCCAGTGTTTCTATAGCACCTTCCACCAGGGAGCTCCTTACGTGCCCAGGCTATGGCCACACTTCAAGTTTGCAGGGTGATTCCTACTGCGCACAGACACACTTGCGCTAGCACAGGCAGGGAGGAGAGGAGGTATGGGCGAGCCACGCAGAGCACAAGCCCACCTGCACCAGCGCTGCTTGTGCAACCGCAGCTACGCTCCGGTTTCAGTGCTCTCGCTCTCACGGTGTGTGTCTGTGGGAGCTAGGCCTTAGCTCCACCCACCCCCTAGCTCCCAAGCATAGACATAGCCTGAGGTCTGTGGGCTGTGACCACCCCTGACAGCGCAGCTCTCCTGGGGTGGCCGTACTGCAGTGTGGGGTATACCAAGGCAGAACCCGGTACCCATTTGAAACTGGAGGAGCAAGTTAGGGCAGTGGAACAGGATCGCCCTGCAAGGAATGGCTGCTTGCTCTGGAATGGCGCGGTCTCAGAGCTGCCAACCCACCTCAGCCAGCGAGCGACACTGAACAAAGCTGCAAAGTCACAAGGGCTCATTCCCAGTCCTTGCCCCCGCCCAGTCAGCAGAGACGTGGAAGGGTCTCTTGTCTTGCCCACATGCTGAATCCTGCTCACACCAGCGGGGGCTTTGTGCCTACTAGTGGGGATGGGCCTAGAGCCCTGCAAATGCCTCATCCTGTTCACTGAGCCACAGGAGGGATCTGCTAACCGGCAGGGGCTGCAGCATTGCCCTGTGTCAGCTAGCTGAAGCCCAAGGCATTTGAATGATTTCTGGGGAGGCTGTGCAAGCATGCAGCTCATTGGCTGGCTGTTTCTCTGGGGGGGTGGGAGGTGGAGCCAGTGTGGGAGGCAATCCATGGCCCGCTCCACAACTTAACTCCACCAGCTGGGACCCTACACAGCACAAGGCTGGCCCTGAGGTCATGCATGCTGCAGAATGGCCGGGGGGGGGCGGGTAGAAAAGCTCCTTCTGTCACAGACCAGTGAGGAATGGAATAGGGTGGGGAGCAGAGAGAGGTGGGAACCGACCCCAACACCCATCAGACACTGTCCAAAATACAAACAAAGGCAAAGTCTGAATAGCAGGAGAACCTGTCAGAGCTGGTGGCCCCCGACCCACATTGCAGCTTTTGCTCTGCGCTGGGGCTTTCTGCAGTCTGGAATCTAATTGGTGTTTGCTATTTAACTCCCTGTTAGTTGGGATGAGCAGTCTCTCAGGGGGAGCTCCTGGTTTCATTTGAAAGGGGAGAGGAACTGACGTGGTAAATGCAACGGGGCAAAAATAACTCAGCAGTGGCCCATGCCTTTCTCTGAATCACCTGGCTAAAGTGGGGTTACTTGTGGAGTCTCCGCATGCAGAGCCGTGCACTTCACGCAACATTCACATATGGGGTGAGTGACCCCTGCCTGCCCAGGGGTCTGGTGTGTGCACCCAGCATTGCTCTGCCTGGACTGGGGCATCTCCTTCAGCAGCTATAGCTCTGAAATCCGATTGCTTGGTGGAAGGTCAGAGTGAGTGACAAGCTCAGGTGGGACTGCCAAGATCCGAAAATACTTGCCGACATCTCCCCCACTCTCTCCCTTCCCAGCCATTCTGTCTTGCACTGGGAACCTGTCGGATCTGACCAGAGTAGGTCTGAGTCACCACGTAGATGAGAGACCACCAGGGATCCTGCTGTTTCACAGGGTGGTGGTCTTGAGTCTCCAGCAGTGCCCTGGGGCTAAGGGGCAGTACTTCCTTTCAGAGCTGTAAGCTCTCCTACCATTGGTGGTCTTTAAAGATCCTGTGGCACATTTCCCAAAAATGACAATCATAACCTGACTGTCCTGTTCCAAGTGCTACCTGGGCTAAACACCTGATGCCCCTTGCAATTCCCAGGGGAAAATGGTGGTTTTCATTTCCTTGTCCATATCCTAATGTTCCTTTCTGGTGTCAGACGGCTGCTGTGGTTGGCCTTGGGGTGGCTGCATGAGTTGGGTGAATGATCCCGCTGCATAGTTTAGTGTCAAGGGAAGTTTGGATTGAAATGGTTCAACACGTGTCAAATGTGTGATGAAAGTTAGACTGTCTCACCAGCTCTGGAAAGGCAATCACAAGGATTACTGCTCCCCTATCTTCTAACAGGCAGCACTGTCATACCGTGTGCAAATTTGGCTTCTACAAGCCAATGTTTCTACCCAATGGATTCCTCTCCGTGTCACTGCTAAGGCTGCATTTGCTGGCGTTGTGTTAAGAGCAGCACTTATTAATGTTACTAACATTTCTCTCTCTGTATCCACACTACATACAAGAATCCCCTGAGTCCTGGAGAATAACCTAAAGGGAACCCAAAGGATTAGCCATCACCCAATGCGTTTACTCAGTGCAAATCAGTCATTTTCTGCCCACTAGATGGTGCCATGCAACTGTTCTTTGCAATTCACAGCTGGAAAGGGAGCTCAGTGGGAGGAGCTGGGTAGTGTCAAACTGCAAAGACACTTGGGCTCTGCATAGCCATCATGCACATGCTAAGATCCTCTTACGTGAGAGGGAGGGAAACCTTTCTTGCCTGTGCAAGGTGGAGAGACACACAAGCCAGAGATGTGATAGGAAGGTGTTGGGCTCCTCTGCTGTGTAGCCTGCCATCCTCTCAGCACTCTGTACCTTGGTGACCAATGAAGATGGCTAGATTTGTTTCAGTGCTGCCAGGAGGGCTCCCCGCATTTTACCTGCAACTGGCTAGAGGACAGGCTGGGATTCAGTAGCCTACGGGGGGAGTCCTGACTGGCCAACAAGCATTTGCACAAACTGACCCAGCTGGATCGATCTGCCCTGTGCATGGAGCTGAAGGGCTGGTACGCCACCCAGTGCCACACCACCTGCCACAAGTTCAGGGGCACTAACGAGGCAAATGAGTACCTGCTGATGGTCTGGGAATGCCAAGGCAAGGCTGGCAACACCCTGAGCTACAGTCACAGCTACAACCATAACCACTACCTGGAACAGCAACAAGGACAACTATAGGCCACTGCAGCACCTAGTGTGGGGCCTGCTGGTGGGTTGACGCCTGTCTAACAACCAGTCTTAATGGGAAGTACCACTGGGGATGGTGCAGCGGGGTGACCAGAGGCATCTACAAGGGCACATAGTATACTCTGACCAACAAGAGGGCCAATCAGCAATACTGGCTGTAGAAGGCAGAGATGAAGACATGGCCAGTCCACTTTTAAATGGCACCTACAGCCAAAGCAGGTGAACTCCTGGAGGAAGCAGTTGCTGAGCTGGGAGAGGCAGGAAACTAAGAGAATGGGATCAAACAGGGTAAAGAGCAATGTCAGAGCTATCAGGGAAAGTTCATGCTGCTGAGACGCGCTGACTCCATGACCCAGGAAAATGGTAGAAATCCTGCGGCTTAAATTGTTTCAAGGAGAAGCAGTCTTGGAGAACACAACTTTGGGAACTGTCCCACATGCTGTCTCTCAGGGCATTTCCAGCTCTGAGAGACAGCATACACAGCCCTTCTGCAAGGCTGGCTTCCTCAGTGCTTACCCAGTTCTTACTACCCTTCTCCCAGGCCAGAGCTGCTTTCTTATACAAACTTTCCCACAGCATTCCTTCCTGCGGCTGGCCCTTTAAATCTGGCAGTAAGCGAGAGCTGCAGCCCCAAAGGAGCCATTTTGCAACTTCTAGTTGGTGAGGCTCCAGAACTCCTGGTAGGCTTGTTTTCCTCTCCTCATTTCTGGCTAGTTCTTACGTTTACATGGTTTTGGTGGGAGCCAGGTGCTGTGCTGGACTCTAATGTGTAAGGGGTCTTTAAAGTTTTGTGAAGTCTTTATAGTCATGAGCTATTGTCAAAAGTCCAAGGAACCCAGTCATGGCCTTTCCCTAGGACTTAGCAGAGAGGGTATTCTGCCTTGGGGATTGTTCAAGACCCTTATGTTTTGCTTATCATAGCCTCTCTGAGACTCACAGGCCTAGAGTGCTCAGCTCTGTTTTCCTTGGGACTGGCTAGGAAGCCATTTTTATTACTCCACTCTGGATAAGACACTCTGGGAGGATATGAATCAAGGTGTATGTAGAGTCTATTTCAGTAGTTGTCAATCAGTGTGCTGTGAAAACTGTCCAAGCTTGCTATGAAATTTTGTCAATTTCCCCTTGCTGTGGCTGTTTGCACAGGCCCCATGGGTGGAGGGGAGAGAAATTGATGACCCTGTGCCAGATGGGGGCTAAAGTAGTCCCAGTTGGCATGGGATTTGCCAATTTCCCCTCCCGTGCTGTGGCTTTGTGCTGAGCCACCATGAGGGGTAATGCTGATACCACAGGACCCCATTCATGCTGTGAAGCAGCTGAAATGCTGCTTCCTAGACTGAACAAGGTGTGCAAAAATACTTTGGCCTTCACAAAAGGGAAGGGAGGGAGGGTGGTAGCCTGCTGGAGCTGTGATGGGGTTTAAATGCCGTGTCCTGGCTCCAGTGGGCTGGCAGGGAGGGGACCGGCTTTCAGTGGTTATTTGTTTACTCAACATGTCGAGCATGGCCTTACGCAGATTTTGAAAATGTGTCTGTGCTCACTGTCTAAGATGGAGTATTCTGTGATGGATTTCAAACATTAATACATTTGGTCCTTGTTTAGTTTGTTGTATGCACTGCTATGTTGCAAACTGCTCTAGTAAGACTGTCACTGTAATCAGTGTAAGTAAATGTGATGCTTCTGAGCATTCGATTCAGCTGAAGAAAGTGGGCGTGTTGTGGAACTGTTTGTCTCATGGAACTGTGCTGTGTTACTGAAAAGGTTGGAAACCACTGGTCTATTTTATAGATGAATTTAAACCTTTGTTTACTTCAATAACAGTACTTGCAGGAGTACCAGATGGAGCTACCAAGCTTCCTTTCTGCTCTGTATGGGCAATCAGAGGGTCCAAAAGCACTTTTCTTAAGAGTTAGGATTTCCATGACCTGCTCAGCCAAAGTTTTCCCCTCTCCCCACTAACTTGACGTGCTCCATTCTGCGGATGGCTTCATTTTATGTGGATGATGTAACTCTTGAATGTGCTTAGTTTATAAAGTGCATTGTATTTTAACACCCTGATTGGGGTGTGATTTGGGTAGTAGGAAGAGAAAGAGGTTCCTGTTGTAGTCACTAATCACCACTCTGTGTTAAAAGGTCGGCTTCCCCCAGGGGATTGTTACTTACTGCTACCACCCTGCAATCAGCTTGATATTCTGCTGCAGAAGCCCAAGAGACAGGGGAACATCTCCAAGGAGCAGTATTACAAACCCTTCACCTGGGGGGCAGGGCTGGGGGGAAGCTTTCTCCATTGCAAAATCTGCCTGCCTTGTATTCCTGGTGACATGCCTGTCAGATTCAGTTCCTACCTTGTGCCCCTCCAGATCTGGTATCTAGAGTATCCTGAACCATGGCACTGAAAATGCCCTGTCACCTGCTTTCCTTCCAACGCTGGTTGCCTGGGGGATGTGAGTACAGAATTCTTTACAGTACATGTGATTTTTTTTTTTTAAATTTTTACTCTTTGTAACAGTCCAGTGTGGCATTATTCAACAGTGTCTTAAAAATAGTATCTAAACTTGACTTATTAGGGCCAGGAACTTATATGGGAGCAGGGAGTATGGGAGAGAGTTGCTCATTCTTCCATTCATGGACTAGCTGATATAGGAAGGAAGTCAGTCCTTCTGAGATCATGTGAACTAACTGGTTTTGTACTGGCCTGGGAACCAGGCAAGTCCTGGGTGACAAGCCCATCTGCCCCATTCGGTGCCTGTCCCCTCTGCAAGAGGAGAAAAGCTGCCTGCCTTCCAGGTTTGTGAGGAATTTTTGTGACAACCAAAGTAATAATGTATTTTTGCACAGACAAAGCAGTATGAGGCCATCACACTCTATGGGGTCTCCAGCTTCTGTTGTGCTGTAAACAGATGCTTGATTGTCTCAAATATCTTTCCTTCCCCTGGGAGATCTGCATTCTGCAGTGGTGGTTGAAACCTAAGAGCTCCCCTATTTCTCAGAGGCCGTGTCTACACTAGCCCCAAACTTCGAAATGGCCATTTTGAAGTTTACTAATGAAGTGCTAAAATACATATTCAGCACCTCATTAGCATGCAGGCGGCCACGGCACTTTGAAATTGACGTGGCTCGCAGCCGTGCGGCTCGTCCCGACGGGGCTCCTTTTCGAAAGGACCCCGCCTACTTCGAAGTCCCCTTATTCCCATCTGCTCATAGGAATAAGGGGACTTCGAAGTAGCCAGGGTCCTTTAGAAAAGGAGCCCCGACGGGATGAGCTGCGCAGCGGCGAGCCGCGTCAATTTCGAAGTGCTGTGGCTGCCCACTTGCTAATGAGGCACTGAATATGTATTTCAGCGCTTCATTAGTAAACTTCAAAATGGCCATTTCAAAGTTTGGGCCTAGTGTAGACATGGCCAGACAGAGCCCAGCTAACAGTGGAGGTAAGAGCAAGGGCTTCTCAGGGAGACCCTTCTTTCTGTCATGTTCACTGGCTTGATCCTCTCTAGTGGGGGCCAGAAATAAACCCTCCCCATGGCACCCGTGCACATATACACTGTATTGCTGATGGGTGGCCTGCCAGAAGGTTCAATGCTGAGCACGGGGGTGGTTTCACACCCTTGTGTGGAGGTTGGACTAGGAGGGATGACACTGCAGATCCTTCCGATAAATGAGTCTGGGAGTTGGCCTAAACCAGCAACCCATCTTCCCTTTCCCCTCTCAAGGACTGTGGCTCTGAGGAGGCTGACCTGTGAGTCTATTTCCCCATTCCCTTTTACCTGTCTGGGAAGGGCCGTGCTTTGTCCATCACTGCTAGCCAGGCAATCTGAAGAGCACTCCACATGGGGCAAAGTGAGTGGGGCCCTGCTCAGAATCAAAGAATCCGAGAATAGGGCTGTGGTGTTGGGTTCTAGAACTGGAACAGCTGGTGGCCTTCAGAGTAGAGGGACTGCAGCTCACCTTTGTGCAGGCTGGGATCAAGCGCCACAGAAGAGATCTGACAATCTGTGAGCAGGCTGCTGTGTAGTCTGTTTGTCCAGAAGATTTTTGGATACAGACCGTTTGGGAAGACCCCAGGCTATGGCTGCATGAGGGAATGCGGGGCATTATTTGTCAGATTAGGCTCCATGAGATAATGCGGGGCATTATTTGTCAGATTAGGCTCCATGAGATGTCAAACTGCATGGAGATGATGATTTATAAATACAGTTTCTATTTCCCTGATGCTAATAAATGGACAAATGACTGCACAGAAACATATCCAATCACCCTGTGTTGTGAATGAATAGCACTCTACCCTCTGGGGTTTTCCTGAGGTGCATGCAGACAAGGGGGCACCAGCTTGAAGCACTTTGGTATGGCACTGACCCAGCATATTGTTTGCAGTCAACAGTTTTGTGCCTTCCAATGCTGGCTTGTTGCATGGAGCAGAGGAAAATGTGCACAGAGGAGGGTCTCAAAGTGCAACATAAGAGAAGTGCCTGCAGAAAGGAGAGACCTAGGAATGGGGACCAGAGCTGTAACACAGACAAAGTGCACAGGAAATGCTTTGCATCTACCAAAGCAGGCTGGTGTGGGGAAGGTGTATGTGTAAGGGGGGACACCTCAGGCAATTCAAACACACACAGGGCGTGTATTCCTTTATTAAGGAAAAGCCTGTGACCGGTGGGAGAATCAGAAAGCTGACCAAAACCAATGTGCTTTTATAGAGCATCTTTGCAGACCATCTGAGTGCTGGTGCTAAGTGAGGCAGTTGATATGGCAATGGACATGTGGGAGGGAAGTTCCAGAGCAGGGTTAGGAACCTATGACCCAGGGGCCCAATTCAATCTGCAGCTTGCTTGATCAGGTCTTGCCCCTTTCGCTACCTCACCCCTGAGCCCCAGCAACCCCCTCCCACACAGAAGCCCTCATTTTTGGTCCCACCCCAGACCTGGGGGGAGCTACAAAATCCACTAGCTCAGGGCCCCCAGAAGAGTTAATGTGGCCCTTGGGGATAAACCCTGAGCCCAAAACAATGGCACCATCATATAGAACCAAACCAGCGTGTTAGGCTGCCCCATCCATTTGCACCCCAACCTCCCAGCCCAGCCGTTCCTGGGGCTCAGCCTCCCCCAACCCCTTGCAGCAGGCACAGTAGTGAGCCACAGCTGATGGGGTGTCAGGGGAAGCAGAAAGTTTAGGGATGCCAGGGTAGGAGCTGGACTGTCCCTAGCAGGGGGGAGGGCCCCGCCCCCACCCCTCAAAGGCACCTCCTTTCCCTCCAGAGCACAGCTAAGTAGTTCCAGCTACTGTACCGTTGGTCAGCACTGTTATGAACAGCTGTACTAAGTCAGACCAAAGGTCCATCTAGCACTGTATCCTGTCTTCCAACAGCAGCCAATGCAAGATGCCCCAGAGAGAACAAACAAGGGTGAATTACCAAGCGATCCACCCCCTGCCACCAACACCCAGGCCCTGGAGGAAAGGGACATCATACCTGCCCATTCTGGCTAATAATCATCAATGGGCATATCCTCTGTAAATGCATCTAGGTTTTTTGTATCCCTGTTAATCTTAGCCTTCAGAACACCCTATCTCAAGAGGTTCTACTGCTTGACTGTGCATTATGTGAAGAAATACAGCCTTTTGTTTGTTTGAAGCCTGTCTATTAATGTCATTTGGTTCCCAATAGTTTGTGTTATGGAGAGTAAATAACTCTCTTCCTTATTTACTTTTTCTGCACCACATGTGGTTTTACAGACCCTCAATCATATCTCCCCCCCTTAGCCATTTCTTTTCCCAGTGGAAGACTTAGTCTTATTCCTTCCTTCCCCTATCTGCCTCTCTTCCACAGTATGGCTCTTCTTGAGCCTGCCTCACTTAATCACTGTGAGGCAGGGGGCGCAAGAAAAGGGAGCAGGGGAGAACACTTCCAATCTGCATGTTAACTGGGCAGTCCCCTAGGTTAGCACAGGAGCCAGCAAAGACCTTCGGAAATAGAGAAACCACTGAACATCCACCCTCCCTTGTTTATTGCAATGGTGTCTTCTCTGCACATTAAAAAAAAACAAACCAAAACAGAACAAAAAAAACGAAACAAAACAAAACAAAAAAAAACACAACATAACAAGAACAAGTACAGGCTTTGAGGGGATGAAATCCTCTCAGTTGCACTGGATTCCAGCCACTGCTTTATTTTAAACAGGCTCAGAACATTGCCAGCTAAAAAACCTCATTTTTGGGACTAAAAACAGTACAAAACTCCTTTGCTCAAGCTCCTTATTCTCCAAAATACAAAAGTATAAATTCAAGGGGAAAGTGGATTTATTTTAAAGCCTTCAGAAGAACAAAAGTTGCTTTTATTCTCTTTGTCTTCAACATTCAGATCTGCCATGAGCACAGCTACACCCAGACTGTCTGGCTACTTGTACAGGGACAGTTAAGGGCCCTATTACACAGCAAAATACAGAGTTTGAGACTGTTTTATAATCTGGTTTTGCCTTGCCTGTGTGGAAGGAACCCTGTTACAACCAAACCCAAATCTTATTATACCATGATCCCTTCCACAGCTGATGCTACTAGGCAAAGAGGCCCTTAAAAAGACTAACACACAAAAAAATATTTCCAGACAGTTCCATTTCAAATTTTCTCCCTTCCCCGATTTTGCTGATCAAAAAGCATCACTGGTTTGGCTCACAGTATGTCCACTGAACAGCCTTTAATCTCAACTCACTTTTCTCCTCCCTCCCACTCCTTTAATTCTGAAGTTATAGCGCATCAAGGATGTTGTCAATTTTGGCAACCAGCTCCTGGCGCTTGTTGGAATGCAGCTTCTCATTCTCAATGTACGTGTCCTTCTTAAGTTTGCCGGCCACCAGCCGCTCTGCCTCAACAGATGATTTGAGAACCAGCTCCTTCACTTGGCTGTCAAGCTTCTGAATCTCGCTCACCTGGTAGGAGTTCAGAATAAAGCAATATTAGAGGACAGAACACAAATGGCTCTATGACACAGTTGCACAGAAAAGCTGGTGGAGCTGGGACCAAGGAAGGCACAGCACAGGGCATGGCATTTGGAGAATTCCTCAGGGGGGTGAGACAGGGAAGGGAAGGGGCAAAGAGGATCTCAGAAGACAGATACTAGCATTGAGATGATATAAATTCTTACTTTCAGTAATAATGTTTAATGATATGTTAGAGACTTTCACATAGAGGTCACCAGTACAAGTCCAACTCAGGAGCAAGGGAACCAAAAGTAGTAGTTTTCCGATAATTACTGTGGTTGCTAGTGCAAAATGAATTTGGTGGGTCTCGGTCCAGTTTGCATGGGATCAATACTGACAGCACAAAAACCATTACTGTGGTTGGTACCAATTGGGCCCCTTCTCTGCAGGCCAAGTGCTGAAAGAGCGCTGGATGCTCAGCTGAGTACCCCCCACATCAAGGTTTAGAACATCCAAGTTTTCATTCCATTTGCCATTAGTAGGAACGTAATAGTAAAACACAAGCAGGATTGTATGTTATAACGGCATTAAATAATATGCACCCAGGCAGGTATTCTAGGGCTTCTTTCTGAGACAGGCAGTAATAGTGGCAAGAAGCTTTTCACCTCACATTGTTTACAGCAATAAAAACAGCAGCAGAGTTCCACCATTTTCACCCCCCCCACCCACCCAAATAAAAACATCCCCTACATCTTTCTGACAAGAAGCAATTACTTTGGAACAGATGAAAGAGAACAGGAGGCAGCAGTTAGCTAAGCATCAGAGGACATCTAGAATGTAAGAAGAGGGGTTTTTGAGGCCAGGAACAGAGCACAGCTAAGACAGGAGAGAGATCTTACCTTATCACACAGGTCAGAGCCTTCTGTCTTCAGCTTGGACTGCAGAGAGGCTACTTCATTGGTCAGGGCCTTGTGCTCTGTCTCCAAGGTCTTCTTGCCACTGTTCAGAGTGGAGATGTCTCGTGACTGTTTGTACTTATTCACCGCCTCGTCAAAGTGGCGGTACAGCCCCAGTCTCTTGTTCACCAAGGTGAGAACTTGCTCAGTTATACAGGCCACCTTCATCCTAGCTTCAGCAGCTGGATCCTACAAGTAGTGATAAAGTACATAGAAAGCACATGCAATAACCCTTACCTGAGGCAATATCTTTCTAGCCACATGTGCTATGCAAAAACATCACACATCTTAAATGTCACAATTTAAAGCCAACAGCTGTGAAAAGAATGCCAAAAATAGCTTGACTCAAGCATAGAGCCTCTGGCTGCCTCTAATCAGCCAGGCTACCTCTGGGCCAAACAAAAAAAAATCAAGGGAAAATTTGGAGGAAAGGACTTCCACAGGAAAGAAACAAACCAATTAGATTTCAATGGACTTCTTGTCCCATGGCTGGAATGTCACACATGGAAGCTAAACATGGAGTATTCATCACATACCAAAACAAAACATAGGTCTTGAGGTTTTCAGACGCTATGGTGAGGAGAGACCATGTAAGTACCCAAACAGGAATTTTCCACTAGAAAGAAGATTGAAGGACGGGAACTATTTATACAGGCAATTTCCAACTATCAGGGGAATAAAATTTCCCTTTCAGTCCCAAGGCTGCACCTTGTCATATAGTACCTTGGTGATGGAGAAGTCAAGCCTCACATAGATGATCACTGTGAAGAACAAGATGTAAAAGGCTCCAACCACCAACAGTGGTTCCTGCAGCATCAGGATCTTGTTGAAGGTGTAGTGTACCTGCAAACCAGAATTCAGAGACTGAGCAAAGACTTGCTGTTCATCAAGGGAGAAACTTCTAGTTCTTTAATGTTCCTAAAATCCAAGAAAGCACATGACTGATCCAGCTCATATAATCAGCAATGTTACACGGTTCTTGTCTACACAGTTTACATTTTCTAGATCTCTTGAGCAGCAGCTGCCCCAAGCTGGCTGGGTCTGTGATATGCTGGCTTTCTTTTAGGGACTGCAAGCCACTGTCTGCATTACAGTTTCTCATATCTTCTAGCAGAGAGAACTTCACATAGCAAAAAGAAAAATGTAAAGCTACAGAATTTTCATATAATTTTTCAGGAACACCTCAGCTCCAGACCTGATATTGTTATGATTGCAAAAGTGAGTGTGGAGGAGGCTTGGCTGCTCATTTAAATTATTCAAAGGAACCAAGCCTACCACAATGTCCTGGATGTGCTGCTCTACAAGATTGTTCTTGTGTGCCACAATAACCGGGCGTCCAAATGTGTCCAGGTAGGTGTAGTGAAGCTCATCAGTAGCTCGGTTGATTTCATAGGGGCTGTCCACATGAATATTCCTGTAGAAATAAAAAGATGTTCCCACATGATTCCATCACGTCTGAGATGGTATGATTTAAGATTTGGTTGGCCAGTTGTGACCCAATGCAAACTACTCATTTGCACATTGAAAACAAGTTCTCTGCTGTTTAAGCAGCAATTTATAATGTGAGACAGATTGTGTTCTCTGCTCACGTCCGCTGTTTTCATCGCATGATACTCTAACCCCAAGAGCAGACAGAAGCCTAGGCCATAAATGCACAGGTGAAGCATTTTCAGCAGCAACAGCGTAAGGGCAGTGTCACTTACTTGGCACCTTCTGGAAGGATTATCTTTACAGTCACAGAGTCCGCAACTTGCTCATCAAACACATGGTCAATGAATCTCATCTTAAGTGCATACTGGTCACCTGGAGAGGGCAGAAAAGACTGAAATCAAACAGGTTTCCATGGGAAGGCTTTCCCACAATCTGTGAATCTCAGCCTGCTCAAGGACTGGGCCTTCATGCCCCCCTCAGAAGAGGATCATTTGGCTCCCTGAAAATGAGTTATTAACAAGAGGCCTAAGGATACGGGAAGAGGAGCAGACAATCAGAGGAATGGATTGAAAGTTAGAAAAGTAATAGCTAGCAACAAATAGATAGGTAAAAGTCTACCATGGCCCCATACTGTAAAAATGTCATTTTCAACATAGTAAGCCTGGACTTTTGCTACCTCAACTCTGTGACACGCACCAAGGTTATAAAGGTATTCATAGCTCGGCAGGTTGTAGCCAATGATGTAATGGGTCTTCCAGCCTCCAAAGAGAGGGAAGCGGGGGCGGATCTCCATCTCCACAGAGTCATCCAGGACGAGAAGGTGGCTGGTAGAAATGTTTCCAATTTCATCCCGGTAATATACGTCCTGAGCCGCGGCAGGAAGAATCGTCTGCGTGGGGGAGAGAAGCAGCACTCTGTACATGTGCTAAAGAGACAATTTCCACTAAAATAGGCAAAGCAGCCATGGATGACACTTGGCTCAGCTTCCATCAGGCACAGAACTAAGTCTTGCGGGAAGCAACAAAATGACTATGTGGAAGCAGCATGTGGCAAAATGGCATTAATGTACGTGATCGGTCACAACGTGCTCAGCCAAAGTTACTGCACATATTCAGAGGAGTTATGGATTACAAAGATCTATTGGATCTTTCAGGCTACAGCCTTGAAGTCAATGTAGAATTGTTTCCTACAGAACAGTCTGACTCAGTACTTTGTACAGTTCAGCTTCACATGTCCCAAGCTATGAGGGACACACCTAACAAAACGGCCAGGGCACACTACTCTACTGCTTCCTTCAGGGTTCTATTTTACATCCTATCTGATCTGCCTAAATTCCCATTTTATTCTATCCCATTGCTCCTCATGGGCTGAGCTTGCAAGTTCATACTCAGTAGCTTCTCTCTGTCGGTCTTGAGGTAACATGACAATTTTTGAACATGGCATGCAATCAATCCCAATATTTCAGGGAATACGCTTGGCATCAGTGCACAGAACCCCACAGATTCTGGTGAAAAAATCAGAAAGCCAGAGGAGGAAATGGAGGACAAGTAGGTAATTAAGGAAGTAAAGAAACAGATTCACAGAGCCAGAGGAGTACCCAGAAGACAGGCCCAACAAGGCAAATAAGACCACCACATGTCATCACCTACAGCCCCCAGCTTAAACCCCTACTGCGCATCATTCACAATCTACAACCTAACATGGAAAATGATCCCTCACTCTCACAGACCTTGGGTGACATGCCAGTCCTTGCCCAACCTCAAGAAAATATCACCACCAGCCACACATCACACCACAGGAACACTAACTCAGGAGCCTATACCTGCAACAAACCCTACTGCCAACTCTGTCCACATATTTGTACAAGTAACAGAAAGCCATGCTAGTCTATATACTATCAAAACAAAAAAGCAGTAAAGTAGCACTTTAAAGGCTAACAAAGCTCACCTAATAAATTATTTTGTTAGTCTTTAAAGTGCTACTTTACTGCTTTTTTGTTTTGATATTTCTACAAGGGACACCACTACAGGACCTAACAATATCAGACGTGATCGGGGCTCTGACACCTGCACATCCAGTAATGTGATATATGCCATCACGAGCCTGCAATGCTCCTCTGCCATGTACACTGGAAAAACGGGACGGTCCCTGTGCCAAAGATATATGGACATAAATCTGACACCAGGAATGGCTACACGCAGAGACCTGTAAGTGATCATTTTAACCTCCCTGGACATTTAATAATGAATTTAAAAGTAGCTATTCTTCTATAAAAGAATTTTATCACAAAGATTACAAAGGGAGACATCTAAATTGAAATTCATTTACAAGTTTCACACATTTAATCTGGGCCCAAATAGAGATCTTAACTGTTATGCATTACAAGGGCAATTTCCCCATCTTTGCAGGAATGAAACACATCCAACTTAATTTGCTTCATTAACTGGTCATAATAGTGACAGGTACCTTCCTCTGCTCCCCCACCTCCACCCCCGCCTCCTTGCTATATAAACCCTGGATTCCTTTTTCCCTTCCATTTTCATCTGAAGAAGTGGGTCATGCTCATGACCTAATAAATTTGTCACTCTCTAAGGTGCCACAGGACTTATTTGTGAAGCTACAGACTAACATGGCTACCCCTCAGACTTTGCACTACAGGTTGAACCTCTCTAATCTGGAATTCTCTTGGCTGGTAAACTTTAATCCAGCATGAGTTTAGTTTAGTTAGCTGGATGACCACTTCTCATGGGTATGGCTGAGGTCCCTGTTGTCCCATAACGTTTGTCTACAATCACCAGTCCTGGCTCTCTGTCTTCTATGCTGTTATTTAGCTGTAATCTACCCCTAAGTGTCTTCAAGAGACCAGTGAGCAGTGGAAGTGTTGGTAATGTGCTAGACAATAATATTGACCTCCCATTGTCCAGCAAATTCTCTTGTCTGGCACTGGTACCTGACAAGAGAGGTTTAGCTTGTACCGTGAGTAATTCCTCTTTTCTAATAACATCTTGTAAATATTTGAAAACTTTTTATGTTTCCTCCTTATCCCTTGTGTGCTCTTGCCAATAAGAGACAAAAGAAAGGGCAACAGGATTTTCAATAGAAAGGTGGTAAAAAAGAGGGCACAAAATGCAAACCTTAAAAGACTTGACAGATGATATTCCGCTGTCTGGCTGCCTTTGGTAGTCATATCTGGAGAAAGGTCCTTTGAGCATAGCTCCTGTGTGTTTTAAGTCAACAGTCTCTTCTACAGCAATATTTCCCCAGTGAGACACTTCAATGACCCTTGTCATACTGGTAATGGTCAGGAACGGGTTGTTATTTTCATAGTGTATCTTAAGAGTATCCTGAAAATGAAAGAAAATAAGATACAAATCCCAGGCAAGGAAATAACTGAAACCCAGAGGGAAGGATTCCACCTCCATCAAATCCCAGAGTAAATCATTCCACTGTAATGCAGCCCATTAGCAAAGGCCATCTCTGGACCCCCTTTTTTGATTTATAACAGCTGGTCACACAGTACAAGGTGAAAAATGCACACCACTGGAAACTAAAACTCCTAAGGCCAAGTCCACATTAGCCTAGAAGATCAACCCCGTCTGGTAGGGATGAGCAAAATCAAACTCTCAAGGGTTGCAGTCAACCCCTCTACTCCTCACGAGTTTCTCCCATCAACCTTCTTCAGCAGGGAAAGCCAAGGAAGCCAAGTACAGATACACAGTTGCCATAGCTAGAACTGCCTATTTGCAGTCAACTTGCTTTGCCTAGCGTATACACAGCCTTAGTTGAAGCTCAGCACTGACACTCTGGAGACATCACTGAAGGCACTTCAGCACAATTTCAACTTCGGTCTGGCTGTTTCAACTGATCGAGTGGAAGGCGTTTCATGGATTTGCTAGGTTTGACAAGTGAGTACATGGAACAAAGGAAGTTGGCGTGGGCCAATTGGAAGCCCCTAAATACTGAGATTCCCTCTGCCATTAATACAACTGACTTTGGGTAACAGAATTCACTGAGCTCACTGATGGACGTTGTTTGGACTGGAGGGAATCACAGCTCCGGGGCACAGAAGTCACCTAAGAGGCAAGCAGTGTTCCCTCTAATTTTTATGTCCATGTGGTGAATGAATTTTATTATGTGCACCACTATGGAGATGACGAGACACATTGGCTGCATGTTGGTGGACATAAAATTAGTTGTGCACATGGACTATCTGTTACAGGGGTGTGGCCAAGGGGCTTGGATTGTGGGAGGGGGCTCAGGGCTGGGGGGTACGAGGGCTTTGGCTAGGGTACGGGTTATGGAGTGGGGCTGGGAATGAGGTGTTTGGGATGCAGGCTGAGGCCAAGGGGTTTGGAGTACAGAAACGGGCTCAAGGCAGGAGGCTGAGGTGGGAAGGTGGGGTCTGGGCAGGAGGCTGTGGAGGAAGATGGGGTTTAGAGCCAGTGTTCCCTCATTGTTTCCACCCCTGGGCGGGATAAATTTTGTTATGTGCACTAATATAAGTATGGATGTGTACCGCCAACAGGAACACATGCTGTCCACTGGGGGTGGTTGTAGGTACTCTGCGAATCAGCAGGGCGGCATCTGGATCTCTCTTGGATGGCTACTCAACACTCAGCTTACAGGGAACACTCCTCAGGGTTGGTGACTGGTTTGTGGGGCATTTACCTGGAGCAGCTTCCATTGGGGGTAGAGATAGCGCTGTACTGCCCATGCTTACCTGCAGGCACTACCTCCTGCTGCTGCAATTCCCAAGGAACTGCAGGGACTGGGCTTCCAAGCATGGTGATGCAGTTCCAGCTGGGAAAGGAATGGCAGCACAGAGCTGTTTACCCACTCCACAGCCAGGAAGGGCTGGCCCACATCACAGGGAGTTTAGGGGCTGTAGCCCCTACAGCCCCCTTTTTATCCCAGCCCTTCTGCTTGGGCTAGAAAAGCACATCTCTCTCCCCATCACAGCCTAGGGAGAGAAATGCTCCTCCAGCTCCATCAGGGAGCTGCCACAGTGGCCAAGGGAAAGGCACATTCCTCCAACTACCAGTGGCTGTGGAACTCCCTCCCAGCTGCAGCAGCCCTGAGCCCCTGCACACAGATAATAAGGCAGCTGCACAGCCTTAGAGGGAACCTTGGAGACTAGTAATAATTACATCCCCTACATTACAGTGACAATTGAACAACGTGATTTTTGTTGTTCAGAGGTGCCAACGTCCCTCCCATTCAAGGACAAAAGCTTAGCTGCAGCAAGTGCTAATGTAAACAGCACACGGCAGGCAGGGCTCCTCTCCTGTCAACGTGAACCCCACTTGTTGAGAGTGCAAGTATTTTGCTGGCAAAAGTGCTATCATGGGAGTAGCTGAGTTTCTGACGTAAATACTGCTGGAACAACTAGTCACAGGTAGGTGAAACTTGAGAGGAAAAACAGCCAAATAGTCAAGTGCTTGACTGAACACTTGAGTGGTGCTAAATCAAACTTTGAATCATGCAGCGAGAATACTGATGCTGCAATATTTATTAAGAATAATATGTACAAAGCAACTATGTTATAGATCAACAGGAAGTCTCTTCTCTATACTAGCCCATGAGCTGCCTAAAGTATTAGAAGGCCCCTCAGCCTGCTACAACTATTTCCTTTAAAAATTTTTGAGTGAATTTAGTGCTGCTGAATTGACACCCTCAGATGGAAGTCCTCTCTGTGTACTCAGAACAGCAACGGCAGCTGCAGGTCAAGTTCTTCCCATATCATCCCAGGAGATCTGTGCCCTGGCAGCCTTAGCAGAGAGGCCAAGTCCACAGACAGTTAATGCTAACTGTGGTCTGTTTGTGCTCAGACACTTACCCATTAGGAAGTGGACTGAGAAATATTAGCTCTATTCATGTAGAACACGTGTTTTCAGATGCTTGCCACCATCCGAATTCAGGGTGAATCTGTGACCTAGAAGCAAATCTCTCTATGGTTCGTTCTCAACTCCGAGAGCCATAGACACATTTATGTAGTGCACTTTGCAAGCCAACAATTGGCTACAATTTATTTTCAAGAACCTTTCACTACCCACAAGCGTTTACCTGGCTGTATGGTGGGATGTCCTTGAAGGGCCCATATTCAATCATGTCCTCTGACCGGGTGGGATTGCCCAGCTTGGTGTAGCTCTCTACATTCCTGGAGGCCAGTTTCACACGCGTGGTTTGGGTCTTGGTTGGGTACGGCGAGTAGAAATAATGATTTCCTTCAAAGACCACAAACTGTTTCTCTGCCTGTGAGATATGCGTGGGGTACGGCTGCAGGACATGTGTGAAAACTGTTTCGATGGATAAACGGATCTTGGCACCTGGCGCTAGAGGAGATGGCAACTTCACAGTGAAGAATTTGCCACTGAAAGGGAGAACAGCAGGAAAGCCATAAATACGAAGACTACTGCTGGCCTGACCTGCATTTGTAAGTCCCTGCAACATACACTGGTGTAGGGAGGACCTTGTAAGTTTTCTATTTGCTTTTAAAAGGCTCCTTCTTGCACAAATGGCAGTACTGTATTAAGAGCCTTGCAGGATCTGGCCCAAAATATATTTCTGCCAGTTGCCTGGTGTGTTCCTCAGGAGATTTCTGTTTCACTGTGTGGGCACATTTACATATAAATGGTGATGGGGTAGTCAATAACTGGTTATCATTTGGCACAGGCATGAATGACTGCTCAAAGGGAATCTTGCCATCAGGACTGAAATATCATCTGTGTATTGTTTCTGAGGTGGAGATCCTGGTGTGTTTTTCTCCATTTCTCTATCTTAAGTACCAGGAGATTGGTGCACTTCACTGTGGATTCTCCTTTATTGTCTAAGTGGAGGGAATAATGTAACACAGAGGGAGCGTGGGCAATGGTCTGAAAGGAAAACAAACATTTTAAGTCCCTGCTCCTAGGCGTCTGTTGTATTTCAGTATCTATCGCCAATATAACTGCTCCTTAGTATGTGGCACTGCAGGTTAAGACTTACCTTTTACCTTTCACCTTAGTCTCCCGCACCTCTAAGGTGTTCTCCTCTTCTTCCTCAGCTTTCACCTATTCCAGAACAAAGCATTTCAGACTGATGACCATTCAGGCTTCCCAGGTGAGGCAGCTGCACTTACTGGATCAAATACTACACAATTCCTATTAATTTCTTAATGGAGGGGCACACATTAGTTGATACACATTTATTAAAAAACCCAATATCTATTAGGGTCAGTCGTTAACACTGACCAACTCAACGAACTGGGGTCTATATCCAGGAATAGAAACTAGAGGCTCCTTTTGAACTTTCTGAAGCTCCTATCAGTGTTGTAAGCTGATTCCCAAACTAGCAAAGGTACAGAACTGAGTCTGTCTTTCACTGGTCGACCTACCCATCCAGCAGACCCTCCTACCAAGCTTCTCTCACTGGAGCACCCAAGAGAGTGGTCACCAAGTGAAAAAGCAAAGCCTGGTACAACAGTCTCATTCATTTTCCAGAAAACAGCCCATGTACAGCTACTTTCTCAACCTCCTGAGAAAGAGTGTACCTGGAGTGATAGCACAAGAATTGGGAACTTAGATCTTGTAAACATCTACAAGACAAATACAGCAGCGAAGATGTAAGCTTCTGCCATACTCCAATATCTATCCATACTGTTCTTGAAGGACCACATTTAGATGTGGTAGATGAAATAGACTGATTACCATCAGTCTCCATGTCTCCTTCCCTTTTCAGACTCTGCAAAGTTCCAGTCTCCTTGTTTCATGGGGTGTGTCAACCTAATTATTTGTAGAGCGCTAACAGTATGCTAGGATTCACAGAGACCTGACAATGACAACCCTCAGTCACTACCAACCTGAGCTGGCCTTGTAAAGGGAACTTAGAAATCTCTGTATCCTACCACAAAAGCTACTTGAGTTCTATAAAAAGGAGCACACACAATGTCTGTGCAAAAAGCCTTTATATAAATACCACATTAACACACTATGAACCAAATCTACTGTTTCACCAGAATAAGCCTGACGTAACCTGAGTTTAATGAAGTTGCTGTGTATTGATCCTGGCATAGAATAACAATTTATACTTTGTGCTGCAGTGATAACTAAAGTGTGTTATGATCTACTGACAGAAACACAGCTACTGTCCAGGTGTGTACAACAAGAACCTGAAAGGAAAATTTAGATAAAAGAAAAATACGGCCCTTTGTGCTTCAGTGGAGTTCTACTGATGATCTCTACTATTCCTTTAAATCCCAACTGCATCTTTGAAGCATTGGACTGTTAGTCTAATACTTTGCCCTTTTATAGCATAAGCCAGGGAATTTCAAATGCTTAACTCTTACATCTCAAGTTCTGAGGCAGAGAAGCATTATTTATCGTTTATGGTATGGCAAAAAAGGAGGCCCAGAGTGGTGAAGTGACTTGGCCCAGGGTGACAAAGTAACTCAGTTGCACAGCTGGAATGGAAGCTGAAGCATCCTGGCTGCCAGCTCCTTGCGCCAACAGCTGTTTTTCAGAATCACTTCCTACTTTATATAGTAGACCCCTGACTTACATGGGGGGTTGTGTTCTCACAACCCCCACCTAAGTCCCGCACAACACGGGGGAGCCAGGAAACTTCGGAGGGCACCACCTCTGGTCAGTTAGCTATGCCTGCCGGGCTGGGGGTGACAGGTGGGCAGCCAGCCATAGAGCAGCTTTGAGTTGTGCTTCACTTGCGTTCAGGCAAGTTATGTGCAACTAGAACTGGCGAATGTGGGGGGATTTAGGTCTTGTGAGTGAGTGAAGCCTTGATGGGCGACTGGAAGGGGATGAAAGGTTTAGGCAGCACTTCGTTGACAGTTGTCCGTCCAGGCTCGGGCTCAGCCTGGATTTCCCTTTGGCTCTCCCGTTGACAGGGCTCGTCCTCTAAACGCCCACCCCCCAAAGACGGCTCCCAACACGTGCAGTGAGACGGATGTTCACTGGCCCGTCGCTCACCCACCGCACCCCGCCCCCGCCAGAAGGAAACCCGGCTCCCCTGCAAGAGTCGCCAGGTCCCGGCCGGGACGTGCAGGGCGAAGCAGCGGCGCGGCTCTCACGCCAGTGGCCGCACGGCCATGCCCTAGGGGACGGCCAGAGCCGCCTCGTGGCTGTCCCCACCTCGCCCGCGGCGCGGTGAGCGGCCGCACTGCAAGGCCGGCCGCGCCGCGGCACTTGTGCTTACGTGTCAGTCCCGGCCAGGCTGCGCCGCGCCAGCCGCTCAGAGAAAAGCCGCCGGCCGGCCGCGCGGAAGGGCCCAGGGCTGGCGAGGCGCTGCCCTCGCCGAGCCGGGCCGCCCGCCCGCCCCGGAGGTCTCCATCGTGCATCGCGGAGCGCGCCTCGCCGCCCGCCCGCGGGAGCACCGGGCACGGCCGAGCGGTCCAGGCTGGGGACGGGCAGCGCACTCACCTGCACCCCCAGGTAGGCCAGGTGGCTCTCCAGGCCGGGGTCCAGCGCCAGTAGGAAGGAGCTGGCTCCCCCCGCGCTCCCTGCCGGGTTGGCCAGGCTCAGCTCGGCCGTCACCTTGGCCAGGTGGGTGCTGAGATCCACAGTCCGCTTCACCTCCTCATTGAGCAGCTCCGGGGCCGCCAGGGCGCAGCCCAGGCAGAGGAGCAGGCGCCAGGCGAGGCCCTCCATGGCCGCCCAGGCAGCGGATGAGACCGGATGGACTCAGCGGCGGGGGCTCTCAGCCCTCGGGGAGGGCACAAGATGGCAGCGCCCAGGCCGAGGGAGGGACAAGATGGCGGCGCCCAGTAAGGTACCGGGGCACAAGATGGCGGCGCCCATCATAGCAAGGACCCTGTCAGCCTTAGGCGAGGGGGCTGCGCGGATGCCTAATCAAAAATGCTCTGGCCAAGGGCAGTGCTGGGAATACCCGTCCTCTAGAATCCTGAGTTAGAGCAGGGAGAGCTCATCGGAATAGGCTGTCCATGGGCAGGGGGTGGATAGTGAGTTCACAGTTACAGCCTCCTGCTGGATAAATCTGGCCAGACAGACCCTGGCCAGGAAACTAAACAATAAAGCCAACCCCAAGTGTTCAGAAACCCAGGACAGACTCCCCAGGCTCAGCACAGTTCACTGGAACAACATATGTAGGTATTTTCCCCTTTATTGTCAAGTTTCTGAGATGCCTTTAAGGTGCACTGCAATGGTCCCTGGAGGTCTTTTTTCCACGTGTGGAATAAATTTGATGTGCCTCGAGGCATGTGTGGGTGTTTACCACCAGTAGACAGATGCACGTGCAGCCAGCTGGTGGCCCTGTGGGTGCTGTGCTGATCAGCTGTGTGGTATTTGAATCTCTCCTGAGTGGCTATCCAAGCCGTCAACTTACAGGGAGCACTGGTGTACTGGGGTCATGTGTTCAAGCTTTTCAACTATGAGGGCTGGAGACATGTTAAAAACTGAAAGTTGAGCCCTTTGTGTCTCCAAGATGTGGGGCTTTAAGAACATCCCATAATATCATACGAAGTATGATAAAAATCATGAGAACAGACAGCATTGTATTGCTAACTCTGAGCTCCAAATTAGTTAGTTAGGCCCCAAAATAAGATTAGTGTTAAAAAAAAGGAGATAATTAATCATTTGGCATTCCTGTCTTTTGCTTTCAGAGCTCTTCTGGATGCAGTTGGGTCATGTTTTCAAGCTTTTTTTCCTGTCTGTGGGCATGGGAGCTAGAAACTTCAAAGACAAGAAGAAAAAGAAAGATGAAATTGTCATAGAATACTAGAACTAAAAGGGACCGCAGGGCAGGGCCAAGCACTATATCATCCCAGCTGGACATTTTCCAAGCTGTTCTTAAATATCTCCAGTGAGGAGATTCTTCAATGACCCATGGCAATTTATTTCAGTACTTAACCAGTCTGACAAGTAGGACATTTTTCCTAATGTCCAACCTAAACCTCCATGAAGACTGAAACATAGAAATAATTAAGTACTTCTGCTATTTCCATGTTTTCTGTTATGTTTCTCTCTCTTCATTGAACAGTAGACCTACCCTGTCCTTGGTCTTCCTCTTGATTCTAATATACTTCAAGAATATTTTCTTGTTTCCCTTTATATCTCAAGCTAGACTGAGTTCATTTTGTGTTTTCACTTTTCTAATTTTGTCCCTTTGAAAACTTGCCAACAGTCTGACTGTTTTTTCTCATAGTCTTGCTTTCCATGGGACTGTAGCTACTAGTCTCTCTGATTTTACCAAAATCTCCCTTCTTGAAATCCATCATCTTTATTTTCCTGTTGTCCCTTCTACCACTCCTTAGAATCACGAGCTCCATCATTTCATGATCGCTTTCACCCAAGCTGCTGGCCGCTTTCGAATAGTCAACTAATTCCTCCCTATTTGTTAAAATCAAACCTAAAATAGCTTTCCCCCAGTAGCTTTCTCCACCTTCTGAAATAGAAAATTGTCTCCAACACATTTCAAGAACTTGAATAATCTGTACCCTGCTGTGTTCTTTTCACAACAGATGTCTGGATAGTTGAATTCCCTCATCAACACAAAGTTCTGTGCTGTGGATGATTGTTTTAAAAAAGACCCATCCACCACTTCTTCCTGGTTAGGTGGTCTGTAGTAAACCCCCCTACGATGACATCACTCCTGCTTTTTACCTCTTTTAACCTTACTCAGAGATGCTCAAAAAGTCTTTCTCCTATGTCCTTCTCAACCCCACTCCAAGTACACATTTTAACATATAATCCTTCCTGACTGAATTGTACCCTTCTATGCCAGCATTCCAATTATCTCACCAAGTCTCTGTGATACTAGTTATGTCATACTAGTGTTTGTTTACTAGCATTTCAAGTTCTTTCTGCTTATTCCCCATACTTTTTGCATTTGTATACAGACAACTTAGATACTGATTTGATTTTACTCTCCAGATCTACCTTGTCCCTCCTTTATCTCTGCTGTTATAGCTCAAGCTCCATGCAATTTCTGACCTATCTCCCAGATTTCCAGGGTTTCCACTTACCTGTGGGTTTTGGTCACCTGCCCCCATTGAACCTAATTTAAAGCCCTCCTCATTAGGTTAGCCAATCTCTATCCAAATATGTTCTTACCCTTCCTAGATAGATGAACCCCATCTCTGCTTAGCAATCTTTCTTGAAATACCATTCTTTGATTATGGAGGCCATAGCCCTGCTGGTGACACCTTCTCCACAGATAGGCATTCCCCTCCAGAATGCACCTGTCTCTGCCTGGGTTCTTCCTTTGATTGGAAGGACTGACGAGAATACCACCTGGACTCCAAACTCCCTCACCTGTACCCACAGGGCCATATAGTCACTCAATCTGCTCAAGTTTACACCTTGCAGTATGATTCGTGCCCACATGGATGAGCTACAGGGGGTAGTAGTCAGAGGGCTGGATGATCCTCAACAGTCACTCCGTAATGTCTTGGATACGGGCCCCTTGTTTGCATCCCAGGATGTCATGTCAGGCGACAGACAGGTGCTTCCGTCCGCCTCAGAAAAGAGTCTCCAACCACCTCTGTCCGGCATTTTCTCCTCACAGTGGTGGTTGCAGGCCTTTGTCCTAATGACATGATTCCAGGAGCAGGGCCTTTAAGAAAAGCACAAAATAATGCAGGTCTTGTAATAATATTGTGAAGTCTAATAACACTGTGATTGATAAACACTACAGAAAAGGCCAAAATAGATAGAGCACCTGTTCACAGACTGATAAACTCAGCTGCAGAGCTGGGATAACTCAAGGACCTGTACCAGACTTTGTCTGGGAACTGTCTACAGACACTTGACTGTAAATCAGCCATAAAGTAATACGCACTGTGTTTTGGGAAGCGTAGTGGGAGGGTGAGGATACGGGGAAATAGGCTGTTACATTTTCCAGATGTCAGAAAAAATGTTTGGGCTTGTTGCAGGAAACGGGGCATTGTGTTAGGTAGCTATCAGGGAGGATGAGGAATGTAGGAGGGGCGTTAAAGGTATGTTCTGAGAGCTCTCTGAGTAGGGGTTTATTAGGTTTTAGTTGCTGTTTGTGGATATAATTGTGTTCTTGGTGGTCCTTCGATAACAAGTAGGATGTCTTCCTGTACCTTCCTATTTGTGAGTCCATTGATGGCTGACCAGCCCAATTCTGGAGCTGTGGGTCTTATAGCAGAAGAGCCAGGTGCTGGTAGCTGTTGGAGGGGCGCAGGGCAGTTTTTGCTGCTCTTTTCTCCTTCTCTGCCTTTCCTCATCTGTGCTGCAGTCGGATCTCTTAAATTGTGCCACCCCATGGGGTTCTGGTGCTTGTTTTGTTGTCTCTTCTATTCTAAGCTGTATTTATAAGCTGTACCATACATGTTGAGAGTTGCCTTGTTTGGCATCTGACGCTTTACAAATAAACCCAGGAGAAGGAGAGTAACATAAGGAAAGTTTAAACTGAATCAAAATACTACATGATGTTCTTTCAGGGGAGCAAAATCACCTTGAGCTAGTGTTTTAAAAAGAAGCCAATAACTTAATTAATGGTGCAATGAAGCTGAAGTTTGAAAGCCCCAAGTTGGCCAAAGACACAGTAACAACTAAACTAACCTCGGCAAAGAGAAGTTCTAACAGGACAAGCTGTGTGACATTAGTTGAGGACAGCATACTAGAGTGACTGGCACCTCATACAATATACACCTAAAATAGATAATGGAACGAGTATGTCATTTGTTTTACTCTGTTTGTAGGATTGGGGTCTCTCTGGGAAGCAGGCAAGATAAGCCAGAATACCAGTTTCCAAAACAGTTCAGATGAGTTGTGCGTACCATCCTCCTGTTCTTCAGAGCCATCCACGAGCAGTTGTATTGTAAATTGGAACATTCTTCCTGCTTTGAGAAAGAGAGAACAGAGCAGGCAAATCATGGGATGTAGAAATGTGATGTACGAGATCAAAAACAAAGTCGCTGGCTCTAATTTAAGGTCTGTGCACAGTGGACTTAAAATGTGACCTTTCTGGCACTGCAGCCTCTTTTGAAGGCTGTATATTAATGCACAAGGTGCAGGACATAAGCAAATGGGACCCTCCATGTTTACTCACTGTGTCTGTGAGTACTTTACATGCTGCACCAGCACAGGAAGGGAGAGGCTGAGTGGGGTAAAAAAAAAAAAAAATCAAGTCTCACCGGTCACTTGCCAACAGTGCATTAGATAGCCCTTCCTTCCTATAATATATTTGCATAGTTTCAGACTTCTCGGTCTTATTAGCCCTGACCAGACACTGTCCTGCATCTCCCTCTTTCTTTTACCATGGGAGTCACCTTAAATCATCTGCTTTAATTAATATGTATGAAGTAATGCCAAAGAGCAAAGAAAGCAGTCCCAGCAGATGTGCTGATAATTCACTGGGTGGGACGTTAGTTGCTTGTCAAAAGCACTTTGAAAATCAGATGTCTGGTGAAAAACCATTACCAAAAGGCCAGGTGCAGGCCTGCATCATCAGCGCTGCCCTCTGAGTGGCATTAGATTAATAAGGCGGCTTTGGCTGTACTTCTGAGAGGTCCTAGGACCCAAGACTCCCTCCAAGGGACTTGAATTATAGCAGGATTAAATCCAGAGAATACTTTACCTACATGTTGCTATAGCAAAATTTCAAATTATATTAAGGGACTACAGACAGCAGCTGTACCCAGCTGTCGTGAGGGAGCCATTCAGAAGCCAGAGTGCTACAAGTGGGCCCATAGCCAGAATTACAAACTCTGCATACAGCCAGAAGAGTGATAGAGTTTAGCAACCGACTCCAGAATCAGTGGAAACGAGATGCATCGTTATTGTTGTGGTTGTGTGACATCCTAATCCCCTTTGAGCTCTTGACAGACAAATGCCCCATGGTCAGGCTGCATATTGAGCATTCTGTCTGTCCGCTTGCCTTAGGCGTGCGCCTGGCTCATTCGGGATTTCCCACTTGGCCAGAAATTGTCAGTTCATTGTTATTCAAGTTTTGTTTCATTAAAAATAGGAGCTGGATTTTGTAAAAACAATGAAGCATGTAAAAGCGTCTTGTCCCAACCCTCCGGCACTGATGGCAATGTAGTAAGGATGCTAACATTCTGTCCTTCTCTGACATCTTTTAGGCAAGGCTCTCAAACTCCTTTGAAGTAGCCATACTTGACCATACCACAGAAGATCCAGCTATGTATGCTATTGAAATAAAACCCTAGGGGAAAGGCACTTGTTTAACCGTCTCAAAAAAGTACTAATGAGGTGTTGGACAGGAAGTGAAGAAGAGGCCTGTATCTAGATGAAGCTTCCAAGGGAATTTTGACCAGCCAATAGTAATTACTTGAGACACAGTATGATTAAGATGCATAATAAAACAACTACTTCTTAGCGCTTCTAAATCGTAATGTTATATAGCTGCATAAAGAAAGTAGGTTCCCATATTTTACAAAATCTGCAGTAAAGTCTTTCATAACCAGCAGCCCCAGGACTAGGAGGCTGCCAGATATTCAAATATTCTGGATAATAGGGAGGTGTATCTAGTAATGCATAACACTAAAGAAAAACAAAATTAGGTATTAAGAAACAAACAAAAATGTATGCTGAATACTTTATTTACGAACAACAGTAGTATTGTACACTGTAAATTTATACTGTATGTGCTGTATTTATTAGTATTTGCTCTCACTGTACTGTACTGATGGAAAATGTAACTAAAATTTACTTATGGCTAAAATGCTAGTTATTTGAGAGCTCGAGATGATAGATTGACTGATATGAAAGAGTTTACTATAGTTTGAAGAGATGCAGCAATTTACCCAAAGTCACATGGGAAGTAAGTGACAGGTAGGATTAGGCTCTTGGATATCCAGAGTTACAACAGTTAATGTTAACTAAGCAGTGCCAGGGAGATAAAATCTCCTGTTTCAGGACTTCAGTCAGATTATTAGGGATTAGGATGAGAACTTCAAGGGTCAGAAATCCCTCATTTGCCTTTGGTGGGTTTTCTTGCAACTTCCTCTAAAGACTCTGATGCTGTCCACCGTCAGAGACAGTATTGGATTAGGTGGGCCATGGGTATGCTTGAGCATGGCAGTTCCTGTATTTATGTAGCTTCTCTCTCCTTAACATCCATATTTTGGCGCAAAATGACACGAGAGTTTTAGTGACCATCATAAAACTTAGCATTTTTAAGTTTTAAAAGTCACTACAAGCATTAGCCCATTAATCTTCCCAGCACCTCTGTGAAGCTGGGTCTACACTAGGGAAATAAGTCAACTTCAGACATGCAATTCTGGTTTCTGCACTTGAGTACAGTAAAACCTCAACATACTAGTTTCAGGTTGCACGTAGCTCACTTTAATGTGAGTTAAGGACAACTTGACACTGCTCTGAAGCCCCTTCTCCCACCAGCATGGCTGTCAGCCTGACAGCTGCACTGCTGGAGGAAGGCAGGGAGAAGCAGCCAGGAAGCTGACCAGCCCTGATGGGCTGTTCAGTTTCCCAGGTCTGCAAGAGGAGGGGAGCTGGGAGCCACGCAGCAGCCTGGTTCCCATCTTCCCCATGATGTGATGGAGTGGGGGATACCTGTGTGTGTGTGTGTGGCTCACAGAGGGTGTGGGGCTCCTGCTGAGGATAACCCTGACAACCAGGTAACACCTTTGTACTGCAGACAAAGGAGGAGGTGGAGCCTGAGGGATTTGAATTGGAACTAGGAGTTGGAAGCAGTTAGTCTGGGGCTAGGAGAGAGAGAGAGACAAAGGAGGGGGCAAGGCCCCAGCTCTGGGGGCCCCTCGGGGCCTCCTCTCCTCAACATGGATGGGACTGGCTGTCTCTGCCGGCTGCACTGACTCCTCTGTACGATGTTGTGTCCTGTCGGCTAATAAACCCGCTGTTTTCCTGCTGAGTGAGAGACTCTCCTGCCTGCGGACAGGGTGCAGAGCTTGGGGGACCCCAGAACCCCATCACACTTGTGTGGAAATTTGAGTTACGCGGGGGTTGCAGGAACACAATCCCTCATAACTCAAGGGTTTACTGTACCTAGAATCGATGTGTCAGAATCAACTTATTTCCCTAGTGAACAGCTAGCCTCTATACTCTGGCGTTAACCTCCCTTATTCCACACAATAGCGTGGAGTACAGTGGTCAACTGCTGACCCCACAGAGATCGATTTTGCTGTGTCTTCACCAGAGGCACAAAATCAAACTCTGGAAGATCAATCTTCTGCTTAGTATAGACAAGCCCTTATAGAAAGATGATTTAAAGAATAACTCACCAGGCTTCTCTTCCATATCATATTTGAATAGACAGCCAATCTAGCTACACAGCAGCCTCTTACACTTGGCTAGGAAATCAGTTCCTCGCAGAGATGGAAGAACACCATGCACCCTGTTACCAGTACTTCACAATGCCCCTAGGTTATCTTTAGATATCTCCCATCTCTGAGATAAAAATTCCTCAGACTGCAGCATGTGATTAATGATCCTGGATGCTGGGACACAGATGCCATGATATACTGAGGGGAAAAAATGAATTGATGTATTTAGCACAATCATGAGCCTCATATCATTTCAGTTTCAGACAAATCATCCTGCTGGTGATGGAATTGGATTAAGTACAACCCCATCCAGAATGTTAAAGCACCAAAATCAACTGTACTTCTAGAGTAATTGTGCCCTTTACCCTGTTAGAAGAAAGTAATCATGCTAGAGGACTGTGTTAAAATCTGCAAACATTAAACACACAGCGCCAAATTTGTCCCTGGTGTAAGCCCACTGACGGCAGTGAAGTTACACCAGACATACCTAATAAACCATTTTGCTAGTCTTTAAAGTGCTACTTGACTGCTTTTTGTTTTGTTAGTGTATAGACTAGCATGGCTTCCTCTTTGTTACTATTCAGACATACCTGTGAGCTATTTTATATTTTATTCTTTGAAGAGTCTCAGTCATGCTAAATAGTGTGTATTCTGGATCAGTGGTGATAAACATGTTAAAATAGGGCCCAGTTTTCCCTTAATAAATCACTGGGAACGTTGCTATTGGTTTGCTACTTGTGAATGGCACTTTCAAATATTTTTTGCTCTGTGATGTTGGCAATACCAGCACGTATGTTGCTCTGGGAGGTAGTAATGTAGTCAGCTTTAGACTTTAATAGTTTGCTGTATGTACAGTATTATCTTGCATCAATCTCAACAACCTTTGGGGTCTGTCAGTAGCAGTTTGCAATCAATACCTCTGTTCTTCTAGCTTATATTAAGGCTTTCTGAGGTTTTGAAATATCCACCAATGAGAATGTAGGTAAGCTTTGGTCAACCAATTGCAAAGTTTGTGTGGTAACTCACTGAAAATCAACAGGAAGACAAAGCTCTTGAAAAGCTGCTGAAACCCCAGTCTCTGAGTATCACTGATCTCACAGTCAGGAGTTTTCATCCAGTCAGCAAATCCTATTGTTGAGCTTTAGCCAATCAAAACTTTGCGTGTCTTTTGCTTTGGTTTAGTCACTGACTTTCATGACAAATGCACAGGCATGGAAGGCGTGGAGTGTGATTGTTCAGGATTTCATATACAATGCTTTCTTCTATACCCTGAAAATTCATCCTGAAGTGGCACGAGGATATTGTTTAAAGGGACGTCATCAACTTGAGATCTAGGCAGTTTCACAACAGAACTAAAAAAGTAGAGCAGATGCGCCTACCTACAACCTCAGTCTACCTGACAGCTTTTGTAGTTTTGGAAGCACATTTTCCTGGAGTGCTTGAAAATATGCACTGTTGCCAAGTGAAAGGTCCATACTGAAGAAATGTCAAAGATGTTATTTTTGTTATCTTTTTTCAATCACACTACGAAGCATAAACAGTATTTTACAAGGGCTATCACAATGGTAGCTAGGAACTCCAGCAAGAAGTGTGGGTTTTATACTGACAATATCCTTTTAACTCACTGTGTAGGCTTCAGCTCAAGACTCTGCCACTTATGCAGTGGAAAGAGCTCTAGGCTGGCATGGCCTGAGATGTTGCTGCTGGAAGCAACATTATAAATACAATACAGTTAAAACACTGGCTCCAATCCTACAGTTTGATCTGCAGAGCATTGTATGTGTGCAAGGAGCCCACTTAAGTTTAAAGCTTGGAGGGATCCAACTGTAGAATTTGGCCAAAGTTTATTTTAGCTGCACAGAAGGGACTGAACAGAGTTCTGATCTGCCTGGGGATTACAACAGGCTACAGAGTTGAAGGGTGAGGAAGGGAGCCTGGTGGGGACACTATCTGTTCAGGCCAAACCAAAGTAGTGCAGTGCAACACCACTCGCTAGATTTGGAGGGGAGAGGTGTGGGGGTTTGTGGGCTGGGTGGGTGTCAGACTGCCACTTGGGACCCCTCCCTGCCAGGAATTCAGTAGTCCCAGGCTGGTTCCCCCGCCCAAGGCAAGGACCCTTTAGCTGTCTTGGTGCTATATGCCTCCTTCCCCAGCCATGCTAAGCAGTGACTCAGCCTTGCTCCTGTGGGCTAACAAGCCCTGGGGGCCAGGGCCCCAGCCGCGCCTTCGCTGAAGGCCAGGCTCCAATTTACCAGGGGTCCAAACTCAAACTCTGGGTCCAAGTTGGCCCAAAAAACCTATCTCTATTTGAGCCCAGCCTGGGCGCTCTGCTGCCCTAGATGGGGCTGGCTTTGGAGCCCGTTCTCGTGATCTGAATTCAGAACCGAAGTTTCTGTTTGGGCTCCTGCACAGCTCAAACCCTCACTCAGCTGCGAGTGAGAATGTCTTGGGGGTGCATGACAGAAGTGCTGCTTGGGTAGCTCAGGATGGGGCTCGCTGAGGGGCTGCAGGGTGGAGGGGCACCCACAGAGCTGAATGAGGGTCCTAAGACTGGCATAGCAGGGAGAGCTGCAGAGCTGGCCTCAGGTGTATGGGCTGAGTAGGGGTCTAGCAGTGGACTAATCAGAGGTGGCTGTGGCAGGGTGAGGCCAGGGGAGGAAAGACAAGAGAAAAAACGGGCAGACTGGGAGCTGACAGAGGAATAGGCTGCCCTAAATCAGTTAGGGCCAGTGATCCCACTCAGGGCTACCTTTATAAACCCTTTCCCATGCAAGCCCGGGGGGGAGCATGAGAGGTGATTAAGGAGAGTCAGGAGGTGAGTGAGGAGAGGGCAGGAAGCTTGGAGAAACAGCAGAGACAGTAGAGGAAGAGCAGCAGGAGCAGTGCCTCAGTAACCTGGGGCTGGGCTGCCCCAGTTCAGGGGCCCTGGAGGCTCAGCCAGAGACTGTGGAGAACTGGTCAGCCAGTGGAGCTGATGAAGGAGGGGGATTTGCTGCTGTATCTGCTGCTACCTGAAAGATGTATCGGGTAGGATTGTCTTGGGAAGTGGCCCAGAGAAGAAGAGCTGCAGGGGCAAGGGTGAAGGGAGTCAGCCCTTGCTGGTAGCAGCTGTCCAGGGTACCTGGGCTGGAACCTGGAACAAGTGGGTGGGGACTGGGTTCCCCCCAGACCACTCCTCTACGCCAGTAATGGGGTTCCTCTGGTGGGGACAGTGGACTGAACAGAGGGCCTGGGGCCCAGCGACAAAACTGACCTTGCCACATGATGCAAAGCAGGATTGTGCTGAGGCCAGGGAAGGCTTGCTCAGTATCAGGCTACTCTACTGCTATGTAGTCCTTCACTTTTATAAAATCATGCAGAACAGAGACATTTATTCATCATGGTTCACTTCTATGAGGCTTCAGTCTCAGCCTATTTATTGTCATATCTATAAATAGCAGGTGCTAAAGATAGATCAGGTGGGTGAGGTAATATTTTCATAGGACCATAGAAACATGGGACTGGAAGGAACCTTGAGAGGTCATCTAGTTCAGTCCCCTTCGCACATAGCAAGACTAAGTATTAGACCATCCCTGACAGGTGTTTGTCTAACCTGCGGTTTAAAATCTCCAGCAATAGAGATTCCAAACCATCCCTAAGGAATTTGTTCCAGTGCGTAAATATGTGGATGGGAAGTTTTCCCCAATATCTAACCTAAACCACCCTTGCTGCAATTTAAGCCCATTGCTTCCTGGCCTATTCTCATAGGCTAATGAGCATAATTTCTCTTTCTTGTCCTTGTAGCAACCTTTTACATACTTGAAAATGCTTATCATGTTCCTCTTAGTCTGCTTTTCTCCAGACTAAACCAACCCAGTTTTTTCAGTCTTCTCTCAAGGGTTGTGTTTTCTAGTCCTGTAATTTTTTTTTTTCTCTTCTAAGGACTTTCTTCAGTTTATCTGCATCTTTCCTGAAATGGGCAACAAAAAGTGGACACAGTGCTCCAACTGAAGTCTAATCAACATGAAATAGAGCAGAATTACTTCTTGTGTTGTACTTACAACATTCCTGCCAATACACTCCAGAATGATGTTTGCTTTTTTTCAGTAGTGTTACACTGCTGACTCATATTTAACTTGTGAGTGAAGTAATCCTTAGATCCCTTCCTGGGCAGTCATTTCGCATTTTATATGTGTGCCGCTGATTGTTCCTTCATAAGTGGAGTATTTTGCACTTATCCTTATTGAATTTTATCCTATTTATTTCAAACTATTTCCCCAGATCATTCTGAATTTTAATTATACCCTCCAAAGTACTTGCAACTGTTTCCAAGTTGGTATTGTTCCAAAACTTTTTAAGTGTGTTCTCTGTTGTTTACTAAATCACTCATGAAGCATTGAACAGGGAACCAGGCCCTGAAGAGATCGTTCTGAGACCACACTTGATACGCCCTTCCAGCTTGACTGTGAACCACGGATAACTCTTGGAATGATTTTCCAAATAGTTGCACACTTACCTCACGGTAGCTCCATTTAGGTTGTAATTTCCTAGTTTGAGAATTTTGAGAAGATCATGTGAGACAGTATCAATAGCCTTAGTAAAATCAAGTTATACTATACATATCTGATGCATCTGCCCATACACAAGACGTGTTACCCTGTCAAAGAATGCTTTTAAGTTGATTTGACATCATTTGTTCTTGACAGATCCATGCTGTTGTTTAGTAGTAGGCATCCTTCAGTCTGCATAGACTATGGATCGTGCCCTTTAAAGTTTCAATTGAGGACGTCATTTACAGCGTCTATTGTGACTATGAAGACCCACACGAGAGTGACAGTCCTTGCTGCATCTCTTGCAGATGTAGTGGGTGTCTGGCAAGTGCTGTTGTTTATTTTCTTGTGATTTTCGAGCTATTTTCAAATTGTTTGGTTAATTACAGTAGGGCCCCCACATTTGCGAACTTAAGTTTCAAGAGTTCAGTTCTTCATGAGTGGCCCTTCCCCTGGGGCGGAGAGTGCTGGCGGCTGCCATCTTCATGAAATTCAACATTTGTGAGGGTTCTCAACATGGAACCATTGTGAATGTTGAGACCCTACTGTATTTGCTCCGTTATCTTTCTGGGTACTGAAGACTGGTCTGTAATTCCCCTGTAATTGTCCTTATTGCCCTTATTTAGTTTGGCCCTATATTTACTTTTTTCCAGTTTTCTGGAAACTCTCCTGTCTCATGACTTTTTGAAGTCTAATGGTTCAGATCTCCCCTCAGTCAGTTCCTTGAGTACTCTCAGATGTATTTCATCAGGGCCTGGCGACAAAGACATCTGACTTGTCTAAATAATTTTAACTTGTTCTTTCCCTATTAAGCCAGGGTAGTCTCTTGCCAGACTTCCTATCTTCCTTACACAGTGAAATAGTTTGCTCTTGTGCCCTTAATAATGTCTCTGAAAAGCTGCCAGCTGTCAAACGTTTTTCCCCTTTAGATTTGCTTTTCATGAGATCTTACTTACCTATTCCCTGCATTTGCTGAAGTCTGCCTTCTTGAAATCCATTATCTATATTGTGTTGTTTTCCTTCCTAATTTCTCTTGGAGTCATGAAATCTACCATTTTGTAACCACTTTCACCTAAACCATCTTCCACTTTCAAATTCTCAACCAGTTACTACTTATTTGTCCAAATCGAATCTAGAACAGCTTCTCCCTTAGTAGTTTTCTCCACCTTCTGAAATAATAATTGTCTCTGTAGAGCATCAGAGTGGGCCTTTCACTGACCCAGAGGGGAAGGCCATTCCAATGTACCCTGGTCGGCAGGGCCAGGGCATTCTAGCCCCACTCCCAGGAAGGAGAGGGAGGTGGGACCAAAAGCATAAAGGGTGAAGCTGAGAGCTTACTTGGGCCCTAGCCCCTAAAGGAGCCAGAGGTCTTTCCCAAGCTCCTGACGTGAGAGGCTGCTGTGCGCCTCCAGGAAGCAGAAGAGTGGCCTGGACCTCCAGGACCACTGATGACCCCAGACCCAGAGGCACAGCAATCCCTTCTGGAGGCTCCACTTCCCAAGGACCTGCTACTGAGCCAGGTATGCCCAGAAGAGGAGAGGGGAAATAGCCCAGGGATAGCTAACCTTAATCTGGCTGAAGCAGTGACAGTGAGCAAGTCAGTGTGTTGCGGTCAGGATCCCCACTGACCCAGTGGCAACCTGGTCTGCCACTGTTAGGGCGCTGGGTTGGGACACAGTGGAGTGGATGGGCCTGTGTCCTTCCTGCCACTGCAATCCTTGGGTGACGGTCTCTCCCCATTTTCCTAGGCAAAACACCTGCATGTTGAAGCTCTCAGCCCGACCTAGGAGTCGACTGCTGGCTGCCCTGCCCTGAACTAGGGCTGGGGCCTACTGCCTGTTGCCTGGCTTGAGCACCTGAAGTGCTTGCTGCCTCACCCTGAACAAGGGCCCGGACATATTAACTGGAGCTCCTGGACTAGCTGTTGTCCCACCCTGGAGCGTGGCCTGGATGGGACTATTAACTTGTTCTGACTGCAGTCAGGCATGTAGCCTCCCTCTTCACACACCCCTTCCCTCCAACCTGGAGAGGAGTGAAGCTCCAACCTGCAGTCCACTACAGTCTCCAATACATTTTGAGAACTTGCCACCATAGGCACCGACTCTGGGGGCTCTCTGAGGCTGGAGCATCTATGGAAAAGAAATAGTGGGTGCTCAGCACGCACCAGGCACTGCTGCCTGGGGGCATGACCAATCAGCTAATCCCGGATGCTGCCAAACAGCTCTTCAGCGATGCTGCTGAACAGCTGATCAGTGGCTTGGGGAGGGACTTGGGGTGGGCAGAGGGTAGTGAGCAGGTGGGAGTCTCTTAGGGGCAGAAGGTTGCCCATTCTACCATAGGTTATGGTTCTCGGCAAGGACTGTGCCTAGTAAGAATATTGTAAGAGGCTCAAGCTGTACTATTGCAAGACGTCCTCTGGACTTCATTGAAAAATGTGAGTTTCTTTTCACTGGTAAAGAAAGAGTGTGGTTAACTGGCTTACAGTATTCACTTGCTTTGGGTCTCATTAAGGAAAATTATAGCTGCACACTTTTCAGGATGAAGTAGTGTGACATTTACCCCAGATTATTAAGTAGTAGTGTTCCTTATTTGGAAGCAACAAAGAGTAAAATTGATTAGATCACAGGTGGGTAAACATTTTGTCCTGCTGGCCCCATCTGGGTATAGAAATTGCATGGCACACCATCCCACTCCCTGTCCAGAAGGCCACAGTGGGGTAAGCCCCCAACCCTGCTCCCTAGCTGGCGCATCAGAGTTAGGCACTGGAGCCCAAGGCCCAGATTACAAGGTTTATGGGCAAGATGCAGCTCACAGGCCATAGAGCATATGGCACCATTTTTTTTTCCTAAGAAACGGAGACCACATTTCTGTAAAGACAGAAGAATAAAACCTTTGTACGGAGTATAGTATTAGGGCAGTTTGACAGGAAGACCTCTCCATAGCTCTATCAATATGTTTGTCCTGTGATCTGCAGCAAGTCTTCTCCTGAGCGAGACTTGGCTGTGTCATCTCAAGTATTTGATAAGGGTTCTGCAAAAAATACCAACAAGAGCAATGAACTCTCTGCATACACAAGCCACGCTTTCGTGCTGTCTGGCCCTGGCATGGTGGTGGTTACCATTTCCTGATCACAGAAACTGGTGATCCATCGTGAAAATCAAAACTGAGTGCCAGGAAAAGGTCAGGTTTTGTTTTGTTTCTTTGCAGCTGTGGAGATCATCATGGGCAATTCTGCTGTGCCACTGCCATATTGATGATGAATGCGGTTTGTGGCATTTATCCTTTTCCGACGAATTTGGTTTTGGTCAGTGGTAACAGAAGGGCTGTTAGGATAACCCTGTTATTTTCAACAGTGTGGCAGAAGGCAGGATTCCAAAGCAGATGGTCCCATGTGCAGTGTTTCCTCTATTTTTTTTCCCCTATCCATGGGCACAGTAAGTGTTGTGCAGCAAGGCATGGATGGATGTGCACCAAACGCAGGCTGATGGCTGTGGGCACTCTGTTAATCAGCCGGGCAGCACTTGAATCTCCTGGGTGTCTGCCTACATGCTCCGTTTACAGGGAACACTGCCCATGTGGCATGGTTCTGATGTTCTGCATTCTGAACCCCTACATCTGTCCTTTGGGCTGATGTGGCACTTTTCAGAACCTAAGTACTCTTGGTTTGGAAAGGAAAATAAAGGAGAAAATCCCAGGGGCCATCTCTCCACCCACACAAAGAGGGAGAATAAAGTAAACATCCAATGTACACGTTGATTTTTGTCAGCCGTTTGGAAACCATAAACTGCAATTTTGACATGTGGTAAATGAAGCTTTAGATAATCACCTTTAACAGATGATTTTCATAAGCCAGCAGCTTTTCAAAGAGCACCTCTTCAACTTGGTAAATCAGAGTTTCTGAAGCTGTAGGTTGTGACCTCAAGAGAGGGGTTAAAAAGACAATCAGGGAGGAATAAGGTACTGAAAAATGTATTACAAACTAAAATACAGAAAATTTCAAAGCCTCCCTCTCCCCACAGTCCATGCACACACTTACTTTCAAGACCAAATAATCTCTTTCCAGACGCACAAATAAATGACACAAGCTTATCTATCATTATTACCATTGACACATTATTTGCTCTTACTTTTATAGCCAAAGGAAGGGCTTGTGTGAACATTTTTGACTCTGTGTAAATGTTTGCCACTCTGAAAAGGTTGAGAAATGCTGGAGAATAGCAATGGCAGATAGGTATGGATGGCCAAATAGTATGTAATTGCAGCCTCACTCTGCTTGCTGAACCTGTTGGAAAGGCATCTGCAGCAGGGGAAGATGAAATTGTGTATTTAGAAAAGCTGTCAGTTCCCTTTGATTCTAACAGGAATTGCATAAGTATACTAATGACAGAGTTTCTTCCTAAGTGAATAGATTTAAAAACTGGGACCAACAGATCTTGAAAAGTGTGATTATTAGTCCCTGTTGATGGTTGATCTTAGACACCCCTAAAATCTACCTCTGGGCATCTTCAACGTACAGTTGTTTTTTCAGCTGGTTGTCTCTGAATGAATGCCTTTCAGCACTGGGGCCAGGTCAATGCTACCAGAGAAAGTCAACCTAAGATATGCAAACCCAGCTTTGAGACTAGCATAGCTGTGGTCAACGTATTATAGGTTGAATTTTTGAGGCATCTCCAATGCAGGAAATTGAAAGGGGAAGCTCTTCTGTCAACTCCCCTTACTCCTCACAACCAAGGGGAGTACTGTGGTTGATAGGGGTGCCAGCAACAGGTGATTTAGTGGGTCCTTACTGAACTTGATAAATAGAGTCCCAGGAGATCCATCTCTGGAGTGTCAGTCTCCTGATAACTGAAGACAAGCCTTCAGACTGATCTTGCATGACGCTACCAAGCCACTACTCTTCTTTAAAGAACAGCAAAATGACAAAGTCCACCTGTCCTATGAAAGATTCAGTTTACAGTGGCCACATGGCGCAATGCACCCATCACATAAAGCATGCTGGGTACAATAGCAAGAGGAAACAATGCACTTGTCCTATGGTATTATAATAATCACACAACTAATCTGCCTGTCACACAAAGTATTTTGGGTACAATAGCAACATGACACAATCCACCCATCATGCAAAGCATTCCAGTTACAATGGCCACCTGCTTTTTCTGTTTTCCAGCATGTGCTGCTTGTCTTGTACCCACTTGAGCTGTTGGACTGTACGTTCTTTGAGGCCAGGATTTGGCACATTATCTCTGTGTTACCTAGAATTTGAACAACTGTTTACACTCCTGCCTTGTAAGATAATGTCTGCTTACAGTGCTATGTAACAAAAACAGGCAGAATCTACCTAATAGGTTGCCTACTGTAATAGCAAACACTGTACTGAAAGAGAATGCCCTTTCCTATGCTTATAAAAGCATCACCTTCTCACCTGTTTATTGCATACAAATTTTATAGTAATTGCTACAAATATGCCATATCAAATGCTTCCCTGCTACTTCTCTGGATGACTTTCTGCATTCATATACAGTTTTTCAAAGTGTCTGTATTTAGATAGATGTGGCCTAATTCTGACTTTGCTTCTGACTCACTGTATGACCTGAGGCAAGTTACTGAACCTTGCTGTGTCTCTGTTTTCCCATTTGTAAAGTAGCTTCTAGGCAGCTGTAAAGATCAATCATCTACTATACTGTTCAGCATGAGGTGTAAGGGAAGGGTGTAATTCTTTCAGTGTAATTTGCTGTGTTACTAAAACCTCTGGCACACACAAGAGTGTCAGACAGGAAATCATCACAGAATATGATGCACTGGGAAATCTAAGCCTCAAAATTTCACTATATGCCAACGACAGAATCTTATATATTAAATTATCTTATTTAGATACTACACAGGCTCCTTAAAAATCACTAATAACAAGCAGTCCTGTGGCACCGTAGAGCCTAGCAAATTTATTAGGCCATGAACTTTTTAGTTTGTCTCTGAGGTGCCACAGGAGTGCATGCAATTTGGGACGCTACAGACTAACACAGCTACCCCTCTGAATCCTTAAAATCAGTTATTCCAGGCAGTGGTGACTCTTGTGTGTAAATGCATCTCAAAAACCTTTGGAGAGACTTCCATTGAGATGGATGTCAGGTATGTATAAATGTGTGGGTACTTGGTTTGCTCAGGGAAATTTAGAGTTCACAGGCAAGATCTTCAAAAAGAGAAGCCTAAAGTCAGGTTTTTAAGTCCATATTTATGCTCCTGAATAAGTGGCCTGATTTTTATATGCTAAATAGCCAGCAGCCCCCCTTAGGAAAGTACACTCTTTCTCCTTTCTGTCAGCTACTAATCTCTTACAGACTCTGTCACATCCCTTCTACTGTAACAGAAACCTGAATCAAAGATCTGACATGAGATAGGGTGATTAGAACAACTGCCAGAATTTGGTGTTGAGCTAATAATTATCATACAGTTTTCTCAGATTTTCCAGGTGCATTTTTTTAAACAGCAGAAAGATCTTAGAATCCAAACTTTGTCAATGTAATGCCATTGGGAAACAATTCAGTATTCCCAAAACTCACTTCTTTAAGTTGTTACTGTTAGGACCTTTCCTAAAAGAAGAAACTTAACTGAATATCTGATGATCTAGATTTTCAATCCTTTGGATCTGATACTATCCACAGTCACTATCACCCAGACAGTAATTCATTTCTGATAGGGAAACATTAAGGATCAGGTTGAAAAAATAGTGAGCCAGTGAGTTGGTTTAGGAAGAGTATGTACTTATGACAAGTGGTCAGATACCCAGGGACAAGTCCAGAGAGCTTCCATGAATGAAGGATAAGTATAACAGAACATATGACAACAAGCAATAAAGACCACAATAAGAAATGTAAAATGCATCAAACTGAGACCAGGATGCTTGGGATATATCGCACTGTGAGGTTTCAGAAGGGAGGTTATGCTGCTCTTATGAGTAACCCTACAACAGGATAGATGTTATGTCTTTTACTGACAAATCAAGAAGACAGGAGCTGAGGTGTACAGGTCGTAAGCAGCACTTATGAGGTACTCAGAACTCTAACTAACATAGAAGTCAATTGGAGCTGAGGGCATTACAAGGTATCCAGTAAGTACTCAAACCCACACTCGCTTAGACCCTAGAACCTTGTGTACACAGGCATTTCACTTAAACCTGTCATTGTTTCTGTAGTACAGATTTAATCTCTCTAGTCCAGCATTCTCTCATCCAGCAACATCTGTAGTCTGGCATGATTTTAGTTAGCTGGATATCCATGTATAATGGGAGTGGCCAAATTTCCTGTGGTCCCATAAGGTTTGTTTACAGCTGCCAGTTCTGGCTGTCAGCCCTCTGTGCTTTTATTTTGCTCATATTTACCCCTAAAAGTCTTCTAAGAGGTAACGCTCCTACCTTGTGTGATTCAGCTAATTCTGTCATTCGGCACCTCTCAGGTCCCAACAGTGCCGGACTATAGATGTTCAAGCTGTGCCAGCGTGGATCCATTGATGGTAGCCACAGTGGAAGTACTAGTGCAGACCACTAGCTAGCATTCGTAGTACAAACAGGGTTAGACAATGCGGTGGTGAAAGAGCAGGTGATCAGTCTACAGGAGTTTCCACCAGTGGAGTTGCATAAGCGATAAAGCAATAATGGAAGATCTTTATGAAAAGAGCTGGTGAGGTCACATCATCAATTAGCCAAAGTGAATCAAAGGATGACAAATAGAGATCTGTGTCTGGAGAAAACTAGACTAAAGTTGCAGAAGTAAGAGATCTGGTGTTCACATCTTGTTGGTTCCTCTTTTTATTTTAATAAGTTAAAATGGTACAATGTTAGTTTGAGGAAGTCAGCCCAGAAGGCAGAGGTAGTAAGATTGAGATAAGCAGTGGAAAGCTAGTCAAGAGAAGTGAGCCTTAATAAGGGAGGGATTTGGAGGAGATTAACAAGATTTCATTAAATCTTTTCATAGCTGGTGCTGAACATTCCAGTATTCGCAGTCTACAGGTCTGTTTTTTTCCTTCATGATGGGTCAAACCAAACAGCCAGGGAAGTTCTTGAGGAGCTGTTAAGTGATGTACTGGATCACAGTCATCTGAACAGGGAATTCGTTACTGTGCTCTGGAGAAAAAAGGGAAAATTAGAAGAATCTGACCAGTCTCTTACGACAATTTGTAGCAAGTGCTCAGACATGCTGTAACTGTAGACCAGCATTTTTATAATCCTCTGAACTTTGAACATACAGACTGTATTACAGAACTAATTCTAGAATTGGACCCTTAACCTGCACTCCCTGTTTAGGGCTGGATCTTAACTGTGGAACGTCTCTAAACTGCAGCTTCATGCTGTCTAGCATTGCCTGAGTGTCATATTTTTGCAGATCTATTTTAAAATTAATACACAATTTATACAAACTGATGGATGCCCCCCCATGCTCTATGGAAAATGGATTATAAATATAAATATGAATAACTTGGATGCTTTGGACTAAACACCCTTTGGCCGCGTCTACACGTGCACGCTACTTCGAAGTAGCGGCGCCAACTTCAAAATAGCACCCGTCATGGCTACACATGTTGGGCGCTATTTCGAAGTTGAAATCGATGTTAGGCAGCGAGACGTCAAAGTCGCTAACCCCATGAGGGGATGGGAATAGCGCCCTACTTCGAAGTTGAACGTCGAAGTAGGGCACGTGTAGACGATCCGCGTCCCACAATATCGAAATAGTGGGGTCCGCCATGGCGGCCATCAGCTGAAGGGTTGAGAGACGCTCTCTCTCCAGCCCCTGCAGGGCTCTATGGTCACTGTGTGCAGCAGCCCTTAGCCCAGGGCTTCTGGCTGCTGCAGCTGCAGCTGGGGATCCATGCTGCATGCACAGGGTCTGCAACCAGTTGTTGGCTCTGTGGATCTTGTGTTGTTTAGTGCAACTGTGTCTAGGAGGGGCCCTTTAAGGGAGCGGCTTGCTGTTGAGTCCACCCTGTGACCCTGTCTGCAGCTGTTCCTGTTATTTCGATGTGTGCTACTTTGGCGTGTAGACGTTCCCTCGCAGCGCCTCTTTCGATGTGGTGCTGCCCAACGTCAAAGTTGAACGTCGACGTTGCCAGCCCTGGAGGACGTGTAGACGTTATTCATCGAAATAGACTATTTCGATGTCGCTACATCGAAATAAGCTATTTTGATGTAGCGTGCACGTGTAGACGTAGCCTTTGTAACCTATCATTTTTAATGTTATAATCTGCTGGATCTGTATATCCTCTTTTTGTGCATGTATCATTTTTGTATTTGAAGTTGTATTAGCTACATATTTGTATTCCAAATGTTTGCTTATGTGAAGACCTTAACAGGTGGTGTGACTACTCTATTGTGAGAGGGCTGTTGTCAAGTGAATATCAGTACTTGACTGGCAAAGGTTCTTGATGGGTGTCAATCCACATCTGAAGAACTTTGTCATGTACGTTCAGACCAGCAGATAGGCAACGGCCGGTTGCCTAAAAATGAGATGGACAGGTGACTTGCTCATGTGAAAATCTCCATCTTGGAGTATACTTTTACACAAAAATAAAAATGGAATTCCCTCCACAGGAGAAAGGTATAAAGAGGGGCATGAGGGCTCCTCCATCTTGGTCTTCAGCCTTTCTTAGCAATTACCCGCCACACCCTAAGAGAAACAAAGAACTTCACAGTGAAGTGGAGACCCTGGCCAGGATAAGATCATTCCTGACTTGAACCTTTCATCTGATCTAAGGACAGTTGTTTATGGTAAGAACTCACATGTAAGTAAATTTTTAGTGGAATAGACCTAGCTGTGTGTTTTCTTTTATTTTAATTTGGTAACTCATTTTGAATTGTCTGTTTTTACTTATAACCATTTAAGTACTACTGGTTCTGCTTAATAAATTTCTTTTGTGTATAATCAAGCTCAGTGTAGGTAATTATTACCTGGGGAGGGCTACCACTGTATATATATATCTTTTTCATTGATAAGGAGGGCTTACCTAACATGCCCTCCCTGTGCAAATAGTTTGCACAGAAAGAGACGGATTTATTTGGGTTTGATCCCTTCTGGGGGTTGATTTTTCCATGTACTCTGATGCAGAACTGAATCCTCCCAGAGCTGTGGTAAATCAGTGTCTGCGTTGCTCTACTGATGGGGGGAGTGTAGCCCCAAATCTGTGTCTTGGCTGCGGGACACCAGAGAATCAGGCCCAGAAGGACAGTGTGGCACGTTGGTGTCTGATGCTACTGGATCGTCCTATACTTGAATAACTATGCAGTCCTACCAGTCTGTGCTTGTCCCATGGAATCGGAATTGGCATTCCACCGTGTCAACAGTATCGACTACTGCCAGCATGTGCCAATTGCTCCACTCAGTGGGTTCCTGCTTGTCTGTGTTCATGGCCTTCTCACATGTTTCCTCGCACCAGAGGCTCTAGAGAAACACCAGCATAATGCATGAGGTGTTTGCAATGCTTGCTGTAGCAGTTTGCAGCTGAACAGGGTCCATGCTTGTCCTGCTATGGGTCTGCATGGATAATGGAGGAAGAAAGTGCACAAAAAGATTACTGTTGTTTTCAAGCAGAGAGGGAGGCAGGAGATAAGTGCATTATGGGAGGCTAACGGGAAGTACCTAGTACCACCCCCCTGCAATGTTTTGGTCCTATCAGACACTGGGAGCATAACCCAAAATGCAAAGGGGCAGCAGGATCTGTGGGATGACTACCCACAGTGCATCTCTGTGAACGTCAATGGCAGAAACACTACGGGGGACACACTCTGTCAACCTCGTGTGCCCAGTGAGGACTGGCACCTTTTGGCTTTGTAAATTCGACTAGTATAAAATCAGCCCTACTAAATTCAACCTATTCTCTTTGTGTACTATACTGAGTGTCTGTATCTTCAGCCTGTCAACACATGTCAGTCACACTCTGGCTTCCACCAGCCTTGGTCCACCTGTAGGATGACTCCCAGTCCTGAATTTTTCCCTAAAAACATATGTCCTGTGCAATATCGAGGCCTATTCTGCACAGACCAGATATATGCCATCTGTTGCCACTCCAAGGGAATCAGGGTACAACAACTTGCTTCTTTTAAAGAGACTTACCCACATGGTTCGCAGCACTGGGATTGTTTTGATTAAAGAATAAAACAGGTTTATTTAAGAAGAGAAAATATGATTTTAAGTGATTACAAGCAATGAGGCTTTCAGGTCAAAAAGGGTTACCTGAAAAATAAAAATAAAATGCTCCCTGTTACTCAACTTAACAACCTAAACTTGGTCAGGATGAAATTCTTACCACAAGTTTTTCAGTAGCATTGCTGATCAAGTTTTAGGTCTGGCTCTATTCCAAAGGTTCAACACCTATTTCTCTTGTCTTTTTAGTTGCAAAAAGAGAGCTGGACAAGGAGAGAACCTGAGCTGCTTTTGTGCATCACTTTGTCACCCTTTGAAATACATTTTCCTGAAAGTAACCCCTAAATGAAGTTATTCTCAGCTGGGAGCAAGGAGATATGTAGTCTGGTGGTAGAAGAGGTGTTATGCTATTGCTATTCACCTCTGTTTGTTCAGCTGCAGATCTGTTTGTCTGCTGCTTTACCCCACTTCCATGTCAAAGAATGGCCACTACATAAGTGACAGCCCATAACCTTTGATGACAACTAACCAGAGATATCAACTTGTTGTCTGTCTTTGAGAAACAAGTTTAACTTCGGGATGTTAACGGTTAACCAGGTAGGATGAGGCTTACCAGTTATGTTTAACCAGTAGGGGCTGGAGCAGCCCTCCGCCCATCACTGGCAGGGGGTTTCTCCAGCCCAGCTGGAGCAGTCCATCCACAGCAGCCGGAGGGTGAGAGGGATGGGACAGGCCACTCCAGCCCAGTTTGGGATAGGAGCACCTCTGGCCAAGATGGAGCGGCCCTGCCTGCAGTGTGTTGGGGAACAGGGCCAGTCCAGCCACGCTGGAGTGCCCTTCACCCGCCAGGGAACCAAAGGCAGGGAAGTTCCAGATGGGCTGGAGCAGCTTGGGTCTCCAGTGCACCATGGGCGGGAGCACTCCAGCCTGGCTCCCCAGTATCCTGCAACCTGCATGGGCAGGAAAACTCCAGATGGGTCAGAGCAGCACACCATGGGCAGGGGTTCTCCAGGCTGGTCAGAGAAGTTCCGGTGCACTACAGGTGGTTGGGCAACTGGGGAGCCAGAGTGGAGAGGCCCAGCCAGAGCAGCCTCCCCAGCTGCCACCCCTTTAAAAGGGTAACCGATGAAACCTACTGTTAACCAGTTAACTAATTAAATGGGATTTTACATCTCTAGCTTAACTACATCACACACCTGTCTGGTAATTGTATTTAAGTTGTGGATTCAAATTATGTTCATATGTATATGTATATTGTTATACATTTTTGCCATGGTGTTACTGATCAGCAAGTTACCAGTTTTCAATCATAAATTTAAAAGGCATATTTTGTACAAAGATTAGTGGGAAGGGTCTGAATACAGGGGTGATTTCTGTCACACATGCCTTCATCCAAAAACAATAGCACTTTGTTTACATTGTCTGGTTTACATACATTGAACTGATGCATTTATTCTTATTGGCATTAAAATGAAGTAGGGAATGAACTACTTTCCAGCAGGAAAAAGGAGAGACTATGTTGAAACAAAATCCATAGAAGGAGGCATTATAAGAGATCTCACATATTATTCTATTTGGAACTGGCAGATTTGCCTGGTGTTGCTCAGGTCCTTAGCTCAATTAAGGTTTGTTTGTTTTTTAAAGAAAAGGAAAATAAATATACATGTTTTATTTGAACAAATGTATTTTAAAAAATAGTGTTATTTTATGAAGTTAATTTTTGTCAGCTTTCTTAAAAAATGGTTTTTGTATTTATAGTTACATCTTTTTTCTTTGATTTTTCTGTCATTAAGTAGGGTGTTTGCAACAAGCTGTGTCCCTCACATATAAGCTCTCTATCCAGCTCAGTGACAAAATTCCTATTCACTTCAATGAGACGAGGGTTGGTCCACATTAGGATATGTCTATACTACCAAGTTTTGTCCAGGAAAAAAATGTTGATACACAGAAGCAGCCTCCCCTCCAGCCCCCCTCACCCCCACCCCACAAAAAAAGTTGCCAAAGCACCATTACACTTGTTCTGTTGACACATTGTCAACATCTTTAGCTCCCACTTTGACAGCAAGAGCAATGCACTACAGGTATGCATAGGGGCTGGGAGACACCGTCTGTCACTAGGTGTTGTAGGTTTTTCAACATAGCATGGGCCATCTGTACAAAACATCCCATCAGGCACTGCTTTGTACAGAGGCTTCCAATGTCCTTTTGCCCTCTTATTTCCAACTGTCATTCTCTGTGCACTCTGCCATCTGCAGCAAGAGAGAATGGATCCTGCACGTCTCTCATTTGTTCTGTTAACTGATGTTAGGACTTCATACATGGCAGTAGAAATCATCTTGATGTTACTGACAGAGGAAGAAGTCTGGGAGAAGCTTGAGCGTGTGCATGATATGGACAGTACACAGTAAGCTGTCATTGTATTGGGCACTCATAGAGCAGCTGTACAGGGTGAACTGTTGCTTCTGAGTTAGGGAAATCAGCACCGAGTAGTGGAATCGTATCATCATGCAAGTGAGGAATGAAGACCAGTGGCCACAGAACTTTAGGAAGTGTAAGGCAATGTTCCTGGACTTGTGTGCTGAGCTGCCCCCTGAACTATGGTGCAAGGACACCAGGATGAGAACTTCCCTCTCTGTAGAGAAGCGTTTGGCAATTGCTGTGTGGAAACTAGTGAACTCCCAGTTGCTATTGGTCAGTTGCAAATCAGTTTGGAGAGGGGAAGTCTACTGTTGACGCTGTACTGTTGTAAATGAGCAGGGCAATAAATCGCATTCTGTGATGGAGGAACAGGGCTTTGGGAAATGTGCTTGACATAGTGGCCTAGCTTTGTGGACATGGGCTTTCTCAACTGGGTAGGGAGGCCAAAGGTGGTGCACACATTTTCTGAATTTGGCACCAGCCCACCTTGCCAGCAAGTACATCAACAGGCGGCGATACTTCTTGATGGTGCTGCAGGCACTTGTGGATCACCATGGCCATTTCCAGCCATCAATGAAAGGCACATGATGCACACATCTTCAGGAACAGGGGCCTATACAGAAAACCACAAGTGGGAACTTCCTTTCCCAACCACAAGATTGCAGTGAGGGAGGTGGAAGTGACCAATGTGCTCAACGGAGACCCAGCTTACCCATGGCAAACCCGGCTCATGAAATCATATATGTGGCAGTTGGACAGCAGTAAGCAGCATTGTTTGCTGAGGGGTGGTGCATCTGAGGCACAGCACTTGGCTACAGTTTGAACAGCCAGACAAGAGAGAGCTGTCAGAAGAGCTCAAAGTGCTGTTGTCAATATCAGGAAAGCTTTGAGGGTGCACTTTGAAAATGAGGGGAACTGAAAAGGAACCTGTTAAGAGTTGCTTCCAGGCTGTTCCGCCCCTGACACAATGAACATGTAGCTGAGAACATGCCTTTATGCCTACCCCTGGAATTGCAGCGACTAGTTTGCAACATTGTTAAACAGTAAATAAAAGCGTAAAACTGTTATAAAGCCTGCTTTTATTCATCCAAAACCAGTGCACTGACATGTAATAAAGCATGCCTGACAGCTAGTAAGGGAGGTGCTGGCAAAGGATTACAACTCAGGAATGTGTATAGATCCAGGCATCATAATCAGGGGAGAGAGTGCATGGGAAAATGGGGACTCCTAGAGAGAGGAAAGGAATATGAGAGCATAAAGAGAGGGTTGCTGCACACAGAATTTTGAATCTGCCACAGGGCTGATGGAACCTGTGTTGGCTCACTGAGCTGTTTCACTAAATAGTGCAGGACTTCAGTCTGTTTCTCCATCACTCTGATAAGATGTTCTATACCATTGGGTTGAGAAGGGTGAAAGGGGAATAGAAAGAGCAAGTTATAAAAGGAGAGGCATGCATTGTACCCCTGGAGAATGAGTATCATACCAACACAAACGGAACATTTTCAAAGGGGTGTATAAATATAAGCTAAGTAACACTGGTGTGGATTTATCTATTTTTACCCGTAACATCTGTCCTTATCCATCTTTTCTAGTCCACTTTTCTGGAGAAGTGGGTCTTACCCACAGCTCATGACCTAATACATTTCTTAGTCTTGAGGTGCTACAGGACTGTGCTTGTTATTTGTGAAACTACAGACTAAAATTGTTCCCCGAGACTACTTATCTGCACAGCCAGTCATCTCTCCACGATGCTTCCCCTCTTGTCCCACAGCAGCCATGGCACTGCTCGCATGCCCCACAACACTAAAGGTTTGTTTCCTTGGGACCGCCCCGCCCCGCCCCGCAGTGATGCAATGCAGGCACCTCTTGGGGTACAGCCACGTGGGCAGGGAGAGGGCCGTAGTTTCGCAGCTGTGCCCCCAGGCCCCGGCCTCAGACGTGATAACGCTCCCGACCCTGCTCCGCCGGGAGGGCCAACGCAGCCCCCCACTGCAGCCGCCCCATGGGGGACGAAGACCCGAATCGGGCTGCCCAGAGCGGCCCAAGCCTGGCCCAGTCCCGTCGGGCGGCCGGCTCCCGGGCACGTGGGGGCGCGCGTACCGCGCGTTGAGGCCCTAGGACGTGACAAAGCGACAGGGAAAGAGCGAGGCTCACGCTGGCACTAAGGTCTGGCATACAACATCCAGGGGACGCCAAGGCCAGCGTACCTAACCATGTGACCCGACGACTCCCTCGTCCCGCCCCCGCCGCTTACACCGCGCTTACCCTGTGCGTGGTGACGTTATAAGGCCGCCCGGTCCCGTGACCGGAAGCTGGCAAGGAAGAGGCGGAAGTGAAAGCGGGGAGGCTGTTTGGCCCCATTAAAGCGGAGCCGAAGGCAGCGGAGGAAGCAGCCAGGCTTGGAGCAGTTGCCGCGGGGGGCGCCGAGCGAGGTGAGTGGCCGTGTTGGCGGGCGGGCTGTTGTGGCGGTCTCCCCTTCCCGGGGTTCGCGTCGTGGCCTGCTACTCTGGCGGCTTTGTGCGAGGAAGGAGGCTGGGGCGGGGGGGTCTCTTCTTGGGAGGGTCCCTGGGGAGGAGGAGGGTCCGTGCGGTCCCCAGCGCTGTGGCTGTGCCTGGGCGGAGGTAGCGGGCACTCGCCGGGCTTTGTGTCGGGCCTGGGGCCGGAACTGCAGGCCCGAAGCTGTGGAGGAGGCAGCTCGGAACTAGCTCGCCCCGCTCGGAGCTGGGGACGGGGTGCGGTAGCAGCTCCTGTAGGCTGTCGGGGACTGGGGGCAAAGCTAGCCGGCTCCACCCTCTTCTCCCTGAGGAGGAGGCGGCAGTGGGTCCTGGCATCTAGGACTAACGCGGGAGGAGGGGCTCTGCGAGGAGATGGCAGCGGGGCCCCTCCCTTGTTGGAATGGGGGGGGGGGAACGGGCCTTTGAGGGGGGGCTTCTGTTCCCGGCTGCTTGGACTGAATAAGGGGGCGGGGGGAGGAGTTGTAGTATCCGGAAGCTTGTTCCTTTGTGTGTCATTCTGTGCCAGAGAAAAAGGCTCTTCCCTGGTAGTAGGATCTGCCTGGCTGAAAGCGCATTGATTGTCTGTTGTGGGACAGAAGATACATAAGCATTGGGAGGGGCTTAAGATTTTCTTTCTTCCTGCACTTGTGTAACAGTGAAGGTCTCCTAATGCTTCAGCGTTCTTAGTAGGAAAGCTGATGCTCTGAGATATAAACCTTTTCGAGTCAATGTGGGTGCTACAGCTGAATGTAGTTCTTGATTTCCTGGATAAGAGGCTCTTCCTTCAGCCTCTTTTAATGTCTGTATTCAGGTATATTGAGCTCTTTATGGAAGATCGGTAAGTGCTCAAGTAGGCTTGAGGAGGAAATTTCTGGTGGGAGAAGAGTTGTGTATATGGTGGGTTTTTAATGCAGCTACCATCTCGTGCTCAGTTTTCTGCGAAGGCTGAAGGCTAGGGGGATGGAGCTAGAAGCTAGGAATATACCTAAGTTTTTTCAGAAAGAAATACTACAATTTGCTGGAAACTTTATTCTGTAATCAGTGGACATAGCTATCTTGCTAGTAGATTGTGTAATAACTGACAGTCTTCAGCTGCTGCTTGTTTTGCTAGTAATTGTATTAAGGACAATTAACTTCTTTGCATGCATAAAAACTGAGTCAGTGGAAAGAATTAAACTATATGCCAAAGTGTAGTAAGCTTAATAGTTTTATGGGGTGAACTGAGAAGGGTGGCAGTGGCTAACATTTTTTAGAAGCCAAACTAATTTGAGTATGTGATTGTTAGCCTCCTAAAGTGCCACAGGACTGCCGGTTGTTTATGAAGCTACAAACTCATGTGGCTACCCCGAGCTTAAAAGGGATATTTATTTTAAACTGTATCTTAAAACCTGTTCAAACTGACTTGTAACAACATTTCTTCTTCCTCTTAAGACTAGTTTATTTTGAGTAGTGTGTGTAACTCAAAGACTTAAAGTGCCTAAACAAAACATAGTGGCTTTAGTTTTACTAAGGTTTTTGTACCCTTTTCTTGCATGAATCTTCAGAAACTTTTCCTGGTGGAAAAGAGCTGCTATAACTTTAAAAATTGTGGGCACACATGTAAATTGTGCCACCTTGTGTTTTCTCCCTCCTCCTAGACAAGAGGGAAGCTGAACACTAAAACTGTCTAGTTCTTTGTCTAACTCTACTGTAATAAGTGAACTGCTACCAAATACTGCCCACCTCTTCTGTGCTATGCAAATTGCAATCAATATCTAGCTCCTGATTAAAAAAATGACTTAAATGGAATCAGGTACTCTAGAATTCTTATTTACACCTGCAACCACTAGTATTTGAGTAAAATGTCTTGCATCTTAGCTTGGCCTATGGACTCAAGCATGGCTGCCAGGTTTACAAACAAGTTCACACCACCAGATTTGTGTATTAAGTTTGGTTAAAGGAGGTAAACTGTGTATTCACTCTTTTAATTGGTTCTATGCCATGCCCTTGTCAGGAAGAGCTCTCATTCTGGCTTTTCCTTGTGACTTCAGCAGCTGACTAAACATGTGACTTGCTATCCATGGACTAATACTCTATCTAGATTTGATGGTTCAAGTTTAGAATGGAAAGTATTACATTAGAAAATAAACATTTTAAGCATTTAAGCTTATTTTATTTTCTCACATCTGTCCTACATGTGCTAGTGTAGTCTAATGCAATTCCAGACTTCTAGTGCAGAAGAGTACAAGATAGCATTGAGCTTTACATACTGAAATAAGCAGAACTGCTTTCAGTAAGCTGTATAACAGTTTTAGCTTTCTCCATAAGTAATCTACCACAGCTGCATAAGCTAATATGTAAAGATATTTAGAAATCATCAGTTAGGAAGGTCAGGAAATGCTTCTCAGATTCTTAAACTTCAATAGAACCTTTTTTCCTCCCCCAAAACCACTAATTTAAAGATGTTTAAGGCAGAACAATAGATATTGTGGATCATGCATTAAAACACTTTGAGACAGCTCTGAAGGAAGCTTTTTAAAAAAACAAAAAAAACCCAAAACCTAACTAGCTTCTCCATAGCTGTTTGAGTAAGCCAAAGTGGTTTGTTTGGTTCATACAGAACCTACTTGATTTTTGGATTGTTTGTTAATCTAAGGATGAGTGGTTTTAGGCTTTTTGGCTGTCAGCAGAGCTTACTACAAGTTTTAAGATGTGCAAGAATCTCTTACCTGTCTGAACAAACTTCTGCACGAAACTGGCCTTTGGAGGAAAGCCCATTGTTATGCAAAACTATAGGTAGCTTTCAGTGTCTAGCTCTTCTTATTAGGCTGTTTCTGTGAGAGGAAGCAGAGAATGGCTCTTCCTAGAAAATTAAAAGCCATCCACAAATATTCTACAGTCACTGTTAATGTTGTGCAGTGAAACTTTGTCTTACACCTGGACTGGTATTAAGTAGGGTGTACACAAGACTACCCACTCAACTGTTGAATGAAGCTGACTTGATAGGTCAAATTGTTTTGAAGTAGAGGGCCTACAAAACCTGCTGTAAAACAATAGTGACAGCACAGAGGATGCCAGTATACTGCATGAAGAAACCTGTGATCCTCCAGAATGGTAGTGGATCACTGTGTAGCAAGATAACAAAACTTTATCCTGTCAGATAAAGCCCATCAATACAATGTATACCAGCTTAATTATACCACCTTGGAATCCCTTTTATTAACTTAGTTTTTGTAGACAAATCTGGGGGGCAGGGGGAGGGAAGCAGGCCTGGTCTAGGCTCTTAAGTCTAGCATAGCTATGTTAGTCATATCTGGGTGGCAGGGGGCAAATATACCTCACATCGATGCAGTTGTGGTAGCATAGCCTGTAGGGTTGACACAGCTGGGTCAATGGAGGCATTCTTAATGGTGTTTTTATACCAGTTGGTGGGGGACCCCCCTCCACCCACTTCCAGTTGTTATAGCTAGACTGGCTATATTATGGTAGCTATGCTGCATAGGCTCATAGTATAGACATTCTTTATACTGTAACATACAATGTAGACTCTGTTTCAACAAAGGCTGTATGGTTCAGGCTTTTTTGCCAAAACTTGGTATTTTTATTGGTGGGTCTTGTTACCAGCAGCAAAATTCTTCTAGTGGCAAACCTGAGGCCTGTGACTTGCAGAAAGTAACCCCTGCCAAATACAACTTTGTGCAGCTGAACTTATAGTAGTCAATGCAAGAAATTGCATGGTGCTGGGACTGAACTGTTACGACTGACAGAAGCCATAGAGCATTAATGGCTGTGCAGACAACATAGCATGCATCAGTGGTGGTAAGTCTTCTGACACTTCACAGTTAAACTGTGCCCTTATCTAGCTGTCTGAAGGCAAAGCTGTGAGGCACAAACACTTCACATCTAATAAGCTATGTGGGGAGGTGGGGCGGGGGGAGAAGACTTACAACACATTGTATTGGCAATAGCAATTGTCAGCTAGTATCGGCTTGTTTTGTGACTGGTCTTCTCAAACCATGATCTCTTAACTACCTGCCTCTGTCTAATCTTGATTTCCTGCTTAAAAGGGAATAAGGCTCAGTAGACATTCTAAATTAACCTGGCCAATTTAAAGGCCATGTCTCTCTAGCTGGTCATGTTAATTGCTATAGTTAAAAATGACTCAATTGATAAACTACTCTCCTGCAGCTAAATGCTGGAATTTAAATGCTGCAGCATCAATTACTGGTTGAAGCACATCTTAGGAGATGCGCAGGGAAACACATACATCTTGAAACACTAAGAACCTAGTCATTACAATGTACAAGCATAGTAATCTAATGGGCTGCCTAGAACATACAGGCAACATAGGGATACCCTTTTAACCACATGTTGGCTTTTCTTCCCTGATGTTCCTAATTCAGGCAGCCTTGCTGATTTTTGTGCTCCTTTATTGAGCAAGCAGCTCTTAAGGTTGAATTTGCTGCTGCATTTTCTGCTCAGGACAGATCTGCCTGGGTGATGTCATTGTTGCTGTTAAGCTTGGTGTTCCTGTGAGACTGCTTCATCGCATCTATTGCCAGAATAAGTTCCATGCATTAGGCAAGCTGTTTCTCAGTGCTTTTTTGCTTATACCTTTGCAGTGATGGTGGGGAAAGACTTAAGGCTACAAAAATGTCAGTTTATATCTAATCTTGTGCCCTTGGGTTTTGTCACTGGGGAACCTTTTCTTAAGGAGCACTAAGCATTGGTGTAAACTGCATTTGAGGCTTAGTAAGACAAGGTTTAAAGAATCTGTTACAACAAATCCCTCCTAAGTTGTGTGGATAGTAAATGAATTTTTTTTGCCTGTATGCTTGCATGAAGGGCTTTAATGTGATTACCTCTATGGCACCAGTTTCGTTCAGACAGCTAAACTGCTTTGATGCTTATGCCTCTGTGTGCAATACTGTCACACTGCAGCAACGCAAGCCTTTTTTTTGAGAAGCAGACCTCACCAGAGATAATGGAGGCATAACAGGTCCAAAAGATTTTTTTTCAGCTACTTGTCTCTAGCCTGTTGCATCGGAGGTCAACTCTGTTAGCAGCATCTGCCCAGACTATGGTATTGGCATTTGAAAGTTTTCAAGTCTTTGGTTCAGACACAGTTGCAGAGTTCAGTCAGCTTAGTGGCCTTGCAGCATTCACAGTTCTGCACAGAAGATTCTTTGGTGTGGCTAGCTACATAAAACATTGAATTATGCTTGGTGGTTTCTCTGGGATATGGAATATAAATAAGACTTCGTGGTCACTGATAGCAATAGCTAAATTATTCCTCCTCTGTTTTGAGAGGAGTAACGTATGGGGTGGTGGTGGTAGTAGTATGAACAAATGATGGCTATTCCCTCTTCACCATCCTTCTACTCCTTCCACAGAAAGTACCGCTGTTCCTTGTGGTACCAGATTTGAGTGAAAATTTTAAGGGGCACTGGTTTGGACCTGTATATGTGGTAAGAAACTGACCAAATTAAGCTGCAATTGCAGTTACTGCTAAAATAGTATGCTTAATCATGGTCTGTTTAATGAAGCTTGTTATACTAGCTTATGATTTTAAAGCTGTACACTTGGTATGCTAGTGTGTTTAGACAGGTGGATTTCACTTGCCCTTGTGGCTGGCTAGATAACTCCTCATTCTTACCAGTATTGTCTTCTGTAAAGTTCTTAGATGCATTTAATAATGGCTATATTGTTTAATTGACTTGTGAGGGCTGGGGGAGTCAATGAAATGAAGAAAAACAAATAGTTGCTGGTTGTCTTCTAAAACAAGGTGCCTTTTCTCATGGCTGGGGCTCAGTCATTGAGTCCTATTTAAATAGAATACTTGATCTGTGGCTCTTTGCCATGAGATGTCCTGCTGCAGAGCACACTACTGCTGCACCAGAGTTAACAGGGTGAGACTAGAAAACTGCACAGAACTAAACTCTCCTAATAGTCTGTAGAGTAAGACCTCCAGCTAGAGGGAATGGTGGGGAAAAAACCACCCCTTCTGCTTAATTATACAGTTTCCTAGTCACTCTTCCCTGTTAGTTTGGGGGGGAGGGGGTTTGAGAAAGAGAACAGGAGTAACTTACAAGTGATGTGAAGAATCAGTGGCCACACCTGTGTAGGTGATCTATGTTCATTACAGAATCTGAGCACCCTATTTGTGTTAGAAACAAATCTTCCTGATGTCTCAATTCTGCTTCTAGTTTCTGCCATTAGAAACATCAATGTCTTAAGCCTCAAAAGGTATTACCCGGGAAGCCCTGGTGTGCATTTGGAGCTGTCTCTGCCCTTGAACATACCATAGATATGACTTTGCTAACAGTTTGCTTAACTCAAGGGCCTGACTCATAGACCGAAACCAGCCCTCTTCTACCCATACCCCTCTCACCACCTTGCCCTCAGTCAGATGTCACTGCTGTAGTTCTCCAGTCATCCATAGTTGGATGCTGCTCTTTAAGGTAGAGGTGGACAAATCATGTGTCATTAGTAGGCAAATAGTGTCCACTCAGGCCTGCTTTGTAACACAAGTTGAATAGTGTGACAGAGGAAGGTTCTTCCACTACTAAGGAACTATGCAGTGAGAAACCCACAAACTCAAGACAGCATTAGAAACAAATCCAAGCCCTTCATAATAAATACATGTTAAACAGCTAGGCAACTTTCTCATGGTGCTGAAGAGTCAGCTTTCAACTCAAACTTTCCATCTGTCTAACTTCTAGTGGGGAAACTTGTATCAATATGGCTAAAAATGAGTTGGTGTGAAACCATCACTAACCAGACTTGAGGGTTAAAAACTAGTAGAGTCCTGCATTCTTGCCTAATCTATAAACAGAAGATGAGGTCTCTTCTGTTACTAATATATGATGGTGTAGGGAAAAGGCCACAGTGATGCTCTGAGCCCTTGTCTATCCTTAAGACTAGATCTCCAAGATAGAGGGCAACACAGTTCTTTAGTGTTTGGTACTGAGTAAGCTTTCCATGGGGCTTGCCCATCTGGGCAAGTGATGCTAGACTAAGGCACAGTGTGAATTTAAACTGCTGTAGTTTTCCCTGCATGACTTCCTTGTGGGCAGTTATTACAATGAGATTTTGTGTCTCAAAGGGACTTAACATGAACCAAGAGAAGCCATTTCTGTACTTCAGGCAAGTACATATGGGAGTTAATTTATTAAATCTTCCTGCATGGATCACCAGTTAAAGTAAAAACTTGGGCTCCCAGGATCCAGAAGTGCCTTCGGGGGAAACACTTCTGCACTTCTGGGAAGTTTTGTCAACTCAAGTACTAAGGTGAGGGGTCTTGTGAATGGAAGAGTCCTTGGGTACTTGATCTATAAGTGTTCCAGGGAGGAGGAAGAAACAGGAGAGTGCATTGAGCAAGAACACTGAGGATGACCCTGACACCTAAATCAAAAACTTCCTTTTGGAGAACAAGGGTCATGGAATCATAAAATACTAGGACTGGAAGGGACTTCAAGAGGCCATAGAGTCCAGCCCCCTGCCCTAATGGCAGGACCAAGTACTGTCTTAAACCATCCCTGAGACATCTATCTAACCTGTTCTTAAATATCTCCGGTGGTAGATTCCACAACCTCCCTTGGCAATTTAGTCCACTGTTTGACCACCCTGACAGTTAAGAACTTCTTCCTAATGTCCAACCTAAACCTCCCTTGCTGCAGCTCTATGCTCAGAGGCCAAAAAAAATAAATTTTCTCCCTTCCCCCTTATGACACCCTCTTAGGTACCTGAAAACCACTGTCATGTCACCCCTCAATCTTTTTCCAAACTAAACAAGCCCAATTCTTTCAGCCTTTCTTCACAGGTCACATTCTCTAGACCTTTAATCATTCTTATCACTCTTTTCTGGACCCTCTAACTTCCCCATCTTTCTTGAACTGCAGTGCCCAGAACTGGACACACTACTTCAGCTGAGGCCTAACCAGAGTAGAGCAGATGAATGACTTCTTGTCTCTTTCACAACACACCTGTTAATGCATCCCAGAATGTTTGCTTTTTTGCAACAGCATCACACTGACTCGTATTTAGCTGGTGGTCTGCTATAACCCCTAGATCCCTTCCTGCTGTAGCCATTCCTAGATACTCTCCCCATTCTGTATGTGTGAAACTGATTGTTCCTTCCCAAGTGGAGCACTCTGCACTTGTCCTTAGTAAACTTCATCCTGTTTACCTCAGACCATTTATCCAGATCACTTTGAATTATGACCCTATCCTCCAAAGCAACCCCTCCCATCTTGGTATCATCTGCAAACATAATAAGTGTACTTTCTATGCCAATATCTAAATAATTGAAGGATAGGGATGGAGACTTAGTTTAAATAAACTGGCTTAAGCTCTGGGGATGGGAGGTGGGGGGAAGAATTCTTCCTCACTACAGGCTTATCCAGGAGGAGCTGGCCAAGGATTAGAGAGAATTGGGAGTGAAATCCCAGCGTTTCCTCCTTGGGTGTCTCTCAGAGGGGTATGGCAACCCTTATATAAAGGGAGGAGTATGCTTTTATAAAAAAAAAAAAAAAAAGCACAGATCTTGGAACCCGGTCAACTGGCTCAGGCTGCAGGACTAAATACTAATATAAACACTCTTTAGGCCTAAGCTGGAGCCAGGCATGAGACCCTCCTTGCAGGAGTTAAGTCTGGGTTCCAGCCCAGGTCAAAACCACTGCAACACAGAGGTTAGCCCTGGAAGCCCAAGTCAGTTGGCAAGGGTTGTGGGTATCTTACTGCAGTGTACAAGTATCACAGGTAGCTGTGTTTCTTCTGTAGCTTTGAGAACAAGAAGTTGTGTGGCACCTTATAGACTAAGATTTTGGAGCATAAGCTTTTGTGGGCAGAGACCTGCTTCATGAGATGGGGGGTGGGGGGGTGGGGAGGAGGGTTCAGAGGGGTATTTAAAGAGTGGGCTCCCAGTAAGAGGGAGGGCCAGAACTGACAAGGGCTATTCATTGAGGTGTCAACAGCCCAGTGTCAACAGTACGCCCCAAAGAGGGGGGGAAAAAACAAGTCAGATCAGACGGCAGATGTGAGCCTTTGTCAGTCTAATGGGGAGCTATTAGTGCCCTGCTCTGGGTGTTAATAGCTCCCCATTAGACTCTGACAAAGGCTCACATCCCCTGTCTGATCTGACTTGTTTTTCTCTTGATAAGTACTGTTGACACTGGGCCATCTCCCAGTGAATAGACCTTCTCAGTTCTGGCCCTCCCTCTTACTGGGACCCCCTCTTTAAATTCCCCTCTGAACCCATCCCCTGCATCTCATGAAGTCTTTGCCCACAAAAGCTTATGCTCAAATATGTTAGCCTATAAGTCTTGTGGCACCTTCTTGTTGCTCTTACTGCAGTGTAGAGTACTCTGATCCTTTTGCCAGTCCCAAATGCCATCTGACATGAGATGGCTTTAATCTTGCCTGAGCATCCCTGTAAAGGTTATGTTGAGACCTCTGTTGCAGTCTGGCGGGTGGCAGCAGGGTGAGATCATAGTTCAGAGTAATTTCCTAGGCTTGTGTTTAATCAAGAAATTCATAACTGCTGTCCTTTAAAGTCAGACTTGCCTGATAACTAAAGCATTTGCTTCCACAGTGAGGGGGTTTCAGGTGACTAAACATGCTGAGCCCACACATGATGCTGTAATCTCAGGCTGGGCAACAGTGAGCCAAGTACTGTTCCTATGGACACCAGAGGGAGGGAGCGGAGCAATGGGAGGAGGGGGAAGTGAATGCTGTCAGAATGCCAGTTGCATATACATATCTCTTCCAGACCCAGGGACACCACCCTACACTACCCTGTAAATGAGAAGTTGCTGGGGGGGGGGGGCATTATAATTCAGGGTTATTGATGTCTGGATCTAGTTTCTTGGGTTGGTAAAATCTAGTCTGTTTTGCTTCCAACTTCAGTATTTGTGTACAGTGTCTCCAGTTTGTGCCTTTTTCTGGATTACAAACACTTTTATTGGACCTGAAGCTTGAGATTAAAGTTGTGGCGAGCAACCTATCAGACTCTGAAACAACAGTTCAGACACTTCTGTGCGCAGCTAATAGTGACCCATTTGAGCTGTATTTGGAGCGTAGCAGAAGGCATAATGGAGTCATTTGCATGCCTCTCTGGTTTAAATCTTTCACAACCTTGAGACAAGTTTGTCATCAGCTGGCAGTGCAGACAAGTTGCCCTCTCCTTCCCTGCCCCAACCCACTCCTGGATGCCATGGCAAGACCTGTGACAGCTTAGCTCCTGATAAGCAGAGCACTGCTGAAAGCACAAACTCAATCTGTAGCAGGTGGGAATAGTTTGTCCAAGAGCATGGAGAAATGTTCCATACTTCCAGTGGCACAGCTGTCACTAAAAGCTGTGTGGTAGACAAAGGCTAACTGCAGGCACTGGCCTCAATTCTGTAAGCTTGAAATCTGGGATGTCAGTTGCACAGCTAACTGCACTTGTGATTCCCTTTAATTTTTTCAGGTACATCTACCTTGGGCCTTGCATTGCCTGGCTTCATAGGGAATTGGAGTGCCACAGTAGGCTGCAGCTGCAGTCTCCATATATCTGATTTCTTGGCCAATCTGTCCTGTGTCCAGTACCTAGAATTTTAGTTCCCCTGAGACTGGTATCTTGTGATAAACAGCCTTCTGAAAGATCTTGTCAGTGTCTCTGCAGGTCTATTTCATCTGCCTAGTCTCCTTGACATAATCCTGGTAGCTTGACAGTCTTCTAGACTCAAGTCAGATCTTTCTCTAGCAACTGATGATCTCTTCTCTGAAGATGGCTTTTTGATTTATCCTGTTTCTAGTCACCCAGCCAAGTAGTTCTTTGACTCTTGACTGGAGCCCGGAAGTAATTCTCCGCATGTGCAAGCTGTTTTCCTATCTGTGTTGCTTTCCTGCTCACCTCTTCCTGTCAGTTCCCTGTACAGCCACTAAACTAGCTTAATTGAGGGAGGCAGGAAGGACCAGGAAGTTTTATTTAACTTTAATACTAATTGTATATCAATATTACATAGATTCATCTGACTTAATTGTACACAAATACTTGGTACTTGCTATTTGCCATATAGCTATATAAGTAGAATGGTGAATCAAGTCCCTTTCTAGTAAGACTTAGTTTCCTGCTTTAAATGGGGTGCATACTCCAGACTCATGCCCCCAAGAAACTTGCTTGGTACCTGCAGTTGACTTTCTTGGGGGCCCTTGCAAAGCTAAGCTTTAGAATGCTCAAAGTGAGAATCCTAATGTTAGCTCCCAGTCCTTTCTTATACCAGACTGTCCTCGGTATATAAACATACTGAGACCTAACATCTTAGTAATAGTCATGTTGAAAAACTTGTCCCTTCTACTCACAGATGGACTGGTTCACCCACCTTGTCTAAGATGACGCTTTCAAATGTCTACAAGAAAATGGCCCTTGGACTGTCTTCAGCCAGACTGTCTTAAATGATGACTAAGTGTTAAATTGCTGCGTCTGAGTATTGGTAGAACCCTGCAGGGCATAGCATCTTTTGGAATACGTTGTTTTACAGCATGTCTTGCTACCAGAATTTCAAAAGCTGATTGGAAAGTGGTTCTAGACTACCTGAAAACTGCAGTAACTAGTTTTAATGTCTCCCCAAAACAGGCCAATAATCACTCATTGATCTATGAGGAGCTGATGGGTCATGTGGTGCAAATTGACTTACCTTTGCATCTAATGGGTGTCTAATCTGTAAAGAGGCTGACTGCTCCTTGTTTTCAACCTGTTCCTTAAGCTGACTGCTGTTTTCTTCTTTTGATACTGGAGCTGTGAGCTAACAATGCATTGGGGGGGGGGGGGGAAAGGAGTGCAGAATAGCAACAAGCAAATGCTAAAGGGAACAAGACAGGTGGGCAGCAGTGTGTAATTTGACATGGGAAATCATAGGAGTCTCTCCTGAAATACTGTGTTCAAATGTGGCTATCTAATATCTTAAACCCAGCATGGTGAAGTTTCATCAGCTTTCTCAAAACATGCTTGATACACATCTGTACTACAAGTTTTTTAAAAAAAAAAAAAAAAAATCCAAATTGGTAAGAGGACACTAAGTCTGACAAACCCGCAGCCCACTTACAATGCTGTTAATACTTACTGTAACTTGGGACACTTAATTACTTTCTCATACATCTGAATGTACCACTAACAGATCTGATAGGAAGCTGCTATCTGTATAGTAGAAGCACCCTCTGATGTGCAGACAAGCATAGTGAGTGAATCAAGGCTGGTACTAGGTACTCTGAGATGCTTAAAGTAGCAGATGTCGTACAATGACTCTGGAGGATTCTCATCTCTTGGCTGTTCCCAGCAAGGTAGTTCTTGTATGGCTTGGATTGTTATGGTTATACAATAATTAGAAATATTTCAGCATGCAAACAATAGCTGTTGTAAGACCTCAATGTACATTCTGTAACCTTTTAAGAAATGGGAGATTTGTGGGGTCTTTGTTGCAGTACTTCTGTAATCCTAATGGCATAACCTATAGGATATGTAAGTAATTTATAAATGATGCATGGAGGGTACTTAAATGAATAGAAGGTATTTCCTTAACATGCCAGCAAGAAGTATGTTTGATCTGTGGACCTCTGGACAATATACTCAAGGTAGCCTGTAATCCGTTTAAAAGGACTCTATGTGCACAGTGACTCAGTAGGGTCAAGGAATGTTTGCCTGGCCAGAGAGCTCCAATGTCTGAATCATAACACACTAAGCAAGGCTGTACCTAATATTTAACTGAATTGCCATTCAGTTGCATCACTTACTGCATCAAAATCTATCATGTGGAACTGCTCATTCAGTTTATACTTGTATTGGGCTTTTTTAATGCTGTCAGAACTGCGTTGGTCACAATGGCTCATACATCCTTCCCAAAATCAAAACGCATGGGTCAGACCAGCTTTTTTAACAAGCTGTTTAAGACACAACCAGTTAATGCAGCCATTACAGTTACTTCATCTCTAAACCACCTCAGGTGGTTAGGATGAGCCAAACATGCCTGAATTCTGCTCCAACAATGTGGCTGTGTCTACATGGGCACAATCTTTGAAACAGCCATATTTCAAAGATTACTAATGAGGTGCTGAATTGAATATTCAGGACCTCATTAGCATTAGGATGCTTCTGGCCACATTGCTTCAAAAGCATGCAGCTACACGGGGGTCCTTTTTTGAAAGGACCCCACACCTTTCAAAATCCCCTTATTCCGATCACCGAAGTGTCCTAATGCTAATGAGGTGTTGACTATTCAATTCAGTGCCTCATTAGTAATCTTCAAAAAATGGCTATTTCAAAGATGTGCCTGTGTAGACACAATGTGGTGGTCAAGATGATCCTTTGAACAGCTGCCATGAAATAGACTTGATACCCAGTGTCAGATGAGCGGCTAAACTTCTTATGCAATTTTGTTCAACAAAAGTTTGCAATTTGCAAGGGTTATTATATGTTGAACCCATGGTGGGCTTTACTTCTGACAGCACGCTTCAGAACAGGAAATGGGCACTCTGGTTAACCCACCAACTTGAAGCATTAAATTCATAAATGCTTTCTCAGCTGCCCAGTTACACTGCTTTCTTACCATGTACTATCAATAGACATCTTTCATGGGAGGTGGCAAGGCCTGAAAGGGGGCTGTCCACTCAATTTCCTACTCTCCTAAATCCATATATTACACACTGTAAGGCTGTCTGTCTGAACCACAACTGGGACACTGGAGAAAATGGCCAGATGGAAGTGGAGGACCTTTGCTGCCCTACATGCCAGCAGCCATCATAATAGGCTTTAAGGTTATGTTTGTAGTAGACATAGCAGTCAACAACTGTTGCTTAGCTAAAATCAACTTGAGCGGACAGGTTGACTGATGGGAGAAGACTGTCCTATCAGTGTTCCTTCATCTCTGCCACTTGGTGACCCCGGCACTCCTCACATTGACCCTGGAAGGTGCCATTTTGCACACACCTGAAACAAACTCTCAGACCTGAGCAGGCTGATCTTCTACAGGAGCATGGAAACAGACTGACTGCTTCAGAACAGTGTTCAGTTAAATTAAACAATGCAGCATAAAAGACAAACTATAGTTTCCATTTAAACATGTTTTGCATGAAGGAAGGTGACAGTGAACAATCTCTTGAAGCAGATGCTCCTAAACTGAGAACATTTGGAGAACTCTAATTTAGCACAGAGGAAAACTAAGGATGTTTTCCCTACCTTACTGATTTCTTGTTAGAAATTTAGTATTTCAATAATCTGGCATGATTTTTTAGTTGCTCGGCTATTGGAACATCTGCTTGGTCAAAGATCCCAAAGTATTCCTCTAAACCAGTAGTTCTCAAGCTTTTTGCATTGCATGGGGTAGGCTGTAGGCCAGACCTTTCCATGGACCACCAGCCAACCATCCATGATAGATGACAAAAAAGCATTTGGTCTAACTTAAGTATAAAGTTACTCATACTAGGCTACTAGTGCATTAAAAACAAAAAGATACTGCTATCGTGTCAGGGTTTACTTACATCTTATGACATTGTTTACCAATTTGTAAATATAAAACTCATCCAAACAAAAGCTTGCACATCTATGGCAGGAGTGGGTCAGGGACCACTGACTCCAGAAATCAGTGGGCGGGGGGGGGGGGGCAGAAGTGAGACCCAAATAAACCTCCTCACTATGTCCTCTGCCACTTTCCCTGTGGGGCTGTAGCACAAACATAGTGGAGGGAGGAAGGGTAGAGGTTCAGGGCTTCACAGGCCAGGCTAACTCTTCTGGTGTCATGGGCTAGTACACTTTTGCGGGGGGGGGGGCTCCTAGAATGTTGGGGCCAGAAATGAGTTGAGTGTATGAGGGGGCTGCTGGGAAACAAGGCGTGGGGTGCAAGAGGATGTGGCAGTATGGGGTCTGGGAGGATGCAGGAATAGGGTGAGGTGTGTGAGGGGATGGGACTGCAGGGTCTGAGCATGAGGGAATTAGGGCACTATCTGGCTTCACATTCCCCAACCCTGCTCTCATTGGAAGCAATTCCAGCCAATAGATGTAGGAAAAGTCTCTAGGGGTGAGGTTTCCTGCGCTGCTATTCCTTGCCGCGTGCCCCCCTCCACACTGATGGGTGAGCAATGCATGGAGCCCCCTATGTGAAACAAATCCAGCCCTTGGGACTGGGGGCTCTCCCCAACCATCCATGGGGAAACTAGCACTCCAACTATACTGTGTTTGGGAGGGGGGTGGCTGGGGACAGGGGTGCATGCACAGGGCTGGAGTGCCAGTGCAGACTCCCTACAGTAGTGGTGGGGAGCCCTGAGCCTGCATCTCAGTTGCAAGATGGTCACGGAGCCCCTCCCAGAGGTCTCCAGACCACACTTGTAGAACTACTGCTCTACCCAAGCAGTTATTTGCCTAGGTAGCTTGGCTAGCATAGCCAAGATGACTACCTGTATTGCTGTGCTTCCTGCATTTTTTGAGATACTGCTTCGTTAGTTTCCTCTTCCTTAACTCCAGCCTTTCACCCACATAGACACCAGAGAACACTTGTAGTGTAATGGTCCGTCTCTCTGCCCTCGCATTCAGTAATGGTCCTCTCCCCTGCTGCAGGGTTTTTAAAACCCTTGCTCACCTGCTATTCCATGCATCCTGCCTGTTCCCTAGGAGCCTGTTAGATGTAGTGTTGGCAAAGTGCTTTTTGTCTTCTGTGAAGATACTGGTGGGAAGCAACTTCCTTCCCTCTTTCTGTTGGCTGGCAAGGGGAGGAGCTCAGGGTTCAGACTGTATTCTAGCTCTAACTCTTGTGAGGGTCTCTACTAGTAATGCACCCACTCCCTACAGAAGGGACAGGCACTGTTCCACTTACAAACTATAGGAAGCACAGAGGTTTGAAACAAACAGCCCTGCTACTCTGCCCTCCGATTTGGGTTAGTTTCTTCTGGCTTCCACTGCTTGGAGTGGGAAAACTAACTGGTAACTGTACTTGTGTTGCCAAGCTGCAACAAAGTCATGAGCGCTCTCTTCAGGCTTAATGCAACAGCAGTATATTAATTACACAGGTCACACTTGAAAGCTTAGACTTGGCAGGAGCTGATGGCTTACCCAGGAGAGGGCTTATTCCTTGCCCTAGAGAAGATCTCTCCCTGCCCTTCCCTCCCCCAACATTCTAGGGAAGACACTTGTAATCTTTCTAGTACTTTGTGTACCCCAAGTTCCATCTCACTTGTTCATAGAATCAGACAAATACAAGTGTCACAGCACTATTACCAAAATTGTTAACTTAATGTCGATGGAGGCTATAGAGAACAGTATAAAGATGTAATTGTCTACTTGTGTTGACTTCACTAGTGCTCTTTATGTAGCCTGCCATAAACAGAGTTCCTTTAACACCTGCATATCCCTGGCTGGGAATCACTGTTTAGGGAAACATAAGCACTGCCAAGTAGTACAAGGAAGACTCATCACATCAGTCTGCGCTACACCTATTAGATGGTGCACTACTGGGTGTATTTTTGGGCACTGGCCTGTCTTTGTGCATCCATCCAATTAACAAATGACATGTCCTCAATATTTTTCACTTGTGTGCACATCTCTAAGGCTTCTTTAAGCAGTCATCTGTTCTAACTTGTTGTAGAGATGTTCTCTAGCCTGGGGCAGTGGGCAGAAAGGAAACAAGTGCACAATCAAACTAGTTCAAAAGGCAACAGGAAATACTAAGTTGTACCTTTTTTTTTTTTTTTTTTTTTTTTCTTCTGACATTGATCCATTTCCTACAAAATGGTATAATTAGAGTTGAGTAGGGGTGAGACAACTGCCTAGGTAACGTATCGCACTTTGGAACTATCCAGCTTTTTAAGCCATGAATCTCATTGGCCTTCTTTTGAAATTAGAACCCATAGGTATGGCTTAGTATGAACCTGTCTGCCAGGTAAGGAGCAATGGACTCTTGGGGGCTTTTTGAGGGGAGCACTAGAAGATTGAGGCCAAGAATGTAGATATCCTTATTAGCATCTAAATTTAGCATCTAAACTTAGCCTCCAGGGAGCAAGCTGAAGCCTTGAAAGGAGACTGAAAGAGACAGGAATACTAGAAAAGCTTCTTTCTTGTGCAGAGACTACCTCATGCCTCTAGCACTATTCCAGCAGAAACAAATTCTGCCTAGCTTAGCGACTGACAAGTTTTCAGGTGGCCTCCAAGAATACAAGAAATATGAATACACTCTCCTGCAAGACAGTGACTACTAGAGCTGAATGACTTCATTAGAACAAAGTCTAATTCAGTGGCAAGACTGAAACACTTTGGTAAAGCAAAACGACTAGTTCATCTCAACACTTCTAGTCTGGTAGTTGTGAAAAGTTATCCAGACTGGGCAATTGATTTAGCTCTTACAATGTGAGGGTCTCTTGGGCCTGCATTATAATTCTGATACCTTAACTTGCTTATCCAGTCTGGCACAGTCATAGAACAAGGCTTGTGATCAAACGCTTTAGATGGCTGTTATGCTTATAACAAATGTAAGAACCATCCAACTCTTACACTCAAAGTTGCTAAAATAACAGGCTCAAGAAACCAATACCTGTTAGTGGTTATGAGCTTGGTAAAACTTTACAGAAGCTTTAAACCAGCTCAAAGAGTAATTCATGCCAGGCCTACCTTTGCGTTGACTAAACCAACAATCATGGAGCATGGGCTGCACTATTCTGGAGAGCAAGAGGATCACTACAGATCTTTCAGCATAGCTGTCTGGCATACCTTGTGCTGATGCTGGCTTAAGGGTCTACATTATGCCAGTTCCCCTAACAACAAGCCTGCACCTTCAAAGGCATTTAACCAGCATACAGTCTGGGTTTCTCTCCTAGGTGTGGAGTGGCTCTTCACTAGTGTTTTTCTTCTCTCCTGCCTCAGCGCCTCACGTGCTAGATCAGCATGGGCTAAGCCTGAAATAGGGTAGGTTTACAAATCTGCTCTCTGAGTGAATGCTCACAATACCTTCATGCATTGCCTTCAAAAATGCAGAATGCTTATGCGCTCTGGGTGTCGGGAGAACCAGAGATGGAGGAATACAGCTCTTTTTGAAGGAGATGGCATTTGACTGCTTGAAGTTCTTAATGTCTCTATGGTGCTACTCCAGTCAATTGGACTCTAGCATATAGGCTTTCATGGGTAAAACCCAGCAAAAAGCTGCTCTGAGCTGTCTCCCATGCATGTTTCACTGATGTGGAGGTAGCTTAGGGAGATGCAGCTTCCTCTTACAAATGCACCTTCACAAATTATCCTCTCCTGATTTAAGATAACTAGTCTAAAGGCACAATATCAAAATTAACTTGTCTTTTTGTAAGATCTCCTAAACCTGTTGGAAGAAGCAATGCCCTATAAGAAACTACAGCTGTGATGCATGCTTATGCAAGGTCTCAGACCATTCCTTCCAGGTGAGGCTCTGTCTTGCCGTGGGACTGAAACAGCAAAAGCTGGGGAAGAGAACTGAGGTGGTTGGCTCTGCTACAAGTTTCTTGCAAAACCAATAAGCTGAAATAATGCAGAGGGCCAAGTTCTAAGACTACTTCATTGTAATTAAGCTAGCCCATAGCCAACAAAACAGGATACAAGGGAGCAAGCATCCTTTACTTACCAAGGATCTCTAATGACCTGTCCATGAATGTCATATGAGGTGTTAAGAGACTTGACCAAGTCAGTTTGTGAAAGGCAGCATGACCTAAGTTTTCTAAACTACTAGAAAGACTTGGCATCAGGGCCTTGTATCTCAGTGGTTTGGTAACTAGCTTGAAAAGTAGGGATTGAGCCAAAACTTGTATGGCCCTGTATCCAGATGCACAAGAATTGATGAGATCAGGGAAGCAGCAGAGCATTGCTTTCTAAACTGCAGACTTAAGGGTTTTTGCATTCCTTGAAATCAAGACCCTTATTTATTCTTCCTCTGGCAAAGCCAAACTTAAACCAAATGTTGACTTATAGTACTAAAATAAGGGGTGGGGGGAGTTTCTTTTGTGCATACCTGTGATGAGACTTAAAAGGAACAGGAAGCCACTTTCTAACTCAGGTGAGCACACTTCTTGCCCCCTGCAATTAGCAGGGCCTCACCAGCTTGTCTAATGTAATCCAAATCAATGGAAATTCTGGCTATATAAAACCCTTTCCACACATGTAAATGTAGATGTAGAATGTAAACTGAATTGATATATAAATGAATAGACAGAAAAGCACTAACTTATTTCAACACTCTTAATGAGAGAGGATCCTGAAACACACTAGCAAGTTGTACTATGCCCCCTTACAAAATTTCACAACTCCCAAGGGAACCTACCCAACACCTTTGTGTACCCTTGCTTTAAATGATGTCATTAGGCTACACTAGCTTAAGCTCAGCACTAGCCTTTCCTGTCTATTGCTCACAAACCACTGATGCCCAGAAAAGTAGTGTGCCATGTCTAATTTCGGTCCTGTGGGAATTTTTACTACAAAATTATCCCAGGACTATCTTTTTGTCCTGTGCCTAGAACAAAAGAGATGAGCCTCCCTGAGGCTGGGCTCAAAGTAGCAAAATGCCATTCAGTGAAGCCAGCTGAGTCAATTTTGGCTTCTTTGGGGATATTGGCCAGTTGGATGTCCTTATAAAATGTATTGGGTGGCTGTCACTCTGCCTTTTGTAACATACAGGAAGATAGTGAGTCATACTTGGTATAAATGGCAGGGCAATTAAAAAGCTTAAACCAGTGAGCAACCACTAACTATTCATTTTAATCGAATGCTAATTGTACTCTAAGGCTTCAGAAGTCTCTGCCTGAAAACTTTAAATACCTACAAGATGGATTCCTTCTAATGTTTAAACTGAGCTGTTAATGTTCAGATTAACTGACTTTGTCACAAATTATGTGCAGTCATTTCTTTATCAGTGATAGGAACTTTGTTTGTTTGTCTTTCTAGTTTTGAAAGATGACTTCTAGGAAGAAAGTGTTACTGAAAGTCATCATCCTTGGAGACTCTGGGTAAGTGGATGAGCCTTTTATTAATGTAACATAAACAAGCTTGTGTCCAGTGGACCTGTCCTATAATGTGACTTGTGTTCTACACTCAGCAGTACCAGGGAAGTATTGAAGTAACATGGCCATTTGGGTTATTGAAAGCAGTAACTACAATGCTGCCTTTTGGCTTTAAGGACCTTGACTGCTCCTTGTTCCCAGCATTTCACGATACTCCCTGATACTGAAGGGCAGGAGGCAAATCTTAAATATTGCCACAGCTCCTGTGATTAAACTTGGTGAAACCTAGAGGGCAAAAATGCTAATTCTGTAAAACCTCATTGAAAAATCTGAAGTCTCATTCGTAGATCACCTAAAGCATTTACCTTCTCATTGAACAAGCCTCTAAAACAACTAATACCAAGCAAATGGCTAACATGAAATATTTGTTATGGCTTAAATGTTGCTGTGGTAGTCCTGAGTGATACCTTGAGCAAAGCTGTGAAACTTTGGGTCCCTGTCAATGAAGCAGACACTCAAATTTTGTTCCTGGATATCGTGCACAAACAGTAATTTGACCCTGAATCTTGTCAGATAAACAAACGTCACCACAGCATCTAGCAAGCAGCTGATCAGAGAACACTTGGCAGCCTTGATGATGGGGTCGGGCAGGGGGGTGGGGTGAGACATCTAAGCTGCTATCTCTTGAAGAATCTTCACACCAAGGCTACTTGCTTAAGGTTTTATGTCTCAACTGGACATGAAGGAATTGTCTGGCTGGTCTAGCAATGCCACTTAGACTGCCTCAGTCAGATGTGTGTTTTGGTGTTTAACTATCTGAGGTACAGGCTTGTGAAACAGTAAGGTCACTTCATACCTCAGATCCTTTCAGGCTAACTTCAAGGGGAGGAGTCCCTCCCTTGTCTGAGAGCCTAGATGATGATGATGATGTTGTTGTTTGGGGTCCTTGTATGATCTCAGTTTGCCCCTTTTCTGAAGACTAACTTTCTAAAACAGTGTCTTGAAACTGGTGCAAGCTCAGAGTGGGAGGGAGGTGAGGGTGCAGCAAGCCTTATGGGGTAGTGGCATGGAGTTATGTAGGCCACGGAAACAGGAGGGGACACAGCTCTCAATGGCCAGAGATGGCCAATACCTGCCCTGACCTACCTGTGGTCTGCTAGATTCCCTGCATGCTCAGTGCTGCTGCCTGGGCCTGGACACCTGATGGGCCACAGCCCTGCAGACTTCCCTCCCTGAGCTTGCAGGAGCAACTGTAGGTTGGGGTGTGCAGGGCAGTGGCACAAAAAGCCCTTTGTCTGCATCAAGGAGTTCTCTGGGGATGGGAGCCAGCTGAACCCTGCTGCTGCAGGCATGAACTGCCCTCTGTCCCTGTTTAGTCCTCCTATGGAGGAGGGGGTGGTGCAATTAAAATTTTGGAGACCTCTGTCCAAAGCAACACTTCTTCTAAATGAGATTGCTATTACTCCCTCTTCTAGTCAGAACCAAGGGGGCTAGTTGAGCTTACACAGCCCCCAAACTATGTACTTAGCCTGAATACCTCTCTATCTCCAGAAGCTTCAAAGTCACTCCTCCCAGCTAGCATAATGCACGTCTTCAGAATATGCAGCTCCCTGATCAGGCATTTGCTCAGCACTTCAGGGTGAAGGTTTTAGTACCTTTCTCATATTAGATGACAACCACTTGGACTGAATCTGCCATGGGTCTAAAATCTTAGTCCTTGCTTTTTTTCCTCTTCCTACAGGGTGGGGAAGACATCACTCATGAACCAGTATGTGAACAAGAAATTCAGTAACCAGTACAAGGCTACAATAGGAGCAGACTTCCTGACAAAGGAGGTGATGGTGGATGACAGATTAGTCACAATGCAGGTAAGGGTAACAACTGAGCTGCTAGCTTCGCCTCTTTACTCTATCACAGAATGATAGGGCTGGAAAGGACCTCAGGTGGTCATCTCATCCAGCCCCCTGCTTCAAGCAGGATCAACCCCCATTAAGTTATCCCACCCAAGACCTTGCCCAGCCAGGATTTAAAAAACCTCCAGGGACGGAGAATCCTCCACCTCTAGGCAGCATGTTCCAATGCTTCACCACCCTCCTGGTGAAGTAGTTTTTCCTAATATCTAGCCTACACCTTTCCCTCTTCAACTTTAGGCCATTACTCCTTGTTCTGCCATCTGACACCACTGAACAGTTTCTCACCCACCTTCCAGATATTGAGCCATTGACCATGGCCCATTGGGCCCGACCATCAAACCAGCTTTCTATCTATCTTATAGTCCAAGGATCCAATCCATATTTCATTAACTTGTAGACAATGCTGTGGCCTTGAGGCTTTCACGGCTCAGATATCAAGCGCTTAACACTGTATGGGGGTCGGGGGGAGGGAGAGACAGGCATTCATACTAAATGTAAGCAGCTGAAGTTAACATTTCTGTGCTCAGCTTCATAGTAATGCAATTTCCTGTGTGCTGTCTCAGGATTGAATTACCTGCAGGTGACCCTTAGCTATAATATAATACAAAGATCTGTGCTAGCTCCTTGGAGCTTCAGCATTTCTTAACTATTCTAGCCAACCAAGCTCCATTGGGGGCAGGAGGGCAACTCCCCTCTCTCTCTCAAGGGGCAAGATGTAGTGATTAGAGGGTGGAAGCCTCAAGCTGCTGAGGCAATCATTTTACCCAGCCTTCAGAACTCGCTACAAAGGGAACATAAGGAAGACAGTATCCTTGACTAAGATCCAAAAACTTTAATCATGTGGGAAGTGTCCAACTAATCCAGTCATCAGCTGAATAAACCCTCTGCTCTCATGGAAGCAGGGAGAAGCCTGGGTCTATCGGGTACTCTGCAACCCATGAAGGGCTTTCTGCAAGAATTGCTGTTTGTTTGGCAGGGAGCAGGTTAGGTTTACATACAGGCCTTTCTCTGAGGCCCTGTCTCCAGGTGATCATGTGCACAAAGTTCTACACACAATAGCTTTCCTTGTTAGACTGGTCCTCCGAATAGAAAGGACTACCTGTGCAGGCTAATGTCGGTGTTCGTTTGCTAGGCTACAACATGTTGAGTTGAAGATTGTTCTTTCGTACACAACTTAAGCCAGTGGTGCACAGACTTTTCCAGTTGCTCCCCTGCATATAGTTAACAGTGGAGGAGAGGTGTAGAAAGATTTAAGTAGCGGAGCAGGGATTGTTGCTAGCCTGGAGGTGGTACAGCACTGCAAGAAGAATGGGGCCAGAAGTGTGGTGCTTCCTCCCTGCCCCCATGAGTCTGCCTTTGGGTTAAGGGAGCAGCCAGGCTGGGGGGCAAAGCGGAACTGGAAGCTTGGCACTCCCTTTCCATTCTCCATTGAGCCTGGCCCTGCTCTGTGCTTCCTGAACATTCCTCTGCACACCCTGAAAGGCTGGCCCCACAGGTGCATGTGTTTTGCAAGGGGCAGCTACTGACCTGGATTCCAACAAGGGGTAGGGGTGCAAACAGGTGGTAGGGTTCAAATATCCCACAGCTAAGTGGACTGGATAGAAAAGAACTCAGCTGGCTTAACTCCCTACCCACCTGAAGAATATCGATACCTATTAACAGAACTGCTAGGTCGTGGCAACTAAAGTGGATCCTGAGTAGGAAGGTCAGTACTTCTCTCTTGGGGGTGTGCACTCCCACCCCCAGGTCTATGAAATAGATTTTGGATAATGGGAGCATCAGACTAGGAAGCTGAGGGTACAAGCCCTCATGCTTCAGAGGGTAAGAACCACTAGTGACCATGCTGGGAAGGGTTTCCCCTCAGCACTCTGTCTACTCAAATTCTAATCTCGCTGATATACAGAGCTATAGCAAGGAAATATCTACAGAAACTTTTATGGTCCACTGCAGTGCTCCAGTGTGTGGCCCTCCAATGTGGATGCTCTGCTGTGGACAGCCTGCCCACCCCGGCTTCAGACAGCACCACCATCATGCTTGGCTTTCCCAACTTTTGCTGCAGGTCTTGCTCTGTACCTTAAACAAGACTGACAGAGTAAGACTTCCCAGCACTCACTGTAACAGAACTTGCTTTTTAATTGTAAGACAGAAATTCAACTCTGAGCAGTCACAGGCAAGAACTTGTAAACTGTCAGAACTTCTAGCTCTTATGGAAACAAGAAATGGATTGAGTGACTAAAAACTTCCCTGGGAGCAAGGGGAAAGAATTGCACAATGGAATGTTGGTGCACAGAATTCCTGACTGTCATATTTGGCTTGTAGGGAAGCAACTAGCTTGCAGGGTGGTTAGGCAAGCAGCCACCAGATGCAAGCTGTTGGTGGGTCTGGGGGCCCATATTCATCTTTTACAAGCTTCTTCACATACAACATCATGACCACACAAAAAAAGTACTAAAATTCTTTGACCTATGGGTCAATCTACCTCAAGTTCAAGGGGAAACTTAGTTTCTGAATGACTCAATGTTGCCCATATCTAGACCGGGTAAGATACAGGAGTCAGCAGCCACCATGTGGTATAGATGGCACTTGAAAACCAGCATATATAATCTCTTAACTATCAAATACCAATGTGCCACTCATATTTTTTTTTTTATACTGGTCTAACTTGAGACAGGATTCTGAAACAATACAATTCAAATGATAGTATTATCTTATCTCTTACATGGAGCCCTCTGGGCAGAAGCTTATGGTGACTTTCTGAACATCCTAGATATGTATAAGCAATATTAGACTCTCTTCTCCCCCCCCCCCGCCCCAACCACAACCAGGCTCATGGCAGACCTGAAAGTTGAGCACTGCAGAATTCCAAGGAGCCTTGAATGACCATGAGGGTCCTCCACCTTTGAGCAGTGGTATGATGTCCCAAGACCATATCTGGGTGGGCTAAGCCATAACTTCTAGACTAACCTGTCCCTCTGATCTTTCTGCAGATATGGGATACAGCAGGGCAAGAACGGTTTCAGTCTCTGGGTGTGGCCTTCTACCGAGGAGCAGACTGCTGTGTGCTGGTATTTGATGTGACGGCTCCAAATACGTTTAAAACCCTAGACAGCTGGAGGGATGAGTTTCTCATTCAGGCCAGTCCAAGGGATCCAGAGAACTTCCCTTTTGTTGTGCTGGGAAACAAGATTGACCTAGAAAACAGACAAGTAAGTCACTGACATTTATAGAAAACTACCAAATCGGAGAGCTTGCCAGGGAAATTCTAAGAGGCTGCTCAGTTCCACCTGAAGTATCAGGGCAGCTTAAAATAGCAGCAAACACTGTCTAACCGGGGTCCTTATGACAAGCTACCCACCTAGCCGCCTCAGCCGTCTGCTCTCTTGAGGAGAGAAGGGGTGTACAGCACTGCTACTAGTTCAGTTCTGCACGGCTGCTCCAAGCTATCTAAAAGGCTGTCATCCTCCATGCAATTCCTGTCAGTTCTGGCTTGGAGAAAGTGTTGGTGCTGCTCTCTTACACTGAATGAGGGAGAGGGATGGCCACCATGCCAGTGCCTGCAATGTACAAGAAGGGGAGGATTCCTCTCAAGCCCAAAGAGGGGAATGGCTGAGCATTGCTTTCCACATAATGTCCCCTTCCTTTCCAGGAGAGCTTTCATCTCTGCCCTAAAATTCCAGCTGTTATCAAACTGACAGGGGTCGCTAAAGCAGTTCTTGTGCGTGCTGCCCATGCAGTGAAAGTTCGAAGTACATTTGAACATCCAACATAACCTGATCTTTTGCATCCCTTAAGTGTTGGAGTTTGACTTACCATGCAAATAGCTCCATAGTTCTTGCATAACTGATGCCAAAGTGCTGGATGGTGGAATTAAACTGCATTCTAGATATTACAACTGTAGCAAAAACTTACCGTAGGAAAGATTAAACCTTACCTCCATTGGTTGGCTTTGGCTTTCCACTGGATGCTACAGCTGTGGCTGGCTGGCTGGAGGCATGGTGGATGACTTTTTTTCTTTTAAAAGTGGGGGAACGGGGATCCTCACCCCACTTGGCAGCCAGCACTGGGACTGAGTGCTCTTTGTTTCCTGTTCCTCATACAGGTTACCACAAAACGAGCACAGGCTTGGTGCTACAGCAAAAACAACATCCCTTACTTCGAAACCAGTGCCAAGGAGGCCATTAATGTGGAACAAGCTTTCCAGACAATTGCACGAAATGCACTTAAACAGGTATGATGGGGTGAAGTGTCAGGGCTGTCTAGTCGTAGGTCTGCATGCAGAATCCCAGGGCAGAGGTACACCACAGCCAAAGGCCAAATTAAGAGATGTGGTTCCAGATGTGTTAAATGTGGGGCTGTAGTTGACTTACTCAGGCTTCTGTGCAGCCTCCGCTAAGGAGGTTGACAGGTGTGAATGTTCCCATTGGCTTCCCTTCCTCCTGTCAAGTGACAGGAGTACTGATGCAGGTGCCCTGCAGGTCAGATTTCAGCACACCCCCCTCAGGGGTGCTAAATCAAACTCTGGAAGACTGACCTTGCCACAAGTGCTCTTCCAGGTGGTGAAAAGAGACCCTAAGCAATTCATGGGTTTTTTAATGCCACTTGCAAGGGTTATACTGAATTTCACTTCACTGCATCAGTATCTGCTCCTTTCCAGAGATGGCATCGAATGGTTACTTGCCACTCCAAATCTGGAAGATGGCAATCGCATTCCCTATCCCTCTTCAGGCTACTTTTGCTGATTAGGACAGGCTTTCCAGCAAAAATCCACCTTACCACCACCACCACCACCCCCCCCCCCCCGCCCCACACACACACAAAACAGCAATCTGTAGTGCTCCATACTCTTTCCTCTTAGTGGGCCAGACCTAGCTGAGAACAAAGGGTAAAAAAAAACAAAAAACTGACACTCTCTCTCTCTCTCTCTTGCTCTCCCCCTTAGGAAACGGAGGTGGAACTTTACAATGAATTCCCTGAACCCATAAAACTAGACAAGAATGACCGAGCAAAGGCCACTGCAGAGACCTGCAGCTGCTGAGATGGAGGGGTTGAGCACAGTTCTTCACAAACCGATCACACTTAGGCCTTCAGACACAAATCCCCTCTTCTGTATAAAAAAACAAAACAAAATAAAATCTTTGGCTGCCAAAATCCTCCCTATCTACCATGAGCAACTGTGAGCCCATTCCTCTACACAAGCTCATCGGTGTCCCTACATCTTCCCACATCACACCATGTCATGGTAACAGGCCTTTCTTGTAGTTTAAAATGACAATTCTTATGTATGTTTGGAACTTAAGCTAATTTCAGGTGTCCAATGGAAAGGAACTGTTTACAGGTAATCTGTAACAAATGACATACACTTTTTAACTGTCTTGTGGTTTTTTCCCCCCTGTGAAGGCTGCAACTGGAAAGGCTGATTACCCATAGTTCATTGCAAGCTCAGCACTCAGTCCAATTAGGTTGAGTTTTGTATGTATCTCTGTTAATGCTTGTTACTTTTAACTAATCAGATCTTTTTACAGTATCCATGTATTATGTAATGCTTCTTTAGGAAAATCTTATAGTAATGTTAATATATGCAACCAATTAAAATGTATAAATTAGTGTAAAATTCTTGAATTACATGTTTAAATACTGAAACACAGATTCACTAAGTGAGGATGACACAAATGCAGTGTGCTAGCAAAGTCCAGAGAGGCAGTATTCTGTACAGTAGAAGCAAGAATTATGTAAGCCTTTTATTGACTTTGAGCCAAAAAGCTTCATGTCCTGGAAAATCTGTCTGGCTTCCTTGTATCTAAATTTTCAAGATATGCAAAACATTGAATACTGGATTATTGGATTCAAAAAATTAAATACAGCTGTCAAACTCATCTTGTTTGTTCACCTTACCTCCCTCCCCCTCTCCCCTTGAACTCTTTTAATGTTCTGCAAAGAACACACAAAGCAATCTGAGGTGTTCCAGTGACTTCCACCTTTTTGTAGAAGGAGCTCATCTTTTTCCTTTTCTGGGTTGTGGTAGTCATACCTTGACAAGTGACTTGGACTAGAAATCTTTCCTTTTTTCTGACAGCTAATCTGGAGCTTTTAGTATGGAAAAATGTGGTGGTCCCCTCCCTTGCCTCTCTTTAACCCTGGTCCTTGTTCTTGCATTTGTAGTTTGCTTAAATAGAACACCTCAACTCCCCCCCCCTCCCCCCGCCAAGAGGTCTACATTCTAGTGTATAGGCTGAGCTGTTCTGTAAAGAGACAAACATGATGCCAATAAACTTAAGAACAAAACTACTCAAGGTCTTTCTCATCCCTGTTCTGAACTGTCTCCCACCCTCTGTAATGGTAACTCTTGGAACTAAATTTAAAGGAAGGGCCTTGTCTGCCATCCTTCATTAGTAGATAATGTTCCACAGAAAATGGCGATGGTCTCTGCAGTGTTTCTACTCTTTAGTAGAAATGATGCCTCTTCATTGCTTAAAGCTCCAAGAAAAGGCTTGAGAGGAACCCTCCTGGAGCTTTCAACAGAACCTGGAACAGGTTATGAAGTTAGAGCACCAATTTGTCCATTTGCTGTAGAGCAAATGATGTGGAGTCCTCTTCCTTGTACCCTGGTGTCTGATCTCTCGAACTTCAGGCCCTTACTGTAAGATTATGCTCAGTTAACAGTGTGGTGGTGCTCTATAGCTCCTCTCTAATCTCTCTTCCCAGGTGCTCATCCAGCTGCCTGCAGGAGGAAGTACTGCACTAGCACTTCAGTGCTGGGGCATCTCTCTCCCTCTACCCTCACCACCTTCTCTGTATGGACTGTGTTTAACAGACTAGTACTATAGCTACAAGAAGCAGGGTAGCAAAAACAAGCCCTGTGGCCTCTTGTAGACAGATTTATTGGAGCATAAGCTTTTAGGGACAAGCTTATGCTCCAATAAATCTTAGTCTATAATGGTGCCATAAGGGTTTTTGTTAATACTATGGTTGACTTCTGGGACCTTACTCAGACACAGCTGGGACAAAAGAAGGGGCATGTCAATTCCACCAACTTGTTCTGTCTCCATAGCACTGGAATTTTGAGTCCAGTAGAGAGCTTCTCCTCTGTCCTAGCAGTGGTTGTCTTATTAGCATGTGCTTAGCTTTGGCACCTAATCACAGTACTCAGGCAGCAGAGGCAGGACCATGGGTCACTGCTGCACTGGGATTAAAGAGGGGAAGACTATGCCTAGGTGTAAAACAGTGAGACTGAAGTTTGGACTTGCTAAATTCATTTTGGGGGGTGAGGGGGAGAGGCTTGGCCCACTTTAATCTAACATAAATAGAAGCATGACCTGTCTACTGTAACCACCTGCATTTAAAGGAGAACTTCCAGCTCAAACCCTTCTAATGTAGGAAGCCACTTACGTGTGACCCCAGTAAGTGCTTCCCCCTTCCACACAAGTTGGAAGACGCAGGGACTCTTCCAGAATTCTAAGCATCTTCCCCTTTGATGGCTCCCTAGTTAATTGGAATCCATTAAAGCAATATTTAAATTCCCTGGGTGGCTGATTGATGCACTGTTCTCTTGTTACCTCTTCCTGTAGAGTTCCTTACTTGGCAGTAGGGACAGTGCTGGTTACTTAGGCTATGTGGCATAACATGAAATGCAAGATGGCTTGTAGAGTTGTCATGTGGCTGTAGACCAAGCTATAGTTAACTAGTCCTTGTGTCTGACACACTTGCCTTTCTAAAATCTTCCCTATTCTCAGGCATATTCTGCTCCCAGACCCAGTCTTCCTGCACCTCTACAAGTATTTCACAAGCTATGTCTACACATGAAGCCTACTTCGAAGTAGCCTATTTCGATGAATAACGTCTACACGTCCTCCAGGGCTGGGAACATCGATGTTCAACATCGACGTTGCACAGCACCACATCAAAATAGGCACTGCGAGGGAACGTCTACACACCAAAGTAGCACACATCAAAATAGGGGGGCCAGGCACAGCTGCAGACAGGGTCACAGGGCGGACTAGCGCTTCCAGGGCAACAGCTAGCTGCTCCCTTAAAGGGCCCCTCCCACACACACTCAGCCTGCACAGCACATGGTCTCAAGAGCCATAGAAACGCAGACCTCGGGCAACGCAGTCATGGACCCCCAGCAGCAGCCAGCGGTCCACCCAGCCGCCCCTGCAGGAGCAGGGCTCGCCCTGCTCTATGCCATGCGGGAGGCAGCTGAGCACCTCCTTGCCACACTGGAGGAGAAGCAGCCCGCAGGGGAGCAGGACTCACCCCTCAACCCTACAGCACCCTGACCCCCGCCCCCACGTCACACACTGCCACCACCTGTGGAGCTACCCTACCAGCATGGACTGGTGGGAGCGGCTGGTGCTTGAGGAGTGGGACAATGACCGCTGGCTCAGGAACGTTAGGATGAGCCGGCAGACATTTATGGAGCTGTGCCAGTGGCTCACCCCCGCCCTCAGGCACCAGGACACTGCCATGCAGCATGCCCTCCTAGTGGAGAAACGGGTCATTATGGCTGTCTGGAAGCTGGCCACTCCAGACAGCTACCGAGCCGTGGGACAGCCGTTTGGCATCAGCAAGGCCACTGTTGGGGCTGTCCTCATGGAGGTAAGAGAACCCATGGGGGGAGGGGGAGGGGGAGAGGCAGCCCCCCTCATTGGTGCTCTCCCATGTGCTTCCCCTGCAGGTCATGCACACCATCAACACCATGCTCCTCCACAGGCTCGTGAGGCTGGGGGACCCAGATGCCACCATGACGGGCTTTGCCACACTGGGCTTCCCCAATTGCTTCGGGGCTCTGGATGGGACTCACATCCCCATCTGCGCCCTGCAACACATTGGAGGATGCTACATAAACCGCAAGAGCTACCACTCAGTGGTCCTCCAGGCCTTGGTGGCCAGCCAGGGCCGTTTCCAGGACATTTATGTGGGCTGGCCTGGCAGCACCCACGACGCCCGGGTTTTCCAGAACTTGGGCCTGTGCTGCCGCCTGGAGGCGGGGACCTACATCCCCCAGCGGGAGATCCCTGTGGGGGACACTACCATGCCCCCCTGCCTCATCGCAGATGCGGCACACCCCCTCCGGCCCTGGCTCATGCACCCATACACAGGCCATATCTCTGCCAGCCAGGAGCGCTTCAACCAGCGCCTGAACCACACGTGCCAGGTGGTGGAGCGCTTATTTGGCTGCCTCAAAGGGCGCTGGAGATGTCTCCTCACCCGCCTGGATGCGGGCCCCACCAACATCCCCCAGACTGTGTAGGGCGCTGCACCCACCCACAATCTGGTGGAGAGCAAGGGGGAGGCCAGACGTGCAGCCAACCGCTGCCCCCAGTTGCCAGGTGGACCCCGAAGGGACCCGGGGCTGGGAGGCCCTGCGGGCCCACTTCGATGAGGCTGCGGGGTGAACTCTGCCAGGCCCCCTACTGCGCCCCCCCTTCCTCCACAACACTCCCTGCCCCTACACTCACACCACGGAGCACCCAACAGCACACCCCCCAACTTTTCCTGGACAAATAAAAGCACGCACTTGTTTGTAAAATCAAACTGGTTTTCTTTTAACTGTTGTTTTAACTAATACCAAACTATATACAAGAACTTCTATTATAACTGAATAATAAAAAAGTGTGCATATATTTACAAAAAAAAACATTGCAAGGAAGGGGAGAACTACTTACGGGGGGGATGGGGCAAATGGGGGGCACAAATAAGTCCAAGCTATATACAAGGAGTGGGGGCCATGTCCTGGGCCCCACGCCCCTATAGTCTGGCACTGGGGGTGGGTGGCCGGGAACCCTGCCTTGGCCACTGCCCTGTCCGGGGCTGGCTGGGGGCCGGGCAGACTGGAAGATACATCTGGCGAGTCTCAGCTGGCCCCAGGTCTCCCTCAGCGGCAGGTGGCGGGGCGACGGCAGACGGCGCAGCGATGAGCGGAGTAGCGGGTGGTGTGGCAGGGGGAGCACTCAGGGCAGGCGCAGCAGCGGCCGGCGCAGCATGGGGGGCCAGGTAGTCTACTAGGCGGTTGAACGTGTCCATGTACGCCCCCCCATGCCTCTTGAGGCCAGGCCAGCGCCTGCTCCTGGAGGTGGAGGTGGCGTTGCTCCACCTGCAGGTGCTGCTCCGCGACCTCCAGCTGCCGACGATGGATGGCCAGCAGCTGGGGGGGTCCGTCGCTGTCGGGTGCTGGGTCCGCCATCTTGCCCGCTGTGGGGCCGGTCGGTCTTCTGCTGAGGGGCTGGCCTGGAGCGATGGCCCCGGAGGGGTTTCCGGGACCACTGAAGCCTCGCCGGCGCTCTCCGGTCCTTCCGATGGTGCAGCTGCGGAACACGGCGGGGGGGGAGAAGAGTGGAGACAGGCGTTAGTGTGGGCCCCGAGCCATGGCTCTTTTCCCCCCACCCCTGTGCTTCAGGTTCCCCATCCCCATCCCCGGCAGATGCTGCTGTGATGGGGTTCACGGGTCACCCTGCACTGCACCCTGTCCCGTGACGGGAGTAACTCTCACTTCACTCAGCAGGGTCTGACAGGAGAGGTTTCTTAGGCCACAGATGCCCAGTTTCTCCCAGAAGTGACAGTACAGCAGTCAGAGACAGTCCTTCCAACCCGTCCTGGGGAGAAGACCCCAAGGGGTGCCCCTCGGGGGTGTAGCTTCCCCCTCCTCAGGCTGCCTGCCTTACAGCTCTCCCTTCCCCTAGCCTCTACCTGCGGCCCCGGCCGCACCCCCCATTCAAAGCCAGCTCGGCTTCTCCCTCCTCTTTGTTCAGGGCAGAGGTGTAACCTGCCAGTTGTAGCCCCAGGATCATCCTTTGCCTCTGGGAGCTATTCAGCTTGTTGCTCATATCTAGCCTGAGTCTCGCATTTGCACTCCCCCCCCCCCCGCCCCCACTCCATCACATGCTGCTGCTGCGGGGTGTCCCACCCCCTCCTCCTGGGGGACCCTAGAGGTTCTGCCCCCCCCCCGCCCCAGGGATGGGGCATGGCACTGTCATGTGGGGCGGGGGGGGGGGGCAGGGGCTGATGCACTCCTGTGAGGGACATGGTACTGCTGTCCTTGGGGCCATGGCCATCTGGGCATGTGGAGGGCCCTGGCCACATATCTATTACCCCCGCCCCTCAACGCAGGGGGTGTACACGGGGGGGGTACATACCTGTAGGTCCACTCCCACGGTCGGCGGACACCCAGGGCGGACACCCGGCTGCTGCTCCGGGATGGGAGGAGGATCTGCAGCCCCGTCTCAGTGGAGGAGGAGTCCCCCTCCTCCTCCTGCTCCGGTGCCCTGGGGGTGGGCTCCAGGGGGGGCCCCCGGGGTGCGGGGCTTACCTCCGGGGTGGACTCCTGCTCCGGGGCCTGCTGGGGCTCCTCAGCCAAGGTGTCAAGAGTGGCCGGAGGGGAGGAGGTGTGCCGGGGGCCCAGGATGTCCCTGAGCTCCCTGTAAAAGGGGTGAGTGATGGGGGTGGCCCCCAGATCGGCCGGCCCCATCCCGGGCCCGGGCGTAACCCTGCCGCAGCTCTTTCACTTTACTCCGGACATGGTCCGGAGTGTGGGCAGGGTGACCCCAGGCGGCCATGCCCTCAGCCAGCCGAGTGAACGCATCCGCGTTCCGCCTCTTGCTCCCCATTACCTGGAGCACTTCCTCCTCGCTCCAGAGCTCCAGCAGGTCCCGCAGCTCGGCCTCTATCCAGGAGGGGCCCCACTGCTGCTGCCCGGCCTGGCTGCCAGCCTGGGAGCCCTGGCTCCCCTTGGCGCGGGGCGGGGGGGGGGTGGTGGTGGTGTCCCCTGGGGGCACTGGGTGGGGGGGGGGCTGCCATCACAGCTGGGGTGGCTGGCTGTGAGACGTGCAGGCTGGCCGCATGTCTTGGCTTCTGCCTGCACGTTCTCTCAGCTTCCTGCACAGGAAAGGGAGGGTACCTTTAAGGAGCCGCTCCGCGCAGCCACCATTGAGCTGAGTGGCTGGAGAGAGCGTCTCTCTCAACCCCTCAGCTGATGGCCGCCATGGAGGACCCCGCAATGTCGATGTTGTGGGATGCGCAACGACTACACAGTCCCTACTTCGACGTTGAATGGCGAAGTAGGGCGCTATTCCCAGTCCCTCATGGGGTTAGCGGCTTCGACGTCTTGCCGCCTGACGTCGATGTTAACATCGAAATAGTGCCCAACACATGGAGCCGTGATGGGCGCTATTTCGAAGTTAGTGCTGCTACTTCGAAGTAGCATGCACGTGTAGACGTGGCTGCAATGTGTCATCTCTAAAGATCTTGACAGTGTGTTGCATAATGGCAGCAGGGTTGTAAATCAGCTCCTCCCTACACTAATTTTTTCTGCTCAAAACCTTTTTGTCCACTGAGTGCCAATGTAACAATGATACACTCAGGTCACAGTCGAGCAAATATTTTTCTTGAATACTTCTGGGGCCTGCAATATGGTATTAAAGGCTTAACAAGTGCTTTACCATGGACTGGGTGATCAGCAAACAGGTTGTCACCTGCTGGCCTGGGCTTGGTGAAGGGCTGCTTTCAAGTCAAACAGCTAAGGGCCATGAGTGGTAAGGTTTGCTCAAAGGCGGGGCCGCATGCTATCTTAATTACCTAAGAAAAGGCACTGGTTATGCCTTCATGTAACTCTGGAGCCCCTTTAGACGGATCTTTCCTTAGGCTCAGATGATCAACTTTCTCATTCAAATGCCGAGGGCATTTCAGCCTTTCTGGATCTCATTGTACACCGAGGGTCATACATCGTACATCCAGGGCCCCAAAGGTCTTTCAGTAATACTTCACTGATCAGCACCTGTTAGGATCAGTGTTTCATTGTGCTACGTTCTATACAAATACAGCAAATGTGTTCAGTCTCCCTTGTGCACTTGAATAGTATTTGATAGTGCTTCCAATCTAGGCTAAAGAAGCAATCTTCTTTATGCAGTTCAGCTAAGGTGGTGAAAAGGGGCATACCTAAACCTGTACCTTCCTCCAGTCTTCTGTTTCCTAATGCCCTAATCCTTAACCCAAAGTAAAACAAGATCTTCCCTCAGTCCCTCCCTCCAGCCTTAATTTTGCCATGTGCAGTTTGAGGTTTGGTTTGGCTGGGAATGGACTCTCAAACTTGGAATGTGGGTAGAGTAAGTTGCCAGCTCTCCCAGGGCTGCTTCATTTGTGAGCTACTTGCACACAGTGCAGTTCATTAGGTGAACTGAATGAATGATCTGGAGCAAAAATCTGTTTGGCCTTGAGTTAGAAACCAATACTGAGGTGAATCTCACTCTGTGGAAAGCTATACTGCCCAATAAATGAGAATTTCTAGGGATCATTACCCCGTGTGTAAGCCATTCAAAGCAGTGCTGCTAGTGGGTCAGTGTGGGCAACGCATTTGATTCTAGGGCAGGTTCAACTGCTCTCCTTGCACCCCCTTGCGACTTGACTGGTGCCAAACAGCAGAATTTGCTGGACAATGGGAGGGCAATATTGTCTAGCAGCATTACCCACACAGCCAATAGTTACTGGGCTCTTATTCATTTAGGGGTAAATTACAGTTAAATAACAGCACAGGACACAGAGCCAGGGCTGGTATCTAGGCACAAACTTTATGGGGCCGTGGGAAACTTGGGCACACCCCATGCTAACTAGAATCATACTGGATTACAGCTGTTGCTGGATGAGCAAATTATGGATTAGAGATGTTCAATCTGTACACAATTCGGTTTTCCAAAATAGAGGATTGGTGAGAGGAAGAAGATTCTAATTTCACCTCTAATATGGGGGACACAGTTACTAACTTTCCATAAAGTTGCTCTCCACCCTAACCCTTGTCTCTGTGCTAGCACCAGTGTTTTATAAGAGGCGCAGCTGTTAGCAGACATCTAGCAGTTCCTGTCGCTGTATTCTACTTCAAACCCCCTTAAAGGTTTGTGAAGCTGAGCCTGGTATGTTACTAAGATTTTTCAGGTATAGGGTGAAGAGGCCAATCTACACATGGCTCACAAAATGGGATGCACAACTGACTTAAATACAGTTTTAATCCTGTTTGGATGGCAGGTTAGGCCAGGGCCTATACAGGAATACAAGTGAGCATCCCCTCCCAGGTGTGTACACTTGCAGTAACTCAGCTCAAACTAAAACACTGGAAATGGCAGCCTGGATGTGGTGATTAGGGGAGCGGTTCAGACTTGCTGGCTCTCCTAACCCAAGGGTTGAAGATCAAGTGATGAACCCCTATCTCTGCTGGAGCTCCTCTGTCCATACAGCTTTTCTGAGTCTGGTAGTTCAAGCCAAACCAGTACATTTCCTCTTACATGGGCTAGAAGGCTTGCTTCCAGCTGCATGTAGCCTGAGCCTGAGCATTTGTTTACCCCAGCTGTTGTACTATTTGTTGCCCATGAGTATACCAGCAGAAGAATGTGACCTGTTGAATGTGTTGCAGTTGGGCTTGCTGAGCACCCTCCGCTTGTAAAAGACAACTCTACCTCTTACCACGTTGGTGTTTGCTGCTTGGGTTCCTATTTCTTGTAGCTGTCATGAAAGTTGTGTGGTAGAGACTTGTTAAAGCCCAAGGCCTGGAGTGAGGCAATTAATGAAAAAAATCACAATTAAATACCAGTTGTTCTAACCCTCATGAGAGTTGGCGACAGGCTTGGAAAAGTCCCTGGAGTGCACCCCAGTGGCTGGGTGAGCAGACACTGACACCATGGGGATAGCATTTCTGCCCTTTAAGTCCCTTCAGCCCATTGTGGTGAGCATCATACCAGTGGCGGAACCAGCTCCTTGCCATGCTCATGTGTTGAGAGTGGTTGGCAGTAGTGTTATGCTAGCTCAGTTGAGCCAGCTATTGGAAAAGACAAAAACCACAACTTTTGCCTGTGCCAGGACTTCAGAAGGCAGATGTTAGATGGAGCCGGACAACAGGCTGTAACACCACACCTTTAAATGCTCATTTGTGGCTGGGCAGGGATGGCCCTTCACTATTATGGTGCGTCCCCCTAAAGTCACCAAACGTACTGCATCATGGGTCTCTAAAGACACTGATGCAGGCAGTGGATTGGTCAAATGTAGCTAGAGGCTGGTGACTCAGCTATTAGAAGTGACTCAGGTCCTGGTCCTACAGGTTTTTTTTTGAGGCACGGAGAGAGGGGTTGATACTGTTTGCCGTAGCCTCGCCTGGCAGCATAGGCAATAGTATGCTGCTAGGCCAACTCACTCTTTCTAGTCATTTACCAGGTCTAGCTAATGCAAAAGCAGGTAAAGGAAAAGGAAAAGGCTTTGTCCTGGGAAGGGGCAGGCTCCCCCATGCACTGTGGGGCCTGCACAGCAGACTGGGCACCAGGAGATGGGGCTGCTGTTCCTCGTGCAATACGTTGCTATGCATCAGTGTCCTTCTGTGTAGCCGGACACTACCACCCACCCAAGGGGCTGTGAGCCATGGTCCTGCTAATATTTTCTATCCATGGCTGGAATACATTTTATATGCCCCCATGCCTGTGTGGATGTACACCACCCCTAGAAACACATACTGCCCACTGTGGGCCTCTGCTAATCAACATGACAGCACCTAAATCTCTCCTGGGCTGCTGCCCAAGTACTCAACTTACAGGGAGCACTGGAGGTGAGGCTCAATTCACTAATGACCATCCAGTGCTTGGAAGTTTATGCAAACCCTGTGTAAGAAGGAGTCCTTCCCCCATGACTCAGACACCAAGGTCTGCCTCCAACAATCTCCAGGGCTCCCATGAGGGCTGTGTGGACAGGCCCATAGCGACAGTGAGAGCAAAAGGCTGGGAAATCCAAAAGCCTGCTGCTCAAATGCAGACTGAAGGACAGGACAGAGAAACAACAACCGCCTGGCTTGTGCAAGGAGCATTTGGAGAAGCAGCGAGGGAAGCAGGAGCCCAGCAGCTGAAAGGGGAGCAAGTGAGAGCTAAGGGAGAAGCCATAGGGCCTGGGAAGAAAGGAGGGAGCTCCTGGGTGCCCAGGTCAGTCAGTGCAGCTAGAAGGGAGCTGGGAACTGCCTGGTGTGAGGCAGGAATTGCAGCTGGACCCTTTAAACTGCACCCCCAGAGGGGAGCGGGGGCAAGGAGTGGCAGGACAATGCTGCTCTGGAGAGAGCTAGGGGACCCTGTGCCGCCATGTCGCATCACAGCCCTGGCCTTGCCCCTCTCCGCGCTTGGCAGCTCCAGGGAAGAGTCTCTGCACCTTCCCAGCGTGGCACATTCCGCCCCTTTAAGCGCCCGCAACCCTGCTGCTGCCAGCATGAGGAAACGTCCCCACTCCCCCACCACCTAGCAGGCTGCCTCTCAGTTCTATTCCCCAGGAAGTGTTCTACAGCCATGGAGATGGTAAGGGCACAACACCTGGGGAGCCACGGGCCCAATGTGAACAACTTGCCTGCTTCTTCTGGAGTTCCAGTGTGAGCAGAGAGGCAGAGGCGCATGCAGCGGGAGCTGGGCACGGTCACAGGGCTGATTGCACTCTGCATGGGGTCTGCAGCGCGCTTAGGTTGAATGGCTGTAGCTGGTTACGGTCTCCTGCAGGGAAGGCTCTTCAAACAGCTAAGTAGTCTCTTGGCCTCCAGGGAGGCGGGGGAATGCCCTGCCCCCTTTTCCAGACGGGGGTCTTGAGGGACAGAGGAACAGAGTGACTTGCCCCCATAGAGTTAGCAGCAGTATGCAGAAATACAACTGAGCAGTCCTGAGTCCCAGGCCCCTGCTCTGACCACTGTGTCTCACAATGGCTGCGCCTCTGTCTCTGGGTCCTACTGTCTAATACAGTGGGTGGGTGACTCCTACAAAGTGTGTGGCGAACTCACCCTGCAAGGCAATATGTGTGGTGCAAGGAATGGACGCCAGTGCTCCTGGACTCCACCCCCTGAGTATGACGCACAGGAAGGGGTCAGCCACCTGGTGAAGCAGTTGGCTCAAAAGAGCCCTTTGCTGTTTTCCCCATGCTCTGCGTGCAGGATGGAGAGAAACTCACAGATTCCCATCCTGTAGTCCAGGACTGCAGGCCCATCTGTGGGATTCAAACTCTGTCCAGGTTTAGGCTGATGCAATTCCATGCGACTACCTCTACCAGGCTGGGCCTTTTTTGCGACTCTGCCAGGCAGTCCTAATCAAATGAGCTTTTTGTCGCACTCCTCTTTCTTTTGCTTTCTTTTTTCAAGCATACACTTGAGCTGGCACCACACTGACATTTTTAGGATAGTCCCCCACCAGCCAGTCAATTATAATTTGTGTTCCAGTAGTGCCTAGATGGCTCAGCTGAGATCAAGGCCTTATTATCTGAGGCCAGGGGTTGGCAACCAAAATAGCAAGAAGAGCCATTTTTTTCAAAATTGGTTAAAAAAAAAAATTCAGTACCTCAAGAGCCACAATGCATGCAAATAAGACTTTGTTAGCAACACAATCAAAACAGATACAGCATCATAGCCCACAGTGCATCTGGCTTTGTTTGTGAATCAGCTGAAAACTACTTTGCTGGAGTCAGGAGACTTAGGTACCTTAGCATATGTTTACGCAGCAGCCTTATTTTGAAATACGTTATTCCAGAAGAACTAGGTGGGAGGAAAGGAATGGCGAAGTGGAGTGCTTTTTTTGGAAGCTGCCTGTAGCTACACTGTCAATCTGCAATTCAAAGGCTGCACTTCAAAATTCACATGCCTGTCGTTATGCTAATGCCGTGCTGAATATGCACATTAGCCTGCTTCAAACTGCCTCATTACCATGCCCCCTCTGCTTTGTAGAAGCAGCCACAAAAATGAAATCGCACTTCAGCTCCATGCACGTATAAGGTGTATTTCAGACTAGCTATTTCAAAACAGAGCCATCGGACGCACCATGACTTATTTTGAAATAGGCTCTATTCCTGTCTTAACAGCCTCTATTCTGAAATAGCAATTCTTTATCAAATGAGGTTTCCCTATTTCAAAGTCGGCCAAATGCTAGTTTGAAATTATTTCAAAATAGCAGTTGTGTTGTGTAGATTCTAGGTCAATTATTTTGAAATAACTTTCCTGTGTAGACTTACCTTTAGTCATTTGTAGCAAGAATGAGTGAGGCACCTCTCTCTCTGTGTAGGTGCTGGAGCGAGGAGGGCTGGGGATGTTGTTGCACCCTGGCTTGAAGGATCTTCCATCATTTACAGCAGGGGTCAGTAAATTTTTGGTGTTGAAATTTGACCTCTATGTATGGTCCACATGCCAGTGACACTTTTTAAAGTCACTAATAGTCCTACTTACAACGGCTTCATTAATAAATATGCAGCTTTACCCTGTTGGTAGCATTACCTGGTCTTTTGTTAAGCTACAGGTGGCCTGGCTTTATGTACCGATGAAAATTGGCTCATGTGTCACTTTTGTCACCTATGCCGGGGGTTGCTGACCCCCTGGTTTACAGTTTGGTTCAATGGCTCTCAGCCCCTGCCCCCCCCCCCACCCAAAATGGCCCAGTGCCCTTGTTCTCATGCCACATGAAGTAATGGGGGGGGGGGGGGGGTTGGACCATCCTGAGAATTTTCACTCACTGATTGGGATACTCTCATGCAGTGTGGAAAGCCCTCCTTCAAACCGCCTGCTGCAAGTAGCTCTTCCAACTCTCCAGTGAGCGCACGGAACTATAGAGGACATCTCACTCTTCCAGCACCCAAACTCTATTCCAGTGCCTGCACCCCCATCCTCTCCTGTTTGACTCCTCATGTCCTGCTCACAAACTTCATCCCTGAGCCTGCATCCCTCCCTCACCCAAATGTCCTGCCAGAGCCTTAGGCTTATGGGGAAGGTCTTGGATCCATTCCACACTTCTCCAGTAATTCTACAAACCTGCCAGACCTGAAGATAACAAGCATCCATTCAAATCCCTTTTCTTTGGAAGAGTGGGGCCTTGAACTGGGGCTCTGCCACACAGTAGGAAAATACCCAACCCAGTGGTGCACAAGTTAGTGAGGTTACTGTCTTTCATCCTCTGTCCCCACACTCGGCTGTTTTGTCTGGAGGTAGGTGGCCTCTGCGCGTATGCTCATGGGCAAGCTAGGTGGACCACTGCCAGTCTCCCGATTTGTGAGCTTAAGCTGGTTGGTATCCAGACACTTAGAGGGAGATGGCAGTGGAGGTGCCCACATGCCGAAAGCTAAGTGCCCAGAGAGCTTTTACATGGCCTACAGGGTTAGGCGTTGGCCACATGGGGGTTTCTGCATTACAGCAGTGTCTAAAACTATGTCTCGTTGTGGCTCTGGGCCTATGTAACTTGCATGCAGTAGGCTGGTAGCAGCGCCAGGAACAAGTCTGGAGCTCCCGAGTCCCAGTCTAACGCCTAAGCTGCAAAATTATTCTTCTTCTCTTTAGGCTGTTGACAATTATTGTTGGTGCAACCTGGACAGCCTAGGTGAGGGTTTGCTCATCATTTCAGTTCTGGCTCCTATCTCATCTGCTGAGTGAAGCACAGCGTGTTGGCTTCCTCCTTTTTCTTCCCAATTCCTACTTACTGCCATGAACAACCTTTTTTTTTTTAAACCACCACATCATGTAACCACATATATCACATGTTGTTCAGGCAGGTGCTGGGGCTGTCTCTTCACTTGGCTAACCTCATAATTAAGGACAAATCTAAATCGACGCTAAGATTCCTGACAGTCAAGTCCTTTGTTAGTGACAGTCTCTGCTTACTGCTGTTTGAAGGCACTGAAGCAGGAGCTGGATTTACTGACTTTCATTCCCACATTCTATCTGGCATCAAAGGGTAGCTGAGAGAACTGGTGTAATGCCTGGTAGAGAGGTCTTGGGATGTGCATGAGTAGGAAACAGCTGTGCTGCCTTCAGCTTATAATTGTGGGTTTTGGCACATGCCCATTTTTAAGTGGCTCCATCTCTGCTGGGCTGTGGAAGAGGAGCGCGTACTAAAATGCAGTTTCACCATTCATGACAGAATTGGACTGACGTTTCAGGCAGTTGAGCCAGAGGTAACATTAGAATCTGGGAAGGGAAATTGCAGAGTCTTGGTAGCTCACCACATATATTTCTAGCTTCTGAAAGAAGGGATCCGCACACATGCAAGGCATGGAGGCAACGAAGCTGTTCTTGATAGAACTCCTGTTTCTGACGCAAGCACAAATAATGCATCCAATCCTGCAAGCTCCAGTGCCCATTTAGTTACATGCAGGCAGGATTGGGGACAGTGACCTGCAAGAGCTGACTGCATTCAACATCCTATAGGATTAAATGGAAAATAAACATGTACATGTTTTGGACTTAACCTCCCCTTGGATTGTCAGGAGTCAAAGAGTGGGTCCTAGGTCACCGGAAAGGTAATTTCTCCCAGATTTGCAGTGGGGAACCGAGATTTGCTCTGTGATCCTAAACCATCAATATCCTGTCAAGCTCCCGGCGGAATGTGTCATATTTTTTTCGTCTCCCAAAATATTGGTAATTGGAGCTCAGTTTTTAGTAATATTTCTGCTTTTGTCTAATGGCCCACACTGTAAAACTGGGGTCAGCAACCCCCAGCACGGGTGCCAGGGGTTGCAGACAAGCCAATTTTCATCAGCACGCACGTTGCGCTCATCCTGCTCCTGCTCCCCCCCCCCTCCCCCCCCCCCCAACGTGGCTGGGAGTTGACTCAAAGCCATGCCACACATGGCTTAAGAAAAGTCCAGCTCATGCTACCAACCAGTTCTGTGGCTTCATTTATTTATTAAGGCAGCTGTTGTAGGGAGGCTTATTAGTGACTTTATACAGTATCACTGGCACTTGGACCATACACAGAGGTCAAAAGGTCACATTTCCACACTCCACTGGAAAAAGGTTGCCAACTCCCTGATATAGACTGTCAAAGTACTTCACAAAGATGAAGTTTTCATGAGTAGCTTTACTTTACATTCTTATTCCCATTTTAAAGCGAGAGAAACTAAGGGAAAAAAAAGGCAGTAAATTACTTGACTGAGGTCGCTCAACAAAGCAGTTCTAGAGTTGGTCTGAATTGCACCACTGCGTGCTGTTTGTACTGTCTCCCTTGTATGTATGACTTCAACCACCAATAAACTATTTTTGAATCACAAGTGTACAAACAGGGAAATTGAAGCATGGAGGTTAAAGGTTCTTTTCCTAGCTGGTGGGCATCCACAGCTCCAACTGGAGTCAATGGGCGCTGTAACTTCTTCGGTGCAAGTTAAGTAGAACTCAAGGCTCTTTGCTTTGAAATGTTGGCTGATATGTGTTGATGCCACAATTTTCAGGTGTCAGCAAGATAACCTCTGTCAGGGATGAGGTGGAGCTTGATGTACAAGAGCTTTAATGATGCTCACCAGTTCCCAGGGTTGCACCCAGGCTTAATTCATTCATGTTTGTAAAGCATGAGGCCCTGCACTGATTGGCTAGCGAATGTATTTAGCATTATTAGCCCAGCGACAGAGATCTTAGGAACATTTCCCACTAGCTTACAGTTGATGCTTCTTCACCATACTCCCTCAGCCACATCTGAGATGAGGCCTGCAAAGACCTGATCCCAAGGGGCACTGGCTGAGGTAGTCCTTCTCTAATGCCTTTGCCTAATGGAGGCTGCAGGGAAGAGAGGGCTCTCAGCTAGCTCATACACACACAAATTCACCAGCCGTCCACAGGCACAGATCCCTTGATCCCTAAACTGTTGTGGAACGCAGGGCTCAGAATTGGTCTGGAGGCAAGTAAGGGGTGGCAGTAGGAGGTCAGCAAGGGCTGGGTTTTTTTGTTTTTTTTTGGCTGGGCTACTCTACTGCTCTTCACGGTTCACTGTGCGATAGTGCCATTCCATGTATAAAGGGGTATCGAGGCCATCCTTAGGTATATGCAGACCACCAGGAGCCCCAAGTTTAGTAGTGCCCTAGGCAGCTGCATTCTTTGTAGGTGGGACCCCAAGCAGGCTTGTGGCAGAGGGTTAGGTGGCAGCCAGGCCCATGGGTGTGGGGCCAGCAGCACAAGGCTGTTGATGAGGCTCAGGGAGCAACCAGATGTGAACTGAGGTGTGGGGCTGACAGTGGAGCCCCAGGTGGTACCCTGGGCCCCTGGCACAGGGCTGTTGGTGGAGGCCTGGGCAGTAGCTGGGACTCCAGCCATGGGGTGGTGGCAGCTGGGACCCTCCATGAAATGTGGGGCGGGGGGCGCTACAGAAATCCCTGTTCCTGCACCAATGTCTTCTTGCCCTGCTTCTGCCCCCTTTGCAGACATGAATGCAGTCCCTACCCCATGGACCCGTAGCTCCTCCTCCCCACCCCCAACCTCCCTGTAGAGCACCATAAACAGTAGGGAGAGCCCTCTGGGACATCATCCGAGCCTCAGTGTGTTAATTCAGCATAACGAGAACAAAGGCGGGAGACCAAGCCCTGAAAGAGATGAGTCGATGGGAAAGCTAGAATTTACTGTGGCAAGAGAGGGAATGAGCACCAGGAACTAGAAGGGTGGCTGTAAGAGCCAAGGCGGTGTTTCTATGGGCAGGGGATATGGAACAATGGGAGGCAGTGAGAGGACAGAAGGGAGAAGAGCTCTGCGTGGTGGGGGCAGCTGGAGGTACAAGGAGGGGGCAAAAGGGGGATGGGGCAGTGGAATGACAGATGGGGGTGGATGGGAGGGAATTGGAGAGGTGGGGGATGGATGATAAGTGAGATTGTGAGGGGAGGCAGGGCAGTGGGGGGGGCTGTATGGGGCTGGGGAGGAAGGGAAAAGGGAGTGGGGCAGACGGAAAGGGGCAGGAAGGGAGTGGGGGGCAGTGGAGTAGCGGGAAAAGGAGGTGAAAGGGAAGGAAGGTGGAGGAGCAGAAGGTAGAATGAGTGCTGGGGGCAGCGGAAGGGATGGAATGGGGCAGGCGGTCGGGCAGATGAGGGGCGGCAGGGCCAGTGTGGGGCAGAGGGGTGAGCAGGCGGGCGGGGGGGCGCCTGTAAGAAGTCCAGTGCCCCTCCCCCACCCGTGAGAGTGGGGGATTCAGGCGGGCGGGACGCTGCTCCGCTCACCCGGGACCTACAGTGCAGCGTGTGGGGGGGGAATGGCCCTCCCCCTCACCCCCCAACGTTGGCCCCCGAAGCGGAGCTGACGGGGGGGGGGCGGAGATCCCCGCCGGTTTGGCCCCGCTTTGACGGCCCGGCGGGGGGGGGGGGGGGAGTGGCCGCTTTCCCCGCACCCGCTCTGCGCCGCCGCCGTAGCCCCGCAGCGACACCGCCCCCCCGCCCGTGGCGCCCACCTGTAAGGGCGGCGAAGCCCGCGGTCTGGGAATGCGGCGCCTGGCGGTAGCCCCTCCGCCGCGCCCCCATGGGGGGGGGCAGGGCCTCGCCCCTTCGGGCCGCCGGGTAGCGCATCCTTCCCGGCCCCGGTGGCTTGCGGGGGGAGGGAGGTGGCCCGCAATGAGCCGCCTCGCTGCACACACGCCCCTTCCTTGGGGGAGACGGCGGCCGGTGCCCGTGATGTGCTCGCACACGGCCCAAGCCGTCCACATCGCGCGCCCGCCCCCCCCCCGAACGTAGGGCGTCTCTCACACACACGCACCCCCTCCCCCGAGACGGGGAGGGGGCGCCTGCTGGATCCGCAGGGTCAGTGCCCGCTGCCCAGGGCGGCCACTCTGGCATCGATCGGCGGGGGGGAGGGGGGATTGGCCAGAACCCGCCCGCCAATCCCCGCCCCACGCTGGCACAAAGGGCTCCGCTCCCGGCGCCCGAGTTTGTTTTCGTGTGAGCTTGGGGGGTGGGCTGAACTGTGAGCGGCGGCTGGCCAGCTTTCCTGCGCTCACCTCCCTCCGGCTGCAGCGCCACAGGGGCGCTCCGTGCCGGGCAGGGGCGGGCGGGGGAACGTATGCCGCACCTTCCCGTGGACATGGTGTAGCTGTACAGACACCCGTGCGAGGGGCACAGGCGTGGGTGGGTGGGGGGGGTGTGGGAAGCGACATGCCACACAGCTCCCCCTCGCTCCACAAGGCGCCAGCTATACCACTCCTCGTCATACCCCCCCCAGGAGATTAGCTAGGCCGCCCCCGCAGTCTGCAGCCCCCGCAGCCATTTTCACTCCCCCCCCCACGCCCCACACCGACGATCTGGGGGCTCCCGCTTCGCGAACCCCTGTATTTTAGTGTGGGCACAAGCGGCGCCTGCGGTGGGGGGGGCGTGATCTAACCACCCCCAAACACAAACTGGGCGACGCCACTCAACCGTTCGGTGGGGTTCCCTGTAGGAGGGCCGTCCCGGCCGCGGACACCCCCGCTTCTTCAAACCTCGGCCCCTCCATATCGGGCGGGGACCCCCCTGGAAGCGTCTCGACCGCTCCGTGCTGCTGCTGCCGACCACGTGAGGGCGTCCAGTGTGTTAGTTACAACAAATTATCCCCTGCCCAGCACAGCCGCCGGGGACCCCCGCCGCCCGCAGAGGGGCCCCAGCGCAAGACCCCCCTCTTCGCTACTCGCCTTATGCAGTGGTGCGGCCGGACAAGTCCGCCTGGGAGGCCCAGACCTCCCTATTCGGGGCGCCCCCCTCCTCTGTCTCTCCCTAGCATAGGGTGCGCCCTTTAAAACGCCTCGGGGGGGCCTTTCTCGGGCCCAGGGAGCCCCGGTTGCAGGGCCGCGAGGTCGGACACCGTCAGGAGCAGGGTTCTGTGGGGCCGCCTCGGCGCTGGGGTGTCGGGTCCGGGCGCTAGAGCCCCTCAAAGGGGCTTCAAAAAACACAAGTTGGAGCTGGCCCTGGCCCAGGCTGTTGTTGTTCTCAACATGGTCCGCCTATTGCGCATATAAAGGGCTGCCTCGGAGCCCGCCCAGGCAGGGAGGCTGATTGCGTCGCGGAGCCGGAGCAGCGCAGTCAGCCCGTGGCCCTGAGCTCCTGACTGCTACCCCTGCCCCGGTCGAGCACAGCCGCTAGCCCTCAGACCGATTTGCGGGGGCTCGAGCTCTCCTCTGCAGCGTGCGCATTCCCAGCCACCATGTCGGTGGAGCTGGAAGAAGCCGACCTGCCTCTGACCGAGGCCGAGGAAGCGCCGCTGGCCCCGGAGAAGAAAGGTGGCGCCAAAAAAGCCAAAGGTGGGGGAGCCGCTTTGTCGCCCTCCAAAAAGAAGAAAAACAACAAGAAGAAGAACCAGCCGGGCAAGTACAGCCAGTTGGTGGTCGAGACCATCCGGAAGCTGGGCGAGCGCAACGGCTCCTCGCTGGCCAAGATCTACAATGAGGCCAAGAAGGTGGCCTGGTTCGACCAGCAGAACGGGCGGACCTACCTGAAGTACTCCATCAAGGCGCTGGTGCAGAACGATACCCTGTTGCAGGTCAAGGGCACCGGCGCCAACGGCTCTTTCAAGCTCAACAGGAAGAAGCTGGAAGGGGGCAGCGAGGGCAGCGCTGGCAGCAGTGCCCCGAAGTCCCACAAGAAGGCGACGGCTTCCACCTCGCGGAGGGCGGACAAGAAACCACCCTCCAAGAGCAAGAAGCCCGAGAAGAAATCGCACAAGAAGGGGGCCAGCAGCGGGGGCGCCAGGAAAGACAAAGGCAAAGCCAAGAAGGCGACCAAGAAAGCCGCCTCGCCGGGGGGCAAAAAGGTCAAGAAGTCCGCGAAGCCCAAGGCGCTCAAGAGCAGGAAGGCATGAGAGTGGGCAAGGCGCCCGCGCTGCCCCCACGCTGGGGCAGGGAGACGGAACATTTTCCCACCCTTCGCTCCCCCCCTCACCCCAGCCCGCCTGCCAGCCAGGGCGTTGAGCCCCGATACAGACTCTGCGCTGAGGACAGACCCCGGTTATCCGCGCCTCGCTCTGTAGCCCTCATCGCGGACAGGGAACCGGGGTGGGGGGGGGAGGGCGAGACTGTGCTTCGCGGTCCATCGCGCCCGTTTTCGTACTCGGAAGCCCACCCCCGCGGGTTTGCGCGTCGCTCCCGCCGCGGCCCCATTTTGCAGGGCTCGGGCCTGCCCCGTTTGCTCAGTAGCTGGTTTTCGAAAGCCGCTTCGCTTTTATTTTTCCCTGCTCCGCCCCCGCCAGCGGCCGTGCCACGTGGGGCCCGCAGGTCCCGGTGCTGGAGCGGTTGGAGGGGGCGGGTTGGTCCTGCTTTAGAATTTTCGAACAGCGATGACGCCCTCTATTGGTTCGCTCCCTGGCGCCATGGAAACGGTTAGGCGCCAGTTCGTTGCGGGGGGGGCTGGGTGGCCGCGCTTACAGGACGCTGTTCCCGTGCTCTGCCCGCGTTGGGGGCGCCATGCGGGGGCTCTGCCCGGGACCAAAGGCGTTAGCTGCAGCCCTGCGGGAAGCGCTGGATGTGCGCGCCCGGGGCGGGTGGGACGTTACCGCGCGAGCAGCAGTCCGAGTCGATGGCCTTTTATGTTGTGGGTCAATAAATTGTTTAAACCTTTAAATTGTTTAATTGGGGGGGGGGGGCAGTGCCTGGGATGCTGTGTTGGCGGGGTGGGCGATGGGTCGGGGGAGGCTCTGAAATACATTCCCGTATGGCGGCGGCGGCGGCCTCTGCTTCGCGTTGCGAGCTGGGGCTGGGGTGGGGGGAGGGGAGGTGGAACCGGGTTCAAGTGCGCTCGGTGTTTTTTTTTTCGAGGGGGGGTTAGAGCGGTGTAGCCGGCGGATGGACCCTGGGAAATGGGGCGGGGCTGTGCCTGCCTTGCTCCGTGAGGCGCAACCGCTGCATGTGCGGGGGCAGGAGCCCCGCGCCGGGGAGGAGGTTGTTGTGCTGCGGCGGAGCAGCCTCCGGCGGGTGGGCTGTGGGCAGGGCCCCTCCCTCACAAGGCGGCGCCTGGCAAGCGGCTAGCTGGAGATTCGCCGTCTCCGTGAGTGCCCCCCCGACAACCCTTGCTGCGCCTTGACCTCGCTGGGTCCGAACCCGCCTCGCTGTAACCCCTCCCCTACCTTGTGGGAACGCGGCGGAGAGCGAGGGGAGCTGCGCACCAAAGCAAATCCGACCTAGGACTATGTGTAGTCCTCGCCCCACCTCGCTCCTTTTGCGCACAACCCAGCCCCAGCTTGCCAGAAAGTAGACGCCCTTCTATGCCCCATGCCAAGGAGTTCGAGACCCATGCCCTGGTTGGGCAGCCCTTCTAAGTTTAGCACTTGCTGACTCCCCTGCCCAGATCAACAACCTCTCTTCACTCCCCAGCCCCTAGTTACACTGTTTCTGTCAGGGAGGGAAAGAGCAAGGCCCTGAACGGGATTGTGCTCATCTCAGGGAAGGTGAATAAAAGCAACAGCAGCCAACCTCAGTTTCAACACCCTGCAGCACAGCCCTAGGCCTACCTTTGAATTAATGGGAACGTTTTTAAGAACCCAGCCTTGGAGTGTATGACAGGGAAAGAAAAACAGCACTTACTCCCCTCTCCTCTTCCATCCCCACCCCAGTACACTCTAGGTCTCTCATCTAGCCCTACCTCGTAAGTGTGGGCAGTTTTGTGACACTGGCAAGCAGTGCTTGTTTTTTTTCTAGAAAAAAGGGTGCCAGAACTCTGATGATGCCTCATGGGAGCTAGGGTGTTCAGTTTTAATGGTCTCGTCCCCCCACTGCTGCAGGACTGGCAGGGGCTCCTGCTCTATCCCTCTGCTCTTGGGGGTAGCCCTGCACCATCCCACTCTACTGCAGGTCTGGGGCAGCTCCTGGCTGGTGCCTACACTCCTGCAGAACCAGCAGTGAAAATGTTTCTGTGCTGAGGGGAGAAAAGGAGCCAGAATGCCATTCCCTTGCGTTCCATGAGGGAAAAAAAGCCTAGCTTGATTAACTCATGCAGGTCTGTTTCCAGTTGAACAAGGCAGCCCCTTTCTCACTGGGCTGCCCCAAGACAGGAACAGCTCTGGTCAGCCCTGCTACAAGTGCAGTGGTACACAGTTAAGACAGAGTCCTGTCTACCTCCACACAGCAGCAGCTTACACAGGGGAAGACCTACAGGCAGTGGGAGTAGTACCTGCAAACCCTGGTAGCATACAGATCCCTTAGCTACAAGCCAGCTGGGGTGGCTGCTTTTAGGAGCTGCTTGAGCTAGGTACAGGCACTTCAGTCTCCTCCATCCCTGCCAGGCTCCCCAACTTGCACCCCCCCCCATCCAAACTCCCTCCCACAGCCTACCTCCATCAACCCCTACTCCTCCAGCTGCACATAATGCCCTAGACTCCTACCCCTTATCCATACCACATCTGTGATACGTTGTCTCAACTATACTGTGGTCCTCCCTCCCCCACAAAATAAACTGCACGGCCTGTCATTCACGTGCCTCTTTAATTCAATAAGGAAGTCAATTCGTGCCTTATCTGACTGCTGGGTAATGGTGCAGTCAGCCATTCCTGCCCTCTTCTGCTTTCTCCACTGGAGAAACTTTCTTGGTGTGGACTACTTAGCAAACCTTCTGCCTTCAGCTTTTAAGCACAGCTTTGCACACCTGGGAAATAATTAAACTGTGGCCTAGATCCCCTTCCAGGTCTGTTGCTGCTGTGGGAAGGGAGCACACCCCGAGGCTAAGCAGAGGTCTGAGTGGACATAACTTCTTATCCTTGTAGCTCAGCCAGAGGCTTTTTCCTCAAGTAGGATTTTGTAACTGTAACACAGCAAAATGAGCAGAGACTTGTGCTCTCAGGTGCCAGGCACCCACCCCCCACACATGGAGCACACTATTTACCTATGTGTTCCCATCAAACAAATAGAACTGACTGTAGTGCAACTTTACTAGTTCTTACAGAACATGGTCTTCAGGGACTGTTTTACAACTTAGGGCACCTCTTCACTGCCTCTTGATCCAGCTTGTGGGTATCAGACCAGTGGGGTTGATCTATCATCTCTCGTGTAGATGGACTAAATTCACCCCCCCTACTCTCCCTTCAACTCTGGTACTCTACCAGAAACAGAGAAAGCACCTCACTTCTCAAATCTTATGTCCAATGCTCACAAATTTGGGGTTAAATCTCTGCCCCACCAGGCATATAATCTGGTCTAGGAAAGGAGTGTAAGAGAGCAAAAATGAAGAGACTTAATAGTAGGCAGCAGAAGGAAAGTCACTTACTTCGTCGAAGGGCTGTAAGTATGAGGGAAGTAATCATTAGGTGAAGGGGGAAAACGTGTCAGCAGTCAGAAGTTGTATGAAAGCGTAACAAGCTTTCTGGATTGAAGGGTCCTGCCAGGATCAGTTTTATGAATGACTGTGGGATTAACACAAAAAAAAAAAAAAAAAAAAAAAAGGTCAGCTCCTGCAGCCCAATGTTCCTGGCAATTAGCAGTACACAATTCTTTTGATTCTCTGTAAGTAACAAAGGTAGACATTTTCATTAGAAATTCTACTCCTTTCTAAGACAGAAGACTCTGGTGACCAGAGCACAACTACAAGAGAACAGAGGGATTTTTAGATAAACAATTGAAAGTTTCATGCTGCCTCACAGCCAGCAGCTAAATTGCAAGTACAGAATCCATAAAGGCTATGCAGAAGAGCATAGCTTGATTTTCAAATCACAGGTGGAGTCGTAGCCATGGTGGATAGAAACCCTGCAGAGATTTGCTCATTTTAGTCACTAACTTCAGTCCATTCTCCTAATGCAGCTCACTTTAATATATCACCGACCCAGCTTATGGTGGTGCTGTAGAACCACCACCTTTAGAAACAGGTCATTGATAGTTGTTTCCTTAGTCACTAGGGTCTAAATCCCCAAAGGTGTTCAGGCACCCAACTCCTGCTGTAAATCAGTAGGAGGTAGGCATGTAAATACCTTAGAGAATCTCAAAAAGGCAGCTAACTGATCCTCAGTTATTGGGCTATGATCAAATACTCAAGTATTCCAGCAAGAATGCCCTGATGTGGGCAGCAGCCTGTTTCTGACTGCATCATGATGCTGTTCTCTCATTTCTAGAATCGAACTGTTTTGCTTTTGGAGTTAAAATAGCTACGTTTACTTACTAGGCATGACTAGAGCTACTGGACACCATAAAAGTCTTGTTGTTTTAATAAGTTTGTGCTTTGAAATTTGATCAATATTTGACTTGTCACCTGGACCCAAATCTTGGCCCAGATGACAATGTACATTTTTGTAGCATTAAAAGAACACAGTTGGAAATTAATCTGTTTTAGAAGCAGTAGCCAATTCCCACCTGATAATTCCACCCCTTCCCTACCCCCTCTTAATGGAATTTCTCTTCTCCCATGCTGCTTCACAAAACGCTTCCTGCATATATGTGTGGGTACCCGGGTATAAAATGCTGCCAAACGCACAAGGTAGATTACAGGAAACTGAGGGAAAAGATTCTCTTCCCCCTTTAAGCAATAACCTTACAAGTTACTTGTATGGCTATGTAGCGCTCATAGATTCCAAGACCAGAAGGAAACGTGAACCTAATTCCACCACCTGTATATAATCAAGCATAGAACTTCCCCATAATGATTCTGAAAGCAGAAATTAAGTTTAAAAATTGTTAGTGATGGAGGATCCACCACATCCCCAAGGGTAAGTTGGTCCAATGGTTAAATTATTCTCACCCTATTTCCAGTCTGTCTGCCTGCCTAGCTTCAATAGCCAACCAAAGGATTGTGCAATACCCTTCTCCCTTCAGCTGAGTCGCACTTTTACAAAATATCCGATTCCTATATAAGAATTTATAGGCTAAGTCACTCCTTCACTTTGTGTGAAAGTAGCTAGATAATGATCAACTCAAAGAAATCAGTCAGGAATCTTTTTACATCCTTCAGTCATTATCTTGTGGTTCTTCTCTGAGCCCCCTCCCAATTGTCAGCATCCTTTATGAAACGGTTGACACCACACCTGGACACAGTATTATTGCCATGATAGCAAGTCAGAAGTGTAGAATTTCTCTCCTCCTACTCAGGATTTCATTTTTGCATCCCAGGATCACAGCTGTTTTGGTTAGAGCCACGCTGATGCTCAGCTTCTGAGAATTACTGCCCACCAACATTGTCAAACTTTTTAGTCACTGTTTTCCCATTCCATCTGGTCTAAATTCTTCGTTTCCGAGACAGACACTGATAAAACAAATTGCATGCTTGCACCCAGGTTATCAACTGACCCAGACTCTTCTGGATCAGTGACCCGTCATCTTATTATTTATTACTCCCTATTTTGGGGCCCACTCAAAAACTTCCTGTGGTGATTGTTTGGCACAGATCAAAGACCTGGAAGAAAATGGACGCTCAATAGCATATGGCCAAGAATCAAATTCCTACAGGACCCCATTCAAAATACTCCCATAAAGTACAGAAGGATGATTATGCTGATGTGGTTAAACACTTATTTAGTAAGTAAGGGAGGTGGCTAGAAAGAAAGCGACCCCTTGCTGATAAGGCTTTCAGCAGCAAACGTAATTGAGCTGCATAGAAGAGGCAGGTGGGTGGGCACGAATCAGCCTAAAATTACTTCACCAAGGGAGAGAACTACAATGTGCTCCTCAATTCCCAGAGGCCCTGAAAAGACCTGGTGCCACAAGCAACCCTTAGTCAGGGGCATTTACTACCTTACATTCTGGGATACTATTTTCATTGACAGCATTTACATTTGGCCCAAGCTTTTTGAGAACTTGGGCCTCAGAAACACTCTGGAGCACTTGAAATCCAGACAATAAGTACAATTAGGAATGTTTTCACCATCATTTCCCAATCAGACAAATGCAGCAAACTACTGGGCACCCCCCTCCCAACACACACAAAAATTTTCACTCTTAATAGCCTAAGGTGCCTACACAAACATTTACATTACTAACCCTAACAGCCCTTGCTTTAAGAGTGGGACACTGTCTTGCTGTTTCAGCTCTTAAACATAAGAAATTTCATGATGAAGAGTGCTAGGGTAACAGCCCTGAAAGCCATTGCACAGAGGAGCAGAACATGGATTAGCTCTTCATACCAGCCAGCCTTAACAGACCTCTCCTCCCTCCCTGCCAACACTTGGGATCCTCCAGTCTGCTTAGACCTTGGGAAATTGACCTGAGATCGGCTTCACGGCAACAAGAAGCATTAGCGAAAGGACCAAGAGACCAGCAATTTGGTTCACAGAAACCATTGAATAGAAAGTGGGGGTGGGACTAACATCTTTGCAGCAACCTCAAGTCTGCAAACCCATAGGTTATCCATTTCTTTGGAATCATTAATCCTCAGAAGCACCCAGATGCCACCACTCCAGCCATTTTCAGCAAGAGACACAGGTGGGAAGGTGGGCGGGGGGGGAAGAGGGCATAGTCTAACTTGAAGCTTCAGTTGTAACATCAAGCCCAATTTGACTCATGCACCTTAAGGATAAGAAGTGTGTGTGAGCATCTTTTTGAGGGGGTGGTTTCAGTTCAGATGGTCAGAGGTGCCATAAGAGGACTTCAGGGTAAATTACCACCTGTTGCACCTTACACTGTTACAGAGCAGCACAAGTGAAATTCATTCTGAGTACCACAGGCTACCAGTTAGAGTCATAATATTGGAAGATGGACAGATAAGATAGTAGCTTAAGTAGATTTGGAATAAAAGGTTGTAATAAAGTCATATTAATTAAATTATTTGACTAGTAGGGACAGATGGAATTTAAGTATATCTACAAAAATATATCCACAGTATACGGATGTCAAAACCCAGCTAATAAAGTCACCTTCTCTTATCAGATGTATGTTAAGAACACCGTGCCATCCACTGGATGTGAGACACAAGATAAACCAAGACTCTTTCCCAAACTGAAAACAGCCAACTAGGAGTCTAGTCTGGAACTTCTGACACTTATCTTGAATTTAAGAGACTTACGATCCTGCAGTGGGGTTCTGCTTTAATTGTTACCCACTCCCTTCATTGCCTGGTTTCCAAGTCTCATTCCTTCAACTGTTTGCCACAAATCTGTCACATTCTTTTGTGAGTGCCTTAAAACAGGGCCAGTTTAATTGGTGTTTGTATAGAGCCCACAATGATGGGGATCCTGACTGATGTTAGTGGAATTCAAATAATGGACTTGCCTAATATCTGCTAGTTACCAGGAGACTGCTTTCCCTCACAAGCATCCTCTCCAAGAGTGCTGGAACAATCTGCACAGAGACTCTGAACCAAACTGTGACCCCTGTATGTGACGGAAACCAAGGGGTACAGCAACTATGGTTCCCTTCCATGGCCCCACTTCTTTCTATTTCCTAACAACCCATGGATAAGAAATTCAGATTTACAAGCCCTGGCTTTCCTAGCTTTGCAGCATAATATTCTAGATATCTCCTGGCATATATACTGTGAGCTCTCCAAAAAAGTGTCAGAGGAAGAGGGTATATGAAACTTAAGTCTGTGGAGGAGCTGAATTTCCAGGGGAACTATGAGGATTGGGGGGGCGGGGGGGAGAAGGGGAGGAAAGGGGTCTCAGGACTCATGTGTTTCAGTCTAGCTTTGCTTGGTTTCCTTGCAGGTCACACCTTTGAGGGAAATTCAGTATTTTCCCCAGCAGCAGGGAGAAAAAAAAAATCTGGAGAAGTTTTACCTTGGTTCACAGACAGGTTGGGGGGGGGGGGGTGTCAGTCTGGGTGAAAAAGAGTAAATGTAAGTGCCCAAGGCTACAGGCAGGGATTGCTAGACTAGATCAGATCTCGCTCACCGCCCCCTGCCTTACTCTCTCTCCATGTCTTCCAGAAAGACAGGGTCTAAATATTGTACAAAGTTATATTAAAATATATTGGCCTGCTCCCTCAGATCTGACAGTTCCAATGCAAGCAAGGATTAGGAGATAACAAATGGCAAGTTTGACATGCATTCAATACAGAACCAGTTTAATCAGGTTTTGGGTTTGCATCGTTCTTTTCAGTATGACAAGTTCTGCATTTTCTAAGAAATACAAAGCAATCTCCTTTGAGTTGTACAGAATGCTGGTCCTAGAGAAACAAAAGAACACACAACACTAAGATTCACAGAGACATTTTAGAATCTCCATTCTCTAGACAGTAGTTTGTATGTAAAGAAAAATAATTCCCTCCCCATCCACCTTAGCATGACACAATGCTCACTTTACAGAAGGAAAAAAATCCAAGTTGGTCCAGTGCAACAGCAGTTAAGATACAGCTGCCCAGAAACAAGAGGTTTTCCCCTAGGCCTGCACTGAGAAGGGGTGAAACCACAGAACTGCCCAGACAGTACCATATCAAGTTTACCTCTCCATTATCACTAATCAGTACGTTAGTAACACACCTTTTCCACATTCTACAATGGAGTGAAAAAACCCTTCATAAAACCACTAACAGGCATCCAAATTCATCTACTCTAGATAATTACATAAATTGAGTTGGAGCCAGAGCAAGTTACTTCATCTACAAAATTAAGGGCTGATTCAATAGGTGGAACACATGCTACGTACAGCACAGACAACTGTCCATTGCACTTTGAGAAGATTATGAAATTCTACTGTCCAGCAGCCTAGACACTGCTGCATGCACATGATTCTATCAGCCTTCCACATAAACACGCTGTCCTCACAATAGGGAACAAGGTTGCTCTTCAAATTGATTTCTATAAGATAACAGCTACTACGTGTCACAGGGACTGGCGGGCTGACTTTCATGCTCATACGTTATCCAAATAGCCATTTAATAAACCACTACATTGACTATATATTTGTTTTCTGTAAATTATAGGTTTAAAAACATTAATCCATTAAGGAGGATTACAGTTAACAGAAGTATAATTAGCATTTTATTTTAAGAACCGGAAGTAGTGATGAACAAAAACACTGCATGTCATTATAAAGTGCAATTAAGATACAAGTGCTAAATCTTAATAAAAATAAGAGGTTCTGCAACAAAGGTATTGATCTGACGGGGGAGGAAAGAAGGGGAGAAAAAACAGAAGCTTCCAATCCTTGCCAATAGTAAACTCATTGTAATGCTCTTTTAGAATATTTTTGAGTGCACACTTTGCACAAAACTAAACAGGACCCATACTAGTGAGAAATGACTAAACGCTGCTAGCTCACTGAGCTCCTGAGCACAGCCAGGCAACTACAGTAAGGTGACTTCTCAAGAAGTGATTCAAAAGGTAATAAGGGAATCAAGTTAGAGCTCTGGCCACTGATATCTTAGCTTACATCACTAAAGACAAAAATTTTGCATCTGAATTACTAGTTTTGCCCCAGAAATGGCTCTTTTCACATTTGCAAAGATTCCTGGCTTGTTCATCCTCCTTGCACTTATAAGTCCATTTGTTGTTATCACATTTAAGGGGATGTGCAGCAAACAGCACGTATAACTGTCACCATCCTGAACTTCCCTACCTTCTACGTAGAGCAAGGTGAGAAATTTAGGTAGGTCATTCGTGCAAAAGTTAAGCAATCAGGAGAGACCACCTCTCACTCCCCAAACAACATCCAGGTACGATTCAAAGGAAAGGCATTGGGATAGTCCATTACATCCACAAACACAACATAAATAAGAGGAGCACTGCCTGACTGCAGTCGCCTCCTGCTTCAAGTGGGAGCTTCCACTGCGCAGAACCTTTGCGCCTAGTTACATTTTCCAGGAGGGAGAGGGGGGAAAAAATTATAAGAACCAATTCTTCTTCTTTCTCCAGAATGCTTCTGCCAAGGGACTGTGAGCAGGTCCGGAAAAACAAGCCACCCAACCCACAGATGATCTGAGACCAGAGCTGTTGACCAGCAACCCAGGAAGGACAGCTTTCCAGCTGAACAGCCCAAAAAGCAACCCAAGAGCACCAAGGACAGTGCTAGCATCGCGGCAAAGGGCTTTTTATATTTCAAATTCTGTTTCTTTCCATGCCTCTCCCCGGCGCTGGAGAGGAAAGGAAAGACGCACAGGCTCGTTATCATTTTGTAAGGAGACCCGTGAGCTCCCCGGCTGCAGCACTGCGAAGCTAGCAAGGGGGAGCAGAAGGGCAAGACCACCCTGGAGCAAAGAGGGGAAGGCGGGGGCCCGGAGTGGGAGAGCGGGACAGGGAGAGGATACCAGGGAAAGCCGGCCTTGGCTGCAGCGCACCGCGGCCGAGCGCCTTCCTGGGAACGCGGGCGGGTCGGGGGGGCTCATTTCTTGGAGCTCTGCGTCTTCTTGGGCAGCAGCACGGCCTGGATGTTGGGCAAGACGCCGCCCTGGGCGATGGTCACCCCGCCCAGCAGCTTGTTGAGCTCCTCGTCGTTGCGGATGGCGAGCTGCAAGTGCCGGGGGATGATCCGCGTCTTCTTGTTGTCCCGGGCAGCGTTACCGGCCAGCTCCAATATCTCCGCCGAGAGGTACTCGAGCACGGCGGCCAGGTAGACGGGGGCGCCGGCCCCAACGCGCTCCGCGTAGTTGCCCTTCCGCAGCAGCCGGTGCACCCGGCCCACCGGGAACTGCAGGCCGGCCCGGGAGGAGCGCGACTTGGCTTTGGCTCGCGCCTTGCCGCCGGATTTCCCTCGGCCGGACATGGCGAGGTGACGCGGGGAGGAAGGGCCGATCCCGGCACTGCCGCCCGGGAGGAGAGGCGCCGAGCCGGGGCCTGGAGGACACAACAGCGTTATCACGCGCAGCCCGAGCGGCTGGGGCCGCCACTGCACCGAGCCGAGCGGTGCCACCCGCTCCTAAGGGCCCCCCAGAGAGCCGCCCGCCAGGGCCCCAGCGTGCCCGGCCCCGGGGCTGCAGCGCCCAAAGAGGCCCAGCGAGCTAGGCCAGGCGCGGCCGTTACATGCCCTCAACCCGCGCCTGCCATTAAAGGGGACCCCACGAAATCCCAGCTACAGCCCGAGCGCTCACCGCCGCGCTGCGCCCGATCCGCCCTGCCAGACGCCCGTAGCTGCAATGACAATGATCACCTCAACCGCTAGCGGATATAAATCGAAGACCAGGCCGCCGGCCGCTTCCCATTGGCGGCCGAGAGCGGCGACCAGGCTCCCATTGGCGGGTATTCCGATCCCTGATTTGCATAGGCCTCGCAACGCCCTACGCTCGGATTCGGATGCAGTGGCAGCCGAGACGCTAGCCGGGCCGCCTGCAAAGGGAGTTGCTGGTGAAGCATATTAATGTGCAGCGACAGCGGTTGTGGGAGACGGGATCTGTGGCTGCCTCACAAAGCAAAGCGATGCACCAGCGAAAGGATATTTCTTCCCCTGCTTCGGCTATAGCTCTTTAAGCAGTCACGCAAGGCTTCTTTGGCCTCAGATCTGCTCGGGGAAGATCCTTAATGCTTGAGTTCACCTTCCGGTCCCTCTCCATAGGCCACTTCTTTGCTCGAGACTGCACGCTGCTCCAACTGCTCCGTAGCTCATTGCGGTGCAGTATTCATTATGTACAGTATTCCTTTTTTTACTCACAGATGAACCAAATATCTCTGGTATCAGAAGAGGGTGGGGATGCCACAGGCAAGAATTTTTTCCCTTCTATAATTACAGACAAGTGGCAGCGTAAATGACAGCTCCCGATTTTCACAACAGAGCTCCCTCTCTCCTCAAGCCAGAACCTAAGGAGGAAGTCACAGATTCTAATTGCAAATCTAATGCTCCCCCACTTTCTCTTTTTGAACACCAGGTTCCATAGCTTTAAAACTTTCACCAGGGCTACCATGAAGGGGAATTATGGATACAGCCTTGCAAACTTGCTTTATAGCCAGGGCTATTTGCAAGTGGACGTGAATAGCTGCTGATCGTTCTTCTAGATGCAGATCTGTATACACATTTTATATCTATGCAGGGATCTAAAGATGAACATTAGGACACACAAATGTGAAACACTTAAACTTGAACAAAATGTTTATAGAAATTTGCAAGAGTTGTGTCAGTGTTAAATACTCTAGGAATAAATACCACACCTACCTGGCTGTATGAGCCAAAGTCTGCCTCTCTTCTTCAACTGAGCTATTTTCATCCATCATGAATTCTGAATGGCTCTAAACTCCAGGCTTATACGCATGCTGAGCAGTAGAAGCACTAAAGTGGGTTGAAGCAAACCCAATGGTAGGCGAGGCAACTGGCGATCAGATTCCTTTATTAAAGTGACGAGAGGAATGCTTATGTTACCAGTCTTATCTGTAAGTACCATAGGTACTTGTCTTGCTGGTGCTGGAGGGATGAAGATCTTCTGTCTGCAAAGCAGGACTAGAAAATTGAGTTGTGGGTTGTTTTTTTTTCCCTAAAGATATGACAACATACTGATGCTGAAGACCACAAATAAAAGGGCATCCAGTAGATCACCGTCTACCTACTTTCTGAAAGCTGTACTCCACCCCAGGCCTCAGAGAAGCAAGTAGTCTCACCCTCTCAAATATTCTCAAGGACGATTAGCAAAATGCAGAGGATTCCATCTCTCTTGTTGGAGACCCCAGTTTTGGCAAGACAGGTCTGCTATCCAATAACCCTTGGGCTGTGCTTTACCCAAGCCCTTTTTCTGTAATTGTATCCCACCATTTCTAACAGATGTAAATTCATCACTGGGAGCCCTACTGTTCAGCAGCCCAACATCACATAGATGAACATGACACAATTAGTGGTTAAAATCCTACTTGCTACTGCTGCCACCACTTTTTCTCAGTCTAGGGCTCCCATTTTGCTACCATGAGTGGGGGAGCATGAAACTTCAGAAAAAGGCTAGTGGGGACATGACAAGCTGTCAGTCTTTGATTAAACCAGTGTCTGCCCTTCTAAAAAAAGGTTTTGTGTCTAACCATGCACATGCACAGAAAATCGCATTTGATTTCAATCTCCTGCCACTTTAATAAGATGAACTTTTTTTTCTCCCAAAACTAATTAGCTTTCTGGGCTCTCAGCAAAGAGTTTGCAAGCTAGGTTTTTATTTACATGTAAAAAGAAAAAAATCCTCCTCCCTGAGACACTAACACTAATAAAAACAATACATGTTTTCTGAGGTAACTGACAAAGATTCTGAGAATAGGATGGATGCAGAAGGTCACCAATGAGGAATTATATAGGAAGATACAGCCAAAAGAGAACCTGCTGCAGAAGGTTGTAAAACGGAAGCTACAACTATTTGGACCTATTTGCAGAATGAACGATGAACGAAAAAGCAAGACCCTAGTATTGACATAATGGACGGTTCGAATAGGAGACGCAGACCCCAAAGAGAATGGATAGATGATGTAGTAGATTGGTGTGGAGCTAGTCTACAGAAACTAAGCCACTCTGCACTGGATAGGGAAAGATGGAAGGAAATAGTGACAGAGGCATCAGACACCAACGGGCACTGAGCCCACGGTTATTGATGATGATGATAAACAGGAGTCGGAGAATTTGGGCCTGGAGAACTGGCATTTGGCTTGCAACACAAGTGCTTCATTTGAAGCACGTAGATGAGCTTCAGGGATCAGATGCTGGTACCAAGCATGGTCATTTAAACAAACTGATATCTCAATGGAAACACATTTGATTTGGAAACAGACAAGTTAAAAGGTGTTATTCAGTGATGACGTCATATACAAATACTAAGGAGAGTTATTTAGTGGTAACGCTTCCAGTGCTTTCCATCCACAAAATGTCCCACACATAATCAGCCCCTATGAATTTTAGGGGGAAGGATTATGCCCTGTTTTACAGTGAGGAAAACTGAGATAGAGGGATTTTGACTGGCCCAAGGCAATAAAGGAGTGAATATTAGGAGGAAGAATAAAATACAGAATTCCTGATTGCTCAGGACTATATTCATCTCATGCCCCCCACCATTAATAGCAACAGCAAATTTTAAAACAATTATTAAATTAATGCTTGTGACATTTTGCATAATCTCTTCTGTAATGCTTGCTGTCTACAGTCAACGCACTGAACAGGGGCAGCAAAGTCTTTCTACTAGAGAAGAAATCTACTTCTCACTTTCTACAGGTTGCTTGCTGAAGCCCAGATGGCCTAAAGGCAACAGTTCAAAGAATCACAAATGAAGTCCTCTGATTCTGCAATGATCTGGAATAGGTCTGAAAGTAAACAATTTTTTTTTTTTTTTAATCTTGAGAGACTTATGATGACAGTGATACGGAAATAGACTGCAGAACTGACTAGTTTACATTAAGCGTAGACAAGGTGAAACCCTGAATCCACTCAAACTACTAATCAGCCAACAGAAAACATTCCCTAGCTCCTCAAAGATGTTAGAAATGGGGCCCCAATACATTTCCTGGGAAAATGCACCAATGTAACAATAAGAATTTGATATATCTTGGATCCAGTTTGACAAGGACTCATTTTCTTGCGGGATGGATTTGGTTATCAATTTAATGGTATCTCACCCCACTCCTGTTCCATGTTCCAACGGCTGCTGCTCAACCACCCCTCCTTCCCCCAAGACTCTCCACAGCAGCTATGAAGCATCTGTGAAGCTCCCTTAGAACAAGGCAGTTCTGAGTGATGTCATCAATCTGCTTGCTGAGAATTTTTTAATTTGCAAATAAACTCTTACTTTTACAGAAACTTTATACAGTTAGAGTCTTACAGCTCAGTATACTCCTAGAAGTCTCTTTTTTCCCCAATGGTGAGGAAGACAAGCTACTCATAATACTTATGGAGTGGAGGATTATGAATAACAGGTAGAGAGACAGACAGACACCCACAAAGACACATCACAAGCCAAGTGTTCACTCTTTATTGTCTGGAAACTATTTCCAACACAGGTAAGTGATACTCTTCAAAGAGCTCCCAAGTGCTAAGATCTAACATTTGACTTTCACTTGTTCAAGTCCCAGACCAAAGACAAAAAATTAATTTTAGTACTTTAGAAGTACTTTACTGACACTCCAGTGAGCTACCTACTCAAAACAGTGATTGTTCCCTCTCTGGATCAAGGATTCAGAAAATACTCTTTTAATCTTAAAATCCTGTTAAGACAAAGATTGCACAAACAGTAGGGCCAAGACAAGTTTTTGCACACCACTCCCCACCAAAAATAAAGCTAGGTGTTATGGCTGCCACAGAAGACACATTAAATCCAGTAATTCCCAGAGACCTGCAGTCAAAGGTCATGCCAACAAATTACATCTCGTTTTTTCTGTGATACTGAGTACCTGCAGCTCTATTGATTTGACTTAAAGCTATGGGTGCTCAGTACTTCTGCAGTTTTTCTCTTTAAATTCACCAGTGTTGCTACTGCCAATGCGAGGTCTAATGCAGACCATGTGGTGCCATTTTTAGCACTGTTTCATGTTATACTGCTCAGAGCAAGGTTAGACAACACAGTTGCAAATACTGGTTCGTACCTACAATACAACTGGGGAATAGTTTTCAAAGAGCCCTTGACAATAGCACACTGACCCCATAAAGGCAGAAATGGGACAATGGGCATGGAAAAGGATTTAATGCTAAGGACACTTTTTACTTTCACCAGCAAAGCTGTAATAGTAATAAGGTGTTTTTCTCTTATACCCCACCCCACCCTGCACTGCCATAGTAGAATGCTTCCTCAGTTTTAAAAGGCACCTGGTTCATATGGCACTTGCTTCCAGAATCCTGAACATCCTCCTTTCCACATATGACAGGATCCCACTGTTCTGGAACTCTTATGCACAGGCCCATAAATGTTGCCATGATGACACAAAACAAGATGTTAGCCCAGAATTTCCTGGCCTTGGGAAAATGGGGCTATGTCTCTGATTTACTAACTAGTTTAAGACAGGTACTTCAGTTCATTTTTCAGCTGCAGAAGTTCGTGAGCATCAACACATCAAAAATGTTGGAAATAACCTGTACAAAACAGACACTATCTAGGAATTAACATGAAGGAGAACTATCTGAATACCACTGCAGAAAAGAATTCCATGTTGTTTTTCTGTTCTTCACCCAACAGGAGGAGCGTGGATTTGGTTTAAATGACTCTCTCACATGTATTTGATCCATAAGTGCTCCCAAGGCAAGTCAGTGCCAACCATGGCTACTGTGAAAAAGCTGGTGGAAAAAGCATTGCACTTTATATCCATCTTCCAGCTAGCGGAAGACAACACAAAGTTTTAAAAAAAACAAGCACTGCTCTCCTGAGTCAGTAAACCATCAGCATGAGGACAAGCAAAAAAACAAACAAAATATCACATCAGTGCTAGAGTTCAAATTTAAATGCTCAATGCAACAAAATCAGAGATGTCTCAGTACCAGTCTGCAGACTTTGACAAGCTAACATTGTGCTTGTACTGAGAACTGAAAAAAATCACTGAGTTTTGGGTTTCTTTGCACAAGGATCCCCCTCTTCTTGCTTCAGCCACTGGTGCATTAAGCCTGCACTGGTTCTCTTGGGAGTAGCAATCTGGATGAACTGGCTGGACCATCTGGGCATATCAACTTCCTCTTTTTTGGGGGACTTGTTTTTTAACCAGTCCAAAATCATCTTGCTGCTAGTACTGGCTTTGGTTTCCTGGGAGGGCAAATTAAATTGAAAAAAAAAAAATAAGAAGCACAGAAATAGCTGGTCATATAGACAAGACACATCAGAAAACGTCTACATGGGGTACCAATTCAATGCGCTGGATCGTTTCAGAATGGAGAAAGTGCACCAACCCCTATAGTAACACAGCCTTGCAGAGTGTTACCATGGAAGTCCCAGTTAGGTTAATCTAAATGCCATTCAGGATAGAATATACCATATTAAGCAGGGTGATCCTGGCACTTTGTTTATTTCTGGAAGAGCAAGAAAAAGAATGGGAATTCTTGAGGGGCCTTCAAACACTGCAGTGACCCTGTCCAGCTGGGGATGGATGGTTGCCTGCAGCCCCTTTTGGAGTTTCTCAGAACCATCCTGAATCAGTTAGAACAGGTAGCTCAAGAAAGTTACAAGACACACTACCTCATATGCTTAGGCACTGAGTGAGCTGCCAGCCCCAAATGAACAGCTAAAAGAAACATAGTTTATTCCTGGGCAAGAAATCAACCTGCAGTTAGAGACGGCTACCCGCTCCAACCTCCCATCATGGTGGTACTTCCCATACCCTTCCACTGGAGATCCCAGCCTTCCCCCTCCCATTCTTGAAATCCAACAAAGCCCAGAGAACTAGGTGCTACTGTCCCACCCCACTCCCCCATGTCAGCACCTGCACCATCCCTCCAAACCTCAGTCAAAAAGCAGCGGGCATGCAGTGCAGCCAGGGTGCTCATGACTTCAGCGCCAAAGCATGAGGCGGAGAGCACCGTGGCAGCACCCCCAAACCCAGCCACAGAACATGAGCTGGGCAGCACTGTTGCAGTGTCCCTGACTTCAGCCCCAGAGTGCAAGCTAGGAAATGCAACCACACTACTGTCAACCCCAACCCTGGACTGCAAGGTGGGCAGCATGGCCACAGCACCCACCAGCCCCAGTCCCGGAACGAGTGCCCCCAGCTCTAGCTCCAGAGCAGTAGGCAGGTAGTCCTGCTGCAGCACTCCCAATTGGAGTGCTAAGTGGGATGCCAGCTCTTGCCTCCAAAAGTCCTGGTGGTAGGTGATCCGGCCCCAACCCAGTCCAAGGATGTCAAAGGCCACAAAAACACCAAGCACTCACAAGCACTCTTGGAGTTGTGTACAGGGAGAGCCATGTAGCCCCTTGCCTGATACCCACTGCCCACAGATTTGTTCTCTTATATGCTATGCAAGGCTGGCTCTGGACCAATGGGACCTCATGTGGGCGGTTTTTGGCACCCTCCCTTCCATTTGTTAAACTTTTGAATACTGTGGTTTTTATTGCATTTTAGCCCTTTTGCAAATGTATCAGCATTGTGAAAAGGATACATCTGCATTCTAGGACCTGTAAATCTGCATTTACATTTTACATCTACTTTCCCTTTTGTCTCTAACAAAAGAAACCGCACCCCAAGTCTGGTGATCACTAAGTCCTGTATGCCAGGTGGTTGCCTGAGTCACCTGTTCCTAAGTCAGGCCTTCACCCATTCTACAGCCCCATTTTTTCCTCTGTAAAAGGCCCTTCTGGCCTGAACAATCTATGCAATTATGAAAATGGGGATAAGCTGTCTATACCTCAATGGCAGGATCAACTCATTAATGTTGGACATACGAGCATGGAATTTATTAATGGTTGTAACGAGCTGTGAAACCCTCAGCTAAAGAGGTAGACAAAAGACAAAGTACGATTCTATTTATTATTATTAAGTAGTATTTATGGTAGGGAATCCTGATTTGTGTTCATTCACCAGATCTCACCTTCTTCAGTTCCAAGTCAATGGGAGTGAGGCATTCTGGTGTATTGTTTCTGGAGTTGTTTACTATAGTGGAAACTGGGTGGAAAGCAACATTCTCTGTGGGGTGGATAAGCCTAAGGGCTTCCTGTGTTGATACCTCTGTAAAGTCCAACCATTTCCTGATGGCTTCATCCCCATCCAAGATAGCTGGCATCCTAAACATTGAAAGAGATTCAGACATCTTAAGACCATCTTAAGACACACAATTTATCTGCCATGTGACAGGACTGAATGATTTGGGTGCAAGCCAAACTAAGATCCAGAATTAACATAATCCTGACTTTAGCTAGATGGGAATTGAATGCATTGGCACTAACTCTTAGAATGTTAAGAACTGGCTAGAAGGCACATAGACCTAATATCTGAAGCCATTGGGAGGGACTAAGCAATACAATGAAGCAAAGTGTGTGCTACCTTCACCAAAGCAGCCTGCTTCCCTGGAGAAGGCAAAGGGTTCTGTCAATCACTTGGCAGGCCTCTGAGCAACTTAACTCTTTTTGCCACCATCTAGGAGGCAAACACAGTGATCTATGGCAAGAGCAAGATTCAATGACACGAAACAAGTAAGTAATGTTCTAATTTACTTGTCTAGGTAGAAAGAGCATGGACAAATTCCTGGCTTGCATGTTGTTACGCCTGCGCCAACAGGTGGCCAAAGGGAAGGTTTTCTGCCTTGCATTCCCCACTAATCTCTGACAACCTGAACTTTACAATCCACAACTACTCATTCTCACTTGCCTATTATGGATGGCACTTAAGCCTTTAGAAGCATCTACTGTGATGATGGTATAGGTGTACAATGCATCCCCTCCATCAGGGGGCTCCCAGCAATCAAAAATCCCAGCCATGGTGAGTAACCGCCAGCCTTTCCACTCTTCATCATCATCCTTCCTCTCTGCCTGGAAAAGAAATATACAGAATTATTACAATCTTGCCTAACCACCTTCCTCTGCTAGGTAATTTCAATACAAAGATATTTAAAGGCACAAAACACTGAAAATCAGAGTAGGTCAGCTACCCATGCCTTAATTGCTATTTTAATTACGTTTATTTCTAGGGATGGTTATTGTAAAACTTTATTAAGAGCTTTGTCTTACATTGCTATACTCTCATCCGCCTCCACACCACAGTCAATAAAAAACCCTCCACCAGTGCATTGCAAACTGTTACTTTGAAAAGTATTGTGAGGTCAGAGGAGAGGAGAACGGATAAGCAACAGAGCTGGGTAGGACCTTCCATGTAACCGATTACATTTCCATGAAAAAAATAAACAATGAGGGAAGAAATCACAACAGGCAGAAGAGTTTGAGACTATTCAGAACTGGGTTCTGTGAAATTTTGTGAAGGACCATTCAGTGGGAGCTCTGTGCATTCAGAACCTCTCAGGATCAAGCCTTAAGTCAGAAGAGTGATGGGAATCATACTATAGATCAAAAAGCCATGTGCAGCCTGCAGCTTTGGATGCACCATCACACTTTACAGTATTGGTTCCAAACACCAGAGAAGCTCATCTTTCTGCATTTCAGAACTTTATTACGTAGATGATGATTACATAACAGCACAACATCTTCCAGCACTACAGACACTGTCTTGCATCCTCTCTTTCCTCCTGCCTGGAAGTTAGACCTCACCAGCTATTCCAGATGCCCTGCCTCCAATATCCTATGCCTGAACCTCAATCATGAACACAACTAGTTTGAGCAGGAATTTATAAAATAAATGTTATTCTTCAGTATAAGCTAATTAATATTTTTAAATACTTCTAACTTGGCCTTTTCAAGCCAAAAAGTGCTATATCTTACTGCTGTGAATTAAAACAACATTGTTGCTGGAAATCCAGTACCATTTCTTGCTTGGGCTGTGGGAAGTAAATGAAATAGGGTTGCTTCTTTCCATTGTGCTGCTGCCATTCATAGAATCCATCTGCCACCACTACACAGCGCCTGCCCTTTACCAGAGGTCCCTTTGGGAAGAGAAGATTTGATCATGTCACAAATCAAAGCAGATGACAGCATGGAAGGTATTAAAAGAAACACGTTTGTTAGGGTGAGAGAAGGAGGGGAGGACACCGTCATCGTTGAAGTGTATGGAACATTTCTTTATAACCCTTTTCGTATGCTGTAACTGGCCCTCATATGCACAGTCCACAATGGGCTTCTGATCATATGAAACTCAGCTTTCAAGGTTCATGCTACAAAAAAAAGCTCTCAATGAAGTTAGAACATTATTATGTAGTTAATTACTGCATATGTGGCTTATGCATTGGAATCTGATAGTATCCCCTAATCACCATGGAATAAAAATGCAGTAATACATGGTGGTGGCAATATGACACATCCATACTAGCACATGATGTAATTATGGTAATTCCATTACATTCAAAAAGTATCAGTTAGTTTAACATACATTACTGTAGCACTCTGCCTATTCCCTTTCCTTAATATCAATGGGAGATAAGCACCACTCCACCAAAATTAAGTTGGGGGTGTTCTGCAAGTAATGCTCAAGGCAATTTTGGGAGTCTCTACATCCATGAAGGTTATAACTAGTAAGAAAGCAGTCCTTCACATTCTCACGTTCCATCCTTTAGAATTTGATAGTACCAAACAGCAAACCCACATTCCAGCTAAGGAGGACAGGATAAATGTGCCTATAGAGCTCCGTGTACTGCAGTTCAGCTGGCGTAACAGACAAGCTTTTTATTAATGCCAAGTACAATAAACACTCGAAATACATGGCTTCAAGTTGCTCTGTGGCCCCTTCCCCCTGCCTTCCCCCAGCAGCGTGGCCATCAGCCTGACAGCTGCCCCACTGGAGGGAGGCAGGGAGAAGGCTTTTAGCTCGCCTAGCTGCCTGCAGCTGGGAGCAGCTAGGCAAGCTAAAAGCCTTCCCCCTGTTTGACTCCAGTGGCACAGCTGTCAGGCTGACAGCCGTGCAGCTGGAGAAAGATGGGGGAAGGGGTTTTTAGCATGCCTAGCCTTCTCCCTGCCTTCCCCAGCCACATGGCTGTCAGGTCGACAGCCATACTAATGGAGGAAGACAGGGAAAAGCAGCCAGGAAACTGACCAGCCCTGGTAAGCTGGTCAGTTGCCTGGTCCCACAAGCAGAGGGGAGCTGGGAACCAAGTGGCAGCCTGGTTCCCGGATGCCCTATGCTGGTGGAACTGGGAAACTGACCAGCCATGTCTTCTGGCTCCTGCAAGCCCACAACTCGCACAAAACTTAGAGTTATGTGGGGGTTGCAAGAACTCAACCCCCACATAACTCGAGGGTTTACTGTAGTATTTTATTCCCAAAGCTTTCTTACTATAGAAAGAATGCCTTTGTTTTCTCCAGCCCGAAGCATATTTGAACCAACCAGCAGGTTATCTTCAGTACAAATACAGTAGGCCAAAATCTGTCTCCTGTTGGGTTCCTCCATTTCAATGAAACAGAGGCTAGACTGTTCAACGTGTCATCCAGAAAGATTTTATTTTCTATGCAACAGGATGCTGGTAGCTAATTCTTGTTAGAAAGAGGCTTCTGTCTGGTTCAAAAGTTATAAATAGCACTGTTTGGAGCTGATGATTAGAAAAATCTTTGTTCTTTCAAGTCTCATCAAATGCAAGATTATAAACTTACCTTGTAGGAAAGTTTCTCCATCATGGTATCGCTGCGACAGTTGGAGGTTTTATACTGCATTTTGGAAGGGTCAGCTTCTCTAAACCAGGATGGGACCAGTCCCCAGCGCATAGCCGCAAGGACACGCTCAGATGAATCAGCATCCTTTCACATAAGATAGAAAAAGCACCTCATGACAGTATAGGAGAAGACACCAAATTACTAAGCAAATCAAGCATTTTGTAGATTTGTGCCTTCTCCATTATATTTTGGAGACTAGAAACAGCAAACTCATCACTACAACTACTGGCAGAGAGCCTAACAAGAAAAAAGGAGCTTACAGATAACTTATTAAAGTAACACCTTACATTTTAAGAAGAATGGTTACTTTCTGATAAGAAAAACTTTTAGTTGCTGTTCTGCTAGTTCCTTTTCTTGACAATTCTGTCACTTCTATTTTGTACAAGTGTGAGAATATACTCAATGCTGACACAAGACTGCAAATGAAAAATTATCCAAAGGTAATCAGTAATTACAACTACGATGAGGAAGTAATTGAAAATATGCACGATATTATGCAAAAATGCTATTTTGAAAAAAAAAAAACACCACTGGGTATCAGAATCTTCACTATAAAATACAGTACTTGCATTTAATAATTTATTTTTCATTTTTATTGAACAATTTTATTCAGGGGGTCTACCATTCCAAGCATATTATAGAGTCTATCCTCCCAAAAAAAGTCCCAGCAACGTCATCATTTTAGGACTTTCTCAAGTGCAGTGAATAGATTCTTTAACTGTTTTATTTTAAAAAAAACTTTTAAAAGCTTACAAAAATAAGTTTGTTTGAATAATCAGAGCGCACTTAAAATCTAACCTACTTTCACTGTTCACATTTTTGCATTTTTTCTCAGTTTGGACAATGGAAACAGCCTGTGGGTTTCACTTCTGCTTCTAGTCAAATTCACTTTCTGATTTACAGGTGCTAGCCAAAATCTGTAATATTTGGGTGGCTAACACCACAGGGAAATGGTTTGTTAAAAAAACATTCCCAATGATCAAAACATTTCTATTGGCCTTCAGTTTTGAAAAGCCTTTCAGACCTACAAGCAGAACAGAAAAAAAGCAAAGAAAACCACAAACCTAACTGTTTCTGCTTCAGCCTTGCAGCTAACGTGTGTCATACTCTCCCCAAATAGAGAATAAGCATGGCAAGTAGCTTAATAAAGATGACTGAACAATGAGATGTTTACCCGTGTTCATAGTTAGGCTGCTGGTACGGCTGAGACCACTACCTATCAAACTGACCAATACTATCTTACTGTTTCCCTGTACTCCTAAAGCAGTCTGTAAATCCATCTGTTATCTCTGATCTGTAAGTTCCTTGTGACAACGACCAACCTGTTTTGTTACATATTTGTGCAATGCCTAGCATAATGGGGTCCTGATCCACAAATGGCCTCCTAAGCAATACAATAATACAGACTGAGGAGGAAACTAAAGACATTGGGTTGTTTATTCCACTGGAGGATCAAGATGGTGAGGAAGGTGAGAGAAGGAAGAAGAAGAGGAATGCAACCAAACATAAACATGAAGAGAGAGGCCAAGAAGAGGTGTCCTTGGCTTGTGACATCAAACTAGATGACATGCTTGATCACACCTTAGAAGATGGAGCAAAACAGCACTACTTGACTTTTGTCAATATGTGAAATACATTCAGTGGAAATCTCACAAATAATCAATATACATCATAATTTCAAGCATCATCTTTTTCTGCTTTGTGATCTCATCAGCTCTTTCCATAGAATTGTGGAATTTTGAGCTGAGTATTTAAGCAGAAAAGCAAAGAAGGAAGTAGTTTTCAAATGCTACACAGGTGTGTTGGTTAGCATAGCAAAGTGTAGATATTTTTAAACTTCATCGTTTAGCATTAACCTCTGATTGTCAGAGGCTAGAGATGGATGGCAGAAGACAAATTGCTTGATCATTGTCTTCAGTCCACCCCCTCTGGGGTACCTGGCACTGGCCACTGTCAGCAGACAGGCTACTGGGCTGGATGGACCTTTGGTCTGATCCAGTATGGCCATTCTTATGCTTTTAAGCATTTCTGGTTCTACAAATTTAACCCCTTGTAACAAAAACTAATTTCTGACATTTCAGCAGAAGTTAAAAGTTTTGTATCAAATTTGTCAAGTACAGTTGTGAAATATAGAGTTACCCTCCTTCAAACTACTAGTCATCGTACATGATGCACTATACTATACGCTGCGTATTTTGTTTTGCTTGATGGGTACCTTCTCAAAGTGTTGTCGGGAAACCAACACAGGACAGTTGGACTGGGGACTCTTGTTGTAAGAAGGGCTGTATTTATCAGCATCTCTCCATTCAGGGTGCCTTGTTCTTCCATGGCTATCCCGGTATGCACAGGCCCGACGGATGCCATCTGCACCCAGAGCGCAGGCTGTGCGCCCACACATTCTTCACGAGTTTCCTAGAGGAGGAGGTTATAACATGTTATGGTACAATAACCTCACATCTGACTCCAGGTGACAAACCATGATCACATTCCTCCTTCACACTGGATAAAAAGTAACAGCAAGGAAGCCCTGCTAGTCTATACACTATCAAAACAAAAAGCAGTCAAGTAGCACTTTAATAAACTATTTTGCTAGTCTTTAAAGTGCTAGTTGACTGCTTTTTGTTTTGATAGTGGCTAAAAAGGAGTGATTAACTATTAACACGTATTCCTCTAAGACTCAGTCCTTGTCCACTCTATGGCAAGGTCTCAGGACATACTAGAGTCCAAAGTGTGCTGGATATTGTGTAGACAAGCCCCTAAAACTTTTATAGTCTACATATACAATGAACAGATGAGCGAATAAGAGGCAAGTGACTGAATTGTCATATTTAATGCAGACTGCATAGTTCCACTGGGATTTTTAATGCTTGATTCTCCCATACCCTTTCCCCTGTTGTTCTTTCCCCCTCCCCTTTCCACTTGTTTCCCTGGGATTACTAAAGACTTCAGCAGTTAAATAACACTGAGTGGCACAAGGAAGGCTGCAAGGACATAAGCTCAAAACTACCTATAACTGTTACAAGGTGCTCTGATAATAGGAATTGGCTCCCGGAGGGGTGGTAGGGACAGACTGGTGTTGCTGCCCACTATATCCACTGAAACAGACCCTGGGGTACAGGCTGGCAGGAGAGGAGGCTCCTTTATTTCCTTGTAGGTACTGTAACTGTATTTAAACCTACAGAAATCAGTAAGATGTTGGGGCCCCAGTCAGCACAGCTCTGGGAAACATGACTGGGTCACTAGGTGGTCAGACTGGAGACTGGCACCAGGAGGAGTGATTTGAGGGCCTGTCCAGAGGAAGGAAAAGGGGGTCCCCCACTTGGGCTGAGAGAGATCGTGGAGCCCTGCCCAGAGAGAGGAGGTCAGGAGTGCTGAGCAGGGGTACTGTGCGGGGAAGGGAGCTGCCTGGCTACTTGCAGGGGAGCTGGGGGGAAGAGTCAGGGAGAGCTCCCTGCCCCGAGGCTGAGGGGCGTCTCCAGAGGGGCGGGCGCTCCTGAGGGGCACTGCCTAGGGGGCCCCATGGGAGGCTGCAGAGGGGCCCCTGCCTGGGGGTCCCCAGTGGTGGCATGGGGTGCAGGGCTCCACTTCCAGGGAATGGGGGGCGCCCCTCAGAGAAGTGCTGAGGCTCCGGCCCAGGAGGGCTCGCGGGAGAATGGGGGGTACTGGGAGGGTGGGCGCCGTCCGTGCCCGCCCGCGTGGAGCCCCGGAGGCAGAGGAGGCTGCGGGGAGCCCCGCCCGGGGTACGCTGGTCCCACGGCGGGTCTCCACCGGGCTCACCTGAGTCTCCCGCAGGCCGCTCCGCCGCTCGCCCGCCCAGGCCCCGCTCACCTCAGCCAGACCGCGGCTGCCGCCAAGAGCCGGGCGGGGGCGGGGGCGGGATCGAGGCGCCGCCTGTGAGTGGGCGACGAGGGGCACGTGACGGGGGTGCTGGCGGGCCCCGCTGCCGGGCACCGGAGGGCTGGGCTGGGCTGGGCTTCGCCGGCCCTGCGCAGAGCCGGTCCGCTCCTCCGAGCGTGGGCCCGTCCCTGGCAAACCCGGTTGTTGCGTGGGGGAGGGGCAGGCGTGGCACCCGAGGGAGACGGGACGGACGGAGACACCTGGCGCACCGCGCTGCCTGCTGCCGCCCGTCTCCCCGCCTGGCCGCACCTCCCCGCAACGTCCCCGGGTTTCGGCTCACTGCAGCCCCCCCTTTCCCCTCGCTGTATCACCCAGCCCCTGGAGGCTCAGGCCCGTCACAGACCTCGTCTCCCTCCGCTCGTGGCCCCCCGAGGGCTGGAGCCTATTGCAAACCCAGGCACCCCAGCACTGCCCCGTCAGCTGCTGGACTGGTGAGCGTTACAAAGCCTGCTTCGCTATAGGAGCTCCTGGCCCTGTGAACTGAGGCCCATTGCAATTCCACCTCCCTCTAATAAATAGCACAGCATCCCAAGGGTGGATTGCAGGGCACAGAGGTGACTAGCAGTGAATCAATCAAGTGGAAAAAAGAGGAACAAAGAACCAAAGTAATACATACTGAAATACACTCGAAAACCCATCCACAGCACTGACTGCCAGAGAGCCAGGCTGGAGCTGGGAATGGCCATAGCTGGGCTCTGGGCAGGGCAGGGAGGGAAAGCTGGCTGCTCTGCTGTAGGGCTTAATGGGCACAGCCCAGATGCACCCCCAGGAGCACTCTGTACTCATCACATAGTGCAGTGCACCATGTAATCCTGCATCAGCCTGGGGCAGTGAGCTCGTATCAAGAGCATCAGAGCAGGGGGGCCAGCCCAAGCTGGTGGGACAGGCATTCCGTCAGCTACACGTCAGGCAAAGCCCTTCTCAAATCCTCCCTTCGCAGCCAGGGTCCATGCCCGCAGGATGCACAGTCAGCTGCCCACTCAGCTGTGTGTTTTGCTGCAATTCCCCTCATGCTGCTGCAGGTGCAGCAAAAGGGGAACTAGGTGCACTCTGGTCTGGAAACACAGAATTCAATCTTCTAGCTGCCAGACTGTTGCAGAAGGTTCAGGCTAGCACCCGGCGTAGCGCAGGTGTGCATGCTGCCCTACAGTGCCCAAAGGCTCAGGACAAGGAGAGACACAGTTTGCTTTAAAGCAAAGGAAGAAAACCGCAATTGGAGACTCATGGAAAAAGCATGAGTAAGGGAGCAGGATTCTGAGTATTAGCAAGGGGTATGGTGAGTTCCTACCCCCACCCTCAGCCCCAATAAGGCAGTGGGAGCCATGAACAGAAGGGACAATGACATATTGGTGCTGCCCTCTATAATCGGTATGCTTTCTCTATAAAGCATGCAAGAGCCGCACTATGACAATTTCCCTGCCAGTTGCACGTGCCTTGTCAGTGTTACAGAAACTAGTTGCTGCAATGTCCCTTTAGGTCAATAATAAATAATTATGGAAATTCCAACAGCATCTTTTAATATTTTGTTTAATGTTACATTAGATGGTGACTTTTCCATTAAAAATATGGGCAGAATATACAGGTGCTAAAACCCGATATCTCTTCTGGATTCCCCTTGTCTGGCATAACTAAACCTCACAAGTTAACTAAAACAATTGCTCTAGAGAGGAATGACAATAGCTCTGGTTGGTAAATCACACAGTCTGATGTTCCATTTCACCATATAGCTTCTTCCATACTCAACACTCTAACTGGTCGCTTTTTGCAGGATACTACACCACACCAAACTCACGTAATCCTCCACCACTTACACAGTAGGCCTCCAGCGTTAGCTCTAAGAACAGTAAAGAACTCAATTACTGATAACTAGATGAATGTGAACAGCCAAACCAATTACACACCGTATGTTCAACTGATTTGCATGTTATGGAGACTGTCCATCTGACACAGTTGTGGAAATCTAGATGTAGACACTTACTTCCCATTCTTTGAATATCACTGCAAGCCAGCCATTCCCAATCTATTGTATTGAGGGGTAAATACTCTTGGAGATCAACCTGTCATTTTCCACCAAGATGGCAAAGGGAGGCAGCCAAGTTCTGTAGCCTGCTGGACAGGAAATTTTATTCTTTTGTTTATTTACCACACCCTGTTTATAGGGATCTTTTAAAGACACTAAAATATTAGCAAAATTGGTGATAATTAAAAACACACTAATTTCAGATTCCAAGTGACCATTTAATGGGTTTGATACACTATCACCATGATAGGAATTGTTTAAAAAAGGCTTCATTGGAAACAGAAGACCCCCTAGGTTGGACTGATTCTTCAGAGGAGTTTAAGTGAAACAATGCTTCCTAAAACCTCCTATCAAGGCTTACAAACAACACAATTTTAGTTAGAAAAACCCAGATAACTGCCCTAATTCTACTACTAATAAAAAACTGCTGAAGTGAATGTGATTCCAATTCAATGTCCAGAACAGAGGGCAGCAGAGAACCAAGAATATGTTCCCGTTGTGGACCTGTTGTCAGAAAGCAGTTTCAGAAAGTCAATTTAGCCAACTGAGGCCATGATTACATCCACAGGAAGCTCTTCTCCACTGCGGGCTGTGACCTGCATTGTTACAGTGTCTGTCAGGACAAGACGAGAACGCACCAAGAGGTCATGGCCGCCCCGAAACACACCTGGAACAGTGAAGAGGGAAGAGAATAAGGTGTCTGAATGCCATTAGTTCATCCATTAACTTCTAATGACAATCATGTGGCTAGAACACGGTCCACTCTGCAAACAGCATCAGTTGAACATTGTCCAAAAAATCTCCAATGCAGCTGAATAGTTGTACACACCACAGCAGTGCATTAAGACACCCAGATGAGTTAGTCACAAGTATAAATCCTTCAAAACCTCACCAAAGCAAATTAAATGCATACTTGAGACTCAGAAGGGGAGATACAAACATTTCTGATATCACCAGCAGTTACTCACCCAGTGTGCATCTTAGTTTAACATCTATAAATTACACTGAGTTTGTTACTCAAGTCTGCTTTACATCTCCCATAAGACAGAATCAGAAGAAGGAGCCTCAGGAAGTCATCAAATCCAGTCCCCTGCCCCCATGGGAGGACCAAGCACCATGTAAATAATTCCCTACAGGTGTCAGTCTAACTTGGTCTTAAAAATCTCCAGTGATGTAGATTCCACAACCTCCCTAGGTAATATATTCTAGTGGGTAACCATCCTGACAGTCAGGAAGCTTTTCCTAATGTCCAACCTAAATCCTCCCTTGCTGCAATTAAAGCCCACTGCTTCTTGTCCTATCATCAGAGGTTAAGCAGAATATTTTTTTCTCCCTCCTCCTTTAACTAATTTTTGGTACTTAAAAGCTGTTATGTCCCCTCTCTGTTTTCTCTTTTTCAGACTAAACAAACCCAGTTCTTTCACATTTCCATGATAGGTCATGTTTTCTAAACTTTTAATAATTTTTATTGCTCGTCTCTGGACTGTCACCCATTCCCTGAAATGGACACAATACTCCAGCTGAGGCCTAACAAACATGGAATAGAGTTGAAGAATGACTTCTTGTTTCTTACTTATATCTGTTGAAGCACAAGACTTCTCTGAGTTTAACCAGGCTGAGACCACACTTATCAAAGGAAGTATAGTTAAGTACTGTCAGGAACTTATGAAGTGTGTGCAGTCCTATCATTGACAGGTCAAGGATGCTCTCCTGGAGGCCTCGACTGAACTGTGCCATAAGCTGCACCCAGGAGATTGGGTCTATGTAAAGGTCCACCAGCGAAAGACTGCCCTAGAGCCAAGGTGGAAGGGCCCGTACCAAGTCCTTTTGACCACCTATACCACTGTGAAGTGCAAGGGACTGCTCACCTAGATCCACACATCCCAATGCAAACCAGTTCCAGCCCCTAGAGAGGTGGGTTCTGAAGAGGAGCACCACAGACCTGATACCGGAAACCCAGGTCCAGAAGTAGACAGGGATCAGCGCAGGCCTGGTACTGGCAATCCAGGCCCAGATGCAGACGAACCTGAGGGACCAAGACTATGGTACCGGCTGTGGCCCAGGAAATCTGCCAGCAATAGGTGAAGAAAGCTACAAAGTCCTGAAGAACGGCCCAATGGGGCTGGCCAAACAAATCCTGCAGAACTTATGTTTAGTTTTGTTTTTAATACCTAGTAGCTATAGTCTATATGGCTCAAATATGTTTATGCTTTTAACGAACCAAGTTTCCCTAGAATTTAACACCACAGATTGCTGGATATGTGCTCATAGCCCTGTACATTCAGAAGGAGGTGTCCCAATGATTCCAGTCCCACTAAATAAGACTCAGATGAATGTCACGTGGTTTGATGAATTGGGCCAGAATGACACATGGTATGATAAAGGGTTTCATGGCCTAGGATATGTCTGTTTAACTCCAGTTGGAGAATATTGTTGGACGTGCAATGGCACAGGAGCCTGGGTGGAGAAAAGCAAGTGCGAGATAAGCATTGTCCGAAATGGGGATTGGTATATAAATAACACCTGGGAAAAAGATAAAAGCCCTTTCAACTTTGGTATCTTTGGGTACTACATGCAGTGGATGATGAAACCCCAATGCAGTAAAGCCTTAACAGCTAAGGTCAGCCATTATTTCATATGTGGCTGAAGGGCATATAAAACACTGCCCTTAAATTGGAGTGGAACCTGCTATATTGGGGCGGCCTTCCCAGCCATTCGGATAGTAGACCGTCTTCCTGGTGGAAGGGTCCGTAACTAATACAGAATGGTATTGGGGAGTCACAACCCCAGGTTTGGGTGTGGCCTTTGCAATGAAAGAAGTACGGAGGCTGGAAGAAGCCTTTGAAAAAGTAGCTAATGCTACAGCCAAAGCCCACCAACCCATTGATAAGGAATTAGGAGAAGTGAGGCAAATGGTCCTCCAAAACCAGATAGCCCTAGATTATGTCCTAGCACGCAAGGGTAGAGTATGCGCTTTGGTGGGAAAGGAATGCTGCGTGTATATTACAGACACCAGCATGGAAATAGAGGAAGACGCCTCAGAAATTGAAAAAGCTGTGGTGAGGCTTAAGCAGGAGGAAAATTGGACCCTATGGGGTTGGTTGGGAAGTTGGGTTGGACACGTGGGAACTTGGATTCTGCACGGAATAGTATTAGTATTAGCAATAATCCTTTGCGTTTATTTTTGTTTCTTGTTAATCAAATGTTGTATTTCCTGTGCTCTAAAAGAAACAGAACAGGCTCTTACCAGCAGGGAAGCAGAGCTAATGATTTTAAGGCATGATGAGCAAAGAAAAGAAAAAGAGATGTATGTAAATACTTTAATGGACATGTATCCATGACATGGCTTCCCAGTTAGGCTTTTTAAGGCTAAAAGTGGGGAGTTGTGGAAGCCATCTTGTATAGAAGCCATTTCACATCCCTTACTTCTGCATGCACACAAGAGCCTGTCCTTTCCTTGACCTGTTTGGGAATGGCTGGGAGGATGAGCTCTAAGGAATGTGTTAACGAACTGTTTGGAGTTGGGGATCCAGCTCCCTTGTACCTGTTTTTCCTTGCTGATACTGGTTTCTCTTTGGAAAGTGATTTACGATTCTCTACCTAATTGCCTCTGACACTGGGCTTGTTTGTGTAAGGGTATAAAATACTAGAGTTAGCTGCATCAAGCAGCCTTGCTGGACCTGGTTTTACTAGTGCCCAGTTTGGCTCGTCTGTTGCCTTATTGAATTGAATAAAGCTGAATGCTAGCCACCTAAACTCAAAGAAGTCTTGTGCTTCAACATATCTCAGTTCATCCCATTCTGCAATCCAGAGACTCCCAAAAAAGCTGGGGTAAGAGCTCTCAGAAGATCACGCAGGGCAGTTCTGAAGTCAGTTCAAACCATATCAAAGAACTGGTTTGTCCCCAACCCCTACTCCCAGATAATTCTTCTGATCCCAAACAGTATCAGCTGCCCTGAATTTGGAGGGCTGAGAAGCACAACAGGCTAATACAGGGGTCAGCAACCTAAGGCGGAGTACCAAAATTTGAAGTTTTGACCTCTTTGTATGATGTAAGTGCCAGTGATACTTTCTGAAGTCCCAAATAGTCCTACTTACAACAGCTTCATTAATAAATAAGTTAAGATGAAGAGCTTTACCATTTAGGTGGTGGTTGGTAGTATTAGCTGGTATTTTGTTAAACAACAGGCAGCCTGGCTTTCAGCAAGGTCCTGGTTACATGGGGGGAGAGGGTGGAGCTGAGCTCCCACCTCACCTGGTGATGAAAATCAGCTTGCGAGCCGCTCTTGGTACCCCCACAGGGCGTTGCTGGCCCCTGAGCTAATGACAGTTACATGAAACTGTGACAACTGAGCAATAGGCTGTGCATCCTGAGCACTACTGTTCAGTCTCAAAACAGACAAATCCCTGTTCACGTCAAAAGCTGCCAAAAGTGCCACATAAACCGTGGGCACAGGTCTCGACAGAGAATCTCAACAGCTTACCTGCCAGGTACAACGTGTGAGAGTTCTTGTTGTCTGGCACTTTATCCGATCGCTCACAGGGCTGCATCCCCAGGAACTTCACAATATTACTGACTGCCTCTGTTAGTAAAAAATAACAGAAGGTCAGTTTTGTGGGTTTATTTAACATCACTAACAGCATCCAGCAGTACAGTAAAGCCCTTCCAATACAGATAAGAGATGTGGTCTTTGCCACCAGGGGCTTATAGAGTAGCTCTTCAGCACAGACAATGCCTCTGCAGGTGCTCAGACAGAACCCAGGTCTGTGAGGCCATGGTCCTGAAAGATCTTTGGACGTTAATACAATTCAAATAATAAATAATAATTCTGGATATGACAAAGAAAGGATGCGTGGGTAACAAAAAGGTGAGCAAGGAGGATGACCATGGACAGCATCAAGATGACGGCCCAGTAATTCAGCAAAGCTAGTGCACAATAGTGGCATAACTTACCTGAGGAGATAAAAGATGAAGGAGGAGACAGTGATTTAGTTTTAGCCTTGCAGGAGACATAAGTCTTCAGGAGGGATTTAAAATAGAAGGTTGTGACTTTGAGGAAGAGCTCAGGGAGGGTATTGCATGCGTTAGGTTGCATGGAAGGAAGCACAAGAATAGCCAAAGAGGAGAGACAAGGTGCAACAAAATTAAGCACTAATTCCCATCAGGAAGTGCCAATTAAAGGGAACAACATAAAACTGGGCCAAATACCAAAATTACCCCAGAAGCTGTCACCGCAGCAGACTTCAATGGGCTTTGAAAGAGGCCCAGATCAAGTATTTAAACATAAACAAGCTGAGTGTGAGGATGAGAAGAAGAGTCATTTCGGGATTCCTCCTCCCCATCTTCATTTTACCTCTGTGGTTTACTTCTCCTTCCGACCTTTGGGCCCTATGGCACAGCCTACCTCTCCTGTGCAAGCACAGCTAGAGTTAAGCCTGAGCCAAATTCTAGCTTACTGAAAAGTGTCTTGTGAAACACCTTCCTTCCTCACCATACGGCATTCCAGGTTCCCAGACAGTCAGGACACTCAGAACTGCAGATGCTTTTCCATCACCACAATGATCAAACCAACATGATTTCTTTTGACATTAAAAGCAGCTTTTTGTCATTAAAAGCCAATACAGTGCTCAATGGGCCAAACCCAGTTCTGTAGTGTTACAACAGATGCATTTGACCTTTTACAATCTTGCTCAAAAAGAGGTCTGTATTGGGTCTCAGGCATGAACTGTGACTCCAACTTCAAGGTGTACAACAGGAGGCCCAAAGGAGCCGCCAGCAGCCCAAAGGGAGCCATGGCTCTAAGGGTATGTCTACACTGTAACAGCGAGGTGCCACTCCCTGCATGGGCAGCCAGACTTTTGCTACTGCAGCTCTAGTTAGAACACAAAAAAACAACAGTATGGATGCTGCAGCGGCGGCCAGCCTCCCAAGCTGAGACGCAGGGGAGCAGGTGGATGTGGACTTGGGCAGCTAGCTCAAGTCACCGCTAGCACTGGAACACGTGCATTGCTCGCTTCAGCATGCCAACTTGAGCTGAGCTACTGCAAGTCTGTCTACCTGATGCAGTGCAGACATACTCTTAAAAAGTCAGAGTTCAGACTGGGCCAGTTGCAAGCAGGAAAATGCTATGAGTTTTGTGAGGGTCAGGCACATCCTTACCTTCCAATGTTTTAATGGTGGATAAAGTGAAGGTCTCTTCTTTTTCAAACTCATCACCCACTTCGTCCCAGGCTGCCCCGAAGTTTGGCTTCAGAACCCTCTGGATGTGATCAGCTACTGTTACCTCAATGTCTTCAAGCTGATAGGGAAAGGAAATTTCACAGAAATAAAGCTGTTCTTGCTGGGGGAGAGCTATCAACTTGGCTCATCACATTTACTTTTGATCACAGATTTTCTCAGAATTAGCTTCCTCTCCTCCTCCTGATTTACTTGAGCAATGTTATTTTGGTACAATCTGTTTTGATTGGGTATTGAAGCTGGGACAGCCATCTGCTCTTCCATGCCCAGGATTTTATGATGGGCTTTCCCATTCTGAACACAGCTTTCAACCCCTCAAAAGATCAAAATGCCTGAGAAAGAGGCAAAAGAAGGAAAAACACAAAAATAAACGTTAAACTGGAGACGTGGGCTTAGACTAATACAGGCTTTACATTTCTGGAATACTGAGAACGTTCTCTATATTCTATATTCTCCCCTGTGGGCCCCCCCGACTCCCCAAAAGTCAAGGGACTTACCATTGCCCCCTGGAGGAGCTAGAGCTGCCACACGCTCCTCTCACTAGGGGTGGGGCGCATACACAGACAGACGGCACCTGCATAGGCACCCCACCCTGGTAGGAGGAGCATGTGGCAGCTCTGGCAGTGGTTCCTCCAGCTGCGTGTGGCAAGGTGCTGCCAGCCATGCACAGCAAGGTCCCTCCAGCCAGATGCAGCATGCACGGTAGGGTCCCAGGGATGTTGCAGGTTCCAGCAGTTCCAGCTCCAGCTGCTGCAGTCTGGTGAGTTCCCAGCTTTTTTGGGGGGTGGGGGGCGCGATGCGGGGGGGGGGGCACTGGGACTGGGGGAAACTAGCAGGGGTGGGGGGTGGGTAGTAAACCCTCAGATTTAACGGACTTTTGGGATTAACAGACATCCCTCCCCTCATTAGTCCGGTAAATCAAGGCTTTACTGTACAGTGAGAGCCCCAGGTCCAAGGACTGACGCTGGAGTCATAACGGAGAAGGGCACATGCCTGCATTTGAGACTGTTGTGGTCTCATGTTTGGGAGGTGGAACTTGCCTTGCTGGATAAACTCATCTCTTCAGTGCATATACAGTGGAAACACTCAGGGGTATAATCAAAATATCTGCAGGGGTATAATCAAAATCTCTTCATACTTCTAGTTTAATTAATGGATGGACCATGGCTGCTATTTAAAATTGCTCAAATGCCAGAGCAAAAAGGGATGAGTGTGTCATATAACCTGGCACAGAGGAAGGTCAAGCTGTCTGCTCCTAGGATTCTCCTGCTGGTTGTGCAGAGGGGGAGAAGAGAGGAGAGGGTAGTGCTAAAGTCAGAGTCTTTCCCTGTTTCTGCACCCATTTCTGTAGAGCAGGGACTGTGGGGGAGAGGGAGACACACAGTGGAGCTGCTCCAATCTAAAGCATGGGTGGTAAGTGACACTCAGGAGTGCAGAGCAGTGTTGCGGGGGAGACAACAGAGCAGGACAGGTTTCCCTTAAACAGACAGAGGGTGGCTTCTCTCAAAAACTTGCCCAGCAGCAGACAACACACACACACTGTCACTGCACACATACGCAGTCTGTGCTACACACACAGTCAATATCACATATACACTGCAGCACACACTCAATCTGTGTCACAAAGTTTGTCTCACACACAAAATGTTTCTTTTTGATATTCACACACTCTTTGTAGGCCTCAGCCCCGACCTTTCTGCCTGAGGCACTGCCCCTTCTGGGAGCTCAGAGCCGGCCCACAACCAATACCGAAATCCATGGACTAGCCCCTTTGTGAAAATTATTGCCCATCCTGGTCTAGCTACCCTGCGTCCTTTGGAAAATCCTCACTGTTCCCTCTGCTTGGTTTCTGCAATCAGATTCTCAGCAATGTCTGGCAAGCAAGGGGCAGGGAAATGGAAGATCCAACAGAACTGGTTACAGTTCAGCCATCCTATCTTGTACTCCAACAGGCAAACAGAGCTACCCTGTGTGAAGTGACCAAAGCTTTTGGCTAAGCCCAAGGTAACTTCTTGCTCCCAATAAGCAAGAGAGACCTCAGCAAGATTGATTTTGTGCTCAAAAGCTCTATTGGATATAACTATTGGCCCAGACAGGAGCCCTTACACAGACTACTAATACAGCCCTTGTCTCACTGCCAAAAGGAAGGAGCCACAGTTCCCTTGCAAGTTCAAGGGCCAACAATGGAATTTTCCTGGTATTACAGTCAGGCTCTGGCCTATGAAGTTAAACTCATTCAGTGCAGGAGCTGGCCAAAACAAGCGTGCACTGATGAAAGCAGCTACTGTGTTCGTGGAGCCCACTGTCCTGTTTTAAGCACAGACGAGTTATCTTTAAAATCAAAAGCACTGTTTAAGAACAAAAGGAGATTTATTTACCCTCCTAAAGAGAGTTCTAGTTCATAAGAAGGCTACCCAGGTAGGCTAAGGTGTGGGTAACAACCATGCTGGCTTTTCCTGTGCCCTTCATTCTTGACGTGTGACACAGCATGCCAGCTCAGGACAACCCAACCTGAAGGAAACACCGCAGCCTTCATAAAGACAGAGGTCCAGTGTACCCAGCTGTGTGCATGACAAACACTTACAGGAAGATACTTCAGGCTACGTAGAGTAACCCGCCTGCCCATGCTGAGATTTTATACCTTTTTAGCTCAAAGTTTTATTAAATGTGTGTCTTGGTTCCAATAATCTGAAGGGCAGCAGCAGAGACCAGGGAAACTCTTGACAAGGAATTTGTGTCTCTGCATGGGAGGAGCTCCACACCCTTCTTCACAGGAAGTGCCTAAGCTTCTGCAGCCAGATAACATTTCAGAGGAATGGCCTATTGGTACACAAAAAACACAAAAGGAACAAAATCCCCTGGACCTCCTGCTGAAGGTCCACTTATCAGATCCTTACCACATACTCATCCTCATAGCCCTCATCATCCACTTCGCCGGTGTTCGGGTCACAATCCTTGACGGTGAATTTCATCATGCAGCTGAACGTACAGGCCACTGGGGAGGGGATGGCAAAGGAAAGGCTCACATTGGATTGCTCTTCATGTGTGAGACCATGGTACAGCATTCAAAACAGGAGACTGGACAAGTCCTGGATTCTATCCTCAGTTCTGCCACTGACTTGCTGTGTGAAGCTGAGCAAGTCACTTCCCTGCTCTGTGCTTTAGTCTCCCAGATGTGAAATGTATACGTTCTATTTATTTAGAAGAGTAAAGGGCTATTGATGCAGAGGGTTGTGAGAACTGTTTGTCAAACACTGAAATCCTCAGATTAAGTTCTATTATTCTCTATGGGACAATTTCAAACAACTTTAGGAATCCTCATTAAATAAGCCTCACTTCCCCTGTGAGATCCTAAGATACTACCTAGGAGTCACTTCGCCTATCACTGAAATGCTGTTGCCTTTGCATTGCAACACAGCAGCTGAGGAATATTCTCTTACAAATTCAGACAGGCAGTGATAAAAATGCCAGAACAAAGCAACTACCCAGTGAACAAAACAGGAGGTTTAGCGGTCATCAGTTGTGCTACTACACAGAAAACCAAATGAGACTGTGGCATGGAGAGAGGCTACTTTACCTGCTGATTGTTGAGGGCATAAGTGAGCTGAAGACAGCTTTACCCACTCTAGTAGACACTGCAAGTTCTATCTGTCTATTGTAGGCACTTATGTGACCCCTGGTTACTACAGTGTCCTAGTGCACCACAAACATCTCATAACAGCCTCAGGAGGTAGAACAGTATCATTATCCCCATTTCACACATGGAAAACTGAAGCAGCGACGCATTAAGTGGTTTGCCAGAGTCACATTAGAAGTCTGTGGCAGAGCAGGGGACTAAACTCCAGGCCAATGTCCTCACTACCACACCATTCTTCCTCTCTTTACAAGATGCCTGAGCACTCCCATCTTTCAGTCATAAAATCCATTAAAATCCATTAATGACTTAAAAGTTTGCGTCTTACTGAAGAGGAATTTTCACAACAGTCTTGAAAGAGAGGCTGCTGAACTCTCTTTTATATTCAAATTCAACACATTAACACATGGTTTGAAATGGGATGGGAATTTTCTGGGTCATTATAGGGGCTCTTTTGCATACATGGCTTAATCTAATTCTTAGACTCCCTCCCCCCGCCCTTCCCCCCGCCGCCCCTCTACTCTCCGATTTGCTCACCTTGATTATTTTTTTCTGATTGTCAACCTTTGAAAGGACCCTTCTTCCTAAACTAAATTAGGAAGAAAGGCGCTTTCGAAAGTGGGGTTTCCTTTGGAAGCAACCCTGTCTACAAAGCTATTTTGCACTTTGAAAGCAGCCCTTGAGATGCTGCGAGAGGCTGCCATTATGCAAATGAGACATTGAATATTTATATCAGTGCCTCATTAGCATTTTCAATCTGCTGTATTTACATGCCCCTTCCAAAAGGGAGGGGCCGTGTGGACACAGTCAAGCAGTCTTACTGGTGTCTGAGAAGAAGGGAAACAAAGGGCTGTGCAGAGCCTCACTCTGAAATGCTTTGGAGCAAGTTAACCTAGAAGAATCAAGAAGAATTCTTTAGGGCTGGGGACCCTTCAGAGGCCATACTGCACGGAGCAGTGAAGAAACACTGTACTTGGTGCTGTTGGATGATGTCTTCAATTACCAATGATAGTACATGGCTTGGAAATGGGCAGAGGATGTGGGGAATGGGAATAACAGCATGGTTATTTCAGGGGAATGGGAATTTGAGAACAAGTCCCTTACCGGCAGTGGGGTCCTCTTCAGGCAGTGCCACCAGTGTGTAGCAGATACCAGGCTGGTTATACAGCAGGCTTTTGGCAGGTATATAGCCAATGACCTCATAGCCCTCTGTGGGATCCATCTGTACTGTGACGTTCTCCAGGATTTGATCATTCAGTGTATTCGTACAATCGAACTACACCAGGAAGGAAAGAGAAGCAACAGCTTGAAGCCATTAATGATGGACACAATAGCATATCGCATTTCAGGCAGAGCACTTAGTCTGAGTTTTAAGGCTGACCCCCTTTTGAAATAACTGCTGCTTAAATGTCAAACTCTGTTCTGATGGATATTGTGTAGTCAAAGGTTTAGTTACAGCAGTGCTTCCCAAAATAATCTGGCCACGCAACACTTTTGGGCTTGAAATATATTGATGGAACACGCAAATGCTGGTGCAGGGGTGTTTCACATCAAAAAAACTGCCACACATAATGCTTAAAAGTTGATTTAAAAAGAGTTGGTTTTTTAAGTCTTCATTTTACAAGAACAAAAAACAACATGAGAAAATCATCTGAATGAACAACTTATGTCCTTCTGATAGAAAAAATGGTTAGCAACCCTATAACAAAGTATAAAAATTAAAAATTAAGTACAAACCCAAACCAAAACAAATATAACAGACAAAATAAGGACGGTTAGTTTTGTTCTTTTGTGCAGAAACAGAAAGGACAATGTTGTTCAACAAATGACTGTCCCTCCTTAAATCTTAAAAAAAAAAAAAAAAAAAAAATTATGAAAAGAAAAAATAAATTAGGTATGGGAAAATATTTTTAATTTTTATGTTTTTATATATTTGTTATTTTAAAGGAAACTAAAACAACTAACATTTGAGTTTTTTTAATGGGAAGAAAGTTTTTGCATCTGTTTTGGCATCACACATAACTATACTATTATAAATGTGTTATAAATATTAATATACCTACAAATGAACTCCTATTCAAAAACCTCAGTATTTTTGATAAACGCATAATTTTTATTTAATATTTAAGGAGGAAAAATATCACTAGCACCGAAATTTTTTCATGGAACATCTCTTCACATCGTGTGGAACACCACTGTTTCACGGAACACAGTTTGGGAAACGCTGAGTTAGAGACGTACCACATGGAAGCTGGCATTTCCGCTTTTTCAACTAAGAAGTTAAAAACTCCATGGGATTCAGATACCTCTGTAAACATTTAGTAGGAAAGGAAATTTAAAATAAGTAAGGGACAATGGCCTAGTGGCTCACTCGTAGCCATATGCTTGAGAGGAATCAGAGCTGGAACAGATTTATGAGGTCACATGTAGTCCATCTCTGGTACTGCAGTATTGTGTCTTAGTGCTTCATACAGTGCAGTCTGAAATGTCTCCGGAAAGACAACTTTCCATCACTTCCCCTGGGAAAGTATTCCAAGATCTTCTGGAAGGAAAGTTGGTTTGATATAGATATAAAATGGATGATGATAATGCACGTGTGTCTCTGTGAAGAGTTTTAGGAGCCTCCGGGGGAAAAACCTCTCAAAACCATTCACCTCTACTGCATATTACGAACTCAACAAGAACACACGACTAGGAAAAGACAGCCCAGAGGGTAATTAACATTAAGGAGATCATTTTTACAATCCTGTAGCAGCAGCCAACGCACCTGGAACACCATGTGGTTGACAAATGTATGCTTGGTGCAGCGGATCACATACTCAGTCTCTGATTCTGTAAGAGCCACAGGCTCTGGAGAGGACTTGAAGAGCGGGCCCAGACCTCTGAACTCTGGGACAGCTGCCAGTTGTTCTAAAACACAGTTAACAGAAAGAAACATTTATTTTTCAGAACTCACAAGAGCCAGGTAGCAAGCCTCATTCAAAAGTCAGAAGCAGCATTGTTTACCCTGCAAATTTGGAATCCCCTCCAGATGAGTAACATAGGAATTGCCATATTGGGTAAGTTTAGTAGAATATTTAGTCCCATATCTTATCAATGGCTAGTAACAAAAACTTAAGGAGCTATACTAGAAAAACCTGTTGAGAGCATTTGAGAGATAATCTGCCATCAGACCATCCCCTAATAGTAACTCCACTAGTCAGAAGTTGGCTTGAAGCACACTGGTGTATTCCTCTTTCATTAGAGTCACTTCAGATGGTGAAAGGCTACAGGATTTAGGCAGACCATCACTTCTCTCTGCAGTGGGTTAATGAGTGATGCCACATGTTCTACTTACCTTGGAATATTTCTTGCCTTGTCGCTGCCACTTTATCTGGCTGTTTGACTACAGTGACAGGAATACTTTCTGTACAGGCAGAAGAAAACCAGGACAGAGGAATTAACTGAGAGGATCACTAGCTCTCAGGCATCAGACATATTGATAAGGACTCTTTTAGAGTATGAAGAAACCCCATGTTTTATCTTCTTACAGACTTCTTTACTCTTACCCCAAGTAATATATTCTATTGTACTCAAAATCCTAACCTTAGAACAACAGTAGTTTCAATGACGATTATGCATGATTATTATTATTAGCAAGTGGATTAAAACAAAATCCTAATCTACGAGCAACTTAATTTACCAGGATGGATTTTACAGGAAATAAACACCCCAAAATTCAAACAAGATGGATCTGAACTATTCACTGCATCACAAAAGCTGGAGACAGAGATGTCCTGGAGGTCCCATCCACCCCATTCCCTGAGAGGATGATGCAATCAAAAAGCTTTAATATGGGAGAGAATTGCCCCTATTATTCCATGAGTACCTGTTCTTTGTTCTGAGATGGGAGCAGTTGCCAAAGGAACAGATTTCAGGTCAAAGGGTTTCTCAGAAGGTTCCAGGGTATACTGCTGCAGTGCTCTCTCCAGGCCAGGGATGGATACTGTCAAGCCTGAGGAAAGAAAGGAGAGATCACTGAAGTCACAGCAAACATCAACGCTGTTAGCTACTGAGCCAGATTCCAACTAAACCGCCTCCACAGCTCTCCTTTATTGGCTAGTGCAGTAAAACGCATAGATACCAAGAGCTCATGCACCTGACACACTGAATCCAGGCCTGCATTTCTGAAAATACTGTGAGGACATTTATGCAAATAATTATCATCCCCAGAGCAAACCTGGATTGCATTTGACAGTTCTATTGTAACCACATTCCTCAGGGACTGAACACAAGCCTCTCATGCACAGTCATCACTGTACTGCAGCCTGAGCAGTCAGCCACCCTACTAAAGATGTCTGAGCACATTTGGAAGGGATGGCTGAAATACATGTGTCCTTCACATCAAGAGAAAACCTACCAAATGTCTTCACCTGCCTTAACCATTCATCCAATTATAGGCCAATATTGACAGATTTATGACACTCTGCAGTCAGTCTGTTCTCTAGTAACCTTAGGCAATAAATTCAGCTTTAATTCTGAAAAGCTTCCACATTACCATTCAGGATATAGCCAGCATTGAGAGCTTTCTGCTTCTGCTCCAAGACACTTAGGTAAAACGTGGCTCTGTCTCTCACTTCATTATCATCATCCATCACACATCTGAAGGCAAGACAAAACCCAGCTGTGAGCACTGTGAACACATGCAGATAACTGAGATACCTTGGTGGCCTAAGAAACCAAAAATATGCACTGCAGAATAGTGCTAGTTGTGGCTCTAGTGATTATACTAATAGGACACTCAATTAATCAATAGTTCACATCCTTCTGACAGCCATTCTGGGCCTCTCCAATTAGTTTTGGACACTGAAAGCAACAGCAATATTATAATCTGCTATGGGAGGCAATGTTCTATATACACCCAGTAATGACTCTAGCATTCTGCACCCAAAATACTGTGCAAGTCCAGAGGTGTCATTATGTTCCCGCAAGTGGGTCAGGAGCTCCCATAGGTCAGGAAAATCCCATGTTTCTCCAAACATTCAAAGTTCTTAGGCAGAATCTCTGAAATGTTTGCTGGAACAGAGGGTAGACAGAGCAGCTCACCTTTTCAACAACACTAAGATGCTGGGTAACATATCCTCGTTCTGGGCTCCAAATTTAGCCAGAGCACTTACTGCACCTGTAGCAGTAGCAAGGAAAATGGGATCAGCTAGCAAAGAAAAACAACTGGAAATTCCATCCGTTCCGTGTTCTTACTTTAAGGCAATTGTTTTAGAGACAAAGGCTAATCTAATAGCAAAACACATTTTAGCTAATCAGAACCAGGAAGCCTGCTAACCAAACAGATGAAAATTACTCAAGGTAGTTAAATCCAAAGCAGACTGTGAAGAGTTACAATCAGATCTCACAAACCTAGGAGAGGACAAGAAGTAATGCATACTGTAAATCATAATACTAATTATGCATTGCTAATTTGCACCCCATAATTTTGTGTTATCATTAGGAAAGGTCTTGGACTCATTATGCACAGTTCTCAAAAAACACCTGCTCAGTGTGCAACAGTCAAAAAGCTAAATGTTATTATTTATCCCTGTCCTAATGGCTCATAAGACAGAAAATACTGTAATGCTACAGGTTGAACCTCTCTAATCCGGCAATTTATAGTCTGGCAACATCTATAGTCCAGCCTGATTTCAGTTAGCCAAATGTCCGTTTACCATGGGTATGGACAACTTTCCCACGGTCCCATATTTTGTTTACAGACATCAGACCTGGGTCTCAAGTGTTCTGTGCTGTTCCTTAGCTCTAATTACCCCAAATATCTTCTAACAGCCCAGTAGGCCGTGGAAGTCTGATCATGGTGCTAGACAATACTGACCTCCCAAATACTGACCCTCGGCAAATTCTCTCATTCAGCACCTGTCAGATCCTGAGGACGCCAAACTAGAGAAGTTCAACCTGTACTATATAAACCCATGCTATGCCCACATCTCAAACATTGACTATGTGCAGTTCTGGTCTTCCCATCTCAAAAAAGATATGTTAAAATCAGAAAAAGTATAGAGAAGAGCAACAGAGTGATTATATGAGGAACGATTAAAGAGACTAAAACTGTTCAGGTTGCAAAAGAGACGACAAAGGCGGGACATGAAAGAAGTCTACAAAATCATGAACATGGTGGAAAAAGAAATAGGAAGCGTTATTTACCCCTTCGTGGTACAAGAACCAGTGGTAACCCATGGAAATTAATATGCAGTAAGTTCAACAAACAAAAGGAAGTACTTCTTCACACAATGAACAATCAACCTGTTGCCAGGGGATGCTGTATAAGCCAAAAGTATAAGCAGGTTAAAAAAAAAAGAATTAAGTAAGTTCACGGAACCCCATGCTTTGGGTATCTCTAAGCCCCTTATTACTAGAAAATGGGATATATCACTGGCGAAACTGGCCTTTTCTGTTCACTGCCTCTGAAGCACCTGGCACCACACACTGTCAGAAGACAGGGTATTGGGCTAAGGTGGACCATTTGTTTGATCGACTGTAGTCATTCCTACACAGGACATACAGCCGGGGTGGCAAATCTTCCTCCACCCATTTCAACCAAAACATCAAAATCTGGCTCCTGTGTATTCCTCTCCATGGAGACCAGCATTCTAGCCAAGCGCTTACGGAGTTTTTCTTACTATGTACACAGGGTTGTTAGTGACTAAGCCAAGTGCCAAGTCATATTTGAACCCAGTCCACAGAGGTAGAAAGCAAGTGGATTAGCCCACTAAGATACCTTTATTTGAAGCTCAGTCACAGAAATGTATTCAACACGCATCTTTCTAGGCCTGCACTTTACCTGCACGGACCTCCTCGTGTTCCAAGACGACCCTGTTGTAGATGAAGCGAATGTATTTTGAAGGGTTATTGGTCTTGGGTCCTTCCTGCCCCAGTAGGTGGAGGATACGGGTGGCCAGGACAGTGAACTCGCAGTCCTCAATGAACTCGCACAGGTGAGACAGGCCAGTCTCTTTGCTCTCCGAGTTTTCCTCAATGATGCTGATGATGCAGTCCACGATGGCTCGCTTGTACTCAAAACCACCCTACACAGCAAAGGCCAGAGAGGAAATTCAAAGGAGGCCAGAAGTTTCTGGGAATGTTAATCAGCCAGGGAGGAATTCAGCTAGAGACAGACATCCATGACTACTGACTTTTAACCAGCATTTGAAAGGAACTGGGTAATAATACTTCTCAGCGCACAGGGCTGCTTTCAGCTACTTCCATACATGTACCATGCCCTGAAAATATTGCACTGATGGAACCATACTGGGGCCCAGCTCTTACAAATACGAAGGGGATGGAAGGCACACTGCAACCCTTAGTTTTTCAACGGCACATTGGTGTTACCTCTGTGCTTACTCAAGAAATGCTAATGTTGAAGGTCCCTGGGAAGCTCACTCCAGAGTACAATCACAAACACACCGATGAAAAAGCAAGCTTTAGAGAAGAACTGCAGCCACCAGCCTGAAGAGTTGACATCTTTTAAGAAAGAACCCATTTTCAGCAGCTCTGCTGGTTGATTCACTACATAAAACAATCGTAGCAGGAGAAAAACAATCCCTCCTCCCAAACCAGACATCCAAACATGAATCACAAAAGCAGTACATTAGGTATCAAATCCACCCCTGTAGGGCCAATAAAATGCAGTACATTAGGGTAGGAAGATAAAAGATCAATATTTCCCCTGACATGCCCTGCAACTGGTTACTACATACACATAAGATCACCTTCAGATGTAATTTATTCATGTTCACTTTGAACATCAGGGAATTAAACCGAGTTATGTCCTCTTCTAATTTATGTGCACAACTGTGGGTGCTCTGAATATATTAAGAGCTACAGGGGGTGAAAGAGTCATAAAACTGAGTGGTCCGAACTCAAACTATATTTCACAATTATACCAGCCACCCATGCACAATCTGTGCAAATGGAACATTTAATTTTCAAAGCACATAAGATGATTTGGTATGATCCAAAATGAGAGGCTTTAATAAGTGGAATATGATGTCATAACTGACAATGTTAATGCCAGCTGGGTAGCAGGCATATATGGAGTTCTGATTATTCAGAAAGGGTTTCAGAAAATCTCTGTAACAGTGCCTTCATGGAACTGTGTCTCTGAAGGCACACAGAGAACAGCTTCAGGAATGATCTCTTGTTGCAACAGCAGAGGGAGCAGAACTAAAATAGTTTTAGGTCATCTGACAATGGCTTTTTGACACAAGAGAAGGCTTCTTAGAATTTAATGTCAAAATACAATGGACAGAAAATGTTTGTTTAATGTTCACAGCCGTGTATTGCCAGCCGATCTCCTGTTACATGCATTTGCTTTGAAAGTCAATAAAGCCCAGCAGCAGAATCCCACTCATGCTGCAAATCAGATCATGGAAACACTGACAGTTTTTGATGTTACTTTGTAGAGAACTGTCACATATCAAGATTGTAATTTCTACTAACCATGCTTAGATTGGGATTGTAAGTTTTTCACCTGCTACACAGTACTTATTATATGGCATGCAGCACTACAGGGCCTCATTCTGATGGGGTTCTCTATGTGCGACTGCACTATTACTAAACAATAACCATACAAAGTAGATGGCAAGGAGCCTTACCTCTTCCCGGAGCATAGTGAAAAGGAAATTCATGAGGACAGCATGTTTACGTGGGTACTTCTGACACAAGGCACTGATGGCCTGCACCACCACAACCTGTACAGGTTTAGAAACACTGCATTTAGCAAGAAGAATTCTGACATATTTCAATTTGGTTTTTTTCTCCCCTCCACATCAGTTTTAAGATTGTGAAAGATATCGGACTGAGAAGCCCAGGAGACCACAGTTCTCCCTTACATCTACAAGACTGGTAGCATGCACTCGAGAAGCAGTCATAGTGATAAGAAGGGGCTCCTATCTCTGTGCACTGTTACTCCCTGGAGAAGGCTGGTAATGGGGCCCATCGGAATAGGGACTTAATTACAATGGGTGATCTCAGGAACAAAACCTACTAGTGGTGCCAAGTTATACAGACGGTGGGACAGTTTGGAGACAAGTCAATACCATCATCCCCTTGTACTCATGTCTCCAGCAGATCTGAAGCCAAAGCTCTGGAATTGAAAGTGTGGTGTAACCTGATGCGGATTTCAGAAGGCAAGTGTACACAGAGAAAGGCAAAGGCCCAGAACTGTCCCACCAGGAAACACCTTCCATACTTTGAACTCATCTGAGATTTCTGACATGAAGGAGGAGATCTGCTTCATGAGCCGGTCAATGCTGCTCTCACTACCAGTTTTCAGCAATGTGGTGATAGCCAGAGTAGCAATGCTGCGGTTGGAATCAGTCACTAGGTTCTCCAGGTCCAGGTTACAGGCAGTTACAGCAGATGGGTGCTTCATGGCAACCTAGTGAGGAGAAACAATGGAATTCACCGAATACACGGAAAGGGCTTGGCTGACAGAACAAACTGCTGTCTCCACCAATACAAAATATGTACGGTAGACAGTCACCCTCCAGGGGAGGTGAAAGCTAAATAAACTCCTAGAACACTGAGTCCTACCTTATTGAGGGTACGGACAGCTGCATATCTAAGAGCCGCCTTTGGGGAGCTGCAGAACAACTGAAGCACTGAAACACAGCATCGAACATGGAATTTAGAAACTGATGAACCAGGCATGCTCTACATAAAAGATTCTGATTCACGGTTAAGAGCAACAAGGAAGAGAAAATAATTGGAATCTCTCTGGATTTACCCTCTCAGAATCATAGGGACCCATAGAAGCGTAAGCTAGTCCAGTGGTTTTTCACATGTCTGCAGACAGGTAGGGGCCCACCGCTTATGTGTAAAGGGTCCATGAAAGGTTGTTGTTCCCATAGAAGAGTAGTGTTCAATGTGTGTTCCATGGACTATGTTTAAGATTTCCAAAGGGGACTACACTTCCATTTTAAATTTTTTAGGGGCCCCAATTAAAAAAAATAGGTGGAAATACATTAAGCTAGACCATGTCCCTCCTTTTCCTAACATCACTAGAAGGTGCTCAACAAGCCAAGATTTGGAAATATCTATCTCCATCTTCTAACTGATCTTCCCATTGGGCCTTTATTTCCACTGCCACTTAAATCCATTCTTTCTTGTTTCAATTTAAATCCCATTCTATTCCACGTGTTGTTGGCCAACAGAGAGAGCTGTTCTTGCAGATGGCGGTCGCCTACACACACCTTCCTCGGAATCCAAATCAGAATCCAGGTCTCTCTCAGAGCTGCTGGCACTCACAATGCAAAAGGATTTTTTGTTGCTGCTAATTAAAATGGACTGCATTGTAGAGACATGGAGCCTGGAACCATCCACACTGAATGCAATAGGGAAATAAATACTTTCTATAAACAGCAAAGATATACACAGACAACAGTGACATCTCAAAAAGCCCGAGTACTGACAAAGTCAGCAAATGCTGTTGCCATAGGACCACAACCCCTTTTCCCCCATGCCCCCCCGTTACACCCTTAAATAGCACTAGAATTACCAGACACAGCAGGTGCCAGCTCCTTGGCAGTGCAGGTAGGCAAATTAACAATGGCTGAAGCAGCTTCATAAACCACCATCTCATGTTTATTCCTTAAGCAGCTCTCAATGAAATCGAACAAGGGGCTGTCATGGCTAGGTGATAAAGACAAGAAATTAAGAGAAATGAAAAGGAACCTTAGGCACTCAGAGGACAGAATGGGCTGGCAGAGAAGAAATGGCTCGCAGAGCTGCTGGAGGTTGCATTTTATGAAAAAAATATAATTGCAATCAATCTGCAGGTAGATGGTTGTCATTATGCTGCACTAATTTGCATGGCAAGGGTAGAACTACGAACCCTCCTAGTTCGAAGCACAAACCTTCTCCGCAGTGAATGAAAGGGGAATTTCCATCAGCTGTTAGACAAACTGTATAGGACTCATGACAATCGACAGTGCAGTTCTGGCACTATCCAGCAGAGGGTGATGGCACCTACACTGTAGTCACTTATTTGCTATGGGACATAGTGGACCCCCTCCTGCCCCCGAGATATGCGCACTCAAGCTGCGCATATCGGGTTAATGCGACTCTCAGTGGGGAGGAAATGGCACCTAGCTGCTACGCTGGTCAGTTTCCTGGCTGACGCCCCTGACAGGAGCCAAGAGTCAGACAGCCGCCCCTGAGACCAGTGGGGATACTGCTCCGGACAACAACAGCAGCCAGACTCTCCTGAGAGGACCTGGGAGGCAGAACCAAGAGTCAGGCTGCTGCCCCTGACAGGAGTAGGGAAACTGACCAGCACATCAGCACTGGTCAGTTTTCCCTACCCTGTGAGCAGTGGGAGCCCAGAGCGAAGCTCTTGGCTGCCAGCCACTCACAGGAGACAGGAAACTGACCAGCGCTGCTGCACTGGCCAACTTCCTGGCTCCCCCGGCCAGCTTCCTGGCTCCCCCGAGTTGCATTAAGTTTGACTTATGTGGGGTTGAGCAAGAACGCAACCCCCTGGTAAGTTGGGGGTCTAATGTATGGAAAAATCACATGAAAGCTTTCAATGAAATGCAAGAACCATGCACAAGGGGGGCAGCATAAACATGGAAGCTAAAAGCCAGATCATCACACATCTGAATCAGGCACATAGTGTAGTTACAAAAGAAATGTGACAGGGAAATCACCTCTCCCTCCCTTTTTTGTGCTATCTTGTTACAATTAATAAAAGGAAAAAAGTTGCATGCTGTACGTTATTTTTAAGGTTTAAACCAAAACAGATAACAGGACAAGCCTGAAAAAGGACATTCCTCAGATCCCTCTTGTAAATCTTCTAGTGCCACAAAACAACTTCTTTACCTTCCTGCTTCTTCCTCCAGCAATTTGCTGGCCACTCGGATCATCATGCAGTAGGCAAAAGGCGACTTCAGGCCATGACGCATGAACTTGCTGAGCATCTTGTTGACTGCCAGACGGTCATTCTTACGCACATGGTAGAGTAAGCCAAGGGCATGATACTACATAGATTAACAAAGAAGGAAAGAAATGGATTCACAAACTATATGCTATGTTATTTATTAATTTATTCATCTATGGCTCAGAGACGTACAACCAAGCTTGAAGAACCCCAAATCCCCTGGCAGGGGAGATATCACAATCATAAAGTGGTTTTCTCAGGCTCATACATTGTAGTGCAGGTGTGCTGACCCCTGCAATTTGCCCAAATGCAGGAAACTGAAGTGCATAATTTGTGGTAGTGGGGGACTGCATTCACACCTTCCCCTGGAAAAACAACAATCTAGCACATATGTCTGAGAGTTTCTTACCTGCACCATGATATTGTCACTGGAAGCTGCTTCCTGAGCCTCGTTCACCCAGCGTTTTACCACATCAAAGCTGGTCTTCAGTAGGTGCTGTGGGCACAGAGTAACCATAAGAAAGGAACCCATCACGGTACAGGATACGCTTTGGGATTCACTGAGTCACTTTAAACAGCAGCAACCCCTACCTTCTCCTTGCTGGGTTCTGGAGAGAATGATATAGACCTACCTTGTAGGGGTGTTGTAAGCACTATTCCTCAACATGAATACACAAGGGAGAAAGGGAGAATCTTGATAGTGATGAGTTTATATTCCATAATAATGTCCTGAGGCCCAAATCAGGGTTGGAGCCCCACTGTGTGGAGTGTCCCACACTACCCCCACAACAAGGACTCAGAACTTGCCATCTAATTCCAACATTGTCTCAGTTAAGCAGTTTCAAATCTACCTTTACAGAAATGCAAATCATCAAACCAATTGGCATTTCTGCTTTCCCCAGTTCCAATCTCTCAGCTGTCATTAACAAGAGGAGGAAATATACACACACCATATTGGAAGAGAGACCATATGTCTAACGTCATGACCCCTCCACAAAGCTCCATATAAGCTTTCTGCCATGTGATCGCAAATAGGAGATTTCCAGGCAGCCAGGCTATTCCTACACAAACACTGTTGCTTAGTAGTTTCTGAACCATGACTAAATTTTGCAGACTGACATTCATGCTGTCCACAGGAGAAGTGAGCATTACAAGGTGCGTGAGTCAAAAAGCTAGTCCAGCGTGAATGGGCTCTGTAAGCTTCCTCCTCCCATCATGTCTGTTTCACAAATGGACCAATGCAGGCCTCCAGAGGATATGACTCCGCACTGTCGAGTGTGTCCTAATTAATTACATTTCATATTTAAAGAAAAAATTTCTCTTCTGAAAAGACAACTCACACCTGAACATATGAAAACACTGGAGAGCAGAGAACATGCTGCTCAGCTCCCAACACAGATATTTGCTTCCTGATTTAACTGGCCCGCACGCGAATCCCTGCAAGTGCATACACACCAGTGATGACACCAGAGCAGAGCTGGAAACGCTGGGCACCTTGTCCACAATTGCCTGCTTCATGTAGCGCTCAATGGCTTGCAGCATGGTACTCTGCAGAGAGGGAGAAATGAGAACCAAATCCTTTGAGCAGATATGAGGAAAGCTTCTGCAAGGGTTGCAGAGAGAGAGGGAGAGAGAAGCTGGAGGTGGGCTGCAAGGACATGTTGGGAAGGACAGACAGACATGGCCAAGAAGATAAGAGCCCAGCAACAGGAAGTCACCTGAGTGGCAGATGATACTTACGTCAGTGATTTGGCAGAGTGCTCTCACAGCAGGGCCTCGGTAATTGTCATCCTTCCCAGTCATGTCTTTGGTTAAACTGTATAAAGATAATGGACATTTTTAGCATTGCGCATTGTACCCTGTAGTTGAGCTATGAGAAGCACACATACAATGTGTGCACATCGCAACAGAGGGTCACTGGCTTTCAGAGCCAAAATACACAATAGGAGGGTAAGAGGATATGACAATGTTACTTTCAGCTTAGTCCTGCTCTGGTCAGGAAAGTTTGGGCACAAAAGGAAAGACAGAAGCCCTTATGCAATTGAGCCCACCCCAAGAGACCAAAACACCAGTGAGGCTACTTAACAGTTAAGAAATGAAGCATCTGGATTTCTTCCCTAACCATCCTGTCACTGCTCAAGGCAATGAGCTGTGTTTGGCACTAAACTGTGTATGGAGGTGGGGGGACTAACAGTCCCTATATACAGGGGCTGATTTCCAAATGCTGCAAGGGGGATGTACATTTGTAATTCCCACTGGGCAATCACTGGATCAGAGATGGTGTGTCAGAGAAGGCTTGGGCCTTACTAGAAAGGTATGTTAAGCAGCATCCAATTAGGCTAGAACAATAAAAGTCACATGGCTAAATCCCTGCCTCCCTATTTGGCAATGTAGTCCCCAGAGAACACTTCAAGACCTGAGTAATGTTAAAGTGCTCAGACAGAAAAACAAGAACTAAAAACAGCCCTTTACGAGAGAAGTTGATCAGACACCTTGGGGTGGGCACAGCTTAGGAACCCAGAGAGCCAAACCAATCACACAAGGGTCTGGCATACGGCATCTACTGCACTCTACAGTTCCCTTATATTATTAGGATTTCAATAGCCCCCTTTTAAAGCAAAAGCATTTCCTCAGCTTCATAACTGCCTGCAGGGAACACAGCTATCTCTAAGGTCGGGGAGAAGAGTTGTTGGAGGAACATGCAAATAGCAGTGAGAAGGAAGGCGCACTCCAGTGAGAACTCACCTACTGGTCACAATGATGACATCCTCTGCGATGCAGGACATCTCTTTGATGGTCAGGTAACACATCCTGCGAAGAGTGGGCTGGTAGGGAAAACAGGCAAAAGACCTCACACCCACCCTAGCAGGGTACTCAGAGTTGTCAACTCTTGTGATTTTATTGCAAATCTGACAGTGTTTGTCATTTTCCTTTAAGTCCCTGCTACTGGCACCAAGTGATTATGTGAGAATCTCAACTTTCATTTGGAAAAAAAAACAAAAACAAAAACGGAAGGAAGGGTGCTACCCTGACCCTAGTGAAGTCAATGGGGAAATTCTGACATTGACTTCAGTGGGGCCAGGATTTCAGCCTGTGCTTTGTAGTGTTCATGGTTATACAGAAAAGCTCGAAAGCATGACCTGAGGAAGCTCTCAGGGCTCAGAAACCAGAAGGCCTATAACAAGACTTGAACAACTTTTTTTTTTAAATCATCACATTTTTAAGCCAAATTTCATAATTTTTGAAGCCTGACTCACGATTTTTGAACACAACAGGGCTGGCAATACAGGTGCTCTGCTGACAATTACACCTTGTAGGGAGGCAACAAGTGTTTGCTACTGGACTGCTCAGAGCTGCAGCATCACTTGTCCAGTTGGCTATTGGGCTGGTGCTAGTTCTTCCCCACCCTTCAGGCTCTACTGCAGGCTGAAGTGCCTCAGCAGGGTGGAGGTTCATTTTATCATGGAGTGCACAGTGAGGCAGATTTATACAGAGTTTAGCACAGAGGCCCAAGCTGGTCATAGCCTTTAGGGTCTCCAACTGTATAAATGTTAAATATTAGAGGCAGTTAAGACGGAAGAGCCCAATGGCTGGTGAAGCCCAATGAGTCTGTCTTATCAGATGGTTTGGTTACACAGTTAGAACACATTTCATAAGGAAGAGCTGGGAATGAAGGGATGAGTAAGAAAGTCATGTTAGACCTGGTGACTCTCTGAATACTTTATGTGAGAGCACTAGCCCTTGAAAAGTTCATTTGCCCCCTTCCCCACCCCGCCCCCCCGGATGGGAAGGTTCCCAGCCAGGAAATGGAGTTGCCCTTTCCCTTCAATATATTTGTCTGTAGGTTGTACTAGCATTAGCTAAGGTGCTGTCTACCTCAATATGTAGCCTCAGGACCTTTATATGTGTTTCCCCTCTCACAGGAATCTCCCAAAGAAGTGCTTCTCTACATGCAGACTTTGTCAAAGCACACAATGGAACTTTTAATGCACTGCAGCAGAGTCCAGAGGGCAATGCATGTGCAGCAAGCTTGTATGCTCTAGAGTCACACCCCCTCCTGCCACACACATCTCCATGCAGAAAAGCCCCTAGTCACCAAAGAACAACAGGGAAAAACAGGGCACTGCTGAGATGACAGTAGCTAGGAACAGATGCACTTCATAGTACTCATACGCACGTGGGGAGCATGGACCAGGTGGTTCTACCCGGAGGAGAGCAGCTTGTCCACAAAGAGATAGCTCAGGGCTGAAAGTGAGGCTCTCACCAGCTTCACATCATGGTTGACAGTTGTACAAAATTCGCACATATAGGACTTACATCATTGGACTGGAACAGCTTGGTCATGGCAAAGAAGGATTCCGTAGCTTCCATCACACCCAGATGTTCCCCCTAGAATTGGCAAAGCCAGAACAGACATTCTTATTTATTAGAAAGCAGCTTTTGTACAGGCTACAGGTACCACAACAGTACACTATCCACAACAATACAGCTTAGGTCATCATGAAGTGAGTTGTTATCTTCCCCTGCTACACACACACAGTGTGCCTCAACTCTGACAGGGAAGGACCACCTCCAGTGCCCATCAATGCTAGAAATTGGCCTGTGTGGTCCCTGATGGGCTGCTGAAAGTGCTTTAAGTGCTGGCGTAGGTGGAAGACGACTTTACTCACCACTGTTACAGAAGCATGACAACAATTGTTAGCAACAAGCCAATTTCCAAAAGGGTGCGAAGGGACTCCACAGCCCATTCAGTATTCCATCTCAGATAACATGGCTAAAGGGCCAGTTAAGTCCAGACTTTTAAAACTAGTTATGTCTCTAACAACGCAAAATCCCACTAGACACCCACCTGTTTCTTCAGGTGCCTAAATACCTTTAAAAATCTGGCTCTTAGTACCCACTGCTATATGGATATCAGACCAGTAGGAACTGGATTTAGAACCGAGGTGGTCATCAAATAGCTATAAGTCACTAATTTCCAGATGCCACGAATCTGTGCATTTGCTTTTTCATATTGTCCATTCGCCAAAACTCTCTGGCCCTGGAGAAAGCGATAACTTACTTGACTTGAAGTAACATTTTATAAGGTACCAGTTAAAATTAGTAGGTCAGACTACTTTATAAAATAAAAATGTTTATAATCTAAAGCATTCCTAGCTTACATTCTCTCCATTACCTGGTTTATGAGATACAGAATCTTGGTGAGGATATGAGCGCATTTCCGAGGGTTAATGGGCGTCTCATTAAACACCCGAGCCTAGAAACAAACAAAAGCCAGAATAAGAGCTCCGATAGACATTCTCTGTGATTTATGTAACACATAACACATAGTATGAATTGAGTCATTGATGCAAGTTACAGACCAGATATTTTAGGACTCTTGCAGTGACATCAGACTTTTTTAGTTTACATTAAAAGAGATGCCCCCACTTTCTCAACAACAATCTAACTCATCCTGGATCTGAAAGCCAAGATTTGATAAAGGATCTGATGGGTCAAATTTCAATCTCACTAACACTCATGAAACCTCATTGTAAGTGGAAAATCAATTCTGTTGATGATGCCATGTACCAGAATAGAATCTGGTTTTCCCTCTCAGAGTGGAGTTCTTTCTGCAAGACTAATGAGAGCAACCAATCTTTTACTATTTTTATCACTGAAGTGAATAGCTATAACTCTGATTATGCAAGAACAGGTCTGCAAACTAAAAAAAGGCCTTAAAAACAGACTTTTTTCAGAGAAGAACCACACTTCATAGGCAAAGATTATCCAACAGTCAACCATAACCCCGCTTATTAATTTCCCCATCCTACTAGAATTTTAGTGCACCCCAGGCAGAATTCCCCTTTATGAGAAGAACTGAGATAAACTGGGAAAATCTATTCTTCCTAGTGACAAAAAAAAAAAACAACACATTTACAGTTTAACTCTTTTCATTATTATACAAACAGAATCCATTGTACACGCTACTCCTGCCCCAAACCAATGAGAGCTTTACCACAGATTTCAGTGGTAGCAGGATTGCTGTTTTCTAAAGATCTCTAACTTCCTACTTCAGAGAAGAGACTCTACCCCCAAGTATGTGCATATAAGATATGTGATTTTAAAAACTTACCTCTTGCAACACTGCACTTTTCTCCAGGTGCTGGAATGGATTGGAACCACCCCCTATAAAATAAGCAACAAAGGTGATCCTAGGAATTGTAGTGTGTAATAAGACACTAAAAAGCCTCCCTTTTGATCACGCCTTTCACACCTGCAGCTTAAAATAGCTTAAACATGAACTCACTTTTCAGAGACTTTTCCAAGAGAATTGTTCTTGGCATTACTTACTGGTCAACCTGATCCCCAAATCCATCTCACTGGGGGCTTCTCAGAGCTTCTCCCCACTTTGCAGCAGTTATCCATCAGTTGAGGAAGACTGTACAAGACTTCCTTCAGAACTAATCAAAGTTATTCCTATATGGGCCAAAGAGGGGTGCTGAATACAAAGAGTATACTGCTAGCTCTGGGAGCAAAGGAATGGGCCAAAAAATTAAATCCAGTGTACTAACTGCCACAGAAAACACTAAACACCATTATAAAACAATCAGACTTTGTCAGTAAACTATATTTTTGGATACACTGCTAATTAAAAGAAAAATCAGGCAGTGGAACTGGAAAGCCCAGAAAAAGTGTATTTAATTGTCTGATTTAATAAACGGCACGCTAATTTCTATAGAAAACCAAAATGGGCCTGGAATGATCAGAAGGCAAGAATACAATTTTAATCAATAGCTAGCCCTCATTAAGTGTTCATTAGTGAGCTACAGTCTTTCACAAGCTGACTGCTATTTATAAGCAAATTTAGGGATGTTTCTTACAAAGACTACTGGTCCCAACTTGGAATACTTCAAGTCCAGATGAAAATAGAGTAACGCACTCTGCTGCTTCTTATGTAAATAAGATGCATCATTCGTTAGGTTCAGAATAAGCGACAAAAACAGTACCTTCTGGGGAAAACCTTGAGGACGCTTACATGTTGGAGGGGAAAATAAGAATGAGACGTGAATATACTAGCATAAAATTCCAGTGTGGGCACGTGCACATCTTCCAAAGCAGGATCTGAAAAATCACTTAATTTTACTGGCAACTACACACAACTGACAGCCACTCCAGCCTTCTCTAGTTGTGATTCTAAAGTCTGCCACTCACAACAAAAATCACCATCAGCTACTTCACCTTTCCCTAGCCCATTTCATATAAGTATCTCAAAGCACTTTACATTCTTTGAGCTAAATAATTATCCCTATTTTAGAGATGGTGAAAACTGAGGCACAAATACATTAGGGGCTACACTTTCAAACATGGCCTCTGTTTTCGGGTGACCAACTTGATATGCCTTGAGTCTCATTTTCAGAGGTGCTCTGAATTTACTTCACTTTGTGTTGGCGGTGTTCAGAACCTTTATATGTCTAAAGCTGAGCACTCAAAATTAAGGAGAAGTCCTGTGGCACCTTATAGATTAACAGATTTTTTGGAGCACAAGCTTCCATGGGAAAAGACCCACTTCGACAGATGCACGTGGGTCTTTGCCCACAAAAGCTTATGCTCCAGTAAATCTGTTAGTCCATAAGGTACCACAGGACTTCTAGTTGTTTTTGCAGATACAGACTAACACAGCAACATTTCTGATACCTGTCACTCAAAATCAGAGTCCAATTTTGAAAATATACTCAGAAGTCACTTGACCCAGACCACATAAATCTGTAGAAGAATTGGTAGAGAACTCAAATACCCTGACTTCCAGTCCCAGGCCTGAGTCACAGAAATATCTTTTAATGATTTCAGGATTCCACATAGAATAGTAATCTATTGGGTCAATAAATCAAGGGATGAGCTATTGGATGTAAGGTTGAAAATGGCAATGTGCTCAGTGGAGTGTCATAACTATTAGCTTTAGGACTGTCGACTTGTGCACATGCAGAGAACTTGAATGGAAGAAGAAATGTGTCAGGATTCTAGAAATCTTCATTCACCACAGAAAAAGGGGATGAGGAATGACCAAAAAGGAGCAAAACAATTCAGAAGGCCTTGCAAACTGTCCAAGCAGCAAAGACAGGGTGAGTAAATGAGGACTATTATTAATCAGAGGGAAGCAAGGTGAGGTAGTAGAGCCAATGCCAGAAAATAAAGGACCACATCTTCAACCAACTTCAGCTATGTCTGTAAAGTTTGCATGGGCAACCAGATGCCCTGACAATGGCTGAGGATGCAATTAAAGAGACTCCTCTGAAGATATGGCCTCCTGAACAGTCATACCTTAACAAATTACTGGAGAAAAGATGCAGAGGAATCCTGAGACAAGGCCAAAATCTGAGCAAAGGGTTTAACATACATTAAAATAATAATAAATAATAATATAGTAATAAAAGACAATCTTGGGAGCTGCAGACATGCAGAGATACATCCCGGAGGCCAATCATTGGGATTATTTTACAATTGAATTACTAACATTATGAGAGAAACAACTTATATTATATTAACTACCCACCAGATAAAGGTTACATAATCACCTGAAGAAGTTGCTATGAGATACAAGTGAAAACCCAAATGTTTATCCAGATAGACTCCTGTCCAACACACTCAGTATTCAGCAGTGATTCTGTGTGGATCATGCAGCAAAGATGATACAGCCCTCTCCCTTTATCCAGACACTGTTTCTTTGCTGAAGAGAAGCAGCAGAAGGAAGAACTGAATAATTTGATGAAGCTGCTCCAAAACACCTAGAAGCTGCACCTGCGCTGCTCATTACAATGATCTGCAAGGGCCTGCAATGTACCCTTGAAAAGAACATTTTAAGTCACTTTGGGCATTTCAGAGCCACTGCTGCATCAGTCTTCCTACGAAAAGCCAAGATATGGGACACAAACACTACTGGCGAGTGCATAAGTCAGTTTCTAGGCTGCTTTGTGACACTTGGGTTGACAATCAAGAGACTTTTTTCTCATACATATGTTAAATAGTCACAGTTTTTTTACTGTAAGTCCCACACTAATATACAGAACACCTGGGGTTGCTGTGTCAAGTACAGGTAGTGCAGCTCCCTGGACTACTTCACTATCCTGAACTGTCCTCCTCTAATGGAAGCCTAATAAGACGTTTTTTTCCATTTCCAGATTCTTTGGTCCAGTCTCCTGTATGGTTTGGCACTGTGCAAATGACATAGATCAAGTTTGCCCAATAATCATTTTCACAATGCTTCCCCAACTCCACCCTTCTTTTTAGATTGCATCCATCTTCATGCCCCTAGAGCGCCAACCTCCCTCTTTTGTATGAGTGCATCAATATTTTACTCTACAGCAACTATCAGGACACCAATACTGTACACCACAGCAAACACCATCTCCTTAACTAACCACCTGCTTCACATTTACCCCAAACATCTTGAACAGCAATCTATGCATATGCATATGCACACACGCACAAACTAAATGCAACTCTAGGCAGAGATGCTGCCAATAAAAGGACACAGAGATGACTCCATAAACTTCCAATTGGTACATCAATCAGCTAGATCGGCCCTATATTTTTTAAAGCTCCAGGCATAAACGCCAGGTGGACCAGTGACTGATCTGGGGGGGACAGAGACAGGAGACAGGGAAGCGGAAGTTCCTCTAGAAGTGTATCTTTCCAGGTGCAGCTGTTTCCTCACCGCCCAGTGCAGCTGGCGTTGGGGTGGCAGTGCAGTGGGGGGTGGGGCGGATAAGTGCTGCTACAAATCAGGGGAAAGCAAGGTGCGGTGAAAATAAAGGCTCCCCACACCTTCAGCGGGCCTCCCACACGGCGCCAGCAGCCAGTGCCACGGAGGAGCGCTGTGGGCAGAGTTAAGGGGAACGCCTGGCGGCGCCTCACGAGCCCAGATGTGGGGGCAGCCCCGGAAGGGGACGAGCCCCGCGGCAAAGGGCCGAAGGGGGAACCAGAGCCCGGCGGCTCCGCGGGGAGGTTCCTGCAGAGCTCGGCCCCGCCGCGGAGGGAGGCGGGCAGCGGAGCCCCTGGGCTGGGCTCGACTCGGCCGCCCCCTGCCAGCCACGCACTCACCGGCCTCCTCATCCTTCTTATCAAACTTCTTCAGCATCCTGCCGGGCGGACGGGGGCGCGAGCCGGGGGTCTCTAGCCCAACACCTCCACTTCCGGCCGCAGCGCCGCTTCCTGCCAGCCTGTCACCGGGACAGCTCAGCCGGACAGCGCCGCGCACGCGCGTCCCGGCGGGAGGCTGGTCGGGCTGACGTGGCTGCCTGGCCTGCGGCCGGCCCAGGGCGGGAGGCGACAGTGCGGCGGGGCGGGGCTAGGGGAGGCCCGAAGACTGGGGACAGTGACTGAGGGGGCGGGGCAGTGACTGGGGGACACAGCCTGTGGGGTAGTGACTGAGGGGGGCAGGGCAGTGACTGGGATCGAGGCAGTGACTGAGGGAGGCACCGCCTGAATGGGGTCGTGACTGAGCCGGCCGTAGCGACTGCGAGGCAGTGGCTGAGGAGGGCGCCGTCAGTCGGGCCGCAGCCTCGGTAGTTAGCATTTCTCTGGGTGCAGGGTGTTTCCTGTGTTTTACTCTCCTGTCCATGCGGGGTGTGGGCCACAGGAGCACTGTTCCCTGTGAAGCTCAGCGCTATTAGAGGAAGAGTAGCTCCTTCCAGGTGTGGCACCTGGGGTCAGGTCAAGGCATCTGGTCTTCCCCTGGCAGCAAGGCTGAAAGCGGGTGACGTTTTCAGCTTGCAGCGAAGGATGTGAGAGACCTTTAAGATGTACACTGAAACTCAGGCTGTTGTGAAATGTTACCCCTCATCCTTTCTGCCCAACTCTAGAGGGGTCTGTTGGAGGAAAATGTTAAAGATTGGGGACATTATATGAAAATCCAGTGGGATTAATGAAAGCGCTTTAGGTCCCGCTCTCTTCTGTGGTAATAACACTGTGGGCTGTCTACTGCCACATGGCAGTTATCACTGAGAATAAGGTGTCTGCTGGGGTCATTTTTGCAGACCCATTGTGCCCAGTTCCTATTTTTTTTCCTATATGGACCAGTTAGCACCCCAGAGTGTTCTTTACAATCATATTCTGTTCTATGACAGTATTCCAGAATTAAAATCCAGCTGCTGCTGTCACAGTTAGATCTAAAGACATTTCATGGGGTGCAGTTCCCTTCTGAGTAAAGTTTACATTCCCAGTCAAGGTTTACATGAGGAAGAATAAATGTTTCCCACTCAGGATGTTAAATGGTTAACTGGTAAGCACACCAGTAAGTAAGAGGCTTATCATTACGCTTACTGGTTAACCAACCCTTTCTGGTGAACCCCACCCTTGGCTAGCCATGCCTGGGTGGAACGGTTGGGGCTCTGGAGGGCCTGAGTTGTGGGACCTGACCACTGTGCCTGGGCCCCATAGCTATGCCCAGGCAGGAGGCCCTAAGTTAAATGGTTAACCAGTTGTGTTGAACTGGTTAACTGTTTTAACATCCCTATATCCCACCTTTGTGTATTATAAAAAAATGCTTCCCTCCTCATGCTGAAAGTTGTAATCCAGGGCATGAGCCACATCAAAGCAGTAATTGCTTACTGCCCTGCAGCACTCCCAATAACTCTATGAGTGAGTACAACACAGAAAAATTGAACACCCAACAAAGACAGCATTGCAGCTGGTGCTATAGCTGGAATATTTTAGCTAAACCCTTCAAAGTGGAAATTAAATGCCATTTTTTAAAAAGTGAGAGTAATTAAGTATTGAAAGAATGTGTCGGGGATGTGGTGGATTTCCATCATTTGAACTTTTTTAATCAGAGCTGGATGTCTTTCTAAAACCATGCTCTAATTCAACCCCAACTAAGAGCTTTTCCAGTCCTGTCTTGTTCCCAGAAATACCACAGCTATTTCTTGGCATAATGAACCCGTCTACTGCCCACCCCCAAAATAGCAGTATGCATCCTACAGAAGGCTTTGCTCCTCCTATCTACCTTTTGAATAGCTCTAACAGTCTTCTGGGTTTTATCAGGATGGTTGCAGGCAAACAAGGAATAACTAGTAATATCTCACAAATTCATTTATATTATTCCTTTCCCCAAAAGGCAGTTTTCTGTGTTGTATACAGGGATCATTTCATCCATCACTAGGGTGCAACATGACAACTGTTGAAGAGAGCACAGAAACATTTAGCGATTTAGGAATACGATGAAGCATGCTGTGTCCCATGTAAACTACATGGGAAATTAATGAAAGTACAATGGAGCCCAGTTTGGCCTGGTCACCAGGCTTAACATACTCTCTTGTTTTTTTTACCTTGTGATCATTAATAACCAAATGATGTATTGACTTAAGTTTTACATTACATTTGAATGTATGGCACCTCTCTCCACACAGCGCAGTACCTGCTATCACCATTGTGGCATATTTGTTCAGTACTGACTCAAAGAGAAGGACATTACTCACTGAACCACTAAAACTCTACAGTGCCCTTTGCAGGTGTGCCACCAGGGACTAGTTCTGATCTAGTCCAGCCCTGCCTACTTGTGACATTCAAGATTTCTGAGTAGGGTCATTTTATTTTTTAACCAATGAGGGTGGTCATCCTGCAGTAACAATGAGCTGTGGATTGCTTTGTCATCTTTTGCAATCATCCTAACTTGGATTCAAAAAGCTTGCAGCAAGAGACTTGGTATATTATGAGTCTAACGACAGATCTATTTACTGTGTAAGTTAGTGGTGTGCTACCTAAAGTTGTCTGCTAGCGGTGTACTGTTTTGTTCTCCCACCTGATTCCCTAAGTCAGAAAGTGCCTAGGCAAAGGCATGTAGCTTGACACTAGCTCTGCTTTAATACCTGCTGGAAAAATATGTAATGAGAAATGTACTTACCGTAGAATAAGTAGTCCTCATAGAACATGGCAATGTCTGGGCTGAGCTCCAACTAGTTTGAGAACGGCTTCTCTTTCCAAATGAACTGTGCACTTTGTACCAGCCTCTCAACCCCAGCTCTCTGCTGTTATCTCAAAACCTCGCTGAAGACGTTGGAGTCAAGGTCCAGCAGGGAAACCTGACGTTTCACACTTACCCTCAACAGCATCTATGTCTTGTAAAAGTCAGCACTTCTGCTAGGTTTCCAGTCAGTGAGGGTACCCAGACAAGAAGATATCAGATGCAGGGAGCAGACCAATTGCTACTGTAAACTGGTACAGCTTTATTTCTTTCAGTGGACCAGTGTTTAGTTCTCTCACACTGGAGGTGTTATCCGTGAATTACCATGGCTTACCTTTTTATTTCCATACACAGATCTTGAATCTGGGCAAAGGTACCTCTAGAACCTGTCAGTGCTATACCTGGGTCAGTCCGAGAACAATAGTTCAAAGGCTTAGCACATTTTATCGTTTTGGAATGAAAACAAACTCCATGGGACCATGCGGTAACCTTAGCAACTCCTTGCCCTCTTCCTCCCACCTGACTCCTGGTCCATCAGTAAAACACCAAAGCCAATTTCCCTCTCCAGGTGGCTGATCTCAGAGATGACCTTCAGGCAACTTCATTTTCTTAAGGTCTTATAAATGTAAGGTGTTCTGTGTTTGGAAGGGTTGGCTTGCTTGTATAAAAATGCATGACTCCGTAGAGTGGAAGGGTCTTTCAGCATACTAAAGGTGTGCTGAGATGTGATGAGACAGGATCATCCAAAATGTTGTAAAGCAGGCGTGTCCAACCTGCGGCCTGCAGGCTGCATGCGGCCCTGGACAGCTAGTAATGCAGCCCCACAAGATCGTAAACTTTTAACATTATTATGTGATTTATATACATTAACTATATTATATATTTTGTATGCGGCCCAAGACTATCTTCACTCAATGCGGCCCAGGCAAGCCAAAAGTTTGGACACCCATGTTGTAAAGAAAATATATTTTAAAATGCTATTTTTTTTAACATATCAAATCTTTCTGCACATTCTTTACAGGATTGCGCAGCTGGTAAATAAAACTTTAAAGAAAAACATAATTGTATTTACTGTATTTATCAGAGACACAAATAGAGAGCAGTCTTTGGGGATTTTTGCAGTGTTGCTATGTCTTCAAATGAAACAATTGCCAAATTCCTCCAGGATGAAGAGAGGGAGAGGGAAATACATTAAAAGAAGTTTCATTTCCAATTTCCTGAAGATGTTACCTTTAAAACTTATCACCACTTTGCTGTATTGTCTGGAAAAAGCCAGATGTAGTGGGGCCACAAGAAATCATGCTATCCTTGCAGCTTGGGGTCTCACTGTAAAGAGAAATCTGTATGGACTGATTTCTGATAGAACACTGGTGTAAATCAGGAGTGACTCCACTGAACTTAATGGAGACACTCCAGTAGAAAACAAGAGAAAAATCAGGCTCCATCTATTTAAAAACACACATTCATTTTCCCACAACCCTAATAATATAGAAGATTATTAAAACAAACAATTCATTGTTACTGTTTGCTAACTTTTAGACTGTCACTTAGATTGGCGCAGTAAAACTCACCTCGCCAGTTTCACTTTCTGGTTCTGCAAATTCCTCCACTCACCTGGACTGCTGAGCTTGTGTTTCCAACACTATGGGGAGAATGTTTGTAAAAATAACTAATTCTCATTGAAATAGAGAGATAAAAACATTTCTGTGCATACCAGTATATGTGAAATTTATTGTTTTTAATAGGGGGACCAAACTACCTGTCAGTGATGTTTTTATGTTTGCAGTTATTATTTTGTTGACTGGAAGGGACAAAGTATTTACTGTAGCTCTTTGCCTATAACACTGATGCATCCCACACGTTTCATGTTCCAACAGAAGCCAAGATAATTATACAGAAGAGATACCTGCAGGAAGTTTTGGATTTGAAAAATGCTCTGTACGACACTAGCAAAAACTACACCAGAGACCCAGTTCCTTCATTTGTTTTTTTTTTATTCTTTGCCTTTTCTTTGGCCCCCCAACACTATAGCCTCTAACTGAATCAAACATGAATAATGTTATCCTCACACACAGGTAGGGAAGTAGTACTATTGGAAGCGAGACAAAGAAAAGGGATTGAGAGTCTTTTCCAAGGTTGCCGTTGGAGTCTGTAGAACAGCTGGGAACAGATGCCAGGACTGGTTTCCTGACTTCCCGTGTACAGCCACAGTTACAAGACCTTTCTTCCTCTGGATGGAGCTAACTTAGCTCAGCACAACATGTGGTCACTAGTATACAGTAAATTTATAAATAAGTCAAATTCTGAGACCCTTACACAGTTTTTAAATGAGTTTTCCTGAACAAGAACTGAATAAAAGCCTCAGTGTTTGGCACATTATAAATGTGACAGAGAAAGGATGCAGCTTGCCCAAGGTCAAACTGCATGGACAAGTAAAATTAGAATGTATGTGTATTTTACGAGTCCTACTTGTGGCTTGAGTTCTTGAATGTGACTCCCATTTCCTTGCATTTGCATCTACCTCTTATGTAGTAGTGGCAACTAATAGCGGTAGCAAAGCTATGCAGCAGAGACCTTGGATAGCTGTAAAAGTGGCTGAACATAAAGAGGCAGAGCTGGCTCCATCTGGATAACCAGGTTTCTGTGGACCACCTACCACAAGTGGCAAACCCATGCACTAGATCACATCTGTGCAATGGGGATTTCCAAATTCTGATGAAGCTGAGGATGGTAGTCTTTCTGAAATGGAACTAGATTCATTTTTTGCGTCCAATTTGTGCCATGAGCTTTGCATTGGCTGCTGCTTTGGCCTGCATCTGCTTAGCTTTGGCCAGCTCTATCAGGATTTTCAGGATATGTGTGGGGACATCAAGTGATAGGAAGAACTTAGTCCCAGGGATTCTCTTTTTGACACTAGTGGCTTTCTTGTGGCTGAGTGAAGGCAACAAGGAAAGCGTCCTCTTGGCTGACTCCTCCAGTAACGCCCAACATACTTCCTTGTGGCTGGCCTCATCACCTCTGCCATGGCGACTTCTGTTTGCTGCTGAAAGGCCCTTATCAGCTGCCAACTTCAGGATCTTGCTGTTCTCCGCGGTGTCGCTGGTTACTAAGTTGTCTCTCTCCTCATGGCTAGTTTGGGGAAAGTTTGCTTCAGTATCATAGATAGTCTGAAGTATCTCACTCCCCATTTCCTCAGAGGTTCTTGCTGGAGCCCAGGACAGAATCAGGAAGCTTAGTAACGCTAAGATTCTGTGGTAGGGCATCATCTAGGAAATCTGCAAATGAACATGCAGTGCACTGTCAGTAATGAACACGAGATATTCCATGGGAAAAAAAAATCAACTGGCTGTACACAGAAAGGGTCTTTGCACCTGTGATAGCCACATATCCTTGTCCCATATCTGCCTTGTGACATTCTGCAAAAGGGTGCTTTTCTTTTAACTTATGTTCCAACTCTGGACATCTGGGGATGCAACCAAGATGTTTAGTAGCACAGCAACCACATTCTATGTGCAAGCAGCTGGCAGGTGAATACTGCCAGGATATGCTCACAGATGTCTTCTTGTTAGTGGTGAGGGAAGTGATTTCTGTGTTTCCAATATGCCTTGGTAAAGTGCGTTGGGACCTTAGGAATGAAGGCATTAGAGTAATGTAAGATAACATGCGTATAAGATACAGAGAGCCAAGGAGTTAGTGAAGCATCATGTATTATATTCCTTCCTCACTTGGTCCCATTTCTGACAAGCCCCCTGCACAAGCGCTGCAGGTGGAGAAAGCCTCTCTGTCATTGGGGGGAACACACAGAAGGTGGGGCTCTTGAAGGTAGCTCCCATCTGGGATTTTGTCAGTTCATGACCTCCTGCGGAAAAGTAATGTAGCCTGGGGCTAGCCTCATAAATGCCGATCCTATGGGAGACTTGTACAGCACCTCCCCCAGGCCCCAAAGACAAGCATTTTACCCATTTCATACTTATTTTACCACTTTTATTTTCACCACAATCTTTCGAAAGCTTAGTGGCTTATTGGTGGAGGAGATTATTCCTGATTGGTTTTGCTCAGGTCATTTAGGCTGTTAGTTCCTTCACCCATTTATAACGTCTCCTTGTCTGACAAAAACCTGAAAGCAGAAAACGTGCCCCCTCGCAACCTCCAAACAGTCCTTCTTTTCCTATAAACCCTCAGAGAATTTGCATCATTTATTTCAAGGGTGAAAGGCAGAAAAGCCTCATCCCCATGTCCAAACTGCCACCTGATTCTAAATGCCCTGTAGTTCCCCTCCCTGACAGTGTATTGCTTACTTTGTAATTATTGTGCAAGATGCTATTGAGCCAAGTCTGTCTCCAACCTTTCATAACCTCTTCCCATCAGCAATTTCATAGTGACGTCCATGGCATTTCTAGCCAAAGAGGGTTAGAAGTTTGATTCTTGGCAACACTACAGATGATAGCGCTGGGAAGCTCTTTGGTGAGCATGGGAAGGTTCTTTACCTTTGGGCGCTGAATTCTGAGGAATGCAATTAGTCTGGGCAAGACTTCTGGGAGATTATGGGTTTGGGCTGCAATGGCTAGTAAGGTAACACTTGCATGGATTAGGCATTCTGGTTACCTTGTCCATTTCTTTGTGAGGATATTGCTAACTGATCTTCATGATACTGCTGCATTTTTTCCTGGTTAAAATGTTAGTTTCCTTTTCCGTTCATGCCCTTTATCTATTCAATTACCCAAAGAAATAAGCTTGAAAAACCTTGTCAGATTGGATCATGTGAATTTAGGGAACTTATCTTACTGGCAGAGTAACAAGCTGAATGAGATATTAGCTTTTTCCCATGTCTTAAAACTGATGATATTTGCTTTGAACAATAAATTGGAAATTAAAAATGTAAAGCTAACCATTTTTAGGCCCTCTCACCTCCTTGTAATTCATTCTTGATACCAGTTTCTCTATAATGCCATAGCATTTTACTTTTATTTTTTTCTCGGACAAAAGATAGTAAACTAAGGCACTGAGAACCTGAGTAATGTATCTAGAATCACAGGAGTGCTTGGCAGAGGTAGGACTAGAACTCAAATCCTGATTTCTAGGCACCTGCTATAGCTACCAGACTTCAGTGCTTCCTGCAGCCAAGCACAGAACATGGGTCTTGTTCCAGTCTCTTATGCTCTAACCACCACACCCCCCACTCCATACAGGTTAGCCACTTGCATTTTACAAGCTTGAACTTCAGATGATCCTCCACAACTGTAGCTATCCTCACCTTGAGCTTCTCTGGTCATTGGCCCAGGACCATGCGCAGCAGTCACCACCTATCCTCAAACTCAAGTTTGAAAAAGAATTGAAGCGACCTCATGCTATGGAAGCAGCCATGACCACAATCCATTGTATAAATGATTGCATCAGGAAAGATTCTGAAAAAGGTGGTTCCCTTACAAACATCTCATTAGGGAAAGGTTCCCTATCAGACCAGTATCAGAGGGGTAGCCGTGTTAGTCTGGATCTGCAAAAGTAATGAGGGGTCCTGTGGCACCTTAAAGGCTAACAGAAATGGTAAGAGGAGAATTCAAGACCTGCATCTGACGAAGTGGGTCTTTGCCCATGAAAGCTTATGCTCATACATTTCTGAATGCTAACAGAGAGGGGGCCGTGCTAGTCTGTACACTATCAAAACAAAAAGCAGTCAAGTAGCACTTTAAAGACTAGCAAAATAGTTTATTAGGTGAGCTTTCATGGGACAGACCCACTTCTTCAGACCATAGCCATTCTTCAGACCAGGTCTGTTCTGGTACGGCTATGGTCTGAAGAAGTGGGTCTGTCCCATGAAAGCTCACCTAACAAACTATTTTGCTAGTCTTTAAAGTACTACTTGACTGCTTTTTGTTTTCATACATTTCTGTTAGTCTATAAGGTGCCACAGGAACCCTCGTTGCTCTATCAGACCAGCTTTCTCATCAAGACCTTTTCCTAATATCAGGGTTGCATTAGTTCTTCTTTTAATTCTTTCTTTATTCTTCAGTTTAACAAACAGGGGCCAGTGGGATTAAATCTTCTTTGTACTAGATTGTAATGCTGCAGGCATATTTGTAGCTGTAAATATGTCACATTTTACATCATTGGTTGTGCAGCCTGAGCTCTCTCAATGGCTCCTGCTCAGACAGACACTCAAGACCGAGCACTCTTTCACTGAGGCAAGATGACTTGCTCAATAGTTAATCACAAGAATTCCTTCAAGGTGGATCTCCAGGCTAGACTGAAAGAAGAGATTAGATATAAGATTTCTATTTTCTGCCTGGTCTTACGAGTATGTTTGCCCAACATCGCGGGGCCAGAGCTAAAAATCACATCTGCTGATTATGGAAAACCAAACTTCTTATAATCGTTCTCCATTGAATCTTAAGCATTTTAAATACATGGCAGGAGCCAGGTGCCAGAGACACAAATTAAAAGCATACATTCTCTCCCAGCAGATCACACGCTACCACTTAAATTAGATCCTTAATTTATTGTAAAGTTTGAAATATCACCTTTTGCAGCAGAACCTCCTCCTGTCAGCTGTCTCCTCTTCAAATACAACCTCAGCAAACAAGCCACACTCCACTGAAGTTAGCAAGGAGAATGGGTGAGTTAGGAGCCTCTTGCAACAGCTGCCTCTGTTGTGGCCTGAGTCAGGGCAGCTTGCTGTTTTCATTCAGCACAGGACTCCTGGCTTTTCTTATCACCCCAGTGCTGCCCCCTCCTCCTCTGCTGAGGCTGGGAGTGACACAGCATGAAGAGGGTGTGAAGGAAAATTTTGCCTTAGTACAGATGAGATCATCTGTGGGGGGGGGGGGGTGCTTGTCCCCCTCCCCTGACTCCCAGCAGCACAAAGAGTGTTTCAGGGTATTCTGGGCCTGTGATGCAGCAGTGCATTAATTATTTCATATTTGACTATCAAAATGATTATGCCATTTAATTGAGTACTCCTGCTCCTGTCACCCTTGTTTAATCAGCTGGGAGTGGGGGAACCCATGCTAAACCCTCAGGGACATCTCAGTGCCACTTCTGGATGAGCAACATTCTCAGAAACCAAGTAGCTCATGCTGTAAAAGGGTTTCTGACTTTTACATGGTCTACTTTGGAGCAAGCAGCCTGGATCCTCCTGGCTGGGGAGATGTTGTGATAACGCACTGCTTGCCAGTATATCACACCTTTGGGTGCTTATCCCTCAGAAGGAACAGTAGATCACATGGCTCTAGCCCCTGCCATCATCACATCTCAATGGGTACAGAGTAAGCACTGCATGGAGGCAAAGGAATGGCCAGCCTGGGGGAACTGTGGGGGGTAAGAGATTAAACCAAAATCTTGTGCTGCTCTTATATGAGTAAAAGGCTTGCTAGAACCCCAGGGCAAGGGATGGATTCTTTTTTAGTGTGTCCACAAACTGTTATGGACCCTGCTTCAGCCTTTGCTCAAGAGGAGCTGAGTGTTCAGGCAGTGGGGCCGACAGCCACTGCAGGCCTGGGGGCAAAGTGGAAGGAGAGGCCAGGAGCTGGGAGGAGCTGTATTTGGGACAGAGAGATCTGGTTACTCTACTCACCTGGGCAGATTTCTGTGTGAGGCTCAGCACGGAGAGATGGAGGTAGTCTGTACACAGGCCCACTGGTGGGAGGGCAAAGGGGACTGTTGCCCTGGGCCCCTTTGAAATGCTGTGGAAGCACTCGGCCGCCGGGCTGTGCATGGCTCTGCGGGAGTGAGGTGGTGACCCAGAGCTGACTGCCTTTTTCCCTTGGCCTCACCCTTTCCAGGGTGGGGAGCTGGGCCCCCCCTCCCACTTTGCTCCAGGTCTGTGGGGGCTGTCAGCCCCCCTACAGAGTGAGATTTTGGTTTAATCTCTCACCCCCACAATTCCCCCAGTCTGGCCACTCCTTTGGCTCTATGCAGTGCTGACTCTGTCCCCACGTGTTGGGCTACACAAGAACTAACGTCACAGCACTTTACAGACATGAACAAATTTCTCCTAATACCCAGCTGTGAGGCATCCACAGGTGGCTGCTGTCCCCATGTTCTAGAAGCAGAAACAAAGCCGTAGGACAGGAAAGTGATGTGCCCAGAGCCACAGCAGGAGGCAGTGTCAGAGCTGGCAGTACACACAGGAGTCCCTTGATGCTTTGCTCGGAGCACTTTGCACTTACCCATAAAGGGAGACTCATAGTTTGCTGCTTTAGTACTTGCTAAAGGACCTGCCTGTCCTATTAGCCTCAAGCTTCTGGCAGCACTGAAGCAGCCATCACTGCCCTACTCTGCTGCCATGCCAGGCATGCCTCCATGCAACAAAACATGAGCTATATCCAAAAACACCTAAAAATAGCCCATCTCTGCCCAGCGTGGTCTACTGTGTGACTCTGGTGGCTGGGAAGCTGAGCCTGGCCCACACCCAGCCTGACCTGGGTGAGAGCTGGCACAGCTCAACCACATGCATCATTGCAACCATATCACTCAGCTCCTGAGCCCCTGCTCAGGAGCCACAGGGCCATTCCAAGATTCCTAAACACAACCCACAGTCCTCCAGGCCTAAGCCGCAGCACACGATTATTCACAGTCTCTGACAATGACCCCCAGCGAACACATGGCAGGAGGAACTGGCCAGGCAAAGCAGAGCCAGGCAGTCAGTCAGCTTTGTCTCACTGTGTATGACTGTGACTGTGACTGCTGTCACTGGCCACCTTTCAGAATTGCTGCCCTGGAGCTAGACTGACCCTCTGGTGGGCTCTGGATATGCTCAGTGTTCATTAGCTGGCCTCAGTGGCAGCAGGGCCGCCGGCTGGAACAAGTTTGGGGTGGAGGGAATGTGAATTTCTGCTGGTGAATGCTGCTGGCTTGATGGCAATAGAGAGTCATGTTTCCAAAGACCAGCTTACATCAGCAGGGCAAACGTCCTGTATCTACTCCCACTGGGGCTCAGCCCAGACCCTAGCAGGGCTCCCTCTACTGGTAAGTAGAGAATTCAGTCACACTGTCTCCTTGGGGCTGACAGGTGGCTGAACCTGCCAAGTGAGGTGCCAGTTCATGCCCAGTTGGTGGAAGTGGGTCTGACACCTGTCCACAACAGTCTTAAGACTCACCAATGCATTTGACTTAAGAAGCCAGAAGATGGCACCCAGCCACTGTCTGTCATTGCCAGACTGTGGTGGTACTGTTTGAAACTTGCCCACCTGAAGCCCATACAGTGACTGGCAGAGAGGAGCCCAGGTGCCCCACCCAGCCATAGTCCAGCAGTGAAAGAGGCTGCTCTGAGGCTGTCTCCTCACTGAAGCTGACAAAAGGCGCATTGTTTAGGGGGCTAAAGAACTCACCTTGCACTTGGGCTGACCCAAAAGGCTGCCTAGGAGAGGTTAGGGCTTCCTAGGCCTAAGGGCTAGATGAGGGTATGGCAGACCCAAGCTTTCTGATGGGCTCTAAGTCAATTCTGTGTCTGCTGCTGGTCCTTCTCTCTGGAGTCCTGGTGGGCTGTACCCTGACTCAGAAACCACCTCTCCTGACATGTCTGGCTGTGAGATCATCAATGTCTGGGGGGGTGGCATGTGGCTGATCAAGTGGAAGTCTTATCTCAAGGGAGCTAGGTGGTTTTGGTGGAGGCTCTTGGCTGTGAGCCACTGTCACAAATAATCAAGCTGAACATGAGTGTTCCAGTCATCATGGACTTATTTGTTGGGCTTTCAGAAAGAAATAACCCATGGAAGGGCCCAAGCACCACAGGTGCTTCAATTAACAATGCCAACTAAATGTCGCAGGAACTAGTATTAAGTGCAAGCTGTGGAGAAGTGACAGGAATTGATTATTGTCCTTGCAAGCACTGTTGTTCTAGTGATATCCATAATGGTGCCTATGTATTATAGAGACAGATGTCTTAGAAATGCGTACATAACCAGAGAAGCACTAGAAACATCCTGTTGGATTAGCCGGTCCATCTCCTGCCCACTGAACTAATCATTTGACTTAAGCATTAGATGAGGGAACTGGGATTTATGACTCCTGCATCCTCATGCCCCACTCAGCAAGCCACTTCACCTCTCTGGGCCTCAGTCTTCCCCTCAGAAACCCAAGGGCAGGACTTAAGGGAGTCAGCCCTGCACCCCCACTCCCTCACAGCCATACACAGTGCAGCCGCTCAGCATTGCCACAGCATTTCAAAAGGGCCCAAGGAAACAGTCCTCCCACCAGTGGGCCTGTGTACAGACTACCTCCACCTATCCTTCCATTCTCAGTGCTGAGCCTCATACAGAAACCTGCCCAGTTTATTAGGGTGACCATATCTCCCTGTTCCAAACACAGCTCCTCCCAGCGGGCATAGCCTGCGCAGTAGAAACTTAAAGGGCCATGCCCTAGTAGGCTGTGTTTAAAGTTAAGTGATCTCTCCAGAGCATGTCCACGCACAAAAAAGCCAATCAAAAGTGATCTGCTCTTTTAATACAGAGCAGCCACAGAGCCCCCTACTCCTTCAAAAGCACAAGCCAGAGATTGAAACATCTGGTGCCCTGAGGACAGCTCTTTTGAAAGAAGGGCCCTATGGTGCAGGTACACACAGCTCAGCCCAACTTGGATCAGCCCAGCAATGAAAAGATTTTAAATGATCTTCCAAAAGAAAATGTTTAGAGTCTCCTCAGGGCCCTTCTTTCAAAAGGGTTCTCCTCATAGCACAGCTGGCCTGGCCAGGCCAGAGTAGGCTGTCTAAAGTTAAGATCATTTGAGAAGACAATGCGTGTAGATGCTCCTCGGGGCCCTTCTTTCAAGAGATGCCCTCACAGCAACCTGATTTTTCAGTCCCTTGCCCATTCTTTTGAAGGAGCGGGTGTTATGTGGACACCCTGTGTTACAAGAGCAGGTCACTCTTTTGGTTCAGGTGTGGGCACACTCTTTCAAAAGAAGTTTTCAAAAGACTTCTTTCGGAAGGCCTTCTTTCCAGATTTCTGCAGTGTAGACATAACCTAAGTCGATGTCTTTACTACACTTTAAGTATCCCCATCTAAAGCAATTTAAGATTAGTTTCAGGCATAGAGAAGCCATAGCTGTAATATCTCCAAGGGAAGGAATGTACAGTAAACTCATATCCAGCAGCCCCACAACCAGCAGGTTGCCAGATATTAAAATATTCTGGATAATAAAGAGGTATACCTAGCAAGGCATAAAGAAAAACAAGATTAGATATTAACAAACATGTATCCAGAGTACTTTATATACTATCTGTAGCATTTTACTCTAAACTTATACTATATTTATTTCTGTTTACTTTCACTATACTGTACTTGAGAAAATGTAACTAAAATTTACTTAGTTAAAATGCCAGTTATTTCAGAGTTCTGGATGAGAGAGTTCATTTTACAAGCACACAGTGAAAAATACTGTAAACAGCAGGAAGCCCTCATCTACAAAGAAGCTTGGTAGAATCTGCGTTTTTTGTAAGATTTCAACAGTTTAGTATTCACATTTGTTCTTGAGCATTTCCCCTCTCACCCACCAATTTCTTGAATTTAAATTTAAATTTTCCCAGGTGCAGAGAGTAACCAGGGGAGGTCAGACCATAATTAAGGACAGTACATGTTGACATGCAAGAGCTTATAACCAGTAGCAAACATGGATGGTCAACATAATTGTCACAGTATTGAAGGAAACAATGCTGTCCAGCAGTATTTTGCTTCTTTTGCCTGGCTTCAGGCTTTGATCATCATGGATGGAAATTTCTTCTGTGAGTTTGGGGAAAATTGACACATTTAATGAAAAAACTGAACTCTTCTCAGACCAGCCATGACTAGGACTCTAGGACCTGACCCATTACACATATGGAAAAGCCAGAGCGGGGGAGGCATTTTGCATTTAATGACATCACCGCCACCAAAAAAGCATCCTATCCATGTACAACTCCCTAAAAGCCACAGACAGAGAGGGAGAACACCCTTCCAAGTCTATTAGAGATCAGACCTTGCCATGTTGATCTACTAATCCAGTGGTTCTTAACTTGGGGTGCATGTACCCCTTGGAGGTGCATGTCATGCCAGATTTTTTTAGAAGGTAAAATGTCAAAAACACAAAATCAGCACAGGCATGTAAGTACTACTACTTTGTTTTGTTTATTAATAAAAATAGAGATACATACCTCCTAAGGGAGAAAGGGACCTTGGGAGGTCATCTAATCCAGTCCCCTGCCCTCTTGGCAGGAGCAAGCATCATCCCTGGCATCTATTTGCCCCCTTCCCTAAATGGCCTCCTCAAGGATTGAGCTCACAATACTCAGGTTAGCAGACCAATACTCAAGCCACTGAGCTATCCCTTTCCTACCCCCATGTTGTTTAACATTTTACATTTTTTAAACCATTACTCTAATATACAAACATTTATTTTCAAGTTTTTAAGCTAATTGTAGTGAAGTTACCTTGCTACAAAAATACAGCATACTGCCACACCGCAGGGTATTTCTTGATGCATGTGCAGATGATCATATGGCAGTGCAGCAGCTTTGTTTGAATTCAGTTAGCCACCAGCTGTTAGCGCATTGGTTACAGTTGCCTTCCACAGCCAAACTCTGCAATGTCTCTGGGTAGTACCTGCATGTTTTTGGATGCCTACTGTACTATTGTGGCAAGTAATAAAACTTCTACATATATTTAATGTGCATTTAAAGTGTATAACCACCCCCTCATCCATTTTTGATAAGGGGTATGAGAACGTTTTGAGAACCAAAGGGGTGCAGGCTGCAGTAAAGGTTAAGAACCACTGTACTAACCTGAGGGACAGGTACCTTGGGTGGTAATATTTATATCTAATAATGGGGAGTAGGAGGAGACCCTCACTCTCTAGAGATGGGCACCATCTCCAAACCAAAGACAGGCACAAAGACACTGCAGCAACAGTAGGGTGCAAATGGAGTTACAGGACATTCACAGAGAGCCCAAGTCAAAGCTGTAGCCAGCAAATGCTGTGGGCCATGTCCAAACTACATTCCCTCATGGCATTGCTGGGGCAGTGAACAGCAGTGGCACACCCACACCCCCATGGGGAGAGACCAGTTGGTGCCTCACTGGTTGAGTGGCAGTGAAGAACTCAAAGAGTGGGCCTGAGACATCCTCATCCTGGAGCACAGAGAGCATGATGAAATCATCATCATGCTTCCCACCATTGTCCACATGACCATTATGTTCACCAAAGTCATCTTCATGGTCATCACTGGCATTCTCAAACCTGCACAGGGTGGGGGGGTTGGAAAGAATGATTAAGTCTCCCCTTCCAACATCCAGAGGTTTCTGTGCCTTCCCACCACATGGGTCCGCTCTCCCTCCCAACACAGGGCTACACCCTCTGGCACACAGGGTCGTCTATACCTTTTCCCTAGGCCTCTGCCCAGCACCAGCCCTCTTGCCCACAACTCCACATTCCCTGCACCCACACGCCCAAGAGCTCCCATCTCTTTGCCCTACAACCCCCCACCAGGACCACGCCCCCAGTCACTGCTGACCAACAGTCCCACCCCACCCCCAATGAGGTCCCCCAGCCTCCCCTACCGACGTAGGTGCTGGATCTAGGGGTGCATGGGAATGCTGCAGTACCCACTGCCTTGAAGTGGTTTCCAGCCGGGTTCAACAGCTCTCAGCTCCCCCGCTCTAAGAGCTGTTCCAGCCCCACTCCCTGCCCTGGACAACCCCCCAGGCCGCCCTACCACTCCCCACCTTCGGGCATCCGCCGCCCCCTCCCCCCCATCTTGGCCGACACCCCCACCGCCCGACCCCAGCTCTCAGCTCCCCCGCTAAAAATTGTTCCAGCCCCGCCACCTGCCCTGCCAGCCCCGCCTGGACATTCCCCCGTCAGCCTCGGACATCACCTCAACCCCCGCCCGCAGACCGCCCCCCCGCCGGTCTCCCGTCCTTTAGTCCCGGCAGCCGCTCCGCACTCACCGCGCCAACTCCCCACAGCCGCTCCCACCCACCTCAACGAACTGGGCCCGGCCGAGGGATTTAAAAGGCGGGAGGGGGCGGGATCAACGCGGCACAGCCGGTCTCCCATTGGCCTATTTATGCGGCACGTGATTCTCCGGGTCCAATCCAGACTCTGTAACTGCCCCCGCCTTCTCTTGTGATCTCAGCTGCCCCCCCACATAGTCAGCGGCGGGGCTGGGACAGGTGCCGGGCAATGCGGGGGCTCCTGTGGGGCAGGTGATGAGTCGGGCGATCAAGTACGGGACAGGGAGATACGGGCGAGCGGGGCGGCTCCTCCCGACTCCACCAACCCCCGGGGAGCCGGGAAAGGGGAAGCGGCAGGGACATGGCAGCCGCCCACGCTCCCCCCGCTTCCCGGAGGCGCCGGGAAGTGACTCCCGCCAGCAGCTGCGCCTGCACAGCTGCTGGGGGAAAAGGTCAGGGGAGGTTGGGCTCAAATACGGAACAACTAGTCCCTTTAAAAGTAAGGAGGGACGCCGGCATCCCTAGTACGGGCGGAGGGTCACCCTACGGCTGTCGCCTCCCCTCTTTGCAGAGCACGGAGAGTCTTGCATTGCTGCTTACAGGGCCTGTCGTGCTCCCCTGGCTTCCGCTGCTGGGTGTCTGGCCTTCAGCCAGGCTTGGATTCGTTTATGTGCCATGAAGAGTCTGTCCTGCTCTGCTAGCTGAAGCCACAAAGAGGGAGGGAGAAGGAAATGCAGGAAACAGAGGCCTTCCTCATTGAGTGCAACGGGCCTGGCAGAGCAGCTAAAATTAGCCTGAGGGCACTGATTCATATGAAGCATTGGAACTCTTGTACACAGCCACAGTTGCAGTGACACGGCATGTGCAGAGCCCCTTAGCATTGTAGCTCTCCTGTCCTGACTGATGGCTCAGTGGCTGATTTGTGGGCCCCGTAAGTCACATGCTTGGTGATACACACATCTCCAAGAGCTGGAAGGGACCTCAGAAGTCATCTAGTCCAGTCCCCTGCCAAGATGGCAGGACCAAGCACCACCCCTGACATCTATTTACCCCAATCCCTAAATGGCCTCCTCAAGGATTGAGCTCACAACACCAGCTTTAGCAAGCCAATACTCAAACCACTGAGCTATCCCTCATATGAGCAAGAAGTACTGCAGTGAGGAGTGGGCCCATGGTGCAGTGCTGGCTGGTTAGCTGGCTGCAACTGTAAAGACACTCCAAATGCGTAGCAAAGACGCCTCCACTTGGTAGTTTTCTGGGTGCAGAGCCATACTGTTCAAAAGATGAGGTGGGGCAGCTGCCCCAGGCCTGGTACTTTTGGGGGCCCCACGCTGGCCACCCCAGCTGTCCTATGGACGAGAGGGGGAAGGATTAGCTGGGGCAGGGCACTGCTGGTGGGGGCAGGTGGCAGCAGTAGCAGGGGGCACCTCCCTTCATCCTACCCCCACCAAGTGGTGCTAGCAGCTGCCTGCTCCACTCTACTGTGGCCTCCCAGCCTGCTGAGTGCTGCTTCTCCGTGGCAATGGAAAGGGGCCTGCCTGAGTGCAGAGGGGAGGCAGGAGACTGAAGGGAAGCAACCCTCTGCTGCTGCCATCTGCCAATGGGACATGCTCCAGGTAATCTCCAGCCCGGTTGATTGAGGAAGGGAATCAGGGTGAGGGCAGGGCCTGTGGCACAGGGGGTTGCCCAGGGCCCCACACCCAGGGCACTGGCCAGGAGGGCATTTGGGCCTGGGGCACTGTTGTTTGGGATGGCACCCTCTCTGGCTTTCTCTGCAAGAAACCCAGGACAACAAGGGTAGTGTTCTTACAGCCTGGGGGCTGAAGCCTGTGTGCAGGGAGGAGGTTACGAAGTGCAGGCTTGTTGGAGGAGCAGGGAAAGTCCTTGCTTGTGCTCCAAAGATAAGGCTGCACCAGTCTCAATTCTGACCTCACCTTGGGCCCCACGAAATGAAAGGAGGGAGCTTACCTAGTTCTTTGTTATTGGAGCATTGCTCTCAAATGCAAGATTGAATTCATTAGTTAGCTACTGAAAGGCAAGTTCCAAGAGCTGGCTCATGTTAGAGTAGAATGTGAGCACCACACATTTACAGGGGTGTGCTGTCATCATGGCACTAGGAAGCTGGGGCTTTTTATATGATAAAGAAAAATAAATTTAAGTTTGTGTTTGTCAAAACAAAGCGAAAAAGATTTAGACGGATTTTGTAAACAGCCTGAAGAACAAAGGTTAGTTGTACTTCAGGCCAACAGACATCGACGGTTACCCTTTAAAGAACCCCGGCCTTCCAGTCCTTTGGTGTCAGCAGCCCCTTTCCCCCAAGAACCCTGCCACTTCAGGACATTGGCTCCTGCCTCCCATCTACTCAGGAGTGTTAAGTATGTAGGACATTTTATTTATGCACTTGGGCTTTGCTTTTTCCTTTATAAATAACGTCAAACCATATTTTTGTCACCTCTGTTTTAAGAGCAGCACACACACAATGATTTGTATAAGTTAGCAAGTTGTTATCCCCATCTCCAAGCTTTACCTGCCTCAGCCCCCAAATCCACCCCCCCATCCTGCAAACCCACCCCATCCCCGGACTTAGCCCCTCTCAGCCCCAAACCTGCTCCCCATCCCTAGGATTAACCCCTCTCAGCCCCAAATGCACCTTCCTGTCCTCAGGCTTAACCCCTTTCAGCCCCAAACCATCCCCTGCCCCAACCCGCCTCAGCTGCCGTGCCCCAACCTGCCTACTGCTCCTGGATCTTTCTTGCCCACTTACTGATGACTTTCACTTTCACTTGCTACCCTCCACCTACACATTCTCAAACAGCTTTTCCCTATTTGTCAAAATCAAATCTAGAACAGCCTCTCCCCAGTAGCTTTCTCCACCTTCTGAAATAAAGTATTATCTCCAATACATTCCAAGAATTTGTTGGATAATCTGTGCCTTGCTGTGTTATTTTCCAAGCAGATGTTGGGATAGTTGGAGTGGAAAATAATTATTTCAGCTTGGTGAAAGGCTGTGAAGAAAAGTAGATCCTCTCCCACTTATCTTAAAATGGGGATGCTCACCAGTTAAAGGGACAATTGTCATTTGATTTTGCTGCTGTAAGGCCCAGTCCCTGGTCTGGCTGTAATCCATTGAATTCTGAACGATGATAGGCTTTGTCGGCTATTTCGCTGCTGCTGACTGAGGACGAGCGCCTGCTCCTAATCCCAGACAGAGGGCTTTCACTACTTTTCAGCCAGTCATAATAGCAAGCTCAGGCTTCCGCATCAAATTGGGAACACCTTCTTGGGACTCTTTAATGGCAGCTGGGAGTCTTGGCACGTCCTTGTTCCTGTCTGTTACAGGTCAAACCCCAAAAGGGCTGGACAGAGCAAGAGGCTCTGTGGCAGGGAGGGAGAGCTCTGCGCTGACAGACTGGTGAGCCCAACAGGAATGAGATACCACAAACTTTTATTTGCCAGATTTTGAGTTTTTGCACCATATGTCATGAGAGGCACTTGACAACATGAAAATAACCCACAATATCTTGCATCTAGATTCTGCATGAGCACCTCAACAGCAGGCATAACAACCAGCCTTGTACAGTGTGCACCTGAGCAAGTGGAGCGATAGACAGTAACAAACTCTGGAGGGTGCTACTGACCTGCCGGCTTTGTTTCCATAGCTAGCAGACTGAGCAGCTGCCAAAGCAAGAGAGGGCAGGAGGCTGGGACCCTTCTTTGAATCTAGGCAGGCAACCTTCCTATTGTCACTCTCACACAGGCCCGTCAATGAGGGGGGAGAGGGGTAAAGGGGCCTGGAGCTCCAGCTGCCATTGCCTAAGTACCTGCGGTGGCAGCTGGAGCTCTGGGTCCCTTTGGAACACCACAGAGCACTGTGCTGCCACTCCGCATGCAGCTCTGAAGCAGCATGGAGGGGCAGAGTTAACTGCCTTAAATCCCACCCCTTTCTCTCTTGGCCCCACCCCTTTCAGGGGCAGGGAGCTGGGCCTCCCTCCCACCTTGCCCCCGGCAGCTGCCGGTGCTGCTGCTGTCAGGCAGGGTGGGAATTTTGCCTCTCTCACAACTGTGGCAACGTGACACTGAAGTGAAATTCACCCCGGCTGTTGACAAACACGACCCCAAGAAAGATGCAAGGAACATGCTGGCAAGGCAGGTTCACCTTTAGCAACGACCCACAGCAGGGTCAGGCAGGCTCAGAGGTAAGGAGAATGGTGGCTTGCTGTTTCTAGGCGACCTTTATGGAAAAGCTGAAAGGTCCTAGAAGAGCGTCAATGGAACGCGGCAGTGTGCTGGATACCCGTGAAAGCACTGGGCATTGCCCCAGGCACGCCAGCGGAGTGAGCAATCCGTGCAGGCTGACAGTAGGTCTGCCCTCAGCTGGGTAGGAGAAAGATCTGATTAACAAGGTTCTTGTACTATGGCCCATCACCGGAACAGGGCTTCTCACTCACACCCACGCTTTGGGGATCTAAGCCTGACAAATTCAGAGGTGGTTGCTGAAGGCATTACCGCACCGTTCCAGCCGGCTGGGCCGGGGACATGGCACATCTGCAACTCCAGTATATTGCAGGTTCCTGAGGCCTGTGGCAGAGCAAAGACCTCAGAACTATGCTCTCTTTTGGAAAGAATATCACAAGTAATGGCTCAGCCCATCCAACTGCCATCAGCGTTACTACGTATATGGGCCATTCCCAGAAAATACAGTGGTAGACACGAGTCTTCCAGAGTCGGAACTGTAGTCAAAATGGAGATCCACAGTAAATGCAGTGAGATCACGACGGCGCTGCATAGACATGTCACTTCCTCTGCATAGTTCTGATTCTGCGCTCTCCAGCCAGGCAGCCTTTCAATAGCGAGTCGGCCACACAAAGCCAGGCACTTTGTATCCAGACTGGTAACACCAGGTGCAAGTCACTCCACAGGAACATGACCAGATGACTATAGAAACAATCTTAGAGAGCCACCGAGGGGCTCCCTCATTTCTGTCCAGTCAGTGAAATCTGACTACCGATGTTTCAGCCCAGGGTGTTCCCTTGTTAGTGATCATCTGCATCAGATTCTAATTACTGCAGCTGTAAATGACACCTCTCTTGCATTCAGACACGTTGTATACATATACACACACAAAGTGCAGCAATATATAGGTATTCTATATTCACCCCCCACTGGCGTGGTTTCAGGTGGGACTGTTGTCCACGCTTCCCTTCTCAGAAGAGCTGTGTAAAGACAATGGGAGGTTTGTATCATCACTTTACACAACTGAAAGCGCCCGTGCATATCCAACAGTGGCACGGTGATTTTTTGCAGGGGAAGGGTGATGGTATAAAACCAGCATTGCAAACAGACTTCACAAAGCTTTTTAAACACTGTACGATGGCAGGAACGTACAATAGCATAGCACCATCCTCAATAGTTCCCTGATAATTCTCATAATATGGTTCAGCACCGCTAGGTTAAATAAAAGCTTTGTTAAAATGGGTGTGGATCAATGTGCAGTACTCAGCCAGCTCCACACCCGTGCACACATATACACTTAAGCATGCTCTGGCCTTTGTTTAGGTTTCTTCCAATGCTCTTGCCATTGCTTGAGACTATTGATTACTGTTCAGGATTAAGGTGAAACTTCTTCAACTGATTTTTTTTTTTTTTTGGAGGGGGTGGGGGGATGTAGAGAATGTTTCTCTTAACAGGTTTGTTGCTCTTTCTCAGCTGTATTTACCCCACTCAGTGGCACAACAAGTACAAATGTTACAGCCTTACTCCCGATCAAGCCCCAGGCATGGAACTTGAGAGGTTAATTCAATTAATAACTAAATAAAAAATCCTGATTTTCCAAACCCCAAGTCCCTACATGATGTGAAATTTGAAAGTGATCCTGACCTGAGTTTGTCTGGAATCCAAAATTAATATTTACAACACCCTGATTTCTTTTCTTTAATCCGAGGTCCAGGATATTCCCAGAGACATCTGTAAAACTGCCTTTGCCTGGGCAGCCCAGGGGGCCAGGTGTTAATGTAATTCCCAGCTGCTTTTTGCTGACTGTAGGTTTGCAGCCATCAAATATATGGAGCTATACCTATCTCATAGAGCTGGAAGGGACCTTCAGAGGTCATCAAGGCCAGTCCCCTTTCCTCACAGCAGGACCTATCACCATCCCTGACAGTTTTTTTTTTTAATCTTATTTACCCCAGATCCCTAAATAGCCCCCTCCAGGGCAGGACTCACAACTGCAGTTTTAGCAGGCCAGTGCTCAAACCCCTAAGCTATCCCTCCCGCAGCACATGGGAGATGTAGCTAACCCCAGCATTTGGTGGAGGCCAGTGGGAAAGTGCCTTTAACGACTCCCTCCCACCACCCTTAGTTACTATAAAATGGCATGTTTGAAAAAAAGACAGAGATGATGACAAATGGAGCATGGAAGTTTGAGATACCAGCCAGAATCCTTCCTTTGGCAAATGCCATTTTGGAGCAGAACAGACTTCTTAGTAGTCCAGAGGGAAATGCGTGGGCCATCAGAAAGAGGCTGGTCTCCACTGCCAAAACAGTAAGGCCATATTTTGCTATTTGACACGATTGTCTCAGAGGGCTTCTGGACACATAGCTAAGAGAAGAGTTCAGCTGAGAATGGAGGAATTGCTTCTAGAGAAGAGAGTTTCCACATCTGGCTCTGGATCTTCCTCGAACCCGAGAACTGACATCTGGTCACTCTCTTTCGAGCTGTGAGGTTGCATGGCTAAGATGGATGGACTGCCCAAATGAGTTATGTTTCCTCCTCTCCGATATAGGTGAGGAAAGCACAGCCTGTATGTTCTATCACTCTGGCAGCCCCAAGGTGGAACAGCCACCAGCCCGACGAGTCCCCCACAAAACACAAATAGCAAGAGAAGTGAAAGCACTGCACTAAAGGAGCATTTCTTGGGCCTGGGGAAGGGGGAGGGGGCAGCTTGTACCAGGAAGCCAAGGTTCTCCCCTCTGGAGAATTACCATCATACGAAGTTTGGCCCTGAGCCCAGGGGCTTTGTGCATTTATGCTGCCAGTCACCACTCTGATCCCTGAGGGAGGGGGTTGCCAGTTCCACAGGAGCACTTTGGTGAGGTGACATTCCGGCTGGCTAGTCCATTTCACAAGCAGAGGCCCACAGGCCCAGGAACCAGAAACAAAGCGAGTAGCAATCAGAACTGCCTTGATCCAGCATATGCATTGTGTGTGTTTGTAGTCAGCATCAGTAAGATAAAAAGCTCTAATTCCAAGCCGTTGGATTTTTAGAGAGGTTCTAGGTTCCCCCCATTTGATAAAAATTTCACCTTAATTTAAAAACAACAATAACATAAAATAGAACCAAGAGGAGCACAACTACTCCTTACAAAATAGCACCACGGCTCTGCCCCGGGCAAGTTGGCACGGGGAGCAGCACAGCAGGGAGCAAAGATGGCAGTGCCGAGAGTCTCAGAGCAAATGCACCATCCACAGCTGGGACCTGGGGCAGGCCTAGGGTTGGTTCCCCTGTAGAGCCTGTCAGTGTCTTTCACTCAAAGGGCAGGTGGGGTCTTCTCTCCCTTTGGCCAGTTCCCCCTTGGACATGGAAACCCCACTAAACCAGGGCAGTTTACACATTCGTCTTCCCAGCTGATGTGTTGTCAGCAGCAGTTTGGACATCTGAAGAGAGGAAAGAGCAGTGAAATCAGACAAGTGGGAGTCAGGACCCCTTTGCCCCAGCATCTAAACACACTGCTGCTCCAGCCTGCTCCTCTTTTCACTACTTCCTGGGCTGAAGCAGCACCAAGAGACATTTACTTTCCTAGCTCTGCTGGCAATGGAGTAGGAACAACCTGGAGTGCAGCACTGCTGGTCCCCTACCTGCATCTGCCTGGTGCCTGCATTGGAGATCACAGTCCTCCTTGGTGTAGAAACGGTTGAGGTTCCCCCTGCAGCCGCTGTAGATGAAAGGCCGGCACTCTTCAACTTTTTGGTTATAGTACCACCTGAGTGTGAATCTGTTGCAATCTCCCTCGTCTAGGGGCAAGCTGCACGGGTCGGCTGGGAGAAAAAAAGAGAACAGACCAACTGATTAGGTTCCCTGGGGCTGAGAGAGAAAAAGAGATTGGGGCTTAGAAATCTGCTCTGACATCCTACCTCCCAAAACATCCATCAGAACACATTAGAATGTCTCTTGCCCTTCAGAATCCAGGGCGACCACCCAATAAAGAACAGCTAGAGAGGGACGGAAAGGAGCCAGCCGAGGCTGGCAGTTTATATGTGAACAGCAGACACAAACATTTTGCATTCATCACACCTCTGTGGAAAGGGGAAATTGGGGCATTCTTCCTCAGTAATTTAATGGTTGAATGCCAAGCTGATTCAGCTCTGGAAAGCATTGATATCTGCAGTGTATTTATGCCAGTGGAAAGGGATGAAGTGTTGGGTGTGCTGCACAACCATGTTTTCGAAAAAGCCAGGGAAGACACACTTGGCTGACTCACACAATCATTACAGAAAGACCACAGCCATCTCCCAGTAGACCCTATGGGGACCCACTCTCAAGACGGAGGAACAAATTTGTATAGAAATACAAAGCATGTTAGACCTGGGGGGCAAAGAGTTTGACACTTTTGGGCATCCCCTCTGGTCTTGGTCCCTAAAAAGAGATACCACGGTAAAGTTTTGTGCTGATTATAGATGACTTCCTGTGATCACAGTACCACATGCTTACTCTACACCTAGAAGAGACGATATACTCAGTAACTTAAGCAGAGCTAAATATCTCAAATATTTTTGATTTGGTAGAGATGGTTGGCAGATTCCTATAGATGAGGCTGCACAGAAGAAGTCTGCTTTCATCACTGACATAGCGCTCAGTTCACAATGTTTGGGTTCATTAATGCACGGGTCACCCCTCAGAGGCTTGTCAAACAAGTGTTATATGGTTCACAGGAGTGTGCAAGGCAAGGGCCTATGTCAATGAAATTGCAGTGTTTGGCTACAGTGTGCTGAACACAGATAGATCCCCTTAGAAATGGGCTGTCAAGGCTCAGAAAGACAGGCCTACTCAGAAAAGCCTCTACGTATCAAACTGGAACATCCAGAGTTCCTTATCTGGAACCCAGGTAGGGGGAGTTCAAATATCCTTGGAACCTTTGAAAGTTGAAACCACAGTAAATTGGCTTGTGCCCCAAACAAAAAGGCAGATCCAATCATTTATTGGTCTGACAAACTATTATAGGGTGGGGAAGGGGAATTCAGTGACATTGTATTGGCAACCACAGGTCTATGTAAAAAGACAAAGTCTAACACAGTTGTATGGACAAAGGCATGAAAAGAGGGTTCTAATAAGATGAAGAAAATCTTGTCTGAAAAGCCTCTTCTAGATCGTCCAGGTTTTGATAAAGGGTTTGAACTGTGAACAGATGCATCAGACCCTGGGTTAGAAGCTACACAGATACAGAGAGGGAAAAAAACAAGTAACAACCTATTGCTTTCTTGAGCAAGAAATTGACACCACTGAACAAAATTATTCTGCCATAAAGAATGGTACATGCAGTCGTGTGGACCATCAAGCAAGTTGAGCCACATCTTTTTAACAGGAAGTTCAGAGTTTTAAGAGTTAAGAATGTTCCTCTGTTGATTCAGTTAAACAAAATTAAGGCTCAGATTCCAAGCTTTTGCACCAGAGATTTATAGGAGAACTTTACATGGAGATGGTGTGCGTATAACAAGGGAGGGAAAAACACGGTAGCAGAGAACCTGTCTGGGAAAGTGGGCTCTGACCTGCTGCTTTCAGGTCAGCCATCCTATGGTGGCTTTGAAAGGGGAGAGGTCTGATGGAATATACTCCTATATTCCCAACCTGTGCATTATTATAATAATCTTTGAACAAAACATGCCTTGTAAGGTATAATTTGAAAACTCAATTTGCCAGTCAGTACTGTCCAGATAAAATGTGTTTGGCAACACAGTTTATGTGAAGTTATAAGCATGACACTACACACCCCATGCATCGCAGTAATACTGTGATGTGACTGCCATATAATTATGGCTGTTTCTGAGTAGCCGAGGTGGGAGCTACTTCAGAAGGGCATTGTAGGGCAACTTGCGTGGGGACATATGGGGACATAAAGGCAGCCAAGTTTCTGGGAGCTTTGGGCCCCTTTGAAATGCCACAGAAGTGTTGCTCCATCTCTCTGCACAACTTGTGAGGGCTGTGGTTGTATCTGGTGGGTGCCCGTCCACTAAGAAATGGACAGATGCCCAGCCACTCATTTCATCGAGGCTAACAAACATCCTTCAGATAGTGACAACTCCACTGGGCCAGGCTGGGCCTAGAACCAGAAGTGAGAGGCTGTGTAGCCTCACGTGCCAGCCAGTCCCCTGCAAGAATCACTCAAACAGCCTGACTTTATCAGATCCTGACCACCAGGTTAGCAAGGCAGAAGACCACATGAACCCAAGGCTGCCTCTTTTTCTCTGCTCCCCTTCCTCCCCTGCTCCCCACACCATCACCACTGAATGCGTGGGCAGGTCTTGTTTTCCTCAGAGCTCTCAGACAGAAACTCACCATCGCTTGGCATGCTGCTCTCTGTCCCATCAGCTTCCAGGCCCGCTTCGTAGTCCTCCATGGCGTAGACGTGCTCATACTCAGGGTCATGAACCTCATGCCCTGGAAAACAACCCCAGCCACATGAGAAGGGCCACAGGAAAAGGCAGGGCCGGGCGATAAGGCCAGGAGGATGGGGTCACTGGCAGTGTTCCAATTTTTTACATCCATGGGTGGAATAAATTTTGTTATATGCACCAAGACTTCTGCAGATGTGCACCCCGAATAGAAACACATGCTGCCTGCTGTGGGTGGCTGTAGGCACTCAGCTAATCAGCTGGGTGGCACCTGATTCCCTCCTGAGCGGCCACCCAAACGCTCAGCTTACAGGGTACACCGATCACTGGGCTTGCTGACCAAGCTGCATGAGACTAGGTCCCTGGTCATTTCTAGGATGACACTGGACCTTCAGCTTTGATTCTTGGAGCAGCTGATGAAAATGGCACCAGCCTAGTCAACGTGACACTGAGCTGCCCAGCTGGTGCATTGGCTTGTTTGCACAAAGGAAGCCAGGGCAGGTGAGCTGGCTGCACTGCCCAGTGCACCATGGGATCCCTTGCCTGAAGGTGCAGTGCCACTGCACAGGGGCCTGTGTGGCAGCAGCTGCACTAGAAAACAGGGTGCTCGTTTTACTGGAATGGATGCTGGGGCTGGAAAACAGATCCAAAATGTTCTAGAGCAGACACAGGGTGTGGGGCACAGGAGAAACAAAGAGTCTGTCACCCAAAAAGCTAACAAATAAACGGGGAAAGAACATGCTTTCTGGAGACATCCCTGCAAATCTCTCTGTGCCCTACTTCAGTGGGCCATCAGAGAAGCTGGGGAAGGAGCTAGAGGGAGGTTTGTGCCACCTTCATTGGATTCAATTCCAGTTTAGCTGATATTTACCCACCAACCTTTACAGTTTGCTGTAAAGCCACTGTGCTGTGACAGCCAGTCATTCAACCCTTCTACACACTGACCTGCACATTCCCATCATTCTCCAGACACAGGTGCCCTCTCTCCTTATCTTTCCAGCCCTGCACCTCTGAAACCACCCAGCCACCCTCCATCCAGTCACACATCATCCTGCACATTGACACAACTATTACATTCCCATACTCCTCCATGAGCCTTGTGACCTTCCTGCAGTGCCTATCCAAGCCATACACTTACTCATCAGCTCAGTCACTGTATATTGTTCCAGGAGCCTATCCACTCCTCCTGAGCACCACGTGCACCCCCAGCTGTTAGACAATCATGCCCTTTATTCTGCACATCACTCCCACTTGTCTGTCCCATCAATCAGCTGATCCCAAGGATATGGTGGGGTTTACCGACACAGCAAAGACATCCCTATATTTTCTGTGCCATTGCAAGAATTCAACAAGTAACAACACAATGGCCCGGTCACAGGTGTATTTTTGCATAAAGGTGGGAATAGATAACAACCTGCAGTTTCTGAGTTACTGCTACAGAAGGTGGTTATTGCAATCACATGGTGCTTGCAAGCGTAGGACTTGCAAGAGTTTCCATGGAGGACTCATGAAGACAGTGCTGGAAAACAAATACAATAACCAGACAAAGAGAGACAAGACTCACCGCCCTCTTCTTCAGCATGTGACAACTTAAGCACGGGGACTAGATCAGTGTTGGCAGATGGGAATGGCAGGGTGGATGGATAGTTGGGGAGAAGACCTAAGAGAGTTAAGGACAGTGCAGCCATCAAACAGGACAAAAGAATGACTCACACGGCTCCCCCTCCCTCTCGTAAGCCACAGGCCAATGGCTCTCTCAGAGCAGCACTGGCGATGTCCACTTCCAAGGCTGCGAACACAGCAGCTAGTCAAGGTGCAAAACCTAGCATTGCACGTGCAATGTAGGGGAGGGAATAGCCATTGAGAAAAGCACCACAGCTGGTCTGGTCTGGACCACCCTGAGGCCCCACCATTGGACACTGAACAACAGCACTTTGTCTACACCAGCCCTGTTCGGTGACAATCAATATAGGTGTATCCTCCTGCATCTGTGAGACACGACCTCCTGGAACATGGGCTGTGCAGAGAAAGTTGCCCTTCCTATTTCACTGCAAGGTAATGGCAAACCAGGTGGTAGACATGCCAGGAGGAGATCTGCAGGCAGGGGGCAATGCACAAAGGGAAACGTATTCTCTTCAAATTCCCTTCATCCTAACCACCCCTTCTCCTCTGTAGAACTGGACTTCCTTTGGGGTGTAGACATGCTCTTGAACACAGCCCTTGGTGGGTTAGGGTTTGAACCACATATGAAAACAACAAGGCAGCTGTTAGTCAAACACCAAGGGAGGACAAGACAGCACACAGATGAGCACAGCACAGGTCTTCCCAGATATGCGTCAGGCTCGCCCGTGGCTCTGGATGAGGAATGTAGTCACAGATTCTACACACAAATAGGAAGAAAACAAAACAAGCAGTCCTGTAGCACTTTAAAAAATAACAACATAATTTATTAAGCGATGAGCTTTCGTGGGACAGACCCACGTCTTCAGAGCTGGAAAATTCTGAACTTCCACCAAAGCTCATCACATAATAAATTATTCTGTTAGTCTTTTAAGTGCTACAGGACTGCTGTGTTGTTTTGTGAAGATACAAACTAACATGGCTGCCTCTCTGCGACAAATAGGAAGGTAACATAGGAATGCTGAGAAGTCTCTGAACACTACGCCTTGTATGAATGGCGCCTCTGTTACTCAGCTGATACTTTCTCCAGCTTGGTACAGGCTACTGCGTCTGGCTGGAAACAATGTGGAATTATCTACTGGATGATAATCTGTCTCTCTCCATTTGAGGACAGAGCCTGCCTGTCTCTGCTAGGAGTGTGTTTGGCCTGGATGGTTTAGAAAGATGCTCTGCTTTCTCAATCACCTGTTCTGCCGTGATCCTGATTTCCTCTGGCATTTCTTCCTCCTCTCCTGGAAGATTTAAGTCTGTTCCTTGCATGTGTCCCCCATCCTCCTTGGAGAACAATCAGGCATATAATTCATTTTGTGCTTGCCCCAGCACTACCTGCCTCTGCTTCACAGCTCTCCCTTGCCAAGCTTACGTGTCTGGCTGTTCCACTGGCCTCCCCTTCAGCTAGTTTGGGAGTCTCCATTTTTGTTTTTTTCTGCTGTTTCTGGGAACCTGCTGTGAAACCCTCTTTCTTCCCCTTTGCTTTCCCCACCAGCCTTCTCTTCCCCAACTCATCTCATCTCCCCTCAGCTCCTGAGCCAGACCTGACTTAGCCCTTGTGCAGGAAGGAATCTCTCCCTGGACGAGTCTGTCAATGTTTTTGTGCCGTCTTAATTCTCCTTGTTCTAGTGTATTTGCTACAGTGACCCCTTAGGCCTGAGTTGCATGGGTATTGTTCTTTTACAGACTTGTCACCACATATTCAGTGCCTCAGTATCACAAGTATTGGGTTCTCCAGGCACAACTACTCACAAGTTACTCTGCCCACCTGGCAGCCTGTTCCAAGCGAGCTGGGGAGAACCTCGCCAGACCCTGGGCCCAGAGAGAGGATGGGTGCTGAGACTTTGTTTGCTGTTCTTGGCAGATCATGTCAGAAGCCCTGTCTCAGGTGTGTGTGCGTGGGGGGTGGGGGCAGTTCTGCACTCTCCTTTTGCTGTTAGATGCCTGGCCACACCTTCCAGGAGCTCAGCTTCCAGACTGCACTACTGGCAGTTCTCAGCTTGGAGTCTGAGTGCTCCTTGCTGACAGGGATTTGCTCCATGGTGCTAACCCCACCGCCCCTGACTCACCCCTGACACCCTGAGTGCCACCAGGCTCCAGATCTTGCTGGAGGATGTTGCAAACTGCCCCATGTCACTCATCCCCTCTTCTGACCTTGCTGCCCCAGCTTCCATTATTTCCTGTCTAGCTCCATGACAGCTCCCCTATCACCACAGTCTCCAAGGGCTCACTGCCAAACCAGCATCTCCATAGGTCTGCCTCTTCTCTTCCAGAGGGGCAATGGCAATCTGCCAATCTGGCCAGTGCTACAGGGCTGCGATACCTGTGTGTGACTGTCCAGCAGCCAGGGCCATGCCTGCTACATATCTGGGAGAATGGGCTCAGCTCTGCAAGCTGGAATGACAGGGGTGTGCAAGGGGGTGCAAGAGCCAAGCAATTAGTACTCACGTGGTTCGGAAGAGAACTCCCCTCCGCAAGCTGTGTGGAGAGAAAGGGAGAAGAGAGGAGGTTACTCCAGGGAGAAAGCCTTCTCCAGCATCCCGGCACTGGGCACAGACCTGCCTGCCACCGAGTCAGGGAGGGTCAGAGTGGACTGAGAAGCCCCTAACACTTGCATGAAGCTGACACATACCTATTCTGAACACCTCCAGATTGGGTTGGGGGTGTTTCATGGCACATGCAACTTCCCCAAAAGAAGGGAAGGGGTGATGTTATTGGATTTTTAAATGAACAGGAAAAACACTATTGCAACCACTGTTCTAGGTTTGCACCAAATCTTGTGCCAAGTGAGGTGTCTATTGGAAGCCGGTGAGTCACTGGATCTGTTTATGATGCTTATATGATTGTATCAGTTTTATACGGAGAGTTCTAAGTACTTGTAGTTGAAGTTGTAGTCTCTGAGGCTATGTCTACACAGTGGGAGCTATTCCGGGATACCATGCCATCCCGAAATAGCTGCCTCGTGTCTATGCAATGTGCCTGTCATTTCAAAATATTATTTGAAATAACCGCCACACTATTCAATATCCCTGTACACCTCATCGCAGGAGGAGTAAGGGATGCCTCAAAATAGCGTTTTATATCAACATAAGATAATTGTGTAGCTTATTTCGCATTTAGGCTGTCGTGTAGACATAGCCTGGGAGATGACAATCAGAGACGTGGCACCAGGTAAAACACCACTCAACTCCAACGTACATCTGAGGAATTTGGCTGTAGATGTGCAGTCCAGGAGATGGCCAATGGCAGAACGCCCAATAAAGAATATGGACAGGTGACCTGCTCATGGACTGGCTCCACTTCCCCACACAGGGAGCAACAACGGATTTCCCTGCAGATGGGCAAGTGTATAAAGAGAACCCTGAAGCTCCTCCATTTTGTCTTCAGTCTTCAATTGAGCTCATCACTTCCGCAACATCTCTGCTATGAACTGAGCCTGGAAGGATTGCTGACCCATCCTAACAAAGGACATATTCCAGAGACTTTTAAGATAGCAGCCTATTGCATCTGCTGCAGCCTGCACCAAGCACTTTGTGATCGGTATATGTAATTTGATTGCTTTAACGATTTTGACACTCACCCCAATCGTTCTTTTTTTTTTTTTAAATTAATAAATCTTCAGATTTTTAGATTCTAAAGGATTGGCACAGCATGCTCTTTTGGTGAGATCGAAGTATATATTGACCTGGGGATGTGGCTGGTCCTTTGGGAATGGAAGAACTTGTGTGGTTTTGGTGAGATTGGTTTTCATAACCTCTCTCCCAGGTAAGGAGGAATACTGGTTGTGGCACAAAAGAAGCTAAAGTGTCTAAGGGAATTGCATGTGCGACTTCTTGCTGGCCCGAGTGGCAACAGAAGAGCCCTTTGTGACTGGCTTGATGTGCCTTGTAGTGGGGGAACCACAGTCTTGGGCTGCAAACAGCCTAGTTTTAGGCAATTTACCCTGGTTTGGCTTTCTTAGCTGTGCCCAGAGAAACCTCTTATATTACAGAAGGGGCAAAGGGACAGAGGGCTGAGGAGACAGCGAAGGGGACGATATGTTCTCCCAGGATCTGCTCAAGGAGTGTTGGCAGTGATAAGGAAGTCAGTCAGCTCAAAGTGGAAGGTGAAGCCTTGCTTACCGCAATGCTGACTCATCTCCTGTCTGACAAAAGCCCGGATCTCTTGTTCCTGCGGAGAAAACCAAGGGAATGAAGGGAGAGAGGGGAGACCATCTCTTGGCCAGCCCCCACCCCCAGTCTGCTTCAGCTGCTCTGGGGACTCCCCCATGTCCCCCAACAGTCCAACCCTTGAGCCAGACCTGGAGGGAAAGAGGCCTCCAGCCTGCCATGCAGGAAGCCGGGATTTGAGGGCCAGCCCCAGCCTCTGACTCCCATGGCCAGGGAACCATCCCCCTGCTCTGGCTGCCTGTGCGGTAGCACTGATGGGTCAGGACTTTAGAAGGTCTCTTCTCACCGTCATGCCAGGGTCCCCCTTCTCTCCTCTCAAGCCTTCGGGTCCTGGACTCCCCTGAGAACAAGACAAATAGGGAATCAGGAGATGCACTACACAGTCAGCAACTCCCCGCTCTCTGCAGAACCCCGTCAGCCCCAGGGAAGCTCTCCTCTTTGCCCAGCAGGGTGGGTTCAAGGTGCAGCAAATACCTCCAGGCAGAGTCCCGCCTTTCACCAGGCAATGCACATCCAGAGGGTCAGAAACATGCTTACGCACCTGATCTCCTCTCTCTCCTGGAATCCCAGGGACACCTCGGGCCCCTACAGTCGACTCTCCTGGGGGACCTCTTTCACCCTGCAGCAGGAACATATGCATTGAGACACAGGCTGGCAAGGGGAGTTCTAGAGTTGGGTCTCCCAGAGAAGGGTTGTATGCCAGAGAGGGATAGCTCAGTAGCTTGAGCACTGGCCTGCTAAACTCAGGGCTGTGAGCTCAGTCCTTGAGGAGGCCATTTAGGGATCTGGGGCAAATAGATTTAAACAAAAAAGGGCTATGGTGCTTGGTCCTGCCAGGAGAGCGGACTTGATGACCTCCGGAGGTCCCTTCCAGCTCTGTGAGAGGTGTATCTCCATATAGTTCCTGTTATTTTTTTGTAACTGATCTAACCTTCCCACCCACCCAAACATGCACATGCCCCAAAGGTCACATCCCAAGAGGCGGCTCTGAACAAGCCGGTACGCGAGACAGTCCGACTTAGAAAGATTTCTCAGCCAACTCCAAAATGTGAGACTCTTCTGCTTTCAGCTCCTATCCCCAGCAAGAAGGTCCCTGTGCCCTGGTCCGTGAGCACTGCACTCTGCATGAGCAATCCGACCTAACCAAAGATGCAGCACTGGAGAGAGACACCATGCACGGTGCCCTTGGGCTGGGTTTATGGCAGCCCTGAAGCTGATTGTGTGGGTGAAGGGAGGCTGTGAAATCACAGTGATCCACAGTACAGCCAGAACAAACTCATTTCTCCCCTGCATGGCGCTTTCCAGCTCAGGGTTAGCAGCACACCACAAGCACTAGTGACCCCACAGCCCGAGGTGAAGACATTCTCCCAGAGACACAGAGTGAGGCCACAAGACTGACCCAAGTCAAAGCGTGAGCCAGTGGCAGAGCTGGGAATGGACCTCAGAATCTGGCTCCCAGCTGCCTGCTCCAACCAGTGAGAAACACTGCCTGTCGCTCCCACCACCTCCATGCATCCCTCATGAAGCACCTTTCCCATAGATTCAGCTGATCCTGCTAACTCCCCTCTCCTCACTGCCTGCAAACGGCAGCCAGGTCCAGGCCCTCCTCACTGCCCTGGCAGAACTGCAATAGACAGGAGACAGCAGGAACTGCCTCCTCCACCCTGCACCTGCCAAGGGACTCCCGTGAGCTCACTCTCGCCCTTCAGAGGGGCTCACTTCTGAACGGTGCAGAGAAAAGAGGACCCCCTCCGGGGCTGGGAGCGCACTGGACTCGGGGTCCACTTTTGGTTTCCTTGTGGAATTCCAGAGGCAGCAGGAGACAGGAGCTCGCCACCTGCTGGCCATTCCGGGGGCAGCGCCGCACGGGTCAGGAGAGGTGGTTAGAAGCTGTAGGGAGACGGTCATGCACCCAGGGGAAGAAGTTCTTACCTTCTGCCCTTGCACCCCCTCAGGCCCCTTAGGGCCAATGCTGCCTGGTGGGCCGGGTGAGCCAGGTGCTCCATCATTGCCCCTAGGGCCTGGGGCGCCCATAATGCCTGGGGCTCCCTGAGAAAAGAGGCAGCAGTTAAGGAGGACACGACCCACGTAGGGCACTGCAACCTGGGAGCAGGAGAGACGGGCCCCTTGGTTTGTGAATACCTGGGGTTGCCAATACGGCACAGAGGCTCTTCCTGCCCTTCTGCGGGGAAGGTGCACGGGCACAGGTCAGCAGGAGAATGGCAGGTATTCTCCATTGGGCCTGCAGGGATGCAACTGCTGGGAGCTCTAACAGGGAGGGGCCCTCACTCCCATCAGTCCAGCACACCAGCTCTGCTGCGCCAGTCAGTGGGCAGGGATGGTGCTGAGGGGTTTCAAGTCAGTGCCAGGACCCAGGTCCTAGTTAGAAAATGACGGTTCTCCAGCTGGCTGGGCAGAGCCTTATGCTCGATAGGACACATCAGCTTCCAGTTCTGCTACCAGCCCAGCAGTCAACAACTCGGAGCGCCCATGCTCTGTCGTAACTGCAGCACGGTGTGGGGGAGTTGCCCAGCTCCTAGGCACTGAGGGACTAGCCCTGATCCCGCTAGCATGAGCTTTGAGGGCACCGGAGTCTGGCCATTCGCGCAGCACAACTCACCCGGTCTCCTTTCTCTCCCTGGTCTCCCTGGGCGCCCTGCTGACCATTAAACCCCCTGTCACCCTGGAAGGCAAAGCACAAGGTGGTTGCACTACGGAGATCTGGAGGAGGGGCACTGGCCGATTCTGGCTTTGGGGGGCTCAAAGCCAGAGCGCAGGGCCCGTCCTCACCCTTCTTCTGGCAGCCCCCTCACTCCCCACCCGGCACCCCTGCTGGAGAGCAAGGTCAGGGCACGGGGGCCTGCTCCACTCCACAGGCACGCCAGGCGGATGGAGCCAGTTGGGAGGCAGGGATGCCCATTTTCTGGGGCCTCCCAATTGGCCAGACCCCGCTGGCCCAGTTTGGCCACGTCACCACCGGGTAGGGGAGTCACTGTCAGGTGAGCTTAGGCCCCAGCTTTCAGGTTTGTACAGAGTCTAACAGCAGCTGGAGCAGAAACAAGTCCCACCACCTAGTTACCTCCCAGCACGCAGGACCCTGCAGGGTGAAAGTAACTTACATTTCATACAGGTGCTGCTGCATTGCAACACTCCCCCAGGGGAGGGTCTCAGTGCAGGGTTGGGGGCATTGCAGTACCACAGCCCTGGGGGCTCAGCACAGGGTGTTGGGGGGCATGTGGGGGAGTTCAGGGCAGGGGATGGGGATGTAGGGAGAGTGCAGGAGTCAGGGAAGAGGGGTGTGTGGGGGTGCTTGGGCTGGCTGGAGAAGTGGGGACTATGCCGCCCAGACACTAGCTCCCCCAGGGCTGGCCAAGGTCCATGCCACCCAAGCACTGGGACTGGAACCTGGGTGCACTCTGGCTGCACCGCTCAGGAGCTGTGGGTCCTGGCTGGAGCTCACAGGCGTACGGTGGCTGGCAGCACCCACATCCCGCCTCCAGCCAGCCAGTCTCTTACCAGTGCGCTGCACTGGCTCGCTTGCACCTTAGGATGGGTGCCACTGGCCCACTGGAAAGGGCTATCGGGTCATTTTAATGAGGCGGCTCTGGCAGCTCCAGTGTCACTGCAGAAATCCCATTGTCTGCACGGCACATAGGCACATGCCCTGGTGAGCTATTACGCAGCAGTCAGTGGGGCAGCGCCAGCCCAGGATTGGAAAGGGGCGACCAGCAATCTCATCCACTCCAAAGCATTATTGCTCCTTCGTCCCTACCTTGGGTCCCATGAGCCCTTCTTTCCCGGGGAGTCCTGGCGTTCCAGGCATGCCCAGCTCTCCCTGGGAAAACAAACCTGCTGTTCAGGCTGGCCAGTCCGGCAGTGCTCCCCACACATTGCCCCGCAGCCAGCGGGGCGCACTTACCGGCTCACCCTTCCTTCCTGGAAGTCCCATGCGGCCTGGAATCCCCGGCTCTCCCTACAGCGGATGGAAGGAGGTGTGGGTCAGCAGCAGACAGCAGGGCAATAGCAGAACCAGCCTGGACACTGATCTGACCCCTCCGTGCCAAGCTCCCACCCTCCTCCACACGCTGCTTTGCTGCTGGAGTGGTAGCTGGCCCTAGGCTTCCCAGCCCTGCTCCATGCCAAAGGAAGCCAGTCCCTGAGCAGTGCTCCAGCGACACCACCCAGCTCTGCCTGCCCTGGGACTCACCCTCCTAGGTCAGCACCAGGGGTCAGCTGCTCCGACAGCCCAGCAGCTCCAAAGGGGAGGGGTTGGGTCTCTCCCTGCCTTCCTCAGTCTCCTGTCCTGTCCACAGCTTGGGGCTTCTCACAGGCCTCCCCTCCCCTACACAAACCTTGCTGTGGCTCATAGGGCGGGTGCTGGTCTAACACGGCCCAGTTCCACAGCCCCACAGCCCCACAGACAAGGGCCAATTGGCTGCCCTGGGGGCAAGACTGGGCCCAGAGTTCGCTCCATTGGCTTCTACCAGATGGGGACTGAACCATCCCTATGTGCCATAAGGCTCTTCCCCAACCCCCCAGGCAGCCTTGGTTCCTGCTGAAGTTCCTAAGCATCAGCCATTTCCCCAGGGACCCGTTCAGCTCTGTGGGGAGCAGGGGGCTCATCCCTCAAAGGTGGCTCCACTGGCACATCCCAATGCACGGCAGTCCCACCTCCCGCTCGCCTGGGGGCTCTGCCCCTCAAGGTTCAAACACTGCTGCCACCTCTGCTGACTGGCTGGAGGTGGTGGGTGCAACTGTGCAGCCCCTGTGAGCACTCACCTTCTCCCCCCTATCTCCGTCCTGGCCACAGGCGCCTTTCGGTCCCCGATCCCCCTGCAGCAAAGAGAGGAGTTGCAACACAGCTCCGCGACCAGGGAGGCGGCGCTTGCCCGCGTCCGCGCAAACCCTGGGCAGGAGGCGGGTTTTACCAGCAGGGTCTCTGCTGGGTGTTGGGGTCAAGGGGGGGAAATTCAGGCCATCAAGACCATCGGTGTCCTGTAGCTGAGCGAACGGCCCCCTTGGAAAGACTCTACCAGGTCTGAGCTCATTCCCAAGGGCCAGTACGTGGCTTGGGGTTCCCCTGGGCCTGATCCTGAATTAAGATGGAGGAGGGAGGTTTCCTCTCTCCCCGAGGTGCTTGGCTTGAGTAGGCTGATCTGCCCGAGGGCCATGTCTGGCCCAGGCAGGCTCTCTGGGGGTGACAGACCACCAAGGGAAACGCCCACCTTAGGCCCTCGTATTCCAAACGGCCCCACGGCCCCTTTATCCCCTTTGGCTCCTGGGATTCCATCCTTCCCTGGCAGGCCCTGGAGAAAGAGGGAACAGCAGAGTGACCCTCAGCTTTGCTCCTGGGCCAGAGGCGAGAAACAGCAGCAAGGGGCAGTTCCTCACCGACTCTCCGGGGTCTCCCGATTCGCCAACTTCACCCTGGGAAGACAAACAGCTGGGGTCAGAGTGGGGCGCCCGCGGGACATGCGCACGCCTGTGCCAGCAGGAAGGGCCGCAGATGCCATGGCAAGCCAGTGAGCGCAGATGCTTATAGGCACACCCGCCTGTGTGCATGACCAACCTGGGCAGGGCAGTGCGCACCTGGAGTTATTCTTACCTTCTGCCCGCTGGGGCCACGTGCTCCTGGGAAGCCTGTGGAGCCCTTCTCCCCTTGCTCGCCCTTTCCTCCCTGCGGGTGGAAGCACGTGTCACTGCACAGCCTGGTCCGGGGGAGGCGGGGGGGCGGGGTGCAGAACCAGCCTTGAAATTATATTAAAAGGTCCCCAAATGGGAGACAGAAAACCTCCCTGATTTGCTGCCTCCACAGCAGTGACTCACTAGCCAGCTCTGCTGTAGGACAGGCTGATGCACCAGGTGCACCAGGAAAGGAGGTGTCCGGGGACCACTCTGCTGAGTGTTAGCATCCATTGCCAGTGGGACGGGAGGCTGGTGCGGGGCAGGACCAGGTGCCCCAAGCCACCAGCAGAGCACAACAGTGTTTCTTAGCCACTTGTTGATAAAGCACCCCTTTTTAAAACAAGCAGGAGAAGTACCCCCAGAACTTGTCATTTTCAGACGCACACATTTTTTCTACTATTGCAACACATTTGTTTAAACAACTTAATGGCAACTGCTTGGCTGGAAGAAATTGCCTCTAGGCAATAAACTCACCCTTGTACTTCTGATTGTGCAAAAAGGATAAATAAAAATAACTAGATGAACATAAAATAAATTGAAAAACCCTGAGCTAACGCACCCCCGGAAGAGCCCTACATGCCCCAGGGGTATACGAACCCCTGGCTGAGAACCACTAGAGTATAACACTGGTTGGGACCAAGCCTGTTTTGTCCCATCTCAGCCTGGTCCCTTGCAGCCTCCAGAGTGACCTGCTCCCCCCGCTGTGCCATCACCAGGCCCTGCAGCTCCAGCCTACATCCCTCCTCCTCCTCTCTCAAAGGCAGCACTCACAGCAAGCCAAGGGCACAAAGTGTCTATCTCCTATCTCCTCTGGCCAGCTGTGCTCCACAGTGCCCAGTCATCACAGCTCCTGAAAGCCTCCAGCGCACGAGACGTCTCCCAAGCTGCCGGGCGCTCCCATGCCCACCTGCCAGCTGCTCACTCACGTACCTTCTCTCCTGGGAAGCCTGGGTCCCCCTTGTCGCCTTTCTCCCCTTCCATCCCCTTCAGGCCACGGTCTCCCTGGGCAGGGTAAGAGCAGAGGATGCAATGTAGAGGGAGACTGACCCAGGGGCTGGGGTTCAGAGAAGAGCAGGACAGGAAAGCAGCCTAGAGGGGAGACTCCTGGAGTGGAGCCAGGTCTGTTTGGCTAAAGGGGTGAAGGGACTAGGGGGAGGAGGTATGCGGGAGAAGTGTCTGTCAGAATCGGGGGTGTGAACCCCAAGACCAAAGGAGGGGTCACATGGAGTGTGGACTGACCGCCAAAGCAGGAGGGGGTCATGCGGGGGCCCCAAGGCTGGAAATGGCAGCTAAAGGCTCAATAGCAGGAAACACTCCAGGCTGATAAATCGCCTCAAAGCTCCCTGAGAGCAGCTCACAGGGAGCACCTGTCTCCGGCCCCTTTTGGGGCTGAGCCGCTGCTTTGGGTTATAACTTTTGGTGTGGGCCTCCCCTTCTCCCGCACAGAAAGAGACACCATACCTGGCCCTCCCCTCAGGTTTTCAGGGTGGAGGAGGGCACGCGATGGTCCCTGGTGTGCAGCCAGCACTAGGGCGTGCAAATGGCCAGGAGCAGAAATCTGAGCAGCCACAGTAGATGTTAATGCTGACCCACAGGGCGAGTAGCTGGCTGAGGTGAGGCAGGGGTTGGAAGTGGCGTGGGACTGGCTTGAGCCCCTCTGTGTGTAGCTGGCCCAAGCTGCCTGAGATCACTGCTCAGCCCCCCTGAACATTCTTCCACGCTGCCGGGAGGGTGCACCCCACAGTCTGGAAACCTCTGCTCTACAGGGTGGGGCTCTTACCGGCTCCCCCTTGCTCCCCCGGACTCCAGCTGGCCCCTCTACAATGACGGTATCACCCTGGACATGGGTGGGGGGGAAAAAAAACACACACAGCAGCCAATCAGGACTCAGAATAAACCACCGCCCCATGCTGCAGTTGAGCAATCCCATTGGTTGAAGCAAGGTCATGTGCCCGAGAACCGTGTGCTGCTGCCCACAAGCCAGTCACAAGTCCAGCATCCCCTCCCCTGCCACGGCTGCATGGTTGACCGCTTCCCCATACTGCAGGGTAGCGAGAGCAGGTCCAGGGACCTACACAGCCCAGCGGGGAGAACTGCTGGGGCAGCCACTCTGGGCCACAAGAAGGGGTTACTGGTGCAGCCCCGGGGCTGGTGTGTGTCCGGTCTGGGCAAAGCTGATGCTGGCCGCTAGCATGGAAGGGTTCACGTGGGGACAGTGGAATCAGGCCTGAGCACCTGTGGCACAGGGGCAAATGGGGCTGCTCTGTGTGCTGGGGCTTTGCCAGCGCAGAATTCCTTTTCCTCCTTCCTCTCGGGACCGTGGCCCAGACGGTCCAGGGTCGCAAGGCAAATGGGCCTTTCTGGTGTGGCAGTGGGGGCTAGAGGGCAGCATGCGAGCCCCTGGCAGGGGGTGAATGGGAACTCACCTTGTCTCCTTTGGGCCCCATAGCGCCAATGTCTCCCTGAAAGGGAAGGGAGAGCGAGTCAGAAACGTGCCATGCACTGGGGCACATGGAGCTCACAACTGTCAGGCCCCATTCCCGTTACAGCCCATCAGGCCACTGCCAGGCCTGAGGGCCCCCTCAGAGCAGCAAGGAGACCAGCCAGAACCCTGCCCCCCCAAGGGGAAGAGAGTTTTGGAAGGAGAGCCAAGGGGACCACAAACCTAGGGCCCAGAGAGGCATAAGCAGGGGACTCAGGATCAGAGAGAAATGGGTTCACACCTGACTTTGTTTGAACTAGGAACTGGGAGAAAGGAGCGCTAGACGAACAGGCTCTGAGGCAGCTCCTGGTCCGGCAGCAGCCCAAGCAGACTGGGGGGTAAATCCAAGCCAGCTCTGGGCAATCCCCAGCCTGGTCCCACCCCAGTCAGAGTGGGTCTGTACCCTGCAGGCAGGTACTTACACTTCAATTGCAGCTGAGTGGAGTGGGGAGTGGGACAAGGTTCCCTGCCCGCACCCCGAGCCCCAGCCCCTCACCAGCAGGTGGCTTACCTTGTCACCTCGCTCCCCGCGGTTCCCGGGAGGCCCCTAAAGTGAAAAGAGAAGGACAGTCACTGGCGCCTCAGACATTCCCAGCCCCAATCAAAAGGCAAGGCGGGGGGAGGAGGAAGGCACTTACCGCAGGCCCACGATCTCCCTCCAGTCCCGGGCGGCCATCTTCTCCCTGCCGAGGAGGGAAAGGGCAGTGAGACAGAAAGCTAGGCTGGGGACAGGAGAGCTGGGCCCCGAGGGCCTGGCAGGCCGATTCCTTGTGCTGCCATCCTGATCCAGGGCGAGGGGCTGGGAGGCAAGGCCCCAGAGCAGCGACCTTGGCCTTGAGGAGGGTCCTGGGCATGGGATGCTTCCAAGGCCCAGCTGTGGGCTTTCCTCAGCCTCAGCCAGCACGTGTGCCACAGGGAACTCTGCCCAGGGGCTCAAAGGGTCTTCTCCATCTCTAACCTCCGAGACTGCTCCATGCCCACGCAGAGCGTGCAGTGTCCCAAAGCCAGCAGGCCTGGCAGAGCCACAGGGGCACTGGCTGTGCTCCCCACGCTGCGCTGCAGGCTGCACAGCCTTCTGGCCCCGTGGGATCAACCTGCACGTCCCCTGACGCACAGCAGTGCTGGTGAAGGGGTGGGTGAGTGGGGTCTGCACGCCGCAGCTGGGGGGAGGAAATAGGGGAGATACGTACCCGAGGCCCCGTGTCTCCTCGTTCACCTCTGGGGCCCGGCTGTCCAACCCGCACATCCCCCTGCAGGGCAGAGACACAGCATAGCTAAAGGCAGCGTTCTGCAAGCCATGGTCAGCGCTCATCCTGCCGACCTTGCACACGCTGCCTTCGTCGGGCACTACCCAGGCCCACCTGGACCAGCTGCCCCAGCCCCTGCCTGCTCGCTGGGACCCAGCTCCAGGAATCACTAAGGTCACGCTCCAGGGGACATGGCCCTGCACAAGCTGGCAAGCTGATGCGGTGAAGCCAGAGATGTGGCCTCTCCTTGCTGCTCTCTCTGCAGTCAGAGGTTTCCACATGGGGGCAGGATCTGCCTGCCACCTGCACCCCAGGGCGCTGCTGTCTGTTGGCTGCCTGCACAGGCCCTGGCTCTGCCTGCACATGCCCTCACACTGGGCAGCCAGAGCAGGAGCTTGCTTGCTCCTCAATACTGGCACTGTCTGCTCACCACAGTCAGCCCCCCACTCAGCCCATGGTGCCTGGCTCCTCAAAGCAGGCGGGCCCAGAAACAAGCGACTGTCCCAGAGGCATGAGGAAGGGAGCAGAGCAACCTCTGCAAATGAGTCAGACACACACAGCCGCATGTTGGGTAGCTCGGAGACATCCCTGGACTTTTGTCTGGCCACAATGCTAGCCCCAAAGCTGCACAGGGGCAAAACAGCCTGGACTCCTCCAGAGACCCACCCACAATGATGTTACTCAAAGGCAGCAGGGAACACCCACTGAGCAGGAAAAGATACTCTAGCTGGGGCCCTGGGAGCACATGCCTTTTACCCCCACTCCACAAGCCACAGGAGGGTGGCACAACAGGGGTTAAACCAGCACCTACCTTGTCACCCTTCGGTCCTGGAATGCCTTGTGCCCCCTAAAAGGAGAGAGACAGATCAGTGTGCCAGGCCCAGTGATGGGGCTTGGAAGGGATCCTTGGGGGTGGCTGTACCACAGGATACAGAGGTCAGTGCTACCCTGGTCACAGCTACCCCAGGGAGAGGGGTCAGACTTCAGCCATGTCCCTGTCTTACGCCCCTTGTTTCCCTTTCACTTGTCTAGCTCTGGGTAGCACCATGGCATAAGGTTAACCCAAGGGAAGGAGCAGGTATGCATCTGCCCAGACACCCCATCTTCACCCAGCACTCAAGGGAATAGTTCAAAGATACTCCACTGCCAGCCTCCCACCCGGCACTGACTCTGGATGCAAAGGCCAGCCGGCTCCAGTCCATGGCATAAGGGCGCCGGCACTGGCAGAAGCAAGAGGTTTGCCCATCGCCCAAAGGTGAACCCTGGGCTGGGGGTGGGGAGGCTGGATAATCTCACACAAACCCTGGGGGCTGTGTCCAAGTGATAAGCAAGAGTCACAGCTGTGTGCACAAGTGGCCAACGTGCCCCTGCTGGGGCAATGGCCAAGATGCGCTAGACACCAGCCTGCTGCTTCTGGGCCCGTGACTTTGGAAATCCCTCCCTTTGGAGCTGTTCGACATGGTATTGCCTTGGGTTTTCACAGCCTCTTCCCTGGCCCAGAGCAGCTGCCCACCACCCCCTGCCCTGTTCGTTTGCACTGCGCAGAGCCGGGCAGTCTGACTTCTCTTGCACAGTCAGGGAAGAGGCTCCTCCCAGCACTTTGCCCAAGGCTGTGCAGGGCGCTACCAAGAGACACGTTAGAGCAAGTAACAGCTGCATCTCCTGGAAACCACCCCCCACTTCCTCCTCCCACCAGGCTGCAACTAGCCCTGGCTCCCTCCCAGCTCTCTGTGCCTCAGGGGCCCAACACTCACTGCTGGCCCTGGGGGCCCCGGCGGCCCCGGTAATCCGGAACTGCCATCTCTTCCAGGGAAGCCAATCAAACCCTGGCAGGAAAAACAGCTGTCAGTCAAGGAAGGCTGCGGCCGCACCCCAGCAAAGGCCCAGGAGTGGCCGGGGCTGGAAAGGGAGCACAGATGAGGCCTCCCCGGGGCAAAGACGAAGCAGAGCCCTGGGGCATCTCCACCGAGCTCCACCACGGCAGAGCTCACACTCAGGGCACCAGGCGGAGGCAAGTGCCAGAGCTCTCAGGGACAGTGCAGCTCAGAGTGAGCTCCTGGGGGAGCCCGGGCAGGGAGTGGGGAAAGGACATTTCCCTGCGGGTGGGGGTCAGGGGTACTGCAGGGTCTCTGCATGGCCCAGGGCAGGAGCCCATAGGAACTATTTTGCTGGAGCACACCCAGCCTGGTCTGGAGAAAGCCCTGCTGGGGTGTGTATGGCAGGAGATGGGGGGACAGAACCAGATGGTCCTGCCTGGTCTTTGCCCTTGCTCCTTTCATTGATCCTTTGCACTCCCACAGCAGGAGGCCCTGTCTGCTGGCACCAGAGTCCATGGACAGGGGGCCTCAGGGCTCTGGCATGTGGCCGAGTGGACTCCCTGTGCAATCCGACTCCCCTGCACGCACCTCCAGGCCAGAAGCTGCCGGCCCTGCAGTCGTGCTGCTGAACCAGTCCAGAGGCTGAGCTGTAAGTGCTGTGGGGGTGTGAGAAGACAAGTCCACATAGCTACGCCTGAGCTGGGCCGGTTAATAACTGCACCTCTTACCCTCTCACCCGGAGGTCCTGGTGGGCCTGGCTGGCCATTCTCTGCCCTCAGACCCGGCTGGCCGGGGGTCCCTGCAACACCTGGCAAGCCCGGAGGTCCTGGTAAGCCAGGTAAGCCAGGGTCACCCTGCAGGGAAAACAGAAGGAGCCAGAGCTGCTGAACCTGCTGCTGGGGAAGGACCCCTCTGAGCCAGCTTCATGCCAGACTGCTGGGTAAGGAGCAGGGGCGAGGCTGCACACCCCTCCGGGGACTTCCATTTCAGCCTGGAGGGAAAGGCTGTGCTCCAGCAGGGCAGAGCTGGGCCCCAGTGGAGTAGTGACAGGAGGTGGGCTCAGTCAAACGCCCACATGCTGAGCATGGGCAGAAGCAGAGCACGGGATCTCAGGCCTGTACAAGAAGGCAGCCCAGAGGAGAGAGACTCAGGCTGTATGCAGAGGCTGGCTAGTGTGTCAGGGTTATGGCTGGCGTTGGAATGGCTAGTTCCTGCTGCTGGGATTTTGCTAACACTGAGGGCTGGGGGCTCTCCCTGCTGCGCATGAGGGTGGGGGATTTCCACTGGCAACTGGACGCTGAAGATCTCAGCTGGGAGACTGGTTGGAACCAGGAGCTGTGAGTCCCAGCTGCTCAGGGGACGCTCCCCTCTCAGCAGGAGCTGTCCAGCACCAGTGGTGCTGATGCCACGGGAGTTCTGTAAGCACAGGTCAGCCCGGAAGCAGTGAGGGGTGGGGTAGGTGGGGGACAGGGAAGGAAGAAAGGGAAATCCAACCCTTCCTGTCCTGCTTCTAGAGGCAGCTTCCCCCTTCCCATGTAGGGCTGCCCTGGGACTCAGAGAAGCTACCAACTAATGCACAGTATTCCTTGCCCTGGTAACAGGACTCTGCACTGGACATGTCCCACGCAGCAGGAGGCAGCAACACTGGTGGGGTCTCATATCATGTTTTAAGCGGATAATATGACCCTTCCAAGCAAGTGTCAACAACAGTGAGCAAGTGTCATTCGCCCCATTACACAAACTGGGAGACAGGCAGAGAGCCAGAGGCAGGAAGCAAACCCAGGAGTTCTGGTTCTCAGACACCTCCTCCCCACACCAATACTGCTGCAGAGAGGTGCTCTGTGCTCATGCAGTCTTAGCAGATGTTACCTTCAAACCTGGAGGCCCATCTTTTCCCGGGGGTCCCTGCAGGCCAATTCCAAGTGAACCCTGAATGGGGCAGATGGAACAGAAATGGTAAGTCACGTGGAGGGGCAGAGGGCTGGAAATGCGGGACTCAGAGGCACTGGGAGCGGACAGCAGTGAGAGACAAGCCCTTGCTAGCTACGTCCCAGCTGGCGACTGAGTGCAGTTCGTCTGTTCACGCCAAGCCTCCGCCAGTCCCTAGTGAGAAAGTGGCCACACCACGCGTGCCAACCCTCCAGCTGGCCCTGCTTATTGGCAGTCTGACAGAGCCCTGGGGCTACAGCCGCACTAAGGTAGAATGTCAATTTCTGATACGCAATTCTAGCTACGCCACCAGCTAGCCATTAGCGCAGCTAGAATCGATGCATCAGAATCGACTTTCTGACCCTGTGTAGATCGGGGCTCTTCAGGCTCATGCGGGCCCCCCTTACTCCATGCAATAGTGAGGAGTACCAGGAATGATGACCGAGCCCAGAGAGATTGATTGTGCTTCATCTTAACACACGCAGCAAAAATCAAACTCCAGAAGATGGACCACAGTGCAGTCTATCTGCTGGTGAGTGTAAATTCACCATGGGACACCTTAGGTCACTGCCACAGCCAGGAGCAGCGCAGTCTGTTACATTGCAAGCAGGGCCCGAATTGGCCCCTTCACACCAGCCTTTCCCCAGCTGGGGCAGGCCAGCCCGTCCCAGGAACCCCAGAGATACAGCTGGCAGGTGCTCCGGCTCCCAAGGGCTCCCCAGTGACCCTCCCTTCTTATTGCTACCACAAGCTTCCCTGCACCTCAGGCCCAGCACATGCACATGAGATGCCTGAGGGACACAAACCCGAGTGCAACAGAGAAGGGAATGAGCGCTGGGTCGGTGCTGGAGCCACCCAGGGCTGCCAACCCCTCCCCATTCTGTGCCTGACAGTGCATCTTGGGGATGCTCAGGCTCAGAACCCTGGAGCCCAAGTACTGGGGCTGCTACTTACCTTTTCTCCTTTGATTCCAGGGGCTCCTTTGGCTCCCTGTTAAAATGCAAGCACAGGAAACCCTGAGGGAAAGCGACGGCTGCACACACTCACCTGCACACCCGAGGGCACAGGCACAGTGTTGTGGCTTCTCAGAACTAGATTACAATGCCCCTTCGCTTGGAGCCACAACGCAGACATGCTGAGCTGCCCCGTGCTCAGAAGTTTACTAGGGCACAAGCCATTAGGGAACAATTCAAACCCGGAGTGGACATTGTGCCCAAGACAAGAAGCTGAACAGTACCCAGAAGGGCTGAATTTTCCCCAGCCTCTAACGTGGGCCTGCACTGCAGAGTCCTACCGTGGGGCTCCCAGTCTCTCCCAGCACCCCATCTCCATGGTACTTACATCTTCCCCAGGGTCTCCGGGCTCCCCTTGTCTTCCAGGCTCCCCCTGGCGGGAAGGAAGTGTGAGACTCACTGATGGGGAGTGATATGGGTCAGGTCACAAAGGCACCCTGACCCATCCCGGGGAGGTGGGCCAGGGCAGAGAGCAGGGGTGGGGTGCAGTTCCTTACCTTCTCTCCCCGGGGGCCTGGTAAGCCTCGCTCGCCCTTGGCACCCTGCAGGCAGAGAGCAGTGTTAGTGCTTGGTTTTGGGCACAGGGTCTGAACCAGGCCAGAGGAAGGGACGTGAAAAGCCAACTTACCGGTTCCCCCAGCAGCTTCCCATCCATCCCTCCAGGGGCGCCCTAGACAGTGGCACACAAGGGGTCAGCACCTCAGACACTCCCCTTGTGCCCCTCTGTGCCCTCACACAGCGAGCACCAGGCCTCCCCACCCCCTCCCACCACTCCTGGTCACCACAAACCATCGCTCCAGGTACTGCCTGGGACCCTGAGCCTCAGCTCAGATACTGGAATGGCTGAAGAGACACCAGGTAAACGGGCACTGGGCCAGCCAGAGCAGATGCAGCTCCTGGCACCGGAGCAAACACTGGCACATGGGCAGACTGGCATTGAGGAAGCCCTACAGCAATGGGCTGATTACTCACTCCTGTCTGTGCTGGCACCACCCTCTCCTTCCCAGGCTTTTAGTGGGCTCAGACACCAGTATTGTTGACACATTTGCAGGGCCAGAGCTGGGAAAAGGACCCCAGAGTCCTGGCTCCCAGTCCCCACACTGCCCCTCTGAAGCTTTCTGTGAAGATTTCTCCTGAGGTAACCCCAAGGTTCTACTTACCTTCTCGCCTTTCATCCCCGGAGGGCCCACAATGGCCTAGAGACAGGCAGGGGGAATACATATTTTTAACAGAAGAGTCAGACCAGAGCTGGGGGAGGGTTCACACTTCAAGGGCTGGGGTAGGAAATGAGTGAATCCCAGGAAGGAGGACACCAAGAAAGCACAATGCTAAGCTCCTTGGTTGGTCCATGGCACAGGCAGGGGGGATACTCACACCCCACCCCATGTGACAGGCTGAACCCCAGCTGTTGTCACTATTTTCTCACTGGGCGAGTGATTAAATGATCAAAGGCCCACCCCACAGGAGACCTGCATTCAGAACCCCTGCAGCAGACAACCTGGGGGCAGCGAGGGGTATGTGTACTCACCCCCTCCCAATCCACACCTCAGTCCTAGGTTATCCCACACACTCAGAGGGGAGCAGTGCAACCTTCCAGCACAGGCTGAAGGGTCCCGGCTACATCAGAGCTGGGTCCCGGGGGCAGGGAAGGAGAGCTACACCAGGTAGTCAGGGCTGTGAAGGAAACACTCACTCCACAGCCCAGGAGAAAATCAGTCCACCTGACCTCACCCGGCAAGACTGGCCTGAGCATGAGTCAGTCCCACTTTCAGAAGGAAACAGGAGAACTTCACACACACCTGTCCTGGGAGCCCAGCGTCGCCTGGCTCTCCTTTGGGTCCAGCAGGGCCTGAGGGTCCTGGCACACCCTGTCATACAATCAACACAACCATCAGGCTTGGGCTGAGACGGTCATGATGGGTGATGCTCTGCCTCAGATCCACACTCCCCACCCAGGACCCTTTGCCACCAGCAGCTCTCTTTCAGTAGTGGGGGAGAGGCCACAACAGGTAACCTGGCCAGTCACGCACGGCTGCTGACAGTCTGTTTGCGCACTGCATCCTGCACTCTTCCACACCGCATGCTGCCATGGAAAACCTAAACCGTGCGGGATTCCAAACCCAGCTTCCAGCGCCATTTTTAAATGGGAGGCACAGCACCCCCTGGGCTTCGCAGGAGATCTCCTGCGGCGCTCCCACCGGGCTAGAGTCACAGGGCAGCCAGCTGCACAGACAGATGCAGAACAACTCCTGAGCCACATGGTCTCCAGTGGCAGACACCACAGGAGCCAGGGAGGCTCAGTGCAGCAGGCGTGTGGCATTTCCAGCTGCTCTGGGGAACGCTCCCATCCCCCTTCCCACTGGAGCGCACTGTCCCAGAGGCACGTGCCCTGCTGGAATGTGTGCGGGACATACCATTTTCCCAGGCAGCCCCGGTTCTCCCTCCTTCCCTGGCACTCCATCTCTTCCCGGCACACCAGGCTTTCCCGTCTCCCCCTGGAAAACAGGAACGGAACAGCTGGAATCATCAGAGGTCGAGAGAAACACTCAGCACAGCCAGCAAGCACCTCCACAGCTGCCATCTCCAGCAGACTCCCCCCATCATGCCTAGCCCCCAGGAAAGGGAAACAAGCGCATCAGCTGTGCAAGGGGTAACGTGGCTCCTGCCCTCTCAGGCCCAGTTCTACCAAATGGACTCATACCCAAAGGCAAAGGTTGCCAAGAGGAGAGATGCCAGTGGCTGGGTATTGGAACAGCCATGAACAAAGCCAGGTGAGTACCCCCGCCCCCCCAATCCCATGGCAGCTGGGGCAATGTGCACAAGCAAGGCTCACCACTTGTCCTGGCACTCCAGGGGGGCCCTGTGGTCCCTGATGGGAAACAAACACAAAGGGATCAAAGGCAATGAAGGAGGAACTGCAAATCTCCCACCCTGGGCAGCAGTGCAGATGTTCCAACTCCGCCCCCTGGCGGCACCCAAATCAGAGACCTGCCCCAGCTACCTACCACAAGGCCAGGGGGGCCCGGGGGGCCCGGGAGGCCGATGCTCCCCTGGGGCCCAGGCAAACCCTGCAACAGAACAAAAGAGGCACGTGTTAGGGAGCAGGGGAAGCCTCTCCCTAGGGTAGAGCATCCCCCAATGACAGCATCTCCCCTCAGGCAGAGTCACTCTGCAGGGCTCCCAGGCATTGGCCTGTCTCAGGATCAGGACACACCAGCTGTCCCCAAAGGGAGGGGCCCAGCACCCCCATATGGGTGGCTGTGTACTCACTGGGTAAGGTCCCAGGTGTGCCTACGAGCAGGCCAGAGCCGCCCTGCACGGGGCTGCGCTCTGGGAGCAGGGCATGGCAGAGCTACTCACCCGAATGCTGGAGCCAGGCTCACCCGGGTCTCCCTGCAATAAAAGAGAGTCTGTTACAAACTCCTCCCAGCAGGGACAGCAATCCCAGACCCAGCTGCTGGCGCCCAGGATATTCTTAGGAATCAGACCCCCCACTTCCAAGGCAACGCCAGCCCCGACGGTCCAGAAGCCTGCACAAGACTGGAGCACAGACAGGCTTCCCCAATACCAGCTACTACAGGGCTGAGTACAGCAAATACTCATGGGCCTCTCAGGGCTGTGTGCCAGCAAGTGCTCCTGCTGGACAGCGAGCCAGGGCACAGGGTTGGCGAGAGACCAAGGAACGCCAATCAGGCCTGTGGAACGCCAACCATTTGCAGCTGGGTGTTCCCACCCGCCTGGCTATGGGGGAAGAGAGGGTGGTTTGGGGAGCTGCACATGGTAGTGCTCATGGTGGGATTTGCATTGATCCCCCCCGGTTCTGGTTTCCACCCTGGAAGCTCCAGCTATTCCTCTGGGAACTGAGCTGACTGGGGCTCCCAGGAGATACCAGAAAGCCTCCCCCTCAGTCTCCATAACATGGGACAATGCCACGTTGGGCTAAGGACACAGCCTGCCCCTCACACGCTGTGGCTACATTGGCCGGGGGTGGTGGAACTCCTAGGTGCACAGTACTGATGGGAGGGGAATCAGACCCTTGAAATCCTGGATCCAAGCAGGGCACTGGAGTGCTCCTGCTAGCACAGGAGTCTGCATACTCTGCAGTTCCACGGCCTCTGGCTGCTCAGGGGTGTGCTGGTCACCCATGTCTCATGTCTGGCCCTCCCTCAGCCCACATGCTCTGCCTGGACCTGGAGGCCTTCCCCAGGGGCACACCAGCCACAGCGACAGGCTCTGTATGTTTCACTGATCGGCAGTGCTTCCTCCAGCTAACACAGCTGCCGGGTGTGCCTATGGCCAGCACGGCTTCCTCTGGCCTGAGGTTCCAGCCTCCAGCGGATGGGAAGAAGCTGCTGTCCAGGACGTACCTTTATTCCTGATGGGCCCTGAGCGCCCGGTGGCCCAGCAAGCCCCTGCAAGGAAAGAAGAGACTTATTCCCACATACAGCTAGAAGCTGGCAGCGCCGCTGACCTGGATCTGGAGCACAGACACCGCAGATACATTCTCTGTTTGGGATCTGCTGCAGGCACAAAGCCCAGTTACCGCTCTGCGCTCCACATCGCCTGGCCCTGCTAAGAACACAGGGGACTGGGCCTCCAGCTGTGCAGGACGTCACTGCTGGCAGGCCCCATGGGGAGAGAGGGTGGGGAGGGGAGTGCTGAACAGAAATGTAGGTGCGCCTTTGGCAGCTCTGATGGATGCTGCTGGAATCTGGTTTTTGTGCCCTGTTTCCACTGTAAGCACGGTGCAGGGCCAGCATCTCCCTGCAGCAGGTTTCAGCCTTCTAGGCCCCGCTGAACACCACATTCCTGTCCACTGCCAGGAGAGAAACAGCTCTGACACTCACATGGCCAAGTGAAAGAAGAGGCAAAGGAAGCTGGAGGTACTTACAGCTGGGCCTGGCGGCCCTGGATCTCCCTGGTTGCCCTGCAGGAAAGGAGAGAGACCATCAGTGCTGGATGGGAGCTAGGAGAGTCTGATCCCCTCTTGCCACTGCAGAGGCCAGATGGGCCGACCAGCTTCTGAGTTTAAGAGTTTTGGTTGGATCCATATTCTTGCCAAAGGGCTGAACTTGGGACTCTGAGTTAGCCTCGTGTAACACCCCTGCCACCGTGCCACAGCCCCCTCTCACGGCCCTGCAGAGGGAGGGAAGTCGCACTCGGCAGGGTTGCACCCACACTCCCCACGTGGTGTTGCACATGACACGCCATATCTGGGTCAGCATGAGCAGCAGTGCAAACCCAGCCTGCTCTAGGGGGATTTACAGCGTGACCAGGCCCAGACAGTGTTTTAATTCTCTCACTTTCTGCACCATCAGCACTTCTTAACCAGCTCTGTACTGCACAGTCAGTCATTTTGGGCCCAGCTCTGGCACTGGTATCCAAAGTCTCTGAGTGCTTGACGCTTGCGCAGCGTTATTAGCCCCATTTTTCAGCTGGGAAAACTGAGGCCCAGGAACACATCAGTGACTTGTGTAAAGTTGTGAGCTAGCACTGGGATTACAACCCGGATCTCTGGATTGCCAGTCCCTGCTCCGACCTCCGGATGCACAAACTGTGAAAGGGTTACAATGCAGACTGCTGCCGAAAGCGGAAAGCCCCAGACTCTGTGCAGCAGGAGGATGGCTTTGCCACATGCAGAAGAGGCACAGGAGAGAGGGAGGCATCACCTACCGGTCGGCCTAGCACTCCAGGGAAGCCTGGCATACCCTGCAAAGAGGTAATTCAGAGCAAGCAAATTAGCAAGACCCCAGCCGCCCCTGAAGCAGCTGGTTCAGGCCCAGCCCCCCACACACACACAACATGATGCCAAGACAGAGCTGCTGCACAGTAGAGAGAGAGAGCTGGGGAAGCCAACCTCTGGAAGGGCCCAGCACAAATGACTACCATGGAGGGTTACTTACAGCCGGGCCGGGTGGCCCCCTAATACCCTGCGGGCCCTGGGTGGAAAGGAAGGACACAAAATGACAACACATGAGCTGGGAGCACAACGTCATCATGGGGTGTGCAGGGGCTGGAACCGGGTGTGGAGTGGGGGTGTTACAGCACAGGTAGTGCCCCCTGCAGGTTACTGCAGGTGGCCGTGTTCCCTAGAGCAAACGGGGGCTGTCTGGGGAGCCCCCCAGCTGTCTCAGTCAGCACTGGGCGCCTGTTCCAAGCACTCCTGGAACACAAAGGTACAGCACAACTAACAGAGCAAAGGCCACTGGCTCAAGGGCCCTTAGTCACATGCTGAAGTCCAGTCCCTCCTCCCTGCCCGGATCACATCTTGTCCTCCTGTGCCAGTGAAGAGCACATTGCCCGCCCACACATGGGCTGGAGATGCTCTCAGCCACGCCTGCTCAGCACCCTGAACCCCTGCCAGCCCTGGGAACTGTCCCTGCCCACCCCCGCCCCTGAGCGGCCAGCACCTTTCCAGAGAGCCCAGCTGTGGTCCTGGGGAACCCTGGGGGCTGGCATGGCTCAGGGGAGCCGCCCTGACTCGGTGGCTGAGAAGTGATGACCCTACACCGAACCCCACACCACAGGGACTCTGGCTCCTGGGACATTGCATGTAAGTAACTCACCTCTCCAAGGAAACTCCCACTGCTCCAGCCACCCCAAGCCCCTGTGCTCCCTTCCCACCCCCGCACACCCCCCACCCCCCGGACTCACCGGTTTCCCCTCTGGCCCAGCAAGGCCTCTTTCTCCTGGGAGGCCCTAAAGCAAACAAGGCAAGGGACAGACAGTCAACCACAGGCCCCAAGGGGTTAACGGCTCTTCTAAAGCACTGAAGCACCTCACTCGAGTCCCTGTGAATCCAGCCTTGAGCCCCATGTCAGTCCTGCAACGTGCCCCAGCCCCTTCATCAGTCCAGCCTCACCCCCTCAGCTCTGCCAATGTGCCCCAGCCCCCCCACCGCTAGCCCAGGTTCACTCCCCAGCTTTGCCCACACACCCCAGCCCCTGGGGTCAGTCCAGCCTCACCCCCAGCTCTGCCCACACACCCCAGCTCTGCCAACCAACCTCCGTCCCAAGCACAGCCTGCTGCTGTTCCAGATGTTTTGGTCCCCCCAGCTGTACTCACCGGGCTGCCGTCTCTCCCTTTTGCACCAGCTTCTCCTTGCTCCCCCTTCTGCCCAGCTTCACCCTACAGTTGGGACACGCAGCACGTCAGAAAACCCAGCAGGAAATCAACAAGACGTACCCTCCCCCTAGACTCTCTCCCACCCCTGGCCCAGGTTCACCTGCTAGGGTACCAGCCTGTGAGCTCCCTGAGTGGAGGCCAGAGTCCCTGTACCCCCTAGCGCCACCCAGCTCTTTGGGGAGGGGGACATCACATGGGCAACAGGAGGTCTTATCTCGGCCCAGCCCAGCCCAGGACTTTACTGGAAATCGGTAGGGGAACCGGCTCCCAGAGCTGCACATGGAGCAGGGCACATGCCACAGGACAGCCCAGAGAGCAGGTGCGCTCACTTGCTGCTGGGTTTCCGGGTAGGACCTACAGTATAACAGAGGCTTCTCCTTTTAGAAGGAATAACTCCAGCGCGATTGCGTGTGGAAGCTGTGGGCGTGACAGCCCTGGGACGGAGGTCCCCTCTTTAAATACCCAACAGGCAGGGGCCAGGTAAGCTCCCCACACACCCCATCACCTGCTGACGTGCTTCATACTAGCCCTGGAGGGTGTCTCTCAGGGATGCAAGTTCCCTGTCCTTGCACCACTCAGACCTTAGCCTGAGGATCTGCCATTGCCAGAAACAAACCATCCTAAGGGGTTACCAGCCAGCAGGAGGGCCCTGGGAGGGTGCCAGAGCCTGGATCCAGCCCAGGAGGACCAGCCCCAGAGACGTGAGCACTGGCTTGCTGAGCAGTGGTGCAGCCAGACAGAAGGACAGCGGGAGAGAGGCTGAGGGATCAGAAAGAGAGTCAAGTGGCCCAGGCAGGAGAGATCCCCCTAGTGCGCAAGACAGAATCAGAGAGGAAGCTGCTGAAGTGCAGGTGCCAGAAGACTTACTACACTCAGACCTTATCTCCTTTGGGTCCTCTCTCGCCATCCCCGCCAGGCTCTCCCTGCACAGGAGGGGAAGAAAAAGGGAGTGTCAGAAAGCCCAGGCTCACACCACAGTCAGCCGGTTATCCTGCTCTAACCATTGGACATGCTCCCTCCTAGAGCAGGCAAGGGAACCCAGGAGTTCTGGGAAGAACCTCCAGACCACGCTCCAAGCCACCCCTGTCCCCAGTCCAAGCAGACAGCCTTGCTGCCCCTGCGCCAGGCCAGAGCCCAGCTCCCGCCGTGGGTTCCATTCCAGCCTGCTGCTTTTCACCCTGGCAAGTGCACGGACTGTTGGGGCAACGAGACGTCACCGAGCGGGCGGAGTTGGCCGTATCAGTGTCTGTTCCCATGCTGGGCTGAAGGGACACACGGGGCTGAAAGGGGGACTCCTACGAATGCTCCCGACAGGAACCCTTTCACTTGCCTTGCACACTGCACCTTGCCAGGAGACTCTCTGAGCCTGCTGGAAGCACAGCAGGAATCTAGGCACATCCTGCTCCAGGCAAGAGTCTGGCCAGGACTCCCGGCTCACACCCCGGCTCGTGCGGCATGCGCCTTTAGCTCTCTGCTGACCTCAAAGGGCCTGGCACATCCCACGTGAAACAGCCTCTCCTAGCACACGCTGGTTACTGGGAGAGGAAAGAGTTACCAGCTCGCTTTCTGCAGCTCCCAGGGAGAGCTGGCGAGATGGGTTCAGTGTGCAGCGCTAGGCCAGACTATGCTCTCAAGGTCCCTTCAGGCCTTATGCTCGGAGACATGGGGGTACAGACAGGGCTCCTCACCCCTCCTCAGCACTAACCTTGGCTCCCCTGGGTCCTGTGGGTCCACGCTCCCCTGGAGGCCCCGGAAGGATCCCTTCCGCCACATGCACCTGGAGACACAAGAACACAGTGAGAGGCAGCAGCCCAGGGCCAGCAGCTCTGCCTCCAACAGCCCTGGGAGCCCCTCAGATCTCAGGGACTTTCCATTCTGTGTCCCACAGCAAGTGCTGGGCTCTGCTCCCGTCCTGGGTCTTCTACAGCGCACCTGCCCACTGCCCCCACACGCCCTGGGTCCGGTGTCTGTTCACCCCCTGGAGCCATAGGCACTGCCAGACCAGATCTGACTGACAGGTCCCTCTTCCCTGGGCCCAATGGACAAACCCAATGAGACATGGTGGGCAGCTGTGGAAGAACTGGTCCAGCCCCCTCCAGCCCTGGGCATGGAGACGCTGAGGCTGTGGAGCTGCAGGGCTTGGACCCCGCTGTTGTGTACCAGATCTAACAGAGCTGGGAGCCTCTTGCGCCGGCTGGGCCTGGAAAGCCCCTTTCGAGGTCACACCCAGAGTGCGGAGCTGAGCGTTGCTGGTGGCAGTTACAGGCCCAAGGGGAGGGACTTCCCGAGGCCCAGGCAGAGTTGCAGTGATCCTGTTCGACACAGTGGAGCGGGGAGCAACCCTGACCGGCCTCAGGGTCCTCCCACGGCACCTGCTAGCTCCTGGGCAATCTGCCCCAGCTGCTGTGCCTGGATCGACGGGGGCTGCACAGCGGCGCGCGCCTGCTGTCCTGAGTGGCTTTGGTCACCTGGCCGCTGCCTGCAGCAGCTTCACGATGCCCTGTGCCTGAGCTACCCGCAGAGCTGGAACTCACAAGAGCACTGGGCAGGAGGGGCTCACAGGCCCCAGGGCTGAGGGATGTGGTGTGTGGAGATGCGTGTGTAGGACTGGCCCTGTGTCATGCTAGCGCAGCCCTGGCCAAAGCAGAGTGGAAAAGGCTGTGTAAATCCAAGCGCCTCCCGGAGGCAGGAGACTGGGAAGCATGGTGCACTCCCTCCCTCATCAGCTCAGCACATGGCCTTCACGCCTCTCCCGGCCCTGGGGAGCAGGGGACTTGGACCCTTTGCAGATGGTCCCCAGCCAAACAAATCTAGAGCTCCATGTGCCACACCAACCTCCACATCAAACCCCTCTGGTCTCAATGGGCTGACCTGGGCCACACTGCCAGGGGCTGGGGGGCGACTCACTCACCTTGGGCCCTGGGGGCCCTGGAGGACCCTGCACGCCATCTCTGCCCTAAGACAAACAGGACATGGATCAAAGATGCAGACAATCCCCAAGATGCTATCCCAAGAGGGGAGACAACCCTGCCCCCCGGGGCGCCAGGAGAAGGCAGCCCAGGCCCACTGACCTGCAGCAGTACCCAAGGGGGCAACACTGGGAGGAGGGGAGCGACTGTCCTTTACGTGACTCTTGGTCTGTTCACGCCACCCGACTTTGGGCTGCAGATCACAGGGACTTTCCATTCTGTGCCCCACAGTAAGTGCTGGGGTCTCCTCCTTTCATGGCTGTGGGCACTGCCTCGGATCCCAGCCCTCCACCTGCCAGCCCGGCGCGCAGCACGGCGCAGATGGACAATGTACTGCCAGCACCCCCACGCCCCCTTTCCGCTGAGGCACATGTCAGCCAGCTGGGAGCTTCGCCATGTGCCCTGGGCAGTCCTGCTGGACCTCGGGTGGGACTACAAGAGGAACCACTGGACCCTGAATCATCAGTGACAAGCCTGGGGACGCAGGAGACAGAGCCCCTGCCCCGGCTCTTTGGAATCTAGCCCCAGAGCTGCAGGCTACATGCAACTGGCAGCTCCTGCACCCATGGAGCAACCCTGAGCCCCCTAGGTCAGAAGGCCCATTTCCCCCACTGGCCATCTCGGATGCATGCACAGGCACGGGCAACAAGAACTGCCTCAGATCCCACTGAGATCCAGCGCACAGCTGGTTTCTCCACTGCACAGCAGCGTTTCTCAGCCTTATTTTTTTTTATAAAGTTCCACTTCTCAAAAACCAATGTGAGTGCCCCCACCCGGACGTCTCTCATGCACCCGCAGGCACGTGTGCCACCGGCTGAGAAACACGGCCCTAAGGTAACCTGAGGTCTGGGGACAAGTACCATTCAGCCATTCCAGATTGCTGTCCCCTTCTCAGCATGCCACCCAGCTACACCTCACTTAAAAGCTACTTACAAAAACATGCACACACATCACAGAAGACGACTGCTGAAAACGTGCCGTCTTTCTACCATCTTATTGTCTAATGAATGAACTGGAATAGAAATATTGTACTCACGTGGCAGTGCAAGGCAGATGGAGCAGTCATTGTCTGAATGGACTTTTCGATTGCACTGACTTTGCGAGTGGGTTTTTTATGTAGTAAAACTAGGCCAATAGCTAGATGAGTCGATGTGCCCCTGGAGGACCTCAGTGTACCCCCTCACCCCCGGGCACACGTACCCCTGCTTGAGAATTGATATCACTGCTGCAGAGTGTAAGACATGGAAAAATGCAGCAGGCTGGAGGCCTCACTCACCGGCTCTCCCCGGTCGCCCTTCTCACCCCGATCCCCCTGCAAAGCAAAGAGCAGAGCTGTCTCAGGGGCTCGGCTCCGTTCCCACCCCACCGCCCACCAACAGGGCTCAGGAAATGCCAGTGAACAGGCCTGAAGGGGCCCCAAGCAGCTGGGAGCCAGGAGTCTGGTCACCATGCAGGAACTTTTCTCCACACAACCTTCTCAAAAAGGCCCATAATCCCCCGACTGCTCCCGCTCACACAAGCACCAGCTGGGCCATGGCAGGCAGGTACCACTACATCCTGGGGGTTGGCCCCCTCCATCCCCCTCACATCCCCTAGCAGCACCACGCCCCAGGACAGCAGCACAACTGGCCCCCACTGACCTTCCAGTCCTTGTTTCCTCTTTCCCAGGTCTCACTCACCTTCTCACCAGGCCTGCCAGCCTCACCGAGCTCCCCAGCCCGGCCCGGCATGCCAGGAATTCCAGGCTTGCCGGGTTCCCCTGCCTGGCCAGGCGGCCCCTGCGGCCCCTGCTCTCCGATAGCACGTCCCACCGGGCCCTGGGGGCCTGCAGGCCCTTGGTCTCCTTTGTCACCTTTGGGCCCTCTCTCTCCAGGGAAGCCCATCACGCCCTGCAGGAAGGACACAACTCAGCTAGTGCCAGGGCTGGTGCTGGCAGGTCAGGAGAAGCCATCAGGGAGCTCGTGCTTCAGGGTTGCATGCACAGGGCTGGAGATCGTGTGCTGCTAGCAGAGGGGAAGGCTTCCTTCAAGTACTGCCCCTGTCGGCAGGATTCAGCCCTGGCTGAGAGGGAGCCCTTTGTGGCCAGTGTGGAGTTCGGTCTCCAGCCAGATGGAGGAACAGGAGGCAGGAAAGTCTCGCTTGGCCTGGGGCAGCACCCACAGGCTCATGCTGCACTTGGTAACAAAGGGAGATATTGGCACAGGCCCTGTCTCAGGGCCTGGTGGGCAGCCCAGTCAGAGAACCCCAAGGCTCCTGTGCATGCAGAGACAAGGTTAACCAGCAGGGCCCCAGAAGAAAGCAGCCGGGACCAGACCTATGCACTGGACGGCCCCAGGGAGGGAGGCAGCTCCCCAGAGGGGAGATTCTCTCTGCCTCTGAGCTTGGAGAGACAGGGAACCAGCTGGATTTACTCCCAGTGTCCCCTGGAGACAGGCAGGGCTGCCAATGGGGTGGGGGGTTGGGGAGAAAGAGGGCAGCTGACCTGGGGCCCGGTGATTTAAAAGGGTCCTGGGCTCCCACCTGCCACTGCCTCAGCAGTGGCCAGAGATCACCACCGAAGCCCCAGACTCCCTGCTCCTGTCCTCAGCCCTGGAGACAGGAGACTCCAAAGCTGTGTGTGCAGCTCCTGAGTTGGGGCTGGGGCTGAGGGCCGGGGGCCTGCTGAGCTCAGGTTCAGGGCAACCCCAAAGCAGGGCAGGATTTTATTTCCTTGGGTGCTGGGTAAAGCAGGCCTCGCCCCCAAGAGGCAGCAGAGAGGCCCCAGGGGAACCCACCCCTCCACTCTGTTCCTGCCTCTGTTGCTGGTTCCACCTCACCTCTTTGCCTGGAGGTCCCCTGTCGCCTGGGTCCCCCCTGTCACCCTTCAGGCCTCTCCGGCGATCAGGGTAGGGCAGGAATGTATCTGCACTTCCATCATAGGCACCAGTGATCTCTCTGAGAGTGGCCATCTGAGAGAGACGGAGCACGGCCATCACCACAGCAGGCAAAGGAGGGACCTCCCAGACCCTGCGCTGAGGGCGGGTCAGTCTATCCAGGCCCTGAGGCCCCTGACAGAGGGACGACTGGGAAAGTCCCACCCCTGTGGTCGCACTAGAAGGGGATCCCCAACAAAGGCTGACACAGACACGCTGGGAGGCAGGATTTGCTGAGTGACAACCAGCAACAGGAGAAGGTCCATAGCAGGGACAGAGAACAGGAGGTCTGACCTCCACACTCAGGCGGCTTCTCCCCCGGCACGCAGAGCGCACGGGCTGCACAGAGCCTCCAGGAGTGCAGGGAGCTGCCGGCCAGAGCTCCTGGCCTCCTCCATCATTACTCCATGGCCCAGCAGCTGAGGGACCTGGGTCTTCTCTCTATCACCCCTCCCCAGGGGCACCAGCCAGGTTCTCAGCCTCCCCCCACAACGTGCTCTATGGCTCTGGCTTTCCTCTTGGTTATCCGTCCACTGCATCCTAGTGTCCCCCGCCCAAGAGTCTGTTAGCCCGGGCTCTGGTGTCCCCCATCTCAGTCTCCCCTGGCTCCCCACCCCCTGACCAGGCTCCTGCTGTTTTCCCAATGGCCAGGGACAGCATCTCCACCCCAAGCCCCAGGCTTCCCCTTCCCCCTTCGAGATGCCCTGTGAGCAGAGCTGGCTGGTGCTGTGCTTTGTACCTTAATCCCGTAGACTTCCAGGGCACGTTCGACATTCTACGAACAGCAAGGGAAAGACAATGAGAAACACAACAGCGGGCCAGAAAATGGGACACCCCCAGCCAAGGCTGTCGACCCCGGCTTCCCTCGCTGCCAGCTTCCAGACCACAGGGCCTGAACCCTCGTCCATCTCCTGCAGGGCTGAACTGGTCATCCCAGCAGATGCCTGGGTTATGCTGTGGTGGTAAGTGGTTCCCCCACTCTAGATCAGTGGGACTGGCCCCACAGCAACTTACCGAGACCGTCCCGGGTTCACCTCGCTGTCCAGGATCGCCAGGTCTGCCCTAGTCACCATCAGAAGAAACAGAACAGCACCGGATGAGCAGAGTTCTGCCCCCTGCCCCAGGGCCGGGTCACAGGGAAGGGCGCAGCAGCAGGAGTTGGGGGACTGTTGTGATGGCTGTGGGGGGTGGGGCAGAGCGCTCGCTTGCCGGTTAGTGTGAGAACACTGCTCACAGGTCACTACCACGCCCTCCCTAGGACGGCAGGTCACCCAGAGACCCAGGACAACCGCCTTCTTAACAGGGCCAGGCGCTTGCATGACCTCTGTGCATCCTGCCGCAGGCAGGTCCTCTCTGCAGCAGCCAGTCTCCTAACCCTGCAGCAGCATCACACTCAGAGGCAGCACGTGGCTGAACTACCCGACGGACTGAATTAGCCAGAGGGACGGCACTGGCATAACTTCTCCCCGCCGGGAGGCAGGAGAGCCCCAACACACCAGCTTAGCTGCCCACGTGTTCACTGGGCTGCCAGCTGACCTGCTAATGCAGAACCACCTAAGCAAAACTGTGGGGGAAGCCGGCACAGCCGGGGCAACTGGCATTGCCGGGGAAGGGGTTGGAACGGTGCAGCAGCGAGAGCGCCAGCTGGGCTGGGCTGCTGACAGGATCGGCAGGGGAAGCGCTGCTACTACAAGTGGCCTTGCTGGGTTGCAGAGCGGACGCAGGACCGAGAGGCGTGCAGCAGAGCTCCTTGGGGCTGGCGTGGCTGCATCGGCACCTCTCGGGGCACACCGCCTAGCAGTCCTCTGCAGCCGCCTGGGTGGGGAGGAGGCTCTCTTGGCAACGAGAGCGAAGGCTGCAGGGCACCTCTCTGCAGGGGACACGGCAGGCCCCAAATCACAGAGCACAGGGGGCCCTTTTCTGCCTGCCTGCTCCCGAGGGGCAGTGACTGGCAAGGGTCTGTCTACCTCAGCTGGGGAGCCGCTCCAGAGCCCAGGCGCCGCATTCAGAGGGGTACAGCGGGGCTGGCCAAGCTCTGGGTTCTTCCCGCACCCAAAGTGAACAGCAGCCAGGGAGGGCAGGACCTGGGGCTGGTGGATTGCCCAGGCAGGGCTGGGTACTCACCTGTTCTCCTTTAGATCCTGGCTCTCCTCGGTCGCCCTGGAACAGAGCCAGAGGAGTCAGGCGCCCCCTCTCCCCAGCACTGCACAGGAAGAAGAGTTCAGCCCCACCCCAGCTGGAGGAGCCCCCCTAGGTGGGGCTGGAGGGATACAGCTGGGGAGGGCCCCGGGGAGGAACAGTGCCAAGGTGTTGGGGGAAGGGCAACTCCCCCCCATGTTCCCTTCCCAGGCAGGCAGCTGAACAGGTGAGCCAGCGCTCCAGCCTCACAGGCTGCACAGCCTCAGCAAGCTTCCACTGTGAACCAAGCCTGGACCAGACCCAGCTCAGAGCTGGGCCCCCCCCGGCCTACTGCAAAGCCCATGGCAGCCCAGAGCAGGAGGGCAGAGCTCCCATGCCAGCCGCAGGTGGGCCTCGCTGCTCTCCATACAAATCTCTGGCGGAAGCTCCCAGCTCCTCCAAAGAAGACAGCCCAGAAGAGGACCGGAGCCATGCCCACCACTAGGCACAGGGGATGCAAGCTCAGTGAACTCCCAGGATTAACCCCGGACGGTTTAGAGGTCTGTGTTTGGGGCCTGCAAGCCGGCCCTGCTCCCAGTGGAGCCTGCCAGGAGGGGCTGTTCTCACGGGGCTGCGGAAACACTCACCTTTTGTCCAGCAGCCCCGGGGAGACCTGGAACCCCCTGGAAGGCACAGAAAGAATGTGAGTAGACCCTGCACTGGGCCAGCCAGGGGAGAGAGCAGCTTCACTGCCAGTGGGAGCCGGGGCCAGGGGGTGGGCACAGGCACGCCCAGGCCTGGGGTGTCGGTCAGCACTGAGACTGGGAGGAGAAGCCCACTCGAGATGGGAGGCTTCCTCTGGCCAGGGCCTTCCTGCGACAGGGAACAGGCTGTATGGTCAGCAGTCCAGTCCCAAGTCCTGCGGGGCTGTAAGGAGTTTGGAGCTGCAGCTGGAGAGGAACAGGATTTCCCCAGGGAATCTGAGAGGGGCCCGGGGCAGCCATGTCCTGGCATAGTGAGCCTTTACTCTGCTGTTCAGAGCCTGGTAGCTCTGAGCTTGGCCAGGTCTGTATTCCTAGCGCAGGCATGGCCAGGCCACCTAGTGGCTAGAGAGGGTCTGGGAGACAAGAGCCCGAGGCTCTGAGCTCAGTGTGATCTTGGGCAAGGGTTGTCTTCTTTCTGTCTGTCACCTGTAAACAGCCCTGGTGCGCTCCCTGCCCCAGCCCCAGCCTCAAATGACGGCAGGCACAGGGGGTCCTGACACACAGCTGGTGTTCGGAGAACTACTCAAGGTTACGCACCTGTCCTGGGGGGCCAACCTGCCCAGGCAGACCAGGGACACCAGGAGGTCCCCCGGCACCTGGCGCCCCACGATCCCCTCGCTCACCCTTGGGGCCTTCTCGACCCTGCCAAAGAAGAACAGACACATCGCCGTCTGGTGCTGCTTGGCATCAGCCTCAAGCTGCGGGGCTGCAGACAGGCCCATTAGCCAGACGACCGCAGAAAGGCCCAGCACCGCAAAAGAGTGCCAGCGGCCTGGTTTGTCAGCGGGGCCCCCGCCCCCGGCACCAGGTGATACCAGCTGGCAGCAAGCCAGCATCTTTTAGTGCTGCTTTAATGGAGGTGCCAGAAAGGAAGCCCCAGGAACAACCAGGCCCCATAAGCAGTGGAGTCCCTGAGGCCCAAGTCCCAACCTGACCGACCAGCATCTCATTATCAGGAGCTGGGGCTCCCTCTGCCCTTTCTGGCTCAGCTGAGCCTTCCACCTGAAGCCACAACTCAGACGGTGGGCACAGTTCCCCTCATACTGTGCATGGGGGGGAGGCCAGAGGCAGCCGCCTGCACCCCCCTGGTCTGCCACAGGGTACGAGGCCCCAAAGCACCGGAGAGCGATGTTGCACCGGGTCACTACCGGCCGCCCCTGCCCGCCTGTGGTCAGCAAGTTGGGAGACCCAACAGTCACCCCCAGGCGTGCTGGACGGGGTCTCTGCCACTGGCGCCATCCAGCAGGGCCGGGCTCCAGTGTGCTGGAGTAGTGGACAGAGGGAGGGGAGGTCCGAGCCTGTGCAGGCAGCACATGGGAGAGTCAGCCACCAGACTTAGACACAGGCAGCCCCTCCGTGTGTGCCAAGGTCCACCCAGGGCAGGCGGGGAAAGGGGTGAATCGCAGGTACTTACATCTCTGCCAGGGGCTCCAGCCTCTCCTTTGTCCCCCTGAACAGGAAAAGCCAAGAGAAGATGGCTACCTCACAGCCTCATTCCTTACCAAATGAGACAGCCAGGGCCTCGGGCAGGGCACAGCCACACTGGGCCCCTGCTCCACCCTCGTAGGGCAGGGACCGTCCCCTGGGCCCAGGTCTGTCTTCCCAATGGCCCTTCTACTGGAGCCAGCCAGGGCTGAGGCTGAAGTAGCATCAGGCCTCCCCTCCTCTGCCCACTGGGTGAGCAGAGCCACATGCTGGCATCACAAGGCAGCTGCCCCTCCCACAGCCAGACAGGCACAATGGAGCAGCACGTCAGCAGCAGGGGACTCTGTCCCCAGGGGCTCCCCGCAGCTAGGCCGCTCACAGGCCTAGCTAGCTTGGGGGAAAGGAGCCCTATAGCTCGTTACCTTCTTCCCATCTTCTCCTGGGGTCCCATCTTCTCCCTAGGAGGACAGAAAACAATAGTAAGGACCAGTCCCACACAGGCCACGCACAATGGGGACTGGGCACTGGTCAGGGGATGGGAGAGATCCCAGATCAGAGCATCACCTCCACGCTGGGGAGCACAATATGCCCCCTCGGGCCACCCAGCCCTCAGATGAGCCAGGGAGCCAGACTCCTGCAGGGCTTGTGGAGTTTGGGAAGCCCTTTGCTACGCCCCCTTTGACAGCCTGCCCCCGGAAGGGCCTGGCACATGAGCACTTACTACAGGGTTTGCCTGGGTTTGATCTGTCTGGGCACCAGGGCCTGCCCATGCTCAGGAAACCCTCTGCCTGCATCTCCAGTGCTCTACATCGTCCCATCCCCATCCCACTGCCAGGGCAGCAGCCTCTCGCCCAGGCCGGGCTGTGCATGTCAGCCCTAGCGAGCTGCCCTTTTCCAGCAGGGGCGGGACCCCTCACTCACATTCCTGCCATTCAGGCCGGGTTTCCCGTCGTCTCCGGGTTTGCCCTGGAAGGAAGCACAGGCTGTTAGCTGAGTGATGAGCCCTCCACAAACCTGAGTCAGTGGAAGGGCCCTGCCAGGCCCACCCCACCCCGCCCCACCCCACAAGGTGGCTGGAGCCTGATGCTGCAGCACCACAGGGCAGCAGCTCCTACAGGAAGCTGGGTCAGGTTTCCCGCCCCAGCTGGGAGCCCTGCCAGACAGCAATTAGCTGGGGCATCACACCCAATGGGGCAGGCAGATGCCTGCCACACAGCCAGATGTGGGGTAGCAGGCTGGGCTGAGGCAGTGGAAAAGTGAGCCTAAGGGAGCTGCTGGGAGCCAAGGGCTGCCCCAAACTCACCTGGGACGTCAGGGCGCTCTGGGTGAGCAGCCCCAGGCCTGAACGTCTCCCAGCTGACTTGAGACAGGCTGCCCATGGCAAAAGGAGGGGCCAAGGGGACAGTCAGCGCCCTGGGAACAGGCCACATGGGACACCGTGCAGAGAAGCCCCGACAGCGCCCACTGCTACTCGAAGCTGTCTAGGGAGCCCACGGACACTGCCCAGAGGAACTCTGCTGCGTGCGTGACACGAGGAAGGGACGGAAGTAGAACCCACAGTCGAAGAACAACCCCCAGTCCAGCATCCTCCCCCTGGTACTGTAAACAGCCACTTTGGCGACGGCCAGGAGGAGGCTGACGAGGAGGTCTCGGTGTGACCTCCTACAAAGGCAAGGTGGAGGTGGGCTATATGGGGCCCTGCCAGAGCAGGGGGTTGTTGCCAGAGAAGCTGCAGGGAACAGCCATCAGGGATGGCCAACAAATAGCTAAACTACTTACAGTCAAGCCTGGTGGTCCTGGGGGGCCAACAGCTCCGGGGGGCCCTGGCTCCCCTCGAGGGCCGGGCAGACCCTGCAACAATATGTCCGGTGAGAGGCAGAGCCCAGCTGAGTCAGACAGCCCCCACCTTGCTCACAGCAGACATGGAGGCAGCGGCTCAGCAATGAAGGGAGAAGAGGACTGGTGACTGCTGGGACAGGCAGTGCCCCCAGGCCAGGGACTCTGCAGGCTTAGAAGGCTCCCAGGACTGCTCAGGATTTCACCACACAGCTCCAGTCCTGGGGCCCTTGGGGTAAAGCATCAACAAGGGTCAGGGAAAGGATACAGGAATGGATGGACCCAGCGACAGGGAGGTGAGATGCATAGCTCGCCCAACCACTGCTTTGTTCTGGTGACTCCTGGGCCCATTGCTGCAGGGCTGCTCAGATACTGGCCTTGTGCCCAAGACTTGGAGGTACCCCAGGAAAAGTGGGGAGCAGATAAGTCCCTGGCTTGGTGCAACCCAATACCCCTTAGGATCAGGGGCTCTGTACTTACATCTCGGCCAGGGTCACCCTGCTTGCCTGGGTCACCCTAGAAAAACAAAAGAACATGGCTGCGATCTGTGGGGCTGGGCTCAGCCTGATGTTAGGGCCTGGCCGCCCTGGAGGGGTGCTGCCCGGCGGGCTCCAGAGAGGCCTGGCTCACCTCAAAGCATGAAAGCAGGAGAGGTCACCACCCCACAGGCACCTCTGCTAACAGCGCTACTAGACTCACCTTGAAGGGAGAGCAGCCAGCCAGGGACAGCCTGCAGCACCCCTGAGAGAGCCGGCAGTGGGCACAGGCAGGAAGGAGCACAGAGCACGGCACAGCTCAGGGACACGGAGCCTCCCCATGGGCACTGGCTCAAACCCAGCCCAGGCTCCCTCATCTGGGCTGGGCTGAAGTGAATGAGCTGATGGATCTTCCACCCAGCTCCTCAAGGGTGGGTGCCCACACTTCTGAGCCACCGTTACCACTGGCGTTAAGTGGTGCCCTGGTTTGGCACCTCTGCAGAGAGGCCGAGGACTGGGTGGGTCACCACAGAGACGGCACCTCTCCCCCTTTGTGGGGTAGTTGGGCAGCTGTAGGCCCACATACAGAGAGCCCCCGAGGGCCCTGCGAGGCAGTGCAGGCTCCTCCCTTCCTACCACAGCCCTCACCACTCAGACAGCTGGGCTGCTGGAGCCTGGGGCGGGTCTCCCAGGGACCTGCCCTGGCTGCTGTTGGGTGGTGGTTCTGGCAGGGGCAGGTCGCGCTGCCGGGGGATGTTACTTGGGTAGCAGGGCCTGGCGATACACCAGTTACCAACCCCCCTTGTGGGGAGCAGAGCCTCTCCTAGGCCCTCTGAGGGGCAGCCTCGTGCATGGGGGGTGGGATTCCCCCAGCCAGGCCACACCTACCCTTTGTCCTGCAGGGCCCATTTGCCCAGGTTTGCCGTCCTGCCCATTCCGGCCGTCCAGCCCCGCTGGGCCTCGGTCTCCCTGCAAGAGAACCAGGCCGTGAAAGCCTGGCACCAAAGCTCCCCCCATACCAACCTCCCCGAGAGCTGGCAGTGGAGGGCCCAGGGCACTGGGGATGGGGAGGCAGAGGGGCACCTCGCAGCGGCAGGAGCCCGGGCAGCTCCCTCCTTTCTCAGCCCAGCTCCTCCCTTGGTATTTTCAGTCCCACGCAAAAGGGACTGGTGCCAGGGGGTGGGAACACACACAGCCATACCCGTGACCAAACACCTCCCCGAGCCAGAACTGCAGCTGCGCTGCCCCCAGGAACGGGACAAACCCCCTCCACGCCCAGCTGCCTGGCCACTTCATCACCCAGCCCAACTTCTCTGCCCCCAAGGAACCTCCTTGGGCCTCTTCCCATGGCTGCCGGACTGGCAACGCTCTCCCCCACCAGGGCTCTGCTCCCCTCCACACTGCCTCTGAGCCAACCCAACCCCCCAGGCCTCATGCTCTGGTTTCCAGACCTCTCTTCTCCCCAGCCTGGGGCTCCCACCCCTGCTGCAAGAGCGACCACATGCCCCCACTCTGCTCCATGCAGATGGGCGTGCTGCACCCTGTACCCCTTACGCAGGGCTGCAGCCACAGGCATCCCTCCTCCATCCGTGGCATGTCCTGGGGGCAGCTCCACTTACTCGTGTGCTAGGACCCCAGGGCTCCCCTCCCCGGCTCCCCCCTCCCACCTGCCCCAGCTGGGCATGGGCAGATCAGGTACGTCACATGGAATTGAGGCTCTCACCTTCTCTCCTGCTGGGCCTCGGTCTCCAGGGTCCCCCTGCAGGGTACGAAACAGCAGAGAACACAGCTGGTCACAAAGCAAGCGGCAGAGCCAGCCAAAGCTCCCCAGTACTGGGGAACAGCAGGAGATCGGGAAGTGCTGCATCCCTCCAGGGCAGCAGAGGGAAGGGACCCAGCACTCACCCGCACTCCAGGGGGGCCTCTGGGGCCTTCGATCCCCTGCAAGAGAAGGGAGGCAGTTGTGCTCCACGGGTGTCAGGTGCAGATGGCTGGGCCCACTGCCCCCCACACAGGCCCCCCCCAACCGCCCTGCACCACAAGAATACCTGAGACATGGCTGTTATACCTGCATGAACTCTCCCCACACGCGTGCGCTCCCTAGAGGCACCACCCCCATGCTCCCAGCCATGCACCCTCCTTCTGCACCCCGGTCCCAGCGCCACAGGTTCCTCAGACCTCCCTCCCTAGGCAGCTTCCCCACACTCACAGCCCCCGGCAGGTACGTTCCCCTGCGGGACAGCCACTCTTACAAGGTGCTCCCAGAGCTACACCCAGCCCCCAGCTCCCTGCCAGCTCGGCTTGCAGAGGCTTTCCGCTCCAGGGCACTTCACATCCAAGCAGCACCTCCTGAGGCAGATACTCCCAGGCCCTGGCACCTACCCTCTCTCCAGGCGGTCCAGGTAACCCGGCCTCGCCCTTTGCACCCTTCATCCCATCCTCGCCGGGATCCCCTGGCTCCCCCTGAAATGGAAACGGCCCATCAGAGCAGACGCAACACGGGGCCACAGATGTTCCATGTTTTCAGGCCAGTGGACCTGCCGTGCAGCTCCCTTTCGACGGGACTGTCCCGTAGGCACATGCCAGGAGCCAGGCCCCAGGGAGCGGTGCCCCTGCCAGGCAGGGAGGAAGCAGTTCCACGCCGGGATGATTCTACTGTGCAAGCCTGGTCCATGTGGCAGAGCCCCAAACAGTATCAGAGGAGGCGGAGTGCGGGGCTACCGCCCGACCTGAGGCTTGGGTCCCTCAGCTGGGCTGTCCCACTCCTGCAGAGAGAGGGCAGCTTCACAGCTCCCATCCCACCACAGCTGAGCGCAGCAGGGTTACCTTCTCGCCTCTCTCGCCTATTCCTCCTCCTGCTCCCGAATCAACCTGTGGGGCAGAGAGAAGGGTCAGGCCCGAGGCACAAACCCAGCACAGCCAGGGCAGGGCAAAGAAACACTGAGCTTACAGTTCGTCCTGGGGGTCCGGCCGGCCCCTGTGGAGAAGGAGAGAGAGCAGCGTTAACGGAAGCCTACAGGACATCTGCACAGACAGAACCCATGACATGGCAGCACACTCTGGAGGAGCTGGGGCACCAAGCCCCCTAAACAAGCCCTGCCAGTCTCCAGACCTCCTCAGACATACTGCAGAACAAGAGCTTTGGGGGCCCCGCCCAGCAGAGAGCGCAAGCTCCCCTGCAGGGCTCCCCTAGCCAGGGCCAGCTGCTCAGGGAAGGCCTGGTGCGAACTCCCCACAGCTGCTGCTTTGCCCTGAGCTGACCCATCTCTGGTTCTGCTGAAACGTTGGCTTAGCTGCCAGCCATGACGGCCTGGGCTGGCTCCAGAGGCCCCCAAGGAAAGGTCAGACCCAGCTACCATCGCCTGAGCTTGGGAGACTTGTGCAGGGTCAGGGCAAGCACGAGAGAGGACAGGCCCAAGCAGCAGGAGCGCCGCGTGGGCCAGGGCAGATCAGCACCCGTACCGGTAAGCCTGTGTCCGTGTGGGGGGAGTGTGTCACAGGCACCAGAGAGCGTGCTCAGAGCGTACAATAGACACCCTGGGCCTGCAGCGGTGCCTCTTGGAGGATGACTGCGTCCCTATATGCCTGGATTTCTACTGCAGGTGGATTCTGGGGCTGCCCTGTGCCCTGATTGAAGCCCCCTGGGTATGACCTCAGGGGTTCCAGCCTCACCTTACTGCCATGCTAAGGGGAAGCGTCTGTGGTGGGGGTGCATGAAACGCCTCACTCGAAGCGGGGTGGAAGAGGGCGCGATTACTCACCGGTTCCCCACGGTCGCCCTTGGCCCCTGGCACTCCTGGGCTGCCCTGCCAGGAGAGAAGGGACACAGTGAGGGGAGGCGAGGGCCAGGCTGCTGGGGAAGGAGTGGGCTGCAAGCCAGGCACTTACGTTTCTGCCATCTTCGCCTGGGTCTCCCTGGTCACCCTTCTCCCCAGGGAGGCCACGGGTTCCTGGTTGGCCCTAGTGGAGAGACAGCAGGCCCATAGCACCACAGTAACCCCCAGGCTGGTGTGAGAGGCTGGCGGAGCCAGACCAAAGGGACAGGGCCGTGGAGAAGCTGGAGCACACAGGTCTCAGGGGTTACAGAGCAGGGGCCAAGCAGAGGCCCCTCCTAGAAGCCCACCAAACACGCAGTGATGGTTTGCTGCTGCCCCTACAGAACCAGGCTCCCCAGGAGCAGAGGGTACCCAGCTGCCAGGAGGTGGGCAAGGGATGGACGCCTTTCCAAACCCCACTGAAATGCCATTCCCCAGGCTCCACCTCAGTGGGCCTGCCTGCTGCTCGCTCTCCCCAGGCAGCTCACTGGGCTCAGTGGGGCCCGTTCTGCAGCTCCCCACTCACGTGTGCTCAGGGGAGCACGACAGCGAGAGCTCCCCCAGGGGGCAAGACTTTGTCCGACTCCATGTCCCCACTCTGGCTCAACAACCCCAGCTGTCTGTGCATCTCACATGCAGCCCCTCCACCCCCTCCCATCCCATGGGAAAAGCCCCTTCCCTCCCCTCCCCTCCCCGACTTACCCGGGGGCCCCTCTCTCCAGATTTGCCAGGCTGACCCGGCTCTCCCTGAGGGGAAAGAGAGGGAAGTGAGAGAACGGCAGGAGAAGCCAAGCGCAGCCATGTAAGGACAAGGCTCTTTTCTTCAACCGTACTGTAAGACTGGCAGCCAGGTGGGGAGGTCTTTGGCCTTCATCCACATCCAGATTAAAAGAGCAGCAGCCATTAGCTGCGAAGCTGGAAGTCACAGCCTCACATTCCGTCTAAATTACGTTAAAATGGTGTAATCTAGCAGGCTGTTAAGAAGCAGACCCTGTCCTACTGGCACCGGCGAAACGCACAGAGGTTAGGCTGTTAAAAAAAAGTTTCACAGCATTCTGTCTGACAAGAAGTTACTTATCAATAGCTGCTGCTGTGAAACCCTCCTTTCTTTATTGTTCTGTCATTACAGTCCCCACATCCCTACTGTCTGTATGAGCACTCTCTGGATCTCGAGTTGCTTCTGGCCGCTGTGTAATTTTGGGAGGTTACGGCAGTGTCAGTTACGGCACTGGGCTGTAAGCGGTTAGAGAATTCTGCTACAATATACTCAGGACTAGTTAGTAACATTTCCGTAAAATAACTGGCTCAAGTACGGCTCACCAGGACTGGATGAACTGGGGTCCCAAAGGAAGTTTTTAGGGAAACAACTCCAGGACACAGCTCCAAGATCAGAGCAACCAAACTTCAACCCTGTGCCACCGGAGTCCAGGAGAGGGACCTCCCCGGCCACTGTCTGCTTAGCCTTTGCCTTCTGGGTTTGGTGATTTTTAATAAGCGGAGGTGAAGTTGGTGTTACAACATGAGGTTCTTTCACTGGTAAAAGACCCTGCAAACCTGCAGAGCGAGGTTACACCGGAGCCCTAGGAATGGGTAAGGGTGGGTGCCCGAGAGTGTGTGAAGTGAGAGAGAGTTTTGTGCAGGTAACAGCCAAGTGAAGGCAGGGACCTGCCACAAAGTGACAGACGACCACTTACCGGGGGCCCCTCGTTCCCTTTCTCACCATGTTCACCCTGCAGCACACACGAGCCGGGCCCACAGGGAGAAAAGAGCGACCAGTTATCCTCCTTGGCCAACAATGTACAGCGCCACCCACGCAGCACCCTAAACACCTCGTATCCACAAGCCCCGTCTCCCAGCACACAGATCCAGTCCACCCCACTCCCACCACCCCCAGAACAGACCTCCCCGAACACACCTCCCCTCGATACAGACCTCCTGCATACCACCCCTCGACACAGCCCCCTGTACACACCTCCCCTCGACACAGCCCCCCCAAACACACCTCCCCTCAACACAGCCCTCTGAACACACCTCCACTCGATACAGCCCCCCACAGACCTCCCCTCGATACACCCCATGAACACGCCTCCACTCGATACAGCCCCCCACAGACCTCCCCTCGATACACCCCATGAACACGCCTCCACTCAATACAGCCCCCCCGAATGCACCTCCCCTCAGCAAAGCCCCCTGAAGTACCTCTTGGAACCCCCTGATAAAAACAGCCTGTTGATGTTGTCATGACAACCTGGCAGAGGGTCTCCATGGAAACCCCTGGATTTTGTAAAATCCCTGGGGCAAGAAACAGGCAGCAGGAAATGTCTGAGGCAACACCCAGAACTCTGGGCCCCAGAGCCCCGTCCGCCTGCTCCTGAGCACCTGCCACACGCCCCAGAGCACTGTCACATTACCTCCTTCCCTCGCAGGCCCATCTGCCCTGGAGCTCCTGGTCTCCCCGTCTCTCCCTTCTCCCCAGGCTCCCCAGGGTCTCCCTAGGCAAGAGGAAAACAGCCAGGCAGGGAGAAGCTGAGCAGGTGTCCAGCTGGCTCGTTACACCCCAGTCCCAGCCCTGAGAGCCCCACCCCAGCACCCACGTGAACAGCTCAGTACAAGGAGGGGCACCCCGCACTTACCCCACAGCAGCCAGCCAGTCGCCCCGCCCCACCCATATAAACAGTGAGTGCCCAGCAGGGCCTTCCCTGCCCCACACATAACACAGCCCAGCACCCCCGCCCAGAGAGCAGGCAGGCCTCCCCCACAGAGCCTCCATGCAAGTGGAGCAAGAAGAAGGGAACCCCTCCCACAGGGCCAGTCCTGAGGAGAGGGGCCCAGTGCACCCATCACAACCCCCAGGCAGAGGAGCCCCTCCCCCAACCCCACAGAGCCATTACCTTCGGGCCATTCTTGCCAGCGAGGCCAGCAGTCCCCTGGGGGTGCGGGAAGAGAGAGGCGGTTACAGCTCAGCTGGCTCCCTGTGGGGTCTGTGCCACCCCCCACGGGACGTGGCCTCGTTTTGTGGGGGAGGCTGCGGGACGGGGCCTTGGGGGTGGGGGGGGGAGGCTGGGGACGGGGTCTCAGGGGTCGGGGGAAAGGCTGCAGGACAGGGTCTCGGGGGTTGGGGGGGGAGGCTGGGGACGGGGTCTCGAGGGGAAAGGCTGCGGGACGGGGTCTCGGGGGGAGGCTGGCGCCATGGTACAGCACTCGCAGGGCCTTTGGGACTGCTCCTGGGCCTTCTCATGGTCAGCAGCAATAGGAACAGCCCCAGGGCCCCTCAGGGAGCCCCAGACAAGGCCGTTTCTTGCACACGGGCAGTGGAGTACAAATCCCAAGTCCCCCCCATCCTGCATAGGGCTGAGCCAGGCCCCCACGCGGATGGGCTCACGCCAGCTGCTTTCACGTCTCCCAGCAGCTCTCTGGCCCTTCACCCACCACTGCGAGGGAGAGAGGGGTACGGCCCTGGGGTGACAGGTGCCAGCCCACCAATCCTGGCCGAAAGGGCAGAGACTGAGCCACTCCCTCCCCAGAGCGCGATGAGTCCCAGGGACGGAGCCGAGTGGGAGCCCAGCCCCGTGGCCCTGTCGGAGATGCTGGGCATGGCCAGCTGGGGGTGCAGCCGCAACGCAGGCAAAGAGACTCACCCTGTCGCCCTGTTCTCCTTTGGGGCCAGGTGGGCCAGGGACACTGAATCCGGGGGGGCCCTGTGACAGAAAGCAAAGCAGCTCAGAGCGAGGCGGACAGGACAAGGCCTTTCCAGGCTGCTCACCCAGCCACACTGCGGTGCTCCCAGCCTGCCCCACAGCCATGTTACACCAGCCCCGGAAGGAAGGTGGCCCCTGAACTGCCCTTGGGGAGGGACGGATTCCATCTCCCAGAGCAGTGAGCTACACAGGTGTGCCGGGGAGAGCCCCAAGCACAGGCCCAGAGTTCAGACTCCCGAAGAGCCCCCAGGCCACGGCGCACTGAGCCACTTCCTCAGAGCAGCGGTTGGGCTGGAGGCTGTCAAGGATCTCGCAGCTCTGGGGGCAGAGACCTGCTCTGGTACTCGGCTACAAGAGCTGCTCCTCCTTGTCCCAGAGCGGTCAACCCTCCCCAGCACCCAGAGCTACGCTGTCTCCGCCCCAGCCGCACCCTGGCCCCTCCTGAGCAGGCTGCCAGCTGTGTGGGAAGCTGAGCCCCAAGCTGCTGCCAGTGAGCTGACCCTGAGCCCAGGCCCCAGAGGGGACAGGAGATGCTTTCATGCCCTGGGCCCCTGCTGTGCTGCCAGCCTCTGCCAGAGCTCCTGGAGCCTGGGCGCTGCCATGACGCCTCTGACAGCCTGAACCATACTCACGCGGTCTCCTTTGTCTCCTGCATCTCCCCGGGGGCCTGGGGCCCCCTCTGCTCCTGCAAGGCCTCTGTCACCCTAGAGTGGAGGAAACACCATCAGCCAAGTGGAGCTGATCCCCTCTGGACCGCAACACAGGCATCCCCCCGGGGGAGAGACAGACCTGCCCCCCTGCTTGCCAGGGCACAGGCGCCAGGCTGAGCTGAGGACAGGATGACGCTGAAAGGAGCCAGCTGGACACACCCCTGTGACCTGGAGCCCAGGGCGGAGGGGGTGGTAGGAATATGCCCGGGGTGCTGACAGAGCCACAGCAGAGCTGGTGAAGTTCCCACGCTGCTCCCAGCAAACCTAAAGCCCCCCTGACCCCAAGCAAGGGGGCTCCAGCCTGTTTGGGCCAGCTGCCTGTGTCTGCAGAGAGACGGCCCCACGGGGTGAGCTCCCCTGCCCATCAACCGGAGCAGCAACTCAGAAGCTCCATCCCATCCCGCGAGCGCCAGCTCCAGCTCTGTCACTGCTTCTGCTTTTAGCAGGCAGAAGGGGACAGCAGGCGTGAACCCCAAGCCCCTGAGGCCTGGCAGGTGCTGCAGGGAAGGCAAAGCCAGGCAGAGGGAAGAAGAGGCACTGAACGGAGTTGTGGAGTGGGGGAACGTAGGGCCTGACTCCTGCTATAAGGCAGTGATCAGATAACAGACCAAACCTAAGCTACCATGCAGAGGCCTCTCCCCTCCACCTCTGCGGCACCCCCTGGGTCTGGGGAGCACGTGCCTCCCTAACCTGAAACCCTGCCCCATGGAGCGTAACCAACGTGCAGCCTCCTCCCGCCCCTCCAAGAGCTCTCGCCAGCCTGCTCGCTTCCTGGGTCGCATCAGTCGCCATCACACTGCAGGCCCCAGCCCCGGGGCTGCATTCTGCCCTCACACACAGGGCCACTGGCGGAAGCGTGCGCATGTGCCAAGGGAGAGAGGCCCCTGGCATGCCAGCGCCCCGCACCCAGGCACAGGGCCGTTCTCAGTCACCTTCTCTCCTTTGATTCCGGCGATGCTGGAAGCCTGGAGGAGAAACGCAAGGAGAGAAACTGCTGAGACCCACGCACGGCTCCCCAAGGGCCAGGTCACCCCGAGAGAGCCCTGCCTTCCTTCATAGGCACTGCTACCTCCTGCCGCCACCGGGGGCAGCACTTCCGCTTGGCCCCCAGCGTCCACAGGCAGAGCTTTTCGCCCACCCCCCCGCAGAGGGCAGCACTCAGAAAACTGAAGGGGTACAGGAGATCCCTACCCAGAGCTGGGGGGTCCAGTAGGCAACACCCTACCCCCTGCAATGACCTATCTCTGCCCCAGTCTTCCCACAGCACCAAGGCTGGGGGTCACTGTCCCAGCAGAATACAGTGTCTTTCCCACTCCTGCGAAGTCCAGTCCCATCCTGGGGGCCAGGTAACATCCTCCTTGGGCCCGGAGAATGCAGCGACTGCCTGGCAGAGAGGAGGCCACTTACCGGCTTTCCAGGTTCCCCAGGAGCACCTCGATCCCCCTATGGGAGAGAACAACAAAGGCCAAGGGTCAGCCCCTGCACCCAGGGGACAGAGCCTTCCCCACAGGGGCTGCAGCCCACCCCACCCTGGGGATCACGAGGATGCCACCAAGGAGCCCCATGAGCTGAGGATCTCTCGGAAGTAGGTGTCTCTCAAAGGAAATCAAACTCCTTTCAGCTCATCCCCACGGTGAGCACACCAGCCCCTGCTCCTGTCTGAGCGCTGCCAGCCACGGGCCCCACCGGCCAGCAAGGGAGCCAGCTGCCACTCCTGGGGCATTACCATGAAGGGGGCGATTCCCAAGGGCACGGCACCAGACTGGAGGGTGCATTATTGATCTCTGTCGCCCCAGGTCACAAAGACTTTAAACACACAGATCCCCCTCCCCAGCAGCGCTGGGCACCCAGCGGCTAGTGCCAGAGTCGCAGACAGTGACACCAGCCAGCAGAGTGCTGTCACCCAGAGGAGTGGCAGAGCATCAGTGGTGCCGTTCTTTGTGCCCAGCTAGTGCAGACAGCACGTCACAGGGGGAAGACCCCTGTCTTCCGCCCTACCAGCCTCCCCAGTTGGCAGGGTGACAGGCTGGCATTGGTGCCATAAGCCCAGCACGTCACGCAACCTCCCTCTGCAGAGCAATCCCAGAACAGCTCCTCCTAGAAAGAGCCGCCGGGGAACATAGGGATTTTGCTAAGACCCAACAGCTCTGCCCACCCCCTCACCATCAGCAGGGATTCCCAGGACTTCTCTCCCTGAGGCCACAGCTCTGCCCTGGCTCCCTGGACTCCTCCTCCACCCTGCCCTTGCTGCCCCCAAGCCTCCACCAAACACCAGGGATGAATGTGGAGGGACAGCCGGGACGGGAAGCTGATCCCTGGTCTGTTGCATTAAGGACACTCCCAGTGTTTTCTGCCCTTCGGGCCAGACCTGGGAGAGGGCCATGGACAAAGGCAGCCAAGGGGTGGGCAGGCCCAGAGAAGATGCAGAGGGGAAGAACTCTGCGAGGTAGGGGCATTGCTGGGGGACGGGGAACATATCAGTGCAGCTCGGGGGCGGGCACTGTCAGCTCTCCTGCCGGGATGCCCCCCAAATGCTCAGCTCCGGGGCAGGACGCAGGCTGGGCCAAAGGGTCCCTACCTTCTCCCCTCGCGGGCCGGACGGTCCTGGCAAGCCCTGCTCCAGAGATTGGAGAGACAAGAGAAGCCTGTGAGAGAGCAGGTGGTGCCCTCCTCTGTCCAAGCAGGGGGTGCCCACCACCCCCCAGATTCGTGCCCCAGGCCACAGGCTGCCCCAGGACCATGCATGGGAAGTCCAGCCCAAGTCGCGCTCTTTGCTTAGGAGTGGGAGGGAGGACCCTTGCCCGCTGCACTCCCCCACTGACTCGGTGAGCTAAACCGAGCCAAGGCAGGGCAGCTACAGGAGGATCCAACAGTCGTTTCCACCCCTGTGTCCTCTCCAGGCATCCCCTGGGCCTGTCAGGCGCCGCAGAGGGGTAGAGGAGAAAAACGCCGCTCTGGGGCAGCCGGGGGCACTGACGCAGACAGCTCAGCACAGGAGCACTCCTGCCAGGCTCTCCCGCAGCGGGGCTGGCACTGCCCACTCACCTCTCTGCCGGCTGGGCCCATGCGGCCGGGGGCTCCCAGCTCCCCCTGCAACAGGAGAAAGCGCAGGGCTGAGCGCACACTTGGGATCACCACACACCTGCACAGCCCAGCAGGAGCCCCCGCCCCCACCATAGTCCCCTTGCTCAGCCTCCCCACCTCTCCTTGCGCTCTGCCCCAGCCCTGGCCATTCCCAGGCTGGACTCACACGCACTGCTTGGTCTAAGCCTCCAGCCAGCCCTCCCGCTCCCCGGAGCTGCGGCGCCTGGGTGGGTTTGGAGGAAGGGGACCTACCAGTTGTACAGAAGCTCCTGGCGCTGTGAGGGAAGCCTGGCAAGCAAGGATGCTGACCTGCTGCATGGGCGCCAAAGAAAAGCCACCCCCTGCCCCCAGCCAGCTGCCGTCCCACAAGGCTGAACAGAATGAGACAGGGTCATGAGTGGGGCTGACCCAGCTGCCCTGGCCAGGGCTGTCCTGCCTCCTGCCCAGACCCCAGTGATCGCAGGCTCTGGGCCTTGAGCCGAGCTCCGAGCAAACCTACCTTCGGCCCTTCCGGCCCAGGAGAGCCACGCTCGCCCTGCAGAGGAAATGGGAAGAAGACAGAGCATTTCAGCAGGGCTCCTGCTTGCCCGGGCCCCTCAGATAGCGCTGCCCCTCTCAAAACACACTAGGGCAGAGCACCCACCTCCTAGACAGTCCCCTGCAGGTGTCTGTACTACTGGCCCAGAGCGCTGAGAGCAGTCCCGCCCCTCCAGGCCAGACTGCATCTTTAGCACACCTGCAGACTGTGCGCCAGTCCCACCAGAGCAGCAACTGGCAGGCAGTGATGGTCACAGGGAAATCCCAGCCTGGGACAAGCTGCTCTCCCCTGTTCGGGGCTCCAGTTTTCCCTGTCTCTTCTGGGGCAGAGCTTTGGCTTGGAGCAGTGGGAACGGGCAGGGGCGGGAAAGACCCGGGTGCAGAGTGCCGACCAACGTTCCCTGCGAGCTGAGCGCTGGGGCAGCTGCCCAGGAGAGATTCAGGCACTGCCACAGCTGCCCACGGCCAGCAGCTTGCTCCTATTGGCGGTGCACATCAGCGCACGCCTCAGTGGGCACAGCGACATGTATTCCGCACGTGGATGTTAAAGATATGGGGGAACCCTGCTGCAGACCCGGGCCCTGTTCCAAGGGAGCCCCCTGGGGAGGCGGGAGCAGCCGCCAACTGCTCTCAGCTCAGGAGCCTTGCGCGTGGGGCCTGTCCCAACAGCGACAGGTCACCTGCTTGGTGCCGGGCTCTCCTCCGACTCAGACGGAATGTGGGGACTTGGCTGCCCTGCCTGAGGGCAAAGATGGGCCCTGGCCTATGCTCGGGCCGCACAGTACAACCCTGGGCCCCCGCCGGCTCTCACCTTCTCCCCGGTGGCGCCGAGCTCTCCCGGCTGCCCACGCTCACCCTGGCACAGAAGAGAAACGCACATCAGTGCTGGTGGGCAGGGGGACCACACCAGGGGTGGGACCCAGCTGTGGGGTGGGGGCAGCAGAGGCTTTGGCTCATTTCAGCCCAGTATTCCCAGGAGGCAGGCCCAGGGGGCGAGCAGCTGGCAGAGGCCTCCTGGGGAGCCCCCCCAGGCAGAGTGGATTGGAGCAGCTCCCCACTGGTGCCTTTGCTCCCTGGCACAGGAGCACAGAACCAGCTCGTGGCCTCAGCAGTGCATTGCCTCTTGCGGACTTCCCTCATGTGAGGCTGCAATGAGCCATCGACGACTGTCCTGCAGCCATTGCAGGCAGAGGGTTTCCAGCCAGGAGCCCATGCACCAAAGAGCAGGGCATGGGAGTGATGCCCCATCACACCCAGCTCCCCGAGAGAGCCCAGAGGTCCTGGGGCCAGCTTGGGCTGCTTGCATTATAACAATTCACACTCAGCGCCTGCTTCAGGGGCCTCCAGGCATGTTATCCCCACAGCCTCAGGACACAGACGCCTCCCCGCTTCACAGATCAGGAAGCAGAAGGCAGGAGAAGGAGATGGCCAAGGTCACGGAGCACATGACTGGCAGAACTGGGGGGCCTCATCCACCAAGCCCGACTCTGCCTTCACCGCCAGCAGGGAGCTCTCCCATGACCCACCTTGCTTCCTTGTTCACCTGGAGGTCCTCTGGGGCCCTAGGAAAGGAAAGCAAGAAAGTTACATCTCTGCGCCATCAAGCCCCTGGCAAAACCTGCTGAGATGTGCTGCCCTGGAAGCCTGGACAGCTCTCGGTGCTTGACCAGAGCAAGGCCTGAGCAGGGCTGTCTGGGGGGGCAGATCAGTGGCTGCAGAGGCTGGAATCCGGGACCCATCAACCAGCCAGTCCCTGGCTCAGCCTCGGAGCTCCTCGGGACTCCTGTGCACACAGGACTATTTCCAGCCCTGCTGTCTGAGCCAGGGCTTGAGCAGCCCCCAGCCCTGCGCCGGCTCTGTGCACTCCCAGCTGGAAGATGCCTGGCTGAGTGGGTTTTTAGGGCTGCCTCAGGAGCAGCCAGCTGAGTACCTGAGCTCCTCCTCCGGGGGCAGGACCTTGCATCCAGCCGGGGAGAGGCAGGGCTGGCTCTAAGGGAGACAGCCAGCAGAGGAGAGGCTGGCCCAGTGGGTCTCATGCAGGCTCTGACCCAGAGGCTCTGGGCTTTGGCCCACAGGTCTAACAGGCCTTTCCCAGCTCTGAGCACAGAGCCCTAGAGCAGTGCACTGTTCCCCACTCACAGGGCGAGCTGTTTGAGGCTCCCCGGGCCTGCAGGGCTCACCTCCTCTTAGGGGACTCACCCGATCTCCTGGGTCCCCTGGGCGACCCGGTGGCCCTGGAAAACCTTCTTCCCCTTCACCCTGAGGACAAAGAGCAAAGGAAGTGCCCAGCACAGGCAAAGGCAGCGTATCTCCGGGGAGCTCGTGGGGATCGGAGTCAGCGAGAAGGGCTCTCTGCGACCACACTGCTCACGGGCCCCTGTTCCGCCAGCCTAGCCGGGGGGATCCAGGGAAACTAAGCAAGTACAGGCCGCAGCAAAACCTCCGACCATGTGTGCATTGCTCTGGCTCAGGGCCTCCAGAGCAGAGGGGAGACCAGAGCCTGACCCCACAGTGGGTTGAGGGGTGGGGAAAGCAGCAGACCCCTCCTGCCTCCCACCTCAGCCCCTCCTCTTACCTTGTCTCCTTTCTGGCCTGGGGGCCCAGCTGGTCCCCGGGGCCCAGGGTCGCCGGGCAAGCCCTGGAGAACAAGAAAGAGAAAGAGCTGAGATCAACCTGAGCAGCACGGAGACCAGCCCTGACTGAAGCAGAAGCAGGGGCAGGTATCGTGCCCGCCCGGGCAGGGCCGGCACGCGAAGCCAGCTGCAGCGCCGGGGCTACGCTTCTCCCGCCCGGCAAGGGCCATTTCCCTGTCTGCGGCACTTGTTCTGCCCCTTCCCGACTCATGCCTCCCTCCTCACCCCGTCCCCCACCATGCTCCCCAGCCACCACGCGCCCCCGCCCGGGCATGGCAGCGGGGTACTCACCGGGGCGCCAGGCTCTCCTCGGGGAGGTACCCCATTGATCAGCCCCGGGGGGCCCTAGAGAGGCAGACACAGGGAGCTCTGATACCACATCACACGCCTCCTACCCCTCTCGCCCAGCTGTGCCCCCTGTGGCTCCACCCGCCTCGGGGAGTGCTCCTCGTCGCAGCTCCCTGGCTGCAGCGCCGCTGTCCTGGCACCACGGCACAGGACTGACTCACTGGCCTGTCGGCTCCACCGCCCCAGCCCCGGAGCCAGGTCACTTACCCGCTCCCCTCGCTCGCCTTTCGCCCCCTGCAAGAGGAAACATGCAGAGTTCAAGGGAGGCCTCCCAGTGCCCCTTGGGCAGCCCTGGGCACACAATGTTCAGGATACTAGGGGCACTCACAGCCCAGGGCTCCAGGCAGGGAAACCACATGCACAGACCCGATGCCCGCCCGCCCGCCCGCCCACCAGCAGCCAGCTCCAGGCGTCTGGCTTTTGTGTGCTCACCTGGCTGGGGGTGTGCGTGGCCGAGAGGCCACAGCAACACCGTGTGCAGATGGGAGAGGGGGAGAATGAGGCACAACCTGCTGGAGACAGTGGAACTGGGGGGCTGCTCAATTCCACTGTGGGGCCTGATACTCTGCCGCTGGGGAGGGTGTGCAATGGAGCTGCCGGGGGGAGGGAACACCGGGAGCCACATTGGGTGGGGAAAGGGCGGCCAGGCAGGGCCCCACCCTTTACAGGCTGGAGAAGGGCTGTCTTCCCTCCAGGACTGGGCCCATCAGCACTGGGGTGGCCAACCCACGGCTTGCGCCGCAGAGGCTCTGTGCTCGGCGAGATGCACCAGACTGCTCACCGCCACCCTGAGCGCACAGCCCAACGCCTGCAGCGAAGCATCTGGCTGCAGCAGCGGCAGCTCCAGTGAGACTCAGGCAGGGGGGTGGGGAGGGGATGAGAGGGGAGGGGAGGACGGAGGGTGCCTGCCTCTAGGGGATGGGTTGGAGCAGGGGGCCGGGGGCGCCTGGCCCTGGGGGATGGGTTGGAGCAGGGGGCCGGGGGCGCCTGGCCCTGGGGGATGGGTTGGAGCAGGGGGCCGGGGGCGCCTGGCCCTGGGGGATGGCCGGGGGATTGAGTCAGAGTAGAAGGGAATGCCCGGCTCTGGGGAAACGGGAGGGCATCGAGCCACACATTATGTATCTGCCACAGCTACTTTGGCTCGGCGTCTCTAAGTGCCTGGCTGCCACTGCACTAGCAGCTACTTCAGAGCAGCAGCCAGGAAGGGGAGCGAAGTGCCAGGCAGGTGGCTATGCTGGGCACCAAGGGCTGTGCTGCTCCCTCAGCCTGCCATGTGCCCCTGACACCAAGGGGACAGCCTCCCCCAGCCTGCCCCAGGCACTGCCGGAGGTTCCTGTGCAGACCAGACTCCTCCGTGCGCAGTCCTAACCTGAGACCTCGGTCCCCACAAGCCAGGGGAGTGGCCCAGAGGCAGGCATGGTTGCTGCGTGCAGGAGGAGGGCCTGGCAGGCACTGCAGGGTTGCATGGGGGCTGCTGTGCAGGAGGCTGTTTGGCTGCATGCACGGGGAGCGGGCAGGGTGTGCCTCTTATCTAGCTGCCCAAGCAGAGCCGCCAAACAGCCCCTCCCATCCAAGAGGGGAACGTACCTTGACAAACTCTCCGGCTGGTCCTGGTGGCCCTGGAGGTCCGATGGGCCCAAGAGGTCCCGGGTCCCCGACAGCTCCTCTAAGCCCAGGGTTCCCGGGCAGCCCAGGACTTCCCTAGGGAGTCGGAAAGGCTCCCTTGGTACTCTGTGCAGGGGAGCCAGGGCACCAAGGGCCGGGAGCTCTGGATTCCAGGGTGAGCCCTGCAGCAAGACTGTCAAACCCAAGTGGGCGCAGTCGGCGCTCAGACAGGGGGTCCATTGGGTGCCCACACAGCCCAGCGTGCTGCATGCAGACTCCGCTGCAGCATGAATGCGGGGCCCCCCAACCTCTGTGTAACGAGATCCCGGCAGACGGCCGGCTCACACCATGTGAGTGCAGCGCCTGAGCTGGAGGGCACCTGCAAGGAGTCCAAGAACCTCCGTGCAAGGCCTGGAGGGTGACGGAGCCAGGCAGGGCTGTGAGAGGGCTGGATTCCTGCTCATCTAGCACCGGGCAGCCTGTGAGCCCCTCAGACCTGCACAGCCCTAGGTGGAGGCAGAGCGGCCCTGGAAGCAGAGGGGTAGTTTGATTTTTAGACTCCTAAATCCAGGAAGACTCGGGGTGGCTTGGGGGCCAACTCTGTGCCTGCCCAAGGCCTGCACTTTGGCACAGCCACACCCCCAGCCCTCCCAAACTACGCACGTGCTGAGGAGGCCTGAGAGGGCTGAGCCAGCTGGGTAAGAACTCAGCCTGGATCCCCTCAGCGCAAGAGGGCCCCAATCCTTGTGCAATCAGAGAGTAACTCAGCTGCTCTCAGAGCCACTGAAGGGCTCCCAGAGGCTCACACCACGTGGGATGGGGACAGGCAAAGCCCCCCCCCCCTCGCAGTCCTGTTGTGGGAGCTGGGGCGCTTGCTCCTGTACCCCATAGGATGCCACAATCCAAACCCGCTTTCCACTACATACCGGACTCCCAGGCTCCCCTTTCCGTCCAGGCAGCCGTCCTCCTCCATTCACAATCGCTCCTGGCTCGCCCTGCACACAAGAGCAAGCCAAAACTCAGGGCATCAGCCCAGGCCCATACACGCGTGCCTCGGTTTCTCCAGGAGAGGACATGGCATGGTCCCAGCACAGTGACGAAAGAAGAGGGGAAGGCAGCCCAGAGTTATCAGAGTTGGACTCTAGCCAGGACGTGGGGGCAAACGAGCCAGGGAATGGCTAATGCTCACTACTGGCCAAGGACTCAGTTTTCAGACTTCTCTAGCAGCACAGCACCTGGCACCAGAAGGGGCACAGAGGTCACTGCAGAGCGACGCCTACTGAGGTGCTCACAGCACTCCAAAGCCCACGGAGACGCCAGGCCCTGGGCCGGCCCTGGCTCTGCTCCGGTGGGGGGGGTGGGGGCTGTGAGCCTGGGGTGAAGTGCATGTGATTTACAGGGAGGTGTTGAAGATGCCAGAACCGGCTCGTGGCAGCACGGGCAGGGCTGCAGGACCCAGAGCTCAGCAGGATCCCATTCACACGAGGTGGGAGGGATTGTGAGCCCCACACGCTTTCCATACAGCCCCCAGCTTGCCACCTCGGGACAGCCCAGCTTCGTGGGGAATCCAAACCAGCAGCACACTGGGCTGCCCCAGACAGGGAGCCCTTCCACCTACCGGCTCGCCTTTCTCTCCCCGCAGCCCAGGAGGCCCCACTGGGCCCTGCTCCCCCTGGAAGGCAAAGGCTGCAGTGAGCAGGGGCACACCAGAGCAGGGAGCAAGTCTGAAGGGGAAGCCGGAGCATTACGTACCGGGGCCCCTCGGAGGCCGGGAAGGCCTCGTCCGCCCTGGAAAAAAAACAAAACAAAGTCACACCTGGCACAGCAAGAGGCAGCCCTCAGCCAAGGGAACAGAGCTCTGCAGCCCAGAGCCAGCAGGCACGCGCCCTGCAGCCGTGCACGCACAGCAGGGTCACAGCGAGCGTCCGCCCCCACAGTGGGCCAAGGCCTGCAAGGGGATCCACGTGGGGCACAACAGGGGTAACGGGGGGCCCATTTCATCAGGCCTTCTGCAGCCCCCTCAACTGGGATGTGTCAGGCACTCGCTCCCTGTTGCAAAGCATCATGGGAAAGGGCGAGTGGGCGCGAATCACCCGGGGTAAAGCCTCAGTAGGGCCCAAGAGGAAGAACGAGGAGGAATTTCTTACCGGCTGGCCAGGGGAGCCAGGGTTGCCAGGGCGACCAGGGCTTCCTGGGATCCCATCCACTCCGGGGAATCCCTGGGAATGGAGAGGGGAATAAACCAGCAGGCCCCAGCTCTGCCGTGCTCCGGGTCCCCACCGCTCCCAGCCAGGCTCTACCCCAGATGGAAAATCCACCGATGGTCAAAGCCACCCAGAGTGCTGGCCGTGCCGGGGGCGCCGGGGAGGGCACCGGGACACAGCTCTGCCAGCTGGGGCCTGGGAGCTTGGCTAGTGGGCCCCCTCTGCCAGGCTCTGCCCCAAGCTCTCCTGGCAGAGCCCCACCCGGGCTTGCTTCTAGCCCCCCAGGAGATTCCCTGGGGCCGGGATCCCTCCTCGGTCCCAGTGCCAGAGCAACCCCAGAGCAAAGGGAGCTGTGACTGTTACAATCCCAGCTGTGCCGACGAGCCTGGCGCCCAGAGCCTTTTGCCCAGGGCTGTCGGTGCCACCAACATCCCTCTCACGCCTTACGCAGCACTGTCCCTGCCCCCAGAGCCTCCAAGAGCTGTACTACCCCTGACTCAGCACTGTCCGTCCCCCCGCACCGCCAACGGCCCTAGTGCGCTTGCCCAGGGTGGTCTCTGAGCTGCTACGCAGCACGCCCAAAGCACCAGGTGCTCGGTGCTGCGTGTTACTGGCACCCCGCACCGCCAGTGGCTCTAGAGTCTTGTGCCCCTAGTGCCCAGCACGGCCAAGAGACACACAGGCACGCCTGCCACAAGCTGCAACCAAGGGGCTCCGCAGCGGACATGGGACCCTCAGGGCGCCGGTGCCGAAGGAGATCCCAGTGGAACCAAGTGGATGTTCTGTCCCTACAGAGCAGTGCCCGGGCCCCTCCCCGCCGCGTGGGGCACAAAGGGCACTCACTCACCCGGTCCCCCTTCTCGCCGGGCCGCTCGATCTCACCAGGGGCACCCCGTGGTCCCATTGGTCCAGGGGGGCCCGGGAGCCCGTTGAGCCCCTAGAAAGAACAGAGCAGAGGACAATGATCTGGGGCCCTCCTGGGGGGCGGCACTCACAGTGGTAAGGGCACAGTCGGGGTCAGGGGGTCCCTCTGTGCCCAGCCCCTTGCAGCCACTCCTTGTCCTGCTCTCTGAGCCTCCCTAGGGAAGGGGCAGGACAACTAGCTGCCCCCAGCAGCTCTCCCAGGGCAGGCCAGTGAGGGCCCGGAGGATCTCGGCACAGCAGGAGGCTCAGGGTGGGTCCCTTGATCCCCTCCTGCCTGCTCACTGGCGAGGCACCGGGGATTGGCAGTAAAGCCCCAGGCCCCTCACACCAGCCCCCACTGCTCAGAGCCCCTGGGGCTGCCAGCACCCTAAGCCCAGCCCGTTCCAGGCACTCAGCGCCTGAGTGCAGCAGGAGCTCAGCACCCCCAGCCCCAGGGCCCAGCCCCAGAGGAAGGAGAGGGGGGTGTTACCGGTTGCCCAGGGGGGCCAGGCTGCCCCACGCTTCCTTTCTGCCCCTGCACAGAGAGACAAAGACAGGAATTAACGGCTGTTCCTGCTCCCACCGCGCAGAGCTTCTAAGTCCATCAGCGCAGCCACTCAACCAGAGCGCCCGGGCAGCCCCTGGGTGCGGCGCAGACCCCTCCCCCCAGCCCCGCCCCGCCCCCAGCAAATCCCCCAGTACTCACAGGCTGGCCGGCCTCCCCCTTCTCACCCTGCAGCAAAACAGCAAAGAGGCCAGTTGGAGCAACGCCGCAAGGGGCAGCAGGAGCATCTCTGCCTCCCGCCCCGAGGCCCAGCCGTTGCCTGGGGCAGCACAGCCCGCCAAGGAAAAGCCCTCCCCCAAGCCGCCCCCTCCCCCACCTGCCGGTGCCCCCTGGCTGGAAGCAGCCCCCAGCCTCTGCACTTACAGCTGGGGTGGACTCCGCTCCCAAGGACACCACCATGTCTCCCACCCCCCATTTACCAGAGCCCGGAGTCCTGTTTGCTGTCCCCCCTCTGGCACGCTCCCAGTGCCCTCCCCAGCTCTGCCCCCCACCCAGCTCACCCCGCCCACACCCCCCCAGCTCCACGCCCCTGTCCTGTCTGCAGTGGCTCTCCCGCCGCCCCGCCTGGCGCTGGCCCCCTCGGGGGAGGGAGCTGCCATGGTGCTGGCTGGCGCGGGGCTCACCTTGGAGCACTGCACCGTGCAGGGGTCTGGCTGCGGGAAGAAAGGGCTGCATTAGCTGAGGCAGCTTGAGACCCCGCAGAGCCCCGGGAAGCAGCACCCCACACCGTGCAGGGGGACCTTGTACGCCTGGCTCATGGACGTGCTGCCTGTTCTGGGGAGTGGAGAGCTGCCCCAGGCTTCAGCCACCCGCAGCTCCCTCTGACCCTCCCCACATAGCTCCCACCTGGGGCAGCCCCCGCAACCTCCCGCAGCTGCTCTCTCCTCTTACCTGGTCCCAGACAGTCACCCGGCAGAGGGCGCTGGACAGCCCGTCCTCCAGCTTGGCCAGGCCAGCACTCGAGTCCTCAGCGTAGAACAGCACGCGGGGGTCTTCTCCGGTGACAACACGGCGCAGCTGCTCGCGATCCGCCCCGTCCATGCCCACCGCCAGCACCTGGATCCCTGCGCAGAGCGGACGGGAGCCTCAGGGCAGCCAGGCACGAGCCCCTTGGGCCCGGCGCCAGAGGGAGGGGGAGCCCCACAGCCCCTCCCTGACGGCCACTCCCCAGCCCTCCCCCCATGGCCCCTCCCTTCCCACCCCTGTCTGCTCCTGCCCTGCCAGTGTGCCCTTCCCCCGCCCCAGCTGTTACCGGATGGGATAAGGGGAACGCTTGGGGATCCCTTTACAAGCCCGAACTGAATTCCCCTTCCACACTACGAATGCAGCGCCTGTCCCGGGGCAGGCTGCCGCAGGCCTGTGTGGCGCCTAGCCCTGTGGGCCTGAGGCCTCACAGCAACAACGCATCCAGGACAGTGGCAAGTGCCAGACGCTGGCACTGAGCAGCCAGCGACCCCACGGGGCAGGGATTCCCCATCTCGCGCTAGGATGGGAGAGCAGCGCTCCCCCAGAGAGCACAAAGGGCCGGGAAGGGGTGAGGCGGGGGACCAGAGCTGGCTGCTGGAAGGCACCTGGGTTTCATCTGCAGGCTGCTGGAGAGGGGTGACAGAGGGAGATAGATTGAGCCAAGGGGTCACCACAGCTTGGCTGGGCTCTGGACCACCGGAACGGCTTTGAACTCCAGCCCCCACCTGCTGCGCTCCAGTCAGACAACTGCCCTGCGGCGGGTGTGCCCCTCAAAGGCTCACAAGCGGCCAGGGCCAGGCAGGTCTCCATGGGGTGGGTCTCAGCTGGACTCACCAAGCAGAGCTCGTGGGTGAAACAGAGGCAGGCCCAGCCGACAGAGGGGGAGGCAGAGGGGCTAGCCCTGGGGAAGAGACCCCTGGGGGTTTGGCACACTGAGGGGCTTGCGCCTAGACACCGTTCCAAAGCTGGGGCGCAGCCCAGGGCTGTGGGTCCGGGGCACCCGTCTCACCCCTCCACCAGGGTCACACGTCACATCCCAGCTCCTGGGATCTGGCTCTCACCTGCCGCCTTGGCCTCCCTGGCTGGCCCAAGGACATCGTCGCCGGAGGGGCTGTCTGCCAGCACCACCAGCACCCCCGGCACACCAGGCCGGTGCCCTGCCCCGGGGCTCAGCATGTAGCTCCTGGCAAAGCTGATGGCAGCTCCTGCAGAGAGACAGGGTATCGTGACCAAGCAGGTTTGGTGCCTCCTCCATCAACCCCACCCAAGGCCCCGCCACCTGCATCTGCTCCCCTATCCCCACTTTCCCTACGCAAGGTTAAGTCCAGAGCAGGACCCAGCCCACCCAGTTCCCCTGGCCTGGAGGTGCAGAGTTCTTACAGTGGGTGGGGGGGCACCAGGCCCTGCTCCCCAGCTGCAGGAGAGGGGACGCTCATTCAGAGAGGAGAACAGAAGCTTTCTTAGTCACCAGGGGGTGTCAGCACAGAACCAGGAGCTGCCAGGGCAACCCAGCCCGGGGAGAGGGGCCCAGAGGGGGTCAGAGCCAGGGCCTTGCGCCTGTGTCCCTCCTCTCCCGCCAGCCGAGACTGCCCCAATTCCAGCTGCCCAGTTACAATTCAAACCAGCCAGACGCCTCCTCCCGCCTTTGTCCTGTTTCCCAGGCCAAAGGTGTCACCTGGTTGCCGAGGTTACGAAGGGCCTGGCGTACTATTGAGTAGCATGAGAAGCCATCACACCAAAAACAACAGGAAGTCCTGTGGCACCTTATAGACTAACAGTCCATCGGTCTATTAGCCCGTAAGTCTGTGAGGTGCCGCAGGACTCCTTGTTGTGTTTGAAGATACAGACTAACACGGCCACCTCTCGGAGACTCATCACAACAAAACTCCCATCGCCAGCTACGCAATGGCACTGTGCCAAGGGAAACTGAGGCACATATGAGGCGCTACTGCGGGACGGTGGGAAACAACTGCAACCTAAGAAGGGGAACAAAATCCCCACACTCCCCACTGTGTTACAAGAGTCTAATCCGCCGCTGCCCAGGGCTCTGGAGGTACAGGGTCGCCTCCGTCCCTGGGCCTCCCCCACAGCATTCTGCCCGCACCCCTTGGCACCCGTCCCCGGAGTCATGACCTCTCGAAGAAGCACGACTTCCAAAGCCGGAGCTGGCCCCCCACAGCCAGTAGTGGGGGTGGCCCCGGCTGCTGGTATGGTGCCCCTTACCCAGAGCGTTGCCGCTGGGCTCCTGGTAACTCATGCTGCGGATCCGCTCCAGCACAGTGCTCAGGTCACTGGAGTGATTCAGCAGGAGCCATGGGAGGCTGCGGTAGCTGTAGATCACCAGGCCCACCTGGGGCAGAAGGGGAGAGGTCAGCCAGGCCCCCGACATCACAGCCGTGAGGCAGTCCCAGGATAGGGAGGGGCCAGCCCCAGGGGAGGGGAAGGGGAGGGACAGGCTGGCCTGAGGCAGCCTCCATCAGGTGGGGAAACACAGGGTAGGTGAGCAGGCACGTGTCCCCCCACTCAGCGGGGAGAACCAGAGCCCTGCCCTCGGGTACCTGCGTGGCATCGGGGCCCAGCCGGCCCAGCCTGGAGACGGTGCTGGAGAGCAGGGCACGGACGGCCTCGGCGCTGTAGGCGCTGTCTCGGGTGCCATGCACCAGGAAGATGATGTCACCGCGAGCGTCCCTGCAAACTGCGCAGGAGGAGGCGCTGAGGGAGGCCACGAGGGGCCTGGGGCAAGAAGCAAAGCCCAGCCCAGCCCCCTCCTGGCGGGGTGGGTCCTCTGTCAGCCCCACCCAGGACCTCTGCTCTGTGAGGCCTTCCCCTGTGTGCAGGCTCCCACCCACTGCCCCACAGCCAGAGCTGGGGAAGCCTCTGCAGCTGCCAAATAGACCCAGCATGAGCTGGCATCTGGCTAGCCAGAGCCCCAGTCCCAGTAGGGCCCCACAGGGCAAGGTCCCAGAGCCCCGACTCCAACGCTCCCCATCAAACCAGGGGCTGGACTGGCCTGGGAGCCAGCCACGCTGGCCCTCACCTGTGCGGGTGGTGAGGGACGCCGCCGCGCCCCTGCTGCTCCCGAACAGTGGCTGGATGGTGAAGAGGTATCTGTGCCCCAGCCGCAGCCCCGACACCCAGTGGGAAGTGGCCGACCCCGGCAGTGTCCTCTGCATCTCGCCTCCCTCTGACCCGAACAGGGACAAAGGGCCTCAGCAGAGGGTCCGAGAGAGCCAGCCCCAGCGTGAGCCCTGCTGCCCATCCCCTCTGCCCAGCGCCATCTCCCTCGGAAGGGGGACTGGAACTGGGGCGGGGGGTCAAGGATCCCACAGCAGCGGAGACAGAGCCCTGTTTCCAGAACCCCAGGCTGGGCTCAGCCCTGCGCTCCACCTCCTCCACCCTGCCCAGACCCCCTGGACAGTCTCCACTCCCCCCAGGGCTTCGCACAGCTTGAGCCGGGACTTTGGCAGAGCTGGCCCTGGGCAACAAGGGCCCCAGGGCAGGTGTAGTTGTGGCCCAGCATGGAAGGGGGATTCCTGCCTCTTTAGGCAGCCATGGGGCACAGCTCCACCCTGGCTCGAGGGGTCCCCGCCATTGCTTGCAGCCCGGAGGCGGCGGTGCTGGAGACCTGTTCGTTACCTTGGGGCAGCTGCCAGGTGAGGAGGTAGCCGCTGGCCCCAGGAGCCGGAGTCCAGGCCAGGCTCACTGCATCCTCCCGCGTCTCCGTCACCCGGAAGTCAGTGACTTGGCCGAGAGGCACTGGAAGGGCGGGAAAGGAGCAGGGGGTGTAGCGTGTGCCTCCACGAGGTGCCCACCGAGCCCCACCAGCAGCAGAGGAGGGCAGCACGGGACAAACCCAGCTAGCCGGGCAACAGCACCGCTCCACACTTCACCCCAGGGCGGGCCCTGGCTCCAGGCGCAGCTCAGCCAGGCGGCAGGACTGGGCTCCCCTCAAGAGAGGCTCAGACTCGAGTTCAAACCCCCTCCCATGCCCGGCCAGCCCGCAGCGGTGCTCAGAGGCTCCCTCAGGCCCTGGGCAGGCTCCACGTACCAGTGCTGGCAGTGATGCCCACAGCCTCGCTCTCCCGGCTGCCCACCAGGCTGGTGATCCGGATCTCGTAGCGCCCGCCCGCCTCCAGGCCCTCAATGTCGTAGGCGTTCACGCTGGGGGCGAGCAGCTGGCTCCTGTCCGGCCCGCCTGCCCCCGGGAGAGGTGGGGTTAGACGGGGAAGGGCGCGCCAGGAGCGCTGCAGGGCGGGAGGGGAAGGAACTCACCATCTGCCGGCCTCCAGCTCAGGCGGTACCCAGTGCTGCCCGGCACCGGGCTCCAGGTGAGGCGAATGCGCTGCTCCGAGGAGTCTCGCACCTGCAGGTTCCCCACGGGAAGGACGGGGGGCCCCTGCGCTGTGGGGTGGGGGCAGCGACATGGAGGAGTTGCCTCAGAGAGGGAGAGGCCGGGCTGCGGCTGCCAGGCCGGGTGCGCACAGCGGGTCCCCATTGGGATCTGGGTGTCCTGGCCCAAGGAGGGGAGCGCGGGGTTGGGTTCCTCAGCTTCCCCTCAGGGCTTGGAGCGGTCCTGGAGGGGCCGGAGCTCGGCCACGGACGGGGCCTCTCTAGACCATGCTTCCCGGGACAGGCTGGCTCCTCGTCCCCCGACACAGGCTTCCTCACCCCCAGATCCCAAAGGGCCTGCCCCCCAGCTCAGGCCACAGCCCGGAGAGCATGGAGCAGATGGGTGCTCCAGATCCCTGCTCACACCCTGCTGAGAGGATACTGCCCAGGCCCAGGACCCCCTGGCAATGGCACCTCCCCCAGGCCCAGACTGGGCCCAATGGGGATCCCGGCACCTACGCGTGGTGACGACGATGGAGACAGGGTCACCCTCGCGGCTGTCGATCAGTGCTGTGACCTGCACGGTGTAGCTGACCCCACCCTCCAGGCTGGGGATGTCAAAGGAGCTCGTGTCACCAGAAACCAACTTGCTGGACTCGGTGCCCCCTGCAAAGGAGCAGAGGGTTAATGTGGGCCCTGGAGGGGGCAGGGAGGCCAGCCCTGGTGCCTGGGGGTGAGGAGGGCACGGCCAGGCCAGAGGTGCTACAATAATTTCTCTAGCGAGGGCACCAAATGCCACTGCCCCGAACTGCAAACCCCATATAATGTGGAAACCCCGACAAGACTGGGGTGCTGCAGCACCCTCAGCACCACTTGTTCCAGCTCCTATGGGCAGAGAGGCCAGCCTCGCCCCAGAGCCAAGGGCAGGGCCAGCTGCCGGCAGGGAGGCCTCACCCCTAGCACCTGGATGTGGAGCAGGGCCAGGCCTTCCACCAGCTGGTGATGACAAGCGACCCCATCTCTTCGGAGAAGGGAGCGACTGATGTCGTGAGGCCCAGCTCCATGGAGCGTGTGGCTGAGAGAACAGCAGAGAGAGGAGGTGCCAGGGCTGGAGGCAAAGGCCCTCTGTCTTTCGAACACAGCAGGAGCGGGGTGATGGGAGGTGCAGGCCAACACAACCAGGGGGCCCCCAGAACTCCCGCCACAGCCAGGACAGAGGTTTGGGGCTGTGGGCACTGCAGGGATCTGGCTGGTAACGTTACCATCGTGCCGGCTCCACGCCACCCTGTAAGCTGTCGCCCCAGGCACGCCGACCCAGCTGACCCGGACGACGTTGCTCCTGGACGAGAGGACCCTGAGGCTGGAGACCATCCCCACCCGCTCGGGAGCTGTGACAGAGGGCAGACAGGACGCCTGGGTTATCAGCACCGCACAGAGCCACCAGGGACAGGGGGAGCTGCACCCGGGCTAGGCCAGGCCTCACCTGTTCTGGCAGGGACAGTGACAGGGCTGCCTTCCCTGTCGCCAATGAGAGCCGAGACCCCCACGACATAGACGGCCCCAGCCTGCAGCCCCTCAATGGTGAAGGAGGTCCTGTCGGTTGGCAGGACCCGGGAGAGCTCCCGACCTGGGGGCAAGAAGCAGGAGCTGCAGGCGTTGGAGTTCACGGGCTGGGCAAATGTGGGAAGCCAGGGCCCAGCTAAGCTCTGCGACCGGGACACCTCAGGCCAAGATGCTGGGGCAGCCAGGGAGGACCACAGCCAGCTTGTCCTGGCTGCACATCGTCCCATGGAGTGGACACTTCAGCAGCTGCCATCTGAGAGACCCACCAGCCTGGGGGCAGTGGGGACCAGGATTCCAGTCTGTGCAGCAGGACAGTGGCGACACGTACAGAGAATGATGGGTCAGCCAAGCACCAGCCATTGACTGTGGCACAGCTGGACCATGCCCCACCCTGCCTGCAGCAGACTCTGGGCTGCAAACCTCTGGCTGCAGGATCTGCTCTGTGGGGTGCAGCTTATTCCCAGCTGCGGCACCGCCAGCCTAGCTGGCCTGAGAACGGGATGGGACAGCTGCTCACCCCATTCCAAAGGCCCTGCAAGCTCTGGGCTGCCAATGAGCAAAGGGGACCCTGTCGCCGGCTCTAAGCAAGAAGCCCAGTCTAGACACCGCCCACCCTGCTCTAACCACTAGGCCATGCTGCAGGGGCAGATGGGTAACGAGGGCACACTCAGGGCAAGGAGCCAGTCTAGGAAGTCGCAGATCAACGGCCCAGCTGAGGCCGCATGCATTCAGTACACCTACCATCGCTTGCCCGCCACGTCAGCTTGTAGCCAGTCGCCCCAGGAAGCCCATTCCAGGTGACACTCAGCTGCTTGGGTCTGATCTCGGCCACCCGCAGGCTGGTGACGCTGCCCACAGACCCGGGTTCTGCAGGGCCAGAGCTAGTGTCAGCTCGGACCCAGTCAGCCCAGCCAGGGGGTGGGAACAGATGCTGGCACTCGCCAAGCGCTGCACACCCAGAGCCTTCCCTGGGAGAGCTGGGCTGTTCAGTCCATGTGCTGAGCCAGCCTGGTGGCCCCCGAGCAGGGTCCCACGCAGAAGTACCCAGCCAGGCAGCCGCAGCGGCAGGCCTGCTCTCCCGGCTGCCCACTGCTGCCAGACGAGACGGCGCTGGGGAGGCAGAGCCGGGGGACACCAGGCAGCACTGCAGAAAGAGGCTGGGGCACCACTTGCCCATGGCCTGGTCAGAACAGTCCCGGCAGGGCCAGGAGATCGAGCCCTCGCCCAGCCCGTGGGGCTCCTGGCACACCCCTGCTGCACGGCTGGAGGCCCCAGTGGAGGGGAAAGGGCAGGGTGGGGACCTGTTTTCCCAGCACCAGGGAGCGTCCTTGGAAAGCCCACAGGTAGGAGCTCGCAGGGAAGGTGGGGGGGTGTCTGTCAGCTGCAGGGAGTGTGAGTGTGGTGGGGCTCAGCATTCAGCAGTGAGCTCACCCACGCTGCAGGTCAGAGCCCAGCAGGGCGTGGGGGGCCTTGTGCTAGGAGTGTCAATCCCTTCGCCCCCAAAAGGGCTGGCAGGGTGCCGCAGACCCCCTTGCGTCGTGCACTGGGCACCTGCAGGGAGCGGGATCTCCCCTCCTTTGCCCGCCCCAGCCGCAAGGGCCCCCGGGCGTCACTCACCCGTCTGCGAGATGGTTCCGGGGGAGACCGCCTCCCTCCCGTCGTACAGCGTGTAGAGGGTGATGCGATAACTCGTGCCCGGCTGCAGGCCTGTGATCTGGTAGGTGTTGATGTTGGTAGGCAGGGACGCAGTCTGAGGGGGCTCTGCACCTGACAGCCAGAAGGGGAGTGGGGGGAGGCACTCGTGCTACTTCCCAGCCCTGAATCTCAGCACCTCCCCAACCCTCAGTCCTCCCAAGGATCCTGCAATGGCAGCTGGCCCCCCCCGAACCTCTTGGCCAGTGCGTAAGCCAGACCTGGAGCCCAGATGAGCCTGTGGAGATCAGGCATGGGCTCCGTCCCCCTGCAGGGCACCACAGCCTGCCCTGGGGCTCTGGCCAGCTTACCGAGGGCTCTTTGCCACTCCAGCCGGTAGCCCCGGGCATCATGGACGATGTTCCAGGACACCTGGATGGATGTTGGACCCAGAACCAGGGTCCTCTGGGACTGGGCCGGGCCCGTTTCTAGAGGGAGGAAAGACAAACAGACACCCAGGCTGAGCTCGGCAGTGGGAAGGTTCCCAAAGGAGTCCAGTGCCCACCGAGGGGAAATATTTGGGCTTTCACATCCATCGCCCAAGCTGAGCCCACGGCTGGGCCCCTGCCAGAGCCACCCTCTGGGACATGAGGCCTCATCCAGCACCATCACACAACTGTCACTAATTACTCCCTCCCCGCTAGGCGGCACCTCCCCCCCAGGAGGGTCCTTCCCCGACAGCTCAGGGGGAATCCGGCTCAGGCCCTGCTCTGGGTGGGGTTCAAGCTGCAGGGCCCCCAAGCAGAGGCTGTACTGGCAAGAGCGCCGTGATGCCCGGAGAGGCAATGAGGAAGGAGGGACAGCAGGTCTACTTTGTGCTGCCCCAGCGGCTCGTCCCGTTGGCCCTCTTGACGGACTCCGAGCACAAGCTCTTGGGGGCTTGATCTCTCTCCATTACAGGGTCACGGGTGTGTATTTGGCACCACGCAAAAATCGCTTCTTGCCAACTGCCAAGGGAGGTGCACCGGGCTCAGGGGATCTGCTGGGCCTGGTCTGCATGTTCTAGTCCCCCCAGGAAGGCCATGTGAGGTCACACGCAAAGCCAGTGTCTTCTGACAGGTCTCCTGTGACTCAGGAAACGTTTCCGCCTCTGGCTGCTGACGGGGAAGTTAAACATTGGCTGCTTCTCCCTGGCTCTCCTCTCTGCCGGCAGAGCTGAAGGCTGGCACAACAGCTTCAGAGCCGAGAAAGTAACAGGAAGAAGCAAACAGCAGGCCGGGAGAATAAAACTTGAACCCCTAGACCAAAGGTTTCCTCTAAGCCAGCGTCAGGCGCAGGCAACACCCGACAGCCTCTGCCCAGGACGCCAACGGGCTGTGCGCTTACTTCGTGAACGAGGGGTCTCGCCCCAGGTTTGGCGGGAAGCACACGGGGGCGGATCAGCCACCTCAGACGGGAGGAGACGTTGCTCGTGAGGTTACCTAGAAAGCTGGTGGTGATTTTGGTTTGCATGGAGCCGCTCGCCTCCGATACCTTTACTCACTAGCACAGGAATCACCACTCTGAGAACAGACCTCTCCTTGTTTCCACTCTCCACGGACCTGTGTGCTGTGCGGCCGGCACTATGCTGGCCCTGAGCTTGGCTTATGCTTGACAGTGCCTGAGATGCAGCAGGCCTGGTAATTCTACGAGTGGCCAGTGGAGGGCGGATGCACCGCACACTCTGAGCGCCCAGGGACCAGCATGTGCTGATTGCTACCTACAGACCGCAGGGCCTGCGGGGACCTGGAAGGCGGAGCCTGGGGGCTGCCAGTGGCTGCTGATCCACAGCAGCACAGCTGAGACTTGGCTATGCCAAGGGAAGGTGGCTTGAGGGGCCTTGGCCCTGGGGAGCATCCCAGTCTGCAGAGTTTGGCACAATGGAGCCCTGACTGGGGCCTCTGGGCAGCACCACAGCACAAATGCTACAGGTGTCCCAAAAGCCACCGGCTTCTTGCCCCACCCTTCAGTGGCAGAAAGCTTCTCCCAGGGCCCTGCACACACCTGTTCTTCTCCGAATGGAGGCTGGGGGCCCCTCCGCTTGCCCGTAGAGCGGCGTGACCGTCAGCAGGTACTCGGTGTCTGGCCGCAGCCCTGTCAGCAGCTGGGAATTCTTGCTGGCATCCACATCAGATTTCTGAATGTCCTGGCCTGAGATAATCCAGAGCAATAAGGCTCAAGGCACCATTCCAGGCCACGTGGTCACACCTGGGTCTCCACACCGCACCAGACCGACAGCCCCAGCAGCCTGCTTCCCCATCTCCTGACTGCCTGCATCAGAGGCATGCAGTGAACCCAGCACCCCTGCCTCCACCGCACAGCACACCAGGACCATAACAAGAGTGGGGGCAGAGCCTGGGGCAACCCCCACCCAGTGCCCCAGGTGCAGAGCCCTGGGCGCCAACCCCCACCCAGTGCCCCAGGTGCAGAGCCCTGGGCGCCAACCCCACCATACCATAGCCCCCCCCCCAGGCTCCCTGACCCCCTCCCAGAGCCGCCAGGCTGGGGATTCCCTGGGGCAGGAAGTGGGTGGCAGACAGTGGCAGCCTCCCTCTGCCTCCCGCGCTTCCCACGGGGCGTTCCACCACACCCTCCCCGTCCGCTGAGCCCCACTTCTCCACAGGGAACTGGGAGCAGAGGCCTCCCCAGCCACCTGCGGAGAAGCAGGGCTCAGTGGGCGCGGCATGGAGCAAGCTGCCATTCACGCCGAGTGGTGGGAAGCCGAAGGGAGATGATCCCCTACTGCCAGTGCTGTCACAGTAATCCCCGCCCCCCCATCCACCAGGCAGCTGCTGGGGGCCCCCCAAAAGCGCAGGGCCTGGGGCAGCCACCCCACTTCGCCCTATGGATGGGACAGCTCTGCAGCACACCCTGGCTAGCCTGGCACCCAGCTTCTGTCCCTGCCCCCGGCCACGCCTCGGGCCCATCTCATCAGGGTTTGGATTCTGGGCAGCCAAAGGCCAGTATCTATCCCAAGACCACCTGCCCCTGCGCCTCCCCGCCTGACCCCTGCAGCCGTGTGGCTCGGTCAGTAAAAGAACTGCCCACATTAATAGCCAAGCTGGGGTGACTGAACAAGAGCACCCCGCACGGCCCCCCCCACTCCCGACACACGGGGCCCAGCCCAACCCATCCTCCACAAATGGGAGTTCTGTGCCCAGAGGTTGCACGACTGGCCCTGAACCTGTGGCCCAGATGCCTGGGCCTTCCCGGTGGGACTCAGCAGTGGGCTCTGTGCAGAGCTGGCCGGGAACTGCGCAAACCCTGAGGCGCCTGGGGAGGGTGTTTGGAGGAACACAGGGACACCTTTAAGTCTGTGATGGGGCCTGGCTCTCAGTGTGTCTCGGGGCAGAAGCAGAGATCTTCATTACCCCCGGAGTACCCCAGACAGGGACAGAGAGGCTGGCACATGGACCCCCCACCCCATCCCCAAGACGGTCAGGCGCTGGGATGGGCACAAGGCCCGGCAGGAGAGCCTGTACGGATCCACACGGCCTTCAGTGCAGCAAGGAGCCTCATCACCTTGGCCCCCTTTGCACACTCCAGTCCTCCCCTCCCAGCTGTCTTCCTCGTACCCCCTGCCCTGCTCCAGCATCTCTGCCACAGGCCTTTCTCCTCTGCTTCCCTGCCACTTGGTTCCCTCCTCTCCTGGGCTTCCTGCCCAGCCTCCCGGCCCCCTTCTCCCCTCAGGATGCTGCCTCTTTCGCCTCCCCTCCAGCCACTCCACACGACATAGTTTGGGACCCATAACGCACCGGACTGCACGAGAGTCCTGTCCCATGGGACACAGACTCTTAGCGCTTGCACCACGGCTCAGCCTGCTGGGTCCCCTACCACCCAGCCAGGAGGTTGGCAGAACTGTGAACTGAACTCTGGACACAACACCCTGCCACTGGCGTTAGGAATGGGAGAGACCACTAGTGAGACAGGCAGACTTACCGGAGGGAAGCCCCCAGAAGACCCGGTATCCAGTAGCGCCACTCACACCCTGCCAGGTCACCACCATGCTCTGCTGGGAGACATTCTGAACAGACAGCTGCTGCACCCCTTCCGAACGCACTGCGGGGAGAGGGAATCCCACAAAACACAGCCAGACAGATCAGCCTCCACCAGGAGTCCAGCCCAGCCCGACTGCCCTTCTGCACTGCCAGCTCACACAAGAGATGCAAGGGAAATAACCTTAACTCTGCCCCTAAGTAAGCTCAGCTCCTTCACCCGTAACCTCAAAATATAATACGCCACAAAGTCTTCAGGAAACGCAGCCTGAAACGATGTCCGTGCACTGCACAGACACTCACGCATCAGCATAAAATAAAAGTCCACGCCCAAGTTATTTTCAAAGTCCCTAGAGTGCCTGCAGCGGGGGCGGGGTCAGAGGGTTGGGGCTGAGACACACCCAACCAGCCCCTTTCACCTGGCTGGTGGTGGTGTCTCTTTTCTGTGCAGTTTTATAAGACGCAATCCCATTAACCTGGCTCAGTGGCACCCCAGCCTTGGCTCAAGTTATGGGAAGGGGGAGCTGTGTAACAAATAGGGTGGCCCTAGTTTGGGAGGAATTCTTGGACGGACAGACAGTGAGACAGGGGCTCTCAAACACATGGCAGGTGGAGAAACATCTGCTGAAAAACCAGAACATTGCAAGAACACGACAAGCGTTTTGCAACTGAAGTTTTTATAAAAGGAAAACTAAAAGTAATTTCTGGGCAGGAAAACACCCACCCCGATGCCTTTTGTGCAGCCGCAGGCCCCGGCTGCTGGCGCAGATGGTACTTACGGGTTCGGCCGGTGAGCTGAGCCGGCGCTGCCACTCGCCCCTGGGAGATGGGCTGAAGGGTGACCACGTAGTCAGTGCTGGGGCGCAGGCTGCTGAGCGTGACGGACACCGCGTTGGCCCCCAGGCTCAGCTCCTCTGCCTGAGCCTCACCTGGAAGGGGCACAGCCCGCAACGTGTGAGGGGAGCCTGGTGCCCCGGAGGACTACTCATTGGAAGCCCAAGGGCTCTGGAGTGGCAGGACCCCAGCCTGGCCTCAGGCAAGCTGCCAAATACACACTTCAGCCAGGCCTGTCCCTCCTGCAGGAGTCAGCACTGGCCCATCCCCGCGCCCCAGGTGCATGCAGCGCAGAACACACTGGCCCTTGCCCTTTTGCAGCAGCACAGCTCAGCCGGCGCAAGAAGGGGGCAGGGCTGGGAAAAGGGGGCCCCTGGCAGCCCCTAGCAACTGCCGTGAAAGAAGGGGGAGCCGTCTGGGCACTCTCCACCCTCAGTTCTCAGCTGGTCCCCTCGGCCTGGCACTGGGCCTGGCAGGGCACTAGCAGATCTGAAGAGCTCTGCCGCGTTTCTGCGCCCTGGGGCCAGCCTTCTCTGAGGGGGAGACGCACCGCCACAGCAGCTGGGTGCGGCCACACCCAGGGCGAGGCCCCGTGCGCTGGGATAGCTGCAGGCGGGGGACGGGCAGCTCCAGGTGCAGCTTCCTACTGACTAAACCAGGGGTGTGCAAAGTAGGGTGGGCTCCCTCGGGGGGGTGCGTGAAATTTTCACAAGGGGGGCACAGCACGATCGGCTGCTGGGTCTCAGGCTCATCCTGCTCATCAACAATGTGGAAATCTGGTATTGTTTGTACGTCTGCGCCTTTGCATTTCTACACCGATTATTAGCGCTTTACGTTCTACGTTACACATGCTGGAGGGCTGGGCTTGTTTTTCAGATGAACATAACCGCGTCCCTGCCGGTTTGGATTACACTGGGCGGGGGCAGAGGGGCTGCTGACTGCAGGGCCGAACGGGGCCCTGACGTAAAACGTTTGCTCACCCCTGCACTAGACAGAGCAGTAGGTCGCTGGGGAGGAGAGGGCACAAAGCCATTTCGCTCCCCGCCCAGACCCCAGCAAACACACGGACCCCTGTGTACACCCCCAAACCTGGGCACATACGTTGCTCACACACTGAGCCTCAACATACCTCCACCTGTAGACCCCCAGCACACACGGGACCCCCCTCCCTGGCACACCCGCCAGCCAGCCCTGTGCACTGCACACACCCAACCGGGACTCACACACAGCCTCTTCCGAGCACACTTATGGCCACTCCCTCACTTCCCCCCTACCCCCACCGCCCCATGCGCACACCCCTGGCACACGCCCGGACCTCCACCCCAGACACACCAACCAGCCCTGTGCACTGCCTGCTGGCCTCAGAACACGCGCCAGCCCCCTTACCACTGCCCCCCTCCCCTATACATGCAGGTGGCACAAGAAGTACCTTGGTCCATACATCCCTCCACCTCCCAGCACACAACACGAGGGCTGCTGGGGGCCCCCCCAGCACAGTCAGCCACCGAGGCAGGAGCTAGGGTTGCCGGACATCCCGCAATACACGGGAGAGCCCCGAAACCCTGGCAAGTCCCACGTCCCCAATTTACACAAAAATGTCTGGCGGGACGTGGGACTTGTCAGGGAGATTCTCCACCCTGGCTCAGGGCCTGCAGCTGGGGCTACCCACAGGGTTTGACATGCCAGCTGGCTCCCAGCTGTGCGGCTGCGGGGCCCCTCGGCACCCCATTGTGGGAGAACTTATGTGAGACAGGCAGCCCTGGCTGGGGTCCCACGGGTAGGGCTGCCTGTCCCACGTAAGGTTTCCAAATTCCAGCATCCCCAGCAGGATCCCACTCTCACCTACATGGAGCCTGGGCTGGGCTCCTGCCACACCAATGCCACACCCCATATCACAGACAGCCTGGCAGTACCTCCCACACCCCTCGGGCGCAGCCAGCCTCAGGCGTGCTCTGCACTGACCCCAGCCCAGCACGGCCCCCCAAGGGAACAGGAGGCCATTCCACTGGCTGTGTCTGCCTGCTTTGGAGGAAGCCCACGGCCCATCTGCCTCGTGGGGTTTGTGGCTACTCCCAAGCGGCTTCACAAGGCGGGGGCGGGGAGGGGGACGTGATGCGCCAGAGAGCGAAGGGAGCAGAGATCCACACGAGCTGCTTCTCCTCCAACCCTCCCACCCAGCTCAGTCCTGGGGCAGCGGAGAAAGGCCTGCCCAAGCTTGGCCTGCCCTGCCCTCCTGGAGTGCAGCCAGGCTCCGCACCCTGCATGGGAGGGACAAGGGTCTGCAGCCAGGCTGGCTGGCAGCTCTCCCGTCGGGGAGAACACATCCCTGGGGACGTTCCCATGTTGCACAGCCTGTCGCCTGCCCTCACCTCGGGCCAGGTAGGTGATCCGGTAGCCCTGCAGGTTCTCCAAGGCAGCTCCCCAGGCCAGCCTGAGGAAGGATGGCCCAGCCTCCACCACTCGGAAATTCAACACTCCTGAGGGGGCCTCTGGAAGAGAGTGGGCAAGGCCATCACCCTCCCACTCCTGTCCACGGAGCACCCGCCCCCTTGCACTTGGTGCCAGCAAGAACCAAGCCTCCACCTCTGCCCAGGAGCTCCTCAAGAGGCACCCTGAGGTGATGGGTGGTGGGTCATTAGCCCATGTGGTGTAGGGGTGTCAACGGTCCAATCACACAAACTCCAACACCCTTGTCCTGCCTTTATCCCCAAGGCCCACCCCAGCCCCACCCACTTCCTGAGGCCATGCCCACTGCATCCCCCACCCCGCAGAAGGGGGTGCAGGCTCTGGGAGGGAGTTGGGGTGCAGGGGGTTGCAGTCTCCGGGAGGGAGTGCAGGCGCTGGGGTGCAGAAATGGGTGCAGGCTGCAGGCTCCAGCTGGATGGTGTTTATCCTGGGAGATTCCTGGCTGGCAACGCCAGGAGGGTGGGCGACCCTAGTCTGGGGGCCAAGACCCAGCACAGGGGGAGCGCCCTAAGACTGCCACACTGCACGGGCAGCAGCCTTGGGGCTCTGAACACTGGCTCAGGGGCTCCCCACACGCAATCCACCTCTCAACCAACACCCCAGAGCAAACATTATTGTGGGACACCCAAACCCTGTCAGCTGGAGAGCCCAGGGCCCAGCTCGGCAGGGGCGTGCCCGCCCCATTGGTCCCAGCCAGGCAGGGAGACCAAGATGGTGGCAACGACAGAGTGAGCACACGGGGGGCAGCAGGGAGTCGCCCACTCCCTTGGGAAGCCAGTCACGGGCACGAGGAGTTCTCCTCACTCCAAACGGAGCCAGAAGTGGAGCCAGCAGCCCTGTCCCATCCTTGGGCGATCTCACAGACATTCTGCTCCCCAGCCTCAGCCCTGAGGAATCGGGTCCTGCCTCGTAACAGGGCCCACCCTGGGCACCGGCCCCAGGACAAGGTAGTCACCCTCGCCCGCCTCAGGCCAAACTCCGAGCACACCAGGCTGCCAGGTGCTCAGGGGGCTCCTGTATCTGGGCAGGCAGATGGGGGTGGGGGACAAATGCACTGCCTGGGAGGGGTGTCACTCACCAGTGCGCCCTTTGCCAGAGACCGACTCGCCGATGCTGTTGGCGTACTGGGCGGTGACAGTGACCAGGTAATCCGTCCCTGCCCGCAGCTGGCGCAGCACCGTGCTCGTCGCCCCAGGGCTCAGTGAGACCTGTCCAACAGCACCCCAAGGCATCACTCTTTCAGCCTCCCTCCTGACTCGCACCAAGCCCCTGCTGGGGTCCAGAGGGCACAGCCCACCGAGCTGGGCCTGGAGGAGCCGGTGGGCTCCACGTGGGGTTTTGCGCCGTTCCCTTCCCTCGGGGTTTGGGGTCAGAGCAGCTGCCAGGAAGAGCCAGCAGGCTCCGTTCACGCACAGCGCAGGCCGCCAGCTGCACACACCCCTTGTCGCAGGTTGCACAGCCTGAAACTCCCCCTTCCCCCGCGAGGAGGCAGCTCTGTCCCATTGGCGCTCTGCTGAGCTGCTGGGCTGGCGCCTCCGCGGACACAGCTGAGAGGGAAGTGCTCACCTCTTGCATCTCTGCTGTCACTTGCTGCCCCAGGCTGGTGAGCGGCACGTACTGGACTTTATAGCCTGTGACGGGGCCGCCCGCCGCGGTCCAGCGGATGCTCAGGGCGTCCACCGCGTGCTCCACAAAGACCAGGCTGGAGGGGCCGCTGTACACCTGTGAGCCTGAGGGGAAGGAAAGTAGCAGTCAGGCCGTCTGCTGGCACCACCCCCTGCCCGGGCCTGAGACACACACGGAGCTGCGGCTCAGAGTCCAGCTCCCAGCTGCCCAGCACAGGGAGCCCCTCAGGGCCAGCCAGCCTTGGGCACTGCGAAGACCAGTCACGGAAGAGAATCATGTTCCCACACAGACGTTTTTCGACGGGGGGGATAAATTCAGCTGGGCAGGGCAGTGCCGTGGGGCCAAAGTGAACCAACCCAGGCCCCCAGTCAGCATCCTGTCCCCGCGACACAAGGCTGCAGTGCGATGCTGGCGCCATGCCCTATGCACCGAGATGGGCCTCCAGGACAGGGGTCATCTCCAGCAGGCCTGCTGACAGGGAGGGAGCGGTAGGGGCACCGGGGCACCCACCTGGGTCCCACTGGTTCAAAAAAGGCCGGGGCTCCCAGCTGCTGCCAGAGCCCTGCTTGGTGCACTCCAGCGGGCTGAGGGCTGGCTGGATACAGGGGTGAGGCATGTCCGGGCGGGGCTGGCTGGGGTGAGTTAGTTCTAGCCCCACCCCTTCTGCCCAAGGCTCCACCCCCTCTGGGGGGGGGCACGGAGCCGGCCCCTGCACCTTGCCCAAGGGCCTGGCGAGGCTGTCAGCCCCAGTGCTCTCCAGGACGACCAGGCAGGGTGAAATTTAACCCTTCCACGGCAGCACCAGAAACAGCTGTGACAGCCAGTGCCCAAGGAGGGGCACAGCTCTGTGCAGACAGGGCCCCGATGGCGCTGGCAGGGAGGCCGCTGCAGTCCCTGGGGCTGTAGTTGTTTCGCAGTTAGCGGGGGGAGAGGGGCGCTGCAAAGAGCAGAGAAGTGATCCGGCACAGCCAGAGCTGAGCTGGCCTGGGGGGCCAAGAGCTGGAGCTGCCACACGCCCCTTACCCGTCTGCAGGACCCCTCCGGCGCTGGCGCACACCCGCCGAGACACCAGCGGCAGCAGGGTGCTCAGGATCTTGAAGTCATTGACATAGAAGAAGTAGTCCTCCGTGGGCGTGGAGGCCACACTCATGAGCTCGGCGCGGTCTGCGTTCTTGATCCCTGTAGAGGGTGGGAAGCTGGTGAGCGGACACCAGGGTCTCTCCTGGGGACAATTCCCAGCTCTGCCTCGAGCTACGTCCCTCTCCACCCGCTGCTGGCACAGTGGCACCCCCGCCTTTACTCTCCCTGGGCTGCTGCTACAGTGCCCAACGTCCACAGCCAGCAGCCACATGCTGGGATGTCGGGGCCCTTGGTCTGCCCCCCAGTTCTCCTCCCCTGCACTGGCCACTGCAAGTCAGAGGTCCCTCCACTCACAGCCCCGCACCATCCACTTCCTTCCTCATTGCAGGGGCTCCCGCTCTCATCCAGCAGCTGCACTGGCCCAGATCACCTGCTCTGCCTTCCCCCCCGAGAGCCCCTGGATCAAAGGGGCACCATGGCCAGGGATGGGAGTCCGGAACCGCCTGGTGAAGGCAGAGAGACCCCTGGGCTCCCTAGGGGCACTGGAGTCACTCACCCACAGCAAAGACCTTGGTGCCCTGAGCCTTCAGCTTCATGGATGGCTGCTTGGTGTCATCCTGAGACTTGCCGTCGGTGATGAGGATGCAGACCTGCCAGGAAGGGGCCAGGGCATGTCAGGAGGGGGCCGGCCAACTCCACGCCAGCTGCGATCAGAGCCGCAGGGCCCACCTCCTGCAGGAGAAGGCCAAAGGCCAGCGCCCCTGGCTGGCCCAGCCAAAGCCCAGCAGAGGCGAGACATGGACCCCAGGCGCAGGGTCTGGAGGAGCTGCACTGGGGCGCAGCAACCAGACAGTGTCGTTGGACTGGAGCCTGTACATTGCTCGCTCTCTGCCGTCGCGGAGCACGAATTGGAACTGGAGAGATTTTACTTACAGAGGGGTTCCAAGGACATAGCAACCCACCTGCCACCAGACAGCCAGGCTCCAGCAGCCCCAGCTCTGCTTCCCCCAGCACAGCAGGGGCCGGTGACTGGGCCAGCCGGGGCCACCAGCCTGCTCTGGCCCCACTGGAGCTGAGCCAACGGGCCAGCGCTTTGCTCCCAGGTGCCCCGGCCGTGGCCTAAGCTGCTCTCGCTGGAGGTACCTGTGGGACCCCGGGCCGGATCTGAGCGGGCCCAAAGAAGTTGTCAGCGATGTACCGCAGGCCGGCGCCTGTGCGCGTGTTCCCGCCCTTGTAGCTGAGCTGCTGGACGGCTCGCTTCACCTCCGTCCCGTTGGGGTGCTGGGAGAACAGGAACTCGACCCTGGGGACAAACACAAGGCCAGGGGATGGGGGCCAACCGCAGCACAGCCAGCTCCAGCACAGCCCGCGGGCTTCCTTAGGGCAAGCTACCAGGGCACCTGCAGGACCTCTCTGGGGGGAGGGCCAGTCCCTGTGGATCCCTAGGGTGCAGCTCCCCAGAAGCGAGGTGACGGCACACAGGGGAGGAGATATGCAATGGGGCTCCCTAGACCGTGCACGAGGGGCTGCAGGGGCAATGCGACATTTTATCCTCCCCCTGCCCAGCCTGGAACAATCAGGTCCACGGACAGAGGGGCAAGGGGGCAGATGCTCTGGGCCCCCTCGAAGTGCGAGCAGTGCTGCCCTGTCACTCCTGACTGCCCTAGGCTCCACCCCTTCTGCCTTTGGCCCCGCCCCTTCCAGGGCACAGAGCTGGGCCCCCTCCCACTCTACCCCAGGGTCCATGATGGCCCTGCTGGGAACAATAAAGGAGATTCACTGGCTACGACAGGGCACTGAGCACAGCAGTCATGGGCGGAGGCTGGGCCTCCTCTGCAGCTGGGGATGTCAGGAACCTGCCCCCAGCAGCACCTGGCCAACGTTAGAGCAGACAGCTGTGGGGCCACCCCCACAGGCCCTCCTGAGCTCCCTGGGTGACTGGGACCCCAAAAGTCACCCCCAGGAGCACAGACCAGGGTCCCACTGGGGACAGGGCTACAGGAGCCTTTCCCAACCCATGGGCCTGCAGAGCAGCCCAGAAGCGCCCGGGCTCACCTGGGGTCGTCACTGTACTGCACTGCCCCGAAGCGCACCGCCTTCTCGCCCACCACGTGAACGAAGGGCCGGACCAGGTCCTCCATGAAGGCTCGAATCAGCCGGAAGTTGGCCCTCCCGATGCTGGAGGACCCGTCCACCAGGAACACGATGTCGGCCGCATAGACATTGATACACACCCCTGCAACGTAACCATCAGCAGCAGGGCTGGCTCTCTTGGCTCTAACGTGTGCCGGCCAGCAGGAATGGTTCCAGTCATTCCGCAGAGGCTGAGCCCTTCCAGCCTCTCACCCCACGAGCCCACGCTGCTCCCACCGAGCATGCCAAGACAGCCAGGATCCATGAGTCAGCATAAGGAACCTCAAGGCCACCGGAGACAGGTTCAGCGCCAGAGGCCATGACAGCCCGTCCCTCTAATACAAAGAGTTCTAGGGCCCAGCCGGCACGGGGCAGATGGGGCCAGCCCCAGACAGGGACTGGCTATCCCAGGAGTTTGCAACCTGTGGCTCCAGAGCCGCACACAGCTCTTTAAGGACTTCTTTGCTGCTCCCAATGCTATAACTGCAAAACTGTTTGTTTGTTTTTTTTTTTAAAAAAAAGCCTGATTATTTTTGATCAATAGTGAACATTTAAAAGCCCAAAACTGAACAACTCTAACTAAGTAGCAAACAATATGTGATCTCAAAATGTTGGATAGAGCCCCCTGGTGTCCTCCAGAGCGAGAGAAGGTTTGGGAGTGAAAGTCAGGAAGACAGCGGGACAAGCACACACGTGACGTGCGAAGAAACAGAACGTGTACAAAGTTTGCGAACATCCTGCAGTAAACGTATCACGTAGTAAAATCATTCAAAAACAACCAGAAGTCCTGTGGCACCTTATAGACTAACAGATATATTAGAGCATAAGCTTTCGTGGGCAAAGACCCGCTTTGTTAGATGCATGAGTAGGGGTTCCAGAGGAGGGTATAAAATCATTGTGCGTGTGCTGTTCTTAAAACAGGGGTTACAAAAAGTATCGTTTGACGGTATTTATTAAGGACCGTCTCGTGTTCACACGCATTACGGCTCTTGAATTACTGAGTTTTTTTACCAAATTGGAAAAAATGGTTCTTCTTGCTATTTTGGTTGCTGACCTGTGACCTATCCCATGAATACCACGTTCATGGTCCATTTTGGCAAATTTCAAGGTCATAGGATCTTTAAAACAATAAATCTCATGACTGCAAGTATTTAAATCTAAGATTTCAGCATGTTGTAATTGTTGGGGTCCTGACCCACAAAGCAGTTGAGAGGGTGGTTACCAGGTTATTGTAGGGGGGTTATGGCACTGCTACCTTTACTTCTGCGCTATTGCTGGTAGCGGCTCTGCCTTCAGAGCTCAGCAGCTGGAGAACAGCGGCTGCTGGCCAGAAGTCCAGCTCTGAAGGCAGAGCCACCACCAGCAGCAGCACAGAAGGATGGGATGGGATGGGACGGGATTGCCACCCTTATTTCTGCACAGCTGCCCACAGAGCTGGGAGTTTAGTCAGCAGCTGTCACTCTCCAGCTGCCCAGCACGGACAGCAGCAGTACAGCCAGAATGGAGACCGGGCTATGGTACGGCCATCTTTACTTCTGTGCTGTTGCTGGCATGGTGCTGCCCTCAGAGCTGGGCACCTGGCCAGCATTACAACCACTGCTCTCCAGTGGCCCGGCTCTGAAGGCCATGCAGAATAAGGGTGGGAATTTAGTGACCCTCCTAAAATAACCTCATGATGCCCCATGCAACTCCCTCTTGGGTCAATCTGGGAAAGGCTGACCTTCCCACAACGCCTGAATAGCACAGGGTAAAAGCACACAAAAGGCCAGATTTCACAGTCCTTGCTGCGTGTTTCATGGCTGTGAATTGGTCAGGGCCCAACCCATGAATACGCAGCTGGCTGGTGGGCTGACAGCTCCCTCAGGGCCCCGTGATCAGGAGCAGAGAACATGATGGGATACCAGAGCAGCCCAAGAATGGTGGAGAACAGCCAATTTGTGCCACCTAAGTTCACACAGCAAGAAGCCAAGCTGCAGGCAGCCGGCCCAGCCAGAGACAGCGGCACAGAGGCCAGCCTTGAGGCAGCCAGGGAGCGGGGTACCCCTACCCTGGGTCATCCCCCTGCCCTATCCACTGCTCTGTCAGGCACATGGGGACTTGGGGAATCACAAACCATTCAACAAAATCTGTGTCCTCCCCTTCACCCCCTGTGCACCACCCTCCAAGCCCTACACTCCCGCATGGCCAGGGCTCAGACCTGCCTGGGCAGTCCACCAGCAAGTGCGTGCTGGGAGGAGACACCAGGTCTCAGACCGCAGGGGACAGGCGGAGATGGGAACAGCCCGAATTCCCTCACCCACCTAAGTACGTGGGACAAATGCCCTCATCCTCCCACAGGCCAGGCCTGTTTCCGGCAAGCACCGTGATGGTGCCATAAGTGGGCCCAGCCCCCAGCCCTGACTCATGTACCACCCTGCCCCCCGGGAGAGCTCAGCACCAACCTTGGCTTCTTTTTTGCGCCATAACTGGAGCCGGAGCCAGCAGCACAGCCAGAAGCAGCACCCACCTTCTCATGGTAGCAGCCTGCAGGACACAAGGAGAGGGAGGAGCTGAGAAGGGGAGAAGCGGGAGGGCTCATGCCTCAGCAAAGCAATGGGGCAGGAGAGGGGGAGTGCAGGGGTACAGCTCAGTTCATGGAAAAAGCCCCCAGGCCGTCCAGGCACCTCGCCCCCCAGCAGGGCTTGCCCCACCACGCCAGTGTCCAGGCTCTGAAACACCCCGGTGCACACTTACGCAACACCTCCTGCAGGGGCATTTTTATACCGTCTCAGTAACACCGACGGTCTCTCTAAAGATCTAGCCCAGGCCTGAACTGTGCTAAGCTCTGGGCCTCACTGACCCCTCATGGCAGCAAGTTCTCCAGGTTCAGAGGGTTGGAAAGCGTGTCCTCTGGTCAGCTCTGGACAACCTCGCGTCATTCCCAGCAGCAGTGCCACATCCTCTAGGCTGAGAACATCGAGAGCAGGTTTCTTCAGCCCTTCGGGGCCGCGTCTCACATGGCACTGACAGTTTCATTACAGCCTTATGAAGCTTCCCCATGCCCGGCCCATCCCCACCCCTCACGGGCAAGTTTTCTGTAGCGGCTTCTGAGCAGACACATACGCTGAGGCAGCTCCATGACACTGCCTTGGTAACTGGTAGAAAGGGCTCACCAACCGTTTGTATTTCAAATACCGGGTCACCAGCCACACGAGCCTGAGAAGCAGCCAGGGACCACGCCCCTGTTCCTGAACTACAGCATCTCCATCGTTCCACCCTGCAGTCGGCTGCCTTTCCCACCACTGCGTCCTGTAGCCAGACAGAACCCCCCTGCTCTACTCCATCTTGCCCCTTTTGGTGCCTCTGAGCACCAAGCACAAAGAAACAGCACAGCCTTAGAGTGTTTGAAAGCACAGATGCGCTTGTCTCAAGCCCAGTCTTCTCATGCTTCAAAACACAGATGTGCTATGTCAGTATGACCCTGGACTGAAGAATACAGACAAGAGGGCTAACAGGCTAGCTGTTGACCACAGGGCCTCAAACTGCCCTTGGCTGGTACTGATAATTGAAACGCCCACACAACTGTCCCAGAAGAGGAACCTCGCACCCCTACGAAAGAATGTCCTGTTTTAATGATTTAGTTCTCTCTACCTTACAAGTGTCAATTAAATTGCAACTGTCTTGTAAGAACTGGTGTCACAAAGACGAACCAGTACAATTGGTATCTTTAGATAAGGAAGAATGTGCGTGACCCAAGGGGTATAAAGAAGGGCCCGGCAGACCACTCTAACTGAGCTCCAATTAGCTATACCTGCTGGTCGGGTAAGGTCTTTGCCTCCCGAGGACCCAGGGGATGCCCTCCTCGCCTTTTCTTCCTGAGGGATTCAGTGAATGACGTTGGCTACTCGAGGAGTCGAAGGACGCAGGGGTGAGAATTACACCTGCAGTGTACTTTTGTGCACATTTAACAGTAAGAGCTCTTTAGGCTGAGGCGTCTGGTCCTCAAATGAGTAACCTTTCACTTGTAATCTGATTGGTATACCATATGTATCATCCTACTAGTAGTTAAGAAGATAGAACAATAACCTTGTAACTGTTAAGGTTTTATTTCTGCTTTTAATAAACAGTAACCATTTAAGTTCCAGCCTGACTCTTTCCAGTTACTGTAACTCGGCCGAACACAAACAAAGAACCTCAGCTGTTTGGCTATTTCAGCCTGATCAGTGGTAAGGTGCAGTAAAAGCTGAGCGCTGAGTCGTGCTGCCTCCATGGAGCAGACTCTTGGGGCACCCGTCAGCCTCCCTGGCTGCCCGCTGCGAAGGGACTGTCTGTCCTAGGAGTTAAAGACTCGGGTGGATCTCTGGGGCATCCGTCAGCCACTTTGGCTGCCTGCTGCGAAGGGACCGCCGGTCCTAGCAGTTAAAGACTCGGATGTGATAAAGCTCACAGACCACTCATTACCCAGCCATCGGCTAACAGGTCCTTCCTGGGAGATCAGCACTGAAAATACACTCCAGCGGATGCATTAATGCTTGGTTACACTGAGACCCCCTAGTCCTTGCAGCATATTATCATGCAATATTGTCCTCTAGCCCCTGCCCACACCTTATGCACCCTGCCATCCATTTGCCTTGCCTGACAGCCAGCACTCTCAAAGCAGCCCACAGCCATGTCCATGGCTTTTCCCTGAACTGCCCCAGTTTGTTTAGGGCCCAGCAACAGGCCTGATTCAGCCAAATAATCCCCTGCAACAGACATGAACTCCCTCAAGCCAAAGGGCAACAAGCTCAACGCTGTTAATCTGTGGAACTTGTTGTTGGAGGATACCGAAGTGGAAAGTAGCTTAGGGAGATTCCACTAAGGGTTAGACATTGATCTGAAGAAGAAAAAGATGTGCTGTGACACCAGCTGGACAAAGACTGCTTCAGGGGCCACTGAACCTGATGCTTCAGAAAACAAAGTGATTATAGACTCATAGAACACCGGAACTGAAAGGGACCTTGAAAGGTCACCAAGGCCAGTCCACATCAGGTCGGGTAGGTAAATCAAGATATCTCCACCCCGGGATAATACTGTACACTTATTCCGGGGCCTGGCTGGGGAAGGGATAATTTCTTTTCAGTCAGAAGCACCATCCCCTCTGGCCTCTAGAAAAGAGCAAGAAATGGCCTAGATGGACCTTCCCGCCTCCCTTCCTGCGCTCAGACAGGCGAGGCTGGTACAACCTCTCCCATGCCTCTACAGCAACACAGGAGGGAGCTAAATGCCACCGAACTGGCTGGTTTTTGGGGGTCTTTCACGGGTTACTCTCTGAGCTCGCCCATGCCCAGCCAAAGCAGCGCAGCGAGGGAGCAGGACTGGCAGCACGCAGATGGGGGGAGCCTGCAAGGGGACGAGAGGAGACCACTCCTGGTAGCTTTTGCAGCAGTTTTGAGAACTCCCCTTTCCCCTAGTGCTTCACCCCAAGGGGGAGAACAGAGAGGGCTGCAGTGGACATCGTTAAAGGCAGAGGGGCTACAAGCTGACCCACCCCAGCGCCTACCAGCCCTCTCCCCCACCCTACCTCAGGCGGCAGCTCTCAACTCATGCCCCTTATGGAACTGCCATAGCTTGAGCTGCACACAGTGTTGCACCGGCCTGGCGAGCAGGGGATGAACCAGTGCAGCCCACGTGGGCACACTCCCACTGGATTAGCCTGGTGTGAGCTGGACTCGCACTTGGATAGACTGAAAGCCGCAGCCAAAGCTGCCCCAGTTTAGCTGCAGCCTCCCGCAGCTGTTGGCAGGTAGGACTGCAGCCTGGGGATGAGCCTGCAGACCGCAGCAAGAGTGCAGCCTGGCCTGGGAGGAACTTCCCCTACGTTGCTTCTCTCCTTGGCTTTGAGTTCAGAGCTGGGGAGCAGCAGCATTTCCTGGGAGCTGAGCGCTTGGGTGGCCGCCCAGGAGAGATGCAGGTGCCGCCCAGCTGACTGGCAGAGCGCCCACAGTGTTTCTATTGGTGGTGCACATCCACACAGGCCTTGGCGCACATAACAAAATCTGTTCCACCCAGGGCTGTTAAAAATTAGCGGGAATGCTGGTGAATGGCCTGGCTGGCTGAGACTTGGGCCTCAGACGGGGCTTTCCCACCGCCAGCTCTCCAAAGAGGAGCTCAGCAGCGCAATTACCCCCATTGCAGAGGGAACGGACCCACAGGGAGGCAGGGGTGGCACTGGGAACTGAAGCCAGGTCTTCCTACCACCCACTGCTGTATCCAGGGGACTGTGCTGCTTCCCTGCACAGCAGCTAGCAGCGATGCATGTTTTCCCCAGCATCCCTCTGAGCCGGTGTGCCTCAGCTACAGCCTGCCAGGATCTGCTAGCCAGGAGTTTGTTCTCTGCATCGCAGCCCTGGGCTCCTTCCATCTAGAGCAGCCTGGGCCGTTCTGCACAGAGCCGTACCAGGGAGCTGCCTTGGCAGGGCCCAGGGAACGAGTCAGATGTACCTGGGCTGGGTTATTGCACGTTGCAGCGGCTTCATGAGCAGCCTGGAGCGCTGTGCACATGGCGCCATGCAGAACAGGGAAGGCAGGTATTGGCAGAGGCAGCCAAAGAGGAGGGGAAAGTTCTCGCAGCCAGATCTGCGAGTGGCAGACACGGAGCTGCCTTCCGACCAGGGCCTGCAATCCAGGCCCACCAAAGCGCTGCAGCTGGCCCAGAGTTCGTTCATTAATGCTGGGGGCTCCACTCCTCTCGCCCCACAGCTGGTGAAGCCCAGATCCTGCCCCCAGGTGCACAGCTGGGGCAGCAGAGCTGTCAGCGCTGAGGGCAGGAGCGATGGGAATGTCCCCACCAAGCTGCACTGGCCGACGCGCCCGAGGAACCGAGTTTCTCAAGCAATGCACGTGGGGCTGTTGCTCCTCCCTCTAAGGTGCAGCTGGAGCAGGGCAGCCCTGAGCCACCTAAGGAGGCCCACAGCACCTTCAGCAGTACTTGCCAATGGGACAGAGGCACTGCCAGGGCTGAGGGCCCACACGTTAGCCAGCCCCTTCCACTCCTCTCACAGCAGTCCTGCTCCCCTTCTGCTCCCAGCAACACCAAGCAGGCACTTCCCCTCTCGTGTTTGCCACCAAGTGCTGAGCAGACACCAGTGGGGCCAAACTGCTAATCGAACAGCTCAACCCAGAGAGGCCTGCTTGAGCGGCTGGGCGCCTACAAACCCACCCAGCACAGACAGGGCAGGAGATCGGATGCCTCCTCCTCAGTGAGCTGAGACAATCTCAATGATCCCAGCCAGGGGAGAGTCCAGGCTCGGTTACGGATCTGGGATCTGTCTCCCTGATGCTCCCATTGACGTCATCAGGAGCTGGGTGGGGGGACACGGCATGCAGGAGAGGGCAGCGAGCGAGGGGCAACATTCAGGTGGCAGGGCAGAGGCACTGTTTCCCTCCTGGAGTCTGTAATCAGCAAAGCAGCGCTCCCCGTTCCAGCCCCAATGCAGGGGCGGGGGAACCTCCCCAGCTTGGCACAACTCTGCCTCTGGTAAGGAGAGAAGCCAAGTTTCAGGAAGGCGCTGATGCCCCGGCAGCGGGAAGAGGAGAATGGGCAGCAGGGCAGGTTCCCCTGGCAGAGCAGATACCACTGCACACCCTCCACCCCACGGCAGCGAGCGAACAGCCCCACGCCAGCCGCTAGCCTCAGGCCTTCCCGCTTCCCAGCAGCAAGGTCCAGCCAGGAGGTGCGAGCCCAGGAGTGCAAGAATGCAGCCGTGGGCACACGCTGATCAGCCCCTCCGCGGGTGACTGGCTGGGTGCGGTCAGCGATGTACGAGTGCGAGCACGCACTAGTGTGTATCTCTACGACTGCGACTCTGCAGCTGGGATCCCTTGGAGCCTCACTTCCTCCCCTTCGCCCGCTGCAACGCTCTGCTAACAGATCCCAGCAGACGTCCTTCTTGCCTGTGCCGCATACCCAGGCAAGGTGGAAAGTCAAGGCCAACAGAGCCCGAGAGCTGCTCCAGACCCTGCGCAGGAGGAGTGCACTGCTGCAGAGGGCCTAGCCCTGCGGGGAAGGGTGTGCACAGACCCCACCTCTTCTGCCCTCCAGCAGCACCGCTTCCCCGTCTCCTCCGCTGCCGGTGCCAGGGCCAGCTACTGCTTTGCCTTCCCGCCCTCCTGCCTGCACTCGGCTTCGCCCCAGCCCTTTTCCACTCTTGCCCATGGAAGCAGGTCCTCAGGCTTCTGCCCGGCGGTGCTGCCCCATCACCGTGTACTCCCCCCTCCAGCAGCTGATCCCTAACTGCACGCGGAGAGGTGCCCCCGCCCCAAAGGGGAACTGCGTGGGGGGTGGGACCCCTTTGCTGGGAGGATGCCGGACATCTCCCCGCAATGGCAGGGCAGAATGGCACCACCAGACCGCCTCCGTAAGCCACGGGTACGAAGAGCAGGGTGCCAAGCACTGAGCGTTTGCCGGTCCACCACCAGCAGCCCCGGGGACAGACCCACAGGGACTGTGTGGCCAGGCTGCCCTACACAGGGCACAGGCAGGACAAGCCCCGAGGAGCCTGAAGTTCTGTGCCCGCTACGGGCTGCAGGCATCGGCGAGTGCGCAGGGTCTCAGCTCGGCTGCACTAGGCAGCACAGCTGGCCTGAAACAGGGCCAGGGCTGCAGCAGAGGGCAGCTGCCTGAGTGAGGGCAGGAGGGGACAGGACCCAGCCCCTGGCCCACAGTCAGTCATGGACCTCATCTCTCCTCCTCCCCCCACCCAGCTACCCCGGGAGGCATCGCCCCTTCCTGCCTCCCCAGCCCCGGTCGCCGGGAAGCAGCTCTCCGGCCATGCCCCGGGGCACGGAGCTCCAACAGGGGGCGCACTGGCTGAGCCTCCCCGCCCACGGGGAACTGATCGGCCCTGGCTGTCCTGCGCCGGGAGCTGCAACTCGCCCGTCCAGCCTGGCGCCCGCGGGGACGGGACCTGGGCATCAGCGGCGGGGGCAGCGGGTGGGAGTGACCCGGGGGGGCGCCGAGAGCCGCCCGGCTGCACACAGCGGCCCTGGCCACTCCCGCCGGCCCAGGCCCTGGCAGCGGCGCGCGGTTACCTGCTGCCCCGGCGCGCTCCGCGAGGACCGGCGCTCTCGCCCCGGGAGGTCGGGCGGGGACCAGGCGGGCTCGGCTCCGGCCGCGCGGAGGGTCCCGAGAAACGGCTGCCCGGGGGCCGGTCCCTGCCTCCTTCCGGCTCCTGCCGCTCCGCTCAGCTCCGCAGCCCCCCGCCGGCCCCAGCTTTTGGGCCACGCGCTGCGGGCTGCGCCCCCTGCTCCCGCCGCAGCCAATGGCCTCCCATGTGCAAGGGGCTGCTCCCCTCCTGGCGTGTCAGGGCGCTGGGCGTGGAGCTGAGCCGGCCACACCCGAGCAGAGCCTCCTCCAGCCGGGGCCGGGGCCACCCTGTGCTCCGCTGCGGGCAGAGGGGCCTTCCAGCCAGCAGAGGGCTGGGATGGGACGCAGCAGGGGCCAATGCAAAGTGCTCCGCTTGGGAAGTCTCACAGTACAAGCGGGGAAGCCAGGGCCTAGGCAGGCGTACAGCGCTGCGGCGAGGCAGCTGGGGGCGCCGTGGCCCACCCGCTCCATATGACAAAGCGGCGGACATGCCGCACTTTAAAGACAAACAAAATGATTTATTCGGTGATCAGCTTCCCTGGGGCAGACCCACCGCTTCAGCTCGAGCTCATGGCCCATACGGCCTGACACGTCTAGTACAGAGGACCAAAACAAACACTGCAATAAAAACTAAAGTCCTTGTAGTGCTGGAGGTAGTTGATGACTGCTGCCCTCCTTCGATGCTGGTAATTATCTCAGACGGGACAATTAACATGCCCCCTGCCCTCACCCCTTTCCTTCAATCCTATTTGATTGGTCAGTTTTTATTGCTGTTTTTTTTCTGTCCTCTGTATTTACAAATGTCAGTCAGTCAGTACTGGACGTGCTATCCCTCTGAAGCAGAGCGTCTGTCCCAGGAAAGCTCAGCATCTGATAGATACAGAGAGGGAGCCCTGCTAGTCTACCCACTATCAAAACTAAAAGCAGTCAAGTAGCACTTTAAAGAAGATGATTTTGTTAGTCTTTAAGTGCTATATTTCTGCTGCTTTGTTTCGTTGGAGGACAGACTAACACAGCTACCTCGCTGGTACTATTCAGCTAAATGTGAGTCAAGAGCGTGACACTGAGGGGGGAAAAGCCAATGTGAGTCTGGGCTGCAGCGCCAGGGGAGTGGTAAGCAAGACCCAGAAGTCACTCTTCCGCTCCACTCTGCACTCATGAGGCCACAGCTGGTGTATTGTGTCCAGTTTGCCCCCATTCAGGAAGGGAGTGGAGACGGTCCGGAGGAGAGCAATCAAAATGACTAAAGGTCTAGAACCACAGCCTGTGATGAAAGGTGGAAGGAGGTTAGGTTTGCTGAGGTTGGAGGAGAGAAGGCGGAAAGGGGAGGCAATAGCAGCTTTCAGTTACCTAGAAGGGTGTTATAAGGAGGAAGGAGAAACATTCTCCTTAACCTCTGAGGGCAGGACAAGAAGCAAAGAGCTTAAATTGCAGCCAGGGAGTTTGGGGTTGGATATTAAGAAAAAAACTCCTGGTCAGGGTGGTTGAGCACTGGAGTGAATTGCCTAGGGAGGTCGTAGAAGTTTAAGAGCAGGTTAGGGATGGTCTAGGTGGTGCTTGTTCCTGCCCTGAGAATGGGGGGGCTGGATGTGACGACCTCTGCAGCACCATGATTTTATGACAGCATGAGCAGATGGCAGCTACTGGAGGCCACTTCAGCTGGTGGAGACTGAAGGTCACTGCCAGGGGGTGAACCATACAGGCTGTGGGAAGCAAAGCTGGGGCTCAGAGCTGATCCTCCTTCAACTAGACCACCCAAGCCCACCCACAGCAGGGGCCCCCACAGGCAGGGCTGGCCTCAATACACTCAGCACTCCCCTCCCTCACCAACACCCTCCAAAAAAGCCCATTGGCCAAATGAACATTTTCCAGGAAAAAAATTCCCTTGGTTTGAAATGTTCTAGATTTCACACTGAAAAATGTCCTCCTCTCCCCACAGGCAGAGAATTACCAGTCATCTGCCCCTGTCCCCCTCACATTGCCACCCCAGCCATCACCTAACAAGGACACCCCCAACCCTATCAGCTGGGCTTCAGCATGAGCCACCACTGGCATTCGTTTTGCCAAAGCACCTAGGTTCCTGCCAAGCTTGGAAGCCCATTAGGCTATTACAAGGAACCGTAAGGAGAAACCATTCTCTGCCCCCAGGGCTCCCCTAGGGGCTCTGTGCCCAGGTCATGAGAAGGCTGGAAAGGCCCCACTTGGTCTCAGAGCAATTCCCAGGTCCCTTTTAAAGCATTTCTGCCCTGGGAGTGTCCACAAAGACAACTGAAGGGCCCAGGACCCACCAGACGAGACAGGCTATTTCCATCACTCAGGCAGCACTGGAGGTTGATTCTCCCTTGAGCTGCCATTGGATCATGTGACCAACCCCTGACTGCTCCCACTCTGCAGGCAGCACCGAGTAGAGGGTTCTGTGTGGCTAAGGGCCTGGCCTGCTCCAGAGGGCAGCCTGAGCAGGGCTGAACCACGCTGCAAGGGGGAAATGGAACCACAGAAAGGCTGGAGTGGTTAAATCCCATCCTCTGGCTTAGGTCCTAGCTGTGACTTTGGGAGCCCGGTGATATCCAGCAGGAGCTAGCAACATCAGCCATGCTGGACTGAAGCATTGACCTGCAGGGCTTTGCTGTTCCTTTCCTGCCTGGGGTGTTCTGGGAGCCTTGGCTCACATGCTCAGACCTGTTCAGTCCCCGGAGAAGTGAGTCTCCAGAGAAGTGTCTTCAACAAACAACCAGCAGAATGGCTCCAGCACTGCACTAGGAGATGATCTGGGATGACCACCAGAAAGAAAACAAACAGGAGGTGCTGGGGCTCCCAGGCTGTCCATTCCCAGCAGTGTGCACACTGGCCAGGAAGCCAGGCACCCCGCTTCCCTGCATCCCTTAACAGTGGCCACACATGGAGACCAAACCAAAGGAACAGCTTCTTAGGTAATTTACCGTTAACCCCTGGAACTCACTGCTGCTAGATATTACAGACGTCACAAAGTCCATTACAAAACTGGAGTAAGCACAACCAGAGTCAGGCTACCCTTGGCTCTGCAGGGCAGTGCAGGGCAGGGAAAGCTAGACTAGACAGTTCCCGTGTGGCATCCTATGGAGAATGGTGCCATGTTACTCTGCAACCAACTCTGGCCATCTGAGTCCCGGATTCTTAGCTTTTGGAAAGGCCAGGGGTGGAGGGAGACCAGAGATTGAGATTAGCCAATGAGGAGGGCATTGTGGAGCTGTCCTGAGGTACATGGCTGACCTTGGGGCCCCAGAAGGCATGCTTAGGTTTCCAGGCTCTCCCGCTTGCATTAGTCTTATCAGGATCCAAACTGAGAGGCAATGGGCAATGGAATTCCCAGCTGGGCTGGGGTAGTGATCCAGCCAGTAGATACCCTGCACTGGCAGTACCAACCCTCCCTGCTCCAGAAATAGCTACCAGAACCCTGCAGCAGGCTGTTCTGGGATGCCCTGCCCATAGAGAAGCCTCTTCTGGCACCAGCAGCTAGTGGCTGGGCTGGGTCTGAGGCAGGAGGGCTTGAATCTTTTCTCTGGCATGGCTGGGAATGGCAGCTACTTTTGGGGCTCCTCCTCTGCCCCAAAGGGTAACCCTCTGCTCAGCCCTCCTCCCCACAGAGGGGACTTTAGGGCCCCCTCAGATGCTGTGTCATGTTTCCAGTTCTGTTACCTCCCCTCCCCATGGCGTCTCGCTGCCTGGGGTGCCCATCCCAGCACGGCAAAAACACAGTGGCTTCTCCCCATGCTACTAATCCCACCCCCCAGTTCCTCTACCCTGGGACCCCCCCCAGCCCTGCCAGTGCCCCTCCACCCACACCCAGCATGCTCCCTGGCTGTCCCAGCCCCTCTCGCCATGCAGCTCTGACGGTTCTGACCGTCCTGTCCCATGCACGCAGGTCTGGACGGGGGCTGTGTCCCACGGTGCTGGGCAGTGGCTGAGATGGAAGCCCTTGGCTGAGAAACAGCTGTATGGGAGCCACGCCTTCCCAGCAGGTACCAAGTCCCCTCCCTCCTGCAGTTATCTGGTTTACCTGTGTCCTGGCCCCTTCCCTTGGAGGCGCAGATCCTGCAGGCTCAGGCAGGCCCTTCCACACCTACAAGAGTGACAAGCCTCTGGTCCAGGTGCACCTTCCAGCTGAGAGCGAGGCCCCCTTGCCCTGAGCAGCATCTAACAACCCCGGTGCCAATGCCCCTTCCAAGCTGGGTCCACGGGCTGGTGCCACCCTCTGGGGGCCTCCTTCCCACGCACACCCTGAGCAAAAATGCTTGGGGGGTGCCTGCCCCTGGGCTTCTGCAGCACTTTTCCAGGCACCCAAGTTCAAAGGAGGGGAAGGGCTGCCATCTCCCAGCTCCCTCTTAAAGGCACAACATCAAGTGCATCCCCAGCCACCTCATTAACTCCTCTTTGCTGTGTTCAGTCCTTTCCCCCCGCTAGTTAGTAAGTCCAGCGCTGGGGGCCTTTAGCTGCCCTTGGGGGCTCTTGGCAGGCCTGGCTCTGGGTGAGCTGGAACAACTGCACATACACTGCAAATCAGGGCCACCACCACGCCCACCTCCCATCTGTCATCCAAACGGGAGCAGCCTGTCTAATGAAGGTGGGGCAGCCTGTCCCGATTCGAAGAGGGGCTTCGTTAAACAAGGAGCAGAGGCAGCTGGCTAGAGCTCCCCTGGCCCCTGGAACACAGCCAGAGTGGCTGATTCCCCAAGAGAAGAAGTGGCTGGATGCAACGGCTGAACCAGCTCAGAAATTTGCACCTCCGTCCTGGATGGCCCCAACGAGAGGGCCCACGCCCAGCAGCCGAGCGCCTCTCTGCAGCGTCACCTTTACCTGTGCCCCCTGGCCCTGCTTGGAGACGTGCTCCAGGCCCAGGAGCTGCTCTGCTGGGAAACACGGAGGGCATCGCACCTGGGGGAAGGTGTGTGTGCCAGGAGATGGGCCTCATGCCCAGGGCATCCCAGCTCCCTGTGGAAGGGAGCTCCTGGCCAAGGGCCGGTTGCAGCTGTGAAAACACCACTCAGAGCTACCCTGGGCTCTGCCAGCCACATGGGCTCCAAGGAACCGGAACGGGCACGTGCCCGTGCACAGCCGGAGCTTAGTGGTGGATGTCGCCGCATGTGGGGGGTCACCAGGCCCTGCACCCCATCCGCAGTCTACACAGCTCCCCTTCGCCTGCGGAAGAGGCTTTGTCGTACCTGGATAGCAACACTGCAGGGTGCTGCATGAGCACACAGCACAGAGGAGGAGCTGGGCCTGCTCAGGGGCCGTGTCACGACTGACTCAGACCCCAGGCAGAATGGCCAGAGGCTGCTAGCCCAGGCCATGCCCACCTCAGCAGCACCGCCAGCCCCTCCGCGCCAGTGGCATCCCTGGTCAGCCCAGCAGCCCCTCCAGGCCAGTGCCCGGCAGTGCTAGGCCAGGCCGGGGAGCAACCTCGGCTAGCAGCAGCAGCAGCGGCTGAGGAGGGCGGTGGCTCTGAGCGGAGGATCCCTGGGGAGCCGAGTGCCTGCTCTTCCTGCATCACCCAGCCCACAGGCAATGGGGCGGCGTAGCGGGCGGCCCATGCTGCTCTCCGAGTCACCAGAACAGATACCGCGTCCTAACCCCGAACGGTGCCAGGACAGGAACCCGGTCTGCGGCCTCCAGGCCCAATGGCTCCCTCCTGCAGGAGGGAGCGTCTCAGCAGGCCCCGCTTTCCCCCGTGCCCCCTCCCATCTACCGTGTTCCTCCAGATGCCAAGGCCATGGGGGCGGGGGTGGGTCTGCGTCCTCATCAGCTCACCCCTTCTCTCTCCCACCCCCTCTGCCAGGCATGTCGGCCGCCGCGCAGCCGCTCTGGGCTGGGATACCTCACCGGGACAGGAACTCGAGGAATCTGCCCACAGGCAGCTCGCGCTCCTCCCTGCTCCGCAGGCCCTCAGCAATGGGCCTGCGGCACGCGAGCCACCCACCCCGAGCAGGGCAGCTACTGGGCAGGCACAGGCACTGGCACCGGCATCGGCCCCTCCGTCAGCCCTGGCGCTGGGCTGTACGGGGTTGGAAGATAGCTGGGTATGGCAGCCCGGGCCTCCCACGGAGCTCGCAGGACCCTGCCGCACCACAGTCCTGCCTTAAAGATCCTGAACTCCAGCCCTGAACAGCTCCCCCTGGCTATCCTACCCCCGGGCCCCCCGAGCCCTGCCAGGGCCCCCCTGCTATCCTACCTCTGGGGCCCCCCCAGCCCTGCCAGGGCCCCCCCCGCTATCCTACCTCTGGGGACCCCCAGCGCTGCCAGCCCCCCCCCCGCTATCCTACCTCTGGGGACCCCCAGCGCTGCCAGCCCCCGCCCCCGCTATCCTACCTCTGGGCCCCCCCCCCAGCGCTGCCAGCCCCCCCCCCCGCTATCCTACCTCTGGGGCCCCCCCAGCCCTGCCAGGGCCCCCCCCCCGCTATCCTACCTCTGGGGACCCCCAGCGCTGCCAGCCCCCCCCCCCCCGCTATCCTACCTCTGGGGACCCCCAGCGCTGCCAGCCCCCGCCCCCGCTATCCTACCTCTGGGCCCCCCCCCAGCTGTGCCAGCCCCCCCCCCAGCTATCCTACCCCAGGACCTCCCCCAGCCATCCTACCCCTGGGACCCCCTGCAGACCTGCCAGGTCCCCCCATCTATCCTACCCATGGGACCCCACACAGCCCTGCCAGCACCCCCCTACCCACCCACCAACCCCCCAGCTATTCTACTCACACAACTTAAGCAATGACAAGAAGGTGCTAAGCTGTCAGAGTGGGACAGCAGGTAAAGGGGGGTGTACCCAGAACAAGTGGGGCAGGAGGGGCCCTCAGCCCACTCACACCGGGTACAGAAAGCTTCTGGAGTCATAATTACTGGTTACTGCAGAGCGAGGTGCAAGGTGAGAAAACAACAGGGACCAGCAGAAACACGAGCTCCTTTTCTGCAGGGATTGCTCACCTCCTGGCACCTCCCCTGGCCAGAACTTCCATCACCCCTGGCTCATGTGGCCCCCCACAGGCTGCCAGGGGAGCTCTCCACCCTGTACCACAGAAGAGAACTAGCAGCAATAACTCCCCAGGACCCCTAAGGCTGTTGGGAGTTGGGTACATGATCAGCTTTCCCCACAGGTGCAAATAGGCTGTGTGTCAACTTCAGCTACTTCCCTCCCTGCTCACGGCCAGCTGGGTCAGGGCTGGCAAAACTAGGTAGGAAAACCTAGCAGCAAGCAGACAGGTGTTAAAAATACCTCCCTAGCAGTCGCCTTCTGCCTGGCAGGCCTGCTGCCTTCCGGTCTGGCTGAAACACAGCCATTCGCACCTCCGTCAGGACTTGTGCAGCCACTGCAAAGAGCTAGTGACTGGGTCAGCGGGTCAGATGGCTGTCCTCCCGCCCCCATGTGCACGAGTAGTGACTGCAGGTGCACCTGGAAAGCATGCACTTGTGCTTACCGTGGGTTGCTCAGAGCAGTGGTATGCCCAGAAGCCTGATTTGGGCCCATTTTTGCACACCTGTTTGGGAAATGGGACCTACAGCCCTGGTAACTGCATGCACACCTGGCCAGTGAGACAGCGAGCTGCAGGCCATTGCTGAGATTGGGCATGCAAAGGCCTCAACCACGTGCACCCATCTGGCACACAAAGGCCCGTGCACACTGACAAGGCACAGCTCCCTGCACCCAGTGCTCTTGGAGGTCAGGGGACTGTGGGGACTCTGACAGGACAGCAGGGTAGGGGACAGAAGGAAAAGCTCCTCTTTTCCCCACCTCTCCATAAGGCTGGAGGGCTCCGGGGCCATTTGCTAGGGAGGATAATTCCAGGACAAACAGCTCTGCGTGCTGCCCTGCCAAAGGCTCAGACCAAAGCCAAGGGGGTGAACTCCAGGCCATTTCCCTGCCACCGGCCTTTACAAGCAGAGCCAGGGGGCCTGTGCAGTCATGCCCAAGCTTTCCAGCACATTCTTCCTTGCAGCAGCAGCAGCAGCAGCAGCCAACCTTCCCACCCACTCACTCCCCAGAGCAAAGACACCCCAACCCCTGCCCCCAGGCCTGGCCAAGACTTGAGCAAAGTCAGGCAAGAGGCCCAGGCTCCTGTGGGACAGTGGCTAGTGACTTTCTGCAGTGGAATGGTTGCCAGCGGGGAAGTGTGGACAACAGCAGGATGCGGGTTTGGCCTGGCCTCAGACACAGCCTCCCTTGCCTCTGCCTCTTATCCAGCCTGCAGCGAAACTCTGCCCTTATTTCTGGCCTGCAGAGAATCTCCCGCCCCAGAGCAGAGCCGACTGCCTGCCCGCTCGGGGTCACACCGGGCCCCAGCTCTTGCAGGAGGGCTGAGCAGCCCTGAGAGAGGCGGGGCCATGAAGGGAGCACTTATGGGCGTACCAGAGAGGCTCCTGGGGGGCAGTGGGGACGTTCTGCAGTGCCCGCCGCTGGCTGAGCTCTGCCCTCGCTGGAACCAAGCAGGTTCCCTCTGCCCCAGAGCGCAGGAGAGCGCGAGCCGGTCTCGTGTTTCTGCGCGCAGGCCCCGCTGGCTGCGGGCCGACCGGGGGTGGGGGTGCCGGTTGGCAGGCTGAAGTGCGACCCTGTGCAGACAGTGCTCCAGCGGCAGTGCTGGCCTCTGAGCAGCGATGCTGGGCCCCCCAGCCATGCGTGAGCAGTGGCCTGTGCAGCGAGTGCCTCTGTCTCTGGGGTGCAGGGATGCTCTGTGGGGAGAACAGTCCCCTAGCACCTCCACAATCAGGGCGCTGCCTGGCCGGGTGCCCTGAGCGTACAGCACCCAGAAAACAGGGTCCCAGGCCTAGCTGGGGGCACTTGGAGCCACGCTGGTGGAGATGAATCTTGGCCTGTGAAGGCAACGGCATCCTGGGTCCTTGCACTCCTACTGCAGGCTCAGAGCAGTGAAGGCAGGGCTGCCTGAGCCACAGGGTCAGAGCCAGACACTGGCTGGCTGCAAGCTGAGCTGAGCTGGGGGGCTGGGGAGGGTAACACTTTAGTTCCCTCCTGCAGCCTTGGGATCCCTGGTGCTCTTCTTTTCCCTTGCCACGGACATGGGCATTACGAACACTTACTGTCCGGCCGGCCTGCAGCCCTCCACCCCCGGGGCTCCTCTTTGCCCTACCGCGCCCCCTCCCCGCTGCAGCATGGCACAGCCAGCAGGCACATGCAGCGCCTCGCTGGGCTGGGAAGGCAGCTGCCCCCCTCAGGGCTTGCAGTGATGCCGAGAGAGTCACGGAAGCCGGGCTGAGGGAGGCCCAGCTCAGACGGTGACTCACGCCAGGCGGTGGGGCTCATGCACGGGTGCTGTGCCAAGGCAGCTCTCGGCCTGGGATCCCCTCTGTCGGGCAAACGCCGCCAGGCCCCAGGCAGGGAACGGCCTCAGTCACCCCCAGCCGAGCTCCAAGCCTTGCCAAGGGCTGACACCACAGGTGGGAGGAACCGAGCGCAGCCACAGAAATAGCAGCTGGGAAACTCTGGCCTGAACGGTGCAGGCTGAGTGGGGAACGAAGCCCTGGGCCAGGGCGCAGCCCAGGCTGCAACTCTTCCAGACACACCGAGACTCCTTATCCATGTGCTCCAGTCCCTTGAAATTCCCTATCCTGTCCCCGACCCCAGCCGCACGCTGTGCAGGCAGAGCCCAGCTCTCAGCTGTGGGGAGTGGGGCTGGAGGGGGCACCCCTCCTTGCCCAGCTGGCAGTAATGCTATGGGACAGAACACAGCAGGGAGCCCCTAGTGCTCTGCCCGCCTGCCCAGTGCACTGTGGGGCCACCCAGCTGGGACAAAGGGGCCTGGAGCTGCCCCACGCTCCAGGTTTGGGTGTTTGGGGCAGAGCCAGTGACCAGGAACCCCAGGCACTGCACAGGTGGCTCCCGGTGGTCAGCTGCAGCACTGCCTGTTATGGGGAAGGGCAGCACTTCCCAGCAGTGCAGCTGCTCCAGGGCAGGTGCTAGGTGGCCCCTGAACCACGTCTCGTCTGCCTCCCCTGGAAAGGGGGTGCCCGTAGTGGGGAGAGGCTGGGGAGGAAGGGGCAGTGCTCCGGCGGGGCCCTTAGACACCCTGGGCGGGTGGGGAGGCGATTCCCCACTCACTAGCACGTGCTGCACAGGAGCGGATGGTATTGGCTGCAGCAGGAGACCAGGCTGGTGGGCCAGTGACCTGCTCTGACATGGCAGCTTGTCTCTCCCCAGCTGGGCTTAGCTGCACCGTGGCCCAGAGTTGACTGGGGGAGGTAAAGTGACCTGGTCTGAGGTCGGGGCAGAGGACGTGGGGAGAGCCACAGGGCCCGCAGGCGGGTGAGACGTGAGCTGTGGAGTCCCTCCTCTGTCGAGGAGCTTGTTGGGACATGCCCCAGGAATGTCTCCAGGGCGCTGCCCCACCAGGGCTAGCTCACCGCTCGCTCTGCTTGGAGCAGGCCCTGCAGGAGCAGCGGCTTCCCGCCAGTGGATGCCAGCTTGGAATGGGGCAGCGCCTCTGGAAAAGCCCTGGGCTTCCCGAACCGGCTGCTCCCTTGGGCAGCCGCAGTCTGGTGGGGAGAGTGGGAGAATGCAAGCCACACACCCAGTGCCTGGCAGCAAGGGCACAGGCTGGGGGGCAGGCTCAGAGCTGCACCAGCAGGAAGGGGAGGCTCCCCTAGACATCTGCAAGGCTCTCTCCTTGCACCCGGCCATGGAACAAAGCACAGGGCCTGCAACCAAGCAGGGGGTCCCAGCTCTATCCTGCTGCACCACTGAAGCTCTGGCCCAGGAACAGCTGGCTGAGCCAAGCGCCCGCATGCAGAGAGCTCTGCTCTCCCTGAGGCAGGGTGGGGAGACTGCACAGCGGGTGTGTGGCTCCCTGGCGAGGCGCTGCCGGCCGGCGGGGGCACAGGCGGTGCCGGGCCAGGAGCGTGGGTAAGCCACGGAAAGAGCCATCCTACAACGCAACAGAGGGGACTGCCAGGAAGCAGCCACAGAGGGGGCATCTGAGCCCCTGGCACCCTGCCTAGGGGACACCACACACCTGGCACTGGCTGCAGCCCGTCACCAAGCAGCTAGGGGTCTGACCCAGCATTTGCCCCGCCCTGCCCCCAGCAAGCCTTGCCATGTTACTGCTGCTGCTCAAGCCAAGGCAACATGCCAGGAGCGGCTCTCCCCCCTCCAGATCGAGGCCAGCGCTCTGCCGACGTGGTTCTGTGCTCAGCCCCCAAGCGGGGTGAGAGGGCGCGAGGCACCGCTGAGAGCTGGGGGAGTTTTAAGGTCCCTTGGCCATTCCCTGGCAGGCCTAGCCCCTGGGGACCCTGGGGGGAGACCCTCCCCAGCTGGCACTTCCTGGGAGCTGGACACTGCTGCTAAGCAGTTTTCCTCTCAGAAACAGCTCAGGCTGGCGCTCCAGAGGCAGGCAAACCAGCAGCCTGGGAAGGCGAGCCAGGGGCCTGTGCTGCCAATGTTACCCAGGATGCATCAGTTGCTGTTTGAGGTCAGCCAGCTTGGGGCCACCAGAGCACAGGCCCCTTTAAGCAGTAGCTACCCGATTCCCACTCCAAGCGCTTGCACTAGAAGGGGACTATCCTGAGAGGAGGGCTGCTGCCGGATGGAGCGGGCTGCCAGGAATCAGGGAGGCAGCTGGCAGGCTATATCCAGGCCCTGGCAAGCGCGTGGGGTCCCTGCTCCGAACAGCCAGGCTGCTCTCTGCTCCTGATCGGTGCCTCAGAAGCACTGCCAGCCAGCGAGGGGGGGCAGGAGCCAGCGCTCGGCACAGGCCTGGCAGAGCAAGAATAGAAACAGCCATTGCTTGGGCAGGCGTTGTCCAAAGCTCCAGGCCAGCGACCCCAGCCGGGACACCCCTGCTGGCTGGCCATGTGGGGCCGGGTTTGTGTGGCCCTGGGCACCTCCCCTTCAGCAGGCTCCAGCCGCCAGCACCCTCAGCTGCACCAGCAGGGACTGCCACCCCAGCCCTGCGCCAGAGCTTGCCAGCCCTCTGGGCATGCGGGCGAGGGATCTGAGGGGGGCTCACACACCTGTGCTGGGTGTGGCCAGGCCTCCCTCTCCCTTCCCAGGCTCTGCTTCGAAGCAGCACCTGCCCCCAACTGTCCCCAGAGCCTGGCAATGGTCCTTCCGCCATCCTGGCCTGACTGCAGCCAGCACAGCACCAGGCGCTGAGGGCTGTGCTGGGGCGGATGTTTGCGTCTCCTAGGTAACAAGCTAGCCAGGCCTGGCACTGCTCTGTTTCTGCCTCCCACTGCCCGCGTGCAGGCTGGTGCCTGGCCTCACCTCGGGCCGGACTCAGCGTGCTGGGTGGGTGCATGCATTGGGCGTGGGGGGCTGTGTTCTGGGCCAATGCCCTCGCCGTTGGCTTCCATGCTTGCTTGATGAGGGATGTGCGCGCCGGTCCCTGCGCAAACAGCTGCAGAGAGGTTAGCACCGGTGCCCACGCCCTGCAGCGCACGCCCACGCCTGTGTGTGCCTGTGTGCAGGAGGCGGGCCGGCATGAGGGGCTGCAGTGTGTGTAGGCAGGTAGGAGGGCCACGTGCACTGCTCTGGGCAGATTTCATGCAGCCCCCCACCGGGGAAAGCGCTGCCTTGCTACCCCCTGCTGAGCTCAAGCTTGGCACCAACCCCGTAGCAGTGAGCCAGCAGCCCAGATGCAGGGCAGAGTGAGATGCGGAAACCGGCCTCCTTGTTCAAGCAGCCAGCCCATACAGAGGCTGCTGGTGCTGCTGTGCCCAGCTGGGGTGCAGACCCTGAGCTCCCTGCCAGGAACTGCCTGCGCCACCAGCTCCTGCGGAGAGCCTCCCTGGGCAACTGGCTCCCTTGTACGCCAGGCTGAGCGGTGGGAGCTGCTCCCAGTGCAGCAGAGCGTGAGCACGCAGGTGGCGAGGAGGGCTCCTGCGGCCCACCGGGAGGCGAGGCAGCCCGAGCACCAGGGCCGGGGGCGGGGGGGTGCCAGTGCCATGTCTGGCCCCCTGGGCAGGATGGGCCCTGCTGCAGCTGTGCCAGGCCGCCCCTCCGTCTGGCGCCAAGCGACCCGCGAGGGACCACCCAGGCAGCTGCGCAGCGGGAGGCGCAGCCCAGAGGAATCCATCATATCAACAAAGCGGTCAGGAAAGCTCTCCTCCCCCAGCCGGCTCCCCTGGCCCTGTGCTACCTCGGCGGGACGAGTGCTGCCGTGCACGGGCGGCGTTGTTTGCCGCAGCTGTTCCTGGGGCCCCGTCTGGCTCTGCAGGGCGAATGGAGCTAGAGCAAGGCTGGCGGCACGAGAGCGGAAGGAGGAATGGGGGGTGGGGGCACAGGCGGACACCACAGGGCTCGCTACCCCCCCCCCAACTGCCGCCGGGCCCTGGCACAGTGCACCAAGCGCAGCCTTTGTCTGCGTTCCACGAGGCTAAGGCCCCCCAAGGCACGGCGCTCCCTGAGGAGGCCACGGGGCCAGCAATGCTGTGAAAGGGGCCGGGCTCATGGCAGCTGGTGCAGCTTCTGAGCAGCTACAGCCTGCGGGGCAAGCAAGGTGCCAGTGTGGGCTCAGCCCTGTCCCAGAGTGGCCCCTGAGAAGCATCCGCTGTCCTCTCCAGCTGAGTCTGCCTGCCAGGGGCCCGCTGTGCCGGCTGGGGACACGGCCACCTGCCCAGGATGGACTGAGGCACTCGCACCTTCCAGGCAGGCTCCGTGCCGGCAGGGCCCTGCGCACAGGGAGCAGAAACTCGAGGGCTTCCTCTGCGCCAGTCAGCACCCACGACAAGTCCCCCGGTAACGTGGCCATGCGGAGGCCCGACAGCACCGCTGCGGCTGCCCCGTGGCAGATTAGAGCAGCATCCCGCCCGAGGGAGCAGCAGCGGCCGCGGCCTGCTGTGCACTGAGGGGGATCCATGCCGCAGGACCCGACAAGCCAGCGTTGTGCAGTGGCAGCCGGGAGGTGAGAGGCTTTTAGTCGCCTGGTTAAGATGCATGCGTTTCCTCCTGGCCTGTAGTAACACCAGGTGGGTGCCTCAGTTTCCCTAGGCCCCCACAGCATCATTAGGCAGTTGCTGATGGGAGTCGGGCTGTGATGACTTCTCACACTAGGGGGCCAGGCTGTTTGTAACCGAGGCAACCAGGCGACACCTTCTTTCCCTGGGAAAGGGGACAAAGGCAGGAGGAGGCGCCTGGCTGGTTTGAATTGGAACTGGGCTGTGGGGCTGGGGAGTCTTGGCTGACTTAGCAGGGAGGAAGGAGGGGCAGAGCCCTGGCTCAGGGAACCCCCTGCTGACCCCTTCTCCCCAGGCTGGGTTGCACCGACTGCTCCTGGTTCTGCGCTGACAAGTCTGTTCTCCCTGTCGCCTCGGAAACCTTCTGTTCTCCCTGCAGAATGAGCGTCCCATCTGCCTGCAGCTGGGGAGCAGGGCCTGGTCACCCCCCCACTCCATGACATCATGCGAACGCCCCCACCTGCAAGTGCAGGGAGTAAGGGCACATTGACAGACGTGGTTTGAACATGCGCCCCGGGGGTTTTTGAGCCGCTACCGCACATCCTGCCTCCTAAGCCCTTGGGCAGCAGTGACCGAGCCCCTTGGCTTAGCAGCACATGGCTGGTACCTAACACCCTCTGTCACGGCTTGATCAGCGCACCCAGGCCCTCTCCAGCCACGCGCAAGCTAGAAAGGGCCCAGCTCCGCCTCTCCTTCCCGATGTGCTGGGAGAGGGATACGTTCTGTACCAGACGGGCAGGTCAGACCCCTGCAGATCTGCAGGCAAGGTGCAGCAGACTCTGCTCGCTAGCACTGATAACTATGACTAACAGCACTTATCAGACCATAAAAGGGAAACTCTTGTCTCCAAAAGGCAGCTTAATTAGCAGCCTGGAGGGCACTTTGGCATGGCTTGAATTAAAGCGGAACAGACAAACCCTGTCTCGCAAGGCAAGCATGCTCTGCAGGCCTGTTTTATGGGCGGCACAGGGTGCCAAGCCACTGGCTCCTGTCGCACGGCACAGGCATGTCTTTGTGCCCCACTGGCTGCCATGCAGGGAACAGAGCTGCAGGGAACTGGATGCCGATGGGGGACTGACCGATCAGGGGGAACGGGGCGGGGCAGGACAGGTGTGTTCGCAGAGGGCTGAGACATTGGCTCAGTGGCTGTGAGATTTTGTTCAGGGTCTTGGGCGCAAGGTCCTGGGTGAACGTTGGTGCTTATAGAAGTGAGGGTGTAACCTGGCTGGCTGGAGCCGGGCGCAACACACAACGCTGCTGGTGGCCCCTGCTCCTGTACACCACTATTCTAGGGCTCCCCTCCACCTCGGCTGATGCTCTCCGTCTTGTCCTGCAGGTCCTGCTGCTGTTCCACTCCCCAAGCTCCCTGTGTGCAGAGCCCCGTCCCGCTCTGCAATTGCTTTGCAGCCCTGACTGTTCAACTGAAACCCCCTAACTCACTGCGCACAAGGCCAAACACAGATGGGCAGCAAGATGTCTGGGCTTTCTGGGTGCAGCCTTTGACATACGAGACATGCCCTGGAAGCTCCCCTCTCGGCTGACAGCAGCTGTGCCCCGGAGTAACCCACTGACCCCCCACAGCAGCAGCACTGCATAGCAGGGGCTCAGCTCACCAAAGACTAGGCCTGTGAGACTCTCCTGGCTGAGCTCTCCAGCAAGGACCGTGCAGAGGGGCTGCAAGGAACCAGGCAGGGGGAACACAAGGGAGAGGAGATCTCCGTGATCCCTGCAGCCAGGAAAACATGAATGAATCCAGATGCAACTGCAGACAAGCATCAAAGTGCTCATTCATTCAGCCGTGTGTAGGCTGCAGCTCAGTATCGGCAGAGCGTGACTCAACACGCCTCCTGGCTGAGTCAGGGGCCGATAGCTAATTCCACAGCTGGGCTCTGACAACACTGTCCCAAGAGCTGCATTCCTGCCCGTCCTGTGTAGCCTTATCAGCGCTCGCACGCCCAGGCCGCTGGTGGCAAATCTCAGGCCCCAGCCAGCCACCCAGCGCTCTCCTGCAGGGCCCGGGGCAATGAGCCCTGCTGCTCCCTCCACAGGCCACAGCTTAGCTGGCCGCCTGCCCCCTCTTGGCTTTCCCAGCCAGGGCCCCTCAGGGAAGTGACACCACCATGCTGCCTTGCCCTTACATCTCAAAGGAGCCCAAAGGCCTTCCAGTTGCTCCCATCCCAGTACCACACGCCCAGGAGGGAGCTACGCCCTGCCAGGACCTGGGAGTCTGGAAGCCCAGGGCCTCAGGAATCCATTTCCATCAGTGGGGCTCAGGCCTGAGGGCAGTAGTTTATGGCCCATGCTAGAGATGGGAACTACGAGGGGTGATGCCAGCCTGCCCTTCCCCTGGGCTTGGCTGTGCTCCTCCCAGCGTGGTGGCCAGAGAGCCGGGATAAGGAAAGCTCTGGAGAGTTAATAACTGACTTTACAGTGAGGTCTGGGTGGGCGCATCAGATCCCATCCCCAGAGTCACAGGGAGGCACCAACTTCTCACACTCCTGCACAGCCCAGACAAGGGAGGTGGCCGGAGCTGCAGATGCCTGGCAGAGCAGTCCAGGGACACGGGACTGCCAACATGCAGGCCCTGCCCTGCGTGGAGCGGTAGGGTTAGCAAGGAAGGGAGGGTGCAGGATGCGGGAGCCCTCAGGCATTCAAGGCCATCCCTTTGCGTGTGCACCAGAACATGGCCAAACACCCCTTTAGATGACTCAATGTGCATCACTGCCGTTCCAGCTCACACCCAGCTCTCCCAAAGGGAAGCCTGCCCTGGCCAAGCCAGTAGCTGAGCTCAGCTCGGCCCTGTGGTGCTGCAGGCAGGTCTTACACCCAGTGGGGCTGGGAAAGGGGGCGGCAGTACAAAGCAAGCCAATACAGCTGATTGAGAAAGCAGGCGGCTCACAGGAGCTGGGCAGGGGGGGCGGGGGGGGGTTGTTCTTCCTCTGGTGCTGTGGGTCTGGCCCAGCTGATGGATGGCCCACATGCTTGGCAGTGGTGCAAGCAGGGTCTGTGAGAACGTGTGTGCACAGGGGAGGAGAGGACGCTGCCTCCAGGATAACCCCAGCACCAGATCTGGCTTTCCCTGCCTTTGAAAGCTGGATGAGGCTGGTCAGCTCCTTGCTTGGTTCACATGGCCTAAGCCAATGCTGAGGAGCAAGCCTGCCTCCTGTTCCCTCCAGCACAGCACAGGGCCCTGGCCCAGCTGGGTACCCTGTGTGAGAGACTGCAGAACTGTACACCGCTGCCTCGAAGGCTGCTCCAGCTCAGCTTGAGATTCCTACCTGCCTCCAAAGCCCAGCAGTGCGTGCCATCCCTCTTCCCCTTCGCCCATCTCAGGCGCCAGCACTCACCACAGCTCCAGAGCACGGGGCCTTGGGCTTGGCTCAGGGGATGGAGAATCACCTCTCAGGGCAGTTCTGAGGCAGGGCCCATGTGGGGGTGGAGAGTCACACTGTTCCCTTTGCCAATACCTGAGCTGCTGGGTAAAATCCAAGTGGCCACCAGAAGCAGCTGGCACCTGTGAGAAAGCAGAGGGGGCTTCTCCCCAGGCAGCTTTCCCCGAACAGGGGCAGAAGGAGCTGGTCCCCCCTCCTCGAGGCTGCTTTCCGGTTCGCTCTGCACCCCAGGCTGGGGAGCTGCCACGGACCATGGTGTGTGTGTGTGTGTGTGTGTGTGTGTGTGTGTGTGTGTGTGTGTGTGTGTGTGTGTGTGTGTGTGTGTGTGTGTGTGTGTGTGTGTGTGTGTGTGTGTGTGTGTGTGTGTGTGTGTGTGTGTGTGTGTGTGTGTGTGTGTGTGTGTGTGAGGAGCATTGGTGCTCTTTGACTCGGTGTGTGACAAGCAGAGCTACCCATAAGCCCAGCTATTATGGTGCTAGTGGGCATGCCAGGAGGAAGGGGAGGGTGCACTAGGCCTCCTGCTTCACCCCATGGCACGTCGGGGGAGGTGAGAGAGAGAGGGAAGGACACCAGGGAGTGGATGGCGCTGAGAAGGGGGGTGCTGCCCTCCCAGGTTAACAGGAGCTCCGCAGCCACTGGCTGTGCACAGAGAAGGAACGGCAGGCAGAGTGCTGAGCCTGGGAATCTGGAGCCGTGCTCTGTGCAGGGAGCTGCTGCTCGGCTTGTTTGGCCTGCAAGGGTTCCAACAGAGCTCTGATGATCTTATTCCGGGTCCAGCTATTCTTCCCCGGGAGTCTGGCAGTGGGCAGCCTTCCAGCTGCCGGGCCCAGGGCTGGGGCAGGCCCACGGCGGAAGGTGAGGCTAGGTACTAAGGCTCTTATCGACAGCTTTCAAGCGCCAGAGCAGCCTCCGCCATCCCTGCCCTAACTCCACTCTTGCCAAGTTACAGAGGTGGTGAACTTGGGCACCCAGTGCCAGGCTCCCTGGCACCAGAACACCAGGGGCAGGAAGGGAAGCACAGTCACATGACTTTTGTTTCTATAGCACCTGCCCTTTGGAGACAGTCACAGCATTTGAGGAGGGACTGAAATAACACAGTTCCTTGTAATTTATAAACAAATCCTCCCAACCTTTCTGGTGAAGAGCCTGGAGTCCAGCAGCCCTGAACGCCCACACAAACAGGAAGAGAGGGAAGGGTAAATGGAGGCAGGCCAGCTCTCTGCAGAAGCCAGGTGAGCAGGGTCATGCCCTGGCTGGAAACCAGGAGGCAGCACCGAGGGTTTCTTCTTGCATGCTGATTGCCGTGCTAAAGGGACTGCTGCTCTTCTAGAGCAGAGCGCTGCCCTCTTTTGTTTGGTCCTGAGGCAATGCTGGGTATCTCCAACTCTGAAAATCCAGGGATCAGAGGTACTTGGACCTCTTGCTAGTCCACACCCATCCCCGGTTCCCACCAGCTACAGCTTTCCAGCATGGTCATACACGTGATGTGGGAAAAACTCCCATAGTTCAGTATCCACACAGACACCCCCTCCTCCGTAAGTCCCCCACTTCCTCCCCACCCCACCCTGAGTGCCTCTGTCCTGATCTCTGCAGCCTGAGAGCAGCATTCACTCTCTAGAACCCACCTGAGCTTGGCACTTCTGCACAGTTGCCCAGATGATGGCCAGTTGCTACCAGCCATGGTAGCTTTGGGATGCAGAACCCTCCTAACCACTGACTGATCTCACAGCTAGCAAAGTTGCCATGAGCTGGTTCTGGCTTTGGACTGCTACCAGCTTAGGCTGCATTCACACCGGCCTACTAGAGTGAAGGAATGAGAGATGGAAGCTAAGACCCCTCAATCACCTTTTATTACTGCTTTACAGATCTGTGTCAAATGGTTCAGTGTTACCATATTGCCACTGCTCAGTCATGCACCCGCTTTTCCCGCAAACGGAGCTCATGATCCACACTGGGGAGCCAGTAACCCAGTAAAATCACTTCTGGGCCCACTGCAGCTTATGCTGATGTGACGGGTGCGGTGGGATGTTACCCCGTGTGCTGATCATGCCGCTGACATCCACCTTCTTGCTCCCTGGGGCTCCCAACCACCCTGTCCTGCTGGGACAGGTCCTTTGGGCTCCCCCAGCAAAGGCACAGAGCTGGGGTTACCATGGCCTTGCAGAGCAATGCAGACCCTGTTTAACCACAGCTCTGGGTGGATGCAGTTCTAGGGCACAGCACCCAGGAAATCCATCCCCAGAAGGGATCAAAGACTTACATAACTGTCCCTCTGCATGTGCAAAAGATTTGGGCAGGGAGGACTCTTTAGGTAAGCCCCCTTTATCAATGAAAGGGAGATCTACACAGTGGCAGCCCTCCCTAGGTAATAACAAAACGAGTTTTTATTAAGCACAATGCTTGGGTTTAAGTGGCTATAAATAAAATAAAAACAGACAAGTCAAATTGAGTTACCAGCTCAAACAAAAGAGAAAATGCACACAGCTAATTCTGTTCTTGTGAGCTCTTACCTGAAACAGCTGTTTCTGTATCCGGTGACATCTTCAGGTCAGAAATTATCTTACCTTGACCTGGGTTTCCTGTAAAGTCCTCTGCCTTTCTCCGGCTGTCAGGCAGTTTCCAAGGCAAGCTGAAGTCCAAAGGTGGAGGAACCCCAGGGCCCTCCCTTTGTGGAGGGAATTCCATTATTCTCTGTGTGTAACAGCATGTTCCAAGATGGAGACTGTCACATGAGTGAAAGCACCTGTCCTTGGCCTTTGCAGGCAATCAGCCATTGCCTACTCACTGCTCTGAACTTTACAGCAAAGTTCTCCAGATGGGGGCTGACACCCATGAAAGCCTTTATGCGTTCATGGTATTAAGTTTGCACCAAATCTTCTGCCCAGTGGGCCAAGTGAGGGGGTCTAAAGAAAGCTGGTCGTGCCCTGACTCTATTTATGCTACTTTTAGGTCTGTGCCATGTTTCTCTATAAAGTTATAGATATTGGCTCTATATCTGTATTAGAAATGTTTTAGTGCTGATTCACAAGGGAAGGGATGACCACCTCCCCAGTCAGGTGACCTGGGCTGAATAAAGGAACAGAGACCTGATATAACACCAATTCCACATTTTATGGAAATGGACTGGGACACGCTGGCTAACGCAGTGACCAATGTCCATCACAGGGGAAAGACCCATTTTTAAAAAAGGTAGCTCCTTCCTTGACCCCCAAAAGCCTGCAACGTGGGCATCAGCCCTAAGAGCACCTGCTCATACAGAGAACTGAGTGCCTCACGGTAACAAATTCATTGCAAGTCCTAATTTACATACATTAACCAGGGGCTGTGATGACAGGCACTTTAGAAAGCAGCTCAGTGGTGAGCATAGAGAGCAAACACACACACACACGCGTCTGAAAAGGACAGCCCTTGCACATCACTGTTACAATGGGGCACTTGACAATAGCTGAGGTGAGCATCCCCAGAATGCTGTATATCTCGGAGAACCCCTTGGGGACAAAGTATTTTTGATGGAGGGGGCATGCTTCTTTGTAGCAAGGCTCCTTTTCCATCCAGACCAGAACTTGGCATTTTCACATCCCTACCTTTCCAGTTAACACACGGCATTGGGAAAGAGGATTCCTACCCACAAATCCAGCTGGTTCCCATTACTATGGTAGTCATTTCACACCTCAGCAGCCTAGAAAAGAACCCCTCCTCCGAACCTGAGACAAAGCTTTTATGGTAATTACACCATCAAAACAGCTGGAGTACTGGCATAAGGTGGCAGAGAACCAACCCCTCAGGTTTCCCACAAAAGGCTCGGTCTCCTACTCCCATCAAACGAGACACAAGTATGCAGCAATAACCACAGCTGCCCCTAGTCCTGTAGTGATGGGACCTGGGCTGGGGGTGTTGAAGGGGATTTATGCAGCTGACATGACAAGGCATGTGCCAAGTGTTCTGACTTTGGATGCTGGTTCTTCTCTTGAGCCTTCAAATTTCTGGAGGGTTGCCCATGCAAGGAGAAAGGACCTGCCCTGCCCTGTCCTACCTGGGTGTATCTCTGTCGGTTGCCATGGGAATCCCTCCCAGATACAGCCCCATCCAAGATGACCTCATACTGCCACAGAAGAGGCAGACTGCATAATCCCCCCTCAGCTGTTTCGCCAGCGGCATGTCGACTGCCTGGCTGGGATGCAGGTCTTTGGAGAGCCATCTTTCTGTCCTTGGGGCATGGTTGGCAAATTCATCCCCCTGGCAGCCAGCTGAGCTGGCACAATTGTTCATCCCTGCTTACTTCCCCGCACTGGAGGAACTTGAATGAGTCCTTCACTGTAAAAATATGAACCTATGGTCTATACAACCAGACCAGCCCAACACCTTCCCTGGCAGGAAGCCGATGCTGAATGGTGGGTACATGGCTTGCAACAAATGACTGGACCCAGACTGGACTTCTGTGCTGGGGCAAGAACCCAGCTAGCCAGGGAGAGGGATCGCTTCCCCTGCACGTCTGACCCTCTTGGGGTAGAGATCTCCATCATTTCCCAAAGCAGCAGGCAAACCCTGTTGCTTTGGGAAACGATCCAGCTGTCTTCAGAGACACCTACAGAAAATGAGGACCAGGGACTAACTCATGTGAGATTCTTCCTGGCCTGAGCTAGAGTTGCTCTAACTCATCAGCAAAGACTGGAACCCTGGAAATTCACATACCAGGCTCATATATGAGGTCTCCTACTGAAGAAATCCATGGCTCATGCTCCTGGCCTTTCAAGCAGCTGCATGCACTAGACTGCGCTGTGAGATGTTTATATTACAATGTCACAATAGCCCTGCCAAGTTCCGCACATCTGGAGTCTCAGTACACAGAGCTGGGGAAAGCAGGTCTGGGAAACACAGCAGCTCTAGGAGTGTCTTCTGCTCTGCAGCACTCAGTACCCCAGGGTTAAGCACATTAGTACTAGAGCCACATGGAGCCCAGAAAGATGGGCAATGCATCAAAAGAGACAGTGATTTAAGAGATGCTGTGATCTTAGAACCAGGATGCTGGAGATTGCTGACCCTTCTTGGGTTTGTCTAGGCTCCGCATCTCTAGGGACAGGCTGCTCCTGTGAACTTGGAGTCATTTCTACCCCCAGCTGAGGGTTCATAAGGCAGAGGCACACACTAATTGACCCAGCATCTGCACAACTAAGGCAGGCAGGGCTTTATTTCCTGCTAGCCGATTTAGCATGCCTTGCTTGGGTCCTTAACTCAATTGTTTGGATTTTTTATCTCCAATAAAAGGAAAATGTACATGCTTTACTTAAATGTTTTTTTGTTGAAAAACTGTTATTTTTATGAAGTTAATTTTTATTTCTGATTTCTTTAAACAAGGATTGTTAAAATTTGTCCATTTAATTTTTTTAGTAAAATTTTAAATAGGAATTCCATCAAGTATTTTTTTTTTCCTTCATCCCCATAACCTCTCATCATTTGCTATGTTTTAACAAACAAGGGCTACACAGCAGTGCCTCGATTTGTGTGAGCGGTCCATTCCCACGCACCCTTGCGTAACTCGAATTGGACATAAGCTGCGGGGTGGCTTTTTCCCTGGTGGAACGCACGTTCTGCACCCAGGGAAGCAGCAGGTGTACCTGGCGTTCCTTTGGAAAGGTAAGTCCTGGGGCTGTGCGGGGGGCAGCTGGGAAGGGTTAAGCCTGCCAGTGGGCTGGGGCCATGGGACGGGGCAGGAGGAGTTAAGGGCAGCAGAGGGAGCAGGGGTGGAGTTGAGCCAGAGCCACGAGGGGGAGATTTGAACTGGGGCTGGGGGGCTTGAGCTGGAGCCGGGCACAGAGGGGGCAGCTGAGACAGAGTCACAAGTATGGGTGGTGAGCCAGCAGGGGGCTTGTCCCGGAGCTGCACGTGAGGGGCAGTGAGCTGGAGCCACAGCTGGGTGCGGAGGGGGTAGGGGAGGTTGAACCAGGGCTGTGTGGGGCCAGGAGCGTTAAGCCAGGGCAGGGGGAGCACGATTTTGAGTTAAGCGCAACTCATAAGGGCTCATTTGGAGGGTTCCCGGGCGTCAGTTTGGGTTCTGATAACATTTCTTCCTAGTTTTAAAGCCTTATGTGATGGGGTTCTGGGGTCCCCAAAGCTCTGCACCCTGTCCGCAGGCAGGAGAGTCTCTCACTCAGCAGGAGAACAGCGGGTTTATTAGCCGACAGGACACAGCATCGTACAGAGGAGTCAGTACCGCAGGCAGAGACAGCCAGTCCAATTCATGTTGGGGAGAGGAGGCCCCGAGGGGCCCCCAGAGCTGGGGCCTGGCCCCCTCCTTTGTCTCTCTCTCTCTCCCAGCCCAGACTAACTGCTTCCCAACTCCCAGTTCCAATTCAAACCCCTCAGGCTCCACCTCCTCCTTTGTCTGCAGTACAAAGGTGTTACCTGGTCATCAAGGTTACCCTCAGCAGGAGCCCCACACCCTCTGTGAGTCACTCACATACACACAGGTACCCCCCACTCCATCACACCTTAAGCATTGGTGTAACTGAGAGGGAAAGCAGCACTCCTAAATTTCTGCTTTAGTTCTTGTGTCAGGCAGGGTGGGGAATTCCCAGCCTATGGAGCCAAACCACGAGCTGCACCCCAAGGCTCAGGGCTCCCCACCATAGCATCCAGGCCACAGCAGGGTGGAGGGGTTGGAGCTCAGAGCCTCACGGGCTGAATCAGGTGAGCTGGGGCCAGATCCAGACCACGAGCTCTGCTTGGGGCAGGAAGTGGCTCTCGGCTCTGCTGGTGGGTGCTGCTGTTCTCCCAGTTGGGGGGATGAGAGAGAGAACAATAGTGGCCTCAGCACCCTGCCAGGAAGCTTCACATTCCTGCTGCGGTGGGCTGGAATTGGCTGGCTGCTGCTTGTTGTATTAATCGAGCTACAAGATTGCAAGTGCTTGTGTCAAGGAGCAAATCACTAGCCTAGCCCCTCCCCCCAAGAGGAACAGTAGCCACTGCTTCCTCAGCCATGTCCACCTTCTTCCCTTTGGGCAGCTGCCCCCCAGCACCATCTGAACAGCTCTAGGGTCAGGGTGGGCAAGTACTCCAACATTTTGGGAAGCAGTCAAGGGCTGCACCAGAGTTTGGGTGCAAAAATGAGCTGGGGGTAGGAGCCTGGGGTGCAGGCGTGGGGCCTGAGAGGAAATTTGGCAGAAGGAGAGGGCTGTGAGCTGGGGCAGGTGATTAGGGTGCAGTGTCGATGCAGGGGAGGATTTGGGCCTCAGGGCGGGGGGATGTAGGAGAGAGTACAGGGTCTGAGAGGGGGTTATGACATGGGACTGGGGCAGGACGCTGCAAAGGGTTTGTGAAGCAACCTGGGACATGGGGTTTGGGTGCAGGGTCAGACAGGGGTAGGAGTGCAGGAGAGCCACCTGAGAGAGGGCGCAGAGTCTGGCATGGTGTTGGGATGCAAGAGGGGGTGGGGTGCCAGAAGCAGGCTCTGGCCAGGAGGCCCTTACCTAAGTATCTCCTGCCTGGCAGCACTTCCTTGCCTGCCAGCAGCCCCAAGCTGCTTCTGGCTGGCTCTTCCACATGGCTTTCTGCTGTGAGGGCAGAGCATCTGTGTGCACTGCCCCTACCCCTAGTAAAGCCTCTCAGCTCCTATTGGCTGGAAACCTCCCCTAGAGAAGAAAGCAACAAGGAGCAGCTGGCTGCTTTGAACAGCCCTGCACCCCGCCGGGGGGGGGGAGGGGGCAGTGGGCAGGATTAAAGGGCTTGGCAGGCTGTATCTTGCCTGCCTCTGCTCTAGGGGAACTGCCCAGGTGGAGACTCTCTCTCTGAACGCTCCCCTGTTGTGCCTGTTCCACCCAGGCTAGGATCTACAGAACGGATTGTCCTCCCTTCTGCACGATCAGCTACAACCTCGGCTCCCTTCCTGCGCGCAGCGCCACTGCCAGAGAACGGCTGGCTGTGTCACTCAAGCTGCAGGATGGCAAGAGAGTCTTCCCCAGGAGCACAGCATGCCTCTTGCTGCTGGCCACTCCCCGCCCCAATGAACCTGACAAGTCTCTGGGATCCTAGCTGTCCCTTTGACATGAAGGTGAATGTCATGAGAACACAAGGCCGCCACATAGGAGCATTTCCCAGCCTGAGAGCAGAGATCACCAAGCAGCCCCAGCTCAGATGCAACGTGCTAGAGCCCCTGGGAAAGAATCATCCCTCCAGTATCCACTCTGGCCAAACCAGGACCAGCCTACAGGGACTGCAAAGCAGAGATCCCCAACAAGGAATGCTCAACTGAGAGAAAGATCTCAATGTGAGGCCTAGGGGAAAAGGTGGAGAGAAGCTTGCACAGAGAAGAGGAGAAACCAGGACCCTCTGCAGAGAATGTCTGAGAGCCCATTATTATCCCCTTCCTTGGCCAACAGTAAGAATTGAGGAAAGGCAGATACTGAAACAGACTCTTGCTTTTGAGCTACGAGCTGTCCTAGCTCCAAAAAAAGTACACCAGGACAGCTCAGCTGGTGGTCAGGCTTGAGGAGGTCCCTTCTTCACCTCTCCCTCCTTCAAACTGCCAGACCTTCTATATGAGCTTTGCTTTTTTCCCCCCCCCAGGACCATTTTGGCTCCAAGCAAACCTAGGCGACTAAATCTGTCCCCCATAGCCCAGAAACTGGGAACATTCCCAGGACTAGCTCCAGGGCCGATTTCTTGCCCCCCCCCCTTTTTTTTTTTTTGTGTGCGCGCTAAGGAAAAGTGTGATTTAGTGACTTGGCGCCCCAGGAGTGAGTGGAGTTGCAGGTTCCTAGGAGTTAATGGGTCACATGGTGCATTACTCAAGGTTGTCTGAGGGTTGCACAGGTCAGAACATCATCCAATACCTCATTCACAGTGATGCAGTCAAGTGCCACACAGCTCCTAAGGAGAACCCTAAGGTGAGGAATTAGTTTGTTCACTCCAAGAGAAAAATGGGAACAGGACAGACCTACAGCTCCACCTAGGTACTAACATGGGCTTCCTCACCAGAGTGCCTCAAATCCACAGTGTATCTCCGAATACCCCGAGGGGTAGCAATGTATAATCCTCATAGCACAGATGGAGAATGGAAGCACATTTGGCCAAGGTCTCTCAGAAAGCCTGGCTGAGCCAAGAAGTGAATGCAATCTCCCCTCCACTAGCTCATCCTTTTTGGCCTCCAGCTCACAGGGCAGGGCCCTGTGCTGTGCAGTGCTGCTGCCACCACCTGCATTACTGAGTTAACCATATTAAGAAAATAGCTGCAATAAAGGTTTATTGAGCAACAAGCCAGCTACATTTGGGTGGCAGCAGAGCTGGCTTTCCCCCTGTAATTGCATGAGAGATCTCACACTCATCAGTCTCCCTCTTCTTTCCACTACTGGCTTTGGCATGACCCTCATCCCATCAAAAGCTGCTGGCTGCATGCCATGGCAACTTACACGTCTAGTCACAAGACTCCAGGAGCCGATGGGGACCAAGGGAGGGATGGCACACAGGGAGAAGCTATTCCTTGGGCCCCACCCATAGGGTGGTTATAATTCCGTTACAGTACTGTCCCTGCTGCCACACTGGGAACAGGAATTACGCTTGGAGCAGTAGCCTTAGCTCGAATTGCTCAGAGGACCCTGGCTACTGTAGTCAGGCCATGTTTGAGCTTGCAAAGCACAGAAGACCTGTGCTCCTATTTTAAACCCTGTTTGTATCTGAACCAATTGTAAGTGTGCTAAACACTGGCCCCTGTAGGCCTGGTTCTTCTCACCACAAACATCAGGAGTGATTCTCCCGTCGCAGCAGCAGAGGGAAGTTGGTAGAAAGTACAGAACCCAGGGACGGAAGGACAAAATCCTCTATTATTTGAATGGGAACAGCAGTCAACAGCTTCAGGGTTCTCTGAGGACAGGCACAGATGTGCATTTATAATTAATATCAATAGTAATTTCCAAAGGGAGATAACTGAGTTCAGGTAAGGCAATTACAGACATCTGGCTGCTATGGACTAACGCCTGGCAAGAGACAGATATTCCAAAGAGTCAGGTCTCAAATATCAAAAGGAGCTGCTTGTTCCAAAGGCAGATCCACCCTCCTCTGGGGATCAGGATTCTGGTCTTCAGTGTTCATAGCTGTTCTATGCACCAGTGGGTGGAAAACACAGACAGAATACTGCATGCAGTTGTGGCTACCTCTGAATTTGCTTGTTTCCTAGCAAACCACAGCATGAAGGAACTTATTTCGACTGGTATTTCTCAAACCTGTTTAAATCAGGCCCCACTTCTTTGTGTGTCCTCTGTTTCATCCACCCATCCGTAGTACACATACCACCATCCAGCTCTGAAGGCAGAACGGAGAGCAGTAGCTGCTGGCTGGACACCCAGCTCTGAAGGCAGCACTGCCATCAGCAACAGCACACAAATAAGGTAGTTAAATGGTATTTGTCCACATCATTCGGGGGCTGCAAGCCTCCAGCCGAGGTACTAAGGGAGGACAGTCTGAGCACCAGGCTTTCAGGCATCCTCTTTATTCCCCCTGCCTCCTGGCTGTACTCACTTAAAAAAAAAAAAAAAAAAAAAAAATCACAATACACTGTTCCCACGTCCCTTGACACCCTCCCACACCTCCCCAGAAGACCCATCCCATAGTTTGGGAGCAGCTGATTCAGAAGTACTGTTTAATTAAATTACTGCAAAAAAGGGGGTGGGGGAGAGAAGGGAACTGTCTACAAGTGTGTGAAGGATGTAAGCACCACAAAGGCAGCCTGGTGAAGAATAGAGGAAGGGGCTGTTAGAGCAGACAGAGCAGGGGAAGTTTAGACCGTATCAGGATAACATTAGCAGCACGGTCCCGTAGACCGAACAGCAAGGCAAGCAGCTAAAAAAGAAAAAGAAAAATCATTAGACTCATTGGAAACTAGACTGGTCAAAGCCCCGCAGAACAATCCTGCATTGTCCGGGAGCTGGAAGACAAATTTATTTATGGCAATGTTAGAGAAAGTGACTTGTTCTACAGCGTTTCAGCTCCTTCCTCTGCTCACTACTGCTGTCCCAGGCTTGCCCCCTGGAACTAGCAGGGGGACAGAAGAGAGGCAAGGCTCTCACGCTTTCGAGCTGCATTGGTTATGCAAGATGTTTCCAAATGTGGATTCTCCCAGATGAAAGCTGCCCTGACGGGGCAGCACAGAGCCATATCCTGTGGCTTATGAACAGTAACAGGGACCCTGCCAACTGGACCAGAGTTCCAGAATGCCCAGCAGTGAAGAATCCACAAGGCAGCTCAGTGAGCCACAGCACTCCGCTCTGCAGCACAGCACAGCACAAGGCAGTAACAGGCATCCTGCCAACTAGTTCAGAGCTTCCCCTCCCCCAGCACGGACGAATTCAGATGTCAAGTACATTAGGACCTGAATACTCAGCAACCCATTCTGAACCCTCTTGTCCAAGCAGAAATCCAGTGCAAGCCAGTAGTGGGAGGATTGAATTCCTAACAGTGTACGTTCTCAGTAACAACCGTTCCCGTGTTTTCTACCAGGCTGATTCTGTCTAGAGCAGTGGTGGGCATCCTGTAGCCTGTGGACCCCCTGGCTGCCCTGCTACCTGCTAAGCCTCTGGGGGCCACTCTTCCTGGCTCCTCCCCCTCCCTGTCAGCATTTTTGGAACACTGTCAATTACCTGATTTGTGCTCCATCCTCACCACCCCCCACAGCTGGAACACGGCAAATCAGCTGATCGTGGCTGTTCCAGCTCTGGGAGGGAAGGGGAGGAGCAGCAGAGTGGAGTAATAAACGTGCTCGTAAAGTGCTGGAGGGAAGGGGAGGGAGAGGTAAGCGCAGGGGCTCCAATGCGCTGCTGTGCAAGAGGTGCCTGGGGGGAGGAGGGGCAGCAGGTGACACCCCAGTGGGCCACAGGCTGCTGCAGGGCACTGAGGTGAAGTAAGGCCACACATGCGACTGCCTCACAATTAGTGGTTGCCCATTGCTGGTTGACAGGCTGCACCCCAAGGAAAAAGGTTAGCTGTGGTGAGTAAATCCTTTTACTTCCTTTACAGCTAGTGGGCTGCTCAAGACAAACATTTCTAAAGCTCTGATCTCCAAAGCACGGAGACACACTGGGGAACTTAAGAGACAAATTTGGGACACTCTCCTCTAGTAACTTTCCTGGTCCAGCATGGACAAGTGTGTCCCAGAGCCAGTCGACAGCAGCCTAGGCAGAGCAGCAGACAGGGCTGGAGAAGAACTCCAGTGCCTGATGGTGCCTGCATAGCAGCCAGCAAGCTGGTGGGGGCTGGAGCAGCAGCCAGGGCCAAAGCAGCACTTGGCAGCCTGACAGAGGCCAGGGCTAGGACTGGCAGCCCAGCCAGTAGGGGGGCATTTGGGGTGGAAAGAGCAGGAAGGGGCAGTGGTCGGAGGGTCTGGAAGCAGGGTTACATAAATGTATTCCATCTGCCTGCTGAACAGCTGTCTCCCACCAACTGCAAGTCTTGCTGGCAGCATCAGATTCAACAGCTCACCAAGCCTAGCCACAGGGCAGATGCAGTAAGGGAAGGCAGCAAAGAGGATTAGGATCTAATTGCAGTCATAAACAGAGGTGGAATTGTTTATTAGTTCCACAAGGTTTCAGGCAAAAGGGAGCATGTTTTTAAATTTGTTGGGCCTTACATACATCTCTAACAAGCTACAGCTTGCAGCAGCAGTTTCAGAGCAAACTGCATCAAGAATATGTAACAGTTTCAAACTTGCCCTAATGTGTGCACGCGATGAGATTGGAAGCACCGATTTCCATTAAGAATCCCAATTCAGCACAAGCGACTTAGCTCACTGGACAAGCTATAAAAGTTCTATGACCAACTCTCAGACCCTTTTACATCCTAAGATCCACTTATCAGGGTAATGTGAAAATCCAATTAATATTTATAGCCACAGAGGTCGGGAGAGGGAGGAACTTAAATTCCAATGTTTTCTGTTTAAAGACCAGACACAAGGAGTTAGTGCCACCTTGTGGGAAGTAATCTGCATTACCATTGTCCAAATTGTTTCTACCAAAAGTGCATCTGTGGGTCAAACACTTCATACACTGGGATCAATGCTGATGTTTTAAACTCAGAACATCCTGAAGAATTTGTTTAATTTGCTCTGAAACTAGTTTTAATTTTTGGAACTCCCAGCACACTACAGGCAGCAGTTATTGGAACAACTCAGAAGTGGTGTTACCATTTTGGGTCTGTCCATACAGTCAGCTTTCCAGAGATATCCTGTGAAAGATGCTGGATTGACAACCCAGGAATTCAGGGGCTAGAGAAGACCAACTCAGATATAGGAAAGAGCAGAATAAGCTTCCTCCTCAACCCAACACAGACTCCAAGTAAGAGTTCAGTCACCGTGGTTCAGTCAGTTCTTGGCCTCTCAATACAGTATTAAAGACAGGACTAATCATTGGTGGTTTGTCCGATGTGGACATTTGTCTATAAGGACCCAAAAAGAATCATTAAATCATTTCAGGCAGAACAAGGACATCAAGTTTTGATCAACACTGACTTAGCATTTAGCCTTCACCCTCAAGATGAAGGGTTCTGAACCTCTTTCCCAAGCTTCTGTGCCATCAGACGTCCATTTTACCCTCCTTTACAAGTAGGGCTAATGCCCAGAGGCTTGAGTCAGATCAGTGCCCTGGTACCAAGCACCCTGCATACACCCCAAAGAACTGTACCACACTACTGCTGATGTTCCCACTGATGTGGTTCATGTACTAGGGGTGTCCTGACAGCTTTATTCCAGGTTAAAGAACTACTTGTACTAGAAATGAGAGCTCGGAGCTAAAGCGAGGGTGGCACATGTGCGCACACATACCAAGCAGAAATTGAAAACTCAGGACGGCTGGTGTGTGCACGCTTGGAAGTAAGGAGGTAAGAAGTGAGCTGAGAATATAAAGCCACAATTTCACTATGCAAAGAATGAATGGACACAAGTCAGACACCCAGAACAGGAACATTCACAAACTAGTTGGAGAGCACTTCAGTCTCTCAAGTCTGTTACTACATGCCTGGAAAGTTGCCATACTTGAGCAAAACCTTTCCAAAAACAGACTTCAGTGTGAAACTGCAGAGCTACAACTCACGCAAACTTGAGACTACCAGACTGGGTCTGAATAGAGACTGAGGGGCTAGCTTACTACAAAAAGTAGTTTTTCCTCTTTTAGTATTCACATCTTCTCATCAACAGGCCACATCCACCCTGATTGAATTGACTTTGTTAATACTGATTTGCTACACTGCAATGTAACACCCATTTTTACAGGTGCATATACCTGCCAACTGAAGTGTCCATTTCACGCAGCTGACGAAGTGGGTTCCAGCCCACAAAAACTTATGCCTCAACAAATGTTAGTCTTTAAGGTGCCACAGGATACCTCATGATTTCTGCTGAAACAGACTAACAAGGCTACCCCTCTGAAACAAGCCACAATTTCAACCTCTCGCCAAGGCCAAGCTGTCTGCTCTAGTGATACTACTGTTCATATCCTAGAACTTACGTGTAGAAGCTTTGTGTGTCTGACGCAGGAAAGAGCAAAAGAAACATGAAACAGTTACGTTTCCTGGAACAGCACAAGGCTACCACTCCCCTTATGTGTACTGCCCAGTGGATAGCAGCTCTTCACTTTCCCTGTCTTTCCTAGGCTTTAAATGCTGATGCTTGCTGGGTAGCAGCAGAGCAGACAAAGTCCTTTCAAAGACAAGATTCCAGTACAATTTACTCAGAACTAGAAAAAGAAAAACTAAGCAAACCCTTGGGTGAAGCCATTCACTCTGTGCCCATCAAGAAGGTGCCAGTGCAAGAAGGAACTGTACTGACGGAAGAATGAAGATTAGAGACACTTCTCCTTTTGTTTTAGACTGGTGCTGCAGAGCAAGAGACCAGTGTGACAGGTATCTTTGCATGCTATAGCGGTGACCAAAACAGCACACAGAGCATAAACCCAAAGGCCGGGGAGCTGGGGGGGGGAGGGAACCCCCCCCCCCCGCCAAAAAAAAAAACAAAAACCACACACATTTTATATTTTCCTTAAAGGGAAGAAGGAATCCTGGAGGATTTACAGAAACTGACAAGAGGCCTGAATCCCAGAACGCAAGAGTCTTTCTACATGGCCCTCCTGAACAAACCCCAATCCAGACCTACAGTATCCCCATTAGTCTTCAGCCACTTCTGTGCCATTACATTTGTCTGCAAAGATGCAAAGAAAGAGCAATGACTCTAGGCATCACTTACTCAAACAGTATTACAACCCTGCGATCATAGCTGCATCTTCACCAGTGTTAATGCTAGTTCAGTGTGTCACCAACTTGGAGGTTCATCAAAGAACTTCCACGCCCCACCTAGCCACCAGTAGCACTTTGCCATAAACACCCCTGAGAGCCAACTCCATTTAAATTATATTTATTTGGCTCTGTTTGTTCCAACAGTTAAGACAAGTGTTTGTACAATGCTTACAGCAAGGTCCATCTTGCCACAGCCACACACAAGACACTCACACACAGATCCACCTCTTAGGAGCCCCTGCCCAGACCAAGACGTCTCCATTTTGCAAGGGCACAGCCTAGAAACGGAGCCAGTACATTGCGCTGCGGATCCGGTTGTAGTCTGGGAGCTGTTCGATGGGACCTGAGTGAGCAGAGGAGAATTAGTCATTTAGAATAAAGTGAAGAGATCCAACATGAGTTTCTCAAGTCTACTGCGCTCTGATCAATGATGCCACTGCAGACTCAAATCCTCACATGGAAACCTTAGTCCAAAAGTAGGAGGAAGCAAGTCTATAGAGATTTCAAATAGGCTGGGGTTAACATTACTTCTTATTTGCCTTGACTCATTTTTTCTATGCAAGGGAGGGGATAGATCAGCAATTAGCACATTGGCCTTGTAAACCCGGAAGTCCGAGTTCAATCCTTGCAGGGGCCTTTCAAAGGTCTGAGGCAGGTTAGATTAAAATAAAAAAAATCTGTGAGGGATGGTAATAGGTGCGGCTGAGAGTGCAAGGGCCTGGACTCAATGACCTTTGAGGCCCCTTCCAGCTCTGTGAGAGAAAGGGGTATGTGTGTATACATATAAAATAGTGCTCTCCCGGCCCTTTGAGGGCTCAAACTTAATCCTGGAGATCACTGTGCAGAGGAGGGGAATCTACCAGGCAGTTAAGGGAGGAATGCTGCTTGGACAAGCTTTCCCAGGGGAACATCATGACAGACAGGCTAGAGAGCACTGCAAGGAGTCAAGCCCACTAACTCCAACATGAACTGATGACACCACAGAGTAAAGAGATCACATTTGGCAGGCACTGATGCAGTCTGTACCCTCAGACTGAAACTCCATTGTTAATCACATTTCTGTAGCCTGCAACTGGGCTAGGGGCTGGCCATCAGCCCAAAGCCATTGTCTTAGCATCTGTGCCCAACTAGGGTTTTCAGAACATACTTCAGCATATCTGATGCACAATGGCTGGGGAGACAGAGACATTACCAGGAGGGTAAATTACAGGGAGAAAGAAGCCAAAACAAACTGCAAAATATGGATGCAAAAGGTTAACTGTTAACTTGTTACCTGGTAAGCATCAGGCTTACTGGAATGCTTAGTGGGTAACTGGGCATTTCCCAAACCCTGCTGGACAGCCAGCTGTGTCAGCTTAGAGCAGACCCTGGTAGTATTGGGCCAGCAGGTGGGGCTCCAACCATGGTTACACTAGAGTAACCCCCACTACTCCTGCCTCACAGACCTAGTGAGACAACAGCCCTGTGCCAGCCCATCAATGGTTAGCCTGTTAAATAATATAATTTTACTTGTTTAGCCAGTTAACTGTTTAGACTGATATTTACATCCCCCTTACAAAATATGCAGAAAACTGCCAGAGACCTACCAGTCACCTTCTCCACTATGAACAGAAACTCAGCCCCCCGGCTGTCTTTCAATTTCTGTACCTGTAAACAGGGTCACTCACCTACTGCTGCAACTGCTGGGCACTTGTCATAGATATATTTGCTGCAAACCTCCCGTACCATCTGGGCATCCACAGCCTAAAAGGTAACAAAAAGAGCAGGCGAGGAATCAATTCCTCTTGGAGGACATGCACAGCCCACGTCAGTCTATAGAACTAAAGTTTCTCAGGTTCTCTGTTAGGTGTAGTGCTACACAAAATGCCAGAGATTGTACACACACAGGGCCAGGTGATGAAGTTTCCTGTCATGTCGCTTTGGTGTGATTATACCCACTGTATATCTGGCTGGGGTTTGAGTATCAAAAGAGAGGAAGTTTGACAAATTGACTTTGGAGTTAAGTTTAAGAGTTCCACATGAGCCAGCCGTTCTTGACCAAAAGGAAGAATCAGCACAAAGAGGGCTTGGGGGGGTGAGGGAGGTGTCTTTGGGGGAGATCACAAACACCTATGAAAGAATACTTATCCTCTCCCAATATTATGCTAATGTTGCCATCTCAAAACTAAATGAATAAGCAAAGGAGAACTTTAAGAACCAGCTTTCTGCAGGTCAGTAAAATATTAAATGTGGAATCGCTTAAGCTATTTTAGTTCAGGGTTCTAGCTAGAGAAGTTCTGATGGCATAAACTCACTGAGACTTTTCCTGATGAAGATATATCCTGGCCATCTCAAAGGATATGGATTCACTCAAATGAGCCCAAATCACTAATGTTACACTTGAGTCACTTAACACATGTTGTAGCACTTGTCTACAAGGGATGAATCAGCATCTAGACATGGGGTACTGGAAGGTAAGTGTGACAGCACCATAACACTAATATCGCCTTAAATTTGTTGCTCTCACTGTACATTTTTCAGTTCAGCAATGATTCCGCCTTTGACTCACAAGGATAAACAGCCTTAGATGCAGGTTTTATGCTCAGTAACAAACACTTGGAGTAAGTTTAAGAGTGCCCCAGTATGAATTGATACATACAGCAATTCTGGCATCCCACTCAGCCAAAGTTATACGGCGTCCATAGTTCAAGAGATGACTCCCAATATTTTCACATACAGGCGTGGTACCTGGAAAAGATGTAGAGATGTCTTAGGAAACACCTCATGTTTTGACCAAGAAAGCCAAAGGGCTTCCAGTACATCATATCTTACTTTTTTCCCCCCTCAACCGTGCTTAGGCAAGTGACCCATACAACTCCTTAGCCAATTGCCAAAAAACCAGTTGTCACATTCTCCTTCAATGGGCGTTCCCAAGTAGTTCCAGTGGGGCTAGAGAAATGCATTATGACTTCCACCTCTGTGAACCATGGTGCACACCTCACTCAGGTCATAACTAAAACTGATTTCATGGTCTCAACCTTGTCTTTCACAGGCATCACAAGGACGGTGCCTAACTTATTTTGGCACTGCCACCTTTATTCACGAGAGGCCCAGGGATAGCATGGCGTGTTACAGACTAGGCTTCAGAACTGACAATGCTGGGGTGGCATCTTAAGACAGTGTCTCAGCCCAGGTCAGGGCTGAGCAGTAACTTGGCATACTGCTGGTCAGCAGCACTTTGCTTTCAGCCAGAGCACCTCCTCTCCAGGAGGGTCAAAGCTTAAAGTTAACACACATACATAGCGGCCATCCCTTAGAATATAACGTACCATCCAACTGAGCCACCAGGGCATTCCGTAGGATGTTCTTGGCTCTCTTCACCTCCCCCTCTGTCGCACTGGTGCACAGACGCATCCTGAACAGCAGTCAGAGAATAAGGGGCTTTCAAAGACTTTCCACTAGTACAAGATAAGCAGCAATTACGTCCCCTTTCATTCATTTTTAACAGTGCCCCTCGATTTTCAACCTCTTAGACAAAGTGAATGCTAAACACACCATGTATTGTTCAGAGTGGCTATGAACTCAACAATACGTAGCACAGAAAGCTGTCTGGAGCAAGCCACTGAAAGTATACGTAGAGCACACACGGGAGGGATGACAAATACCTTATCGAGCAGTCACAACTGGGAGCACCTCAGTGATGTGTCACTCCAACTTGGCAGCCAGAACCAAGACAGCAAAGGAACCTGGGCCTGCTGCAAACTCTTAGTCCTACTGTTATGAACTTCAAATGCTCAACCTCTGCTGCTAGGGTTGCTAAGTGTTGCAAAATGGGAGTCAGCCAGTACGCAGGGATTGCAGTTACTGGGGTTTCTGTACAGTTTGGTAGGTTTCCTTCAACTCTTACATCCCATTCTAGCATCTAGTTTCTCTTGTCTATTTCAATGGTCAGCTTCTGGGTACAAGGGTTTCCTGCTCCATATGAGCAGGACCTAGCACAGGGGGCCCCAGTATTTTTTTTTTTTTTTTTTTTTTTTTTGCAGACTCTAGGCAACTGCTGAAACACACATAAGAATGTGAAGTCCCTCTAACCTGGCACTGAACGGTCCCCAACACTAAGGTATTTACTTGTCAGTTGAGAGGATTGAGACTGAGCACTGGGTATCACCAGGTTATCTTTCCTAAGTGTAACAAGATAGTGGACAGACTACCTCAGATGTTTTGGCAAAGACAAACTTGCTTGGGGATATGAGGCCTCAACATTAGAACAACCTCTAACATCCCAACAAACAGGGACCACCATCATCATTCAGAGAGGTTGGGAGATAAAACTAGAACAGTGGGTGAAATTAAGGCACAGGAGTATTCCAGCAGGATCTCAGGAGTCATTTCTCTTATAGTCTGAGGAGTTTCTTCACAAGCGAAGTTGTGGACATCCCATGGCTAAGGGTTAACACGAGACTTCAGAAAATACAGGATCCTTCTTGACAGTTCATGAGTTTCAACTTTGTTCGACAGAAGCTCTCTACTAGATCTAGCCTCTATAATAGGAGCTGACTACACACAGACAGTCACACTTACCATTCTCCCTGTGCAAAATGCAGAGTATCTTCTACGTTCAGAGGTTCAGAAACAAAATAGAGTCCAAAGAGGCCTGTGTCAGAGTAGCAAGTGTTGAAGGTCTGGAAGCTGTGACAGAGCTTATTCTCTGATGCAATTGTAGCCAGCCTGCTGGACTGATTCTGCATATAAACAAACATCCTCAGTGATTCGAATAGTCGCCTTTTCTTCGACAGCTCAAATGCCTCCCCTGAGGTGTGTACAGGATCAGAAGAGCAAACAAGGTAGAGAATACAACAGGATGCCATATGAGGTGGTCTCAGGGGATATTCCAGACTATGACTTCAGGCATGACAAGCTTTCATGGCAGAAAGTAGACGGTACAGCTTGCTGAAGGCTCTTACATCTCACTAGACTTCTCTACTTTCCCAGCACTACACAATGGAGGTGCTACTTAGTATCATTCCCAAGAGCTATCACAAGGAAGATGGGGGCTGCTGGGAGTTGGTGGCCTTGAACTAGAATGGATTACACTGCAGGCACGCCCTGCCACAGGGAGCTTCTATACAGAGAGAGATGTACATTGGATTTTAAAGAGGTCCTCACCATATTGCAGTCATAAGATGTGCTGGTGTCATAGGGATTCATATTACCCTACCTTGATGACATACCACCAACTCTAAATGAACAGCCTTTGTGTCGCAGGACAAGTATAGGGAAGGGATATGCAGGGCAGAAGAGGGAGCATCTCGCTGGGAATCCCCCACTCAGTCCTTCTCCAGACCTGAAGATCACTGCACTACAGACAGCTCTCTAGAGAGCTGGCCAGTACAATCTCATCACCCACACATCCAGCCCAAGAGATATCCCAGATCAGCCCCAGGTGAACATTTCTACACTACCTTCCAGATACACAGGCAACCCCCATTTCATGGGAACATTTCAGAATTCCACATTATATGCACTACCTTCCTGCTCAAGAAGGTCATAATGTTAAACCACTGCAGCTAACGCCCAGTGTCATTCTCCCAAATCTCTTACCTTACCACCCAGAAAGGTCTGGTCATAGTGCCCTACGATCGCGTTAGCTAGAAGAAGGGGAATATTGTCTGGATTGGACCATCCTGGCCCTTCCACTGCAATAGCAACATGAGCCAAGGGGAAGGCATCATCTCTGACACGGATCTGAAAAACATCAAGGGGCATGGGAAGAGCAGAGTGAACACCATGGCTGCCTCTCCAGGGACTTATGCAAAGGATGGGTTGATAAAATAGGGGATCTGGTGCTGTCACAGGAAAAGTCAGCTAGCGTGTCACCTGTAAGTTCCTGTATGTAATATGCCCATTGCATTAGCAGATGGGTCTGGTTTCTAGACTTCATTGTGTCAAAGATAAAAAGTACTAGCCTCAGCAAGTTCCTTGGGGTCATACTTACACCCAACACATTTTTGCAAGACTGGCAGAGCTGCGTGGGGTTTTAAGACTAGTGCAGCAGAGCCTACTGTAGGGCAGGACGGAGGTGCCATCTGATCATACAAAGAGTTAAGATACCAGCTCACTGAGAGATTTCACGCCCCAAGTGACCAGGGGCTAATTTCACAAATGTGTGCTTTGTACGCAAAGCAATCAGCTTCTGCCAGGAAGCATTTACCTCGCTCCCAGTGAAACGGCAAGGTGAGAGGATAGGCACTGCATCCTCCTTGTATTGAAAGGGAACTCCAGCCAAGTGCTGTCTGGCAAGATCTACCAGCTCGTCATGGGAAACACCTGGTAAAGGAAACAGAAGGAAAAAGATCCATGTAGCTGCTTGAGCCTTTGAAACTTAAGAGAAATAAACTGATGTCCTGTACTATGACAGGCCAGAGCCCCAGATAATCAAAGGCACCTTCGAATCTACAGTTCAGTTTTAAGATACCAGGACTTGCTAAATTGTTGTTTCTCAGCTGTGGCCACCATGGCTGCCCTGTCTCCCTTTGGAGTCAGAAATGCTAGAGAAGTGGTGTCCAGTAAGATTTATCCCAATCACCACCCAACCTCCCTGCTCTCCACAGAGCCAGGCACCAGCTCCCACAGCTGTGGGCGACTCACCACAACCACTGTGGCTGGAAACGCGTCCCAGGCCGCCCCTCCAAACTGCCGGCCCCATGGCTGGAGCCGTGCCAGCCGCTGCCGCCACGCGCTTTTCCCACAAAGTGGTGGGGCGCATGCACAAGTGGAGGGCGCTCCACTTGCCATACCATTGTTCCTGTTCACCATGTGTGGTGAATAGCAGGCGTATTGGACCCAGAGCGCTAGAGGAACAGGCAGCTGGTGTGAGTCTCCCACCTTCCAGGGGTGGGAGAGTGGAGACTTGGACTTCCCACTCCAGACCAATGGAACAGGCTTGAGCCCCCAGCACGCTACTCCCCCGCCATTGCTCCAGCCCTGGACTTAAGCTGCCTGGTAGCAGGTTCCACCCCCCCACCCCACAGTTCTGACAACAGGCCCCCAGGATCCATCTCCAGGTGCACTGCAGCAGTTGCCAGCCCCGGCTCATCATCTTCTGTCCACTGCCCCTGAGCCCCACTGCCTCCTCCATTTCCAGACTTAGCCAGCCCCATCTTCTCACTCCCTTTGCATCCTACAGTCACAGGGCAGCAGGCTCTGGTCCCAAGCACCAGAGTTTTGGGTACCAATGTTGATTTCATTGCGCTTGGCACTCTGCCTCCTCAAATCTCCCCTCTCCCTCCAACCCGTCGCCTCCAGCCCTCACTGTCTCCCAACCCACCCCATCCATCCAGGGCTTAATTTGTCCCCTAGCTTGCTGAGGCTGAGCAAATCAGCAGTGAAAAGTTATATTTGTGTATGTTTGTTAATACTGCTCTTAACTGCCTCCCAGCCAGTTAAATTTGCTTCTGTGAAAAAGTGACATAAAACAATCATACTCCTTATCAACTTTGCACAGCAGCAGACTTACCAGCTACAAGCCAAAGGAACAATAAAAGATTACATGTAAAGCAGCTTAGCTTTGTTTTTGTTCTGTTTCGGTCCAATAAAAGACAACTGTACATTTTTTATTAATGAGTTTGCCAAAAATCCTTATACAAACGCACGCTTTGGACATGTGCACAAATACTCACGTGACATTGAGTATTTTAAGAAAAAATATCAGAGCAGCCACAAGCAAAGGCTGATGACTGCACTCTGAGGCAGCTAAAAATGTATTGTGAGAATCCCACAGCTAGACTCCCAGGAAACTAGCACTTACCTCCAGCAGCTGCCAGGACCATGCGCGGGGCCTTGTAGTGGGTGTCAATGTATGTAGCTAGATCTGCACGAGTCAGCTGCCTAAAGAGTATACACAACATTTTAATATCTCCACAATGCAGCAACGGAAGACCAGGGTAAGTTGCGAGTGCTGGTGGTCAGGAAGACAGGCTCTCAATGCAATGGAGATGAACACATTCCACATTCCCTTGGTTACGGTAATAACATTATCTGGGAATCTGTCATCTAGCCCTCCATATACCATGCTCTGAGAATTGGGAATAGGTTACTGACCCTTTCCCTTCTCAGTCTCTAGTTCAAATTCAGCATGTATCAGCTGTGACCATGAGTAATTAATCTCAGTTGGCTGTTGACAAGGGAGATGACAAAGATGCTAGGCCCTTGAGCAAGTGGGGGGAAGTGGGAGGTAGTTCCATGCTCCCAGAAGAGGCAGAACAGAAGGCAACTGACCCTCAGAGCCTTCCAGATCATGCTATCCCCACCTCCCCAGGTAGCCTTAACAGCTGCATGGAGCAGCAGCTGGAGCACCAGGCCCCTTTAGCCCATCAGGCCCCCCCATCAGCAGGCCTGCCTTTTGAGCAGACTACTGACATGGGGTGATAGCTATTGCTAATGGACAAGCATCTACAGTCAAGGCCATCACCATCCTGGCACGTCATCACAGACTACATTTAGAGAAGGCTGCCCTCCTGACCTAAACTGACAGCCCCTCTAGAGAGGGCTGAGGCACAAGGGGGGAGAATACGAAACAGACTCTTATGTAGCACTGCTCACACCAGGCCTATCCTTGGGCAACAGGACTTTAAACTCCGGAACTGACCATACAGTGTCAGTCACCAGCAGTGGGAAGCAGAGTCAAGACAGAAATTCCATGTCTCAGATGAACACATCAGACATGTACGGCACTGGGTGCTGCAGGCCAATGGCTGGGGCTGGCTTTCTTGTGCAAGTACTTTTGTTGCCGATGTGCTTTACTGGCAAAGCCCTTTCCACTCTCACTGCTCATGCAGGTCCCCTTTTATCAAATTCAGTGATCCATAAAAGGAACCCTATGCTCCCAAGAATTAAGCACATCAGTGGAAGGGGGACCTGTCTTGGATTGTTTTCCAGATCTAAAAGAGCAGGTTGGATGCTTACTTTATGTTCTCCGTGGTTCCCTCGACAGTGCGGCTCAGGGCAGTGCCTTGGAAAGCAGTAGCATGAAGATAGTCAAAGGTTACATCTGTCAAATTGCTGTCAATTTCCTGCAACTCCTGAAGGATGGTGGTGCGTTCCTTCTCTATCTGAGAATCCTCCAGGCTGCAGTTCTGCACAATGTCAGCCAAAATCTCGACAGCTACAACACACACATACACACTTTCTCAGCAACTCCTTTACCTGGCCACTATGGAATGGAGCAGGAAACTGAAGACAGGCCAATCTGGAGAAGGAAAGGGGGTGGACTGGAATACTCTGTGCCAAGACTCAGAAAAGCAGGAATGTAGGAGACCAAGATGAGACAGGGTATGGGGAGCAAAATGAGCTAATATCCTAGCCACTCATCTAGGTTCAAGGCTCTGTCAGGTCACAAAACAGATACAATGCATTTGTTTTGATATACAGAAATCCCCACATTAAAAATCAATTCTGTTTGGCAAAACAATTTGCTTTCCTGAGGCATTATAGAACTGGCACAGGAACAAAATAGCAGTTCAGAGGGCCGATACACAGGCAAAGCAATGCGCGTTCCCAAAACTGGAAGAGCAGAGCATGAAGAATGTCAGGAATAAAGTGTGTAAGACACATGTAGAAAGCTTGCTACGTCTATGGTTCATAATAGCCAGTAGCAAGGGCTGTTAATGTGGGCAAACTATACATCCCAAAGGGCAGCTCACCTTCTCAACCACATACGAGTCACTCTCATGCACTCAAATTATTAAGACCCTCTACAGATCAGTAGTGTAGTAGGGCACAAAGGCTTATTTTGGAAGAACAGGAAGCTGAAGGCTTGAGCTCCATTCAAAAACTACATCCATCAGTTAACGATTAAGGATCTAAAAGTGCTCAGATTGTCAGGGAACTAATTGAATGATGGCATTAGGGTCTCTGCTTTTCTGACAGGCACCTGATAACAAGAGACAACAAAAAATGTTTCTCTGCCCTCAGGCTCTCGATCAGAGACCTAATCATCCAATGGTCACACTACCTTTGGGCAGGTCTTTGGACAGGGCTTTCACAAAGTAGGCAGTCTGCTCCCGGGAGGTGTAACTGTTCAGGTGAGCACCCATACTCTCCACTTCCTTTTCAAACGTGGCACAAGGACGTTTCTTTGTGCCCTAAAAGAAAGAAATGTTAACTAGAAACTGGCCAGGTTGCAACCTAACAATGAAAGAACGAAGTAAGGACACACAACTTCACAAAACCCAGGGCTCCATTATAGAAGCAGCTACATGTAAACAGTTTCAATCCAGCAGGCTGCCAATAGTACCTATTAATGAGGAGAAATGAAATTTTCAGAAGGCCCGAAACACGCTTGTCATCTCCCAGTGAGGCTGATCTCCCAGTGAAAGCTACTACACAGCAGGAAGGCCTGCTTGCACTAAAAGTGCTGCTGAGCAAACAGCTGCTTTATCAGCAAAGCTACAGACTGTCAGCCACAAGCAAAGTTCTGTTATTTACAGCACCGTGCATCTAACATGGGCTCAATATGAATAAAAGTTTTCTACACAAGTTTGTCCAGTAAATGAGTTACCCCCAAGATAAGCAGCAAGTCTCTAACCTGTCACATATTTAAATTGTGAGCAATATGTCCTTTGCCGCAAACTACATGAGTATCAAAGCAAGAATGCTTCATTTTCAGTAATCTTCATATTAAGGGCAATTTATATATACATAATTCTAGATAAATAAAATTTCTGATGTTAGGGTTATATAAAGTGGGCATTTTTTAAACACAAAAGTTGCAGGTTCCCCCTCCCCCTTTTCCCCAGTTTTAAGTGGGCTAAATTCATATTGTTTAAAATAATTTCCTGAACTTCCAGAATAATTCTTCAGTCACAAGGACCTCTGCACACTCTTCTTGAATTTAGCACTGCCATTGATGTTCACGCTACTGACTGGGCAGTTTGCTGTTTAGAGCCATTTAATGCTATTACATGACCAGCATATGAAACACTACAGAGAGTTAGGTGCACAAATCCCATGAGCAGTGGGAAGACTAGAATTCCCTGAACATGGACTAAAAGTCAGTACAAAGATTCAATTCATATTAATAGATAAAACGTCTTTTTAAACAGAGGACAGAGCTTGAGCTTTTATTTTGTCCTTATAAGGGGCTGTTTTAGGTACATATTGGATTCCATTGTAATATAAATGGTCCAGATGAGTATTGGGATCCTATTCTGCTAAGCAGTAAAGTCAGTTCCTGCTCTGAAGAGCTTAAGGCCATTTTCCTTTCAAATTTCACAAGGATTATGTCCATGCTTTGGTGCCCACATATCTAAAGCAGCAGTAAGTGGGAAAAGTTGAATTTTGTAACATGTTTTTGACCCACAGAAATCAGAGCCCTATGTGACAAAGTCAGACACAAAACAATAGAGAGCCCAGAGTGATGGTTTGATCATAAGTAGAGAGATGAGGTTGATTCCCATGAAAATTACCAGACCTTATACATCATCTCACCTTGAATGCCAGATGTTCCACAAAGTATCCTGCTCCATTGTTCTTCTCACTTTCATAACGGCTACCTACCCCAATCCACACACCCACCTAATGAGAGAGAGAGAGCAAGCAGAACAAACACAAATAGGAACTACAACTAACAATACATGCTGGGTTCCTTGCCGATAAGTGTAATACTCGGAGTTTAAGACAACCCCAATGCTAGAAGCAGGACAAACTACCACCAATATTGCAGGGTTAGTACTGTTTCCGTTTTTCAAACAAGAACCAGGTCTATTTATTCCACATACTATGCAACATAAGACAATACTTTTAACCTCAAAGATGTATTAATTCAGGGGTCAGAAAATTTTTTGAGGTGGAGTGCCAGTATTTCACCTTTTGACCCCATGTACCATCTGAGTTCTGATGATACTTTTTAAAGCCATCAATAGCCCTACTTAAAACAGCTTCATTAAAAATTAAATTAAGATTCAGCACTTTATCATTTAGCTGAGGGTTGGTAGCATTAATTGCTCTTTTGTTAATCCACAGATGGCCTGCCTTTGAGCAAGCTCCCGGCTGCATGTGGGAGAAGGGGCGAGGCTGAATCCACACCTTGCGTGCTAATGAAGATTGGCTTGCTTGCCACTCTTGACATGCATGCCAGGGGTTGCTGACCCCTGCATTATGTAATCAGTGGATGTCACAGTTAAGTGTAGTAGTAGTAGGCATCCTTCAGTCTGCATAGACTATGGATCGCGCCCTTTAAAGTTTTAGTTGAGGACTTCATTTACAGCGTCTGTTGTGACTATAAAGACCCACACGAGAGTGACAGTCCTTGCTGCATCTCTTGCAGATATAGTGGGTGTCTGGCAAGTCCTTATTGTGCTTTCTGTGCGCTCGCTTCTCCTCTGCTAGCTGTAAGTGCAAGAAAGCCTAAAAACATATGAATGGGCATCACTGGAGTTTTGAGATATTTGTCTACTCATTCCAAAGCAAGTTGTGCCTTTTACTTCTACTCCAGTTTGCCCAGAGTCACAGGCAGCAAATGGCCGAATATATGCTGCTAGCCTTGGTTCCAACATGGGCTGGTCTTCTTTGAAAGACCAGTTCATTACTGGAATGGAGTTAACAGTGATTTTAAAAAGGATGTGAAATCTTCCCATACTTACTGTGCATGTAGGCTGGCCAGAATCCTCTGAAGCCACACGGAGACCGTTGTCCAAAGAGGTAACTTGCGTCTCTGGAATGTTATGGAGTGCCTGGGCGTAGGTAGCTGCACTTCGATTTCTCAAACTCATCCAGGCTGGCTAAAACAAAACCACCCACACTATACTGCTAAGCCACCAAAACAGAGACTGCCAAGAGTCACTCTCTGGGGCAGACTTAAGTTAGCCCAAGAAAACAGTTTCACTTGCTAAAAACTTTCCCACTGTAGGTCCCTAACCAGTACTATATAGTTTAAAAGATAAAAAGTGCCATATTCTTAGATCTCTGGGTACATGAACACTATGGGGGGAAGCCCCCAACACCCACTACAAGTTACTGAAAAAATATAAAAGACTTCCATAAGCACACTTAAACATGGCTCCTCTATTCAAAATTTGGTTTGCGTACCATGTCCTGAGTGCTGATCCTAGCGAATCTCAGAATCTAAGACTTATCAAACATGGTTAAGCACCAGATTAGTCTCAGCCTCTAAAATTAGCAAAATGCTTTCACTGCCTAAACATGGTCTCTCTTTTGGCAAACTAAATAAGAAGGATGAGAGCAATCAAGAGGGATCAAGGCAAGCCCCAGAAACAGGAGTTTGAAAGTGGTCCTATTGTAAACCTAAACAGATCTTTTTGCAGGGAATTAAGCACATTCCAAAATCGCAATCTTCACTATGGGTCTCCAGTACTGCTCTGCCCTTCCTTCCTATGCTAACACTAGGGACAGATCAGTACCATGAGCTTAATACTGCCATGTTTGGTGCATCCCTACTTGCCGAGCACTCATCCCACACGGCGGATATATCTTGGTAGACACCTAGTGAGCGCAGAGTACCACATCCTCTCCTTTGCGCCAACACCACAACGGAAGTTATACGCCGTTCCAGACAGTCGCGCCCAGCACCCCCGCGCCGGCCCAGACCGCAGGGAGTCGTCCCCCCCGGGCACAGCCCCCCCCGGCCCAGAGCGCAGCGCCCCGTCCCCAGCCCCTGGGCCCTGACCGCAGCGCCCTGTCCCCTCCCTGCTCTGGGGAGAGTCACCGCGAAACAGGCCCCCGCAGGGAACGGCCCGGGCCCGGCCCTCCCCACCTCTCAGCCCCGTCCCCCTCGGGAGCCAGGTCTGGGCCGCCACGTCCCCGCGACCTTCGCACCGGCCCGGGCGGTTTGGCCTGCACCGGCTCCAGCTCCCCACCCGCAGGTCCGAAGCGCGCGGCCACTCACCGAGCAGCGGGGTCCCCGCAGCAGGGCTCGGCCCGCGGCACAGCCGGCCCGACACACAGAGGAGGCCGCCATCTTGTCCCCAGCTCACCGACACCGAGGTCGCCGGACCCGACTAGACCGAAAAGGACGCATGCGCGGGAGGACAAAGCAGGGAAGTAAGGGAAAGCGCATGCGCAAATAATCACTGGTTGGCAGGGGGATACGCATGCGCACAAGATGCTATCGTGGGGCAGACCCTGGGACAGCGGGTATAGTCTGGCTGAGACCCTATTGCGCCATCTGTTGGTGAGAGGCCGGTGAGCCTGTTCTCACCTGGGCAGAGGGCTGGGTCCTTAACCTCACCTGGGGCAATTCATGGCTCCTGCAGATTTCTTTGCTTCCCTGCGGAAAAATGTTTTCTGAGGGGTAGTAAAGGGCAGCTGCAAGGGCGGACACACTTCCGGACCCAGCAGTGCAAGCCAGGTGCAGAGCAGCTGGCACAGACATACAATCAGGGCTGGAGGAAGGGGAGATGGGCAAAGACATGGAATTTAAGAGTGGCTATAACTGTAAGCTGATGAAATGGTTAGTAGGGGCATGGATGAGAGACTAGCACAACAAATTACTCATTAACAACTGACAGAGCTGCTTTGTGTAAAAACACATTTATTGAGAAATGCTCATGGATGATTGGGCTTTCAGTCAGATCATGTTCTAAAATTAAGTCCTGGAAGTGCAACATGAATACAGGAGAGATGCTGATTAATTGTCAGAACTAATTCCTGCTTTCTGCCAACCCCTTTAGAGCTCTAACAGTCTATTCAATCACTAAACACATTTTCTAGTTCCTATATTTAGTAGATGCATTAAGCCGTAAAGATCTTCAAAGGAAACAGAGGGGCTTGGGCACTTGAAAACATTTTGCAGGGAACAATTCTGTCCTGAGCAGCTAATGGACTGGATAATCGAATATGCTTTTTCCCTTTCTAGCACTTATGTTTTTCTGATTTTCTCAAGCACCAGGAAAATGTACTGACAATAAATAGTAACCCATACCTCTCTGTCCCTGAATGTACCTGTATATTCACACCCTACATGCATGTAATAATCTTTGTGCAAAATATGCCACGAGGAATCATTCATAAACTAACAACTCATTAATCAATGTCATAAAGTGAACGTAGCAATGTGATGTGGGAAGTTCTGAATATAAGCTGATGTTCTGACTGATGTGTGTTTACTGGACAAATCCGAGGAGTGGGTAAACCAGTTTCTCAAAAACAAAGGACCAAATAACACCTCTAGCCCAGGGTCATTATAGTTAATCAGCAATCACTGGTCAAATGGCCATTCTTTGGCAATGAAGATGGGCAACAGCAGACAGATTTGCATTGTAATCAATACCATGGAATCTCTTTCACCCAAAGAGCTCATGGTTCCATCCTTTGAGCTGGAAGGAATTCATGTAGGGGTAACGGAAGTCAAAGGGGAAGAGAGAAACTTGCAAGATAGTCTCTCTCTCTCTCTCTCTCTCTCTCTCTTTGAGCTGAGGAGAAAAAGGAACCAACCTTAGGAGTCTGAGAAGGACTCTATTTGAAAATTTGGTCAAGCCTGGTGCTGGGACCATTTGGTAAGAATTTATCTTAAACCAGGTCTTTTTAAATTTTACTTAGATTCTAGTAAATGATTTATCTTTGTCTCTTGTAACCATTTCTGACTTTGGTACCTTTAACTTTTCCTCCCATAAAATCTCTCTTTATAGATAAATAAACTAATTCTGTTCTTTATTCATGTCTAATCCATGGTTGTGTTTAGCTGGAATGACCAAACAATTCAATTTAAAGTAGTAACTATTGTACATTGACAACAGGGGCAACAGACATCTAAATATCTGGACTGTCCAGGAGAGGGCTACATGGTGCTGATTGTAAATTTTTGGGAGAAAATTCTGGACAGCAAGTGTGTTGGGGTCACCCTGCAAGTAAGGTTGGAGTGTACTGGCAGGCTGTTGCTACACACAGAGCCAAAGGCTGTCACCTACATGCTGTTTGCAAGGGGGCCCAAGGTCACAGTTACAGCACAGCACTCAAGCACGCAAGGTTGTAGAGCTTATGGGACAGCCCGTTACTGGTCTGGCTTGCACATCAAAAAGTGGTACTCTTATCTTAGTGTTCTCACTCTAGAACAAGATCTATGCATAATCACAGCTTGCCCCACCTGGCAAAGTTGGATTTTGCTCTTAGTTATTTTACCCATAAAGTTGGAAATCAGGGAGGGGGAAAAGTTCAAAGCAGCCTCCAGACTATAGGCCAGTTCAGTATTCCTCCAGGCAGGGAGTTTTACAGTCAATAGCACTACTGCTCTGGTTCCATAGAAGAGCATCATGTCATTAAACAGTTACATGGAAAAGTCTAGTGCAGCATCTCACCAGTAATATTTCCCTCAAGAAAGAAGCAGACCCGCACAATCAGCCAGTTCCTGGTTCAGAGGACTCCCATGCACAGAAAATCTTGTGTCTGAAGATAATTCATAAACTCATGAGTTCCCAGATCTGTGTCTGGAGAATATTCCCAACAGAAGGAAATTTCATGTGTGAGACAGATTTCCTGTCTGTCCAGTAGCTAAAGTGGGTTCCTAAGGGTAGAAGATCTCAGGTCTCCCATATCTGAAGATGCTCAGCAGTAGGAGATCTTATGTTTGCTAGATGTCCGGTGGCAGAGAATCCCATGGCACCTGCCCTTGTAAATACCAACCAGCTCAAAGAGTCTCCTGGGAACCTGTCTGGGTGGGTTCCTCTCACCGGTCATCTGTTCAGCTTTCGTGGACAGTAGATGCTGTTTCTGGTGACTACAATTTAGTGCTGGAATAAAGCTAAAAAGTCAAATAATAATAAGAGATTGGTTTGGTTTCCCCAACTGCCTGGAACAACTCCACAGTCCCACAGCTTCCTGCCCACCACCCACAGGCCCTGCACTGTGGTGAGAGGGGGGTTCAGTTCATTAACATCCTTCTGTTCATCAGCCAGCCAGGGTGGGGAGGATCAAGAGCAATAGGATGTGCTCTTAGCTCTGATGGGTTTGGAAAATGGGTCTCTCCCCGCACAGGAGCTGGGGTTTTCCCCCTCCAGATCTCCCAGCCCCATCTGACTCAAGGGTTTTAGGGCACACAATTGGTTTCCTTGCATAGTACAGAAGCCCAGAAGACCCTCTCAATGGGATAGTGGCAATGAAGGGGTCTGCTCAGAGGGCTGCAAAACTGCAAAGCAATTGAGGAAAAGCGAGGAGGGGGAAACCAGCAGATGCAGAGGAAAGAGAGCACATCGCTAGGCCAGGGCAAGCGGGGAGGGCACATATGCTGGCACAGCTGGGGGAGTGAAGCACGCTGACCTGAAACTCGCAACAAAAGCAGCTTTGACACCTGTAGCCCTGGCGGACTGCCAGAGAGACTGTTTTCCATAACTGAAGTAGAAAGTATGTGCTTACTGTGACTGCCTGTGGCATGCTCTGCCCCTGTCTCCTGGTGACATAGGTGACGGCATCATGCACTGAGGCAAAGAGGTGGTGCTTGGTGATGGTTTGGCTGAAAAAGTTGCCTTTTTCCAGCTGGTCAACAACAGAAGCTGGGGACAGAAGAAGGTGGCACAATAACACCAGGATATCCTCCAGTGAAAGCACAAGCACTGGCTTATGCGCCCAGTGTCGACCCACACCCACCCAAACACACATTCAGAACCATCTATTTTCTTCACTGTTTGCCTGCAGAAACCCTGGCTAGGGGAAGTGCTGGCAAAATTCCCTGAGCTGGGATTCAAGGAAACAGGAACACTCACCTGAATGTGGTCTCCGGTCTAGGGTGTAAAGAGACTCTGGCATTGCACCTCGGGAATTAAGTCTGCATGCAGATGCTGTGGCTGATCTTCCGAAAGGAGCTTGGGAAAGATTCCCCATGTATATGCTCCAGCTCAAATTCAGCTCTGGCAGAAGCTGGTGCAGCTCGTGTTAACCTCAGAGGGCTTTATGCCAGGGCTGAATATGGTCCTTTACCTGGAATTTGAACTAGCTGTCATACTGGATTTGAAACCAGTTCAGAGGGCATTTTGCAGCTGTGTAACTTCTGAGGCTGGTGTGGTGTGGTGTGGAGGGGAGAGAAGAGGATGCATAGGAAGGTGAAACCAGAAGCAAGAGCCTGAATCGGCCCCAAGGGAGGGCAGATGGGGATTTCAGTGTGACCAGGTACATTCTCCTGAACAGAAGACTTGCCACCAAAGGGAAGGTCTATGGCCTTGCGGTTCTTGAGCCTGGAGGCCTCCTTACCATGGCAGCCAGCAAAAAACACGTCCACTTCTATCTCCCGGAAATCTCTGAATATCTGCAATGGACAGAAGCACAGAGAGATGAGTCAATCCTTTCCGCAGACAGCTGTCCCACAGGGCCATGCCCACCAGCAGCAGAATGGGCACACATATGAGGTCACTAGCCAGCTGTCCCAAACAGCCTGAGCTGTCTCCTGGCCCCACTTTGAGCCGGCTGCTATTGGATGCTTCTGACTGGCAGCCGATTGCCTGTGGGCTAGCAGGCTGCATGGAAGACAGGTTAGGGATGGGAAACATACTCTGCATCTTGATGCCCAATTGACAGCTGACAGACCTGGGCTGATCAGGTGATGCAGAGGATGTTAAAAATGCCAGCCAGCAGAAGGGAGTGGGTGTGTATGCTGGCGGTAACAGTTCCTGCTGACGCAGACAGCAGTGGCTCAGTGGGAGGGGTGTGGACAGGTTGGAACCAGTGTCTGGTGAGATTTCACCTGAGCCAGTAGTTGAAGAGCAGCGCTGAGGCACTCCAGGGCTGGCACTGGGTGTCTGAAAGCTCCCACTTGGCAGAGCTCGGGAGGAGGGTCCCCTGGGCAGCTCTGCCTGGGACATTTTACTGGCCGTTCCCCTTACATTCTTTAGGATGTTTATGCAGACGGTATCCACAAAGTTGACCGAGGAGAAGTCCAGTATGAGGGAGTGGAGGTCGGGCTTTTTGAGACCCAAAGACTCCAGGGTGGGTTCTTTGAAGGCTTTTGGGGCATCGCTGACTTCGGGCTCCAACTCTGCCATGGTTGCATTGGAGGCAACCTCTTCAGGGCCAGATTCACTGAAATCACTCCTGGGCTCCTGCAAGGAAAAAAACAGCACCCCCCCCGCCACATCAAATGAGACGAGCCATTTCTCAGGGACTGATAGCCGAGGAGCATCCAGCTGACTGCGCTGTATCAGCGGAGATGCCAGCGAGAAAGAAGCTTGGAAAATATCTATTTCCACTGGTGAAAAACTGGGCTTTGAAAGCAGATGCTAAACCAAGGCCCTGACCCCAACTGATGCCAATCACCCCAGCACACGTCAGCGCATAGTGGGAGATGCCTAGGCCCTAATTTGATGCCGCACCTCACATACTGGGACATTCCACTGTGTCAGGCACTCTGGGCACAGGGTGAGTGAGGCTGAGGGGTTTTAAAGCTCAACATAGAAAAATACCTGGGTCTCAGTCTCCATATCAGTATCAATAAAGCCAAGGTCATTGCTGCTGGGGACAGAGGCCTCTGGGAGCTTGGAACTCATTTTCTGTTAGCAGAGCCAGATAGGAACAGATGTTACAAAACAGTTGGTACAGCAAAACAGCCTGCATCACCCCCCATGAGGCTTGCCAACCCCGCCACAGTGGTTTGGGACACCACAGATCACAGAATTGAAGCAGAGTCCATTATCCAGTCCCTGACCATGTCCACGTCAAACGAAGGGGCAAAACAGCCAAACTGAGCAGTTCTGGAGTAACTTGACAGCAGGGGAGGTTTGCTCCTGAGCCCAACACACGGTGATTGTCTTTATCCAGCCTAAGATTTTGGTTGCTGTTAGGAGTGCCCTTGGGCATTGACAGGGGGCTGTCACTGGGCTGTCTGCAAGGACGGCTCATTGCCTACCCCTCCTACCCCCATTCTCTCCATGTACAAATATTATCATTACTCAATTTTTTCTGCACCAGGCCCACTGTAGAAGCTTCTCGGGCACCTCATGGCTAACATGCCACCTGGAAAAGTGACCATTTCTTCAGGAGATGCAGTGGATAGAGACCTGGACCTGGGTTCTATTCTTGGTTCTGCTACTTGTGTGCTGAGTGACCCAAGGTGAGCCACAGCTCAGTGCCTCAGTTTCCCCAGCATAAAATGGGAATAAGGATCTGACCTCTTCTGCCAAGTGCTGTGAGATCTACTAATGCAAATGGCTATACAAGAGCTAGGTATTCCTTCTCTTCAGTCAGTTTTGATTGATGACAGAACTTTAACTCACCCTGTGACAGCATAAGGTCCCAAGTGGCCTCTTCTGAGAAAATTTGCCTTTTGAAAGTCCAAATAAATTTGGCCAACTGAATCTCTTTTACTTGCTCTGTACTGGACAGACTCAAAGGATTCTTGTGCATTAAAGAGGCCTGGTTTTCTCTGCAGATGGTATGCGGGTCTGTTCCCATCCTATCATGTTCAGGTAGTGGGCATATAAGTCCCTCTTTAATTATTTGTCCTGGCACCAAAGTTAGGCTCATTAGTCTGGAATTCCCTATGTCATCTTTTGCATGTGTTTTTAATATCCCCACTCAACAAATGCTAGTGCACCTGTGGCTCCTTAATAATTAACACCAGCAGCCTCCTCCCCAACCTCAGATACAACTCCAAAGTCAGGTAGTTGGGTGCCTACTGGCTCCAATTAGAACACAGGCTCAGAAGCATTCACCAGGGCCAAGGCTTGCCCTTTGGTTCCTTTGTCGGGAAAATGAGTCACCCATAGTGTGGGTCCATCTTTGATTCTAAACAAAAGGGGGAACTCAGACAGTTCTGTCTAGAAAGAGGAGTTAGGGAAAGAGAAGTGGGAACAGGGAGGAATCAAGAGCTTGGAAGAGAGGGTCAGAATAGAGAAAGAGGAGACAGAGATGTGTAAGGAGAGAGAAGGGTGAGGATATGGATGGACGAAAGGAGAAAGTCTGGAGAGCCCCAGAAGGAAATGTTTGGCAGAGTTGAACCTCCTTCTTTGCCTCTTTCTTCTTCTCCTTCTCCTGCTGCTTCTCCTGTTTCTTGAGGGCTTTCTTCTTCTTCCCAATAAGGTAATCGACATTAATGCCACTCTGCAAAAGATACAGCTCCCTGGGATATGAAAGCCACCAATACTCTAGTAACCTGCTGCCTCCCAGCCCACTTCCCAGGGCATGGGGCAGAGAGTCCCTGCAGTGGTTCCTGAACAGCTCCAGAATGGAGCGCTCTCTCCCGACATCCTTTTCTTGGCTCCTGGTAACAGGAGAGCCTGGAATACTGGTTAACAGAGGGAGCAGAGCCAAGGAGCAGGACAGGAAGTTTGGCTTGCAGTTAGTTTGGTGGCCTCGGACTGGGACACTTGAGGTTCAATTCCTGGCTCTGCTATGAGGTGCCTAGGTGACCCTGGGCCTGTGCACCTCAGAAGGATACTGTGAGAAGAACTTTGCTGGTGTATGAAGTGCTCCATTACTATGAGGATAGGGGCTGTATTAGCCTCTTGCTAGATCCACTACAGAGGAGGAAGGGAGAACCTGTGCACCATAGCACGAGAGCAGCAACGCTCAGGACTGTGGAGCTGTGCTGCTCTCCCAGCTAGACTGGAGAGAGCCTGAGGTGAGCTCCTGGCCAAGACCCAGAGATGAAGGCATAGGGAAGAGTCAGCCCCCAGCCCACCTCCAGAGTGTGCTATGTTAGCCCATTTCTGCCCCTGCCTCACCTTGTCCTTCAGGGCCCCAACGTACAGCTCAGCGTTGGCAAAATAGATGGGGGCAGAAGAGCGGAAAATCATCACGCCTGGTATTTCCTCAGCCTGTAAAGAGGGTTGGGGGAGAGGAAGTTGTGGCATGGAGGCTGCCTCGAAGGGGTGGGGATATGAGTGATAGGGAGAAATGAGGACACTGCAGAAAAGCAAAGCCCACTCCCCTGCAACATCTCTGGGCTTTCTCTTGAGCCCCTCCTCTCCATTCTCCTGCTGCTCCACCTCAGGTGGTTGGAACAGCCTCTCCCAGAGCTCTGACAGGGTCCCACCTCTGGCAATGCCTGCAGCTGAACTGGGAAGGGACCTGGTGCCCAGCACACTCACAGCGCTCTGGAAATGAGGAGCTCTGCCACTCCAGCAGGAAGGGAATGTAGCACTCGGTCCCTGAAGGCCAATACTCACAGGCACCTAGCAGTGTTCCCTGTAAGCAGAGCATTTGGGCAGCCACCCAGGAGAGCGTCTGGTGTCACCCCGCTGATTAGCAGAGCTTCCACATATGTTTCTACTGATGGCGCACATCCCCTTATGCCTTGGTGCACATAACAAAATTTATTTCTCCCATGGATGGAAAAATTAGAGGGGAATCGGGGAGGGGATAGCTCAGGGGTTTGAGCATTGGCCAGCTAAACCAAGGGTTGTGAGGCCAATCCTTGGGGAACCCAATTAGGGATCTGCTGCAAATAGATTTTTAAAAAAAACACCCTCAGGGAATGTGCTTTGTCCTGCTGTGAAGGCAGGGGACTGGACTCCATGACCTGTCAAAGTCCCTTCCAGCTCTATGAGATAGGTATATCTCCATATAAAAACCCCTGGTGCCTAGGGGACAGGGAACCCCTGGCTCCTTCAAGAAAGGACAATACCTGACAAAAACTTGAATGCTTTTACTCTTGGATGTGCCCCATCTCGGCTTCCCTGCTTGCTCATGGCAGATTTAGCCCCAGTGCCCTGGTTTGCTTAATACGTTGAGCAGCAAAGGAGCTGGGCCATCTGCCTCTGTGGTCCCCTCTTGCCACTCCCTCAACTACCTCACCCCCCACTCGTACCTTCTTATAGTCCACCACGTCTCTGTAGATGTTTGTGTTGGAAACCTGCCCCAGGACAGAATAGCGGGGGCTGAGGGGAGACACAGAAAGAAGGTGCGTCAGCAAAGGCTCCATCTGTCCCACCCTCTGGAAATGATGTTGTGCCTTATACTTAAAATATTGCTCCAGGAGACAGTCCAGTGACCTGGTGGTGAGAACATGGACAGACCCATGCTGTCAGGGGGGCGGTGCTAAACCAGGCCAGGGCCTTGTGTGTGCCCACCAGCCTCCACCGGGTATGGCTTTGTCCCATCTATGGGAGGTGAAGTGGGCAGGGGCACAGAATTCATAGCTGCTTTTCAGCGAATGGGCTTCTCAAACAGTGCTGATGTCATCAGCAGCTCATATGCGCCCATTAGCAGCCCCTTCTCCCCCCTGCCATGAGTATAGCCCCCCCACCCCACACACGAGTATACAGACAGGGCAAGGGACTACTGGTCATTCAGTAGCATTTACTGGCGCACGAAGGGAGGCCTGTGGTGTGCTAGGACAGTGGTACTCACAGCTGGGTCCGGACGATGACAGTGAGCAGGGCAAATGCCACAGAGACCCCCAGCCCCATGTCTAGGTTCAGCAGGAGGGTGGCCACAAAGGTGACGAGCCAGATGAGCTGTAGCAGGCAAAGACAAGGTAAGGGCTGGGGAAGGGGAGCAGGTTTGCAGTAGACACTTGCTACTTTGGGGCAGTGGCCCAGGAGCTATTTTTAGGGTGGGGGTACTGAGCTGTGTCCCCCACCCCCATCTGCTTCATCCCTCACAGCCACAGGCTGAGGTCACTCCGAAGGTTGCCAACTCTTCTGAACCAGCTGCCATTGCCACTAATGGTGTCTGGTATGTCCGGAGCAGGAGAGCTGACAACCAAGCCATGGCTGGGGTAGCTGCAGAGCCCCAGGCTGACAGCAGAACCCCAAGCAGCAGCAGAGCTTCCAGGAGGGGCAGCCTGGACCCTGAGGACAGCAGGTGGTGGGATCCTGCAGGAGCTACCTAGAGGCCATGTCCCAGGACTGGTGGAGCTGACGGGGGGCCAGCCTCAGGATGCAGGAAAGAGGGGTGCAAAATCTGGGCATGCTGCAGCACCCTTGCAAGCCTTACTTCCCACACCTCAGCTCTGCTGTGCTGTTTTCCAGTGCACTGGCCATCGCTGCCAATGCTGATGCTGCCTTGAAGTCCCAGGGAGAGCTGCACTGTAGGATCTTCATAGGAGATGTTAAAAGAAGGCCCTGCCTGCCAGTCTCTAGTGGGAATCCCGGGTGGAAGTTAGGGATCCCGGGCCTAACCCAGGGACCACCAGTGTCCTGGCTGACATCCCCAGTTTGCTAATCTGCACCCTCCATGATGGAGAAGCTCCTGCTGAGTGCAGACTGGCTACTGTGTTTGCCTGCAGAGTCGCTGTGCTGCTGGGATAAGGTGCCCTGGTCGGAAGCCCATGGACCCAGCAAGGTGGGCTTGAGCCACGGAGGTCAGACCTGGACCCAGACAAGCTGGGTTCCAGGTCAGGCCCAATGCAGAAATATGCCGGTGCTGCGAGATCCAGAGTCTGGTTCTTGTGGTTTGCGGCTCAGCCAGAGTCCCACTCTGACAAATTTCTATGGCCCTAATTCTCTTCTCAGTCAGTTCGATCCTGGGAAGGAGCATCCTGTGGGAGCTGCCATCTTCCTGGCTCCGGGGCTGCCAGAAGCTGGGTCAGCCCCCCGGGCAGCACAGAGCTCTGCTCTTTTTGTGCCATTCAAAGGCCAAGCCCAAGGGAGCTCGTGTCAGGGGAGCCAGGCCCCACGGAGCCCAGGCCTGTTCCTCACCAGATCGATGATACTGGACCGCCACAGCACGCGAAGGTCTGCGAACTGCCTGAACATGCTCTTCAGGTTCACAATGATGATGGCAGCTAAGATGGCCTGGAAGAGAGATCCCCCAGCTGTAAGGACATGATGGGTGCTGCAGCGCCCTCCCAGCAGCCCACCGCTGGAGGGGGCGTTCCCACGAGCGCCTGCCTGCACAGAGGAGGGCAGCCCTTCCCCATTGCTCTGCATGGGAATGGCCCTGAGGGCAGGAGCAAACACTGAGGGAGGACACTCAGGCTTTGACCCAAGCTCAGGAGTGACTGGGCCGCGGCCGGGAAGCTGCTGCTAAGGAGACACTGAGCTGTCAGTGGAAGGTGAGGTCTGGGGGCACCCCCCTTTGCAGAGACCGTGGACTCCAGCTGGATTTTTAAAGGCAGGAGGAGGGGGCCGGTCATTACCAGCACGTGTAACTATGGGCACTGTGGTGCTGGCAGGGGGACGGTAGCCACCTGCAGCAGTGCTAGCTGGACTCCGGCAGGAGTCAGGATGGGAGAGTTTCCCTCTCTGCCACCACATCACGCAGCTGGTGGCAGATTTACGGATGCGTCTCTCTCCTCCCGCAAGCGAGGCTGCAAATGCTGGATAGCACTGGAGGCGGGAGGCTGTAACAGAGGCACCAATGGTCTGATCCAGCGTGGCAGGGGAGGCTACTGCGGAGAGCGGACCAATTAAGGGAGCCCCCTTGTCCCTAGGTTTTTACAGTACATTGTCTTTGATCTAGAAGTGGCGCTCGCCCTTAGCTGTGACGGGGCTGGAGACTGGGTGGGACTGTCTGGAGGGGTGAAGCAGGCGGGCAGAGGCAGGCGGGGTGATGCAGGACATACTTTGGGCAGGTCTTGGAAAAGCTGCCCAATCTTCAGAATGATCACTAAGATGACAAGCGAGGCGATGGCCCCCGCCACCTGCAGGAGGGAGGAGAGATCAGAGAGAAGAGCCTGCCATGCTGGGACCACCCAACTGTTACGTCTGAGGTCGTGGGTGTCACGCTGACCCCAGAGGGAGCACGCGGGGTGGAAAGGGGATCCAGGCGAGCTCAGGCAGGAAGGCTGTTTGGCCACTCACCCAGCATGTTCCCATAAGCCCTCCTTGATGTCCCCATCTGCTCCGCGAGTGCTGGAGCAAGTGACAGGCAGCCCAAGCTGCGGGTGGGAGTGATTATTGAGAATTGCCCCACTGCCCCCAGATCTCTGCTCCCAGGGGAGCAGCAAAACCAATGACCTGCACAGTAAGTCCCCGGCTCACACAGTTAATTCGTTTCGAAGATCACTGTGTATGTCGAAAGCCACGTAAGTCGAGGAGGGTTGGGGGCCCTGGGTGGGGGCAGGGGGGTTAAGCCTGGGGTGGGTTAGGGCGGCAGAGGTGGTGGGAGGGTGCAGTTGAGCTGGGGCTTGCAGTGGGTGGACCCGGGCAGCAGGGGGATGGGGCAGGGGTTGAAAGCCCTGGGTGCAGGTTGAAGCCAGAGCCCTGTGTGCTGCGGGGGGGTGGTATGAGCTGGAGCCAGTGGGAATTGCGCAGGTTAAACAGGGTGAACTGGGGGGGGCAGTTAGTTGGAGGGGGTAGAGCCTCAGGCACCTGCAGCAGCTGACAGCTGGAGCCCCTGTGCGCATTGGCGACTGACAGCCCAGCGCATGCCGGGGGGTGAACTGGGGACGGGGATGTTGCATTGGCGGGGGGCGGTTAGAGCCCCTGCACACACCAGCGATGGCTGACAGCTGGAGCCTTGTGCGGGGAGGGAAGCGGGGGCTGCGCGGGGAGGGATTGAGCCAGGAGGGGGTGCACGGGGGTGCACCAGGGCAGGTTGCCTGAGTGGGGGAAGGTTTGGAGCCCTGCGCACAGTGAGCCAGCCCCGGGGGGGGGTTGGGGCTGGGAATCTGGGGTGGGGGTTGGGGCACAGGGGCTGGAGCCGGGTCTGCAGGCATTGGAGGGGAACCCCAGGCCTGCAGCTGGAGCCCCCCACTGGGGGGGAGGTGAGCCAGGGCCCATGGGGAGTGAGCTGGGGCCATGGGGGCAGGGGAACTGTGGGGGTTGAGCCAGTGGGGGGTTAACGGGAGCACCACACTGCGAAGCAGGGGGAAGGGGGTTTTACCCTGCCTGGATGCCCATGGCAGCAGGCAGCTAGGTGGGCTAAAAGCCTCCCCCTACTTTCCCCAAGAGGTGCGTAGTGCTGCTCTGGGAAGCCAGGCAAGGGGCTCTTAGGCTGCCTGGCTGCCCGCTGCTGCAGGAAGCTAGGCAGGCTGAGAGCCCAGCAGCTTCACAGCATGTGAAACTTGCGTTAAGGCAACTTTTGCGCAACATGGAGCTGCGTAAAGCAGGGGATTACAGTATGAATCGGGGTCAGCCACATAAGAGCAGCATCGCGTACTCTGAGACCTCACTGTATCCATGTATCTATGGATCCATGTAACTCAGACCCATGTAAGTTGGGGACTTACAGTAACTACTTCTTTGGTCTGGCAGCTGATCCGGCCCATGAATGGTGGGGAATTGCTGCCCACTCTCACCACAGCTTAACACCCCTCACCTCAGCTCTCCAGAGCCCCTTCCTGGGGTTTTCCCTGCCAGACTGGAGAGGATACGGGAAACTTCCTTGCCCCATCCTGGAATGCTGCAGGGCTCCTCAGCGCTGAAATTAATAAGTGCACCAGCTGCACGGACTCACCTGACTGTTCCCTCCAGTGGTTTCCTGAACCAGGCTCCGGGACATAGAGCAGGCGACGCTGTAGCACTGGAAAAAGCCACCCACGAAATTACAAATCCCCAAGGCTATCAGCTCCTGCAAGGTGCAAAGCAGTGCCAGGGTCAGAAAGGGCACGGAGGTGCCGGACCTTGCTGGGCAGAGCAGAGCCCCGAAGAGAGGGGCAGGTGCTGCCCAGCTGCAGATTCCTGGGGAGTGTGGGGGTGATGACTAAAGCAAAGAATAAAAACAGGGAAGAGAGGCTGGAGGGCAGAGCCCAGAGCATATCACAATCCTCACCTGGCTATTGTCCACCTTGTAGCTATGCTTCAGGGCAAAGATCTTGCCCAGGGAGATGCAGAGGGCACAGCCCACCACTGCGATGGCAAAGGCATTGCCCACCACCTGCCCAGCGTAGCTGAAATTGGGAACCACTGGGGATCTCATCCTGCAGCCAAGAGAAGGGCAACCCAGCTGGAAAGGAGCATTCCTTCCAGCCCAGCCCAGCCCAGCCCAGCCCAGCCCCCGGCACGGCCTCACCACACAACACCCAGTCCACGGAGGCTGCAGGAGAAAAGCTGTGCCCATGACGAATTGCCAGCTGAAGAGCCCAGGCTACGTCCTCACTCACCCACTGGGGATGTCACCCACAACATCAATCCCAAATGTGGTCTTCAGGCTGGCTCCATAAGAGATCCCTGTGGAGATGATGATCTGAAAAGAAGGGACAGCGTGAGACAAGAGCATCCCAGCCATGCAGCTGCCCATGGGCCAGCTAGAAAACTGCAGAGGAGGGCAGGTGTCTGCTCAGGAACCTCCTCCGCAGGGTCAGTGAAAGGGGCCAGCCGACCTGGAAACCCAGATGGGTGGGCAGAGCCTGCCAGCAACTAAGTGCCTCTGCCAACCAAGGGAAGAGCCCCAGAGCCCAGAATCAGCAGGAAGAAAGGAAAGAAGCTGGCCCAGGTGAAGGGTTTCAGGAGGGGACAGGACAGGGTCAGTGAGCAGAGAACCCCAGCCAGCACCCAGGGCCTGCCACATGGAGCAGCCTAAGGCAGCTTGGTCTCCACCAGCCATTTCAGCCAGAGACAAGCAGGGGCCACTCAGGTCTGGTTGTCTGTTTGTGCTGGGCAGGGGATAGCAGTCTAGTAGGAATAGAAATCATACACCATCAGCAGGCACTGGCAGCCTGGGCCACATTTAACCCAGGGACTGGCAGATGGAAGGCGACAGGGCTGCCCCTCTGGGCCCCAAATGCAGTTGTCACGCCCAGGGCCCATGGATTTGCTGGCTGAGATACCCAAACAGGGAGAAGTGATAGTCCTGGCAGCTAATGTAAGAGACCATCAGCAGCCCTCTGTGTCTGGCCCTAGAGCAATCCCTGAGAGAGAAGAGTGCTCTCCTGCAACCAGCGCCTTTCCAACGGTTTGCATGGGTGACCTCTTTCACACAGCAAGCCTCTGCCTGTGATCCTGCCCCCTTACTCATTAGAACTGGAGGGAGGATTCATATAAATTTAAGGAGGGCTCAGGGCTATCAGCCCCACGGAGCTCACAGCTTGCAACCTCCATGTAACCACCTTGTCACCATATTAGGGGTCACAACCTCCCATTAGCAGAGCCCTCCCTTGGACAATCCCAGGAAAATCTCCAATAGACAAAGGCCCCTCCCTGGCCAGCCCCAGCACAGACCCACTCTGGGAAGCATTCTAGGGAAAGTGGGGCTTGTCTCTGGAACACCAGCCATGAGACGAAGCCAAAGCCTGGCCTGCTTTGGGCCCTGCTGCCTGGCGTACCCGAATGTCAAACCCTCCCAGCCACACCAGAAGAGACGAAACACTAGCCCAAGGGAGGAAGGGACAGTTATTAAATAACTGGTGCAGGCACCCGGCCAAGAGCTGGGCCTCTGCTCAGTGTGGGCGGCAGCCTCCCACACGGGGAGCCACACCTGGGCGGGGCGCTCTGGACTCTGTACATGCTGCCCTTACCGTGATGAGTTCTGTGGGGATGGGCATGGGGAGCTTGGAGGAGAATCTGTCATTCAGCATCTTGACAGCCAGCATGGCAGCCATGGCAATCAGGCTAGTGACCAGGGTGCCGACGTTAGTCTGCGGCAGCTTGCTGCAGATCTTGGCGAAGGCCTACAGGGAGAGACGAGACCCTGATACAGAATCTGTTCAGGAGGCAGAGCCCCAGAGTGGGGGGTCTGCACTGGATGCACCCCCTGGAACCAGAGAGCATCCCCAGGTGCCATGGTCACAGCGTGGCTCCAGCTGTGCTATCCATGGGATGGGGATCTGTCCCCCCCCCACCGTGCATATTTGGCAACTTGCACAAAGTGGGCATTAGAGCAATACCAATTTAGAATGAACACTCATAGGGGGCTGCTGCTCTGGCCACGTCCCAAGGGAAACCAGCCCAAGGAAACCCCACCACCCTCTGACCCCAGAGAACATTCAGGGAGCACCCCTCTCCTGGGAGTTCTTGGGGAATCTATGGAGAGACCCCCTATAACTCAGCACAGACCCCCTTAGCCCTGGTCTGACCCCAGCACAGGCTCCATTAGCAAACACTGCACCCCTGGGAAAGCAGCAGGGCTGGGTTCTTCCAAGGTTAAGAGGAGCCAACCGAAAACACTAGTGGCAGCATCAAAAACCCTGTAGGGCAGATTCCCTGTGGGTGTGCATGACCATAGCTGCACTTAAGCCAAAAGGCCCCACTGAGGCCCATGCAGCTATGGCCATGGGCATCAGCTGAGGAGCTGGTTTAATAACATATGCTGAGCATGATCCCTTTCCCTGCGACTAAGGTCTGTCACACGACCAATCAGCTGCCAGCAGCATGGGTTGGGACCCAGCTGAGGAGTTGAGAACAAATACAGCTTTTTGCCCCTATCAGATGTGCCTTTAAAAAGCAAAACAAACCAGCAGTCATGCGGCACTTTAAAGACAACAAAAAGATTTATTAGGTGATGAGCTTTCGTGGGACAGACCCACTGCTTCAGATCAATAGCATGTCCAGTACTGACTGACATCTATATAGTACAGAGGTCCAAAATATTGCAATAAAAACTGTCAAACCAAATACGTGGACTGAAGGAGGCTGGTGAGGGATGGGGGACATTAAGTGTCTTGCCTGAGATAATTACGAACATCAAAGGAAGGGAGGCAGTCCTTATAATGCATGAGATAATTGCTGTCTTTGTTCATACCAAGTGTTAATAAATCAAATTGGAATATGAACCCCAGTTCACAAATCTCCCTATGTAGTCTGTTTTTAAAGTCTCTTTGTTGTAGGACACGTATTCTTAGGTCTTTAACAGAATGGTCCACTCCATTGAAATGCTCACTGACAGTGTATTGAGATTCCTGATGGCTGCTCTGCGTCCATTCATTATTTGGCAAAGTGTTTGCCAAATGTACTTGTAGAGGGGCATTGCTGGCACATGATGGCATATATAATATTGGTCGAGACACAGGAGAACGAGTCCTTGATCAGATGTTCCTTTACTTTGTGCCAGTGGCTTTCAATCAGTGTGCCATGGCACACTAGTGTGCCCTGAAAACTGTCTAAGTGTGCCATGAAATTTCATCAGTGTCCCCTTGCCATGACTCTTTGCAGCTGAAATACCGCTTCCCAGCCTGAAACAGCTGGTGGGTGGTGAGACTGCCCCCACTCCCTGCTGAGTAAGCAGGAGGGAGGGAGGGCAGGACCCTGTTGGAGCTGGGATATGGTTTAAATGCCAAGAGGTGGCTCCAAAGGGCTGGTGAGGAGGGTTACTTGTCTACTCAACGTGCTCGCTGTCTAAAACGGAGCATTCTGGGGTGGATTTGAAACATTAATGCATTTGGTCCTTGTTCAGCTTGTTGTATGCACTGCTATGCTGCAAACCTCTCTAGTAAGACTCTAGCCATAGCTGGCATAAGTAAATATGATGTTTGTGAGCAATCGGTTCACCTGAAAACAGTGAGTGTGCCATGGACAGGGGTCTACAACCGAAATAGTGAGAAGAGACATTTTTTTTCAAATTAGGTTACAAAAGTCAATACTTCAAGAGCAGCAGTGCAAGTGAATATGAGACGGCTCTTAATAAATAACGTCAAGCTGTATCCTTTGTCACCCCTATTTTAAGAACAGGGCACACACAACGATTTACACTAGTTAGAAAGTTAACCTACCACCATCTCCGGGCTTTACCTGCCTCAGCCCCCAAATCGACCCCCCAGCCCCAAGCTTCACCCCCATCCCACAAACCTGCGCCCCCACTCACGTTTAACCCCTCTCAGCCCCAACTCAACCCCCACAACCCCAGGTTTAACCCCGTCAGTCCCAGGATTTACCTGCCTCAGCCAATGAGTTTCATACACTGCCATGGCTCCTCCATGCTCTTCACTTTCCCCCGCCTCTTTCTCTGCATGGCTGCGCAGCTCCGGCAGGGCAGGCTCGGCCTCCCCTCCCTCCAGTTCTCCTGCAGTTTGACTTACCCGACATGGAGCCCTGCCGGCTCCCCGCCCCCCACTGGAGCTGACTGCTCCGCGGTTCCGGAGGCCGCCACTGCTTAAACAGAACAACTGAATGCAGCGTTAACTGTGGGCTTTGTTTAAGCGGCGGCAGCCTCCAGAGCCGCACATGGAGTCAGAAGCAGCTCCGGAGCTGCAGGTTGCCAAGCCCTGGCCACGGAATCATTTGTCTCATTGAAGCGTGCCGTGTTACCGACAAGGCGGGGAACCGCTGCTTCTACCCATTGGCTAGCTTGACCATATGTGAGCTCTTCATTCAGACAAACTCCCATTAAAGTCAACCAGAATAAAACTGTGGGAGGACCCCAGTCGGTGGCCCTTATGAATGTCTGTGGGCAGCAGTATATCTTGTTACCGGGGTTCCCCAAATGGTGCACAGCTGTACTAATGGCTCGTGCAGGCGCACACACACAAACCTCGTGTCTGAAAATGTTTTGTAATGGGAGATGTAGAATTGGCACTGGAAGGTTAAGTCCCCCTCCCTCTCGACACCCGCCCTAGATGGGCTCTACTTACAATGAACATGGATAATGGCCCTGACTGCTCAGGCACCTCCACCCCGAAGACATACTTCAGCTGGGAGACCAACACCTGGATGGCAGCGGCTGTGGTGTAGCCCCGCACCAAGGGCTGGGAGAGGTAGGTGACCACAAACCCAAACTGCAGCAGCCCCAGGGCTATCTGGAAAGAGACCCAGCAGAAGGAGTTGGCAGCCAGCTCTCTCTCATAGGGTCCCACCCCGATGCCAGCCTGGAGAGGGGAGGGTGGGGTATAGCTAAGATCAGGGTCACCTGGGGCAGAGCTACAAGGCTGGGAGGACAACGATGACTGCACGGCTGCCTGTCTTTCCGTTTCCCTGAGCAGCAAGCAAAACACTTGCATTTTTTGCCCCTCACAGCAGCCCCGGACTGAACGCCCAGCACTGCCCCTGCTTGACCTGCAGGCTCTGGGAAACACGGCCCGGATGGGCCAACCCAGGGCAGCCCAGCTAAAGGGCTGTGGTTTGGGCCCAGGGCAGTCCATGCAGCAGAGCGCACAGGGACGGCAGGGTGGCACAGCGACATCTCCAGCACTTGACCAGGTGGTTGTCCCAGGTAGCGCCTGAAGGGCGGGAGACAGTGCAGACAGAAGTCTGATGTGCTGGGCAGAACCTGCAACCCCTGGCTGGTGGCACAGAGTGCATAGCAGAAGGGTGGAGAGCAGAGACCTCATTTCATGCACTGTGCAGGCTGCCCTAGCCACAAGCAAAGCCTGGCTCAGCCTCAGGGAGGGACAGCATCCACATTCCTGCTCTGGACGGGGTTCACCAGCATTGCTGGGACCAGTGAGGCCCTGTGGGTGAACTGGGAGTACCCAGAGCAAACATCACTCACTGCTGTGAGCCCGGCCTCTGCACTGGGGTCAGGACGGACCCGTCAGGAATCCGCTGGGTGGCATTTCCCCGAGGACCAGAGTAAGTGCAGCTTGTGCCCTTCCAGCAGGGCCCAGTCACGGGGAGATATGCTAAGCAGCAGGGCTGGTCTGGGTGCTGGAGGCGGAGGAGGAAAGCCCCAACCATGTTGCTGACCTGCCCCGGGGGGAATGGGAGCAGCTGAGCCCAAAGGAGGAGGACGCATGAGCCGCTTGGCATAGGGGAAAGAGCTGCTAGAGCCTCCAGATTCAGGCCTGAATGTGGCTTGAGGGGGGCTGGATGACATGGCCCTTTCAGCAGTGGCTCTGTCAGCATCCCACGGTGTGCGAACCAGCCCCCCTCCCAGCCTCTGGAAACAACCCAGCCTGGATCCTGGCCCCTCTCCAGCCCTGCCCGAGCGCCCCGCCCACCTGGAAGATGCCCACCAGGGAGGTGAGTGTAGCCACCAGTTCCACCCTGGCACTGTCTCTCCTCGCCACATTGAGAACTGTCTCATTCGTGCCATTGACTGGATCCATGAAGTTGCTGTTGGGCACCAGTGAGCCTGTCAGGCTGCCAATCATGACAGAGATGACGGCGAAGGGGCCTGCAGGGAGGGATGCAGGGTGAGGTCACGGGAGCCACCAGTTCAGCCCTGTGTCTGGCAGATGATGCGCAGCCGAGACCTGCCTGCCCTGTATCTCCTAGGAGCCGGGTGCCTCTGCTTAGCACTGGGTGGGGCCCTCCGGCAGCCAGCACAGCCGCACCCGTTGGTACCTGGCTGCCAGGGACAGTCTGCACTCCCTGTGCAAGTGCCCCCAGGGGTGCCTGGCTGCTGGCACAGGAACTGCGGAGTGCTTTGGGTGGGCAGAGAGCGCCGTGCACGCGCACCTCCGGCCAAGCAGGCAGTGGGGGGTCTGGCAATAGCCCCAGTCTGAGCTGTGTCTGCTGGGGGGATCCTGCTTTTCATCTGCTACGCTCCTGGCTCTGGCTGCTTCTCTCTCCTTGGCAGTACAGGACTGCGAGGTCCTCACAGGCCCCCATCCTGGGCACCCCCAGCTCACCAAAAGCCCCCCCCGCCCCCCATCCTGGGCACCCCCAGCTCGCCAACAGCCGTCCCCGCCCCCCATCCTGGGCGCTCCCAGCTCGCCAACAGCCACCCCCGCCCCTCTTCCTGGGCGCTCCCAGCTCGCCAACAGCCACCCCCGTCCCCCCATCCTGGGCGCTCCCAGCTCGCCAACAGCCGCCTCCGCCCCCCCTTCCTGGGCGCTCCCAGCTCGCCAACAGCCGCCCCCGCCCCCCCATCCTGGGCGCTCCCAGCTCGCCAACAGCCACCCCCGCCCCCCCATCCTGGGCGCTCCCAGCTCGCCAACAGCCACCCCCGCCCCCCCTTCCTGGGCGCTCCCAGCTCGCCAACAGCCGCCCCCGCCCCCCCTTCCTGGGCGCTCCCAGCTCGCCAACAGCCACCCCCGCCCCCCCTTCCTGGGCGCTCCCAGCTCGCCAACAGCCGCCCCCGCCCCCCCATCCTGGGCACTCCCAGCTCCCTGTTTCTGCACAGCCCCCCCAGGTGCCGAACTCTCTGCTCACCCACGGAGATGTGCCTGGATGTCCCAAACAGGAAGTAGAGGAGCAGCGGGTAGAAGGCCGAGTAGAGCCCATTGATAGGGGGCACCCCCGCCAGGAGCGCATAAGCCAGACCTGAGCACAGCAGTGCAGGCAGGGAAGTCACTTGAGAGGCCTCCCTACCCACTTTCCCAGTATATCCCCCCAGCTCCCCGCCACCCGGCCGGACACTTCCCACTGATTGCTGCCGCCCCCCACTCCCATACACACCACACCGAGCTCCTCACCCTGCCCCTGCACGCGCGCGCACACACACACACACACACACACACACACACACACACACAGAGCTCTTGGCCTGCCCACGTATACCCACCCCTCAGTTTTAACCCAGCTCCCTGCCAGCACAGGTACAGCATTTGGCCGCCAGGGGGCAGGGCCAGGGACGATGCAGTTGCAGGCAGTCCCAGGGCAGAGGCTGCGGGGGGCTGTGGTACTTACCCTGGGGGAGGTGCATGATGCCCACACTGAGCCCAGAGATGACATCACCAGGCAGCCAGTCTCGGACGGGGTACCGGGGCAGCCAGCGCAGGACCGGCAGGACGCGGTACAGCAGGGCTTTGGCAGAGGCACATGAGCACCTGGCGGGGTGGGGAGCCACGCCTGAGGAGAAAGGTCTAGCTCCTCCAGAGGCGCAAGGGCTGGAGCACGGAGCTCTGGGCCTTTGCAAAGTCCTCCCCTGCCCGGGCCGTGGGTCTGTTCCCTCAGTAAACGTGCTGAGTGTGCTCTGAGCTCAGCTAAAGTCCAGCCCAAAGGCCCCTCCCACCCCATGGGTCGCCGAGGTCCCCCAGTGCCTCCCTCCGAGGGGCCCCTCATTCGGAGCTGGAGAACCAACTGCAGCTTTAGAATGGGGCTGGGTCCATGTGCAGTGGTGGCAAAGGTCCAAGCAGGTTACTAGCTCAGGGCATCACTGGCCTGTCGGCCCCCTGCCGGGGGGTTAGCAGCCTGCAGCGCTCTGCAGCCGGCTGGCACTCGGCCGTGTGGGGAATCAAGGAAGGACAGGAGAGAGGGACGGGCCGTCCAGCCAGGCGAGGGCAAAACAATCTGCCAGGGTTGTAAAACCCCATCAGCAACCCGCCCCTGCCAGCGCTGCCCCCTGGTGCCACTTCCCGCCCCCAGCCCCACGCCTCGCCCCCGCGATGGGAGCTGTGCTAAGCACCACTACCTTATGTGCGGGAGCCTGCTGTGGAAAGAAGCTGGTGGAGGCCGGGTTCTCAGTGCCATCTCCTCCAACTTGGCCTCGCTCAGCACCTCACTGTCAGCCTGGGACACCCGGGGGGGGTGCTGCAGCTCGCTCAGCTCCATCGCCACAGCACCAGCCCCACCAGCACTCCTGGGCCACCGTCAGGCTGAGAGGAGAAGCAGGTTAGGCTGGGTGCCGGCCCTGCTACTGCCCCGGAGCACAGGCGGCCTGGCCCACGCTCTGCCACCCCTTCCTGGAGACTGGTTCAAGCCTGAGTCCCTCTGGCACAGCACCCGGCCCCTGGTGTCCCTCGGGGAGCTGCTCCCTGCCAACTGCACAAGCTGCGTTGGCTCCGCCACCCCAGAGCAAGCTGTGGCCAGAGTCTAAAGCTGCTGCAGGATCCAGTGGGGAGGTGTGACCTGGCACACGCCCACGGCTAGACTCTGACCAAGGAGCCAAGGGCAGGCCCAGCCTGTGGGCGCTTCCAGCAGCCAGGAGGGCAGGAGAGAGCCAGGACTCAGTGGGGGTTGCCAGTACTAGGGGCAGCACAGCAGAGACCCGGCTGCCTGGCTTGCTCTGGGGACACTGAGGCAGGGCATTCAGGAGCAGGAGCCCTTGGAGCAGCCCTAGGCCACTAGCAGTGGAGCTATGCCCAGGGCTCTGCCTCTTTAGACTTCCCTGTGCCTTATGCCCAGGGGAGCCTAAGGCACCAGGATTCGGGGGCTGGGAAGAGCTCCCTGTCCTGAACCTGGGCCAAGATCTGCCCCCGTTGGAACACTGCAGCCCAGGCCCTGGGCCACACGGCTTCCTGGCACGCAGGGCAGCAGGCTGGAGTCAGTACTTTTCTGAGCCCAGCCAGCTCTGCCTGCCTGGTCCTGCCTGGGCCTCGTTACCTCACGGCTAGCAGCTTTGCAAAGGGCTCTGCTGCCCTGGGTCCTGCTGGCTGAGCAGGAGCAGCAGCCGGACTGGCAGTACTGCGAGGGGGCTGGCCCTGGGCAAATCCAGAGTGATTCTGGGCCACACCCTGGCTGCAGCATGGGCCCTACACTCAGCATGGGCCCTACACTTTGCAGGTCCTGGCCTAGGGGCAGGGGCAGGGCACTAAGTATTTTCAGCTCTTCTGGGGCAGAGGCTGGGCCGTCAGGGATCACTGCATCCTGAGTGCAAAGGCCGACAGCTATGGGGCTGCTCTGTCCAGCCTACGCCAGGGACAAACCGCGATTGCTGAGCGGCTGGGAACAGGCTCCCTTTCCCGCAGCCAGCCCAGCACCACGGGCCAGGCTCCTGCTGAGCCCGCCCCTGCTAACTTCGCGCTTTTCGCGCCGGGGTTTGTATGCTCAGCAAGAGTAACTGACTTTCCAGGCTCAATGGGCAGCCAATGGCGGGTTCCCCATACGCTCCACCCCCGGCCTCAGACACACCTGTGTGTGCGCCTACGGCCGCTACCCCCTCCTCTCGGACACGTGTGTCCTGCTGTGTGCCTACAGCTGCTACCCACTCCTCATGGGACAGCTGCGTGCCTACACCCCCCCCATCCTGCCCTCATAGCTGTGTACCACTGGCCACTGCTCCCCTTCCCTCACGTACACGCATGGACAACTGTGACCCTATATCTGCCACACTTGGCCCTCAGCTTCATACTGATACCCTCTGCGCCAACACACACACAGCTGTGTGCGTATGCTCTCACCTCCACACACGCACACCCTCCCCCCACTGTGCACCTCTCCCCTGGCCCCCCGACATGTGCATACAGCTGTGTGCCCACACCGCCCTCTGTCTGCACACACAGATACACCCGGGGGCCCACATACCCTCCTCGCCTCGCCCATCAGAGCCAGGAAAGATTTTGAACTGCCAGCTCTGACAGAGCTCAGCCTGGGGAGAGGGGCGTTTCCATGTGGAGCCGTAGGCTTCTTGCAGCCCCAAGGCTGATCAGCTATTTCCCTCCCAGCCAGCCTCGCCCATTGACAGCTGAACCCCTCGGGCCCCTGCGACTTGCTGCAAAACCCTCCTGTGGCAGAGTCTCAGGGGCCAGGTCTGTAGACTGGGGCTCCCGAAAGTGCTTGGGGGACAAAGGTTTATTTTAAGGGAGGTTTTAGGGAAACACTGTTTCTCTCAGCAGGTTTTGTACGTTCTCCTCCTGGGCAGATTCCTGCCACCCTCCCGGGCGCGGCACCGTTCTCACACGCTTCAATTTAATGTTTCAATTGGTGCAGAAGGCGCCTTACGACACAGGCGAGGCCGTCGCCCCCTAGGCTCACGGCACAGCGGCCCTGCCCAGCTCTGAGAGCCCCGGAGGGCCGGGTTTCAGAGCCCGGTGAGGACAGCTGTGCTGCTGCTGTAGGCTGGAGTCGCTCCTTGCCCCAGTGGGCTCAGGGAGGGGCTGCTTGGTTGCTCTGGCAGAGGCCAGGGCCCAGGTGGGACACAGCACAACAGCCTCATGCTGACGGCTCCTCCACACACAGGCCCACCCCCCACCCTGGGCCTTTTGCACCCCATGGAGACGCTCCCTGCTAATGGGGCGGCCTGCCCCCACGACTTGGGATGTAGCCCCATAAGCACCAAAGGGGCATCCCCACGCCCAGCAGTGCTCTGCGGACTCTCAGCTCAGGTTTTTGGGAATCCGGCGGTGCTGAGGCCAGGCTGAGCTGCTCCTGGTGCTTTGCCAAGATGGCTGAAATAACTCCATGGCTGGGTGAGGTGCCCCGGCCAGCTGCTGCTCTCGCCCTTGCCCGGAGAGACTCTCCTGCGATTGCAGGCTCTTACCTGGCAGGAGCTGTGAGCTGCTGTGCCCGGCCACCCACCAGCAAAGTGTGCACTCTCCTCCCCACCATTCATACTGGCCTGTGATCTTTCAGACCACTCCCACCTCCCACCCAGCTGCGCCTGCCAAGAGGGCACCACAGCCTCCTGTGCCAAGAGGTTTAAAGGGGCAAACCCTGGAAGCACAGGTGCCAGGCCAGGGGGGCTGGGTGGACAAGCAGGCCCCAGGAGGGCTAGGGTAGGGGCCAGCTGGTTCTCTTCAGGGGGTCCTTCCTGGAATCCCTTCCCACACTGCACAGCCTCCCACAGGTCTGTGGCCCCATAGCACAGCCGCCACTCGGGTGGAGCTAGGAAGCTTACCAATGCGGTCCCTCCCTCGGTCACAGGGTAACTCTGCTGAGCACAGCCCTGTGCTTCCAGGGTAGGCTGACCAGGCTTCCTGTTACGAGAAGCTTTGTCTCATCTACCCGCCTGGACCCTGCTTTCCTCCCAAAAACGTGTCCTGGTTTTCCACACCTGCTACCAGGTCTCTCTTCCCCCATGCTGCCTGGCTGGGCAAAGCCCCAGGGTGAAATGTTCCCATCCACCTCTTCAGTCCTCACTAGTAGCTGGGCCTGGGGATTGCCCTCTGCCCCTGCCAGATCCCGTCTAAGAACCCTTCCCCTGGCGTGAACGCTATTCATACCCACTGGGAGGGGCAGAGATTGGTAGAAGCCCTGGGAGCTGCCTGAAGAGGGCTCCTGGGAGGTAACTTGTATGTGTCCTACCCAAGTGCCAGTAGCCTCTGTCGAGGGCCATTCCTGTCACAGCTGTGGGAACCTCGCTCCCAGAGGGGGGGAGTCTGGGGCAGCAGGAACCTTGGGCATTGCCAGACCAAGCTGGGGAATGTGTTGCAGTCTAGGGTCTCTCACCCAGAGACCCTGGGCACCAACCCCTTCCTGTCCCTCAGGCAGTCAGATACCAGACCCACAGGGCTTTGTAGGTTACAGCCAATGTCCATAGGACACTGTTGCCATTACAGAGCACAGCAACCCGGTTTCAAACAGCTCCCCAACCTTGCAGGCCTTGGCTGTGCTGCCAGCTTAACACACGTCCCTAACTTCCGTCCCCTTGTGCCTCCTGCTCTGCCAGCTCCATTCCCTGGCACATCCTCCAGCAACCCTGCACCTGGGACTACACTCTCCCATGCTATGCTGGGGTGTAAATCCCTCCTGAGCCTGCAGACCTGCCAGATCCACTCTGCACAGGCAGCCCTCTGTTACTGCTTAGCCTTCTCCTGGGCAATTTCCCCCCAGGCACCACCAAGGTGTCTCTCAGGCTTTGCAGACAGACCCCTGGATCTCCCAGCACCCGCTTGTGTTTCATCCAGAGGTGACCCACACCAGTGGGGGAGGGATGACAGAGAGGGGGCAGAGTGAGGGTACCTGGCCTCAACAGTTAAGATCTGGAAGGGCGCATGACCCTGGTCTGACATGGGGAGGGCTCACTTGGTGATTTCCAGTTCTGTTCACTCCCACTGGGGCACCTGGCATTGGCCACTGGTGGCAGACAGGATACTGGGCTAGACGGACCTTTGGTCTGACCCGGTGTGGCTGTTCTTACGTTGACCCATTAAAAAAGGGCATGTGACATGCCCCCCTCCCCCGCATCACCTATGGTGCCTGCTCCTCAGTGCCACAGACATCTCTGGCCCAGTTACCTGGGATGGCTCTGTAACACCCTTGCCTGCAGCCTCAGTGCATTTGCAGGCCGTAAGTTCCCAGGGCACTGCATGCTGGCAGAGGTGGGTGCTCACCAGAGCACTTTACAGGGGCAGCTGTACCCAGCAGCCTGTTCTGCGTGCACTCACCAAGTATGGGAGCTCAGAGGCAGGAGCTCCCTTGTCTTGTTCCAAAGTTCCCTGGGAGGCTCCTGGAGCTCAACTCAACCTTTCGCTCCTCCCAGCTCCCTGAGTCGTGAAGCGGTTAGGTAAGGTTTCCGTCTCTGCATACATTTAGCATTGCTGAGTCACTGCTGGCCCTTTGCCCCGTGACTTGACCAGCAGCAGGACTTTTTGAGCCACCACTAAGGCCCTAGGCCACTCAGACTGCTTCTATGCTAGAGTCATTGCAAAATAAAAGCTGTTTTTTCAAAATACCTTTGCTACCATCTACACTACACGCACACTATTTCAAAATAAATTCAAAACAGTGGGTGCACACTTTCAAACTCGGTCACCCTCACTGTTGGAGGAACAACACCGGTTTTGAAATAGCTATTTCAAACTAGGCACTATTCAGACACAGAATAGCGCTATGTTGAAATAAGCCATAAGGGCACTATTTCAAATAGCGCTAGTGTCCAGAAATGCTGTTTCAAAATAGCTGGGTGCTATTTCAAAAGGCATTTTGTGTGTAGCACTGTTTTGAATCATAGAATAGAACACTAGGACTGGAAGGGTCCTCGAGAGGCCATCAAGTCCAGCCCCCTGCCCCAATGGCAGGACCAAGTACTGTCTAAACCATCCCTGATAGACATCTATCTAACCTGTTCTTAACTATCTCCAGCGACGGAGATTCCACAACCTCCCTTGGCAATTTATTCCACTGTTTGACCACCCTGACAGTTAGGAACTTTTTCCTAATGTCCAACCTAAACCTCCCTTGCTGCAGTTTAAGTCCCTTGCCCCTTGTTCTGTCCTCTTGTTTGTTTGAAATACCTCTGCAGTGTTGCTGTAGCCTCACAGACCAGGTCCCAACCCATCCCTGCTCCCAAGGGCATGCAGGTTACGTTTGACAGGAGGCAGCATGTGAATGGGCATGGGGCACTGAATGAAATAACCACTGTGCTCATGGATGGGGTTCAGAGCTGCCTGCCCTTGGCAGGAACCATGCTCGTGGTTAGAAAACCTGTAGCATCTCAGGCCAAGAAAAACTGTCTGCCAGTCCAGAGCATGTGCCATTCCAAGAGGCCTGTCCTGGTCAGGACGCCTCGCTAGCTCCTCTTGCACCTTCTCCAGAAGCAAAGCACCAGCTGGAGACCATCACCTTCTACCAAGAGAGATTCTTGTGGTCATGACACCCCACCTCTCCCTTGGCGCTACCAGAAATGCCACACCTCACGGTGTAGCTCTCCCTCTGGCCTCTGTACCAAGGTGCTGAACGGCAGGCAGGGTTGAGCTTTATCTTTGTACTTTAGCCCAGTTCTCTAAAGAACAGGCACCACCTTGCTCAGTTGCCACTGACTGCTCTCTCCGGCTGGCCCAACCCTCCCCTACCCAAATGTCTGCCGCCTTGTGCCCAGGGCTAGTGGCCTAGCAATGCTACTTCCCACCACGTCTCTAGATGTGCTGAGCCCTGGCCACCACAGTGCTTGGGTAGAGCTGGGGGGACATTTCTAACAGCTGGCCAAGAGCATTTGGTCTAATCAATCCACACACACACGGGCTCCCCTCCCATTCAGCAGGCCTGTAGTTCACCATTTGGGCAACCCCTCCCCACATTTCTCCCTGCTTCAGCACGGGGACGGGGAGTCGGAGCTACTGGCAGTCACTCTTGGGGAAAACACTTGACTAGCCAGTGTGGATTCACAAGGATGTTCACAGGAGGTGAAACCACCGCAGAGGCTTGTGCACTTCCTGGGAGTGTGCAGAGAAAGTGTCAGGCACAAGTAGGGTGCATGTTTCTGAGGGGGGTTTTCTGCACCCTGGGCAGTGGGACTCTACCTGGGCTATGGGCATCACCAGCATGAGAGTATTACTCCTACCTTATGCCAGCGTGTTTGGGAGGGGTCCCTAGGCATGAGCACCTCTCCCCCTGGCCCCTCAGGGCACATGCAGCAACAGGCTTACTAGGAAGATGGAGCCAAACCATTTGCACGCACCACCCACTGGGAATCCTACCGGAGAGAGAGGTGCGACGCCCTGGCCCATCAGAGGCTGGACCGTTGGGTGGGGCTGATGAAGCAGCAGGTTTCAGCATCCTGTGCGCTGCGGAGCCCACCCCTCTCTGCAACATGCATGTCCCAAAGGCCACGCAGCCTCTCGTCCTGGGAGGCCCCGTTAGCCGGGGCAGACTCCACACCAGTGGCTCACAGCTATAGGGGACTGTGTTTACGGGAGACTGGGACAGATGATGTGCAGCCATAAAAGCACTGCCACAAGCAGCAGCTCAGGGGCTTTTACAGCCCCTCCCCCCCCACTTCTTTCACTCTGTCGTAGTCCCACTGCTGCCCTTTCTCTCATCTCTCCAGCCATTGAGTTTCCAGCCAGCTGGGCTCCAACCTGCCTCCCTACAGGTGGCTTAATGTCATGCAGGGCCTGATCCACTGATAGGAGGAGTTTCCCTAAAGACTGTGCCCCCACCCCACCCTTGGCCTCCTTTCAACTGGCCCCGCTGGAGAGGTATCCTTACCTGCCCCCTCCGCCACAAGGGCACAGCGGTCTCTCTCCCACTACAGTCACTTTTTCCCTCCTCCACCACAGCCCCAGAGGAGGAGTAACGTGCAGCTCACTCTCCAGCAGACTTTGTCCCCTTCGGCCGCGCTCAGCATGCAGGACCAGGCAGCCAGGGCTCAAGAGCGACATATAGCAGAACAGAGCACCTGTTGCATCCCAGGAGGGGACAGCCCTGGAGGCAGTGCAAAGCTCCTGTTGGGAGGAAGCTGCTTAGAGAGAAGTTCCTGGGTTTTCAGGAGCGGGGCAGGAAGAACGGTGGCTGGGCAGGGCTACAGGCCCTTCAGCAGAGGTTCTTGCTGGGGGGTTGGGGGAGGGGGGAGCAGCTTAGGCTTGGCCTAGCAGGGGACTGCAGGCTGGGACCGAGGGGCCATGGCCGGGAGCGTATAGGGGCCCAGGGCTGAAGCAGCCCAGGGTTCATGCTACAGGTGTTCCAGTAAAGCTGTATGTACAGGGCCTGTGAACAATTCCCAGCCAGCCCCTCGGGGCTCCCCTGCAGCTGAGCACTCACGCTGCTGTAACCAACTCCCTTCCTTCGCTCCATGCCAGGCGCCTTCACCGCACTGTCTCCCTCCTTGGGGCCAGGGCGTTACTAACCCCTAGTGCACCGCCTGGCCCAGGAGTCCATGGCCTGCACTACGCCCCACCCTCGGGGCAGGCTGCCTGTGAGAGTGAGCAGAAAACAATGGACATGCTCAGGGAGCTTCCACCTCAACTGGGCGACTCCTCCAGCCTCTCCTGCCTGCTGAGAGCCACCCTCAGCCCTTCCAGCTGGGCATTCACCCCCATGGGCGGGGGGGCAGGGCAGGGAGCCAGCACTGCCCTGGGCCACTGAACTCTCACCACAGGCAGGCCAGACCTGGGCCAGCTCTGCCCCTCCCCAGTCAGCAGGCCTGTAACTCACCACTCAAAACCCCCATTCCTCACCTCTTCAACACAGACTTGGCCGAGTCAGAGCCACCTGCAACCTCTGGGGCCTGAAGTCTCCAGCCCACACCAACCCCACTACCCCCCTTCAGCCTCCCCCTAGAACTGCCTTACCTGCTGTGGCTCCCTGCTCCTTAATAGGCCCTGGTGCTGCCCTGCCTTCTCCATTGGCTCACCTGGGAGCACCTGCTCTGGCACAGGTGTGCTGGGCCTGCTTCCTTGAAAGGGGCCGACCACCCTTGCTAGGGCCTAGTAATGCAATAACCAGGAAGCAGCAAGCCTAGCCTGACATACGGGGGGGAGGTGTGGGAAATGGGAGCTCAGAAGCTCAGGTTGCCAAGTTTGCTTGGCCCTGTCTGGAGGTTTTCTTTGCATCATGGACTCTTCCATTAAAAAATAGATTTAACTCCTGGAGACTCCAGGACAGCCCTGGAGGGTTGGCACCCTCTGCACACCCTGGACAACTGATGAAGACTTGGGCTCCCAGCTGTTAGAAACTGTTGAAGTTGACCCAGTGGGGCTGAGTCTCCTCAGCTCTACACAGACAGTACCTGGGAAATCCTGCTGGCTTGCTAAGGTTCCCCCTGAGGTGGGGTGGCTAACCCCAGCTAGCCAAACCCTGCAAAGGGTGTAGCGGGAAAGGTGGGTGTCTGAGCAGGTGGTGCTCGCCGGTGACCATCGTGCTCGACTTCGTAGCTTTCTGTGGGCCCCACGCTTGCTCCTGGTTTTGGAGAACGGGCTCTTACGCAGGGGGGCTGCTGGACAGGGCTCAGGCCTGCTCTGTCGCTCTCCTGCTACCTACAGCCTGGAGCTAAGTGACTGTGCTGCTCCCCTGGCTCAGAGGTGACCCCCTGGCTGTTGAGAAGCCGTGACTTTGAATCAGGCAGTGTTGCTTGTACCACACCTCCCTGCAGACGTGGTCAGCTCCCTCGGGCTGGCTGCTGCTGGGGTCACTCCCCGTGCAAAGGCAAGATGCTGCCTGCTCAGAAGACATCCCCTTCGTGCTAGACAAGGAGGTGGTGCAAGAGCCGGGTGGGGGAACTGGCCCACAATCACACACCGACTCCCCCACTGCCCACCGCACTGGTATTGGTCCCTCACCCCAGAGCGAGCCCTGGCAGTTCTGGGTGGCTGTGTGCTGCAGGCCAGGCTGGCGAGGCCTGGGTAGGGCTGCAGTAAGGGCCCAGGACCGGAGGGGCTGAAGGCTGCAAGCGAAAGCCTGAGGCAGTGGCTGAACTGGATGGAGCACAAGGAGGCTGGGCTGCCCACCAACTTCTGCCCTCTGCTGAGGCTCAGGGGCCAGGGTCAGCAACCGTTCCTAGGCAAAGGGCCAAAATTTGACAGTCTGACCTCTGTGTACGGTCCGAGTGCTGGTGATACTTTTTAAAGTCACTAACAGTCCTGCTTAGAACAGCTTCGTTAGTAAATACGTTAAGGAGCAGAGCTTTCCGGCGTAGGTGGTGCCTGGCATTAGCTGCTCTTTTGTTAATCCCCAGGCGGCCTGGCTTTGAGCCAGCCCCCGGCTGCTAGGGAAGGACGGTGGGACTGAGCTCCTGCCTGGTGTGCTGATAAAAATCGGCTGGTGGGCCATTCTTGGCACCCCTGCCAGGGGTTGCTGACCCCTGGTCTAGGGCATTTGGCTGCAGGGGTCTGGATGGGCCCAACTGGATGGTAGATGTTTATGGGGCGCAGCACTGCAGGAAGTGTCAGCTCTCTAATTAACTGCCAGGCTCTGAGCTACTACTCCAACCATCTCCCACTCCCTGTGGCCCCTTTTCCCTCCTCACGCACCAGCGCCTGCGCCTCCCCCACTCACAGGCAGACTTTCAGCCAGAGCGCTCTTCACAGGGGAACCCTGGAGAGGGGCCACAGACTCTATGTCCATTGGTCAGAGATGCAGTTCAGCGTTCCCCTCTCCCAGGGCGTTAACTGAGTTCCACGCATTGTACGGTACATGGGTCTACGCACGTGTTCCCTCTGCCCGCTTGTTGAAGAGCCTGGGGGCGTTTCTCCAGCGCTGGGCTTTCCCACACGACATCCTTGCTTAAATTTTCCCTTCGTCTCCTCCGGCGCGGAGCCTGCCGTGTTCCCACTGGCCTTCGCCCTCCCTGCTGGCTGAGACTGATGACAACAGCGGTGGCTGTGAGCAGTCTGTGGAGCACGCTGGGGCCTGCTGTGCTGTTGATCATAGACTCCAAGGGCTGGAGGAGACCCCAGGAGGTCATCGAGTCCAGCCCCTTGCCCAAAGCAGGATCAACCTTGTTGATGGCTGCAGAGAGCCGGAACTGAACTCTAGAGCAGACAGAGACGCGGGAAGCAGCCCAGGATGGTTTTATAGAATTTTATTTTCAAATCTGGGGCTTTCATGGTACAATTTTACACGCCCGGGGTGGAGCCCGTGGGCCTCTCCGCTCCCTGCCAAGAAACCGGGCGAAGGAGTGGAGCCAGCCAACCCACAAAGGATGCTCTCCACAGCAACACAATCCACAGAGTCACTAGCTAAGCGCAGCTTCCAAAGACAGAGGTGGAGGGGGGTCCCCTCCCCAGAACATTCTGAGCTGCAAGGCAGCAGGTTGCGGTGGCACGGAACAGGCCAGCAGGCCCGGCACAAGGCTAACATCGGCGCCGCTCCCTCCGGTTTTTGGCACGTGTCACTAGCTCACCACCTGGCAGTTGTGTGAATCTACCAAGGCTTAGCGGGAGGTGACTGGAGCCTGCCCTTCTCCCTGATGTGACAAGCTGGCAATGGCTGGCCAGGGCTGAAGACGGGGCTGTGCTCACTCAGCGGCGCAGCCAGCGTGGAAAGCTCTGTGCCAACACAGCTCACCACAAGCACTCACCTGGCTGGCAGGCAGGCTGGAGTGGCAGCACTCTTGGGGTTAATGGCGATGGTCTCAGAGTCAGCCTGCCCCGTCCACAGCAGCCAGGTGCAGCCCAGAGGAATATTGCCAGCTGCCACCCCTGGACGCAGGGTGGCTCTCTCCCACAGCCATTCTGTGCCAGGCTAAAGCCCCTCACGTGTCAGCAAACCCTTCAGCCAACCACCCCCACCAGAGAAACCCTGGCACAGAAAATCATGCTCCAGTCAAAACCTGACAGCAACCCAGCCCTGCCCAACCTGCCTTGTGGTGATAACAAGCAGCACAGAGCCCCTCCGACTCGCAGCAGGAGGAAGGTACAAACAGCATTTGAAGAAAGACGCAGTTGTAGAAATCGGTGTAACAGACAGAGCTCTGGGCCCTGGGTCGAGGCTGCCTGAAAGAGCAAGACTTGGCCTGAAGAGAACATGGTGCTGAGAAGGTGCCACAGGGTGAGCAGCACCGACGGGGAAGCTTTCGAGACAGAAGGGGGTTGGGTTTTTTTGCACCGATACCGTGGCCTGTGCTTTCTGCGCCACGGCACGTCAGAGCCTCACTGGTGCAGTCAGCAAGGCGTGTGTAACCCTCTTCCCACCCACCCCTCTCTGGGAGGGGCTGCGTCCTGCTCTGCGGGCTCCAGGGCCAGGCGAGGAGAGGCAGTGTCAGAGCTGCGGGGCTGCAGCGGGCGCTGTCCCACGCTCCATGCAGAACCCAAGCACGACCCAACCCAGGCACGTGCAGGGAGCCTGCTCCACTCTTGGAGCACTTGCTCACGTCAGGCCCAGGCCACGAGGCAGCTCTGATCGATTGTTTCCAAGGCAGCGGTTCCCCTCCTCCTGTGCACACTTTGCTCAGGCTGCCAGCTGGATGGACTCCAGGCCCTTTGCACCAGCTGCCAATGGGCAGCATATCCAACAATACAGTTTTTAATCCCCATTGGCATTTCCAAGACTCCTGCTGGCGGCAACATGGTCAGCACCAGGGCAGCCAGGTCTCCGAGGATGCACACCAGCTTCCACCCTGTTTGCACAACGGCTGGAAACATTTTCCATGTGTAAACATTGCCTAATTTAAGTCACCATTATGCTACAGTGTTCTGTGGTAATAAGGCAGTAAATGGGGTGTCCTTACTCTGTAAGTGGGTGATAAGCAGAGCAAAAGACACGAGGGCCCCTGAGGGCTGCAGCCTGGCGAGAGACAGAGAGAGAGAGAGAGAGAGAGAGAGAGAGAGATAGCACCGTGTGCTCACATCGTAAACACATAGCTTTTGACAATCAAAATGGACTGCACTGGTGGCTGAGAGGGGCTGGCACCCTCCTGCCCATGGGTAGAGACAGGCCCCGTCTGTCGCACCTTCATGGCAGGGGCAGGTGGCGCCTGTGCCTCTGGGGAAAACAGCAGCAATGCAGTTAAAAGGGCTGGGGCTTGGCGAGGTTTAGCTCACTTCCGTTTTCACGTTGGGTTCCGTAAGCACCACCTGGCCTGCGAAGCGGCAGAGCCCGGTAGGGACTCCTTGGGACGAACAAGGTCCCTGCTGCCCCTTTGGTGTGGGGAGGAACGATGAGCAGCCAGGGCAGCTGAAATGTCAAACCTCAGTGCACTGAGACCAGCTGCCCTTTCCCTGAGGCTGTTCTGAGCTGTGGGCCTCTGCTATAGACAGGGCAGCTGCCAAGGCAACATCAGGCCAGGGGTGTGTGTGCCAGGGGTGGGCATCCTGGGCCCAGGCTCACGACGAGCCTGTTACGGAAATGTGTGCCAGACAGACGTGCAGCCCGCAGCACAGGCCCTGGGAGATGCTGGCTCGGGTGTGGTGGGGCTGGAGTGTGAAATCAAGACAAGAGGCTGCTGCTCCATAGCAGCAATGCCACCCTGACCTGCACCCTACAGCCGTGCTCCCTGACTGGCTGGGCCCAACGCCCCCGGGGGCCTCTTGGTGCTAACCTGGACTTGGGGAACTGCCCACTCTGGGACACAGTGCCAGAGAAATCTTCCTGGGCTTAGCTCCCGGGCAGGGTGGTGTGTGTCCGCGCTCCTGGAGCCACGCTGTAAGCAAGGCTCCAGGGGAGCTGAGGTGGGAGGGGGTTTGCACCAGCCAATAACAGGGAAAGAAAAGAGGCACAGCCCACGCAATGGTGGCTCAGAAATAAAAACATCAGTCTCCTCCTCCTTCCTCCCTGCTGGGAAGAGATGCCGGGGACAGACCCTCGGGGAGGGGCCCAGAGCCAGCTCCTCAGAGGCTTGTTTCACTCGGCAGGAGCTCTCCCAGATCCACCTTTGCCTTCCTGAGTTCGAACCCCACACGCTTGGCAGGCTTCCCCGCTCCACAACGGCCATGTGGCACAGCACAGCTCCAAGGCGAACACAGGCCTCCCCTCAGCACAAAGGCTCGGTCCAGCTGGGCAGCCTCTGCTCAGCACTCAGACTGCAGGAGACTTCTCTGGAGACGTGGGCTGCATCCGTGAGCTCCTGTATATGCAGGACTAGGAAATCCAGGATGCAGGGAGAGGGTGGGCCTGGCTCTGGGAGCAGCAGGGCAGATGGCGAGGTGCTGGCAGGGCTGGGAAGGCCCCAAGGCCAGAAGAGCGGGGAGCGCTGCAGGGGAGGCTGAGCAGAGCTCATCCAGGGCTCCCCGTCCTGTCCCACGTCCACTGCTGTGGCTTTCACGCAGAGTGAGCCAGGAACGGGAGGGGAGGATTTGGAACACAACACAAAGGAGAGCCTGGAGAAAGCCGCTCCCTGGGGCCTCGGCTTCCAGACGCACAACCCCGCTGCGGAAGGGCCAGCAGCCCCTCTAGTCCCAGCCCGGAGTCGCTGTCAAGACAAACACCATCAGCGTCACAGCAACGGGAACAGAACGTTCCGTAAAAATAACCATAGAAATTCTCTTCTCTCTGATTACAAAGATACAAAATGTATAAAACCCTCCCCTGCCCCATCGCCTGCAGCCACCCCCACCCCGTCCTCTCTCTCACCTCACACACGCACACGCACGCGCACACAGTGCAGAAATGGTTCAGAAAGGAAGATTTCGGTCTGTTTGCTTTTGATATGTAACCAGCGGCACTAGCCTGAGCTTTGCTCCCGGTGTAGTTCTCCTCCCCGCCTCCGAGGGCGTCCTGTTGAGCAGGCAGTTGGCCAGAGCAGCTGCATTCTGGTGCAGAGGAACCAGACACCCCTTCCTCCCAGAGATGGTGTGCCTGGCTCTCCCCCTGCGAGTTCTGCAGGGCGGGGTGGACTGGGGCCTCTGACCACCAGCATCAGTTCTTTCCATGTGGGCACCTGGCATGCAGGGACTCCAAACCGCTGCTGAAAGGGTCTGGCCAGGCGATCAGCCCCGCTTCTTCCTTCGCTCCTGCAGCAGCTCGGGCCCCTCAGGAATGACCTTCACTTCTCGTTATTCTTCCCGGGGGGGGGAAAAGGAAACATAATTAAGAAACGTAGCCTTGTTCCCCAGGCCAAAGCGACACTCCCTGGGACCTCCCTGCTTGGCCAGGGAAAGCACCTTGCACACCTCCGGCTCATGAGGCAGTGAGGGTCTGGCCGTGGCTCCCAGAACAATGGCCAGGCCAGGTGCATACACGAAACAGAATGCAGATCCTCTTTCCGTGGCCATACCCGCTCACCCTGGTGCCCGTATAGCTGAAGGCGACACACACATCTGTACACCACCATGCATGCTGAAGATCACAGCTCAGAGCCACTTCCCCTCCCTCCCTCAGCACCCAGTACCACTTCCCCCCGTTGGACTGGTGTGATGGGTTCTACAGAGCACCACACCCACTAAGGACCTAATTTCATCCTAAGGGGGTGGATCCCATTTCACCAGGAGGGTTTATGTGTTCAGATACTGTAGACAGTAATGCTCAGTTACGCAAAAAAACATGGGCCAACGACCAACCAGGTGACCAGAAGACATAAGCTATCCTCACAGCATGAATTAGAGTGACCCGGAAGTCAGTCTGGAGAAGAGGAAACACTTACTCTGAATCTGGCGACAGCTCAGAGATACTGTGGGATGTCGCAGAGCGAGGTGTTGATGGGCACAGCACAGAGGGTGTTGAGGAGGTCTGCACAGCAGAAGGAGTCGCTGTGGTCTGGGGGCCAGATGGAGTACTGGAGGACTGCACAGAGGACAGGACGGAAGAATTAAAAGATGCTAGGATGGAAGAAAGGATATCTAATTGCTCAGTGGAAGGATGTCGGCTAGGAACAGCTTCCAGATTTTCCCTAGAGGGCTGTCTTCTAGACAGAGGTTCTAGATTGTCTCTAGAAGGAAGCCGCCTAGAAAGAGGTTCTAGATTTTCTCTGGATGGCTGTCTTCTAGAAAAACACTCTAGATTTTCCCGTGATGGATGCCTACTCGGCACTGTATCCAGATGCTCTCGGGAATTAGATCTTCTGGATAAAAAGTCCAACTGCTCTCTTGAAGATTGTCTAGCTAATGCTAGTTGGTCCCTTGAAGGATGCCTTCCTGAAAGCAGATCCAAGTGTTCTCGAGAAATGTCTCGACTTGGCAACATATCCATTTGATCTCTAGATATTTGCCTATTAGGCAAAATGTTGAGCCACTCTCTGGAGACCTCTCTTACTGGCCCACAGTCTAGCAGTTCTCTTGACCCAAATCGACTGGGTAAAGTATCTAGATGATCTCTAGAACCCTGCCTCCTGGGTAGTGTGTTCCCATGAGCTTTCTGATCATGTCTGGAAACGAATATATCCAAGTCTTCTCTAGATGCATGCCTGCTGGGTATATTTTCCAGATGTTCTCTAGACCCATGTCTACTAGGGATAGTGTCCAACTGTTCCCTTGATCCAGGCCTGTTCAGAATGGTGTCCAGCTCCTCCCGGGACCCATGCCTGCTGCGTACAGCTTCCAAGCATTCTGCAGCATCATTCCTGCTCAGCTGCTCTCTGGACATCTGCCTTCTCATCAGCATGTCGAGCTGCTCCCGGGAAGAGTACCGGCTAGCTGGCTGAGAAAGGCTGCCTGCCCCAGAGTAGATTCTGCCATAAGAGGCAGCAGGCACAGCTCTGTGACCCAGGGTGGATGTTTTGTACCATGAAAGCTCATTGGTCATTCTGCCAACAGATGGTAAGCCTTGCAGGGCTGGAGGGTACTGGAGGCGATTCTTCAAAATCCCTGTGCAAACGGAAACAGCAGAGAGTGAAGAGAACCACTGTGGCCAGTGTTCCCTGTAAGCTGAGCCTTTGGGTGGCTGCTGAAGAGAGATTCAAATGCCACCCAGATGGTTAGCAGAGTGCCCACAACGCCCACAGCCAGCAGCCTGGGTTTGTCCTGGTGGTGCACATAACAAAATTTATGCCACCTGCAGATGGGAAAATTAGAGGGACCATTGCCTGTGACAGCACAGGGAGCCCTCCCGGCAATGTACAGGAAAGCACGGATGAACAGCTCAGCTTGGCGGCCTGGGCAGCCCTGTCCCTCGCCAGGATGACCCCAGGATGGAGGAAAGGGCAGGCTGCATGTTGCAAAGCTTTTGAGGTCACAGCACCCTGTTGGAGGCGAGGAGCTGCCTGCTGGGTATACTCTCCAGATGGCCTCTAGACCCAAGCCCACTAGAGACAGGTCCACTTGCCCCCTTCCCAATGGATGCACGTCCTGGTTTCCCAGACAAGAAGAGACGTCGCCCTTGCGAGCGGCTTGCCAGTAAGAGTGTGGCTTAACACCAGCGGAGCCATTCTCAAGGCTACCTCCCCACTCTGTCCCTTGGTAACACACCGGGGAAGTTGGAGCTCCACTTCAGCCATACGAAATCCATTCCCTGCACAGTCTCTCTCACCGGTCAGGCTCTCCCCTTCCTGGCTGCAGGCGGACGGCCAGCCCAGTGCTGGTCTGCACCTCTCCTGCCTGCAGCCTGTTGTTTCCCAGTGCAGTTCCCAGGGTTACATCCCCCCTTTGCTTTGGGAACTGTCCCGGCCACTGGGGCAAGCGCTTGTAGTTGAAGATAAGATTCTGACAAGAAGCACCAAGCACCACCACAGTAGCACCTGCATCACCCTGCTGAGCACCCCAGTTTCCTGGCATTTCCTGTGAGCACTGAACACTCAGCCTGGGGCAAGGCTAGGACAGCTCTAGAGCAGCCTATCAGCAATAGTCAGCTGGGATGCCTCCTCCCACAAGTGCCCTGGCTGCTGTGCAGGGAGAGAAGTGGAAGTCCTTACTGCCTCCTGTGGTCAACACCAGCAGTCTGCAGAGCTCAGCGCAGTCAGGGGTGGTAGAGAGACTTTGGGGGTGCAGCCAGGGGGACACTGTGCCCTCGGGCAGCTGGGGATGTGCCCACTGGACTGGCTGCTCTGTGTGCAGTTACCTTTCCTCTGGCGCTGGGCCTGGGTGAGGGAGTTCTCATCCCCGCTGGTCAGGGCCAGGTCCGGCTGGTTGTTGTTGGCGGCATCCTTGTTGACGTCAAAGCCCAGCTTCCGCTCGGAGCCCCACTTCTGCAGAGAGCAGGGGTGAACCTCGCACTCGCCCAGTGCCGGCCAATAGGACATCAGGTCGTTGCCATCCACATCTGGAGAACAGTGTAGGGGGTGGGGAGAGGACAGTTATTCCCATCTGCGAATGGAGCAGAACCCGCCACAGCACTCACTGGGATGGAGTCCAAGGGTTGCTGGACCACCAGTAACATGCTGTGGGGCTTGCAGGAGCAGAACCAGCAGCCAAGAGGGATGAGGTAATTTCCCTGCCTCTGCCGGACCAACTCCAGGTAATTTCCCTGCCTCCGCCGGAGCCACTCCATCTCCAGGTGGTATGACCCCATCCCTGCCAAAGGGGTCTGCTCCCAGGACCCCCTGGGCTGGGCATTGCCCTTGAGAGGCCTTGCACCATACCAGCTAGCAGCACCACCAGAAGAGCGTCCTGTGGGAGGAGATGGTCAGCTCAGCCCCCGGTGGCCACAGCAGCAGGTGTCTCGGGCGGTACTCGCCTTTGGGAGTGGTGCTGGCGGGGTTCGCAAGGAGCCGCTCGCTGTGTGCAGCCCGTTTGAACTGGCGCTGGAACCGGCCGCGGAGGCGCACGTTCTCCTCGCTCTCCGAGGACGGGATGGACAGGCTGCGCTCCTCGTCCAGGGAGAGATCGCTGTCCGAGTCGGAGTCTTGGTCTGTCAGGGCACAGGCAGGCGGGAGTGGTGGGGAAGGGGGCAGGTGAGGGGCGTTTGGGCAGGGTGGGAAGGAGCTGCTGGAGTTTGCCAGTGAGTGTCCTGAGGTGACATCCCTCCGATCTTGCACAAAACACAGACCCTGTGTTTGGATGTTGCCCAGCCCAGCATGGCCTTGGGGGTGGGGCTGTGCTGTTGTTCCCCCACAGGCGGGAAGCTCGCTGCTCACCTGGGCACTGTTCAGCGACCCCGGGCTCTCCCGCCCCCCCCACAGGCCAAGCATAGGCAGGAGTCAGAGGGAGGCTGCTGGGAGTGGCAGGTGCTCAAGGTGCTGCAAGGATCGGGCCGGGAAGCATCAGCTCAAAGGCTGCTCCCTCGTACGGGAAAGGTGCTTGCCAGGCAGCTGCTGCACAGCCCTGAGCTTTCTCCCGTCCAGAGGCAGGCCCTGGGGGGCCAAGCTGCCCGGTCTCTGCCTTACCTCCCCCTGCGTCGCGGTGGAACATGGCCACGTCCAGGTCCGTGGGGCCGGTGTGACCCAGCAGGCTGTGATCCAGGGCTGAGCCCTGACGCGCCATCACGTTCTCTCTGAAACAAACACCCACAGACACCAGCTCCTCACCTGTCCTGGGGGAGCGGGTGAGGGACTGGAACCGCAAGGAGTGCTGTGGGTAGGACTGGGGGGCTCCAGCAGAGCTGTGCAGTGCTCAGGGCTGGGCTAGCAGGGGCTGTGGTGGGCCAGGAGAGGGGGGCTGGCAGAGCTCAGGACTGGAAGAGCAGGGGCCCGTTATGGGGTCAGGAGTGGGGCACAGCCCAGGGGACGGTGGTGGGCCAGGAGTGATGTCAGCCAGCAGAGCTGCACAGGCACCTCAGGATGGAGATTAGTGCCGTCCCCTCTCCAGCGTGGGCCCTGCTCCCATCACCCACCACGTTGGTAGGGTCTCAGCTCTGCCTTTGTTGGCTCATTCACATCCCGCCCCCAGCAGCCAGGCAGCTGTGGGCCTCCCGCTCTGGCTGCTCCGCACCTGAGGTAGCCCCTCTGGCTGGAGTGGGTGCGGGCTGAGCGCACGCTGCTGACCGAGGAGATGGTGGAGGCCCCCAGGGTGATACGAATGAGGCCGCTCTCCTCAAACAGGGCCGTGTTGTTATAGGCGGTGGGGCCCTGGTGAGGAAGAGACACACAGAGAACTTATTAGGAAGAGGCTGCAGCAGCTGCGTCTTGAGAGTCTTTCCCTGCCCCGGCCAACACGGTACAGGGCGGGGTGGCCTGTGTGGGTTCCGGGACACCCCGTCAGACAGAGCAAAGGGACACCCCTCCTTCACTGGGGAGGGTCCCACCAGCCCCTCGTGAGGTCGGGGGCTCCCAGGGGCTGGGCTCATGACAGTACATGGATTCAGACTCGAGCTGTGGGGTTAGGACCTGGCCCGGGAGCCTTGTCCTCCTGGAGCAGGACAGCAAGGCCCCGTTAACCTGCCTGCTGGGGGGCCAGGCTGGGCCCGGGGAGGGATGCCCTCTCCAGCCAAGGGCCGGCTCAGGTGCAAAGAAGACCCTTATCTTTGGCTCACTCGCTGGGGCAGTGCCCTTCACACCCACCTGAGCAGATCTAGCCGCCTCCTCGCCCTGACTCTTCTTGCCAAGACAGGCCAGTTTCCAGGCCTCCTGCACCTCTGCATTCAGGACGCAGAACAGCACCAGCACGGCCAGGCCCTGAGAGGGAGGGGAAGAGAGGCTGTGAGCCTGACGAGTGAGTGCAGGGAAACATTCAGCACAGCTGGGACCCAGTCCTCCTAGCAATGGGGCAGTGCTGAAGATGGGCTCTAGCCCATTGGGAGTGTGCTAATGGAGTCAGTCAGCTCTCCTCGCTCACATTGCCTGGCACTGCACCCCTGCCTTTCAGCGAGTCAGCTCTCCTCGCTCGCACTGCCTGGCACTGTATCCCTGCCTTCCAGTCAGTCGGCTCTCCTCGCTCGCACTGCCTGGCACTGCGTCCCTGCCTTTCAGTCAGATGGCTCTCCTCGCTCGCACTGCCTGGCACTGCATCCCTGCCTTTCAGCGAGTCAGCTCTCCTCGCTCGCACTGCCTGGCACTGCATCCCTGCCTTCCAGTCAGTCGGCTCTCCTCGCTCGCACTGCCTGGCACTGCGTCCCTGCCTTTCAGTCACTCAGCTCCCCTCGCTCACACTGCCTGGCACTGCGTCCCTGCCTTTCAGTCACTCGGCTCTCCTTGCTCGCACTGCCTGGCACTGCATCCCTGCCTTCCAGTCAGTCGGCTCTCCTCGCTCACACTGCCTGGCACTGCGTCCCTGCCTTTCAGTCAGATGGCTCTCCTCGCTCGCACTGCCTGGCACTGCATCCCTGCCTTTCAGTCACTCGGCTCCCCTCGCTCACACTGCCTGGCACTGCGTCCCTGCCTTTCAGTGAGTCAGCTCTCCTCGCTCGCACTGCCTGGCACTGCATCCCTGCCTTCCAGTCAGTCGGCTCTCTTCGCTCGCACTGCCTGGCACTGCGTCCCTGCCTTTCAGTCAGACGGCTCTCCTCGCTCGCACTGCCTGGCACTGCATCCCTGCCTTTCAGTCACTCGGCTCCCCTCGCTCACACTGCCTGGCACTGCGTCCCTGCCTTTCAGTCACTCGGCTCTCCTCGCTCGCACTGCCTGGCACTGCGTCCCTGCCTTACAGTCAGTCGGCTCTCCTCACTCGCACTGCCTGGCACTGCGTCCCTGCCTTTCAGTCACTCGGCTCCCCTCGCTCACACTGCCTGGCACTGCATCCCTGCCTTCCAGTCAGTCGGCTCTCCTCGCTCGCACTGCCTGGCACTGCGTCCCTGCCTTTCAGTCAGATGGCTCTCCTCGCTCGCACTGCCTGGCACTGCATCCCTGCCTTTCAGTCACTCGGCTCCCCTCGCTCACACTGCCTGGCACTGCGTCCCTGCCTTTCAGTGAGTCAGCTCTCCTCGCTCGCACTGCCTGGCACTGCATCCCTGCCTTCCAGTCAGTCGGCTCTCCTGGCTCGCACTGCCTGGCACTGCGTCCCTGCCTTTCAGTCAGACGGCTCTCCTCGCTCACACTGCCTGGCACTGCGTCCCTGCCTTTCAGTCACTCGGCTCCCCTCGCTCACACTGCCTGGCGCTGCGTCCCTGCCTTTCAGTCACTCGGCTCTCCTCGCTCGCACTGCCTGGCACTGCGTCTCTGCCTTCCAGTCAGTCGGCTCTCCTCGCTCGCACTGCCTGGCACTGCGTCCCTGCCTTCCAGTCAGTCGGCTCTCCTCGCTCGCACTGCCTGGCACTGCATCCCTGCCTTTCAGTCACTCGGCTCCCCTCGCTCACACTGCCTGGCACTGCGTCCCTGCCTTTCAGTCACTCGGCTCTCCTCGCTCGCACTGCCTGGCACTGCGTCCCTGCCTTCCAGTCAGTCGGCTCTCCTCGCTCGCACTGCCTGGCACTGCGTCCCTGCCTTTCAGTCACTCGGCTCCCCTCGCTCACACTGCCTGGCACTGCGTCCCTGCCTTTCAGTCACTCGGCTCTCCTCGCTCGCACTGCCTGGCACTGCATCCCTGCCTTCCAGTCAGTCGGCTCTCCTCACTCGCACTGCCTGGCACTGCGTCCCTGCCTTTCAGTCACTCGGCTCCCCTCGCTCACACTGCCTGGCACTGCGTCCCTGCCTTTCAGTCACTCGGCTCTCCTCGCTCGCACTGCCTGGCACTGCACCCCTGCCTTCCAGTCAGTCGGCTCTCCTCGCTCTCACTGCCTGGCACTGCGTCCCTGCCTTCCAGTCAGTCGGCTCTCCTCGCTCGCACTGCCTGGCACTGCATCCCTGCCTTTCAGTCACTCGGCTCCCCTCGCTCACACTGCCTGGCACTGTGTCCCTGCCTTTCAGTGAGTCAGCTCTCCTCGCTTGCACTGCCTGGCACTGCATCCCTGCCTTTCAGTCAGACGGCTCTCCTCGCTCGCACTGCCTGGCACTGCATCCCTGCCTTTCAGTCACTCGGCTCCCCTCGCTCATACTGCCTGGCACTGCGTCCCTGCCTTTCAGTCACTCGGCTCTCCTCGCTCACACTGCCTGGCACTGCACCCCTGCCTTCCAGTCAGTCGGCTCTCCTGGCTCGCACTGCCTGGCACTGCGTCCCTGCCTTTCAGTCAGATGGCTCTCCTCGCTCGCACTGCCTGGCACTGCATCCCTGCCTTTCAGTCACTCGGCTCCCCTCGCTCACACTGCCTGGCACTGCGTCCCTGCCTTTCAGTCACTCGGCTCTCCTCGCTCGCACTGCCTGGCACTGCATCCCTGCCTTCCAGTCAGTCGGCTCTCCTCGCTCGCACTGCCTGGCACTGCGTCCCTGCCTTTCAGTCAGACGGCTCTCCTCGCTCGCACTGCCTGGCACTGCATCCCTGCCTTTCAGTCACTCGGCTCTCCTCGCTCGCACTGCCTGCACTGCGTCCCTGCCTTTCAGTCAGACGGCTCTCCTCGCTCGCACTGCCTGGCACTGCACCCCTGCCTTCCAGTCAGTCGGCTCTCCTCGCTCTCACTGCCTGGCACTGCGTCCCTGCCTTCCAGTCAGTCGGCTCTCCTCGCTCGCACTGCCTGGCACTGCGTCCCTGCCCTCCAGTCAGTCAGCTCTCCTCGCTCACACTGCCTGGCACTGCATCCCTGCCCTTCAGTCACTCGGCTCTCCTCGCTTGTACTGCCTGGCACTGCATCCCTGCCTTCCAGTCAGTCGGCTCTCCTCGCTCGCACTGCCTGGCACTGCATCCCTGCCTTCCAGTCAGTCGGCTCTCCTCACTCGCACTGCCTGGCACTGCATCCCTGCCTTCCAGTCAGTCGGCTCTCCTCACTCGTACTTCCTGGCACTGCATCCCTGCCTTCCCATCACTCGGCTCTCCTCGCTCGTACTTCCTGGCACTGCACCCCTGCCTTCCAGTCAGTCGGCTCTCCTCGCTCTCACTGCCTGGCACTGCACCCCTGCCTTCCAGTCACTCGGCTCCCCTCGCTCGCACTGCCTGGCACTGCACCCCTGCCTTCCAGTCAGTCGGCTCTCCTCGCTCTCACTGCCTGGCACTGCGTCCCTGCCTTTCAGTCACTCGGCTCTCCTCGCTCGCACTGCCTGGCACTGCGTCCCTGCCCTCCAGTCAGTCAGCTCTCCTCGCTCACACTGCCTGGCACTGCATCCCTGCCCTTCAGTCACTCGGCTCTCCTCGCTTGCACTGCCTGGCACTGCATCCCTGCCCTTCAGTCACTCGGCTCTCCTCGCTTGTACTGCCTGGCACTGCATCCCTGCCTTCCAGTCAGTCGGCTCTCCTCGCTCGCACTGCCTGGCACTGCATCCCTGCCTTCCAGTCAGTCGGCTCTCCTCACTCGCACTGCCTGGCACTGCATCCCTGCCTTCCAGTCAGTCGGCTCTCCTCACTCGTACTTCCTGGCACTGCATCCCTGCCTTCCCATCACTCGGCTCTCCTCGCTCGCACTGCCTGGCACTGCATCCCTGCCTTCCAGTCACTTGGGTCAACATTGCATGTGGGTCAATCTCCAGCACAGTGCAGAGTGCTGCATCTAGATGCCCAACAGGGCAGCAGAGCCACAGAGCAGACTCATTTCTGTGCTGAGCAGGTGGCCCCTCAGGAGTCACTGGCCCCTGAAAGTGGAAGGCCCCAGCTGCTCCCCCTGGGAGAGTGCTTCCTGCTGGACACATTCCCTATGGATCTCTGGGGCAGGACTAGGTGCCTGCCCTGCTCTCTCACTTGCGTGAGGCCCGGCAGTGGTTGAACCAGTTTCTTCCCCTGGGAAGCAGCAGGTCTGCTCTAGGGTGGAATCAGAGACTGACGGAGCTTTGGGCCATGGACAGGTGCAAACATGAATACACTCCAGCTAGCACAATGTCTCAGTGCTTGGAGCTTGGGCTCCCAGCTCTACCTGCTTGCTGGGCCACCAGCGACTTACAAGGAGGGCCTGCTGCCTGCCAGGCCCTGGCCCAGGGGTACAGAAGGGGAGAGAGGAGAGTGGCTGTCCCAGGGGAAGGGGAAAATTCAAACTGGGGCTGTCTGGGCAGCTGATCCACGGCCAGGGAGCAGGCGCAAGGCTGCTAGCCAGGAGTCACAGTGACAGTGGCTTTGGGGGTGATGGGGCATCATTGTCCATATAGGGGTTAGGCTGGGCAGCCACTGGGGTAATTCAAGCAGTGGCTGTTGGTGGCTGTCAGTGTGCCCTGGCACACAGCTCCCAACAGCCCTTGTGCATCTGCTTCAGATATAGGCCCAGCTGTCTGCTGATCCATTTCCTGACAGCAGAAGCTCCTCTGAAGCTGCTCGTTATTGTCCCATTACGGCCCAGTGCAGAACGAGCAACTCATTTGGGCTGACAAGGGACGTCTCTTCTCAGTGCAGCAGATCTCTGTCCCTCTCCAGCCGCGGTTTTCAACCTCTGGTCTGCAGACACTTGGGGGGTCCCACAGGCTGTGTCTAAGGGTAGTTATTGCCATAGAACTGTGGGTTTCCACCAGTGGTCTGCAGACCCCCAGGGCAGCAGACTAGCTCTGAGCTTTCCAAAGCGGGTCTCACCCCCATTTGGCATTTGCTAGGGGTCCCCAAATGAAAGAAGTGGAAAACTACTGTGCAAGGCTGGCAAATTAGAAGGTGAACCTGGGCAACAACCACTCGCGGGAGCAGTCCGGTTATGAGTGAGCAGAGCAGCAGGAGGGTGCCAGAAATCAGGAGCTCCCCCAGGGCAGCACAAGGCACACAGCAGGTCCTTGGGATTAGCGAGCACAGAAGAGGGAGAGAAGGGAAGGGCAGGGCACAGGCACTGCAGGAAGGCGTGTGCTGCGCTCCAACAGAACGCCCCTCTTTGGGTCACACTCCTGAGGCAGGGTGGGGGGACCCTGCCGGTGGCCAAACCGGCAGGGTGACTGCCTGGGGGAAGCTTGTGTGCGGAGGGATAAGTGCTGGCAATGTGTTGGAAGGGTGCGCCGACCTCGGCTTATCTCTGGGACACGCGCGCCAGAGAGGCATGAACAGCCAATGTGTGCATGTCCGTGTGTGTGTGTGGGGTGCACGCACATGTGTGTGAGCGGCGCAGCCCATCCGCAGGTGGGGATCTGAGAGGCTGGGAGGAGTCAGTTCCATGCTGCTGCCCTAAGACAGCCCTGTTTGCTGGGTGAAAGCTCAGCTTACCGCCCTCCTTGGAGCAGGAAGAATGAAACACGGGGGCTGCTGTGGTGCTGCAGGGCTGGTCTGCGCTGGGGAGCGTAGCACAGGAGAGCTGGGAGCAGGGGACCTCCAGGGTCAGCCTGGGCCGTGGACCCAGGCATGGGGGAGCAGGAAAGCCAGGGAGCTCCTAGATGACTGCAGGGCCAGACTGAGGAAGGCAGCATGGGGGCGCTGGGGGAAGCACAGGGGAATGCTGCAGAGCAGGTGCCAACAGACCCCAGCTCCGTTTTCCATCTTTCCTGCCCTGTTCAGTGCTGCCTGGCTGCCCTTTAACCTGCCTTTGCGTTGCGTAAATGTCCCTAGCACTGTTCCCTGTCCAAAGGCGGCAGTGAGAGATGCTCCGAGAGGTGGAGGGCCAGGCTGGATGGAGAGTTACCTGGAGACTGCAGAGGACAGTGTGGAGGTAGTGGAAAGCCAGGACACTGTTGTTGACAGCCAAGAGGCCAAAGAGCCAGGTAGTGCTAATAACTAGAAGCAGAACAAAGGAGCTTCGCAGCGTCATGCTGGAGAGAGAGAGAGCGAGAGAGAGGCAGACAGAGACAGGGGTGCAGAGGTTAGACTCTCGTGTTACTCCACAGACTGTCACTCGGAGCCAGGGCCATAGTGGAAGTACACTGCTGCCCCAGGCTGCCAGCTCCCCAGCGGCTCACCAGCAGCCAGTGTGACAACACCCCTCCCCACCCCCCGCAGCACTGACACCCTGTTTGCGCCTGCTGCACGAGTCCAGCTCCCAAGCCCGTGCCCGGTCCAGACAGATCGCGACTAGCTGAGCACCGGCAAAGCACGCAGGAAGATACAGCCCCGGCCCCGAGGTGCCTCTCTTCTGGGTGAGATGGGCAGGACGGCTTGGGTACGGAAGACGCTTGGGCTGGGGGAGGCGTAAGGGACGACTCAGAAGAAAGCAGTGAAAGCACCAGCGGAGAAGAGGCTAACGGGGCAGTTAGAAGAGCTGGGTTGAGTGCAGGCAGCACGAGGGAGCGAAAAGGAGACGGCACCGAGAGGGAGGCTGGTCAGAGCCTTGGGTAGATGGGAGGCAAGCGAGGGGAGCCGGTGAGGGATCTGAGCAGGGGGCTCACATGGGCCGGGCTGTGGAGAGGGAGCACTTTTCAGCAGTGGACCGGCCGGAGAGGAGGCTGGTGAGACGCAGGGGCCTGACAGGAAGAGGCTGTGGGAGCTGGGGTGAGACGTTAGAGAAATGACTGTTGGCAGCAGACATGGGAGCGGAAGGCGTTGTTGAGGCCGATTCTGGACAACAGAGAGGCCAGGCAAACGCTGACTGTGATGGCGAAGGGGATCCCCTGGGGAGAGGAATGCAGACACCTGTGGTAGGGAGCGGAGCAGCAGGCCCTCCAGGGACCCTGGCCAAGCTGTACTCACAGAACTGATTTCTTCTTGGTCTCCTTCTGCCCGGGGGCACATGACGTCCTGGCCACCAGCAGGGACATCGCCCCATTCAGCTGAAAGCAGAAAGAACGGTTAGACGCGCCTCTGCTGCTCCACCCCTGAGGTGCTCTCGCTGTCCAGTGCTGCCGTCTCCGCCATGCGCCTCCACATGCTCCCGTACTCAGCTCTGTGCCGGCCTGGAATCACCCACCCCCTCCCCCGTCTACGCCACACAAGCCCAACTCCTCTGGCCTTCACCCTCCTGCCAGGCTTGGGGACGTGTGACGGGAAAGGAAGCCCCGGGGGGAAGAAGAGAGCACACGAGGAAGGGGCAAACCTTGGGGGACAGAGGGAATATAAGTGGAGGAGGCAAAGCAAGGAGAGAGGAAGACATGGAAGGCCAGGGATGCAGACATATGAAGTGCACAGAAGGGGAGGTCATGGGGGGTGGGACAGAACACAGCAAAAACATGAGAGGCATTTACCACAATGACAACAGTGATGGGGCCTGCAAAGCTCCAGACCAGCTTATCGTGGATAGAAATCCAGCAGAAATCTGGGTTCCCATAGCCGTCTGGGTCCAAGCCAACTGCCAGCCCTGGTGCGGGGGACAGAAGGGAAAGGTCAGTTCCAGGAGACAGCCACCGAGAGGACATTGGGTCACTGCACACGTCCACTGTGGCCGCTTCCACCACAGCCTATCAAAAACAGAGACCAAACATTGGCCAATGCAGCCTCAGAGTGCTCCTCAGAGAGCAGTAGCATTGTCCTCATTCACAGGGGAAGAAGGCTGTATTATGGAGGGAAAATGCCTTGCCCAAGGCCATAACAGAGCCCGGGGGCAGAAATGGGGGCAGAACCTGTGTCTTCTGGCTCTCAGTCCAGTGGTCCCTCTTCCCCTTCCCACCAAGGCCTCTGGTCACATGGCATATCAACGGAAATATCCACCAATGGCTAAGGGGCTGGTTAGAGAGGCGCGAGCCCCTTGCTTCACTGCTCGAGACATGCTCCTCAGCAGAGCCTCACAACAGGGATTTGCTGCTGGGAAGACATGCCCCAGGAGTGATGACCCCTGGGACATGATCGAGATGAACAGCCAAAGGACATTTGCATCCCATGCTGTAAGCCTCAGAGTGGCAGGCGCTTCATGGCCTTCTGGTCAGGAAGGGCGAGAAGCCTGGTAGGTTCTGTAGGAATGAGACCCTGGCCTGTAAACCTGTGGACATTTCACAGCAGAAAACTACAGCACATCCTCTGCTGTAGCAGCAGACACCAGAGCTGCGTCTACACGTGCACGCTACTTCGAAGTAGCGGCAGTAACTTCGAAATAGCGCCCGTCACGTCTACACGTGTTGGGCGCTATTTCGAAGTTGAAATCGACATTAGGCGGCGAGACGTCGAAGTCGCTAACCCCATGAGGGGATGGGAATAGCGCCCTACTTCGACGTTCAACATCGAAGTAGGGACGTGTAGACGATCCGCGTCCCGCAACATCGAAATAGCGGGGTCCTCCATGGCGGCCATCAGCTGGGGGGTTGAGAGATACTCTCTCTCCAGCCCTTGCGGGGCTCTGTGGTCACCGTGGGCAGCAGCCCTTAGCCCAGGGCTTCTGGCTGCTGCTGCTGCAGCTGGGGGTCCGTGCTGCATATACAGGGTCTGCAACTAGTTGTTGGCTCTGTGTATCTTGCACTGTTTAATGAAAGTGTGTCTGGGAGGGGCCCTTTAAGGGAGCGACTTGCTGTTGAGTCTGCCCCGTGACCCTGTCTGCAGCTGTGCCTGGCTCCCTTATTTCGATGTGTGCTACTTTGGCGTGTAGACGTTCCCTCGCTGTGCCTATTTCGATGTTGGGCTGAGCAACGTCGAAGTTGAACATCGACGTTGCCAGCCCTGGAGGACGTGTAGACGTTATTCATCGAAATAGCCTATTTCGATGTCGCAACATCGAAATAAGCTATTTCGAAGTTGGGTGCACGTGTAGACGTAGCCCAGGAGTGGTATAAATGCAGAGTGTCTTCACGGCTGCCTTACAGCTAAATAATTCCTGCTCCACAGTGTACCTCTCCGACTGTACCTTCATGGTCTAGTGTCTGTTGGCTACACCTATACCGCCCAAACACACACACAGGGATGCCCACAGACATGGACCACACCCTCCCAAACCCCTTCCCCCACCAGACATTCAGGCTGGACAATGGCCATGGAACCAGAAAGGAGACAATTTCTGGGGCCCATGCACTGTTCCTTCAGCACTGGCATTGACCAAAGGGAGTTTCTGAGGCTGATGCCTTTGGCAGAGCCCAAGGCCAAGCCATTTCCATGCTGGAGCAAGACGTCTCCATTTCTGGCCTCCCAAGGCAGTACCTACCGGTGATGATGGCAGGCACCCCCCAGCCAATGGCGTAATAGAACCTCATGGCTCCAAAGTTGATGTTGCGTGCTTCAGTCTGCATGCGGTAGATGTGCAGCCCCTGCACAAAGAGCCAGGCGAAGGTGGAGAGGAAGAAGTAGTGCAGCAGGATGGCAATCACCGTGCAGAGGAACTGAAAGGAGCAAAACCCCAGTCAATGCACGGCCAGCCCATCCAGCGGGGGAAGGCCCCTGCTTGCCTGGCAGAGCCACCCCCAGAGCACTCCGGACATCCTCAGTCTGCTCTGCACATGGCCGGGAGATGGCCTGTATGTCCGCTGACTGCCCCGACCTAAGCTGCTGTGTCCCAAACCCCTAGACAGGGGCTAGACGTCTGGATCCGAAGTCAGTAATAAACCCTGGAACAGACCTTCTCAAAGAGCCCACATCCGCAGCCCAGTTCATGTCCCTTCCCCCGCTGCCCCCCGCAGGTCAGTGTCTATTGGGAAGGTGGTTTGAGTGACGCTCTCTGTTCTTCAGGGAGGTGGGGAACGTTCTGACCCTTCTGGGGCTTGAACCAAAGGTCTACCGCAGGTCCAGCAACTCCACCAGGTGTGCTAAGGAGAATCCCCAGTAGCCATCCACTTCTGAGCCAGATGGACTACAGCCTCCAGGAGCGAGAGCTCCTCAACCCCCAGACATGGGATTCTGCTGATTTTAAGTAACCCCCCATGCCACGTGGCAGAGAGGTGGCAACATGACCCAATGCTATGGCTGATGCCAGAGGCCCAAAAAGGAGCTCAGACACTGCAGCAAGGAGTATGGTACAAAACCTACTGAGAAAAGGTTGGATTGTGTCAAAGAGAGACTCCCATTCCTCCCGCAGATGTCCCAGTGAGCCTGGGAGGCTGCACCCTGCAGGGTGATCCCAGAGCTCAGGGTGCATCAGGCAAAGTCCCAGGCCCAACATTCAAACGAGGCCACAACATGAAACACGGGAGACTGAACTAGCAAAACAATTTACACTCTTGCTCCGCTCTCCGTGCACCTGGGTCGTGCTGGGTCTCATTGCCACACCCTACATCTCTACCATCGGCTGGCACCACCCCATCCCGCCGCACTCAGGACTGTCTTCTTCCCACCTTACCTGATGTTCAGTGTGGTTGATACCTAAGAGGAAGAGCAGCTCGGAGAAGAAGAGAGTGACAGATATGTTGGAGTAGATGCCCCGGGTGTTGGACTTGAGGTCTTTCAGACATGTCAGGAAGGAGAAGGTCAGCAACAAGGCCACCAGAGAGAGAGACACCAGGGCATAGGTGACGATGGCCAGGGTCTCCAAGTCACCCTCCAGCTGCTGTAGATGGAGACCGAAGACAAAAGGCAGAGTCAGGCGAGAAAGCAGTGAGCACCTCTCTCCATGCAGTGGGGAGAAGCAGCCTCGCATTTTTTGCTGCATTTCTGCAGTGGGCGCTGTCTGCACCACATCACCCAGAGACTAATCCTGAATGTTCTGGTGCATTTCAATCAGGAAGGGGCAAACTATGGCCCGTGGGCTTTGAATCTGGCCCTGAGAATTACAAGTCCATTGGCACAGCAGGGATAAGGCAGGGTCCCTGCCTGTCCTGGCCCCACACCACTCCTGGAAGCATCTGGCACATCCCTGCAGCTCCTGTGAGAGGGAGGTGCCACCCCAGTAGTTCTCATTGGCTTGGAAGGGGGAAAAGTGGCCAAAAGAAGCTGAGGGTGCAGAACCTGTGGGCAGGGATAGTATGTGGAACCTCCCCTCTGCAAGAAATGCTGCTGGACATGCTGGTCACTTCCAGGAGCCAGGGCAGTGGGGGAGCCTGCCTTAGCCCTGTTAAGCTGCCGACTGGGAGCCACCCAAGGTTACTGCCACCCAGCTGGAGTCTGCACCCTGCATCCACTGCCCCACGCCCCTGCTCTGCCCCCCATACCCCGCATGCTCTTCTGCACCCTCCTTGCACCACAATCTTCTGCCCTGACCCCCCGTGCTCCAGCCCCCGCCCCAAGCCCCTCCTGCACCCCGCACCCCCTCCCACACTCCAACCCCCTGCACCCCACACTCCCTATCCCAGCCCTTCATTTCTGACCTGCTACAGGATTTCCCCACCCAGATGTGCCCCTTGAGCCAGAGAGGTTGCCCAGCTCTCTTTTAAGTTGTGGTCCCAGAAGCACCAAGGGATGCTCTGTTCTCCTACTTGTCCACAGCACCCATCACCACCTCCCTGCAACGTACCCTTTTGTTCTGGTTTTCTCCTTCCCCCACTACAGCTTTTCCATGCCTTCCTGCCCTCCCTCCCACCTCCGCGGAGGGTTGGGTACCTCTCGGTGGGAGCTATCCATCAGCACCCCAAAGGTGCCCAACTGGGAACACTGGCAGCGCACATGCGTGGTGTTTCTGAACACCAGATCACAATCCCGCGCTGTCCAGAAGCCAGAAGGGTCCGTCCTGCAGCCATAAGAGAACACAGAGCAATCTCAAAGGAAAAGGCCTTGCTAGTCGTGTCTCCTGCTGGGCCCAGAGGGGCCAGGAGTGCATAGGTGAGGAGCAGCCTGCAGAGCAGCAGCCTGCTCATTGGCTTGGGCTGCCTGGACAGGTTCGCTGCTCCTTCTAAGGCAGCAAGGCATAAGAGGGTGTTTCCATGTTCAGATATTTAAGCATCTTCTCAATACTGCCTGAAGCTGGTGGCTTCTGCCCTCAGCAGCAGGGTCCATGTAAAGTGCCAGAAGGCAGCACCTTGGTGGGACAGTTCCCACCCTCCCTGACGACTGCCCCACACCTCCGCCCTCACTAGTGACAGAGCTCTGCTCCAGCTCACAGCACCAAGGACTTAAAAGGAGTCAGGCAACTCTTCAGCTTCTGCAGTTGCTTTGACTCAAACCCTCAAGGGCTGGAGCAGTGAATGGCCCCAGGGTGAGCAAGAGCAAGCACCTGGGCTGGGCGCGAGCGTGGTGCAGACAGGCCGGGCACTTACTGGCTGGAATGATTCCACTGGACACAGAGGGGCTTGCTGCGGTTGGCCGTCTCCAGCAGGCGGAACTCCAGCACCAGGGGCGTGTCCAACGTGCCCCGCACAAAGGTGTGGTTGCTGAAGACGGACACGCTCACAATGGGGGAGTTCATGACAGGGTTCTTGGGCAGCCTGTAAGAGATGGCAAGGGCCACGTCATTGAGCCTGTCAGTCACCCAACCTGCCTGGCCTCACAGGGAATGGCAGAGGGCTGACGAGTGGCAGGGAGCTGATGAGGGCTGGACTGACATCCTGAAACATCCATGTCTAGGGCACAGGCTGCCTTAGGCCATGCAGCAATGGCACTTCATGTTCTGCAGTCAGTGTCTTCTTGCTGCCAATATGGGGCCAAGCAGGATCAGTTGTGTGAATGGTTTCAGTGTTGCAGATACCACCTCTGGACAGAGCCTCCAGCCTCCACACAGGCCCCTAGGCAGCCATCAACCCTGAAAAATCCCACACCCAGGCCCCACACAGCTGGCAGTACCCCGCTGCTCGCAGCCTCTCTGCATGCAGCGCATTGCCCGGCAGAGTGACAAACACACAGAGATCAGTACCTGAGATTGCGGCGATCCACCTGGTAGCGGGCTGGCAGCAGTCCCCCCAGGGTGCGGTAGATGATGAGGATGATGATGGTGACGGCAGGCTCAGGTTCTGGGGGAGTCAGCTTTGGGGAGGAGCTCTCCATGGTGTCATTCATTTCCCTGCTCGTGAGTGTGGGGGTGGCTGTGGGCAGAGCTTGGGTCAGAAAACACACCTGTAACAACACTGTGATGCTACACCTCCTTATTTTGAAGAAAATATGTTTTTTGAATATGAATACACATAATTTGAAGAGGCTTTATGCAAAACAGGGCAAGTAATTTATAATTCAAGAGCCTGTAATGCCCTGAATGTGTATATTCTATTTGTATGCATATATATTTCTTGTCTGGAATGTTAGAGATATGAAGTGTAAAGCTGTTTATTAATTCTACGTTGTCTAGTGAAAGTCATTAATGGGCCATAAGGAACTTAATGGTCTGGTGCTCAAAACAATGGTCTGTGAAGGAGTTTGTTGCATCTGTAAGCCTAAACTGTGGCTGGTCCTACAAAAACATGTGACCATGCCACCTGGGGCTGGAATAAATTTTGAATTTTGCACTCTTCCGGGGCAGGGGTAGGGGGAAAGACTTGAACAAAAGAGCCCTGCCATGGGAAAATACTTTTTAAGGGATAGGAAGCAAAGAATGATGGTTGTCAGCTGGCCAACGCTAAGAGGATATACAAGAACACCTGGAAAAAATGCTGGGCCCAGGTCAGAGAAACAGATCAGCTCTGGCTTGTGAAAAAAATTACCAGAAATAAGTACTAGGGAGATGAAGATCACAGATAGAAGAACATACAGCAGATGAGCAAGCGGGGTACAGAAAAGATACAAGTACCATACAGCAGATATTGGCATTAAGACTGATGGTGGAAAAAGCTCAACGAAAGAACAAGAACGTATACACTTGCTTCGTTGATTTTCAAAAGGCATTTGACAGTATAGATCAGAAAGTGACTTGGGCAGTGTTGGAGTCATACAGAGTGCATAGCAAACTGATTCAGTTGTTGAAGGATATCAATGACAATGCGGAGGCAGCGGTGAGAACATGCGGGGAATTGGGAAGTTGGTTTAAAACAAGTAGAGGTACGAGACAAGGAGATCCAATATCGCCAAGTATCTTCATTGCACACCTGGAGAGAGCAATGGACAAGATCAAGGAAGAGGTAGAAGGGGTATCTGTGCCTGGGAAAAGAATTAACAACTTGAGGTTTGCAGATGATATAGTTATCATTGAGGAGGATGAGGAGAAGCTAGTGAAAATAGTGCAAGTGTTAAAGAAGGGAAGTGGTACAGACTGATTATGAACATCGATAAAACAAAAACAATGGTATTTGGAGATAAGGAAATAGGAAGGAAGATCAGCGTCGATGGCATTGAACTAGAAAATGTAGAGAAGTTCACATATCTGGGGAGCAACATAACGTATGATCTAGACTGTAAGAAGGAAATAGCGACTAGAATAGTGAAAGCAAAAGCGAGTTTGAAGGTGATGGATAAGATCTGGAAATGCAAAGCAATTAGCTTAAGAACGAAGCTGAGCATCTTGAAAAGGTGTGTATTCAGCAGTATGTTGTATGGATGTGAGACATGGGTGATAACGAAAGATTCAAAAAGAAGAATATTGGCCATCAAAAGGAGTTGTTATAGAAAGATTCTCAGAATAGGATGGATGCAGAAGGTCACCAATGAGGAATTATATAGGAAGATACAGCCGAACGAGAACCTGCTGCAGAAGGTTATAAAATGTAAGCTACAACTATTTGCAGAACGAACGATGAACGAAAAATCAAGACCCTGGCATTCAGCATAATGGACGGTTCGAATAGGAGAGGCAGATCCCACAGAGAATGGATTGATGATGTAGTAGGTTGGTGCGGAGCTAGTCTACAGCAACTAAGCCACTCTGCATTGGACAAGGAAAGACAGAAGGAAATAGTGAGAGAGGCATCAGACACCAACTGGCACTGAGCCCACAGTTATTGATGATGATGATGAGAAGGACTTATGGTCTTGTAACAATGTTGCTGAGTGTATTAGGCTCAGTTGGCACGTCTTGTTTATTTTTGTAGCAACTGACTTTGATCTGTCTGTTTTCTCTTGCAATCACTTAAATCCTAGTTTTTATACTCAATAGAACATTTTCATTTATTATCAAACCCAGTGTAAAATAATTGTTATGGGATGGGAAGTAGCACTAGCTGTGCATATTTTTCTTTGACAAAGCGGGTAAACTTCTGAGCTTTCTCTGTGTAAAACTTTTATATGGAACAAGACAAATTTATCTGGGGGTTCAGTCCTATGTGGGGCTGTGCTCCTGGGTGCTGACATGTGCCTGTAACTGAACCCTCCCAGATCTGAACTGTTGTCAGCATCTGTATTATGTTGCAGGGGGGTCATTACCCAAATTCTGTGCCTTTGTCAGTTGAGACCAGAGCATCAGGCCCAGCAGGACAGGAAGGTGGGATGCTCAGAGCGCCGTCAGGCAGGCTCAGGGTAGGAGCAGCACACCGGGGGACAGTCCCAAGGGGACCTCTGTGACCCAACCCATCACAAATGGTACTGTGTCTTGTTCTGAGGCACAGCACAGACCTGGGGGTAGGAAGTGTCTGGTGTCCTGGGCCCTGGCTCATGAGCCACATGGCAGCCCTGGGTATGACGTCAGTGTCTCCTGGGAAGGAAGTTGTACAAAACCCCTATTGTCTTTGCTGGCCCTGCAGCGAGGAGCCCAGAGAGGTCCATGACCATAGCAATTCTCTCACTGGGAGGGGACATCTCAGAGCCTCTCTCTGGATACCACCTGCAGGGCCCCTGCATCATGGCCACCTCCCCACAAGGCCAGAGACGGCCTCCTGAGGCCAGCACTCAGTGCTATTCCAAGAGAGCCAGAAAGCAATGCCTGGCACTCCCTGTGAGCACTCAGCAGGCTCCCACCACCTGCCGGCCCAGGGTCTGCAGTACCAAGGGGACGCTCCCTCCGTCCCAGCCCAGGAAATGATGGGTTCATCTCTCCCCTAGACTGGGAAAAGGGGAGGACACACAGTTGCTCCCTGAGGTCCTGGGGCAGAGGAGTCTCTGACAGATCAGGAGGCAGCCCGGGCGGGGTTTCTGTTGGTCGCATGTCCCTCCAGCAGCTGTCCTACTTGCAGCACTGGTGCCTTGGCCGGACGGAACTGACTACCGCACCGGTCTGCATGCGGGCACACGAGCCCCCTGGGGAGGCAGCCACCACCCCATGTCCACTGCGTGGGGCGCAGAGCACGCGGTCACTTACCTTCCACCGCGGGGGGTGCAAGCACCGAGAGTGGGAGCAGCACGTGGGTGTGGGGGTCCCACATGGCCTGCCCCCGGAAAAGGCTGCTGTGGTAGCGGGGATAGCGCTGCTGGACGTGGGTGTGGTTCTCCAGGCGGTCAATGCTGAGCACTGCACGGGGAGGAGACAGAGGAATCAGGGGCCTGGGACAGCTCAGGCAGCCAGGGCTCCAGGAGAGTCCTTGCAGAGCAGAGAGAGGGAGGAGGGAGCAGCGCTGGACGGGTGAAAAGAAAGTCCAGCCCCATCCGCACTCACCAGCTCTGGGTGTGCTTGGGCAGGACTCAGGAGCAATGTGCTCTCTGAACGTGCCGGGCCTTGATGTGGGCCTATAAAAGGCACCTGTGCCCTCCCGTACATTCGCCCTCTAATGGGAGCACAGGGGAGACCCAGCTCTGCGTGAGAGAAACACCCAGGGATGCACGGCCCAGATCCACACGCAAGTGTGGGGAGAGTGGAACCAGCCAGTGGGCCAGACCCCAGAACCCAGGGGCACCTCCTCAGCGAGCTGAGAGCAGGCTGCCCAGGGAACGATGGCCCCGTCCGCCGTGTGAGGATTTTCGAGGAGTTGCAGAAGGTTGTGGCTGGTGGCGCTTTTCCCAAAGGACTTACAGAAGGGTGGGGCTAACTGAGAGGCAGCAGCTGGGCGCGGCTCCCCTGGGAGAGCTGAAGGCAGTGTTTAAGGGATAACTCTGCTAGGGGCATAACCTGGCAGGCCTGGCCACAGAGGTGGTGGGGCCCAAGGCAGCACATTGACAGCGGGGGCCCCACTCAGTTGGGAGTGTGGGTCCCTCAGGGCACAGGACCCAAGGCAACTGCCTCACTTGCCCTGCCCTAAGGCTGGGCCTGTGAACAGGGCGGAACTGCTACCTCTGCGCTTTGGCCAGGCCAGAGGGGTAACCCGACATCTCGCTCAAAGAGCAGTGGGCACATTAATGAACCCACATGCGGGGGAGCTCAGCTTTCCCTCCCCTGCAGCAGCACAGCACCCGGTGGACTCAGAGGCAAGAGCCCCGCTCCCTGCAGTACTGCAGGCTTTCCTGAGGGTCTCCCATCCAACCACGGGCCAGCTCCACCCTGGGCGTCCCAGAGCCGGCAATCGCAGTGGGAGGCCGCAGGGCCTCAGATTTCACTGGGCCTGTTTCAGCTCTTGGGGGTGTGGCAGCAGAGCGGCCAGCCCCACGCCACTGCCCTCTGGCCGTGCTTCCCGCCGGTGGCCTACGCACTGATGTTGGGGGTCACCACGCCAACGGGGTTGAGGTAGGTGAGTTTCATGTTGCTGGCGAGCGTGCCCGTGTACTCTCTCAGCTGCTCCATCAGCCCCATGCTGCCGTGCTCGCTCTGCAGCAGCAGGTCCCAGTGCTCCCGGTTCTCCAGGGCCAGCACCGAGCTGCCTGCCCTCAGCAGGTTCTGCAGACAGAGGGAGAGTCTTCAGCAGGCTTGAAGGTAAAAAAGGCCTTTCTCTGAAGTCTTCTAGGCCTCCTCTCTCCGTGCCCCTCCCTGCCTGCTGCAGGAGAGTCAGGAAAGAAGGGGGCAGAGTGTTCTCGGAGCTGGGCGTCACGCCAGCGGCAGAAGATCCCATGCTGTAACCTTTCACAGTATGGGAAGAGTTGCCTCCCTCAGTCCATGCTGGCCCCTTCTCAGTTGTGCCCCCTTGTCCCTCCCCTGCTCTCCGTAGGCTTCACATCCTTTTGCTCCTCAGAGTAATAGTGGGGCAGGCACCATCCCGATGGCTCACACGCCATGACAGGTTGCACCTATCCCACCTGGAGCTAAAGACTTGTGGCCCGCAGGGCTCAGAGCTAGTCCCAGGCTGGCGTGGCTGATGAGACTGAGAGGGCAGCGTCCTTAGTCCCAAAAAAGCTGGGCTGCGGCTGACCAAAGGGCAGTGCCACTGAGCTAGGGTTTGCTCAGCTGGGGAGGGCAACGGGGGGGTCCTCCCGACAGGAACGGTGCTCACCTCGTTGAAGTGGGCGTCCTGGGTGGCGGTCAGGCCGAAGCCGTGCTGCCTGCTCTCAAACGCCAGGAGGCAGGACAGCAGGCGGGAGGCGACGCGCACGTCGTTGCCGAAGTAGCGCTCCATCTGGTCTGTCACCAGACGCAACCGGTGGGCCAGCTTCTTCGCCTCAATGGTGTTCAGCTCCGTCTCATTCCTGTCCAGGCCCTCCAGCTGCCAGCAGGGAGAATGGAGACGGGATGAAGTGGCGCGATGGAGAGCTAAAATCCAGTCCCTCTCCCCACAGCTTTAACCCGGGGTAACGGAGAAAGGCTGATGGGCGACAGACCCAGCTGCTGGCTTTGGGGATCCAACTGCCACTGGATTGTGCTGGCCACTTCTGCAAGCCTGCGCATGGGAGGGTTCTCTCTACGGACCATCACAAGACTAATGGCCGGCCGTGGGACTAAGCATTTGCTGAAGTGGCCAGCAAAGTGTGCCTCAGCCATCCGCTCCCCTGGGAGAGGAGAAAAATGACACACCTCAATGCAGGGCTAACTCCACACAAGGGGGTCGCAGAGTTACAGACCCTCCCTCAGCTTGAAAGCTAGTCAAATTTGCATAGAAGTTTCCTTGTGGTTTCAACGCGTCACGTCTGCCCAGGAGCCCAGCTGGCATTTGCGTTAACACCACACAAACAGGCTGGCAAAATTGATGACAGTGGGCAATGCCCTCCACATAAAGTGAACAAGCTAGAAGAGGGGGAAGAGCAGCTAATGGAATATTTTTCTCTCTCCTCCATCTCACTGAATTACAAGACTCATGAGCGTCAGTCATCACTGAGGCGTATTAGACAATATTCAGGAGGAATTTTGATTCTGACCATTCAGAGCAACCCTTTAACTCGCACCTGTGGTGCCTACAGGCTGCTTCGCTCTGGAGCAGAGTGGCTAAGCGTCACTGGGCAAACAACAAAGGTTGAGTTGTTGTTGTTATCAAGTTGTGCACAAAGCAGGAATTAAAACAAAGGAGCAACTTCAAAGGAAACACCCCAGCAGGGCAAAGGAATTTCAAAGACAGGCTAAGAGCTGAAATTAACAACCCAACAGTAATGACTTGTCCAAATGCCTGGAAAGGAAATCATCAGAGGAATCTAAACGTTCGTCATTTAAACTTACTGACCAGGCAGTAACTACAGCTATGGCTACGCTAGACAGCTTACAGAGGTACTCATGCAGCTTTGCCACTCTAAACTCTCCACCATAGTTGCTCATAGCTCCAGGCTGACAGGCGAGCTCTCCCCTTGACATCGTTAATTCACCCACCACAAGCGACAGCAGGTCTGTTGGCAGGTGACATTCTCCTGCTGACATTGGTGCTTCTATCAGCATAACTTGTGTCGCTTGGAATGTCTTTTTCGCACTCCAGGCAACATAGATCGGGCCCACATAAGTGGTTGCGCAGACCTGGCCTACAAGTGACCACCCTGGGGCGATGAGAAAGCTGCTGCATGAACGTGTAGTGCTGTTGGAACCGAGGACACTGGGTCACCTGATCCAGTGGCCCTGCTGGGATGATTGATGCTTTCTCTCCGACTGCTGGGCTGGGACAGACGCTCTTATTCATCAGGGGCAGCTTGTGGCTGTGACAAACTAACAAACTCAACTGAACTAAAATCTAGTTAAAATTCACCCCCTATTTGAAGGTGGGTCTGGAGCATCCATGGCCTGAGAGGAGCTCCTAGGGGAGACAGGGACATGTTCTGATTGCCTCTAGGGCTGGATTTTCAAGTGCACAGTACTGCCGTTGGGACCAGGTTTTCAAAAGGGCTCAGAAGTGGGCACCCGGTGGGTGCAGAGCACTGTGGAAAGCCCAGCCCTTGTTTAGAGGCCTAAATGGAGCTTCTAAGGGCGGCTCCCCGCCCATGAGCTGCAGCCTGGGGAAGGAGTGAAGCGGGCAGGTACCAGTGCAGAGAGCTCCTTGAAGGCGGGCGACGTGCAGTTGAAGAGGTCGGGTTCCAGCCAGCCTCTCTCCTCATCGCAGCGGCGAATTGCTGCTCCTGAAAGAAGGGGCATTGCACGTTCACAACGAAAGACACAGGGCAGTTTTCCAGCTGGGTAGCACAGTGCCATTCCCAGAGCTATCTTACCCCGGGGTCAGGATCGCTCAGAACAGCCTGGGTGGTAACACCCACACCCTGGCCCGCTGAGGGGGGCAGCTGTTCCACCCATTCCGACTGCAGCAGGCATTCATCAGGGAGCCGCCCAGCCCTGGCAAGTCTCCTGCAAAGTGTCCCACTTTCACCCACGAGCTCGGAAAACTCATTTTCCGGCTGTGCGCTGCTTGGAAGCGGCTCCCTTGGGTGACTCCTGTGTGCAGTATGTGATTGGTGACCTGCGTCACACGGCGTGGCTGACTGGATGAGTCGCTTAGAGAGGAGCTGTCCTGGAACCTGCACCCCTAGCGTCAGGGCTGCAGCTGACTAAAGACTACGGGCAAAGTCCCCCTGGCGCTTGCATTTGCAGAAATCCATACTGGAAGTTGGGGTAGCTCAGTGGTTAGAGCACTGGCCTTGTAAACCCAGGGTTGTGAGTGCAGTCCTTGGTGGGGGGAGGCTTTCAAGGGTCTGAGGCAGGTTAGATATAAATAAATCTATCAGGCATGGGGATAGGTCCTGCTGGGAGCGCATCAGACTGGACTCAGTGACCTCTTGAGGTCCCTTCTAGTTCCTTGAGGTCTCTCTCTCTCTCTCATCCCCTTTGTCTATGCAGAACTTTTTTAACATGAGGCACAGCTAGAGTGGTGTAATTTTACTGCTTTAGTCAGACCAGTGTATCTCCCCAGGAGGCCTCACAGGTTCTGGGAAGAGTGTCCACACAGGGACTTACACCTGTATTATTATGCCAGTGTAGTTATGCCGGTAGCTGTCTCTGGCCATGTCCAAGCTGCCACTTTACTGCAGCACAACTTTCTCACTTGGGGACATCAGACAAAGCCCCCGACACAGCAAGTTGCAGTGCCATAAACCATGAACCCAATGCTGTTAGCTACCCGCCCCCAGGGAGGTGGCGTGAGTAAAGCGCTGGGAGAGCTCTCCACCGGCTCCTGCCATGGCCACACTGGCACTCTAAGGCACTGCTGCAGCAGCGCATGCCTGTCCTAAGTGCAGGCGCAGCCCACGCAGTGAGAGACTCCCCGAGCAGCCGCCAGCTCTCGCTCTGTGGATACGCAGGGCCTAGCACAGTAGGGCCCCGCTGCTGGCTGGAGCCTCGGACCTCCTGGAACAGAAATCACATGTATGTGCAAAACCAGCCCCTCCCCCAATCTCCTTATGCCCAGCCCCCAACAGGGCCCACATCATCCCTCCCCAAAGCAGCACAATAAGCAGCAGCAGCAGCAGCAGCAAGCGCATTGCCCATGGCACTGCAAGTCCCGCTGTCCTATGAGGCAGGCCCTACACCATCACCAAGGGGAGCTCCAGCACTGCCCCGGCAATGTCCTGAATGGGAGTAGCGCCCGCAGGAGACCAATGCTCAGCACGTCCGGGGCTCGACACACCGTGACCAGCGCACCTCACACTCACCACTGGGTCAGGGGCCTCAGCTCTGCTTTACTGATGGGCAAACTGAGGCTAGAGAGGGCAACCAACTTGCTGAGGTCACACGAGTTGGTGGGGAAGACAGGAGGAGAGCTCAGGAGTTCCCAGCCCAAAGGAGCTCCTATGGTCAGGCTCCCCAGGCCCTTCACCATCATCATCGTCAGTGCCACTACCATCCCCTACAGCTGAGCTGGGCAGACGTTTTCCCATATCTGGAAGGGGCACTGTCCAGAGACCTGGCTAGGGAAAGTTGGCAGGGGGCTGGGGAACCTCCTAAATAGCCAGGCGTGGCCCAACCCCACCCCTCATCCACCCTCCCCCAGGACCCCTCATCCTACTCCTCTCACTCTGCACCCTCAGGAATCCCTGCCACCCTCCCACTCCCCACACCCTGACCACCCTTCCAGGGCTCCCAGCCTCCAATCCAACATGCTGTGACCCCCTCCCCCCACCACCGCACTGTCTGGAGGGCCTGGGCTGGCAGTGCTGTGACCAGGCTGCCCAGGTGCTGGGGGTGGGGGCAGAAGGCGAGGGTGCCCCTGCATGCTGCTCTGCTCAGGAGTTGCGTTGGCTCCTCCTAGCAAGGCTGTCCTGACCCTGCTCCCCAGCGGAAGACTGGGGCCAGAATGAAAGGTCCAGCAGGCCACACATAGTCTGTGGATGCTAGTTTGCCCTCACTCTGCCCTACGGGCTTCTCCTTCTCCTTCTCTTCCACATTGCCAATTGCAGCAGCTGCCCAGGCTGGAGACAGAAGGTGGTAGAAGCAAGCAGCTAAGGGGAAGTGGCTCTCCCTGACCTGTGCTTCTTGCCATCCCTTTAGCAGGAGATAGAGCCTCTACCCCTGCAGCAATCCCGGTGGGCTGGATGAGTGGCCATATTTTGGGTGGCGCCTGCAGAACGTTCTCAGTCACTGGGCTTCTTTATCAAGGCTCCTGCTATGATGTGCTAACTAGAGAATGGCCCTTAGACAACGTGGCTTGGGAGGAAGAGTTGGGGGCTGCTCTACTTCTCCTGGAACACGAGACATGGTGAAGCTGGGATGAGTTTCAGTAATTCCCAGTTGCTCTGTCCCAAGGGCCATAAGCCAGCCTGCCAGGCACAGAGAGCTCCTTTCTGATAGCTCTTGGCTTCTGCTCCTCACGTGCCCCAAAGGAACTTCTGTCTCGGCCACACACGGCCCCCGCCTTGATCAACCCACATAGGTTCCTCCTACGGTCACTTCTTTCCATGGACTCTCTAGGGGCCTTTCACCTGTGTTCCCTGCAAGACTGCAGCTCCTTTCCTCTGGTCTGAAGGGAAGTGCCCATTAGCCTTCGATGCCCATCACAGCCTGAGAACCAACCATTCCGGTCAAAGCCTAAACCAGTGAGCTCCTCTGTGGCCAAGACCCACTCTCCCATCCCCCAGGGACAGTGGCACTCAGAGATCCCAGCTCTGCAGGTTCTTGGGCCCCCGGAGCAAATGAGATAGTGCAAAGGCAGCATGACAGAAGGGGTGGGATGCAAGGAGAGCCATGTACAGCTGCAGCTGAATCTCTGCAGGTTAGTTTGCCCGGGGAGAGGTGAGGCAATCGAGGGCAGCCAAGGGCACAAGAGAGCCGATGCGAGGTGCAGCGTTAGTAACGGGGTCAGCAGCCCTGGAAGCATAGGGCCTCAGGCAGGGAGAGAAGAACGAAAAGCCCCATGGAGCAGCCCTTGCAGCAGACAGCACAGGAACCGGGACAACAACAGGTCCTTACCTGCACCCCGCAAACCTAATCAGGAGGGAGCGAAAATGGGGAAGAGAAGTGACACGGTTAGGAGCTCGAATCCAGCGTGGGAGAATAATGCACATCCCTGGGGAAAAGCCCAGCAGAGGGGAGCAGCTGGGACTGCCCTTCTGGGCTCAGAACCACCCTGGATTCCCAGAAGCCTGTGACTCCCATCTCCCACTGGCCGGGAGCTTGCTGCCCTGCCTTTCTCATGTGGCACTCTCCAACGATAGGCACAGCTGTATCGCTACGGTGTGCTCTAGCTGGGGAGGCCTTTGAAGTCTGCTCAGGAGCTGGGGCAGAGCAGGGCTGTGTCCTGGCTGTGCAGGGGTGGCCAACAGGGCCACCTCAGACCCCTGTTTGCTTCCAGGTGCTGTCTAAGGTGCTAAATGTCATTTCCGTGGCCTGGGCTGCAGCTCTCTTCCTCTGCGGCATCGTGGCAGGTACAGCTGCTGGGCTGTCCTGCTCTTTGCGCTAGGGTTGAATTCAAGGAGGAGGGGGCAACAGGACCTTACGGGCACAGAACCTTCCTCTGCACCTCAGGGCATAGTGCTAGAAGTGGCTGCTCAGTCAGCAGTGGCTGCAGTGACAGGTGGGGGTGCAGGGCTGGAGGGAGGGCCGGTTCCCAGGAGTTTTGGCCCCTCCTGCTCTTTGTAGAAGTGATGTTTCTGGGCCTATGCCCAGGCTGCTCACAAAGGGCTCCTGCACTCCTCTGTTTTAAGATGACCCCCAGAGATGATCCAATTGTACCTCAATGTGAGGTTGCAGCCTCACCCCGTCTGGAACAGGGTCACTGCAGATCTCCTATGTTCTCACAGCTTCTCCTGCTCTCTGTTTTACGAAACAGTACATCTCCCCTCTGGGACAGCGTCAGGCCAGAGGGCTACAGACGAGTGACTGAGGGGAGATATATTAGCCCTAGGTTGAATAAGTTTCTGTTCCCAGAATAAACAAGCAAGGGTTGATTCAGAATCAGCAGGCACATGCTGGAAGCAATCAGGATAATTAGGCCAATTAAGAGGCTGGCAGACTCAAGGGAGTGAGGTTAAGCACAGAACAGCTGGAACCAATGAAGGACCAGCTGAGACTGGCAGTAAAAAGGCTTCTCTTCTGCTGGCTTGGTGCTGGGTGAGACGTGGAGGAGCTGTGGAGAGGAGCAAGTGTGAGCAGGGGCCAGAAGGAAGAGGCTGCAGTAAGGAGGGCTCTGGGGACTGCTCTAGGGAAGTGGTCCAGGGGATCATCACTGTCAGGCAGCTGAAACTTGAAGACATTACTGAGAGCTGCTATCAGAGTCCCTGGGCTGGAGCCCAGAGCAGAGGACAGGCCTGGGCTCCCCCCATCCTCTACACAGCACAGGAGAAGGACTGATCTGGTGGAGGGGTTTGTCCTGCCTGAAGCACTTGGAGGGGCAGCTGAGACTCAAGAGCTGGTCTCCTCTCTTTTCCCCATGCTGGCCAATGATGAGAGCAGCTCACCAAAATGGCTAGCTGGTCTCTAACCTGGGGGCCGCTGTGAGCCTCTCAGGCAAACAATGCACCAAAAAGCACAGGACCTACCCACCTAGAGAAGCAGCTTCCTTGCACCTCAAATTACAGTTCTCTGCACCTGAAAGCCAGAGACTCAGGACTCCACAGCTCCAAACCCGACAACCCAGCACCTCCTAACTGCCCAGGGCAGTGCTAGCAGCAGGCACTGGACTGTGGGAGGTTCAGCACCTTGCTGTGGGCTGAGGGGTTTCATCTCTCTGAGGGGACAAGGCAGGATGGTCTCCTGCCATGTGTCCCTCTGCAGCCTTCCCATGAGGACCACTTACCCAAGGAGCCTTTGGGACAAGGCACTGTAGCAGGGAGCCCAAACTTGGTCTGAGGCCACCAGACGCCAGCTCTCAGGGCTTTAGGGCAGCCGTCATAGAGCACTGCAAATGGGAAGGAAGGAGCTGGTGTTACGCGTGAGCCGAGGGGAGGCGTGTATCCCAGCAGGGCGTCCTGCAGGAGCACATCAAGGGCAGGGAGGATGTCCCAGGGTGCAGGGAGCTTTGGCCGACACCCTCCCTAGGTCTAGTGCCTGAGCTCAGCATGAGGCCTTGCTGCTCTGGCTCCATGTCGCTGTCCCACGCAGAACACACGTGTCCCTCCAAACTCACCCTCGCAGCCGCTTGGCGTCACCTCTGCAAAAGGGCTGTCGCAGCTATTGCACTGTCGACCGATCACTCCAGGCCTGCAGTGGCACTGGCCCATTTCCGGGTCACATGACCGGGAGGAGGACCCAGCGGGGTAGCAGTCGCAGGGCAGACAGGTGTCGCTCCCTTTGGGACGGTAATGGAACTCCTGCAGGAGAGGGGCAGGGAAGGCGGCTAGACACGCGAATCAGGGGAGGGGGTGGCAGGGTGGAAGGGCCCAAGGGGGAGAGTGAGAAGCCTGGTAAGTCAGGGGTGGGGCACAGTGGGAAGGGGAGGGGGACCAGCCAGATAGGAAGAGCGGTGAGGGGAAGAGGCACCTAAATTTCAGCTTAACATTGCGCTGGCTGAGCACAGCCTCAGCGTGGGACTCAGGGCCACCCTCAGGTTGGCAGGGCAGCAGCCTGTGCAAAGCGAGCCAGGCAGGGGCTCCCCCAGCTTCTCCCAACTTACATACAGGCCCCCCAGTTCTGGGCAGAGGCACGTCCCCGTCCCACCTCCCAAGCAGCAGGAGGGCCTGAAACGCAGCGTTCCCTGCACAGCAAGGAGGGCTAGGCTGTGTTCCCTGTCAGCTGTGCTTGTGGGCGGCTGCTCAGGACAGAATCAGGTGCTGCCCAGCTCATTAGCAGAGCAGCCGCATGCACCCAGCCTGTGTTTCTATGGTGGTGCACATCCGCACAGGCCTCGGTGCACATAACAAAATTTGTTCCCCCCAGGGATGGAAAAAGTTAGCGGGAACACTGCTCAGGGAATTCATGCGCTGCCCCAGCAGGCCGGTGATGGCATCACGCAGGACTTGGGACAGGGACTCCAGCTGGTGCTGGCGGGCTGGGTGTGTGCGAGGGGCGCAGGGCATTGAAGAACAGGTCGGGGTGGGGGGAGGGCCAGGGTGTGGATGCCTGCGGCTGGGTGAGAGGAGGGGTGTGCTGCGCAGCTGCCCCCCACCTTGCAGTGGCACTGCCCGTTGGTTTTGTTACAGTCGGCGTCAAAGCCCTTGCTCACGTCGCAGTTACAGGGCCCGCAGGTCGGGTTCCCCCACCAGCCCTTCGGGCACTGTTGGTCCATCCTGAGGAAAGAAACCAACAGTCACCTCACAGCCTTCCCCCCAGACACACCCCCGAGTGCTCACCCGGGAGCAGAGTCTGTTTCTCGGCTGGGCCCCGCCCCCGGAGGCAGCGGGATTTAGCGGGAAAGACTCGCGGTGCACTTGAGCAGCCCCATGTACAGCAGCTCTGATGGGTGCCAAGGAGAGAAGGATCTAACCCTCCCTCGGCCACAGGGAGAGAAAACGCCCCCGGGGCCTGTGAGAGGAGCAGAGTGAGGTACAGGGAGGGAGAACCCAGACCACCCTCCCTCTCTCCACCAAAGCCAGCACACCTATAGCCGCGGTTGCACCAACAAGTGCACGCTCGAGACTGGCCAGTAGGGGGCGCTGCTGGCCAGGCGAGCCAGGTGAGGGAACAGCGCATGCTGGACCCAACACCCGCTCGTGCATATCCTGCTGCTGCAGCTTATTCTCCACCTGCGGTCACCACCCTCCTTTGCAGAGAGTTCCCCACTCACCATTGGTAACACTACAAAGGAGGGAGGCTGACATCAGCGGGGCAGTAACGAGCGGTGGCTGATTCCAACCCCCAACTTCAACACCAGCCCCCTCCAAGCACCTGGATCCCTGTGAGAGGCCCGGAGGCTGTTGCTGGGAACGGAGCCGAGCTCGGCCAAGGCGGGGCTGCCCTCGGGCTCACCTGTGCTCACAGTACTGCCCAAAGTGGTCTCCTCCGCACTCACACACATAGCCCAGGGGAGAGCCTGGCTTCCGGCGACACACCGACTTGTTCTTGCAGGGGTTCAGGTGGCACGCGTCCACGCAGCCCCCGCCGTAGTACCCTGAGGAGGGACACAGAGACCTTCACGACAGGGAGCGAGACACTGCAGCTTCCCAAGGAGACCCTGGGAAAATGCAGCTGCTGCGGCAGGGGCACCAAGGGGAGGGAGTCTGTTCAGGTGGATCACAGGGCGTTGTGCTCCCCAGTGAGCCAGAACCAGACCCCCTGATGCCGCTTGCTGAAGGGACTTCCGCTGTCTGGCTGCAACTGGAATTTAGCCTCCCAAAGAGAGCGAGCTACCGAGTGACCCAGTCCTCCTGGGCTACGTCTACACGTGCAGCCAACATCGAAATAGCTTATTTCGATGTTGCGACATCGAAATAGTCTATTTCGATGAATAACGTCTACACGTCCTCCAGGGCCAGCAACGTCGATGTTCAACTTCGACGTTGCTCAGCCCAACATCGAAATAGGCGCTGCGAGGGAACGTCTACACGTCAAAGTAGCACACATCGAAATAGGGATGCCAGGCACAGCTGCAGACAGGGTCACAGGGAGGACTCAACAGCAAGCCGCTCCCTTAAAGGGCCCCTCCCAGACACAGTTGCACTAAACACCACAAGATACACAGAGCTGACAACTGGTTGCAGACCCTGTGCCTGCAGCATAGATCCCCAGCTGCCGCAGAAGCAGCCAGAAGCCCTGGGCTAAGGGCTGCTGCCCACGGTGACCATAGAGCCCCGCAGGGGCTGGAGAGAGAGCATCTCTCAACCCCCCAGCTGATGGCCGCCATGGAGGACCCAGCAATTTCGACGTTGCGGGATGCGGATCGTCTACACGGTCCCTACTTCGACGTTGAACGTCGAAGTAGGGCGCTATTCCTATCTCCTCATGAGGTTAGCGACTTTGACGTCTCGCCGCCTAACGTCGAAGTTAACTTCGAAATAGCGCCCGACGCGTGTAGACGCGACAGGCGCTATTTCGAAGTTGGTGCCGCTACTTCGAAGTAGCGTGCACGTGTAGACGCAGCTCTGAGGTGCTGGCCCAGGGAGCATTGCCGGGGTGGAAATAGCCCCCTGGCTGGTGGTGGAAGGAGAGAGAAGACACAAGCCAAACACAGGGGAAGGGGAGAAGAAATAGAATAGTGAGAGAAGGGGGACAGGGAGTGAAAGGAAGCCAGAGCTGCCTGCTGCTCTGCTGGATGGGCCCTACCTGGCTGGCACACGCAGGAGTAGCTCTGCCACTCATCCCTGCAGATGCTGTTAGCAGAGCAAGGGCTGGAGTCACAGGGGTTGGGCACGCTGCATCCTGCCTCCACATTCAAAGCTCTGCTGGGCTTGGGTAACGCCATCCCAGCGGGCGTGTCACCTAGGCGCACCCCCTGCAAACCGAGGCAGATGTGCGTGGTAAAGCCAGGTTCATTTGGGCCTCAGTGACAGGAGACGGCCTGTGGGGCCCAGGTCGGCTCTCAGGCAGGAATCCTGGCTCCACCCTTCTGGTTCCACGAGGCTCCAGTCAGCAAAGCTGACCCCAAAGCTCTGAGAAGAGCAGCCATACAACCGAGCTCCCCAGGGCTCTGCCGAGTCACCCAGCAAACACTGCTAGGCTGCTCCCCTGCCTTGCTGCTCCACCCACATGTCACCACCCATTCCGGCAGGACTCCCCCAACACAGGCCCGAAGCACGGCCACAGGACTCTGGGTGCAGCCCCTGGGAGTGGAGGGCCCTGGACTGGATTTCTGTGTGCATCTGGAATGGGAGCAGCCTCGACAGCTGGGGCTGGGGACTCCCCTTTCCTACCTCTAACTCCCGCCCACCGTGGGAGGCAGCTGGAGCTGAGCACTTACCTGTATGCAGCCCGTCAGGCCACTCTGCACCTCGCCAGACCCTGGGATCCCCCCAATGTGAAGATGCTTCACCTTCAGCCCATGCAACTCATTTCCAACAACCACCGTGTCCTGCAAAAGAGGCCAAAAACGGAGCTTCACCCAGCCACTCCTGGGTCCCCAACCTGGGTCACTGGGGCTTCATGGTCCCTTCTTGCTCCACACCACCCCACTGTTCAGAGATCCAGTCAGTTACTTGGGGCCAAACATGACCCGCTGCCAGTGGGAAGCACATCTGCAACCCCTTGACGACAGAGCGGTGGCGCCAGAGATCACATGCCTCACAGGCAGGACCTCAGCCCTCCTGGAGTCAATTTGCTGGCTGGGGCCGTGAGGCTACAGACCTGGTAAAGCCCAAAGTCCAGGCTGACTGTGATGATATAGCGAGAGTCACGCCCACTGCGAACATCCCGCAACTCCAGCTGCAGGTCGTGCCACTTCCCGTCACTCAGGTGCATCTGGTCCAGGAGGAGCTTGGTGGTGTGCCCAGAGCCTCTGCTCACCACGAAGGACAGCACGCCAGAGTCCAACTGAGGAGACGAGGAGCCAATGACCCAAGGGGTGAGCAAGGCCCATGCCAGCTCAAGCTTCCTCCCCACATCCCCTCGTGCACGCTGTATGTGGGGCAGGGACCCCGGCACGGCCTCACACACATCCCGGCCCTGCAGCAGCCAAGAATCTGCTGCAGTGTGTCAACCCTAGTGCTGCATTAGACAGGAAGGTAGGTCCCAGGGACCTGCCTCTGACAACCCAAGCATAAGTCTCTGCTCCAGGGCCACCAAGAGGCAGGCTCCCTCCGCCTTCAGTGAGCAGACGTTCCTTGGGAGCCCTGCTGCATGTGGCTGCGGTGGCAGTACCTGGCAGAGGAGGGTGGTGTATTGGCCAGCGTGAGCCTGAAGCAGCACCCCGTCCAGCTGGTGCGTCCGGAACGCCAGCCCCACATGCCACGGCAAGGAGATCTTCACCTCGTTCTTGAAGTCCCAGGACAGGACGCTGTTGCCATGGAAATAGTGAGCATGGAGCATGGCTGGAAGGGAAAGCAGGAGCATGAAGCCGGGGGAGGTTTGGCGTAATGTGGGGAGCACTGAGTCCTGCCCAAGGCCTTCTCTCAGACTTCACTCGGCAGGGGAGACTAGATGGGTCAGTCTTTGCAGGGTCCAAGCAGGTGGAAGCCCAGCTGCACCTCATGCCAGCAAGGGGCAGGAAGTTCCACGCGCTGCCCCCCGCAGGAGACCCCAGCCTTGGAGGGGTGTTATTTATTTGTCTTTTCCAACCTCTGCTGCACCTGTTGCCAGGGCAACTGTCCATTTCTCTTCTGGGAAGTAAAGCTCAGTGCTGGTGACATTCCAGAATCACAGGACTCTACATCTGGAAGGGACCTCATGAGGTCATCAGGTCCAGTCCTGCCCTCACAGCAGGACCAGGCACCATCTAGAGTCTCTAGACCACCCCTGATAGGTGTCTGTCTAATCTCCTCTTAAAGATCTCACTCACGCACCGCAGCGCCCTGGTGGAGAGCGAGTCCTGCTGCTACAAGGGTGAGACCAGGCAGGGCCTTCAGCCCCACCAGGTCCTTCTCACCCGAATGTTCAGGCTTCTTGTGGAGCAATTGCAGGCCAATGCTTCCCTGGTGTGTCCTCAGCCTGCTGCTTCCAGGGGTCACTCACCCAGTCTGCAGTCCTTGCCCCCGAAGCCCACGGGGCACTCGCAGGAAAAGGTTCCCCAGCCCACCAAGCAGGTGCCTCCGTTCTTGCAGGGGTTGGAATCACAGAAGGTATGTTTGGCGTGGCATCCTGGGGATGTTGCAGACACACGGCCAAGGCAGAGAGAGGAGGGGAATGTTATTTGCAATGGTTTGGCCCTGGCTTCATCTCCCAGCAAACACCCTGAACACCCAGATAGGGAGAAATCTCAGCAGCTCCTCAGAGCAACCAAAGGGGGAAGCTGCAGCTGAGATCTCTGCAGAGTCATCATGCTCTGCCTCCAGCCCAGTAATCACGGCCCCTCACTGTGTGACAAGGCAGCAGAGAGCTAGAGTGACTTTTTCCAGGGAATCACCCAGGACCCTCAAGGACAGGCTGGCTTGGCATTGCCCAGAGGTGCTACCAGACGTAAAGCTCCTGAATGGTGCGGCAATGCAAAACACTATTGGGGTGAGGCCAGGGGCTCTTTGTGAGATACAGAATCTTTCACACTAGGATCCTGGCTGGAATCTGACCCAGGCCTGGCCGACCCAGTGAGATATGAAGTAAGCTCCTGTCTATCCGGGTTCTTGTGCAGTGGCCTCTACTTCACCAAGAACATCAGACAACTGGCCTGCACCGCTGTCCTGGACTGAAGGGGCTCAGGGGCCATCTGTCTCCTGGAAAGAGTCAGGGCCCTGTGAAGAAGCTGGTGCTGTTATTACAGGCTGGGCAGCCCTAGCTGTGGACAGAGGACACCCCTTCACCAGCAGGTAGCTCCATTTTGGGGAGACATGCAGCCCTGTGGGCCTTGGCAGGGAGGAGAGGTGCCACACACTCCTCTTACCTGCAGAGGTCCCGTTGTTGGCAATGTAGGTGGCCAGGTCGATCCGTTTACTGTCGATGTACAGGTCTCTCATGCACCCTACGAAGTCCCTGTGACTCACTGGGAAGTTCTCAGGCAGATTGGGCACCCCTCCAAGGAGCAGCGGCCCTGTGAGGTCCAGGGACCTGTGGGAAGAGAAGGTCTGTAAAAGATGTTTCCCTGCAGTGCTCCAGGCCCCATCCAGCCCCACGCTGCTCAGTCGCCTGCAGTTCGGCAGCTGGCAGATATAACCAGTCGGGGGTGGAAGCCATAAAAGAGGCCCCATTCTTGGCATCCACAGCCATGGGAATGAGGCAGATGCTCCATACCCAGGCGCTGTACCTACGTCGTGCATGAAGGACATCACATTATACTGGGAGGCCAACAGTAACTCAGACCTTTTATCCTGTCTGGCCAGCGGGGTGTGCAGGATGTGGGACAAACCAGAGACAACCAGGGCTGTGGGAGACCTCTGGCTGCAGGGCCACCCCAGCTCAAGGGTGGTGGGAGCATCGTAGGCTCCTTCCTGCCAGGCCTTGGTGAGCCCAGAGCACATTATCCCTGAATCTGAGTCCCTCCCTCACCCCGCTGCAGGGAGCGGCAGGCCCTCAGGGCACTCACTTCTTGGAGCTGGACTGTGTGCCCTCTGCGGCGCAGGAGTAGTTCCCAATCTCACTCCCGAACTGCAGCGCCATGGGTGCATCGCATTCATCCACCGTCAGGATGGCCACCTTGTCCTTGGACGGGCCCTGCACCACCCCCAGGGAGCCAATCTTGGGCTGAAACCAAGAAAACAAGGAGTTAGTGAGGGGCTTCCCGCGGCAGCAGCTCCTTCAGCACAAGGCAATGCACCAGATCCAACGACCCTGCAGGGGGCCACAGTGCCGAGCAGGAGCTCAGGAGCTCAGCCAATTACAGCGCAGGGTTTTTTTGTACCCCATCCTTCTTGAGCTGCTGCAAGGTGCGCGAGAGATTCCGATCCTCTTTCCAGGCTGATGGCCACCTTCCGATATATGTGAGACAACCCATCCAACCAGGGACCATTAGAACTGACGATGTCACTCCCAGTGCCAACCAATCACTTTTGCTAAGAAGACTCTCGTAGGTTAACTGGGACATTCCAGTTCTCATCCCCCAGCACAGCAGAAGCCCTGCCCCAGCTTGGGAACGGAGAGCAAATGGGATAGGGGCTCCTTATGGCAAGGCGGAGCAGTGGCTACCCAGGGAGTCAGACATAGACACCTGCAAGGGAGCTAGTTAAGGAATTTCCTCCTCAGACTTTACCCAGAATTTCCCTGGTAGCCTCTCTGTCTGCCTCAGATCTGCAGCTCTCTCTGGATGGCCTGCCAGCCTGTAGCCCTTCCACAAAGACAGAAACATTAGCCTCAGCGATGAGCCCTCTGAGTGGGACAAAGAGGGAGAGGAGACGGGTCTCCTGGCTAGGGGAATCAGACCCAGAAAGATGGGTGCCTATTTCAGAAAGCCGAATCAGGGCTTGAAAGACAGGAAAGCGGGCACCTCCCTAAAAAATTAAGTTCCTCCTGCTCTGGACACCCCCAGCCCCCCAAACTTCTCTTCTGGAGAAGCTCCACAGTGTTTACAGCTCACCAATTCCAGATCTGCAGCCAGGGAGACAAAGAGGGTAATCCCAGGGAGAGAAAACAAATGCTGGCACGTACCTTGTTGTAGTAGCGGAGCTGAACTGTGTGCCACTGCCCATCACTCACACCCCCAGGCAGGTACGGGGTCACCAAGGTGCTCGACTCACCTGCAAAGCACAGCATTGTTACACGCTGCCAAACAGATGGATGCCGGCATGCACAAGGGAGCAGTGAAGTGATGAGGGTGTGAGCTGTGCATCCACAGGGCCACACCCATTCCCCAGCAAACAGCTCCCCTGCACACCTTGTCAGCCACACGTGCGTGCCGGTGGAGTCACACACTCACACACAAGTACACACATCCACCTGCACCCGTACCAACAACTGAGATTCATGCGTTTTAAGGCCAGAACAGACAACTGTGGCCAGCTAATCTGAGCTCCTGTATAACCCCGGCCACAGGACTGCCCAGAATTAATTCCTGCTTCATGTCCAAGAGCTATGGCTACACTCGAGCAAATCCCTCGGAAAAACAACCCAAACGCTCCCAGGAACGGGGAACCAACCTCCACCTTTAGTGCATTGTTCCAATGATTAATCACCCTCACAGTTAAATCTGTGCCTCATTTCTAGCTTGATCAGGTCTAGCTTCAGCTTCCAGCCCCTCTATGGTCAGACTTCTGTTCTCAACGTGGGTACTTTGAGACTGTGATCAAGTCAATGCTTAACGCCCTCTGTGTTTAGCTAAGTAGCTTCATCTCCTCCAGCCTCCCTCTAGAATCCTGCTCTCAGCCCTTTCGCTGTTCTCACAGCTCTCCTCTGAACCTCCTCCCATTTTTCAGCAGCAGCGGTTACATTCACTTGTTGGCTGAACGACAGCAATGGCCCCTCCGAGAAGACAGCTCAGAGACACACACGTCACTGGGCACACAGCAGAGCCCAACAGGCTGGCCCGCTGCCTCCTGAGTCACTGGGGTTACTGTTGTTCTTGGAGTCACATAAAATACGAAGGCGTTTGCTGGGGTATTTCTCTGGCAAGCGGCCTACAAAGAAGCCTACCTTCGCGTTAAGCTTCTTCCCAACTTTCCTGCTGCTGACCTTTAAAAAGAGGAGGGACGTGCCTGCTGCCTAACACCTGAGCCGCCGTGAAAGGAAAGGGAGGCCAGCCAGCCACTGAAATGGGAAAGGGATCAGCTTGCGCTGCACTCTCAGGCGGTTGAGCTGAGGGCTTGGCCATTCAGGGAGGGCATTGGTGAACCAGTGAACAGCATCTGGGGTGCTGGGCTGGGGGAGGATAGACAATGACGCCCCAGGAAGGGGCCGCTGATCTTGGACATGACGGGCCTGCCAGACCCCGCAGGAAGCAAACGGGTAGAAAAGAACCGCCGGAATAGCCCTGAAGTGCAGTCACCCAGAGCCAGGGCATGGGGAGCATCACAGCACAGCTACCTCCCATCCCTGGCTCGTCCAGACCCATCTGGGCACGTCAGCCTCCTGCAGCCCATCGCACAGCTAACCCTGCTCCCAGAGCCTGACCCCATCAAGCTCCCTTTCTACCACTAAGACCTGAGCGGTGCTAGAGCTGCTGCATGTGCATGTCCATGGGGACAGCTGCCTGACCTGCCAGACACCGTTACAGCCACGTGGGGCAGAGCTGTTTCCTTCTGTAACTACTGCATTAGCTGCCTTGCAGCGGATGGGCTTTGCTGAGCTTGACTCCCTTGTGGAGTGTTTACCGCCACTGAAGGACCCCGAGCGGCCGTGTGGTTGGGGTGTCGTCATGCAGGGTACCAAGCTGGCTTTAAACCACGGCTCAGAAACCAGGGCTTGAGGGGGGCATTGTTCACGTTTACCCAATGTATCGAAACAGCCCACGGTTTCCTCTTTCCAGTGCCAGGCCCTTTACCCTGGGGCACTGCAACAAAAACGGGCTGTCCCAGTCCCTTCGCATTTCATCTGCCTGGAACGTACGCGACCGTTAGTTCCTACTCACCTCTGCCTGCGCTCACGCCCACGTCTCCCCTCCTCCCCCTTCCACGGCAATGACCTGCGCACGCACTACGCGAGGTCCCTTCCAGGCCTAGCGCCCTCCGATTCCATGATGTCACCACCACTTGCTGCGCATGTCTATGCCTGCACTCACCTGCACACCCCCACTGGATGCTCCTGCAGACGCGCACAATCCTATGCACACACAGCTACCACCATGCACAACCACCCTCCTGCCATCTCCAATGGGCGCCACACACACAGGTGTGCACTCCCTCTCTCGTGCCCGTGTGGCTGGGCACACACGCCTGCTTCCCCACGCTCACACGCACGGGAGGAGAGGCCCTCGTGCAAGCTGCTGCTACAGCCCCAGGGCCCTGGGAGGTGGGCGCCCGCACCTGTGGAGTATTTCAGCTGCACCTGCCCGTCGATGATTTCCAGGGCTAGGAAGTCATGCTTCTCGTTCAGGCGCCCATTGTAGAGCAGGAGGCCGCTGCGCTCCAGGGTGGCGAACCTGACGCAGAGAGCAGAGCACAGAGCCTGAGCATGGGCTCAGACAGGACACCGGGGGTTAACAGCCATGATGCAGCCATTCTATGCTCCCCTTCAGCGGGACCCAGCCAGGAACCCCCGGGACAGCACTTGCCAGGGTGTATTTACCCACGGCAACGTGCATTTTGTCCGCGCCCGCAGGGCTGCAGGAAGCGCTGGATGCCAGCACACAAGCACAGGCTGGCTGCTGGTTCCAAGCGGCGACCAAACTCCCTGCTAGAAGGGCTGTGTATTCCCACCAGGACACACTCCTGAGGAGGAGGCGGAAGCACGGCGGTCCCTGGGGCACCCTGCAGGGGATGGGCAGGCTGGGAACAACGGCAGATGGTGCTCCAGGGGGACGTACCCCTCCCACAGAATGGGAGATCGCAGCAGCAGCTGGCACGTTTCCCCTGTTCCAGTGCTTGAGCAGGGGCAATGAGAGGCACTCTGGAGAGAGAGCCCACCCAGGCCCCAGGCAGCCCAACCAGCCGGGCTCCCAAGAGGAGCTGAGGGCCAGGGGCAGCCGAGGGCAGTAGCTGCAAGGAGCGTTTCGCTGCACATCCCGGGAGCGAAGGGCTCACAGCCTGCAATGCTTCACAGGCCTGGGGCTGGGCAGGAGCAAGGCACTGCAGGGGAGGGCACTGCGCTGGGCACTTCAGCAATTCACTGGATAGGTGGGTACTGGGGCGTGCCCATGGGTGGGGGGCATGAGGCACTTCACAGGAGCCTTTGCACAGCCTGCCCACTCAGGTGCTCTGGCAGGGCCCTGGGCTGGGGAAGTCCTTGGCTGGTGGGGCCTGTGTGCTCTGGCAGATCTGGGCATACACGCCACCCCCCTCAGAGGGCAGCACGCACCCCAGAAGGCAGCAGGACTTACGAGAGGGAGAGGGTGAGGTGGAATCTCTGGCGCAGCCCCCGGAACATGACAAAGGACTTGGGCGGGAAGGAGCGTGCGGAGACTTCGCAGTAGGGCTTCTCGAAGCCCCCGGAGGGGCACTGGCACTGGAAGCCGCCATCGGGAGAGTTGGAGCAGGTGCCTCCGTTCCTGCACACGCCAGGGAGGCAGCGCCCCGCGCGGCTGTCGACCTCGCAGTTGTCCCCTGTTGGGGAAGAGAACAGAACAAGGGGCTCAGGACTCTACCTGAAGCAAGGAGCCTGAAGCGGGTGCTCCCAAGAGAGCCCATCCCAAGTGGGGCTCCCAGCAGTAAGGGACTGTCCCTGCCCCAAACTGCCTGGCCAGGAGCCTGCCAGGCTGGGGGACAGCTGAACAAGGCTGTTCCACACAGCGGTACGAGCCTCTGACAGCAGCACAGGGCTGCCCCCTTTCCACTCCCCAAGCCCCAGGCCTAGGCTGAGCCTGCGCTGGGTACCTGGTCCTACTGGGCCATGTAACGCGTCTCCTCAGACGCCCTCCCTGACTGAGGGTCACACAGCACTGGGCCCAGCAGCCGCAGCGCCAGTTCCCTGCTCTCCAGCATCCTCACGCGGGCCAGTCTTGCCCTGTCATGCCAAGGGACGGTGCATGAAACTCACAGCCACTGGCACCAGGACCAACATGACCCAAGGATGGCCAGTGCAGGAGCCGTCACACTGCCCTGTGGGAACAGGACAGACCTGCAGTGCTGTCTGTTCTCACCCCCTAATGGAGGGGCATTATTCACATCCCCGGGAGACACCTAAAGGCCTCCACCAGTTCAGTGGTGCCCATCCCCTGCACCCAGAGGCATCGCCCAGTGCTGGGCCTGACACAGCTGGGCATGACTGCGGGTGCCAGGTGTGCGGCTGAGCTGTATGGACATAAGAATGGCCACACTGGGTCAGCCTGAAGGTCCATCTAGCCCAGTATCTTGTCTTCTGACAGTGGCCAATGCCAGATGCTCCGGAGGGAGCGAACAGAACAGGAAGTCATTGAGCGACCCCTCTCCTGTCATCCATTTCCAGGCTCTGACAAACAAAGGCCAGGACACCATTCCTACCCATCCTGGCTAATAGCCACTGATGGACGTAACCTGCACGAAATTACCCTTTTCTGAGCCCTATTGAAGTCTTAGCCTTCACAACCTCCTCAGACAAGGGGAGCCACAGGCCTGCCATGCTCTGTGTGAAGAAAAACTTCCCTTTGCTAGTTTAAACCGGCTACCCGTTAATTTCATTTGGCGATCACATATGGCAGGATTCCTGCTGAGCTGGGAGCTCCCTCCAGATCCCAGCAGAAGCACAGGGCAGGTTTTTGCTCATCAGCCCAGCCATCACCCTAAGGAAGGGGTGTTTCCAAGCCCCACCTGTGGCCTCCAGTCCTCGGGGGACTTTCCTGCCCCAGATCCAGGACAGTCCACACTGCAGTGCTACAGCCAAGTCAGTCCAGTGCAGACAGCAGAGCCTGTAGGCAGCTGCTCAAGGCTCGCCTTCACCCTTCCTAATTGCCACAGGGATGAGTGTGGAACCTCCTAAGGTTATGAATGTGGAGCACTGGTTCTCCAGCCCAATGGGGCTGCAGGAAGGTTGCTCTGGGCTTTGAGTCCTTCCACCCCGAGCTGAAATGCATCCGTCTTCTGGGCTGCCAATACTGCTGCCAGGGCTAGTTGCAATCCCATAGACTGGAGAGGGGAACAGCCTGGAGTGGGGTGTTTGCTGCCCTCCAATGACTTTGCACACCATAGCTCTGACAGACACTCTGACAGAGCCTCCCAGCTCAAGCTTCCATCTGCCTGCCCCCAACTGCAGAAGGTCTCTCATAAATCTTCCCTTCTTGCTCTTGTGCGGCAGACCTGGTGCCAGACCCACCCTGAAGCACAGCCAAGCGATCCAGGTGCAGGTATGGGGGTGGGGGCAGCCACAGGCAACCCTAACACGGAGAGTCTCAGGGACCGTGACACAGCTCTTCTGGCCAATAGGAGCTGTGAGAATGTGCTGTGGGCGGGGGCAGCCCACCCTGTCCCTGTCCCTAAAGGAGGTTCGTCCACAACCGAGAAGCCACCAGCGGTCTCTGCTTGGAGAGGAGTGGGCCCAATAAAAGGGAGGTTGCAGGCCAGAAGCGAAGGGCATCGGCAGAGCTGGATGGAGTCCCAGGAAAGCAGTGAAGGAGGCTGCAGGTCTGGGCTGCGGTACACGAGCAGAGCCTTGCTGGGACCAGAAGTAGAGCAGCTGGCGATGGCCCGAGCGGCACTGGCTGCACAGCACGTGGGCCCACTACTGGAGCAGGAGGGGGTAGTCAGTGCAGGTCACGATGGCAAAGACTGGGCAGAGCTGTGAGGAAACTGTGCGATTTCACTGGCATGGGCCCAGCCCCAGTTCCTGATTTTAATCTGTTGCTGTGGCAGCCGTCTGGGGAGTAAAGCGCACAGGTCACCGCTCTCAGGGAGCCAGGGTGGGACGGGCTCAGTGCCCCTGAGTGCAGGGGAGCCGGCAGCCTGCGCAGACCCCTGGGCTAGGTCAGGGGAGGGGCTGACTGTGTGTTCAGAAGAGGCGGGGCGTTGGTGGAAGGGGCGGGGCCTTAGTGAAAGGGGCAGGACCATGGGTAGCTAGACCTCAGAGCCACGCAGAGCGGTGCTCTGGCAGCAATTTAAAGGGCCTGGAGCTCTGGCCACTACTTTAGTAGCAGCAGTGGCAGCCGGGAGCCCCTGACACCTTTGAATCACTGGGCTCTGGGACAACTGCCTCCTTACCCTTCCACCCTGGCGGTGGGCCTGCCTGAGTAACAGCACCTGGGTTACCACAGAGAACCCAATCCAGAGACAGGAACCCAGGACACAGGAGGCCTGGCTTTTAGTCCAGTCACCGTACGAACTGGGGCTGTCATTATGAACCACCCATGTAAATGCCACCAACTGGACTCTCGGGTGGCAGGCTCAGCAGAAAGGCCAGGAGCTGCACAAGCGCTGGATTGGGGCTGCAATCCTGCACTGGCCATGGGCGGAGGGGCCAAATGACCGAGTGAGTCTTTGCCATCTCGGCTTCCTGTGCTGTTCCGTCGAGGTCTGTCACACATACGCTGCCAGAGAAATAAGGCAGGCAAGGGAAATATCTTCTGTTGGAGCAACATCTGTGGCTGAAAGAGACAAGCTTGTGACCGACAGAGCAACTCAAGCTCGCCTCCCTCCCCAACAGAAGCTGGTCCAGTAAAAGCCACATTATGTCACCTGCCTTGTCTCTCTAATAGCCTGGGACAGACACAGCGACAAGTGAATGCACTGTTGTCATTTGCCAGGTGGCCACTGGGTGGCACTACCTGCCAGTCGAGGCCAAGGCTGTAACTCCAACAAGGCCCTAAGAGATCACTTGTCCCATCATTCAGACAAGCTGAATTCTGCCAAGGTCACTGAGGCAGGAAATGTCAGTCCCCCTGGGGTCTCTTGCTGCTGCCTGTGGCTATGGCAAGGGAACGCAAAACCCCGAGGTTAGAGGGGACGAGTCCCGGGCTCTTTCAATATTCCCAGTAGCTACCGGAGCACACAGGGTTTTATGGCACCGCCGGCAACCCCTGCAAACTCTTACTTGACGATGCACGTCTAGCACTGCAGACAGGAGCTCACAAACTTGCTTGGGTCACTGATGCAACAAGTCCAGCTCTCTGAGCCTCGCTTCATAGGAAAACCAGCCACAGGTCTGAGAACGGGACGCCTCTGCCCAAGGAGGCTGGAAGCGGCTCCAGCTGCACGAGGGGACAGGACCTGTGGGTGACCTACTGTGGGGCATCTGCAGAGCTGTACGGGGAGAGCTGAGGGCTGGATTAGCCAAGGAGCAGGTGCATCAGCAGAGCAGTACTGGGAATCTCCCCCGCCCCCTTTCCCTGGAAATACTCAGGGCTCCAGTCGCAGGGTTGTGTGTGCACGCACTGTATCAGTTCTGCTACGAAGAACCCCCACCCCCAGCCATGCCGTGCAGCCCCACGCTCAGCAGCACTGCTGGCACAGCGGCTCCGGGCACACCGTACAGCGGAGCTAACGGAGGAAGCTGGGTCTCCTCTCTTCAACAGGAAATTCCTTTTCCAATGACACTGGGAAGACCAAGCTCAACAGGCTCCCTTTCCCCCTAGGGCAAGCGGCCTGTAATTCCCAGAGTCCTGGGACAGCTCCAGGGAAGGTCTTTACAGTGGTTGGCTCAGACCCTCAAAGATGTCTGCGCTCCTAACTTGCACTGCTGTCCGCGAGAGTCTGGCCGTCGCCCCCAGAAGGAGCTGGACCTGTGACCTAGTGTTGTGATTGTCAAGCTGGTACAACACCAGGTTGGAGAGCACCAACTTCATCTACCCATGCAGCAGGCTCCCCTCCCACGTTCCCTGCCCCTGTGCCTCAGCCCTGCCCTGAAGGGACTCTGTCCTCAAGGGGTGAGGAACTGACTTGATGACCTCTCTGGGCTGAGCTTCCCCACAGGCGGTGATTAGCACCAGCCCGAGTGAGCCTGTAGGAACCAGGTCAGTCCCTACACTCTCCCCCATAGGACCTGGCCACAATTACTGCTGCAGCTGCCCTGGAGCCTGACTGGAACAGCTGGGCTGCTGTGAGGCCCTGTCTCCCTTCCCGCCAGTCCCTAGAAGCGCCAGGCCCACTGGAATGGCAGCACTGTCTCTCATTCCATGCCCCCCAGCCAGCCGCGCCCCTTTTAGCCAGGCTGTCTCTCATGACCCCATAGGGACACGGTCCCTGACATGTGCTTCGACCAGAGAGAACAGCCCAGCTGTTCCAGCGGCGTAGCACCAGCCGCCACCTGGCCCTTGGGAATCCCCACACCTGACATCTGCAGGCTAAGCCCCGACAGCTGCCAAGGGAGCCCTTGCTGACACCCCACCGTGAGGATGGGGATTCCCCGCACACCTCCCCTGCCTGTAGTAAGGTTGCAGTGTCAGTTCCCTCTGCTGTCTGCCCCCACCCCGTCTCCTTTCTACCACAGGTCAAGGCCGAGCCAGGCAGCTATCAGAGGGGAGGAGCCATCTCTTTAAATCTAGGAGCAGGCAGCCGTGGGAGCCAGAGCACCTTTTCATTGCTTTCACTTCTGAGACACCCTCTCTGTGACAGGCTCTTCCCCTGAGAGAGGACGGAGAGGAAGGAGGCAACAGTCATGTTTTATTCATCCCACCTGCAGGGCTGGAAGCTCCCTGCCCTCCTCCCCAAGTGGTCACAGGCTGCAGAGCAACTAGGAGTCCAGTGCTCGGAGCCTGAGGCTTTCTGCTCTCACCTCTCGGTCTGGCTCTCCTGTGCGGTATCTGTCTGCTACACCGGCCCTTGCCTCACCCAACAGCAATTGTCTGCACCCCCACCCAAGACTGCAGCTGGAGCATCTCCAGGGAACGCGGCCGCAACTGCTGTTTGCTTCCCGCCCCACACTAGCCCCAGCCTCCTTGTGCTGCAGGAGTGCGATCAGGGCCCGGCCCCAGAAACCATTTCTGGGAGCTGACATCCAGCCTAGGAACTGCCTGGGCCCATTGCACAGGCCTCCCCAGGTGACACACACTGGCAGGAATCAAACAGGCCTTGCGTGGCGTGGAGCTCCATTGCACTGGCACTGCGTTGTGGGGAGCAGCCTGAGTCTAGGGAGCACAGAAGCCCTGGCCTACCCCAGCATCTCTCCCAGTGCCCAGAGATGCAGCACAGACAGTCAGCAGCTCATTACTCCAGGGCAACCAGTGCACACCTGCCAGGTGCAGTGATCTCCCACAGCCCAGCTCTAGGGAAGACCTGGCCTGGACCCTGCTGTCACCCCAGAGGCGTGAGCGGCTGCTGTTATTAGGACCACTAAAACCCTCGGCAGAGAACAAGAGCAAACCCAAGTCGGGAGCGTGGAGCCCAGCAGAAGGCGCAGGTCCTGGAGGGGTGGGTGTAGGCTAGGGACCCCATCCACACAGGCGCATGAGCAGGCTGGAGAGACGCTCTGGGGAAGGAAAGGGCGAGAGAAATGGGCCAGGGCGACCCCTGTGCATGAGGGAGAAGGACCAGAGCTAAGAGCAGGAGGGTGAGAGCCCTGGGCACAGCCATGGCCCTGACCACATCCCGCAACAATTTCTGGGAGCTGTACCCCAACGCACGCACACAGGCGCTGGCTGGCTGGGGCCACCTGCCGGGCCTTCGCCGCACACTGACCCCTCTCCCCAGTCGCTGGCTGAGCTATGCTTGCCCATGAAGGCTTTGGCCAGCCCAGAGGATGCTGCTTAGAGCTGGGCTCAGGCCACAGAGCACTTCCAGAGAGCCTGGGGGGAGCAGCCTCTTCCCACTGTGTCTTTTTGAGGCTCCCAGAGCCTCGCAGGGACACCCCCTCCCTGCAGCAGGTCAGCTGCTTGTGGGGGATGGGAGCTGGTGGGGAAATGATGGGAGCCGAGCTCATTAACCCCTCTGCCGGGGTCTGTTCGCATCTGAACGCGGGGGTTAATGACTGCTGGCTTTGCTTATCTCACCAGTCACTCTGCTCGCAGCCCTGCCATCTGTTCTGCCCCACCCCCACAGCAGCACTTCCCAGCTGAGACAGCCTCCCTCCACCGCTGGCCACAGGCTCCCTTCCCACCTCTCCATGCAGCAAGCCCAGGGCCAGCTTAGGAGGCCGATGCTTCTGCTAGTCCAACCCTGGTGTCTCTCCCTGTGTCCCTCACTCCTGGCCAAGAGCATCCCCCTACTGCAGCCCTGGGCTCCCCACACCACACTGCTCAGCCTGGCCTGAGCCCCTCAGCTACTCCAGGCCTGACCCAGCCCCTCACTGCTCTAGCAGGGCTCCCCAGGCCAGTCCCAGTACTGCAGTGTGGGCTCCTGTCACTAGGCACAGAGCCACATCTCATAGCCTCTGCACCCCCCACCTTCATGACGGACAGCACGACCCGACCTCTCCGTCCCCTCCCACGCAGCACGGGGGCTGGTGGATCTGGAGCGACGCTTGGCCCCAGCATGTCCCCTGTGCAATATGCCATGCGCCCACCAGCCTCCTATGAGTGGCTTCCTCCCACCTGCTGGCTCGGCCAGATGCTGATGAACTGTCTGTCTGGGGCGGGCACTAGGCCTGGGGGTCCCTGCCAGCAGGACTGTGACTGTCACAGGCTGCAGCCTCTGTCACCAGCTTCCCCAGTGCAGACTTCAGCAACGGCTCCAAGGGGCAGGCTCCATAGCAGTTGGATTCCCCCTACCCCATGATATGAAACTGCCTGACTGGTCCACGGCCAGGAGCGGGGAAAGCTCCAGCCACTGCCGAGCTGAGGGCAGATTCCATGTGTGGAAGGCACCAGGGTGTCACCCTGGCAGCCCAGAACCTCTGGGGCTTTGTAGACAGGAGCAAAGCCCGTGAGAGCAGGAGCAGAAACCGTTCTTCGTCACTTCCCAGCCCCTGGGAAAGTGGGGTTCTGAGCTAGGGTGACCACGTCTCCCCGGCCACATATGGGACACGGGAGAATGATGCCATCCCAGCGAAAATGAGACGGACGGTCACCGAGGTGGAAACAGGCGGTGGATGCCCTGTGCTGGGGGTGACTTGGCGCAGTGCAGGTCCGTCTCCCCCGAGCGGGGGGAATCTAGGCAGCAGCAGCGCTGCCGTGTGCGTCTGGCGCCGGCTCCCCGCAGCCGGGGGAAGTTGGGCGACTAGTGAAAAGGTGGAACACGGGGCAGTCAGCCCCTTTGGCAGAATAAATCAGGACACTGGGATGGTGCCCAAAATATGGGGATGTCCAGCCCAGAACAGGACAGATGGTCACCCTATTCTGAGAAGGCAAGTGAGCAAAGAGGAGGGAGTCTCCTCTCTGTGGAGTAACCCCCAAATCCCCACTTCCTGCAGACAGTGCTAGGCCAAGGCACTTGGCTTTAGTCACAGGATTTCAGCCCTGTTGCAAAGAGATGGGAGCTTGGCTGGCATGGACTCCCTTGCCAGGCCTGGGGCACGGCCTTTTGGATCGAGAGCCTCCTGCCCTGGTTACACTGGCAAACCACCAGTGAAGTCACTGGGGGACACTTACAAACTCAAAGCTGCAGAATCTGCTGGATTTGCAGCCCTTTGCAGGCGATTCCTCAGGAGCGAGGAGGCGAGGTGTCCTGGTCCATACAGCACCATGAAAACACAGCGGTTTCTGTGGGACGAGGGCAGCAGCCTGGCGCAGAGGGTTTATCAGCCCCATACCACACTGCTGAGACACCTCCTCCCAGCGGCCTTCTCTAGGGCTTTGCCTACACTCCCTCTTGCCCATTCAGGCAGACAGGGGCTGGCAGACCCACACCCGGTCCCCATTCTGGATGGATGAAGGGTTAAGCTGAGCCAAGCAGAATTGCTCCTGTGGCTCTAATGAGCCACTCCCAGCCAGACTCTGACACACACTGCAAGGGGCCATTTCAGATACAAAAGCCACAGCCAACCAGCCCTATTTGGCTCCTTCACAGAGCGAAGAAGCAGGACTGTTACTGCTGGAAAGGGGTGTAGCAAGGACAACAGACAGCAGAGCCTCTTCCCCACCATATCCTCCTAGGAGGGGCTGATGGAGCAGGACCCAGCACCACACTGCGCTTCCCTCCCCCTCAGCAGGGCTCAGGCCCTTACCTGTGAAGTGCTGGCGGCAGACACAGGTGAAGCCCCCCTCCCTGCGGGTGCAGATGCCCCCATTCTGGCAGGGGTTGGAGTAGCACAGGTTGATCTCGGTTTCACAGTAGTCCCCGGTGAAGCCCTGGGGGCAGCGGCAGCGCAGGCCAGCAATGGGGTGAATGGGCCGGAAGAGGGTGGACGGGGAGGCGATGAAGGGGGCGGAGCTGTCGAACTTGAGCACCGAGATGCACTTCATGTAGTTCTGGCAAGGCTCCCGCAGGCAGACGTTGTCGTCGAAGGGCAGCACCTCCAGCATGGAGACCGCGGTCAGGGCCATGCGCTTCATGTACAGCTGCTCCTGGAGCTCCTCGGAGCTGAAGAAGTGCCCGCCATGGGGAGCCAGCGCCGAGAAGCTGACGTTCAGCACCGAGCCGCCCACGTCCGTGTCATTCTGGATGTTGAAGATGAAGACGTCCTCCTTGGGGGTGGCCAGCACTGTGGCCACGCCCTCCAGGAAGCTGGTGAGCAGCGGCGAGAGGAAGCGTTCCTGCCACATGTTTTCCAGCCGCACCGTGATGCTGTTGGCCAGCATGTCCTCCGTGATGACAATGATGCGCAGGACACACTGGGCTGTCACGCTATGGATCCCATCTGCAGGAGAGAGGATGGAAACCTTAGTGCATGGCAGCTCTTTGGCTGGGAGATGAGGACATGTGTGGAACAGAACTCCAGAGCTCCCCAGAGCCCACTCCAAGCTTGGCCTCAACCCCATGTCAGACCCATTTTCTGTGGCTACTCCGGCACCTAGAGAGAAATCGCAGCAATGACTTTTGGTGCATGGAGACTGGAGGGGGTTACTGTTTTCAGTGCCTGTAACCCACTTAGCTGAGCCCATGGCCTAGCATTTAACTGGCTATTGAATCCTGTTCATTAACCTGCTTCCACATGTATAATTGTCTATGTTCTACTGATCAGCGTATTAACAACCACCACCGCAGCTGTCAGAGGGAAGCGTCTCTGGCAGTTGAGCAGGGCGGTGTGGGTTGTGGCCTCAGGACGATAGTTTTGAGATAACTGACAGAAAACTAGCCAGCAACAGCGCCAGTTAAATTGACATTGCTACATTTGTGAATTAATTCTCCGCTGGGCGCCAAGGGCAGTTCCACGAGAGTGCTGTTGTTTCAGGCACTCTGCACACTCAGGCAGACCTCGCTGCACTGGTTACACTCAGGTGACATTTGGAAGGTTTCCCTTGCTGCCATCAGAGCTAGATTTTTTTAATGAGAGGTGAGATTCTGGAATAGGGTTCTGTGCCACCCCTTAGAATCACAGAACACACAAGCCCTGGATACATCAACAGCACGACAGAGTATGTACCACACAGGTCACATACTGCCCCAGCACCGGAAGCAGCCTGAGAGCTCATGAAAGCGAGTGAGCAGTAGTGCTGGCTAACAGTGGGGCCAGCCAGGGGAGAGGCTGTGCACGCTGAGGAAGAAGCCTGCACTGGTGTGGTGTGAGCCAGGAGCAGACGACAGGATTTCAGTGTATTCTGGCACTTCTTTCCTTCTGCTTTTCCCTCTATCTCCCCCACCCCATCCCTCTCCATCCCCTTCCTCTCTTCTCCAGGCTCTCAAAGGCTCTAAGCCTGCCTCATTCCTTCCTTCCTCACCACCATCTGCTCCCCCTCTCCTCCTGCTCTTCCTCTCCCAGTTTGCATTGTTTTATTCTCTTTTATCTTTATTGGTCTTGCAAACAAACTTCGGCCCCTGGGATCCTGGTGTGCAGGAGCACATCCATGGTGCCTGCTAAGTTGGCCACCCCTTCTCCCTGGGGCCCAGGCTGCCAGCAACTCGCACACAGCACTTCCCTGACTTCAAATTCAGAGTCATCAGCTGGCCAGATGCTCTGGGGCAGGCCTGCCCCTCGGGAACGGCAGCGGAGAGGGACCGTTCAGCAGTCACCAAGGTGCAGCCAAGGCAATGCAAGCCTCCCTTCAAAGGCCAGCAGGGACGGAGTGGAGTCTTGTCTCAGAACTCCCTGCCCCTGCTCTCCCTGGCAGGGAAAGACGGCACCCAGCAATGCAGACCAGAGAACATAAGGCCGCAAGGCAGGCTCCCAGGACTAATTCTGTTACTGCTCCATTAGTCTGACCTGATTCTCGGGGCCTTTCAAAGCTCCAGATCCTTCACACTGTTCAATTCACCTGGGGATCACTTTCCGTACACTGTACATTCAGCACTGGCTGCCGGCAGCCAACAAAGCTTCCCCCAACTTTCGATTCAGCGTCACTCCACTTTTCCTCCCATGGAAACACACCGAGCAGCCGCAGCACTTCCCTGCCATGCCACACGAGAGTTTAGCACAAGAAGTGCTTAGGACTTCCATACCACAGGGATGAGAAGGTGGGTAGGTAAAGTCGCATTGGGGTTTAGCCACAGAATGAACAAATATAATTGCACAGTTGGGGTTTTTCCACAACAGGGATTAACAGCCTGAAACTTGCAAAATGCCATGGCTTCTTTAACCATCAGGAACGTCCCGAGTCACAGTTTTCCATCCTGCTAACTACCCGACCCTGTAGGAAGCCTGCTGGTACCTGGCCTGGCTGTTCTTAACCTTCCCTGGTGGAGCTGAAGGAAAGTTGGTTTCAGTTACGTCTACACAAGCCTTTTTGTTGGTATAACTTATATTGCTCCAGGGTGTGAAAATACCCCCCCCCCCGAGCCACGTAAGAGGCACCGAGGGAAGTGCTGCTGTGGACAGCGCTGCGTTGGCAGGAGATGGTCCTTCTCGGACATATCTATCTGCCACTCATTGGGGGTGGTTTAATTATGTCGAGGGGTGAGCTACTCCAGTGCTCTTATAGCTGCATCAGCACCGCTGTGTGGCTGTGAGCTCCCTCAGGTAGACGCAGCTTCAAAGTGGTTCTAGTTTTTGAACTAATTGTTCTGTCTGAGACACCAGTGGCTTTGTCAGGAAACACCCCTGATGCCCCCATGTGACCACAAGTCCAGCCCACTTATGCCCCTCACCCATCGAGAGACCCCTCCCTTTCTGCTTTGGGACCTTCTCCCGGAGGGCAGCTCTTCCTCCAATCCCTGCTCCCTGCATGCCACGCTGATTACTGACTTCATCTGAGTTACACTGGGCTGAATCTGACCCTGTTTCTCTCAGGAGTAATCCCCCTTCTGCCTTCCCCTCATGCAGCTCTCTTGTCTCAAGCCAGGAAGCTCGTCAGGGACTGACGCATGCAAGGCTGGCGCTCAGCGAGGAAACGTACACGGCTCCGGGAATCTTTTATACTAATCAACAGAAGACGTACAGTTCCCCATCTGGAGGGACAATCCATCTCCCAACTTACTAGACAGCTGCTCTGGTGCCATTCGGCTCTCTGCCTGCACACATACAAGGTCACGGTCTGTCACAGCACGCGTCCCTCTCGCTTGTCAGCTCCCTGGGAGGGTGCTGTGCAAAGTTCTCCCAGCAGCTGGGCCGAGCTGCACTCAGGTGTCCAACTCAGCACCAAGCACAACACAGACTATGGGAAACTCCAGATTTCAAACCAAACCTTCCTCAGAAACAAGGGTGGCTCTGTGTGAGCCAACATTCACCCCAGCCACAGGATTTATAATGGCTACAATGATGCTTGCCAAGGTGTCACCTGACTGGCCCAGGGGAGGGGACTTGCACCTGAGACCAAGATCAGCCACGCAGCCTCCGATGCTAGAACTCCTTAAAAGTGCTGGGAACTGGATGAAGCCGGTCCCCTGTGAAGACACAACATGCCTACACACTACGGAACCAGTGTCTCTTTCTCTCCATTGCCTCCCTCTCCCCTTTCCCAGCCAGCGCAATCATCTCTGCAAAGCACTGCTCAGAAGAGCCTTGATCGGTGTCCTGGAAGGCGCATTACTCTTCCCGTCAGCGGCAGAAAGATTGGGCCTGACAGGAAAAGGGATTCCGCTGGAACAGCCTCGCACATTTGCTCTCTAATCCACATGACAGTTAAGCGTTTGGTGCCAAGCTCAAGAGATAGCTTGAGGCCCCGGCCCCGGCCTCGGCCCCGGCCCCACCACACAGACAGGAGGCCAGCGCTGATCTCTGACAGAGCTCAGAGTTCAAAGGAATAGTCCTCTTGTCAGGAAAAGCAAAGAGCTGTGAGGGGACTTACGGGGCTGCGCCACTGCGGGTAGGACCTTTTACATGGTCTGTGAGGGAGCCCACCTTGTGCAACTCCTTCTCCTCCGCCCACTCAGCCCTCTGCATCCCCCCAGGGAGCCCCACCCACTGTCACTCCCTTTTCTTAGCCTCCCCTCCATGCCTTGGGGAGCTCCAACAGCAATGGCAGGAGCACTCCCTGACCGTGCCTTTGGACCCTTCGGAGGAGTGGAAATCAACAGTGGGGCCCCCACAGGCCAACACCCTGAACTGCGGAGGAGCTGCAGGTCCCTCAGCACACTCCTCGCCTGTAGGTCCCGGTGCGGAGGCTGTTAGCCCATCAGTCCCTACCATAAGGTTAGAGCCCAGACAGAGGGGGACACATCCTTTCCAGAACTGAGGCCAATGGATTCAGGGTGAAGGGAGGTCTCAAGGTGGGTCTGCTGCAATGCCCTTCCCCCAAGCAATGACATCCTGCGCTGGGATGAACATGCACCAGTGACTGACCTCTCCTTGGAGATTTCAGTGTGGAAGCCTGATGATCTGCCTGAGCTCACACCAGCAGGAGCCTCTGAGATCTGCCCATCAACCCAATTCTGCAGGGTCTCACTGTGTCTCGCAGCCCTGCCTTCCACAACGCACCAACGCATTCCAGCTGAACTCACAGCATCCTGTGCCTCGGGCTGCTGCCCTCACCAGCCCTGCTTTTTCAGGAGTCCCTTTTCCCAGGGGATGCTGCGGTTTGCAGCACCATTAGCATGTGCCCCAAAGGATCGCAGGCCTGCGCAACAACCTCCCCTCGCCCCCCTGCACACGGTCACAAAACTGTGATGCAGGGACTTTCTCCTGCACAACCTGACAGCTAGAGACACAGGACTCTGCTACTCTGCACATGTCCAACTGTCTCATGCCATGTCACCACCCCTGAAGCCATGACACAGCATGGTAGGAAAAGGACCCCTCCTTTGCCCTGAGACTCCTTCCTAGCCTTTTCCTCTTCTGCATACCATGCACAAGAGCAGCGCCTGTGACAGCAGCGGCCCCAGGACAACATGATTGTGATGGAACGGTTCTCTCCAGCAAAAGCGCTTCTGGAGAATAAGAAGTCAAGTCGTTATGCTCTGGCCCATACATCTCCGCTCTCTTTGGGCTTTTATTGATACACCTTTCATATTTCTTCCTGCAGCTGAAAAGTGAAAAAATGAGCTCTCCACAACTCTGCCTATCGATAACCCCAGCTGCCTGCTCTTCTCTGCTATAACCAATCAACTCCTGATCCTCAGCCGGCGAACCAGCTCCGTTAGCAGGACACCACGTCAAAGGCAGGATGAGGCCATTTCCCAAAAGGGAGCTGTCTTAATTACTAGTGTAAGTGCACAGAGCTTTTGGACTCATTACTAAGCGCTGTTCCAGCCACCACATGCTCCTGCTCAGAGAGGCGTCACTGTGTTCTCAGTGGAAGGCTTGGGGGGAATCCAAAAGTCCTTCTTGTTCACGTCAGGGCCTTGTGAAAGGGAGAGGCAGGGTCATGGGCAGTTCTTGGCTCAGGCAGAGCCATTGTATCCCAAGGACAGCACAACAGGAGGGTCCGATCAACGCCTCTCCCCGTATCTGTGCTGCCAGCCCTGCCAAGTGGGATATAATTGCATTTGCTCCCTCCCGCAGTGCTGACATAACCTGGGCTTCTGTGCATTACATACAACCAATGGGCACTGTTGCTGGGATGCGCAAGAGGGCTGACACTCCAGCCAGTCACCCGCAGGTAGCTGCAGTCAGATCTTACTGAGCTCACACGTGAAATGAGTTTGGGGGACTCAATCTAATGCCTGTTCAACAAGGCTTCAGATCATGGACTGCAGCAGTGTCACAAGTGGCCACAGCGGAGGATGTCAGTTTGCTGGCACAGCAGACAGCTGGGAGCTCCATCTCAGAATCTGAAGGACCAGGATATTTAAGTACAAAGCTCCACACATCATTGTAACACTCCTGCAGCCCCCACCAGGCCCACGTTGCCTCTGCACTGCCTTTGCAATGTGGCTGTATTGTGGAGATGCCGGCCCTTTGATTTCCTTGGCCCTGTTTGATGTTCAGCACTGGGGAGGATTTAAAGATTGAAATTTCTCCCTTTTCTCTGTCTCTCAAAGGTGACCGTCTGCTGTAACCCTGAAAATTCCAGTGGAAGCTTCCCTCACCAACGCCAGTGCTGGAGCTCTGGAGATAAGATTCAAACAGAGCCGAGCAAGATGGGGGTGAAGGGAGGGAGGGAGCAAAGGCTCCCAAGCAATCACCCAGGAGCTAATCTCCTGCAAATGACTTCAGGGCTTGTTTTTCCTTTTACAGCCGACTCCTTCCATTCCATGTGGCAGTGAGGCAGGAAATCTCACCCCCGTTCTCCATGTGAATCTTCCACTGTGACTCTGTCTGACTCAGTAGCAGAAGAGGTGGTGCTGGGGGTAATGGAGGAGCCACTGCCATCCACACAGTATGAACAGAGGTTCACATAGGCTGGTATAGGCCAGTAAACCATTCTGGCTCCATCTGGTACCAATAGGGTGCTTGTTACCTGCTTAGGTCTCTGGGTGAGGAGCAACACCACCTAACCAAGAGGCCGCCATGCAGGTGTTGTGTAGGTGTGGTCTCCTCCCTCTGCCGCATGCTTGCAATCCCAGACAAGTGCGGTGACGAGAAGCTGTCCAAACTGGATGACTGGGGGTCCCAGCGTGAGATGAATTTGGGGCCTGGTGAACAGGTACGTCTGCATTGTGAAGCCCACATCTATCAGAGAAATCAAGGACTGACTAGGCCCTGGAGCATAAACTCTGCTTTGACAGCTAGAGAGGGTCTCTGCTGGCAGAAGGGGGTGGGTGGGAAGCCTCCCCTACCGCTGCCTGCCTGTGCAGGAGAGCCACCTTCAACCTGCAGGACCATCAGTCTAGTTTGGAAATCCAGCGTTCAGGACTCGGAGGCAGGGCTGGATTCAGAAGGGGCTTTAAGGTGCTACAGGCCAGAGCCCCAAACTAAGCAGAGTCCCTTAGCCTGGGGCTGCAGCCGCCAAAGGCCGTATGGTCCAGGCCAGCCGTCCGTAGCTCAGAGGGTGGCTCCACACACTGTCATCTGCCCCCCAAACTGGAGCTGTGTCACTGTGAGCACCAGGCAGCTCTGTCTCTGCGCTGCCCTCTCCTACAGACTCTGCCTCCACAGCCCCCATTGGCTGGGAACCAGAGCCAATACGAACTGGGGAGGGGCAGCGAGGAGCCACCTCTGCCCCACACCAAATGGAAACTCCCCCAGGTAAGTGTCCTGCACCCAGACTCCCACCCCGACCCTGCATCCCCACCCCAATCTACCACCCTGAGCCCACGCCCACACACCGAACCTCCTGGCCCCTGCCTGGAGCATCTTCCTGTACCCAAGTGCCTCACACCCCAGCCCTACCTCCTGACTGAGCGCTCCCCCTCTCTCCCACACCCTGAACGGCTCCTTTTGGCCCACCCTGGAGCCTAGGGGCGCCCACAAAATCTAATTGTTGGGGGCCCCCGGAAGAGTTCAGCCAGCCCCGGCTGGAAGGGATGGCCATAGGCCATGAAACATCCAGAGCGGTGCGAATGCCAGCTCCTCCTCTCCTCTGGAGCAAACTGAGCCCCACCCACTCTACAGCTCTTGAGTCTTTTCACATCAAACCCTAAAAGCTGCACTCACTGTTGTCCTGTGTGGAAAAGGCAGATCCCCGAGACCTTTCGTGACAACTGCCACTTGTCCCATACGTTGTCCCTACAGCGGCAGCGGGGCCTCTTCTGGGATACGTAGCTTGCCAACAGGCCACCTTCTCCACCCACTCTTTGGAGCACCACAAACAGCCTGCCTGCTTCTGAGCTTACAGACACCTGTGGTATATACTGGGTCCCCTCCTCCAACACAGCACTGTGGTAGAACACACAATGGGAAGCATGCTTCCCGGGGAGAGCACGATTACACCCTGCTGCCTCACTTGACAACCCCTCCCCTTACGCATCCTTCCTGGCCTTTAACTGTTCCCAGCTGACAGGCTGATTGCACTCATTAGCTCACCAGCATGCTGCCTAATTAAGGCACTGAGCACCCAGTTGCAGGCTCTCCCCACCCCCTACAATTAAATCCATTCCAGAAGGAGAGTAGCTAGTACTTAGGGGACATCTACACTGCTACCACCAGCCTGCAGCTGAGTCTCAGAGCTTGGGGCACATAACTCCAGCTCCTAGGGCTTGCGCTCTAGCAGGTAGGCATTCCTGCCCATGGACCTGGGACCAGGGGATCCCCTATCGTCACACAATGGCCTTGTGTCATCTTAGTGCTGCAGAGCAGGGCTGACACTGAGACTGGCAAACTCATTTCGCTTGTGACATCTGGGTTATTTCGCAGCATAGCAGTAGCTTGGGTTCTAGTTCCCAGCACTCCATCACAGGCACAGGGGGATGCATGGTGCTAGGCAGTAGCAAAACGTTACCTGGGGAGGTTTACAGGTCCTAGAAATGAAGGTCTCTAAAGAAAGAGCAGCTCTTTGGCCCTTTCAGCTCTGCTTCCTCACAGAGCTCCCCAGGCAGGTGGCTGTTCTATCTCCTATAGCAGTGCTTCTCAACCTTCTCTATAAAGTTCCCCTTTTCAAAAAAAAAAAAAAAAAGTACCCCCCAGACTTCTCTGGTATTGTACCACCAGTTGAGAAACATGGTCCTAAAGTAATCTGAGATCTTAAAATATTTGCATTCAACCCTTCCAGATTACTGCACCTTTTTCAGGAGTCATTTGTTTTGCATATTATCAAGTTACACCTCACTTGAAAGCTACTTGCAAAAACATGTAAAAGTATCCCAGAAGACCTCTACTGACAGCTTGCTGACTTTCTACCATCTTACTATCAAATAAATGAACTGGAATAGAAATATTGTACTCACGTGTCAGTGCCAGGCAGATGGAGCAGTAGAAACAAGTCATTGTCTGAATGGACTTTCGGACTGTACTGACTTTACTAGTCATGTTATGTAGCTTGTTGTAGCAATAGTCAAATACTGAGGTGAATTGGTGTACCCACTGGCAGAACGCAGTGTTCCCTCAAGGGTACTTGTGCCACAGGTTGAGAAACACTACCCTGTAGCAACCTTGTCAGCAGAGGCTGGTGGCCCAGCATGATGGACTCTCTTCCCATGTGAGAGTGAGGTTGCTAGGACCTTACACTGCAGCCAGGGCTGGGAAAGGGGAAGGGATTTAAGACCCTGCACTGCACCCATTGCCTCCTCTGTCCTTGTCCATTTTCTTTTCCAGGATCTGGGAGCTTGGTCCCATCCCAGCGGGCCCCTTCCCTGTGTCCAGTGGGTGTTCAGTGCTGGGGGGCCAAACGCCTGACCAATAGCTTTTCTTAGGGCATGGCTGACATGGGTCTGAGCTCTGGATCAGACAGGAGACCGACAGGCAGCACATCCTCTGAGCAGTGAGAGGGCAACATGCTGAACTGGAGGCAGGGGCTGGGGGGAGATTATGCACTTGGTTGTGGCCTCCTTTGTCCTGAGGCTGCAAAGCACAATGAGCGCCCATCTAGAGAAGCCGTTGGATGAAGGAAATAAGCTCTCCACCCCCATTTGGATGCTGCTTAGGCTAGACTTGGGATTTGCCTCTCACCTTCGCTGGCCTGCAGCTGAGCCCCGAACTGCTGCCTCCAGACATGGGAAGGAAGAGGCAACAAAAGTTACTGCCGCCACATCCATGCTGCTAATGAGAAAGAGTCCAGGGAGGGAGCAAGGAGGAGCTCCTGCCCGCACCCCTAGTCTGCTGCCCGACGGACCAGGAAAAAGCTTTCCCCTGCCCTTTTTCTACACCTGATCCCCCCCAGATCTCTGCACACACACACACTGCCACTGCCTCTTACATGATGCGCACCTCCTTCCGGAGCAGTGATCTCTCTCCTGTGCCTGAGGGCGGGCGGGCAAGATGAAGCATCTATGCAGCATTGGATAGCAGAACGGTCAACACCTCATCAATACCTCAGACTGAGCCACCCCCTGGGTCCCAGAAGCTGTGATGAAACAGAGAATTCCCCCCATGCTGCAGCTGTGGCCCAGCACCTGCTCTTGCTTTTCTGCTCAGCATCTCAGTCCCAGTGTGATGTGCCCCACGTGTTCCCAGAGCTACGGACCTCAGAGCTGAGCTAGTTGGGCAGCCGGGCTTGGGCTCAGCTCAGCTCTTCCCCCTTCTCTGGAGCCTGGGAGACAAAGGGTCTCTATGCTGGGCACCCTGTGGGGAATCAGCCCTTCTCACTCAAGTGCCAGGAGGGCCATTCCGAGGGGCTCATCCCACAAATGGATCGGGCCTGGGACCAGCGTCCGGGAGCAGCCCCCATTTCCCCTGTACTCACAGAACGGGCTTGTGCCATGTGAGTGCTGCAGACTAGCCTGATGCTGAGACTGACAAACCCATTTCGCTTCTGACAAGAAGCAACACCCGAATCCAGAGCATGGACGGCACTTCTCAAGCACAGCGCTGCCATGGGGATTCCACTGGGCCTGGACAATGCAGTCCCTGCTTGCGCCAGCATGAAGATCTTGTACCACATTGCCCCACCCCTGCTTTACAGCAAGGGGCTGCTAGTCCAAGCACCCCCATCACACCACATGGACAGCCCTGCCCTGCCTGGAGCTCAGGCCTTTGCCTGGCCTCCCTGCCTGGGCCACACTGAGGGGAAGCAGATGGCTGGGGACTGACCCACCAAACAAAACAAAGAAAGCCCAAGCCCACCTGGAGGCCCTCGTGCCCCTGGGAGCTGCTTAATCCCAGGCTCCTCAGCCGTTCTGATTAAATCCAGGCCCTGGTGAATGGATGGAGAGCCAGATATTGGTGAATATTCATGTCCTACAGTGCGGGGGAGTCCTGGAAACTTGCCTACAGGGAGGAGACCGTCCAGCCCCAGGGCACAAGCAGTTTGGGAGCAGGGATCACTGGGGAGGAGATGCTACATTTGCATGTAACTGAGGTGTGCAATAGCCCTATACGCAGCCAGAGAGGCACGCAGGCACTCCCCGAGTTACCAACCGCTCCCCAGGCGGTGGTGAGAGAGGGCCGGAGGCCTGCAGCCAGACCCACCCTCCTTCTGCCCTCCCACTTCCCCTGGGGGTTCAGCACAGCCCCTATCCCCACCCCACACGTCTCCCCCTCCCATGGGCTCTGCGTGAGCTCTGGCAGACCCCCCATCTCCAGCCAGCAGTCTCCCCCTCCTCCCACCTCCCCGCGGGCTCAGCACCAGCTCAGCCAGCCTCCACCCCCCTGCCCCACAGGCTCCACACCCGGCCCCTGCTCCCCAGGAGGCAGTGAGTGGGGCAAACACGAACCAGAGGAGCGGGGGCAGCGGTGCAGCCAGAAAGCAGCAGTGCTTTGAACTGCTGCATCTCTCCAGCGCTCGGCTGCGTGGCTGCCCCCTCTCCTCTGGCATGGCCTTGCACCGCTTGCCCCCCCGATCAACGGGGGCTGGGCACAGAGACTGCGAGGAGGGGGATGAGGGCTCCCACAGGCACGTGTGGGGGCAATGGCTGCCTGAGGCAGTGGTGAACCTGCAGGGGGATGGGGCCTTCCTAAGCTGGTGGTGAGGAAGGTGGCTGAGAGCCAGCACAGAGCCCGTGGGGTCGGGGGGAAGGGAAGGCAGGGCTGGATAAAAAGGGGGCTTTGGGGGCTGCAGCCCAGGTCACTAGGCTAAGGGGGGCCCTGCAAAAAGATCTCTGGGCCACCAGAAGTGCCAATCTTTTTTGCAGGGTCCCCTTAGCCCAGGCACCTGAGCTGCAGCTGCTAAAGCCCCTGTCTTCTGGCCCTGCTTGGCGGGGAGGGGACACAGCTCTGTGCTCTGCTTTTCCCCTGACCCCCCAGCATGGAGCTGCAAGAGCCAGGAAACAGGCTTCCTTACCTGCAGGCTCAGCTGCTGCAGCTCCCTGTGGCAAGAATCAGGGAGAATGGGAGCTGCAGAAGGAGGGGTGCCTGCCAGCAAGTGCAGGGCAGGATGGAAAACCACCCCCGCTCCCAAAGTAGAGCTGCCCAGGTAAGCACCCCACCCCCAACCCTCTGCCCCAGCCCTGAGCCCCTCTCACATGTCAAACCCCAGGGGCCCAGCCTGTAGCTCCCTCCTGCACTCCAAATGCCTCATCCTCAGCCCCACTCCGGAGCCCTCACCTCCTCCCACATACAGCCCTCTCCCTGCCTTAAGCCCCAGCACCTTCCTGCAATCTGAACCCCTTACGTTTGGCCCCACCCTGGAGCCTACAGGGTCCCAAAAATCTGATAGCCCTGGGCACTCTTCTACTTCAGCCCTGCCCCCGGGGTCTCTCCAGAATTCTGCTCCAGAATCTCCACCTACCCCCTCATCTTCCTCTAATTAAACCTGCCTTCCCTCAAGCACCAGCCACCATTCAGTATTAAACTGAAAACTTATTTCTTAGTCAGTTTTATTGTTTGCTGCTTTGTTTAATTACTAGTGTGGCAACAGTATTCTTGTCTAGTATTTTTCATTGCAAATATACGGTACTTCAGCCACACTAGGGATTAAACAGGCTTTTGAGGGGTTGCTGGGAACATAACCACCATTTTAAGCATCATTTCTATGGGAAAATGCCTTCCAAGTTCTCAACAAGCAACTTACAAATGACCCTTTGCAACACAACCCACAGGTAAATTGTGGGCTTCTTGTGTAGCGAGAGAGCTGGAGGGAACAGCTCGGAGTTCTCCGGTATTCTCACAGAACAGCAGCCCTGGGTAGGCCAGTATGTCTCCATGCCCTGGCTGTTTGCAGGGCTGTAGCTGTGTTGGCCCCAGGGTATTAGAGACAAGGTGGATGAAGTAAAGTTATTTTTACTGACCTAAGAAAAAGAGACACTTTCCGAGCAGAGCTCTGTGTCGCTCTCATTCTCGTCCCTTCCACCCACCAAAGCAGGTCCAATATAAGACATTGCCTCACCCAGCTTGTCTCTCTCACTTCCCCAGGTGGGACGCTGCTCAGCCATCCACTCCACCCATCTCTATGGCTGGAGAGGCCTTGATTGTCAGCTCCTCACTTCCTCTTCCAAGCTGCACCACTGCCTGTCTCTGTCACACACCCCCACCTCCCTCACTCTCCTCAGGCAGGTGGGGAGGACAAGATCTCGTGGCGGGGAGGAGAGGAATCAGGCCGGGTTCTTTTCCATTCATTCACCAGCCCGACCTCATGTCAGTCCCTGAGGTACTCAGTGCTGCATTATGAAGGCCTGTCCCATGCTAACCCTGCCAGTGAAGAGAGGCTGTGAAGTTTCAGAGGCTGCTCTTGAGTTAATGGCTAGAGAACCGCCAATAAAATTGCAGCTGTGTTCTGTAAAACATCTCTGAAGGGGAAAAGGGGAGGAGCCGCATGGCCAGAATTGCCAAAGCAGCATAACATCACCTCCTCTTCAGTCACACAGCCATGGGGCTGCCTGCCTTGGGGCTCACTCAGTTTCTCTCTCCCCCCGCCCGCACATACACACTTGGTCAGTGCCCCGGCGCAGAGAGCATTAGTGTGTGGGATGTCCCTCTCCTCCAAAGGACACTTCCATACCAGTAGGTTGGCTCCATTGATGATTGGCCCCATGGACAACAGCTTGCCTCTCTTTTGGCAAATAAATGGCCTTCCTGGATGGTCCTTACACCCCTGCCCCGCTAAAGTTACCATATATGAAACTTTCAAAAGAAGAGAACACCCTTCAGCAGGAGTGTGTCTGTATCAGTATCTATCAGCTCACACTGTATTAATGTACCGTGTATACTATAACACATTAATACAAGGGGGTTGGGGTAGATACGGATACAACTTCCTCTCAAGGCTGTCCTTGTTTTTGAAAGTTCAAATACGGTAACCCTCGTCAGGGCAAGAAAGATACAACGTTCAGTCCCTGGCCACAACCACAAGTCAAGTTCATTTGCTCTCCTTTGCAATGCTGGTAGCTGCACGAGCTTCTAATTACTCCTCACTGACATGCCTCAGAACTGCCTTGCTCGAGCTCTTTGCTGTCTGCTGGTAAGGCTGATCATTGCCAGTGCTAATGGGAACATGGGGACTGTGAAGATTTAGGATGGGTGAAGATGAATTACGCATCTATAAAAACCCAGTGACTGAGCAATGGAAATCTCAGCAAGTCAGTTTGAACCATGCACCCATGAAAATACTCCATTGTGGCATGGCACAGGGACTACGGGGACAGGTTTGCTCCTGCATTTACTTAACATGCAGGTGAGAACTGTTCAGAAATTAGTTTCCTTATGTCCCTGCCTGTTCTTTATTCCATCTTTGCTGACCAATGGAGCCTGTGCCTACAGAGGACAAAAACAAGTTGTAGAGACCAAAGCCAGAGTCCCAAGACACTGCTTTCCAACAGCACCAGATGTCAGCAACTGGACTGAGATTAGTGGTACCCCAGCCCCTGGAAGAAAAGTGGGTGTATAAGGTCCACATGGCCATTCTTATCACAGGGCCCCTGAGCCTTTGCAGTTATACACAGTTTTTTCATGGTTCTTTATTGTTCTGGGTCTAAACTCTTGTCAATATATCTGCATAACCCCCATCATCAGTAATGGGAGTCAGGCATGCCTACGAATAGCAGAATGTATTGGTTGGTTGGTTCTTTCCTATTATCCTTTACATGTTGAGTTCTTCTCCCTAAACACATCCAGTAATCACTTATTACTCTTATGGGTGTCCTGGCTCTTGATTCATATTAGACACATGAGCTTAGGATAAACGACTGTCAGGAAGGGGAACTCAGGTTGGCAATGAATGTCACTGAGGAAAATGAGGAGAAACTAGCAAAAATGGTGCAGGTGCTAAATGAGGAAGGGAAGCGATACGGACTGATTATGACCATCAATAAAATAAAAACAATGGTATTTGGAGATAAAGAAATAGGAAGGAAGATCAGTGTAGAGTGTATTGAACTAGAGAAAGTAGAGAAGTTCACGTATCTGGGGAGCAACATAAAATAGGATTTAGACTGTAAGAAGGAAATGACTAGAATAGCGAAAGCAAGAGCAAGTTTGAAGGCGATGGACAAGATCTGGAAAAGCAAAGCAATTAGCTTAGGAACGAAGCTGAGCATCTTGCAAATGTGTGTATTCAGCAGCATGTTGCATGGATGTGAGACATGGGTGATAAGATTCAAAGAGAAGAATATTGGCTTTCGAGAGGAGTTGTTATAGAAAGATCCTGAGAATAGGATGGATGCAGGAGGTCACCAATGGGGAATTATGTAGGAAGATACAGACGAAAGAGAACCTGCTGCAGCAGATTATACAACAGAAGTTACAGCTGTTCGAGCGTACCTGCAGGATGAACAACAAACAAAAAAATCAAGACCCTGGTCATAATGGACAGTTTGAATAGGAGAGGCAGACCCCACAGAGAATGGGCAGATGATATAGCAGATAGGTGCGGAGCTGGTTTACAGAAACTAAGCCACTGCACACTTGACAGGGAAAGATGGAAGGAAATAGTGACGGAGGCATCAGACACCAAGAGGTGCTGAGCCCATGGCTGATGATGATGAGGATGATGATGATGATGCTCTGCTGTTCTAGGTAAGGTATTAACACGGAGCCAGTTACCCAAGGTCAGATCCTCAGCTGGTACAAATTCACGCAGCTCCACTGAATTCAATGAAGCGATGATAATTTACAACAGCCAAGAATCCAGCGCTCTATATCTCAGCACTATATTCTTAAAGGTGTGGGTAAGGGAAAGCCAGTGGACCTAGCAGAAAGCTAACCACCAATCACACACAGAGCTCTGACCCCAGTGTGAATGTCACTACACACTGAATTATGACACAACTGCATGTTCTTGTGACACATGCTGCCTGAGGAAGCAGCCATCAGAGACTTGTCCTGTATGCTTGGAGCCCATCTCCCAAATACAGGGAACAATTTCAACTCAGGATAGCCCAGTTTAAGGCTAATGTCCCATTTGTCCACTTCTCCCTAATGATGGCTTAATGGCTCTTTTATCGGTGCCCAGCACCAAGGCAATCAGAAATAGTGAGGGATGCTGAGATCTGGCTGCTGTTTTGCCTAGCACAGGGGAGGCCAACCAGTTACAGAATAAGAGCCAAAATAGCTGTGGATAGAGTACAAAGAGCCACATATAATATATTTATTTTTATCTATGTATAGACAGAAATAAATATATAATACATGGCTCAATACCTCTCCCCCACCCCAGAGCCAGGCACCCTCAGCCTCCCTCTCCCCTGGAGCCAGGCACCTCCAGCCCCCACTCTAACCCAATCCTCCATCTGTCCCTCAGAGCTAGGCATCCCCAGCCCCCTACTATAACTCAATCCCCCATCTCTCCCCTAGAGCCAGGCACCTCTACCTCCTCCCTGACTCTAACCCAATGCCTGAGACTCACCGAAGCCACTGTCAATGTGTCTCCCTCCAAGCACTATGGTGCATGCAGAGAGCAGCGGTAAGGACTCCCCGTGCGCGACTCTGAGCAGGAGCTGCATTTCGTTGCTCAAAGAACCACACGTGGCTCAAGAGTCACAGGTTGGCCACCCCTGGCCTAGCACTTCAACAGCCAGGACCCATAAGCCCAAGCTACAGAGAAATTAATGCCCCACAGAAACAAATCCCCCCGACTACCACCTTTTGCCTATGTCCTCTGGCACCTTTGTCTTTTAGGAGCTCCGCAGGCTCTGACGTTTCTTTCCCCATCTCACACCCTAATCCAGTTTGTAGTATCACAATCAGTTGCCTTGGAGGTGATTGTGCCATAACAAATAAAGACTCACAACATTCACAAGTGGCAAGAGAGATGCCTGTATTAGAAAGGTTTTTTTTCGTGAAAAACGTCTTCAGGAGTAAGTGCATGAAAGGAAAGAGAGACTAAGAATTGCTTCTGAGGTAAATGTTGTTCTCTGTTTTTCCAGGAGGCACCAACAGCTCTTTCAAGTTTCTGGAGGAATAGTGAGGTCTCGTGAATCTGGTCACCACGTAACTTGTGCAGTGTATTATCACTAATTTAATTACAAGGCCTCTTGCTCTGGCAGCTTTAAATATGGAGATTAAAACAGAACATCCAGGGACAACACCAAACTGTTACTTAACACCTCACCTAAATAAGAAAGTGTTGTGCCAGGCCCTAAAGGTTACTAGCCTCGGGTGTCCAGAAGACCTACAAAGAGAGCAGATTCCAAAAGCGGGCCCTCTCCAGAGGAAAATCTGGCAATGGGAATGGAAGGCAAAGTCAGCCCTGTGGCAACTTCAATAAAGGGAGCTGACTCAGAATGTTTCCACAAATGGACCCCATTTGATCTTAAATGCCACGATGAGGTATACAGTAAAGCAGCACCTTAGATAACTGCTTTCCAGACCTTTCAGGATCATCACCAACACCTTGAACTTCACCGAGAAGCAAAGAGGAATCTGATTCATTGACCTGAGCCCACAATGCGATCTGCTCATTGTGAGTTTCCCAGACACTGAGGTGGACAGCTGCACAATGAACCAGATGATGTTACAGGGTGGACTTGAGAGGTAGCCCTAAACAGAGCACATTACAGTAGTGTAGTCTGGAGTAACGAAGGTGTGGCTGACAGCTGCAAGTTTGGGGGCTCCTGGGTTGGGGATTTAACGTATTAAAGTATTAACCCGGTCAGTATTCAAGATGAGCCACTAGAACGGTCTGGGAAGGGCAGCAGGACGACTCTGGACCACAAACCATCCTGGGAAGAGCTGGGCATGCACTCTCCCCCCTGCCCGGATGGGGTTTTGTGCATTGAGACCCACTGAGAAAGATTTCAAGCACTGAGGAGACAAAGTTTCATGCAAAACACTGGCTGCCATGGAATCCTTAGCTATCATGCAGGGGGCTTGGGTCTTCTCGCTTCACAGGACAAAGTCTCATGCAGCGGTAACTACCATAGGACTTGCCATACCAGGTCAGACCAATGGCTCAGCTGATCAGTGGGACTGACAGCCTCACAGGGCCCCTGGGCAAAGTGAGTGAGACTGCTCTGCACTCCTGGAAGGGGCAGGGTTGCAGGTGGAAGGGGCAGGGCTGGGGCTAGGCAGCCTTCATTCTCCCCACCAGAGCGCGTTAGGCACCGCCCCCGCCCTCAGTGCTGCCAATGTACGGCGTGTGGTGCTCCAGCAACAATGTAAAGGGCTTGGGGCTCTGGCCACTACTGCAGTAGTAGCAGTGGTGGCTGGAAGCCACGGGCCCTTTTGTAACACTAGGCCTGACAGCAATTGCCACCTTTGCCTCACACCCCTCGACCCCATTGATGAGACTGAATCTAATCCTGGCTCAACAGCGTCAGAGTCTTAAAACAAAGATGCAATAACTCCGAAGTGATGGCCACTGGCTCGGTAGGTAGCTGGACAGAGTGTAGGTCTGACATAGGAATTTTCACAGGGACGATGGGGGAACCCAGGCAGAAGCACCTACGCACCCTCAGGAAACTCCTGTGCATTTCCCCTTGAGACCTGCCATTCCAACTCAAACACCTTTTTCCTCTTAGCAAAAGAATTCTATTGGTCTTGCTTCCTATCAGTGGTTTTTGTTGTTTCCATCCCCGTGGAATCATACTGCTTTACTACTATCAAAGTATTCTCTTCCTCCTCACATCCTGTTAACCCAACCAATGACAGGGTCGCAGTAGACAACAAATACAGCTGGCAGCCAAACAAAGACAGAGACTGAATGGGCACTTAGACTTCAATTTAGTGCTAGATTCTGTTTCATATATTCATATATTCAGTTTAGTGGTAGTGTCTATTCGTGAATTTAGTGCTACATTCTGTTCTTCCTTCAAGTCTGTAGCCCTCCAGCACTTTACCAACCAGACCAAAAACCTACACAGAGTAATGAAGGCAACTCTCATACTTGCTCTGTTATAATAATAGCTCTGGGTATCTTACCAATGGGCTTTTATCACAGTGAATGTTCGGAAATGAACATACTCATGTTACCGAAGGAAGTTCATTTGTGCAGTGGCTTTAAGAGGGCACTGAATATAAATGAACAGTGTAATCAAATTTTAATTTCAGTCCATTTTAATCTGCAAAATGCCCCTGGCCCTTTCTTCAGATGTGACCATAATTTTGGGTTGATGCTGGCTGCAAGTGGTAGGCCTTCCGTAACATATTTAAAAAGCACCCAGCGCATGGAGACTGCTCAGTAAATAACAGAATAATAAAAATGCAGGGGCTACAGGAAGGTGGTACTCTTACGAAGCAGAATCAAAACCTAATCACCTCAAGCACCCACAGAAGCCAACACAAGACTCATTTTCCATTCTGTTCTCTTCCTGCAAAACTGGGCTTTCCTTCCTTATCCTTTTCTCCATCATAAGCTTAGCTTTTTCTAGCCTCACTTCCACTGGAAAATGATGCTATGGTAATTTCAAGAGCCTTGTTTTTCTAAGGCAATTTAGTTCATGGCCTTGGAATGTGATTTTCTCCTGCCTTTGTGCAGGGTTAAGTATGTTAGGAGGCAGAGCCTGCATAAACACACTGGCAGAAGCAAGAAAGGTCAGCCCAGCTTTCCCCAGCTCCAGTGATCAGCCTGTGCAAGCGTGTGTCTGAATATGATATTACCCTGCCCTGCAGTTACAATTAACCCCTAAAGAACTTCAATCTAGTGAGGCGCTGTAGCTGAATACACTGGACTGGACTGAACATATCACCATTTAAAAGCCCATATGTCATCCACTGGAAGAAACAGGGCCTTATTTGCCCAGCTCACTCACTAAACAAATTACGGGAGGGATTAGATGGAAGCTGAGAATCTGTGGAAAGTCATGAATAATGAATGTAACCTCCCTAGACACAGCTACCTAACTTAACCTATGTCTCTGATACCCTCCAAATGGACAAGGGACCGGGACACACGAGAGCTACATTCAAATCTCTGCTATAGGTTTCCTGTGTGACCTTTGAGGGAAGTCACTTATTTCATCTGTACTTCTGAGTCACATCTGTATGGTGGGCATAATAATACTTCTCTACATCATGGGGGAGGTTAGTATGGAGATGTGTTAATATATGGCACACACACCATACAAGAACCTACACAGACAGATTAGGGATACATTTTAACCCTCTTCTCCAAGAATGTGCACACAATTTTTTTACACCCTGTGTCTCTCCATGCAATAACATGGACCCCAAAAATGAATTCAAAATGGTAGAAGCTACTTTTGAAAATTTAGCATAAAAATGTGCAGTTATCATATCCCACAACCAGAACATTGAACTGGGAACTATTTTTGGAAGGCTGGGGAGAACAAAGGAGTTGAAGACAACATCATTGGAAATAAGATATTTTTAAGGGGCCAACTTTGAGCCCTGCACTCAATCCGTCACCTCCTGAATCAGCAAAAGCTGAGAGCACAGTGGCAAGAATACACTCAGGTCTGGAAGGATGGGACTGGCTCATCCCCTTAGCTAAGAAGGGCTCAAAGCAAAGTAGAGATTGCATATTCAGCCCTAGGTCAGCAGCCTCTGGGAAGCACTCTGCTCAGCCACCAGGGAAAGCAGTGTGCTTCCCAAGCCAGCAACCTGTGCAGCACATCACAGACATCTGCATTTAGAAAGAGCAACTCATACTTAAATACCACATCTGGAACTTTTTGTGGGGGAACCACTCTGTGCATAGCATAGGCAATCAGCTCATAGACTGGGGGACACTCTCTTAATCCAGTTAAAGCTATAACTGATTTTCTAGCTAAATAAGTATCAGAAGGGTGGCTGAGTCAGTCTGTATCGTCAAAAACAAGAAGTCCTGTGGCACCTTATAGACTAATAGATATTTTCAAGCATAAGCTTTTGTGAGCAAAGACCATGCATGTATCTGATGAAGCGGGTCTTTGCCCATGAAAGCTTATGCTCCAAATTATCTATTAGTCTATAAGGTGCCACAGGACTTCTTGTTGTAGCTAAATAACAACACTTTGCTCTTACACAACATTGTCACCCTTACATTCCAAACACATTCCAAAATATTCCAGTTGCATGGATACTACAATAACCACCTTTTTTCATATTTTAAGTAAAATAATGGCCCAGATGCTGAAAACTCAGCTCCACAAGACATACATTGAAGTCTCCAGCCTGGAACTACCTGACCATCTTTAGGAAATGTTACATTATACCCATCATCCAAAGAGTTTAAATATCTTACCTGTGACTGTCACCAGCATGGAGGCCATCAGGGGACGATTGTTGTCCAGCTTTCGGCTCAGTCTCAGTTCCCCACTTGACTGGTTTACAATCAACAAGTGCAGCTCATTGCCCCGTTCAAAAGTGTAGAAGAGTCTGTCAGACACGTCTGGGTCATAGGCTGGGATCTTCCCTATGACCCCAGAAGGGAAGGTGTTGGACTTGTTGGAAACGTAGTTGTTGAAGAGGATTTGGAAGTTCTTGAGGACAGGGCTATTGTCATTCTGGTCAATGAGCTTGATGTGGACTGTGGCCCTGCTGACCAGAGGGGCAGATGTAGCCTGGACCACGATCACATACTCAGGTTTTGTCTCGTAATCCAGGTCAATCAAGGCAGTGAGCTCCCCAGAAAATATGTCCAGTTGGAAGATCTCGGGGATGTTGCCTTCCACAATCTGATACATGATCTGGGCATTAGGTCCCTCATCTGGGTCAATGGCTGTAATCTGTGCCACCACAGAGCCCACAATGCTGTTCTCCTTCACCAAAACCTCAAACTCTTCAGCTGGGAAAACAGGGGCATTGTCATTCACATCCTGAACAGCGATTTGAATGTTGACTGGGGTCTTTTGCGGGGGGACCCCTCTGTCCACAGCATAGGCAGTCAGCTCATAGACTGGCACACTCTCTCGGTCGAGCCTGACGACGGTGCGGATAATCCCAGAGGTGGGCTCTATGGTAAAGTCCCCATCTCCATCCTCCCCCTTCTGGAAGGTGTACTGCACTCGCCCATTGGCGTGGGCATCACGGTCCGTGGCAGAGATCTGGAGCACACTGGTGAACGGAGGGGCATCCTCCGATATAATGCCTTGGTAGTGACCGCTGACAAACTGAGGGGCATTGTCATTTACGTCATTCACCATGATCTCTACATAAGTGGTGTCTGCTTTCTGAGGGATCCCATTATCTTTGGCAGTGATGGCCAAGGTGTAGGTGACCTGGTCTTCATAGTCCAGCTCTGCCTGCAAGGTGATGGCCCCAGAATCTGCATCAATACGAAACTGAGGAATATTGTCCTCGAGGTAATATGTGATCCTTGCATTTTCCCCCACATCATCATCAGTGGCACTGATCACCACCACGGTGCTGCCCACAGGACGGTCCTCATTGACATTCACTGAGTAGTGGGCACTCTGGAACACAGGCCTATGGGTATTGGCATCAGTGATGTTGATATGAATGTGACAGTTGTCATGCAAGGTTCGGTCAGAGGCAGTCACTGTCAACACATAGCGCCTTTCTTGCTTGTAGTCCAATGGTAGAGAGAGAGTGATCAGCCCCACTCCTCCCTGGCTACTGATAGAGAAACGGTTCCGGGTGTTCCCCCCAGTTATCTGGTAGCTGATGGCACTGTTCACATCCCTGTCAATTGCCGTGACACTGAGAACACTGGTCCCCACTGCAGCATCTTCATTTAGTCGTATGAAGTACTCTTTTTGAGTGAATTCAGGTCGATTGTCATTCACATCCATGACAGTGATGGTGACACTAGCAGAGGCAGATAAGGATGGAGAGCCATGGTCCCGAGCCTCTACCCCAAAAAAATAGTGCTCTACTGATTCACGGTCCAAAGGGCCACTCACTGTGATCCACCCAGTGGCACTGTTCACCACAAAGGGGGTGTCAGCTGAGATCCCAGTTAGTTTATATTCCAGACGTGAGTTCTCCCCGTAATCTGCATCCACTGCCTGGATGTGGATCACTGAATGGCCAAGGGGGGCATTTTCCAGGACGGAGATTTGAAAAGGGGTGCTGACAAAGATTGGGGCATGATCATTAATGTCCACCACTTGGATGCTGGCCATGCCCGTGTTGTTAGACAAAGGAGGGCGCCCTGCATCCTGAGCGCGTATCCTCAGGGCATATTCACGTTCCACTTCAAAATCCAAAGGCGCCACCACTTGTATTTCCCCCGTCACACTGTCAATGGAGAACTGGCCCCTGCTGTTCCCACTGATGATGTTATAATGGACTAAAGCATTATTGTCTTTGTCCATATCAGTGGCAGTAACTCGCAAGATTTCCGTATGGGGTCTTATATCCTCTCTCACCTGGACAATGTAACGCTTTTCACTGAATTGAGGAACATTGTCATTCTCATCCAGAACAGAGATATAGACTTTAACCGTGGCAGATCTGGGTCCAGGTTCCTTACCCTGGTCATTCGCCTCCACCACTAAAGAGTATTTCTCCATTTTCTCTCTGTCCACCTGCCCACTGGTGGTGATCAGACCTGACCTGGGATCTATCTCAAAGACAGAGTGGGCCGCTTGTTCATTCACAAATCGGTACCTGATGTTTGCGTTGGGTAGGGAGTCCACATCAGTGGCCCTCAGCTGTAAGATAGGGTAGCCTTCTTCTACATTTTCCCTGATAGTCTCTCTGTACTCACCCTGCTCAAAAACAGGGTCATGGTCATTTTGGTCAGCAACAGTGACAGCAACCATGGTGGTGGCAGACAGGCGGGGGACCCCCTGGTCCACAGCAGTAACCCGGAAATAGTGCAGGTCCATAGTCTCTCTGTCCAAAGCTTTGGTGGTGGTGATGAGACCACTCTTGGGGTCAATGCTAAACAGTTCCATGGATCTGCTATTCATCAGGGCATCCATGGAGTAGACCAGCTTCCCAGCCTCCCCGGAATCGGGGTCTTGTGCCGCCATGGTTATCACAGGAGTCCCTGGAGGCTGGTTTTCAGCCACCTGAACCTGGTAATTATACTGGGGGAAGTGGGGGTGGCGGTTGGCCCCCCGGCCAGCCCTTGCTAGCGGTAGGACTGCACTGGCTCGCCTCCGCCTTTGCTGGGCAGGCGGGTCAGGGGACAGATCAAACTGCATAGCTGGACTCGGCTGTACCGGCAGGTGAGCAGGGGGACCCAGGGCCGACGGGCTCCCAAAGGCCGCGGCAAAGCAACGAGTTTGTAAACAGCCGTCGCTGGACGGGCGCGGGTGAAGCAGCAGGCAGGGCTCCGGCTCTCGGGGCGGCGGGCTGGGACCGCGGGCTGGAGCAAGTCCGAGCTCCGCTCTGGGAGCTGTCCCGGGCCCTGGTGGTGCTGAAACCGCCCCGGCCCGCTCCCCGGCCTCCCTCTGCTCTCCAGGGTCCGTCTCGGAGCGCACCCGCCCCGGGCTGGCCCCGCGGCACTCACCTGCCCGCCGCCAGGACTGCAGCCCCGCACACGGCGGGGGGCAGGTCGCTAGGCTCAGCCACTCCCGGGGGCTCGGCGGCCGGAGCTGCAGCCTGGCGAGCCAGCCGCACTCGCAGGCCGGCGGGCAGCGCTCCAGGAGCCGGGGCCGGGGCTTGGCCCCGGGGGCGCGGGACTCGCTGGCTGCTGGCGGCCGGCGATCGGAGCAGTTGCAGGCGCCGGGACAGGACACTCGCAGCACGCGCAGCCTCTGGCCCTGCACCGAGCTCGGGGCCCCGCGGGGGCGCGGTCCCGGTCCCGGTCCCGGTCCCGCACAGCCGCAGCAGGCGCCGTCCCTCGGGCCGCCCGCTTTGTCCAGGGCGCCGGTACCAGCGGCCCGGCCCGGCCGCTCCCCGCTCGCCTCCTCCCCGGGGCTCCGCGGGGGCGTGCTGCCGCCTTTCCCGCTAGTCCTGCGCCCGGCGTTCGGCGCGCTGCGGGGCTCCCGGGCCGGGCCCGGCGGCTCCGGGGGCAGCGCCGGGGCGTTTATAATCCACAGGCCGGGGGGCCCGGCGACCCGCTGCTGCCGCTGCCCCTGCACTGGCGCTGCTGCTGCTGCTGCTGTGGCCGGGCGCCGAGTCCTCTTCTTGCCCCACAGCGGGGGCCCCGAGCCGGCCCTGGCCCGCCGCCGCTCTCCCGGCAGAGCGCCCCGCTGCACCGGGCAGCCGCCGCCGCCGCGACCCCCCCTGCCCGGGGCCAAGCCCCCACCGCCCGGGCCGCCGCCGCGCAGCGCCCCCAGGACCAAGCCCCGCCAGCGGCCCCCCGCGCACGGCAGCCCCCTGCCCGGCCCCTCCTGCTCCCGGCCCCCGCCTGGGCCCCGCTCCCCGCGGCGGGCGCAGCCCCCGGGCCCCGCGGCTCCCCGCTCCGCCCGGCCGAGGGGGAACAAAGGGAGAAGGAGCAGCAGCAGCAGCAGCAGCCGCCCCCGGCGCCTCGGTCCCGGCAGCGGCGACAGCGGCTCAGCCATGTTCCCCCCGGCCGCCTCCCCGCCCCCGGGCGCCCGGCCCCCGCGCTCCCTCGGCCCCGCTCCGCCTCTGGCTCTGCCCCCCGCCGCCGCGCCACCATCTACAGGCGGCGGCTGCCTTCCGCGCGGGCCGGGCTGCTCCGCGGCAGCGGCGGCGGCATCGCCTCCTCCCGCAGCCCCAACATGGCTCCCGGCTGCCCCGATGGTCCGCTCCGCCCTCCCGCTCCCCCCTCCGCCGCCCCGCAGTGGTAGCGCCCGCCCGGCGCAGGCTGCCGCCGCCATCTTCACTGTGGGCAGCGGGCGGGGCGGGCGGAGCTGGCCAGGGTGCTGGAGAGCGGGGCGGGGATGCTGGGAGGGGGTTGCGTGCGCTGGGGGGGGGGTGGGACGGGACAGAGATAGGTGCGGGGGGGAAGAGGGCTGCGGGGGCAGAGGGCAGGTGGACACAGGGACCAGCTCTAGGGAAGCTGAGTGGGGAGGATGGGGAGCGCTGGGCAGAGTACGCTAGAGGGGGTGCGTTGGGAAGGATGTGTTGGGACACAGGGAAGCAAGGCAGGGCGCTGCTGGCTCCCGTAGGGACGGGAAGGGTGCAGGACTAGAGAGGATGAAAGTCCTGGCCTCTGTTGCTTCTTGCCTACTCCCCCTTTGTCTCACTGTATCTCCCTTCCTCCTCTGACCCTGCCTCTATCCTCCAGCAGTAGCTGATAGGACATAAGGGCTAAGAGATCCACAGTCTGCAGCCTCCTCTCCCATATCCATACCTCATGGAATGGGAAGGAACGTCAGGAGGTCATAGAGTGCAGGCCGCGGCCCCTCGCCACAGGAGCGAGCACCATTCCAGACTTTGTTTATTTAAAAAAAATCTGTTTTGGGACAAACATAAAAAGGCCCCTGCAGGATTGAACTCAGAAGCCAAGGGTTACAAGGCCAACGCCTCAAACCACAGCACTATCCGTCACTGACAGACTAGCCCTCACAGGAGGATGGCCAGGTGACTCAACATATTAATCCACTTGCAGCCTTCATCTCTACTCCCACACAGCATGGCACATCTTCCCCAAAATAATCTGTCCGATTCATTTTTGAGATAAGTCATCTTCTGGCATCTTCCTTTATAAACTAAAACACACATCCAAGAAATAGCTGGTACAGAACATTCATAATGGGTGATGAGAAATGAAACAGTATTTTGTCACTGTTTCCTGCCTGATCTGTCCAGCTCTTTTGCCTCTTTCCTGAAAGCACCAACCAGAATAAATACTCCAATATAATTTGCACAGTGAATTGCATAGCTAAGGGGTAGGTGGAAAAGAGAAGAGGTAGTGCACACAAGCTATGATCCGCATCTTTTTTTTTTTTAAATTAAATTTACCTTTCTAAATTGTGCAGGAAAACTTTACAGAAGAGATCATAGGAATGCTGTTTCCATGGCCATTGGGAGATGAACTGGATGATGCAATTCATCTGACTAGTTCTAGCTTCTATGAGATGTCTGTGGTCACTCCCTCAACTCCAGCCTAAAGACTCAGACCTGACAATACACAAAAGATAAGTGATTAGGTAACACAGAGGTTCTCAAACTTCTTTGTAATAGGTCCCCATTCTAACAACAAAAAATTACTTCACAACCCCAGGAGGGAGGACTAAAGCCTGAGCCCACTTTAGCCCCATAGCCTCCCCTGGGGGACCAAAGCCTGAGCCTCACCATTTTGGGCAGGAGGGCCAAAGCTGAAGTTCTAGGGCTTCAGTACCAGGCAGGGGCCTGCAAGCTGAACCCCACTACCCAGGGCTGAAGGTTTTGGGCTTTGGATCTAGACAATGGCCCTTGGGCTTTAGCATTAGGTCCCAACATGTCTAAGCCAGCTCTGGCAACCCCATTCGTGAGCGGGGTGGGAGGGTGCACAATCCACACTAGGGTCCTAGCCCATAGTTTGAGAATCACTGAAACAGTACATCTCTACAGCCTATTATGAGCACTGAATGTCACATAACCAGTTTTTAAAATCTGCATTCAATTCTATAGTCCCAGTTAAAACCATGATTCCTCCCATCACCATATGGTTGCCTTGAAATTCTTACTTCCTTTGATCATTAGATGACAATGTGTTTCCTGCAGGCCTGAGAGGAAAACCAGAAACTAGGGCTGAAACAACAGAGATCCAAGAACATTGAGAGAAAAGCAAATGACCAGAATTCCATTTAAATTAATGGATGACACAAGCCATGATAGCAAATACATTATCTTTCGCCCACTTCCTCACCCTTTGCCCATGAGTCACTCTCACTTAATTACCAGATCCAATAACGCTTTTATGAGGAGGCTAATTTATGTATTACAGCAAGCTCTGGGATCAGTTTCATCAGATACTTCCTGGAAACAGCCTGTCAGAGAAATTACAGAGCACAGCCTTCTTTCACTTTCAATTCTAATATAGACTTTTATTATTCTTTTATTGCTTGTTCTTTCTGTTAACATATTTATAGTTTTACCACACAAGAAACATAAAGAGAAGGCATTAAAAACAAAACTGAATTCTATAAAATAGGTTGTCCCTAATGGCAAGTCCTCACCCTAGCTCTGTGCCCATGTAAATAGAGAAATCACCTGGGAAATTAGACAACAGAAATGACATGGAAACAAAGTTAGATTAGACCTCCTGTTGGCCATTCTCCTTTCATCGTCTATCTTACTCACCCTGTGATTTCAAGCTCCCAGACATACGGATTGCCAAGCCACATGAGATGTGTGGCTCTGATAGTAGCCAATCTCAGATCCTTCACTGGAAAATGCAAGAAACCTCACAGTGAGCTGTGTACATTTCCCCTGTTGGCACCTACTTATTTCTAATCGTAAAGCAGTTGGGTTTCGCTTTGAGGCAGGAGAGTCTCTGACTTGCCCATTGTTTTAAAAATTCTAGCAATGGTAACTGGGGATGCTCCTATTATTTATCTAAAGCTCTAGTCCTTTTTAGAGGCCTGCACAGGAATTTAAATTCGAAGCAGAGGACTGAGAGCCAGAAACTCTAGAGCTCCTATTCACACAGTGACAGCAATCTCCTCCTTGAACCTGGGTCATTAAATATTTACTTGCTTGTTTCCCCATTGCAAAATGGGAACAAACAGCATTGACTTACCTTGCGCACTGGGGCAATGTGAGGCAGTTTGAGTGACCAGATGTCCTGATATTAGGCGCTTTGTCTTGATGTGCAACTATACCTATCACTTCCCCCCTCCAGTCCCCTCAAAAAAGTGCCCTGATTTTCACACTTGCTATCTGTCCTGCATCCACATAATCAGTGCATATTTGTAAAGAGCTGAGCATTGCTATTACAGAGACTTATTAATTCAAACCGCCTTAAGAGATTTAAAACTTTTCATATGTTCTCCTCCCAGGCTGTTCTGTGCCAGTGCAGCAGAGGACATGCCCACTATCATCATTTAAAGACCTGACTGTGGGCACCCCAAGGGTTAATATTCCATTGCCATTTCCAGCTATGGCTTTGAATGGTACAGCCCTGACCACCCCTAGCCCTGGGATGTGGATGGCACAGGCCAATACTCCATTGGCTAGTAGGAGACTGCTGCAGAGATTTAACAGAAGCTGGACTAGGAAGAGAATTCAAATCAGAGCCTCATTGTCCCCATGATCACAATGGAGAGACCACCCTCTCCACTCACACCAACACCGAGCACTGGTCATTGGATCAGCTGGCTTCTGCCTTGGAGGTTCAGATTTGGAGCTTACCTTTCTCCTCTCAATGTGTAGAGTTGGAAAATGCAGATACTCTCGTGCCTTTCATTTCAAATCACATTTCCCCATGCTCTGCGCCATTGCCACTTTCCACTCGCAGAAGAGGAGACAGGATTAATGTTTAAATATTTGACAGTTTACAGCAGTAACTATTGACACAAGACCCAGAGGCCCCAGAACACAGAAGAGGATCTAAGTAATAATTATTTACTCAGTGGACATAACATTTAATGGGTCCAGGCCTATTTAATCTAATGTGTAGCCATTACTCTAAGTTTCTGTATTTAAATAAGGGACTGATCTTGCCTACTTGCAAAATCCAATTATGCAACACAGATAGACATGGCCTTGCACAGCCCAGTTAATTACTACTGTGGAAATTTAACACCTGTTTAAATATGGTGGCAGAGAGAAGCTGTTGGAGCTCACCTCATTTGAAAGGTTCCTTTAGCTCTCCCACCTGAAAGAATTTGATGCGTTAGAAATCATTCTTTGGAATGTGACTCATTGTTTTCTGTACTCCCCTACTGACCTGTCTGCATCCATCTATTGTTCCATAACACTTTAACAGGCCTCCTGAGCACCCCACCATCGTCAGGTCACTCTGAAGTGCCCTGTTACCTTCTCAGGGTCCATTTATTGATTCCTTATATAACAGCCCTCCAGGCCCCAAATTTATTTCACTCACTCTGTCCCCTCAGGTAGAGAGTCCCGGCCCTTCTCCCAGGGACTAGATCACAGTTAAGTCCTTCTGACTTTACCTGGCTCAGTTTGATAGCCCAAGAACATGTATAGACCACACATTTTCAGGTAACATTATTGTGGTCCCTGCATAGGCATTGTAATATCAGCAAGCACTCAGAACATATAGGTTGGGCATTACTCACTGGATACCATCCACGTCAGATTGCATTTTTCTGCTGACAAAAGAAATGAACAAGCAGGAAGACAAAGAGGGCTCTGATCTAGCTTTACAAATGAATAGAACTTGTTAAATGTAGAGCCTGCACCAGCTTTTCAATAGTACTCTACACATTTTTTCTGAGTTGGGGTTTTGAAGATGACTAGCTTCTAAAAATACCTTGGATTGAGAAAGCACTGCACAAGCGGTGTACGTACAGCAGGAGCTGCAGGCAGCAGGGTGTTTGATTTCTCATTAAACTCCTAAATGTCTCATCATAAACCTTAAGGCACCAATAGCACAGTGATGGACAGCAAATAATGCTTCAGCACTTGGGACAGATACTGGCTGACAGCACAATAGAAGAGAATAGGAAATATTTTAAACAAGGCCCACTGGAACAAACCAACAAAACCGTAATGGAAAAAGGTAGTGGGTTTGGGTGGGAAAAAACAGGAAATGTAGATTCTACTTCAGCCCATTTCATTGCCCTGGCGGAAAAATCATTTAGCTACTTTCAACTTTAGTCTCCTCATCTGTACTTACCCATCTTTGTGAAGCACTTCAGAATTGCTTGGGTTATGTTTGTACAGTACCTGTGCAGCAGGTCCCTGATTAGAGCTTCCAGTTGATGCTAAATGAGAAATACCAGACAATAATAAGAAGGGCTGTAGAAGTGCTGAGTACTATTGTGAGGACCCAGGCTTAAAGACACAATCCGAATTCTATGCCAGCATGTCTTCTTGTTCTACTTATGTGAGGCGTGAGGGGGAAAAAGCCAAGCTCACATTGCATTTCCCAGGCAGATCTGTGGTGAAAGAATGAGACAGAAAAGATCTTCCGATGTCATCCAGTCTGTCTCCTCTGGGGGCCAGTTCAGATGGTCCCTTCAGTGCATTTCTAAGTGCCACATTCGAGGCCTTACTAACCTAACCTCACCCTATTCTCGCTCATTTGCTTTTGAAAAGTCAGCTCCTACCTCCAGTCAGTGCACCATTCTTGCCTCAATCACCTTCTTCTGCAATTTTCAAACAAGTGCCTTTGTTATTTGCTCTGCTGCCCTCACCCATTTAAAGCTCCCCCTAAACAACTGCAAAACTAATGTGTTATCCTCCCTCTAAACTCCCTTAAAACCTCCCTCTGGCATGAAGCCTATAAACATGAAAATGTTTAGGTTGCCGGTGTGCTGAGACCACTGCCTATTATACCAACCAACACTGACTCATTGTTTTCTGTACTCCCCAATTGACTTGTCTGTGTACATTAATTGTTCCATGACACTCTCACCGGCCTCCTGAGCATCCCACCATTGTCAGGTCACTGAAGTGCCCTGCTACCTTTTCACAATCCGTTTATTGACTATGTATCAGCCCCCCCAGGCCCCAACTTTATTTCAACTTTATTTATTTATTTCTGTCCCTTTAGATGGAGAATCCCAGCCCTTCTCCCCAGGACTAGATCACAGTTAAGTCCTCCAGGCTTTACCTGGCTGGGGTTCAGGCCCCCAAACCCTTCTCTCTGTTAGGGTCTCTAGTGAGAGTTGGGTCCAGTACCCCCATTTTTCTTCCTGGCTAGAGCCCAGCCTCTGTCAGCCCTCTGGTTCTGGCTTCCAGGCCAAAACCCATCTCTGAGTCATGGTCTTCAGCTGCAGCCACCTACCGACTCCTGTCCCAGCGTTTTTAGGGAGGGTTACGTGTGTGCGCACAGCAAAGTTACTTTGGAAAAACAGCCACAATGCCAAAATAACTTTGCGAATGTCTACACAGCCAAGCCACTATTTCAAGGCAATTTTGAAATAGCAGATGGCTTATTTTGAATTCTGTAAACATCATTCTAGGAGGAATAGCACCTATTCCAAAGTAACAGAGAGAAAGCTGTGCTAGTCTAGATACTAGCAAAACAAAAAAGCAGTCCAGTAGCACTTTAAAGACTAACAAAATAATTTACTAGGTGATGAGCTTTCATAGGACAGACCCACTGCTTCAGATCACGGCTAAGTAGATACTTTGGAATAAGAGCTGTATAGACAGGGAATAGAGGCAATTTCCAAATATCGCTGCTGTGTAGACATATAATGCTGGTTGCAAGTGCTTATCTGTTATGTGCTTCTAGGGGCTCTAACCCAAAATAGGCTCTATTTTGTGTGGACACGCTATTGCAGAATAAATTTTGCTTATTTTGGGGCTTCTTTGTAGTGTGGTCGCATTATTCTGGAATAGCTTATTTTGGAAAAACAACTCAAGAATAAGCGATTGTGGAATGACTGTAGTGTAAACACGCCTTTCGAGATTTCCCTGCACAAGCCTGTCATAGTCCAGCTTCAATTCCTTTAACTGCCCCCCGATGCTCTTTGCAGGGCAGCCACCCTGATCTTTTCCAGGGGTGACTCATTTGGTCAGCAGAGCTGGCTAGCCACAACCCTTCAGAGGTGAGTCACCCTCTTACATTCCCTACATTCTTTGGAGGCAGAGTCAGGCTTTTTGATGTGTTTGTCTAGTGCTTAGCACAAGGAGATCCTAGTGCAGGCTCCTAGACACTATGGTGTGACAAAGCAAGGTGTGTGAGGATTTCGTTCCCCTGGTTATGTTGCATATGTTTCCCACCGTCCTGTAATAACTCCAGGTGGGTGCCTCAGCTTCGCTAGGTACAGCATCAATGCAAAGTTGGTGATGGGAGGTTCAGTGTGATGTCTTCTCGCACGTAGGCAATGGGCCTCCATGCCATTTGTAACCTAGGCAACCTCCTTTCCCTGGGAAACAGGACAAAGGAGGGACCAGGCTGGTTTGAATTGCAACTGAGTAGTTGAGTGAGGAATCTCAGCTGACTTGAGAGGAATGGGGCCAGAGTCTGCATCCCCTCTCCCCAGGCTGGGTTGCAGTGACTGCTCCTGGTTTCTGTGCTGACAAGTCTGTTCTATGCTGCATCCCTGGTGACTAACAAACCTTCTGTTCTACCTGCTGAATCAGAGTCGTGTCTGACTGTGGGTGGGATGCAGGGTCTGGTGAGTCCCCCACACTCCATGACATGATAAATAGGATTCAAATAAGCAACAAGAATGTGTCCATTTCCAGAGTTGAGTGTTCCAAATTTTCCCAGGCCTGAGTGAGGTAGATTTCTTGACTTACCAATTCCAGTGCCCTCCTCACTGTCCCCTGCTATTATCCAAAGAAAAGCTTGGAAGATGAACATGCCTAATCCAGCTCTGATCCAGGCTCACACCCTACATGCCGCACTGAGCTCTTTATACACTTCCAAATGAGCTCCCTGGAACAGACGGGCAGGGCGGGGCCGCGAAATCTCACCTTATGGATGACTTGGAGGATTTTATTTTTATTTCCTCAAACCAGCCCACTTCATCAGGCTCAAGAGGTTAATTTTAAAATTAGCAAAGTGCTCACTAGGAAATGGCCCAGTGAAAGCACAGCCTGTGCCGCACAGAGTGGGCTTTACATCTGGCTCTAGCCCAGACAGCAGAGCAGGGGAATGGTGCAGAAATGGGGATGAAGAGCCTCAGAGTAGGGGAGGGAGGCCCCCTTGCTGGCCCAGCAGTGCCATAAGGAGAACTGGACTCAGCCAGCAGTGAGGGGATGATCTTGGAAGACAACTCCCTCCTGAACACTCCTGCAGGCTTCACAGACATTGGTGTAATGCTGAAGCTGCAGGCTCACTGCAGTAAGACTTTGCTTAGGTTCAAAGCCCTTTAAAAAACCACTAACCAGGCCTGAGCTGCAGTTGAAATGCTGACAGAACAGCAGTGGGTGAAATGTCTGATTGCCAACTCATGGTTGCCTCTCTCCATAGCTGCCTTCAAGTGCTGTTTAAAGCACATTAGGCTCCAGCCAACACAGGATGCACACAAAAAGTGGTAGGGGCTAGGAAACGTGTTGGGAACATTCTCTTCTCTTAGCTCCCGTGCCGCCCCCCCCCCCCCGCCGTGTGGTGATGCTGGTTTGCTCCATGCCCTTACAAAGCGGGTTAAGGGGCTATTCTGACTCCCTCTGAAATGTAGCACCCAGGATGTGAAAACTAGTGAACTTGAAGAGACTTTCTTGTCGTTAGCATAGCTCTGCTCTGGCAAACCATTTGGGTCTCAGAAAACCAAAGCAATACTGCAAAGACACACCCGCTCTGTGCCTTCAGCAACAGCAGTCAGGAGGGGATGGTCTGCCAGGCTGCAATGGTTGGAGGCCTATCACAGCAGCACTAGTCTACATTTCTATAGGACTTAGCAAGGCCAGTAGGAATAAGGTTTAAAAAAAAATTAGACCAGTCACAAATCATTGTGCCAAAAGACACATCTGTTTCAGAATTTCATGGCCTCCGAAGTGGCTCCAGAGATCTAATCTGGATCTCAGTGGCAAGGCATCGCGATTTTGAATTTAGATCTTTTCAGTAGAGCCAATTACAAGAATGGGCTTTTGTTTCCCAGGCAGACAGATTCCCTTTTTCCATTAGAAAAAGAGCTCAGCAGAGGCGGATATTATCAGGGCAGAGATTCTCCAGGACACTGTAATAGGATACCAGGTTATCTGGACTATAACAACAGCTGCAGCCATTTGGCTTCTCTGAGCACAGGTCTGCATGAGTATACAGCACCGATTTCATTAATCTGCTCCCTGAAAGGATGATCATTTAACATTGCACAGGCAGGAAGAACAAGACTAGAAGGAAAGTTACATTGCCAATGGTGGGGAAAAAATGCTCCTACCTTTACATTTGGGACTGTTCTCTTGCCAGAGGTGGCTTATTTCTTTGTGAGTCTTGTGACTTAGCAGTTAGTTTTATATCTCAATCAACTAATATCACAGTCTAATCCGCTGAAGCCTATAATAGGCTTAGGAATAACAGGGGTTTACATCCTCATTAGCGTTCAGCACTGGCTGTCAGAAGAAAGTAATAGCGGAGTCACTTCTAAGGCAGCAGAATCCAAAGCGCTGGCTGCGTCGTAGGGGGACTGGTGAACAGGGATGTAAAATGAAGGAGAAAAGTTATGCAGCACCTAATCCTGCAAAGTTACTAGGAATTTAGTCCCCCAGAAGTCTCTGGCAGTGAGCATTTGTAAGTATGCCAGGTGATTTCAAGGCAGGACTACCTCCCTCTCCATGCTGTTTACCGCTCGGCATTCGCTGCCAGCTCTCCAGTAAATCTGTATACAGTGCAGCACATGGATAGCCTTATAAAGCACATACGGCAAAGACAGACTCGTACCTTGGCATTGTGTGCAGTCAAGCTCTTTGCACAGCTCCTGCTTGCAAGAGATTCAGCAGCGTGTTAGTCACATGCCTAGGTGGGGTAGCTATGGTGATCCAACTCCCTCCCCGCCCCCCGTGTAGACACAGCTAGTTGGAGGGACACATTCATCCATCATTTGGGAAGGTGGTGCTTCTACAGTGATGTTGCTGCAGGGAGCATCTGCTCCTTGGCAGCGCAATGGTACCGTTGCTGTGCCCTTGTAGGATGCACAAGGCGAACATGGCCAGAGTTACCCAATTTTCAGAAATGCTGAGGACCCAGCACTCCCCACAGAAAGTTGGGAGCTACTAGAGCGGCATGGCCAGTCGGTTAGGGATTGAGAGTCACAGAGTGCAAAGAGCCACGTGGAGAGAGTGCAAAGAGCCACATATTATAAATTTACTTTTATCTAGAGATACAGCTGTAGATAGATAAAAATGAAATATACACTACATGCTTCAATGCCCTCGCCATTCCCCACAGCCAGATGTCCCCCTCCAGCCCCATCCACTCTAGCTCAGTGCCTCCTCCCCCACTCTAACTCCATGCCAGTGACTCACTCGACCTGCCGCCGCCATGCCCTGGCTCCCACCAGGTGCTGGGGCAGGCACGTGCGCAGGGGTCAGCATGTGGCTCCAAGAAGGAGCCATATTTAATGGCTCAGAGAGCCACAGGTTGGCCACCCCGTACTAGATCCCCAACACTTCTGAAGACCTTACCATTTTGGAGCTTACCATTAACATCCACTTGAGAAGACCTTCACCAAGTCTCCTGTGCTCTTTCCCAGCTATTCTGCGATTCATTCTGAGGAGTAGGAGCACATTTACCTCCCCCTGCCTTAGGCTGTGTGTTTGCTAGAGCCTAGGTTCAGTCATAGAGTCTAAAGGTGAGAAGGGACCACAGGATTAATTAGGTTCTCTCTACATGAGGGGGACAAACTCTATGGATGCTTCTGGGTAGCAGCGTCCATAGGGGAAAAGATGGTGGGTGCAGAGCATCCACCGGCCAGCCCCCCCGTTAGTTCTCTTCCACTCTCCAGCACCTCTCATCTGCCAGTGGGCCCCAGAGATCAGCTCCTCCCCACGCCCTCCTTACACCTCCTACAATCAGCTGTTTTGTTGCATTCAGGAGGCTGGGGAGAAGCGAGGTGCACTGGGGGTGGAGTAGGATTTTGGGGGAAAGGATGGAGGAGTCAGGGTGGGAGTAGAGAAGAGAGGGGGAAGGCCGAGAGCAGAGCCGGGGATTAAGGACCCCTGGTGCTTTGGAAAGGTGGCACAGCTGACACTAGAAACCTTACCGTGGTACAGCTGTAGCTGTGGTTCTGTAAGACCTCTCATGTAACCACTCTGTGCTACGGTCAAGAGCTCCCTCACTGACATAATTAAACCACCCCCAATGCGCAGAACAGCTCTCCCACCACCGGAGAATTGTGCCTAGTACCATTTATACTGGTAAAAGCCACGTCATTCAGGGTGTTTTCACACCCCTAGGGACACACATTTTCCTGATGTGAGCGGTAGTGGAGCCATGGCCCTAGTCTGACCAGTGGGCCAGATTAAAGAATTTTTGGGAGCCTGGGGACTATGACTCGGAAGCCCCACACCTTAAAACCGATTTGGCCTGATTGCTCCCATCAGTTCAGCGGGGTGGCCAGGTCGAATGTGAGCAACTCTGCCGCCCTTTCTGCCAAGTCATGCTGCTACTCATTCCGATTTGTCCAGCTGCTCCTTCGGCACAAGGGGGGCACTCAGGGCCAACCCGAGCAACACTGCAACTGAGCCAGGTAGCACTGCCCTGCACCCAGAGCTAGTGATGGGGGAAGGCATGTGCACTCTGGAGCTGGGGGCCCATGGAAGTACATTGAATGGGCATTGGTTAATCTGGGCCTGCTGTGTAACAGGCCATAGAATGTCACCAAAGGATTCCTACGTCAAGTCCCTAACTTTTATTTGAACTCTAGCAGATCTTCTAGAAGGACAGCCAGTCTTGATTTCAGACCTTCTGCTGCCCGAAATCTTTTCCCGGAACTATTCAAGCTGCCTCTCAACTTTCTCTCTCAGAATTAATAAGTACAAAGAAGGGTACCAAGAATGATGAGAAGTTTAGAACCGCTCCCATATGAGGAAAGATTATAAAGACCAGGTTTGTTTGTTTTGGAAGAGACACAGCTGATGGGCGTATAAAGTCATGAATGGTATGGAGAAAATTAATAAGGAACTATTATTTACCCGGTCACATAATATGAACCAGAGGCACACCAAGACCTTGATGGGCAGTAGGTTTAAACAAGCCTAAGAAAGTACTTACTCATGCAGCGTACAATCACTCTCTGGATCTCATTGCCAGGGGTTTTGGGAAGGGCAAACCTATAACGGGGTTCAGAGAAGAATTAGGTAAGCTCACAAAAGATAGATTCATTGCCGGCTATTAGTGAACCCCACTGCAGGGGTGTCCTCTGCCGCTGACCACTAGCTGCTGGGTCTGAAAGGGGATTCAGCATTACATAAAATGCCCCATTCTGCTCATTTGCTGTGAAGCATCTGGCACTGGCTGCTGTCACACCACAAGACACTGGACCAACTTAGCCAGCTGCTCCTGTCCTCACTCTGGCCTCTGCCACAGATTCCTTTGGTGTTGCCCCAGGTATTTTCTGAGTTTCAATCTTTTCTTTTCCTAGTTAAACCCCATGGTTTGTGCAGCATAACTGCGTGTGCCTTCCTTCGGTTCCCGCATTCCTCCCCACCGGTTATTCCACCTCACTCCCCTGTATCGCGTCTCTGCAACAGCCCCAGCTTGCCGCCCACCTTTATCGCTTTGGGTCATGGAGAGGTTTCAAATGGGGAACCTGCACACAGAGCTGGTGTGGCCAGGGGGAGAGGAGATGTTACTGTGCCATGGACTTTTCTGGAGAACCTCTAAGTTCACACGTATAGATAGAACCATGTGATCTGCAGTCACTAAAAGACCATGCGAGGGCATTGGAGGCACCACGTTTATTTGTTGGACTCAGTTTCTGCTTTCCAGCAGAACACCACAAGCACATAGCTCTGCTGCTCAGCAGCAATACACAAGTGGGCGATTTCAGCTCGCTTCCCCAGCAATTAACATCTAAACAAGAAGAGTTGCAGCCTGGGGTAGCTCTTAGGGGTTAAAGATGGGCTGAGAAGAAGTGATGGCCCAGGCTCCTCCAGGGATGATTAAACCCAAGAAGAGAGTATCATCACTACAGGTTGAAACTCCCTAAGCCAGAACTCTTGTCCAGCAACATCTGTAATCCAATATGATTTTAGTTAGCTGGATGACCACATAGCCTGGGTGTGATCAAGTTTCCCACAGTTCCATAAATTTGTTTCCAGCCACCAGTCCTGGCTCGCAGTGTTCTGTGCTGTTATTTACCTGTAATTTAGCCCTAAATATCTTTGATGAGCCCAGTAAGCAGTGGAAATGTTGCTAATGCTGCTAGACAATATGACCTCCTATAGTCCAGCAAATTGTCTCATCCGGCATCAGTCAGGTCCTGAGGATGCTGGATTAGAGAGGCTCAACCTGTAGTCAAATAAGGTGCAAACAAAACTAATAAAGCCTGTTTTGCATGATTTATTAATTGGTGCTGATGTCTTGGGGGTATCCCAGGGCAAGGGGGAGGAAACAGACAAAGAATGATCTTAAAGGGCAGAAGATAGCGAGGGTGATGTTACAACAGCTGTGAAGGCAGATGAAGGCTGCGGCAGACAGGAGGCCTCCAGGCATCCTGGATCCCGTGCCATTGGGCCTGGGCCTTCTATCCATCAAGGAGCATGTGGTAGCTGCAGAGCAACAGTCTCCCCACATTACAAGAAGTCACATACAGGCGTCTTTCTATGTGTAGTACTCTCCTAAACTGAAGTCCTGTAGCAACCGGCAAATGATGATGGGAGCAGCATTGAGATGGATTGTGACTAGGAAAACTACAGGCAGCATGACCGGCAATGCAAGTTCTCAAATGCTCTCCCCTTTCTAGCTGCTTTGCAATCCCCCAACGGGGCCACTCTACTCAGCTAGCAATGCCCAAACGCGCCTGTGGAACTGAAAGCGACAGGCTTTTCCTAGCACTGTTCTACCTCTTGTGCAAACAGCATTTGTTTTATTCTACCCACAGCCTGGTAGACCTTTGGCTCTCACTCTCAGCAGTTTGGGCAAATATTAAGCCATCTTCTGTATGAGGAGCCTGCAAAGCAAAGTCTGAAGGCAAGAGGGCAGCTGGCCTTAAGAAAAGAATGTGACACGTCCCGTCCTCCCCGCCAGTGGAAATGCAGAAGGCAGGGAACATGCAAAGAGTTGCAGAGTGTTGCTTTAGTTTAAGATCACATTTAACCTCTGTCCAGCCAGACACACCCCAGCAGGGTTAAATATGCTTCTGTCTCATCTTGCTCTGCTTAATTGGACAGCAGGCTGCTGCTATCGCATTGCAGAGCAGGGATTAGGCAGCTGCGCAGCCAAGACAGACATATGCAAGTCAAAGTGACAGCTAACCAGGACCCACGTGAACGCGCCCAGTATTCCATTTTCTGTGGAGAGGTCAGTCTGTGCAGCTGCAGTCTGGCATCATTATGGATCAGGGCTGAGCAAGGCAATTAATGAGCCTGCAGATCACAAGGCAGGGATAGCCTCCCAAGGCAAAAGTGCCACAGGGGTCTTAGACACTTTGTGCGGGCCACCGGGGCAAGCGAGAGCAGCACACTGCTGGGAGGGGAGAGGACTGGGGTAAATGACCTCACTTTGGAGAGCTCAGCGGAACAGAAATGTTCTAGGGAACCCACTGGGTATGGGACAGGGCCGGGGCAGCTCCCTTCTGCTCAGGAGCCTGGTTACATTTATACCCAAGAGCAACAGAGAGGTGGCCATGTTAGTCTGCACTCCAGCAAAACAAAGCAGCGGACATGCAGCACTTTAAAGACTAACAAAATGATTTATTCGGTGATGAGCTTCCCTGGGGCAGACCCACCGCTTCAGCTCTGGAGCTAGCGCTGTACATCTGAAATTCCCAGGACCGCAGTATCTCCAGATCTGAAGCGGTGGGTCTGTCCCACAAAAGCTCATCACTGAATAAATCATTTTATTAGTCTGTAAAGTGCTCCACTGCTGCTGCTTTACATTTATACCCAGTTAACCTCAGCTGGAACAGAGGCCTGGGCGGGTTGGCTCTCACGGCCGGAGCCACTGCAAGCACCCGAGGAACAGAACCCCTCAGAACAGGGGAGTGAGTGGCACCAGAACGAACTTCGCCTCCTTTTGTGGCAAGAGCAGGTGAGAGGCGTGCTGCCCTGCAGAATCACACGGGGGCTTGGCGGTGGGTACTGCAGAGCCAGGCAAAGAGGTTTCCTGTGAGCAAGGGGCTTCCCCACTCCTCCGAACACCATCGACTCAGGCCAGCGTAAGTCAGAGCTCACCCACGGCCTGGCCCTGGGGCTTCATTCCCAAAATGAACTCAAAACAAGGCAAAGTCCTCGTCGGACCTTCTGAGCCTCCACCAGGAGCCAAGAGCCTGCTCTGTGCAGAGCCATGCCCAGCTCCCTTCTGTCCAGCTAGGGCAGCCTCAGGCAGAGATGCCAGGCCCCTGGGCAAGGTGAGGGGGGCAGGGTCTGGGCCACAGACGGAAGTGGCAGGGTTGGAGGGGCCAGCCCCCACCAGCCAGCTCTTCTATGCCCCACACGCCCCACGCTGCTGTGTGCTGGCCTGGCCTGGCCTGGCGTTGTCACATGGGTGTGGAGCCGGACCAGAAATGGTGGTTGAACGGTGCATACACAGAGCTCGGGCCAGCTGCTGCTGCTACAGTGATTCAGAAGCGGCAGGGGGCCCTGCCACGATGGCCATTTAAATTGCCGTGATTCAAACACGGCAGGGGATGCCCAGCTGCCGCCCGTCACAATGTCTGGGAGCCCCAGGCCTTTTTCAGTTGCCTGGGACAGTGGGCAATGGCACTTTTTGCCCCACCCCCACTTGGTGGCTGCAGCATTCTGATACGCACTAAACTACCAAAGGGCCTGCCCCATAAACCCAACAAGAGAAGCAAGTGGAAGACTCCCTGCATATCGTACATCAAAACCCACCGCGCAGCTCAGGGCATCATTTAAGAGAGAGCCACAATATCACCTTGTGCCGCTGGGCGCAGAGTGCCGCTGAGAGCAGAGGCAATCAGGAACGGTGCTGGCGCTTGTCCATCAGCCAGGCCGGGGGCTAATACATGGGAGCGCCGCAATGGAAACAAAACTCCGGGGCTGAAGCACTCACCCAAGTGTCTAACAAGGCCCGGAACCGAGAGAACCTGGATGTTCCAAGAGGATGGGGGGGCTGAGTGCTCCCTCAGTGTCCCGCCAGGCACCACAAGCCTGTTTGGAATGAGGAAGGCCAGAACTGATGCAAGCACATGGGAAGCTGCAGAGCCCCTTTCTCAAGGGCATCGTCCACTGGACACATTGCTAGGAGGCTGCGCCCAATAGCCAGGGGGCTCTCAAATTGCACCACGATCTGCTTCTGACAACCAAATTACTACCTGACCCCCAGAAATGGGGCTCAGCCTGAGCCCTGCTGACCAAGGCAGGGGTGGGGTTCAGGTTTCAGCTTCAGCCCCCGGGTCCAGCAAGTCCAATGGGTCATGAAGCGGGTTGTCTGAAGGGGGCCAGGGTGCAATTTGAGAACCCCACGTTAACACCCTGAGGCACAGTTTGAGAACTACTGTGACAGACCAGAGTGGATTGGCTGTTGTCCAGCACCATTCCAGTGTCTCTGGTTAACACAGCAACAGAGAAGAGACAAACACCACTGTGCTTACTGATAGTCAGTCCTCGAGGTAAGTCGCTCTGATACAAGTTGTTTCGCACTTACACCATTGTAACTTGGAGGAACACAGCGTAAAGATTCCTCACACTAAAGTTGTATCTCATTTAGGAAACGGAAAATGAGCACACGTTCCCAGCCTCCTCTGCCGCATACGGCACACAGAATAAAAATGGTTAAAAGTGTATTTTGAGTGAGGATCATTTCTTTAAATGTTGCTTAAAATGCTTTAAGCATCTGGGACGGTGAGGTACACTTTAGGGTTTAAATGGTCATATAAGCAAAATTTATGCTCATACAGTTCCTGTCCCACTCTATTTACATTATTTCTTATGGGGGAAAATTCCTCATTATACATCATTTCACTTTAAACCACATCTTTACGGTTCCTATCCCTGGCTTATATCGATGACCCCCTGTACAAGCAAGGCACTACCAGAGCTGTCCAGCCTTTTCATACAATACCCTGGAAATCACTGTTTGCTCTCTCTCCCCCTGTACTGAGTTGTTTCTCTGTGCTCGGCTGCAGCTCACTCTTCAGGAGAGCAGAATGACACAGATTAGCAGACAAGCAGCTTTGCTGAAATGTGGAAGGGTGGATTTACCAACAGACCACTCCAGAAGCTGCTTTGCTGAAATTTAAGTCCCACCTTTCAGGCTCACGTTTGACCCTGGTCTGGCAAACAAACAAGCAATGGAGGTTTCCTAGCCAGGCACTAATTGGTTGAAGTTAAACCCCACTTCCTAAATCCTGTGGAAACAGAACACAGTCCTGGGGCGTCTCCCCCCTTGCAGCACTCTGGTGCCTGCCACACAGGCAGCCAGGGTAAAGAGAAACTAACTACCCTAGTGAAGCAGGCAGGGTGAGAACCGGAGCTACAGCAGTCAGAAATGGATGGATGCGCTTGATAGGTCACCAGAAGTCTTAATAAAGGAGGGGGAAGTGTAAATGCCAACCCGCAGCAAAACGCACCAGACTAAAGAGAGCCTCAGCCATACTGACTGCACATCACACCTCCTTAAACACAGGCTGAGAGTCAAGAAAGCCAATTGGCAGAGATGCGATGCTTTAAAAATTGATGAGAGCTTCCGAGTTTTCTTGTTCTAATAACCCAGTTCATATCAGAGGGGAGGGGAAGGAAACCATCAGGGCATGGGCACTGTGCAACAGTTGTAAATTGAATCACTCCTGACAATAAGACAACGCAAAGGGTCATCGACAAGACACAGCTTCTGCTATGCTAGTCATCCCCCACCCATCATTTGCTGCAGGCATGATGGAAATCCACCGCTGAAGAGATACTGGTCTAATAATGGTCCATTAAATATAATGAAAACTCACGTGTTATCAGTGTCTGTTACCAGCATTCGGCCTGGGAAGACTGAACAGGCTCCAGGGTAACAAGTTCACAGGCGGAAGGCAAGTTTGACTGCTAAGGCCTTTTCTCTCACTGAAGTTCCACTGACTTCCTCCCTGGAAACAACCTTCATTCTGGGAACCACTGATCGGGCCCCCCTTCCCACTCCCCGGACTGTTAATTGTTTCTCCGCATTCTGCTGTATTTCGCTCTTCGGTGGAGCAGAGTGACACAGATTAGCCAACAAGCAGCTTTGCTGAAACGCGTCAGGGCAGATTGTCAGTAACCAGCACCAGGAGCCGCCTTGTGGCAATTCGAGTCCCAGGGTGGGTGAGTCCTGCTTCATGTTTATGACCAGCCATTTCCATTGCCCAAGTCCTCTGCCACCCACCCTGGCCAGATCCGCTGTAATCCAGGGAATGCACAAAGGGCTGATCCTTCACAGCAGAAAAGTTTGGGGCATCTAAAGAACCCTTCAGCTCCAATTAATTCACATGGCAACATTCACCACCCTGGGCTTCAGCCTGTCCCTGTGCACGTGGCTGGAGCTCCCTTGGTGCCATGGGGGCCGTTTGCATTTGAATGCTCCAGGAAGCCCCAATGCAGGCTTAGCTGGCGCCCTTGTCACAAGAGGGGATGGTGCCAACCCTCCATGCAGGAGCGCCTGCCTCAGCGCACACGCTGCTGCTGGGTGGAAGTCCTACAGCTCCTTACACAGGTGAGAGCCTTGAAGCCAGTGCTGTGGCATCACAGCAGCCTGGTGGGGACGAAGAGCCAGAGGGTGAAGTAGCAACGCAATGTAGTGATATTCAGAGCCCTTCTCCCCTGTGCTGAGCGCGTGAATGTCGGGAGGAAACGGAGCAGCCTTGAGAGAGAGCAGCCAGGGCTTGCTGACTTGACTTCCTGACTCGCTGCGACTCAAAGGGCAGCCAGTCCTAGCACTTGGCATGAATCACAGGAGGGCAACTGTCCCCAGATGAAACAGTGCCCCTGGTGGGTGCTGCTCCAGAAAGGAGGCTGGCAGGTGAGCCCAAGGCTCTGGAGAGGCAGAAATGGAAAGCAATTACCACGACCAGCCTAGAACTGGCTTCAGGAGCCCAGCACTCCAAGCACCAGCCAGAGTCCTACCTCCGCAGCACCTGTGACAGGTGTCATCAGAGCAGCGTCGAGGCAGATCCCTCCAATCTGGCAGTGTTCCAACGTGCACCTCAGAACGAGGCTGGAGCATCCCTGCCTCGTGTGCGCCCACCCCATGGGAAGGGCGCAGGGTGGCAGCAGGCACCCAGCTAACTGGATTCCTCAGTGCTTCACAAAGGCCGTTCACTCGCCATCCAGCATCACAGAGGGTTTGGAGCGGCAGCTCTGCTGGAATTCGACAGAGGTTGTGAGCATTGGGGGCGTGAACTGCAACAGCCTCCAACTCTAAGCAAACCGCAATCTACTCGAGAGAGCGTTCACAGGCTGCTGATTGCAATATGGCTTGCGCCACAGAATGGCTTGCGGCTGCTCTCCACTCCCTGGCTCTCTTGGTGCAGGCCAGGCAGAGCCCTTTCATGGCAATCCCCCCCGCATGCCAGTCCCTCATCCTTTCGTCCTGTCTGCTTCGATCAGAAGCTCCCCAAGACCAGGACAGTCGCTCTCCCCGTTCCTGCCCCCTCCGCCCGCCTTCCCTCCCTCAAGACTGGGGAGGAGACTTGGGTTTGGGGTTCATGTAGTCCCCTGCCCAGACTCCGGTTTCTGAAAATCAGCTCCTGAACTACAGTTACTCCCATTGAACAATGCGCAACCACATCCGCTGCATTAACATTTGGCCAACACCCAACCAAGAACCATTCTTCCTTCCATTGGGCACTGGCTTTCCTCAACCAGTAAGAGACAACACGGGTGCAGACAGGAACCGGATGCAGGAGGCAACAGAAGCGTGCTCAGGAGCCCAGCTTTCCAGACGTCTTTATTCCTTTGCAAGTTACATTTACATTAGTGATTAAGAAAATACAGCTCCCTTCTGACCTTCAGACACTGATAGGGAAAACAGATTTAGTCCTAACAGGGCCATCTGCTAGCCTTTGCTGCCAGAACACTGATTTAATGAGCCACCCACCCTGTCTAGGCTACAGGGCCACCACAAAATAGATCCCTTCCTGGGCTTCACTCGCACATCGCAGGTGGGGCCCAAGCCCACCCCACATGGACTTCAAGTTTTGTTCATCTTCTAACAAACAGCTGCCCGAGCGTTTTGGTTTCATTTCTTAGGGCTTCTGTGCCAAGCGCTGCCCAGCCCGGCGAGGGGACCAATGGCTCCCGCAGGGCAGTGCACCGCAGTACAGATCACAGCCCCAGGACAGGTCCTGACCACGGCCGTAACACACAAAGAAGAAACAGATGAATCCCTTTCCTTAGAGATGCAGATTCTCCACACTTGGGCATATTCACAAACAGAGCTACTGGAGACCAGGCTCAAGCAACCTGCCGGCCGTTGGCACCCGCGAAGGAGGTACAGCTAGGCAGAATTAATTGCTACTAAGCTCAAGGCAACAAATCCACAGCTTTTAGATAGGGCGCACCCCACTGGCCCTCGCTACAAACACACACCTCTGTGCAGTGCAGCAGGGGCTGGGAAGACATTAGGAGACATGCTGCAGCTTTCGGCGAGCAGGACGCATCTCAGCACTGAGTCTAGGCCAGACCGTCACCCAGACAGCGGTTACGACTCTGCCAGCACGGTGTGCGAGAAACTCCCACCTACTCAGCGCTACGTAAAGCGGACTGGAGGAAGCGGCTGCTGGCCGAGGCTGTTGGGAGCCCAGCTGCTGGGCTGCACCCAGAGAGCAAGCGCAAGGCTCAGCAGACAGCGCCAGGGATGAAGCTAGGTAGCTCGTTTGCCAGCACTGCAGCACACGTGCACTAGCAACAGAAAACACAAGAGATGTTACAAAAGCTTCTTCCAAACACTGGCCTCCTCCACTTGGTAAATGCAGGGAGAGACGGGAAGGCGGAGCAGGGACACTCTTCGCACTTCGGGACTGCAGACCCCAGAACTGCTCAACGCCCAAAGCCATCCAGCATCCAGGCTGGTAAGTCCCTCACTAGCTGTCCCCTCCTGCTAACACACAGCTGAATAAGGCCCTCCTGCCCCAGCTGGGGCACAGTGCCAGTGCCAGTCGTCCTCTTCCATTCTGGGTAACGACTCTTCCAGAGGGTCACGCTCAAGAGTGGTCGTACAACACCTGCTGCCAGCATGGTCAACTGCTGACACTTCTACAGGGCCTGCCTGAACCCTCGGCCTCACCCGGAGGAACAATAAGTATACGCAGGACTGGAGTGGGGGTGGGGGAAAGTGTCAGCATGAGACATGTTTGTTCCAAGTGGCTCTTTCTCAGTCCAATCCCACGGGCAGTTAGCTGGTTCCCGGAGAGATTTCCGGGAATTCCTTATACATTTCCCAGATGATCATTTTGTCCATCTGGCACTGCTGCCCCTCCTCTTCCTCAGCCAAGATGCGCTGCAAGATCCCTTGCAGGTCAGCCAGACGATGCTGGTGCTGCAGGTAGGGTGTGGAGCGCATGATTGCGTGCATCAGAGACAGATACTCCATCCTCAGCTGCAGTGGGGAGAGAGAGCACAAGGCAGTAGTTAGAGGAGATCAACAAGCAGCGCAGCTTCCACAAAGCATTAGCAGAGGAACAGCTGCTGCTGTGTTACCCTCAGGAGCGAGAGTCCATTGTAAACATCTGCTTTGCTGTGGGACTCATTAGTACCTCTGCAATCTCGGTGCTTTCCCCAGCACTCCTTACAACAGTTCCAGTAAGAGATCCCGCTCATCTCCATCTAGTGTGGGGCTAGAGCCAGGAACTCCCTTCCCCTGGGGCGTTCCCAGAGGGAACGAACAGCAGCCAGAGTGGGGAGCACCCACAACAACTGAATCGAGGGAAACGATTCGCAAAGCCTATGCCCGTCTGTGAGTGGACAGAGCGAACGTTCATGGCTCCCCCATTCACACCTGATCCCGGCTCCCTGACCACCAGCTGCAAGGCTGGAATGTAAGGGGCTCCGAGGGAACTGGCAACAATGCCCTAGAAGCAGTCTTCCGTCAAGTGCCTGGACTGGGCCCTTCTGCAGTGGCTACAAAGGCTGATGGGTCCTGCCCCACACTCTGGCCCTGTTGCCAAAGAGCACCCCTGGCCTCGAGGTGCTGAGCTAGCAATGGGCTGTGGGACTCCAAGGTGTCCCTGGGTTGCTTGGCCCAATGCCAGTTCTGCCAAGCAGGCTGAGGACAGGAAAGAAATCCCTGTTACTCTCCCCAGAGCACCCATTCCTCCTCAGGGCCATTCTGCTTCACTGCCAGAAATCACCTCCTATCTTCTCCACCAGGGCTGTGGGTAGCACGATGCCCCCCCTTCCACCGCCCTGAAAGCTCTTCTGCCCCAGGAGCCAGCCCTAGTCCCTCTGGCTCAGCACCTTGTCTCCAGGGGAGAGATCCGCGATCTGCCGCACCGTGATGTCGATCATCACCATCATGTCCGTGTGGTAGAAGATGTTTGCAGTGTCCTTGCTGGCAAAGATGTCCTGCAGGAACTTCAGCACTGAATGCGGCGGCTGAGGCTGGTGCTTGAAGATACAAACGGGATCATCTGGAGGCCGAGGCAGGGAAAGGAGGTTGTCAGGGAATAAAAAGAAAGACTTAAAAAAATCGAGAGTCAGCATTTGTTCAAGTTCTGCAGCCGCCTCCCCGGGGGTAAATCTCAGCACCGAGACAGAGCTGGGACTTGAGGGCCATGTGCCTGACTGCAGGAGTTTTCCCTGACCTATGACAGCTTTCCCAAAGCCCGAGTTCAGACAGTCCAGCAGGAGTGAGAGCCACTGGGAGCCAGGAAGCTGGGAGAGCACTGGCACACAGCACGCCTAAGGTGGGGCTGCGTAACTGGGGGGCATGGCTCTGCAGTGCATGGAGCGGAGACCAAACACATCTTAATCTAAGTATCGCCGTGTTTCACTGACGCGCCCCACAGCCAGCTCCTTGCTTCAGCACCATCCAGTGCCTCCCACTACACGCTGATCTCCCTCAGCAGCTTCGCTCTGCTTTCGTAATTGTGCCGCAAAACCCTCTCAGCCGCTCCCCCCGTCCAGCTGAGTTTGTACTGGAAATGAGCTTTCCCATGGAGACCGGCTGAATAACTTACCTGGGAGCAAGAACACCATAAAGACCTCCAGGTTTAAATAGGCCAGCCGCCTCCCTTCAGGGCAAGATAGTCTCAGTCTCTCTCTCACACCCTCAGCCCCCCGCCCCCCGGGGGGCTTCTGAAGCACACTGGCCCCTCTCCTCTGCCCAGGGCTTTTCTTCCGGCGGAACACAGTGGAACTGGATTCCCCCACCTTTCTTCCCGGTGCCACCATTTTGGAAGTCAAACACCTGCTGCCAGCATGGTCAATTGCTGACACTTCTACAGCGCCTGCCTGAACCCTCGGCCTCACCCGGAGGAATAATAAGTATATGCAGGACTGGGGAAAAGTGTCAGCATGAGACACGTCTGTTCCAAGTGGCTCTTTCTCAGTCCAATCCCCCGGAGGACGGGGTGGCTCCGAGCTGCATGTGGCTTTTTAAGGAGCCATCAGCGGCTCCTGCCACTCACTCTTCCAGGTCCCTGTCGCACTGAAAGATCAGCACTCGATTTAATTGGTTTAGTGGCTGGCAGGAGGGTTCTGACCATTAAACCAATTACATTGAGTGCTAGTTTTTCAGCCTGGCAAGGCGCTGGAGCTGCCCCTGCTGCACTGCTGGAGGGCTTGGCCGGAAAGGAGCAGCAGCATGAGGAGTTCCTGTGCAAGCCGGTTAGTGAATCCTGGGTGGTGGCGGGGGCGCAGTTTGGGGCTGTACAGGAGGAGCTGGGGGGTTAATCCTGGGTATAGAGGGGAGGTGGTTTGGGGGGGGGGGGCAGAAGGGGGCTAAGCCACATGTGAGGTGCAGCTCAGGCCCCGTGTGGGGGGCTAAGTCGCCAAGGGGTTGTTTGTGCCCTGTACAGGGTGGAGGGTGTTGGGGCTGAGTTCTGCCACTTCTCCGCCCCCTCCCCCCCAGCAAAAAAGCCCTGCCTCTGCCTAAGGGGAAGGGGGAAGCTGGAGACTCGCCGAACAATTTCAACTCCTGCTGGCTGCAGCCGCTTATAGGGGGAGGCTTACGGAAGTCAGGTGGAGGGGCTGCATGCAGTCTGACCGACGCGCCCACGGCCCACGCTTTACAGCCCAGGAAAGAACGGAAGCCAGAAGAAAGAACTGCCTGTATCACAGCTGCAGGGCGGGTTATTTCACAACAAGTCCACGAAGCACCACTCTGGGAGCAGGGCCCCCAGGCTCCAGAAGGCAGGACAAGGCGCCGTGTGATGGCAGAGCGCCAGGGAGCGATACACGACAAGGTGCTGCCTGGGAGCTGTGCTCTACATGTTTCACATGAGGGCTTTAGGAACACGGGGGGGTTTAAACGCTCGACTGGAGCTGACCAATCAGGCGGGTGCTTTGAGAAGGAGTAGGTACCTGTAATCAACCTTAGAGGAAAGCTCGCAACAGACCCACAGCCTGGGCAGCTGATCCCCAGCTGGGGCAATCAGGAGAGAACCAGAGCTCAGGCAAGGAAGGCAGGTGACCCTGCATGGAGGGTGCAAAGGCCACTGCAGAAGGGGCATGAGGACAAGAGGAAAGCAGCTCCCATGGCAGGGAGGAGCTAAGGCTGCTGTGCCCCAAGCAGGATCTGCAGAGTTCAAACCTCACATCTGCGCATGGTGAAGAATTGTTATGGATTCCTCTTTTACAGATGTTCCCCTTATTATTTAGGTGGCTGGGGTGGAGGAGTAGGACTGGGCCAGCACCGGCAGCTGGGCTGCAGAGACCATCCTGTGCACCTGAGAGGCCCCAGACACCAAGGTATGAGGTGCAGAGCAGGCTGAGGTCACGGTGGCTCTCTGCACAGCCACGGGGCTGGCCACGCCCAATCCCTGCAGCCACATGGCATGGGGAAGGCTGCGGCCCTGGATCAGCGGAGCAGGGACTCCTAGGAAGGAGGAGCACTTAGCTGCTAGGGAGGCCGTCCCACTGCTTAAGGGTCCCTGCTGGGGGACTCTCCTGCACTGCTGGCTGGTGAGTGAGTGGGGGGCGGGGGCTGGTGACCCCTGTTCCCTGCCGCGTGCCCACTTGCAGCCAGTTCTATTTTAAGTGTATTTCGGTGTTTTACTTATGGCTCTCAGTGGAAACCAAACCCGGCTGAGCTGAGCCTCGCCGCTGCCACACGAGGCTGCACCTGCGCCAGCTCATGGACCCGGGGGGACCCGCTTGCAAGCATCAGCAGAAGCCATCGGCAGGGCTTCATTTCAGACAGTTTCTTCCTCAGGAATGCAGCCCTGTCCACCTCACCCTGAGACTTGTATGGGAGTAGCAAATCTTCGTGGAGCTGTGAGCTCATCTGCCAGCTGCTCCCTCTGGCTGACCTCTCAATGCAATCAGCCTCATCCCTGTAGGTCTGTGCTGCTGTTAACCTTTCCCCCAGGCTGGGAATGCAGTAAAGTTGCAGAGATACTCACCTCCCCTGTTCAGAAGCAGGAGCACCTTCTCTGTGAAGGTCTTGACGTTGGAGTGCTTGCTCACCGTCGTCATGATCACATTGTGTTCTGGAACTAAGAGAGGAAACGGGCTCACTACCAACGATGCATCTCTTTGCAGCAGATTTCAGGTTGGTTTCAGTGAACAACAAAGGAAAAGAAACAGAACCCTAAGCCTGGCTTCCTGCTGCCAACCTGGGAATCGTTGGGGTGTCACGACCTGTGCTCCGAATGAGAGCCTCAGAAGGCTGGATGGTAAAATCTCTTCCCAAGTTAATGCATAAACACTCTGGAATTTACACTGTTGCAGCTGGCTCCCACCCGAGGAACAGAGCAGTGTTCCCTGTAAGCCCGGTGCTTGTGCAGCCACTCTGGAGGGTCAAATGCTACCTAGCTGACTAGCAAAGCACCCACAGCTAGGCTTTTGTTTCTACTGGTGGTGGACATTCACATGCTTTGGTGCACATAAGAAAAATGGATTCTGCACAGGGATGGAAAAGAGTAGAGGGAACACAGGAACACAGCAGTCTTTGCAATACTCTGCAAGGCTTCTTCTTCTGAAACATCACTTTCCTTCTGGTTTAGATCCAACACCAGAAGATTCGCCCATCCCACTAGAAGCTATTCCTCCCTATGCCAGGTCAGCAATCTCCATTGCTTTTCAGTTCTCGGGAAGTAGAAAAGGGCTGGGCATGGGCTTGTATAACTCCCACAAAGGAAAAGCTGGGGCAGATGCAATACACCCACTAATGACCCCCAACCCTCAGCGTGGGGCAAGGGGGGTTCCGGGAGGCAGACAGAGCCGTTTTTTGTAGGAGATGGCAAACAAATTTGAGCAAGACCTAAATGTTTGCAGGAATACTTGGGTTAATCTGCGTGGCCTGGCCAAATTCTTACGCGAGTTCCATTGCCTCTAAGTTACATGTGAATACAGATTAATTCATCTCTTCCTGCTCTGAACCACCGGGTGGAACTTTACCCAAGTGGTTCTGTGTGGGGATACATCTCTATTGTTTAGTTTGTAAAGTACTTCTGGGCCCTTCTGGCTGAAAGGAGTTAATTTATGAACAGACCCTAAGGAAGTTTTAACCACCTCTGCACTAGTGAAGTGCTGATGCTCTGAAATTTGGGCATAAAAATTCAACATACTAACAAGGCACCTGAACATCAGTTAGCCAGGTCTCAGATAGGAGCATGTTACTCTGCTCTCAGCTTCTTGCTGTGCCCCAGGTGGGAAGGAATCCCCCAGAAACGCATCGCCCATCCGGTGTTATTGCCTAATTACAGAAGCCAGCAAATGCACTGGGTGACAGTAAGAACGGATAACAAAGGAACGCAACGGAGCGCACATGCACAATCAGTCTGTGTGAGAAACTTTCATACACAATTACAAACAAATCACCACTACCCAAATGTTAGCAAAACAGAGCACAAAACAGGGGAGCTATTGGACACGTCCCAGCTGCTTTAGCATTCCCTGTCCATGAAGCCAAGGCATCATGCAGAACAGGAACAAGGAAAGAACTAAAAGACAAGTCCAACCTAGCAACAGGGATCTTGCATATTCAGGATTAAGCAGCAAAATCCAAGATTAAATCCTAATGTTACACTTCCATCTTCTAATGATTACAGACTCCCAAACTCTTGCAAACAGCAGCAGCTGGGAGAGTTAAGCTTCTTTCCCCAAGACTAGATCTTTTGACTATTTGTAAGGAGCTCAAGATGAGGGAATTCAAGGCAAGATGAGGGATCAAGAAATGCAGGAGAACATGTTCATGAGGCTAACCCTAATGCATCTCCATTTAATGAGATTCAGGAGTCAGAGCCTGGGAGTAGCAGCAGCTCTGCCAATCGCCTGAGGAAGGCAGATTAGTAGTTGAGCTATTACACAGCTACATGCCCACTAAAGTAGTATCACTCCCCTGTGAGACGTGCTGGTGAAGTTAACCCCTGCAAGTGCAAGGCACAACATCAAGCCCCACCAAAAGAACTGACAGAGTGGAGGGAATGACGTGGGTTCGGATGGCTTGGCCTGGCTCAAGGGGTTAACAGGTTTGTGACAGGCTCTCATTCACCTCGTCACGTTTTCATCTGGAACGCCAGGTGGGGTTATATTCCCCGACTCCATCCTAACCAGAGGCCAGGGAATGGAGGTGGCAGGGAGTGAGTTCTCTCTCTCTCATGTGCACCTGGGGGCGTCTTCCTGAACAGGGAATTCAAATCACTGCCTGCCCCCAAGGCACTCTCTCTCTAAGGCCTTGCTCAGGGCTGCAATGGAAGGCTTGGCAGGAAGAGGGAATGAATAAGAGAAGGAAGCTTGACACGTTAGCACAGAGCACCCTTGAGGTCAAGCGACACCTCCTGGAGCCCACCAGCGGCTTGTTATGTGAGGGGAAAAAAAGTAGTGTCACTGACCTGGAATGTGGAGATTGAAGGCCAGAAGGACATTAACAAATAGGTCAGGCAGCTGCTCGGTGGTGTCAGAGGGCAGCCCATCTTCAATGACATCCAACAGGAACCGGACAAACTGAGAGCTGAGATGCTCTGTGTGTGAGGAGAAAGGGACTTTCAGGTTCTGCTGACACACACACCCCGCCCCCGATGCAAGACATCCCCAATTTCAGCCACTCAGGAGGTGGCGCCCTGGTCAGGGGGTGACCAGCTGTGGGGTCTTAGTAGCAGGAGATACGACTGGCTCAGGAAAAGAGCTACACAAATTTTACAGCAGTGCTGGGAGCAGCGCACCTGAGGAGCAGTTTTGCTGAATACATGCACTCTCCAGTTCCATGCTAGCTGCTGTCCCAGCAGCACACTCCCCAGGGAATGTGAGCAACATGAGCAAGAGGGATTTATGTTCTTGCCTGGCAGTTTAGTTTACTTAAAATTAATGCAAGTCATTAGTAACAACCTAACTATTAGGAAAGTGCTGCAGGCCATAGAAACAAGGGCACCGGTGGGGGTGGGGGTGGGGGTGGGGCAAGAATCGCATGGTTACGACAGGGAAAGAAGCGTGTTTCTGAAAGCTTGGAGAGGTTCATTCTGTGCTCCCCATTCTCCTGACTCAAGAGACCACGTACCTCTATTGCCAAGTCCAATGAGCTGGCTAAGGAGATGCCTACACAACCCTCCCCTCCAGCAGCTATGCTGCTCAGGGATGTGCAGAATCCCTGCCTAATTCCTGCAGTGAACATCTAAGGCCAAGCGCTGCTGAAGCTGGGCCCTGTAGTGTTTCACGGGCTAATGACCCCGTAGGTGTTTTGGCAACGGTGGGTCAACCATCCTCCTATGCTGTACTGGTGCAAAGCTGGGAGAGGGATTAGAGAAGGTGTAGGCAGCTCCCTTCCCCCTCCTCCCATGCATGCAGAAGGAGAATCCCCCTGCAGCCCTCTGGAGAACTCTTGGCTACCAGGAGACCGCCCTCCCTCCCAGGATGCCTAGGCCGTGGCTTTCCTTTTCTGCAACGCATTCGCTTCTTACCATAGTGGTGATACGGCAGCGGCTCTCCCATGGAGAATATCATAGCCAGCACCAGTGCTGAGTAGCACATCTTTTGATGGTCTGCAAGAGAAAAGCACACATCCAGCCATCGGTAAACCCCAGGATGATGGGGGTTTGCCCTCTGGTTTGAGGTAGGGATTCAATACACACAGGAAGGTCAGAAACTCTCCTCCCCCTCTCAAAGGAATCTCAGCTGTTAAGCCTGGAAGAGACATCCGGCCAATTACCAATGGCGGAGCTGAGGGGCACGTCAGGACAGCTGGCATGCTGCACGTCAAAGACACATCTAATATTACACACATCTGACTGCAGCCCTCCCTACATGCTTCACGTGCCATTGACCCTACTCCAGTCTGCTCGCTGAGGGACAATGACCATGGCCTCCTAAGCACTGGAGAGCAGCCAGCACAACGAGCCTGGAGGCTAATGGGGGCCTGTGGGCACCGCAATGATAAATACATAAGTTAATATGTCGGGGAGGTAGCCCAGGAAGCACAGACTCCAGAAATCTAGTTTTGGGTCCCAGTTCACTTGCCATATTATATTTCCCAGCAGGCACTCTTAAAAAAGAGGCAAGCAAGCAGCACACAAGAGGGCTTTTGTTCCTGCAGCTCTCCTGCTGCACATCAGACCCGACATATACTACCCATTAGTTTAATCCTGTACTTTCACTTTCACAAGCACACACCTACCTCTGCCAGGACACCTCTGTCCTGACATATACTGCACCTGCTCCTCTAATCTTGGAGGTCTTGTAACATGAGGGTCAGTACCAACCACTAGAGACCTGCGTGGATGCAAAATTTATATTTGCATCTGCACCCACCAAAATGAGGCACAGATATTCACACTGACATATGCAGAAGTGGATACCTGCAGATACCTGCAAATGTACAGGGTTCTAGATACAAGATTTGTATCCGCATCTCTCTCTGCAAAGATGAGCTGTGGATATCCGCACCCACATCCGTGGAGGTGGATGCCTGTGGATATAGAGCGGATAACCACAGATTTCTGGGGCTCTACCAATAACATGAAACTCACTAATACAGACGGCATCTCAGCACCTGAACCTGCAAGAAACAGCAGGTACAGTGCAGAAAAAAAGCTCCAAAAAGTCAGTCAGGGTGAAAAAGAGGAAATCCATTTTCATCTGCAACTCACAATAGGGTTTGAACACACATCTGCAGAGAAGACAGGCCAGTACTGTAACTCATCAGAATCCAGCCCCTCTGGAGTATTTTATACAGAATTTGGAGTGAGTGGGTGTGTATTGGCGGGGGAAACAGGGAACTCTGACGTGCTTAAGTTTCCTTTGATATGTTATTTCCACAGAAACAGTGTAATTTATGCAGCTTTGGAGGATACACTCCTGAATGACAGCAACACATCAGCTAAGTGCTCCAGCAGAAACAAACGATATGAAAAACAGAGTAGGAATGAAGATGGCAGATGTGTTTTTGATCAATTTGAGAATCATAATGAATGTTATTGGTTTTTCCTTATTAGGCTCCTAGCAAACATGACAGGTGAGCAATTAATACTTGGAAATATACCTATCTCAGAGCTTGAGAGGTGATTGATTCCAGTCCCCTGCACTCACAGAAGGACCTATCACCAACACCGTTTTTTTTTTTTTTTTTTTTTTTTTTTTTTAAATTTAACTTGCCCCAGACCCTTGAAAGGCCCCCTCAAGGACTGAACTCACAACCCTGGGTTTGCAGAGCCAATGCTGTAACCACTGAGCAATCCCTCCCCCACATTACAATAAAGTTAAAATTAAAATCTCCCCACGCCATCTCTGGACACCACCACCAATTTCTGTAATAACTGAAACAAGAAAAGCACCCATCCTTCTAGCCATCTTTAACTCCTTCCTGCGTCAATGGTTAACAGTCATAGCTAGATTTCTTTGCTACTGTGTCTGCATTCTTCCATTCCAATGGCTCTGCGCTGCCTAAGTTTATTGTCAGTCACCTGAGACTCCAGAACACAAAGCTCAGGACTCCAGCTGGCCATACACTTTCTCTTAGGTCTGAACCTGTCCCCGCAGCCTGCTGGTCTAGCACAATTTGCACTGTCAGTAGCAATACATGAACGCTGCACAGAATCACAACCGTCGCTTTGCCTGAATCTTAATTAGCTGGTGGGCTTTGGAAAGGGTTTACAGAACCACACGACAGCATATATGTCAAAATGAAACACAGTGGCTCTAGCCCCTCCATTGCAGGTGGAGATTTCAGGAAGTGGAGCATTAACGCTTGTGCTAAGCTTTAGAGGTGCACAGTGCAAGGCCAAAGCTAAATACTATGTTCACTTACATCCACCTGATCACGACTGGCTCATCTATACATCATATAGAAACACAACATGGGAATTTGGGTTTTCCCCTAAAAAGTCGAATGGAAAGGCACATTTTACTCACTGAAAGCGTAGACTTGTTAAGGAGCCTTTTCTCTCCAACACTTACCTCCACAGCAATGCCACATTTATTACAACTCATTTCTAAAGCATCTCACTTGACCCAATCCACCCCCAAGTCTAAACATGACAGCAGCAGAGGGCCTTGTGCTAAACATGTGTTGCAGGTAGATTCATGGTCTAATTCGATCTGCGTTGTACCTTACTGCCACTGGAACTGCCTGAAGCCTGATGAGTTTTTTTTGTTTTAGTGCAATAGCTGCATAAGAAGAAGGTGCCAAAGGACCATGTAAAGTCTGAAACAGATTTTACCCCTCTAGTCCGACACCCTCAGGACGTGACCAGTGCCAAATGAGAGAATCTGAAAGACCATGGGAGGTCAGTATTATCTAGCAGCACTACCAACACTTCCACTGCTTGCTGGGCTCATAGAACATATTTAGGGGTAAATTAGAGCTAAATACCAGCACAGAACACAGAGCCTGGACTGGTGGCTGGAAACAAACTTTATGGGACTCTGGGAAACTTGGTCACACCCATGATCAGTGGTCACCTGTCTAACTAAAATCATGGTGGTTTACGGATGTTGCTGGATGGGAGAATACTGGACTAGAGAGGCTCAACCTGTACTCCTGAAAAGCGATCTACATGGATGGGTCTCTTACACCCAGATTAAGGGAATTCAATTCCAGTGTGGAGTCAAACAAAGCAACACCATCACACAGAGGCTGCTTGTCCAGAACTTTCCAGATTGCAAACTCCTTGGGCAGAGATTGTGTCTAGGTCAATGATGTTTAACTACAAATATTATGGACTTAAGAGTTAGAGATTACCAGACAGAGGGGAGCAGACTGAATGGTGGAGAAGGTAGACTAGGCACTCCTACGGAGTCTCGCATAATACAAAAATGAGGGACATTCAGTTAGCATCGTGAAAAACAAAGTGTTGGGACTGGATCTGTGAAACTCTCTGCTACAAAGTACAAACAGAGGCCACAGCTTAGTTTAATTTTTTTTAAATGAATTGGACATTTGTCTAGCTAACGGGAACATGCCCTGGAGGCAGGCAGGCGGGCGGGCATGTGTGGTGACTCCCCAGATTGGCCTAGGGGGTCGCAGAGGGTCAGGGACAGGCTCCCTGTTGTCCACTCCCCGTGCCCACCCTCCCCTGTACATTAAAGAGCCTGGTTGGGATTCATTCTCACACTCACCAGGCTCCCCCAGCCCCAGCTGACAGGGAGAGGACCAGACCGTTTTGGGACGGAAGTGGTGCAGGAAGAGAAGAGCAAAGAGCCCACTTTCCTGCACGTAATAAGAGGAAACTCTTTCATATCCATCAGCCTCTGGATCAGGAGGTTGCTAGATATCAAATACTCAGGATAACAGAGCGGTACCCCCAGCAATGCAGAACACTAAAGATTACATATCAAGAAACAAACAAAAGAGTATGCAGAGTATTTACCAACAGCAGCAGTATTGCACACTGTAAACTTACTGCATTTATTTGTATTTACTCTCACTATACTGCACTTATGGAAAATGTAACTCAAGTTCATTTCTGGTTAAAATGCCGGTTACTTGAGAGGTCCGGGTGACAGAATGCCGACATGAGAGTTTACTGTAGAACCTTCCCTTCGGCTGGTGTCCCCAACACAGGGAGGCACCAGGGGTATAGCCTCATCACCTGGAGCTGGGAAAAGAGTTCCTGTCAGAACTGTCCAGGTCTAACTGTCTTACTTCTCCTCTGAAGCATGTGTGTGGGGTGGAAGGGTACTGACATATGCAGTATGCTGGACTCCGCTTGTGTTCCTATTCAGGGTCCAGTTTGTGCTTGAAATTTTAAGGCAATCCTAGAACATGCTGACCTGAGAGGAAGGTAGTCACTCTTACAGATGCAAGCGCATGGGTTATCATCTGGCTGGTGCTTTGGGGAATTCCAAACACACCTAGACCCTTGGAGATACAGCACACTCGCTGTAGCCTCTACACTGCCAGCATTGTGTTGAGAACTGAGGCAATGCTCAATGGGTGGAAGGGGAACAACACCAGTAATACGATCTGTATGGCAGCACACAGGACTATTTCAGAGAGGGGCTCTGTTGAAAGGGGGACGGACGGACGGACACACACACACACGGCAGTGAGGCATGCTCGTGACTTCTTGCCACAGGTTTCTCAAACCCACTCCAGCTTCTTGGAAGGTCTGCACAGACTGCATCCTACCCGACCTCAAAATGCAGCAGTGAAGAAGCTATGCAGCATGGGGCTGGTGGGGGATCAGTGCTTAATATGTAATGAGAGAGGTACCTGGACCACTGACGCAGCAAGAGGTGCCATAGCTATGAACTGCCAAGCCCAGAGATGCCAGGGCGGACTGTAAAAAGATTTGACAGAGTTGCGTGTCTATTGAACTACAACAGGGGAGAGGTGATTACAGAGATTAACCGTCTGTTTTCCTTAGAACTGCTCTGGTTAATTCTGCATCACTGTGTTTTATTATAAGCCCTTCTAACAACACCCTGATAGAGCTGCAAGCCAGCAGCATCACAGGAAAATCACTGCCCAGGAACAATAAAACCAAAGCATCCATCAGAAGACCTGGACAGCAGCCAACGTGCTTGTATCAACCCCAGGGTAAACGGCGTTCTCATCAAAGGTGTCCAGGATCCACACAGAGAGCTCAAGCCCCAAGTGTTCCTCTGTAACTAGGCAGGCGAGAGCCTGCCTACCTCCTGCAGCCAGCTTTACAATCCCCAGCAGCTCGAGGCTTGGCATGGATTGCTCCAGCCCCTACCATCTGCAAAAGGGATTTGCTCCTCTGCACGCTCTCAGACAACGGAGGGGTTGCCACTCCTCAATTCCTACAGCCAAAACAAGCTTTAATCACTTCATGGTTCAAGGTCACCTCACTCACGGCACTGTTTACAGCTAGCTCTCAGTGACAGCAACCTCAGCATTTCGCTCCAAGAGCCGCGGTACTTGTAAGGCCCTGTGTTTGGAGGATGGAGAAAAGACACCTTGCAGGTTTGCCAGGGGCAGGAATACAGGTCCCTCTTATCACTTCTCACCACCCACTCTCACGCGGCTGGGGCACCTGCTTTACGATGCCCTGGCGGTTAAACGGACTGCCCGTGGAAGCGAACGAAATGTGTGTTTTGGCAGTGCAGGCAACGTGCACCAGAGGAGATGCACCCGGTGGGCACAACATGCAGCACTCCAGGGTCCCGACGCCAGGCTGTAACGCTGCCCCAGCTCACTGCAGTCACACAAGCCAGGGAGGGTGCAGCAGGACCCCCTGCTCCCAGCCCCCTTCAGGCAGAACGGCAGCCTTCCCTGGTGCGTGTTCTCTGGAGCTCGGATACCACTGCGCTGACTGGCTCCAAGGGCTGATACAGGTTGAATGCAGCTGCAGTTTGAAGGCATCAGGTGACAGCTGGGGAGGGAGGGGCCCCAGAGAAGGAGTCTCGGAGTCCAGGTCTGCAGACTTGGCCTAGCAGGGCTCACGCTGTGCGGCTAACAGCAGCAGCAGTGTTGGCGTCGTAGCTCAAGCTGCTGCTCTCCAGCCCACCCTCGTGCCCTTGATGTCAGAGCCTGGCTTCAGCTTAAGGCACAACATCGGCTCTGTTTTCATTGCCTGACACAGTGTCGGCACATCCCCGAGGCTGCAGGACAGGGATCCAACGGGAGAAAACAAAATGTTTCAGTCCCCACTGCACATCTCTGCAGCACTGTGGTGCTTTGCAGTTGCTCACTAGAGCAGGCTGATTGCTGGAACAAGCCGGCCCTTGGAACAAGTGTCCTTTACCAGTGTCCCTTCTGGTCTATACTAGAGTTATGCTGGAATAGCTTATTCCAGAGTTACTATTCCAAAATAGTGTCCACACTACAGGGAAGACCCAAAATAAGCAATACTTATTCTGAAATAGAGAGTCCACACACAACAGAGACAATTTTGGATTAGAGCCCTGGAAGCAATGTTAATTTAACCCAAAATACTATGTTTAAACAGCAGCTTTATTTTGGAACAGCTTGTTTCTAAACAGCTCCAATTCCATGTCTACACAGACCCCACTCTGAAACATCTATTACTAAACAGGCGCTATTCCGTGTAGAACGAAGTTTACAGAATTCAGAATAAGCCGTCTGCAATTTCGAAATAGTGGTTTTACTGTGTAGACGTTCCAAGTTTTTTCAGAATAGCAGCTGTTTTTCCAAAATACATTTGCTACGTAGATGCACCTTTGCTGAGCAATACGCAGGGGCTGCAAAGGAAGGACGGCCAGGCTACCTTCCCCGCAGAGGCAGAGCGGAGACAGGCTGAATGCTGCAGCCTAGTCGATCATGGCACAGCAATGCCCTGGCACGCGCACATCTGCCTGGAGACAAACTTTATGAATTAGTGATGGATGCAAGAGAAAGTTTATTTTTAGATGGCAGCAAAGCAGAAGTAACCTTGAGCTGGAGGCAAGCTGCCTGCTACCGCGAACAATCAGAGCTCCAACTCCAAGAACGTCCCATTCAGGCAGAAAGAAACTTAACATGTCCTACTATGTGTGATAAACCAACGTAACAGAAAGCAAGTTTTTGTGGGATAAGCGCAATGAATGGAGTCTTTTCTGGATTAATCCAATATGGCTCGAGCTGCCCCTGGCTTCAAGTGTTTTTCAGTCACTCCCCTTCTGAAACGCATCATGTCAGAGTTGAAACACAGAGGGTGCTCAGGGAAAGGGATTAAAATAAATATCTACACCCAGCCATCTTACCTATCTGGCTTTCCCTAGCTTAGGAAGGTAGGTCTCACTTCGTACTGGACAGGGAGACTACTGGCACACTGCTAGCTTTGCTTCTGTGGGCAGCATCTTCCTTACTGCCTGTCCACAGGCCCTCATTACACAAGACTCCCTCTCTGCAGAGAGCAAATTACTAACACAACACACTTAACCTGTGTTTCTTTGTCTTAAGTCCCACTCACCTGGCCCGTTTCCATGGGTCCCTCTCCTCAGAGTTCAGGCAGGGGAAGGACAGGGATTAGACAAGTCACCACCTATCTCCATTCCAAAAAGTTAGTGGTTTGGTCGAGATAAGGAGAAGGAGGCTTCATTGTATCTCCATGGCAGCTCCACTCACTTGCTGACCATTCTTGATAGCCCAGTTACCCATCCCAGACATGGCTACATGACAAACACCTTAATTCTCTGACTGCCCATTCCCAGCTCCCAGAGAATCACTCCAGAGAGACTTTTAACCTTTGAGACCAGGTAACATTTCCTAAGAATAACGCACAAGCCTTCCATGTTCTTCACCACCCTCCACAGAGGACAAGGCCAGTGGAGTACAGGTTGAGTCAACAGTGGTGCCACACAGGAAGAGGAAGACCAGGGGTCGCTTTTTGGCTTGCAAAGGCAGAGGACCCCGAGTGCTGGCAAGCACAGAAAGCTGTTAAGCATTTAAGGCACCGACAGGCATTGCTACTGCTTCTCATTACAAAATGCCACAGCTTACCAGAGTTTATTGCTTTTCCTCCCCAGTCCAAGAGAATCCAGAGGTAGCAAAGTTACGGATGGCTACACTGAGAAAATTAACCACTTCACTGGTGCTCCAGGATTCTGGGATGGGTGCTCTGGACCCCTACTTTTGTCAAGAATGACCTGACATCCCTGGGACGGGAAGTGGTATGTAGCCAAGATCTTCAGCTGGGCACAGTACCTTTTCCGTAGTATCCATCACTTAATATCCAGCTCCTTATTAGATCCACCTGAAAAGTTTGGGATAGAAATTCTAAAAAAATACTTTCAAGTAAACCAACTTTCAAGCCAAGCACTCCTCTTCAGAGCCACAGCGCTCAGGTGAGAAAGAGGAGAGAAACAAGTGAAGAAAATTAGGGTTTAACAGTAAGACAGCACAACCTATTAGAGGTCGCAGCTGTTCTGCAGAGAAAGACTTATTTTTAAACAGTATTAGCAGCTGGCTAAGGGCTGTGTTGCCCTTAATTCATGATTTAAATCCTATGGCAGCAGAGGTTTGAAAAATCTGTTGTTTGGATTACACCTGAGTCTATTTTTGACCTGTTTTTACTACAACCTCTTCATAGTCCCTCTTGCACAATGGAGGCCTAGCCAAACGGAGCTTTTCCACCAAAGCCAACAGGAAGAGACTGGTCAGGTTTGTGAAGAGAATACGGACATCAAATGCAAAGCAGTAAGGAGAGAACGAAGCTGGGATGGCACAGACCTTGGCAGCGTGGTAATCCTAGTACATGTGGAGTGAGACCATGTCTGGGTCTACACTAGGCAGGTAAGTTGATTGCAGATGCACAATTCTAGCTACCGCAATTGCATAGGAGCACCGACTACCTGGCTGTCTTCACGGAGGGAGTTCAATGGGAGAAACTCCCCTGCTGACATCCCTTACTCCTTGCAATGCTGAACAGTACAGGGTCGCCTGTCGACCTCAGACAGTTCAATTTCGCACGGCTCTACCAGGCTCATGAAATCAAATTCCCAATGATCAACCCTGATGGAATCGATCTTTCCCGTAGTGTAGACACACCCTGGGCTGTACAGTGCATGCAGGAGCGAGGATGAGAAATAAGTCACCCTTCTGCCCCCAGTTCTCACTGCACACCGCCCCCTAGCTCAGCTGTCAGCCCACTGCCCCACAAGCTGCAGGCAGCCTTTGGAAGCTGACTGATCCTCTTCCTTCCAAGAGACAAGGGGGCTCCTCTTCAGCTGCGTAAGGATAAGGTGCATTCCTGTTATTCCCTCCCAGATTGGTGGAGTTTTCAGTGCTCCAGCTGCTACAAAGGAGGACACAGTCCATTGCTCCATTTCCGCACGGCATGAATTAATACTACCCTTCCCCGGGTTGCACCTGGCTGCTCACACAGGGGAGAGGCAGGTAGACTGTGTCACGCCCTGCACGGAGGGTCAAACCGAGCACAGGCACCTATAACACAAGGCAAAAAGCGAACCGTGCTCAGTCTGAGAAAGCAAACAAGCTCTCTGGGGAGTTCCCAGCTATAAGGTTTATTCTTGGGCTTTTCTCAGTCAGCAGCCCGGAGAGGCTTGTTAAACACTTTTCTTTGGGTTTGACACAGGCGCATCCCCCATTCCCTTAATTAAACTGTATACATTGGCACATTAGCGCCACATGCCTCCCACCCCTTCTCCTCCTGACAAGGAGCCACCTGGGGAGTTCTTTCAGCGGTTTAATTTCAGGTAGTAGATGAGAAAGTGTCAGCAGAATCAGCCAGCTTTAATTGAGCAGGAGTTCACCTGGAAGAGTTCCGAACCCAGTGTGCTTGGTACACCCTATGGAGAGAGCCCCACACACCAGAGCCACCCCACTCCTGTCACTGCAGACTATCTCCATCTGCCACCAGGGCTTAGCTACGCTCAGGGTGCACAAAGGGGTCTGAATCCAGCTGAGCTCAGAAAGAGGGAGCACGAGTGTGTTCCCAGGCCAATGCTGCTGACGACCCGCGTGACCCAGGTTCTCTCAACCTTAATGACACCTCAGCTTCTGCAGCTGCCCTTTCCCTGGGAGCCAGGCACATCGCACGCACTCAGATCCTGCTGTGTGTGGCACTTGCACACACACCACCTGATGTAGGCTGCCCGCGGGGGCGGGGGGGGCATTCCTCAGAGGGACAGGTTCAAGATTTCCATACCCTCATTCCCACAGTCACGAGTGCATCTGAAAGCGGGAGAGGAATGCCTCCAATTCCAGACCGGCAGGTAAGAGCATTGCTATTATCCCCATAGCAGCAGGGCCTGACCGCTCACGGGAGGGGGAAATCTCATCGTACGAGGCCAAGAACATGGAAGAAATCCTCACAGCTGCAGACCGACAAAAAGAGGGGCACCTGCACCGCACAGCAAGACGACACGTTTCCCTGAAGCAGGCACCAGAGGGGGTTACTGCAGAAGAATGGCTTACAGCTGCACACGTTCTCGCATGCACAGTAATGGGATAAGTTAAAGGATGAGTGAGACTAGTAAAGCGAATTGTCCCACGGGGCAGATGTGTTGGGCTCCGTCTCCCCAGGCAGGACGGCAGCTCCGCTGCTTTCATTGAAAACATGACTGGACACGTGGCCCAGGGCGGTAGGGCTTGTAGGGCTGGGACCAATACTGCATTGACGCCTAGTGTTGGTGGCACGGCAGACGGGAGTTATTCCCAGCTACAGTTTCTTGGAGTCTTGGATGTTTAGCCCTCTAGCCGAGGAACACCCTGCCCTAACCAAGCACTCAGGGATGGAGAGAAGAACAGCGATGACAGGCACTGTCAACCCATTCTGAACTGCGAGCCCCGGAATCACGACCCAGTCCAAGCACATTGGACACACTAACAAGCTACAAGACTCAGCCCAAGGACAGGCGTTACATCTCCCCAGTCACCAGCAAGGGAGGCACACTGGGCAATGGGGTGAAAAGGATGCCTGTATGGTGACAAAGCCTGCCTGAAAGAGACAGGAGCACTTCTTCTAGGATCTGCACGCACCTTCCATTGACGCCAAGGAACAAATACAAAGCTGCAAGACTCATAAGGAAACACCTGGTGGAAATAAATAAGCTGAAATGGTATTCACTCATGCTACTTCCTGCATAACTACAACAAGGGTGTCATTTTGCCCTCAAAGGATTAAAATCCAAGGCAGTTTTTATAAAGGTATTCATCATTTGGATACTTTAATACAAGGACATCTCTCCAGGAATGCTTAGGCCACATTGAGCTGAGAGCCCAGAATGGGCTAGAACTCCCCAACTTGCATTCCGCACCAGCACGTAACTTTGCTGATGGAGACACACGCCCTGCAGGAGTCACATATAGGAGCAATCCTTAACTCTGGCTCACCTTGGGTATGAGTCTGCATGTCACGAGCCAGCTCCATTGGCAGGACAGAGTTAACGAGAGTCGAGATAATAGCAGCATCCAAGTTGCACATGGCTCCAAAGCACTTCAGCAGCAGCAGCCGCAACGGGACTCTGTGTTCCTGGAAAGAAAGAACCCTTCCATTGAGATGAAGCCACACCTGAGTTCCCAGTTCCAGACCGAAGCCCATCAGGCAGCTTGCAAGTCCACACTGACCGTGGCCAGTGCAGGTTCTCGAGAAGAAGTGCTAGGTAGCCCAAAGCTTCAACACATTATCAGACATGGCACAGATCTTTGCAGTGTACCAGCTGATCTACCCTGCAAGCAGCTTTTGAAAACTGTGCAGCTTTTTGTACATCTTTGTGATGGGATCAGCTACTAATGACTGGACTGTCACTGCTCACGAAGGGTACTTCACAGCAGTAGTTCACATGTGAAATCCATCTCTTCTACCTCGTGACTGCTGTGAGGAGCTGGATGAAGAGAGCCCAGAGTGTTAAGATCCAATTTTGTACCAAACAAAAACAGGTCTGATGCATTCGGCACATGAGCGCCCCTTAGGAGGATGCAGAGATGTCATGACCCCTGGACAGAAAAGGGCAGTTCTCCTAGGAGACTATCACTTGCAGACCTTCCCTTTGCTTCAGAAGTAATCACAGCAAAATGCCTACTGCGGAAATGAAAAGGAGTGTTAGGTCCTCAACACCTATCAGGATCTATTAAGATCGTAACCAATTGTGCAATATCTCTAATAATTAATGAAAAGGGCTGTGAAGGGCGGCTATAAAGTTGTCTGGTTTCACACCGAGAGATGGGTGTTTTTAATTAGACGGCTTTGAGTGCTCAGAGCGGAAAAGGCCATCACCAAGATCTCTTTTCAAGGCAGTGGTTCTGATTGACCCTGAATCTCACCTTCTGCCTGACAGCAGCTCTGAGGCTGTTTTACCCGATATCACTCCAAACACCAGCCAACAAACTGGTCAGAGAGAGCAAAACAAACCTAGAAGTCAGAGAGGAGTCCTGGCACCATATGTAAAATTCAACAAGTCACTGCTAACGCTCTCCATATGGGCATTCGCCCTGTGAAAGCGCGTGCCCGTAGCACACCAGGGAGAGCCGCGGTGCACCGGGGAAGCCAGCAGAGTCTTGCACTCCCAGCTGGGCTTCCCCATCTCTCTCTCCTCCATACCGAAGCTCTGGGCTCATGCAGGGCAACGTTCTCTTTAAAACTCACTGCACTAACGTTTGCTGTGGCTGGGGACGGGGGAAAAAATCCTTCTATCTAGGTCTGAGTGCTACTGCAGCAAGCCTAGCCAGGAATGGTGCAGAGAAATACTCGTACGGGCACGGAAGGCATGTCTCCCTCTGAAGATCAAGTTCCCTCCTCAGTCCCAGGGCTCCTTCACACAAGCCACTTTCCTAACCAGAGCTGTTTACTAATGTAGAGCCGTACAACAACTAAGAGAGTTGCTGCCACAGCCTGTCAGCTTTCCCAAGGCATTCTTGGAAATCCTTCTTGTGTATTACAGCCGAGCTGCTGCTTCTGTTACTCGCTGGCTGCTTGCAGGTGCAGCACTAGACACTGTTCTCGAAAGTAGACTCAAATTCGCCCTCCCCATCATCCATGTAAGCTCTGCACAGACCACAAGGATAATACATGGTTACCTAGAGTGTGCAAGAAGCATCATCTGAAGGTCAGTCTAGTGCAGAGACCAAACTGTCCAAACAGGGAAAAACTGTACATACATTTATCCTGTTAACCACTCTCCTTTGGGTCTACAGGGAAACCTTCAATAGGCAGGCGGAAGAATGAAACACCTCTTACCATCTGATAATACGCCACAAGGGACAGGACTGATTCATATTCATTCTTTTTGCACATTTTCTTGCAAACGTCAGGATCTGCATCTGTCTGGAGACACAATGGAGCAGGTGAGAGTGCTAGCATATTGGTCCCTACCAGGAACAGAGAGAGGCCACAAGTCAGGCTGGCTTCTCGGGAGGATGAACCATTGTTCCCATCCCTTCAGATGTTCCATGCCCAGGACTTGTGTCTCAGCCTGACCGCCCTACAAAGAAATTAGGAGGAAAGCACAGAGTGCATGGGGAAACAGCTGCTCTGGAGATGCCAGATCAACGTGGCCTCCTGGAAGTGCCTCAGTGCCACGCAGAGCCTCTCTCCATCTCTCTTACAGGCTGGAAGCATCGGAATAAGGTGGACCAAGAAGAGTTTTGAAAATGCCATGTGGGCTGCAGTCACACCCAGCAGCCCCAGTCCGGGCTGGGCTTGTTCTGCTGAGTGCTGTGTATGTGCACACGCACAGCTTGCCATCTATAACCATTTTGGTACATATGCATTGTCATCCCCACTGCCCAACCCACTCCTGTTCCCTCCTGCCCAAACCACCCCACTCCATTCCTGCAGCCTCTCCTACCTTGACCCCCCACACCTACCCTGCTCCTGCATCCTCCCTTCTGCCCAGAGCCCTCACCTCCAGTCTGCTCCTGAACCCCACCCACTGTTGTCCCCAGCCCATGCTGGCATCCCCCTCCCAGCCAGATTCCCTGCCCCCAGCCTGCTCCTGTGCCTCATCTCTTGGCCAGACCCCACACCTGCTCCCCAGCAGCCCCTTACCACACACTGAACCCCTGAGGGGAGTGAGGTGTCTCGCTCAGGGATCACATGAGCAAAGGTTCTGCAGTCTGGGCTGGGCTGCCTTTATTTTTTCTTTTTTGAGCTTCTCACTTTTATGCAGCCGCCTACTGATTTTTCTGTGCGTCAGTGGCCTTTAGCCCACAATCGGTCCCCCATCCCTGCCCTCAGCGTTAACCCAGCCCCCACTGCAGGAGCAGCTAGGTTGATAGAACAATTTTTCTGGGAACTTAGCTACTGTCTCTTGGAGAGATGGGCTGATGAAAACCCCTTCCCTTGACATAGCAAGCATCTCTGCTAAGTCACAGCTGTAGTGCCTCACTTGCGCATGGCAGCACCTGCGGCACAGATGTGCCCTCAGAGAAGCGGCTGAAGGAGGAATTAAGTTAGGACTTTCTTCACTGGCCATTACACAGGGCTGGAAGCAGAGTTTTTAAACAGCCCCAGGAGCACTTTTCCCACAGTCTGAAGGCCACCCTGGGCAGAACCAGGCAGTGTTGGCACAATGGTAGGCCTTAGGCTAGAATACTCTGATTTATTGGGGCTGGGCATGCTGGCCAACCCAACCACAAAACGAGTTTCCAATGGACCACTCTTTAACCAAGCTTGCAGGGTTTTACCCTCCCCCTTGTCTACTGAGAGCAGTCTGGTGGCTATTTATTTACTTTTTGCAGGTGGGTGAATGAAGTAGTGATAGCTGTAAACCACAGGCGGAGGACAATTTTGCAAGGTGGATTTATACACAGTTCCAAAGCATTGCAGACCCAGGCAGACGGAGCCTTACTCAGAATCTTGCAGCTCAAGCCCCAGGCTGCCTTGTGCATCTACAAAGGGTGTCCAACCTTTTTTCATCGGGGCCCACACAGCAATTTTTTTTCCCCACACATTCCAGAGGCCAATCATAAAATAGTCCCAAACTGCTAACCCCCACTCCCAGGTACAAACCTCGCCAGCAACCCCAAGCCACCCCCAGACCTAACTCCCAACTCAGCCCCGACCCACACCCCAACTTGACCCTCCCCACAGCCCCAAGCCCCCTCAGATAACACCCCCACCCACAGCCACGCACCCTACACCCCACCCCGGGTGACTCACCAGAACTGCTGCTGGAGCCGTGCTGCCGGAACTCCAAGAACTGCACAAGCCACACCGCACCCAGCTCCGATCCGCGCCCAGCCCTGAGAGCCGCATGGCCGCATTTGAAAAATGGCGCTGCTGCTGGCTCTGCGGGCCACATGTTGGACAGCCCCGGCATACGCACATACATGTGACAGGGCTTGTCTAATACTGGTTATTAATGAACAGCAGCAGAATCCTCTGAACACTTAGTCTGATGGTTTCACTACGGGCTTGTCTGCAGGGCGGGGTAGCGTGGCGCAAGCCAGGGTATGACTCCACAGTGCCCCAGCTCGCTCCACTGAACCCACTCACTGCGTGGACACTGCCATGGAGCAGCAGAAGTCCTACAGTGCAGCTTAGCAGCTGCACCTTCAAGCCACTCTCCAGGACTCTGACTGCACTGCAGCAGACGCCAACACTGCCAGCTACTGTGCAGCAAGAACGCAGGAAAGAAAAGAGGGGGAATCGAGCAGGGCTCTCAGCTTCACTAGACCCAGTAAAGAAAGTCACCCACCAGGATCCGGAGCAGCTCTTCCAAATAGCAGCAGATGACATTTTCGTCCTCGTAGAGTGCCCAGCTGCGCTGCTGGGCATCATCTTTGTGCCTGGCAAGATCTGCAAAGATCACCTCAAGCCGCTGCTCATCGTGGCAGATCTGCCCGGAAGGCAGCCCGGAACTCAGGTTCTGCAAAAGGACAGAAAAGAAATGCCGTGAACAAGGGTCCTCTTGGCAGTTCTTTGGAAAGTCATTGTTCCTACAGGGATTCTTTGCCTCAGCCCTGACAGGCGACGTCACCCACGCAGGAACTGGCAGCAGGCAGGTGGTGAGTAGAACACCACCCTCCACTCGGCTACCAAGCACAGTAGAACCCCGAGATATGCACACTCGGGTTGCGCGAATCTCAGGTTAACGCAACTGAGTGGTGGGGATCTAGCACCTGGCTGCCCGCCACTCAGGGGAGCCAGGAAACTGACCAGTGCTCCCCACCACTCACAGCAGCACTGTTCAGTTTCCCCACTCCTGTCAGTGGCAGCAGCTGAGAGCCTGATTCTCAGCTGCTGCCATTGATAGGAGCTGGAAAACTGATCATTGCAGCAGTGCTGGTCAGTTTCCCCTCTTCTGTGAGCAGCTCCAGGCTCCTGGCTGCCCACCACTCCCAGGAGACAGGAAACTGACCAGCACTGCTGCACCCTATCATTTTCCTGGCTCTCCCACCTTATGCAAAATTAGACTTACACAAGGTTGTGCAAAAACCCAACCTCCAAGTAAGTCGGGCCTACTGTACTGTTTGCTGGTTCTCTTCCCTCCCCACCCCTGGTTCTTGCAAAGCTTATGAAACAGTGAAAGGCTCCAGGGCTGGTGCAGCCAAAATGCACCTTTACTTCTCCAATACCTTGACAACAACGCTGGAGAGGGAGTTTGCTTTCTGAGGGTACAAAAATCACTCAGAGCTCATTGGCGGTTCCACTGCAGACACAGGAGGCTGGATGTGACAGCAGCTGGTTGTCTCAGTTGGGTCAATGGTCAGCTCCAGCTCCCATTGTTACAGCCATGGAAACCTACACCTGGGGGCTGTGTGGACCACATAACTATAGCTTAGTAGATAAAAATCCTTTTCTCTCTGTTTACAGGAAATACGAGTGCCACATGGCTGCAAAAGAGTGTGTTTTGCCAGTGCTTTGGAGGGACACAGCTGAGTAGAGAGGGTTGTCAGCTTCTACTTGTTTTGACAACCACAATCTGTCAGTTTAAAAATATTTCAGGAGAAAAAGACCAACCCCCCACCATCCTGAAGTGACAGTTTGCTTTCCATTTTTAATTTCTTACTATACAGCAGAGTAACACTTTCCTTTCCACCAGAGCAAGTCAATATGTTTTACAAAATTAATTTCACAACACCCACTTCTGTTCCATTATTCTCACTACCAATCCAGCATCAGACACAGTAAGCCCACCTGCCTCCGAGATGCAGGTACCAAGCACGAGATGCCGGTAAGCACAGGGATGGGCACTCTCAGAGCTGAACAAGCTAAATGCAGACTGCCAGGCCAAGAGCAGTAAGAAATGCTGCTCTGCTACTGTAGGACTACCGCAGCTGGGTCAATCAACAGTGTGCACACTTCTACTAGACTCAGTTTTGCCCCACACATTTGGAAGTTCAGCCAGCAATCTTTGGGATGTGAACCCAGCAATACAGCCCATTCTTCTCAGACTCAGAGCTGGCAGAGTCTCATTTCACCTGCCAGTCGTGGCAATAAAGTATTAAATAATTAATAAATAAGCACACTAGGATAGCACTTCAAAGATGTTAAAGCACAAGTGAGTGTTAAGCATTAGGATTGCTGCCTTCTGGATTAACCTGTTAGGAATCAATTCCTCTCAATTTGCTTAACCTCTGCTTTTCTTTATATAACCAAACAAGATGACAGGAATTGCAGCTTTATAGTTTGCAGTCAGTGACAAAGATCAGCAAATCTTCAGTTCAGCACAGATCTTTCTCAAATATTAACGTGTCTTGTAGCATCTATCATGTGCAAAACACAACATGTGCATACACATAAACCCCCCACAAAAGAAGGCCAAATCCTTGCCCTAAAGAGCTTACACGTTCGAGACAAGAGAGATGAAGGTAGAAAAAAGAGCAAAAAACTGAAAAGACAGGTGGATAGGTGGTAGCCAACTACATCCTGATGGAGTTTTAAATGTCACTTTTTTCTATAAATGTAAGTTTGCTCGATGCCTTAGCTAACTAGTTTTTGTGGCTATCACGGTAGAGGAATGTCTTCAGGAGGGGTCTGAACAAGGAGAGGGTATTGTCTTTGAAGATTAATTCCAGAAGACAATTCTATGACACAGGGCAACAATGAAGGCACTGAGATGGTCAGAGCAGAAGTGGAGAATGGCGTCACTGACATAGGGGACAGGTTGGGAGGGTACAACACCCAACAAGATAAGCATAGTAGTAGTAGTAAGCCTCTGCCACTGTTACATCTTGGACCATAGGTCACTGATGACCACAGGCGTATGTAAGGTAAGAGCAGAAGGGGCAATATTATGCAGTGCCTTGAAGGCAATAACAAGAAGTCTGAAGTTGATGACATGGAGGAAGGAAGCCAGAAGAAGTTCAAAGATGGGAGTGACCAGTTCATGTTGATGAAACAAAGGGAGTAACGAATATTGCTTCTCTTTGTGCAACGAGAGAAGAGATCCCCATGTCAGCACTATTGAAATTTGAGAACAATCTGTTCTCTATTACATGTATGACACGATGCGTACCGCACCTCAGACTCCAGAGAGACGGAGAGGAGGGGGACTGAATCTAGTCATAACTTCATTTTTGCCATTCTGCAGCACCTCAGGCAACAGAACTTTTGAGCAGTAATTCATCAGGAATCAGAGAAGCACAAGTTCGCGTTAGAGGAGACAGCAGAAATCTTTTTAATAAAGTACAAATGCAGCCCAGTTGTCTTGAAGCATGCACTCTGAAATGTCAGTGAACAAGCTATTGCCAGTGCAGCTGAAATCCAGTAACCCTGGACTGAAAACTTAAGTGCCACATTTAAGCTGTTTTATTAGAGAGAGACACTTGTTCATAATTTGCTTAGTGGCATTTGAGGTATGAACTAATTAAGACCTTTTTCAGCACATAATTGAAGCACTGAATCAGGGTTCTTGTTACTGTTAATTACAGAGTCTGTGTCAGGCGGAGCTAATGAAGGAGGGAATGCCTTGGTTTAACTTTACCACAATGCACTGCAGGCTCTTGAGAAAGGCATCTTGGGACACTGGACGGACATATAGGCAGCTAAATTACCCGCAGGCTGCTGTGAGACTGGCGGGGGGGTTCAGAAGCACACAACACAGGCTGTTTAGCAAGTGTACTAACCCCCGATTTAAATCGCAGAATTACAGAAGGTGCAGAGAAGAGACTCATATCCTTACCTCTGCCTGGGCAGGTTTTGTTGCCTTCAGCGCTAGTTCAAGTGCGTAGGTGTGCCTGTCTTCCAATGTTCCAAGTGATGGAGCTTCCTTTGGAGAGCATTCTACATTCAAGGGCCAGCCCCTCTGAACAAGCTAATGGGGCCAGGGTCTCTCAGGAGGTGTCCAGAAATATGAAGGTCTACTCTGAGGAGAGTTCACAGGCGAGATGCTTACACAGACTGTTTACTTGTTTTGATGATTAACCCAAGCTGCTCTTAAGCTTTGTCTATACGGGCAAGGCTTGTGGCAGAGAAGTGCCTTTTGCTGACAGAAGCGCACGAGTTTGCACACTGCAATGCAATTTTTGTTGCAAAAATTGCCCACTTTCATCAACAAAAAATTCCAGCTGCACAAGGGACTGTTGTCGACAAACATGCAGCGCAGGCAGCTGGAGCCATTTTGTGACTGATTCTGGCCTCCAGGAAGTGTCCCACCATTCCCCATCAGCCGCTCTGGTCAGCTGTTTGAACTCTGCTGTCCTGCAGCCAGGTGGCCAGCTACTTGCCCAGCCTTTGCAAACCCTAGGACGTTTACATCTCATCTCCTACTGCCCGAGCACCTGGAAACACCCACCCCAGGGGAAGATGTTATAAGACCACTGCATGCTGAGCCAGCCCAAGTGCCCATGCCTGGCCATTGTACCAAACTCTCCCCCATATGGAGAGCGGTGGAACTATTGGGTCTGATCCACATCTGGGGAGAGAGTCTGACCAGTCCCAGATGTGACTGACTGGAAGGAAATGGGACGTCTCAGGGCACATTCTTCTACCCTTCTGTGGAAAGAGGCACGAGTGGGACATGCTGGAGTGCAGAGTGAAGATGCAAGAACTTAGACACCCCTATCGTAAAGCCCGAAGTGAACCAACACTCTGGTGTGTCGCCAAAGACCTGCTGTTTCTATAAGCAGCTGGATGCGATCCTCGGCAGTGACCCCACCTCCATCGCCAAGAGCCCCACGGATACTTCGGAGGGCAGGGCAGCAGTGCACAAAGGACCTAACCCAGAGGATGAAACTGTAGATGAAGAGGGTGAGGTGGAGAAAGAGCAGGGGCTCCCTCCAGGTTGCCGAGTGTGTCTGGCAGCCAGGAACGACTCCCCTCTGCTGACGGGCCTAGCCAGTCTGAACAACTGTATTCCAGGGACCAGGAAGCGGGGGATGAGGTACAGGGCCAGTGGCGGTGGCTTGTGGTGTGCAGGGCTGAGGGCACGGAAAAGCGAGAGTGTGTCTGAGAGCTAAACGTACCCTGTGTAGCTAATGGATGTGGCCAAGCAGGAAGCTGATGCTCGCCGTGATCTCAGTGGAGTCTTACAGAGAGGCTACAGAAACTTTTGGAGACATGCTTGTCAATTTTCTGCCACAGATTCCACGGCAGTGCAGCTTTGTCCCCTCCACCACTACAAATTCCCCAGCTTCGGGGAGGGGACAAAGCTGCACTGCTGTGGAATCTGTGGCAGAAAATCCTAACCCAGCCCTGCACTCCCCCACTGCAGGACACCAGCCCAGACCATTGAGCGATCACTTGGACAGGGACCAAAGCAGAACAGAGGTGGGCTGCATATGGAGCAGGGTGGAAGCCACCAGCCTGGAGAAGCTGTGTCCTGGTGTTCTCACCTACTCCGAGCAGGGAGAGGTCTGCCAGAGTTACCTGCCTGTCGAGAAGTGACACATACTTGGAACTATATGCCTGTAAAGGGAATTTTCTAGCCCAAGCTGGAGCATTTGTCCAGATGCACAACTGCCAGCCACCCCCATCCCCGAACTGACCAAGATAACGGTGCTTGTATTCCTTGCAAGGGTCCATGGGACAGTGAGTGGAAATGATGGAAAAGGGGTTTGTCAGTGACATGTTACAGTGTTGGAATGGGTGTGAACAGGCCCCTTTTTGGGCACTGTGCTGAATGCCCCAGACCTGGGTGTCCCCACTGGACACTGCCTCAAAGGCTGCATCAGAAGGAAGTGCCCTCGCAAAAATAAGGAGCTGGCTCCCAAAGAGCTAAAAATCAATCAATCAATCAATCAGTGAGTGCAGACACTAGGAACAAAGCTCGGAAAGGACCTATGAGGACAACCAGGCCTTCACCAGGTAGGCCGCAGGATGTATCAGCAGGGTGATGGAGCAATAGATCGAGAGCCTCAAGTGTTCCGCGAAACAGCTCAGCGAGCCAGCATGTCCCCCATCCCCACAGCAGATTCCAGAACGCTGTGCCCAGCAACACCCCCTTTATGCCCTTGTATTCCCTCTCCCTCTTGGGGAGCACTCATTTTCCCATGCACTTCTCCCCCTCTCAGATTAGGATAGCTGGACCTACATGCATTTGTGAGCTGTAACCGTCTGCCCGCAGCAGCTGTCAGGCCTGCTTTTCTGCCTCTCAGTGCAGGATGAATAAAGGCACACTGGTATAACAGTTCTACGCTGTTATTTACGGCTCAACAGCGTTACAGCCCAGTCACTGCCATTCCAGGGGGAGGCATTAAGGACATGTTCTCAGCTCTATGTTGCACTGGAGATGGGGTGGCGCACACTGGATGCAACTGTAATGGGTTCGTTTCAGTGCCCTCCATGTTCAAAGTGCACCCTCGTCTCCCTGATGTTGGCAGCAGCCCTTTGAGCTCTTCTAACAGCTGCAGAGTCTGTTACACTCTGCTCGAACTCTGCAATCTAGCACTGTACCTCAGCGCTTCACCCCCAAGCAAGCAACTCCCCCTCACTGCCACACAACACACGCAAAATCCAACAGGCTCTGATAACCAGGGGACTGTTGTCCTCAGTGAGGTCTAGCCTGCCAGAGACACACCTCTCTCTTGCCTCCAGTCTCCCAATGGCGCTTCAACCACCACGTGGCACCTGCTCAGCCTGTTGAAATGCTCCTCCCTGCTGCCACGGGCCCTACGTACCATTTCATGAGGCAGGGCTCCCAGGAGCACAATGGACATTTCCATAACCCCCACTGTAATCTCATGATCTGGAAAGCAGGACCCCGCCTGCATCTTTCCCTACAGGCCAGTGTTGCTGAAGATGTGTGCACCATGCACCTTTCCAGGTCACCCCACACTGATGCTTCTGAAATGCCCACCATGACCCACGAGTGCCTGTAGCACCACTTCCTGCTGTAGTGCAGTAAACCCTCCACTTCACAGACTAATGTGGGGGGGGAAGGGGTGTCTGTTAATGCTGAAAGTCTGTTAAATCCAAATGGTTATTCTGTATGATGGGCTGGGAAGTTCAGTGCATTCTCACTCACTCCTGTCCTCTGCCCCCTCTCTTCCCTCCTATCCCTCCTTACCCTCACGCCTCCATCTCCTTCTCCGAACTACCAGGAGAGGAGCTGCACACCAGCCTGGCTCCTGCTACTTCCTGGGGCTCCCAGCGCGCTCAGCGATTCCACTCCTCAGGGGCGGTGACTCCTCCAGCCCCGCAGCCCAGCCCTGGGGGCAGTTCCTCCAGCCCCGGGGGCAGCAGCTCCGGCTCCTCCGGTGAGTCACCGGCATTTATTTGGGGATGGGGAGCTAGCAGAGAGTGTCCATTATTTCCAAAGTCTGTTAAATTGGGGTTCATTAAATGGAGGGTTTAACTGTACTCCGTGGGCTGGGCCTAAAATAGGGATATGTGTGCGCTCCATCTATTGCACTCCCCACAGCTGGGAAATCCCATGTCCACAAAGCCAGCTACTATGTCAAGCACATTTCCCAGAGTCACGGTCCTCCACAGCAGAGTGTGATTTATTGCCCTGCACATTTACAGCAGTAGGAGCTCCAACAGCAGACTGATTTGCGACTGAGCAGTAGCAATCTGAAGTTGCCAGCTTCCACAAATCAACTGACACGTGCTTCTCTACCAAGAGTGGAGCTCTCAATCTGGTGTCCTTGCATGGCAGGTCGGGGGCCAGGCTCAGCACACAGCTCCCGGAAGGTTGTTTTACACATACTAAGAAGTTCTGTGGCCTTTAGTCTTCATCCCACACACGCATGACAACATGGTCCCACGGTGCTGGTTTCCCTAATCCAAAAACTCTGATCTATGCCATACGGCTGCTTTGTGATGGTCAAACATAACGACAGGTTGCCGCTGTCCATAGTGTGCACCATCAGGCTCCTCCCAATCTTCTTCCTCGGGCAGTAATTTCAAGAAGATCTACACTGCCACACATGAGGTCTTCACAACAGTTACCAGAGCTGGAGAGAGAAGTGCAGGACCCATTCTTTCTTCCTGCAGATGCCGGAGTGCACAACAGACAACGGTGGTTGGAGGAAGCGTGCCAAAGGATGCAGGAAGTTCCTGAAGAAAGTGGGGTCCCAAGATGCTACACATACTGTTCCACACCACCACCAAGCAAGAGATGATGGCATGAGGCACTGTGGGAGAGAGACCCACAATGCATTGCTCTTGCTTTTAAGCGGGGAACTAACGACATGGACACAATCTGTCAGAGGGAGGAAGGGTAAACATGCCTTGGTGACTATTTTGGTGACTGCTGCCTTTCAACATCTGTTTTCTTGACAAAACTTGGTCGTGTAGACACACCTTTAGTCTCAACACTCAGATCTCTGCCTTTACAATTCCCCTGCCATAGGCTTTCCAATTCTAATGAACACCAGGCGGTAATGGACTTGAGCGAGATTAATCTCCTAACAGCCCTACACGTGTGCTGTTAATGGAATCTCAGCACTATTCTCATCTCTCCCAGCCATGAGGTCACGTTTCTGCTTATTAAGTAGCTTGGCAGCTATTACCATCTTGCAGACACTCCACCGGCTCATTTCCAGGAATCAGGCTGTTACTCAGGAAGGCAGCAGACATCTTCACTAAGTAGATGGAATGGTTTTCATAATTTGCTTTGCATTTGTTTATTTCTAACACAACAGCGGGAGAAGCATACACAGCTGCAGGGTTCTCCTTTCTGCTCAGTGGAATAGGAGTATCTTCAGAAGCTTCTCTCTTGCCACCAAACCCCTCCGCTAACAAACCGTTGTCAATTCTGGTCTGCAAACTCGGCTGTTCTTCCCGCTTCCTTTGTTTTTGTTCCTGTTCTACTTCCTCCTTCCCCCTCAAGCCACCAGCTTTGACAAACATCCTCCCAGAGACTCCCCTCCAGATCACAGCATATAGCACCAGCAGCTCTTCCAGGAAGGCACAACGGAACTCTTCTGTTTCACACATTTTGCTGTTGCAAGACAGTCTGCCCTCCAGCCTTCACTTACAAGAGGGGAGTGAAGCTCTTCCACGAGCAGTTGCTAATGCAGAGAAGAGCTGAGCTCCTCAACAGCTCTCTCCAGAGACTCTCATCCAGATTAACAGAGAGGTTTAATTTAATTTATTGTGCCAAACTCTCCAGAGTAACCCCACTGAACATGTGACACTTGCACTTAGGAGCTCCCTGGCTAGGCATATGATAATTAAAGAAATCTGCAATGAAAACAGAACTCTGCTCTAGCAGGACTGCTCTGCAAAGGCAGCGTCTGGTGCGTCCAGATGCATAACCGTGTCACAGGGAGAGAGGAGTTGCTTGGCTTCGACCACCACATTAGCTACGCCTCAGTAACGTCTTCCCGACTTCGCCTTTCAGGTGTTCCAGCCATCTGTAGGCGAAAAACCACTGACTCCACAGATTACTGCAGCGGCAGGTCTCACTGGCGGATGGCTGTAAGGGCCCAAGAACAGTAATGAGAAGAGGCTGTGCTAAAGAGGTCTGGCACAGACGTCTCCAAACACGGCTGCTTTTGTAGCCATTTATGAGCCAAAGGCCTCCTGAACCCTACTTACACATCAATCACTGCTAAGTGTGCGCATGGGTATGGTGAACAGTGCGAAACAGGCTTTTTGTGGAGATCTCACACATTGCCCATTCACAAACTTATTCAGAGGCCAGACTGAGGGGATCCCTGTAACACTGCGCACCCTGGCACCGTTATGCTAGAATGCCTCGGGCCACAGCAGAGCTTACAGTCCACTCAAAATGCACTTGTGTCAAAAACAGAACATTGTGACACTGCAGAAGGCAGAGAGTTAACTTCTTCCAGAACAAAATGTAACACACCTGGAAGGAGGAGTTTAAAATAGACCCTCACATCACATAAAGGTCTAAGGTAAAAATTCCCATGGACAGGGCACCACCGTGGATAGCTCAGTGAAGCAATGTACAGCTGCTCCAAAAAGCAAACAAGACACTAAGATGCATAAGGAGGAGTGTTCCCCGGAAGCCATGTGCTTGTGCAGCTGCTCAGGAGAGTCAAATACCCCCCAGCTGATTAGCAGAGGACCCACAGCTTGGGTTTTTGTGTTTTTATGGTGGTGCACATTTGCACAGGTCTACCTGCATGTAAAATTATTCTGCACATGGATGGGAAAGACTAGAGGGAACACTGATAAGTGATGGCCTGGAGAAAAATATTCTAATGCCATTATGTAACATAATAACGCAGAATCATCTAGAGCCAAGCGTGCAGTACTGGTCCCTCACACTAAAGAAAGATATTGCAGAATTGCAGGGGGCTCAAAGAAGGGCAACGAGAATGATTAGACATTTGGAAAATCCCTCCCTGGCAGAGAGACGATTGCATCTGTTTGCCGTAGAAAAGAGCTGAATAATAGGGGGCATGATAAAAGTATATAAAATAATGAATTGTCAGATGGCGGCACATCAGGAGCTTCTGCTCTTGTAGTGACAGGGAGAACAAGGAGATATTAAATGAAATTAAAAAGGTGTCAAATTCAAAACTGACAAAAGGAAAGTTTCCCACGCGCTGCGTAGGCAGACTGTGTAACTAGCTGTCACAGAATATGGTAACTTACAGAAACATAAGGCTGGAAAGGATCCTTGAGGAGTCCTCAAGTTCAGCCCTCAGTGCCGAGGCAGGACCAAGGAAACCAAGACCATCCTTGACAGCTGTCTGTCCAACCTGTTCTTAAATCACCTCCTGTGTTGGGGATTCCACATTCTCCCTCGAAAGCCTATTCTGAGGTTTAAATACCAAGATTTTCCTTGCGTCTAGATGTCACAGAGGGTGAAGGTCATCAGGCCCTGCACCCCAGTCACAGTCAGATATGACTCTCATTGGGCAGGTAAAACAAAAGCTTTTCTTAGTTGACAGGGACAGACTTGCCAGCACAGAAACAGAAGCAGTCAGTACAATCCATGCTGGGGAGAGGGGCCCAGACGGGGTCCACAAGCTGAGGCCCTAACCCTCCTTTCTCTGTCTCTCTGACTGCCCAGTTCCAGTTCAAACCAGGCAGTCCTCTCCTCCCTCCTTTGTCCTGTTTCCCCCGGGGAAGAAAGGGGTCACCTGGCTGCCTAGGGTTATGAAGAGCCTTGAGCCCCATTGTCTACATGTGAGAAGTCATTACACAAACGCCCTGTAACAGTATGCAATAATGATGTACCTAAGTAAACTGAGGCACCCACCTAGTGTTACTACAGGGCATCAGAAAACAGATGTGACTTAACCAGGGGAATAAACTCCTTAAACAGTCCACTTTGTCATAATAGCCTAAACGTTCCTTGCTGTAGATATGCAGTCCTACTTTCAATGGATGTGGAGAAAAATTGATCACAGTCCTCTTTGTAACAGCCCTTGTCACACATTAAGACTCTTGAATATCTGTCTCCTGTTTTCTTTTCTTTTTCTCTTTTTTAACTAAACATACCCATTTTTTAAAAAAGTGTCCTAATCGGCCAGGTTTCCAAAATCTTATTTTTGCTGTTCTCTTCTGGACTCTCCAATATTTCCACATCTCTTGTAAAGTGTGGTGCTGAGAACTGGACACAGTACTCCAGTCAAGGCCTCGCCAGAGCTCAATGGAGCAGGACAATGACTTCTTGTACATTACATACAATACTCCTGGTTAATACATCCCAAAATACCTTTAGCCTTTTCTGAAACAGCACCACGCTGCTGGCTCACATTCAATTGATTTTAACTCCCAGATCCTTTGTCTTCAGTCCTTTGTCTTCAGTCCCACCACCTAGCCAGTTATAAACCTCTTTGAATTCATGCATTTGATTTAACCTTAAGTGCAGTCCTTTGCATTTGACCTTTATCATATTTCATCTTGTTTATTTCAGAGGCATTTTTCAATTTGTTAAGGTCTTTCTGAATTCCTGTACCGCCAAGTTCTCAAATGCCTCCTGGCATCGCATTATCTACCTACTTTAAGCATACTCTCCACTTTGTTACCTAAGTCATTAATGAAAACATTGAATAATATTCAGATCCTGGACTAGCCCAAGTAGTTCAACTAGACACACCCTCCTACTTCCACAGTGAACTACTGAGAGCCTCTCTGAGTACCGTGTTGCAATCACTTTGCAGCCACCCTGTCAGTTTCATTCAGATCAGGTTTGCCTGGCTAGCTTACAAGAATGTCATGGCTGTGTCTACACTACCCCTCCCTTTCAAAAGGGGCATGCAAACATGGCCAATCAAAAATGCAATTGAGGTGCTGATTTGCATATTCAGCAGCTCATTTGCAAAATGGCAGCCACTTGACATTCTGAAAGTGCAGTTTTTGAAATGCAAAACAGCTGTGCAGATGGGGTTTCCTGTGAAAGGAAGCCCCCTTTTGAATGCATCTTTCTTTGTAATTTTTTTCCCAGGAAGAAGGGTGCTTTCGAAAGCGGGGCTTCCTTCCGAAGGAACACTGTTCACATGGCTGTTTGGCACTTCAAAAACAGCACTTCCAAAATGGCAAGTAGCTGTCATACAAATAAGGTGCCAAATATGCATATCAGTGCCCCATTTGCATTTTTGATTGGTCATGGCCCCTGACCCAAAAAGGGTTCCCCGCTCCGGCTTCGGCAGTGTCACTCACAAAGGTTCCCCACTCCGGCTTCGGCTTGCTTGGGGAAGCCACTTAGGGACATTTGCTGCTGTGACTCACGTTTCCCAAAGAAAAACATTTAGCCTTGGTGTCATTTTATAACCAGCGGGCCTCTAGGTATCTTGAGTACGCAGTCACTGGTCAGTTCTACTGGCACTTTTTAAAGGGTTTGATGATCAACTATGCCACATTAGCAATGTGAACTCTCACCTCTAGAAGTTACTCCCATTACAAAGTAAGCATCAGATATCCACCAGACAACCTCAGGGGAAATGAAATGTTGTCGAGGCACAAAAGGTCATTTCCTCTGCCTAGATCAGTGTATTGCACCAAGTTCCACAGAAGAGGAGCACTGTGGATGCATGGAAAATACCACAAGCAATTCAATCGTTAGGAGAGCATGCTGGGAATAAGCTGGAAGTCACCGTCTAAAATTGATTTAGTAAACCAGCGATTTGACTTCAAATTAGAACTAGAAGAATAGAAGAAAGGACACAACTAATTAAAAAGCTTGAAATGAGCATGAGATTTACTATGAAGTATACTGATGCTTTAATCAATGATGTCTCACTTCACTTAAAACAAAGAATGCTCAGTGGGTAAGTATTTGTATTGTATGAAATAAAAGTAGAGGTTCCAAAGAGTTTTAGGAAGCCTTTTAAAAACTATGTCCTTGATGTAAAGCTGAATACTGAGCCGTAACCCTGTATATTTGTCAGTCTGTAAATAAAATCACCTTCGGAACATGGAATGATTTTGTATAAATCAAACAAACTTACAATGAATGATTTTAACTCGTACACATATAATTGTTATACTGTTTTAACTAGATGGGTATAAGGGAAGCAGTACAACCCACCCCGACTCTCTCGGCGGGGGTTGTTATGCCAGTATAAAGTTGCCAGCCCTAAACAGGAACATGAATATGCTCTACCAACGTAAGTGACATTTGTGGTAGCACAACCATGTCCCAGTAGATGTACTGGCATAACTATTTTGGTTTACAAACCTCCTAAATGAAATATTATACTCATACAAAAACGGTATGTGTAAACCAGGCCTTGGTGTCTATGTTCAGAGAAACACTGCTGAAGACATATGGATAGAATGCATTTCTTGATGGGGCGATGTCTTTTGTTCCTTGCACGGTACCACGTACAAAATGCAAATACATAGTGCCCCCTGCACCACGAATTACAAAATGCAATCCCATGTTCTCTCTGATACAGTCACAGAACTAAGAGAAGTATGCTTTAAAATCCCACTTTCTCTACTTTCACAAGACACAAAGTCGGAGGTTCTTTGTAGACACAGGAAAAAAAAATCTGTTTTCTCAGTGCATGTTAAAACTCAAGGTGTATTTAGAGGGGTTGTTCAGAGTCTGAGGAAAGGGAAACTAAGCAAGACTTCATGTAGTTTGGTCACTATCCACAACATCTACATGAAACCTCAGTTCCAAATTCTTTCTGAATCTACATCAGACAGTGAGTACACTGAGTTCAACAGCAATTACCTCATGGGTTCTGGCCACAAAAAGCGACATGTTATGATTACTAACAGATACTCTCAATGTAGATAATGATTTAATCTAAATTTTGAATACCAATAGTTTTACATATCTGACTATGTCATAACAATTCACAGTAATCTTGCCATCAGCAATGGAACGCTAATCTCTAGATGTTTATAGGGAATGCATTTAGCATGCAGGAGCTGAATTTTATTATCCTGCCATTCAAAGCTAAGGGCTGCCCAGACGTTTGTCCGCTTCAGTGACTGTTGCAAGATCAGATTTCTCTGGGCATGTATGTAACAGAGTGAAGTGCTGATGGCTGGGTATTAGTTTATTAGGTCTGAGCTCAAGATGGTGGTTTTACTCAAATGGGTTAGGGAACTATTCCACAAACGGCTTAAGAGAGCCAAAGAATGTATTGGGGAACAGGCCAGTAGAGAGCACACAAGAGTAACTGTCTAAGGGAAAACTTTTCGGATCTTTCCGGTCTTGATGGAAAGACCATAGAATCTAAAAGTTGCAAAGCAAGTTTAGTGTAATCTGTGGTCATAAAAACAGGGTGCTTAATTATTACATATACATATGCTGCATAACCATATATACACTTACCCCTACACAGTAATTCTAACAATTTTTGGACAGCTGTGTTTTATATACTGAGTCTGTTCTGGTGTGGCTATGATCTGAAGAAGTGGGTCTGTCCCACGAAAGCTCATCACCTAATAAATTATTCTGTTAGCTTTTAAAGTGCTACTGGACTGCTTTTTCGTTTTGGTAGAATACAGACTAACATGGCTCTCTCTCAGTCACTGATTAATAGATGCTCTTTATAAACAGATGATCATTAGTCCTGGTTCTATTTTCCTTCATTTACAGATGTTGCATCAATATTTTTTCCACCACTTGCAGAAAATAACTGCCATTGTTTAAAATGGATCTGCACCACAGTAACTTCTCTAGTCCTGTGCTACCTCCACGTTTCTAAAAGTCTCATGCTAACAGTCTAATGCTAAAGTCAGGTCTCTTCAGAAAAACTCTCTGTGAATCTCAAGTCTTCCTGAATCTAACACGTTGGTTTCCAACACACTTCCTTCAGTTTTCACACATACCAGGCACCCTAACACTCTTCGATCTTTTCAGTTGACCAAACCTATCTTCAGTTCTCTTCCTGAATACTAGGAGTCATTTCTGAGCCTGTCAGATCCTAACTCTCTCTAGTTGTAGGCTCCCATATAAACGATTTGGACATTTCCACACAGGAAGATACACCACCCAACAGCCACCTTGCTCTCCAGCGACCTGTGTTTAGTTACAGATGGCTCAGATGTTGAATGACCAATAAGTCACGCTTGCTAAATCTTCCATGCTGGCAGCTGCCTTGGCTTGCTTTGCCCTCATGAGTCAGGATACCAGTCTCAGTGGAGTAGCTGTGTTAGTCAGTATCTTTGCAAAACAAAGCAAGCAGTCCTGTAGCACCTTAGAGACTAAATTTTATTTACTAGTAATGAGCTTCTGTGGGTAAGACTCACTTCAGCCTTCAGACCTGCCTCAATCTTATCCTCTCATTCATGCCTCGAAGAATGCTGAACTCAGCCCTTCCGGTGAAAGTTTCCATACATTTGAAACATCCTGCAAATGTTTGCAGAGCTCAGAAGGGAGAACTGATCCAGCCATGGGCAAGGCGAGTCTAATAAAAGACACCAGCAGTCACCAACTTTCTCCCCTTCATGCCTATGGCAGCCACAGCATGCAAATAAACTCTGTGGCAATGCTCCACCACCACTTCCTTCTCCCCTTTGGCCCTATGTAGACACCCCCAACTGCATGAAGTTACAGGATCAAAGAGCAATTCCCCAGAGTGAACTGGATCCTGCTCAATGGTGCCCATTAACATTTTGCCACTAGCACCACCTTCTGGATCTAGGAAAAAATGGTTCCCTTCTTGTAACTGTTCAAGAGGTGTTGCTTATATCCATTCCCATGAGAGGTGCACACACTGTGTGCACGGTTGCCGGAAAGTTTTTCCCCTAGCAAACCCACTGGGCTGGCAGTGGAGGCCCCTGGAGTGGCACCTTCATGGCACTCAATATATGACTGCCGATACAGCGCCACCTCAGTTCCTTCTTGCCAGCTACACCGACAGAGAGGAAGGTGTGTGGGCCTGGACTGGACCCAAGCAACACCTCTCAAAGAAGAAGGTTACGAGAAGCTGAATAACCATTTTTTTCTTCCATCAAGTGATTGCTCGTATCAGTTCCAGTCAGGTGCCTACCAAACCCTACCATGGAGTTGAGCTCAGTGTTGTGCAACCACAGACTGGAGCACTGCTCTGCCGAAGGCTACGCTGTCTCTGGTGCGTTGAGTAATGGCACAGGAAATGGCAGAAGTGTGCACCGATGACCACATGGCCACTGCAAATGGGTGGGGATCTGTTCCATGGGCTGGTATGCCATTTTCTGTACCTCCAAAAAGACAGATTAGGGCCAACTGCGTACCCCTCCGGGCTCCGCGTGGAGGAGGTCTGGGATGGCCTGCACCCAGGTGTGCCAACTGGGCACCGGAGAGCGGGGGGAGGAGCAAGAGAAACAGGGGGACAACTGCCCCAGAGCCCAGTGACTCAAAAGGGTCCAGGGCTCCCAGCAGCTGCTACTATATCAGCTAGAGCCGAAGGCCCTTTAAATGCTGCCTCAACCTTGGGTGCTGTTCTCCAGGCATTGCTAAGGGCTCCCTGGGGCGATGAGAAGGAGCGGGGACAACACAGTCCAGGCAGCACTGAGGGCTGGCTGCCCCTCGCCCCACCCCTTCCGGAAGGACAGACCCAGGCCCCCTCCACCGTGCCCAGGGTCCCAGCATTCTGTTGTCCCCCTGCTTGCACCTGCTGTTCCCACCTTGCTCCCTAGAGTGAAAGGCCTACATGAGCCATGCCTGGAGCAGACTGAGCTCTCAAAAGGAACTGAGGCAGCACCAGGTCGGCAGCATCACATTGAGCACCGTGAAGGCGCCGCTCCAGGGGGCTCTCCAGCTGACTCAGTGGGTGCGGCTAGGGGAAAAATCTTTCCTGCAACCAGGATTGTGGCACACGTACACCTTACTGGAACGGATACAAGCAACATCTCTGGAAGAACTCCACTACCCCTGAAGCCCTGCCTCTACCAGCTCAGCTATTTGCTGTTAGTTTTGCTGGAGCCAAGCCATTAATCCTGACTCTCCTCCATCTCCTCATCTGCAATGCTCAGCTCTCCTCCAGCCCACGCACAATGCTTCTAAAAGCCAAGCTAATCACCACACAGATCTGCACACCAGCCCCTTCTTTTCCATCACTGACTCCTCCAAGCATCTCTGCCTACCTCAGCAGGCTTAGTTAGCGACTTTTTTTCCTACCTCATGCTCTCCCCCCGACAACCCTTCATCTCTACCCATGCCTTTTAATTTGGGTTCTTCTTTCCTCACTCAGGTTGGTCTCTGAGCACCAGAAGCAAAATGCAGAACGTTACTTCAATGACACTTTAACATTCTGCCAAGTGGCCGTACGGTGCCCTCTCGCCAGAGCTCAGCATTTCCTTTACCTTGTTTTCCACCAGTGAGATGAGGATCTGCTCCATGATGTTACTGGTTGCTGGGACGGAGCTCTGGATGTGGCCTATCACTATACCGATAGCAACCCGTGACAACTCATAGCTGAGGTGGGTGTTCCGGCGCACCAGCTCGATCAGTTCCGCACCTATTGTCTTCGGCACAGACACGGCCTGACTGCTGGATTCTGGGGCCAACAGCTCCAAAGCAGCTGCCTTCTTCTCATCAAGGCAAAGAGAGCTGAAAGCTTCTAAGCCTCCTGATGGATCTGGAGAAGTCTTCTTGACTGGCTGATTCTTCTCCCCATCCACAGAGGCAGACCTCTGACTCATCGTTTCAATGGGAGGTCCTGGAGCAGCCCTCTTGGTCTGGGGAGATTTGGTTGCACCACTCTTTGCCGAAGTCCCATGCTTCAGGTGGGTCGAAGGGCTAATATTCAAGCTGCGTGATACTGTGGTGTGGGCGCTCCTGCTGGGGACAGGGGGAGGGGTGTTGGCCGGGCTGGAAGTGGCCGTTGGGAGACCTATTTCTGACGCAGTGGAACCCGTGTACAAGGTATCCAGGGAAGCTGTACTTATAGATGAGGCACTGGAGGCAGACCCAGAAGTGATTTCAGCAGCATCTGATAAGGAACAATTAAAAGGCTTTAGCAACAGCATCAAAGAAAAAGGGGAAAACAAAGTGGCACAGTCAAGTCCGTGAAGCAGCTCATTTTGCATGCCACCGAAGCAGTTCAACTCCTCTTCCTGGCTCACTTATCTCAAAGCAAAATTGTATTAGGTCTCCCTTGAGCATTCGAGTAACATAACCTTCTCGGGAAGAGGAAGAGAGCTGCTCTGTAGTGATGAATTCTCTTCAGAAGGCTCTCTATCTTAAGGACAAACGTAACTAGGAGAAAATCTTTTCCCTCTGGGTTAGGCAATAACTTTTTCTGCTCCCCCAAACATATGACACAAAGCCAGTACTTTTGACTGATGGATCTGAAAGTTTCTAAGAACATAAGATTACTCATTGCAGCAAGCCTCTCCCCTCTGTAAAGACCCCTCCCTGCAGCAATGAACGTATGGTCTGCTTGGCGTCAACAGCAAGAAAAAAAAAGCATTTGGCTGACGGGCATCTGTAGCTCAGTCTCCACACTCTAGGTAACAGGATTAAAAACCTGTTAGCTCATATGGCCCCGTCCCAGCCAGTCCACGAGTATATTTCTGAGTGTTTTCTCTTGTATCGTTTTGACTAGCTCTAGTGACGACATTATATCACTTCTCCAGAGAAATTAGTCCATTATCCAATCACCCTTCCTGCTAGGGTGTTTTCCCTAACACTTAGCCTAAATTTTCCATTACTCAATTACTCATTTACTTTGCCCCATAACTTGTAAAAATGGGGCTGTAGATACTTTTATCTCACACTCAACCTCTATAGCTTGGCCAGAAAAACAGTTACTTGACAAAAAGCAGCTCCGGCTAGCTCCCCTTAGTGTACCCTGGATGAAGCTGTTTTAGATCTGTATGAGAGTGAAAGTACTGCCTTAGGCACACCTTTGATTTCCAGGTGACTGTATTCTGACATTGCATGCTGCATGAATGGTCACCCCAGTCACTCACTGCTCCCTACTGACTCCTGCTTATCCACAGACACTAGTCATCCCCTTAGGCAACAAACATCCTCCCAAAATGGACAAGGTAGAGAATCTCTCCAATCACTGCTGGAAGTGCATTGTTTTTGTGGGCCGTGGGTGATGTTTTGGTAATCTCACACTCTGATACCCAAGTCAAAAACCAGAATAGGAGTTACATATCCTGGACAAAGAAGCATCTCAATAAGGCTTCCACACCTGTAAACAAAGAACAGTGGGATTGTCTACTCCAACAGCTCAGGTCAAAGTCATGTGGGAATGAATAAAAGCACAGATCTCCCAAGGAAATTTCCCCTATCCTTCATCTACTTTCTCCTCCTGAAGAGGACCATCCACGTAGTTCCAGCAGATGCAATGGAATCAAGGGAACAGATAATAGGTTCGAGAGAATCTTCAGTCTGAAGGGCAGAACCTTTCACTACTGCAGTGTGGAATGGCGAATGGCTCCATACCACGAAGCAGGTTGCCCCCTGCTCCAGATTTTGATGACCTGCACAGAATGGGACAGATCTGTCCTGCTGCCTGCAAGCTCATCTCACAGGACTTTAACGAATCCTGAACTGAATTTGGGGAAAGTTACCCATTACGACAACAAAGCACTGGGGCAATACACAACTACCACAACAAAATAATAGTCACAAATACCTTCAGGGGTCTAACGCTTAAATGATGCAAATTATTATTTTTCACTTAGTATTGGCCCAGTAGCACTTCACATCAGTACTGCAAGTTCTCAGCACCAACACAGTTATTGTACTGGCTGCACATGCATAGCTGATCTTCCCGGTGTATGACTTAAAGACACCATGCTCCCGTCTTTTATGGAGGGAAGCCACCAACTCTGCAAAGGTCTGGCTATTACATGAACAAAGGCCATGGACAGACAGCAAAAAGCTTCTACCCAATGAAGTCTTTTGTCAATGCGTTAACAGTGAGTGCCCCCTGGTGATCTAATGGCATTATCGCATCCAGATGGGGAAAAAAAAGCAAAAGCTGTCTTGTTTAAAGATCCCTCTGACACTCCTGGGAGAATAATCAATTCAAGGGCCCCAAAACACTGGTTACAGGCTTGTCAGACAAGCAACACAACTGAACAGAACAAATATTCTAAAGCTTCTTCTGCAAATACTCCCTTTTCCTAAAAGTAATCAGCTAAGGAAGTCCAGAGACCACCATGCTCAGCATCCAGCGCATCCTGAGTTGGTGAGTCAAGTTGCCACAGGTGCAAGTCAGCCAAAAATCATGTCTGAAGACCAGAAATGGACATAAGAAAAACACTACTTCCTAACACTGGAGCTTTCAGATTCAGATTGTGATTGAAACTTCAGCCCAACATCACCTGAACAAAAATCCAAGAGCTGATTTTCTGAAGTACAGACCAAACCAGCCAGAGTTGGTGCCACCATTACACATCATCTAATTCTTTAGTTCAGTGTTGTCCGCTTCTTGCCCAACATACATACATATAAATGCAAAACTTTTCCTTACTTCTAACATGTGTTTCCGTCTGCACATTCTTGCGTTTCTCGGGTGGTGGGGGCACGACCGGAGCAGCACGTCGCGGCTGTGGCGGAATCTAAAAGGGAAGATTTTAGAGCAATCAAAGGTTGATGACAATCAAGAGACACTCCCTATTATAAACCCTTTGTGCTAGTGTGATAATTTGTCCTTACGTCTCTCTGATCATTCCATAAAGATATTAATAGGCAGCTTCCTGCTCAAACAAAAGCAGGAACTCTGAAACCCTGCTTTACTCCCTCCCCTTGACAGGAAAAGCAGCCCTTGGTTAATTGCTATGTTCAGGAGCACACGCTATTTGTGTCACACAGACCTGTCAAGCATTTACACTTTTCTTATTCCAGATGCAATCCCACATGTTCACCACGACTTTACGGTGACTGTAACAGCCCCACAGAGGTGCATATTTAAACATGTTTTTTGAGAGATCCATTACATCAGCTACAAATACAGCCTTGCAGAAAGACAAAGTTAAGGACTGGAGATACCTAAATTCCTTCCTAATTCAAACTTCCATAGCCACTACTTATATAGAGAGCAAGATGCTAGAGCCACAGTTGCTGTGTATTGCATTTTGGAGTGGGTCCCATATGAAGAGAGATTAAAAAGAGACTAGGACTTTCCATCTCAGAAAAGAGGAGACTAAGCAGGGATATGATAGAGGTATGTAAAATTATGAGCAGTGCGGACAAAGCGAACTAGGAAAATTTACTTGTTCCCGTAATATAAGAACTAGGGGACACCAAATTAAATTAATGGGCAGCAGGTTTAAAACAAATAAAAGCAACTTCTTCACACAGCGCACAGTCAACCTGGGGAACTCCTTGCCAGAGGAGGCTGTGAAGGCTAGCTAGACAAATTCATGGACATTAGGTCCATGAATGGCTATTAGCCAGGATGGGAAGGAATGGCGTCCCTAGCCTCTGTTTGTCAGAAGCTGGAGATGGATGGCAGGAGAGAGATCGTTACCTGGTCAGTTCACTTCCTCTGAGGCACTTGGCCTTGGCCACTATCATCAGACAGGATGCTGGGCTGGACGGATCTTTGGTCTGACCCAGTATGGCCATTCTTGTGCTCTTGTGCCAGATGTTCCTTACTGGGAGAAGCTTCCAGGAACTCCCAACAGCTGGTGCACCCCACACAATGCTCTCCTCCTGGCAATGGCCACAGGTGAATGCCCGAAGAGCAGTATTCTTTGTAAGCTGAGCACTTAGATGGCTGGCCAGGAGATTCTGGTGTCACCCAGCTGATTAGCAGAGCTCCAACAGCCATCCACAGCCAGCAGCACGAGTTTCTACTGGTGGTGCACAAAACCAAATTTATTCTGACCATGGATGGAAAAAAATAATGGAAACGCTGCCCAGGACTCTAAATTTGAATTTTTCTTGTGGATACCAGGATCTCACTACAATGATCCGTACCTTTGTCGGTTAGCATTTGCAGAACTGCAGTTTGTTCTATGTACAGCTATGACCCAAGGCTGCTGGAAAACCACCATCAGTATTGAAAATGACAGCCAGCTTATGTGGTATTTCCCTCAAGGAAGGACACTGCATCAGAACTCAGTGATCTGTACAGGTTGACAGCTGCTCTCCATGTGGAGGCTAAAGGTGGGATTTTAGAGCTACAAAGACACACTATTAGGTGGCTGAGAGTTGCTTCTAGCTCCACGGGCTCTTGCAGCTGCTGCTCTCAGAAGAAGTGCTCACACTAGAATTCATGGCTCAGGTGGGAGGGACTGGTGGCCAGGAGTCTCACTCAGGTGCACTAGCTTGGCTGCAGGGAGCCCTGATGTGGTGACACAGCGATCATACAACAATACTAATTTTTTCCAGACTTCCTCTCTAATGGTATTGGGAGGAGAGGTGCTTATCTTGATGGACAGAGGAGCAGCTTGTCTTTTCCGACACATTCAACTTCGCCATGGTCTTAGATCGCCTGTAAAGTGCACGCAGTATTACCAACAGAGTTCAGAGTCGTGAACCAGGCTCTCCAAAATAAAGAGATTTTAAGAGAGGTGTTTTAGGTTTTTTATTCAGCAATTTTATGAGCTACCTGGGGACACGTTGCAAGACTTCTAATGTAATTGTGCAAGTTGGCAACACAGCCCTGAATTAGGCTTGTCAGAAATCTGAATGAATAAGAAACCTAAATAAGAAACAAAGCATTAAACAGGACAACAGTGGCATAAGGCTAACCACAGCCTGGCCCCACCACCCATCTGCTGCACATTCCCAGCAACATTAGAACACAAAAACAGGTTTCAGAGATTGCTCTGCTTGGAAAGTCTCATAGAGCCACCGTTCTTAAAGAGACTGCTTCCCCCCATAGATTGCTGCAGTGCACTCAGACGGGCTGGCCTGCTTGCAGGTCTGAGCTGCCTGCTGAAAGATGTTTTCTTTCACCTGTGCTCTGCAAGCTGTGCTGGCATTGTCTTTTTTTTTCCGGGTTCAGTTAAAGGGGCAGCCTTACCCTCTAAAGAGTAAACCAACTGGGCTCTGGTTACTTCAGATGACCCCTCTGCTCGTACAATACGGCACATCTGAGATCCAAGAGAAGCACTCAAGCTTCCGCTGACGTGGAAAGTGGGGCTTGAGTTGGAGGCAGATTCACATCAGTGAAAGATTCTTGACTACGGAATCTGCTTTTCCCCTCCTCAGTTCTGGGTCTGGCTTTAAGATCTAGATTATGCTGCTGCTTGGCTGAAGGCTTGTTTCTCAGGGCTAAGAGAAGGCATGTTAGTTTTGGAGGATCAGGAACAGTATTTGTTCCAGGACATGGTGTCACAATTAGTACTGGTATAGGGACCACATAGGTACTCAGAGTCATGACAGACACTTCTAGATAACCTCCAGTTGGGAGCTGGGATGAACAAGGAAGAGTTTCCTACCCCATCTATACCACCCATCTTTAAAAAACAAAAACAAACAAAACCCAAAAAAAAAAAAACTTTTAGGACAGTTCAGATCAATCAATGCAACAAATTGCTCACAATAAGCACCTCAGGGCACTAAATCAACATCAGTGTCTGAAGTGAACTCCCAGACTTGGCTCTTCATTTACCACCAGCCTATTCTTTCCTGTAGTTTTCAAGTCAGAACCCTAATTGGGATTCAAATGCAGATGTGGCTGGAATCCAGCATCACACCTACTTGCCTTTTAAAAATTATTAGTCTTTGGCCCAAGAGACAACGCAGCTGTGAGAGGCACAATTAGAACAGAGGCTGTCTCTATAAAATGCTGGCAGAAGGCCCTCCTAGACTCTGTAAGTGCAGTTGTATAAAGGTCAGCACCGTCTTTATGGCTAGGAAGCTGCATAGATCAGCACAATCACACATACATAAGCAGCAGGTTTTAGTAGCCTGCATCAGTTAGTTTATAAGACCAGCACGACACAATTTGGGGGCAGATAGGGAAAAGGGTCATTCGAGGTCTCTGCTCTGCCCCCAACGACCCTATCAAACCTGTCAGATACTTGATCCCAACTATTATAAAAGCAGCGTTTGTACAGCAAGGTGCCATGGAACATAACATGGAGCTCTGGAAACCTTTCCTGCCAAGAGGAGACAAGATAAAACCACTGAATCTAACCATTTCTTTCAGGTTCTTTAAAAATAAGCCTTGAGTCCTTCCAGTTTTGAAGGAAATGTGATCTACACATGGCCTTCTTCCAGAGTGTACTGAGAGCACACCCAGCACCTCTTCTGTTTGGCAAAGCTGTGAACAACAGCAAGGGTGCTGGGCATTCTCTGTCTGCACACTCCAGAAGACGGCCCTGCCATGATCACATCTCAAAGGCTTCCCCTCACAACTGTGATCCTGCTGATTGGTAGCAAAGCAGCACAGGTACAATTCCAAATAAGGAGCGTCTGGAAGAGGGACAGAACAACAGATACTTCCTTTCTCACTCCTGTCCACACTGGACACCAAGCAAGGGTGGAAAAAGTACCCAAAAAGTCACCTGAGTAAAAGTGCAGCTGTTTTCACTTCTGGATACTTGAGTAGAATCTAGATGTGACGTGTGGGTGTGTGCTTGCGAGTACTTTTACTCAAGTAGTTTCCCAGAGGGACACCAGAATGTATACTTAAGTACATTCCTCCCAAAGCAGATGTACTTTTACTCAAGTAACTTTTGGGGGTACATTCTCCACCTCTGGCACCAAGCAGCTCAGGGGCTTAGAACAGGCTGTGGCTATTGGTGAAGCCCCTTTCCCTTCCAGCAGCCAGCAAGATAAGGCTGAGCAAGAATTGATCTAATACCTGGCATGTAGAGATGCGAACAAAAAAAGCTTCCAGGCAGACCCCTGAAAGAATCTCAGCAGGATACCTCTTCCCAGCAGTAGGGCTCAGAGGCAGGACTCCTCTGCAAGGGTGAGGGACTCCCAGAGCATTCAGTTCTCACCCTTTCTGCTTACAGACACATGCAGGATTCTCTCTGGACAAAGAGGGCAGGAGCGCTACAGGAACAAATCGGTGCTTCTGCCTGGGGAGGGCAGAGGACACTGCAGAATGACACTTTCATCCCACTAGGCTGGGTAATGAGAGCTTAGGATTGTTCCCAAACTCCGAAGCTGTCCTATTCTCAGCATGCTGAGCCAGCTCTTGTGCTCGTTTTTAAAACGAGCATAATTTATTCCTTTAGCAAATGTTTGCTGAGATGGTCACTACTGTATCTACTAAAGCCTTGAAGAGCAGGAACACAGTTTATACCCAGGAAAGTAATTTGCTGAGCATAAACAAAGAGCAGGCTTCATCGCTCAGCCAATTTAAGGCTTCAAGGCTTCTCTAATGTGTCCAGAAGTCAAAATTAAAAGGGCCAAAAACTTTGTGGAGAGAGAGTTCAAGGTGGCTTGATGGTAACTCGTGTCCTAGAACACTGACTTCAGCCAAACTCACTTCTGAAAAATCAGGAAATACAGAGTTGAAGTAAAGACCCACATAACCTTAACTCTGCCCACACCCAACTAGGATTAGCCCCTGGTAATAATCTGTATCCACTTTACTGTGTTGGGCATAGCTGTACTGAATGGCAGAGAAACAAACCAGAGAAGCTTGGAAGAGCAGTGACTGTGATATGAGGAGAACTGGGTCTGAGTCCCTCCCATGTGTGCTATCAAAGCACAGAGGTGCATGTGTACCTTGAGATTCCAGTCTACACTATTTCAATACAGAACTGTGCGGGCTGCTGGTATCAGGGCATTGAGGTCTTCTGCCCTGGGTACTGGCAGTAGTGAAGTGGGATATGAGAACAGACTGTGGAGTTAATGCGAGATTGGTTTAGATAGCATCCTGTGTACAAGTGTGAAAGGATTATAGAAGTGGTCCTTAAAATGTTAAGTGTAGTATTCTGTGCAGAGAGCAGGCTCGGTGTTTGAGAATAGGAATAATGCAGTTAGCACCTCTCCGCTATAGGAAAAGATAGTGGGAGTGCGTGTGTCAGGGCTTAAGTCAAAGGGGGCAGAGTTAAGGTTACTGGGACTTTACCTTAACTCCACATTTCCTGATTTTCAGAAGTCTGAGTTTTGCTTAACTTGACGTGCTAGAAGGGTACAAGCTATTGCCAGGCAACATGAACTCCGCATTAATAAACCCTTCTACCACTTAATTTCCTATTTTTAAATAGAAAGAGATGTGTTTAAGAGCCAGTAGTTGTTCTCAGCGATGTTCTCAGCTGACGTGCTGCTGTGACTAGGTAGGAACTGAAAGACCTAATTTTCTACAACGCTTTTCTTTATCACTAGACCAGAAGAAACTACATCAATAACTATGTTTTACAGATGGGAAACTGAGGCGCAGCAGGGATTTCTTGAGGGTCACCCAGCAAGCCAGTGGTAGAGTTAGGAACAGTCTCGTCCCAGTGGTTTCCCGACAAGGCTGCACAACTGCTCTGAGATTCCGTGCTCCTGCCCTCTCTTGTACACTTCGTTAGAGTGGAATGGGAACAACTGTCGTGATCTCAGATATTTGCAATGTACCGCTGCCAAGGCCAGGGAAACATCTCATCTTGTCTTTCCTTCCAAACCCTTCCCAGTGTTATTGCACAACGGGGACAGTAATTTTAAGGGGAAGGGGAAAGGGAAAGAGAGAAAGACTGTTGTGTGTGTCTCATTCTCTGCCCCACCACGCTCTGCAACACCTAGTCCCCTGTGCACTGTCCTGCTCCCCCCACCTTTACCAGCCTATAAAGCCATTAGCTGGCACTACAGAAGCCACTGACCTGTAAGAAGCTGCTCCTTGCAGCCTCCTGTCCTACTCTGCTGCTGCTTACGTACTTTGCAGGTGGCTTACAAGGGCTGCTGGAGAGCCACACACAGCCTTGGCTGTGTAATACAAGCTGAATACTGAGCTGGGGCCCCCACTCCCACTGTGAGGTGGGATTCCTGCCCCTGCATCAGCCAGGCTTCCCCAGCCTCATCTGAGGTGCATTCAGACTGTCCCCTCTCCCCCAATCAGGCCATACTCCTACCACACACTGAACAGTCCCCCGACTGCAGGCAGGATGGTGTGCAGCTTAATTATTCATTTTCTCAGGTTTTGGACAGGTGGTAAATCTGTGATACTTTCACTGGTCCCCACTCCAGCTCATGTGGAGATGGGGATTAAGGAATAGTCGAGGTAGTGCTCAGGTTTGATGACTAACACACACTCCGAGACACCCAGGTCCTGCAATGCAGAGATCACATGCCGCGAGAGACTAACTCCTTAAAAACCCTCACTGTATTCCATTACTTGGGCAACAAGGCATAGGACTCAGAGTCTGCTTCTGCAGTCAGGCAAGCTTTCTGACGCAAGCTTCCCTCACAGGCTGGTGACTGTCAAGCACTCTGCCGGGATAACCCTTAAGACACCAACCCACCCAGGTACAATGATCTGAGCCCTCGCTGGAGCTCCACCAGCAAAGAACATGTCAACCCTTAGAAAAGCTGTCTTTCCCCGCATGGGTTGCCTCTCACAAATACCTGGGTTAAATGGTCCCAAATCTGGATTACTCATGACACCCTATATTTCATTAGCCAAATTAATTTTAGCACACTTAGAACAGACATTTTAAACAGAAAGTCCGCCTTACCCTTAACTATAGCAGAGATGTAACTCCAGTAAAGTGTTCCAGATTCTTTCTCCTAAGTAGGAAGCGGCCGTCATATAACTCTCTTAGGCTGGTGAATTAACTGTCCAGCTATATTCTCCCTTCAGTTCAGTCGCTGAGATGCAAGGAGGCAGCATCACTGTTGAAATGTAAGCCACCACCAAGATCTTCCCAACCTTACAGTATGTGTCACAACAGGACTGAAGAAACCTAAAAGCACTTAAAAGTTGTCTCCCTGCCTCTCCAATGCCACAGTAAAGGATTTAAAATGCAACTTTTCCTCCCCAGGCACCTTCAGAAGCGGAGAGAAAGAAGTGACCTCACAGACAAGGTAGTGTGGGTTCTGCTCTTTTGGCCCCAGGTGGGAATAAGCTATTTCTGCTCTGTTTGGTATTTTCAGAACAGATCAGAAATATCCCGATCTGGGCCCCCTTTGTCAGTCAAACAATTTCTGTTCCTTGAGCTCTTCCCTGAAGCCAGAGGGGGTCATATAACAGATGATGGAGATTCAGCAGGAATTGGAGGTTTGTCCGACCACCTGGCTATCCTAAAACAGCAAAGCTGGTTTCTCCCTTTTCAGAGGGCTTCAGGACTGGGTTGGGTTGGCTGCCTACAGGACAGAGGAGTGGGCAGAGAAAGAAGGGATTTGTTACAGAGCCTGTACACCAGAGGCCAGCAACCCTTCTGAGGCAGAGTGCTGAAATTTGACCTTTTGAGCTTGATATGGTCCAAGTGCCAGTGATACTTTGTAAAGTCACTAATAGTCCTACTTACAACAGCTTTGTTAATAAATAAATAAAGATGCAGACCTTTACCGCTTAGGTGGCGGTTGGTAGCATTAGCTGCTCTTTTGTTAATCCCCAGGCAGCCTGGCTTTGAGCAAGCTTCCGGCTCCATGAGGGAAGAGGGGCAGGGCTGAGCTCCTGCCTCGTGTGCCAATGAAAATCTGCTCACGCGCCACTTTTGGCAGCCATGCTGGCGGTCACTGACCCCTGCTGTACACCTGCCGCTTTCTACCACCACAAACTTATGTTTCCTCATTAAGTCAGTAACAAGCCCCACCTATCAGCCATGACAGGGAAGTGGTGCCGGCATAAATGCTCCTGTCTTGGACGGACGCAGCAAACCCTACACTGACATGTCCTGTCTCGATGAAGGAAACTCCCATTGCTTGGCTACCTCCTACCATACAACCACAATCTACCCCGAGCAGTCGCTGCTATCTTCATCCTGGTCTGCATCTTTGAAGACTTGAGGGCTCACAATAACTTTGTTCCAAGTAGACAGAATTGTGCTTTTAAGCCACATTTCCAGGGGTTTTCTCCCCTTATTCCTTATGGCTAGGGATCCCAATATGCTCTATTTACACAATGCACACACGGGGTCATAGCAGCCATGCCTGGGATGGGACCCAGTGACTGTATAGCAGCAAACAGTCGAACTACGCTGTAATTCGAGGCAACAAGTGCAACTGAAACAATAAAGGAAAATTATGTCTGATAAAAGAGGGAGGGGCCCTTTAAGTAAGATGGTCAACATGGGGTTACCTGGTAAAGGCCTTCATCATCCTCCTGGATCTCTGTGTTTGGCAGGCTGTGGTGTCGCTCGTATCCTGTCCGGCACATGCCGTTGGGCTGTCGGGCTAAATCCAAATGGTGATCACTGGAGGAGGGGGTCATAATCGTTCCCTGACTCGCTGGCGAGTGACCTTTGCGTGACACAGTTTCCTTCCGATGATGAATCAGTTTCCTGGCAGAGGAAGTGGGAACAGGGGCATTAGGGACATGGAGGAAACAATGACACAGTCCCCATTGCCAAGGAACTTAAGTCCGACACAGGACTGTGGGTGCAACATATGTCTCCACAGGGAGAATCTTCACCGAGGATGGAATGCATCCATCTCCACTGAACTACAGTAAACTCCTTCATAACCGGCAGCCCCGGGACAGAGAGGCTGCTGGGTATTCAAATGTTCTGGATAACAGAGAGGTACACCTAGCAATGCAGAACACTAAAGAAAAACAAGATTAGATATTAAGAAACAAACAAAAATGTATGCAGAGTACCTTACTTACCAACAACAGCAGTACTGTACACTGTAAATATATACTGTGTTTGCTGTATTTATTTGAATTTACTCTCACTATACTCTACTTACAGAAAAATGTAACTAAACTTTACTTATGGTTAAAATACTGGCTATTTGAGGAGTTCCAGATGATAGAACGCGGGATATGAAAGAGTTTACTGTATTGAGGAAGCACCTCTTGGAGAGGAAGGAAGGGTCATTGTAAAAAGCATGTGACTTGTGAACCCTGATTCACAGGAGACATATCTCCACTTCATGGTGCTGAGGGCTAGTTATTATGCCACATGCTTGAGACTTGCGTGTACCTAGCTCCACAGCTCCCTCACAATGCCCGTGATTGAGTGACTGCAGGTGAAGCAAATACACCTCAAACCCGAACGTAAGGTATCAAAAAGTCTCATAGCAAGGAACCGTTAATGGTGTATTACAGACACACATTGCTCTCATGTCCCTCTCTCAAGCATGAACTTTACTCATTCAAAGAGATTTATGTTTTTAAGCCATGAAGGAAAGAAAAAAAATACATCAAATCCCCAACATGCTCCTCCCAGCGAAACCCAACTTCAGCAAGCTCTGGGCACCAATTCAGCCTCTTTCCACCTTTAAATGCCACTTTCTTCATTCCCCAGGAGTGGGCTATCAGAGTATCACCCTACAGCCACGGCCCGCTGAAGGCAACAGAGATTCGTCGCATCCCACACAAGTTCTTAGACTGTCCTCAGAACTGCAGTGTCTCAGAGCCTTCCGCAAGTTCGTTAAGCAACATGGCTGATGTTTGTCCCACGTGGATCGATTCACCCTCAAACTCTCTCCCATGGAGAAAACCATGGGGCATACAAAGCAGTGATCTGTTTGGTTTTTGAGGGATGCAAGGGGCTGAGGTCCATTGTCTGCAGCTGAGAAAATATCTAGAGACGCCGTTCTCTGAGCCAACAGCTACACAAACGATTGTGTTGGGGGCGGGAAGCAGGGGGAGAGACACACCTACAGAAATCATCAGTGTGTAAGGGATCTAGCCCACTGCATGTGGAGCCATAAAGTCAACTCAGATTACACAGCGAGAGGAGGTGTGAGCCATGCGCTGTGCAGAGACCACCACCATTCAGGTGGGTTTTTATTTCAGGGCAAAGAGCTCTGCACCATTGTACTGGCTGCGTACTCTCCTTTACGTGAAGTATTTGGCAAATTCAGCCTTGAAACCACTTTGTTGCAGAGGTGAGAAAAAGACCCCACAAGTTACTTGAGTAAAAGTGCAGCTGCTTTTGCTTCTGAATACTTGAGTACAATCAAGATGCAACACGTGCTTTTACTCAAGGAGTTTTCCAGAAGACACCAGCGACTTGTGCTTAAGTACATCTCCCCACCCACACCCCTAATCCGGCAGCTGCGCTGTTACTCAAGTACCTTTTTGGGTACATTTTCCACCTCTGCTTCGTAGTAATGTCATGATGCTGAAGCATCACTTCTCTGAGTGAGCTAGAAAATGCCCAAGTGTTTCAGGGCCACTAGCTGGGCAGCAGCTGTAGAAGTTACAATTTCTCCACCATCCCCAGGTTAGACAGATTTCTCACCGTGGAGGATCAAAGGCCAAAGTAAAAAAGAAACAATGAGCTTTGACCTCAATATTGTATCACTGGCTTTAGGGGAAAGATGTTCTTTTGTTCCTGTTTTAATCAAAAGCAGATTTAACTATAAGAACATAAGAACGGCCATACTGGGTCAGACCAAAGGTCCATCAAGCCCAGCATCCCATCTGCCGACGGTGGCCAATGCCAGGTGCCCCAGAGAAGGAGAACAGAAGACAATGATCAAGTGATTTATCTCCTGCCATCCATCTCCTGCCCTTGTTCTGAAGGCTAGGGCACCATACTTTATCCCTGGCTAATAGCCATTTATGGACCTAACCTGCAAAAATTTATCAAGCTCTTTTTTAAACCCTAATAGAGTCCTGGCCTTCACAGCCTCCTCGGGCAAGGAGTTCCACAGGTTGACTGTGCGCTGTGTGAAGAAAAATTTCCTTTTATTAGTTTTGAACCTACTACCCATCAATTTCATTTGGTGTCCCCTAGTTCTTGTATTATGGGAAAAGGTAAATAATTTTTCTATATTCACTTTCTCCACACCATTCATGATTTTATATACCTCTATCATATCGCCCCTCAATCGCCTTTTTTCCAAACTGAAAAGTCCCAGTCTCTCTAGCCTCTCCCCATATGGGACCCTTTCCAAGCCCCTAATCATCTTAGTCGCCCTTTTCTGAACCTTTTCTAATGCCAATATATCTTTTTTGAGGTGAGGAGACCACATCTGCACGCAGTACTCGAGATGTGGGCGTACCATAGTTTTATATAGGGGAAGTATGATATCTTTTGTCTTATTATCGATCCCTTTTTTAATAATTCCTAACATCCTATTTGCCTTACTAACTGCCGCTGCACACTGCGTGGATGTCTTCAGAGAACTATCCACTATAACTCCAAGATCCCTTTCCTGATCTGTCGTAGCTAAATTTGACCCCATCATGTAGTACGTGTAATTTGGGTTATTTTTTCCAACATGCATTACCTTACACTTACCCACATTAAATTTCATTTGCCATTTTGCTGCCCAATCACTCAGTTTGCTGAGATCTTTTTGTAGTTCTTCACAATCCCTTTTGCTTCTGACTGTCCTGAACAACTTGGTGTCATCTTGGTGTCATCATAAGGGCGTAGAAGCCAAGAGACCCAAGACCCTGGGGGCCGGCAGAAACAAACCAGCAAAGCAGTCGCATCCGAGAACTGGAGCGGCCAAAAAGGTGAAAAATCTGCCCCTTGGTCTGGACTGAAACTGAACCAGAGCATTTCTCCTTCCCATGCCCACACATCCTCCTCACGCTCAGAGAACAAGCTCTCAAGCAAACTTCTTGTAGATGTGGTAGGTTACCTTGGTTGACAGGTGCCCAGTGATTCGGAGAAGCTGCTTTGGTTGGAGGAAAAGGGAATTGTGGGCAGAGATCGAGAGGGCGCTGCAGTGGTGACTGGACACTCAGCTGCGCGTCACCTCTCTCTCACATCAGTGAGGTGGAGAGCTCCCGGCCAGCAGTCCATTGCTTGCTTAGCACCAGCTGGGCTCCAACGACCAAACACCAATCCAGCCCTCTCTTATTTACCACACCCAGAATTGGAACACTAAATAACCACATCCCATGGCTGTACCACGGAGTTCGCTCTTCTCTGCCTCTTTGGGACTTAGCGTGGGCTCTTGTCCCAGCTACCTGCTGTACTTACTGGAGTACATCTCTCTGCTCCAAGTTGTATTTGCCTCCATTCTTCATCGCTGCATTGTGGATAGCCTCAATAGCTCGGTCAATGGACTGCAAAACCACATCTTGTTCCAGCACCTAAAGAACACAACACACTACATGTGACCACGTCTGCATTTTCAGGCTCCTTTCCATCACACGTCATGGTAAGCGAAGCTGATGGTATAAGAAATCCACAGGACCAGGTAGGGCAGAGAACTCGGACAACTAGCAGAAAGAGAGAAAGGCTGTCAATGCTCAGAACTGTGGCATGGGATTATACCCAGCGCCAACTGTCCTGGTCAATTCATTACCTCTGAAGAATCAACTTTTTAAAGATTGTTTTTTCAAAAATGGGCAGGTGCACACAAAATGGATTCTGTCTGGTCAAGATTTATTATTAGAGATGAAAAACACACAAAGCTCCATGCACTTGCCTTCTGGGTCCTGAATTCCAACAAGTCATTAGATGAAGATCAATCACAAAGAGCACAAAACAGCTCTTCGGATCAATTCCACATTCAGACTGCAACAGTAAGCTTTTGCGTTTTTACTGCACCGCACCGTCTGCAGTATGCTCATGGCAATCTGCGACACTTTCCCACCTCTGGAGGAGCATGACCACCAAGAATCTGGAGACCCTTTCCTGCCACTTGGCTACAGCACCATTTGCCCTTCACATATTTTCTAGTGAGTTTTCTTATTAATTTTGCTGCTGGAATGACTTTTCCAGATTCCCACTTAAGTGAATATTGTATCATTTACTCTTCTAGTTACATGCCTGCCTGCCAGCTCAGCACATTTTCTTCCCTGTTATTTTAAATATTGCAGCCGCTTTTCAAGATGAAAAGCGCCAGAAAACATCTAATTCCTCAGTCAGACCACGTCCAAAGCCTTGGAAGAGGCATAAGTTTCTCATACACAGTGGCTGTGCATTCAGGAAAACAATACCGCACAGCACGGGTCGAACTGAAAACTGAAGCAGTTTCCTTAGCAGAGCTGAATTACTGCCCAGGCTCTGTGCTTGTCACGGAGATCACCAATTCCACGACTTTTCATGACCTTTGTGACTTCTGCAGCCACCGGAGCAGCTCAGGCAGCCCCCAGACCTGATGTACCACCCATTGCTGGGGCAGTCTTGCTTTACCCCATCTCCCAGAAGCAGGAGCCTGGGCATGGGGAAGCTCAGAGGTGAGGTGCATGGCAATGATCGTCTGGGGAGCTCAGCTCCTCACTCCACATGCTGCATCTGCCTGCAGACACTGCGCCTGCAGCTCCCATTGGCCACAAATTATGGTTCCTGGCCAATGGGAGGTGCAGAACCAGGATTTGGGGCAGGACAGATGCAGCACGTGGTGCTAGCAGCTGGGGTTGCTGCTTCCCAGGAACCTGGCATGGAGCCTGGTCCAGCCCCAATGGTATCTACTTGGGCTGCAATTCCCCACTGCAAGCACCCGCAGTGCCCCCCTGGACTGCACCCCTCCCCTCCCATGGGCACCTTTGGCACCCCCCCTCCCACCAAGGTTTAGTCAGGGTATATAGTAAAAGTCATGGACAGGTCACCGGCCGTGAATTTTTGTTTACTGCCCATGACCTGCCCATGACTTTTAATAAAAGTACCAGGATGAATCTTAGCTGCAGCTACTGCTCATTCAACCTTTAACACGGCTTGGGACATTCTGTTCCCCAGTTGTTTTGCACCATGATTTTATCAAGTCAAATCCTAGATCCACTTCCCCCAACCCACGTGGTACAGATGGAGGCAGACACCATGCTATGCAACTTGGGCTAGATGCTGGCCACACGAGGCAAAGTAGGCCACAGCCAAACGACTTGCATTGCAAGGAATGGAAGGAGCCTAGATGGCCTCTATTTCTGGAAGGTTTTGTCTATTAAGACTACACACAGTCAGCACCTTCCAGGTGAAGCGTTCTAAGGGCCTGACGCTCATTACCAACGTTCCCTCTTTTTCCAGACACAGGTGATAACTATTGTTCTGTGCGCCACGGCATGTGTGGACGTGCACCGCCAGTAGAAGCACACGCTCACCACTGGGGGTGGCTGTGGGCGTGCCGATCATCAGCTGGGTGGAACCTGAATCACTCCTGAGCTGCGTCTACACGTGCACGCTACTTCGAAGTAGCGGCACCAACTTCGAAATAGCGCCCGTCGCGTCTACACGCATCAGGCGCTATTTCGAAGTTAACTTCGACGTTAGGCGGCGACACGTCAAAGTCGCTAACCTCATGAGGAGATAGGAATAGCGCCCTACTTCGACGTTCAACGTCGAAGTAGGGACCGTGTAGACGATCTGCGTCCCGCAACGTCGAAATTGCTGGGTCCTCCATGGCAGCCATCAGCTGGGGGGTTGAGAGATGCTCTCTCTCCAGCCCCTGCAGGGCTCTATGGTCACCGTGGGCAGCAGCCCTTAGCCCAGGGCTTCTGGCTGCTTCTGCGGCAGCTGGGGATCTATGCTGCAGGCACAGGGTCTGCAACCAGTTGTCAGCTCTGTGTATCTTGTGTTGTTTAGTGCAACTGTGTCTGGGAGGGGCCCTTTAAGGGAGCGGCTGGCTGCTGAGTCCGCCCTGTGACCCTGTCTGCAGCTGTGCCTGGCATCCCTATTTCGATGTGTGCTACTTTGACGTGTAGACGTTCCCTCGCTGCGCCTATTTCGATGTTGGGCTGAGCAACGTCGAAGTTGAACATCGACGTTGCCGGCCCTGGAGGACGTGTAGACGTTATTCATCGAAATAGACTATTTCGATGTCGCAACATCGAAATAAGCTATTTCGATGTTGGCTGCACGTGTAGACGTAGCCCTGGGTGGGTAGCCAGCCAAGCTCCAACTTACAAGGAACACTGATCATCACACAAGCCTGACTTTTAATCACAGGGCAGGTCGTGTACCAGTGAGTTGTTTGTGCAAGGTCACAGCAAGTCAATAGTAGAACTCAAGCACAGATAGCTCGGGAGTGTGCTGACCACTGAACACCACTGCCTGCATTCCCACTTCAGTGCAGGTGGCCAATGCGAGCAGAAAGATTTCTCCGGAGACGCAAGCAGCTCACAGACCCAGGCAAGGGGAGCTGAGAAATGTTGCTGGGGAGGGGAGGGGCCAGTACAACACAATTTCTCATCTCAGCCTGCTCTTTACCTGCTGCTACATCCCTCCCAGTCCATGCCCTGCAACACCCAGCCCCAGGTCATAACCCCCTCCGTCAACCGAACGCCCTCGTGGACCCCACGCCCTACTCCGCATGTCAATCCCGCATCCCAAGCTCCCTTCTGCACCCCATCTCAATCCCAGAGCCCACACCCCCTCCACCGAGAAGTGTGGCACTTGACCACCTACCAAAGTTCAGGAGTGGCCCCCTATCAAAAATGATTGCACATCCCCCTGCCCAAGCCACAGAAACCATTTATTTGGCCAAAGAGCATTTGGAAGCTCATCAAGGATACACCTTAACTGACCATGGGAGGAGTGGCAAGGGGGTTGGTGCAAAGCAGCACAAGGCAATCCCTTGCCACAGGGGTTGAATGCGCTGCCTCCACAGGGCTGGTGTGCAGGCTCTGATAACACCCTATGCATTATTTATGCATTGATTAAATTACTAAGGCAAAAGTGTATTTACAGCAACCTGGAGACAACACTGAAAAACAAGGCAGGGAATGAAAGTGCCTCTCAAACCCTCCATTTTTTCAGAAGACCATTTTTAGTTTTCTTGTACAACGAGCAATAAGAAAGCAGCAGGGAGTGTATTTTAGGAAACAAATAACTGCTCATTAAATACCACAGATGTGGACTGAACCACCTCTAGCAGCCCAGCATGAACCCTGGGAGAAAGCCCCCCAAACCCTTCCCTTCCTCCTGCAGGCTTTTCCACCGCTAATGAGCGATCTAATTTAAAAGCCAAAGCAAGGCTCACTGGAACATATGGGGTAGGGGAAGGGAGGAGACGAAGCATTTCAGAGGAGGCATGGCACGTTCGGAGAAGACTTAGCTGTACTCCCCCCCCCCGGCATAGGGAAAAGCAGAATAGGAAGGAGCTCTTCAGCACATCCCTCCGCAGAGGCGAGAGGGCTACTTCTCTGAAAGCTGCCAGCAGTTCCCCTTTTAACAGCTCCTGAACTGCTTCCAGATGTCCTGGTTGACAGTGTGATTCCACACTTCCCTCAGTACCATCACTGGACTGGTACCAAAGGGCTTGCTACCCAGCACTGCACTCCACTCCCAGAACATCCATTCAGTGCCTCATTCACAAGCCACACAATTACAACAATCCCTGGGCCTTCCTCAAAGCACACACTACCACCAAGTGACACTCCATGACTCATCTCTCAAAACCCCACCAAAGGCCAGGACTTTGAGTCCATCTCTGCTCACTTGTATTTTCACTTAGACTGGAAGTGCTTCAGGCCAAGGACTATTCCTTTGGTCCTTTAAACAACTTGTTTGCAATGCTGTGTAAGTGTGTGGCGTTCTTTGCCCTTATTGGCTGCTGGCTCCAGTTTCTCCTGCCCTGTCCATCCCCTTGTCTTGTCATCCAACTAATTCATTGAAAGGGCTGAACCAACCAAAGGCAGCCTCAGCACTAACATGACATTTGCAATCTGCCACATTGTTAACTCTGCTTGTACCTCACCCTAGCCTTTGGGTGACAGGGCTGTTAAGACTACAGTATCTTCAGGGCAGGAGACTCTCATACTCTGCATTTGTACCGTGCCTAGCACGGTGGAGTCCCACTCCTCCTCACTCACCCCTGAGCACTGCCACAACAATCAGAATGATAACATATTCGCACCTTAAATCCTCTGACTAGCTAGGAACGGCTATCATAAGGCACCCACACATTTCTTGAGGCAAAGCAAAAGGGGATTGGCAAGGCCAGGGTCCTCCGGGAGAAAAATTCTGCGCAGTCAGAAAGCACCATGCAGGTCAAATTCCTAGTTAGGACTGAAATGTTGCACTAGAAATTCTTTTCCCCCCACAGCTTAAGCAGCAGCCATCTCAGAAATGCTAGCGCAATATTTGCACTTAAATACCTGAGCTGCCTTCATTTTCCCTCTGCTTTTTGCAGGGTATTTTAAAAAGAGCATTTACTTAGTGTAGTAACTGTGGTTCTTCGAGACGATTACCTGCATGCCCCCCCCATGCAGGGGATTTATGGGATTCAGGAGCCTGAGGGCAGCATTTCTGAAGAGCAGTCTCAGCTGGGGCTTACACACACCCTGCTAATTCCCATATAGCCTACATGAGAGTAGCACAGCTCTGTTACGCTCTGCTGGCTCGACTACACAAGGGTTTTATGAATCTGCTACAGCCCTTGCTCTAGCAGACCTGGTTCTTTTCGCTCAGGTAGTAGAGGCTCGTGCATTTAGAACCAGACAGAGTCTGTTCTCCACTGCTGACATCTTCCTCAGAGGTATTTCGTTATACATCCATTAGCTCCAGTCTGAGGATACCCAAAAAGGCGAAGTCCTGGCCAACGTTCCCTGGAAGCTGTGCACTTCTGCAGCCACTAAGGAGAAAGTCAAATGCTGCCCCGCTAGTTAGAGTGCACGCCGCTAGGCTTTTGTTTCTTCTGAAGGTGCACGTTCACACAAAAATTCATTCCACACGTGGAGGGAGAAGGTGAGGGCATACTGGTCCCAGCCCGCACTGAGGATAGGTTGACATGGAAACTGCTGCAGCCGTACAACTGCAGGTGCTACAGTGACAGGAGGCTTCCCCCCCTCACTGCAGCACAACCACCTCCCTGATAGGAGAGAACTAGGTGGAATGTGTGTCAAATTTGTGCCGGCTACGTGGGGGCTTAGGCTGGCTTAACTCTACTGCTCAGGCGTGTGGATTTTTCACATCCCCCTGAGCAACACAGCTGGGTCAGTCTAACCTTCTAGTGCAGTGGTTCCCAAACTTTTCACTAGGTGTGAGCTCCCAACCACCCCCCACAATGTTCCTGGACCCCCATCAGCAAAGCCAGTTCTAGCCACTATGTGTGCTTCATTACCTGAGAAAGGGTTAAACCACACCACCCATTTTCAGACAGCAAACAAGAACATCACTGACTGCTACTCCTACGCAGAGAGTTAGCTGGGAGGTGAGGGACTTGTGACGGTGTAAGTAATACCAATACAGGCCTTTTACTGGTACTTTGCATTCAGGGCTTGTCACCAGCACCGTTAGACATTTGCAGCTGGCTGTGTCAGAAAGACGCAGGCTCGCAGGGACATTAATTGCAATGTAGGTTTCTAGGGCTTCTGGGCCAGCAAGTGCCTGGTCCCATTCCCAGCAGGAACGTGCAGAATTTCAGCCTATCAGCGTTAGGGTGCCTCTACACTGCAATTAAGAACCCACAGCTGGCCTGTGCCGACTCACTCAGGCTGTCAGGACATGGCTGTTTAATTGCTGCGCACGCTGCTGTTCTCTGACTGGAGCCCGGGCTCCAGAGGCTGACAAGTGGGAGCATCCCAGAGGCTGGGCTGCACCTGGAGCCAGCACTTCTCTACTGCAATATAATAGCCATGCAGAAAGAATCCCACTGGCGAGAATCAGCTGGCATGGACCAGCTGCAGGTGTCTACCTGCAGCGTAGGCGTACCCTTAAACGTCCAAAGCCTGACAACTGGAGGAGGTCGAGCACTTGATCAGATCCATAAAAGGGATGGTGATTCAGATAGCTCGGTAACCATGACATTAGTGACAGAGACTTGATCTGACAAGGCTTCCGCATTGACTTCCATTCCAGAAAAATGTCATTCTGGAAGAGATTAATTGCGAGCTTCTTGATAAATCAATTGAACAACAACGCACCAGACACATGCTGGGCTCTGCATCTCGCCTGTCACAGGAAGGTTGCGCTCCAAAAAGCACATGGAAGTACAGTTAACTTTGACAATCACTGGCCACACTAGAGTAATAAGAGGTTAAACTAGTTGTAATTCAGCCTATGTACTATAAAATGGGGCTTCTCAAACGCGAGAAGATTATACAATTCATTTAACAAGCAGGTTACATTTAAATTATGCACTTGAACAGTACACAGGAATGGAGGTTCCTTCTTCACAGGGCACCAAAGGGAAATATAAAACCATCATAAATCAGTATCTCTCTCTCTCTACTGGTAGCATGAGCGATCAGGAAGAGCACTGCTAGAGCTGGTCCACAGGCTTCCCTTTTCCACCCCACAGCACGGATGAAGATTATGATGAGAGGTAGGATAGCTAATAGAGATCTAACCTTTGCTGCACCACGGCTCTGCACAGCCCCCAAGTAGCACACTTCTACTGCTGCGACAGTAGCAGCAACCCCTTCCCAGGTCCCAAAGGGAACCAACGTGAAAGTCGGTACACGATTCTCCTTCCTGACAGCCTCATTCAGCTGAGGGCAATTGTGCCTTGAAAGAATATTTAAACTTTCTTGAAATCTGATTTTTCCCCCACCCTTACTGGGGGCGAAAAAAAAAAAATCCAAGGTGTGGCAGTATTCTTCCTCTTCCTCTCCCAGTCACAGGAGGAGAAATGCCAACACTTTCTGGGTTTTAGCATTTCTCAGAAAACCTCAGTGGCTGTTCCAACTATGACAACAATCCAACCTTTCCCCTCCACAGTCCTCTCTCTGCTTCTCCAACACCATCCAAAAATCACCCCCCTCCATTTTTGTGTTCCTGTGCAATTGTCATTTTGCAAAATACAGTAAACTCTTTCATATCCAGCATTTCTATCATCCGGAACTCTTAGATAACCAGCATTTTAACCATAAGTAAATCTTGATAACGTTCTCCAGAAGTGCAGTATAATGAATGTAAATACAAATAAATACAGCAAATACAGTATAAGTTTACAGCATACAATACTATTGTTGTTGGTAAATAAAGTACTCTGCATACATTTTTGTTTGTTTCTAAATAGCTCATCTTGTTTTTCTTTAGTGTTATGCATCGCTAGGTGCTACCTCTCTATTATCCAGATAATTTGAACATCCAGCAAACTCCCAGTCACAGGGCTGCTGGATATGAAAGAGTTTACTGTATCTCAGCCCCTTAAGCGAAGTCAGAGAAGTTGTTCAGCAATCCAGAATAATCATACCTTTCAGAGAAACATTCTAGGTCATGGTTTCCCAAACTCGGGGGCGTGCTCCCTGGGGGTGCATGAAGAAATTCGGGGGGGAGTGGGGGCAGCACAAAGGCAACCCTTCCCTGGCTCCATCACTCCCCACACCCAAAGAAAAGGCTGGCCTTTGCTTCTGGCTCTCAACCCCTGCCATTTTGTGTGGGCAACATGGTGCAGCCGCTAGAAAAAGTGGGTAGTCAGTGAAGACCCACATGGAGCTTCCTGCCTCCTGCAAAGGTGAGTGAGTGTGGTTTGGGGAGGGGAGGAGGTGGATGGGGCTGGATAGGGGCTGGGAGTGCCTGGGTTGGGGGAGGGTGATGGAGTGAGTGAGAGTGAGGGACTGGGGGGTGCCTAACTTTGCAGGAGAAGAGAGGCTTGGGCAGCCAGTTTGCTGGGCTCATGGGGCTGGCCCCAGCATTGCAGGTATTGGGTGGCTTGGGCTGGCGGCTAGGTGGCTGGCCTCGGCAATGCAGGGCTCAGGTGGCTGATCGGTGGGCAGCTGGCCCCAGAGGCGTGGGGCTCAGGCGGGCGAGCACAGCTGGCACAGGCAGCTCTCATGGGGCTCAGGCAGCTGGGCTGCACCAGACACCTGCAAGGGGCCAAGAAAAACTATTTGTGCTTATTTTTAATTTTAAATAAAACATTCTTATATCAAGTTTGTGTGTTTATTTTAAATTACTAATAGAATTTTTTGTTGAAAGCGGGTTGGATGATGGTAAAGAAGAGGTGGGGGGGCAGGAGGGTGCCTCAAAAATCAGAAGGGGGGCGGGATGCCAAAAAGTTTGGGAACCACTGCTCTAGGTAAAATAGCCTCTCATGGGCTGACTGAGTGAATGGAAGATGGACTGTAGCTAAGCTCTCTAGGAAGCACATTTGTAAGGCTTATATATTTACTGCATTGGCCTGTTACAGAAATGACAGACCACGCAAATTCTCACCTCTAAAACAAGCTTTTCCTAGCCTTGGGGAAGGTTAGACAAAAGCAATATTTCATCTCTTCCAGTTCTTCATTAGCATGGGGACACCTGGTCATGTGCTTCAGCCAAGTCAGCATGCACATTTCAACAGCTTCCAGAAGCAGCGTAACTACTTCAATACTAGCAATGCTGTCAGAAATAGCCTAAAATCAGGCAGCTAGAAGGAACGTCAAGAGGTCATCTAGTCCAGCCACCTGCACTCATGGAAGGTCTAAGCATTACCTTGACCATCCCTGACATGTGTTTGTCCAACCTGCTCTTAAATAGACAGCCTCCTTAGGCAGAGACAGGGGGGTTCAGGTGATTCTACTAACAGTTCATTGCTCAGGTTCCAACAACAGCCGTATGAACACCAAGCTCTCCATCAGCAGCTTAGCTCAGGTGCAGCAGCAGTGTTGATGATGGTAGAAATCAAGATACTTATTTTGCCAGTGCAGAAGCACCCAAGGCGAATGGTTAAATACAAAACTGATGGTTTGTTACCCAAAGATTTGAGGTGGAAGTTACCTAGGAAAGAGAACAATTCGAAAGAGTCTTATTCTTTGAGATTTGTGCTAACAAAGCACCAACATTAATCCAGCAGGACTATAACCGTCACATACGCAAATTATTACAGATCAGACTAGCACACATCACACTATCATCATCATCTTCAATGTAATATAAAACGGGCAGTTTAAGGGAATGATCAAAGAACTTCACCTGACTATTCCCCTCAGAACAGACTTAAGTTCAAATATCCAATACAAGTTGAACCTCTCTAGTCCGGCATCCTTGGGACCTGATTGGTGCCGAACGAGAGAATTTGCAGAACAACAGGATGTCAGGATTGTCCATCAGTGTTACCAACACTTCCAATGCTTACGAGGCTCTTGGAAGATATGTAGGGGGTAAATTACAGCTACGTAACAGCACAAACACTGACAGCCAGGACGGGTGACTGTAAGCAAACTTTCTGGGATCAGAGGAAGCTTGGCCACTCCCATAAATGGTCCTCCAGGTAACTACAATCATACTGGGTTACAGATGCTGGATGAGAGTGTGCTGTACTAGAGAGATGCAACCTGTACTAGCCAGCAGAGGTGAAAGAAGAGAGTAAGTTGAAGAAAGTTTACAAAGTATCCACATCCACATCCCTACAAAACGTGAAGTCTTTCTTGAGAACTGACCTGGTGACCGTTACAAACACCCACCGACGGAAAAACATGCCCCCTGTTTTAGCTGTTTTTTTCTTCCGTGAAAAAGGACACTGCAGAGCACTGTGTTTGCTGAAGATGCCACACAGGAATGAAGAGGAAAATATGACAAGATGGTCTCTAACGAAGGTATGCAAAAAGGACAGAGTTCACCAAGAACAATTGTCCTAAGCTTCTGACATATGGATGTTCAGCAGTCTGCCTAAACGTCATCGGAAAAAAGTCAGTGGTAGCCCTAACAAGTTCAAAAGCACTTACACAACCACCATTAGCTTCCAATTCAATAGGCTGAAAAAGGAGGGTGGATCCCCAGCTCCTCAGTCATACTGGGTCTCGATCTGCATCCAGTTACCGCCTTATGTTGAAAAACACACAAAATGCAAGGAGACTTTGGTCAAAACATAGTACACATTTGATATAACAAGTGATTCAGGAAAAACAGCTGAAAATGGTTTCAGAGGTACTTGCCATAGTACAGATTGATGTAGTCTCAGCAGAAATCCATCCTGAACAGATTTGCAAAGAATAGAAGCTACACAAGGAGAAAACTGAGTATTCAGACACTACGGAGCCTTTCTACTACTTGGTAAACAAGACTGATCCTACAGACAGAGGTCACAGAATGAGTCCGAAAGAGGAATCAAGAGCTGGACTACAGCTGATAGCAGGGCTCCCTCTAATTTTTGTCCTTCATGGTCAGAATAAATTTTATGTGCACCAAGGCATGTGCAGATGTGCACCACCCAAACAAATACATGCTTCCAGCTGTTGGCGCTTTGCTAATCAGCTGAGCAGCATCTGAATCTCACCTGGGTGGCCACCCAAGTGCTCAGCTTACAGGAAACACTTGCTGATGGAACCTAAAGTTGAGTTCCTGTCCTCTCTTCTAGCATTTAAGACGGATAGTCAAGATGGCTAACCAAAAATATGTTCAGGAAGGAAGCTGTGGCAAAATGGTGGAACTGGATAGTAAAATCCTGGAAGACTGAACAGCTGAGTTTAGACGGCTTTAATTTTTCAAAGAACTCTTCCGTGTACCCAACTCAGCAGCTATCTACAGTGTATGCAGCACAGTGGGATTGGTATGGTCAAATCTTTGCAGCAAATTAGGTCTGAAAAAATAAAGTGGTAAAATTATATCAGTATCTAAAACAGATGCAAGAAATTGGAAAGATACAAAGCTAAATTAGGCTTTGTTGTATACCTGCAGAATTTTAAGCTCTTAATTTTAGACAATTGTATATCTGAAGGATACATTTACAAGACAAATCATAAGCTATGTAATGTGCTTTGTTTAATACCATTTTGCAAAGGAGGTATTTTAGTTGTGTGCCTTCCCTCACCAGTTGTTTCTCTTTCCCAATGGAAAGAGAAAAAAAAAAAAAATCACAACTTTGTTCTTCTGTCAGTGCTCATACTGCCAATAACCACAGGCATGGATATTAGCAGCAAGTTCTACAGTTTGCTTTAACCATTGCAAGAGGGGATCTGACTTGACAGGAGAGAGAAGGCAGAAAAATAAAACCAAGCTGACCTCACTCCCCTGAGCCACTGCTCACTGTTAGATCAATAGCAACCATCAGCAAGCCGTTATTAGAGGGGAGCCGCCAAGAGTTCCCCAGTGCTGTACTTCTATCACCTGCAGGGTTGGCCATGTGCAAAGAAAAAGAAAAGCTAGAGATTTAAGAGGTAGGAATCAGAGGGTGTCAAGTAAGCTGCGGATTTAGAGCAGGCCAAACTAAATCTGCCACAGATAGAACAAATGTAGTTTTCAGGTATACACTCCAAAACCACAACCAGATGTACTTTATTAAAGCCACTAACAAGCAAAAGGCACTTGTTACCCTCAAGGGGCAGGCTTAGCCAAAAGCCATCAGTTAATTTTCTTCCTGGACAGATGTGAGAATTGCACAAAAAGAACGGTAAACTAGACAGAAAATCCCAAGGACCTTTTCAGCAGCTGTTGCCACACAACCCTGGGGCCTGAGCAAAGAGACTGTGCCTCTTTCTACCCATCATTCATTATCAGCACAAACTTTCGAGAGGCCACGAAAAGCTTCTTAAACAAGGATTATTCTGGACTGGTGGATCAAAGAAAGCCTGCCAGCTACAGGACCAGTTAACAGTTTGACTCAAAAAGGAGCCTCCAGTGAACTAAGCACAGGTCATATGCAGCCTTCAATTTGAAGATAAGTCTGCACTACAATGGCCATGTCACTGTAGTGTAAACACTTACCATAGCATCAAGAGGAGTTCTCCCCATTGCTGTAATAAATCGAACCCCTCAAGAGACGGTCGCTGGGCTGACAGAAGAATTTTGCAGTCGATGCAGCTGAATCTACAGTGGTGGTTAGATTGACCTAACTACATTGCACAGGGGATGAAATCCATCACAGCCCTGAGAGATGCAGCTTAGATTGGCCTACGCTTCAGATAACAACCATGCCCAAGGGTTTACCTACAGAAGGGCCTAATCACCACCCCTCCCCAATTAATTCACAGGGTGCTCTCCACCCAGTCAGAGAGGTCCTCATCTTGATGAGGAGATGGTCACAACAGCATTCACAGTGTGCTGACTCTGTATGTAGACACTGTTCAAAGCCATGCCTGTGGGCAGCTGACATCTCTGACAAACAGCATTATGTGAGGACAGGACACCAGTGGCTCAGGAGCGTAAGGCAAATGTGGACCAATTTGTGCCTGCCCAGGGTAGATGCGAAGGGACCGTGCAGGGACAATCAGAGACACGCTATGATTTTTGGATGCGTATTGCCTTACGACACCACCTATCCACATATGGCCCGACGGTGAAACAAACCCATCTGAATAGTGCTGCTAGCAGAGGAGCAGCACTACAGTGGGGCCAGAGGATGGAACGGGGGAGGGGGGGGCGGCAGAGCTAGTGTTTGTGCCAGTGGCCCTGCCGCTTCCAGGGAGCTTCAGATGCCTGCATAATCCTCCTCAAACAAGAGTCATGCACCGCCTCTGCCTCCACCCTGCTGGGGTCTAGAAAATATATTTGAAGTACAAACCCTTTTCCTTGATGCTGAAAAGGTATCTGTTAGAGAAGGAATCCAACCTCCGGAAGGCAGATCTTATTAAAATGGCCACTGAAGAGAGATGGGGAAGGGAGTTTTGGCTGGGGGTGGGGATGAGGAGGGGGAAGAACGGGACATGACTTCGCAGCAACCCCTGGTGTGGGTGCCAACAGCAGCACATGAGCTGATTTTCATCAGCACATGAGATGGGAGCTCAGCTCCACCCCTCTTCCCCCAGCAGACCGGAGATGGCTCAAAGCCAGGCTGCCTGTGGATTAACAAAAGACCAGCTAATGCTACCAACCACCACCTAAACGGTAAAGCTCTGCATCTTACTTTATTTACTAATGAAGCCATTGTAAGTAGGACTGTCAGTGACTTTAGAAAGTATCACCAGCATTTGGACCATACATAGGGATTTAAAGGTCCTATTTTGGCATTCTGCCTCGGCAAGGTTGCTGACCCATGGTACAGACAGAAAAAGAGAATATTCACCAGCCTCTTCACTGTAAGCGCTCTCCAGCTGTGGGAAAATTGTATTAGGCACCCACCAAAGCTGATGTGAGTCAGGTGGGGAGGGAATTGACATCAGCTGGGATGCTCAGGAGCTGCAAATGCAAGTGTCTTTTGGTCGGGAAGTGATGCTGAGTGGCTGAAGAAGAGCTGCCTGGGCAACACATCCACTTTTGCACCTTCTGCTGTTTTCAAGATGGCTCGCAAGAGCACTGGTAGTAATGCAAAGGAGCCTTTTAGCAACCAGCCAGGCATCCCACACGACCAGTTATTGAGATGGACTATTAATTGCTCTGCTAGCTGCATTCAGCAGGTCTTTGCAGGAACACAGCATAACTGAGAGGTAAGAGAACGCACTAGGGAGAGCGTACATGCTATCACATGAGATGAGCTTGACTCTCTGACATGCTGAGGTAAGCAACTGAAAAACAGGAAGTCTGAATATATTTCAGGACTGCTTTTTGAGGAAATACAACTGCCAGATTAAATGTGCGGAAATTCCTAGCTTAACTATCTTTTTAATGATATATCTTTGTAACACCCTATTTTTGCCTACTTACATAGCTGACCACACAAAATCAGTAACATTTCCTTGTTTGAAACTCTTCCCATTCCCAGGCCCCACCTCTTCCCACCCTTTCTTCAGCCCCACACTGTCCCTCTCTGCTCTCTTATCTGGGAAAATGGACCTCTTTTCTGCCCTAATAGGAGAAAGGGTACAAGCAGGCATGTACCACACAATTCTTGCTGCTCCTAGCATGGCTTCGTTCACTGAGAGTACTATTTGGCTAAAACTGGTAGAATGTCCAGGACCTTGTGTTACAATTCCTGGACCTCATCTAAGGGGATCTGGAGCTTTATTTTGCTACTCTTGGCAGCCGTTCTTGGTACTCTCTGTGCTTGTCCAGAGGAGGTGACAAGGCTGAAGCAATGATCTTACTGGGGAAAGCGCTAGTGGATATTAATAATACTGGTGGATTTAGTCAGTCTTACTCCTCCTCCATAGGCTCAGTAGGTTTCAGATTTACTCTTGCACTAGAGGGGTGCTAAAATTCCCTATTGTGTCACGTTGACTCTAGATATCACATGTATAGTTCCTATGGCATCCCCACAAGGACAAATTAAAGGGGTGAAAGTAGGATGTGATAGTTCCCAAGACATCAGATACTACTGGCCTCCAGGAGATGGTCCTCACTTCAATGGACGAGACTGATTTTTAGGACACTCCCAATCCTGCTCTGGTGGTGGTGAATATTTTCCACACTGGCGTGCCCTGACTCTCCCAAAGATGAGGTCAGGTCCAGTTCCATTAGCAGTGCCACCAGTACTGATGCTGGCCCATATCCCACTCCATCCAAGCCAGCAGATGGAATGGGAGATGGGCTTCTTCCTGGTAAGAGTTCAGTCCAACCATGGTGGGGAAGGAGGAGAGATGTGGATCCAGGAAGCTAAAAATATCTTCAGGAGTTGTTTAGGATATTGGGGCTTTAGGAGGATGTGATTCATTGCTCTGCACCATCAGTGTCCATGCACTGGGATTCTTAATAACCAGTGGTTCTGCCTGGGCTGGGAAGTACTGTCTCTGACCAAGCCATCATCACCAGCACGAACAGGTCACAATCCTTGGCTCCCAATGCTTTGTCTTAGTCAGTACCATAGTCAGTGTTGCTGTGGAGAGTGGTACTGAAGGGGCCTTGCTTCTGTGTGCCTCCTGATCATGACCACGAGTTTTAGCAGGACTTAAGTCCTATGACCTGTGCATGAGGAGTCACCTAAGCTGACAGAGCTGGGGAGAGATCCCTTTTCCTACTAGATCTGACAGGGGTCTGTGTACAAGCTTATGACAGCGTTTGCGTTTTACTCTCCCAAGAAGGCCCAGATAAAGGGGTCCTTTGCTCCAGTTGTTTCTGCTCATGAGTCAGACATTGACCTAGGAGGTACAGTCTGTGAGGTCTCAACTCAGTGGACGGGTGTGGGGGGGTCTCCCTAACCTGGATTTGACCAGACCCGATGGCATGTTCCCAAGGTGCTTCCAAAGCTGGAATTTTCATGCCTGCTGCATTTGTCTAAGAAAGAAGTGGCAGGTGTTGCACTTAGTTTAGATCTGAGGTTGTCCAAGGAACTAGAGGTGGTGCTAGTGGTCGCTGCTAAGCAAAAAAAAAAAAAAAATCAGGCAGGAACTACACTTCTTAAAGCCCAGAGCACTGAGCATGCTCTAAATCCTGCACAGGGGAGCAGAGCAAGGATTTTTACCTGCCATGTAAACACTACTAACAATAGCAATGAACTGTACAAAAAAAACTTTGAAATATTTCCCGGAAAAATTGTCAAATGTTTCAATCCAGGAAATTCTAACTCAGACCATACGGCAGTAAGAAGCAACTTGAGAGGTTTCTACACAGCCCCTTATGCCCTCGACATGGAGCATAATGAGACCAAAAGACCAATAAACACCAGTTGCTAGAATTCTCTGGCCTCAGGTGCCTGGAATACAGAGAGGGGCCAGCCCTCAAAGAACAAGTGTCTAACAATGGGCTCTTTAGTATAGTAGAGATAGCGGTAACATGACCCAATGGCTGGAACTTGAACCGGGACAAATTCAGAATGGAAATCAGGAGTAAATTTAACAGTGAGGCTAACCAACCCCTGGAACAAATTTACTAAGGCAATGATGGATTCTTCATTACTGGAAATTTTCAAAATCAAAACTGGCTATTCTTCTAAAAGATCTGCTCTATGGTATTTGGGGGCAGCTCTCTGGCCTGTGTTATACAGCAGGTCAGACTAGATGATCACAAGCATCTAGGTATCATTGAGTCACTCATGAGTGCAAGGATTCCAGATGATTAATGATAATATTGTGGGGAAGGGGCATTCATTAGCAGGCAGCAATCACCTCACATCTCTGTCAACTGGAGTCCCTGTGAATCAACAGCAAGACCCTCTGAAACAAAAACACTGCCTGAACTAACGTCTTGACTTGCAGACCCAGGATGACATCCCTGCACAAGCCACTAAGCCCTTGACAAGCAACGTGCACCCCAGTGCCGGAGCAAGTTCGCAGCGTAAACATTAAGAGGTGGCAGCCCATCTGGGGTTAGTTTCTGACACTGTCCGATGCCAATAGAAAAGAAAGTTCATCTTTAGGTCTAGCAAGACACACTTTCAGTTCCCTGCTGTGCGTTCTTCAGGAAGCCATTACACCTGGCTCTGGCAAACTGCAAACCCCTGGTTTGAAATGAAGCGAAACGTCTGAGCCAGAGCTTCAGAATTCAGACAGCAAGATCAGAAGTGGTCCATACTTACAATAATCCCTGAAGCTTACTCAAGTCACTCTGGGGAACTCTTACAAGAAAAACTTAAGACCACAAAGAGGTTTAGAGACTTCCTAAATCTCACAGCTGCAGGCACTTTCCCTTTACCCCCGCTACCACCTAGTGGAGCACATAGTATTGTCCTTTGGATAACAGCCACGCAGTTTTCTCTAACACTGCTTTTATCCCATGCCATCAAGATAATGGAAGAAATAAGCCAGAAATCAATTCCAACAATTAAAGGCCTGTCTAGTTGGGATTTCTGGTACACTTGAACCTCTTTAAATCAAGCAACTTTAAGAGGCTATGCCGGATTATGGAATTTTCCAGACCATGGGTGTTGGCCATAATGAAGGTAAAACAAAGTCTATAACTAACACTTTTGTAGGTACAAACCATTATAAAGTACTGTACGTGTACAACGTGTCATAAAATAAACCCTTAATGCACTGTATTTAAACTGCTATTGCTTTTATAATCATAGGTAATTAAGTAGAAAACCACTAATTGCAATGTACAGCGCTCTGCCATTTCATTTCAACACATTAAATTTGTGCCAGACAGTACTGTATGTGTGTCTGTACACTTTCTGCGTTGTTGCACTGTGTTTAAACTTATTTTGATTATAATTATGGGGCTCCAGCCAAGTGGAGGTGCAAGCCACAAGTGTCCCTGGATTACAGACACCTGAATTAATGAGGTTCAAGTGTGCCGAATAAAGATGATCCTAGGACAGACACATATGTCATTATTTAAAATTGAAAAACTTCAAGGAACTCTGCTTCCTTCTGGCCAACTGGAAAAGAGCTCTCAGCTCCAACACCTTTAATTCTGCAAAGCTCAGGAAAGTCAGACTCCAAAAATAATTCAGGAACATATTTCCAGCACATGCACAACTCTTTACACACCATCCATGCAGGAACTGCACAATATTATTGACTGGTGTGTCACAAGCTTTCCTTTGATACTACACATTACATGTTTTACAGATAACTACTCCTAATGCTTTACTGACAGCATTTAAGTGTGTCAGGTCTGGTAGGAGCACACAGAACAGCGGGCCCTCTGCCAGTTGGTTCTGAAGGCTCTTAGGGTCACAAAAAAGACCCAGATAAATTAACTGCATATGGTGGGAAGTGAATACAAAGCTAAAATGGAACACATCCTCGTCATCCTTGTACGTTAATAAGCCTTAGGCCCAGAGCAACTATCTTATTTAGCGCTAATGGATCTTTGCTGAGAAAACTGCTGCATACTACCATGGGGCGGAGAGGGTTGCAGGAATACAGAAAAACATGATTCATCAGCTACTGTGTCTGTATGTCTCATTTCTGTTCCTCCCACATGACAATTCTCACACTTTTTTTTTTAAATCACAAGGGCTTTGCTGTGGGATTTAAATCATGAACAATGCAGTTTAGCAGCTCTCCCTCATAAAAGAGAAAGTTTGTATTAATTCAAGAGCCACCAATCACAGAAGTTAAGTTGTATTACTTTAGAACCTGATGCTCCTGCCATTATTATAAGATTGGTCAAACAATCAGGTGTGGGGTAGTCAAAGTTTAGGGTAGGGAGTGGAAAATTTGCTGGCCCCATCTCTCCTACTGTAGCACTGCTGCTCATTCAACTCCATTAACACAAACTCTTGGGGAAGATGCGTTTGTTTTCAAAATTCCTCCTACTTGCCTGATGACAACTGTAATCTTTGTCCACATACCTGGACTTGAAAAGGGCTAGTTGTCCCCTTTCAGAAGGTAACACTCATTGACTCCTGAAGGGGAAGACAAAGCAATCCATATGCACGCATTTAGGGAATCACCACAAGTCCCACACCCAGCAAGAATTACAGTCTGTCACCCACCTCTGTCAGGTCAGCTTCCTTCCTCCAAGCAGTGCAGCCTGTTTAATGCATTTGTTCAACGTAGACTCATCATGTGTAGAGAACACAGCAAGACAATTTAACACACTGTCATGGAGAAGGGTACTCTTCTCGCACCATCCAAACTAGATTGAAAAGGGCATTCCTGTCCCATTTGAATCAACAAGGCACTTCATAGCAGCGTTTGTTGCAAACAGCAGATCAGACATAAAAACAACGAAATCCACTGATGTTAGGCAGATCTGTTACACACTGATAACAGTTGAATACCATGCTGCCAGAGGACATACCTGGCCCTTACAAAAGTATGAAGTCTATTCAAAAAGCATCTTGTAGTGCAATACATTACAAAAGTGGCATTGCTACTGACAAGAAAAAAAGGTTTCCAATCAAGACTCCCACCCACTTTTGAAACAACTGCAGATCACATACACTGAATTTGAAACAAAAAGCAGTCAAGTAGCACTTTAAAGACTAGCAAAATAGTTTATTAGGTGAGCTTTCGCAGGACAGACCCACTTCTTCAGACCATAGCCATACTGAATTTGAAATCTCTGTGCATGTAGCTCCCCTAGATCTATTACTCAAAATTTGGGCTATTTGATGTAGACTACATAGGTCCTTGTCTCTGAAGTCTAATTTTCTGACAGACTGTACAGTGCTGTGGTTCTGTACTGAAGCTATTTGTGTTTCTTTTTCTAATAATACCCCTTGTGGAACTGAGTCTTTTACCAGTGCCCAGACCAACAGCTCTGCTACTGAATACATAATCTTGGCTTGGAATAGCATGAAGTTTAAATCCTTCATCAGGCAATAAGCCAAGATGTTATTAAAAATTCTGTTTATTTTTATTTACATCTAAAATGTCCAGGGAGGAGAAGAAAAAGGCAGCAGGGCTGTTTCTTGGAACAGACACAGAGCTCTAATAACAGAGATGTTAACAGACAGATTCATTTGTTTTCCAAATGTCACCACCAGACAAAGAGCTTATTTTATATTCTGGGATTTGACTTTTCCCCATGGGCACATAAATATGCCTGGATCATACAAGGAATGTCCTCAGGTTAGCAAGGGACTAGGATATGGCACCTGGGACTATAACCTTGGTTAGCTTTACACTGCCTTATCAGTCAGCTGCAAACAGAAAAAGAGTGTGTGCATCTTCCTCCCTTCCCAATAAAGTCCTCTGAAACGCTAAACTATTGTACCACCACCTCACCACAGAGGGCCCTGTAGAGGAGACTGGGCAGCCCAGTCTTAACTAAAACAAGAATGTTTACCATCTCTGTACTGTACAGCGTACGGCTCTCAGAGACAAACCCACGCTTGTCAAAAGCCTGATCCACATAGCACACAGGCAGGGCCAAGGGCAGGAATCTGAAAGAAAGGGATGTTTTGTACCATCATTTATCTTCCCTAGAGTACAATGAGACCTCGCGGGGACCAGAACTAACTTGCCCTAGTGCATTCCACTTTAGATAAGCAGAAACTTTCAGATACAGCACAGAATTGCTAATTAATCACATAGTCAATTATTAAAACCACCAAGTAAAGTATAACTATAGGTGGAAAAAGAGATAATCAGTGGAAGGGATTGGATAAGCCATTCCCACTACCTTTTTCACTGCAACTACAAGCTAAAACCTGTTCTTACTGACAAATGCATTGTGGACACTTCTGTGCATGGGAACCACAACCATCTGTCTGACAACTTTAAGTCTGGTAAAGGTAGAACTGTGTATGATTTATAAAATTCAGTTTGCATCTATTCTTATAACCAAAACAGAGTATCGCATCTGTTCTCCTGGGTGTAGATATTACTACATTATCACTGACAATTAGTATATGGATTGAAATAGATCTATGTAATTCTGCATTATTTGTCTATATTATTTTGTGTATTAATAAAGTTAGAGAGAGTTTATCCCTGGTGTCTACTGGTTCATTTTAAATTCAAAGCCTCAAACACATGACAGCCTCAAACAACCACCTCTGACTCAAATCAAAAATCCCAACACTTAAATGACACATATGAACGATTGAAGGACTGGAAAAACATGGCTTACAGTAAATAGGCTCAAGAAGCTCAATCTGAATGGAGAGAAGGTTCAGGTGGCAATTTGATCATTGATTTTAAACATCTATATGGAAAAATGTAAGATAGTTATAAAAAGAGCCAAAGGCTTGAAATTAAAACTAGACAGGTTCAGATTAGGAAAACAGTGTACTTTTTTTTTTTTTTTTTAGAAACAGTAAGGATGATTAACGTTATCAAAGATTGTGTGAACTCTCCGTTATCCTAGTAATTAATGAAAACAAACACTGCCCAGTCTAGGGCTGACCCCACTGGGATCCCACCAGATAAGCTTTCACAGTTTGACAGTGAACCATTCATTACCATGCTTTGAGTGTGGTCTTTCAACCAGCTGTATGCACACCTTCAGTCATTTCATCTAGACCACATGTCCCAAGTTTGCTTAGGAGACCGTCATGTGAGACTGACCTCACTTAAATCAAGATCTATCATGTCTCCTGCTCCTGGAGCACTAGGCCAGTAATCCTGTCAAAAGGAAGTTAAGTTGGTTTGACTTGACTTGCTCTTGACAAATCCATGCTGCCAATTCCTTCTAACTCTATCAGCAACAACATTGCCTAACAATTTGTTCCAGTATCTTTTCAGGTACCAAAGATAGGCTGACTGGTCTATAATTCCCTGGGTCCTCAATGACTCACTTTTTTAAAAGACAGGTACAGGTTAAAGCCCTCTAATCCGGCACGTTCTCATCCAGCAACATCCATCATGATTTTAGTTATTCAGACAACCACTTATCATGGGCATAGCCAAGCTTCCCACGGTCCCATAAAGTTTGTTTCCAGCCACCAGGCCTGGCTCTCAGTCTCCCATAATGTTATGTAGCTGTAATTTACCCCTACCTGTCTTTTAAGAGACCAGTAAGCAGCAGAAGTGTTGTTAATGCTGCCAAACAATACTGACTTTCTGTTGTCTGGCAAACTCTCTCACGCAGCACTGGTCGGGTCCCAAAGGTGCTGGATGAGAGATATTCAACCTGTACTATGTCCTTCTCTAGTCCTCTGGGACCTCACCCATCTCCCATGAGTTCTCTGAGATTTGCCTACAGCTCTAAGACTGTTTCAACTTGTTCCCTAGATAGCCTAGAATGAATTTAACTGGGGCCTGCCAATTTGAATACATCTAACCAGAGCCATAGGGTGGCTGCCCCAACCATCCTATGGACGGGAGAGACCCAGGGCATTATGAGGCCTGGGGTGGTGCAGCAGCAGGGGTCATTCCTTTCTACCACAACCACCGCAGGAGCAGGATCCAGAACAGCCTGGCAGACTGCTCTGCTGCATCGCCCTCTCTGTCTGGGCTCCACTTCACTGTGGCTTTACCTAGGGTGCACTGCTTCCCACCGCCACAGAGAAGCAGGGAGCAGCGCGCTGGGAGACGGCAGTAGGGTGGAGGCTGGCTGCCAGGACATTCCAGCTGACGCCACTGGGGTGAGTGCAGGGAGGTGGCAGTAATTCCTGCTGTTGCCCCACACCAGAACCTGTAATCCCCTGGCTCACGTTGCTTCATGGTAAGAGGGCAAAGGGGTGGGGTGGAGTGAAGGCAGGGCCAGATCTGCGGGGCAGGGCTGCCCTGTAACACTGATGGGGAGACTGCTCGAAGCGCTGCAGCGCTAGTCATTTTCCCAGCTCCCCTGAGTGGTGGGCTGCCCAGAGTCAGGCACCAGCTCCCCGCCACCCTGAGTCGCATTAAACCAAGACATGTGCAACCTGAGTGCACATATCTCGGGGTCCTACAGTATTCCAAGTTATTTCATAACTAGATGGTAAAAATTAAGAATGGAACTGTGATTTGTGACGCTTTGGTATTTTTGGGTCTGATTTTGTAAGCAAGTAGTATTGAAGTGATATGAAACTGGGGGGCACACAAGGCAAATCAGACTCCTGAAAAGGTACAATAGTCTGGAAAGTTGAGACCCACTGGTTTCAATGGAAGATCTCCATGTTTGGACAATCCCTTTGAGCCTGCCACGTATTTATGGCCACGGTACACATTTATCAAGCAGGTACATGAATGCCTCCTGTTCAGACTTAACGGGCTTGTCCTCTGGGCCATCAACATAACTCACAGACAACAGTCCAGGGCACGGAGACAAGTTTTATCAGATTCAAAACAGCCTAATTATTTTTAATCAATATACCCACAAGGGAGGAGAGCCTCTCTGCAGTCAAAGAAAGCTGAAGGTCACTGGTATATTTCTATCTTAATCATTAAAAATTGTAACACATTCTAGAATTTCAGATTAATACACGAAGTCTTTAGCTACAGCAATTAAAAAAAAGATTATATAATTCCCTTAACTGAATAATTTACTTTCAAATAAAATTTAACCTTACAGCACTAGTGACCCCGACAATATCATCTCAGCTGTTCTGGGAGCCTGAAAAAAATTGCTATTTTATTTCAGTTTCCTGAGAGAGCTTAGAAGTGCAGGCTAAACTGTAAATCACTACCAGCTGCTTATTCTCTAAAATAAAGTTTTATTCTTAGCCTAAATGTTTTTTTAGGACCTGCGTCAATGCCCTGATGTAGTGCTCTCACGCGTTAGAAGCTCTGCCACATCAGAAACAGACAGTAAAGCTATTCAAGGTCCGTAGAAATGCAAGATTTTCATAACATATTGCACTTACATGTACACATTTTCCTGCACTGTTGGAGGATGTATTCTACTTCTTACAAAGGAACGCTCCATTTATATAGGATAAAACCCTGTACACAGTAATGTCAATGTCAAAAGACACAGACTGAAAGAGGACAGAAATGTCACCCATTTTATCCATAAGCTATTACGAACAGCCTTTATTAGGCAGAAGTCACCCACAAATGCTTCCATTCACAGGAAGCAACCGGTACTTCGCTCCCCTTGAGAAAGAGTTAAAACCTAACAGAGCTGTTGACCAACTGTGCAGAGGTGGCCACGTTAGTCTGCATCTTCACAAAACAAAAAAGCAGGCCTGTAGCACGTACAGGGCTCAAAAGATTCAAAAAAATAATTTATTAGGTGACGAGCTTTCGTGGGACAGACCCACTTCACAGAATTTCCAGATCTTATCTTTGCTACACAAATAAAGTTTCGAATCCCACAAACTGAATTTGATTTTTCTGATTAATCAAAAGTAGGTGAATACCACACCCTACAGGTCAAATCCCAGAACTGTTATCATTACCTTAGAAGCCCACAGATTAGTGTCCTGTTTCGTGTTGTCCCAAATGCCATGCCAAATACATGAAACATTCATCACACAGTTCTGTTCAGTTAGTTTTCAGTCCAAGACTTCAACAGTCAGGTTCACAGACTGCTGGTTACAATTGCAGAGGGATCCATAACATCATTTGAAATTTTTTAGGATTCTCCACACCCAAAAAGGTTGAAAACCACGAACGTACATTAACTCTTTTGGATTTGAACTGCTTTATTTTGCATTGGTATCTCACTCAGCACAATGGGATCATAGGTAGAGGCTTAAATGGGTCCACAGTGCACGTGCTCCACCACTAGTGAGGAACGTGGGCCCAGCTCCACCAGTCTTTGGTGGGTAAGAGCCATCCTGTCCATAGGACCAACCAGGGCAACTGCCCAGGGCCCTGTGCTTTGGCAGGTCCCACACTTCAGGGGGATGTGCTGCCCAGGGTGGCCTGTCAGGTAAGAGGGGAGCTTGGCACTGGCAGCAGTGAGCGACCCAGACCCAGCCTGTCCTGCTCACATGGGGGAAGGGAGCGAGGGGCAGGGGGAGAGGAGTGGAAGCCAGAACGAAGCAGGGCAGAGGCAGGGCTAGATGAACATTATGTGGGCTCTGTGCTGAACATATTTGTGGGGGCCCCCATGTAGTCCTTATCCTCCCCCTTCAGAGCGTAAGCCCAGTGTGATGGTGCTGCAGTGCACCCAGTATGGAGTCTCAGAAGCACTTTCCCTTTTCATCAGGTGCCTCTGCAAGAGTGTATGGACAGCCACATACAGCCTCCTCCAACCCCCGTCTTTCCTCATTGAGCTGCACACCCAGAGGGGTTTACCAGAGTCCACAGTAAGCAGAAATGCCATAGTGACCGTGATCGGGGGAAACTCCCCAGAGTCATCTTCCTCATCCAGACATTCCATAGGTACGTCTCCCAGAGAACCCTTTCCCACCAGTCAGTGGATGGGGTCTCAGCTCAATAACGTCCCACAGACAGCAGCTACCTTATCAGTTCTGCCAAATCCCTCCCCCAGCACCCAGTGAAGTGGAACAATTTTCAGTTTGTGAGACTGGATCCATATTATATCCAGATCCATATTATAAGAGGGTCCCACATAACGAGGAAAACTTCAAATGCCTCAACTTTTGTTGTTCTTTTATTCCACTCTGTTTCTGTGAGAAAAATCACCAATGCCAGTTATGGTCCTCTTTTTAAAAGAACGAAAAACAAAAACACAAAGCCACCCCAAAACAAGATCCAAAAAACCCCAGAGGATAACAGAGGGCAAAAATAGCAATGCCAGTCCCCATTAGTACTAGGAAAATTCCACTGTGTTGCTCAATTTTATCCTACTTTTTCTACAACAAATTAGAGTGGCTCACTATTGGATTTTGGAGAAATGACGTAATCCAAATTAAACTTCCGTGCTCCTGTTCAAATCTGGAAGGCAGGTGTTAAATTCCATTTCTGAGTATTAGCTAAACCCAGAAAGGAAATGCCCATTTCTTCCTTGTTAGGCTTCAGACAGAGGCGCACTGTCTACTCAGTCCAGTCAATTCCTTCGTTGGGAGCAACGAACCAAGGCCACTAGCACCCCCAGTCCAATCTGGGGAATGCTTCAGAGGGTGGCATGTGGGCCAAAGGCACCTACTTCCCATGCACAAGTTCTCCACTCAGCCAGCTCCTCCATTCACAGAATAACTCAGTTTCCCCCTCCTTTTGCTGTTGCTAGTGGCCAACGGAATGCTGGAAGATGTAGTCCCTTCCCTGCTCCGGGGCCAGTCCTCTAGGCAGGGAGCTGGCCAAGGAACTGCAGCTCACAGGGTACCATGAGCTCCCCATCATCAAACAAGGGCCTTCTGAGCTTGGGCCTGGGGCCAGGGAACAATTGGCCCAATGGTAAATCTGCAACTGGACAGAGGCTTGGTGCAGGGAGGGGTAGAAGGGAAATGGGGAGGGGGCAGAGGAGGGGCAAGTGCCTGGCAGAAGGGTTGAAAGGGGGCAGGGCAGAGTGGATCAGACATGCTGGGGCCGGGGAGCTTGCTGCTGTCAGAACCAGGACCCCCACATCCTCCTGAAGCACAGGGAGACTGGGGCAGTTACCCCAGTCTGCACTATGGAGGGGACAGCTTTGTATGGCTATGTTCTGGGACACACGCCTGCACCAAAATTACACACACCTGGCCCCAATGAATAGGATACCAATCCCGCAATACAAATAAATAATAGGACAGTGAGGAGTTTCAAGGAACTGCCTCCAGTTCACACCTTAAAGCAACCAGGATAAATATACTAACACTTATTCCTACGCATATAAATAGCCTTCCCTTTTCCAAGTAACACTAAAATACTGGGTTCTACACCCTGCTCCAAGAGTGAATTTCACAGATTGGTTGCACACCAATTGCATGGAGTAGTATTTTAAATTCATCATGTGCCTGTTTGCTCCATTATAAAGGGACAAAGTAAACAGCAGTCAGACACAAACATTTTAGCTCTTGGTCTGTCTTTCCAAATTAGGCAGCCCATACTTTTTCCACCCTTTCGCAAACAAACACTGTCTCACCCAGTATCTTACCTTTGTTGTCCTTCTCTAGGTCCTGCTTTTCACAGACAGGAAGACTCAAACCAAATGCAGTACCTAAGTTAGGGAGGGCTCAAATGATTTTGACAAGGCTAAAGTAATATCTTCCATGCTATTTTTTATTCCCTTAACTAACAAACTGACCCAGCACTGCTTGAATATTTAAGTGAAGGGATTTCTTTTTTCTGTTTGGAAGATAAAAGGAAAAATGTAGATAGTTTCTGCAAATGATTGTATTTTTGGAAAATTAAGGGGAAAGGTTTGAATTCAAAGTCCGAGTAATTCAAAAACTACATAGAACTTGTTGATAGAGAACATTTGCAGTCTGTCTTTTACTAGAATGTTTATAAGCAGGGCCAGTCTGCATTTGTCAAGGTTAGATTAGATAGATGTAGCAGTACCAAGAAACAAAATGACAAAAAGCCTGAATCACGGGTTTAGCTGTGTGATAGACAGGAAAGGTCAAATCTTAGCAATGTTATACAGAAACTCATGGCAATACGTAGACATGACTTCTCTCTAGGTCCTTGCACAGAGGCTAAGATAATGCCCAGGTTATGGGCCTGTGTGACAGACAGGCTGGTAGTCTTGTTCACAATGACTGAGAAAGAAGGAAGAGAAGGCAACTCAGGAGAAAATTAAGAGCTCTCTATTAAACTTTGAGCATCAACTGGTTGCTGCACGCCCATAAGCAGACGCCAGACAGAGATTAAAATTTGGATCGCACCAGATAGGTGTGGAGTACAGAAGTGGATCTGAGTGTCATCAGCATGGAGATCATATTTGAATGTGTTTGCAGATGAGATTACCCAGAGCTAGAGGAAGAAGGGGACCAAAGAAAGATTACTGTAGAACTCCCCCACACCCCCCCAAGGAGGACCATCCACTGAAGGATCAACTAAAGAAGCAGGAAAAGCAGGAGAAGAAAGTCACAGAATAGCAGTGAAAAGAAGTGCATGGTCATCTGCGTCAAAGATAGCTGATAGGCCAGGAAGTGATTCTCAGAGCTGGCTATGAAAAGGTCATTACAGACTATGGCAAGAGTAGTTTCACTGGCACGCTGGGGCAGAAGCCGTATTGGAGAGAGTTCAAGATGGAATTTGGAGGAGAGGGGCTCCAAAGAGCAATTACAAACAGCATGTGCACTGAGCTCTCGGATGAAAAGGAGATGGGGTACGCAGCTGGCAAGGCAGGTGGAGTCCGGTTGGATTTTTTAGGACAGGGGAGACTAAAACTTGCTCATATTGTGAGGGGAAGAACCAGAAGAGAGCAAGAGGTCAAGACATAAAAATAAGGGAGGGAATGATAAATAGCGCTGAGGTGATCAGGCAATGGTATGGGCAACCACAGCTGGGCCAGAGAGATCAGAGAATATGAAAAAGACTTTTGCATCTGCCACAGGGGAGAAAGAGGCAGTAGATGAAGGAGACGGAAGGCAGGCAAGCTGAGTGGGTTCTATCATATTTTGGCAGTTTTATCTTGGGAGTGGGGGAGAACCACGAAAGAGATCCTATATGGAGAGAGAATTGGAGACAGGAGGATGGAAAGGCTTGAGAAGTAGGTCAAATTTGCCAGTTGTGAACATGGAACTCACACTGAAAATGACAGCAAGGAAGGTAGAATAACTGAAGCAGGAGAAAACTAATTTGCTAGAGAGGAAAGTCAGTCTGGTGATGCAATTTCTGCTACAGCTGCTCAAGAGCCCAAAAGCAGGAACCGCAAAAATGGAGGCTGAGGTTAGCAAAGCAAAGCTTGTAATGGCAGAGAGGGACAACAGAGCCAAGGAGGGTGGAAAGTAAAACATGGGGATAATCAACCACCATATCAACAGGGAAAGGACCAGACAGCAGGGAGGATAGGGATGAGAGCATAGAGAAAGTTATCAGCGTTGATGGATGAGAAGTCACAGAAAAGGAGTGTGGGAGGGGCTGATGGGGAATGCTGAAAGAGACCAGAAGAGAGCTGGATGGGGCAGCAGAAATTAGCACAAAGACCAAGCAAGCGAGCCACGCTTCTGGTGAGCGGGACAGTCAAACAAGGGAAACTGGTTGAACGAAGAGGTGAGGATGAGGACACATGCAGCTATGGCATCGGATGGATCATCAACAAGGAAACAAATTCCCAAAGATGTACGGGAGAGACAGCGAGGAGAAGAGTGAGAGCCAGGAGTTCAAATCAGAGAGGAAGCTGATGGCAGGAACTGAGCAAACGGTGTACATCCACAACATGAAGGGGGAAGAGGAGAAAGAAGTCAGGTCCAGTTTTGTTCTAATGAGAACGAGCAGGAAGAGGTAACAGAGAGGGAGACACCTAACATCCCTACCAGTCTGACACACAGGAGGGAACTTTACAAGAGAGAGGACAGCTGAAGAAGCAATGTCAGACAGAGGGCTCTAGGACTCAGAGCCAGGAGCTAGAGGACAGGATATCAATCAGTCATGGGCGACTATGGTTGAAAGAGAGGGAGTGGGTGTTGCAGAAAGAGAAAGGGAGGATGACAGGGTTGAGGTCAGGAACAGCAGCAGAAACTGGCAGCTGTAGAATATGAGATGAAAAGGGACAGTTTGGGGCAAACATCACTGAGGTGAGAAGGAGGAACGTGTGATTAGATAAGGATTTGTGCTTGTGGGAGCACACAGGGAGAGTGGGACGGGGATGGAAAGAAGAGCTAGTTGAAGTTGTGGGAATCGTAAAGAGGAGAAGGCAACAAGGAAGGGGAAATGCCATCACAGGGAGGCGGGAGAGGGAAGAGGGGAGGAAGAGAAGGTGTGATGGGGCATGGTGAGAAAATGCATGAGTGGCAGATGGAGAAGATCACTTTAAAAAAACATGGTGCAATGGTTCTCACTCTATGGCAGGGGTCAGCAACCTGTCAGAGGCTGAGTGCTGAAATTTGACCTTTTGACCCCTATGTACAGTTCAAATGCCAGTGATACTTTTTAAAGTCACTAATAGTCCTACTTACAACACTTTCATTCATAAATTAATTGAGATGCAGTGCTTTACCCTTTTGGTGGTGATTGGTAGCTTTAGCTGGTCCTTTGTTAATCCACAGGCAGCCTGGCTTTGAGCAAGTTCCCAGCTGCATGGGGAAGGAGGGCAGAGCTGATCCCCTGCCTTGTGTGCCAATGAAAATGGGCTCATGTGCCACTTCTGGCACCCGGGCTGGGGGTTGCTGATCCCTGTTCTATGGCTTCAACTAATGCTATCACTAAAAAACTGCAGCAACAAATCTAATATGTCAAGGATATTCATGAGCTAACTCTTACCTAGATACTATTTGCCACTCCAGGTGAGACTAGTGGTCAATCAAATTCAATGTCTCAGCGCTAGCGGTGGGCTACACCAGATACCTCGACCAGTGTTTCTGAACCTTTTGCATACCATGGGCCAGCCTGCTGCCTTCCTAAACTGTCACAGAGATCTCAGAAATCAGACCCCGTCCAGGGACAGGTCAATGAAAAACACTGCTCTAGAGGCAAACAGTAACTCCTTGCTGCAACAGTCTCATCATTTCAGTCATACACTTAGTCATAGAAGACCCTTGTGACAGACTGTCACTATACACTCCCACGTACCCAGGGCTCAGAGATTGCAACACTATCCCTCTTAACTAAGCATCATTAGTAGTTTGTATCTTACTGGAACCTTCTGTTCTTCCCAGCATATATAAACCTTCAGGGTAATCTTAAGAGGAAGGATAGGAATTACTCACTTTCCAAAGACAGCAGGACAAAAAAGAAATGACCAGAATCTAAAGGACGAAGGGTTCAGGTTACATATTAGGGAAATGCATTCAGAGTCACTAATTGGGGAATGGAGGCTCCCTGACTCCAGTGATAATAGAAGCGATTAGATAAAATTTCAACTGTATTTAGTCTCTCTGGTCCCTAAAATGTTTTGCAGTACTTACTGTGGACATGCAGTTAGCTCTAAGGTGCCAGGTAGCAATCAAATAGCACACAGCAACAATGCTTAATAGGACCCAGGAGGGAAAATTTTAGCTAAGCATAGAAAGGCTAACCCTAACTCATATGAAAAAAGTCAGCAGAGAATCATTAAAATCTACAAAGAGCAGACAAACCCCTAAATTTTAGTCTCCTCTTTAAGCTGCATGGAATCCATATTTATAAAGGGCTGAGGTGGTCCTTCGGGGATTCAAACTTACCATCTCCAGGAATCCTAGTATTTGAAACCTGATACTTGGACCTCTGACCACCAGGGCTAGGTAAGTATTAGTCAAGAAGCTGAAACAGAAATTCTCTGCAGGTTAAGCCTCTCTTGTCCAGCACCCTCAGGACCTGACCGGTGCTGGACTAGCAAATTTGCCAGGAGGTCAATACTTTCTAGCACTTTACCAACACTTCCACTACTTACTGGGCTCTCAGAAGACATCTAGGGGTAAATTACAGCTAAATAATAGCACAGAACACAGGGAGCCAGGACTGGTGGCTGTAAACAAACTTTATGGGACCACAGGAAAGGTGGCCACACACAGGATAAATGGTCGTCCAGCTAACTAAAATCATGCTGGATTACGGAGTCTGCCAAATGAGAGTTCCAGAGTAGAGAGGTTCAACCTGAACTTCGTTCTCCAGATAAATCAGCCTTACAAACTGCAGTGGGACGGATTCAATGTACCAAGAGGCCTCTTCTGACCTTGCTATCCAGATACTGCCAGTGTCACCAGCACTGCCCTCTCTGATGGCGATGAAGCAGTCTTGTAATGCTATGGGGGTACAATTCAAACCTTAAGAGACTGGGAACCAGAACTTGGAACAGTTCCAGATTCCCATTAATCACACATCTCACCAATCGGATAGTAACATATGTGCTATTTAAACCAGTGAAAGGGCCCCTGTTATTTGTTACACTCAACCTGCTCCCCTATTCAGCAGCCACTTTCCTACCCGACAGACAGAATAAAACCTGGGTCCCAAAAGAAGCTATAAAAATTGAAATCTTTTACTCCTTTGTACAAAACTTCAAAAGGTTCATCTTCTGTAAGGAACGACTGCCTCAAACTGAAAAGTCAGGCTCCAACTTAATCTTCATATTCTTCTGCCAGACAGAAACTACTCAAGTGTCACTCATGAAGTCTGTGATCAAAAAACTAAACATTCTGCCAACTGGCTCCTTCTCATTTAATCAGAATATACAAAGCTTTTGTGTTGATAATTTCACTACAACAGCATCTGCCAGGCATTAGCTATTAACAGCATTTGCCTCTGCTACATCAGTTACTCAAGGCAATTATTTTATGTCCCATTACTGGACAGCTCAGTGTCAAATCCACAGTGTCACTCGTTTGATCAGCAGCACCTGTTGGCTTTGTAGTGTATTAGCTCTGCTTGCTAGTACTGCCATTTCAGAGAATCTGCCAACACATCTCTATCTGCAGTTTCGAGCTAAAGCAAGGCTTCTCACCTATGGTACACATTTAATAAACCTTTTGCTTCAAATTCAGTGCTTGTTCTTGTGCAAAGGTAGGAGGAGACCCATTCTTTTTCTGTCAGGCCTGATGTACACTTAACATTTATATAGGTGGGACCTACCTGGTCCAAAATCCTTGGGACCAGCCCAGCCCAGACCCCCAGCCATGAGTTAAAGCAAAACAGAAAAGACATTAAAAGAAGAGATGTTTTCAGATGAGATTTTAAACTATAGTGTCAAGAGGCAAAGAACTATAGGGTTGAACCTCTCTAAGCAACATCCATAAGCTGGCAAGACTTTAGTTACCTAGAAAACCACTCATCATTGGTGTGGCCAAGTTTCCTATGGTCCCATAAATTTTGTTTACAGCCAGCAGCTCTGGCTCTCAATGTTCCATGGTATTATTAGCTGCAATTTACCCCAAATGTCTTCTACGAGCACAGTAAACAGAGGAAGTGTTAGTAATGCTGCTAGAAAATAATGACCACCTCTGATGTGGCATATTTTCTCATTCCGCACTGGTCAGGTCTCAAAGGCGCAAGACTACAGAGGGTCAACCTGTACATGAAGATTGCTCCAGAAGGCAGGAGCTGCAGTGAAGCAGACTCTTGCACAAAACAATGAAACTTTGAGGAGGGACAAAAAGGAGGCACTAATGGATGAAAAGCTGAAGCAAGGGACTCCAGAAAGAGATGGCATGAGAAGTAGATTGGCACAAGTCTATACAAACAAAACTTTTTTAAAAAGTGTTTTACCTAGATCTGCTTTGTAACTGCTGTAAAATAGCTGGGCAACTGATTCTTACACACACGCAAACCCACTGACATCCAACCACTGTCATGAATGGTTGCACGACAGGATCCTTATTCATGTGTAAGGGTCTAATCTAGTGCGTCACTGACAGCCCAGGTATGAGCTCTTGCCAACAAATTCATAGCTGAAAACTAGACCAGTTCATCTATGTGTTAGTATAGTTCAAGATAAGTATCAGGCTTATAAGAATGTGATTACACTTTATAGAGTGCTTGTAAACTGTTGCATATATTAATTATTTCACTTGTTATCTCTGTATCCCACGCTGTAAGGTGATATGTAAGTTTTGCTCTACAGCACCAAGAAAAATTTCTGAATTATCCTTGCTATTGTGATTCCAGCATAAGCTCTCATCACTTAGGGCTGGAGGAGTCTGTCTTCTCATTTTCTATAATTACTAAATGTCACTGACTTGACTATAATTACTGCCACTATCATTAGAACTGGTTGTTCTGGCTCCTCTCAGAGCCTCCTCATCAGTACCGGGACAGGCCTGTTATTAGCCCCTGTATTATTCTCTAGGTTAGTGGAATGTGTGTGACAGATGATCTCTAGATAAACATTCTCACTTATATACAGCAGTAACAGAGCAGTCAATGTGACTAGTCATTTTCAAAGCAATTCTCTGCACATCTGCTCTAGCATAGTGACTGTGACAACAGTTGCTTAATTTAAAAGCAACCCACACTGGGTAATTCAAACATTACACAAGCAGCACACAGCCTATCACCTGCTCAGTCATAGCCTCTGGAAGTATATACCTAGTCTCACCAGCACAGGTCATGTGAACTTGTCCTTCTCCCCCTCATGAATGTATGTAATAAGGAACCAGCACATAACTTCTCTTCCCATACTGGTGCCTTCTGACTCCTTGGCTTCTGACCAGTAACCATTGTATGTGTGGCACAACACATAACCTACGTCCTTGGAGTGAAGCCATGAATCCATAGCTCACATCATCAGACAAGTACTTCCTTGTCCTTAACCACCAAAGCATCCAAATTGTCTCCTTAACAAAAATCATGAACCCAACTCTCCAAGGTAGTGGTCCTCATACCTACCCTAAGCCTCATAATCCTACACTGCTGTAGACAGGAGTCACTGCATCTCTCCCCCACAAACCCAGCTGATCCAATAACTTCAAGACTATCATGTGATACACTCTCTCCATGGGACAGGAGGCCTATGAAAGCACTGTCTTCCTAGCACTGAACCCCATGATGTGTATCTTTCAGAAGAGGCTATGATGTAGCCCTTCTCCAGAAAGGATGCCCTCTAAAGCCTTAACGCCAGGGCTTCAGATCACTCAATCTGTAGCACAATGTCCCTGTTCTTCATGCTAAGCCATGGTACAAAAATACAATACCTGATATGGGACAGCCAAGATCATACCCAGCCCTGTTTGCCCAAGTGCAAGTGTACAGTCACTGCAGGGTCCCCAAAAACCAGCCTGTCTTTCCCCCACTCCCTCAATTCAGCCTGCACTTACTAGGCCCCTGGCCAACCCTGACCTCCATTCAGCCTGCCCTCCTCCCAGCTAATCCCCCATTCAGCCTATCACCACCCCGCCCCGCCCCCCATTCAGCTTGCCCCCCCACCCCGCCCCGCCCCCCATTCAGCTTGCCCCATCCCCACGACCGCCAACCCTGCCCCTCCCACCCCATTCAGCCCCTCCAGTTCAGCCAGCCCGCTGGAGGCGCCGCGCCCACTCCAGCCCACGTGCGGCGGCGGCGCTGACCTGCAGGCGCTGCAGGTAGGAGGCCGGCGCGTAGCCCGTCTCGCCGGAGCCCGCGCGGGTCACCAGCCACCAGTGCTGGTTGCTGCGCTCCAGCAGCAGGAAGGTCTCTCCGGCGGTGAGGGGCAGCGAGTTGGGCTCGGCGGAGCGGAAACTGTACAGGGCCCGGTACATGGCGGCGGTCGGGGGCTCAGCCTTGGTCCTGCAGGTGCCGGCTCCCGATGTCAACACGGCCCCACCCACCGGCGCGCCCCGTCATCCGCGCCGAGCAACGTCACCGCGTAGCCCCGCCTCCTGGCCTGGCCCTCCTATTAGGCGGGAGCGCCCCCTGCTGGGCTAGCCGGGTCAATCAGCTGCTCTGGCGTAACCTTCACCCTCGCTCGTGGGCAGCCCCCTCCTTCCACTTGACCATTCCCCGCCGCCCACCGTGCGGCCCCTCCTGCTCCCATGGCTCAGGCCTTCCTCCCTCCATGGGGCAGCCCTCTCTTCCCATGTGACCCTTCGCGCCCGTGCAGCCCCTCCTCCTCCCGTGGCTCAGCCCCCCTCCTCCCGCTGGTCAGCTTTTCCTGCCACGTGACTGCTCCCCCCACCCATAGGGCAAGCCCCTTCTCCCATCTGACTCCTGCCCCCTTTCTCGTGGAGCACCTCCTCTACAGGGTTCCTGTTGTCCCGGTGTGGTGCAGCACCTCCAGCTGCGCGGCTCCTGCCTCCCCGCTCCCCCTGCATGGATGGGACAGTCATCCCCCACCCTCCCCCCAACATGACTCCTACCAGGGTTGCTGGAATAATTTTTATACTGGAGGTGCTAACAGCTGTTGTACCAACCTGGAAACCCTGTATATAATGGAAACCATTTCAAGCCTGCACATATGGTTCCTGCGAACCTCCTTTTATGGGGCATCCTCTCGGCGTGCGGGTCCTGCCCCAGCTGTGTGACTCCCCCTGCTACATGGGGCATCTCCTTATCCCTCCACCAGCTCATTGCTCTCACCCCCAAACATATGCAGTAAAACCCTTACTTAAGCAAGGTTTGTATTCGCACAACCCCTGCATAAGTTCAAGTTCCCGCCCAAGGCTGGGGAGCCAGGATGCTGTGGAAGGCACCAGCCCTGATCAGTTTCCTGACTCCAGGGAATGTAAGGGAGCCTGGGACTAGGGGTCAGCTCCTCTTGCTTGCAGAGACAGGAAACTGACTAGAGCTGGTGCCCTGGTCAGTTTCCCCACTCCCGTCAGTGGTGGCAACTGCCTTAACCTGAGATGCATACCTGGGTTGTGTGTATCCTGAGGGTTACTGTACTGTTCCTTCCCTATCACATCACTCCCATGTGCCCCCTTCCCCCTCCTGCCCATCATCACATAATACCTCTGCCACCTCACTGCTCCCTCAGGACATGTAAACTAACCCTTTGCTATGTGGCTGCCATTGCCTTTCATTGCCAAGGACATCCCTGCATTGAATCACCCTCACTCCCAACTTTGAGTATCAAGTCATCATTTCCCCCGGTGCCCTCCTCACTGCAGAGCACAGAGCTGCAGTTCTGGCATATGGCATGAGTTGTATAAAAAGGATTCCATCTGTTACGCTGCTCCGGCAGTGTAAAGACTGGGTAATTAGCACACAGCCGGAGTAGCATAGTAGTGATGTTAACAGTTAACAAGTAAGCCTAAATGGGTAAGGCTTACCAGTTATGATTAGCTAGTAGGGGCTGGAGCAGCCCCCCACTCACTGCGAAAGGAGCTGCTCCAGCCCCATGAAGCCAGCGTAGCCCGGGTCTGTGACAGCCGCAGGGAGTGCCGTGTGCAGGGGGGCTCCAGCTCAGCCCCCGCAGCCCATCCATGACAATGTCAGGAGCGCCTTGGGCAGGAGGCACTCCAGCCCAGCGGGAGCTGCCACCCTTGCTTCACCCCCCGGCCCCACTTCATCCTCTAACCAGTTGAACTTAATGTTTAACCGGTTAACTGATTAAATGGGATTTCACGTTCCTATAGCATAGGTGTTACTTTTGTTGTCCTGTGCTCCCCTAGCACCTTGCCACTCTAAGTGTAGGGGGGAACATGGGAGGGGTGGAAGAGTTTGTACTCTGACTGTTTTGGAATTCAGAACAGCCCATTCCATCCCTGCTAATTTGCAGTAAGTTAGAGCATCCACCACAACTGGGAACAAAATATCACAATGTATATGGAATGGGATAGAAAATAATGCAGAAATTAGGACAATGCCATTATTCCAAACCCAAGGTTCACTCTCGTCTGGAATACTCTGTTCAGTTTTGATAACTTTATCTCAAAAAGACTACTGCAGAATATTAAAGTTCCAGCACAAGCAAGCAAAGTGATCAAATAGCTAGTAAAAGGCAAAGGAAGAGCATGAAAAGATTAAGAGATGAATAAGATGCAACACAATACGAGTGCAGGTTGAACCTCTCTAGTCCAACACTCTCCAGACTTGACTGATGTCGAACCACAGAATGTGCTGAACTATGGGAGTTCAATAATGTCTAGCACATTATTGCTTATTGGGCTCTGGGAAGACATTTAGGGGTAAGTTACAGCTAAATAACAGCACAGAACACCGTGAACCAGGACTGGTGGCTAAAAATAAATTTTATGGGACCACGGGAAATTTGGCCACACCCACAACAAGTAGACATCTGGCTAACTAAAATCATGCCAGACCACAGATGGTGCTGGACCAGAAAGTGCCAGACTGGAGAGGTTCAACCTGAATATGACATTACACACATAACAATGATATTTAAAAAACATTAATAAAGTTAATACAGCCTCCTTGTGCACCTGCATTGTGATAGTCTTTAGGTACTTGCTCACACACTACACTGTTCACCAGACTTCCCCTCATTCAGTGCATAGGCTGGATGCATAGTGCTCAGTGAAGAGGCAGCTAGTCACTAGTTTGTCTTCTTATTGTTCAACATGCAGTATGGCCCTACGCCTCATTTATTTCATGTTATTCATAGATAGAACAAGAAGCAATGGGCTTAAACTGAAGCAAGGGAGGTTTAGGTTGGACATTAGGAAAAAGTTCCGAACTGTCAGGGTGGTCAAACAGCGGAATAAATTGCCAAGGGAGGTTGTGGAATCTCCATCTCCGGAGATATTTAAGAACAGGTTAGATAGATGTCAATCAGGGATGGTCTAGACAGTACTTAGTCCTGCCATGAGGGCAGGGGCTGGACTCAATGACCTCTCAAGGTCTCTTCCTCTCCTAGCATTCTATGATTCTACGATTCTATTCAAACCCTGCTCTAAGTCTGAAGAATGATTTATTAGCTTCCTAGTGGGCTTGTCTAAGGTGCTCACCACTATAGAGTTGGAGTGCTGCGCAAACGGTAATTTATTACTGCAACCACTTTGTGGGACAATTGAATATTGCTAGCACCATTTTACAGATGGAGAGCTAAGGTATAGAGAGACTAAGGTCAGAAGCAGATCTGACTGGCTACAGTATTTTCCCTTCTGCCAGAGATTTTGAATTTTTTTTTTCATTGAACAGCAAACCAGCAAGAAAAACAATCTCAGAATTGCTGCAAGGTTGGCATCCTGGAGGGCAGCCCTGGGAGCTGGCCAGATGGGAGCCAGCCACTCACCTCTCCAAGAAAGTGGTGGTCCCTGGGATCCACAGCAGTCTACCAGAGGGAGCGGTCTGAGCGCCCTAGCTCCAGAGCTTCCAGAGGCCATGGAGCTGAAATCTAAGACTGTGAACAGCTGTAAGGTTGAGAGCCAAAATGCTCAGAGCTTCCAGGTTCTCTGTTCCTTGTCAGTCCTCCAGGAGTCAGTCAGGCAAGCTACCAAGGAACTTGGCATGCAGGGTTCCAATGGCAACCTTTCAGGTTTACACAGAAACCAACACATTTGCATGGAATATTTTAATTTTGATTAATTAGTATTTTGTGACAAAAAAAAATGTTTTGCCACAAAATTTCCACCTAGCACTGCTCAAAGGTTCCTGATTTCGGATGTCATGTCTGAGACACATATTAATGGATTTTTCAGAGTTCTAAGATTTAGTAAACACTTTCTGTATCAGACCAGGGGCTCTTGTTCTCCCAGGCTATGTCGACACGATGAGTTGTTTTCGAAATAAGTAACACAATTTGTGCTCTGGAAAGTGTGTACATTATTTTTGAATTCCTTATTCTGAACTTAGTGCTGTCTAAACGTCATCAAATTTAAAAATAAGCGGCTATTCCTAAAGTTCTTTTCGACGAGAGGTACCAGAACCAGAATACCACGCTCAAAATAGCAGCATTTTTTCAAGCAAGGGGAAAAGTTGTGGCATTGTTATTTAGCAGTCTCCAAGTAGCCATTGTCCCATCTCATAACACCATGAGGAAACAGTTGGTAACAATGAAAGACAGCAAATTCAAAGGGGATTGACAAAAGAAAATACTTCTTTGCACAATTCAGAATCTGTGCAACTCACTGCCACAGGCTGTCACTGAAACCCAGAACTTGGCGTACTGTAATTCAAAGAGAATGGAAATTTACATGAATAGGAAGAATATGCACAATAATTATAGTAAAATACAATAAAATGAAGCAGGGACATAAGAGTTCTTGCTTTAGTGTTGAAGTCAACCTCTACCATTACAAGGTAGATAATGATTTAATTGCCATTAGGATCTGAGTCAGTACAACAATTATTATGTTCTGAAATCAGTTTCTCACTCATTCTGCCCAGGGATGGGGCTACTGTCAGGTACATTTAGGAAGTAATATTGTGTATTATGGCGGGAGGCTTATCGTTCAATGACAAAACAAGAGATCACAAAATCATTTAAAATGAGACAACAGTCAAAGAATGCAGAAATGCAATGGAAATGCTCCAAAATATCTGTTAGTCTATAAGGTATCACAGGACTTCTTGTTGTTTTTGAAGATACAGACTAACACGGCTATCTCTCTGATAATGGAAATCAGGCAGTCTTTGGGTTTGATGAACACCCAGCAGAGGGCACTAAAGATTCATGAAACAATAAAGACAGGGTTCATCGCCAGTTTTCTGTTATAAGTACTTCAGAATGCAGTGGGCCCATTGTGCTCTGAGAGTCACTCTGAGGAGTTAACCAGAGCTTTGTAAGCAGACGAGAGGGTGGACCTGGAACCAGTGCATCAAAGCACACCTGTGCCACTTGGCTTATTCTCAGTGTTAAGACTAGGGAAGGATGTGAAATGGCTCCCATGCATGATCCTGGGTAATCATGCAAATAAGCACTCAAACCACCTCACTTGGCTTCCAAATTGCACGCTTCAGCGTCGACACAGGGAGCAACAGAAGTGGAGCACTTTCCCCAAGGCAGGTTCCCAGGCTCCGTCCTGCCTCTCGACCGCCTAAACATCCAGGCCCTGATTTGGAGTGTTGTCTTTCAAGAGAGACAGCCCAGTGGATGGGGTCAGAAGACAAAGGTCACTTTAAGCCACCTGTGTCTCCTCTGAATTCTGGGCCCTGCCAGGAGCCCAGCTGGCTTCTGGTGTGACTTAGAGCAGATCCAGCACCTGCTCTAAGGCAGGGGTGTGCAAGCGGGGCGCATACTGCCTCGGGAGTGTTGAAATTTCGTAAGGGGGGGGACACAGCGTGATCATCCTCCCCACCAACTCCTCCGTGGCCTCTGCTCCCTCTTCCCCACCCCCACGGCCTCCACTGCCATCGCTGAGGGAGCACGGCATGTCACTTTCAGGAGGATGCTGCTCACTTCTGGACAGGACGAGGAGGCCCTGCTAACTGCAGGGATGAAAATTGGGGCCTGGTGTAAAACATTTGCTCACCCCTTAAGTGGCCATTATGTTCTGACAGCCCAGGATAGCCAGAGCACAGTGCAAGCTGTGCCAGCATGCCCCTACCTCAGCACTGCTCAGGGTGACAGAGAAACCTTCTGGACGTAGCTGAGAGGGCTGGTTGCTCTTTGGACTCAACAGCCAGGTGCAGCAAACAGATAGCCAGGCAGAGCTGCATGTAGGAATGCTGAAGCACAGCAGGGTGGCTGGGATACATGTAGCCTCTGCCAGCTGCTGCTCACAGAGGGCCATGCTGAAGGGGCTGTGCTCTGCATTTGTATACTTCAAGGGTTTCTCCTGCAGCCCTCAGCACCTTCATGTGCTTTTCCTTAGCAAGCACAGTGGGAAAGGCTGTTAGCTGTGTGTAAACATAACTAAAACACTTCTTGTGAGCAATATCTCCTAGGAGAAACACAGTTCAGGGCAGCTAGTGGGGCCAGAAACACTCAGCAGAATAGGCATACTGGGATCAGTCAGCGGAGCAGTCATAATGGAGTCCATCAGTAGAGGGCAGGCGTACCGGGGTCCGTCAGCGGAGGGCAGGCGTACCTGGGTTGGCCAGTGGAGGGCAGACATACCACAGTCTGTCAGCAGAGAGCAGGCATACCAGGCTCCATCAGTGGAGGGCAGGTGCACCTGGGTCCGTAAGCAGAGCAGGCATACTGGGGGTCACTTAGTGGGGCAAAGAGAAGAGGTATCTGCCAAGCAGAGAACGTGCTCCAAAGGAGCAAAGCAAAGGACCCTAGCTAAGCATGGACAGTGGGGGTCAGTTATGATGATGCTGAGTTCAGAAGGAAGGTGTAGGGTAGTGAGTGAGAGCCAGAGACTGCAGAAGGACAGGACAGGTCAGAGCAGGGATAACAGATGGTGTCATAATGAGACTGTAGAAAACCCAAGAGACTATCATGGCAACATAGTAGGGAAGGACTTACAGGTAGGTCAGTTAGATCCAAGTGACTTCCTGTGTGTATGCTTTATGCCATTATCTAAATCAAAGAGGAAGATATTAAATAGAATTAGCCCCAGAACTGATCCCTGCCGGATTCCATTTCATAGGTCATTCCTACATGACTGAACTAGCATAACTACTCTCTGGGAGAAGTTTTCCCCACCATTCACGCACCCATCTTATAGTGGCACCATCTAGACTGTATTTCCCTTGTAGTTTATGAGACGATCAAGCAGGACAGTGGCAAAGGCTGTTGTGCACATCAGGGCAAGGTTTCCTTACTTCAGACAATAGCAAACCCATTTTCTGCAGTCCCTCAGGGAAGGATTAGTGTCTCCTGTCATCCTAGGCATCCTTGTGCAGAACAGAAAAGCCTCCTGAGGGCTGGCTGCACTGAAGGGCTGCACTACTGATCTCTCAGGAAATAAGGACCCGGCTGCTTGGATCAAGGCATGAATAAGAGAAGTGCTCGCCCCTTCCCACAAGGTGCTATGTCCATTTCTCATTCTCAGGGAGATACGGCTGGAGGAGATGCTGGATTCCCAAAGTACATGGCTGGTGTGGGCAGGCCAGCCAATGAGGGAGGGAACAAAGGAGGCAGTTGCCATGGAGTCCAGGATCCTGGCTGCTATTGTGGCAGCAGCAGAGGCCAAACCCCTGGGCCCTTTAAATTGATGCTGAAGTGTCGTGCTGCACATATGCTCCAGGCAGCTCTGAGGGCTGGAGAGGAGGGAGGTGTGCCACAGTCCTGGTGGCACTGAGGGCTGACTGCCTGGCCCCACCCCTTCTGCCTAAGGACACCCCACACCTTCTGGGAGCACAGAGCTGCCCCCACCCCTATGCCTTGCCCAGGGGGCCACAGAGGCTGTCCGCTCCTGTGGGTGCGGGAGACGACTCCGGCAGCAGCCACTACAGGGTACACAGTTCCGCGGCGGCTAAATTAACTAACGGTCCCTCCAAACCAATGTGCAACATGTTGGCTTTCTCTCTTTCTGGGGGGGGTTAACCGAAAAACACACAAAGAGCTTTGCTGTTGCTCACAGGAGCTGACAGACCCAGACACAAACATAGATGGCTCCACCAGTCTTCCCACCTGCCAGCCCTGAAATCAAAGTGCCCTCTCGCATGCACCCTACCTGCTTCACTGTGTCCTCTCAGTGGCTCTGAAACCCCTCTTTCCTCCCAACCACTGCCCACGCATGAGGGTTCCTGCCCAGCTCACTACAACCTGCTGCCCAGCGTTCACGCCTCTCACCCGTCCATCCTCCCGTCTGTCCAAAATGGTGCTGCCAAATTCTCTTCTTCTCCTGCTGTGTAGTGACTTCTCGATCTGTCACTTAAATTTCACATTCTTCAGCCTCATCTTAACAGCCTTTCCCCATCTCTCTCCTAACCCTCTGAGCTAGATTCGTCCTCTCCTTTTCATGGGCTCTGCTTTGAGCCTTCTACAGCGCTGGTCCCTCTAACAAACAGTCTCTTTCCCAGATATCGCCTTTCGCCTTCGAATCCACCCTTAAGAGCCACTTCTTTAAACAGCACCTTATCATTAATAATCCCAGCAGCCTCCCTCTCCTATCTGCTATATTATCTTACTGCTTGGAGTGTTGTTGTGATGCTTTTTCCCGGTATGTGAGACAAACAAGGTGGGTGAGGTAATATCTTGCATTGGACCCACTTCGTTTGGTGAGAAAAACATCAAAGTCGGTCCAAAAAAAGATATTACTTCACCTGCCTTGTCATAGTCTGTATTGCCTCATTCAGACAGCAAGGGCTAGGTTTACACAGCTTCTTGTTGGCCTCCATGGGATTTTTTGGAAGCTCATCATCTTTTGTGGTAGAAAGCATGTAAATTAACTTCCCCATAGTGCTCAGACAATAACCACAAGCCTGCGGGGGCTCTCGACATGCTCGGATCACGACTGAGTCATGTAAAGGAGCATTGCTTATAGCCACTAACTTTTAATAGACACTAGATCAGGGTGGGCAACCACAAACAGTGGATGGGCCGCATGAGTGTCTCTCCTGGACCTTAGTGGGCCGTGGTGGTTCTGCCTGCAAGCTCGCAGCACCCTTGTTTACCACCTCCCTTGCGCCTCTCAAGCACTGGGGTGCCAGAGACCCGCACTTAGGTGCTCGCCCTCTCTCCTTTTTCTCTCCCAGCACTTCTGGAGCACATGAGTTTCCTGAGTCGCATTCTGCCCCTGCTTCTCCCCACCCATCCCAGCACTGGAATGCCACAAACAGCTGATTTGGGGGGCTGGGTGGGGGGAGGAACAGGGATGGACTGTGAATCAGGTGATTTGCGCACTCTGAAAGTGCTGGGGAAGGAGTGGGGAGGGGGAGCACAGGAAGCGTGGGGCTCCAGTGCACGAGAGGCACGTGGGCAGGAGGGGCTGCCAGGGGGGCTGCAGGTTGCCCACCAGTGCAATAGAAAAGGCCAAGAACCTCATTCAGGCTGTTGCTGCCTCTGATACTTTACAGTTTGAGACCCTGGAAACTGACCCATTTCGACTAAATAGGATTCCAAATGGACTGAGTGAAATGGACGGCCTGAACTTGTAATTCTCACACCTCTGAGTGGCACTGAGACTGCTTGTGCAGAGCAAGACTGAGTCTCCTCTACAGCCTACACAGTGTAGGAGCTGGCCTTCTGCTCAAACTGTAGAGGCTCCTGCGCTAAGCGCGAGGGGTCCCAGGTTCAAGTCCACCCATCAGCAATTACACTTGTGTGAAATCTTCACTGATTTCTGGGTGCTTTCTATGGACTCCCTTAAACCAGTTTAAGAGTGTTCACATGAAAGGCCTGCAACATTTTAGTTACACCCATTGGGAAACTGATTTCATGTAAATCAGACCTGAGTCAGTACAGCACATTCTGCTCTCACACAGGGCAAAGACAGCCTTGTTTCATGCCACTCAGAGGACCTAGCAGGTTCTGGCCCCATGTGTCAGTTTTTATTTTGACCCTTGAGCCAAGTGTCTCTTGAGCAGAAATGTAGGCAACCGATGAACCAAAGATTTCCCCTTCTAGGATTGTGGGAGGGAAAGTGTGTAAAAAAGTGCTTCTCTGCCAATTAGCCCTTTAAATCTCACTATATTAAAAAAAAAAAAACCAACCCACAACCCACCAGCCAATTTGAAATAGACTGATGCACAAGGCCAGTCAGTGCCGCTGCCAGATTATTCTCAAGAGGGCCTGAGCTAATGATGGAGTGAGAGCCCGGTGGAAGGCCAGAGGTCAGCTTTGTCTCTGAGGACTATTAGACTCTACCCAGTGCAGCCCTTCTGCCTCCCCAGGAATGCAACTTGCTGAGGAATTCGCTAGGAGCTGGGTTTTGATGAGCCTTTTAAAGCTTTTTATTCAAATAGTGTGTAAAGGAAGCAATGGGACAGAAAATGAGGAATCTGGCTGTCAGGGGAAGTCTTTTCTGCATGCAACCCATCCAGTAAATCAGGCAAGGAAGCAGCAAAAATTAGGCAAGTATTTCACCAAAGCAGAAAAATCCTTTGAGCAACAGACCTCTCCCTGCACTTCTCTGCATACATCGACGCTCTGAACCAGGGGCCAAAGAGACATACCCATGCCAGCTGAGACTGAGCCAGCTAGCGTGCAGCTATGGCTGCACAACCGGAAGGAGTGACTACCCCACCCCGAGCACATATCCCTCCGAGACCCCAGGCACGTAGTCAAGGTAGCTTGCCTTTCGGGTCACTTGTGCTGTTGTGGCTACACTCTATTTTTAGTGCCCTAGTTTGCTGAGAGTTAGCACCTCTGTCCGTTAGCTAGGAATCACACACCCCAACTCCCAGGGTAGACACATCCTCAGAGGACAGATCTATGCTGCAAACCACGGCATCTGCAGATTAAAGTCCTACTAAAAATAACAACTCTTACAACAATAGCAAGGAAGCTCTAATAACAATAGTTCTAAGAATAATAGCAATTAAGCAATAGCAATGCTGGCACTCAAACATGTACCCAGGCTCTGTCCTGGGCAGGCATAGCTACCCCAAGCAGCTGTCTGTGCTGCCATGGCTTCACTGCTCTTGTTATTTGAGCAAGCTTTGATCTAGGTAGTTGAAAGCTAGCTCAGTGATGTCTACAGTCGCCCTGCCTGAGTGCAGGGTAGACATACCAGAATAATCAGAGCTCTGCGCTGGTCAGTGCCAGCCCCAGGGTCACAGATAAAGTTGAACTAACCTTGGCATTTGCAGAGCACAGTGGTTCTCAACATTTCTGTACCACAGCCTCATGTTACAAAGGAATAAACCCTTGGGATTTCTGTCCCAGCTAGCGCGCCATCAGCTAACTGCAACAGGTTGAACCTCTCTAGTCTGGCATTCTCTCGTTCAGAAACATCCCTAATCCGGCATGAATACAGTTAGCCAGATGACCACTTTGCATGGTGTGGCCAAGTTTCCCATGGTCCCATAAAGTTTGTTTGCAGCCACCAGTCCTGGTCTCCGGGTTCTGTGCTGCTGTTTAGTTCTAATTTACCCCTATGTGTCTTCTAAGAGCCCCGTAAGCAGTGAACATGGAGGGTGCTCGACAATATCAACCTCCCATGGTCTGGTAAATTCTCTCGCTCAGCACTGTTCAGGTCCTGAGGGTGCCAGGCTATAGAGGTGCACCCCATACTGGTGCATACGGAACATCTCCTTGCCCTGCAGGGGGTGAGGTTACCTCTTTTGTTCTCTTACCTCTTTCTAAAATCCCTCTCCCCTGTCCCATGCTCTTGCACGCACTGAGCACAGCAGCTTCACAAAGGACCTGTAGGACACAAACAGGAGTCTTCCATGTGGGGCACAGCACTGAACCTCAACTCTTGCCCCACGGCACAACTACAGGGGGCTTGCATCACAGCTAATTCCCACGGCTCAGACCGTGCAGGTAACCGCAGCCCAGGGGTTGTGTGCATGCAAAGCAGGAAGAGACCTTACCTCACACAGCCCGCATACCAAACCCAATCCTAGGGGAGCGTCCTCTACACTGGGGCGCAGACAAGGGGACAATAGCAATAGCCAGCCCAGAAAAGTTAGGGAAATTCCCGCCGGTCCCCTCCCCGCCGCCACTGACTATGGGAGTTCAGTTCCCGTTAAAAGACACAGAGAAATGAAATGATAAAGTCCACACTGGTCTCTGCCAAGACACTCGGCCCTGCTCTGACAAAGCTGGATCTCACCCAGGCCCTGCAGGCTTCCCTGCCTCTTCCCAGCTCTGCAGATCAGCCAGAACTTTGTGTGTAAACAAGTCTCTGTCCCTTCCAGCTCTGCTGGACAGGCTGGTGGAAGAGCACAGCATGTAAAGGGCGCAATATGCTCTGTCAACATTTCTTAGTGGCACCTGAGGAGCCGAGTCCCATGACTGGAATGTTACAACCGCTGGTTACAGCCTGTTTAGGAGGGATTGTGTGGGACAGAGAGGCGCATGGGGGGGTGATATTAAGCCCCCCCATTAGCTAGATTAGGATTATTGATCTCTCAGAACCTCGGGATTTGAACGCATGCCCCCCAGTGTGCTCGCTAATGCTAGGTGGGTGCGCTCATTATACTGGATAAAGAAGAACTCAGTGCTGGACTGGGAATTGGCAGTTGCCTAGGCCTTGTTAATCTAGCAGCAAAAGACATAATCAGAAACAAAGGCTGGACGTTAAAGACAAACCCACTCAGATGAGAAATAAGGCTTTTTTTTTTTTTTTTAATAGCGAGGGTGATTAACCATCTGAACAAACAGCAAAGGGAGGGGTGGAGCCTCCCCCGGGCCAACTTCACAGACAGACTAGTTGCCTTGCTGGGAGGTAGGCTTCAGCCGGACAAAAGTGACTGGGCTCCGTGCAGGGGCAGCTGGGAGAAATCCCAGGGCTGTGAATGCAGGCCAGGCTAGACAGTCAGATGGGCCCTGCCAGCCCTACAGCCTATGACTGAGGCAGGAGAGCAAGACCAGGGCAATGGGGGTTCCTGGCTGTTGGACCACTGGCCACTGTGCGGCTACTTCCCGCCCCTGCAGATTTAAACCTGGGCTGTGGGGAGGATTTTTGCCCACTGTAGAAGCAGCGAGTGCCCCAGGACCGCTGCTGTGGTGGTTGGACCTGATGCTCACGCTGTGTCTCACACCCCGCGAGCTGCATCACCCACCCCCTGGGAGCCTGTGGCCCTTCGGCTGGGGGTGAGAATCTGGGGAAGGGAGTTTCTTTGGTATGTGAAGTGCCAGGGGCAGCCCCCTGCCCTTGAGCTGCACTCATCCGTTGGGGGAGGGACGTCCTTCCCCTCAGGGTCTGTCGGCGTCTCCTATTGCTCTGTCTCCTTCTTTCCCCAGCTCACCCTGCCCGTGTTAGCCGCACCCCCTCCCAGGCTTCCTGCTGGTGACCCTGCCCCTCTTCTGCCCAGACCTGCCACAGCCTTCTGGGCCCACCACTGTGCGCGTCTTCTCTCCTGCTAAGGACACGCCCCCACACACATCCTGCTCCCTGGCTGAACGGTACCATCTGTACCCCCACAGTAGGACACAAGCCCCAGTCAGGCCCTCCCATGAGGTCCCTCACCCAGACTCCCTTGGCCCTGCAGCCAGCCCAGGGCTTTGCTGCAGCTGGCTGTCTGCCGGCAGCCTGTACTCAGCACACAGCAGGCACCTCCAGGCCAGGTGCAGGCAGTGCCTTCCCTGGAAGGAGCCCAGCTGCTGTCTGCGCTGAGGATAATAAGCCTTTATTTCCATGAAGTCAGCAGCAACAGCGTGTGCCATGAGGTGAATGCAACGCCCCGCCCCCACCTCCCACACTGCCTCCAACAGTGCCCAGCCTCACCCTCTGCTTGGCTCAATGTACGGAGAAGGACGTGCAGGCCCAGGGCCCAAAGAGGCTCCTGTGTTTCCTCTCTCCTCTTGGTCTCATCAGTGCCACCTCCTGTGTCCGAGGGCCCCCTCTGCAGGTGAGGGCGGCCTGTGCACAGCCCAGCTTTGGCGGCAGTGCTGCCAGGTCAGAGCTGTGTTCTTGCTGCTGCTTGCTTGGATTATCCCAGACACGCCACCCCAGCCTGTAGGTTAATGCACACGCCCTGGCTTTACTAGGGGATCCTGGAACCCAGACTGCAGCGTCTGAGCTACCTCCTTATACAAACCCAAACCAGCTCCCTCACTTCCCACTCACAGCTCCCCACTCACATCTATCTCCTGCTGCCGCCCCCGATTACTGACTTTACCCTTCTTTCACTTGCCTCCGGGCTTGCCCCTGCCCTTGGAACACCCTCCTGACCCCAACCCGACAAGTATCTTTCCTCTGCTTGCAAATCCCTTCCCTTGTTAGTGTTACGGGCCTGGCTCCAGAAGTCCTTCGATAGTTTAGGTGAGAGCTAGCAAACGTACAAGGGAGCAACCACTGTGCACAGAGATAGTCCTTCAGTGCCTCCACAACAGTTTGTGATGGCACACCAATAAATCATCCCACCAATAAATCATTCCCCGTCCAGTCATAACATGTGATTCTGCTCCACATCCGTGGGCTCCGACAGCACTGAATGGATCCAGGGACTAGGCTCCATCTGCAGTCAGTGTCACAAGCTTCATAGACCATGGCTATCACTCAAAGCCTGTTCCCATAACACAACCACACAAGGGAACCACGCTCTGAATGGTGTAAAGCCATGTGCAGGTCTGGGGATTATATGCCAGTGGGAAACTAGATGGAACCCTGACTTCTTCACTTCCAGATTTTCTAACCTGGAGGTCTTCTCACAAGGTAGAATTTGAGAAAGCAGCTCTATTTTTAGGGAGGCAGAAGGGGTAACTAGCTGGACTTCACTGAAATTCATTTTAAGCCTTTTTAATTAAGTGTCCCTCTGGTGAGTTCATTCTCAGGCTGTTGCCAAGCTCCACTGCTGCGGCTGAATAGTTGGTTTTGTGTCTCTCAGACAGAGCACTTTACGGCTGAGGCTGGGCTTTACACTGTGTTCCTCACCAAGCAAAGTCATTGCTGGCTCTCGGCAAATAGCAGCAGCAGCCAGGGTCAGAGGAACCTGAAAGGAGGCAGACAAGATAAGGCTGCATAGTCCCCTGGCCTTTGTCATTGAGGGAGGAGCAAGAGGAAACTACCAGCTTTTCACTGAAGCTCATTCAGGAACTTGGTGGAGGTCTGCACTGTCTTTCCCATGCCAGATAGAAACACATACTCTTGCCTTCATTTATGTTTGCACACAATGAATCACGTTACACAGCACTACACCATGCTGCATGGAAGGGAAGGCTGCACGGGAAAGAGCCTTTCCCAGCAGCTCTGGATCCAGGAGGCCTGCTGGCACACACATGAATAACATCCAACAATTTCATCCAGAGAGCTTGGCTCTAGAGGAAGGAAACAGCTCCAGGCAGACAGGCGAAGAGAGATACGGCAAGGGGAAAGGACTTGCCCATGGTCACACAGCAAATCAGTGGCAGAAATGGGACTATAACCAAGCTCATCCATGTACCAGGCTGGTGTACTGTCCACTGGCCTGCACTGCATCTTGCGGGCAGGCAGGCAATGTATGGCCCAACTGCCTGGGCAGTTATCCATGTATGTTTGCTGAAGATAGTTTCATTGCTGGGCTTGTTAGTAACTGTTTTACCTCCCCATGCCATCAGCTGGCTTGTCCACGGAAAAAGGGTCTGGCTCCAGAATCTTGGGAAAAACTTGCAGAAGTTAGTGGGCTTCAATTTGCTCAGTGTCCTAGGATGAATTTAATGTACTTCTCAGCCTTTGCACTGGAAGGGAAGGCTTCTTCTAGTAATGTGCAAGTCCTCAGGCATAACCACATGGCAACCATACCTGTGCTACAAGCCTTTCTGTCATCAACCAATGCAAATAGGTGAGCAGCCTTTCGATACTCAGAATCTAGATGGGGGTGGCCAGCCAGTGGCTCCGGAGCCACACACAACTCTTCAGAACTTAATATGCAGTTCCTTGCATAGGCACTGACTCTGGATCTGGAACGACAGACACTACCTTTGCAATGTGCTGGGTTTGGGGGTGGTCACTGTTCAACCTCCAGCCCTAGCTCAAATTCCACTTCCATCCACCCCTTTCTCCAAGCCTACTATACCCTAACTCGTCTCCCCCCTCCAGCCCCAGCTTCCCACACACTGTGAAACAGCTGATTGTGATGGTCAGGAGACACAGGGAGGCAGGGGGTGCTGATTAGCCAGGCTGCCAGCAGGTGGAAGATGCCACAGGTGGGGTGGAGAAACTGGGGACCTGCTGATATATTACTCTGGCTCTTTGGCAATGTACATTGATATAGTCTGGTCCTTCTCAATCACAGATTGGCCACTCCTGAGCTAGATGCTGTGTGTATCCTCTCTGATTCCAATGGCATGCATGCCCATGGCCAGCTATCTACATCTAGCCAGCAGAGCTGCATGGATGCAAACGGCTGGACACATGCGACCCGCTCTGCATAAGCTCTGCTTTCCAACAGACAACATACACGCATGTGGGCAGCGGCACAGAACAGATGGCTGATACACATGTTCATAGACGCATCTGTGTTTGCCAGGGCCAGATCCTTCTTGTGTGAGCTTTACTTCCTGCAGTGCAATGTCATGACGATGCTGTGCAGAGATGCAGAGTGTATGGAAACAAACAAGGAAAGAACGAAGGTTGGGGGGGGCGATGTAGGTCATTGTCCTGTGGGCATATGACTTTGTTTATATAGAGGGGTGTCATTAAGTGCCATGCGGTTCCAGGACCGAAGCGCTGCTTTGAACTCACTTCCATAGGACCATCACATTCCTTCGGACGGTCAGTGTTTAACCCCTGAGAATTTAACTGGTAAGATCCCATTCATGTCTTCTCCCCTCCCCAGCTCCACTGAGGACAAGCAACAAAATTAAGGTCTCCTGCAGGCATCAGGGGAAAGGTGCTTGCTTCGCAGTGAGAATATATCATCTCAACAGCTGCTGGCAGAGGACGTGGGGGCTCAGTGAAAACAAGGCCAGCAGGCTGTCAGGAAGGGAAGAGGGGCAGGGAGCATCTGAGAAGCCCTAACTGAAAACACCCCGAGAGACTGCCCAGCCAGCCATTGTTTCCAATCCTAGCTCTCAGGAGCTGCGTCTACACGTGCACGCTACTTCGAAGTAGCGGCACCAACTTCGAAATAGCGCCCGTCGCGTCTACACGCATCGGGCGCTATTTCGAAGTTAACTTCGACGTTAGGCGGCGAGACGTCGAAGTCGCTAACCTCATGAGGGGATAGGAATAGCGCCCTACTTCGACGTTCAACGTCGAAGTAGGGACCGTGTAGATGATCCGCGTCCCACAACGTCGAAATTGCTGGGTCCTCCATGGCGGCCATCAGCTGGGGGGTTGAGAGATGCTCTCTCTCCAGCCCCTGCGGGGCTCTATGGTCACCGTGGGCAGCAGCCCTTAGCCCAGGGCTTCTGGCTGCTGCTGTGGCAGCTGGGGATCTATGCTGCAGGCACAGGGTCTGCAACCAGTTGTCAGCTCTGTGTATCTTGTGTTGTTTAGTGCAACTGTGTCTGGGAGGGGCCCTTTAAGGGAGCGGCTTGCTGTTGAGTCCGCCCTGTGACCCTGTCTGCAGCTGTGCCTGGCATCCCTATTTCGATGTGTGCTACTTTGACGTGTAGACGTTCCCTCGCAGCGCCTATTTCGATGTTGGGCTGAGCAACGTCGAAGTTGAACATTGACGTTGCCGGCCCTGGAGGACGTGTAGACGTTATTCATCGAAATAGCCTATTTCAATGTCGCAACATCGAAATAAGCTATTTCGATGTTGGCTGCACGTGTAGACGTAGCCAGGGAGAGCAAGAAGTAAACAGAAACCCAAGTCAGAGTGCGGCCGTCGCTGGCTGGCTGGCAGGCAGGCTGGCTGGGATGGCTCTGCTTTGAAGGGAGAGGACTGGTTTGTTTTGTTTTGTTTCCTTCTTCCCCTCTTTCTGAGTTCACTTGCATAAGCTGATGTTATCAGACTCTGTAGCCTTCCAAACCCTGGGACCCCTCCCTGCAGCCTGCAAAGAAGGAACATTCAGCTGCTCCCAACAGCTGGAATTCTTAGAACTGAAGACAACAAAAGGTTGTGTGGGTCCAGGGAGCACAGCAAGGGAAAGGAGCCAGTTCTCCCAGAGTGGCGTGTGGGAGTGTGCAGGCAAAGGGACTTTCTATGCAGACTCACACGCGGCACGTCTCGAGACAAACTACCACAGCCTGTCCCCTGGCTTGCCCCAGCTAGTTCTGCTCAGCAAAAACAAGCTCTTTGCCTTCACCCAGCTGCTCTCTGTTGCTGATTACACATTTCATTTGCATGCTGACATTTACTCCTTCCCAAGCCCTGAGGAGCCTGTATATCACCCCCAGCAGCATTGTTTAAAAGGGAGGTGGAATCACAGAACCCAAGTGACCCACCAGGGAGTTTGTTGCCCAGGAATTTGATCACAGGGTTTCAGACCAGGCAGATGCACCCCACCTGTAAAAGTAATGCCACATGCCAGGGGGTCAGTTCTCTGCTGGATTTTTGTAGCCCATATCCAGTGGTGGGCCTGGATTATATCTCTCTGTCTTCTGTTGCTATAGTTATAAAACCCTAGAAAGAATTGACTGCCTTTGCCCCGGGGGAAGCAGAAATAACAACAGACAGGCACAGAGCTGGGATTTGCCCCTTTCCTCCCCCAGCTACTCCAACACACAACAAAATGAGGAGAATGCAAAAAGAGGTAGAAGCAAACTCAACTTTTCCTAGGTTCCTAGGTTCTGCTTCTTCCCTCTCACACTGTGGTGACATTGACATCGTCACTGCCAGCATTATGCCATGCAGGGGCAACGAGACATGCAAATGTAACTCGGGTTCTGTTAGTGCTCAGAACCTAATGACCGTCTGCTGCTGGTCTCTGGCTCCTTCCCCTGGGAGAGTGCAGTGCACTTTACAAATGTATCACCCCAAAAATGGAGGCACCAAGGGGTGTGCTAAGTGCTTCACAGTCAAGGGTGTGTCAGTCTGGGAGACTAGAACCCAGGACTCCTAATGCCCAGCCATGTGCTTCAGCAGCAAAGTAATTATGCTCTCCCGTGTGCCAGGCACATGCAATAATAAAAGGTCATTCATCTCAGAAGACTGCTCATGGAGGCTTGTGACTAGGCTGCAAGGCCTGTTGTCTCTATGGCACTGCATCCAGTAAGACCCAGGTTAGGGTTAGGCTTACGAGCTGAGGGAACGGGCTACAGAGCCTGCTACCCCAGGTCACTGATTTATTTTGGAGCAGGTCTGGAGTGACAGGGAGTTATGACCATCTGAATCCTTCTGTGAGTTGAGTGGGGGCTCTCAATCCTATGCTGGGGGGCACCACAAAATCTGGCTTGTGTGGCCCCTTGTTGGCTGCCTCAGGAGGGACACCACAGATGGGGTTTTGCCATGGAGACTGAACTCCCCTCTCCCATTTAGAGGTGAAATCACTAGGTCAGGGTGAAGCTAATGGGCCTGGGGCAAACACATCTGTGATGGGGAGCTTCCAGGTTGAGCCTCTGGCAGAGGTCCTCTGCTGAAAGTAGACAAAGGGAGAAATTCTCTTCTGAGCTGCCAGGACAGCACCATGCAGCCGGGCGGCTCCAGCAGGCTCAGGGGCACTTAACCAAATTGTAACAGACACCTGAAATCCAAACCCACAGTGCGGGCAGAGAACAAGATGCTGAGTTAGCGAGGAGGGAGAGAAAACACCATCAGAATGGAAATTATACCCTGTGCATGCATGGCTTCGTCTGGGTGCTGGCTTCTTTGCTGTTGCATCCCAGGCAGAAGGATCATCACCTCAGCTCACCCTCTCTGGCCACAGGTCCCTCAGGGATAGGTGGGGGCAGGGAGAGGAAGTCTGGCTGCATTGCTTAGCAGCCAGGATGGCTCTATCAAATATGGAGTACCTGGACAAAAACATGAACAAGCAGCATGCAGCTCACAACCTATTCTGAGGCAGCCATAATGACACGCAATGGGGTGCCAGGTAATTTTAAGGGACTGTGGTCACCACTCACGAGATTTTGCCTCCCACATCACAACAGCTTCACCTCAGGAAAACAAATTATACAGCAGCATGTGAGAGATAATTGGAGACTGCAGCAGCAGAGCTGTATAAACACTGGGCTGCCGAGATTATATTTTTACCATTTAAAATAGAAGGATTTTATTTTTAAAATGTCAGAGACTAAAGGAGTTTCAGACAATTCTGTTGCCTCCCATTCCCTCCCCATGCAGCTTTTAAATGCTCCCTGAACTACAACACTCCCTACAACTTCCCCATGGTACTTTCTAGAAGCCCATAGCCTCTTCCCCTTCCTCTTCCCTGCAGTCCCACCCACACCCCATGTGGCCCTTACAGGCAGCCTCTGTCACCCCCTGCAGCTGCAGCATCCCATGTAGCCACCCACCCCCATAGCAAGTCCCATACTCTCTGGCCTACAGCTTCCCAGAACTATCACCATATCTACTCGCGCAGGCCTGTGCGGGGTGGCACCACTTCTGAAGTCCTCTTCACATTACTGGCCTCAGCTTCAATGACAGCTGACTGCTGGGCTTTCACCCCCGTGGCACAGGCTTTTCCCCAGCCACCACTCTGTGCCAATAGCCAGCTGGTTTACAGAGTAATTTTAATTTGGGATTAAACAATTCTTCAGTCACCATTTCAGAAAGACCTGCCTTCCTTGGGATTGAAGCAAACTTCCATCCTCCCTCAGGCACCTCTTGTGTTCCCTTCACAAAGACAGGAGAGGTGATCCAGGCCCCTGTCACCTTCTGACTTAGCCATCATCAGGTCATATGGCCAAAAGGTGACAATCTAGTAATATGACAGGACCAACTGTCTATGGACTATCTAAGCACTGTTCCAAGGGTCGCTGGGATAGTGGGTTCAGTTCTGGGCCCCTCAGTCCCAGAAACGGATGAAGAAGACTAAGGAAAGTCAGGGAAGAACAATGCATGCAATTAAGAGCCTGGAGGGTCTAATTTCCCAGGAACATTTTAAAGAGCTACATATACCTAACTTGGCCAAATAATCTTAGAACCTAGGACCAGAAGGGACCTTGAGAAGTCATCTAGTTCAGTCCCCTGCACCCAGGGGTCTCAAACTCCTGGTCTACTGGCCACATATGGTCAGGTGGGAGAGCGGAGAGGGGCCTGTTGTATCCCTCCCTGTCCCCTATGCCCCACCCCCTCCTGTCACTGCCCCAGCCTCTTTCCCCCATTGCACTCCATCCCCTGAGAGACATGGGCTCAGCGATTCCTAGGGGGGGCCTGGCTTAGGATGGCAGCAGCAATCAGGCACCACCCCCCACACTCACCACCACGGTAGGAACCACCAGGAGGCAGAGTGAAGCAGAGCGCATGCCCTCATTGAGTGCATTTCACTGCAGCTCCTGCCACCACTCTGAGTGCGAGGGGAGGGGACTGCTGCTGTCACCCCACACCTACCCCCCTCCCCCCAGTAATCCCTGAGGCTGCATCCCTTGGTGGATGAGATACAATGGGGGGAGAGGGCAGGGCGGGGGCAGGAAGAGGCAGAGCTTGGAGGATGGGGATGGACATGCTGCCTCTGGGCCACCAGGACTCCCAGGACAGATTGTGAACATACGAGGACCATAGATGGCCCACAGGCCATGAGTTTGAAACCCCTGATCTAGACCACCCCTGGCAGGTGTTGGTCCAATTTCCTCTTAAAAGTCTCCCAAGCTCCCTCGGTAATTTATTCCGGCGTCTAACCACCCTAACAGGAAGACTTTCCTAATATCCCATCTAAACTGGTCTTGCTGCTATATAAGCCCATTGCTTCTGGTCCTATCCTCAGAGGTTAAGAACAGTTTTTCCCCTCCTTCTTTTAGTACTTGGAAACTACCATGTCCCCCCTCAGTCTTCTCTTCTCCAAACTCAACAAACCCGTTTTCTTCAGTCTCCCCTCTTAGGTCATATTTTTTAGACCTTTAATCATTTTTTGTTGCTCTTCTCTGGACTTAGTCCTGAAATGTGGCACCCAGAACCAGACCTAATCCTCCAGTTTAGACCTAATCAGCATGGCATAGGGCAGAAGAATTTCTTCTTGTAGCTTGCGCACAACACTCCTGCAAATACATCCCAGAATGATGTTTGCTTGTTTGTTTTATTTTTTGCAACGGTGTCTCCCTGTTGACTCATATTTACCTTGTGAGCTATCGTGACCCCCCAGAGCCCTTCCTGTGTTACTCCATCCTAGGCTGTCACTTCCCATTTTCTATGTGTGCAACTAATTTTGCCATTCTAAGCACAGCCCTTGCACATTTACCTTAATTGAAGGCCATCATATTTACTTAAGGTGACCCAATCTCTGTGTCCCAAATAAGAGACAGGGAGGTATGTGGGGCAGGGGCAGCTCCTGCCAGCTGCACCAAACTGTAGAGAGCCAGCGCTTCCCACCCCACCACCAGCCCCACGGAAGCATCAGCCACAGGTGCTCCCCGCCCAGACCCCTGGGAAAGTGATGGCTGCAGTGCTCCTGGCCTGGAGTCACAGGGAAGTGGCAGCCGCGGGAGCTTCCCACTCCCGGGAAAGCAGCAGCCACGGTCGCCCCCTGCCCAGAGCCCCGGGAAAGCGGCAGCCATAGGTGCTCCCACCCCAACCCCGAGCTCCCGAGGGCCTACATCTGGGATGGCTTGTTCCTTTTTAAAAAATAAGTAGGGACACCTTTTTGGCACCCCAAATACAGGACAGTGCTGCCAAATACCGACGGTTGGTCACCAGGTATTTACTTCAGATCATTTCTCCAGTTTGTCCAGATCATGTTGAATAATTACTCTATCTTCCAAAGAACTTGCAATCCTTCCCAGCTCGGCATCATCTGCAAACTTTGTATGTGTACTCACTATGCCATTAGCTAAATCACTGATGAAGGTATTGGACCGAACCATGCTCAGAGCCTGCCTCTGTGGGACCCCATTTGATATGTCCTTCCAGCTTGATGATGAACCACTGATAACTAATCTCTGGGAATGGTTTTCCAGCAGGCTATGCACTCAGCTTATAGTAGCTCCATCTCGGCTGTTTTATCCCCTAATTTGTTTATGAGACAGTCAGGTGAGAGAATCAAAAGCCTTATTAAAGTTAAGGTATACCACAGCTACTAGACAGGGCTTGGTCTTGCCAAGACAGCAGGGAACATCTTGGCGACATCTCGAGGTCCCTTCCAGTTTTAGTGTTCTATGATCCTATGATACCTCCCACCCAGCCGCAAGACTTAATACCCTGTCCATCAGAGCATTTAGGGTAGTTGACTATTATATACCACCTTATTATCTTCTAAGTGCCTGCAAATTGATTGCTTAATTATTTATTCCATCATCTTTCTGGATACTGAAGTTAAGACGACTAGCTGTAATTCTCTAAATTGCCCTTATTCCCATGTTTATAGATTGGCATTATATATGCCCTTTGCCAGTCTTCTGAAACCTCTTCTGTCTTCCACAAGATAAAAGCTAATGGCTCAATGTCTCTTCACACAGCTCCTTGAGTATTCTAGGGTATATTTCATCAGGGCCTGATGACTTGAAAATATCTAATTTGTCTAAGTAATTTTTAACGTCTTCTTTCCTTATTTTAGCCTCTGTGCCTAGCTCATTTTCCCTGGACTAGATGTCCAATCGCTATTAACTTTTTTGGCGAAAATTGAAACAAAAAAGTCATTTAGCACTTCTTCCAGTTTCATATTTTCTATTATTGTTCCTCCCCCTTCAATGAGTAATGGACCTACCCTGTCATTTGTCTTCCTCTTTCTCCTAATGTATTTATAGAATGCTTTCTTGTTACCCTTTATATGTCTCTAGCTAATTAAATCTCGTTTTGTGCCTTTTCCTCTCTAATTTTGTCCTAACATGCTCGCTATTTGTTTATATTCACTCTTTGTCATTTCCATTTTTTCTAGGATTCTTTTTTGAGTTTCAGGTAATTGAAGATCTCAGAGTTAAACCAGGGTGATCAGCTGCCAGACTTCCTATCTTTCCTACGCACTGGGATAATGTACTCTTGCCCCTTTAATAAAGTCCCTCTGAAAAACCAACATCTCTCTTGAACTGTTCTTTCTTTTAGACTCGCTTCCAAAGGGATCTTACCTATCCACTCGACAATTTCATGATCACTTTCACCCAAGCTGCCTTCCACTTTCAAATTTTCCACCAGCTCTTCCCTATCTGTCAAAACCAAATCTAGATTAACCTCACCCTTAATGGCAATTTCCGCCTTCTCAAATAAAAATGTTGTTTCCAATACATGCCAAGAACTTGTTGGATAACCCTTGCTCTGCTGTGCTGTTTTCCCAACAGATGTCTGGGCAGTTTAAATCCCCTATCTCCAGCAACTTGAATCATGTGCTTAAGATGATTTTATGAGTTATTTATAAAGGCCTTATCTACCTCCTCTCCTTCTTAGATGGTCTGCAGTAGTCCCTACACTAATACCATCCTTATTTTGTACTCCTTTCATTCTTACCCAGATATTCTCAACAAGTCTGCCTCCTATTTCCATCCCCACCTCAGTCCAAATGTATACATTTCTGACTTATAAGGTAAAACCCACTCCCTTTTAGCCCCTCCCTGTCTTTCCTGGGCAAGCTGTACCAGTATTCTAGTCGTGTGTATTGTCCCTCCAAGGCCGTGTCTACAGTAGCCAAAAACTACTCTGCTCATAGGAATAAGTGGACTTCGAGATAGGCGGGGTCCTTTCGAAAAGGAGCCCCGCCTGGACGAGCCGCACGGCGGCAAGCCACGTCAATTTTGAAGTGCCGCGGGCATCCGCATGCTAATGAGGAGCTGAATATGTATTTCAGCGCTTCATTAGTAAACTTCGAAATGGCCATTTGCATGGCCATTTCAAAGTTTTTGGCTAGCGTAGACGTAGCCTTGCAAGTCTCTCCGATTCCAACGGCCATAGTTGCATTTATTAATTAGCATTTCTAGCTCTTCCTGCTGATTCCCCATACTTCCCACATTAGTATACAATCTAATATGCCGATTTGATCCCTGCCCCCCACCACCAAGTTGTCTCTTATTTCTTCATTATCCATGCTATAATGACGCATGCGACCCCCGGATTCTTACACTTCTCCCAAGTCTTTATGTTTCTGAATTACCTGTGGCCTTTATCTCCAGCCCCCACTGAATCTAGGTTAGCCAATCTGTACCCAGATGTGGTTTTCCCCTTCCTCAGTAGGTGGACCCCATCCTGCTTAGCAGTTCTATTTCCCAGTACAGCATCCCATGGTCAAGGAAGCCAAACAACATCCTCTTCACAGCTGTGCATTCACCTCCAGGGTGCATCTGTCTCTGCACTAGCCCCTACCCTTGACGGGGAAGATCAAAGAGAACATCTCCTGAGTCAGCCTCAGTTCCTTCACCCTTATTCCCAGAGCCTGAGTCACTTCTGATGAGCTGAGGGTCCGACCTCACACACGGATATGTAGCATGGGGTAGTAGTTAAAGGGCTGGATGGTCCTCAACAATCCCTCTGCAATGTCTCAGTGATGATTCCCCACACAATCCTACATCTTTGGTGATTGCTCTCCACCCAGCCGTGGTGGGTACATGGCTTCTCCTCTATGTTTAGGGCACTTCTTCATCACTCACTGCCAGGGCTCTTCATCGCTATGGTGGATGAGTCGGGAGTAAGGATGGAGCACTGCCTGCTGCCAGAGGTAACCGGCAACCAGTGTTCTCCCTGTAATGAAGCCATCTCTTCTTTCCATATTTGTGAAGGAACACAGTCATCCACAAGCATCGGGAAATGCCAAGCAGGGAGAAGACTGGTTGAAGGCAGGACAAATGGGCCTAAGCAGAATAATAGGATGAAATTCTATCAAGGACAATTTAGGATGTATATATCAGAACCACATACTAAGAGCAGCTGCAATCAACTCCCCAGGAACTGTGTTGCTGGGATCCACAGGGTTTGGGGCATTTGAAACTAGACTGGAGAAATTCCTGGAGAATAGGATGGAGGCACCAATTCTATCCCTTGGGGTGAAGGTCAGGGTGTGTGTGAGGATGAACTATGGGATACACCTCTTCTATGTATTCACAACATGCATTACAAATCTTCTGAACCATAGCTGGGCAATGTTTTTGATGGGGGGGTGACTTTCAGACTTGGATATGTAGTCAAGGGCTGCACTTTTCTGTGGAAAAGGTGTGGGGTCTGGGATGGAGGCTGGCTGCAGAAGGGAGCTCAGAATAGGCGACTGGGGTGCAGGAGGGAGTGTGAGGTCTGAGAGGGAATTTGGGCAAAACAGGGGGTTGTGACCCAGGGCAGGGTACAGGGCTGCAGGTTCTGGGAGGCAGTGTAGGTGCAGGAGAGGATTCTGGCCTGGGGAGGGTTACAGGAGTGGGTGCAGGTTCTGGGAGGGAGCTGTGACCTGGTACGGGGGCAGAAGGGTGCAGAGGGTTTGTGAGGTGACCTGGGGCAGAGGATTGGGGTGCAGGGTCCAGGAGGAGATACGGATGCAGGACAGGTTTCTGGCCTAGTGGAGGGATATAGGAGTGGGTGCAGGATCTGGGAGGGAGTTGAGGACACTTGGTACCAGAGGCAGGCTCTGGCCAAGAGGTGCTCACCTAAGCAGCTCCCAGCCAGCAGCACTCTCAGGCAGGCTTCCCTGCTTGCCAGCAGCCCCAGCTCACTGACTATTCCACTGTGCTGCAGGGGAGGGTTTGGTGCACTGCCCCCTCCCCCAGCAAAATCTCAGCTCCCTTTAGCCAGTTTCGGCCAATAGGAACTGAGAGAATTTTCTGGGGGTGGGGACAGTGCACAAAAGTCCTCTCCCTGCCACAACAAACCATAGGGAGAAGCCAGTTGCTTTGGGTGGTGCTGCTCCATGACACAGGTGTGGGCCATTGGTCAGAGTAAAAGGCTTGGTGGGCCTGATCCAGCCTGCTCCTGCCCTAAACAAAACTTGAGGCACCTTTGGCATCAGTTTAAAGACCAGACACAAAACAACCAACAGGCAACTTCTGTCTTCGGTGGCCAGGGTTACTCCCAGAGCCCCTGCTTCACTGTTCTCACTCAGAGATGTGCCTATGGAAATCAGTGAGTAGGAGGCTCAGCATTCAAACCCTTAATCCTGCCGGTGTCCTTTCAGTGCAGCAGATGGAGGGGGAGCACAGCACAGAAGACCTCTACCTAACCTCAGAAGAAGACCTTTACCAAGCTCAGGTTTCTTACCAGCAGAAGTTAAGGACCTGAGAATATGCATCCTACAACAAAGAGACTTTAAAAACAGATTACATAGGGAGATTTGTGATCCAGGCTTCATATTCAAATTCAGCACATTGACACTTGGTATGAACAAAGACAGCAATTATCTCACACATTACAAGGACTGCTTCCCTTCCTTTGATGTTCGTAATGATTTCCAGCCAGACACTTAACATACCCCACCCCTCACCCGCATCCTTCAGTTCATGTGTTTGATTTGTCAGTTTTTATCGCAATTTTTTTGGACCTCTGTACTATATACCTGGGTCTCGACTGGTAATTCTATAGAGCTGAAGAAGTGGGTCTGTCCCACAAAAGCTCATCAGCTAATAAATCATTTTGTTAGTCTTTAAAGTGCTCCATGACTGCTGGTTTGTTTTGTTAGAATACAGACTAACACAGCTACCTCTCTGTTACTAGAACACTTTACAGTCATATGTTAATCTAGCCTCATGGTTCCCTGCAATGTCGATGTGACAAAGTGGGACTTTTCTGTAATAGTGTTACCATGCCTCAATTTCCCTCTGTATTTTTCATTGCTAAGAACTAAGACTGCCCCTGGGACAGCGCAGGAGACCTGTGGTGTCTATGTCATCTAGCTGTCTGGGTGGGATTAACAGGTGATGAAAGACTGGCTGAAACTGATCGAGATTCAGTGTGGATTTAGAGAGCCCAGAGAAGCTCCAGTGATTTACAATAAACACTTAGCAGTGGGAAGCTGTGGCCGGCAGGGTATGTGAACTCAGCACGGCTCTGCCTTAAGACAAAAGCCTGCGAGGTGACAGTACAGCCATGAGAGCTGGCTTCTGGTAAGGCTCCACTGGTCCCACTTGGGTTGAATAAGGAAACAGTGAGACAGAGCCCAGAAAGGAGTCCTTAGCCACTTAGATGGCCTATGGTCTATTTTCTCCTCTGCTCTGTTCCAGTGGACTAACAACCGCTGAAAACACTACTTGGTGTCCTGAAGGTCATGCCTCCCTTCCTGAGGTGCACTGCTCCCTGGAGAGTGGAGAAGTCTCTACTGGCAGTCTGGCCCAGCTGAAGAGAGCTCATGAGGTGAAACAGGAACACTGGAGCTCTGGAGCTCAGTCTTGGAGATGGTGAGGCTGGGGGCTTTTCTTGAAGGAAGAGTTGGACCCTTTGGACATCTGCTGCACTAGGGGCTCTCCAAGTGAAGGTATTGCATGGCTCCATGGCAGCAGATAAGCTTTGTCTTAATTTTAGAGACAGAGGAGCTCAGGCGCAGAGCATGAAATTCACCATGGCCCTGCATCTTCTGTTGTTAGCAGCTGCAGTGGCAACTGCTGGTAAAGTTACTTGTGACCAGTCAGTCTGTGGCAGGGCCAGGACCAGGACCAGGACCAGGACCAGGACCAGGACCAGAACCAGAACCAGAACCGAGTCTTGGCTGCCAGCCCTAGGCATCTCAGCTGCAAGCGTGTCTGAGCAACATCCCCGACCCCCAGAGAAGGAGAAGGAGAAGGAGAAGGAGACATTCCACCTGCTGGGCACAGAGCATGTTCCATCAAGCAACAGACTCTGTAACAGTCAGTCAAGTCATCACTGGCTCTTGCTAGTCCTGCCACAATGTCTCACATCCCCTCACCCTCCTGGTCACCAGCAAGGGGGGGAAAACAGAGGAATTCTTCCAGCTCAACCTTTCTGCACCAAAGCCTCACTGAGCAGAAAGCGGATGGCAAAACCCCCGGTGCCAAAGGAATCAGGCAGCTCATGGGCCAGGCGAGATGCAGGGAACTAAACGACAGGTATGTGGGTGCCGGTTTTCTTACCTGTACAACGTGGCAAGTGCTACCTCACTGCGGTAAAGTGCTTTGAGACCTAGGGCCACTGGGCGCTCTGCCACTGCAATGACTCCATGTACAGCCCAGGCCAGCCATGCGAGGCAGAGGGAAGGCGTGCCCCAGCGGCAGAGTGAGAAGTCCCTTCTGTGGGTCCCTCCCTGCCTTGGCGTGCTCCAGTCTCAGCAATACATCTGCACAGGGCTGGGCTCGCTGCTTGAACAGAACAGCCTGGAAGGAACCTCTGCCACACTCACATTGCAAAATGAAAACAACCCAGGCTTGGTCCCAGCTGCTCTGAGACACGGGATATCTGGGCTCCCTTGCCATTAACGTCCACTAAAGGAGCTGGTGCCACCACGTGCAGTTCCTGGCCCGATGGGAGAGCTCTGCTACAGGCGCATGGGAGAGGCAGGAGCAATAATGACCCTCAAATGGTTACTGACCACAACAATTCCAATTCCTGCACAGATGTTCCATAGGTTTAGTTTACAGAAGAGAAGACTTAGAGGTGATTTAATAGCAGCCTTCAACTTCCTGAAGGGGAGCTCTAAAAAGGAGGGTGAGAAACTGTTCTCAGTGGTGTCAGATGGCAGAACAAGGAGTAATGGTCAGAAGTTGAAGAGGGAAAGGTGTAGGTTAGATATTAGGAAAAACTACTTCACCAGGTGGGTGGTGAAGCATTGGAATGCGTTGCCTAGAGAGGTGGTGGATTCTCCATCCCTTGAGGTTTTTAAGTCCCGGCTGGACAAGGTCCTGGCTGGGATGACTTAGTAGAGGTTGATCCTGCTTGAAGCAGGGGGCTGGACTAGATGACCCCCTGAGGTCCCTTCCAGCCCTGTGATTCTGTGATTCCCCCTCATCAGCCCACACACAGAAATGGGTCAGATTCATCCCAGAAGCAGCTCCACGGGCTTCAGCAGAATAAGACCAGCAAAGAATTGAGCCCCAGGGTCTTGCACAAATTATAACACAGCTAGGGGGACACCGAGTGTGTGTGTGTCGCGAGGGGCAGAGCGAGCACAGCCACAGTGCAGGGACAGGAAACAAGCAGCCAGGTTCTCCAGGCCTTGTGCATCCCAGGAGAAAGGGGCCTTTGAATTTCTGCTGAGCTGCCCTAGGGAGATTCTTCTGCTCCTGCGACAGTCCCTTGGTAACAAGGCAGCAGCTGCAGACAACGTCTGTGACCTCAGCTGCCAGAGCTGCTCTTGCCTCATGCGCCCAGGACACGGGTTAATGCAGCTCAGCGCTTTGGCTTGATGGCTTTGCTGCTGTCAGCGCTGGGAGGAAACTCTAATCTCCTCCACAGCTCAGGCCAGATCTCAGACTCTCTGCAAGGGCTGGTTCCCATTGCCACTACCCCCTCCACTTCTGATCCAATACATCCCCCGGCCCTGCTATCCCTGCCTCCCCCTCAAGCCGTGCCCCTGCTCTGCTTCCTACCCAAATACGCCCAGTTCAGGTACAATCCCAACACAAGCACTCTGCTCTGTGCCTCCCCGCAATGCACTAACACCGCCCGCGTGGGTCATTGGGCTGGGAGTGATGACAGTACTTAGGGCAGGATTTGCTCCCCTTCGGTCTCCGGGCTCTTTGCAGAAGTGAGGTAGCAGTAGCCACGTTGTGCACCATCAGAAAACAGAGAGAAAGGGAACGTTCTTTGCCCAAAGGTTCCTGGGCATGTGCAGAACCACCCCACCCCCAGGCCCCCTGGAGCCCTCGGAAGAGCAGGCACACGGGGGCGGGGGGGGTCAAACTGCTCCCTTCTGACCCAGGCCATGCCCACACCCCGTTTCCTCAGGCTCCACCCTTCAATGCTCCTGGCCAGTGCTCATTCTAATTTCTTCCATCGGTGGGTGGAATAGATTTTGTTATGCGCACTGAGGCATAGGCAGATGCGCACCACCAAGACACACAGGCTGCCAGTTGTGGTAGACTGGGGGTGCTCTACTCATCAGCTGGATGGCACCTGAATCTCTCCCGTGTGGCTGCCCAAGCCCTCAGCTTGTGGGGATCACGGGTCCTGGGTTGGAGCTAAGAGGTTCTACCACCCTCTGTCAGCCACATGATGGGTCAGGGGAAGAATCAAAGCTGAAACCTGGGTGCTGAGGGTTACCTTATAAAACCAGGACACCCTAGAGAGGGAGCGTATCTATGCCAGTGTCTACCAGCTCCCACTGTGTTGATGTGCTACAGTACATTACCACAACGTGAGCCCTGGAGACTGACACCAATACCCTCCTTCTCAGGGGTGTCCTCTTTTTTGAAAGGTCAAACATGGTAATCCTATCGGTGCCCTGATGTCAACACTTGGGCTCTGCCAGCTGCGGTGGGGGGGGCATTATTGTTTGGAGAGGCAACAAGGTTGGAAAAATGGCTCTTTATGCAGCTAGCATGGCCCACGTGAGCCACCCTCCACCCTACCCCATTAGATCTAGGGAGCCTGGTGACATGTACACACACTCTGCCCCCCAGCCCTGCGGGAGCACTCGTTGGAATCCCCTCTGCCTTGCACAGCGGCACCCCGCTCCAGAGCTCATCCCTCTGCACAGGCGACAGGATCTCTGAGCTGAGTCACCCCTGCTCAGCCCAGCATTTCGAGGAGGGGAGTAAAGGCAGTTTGGTGCCTACCATAGTCCATCCCCTGCAGCTCTGTGACCAGGCTACCCAAGGAAAAGGAAAACCCTATTGCCTGGCTGACGTGTGCAAGGCCCTAGCAAGCCAACCCCTCGAATGACACTACAACCATCCCAACACCTGCTACGTGTTCCCAACGGCCAGCGCCTGAGCCCTGCTTCACCACAGACCTCAGGAGCGTTGCTCTGGTTTTGCACTGGAGGAACTGAGCTCAGCCCCTGGGCCTAGCTCTGGCACTTCACCCACCATTGAAATGCAGCTACCCCTGGGGTGAAGCGCCACCGCTGTTTAACCTCTCCACCACGCGAGGAAGTAGGAGCCCATCCATAACGCAGGGACACTGTAACAAGGAGCTGTACAAATCCCAGGTGGGACAGCCAGCAGCGCAGCTCCCCTGCTCTACCAACAGATTCCTCATTGCACTTCCCTTGGGTCTCTCAGCCAATGGCTGATCACAGATGGCCTTGACTAGTCCGTGGGAGTTACTGTACCTACTGCCGCAGGTGTTTAGATTAGAAAGAGTCCAGCTGGTAAATAAAAGCCTTTCCCCACCTTGGAGCAGGGCCTGCATACTCAGCCATGAGCTGGCCAGTCACCTGGCTAGGCCATGCTGGGAACATAATACGATTATAAGATACCTATGTCTCTCAGAGGCTGCTCCCTACGCGTCACTGCCTGCACTGGAACCCCACTCAGGCCCAAGGAGGAGGCAGCTTAGGGCAAAAGGTTTACATAATGCTCATTATCAGACACTCCAAGGAAGGTGGCTTCACCCAGCTGGCTGTTCTTAGCTCAGATCCCAGCACAAGAGGTTTACTTGGCGTCTCCGTTCTCGCCCATAAGCTCTCTGCCACAGCCTCACGGTGCTCATGGACACAGAATGGTGCTAGAGCCGGGAAGGTCACCATCCCCAGCTCTTGGGCGCCCCGAGCACGGAGGGGATGACAGACAGCCGCAGGGGCCAAACCCCCCCAGCTCTGAGCACAGGCGTTTGCCTGGGCATGACAGCATACACTCTAACAGCCCCTCCCTCAATGAAAGACCTCTAGGGCAGGGCCAGCACCCAGCCCAGCCCAGCCACTCTTCATTCGAAGGGGTTGGAGTCTGCGAGGTCCCCCAGTGCAGGGTGTGAGAGGAGCAGGTCCCTATGGGGGAGTGAGGTGGGAGCCGGTGGGGAGCACTGAGGCACAGGCAGGGGCCCAGCGTACTCTGCAGCAGGCAGGAGCGGAGGGTCCAGTGTGGGGCGGCAGGTACCTCCAGGCTAGCTGAGCTCTAGGGGGTTAGCCTTTAATGGCGCTCCTGAGCGAGGGGTTTATGGCTGCCTTCTCACAGGGCATCCAAGGGCAGCTAGCTTAGCAGACAGGCAGGGCAGCCCGCGGCTGCCTCCACAGCCCTTTCCTGGGCACAGCTTGTTGCCAGGCAGTATCTCCCAGGTCTGCCTCCAATGAACCTGCAGAGCAAGTGTAACCCACACAGCTGCTGAGTGTGGTTCATTGTCCCACGTCGTGGCACCTCGACCACTTACACAGAGAAAGTCTCCCCCACAGCCTGAGCTGAGAGCCCCCCGGCTTTTAGCTCAACGAGCAGAGGCTCCTCCACTAAGCTCCAGAGGTCCCAGGTTCAGCTCCACCTGTCCACATTACACAACCAGGTGCTGCATGAGCTGGGGAGAGCCCTGCAGAGAGGGCTGGTGATGGGGGGCTGCATTCAGTGGGTGGGAGGAGGCGGGTGACAGGGTGTTCACGTCCTCAGTGCGCCGGGGTGGGGGTTATTCACTCGTGTAGGCAGGGGCTGCTGCATGGGGTGTCAGGGTGGACACTGCACTGAATGGTGGGAGGGGGAAGGGCAGCATATGAAAGGCCAGAATGTTCTCAGTAGCATCTCTCTGGGCTCAGTCCTGGCCTGTTCTGCGCAGCAAGTCCCTTGGCGCTGTCCCTCCCCATTGTGAGCCGTACAAACCCCTGCATTGTGGCTCTGCTCGGCCTGCGTCACTGCTGTGAGCACAGAGTGGGGGTGTGGAGGCCTGTACCATCTGGGCCAGGGGATCTTTGCCCTCCTCTGAAAGGAACCTTTGAGCTGCCAGCTCTCAGGCCGGCAGGGGAAGCGCCCTGTTGAGCCAGTGAGAGGCACTGAGACAGAGAGGGTGGCACCGGGCCAAGGGAGGCGAGGAGACACAGCACGGATGTGTGCTCTTGGCCGAACCGACGTTAGACAAGCCTGACCTGAGCAGAGAGTGGAGTCAACCCTGCCCCAGGACTGGTGTGGGGCAGCCAGACACTCCAGGACTAATGGAAAAGCAGGAGGAGACCTGCCACAGCAGCTCCCTGTGCAGAATGCTCACTGAAGATGTCCCTAGCCCCTGAATGTGCCACAGAGGGTAAATGCCTTCGCAGACGGATGCAGCTGCCAACCGCTCTTGCTACCTCCCTCGCCCCATTCTCTTCCCAGTACGCCAGCTCTGCCTTCTTAGGCAAGTGGCCAGATTTCCCCCTCGGAGCTGCTGGTTTCCCCAGTCTGGGAAAGAATCTTCGCCAGGCCCCTGCAGCAAACCTCCCTGCAGACTCCTCTCCAGTTTCCAGCAAGCTTGACATCATTTGAAGGGTTAAATCCATGTTCATCAATGCCTAAGACTTCCTCGCCCTGGCTCCATGCCTCCCTTGTCCCCAGCTTCTCACCTTCTTCACCTCTGCCCCTGTTCTGCAAAGAATTGCCCACTCACCTGGTCCTTTTCCCCTTCAAACTCCTGATGAAAATACACCTGCTCCCAGAACCACTCCAGCTCCTGGGATGCCCTCTTCCTCCTCAGCTGCTCCCTGCGGGGGCACAGCTCTGCAGTGGGCACACTTCTACCTTCAAACCGTGTGGTCTCGTACCCAGGTGCCCAAGCAGCAGTGGGGGCCAGAGGGGGTTGTAGCTTGGGGGGACCCTGCTGCCACTGGAATGCTTGTGTTTTGAGAACCCAGAAGTCAGGCTCCACTCTCTGGAACTGGGTGTGCCTATTAGTGCAACCAAAACACTCGCACGTGGTCACTGCATGTGCAAATTCCATGGCGTGGGCTAAGATTCGACGCCTTAATGGCTATAAAATATCTCCCAAATGACAGGGGAAAATAACAAACAGGTGACTCCTCCTAAACTGGTTGTCCTGAAGAGACGGCTGTCCTGGCAGAGCAGAGGCAGGTGCCAAAGAAAGCCGCGTGATCTGGCGGCTGCAGCTTGCCGATTACCAAAGCACACAGCCCTGCCACCTCCTCAGGCAAACTCGGCCAGCCCCTGTGAGAAATCCACATGCCCGCTAGTGAGCAGCAGGAGGAGTTTGTGCCCAGATGGTCACGTGTGAAACCTGCCATTCAGGGACTAATGTGCCAGCAGCCACCTTGCCTGCTGTTCAGTAGCGCTGGCGGGTGTGTCACAAGCACACCACACCCCATCCTGCGGGACAGAGGCCATGGCAGCAGGCCAAGGCTCTCTCCTCAGGCGCTGGTGGGAAGTGAGGGGGCAGGGGCAGGGGGTTGCTCTCTGATGCGGGGGAGTCAGGAGCTGTGGATGGCAGGCCCCAGCTGCCCCCACCCTATCTGGCCCACTCTGGGGCTTCACCTAGGCTGACTCATCAGAGCCCTGTGCATTTTCCGACAGGCTGCTTAGATGCACAAAACCCCTGGTGTGCTGAGGACCCCAGGGCAACTCCCCACGGAGATGCTCCTCCTCAGCATGGGAGGAAGTACTTTGTTCTCCTTGTCTAAGAGACCTAATCGCCTTGTTTCCCTCACTGGTTGTGACATCAGCTGCTCCAGATAACCCAGGGGACGTTTGAACCACACCCCAGAGCAGGGGCTTGGCACAGGGTGCCAGCAAACCATCCCGGCTCTACTCTCTCCTTCCCTTTCCCTGGGGCACAGCATAATGGGGTCCTGCATCTGCCACCCCAAGCAGCAGAGGTAGCACACAGAGTCACTGCTGCCTCTGCTGTCCTCTCTACCCTCCACAGCACCTGCTAAGCCTGGTCAACCCTTGGATGGGAGACCTCCAGGGAGCAGCCAATCATGTCAGGGAGTGATGTTCATTGTTCAGCAGTGGGTGCTTTCCCCATTGAGTCATTCCTGACCCCTGCGTGGCAGCAGGGGTGCTGTGCTTCTGCAAGTCTTTCACGTGCGCTGTGTAGCTAGTTCTGACCCCTGGGGGCTTCAACAATCCCCCTGTACCATCTGTGACAATCTGCTCCTGTGTCCTGGCTGAAAGACACCTCCTTAGGAAATAACCAGCCAACCTAGAATGCCCCTGCAGGTCCCTTTACTTTACTATACTGTGGGCCTGTTCATTATGGACCAGTTACCTTATTCCACCCCAGACACAGCTGCATTTTAGTGATGGGAACTCTGTTCCTCTGCTAGGTTCTGCCAGATACACCACAGACCCGACTCAGGGATGAGGATGACCAGTCATTTTCCATGGATCAAATATGCATCAAAGGAGTATAACTGTAATCCCTTTTCTTTCCTCTCTGGGTCACTCGGGACTCACTCATGTGTCTGTCTGCCTGATGGGTATAATATTAAAGGAGAGCCTGAGTGTCTCAGTGGTGATGCTAGATAGCTGGGAATCCCCTTCCACCCCTTATTTCTAAAGCTCTGTAAAATGGTGGTGCCTCTACTAGGCTGGCCCCTGTGCACACTTAATGGTGTGCCTGGGAACCTCCAGGAATACTTTCTCCAGTTATAATCTGGATTTCACTCCCAAACAGCAATTATAAATAGTACATACCAAAGAGACCAAATTAGAATTAACACACACCTTGACTTAACAACTGAAGGAGACAGAGTTACAGACTAAACTTGAATGAAATCAATTAACAGTAAACACAGAAACAAATGAAACATACGACTAGCCTGTACACTGCCACCAGCTATCCCCCCCTCCCCCCCAGTGCACACTCTTTAGTTCTCCAGTTACAGTTACTTGCTTGCGCTGGCGCGTGGCTCTTGTTCCACTGGATTGCAGACAGCTGGGTGGGGATTTGTGTATCAGTCCAGGCAAGGCAACAAGCTGACCTGGAGATGGCCTCTGCAGCACTTCCATAGGCACAGATAAAGTTCCAAAAGCAGGGAGACCACCATCTTCTTCCCCCAGCCTAGCCAAAATGCCCCCACTTTCTTTCCCTTTCCTTCCCAAAGGCTCCTGGGAGTTGTAGTCTCTAGAGCCAGAGTGCAGCACAAAGGATCCTCCTCAGAGAGGCTCCTATAGACAGAGGGACTGATATAAGCCATTTCCTCTGTCCCCATTGGGGAGAGGGGTACATGTCCATAGCCAAATTAAGCTGCTACATAGTAATGTACAGCCATTAACAAGGGTGAGTATCTTTGCCCCCATTTTATAGCTGAGTGGGTTGGTCCCAAACAATTGATTTGCGTTATGTAGCTCATACAGGGATAGCACCAATGAGGTCCTGGCAAGCTCACCTCTGCTGGGACCACTAGACCACACTGCCACTCAGCAAGGTGGCTTGCTCAGCCTCCCTCTCTCTTCTGGCTGATGACCTCATCCTTCACGAAGAAATAGCCCAACTGCAGCTGCCAAATCCAGGCAGAGGATAAATCTAGGGAAGCCGGGCTGGGCTGGGCTGGGAGACAGACATCCCTGCCCCCTGGGCCACAGCCCCTGGAAAACTAAGGAAGGCGCAACAGTGGCTGGCTCTGCTGCCTTACGCTTCCCTACGCAGCTGAAACTGCAGGTCCACGTGAACAGCCCTCTGCAGCCACCGTACCTTGCCACGGCGGCCAACAGGCGGGAGGCAGCAGCTGCGTCCCCACGGCGGTGCGGAAGAGGCCAGGCAGGATGACAACAAAGACTTGAACTGTCCAAGCCCGTTGGCGCCACCCCAGAGAGCAGGAGATGCTTCAAGTCACCTTGCCCTGCCCTCTCTGCCCCTTGGTTCCTGCACTCGGTCAGCGAGAATCAGGGCTGTCTTCTCTACAGCTCCGGCACATGCTGCACAACGGCTGAAACAACGAGGTCCAAGCCCAGAAGCCCCCCTCTCCTACGGATAAGAACAGCAGCTCCCAACCCCCCCCCACCAGGTCAGATGTGGCAGACTGCTGGCCCCTGCACACTGTGCAAGCACCTCCTTGCAATCAGCCGTGACTCCGGACCAACACAGAACGACTTTTCTAGAAGTTGGTGAATACAGTTCCTGCCAGTCCAGGCGGCCTGTGGCAATACACAGAAGCCTCCTGCTGCCCCAGTTTTGGCTTTGAGATAACCCATTTACACACTAAATCAGAGCAGGACACAAGGTATTGCGTGTGCAGCCAGGAAGCAGTGGGGGACAAGGGAAATAAGCAGCCAGCACACTGGCCAGGTGCCGCTACCTCTCCAGGAGAGCTACCGGGAAAAGAAAGCAACCAGCAGACAAAGTGATCCAGGCCTGAGCTGTTCTGAGTCTCTCTAACCTGGGCTAGGCTGCCGTGTGACACAGGCTGTCTTGGTTCTAAGCCTCAGAAGGGCAGCCGGCTTAATCTGTAACTTGAAAAACAATGAGCTGTCCTGTGGCGCCTTAGAATAATACATTTCTGAGGTTGTGAGTTTTTGTGGGTAAAACCCGCTTGGTTTTACCCACGAAAGCTCATGACCTAATACATTGGTTAGTCTCTAAGGTGCCACAGGACGGCTCGTTCTCTCTTGGTATTGTTAGGCTGCTTGTCCACTGTGGCCCCACTCACTGCACTCTACTGGGCCCCTCCAGGTTAGAGCAGCACAGATGAGTTCTGAGAGCAGAGGTGGATGGTTTATTCAACCAGCTCAGGTCATGATACTGAGAAACATCAGAGGGGTTCACACACCTGAGCCCCCTCTGGCCCTGGGCACTCCTTGTGTGTGGAGGAGCTGAGGGAAGCCAGCAAATAGGAAGTGCTAACACCTCCTGATGTGACACTGCTGAAAAAGCCACCACCCAAAATAGCAACAATGAGCAACAGGCCACAGTGTCACCAGCACAGACCACTGTAGAGAGTCCAGCCAATATGGACACTTGCTAAGCAGCTAGGGAAGCTCCTTGGAAATACTTGGAAAGTGCAGGAGGCCAAGACCTGTGGGAGAGTTAACAACATTCCCACCAGGCACAGCTACTCCTGCCAGCAAACAGCTCCTCAGGGCACATGCAACAAAACTGCTGCAGAGACACGGCGGAAAAATGGTACCGGAGCAACCTGCCAACACAGAACCAATGAAACCCTCCTAGAAACACTTGGCTCAGTCACCAGCCTCTACTGCTCCCAAGGACTGGACGTGCTTGGTTGGGTTAGCCATGGCCGGAGGAGGAGAATAGTGATAATGACACAGGTAACGTATTCCTGCTATAGAGCGTCCTGGATCACATGCACTGCCAGTGCCGGGCTTGATACAGTCTCTAGACGGGGGGCCATGTCCTGGACTTGCAGGCGGTTGGTGTAGGAGACAAAATGACCAGGTATCATCTCTCTATAGCTTCTGTGCTGAGGGCAGAGGAGGCCGGGCAAAGGTCAGACCACTGAGTGAGGATGGGGTATCACTAACGCTGTAACAGGAGGAAGTGCAGAACAGGAGGCAAATGAGAAGGGAGGATGTGTGAGGAGCAGAGGGCAAGAGGACAGAGAGGAGAAGAGGGGGCTTGATGGAGAGGGGGTAGAGGATACTGGGTTGTGATGCAAAGAATGGGAATGAAACTGATGGCTGGCCCATAGGAATAACAATGAATTAGGTTTGCCTGGCGAAGGCTGTTTGCGTGCATGGACATTCTATCAATGAAGCTGAATTCAGTGAGGCACCAGAAATGAAGCAAGAGGGTTTTGTGACTCCTACCTCGCCAGCATCAGTTTCCGCCTCCTCTGTCTCTTGCTCATCAAGGCCTTGAGTGTCCCAGAGACATTCTCATTCCCATCACTACAACTGCTTACCGCTGAAACTGGGAAGAGGAGCCAAGACACCTCTCCACAGCCAAATGCTGTTCCAGCATCTCTCTTCTCTGGTCCCCGGGGAAGGCAGCCAGCTGCCAGGGTTTGTTTTGATGGCACTCACCTGTCAGTGACGGCGCGGTGTTAGTTTATGTAACTGGGTTGGCTTTGATAGCTAAGTCATTCCTTAGCCCCTTCACACACCTTGGAGCTAGTCTGGGACCTGGCAGAGCAGCCAAACATAGCCGCTGACATAGTCACAACCCAGCCAATAAAGCATGGCTTCTGGAGTCTCACCACCTAGCCTGAGGGCGGGCCCAGGAACCTGCCCAATGCCCCATCACCTAGAACAGCCAGGAAGGGTCTTGGCTGCTGGCTCACTGCCCAGCCTGATAGTCCAAGCCCAGCACTGCTACACACCAGCCCTGTGGCTGCAGTGTTTTGCCATCCCACGCAAATCAAGACACTGACCAGACTAGCTCCATGATGTCCAACCAGTTCTGCTCTAGCCCCATTAATCTGAAAATATATTTATTGGTCAAGCCAGCTCACCCCACACAGCTGGCCAAACAGCCACGTGTGGCTCGTGCCTAGAGTGTTGGACAGCACGGGCGTAGACAAACCGAAAGGAATTTTCCAGTGCTAGCTCATCCAATCGCTGCTGCGAGACACCCCAGCAGGCTGGTGCTTTCCTATAGCCATAATTTCACCAGAGGCGATTAATTAAGTCCCCGTGGCTGGAAAATCTTGATCCTTTTTTTATTAATTGAAGTGCCCGCATACACTTGAACAGGCCAGCGTTAGCTGGCTCGTAGCCCAGCAGTATCTAATGGTGATTGTGGGTTGCAGTGAGTAGGACAGCAGGCACCTCCAGGGCAGCTTTGTCTCCCCTCAAGTCCACAGCCACAGCCACGCCCACTAATCGCCAGGGATCGGGCAGAGCGTGGATCATGCCAGATTGACAGACAAGTTTGAGCCCCTTCTCGCCACATGGCTGCCTGGCCGATCAAAGAGCAGGTGGGGAAAGAGCTTGCTTGACCAATTGCAATGTGCCTCCCGGGTTCTAGACAACAAAGGGAGGTGAGGAGGGTCTGAAGGGGAACCCATCGGCTTCTCTAGCTGCCGTCAGCATTCTGCATCCACAGCCATGGGCACACAGCCAGACAGTCTGATCCCTGGGCATACCCCCCAAGTGCAGGCACTGGGGCAACCCTGTCTTTAATGTCTCCAAACTAGTGATGGGGGTTCATCCCAGCTGGGCCACACGTAAGGCCCCTCCAGCTGCACTACTGGAGGTCTGGGGGATGGGTCATCCTGGAGTTGATTATCCCAGTGGTAGCTCCTGATCAGGCCCTGTCCTGGGGCTCCACACCCAGCAGAGCATCATGGGACTCAACCTGACCTGTCCACCACTAGCACTGGGCAAAAAGGCCCAGTGGTCACTAGTTTGATGCAGGACTTGATGCACCATTTCTGCCAGTGAACTCACCACTTTACCTCCGTGTCCTTGGGGGCGGGAGGGAAGGGGGACAACAGATTGTGGCCTCACCAACTGCACAAGGGGCTGTGAGGGTTCAGTCTTTAATGTCCCTTCAGGCAATATGTGCTGAGGGTCATGCAGAGGGACTACCTGGGTATGGTGAAGGCTCAGAGCTGTGCAATCTGCTTTGCTTGTCTTCCCCCTGAGCTTGTTGTTAGTCTCCTAGGCAGTGACTGCCTATTACAGACCAGGATGGAAGCAAACTGGCCTAGGAGGCAGTGCCTGAGTCAGGGCTAGTGGGCAGAACCAGCATCCAGGAGTGGGAAATGAAGCAGAGTCTGCATTGGAGTCAGCTGCCAATTACCTGCACTAGGGGCCAGGTCAGGGCCAGGACTCAAAATCAGGCCTGTTACCTGCTGGCTGGAAGTGAGGTGTAAGGGCAGGAGCTGAAGGCAGTACAACAATCAAACAGAAGTGTGGGTGGGTGCGTGGGTGCTAAGGCAGGAGCCAGGAGCAGAGCAGGAGGATCCAGTGCAGACACATGAAATCAGCCACGTGAAATCATCAGTGCAGCATCTGAAGAAGTGAGTCTGTGCTCACGAAAGCTCATGCTCAACTGCCCTGGGGCCTGGCACTACAAAGAGCCCCAAGCTCTGGCCATTGCCCCTGCTACAGCAGCAGTGCTGGAGCCCCAGGCCCTTTACATTGCTACCGGAGTGCCACACCACATGCTCTGGGCAGTGCTGAGAGGGGCAGGGGGTGTGGTGCTCTCCAGGCAGCACTGAGGGCTGCCTAGCTCCATCCCTGCCCCTTCCACCCAAGGCCCTGCCTCTCCCGGGGACATGAAGCAGGGCCCCTCCTGCTGCCTTGCCCAGAGGCCCATAGAGGCTGCCTGCCTCCTTGAGGACTTCCCTAGACCCAAGACAGGCAGCGCTAGAGGAGGGCAGGAAGGCTCTGTCCTACTCGGTTTTTTTTTTGTAAGAGGGAGGCCTTAAATGTTTTGGAAAAGGGAAAAAAAAACCCCCACCATTAAAGCTCCAACACTCTCAGCCCTCAAAGCAGCGAGTTAGAGCTGCAGCCACCTACGCTGGGACTGCCGGGGACTCAGCAGAGCCACAGCAGGGCCCCCAGGGCCGTGTGGGAGAACAACCAGAGAGCAATTGGAAGTGGCACAGAAAACACGTGATAGCCTGAGCCCAAAGATGGGCTAAAGCCAGCATCATTAGCCCTCCACACAGAGCATCGCCCTCCTCAGCTGTCAGAGCCAAGCCAGAACTTAGGAAAGCAGAGAGGTACATTCCAGTGCCCTCCTGCTACCTCTGCAAGGCTTCTCCCTGTCTGCAGACAGGCACAGCTGCTCTTGGAATTGGACAGTTCATTCCTGTGCCCCATGAGGGCTTGTAGTAGGGAGGCCATAAAGAGGAGCCTGTTAAGGACATGACATTTCACTGCATTGCATTTCACCTGAGCTGTAAGACCTTCCATGCGCCAACAGCGCGTGGATGTCACTGCACAGTACAGGCCTGGAGGTGCTGCTGAAGGTGCTGGAGCAGCCAGTGAGGAGAGACTTTCTGGCAGGCTTTACCTTGAGCTCAGCACCGGTTCAGCCAGACCCTGCAGTCAATAGCTCGCCTCTTTCAACCTTCCTCCAGCTACTCTGTGCATTGACAGTAACCCAGTCATCTTGGGCAGTGGCCCATCCAAAGCAGTGCTCAGTGAGACTCTTACCCCAGCGTACTGGGATTTCTCTTTCCACGCGTGTTTGTGTTGTGGGGAGACTGTCCCACGATGGACACCTATGGGCATGGCATGGGCCCGCCTGGCGATTGGGGCAGCCAACTAATAAGGGTGATGGCAGAAACAGTATTGAGAGTACTGAAGGAGGCTGGCGTAAGGAACTTGGTGGGACCCGAGGACGTGGGGCAGGAGCAGATGGGGAAAAAAAAAATCACGAGGGTTTTGTCTGTAGCATGGTCCATTAGGGCTCTGCGTTCGCTGCATCTCAGTGACTCTAGTGTGGTTCCCAAGGAAAGAGTGCAGGACTCTTTACTGGCCCGTGTGCAGGCTCACCCAGCTGCCTCTTTGATCCCCAGGTTCATTCCCACCCCGAGCTTCGGCACAGCGCTAAAGATCCTGCAGGCCCAGTTACCAGTTTCAGAGCTCCTCTCACCTGCCTAGGACACTTCAGCTGGTGTTTCTGCACCCTCACCCGGGACTGGCTCTGGGATTCTGCTGACGATGCGCCAGGAGGAATTGACTCCAGCTCCCCCCCCCTGCCACTGAGCTGGCTCTGCTGGCCAGAGGGACTGAAAACTCATGGCAGTCTCTGCTGCCAGCAGGCGCGATTCCATGAGCACCCAGGGCATTGACACTGAGCCCAGCTCCAAGTCCAGCAGCGCCTGGAAGTGTAGGGCAGCAGCTCGGAGCTGCCAGGGTGGAAGGAAGGGCTCTGACCCCGACAGCCCTGGGGAGGGAGGGGAACGAGAATGGGTCTGAGCCCAACAGCAGCCAGGCGAGAGGAGCAGCTCTGAGCCCTCGATACCAGCTGCCTGGTGCCAGAGTGGGAGGGGCCCAGCTGTACAGCCACTGCTCAGAAGAGAACTGCTCTTCCACACTGTCCTCAGGCCTGGGCAGTCAGACACCCTCCTCAGGCTGCCTCGCCGCCTGTATCCCTTCAGTGCAGCTTAACCTGCCCAGAGGCGCATGACCACGCCCAGGCCTTGCACCCCTCCCGCACCCTGCAGAGAGCCAACCCCTGTCTATAGCCTGGCCCTTGGGGCTCCAGAAAGACCAGGCCTCCCAGCTCCAGCAGCAGGAGACAGGCTGTGAGCACTTCTCCCGCTGGAGCCCCTGCCAGAGCAGGACTGGCCCAGCCCAGGAGGGTGGCTGTGCCCAGAGCCAGTCCTGGATTCACTGACCTTAGTGAGCCTCAGCCCTTTGGTCCCTGGTTTTGCTTTTTTTTTTTGAGCTAGAGTTCCCTGCGTTCCCCTTCCCCTGCTTTTGGGGGGCAGCCACAACCTCCCTGCAGGCCTCTTGCCGCGGGGTCGGCCTTGCTCGAGTTACATTATGTCTGGCTGACATTTCCCTGACCAGAAAGTGCACACACATTCTCTGCCCTGTCCCCTCACAGAGGCCGCGCACAGCGCTTCCCTCGCGGCAGGGCAGCATGTGGGGAGCCCCCGTGTGCCTGCCCTGCTCATCTCATAGGACACAGGAGAGGCACCGAAACAGCAGCAGTGAAAGCTCCGCATGTCGGAGGCATAGCAGGCCTCAGCTGGGTTTCACAGCCAAGCCCCAGCTAATTAGCTGACGATACATTGCCCTGCGCCTGCCTGGCCGCTGTCAGGGGCCCTGCTCTCCCTTGGAGACTTCACTTCAGCCCCAGACAGTGAAGCAGCGTGCTGGGGTATCTGGCTTCCACACCTGCCTTCAGCAAGCTGTGTACTTGGGGGCGGGGAGGAAGCCGCGCAAGGAGGGGGGTTTCCTGCTCGTCCTGCCTCTGCAGAAGGTTAAATACCAGGCAGGCAGGGAAAGAGCTCAGGGCTCCATTCCAGGATCAGCTACGCGCCCAGAGCTTAGCACCAGTAGCAGTTGCCAAGCAGGGGCTAAGATTAGCGCACAGCGTGCACAGATATTACAGCGGTTCCACTCCTGCCCAGACACACACGCTGCAGGCAGAAAGAGTCTAATTCCATGGCAATCAGGGACACCAGAGAGGAGACTTTACCAGGGGCTCCAAGGAAAGTCCCATTGCTGGGGGTCAGGTAAAACAAAGCCTGGTGTGCTGGCTCCTGGGAGGCAGCCTGGGGTTGGCATTATAGTCACAAAACTTAGAAGCATGGGGGAAAAAAAGGGGAAGAAATTATCCTGCTGCAGTCCCATGGAGAAAGGGAGCCTTTTTGTGCTGGCTGCTCATTCCCCTGGAGCATCAGAACCCCACCATCCAGCCAGGTGTCCAGAACAGCCCTGGACTCAGCAACGACAGCATGCAGGGGCTGCGGGGACAGAGGGGAAGGAGTGTCTCCTCTAGTCCATTGCCTGCCAAATCATACCCACTGCACTGAGGGAGAAACATCCCAACTGACCATGCTGCAAGAACAAGACATTCAGAAATCCAGCTGCAGGAGGCTCCAAACACGGAGCTGAGCTGCAAGAGGCTCCCATCTGACTGACAGCTGAGCTCAAAGAAACTGGCTGGAGATTGGGGTTGGGTGGGTGGAGGTGCCAGTCTGGGGACTGAGTCTGGCTGGAGACTAGTGCAAGGGGAGGAGGTTCTGGTTTAAGGACTGAGTTTGGCAGGAGGATGGGGTGGGGCGGGGGGTGAAGGTGCCACTCAGAAGGCAGAGCCCATGGGAAGCTTTTGATGTGACAACTGATCCCACAGGAGGCTCCAAAATAAGGTCTCACTGAGAGACTTACGACAAGCACCTTTGAAAAGCCAGGCTGTGACTGTGGGTGCTGGGTTCTTTTGAAGAGCTGGACCCCCAAAGCCTCCTGCCCATGGCACCAGGAAGCTCAAAGCTTTGCTCTAGGTCAGGGTAGGGGTAGAAATATTTGGCTTAGTTCAGGGGCAGGCAACCAATTAGACACTAAGAGCCAAAATAGCTGTGGATAGAGTTCAGAGAGGCTTGTATTTTATATGTGTGTGTATGTATGTATGTATGTATGTATGTACACACACACACACACACACACACACTTTGTCTGCCTAGCTAGATATATTATAATAAACAATAAATAATAACAATACATATCAAGCTAGACAGATTAAAAATAAAATAATACATGGCTCAGAGCGTCCTCCCCAAGAGCCAGGCATCCCAGAAAGCAATGCTCAAAACCAATCCCTCATCCCTCCTCCAGAGCCAGGCACCCCCCGCCCCAACCCAATGCCCGGGACTCACCAGAGCCACTGCTGCCACATGCTCCTCCCCACACATGCTGGGGCATGCACAGCACTGAGCAGTCCAGGCACATGGCTCTGAGCAGGAGCCACAATTCATTGACCAAAGAGCCACATGCGGCTCGAGAGCCATGGCTTGGCCACCCCTGGCTTCGCCGGGCAGGCAGTCTCTTTGCTGTTCTCTCCAAAAACATGCAGCTTGTAGAACAGTCACAAGTGGAGGCTCTGTGTCAAGGGGGTGAGCACAGGTCCTTGCAGAGGTCTGTTCCTGAGGGACATTCCATTGTTCCTTGCCGGGCAAGTTGCAGCTTCACTTTTAGGATCCAGCAGGGTCTATTCTCAGCTGTTTCTAGCTCAGCCTTGGTTTGCTCTGGGCAGACACTACCCCCCCCACCACACCTCCCACAGCTTTTATTTAATAAGTCTGTCTGGGCAGGGGCTGCAAAGGAGTTTAAGGGTTCACCTACACTGCAGCGTAAAGCCAGCATTAGTAGAACTCGATTTGGCAGATCCTGTGTTTGTTAATCTCAGTCAGTCTCTAGGGTCTATGAACTAGTGTACAAACCATTTATTTGCAAGTGCAGGTTAGGAATTGTTGAACACTGTGTCATGCAGGTGCAGGCCCAAGTCCAATGAGTCCAATTCAGCTTTCCTACTGACCTCCCAGACAAGGCCCTTCTAGCCCTTGTTTTGGAGCGCAGGGTGGGAAAACTTGATTGTCCATCAAACTCAGCTATTCAGAGGACAAAAGCTGGTCTATGGGATTGCAGGATATTTTTGAAACTCCCAGAGCACAAGTCCAGTAGGTCTGAGTCTACACTGCAAAACAACAGGGCTTGACTCAGGCTTGGATCCTCTGCTCCTGTAGGACCTCTCTGTGGGCCCTGGATTACCATGACTCATGGGTAGAGGGAAGGGGAAGAGGCTTGAGCCTGTCAGAACTGTGGGCTTGCACTGCAATGGAGATATATCCTAAGAGACTTAGGAGCACACATCCCATCCCCCCAGGACCTCCACTGGGACTATGCTTCTAAGTCACTTATGTGCTGTGAAAATCCTACCCTGCATCACCAGATGTAAAACAAACCCAAGAAGTTATCAGCTGAAGTGGGAGTGAAAGGAGTGGGTCATCTGATATCAACTCACGGCTGGAAGCCAAAAGCTGCTGAACTCCAGGCACCAATTCCTACTGTAGCGCTGAGCAACTCCTCAAAGTTCTCTGCGCGTCTCACCATCGGTACCCAGGAGAGGACCTATTTCACTCATGACTGTTTATAAAGCTCTCATCAGCGCTGCCACCAATGGCCCTAACACTAAGGCAGATTTCTGGAAAGAGGAATGGCCTTTTCTGTGACCAGGTCACCTCCCACAGCTAGATCTTGAACATGCAGGGCCACGTATTTGCTGACTCTACCCTTCTACGCAACTTGAGCAAGAAAGGGCCAAGGGAAATACTGACGTGAAGTGTACCAAGTGTAATCAGCAAACAGCTACTTTATCTGCTATGGAGAGCGAGAGAGCAGGCTCCAAGTAGGGAAATGTGTTTGCTCACTGGTAGGTTTCTCTGTGCAGGAAGGCACTAGAAAATGCCCGGTACAAATGCATGCCATGCCAGCCAGTGGATGCCATCCAAGGAGGCTATGCAGCAAACTGGCCTAACCACCAGGGTTGTAGCTGGGGGGATGGAGTAGCTGCTGTCCCCAGAGGCAGGACTCCCTCGCGTTGGCTCAGCCAATATTTGAGATCGGTTTCAACATTTCTGCACCAGTGACCAGTACCCATCTTCCTGTTGTGCCCCATTGCTAGAGAGACTGTATGGAACCTCCCATATGGTTGACCCATTTGTAAGTGTGAGGACAAAATTACCTGTAGCCAGCACAACAGCTGTTGGAGCGGAGAGCACCGCAACCGTTGCACCTCAGTAGAATACCAGAAGCTTCCTCAGGACATGCAGTTTTGTCCGCAGGGGAACAGGCTCCTGCTCTGCACATCTGGACCAACTACTGTCTTAACACACCACCTTGTCAGCTAGCTAGTTCATGCCTGTGCAGCTTTCCATGCGCCCCCACAGCAGTATGCCTGGCCACACAGAGCATTCCTTAGATCTATGGCCCTGCAGCATGGGACACCCAATTACCCGGGACACCGAGTATCTTCCCCTCTCCCCCGAGCTGGAGCTTCTCCCTAAGCTTGCTCTTTCTACTGCCTTTGACAGCCATGTTGATGAGAGTTTTTCCATCCACATCACTTTTTCAAAGTCTTTCCGAGGTCACATGCCTCCCTGCTGGGGCTTGTGGTGACTCATGCATTAGCAAAAGGATTAGAGCAATTTTAACCTGCCTTGTGATGCCCTTGGAAACTGCTGCGTGTGTGCATCTAGGGAGCAGTTATCAATGGGCGGGATGGCAGCCCACAGCAACAGAGCAGGAAACACCATGGCCTGTGGTGAGCATCTCTCCTTGTGGGTTTGTTGCCTATTCTCTTCAGCAGCTGCTGCTGCTGCCAGCACCAGCTACAGGCTGTGAAAGTCCTGCTGTCTCATGCGCTGAACATCACTCCCAGTTGCTGTCTAAAAATACAATGTGCTGCATGGACAGGAACATCCCTGGAGCTCCTGCACAAAAGGCCCTGCGACCTCAACCTGTCTCCTGGGATTAAGGTGAGGCCAGCCCCACACGTTCCCTTGTATAATTGAGAGAAGAGTGAAAACAGACTAAAAATAGCCAAGACCTACCTGTCAGCTCAGGCTGCCGCAGCCACTGAACCTTCAATTACTCGCATTGGTGGCACTTCCACCTTTGTTCACTTCGTGCTAGCAGAACTGTTGAGTACGGGACAGAGATCCTGTGTTGAAAGCGAGGGCTGGGGTGAAGTGCTCTGTTATCACAAAACAAGCTCAAAAGGGCAGCTCTACCCACTCTGCACCAGCCTTCATCCAGAGGGGCCCTGAGGAGAAGGGGGTACCCAGCTTCCATGCTCTGTACCAGCTTCAGCCTCTCTGCTGGGACTCCCAACAATGGGGTGAGTTAGTGACAATTTCTGAGCTGTGGACACACATTCTGTCTCCCACCCACAGACAGCACTTAACATTAGGAAGCTGAGGAGGTAATTATGTAACTGGCATTCTTATAAGAAAGGCTGTTAGCCAGAACTTCTGAACAAGATGGCAGGGGCAAAAACACAGGGAATCTCATGCTAGGCTAAATAATATGGTCGTTGAGATCTCTTTCACCTTTTGTCTAGGTTACATCTTTTAACCCGTGAGCAACACTATTTCAGACTAAAAGTGAATATAACTCAGTCTTCCCCATCCTGCCATACAAAGGAGAAATACCTATACTTCAATGTACTGGATGATATATTTTAAACCAGAGTACTCCAATTCTGAACACCATTTCTGGTATTTTGGACCCAAAATCTCCCTTCATAAAAACAGATATAATGGCTCAGACCATCTAATCCAGTATCCCGTCTTCCGACAGTGGCAATGCCAGGTGCCCCAGAAGTAAGGAACAGGTAACCAAGTGACCCATCCCCTGTTGCCCATTCCTAGCATCTGGCAGAGGCAAGGGACACCTTCCCCCCTCATTCTGGATAATAGCCACTGATAGACATATCCGCCATGAATTTAGCTAGTTCTTTTCTGAACCCTGTTAAAGTCTTGACCCTCACAACATCTTCTGGCATGGAGTTCCGCAGGTTGACAGCATTGCATGAAGTACTTCCTTTGGTTTTAACCTGCTAGCCATTAATTTAATTTGAAGTTCCTAATTTTTGTGCAATGGGAAGGAATATATAACTTCCTCATTCACTTTCTCCACACTAGACCTCTATTATATCCCTGCTTAGCTGTCTCTTTTCCAAGTTGAATCAGTCTGATTCATCTCTCCTCAAGTCAGTTGTTCTGCACCCCTAACTATTTTTGCCCTTTTCTGAACATTTTCCAACATATCTTTTTGTGATGAGGCAACCACCTCTGTATGCAACCACCTTCATATTCAAATTCGACACATTAACACGTGGTTTGAACCCGGATGGCAATTACCTGGCCCATTACAAGGACTCTCTTACATACTTTGCTTTATCTTAACTCTTGACTTCCTGCCTCCCTACCCGCCCTCTGTTCTGCTCACCTTGATAACAATTTTTTTTGATTTGTCAGCCTTGATAACTATTTTTGATTCGCTGTGCTTTAAATATTGAGTCTGTTCTGATATGGCTATGATCTGAGGAAGTGGGACTGTCCCATGAAAGCTCATCACCTAATAAATTATTTTGTTAGTCTTTAAAGTGCTACTGAATGGCTTTTTTGTTTTACCACTGTATGCAGTATTCAAGATGCGGGCATGACATGGATTCATACAGAAGCAATAAGATTATCTGTTCTCTCACCCTTTGCTAATAATTCCAAACGCTGGTTGCTTTTTTGACTGTGACTGCAAATTGAATGCACGTTTTCAGAGAACCATCCACAATGACTCCAAGATTTATGGTGATCAAATGAGATCACTGCTTGCCAAGTAAAGATGAATTCAAATCACCAACTATTGCGCTACCATTTTTGCCTCTAGCCAGCCCTTGGGATCCTCAGTTGACTCAAAGTGAAGCACAGGAATTTGGAGTCACCAAATGCTTGAGTTACATGAGACCAGACTCCTTTGAGAAGGCAACACAGAAGTAAGGGTGGCAATACCACAACCCCTTGTAACTCCCTTTTGGCTCAGGACCCCAAATTTGGAAACACTGTCTCAATCTTTATAGTACAAGACAAATGCACACAAAAGACCACATTTCACGAAAGGAGAGCAAATTTCACACTCAGAGATGACTTTTATGGCTGTGAATTTGACAGGGCCCTATTCATGGGTAGTTTCCCAGAAACAGAGTGTCCCACACCAGCCCAGCAGCGCTCACTCACATCCAGCATCTTTTCTGGCTGTGTCCAGTATCAGATGCTTCAGCCGAAAATGCAAGAAATCCAGTAGTGAATAATCATGGACTAATGTACCCAGAGAGAAAGCTGCTCCTGACTCATAGGCAGTTAGTAGTTGGTTTGCACCCTAAAACCCAACATATTTTTACCCTATCAAACTTACATGTGAATTCTCACTGCACACACCAAATGTTAATTTTTTGATCCTCATGAAGCTTTAATAATATCTTGTAGTTGTGACTTTGACAAGTTAATTACATTTCGGAATTTAACAAAAACTGATATTTAACTACTGCCAAAGACTGATGGTCACTATAAAAAACCAAAACTATGAGAAGAGCTAACAGTAAAAATTTGGTGAACATCTACAAGAAACTTAGAATAGCACTGTCAGAATAGTTAGCAGCCTCAGCCATTAAAGAGTAAGTATGAACAGAAGAAAGTCAGAAGAAACTGGTGGACTTTGAGTAGGGGAACATCACTTGGAGAATCAATGTGTTACCTGAAAATAAATGTGCGTCAGTAATAAACCAAAGAATGGCAGAACCCATCTTTCATCTTGATTACTGCAGCAACCTCCATGGCCTCTCCCAGTACATACATCCCACTCTCCTCTGACACGTCTGAATACAACTGCTAAGATCATCTTCCTAACCCATTCCGCCAATATCAATCTCTGCATCGGGTCCTTCATGACCTGCCTGCTCTGCCTCTTGTAACATCATCTCATTTACTTTGCCAGCAGTGCCAGCTTTACTTGCACATACTTCAGCTGCTCACACATTACCATCCTAGCTTTTTCTTCCACTCTGCCCTTTGGGCATAAGACTCTGTTCATGGAGTGATACATAAGGCTTTCCTCATTTAAATTTTCCTCAAAACCCACCTTTACTGTGACATGTACAATAGACCAGCCAATCGGTATTGGTTTGATTGTGCATGATGGGTAAGAGTTGATACATATTCTTAAAAACTGAAGATGATTTGGCATTATCAGGTCACACAATTATCAGTCTGAAATGGGGTGATCTTTGTTGCTCTCATCTCCCCTCACTTTGTCACACTTGCTTATTGCATCTTGTCTCAAATTAGTGTATAAACACTTTAGCACATGGATTTTCCTATTGTACAGCAATCTAGCAGCTCTGTCTGACTTCAAACTTGGGTCAATTTATCTTAATGGTAATTTGTACAGAAGAGCCAAATGGGGCTATTTACCATAAGAGATGTATAGTAATGAGATCCTGAATTAATGTAATACAATTTATTGTATATTTTAAGAAGATAATTTTATTTATGCTTATTTCCCTCAATATCCACTGGTCAAACCCAGTTTCTATACTTTATGCCCAGGAAGATCTGTAAACTCCATCTCTTTTCTAATCACAGCAATGACACAATAACCGTTTACAATGAACAAAAAGAATTTTATTGGAACATATACACACCGGGATAACAGAGGTATCTGAGTCATCAAATATGGAATGTTTAAGAAATTGTTAAAATAAATAAGGATACCAAGATTTGCCAGTGCTAGCTCCAGCACCATTGTAAGTAAATGCCCTCCTCTGAACAAGTCTGACTCTGATGGGACCAACCCAACTGAGTCTGTAAAGATTCCTACCACTAGAAAGTGGCCAATAATTTTGGAATACAAAGAGTCACTATAGTGCTTTCTACCGATGAGCATTTCAAACTGTTTATTCGCTGCTTTCGTCTCTTATTTCTTTAATAATACCTATTAAGTTCTGAAGTCCAAAAACATAACCTGTGTCTTGGCCCTCATGCACCACGCTATCTTCCCCATAGTACTTGCAGGTTGTGTGGGCAAAGTCTATCATACGGACATCAACAGTACTAGCAGTAGGCTTGTATGCATATGCGCCAGCTGATTCATCTGAAGACTCCTCTGAGAGGTCCTCTAAGTCCTCTGGGTCTGAGTCCACAGCTACTTCCTGCAACTCCTTGCCATCATAAATGATAAGCAAGGAACTGGAATAGAAACGGTAAGACTCCTGTTTTTCTAAGACAGATTTGAGTTCAGTCAATTTCTTTATAACCGGCTCAAACAGTTCCCTGCGCAGGTATTTGCCATTATGAAAGAACTGGTAAAGTGCTTCTTTAAATCCTTGGACTGAAAGCTTTCGCCCATGGTATTTATTCATGAACATTAACTGGCCAGTGCCCGTCTGGTAGACCTGTTCAAGGGGGAGAGAAGAAGAAAAAGAATGGTTGGATTTCCAGCAATGGTAACTGTGAATCATACCCCAGAAAATTAACATTGTCCCAGCAGGAAAAGCAAGTTTTTATCAAGATAACGCGTTTGTCACTTAAAACAGCTTGTACGCAGATGGTGAGAAAAGCGTCCTAGCAACCATGGGCCAACCAATGTCTGAGGTATTGCTAGTCACAAAGGAAACTGAAAATTCCTCAGGCTTAGACTTAAGCACTTCCATTTCTAAGAAAGGGACGAAGAGTTTAAGAAAGATTAGGAAGGCTGGGGCCAAGATTTCTGAAGTCAAGTTACTACATGTAGGTCAGCCGCTCTGTATCACTCACTCCATTAGCACGTACAGATGCCTCTGCCAGCACCTTTCCCAACCTATTCCCAGAACTGCTGGAAATCTGAACGACAAAAACTGCCCACATGCAACACTGAAGCAAGGCCCCATAAAGGAGGAAATAGTACTTTTAGCAATCAGTAATCACTGCTGTTTCCTACATATTCAGACTGTCATTTAAATCAAACCCCACAGATCAAGTGACATCTACATTCATAGATCAGAGACCTGTAAATGGCACAACCACCCTTTATAGATCTGTATGTTTCTCCAGCAGAGGCCTTTATGTCTGGAGGGCACACATGCAAAATTAGCTGCAAAGCAGGCCTTTACCCCAGCTGAGCACTCTCAAAGGTGAACAAACGTGGCACCCATCTGTCTCTCTCTGCTAACTGCATTTCTATTCTTGACATGAGTTTAAGGCAGCAGTGAACTGGGCCCCTGCCACAGGAACATGCACTTTATCAAACAGTGCAGGGAGTGCTGAGTGAACACATCTGGTACTGGACCAATCTATCGGATGATAAAGGAGGTACCCCACATAACTGCCCTCTGAAGGACAGAGCTTTTGTGAATGGCGGTGGGTAGAGAAGTCATTTTCTCCACCTACTCAGACCTCCAGGAAGAAAACACACCCTCTCCTTACCAACATCTACAGATGAAATGGAAGAGGCTTAACCGTTGCACACAGCAGCTAAAAGGGGAAGAAAAGATAATCTTCACTCCATTTCATAGCAGCTGGGAGGAGGAAGACAAATTAGCAATTCGCTCAACCCTCCTAGCAAACAGGTAAGTATAGAGTGTTCCACCATCATCAGCTGTAGTGGTAAGGTATAGCTGGTGAGGTCTGTGAGGGGTATACCACGGCTTCTTTCCACTTCTTCATTCCTGAACAAAGTAACTGTTGCTACACTATCTAAATTAGAAGGAACTGAGTAACACCCATGCCTCCAGTGGAGCTCCACATTACTGGAACAGCTTTTTGTGCCAGCGTTTCAGCAGGATGGGCAGCTTCTCAATGCCAGTGCAGCAGCAGTGAAGCACTTAAGGCATTTTCTAGAATTCAGTCAGATCATTCAGTTGACAGAGAATGACATGTAAGTTGCAAGATATTACTTTAAATGAAAGCCTAAGCTGCTCCAACATTGTATTTGCACTATAATCTTATCACTCACATTTAATGGTCAACTTCTCGTTTGCACATTACACACAGTTTACTTTCAGAAGTGGAAAGAATCCAGACTTCCCAATCTCCAGGACTGTACTAACTGTAAGAATTGTTGCCACTGTTCTGATAGCCAAACAGTAAGATCCACACACAATGAAAGAAGACAGGGTTGTTTGCTGATCTAATGCTCACAGAACACATTCATTGTGGTGCAGAGGAAGAACTGCAGGTTGCAAATGCAGTTGCCTCTGACTGGTGTGCTCTAATTTCCTCCAGTTAGAAAGGTGAATGAAAGGAAAGGGTCATGAAGTGGGATGATTGGATATAAAGACATATCTAAGACTATAAACGCAAACAATATAAGGAAGTAAGAAAGCAACAATATTTATTTTCCTATTGCCATCTTAAAATAAGTTTGTTGCGATCATAGGTGATCCTGGGAGATCAATATTTTCCTCAATTCTGAGCAGCTGCAGCCTTGTTTCAGAAGAAAGCTGGAGTCTTTGCTAATAGTACCACACCACAAAGGTACTAGCAATGAATGTTTAAAAATGTCTCTTCAAGTATCCATTTTATTCTCATCTTGCTCATTCCTACCCACAATCCATTTCAGACTCACCTGCATGCCACACACACGGACCCCAATAACTGCTGAAGTACTCTGCTGACACTTCCGGATCTGGTTAGCCTTCTTCTCTTCCGATGCATCATCTCCATGCTGCCGGGTACCCATTTTAAGGTCCAACACACATGGCACTTCATATCGGGAGGTCAAGTTTTCCAGCAAGATAAATTCTGACTGGTTAAGGGAAAAGCCTTACAATAACATGGGTTTTCAAAAGCACTGACAGCCCCATTTCAAGTGGAGGTGGAGTCTCTTAGCAGTTAGTAAAAGTTAAAACTGAGAAATGTCTAAAAAACAGAAATATCCAAACTTTGCCCAATGATTACACTAGCAATTTAGCCAGAACCAAAAGGACACACCTATAGTGCATTAAACAAAGTAGACTGCACATGATCTAGTCTTTCATTTGGAGGTGAAGCCCAAAGAGATTACAGATTCCAGCTTGCTCTGCTAGTCTCCCTCTAAAAGCACCTCCGGATTAGAAATGAAAATCCCGAAGAGCTGCATTATTTAGTAGGCTGACTACATTCTGGCAAATCACAGTTTAATTTTACATTATTTATGGAGTGAAAAAACCTAGCAGACACTATTTCCATAAAGGGAGGAAAAAATCTTTCAGCGGTGAAGGCACTGGACTGTGATTCACAAGATCTGGTTCAAATTTCTTCTCCACCAGACATCTGTATGACACTGGGAAAGTCACTAAAATCTGTGCCTTGTTCCCCATCTCTAAAATGAGAACACCACTTCCTTCTTTCACAGAGATGTTCTACCTGGGAAGATCTCAAATACTAATGTAATGAGGGCCCATTAAATCATCTAGTTAGAAACTTATCCCTAGGTTTATGAGGCTATCCCTTGGGAGAATTTTATTTGCATTAAACATTCTCCATGTTTTTAATAGATTAATTGTGTTTATGCATACACATTTTTAGTGATGCAATCATCAACACTCCTAAAACAAAATATTCCCCTCCCTAAACGTATAGTTTTTAAGATCTTTATTGTATTTGTGCCGGTTTCAAGCATAATGCATTCAAGGTTTTATGTACAGTATGGAAGAGAATCAATATCACTCCAAAGGTTCACAAACACACCTTTTGTCTTCACTGGAGTTAACCATACATGCTCTGATGGCTGCACTGGCACCAATGGAACAAGGCAATCTCATTGTCTATTCCACAAAAAAAATCTGCACCATTGGACCAGGTTAAGTATAATCTGCTTTTAGGAGCTTGTAATTACTCCTGATTTTCACATTTTCCCAGCTATTCACCCAGATTAAATTTTACATTCGGTTTGCTTTCTACAAAAAACAGCTGAAACTAGAAAGCTGTTGGCAGCAAAGGACCAATTTGTACAAAAAAATATCTGCAAAAATACTGATACAGTCTCATTCAAGGAATCAAAAACTTTCCACATCTATTTTCATTAAAAGCCAACAACCTCCTTATACTTTAAAAAAAAGTATCTGAGAAGATAGGTTTTTGGAACTGAGAGGGTGGGGAGGCAGAGGCTAAATCCTTTGACATCATCCCAACATATGCAACAAATATAATAGCTCACGCCAAAGGAAGAAACAGCAGAAATCCACTCCTCTAAACTCAAGCAATAGTAAGCTTGTCTAGCTGGAAACTTTTCCACTAACTGAAGTGGATTTCTTGAGTTGCTCAGAACAAGGCCAAAATCCAGAAAAAGTAATGGTCCATTCACAGTCAATATCTATCTGACAAACTATGGTTTCAGATAACCCCACTCCGTGTTCTTGCTACACAGTCTGCGTTGGTGGTGTGTGTGTGTTTTTTTGGGGCGTTCTGGGCTTTTTTTTTTTTTTTTTTTTGTCAGGGGCAGGGGGGGAAATGGGGAAGAGGGAGCATTTTCTAACCCAAAAAGCAGAATCTCTCTTTGTTGAGAGAGACAGACAGACAGACTGACTACTTCTGGGAAAGGATACTATATTGGTTCCGATGTTTTGCATTTTCTTTCATCCGCCGTAACTGCTGCTGATGACATTTCATACTCCATGGGTTATGATGCTTAAACTGTGAACTGACGTTCCCCTTTTTCTCTACACTGTAATATAAAACTTCAGATTTCTTCAGCCACTCAAATTCTTCCTCTAATTTGTGACTAGAAAACAAAAGAGTAAGAAGTCAGAAGCCAAATGGAAAAAGTACACTCCTTTTAAAATAAAAGATTCAATTTGTTCCAATTTTACATATTACACAGTTGACACTCAAACCACTCAAGTGCTTTCAATTAGCTTATTCATATGTATGTCAAAATATTTGTACCAACAACTAGCATACATCAACCGTTTATTATACATGGTTCTGGGCAAGTTCCCCATTGCTAATATTTTAGTCTTTGTAAATCTACTTCCACAATCTCACTATATTCTAATTTATATTTGTTGCATAAGGTCTGTTGAAATCTGCAAACAGTAATGTTAGGTACAGAATGATGCTTGAACTAATTAGACAGAAGTATGCAGGGCACAGCTATAAATTTTCCAGATTTCCATTTTGCTACATAGCTCTCTGGTAAATGCCACTATAATATAATACAGATCATGGGGTTTGACTTGGGAACAGACTTTTAGGAATCCTGCTTTATCAGCCACGCAAAAGACTCCAGTAAGACTCATTTAGCACAGCTGAACTTTAATCTTGAACATTCATGCTTTGCAGATTCCACAGTTAAAAATACCCAGAATCCTTTAACCTTCCTCACCTGACTGCTACAAAGATGTAACTGTGCAGGGATATAAATGAAATTTACCTTAAAGAAAACTACTTCTGCAACTGAAACTGTTTCACAATGGAGAAAATAGGAGACCAACAGAAATTAGAGTGGAAGGAAGAGAAATATGGCAGAAGAAAGACGAAGACTGGATAAAATCTCTATTCTGGCATTGAAACATAGCCCGCAAATGTTTAATTTCACTCCTATCTGCATAAGAACAGATACAAATAAAATTAAACACATGGAGGTTACATTTCAAAGCTTTACCATTCACTTCCCTTTGACCTACCTTTTCATTTTTTCCTCTTTCCTGTGCTGTCGAACCCATTCCTTAGTTATCTTGTCATTTTCTAATAATACAGCCTTTTTGTTAGTCCACCGTAACAACTTATTTTTGGGTTCACAGTCAGAATTATCTATGCTTTCCAAATTATCGTGGTCCCCATTTAATGGATAGGCTATTAGACACAGGTTTCCATCTTCATCCTCTTCAAAGCTAACTGATACCACACCTGGGGAAAGAAATATGACCCGTTAAGTAATCAATGAACTGACACACAAGCACTTTATGCAACTTGATTTTACACTAAGAATATAGCAACTTTTGGTTTTTCTCTTACCCAGGTCCTTAGTTTTTAATCTTGCCACAGGCCAAAACTCATCTGTCAACCTAACAAATATCAAAACATCTAGACAAAATGACACCTCACAGAGAAGACAATTTATCATGTAGACAAAACAATAGTGACAAGAAATTTTTCTCTGTGATATACAGAGTCAAATATAAAACAAATAATAACAGGAGACGATTTCAATTATTGAAAAATTTTATTAATTTAAAAAAGTCTGACTGGTCTGACCTTAGGAGAGATGTAAAGCATTTTTATATTTACATCTTGCAGTGAAAAATAACCTGCATAGAAACACCAAAAGCTTTCAGTTTTGCATGACAGCAAAGCAAAAAGCATTTATCCAGATTTTTTGCGGGTTATTAGATTCCAAGGGCAGGGAAAGGCTTGCAAGGACAGCAAAACAAGAAAAATGTCACACATTACAACAGATACTAGTTCAATGGCTTCCATTTAGAATCACCACGTTTAATTTTACATTTTTTTTCCCTTTTTGGGATATATATTTTATTGATGTTGGTTATGCAGCAGTTTTGTGAAATAAAAAACAAAAAGCAATACAAAGCAAATCTGATTGCGGTACACAGAAACATGGTGAACCTTGAAAGCATTTTTTCCTCCTCATCTCAAAAGTCTCTAGAGCACTGCATTGGCTATTAAGAGTCTTAGAGGAAAGTTCTGACAGGGTTGCCCCCAGTGCTATATTAGAAAGTTTCAATGATTATCGAAGAAGCCGTTAACAACTGGCTGAATGTTTTTTAAATTTTTTTTCAGTCCTTTCTCTTTATCCTCAAATCAAGCAATCTGCACAGTTCTTGCAGCTCATCACTCGGCCGGAGGGGAGAGTTCTCAGCAAGAGATTGGCACTTCTGAGCTGGGCAGGCGGTTCTGGGACCTATAGTAGCTGGGGTAGGGAGTGCAGAAGCTCTGACTGACATTCCTGCTGCCACATAGGAAAGGACTACAGGAAAAAATGGGGGAGCCAGCTAGCAAATGGCCTTTGACTTTATCCTGGAAAAAACAACAGAGATGGACCAATGAGGCCCCCTTACCCCTAAATCCCTCCCACACTTCCCAAAAGAGAAAAACCACATATTCTAGTACAATTGTTCTATAACATTTTGTAAAGTATCATTTACAGACCACATTTTCTTCAACAATTCCATGAGCTTTTAATAAGATGCGTTCAAACCTCCCAGCAAGTATATGAACATTCACGCAACATAACTCAAACGTTTTCTCTGAAGTCCTTCTCCAATTTTTACAATTTTAGCATTAAAATAAACTTGTTTACCGTTACTCAGCGTTCAAGTCTAAAATGCCTTAAAATGCAATTTAAAATGAATAAATGCTTCAGACTTATTTTATCAATTAATCTCCAAACAGTAGTTAATGGCAAACCCCATAACGAAAGAAGCATTTTGTTGTAGTGCAATGCTTAAAAGAACTGGAATTTCCACGCCTACATACCATCTGACTCAGCCTCATCACGGCTACTTGCTCCTTGCCTACCTAAATGCCTCGAATTTTCATTTCCTTAAAGGCAGAAACAAACTGCAAATGTTTAACAAGAAACTTTTCAACCTTCTTGGCTGTACTGGCATTGTTATTTATGGTGATTAATATATGAGAGTTAGAGGACAAGCCAAAACACAAAACAATACAGCTAAACTTCCACACAACATGTATTCAGGCAATCTTACCCAGCCCCTGAAGACACACATTAAAACAGGAGGCAACAAAATAAAGAATATACACATCAGAAACAAAAGTAAAACTATTACTGAGAACATGTACAAGCTGTTAGCTACTTACCTGTCTGTGCCTAAGGGAGATATATGGGCTGTCACCAGCAGAGTTGTTCTACTCTAATGCTGTTAGTCAGCCCAAAGACCCACTGGCAAGCATCTCCACCCTGCATCTCCACAGCCTGGCTCAGACAACATCAAAATACATGAAAAGAAACCCCCTAAAATCTCTTCTGCACAGAAGAGATTTTAGAGGAAAGAGAGCACACTTGGATTTGCACAAGAAAAAAAGCCCAACCCCTGTCTAAGGTTTCATAACATACCTTCATACTGTGGAGTGAATTTACGCATTTCTGTTGGGAGAGTCTCATAGAATTGGTGTTCCCTCTGGATGAGGGGTTTACAGATGGTCTTGTCATTAAACCGGAGGACACAGGAGTGACCCCCAACCTGGTGGACAAAAGGCTCGAGCAGGACTCCCTTGGCATAGTGCTCCACTTCCATAGCTCCAAATGCCGGGCTCATCCTTGTAGCACATTAGATAAAACAATGTGAAAGTGGTGAAGGCAGTTCAGAAGCAGTAGCTCTGTCTCCCAAAAGGTATTTATTCCAGTTCAAAAAGTCTGTTAAAACAAATACAATAGAATCCTTTGCATTAATTGCTTTACATATGTTGAGGTCTGAGCAACCAAAGCTAACAGTTACTTTTCACAAGGCACACCAAAGAAAACTGAATGTAAACAATCCTCAATGCCAGGTGAAACTGAGAAGAACCTCACAGCTCTAAGTGCTGAAGCAAATAAAGTGAGGTCATGCAAGCAGAGAGGAAAAAAGCCACTTATCCCTCCCACCAAGGCCTCAGCCAACTGGAATTAAATTTAGCTGCTACGCAGCACCACAATGAAGGAGGGGGATGAGATGAAGCAATACAAAAGAAAGGAGGCAGGAAAAACACACTGCTTCTCTCAGCTATTCTCCTCAAAAACCCTCACAGCATTTTCTTATCAACAGAAAGGTGGATAGGGCAAACTGAAGATAAAATTTCATGTTTTAGCTTTTCATTCTACATACTCACATTAGGTATTAAGTACAGTTTACATCCAAGTTTGGCTCTAGATATAAGATATCATGAACATGTACTAAACTGACAATCTCTTCCAGGAACAGAAAAAAGAACCTATGAAAATCCACCCTGCATAGCTTTCTACAGCACATTATTTAACAATAACTTAGAACAGAAATAATAGGCACTGTCCACTTTATCTGTAAAAAAACAGTGATCACCGTAATTCAGCTTTTAAGCAGTTTAACTTTTTGCCCCATTCAGCAATTTTCAAATGTACCATATTGCATACTTGGAGGCAAAGAATTCTTTTGTAGAAAGCAGCAGATCAGTTTCAGTTATCTGTTATTTTACCATTTTATGTTAACAGATAAAAACAGTACAGAATGGGGAGAGGAGTCATTCAAAGATTAAACCTTTGCAAATTTAGGTTGACTTCTAGAGACTCGGTTTCAATTAACAACTTTAGTATTTAAAAAATGAACTGACACTTTATTCCATCACAGTTACATGAAGAATAAGGCACTTAATATAAAGAAATTACAAAGTGTTCTAGGTCACTGGGCTATTTTTGTTTGTCCTTCTCAGATATTTAGCAGCTTTAGCTTATCTTTAAAAGCTGAAGAACAGGAAGCTTATGCCAACGACCACAGGTCTGACAGGCAAAAATGTTAAAAGAACGAAAAATAACTAAGATGCTTCTCATACGTATGAACATTAACCTGTTTACCTGACTAATTTAATTTACCAAAAACCACAGGTCAAACAATTTAATTTTGACGACAGAAAAATTATGTTCAACTAAGACACCTCTCTCAGTGGAACTGTTCCCACGCCCACTCTCAACTTAACACATATAAAATTCCAAATTTGCCGTGGGGAACACATTAGGCAATAAAATAATAACTAGATTTTTATACTAAGATCAAATTAGGAAAACAAAAGCAAATGTATCAATTTAATAAATTCTATAGCAAAAGTATGCAACACCTAACATAGAACAATGAACTCTCAAAAACTGTGAAAGTTGGTATTTGACAGCCAAGCTACATTTTATACTGAGGGAGGCATGTCTCCTTTTTCAATCTAAATGAATTTCCTAATATTTTTCAGATTCTAATCACTAAAGCTACTTGGTAAGAGAAAACTGTTACATCTACATTAACAGAAATACTGCTGTTTTGTTTTGTTAGAATACAGACTAACAAGGCTACCTCTCTGTTACTAGGTATAGTAAGAATTCACTATTTTTACCCAGACCTATACAAACTGAAAACTTCCCATATTTATTTGGAACTAGATTGTTTTTTGTTTTTTTAAATACAATCATATTAATAAGGTTTTTTTTTTTTTTGTCTAGAGCTTCCTAGTACTGAAATTTGACCTCAACCTACCTCATGAATACAAACTGATCCAGGCAATCTAAGCAACACTTTTATCCAGAAGATGGCACTCTTAGTATATTTTACATTGCAGCAAATTACATCCTTTGCACTTCTAGTGCATTCCTACCCACCTTACGAAAATATACTATGACGTCCCATATCAGAATTACTACAATTAAGCACCAGTACACTTGCCAGTTTCTGAGATACCAGACAACACAAAAGGCCATTTAAAAACAGGTATTCCAATGTGATTCTAAGACAGGCTAAATTTTAATAGCCAACTTTTTTGTTTTGAGGGTTTCCTGCATAACCTACTAAAATTCAGACACAGGGTTTCAAGGTAATTTTAAAATTCCCAAATATTTAATCAAGTTTCCAGGAGAAAACAAACCCAGCTGTCTGGAATTTTGTTCAATTCTAGGTAATAAAGCCTTGTATAGAAACAAAAGCTATGCTACTTTAACTATAGTACATTTAAAGTACATTTAAAAGCAGCACAACATTAACTCATGGCGATGTTATTATACTGGTAATAAATTATTCCAGTACCTCAAGGGAAATAAGCTACTCCAGTATAAAGACTTTTATAACAGCGTAACTGTGTCCACAGAAAAGACCGCATCAAAATAACTATTTTAAGAACAAATTAAACCAACATTCTTAAAAAACCCACCACACTCTTCATTTAGTTATACAATACAAAATCTATGTGGAGATAGACAAGAACAGCAACATTTGTATTGAAAAGTATGCTTATATCATCATCAATATGGAAATGATGTAAATATCGGTTCACCTGAGAAAAACACACCATTCCACTCCCTCACATCCCTAGTGAGCTCATTATTTCTTCAGTATAACTTCACAAGTTGTTTTGTTTCACACAGATCCAAACGGGACATAAGGCAATTGCACAATGGGTATTTAGCAAACAGTAGTCACTTGGGTATGAAACAAGCTTGTATGCAGTTCAACAGGAAAAAAATTCTACTTCTATCATGAAAATGGTATCTGACAAAGGCACCATAGTATACAGTATCTAACGCCAATGCTACTAAATCAGAATTAAAGTCTTGTATACATGTTCTCATAACTGCTCTATGTTACATGATATTTTATCAAATTCCTTATTTCATACTGAGGCAAAATTTTGAGTGAAAATTTTGCATGATCTGTACGTAAATACCTATACAAAAAGATCCTATATTTTGATTAAGCACGAGAGGTAAGGACAAATCCTTCAGAGTAATGGGAATAAAACGAACACAGAAGTTGTCTTTCACTGTGGTTGTTATGCAAGCTCTCCCTTATATAGCAAAACTCTAGTAAAACTTCATATCCAGCATTCTATCATCCAGAACTCTCAAATAACTCACATTTTAACCATAAGTAAATTTTAGTTTCATTTTCCATAAGTATAGTATAGTGAAAGTAAATACAAATAAATACAGCAAATACAGTACAAATTTACACTGTACAATACTACTGTTGGTAAATGAAGTACTCTGCACATATTTTTGTTTGTTTCTTAATATCTCACCTTGTTCATCTTTAGTGACATGCACTGGTAGATATACCTCTCTATTATCCAAAATATTTTAATAGCCGGCAACCTCTGGGTCCCGGAGCTGCTAAATATGAAAGCACTAGTCATATTTAATGAAATACTGTGTATGTTCTGTACCTGCGTTCTCACAGTACAATAAAAGAACATGCTTTATAAATGTGCCAGAATGAGGATTTCATTTCATACAGTCCAAACAAAGCTAGTTCTGTTAAAAATCTTAAGGCTGGGTACGCTGGGAAATTTACTTCATATGAATATTCTTATCTAGAATCAGAGTATCTTCCTCTGGGGTTTAGTTTATTTCACTTTGGAAGCTAAGCTAAAAACCATCCATTTTCCCAGAATAAATCTACACAGGTAGTTATGCCAGAAAGTTATAGCGATATAATTATGTTGGGACCCTTTACTATACAGACTAGCACTCAGATAACAAAACTCAGTTTGGAACTTGGTTTTATTCTGAAGAACAGACTTTGAGAAAAGAATCCTGGCTTTACTTCCTCACATCTCAATCTCACATTTAAATTGACTGTTTAGCATTAAAATGGGATATAAATTTGACATTTTGTCCCCCCAGATGTGCTGTACTAAGTAAGTCTCAATACTCTTTAGGTGAGAGGGAGAACAGAAAGAACAGTTTAATTAAGTGACTTTCACAAGGTCAGTGAGACAGTGGCTGTGGCTACACTACATTCCCCTTTCTGAACGGGAATGCAAATGCAGCTGATCTGAAATGCAAATGAGGCACTGATTTACATATCACTTGCCTACTTTGCATAATGGCAGCCACTCCCTATTCTTGGGGGGGGGGAACAATGTAGACCAGGCTCATTCGAAAGGAAACCCCATTTTCGAAAGAACCCTTCTTCCTGAAAAATACGAAGGGGGCTTTCGAAAGCGGGGCTTCCTTTTGAATGAACCTCATCTACAATGCTTGCCCTACCCCCTCAAAACAGCACTTCTGGAGCAGGGAGTGGCTGCCATTATGCAAATGAAGTATGTGACATGTAAATCAGCACCTCATTTGCATTTCTGATTGGCCATATTTGCATTCCCCTTCCAAAAGCGGAATGTAGTGTAGCCGGAGCCAGTGTGATAGAATTGAAGCATTCCCAGTAACATTCTCTCTATGTCTGCTAAGATCTGGAGTAATTTTCTAGCAGCATCTTTTGGTAATCAGGTGTGTCAGCAAGAGAGACAAAAAACAAGCAGTATGCCTTAAAGGCGGCTACTTTACTTATACTACACATCTGAAATGGGGAAGGTCAGAGAGATTTAACTTGAAAGAACCAGATTAAACTTTACTTTCATATAGTTTTTATTTAAAACTAACCCAATAAATGATTTCATATAATTATTAAGAAACAAAAACTTTTGGATAATCAACTGTAAAGACCAGAAGGAAAATATGTACAGTATGTCAAGAGATTATTTTATTTCTGGTAAGTGGTAACTACATTTAAATGCATTAATTTTATTCTCACAGGCATTCACATGATCAGATGATCATCCAAAACATATCTGTCTGGATTAAGCTTTGATAAAATGCCTAATCATTTATATTAATCGCAAGCTGCTAAACACAGAACAATCCATGGAGACTTTCACCTGGTTTGCTTGCACCGTGCCTACGTCTGACACAAACAGCAGCAATGGAACAAATTTATTAGAACAAAATCTGTTTATCAGAAATGCAGACAAAGAAGTACCCTCCTTTACAGTTAAACACCTTATACATTCAGAAGCAAAATGCTAACAGGCTCTGATTCAGAGGACAAACGTCATACGAGCAGGAATTCAATTATCTTTGGAAGTGTGATGACTATGTAAGACAAGAAATATACCTCACTTTCACCAAACACCTCATGAGAGGTCCCTTTCCCATTTCTTTATTATAGTCCCACACATATTCGTGGTACTTTGCAAGGTCCCAACCTAAATAACTTACAACATAAACACAAAACTTGAAGATTTAGTCTGTGACTCTCTTCTTTTAACTTTCATATTTACTCCTTCCTATTCTGACCCCATATAACAGCAATATCTTCATTTTCCTCCCAACTGACACTTTTTCATTATTTCCCTGAAAGTCCAGCGGGTCCATGAGTTACAGAAAAACTTCAGAACCACTTGTGTCAATAGGCAGCTATGGCCATGAAACAGAATCCTAAATGAGAGAAGTTCATTGCAAGTGTATTCCAAAGATATTTCACATTGCTAGGGGCTGGGAAGTTAAACTCTCTCTGGACTCTGCCTTCTGGCAAAGCTGCAGACTTCTAAAGGTTTCATTTTAAGCTGTTGCTGCCAGCCTGCTGAACTGACTACATGATGTCGCGCTCCGCTGCAGAAGCAGGCTCTTTCTAGGAGCTTTCAAGAGAGTAGCACAAATACCTGCAATTTGTACTAACACCTTAAGATGAATGGGGAATGGTAAACAAAAATCTAAACCTACAGCATATGTGGGAAACTAAATATTTTAACACAGCCTACTGATCAAAAATGTCTCCATAAAAAACACAGCACTTAGTGAGATCTTGAAAATGAGCCATGTATGGAGGAAAATAAATAAAAACATAAGAACAGCCATAGTGGGTGAGTCTGAAGACCCCAGCTAGCCCCATATCTTGTCTTCTGACAGTGGCCAATGCCAGATGCTCCAGAGGGAGCAAACAGAACAGGTACTCATTAAGCGATCCCTCTCCTGTCATACATTTCCAGCCTCTGACAAACAAAGGCTAAGACACCATTCCTACCCATCCTGGCTAATAGCCCTTGATGGACCTAACTTCCGTGAATTTATCTAGCTCTTTTTTGAACCCTGTTAAAGTCCTGGTCTTCACACCATCCTCTAACAAGGAGTTCCACAGGTCTACCGAGCACTGTGTGAAGAAAAACTTCCTTTTAGTTTTAAACCAGCTATCCATTAATTTCTTCTGGTGACCCTTAGATCTTATGTTATGGGAACAAGTAAATAACTTTTCCTTATTCACTTTTTCCATACCTGTTGTGATTTTAGAGTAGACTATTGTATCGCCCTTGTCTCCCCTTAGCTTAAAATGTTCAAGCTTTAAATTTAGTTAAAATTAATACATGAAAACATGCTTTTTCTTCCCCACTTTTCCATCATTCAACAGTCTTAACAGATTAGGTAGGCACGTACATGCACACATACACAATACCTTTGAGCTAAGATCACCAACAGAATTTCCATCCAAGATAATTTTGTTTGAGAAAATTAGAAGGAATTGGAGAAGGGGGTTTAAGTCACTTTGATTTAAATCAGTTCACCCTGAACAGAGACCAAGAGCTCAGGAGAAGACTATGAGCACACCAGCAGCCTCTGTCCTAACCCCACAGAGTACATGAGAGTGGTGAGGAAACTGAAGCAGGGAACCACTGTTTGCTTCACTTATTAGGTAACCCTGAAGGGATAAACTGTAAACTGTAAATGTTGGTGTTCTGGGAGAGAATGTGCTTAAGCAACTGAGGAGCCTGCCAACACTGGTCCTGGTGCACACTCTTATTTCCATGAAGGAGTAACAGACTATGTGCCCAGTAAATGTCCTAGAAAGGCCAAGAAAAGAAACAGGGCTGTAAACTATCTCAGTGTAAGGACAATAAGAGCACATGAGCCTAGTGTGTGAAGTCCTACATAGCAGCTGGTAAGTGTTCAGCCAGGGAAAATTACCAGGGCTGTATCTGCAACTTGCAAAAACAAAAGCTATGTTTACATGTATTTAAGGGATAAAACCTACAGATATTCTGTCTGAAATCATCTTACTCAAATAATAAAAAAGTAATAAAAATAAAGTTCACTAGAATGGCACCAGCTGAAATGCAAAGCTATCAAGATAAAAGAAACTAAGATGCTTGGCACAGCAGAAAATGAAACTTATCCTTTCTTGTAATTCAAGGCATCAGGACTTACTCAAATTCTCTCAAATTAATTTCTAATGTGGAAAATAATTATGTCTGACAGTAAGGTAGAGTAAGTAGTCTGAAGAAGAAATGTTTTAATTCCACAGTTTTAATTGCAATGTAAAACTGGCCCTGTCAAAAAAAATATTCTCTTGCAAAGAGACTGTGGTCAATATAGCCAGTGGTAAACGTTTACCCAGTAAAAGAAAAACAGTGAATGTATTGCAGCAATATTCAGGAGTTAAGTGATAGAAATCTTGCTTAATAAATTATAGGTTTACTCTGACAGGAACCCCAAAAGAAACCTTTTGTTTGTGGCATTATTTTAATGACACAGCTACATCCCTTCCCACAACAAACTACTTAATATTTGTTAGTTTTTGTTTATTTAATTTAGCACCACAATCTGTCCAGCTGTCCTAACGTAATAATAGTAACAAAAAATAATCATTGAGCCTACTTCTACCTTAGAGAGTATGACAAAACCTGCAGAGCATTCACACTAAAAACGTGTTCTATCGACATACTGTTGACAGAACTCAGCACTTTTGTCAACAGCCTTCTGCCTCTCTCCCAACGAGGCAGAAAGCCTTTCTTAACAGAATCTGTTGACAAGAAAAGCCATGTGGAAACTTTGGGGTGCCCTCTGTTGACAGAGAGGCCTTCCAGGTCACTGGGCAGCCCTGTCTGCTGTGCTTCTAGTCAGCTGTTCTGTCAAGAGAGCAGGTGGGCTGTGTGGCCACTTTCTGTTGACCAGAAAGTGCATGGACGTGATCTGTCAGAGGTCTTCCAACAGTAACTTCTGACAACAGAACACTGTAGTGTAGACATAGCCTTAAACTTTTGAGATGAACTACAGACTATTTTACTTCTCAGTCATCAAGGAAAATCCTATCTCCATTCATTACAAAGGGATGTATTAAACTGATTGCTATTTCTCCACTACAGCTCTTATGGAAAAGTGACTTGTTCTCTTTAAAAACAGAAAAGGTGGAAGGGCCCATCACCTACGCCTTTTCTGTACTTCCCACACAACTCTGACTTGTCTTTAACCAAAACCATTTTAGGAGGTACTTCTGTGCATTTCTAAAATGTCACCTCTTGTTGAGATATATAGGCTGACACTACACGATCATCTACTCACCACTAAATCCTAAATGATAAACTTTAAAACATCTCCTTAAAATTCTTTTTATATTACTACAGGAAATAGACATTTCGTTTTGACAAAGTATTTGTTAGTGTTCTGATACTATGAAAATATACTAACACTGTCAATGACTAGAACACAACTATTCTACTAATTTTGGGTTTCTTTTTTTCTTGTAAGCAGGGATTTGTAAGCTTATTTTCAAAATAAGCTGATGATGCAAGTTTAATACAGTAGCATTAATTTTTGCAGCAGTGTCAAGGAGAAAAACAGGCAAGTATTCTGCTGCCTGAGAAAAATGAAACTGAACCAGTAATACAAGAGTGAAATGACAGAATGCTGCAGTTGGGGGCAGGGGGAGAGAAACTATGGTGCTGCTGCATTCTCTTTACAACCTTGTGCAGTATCAAGAAACATACCAATCACTTCATCAATTTGGAAAAAGAGACCCAGTAAATCTGTCGTATGCAGCTCTATTTCAAAGAAAATATCAAAACTAAGATTATACCCAATATTGCCTGGTTTGCCAAGTGCAAAATACATAGATAGCTGTACTAAACACTGATATTTGGTTGCTTGTAAAGCAAGTAAGAGGAAGAAACGGGTAAGCTTCTCCCTAACGTTTAGTTTTTTTGCATTTCTGCATCACATCAAACAGAACACTGACTCTTTACAGACTTACATCTTAAGACGCTTCAATACCTAACATGAAGTCTTATAAATGATCTTTATCAAGAAACTCTTGCAAATCCAAAATACCTTGCTGGTAAAAGTTACTCTCCTAGGTCTGTAGTACATAAACTACTCCACCAGTCACGTGCATAAATGACAACATTTTTTGCTTTAGCACTTATTGGTAAATCTCAAGGGTATCAGATGTCTTTGTGATGAGCACAGCATAACTGCCTAAAGACATAATGAAGTCCAAAAACAGATTAATTTCCTCCTATGTGAGGAAGATCTAAATACTTCTGCTATGTCTACTGCTGTCTGCTTCTTTGTAATGAAATATCAGTACTGACATAATTGCTTTGCCAGAGTTACTTTTGTTGCACAACTGGTAATTACCCAGCTAACACAGTTATGGAAGATAACAAGTAATAAACACATTTTATGTAGAAGAGTTTGATGATGACTCATCTTGATCCTTAATACACATTTTAAATAAAAACAAGAAATCCAGGCCTAAATTACCTCTAACCCACTTCTATTTCCAATTACCTGGTGTGTAATTTCCCTGGACCTCCTCTGGGCATAGTCCCAAAACAACTTTTTAAAAATTCCCTAAGACAACCTGTACAATTCTACATACTGAGTTTGTGAGAAGGTTATAAAACACAAACCTACAAAAGCCCACCTCCAATTTTACCAGTGTGTAACAGTAAGATGAGGCTACCTGGAGCTTACCCATTACCTCACCACGTAGTCTTTCCAGATTTTGAAAATACGCACATTCATCTTTGTATAAATCATTTTACACCTTGTTTCCAACATACATAAAATACCAAAGAGATATAACTTGAGTTCTATTTTTTGCTAGATCATTTTTTTTCCTCTGAAAGGAAAAAAACCCAAATTAGAGAGACTGTGGAGCTTTTCCAGTTCAGATAAGAACACACACGTATTTGTAGCCATGCAGCTCTTAAGTTATATAATACCTGGAAAAACTAATTTCTTTTCCAAGAAGATAATTGCCATAGTAACTAAAGACCCTAAATCACCCATTCCAAGCGCTCCGGACTTTTTGGAAATGGATCCATCTTTAACCTGTTTCTGCCACTAATTCCTAAAAATACTATATCATCCAATATATATGACAAATATCAAGTGCTTCTTGCCAAAGATGTCAAGTGTTTGCTTAAACAGTTACATAATTAAAATACAGAAATATCTGTACAAGAAAACTACTTGCAGAAGGATAATTTAAATGGCTGGCTTTTGCAAGAGATTTAAAAATTGAAACTAATGGTGAATATGAATGGCTAATTAGAGACAGTTTCAGTACAGAATATAAAGGTAACAGAACTATGACCCACTGCTTAACAAAATCCAAGCTCTAAATAATTTGGCTGTGTCCACGCTTGCCCCATACTTTGAAGGGGGTATGCTAATCAGACTGATGGGAGATTACTAATGAAGTGCTGCGATGAATAAGAAGCACTTCATTAGGCCAATTCACCACTGCAGCAACTTCGAAGTGCTGGGATGCATGCAGCTGCGGGCACTTCAAAGTGCCTGCGCTACTTCAAAGTGCCTTTACTTCCCAAAATTATATGTCGGAATCTCAACGTGTCTTTGAAGTAGATAGATACTTTAAATTTAGGAAATTTTTTTCAAAAAATCCTAAGGGAATTGAGTGCCCAAATCCTACTCACTTCTAATGTGATTTGGATGTCTAACTCCTTAGACTTCTTTGAAACTCCTACCTTTGTAAAAATATCTGTAAAACACAAGCACTCTATTATAAAAGGATGAAGGACTGAAATCTATCATCACATAACCTAATAATCTGAGCCCTGCAAATCTGCAGTTATCTGCAGGTAGCTATATCTGTGGATGTCAATGCTGATAGCCTCAGTTCTTTTTTGCAAATATGGACATGGATACAAATTTTGTATCTAGAACCCTGAAAACTTGCAGATATCTGGTTTACATCTGTGGACATCAGTGCCAATATCCAAGGTCAGCGTTCCCTCTATTTTTTCCATCCCAGGCAGAATAAATTCTGCTACGTGCACCAAGACGTGCAGATGTGCACACTATCAATGGAAACATGCTGTGGGCACTCCGTTAATCAGTTGGGCAGCACCTTGATCTCTCTTGGGTGACAGCGTAAGCACTCATCTGACAGGGAAAACCATCCATGGTTCATTTTTGCAGACACAGATGTGGACGCAAATTTTGTATCTCCACAGGGATCTACTAATAAGGCACGGTTTGTAATTCACAAGAGCCATATACATCATCTTCTGCAGCCACTTGTCATAGTACAAAGGCGATTTAAAGAAATGTGTTTTCTTGTCTCATTTTTGTGACTATTTACAATTTAAAATAAGGGTTTCCAAAATCAGATTCCTAGTCTTCTAATACCTATTCCAGATGTAACATGGCAGACTGGGGATGTGCTCCAAAGAGATATCCATAAGGTTCATGACTGGTTATACACTCAGGACGCACCTTAAAAACTGTATTAAATGCATTTAAGATAACAACCAGTGTTCCAAGCATGTTAACTTAGTGTAATACTGCTACCTACTCATACATTTTTAATAGTAACAGCAAATTATTTAGTGGGTACATCAGAGTACTCAGGTTCCTGCCCTGAGCTCAATTTGAAGCCAAAAACGTATCATAAGTTTTTTTGGTGGCAGCACATCATCACTGTCCACAAAGGCAAAACTTATTTGAATAAACTCAGAACTTTCTGCAAAGGTTGTGACCAACACCCTCTCCCTTGGGCATATACCGCACAAATTCTAAATTGTTACCAAGTACAACATTTTAGTGAGATTCTACAACTGTCATAAAGCAAACATAGCATTTTGCTACAGCTGGCTGAATGTTTTTCAAAACTGCAAAGAATAGGTTTTTATCAAAAAAATTGCAGAAATTGTGTTGACATTTAATTTTTCTCAATTTTTTTTTTAAATGGAACAAAAGGTTCTGGTTCAATTTTTCAGCTTTCCTCCATACTTTTCCCCCTTGTTTTTTATAAATTCTCCTCTTGTTCCACCTCTACCCTTCTCTGACTGCCACAGATCCAGTAGAAAAAAGGGGGGAAAGCTTTTCTTATGACTACGTAACACACAATTTTTCAATTATATAAAAATGAGGAAGAGATAAAGAAAAGTAAAAAGGAGAGAAATGAAAAAAGTATACTGAAAATTGGTTTGACTCTCTTGCACAGAATACTTTAACCAGCCTTATTTTGATAAACTGCTCCAAAGCTGATATAAGAAAAGAACTATAGTTTTGGCTTCCCAAACACTCCACACCTTCAGGAAACCTTCAAGCACACAGCTTTGTAATTACAAACTGACTAGCAACTAAAGTTAAACAAAGTCCTTACTTGTAAAATGTAACATCTCAACCTATACTGAAATGGGTCAAATTCAACAGAACTTCGTTAGTTGGGATCTCAGTGTTAGGGACCTCCTTCAAAGGTTACAAAAACAATACAGTGAGCGATCAGTATTTCAAAAAACAAGGATCCCCTTAAGAGCTTACAAAATATAACTGAATGCATAGGAAAATAGCTGGTCTGAGTAAACAGGAATTGCATTTATTATTCTCAGCAATCAAGTGCACTTAAGTGGGGAGGGAGACCAATATATTATGAAATCATTCTCAGCCACAAGAGATCACATCAGGATAAACAGATGTAGAATGGAGAAGGGCATCTCTAAGCAAAATTCCTTGAACAGTGATGCTGTGCAATATGTCAGAAAAAAAACAATACTTCTATACAGGACTTCTCTCTGCTGTTGTTTGAGTAAAACATTAAAGCAGGTGAGGGTCTACTTCTTTCCATGTCACAGCCACAGAATTTTCTCCAATTAAATACTTTTAAACAATGTACTTTTCAGCTCAAATTACATTAAGGAAGTCTTGTTTTTTTCTCTTCTACGGCATTATTAAGATCTATTTCATACACAAAGCTTTATATTTGATTTACTCTACATTTTTCATCTTTTTCTGGTGAGATGCTGGATTTTCTGGGCACTCTACATAGCCAGTAATGTATTCACCAAAACCACCACCTATTCTAATCCGTAAACTAGATCCTGAGACTCAAAACAATGAGAAACCATCTGACTAGCAACCTGATAATTGCAACATGATGGTGCACAGTGACAAGTCCCAGAGTTCCTAAACTCTGAAATGCACTTGCAAATAACTATTTTATGTTATAATTCGCCCATCTGATGAGGGATGACAACATCAATTTTTTGTCTGTACGATGTTACTTTTTCTTTTTAAAACCAGAAATATATCACAATAGCTATCACTGTTCTTGCACTACAAGCAACGGTGGTTAACGCCACTTAATTCAAACGGAGGGTCCAAGAGGACTTTTCAGACAAAAAGCCACTGGCAAGACCCATCATCCAACCAAAGAATCACATAAGAATCCTCAGGAAAAGGTTGCTGACACACCACTTCTCTCTCCACAGCCCACGAACAGCCACATCCAATAAAACATTCATGGTCTGGCATGGTCCCAAGAATATGGATTTTTGTCCCCTAGAGGATACAGTTTTGGTGTGTGTTTGTGTTGACAGAAGAAATACTGATTTTACCTTTTAATTCTGACTATATTCTAAGTAAACTGTGCCCAGTTTATTTATAATTCAACTTCCCTTCTGAGAAAGGATTGCTTGGCTCTTGGAATTTTGTTAAAGCAAAAGCTAAATAGCTACAAAGTTATTTAAGTATCAGAGGGGTAGCCGTGTTAGTCTGGATCTGTAGAGCAACGAAGGGTCCTGTGGCACCTTATAGACTAACAGAAAAGTTTAGAGCATGAGCTTTCGTGAGTTAACTCACTTCTTCAGATGCTGGTCATCTGACAGACCAGCATCTGAAGAAGTGAGTTAACTCACGAAAGCTCATGCTCTAAACTTTTCTGTTAGTCTATAAGGTGCCACAGGACCCTTCGTTGCTCTAAAGTTATTTAAATCTTCAATTAAAAATCCAAAACCAAAACCAAAACCAAAAAAAGAAAAAAAGGCCACAAACACCTGTACTTTCATCTACCAACTCCTCTATGGGAAAAATTACGATACCATGGATTCAGGAACAATACTCCTCAAAAGAATATTTGCTACTTTTCCCCCGATTGCATACATGAGAATTTCACATTTTTACTAGATTTACCTACTGACATTTTAAATATCTGCTCATGAGGTTTCCAAACGTAAAATCAGCTCTAAACAGGAGTGCACATTTTAACACAATTTAGTTAACCCTGAATACTATACTGATTTGCATAGGCACTGATCAATAACTCAGAATTAGGTTTTATTTTAAAGAGCTAATGGATTGTTGTACTTTCACTTTACACGCACTTAGGAATGGAAAATGGAAACTGGCTCCCTTCTGATACAATTCTACAACTGTAATTAGCCATATTACATCATCTCTTGTTGCTTTGTCATGCCACCCTGCCCCTCTTCTGCCCAGCCTCATTAGAAAAGGCAGATTTATCCTGAATCACTGATTTGATATCACTGGCCAGATATAAACTGGATGTAAAGTCTGGAGAACATTATCAATGAAAATTAAATTCCCCAAGGCCTGAAGTTCTGAAAAAATCCAGCACTAATGTGGTTTGGACATCACCTATTTAGGTATGTGCTGATGCACTGGGATAAAACCTATCCCTAGTGAAGACAATAATTTGAATGGGACCAGGATTTCACCATAGGAGTTTAATTTGCAGGACTGCATTCTCACATGCATGCATGGGTAAATTAGTGAATTAATATTGGCTGGAAGAGATCAAATGTCTTCTGTGTTCAAGATCAGAGGTATTTTCAGAAAATCTAGGATTTATATTTTAATTACTCCGCCTGGCTTTAAGTCCCTCTACATTCTGTCAAAGAGAGTTGCACACGCATGGAAACAAAAACAAGACAAGCCATCTAGCAAGTGCAAGCTGAAACCAGCAGACTCAGCCTATCTATCTGGAAAGCCTGCAGGATAACATTCACAACAACAGGAGGATGACAGGTCTAATATCTGCTCTCTGGAATAAATGACACCTAAGTAGAAGAGAGCAGTCTATTCTGAAAGTAAACACAACAACATTCCAACTGCATATAGTCATATTTACTCTGTATGGATATTATGAATACATAAACACATAACAACCCAGAAACAAACCAGTTAGTAGATTTTTCAAAATGGTGGTATAATGCCAAATCAGAGGTTCTTTCACATTTTCATTCAAAATGAACAATTACTCCTAACTCTGCACACACCTGTACAGATCAAGAGGTTTCCAACATTTTAAATCACCCTTTCAAATTATTTTGATTACAAACATATCGCCTGTGTCTTATGTTAGCCCCCTTCTTCGAAGGGGTGTGGTAATCAGCCTCAGTAGGGAATAATAATGAACTGCTGCGATGAATATTCAACACCTCATTAGGCTAATCCTCCCCACAGCAACGTCAAAGTTGCAAACTTTGAAGCGCTGGCATGCCACGCCAGTGTAGCCATGGGCACTTCAAAGTACCCGGGCAACTTCCAAGTGCCCTTACCCCCAAAAATGTATATATTCAGCCATTGAGTCAATATCTATGTTGAGAAGAAACAGATAACATGTAGCTGTCTTTGCAACTACACAGCTAACATAAAAAAAGTAATGCAGACTTAAAACCCAAGACAAGTATCGGGGGTAGCTGTGTTAGTCTGGATCTGCAAAAGCAACGAGGGGTCCTGTGGCACCTTATAGACTAACAGAAATGTATGAGCATAAGCTTTCATGGGCAAAGACCCACTTCGTCAGATGCAGATGCCCACGAAAGCTTATGCTCATACATTTCTGTTAGTCTCTAAGGTGCCACAGGACACCTCGTTGCTTTTGCAAACCCAAGACAAGTGATCTTAAATTTACACCTCCAGCTTTGTCAAAACATAGTTCCAAGCAACAACTATTACTTGCTGTAGGATAAACATAAATCTTCGGAAAAGCAAATTTCTGAAATTAAATCTCCGAACAGCTTTAAAGGTGAAAAACTGGACCAGTGTCTTTGCTGGGCTTCTTATCATATGTAATAAAGGCCTGAAAGGGCTTGTTTGATTTTTTGTTTGTTTATTTTATGTCTTTATATTTTCAAGTTTGCAGTTTTTTTTCCTGTTTGTTTAATGCTTCCGAAATTCAGGCTTTTTCTATCCTGGAAGACCATGACTGAGTGAGGATCTAATGAAATTATAAGCATTACAAGAAGATTGAAAGCAGAGGAAATGAGATAAAAATAGAGAAAAGGGAGCAATTTATTTTGTAAAGCATGACAAAAACAGGAATATATTCAGTTTTTTTTAAATATCCTTTGTAAATTACTTTTAACAAGGAATCTGCTTTCTTCAGAATTTCAGTGATAGACCTTCTCCAAACAAGAAAAGTGCGCCAGTTTAATCGTGTGATGTTAAACCCCTGTAAACCCATGCAGACAGTCATTTAGGTTTAAGAGTATCTTATTTCAATTTAGCTTAAACAGATTCCTAAATCAATTTAAATTAAAATGATCTAAGCCTGGTTTAAACCAAAATAAAAATAGTTGTTTGCATCAATTTAACTAAATCAGTTAAAAAAAACACACCTTTGTTAAACTGACAGCTTTCTGTGACAGACTTCAGAAAACATAAAATAAGTATGCATGCAGTTTGTCAGCAACATTTTTCACCTTTGCACCCATTAGCTGTGTTAATCTAACTGATGTCAGAATCAAAGTCTATGACCACAATGCTGTTTAAATATCTCACATATATACATTTACGGTACAATTTGGAACTGATACAAACAGAAAACAGGAACAACTGCTAAAAGAAAGCCACCCATCCTTTCTGATGAACCTCTGATTTTGTAAAAGCTTTCCACATCACACTACTGTACAATTATTTAAATATTTGTGTCAAGACTCTCTCTATGCAAAATAAAACCAGAAAAATCAAGCATAGGAAAAATGACAAATTCTAGTTGGTAGAAGGTTTAATAAAGCTAAAAAGGTAAACACCTTGGGATATTTTTAGTAATGTAAATGTAGTGGTATAGCATTTAATTAGCATATACACCATTTGACAAAAATATTCTATGATAAATTTAGTGTCCAAGCATAAAATATTAGGAGGAGTATGCAAGGATTATTAATAAGACGAATGGTTTGTTTCATGAAAGGATTTAAAGGAGACAGTAGGTATCTGATAGAGAACCCATTCATTAGAGAGGTCACCACAGCAGAAGCCTCAAAGCAGGGAGCAGGCAAAGAGGAGGAAGACAAGCCAGACCTCATGTTCACTATTGGTTATAACCCCATAGAGTGAATACACCCTACAATCATGGAAGTGTTTTATCCACATCTGTAGGAACCTCACCTTCTGAAGTGATGGTAGCTAGGTCAATGGAAGTATTCTTCCACTGATTTAATTATATTTACACGGGAGGTTATTAAGTCAGTGTAACTACAGCACTCAGGAATGCGCATTTTCACACCCACAGGTACGTTAAGCTAAGCTTTAAGTACAGACAAGCCCTAAGGTAACAGAATTGGGATAAGTCCAGGAAGGGGAAGTTAACTAGGAGGAAGTAGAGCAGATATAGCAGGTGCAGGAAGATGAAGCCAAAGAACTTAAAGTGGCAAACCAGAAAGCCAATAAGCAGGCATGAGAAAAAGCAATATTTTGGATGGACTAGATGAAAGAAGAGATCAGAGAGGAGAGGCTGAGAAGTTCAATATTAGCTAAATGACTGCCTAAAATTTATGCAACCACTATTACAACATATTTACCTCTCTCTGCCAAACTGTCTCACAAAAAGCTTAAAACTGACCAGTCCTTTCTTTTAGCAAAATGACTCTTTTGTGTGTTATATCCTGAACAGGAAGAATTTGAGACTGAAAGAAAAATCAGTGTCAGTCTACTGAACAGACCTGAAGTTACCAGCTTGAAATGGTGACTAGCACAACAAGACAACTGTTTTATTTTGTGTAAAAGGAATAACTTTCCTATACACAGATAACCCTGGCTCCAGAGGCCATTACTGATGTGACTAGCACTTTTTGAAATAAAGAAGTAAATAAGAGCAAACATGCTGTTGTACAGTTTTGACGCTTCTTTAAGCTACAGTTCTTCAGGTCTTAACTTATCAAAGATAAATGTAGTAAACATCTATAATGATAATTAATCTGCATATATTTACAAAGCAAGAATACCACCCATGTCCATTCCTAGGATTAGTGTTACCATGTTAAATCTGCCTTAATCTTTTTAACACAACTAGATATATTAATGACAAAATGTATATTGCTACATGAAACAGGAAGTGAACAGATACTTAAGCGGTTAAGCCATAATCAAATCAACGCCTCCAGAAATGTATAGCCAGCACCTGCTTACAGGCACGTAATAGAGTTTTAATTTTAGCCAACCTTGTTCTCTTTCACTTTCAAGTGTTGTGAATTTTAAACCACTGTCTGGCAAACAAAAGTGGTTCCTAGCTCCTACAGCATGTTTACACCAGTGGACATGCAATGTAAATATCTCAGGCTGTCTCTTTGTAATGTGTATTTTTGTAACAGAACAGAAATGACCAATTTGTTTTTAAAAAATATCCTCTATTAAACAAAAATCCCAGCAAAAAATCTGATGATGATTCTAACAAAAAATCTGTTCTGACACATCTCAACATACCTTAAGACCATTCACAAAAAATTACTGTAATTAAACAGTCAGATAGTGTATTTTACAAATTGCTCCTGTATAATTACAAAAATGTTAACCTTGAACAGAAAACAGCAAACCAGATGAAGGAATTTACAGACAAAGGAAACATCCTCTTCCCCTGCAATGGAAAATTTTAATCTCTTCAAGCAGGTTGCAGAGATGCTTAGCTGGACTTGAGTTGCCTAGATACCAATCAGACCCTCTTGCCAACAGAGACAAACTAACCATTAGCAAATGACAATAAGACAAGCGAATGAATTCAACTAGAAGGATTTTTATTCCATTGTTTCTGTGCACACCAAGCACAAATCACACACCCTATCCTTGAAAGGTACAACTTCCTTAAGATTAATTTAGTGCAAACTCATCAGAAGTAATGGAAAAATACTGATAAGCTCTAGCCACAATAATCAAAAGGAACACAATAATCTTTCACCTTGCCTTTGAAATGCAGAGATTTTTTTAACCTCCTGACATAATATTATGAACAGAATGGCACTATATACTGCTTGTTAATCTTCTAAACTGTTCTCCTAATTTGGACAAATAAAGCAGAATTACTAAGGTAAACACTGGTAATAGCACTGCAACAAAAATTTATTAATAAAATTATTCAAATTTAGCATATGCTACCCTTTTGGTCAGATAACTGAATTTTGTGAGCATACTCTTAATTACACAACAAGTTATACACTAGAGAATACAAAAATCAAATGCCTACGATGCACATGACTACCATATCTCATGATATGTACTGAAATCTTGAAAATATTTAACTTCTAATTTGGCTTAATGTTAAAGATTTCACCAGGTTAAATAAACTGCACCAAATGAAACAAACTGTCTTCAGACCTCTTCTGCACCAAGGTTTTTCCCCTAAAATTTCCACTATGGGTACCCAAATGAGTTTCCCTGGTATAAGTAGTGGTGGAACAGCTAAGATGCCATGATTTTGGACACCACTTATTCTAAACCTGTTCTTACCACGGTTAGATTACACAGTAATCAAAATGCTTGTGGGACATCACTGGAATACACTATATTAAATACTCCAACAGGGTTGCTACCACAAGTGTAGATGAGCCACTGATAACAAAAGGGAGGTAGTATGGGACAGTGGACAGGCCACAAGATGAGGTTTAATGATATCTGGACTCCATTCTTAGTTCTGTTACTTCCTGTCTAACACTGGGCAAACCATTTCATTTTTCTATGCCCTGCTTACCCCCCCATAACTTGTATTTAAGTCAAGACAAGGGACCATCCTATGTTACAAGGTCTAGCACAATCTGGTACACAATCTTGGTTGGGACCTCTTGATCAGGGGCAGGCAAGACCTGGCCTGCCAAGCCATTTCATCAGTTCTACCCCTGCACTCTGGGGGGTACAGGAGTCTTCAGAAACTTGACAATTGGAGTTGAGAGATTTTGATGGGGAAGGGGGCTGCGCACACAGACTCCACAGCAGCACAGAGAACCACATGGAGTGGTCTAGGGTTGCTAGCAACTGGAAGCTTTCATGAGAGTATGGCTGGCTGGCTGGCATCTGCTCAGGTAAGCACTTCCCCCAAAGCCTGCCTCTGGCACCCCTTTCACTCCAACTGCTTCCCAGGGCCTGCACCCGTACCCCAGGCCAGAAACCTGTCCTGCATCCTTATCCCCTCCCAGGGTTTGTACCCTAATCCCTTGCCTCAGGTCACTACCCGAATCCTCTGCATTCCCCTTCCCTCCTGCCCCATGTCACAACTCCCTCTCAGATCCTGCACCCACTCCTATACCCCCTCCCAAGCCAGAATCCTCTCCTGCACCCATACTCCCTCCTGGACCACACAATCCCCTCCTTCACCCAAACTCTATCTCAGACCTCTCACTCTCTCCTGCACCCCAGTTCCCTATCCCAAGCTCCACTCTGCACCCAACCTCCAGCCCAGATCCTGTACCACCTCCACAGGAAAGTACAGCCCCTAACCATTAACCAAAATCTTAAAGCAGCCCCCACATTAAAAACTATTCCCTACCCCTGTTCTAGATGCTCTTGTATTATAAATCCTAATGTAGTTTAGGCCTCAAAGAAAACTGGACTGTTTAAATAAATTAATGGTCTACTTGTTTATATGAAAGTAGCATCATAACTGAAAAGTTATTTGGGTGTCTAATGTTAGTTTCTAATAAATCCTTGCAACTTGCTCCTCTCTGTACAAGCCTGGTCTTACTTAGCTAAGTCACTAGTGTACTCTACACATAGTTTGGTACCAAAATATGATGAAAAAATGTAAAACAGATCACATACTATTACTGAACTTGCCCTCATACATATGCAATCCCTTTGGTGAGCCAGTATACTAAAATAGCTTAAAGGAAAATTTGTGCAGCCAGTTTAGATGGTGTATTCACAGAATATTAAAGTTTCTGCATTCGCTGCCCATTCCCCTTCCGCAAACATCCTAGGCAATCTCAGACCAATGTTCTTGTTTCATTTAATTGGCAGAGCAAGATACAAAAATAAACAGCAAATTCTAAGTAGCAGGCCCTAGAGAGATGCTCAGGTCTCACCTCCAACTGCTGGAATTATTTCTAAAGTGCTACTCCTCAACCCTGCCCATGATCTCTATGTATCTAATAAGACTGTAGGACTGTCCTCCTATGACTCACTCTTAAAATACAGAATCTCTTGAGTCAGTATGAATTGATGGAAACATCTATAGGCATGGCTGCACGCTCCTTCTGTTTAGGATTTTTTTGAGCATTGCATCCCATTTTTAAATTGGCAACCCTTTTGACTGTACAAATTACATCCATGAAACAGAATAGGCTTTTGGCTACTAAATTATCTGATTTTTTTCCCCTCTATCCAGCAATGTGTGGAGGTTGTGTTACTCTTTATACATAATGCAGATTTCTAACCAATTTCCAAGCTTTAATTCTCCCAAAATATGACAAAAGAAAAATACACAAAAGCAACCTATATGTTTTATTTTAAAAAAAGCAACACAATCCATTTTAAATAACTTTGTAAATGGGGTGAAAACTATTTGTACGAAAGACAAACACTAATTCTTATGTTTGTCATAAGAAAAAGGCACCAAAAAATTAGGGTAGCTCTCCTTATGGCTTTTCTGGAATATCCAAAGGACAAGAATAAAAGATTATTTTATTAAAATACTGATTTTGAAATAACCATGAACATATTTGGCTATTGTATAAAAAGAAAAGGAGAAGGCCCATCACTATTTGGCTATTAACTGTATAACCAGGAAAGAAAGGCGTACTTTAGCATGTGTCAATCAGTCTTAAAAACCACACCTTCTTTCTAGAGAAAACAAAGCCCAAAACAGAATGATTTGATACATAACTTCAAACAGAAGTTTATTTGGCAGCAATGTTAATACAATAGAAACCACAATTTTATAAAACCCAGAATTTCAAAACCTCACTCTGCAAAATGTCTTTTTGTTCCTTTGCTTAAGAACATTACACACATCCACCCACCGTCCCTCCCTCCAATTTTATGAGCCCTAGATTTTTCAAAACATTTGTAAAGAAGGGTTTCTATATTGGAACCATGACAACATTTATTAAACTCAGCAAGCGCTGTATTTACCTTATTTCCATTTTTCTCATTTTTGAGTGGATTTAAAACAAACATGAAATTTAATTCGCATCCTCTACCCTGAAAATCTCCACCATCTTCGCAATTAAGCGATGCTGTTTCAAAACTGCTATACTAATGCTGAGTAAGGAACGAGAAATTACCCACTTCACTATGAGTATAAAACCATGATTTGTAAGACTCTGGTTTTGTTGCCTCCGAAGTTCCGCTGACCTCACTATTCGATGACATTCAGAAACTAGCTCCAAATTTCGTAACGCTTGTTGGGGGGGGGGAGGAAAGAGGAAGAAGGGGGAAAATGATGATGGTTAGGTGATAAAAGCCACCCCTCCCTCCCATAGCCACGCGCTGCTCCCGCGCCCCTACAAGAAAGCGTGCAACATGAAGCCAGTCCGCGTGCAAAGAAACTGAGGCACACAAGCCGCCCTCTGTATACGGCGCGTACAAGTGGTACCCCTTTTGCACCGGCCAAGGACAAAGCGGCCCCACGCCTGGCACAGCACCAACGCCAGCCGCACGAGAGGGACGCGGGGAGGCAGACCGGCAGCGGGTTACAACGCCCGGCGGCAGGCGGGGGTGAGGGAGTGATACCGGGGATTTCCGCATCCCGCCGGGACCTAGCGGCGCCCAGCGGTGATACAGACCAGGACTCTGCCGGGAGGACCCCAAGAGCCCAGCGCCACCCAGCCCAAAGCGGGCCTGGCGCTGCCCAGTTCCGCGGGACTGGCGCGGAGCCGGTCCCCGTGGGAGGAGCGTCCCCATCACAGAGCGGCTCCGCTGTGCCAGGCCACCAAGCGGTCTCTCAGCGCCCCGGGTCCGGGCGGCTCGGGCGCGGCCGCCCGAACGGCTCTGAGGACAGGCGGGGGCTAGGCCAGGGGGCTGCCGGAAGCGGGCGGCGGGGCCCCATCCGGGGTGGAAGACACGAGTTACCTGGATAGCAGGTGCCCACGGCCGGCGCCTTCACCTCTTTTGTTCCTCTGAAGCCAAAATGGCGGCGCCGAGCAGGGCCGCCCCCTGCCCCTCCCTGAGGCCTGGCCCCGCCCCTTAGCCCCCGCCTCCCCATTGGCTCTGTGGAGGCAGCTGCCAGCTGATTGGATGGCCGGGAGAGGCTTTGTTACTAGGGCAGCTGGCCGGCCTCGCGGGCCCCGTGACTGTCGGGGCTGGGGGTGATGTAGAAGCTTTGCACCGAGCAGTGGGTGCTGCTCGGGCTGCCCGCCCTGGGGACAGGCTCGTGCTGTCCATTGCAAGAGAGGGGAGCCTCGTACCCAGAGGGATTCGGAATGGCAATTCCTCTCCCTCGGCCTCCGTGAGCGCTGCTTCCCATCAGCCCCGGGTGAGCAAGAGGTGTGCTCGGCCGCTCGCCCTTCTTGGCCCATCCTGGCTCTCTGCTTGCCTCTCTCACGTTGCATTTCACGAGCGGTGCAATAGCCAGCGTCCCAGCCTGCGCTGAGCGGGCCATGAGCCTTTGTGCGACAGTGCCCGGAGTGGTACCCGCACGTGCAAGTGCCACCCCACTGAGAGCCCGGCTGCAGGCGGCTGAAGCAAAAGCGGTAACCCACCATACAAATATATTCTTACTCTGCAGTCCTGCTTTTGCTTCCGTTATGTTGGGAAAACCCATCTCAGTCATCCGATGCCTTTGTGGAACTTTCACTCCTGTTCTTGCTTCCCAGGAGTAAACTGAATGGACGCGCTGTTGTCAAAACAATACCTTAAGTTTCATGCTTTGTAAAGTGACAATCATAGGGTGGAAGGGACCTCAGGAGGTCATCTAGTCCAGCACCCTGCTTTAGGCAGGTTCGACCCCCATTAGGTCATCCCAACCAGGACCTTGTCAAGCCAGGACTTAAAAAACCCCAGGGAGGGAGCATCTATCACCTCTCTAGGCAATAAAGGAGGACCAACTGCAACACCATTTATGGACCGAATAGAATCACATAAAAAAAAAGAGTAGTGCAGTTCAGATAACTAAGAAACAGGCTCTCTCAGTCATGCCACCTGTTTAGTGTAGAGTTGTCAATCACAATGTGTGCAAGTAATGCCAACCAAATTAATTGCACCAAAACCAATCATGATTAATCAGTTTTAATCACACTGTTAAAGAACACCAATTTTGCATTCTGTGTCATAGCTAAAATCAATATATTTAAAAATTCAGAAGGTCCATAAATATGCCTTACAAATTTACCCTAGTATTGTATTATTTAACAGTGTGATTAAACACAACCATTTTAATCATGATTAATTGGGATTTTTAAATCATTTGACAACCCTAATTTAGTCATGAGATTAGATATGTCTACATCTATAAAAATTACTTGCATTTTGTGCTAATTTTAAATACATAAAAGATCAGGAAACTAAAACTGGTAAAAGCCACTGCAGTTTTGTCTCACAAAATACCCGGTAAAGAACGTTGTACCAAAAGCAGCACTTTGACCTTTCAGAGTATCTCTAGATATCAGAGGCTTTGGCACGTCTGTGAAAAGCCACAACATGCTACAGAATGGCGTGCATCTCACATCAAACCTCCCACATTTGTGAATTCCTATCTCAAGCATAGCTAAACAAAGAGGAACATTTCCAATACAGCACTGTCTCCAGAACTGAAGAAGTGAGTCTGCCCCAGGAAAGCTCATGGCTTAATAAATTGTTTTGTTAGTCTTTAAAGTGCTACAGGACTGCTTTCTTGTTTTGTTGACAAAGAGGAAATGATTCTTAGCAGCTACCTATTTGGAAATGTGTAGTGTCACTTTACAAATGAGGTTTACAAACATGGGACCTTTCTATTTTAAAAGCACCATATACATGTGCAGCACAATATAAATAATTGTATGCCTTGGATTCTCTTCCACCCACTCCCATTTTTTTAAATTTTGCAGCAATAGCGAGGTTAGCTCAAGGGCTACTGGGAAGAGTCTCCAGCTGTGTTTGGAAATCTTCAGACTACTTTGGCTCTGGAATTAGCTTTACCAAGACTGGTGACTTTTGTTGGATGTGTTCAGATTCTGTTCTAAATTCTCTTCTCGCAGGGGGCTGTGGAGCATGATCATAGTTTGTCAGATTAGTAGTGTCTCACTTGGGGCAACGTTTTCTAGTAAGTTGTTCATGTTTTAGTTACTGCTTACATGGGCATGGGTGCACTAGAAATCATAGAATTGCTGCAAAGTACACTTCTGATTTAGGTTAACTTTTCATTGGGTTGGTGAATGCAGAAGCCATGAAGCTATGAAACCATTGCTATGTGCAATTATTATACTTCTAGAGGGGTGAGTATGTTATCATATTATTAATGGGGGTATTAGGTTTCCTTCAGCCTTGTTCCTCATTGCACCTCTCTCTGAGCTTCTTATGTCAATGCCTGTGAGCAGAATCCAGGTTATCAAGGTCCCTCAGATGCCATAAGCCATCTAGTTTTCCTACACTCAGTTTTCTGATGTAGTTCATGACTGTAATAAGAGTTTGACACCAGTCCCCGTTTGACAAGTTCAATATTCTATTCTGTCTAAATTCTCAGCCCACACACTTCCCTTCATTGCTTCAGTGCCCTTGATTATACACCTCTCATGTTCATTTTCTGAACAGCTGCCATCCTTCTCCAAGTCCCCTTGCATATCTCAGCTCCATCAATAGCTAATGACTAGATTATATTTTAAGAGATGGATAAAGTGTCAATGTCTTGGTAACCTGGCCCTGCAGGTGACCCCATTGGATCAATCATTTGGTAACCTGGCACTTCTGGTGACCCCATAATTCTTATTTTGGACACTCTATACATTTAGTGCTGAACAGAAGTGAGAGCTGCAGAAAAATGATTTTCTTGCACAAACAAAGGAGTTGCCTCTTGTACACACCATTGGCACTGAGGATTCTACTGATCTGGACAATGACAAAAGTGCCGGCTTCGCAGTGTGCCACTCTTGCAAAACCACCCCATATTTTGCTTCTGCAAACATCAGCTTTGTAAGAGCTGGTGAAAAGTGCTAGATTGGTAGTTGCAGAAAATGAAAACTCCTGTTCACCCATAGAACTGATACAACACAGGAAGCAGGAGAGCAAGTTGCTTCTCACCCCCCGCTTCCCCACACCCACCCTGCTTTGTCCATGACTCAAAGGGAAAACCCTCTAATGGGAAGTTCATGCACATTCACTGGCGTCTGTGCTGAGACTGTCAACGGAAAGTGCTATATGCTAACTGGGGCCTTAGCACATATAAACAAGGAACTGGCACTTACTCCATTTATACACAACAGCAGTGAAGAGCTATCAGATGGGGAAGGGTTCAGTTCACTGACTGAAGGTTATTTTTGTCCAGTAAGGGCATGTTTGTATTATGGCAGCACAACTAGAGTGCGAGCGGGCTGGGATGGAGATATGAGATCTGGGCAGGAGGGAAGGAGCTTGGGGTGTGGGCAGGAGGTAGGGTGCAGGAACAGATTGAGCATGGGATATGAGGTCTGGAAGGGGGATGCAGGAGCACAGTGTTAATTGGGTTGAGGGGCCTGAATGGGAGGGTGCAGAAGGAGGCTGGGGTTGTGAGCTCTTGCAGGAGCATGATGGAGGATAAGGGTGTGGGAGTGAGCTGTGGGTGTAGAGTCTGGTTAGCTGGGTGGGCACCTAGCTGATGCAGCCCCCCATGGTTTAGGGGGGGAAGGTCCACGTGACTCTGTACTGCAAGGAACCACCCCCCCTTCCTCAGAAGCACCACTTCTCCCACTGCTCCCAGTGGCTGCAATTCAACCAATGGGACATGGCATCGCTTCCTCACCCTGTCAAGCACGGCCCGTGGACTGGATCCAGCCCCGGCTTGCCTGAATTGGAACTGTGAGGCTTGCAGCTCTCCCTCCCAATGCAGGCAGCTGGCACTGGTGTTCCAGTCACAGCACGATTCCCCTTAATCTGCCCAACGGCTGGAGTGCCAGCGCAGGCTTGCATCCCTGGTCGGGGGGTAGACCCATAGTCTTGTGGGCCAGATCAAAGCAAGCTACAGGCCGGATCCAGCCTGTGGGCCATAGGTTTCCCACCCCGCTTTAAAATTTGTTTTAAAACTATTTCATTAGTGTGTTGCTGAAGATTATAAAATCACATATCTAAAAAATCATTGTTTGCCCAGCTGCCATCAGGCATAGTGACACCAGTTTAATAGTACTGTGTAGGGCCCCATAAATCCTAAGGCCAGCCCTGAGAGAGTGAGTTATGGTGCTCAACACTATGAATGGATCCTGAAATGCTGTAGCTAAGTGCTTAATTTGTGCCAGGGCTGAGCCCCTGAATTTCATGGCTTAGCAGTTCAAAGCCCTAGCATGCCTGGTCTTGCTGCTTCAAATTATGAAGGTAAGAAGATTGCTTGAGCCTCTGCACCCATTTGCTTGAGTCCTGGCAGCTCTTTCATTATGAAATTAAGCATCGGCTATGCCAACCCAAACTTTGTGTGTAGACTGTGGTCAAATTTACCAGGGTGATGTCCTGACAAGTACCTTGCTCTCTTCAATGATGATAACCATTCAGCTGCCTGCATGTGTTCCCTCTGTATGTTGCACTGACCGCGCAAATAGCCAGACAGGTGGCTCCAAGGCTATATCTACACTAGGGGATCTTTTCAACCACAAAACCCGCAGAGGGTCCACATTCCCAAGGCATTCTGTCAACAGTAAATTGACAGAACACAGCACCTTTGTCAACAGCACTCTGCTGCTCCCCCATGAGGAATAACATTTTTGTCAGAGATCCGTTGACAGAATGCCAGTCTGGACATTCCAGAGGGGCAAGCAGGGGAGGCATTTGTCCACAGACAGGACTTCCAGGACACCATGCAGCCCTGTTGGCCATGCTTCCCGTTGGCCATTTTGTCAAGAGAATGAGGCAAGGCAATCCGGCAGTCCAGCCGCTCTCTGTCGGCAGAGTGGATCACTCTTTCGATCCTCTTTGCAGTCTGGCTGCAATCTGTCAACAAAAGGTTTGTCAGAAGATGTCTTCTGACAGTCAGTTCTGTCAACGGATCGCTCCAGTATAGACATAGCCCAAGAGAACCCCCAAGGACCACAGAATCTGGTGAGGTAAGAAGGCAGCCAGGCCAGGTTTATTGTCAAATGAAGCAAAGTCTCCAGCTCCCTGAATCGGACGCCTACAGATCTGCTAGCACGAGTGGCCCCTGACCGTGGACTCAGCAGTGGGATTTCCACTCTTTCCTAAACTGGACAAGGACAACTGCCTTAGAATACATTTTTACACCCAGATATAAACACTTTTGACACCTTGCCACCTTCTGAAGTACCTAGATACTACCCATTGCCTTGTATATGGTGATTGGATCAAAACATCACAGTCTATCATGCTGTCATTTTAGAACCCATCTTCGGTTGGGTTCGGTAAGTCCCTGTTTGCGGGGAGTGCGTTAGTACCAAGATGCCTCCGAATCAGGTGCTCTATTACCACCCCTCTGGAATGTATTTATGGGCTCTCTCTTGTACCTCTTATGCACATTGGATTGTTTGCCAAACAAATACCTCTTAGAGGATGAGGGGGTTAATTTGGACAATGTTTGATTCAATACACAAAAGCTGCACAGCATGTTTTAATCAGCAGGACAGTGTGATCGTGCCATGCTGTCAAGAAGAACTCTGTGTAGCTTGATAGCTTGTCTCTTTTCACTAACAAAAGTTGGGTCACTAAAAGATACTGCCTCACCCACCTTGTCTCTCTAGTATGCTGTAAAGAGGCACTTAGAACAGAGTGTGGTTGAAATGCACTCAACTCTATTCTCACCCCTGGCAGAGTCATGAAATAATAATTATAACAAAGCCTCTGGTAAAAGAATAATGACTGAAAGGTTCATTTCTCTCTAGCTCAGAAGCAAAGACAGCTGCTTGTGCAATGACAGTATGAAGAATGAGATGTGGATAGTGCACATGTCAGGCCTTTGTTTACTGGGAATCTGAGATGAGAGTTCTGCTCTGGGATTTCTCTACAGCTGCAGGTGTGGCTGGGCAGACAGCTGTCATTTTAATGAGGTAGAGCATGGAGGAATCACAGGTAAATCATGTTTCTCTGCCAGGAGCTGCAATTAATGGATAATATTTACTCCACCGCAAGCTGGGCTGTCACTAGGATTCATGGAGCCCTGCACAGTACTCTTAAATTGGTGCCTCTATGCCTAATGGCAGCCGGGGGGGGGGGGGGGGGGGGGCGATTTTTTAGAGATGTGATTTTATAATCTTCAGCAATACACTACAGAAATATTTTTAAACAAATTTTGAATTAACGCCCTGTTGATTAATACAGAAGCAGCTTCCCCTCCCTTGGTGTTCACACCTCCAGATCAACTGCTGGTAGTAAGCCTCACTCTTGCTGACTGAGCTAACCTTGTTATCCCCACCCTTGCTCTGGCTTATTTATACCTGGCCCTGCGGATTTCCAAGACCAGCATCTGATGAAGTGAGTCTGTGCTCATGAAAGCTCATGCTCAAAACTTTTCTGTTAGTCTATAAGGTGCCACAGGACCCTTTATTGCTGTTACAGATCCAGACTAACATGGCTACCCCTCCGATACTTGACAGTAAAATCAGAAACTGACTGGGGTTGGCAAATGCCTGTTAAACGGCTTCATTATCACTTGAATGGCTTAGTCACAGGCTCTGCTAATAGGTCTAGCAGGCACGGCTCCCTCTCTGTTACTATTCAACAGGCTTTAACTAGAACCTCTCCAGAGGAAGCAGAGCCACAAAACAGGGATAGGAAGTGAGAGTGGATAGACATTAAGATCCAGTGCAATAAGAAGTCCTGGGGCACCTTATACACTAACAGATATTAGCCTATAAGGTGCCACAGTACTTCTGGTTGCTCTGAAAGATACAAACTAACACAGCTACCTCTCTGATACTTATTAAGACCCAGTGGTGTCTCAGATCCTTGGATGCCCTACGCAGCTGTGCATTGAGTACATGGGTAACAATGGCTCCGACTTTAAGCTCATGATCCAGGGACTCACTAATAAAGCCATACTGTGCAAGTTAAGAGTGTATTGTGTTAGCTATGAGCCAGAAAAACTTGGCAGCCTCCAGTCTACACTGCTTCTGAAGTCAGTCATTAAAAGATTGGCTGGCTAAGCTGCTTGATATTGAACTATGGAGCCTTGGCTCTCTTGCTCGCTAATTGAACTCCAGCTGTAAGGGAAGGGCCTCTCCTTTCCCCCCTCAGGCCTGGATGCAGAATTGCAGGACACTTCTCCTCTGCATCCTCCATGTCTTGGTGGCCACTTCCTTGGCTGGGGTAGTCGGTCTGTGCTAGACTGGCCTGCTGGCAGAGGGATCAAAGAGGGCAATTGCCCCAGAGCCCAACAATTCAAAAGAATATAAAAACGGCCATAATGGGTTAGACCAAATGTCCATCCAGCCGAGTATCCTGTCTGCTGACAGTGTCCAATGCCAGGTGCTCCAGCAGTAGTGAACTGAACAGATAATGAGCTCTCTCCTGCCATCTGTCTCCATTCTCTGAAAAACAGAGGCCAGGGATACAATTCCTTACCCATTCTATAGCCATTCATTAACCTAATCTCCATGAATTTATCTAGCTCTTTTTTAAACCCTTTTATAGTCCTAGCCTTCACAGCCTCCTCTGGCAAGGAGTTCCACAGGTTGACTGCACGCTGTGTGAAGAAGTAGTTCCTTTTATTTGTTTTAAGCCTGCTGCCCATTAAATGTCATTTGGTGTCCCCCTTCTTCTCATATAATGGGAACAGTAAATATTTTTTTCTTGTTCACTTTCTCCACTCCACTCATAATTTTATATACCTCTATTATATCACTCCCCAGTCAAAGGGGCCCAAGGCTCCCAGCAGCCTCTATGTGCCAATACAGTGGCCAGAGCCCCAGGCTCTTTAAATCACTGCTGGAGTGCTGCACCACATGCTCCAAGCAGCTCTGAAGGCTGCCCCAATCCCACCCCATCCAGCCGATGCCCCAACCCTTTCAGGAGTACAGAGTCAGACCCTCCCTCCACCGACTTTGCCCAGTGGCCCACAGAAGCTCCCTGCTTCCTTGTTGCTAGAGTCTTCTCCTGACTTCTGGCCTGGGTTTTCTGTGGCTCAGTCTTCAAACCAAGTCAGGTTAACAGGGAAACAAAAGATCCATCTGAAAGTCTAAATCAAATGCCCAAATTAATAGTTCTTCGATCCCTCTCAGTCTCCACCATAGTCCTCTGTTTCATGGCCCCTCCTCCTAGACTTGCTAAGCTTCTTCTTCCCCAGCACAGTTCCCTTAGTGTTCCCCTTCACAAGGGACTGTGCTGGAGGATCTACATGTTCCTTTTAGGCTGTAACTAAGGGCTTCCCTTTCCACTGGAGCCTACCCTATTTCTGAGTATGCCTCAGCCTGATTTCCATAAGATTTTTCCAGAGAAGAAAGCTCCTTTCCCTCTGTCCAGAGTTTTCCTTTATCTGCTGAATTCCTAGTTGTATTTGAGTAGTTCACTCCCTGGTTCCCCATCACAACAGCGATCACTCTTTCCAATTAAGCCCCACTACACCAAAAGCAGTTCACTAAGTAGGCTATGTCGACAATAAATCAACCACAGGTATGTAATTTTAGCTACACCAATTGTACAGCTAAAATCAATGTATCTACGCTCAACTAACTTGCCTGTCTTAACAGAGGAAGATTGATGGGACAGTTTCTGTCTTTCCCCCTTCCTTACTCCTCACCTCCTGTGAGGAGCACGGGGGTCAACTTTGACCCTTGAGAGCTCAATTTTGCACGCACACAAAATCAAACCTTGGAAGATCAACTCTGATCAATTCGATCTTCCGCAGTTATGTAGATTAGCTCTTAGTGATAGTTATGTTGCAAGCTCATGAGTGAGGCTAAGGGATAGCATCTAAAGAGAGAAAGTGGGTGAGGCAGCATCTTTTACTAGACCAACTTCTATCAGATACCTGGGCATGGGAAGGTTGAGCCAAGCTTGTCTGAAGGGCCAGCCAGCCCATGACACCAGTCCAGTTTGCTGTCATGCGAAAGTCTTTTAGTGGCTCAGATCCACAGCTACCAAATGGGGAGAACACCACTCCCTTTCTCCCATTCTTTTGTCTGCCTTTCCTGTTTATGGCATAAGCTTTTAAAGCAGGGCTAGACAAACTATAGTCTGCGGGCCAAGTGTAGCACAGCAGATTTTTCATTGGGCCCTTGAGCTCCCCCAGAGGAGCAGTGTTGAGGGTCTGCCCTGCTCTGCTCGGGTTCCCAACTCATAATTCCACCATCTTCCAGCGAACAGAGAGAGACACGGTTCAGTCATGACTTCAGCGCATTGTTTCTGGGATTGGAACCTTGCTCCATGCAGCAGCCCCTGCCCCATACACAGCAGTTTTCCCACTCCCTTCATGGTTCCTATGGCCCAGCCTCGAGAGGCATACTCAGATATGGCTCCCAAGCCAAAAAGTTTGCCCACGCGTTGTTTTAAAGGGAGGGATTGTTTCCTACCAAGTGTATGTACAATGACCACCATAGTGCAGGCCCAAAGTGCTCTTGTAATAAAAATAATAACTACACAACATATTTTTATAAGAGGACATCATTTGCAAAGTCAAACATCACTGTTAGGAAATGTCAGAATTAAGTGTCTTATGCCATATTAATTCAGCCCCCTTTCTTTATCAGCATAGCCTTCAGATCCTTGATCACACACTATTTTTGCCCCAGGATTCTTGCCTCATTAAAAATGTTGTTATAAAAGAGTTTTTTGGTTTGTTTTAAGGAATTTCCTAGGGCTTTTTTCTTAAACAAGAAGCCCCATATTCTGATATGTGCAGCTGCAGCAGCCTCATACCATGTATCAACCAGTAGAGTGTGAACCATGAATCTTCAGCACAATGTGGACAACGGGGCTAGCTACATTAGCCAGCAGCAGCAGACTATCATCCCAAGGGGGCAGGGTGGTCAGGGGGAGTTCAGTCTGCACATGCTCTCCCTCTCTCTCTTCCTTTGTCCCTCCTCCACCCCACCGAGATGTAATACCCCAGGCATGGGAGGAAGTACAGATAATGTAGAGCCAAAAGGAGCCTGGACGGGTTCTGTCCTCTCAGAAGAAGTTTTCTGTGCCTAGGGTTCCTAGTGTCATGTACACTGCTACTTGGGCCAGTGCACAGGCTCAGTATAATGCTTTGACTACATGGGGAAATCAGATTTCCAAGCAAAATAATTAGATTTCAACTACAGTGTTCAGGTAGGCAGTTATATTAGCATAGCTACAGTTCTGCCATTCAGTTTGCCCAGGTAGATGAGCCCTTGGATTAGAATGTGTGCTGCCATCATTTTACTGACACTGTAAGCAAAGGAATGGAAATAGTGATTTTTCAAAAGCTTCCCTTCCGATTTGGTTGAAAGAGAATTTGGTAGGAGAAAACAAAAGTACTTACCTGGCCCAGAGCTCCCCCTTAGCTTACGGCAAACAATAGAGGTGTTGACAGAAAACAATTTCCTGCCATCCCCACAGCACCACAGCAGCCTCAGAAGAACTGGAAAGTCACTGGATAACCCTTTCTGAATTAAGTTAAGCATCATTGAATTAAGTTTAATATCTTTGGGGCACCCACCATATTAAAAATGAAATTATTTTTGTGCTATAGTAGGATTGTAGGTAATTTTTTCCAAAATGCTGACAAATACAAACATTGAGGAAAAAAGCAAGAACTATTTGGCAAAATACATGTACAAAAGTTAGGAAGCCTTTTGAAACTATCCTCTGTAGCGGGAAAAAACCCCACATTGTCTACATACTCGGCTCTGAAGGCTCCAAATCAGACACTTCCGACCTGTTCAAAGGACTGACTAAATTCTTCCTAATCATGCTAGTTCAGAGCTGAAGCTGATATGAATTTGTGATCACGGAGCAGACCTCTTTGTAGTACATGAAGAACCAGTCATGTCCTAGAATCCATGGTGGAATGGAATCATCTATGGTGGAGGTTATTAGCATGCACATAAATTCCTACATTGTCTTCAGTACTATTTTTGTTATACTTTTACCTTAAGAGTAAATAAGCAGTCACAGCAAGAGCTGTTTGGCAGCATAACTGCTGGCAGTTATTAATTTCTGAGATGACTGTATACAGGTCTGCTTAGGCAGTGTGTTTTTCGCTTTGGAATACAGAGGGAAATAAAGGAACTGTTCACCCTGGAGATACTCCAGTCACAAGGGGGAGAGAGGGACCCATACACCAGCATCTATTCAAGATGCGACAACTAGAGAAACCAGAAACCTAGGAGTGGATGCCCTTCCTGGACCACTGCGGGGAAGTACATGTGCAGTTGTCCTGAACTGTGACAGGACCTCCTCAGAAAAACATTTTTATAATAGAAAGTGTTAGTCAACCTAAACAGAGGGTTGGCTACTGACTTCTAGAGTCGTCACTAACTCTCTTGTCTGAATGGCTAAATCCCTGCTCCAGATTCAACAGACCTTGAGTTTGGTGTCCCACTCATCTCTGCCTGGGATTTGGCTTCACTGGTGAATAAAAACGACTAATGAAACCTAAATCTAAGTGTCCTTCTCTGATCCAAAGAGATACGCCCCACTCCTTTTGTATCCTGGTTGTTACTAACTCCACCCACTTGTAGGCAAGGCTCAGCAGTCATCACCCCAAATGTTAACAAAGTTTTAGCTTCCAAGGCTAGGATGGCTGAACAGAATTGCTCAGCGCCCCTCTATAGGGTGTTCGTCTGCCACTCTGTTAATGTGGGGGTCACTCCAGCTACTAGCAGGCACATGCTCCCATCCTAGCTGGCACCCCTGCCATCTCCACAGAGCTGGTAAGCCACAGCTCTCTTCCACAGTGTAATAAATGAACACATGAAAATGAGTAGAAAAATCTATAAATTTACTGTCTCCTCTTGGGAACAGCTTTGTTCATTCCTGTCAGCTTGGTGCTCTTGCTTAGTCAGTAGGAGAAAGAGTTAAACAGTACCACAGTGCTGTATCTGGCCCCACCGAAGCAGGAAAGAGCATTCAGGCTGGGCTTCCTGTTGTCACCCTCAACATCACCCCTGCAGAACACCTCTGCATGCACTTCCTGGCTCAGTAAGACTTTGCTGCCGGATTCTGTCTTTTGGGGGTTTCAGCTTCTCCTGCATTTTACAGCCAAGGTTCCTGACAAGAAATTAAGTTTGGAATGAACCAGACTGATTTGAGTGTTCTCCTTTCTTGCCTGGAGGGACTCCCAGTGATAGTGATCTGGAGATGACAGAATGGGGGAGGGGGAACAAAACAAAACAAAAACAAAAACAAAAAAAACCTTACCCTCCCTTTTGTTGCCTGTATTGTATCTATTCCACGGCCCAGAAGTCTTCATTTTCCACAGCTGTCAGTCCAGCCTCTTTCATTTGCTCTTTAATAACAGAATGCTGAGTGCCACTTAGTGTTCCACCAAATGTTGGAATGGATTTACTCATGATGGGCTAAACCACTCTCCATCTCCATTAGGGTTGCCAAACCTCCATGATTGTCCTGGGCCTGGAGTCTCCAGGAATTAAAGATTAATCTCTAATTAAGGTCGTGTAATGAGATGAAAACTCCAGGAATACATCCAATCAAACCTTTAATCTCTTTCACTAAGAGACCGGAGCAGTACTACTTCTGCAGGTGTAGTAACAGAGAGAGCCGTGCTACTTTATATACTTTCAAAATAAAAAAGCCGTCCAGTAGCGCTTTGAAGACTAACAAAATAATTTATTAGGTGATGAGCTTTTGTGGGACAGTCCCACTTCTTCAGACCACAGCCAGACCAGAACAGGCTCAGTATTTAAGGCACAGAGAACCAAAACTAGCAATCAAGATTCCTGCTTTTTTGTTCTGCAGACATGCTTCTTTTCCTTGTTAGGATTACAGACATATAGGAGCCATGAACGAAACTACCAGCTCCGCCTATAATGACCGCCCAGCCCCCCCTTCAAAGCTCCATATTTTGGAGATTCCCCAGCCCAGCGTGGCTAGACTTGGCTTCCTCCAGAGCTCAGCATCAACCTTCTTGAGTGGGCTAAAAGAGAGGCTCCTGACTCCCATCTCAGTTTTGAATACATTCCCCCCCAGCACCTTTTACCCTGGAGTGATCTTTTGACTCCAACTATGCTTCCTACTGCACTGCCCCTAGATTCTCCCTGATAATCCCACTGAAGACAGATATGAATACTAAAAACCAAAGAATCAAAACCTGTTGTCCTTTCACAAGACAGGTAACCCCCAAAGCCATTGCCAGAGTTAGCCTGAAATCTGTCAGAGCACAGATCTTTGAGAGGCAGAGTGCAGGCCTTTTCAGATTAACCCCTTCTATACTACAAGGCCATCTGCACATGAACAGCAATTTAAGTGAATATATTTTCATTAGAAAGAGCCATCAGGTCATATAAGGCAAATATAGTGCCTATCTTTAAAAAAGGAAAGAAAGATTCTGGGCAACTACAGATTGCTCATCCTTACCTCAGTCCCCAGAGACATTATGGAGCAGGTCCTCAATGAATTCATTTTGAAATACCTGGAGGAGAGGAAGGTGATCAGGAACACTCAACATGGATTATTGTTACCATAGTTGATCTTTTGAAAAAAGAGGACACCCCTGAGAGGGAGTGTATCTGTATTGGTATCTACCAACTCACATTGCATTAATGTACTGTATATACTGTAACACATTAATTCATTGTGAGTTGGTAGATACCGATGCAGATACCTCTGAGGAGTGTCCTCTTTTTTTATATGGAAAGCCTAACATGGATTCACCAAGGGCAAGTCATGCCTGACAACCCAATTTCCTTCTATGATGAGATAACTGGCTCAGTGGATAGGGGAAAGTGGTGGATGTAATAAACATCGGATTTAGCAAAACTGTTGATATGGTCTCACAGTATTTTTACCTGCAAATTAAAAAGTAGGAATTGGATGAGTGGACTGTAAGGTGGATAGAAAGCTGGCTAGATCATCGGGCTCAATGCGTAGCGATCAACAGCTTGACATCCAGTTAGCAGCCAGTATCAAGTGGCACGCTCCAGGTGTCAGGCCTGGGGCCTGTTTTGTTCAACATCTTCATTCATGATCTGGATAATGGGATGGATTGCACCCTCAGAAGTTTGTGGATGACAGTAAGACAGGAGCAAGAGTAGATATGCTGGAGGGTAGGAATAGGGTCCAGGGTAAAAGACAAGTTGGAGGACTGGACCATAAGAAATCTGATGCAGTTCAACAAGGCCAAGTGCAGAGTTTTGCACTCAGGACAGAAGAATCCTGTGCACTACTACAGGCTGGGGATGGACTGGCTAAGCAGCAGTTCTGAAGAAAAGGACCCGAGGATTACAATGGACTAGAAGCTGGATATATGAGTAAACAGTGTGCCCTTGTTGCCAAGAAGGCTACTGGCATGTTGGGCTGCTTTAGTGGAAGCATTGCCAGCAGGCTGAGGGAAGCAATTATTTCTCTCTATTTGGCACATCTGGAGTATTGCATCCAGTTTTGGGCCACCTACTAAAGAAAGGATGTGGAATAACTGGAGAGAGTTGAGCAGAAGGTAACAAAAATGATTTGCCGGGGGTGAGGGGGCCGGGGCACATGACTTATGAAAAGCTAAAGGAACTGGTCTTCTTTAGTCTGCAGAAGAGAAGAGTTAAGGGAGATTTGATAGCAGCCTGCAACTACCTGAAAAACGGGGGGGGGGTGCGGTTGGAGGGGAGATTGAAGTGGAGCTGGTGGCAGATGACAGAACAAGAAACAATGGTCTTGCAGTGGGGGGAGATCTAGGTTGGATATCAGGAAAAATCTATTTCACTAGGAGTGGGTAAAGCACTGGAATCGGTTACTTAGATGGACGGTGGACTCTCCATCCTTAGTCTTTTCAACACCAGGCTTGACAAAGCCCTGACTGGGAGGAATTAGTTGGCATTGGTCCTGCTTTAAGTAGGGGTTTAGACAGGATGATTTCCTGTGGTCTCTTGCAGTCCTAATCTGCTATGATTCTATGAGGCATTATTAATCTTATGTTTATTACAGTAGCAGCTAATGACCAGCCATTGTGCTATGGGGTGTACAAAGCCAGAGAAGTTGTCTATAAGACCTTCAAGACCAGCCAATTAATGATGTGCCTGGTCACAGAGCCTCACCAGGTACAGTCATTTCCATGGCACAGCCTGGTTTTGCCCTAAAGCAGATGCACCAAAATCCCAGGAATGAGGCTCTTCCTGCAGAACTATTTATCTAACAAGAAAGCTGACAAGAATGTCATTTCTCACAGAATTTCCAGCCTATTTTCCAGATCATTAGAGTTTCAAGTGATTTTGACCATCAGCAGCAGTAAAACCTTGGTCTGTTTATCTGGCTCTCTGAACTGTTTCAGTCTCTCCAGTGGCAAAGTCCTGGATTCCACTGAAAACATTTCCATTCCCAGTTCAGCCAATTTAATGCTCATAAGATTTTGATCCAGTAAATAAAACAAATAAGAGATATATTCCTGCAGAACTGCGGAAGGAGCTGGAATTGCACATTATAGAACAGTTTTGGGCCCACAGGACATTTATCTTGGCTCATGACAACTCACTCACAGGGACATATGTGAGTCAGCAAGGGGTCTCTGGGAATCACATTTACTTTCTGTAAACATTCACAATGACAGACATGTACTGACATTACTGTATCCTATTTAAACCAACACTTCGGCAGCCAATGAGCCACAGACACAGTATTTGTGATGCTAATGTTCTAGAAGCAGTGAAAGAGACATTCCAGCATGCACAGACCCAGCTCTCCCCGTAGTTACTAAATCACTCTTTGGCTACGTCTACACGTGCCCCAAACTTCGAAATGGCCACGCAAATGGCCATTTCGAAGTTTACTAATGAAGCGCTGAAATGCATAGTCAGAGCTTCATTAGCACGCGGGCGGCCGCGGCACATCGAAATTGACGCGCCTCGCCGCCGCGCGTCTCGTCCAGATGGGGCTCCTTTTCGAAAGGACCCCGCCTCCTTCGAAGTCCCCTTATTCCCATGAGCTGATGGGAATAAGGGGACTTTGAAGTAGGTGGGGTCCTTTCGAAAAGGAGCCCCATCTGGACGAGACGCGCGGCGGCGAGGCGCGTCAATTTCGAAGTGCCGCATCCGCCCGCATGCTAATGAAGCGCTGACTATGCATTTCAGCGCTTCATTAGTAAACTTCGAAATGGCCATTTGCGTGGCCATTTCGAAGTTTGGGGCACGTGTAGACACGGCCTTTGTTCTTTATTGCAGATGGGATCTATTAACCTGCTGGTTTTTTCTTCTGTGGGCAGGGCATACTCTCTCTTCCCTCTAGATAAGTTTTACTCCATAGTTTTTTACTTTGCCCACTGCTGTTACTAGTTCCCATCAGACCCATCCCATCCCACCAAAAATGCTGACCCTTGATTTAGCCATCAGGGAAGTATATGACTTCAGTGCTCAGATATCACAATAACTACCTCATTTATTTTACCTTCATGAGATTTGGGATTATTTTGTTCCCTCCCCCCACCAATATTAAAGGAAAAATTCTGCCAGACTTTAATGAATGAGAAAGGGCAGCTTGGCTCAGGAAGCAATCCCACTTTCTCATGGAAGGCTTGGACTTCTGCCAAAGCAGGTCACTCTCCGCCACTTATCATCTGAGGTGGTCTGTCAAATGGGGAGACAGGGATGAATAATTCTCAGCAGTGATCCACCAGCCAGGACAAGTTTATAAAATCATAGAATCCTAGGGTTGGAAGAGACCTTAGGACGTCATCAAGTCCAGCCCCTGTCTCAAAGCTGGACCAACCCTAACTAAATCATCCCAGACAGGACTTAAAAATCCCTAGGGATAGAGATTCCACCACGTCTTTAGGTAACACGCTCCAGAGTTTCACCACCCTCCTCATGAAATAGTTTTTCCGAATATCCAACCTGGACCTCCCTCAGTGTAACTCAAGAACATTGCTCTGTGTTCTACCATCTGTCACTACTGAGAACAGTCTCTCTCTATCCTCTTTAGAGCCCCCCTTCAGGAAACTGAAGGCTGCTATCAAACCTCCTCTCACTCTTAAAACATGGAGATACACATCTCATATAACTGGAAGGGACCTCCGGAGGTCATTGAGTCCAGTCCCCTGCCCTCTTGGCAGGACCAAGCACCATCACCCTTTCTTGTTTTTTTTAAATCTATTTGCCCCAGATCCCTAAATACCTCCGCCCAGGACTGAACTCACAGCCCTGAGTTTAGCAGGCCAATGCTCTTCTCTTCTGCAAACTAAATAAACCCATATCCCTCAGCTTCTCCTGGTAAAGTTCTCATCTGTTTTGCAGGACGTCATCTTGTACATCCAGAATGAAGAAATGGAAACATGGGTGTTTCTCTTACAAAAGTAAACCCCCACCATCACCAAAAAACGCACGTACAAGTCACCAGAAATTGCCATATAATTGTTGTTCCCCATCAACTTATGGTACAGGGCCAGTTACCTCCCCACACACCTCTCTGCCCCTTGTGGAGTATCCTTTATTTTAATGTTCTAATGTGCTTCCGTAGACTTGCAAAGCCCCATCCCTTTTCTTTGGGACATTTACTTGGTAGCACTTGCCCATCCAGGCTTAGATGGCTAAGGAATTGGACTAGTATTGTGGCTGCTCTACGCACCATCTGGCAAAAGCTAATAGGGATTAGAATGAGTAGGGTTCTCACTCCAGAGATTAAATGTGGTACATCTGCCACAGGAGAAGAAACCTCCCCTCTCCCTCTGAGAACGTTCCTAGCCCAGAATAGTCTAGACAGTGGCATGAGTGTTTTGGGCAATGCTAACCAGACAGACTGGGACTCATCACCATTAACCAGCAATGGGCTACTTAGGCTACTACGTGGGCTGCATGAGTGGCCATCCTTCATCTCAATGGGAGGCAGGACTGTTGTAACCAAGATGGTCTCCTGGGCTAAGTTAGTTTTGCAAACTGCCTACCTAGAATTTGCAGGGTGCATGGACTGAACTGTAGCCGTGCTGTGAATGGATGCAAAGAGAGAGCACAGCTCTCACAGTCAGTATTGCGTGCAACCAGCATGCACCTCACTTGGCGTGCTCTTGCTTTGCTTGTGTGTCATGTTACTAATACCAGACGGGGGAAAAAACTACACAGACAGAAATCAGCAGAATCTGCCAACCCTGCGTGACATGGGCAAAATATCTCACAGGCCACACGTACAACTCTGATGCCGTTTCTTGTGTGTTTCACCTTTTGGTCTATCCCTTTGCTACAGATTTTCCCTGATACAGGATTTCTTCCTCTTGCTATTCTTAGTGCTCTGCCCTTGCATTATGTAATTAGACAGCTCATCCTGCCTGGCAAACAGACATTTACTGTAAATACCAAGACATCTGCTAAAGAAAGAGAGCTGCACAGCTCTAATGAAGAGAGCCTTATAAATCATCCGTGAGGCTGTATTTGTGATGACACTAACAGACTGTAGGTAGGAACAAACAAAGACTCTCTCCATACTGCCAATACACAGAAGAAGGGGGAGTGCTGCGCAATGGGGGGGGGGGCAGATCAGGGGATTACGAGTCATGAAAACTGCAGTCACACAAACATTGCAAGTGCTTTGCTGTGTGACACTGGGCAAGCTAGTTAACCTCTCCCAGCTGTTGTTCCTCCTTTTTAAAGAGAACACAAGACCTACTTCTCAGGGGCACTGCCAAGTGCTTTGAGATCTTCGAAGATGATCAGTTTCTGTAGAAAGGACTAATTCTGGTTACCAATATACAGAAGTCTGTGGTAAGCAAAAGAGAAACACAGTGGCTCAGGAGAACTGGCTTTGTAGAGGAGGATGTTGTAGGTCAGGTTACACAATCTCAACCAGTAAAACATATGTTAGCTCCTGGAGAAGGAAGCATTTTCATGCTACCGCAGTGACAGATTCTGGCTCATGGGCCATGGAAATGTAGACATATGTAAGGATTGTTTTGCTTCTGTGACAGCAAGCACAGCCAATTGGGCTTTTGGGAAATGCTGCCTATTTGGTGCTGGAGGCAAAGAGAGCTCCCAAGGTCAGCAGCTTTCCAGAGGCAGATCTAATGAAGACTGAATGCTCGCTGTACAGTCTCATGAAGTGCCTTGTCTACATGCCTGGGAATCCTGGCAGTCATTTGCTAAAGCCTCATTCCTTGTTTTAGGAGGGTTCTGGTGCAACTCAGTGTGTAATGGATACAAGTACGTAGTCACAGTCAGGCTAGAGGGTGGATCTTCAGTTCAGCCCCCTGGCTGCCCGCTAATCTGGCAGGGTTTAGAATTCCTTTCTGGTTACGGTAACGCTGTTACATTCAGTTATGCAATCTTACAGGACCCTTGAGGCTGCTTTTCATTTTGAGCTGGCATGAGTTTTATTTCGTTGCCCTCCCTCTCCCAGCTATGCCCTACTCTGAATGTGGAGGCAGAACTGCATATAGGGAGAACAGGAAGGGGGAAATAATGACATTTTAGCAGTTATACATACATATGAAATGAAAGCAGATTGTAATTTAGAGCTCAGCAAAAGCCAAATCCAGGGTTAAAGAGTTAGGGCCAGATCTTCAATTTGTGTGAATTGAGATAGCTCTGCCAGTTTAGACCATTTGAGGATCTGACTCCCCATTTTATTACCAAGCTCTCCACTAATTCCTCTTAAATTGCTGAGGCCAAAGAGACAACAATGAAGCAGTCAAAGGCCTGCTAGATATTGCAATCTGTTTATCATCTGTTTTCACTGAACCGCTCTCAGTCAAAAGTCCAAAGCCCGGGCAGGATTGCAAACAGTCACCAGTGACCTACAAGAAGATATTCTGCTACTGATTAAGGGAGGACAAGCAAGCACACACACCCCAGGGAGAGCAAGCGCAGCTGACTTTGTTAGACTGAATTTATCAGCAAGGTCAATAATACGACTAATAATCTGTTTTATTTTGGTGCTACTAGAACTATGCAGGGAATTGCAGTACTAATCACAGGGATTTTTCTTCCCAATTCCCAGAGCCGCAGCAAGCATCCTTCATCTGGGCAATTCATGTAGAGATTATTAAATCAAACTGCCTTCACTGCAGCTGGGCCAAGGTTAACTAGACAGCCCACAAACACCCCATGAGCCACAACATTTGAGTCCATTTGAGAAACTGCGTCATGATGGCAAGGGATGGGCAAAACAGCTGGCACGCATGCACATTCTGACCCTGGGCAGGTGGAGACAGACCGACATTGGGTTTCCCCATTCTACTACAAGAATCAAGGGGCTTAATTCCTTCATGTTTGTATACCCCATGGAGCACCTCAGTGGAGGGGAGTAGCAGAGGGCAAAGGAGTGTTATTAGTGATCGTGATCACTCTGCAGCGACAAGCCTGGTACTACTCAGTGATGGCTATATTCACCCCAGAATAAAGGGGAGAGCTCTGCTTCCCCCTTCTCTGACTGGTATGACAACTGAAGCATGAGAGTAACTGGTGATTCAGTGTTGTGTTGTGACAGAGCAGCCAGCTTCATAATGCTGCCTCAGTGTGGGACATCACCGCACAGCAATTCAACACCACCAGACAAGCAGATAGCAACTCAAGTATCTGGCTGGTGCGGGTGCACCTACTCACAGAGCCTGCTGCATTTCACAGGTTGAGGCTACCTCATTTCCACCAACTAGGTTAAGATGTTTGTTTCCTCATGTTGCTACCCACTGCTGGGGAATTTTCAATGGTAGAGATACCCAAAGGCTACAAATGCCACGTTCTCTCTCTGAAGCTGCTGGGTGTAGGCCTTGTTTGGTTCCTTCCTCCAATTCAGCTACATTTTATTTTTGATCCTGCAACTGCAGGCGCGTTGTTTTACTGACATTCACAGCAGACAGCTTTGTCTCTCCTGTCAGCTCTCCTTCAGCTCAAGTAATCCCCACGCACTCTGATAATGCTCTGTGCCATCAGTCTGGTTCCACGTTGGTTAACTAGCAGGGAGACGTCAGAGGATGATGCCCATCTGCTGGGGCACCTTCCTATGTAAACTGTCAGACGATAGGTGTGCCTGTCTCAGAGTCCCAAGTAGAGTCCAGTGACTCGGCCCTTTTCTACCTCCCAGCCCGGGCTTTAGAGTTCACAGCAGTCAGCAGATTAGCCACAGAACCGTCCAAGGAGCCAATGCCTATTTCTTCACAGCGAGAGCCTACTGAGCTCTCTGAAGCTCTTGTCGCTCCAAGGCAGCCCCAGTCCTTTGTCCCCTGGTCCCTCCCATCTGTGCTGTCAGGGATCCTGCACCTGCCAGTCTCTCACTCCCGGACAGTTCTGAGCCATCAGCTCTCTGGCCCACCAAGGGCCCAGGCGGCATCTTCTAAACCCAACAGGGAAACAGCTGATATCACTGGCGCACCAGACCTTCTTAAAGGGCCAGGGTCACCCTCTGACATCAGTCCAAGGTAGGTCTCCCACCAATCTCTAGAAACAAATTCTCTCTCCCTCCTCCACGGTTCAGTAGTTGTGGGCACAAGGTGCTGTACTTCGGCTGTGAGAGCTCTGAGTCATTTACACTGGGTATACTCACTGGCCATTTGTTTAAAAGGCAAGTGCAAGACGTTCTGTCTCATATACTGAGACACAGCCACTCATTCACCAACATCCGAAACAAATCGCTGCTGCTCTCCTACCTCCATAGCTAAATTGACGGGTTGTGACTGGGCAGCAGACTGGGGGTTGATTGTTGTTTGCTGTATGCCTGTTTTCCACTGCTTAGAGTATGTCTACACAGGAAAATTGTTTCGAAATAACTTTGCTAGCATCTACACAATGCAAACGATATTTGGAAATAATTTTGAAATAGCAGTTGGCTTAGTTCAAAACAGGTAAACCTCATCCCATGAGGAACAGCACTTCTTTCGAAACAGGGACAGTATAGACAGGGAATAGAGCCTATTTCAAAATAAGCCATAGTGCATCCAATGGCTCTGTTTTGAACTAGGCTCTGAGCGTGTGGATGCTTTATTTCAAAATAGTTTTTGGGTGTAGCAGCCTTATATTGAAATAAGCTATTCTGGATCAACTCTTCCAGACTAGTTTATTATGGAATAACTCTGTTGTGTAGGCATACCCCTACTCTCCTGACTTCAGTGGAGTTAACCTGATTTAGCTAGGAGTGAGATAAGAATCTGCCCCATTATAGTTAAGTTAGAAGCAATGGCTGAGATATTGGAATTTAAAAATATTCCTTACCTGAAGCCATTGACAACTGATTTAGAAGCCTGCAGCCTTTATGGCTGAATGCTAACTCTTCCAAAGCTCCTTGTGCTTGCTTTCTTGGGGGCCTCTCTCAGCTGTCTCTTGGCAGATCAGTATTGCCCTTTCTGGGAACTTCTGCACTGGCACTGTTTTACTGCTCAGCTGACAAACACAAACCAGGCAAGGGACTTGCCCAAACACAGATTGAGTCAGTGGCTGTGCTCACACTGGAACACAGTTGACATTTATTGGCAATCACTGTGTAAAAGGCCATCTGACTTGCACACGCTCAATTATCCCTCTCCCACTATCCATTAAAAACAGTGAATCAGAGATTCTTGCACTGCCCAAGGCCCCCCCGTAAACACTGGTCAAGAGCAGCCTTATCAAGGTAATGGGTATGTCTATGCTTTCCAGGGGATCAGAGCACCACAGTCAATCTCTCTGGGGCTGACCATCAACCCTGGTACTCACATAGGGTAAGGGATGTCAATGCAAGCCTGAAGTGGCCTGATCTACACCTGGGAATAAAGTCAATCTAGTTACGCAAATGGCATGGCTAGAACTGCATGTCTGGGCTGGACTTTGATTCCTAGTGTAGGCCAGACCAAAATCTCCAGCTTGCCCACTTCACTTAGCTGGAAGACTGATGGGTTTTCTGAGCACCTTGTCAATGGTGTGTGGGAGTGAGGCAGGCAGATAGTCTGGAAGCAATAAGATCACTCTCCCTAACAGGAGGCATGATTTACTTGTGTTACATGAATCTTTGGGAATGGTACCTTTCAGACATGGTGCTGTGGATGTGCTGGGGCCCAGAAAGCCAGGTTCAGGCGTTAGGATTCTTCTGGAGGAAGAGTCAGCAGAAAGCAGAGAACATCTAATGATCTGAGTAGAGCAGTCCATGGCACTCTCACTTGCAGCATCTTCTTTCAGAATACAGCTATTAGAACATTTGCGTCTGCACCTACCCATGCTCATCCCAATGTACTGTGGAGAAAATGTGGGCAGCTCTCCCATAGTGCTACAGCAGGGGACAGAATACCTGGAAGATAGAGTTCCCGAGCAGTCGGTGGGTAAAGGCATGGAGAGATGGAAGGATGGACTGCCAAACTGCTCACGTGACACACAGCAAAGCAACGTGGTGCTGAACTAGTTACACTCAGACAGCCACATATCAGGTTTGGGCTGGCCAGAGGTAGAACATGGTTAGCTACCTTGGTTAGTAACGGCATACGAACCATATTGTGGGTTGACATGGACCATGTCTTGAGCCACCCTTCTCAGGAATGTAGGCTAAAGTTTGCAATATGGAAAGAGTCTAAGAGCAGAGGTCAGGGGAGGAAAGGACGCCTAGAAGAATGGCACCTCATGTGGGAGGAGATCTATGACAGGATACACCCGGCTGCCACGTGTGGACAGAGAAGCTGCCAGAGGACGGCATTCAAGTAAGTCTGTTAAATATTAAGCTTTGGCCATTTGGACATGCAAGTCTTAAAGAGTCAGTTGCAAAAATATGCTGACGATCAGCCCAACTGGGAAGAAGATGGAACTTCTCCGGTCTTGCCCACACTTCGTTAAGCACACAGACTCATGCTCTGCAGCCCCAGTAGCATCCCCTAAGGTGATGGAGTGGCAGGAGAGTTTGTGGTTAAACCTTTATAAGCCACCCCAGCAGGAGGGAACCAGATCCCAAGGTAGACTAACCCTGGTGAACATCTCCCTGCTTTGCATGCTGCAGCCCAAACCAATCATGTTCTTTGGCCAGCAGCATGGGACTCGGCCTTCTTGCAGGTTAAAAAATAGGGGTTTGGAGCAGAGAGGAGAAATAGACAATGAGGGCCAAATTCAACCCAGGCATTGACAGCAATCAGTGGTGTTACACTTGGGTGGCTTTGACTCACAGAGACCTAAAAGGGAAAGATGCACTCTCAGATGCAGAACTGCAGATCCCCCGTTCCCTCTGCATATCACACACACTGGCCTTACTTCATTACAGAAAAGAATAGATGAGGAGCCTGTTCCCTGAATACTTCTTGTTTTCCTCCTGCGCTGTTTTATCCAACAGCTGATAATTACCCCCGCTCTGAGCTGAGCTCTAGGAAATCCCTGCTTATCAGTTAAATTGCCCCTTGGGCAGGGATTGCCAAGGCCTGGGGGCGAGAGAGGGCACCGATAGGAGAACAGAGAATTTACCAGTAGAGCAAAGCATACAGCACATTTAAAAGCAAAAAGCTTGGATATGGATTGCAAGGGGCGGGCGGGGAGGAATCCATTCTCAGGTTGCTATGGCAGCTGCTTTCTTTTTACTGATCCAATAGAGACCATGTGGAAAGCTGTAACCTAGGCACCTTGTAATTAAAAAGGCTCTCATGTAACTTGTGCTGCACCATTAAAATGTTCCCTCTGGCATCAAGGAGGAAGGAAAGCTGGGAGAGGCTTCTTCTGGGACCTAATCCAATTAAAATACCACCCCCAGAAGCAAAAGCCAAGTTAACAGCAAAAGAAGGGTCAGTAGAGAAGGGAGGAGAGCAGCCTGCTGCAGCAACAACTGTTTGGGATGGTTCCTGAGTTGCAGGAGGACTCCAGTGTATTTGGGATCAATGGGGAGAGAGAAGCTCATCAGCCACCCAGGAGCTGTAACTCCATGTCTTGCTGTTAGGCTTTGGAAACGTGGTGATATTTCTGCTTCCTGGGTGTAGCCCCTCCCTGTACTGTGCAAGAATAAGGTAGGGAGGCTGGAACTGGCCATCACTGAGCACTCAGAATACATCCTCTATGGCTGTTCCCTCTGCACTACCTGTGCTAAAACTTGGGGCTGTATTTGGACTCTGCCTGGGGACATGCCTTTCACTTCATGTCTTGTGTCATCCCATTTTAACACCTCTGCCTCCAATCACTTCTGTCCAGGCCAGCCAGGGCTGTTAGCCCGTTGGAGATGATCGGCATCAAATGTGGGTTTAGATCACCAGGGAAATGCTTTTATTAGTGTTAGATTCGTGTCACCGATCATTTGTCAGGTGGAAGCCATTACACAAATTAGTCCACTATACTGTCTCTGCTCAAGACAGACCCTGGACTGGCCCAGCAGGGGGACTGCAGGGGGGCTCATGAGTGAGAGGCATTAGCACAGGCAATGGGGGTCAGAGGGGGTACTGGATTGGAACAGAAAAGATTGCTGAGGGCTTACCTAAGGGCTTGTCTACACGGGGAAGTTTAGGGTCTGAATTTAAAATTGCCTAATGCCTGCTGCAGACAAATGTACTGGGCACTGTGAGCAGTTAATGGCAATTAACTTCATATACTTCCAAAGTACATTAAGCTAACACACACAAAGACTCTCAAAGTGCAGTGAGTGTCAATACAGGGAGTTAGCGTAGAGTATCTAGAATGCACTGGCTCTGGTGGGCTCTTTCCTGATGCAGGCCAGCTCTTAGACAGGGGCACTGGCAGAGCTGTGTCACTAAATTCAGCCAAAATTAAGTTAAAAATAAAGCATGAAACAGACGAGCCAGCCCACTTCCATTCAAACAGCAGTAATGACACATTAAGAAAAGCAGCCATGAGGCTATCACATCATGCTAAGAAAGAAGTGGTAATGGCGAGGCACATGTAATCAGCTGAAAAACCTATATACAGTCCTATAGAAAAAAACAACATTGGGAGACGATGATAGGCAGGAGGATTCAAAGAGGTACACAGGCCTGAGCAGTTCAACTGGTGGGATGGGGGTTTGATCTGGAGAGACGATGTTGTCTAGAGAACCTATGCTACCAAACAAATTTCCAGTGTCAGCTCACCCCAGGACCTTCCCTCAGAGAAGGAAGCTACTGCCACAGACAAATGAGATACCCGCCTCCTTGGATTTGGTTTGTTGGCAGGAGACGAATCAATTCATGAGATAAAACAACAGAGGCGTTTGACTTCACAGCTGTGGAAATTAATGGGCCGGGCTGAAAGAGACGCTCCAGTGGAACGTGCAGGACCAGCTGCTGGGCTCTGTGAAGCGGAAGAGGTGCCTCAGGAGATGATTTCCTACACAGATGGAGCTGTACATAGCCTGTGCTTTACATCTACAGAATGGCAGAAGCCCACCCCCACCATTGCCAAGGAGAAGGAAGTGCTGCTCCCACATCGCTGCATGCATGAGACCGGTCTTCCCAGGAAAAAGCCAATGTTCCCTCTCCCATTTACCAAACCCGTGGAGTCACTCCATGCCACCAATCTCTGGGAGGGACAACAGGAGTAAACACACTCCAGGGAAAGCAACAACAAAAGAGAAAAACTGCAAGACATGTTGTGGCTTGGACCTCGTGAGCTCAGGGAACTCTTCCAGCCCTAATATGGGTTGAACTTCTATTGTCCAGCACCCTCGGGACCTGACCAGCATTTCTGGGACCTTACTGGTGCCAAACAAGATAATTTACTGGACTATGGGAGGTCAATATTGTCCAGCAGCATTACGAAACATTTCCACTGCTTACTGGGCTCTTAGATGACATTAGAGGTATTACAGATAAATAACAGCACAGAACCCTGAAAGCCAGGAGGGGTGGCTATAAACAAACTTTTTCAGACCCCAGAAAACTTGGCCACACCCATGATAAGCAGTCATCCAGCTAACTAAATTCATGCTGGATTACAGATGTTGTCAGATGAGAGTGTGCTGGACTAGAGAGGCTCAACCTCTGCAATAGCCCAAGCCTCTCATCTGCCTCAGCCTCTTAGTGGCTGATGAGTTTCAGATGCGTAGCCATGTTGGTCTGTAGCTACAAAAACAACAAGGAGTTGTTGGAGCATAAGCTTTAGTGGGCAAAGACGCACTTTGTCAGATTTGCGAGCGGGTCTTTGCCCACGAAAGCCTATGCTCCAAAATATCTGTTAGTTGAAAAGGTGCCACAGGACTTCTTGCCTTTTTTTTTTTTTTTAAGCAGATGATATGACTGACACAGATGTGAAAAGCCTGGAAAAACATAACAGAGAGGTCCCTGTGGTGTGACTCACATTCTGGAGCAGGACTGCCTGTGGCAATGGCTCGGCCCTATGTTCACAATCAAAGTTACACTCATGTCAGCAGCCAGGGCACGAGAATCCCTCTCACCTCAGCACAAAGCGCCTGCACTTATTACTCTGTAGCCCGCTAATTACACAGCAGGTAGAACTCTTGGTGGGCCCTGTCATTTATAGGCTCCCAAAATAGCTCAAGCTGTATAGAGATATACATGCTTTCCCACCTGACACCAGCGATGAGGGAATGGTGCAGTGTGGTCAGGCCGAGGCAGTGGGGCTGGGGTGGGGTCGCCCGACGATTCAGCAGAGTGGTCTGGTGCAGGCCATATGTTCCACTCATTTTTTATGCTCTGGTGCCATGTGGGAGTCCCCCTGTCCCCAGAACCCCAGCAGCACTGGTAGGTCAGTAGCACTTGAAGTTGGCAGCTGGAGCTGAGCCCGTAAAATAACACTGGGCCCATCCTCCTGTGTGTGCCCATGGATAACAACTGAACCCAGAGGAAGGTTCAAGCGTTGCCTCCTAGCTGAGTCCCTTTGCCCTAGCATTGGAAGGGTTCAAATGATCGTTCACACTGCACATGGCTGCAGCCCACTCCAAGGCAGAATGCGTATGGAAGACCCTCTTTTCCCCCACTCACTTCATGCATAAACCCCCTCTCCGTTATATTTCTTGGATTTCCTCCAAGCCTTCTTCCTGAGTTTTGTCCTACATGCACCTCGGTGGCTGCTCCCACTCTTCCAGACGCAGACCAGAGCAGATCACCCTGCTACTGGTGCTAAGATCTTCCTAGTCCTGCTGTAAATGCAGCCCCAGGCTGGTTACATAACAGGGCTACTCACACGTTGCACAGCCCCTCTAGCCCTATATTTAGCCTCTTTGCTCATTTTCAAAGCCACCCACGGGAAACATTTCCATTTTATCATGAAAACAGCTTTGCTGCGAGAATGAATTATGAGGCTATCAAAGCACTACTATAAAAATCTCCCTATGAAAGAGAGCCCTAGGGCACAAAGTAGGCAGCTCTTCTGTATGCCACTGGGTCAGATACAAAACAACCTCCTAAAGCTCCTTTCAGAACCAAAAATAATGCTACAAAGGAGAAAAGCAAATTAAAACAGAAGGGAAGTGCGGCAGCAGCGAGCTAATCAGGACCAGGAGAGTGACTCAGCCCAGCTTTTGCATGGAAATGAACCCAGCAAAATCCATCATGCAGCTCTCCAAACATGGCATCTCTGAGCATAAACATTGTCCCAAACTCCCCTGGTTCCTACCATTTAGGGGCCAATGTTGCAGCATGCCATAGCCAATGGGGGAAGTACATCCAGGGATCTTAACGTAAAGGAATTGGGGGTCAGATTGGCTAGGGAGCTATGGAGCGAGTTACTCTGTTAGCAGATGGAAATTCACAACATACATTGGAAAAATCACAGTGTATAATACAGATTGAACCCCTCTAGTCCCACACCTTGAGACCTGACCAGTGCTGAATGAGAAAATTTGCTGGACCAAGGGAGGTCAATACGATCTAGCAGCATTACCAACACTTCCAGTGCTTACTGGGCTCTTAGCAGACCTTTAGGGGTAAATTAGAGCTAAATAACAGCACGGAACACTGACAGACAGGACTGGTGACTGTAAACAAACTGTATGGGAATCACTGGAAATTTGGCCACACCCAGGACAAGTGGTCATCTGGCTAACTAAAATCATGCCAGTTTATGGATATTGCTGGACAAGAGAGGCTCAGCCTGGAGTAAAATTACACCTATTTGCTTTTAGTCACAGGAGGGGGAAGGACTAAGCCACCAGGGCTGGGAACTTAGGAACTATCAGGCTGGAGCCAAACTAACCAGCACCCCTTCTAGCTCAGTGTTCAGCAGGGACCACATCAAACTCCATAATGGACAGTCATGTAATATCTGCCCAGTTCTCCTTTTGGAAGAACTATTCCTAAGTCGAAGGCGAGGGAGTGACTTTCAGCACAAGATGAGTAAAGGACTGAACAGGTCACAAAAGATTGACTTCTCCTCTGACCCCACCACATACAACTACTATTACAACTGCTTAACCCTAGTATTCCTCCAAATAAAGCTGAGGCACGCTGGCAGGGGACATTGTGTGGGGTAAACATGCTGCAGCAGCTGCACAAAAAGCACCTTAGGGACATCCATCTCCAGTGAAGTCGATCCAGAGAAACAGCCAGTTAAAAAGGAGCAAGAGACAACTCAAAATGCACCCAGGCTGAGTCCCACTCATCCAGTACAGACCAGACCAGACCAGGCTCTGTGATCTATTAACTCATCAGCTTCTCAGTTGAGAATGCCAACCAAGCTGGCCTTCTTTGGTGCTATTTTCCTTAGGGGGACAAATCATCTGCCCCCATAGGAGGAACTGCTCAGAGACTCATCAGCTGATTTTATACAGGGCACTAAATGGCCTTCAGGCAAGAATGAATTTGATGATGCCTGACCCATTCAGATTTCAATTCAACTCATATTTCAATGAGCAGCGGTTGCTATGTCAGAGAACGCTGTAATCATTCCTCAGTGAAGAAAGAGAAGTTACTCACCGTAGTAACGATGGTTCTTCAAGATGTGTCCCCATGGGTGCTCCACAATAGGTGTCGGGCTCACCCGGCGCCGCAGATCGGAAACTTTCCAGCATTCTCCTGGATCGCGCATGCGCCGGCGCACACCGCTCCCTTGTGTGCTCCCGGCCACGTGTGCGATCCGGTCCCCGCCAGTTCCTTGACCAACCGCCTCGAATGCTCCTGAAAAAGACTAAACAGAGATCCGAAGCGGGGTGGATGGGCGGGTGGTGGAGCACCCACGGGGACACATCTTGAAGAACCATCGTTACTATGGTGAGTAACTTCTTTCTTCTACGAGTGTCCCTGTGGGTGCTCCACAATAGGTGACTACTCAGCAGTAACCCAAGTAAGGAGGTGGGTAATCGGTTTATGTGCAGCTTGCCCCCAAAAGGACCACTGGTCGACAGACGAGTGTCCTCTTGGTATACCCGATGTAGTGCATAATGTTTGGCGAAGGTGTCATAGGATGACCAGGTCGCCACTCTACAGATGTCTTTCAACGCGATGCCCTTGAAAAAGGCTGTTGACGCCGCCACCGCCCTGGTGGAGTGAGCCCTAGGCGGGGCCAGCAAAGGAGTCTTTCGAAGTTCGTAGCACATTTTTATACAGGACACAATGTGCTTCGAGATTCTCTGTGAAGAGAGACCCTCTCCTTTTGACCTGGGAGCGAGAGAGACTAGAAGTCTGTCCGTTTTCCGGAAGAACTTAGTTCTGTCTATGTAGAAGGCCAACGCCCTCCTCACATCCAGGAGATGTAGGCGTGCCTCCTTGCTGGAGCTGTGAGGCTTCGGGTAAAACAAGGGTAAAACTATGGGTTTGTTAAGGTGGAACTCTGAAGAAACCTTCGGAACAAAGGCTGGTGCAGTCGTAAAGTTACCGCCTCCTTTGAGAATACTGTGCAGGGCGGCGTTGCCACAACTGCTGCGAGCTCACTCACCCTGCGAGCTGACGTAATTGCAAGGAGGAAGGTTGTTTTTATCGTAAGGAGACGTAGGGGAACTGAGGCTAATGGTTGAAAAGGTGGACCCGTTAGCGTGCTGAGCACCAAGTCCAAGCTCCACGATGGTGGAAGCGGTTTCCGAGGGGGGTACAGGTTTACCAGCCCCTTCAGGAACCTGGTAACAATAGGATGGGCAAATACCGTGGGCCCTTCCTCTGCATGCTGAAAAGCAGATATAGCGGCGAGGTGGACTTTTAGCGAGGATAGGGAAAGCCCGCCCGTCTTGAGGTCCAATAAGTATTCTAGTATTACAGGTATAGGAACGTCAAGGGGAGCTAACTGCTTGGCGGAACACCATGCAGTGAATCGAGTCCATTTCTGCTTGTAGGTCTTCCTGGTGGAGGTCCTTTGGCTACTTTCCAGGACTTGTTGTACTCCCTCCGTACATGTACTTTCTAGGGAGCTGAGCCATGGATTAGCCATGCTTGTAGGCACAGACCTTGGGGGTGTGGGTGCACTATGGACCCCTGGGCCTGCATGAGTAGGTCCGGCGCCACCGGAAGCGGGAGCGGTGGGTGGTCCGACATGCGCAGAAGCAAGGGGAACCATTGCTGTCGATCCCACGTTGGGACTACTAGAATCATGCGGGCTCTCTCCCTTCTGGCTTTCTGCAAGACCTTGTGGATGAGCACTGTGGGGGGGAAAACGCATAAAGTAGAGGGCCCTTCCATGAGATCGCGAATGCGTCCCCCAGGGACCCCCGCCCCAATCCTGCCCTGGAGCAGTACTGGGGGCACTTCTTGCTGTGCTGAGTGGCAAACAGGTCGATCTGGGGAAACCCCCATATGTGAAAGATCGGTCATAGCAGATCGGAGCGGATCTGTCATTTGTGCATGAGTGCAAAGCACCTGCTCAGCTGGTCTGCTTTCATGTTGTGAGCGCCCGGCAAATACGAGGCTTTCAACGTTACGTTGTTGGCGATGCACCAGTTCCACAGCCGGACTACTTCCGCACATAGGGCACGGGATTGGGCGCCTCCTTGTTGATTTATATAAAACATGGTGGAGGTATTGTCTGTATTGATCCTGACTACTTTGCCCTGTATGTGGTCTCGAAAGTGTTTGCAGGCGTTGAACACTGCTCTGAGCTCCAGTATATTTATGTGCAGTGACTGCTCCGCAGGGCACCATAGTCCTTGCGTCACCTTGTCGCTGATGTGTGCTCCCCATCCTACGTGGGAAGCGTCGGTAGTAAGAAAGATAGAGATTTGTGGTTGGTGAAAGGGTACCCCTGTTAGCAGGTTCTCGGGGTTTACCCACCATTGCAGGGATCTGCGCACCTCTGTCATGGGCGACACCACCCTGCGGACAGTGTGGGATGCCGGCTTGTAGACGCTCGCCAGCCAATGTTGTAGGCTGCGCATATGCAATCTGGCATTCTGCACCACCAACGTCGCCGCCGCCATGTGGCCTAGCAGCTGCAAGCACATTAAGACCGGCACCATGGGGCTGTATGTGATGACTTGCACCAGCGAACTGATGGTGCAAAAGCGGGCGTCGGGTAGATAGACCCTTGCTGTAATAGAGTTTATACGTGCCCCTATAAACTCTATGTCTTGTGTGGGGTCGGTCTTTGACTTCGCGAGGTTGATGACCAAGCCCAGCAAATAAAACGTGTCTGCTGTTACGCGTATCATGCGTAGGACCTCTGCCTTTGAGGCCCCTTTCAATAGGCAGTCGTCCAGGTATGGGAATATAAATACCCCGTCTGTGCAGGTAGGCTGACACCACTGCCAGGGTTTTGGTAAAGACTCTGGGGGCCGAGGAGAGGCCGAACGGAAGAACCTTGTACTGGAAATGCTCCTTGCCAACCACAAAACGGAGAAATCGTCTGTGTGCCAGGTGGATCGTTATATGAAAATACGCATCTTGTAAGTCGAGGGCTGCAAACCAATCTCCATCATCCAGTGCCGTGAGTATGGAGGCGACTGTTGTCATCCGAAAACGTTGTTTGCGCAAGTACCGGTTGAGGCCCCGAAGATCTAAGATGGGCCTCCAGCCTCCTGTTTTCTTCTGTGTAAGGAAGTAGTGTGAATAGAAACCTTTCCCCTGGAATTGCTCCGGCACTCTTTCCACGGCCCCTATGAACATAAGATGGTCCACCTCCTGTTTGAGTCTCGCCTCGTGGGAAGCGTCCCTGAGGTGGGGCCTGGGCGGAGGTTTCGGCGGTGGGAGCGACTGGAAGGGGATCGCGTAACCCGTGGCTATGATCTCCAGTACCCATTTGTCTGTGGTGATCTTTTGCCATTGGGGGTGGAACGGTCAGAGGCGATGCTGGAACATTAGCTGGGAATGGCATTGCACGATGGTAGTGATAGTGCAGCCCTCGACCTGCCCGTCAAACTTGTTGCCTTTGGGCCTGCCCCGAGGATGCACGGCTTTGTTGAGAACGTCACCTGGGAGTTCTATACTGTTGCTGCTGCTGCTGTCGCCCTTGGTCGTAGCCCCGTTGGTATTGAGCACGCTGTGGTTGGTACGGGTATCGTCTTTGCTGAGGGTAATACTTTTTCTTCCTATATGGAGGGGTATAAATACCCAGGGTTCTACGTGTAGCTCTGGAGTCCTTACTGGAGTGGAGGACCGAGTCGGTTGAGTCTGCAAACAGCTTCTGCGTGTCAAAGGGAAGATCAACAATCTTCGCCTGCAGATCCCTCGGGATACCCGATGCCTGGAGCCAGGATTCTCTACGCATTACCACTGCTGCAGCCGTTGAGCGTGCCGCTGTGTCCGCCACATCCAGGGTGATCTGGACTCCCGTCCTCGAAGCCACGTAGCCCTCTTGTACAATCGCCTTTGGCACCGGCTTCTTATCTTCCGGAAGCGAATCCATGAGAGAAGTAAGCCTGGAGTAATTGTCAAAATTATGGTTCGCTAGATGTGCTGCATAATTTGCCATTCTCAATAGCAGGGTGGAGGAGAAATATACCTTTCTGCCAAACAGCTCTAGCTTCTTGGCATCTTTGTCTGAACCCCCCGATTTGTACTGGGAAGTCTTTGATCTCTGCTGAGATGATTCTACCACCAGTGAGTTTGGTTGTGGGTGACTAAAGAGGAACTCCATGCCCTTTGCCGGGACGAAGTATTTCTTATCCTCTCTCTTGTTTATAGGTGGAGTGGAGGCCGGGGTCTGCCATATGGTAGTGGCTGACTCCATGATGGCTTCGTCGAGCGGGATAGCAATTTTGGATGAAGCCGGGGGTCTCAAATTTTTCAGGAGTTTGTGATGTTTCTCCTGTACCTCTGCCGTTTGGATGCCTTGCGTGAAAGCCACCCTTTTAAACAGCTCCTGAAACTGTTTGAGGTCGTCCGGGGGAGCAACATCCCCCGGGGGCCGTGGCCTCGTCAGGGGAGGACGAGGAGGAACCACTAGGGTAAACCTCCCTCGAACTCTCAGGTTCTTGCGGCTGATGGTACACCCGCTCGCTGGGGGCTTGCGAAGGAAAGTCTCGGGGTTCCAAAATTAACTCCCCTTGAGACAGCTGTGTTTCCATCCCCGGCCGGGAGGGTCTGCGGGGGTATTGGACGGCTGGGGGGGGACCTGCCCCTAGGTGTATGCCTGGGGCGTCTGCGTCCAGCATGGTAAGAACGACCATGGCAGCATGGGCACGGGTCCGGGGATGAAGACATGGACCACTCTCGGGGTGCGTACCCCCGATGTCTGGGAGAGCGAGATCTCCGTGACAATTCAGACAATGGTGAAACTGGTTTGTGATAGTACTCCAAGGGATCCAATCCCAGAAAGGGTGAAGGTGGCCCAAGCCATGGTGACGCTGGTTGGAGGAACGGAGAAGGAGGCTCTGGATAGGCCGGTGGAGACCTAGATCTTCTGGGTGGCGTGTGCAGCATAAAGGGAGGGCTTGTTGATAGCAGCATTGCAGCCCTGTCCAGAGAAGGGCTGCGGTGCCGGGTTTTTGCTCTCACCTTTCCCCTCCCCTGTGGGGCTGGCACCGCCCCCTCCCGTGCCAGGGATCTCGGCCCCGCTGTCGGCGCCGTGCTCGGCCCGCTCAGCTGCGGTGCCGCGCGGATAGCTTCCTCCGGTGCCTGCAGGCTGCGTGCCTGTTGGCCCTGCACTGCTGGTGCTGCAGGGGTCAGTGCCGCCTGTGGTGGTGCTGCCGGTTCCGTCGCTTGCCTGGCCGCCGCTCTGAGTGCTGCGCATGCCGGCTGTTTGGTAATCGGAGGCTCAGCCTCTGCCACGTGCGCTGCTGCTCTGCCGCTTGTTTGGGTATGAGGCTGGGGGCTGTGTGCTGCGCCCGTCCCGCTTGCTGAGACCGCCGACAGGGATCGGGCTGGAGAGAGCTTCCTCCATTTCTGTACCGAGGGGGTAAGGGAAGCCGCCTTCCTTTTATGGAGCCCAGGGGGTCCCTCTGGTTGAGGCCTCTCCGGCACGTCAGGCTGGAGAGCCTTAACAAACAGGAGCATTTTCAGCCGCATTTCTCTGTCTTTCCTGGCCCTGGCTGTGAGCTTAGCACAATAGGAACACTTCTGGGTAACGTGTGATTCCCCCAGGCACCGAATGCATTCGCTATGCCCATCGGAGGCCGGCATAGCTTCACGGCAGGACTCACACTTTTTAAAGCCTGAAGAGGACATCGTGGTGAGTCTTTAGGGCACTTAGCACTGAATTCGTGCCTGTTTACCCTTCGTGGACACCAGCCTGCAGCGGCGGGAGGCCTACTGGCCTTCACGTCCACGCGTCTTCTCTCTCCTATTATTATTTATTCATTTATTTATTTTTTAACTCTCTTGCTTTCTCTCGTCTTTTTTTTGGAACGGAAAAACAATTTACACGAAAATAACTCTAGCTAATCTGACTCTGGCCATAGCCTGAGCGGATTCCGTCTGCAGCCGATGGCGGTTGAGAAGGAACTGGCGGGGACCGGATCGCGCACGTGGCTGGGGACGCGCAAGGGAGTGGCACGCACCAGCGCATGCACGATCCAGGAGAAACTGCTGGAAAGTTTCCGATCTGCGGCGCCGGGCAAGCCCGACACCTATTGTGGAGCACCCACGGGGACACTCGTAGAAGAACATTCTGTTCACTTATTTCAGAGATAGCCAGGTGGTGCCTGAGGGAAAGGAACCCACATTCCATGAAAGCTGTAACACTCCAAGGTGTAACAGGAACAGAAGTCTCCTCCGGGCTCAGATTTGCTAATCTCAGTTATTCGTTTCATTGGAGACAGTCAGGCCTTGGCAGAATGCCTGCTTAGAACTCCACAAATAAGAGAGTGAGACCAAGTTCCAGGTCACCTTTGATTGCATTTTCACAGCTGCCCAGTTGCATGCGTTGATTCTGAGCCCAGTCCCCCAAAGCTCCCTCAGTGATCGATCCCACTGTCCAGGTTCCCTGAAACCCTGCTAAATACCCAGGTTTTTTACAATAAGCAGAGAGAAAGAGATGATGGGTGGTAGAAAGTCTTCTCCCCTTAGCGTCGACCACTCCTCTCCCTTTCAAACTGGGCACATCTCCCAGCAGGTGAAGTAGAGGTTAGTTCCCTCTCCTAACAGGGTTGTCAGACCTGCACATATTTTACCCCCACCTTCTCCTAGAGCCATCTCAGTGCTTTATCCACCCAATCCCTTAACCTTGGAACTCCCTCTCTGGATTAATCCGCAAGGCCTCTACTTTCTCCTCAAAATCCTTCCACCAGTCCCACCAGTCCCACTTCAACTATCACAGCCACTAATTACATTCCAGTGGAGATTATAGATTTTCTGAGGAAAAGGGGTAATACATAAAGAATGTTCTCCTCTTCCTAGATTGTGAACCCTTGAGATTCGCCAGAAAATGCAGTCCCTGTCTCTGCATGGTCAGCATCTGGCACGTTATGGCTGCTACCAGGAGATATGAAATAATTTAAAAATGGTGTTTCATAGACCATGTGCAAGTGAGGCATTGTAAGTTCCTTGAGAAAAATAGCTCCCTTCTGTAAAATGCACTCGGGCTGAGCCTAGCTCAAGCAGTACTGATGTGGAAGGTATGAATACCAGGGTGTAAAGAATGAATTAACTAACTATAAGACTGGGCAGAGTTCAAGAGTTCCTCAGAAGAAGGAGCGATCTACGAAAGGCTTCCCAGAGCTGGAGTCACACTTAAGGCGACTGTCAGTAATCCAGAGTGTTCTATCCATCTTCAGTGCCTTCAAATACCAATGACAACAGGAGAATCTCATTCACTTGTTAAAACATAACTTCAGCACTGACGTGTGGAGGTGCTGGGAGCCCATACACTCCGCAATCTTGAGAGGAGTAAGCTGGACCTGTGGTTGGGGAGATCTCAGCTGCTAAGGGTTCTGACTGAACAGAGCTGACTTTGTCGCAGTAAGGCAAGGCACGGGTGTGGAAATCTTGGCCCCACACCGCCCAGCCTGTGTGGATAAATGGAGATTTCACTTTCCAGAGCTGTCAACCCACCTTTCAGCAGCATGAAATGAAGAAAAAAAAAAAGTCTCTGTACAGACACCCCTATTAATTCCTAGGAAGAGACTGAAGTACTGCTACACTGCTCTGAAACAGTACATAGATTTCTGTGTCAACCAAGCACAGACATCAGCAACCCCTGGCACAGTTGCCAAGAGTGGCACAAGAGCCACTTTTCATTGGTACGTGAGGCGGGAGCTCAGCCCTGCCCCTCTTCTTCCATGCAGCTGGGAGCTTGCTCAAAGCCAGTTCATCCGTGGATTAACAAAGGACCAACTAATGCTACCAACCACCACCTAAACAGTAAAGCTCTACATCTTAATGTATTTTTAATTAGCAGTTTTAAGTAGGACTATTAGGCTATGTCTACACTAGCCCCAGACTTCGAAATGGCCACGTAAATGGCCATTTCAAAGTTTACTAATGAAGCACTGAAATACATAATCAGCACTTCATTAGCATGCGGGCGGCCGCGGCACTTCAAAATTGATGCGGCTCGCCGCTGTGCAGCTCGCCCCAATGGGGCTCCTTGTCAAAAGGACCCCGCCTACTTCAAAGTCCCCTTATTCCCATCTGCTCATAGGAATAAGGGGTTTCGAAGTAGCTGGGGGTCCTTTCGAAAAGGAGCCCCACTGGGACGAGCCACATGGTGGCGAGTCGCATCAATTTCAAAGTGCTGTGGCCGCCTGCATGCTAATGAGGTGCTGAATATGTATTTCAGCACTTCATTAGTAAACTTTGAAATGGCCACTTACATGGTCTTTTCGAAGTTTGGGGCTAGTGTAGACACGGCCTTAGTGACTTTTGAAAGTATCACTGGCTCTCAGACCATATAGAGGTCAAAAGGTCAAATTTCAGCATTCCGCCTCTGAAAGGTTGCTGTCCTCTGGCTCAGAAGATTTCAGAGCATCTCTCAGGACTGAAAGGCTTTAAAAAAATACTCTCTGAGATAAAATGTGATGGTGATGGGAGGCTGTGAGGTCCCATTACTCTGAAGGCTGTTCCCCACTCTGAAATTTGTTCTCTACAACACCTGGGAGTTTTGCTTTCAAAGGGAAACATAAAACAACAGTAATTCATTCAAAGGCACTATTTTTGTTACAGGCAGCACTATTGTTTCAGCTACACCTATATCCATCAGTGGCAGCTGTTCTAACATGTTTTCTGTGCATCACCCCTTCTAGATTGTACTACTGAGTACCATTAGATTTTGGGCATGGAGAGGACTGTAAATCCATGCCTACCCAGTGCCCTAATCTCGAAATAAGTTATGCGATGCGTGCTTCACTAATTGCATAGCCTATTTTGAAACCTGTCCTGGGAGCAGAGCACAGTTCAATACCAGACATCCATTTAAATCTGCCTTTATCCTGACCTCTATGTTCGTAGACCTTGATGTACTTTTTAGTGTGCCAGGGATCAGCAAGGCAGGAAAGCTAACAAATTTCTGTAGCTGGAAGTGAAAGGCTGCTGAGAACCCAATAATCTTGACACTACGTGTCCTACTACTGCCTAGCAATTAGTTGCACTCAGGAGAATTTCTTTGTTGTCCCATTTTTGAATTTAAAAAAAAAAAAAAAAAAAGGTCTTTGGAAGAAAATTGCATGTGATCATGCATCAGGACCCCATCTGCAAGGCTTGGGGTCGAGGACGGGGACTGAACTGGAGGGAACTCTGGAATGTGATCTGAATTCAATCTAAAAGGGTCAAGACTAGAAGCAGTGGCCTGTACCAGTGTCATGCCATAGGTTCAGCTCAGTAATGAGACTGATAAGCTGCATCAGGTTGGAGCCAAGTGAACCAGTCACAGTACAGCTAGTGGACAAGAGGCAGGACAAGACATAAGGATCAAAGCAGGAGACCAGGCGCTCATGAAGGGGAGGGATCAGGAGTGGAGCGGGGACCAGGAATCAGGGCCACAAGCAAGACCAAATATCAGGAGCATACCTAAAGTTCTGTTTACAGCAGTAAGTCACGGATCCACCTAGCTACCCAGACAACCTTCAGCAGTTTGCTGTAGGCCTTAAATAGCACTCCTGGGCTAATCAGGGAGTGCAGTAGACTCCACCATTCAGGACCATTACAGGTGGGACAGGCTGTATTGCTTGAACCAGTAGAGCTCATAGGCTCTTAGGTTCCACTTGGGCATGGACACTGTAGCTGCCCAAGAGCCAAACAGGTTTCAGACCTGTGGATCTTCACTGTGATGGAGTGGGTCACAGCTGCATGTGATAACAGACAAATCAAAGCAAGTTACTATGTGAAAATAAAACAAAACATGCCAGGTAACTTCTCTTAGTGTCTGAGGTTTATTACAAATCACAATTGCTCCTTCTAATTCTTACTTCAGGTAAAGTACTTCTCAGGCCAGAGATGATCTTTTTCCAGACCTGGGTCTAGCACAGCGGTGGGCAACCTGTGGCCTACGGCCCACAAGGGTTCCACCTGTGGCTGTTCAAGGTCTGGGAGTGGGGGAGGAGCAGGGATGGAGCACAAATCAGTGGATTCATGGCACTCTAAGAGTCCTGGGAGGGAGAGGAAGAGAGGAGTAGGAAGTGTGGGGCCTTAGTGCCCCATTGTGCAAGAGGTGTGGGGAAAAAGGGGCACAGAAGAAACGTGCAGGCCACTGGTGGAACCCCCATGGGCTACAAGCCACATGGCGTGCAGCCCACTGAGACAGTCATGTGGCCTCTCACTACTCTTGGTTGCCCACTGCTGGCTTAGAAGTTTCTCTTTGTCTTGTCCTTAGAGTTCTTTGTGTCCAGGTGCTCTCATGAATCATTTCAGGGTGGGGAGCAGGATGTGAAGCCAGCTGAGGACAATCATGGTTTGCTTCCAATTCCCTATGGAGAATTTCTGCAGGGTGAGAAGTCCTTGTTCAGTTCTGTCTCACCTCTATGGAAAAGTACAAAATTCAAGATGGAATCCAGGACCAGGTGCCAGGACCAGGTCATATGTTTTTGTAGGACCAACCACTATTCAGGTTTACAGGAAAAACAACAACAGAGAGGTAGCCGTGTTAGTCTGTATTCTAATAAAATAAGCCAGCAGTCATGTAGCCCTTTAAAGAGTAACAAAATAATTTAGATCACAGACTTCAGCACTGAGCCATTCAGTTCCCTGAGTCCTGCTAATGGCTTTCATTAACACTTATAAACATATAAGTGTGCTTATACTTCATTTTTCTAATGCCACATACAAGAATGATGCATGTACACAAACAGAATATACATATTTAGGGGATTTCAAGCTCTGCAATGATAGGTCATATGCTCTATTTATCATGTGTGAGTTACACACAGTGCTTTTTTTTGTGCCAGGACTTGCTGGTACTGAGAACTGGCACCTCAGGATTGGCTGTGGGTCAGGGCACAGGGGCAGCCAGCTGGGTACCAGCAGTTTTGTTTTGTTTTTTTTTTTAAACACAAAAAAGGTACTGGTTATATATATTTATATTCAAAATATGGGGGCAAAGTGTCACACTCAGACCATTTCATCAAAATTAATGTTACAATTTGTACACATTAAGTTCTGAGGGTTCCCCTTTAAAGCCCTAATAAAGTAAAGTACTTTCAAAAGCAGGAATTTTCTTTAATAGAGTTTTGTATTTACATACAGAAAGACTCACTATTCTTACCTCTTCTGGTCCTATTTTCCTAGCAGTCAACCCAACTGCTTTTCTTATACCTCCCTCTCCATAAATACATTTGTTTTCCTAGTTCCAGCAGTTGACACTTAAGAACACACACAATGTTCCGTTCAAGGAAACAAAAACGAAAAACAAACAACAAAGCTATAATCAGAAGAGATGTGGGGTTTGTCTAGTTTAGCTTTTTTGCAAGAACAACATTGTGGCTTGATTATTTTCAGTTTTGCACTTTACACACTGAATCAGTCTGAAGTGCTCCAACAAGCAGAGTCCCAGCATAACCAGTCATGTCCAGCCTGGCTAAAAATACTGTCAAGTAACTAACGAGCTTCTGTGAGTGGCGATTTTTATCCCTCGGCTCGTAAAGCAAGAATGAAATTGAGACCAAACTGTTGACCGTTACATTTCGAATGTCCCTCACCAACAGCAATGCAAATAGAACCTAGCACATGGCTGGAAAAAGTGCATTTGCGTTTAAAAAAAAGGAGCGTGTGCATACAGAGCTGTCCAAAGTGGGGGCTGTCCTGGGGCAACACTCCCCTGAGGTACAGGTCCCCTGGAAACCTTCCAGTGCCACAGGCCACACCCCTCCCACTGCTCTGCCCTCACCTGCCCTCCACACTTACCATGAGGCTCAAGTGGCAGCCTGCTCTGCTCCATTGCTCCCTCCCGGCCCACTGAGGCCCACTTCTCTGGATAAAGGGGAGTGCGGTGGGCTGGAGGGAGGCAGCCCCCAGCTGCCGCTGCGGTCACCCACCAGCATGCCTCACCTCAGGTCATCCTTCCTGCTCCCTTGCATAGGACAGCTGGGGTGGCTGCCATGGGGCTCCCAGAAGTACGGGGCCTCGGTGGCTGCCCCGCCTCACCCTATGGACAGGATGGCTCTGTGTGGATGTTGGTGTTTCGAGATCCATCCTGCATTTTAGGCATGCAGAAGACGTTCACAGTAGAGGTCCTCGATCTGCCACTTGACTCTCACTGAATGTAAACTACAGGTTGAACCTCTCTAGTCCGGCACTCTCATCTGGCAACATCCGTAACGTGGCATGATTTTAGTTAGCTGGAGGACCACTTATCATGCGTGTGGCCAAGTTTCCTGTGGTCCCATGAAGTTTGTTGACAACTGCCAGTCCTGGCTCTCAATATTCTGTGCAGTTGTTTAGTTCCAATTTACCCCTAACGCCCAGTAAGCAGTGGAAGTGTTGTTAATGAGCTAGAAAATATTGACCTCCCCTGATCTGGCGAATTCTCTTAGTTGGCACCAGTCAGACAGATCCTGAGGGTGCCAGACAAGAGAGCTTCAACCTGTATAAGCTCAGCAACAGGCTTCAAGCAGGAGACAGTTCAGGGCCTTAGCTCTATTGCTCGTTTTGAAAGTTTTACAGCACCCATCACAGAGCAACAGCTGACATTTTATATGTGTGGCTGAGCACTGACACAGCTCTGGCACGTGAATGCAACAGACTTACATGCAGCCTCTGGCCAGCAGTTTTGGAAGTTAGATCAGTCTGGCCCTGTGCTTTGTGAAGAGCATGAAGACTAAAGCAAACACCTAGTTGTGGCTTTTGAAATGATGTGCGGTTAACTCTTTCATATCCGGCATTCCATCCTCTGGAACTCTCAGATATCCAGCATTTTAACCATCAGTACATTTTAGTTACGTTTTCCATAAGTGCAGTATAGTGAGAGTAAATGCAAATAAACACAGCGCATGACACACCAGAGCAACTGTAGCAGTAATAAGTTCCTAAGGCAGTGATGAGCAACTAAAGCCAGTGAATGGGCCACATGAGAGGTCCCCCTTCATCTCAGTGGGTCACATGATTGTAATCAGTCACGTGCACTAACCATGACCCCAAGAATAAGACTAAATACTTTAATATCTGGCATGCTGAATATTTAATGTGAAGAAATGTAAAACCCTGGTAATTGGAGATACAGTTTTAAACAGCAGCAGCAAACATCAAAATCAACAATGAAGAGCTAGGGAGGGTAGATTGATTCACATATCTTGGAAATACAATAAGTCAAGATGGTACTCGCTCTGAGGGCGGGAAAAAAAGAATAAGGAACGGCAGAGCAAAATGCAGCCTTCAGTAAACTTAGGAACATTTGGTAACAATACTGTATTCTTACACACAAAAACTAAGCATCTGTTCAGCCATGGTTGTAGCCATAGCAACCTATGGTAGCGAAACCTGGCAACTTAAGTAAACAGATGCTCAGAAGTTAGATGCATTTCATCATAAGTGCTTGGGGAAAATATTAAGAGTGAGCTTTGAGCGAAAAAAGACCAAAACAAATGATGAGGGCAGAAAAAAATGGCTAAAGAGAGGTCTCTGTCACAAATAATTAGTAAGATAAGACATCAGTAGCTCAGGCATGTGTTACGAATGGCTCATAAATTAACTACCGATTCTGGGTCTCATTTAGAAGCCAGAAAATCCCATGAGAAAGAGCAGCGGAGGTAGTATGACTTGGAAGTATATGATCATCAAGCACAGAAATGTTTCATTTGAAATGGGAGGACTTAGGTCACATGGCAGCTGATAAGCAAGTATGGAGAAGATGGGTAGCCCAATGTGCTGTAAACCACAGCGTGGTCTAAGGACGCTGAATATTTCAAAACAAGTAGAGATTCTTTAATCATGTGTATATTACTCGAACTGTCATCAGCTTCAAACAATAAAAAACCCAAACATTTACATTTACTTTACAATATCAAATCCCAACCTGACCTCTTCCCTGCCTCCTGTTCCAAGCTGTCCTGACCCTCCCCTCCCACCCAGCACTTCCATAGCACCATGAATCAACTGGTTTGTCCCCTGACCTCACTCCTCTCCTTCCGTCTCACAGCACAAACACCGTTAATCAGCTGATTTGCAGCATTTAAGCTCTGGGAGGGAGGGGAAGGAACGGGGATGGGGTTGAATCAGCCAATTCATGGCACTCCAGGAGGGCTGGGAGGGATAGGGATAGGTAAGTACAGGGACCCCGGTGCATGGGAGGTGTAGGGGAAGGGAATAGAGAGTAGTATGTGGGTTGCACATGGAACTCCAACGGCCACATGAAGTCCATAGACCATAGGTTGCCCTTCACCGTTCTAAGGTTTAGTTAAGACCAAATCCCTGCCGTCCTTACTCAGAACTGCCAAAGAAATCAATGGAGAGAGCTCTCTTAGCTGTTCCCCTGCCCGCTATGTGTTGTACCAGTGTTTCAAGGCTTTCCTGTCTCAACCAATATTAGCTCTTTGGATTCTGAACAGTCTAAATCCTTCCATCTATGCAGCTTCATGCCCCGTGCAACTCCCATTAGCATTGCTACTGACATGACATTAAGGGCCAGGCGTTTATCTTACGTGCACAAGTAGTAAAATGCCAGGCAGAGAGTGAGGGTGAAGGTAGCAGAGCTGCCACAGATCAGTAACAAAACAAACCCCCCAACACACAGCACCACCTGCCCAGAACTGTGCCTGAGGGAGGAGCTGCAACCTTGGTCCCTTTATGCTGACAGATAGAGAAGAGGGGATGGCTACCTTGCTTGACAGCTGCTGAAGCCACATTTTAATCCGGTGCCTTTTTTGTAAGTGAGACATTTGTATCCACCTGTCCTAAATGGTGACAGGATTCCTCAGTGACACAGAGGACATGGATTTAAATGTCTCACACTGATGTCACTTCTCTGTAAAGCTGCTTTGAGCCAGATAAGAGCTCTGCTGAGCTATAGGTTCCCGTGTCTCAGCTCAGACAATGGAGAACTGTGCACTGCGTGAGGCAGAGTTGCCATACAAAAATGCTCTTGGACCACAAACAACAAGCAGTCCTCTAGCACCTGAGAGACTGACACATGTATTTGGAGATAAGCTTTTGTGGGTAAACCCACTTCCTCAGGTGAATAGATTAGAAAAATAGAATCCAGGGTTTTATACTCCTGTACTGCTATATATAGTAGTACACATCCTATTTCATTTGCTTCATTAGCTGGCTCTACGAATGACAGGTAACTTTTCCCCACTTCCTTCCAAACATGCCCGGCCCACTGCCGCCCCTAACCCCTGCTATATAAACTCTGGATTCTATTTGTCTACCCCGTTCATCCGGAGGAAGTGGATTTTACCCACAAAAGCTCATGACGTAATCAATTTGTTAGTCTCTGAAATGCTACAGGACTTCTTGTTCTTTGTGAAGCTACAGACTCACACAGCTACCCCTCAGAGACAACAGGACCATGTCATCAAACCCTTTGCTGCAATGTACGGGCACAAAGGGGCCGAACCAAGGGCAACCTTAACAGGTGGTGTTGCCTAACTGCTGTACTTGAACTTGCAATCTTGACAAACCTTTTAAACTAGCTTTTGTATCCAATTTCTATAAAACAGTGTGTTGGTGTGTACATGTAAACACACTCACTCCCCAAGCAGAGCCCCCTGTGGCAAGGACAGAGCTTGCTGAATAATACAGGAGGCGATAAGTCCTCCAAGAGTGCAATAGGAATTCATGGTTTCTCTATAATGTTTCCTACTGCTCTTAATAACGGCCCCAGTAATTATTGGGTGAGGTCAGTGGTGCTATTCAGCCTATGTAATCCATCCACAGTGGGCCTGTGCCAATCAAGTGTCATAGCAGCTGGGTTATTCATTAGTGAGCCTTCAGGCAGCTCAGCAATCTTGCGGTAGCTACTTCATGGCAGATGCACAGGGTGGCAGCCACCTCTCATTTGCACAGGGACAGCTGCACAGTTTAACTCCTGATTCATTACTCTCTTTGCAGATGGCAGCTGTGAATGTTTTCAGTGCCAGCAATCAGACTGGAATCAGGGCTGTGCCAACTGACAAGAGACCCAGTTATGAGCTAGGATACGTCTCTGCTGTATACAGATTGCAAATTAACTATGGAACTATTTGAACTAACTGTATAGTCACAAGAGAGACAAACAGAAGATGGAATTGTGTTTTAACCTTAATTACAGGTTCCCATCCGTTAAGCGTCCTGCCTCCGTCCCATCTCCCAGGGCCAGGAGACTGACCTCAGGCTCCCATATTGCACTACTTGACTTTTACCTCCTTCCTTTAACAGTGCAATTATACAGCATGCAGCAAGGCAGGAGTTTTCCCACTGTTGGTAGTCTGCATTTCATTTTCCTTTCTCCCAGCCTCTTCCTTCCCCTCTGAATCTGGCTCACTCCCAGGCTCCTTCAGTTTCATTTTAGCCTGAGCAGCTGGTCATTTCCCAGTCACAGGTTTGTGCTTGTATTTAACTTTCTTCTTGCAGTTAGCAGCCCTGATCTGAACAGGTTCCTGGTTTATTTGACTTGGAGCAAACATAACACTGCAAAATGTTTTAGATTGGGTGGGGGGGTGGGCAGAGAAAGGGCTTTTTATTGTAATGTTTCGTGGACAAACTTCATGGTTGTGAAAGTGAGTGAGAATGCACTGGCACCAGTGGTGCAGGAAATGAGGGGGAGGGAGATAACAAGCACAGAGCCTGGCCTTCCTACTGACATTTCCTGCACTCTGGAGCATTGCTGGCACACTTCCCCCTCTGACTGAACTGACTTGTTTTCTTCTCTTTTGATGTTTGTTATTCCGCATTAACTACCAATAATGGGCCACTTCCACCCTGACTGAATAGACCTTGTCAGCTCTGGGAACTGCCCCCGCTCTTTAAATCCTCCTCTGAACCCCTCCCCCTCACTCATGCATCTGACGAAGCGGGGCTTTGCCCATGAAAGCTTATGCTCCAAAATATCTGTTAGTCTATGAGGTGCCACAAGCCTTCTTGTCGTTTGTGAAGACGTGGACTGACACGGCTACCCTTCTGATACTGGTACACATTTCTACCCTTCCACCATCTTCCCCAGCCCCCTGACTTTGCTCTTGCACATCAGTGGTGACCTGCACCACCCTCTGCTATTCCAACCCTGCCACCCCAAGCTCACTCCTGGACCTACCCCCACTGAGAACTCTGGAGGAAATCACAGGCTAGGAGTGTGGGACTTCTCAGCCCACATTTGCTGCTCTGAAATAGATGCACCTTTCTTGGTCAGGGATCAGCCAGAGAAACTGCAGAGTCTACAAAGCCATTCTACAAAACACTATGTTAGTGCCTCAGTGTCAGCCAGCACAGGTGATACACAGCCCAGCACAGGCACAAGCAGCGCCTTTCCTAGTGGCGTTCTGGGTTGCAGAAAAGACCCCCTGCCCCCGTTTACACTGTTAATCTGTGGCTTGAGGTGACAGGGTAAGAGGCTCCAATCACAGCTGTTGTATAAATCCGATTCCTATCCCATTTCCCCTTCCGCACCCACAGAGATGGGCTTTCTAGCTTAAAGAGCAGCAAGGTGCTCTGAAAAAGTTGACAGTTGCTATTTGTGAACAGGCAGCTAAGTTTACTGTCAGCAGCAATGATCTTTATCATCCAGTCAAGTTAATTCAAGCTGATCCTTCTGCTGGGAACAAGAAAAGGTCATGCTGGTTTACCACCTCCAACCAGCAGAGTGAAGGCCAAGGTACCCAGGTGGCAGGGCTGTTTCTAGCACTTCCAGGCAGTTGAAAGATCTGGGAACTTGGCCCCAGTCACTTACTGCTGGGTGATTCAGCAGAGGGATTGTGGGATTAACTGGTAGTGATTGCTCCTGTTTAGCCTGAAGGGACCAAGAGCTAGGTCAATTATCTGTTTCTGGACTTGTTATTAGGTGTTGCTCATTGACAGAGCCAGACTCAACACCATTGCAGCAGAGGGACTCTGTTTTCCTTCTTCCCCTCTAAGATTTTTTTGGTAAGTCCTCAGCTGCAGAAAGCATAGCCCTATGCCCCAGCTGTGACACACTCGCCTTTTCAGCTCTTTGCTAGCGGCACAGAGGCAGTCAGCAGAGAAGCGTAAGTCCTCAACGCTGGGTTCAGTGCTTACTTTCCACCAGTGCTGAGCCCCAGTATCTCTAGGTGTGGGCCCCAGGCTCTGGGCATGCCTCCCAAGCTCAGCAGCTGCTGCTGGGGACCCTGAGCCCTGGCTGCAGCTAGAAGAGGGGGATCTCAAGCAGGACTATTTCCACAGCACCCCAGGGGTCTTTCCCAGAGCAGAACCTCCAGCCTGGCCAGGGCCTCCCTTGCAGGTGGCTGTCCTGGAGCTCAGAGGACAGGAAGGTTGTGCAGGCAGAGCTGAGAAAACAGCCATAAGAAATTCCACCTCTACAGCCAGATCGCTGGGGGCATGTCAGGGAAGCCTGTGACAAGAACCTGTAGCAGTGCTGCAAGGAGCTGCAGCAGGCAGATAGTGGCTCAACTGCAGAGCTGCAGATGTGCCACTTCTACCAACAGCTGTGTACCATCCTCTGAAGTGACCCCATCTCCCTGGCCAATGGCCTTATGGACACTTGGGGGTCTGGATGCATGAGCCACTGGGGCACACCGTGAGATTGAAGCGCTGATTGAGGAAGAGCAGAAAAATGGAGGACAGGCAGCAGTGGGATCTGGCAGTGTGGCAAACCAGGGTTTTATTTTTTCACTCCTGAGCACTCTGGCCATTCCCAGCAGTCCAGCTCTGGTGAGTCTGATGCAGAGATGGGAACCTCTGCAGCTGCAAATGCAGCCCAAGACTCCATCAAGAGGCCCATACCCAGATTCCTGGTGGTGTCCTAGGTCTCCACTGCCAGCCCCACACAGAACAGGGGTTACAGCTGCTGCACAGTGCTTTGCTGCTAACTTTATGCCCAGCACCTGTGGGGCTGGTGGCGGAGGCTGACACGATCCTGTGTTCCCACTGACACATTGATGATTAGGCTGCAACTGGAGTACTGTTCTGAGCACCGCATTTCAGGGAAGATGTGGAATAATTGGAGACGGTCCAGAGAAAAGCAACAAAAATGAAGGCTAGAAAACATGAACTATGAGGGAAGATAGATAAGCTCAGTTCCTTCAGTCTAGGAAAGACAGAGGGGACATGAAAACAGCTTCCCAAAACCTAAAAGGTTCTTGCAAGGAGGAAGGAAAAATAATGTTCTTCTTAGCTTCTGATGACAGGACAAGAAGCAATGGATTTAAATTGCAACATGGGAGGTGTAGGTTGGACATTAGGGAAAATTTTTCAACTGTCAGGTTGGTTAAACACTGGAATAAGTTGCCTCGGGAGGCTCCTGAATCTCCATCATTAGAGATATTTAAGAGGAGGTTAGCTAGACATCTGCCAGAGAAGATCTACATGGTGCTTTGTCCTATCATGAGTGCATGAGACTAGGCTTGATGACCTCAAGGTCTGTTCCAGTCTTAGTATTCTATGAAAATAACTACTTGAGCCCCAGCACTTCTGTAGTTACACTTTAAGCACAGCTTCATTTAAAAAGTGGGGAAGGATTTCTTCAAGGAGCCATTGACATTGAAATTCAGTCCCTCCTGGCCCAAAATACCTTGAGTGGGTGGATCACCAGGGAGTTCTGGAAGGGCCATATATTGCCCTAGGTGACAGAGGCACCTTATAGACGAACAGAAAAGTTTTGAGCATGAGCTTTCGTGAGCACAGACACACTTGAGTCTGTGCTCACGAAAGCTCATGCTCAAAAATTTTCTGTTAGTCTATAAGGTGCCACAGGACCCTTCGTTGCTGTTACAGATCCAGACTAACATGGCTACCCCTCCGATACTAGGTGACAGAGGAGGACTGAGAGGTTGGGAATAGATAGGTTGCAGATGCAGTTCAGCTGGCCTGTGGGTATGGGTTTGGGGTGAGGCAGGGTGGGAATGGAGCTGAGCCCTTTCAATCCTCAATGTTGTAGGAATTGTAGCTTTTAGATGATATTGGAGAGCCTAGAGTGGAGAGGCACCTTTCACAAACCTAAAGGAAATATCTTAGCACAGGAAAAATGGTTGAACTGTTTTTGTTGCTGTCAGAGTCTCCAGAGATTTGATTCCCAGCTTTGATGTGTGTGGTGCTCAAGCAAGGCCCGAGGCAGAACTGGCTGGAACACAGGCCTGATGGAACCGCCACATGAAGCAAAGCTGTGCTGCTGTGGTTGACTTGCATTTCCCTGAGGCACTTCTAGAGCAAGTGAAGCCATGTGACCGAGGACCCAAATGGAGCTACTGTTCCACTGGCAGCGTGGGGAGCAAGTCATACATTTTCCCCTGTTCCACTCAGAACAGAGCTGATGAGCATTGCCAGTAGAACAGCCTGTACAGTGATGCAGGCCTGACTGTAGCTGCAAAGCCCAGAGAAAAATAACCCCGTTTAGGGTATTTATAGGGCTTTGCATCTAGAGCTCTGAGGGTTTCTTTTCTCAATCTCCAGGCTTCCTGCTTTCCAGGCCTTTCCCTGTAAATCAGCTCTGTGCCAGTGACGGACCATCTGACAGCCAGGAGGGAGAGGAAGGGGTAGGTTGCTGGCTGAGCCTGAGTGGCCTGGTTCTGCACACCTGATGAGTTTGTAACCCTAGAGAGGGCATCTGTCCCTATTCCCCTCCTGTTGGCAGGTACTTTTGTTCCTTTCCCTTAGGGGAAGAAATGAGAGACCTCAGCAGAGGAACACCTGAGGCAGCACTTCATGGGAAAATCTGACAGCTGTGATAGGTGGGAGCCAGCACAGAAATAGGGTCTCCCCTCTGCCCCAGGAGGCTACCCTGGCAGTTAAAAAAACAAACACCACACATCATACATTCTGTTCCCTCTGTTCCCAAACCAGAGGGCCTGCCAGCTGGTGGGCTGGATAACTAGGTGGGGCTATGTAGCTATAGCCAGTAAAGCATTATAGAACTGGAAGGGACCTTGAGCAGGCATCATGTCCAGCCCCGTGCCCTCACAGCAGGATCTATCATCATCTCTGACAGTTTTTTTTTTTTTTAAATCTAACTTGCCCCAGACCCTTGAAAGGGCCCCTCAGGGGCTGGGCTCACAACCATGGGATTACCAGGCCAGTGCTCTAACCCCATGACGTCCAATATGTTTCCTGTTCACCACATGCGGTGAACAGGAAGCTGTTGTGTGGCAAAATGGAGTGCCCTCCACCTGCTCTGCTCACACCCCCCCCACTCGGACAAGTGCCTGTGGCAGTGACAAAAACAGTTCCTCCAGCAGCTCTGCGCCATGGGCTCTAGCGGCCCCAGTGGCTGTGTGTGTCTCACACACACACACACACACACACACACACACACACACACTCTGGCTCTAGTCACTGCTTACTCGCTCACACACGCGGCACCAACTCCGGCTGCTCCAGCTTGTAAGGCTCTGGCGAGTAATCTCATGGTGGGGATGATGCCTGGGGTTTCTGGAGGGGGTCTGTGGAGATTTTGCCATTTCTTTTGGACACCACTGCTCTAACCACTAGCTATTCCCTCCACCCAGCTGGGCTCATGGCTCTTTGTTTAAAGAGCTGGTTGCCATGAAGCTGCCCTCAAATGCCACTTGCTATTGACCATTGTTCCTGAGCCTAATCCAGGGTGAGACACTAGCCCTGCATCACACAGTTGTTCCTGAGGCAGTGATGCACCCCCCAACATGGGCCTATAGGCTTTTGTGACTGGGACTGCTCCCCTCCCATGTGATGGCATGTAAGCCAAACCATAAAGAACCTGGCTGGCTGTACCCACCTGTAGTGACAGGACCATGCTCAGTGGTAGATTAGCATATACCCAGGTGAATGAGGGGATCTGGGCATTAGCTGTGCTGGAGGGTACAGGGACAAATACCCTAATATCTATGAACCCACCCCTAGGGGCCAAGAATCCAGAAACCATTGCCTCTGGAACAGGAAGCTTATCACTTCTGGCCCTGCAGTGGTGATGTTCTGCAACCCAAATAGGAAACACTGGGGGATTGGAAGGAGGAAAGGGCAAGATTCTCGCATGCTGGATTATCTAAGTGACTCAGGGTCCACAGCTTATCTGGGTATTTGTTTATCCTGAGAGGTCAGCTTCTGGCCATGGATTATCTTTAGCAAAACTATTTTGCAAATGTACCCAAATTCCCTTCCTGATAAGCTCCAAGGGGAGCTCAGGCAAGTGCGGTTGGGGTAATTACTTCCCCCAACCACAGCGAATGAGTCAGCTTTAATGTATTGAGATCTTTAAGGGCTGAGGTGTATGTGTCGGTATGAGCCTCCCAGCTAGCCTGCCCACTCAGCACAGCTCCGACCCAGCGTTCGTGTAACCCACACGCCTACGTGTGGTTTGCTGTCCCACGTAGTGGTACCTAGGCCACTTCACAGAGAAAGACTGAGTGCTCTCTACAGCCTGAGCTGAGAGCCAGCTGGTCTTTAGCCCAAGCTGTAGAGGTGCCTGCATGATGCTCCCGAGGTCCCAGGTTCAAGCCTACCCCTTGGCAGCCATATTAGCTTTGTGTACAGGCAGGAAAAGCCCTACCTGGAGCACCATTACCCTGGCAAGGCCCCAGTCATTGTACCCACTGTACTCTATCAGCTCCGGTCATGAAAACAGAGAGATATGCCCAGCCACCATCACACAGCCTATGCCAGGGGTCAGCAACGCCCGGCACACTTGGGACATGAGCTGATTTCCAGCAGCTTGTGGCAGGAGCTTAGCCCCACCCCTCCATGCAGCCCAGGAAGCTGCAGCCCTGTAAGTTTTCACAGGGAGTGGGGCTGGCCCAAGAGGGACCTGAGGGGGAGGGGTATTACTAGCCCCATACATAGAAGTCAGAAGGTCAAATTTCAGCACTCTGCCTTGGAAAGGTTGCTGACCCTTGTCTACAGTTTATACGGCATAGGACAAGTTCTGCATCTCCAGAGAAAGATGTGTAGGTGCCTCTTAGCTCTTCCAGTGATTCCTTGCACAAGTTACATCTGGTGACAACTTGTTGGTGCTCTGATAAGCTCTGCAACAGAGGGCAAGGAAGGGAGAGGGATTAACAGGCTCCTCTCTTTAGACTGAAAGGAAATTGTATAGTCAACCCTCTTTACAGCCCTTTGCAAAACACAGATCTCAAAGCTGAATGGTTTGGAAGCTTCACTCACCCTCACACAAGCACTTTCAGCCTTTGTCCATGGGCACACCCTCCATCCAAGGCTGTCTCCATTCCAGAGGCTGAGGCACCAGCATTAATTCAGGGCCAAGATCTCCCCTGACAACAAATGGAGCCTTAGGACACCTGACCTGCTGACTCTGGCACCTCTACACAGCTTGAGCATTCTTTATACACTGGGAAAGATGCTGTCCTTCAGAAAATGTCACATGCTCAGGAAGGGGCAGTAGGAGGCTTGGGGACATTCAGACAGAAGCAGGAGACTTGGGTGTCTGGTAAGATTATCTATACAAACTCTCTAACCCTTTCTGTTGCCGTAGGCAGAGTTCAGTGCTGCCTCTCACCTTCTGCGATCTAGTTCGCCTCCATGCTGATGCACCAGGCAAAGAATCTCCAAGTGTATGTGAGACACAGGGTTTTATGGAAAGGTTTTAAAATTTCCCATCCACAGAAAAGCTCAAAGTTTCAATTTTTTGCAATGCTGGAACTGCCTGTGGAATGGGAATTCTCTTGTCCTGCCAGCTGCATGTGCCCCACTTCCACACACGAGCACTTTGTACTCCCAAGCCTTCCCTGACAGGTAGCAATAGGACAGACTTGCCAAGCCCCTGGGCAGAGAGTGGTAGGAGGCCAGCCCTGTGCTCCTGGAGGGAGGAAGGGGTGGGGTTGGGACGGCTAGCCTCCCTCTGCCAGCCTCTCCACACAGCACCCCACGGAGTAGCCTGACAGGACAGTGCCCCAGGGTGGCAGAGCTCCCCAGCCAGGGGCAGGCTTGGGGCTGTCCTCCCCCGCCAGACCTTCAGCAATGCCCAAGGCTCCAGCAGCAATGAGACAATACAGAGGACACTTGATACAATTCCCTGTGTGTCCCTTCTCACCCTCTTGAGCACTTCTCCAGTCAGTCATTTAGTCAGCAAGTAAGTACGGTACAGTTGGTAACCACTTTTCTATCGTGCCTCACCCAACCACACGCCCACTGGCAGAGAGCTAGGCCCACAGCCTCCCCACAACTGCGTATCAGTGCAGCACAGACACAGGAGTGCCTGACACTCGGGGAGTGCTATCACACCTAGTCACCCCTTTGCCACTCAAGAGCTTGGGGGTCACCAACTCACAAGGGGAATGGTAGGCAGTTAGGGTGGAAATTCAGCACGTATTTAAATGAGCTGGGACCACAGATCCCATAAAGCTCAGACAGGATCTCCATCGTCTGAGGAAGCGGGTCTTATCCACAAAAGCTCATGACCTGATACATTCATTAGGTGCTACAGGATTGCTTGTCATTTCCAGTGGGACTTGTCATTCTAAGTCACTTAAGTCTTTTGGAAATCCTACCCTAAGAAGTCACTTTCACTCACAGTGAATCCCCAGGCTGCTAGCAAGCCTCACCAAATGTACAACTCCCCCCGTCTTCCCCACCCACCCCAGGAGACGCCACTCCCTTCTGCCCTGCTGGAATGCAGATACCTCCATTGTGGGACAGCAAGAGGCAGCACCATACAGCCTTTCAGTGGGGAAGGCTGTGTCACAAGGGCTCAGTAGCTGATACTTCAGGAGCTGTTTGGATTGGCAGAATGTCATTCCGCTTGGCTGAATTCTGACTAGGACTTCAAGGATTTTAAGTGAGCACAAGCAGTCAGGACATTTAACATCTCATGAGCTTCCAGCAGCACAGCACCCCCTGTGGCCCTCCTGGGCCCCATTTTCATACTGACAGAAGAGTTCCAGCAAAAATGCATTGCAAACATTTATTCTGCCCACTGGAGTGTGCCCTCTTCTCCTGCTTTATGTAACTGCATAAACATCCTTCTCTTTCCTCACATCCAGAGAGACACATGCACCTATGTATAGGCTGAGTTGACGCCAATCTGGAAAAAGGCTGAGGATAACTAGGTTATTTTTAGATGTACTACGCAACCAGCGTAGATAAATAGGCTTTGTTGGCTACTTCAGACAAGTCATACCCAGCCTTCAGAATAAATTCATTAGTCTCTTCAGTGGGCTGAATGGGAAGCATACATAAGCCCCTTCTGAACCCAGACAAGGCAGGAGTAGGAAGCGAAGAGTATAGGAAAGAGGTATGCAGATGGCTCAGAGCACACTGAAGAATGACAAAAACATGACCACGCAATCTTAGGTTTTTGTTGGTTTTACCTAAATAGCAAGGCCAATTCACAGACTAATACACAGATAGCATGTTCCCTTTGCAGAGCCCTACACAAACATTGACTCATTATTCCCGACAATCCACTGACGCCTTGGGAGTAGGTCAGCACCACCCACTTTTCACAGATGAAGAAATAGAGGCCCAGCAATGGAGAGACTTGCCCACAGCACAGTGAGTCAGTGGAAGAGTCAGGACTTTGACTCAGGAGTTCCTAGCCCTCAGACTGCTGCTCTAACCATTAGACAAATTGGGTCTCAAGAAACCGCCATATTTTGTCCGTCCTTGTCTCTGCGGTCACCAGAAAAACCAAAGAGGGTGGATGAGTGCTAAAGAGTGAGCAGCCTGAGGGGATCAATCAGTGGCGAGGGATGTAGTTATTTCCAAATTTCCTGCCTGAGCAGGGGAAATTAAGATGAATCAAATTGATTTATCATCCATCCTGCTTCATACACAGAGATTTGCATTTGTATTTTCCAATCACACGTCACGGGCATTCTCCCAAATGGTAACAACTGGATAGGCAATAACATCTTGCACCCAGAGCTTCCCCAGCCCATGAAACACATACACCCTTAATCTGCCTTGGAGACAAAAGCACAACAGATGCACATTGGACATAAAAATCAACATTGCATGTAGCCATAAAACCTCTAACCGCATGCCTCTCTGTTCTCCTGTCTTCAGAAGGGAAGTGACACGTTGAGGGACAGGATGTTAAGGGCAAGGGAATGGAACGCATCAGGATGAATGCATTCCTGGGTAAAGACACGAGGAAAGTTAATTACAACCCCTGTCTATTCACCTTGAGCTGTGGTAAGGGAGTCGTTTCCTTCACTCAGAACCAAAAGATATTTCCTCGTCGGAGCAGGATCCCAGGAAACCTTCAGCAACCAGACTTTCCCTCTCATATTGCTAATGCCCATTGTACTCATGCCTCCCACCGGGAGCTGCCAGTAACTCTCCACCAATTTTGCCCATCACATTTAGCAGTTCCCAACTCTTCCTCTCAGTCATCAGGCAAAATGCTTCACAGGGTACATCTATACTTACCAGAATAGCCACTTGATCAGGGTCAACTTTTTTTTCAGGTTTCAATTTAGCTCGCCTAGAGGGGATGCACCAAACTGAACCATCATGGTTCTACCATCAAGCTGGGTACTCCTCACTGTTGTGAGGAGTAAGGAAGGTCAACAGGAGAGTTTCTCTTATTGACCTTTTGCTGTAGGGATAGCTGGAAAAATTGATTTACACTACATTGATTCCAGCTACACAATTGTAGCGGGAAATTGTGCATCTTAAGTTCACTTTTCAAATATAGTGTAGACCCAGAGCAAGGTTTGTGATTTATGTGCCAATGGACCTACCAGACAGGGAACCAACAGCACAAACACTTTGGTGACCAGTAAGAGCAGTGTCTGGGTGACTCCCCAAATGGGAATGAGGAGGGACATAATAACCGACTACAAAGCACATAAAAGGATGTTGTGAAGAGTAGGGTGATCTGTTTTTCTCCCTAACTACTGAGGGCAGGACAAGAAGTAATGAGCTTAAATTGCAGGAAAGGAGATTTAGGTCAGACATTAGAAAAGCATCTTATGAGTAAGGATGGTAAAACACTGGAATAAATTACCTAGGGAGGTTGTAGAGTCTCTATCACTGGAGGTTTTTAGGAACATGTGTCAGGAATGGTATTTAGTCCTGGCTCAGTGCAGGGGATGGGGCTTGATGCCCTGCTAAGGTCCCTTTCAGGCCAACAATTCTATGATTCTCAGACAGCTCAGCTCCTCAGGCTTGTAATTGTAATACATCCTTGTGCCTCAAATTCCTATCATGGGCTTGTCTCACTGCAGCACGTTGGTTTGTTTGCTAGTTTCATCGTATGCCCTGGAGTTGCTAATTGTGTCCCACAGTCCTGCTTCCCTTGGAATTGCCCAACCCCTGTTTTTCCTGAGACGTTCAGGCATGTATGAACAACGTGTCTCTTGCTATCCAGGAGCACAAAGCCTGTCACCAGACTATCCCTAACTAAATTGCTGAGCCGGAACCTTAAAAAAATCATGAATACAGTACAACAGGCTTTCCTATGCCACAAGGCCCATTGACCCAGGAACTTCCTGCCTTAGACAGGAAGAGTCTACAGCAGGGGGCCTAGTGCTCTGGCCCCAAAGGGGCCACTAATTCCTAGATTTGTAATTCTGTAACAGCTCCACTCAGCTGTTTGAAGTCACTCAGCCTGCTAAGATCCTCAGCTAGTTCTTCTGGGTGTACTGATTAGCTCAGAACTAGACCAGGACCCAGCCATCTCCCCTGGTCACTCTATATCTGTCAGCCAGCCCACTGAAGGGGAGGGCAAAGAGATTTGCATTCAATTCCAGCAGTGACTGGAGCCCCAGGCCTTTTAAATTGCCACCAGAGCCCGGGCTGAAGGGCTGGCAGGGGGAGGCTAGTCCCAACCCTACTCCTTCTATCACAGGCCTGCCCCTTCATGGGCCCTGCAATTCTGTTAGTCCTGCGCTTGTCAGGGAAGGCTTGGGAGGCACAGAGGGCTCATGTGTAGAAGCAGGACAATAGAATTCTCATTCCATGAGAAGTTCTGGCAGTGCAAAAGTTGAAATTTTGTGCTTTTCTGTGGATGGGAAATTCCAAAGCCCTAGGAAATGTTGAAATGTTTCCTTGTGGAATTGTTGACATGGTTTATTCTGATGTATTTTAATTAATATTAATATTCAATAGATAAATGTAATAAGATATTTCACACAAAGATGTCTAAATGAAATGAACAAAAGTCAAAAGAAATGCTTCCAAGCTTTCCTGTTGAAAGTTTAATCCAAATACATAGGTTCTTCCAAAACATTTGCCTTTTCTAACAGAGGAGTCCCATCAAAAATTTTACCTTGCTCTAGTAATAAGCCCTAAAACAGGGATGTGCAAATTGGGGGAGCAGACCCGCTTGGGGGGCATGACATTTCATAAGAGGGAGGCAGCATTATTAACCTGAGACCCAGCAGCCAACCCTACTCTTTAAAAATGTGGACCTAGGTTACTGTTTTTATGTCTGTGTATTCACATTTATATACTGATTAATAAAGTTTTTACATTCTACAGACATATGTTCTTACACATGCTGAAAGGTTGTTTTTTTGGCCCCATATGAACATAACTGAAATTTCCATCAGTTTGGATTACATTAGACAGGTGATGGGTGGGGGAAGGGGGCCCCTGCTAATTGCAGGGATGAAAAGTGGGACCTGACCTAAAAAGTTTGTTCACCCCCGGTGGGTTGCATGGGCAGCCATTCCACCAAGGCGAGTGCCTAGCTGACAAGTCCAGGCAGCCTGGGGAGGGTGTGTGTGCATAGTAAGACTGGGCAGCTGATACTAGCCAGATGAATCAATATCCAGACCTGACTCTTGCCAGTGGAACGCCTTTCTTCCAAATCAAACAGCAACAGTCACTCTTTGTTTGAGCCACTGCACTTTGATGCCCTTTTGTGTCCAGAGAGCAAGAGAACCAGTGGCAAAGGACCTGTGGATACCACTCTTCCCCTACAGTAGGAGCTCCCTGCCAGGATTTGCGAAGCAGCACATGGCAACTCATGAGCATTTTGAGCCCTTTAATTTCTCAGTCACTCATCCCTATTCATTTTACTAGACTGTGCTGCTTTTTGGCCCCGTGTTGTTTCAATGAGGACACATTGACCCAGCAGAGAGACTGGCAGCATTATCCATGAACGTCTTCTACCTTCAGCAGCAAAAGAGATTCTTGTTATCATCTTCTTCCCTCAGGCTTGGGAACAGAGGTGGGAAAAGTACCCACAAAGGTTACTTGCATAAAAGTACAGCTGCTTCAGGAGAGGGGGTGGGTGGGATGGACTGAAGTACAAGGCACTGGTGTTCCCCTGCAAAACTACTGGAGTAAAAAGTACACCCACATCACATCTTGATTGTGCAGTAAACCCTCAATTTAATAGGCCCTGATATAATGGACTTCAGAAATAACGGATGCTGTCTCCCAGCACCCTCCCCCCAGCCTAAATAGAAGCCAGAGACTCAGAGCCGCTGCCGGGGCTCAAGGAGCTGCAGGAGTAGCTGGGGGGCTGTGGCAGGGTGCAGGAGCTCTCCTCCCACAGCCCCATGTGGATGGAGTATGTCAGTGCCCAGCTGCCGCTGCCTGACATGGCACTGAACAGCAGCCATGGTGTCAGAGGCTGCTGCCCACCTGGCAGGCTGGGGGAGTCCATGCTCTACCTTCATGGGGGTGGCTCGGACCCAGGAGCTGGAGGAGCCACGGCACTGAGAGCTGCAGGAGGTGGAAAGAGCCAGGCCAGCATTCAGCTCCTCTCCTGGTAATTGGGAGAGGGAGGCAGAGGACAGGCATGAGTGATGGGCTGGGAAGGTCGGTGCATCATCATACAGTACAACCACTCAGATGGAATGGATTTTCAGCATTGACAGACACCTCCTCCCCGCATTAGTCTGTTAAATTGAGTGTTTACTGTATTCAAGTATCCAGATGTGAAAGCAGCTGCACTTTTACTCAAGTAACTTTTGAGGTACTTTTTCTCGCCTCCGCTTGGGAGCCAACTCTTCCCTCTCTGGTTCAGCTGGGGGAGGGCTTTGCAGATGAGCCGTCTGTGCATGAGGAAGTTCTAGCCAGCCAAGCCATAAGGTGTGCGTTACCAGCCCCTTCCTTATTACCAGGTTTCTGACAGCTGCGGCAATGAACGGCTTTGTGCTGGGAAAACAAGGTGTCTGGGAAGTGCCCTCTGGCTTCTGACTCAGCATTGGAGCCGCACAGACGCGCGCACGGTTCCACACAAAATGCACCCATTCCTCATTCAGAAGCCCAGCCATGTCCCGCACTGAGCTTTCCAGCAGAGAACGCACACCAGTCTGCCACTCCCCCCCTTAGCACAGCCCATAGCTACCAATGGCTATCACCGTGCTGACAGGCACATTCAGCTCTGGGCTGCTGGACGTGGGGCTGGTTTAGGTAGGCCTGTAGATGTTTCCCCAAGTGGCAGGGCTGACTAGACTGACTCACAATGGAACAGGATATTAAAAGGGCCTTTGGGGTAGGTAACAGTTCACACATTCCTTGGAATTCCCTATTACTACAGTAACATTGTTCAGTCGGAACAGAATCAGACAGGTTGGCGTGCGGTCGGCCAGCTCTGATCCAACGCTCAGAGCTGCCAGGGCAAACACCCTGACTGAGTTAATTGCGGTGGAAGGCGGAGGGCGTTTCCTAAAGCCAAAGATTAGGATTATCTTGCGGGGGGGGTGTGGGGGGTGTGGCAAAACACTCAGCTGAGGCAACCTTGCATAGGTTAAAAACTGAAGCTAGGCCCAAGGGGCCAACAGCTAATTACCCTCATTGGAAATAGGCACGACTTAATGTGAGTTTGTCCAATGATGCCTTTTTTGGCTAGATTAAAGAAGTCTATCTGAAATCTCTCCCCTGTCCAGGTACTTTTAGACCATGATCACATTACCTCTTAACCTTCTCTTGGATTAACTAACTCAATTTAGCTGCTTAAGTTTCTTCCTATCTGATGTTTTCCAGACCTTACATCATCCATGTATCTCTGTTCTGAATCCCTTCCAGTTCTCCAACCTTCATTCTGAAGGGTGGGCACCAGAACTGGACATGGTATTGAAACTGGCTAGTGCCATATGTAGCACTGATACCATCTCTTGATTCCTACTTCTTATTCCCTTGCTTATGGAGCCAAGGAACATGTTCACACTCTTAACTCCAGTGTCGCACTGGGAGTTCATGTCCAACTGGTTATGTAGTGTGACCCTGTAAGTCCTTTTTAGTGTCACTGCATTCTGGGATACAATTCCTCATCTTTGTTTGTGACTTACATCCTTTGTTCCCAGATGTACAACTGCATTAAAACATATTGTTCAGATGAATCCACCTGACAAACAAGTCAAGTCAGTCTGTAAAAATAACCTTGTCCCAATCATTATTTCCCCAAACTACAAGGTACAACATATAGTTTTCCTTCAGGGCCAGACTATCCCCAGGGTTTTGCCTGAACGCTCTTGAAAGGGAAGTTGTCTTTGTCCTCTATTGTCCTAACCTGTGACATTCCAAGAATGGCAGACAACATTCCACGAATGACAGAAAGAACCGGCATGTGACAGACTGGGGATGTGCCTATGTTGGACTATGAATTCCAATATCAAAACAAAAATGTTTTAGAAAGAGAAGTGGACGAAGTGACATTTATATTCAAATTCGGAACATTAACACATGGTTTAAATTGTGATGGAAACTTTCTGAATCACTATAGGGACTCGTCTGCATATTTGACTCAATCTAATTCTTGATCTTCCCCCCCACCCCTCCACTCTCTGATTTGCTCACCTTGATTATCTTTTTCTGATTTGTCCTCCTTGCTTACTGTTTTTGGTTCTCTGTGTCTTAAATATTGAGTCTGTTCTGATCTGGCTATGGTCTGAAGAAGTGGGTCTGTCCCACGAAAGCTCACCTAATAAACTATTTTGCTAGTCTTTAAAGTGCTACTTGACTGCTTTTTGTTTTGACAGTGTCTAGACTAGCATGGCTTCCTCTCTGTTACTATGAATTCCAACGTGTTTTGAGAAGCCCATTTTATTTCAGGGGCTCTGCTTTGCGCTGTGAATTTCATTTTTGACGTATGATCTCCATATTGCACTGCAATGGCCATTGCAGATTACAGCCTCCTTTTGGCAGTAGAGGGCTTGCCTCTTACTTGAAAGAAAAACAAGAGGTCCTGTGGCGCTTTATGGGCCAACAGATATTTGGAGCATAAGCTTTCATGGGCAAAGACTCGCTTTGTCAGATTCCTTGCAGTGCAGTGTGGAGGTCATACTCCAAAATGAAATTCACAGTCCAAAGCCCGGGTGGTAAATCTAACGCAAATGCTCAGGGTCCACCTGATATCCAGCTATGGAACTGGGAAAGAAAGTTTTCCCCAAAGGTCAGGTTGACAGGCACCTTGGGAGCTTTTCTCCTTCGCCATAGAAGGGGGCATAGTTTGCTTGCTGGGAGCATCTGGGCACATCTTGCCTAATCAAGTCCCTGTCACTACAGGGCCTCCGGCAATTGTCTCAATCTCTGCTTGTGGTGCACAGTTTAGTATCCCGAGAACTGAAATGCCATTGTCAGCAGGGCCAACAGCTACCAGGGCACAGGGGCAAAGTAGGTGAGGCCCCTGGAAGGCAGGGCCAAGGGCAGAAGGGGCAGAGCTAAGGGCAGTCAGCCCTAGCCTCTCCTTCCACCCTCCCCACTTGCTCAGAGCCACTTGCAGAGCGGCAGTACAGTGCTGCTGCACAGTTTCAAAGGAGACTGAAGTGGACAAACTGCCCGTTTGCCCACCCTGCTGGCAGGCTGAGCTGTAATGTGACTGAAGTCTTAATAGAGGAGTATCTGGGTAAACTGTAATGGCCTGTGATAGCCACAAGGTCAGACTGACTTAAAGGGTCCCTTTTAGCCTTAAACTCCATAAACTGGCTGAATAGTTTCAGCCAAAGTCTTAAATAAAATTCCACCTGAAGCAGACACCCAGCACAGAAATTTCAACCCAAAATCTATAGGTATTATAGTTATATAAACAACTGAAAAAGGGTCTAATGGGAAGTGTCAGGCAGCTTTAATTCTACCAATCGTATTAGTAACTTTATTAGTCTGTAGGCGCATTGTGGGAGAGATCAACAGTAAAATCCCAGTCTGATTAACATCTAGTTTACCACTGATTTCAGCATGGCCAGGATTTCATTCCATGGGTTTTCCTCTCTGTTGTGAGGCCATTATGCGCATGATATGACTACGCTGTTACCAGTAAGGAACAAAATATTAGAAAAACTGGAAATAACTAGGGCAAGTTTCATAGAGCCATTATTAGCTTGAAGAGTTTACGGATTCCATTAGTGACAATTTTTATATGAAAATTCACTCTAGTCATGCTAATGTCTTTATCTGATGCATAAGAGCCAGCACTTACCGATACCCATTCATTGAGACAAGTGCTGTAGGTGGTGGATGTGGAAAGCAACTGTGGGAGCTTCATCATTTGAGATGTTTAAAAATAGAAAACTCCGCAGAGATTAGCATATCAAACACCCCTGTGCAGCCTTTCAGTCTCAGTGCCCATGTAGGGGAACGGTCAAGCAACACCTTCTACTGAGAGTTGTACAGATGCAGGAGGCGCAGGGGCAGGCTGGCAGAGGCGAGACAAATGAGATACACTATGTCTACACTAAAGAGTTTTGTTAGACAAAACTCAGAGCATCTACACACAAACTGTGTTTTGCCTGAAACTGTGGACCAAAAAGACACCACATCATAGAAGAGTAGGACTGGAAGGGACCTTGAGAGGCCATCGAGTCCAGCCCCCTGCCCTCATGGCAGGGCCAAGCACTTTCTAGACCATCCCTGAAAGCCATCTATCTAACCTCTTCTTAAATATCTCCAGTGATGGTGATTCTACCACCTCCCTTGGCAATTCGTTCCAGTGTTTGATCACCCTGACAGTTAGGAACTTTTTCCTAATGTCCAACCTGAACCTCCCATGCTGCAATTTAAGTCCATTGCCTCGTTCTATCCTCAGAGGCAAGGAAGAACAAGTTCCCTCCCTCTGCCTTATGACACCCTTTTAGATACCTGAAAACTGCTATCATGTCCCCCCTCAATCTTCTCTTTTCCAAACTACACAAGCCCAATTCTTTCAGCCTTTCTTCATAGGTCACGTTCTCTAGACCTTTGATCATTCTCATTGCTCTCCTCTGGACCCTCTCCAATTTCTCCACATCCTTCCTGAACTGCGGTGCCCAGAACTGGACACAATACTCCAGCTGAGGCCTAACCAGCGCAGAGTAGAGCGGGAGAATGACTTCTCATGTTTTGTTCACAACACACCTGTTAATGCATCCTAGAATCATGTTTGCTTTTTTTGCAACAGCATCACACTGTTGACTCATATTTAGCTTGTGGTCCACTATAACCCCTAGATCCCTTTCTGCTGTACTCATTCCTAGGCAGTCCGTTCCCATTCTGCATGTGTGACACTGATTGTTGCTTCTTAAGTGGAGCACTTTGCATTTGTCCTTATTAAACCTCATCCTGTTTACCTCAGCCCATTTCTCCAGTTTATACAGATCCTTTTGAATTATGACCCTATCCTCCAAAGAAGTTGCAACCCCTCCCAGCTTGGTATCATCTGCAAACTTAGTAAGTGTACTTTCTATGTCAATATCTAAATCGTTAATGAAGATATTGAACAGAACCGGTCCTAAAACAGACCGCTGCGGAACGCCACTAGTTATACTTTTCCAGCAGGATTGAAAATCATTAATAACTACTCTCTGGGTATGGTTATCCAGCCAGTTGTTCACCCACCTTATAGTAGCCCCATCTAAGTTGTATTTCAGTAGTTTATTGATAAGTATATTATGTGAGACCGTGTCAAATGCTTTACTGAAGTCTAGGTATATCACATCCACCGCTTCTCCCTTATCCACAAGGCTCTTTATTCTATCAAAGAAAGCTATTAGATTGGTTTGACGTGATCTGTTTTTAACAAAACCATGCTGGCTGTTCCCTATCACCTTACCACCTTCCAATTGCTTGCAGATGAGTTCTTTAATGACCTGCTCCATTATCTTTCCTGGCACAGAAGTTAAGCTGACTGGCCTGTAGTTTCCCAGGTTATTCTTGTTCCCCTTTTTATAAATGGGTACTATATTTGCCCTTTTCCAGTCTTCTGGAATCTCTCCCATCTCCCATGATTTTCCAAAAATGATTACTAAAAGCTCCGATACCTCTATCAGCTCCTTGATGATTCTAGGATGCATTTCATCAGGCCCTGATGATTTGCAGACATGTGTAGACACTCAAAGGGGACCTTTTGTCAGCAGAGCAGATCAAAAGATCAATCCACTTCTACGCGCAGACATGAGTTGGTGGACAGAAGTTTTGTTAGAAGATCTCTTCTGACAGTCACTTCTGTAGACAGATGCTTCTAATGTAGATGTAGCCATCTAGAGTGTACGAAGCTTTTCTTGGCATGCTGCTGAGATGATCTCATTACTCAGGACCACCCAGGAGTTATGCAGAGCACTGTAAACAAAGACCACTAAACATTTCATAACATTATGTACTTTGCACGTGGCAAAAATATTAGATTAATTCATGGCCCATCAATAGCTATTAGCCAGGAAGGGCAGGAATGGTGTCCCTAGACTCTGTCTGACAGAGGTTGGGAATGGGCGACAAGGAATAGATCTCTACAGCACTGCCTGTTCAGTTCACTCCATCTGGAGCATCTGGCCACTCCAGGTGCACCTTCACCCCTGTCAGAAGACAGCACACTGCACTAGCTAGCCCTTCCGCCCAGTACGGCCCTTCTCATGTTCTTTTTCTGACCTCTCCCACCTCCCTCCCTTGCCCTGGGTCTGCTCAGTGGGTAGGACCCCAAACCTGCATGGTTTCCACACTCATTATCAAGCCACCATGGCCCCTTTTTGAAAATCTACATTTTCCAAAGGTTTCCCAGGCCTCATGAGGCCCTGGGAAGGCAAGACTTTCCTGCAAAGCTAGTACAAGGCCCTCCCTGGGGGGTTCTTCATGTGTGGCTCTCGACTGACTTTAGAAAGATGTCTTCCTTTTACAGATGGGGCAACTGAGGCACCAAGAGGGGAAGAAACATGCCCAACCTCACACCACAAGGCGCAGAAACCAGGCCACTCCCAGACCCAAGCTACAATCCACTAGTCCACAGCTTCTTCCCAGGCCAGGGCTACTGTAACCTTGTGTCACGCTTAATAAAAAAAGCAGACTTTGGAAACCTTGAGTCTGCCTTGCCTCCTGGAGTCACTGGCAGTCTGGTTTCCAACAGCTGGGCCAGCCATTGTCCCCTTGCTAGAGAACTCTGCTCTCACAGAAATGACGTAGCTCTTTCCCATCACTGTTCCGGGTGTGGTTTGTGCTGATACAAGCCCCTAGATGCCAAGTTCTCTGGCAGGCTGCATCCTGATAGTTACCCGAGCTCCCTGGAGGTCCCAGGCAAGGTGAGCTGCACCAGTCCTGCCTGACCTCTGGCGCTTGGGCCCCCTCTTCTGACGGCGCCTCTGGCTAGCGCCCACTGTCAAGGATTTTCTTTTCCACTTAAAGTGTTTCCTGCCTGTCTCAGGAGGGCCCTTCTCCTGGCTGCTGCTGGGCAGGGGGCAGAAAGGACAGCCAAGCCTGCTGCCCCTGGCTGACAGAGAAAGGGGGCAGTTCTCCTCAGGGTCTTGGGCAAGGAAAGCAGGGAGTCAGGACAGAGGAGACACATCCAGGGAGGGGAGAGGACAGAGGGAGCAAAGTTCATGCTAACGGCAGATGAGGAGAGCGGGTGCTGTTCTGGAGAGGGCAGTCTGAATTCCCTTCCAGAGCCATTCAGGCAGCAGGAACAGGGGCACAGGTCAAGATGGGGCTGGTTCCATGCCCAGAAGAGGCAGGGCCAAGGGCAGAAGGGGTGTGGCTAAAGGCAGCCATCCATCAGCACCACCCAGACCATGGCGCTGCATCCCTCCCCCCCCCCGACCCCCAATCACTCCCTCACAGCTGGAGCTGGGGGCAAATGGCAGACCTGAGCAGAACACACAGGGGGCAAGTCTAGGACTTTGCCCTTTCCCAGCACAGGCAGATATGACCAGCACTGGTGTCACAATACAAGACAGCCTGGCTCCAGTAGTCGAGTGTGAAAGGGTTAATTCCTCCACCTGGGCAGCCTCCCAGTGCATGCAATAGGTGGCAGCCCAAGCCAGGTCCCTGCCCCATTGCGCTGCACGGCCCCATAGCAGTCCCAGCCCCACTGCTCAGCATGGCCTCTGCCAGCCAGGCAGTATTCAAGATGGAGTTTTCCATCCTGGCCAGACTGAATGCAGCCCAGATCCCCTGACACATCTAGCCTGGGAACTTGTTTGTACCCTAGTTTGCAGCACAGAGCTGGGGAACCTGGAAGGAAGCCCTAGCTGTACAGCAGAGGCTATTTTAAACTGCTGTCACTGCCCTGCCGGTTCTCTCTTCCCTAGGAATCCCTCTGGGTTGCTGGCACCACACGTCACCACCTCGTTAGTAGCAGCTTGCTCTAGGATCTGTCTCCTGTCTCTTCTGACAGGCCAGCCAAGCAGACTTCCTGTTTATAGAAGCAATGCACAAAGCCACTGGTGCAAGCATCTCAAGCTTTAAATAAACTCTCCTGCCCCCCCCACCCCCCGCCTTCCCCCACACACTCCAAGTCTGGCAGCTGCCACGGGGACCAAATTAAATGGCCACAGAGAGCAGCATCTCAGACATGCCTGACTCTGAAAACATTCCCAGAATGGCAGGTGGGAGAGAGGAGGCTGGTCACTGAATGTGTGAGAGGGAGAGTCACTGTGGTTAAATGCGGAGCCTTTCCCTGAGATGAACTCTGAGGCCTCTCATCTCTCTGCAGTCAAATCCCTGCAAAGATCCACTTGAACTGTGACACCCATGTGCCAGCTAAGAACAGCCAGGGCTAGGGGCGACTGAGAATCCTTTATATAGCTTATCAATCATGAGCCCTCCTCCCCAAATGCAGCGGGAGCTGGCCTGCCACTGATGCAACCACACCACCTGTTTGTGGTGCCCCTCATTCCATGCCCTATGCCCCTCTCCCCCAGCATAAGCTCTTTGTGGGTGGGACTGAGCCACTGGGTGCACAAACGTGAGCTGATGGGAATACATGACCCCTGCGTGCTCTGCCCAGGACGCAGTTAGAGCAAAGGGTTGCAGCTGTTGTTCTCATGGTTCATGGGACTCCATTCCAAGCACATCCATGTCAGTCAGTCCCTCTGGAGAAGGTACATTTGAACACCACTACACTCACCCACCTCCCTGCAGGGGATGAGGGCACAGCCTTTGTCAGGTGAGAACCCACCAGGGAATCCTATCCAGCTCTTGTGCATGGCTGTACAGAACACTACCACTAGACCAGCAGGCCAACGGGAAGAATGAGCTCAGGACCAGGAAATGAGCTGTTTCCCACATGCCAAGCAGAATGCTGACCAATAAGCACAAGAACTGGTCTCCTTAACTGTTCTTCCGGGAAACAACTCCTTTGTTAAATTTACAGCACAGACCCAACTAGGCCCAGGGTCCAAAGCCAGCATCCTGCTGCTACTCATCTCTGGCCTACAGCAACGTCCAGTGACCAAAGTCACAAGACAAAAAACTATCATACCCCCATGTAGAAAGGGAGTGTGTTTGAAGGCTCTTGTTAGCCACTGCAGAAAATCCCCCAGTCTGATCTGCACTACACTGAATCAAAAATAAAGGAAACCACCATGCTAAGCTGGGAACGCTTTACTAAGGCCTGGTCTATACCAGGGAACAAAGTCAATCCTAGATATGCAATTCTAGCTATGCCATTTGCATAGCTAGAATTGATGTAACAGGATTGACTTCCTTCTGTGGTGTAGACTGGGGCTCTTTGGGCTCAAGCCAATGACTCTGGTACTCCACACGAAAGGGACAGACAGCTGAGCCCAGAGAGATCGATTTTGCTGTGTCTTCAAACACATGGCCAAACACCCCCCGCCCCCAAAAACCCCCAATCCCTGGAAGATCAATCACAGTGCATTGACCATCCCTCCTCCCTCCCATAAGTATAGACATACCCTAACATGTAGATTCTCTTAGGCACTTAACTGAAACTCTCACTGACTTCAATTGGCGTTCAGGAGCTAAATGTCTTTATGAACTCCACCCTAAGAGTCTGCCTGATGCAAGGGGCAGAATCATAAGCCACAAAAGAACCGGAATGCAAAGTAACTCCTCTGAGGCAGCCCTGCCAGGAAGAGTTATTAGGTACCACTGAGAAGAGCTAATAGAAGAGAAACCCAGAGAGAGAGAGAGAGAGAGAGTCTACAAGAACTTGCCAGTTTCTAAATTTGCTGTTTCTCAGAATTTGCAGGTTGCATTCTTAACCTGAAAAGCCTTTTGATGCGATTTATTTTTTGTGATACTATGCAATTAACATGCAAATCACACCTAGTCGAAGCAAGCCCTGGTAATATCATAATCACGTTCCATTAAGTGTCATACAAGAAAATGTGCTTTTAAATAAATAGTTTGTCCATTTCCATAATTACAAAATGCTTTCCAGAGCAGATCAGAAGCCAAAACACAGGTAGGCAATATTTTTTTGCCAAGGGGCCTAGGAAGCTATGCCCCCATATTTTTATAGAAGTATATTTGTTATGCATATTCATATTCAAAACATACTTTATACAAAACAGGTTAAGTAACCTATCATTCAAGAGCCCATAATCCCCTGAATGTGTGCATGTATCATTCTTCTATACGAAGTTAAGCAGGTTTACACTTCCTATTCTATTAATCTAGAATTTCTAGCGAGATCCATTAGTGGAACATAAGGGACTTAATGGCCTGGTGCTCAGGATAATGATTTGTAAGCAGTTTTGATTTCCTTTTAAGCTTAAACTATGGTTAGTCCTACAAAGACATGACCATTTCACCCAGTGCAGGTATCCATCTTCAATTTGATATTTTACATTGGGATGGTTAGAATGAAACAAGGACTTCCCATCCTGGGGAAGTTCTGTTTGAGGGATGGGAAGCAATCAATGATGGTCTTCAACTGGCTTTTGAAACTACCTCCTTTCATCCTAAGAGGATATATATGAAGAGGCATGAAAACAAAGAACTCTAATGACACAAGGAGCTATTAGACCCAGGCCAGAGAAAAGAGCAGTTCTCACTTCAAGGAGTTTATCTGAAATAAGGACTAAGGTGAGAAATATGATCTGCAACAGTCTCTGTTAGTGTGTTAAGCTCAACTGGTATATTTTATATTAGTAACTTGCTTTGATCTGTCTGTTTTTACTTGAAAAAAAAAATCACTTGAATCCCTTTTTTATACTTAATAGAAACATTATCAAACCCAGTGTAAATAATCGTTGGCTGGGGAGGAGCAACCAAAGTGCATATTTCTCTTTCATTGACAAAGAGAGTAAGCGTGTGACCTTTCTTTGTGTAAGACTGTTACACAGAAAAAGACAGGTTTATCTGGGGCTTTAGGCTGTTCTACTGGCTGAGCCCTTCCAGAACTTTTATCAATATTTGTGTTACTCTGATGGGGGCCTGTTACCCTAACTGCGTGCCTTTGCTGCAGAAGATCAGAGTTTCTATCCCAGAGAACAGGGTGGTGGGGTGCCCCAGAGGGAGTAAGTTCAGTGGTGTAATCAGAATACAGAGGGTCAGTCTCAAGACCACCTCTGTGATCCCACCAGTCACAGCAAATTCTTGGAATGGCCTTAAGTGGTCAAGGGCTGCACTTTATGCTATTGATGGAGGATGTGCAGAGTCTGGGACGGAGGTTAGATGCAGAAAAAAGCTTGGGGGTAAGCAACTGGGTTGCAGGAGGGGGCTGTGACCTCCCAGGGGATGGGGATACAGGAAGGGATCTGGGAGGGGGATAGGGTGCAGGAGAAGATTCCGACCTGGGGCAGGGGTGTGGGTAGCAATGAGGGGCCGGTGCAGAGGGTTTAGTTTGTGACCTGGGGCAACAGTGCAGGAAGGGGCACAGGGGTCCGGCTTGTGACTTGGAGCCAGAGAGAGTTGTGATCTGGGACGAGGAGTTATGGTGTGGGAGTGGGTGAGCCAGGTGCACACTTGAGCCTGGAGCTGCTCACTGGAGGCAGTTCTTGGCCAGCAGCCTGTAGGACCTTTGAGCAGGCTCCTTGCTTGCCACACCCCACCCCCATGCCACTCAGAGCAGCCAGCTGCTGGGACTGGCACGTGCACCTCTGTGGTGCATGCAGGGCGGTGGGGAGGCTGCTTTGCAAGTGCCTGCACTCACAAGCATGGCCCAGGCAGCTCCCATTGGCTGACTTCCAGTCAATGGGAGCAGTGAGGATTGGGCTGTGAGTGGGGGCCAGCACAGAGACCATCCCTTCCCCCATGGAGCATGCCACACAGAGAGGTACACACTGGCTCCAGCAGCTGGCTGCTTTGAGCAGCATCTGAGGGGCTGGCCAGCCCGACCACGCTAGCAGGCATAATTCGACAATGGTCGACACGGTCCAGGTTGCTTTAGACTGTAAATCATTTTGGGCCAGGGGAAATTGGCCTCCAGAGCACAATGGAGGTCAACGTGTGTAGTGAGGAAGGTGCCCAGGCAAGACCTGAGGGTATCAGGAGGTTGCCTAGAGCTCAGCGAGTAACGGACATTGGTATAGAGAACAGCCAGTGGGCACAAGGGGTAGCAACTACCTGCAGTCGTTCCAGGAATGTTCATTTCCACTTTTCTTGTTCTCTGAGGTCTGGTCTCATCAGATGTGCAGCATCCAGACCCTGTCTCTCAGTTCCCACGCCACCACATCTGTGTATCGTCAATGCCAGCAGGGTAGTTTTGTCCCTTCTACAGCTCCAGAAAGAAGTGAGTTGGAGCAGCCTAGAAAGCCCTTTGCAGATGCAAGTCTGAGAGAGCCAGTCTTCCTGGACACCAGCCCAGAGGGTCCAAGAGGTTACCAGTCATGACCTAGAGCTAGCTGGGGCCACAAGTACCAGAGAGAGTACCCATCTTAAGAACTGCCTGGCACAGCAATTCCTAAATGCACTATCCCCTTTCACACACGCACAGTGCAGGAGTCAGAGGTATAAGTCTGCAGCAGGCACCCGGTATAGCAGGAGAGAAGTCATGTAAATCTAGGAAAATAAAGGTATGCCCAAAAACCTAGATGAATAGAAAGTTAGTGCCATTTAATTCCACCTATGACAAGGAACTCAGAGGGCCAAGGACAGATGGACAAGGAGGCGTCAAAGCTGTCTTATCTTTCAGCCCATGTCTAAACCCTGCTCTTTTCACCCCCCTAAGATTCTGAAAACTTACCTGACCTCTCTAGCCACACAGCTAAAACTCCACGTGCTCATCAGCCTGTTCTACATGCTCAGCAATCTGTATTTCAATTCCTCTGATCCTCCTTCCCACCAGTCTCTCTAGAGTCCACCTCATCCTCCCCAACCTCTCCCAAACAAAAAAAAACAAACAAAAAAAAAACAAAAAAACCCAAACCAATAGTGCCTCTTCCAAAAAAATTAATGGATCAGTAATAATCACCTATTTCACCTGCAGAAGCAAACAGCACAAGGCGGCAAGGTTGTGGCCTTTCATGGGAAGAGTAAATTCAAGGGCTTAGGAGTGGCATGGGGCGCAGGGTAAGTTTGGGCACCAGTGGCCCTCCCATACAGTTTTAGGGGCCTTCTGCCACTTCTGCTTCCTCCTCTCTCTGGGGTCTGAGACAGAGCATGCATCAGCTCTCAGGCCTGCCCACCCCCAATCCCAGCTCCCACTATGGAAGTTTTCTAGGTGTACCGGGTTGGGGTTCAGTGTCCCCTGCAATAAATTCCCCACAAGGAATTACCGCTTAAGGCCCCATCCCTGAGAACCTCCTCAGAGACTCCAAGGATGGATCCAAGTATCTGGTTTCCCCACAGTCCTGACCTAAGCAGGGCAGACAAATGAACTCTACTGGGACTCAGAAGTGAGATTCTGCAGTAATCCTCATGTTGCCACAAAGATCTCTAGGAGTGGATGGTGGTCTTTCCCACCACAATGGGATTATGCGAGGGAAAAAACAAAACAAAACCCAATGTATGACACAGCCAGACACTGGGGCAACCTCAGGCTGCAGGAACCTGCACTGTGATCAGGAATAGTAGGTCAGAGGTTCTTTTCTCTTGTGAATCCCTGGGAACAGGGGGCCCTTATGCCCTGACTCGGCTCTAAAAAAAATACCAAGCACTATGACTACGTAAGGAGGGAAAGAAACAGCTACACACCTTCACTTGCCAGTCTGAGAGCTCCAGAACCCACTGCTCCCAGTCAGCCAGGGAAGGCCCAAGTAACAGAATACTGAAGTGCAAACCATTGGCATGGTAACCTTTATCCCAAAAACTTGCTGCAATTCCAGGCTAAAAACTCAGGGCTGCATTTCAAAGACAGCAGGCTTAGTCAGACACCTTCCTTATCGCCCTCCAGAGACAGGCAGGGCTACAAAGAAAGTGTTTACGCAAGGAATGTTAAGTTTCTACTGCTGGTTCAGCCTGCCTCCCTTCTGGCTGCTTCAGTAGGAAGGGAAGGGCTCATGCAGGATTGCAAAGTTTCTAAAGCCAGTGTGACCAACACACTAGCCACACGTGGCCGTTTGGCCGGCTGGGTGTGGCTAGTTAGCTTGGACAAGACATATTTCCAGAATAATGGGGCTAGTTCACTATAGAGCGGCTACTGCTTCAAAAGTGGTTGGATACCAGTTCTAAAGGCAACAGCTGGAGCCCCGGATGGGATGGACAGCTCCAGTTACGGGCCCCCTCCCCATGGGACAGAGACAAGTAAACCTTATTAAGGGTCTTCACAGGCCTGAGCTGGCTTGTCTTCATACAGTACTGTGCAATTTCAGACTCTCAAGACCAACACCCAGGCGCCATGTGAAACAACAACTGTCTTGCTCACCTGCAACTGACCTGACTGAGGGGCCAGGAGATCCAGCAGGGAGCTGCAGGACCACGCTGCTTTCTGGGCAAAGTTCTGGGGAAATCTTCGCTTCGCTTCACTCAGCGCCTGCGTCCTAGGGCTCCCAAGACATAAGAAACCAAAGCACAGGGCTACAAATTCATGGCCACGTGTAACCAAAGTGCTGCACTCCAGGGAAAGGTATGAAACTCCGTAAATACTGGTCTTTCTACAAGAGACTGCAGAGTCTAGCTAGACTCCAGACTAGGGAGTCAGTTTTCATTTTATTCCAGACTTTGCCACTTCCTGACTGCATGAGCTACAGAAGTCACTCCACATCTCTTTTCCCCCCACCCCTCTTCTCTCTCCGCAGCGGAAACAATACTTATCCTTCGCTGCTGGGTGGGGCTGTCAGTGCATATCTGGAAAGCGTTTTGAGCTCCCTAGATGGAAAGCATCCAAGAGAGCTGAAATGCTATTGTTAAATACAATCTGTTTGGTGCAGTGCAGAGCAGTGCTGGGCCACAGAACAGAGAGCTAGCTGTATTTTCAGTGTTGCTGTTTATGCAAAGAACAGTGAATGTAAGGGGAAAGAGGCACGGCAGGTGACGCCGAGGTCGCACATTTGCATGCCAGCAGTGGAGAGGGCGGGAAGGAGGAGGAAAAAAAAACACAAGGAGGAGCTTTATTCCCTTCTTCAGAGCAAGCTTGAGATGACAGAAGGCCATCTAAGGCCATGTCTCAGCAAGCGTTAGATACTTAGGACCAAAAGCCCTGAAGTAGAAAGGTGGGGGAAGGCGGAGGTGCGAGTGAGTCAATTGCTGTAGCGCTGAGCACAGATTGTGCCATTCGGAAGTAGAGAGCACAGGGCGGAGCAGCCTGTGCAATAAGACCAAGAGAAGACAGAGCCATGAAACCAAGGAACCAGAGGGTTCCAACGAAGAGGAAACTAATGTTGTGCAGCACTTGATGGCCAGCACAGCAGAAGTACCCCCTACTATTGCTCTTCAGAATGAGGGCGTTTCCCAGGATTCCTTAACATGCAAGCGGATGGGTCTGTCAGTACCGGGTAAAGGAAACACCACACACCCTCTCCACCAACAGGTGGGCTCTGGTGTAGACATCTAGGTGGAACTGGTGTGCCACGATGGGAAGATGCAGTGACACACTTGGCCATCTCACTGTTCATCTCCCTCTCAAGGAGCCTAGATCAACTCACACGTGAAGTGAGTTTGTGCTCCATTCAATGAATGCCCTGCGCCAATATAGAGCTAGCAGAGAAGGACTGCTCAAGGAAATGGCCTCCATCCTCTTGCCATCGGATAGAGAGAGAGAAGGAAATGGAGGTACAAATATAGCCCCTAGGTGAATTATTATATAATCACAGGAACACGTGACAGCTGCCTGATGAAAATCTAAACAGGGCTTGTGCCACAAATGAAACCTGAAAGTCAGCATAATTGAGAGGGTGGCTCTGACGTGGCCAAGACACCTCTACGAAGGTGGAGGGTGAGGTCCAAGAACAAGAGCAGGCTTGCAGTGGCTCGGGGCTGAGGTGCAGGCAGCAAAGGTGTCCAGGGAAGGCCAGACAAGCACCCATTTGCACTTGCGCAGGCTGGAGCTATGTAGCGTGAAGTCACTCGCTTCCAAGAGAGACGCACATAAGAGGCCTGAAAATTTGCCAGGAATTCTTTGTACAGGTTGTTCATGCTAGTCTCTCAAAAGGGAAAAGGTTTTTTGTGGCTATATGCTGTGCGCTGATGCTCTGTGGCCCTTGATGTTCTCTAGGACTTAATCGCTGTAGGCCCAGAACTTAGCTAAACCCCATTATTCTCACACACACACCCACACACACACACCCCCCAGGGATTTTAGGTCAAAGGATTTCAGATAATGCTGACAGGGAAGGGAAGCCAGATATTGCCCACAAAACTGAGTCTAAATTCAGGACATCAGTTGAAGAGGAACCACTGTGTATGCAATCACGTTCTCTGTTGCATCATCTGTCTCTCCATTTCTACGGCAGCACTGCCTGGGGCACTCCCAGCATCACACTCTCTTCCAGGCAACCTGAAATCTTTTTAACTCCCCCGTCCATGAAGGAGGCAGATGCAAAGTGCGTGTGTGCTGGATATAAACACTGGAGAAATTTATGGGAGTTTTCCTGCCTACTGAGCTCTGTTTGCATTGTTAGGGAATGCTGGCAAGGGAGCACATACTAAATAAAGCCTCCAGAGGATGTGCTGCTGTTGCATCTTCTTCAGCGCACGCCTTGATGTGCCCAAGCATTAGGAGTCTTCCTTGGTTTTAACAAGCAAACCAGCTGAGGAATCACAATGCACCTCAGATTCCTTAACAGGCTGTTCCATTTTATGGAGGCACAAAGCCAGCCAGGTACCCAGTTCCCTGGCAGCTCCTTTCTCCCATAACATGCTTCTGGACAAGTTCTCCTTGGACAGTAAACAAACTGTGGCTGAACACAGTCCTTGCAACAGCATCATCCAGGGGTGCATAATTAATGCACCCCAGGGTACTGAGGGAATTGGCAGAGGTCACTGCTGAACCTTTGGCCATTATCCTTGAAGACTGTTGGAGATCGGGGGAGATACTGGATGACTGGAAGAAGGCAAATGTAGTGCCCATCTTTAAAAAAGGAAAGAAGGACAATCCAGGGAACTATAGACCTGTCAGCCTTACCTCAATTCCTGGGAAAATAATGGAGGGAATCCTCAAAGAATCCATTTTGAAGCACTTAGAAGAGGGGAAGTGATCAAAAGTAGCCAACATGGATTCACCAGGGGCAAGTCCTACATGACCAATCTGATTAGCTTCTATGATGAGGTAACAAGCTCTGTGGACATGGGGAAGTCAGTGAATGTGATATACCTTGACTTCAGCAAGGCTTTTGCTACGGTCTCCCACAACATTCTTGTCCATAAGTTAAGGAAATATGGATTGGATCCTTGGACTATAAGATGGATAGAAAGCTGGCTTGATGGTCGGGCCCAACGGGTAGTGGTCAATGGCTCAATATCTGGATGGCGGTCTGTTTCAAGCAGAGTGCCGCAAGGCTCGGTTCTGGGGCCGGTGTTATTCAACATCTTTATTAATGACCTGGATGAGGGACTGGGTTGCACCCTCAGCATGTTTGCAGATGACACAAAACTAGGGGGAGAGGTAGATACGTTGGAGGGTAGAGAGAGAATCCAGAGGGACCCAGATAAATTGGAGGACTGGGCCAAAAGAAATCTGATGCGGTTCAATAAGGAGAAGTGTAGAGTCCTGCACCTGGGGCGGAAGAATCCCAAACATTGTTACAGGCTGAGGACCGACTGGCTCAGCAGCAGTACAATGGAAAGGGACCTAGGGGTTATGGTGGATGAAAGGCTGGATATGAGTAAACAGTGTGCCCTTGTAGCCAAGAAAGCTAAAATGGCACACTGGGGTGCACTAGGAGGAGCATTTTGAGCAGATCGAGAGAAGTAGTTATTCCTCTTTATTCAGCACTGGTGAGGCCACATCTGGAATATTGTGTCCAGTTTTGGGCCCCCCAGTATAAAAAGGATGTGGATTTGCTGGAGCAGGTTCAGCAAAGGACAACAAAAATGATTAAGGGTCTGGAGCACAAGACCTATGAGGATAGGCTGAGGGATTTGGGCTTGTTTAGTTTACAGAAGAGAAGACTTAGAGGTGATTTAATAGCAGCCTTCAACATCCTGAAGGGGAGTTCTAAAAAGGAGGGTGAGAAACTGTTCTCAGTGGTGTCAGATGGCAGAACAAGGAGTAATGGTCAGAAGTTGAAGAGGGAAAGGTGTAGGTTAGATATTAGGAAAAACTACTTCACCAGGCGGGTGGTGAAGCATTGGAATGCGTTGCCTAGAGAGGTGGTGGATTCTCCATCCCTTGAGGTTTTTAAGTCCCGGCTGGACAAGGTCCTGGCTGGGATGACTTAGTGGGAGTTGATCCTGCTTGAAGCAGGGGGCTGAACTAGATGACCTCCTGAGGTCCCTTCCAGCCCTGTGATTCTGTGATAACAGACGGAGGGACTGCTCTCAGTCCCTGTGCACAAAAGAAGCAATTAGCTCTGAGGTTTCTGCACTACCCAAAGTGCCCACCTCACCTGGTGTGTCTCAGGGCTCTATATAAGGCCTGTTGAGCTAAGCATATGAGAAGATTTAGATAAAACCCAGAGGTGAAGAAAAACAAAATTAGTTCAGGGGCTTTTCTAGGTTCTTCCCAATGCTGCCTACTTGCCCTCACCTGCCCCTCACCCCTGCCACCCCACAACAATGCCAGCTGCTACTGTCCATTTGTTCACCTCACAAAACCAGCTCTGTGCCTCCTCCCCTTACACAGAGGTCAGGATTACCCTATAGACTTCTGCCAGCACAGCTATGCTGGACAGGAAGGGGAAAAGAGCTGTAATCCGTGCTAGCAGAGCTAGGCAGTCTCAAAGATGTGGTTATACCAGCAAAGCTACTCCTGGGCCAGTTTATTTAATTTGTGGGGGGTGGGGAGGAAAGACAGGCTGGAAGCAGCTATTCAGGCAAAAGCCCAGTTTTGCCAGTATAACCAGTGTCCACAGTGGAATGCCTAGGCCAGCCAAGTTCTCCAAGTGTGGCCCCCCCCCGCCTGAACACACAGGGAAGCACACTGCTCCTCCCACGTAAGGATAGCTGGGCTGCGGGGCAGATGAGGACAGTGAAGATTTTATCTATTTACTTGATCTATTAAATGCTCAGGTGCAGCCTCAGAGTGTCACAAGCTCTTTGCAGTGTGAGGTCATACTTTTGCAGAAAGGCACATACAAAGGGGGACTAATCCTGACTGGTCCCCTTAGTTCTACTGCAATCAAAAGCTACAATTGCAACATTGTTGTCTCCTAAGGATGGTCCCCAACTCTCCCTACCCCTTGTGAATCTGGCTGTCTGCCAGGCATTTTCTAGTCCATTAGTTTCTTGCTGCAAGTCAGAACCCAGAACAAAGTACCAAAGAGTTAGAAGTAAACATCCACAAACTCCAAGTGTTTGCTTTCAGCACCTGCAGGCCTGAACTCTTAGGTTTTTGCAAAGCAAGTTAATGATTTAACCTCCTTCACAGTTGACTTGTCAGTAAACGGCCAAGTCTAGACACTTTATGAAATGGCAGACTTTGACCTTGCAAGCTATCAGCTCTGAAGGATGCAATGGGACAGGTCATGGCATAGACTAGGCATCTCATGATGGCCAACATACAGCAGAGCTTCACAAATATCCAAGCGGTAACTTCTGCCCTTCCCACCTCTGAACCAAGGACCCAAGAAGGCAACATGAAGCCTGCTATGAATTGCTAGTACATGTACTTGGCTAATAATCTAGGCCTAGCTGATGATGCATAATTTATTCCTGAAGATGTTTTGAAGGTTCCAAAAGGAAGTGGAGCAAGTCAACGTTGGATTAAAAGAAACATTGCAGATTTGGAGTTGAGAGGTGAAATCCTGGCCCTGGGGAGTCAACAGGAGTCATACAGTTTATTTCTGTGAGGTCAGGAGGAAGCCAAGGCTACAAAAATTTCAGCTGAATGCCAAGCTTCCAAGAATCGAGCAAGCATGGATCTTTCCAAATAATGGGTGTGTAACATGGTTTTACTCCTGCAGCACAGAGGGCAAGTTTTATTCCCTGCCCCTATTTGGGCCATCGATGGCCCAGTTGCAGGATTCTGCCCCAGGATTTGCAGTTGGCTGGGTTGGATCTTGCAGTGCTGCAAACGAACCTCTGGCTTTAAACACTGACAGCTGCCATCTGTTAGAAGAGATCAAATGCTGCCACCTGGTGGTGGCAGCAAGAACTGACCATTTCTTGGATTCCCCCTCAAAAAACAGCTCTGGGGCTCTAAGATGGAGCAGGATGCTATGAGCAAGTTCTGTGTACTCCCTCCACGTTGCACTGCAAATAGAAGAGGAGTATTGCCTGCTACAGAGGTGTGCCATGCTGACAGCAGAGCTTCTGTAGCTGCAGGCTGAACCCAGTAGACAGACGTATTAATGGCAAGTGGTATGATCTTCCAATCCATCGTAAAAACAAGAAGTCCTCTGGCACTTTATAGACTAACAGATATTTTGGAGCATAAGTTTTTGTGGGCAAAGATCTGCTTCATCAAATGCGATGTAGTGGAGATTTCAGAGGCATGTGCAATTATTCAGGCTCATGAAAAGCAGGGAGTCCCAATCAGGAGGAAGGCCAGAGTCGGAGGTCAATTCAGTCAACCCCTCATTAGAAGATCTCGAATTAGGTTCAACCCAAAGTTTTCAACCTGTGCTCTGCAGACTTCTGGGAGGTCTGCAAACTGCATCTACGTATTCCAAAGAAATCTGCACCTCCATTCCAAATTGTTTAGGGGTCCACAAAAGAAAACAAGATTGGGAACCCCCGGGTTTGACAGTCCAACACTCACTCAAGATTCGAGTGTTGGGGAATTTCTACACAGCAAAGTTATTTCAAAATAGCAGCTGCTATTGATAACTATCATAGCATCTACACAACACAGCTACTACTATTTCAAAACAGCAGGTGTCATTGCAAAACTGGTAAAACCTCATTGTACAAGGAACAGTGACTATTTCAAACTAGGTATTTCAAAATCAGGGCTATGTAGACAGGGATTAGATCCTATTTGAAATAAGCCACAGTGCGCCCAATGGCTCTATTTCAAAATAGACTCTGTGCATGTAAAGGCTCTAAGTGCGATTTCAAATGCATTCTGAGTGTAGCTGCACGATTTTGGAATAAGCTACTCCAGGCCTTCTCTTCCCAAATAGCTTATTCAAGAATAACATTGCTGTGTGGACAGCATTGGAGACCATGCTCAAGCTTTCAGCCACAGGAGGGGCTGGAAGCATTAGCAGAGATTGCATGGCATGTATATTTTGCTGGTGGGGGGCAGAATTTTAAAATTCAGCCACCTTCCTAAACACCTTGAGTCACTTCCCCCAGGCAAGCTCCCTACCTTATCCTGAAATAAGGAGTAACTACTGATTGGGAAGGGCACAGGTGACCATCTCATGTATTACCCCTGGATCTGCAGCGGTTTGCAAACAAACATTCAGGGGAGGCAACTGCAGTTGCAGGTGAGGGCTGCAGAGGCCAGCCAGCCCCCTATACCCTCAAACTTTGCTTAATGCCCGAGGGCAGTTCAGAGAGATTACGAGTCTGGCTCCCAGAATGAAGGGGCAGCGATTCTGGCCCATTACAGCAGTTAGGAGCTTGGAAGGAAAAAAAAAAAAAAAATCTCTGCTCCAGTTCCTGACACCACCACCACCGGTAACTCACATCCACAAGCGTTAGCGCTGTAATCTCATCCATAGAGGCCAGGCCAACACACCTGCCGGTGGCCACAGTTCCCAAAAGGTGGGGTGGGTAGACACAGGTGACTAACCCCTGTCCTGCTGCACACAGCCCCCTTCTGTCTGCTCAGAGCCTGTTAGGCAAAAACAGGTGGAAAGAAAAAAAACAACAGAAAACAAACCACCACACTTCTGAGCCCAGTTCACTTGTGGCCAGCATGCTGGGCTGATTTTGTCCCTGTTCAGTTTTGTACTCTTGCCTATTGCACAACTGGCTGGGATTCAAGGACATGCTACCCAAACCACTCAGCACCTTCTACCTCCGCACTCACCCTTCCGCTGCCGCCCCCACCCCCCGCCCACCAAACAGGTCTTTGAACTTTGTTCTGGATGTGGGTCATGCGCCCCAAGACCTCCTTGGTTACAGCACCATCAAGCAAAGAAAATCTGTTGATTTCCCTAGAAGCAGCTAGATGTTCTAGTGACCAGAAAGCATCTGTCATATTTTCCATTCACAGCCCATTAATATGGATCTGTATTTGACCATTTTCTCTTCTCATGCCAACGTCAGGTTTCCACACAGTATAGCTCTGTTGGATACGTGCCTATGTCCCTTTAGGGCCATGCTGCCCATACAAACTGAGACAAAGGTAACTGGGGGCGTGGAGAAGGAGGTTGGGGGGCGGGAAAGAGACCATGTTTCCCTATCATGAATATGGGACACCTGATAAAATTATTTGTATTCAAGTGAGTTCGGCAGGCATCACACAGAACTATGAAGTACAAATCTGCAAATTAGCATCAGGTTGACTGAGCCCCTGTCAAAAATAATCTAACCGAGCAGAATTTCTTTGTATTTACCTTCTTAGTTTTCAGGCTTTAAGGTTCAAAAGGGGTAGGGGTGACACATACTTCCCTACCCCCACACCACCCACTCAGAAGGGGGACACACACACACTCCTGTACATTATGGGGTGGGGGATCAGATGATTGACTCAGCCCTCCCTGTCCTGGTGCTCACCACCTGCCATGCATGGCTGGACCTCTCCTGGCAACTGCCACCATGTCTTTCTAAGATACTGGGAAGGGGGCATCATATGCCACCCTCTCCCATTTTCTGCCAGGGTTCACACCAGAACATGGCCAGCAGCAGCCTTCAACCCTGTGCAGGAGGGAAGGGAAGGGACCCATTTCCTGCCAGAGGGGAGGGATGACCATGTCTTTGCGGAGCTCATCTCATCTCTTCTTCCATCCTCCCCGTCTCTTGTGGCTGGAAGAGCTTGTGCCTTCCTTCCTGTACAGAGTCAAAAAGCTGCCGCTGGTCACCCACGTAACCCAGCCACCTCTTGCCCCCTGGCTACAGCATGGGCAGGAAGGAGTTAAGCCCTAAGAAGGCATTGTGCATCAGGGCCTAGGGAACCTGACTGCAGGGACTTCAACAAACCTGGCCGGAGAGAGAGCTCAGCAGGGGAAGGTGCCTGGGAGATGGAGAAGCTCCATGTTCCCTGGAGGCAGGACTCAGGGTCAGGCCACAAACAGGCTGGAAATCACTTCCTCTCCCACTTCCAGAGCTTAGCTGAGGGGGTGGAGAAGCTTCCCCATGCCAGTACTGGGGGAGCTTTGGCACATGTAGGGCTCAGCTCTTTCTGCCAGTGTGCTGAGCCAGAGGGTCCTGGGCTTTCCAGGGGCACTGGCCCAGGCAGAAAACAGAGGAGAAGGATCCTGCCAGGGAAGCTGTTGGTGAGATCCACACTCTGCCCAGAGGCTGGTTCTCTGCACAGTGCTGGGAGCAGGATGTGTCTGCTAGCAGGATATGGAAGAATAGCCAGGCTGGTGAGGGTGAAAAGGCAAAGCAGGGAGAGGTCAGTAAGAGGGTAGTATGTCAAGGGCTGATGAGTGAGCAGCAGAGGCACTTATCCGGGACTGCCCCTTAAAAACAGGACCTCTGCTCACCTTCGAGAGGTTCCCTACCTGGACTCACCACTGGTGCAAGAGATCTGCATGTCATTAATGCTCAACCTAAGGACAAGTTTTCCTGGCAGACAGTTAGGCAAATCACATGTGGCTTGAGCCCTTTCTTCACACTAGCTCACCCCCCGGCAGTGCTGTACAGTGAGAGAGTTTCTCATTGGAGAGAAACAATGGAACTCAGAGGAAGCTAGCTACAAACACCACCTTCCGTCTGCAGGTCTGCACCTGCTGGCAAGGCCGTCACAAGGCTTAGATACCCAGGCTACAGTTACTACAGTGCTCTGTTGACAGAGGTCACTGTTGGAAGAGATTTCCTGACAAAACCTCTGTCAACAGAGCACAGCCACACACAAAAGCCAGTCAGAAGAGTGCTTGGCTCTGTTGACAGAGCGGCCGATCTCTTGACAAAACAGGCACCCAGAAGCACCACAGACAGGGCTGCTTGTTGTTCTGGATGACCTGTCTGTCTGTCGGGAGAAGTTCCACCACCCTCCCCCACCCCGCCCATTGCATCCACACAGCTTTTTTGTCAAACAGCACCTGTTAACAGCAGCATTACACCTCATGGCTGAGAGGCAGAATGCTGCTGGAGAAAGTGTTGAGTTTTGTCAACAAGACACATTGTGCGCGTGGACCTTCCACCAGTTTTGTCGGCAAAACTCGCAGATGTAACCGTGGCCCAAAACCATAGAAGCCAAACTAGCCTGTTGAAGCGCCAGCAGCTTCCCTTTTCCCTCCCACAGATATGACATGTATCCACACTCTGCCTGCAGCCCCCTAACTCATTCCTTCTTGAATGCCACTAGGTAAGGCCTATTTAGTGCAGCCAGTACCACCCAATTATCCAGAGGCCTCTGGAATCAATTACAGTGCCAAAGCAGTGAGCTAACCAGCACTCTAAAACCCAGTTGCTAATTCGTGCTTTCTGGGTACCTTGTCTTACACAGCAGAAAAGTGCTCACTACACTTGCTATGAAACCTAAGCTTGTTGCAGCGTCTCCACAACTTACCTGAGATAAGCCCCCACAAGAGCACTGGCTGAGAGAAAGCAGTAGGAGTATGATCAAGCAGGCATGCTGACATCTAAAGCAACTTACTAGGAACAGCTGCAGACACCAAGAATTTGACTGTTGCCTTTCTTCCACAGGAAGTTTTGCAGAGGGTCTAATGGGGGCCTGAGCTCACTGGTTAAGTTCAGTAGGGGAACAAAGCAAACAACTAACACTGGAGAACTTGGCCAAATGAAACAGTGGCCAAACCTCCTTGGGGACTGAGTCAGTGTAGGAACAGCTTTCTGCAAATGCCAAGCTATTATGGAGACCCATGAATTTCTCATGTGAACATGACCTCCTTATAGTTAGAGGACCAAGACAAAATATTCCAGGCTTCAGAAGGGTGGACTTCCCAGCAAGCCAGAAGACTCCTTGCCAACTTGAGAATCCTTCTCCCCTGCACTAGGTGGAAAATGACCCATAGAATAGTTCCCCATTTACTCCAACTCTTGGCCCTCAGTAAGGCATCATAAAACCCCTTTCTCTGACAGAGCCATAGACATACCTCACACAGCCAGTCAGTGTACTGGCTAGGTAACAGGGTAGCACCACTCTCAAGAGACAGCTGCTTCCTGTTCTCAGAGCTGCAACTCTCTTCACCATGCTGCTCTCTCCTTGTGATATGTAACACATGACTACCAAGTTGTTTCCTTGCCCATCTCTGCTCCTTACAGCTGTTCTGCCTCCTACCTCGTTTAGCTCTGTAAATTAAGTACTTTCTCCAGCAGGAAGGGGGAAAGCTTCACTGTACCCACTTCTAGGAATTTCCCAGAACTCACCACTTTATCTGGGAGCTAACAGCTGGACACAGCCCTGACACTCTGTACTATTGATCTGATGATTGTGTTCAGCTGACAAGTCAATCAGGGGATTAAACAGGGAATCAGATTTCCACTAAAGCAAGGGTAATTCAGAGTGCAGTTAGTTGCTTTCCCTGCCAGGACTGCAGGCTGAGGGGCTCTTCTAGGAGGGTCAGAATTTTTGCTTCTGATGTTGGAAAAACTTGCCCAGATGGCTTCAAAGTATTAAAATAAAATAAAATAAAATAAATCCAGTGGCATTTCCTTGCCATAAAGGAGGGTGTCAGCGTGTTCTTATTTAAAGCAGGGGTAGGTGGAAAATGAGTATGTCTGATCGCAGCAAACTTGGTAGGGAGCATGCTATTACTGGCTGAAGTGCAAGGCAGCACATCATCTTTCTGGGCTATAAAGAGCTGCTAAATTTAGCTGGGAAGAATGTTGGCATTAAGGGATCTATAACTAGGATGAAAGGAGAAATTGTATGCTGTGGTTTAGTAGCACAGAAAAGGGCCTTGACCAATGAAATGCAGCAGCCTAGAGTCATGATAGAATGCTGGGGCTGGAAGTCTGTGTTCTTTTGCATTTAGAACGTAAAGTCTTTGCCAGGTTATGGACCTGCGCAGTTGCAAGGTTCAGTGGTACAATCCTGCTGCTGATTAGCCTTGTTTTCAGTCCACACATTGAAAAGGGAGGAACTCAGTATTGTACGGCAGTAGCAATGCATGGGATCAGAATCTGCATTCTAAGCCCCCCCTCCCAATGCTTGAGAGCGCTTGACAGCAGAACACCCATTTCTTGCAGACCGTGACCTCTCCTGTCCCAGCCCCTGCATGGTCAGTGGGCTGGAACATCCCACTGCTTTTGGAGAAATAAAATTCAAATGTCTGGTTTGAAAAAGCAAATGCAATGCAGAGGCTCTTGGGAACACAACTGCTATTCAGAGTAAGGTTCAAAAGCCTGTTTAAAGTGCGGTGAATGACTCTGCCTGGATGTGGGGGACAGTGGATTACAGTGCCAAATGTGCAACAGCCGGGAGGAACAACATTGAGCCAGGGGTGATGGCCTGCAGACACTTGGGTTTAAGTTCTACCCATTCCGTGTAACATGCAGCATGCTGGCAACTGGAAAGGGGCTGGGCTGCAGCAGAGGGAAGGAGGAAAAGTTGGGGGTTGGCCCTTGTGGACTGTGGGGCAGTTGTGTCACTGACAAAATTATAGCACTATTGCTTGTGTGCACAAAGTACCCCATTACCTTCAGGAACAGGAACAGAGATTTCCCCTTCCAGCTCCAAACTGCAGAGACTGGTCAGGAGGGGGCAGGAAAACCACCGTCCCTTAGCTTTGGGAACCTCACCAGCAGTTTTCCCTGTAAGCTGAGCACTTGAGCATCTAAGAAGTTTAGACCCAAAACAAATCTGAGACCAAGACTAAGGACAATTACACAAGTTACAACATCTCCCCATTTTTGATTTCTTGGCACAATTAGAGAGAATTTAGAGAGATGCAGGTGCCACCCAGCTGATTGGCAGAGCACCCACAGTGGGCTGCCTGGCTTTCTATCAGTGGTGCACACCTACACATGCCTTAGTGCACATAACGAAGTTTATTCCACCCACAGATGAAAAAGTGCTAACCAGGAACCTCTCCCTCTCGAGACTGAAAGGCTGGGCACAGCATTTTTTTAAACACATCTGGCACCATTAAAATACCCAAAAGTCAATTTTCTCCAGTTGGAATTACATACTGCCTCAGTGCCTGCAGAACCAGCAGGCGGCAGCCTTGCATTAAGTTGAAGACTTAAGCAACCACGAAAACAGTACAAAAGCCAAACTGTTTTCCTCTCCCTACCACCCTGACTCCCCACACCCCTTCTCATTCCTTTCATGCTTCCACTCGCTGCTCCTCACTTGTTTCAATCATCTAGCATTTGGGTCATTGCACTCCCCCAAACAGCCTCCAATCATCTTTCCTAGTTTTATTTAGCCTCTCTGTGTGGCTGTGGTCTCCTGTCTTTTTCTGGTTAGGGGAGAGATGAGCTTCTTCAAAGACACTTATCCCCATCTGCTTCTCCTTTTACTTTCCTAATGGACAAGGACCACTAGGTGCAGGTCAGTACCCTCCTGATGAAGCCCCTTCTGTTGTCTCTGTGAGGACCTCAGCTTGCTATGATCTGCTACAGCCTCCAGGTGGCACTTTCCCATTAAATGCATGATACAACTGACTAAAAGGACAAATGCTGTTTCCTAGGGAAACACACATACCTCATTCACCAGTCAAGGCAGCATCCAGCACTCGGTGCCAAATCAGTGCTGAGGCACTGGGCTGTGGTTCTTCGGGGGGGTAGGGATCAGAGGAAGGAACTGCTCTTGCCCCAGGCCATGGGACTGTGCCCTCACGGCAGCAGCAATCTTGTTTCACACATCTCTCATGAGACAAAATGGCTTCTCCTCCCCCATGCAGCAACTGCTTGCCCAGGCCTTCACTGGTGCTCCAGGACACGCAGGGAGTACTGACCCTCTGTACTTCTCCCTGTCCTCCCAAGCAGCCCCAGAGCAGAGCAGCCCTTTGGTCAGGCAGGGCCCACCTCACCAGAGTCGGGTTTGCCCCTTATATAAGCGTAACAAGCATCTTTTATCAATGTCATTGAAATTTCTTCATTCCAATAGGCTGCAAAGCACAACAGTAACAATCTGCAGCTTGTAAGAAGTTTAGACTCCAAACAAATCCAAGACCAAGACAATTACACAAGTTACAAAATCTCCCTTTTTTGATTTCATGGCACAATTAGAGAGAATTTAACTTCCATCGTGGCCTTTCCTAATGGGATTTTTATGCCACTGTGTTTTATCATTATTAGTTGTGTTTATTATGGTGGAGTCCGATGACCAACCAACAGAATGATCCTATTTTGCTAAGCACTTACACACACAGAGTTGTAGATGATCCCTGCCCCAAAGACATTGCCACCTATAAAGTCCAGATATCTGACAGGGAAAATGGAAGAACACACAAGCACAATGAACACTCCAATGGCAGCAAATGTCATGATAGCGCCATAATTTTCCCAGGGACAAAGAGTTTTGCTAAGCAGGATCATCTGAATTGGAAAGAAAAGGGAAAGGGGCTGACAGGAGCAGGTCGGGGGACAGGATAAAAGGGGCAGGCGTGGAGTGACGCTGAGAGGAAGAGTCTGTAACAGAGAGGTAGTAGCCACTCAGCACAGGGCAGAGCCAGGCTAGGCAAAACATCAGAAAAGTTGCCAAGGCACCAGTACAACGCCCAAGCTCCCAGCCTTGAGGGGATTTTTAAGAGGTTGTTTCTATTAGCAGTTTTCAGGGAATAGTCACACAGAGGTGGCCGTGTTAGTCTTTGTCTTCACAAAACAAAAAAGCAGTCCTGTAGCAGCTTAAAGACTAGCAAAATAATTTATTACGTGATGAAATTTCGTGGGACAGACCCACTGCTTCATATCTGGAAAATTTTGATAAATGTAAACTGACATGAAGAGAATTTAACAGAAAGATAGAAAAAAATTAAACGAAAACTGATGAATCAGCTATGTAGGAGAGAAGCCAGGGTAGAGCAGAAAGAAAATTACTTGCTGCAAGTGTCTATAAGTTAAGTGGGCTGCCTGAGATCACTACAAATATCAAGAGATGGGGAAACTGTTAGTCCTGGCCCCACTTAAGGTAAGCGATACCTTTGTTGCGAGGAAGGTGTAAAGTATCTAACTTCTCAGGGAGAGAGCAGAGAAGCAGAATATCAAATACAAAGACTATCATGCTGAGACCAAGTGGGGGGGGCAGGAAGCAGTCCGAAAAAGCAAGGTGTGAAGTGCCCATCTCAGTCTGGAAAAGACAAGGGCCTCCTCCTCTGAGCTCAGTCCCAACCAGAGACACACCTGGGCAGCTGCTCCAACTGGAGGAAGCAGGTTTGAAAAGGGAAGCTGCTGTGCATTGGAAGTCAGTGTCTTTCTGGAAAATAGCTGAGAGAAAAACAGCTGAGAAGCCTCCGCTGCCTACAAAGACTTCCCAAAAGACCTCTGAAAAGAGCAAGACCTCTGAAATTGCCTGAGTGTGACCCCTGAGAAAGGCCCTGGGCATCCCACAAAGACAGGTGGAATTAAGGGGTGTATGGCACCTTTACAGAAATCTCCTTAGACGTCACTGCGCCCCTATAGCTTGTGGCCTAAAGTCTGCTGTGCACATGAACGTTTCTGCAAAGGGAAGAACAGCTAATACTTGGTTTGATAATTGGATGAGAAAAGCAAATGCACAGGAACTTCACCCCACACCCTTTGCATCACAAACACCAAGAGGGGCTGTGCAAGAGGAGGCTTTTTAATACACCTGTCACACAGAAGGGACCTGCCCCATCCCAGCATTCCCTGTGGAATCTCTGGGCCAGTGGAGGAGAAGCCAGGTAAGCTGGATTTATACAGAACCAGTGACAGTTCCACACCACACAACTAGCACAGAAGCTGCAGCTGCTGTTGCAGAGAATAGACTGGAGTAGTAGATGCTAGGGGGTGAGGCCCCTGTAATATGCCCAGCCTGACAGGTAGCTGGGAGTGCACTCCACACTCACAATGCCTGCGTAGCCACCTTCATGCAGGTTTGTTTTATTTCACCCTAAGTATATCCCGCAATACAACACAGCTATTTACAGCTATCCAGGCTAGTACCAGTGGGCATGCATGCATAGAACATCCATTCTGCAACTGCTTTATTCTCTATGCGGTTTTAAAAATACAAATTCAAACCCAGAAGCAGAAGTTCAAAGGGACAATGCACACTGCATGGAAAGAATATGCTCTGCTTCTCAAGTGATGGTTGTCTGTCCCCCCGTGGGTAGCCAAACCCTTCCTGGTGCATTAAGTACTTTGAGGCCAAAGAAGTGGGGTCTGTAAGTGAGTGCATCCTTGCTGAAGTGGTCACTGCCAGAGAACACTGGAATGAAGGAAAGGGAAATATTAAATGCATAACAGAACAGTAGGGAATAAATGCCTTGGAACAGCACTCAAAATCAGTCACAGTTCTGGAGTGGCATCACCTTTAAATAAACTGTACAAGACTAGATGACTGGATTATTATTAACAGCAACATTTTCAAATTTGTAAACTGAACTCTTGGAGTTTTGCCAATCCCTGCTGAAGCAGGAAGGCATTTAGCCAACTTCCCATTACTCATTTTAAGTAACTGTACATTTTCTGGAGTTGCATCTCAAGTATAAACCAGTAGAAGTACCACAGGTATATCGCGAACTTCTGTGCCCAAATCATGGGCACCAAGTGAAGTTTAGGTGCCTACAGGATCAGGATGCAACTTAGTGGGACTTTTGTGGATTAAAAGCATGAGACTTAGGCACACATGTAGCTTTGTGGATCCCACACTAAGCAATCAGTATTCCAAGCTACAGCTACATCCCTACCCTATTACCTACATCATTTATGTAAAGAGCAGGCCTACAATATCTGACACAAATTCGTTTACAGTTCTGACTGTGGGCCAGTTAGAAACTGCACATCTGATCTGACTGTTGTAACTTGATTTTAACTCGAGCTTTTGAGGACCGAATCCCATTCTCACAGAACGCAACAGCAAAACTCCACTGACTTTAAGGAAACCAGAATTTGGCCCTCATTGCCACCCTTATATTTCTTGATTCTCTAAAGTAATCATCATCATTTCAATACAAAAAACAACAAGAAGTCCAGTGGCACCTTAGAGATTGACAGCGTATTTGGAGCATATGCATTTGATGAAGTGGGTTTTTGCCCATGAAGGCTCATGCTCCAAAAACACTGTTAGTCTCAAAAGGTGCCACAGGACTTCTTGTTGTTTTTGTGGATACAGACTAACACAGCTACCCCTCTGATATTCATCATTTCAATGAGGCTTTAATAACCTAGAGTTCAGAAATTTCAAAATCAGTCAAAATACCCCCATGATGCCCACCCGCTATCCCCCACCCAGTGAAAAATTAATGCATAGAGGACTCTGTAAATTACTAGATTTTAATTATTGTTTAAGTCCTTTGCATATTCTGGAAACTATGTAAACATCTAACAACTTTTTTTCCAGCTTTCCACAAATGAAATTGTCAACTACTTTGCATTTATTCCTGGAGCAGAAACATTGGCAAAGCAATTAATCTAATGTATTTGTAAGTTTCTAAAATAAGAATGATGATTTTTCCTTTTAAACAAAAGGCAATCTAGCAATGGATGTGAAATACATATACAGATCATAGTACATTGGAACAGGAGCTCTAAGAAATTCAGGCTTAATAATACAGTCTACAAGTGTCTTTTCAGCTTAGAAAAAATGTCAGACATTGATGTCTAAGGAAGAAGTCCATGGGAACTGAGTGATGGTTTCATCCCACACACTTGCAAGGAGACAGTGCACTCTTTAGTCTTCTATTAAATACAAACAATGCCTGAGACCACGGAGCAGCCTCCCATCAGTGCTGCAGCATGAAGTGCTGCACAGCTTCAATGAATGCATGCAGCTGATTTTTGAAGATACACAGCAGGGATGTGAACTGCAGAGTTATGTCTGTGAGGCAGTCCAGCATCAGTCTCTACATATTGTGAAAGCTGCATTACAGATAACAAAACTTAAATAGTCTGGCTCGTTTGTTTTCATACAATTTCATTTAGATGGAAGTTAGGACTGTAAATTTAATTACATATACACTTCATCAAAAGGAAACACTACTGTACTTTGTACTTTTCTGCATCACTACATTTTAAAATGCATTCCACTGGAGCTTATATTGCATCTGCTTGCAATCCACATTTTAAAAGATGTAGGAAACACAAACGCCTGTAGATCATCAAACCAATATTATGACACTTATCTCATTAAGCTTACATCTGTTGCATTTGATTTCAATTACATTACCAGCCACAGAATTCACAGAATTCATTAAGAAACATTTACATCAAATTCCTCAGCAACACAATGTAATAGCTAAGAGCTCACACCCTTGTGCTAACCTGAATTTGTTTGTTCACTCACCTATCCACAGTATTATTGCTTAAATCAGGCCCCAACCTTAAAGAACAAATGCCTCCAGGAGTTTTTTTTCATTTGTTTTAATAACCGTTTTGAAACAGCCCTCCATATTTGAGTTGTTATATACGCATCAGCTTAACATCAAAAGAAAGTATCCCCCTTTAAGCAAAGCCAGATTGTACAAACACCTCAGTATTTCAGATCATTAAGACAATATTATACACACACACACACACACACACACACACAGAGGAGTTGTTCAGGGAGTAAAAACCCATCTATGTAAGTGTAAATATTCTGGACATACAGTCATTTTTCTCTGCACACTAGTTTTAATGTGTTGCCATCATTTTCTGCATAAACCGTAAGTTAATGAATTGTATCAACAGCAATTCAGCAGATGCCTGGAACATCAGAATTCTTTTATAACAATTCATCATGCAATGCACTAGACTCCAAGCAGCAGAAATACCCTTAATCACATTTTATGAAGTTTTTCCTCTTCCCTTATTCCTTTTATAGCCTAGCAATGCCTAACATCTATGTTCCGATAAATTTTACATTATATAAGATCAGGTTTCATGGGCCGCATAAACTCAGAGTTTTCAGTATATTCCATGGTCATAAATTTTCTGATTTCACTTTATTTTCTAGTTTTGTATTTTAAAAAAAAATGTAATTTGCTCGATGGACTCCTTAGGTCTCTGCATGTTGCTAGCGCTACAGCTTTACATGTCAATGATTCTGGTTTCCTCAGGGACTCTGGCATATTTGCCGTATTTTGTACAAGATCCCTGAGAACTTACCAAAGCATCAATATTTCACAATTCAAAACATTTTTAAGTGCTTGACTCTACATGAAGTTCAGGCTAGTTTCTTATTGGTCTCTGTGTTATGCACCAAAGCTAAGAATTCCAGTAAGAGCTTCGTCATTTTCCTGGGCCGCTCCACTACCACAGCGTGTCCACAGTTTTCCAAAATATATACCTGACAGTCAGAAATAGATTTTGCTAGAACATCCGCTCCAGAAGCATCCAGAATCTGAAAGGACAGAAAAAGTATTAAGTACCAAAGGAAAAAAGTCTAGGAGTCAAATCAAAGTCTTTATTGGCTGTTCCATGAACTGCTTGAACCATCTCTAGTGTATTTTACATCAAAGAGGGCTAATAAGTTACCATGGAATCCATGTGTTTTCCACATCAGATTCTGCTAAATAGCTCACTGCTATCCAAGCACCTCCTCCACCCATCCTGCACCATGTACAAGCCATGCCCAGCAGTAGAAATAATAACTCCATGCAACAGAATCCTACGGTTACAATTTAGGCAGTCTCTGTGCACATGCATGCATATAAGTAAAGCATACACCTCTACACCCTGTAGCACAGTTTTATAAACCAGTTGCTAGGATGGTTTGCAGATAGAAAATATCCTTGTTCATATTTATCAGGGAAACCATTCTATGACCTAATAACAATCACCAAGTGTAACGAGCACTGTGGCTAGCAGTAGCTCTGCTCCCAGTGTGAATACAGCCCAAACATCCCCATCACCAGGCTCCACCTCCTCTCATCTGCAAAAGCCCTCTCTGTCAGGGACTAGTGTAGGGCTACTAGTGCAGGGGAGCTCCCTTAGCCTTCAGCACTTCCTCCACCTCTGTGCCACACCGGGGCTCTGGTGAAGGGGGAAAATGACCTTATGGCCTCACTGCCACTGTTGTGCCCCACCTTATGTCTCAGCCTCTTTTCCTGTGTTCCTTTTCACCTGTGCGTGCAAATATATGCATTCTTCTCCTTTGCATGCTCCTCTCCACTCCCCTTAACATTCCCTTTCCCTCCTTCCTAGTCTCACATCTTTGTGCCTCTCTTTTCCTCTGCGGACGCTTTTCCTTGTTGCCAAGGCAACTCTTTTTTGCCTCCAAATTCCTCTTCCAAGCCCACTTCTTGCAGTGAGCTTTCCATTAGGTGCTCTCTCATGACAATTAAGTAGACCCAATCTGAGCCCTTGGCAGCCAACTCCATTCCCAGATTCTCTCCCTGTCCTTTTTCCTGTCTGTTATCTTCCCTCCTCCATAGTCCCCCATATCTACTCTAACTGGGAGATCCCTGGAGCCGACAGGGATCTTGTAGTCTTACAATTGGCCCTATAAAACCCCATGCAAATCACTAGGGTTGGCTAAATTAAAATACGGTAACTTCTTTCATATCCAGCATTCTATCATCCAGAACTCTCAAATAACTGGCATTTTAACCATAAGTAACTTTTAGATAAATTTTCCCTAAATGCAGTATAGTGAGAGTAAATACAAATAAACACAGCAAATACAAAACAGGTTTACAGCGTATGATACTGCTGCTGTTGGTAAATAAAGTACTCAGCATGCATTTTTGTTTGTTTCTTAATACCTAATCTTGTTTGTCTTTAGTGTTATGCATTGCTAGGTATGCCTCTCTGTTATCCAGAATATTTGAGTATCTGTCAACCTCCCAGTCCTGGGGCTGCTGGATATGAAAGAGTTTTGTTGTAACAGCATCTACAATCTTCTAGTTTACTTGCTGTTCACGCAACATTTATACAGATGGAAACAGAGTACCAATTCTGGTATTAAAAAAATACAAAAAAATAAAAACAGCCCAGCAGAAGCAGTACCTGATCTTGTTTTCCCCAGATGACCAGCGTTGGGGCTTTGATCTTGCTCATATTTTCATGAAGAGCGTGTCTGGACTTTTCCTCTGTAACTTCTACAAATACTTTTCAGCAGAAAAGAATTAGTCAAACATAAGTGGAATTTATTCCATTTACTGCTATTCAGCTGGGCTGAATCCTGAGGAAATTCCTCCCTTTACTCCTGCAACAGGCCCCTGAGGCTGCCAGTGCAGGTATGCCAGAATAAGGAATGTTCTTCTCAAGTGGACTGCGTCCCAGCTGGTCCATAGGAAAGGCAGATTCACCATCCTGGTGCACAGGATGTAAGACCTGCCCATGAACCATCAGGGAGAAGACAGGATATCTGTGATTTCTAGCATGACAAGATTCTCCCACAGCTCCATTCTGTGTGCAGGAGTTAATTAAAGTTGGCCAATGATTAAAGCGGACACAGAAAAGGAGGGAGGAAATTAACTCCTCCAGCCCAGGAGAAGAGCTGTTTTCCCAAATCAGGGAGCTGTGTCGGGGTGTGGGAAGCACACCCGTATTTTTTTAGTGAGAAAGGGAGCTGTACTCCCCTCCCCATTACCTCCCCCCATATTTCAGCCCCTCAGGCAGACTCACTGGGACAGATGCAGCTCCTGAATGTAAGAGAGCTGGGATAGAGAAGAGCGAGGTAGGGCCTGGAACAGTCAGGCTGTGAGGAGCAGCGCTGCCCACGGAGAAGGATTTAGCAAGATGTCCAGGCAGGTTTTACTGGAGTTACCATTTCATTAATAAATCTGAGGGTTTATTTTCTTTTCCCCCTTCTGGGGAGAAGCCCTCTGTGAAGCATGTTTGGAGTAGATAGGGCAGGGCCAGCTCACAGTGCTGCAGTGAACAGGAAGGACGGGTGCAGATGAGTCACCCGGACTCTGGCTGCGTCACTCCATCCTTAGCTTTGCCGAAGAATACTACAGAAGAGGCAGTAACACATGTGTAAAGCTGACAGACCCTGGTCATTGCCAGGTGGGTTGAACCCGGGACCAAAGGAGCTAAATCCATAACCCTCTACTCACAAGAGCTAAAAGCCAACTGTAGGCTGTAGCAGACTTCTCTCTCCCTAGTGGTCCAAGGGCCTCTTGGTTACCCATGCCTCAGGACATTGTCCTGCCCACTCCCCTGCAGCAAGGAATCACCACACTAATGAAGCACCCACCACAGAAAAAGCCTGCTGTGGAGGTAACTCGTCCTCTTCTGCCTGAGGAGGACAGATTTGTACGCAACTTGGGCACTGAGATGCCAGATCAAGAGTTCTGCTCTGCCGGAAACGAACAAACACACTTACATTTCCGGTAAAATTCGTTATGGGGGATGCGGACATCAACAAGGCCCTGCAGGATCTATAAATAAACAAACATCCGTCAGGGTAAAAGAACAGACGTGTCACACCCAGCCCATGTGCTGCCACTCTGGGGTGATGGAATATGGGGCAGTTCTCTAGGGAGACAGGTCAAGACTGTGCCCAAAATGACTCTGCGGCTTGGACCTTTTTCTGGTCTGTCCTCTTGTGCATTACGCAACGTAGCTAAAGTGTAAGCTTACTTGCAGACACTCTCTGATAACAGGTTATTGCCATAATATCTGGTAGGGCAAGAGAGAAAGCATATTGTCCACACTCCTCATAAAGAGGCTTCAAGTTTGCAGGATAAAAACAAAGCAGAGAAAATGTCTTTTGTACTGTGCAGTTGGAATTTTCTATGAAGCCAGACCACAAATTCGTGTCCAGGTTACCTCCAGAATGACCATACATCAATTTGTTGTTCACATAAAATTAATGCTTCTCACTTGGCATCACCTTACATTTCCTTTCCTCCTGTAATCTAATCAAAGACTTCCTAAAGGAAATGTTATTGCTAAATTGCTCTCTCCTCACAGTGACACAATTAATTTGTCCATTGCATTTGCTAAAAAAGAACAAATAATTCTCATACATACTGGGCAATAACTTTTCGTCTATCTGGCTTTTCCTTGACACACACACACACACAGAGAGAGAGAGAGAGAGAGAGAGAGAGAGAGAGCACATCCACCAAGCATCCATCCAACAGGGAGGCATCAGAAAAATATGGCTGAGGGGGAAAAAAAAAGAAAAACAAAACAAAAGGAAAGTGGTCTAAACCACTAAAGATACTGTTTGGATGCAGAAATTATTGAGGGAAAGGGGGAGAATTCTATGACCAGTTTTATATAAGAGGTCGGACTCAACAGGGTGATGATAGTCTTTTTTGGCCTTAGAAGTCTATGGAAAATATTTTTCCATTAACATTCTCATCCCTAAGAAGAATACATCTCCAGAGGAGAACAGCACCATAGATGCGAGACCTTCAGGAGTATTGCCCTGACACTGCCTGCAAAGGCTGCTGTGAAGAAGTTACATTTCTGAAGAGAAACTTTTTGAAGTGTCTAGGAAACCAAAAAGAAAAAAGGTGACTTGCTACTATTAGTACAACTATGCAAATACCACATCTGCTACATTCAACAACCTGTATGCCCATTATAATTACTTCTGATTTAATACAATAAATTTAGTTGTGAACATGTCTCTTTGTAAAGATCCAATTTCACACATACTCAAAATGAAGGACTAGTCATAAGGGTGATACCCTCCAAGTTGATCTAGAGCACAAGGGGAGGAGAAAGGTATTTTGGCTAACCTTCCACACCTTCTCATTAGCTCTTTTGGCTGCTTTCATGGAGCATGAAGACACAAATGCCAAAATTATACTTCAGCATATGCTTTCTGCTACACTTCCTCTAGGATCACATCACTGATGTATCAAAGCAGGTGTGACCTACGGAGAACATGAGGACTGGACCTGACCCAGTACAAATACCAATTTTTTGCCCTGCTGTACTACTTCAAACAGTGTCTTAAGGGACCAGTATTCTGCACAAATCACTAACTGTTCTTTCTTTCACCCTCCATATATATACAGCAACATTACTGGGAGAATTACACTGTTCTAAATAGGATCCTAGATGGTGTCATTTCAGTTTCATTGCCTTTAGGACAACCATGGCTTTTAAACCCCTTGGATTTCAAACAGAGGCAGGTTTGCACTTTGTCCCTCTATGAGAGCTCTTCTGCTTATGGCCCATCCTGGTCATGTCTATTGCCTTCTGTCATGATTAAAGAGGATGACTGTCTGTGACATCTTACCTGCTGAGGTACTTTAAAGCGCACATAAGAACAGAGCTTCAGCATGTCTGCCATTTCCTCAGGCGTTGATGGAATTAAGGGAATCCTCTCAATGCACTGAGACTCTTTCAGCTCCCGCAGCTGCTTATGAAATTTGTTCTCAGTTGGATAACGCAGACCTACACAGGATAAACACACACACTAAAATCCAAAAGGAACAAGGCAGTCCTTCCCAGACAAGGCAACTTGCCACAGAACGTAGTTATTTCTGGGTACACTGTACATTTGACTTCTGTAAACTGGACAGTCTCTCTGTAAAAGAATGAATGGACATAAATCAGACATCAGAACAGTAATGTACGAAAGCCTGTGGGAGAACACTTCAATCTCCCTGGACACTCAGTGGCAAATTTAAGGGTGACAGTCCTGAAACAAAAAAATTTCAAAAATCTAACGGAGAGAGAAATCTCTGAGCTGCAATTTATTTGCAAATTTTACTCCATTGACCATGGATTAAACAGAGACTGGGAGTGGCTCGCAGCTTACAAAGGCAGTTTCTCTGCTCTGGGTGCTAATATCTCCCCATTAGACTCTGACAAAGGCTCACATCCCCCTGTCTGATCTGACTTGTTTCTTCCTCTTTTGATAAGTACTGTTGATACTGGGCCATTTCCACCTTGCTGAATAGACCCTGTCAGCTCTGGCCCTCCCTCTTACCGGGACCCCACTCTTTAAATACCCCTCTGAAACCACCCTTCCACTCAAGCATCTGATGAAGCGGGTCTTTGCCCATGAAAGCTTATGCTCCAAAATATCTGTTAGTCTATAAGGTGCCACAAGACTTCTTGTTGTTCTCGAAGCTACAGACTAACATGGCTACCTCTCTGACAGTTATTAAGTGACACTCTTGGCTTTACACAACACTTTTCCCAAACCGGTTCTACATCAAACCTCTTCACCAGCATTAAACAAAAAGCCAAAGGACTTTATGAGAAGATTGAACACAGGCCTCTTCTGCTTCATTGTCTCTCAACTTTTCCAGGCTCCTGTATCCCTTTCAGGGGGTCTGATTTGGCTTGAAGAGCTCCAGTTTCACTTCACTGAAAAACTGGTTGCTCACAAAATTGGATGTAAAAATACAGGTGTCACAGCACAAGATTACTGAAAAATGGCTGACTTCTTCACTCTTACCATAGAATTATAAAATAAATCAATTGGATTATTCACTCTATACCTACCCCTCTTCAGTGCCTAGAATACAGCAAGCGGGCTCAACTTACTGGCCCTCGGAGCTGCATATGACAAACTACTTCAAGAGCTGGAGCGCAACTGCCAAGAGCTGTGTCTTGTCTTGGGGCTTCAGCCCTGCTTCTGCTGAAGCCCTGAGTCCCAGAACGCGCACACTGCAGGCCTGATGCCCTGAGCCCCAGCTGGTGCACTCTGCAGGGCTGAAGCCCTGAGACCCCCCTCCCCACTGGACTGAAGCTCCTATCTCACCACCTCATAGCAAAGTAGAGGTCCCGCGCTTCCTCCCCTCACCCCCAGTCTGGTAGCTGGAGAAAGGAGGGGGCAGACGGGTGCAGCGGGCTTGCAAGCCACGTTTTAATGGTACAATAGATGCATGTTCCTCTCAAGCCTGCTATACAGAGCAGTATAAACAAATCAACACGGATACAGAATTTTAGTTTGTACTGGCTTGGCTAGGGCTTTCCACGTAGCCTGTTGTAAAACTAAGCAATATCTAGATGTAACCCCTGGAAGACCTCTGCATAGCCCTAGTCAGTGCTTTTTGTAAAGAAAATTTAAAAAAAGAGCCCAGGATCCCATGGCTTGGGGGTGCGGAGGCAAGTACAGGCACAAAAAAAAAAAAGCAGCACCCCTTGTGGTTATCAACATGTACCTTGGTTGAGAACCATGGTTCTGTTTAATAGATGCCTGACACACACAAATTCACATCCCTTTTTTCTCCATAAGAACATAAAAATGGCCAAACTGAGTCAGACCAAAGGTCCATCTAGCCCAGTAACCTGTCTGCAGACAGTGGCCAAAACCAGGTGCCCCAGAGGGAGTGAACCGAATGTGGCAGAGGTGATAACTAAGTAATATTCCACTTTGCCCTTTATTTCTTGCCTTAGACTCACTTGTTTACTGGCTGAGCAGCAGGAGCTATTATGACAACAGGGACAAAGAGATAACACTGTGACAACACTCACATATCTCTGCAACATGTAATTCCCCAGCTTGTACTGAACAGTCTGGCAATGGGTGAACACAGGAGAATAAGCTGACAAAATGTGAAATGCTGCATAACCAGGTACTTCAAAGTTCACATTTATTGAGTAATTTCCCTTCTTGTAACAGTCTCCAACCAGCTGGAGACAGCGGGGGAATTAAGTGGCAGATTTGAGCAGAATCAACTAAGCAAGCTTCCCTTTCAGGCTTTCCGAACACAACGGAAGCAATTCTCACGGCCAGGACTCTTTACACCACGCTAGCAGCACAAAGGTGTCTTAAAGCAGGGCCCATGTAATTTACACCCACTTCATGACACCTACCATTGCCAGAGTGCTGCAGGGAGCCCTTACAGTGACTGAGGGTCAGACCTGTACAGATGAGACTACCCAGCTACCACCCTGAAAGGTTTAAACCAGACATGTCTTGTGAAGTCCATTCAAATCACCCCACTTGACCTTCCATTTCCATTCATCTCAGCCACTCCTGTCCAAGCCATACAGCTTTGTGCTCTCCCCCTTAGAAACAACACAGAGCACAACGGCTGAGGCAGACTCTGCCTAGCTACCCAGCTGCTAATATTAGACTGTTGGATGGAATTAAAATGTAAATGTTTCTAATCTTGCCCACTCTGGGAGAGCCACAACCCACTGCTAACACCAGTGAGGAAACAGCAACTCTTTGGCTGAGCCTGCAAATACTCCACCTCATTCCAGGTCCCTCCTCTGACCTATACTTCCACTTCTGCCCTCCCTCCCCTGCAACGGATGGCAAAGCTGCTCCTTGCATAGTCTGCTCAGAAAACCTCTGCCTCGGTGTAGCTTACAACAGAGCTACACTAGGGAACAAAGTCGATCTCCAATACGAATTGACGTACCACAACCAACTTTGTTCCCTGGTATAGATGAGGTCTCTTCAGGCTCGCACCAACGTCCCTTACTCCATACTATCGCGTGGAGTACAGGGGTTGATGGCTGAGCCCAAAGACGTCGATTTTGCCACATCTTAACACTCGCAGCAAATCGAACTCCAAAAGATTGACCACAGAACGTTGATCTCCACATACGAATAGATCAGCCCACAGGCTACGCAGCAGCAAAAAACAAAGGTGCTGATGTGAGTCATCCTCTGCAACAGTGGGCATTGTGCATGGGGGTGACACCCAATTAAGGCTCCTCTCTTTCTGCCCAGAGTCTCCCTCAAGAATGCACAGCTGTGAGAGTTCCATTTTACATGGTCACAGCTCACTGAGAACCAAGCTTTTTCAAAACCATAGATGGTCGCCCCCCCCCTTCCCCAGCTTCAGCCAATATTGAGCTAAGCAAACACTGTTTTCCGCACACATCATTAAAAAACTCCAAAACATCACCTCTGGGCTGCAAGCATGGATCAGCTCAGCCTAAACAGGAGCCTGGTTGTGAAAAGTGGGAAAAGGCACTTAGAACAGAGACTAGAATTCAGCTTTCACAGCATTCACAGGCTCACATTTTCCATGGTCTGCGTTCCAAGAGTAATGTACTTTTCTGTAAGAATATTCATTAGCCTTGAGGCATATAAATAAATTTAAACTGGGTTCCAAAATACCTCAGTTGATGCCAAATATTCCTTCCCACTATCCAATTCACAAAGTTCACACTGGATTCAGTACTACAGAGGGTCCCTAAATGAATCCTTTGGTACAGGGTACACACCCTACTACTTTTATCCATGCTCAGTTGTTATTGTGCTACTCACCTGCAGGACAAACAAGAGACAGGCTGCAAATATCTGATGGGTACTGAGCAGCGTAAACTCCTGCAATATTTCCACCCATTGAGGTGCCGATCAGGTGAAAGGGTTTTCTATTCAGCTTGATGCATTCAACAAACTGAAATGGAAAGGGCAATGAGGCCCAAGGCAGCAATTAAACAAGTACAGTCAGAGCCATTAGAAAAAATAGGTTCTGAAGCTACTAAGGAATATAGCAATCATGAGTCCTCGCAGCAGGACAGTAAATCCTGAAAGTAAAGCTAGAGCAGTATGGGGGAGTTACAGAATTTTAAGAGTGCTTAAGTGTCCCCTTTAAATAAAAGGGACAAAATTGCAGTGCTGAGGGTGGAAGTCCCCATTCATACAGCAGGGGAAGCATCCCCCACCTTGTTCCAGCAAAGTGCTTTGTCTCTAAGCAGGAGGAAAAATGCTTGAGAGCTGTAAGAGTAGTTCAGGATCCAAGACCTTTCAGTTTTTAGCCATTGCTGAGACTATCAAATGAGTGACGAGTAGGGAAACAGCTTCTCTGACAGGATACCTGCCCACTGCAACAAGACTCACAGCAAAAAACAAAATGAAGTACCATCAGGTATCATAGCAAAGAAGTAGCAGCATTGTATCTGGCTTTAATAACAGAAGATATACACCCTCAGTGTATGATATCAAAAAAGTGTCAGACACTCGCAGCACATCTGCGAATTGCTCACAGAACGGCAGTGTTTCATGGATCATAGTTTAAGAAACACGGCTCTTGAGAACACCAGACCATGCTTCACCTCCTCCCACTTTCTTGCTTGGCCTTGTTCCTCTTCTCTCCTATATTCCAGCCCCACCCATCTTGATAATACCCATAGGGGAAAAGAAGAAAAAAATGTAGACTTCTAAAAAAACAAACAAACAAATGTGGTTCCACACTTTCCATTTATTTCTACAGCTAGCTCAGTGGTTAGCGCAGTAGCTTTGTAAACCCAAGGTTGTGAGTTCAAGCCCTGAAGGGGCAGGTTAGAGCACCCAAAAAAAAAGGAAAAAAAAGTCTGTGAGGGATGGCAATAGGTCCTGCTGTGAGTGCAGTGGACTGGACTCTATGACCCCTCAAGGTCTTTGCCAGCTCTGTGAGATATGTATGCATGTACAGCATCTTACCATCTGCTGCAGAGCTCACCTTAAGAGAAAGTTAATGCTCTCCATTGAGGCCTAATGCTCATTTACACGTAGGTTCCTGTACAGCAATGCAGAGGTGTTCACATAAATAAGAATCTGGCCCAGAATATATTATATTGTTAAATCAAATGTGAAGTAAAAAGCAGTGGTACGGAATCTGCTGATGATACCAAAGGAACTGGACAACGGTGCTTGGCAGCTTTTAGAGAGATGGGGGTTCAATACCACTTCAGCAGTGTCTAATCTGACAGAGTGGTGCAGGAGTGATTGAGAGAGGAGTGAGAAGGGTGGACCAGGAGGTGATGATCCTGGATCCCTGCCTGTTTTTACTGCCAGTGCTTGACAAGATTTGTGGGTGGGGAGGAACTGAAACAAAAAGTCAGAGTATATGACTGGGGAAAATACCACCACTGTGCTCCCACAGCCCTGCCCCCATCCCTCCCCATAGGCATCTGTCTTCAGCTGCACCAAACCCTTTAATTATGACTCTGCATGGCTCAGCCACTATGCTGAAAGGAAAACGGACACATTTCATAATCTGTGCAGCAAAGTACAAAAACTGTCTCCAGTCATAGGGCGCTCCTGTGAGCCGCAGGGTTTTTAAGAATGCATCTGATTGCAGAGCACAGGGTCCGAGCTGTAATTGCACACTGCGTGTTCCCACATATTCATACATGCCTAAAGCAGTAAGGCTGTTCAAGTTTGTCAATCACATGGCAGGGAGTTACTCCTTGAAGGAACAGAGGGACACATTCCCTCTGCAAAGTTCCGTCTGCAGAATGGCCGCAGCTTAGCACATGAAAGAGAGCCAAGGAGCAAAAGCCATAGGGGCCCATTTATGCTCCAAAGGAATGCACGGCTGATCTGCACAAAGGGGGAGGGAAGGGAGAAGCGAACTGCACTTGCAACAGGCCAAGAGTAAATGGTTTTCCCTGCAAGGAGAGGAGAGAGGAGAAATTACTTCACTGTGGTTTTCCTGAGTCATCACACTCACAGGCTGCCCTCTACCCAAGGCCATAATCTAGCCTTCCATGTGTTTCACCTTCAATCGTCTAGAGCAAGGGTCAGCAACCCCCGGCACAGATGCCACGAGTGGCACACAAGCTGATTTTCATTGGCAGATGAGGCGGGAGCTCAGCCCCACCCCATCCCACACATAGCCAGGATCTTGCTCAAAGCCAGACAGCCTGTGGATTAGCCAAAGACCAGCCAATGCTACCAACCACCACGTACGTGGCAAAGCTCTTAATGTATTTATTATGCTTCTTAATGTATTTATTAATGAAGCTGTTGTAAGTAGGACTATTTGGGACTTTAAAAAGTTTCACCAGCACTGGGCCCATACATAGAGGTCAAAAGGTCAAATTTTGGCATTCTGCCTCAGACAGGTGGCTGACCCCTGGTCTAGAGGAAGAAATCCTGGTTTCCAGTCGCTTCAATGACAAATCAAACCCACATCACCAGAGTGTCCAGGAAAACAGACATGAGGAAGAGGCATAGAATCCATCTCAGGCTATCACCTGGTGTATTCTTTTAACTTGCCCATTGATGGAGTAGTCATCTAACGAGGATCGGGTGGTGCCCTCGTGACCAGGCATGTCAACACAGACCAAGTGCAAGTTCTTCGGAAGGAACTGTGGATACAAAGCCCTGGGCAGTTAGGCTAGAGAAGGAATACTATGTAAGCAAATAATTAAGGAAATTGGAAATTATGGGGAAAAATTGATTTCTTATTAGAGACTCTGAGCATTGTGCTGACTAACACAACAGACCCCGGGCCGTGCCATATCACAACAGTTCACAGTGAGCTGGTCCTGTCCTCTGTAACCTTTAAGAAGTTTCAGGGTTTAAAACATAGAATCCAAGAAAAAGAGATGGGGAGGACCCAAAAAAGGGGAAAATGGGGGTGTTTGGTATGTGTCCTCCCAGTCTGAGAGGTGATTAAATCCTAGGCTAGATTTACCACACACAAAGCGTCTCTCTCGCAGCTCAGCCTTGCTGCTGCACAGAGATGGCTTCCAGCAGAACACAGGTAGCTTCTCCTCTGCTGCTGAGACCTGTAGGTACCGACTCCATGAGCACTCACAGACAAAAATTACCAGGTACTCAGCACCCACTGCCAGCCCAGCAACCTCCCTCCTCCACCCACTGACCCCAGTGATCCACTGTGTGTCCTGTCTGCCATGCACAGCTATGTCACAGCGTGCAGGATGCTCCAGCAGGGAGGGCCAGGAGCATGGACAAGGTGTGCTTTGAGGAGCGTGAGGAAAGACGTGGGGCCTGAGCGTCCTCCCCCTCACCCTACCCCCAGCAAGAGGGGAAGTGGGTGCTTATGGAGACAGTAACTTCACTTCCTTCTGCTAGCTTTGTAGGTCTGCAGTTGGAGTTGTTGTGAGGACATGTGAAATGAGAACCTCTCAGGATCATCCTGCCCACACCTCCACGCTGGCCAGTAACACCCTGGTTCTGGGGGTGGGAGTGTAAGGTCTCTACAGACAGTTTTGGCGTCAAGGAGATGTCTGGTTTTTGAGACTCTGCCCTCCTCTCCCCCTGCAGATTTCAGGTCTTATTGGCCTTCCACAGGCATTCTGCCTAGATCGGGGTCCCAGACTCGCAGAGGCCATCTATGGGCTGGAGCATATTCACAATCTGGCTTGGGAGTCCTGCAGCCTGGGGGAAGGCGGGGCATACCCATCTGTGTTCCGCAAGCTCCACCCCTTCCCGCTCACTGCACTTTGTCCCCTGAAGGAGGCGGCCTCAGGGATTAACAGGAGGCCTGGTGTGGGATGGCAGCTGCGGTCATACGCTCCCCTGCCCCGCCCCCTCCACGCTTCCCACGACCGCAGGAGCCAAGGGGAAGCCGAGTGACGCAGATATACAGGGGTCAGACTGGATGACCCTGTGGTCCTGCCTCACCAGGAACTCTGAGGGTTTGTCTACACAACAAACTCCAGTTGACTGGCATTAGGTCAACTGACAGCTACTTACAGGGGCTCATGAGCACACTACTCTCCTCCTGTCAGTGGTGCACCTCCTGGGTGGGGGCACTTCTAGCAACTGAAGAGGAGCGGTGTGCGGAGCTGAGAGAGGAGGGCTACCCGCACTGTACCACACAACTCCTCACTCGGAGCCCAGCTGCCACCTGGGCTTTTGGCTTCTCACCTTGTGTCCTGGGAACAAAGGAACAGCACCCTGGATTCTTACCTTCCTGAGCAAACAGCTGGGGTGGGAGACAGGCATGAACCTACCACTGCTCTAGGCTCTATAAAAGAGCTGTGAAATTGACAAGGGCGCCAGCCTACAGCTGAAGTAACACAGCATCTACAGAGACACTCCGTCCCCCTACCTACACCAACACCTCTTGGGGAGGTGTTCTAATGATGTTGAGGTAGCAAGGCACTTACATCCATTGGACCAAGGCTGCAGCATGTACACTGACATTAGGCGGCTTTGTCAACCTAATTCTGTTGTGCAGAATAAGCCGATAACATTATTAACTCTTGCAGTACAAATCCTGTTAAAATTTCAATGACAAAAGGGGTAGAATGCATCAGATGATCAATATGTACAGTAGCTGAGAATATCTCTAGTTTTTAAAAATAATTGTCAGAGCTATGGTCAGTAAAGTTAAACTTCTGAATGTGCTAGCAAGAGAACACTCCTTCACAACAGCAGCCCTTCAAGTAAAAACGTTCTCTTACGAAGGCAGTATCAATTTATTATTAGAGAAATGGAAACATACCTTGACCACAGACAACCACACATCTTTGTGGCCTGCAAATCCATGTAACATCAATATGGATGGTCTGAATCCAGGTCTCCCTCGATAGGAAAAACAGAACCGATAATCATCAGAGTTAGCATACCTAACCTGCATGCCCAGTGCTCGACGCCAGTACCTAGAGACAAAGAAATAAGCAAAACGGGACATTGGAGCATGATCTAATGGAGCATAAGACAGGAAGACTGGATTAAGTTCTAGGCTCAAACCTGCTGTGAGAACACACTTAACATCTAAATCCTCAATGGTATTTAGGCACCTAACTCCCGCCAATTTCAGTGGAGGTTCAGAACCTAAAGAGAAGTTACTCACCTGTGTAGTAACGATGGTTCTTTGAGATGTGTCCCTGTGGGTGCTCCACAGTAGGTGTCAGGCTCGCCCTGGCGCCGCAGCTCGGAAAATGTTCAGCAGTCTCCATCGGGTTGCGCATGCGCTGATGCGCGTCGGCTCTTCGCGCACTTACGGTCACGTGCGCGATCCGGTCCCCGCCAGTTCCTGATCAACCGCTCCGGACGCTCCTGAAAACACACAAACAGAGCTCCGAAGTGGGGAGGAATGGGTGGGTAGTGGAGCACCCACAGGGACACATCTCGAAGAACCATCGTTACTACACAGGTGAGTAACTTCTCTTTCTTCTTCGAGTGGTCCCCGTGGGTGCTCCACAGTAGGTGACTACCCAGCAGTAACCCCCCCGCCCTTCGAAAAAGGAGGTGGGTACCCGATTTATGCGCAGCTTGCCCGTGAAAGGACTGCTGTCGACAGACGTGTATCCTCATCAAGCATCCTGTGCATGGCGTAGTGCTTGGCGAAGGTGTCATAGAAAGACCACGTCGCCGCTCTGCAGATATCTCTCAGCGCGATGCCTTTGAAGAAGGCTGTTGATGCCGCCATCGCCCTCGTAGAGTGGGCTCTTGGCGGAACTGGCAGAGGAGTCTTGCGAATCTCGTAACACAGTCTTATGCAAGACACGTGATTTGAAATCCTCTGCAAAGATAGTGCTTCTCCTTTTGACCTGGATGCAATGGACACCAGGAGTCTGTCCGTTTTCCGGAAAGGTTTAGTTCTATCGATGTAGAAGGCCAGTGCCCTTCTTACGTCAAGTAAGTGCAACCGTGCCTCTTCATTTGAGTTGTGAGGCTTAGGATAGAACGAGGGCAGCACTATTGGTTCGTTGATATGAAAATCTGAAGAGACCTTCGGAACGAAGGCTGGGTGTAATCGTAAGACCACCACTTCTTTTGAGAAGATCGTGCAGGGTGGTGTGGACGTTATGGCCGCGAGCTCACTCACTCTGCGAGCTGACATGATTGCCAGGAGGAAAGCCGTTTTAATGGTAAGTAGTCGGAGGGGGACCGTAGCCAATGGTTCAAAGGGCGGTCCCGAGAGGGTATGTAGAACTAGGTCTAAACTCCATGACGGCGGTATTGGTTTCTGAGGGGGGTACAGGTTCACCAACCCCTTTAGGAAACGCGAGACAACAGGATGGGCAAATGTGGTTGATCCATCCTCTTCATGCCGAAAACGCTGATGTAGCCACCAGATGCACCTTTACAGAGGATAGCGGAAGTCCGTTTTGTTTGAGTTGTAGCAAATAATCCAGAATCGTAGGTATGGTGGCGTCCTGGGGTATTAGTTGCCTGGAGGAACACCATTCGGAAAAACGCGACCATTTGTGCTGATAAGTCTTTCTGGTGGAAGTTCTCCGACTATATTCAAGGACTTGTTGTACTCCCTCTGAGCACGTAGTCTCTAAGGCGCTTAGCCATGGATTAGCCATGCTTGTAGCCGAAGTCTCTTCAGGTGCGGGTGCAGTATTGACCCCCGAGCCTGAGAGAGAATGTCCGGTACTGTTGATAGGGGAAATGGCTGATGTTGAGCCATGCGCAAGAGCAATGGGAACCACTGTTGTTGGCCCCAGGTTGGGACTATGAGTATCATGCGTGCTTTCTCCCTTCCGGTCTTCTCCAAGACCTTGTGTACAAGTGTCGTGGGAGGGAACGCATAAAGTAGAGGGCCCTTCCATGGGATCATGAAGGCGTCCCCCAAAGACCCGTGTCCCATGCTCGCTCTGGAGCGGTATTAGGGACATTTTTTGTTTTCTCGGGTGGCAAACAAGTCGATTTGGGGAAAACCCCAACTGCGGAACACTTGGTGGAGTAGGTCTGGATGGATCTGCCACTCGTGAGTGGGCGCAAAGTGTCTGCTGAGTTGGTCCGCCTTGACGTTGTGGACCCCCGGTAGGTATGAAGCCTTTAGGGTTATATTGTTGGCGAAGCACCAGTTCCAGAGCTGGACCGCCTCCGCGCAAAGCGTACGAGACCTGGCTCCCCCGTCGGTTTATATAAAACATGGTGGTGGTGTTGTCGGTATTCACGCCGACTATTTTTCCGTGCAGATAATTGTGAAAATGCCTGCATGCATTGAACACTGCCCTGAGCTCTAATATGTTTATGTGCAGTGTCTTCTCCGCGGGGGACCATAATCCTTGAATGGTTTTGTTGTCCATGTGAGCCCCCCCATCCCATATGGGAGGCATCTGTTGTAATGAACACCGTAATTTGCGGTTGGCGGAAGGGCACCCCTGTTAGGAGATTCTTGGGGTTTCCCCACCATGTTAGCGAGCTTCGTGCCTCTGTTGTAAGTGACACCCTCTTGTGGACGGTGTGGATTGAGGGTTTGTATACGGTTGCCAACCAATGCTGCAATCCTCGCATATGCAGCCTGGCATTTTGCACCACAAACATGGTGGTTGCCCTATGCCCCAACAGTTGTAAGCACGTGAGAACTGGAACAGTGGGGCTGTACATTAGTAGTTGTACGAGAGATTCGATGGCATGAAAATGAGCCTCGGGTAAATACACCCTTGACGTGACTGAGTCTATCGGAACCCCTATAAACTCTATATTTTGCGTGGGGTCGGTCTTTGATTTTGAGAAATTGATGATGAGGCCCAGTGAGGTAAATGTGTTTGTGGTGATGTGTATCATCCGTAATACCTCCTCCCGGGAAGTTCCCTTTAGCAGGCAATCGTCCAGGTACGGGAAAATGAAAACTCCCTGTCTGTGTAGGTATGCTGACACCACCGCTAAGGTCTTGGTGAAGACTCTGGGTGCTGAAGAGAGTCCGAATGGGAGGACTCTGTACTGGAAATGATCCGTACCCACAAGGAACCGGAGGAAAACGCCTGTGGGCTGGATGAACTGCGATATGAAAATACGTATCCTGTAAGTCGAGGGCTGCAAATCAATCGCCATGGTCAAGTGCCGTGATTATTGAAGCCATCGTAGTCATTTTGAAGCGCTGTTAGCGTAGGTACTGGTTCAGTGCGCATAGATCCAAAATGGGTCTCCACCCTCCTGTCTTCTGCTCCGTCAGGAAATACCTGGAGTAGAACCCTTTGCCTTGAAATTGTTCCGGTACTCTCTCCACCGCCCCTATGAATAGGAGGTGGTCCACCTCTCGCCTTAATTCCGGTAGGTGAGAGGGGTCTCTGAGCATGGGTGCGGTGGGAGGATTTGGTGGAGGTAAAGACTGGAAGGGGATCGTGTATCCCGTGTTTACAATCTCCAATACCCACTTGTCCGACGTGATGCTTTTCCATTGTGGGTAAAATGGCTCAAGCTGGTGATGGAACATGTACTGAGATTGGCACTGAGGTACGGTCTTGGCTTCGTGGCCCTCGACATATCCGTCAAACTTGCTGTCTTGCACTTTGCCCTGCGGATGCGCTGCCCTGCTGAGGCCGGCACCTAGGGCCCTTATAACATGTTTGTTGATGACGTCCCTGATCATACCCCCCTTGAAATTGGGTACGTTGCTGTTGGTAACCATAACGGCGTTGCTGAGGATAAAATTTCTTCCTTCTGAACGGTGGGGTATATATCCCCAAAGTCCGAAGTGTCGCTCTGGAATCTTTGCTGGAGTGTAGGACTGAGTCGGACGATTCAGCAAACAATTTTATTTTGTCGAAGGGGAGGTCTGCAATTTTGACCTGTAACTCCTTTGGAATGCCGGATGTGTGAAGCCATGACTCTCTCCACATTACCACTGCAGTGGCCACGGCGCGGGCCGCTGTGTCCGCCACATCCAGTGCAATCTGCACACCTGCTCGAGAAGCCGCGTAGCCCTCTTGCACAATTGCTTTAAGAATTGGCCTTTTTTCCCCTGGAAGGAAGTTCATGAGGGCAGTAAGCTTGGAATAATTGTCGAAATTGTGATTCGACAAATGAGCGGCATAGTTGGCCATGCGGAGCAACAGAGTAGAGGAGGAGTAGGCTTTTCTACCCAGAAGATCCAGCTTCTTTATGTCCTTGTCCAATCCCCCAGATTTGTACTGGGACGATTTGGACCTGTGTTGGGACGATTCAACCACTAGCGAGTTTGGCTGTGGATGACTAAATAGAAATTCCATACCTTTCGCAGGGACTAAGTACTTTTTGTCCGCTCTTTTGTTGGTAGGAGGAGCGGATGCTGGGGTCTGCCATATATTAGTGGCTGCCTCCATGATTGCATCGTCCAGAGAAATAGCAATTTTAGAAGAAGATGGAGGCCTGAGGTTTTTAAGGAGTCTGTGGTATTTCTCCTGCACCTCCGCCACTTGAATATCTTGGGATTGAGCTACCCGTTTGAACAGCTCCTGGAACTGTTTCAGGTCATCTGGGGGAAAAATGTCTCCAGGGACCACGGCCTTGTCTGGCGAGGATGAGGAGGCATCACTATGGTATCTCTCCTCCAATTCCTCTGGATCCTGGCCGTATTGATGTGATTGCCTTTGTGGAATTTCGAGGTGGGGTTCAATGTCTTTAGACCCAGCCTCTGATTGGGGAACCCGTGGTGTTCCCCCAGGTGGAAGCAGAACACTGTGGCGTTGAGGAGTGGTCGACGGGGATCCATAGTGAGACGTCGACCTCCTATGATGACACCCTGCATAATGATGGCGGTTGTAGCGACAGGGGCCCGGCGATGGAGACCTGGACCATGACCCAAGGATGTAAGGGTGGTGCCTGCAATGTCGAGACCTCTGAGATGATACCGACGTATGAGGAGAGCCTCTGTGAGAAGACTCGTAGGGATCTCTGCTAGATGCTGGAGAAAAGCGTGCAGATCCCTGTGATGATCCGAAGAAAAGGAGAAGGACGTCTGTGGCAGGCTGAAGGTGTTGCTGCCCGTCGAATCTCCGGTGGTGATCGTGGTGACAGAGGCAGCGCAATTACCTCAGGAGAGGGGCTGCGGTGCCTGGTCTTCGTTTTAGCCTTTACCCTCTCGGGTGGTCCTGTTGGTGAACTTGGTACCGGAGCAGGTGTCATGCTGATTTCTACTGCTCCCGGTGCCGTCGCCGGTGCCGTCGATCCCGGTGCCGTCGTCTCCGGTGCCTCTGGGGAAGTCTCGATCAGTGCCGCAGCAGCTGGTGCCGAACTGATTAGTGCCCGCATGGCTCTCGGTGCCGTCTCCCCGGTAACTGCAGGGCCTTGAGTGGTTGCATGTGCCGCAGCTTTACCAGTGGAGGAAGCCAGCATGCGCGGGCCCTTTGCTACACTCGTCCCGCTCCCAACAGTAAGAGGCAGGGATCGAGTAGGCGAGGCTCTTCGCGGGCCCTTTGTTACACTCGTCCCGCTCCCAACAGTAAGGGGCAGGGATCGAGTAGGCGAGGCTCTTCTTTTCTTCTGCGCAGAGGAGGTCAAAGAGGCAGCCTTCCTCTTGTGCGGTCCTGAAGAGCCCTCCGCATGCGTTGCCTTCGATGAGGCAGGCTGAAGTGCTTTGTCAACTAACAGCATCTTCAGCCTCATTTCTCTATCTTTTGTAGCTCTATTAGTCAACTTGGAACAATGGGAGCACTTCTGGGGAACGTGCGTCTCCCCAAGGCACCATATGCATCTGCTATGGCCATCCAAAGCAGGCATGGCCTCTGGCAAGATTCACACTTCTTAAAGCCGGGGGGGGGGGGGGGGGGGATGGCATTGTTAAAACTTTAATTCTGAGTCCTTAGGTGCTAATAGCACACTTAACAGTATGTTAGGTGATGTTAATAACCGTTGGCCTTTGAAGGCCGACAAACAAAAGCAGCAGGCACGCCCGGAGGCGGCCACTGCGGTTTTAAGATAGTCTTTAACTTTTAACAACTTTTAACAGAGTAACTAATTATAATAACTATAGGACTGCTAACTATGAACTGTTAAAAACTATTAACACGAGAAAAAATAAGACTTATCTGTCTCAGGCATTGGAGCCGGAGAGGATTCCGTCTGCAGCCATTGGCGGTTGAGAAGGAACTGGCGGGGACCGGATCGCGCACGTGACCGTAAGCACGCGAAGAGCCGACGCGCATCGCTGCATGCGCGACCCGACGGAGACTGCTGAACATCTTCCGAGCTGCAGCGCCGGGGCGAGCCCGACACCTACTGTGGAGCACCCACGGGGACCACTCGAAGAACTACCTTTCTGCATCTGAGCCTCAGAATCTAATTCTGAGATGATCTGAGCATCTTTTGTGAACATTCAGCACCACCAATTTCCCAGGAGGTCAATGGATATTGAAGATGCCTCATAGGACATACCAAACCTTTACCTCAGTTTACCCAACTTTAATTTGGACATAAAATTCTTTCTTATTCCGGAGAGGAATTGTAAGGCTTGGTTTATATTTGAAGAGCACATGCAGACACATGGGTAAAATGACCCTATGCAAAGGCAAAGTATTACGGATATACAAAGCCAGCAGTTACTGCAATGCTCATTTAAGTTCACTTAAATATGCAACAGAAATCTCAGGCCTCCATAAAAAGACTGATACACCACTTACATGGAATGTGGGGCTCCAGTGTTGGGCAGGGCTTGTGCAGGCCCTGTGCATGAGGGCAGACCCAGACCTTAGGGGAACAAGCAGTCAGGGACCCCACAGATAGCTGTTTGGAACTTGACCAGAGTAGAACAGCTAGCAAACCCTTATCAAAGTGCAATCGTTCAGCTGCTGCCACGGGATGGCTGACCCCTTCAAATGAAGCTGGTCCCGTGCTCTGTGTGGGAATACGCTCCTGGTTTGGCCCACAATGAGGACAGGGCAGCACCTGGATTCTAAAATGATCAGGGAGACTCCGAGAGGGAGCGAGTCCCTGAATGAAGATGCAGAGGGTTCCTCAGAGAAGGGAGAAGAGGGGTTTTCTGAGCGAACGTTCCAAAATGGAGAGGATGGAAGGCAAGAAAGTAGTCGAGAGATCTGCCTGCTGATTTGCAAGCTGGATGGACAGAGACAAGGGCTAAAGACAGGCACGTGGTGGAAGGACATACCTGCTGATGTCTCATATGGGTGAACTGGCACCAGAAAGAAAGAGGACCAAGGGCTGGGAACAGGTGCAGGGCCTATTTTCTGCCTGTTTCAGACGGGCACTTAACAGAAATGGGGCAGTGCTGGGTGCTCCCCGGGGAGGATGAACTCCCAGCAGAAAGGCTCGGGAGGTCCAGCCAGAAGGGCTGGTGTGGCTGTCTCGACAGGATAAGAGAATACTGAAGGGGAGCCCAAGAATAGTGGAAGGCTCCAGAGTGCAGTACTTGCTATGTACTGACCAGATCCCCTGGGATTTTAAGGACCGTAGGGCTGAAGGATGAGAAATGGATTATGTTTTGGGACTTCTGTTACAGATTATTTGCACTGGTGTTTAATAATAAATGGGCACTAAGGAGGTGCATTCCTGAGAGAAGAGAGCCTCTTACACAGTCATTAGGGGCCTGAAAGTGGAACTAGAACTGCAAACCTCGTGCCAAGAAGCCCATCCAAAAAGGGAACACTCCACCTCAAAGGGAAAATTGTTGACAAATGATTTATAATATTAGAAAAGATAGTTAAAGCCAAAAGGGACTGGGAAGATATTGCCGACAGCCATACAGCATCCTGTATTGCTTACAGCTGAAACAGAACCCCTTTGGAATGATACAATGGTTTCAAACCAAGGGTTTTACTAACAGCCTCAATCGCCTTTAGTCAGCTAGGGCTGAGGCGTGCAAATAGCCATTTTGCTGCTCACGAAAAGACAAGAGAAGTCAACCAGGCTATCACTGTTTACAGCTGTCCATCTGAAACGGACTGGGGTGTGGGGCTGCATGTACGCAACCCAGTCCCAGATACAGCCTCCTGAATGTCTCTCTCCAAGGCTCAACCCAGGGGCTTCCTATTAACCTCACTCAAAATGTCAGGGCTCCATTTTTACAAGATTACCCTTCCTGCTTTTGCTACTGCTCTGTCCAGAACCAATCCTGAGTGCCACAGGTAAATTTTAAAACAAATGGGCTTTTGCTCGTTCAAACAAAGCAAGAAATTGCAACACAACGCAAATTCTACGTTCCACCACGCTGAAGTAAAACAAGACTGACTTCGGCAAAATCAACAGAGTTACGCTGAGTGAGAGTGGACATTGGCCCCGTCTGTATATTAAACAAATAACTGCAAAGTGGCTGGTGACCAGCGTATTGATAAATGCCAGCTTACGCAGCAGCAGTTCATGTAAGAAACAACTATTACGTCACTATGGCTGGATTGTTTTGTCATTGTGTTGTGCAGAGAGACAGCAAAAAGCTTAGGCAGCACCTCAATCCTTATTTACTCTAAGCCCTCAAAATACGGCTTATGTGGTGCCTAGACCTTGTGCCTGTCCTACGTACAGAGGTGAATTTCACCCTGAATGCATAAGTGTCTTAAAGTTTGCCTCAGGGGCCCCCGTGTAAACCATCACTGGGCAAGATATTAACATTTTTAGCAACTGATCCTGATGGATCAATTCAACAGAAGAGAAAATAATCTGTCCAAAGCTGACCTGATCCCTCACAAGGTGTTAACACTATTAGCAGCGGCAGGAACACCAGCTAAACGGATTAGCACGTGAAGCACAGGAGAAGTGATCCACTGCCAGATGGCGGTGGAACAGCCTCAGACCTCAAACCCTGCATGGAAACACACACCAAAAGCAAGTGAGAAGGAAAACATGAACTTTTCTCTCTATCGCTAACAATTAAAAAGAAAAAAGCCACATAGCAAGTTCTAAGATGCCTTGTTCAGCCTGGCTCCCCAGAGCTCTCTACCATCAGCTTTTTTCTTATATCTCTACTCCAAAACTCTCTTGCCTCTGTCTCCACTGATAAAATATTTACAAGTACATAGGAACTGCCATTCTGGATTAGCCCCAAGATCCACCAAGTCCAGTACCCTGTTTGTGATGACAGCCTGAGCCAACTGCTTCAGAGGAAGATGCAAGAAAGCCCAGATGAGGCAGACTTGGGGTAATCTGCGTCTCCATGAAGGTTTCATCCCCATCCCAATGAGTTGTGAGATTGGTTTAAACCCCAATAGCCTTTCAAAAATTCTTTCAGTGCTATACCAAATGTGCATATATTGCTATCAATATCATCCAATCCCTCTGTGATATGTACTAAATACTTGATCCCTGTGGTGCTAGGAGCTGTACAAATATAAAACAAAAAGATGGTGCCTGCCCAATATCTATGCAATCTGTTACATCAATGGCTGCTGATAACCCTACTGGTTATAGGCCATTATGGAGACACATTCTAAAGAGATACAGAATAAACAGAGATTTTTAAAAAATAGGAAGAGCATCTACAAGAAAATGGAATTTGGTTAATCCTCTTTTGGCAATCAGATTTATACAAACCCAAGGAGAGAGAAGTCCCAAAATTGGACTGACATCACCACAGCAGAGACCTGGCAATGAATTTTAGTCATCTCCGCATTTAATTTCAGAAACATGATTCTGCATTGCAGTTTCTGATGGGATTCATGAAGGGACAGAATTCTTCCTTACACAAGTTTAGTCACCGACATTCCTGGGTTTTATCACATCCTTCCAGTTTTCACCTACAGTTGCCTCAATATGTAGGGTATGAGATTAATCAGAATAAATCTGAGTTAGACCTACATGTCTGTCTGTTAAAAAACAATGAGACTGATACTGCTGCTTTGTCTGAGTGACTGGAAGTGGGCTTTCAAATTGCAGTATGGTCACAAATTGCTATTGAAGACCAGTTTGATTTTAAGATATCTCAGTAGTAGACAGGAACTGATGAATGTCCAAATTAAAACCACTCACACTCCAAATTGTACCTCAGGTACAGCTACACAGCTGGAATGCCCTGTAAACAATTTTTAAATGAATATTTTCTGATTGAACCTGCAGCTGAAATAAACAGAGGGATAAAAATAATAATTTCTTCATTTCATTTCCATGAAGACCAAGGAACTATTGTAGCTCTCATCTGTTATTGGAAAGGATGGGATACACTAGTCTGTCAAGAAAGATTATGCAACTTCTCTTCAACACTACAGTGCAAAGAAAGAGAACCAGAAAAAAAGGTTCCCAGCTTTAACTAGCAGGTTTCACATTCTAAATGATATTCTTAATCACCAGGAAAGATGTAGCGTTTTAGGCAACCTGATACCAATCAGAAAACTCAGATTAACATTCATATTCAAGAAACTGACAGGCCACAGGTGAGTTACCATAGGCAGGGATCATGTCTTTGTTCTGAGCAGCTTCAGCATTTTGCAGTAACTGATCGGCTATTGTTAAGTACTGTGGCAATTTGCAATACAGCTGTCCCGGGGAACTAACTCAGAGCCATTAATGTTCCTCAGTGACAGCCCATTATCCCAGTCTCCTTTGCAAAGGAGTTGACGACTTACAGAAATGCAACTTGTGATGAGCTACAGAGACTCTGACAACTGCATCAGCAATGCAGAATACTGTACAGGGGTATTCTACTTCTCCTGAGCATAACACTTCTATTTGTCCCGAGAGTGAAATTACCATGCATCCACTTGGTTTGCTGGGAGATTGAGCTGTCTCAGTTAACAGAGGATTCATGAAGCCTCATGCTTGTAACTCTCCTCCATACTTTCACTTGCTTCTCTACCCTGCTTGACCCCAGATTCTGGCCTCATTGTGACAATCACTCCGCCCACAAGAGCCAAATAGCATTACTGATTGAGGAAGGTATCCAATCAGCCACGTGTTCCCAGTCCGCTCTCCCGCATTGCGAAAAGTGCAAATGACACCCGTTCCCATAGTAAGCCATCACTCTCAAATGAAAGCAACCCACATGATCAAGCTCTTGCAGCCTGTCTGTAACAAAGACAAACCCCCAAAAGCCCTCTGAAGGGAGAGGGTAATAAGGCACGGGAACAGTCCTGCAGTCTGTGTTTTCAATGTATGTTTTTAAGAATAATATAAATATATTAGAGCAAAACTTCATGTTAAAATCTTAATCTAATTTTATATTAGGATCCCTAAGAATACCTCCCCCATGCGCCAGCATACCTTGATATCAAGAACAGCTGACTGAGATTTTAGGAAGTTTTTATAACACTCTGTCATTTCTTCTAAAGTGTGCTAAACCTGGACTCCACTGTGAGTCATTTCAGTGGGCTGGAAGAGAATACAACACTGACTCCGGAGACCAAGGTTCAGCACTTGGCTGTGCCAGTGACATCCAATGCAGGGGGGCGGTCTGTGAGTGCAGCAGCATCTCCAGGTCTGAAGTGGTTTCCATCATATGCAAGGTTTACAGTTTTGTTCAGTGGCTCTCTGCACCCTCACTATAGAAACTGTCTCAACGTCACTGCTCGTACGTGACCCTGGACCCGTCATTCAGTCTCTCTGTCCCTCAGGTGCCTGTCTGCAAAAGCAAGATAAATAATACTTCTCTTCTCTGCACTGTATAGCTAGACTGTAAGCAATTTGGGGCAAGTGTCATTCCTTACTAAGCATGTGTACAGCACTGGTCACAACAGGGCCTTCAAGGCTGAGGCACCAGACCCTACGGTGTGAATGTACATTAGGATTATTAATTACAAACAACAGAACGACCAGGGAACACAGCTTTAAGATGAGTAGGACTTACACAGCATTCTGTCTGGCACCCACAAAATTTTAAACCTAAGCAATAATGTGAACCAAAAATCATCATTATACTTTAACTTACCAATAATAGATTTTGATCAATGCAGCCGGCCACAAGAGAAAGGAAGCTACAAATGCTAGAATGGGGATAGCAAGAGTGCCACCAGCTATGACAAACATATTTAGCACATCAAGATCCATGTTGTTCTTCAAGGCTCCACCTCACCTGCACACATGAAATAAGAACCAGAGGTTAGCTACTAAATGGCAAGTAAAGGTGAGAGAGAGAGATTGGTCAGAAATGCAGCAACCCTGTTTTCAGTTTTAAAATCATGTTTCTTTAGACTCAAGATGACATTTACAACTACAATCTCATCTTCTTGGATCAAAGCTAAAACAGCTGGTCATAATTCACAGCACATTGCAAAACAGATTCTCACTCCTTCCTGCCATTACACTATCCCCAGTCTAAGCACTGGGATAAAAAAGGCTTCAGTAGCTCTCATTAAGCATTCATTTAACCCAAATAGCTTTCTGGGCCTCCATACAAAGCTTGAGATTCACAGCATGCAGTCCTCTTCTTTAAACCCTTGTACTCTGTGTGGAGCACAGGTCATCTACAAATGTCCTCCACTTCGCTCTGTCTTGGGACAAACCTTCTAGCTGAACCCTGGAGTACCCCGGTTGTTGTCCTTCAATCTCAGTAGATCTTCGCCACGTAGTCCAAGGTCTCTCTCTTCTGCGTTTTCCTTGAGTGTTCCATGTGAGAGCTTGACAGATGATGCTGGATGATGGTCTTCTGAGAGCGTGGCCTAGCCATCCCCACTTCATCTTGATTTGAACATCAAGTGGATCTTCTCCTGCTCTGTTCCAAAGCTCCTTGTTTGTATCGAGGTCTTGCCATTTGATGCAAAATATGTTCCAGTACCTGACCTAAAATGCAACCTCATGCATTTGGGTGAGACTCCTTTCTGCTTTAGGCAGCCAGCTGTTAGTCAAGGAGCAGAGCCTTTTAAAGGTCTCAAAGAAATTTGAGGAGACCTGGCAAAGCGTTCTTTGTCTGCAGGCCCTCAGAAGAATAAAATTGGTCCCCTTCTCTGAGAAAATACTGGCACGCTCGAATACTTGTACAAGGCTGAAAATAAACTGCACCTAAGAGATAGGTGAAAACGGCCCCTGCCAGAATCTCCAAGAGCCCCAAATGCAAGGCCTCAAAGATGGCTTTTCAAACGCAATCATCTATGTAGGATGTGAGATTCCTTTGTTTCTGTTCTCTCATCTCGTGTGTAGGCACTTGATTGTTTAAGGGTTAAACCCTATCACTACCCAGTTATCCTGGACATAACCTTTAACTCTTGATGCTGAACATCTGCCCTACTATCCATTTCTCAATCCCAGCCTCATCAGAAGAGTGAATTAAATCCAAGCTCATTTAAATCCCTGGTTCCCTGGTCAGCCATCTCCTAATGCTACTGCTCAACTTCTCTCAGCATGGTCCATGGATAAACTTACTTCTATGTGCTCCAGCTGGGTTATTTTGAGGTGTCACTGTATTTGCTATGGTCTATTATATTGCTGTGGCATATTACATCACCAAACAGGAACCAAATATTAGATTATAAGTACATTAGGAACTGGAGCTGTTCAACTGAGCCATAGTTGATCTTAAAATTAAGAAAACTATTTAAAAGTATAAATGATCAAGATTAGCTGGGGTGGGGGGAAGGCTGAAGCAAATGTTCCGTATTAGCACAGATAATGAATACGGTCCATCTAATTTCCTCGGGCATTATCCCAGAAGAGTCCAGGTAATTTACTATGTAGGACCCCACTGTAGATGTGTAAAAGACTGAAGAGAGTCAGGAGCTCTCTCTTCCCTTTACCCCCATGCAGAAGAACAGCAAACCCCCAACCTGCATCCTCTCCAGGCAGGAGGATGGAGGGTTTCTAGTAAATTTAGTGGTGCTACAACACATAGGCTATGTCTACACTAGCCAAAAACTTCGAAATGGCCATGCAAATGGCCATTTCGAAGTTTACCAATGAAGCGCTGAAATACATACTCAGCGCTTCATCAGCATGCGGGCGGCCGCAGCACTTCGAAATTGACACGGCTCGCCACCGCGCGGCTCGTCCAGACAGGGCGCCTTTTTGAAAGGACCCCACCTACTTCGAAGTCCCCTTATTCCTATGAGCAGATGGGAATAAGGGGACTTCGAAGTAGCCGGGGTCCTTTCTAAAAGGAGCCCTGTCTGGACGAGCCGTGCGGCGGCGAGCCACGTCAATTTCGAAGTGCCGCGGCCGCCCGCATGCTAATGAAGCGCTGAATATGTATTTCAGCGCTTCATTAGTAAACTTCGAAATGGTCATTTGCATGGCCATTTCGAAGTTTCTGGCTAGTGTAGACAGGGCCACAGACACGGTTCCATTTTGCCACCTCATGCACACTGGCTTGCAGCCACTAATCAACCTTTGCTTGACAGCAGACCTCACAAGCAGCACATGTAACTGTCAGGCTGACTTTGTAAACTTAGAGTAGGGGTGCGCAAAATGGGAAAGTGGGCCCTATTGGGGGGCATAACATTTCATGGGGGAGCACAGTATGATTGGCTGCTGTGTTGCAGGCTCATCCACCTCATTAAAAATGATGAAATCTGTTACTGTTTTTATTTCTGTGTATTCATTTATATACCAATTAATAAAGTTTTTACATTCTACAGACTTATTTTCCTAGATGTGCCCAAAAGGTTTTTGTTTTTTTTTCATAAGATCATAACAAAAATTTCTGTCAGTTTGGATTACATTCAACAGGTGGGGGGTGGCTGCTAATTGTAGGGATGAAAATGGGGCCTTACTAAAAGGTTTGTTCACCTCCGCCTTAGAGAGAAGCTGGTGGTGCAGCAGATGGAGAACATCGACAACGACTTCTTTCAACACAATAATTTAACTGATAGAACACTCCACTCCTGGATTAGAATTTAAACATAACAATGAGGGTCTTTAGAAGTATGGCTTACTGTGCCACGAAAGCTGCTTCCCCTTGGGTACAGCTGCCACAGGAATGGATGATGGTCTGAAAGGATTATTAAAAAAGAAAACACGTAAATAATACTCCAGGTTTTTTTTCCATGTTTAATAGCAGAAAGATACCCTTCATTTCTGCTGTTCAAACTATATCAGAACACATTGTCACTAACTCCCTTCAACCTTTCCCATTGATAGCTCTTCATATAATGAAAAAATATCAAGACACTAGCTCCAAGCAGCACAAAGTGCAAGTCAACATGCAAGAAACACTGTAATAGAGTAAGAAGGTTAACACATTCTGAGCCAAGAGGAAGAATCCACTTAACAGTAGGAACTATTTCATCAAGCCCAAGAATGAGGAAATTTAACAATAATAGCTCAGCGGAATGGAAGAAAAGAAGAAAGATAGAAACTTAGGATCACAACTATCATTAAAAATATTAGTACAATTAAATTATATTAAGTAAAACTCACTCAGGTTCCCCTTTACTCCTTTTTATTTGAAAGTCTCTTTCCCCCAAGGCTTTAGATTGTCCCAAAACTTGTTGATCAATTGGGCTGTAATTAATTAGCCAATGCGTATTTCTCTGTACTCCTACAATAATTAACAGAGCTTTCAGGATGAGTTACTCAACAGTTCTAGATAAATTAGCCTCTGTTACAGAACACACGGAAAGACATTTAATACATAAACTGCACTTGACTCATAGGTATTATCGGGTCTCAAAGCTGGTTTATGAATTCCTGTTATTTGATGTGATTCTCTTTAAGAGCCAGCGGGGCAAACCAGGAAGCATATCGTTGTTTCAACTGGCTGTTCTGCATTAAAGTTCAACACAAAAAGTCATGTTTACCAGCTTCCTGAGTGCACTATGTTCCTGGGGGTAGCACTAGCAGCTGCTGTAACTCTTCATGTAGTCTGAATTTTCAAATTTAAATTGGAGGGAAAAATCCAAACTACTAATGTTTCCATTACTATAGTGTTTGGTTTTAATATTCAGTCACTCTTACTGTAATAACTCTACTGCCTTTCGCAGACTTTCTCCCAGTTTATACTACTGTAAATAGGTAGCATTATTAGGCCTGTGGCCATATTTAAACAAACAAGGAAAACCCAGAGGGCTAGATTCATTGATCCAGCCAAGACCCTAGGAGCACAAGACTCAAGGCAGAGGTGTGGAGACATTGGTGCTGCTGGACACCTTTGTATTCCAGAGTGGATAAAATCTGACGATTTTAATAAAATTAAATCCATTTTTAAATTTACATTAGATGCAGGCTTACTTTTAAAAAAGCCTACATAAAGTTAAATTTGAAATTGACTACTTATGTTAAGGCTAAACTACTAACGATCTCTAAAGTAATTTAAATTAAATGAAAAAACAAATATTAAGCAGAAACTGTTTGCTGCCACCTTAAAAAAGTCAAACTACTGAATTGTTGGAAGTCATGGACTATAGACTTTGAACCAGAGTTTACTGAAATACTAAACCAGTTTTTCACAGCAATAGCCTCTTCTACAAAATGCAGAGAGAATATTTTCAGTTTATTCAACTAGTTTAGATCCATGACTGCTTTATTTAAAGTTTAAAAACAAAAATAAACCACTGTCATGAACCAAAAAAAACAGGAAAGCTTGTTTTCCCTCTTCCAATCTATGAATAAAAACTAGATTTCAGAGTATGAGAGCTACTAGTTCTAAAATCTGGAAGAACCAAGTGACCAGAAACAATCAGTTCAATTCATGAACTACAATTAATATTTCCTTTGATTAATAAATAATCAAAATATATATTGCATTTATACAGAACATTTAAGGTAATTTCATTTTACTTTAATTTTATTTAATTTTTAAAATGTTGGGTTTTGCATTTTGAATGTTCATCCAAGTATAGTTTGACACAAATCATAAATTTAAAATAATCTAGTAAATGAAAAATGCATCATTTATACTTTTCAAACATTACTTATACTTTGTAAGTTGCACTATACAATTGCTTAAAGAAATGTGTACAAATCTCATGGTTATTCCTGATTAGGAACAAGAATTACCCAATTTAGTGTAAAAGCTATGCTAAGTTGCAAATCAACATATTTTGATGGTTACCTACCAATGAGAATCAAACTTGCTTTAGTTTAGAAAAATAAAAAGTACAAATTCAAAACAGGATTTCAATCTACAGTTTAAAACAGATAAACTATTTGTGAATTAAAATCAGTGATTTACATTACTTTGATATAAAGCAACAAAACAGCATAAATTTAGCACTTTAAAGACTAAACAAAATATATAAATCAGTTCCATTGCATTCCTTATATTCTGGGATCGTTCAGAAAGGTGGTTCTCTTGCCAGTCCCCTGGGGCTGTCAGAAGTCACTAACAGTCAGAACCCCACACCCTGACTCAACACACCCCATTTGCTGGAGGTGTAGCAAAGGGGGCAGCATAAAGCCATATGAACACCCAAGCCATACAGAGAAAATTAATGCTACAGCTCAACCCTCTAACTGTAGGTATAACAGTGGCACCATTCTGACAAGCAGCTACTTACAATACCTTTTACCCTCTGCTAAGTGCCTTGTTTACTGTATGGTGAGATTGGTTTTGGTTTTTTTTTTAAAGAACAGAATTAGAAATACGACAAAATTGTTATAGCAAACGTGGCTTCCTGCACCACATGCCATCCTAGCAGGGACCAGGAAGAATTTGGAAGTAGGAAGTTTGTCCCTTACTGACAGGCTGCACTTTGTTTTCTTCTTCAGCAGCCACCAGAACCTAACCAAAGCTCACAGTACCACCAAAGCTCCTAAGACAGACAAAATTACATTACAATTATTAAAAAGGTAACGGCTAAAAAAAAAAAAATGCAAATTTAACCAGCAGTGAAACACAAGCAGCATAATGAGTCTGTCAAATTAAAACAAAACCCAAATCCAGGATTTGCACTCATTCTCAGCTGCACCACTGGATCACAATCTGTTCTCAAAGGCTCAATTATTCCACCAAGAGCTGTGTAACCAAGTGTGGTTTGCACTGCAACATATGGGAGAAAAAACACACTTGGCATCTACAGTGACTTCTTTACATGGTTCTCAAAGCAATTCATAAACAAGCAATTAATTAGGCAAGCCTTATAATGCAATACCAGTGCAAGGTACGTAACTATTACATCCATATGCCAAGTGGAAACATTGATGTGTACAATGAGCTAGAACTAGCAGTGCTGGGCCTAGAACCCAGATGTGAGGTAACCACTGGACCACATGCCTCTAAGGCTATGTTGATTATAGGGAAAGAAAGTTGACTGCAGGTACATCGATTCTAGCTACGCAATTGCTGTAGCTAGAATTGCATATCTGCAATCAACTTACCTGGCCGTCCTACCTGAAGAAGGTCAACAGGAGAGTTTCACTCATCAACCTCCCTTACTCATTGCATCTCCCAATTAGTACAGGGGTCGATACCAACCCCTGACAGGGATGTGTGAAATCGACCTATCAGACACATGAAATTCAATCCCAGAAGATCGACCTTGAGCAGGTCGATCTTGCAGGGTAGTGTAGACATAGCCTAAGATTCATGCATTCTCTAGAACAGGATACAAAATAAAACTCTGTCATCCCAAACATTTTACTGCTATCAGAAAAAGTACGTAAGTGAAAGAAGTAAAGTAAGTGATGAAACAGGACTTAAATTGTTCAAGAGCTGTTTCAGATAGTCTTATGAAATTTACCCAACAACCCCTTCACCCAAAATTATCTAATGAATAATTACCGAACAAAGAAGGACGAACAAGGATATTTATAAACCAGCACTTGTCAGGTCAAAAAAATATTAGTCCCCACTTGAACTCAATTAACAACTGCTTCAAAGGTAAAAATGAATTAGAAGAGTCACAACTTAGTTAGAGTATGGCAGAATAACTGCACGGTTAGCAGCAAAGTTAGCCAAAAGACTGAAGCTATGCCTATATTGAAGTGATTTTTCAAAAGAAGTTCTTCCAGAAAATCTCTTCCAAAAAAACCTCTTTCGAAAGAGTGCACCCACACACACAAACGTGGATTGAAAGTGCAATCCACTCTTTTGATAGAGAGCAGCCACACAGCCTCCACTCTTTCGAAAGAATGGGCCAGTGATTGAAAAAATCTGGTGCCAGGAGGACTGCTCTTTTGAAAAAAGGGCCCCCAGAGTATCTATGTACTTTTTTTTCTGAAAGACACTTTTAGGAAAAAGGCGCTCTTCCTGTTCTGAAAGAGGAAGAGGGCCACCAGAAAAAGTGCTGCTTTTCTTCCAATTTCAGATCAAAAGAGCGCATATTATGTGCACATAGAGGTTCTTTCAAAAAAAAAAAAAAAAAAAAGCATGCTTTTCCAAAAGAAATTGTTACTGTAGACCCAGCCTGAATGAGTTTTAAATTCATGTGTATAATCTCTCTTGTTCTTTGCTGGTATCCAAATTGGCATAAACAAATTCCTGGTGTAAAATTCAAACGTTTGTTTTTATTTTAAAAAGTCATTCCCAAATAGGCTTCAAAAACAGCATTTAACATGGAATGTCACCTCACCAAAATTTAGTTAATCTGAATTAGTCTAATACTGTTTATGAGATTTGAAAAGGGGAGACACCCACACAGAAATTCAGATCCAAATCAGTAAGCACCAGAGCAAAATGCACAAAGCTTTGATGCATTTCGTTAGTATCAGCAGTTTTTTGTATGCTGTCTTGGGGAATGTTATGTAACCTACAAAGCAAATTCCTTTTGATGAAATGGCGTTTAGCATGGAAAGGATCAGACACACGATTAGGAGCACTGACATACCAAACAAACTCTGAACTAAGAAGCTAGAAATGTAAGTGAGAATTTAGGAATCAATTCAGCAAGGGAAGGAAAAAAACTATTTTGTATGCTGGTCAAATCTGTGATAGGTCATGGAGGACTTTCTGTAGAAATCATATATATATCTTCATTAAACACTGAACTTAAATGCATCATCAGTAAATAACTGTGTCTGTAAAAACCAAAATAATTTTGAATATAGTTTATATTTACTTTAATGTGAGTGGGTCCAAAGAATTCAATTTGTCTTACATGTCAATAGATTTGTAAACTCAAATTCTGAAAGTTTAAAAATTTAAATGCATTTTATTTTTATTTGGCATATTAATAGAGAATAAACAACATAATATAAATGTAAGACCCCCCTGAAGAATTTTCAGGCTACGATAGACTACTAGGTTTCTACTATTGCGGTTTATCACCAGAACCCCAATATGAGCTAGCTAATGACAAAAAAAAAAAAGCTTTAAAAACCGAAGTTCCTATCTTCTGTTTAGAAGCCCATTTATACAAGCAATATAAACAGAAATCAGGGTATTTGGATGCAGTGTCTTTTTTTTTTTTTTAAACTAGCAGTTATCAAACCACAGCGACGACTGATTAATGGTACTTGTCAACAGGATGGTTAAAACACAGTTGAAAAGCTTAACTGGAATTGGCTCAGTCCAACAATAGCAGCTGGCTTAAGGACACCAAGAAAGGTCTTCATCTTTCTTTCAAACCCAAAAATAATCTGTTCCTTTTATAGATGCATGTACATCAGTATGTATAAACACACATTTTAAGAGGCCTACAGAAGTTGTGTAATTTCCCTATTTATTTCATTTCTGTATATCTGAAGTTATCATGGCTCATATCTGAGCATATGAATGTAAAGATTGGGGAAGAGATTACACATTTTCCCCAAATAAAATTAAAGAATGGCTCCTACTTAACCAGATTCTGAATTGTTTAGTGTATAGACACTGACCAAAGGAGCATCTGTAATATGCTGTGTACTACATATAAAAGTTCTTTTTGGGAAAAGGCAAGTTCATCAAAACAACAGACATGGATACCATTTTTCCTTTCCATGTTAAAAAAAAAAATGGAGATTTTTTTCTGTAGCTGTTTGTCTACTTTGGAGTTAAAAATAGTTACAGTGAGAACTTTTTTTAAATACCAAAAAACTTTACAGGCGCTCATGAAGATCCCCTGGTTTGTTAAACTATGAAACACATATACATGTACAAAACACATCTACTTCCTTTTCATGTCATGGTCCCATTACTTCTAAAATAAGCTGCCTGTAAAGGTGCAGACACAATACAGAAAGCAATACTTAACTAACAAATCTTTTCTAATGTCTCACATGCATCTAGAATAAGCAGAGAATAAATGTGAAAAATCAAGAGGGGGAAAAGGTTGCCTGTATAATATGAAGGCCCTAATATCAAGACGGTCCCAATAATATTGGGGTGTTTAGTCACCTTAACTGCATCGGAAATTTCCCCTAGCCATGCTCCTCTCTCCTTCATTAAAGTCCAAGACAATAAAGCAGCAACATCCCCCACCTGTTTAAGCTTAACAGTGATAGATTACTAACAACTCTTCCTTCTCAAAACACAAACACTAAAACATATTTTAAACCCTGGCCCAAATTTTGACATCTCTAGATGAAAGGTCCATGTTACACATAGCCTACTTAGTTACTGAGGGGACACAGTGTCGTTTCCACTGGTGCTCAGGAGGTCATGTGTACTAGGTACATTGGTTTATACTAAGTACATCAACAGATTGCCCTGTATTAAAACAGATCAGGATTTTTCTACTGAAAATAATCCCCCAAACTGCTTTTAATTCTCCCAGTCAGGTATCTGATTTATGCCCTGTTTTCTCATGCCACCCTGAAGAGACACCCCACTCATAGTGCTGAAATATTTAAACTCAGTTTAAAACTTCAGCAATCTTAATTATCCTGTGGCTATGATTTTGATAGCCCAGAAGCATTCTACAATGAACCAGTTTACTTACGAAGCCTGCAGTTTTATGCCAGATTTATATCTGAAATAGCACAGGGATCTGTGCAATAATCTTATTTTATCAGAGAGGTAGCTGGGTTAGCCTGTATCTTCAAAAACAAGAAGTCCTGTGGCACCTTATAAAATTTTTAAATAGGCCAATTTCTCAGACCCACTTTAAAGAATGACCAAGTGAATCCCTACAGCCCACAAAGGAGGTTGAGGCACTGGAGAATTTACAGGCCGTTCGTTCTTCTTGCTAAAACCACAGTTGGGGCAATAAAAACATTGTTCAAGAGCCTGACGGTTGGCAGCACCAGTGAGACCCCAGTACATACACTACAACAAGGAGTTAGCTGCTCATAAAATTTTGGTAAATCCCGGAGAAAGGTCGTGCTGACTCAAGGAATCGCAGCTGGAGGAAACGTTCTAGAACAGAATCCCACCTCGGCTCTCCCTTCCGATGAGTCCGCGCCAGCCGGCGCTTTACGGAGCACCCCGGAAAGGCAGCCACTTCTGGGGAGGAGGGCGGCGGTGGCGAGGGCAAGGGGACCCTTCCCGCCTCCTCTGCAGAGCAAACCGGGATTGCATGTCTGGAGTCCCATTGCAATGCGGGGCCAGGACCGTGGGCAGCCAAGAGGACGTGCGCTCGGGGGCCACAGGCTGCCCAGGCCCAGCTTCAGGGAGCAGCAGGCTCCGGGGTCTGCCCCACCCGGCTGCAGTAGCAGCTCCTCTGCCCGGCCCCTGGAGCCCCGATCGCTCACAAGCCGCGCCATTGCTCGCACCCCGGCAGCGGCACAAGCGGAGCTCCCCCGGCTGTTTCCGCCGCCTGCATCCCGGCCGCTGCAGCAGCATCCTCCCAGCGGCCCCCTCCACAGCCTCCTAGCTCAGCCCGTCCTCACCCGCCCGGCTTCTCCGGGGCCGGCCCTGTCGCCGCGGCCCTGCTGCGCACGCGACACCTCCTCCAGCTGCGGCCGCCGCAGGCTGCAACCCCACAACTGCAGCGCGGGCGGCTCCTGTCTCAATCCCGCTACCTTAAAGGCAGGGAGAACGGGAGCCTCCCCCTCCGACAGAAAATGCTTTGGCTCCCTTTGTCTGAGCTGCTCTCACCCGGGCAACGGAATATATCTTCATAAAGCTCCATCTCTACATCCCCCGCATGCAGCTGCTCTCCTTAGCCAAGCACCCTGGGACATACCGGCCAGCTACCGAGCACGGCTGCTTGGCATGCCCGCAAAGGGGTCGGGACCCTCAGGCAGCCCTGGCTTATATTTGCATCACTGTGGTCTGGAACTGACCAGACATTATCACCAGAAGTGGCACATCATCACCATGGGCACCACCACTAAGCTGATAGGATAGCACTTTGCCTAGGGTACTTCAATCACCTCACCACCCTGGGCCTGCTCAGGAACCAAGAAGGCAGCTCTATGTGCCACTGAGTTAAACTATGCTAATGTAACAAAACAAAACAGTAGGCATGGAACACTTTAAACACTAAGAAAATGATTTATTAGATGATGAGCTTTCCTAGGACAGACCCACTTCTTCAGAACTATACCCTATTGTAATTAAAGGGACACTGTCAGATTAAAAGCCCTGTAGGACATGCAGGCCTGTAGCACCTTAGAGACCAACAAATGTATTTACTAGGTAATGAGCTTTCATAGGTAAGACCCACTTCCTCATATTTGGAGTGCACAATTAAAATTCAGGGTTTCTATAGCCGGGAGGAAAGAAAGAGTGGAAAAAAGGGAGGTGAGATTACCAGACACTAACAGGACCAATAGATGAAGCAAATTAAGTAAAGTGGGATGTGTGCCATTCCTGCAAATACCAAAGGTGGGGAGATTGCCCTTGTAATTGATTTAAAAGTTGTCATTCTTCTAGAAAAGGATTTTACCACAATATTATAGAGGGCAACTTCTGAATTGGAATTCATTTGCAAATTTCACACTTTAAATGAGGCCTTAATAGGGATCTCGATTATATTATGCACTATTGAATGTCCAAGGAGGTTCTCCTACAAGTTTAGGTGTAGTCCAATTTGTGAGGACATATCTATATCCATTCATCCTTTGGTACAGAGACTGTCCAGCTTGTTCAATGTACATGGCAGAGGGGCATTGCTGACACATACCACCTTATTGGATGAACACTTGATGGTGTGGCCAAAAACGTTTCTTTTTCTGTTCTAGTAATACAAGTTAAGGGTTGGACAACCCACTAAATAGTAAAAGTACCATGGATATTGGTTGTTTTTGGTGTTGGTTTAGTTTTATTTGCTCATTTTGAACAGTGAAAATAAATATTCTGCTCCCAATCAGATTCACCTATTTCTAAACACAGTGATGTAGTAAACTATTTAACTTTTTAAAAAAGCATTGACATATTAGATTTTGTGAAAATCTAGATAAAATCTAACCTATTTGAAGTAATTCATTAAGAGTTTGTCTCAGCATGTCCATTAAAGAAAGATGACCCACAGAGGAAAACAAAATGGGCACTTGTCTTTTTCTTTCCTCTTTATACGTCTAAAAACTTGTTCCTCTGATGACCTCAAAGAAACCAAATGACCTCTACTCCCACAGTTGCTATAATATTAACTGATAACACTTTACATAAGACAATTTATGATGATATGAAACAGAAACTACCATATCCATTGCAGATCCATGCAAAATATAAATAAATCAGCTTGCCACTTGACGAAGCGCACAACTGGCAAATAGAAAATAGCATATTAAAGCTTAACAGGATATTCCATTTCAAAGATAATTCCCTCTTTGTTTTATGCTATACTTAGTTATTCATATTGAACACACAGCATTCTATGGGGTTTAGGTAAAGAATTTAATTATGCAGAATAAATTAAATACTTAATTGTGTCAGATGAGCACAGCTTCTATGATGTGAAAATAACTTCTCTAGCTTTCTGAAATTTTTGAAAAAGCTAATCAAATAGCAAATGAGGGCTATTCAGGGGTTGTAAGTTTATCTGAAGCTTCAAAAATCTTATAATAATGTCCTGCCTAAAGATTTACTTCAAAGAAGATAAGGCGTTATTAAGATAGAGTAAGGGTTAAAGTCTCATTGGGGACAGCAAATTTTCTAGCTCATTATAGGGACTCTTTTACATCCTTTGCTTTATCTAATTCTTGACTTCCCCTGCCCACTTCTGCCCCTCTGCTCTCTGATTTGCTCACCTTGATAATAATTTTTTTTATTTCAACTTTGATTACTAATTTCAGTAATTTCAACCTTGATTACTATTTTTGGTTCTCTGTGCCTTAAATATTGAGTCTGTTCTGCTATGGCTATGATCTGAAGCGGTGGGTCTGTCCCACGAAAGCTCTTCACCTAATAAATTATTTTGTTAGTCTTTAAAGTGCTACTGGACTGCTTTTTTGTTTTACTCATACATAGACTAGCATGGCTCTCTCTCTGTTACTAGTTAAACTTCAGTGTCTTCACCACATCAGAAAGTTGTACTTTTTCAATTTTTTAAAAAATATATTGCTGTAGGTAAACCAGTGCACGCTGATTTTCATTTGACTTTGCTTTAAAAAAGCGTCCTAATCAACAGGAGCTATCATCTGTTGGGGACTAGGACAGGAGGCTGAGCAGAGGGTGATGCTGAAGGAAGCTGGCAGTGCTATTTGAGACTTCGGAACCTTACAAGCAGTGTTCCCTTTTTTCCATCCATGGGCAGAATAAATTTTGGTACATGCCCCAAGGCATGTGCAGATGTGTGCCACCAGTAAAAACACATGCTGCTGGCTGTGGACAGCTGTGCGCACTCTGCTAATCAGCTGGTCTGCTGCCCAAGCACTCAGCTTACAGGGAACACTGTTTACAAGCTACAACGCCTGCAGCATTTGCCTGCATGTGGTGCACCAGGCACCACCAAAGACTATTCCAGAGACCATATGAAGGGCAACACAAGGAGGAAGGAGGCTGAGGACTAGATGGGACATTACTGTGGGGAAAATTGCTGATAATGAAGGCCTTTCAGAGTAGGAAGTCAGAGCCGAAGTCAATGAGGCCTATGACTAGAGAAGGGGGAAGCCAGCTGAGCAACAGATCACACTGCCATGGAAATGGGAGAGGAGACAGAGTGTTCAAAGGAAGAGGAAAAGAGGGTAGAAAGGATTTTGGGTGAACCCAGAGGCAGAGGGAGAGAGCAGGAGATGAAGTAGTCATGGACACATGTCTGGGAGTTGTGAGCATTCCAAAATAAACGAGAGGAGGAGAGAGTGATAGTGGGGAGAGGAGAAGGAAGCGCTACCGGTATTGTGGTGATGGCAGGGAATGGTGCAGGAGAAAAGGATAATGACTAGGCAGGGCCTGGGCTGGGGCAGCCATCAACATAGAGAACGAGGATGCAGAGGTAGGGCTTGGATTTGAGAAAGCAACAGGAAAATATAGAGCTGGTGGCAATTTTAAAAAGAGAAAGGAAGAATGTGTCATAGTGGGAGCTGGAAGAGAAGAAAGGCAGGGCAGGGGAGTGTTTGGAATCAAGGAGGTGCTACAAGAACAGCCAGTTATTTTCCTTTGTGGAGGGGGAAGTTTGGTTAAGTTCAGTGGCAGTTCTCCACCCTGGTGGTCATCTCTTTGTATCAGAGGAGGGATAGCAGTTTGGTGGCACATCTGCTGAGCAGCTACTTGGTAATCTCTGAATGTGACAAGGTAGATACCAGATGTTCACCATACAATGCCTGTGATCAACAGACCTTTAAGTTGGTCGTGCTTCGGTCCATGATCTGTCTTATTTCATCCTACTCTTTTCCTATCTGCCCCCTCACCTCCCCCTTCCTCCAAACTCTTTATAATTCAAGGCAAGTGACTTCTCATAACCAAGGAATGCTGTGATCTGGATTTTTGCCCATGCCCTCCTCATAAGTACTTTGCTTATATTTTGTAGGATTAAAAGCTTTAGAAGGCTCTTTCTTAGGAAGCAGTTTCAGACCATATATCTGTCTGAGGCACTGGTATCTCCTCACCCCCACCCCATTTAACTATCCTATCTGAGCATGTCATAAGCTTCCATATGTTTCTCTTCATGGTGCCTCTCTGAGAAAGGGCCGTGGTATGTAATGCCATTGTATCAGTGGAGAATCCAAGCACAGAGCAGCTAAGTGATCAGGGTCTCCCCAGATGCTGTGACAGAGCAAAAAGCTGAACCAGCCAGGCTAGCATCCCATCTACTGGACAGTCCATCTAGAGATGGGGGAGAAATTTGAGCACTGAGTTTGTTTCTATGGCCTTTTAGCCCTGACTAACTCAGCCTTCAGCCTAAAGAAAAGATTCTGCTGTTTTGTGAAGATATATTTCTGGTATGTATCTGTATCCTAGCAACAATAAATCAGATACAGTCCTATATTAACTGTCTCTCAGCCTCAGTTAAATTCTTGGCCATGATCAAGATCCTGATCTAAGATCAAGCCAGAATGTTTCAACAAAGGGAGAACCTTTCATCACAACCAGCCCAGGAAAGCTTCTTGGACACATAGGAATTTTTAAGGGACCCCCAGGATAAGCTGTGGCTTAGAGAAGAGCTAGGTAACCTATTTATGACAGAAAGTGATGGCTACTATCTATGATCCATACAACCTGGGCAACTAAAATTCAAGATCAGTCTGTAGTAATCATCTCCAAGTGATTCTCTTGTAAATAGGTGGATTAAAAAACTCCCTTTGCCCCTTCATCATATATATTACACAGTATATGGAGCATCTGCCAAAACCAAGATGCTGACATTTCAGTCCATGCTAATTAATTTGTTTTGTAGCCAAACTGCTGTCTAAATGTTTCTTAAGCCACAAGTTCCACAGTATTTTAGTGTCCCAATGTGTGCTGGATGTTAACTGTAGGATCACTCTCCTGAGACATAATACCCCCAAATCAGTGAATGGGGAAGTCAATGAATTATTTACAATCTAATCAGGAGACATGTTTTTGAGTCAGAGTAACACCACAATTTAAGTACTGTATATGAAGTCAGAACTAGCTGTCCAGTATTGCCAGGAAACTGAGTGTAATTAATATAAAAGTATACTTTGAATATGAAAATGCTTTGTGCATATATTCACTGCTGTTTAGGCATGAAAGATTAAAGTTATGTTTTTAAACTGGTTAAAAGAAAGAAAACAAAAGATAGGAATAAATGGTCAGTTTTCCAAATGAAGAGAGGTAACTTGGGGTATTCTGCAGGGGTTCATTCTGAGACCTATTCAATACACTCTAACAATCTGGAGACAGGGATAAAGAATGAGCTAGCAAAATTTGCAGATGAAACTAATCTGCTCAAGTATCAGAGGGGTAGCTTTGAAGCAAAAGACTTATCCGTCTTTAGGTGACTAACAAACAGCTTTATTGAATTCAATAAGGTAACAGATGAGCCAAACTGGATACTAGTAAAACCAGGTCCAGCAAGGCTGCTTGATGCAGCTAACTCTAGTATTTTGTGCCCTTACGCAAACAAGCCCAGTGCCAGAGGCAATTAGTTAGAGAATCGTAAATCACTTTCCAAACAAAAACCATTATCAGCAAGGAGGAACAGGTGTCAGGGAGTAGGAGCCCCAAATCCAAACAGTTCATTACCGCATTCCATAGAGCTCATCCTCCCAGCCATTCCCAGATTGGTGAGGAAAAGTTCAAGCTCTTGTGTACGTGCCAAAATAAGAAATGTGAAACGGCTTCTATATAAGATGGCTTCCACAGTAGCCAAGTTAGTCCGTATCTTCAATAACAACAAGGAGTCCTGTGGCACCTTATAGACTAACAGATGTTTTGGAGCATAAGCTTTCGTGGGCAAAGACCCACTTTGAAGCCCACAAAAGCTTATGCTCCAAAATATGTGTTAGTCTTAGGGGAATGATATCTCCCTGTCCCATATTTGAGACAGGTAGATATGGGAGGAGGGGGCAGCTCCTCCTGGCTCCACCAAGCCCCAGGAAGCTGGGAAGGAGGTGGCAACCCCTGGCCCACCCCAGGAGCCCAAGGGAAGCGGCAGCCACCAGCCCATCCCAGGAGCCCGGGCTCATCTTCTGGAAGAAAAGGTCAGGGAGGTGAGGCTCAAATACAGGACAAAATAATAGGGACTAAATTAGCTATTAGCCCTTAAGAGAGAGCTTGGTGTCATTGTGGATAGTTCTTTGAAAACATCCACTCAATCTGCAGCAGCAGTCAATAAAGCACTAGAATTCTAGAAATCATTTAAAAGGGGTAGAAAATAAAACAGAAACTACCTTATTGCCTCCATATAAATCTATGGTATGTCCACGTCAGGAATACTGCATTCAGATGTGGTTGTCTCATCTCAAAAAGGGTATTTTGGCTTTGGAAAAAGTTCAGACTAGGAGTTTAGAACAGCTGCCACATAAGAAGAGATTAAAAAGACTGGGGCTTTTCAGCTTAGAAAAGAGGAGACTAAGGTGGTATGATAGAGACCTATAAACTTATGACAGGTATTGGGAAAATAAGTAAGGAAAAGTTATTTACTTGTTCCCATAACACACGAATAAGATGGCAATGAAAAGAAATTAACAGCAGGTTTAAAATGAACAAAAGTGAGTATTTCTTCATGCAATGCACCGTCGACCTATCCAACTCCTGGCCAGAGGATGTTGTGAAGACCAGGATTTTAACAGGGTTCAAAAAATGAGCTAGATACATTCATGGAGGATAGCCAGGATGCTAACTCTTAGCCATGATGGGTAGGAATAGTGTCCTTAACCTCTGAGAGGCTACATCTACACTAGCCCCAAACTTTGAAATGGCCACGCAAATGGCCATTTCGAAGTTTACTAATGAAGCGCTGAAATGCATATTCAGCACTTCATTAGCATGCGGACGGCCGCGGCACTTTGAAATTGACGCAGCTCGTCCTGATGGGGCTCCTTTTCGAAAGGACCCCACCTACTTTGAAGTCCCCTTATTCCCATGAGCAGATGGGAATAAGGGGACTTCGAAGTAGGTGGGGTCCTTTCGAAAAGGAGCCCCGTCAGGGTGAGCCACGTCAATTTCGAAGCGCCGCGGCCACCCGAATGTTAATGAAGCGCTGAATATGCATTTCAGTGCTTCATTAGTAAACTTCGAAATGGCCATTTACGTGGCCATTTCGAAGTTTGGGGCTAGTGTAGACACGGCCAGAATGTGCGACAGGGGAAGGATCAATGATTACCTATTCTGTTCATTCCTCTGGGACACCTGGCATGACCACAGAAAACAGTGTACTGGGTTAGATGGACCTTTGGTCTGACCCAATACAGCCATTCTTATGTTCTCTCAGTTAAGGACATTACATAGTCACTAATAAAAACTTCCATGGTATTTTACAGTTAACTTACAGGAAATGAAGCCTCTGAATGTGTAAGTTTGCATTGAAGTGGAGAAGCACGATGACCATAACTGTAATAAGCAAATGTATTCCAGTTTGTAGCCTGAGTAGATTTGACATTTTATCTTCTCCTTCCATCATGCAGCTAAAAAGCAGAGAGGAAAAACTTTCTGAAAGAAGGCATGGAGAAACCTCCATAGTCCCAGTGTACAATACTCCATATTCCTATTAAAGTAGTACGTATAAACTGTGACCAAGCTCCTCCCCTGCGTAGGTGGGTCTCATGCTTTCAGGCAGATTGGCTCACAGGAGCCCTTAGTTTAAACACTTTCCCTCAGGCACAAACTTGCCATTTATTTAGCCACCCTCACCATTGACCAGCCTGGAGAAAGGACAGAGAATCAAACCTATAGTCTCTGCTACCCCTCAAGTGGTTTGGGGCAGGACAGACTCCTTTTCCAAGCTAGTCCTTCCCCTATGGCATGTCCCACTGTCCAGTTCAACTCTCTCCCATGGGATAATGGGAGCTGGGGATTGAGTTAACCTGAGCACACCCTCTACTCTGGTTTCCAGCCCAGAGACCCTGTGATAGTCTATAATGTCTCCAGGGCCAGCTGCATGACAGCTACTATTCCCTGGACCACTTCCCCTCCAGCCCTCCCTAGCACCATCCTTACTGCAGACTTTTCTTCCGAGTACCTGCTAGCACTTCTCCTTCCCAGACCTTCCACAGCACCTTCCGTCCTTGGCTCCTTGCACACTCAGCAAGCTAAGAGATAAGGAGTCCCTTAAACCAATAACAACCGGTTCTTCAGTGGTTCCAGGTATCCTGATTAGCCTGTCTCACTCGATTCTCAAAAATTCCCAATTGACTCCAGGTGTCAGACTGTCTCCCCTAATTGATTCTGGCAAATTCCTGTTTGTTCTGGATTAGCCCTTCTTAGTTTACCTCAGGGAAAAGGGACCTATTAATCTGGAGCTAATATACTTCCCAACTATTACTCTCCTGTACCCTTCTCCTGGCTATGGCCAAGGTGGCTGGTCATAACACCATGGAGCGAAGGTTGGCTGAGGGAGGAACCTGTGACTGTGGGGCCTGTTTCCATTCCCCTGTTCACACATACGAGCTGAGTTCCTCTGGGTGTCATCCTCTGGCTCCCTCAGTGCTTTCAAGGTACACTGGGTGCAGTCTGGGGCTCTCTGCTTGGTGTCCTCTTCTGGTTCCCTTGTTTTAGCCCATTGATCTTCACACTCACCCCTTCTCCCCTATCTTCTTCTCATTATTCCCAAGTCATCACTTGGTTTCCTGGGTTCAGTGGAGCCTCTTATTCCTGCCACTACCCAGTTGCAGATAGGATCACTTCCTTGTAGCCCTCTGGCCTGACCTTTTCACAAGACATAAGCACAATGTAGTTAAACACTTTCATCAGAATTCAGGCATGATGTCCTCATTGCATAGAGATGTTTGCTGTAGCTTATTATAAGACGACAGCAGATGTCCAATAAGATCAGTGAAGTGGTTTTTAGCCATGATGGTTGACCATTTCTGCTAGAATCCTACTGGTAACCTGTCAAATTTAACATTCACAGGGCTTTAATAGCAACCCAGCAGGCTGCTTTAGGAAACATGGCAAGTGACAGTAAGGCTACATCTATACTACCATGGTAAGCCTACCTAAGCTACATGATTCCAGCTGTGAGTAACGTAGCTGGAATCAATGTATGTTAGGTCACATTACCATTGGGGCAACACTGTGAAGGGATCAACATGAGAAACTCTTCCATCAGCTTCTCTTATTCTTCTTATCCAAGGTAGAGCAGGGTATTGACTGCAAAGCAATCTGCAGTCAATTTGGCGTGTCGTATCTAGACCTGCTAAATCAAATGCCAGTGGATCAGTCTCAGGGTGTGGATCCAGGCTGTAGTGTAGAGAGAGGCTAAGGCGCAAAAAAAAAAGTTTTGATGTTGTGAATGTGGTTGCAATACCAGTCTCACCACAAAACAAATTATGGCCACTGCAGGACCGGGGAGTGTTCCTAACCCTGACATGTTCATAACTGTGAATAAAACATTATGATTCTTTCACAAGTTTACAGCTCAACTTGAACCTAATATAGCTTTGAAACTTTATTTTACAGAAATAAAAAATCTGCTTTTAAGCAGCTTAATTTAAATGAAACGAGCACAGAAACAGGTTCCTTACTTTGTCAAATTTTTTGTTTCCTCTATTTTACTAGTTTGCATTTAACAGAGTTTTTACTGTACTTTTTGTTTTCTTGCAGCGGGGGGCGGGCAGGAGGGGTCACTGCAGCTGCCCAGTTGCATACTTAAGGTTCCAGAGGAGTTGTCTGGTTGACCGATCAGTTTATAACTCCAGTGTTGTAACTCTGAGGAGGTTCTTCTGTAACTTTATATTCAGGTCTGATCTACTCTCTGAGCAGTGAGTTTAGGGCACAGAGGTGAGAGCTACCAGCAAAGCAATAGTCACAAGGGGTGATGTGTAGGTGGGCACATGCTCCCAAATGCTGTGGACAAGGGGCCAGCCAGCAACTAACACAGGGACTAGGAGAACGAGCAGGGAGGCCTGGTGTCCACAGTAGGAGTCCACTGCCACCCCCAGCATAAGGGGCAGGCAAGTCCCCAACTCTGCCTCAGAGGCTTATGGTCTCTGCCTGAAACTGAGAAGAGGGACTGACTGGGATTTAGTGGAGTCTTTTCACCTGAAAGGACTAACCCTACTCCAGAACAAGCTCCAGCCTTAGCTTGTGTGTAGTAGGGTTCCCTACCATCGACTGGTGGAGGTTAGAGCCCCATCTAGGCAGCCTTAGGATATATTTGCACTGCAAAGGAACACCCACAGCACGAAATCTCTGCCTAGGAGCAGTGCCTCCTGGATGGGTTGTGGGGCTAAAAATAGCAGTGTAAACATTCCAGCTCGGCCTACAGCCTTGTCCTCTGAGACCCTATTTGCTGAGGCTCTGTCTAGCCCAGACCCAAATGTCTCCACAGCTGTATTTAACCCTGCAGCCTAAGCCCCAAGAGCCCAATTCAATTGACTCCATCTCTGAGACTGGTGCCGCAGGGTTTTCTTAGGCACATCTATGCTGCAACGTGTCCACCTCTCAGAGCTCTAGGAAAACAGCTTGGGGACCCAGCTGTCACCACACCCAAAGCCAGTAAGTACTTGCTCAGAAGCAGGTTCTTCCCCACAATCTGTTCACCTGCCTGGGAGAGGCTCCCTAGCACCAGCTCCCCAGTCCCACCCCACAGTGCATCATTTCTGTTCTTTCCCCAGTGTTTGAAAGTGCATATTTGCGCCAAAGAAATATTCCAGGCCAAGTTCTTTAGCATAAACATGCTACCTCCCAGTGAGCGGCTTGGGAAAACCCTAATAAAAAAGCACTGCAATGTGGCATTAGTGAGTCCTAAAATAAGGTCTGTTCATCATGTGTGTTACCAACATACACTCTCAGCCCATGTATTTGTACCGTAAGCAAAAGGGCCAACGAACCAAAAAAATTATGTGGCTGTTAAATGTTGGAATTTTCCCCTCTCGGATAAGACTTACACTTGTAAGTGGTCAGTAAAAGATGGTTGGCTAAAGTATTTTAACAGCAATATTACACCTCCAATTGTCCCTGGTTCTGAAGGTAACAGAAAAATTGAGGAGAGGTTTACACATAGTTTAAATAGCTGGAAATGGATGATACAGCATGGGGAGGGTTGGCAAAACTATCCTTGGCCACACACAAAAAAAGTAAAAGAAATAACAAGCAGTCCTGGAGCACCTTAAAGACTAACCATTTTATTTGTTAGTTTTGTGCGGGAAGGTGGGTCTTACCCATGAAAGCTCCTTACGTAATAAATAACATGGTTAGGCTTTAAGGTGCTACTGGACTGCTGTGAGTGGGGAGGGTGTTTTTTTTTTTCTGATGAAGCTAGACTAACACAGCTATCCCTCAGCCTTTTAGCCACAAGGCAGAGGTGACTCGGTTAGAAGCAGGCAATGTCATAGGAACATTTTTAAGAATGTGGTGCTGACACACACCCACCCACCCACACACACACACACACACACACCTCACCCGCAGTTACCCTGTTCTGCCCCCTCTAGCTGAGGCTGGGAGCAAAGCCCTGTATGCGGGCAGCAGTTCGGACACAAGACTGGCAGCAGAGCCCCCAGCCCAGCATGGGGCCAAAACAGAGCCGTCTGCCTTGCAGGGTCAGACACTGGGACCCCAGAGCCAGCAGCAAAGCCCCAGCCATAAAGAGGCAGCAGCCATGACTCGGGGTGCAGAGACAACAAAGCCCCTGAAGAATGGTGCCTGCCGTGGGGCTGGCAGTAGAGACCACAGTATGCAGGGAAACTGCTGAGACCCTGGGCACTAGGTTAGGAGGCCAGGGATGCTGCAGCATCACCCTGGAGCTCCAGTTCCCACACCCAGAGTGGAGGGAAATGCAAGTCGCATGCTCCCTCAGATTTCTGCCAGGGTTTATATGTCCTGCCCTAAACCCCACTGCACACCACTAGATCCTTTAAAATATACCCCCCATTATCAACACTCATGCATTGTCTCTGCCAAAAGGAGGCATGAAAACTGAAGGAAAGAAACAATTTTCAAAAAGTTGCAAAAGAAGTCTTACAAAAGTAACAGAGCACATCACAGAGCTCAAAGTTTACATTTCTTTAGAGGTCAGCAAAATCATTAGAGTTGCTGTTGCTTCTTATTAAGATTGGCCATGCATAAAGCCTCAAAAAAGGATTCCTAGGAACAAGGATTATATAAAGTTTGGATGGTGAATCATTCTCTCTCATTTACTGTGAGCTTTTACTCGGATTTGAAAAAAAAGAGTTATGTTCATTTACTTGTCGGTGCCAGCTCAGCAGAGCGAGTGTGTGTTCCGTCAACCCGAGCAAGATAACTTGGCTCTGATGATCGGTCATATTTCAGAACATTTCTAGGGGGCTGTTTCTGGTTGATAGAGAAGGAAGCAAACGTTTTCACCTGCCAGCTATTCTTCAAGCTGACAGAATAGTCATTCATCTAGCATCTTCTTCTCTTCCTGTAGGTGCAACAAAGCTGGGGCCAAAGTGATTTGAAAAAAAAAATAAAATAAAATAAAAATTAAAATACCTTACCAGGGTGGGACTGGGACACAACACATGTCCTGCAGTAAAAACATGAGGGCAGGATAGCAAATGCCTAGAAACTCCACAAGCTTTACACTATGCCATCCTTACTCCCAGAATCCAAGACAGGGGCTGTGGCTAGACAGCCTCTGGCTATTTCCAGTTTCTGTGAATGGCTCTTGGGAGTCATAGGCATCCAAATATATGTTGGAACAGCCTTGAGGCTACTCTAAATTACTTTAGGGGGGTCAAACTATTCCCAAGATTACCCCAGAATTAAGGAGCCACAAACATGACTAAAGCCATCTTTGCCCTCTGCCCCTTATGAGCCATGCTGACCACAGCTTGGTTAGATCAGATCATCACACACATGGCATGTTTGTCACCTGACCAGCTTTTTCCAGTATCAACTCTTTTAAGGAGTAACTGTCTTGGGAAATGTGTAACAGTGTTCAGATACACACTGCCATCGGTTCAAAAGTCAGATGTGGCAACCCTTGGCCCAAGGCTGGGTGTGTTCTTTGGGTCTGTGGTTCGACTGGCTACTTTTCACTTGCAGGCATACTTACTTGCTGGGACATCCACCACTTTTTAGACCTCTGCTACATGGAGGCTATTTCCAGGAATAACACTGGTTAAGTCATATGCCTGGTGGCTGGAGGCTTCACATGTAAATTATTAACATTGTTACCACTTGGGACAGCTCACAGAGATTAACAGGAAAGTTGTGAGCAAGACACAAGAAGTCACTCTTCTGCTCTATTCTTCACTGATTAGGCCTCCACATTTCAAGAAAGATGTGGAGAAACTGGGGAAGGTCCAGAAAAGAGCAACAAGAATGATTAAAGGTCTTGAGAACATGAGTTATGAGGGAAGACTGAAAGAATTAGGCTTGTTTAGTTTAGAAAATAGAAGGCAGAGGGGGCATGATAGCAGTTTACAAGCACCTAAACGAGTGTTGGAGGAAGAAAAATTGTTCTTGACCTCTGAGGCTAAGAAAAGAAGCAAGGAACTTAAACTGCAGCGAGGGAGGTTTAGGTTGACCAATAGGAAAAACTTCCCAACTGTCAGGGTGGTTAAACACTGGAATAAACTACCTAGGGAGGTTGTGGAATCTCCATCACTGGAGATATTTAAGAGCAAGTTAGACCGACATCGGTCAGGAATGGTTGATTGTCCTTGGTCCTGCTGTTAGGGCAGGGGACTGGACTTGATGACCTCTCAAGGTACCTTCCACTTCTAGTGTTCTATGATTATCCCTCAACTTGAACTAAAGCATCTGAATTAGAACAGGTTCTTCAAAACTGATGCACAAAAAAAGTGAATTGTCTTACATGACCAGGATATGCCCTTTGCTGCTGGGAATATTCTTTCTGAGTTACCATTGCTCAGGTCCAAGTCTGAGTCAGGCTGTGATCCTAGACCTGGCTTGAGTAAAACATTTCACATCCTACCTTTGCCGTTCTCACCTTGCTCATTCCCTACTCTGGCACTTCTATATTAGTTTTTTATACATTTTGTGGCACACCTACCAGGACTTTCCCCATGCACAGAAAGAGCACTAGAATGAGGGCTAAAACAGTGGATAGAGAAATATAGCATCACAAGTCTCCCTTTGCAGTCTGGCTTTTAATGAGTTACATTTACTGAATAGCTGGAACTGTGCTTTTGATTGTGCCCCTGGGATACAGAGAAAGCACTCTGTATACTCCAACTGATTTTTATTTTGATACATAAAATCAAGGAAGTAGTCCACCGAAAGCCAACCAATATCAATGTAATGAGAAAGCACATTGGTTCTGTGTTATGACTCTCTTGGAAAAAAAATAACCAGACATGCGTGGGTGACTCTTTTTGGATATGCGAAGGGGGCTTGACTTTTAGCTGACTATCTATACCTTCCACTGCCTTCAATGCCACTAAAAGTCAAATCCAATGTGTCTTAAGATGGGCACTCAAGAAATGATGCACTCCCACAAATAACTGTGGGTAAAAATGTTTCACTTTCACCTCTATCTATGTGTCTCAATTCCTAGTTATCCATCTGTAAAGGAAGGTAATGCCATCACGACAAAGCTGTATGAAGATTTAACTTACTGTCACCACTAAAGGAAACAATTCTTGGCATTTCACATGCCACATCCCAGTCAAAGGTAGACATTTTCTGACAAAAAAAAAACAAAAACAGAAAGAGTAGGGGTTTTAAACTTCCTTGTTATTGACTTTCTTTAAAAAAAATGACTTGGTTTCTCCAAAACAGCCTGGCATGCTAACTTTATCTTTTTACTGAGGGCCACTGAAAAGGCTTCATCATATTGTTTGGTGAGGGAGAGGCTGCTGGGGAAATCACAAGGGTAGGTCACCTGATGCTGGAAGATACCCATGATGGCTAGTGAGGATTCTGGAATACAAAGAGAGCTGCAGATTTCAAAGTGCCCCACCACCGCTTTCAGGCTGAAGAGAAAGCACAATCTCATCCCTGTATGCAGTAATACTAGTGTTCAGCTGTGAGGCTACTTACTGTCAAGGGTGCTAGGCCTCATGACAAGTCAGAGCTAATTCTCCTGTCTGAGGTTTTTCCTGCTTTCACATGCAGGAGGTCTGGTAATTATTGCAGAACATGCATGCTGGAGGCAGACAGAGCTACGAGAAGCAGTAAGGAGTTATCTTTAGAGGAAACAGAAAGAGCTTCGTTGGGCACAGAACATTCTGGGAGTGGCTTAGTTGACGATGTCTCAACAAGGAAACTGCCTGCTGTTTGTTTCAATAGTGTCGGGGCAACGGGCCTTTGTGTACTTTAATTTAAATATATAGAAGATTACACTGAAAGCATAGCTGACTTATCACCCATTTCCTAGCCTAACAGGAACAACCTTGCAAGGCCCTGTTTTGGTGAACCACTTAAGCCAAAGGTCAACAATAATATCAGTATTTGTTGCTTTGTTGCAGGGTGTATAGAATGCACAGTGTGACAAAAGGAAAGCAGAAGGAGCCAAGTATCTCCGAGCCAGACCACTTCACACTTCCCCATTTTTCTGTTGTAGATAATGTTGGCTCAGTGCTTTCTTATTCGTCCCTCCCCTGACTGTTTCTGTTAGCCCCCGGCTAATTCAGCTCCACATCTCACTGGTTTGTTGTGCGCGCGCGCGTGCACACACACCCACCCACACACCAGCAGCAGACCTGTCCTGCAAAAACACCAACCCAGAATGCAGTGCTGGGGAGAGTGTTTGTGTGGGAGGTACCATGCACAGTATAGCTGAGACCTCTGTTCCCTTCTAGGGCATCTGGCATGGTCATGGAACTCCTAGGGTGTACTCAGACAGGGCTGCACAGCCTAATAAAGATATCTGGCCTTAGGATTTTTTTGAGTGGGGTATGAAGCAATACTTTGCTCCCTTGCCCCCTGACTCTTGCTTGCAGGAACCAACTGCTTGCACAGGACAACTCTAAGGATTTTTGGGAAGGGTTAGTAACATAACTGAGATACATAGCAAATTAAACTGCCTCTTTTCACAAAGAGATTTTAACACCAGATTACAAAGGGAGACATCTGAATTGGAATTCATTTGCAAGTTCGATACATTTAACCTGGGACTCAACAAGGATCTCAATTATCTTGCACATTGCAAGGACAATTTCCCCACCTTTGATATTCATAGGAGTGGCAGACATCCCACTAACTCTTCCCAGAGGTCCTCCTAATAAGTGACTCCTCCCCTACACACCAGTTTCTTTTTCTGTTTTTAATCCCCTCCCTTTTTCTCCCCCATCCCCCTTTATATTTTTTCTGATTTCTCAGTTCTGCTCCATAATCTGATGAAGTGGGTTTTACCCACAAAAGCTCATTACCTAATAAATAAAATTGATAATGTTTAAGGTGCTACAGAACTGCTTCCTTTGTTTTGACTCTTTTCACATACAGATCTTGTCCACCTCTGTGATCAGGATTTTTCAGAAGTGGTTAGTGATTTGAGTGGTCATCTGACTTTCAGACAATGCCAAGTACCCAGAATCTGAAAAAGAGGCCCCGTTAAGGTATTTCATGTTATACAACAGAAATGAAGTCACTTTTGGAAACTACCTTTTGCCTTATAGAGCTGTATAGCTCACACCTCAACAAAAAAATAGCACAGCCACTATATAAATTAAAAAATGCTTTAGCTTCCATTAACATAAGGGGGAAGAGGCGACCTGAAAACAGAATTTTCAAAGAATGATATTTTTCCTTCCTACGAAAATAATTAATCACACTACAGGTTGCACATCCAAAAACCAGCACTCTCCTCTGGCAACATCCCTGGTCCAGCAAGATGAGGGATGATCCTGGACCACAACGCTGGCACAGGAGGGCAACCAGCTAGCAGCCCCACAATGCGGCAGTGAGGCCAGGCTGGAGGCCACATCCTCCAGAAGCCCCACATGGGGCCAGAGCACTGGGGCGGGGGTTGGTTGGTGGCTGTGGTTTGAGTCACAGCTGGCGAGACAGAGAGCTGTGGTCAGAGATCCAATGAGGGGTGACCAGGGACAGGGGCATTAACCTCCCCTGGTCTGACAAAATCCTTCATTCGGGACCAGTGAGGTCCCAAGGGTGCTGAACCAGGGAGGTACAGCCTGTAGCAGGTAGGCCTCTGTGGGGGAGCATTGCTACGTATCTACTAGAAATCATCATTGTAATTTATATTGTAATTTATAGTGAAATATAATTTACAGAGAATATTTCTACTTCCTCAGTATGCTGCACTGTGCTTGGTGGACAAAAATCTGGATTACCAGCAAATCCTTTGCCTTCTTTCCTTTAGACCTGTCACTGTTTTTGATCTAATCAGGATCACTCAACCCCCAAGTGCTGCATTTTATGTTAGTCCTATCTGTATCTGTTTAAAATTGTTTGACTCACCACATAGGCATATTAAGACTAACAAAATAATTTATTAGGTGAGCTTTCGTGGGACAGACCCACTTCTTCAGACCATAGCCAGACCAGAACAGACTCAATATTTAAGGCACAGAGAACCAAAAGCAGTAATCAAGGAGGACAAATCAGAAGAAAAGGATCAAGGTGAGCAAATCAGAGTAGAGAGGCAGAAGGGGGGGAAGTCCAGAATTAGATTAAGCCAAATATGCAAACGAGCCCCTATAGTGACTCAGAAAATTCCCATCCTGGTTCAAACGATGTGTTAATGTGCCGAATTTGAATATAAAAGACAGCTCAGCTGTCTCCCCTTTCAATAGTGGTGCGAAAAATTTTTCTTCAGTAACACGCAAACTCTTAAGTCATTAACAGAATGGCCCACTCCATTAAAATGTTGACTAACTGGTTTGTGGATCTGGAGTGTTTTGATGTCTGTTTTGTGCGCATTAACTCTTTGTCTAAGGGAGTTAGAAGTCTGTCCAATGTACAGAGCATCTGGGCATTGTTGGCACATGATGGCATATATGACGTTAGTTGAGGAACATGAGAATGTGCCCGTGATTCTGTGAATAAACTGGCTAGGTCCAGTGATGGTATTTCCAGAAAAGATAAGTGGACAAAGCTGGCAGCAGGCTTTGTTGCAAGGAAAGGTTCCAGGACTGGTATTCCTGGGGTATGGACTGTGGCTGTTGGTGAGGATCCTCATAAGGTCGAGAGGTTGTCTGTAGGAGAAAACAGGCATGTCACCTAGGGCCTTCTGGAGTGTGGCATCCTGACTGAGGATAGGTTGTAGGTCTTTCTCACCTTGATCATTTATTTCTGATTTGTCCTCGTTGATTACTGTTTTTGGTTCTCTGTGCCTTAAATATTGAGTCTGTTCTGGTATGGCTATGGTCTGAAGAAGTGGGTCTGTCCCACAAAAGCTTACCTAATAAATTATTTTGTTAGCCTTTAAAGTGCTACTTGACTGCTTTTTTGTTTTGATAGTATATAGACTAGCACGGCTCCCTTTCTGTTACTATTCCACATAGGCATTTTAGTTTAACATGATGTCCTCTCTTGGGATACTGTTAATCTGTGAGAGAGAAGCTGAGAGTTGTCTTCATTCTTGTGCTATTTTTAGTTTGTTATTTCTGTTTAATTAGATTTTTGTTTGTGCAAATCGTTCTGGTAGTTGACTTTGGTTGATAGTACTTTTTCTGGTTTCTTTGTTTTTTTCTTTAAATACCATTCTTTTGCCAAGATCATAGTGCATCCATCAGTTAAGTACAGGTTGAATTGCTAGTCCAGCACACTCTCAGCTGGCAACATCTGAAATATGATTGTAGTTAGCCGGACAGTTACTTATCTCAAGTTTTCTGGGGTCCCACAAAGCTTGTTTCCAGCCACCAGTCCTGGCTCTCAGTGTTCTGTGTTATTGAGTTGTAGTTTACCCCTAAATGTCTTCTGAGCCACCAGTAAGCAGTGGAAGTGTTGGCAATGCTGCTATACAATATTAACCTCCTGAGGTCCAGCAAATTCTCTCATTTGGCACCAATAAGGTCCCAAAGATGCCAGACTTATTTGCAGCCTTCTTTCTGCTGTTTGGCTGCCTCCCATTTCTCTTCTGCTTTAAAAATCAGGCAGATGGCATCCAATCACAAGAAAAGAATGGTTCACACCTGTCATATCAACTCCTACCCTTCCTGAAGGTTCATCAGCTCTATTATCTGCAGGAACACAAGCCCGCAGAATGAATTTCACTGCTTCAAAATGCTTTGGGCTGGGGGTTGTTGTTTTATTTAAAAGACAATGAAGAGGTGATTTGATCATCACCTTCATGGGAAGAAAACACCAAGTAGTAAAGAGTTCTTTAACCTAATGGAGAAAGGCAGAACAAGAGACAATGCCTGGAACACACAGGCAACATGACACAAATGTTTAACAGTGTGAGTGATTAATCATTGGAACAAACAGTCAAGGAGAGGGGTGGATTCTCTAATTTCCTGCTTTCAAATAAAGACTGAATGTCTTTCTGGAAAATTTGCATTAGCGAAATACAAGTTATTGAGCTAGATACAGAGTAACATATAGGTGAGGTCCTATGGCATGCGAGATGCAAGAGGTCAGACTACAGTAAATAGCCTAACGATACTTACTAATCCAAAATTCTCTGCTGCCTATAATTCCAGCTGAATGCAGGAGTGGGTAAAACAATGCATATCTGAGCAGCAAAAGGAGCATATGGGAGACTAAAGGAGGTGCAGTTGTAAACCAGCAGCCCAATCCTTCTCCTAAATTAAGCAGTTCTTCTTCCTTCATGTTTACTCCTCAAACTCTCATTCTTGTGCCACTGATTTCATTTAGTCACTGGGCATGATTCCCTAGGAGATCCACCAATGATCATTTCCTAATGGTCCTCAGTGATTAATAACTTTGGCAAAATGCTGACTATGCAAACACGTTAGTCTGGTCTCCAGTAGCACAGACTAGGCTTGCACTGGAGGGTGAAGAATCTTAGCACAGGGAAAAACACTTAATTTACCCTGCAATTTATGCCAACTGTGCATCTTTCTCCATGTGTAATCATTGATTCTGTTTTAATTTATGTGCAAGTGAAATATTGCTATGACATCCTGCAAAAATGATGCTAATCAAGAATGAGATGGAAAGAAATGATGGTATGGCTCTTGGTCTTGCATAGAACCTCCCACAGTCAGAGGCTCCCATCAACTGTCTTACCTAATTTATCATTCTTATTACTACTCTCAATGCCCTACAGAAATATGCCCCTCTTACATGCTTTCCCTTGTTTGGCTGCACAGAAAGTCCTCTTTGCTGCATCCCTTTCCATCCCATCCACCTTCCAGATGCTCCAAGCCTTGCCTACTCATTTGGCATTTGAAGGCACTTGAACAATATCATCAACGCTGCCTCAGGAGAATCCTAGGAGGATAGGTGCATGAACACTAGCATCCTGGAAGAGTCAAACATGACCAGTATTGAAGCCATTGTCATTCATCAACAACTTTGTTAGGTTGGTCATATGGGTCAGATGTCCGATCAGGGCCTTCCAAAACAGATTGTTTTCCCAAATGGAGGAAGGACAGGGGAGTGTTGGGGGCCAGCCAAAGCAATATAAGGACATGCTGATAGCACACATGAAAAAGTGTAGCATCGGTGTTGACACCTGGGAGAATCTTGCCCAAGACCACCCCTACTGGAGAATGGTAATCTGTGAAGGGAGGATGTAATTTGAGAGGTCCCACCACAGTGCAGACGAGAAGAGGTGGAGAAGAAAAGAACGTCAAAAACTGCCCCATGCCCTTCTAGTAGCTACTAACATCTGCCCCTTCTATGATAAGATCTGTGGCTCCAGAATCAGGCTGAGCAGCCATCAACGGACTCACAAATAGGAGGGTGACGTGAAGACATCCTAAGCATTTTCAAGTGACCACCAAGACCCATTTGGCAGCTTCTAACACAACTACCTCCATGCCCCTATCCATGCTGTCCCTTTTACAGGGTGTAACTGCAAGTTCTTCAGCAAGACCCAGCCTTGAGAATACATAAATCCCTCTTAAAAATCCACTTCTCCCATGCAGCTTATAGTGAATCAAGTTGACAATTACAAATTTTCCTATTAACAAGCAGTCCTGTAGCACCATAAAAATTAACAAATTTATAAATTCCTGATTTTATTCCTGTTTTTTCTCTTGACTTCAGTCTATTTTTTCTGTCTCCAACTTGTAAGCCCCTTGTGCCAGTGATTTTCCTTCTTCAGGGTTTCAAAAACTCCTAGCACACAAACAAAACAAAAAGCAGTCAAGTAGCACTTTAAAGACTAGCAAAATAGTTTATTAGGTGAGCTTTCGTGGGACAGACCCACTTCTTCAGACCATAGCCAGACCAGAACAGACTCAATATTTAAGACACAGAGAACCAAAAACAGTAAGCAAGGAGGACAAATCAGAAAAAGATAATCAAGGTGAGTGGCTGGTACTTCCAATGAATTTGTAATATTGGCAGTAGTTAGCATACAGCAAAAGGGGTGTTGGGGCTCAAAAGTAAAAGATGAGGACCTTACACTGTAGAAGTTGGCTCTTAATTGTTGGTGATCCCCTGAGGCAAAAGTTCAAGTTATCAGTAGTTCCCTGTCACGTTATAGAGAAACCCTGGGAAAAAAGGAACCAAGTAGTTCCTGTTAAGTGGTTTGTGACTGCTACAGTTAAATTCATTTAACTTGCAGTCTGAGCATCGGCTGCAGAATACGCACACTCCTCATCAGCACTCTTTGTTCAAAGCCTTCAAAGATGTTATGTATCTCTTTGTTTTTGCTATTTTTTTTCAATGCAGCTCTGAGCATAAAAATCTGCTCCTTCAACGTGAAGTCTTTTGGAGAAGCAAAAATGGCGAAACCTGAAGTCTTAGACATCATTGTAAAGGTATGTTCATTTGGATTGAACTCTTTGGACTTTTTAGCTATACTACCCTGCAGGTTATTTGATCTTTATGCACACAAATTTCAAGTTAATGAAGGACTGAGAATTCGAAACTGTTTTGTACAGCTAAAAAAACAATCAGTAAACCCAAAGCTACACGTTCTGCCAGTAGGGTAATGTCACAATAAAAACTGCAGATACAACTTGCTTCATAGAGTTAGGAGATGCTGGGAGTCTGATTCACAAGGAAAAATATCTTCCCTTTGAATCTATAGAGCTTTATTTTACTTTGATGTGTTATTTACTTCATTTATTTAATCGTTACTCTGAAAGGTGCTTGTCTCACTAAGAAATCATCATCACAAGCCATTTCCATTTGCAGGACAATATAGAGTCACAGATTCTACAGCCAGAATGGATGGTGATGGTCATTTAGTTTGCCCTGCCTTGTAACACAAACCAGAAAAAGTCCCCAAAATTGCAAGTGTGTAGTCTCCAGAAACACATCCAATCTTGATTTTAAAATAGTCAGTAACTGAGAATCCAGCAAGACCCTTGGTAAATTGTTCCTGTTTAATTACTCAGTTAAAAAAATGTATCTTTCCAGATTGAATTTCTTCTAGCTTCAGACTCCAGCCACTGGATTGGGTTATATCTTTCTCGGCTAGACTGAAAAGCAGATAATTAAATATCTATTCCTCAAGTAGACGCTTTAGATGGTAATCAAGTTACCCCTTAAACTCAAAGAGCTCAGTCTATTTATCTGACCAAAGAGAAGGTTGTCACTTTAAAGCACATTTCCTCATCCTTTAATCATATGCACTGTGTTGTTTAAACTGCTTCATAAGCAGGCATGATTAGAGCAGTGATTTCAAATGCAAAAGCCTGAAGGTCTAGTGTATTGCAAGAAAAAGCTCATCCCATTTTCAGTGTGTTTCATGAATGAGGCAGCTTCATGTTTTTAGAAGAGTGCAGGTTAACTAGAAATGAAACCAAACACACCAAAACTTTCAGATCTGTGAAAATTACGGATTGTAACTTCAAACTCTTGTTTGAAGATGTCATAAGGACTGAACACACCATTTTAGCAGGGTGAATGAATACAAATACAGTATTACTAACTCAACAGTGTAATTAAAGTACATTATAGCTTTGAAAAATAGAATAAACAGATATTACCCACAATTATGTCAGTGTTTACCTTGGGACCTCCTACTCGCAGATACTATATTGGATTCATTTTATCTGCTAAAGAGTTACAGTAACTGAGATTGTTGAGAATTATGACCACAGGCTTTACTTGTGTGGATGTCACTTACTCGTAAGAGTAGCCCCTCTGGGATTACTTTTGTGAGTAAAGGTTTACAAGCATGAGTCTTTAAACTAAGCTAGAGAAGATCCTGCTGCCATTAGAAAAAAATGAGCATTTCCTCATTTGTCCCTCACACACTGTCACAAACAACTAAACCAGAAGGGATTTGCACTTATTTTCTTTGTAAGCATTTCTTTTAGTCTCTTCTGAAATTGGATTATTTCCATTTATCCTGCCAAAACTATAATTTTACCTCTGTTGCATTTCCTATTGAGCACAACAAATGCCTTTCATAAACAAAACTATTATAGAATAGACACTGGATGTCTGGACTGGCCTCTCATATTCTGCAGCACAAAGCACATTTGGGCTACGTTTACACTAGGACGCAACATCGAAGTAGGCTATTTCGAAGTAACGACATCGAAATAGGCTACTTCGAGGCATATCATCCACACATCCTCCAGGGCTGGTGCCGTCGATGTAGAACAGCGAAGTAGAAATGGGGAAGGGCGAAAGGGGCCACCCCGGAAGGAAAATCAGAGCGTCCACACACACAAGCACCCCCCTTTGAAATAAGGGGCCAAGAAAGCCTGTGGACAGGGTCACAGAGCAGACTAGCCCTTCTGGGGCAGCGCAAGCCACTCCCTTAAAGGGCCCCCTCCCAGACACACCCAGCCTGCACTGCACAAGCCCTGTGTTGGTGACACAAGCCTCGCAGACTTTGAGCTCACTGACATGGACATCCAGCAACAGCTGGAAACCCTCCAAGCCGCCTCCCGCAGAGCAGGCGCCCTGCGAGATGCTGTACGGGTGGCTGCCCAGCAGCTTCTGGAATGGGAGCCCTCCCCAAGGGCACAAGGAGACGCCCCGGACCATTGGGCCCTCCTGCCCGCCCCCGCCGGGTGCCCCACCAACTCTGGAGCTACCCCTCCAGCACCAAGTGGTGGGAGCACCTGGTTATGGGGGAATGGAATGATGACCAGTGGCTGCAGAACTTCCATGAGTGGCAGACCTTCATGGAGCTCTGCCAGTGGCTCACCCCCGCCTTGAGGCACCAGGACACCTGGATGCGATGCACCCTCACCGTTGAGAAGAGGGTCACAATACCTGTCTGGAAGCTGGCCACTCCAGACAACTACCACTCCGTGGGCCAGCAGTTTGGCGTTGGCAAGGCCACAGTCGGGGCTATCGTGATGCAGGTAAGGAGACCTGGGCCTGAACCCACTGGGGAGGGGGCCCAGGTGAGGGGGCCACACTCTGCATACCCTCACAGGCACCCATGTCCCCTCCCCACAGGTGGTGCGTGCACTCAATGCCCTGCTGCTGCAGAGGGTCATCCCAGTTTGGGACCTGGACGTGGCCATCGTGGGATTCACCGCCGTGGGATTCCCCAACTGCTTTGGGACCCTCGATAGGACCCACATCCCCATCTGCACCCCAGACCACAGTGGTGGGCACTATATAAACAGGAAGGGCTATCACTCCGTGGTCTTGCAGGCCATGGTTGCTTCCAGGACACATACGGGGGCTGGCCCAGCTGTACCCATGATGCTCATGTGTTCCATAATTCGGGAATATGCCGCCAACTAGAGATGGGGACCTACATCCCCCAGAGGGAGATCCCTCTGGAGGATACCACCGAACCCCTCTGCCTCATAGCGGATGAGGCCTACCCCCTCCAGCCCTAGCTTACGCGGCCCTATACAGGCCACCTCAATGCCAGTCAGGAGCTCTACAACGCACCACTCAACCATGCCCGCCAAGTGGTCGAGCGAGCCTTCAGTCGCCTAAAGAACCGGTGGCATTGCCTCCTGGCCTGCCTGGACCTGGGCCTCCCAAACATCCCCCAGGTTGTGGGTGCCTGCTGCACACTCCACAACCTGGCAGAAAGCAAGGGGGAGGCCTTCGTGCAGGGCTGGGTGCTGGAGGCTGGAACAGGCTACCTCCAGCCAGCCACTGCCCCTAGCCGCCAGGCCCACCGGGATGGGGTCTGGGTCCAGGAGGCCCTGCAGGAGTACTTCGACCAAGGGGCCTAGTGAGCACCACCCCAGGCTATCCCTAGTGGGCCCCCTGCACACCGCCCCAGCACCCATACCCCACCCTCACCAAAAGCACACGGGACACGGGTTTTTGAAACATAAAACTGCCTCATTATTTAAATAACCAAAAACCTCACCTCTGTTGTGCATGTAAAACTAATACAAACAGCTTCATGGAAAATAACTATATACAGGTGGGGACAACTATAATAAACCATATACAGGGGAATCAACTATAAATAACTATATACAGGGTGGGGACAACTATATACACGGGGCAGACGTGGGCAGGCCAGACATCGGCCCATCATTCCAGGGCGGGGGTGGAAGGGCGCGACCCACTCCTTGTTCCGTTGGCCGGTCCCCGGCAAGGCTGGCTGGGGGCCGGGAGGACAGGGAGGTATGGCCAAGGCGGGTCCTCAGCCCAGTCATCAGCCCCAGTGGGCTCCTGCCCTGTGGAGCTGGTGGGTGGGGTGGCAGGTGGGACTTCAGACAGGGCAGCAGGCAGGACACCAGGCGGGGTGGCAGGGAGGGCAGCATGGAGGACATCGGGGGGGCAGCCGGGCCACCAGCTCCTCGAATGTGGTGGCCACCCCGTTAAAGGTGGCCATAAAGTCCCGCCAAGCCTCACGGCACCAGGCAGCCTCCTGCTCCTTGAAGTGGAGTCTCTGCTCCATGATGTCTGCCTGGCGCTGGAGGGCAGCAGCCACTTCAGGGTCGTGCATGGTGCGCCTCTGGCCCCAGCGGGGGTGGGCCCGTCCCGGTGCAGGCGGTGACCCCAGGCGGTGGTGGCCCGGGGGTCTCGGGGGGGCTGTCCGGGACCACAGATGGTACAGCTGCAGAAATGGGGGGGAGGGGGGCCGTGAATAACCAGCCCTGACCCGTGGCCCACCCCGCATGGGCATCTGGTCCCCACCCCCCATTGGTGCATGCAGTGGCCCTGTGGGTGGCCCCTTCCAGTGGTCTGCCCCTCCCACCAGGGTGGGGAATGGAACTGTCCATGGGTGAAGGTGCTGATGGGCACTGGTGGCTGTGGCACCTGGTCTGCCCGGGCCATGGCAGATTGGGGTCTTCTGGGGATGTGGGGGTCCCCAGTCAAGTGGTGCCCCTACCCCATGCTCTGGGGGTCTGTGCCCTGTGGGGTGCAGACCCGATGGTCCACTGCCATGGTCAAGGGAGGCCCGTCTGGCGGATGCCCGGCTGGAACTGCGGGAAGGGATGTGCAGCACGAGCTCCCCCTCCTCACTGGGCCACTTCATGGCTGGGGTGGAGGGTCCCGGCTCTGGCCCGGGGGTGCAGGGCTGGCCTCCGGACCTGACCCTGGCTCCGAGGCCTGCTGGGGCTCATCGGCCATGGTGTCAAGGGTGGCTGGGGGGGAGGTGGTGTCCTGGGAGCCCAGGATAGCCCTGAGCTCCCCGTAATAGGGGCAAGTGGCAAGGGCAGCCCCAGACAGGCTGGCCAAGTCCCAGGCCTGGGTGTAACCCTGCCGCAACTCCTTGACCTTACTCCCGACATGGTCAGGAGTGTGGGCAGGGTGACTCCGGGCAGCCAGGCCCTCAGCTAGCCAGGCGAATGCCTCTGCGTTCTGCCGCTTAGTCCCCATGATGTGGAGCACCTCCTCCTCCTCCCCCCAGAGCCCCAGCAGGTCACGGAGCTCAGAGTTGGTCCAGGATGGACCCCGCTTCCTACCCCACTGACTGGAGGCCTGGGACGGCCCAGGGTGAGAGCTCTGGGGGCGCTTGGGGGGGCTAGCTTGCTGCCATGGTCTCCCTCTGGGCCATGCAGGGGCACCTCATAGCACAGCTTCTGCATGTACAGTGTCAGCTTCCTGATATGGGGTTTCAGGGTCCATGCAGCTTTAAGAATCGCTGAGCACAGAGATCAAGAGCCCTGCAGGGGCTGGACAGCATGTCTCCGCCTAACAGCTGATTGCTGCCATGGTAGACCTCGCTATTTCGAAGTAGCAGGACACAGAACGTTTACACATATCCTATGTCGATGTTAGACATCAACAAAGGCTGCTATTCCCATCTTCTGCTAGGAATAGCGATTTCAACATCTTGCCATCTAACTTCAATTTCAACTTAGCCGTGTGAGCCGTGTAGACGCAGTGCCTGCTATCTCGAAGTTGGGCTTGCTACTTCGATGTTGCATTCGAGTGTAGACACACCCTTACTGCATCTTTAAACTGGACAGCTGTTTTTATTTCTCCTTCTTCCCCAGTGTAGGGGAATCCCCAACTATCAGTCTGTTCTGTGCTCCCCTTTCCCAGCTGTAGGGGACAGACTGGCATGGAGAGAGGAAGATCACATACTTGTCATCCTGTCAGAGTAAATGGCTCCTTAAGGCTGTGTCTACACTAGTCCAAAACGTCGAAATGGCCATGCAAATGGCTATTTCAAAGATTACTAATGAAGCGCTGAAATACATATTCAGCACCTCATTAGCATGCCACCGGCCACGGCTCTTCAAAATTGCTGCGGCTCACTGCTGCGCAGCTCGCCCAGACGGGGGTCCTTTTCGAAAGGACCCCAGGAACTTCAAAATCCCCTTATTCCTATCTGCTGAACTGTTCCATGTGAAATATCATTACTCTCTGTGGTATTTCAACGTCTAAGCTGACACTTGAATTGAATAATCCTCTGGCTGGTTGCTGATAGGAATAAGGGGATTCCAGAGTTACCAGGGTCCTTTTGAAAAGGAGCCCTGCCAGGACGAGCCACGCGGCAGCAAGCCGCATCAATTTCAAGGTGCCATGGCTGCCCGCATGCTAATGAGGCACTGAATATGTATTTCAGCGCTTCATTAGTAATCTTCAAAATGGCCATTTGCATGGCCATTTTGAAGTTTTGGGCTCGTGTAGACACAGCCTAAGAGCCATTACAAGCTGGTATAGATCTAAAGAAATGGGTCTGTCCCCTGAAAGCTCATCACCAGATAAATCATTTTATTAGTCTTTAAAGTGCTACATTTCTGCTGCTTTGTTTTGTTGAAGTACAGACTAACAGGGCTACATCTCTGTTACTATTCGAGCTGGTATAGGTTAGTGTTGCCTTCTGTTTATACTCATAAATGGGGTCCTTATGCATAAGACACATTGTAAAAAAGTAAACAGCTGTTTGAATTCCAGTCCCTTGGGTGCACAGTTTTGCCTGGTTGTTCAGATATTTGTGATACGGTTCTTAGGTTCACCTTTTGTCTTACAATATTTATATTTAAATCTCTCTGATAATCACATGTAAAGAAAGAACAAATGGTAGAGATGCCAAGTAGTTAGATAACTTCAGTGTAACATTCACGTCTCCTGCTGTACCTATATCTGCCTGTGATATTAGGCTATACTGATGGCTTTTAAATTATCCCAGTTCATCATCATTTTATAGTACCATCCATGATGTCCAAGTATAGCTAGCTACAGTATCTGTCCCACAAAGCTGACATTCTGTATGTCTACTCCTACCAACACACTGGTGAGTAACTTTTCTCACACAAATAGTTCCAGTTACTCAGGGAACCAATGCAGTTCTCACAAAAGACAACTGAAAACTTCCTTTAGTAATGGAAATTGGGTCAGGCCCGGAGGAGTAAAATTACTTGTGTACACAAGACCCAGCAGGATTGGAGACAAGCTGCAAAGGAGAGGAAGGAAGACAAAACGTAACAGGCTGATGGGCAGAACAGCCAGCTGGGGAAGATGAACAGTGCGCTTGCCAGGGTTGCCAATCCACCAGCAGGAGAATCACTTCAATTTTTTTTTGGGGGGGGGGCAGGTGGGGACAGTGGGACTGACAGCCACACTGGACCCCAGGGCAATGTGGGAGGAGGCTTGGCTCCATGCCACCGTAAGGAGCAGAGCTGAGGGTGGAAGGGGAGGGCCCTCAGGCTTCCTCCCAGGCTGGTGGAGTGGCAGTGTGTGCTTGTGTGTGGCTGGGTAGGCATATTTGGGGGTGGGCTCAGGACTCAGGCTCCCCCCTTCCATGTGTGAGTGTGGCTGAGCTCCCCTCTTCCCTCTGTGTGCACACGCGTGGGGCTGGGCTCCCCTCTTCAGGTGGGTGGGATCCTCCCCCTTTCCTTTGGGTGTGGCTGGGCTCCTTCTACCCTCTGGTATCGTTATGCATGCAGGCATGCGTGTGCACCTGTGTATGAGGCTGGGTTCTGCCCCCCCCGGGGGTGTGGGGCTGGACTCCCCCTCCAGCCCTCTGGTATGTGTGAGACAGACTGGGACCTCCCCTGTCCTCAAGAGTGTGGCAGGGGAGCTGGACTTCCTCCTGCCCTCTGGTGTGGGAGGTGGGGGCTGGACTCCCCCCTTCCCTCTGGGAGGTATGTGCACCCCTGCCTGCTTTTAAAATACCTCCATTAATAATCAATGGTTGTGGCCCCATGGTGGCACACATCTAAAACAAGCACACGTGACCTCACTCTGGGTGCACCAGGCAAAACGCACTCCATTCATAGATGAAAAGTCAGAGGGAACCGTGCCCCCTACCCAAACCCCTGCCCCCCAGACTCTCCCCCACACACCGTCTGCCCTGAACCTCCCCTCCTCCTGCACTCCATCCAACACTTACATTTCTTACATGCACTGTTATCTCAAGTAACAGAGGGGTAGCCAAGTTAGTCTGTATCTTCAAAACCAGCAAGTCGTCCTGTAGCACCTTATAGACTAACAGCTCTTTTGAAGTGGGTCTTTGCCCACGAAAGCTTAGGCTCCAAAATATCTGTTTGTCTATAAGGTGCCACAGGACTTCTGGTTGTTCTATCTCAGTAGCCCCGTCCTGCGTCGAAGGGAGAGGGGAAAGAACAGTTGTTAACAGTCCACTACCAGTAAGAAATTTATTACTTTCACACCTGGTTATGAATAAATACAAAGGACTGGAAGGATTTCTCTAAGAATTTGAGGGTATAAACATCACATCCACGACATTTGCTGAAGGTACAAAAGTTTGACAGACTCTGCTACCCTCGAATATTAGAAAGTAAACAGGAGCTAAGATCACTGACCAGTTAGAAGAGGATAGCACAGGAGATACACATTTATAACATGGCTGGCTGTTGAGGGCAATGATTTGTCGTTTCTGCACTGTAACCAGCAGCAAAGGTATTTCTGCGGAAAAGTCCTTGGAAATCACAAGTGCATTTGCTGCCTGATGAAGAATCAATATGTGTGTGCAAAAACCTGGCCCCTCCCTGGTAATGTGACCCAGCCCATTGTAAAAGAATGCCTCAGACAAGTGGGAAATGGGATACATGGAAGAATAGATGCCACACCCTGAAGTACTGTCAGTCCCTCCTAACCTGGAGAGTTGGAAGACTAGGAAAGTGAATCTGGAAGAGATGGGGGTCTTGGGCAGAAAGGGTGGGGCTGGGGCTAGGGTGCCTTCAGGGGCATCTGGACTGAACCACACAGGGCTCCTGTGGTTATTTAAAGGGCTCAGGGCTCTGACCACTAGAGCAGCAGGTGGGAGGCCCAAGTTCTTTTAAATCACTGGGCCCTGAGCCAGCTGCTCCCTTTGCCCTCCCTCTCCCATTGGCAACTTTGGTCCAACCAAAATTGGCAACCCCCAACTCTTGTCCATTTCCTCAGAGATTTTTTATAGGTTCCTAATCTAAGGCCTTTTAACACAAACAAGCCACTGAGAGCAGTGGGTTCCCCACTGTCAGCCACCTTCCCAGCTGACTGAGTGGAAAGGATTCTCCATCACGCACAGCTGCCACCACGGCTACTTCTTATCTGCCTTCAAAACCTACCCCCAAGCATCCATGTGACAGGCACGGCTCTGGGCTGTCCCTCATGCACTTGGGCTTGTGGAGGGCATTCCTTGTCACCATCATCTTTTTCTTTTTAAAAAATTTCTAACCCTTCAAAAGAGACTGAGCACATGCCGGATTTAAACCTGTCACTCTTTTCTGCTGCAGGTTCTCTCTCGCTGTGATATCATGCTACTGATGGAAATAAAGGACAACAGCAACAAGATATGCCCCCTTTTAATAGAAAAACTCAATGGGTAAGGCAAACAAGACAAATGTGCATGCACTAACACAAGTACATGCAGAGTAGTCACTCAGAGCAGTGATTCCATGGTCCAGCTAGTTCTGTCTCCTCTCTCCAACAGTCACCAGTATGAGATGCTACACCTTAAGGTTGAGGAAACCCTGCACTGGGCAGATTGGGGGTAATCTGGCTCCCAGGTATTTAAGATTATTTCCTAATAGTTAGAGGTAGGTTCAAAACCTGAAACATGAGATTTATCTCCTTCACCACACACTGTGTTAGCACAGACTATTGTAACTATGAATAGTCCTGTTGTCCATTGGGGGAGGGATCAAGCTCTTTAATGTTTTGCTAAATTCTGGGCCTCAGTAGTACCCTGTGGCAATATGTTCCACAGTCTAATTACAGAACATATAACAATGTATTCCTTTGATCTGTTTTGAATCCTTTCACCATTCAATTTAATTGAATACCCCCTTTTTTCTTGCCCTGTGAGACAGGGATGACACCCCCCAATCTACCATCTCAAAAGCATGCATCGTTTTATGTATATTTTGTTGTGGACCCTCTGTTGCAATCCATCTTTATATGATAACTTTACAAATCCCCTAATCATTCCATTCACCCTTGTCCAAACCCCTCTAATTCCACAATTTTTTTTTGAGATGACCAGTACTGCACACGACACTGAAATGGGGAGAGAGGAGATACAAAAGTCCATTTGATCTGTGGAGCACTCCTTTGAAGGACAAGACCTTTTAGACTGAAAGACCTCAGATTGAACTTCATGCATGAAAAAAAAAAAAGAGTAGAAGAAAACTACTGGACTCTGACTAGCATAGTAAAGACTAGCACTAAAGTCATTTACAGGCAAACTTAGAAAAAATGCATCAGAGTAGGATAGGCTTCAGTAGGTCTAAAACCAATGCATTGTCTAAAGAAAGGAAAAGAAAAGAATGAATTTACTTTAGCAAGAAATAGGAACTGTTTTTGTTGGATGAAGATAATGCTGAGATGAAAACTATTCTTATAACTCTGCACTCTAAAAACATGATGCACATTTGGACAGATGGAAATGAGGAATAAGAAAGCAATAGAAAATACAGTCCAGAGCATAAAGCCTGAAGTTAAAAAGAACCGCATGTGAAAGTTTAAGAAAAAATAATGTGAACAATAATACAACCCTGCATAAGAAGTTAGGGTTTCAGACCCTCTCACGTTTGTTTACAAACATAAGGTTAAACGGAAACCCAAACTCATATAAAGACAGAAATCTGTATAAAATATTCTCTTTCTAGTCAGCCCCAAGAAGAATATGACTGCGTGATCAGTGAACGGTTAGGAAGAAAGTCCTATAAGGAACAATATGCTTTCATTTATAGGTAAGTGAATACCACATTGTTTCTCTCTCTTTTTGGAAACTATACTTATACAGGTTGAACCTCTCTAGTCTGACACCCTCAGGACCTGACTGGTGCCAAAAGAGAGAATTTGCCAGACCATGAGAGATCAATATTGTCCAGCAGCATTAACAACACTTCCACTGCTTACTGGGCTCATAGACCATATTTAGGGGTAAATTTGAGCTAAACAACAGCACAGAACACAGAGCCAAGACTGGTGGCTGTAAACAAACTTTATGGGACCATGGGAAACTTAGCTATACCCATGTTAAGTGGTTGTCTGGCTAACTAAAATCGTGTTGGATTATAGATGTTGCCAGAGTGGAGAGGTTCAACCCATACAATAAAAAGATTATAAAGTGATGCAGAACATGGCCTTCTGTTGCCTTAGCCGTGGCCACATCATCAAGATTATCACACTGGTTCTTATACAACTACAACTACATTTCCAATTGCTGTACAGGTGAAGATATTGGTGTTGACACAAAAAGCCTTGTACTAGCAGGATTCTATCAGAAAGATTGCCTGTGAAACCCTGGCCCCACTGACATCAGTGGTAAAACTCCCATAAACTTCAGTAAGGGTAGGCTTTCGTTCCACATTGCTCCCTATGCCTTATCATGGCAGCAGTGATCTGTAGCTGCCAAGATTTTTAATGCGCTTAGAGTTAGACCTTGCCTAGATTGAGGATTTGCCCTAGTTACGGTCATTAGTGTAACTATACCAGTTCAGCTTCAGTGTAGACCAGGCCCACTAATGCAGGGGCAGGGAGAAGGGGCAACTGCCCCAAGGCCAAGCAATTCAAACGGCCCAGGCATCCCAGCTCCTGTTACTGTGGCAGGAACTGTGGCCAGAGCCCCAGGCTCTTTAAATCATTGCCACAGACCAGCGTGGCACACTGGACAGTATTAAGGGCTGTCTAGGGTAGACAGAGCACACTCTGGACAATGCTGATGCTGCCTGGGAGAAGCTAGCTTATCCCCAACCTGGCCACCCATGGCCGTGCCCCTTCCAGTGGTACAAAGCTGCCCTCCCTCCCCCCTACACCTTGTCCAGGGGCCCAGCAACTCGGTCACTCCACTGGTGTAGTCAGACAAAGGTGCTATTCTAGCCAGCCTTCAATTTCTGGAATTTAAGAAACTGGGATGGTTGTTAATACTAATCTGGAGCTTAGAGATGACATTGAAATGTATTTATTCTACTCACTTACTGAATAGCAATTTTATTAAGAATTCAGAAATGCGCTATAATGCAACTTTTACTATTAGCTAAGATATTATTAAGTGAACTGATACGAGCAAATTACTAGTAAATGTGATATCTAATATTCTTCTTTATATGTTAAACTACCTTGCAGATCAAACTTGGTATCAGTGAAACAAACCTATCAATATCCAGATATTCAACCTGGAGACATAGATGCCTTTTCGAGAGAGCCTTTTGTTGTCTGGTTCCACTCTCCAAAAACTGGTGATAAGTTGCCAAGATTTTACTGTGCTTTTGCTAAGGCTTTTATAAAATGAGAAAATAATGATGCCAAGTTTTACTGCACATGGAGTACCCTGGGATTTGATTAACTTTCAGTAGGGGTCTGAGATAGCTCAGGTTATCCTCATATGAAACATGGATGCTGGTATTTGGACCTTCGTTTAATTAGTAATATTGTTGACAAGTTTGCAGACACTCCCTTGGGTCATGTCATCCCTTCCACTGAGCAACATGACAGGGCAGAAAGTCTAGTCTGAAGGTCTTATTTCACAGCAGGATAGGTTCACGTTGCAGAACTGAGCCTATAAGGTCTGGAGTAGCCAACCTGTCAGATAGACAAACACAGGCTCAACACATCTGAAAATCAGGCTCTAAGTCCTTGAACCATCAGAGGCCAAGAAAAAGGTCATGACTGACTTCCTCAGAAGTACAATCTGGATCTGGGTTGCCCACATAGTTAGGTTTTTCTTAATGTGATTAGTCACAAGTCAGTATTGTTATTAATGGTGCATAGGACTCTAGTATTCTTATCGGTCCAGTAACACAAAGTACACTGTGATCCTTTTCTAATGAGCAAAATAGATAGAAGTGGGGAGCCAAGTGCAATCATTCTGTTAATATTTGGCTGAAACCCGTAATAGGCACTTGGAGAAGAAAATTGCCAGGCCTTCTGCTGGAGCGGGGGCAAAGGGAGCAACTGCCCCAGAGCCTGTCATTTCAAAAGGGCCCAGGGCTCCCAGCCACTGCTGCTATGACTACTGCAGCAGCAGCTTCTGGAATCTGCACCCTTTAAATCACTGCTGGAGCCCCATGCAGCACACTCTGGGCAGCAGTGAGGGCTGCCTGGGAGAGGCATGGAGCACTCCAGGTAGTGCTGAGGGCTGCTTGGGGGTGGGAAGAAAGCCCCATTGGGGGAATGCAGAGCTGCCCCCTCCCCCCCAGGGGCCAGTGAATCTGTCAGGCCCACAGAGTATTGCAGCCTACGCTGTATCCTTTTCAACTGAACAAACACACACCAAAAATGGGTTTTCACGTTGTAAAACCCTAAAACATGCAATATACGGCAGGTTAGTGATCATGGTGGTTTTGAAAGAAAATCGAGCAGATGGACTATTAAGGTTCATAGTCACAGAGGTAGCCATGGTCGTCTGCATCTTCACAAAAACAAACAAGCAAGCAGTCCTGTAGCACTCTAACAAAATAATGAATTAAGTGATGAGCTTTTGTGGGGTAGAGCCACTTCTTCAGATCTGGAAGTAGTCCAGATCTGCCCCACAAAAGCTCACCACCTAATAAATTATTTTGTTAGTCTTTAAAGTGATACAGGACTGCTTGTTTTCTTTATTAGAGTTCAGTTAGACAAGGTGCTGAGCGCTTGTCCCGATCCAGTACAGCACTTAAGCAAACATTCAGTTTTATTCATGGAGTCACTGGGACTATCTGTGCGCCTGAGAATTCTGTTGGCCCAGAGCCTGAGAACTCAGCACCTTGCAGGAACCAGATTTAATACCTTGCCTGCTAGAATTCCTATCACCGTGATCACTAACGCTGCACACTGTGCACATTTAAGAGATTTTTCCATATAGGAAGATTTTTCTACACTTTGGTTTCAGTTGGAAGGTCAGATCCATTAGTCTGACAGACACCCAGTGTTAATGTGCTTAAGAAAAGACCCTTAATGACACAGGCTATTGGTAGTTCTCATCCTAACTATATTCCTCAATATAAAGGGTTGCATGAAGGAACTATTATTAAAGAACATTTTTATTTCAAACAGCTCTTATCTTGATGATTCGTCTTATAGATGTTAAAATGAAATCATTTAAACTTTTTTTCCCTGTGCATTTGCTTTCTTTAAATCAGTTGTTAAAGAATTTGTGATAATCCCTCAGCACACTACACCTGAAACAGCTACCCGGGAAATTGATGAGCTCTATGATGTGTATTTAGATGTCAAACAACGCTGGAAATCGGAGGTGAATCATCATTAAGCTCTGATATTTATACGGCTAAATAGATTTCAGACTGAAAGCGCTTAGTGACACTGGATCAGTTGGTGCCAACATTGTGAGGCTCGTGATGATTTCAAATGTGCTGATGCCATGATCAAGAAACTGACACATTTTCAAGTGGTTCTGTACACTTTCTGGTTGGCAAATTGGCCATCTCTGAAGAAAGTATGCTTCTTAAACGGGCCTTCTCCCTCACCGTTGCATTCTGCTGCTGAGAATGCGCAACTGCAGTCTGGTTCACAGTCTGTCTAACCAGGCCAGCCTTACCATGGGTAGGCAAACAGATGAAATTTCAAAAGTGACAATTACCTGATAACGGTGTTGCCCTCCCACGTGCTGATTGACCAATATCTTCTTACTTTGGAAACACATAATATCCTCCAAGAAAAGCAAATATGTCAATCTCCGCTCTATGTCCGTTCTTATATCTCACCCATCACGCTGGTACTGATAGTGTGAGATTTGCTGGCATAGTTAGAGATCCTGTTTCCGATCTCTTCTTACACTGACGTAAACCAGGAACGACTCCATTGAGGTATACAGAGCAACACCCCTGTAAAACCAAAGAATGTGAGATCACAATCAGATTCACTATACTTGCCCATTGCCCAATCTATGGTAGTAACCTTTCTCCAACAGTGAACAATATCTTATGCTTCAGGCCACATCTACACTACAGGGATCTTCTGAAAGATGATCTTCTGGAAGATTTTTTGAAAGAGCACATCCACACACAAAAACTGGGTCAAAAGCTCAATCCACTGTTTTGACAGAGCATGCACACAGTCCCGCTCATTTGAAAGAATGGGCCAGTGATTGGAAAATCTGGCACCATGAGGACTGATCTTTTGAAAGCTGGGTGTGTGAAGTGTCTACACACTCTTTTTCAAAAGAAGCTTTCGAAAGGAGGCGCTCTTCCTGATCCAGGAGCAGAAGAGGGCTTCCAGAAGAAGAGACTCATTCTTTCCATTTCAGATCAGAAGAGAGCATTTTGTATGTGGATGCTCCGTGTGTTCTTTTGAAAAGGGGCCTGATTTTCTGAAAAAAACTTGCTAGTGTAGGTGCTGCCTCAGAGAAAAACAAATGCAAAATGCACATAAACCAACAGACCAATGCTGTACACCAGGTTGGAAAATTCCTCCCTGATTCCTGGAAACAATTTGGAATCCTCGTGAGTTCACCTTATGTAACCACAATGGGCATAAAAATATTGATCCTATTTTTTAAAATCATTCTCATTACCTGATTACTCCCTGTAGCAATAAATTGTGGGATAGTGGTCTTTGCTCTAAATTCACTGCTCGTTTCTTTATTGTTCCTTTGTTTGGCTATTGTGAGACAGGGTAAAGAGAGAAAACAGAGCATTTTCCCTTTGTACAGTGAAATATGGACCCTGCAAATAGAATGGAGGATTATTTTTCTTTTAGACTATATACCAACACTGTAGAAAAAATCCTCCCCCAACTTTCTCTTCTCCCAAATAATAACAAAATGCTATTTAAAGATTATTTATATCTAATTAGATATCAGGCCATGTAGCATCCTCAGCCCACAGCAGGTACCCTTCCTAGGAGGCACAGGCCTCCACAGCTTGCCCCAACCTCAGTGTCCAGCCAACTCTGGGGCCTTGTGTCCTTTAATGGGAGGCTCAGGGCAGGCCTGCAGTTAGGAAGCCCAGCCCTCAGTTCAGGGCGGGGCAGCAGGTAAGCCATTTGGGAGCCCAGCCCTTAATTCAGGCCAGGGCAGCAGACAAACATTTCAGGAGCCCAGCTGTTAGGGCAGGGTGGGACAGCAGGCAAACAGCCAGCCACTGCAACGGGGTGGCTTGGGAGAGGTGAGGGGTGCATCTCCTGGGGGTGGGGTAGGGGGACACAGGCCCTCCCACTCCTGTGTGTCCTGGCCTGGGGGCCCAGAGATCGCTCTCACCCTGAGCATGGTGGTGGGGATCCAGGCCTCAGCACACCATCGTAGGCTCAGGTGGAGCATCCCTCAGCCCACTTCCTACCTCTACCAGCGCTAGTTCCCAGTCAGGCTGTTCAGCAAGTCCGGGCTGGTGGGTCTCCTCCAGGTAGGTAGCGTCTGGCTGGTCTGGCCACTCAGGCATCTTGATGGCATTCGGATGGTCCACTGGGGGCAAGACCGTGAGCTCCGGGCAGTTGTAGGCCTCAGCGCCATGGGTGGCAGGCAGGACTCCAGGACCATGTTCAACTTGTGTCCCAGGGTAATTGGCCATAGGCAGCCTTTCTGGCCCTGGTGGGGCCTGCCGCAAGCCCAGGGGCCCCAGCAGATCAGGGAAGTCAGGGTACTGGCCCAACAGCAGGCTGGGCTGTGGCTGCCTGGGCTGGGCAGCTGGTGGGCAGCTTTCGCTGGCCCATCGGTTGGCCCCGGGTCCCCCTGTCCTGCTGCCCAGGAGCCTGGTCAGAGGCTAGTCTTTTAATGGGCTTTGAGTCCCACCCCTGGTCCTTCTGGCCCCAGGTGCTGCTCTCTGAGGGGTAGAGCGCAGGTGTTCTGACTCAGGCCCCACCCACCAAGGTCTTGCAGCCATCTCCTCTGCCTCCAAGTCAGGGGGAGGCCACTGCACCTTGCTACAGGCCAAATCACACCTACAGATCTGAACTTCCTAGCCAAAGCAAATAATGGTTTGGAGCAGAGTTTGCAGTCTGTCTGTCATGGACCAGATCTGAGCAAAGAGTTTGGAATTTGAGGGTAATCTCCCCAGGCATGACTGTAACACACACATAAATAATAGTAACAGAGAGAAAGCCGTGCTAGTCTATAGACTATCAAAACAAAAAAGCAGTCAAGTAGCACTTTAAAGAAAAAAAATGTACAAAACATCTGGGCATTGTTAAATAATGAAAATTGTAAATTAATGTTAAGATTACTGCTAAGTTAAATATAGTCTTTATGCAATCTGTGGACATCACTGACATTATAGCTGGGATGGACATGATCTGATGACTTCAGTGGAAGCAGGATCAGACCCTCTATGTTAAGCGTATATATTTTAAGCATCCATCCCTGTTCTGACCCCAGTGGTCGTAGTTTAACTTGTTTCATATGATCCTGCCTTTCAGAACTTCATCTTCATGGGGGACTTCAACGCTGCCTGTGGTTATGTTGCGAAGAAGAACTGGAAAAACATCAGGCTGAGAGCTCACTCCGAGTTTGTGTGGTTAATTGGTGACAAAAATGACACCACAGTTAGGAACAGCACAAACTGTGCCTATGACAGGTAATAGTTCGCTTGAAAACATTCAGCAGGGAGCTTCAGGGTCTAAAGTATTTGCAGGACACTAGGTCATGTGAGATGGAGGCAAGGGGTAAGGCATGGTGCCTAGCCTTTTGTCGAAGGCAGGAGATGGATGGCAGGAGACAGATTGCTTGATCATTGTCTTTGGTTCACCTCCTCTGGGGCACCAGGCATTGGCTACTGTTGACAGACAGGATACTGGGCTAGATGGACCTTTGGTCTGACCCAGTATGGCCGTTCTTATGAGTCAGCACCACATAGAGGGGGAAATGGCCAGTGTTGGGCTAATGAAGCACTGGTGTTAGCTCTTCTGTCATGTAATTTTCCTAAACCACTCAAGCAGTCATTACCCAACATTCTTTTAACTCCTCAAAACTGGACACATGTCTAGGAGCATTGGACACATCCGAATGACTCTGCTTCTTTTAGGATTGTGATCCGTGGTGAGAAGCTTGTCAATGCTGTTGTCCCAAACTCAGCTGACATCTTTGATTTTCAAGAGGCCTTTGGAATGACTGAAGAGCAGGTATGACTTTCTTTTCCGTTTTCTGTTACAGGACCCTTGGCAGGGTTTAAATCATGGGCGTCCAACCTTTTGGCTTGCCTGGGCCACGTTGAGTGAAGATAGTCTTGGGCCGCGTATAAAATATATAATATAGTTAATGTATATAAACCACATAATGTTAAAAAAGTTTACGATCTTGTGGGGCCGCATTACTAGCTGTCCAGGGCCGCATGCAGCCCGTGGGCCGCAGGTTGGACACACCTGGTTTAAATAATGAATTGGCCAAATAAAGATTTTGGATGGTGCATGTTGAATAAAATGTCTTTCAATCCACAGAAGCAATGTGCTAGCATATCTGTAAACCAACCTAGCTGCTGATTACAAGGATAGGACTCTCACCTAGTGTTCCCTGTAGGAGATATTCAAATGCCACCCGACTGCTGGGTTTTTTGTTTCTGCAGATGATGCACATCCGCACATGCCTGGGTAGGCATCAGATTTATCACACACATGGAGTAAAAAGATTAGGGGGAACGTTGGTCTCACCTTCCATAGTTGTATAGTTAAATGTACCCACTAAATGCACAGTGGGTTAGCATAGCTCAGTAGAGTGGGAACAAGCCTTTTTGGAAGGTGAGACAAGGTGGCAGAGCACCTGTAAGACAACTCACTGCCTAGTGGTACTCTGTCTTGGACAGAAAAAGCAATGTTCAAACATCCAACAAACAACCCAATAAGGGAAACCAACGATGAAAACATTGAATAATGGCCCTATTTATAAAACCAGCCTTAGCTTCAGCTCCATGACTAATGCTTTTACATTCACAGGAACCATTTCACTTACCACTAAAATCAGCCATCCCTAGAGTAGAATTTGGGAGATACCTAACAATACATAGCAGCACCACACAGCAACACCAGAAAAGGACAAGGGAAGAATACTGGCATCCAGCTAAGGCTGTATTTTGTGCTATGTACTGTGACTGTACATTTTTTAACTTCACAGGCTCTGGAAGTTAGTGATCACTTTCCAGTAATGTTTCAGCTGAAGACTACCCGTGGTTTCCTCAACTGGCTAAGATCACTTATGCCAAAGAAAAGAAAAACAAGAAATCTTCACCATTTGCCATCTTAGGCAGGCTGGATCCTCTTGCTATCATCCTTTGCACGTACATTAAGATTACTTAAACCACCCTAACATTCGCTTCTAAATCCCACATAACTTCAGAAGCTTGGCCTCTCTTGTACTCTCACCTGACTCAATATTTAGCAGAAAAATACAATATTTTGTTTAAATGCGAAATATCATCTAGGAAGTTGAATGAAGTCTGTTGATTATTATAACCTCACTAAAAATAAATCAGCTAAAATTAGCATTGCTAAATTCTTGTCATGCTGAATACAACTTAGTGAGAGATTTTCACGTGGAATCCTTTACCACACTGCTTCCAGGCTTATTAGACTGAGAAATCCATTTATTCTTAATTGTTCTACATTTTTGGCCCTCCTGTTTTGTGTCATTCATACAAGTTAAAACTGTTAGTGTCACAGGCTCAGGATAGCACTGAAAGGGTGGTGCTGCTTGCAGTATTCTCCTACCATGTTCCAGAATATAGGTGAGAGAAGGCAAAATGAATAAACACATCCATAGCAGTAATGCGTCTCCTTCATTTTCCTTCCCTCCCTACCCCAATCCTAATTATTTTATGTAGGCTGAGAATTTCTAATTTATTCTTTCATGCATAAACGTTGGACATTTAGTGCATGTATACGGAACACCAAATAGTGATGGTGTAAGTTATTCGTATGAATCAAAGTGATCCTAGGCCCCATGTTTTTAGGGAAAGACAAATTTTTATAGGCAAGTTGTTTAGCTCCCTGAAATATGGGCTCACTCTGGATATGCTGTGTGCCAGAGAACACCAGCACTTGTGCAGATTTATTGACAGCAACCATGCACATTCAGTTTTATGGCCAGCAGTAAGAATAGGACTAAAGTGAAAGAACCTTCTTTATGCCAATACAGGGAACTAGCACAGTTTGGTAAGACACAAAGTTTTACCAAGTGTTCTCTAGGTTGTGTTGTGCTAGCGAGACAGAATCCATTTTCCCCTGAAAAAAATGATTGTGTTGATTCTAGAAATGACATCTTCTAAAACAAATTCATTTCCCTTTCTTGCATGAAAGCAGCCCAGAAGTAACAATGCCCTGTTTGTTCTCACTCCATAACCAGCTAATCACTCTTCTGTCTGCTAACATTCATCCTTCCTCACAGACACCCCAGAAGTGTAGCTGCAGCTCAGGAGAGGTCTCCTGTGGACTGTTTCCATGAAGAGGCTGCAATTTCAACTAACCTGTGATGATTTCAAACACTGATTTGTTCTAGGCTTACACAGAAATTAACTGCATTTCCCCCCCGCCCCACCCCCCCAGAGTTTTCACAGCAGCAAACACTGCAACAGCACAGATTTAACAACTGGAATGGATATTATTATTATTCAATGCCACATTGATCAGTTTCTTCAACCAAGCCCATAGGGCTTTACCGGGATGCCTGACCCTGTTGGGTGACAGACTTGTGAAACCTGTCAATTTAACCATGCAGTTTGAGGAATTAATTCAGAACACCCTGACTGCCCAAGTCAGTGCTCTCATGTGTTTAGTAGCTAAACAGAATGATAGGGTGGGAAGGCAAACAAGATACAGTAAATCCTTAAGTTATGTGATGGTTGCATTCCTACAACCCCCCGCATAACTTGAATTTTTGTGCAAGTCAAGGGGAGACAGGAACCAGGCTGCAGGCTGGTTCCGGTCTACACTGGGCTTGCAGGAGCCAGGAAAATGACAGCCCACCAGGGCTGGTCAGTTTCCTGGCTCCCAAAGTGGTGTGGAGCCAGGAACCAGTAGGGGGAAGCCTGGTTCCCATTCCCCAACCACTTGCAGGAACTGGGAAACTGACCATCACATGGCTGGCCAGTTTCCCAGGTCCCACAAGTAGTGAGGAGACAGGAACTAGGCTGCCACTTGGTTCCCAGCTCCCTGCTACTTAGGGGACCTGGGAAACTGACCAGCCATCAGCTGATCAATTTTCCGGGTCCCACAAGTGGTGGGGAGCAGGGAACCAGGCAGAGTCCTGGCTCCCAGCACCCCTCCCCTTGCAGAGCCAGGAAACTGACCAGAGCAACAGCCTTGATCAGTATCCTGGCTCCAGCCAGTGGAGGGTAGTGGGGAACCCAGGGCAGCCTGACTACTGGCTCTCCTCTACTGGCTGGAGCCAGGAAACTAATCAGTGCTGCTGCCCTGGGAGCCAGGCTGCTGCCTGGTTTCCAGCTCCCTGCCACTCTGGGGACTGGGAAACTGCTCCTGTCAGAGGCAGCAAGAGTGAGGCGTATCTCCAGGGTTTACTGTACTGCTTTTTAAAGAAAAATGAGAATTGACCTATATGAAAGCTTATTCCGTGGGGAGAATGGATTTGAAGACAGAAGCTAAGTGTACAATAGATCAAGTCAGTGTGGGGGGGAAAAAGCTAACTAAACTTGCTTCAGGAATTAGTCTCAAGGACACAGTTCTATAGTCTCCCCTGGTAATACTGCACTAAAAGCAAAACAATGCCAGATTTAGAACAATTATTTACATCATTTTATTAAATGCCATTATTTGATACCAGTCATGTTTCATTTAAAGGGTAGCCTACAAAAATAATTGTAATATCCAGGCCTCACAGCTAGTAAGGTTAAATTTAGAGACGAAAACCATGCTTTTTTTTTTTTGGCTTTCAGAAACAAAGTTATATGCACAACAATAAGACTCACAGAGATAATGAAAATGGACATCTGCAATGACAAAAGTACTCACAAAAAACACCATTATATATTTTACTGAAGTGTTTTATATGCTTTGTCTTCAGCTGCAACCTTGAATATTATCCTTGATGCAAAATATGAAAAGACAAAAAACACCATAAATATTCAGGCTTCAAACATGAACACACCTGGCTCCTCTGTTTTGATGCAATTATCTAAGAGGATTCTAACTTCTAGCAATTGCAGAGAAATGGCTGTGCTCAACACAGCGCTTAAGCAGATGATTTATGATAGGAGAGGATGTACTTTTGTTGCAGAGTTCCAAGAAGATATAGTAGCCAGGTTCATAATAATCAGTTGGGTTTGGATGACAGCACAGTAGGCATTCACAGTTTGAGTGGTTAATAATGTTCTCAAACTTTCAGTAGGTCTATAGGATATGCCATCACTTCTGTGTTGTACTCTTTAAATTGTACAGAAAACATTACAGATGTATCTTTATATGCTTAGTATTTTGTGCACTACATCACTTTCCTCACCAGGCGGAAAGAATATCTATTTTTTCCTCTCTGAAAAGCAGCTTTTAAAAATTTGCAGCATTCTTGATTTTGTAGATAGACAAAATATATTCCTCTTGTGCTTTATCAGATTTTTAGCTGCAGGAGGCTGCATGCACTTTATGATCAAACAGGATTTTTGCACTAGAAAATGAAGCTTTCATTGCTTCAAAAATGGTCCCCCGAAGGTTTACTCCTTAGCAGACCAGGAGCAATATTATGGCTGAAAAGAGAAACAAAGAGGCATTTCTGAAGCTGCAGAATCTATGTTTTCACTGCAACAATCTTAACAGAGCAAGAACAAAGTACAAATAAAATTCTATTGGAAAAAAAGAAAAGCCCAGGGCTGCCATTTAGACTCCAGAAAAAACTCCCATGGTAACCAGAAAGGTTATCTTAGTGTTTCCAAGAGAACTACTGCCTGAATTTGCATTGAAATCATTATATCAACAACAGGAACGATTCCTGCAGAGCTGCCTCCTTCCAGGTGTGAGTCAGGAGTTGTACAAGAGCCATTCCTGGTCTCATATTCTAGAAAGTCTATCTTTAAATTGAAAATGAGCCAGTGTTTGCCAAGTTTTCCTTCCCTCCACCTTCCATGGCTCCCTCCCTTTCCCAGGAGTCTTGTCTCTGCATTCTTAGCATGGCAGTGTCAAGTGCCATGCTCTCTGCATGACCACTCATTTTTGTTTGCTATGTGTGGGTTACCTTTTGTGAGGGCCCAGTCACCTGAGAGGGTAAAGGCTCTCCACTCCTTTTGAATATAGCACCTTACTGCCCCCTCCTGTGGGAATGCCCAGACGATCTGGGGAGGAGGAAAGCTTTGCAAGGTTTCCCTTGTGGACTTCCCCCACCTATGAAAGGGGCCTGGTATTCCCCTGGCAGAATGGAGACAAGCCTGTCCCTCAAGCTATGTAGATCCTAAGGTATGCTGAGGCATGGAAGCCTGCACCAGATCTAGCGCCTCCTCCTGCTCCCTGGAAATGCAGCTCCAGTGAACCACACTGGAAGCCCTACTGGAAAAGGTAACATCAGATTGGGAGGGTTGGGGGGTTCTAGCAGACATGCTCTAGCTCAGTGGGTCCCAAACTTTTTGGCATCATGCTCCCCCTTTTGATTTTTGAGAAACCCTCACATCCCCTCCACCTCTTCTTTACCATCATTCAACCCCTCTTTCAACAAAAATTCAATTTGTAATTTAAAATACACAAAAACTTGATATACAAATGTTATTTAAAATTAAAATTAAGTAGAAGTACTTTTTCTTGGGCCCTTGCTGGTGCCTGGTGCAGCCCCAGCTGGCCAGCTGCCTGAGCCCCATGCCAGCTGTCAGAGCTGCCTGCACCAGCTGCCCACCCAAGCCCCGCACTGGCAGAGCCACCTGCCCAAACCCCACACTACCAGGGCCAGCCTGGCTCCATGTGGGTCTTTGCCAGCTGCCTGCTTTTTATAGTAGCTGCACTGGTCACTCACATAAAACGGCAAGGAGCTCGAAGTAAAGGCTGGATCTTTCCTTGGGAGGGGGAAATGACCGGGGGGCTGGGTTGCCTCGGGCTCCCCTGAAGTTTCTTCAGCCCCCCGGGTGGGGCGCACCTCCCAGCTTGGGAAGCCTTGCTCTAGCTCATGTAGGAATTGTTTCTGAGGAGTCCTATGGGCCATGTTACACAAGAGATCAAACTAGGTGTTCACAAAAGTGCCCTCTGGCCTCAGAATCTATGAAAACAAGGCAATATAACCCCAAGCTAATCTCTGCAGGGCCATTTGGGGCTAGAGCAAAAAACAAGCAGTCCTGTAACATCTTAAAGACTAACAAATGTATTTATTAGGGGATGAGCTTGTGGGTAAGACCCCCTTCAGGTGTGGAGCACTTTTAATAGCCCCAACCCATGTGAACAGCTTAGTGCTGACCCTGGGCTATCCCAGCCATACCCTAAGCAGACCCTGAAGGGATGCTGTTGCAGCAGCACCTGCCTCGATCTCTCCCCCTGAGATCCACACACAGGAGATCTCCTTGGGCACAGATTAGGAAGCAATCACCTCGGCCTCAGTTCCACATTTCCTGATACATGTAAAGACTCGAACATAGGAAAACAATCCCCAGAGTATCCCTGTCTCGATCAATTTGGCCCTGTACACATCCCAAGCATGCCAACACAGTCAATCAAAATGCATCACTGAAGGAAGCTTTAAAATGACCAACAAGCCGAAACAATGTACGAGAAACAGGGTGGGTAAGAGGTATGATATTTCACTGGAGCTCTGCATAAGCTTGAAAGTTTGTTTCTTACACCAACAGAAGCTGGTCCAGTAAACGTTCTTTTCTCTCTAATGTCCTGTGCTTCATGCAGTTGCAACTCTGTACAAACAGGCATATCCAATAACATTTCAACCACCCTCCCAAACAGGAGATGAAACCACCTCTCCAGTAGGTCATAGCTTAGAGAGAAAGGTCTTTTCCAATGCCTATTGACATGGGAAGATCTGTGAATCTGTATGGGCTTTCAACTCCATCAACAGAACAGTGAGCATAACAGTGCTATTGGGAAGTTGCCCTGCACTGGTAATGACCACAAGAAAAAAAATTAGAAGCAGAAAAACCCTGGTCCATGAGTGTTTAAAAGAGGGACAATGGATCTAGCCATGGCTCCATTTCACCTATTCTTGTCTATGAAGGTAATTACAGAGCAGGATTCAAATGTAGCATAAAAACAATTAAATCTGAAATTGGCCACATTTATCAGCCTTTCAAAAACCACATCTGTAAAGTTCAGTCAGCTCCTAAGGAGACTCACATTTAGGAGAAGAAGCAGGGCAGCTCACTAGCACTGCAGAGCACAGCTCGTTACTTTGAGCTGCTGGCGCATCACTCAGATGCATGCAAATCTGCAGAACACTTACCTTGGTGCTCAATATTAAGTACCCCAATTCATCCCTGTCCAACAAGTCCTATAAGCACTTACATTATTAACCTCAAGCACAAGAAGGTAAACACATGCTTTGCTAAACATGAAGGAGATGACTTACCCACTGAAAGTGAAGCATGCACATAACTGCTTTGCACAATCAGGGTTTCAATCAGGAGACCAGTAAACAAGAATACCTGATTGTACTATGGCCCAGCTTGCAGATTTTTCCTGTACAATACTGATACAGTATTGAAACACTAACACACTCACAGCTGTTTCTTGTGGTTCTCTCTTCATGCAGAATTTCTTAGTACATACCCTCTCTTTATTCACCAAGCTATGAAAAAGAGGACAACGGAGGAAGTCACTAGCTGTTTCCCAGGCCTTATTCACAAGGATTCACTTATATTTTTCCCTCTACATATCTGAATGCAGTTTAGTGTTTTCATTTCTCTTTGCAAATAAACCATCTGTTCAGGCTGTGTAATCTCCTTTCTCAGGCACAATGCACATATTTAGATTTGAGTTGAGTAATACATATTACTAGGGCACCCTCTGGTGGCACTGTTGCAAATGTCGATTTTGGAACTTCAGTAAACTTCTGTAACATTTTCGATAACACAGTCTACCCTGGACTATTGGAGCTGTTGGAGTCTCTTTCCTTGAGCCCATGATGCCTCTGGGATGCATTTCCTATCTGCAGCGTGCAAACTGACCACACCAGAGGAAAACATTTATCATTAATCTGAAATACCACCTTCAGGCATGCAACTGTAGCACCAGATCCTTCTTGGTACAGAGATCAGGCATGGTGTATACATTTTACAATTATACGCAAGCATGGACCTTCAGCACTTCACTGGACACAGGCAGTGCTTTTCTTCCTAGAAAAAAAGGTGCAGGAACTCAAGTCTGATGATTCCTTCCCACCCCCACCTCCGACCCTAAACCCCTCTCAGCCCCAAACTCCCACTCTTCAACCACTCACTGCCCCCACCACCACTCGAGGGGGTGGTAAGTCACCTCTTTCATGTTTAGCAAACCCAGGATTAACTTACCTTATCCAGCAGCTCCGCATGCTGCTGCCCTATGCTGCTCCTTGTTGGGCTGCTGTCACCTCTTCACTGCAGCTGTGCTGCTCCCTCCACATACAGCTCAGCAGGGGCAGCGCCCAGTGCCCTGCCATGCTGAAATAGTACTCAATTTAATTGGTTTAGTGGACCGATGCCTCCTGTCAGCCATTAAACCAATTAAATCGAGCCCTACTGTTTCAGAGTGGCAGGCAGGGAGCTGGAGGAGCGAGCAGCAGCATCTGCAGAAGCCGCAAATGGCTTCTTAAGAGCCACATGCAGCTCAGAGCCACCCAGCAGGCTTCCAAAACAGCAGTGCTGCCAGCTCTGCAGGCTGGATTCACAGGGAAAAAGGGTGCTGGAATGCTGTTCAAGTGCATTCCACCAGAAAAAAAAGCCCTGAGTACAGCTGATTGCGTGCGGCATCCTTAGTTCCACAAGGTTAGTAAATGAGTATTAGAACCAAAGATGGTACTTTTTTTGCTTATGCTCTATTTTCTTATTACCCAGAGCATGCTTAGTTAGGAAATAAACCCATGACCGAAAGAGTCTTCAGATGGCAACCCACGCAGTGAGAAAGGCAAAAGTCTGTAGAAAAATGCACTCACCATGGCGCACAACTGCTGAATGTATTAAATAAGAATCACTTCTAGCACATCACATTGTTAGTGGAATAAAATACCAAAATTGTTGAGGATGATCAATGGAAGAAATCTTCATCGCCCAATAGAAAATAAAACATGAAGAAAATATGGGCCCCATTGAGGTCAATCACAATTTCCCATTGATATCATGGAGGTGGGGGCACGATTGCACTTTGGGTCTCCCTCCATTAAAAACCAAACCAAACAAAAATAGCAACGAAGGGTCCTGTGGCACCTTATAGACTAACAGAAAAGTTTTGAGCACGAGCTTTCGTGAGCACACACTCACTTCATCTGATGCATCACAAAAGCTCATGCTCCAAACTTTTCTGTTAGTCTATAAGGTGCCACAGAACCCTTTGTTGCTGTTACAGAAAATAGTAATCCAAACTTAAGAAAACAGTCATGAGCACAAACATTTTAACTTGCTACATTGTTTACTTGGCTGATAACTATATTAAGCTTAACTGGATTATTAAAGGGTTTAGTTTAATAAAACTACAAGTTGAGCCACTCTAGTCCAGCACCCTTGGGACCAGAGCTGTGGCAAACAATTGAATTTGCCAACTCATGGGAGGGCAATATTTTCTATCACATTACCAACACTCCCACTGCTTACTGGGCTCTTAGGGTCACTTAGCTGTAGTTTAACAGCACAGAACACTGAGAGCCAGGACTGGTGACTGGAAACAAACTTGATGGGACCACAGAAACTTGGCCACACCTATAAGGGGCTGTCCAGCTAACTACAATCATGCTGCATTATGGATGTTGCCGGGCAAGAGCGTGCCAGATTACAGAGGTTCAACCTGTATTGGCTGAAATATTCTCAGCAGCATTTAAAGGTTTTTTCCCCCTCCAATTAAATGGCTTTGAGCATTTTTCTTCTTACAATTTTGTGAACTGGGGCGCAGACAGTCATACTGGGCACCTAGGGCTGAGGGTGGATAGGATGGGGCTGAGAGCAGCTGGCCCACAGTGCCACTCAGACTATGGTGCCTCCCTTCCCCCACCTGGCAGCACTGCCTGGAGCATGCTGCGTGGCACCTCTTCCTCAGCAGGCAGCCCGAAGAGCTGTGTGGATGCCAGTGCTCCAGTGGCGGTTTGAGGGGCTTGGAGCTCTGAGGCCTGCTGCTGCAGCAACATTACCCAGAGCCTCAATCCCCCATGACTAGCCACCTCCTATGCGCCCCGGTCAGTGGGCCTGTTGTGCACCTATGACAGTGCATCCTGGTAAGGCATTAGGTGGGACATTGAGTTCAATACAGAGAGGCAGGGTCTCCAACCCTCCCAACGTCACTGAGATTATGTTGCAATTATGATCTCTCCCTCATGGGTTAGTGAAGCCACACCACAAGATTGAAGCAGCTAAAAGCATAGCGGGGGCTAAGGCTCCCTGCCTGCCCTGGCTCCATGCTGCTCCCACCAGTGGCCAGCAAGTCCCTGGAGAGGAAGACCAGAGGGTCTGCGCATGCTGCCCCTTGCCCAGGTACCGGCTGCACAGCTCTCATTTGTTGGGAGCTGCAGCCAATGTTGGTTGCAGGGGTGGGTGCCTGCAGGCATGAGCAGAGCATGGAGCACCTTTCAGAAAATTCTGGAAGCGGCACAGAGCCCCAACAGGCAGAAGACTCACCTTAGCCTTGCCATAATGCTACTGGGGTAAGCACGGCACAAGGCCTGTGCCCTCACCCCAACCCCCTGCCCCACCTCTGAGCCCACTCCTGCATCTGCCCCTGCACCCAGATGCCTTCCCAGAACTTGCAACCCACACCGCCTCCTTCACCAGACTCACCTGGAACCCCCCCTGCATATGGAACCCTTCAGCCCCAGTCCACACCCCATTCAGCACCCCAACCACTTGCCCCAGCCAAGTGAAAAAGTGAGGATGGAGGAGCGCAAGCAATGGAAGATGGTGGGACAGAGTGAGCAGGATGTGACCTTGGAGAAAGATGGGTTAGTTTATATGATTAGATGCTTGGCAGCCCTACAGAGACTCTCATAAGCTGCCACTATAGGACTAGAACCCCTCTTTCTCCCAGGCCCATAGCGAGGTTGGAGAGCTCAGAAGTGTGTTCTGACTTTCATCTGTATTAACTCTTGAGAAGGGCTTTGGGGGGTTGTGAAAACCTCCTCACGGGGATTCTAGGACAGGCAGAAACCATCAGGTGCACGACTGTGCATATATTTACATTGGGGCTATGTAGTAGTAGCAGCAGCATCCTTCAGTCTACGTAGACTATGGATCGCGCCCTTCGTAGTTCCATTTGGGATCGTCATTTGCAGCATCGACTGTGACTGTGAAGGCCCACACAAGAGTGACAGTCCCTGCTGCATCTGTAATGGGCGTCTGGCAGGTCCTTACTGTGCTTTCTGTGGGCTCGCTTCTCCTCTGCTAGATGTCTGATCCTCATCTCACCCTTCTGAAGGCCCTTGTGTAGTTCCTGCCTCCATCTGCTGCGATCGTCTGCCAGCTCCTCCCAGCTGTCCGGCTCGATGTCTACCTCCCTGAGGTCCCTCTTGCAAACATCTTTGTAGTGGAACTGGGGGCGTCCAGGAGGTCTTTTGCCAGAGGCTAGCTCGCCATACAGGATGTCTTTTGGGATCCTTCCATCATTCATCCTGTAGACATGGCCAAGCCAGCGGAGCCACCGCTCCCTGAGGAGGGTGTGCATGGTTGGGATTCCAGCTTGATCAAGGATGGCAGTGTTGGACACTCTGTCCTTCCATGATATTCCAAGGATGCGCCTGAGGCAGCGCAAGTGGAAGACGTTCAGCCTCTTTTCCTGGCAGGCGTACAGGGTCCAAGACTCGCTGCCATAAAGGAGGGTGCTGAGGATGCAGGCTCTGTAGACTTGCATTTTGGTGTGGGTGTACAGCTTGTCGTCATTCCACACTCTCGCTGAGTCTGGACAGAGTTGTGCCTCCTATTTAGCTCAGTGTCCAACGACAGGGTGTCAGTGATGGTGGACCCGAAGTAACGAACTCGTGGACGACCTCTAATGAATAGTTGTCAATGCTGACTGATGGAGGGTCAGCAACGTCCTGAGCAAGTACGTTTGTCTTCTTTAGGCTGATGGAAAGCCCGAAGTCCTTGTATGCTTTGGAGAACCGAGCCAGCAGTTTCTGAAGCTGGTCTTGTGTGTGTGTGACACTACAGCAGCGTCATCTGCGAACAGCAAATCTCTGATGAGGACTTCCCGCACCTTGGATTTAGCTTTCAGCCTTGCAAGATTAAACAGTTTCCCATCAGATCTTGTATGTAGGCAGTGCAATAGTACTGGCCTCACTTCAGATAGTTCTGACCTCCTTGTCAATATCTCAAGATCCCATTCTTGAAGAGCCAAATCCCCACTTCCACCAGTGACAAAACTCCCACAAAAAAGGTCAGAGGAAATTCCGGAAAGAAGAAATTTGAGGTATTTCCTGACTGCTCCCAGGGTTTTGTCAGAGACTTATATATACATAGCTCATAGAGCTGGAAGGGACCCTCAAGAGGTCATTGAGTCCAGCTCCCAGCACAAACCATCACTAGCCTTAGCCAGGGTTTTTTTTCCCCATCTAATACGCCCCAGAACCTTGAAAGGCCCCCTCAGGGATTAAGCCCACAACTCTGGATTTATAAGGTCAATGCTCTAACCACTAAGCTCTAGTCAGACCTTGGGTAGTTTACATTTAGCATGGGACTATTATGAAAGCTGGAACTAATTATGCCTTGCACCAGTCCGAGCAAATAATCTCACATGCCCCAAAATTCTATATCCCATTTCTGTTTAAACACGTGGGTGGCATCTATCCTGCCCCTCCCTTTCAAAAGGGGGCATGCAAACATGGCCAATCAAAAATGCAAATAGTGTTGGTATGCATATTCAGTGCCTCATTTGCATGATGACAGCCCCTCACCATTCTGGAAGTGCTGTTTTCTAAATGCAAAACAGACACATGGACGGGGTTCCTTCGAAAGGAAGCCCTCCTTTCAAAAGCACCCTTCTTCCTGGAAAAGAAAAAAATTGAAAAGAGTTTGAAAACACCACTTCCAGAATGGTGAGTGGCTGCCATTAGGCAAATGAGGCTCTGAATAGGCAAAACAGCACCTCACTTGCATTTTCAGCCACTTTTGCACACCCCTTTTGAAAGGGAGGGGCAGTATAGAGGTGGCCTGCACTTTGAGGTCTCACTCCTGAATGCCAATGTCTTAATTAGCTCATTCTGTGAAAACAGAACACTAAAGATTAATATTTAACTTTCATTCATTCTGACGCAGCTATGAATTTCATTTCCAGACACTAGCTTGCTTTTAACTTGCACTAGGACAATTAACCACCATTGAGGGCCTTTGCGTGTAAAGTATAATTGTAAATAAAGAGGTTACAGGTTCAGTTTTAAATGTTGGCACTACATTTTGAAGATCAGTCAGGTTACAGATTTATTAAGAGGAATTTATATATCAAAGGAGTCACAGAACTTTAATCTTGGAACTGGAAGGAATCCTCAGAGGTCATAAAATTCAGGCCCCTGCACTCATGGCAGCACCAAGCACCATCTAGACCAGGGATCAGCAACCCCGGTATGGGTGCCAAGAGGGGCACATGAACTGAATTTCATGGGCATGTGAGGCGGGAGCTCATCCCCATGCCACCTCTCCCATGCAGCCTGTAGATTAACAAAAGACTACCCCCTACATGGTGAAGTTCTGCATCTTCACTTATTCATGAAACTGTTGTAAGTAGGACTATTAGTGACTTTGAAAAGAATCACTGGCACTCAGGCTGTACACAAATGTCAAATTTCAGCACTTTGCCTAGGAAAGGATGCTGACCCCTAACCTAGACTATCCCTGAAGGGTGTCTGACTCCTAAAAAATCTCCAGTGATGGAGATGCCACAGCCTTCTTTAGACAATTTATTCCAGTGCTTAACCACCTTAACTGTTAAGACGTTTTTCCTAATGTCTAACCTAAACCTCCCTTGCTGCAACTTAAGCCCATTGCTTATTGTCCTACCAGAGAATAAGTAGAATCATTTTTCTACCTCCTCGTGAAAACCTTTTGGCTGACATTATATAAATACTGGCCTATGAAACATCCCCTTCTGTCCATGCAATAATCTTGCCAACCACAACTTTCAGTGAACCTATATAGAAAATAAATAGGCTATGCTTTGTCAGAAATAGCCCCAAGCCTGCAAACACTTAAGCACATGCTTACCTTTAACTCCACTGAAATCAATGGGACTGGTCACCTGCTTCAAGAGCAGTGCATGAGTAAGTTCCAGAACTGAGGCCTTACAAAGGAAGAAAAATGATGGCGTAGGACTGCCACACAAATTCTCACACTCTCTTAGAGACGCTTTTCCTTTTATTTAAAAATAAAATCAGATACATTAGATTACTATGTTATGGAAAAGATGACATTTAAATCCTACTAAAATTAGAGTGAAATGAGCTTTAAATTCTAGTAGAAGTGGATTTAGTGGCTGCTGCTTTTTTTAAAATCAATACAATTAAGTACAAATATGAATTAGTTAAATAAAACCATAAAAATCTGACATTCTAAAAGGAAGCAAAGATTCTGTTCCCACGGGAGCTATAGGAAGCAACACAAAGTGGATGCCTGGCAAGAAACAATCTGTAATGCACCCAGGCTGTTTTGATGCCCTTTTAAAGTAAAAAGTCCTATGGATGATTAATTGTTAAAGGGGGCATATGAGAAAACATTAGTTTGGCAAATTAGTCTACTCCCAATTCTCAGGCTATGTCTACCCTTGAGAGTTTTAGCACTAAAAACCCCTGGGGTAGCCACATTCCCAAGGTGTACTGTCAACAGTAAAAAAAAAAAAAAAATCAAATAGAACGCAGCACTTTTGCCAACAGCATTCTGGTGCTCCCCCAGGAGACAGAAAGCCTCTGTCAGAGATCCGACAGAACGCCAGTTTGGATGTTCCTGGGGGCCTTCTGTTGACAGACAGGGCTTCTGGGACCCTGGGCAGCCCTGTCCGCTGTGCTCTGTTAGGCCGTTTTGTGGACAGAGCAGCTGGGCAGTTCAGCAGCTCTGTCAGAGCAGGTCGCTCTATTTGCTTGGCGATCTGGCCCCAATCTGTGGAGAGAAGTTTTATCAGAAGGTATATTTTGACAGTAACTTCTGTCGACCGACAGCTTTAGCATAGACAGTGCCTCAGAGGTATCAGTATGGAGACACTGGTATTTCAATGAAAAATAAAGAATGCTGAGATGGGCTTGCCCCCTGCATTACTACCAGGAATGTATGTGCAATCCCAGGAAAACTTGGAAGATTGATACTCTTTCCTTGGAACAAACCATTTTGTAGAAAATATTAATGAAGCCTTGTTAAAGGGGCTTTTTATTTCTGCATTGCTATAATACGGCATTTACTAATAGGAACCAGGGAATGTGTCATTTCAAGGTTTTAGCAGAATATTTTTTTTTCTAGACACATGGACTTAATTGTGTTAGAAGCTGAATTCCACCCTACGGGGGAGGGGCAGGTGTTCCCAGGACAACTATGCTACACTATTTTGTGTAGATTATTATTTGGTGTTCTCCTTTCCCCAAGTTTCTAGAGGTTCTTTGGAATGTTAACATTTTAGACTGCAGGTTTTAGCCACCTCTTCCAAGGGTTAATATGATGTGAGGACCCTGCAGCCACTGGGCCAGATTAGCATTACAGTGTCCCATCCCCTTCATACACTGTTCAGTTTATCACAGTGCTCTTCACTTAGGGCAGGTCTACACTAGACTTGAAAGTCCATCTTCAATGAGTAATTCCCACTATGACAATTGTATAAGTGGAATTCACATATCTCAGATCAATTTTTCTGGCCATTCCCACAGCAGGAGGTTGACAGGAGAAACTCCCCCATGGACCTGCTTTGCTCCTCACAACAATGGGGAATACCAGGATCAACTGTTGAGCCCTGATGGTTTGATTTAGCATGTCCCCACTAGGCATGCTGAATCAAACCCCAGAAGTCTGTCAATCTTTCAGTAAATATAGACTTTCCCCTTAGTAAAACAAAATCCCATGCAGACAGTAATAGGAATTGAAGTTCCTTGGGACTGGACCATTCAACGTGCCTCTAGGAGGAGAAGAAACCCAGCTCTAATAAACTTGGCTAGGAGGGGTACAGAAAGCGTAAATGTGTGAGGTTTGGAATACCAGCTCAACTCAAGAGCCACTGGTAACTTAGGTAGCAAAGTCAGGTGTGGCAGAAGCTAGATATGGAGCAGGGGTTAGAAGCCTCATGCAGCTTCCCTGGCTGATCTCTTGGATTTCCGAGCACAAACCCAATCAAGTTAATGCAGAAGGGGCATTCATTAGCAGTTTCCCTCTGCATCTTCCACTCTGCAGCCCTCAAGTTTCCTGGACCCTCTTGTGGTTCTCTTTTGGGGTGGGGGGCGGAGAGAAACACCTGTGAGCTAGGGGCCAAAAGTTAACTTAGGGACTGAATCTGAGACCAGGTGAAGGGAGTTAAAAAGTGACCTAAACTACAGAGAAAAAGTGGATAATGAACAAAGGCCTATGAAACTGGATGAGTCCCAAGACCAAAATGGTTCACTACCATTCATTTTTCTAGTCCTTTTAAAAGCATTGACTAACATGCATCATCCCAACACCCAATGAACAGGGATAAAGAGTTTTCTTCATATCACAGTGAAATAGAGAGGCTGCATGACTTAACCAACATCAGGGATGCAATCAGGATCAGAGCAGAGTTAAGACTTGTGTTCTTGGCACCTGTGTTTGTGTTTACACCACATTTGTCAACAGGTAAAATGCTCTTGGTTAAGAGCAATGCTAATCATCACAGCCGCCATAACACTTTTTCCAGTAATGTATAAGTCTGGAAACAGTTGAGAGACGCCCAGCTACTATAAAATTTCAGTCAAATACTAAAATTATTTATGGGTATATTAAAGGCTATATAAAGTGAAAAAATATTTAAAGGACAATCTTTTGAACATATTACTACTTAGAAATTTATCATCCCTTTCACTGAATGGATTTTTTTCTCCCTGTGGTACTGCTAATATCGTTCCTGGGCTCCGGGCCTTTGTTCAGTCCATTAACCCCACGGCCAGGATGCTGTTGCCCTTCTTGAGATGGTGGGGATGGCGGTCTCGGGAGACCCTGAGCCTCACCCAGGGACCCTGTGTGGCTGCTACTGGTGGGGAAGGGTTCCTCTCACACTGGACACTGCAGCTCTTCTCCCTGGGCCTCTTCCCCGGAGGATTCCCCCACCTGCCCCCGGTAGCAGCAGCACATTCCCTCTCCTGGATTGGCTCCCCACATGAGATCAGTCCATTCCAGCATCTGGCTGAATCTCAGGGCTGCCTGGATAGGGGCCTTAGCCCTTTGCTGCTGCATACTCCTCCCCTCCTCTGCTATTTCCAAAAACTCCTCTTGCCTCCTATACTCTTCTCTGTCACCCTCCTTTTTAAAGGCAGTCTTAAGTGGGGCCAGCTGGCCCTAATTGACCCACAGCAGCTTCCTCCCCAGCCACTCACCCTCTGTTTATTTGCCAGCCCTGCATTTTCCTGTTGAACTCACCACCCTGCCACCAGCCTTACCCTGTCAGGCCCCTTTTATTTCACGTTTAAATCTGTCACCACTAGGGAACTATGATTGGTCAGCTGTAGACAGGCTCTTTAATATTTAAATGTGATAAAAGCCAAGGAAACAAAGTGAAAACTCTAAGGTTGTGTCGACATTACAAAAATAACTTCAGATTTGCTTACTTTGGAGCACAACTTTGAAGTTAGTGTCTACACATCCCTACTTCAAAGTATCGCACTACTCCTTTCCCAACCATGGAGTAAGGGCTTTGAAGATGGGTTCCCTAGCTAAGGAAAAACATGTGGAGATGCTCTTCAGGCTACTTCAAAGTAGCCCCTAACTTTGAAGTTAGTTCCTAGTGTAGATGCACCCTACTAGTAGGGAAGTTTAGTCTATCTTGCAGGTACATTTAAACTCAGAACAAAGTTAGTTTCAAATGAATACATTAGAAAGTTAAAAACATACAGAGAATGGAGCAGGTTCTGAATTAGAAAATTTAAACTTGTCTCCCACAGAAACAATTAAATTGTTACAAAATTTGTGATCTGACAAAGACAGTCATACTAGGTAACTGCACAAAGCGTTCCATACATTAGAAATGCAAAAGACACCAAAGCTCATGCCAGCTTGTCAGTTTTTGATGGATGACTGAAGACTCCATTCCTGATGTAGAAAGTATCCTTTACAATTCCAGACCTGGCATGAATTGGAGTCTTGATTTCAGTAATAACATCTCCTGAAAAATAAAGCACATTTGATCAGCTTTTATGACCTCAGCCATTTCACAGTTACACTACTGTGTGCTGTGTTGTTGGAGCAGTGTCAGTCAGGGGAGACAAGGCAGGTGAGGTAATCTTTTATTAAAGCAACGTCTGTTGGCGAGAGAGACAAGTTTCTAAAGCACAATTGTGCACTTTTTCAGATGAAACCTAATCGGAGTCTGAGTATTCAGACTATTTTCCCTAGACCTAAAGAAGAGCTCTGTAAATCTGAATGCTTGTCTTCTCTCAAAACACAAGCTGGCCCAAGGAAGAAAAAAGTTTACCTCACTCCTCTTGTTGCTCTGATAATTACCCTGATACAGGGTTACCATATTTGACCTTTCAAAAAAAGGGGCACCCCTGTGAGGGAGCGTATTTGTATCAGTATCTACCAAATCACGTTGTATATATGGTACATTAATACATGAGTTGGTAAATACTGATACAAATACACTCCCTTGAAGGGGTGTCCTCTTTTAGTAATACAACCCTACCTGATATTATGGAAGGGCTGAGGTAAAGCTGAAAGTGACCTGAGTTTAGTCAGCACATTAGGCCCAATCCTGCAAAGCACTGACTAACCTCAACTCCAGTTAAATCCAACAACTTCAAAAGAGCATTCAGCCTAGCATAACATCCCATCCATAGGATACCTGTAGTATTATGCCACCATAGGATTTGGGGTCCCCAAGCTCTGCAGCCCATCCACAGCCAGGAGTGACTCACTCAGCAGGTGGAAGAGGTTTATTATGTGACAGGCATACAAGCATGCTATAGAATCATCAGTCCAGCAACCAGAAGTGGTCCTCCAACCCATACTGGGGTGGCAGGAGGAGGTCCCCCAGAGGGAACCCCAGGCCTAGAGATCCTGCCTGGGTCCCTGCCTGCTTTGTTCCTCTCCAGCCCCCAGGCAACTTCCCCTAAATGCTCTGCTTCCAATTCTTAAAAAAGACCAGCCAGGCTCCACCTCTCCCTTTGTCTAGGTCCCAGCTGAGCAAAGGTGTTACCTGGTTGCCTAGGTTACAAATGGTCATGCCTGGTCACCAAGGTTACAGACAGCAGTTCAACCATCTACATGAGCCCTCACACACAAACACTGTCATATACACTATATGGATTCCCCCGTAAGACTCATACATCTGGTCTTTACCCCCGAAAGCTTATTGCCACAAGTGGTCTTGTGTTTGAAGATACAGACTAACTTGGCTACCCCTCCAATACCTGTAAGACTGCAACTGCCCACTTTAAAAGCAAGACACATGACTGAATGACCTAGGCTTTGGTAGCTTTCATTAGGTACTTTGGAAAGGTGATGTACAAAATGCATGCGTGCATGTGTTCCACTAGGGACAGGAAAAACAAAAACAAAAACCCCCACAGTACTGGGGCCCTTCAGACATTGCCTTCTGGATTAGGGGCTGGCCTGGAACAGAAAGCGTCCACACCTATCGCTCTCCTTTCCTGAGAAGTTGTCTCCTTTGGGATCCCATTCTCTGCATGGAAGAATTAAAGTTCTGCTACATTTTTCACTACACACACACTGAACAAATGGACAAAGTAAATATACAAACCTCAGCAGGGAAAGTGAAAAGGAGGAGATGTAGAAAATTATGTTCTGGTCATAGAAACATGCTTGACTCATGGGCGCTTATGGGCCTGCTTGCAAGAGTATGATACTACACACATCAGCACTTGCTGAATCAGGGACATTGAAACAAGCAGGTAGACAGGGAAACAGTTTGCATTAATTCTACTTTGGTTTGTGTTGCAGTAGGAGGTTGAGGTAGACAGAGAAAAAAGGAGTAAAAACCACGAGCTAAGGTTAGATTTCCATCATTTTTTGGCAGCCTTACTTAAGTGCCAGCCGTACTCCCAGGATGACAAGACTGGATAGTGGAATTTCTCCTCTGGACTCTTCAGCTTTCTTGCTTGAAGATACAGGTGCCTACCTTTGCCCTCCTGGGAGGTGCCCTGGTACAGCAGATGCTTGGTCTTGGGGGTGGCAGGTCTCATTTCCATAAGATGGGGGTCTTGACCCTTATCCTCTTGCTTCCTGGGGAGGTTTACGACTTCCCCCTGCTTCTTAAAGCCAGTTCCCTCTTCCTGAGTCCTAGGAGAACTGAGCCCCTCCTCCCGCTGCTTGGGAAGGCAGATAGCAGGCAGAATACCCTTCCTCCTGGAGCCAATGCAGGGCTCTAGTCTGGGGAATTTGTGCCCATACTTCATCTTCCAGCTCACCCTGCTGAGAGCCTCTCTCTCAATCAGCTCCTTCCAGCATTGCTGGGCCCTTGTGGTCAGCAGATCTCTCATGGCCCCGAGCTGGAGGCTGAGCCAGCTGCTGTGTTTGGTACAAGCGAGTTGCTGTCTCTGGTATCCAAGGAGACAAGCACACAGGAGCCAGTGGAGCAGGGTCTCCGGTTACAGCGTCTCAGAGGCGGAAGAGAAGGGGTGCTGCACTCCCCCCCCTCTCAGCTTCTCCCTCATGGGCTGCTGCATACGGACTGGGAGCCTGTAAGGGGTGTTCTTGAGCCCTATCATGCCCCTCAAGCTGAAAATCTAGACGAGTTAGTTACCACCTCACCAGCTCCCTATGGTTGCAGAACTTGTCCATCTTGCTGACAGTAGCATTCGAGGTCACCCTCCCACTCCCATGCCTAATACTCCACAATAACCCACCCTTCAGGGTGGTTGAATGCTTGCCCAGATATTAGCAGCACCTTGCTGTGCTGCAGGGGAAATAGAGGAGGAGAGATCCTGATTCTGCTGATGTCAACAACAAAACTCACTGTCCTGAAAAGGGCTAGTGTTGCAACCTGAGTGCACCCACATGAGGTATTTGCAAGAAACCTGATTTCCAGAAGTTTTATTAGTGCTGGGTTTGAACCAAACCAAAAACTGAAAGCCAAACAGCAGAAACTTGCCAGTTTCACTGTGCTTGGGGTCAGCTCCAAAGGGAGTTTCTAGATTTCCACAAACTTCCTGGTGGAACATGTTCTGAGTGCCAGGAGCACAACACAAACGAGAATGATGCAAGTTTTGACTGCAAAGCAATTTTTATAACAGTTGCCATGGGCAGGGATCAAGTTCCACTGGAAGACAGGTAAAGGAGCTACCTCTCCTTACTAACGGATATTTTTCCTACCAAACAGTACACACCCTGGCTGAAGCACTTTTCTTCAAAACAGAAGATTACTTATGTGGACAGCAGAGTCCAGTACAGTTGTCAATGGAATCCTTATCTGAGAGCCCTTATTTACACAGAAGTCAAAAAAAAAAAAACCAACAACTAAACTTTTCTTTCCTTTTCTCCTTCAGAGTGAGACAGCAAGGACCACACCCATAATGAAGTGGAAATATTTGGGCCTTGGAATTTAGCCACTAATTAAGTTCCAAATTCCCAATCTCCTTCCAAATTTCAAGAATTTCACAGTAAACTTGACTTAAAAAAAAAAGGAGTGAAATGTCTTAACACATTCATGAAATGTTGAATTATCTTGGTTGAAAATTGTTGTGCCTAAGAGCACAGCAGAGAATAATACAGCTTTTGTATAGGGGGAAAAAAAAAAAAAGACACCCCCACCACAAATGAGACATTTGACATATAAAAAAACATTTTAGAGTTTAGTCATTAGCCTCCTACAACCACCACACAATTTACTTTTCACAATATTCATTATACCACATACAATGAAGCCAAACAAAGACACGCTCATTTGTTTTGGTCAGGAAGGAGCAGACTGCTGTTAATGTCAAGTCTACCTACTGCATATGTGAATTACTCCAGGAGAAATTCCCTGGTTGCACCCCCTCACTTTTGCGCACACAGGCCCATACACACTTCCACCCCTGAAATCCTGCATAGGTGGAGGGGTATTCCAGCTGTGCTCACAGAAGATGCATTGTTTTAACAGTATTTTCACATTTTTGTAAAAAAAGTGAACTGGAGCAAGGATAAACACACAAGGCAGAAAAGTGAAGTGTCTTGTACAGTTAAAACACACTGATCTTGTAGGGGAGGGTTTTATTTAAGTTTTAAACACTGATTCTACACACTTCAATCCATGTTGATTACAAAGAGCCCCCCATTTCTCCTCAGTCAAATGCCTTCATGTTAATCACTCAGCCAAGCAAGACACTAAGTTTGTGTAATAGTGTTATGACACAAAGCTGTCATGTCATGATTGTGCAAGTATTTACACTACTAGATACTGGTTTTATATGATTGACATGCTTATGTATTTTAAGCCCTGCCATATCTGCACAAACTTGGAGACAACTGCAAGATCAGTGACTGTGTGTAACTATCATTCATTCATTCTTAGAACAAACTTTCCTCTTCTCTGGTAGCATAAATGAGGCCCCTTGGGGTTATTCTGTACAACAAATGAACTACAGTAAGAAGTAAGCCTAATTGCAAGCCTTCGATGTTGCTGTCATTGTCCTATGGCATTCCAGACAGACTAACATTCCAAGCAGTACTTCAAACTGCAGGTTTCGTTTTAAATACAATTTTCCTATATTTTCTCATTTTAAGAGGGAGGGAAATAAATAGCTTTGAATAAGTCTGTAGCAGTCAGTGGCTAACAAACATATGCTGCGCTTGAATTAATGTTAAAGTCACATACATACACACATTGGATGAAAACACATCACCTGATAATTGTTACCAGCTTCTCAACTTTCATGCTACCTCTACCTATGGAATTTGGAAACAGACAATGTTGTTTCTGGTGGCTTTAGGACTAAGCCAGGACCTTCAGGTCAGGCCACCAGAAGGGGTTTTGTAAAGCTTCAGAAATTCTTCAGCAACCACTAGCATTAAGGCAACTTGCTGTATTCGTTCTTCTTAAAACATACCAAAAGTCAATTTTCTGGTCACTTACCAAGTCACCAGGGTGGGTTAAGGAGAGCAGCTGCTAACAAAAAGTTAAACTTCTTATTCTGTTCCACGGCATCTCTCCTTGGAAGTGGAGAGCAGTGAATGAGAGTGCTGAAGGAAGGAAAGCACTTTATTCGTTAAGTGGAAGTACACTTGAACCTCAATCTGGCAATCCTGGGAAACAAGGTATGTGGAATTAAAGAATTCTCTGGCCTGATAGGGCATGTCAGGACATGGGTGTGAAGAGGACCATGCTGACCTTCCCCCAGGACAGAGCCACTTACTCCTTCCTCTGCCAGAGTGTCTGCATTACAGGTGTTGCCAGATCACATCAGGGGTGCCTGGAGTATAGAGGTTGACATGTAATAGGTGGGAATGGAGATCTCTGCTCTGATTCAAGGTTGCCTGAATCTGTATGAAGGGTAGGCAGGGTGGGGAGAAAGACCCAGCCCTGAACACCCTAGCCATGTGTATCAGGGCCAGTACCACTTGCTATCCTTGCTCAGATGGCCGCTAATGAGTGCAAAGTTGAAGCAAGGAACAGAAGCAGCCAAAAGCCTAATAAAAGTAGGCATGAGAGTGTTCAGCATTGCTTTGAACACCAGTTTTCACAGGAATCTAGAAGTACATGGCTCCCAGCTGATGGAATTTTGCTCTGATGTCCTCTAAAGGGACAGCTAATTTGAGGGTAAAGAGGAGGGCAGAGAAAAGAGGGCCTTTCAAAACAAAGTAAAGTCAAGTTAAGTGCCACACTTATACATATTGCATAATCTTAAAGATCCTAGTGGCATCCACAGTCCAAGTATAACTCATCAGTTAAGAGTGGTCTCAGTTAACTCAACTCAGGGTTCCCTCATCTGCTACACAAACCCATTACTATAGTTCAGTAGAAGTAAAGTATCTAAAAAAATACACACTTTATAGTTTATTGCTTAAGTGATTTCTAATAGGTGAACTTCATTGACAAAGCTGAGAAAACTACAGGCAGAATGATTACATGGAACTTGAGGATTATTTACATTGAACCCAGCATTAGTTAGTAATACATATAGCAAGTTACACCAACCTGTGTCTATTGTAATCAGTGAAATTGCCTGCATTCTATAGCAGAAGTATGGCACAGAATTAGTGTTTAGCTCTTGCACAGAAGTTTGAAGGGCTGCAACCTCCATATCCATTTGGAGGACAACTCTTGGGTTCAGCTATAGAATAAGGCACAGAAGGGTTAAATGGTTTCCTTTTGCCTGCTGCTTCTACCAGGGCACAGCATGCAGCCCTTTGGTAGCAAGATAAAGGGCAGGAAAGGCACACATTTTCCTCCCCTCCTAGTTGCTGCCTTGAGTGAAAGTTTCGCATTAACAAAATGTCAGCCTTAACCTGGCTTTGTTAGCTTTGCAGTAGGTCAGTGGTAACTAGACAAGAGCCAGAAACAAGACAAAGGAGCCTCCTTGGCAGAAACCTGTACACTGTTTCTGGTTTCTACCTGACAAACCTGGGTTGGGAGTGCTTGTTTAGAGAAACAGTGCCAGTTCCTATAGCAACATATTGCTGTGTTAAACCTAAGGAGATAAGGATGTCATAAGCAGGTGGAAACCACCTTTTCTGATGCAGTACATGCAGATTCTGCCTTTCAATTATCCAAGGAAAGCACCTAGAAAACAGCTTTAGGCCATCAAAACTCATCTTTGATTAGTTTATAATGGAACTGACATTAAGCACCCATATATTAGCCTTCCAAACTGACATGAAGGGCTTCACTTTGAAGGCTGTTCAGTTGTCATATGCAGTCCTTAAGCAGAGATGACCAGCAAGGTGCTGGGACAGCACTACTGGGCTCTGTAGAGAAGCCTCCCCTGCCCCCCAAATATCCAAAGTGGTTTATTTAGTACTGACCCAACATGCTCTGTTCAACTTGAGCTGGACCACAACCTCCATACTTTACCCATCTACGTGCTGTTTAGCTCACCTCATGCCTGGTTTATGGCTCAAAAAGAGGACTCCCTACACTTCCAGATTCGTTTACTGTTCATTTGACAATTCCCACTTCAGCAGCTCATTGAAGCAAAGCAGGAGTGGTTAAGAGCATGAACTGGAAGAACTAGCAATACCAGTGATGAGTAAGACTGAGTGGAGATAGTCTTGAGGATAGACCTTATTCACCTGGGTATCTGAGAGCCACTGTGACTTCACAGTTTCTGAACAAGGGAGACTTTAGTGCTGCTACCTCATTCTGAGTTATGTTAACTGAAAAGTATCAGAGGGAGCCATGTTAGTCTGTAGCTTTGAGAACTACAGGAAGTCTTGTGGCACCTTATAGACTAGCAGATATTTTGCATATGAAGTGGGTCTTTGCCCATGAAAGCTTATGCTCCAAAATCTGTAAGTCTATAAGGTGCCACAAGACTTCATGTTAACTGAAGTGTCTCTGCAGTATGATTTTGTCTAGATTGAATATCACATACTGCCTAGTCAAACCAGGTCATTTAACAGCAAAGCAATCGGGACATTTAGATATTACCATCATCAGTTTCCTAAGATTAGTCAAGTTTAAAACCAGGTTGTTGGTGACTAGTTACAGCAGGACTAGAAAGCTTTTTTCAGGTTGGGGTCACTGACCTGTAGACAAAAGAAGTAGTGAGTCAGGGTCCACAGAAGCAAAAAAATTCACCTCTTCCATACCCCCGATGCAGTCCCCAATTATGGGCTAGGGGGCCTGGGTGGGAGGGTGCAGAGGGGGTTGCTGATCTAGGTAAGAGGAAGGTGTGGGGAGGGAGGGGCAGGGTGGGGTGCAGTTTGCCTTTGACACCTCCCTGGACTTCCAGGTAAATTAGAGCAGAAACAGCAGGAAGCCTCCAGGCAGGCTGCTGAGGCCAAGGCTACTTCCCTTCCCTTCCCTAAGCTGGGGGAAAAAAAAACAGCAGAGACCAGCAGTGGAGCCTATAGCTGCTTCCTGTCCCCCAGCTATCAGCATAGCCCCCCCATTTAGATCTGTACTGGGGCTTGCCTGATCAGGCCCGTGAGGCTGCGGTCTCCAAACCCTCCACCCCACTGTGGGCTGGATGCTATGGAAGGAGCCCCAAGCCTTGGGGTTTGTCTCCTGACAAGCAGTGGTCTGGATCAGGACCACAGGCTGGTGGTTCCCCACCCTTGAGTTATAGGGAGAGGTACACAGTAGCAACAGCTGTAGCTAGAAATTAGACTTGAGTGATAGTATTTTATTAACCACACTAAAAGCCTGTTTCTTGAAATAGAAGAGGACAATCTGCGCTGGTTTTTAAACATGCACATTTTAATGAAGCCAACAATGTTTTAATAAGTTAAGATACAATTTTACAATCCTGCATTTTATTCCAGTTTTGTTTTCATGTCCTAGTTTACAATGTAGTAAGCATTTCACATTAAGGCACAAAGCACAGTAAAAACCCTATTGCTCAAATTTCCCCAATGAACTGTGCTGAGAAGTAGTGCATTGACATACAACTCCTACAAAATTGCTAAGTGTGGGAACCTCTTGCTAGAGATAGAAGGTAAGCATCAGATTTCCATCAAATCCTGCCTAAATCAAAAAGAAAGCTGTTTAGCAAGAAAAGTTTGCTCAAACCACTGCTGTCAGCAGTAAACTTCAGTTTAGACTTTTGGAATGTATTTGAAGTTTTCCTCTGTAATCATGCAAGCTATAACTGAGTATTCGTTCCCAACTCTAAGCATGGATGAACCCTTGTGCCTTTTAGAAAGTATGCAGCATGAAATATTTTGGAGACAGATTATTTACTGAAGTCCTTGCACTGCTGTTCTCAGAGAGAGTTAGGACATGGGCAAGCAACTTGTCCCACTATGCCTCCTTTGTGGATTCATAGTACTAGTCACTGAATTTCAAACACTATGTGTAGAGATAGTTTAATCCAAAGTTAGTTAACCTTTTGATCTTTTCCTTTTGAGAGGCTTCTGAGCTGCATGGAGTCATTTGTCTTGAATAACTGGATTTAAAAGGTTTTATTTAAACTGACTGATAGAAGCTTGTGCTTACAAAAAAGCAAAGACTTTAGGAAAGTTATTAAAGTAATGATTGATCACACTGGCAATCTGCAGAGCAAGTTTCTACACAAGTTTCTCTAGCAGTCCAAGCTAATTAAAAAGATACCATTACAAGCATCATCAAAAAAGCTAATATAGTTTTACAGGGCATTAAATGTAAAAAGGGCTGAGAGCAGACCAAAAGTTCCTTCCTAGTAGTTTAAGCAATTCCTCTTTTAAGTGTAAAAAAAATCAGCAAAGCATTTTGCAAAATAGTCTCATGTTGAGTAGTGCCACTTTAACAGCTTTTCATAATGTTAAGTATTAAAATTGGTCAAGTATACAAAGGCACATATTTAGTACCAGCTTTACCTCACTTCTTTACAGAAAGAATTTGAACTGGGGACAACCCAAGTCATGTTCCATAACTAAATGTAGAGTCTCCAGTCAAAAAATCCCACAACAAATCAGTAGTTTAAGATACCCAACTACAAAAGACAAAATTCCAGTTTTCAATTAATACCTCAAGTCTTCAACATCCACAAAAGGAAATTAGTGTCTTAATTATCCACGATTCTCAAAGTTGATAGTTCCCCACTGACAGTACTAAAGGTACAATTTAAAAAAAGGATATTAAATAGATTTACATTATATAGTATTATATTTAACTAAAAAGTTGAAACATTTCTAAAACAGTTATAGAATTTACTTTAAGTGTATTGAAATGTGAGCTCTACATCTAGATACTAGAATGGCAAATGGTATTTTTATAAATCTGAATGGCAGATGCAGTGATTTTAAATAATCAGAAGAACTTAAGGAACAGTGACATGGAATGGACTTCCAGGAATGTGCGCTTCACCCCACTTCACTGCCAGAATATAGTCACCCTTCTCTTTGACGACATATGATACGTTGTATTGGTGGTTTCCCATGTGTTTCACAGATACTTCTTCGCATGGTATCGTGGGTCCATGGACACCAACTAATAGCATATTTGAACCTATGGTACAATAGGAGACTGTTAGCTTTTATAACTATGGCATGGTAACAGCTGGCTTACTTAAAAGGCAGTCACAAAATTATTTACAGATGAGCTTTCATGGGGCAGATCCACTTCTTCAGAAGTGGACTATTGTTCAGACCTGAAGTGGGTCAGCCCCACAAGAGTTTGTCACCTGATATATTGTTAGTCTTTGAAGTGCTACATGGCTGCTTTTTGTTTTGTGAAGCTACAGCCTAACACAGCTACCTCTGACAGTCTTGGTTGCTGTACCACCACAAAAAATGTCCCAATTCAAAGTGCGTTCCATCTTGGTTTGTTTTTGGTCATTGCTGTAGCAATTTGTTTATTTAGCAATAGTCTCAGAGGCTTGGTTAAGCCACATTAGAACTTGGAAGGATGTTGTATTTACATCTCTGGGTGAAGTGTCCTCATTAGGCTAACGTTTTGTTTGCATGTAGTGTGTCTGACCTACATACAAGATATTTCTACCTTCATTGGCCTGGCTTGACATGAGTCACTTAACATGGGAGGGTCAGCTTTTTGTCTTGGGAGACCTGATTAGACAGGCATATGAACCATGCTGGTGGGAAGTGTACTAGCTAAGATGAGGAATAGCCAAGGAACCATTCAGGAGGACAGGATAAGCGTGGAACATCAGAGGAGGTGAGAAGCTGGGCATGGATAGCATATACTGTACAGCAACAAATTCCTATCAAGTGACCTAGATAATGCCAAAAAACACAATACAAGGTATAGTAAATGCAACAATGAATATGTAGAAAAAAGTGTTTGTCATTTTGGATGTGGGGTACTTCCTATAGCCACCTCCTAAACTTCCATCTAATCAGCTAGCATAGCTTTGCCATATCCCAAATAAAAGAAACCCAGCAGTCATGTATCACTTTAAACAATTGATTTTTTGGGGGGGGGAACCTCATAGCTGTAACATTATTCAAAATTCCATTTGCCTGAAGCAGGTAATGGTATAGCTAATTAGTACCCTTGCAGCTTTACATTTGAGGACCACAAGCTCTTTAGTAATGGCATTGGAAGGGCTGAAACCTGAGGAAGTTAGTACCACACTGGAGAAGTGAGTTATACACAAGGGCAGACTTGAGTTCTCCATAGAATTAGGACTGGGACCGAGTGCAAAAAGGGACTCCAGAACATGGTAGTGAAGAAAAAAAGCACGGCAAAGCCCAGTGACGGTTTATTAAATGCCTATGAAATTTTCATATAGGACCCATTGGCAGTCCTGGGGAAGGATAAAAGGCAAAGAAAGCCCAAAACCAAAGCAGCAGTATCACAGTGACGACTTCTGGTGGCAACCTTAACAAAACATGCCACTTTGAGGAATAACTGTACAAAGTCACAAAAGGCAAATTAAAGCTGTGAAAAAGCAACTTAAATGGTGTCATCTGTTTGTATCTTGCAGTTTACAAAAGGAAGACTTCAGGCACACAGAGCCACTTTAGGAAACAAGTTCAAGAGGGGCCTACTGGTGCCAAGCAAATTTATTTTGGTGTCATAATAAACTGTTTACAACTTAACAAGGGGCTGCAAAATTTAACACAAAAATACCTGTTTTAAAAAGTAGAATGTGTAAAATAAATTGCCTCTTAAATGCCATCCATCCAAGAATCTTTAATGAAAAGCTGACAGACTTTGGACAGATGCCAACATGACCTGGCACTTTGTTAATCAGTGCTTCTGCAGAGACTTAAACACTGATAACCAAATTGAACCACAAAAACCAAAGTGAGAAGGACTGAGGGCAGCTAGACCCAGAGTTTGTAGTACAGGAAAGAGACCCAAGCACTCACTGCAAAACACTGGACAATTATTTGCTTTAATTACTTTAAACTTTTATACTCTGCAAATACGATTGTGCTCTCTTCCATTACCAATGGATCTTTCAGACACCCAGAAAAGTTGGCATTTACAGGATGCCATTAACTCAAAGTGTATACAATGACATGCACATCTCTTAACCCTGCTCCCACAGGGTCCTAGAATTACTTTGTAGAGTCCCCCAGTGCAGAGTTTAGGCAGGGTCTGTTATCTACTCATTCAGCCTCACACGCATGGTACCACATGCTGCATATCTTTTGTTAGCACTAAATGAAACAGTTGCAAGATGCTCCCCTCTCCCAGCATGGGATTTCTTTCCACCATTATGCTTGATCAATCAGTTGATAGAATTGATTGAGTGGCAGATTAATGGCCAACAATAAGCAGCTCACAGCAGCCAAATTCCCACACTCTAGAAGTTTGGTTAGCTGCAAGATTACCATCCTGAGCTTAAGTTTCATATGCTGATCTCCCATGGGACCCTTAAGTCCATAAATAAAAGTGCTGCAGATATATTGCTTTAAGATGAAATTCTTAAGCCCATACCTGCTTTGCTGCAGTCTACCGTAAAGCTGCTTTTTTGACCCACAAAAGCCTTTGAGAGTCCTGCACCTCTGGAGGTCACTCTGCTAGCGTCAGATGCCAACTTGGGAATGGCACTGTAGCAAGTTTCTGTTGAGGACCTTGTCACCGATTCCACCATGATTGAGCTAGTTTCACTTGCACTGCCTGGGCTAACCAATCGCTGGCCTAGGAAAGGAAGACATTGTCAGTAGGCAGGTTTCCAAAACGCCTTCTTAATGTACTGAGGAAGTCATTCATTTCAACAGGCAGGAATAAGATATAATTTGACCACCACTTCCTGGTGGAGCACCCTGGAAAAGGGATTCACTACAAACTGCACATCTACCCTTTAGTACCAGATTATTGCAATTAAATTATTTCTTCTGTTCACTGACCTGTTTAAGTTTGTGTGGAACCTGTTTTCTAAGCTGCAAGAAATGCTCAAGACTTCTATAGGTATGAAGAGGTTGTAAGAACAGTAACACTTCCATCTGAGCCTGATTTTTTACTTCAGCTAGAAGTACTCAGTCTGCACCTACCTGGTGATGTGTGTGCAACGTTCCCTCTATTTGTCAACCCCGAGTAGAATGAATTCTCTTATGTGCATCAACATGGAGCTGTTGTGCAACACCACTTTCATATTGGTGCACATAAAATTCTGATGGTGGAGACAGGGCCAAAGGGTTCCAAGTGCAGGAGGTGGCTCAGGGCTGGGACAGAGGTTCCTGACTTGAGGAGGAGCTATAGGCTAGGCTGGACTTACAGGAGGGTAACAGGTATTGGAGGGACTCCAGGTAGGGTAGGTGGTTAGGACTCTGGATTCCCTGGGAACTCTGGGCTGGGAGGGACACCTCCCCCTCCATCTTCAGAGCCTTGAGCTCTCCCTGCTGAGGACTTAATGGGAAGCCCTGTGGGTTAGGGAAAACTGATGCACGCTGTACATGGTCACACAGTAAGTAAATCGGCATATTTCCTGAACTTTTGGCATTCTGATTTACAAACCTGGTGCTAGTTATGCTCTGGTGCATGCACTACTCAAGCATTGGGCAATATTTAGAGATGGACTTGTTCATTATTCTTCTGCAGACTGGCTCCGACTATGGAAGTCAATTGAATGAACGTTTGCTCTTATTTCTGTAAGCCAACACCAAGAAATCTGAAGTGCTTGAAAGCCATTGGGGACTTCAGATTTTGAGAAAAGTGAAACCAACTGGCTGAAAAGAAAGGAGTATTGTGCACGAGTCACAAATGCCAGTGACTTCATGTACTTGAGTTGGCAGAACAGAGTGGGCACAAATTTGTACAAATGCTGAAAACTGTCTGCCCAAGGCTTTGCCAAGTCAACAAGAAGCTACATTTTGTGCAAGAGTGGTGATATTTTACAGATGGACAGCTAACACAAGCTGTGCTTGTGATTTTTAACACAAGGTCACTGCCACTATCAGGAACTAAACTCCATTCCATGCTTTGAGCAAGTTAGATGTGAAAGCCTGAATTTCCCTGTATTAGCTTAAAGCTGTTCAGAAGGTACCATTGGCTGTACACATGTGCCTATTTCCTTAATAAAGATGTTATTTTTAGATAAGGGCAAGTCAGAGACAAGATGGCACCTAGTAAGTTTGCCTTTAGTGATAAGGCAAAAAGACATGCTTGGTAGTGGTCAGTAAGAGTGAGCTGGAGCCAGGCCCGCTGACAGGAGGTGGGGTCCAGAGCTCACCACCACCATTACTACAGCAGCCAAAGCCCAAGCCCTTTTGAACTGCTGTCAGAGCATTGCTTCATGTGGCTTTCAGGGCGGAATGCTCTTGACCTCACCAGTTCTGAGGGGATGACACCAACCTCCTCCTCCCACTGTCCTGGGCCCTGTGGTGGCTGTCTGCCCTGCTGGCTAGAACTACTGCCTTTTCAGTAAATTCTGGGTAATGTTTTGTTCGGTCATTGACAAGCTTTAAATAGCAGCCACCTCCTTGGCATCCATCTCAACCCGTTCTTATTGGTGACAAGCTACCTTCTTTCAGATCTGAGAGCTCGGGGGAAAATGCTGTGCCCTTAACATACTTCCACACAGCTGCTAAAAACCCCTTGGCAGTATTGCACTGAGATGCTACAGAGAATTAAACAGCCTTTAGTTTATGCCATCACTGGTTCATACTTTTACCTGTAACTTTTGCCTTGAAAGGGCTGCCCACTATATGGTTAGGTCCACCATATTTAATTCCTATTAGATAGTTCCCTGGAGCCATAGGAGTATACATGACATCATAGCCATCTGGAGTTTCCTGGCAGTCCATCTTCACCTTTGAAGGCCCTTCAATAGTAACGGAGAGTGTTCCTGGACCAGCTTTTGTTGTGTTTATGTGGAACTCTGACTGCAATCCTGGAAAGAGGTTTAGCATAAGAATTAAAAAAACCACAACAATGAAGGAAGAGTGGTAATGCATACTACTGTGTTCCCTTTAACCATCTCCATCCATGTGGAGAACAATTTTTTCTATGTGCATCAAGGCACACACCATGCAGAGAAACAGAAAAAATTAACTGCTGGAACTCTGTCAGTCAGCTAGGCAACGTTTAAATTTAAACAATGGACAAGCCCAGTTTACAACGAATACTGATGCTCACCTATTTGAGCAATCACTAGCATGTACTAATATAAAAAAGTTCAATGTGTGATTCAGGTAGCAAAGCAAGACTATTGTGCTGAGAAGTGCAGTCACTTTTAGCATGTAACTGCAAGAAAGCCATGAAGTAGTGCAAGTAATGTTGATACTTTAAACAGACTAAACATAAGTAGTCATTTGGCACCTTACAGACTAACATTTTGGAGCATAAGCTTTTGTGGGCAAAGACCATACATGTATCTGAAGAAGCGGGGCTTTGCCCGCGAAAGCTTATGCTCCAAAATATTTTAGTCTATACAGGTGCCATAGGACTACTACTTGTTTTTGGAGATACAGACTAACTGGCTATCCCTCTGACACTATGACTAAATATAGTAGGTCAAGCTTTGGCCCTGTTCTGCTCACATAGGCTGCCTTCATGGCAATGAAGCTACTGATTTCAGTAGTGTTACCTCAGCTCTACACTTAAAAGCAGAATGGTTTCTAGTATGCACATTTCCAGGAGCAGTGTTTCACATGTCAACATTCTGAAATAGTGCCCAACCCGAGCTCCAGCAGCAGTGCCCAACTCGAGCACCAGCACACACTTATCAGCTGCTCATTTTTGCAGATTTAAGGGACTTAGATTGTTTTTCAGGTGTTCTTAGTTATCAGCAATAAAAACCTAGAGTCTTTCAGACTGGCCTATTGTTTGAGTCCTGCCATGTTGCCTCCAGCAACTCCCAGGTTAAGAACTTAGTTCCATACAGGACTATTGGCCTTGTTCCCATGTCAAGTTCAATGGCAAAATAAAATTCAAGAGTTCCACTAAGACAGGGCAGTGATTGATCATTGACTCAAGCTACCTCAGTCATGTAGAGAAAATCTGCATCTTTACTTGCTAAGACCCCATCCAGAAAGGTATTTAAGCACTGCAGTCTCAGGTTTAGTTTCCACTGCAATCCACAAGACATGCCTGCTGAATGCTTTAAGTCCTAGCCTCTCCAGGTGTGCGCACACAGCTGTCCCCAACTATGCACCCACAGACTTGTGTCCTATCCAAGCCTAGAAACAATTCACAAACTGGACAAGACAGGCAGGCATGCCTGAGGTCACCAACTGGATTAGGTCCATTCAAGTCTCTCCAGAGGCACTACCCACCTTAACTTCTAATTACTGGGTCACAGCACTCACCTGGGAGGTGGGAGAACAAGGTTTTATTTCCCCCCACCTGTCAGAGAAATTTGTATTCAAAGAGCAGCCTACCACCTCTCTAAATGCTCTCAACAACTGGGTGTGGGATGCAGCAATGTGGGGTTCTGAACATTGGTTGAAGCCGATCCACTGTGGATTAATGTTAGATCACTGGAGTGGAGGTTACTTGAGATCAGTACTCAGGGCACCCACCTGCAAAGCAAGACCCAGACTCCAGTGCCCCTGCTCCAGTCACTCTTGGCCACAGTGGAACAATTTTGATGGTGATTCAGGGAGGCTGTCAGCAAGACGCCCCCTAGCTCACTGACAGAGCACTGCCAAAAGGAACAGAACAGGAGTTTCCTAGGTTCCTTCCCTTCTGCCGGGGGTGAGGGACAGTGCATGGTGAGGGGAAAAAGTCAAACCTCAGTCTTAAACCAGTGAAGTGCACTAACCCCTGAGCTCAAGGGGAGGTTGTGCTCTGCAAGGCAGGCAGCTAGCCTTGCAATACTTGGGTGCCTAAGTCACCTGTTCCAGCAGATGGTTTGTGGGGATCACAAAGCAGAGATGGGGACCTCTCGGGGAAGGATGGGTTAGAAGTACACACCTCTCCTTGCTAGCATCTCCCATTAGGCAGCTCCCTGCCTGATGTTCTGTTTTTTTTCCAGATTACGTCCCAAAGAGATCATTGCAACGTTAATTGTGCAGGAGCCTAGCACCTTTATTCAGCCTTCGTTGTATTTTCTAGGCACTTCAGAGTCGTGTTCCCACCCCCCCCACCCGGTCCATGATGCTCAGCATTACAACCTTTAGAGCCTGTGTCGATCTGGGTCTGATTAATTTTCATTCTGCACTTCTGTCTCACAAAGCTATTTGGACAAGGAGTTTAACACATTTAGTTAAAAAGTCTCCCCCTTTGCATAAGTCTGTGCCACATGCATTAGGGCTGCGAATAAAGCCCAAGCATTTCCCCAGCTCCAAGGGATCACCTAAATTGACCCGAGCTAACTGGCACAGATTTGCCCAATCAAGTTGCTCAGCAATTCAAGTGAAACCTTTGCTACAGCCACCACAAACTGCAGTCTTGAATCCTGCAAGTTGCTGGTTTTACACTCCTCTTAAGCTTTACAAGAAGGCAGAAAAAGGGTGATTAGTATCAAATAAAGGTGGAAGAACAGATGCTTGTTATTTGAGCTGCCCTGGGCATGGAGTAAACATTTAAGGGGGTTGTATGCAAAGTCAGGCTGAAGACTGGCTCTTTCAAAGCATTAGAAAGGAGAATTTCCAGGGAGCAGAACAGTACTGGCAGTCTAATTTCAGCTTTTTAGAAGATATTACCTGTGATGCCACACTCTAGACCAGGTCCATATGCAGTAACAAGCGCTGGATTGCCTGCCTGCCCTGGCTCCCCAACTCGTACTTTAAATGGGCTGCCCACCACGTGGCTTCCATTAAACTTCACATCAATAGAGTGGACACCATTTTCATGTGGGATGAAACGAACAGCATACTTATCTGTAAGACAAGCAAAATGAATTAGTTCGGAAGTGCAGGTAAGAGTATGTATCAACCCAGACCAATGTACAGTAAGATTTAAGGACCCAGAACTGGGACGTTGGGTTGCACACGTTGTCATGCTTTCAGTCTCTAGTGGGATTTAGGTCAACAACATGATGCTATTCTGAGTTTGACGAACTCTTCCCCTTCCTAGTTTTGTGAGTAGCAGCAAGTGATCTTAATAGCATCCACAGTACTGGCACCTTGGCAGCTCACCTCAGCCATGGGATATGGGGGGCGGGGGGGAGGCAAGGAGCTGGTACTGGCTCCTTTTTACACTGTTACCTGTACTAAAAACCCTAGCTTTAGGTAGCTCTGCAGTACAGCCATATGAGTCATGTATCAGTTCAAGTCACCAGCTACATCAAGCCCCAGAACAGCAGACTTCTAGTCTTGGGGTTCCATATTTGAGTGGTTACCATTTTTGGCTTCATACATTAACCCAAGGGGAAAAAAGTTGAGCCTACAAGCAACTTCCACTGACATTTGTAGGAAAAAATCCCATTGACTTCAGAGTCAGTTTTGCTTAAGCTCTTTTTCCAAGCCACAGAGCCACTGCCAGGTGCAAACAGTATATCCAACATGAATGGTGCCAAAAACTTTCCTATAGTTTAAGCTATGAAATGACCTGTTGTAGTCAGGTCTGCAAAAAAGGAAGCAGCCACTGAAACGGGAAATTGCATTTTCTTGTGTTTAGACCAATCAAAACCATTTTTTATTTCTGCAGCAATCTAACACACCCAAGACATAATTTTGAATAAAGCCTATTTGCCCTTTATGAAGGCTCAGGTTCTGTACTGACTGCTACAAAACAAGTATAAAGCAGATGTTTTACTAAAAGTACTTTGTGCAAAGCTCACTACAGTACCCGTGGATAGGGAGTACTTGGAACCAATGTTCCCTTTAATCTTTTCCATCCATGTGCTGAATAAATGCATGCAACGAGGCATGTGCCAATGTGCATCACCAGCAGAAACAATAGCCAAGCTGTGGGTGCTGTGCTAGTCAGCTGGAGAGCACTTGACCTGGGTGGCTGCACAAGCCTACAGTTTTCAGAAAACACTGCTTGGAACTCAGGAATTTGTACTTAGCAATACAGGAAGCCAGGGAATAATCTTTTACTTTTGGGCTAGCATTAAACTAAATGTTTCCCCTTGAATTTAGAAAGTGTTTGCACTGAGTTGATTAAAGACTAGGCAAGAGAATGTATGATTATCTGGTGGGACAATTCTAGCCAGAAGAGATCCAAGGGCAGGTTTCTAGCCTACCCAGTTATCTGGTTTGTGACCAGAAAATTATCTGAGTTACCAGATACATTGGTGGTGCAAAGAAGTGATCAGCTCGTGCAAACAGTGATATTCAACTACTGCATGTAGTTACCAACCATTAATATCATCTAGAATATGACAATCCCTACTGACATGTAACATACTTTGGGCCTTTCATACAGGTTCTTACCAGGCTCCAGTTCAGAAACGTGACATTCCTCTACAGCTCCAGAGGGGCTATGAACTTTAGCATCTATCTTGCCCTTAGCCCCGTTAAGTCTTATAGCGAAAGATGCTGGCTGATTAACTTTTAATCCAGATTCCTAAGAAAGCAATATATTTAGATTACCAAAATTTACTTTAGTGGCTTGAGGCATTACAAGACTATTTAAAAAAAAAAAAAAAAAAACGAACACTTTCAAATGCTCCAGCATTTTTTTTCCCCCCCACACACCAAAAAGACTTGTGTCCAGTAGATGTTAGACTGATCACTTAATCATTAACTAGGAAGCCATACTACACTTTCTACAAGCTACCCAAAAAGGCTTGTTTACTTACAGCCAGTAATTTTGACATTCCATCAATAGTTTCATATTCCTACTGTATCATGAAGTCATTAATACTCAAGATCAGTCCCCCAGTATCAATGGCAGTTGTCAGTTTTCAGATATTTAGTTACAAGTTATTCTACTTCCTGTCTGATTCTTTCCAACAATTCAGAAAGTCTATTAATGTAGCTGTCAGAGGATCTAAATGCACTTTAAATTTCCTGCAACATGCTCTATTTAGCATCACTACCAATGACAAACTGTGCAAGATTCATTACATAGGAACATCTGGTTTCACGTTAAAGAGATCAATATCTTGTTAGACAAACAATCAGTCCCATCAAGTATATTTCATAGCTATTCATGCTATTAACAGGGTCCTTATCACTGGGAAACTGCTTCATTTGGTTATGCTTTAGCCAAGTCAATTTTGTTCTTAAAGCATTATACTTTACCTGACCCCATTTGCACTTAACCTGAAGAGGGAAATAAATAAAACTGAGTGGAATTTAAGTGAGATTAAAATGCACCTGTGAAAAGTTTAATGAATGGTACAGGCTTTTGAAGAGATTGTACAGAATCGTCAGCTTTATCTCCCTCTGCAGAGAAGTTAAGAGCATGCCTGTCAAAAGTCTTTACATGAAACACAAGAAAACCATCAATGCCACAGTGACTCATTAATGCCCATGTAACTCCTTCGGCTCTCAGTTACTAGTCTTAAAGGTCAGCTTCAACTTTAAACTGAAAAACAAGAACTATTCAAATTCTTTATAGGTTTAATCAGGTCTTGTATACACAAGACAAGGAAGAGTGATCTAACCAAGTTAAGAAAATTAGAGCTACCTGAATATTTCGAGTGCAGCAAGATCTAGGCAGATCAAACTCTCATGCTTTTAAGCTTGTACTAAACTACAAGTAACCACAAAAAACCTCGTGAGTTGCCAACTATAACAGACAAGCCCAAAAACGAGCACAAAGCTGGAATTCACTCACATTTACTGCTGTCTATGAAGCAGAAATGGTTCAAGTCTGTGGTTTCAGGACATTGGCACATAAGTGAATTACTGCCTTGTGTTCATCTATTTGCACACATGGATTCTCAGAACAAGCCTCAAGTAAATGCTTAAGCTGAGTGTGCTGTTTTGTTTGGGTTCAAAGCAGTGACTAAACACATACAGTTTACAAGTAAAATAAGCATTACTGGTTAGTAGTTACCAGCAATTGTATTCACATTACAAGAGGTTTCATGGATGAGGGGCACTAAGCTGTGCTCAGAAGTTCCAAGTTAATTTCAACCTCAGGCAACTCTACCAACTGGTCAGAGGAGCAATCCAAGTTTTACAGTACCACTGCTTCCCACTCCTTTTGCTTTTATGTGAATTTCCAAGTCTCCTAGTGTTAGGAGCTGAAGCATGGCTAATACATTTTAAATACTAGTTCTTTAGAGAATGACCTTTAGGATTATCCTCCAGACTAGTTACACCTCCCTGGACTGCCTAATTACTTTCAGTTGCTATAAGCTTTTTCTAGATAAGTTTCATTTGGATGAGGGAGTATGAATCCACCAAAAAAACTGATCACCTAAGGTAAGATGAATTAGTGCCTCTGAGAACAAGGACAAAAAAAGAGTCAGCCAGCCTGTGGTAAATTGTGATGTTTCCTTATGTCTCACCTGAAGGCTAGTAACAGTGAGTCTGCGAGCATCATCTGATGGGGCAATGACAGGAACCAGGTAGGGACTTTCTGGAATATGTTCATCATTGAACTTTATGGACACCTCATAGTTACCTGAAAGAGACAAGAAAGCAGTTTGTAAGAATACTCCAAGTCATAGCTCTTGAATTTTTATAGGTCTTTTAGGAGTATTGTCTCACTACATACCAGGTTCTTGAGCAATGTATGATACACCACAGGAGCCATCTTTATGGTCTTCAAAGGCAATTTCTGCTTTACTTGGACCTTCTACTGCAATTGAGAGCCCTCCAGCTCCAGCTTCTCTTGTCCAGATACTAAATTCAGCTGTTAACGTATACAAGCAAAGTTCTCACTGGAGACAATGCCAATCAGAAAATTGTCTTTCAAGTATAATATATGCAGTGGTTTGAAAAATATTTGGGCTATCATGTGACGACTTCTACCATATGTAAGCAAATATGAACAGGGTTACCATTAAGACTTAGAATAAACTGTTCTTAGGCAGGGTTACTAGCCAATCTGGACAAGATGACAGTACAATCCCTTTCAAACTGGGATATTTGCTACATTTTAGGCTCCATCTGTATTTTTGGTACTGATTTAACAGATGCAAATCCATAGTATAGTTGTGGTGAATTGGCATGAGGCTAAGACAGACCCATGCAAGTTGCAGTGCCTATACTAAACACTTAACAGACATCAGTTTCTAGTCAAGACAATCTAGGGTTACCATGGACCTCAATATGGTAAGTCAATGACAACTTTAAAAACCAAGGAAGATGCCTGTATGAGTGGCCTTCTGCTGTATTTGATATTTCTTTTAGCTTGATTTCAACTGCATACTACAGACAGAAAATGATGCACCAGTATTACAACTACATTCCATTTAAGCCATTGCGCAACAGAGCCCAGTTTACATTTGACGACTGTAGACTTGCCCTATGAAGCCAAACACATACTGTGCTCCAAGCTACAGGAGCCTGGTAAGTCAAGTCAAGAAATTCTCACCTGGGATGCCTGCTTCTGCTCTCTCAAGCCCCGGACCTCCAGCTCTTACTTTATTAGCTCCCCCTTCACCAAGTGGTCCAACAGTGAATTGGAAAGGACTGCCTGGGACATGCTGTCCTCTGTATTTGACATCCACAGTATGGACCCCCATTTCTTGAGGCACAAAGCGGACACAGTATGTATTTTTTCCAACTTCAGCTATTTCTGCAGGAGCCATTCTTCCAGAGGGGCTAGTTACCTGGGCAGTCATATCACCACTATCAATTTCTGGACAGAAAGTGAGAAATTAGTCACTAATGGAACAAAAATGGATTTAAGGCCCAGACATGAGTCAATAGGCATTACACGGCTAACTCCCTAAGGTGCATTTAAAAATACCTCCAAGCAAAATTTATTACAGGCTAGATTTAAGAGTATTCATATAAAACTGAATGTGTCCAAGGTTGGTCTTTCCAAGGCCATCCTAGACTCACCCATAAAGAATCCACCCTTATGTGGCATGGTAAACTTTCAGTCTGTGGGCAAGAAGTTTCATTCTATAAACACTTCATTTGATACATGCTATAAGGGCAAAGCAGAGCTCCCAGCCATAGGGGCTGAATGCACCATTTCTGCAATTCTCCCCTCCTAGCAGAGGACATATTAAAAATTGAGACAGTAAAAAAATCAGTACTGTTGACAACCCATTAGCGGCCTAGATGCTTGTTTAGCTGGTCTCGTGTCAGTCAGTCATTCTTGTTGTAGGTGACAAAATGCTATGGAACTATGCTCACCGTTTCAGAGCTCTGTGGACATGGCTAATTGAATGTCAAGGGAAATGGACACAGGGATTTCCACTGTCTTCACAGTGGAAGTATTTATCCTAGCCAGCAATATGTGGGTAATTTCCTAGGAAAGTGTGAAATATTAGCCAGCCACTAAAGACATGAAAAGCATGCACAATTATTCAAGGAGTATATTTATGGTGACTTTTATAAAAGCCAGTCACCAATATCATGGTGACAGCTTCTTTTTAAAAATAGTGAATTAAACTATTTGCTCACAGCAATTAAAGTCAATTACTTCATCCAGAAAGTAGTATAAGATTGTTAGAAGGCTTAAAGATAGCAGTTCACTTGTCCCTGATGTGGAGGGGTGAGCCCTACCAGTCCCTTTTGACTACTTAAGGAGGCTAACAGGCAAGAAAAATCTATGAATCTTCACTTCATTCTTTCAAATTCCCTCCTATAGTGCACTACATTTGACCACAGATATTCACTTAAGATGGTGCCAACTGAGACTGGACTTTAGGCAAGTCAGGCTGGGTAATTAAGTGGAAACACAGAGCATGGCAACTTAAAGATACCATACATCCCTACAAAGCCCCCTCGAAGCACTCTGCACTGCTGGGGACCCAAATGCAGATCGACTAAGGTCTGGACTCTGACAGTAGTGCATCCACCATGAGAATGTCAGGGTTTCTATTTCCAAGTGAGTTGGGAGACTTTCAGCTTGACCAACAGAACTGATTAATCTGACCAGAGAAATCAGTGAGTTTCTCCAGAGATGCATTACTTGAAACCAAGTCACTAAGAGAAGGCAGTAAGGCAATGAAACAAAAAAGGAGCGGAAGGGGAAAGCTAGCCAGGACTGAGTTATAATAGAAGCTGAAAAAAGAACCAAAGTTTTCACTAGAGTGAGTGTACACAAGTGGGTCTGGAACCAGAGCTCCACTATACCCAAGCTCTTAGTTTGCATTATGGGACATCTAAATATTTGCTGAATGGAGACAACCACACACACTTCAAGTCTTTTGAAATTTACACCACATTGTGGGAGTGATAGTGGATTAGTAGTGTACTATATACTATACTACTAGAAAAGCTTACATTGCCTCAATTTTGCAAAGCAGCAGCAAACGAGAGTTAATCTACAGAAAATTGTCCATTAGTACAGTAATCATGTAGATGCACCTCATGGTATGTATGGTTTGATTTTATATTGACAGTTATTCCTGCATTTGTTAAAACGCTTATTTAAGATTGTAAAGCACCTACTTTTTAAACAGAGAATTAAAACATATGCACTTTAAGTTTCAGGTCCCATTAAGACACTCACAATTCAGCTAACAGCATGTTAAGTAAAGTTTCAGTATTTCCCCTATGCTTTCTGCAGGAAAGCAGGTATGGATCTAAAAAGTTAAATCTTGGGCAGCATAGCAGCCTGTCATGCAGTGTTACCTGGAATTTTCAAGTTAAGATCACACATGCTTCCAACTGTTGCAACAGTGGGAGCACCTCTTGCACGCGTGATGCTTTCCTTCACTCTTCCTTCACCACTTATTTTCACAGTAAATGGACTACCTGGAAGTAGCAAAGCATTTCATGGTGGGATTACTGGATATATAGAGAGATCCTGCACTTAAATTCACTAGAGTGAAATGGGTTCTTCAAAATTTAGTCAAAGACAGTAAGTGCATATAATCTGCCCTGCTAAGCAATTCTGCATGTTTCTTCCTTGTGGTGAGTAGGGAAGAACCTAAAAAGGAGTGCCACAAAATACCGTACAAGAACTGAAGAACTAACATCAATGGAACAAACTACTCTAATTTGGGAAAGTGCCTTTTTGATGCCACTGCTGGACATTTCTCCCAAGACAGGTATCTTCACACACACACAAACCTGGAGGGAAAAGTCCCCACTCCTCCCACACCCAGGTTGTGTTGCAACATGCTTACAGAAGAGCACAACTAATCCTGGCATCTGTACATCAGCAGGGGAGGGGAAAACACACTTAATTTTGACTGAAGATTCCATTTCCCTCTTACATTAGTATGGAATGTGAATTGAGCAACAAAGGAGGCTTAGCTCAGAAAATAGGGCTTTCCATGGTACCCCTGCTCACAGCAAAAAGTCTTTCCATTAGGCTGGTTTCTGGCCAATAGGTAGAGATTGTGCTGAGGGATAGGGCAGGGGGAGACAATCAGCACATGAAGCCTTCCAAGCTGTGCAGCCACAGGGGCTTGATTAAGGCGGCTTGGCTGGCCAGATTCAGCCTGCAGGTCATACCTGCCCACCCCAGCCCTAACTCCCATAGCCAAGGGAACAAATATAAAACCAGGGAACCAGTACAGCAGCTAAAAAGAATTCCATCCCCGACTCCAGTGTAGGAAGCTGCAAAGCCAGTCCTTACCTGGAACATGCTCATCTGCAAACTTAGTGGACACTATGTACAAACCAGGTACAGTTGGAAAATAGGATACTTGACAGGTTCCATCTTCTAGGTCTTCTGTTTGAATATCTACCTTGCTAGGCCCTTCAACGGCCAGTGAGATCCCACCATAACCTACAAATTGCAACTTGTTAGTTTAGCCCCACATACAGGCAAAGAGTGTCAAGTTACAATGATTTGAAGTCCAACATGGGTCAAATCCAAACTAGTAATGGATTTTGAAGCAAAGAAGCCAGTCATTCCAGCAGATGGATGGATGTCACATTAGACCTGAGCAAGATAGTTCAATACTATTTTTATTGCAGGTATGTTCCGGCTAACCATTGTCTGAACCTGAGATACAAGGGAGGGGAGGTAATCCTTTTATTGGATCAACTTCTGTTGGCAAACACAAGCCTTTAATCTTACATAGCTCTTCGTGTTTTTGGTTTAACATGGGTCAGGTATAACCTGTTTAGACTGCTATGCTGGCAGTACTCCCATTAGTTTCAGATAAGGAAAGAAACTGCAGGTAACAGTCTTAGATCCCATGTCAAATTGGCAGTTCCACAAAAAGAGTCAGGAAGGTATCTAAGTGCCTCCCCCCGGTTGCAAGAGAGGCCCATAAAAGGAAAGAGACCCTGCTATGTTGGGGGAGGGGGGGATGGAGGGAGAGTTAAAGGTACTGTTCTAATATGTTTAAAAAGGCAGTTTTATAATTGACAATACCTAAGACTAACCAACAGGCAGAGGCAGTCATCCCTTGAAAGGTGTAACTTGTTTACAACTTACCATTAATACCAAGTATTAGTGTTACTCAACAATCAGAAGAATTTTTGGGGCCAGCAACTAATATGCACTTCACATTGTGGGATTGTACCTTAGGATGGAAAGCTGGGTAATATGGATCTGGGGAAGAAGGGAGCAGTTGTACTGCTTTTGTTAACCTCGAATAGACAATCTAAAGGGTCAAACACCATCCTGAAGAGCCCATATCTCAAGCCTCCCTTGGGGAAAAAAGTGCGCTGAAGCAGTGTTCCAGAACAGGTCCCACTCATAGCACTAACCTGCATCTCTTGTGTCCACAATGAAGTCACACATCTCAAATGTGCGACCCTCTATCAAGCCACGGCCTGAAACTCTTGCTCTGCTTGCATCTCCAATCTCAGACTGAACCACCATGATAGATACAGGGCTGTTTGGCACGTGACTTCCATTTTTCTTAATGCTGACAAGGTGTTCACCAACTTCTCGTGGAATGAATGAGATCCCTACAAGGTAAACAGGCTGGTTTGCCTCTTTGCATGCATCACCCTGATCAACTCCATGAAACAGTACAGCACTGAGAAAGCTATTAAGCCTCATGTTTGCTGCCTAGATGCAGTTATGGCCAGGAGATAATATGGTGCTCCAGGGAACTCAATCCAAATTGATTCACCATGGATAGCATCTGTGCACCTAGGGATGTGCTTCAAGTACTACATTCAGTCTCCTTACCCATTCTGTTCCTGGCCAACATGGGAGCCAGGTGAGGATTTGTGGATGTTTAAAGGGAACTGGAAACAATCAACCCATTCCACAATGGCCAGTTGCAAGGATGGCATTTTAGTTTCCTTTTTAGAGAAGAGGCTTACCAATGTGGTTATTGGGCAATCTTTTCAAAAGACAAGGCTCATCACGACCAGAGGGAGCTCTAATACTGGCTGTTAAGAGGCTGAGATCAGACTCATTAATGTCCAGCAAGAAGTCAGCTGCAGAACCAAGCTTCACTTGAGATCTTCTTCTACCATCATCTACAGAAACGTAAGCAGATTCCAGTTAGACCTATGTAAGGCTAGCTTTAGAATGCAGGGCTAACGTGAGACCCACATCTTGTCCCTGACAGGATGGTCAGTCTGAGCCAACAGCCTACTGTGCCTTGTTTGCTGATAAACACTCCAGTGCTTTGAAAGGATCTGCTATAAATACAAGCTACCTAAACAGGTCTAGTACCAACTGATACACCAGGTAATTATTCGGCCTGGAAGACCTTCAGTCCTACTGGTTTCTATACCTTAGCATAAGCCATCATTCCTACTACAGTGGTTGGGGATAAGAGCATTTGGAGTTCAATTCCATGAAAGGGTAAACATGGAACTAGATTAAAATCAGCAAGACACTTTGCTGCCAAGATGGACTGAAAGGTGAGCTGGTCAGTCAGAGCTCCATTTCCTTGTAGAACACCTGCAGACCTCACCCAACAGCATTCTGAGAGTGCCTCCACTATCCGACAGTTCAGTCGGAGTGCTTGCCTGTTGATTCCAGATGCTTCTCTCATCCTGGTGGAGTACTGGAGTCAATGGAACAGCCCAGCTATGTCGTTTGTATATCTGAAGTCTCACAAAGATGTACCGAGAGAAGGGGGTGTAGACAAGGTCTGAGTCAGTGAGGCTAGATGGATGACCAAGGCCATCCTCTCAGTCTATGCTTCTAACAAAAACAGCAGTATGGCTACTACAAGAAGGTTAATTTTGCGATATTTAAATAATGTAAGAGGAGGTTACTATTCCTACAGATTCAGAGGACTAATGTGTAGACTTCACTGAGGGAAGATAAAACTGGCTGCCTCATGCAGACCAGAAGGTAACTTCCCAATTTTGCAGTTATATATTGAAAAGGCTGTTTGATCTGTGGATTGCAACTGCTTTGTCTCAGTTAAGTGTTTTCTTCATACCTGTGATCTTGGCAGTGAATGGGCTGCCTGGGATGTGTTTGTCATTGTACTTCACTAGTATGCTATAATCTCCAGGTAAGGTTGGCAGGTAAGTGACTGTGCAAGTGCCATCTTTGTTATCAATGCAGCTAATTTCTGCTTTTGAAGGTCCTTCAATAGCTAAGTCCAGTCCACCTGTTAGAGAAAGCAGTAGTATTCTAATTTAATAACTTATGAACAATTTAAAAGGGAAGATGCTCCTATGCTTTCAACAATTTTAGCACAACACTGAACAAACATCAAATGTGAATAGTAGGTGATAAATCCATTAACTGATGCCTTCATTACAGCTATTTCCTTCCGTCAACTAGAAGTGTGCTGAGGAGCCCTTGATAGCATGATTCAATATATTACATTTGATCTATAAAACTGAAGTTGGTGTTTCATGAGTCAAATGCAATAGAGTCAATTTACCAACTAATGCATTCACCCTACCCCACCTCTTAGGAGTTCATTAATCCAGGAATCCAAGTTTCAAATACTATATCATATAGGAAGTGACATTAAAAGGTTTACACTCTGGAAAAAAATTAGAGCATAGAAAAAGAGGAGTCTGGAATAAGAAGTCCACTCTTGTATAGAATCCCAGCTAACAAGTTACTGTCCATAAGGTAGATCACTATTAGTTTATGACTTCAGCTCAAATATGCTCACACATTTACTTGATGCATTTGAAAATTGTTTCAGGTTTGAGCAGAATTAAATACTCTGCCATCCCTCTTAAAGAGCTCACCTTCTCCAGCATCTTCTGTGACAATGGTGAAAGTTGCTGGTTTGTTTGCAATCCCATAAATGAGACCAGGTCCATAGGCAGACACATGTCCACTGTTTGGATAATTTACATAGAACTGTAATGGGCTCTCTACAGAAAATTAAGAGAAACCAGACAATGAAAACCATCAACAAAACCACACTTGGGGGTTTAGAAGCACTGATATTTATTCAATAGTTTACCAAGACCCTAGCTTTCTAGTGTTCTCATATACATTTCCCTGGAACTTTCCTTTTACCATTAAAGTAGTAATGGCAATTCTCCTAAAAAGGAAGGAGCAGCAATAAATGTCAGTTCTCCTCTGCTCCCAGACATACTGCTTTACTCATATTGGGCCAAGATGGGAGACTTGTCAGCTAGTCTAAGCTTCACCACTTTCACTTACTCTAGTACCCTGTTTACTGAAACAAGCAAAGCCATTTGAATAGTAAATGCCTTTCCAGGCACTTCTACACAGATGGAGCACCTCCCAGAGTTAGGCAGCCTGCTAATTACAACTAACTCCTCCCAAATATCTTTTGTTGGCAAAAAGAATCCCAGTTTTACAGACATCCCCAATGCAAAAGTTGTTCAACTAGATACCCACCTGGAATATGCTTTCCCATATATTTTATGTGCATTTCATGAAGCCCAAACTCTGTAGGGGCATATCTCACTGTTATTGTGCCATCTTTGTTATCCACAATATCTGGCGTAGCAGTTTTCCCTGATGGCATATGAACTTCCCCTACAGGGGACAATTTATGAGTTAATAACTGAAACAGGGGATGCATGCCCTCCCACCTCATTTGAGCAGTCAAGTAGGACATTTTAAACTCCCAAGCATTTCAGAAGCTTAAGTTACTTGCCCACAAGCACAAAGAACACTAAACATTTCCACTTGTGCTTGTGCATTGTATTTGTATAGCTGATATATGGGGAACAGCCTAGTGATGTTGTACAAGTTTATATTGGCCATGTGGTCACTGGGTGACACCCACTTCTGTAAGAACCTCTCCCATAGTCCTTTCCAAGTGATTTGAGTAGCCTTAACACACTTGGGCAACAGCTGATTGACAAGTGGGTGTGTTCTTGAAGAAAGCCAGTTTGCATAATTTGTAGCAGCTCCCTGATGTGCCACTTGCAAGGACCTGGATTGGTGTCACTTCTATCTGTGAAAAGAATGTCAGCTCCTGAAGCTGCACAAAAGGTGTGGAAGAGGTCGCAACTATGGTCCATGATTATCTGCATCATCTATGCTGGAGGAGTTCACTGGTTATATTGCTCCTAAAACTAATGCAGCTTAGGAGAAAAGCATCCACAGCCTTTGAATGGCATAGGCAAGATCTTGGCTTAGGACAAGGGCGACTGGTGGAGTTGCCTCAAATTCAGAGTACTTTGCACATTCATATTTTGTTACATATCTTGCTTATGCCTCTTGTACATCAGTAGCAAACCCTTAAGTAATAGTATTTCGTGCCATTACATACCATGCCTTTTTCAATGAAATATTTCCATTTATAAATGCTTAAGTGTGGTCAAAAGCAATGCAGGACATTGAGCTATGAAGCATTTACCTGTTATTTCTCCCTTCCTTACACCCAAAGGTATAACTATATCAAAGGGCTTAAATCCCACACCATTCATGTCACCAACTGGAACATAAGGTTCTTCTGTAACCTAAGGAAAAAACAAATATATTGTATGGGGACAGAATAATCTAATGGTTATTGTTTGCTTAGAATACAAAGAGGAGCATTTGATCTGTGTGCAGTTACAAAATTTGTGTTGACTGTCGTAGAGATGACAGCCACAGAATTTTGCCTAACTAGACAGCAACCCACTTAAATGTCCCTTAGCTTAAAATATTGACCCAACTCCGATAGTCCAAAATAAAATTTCAGCAAGATAAAAATGGAACGAGTGAAGAAAAAGCAGACAAAAACGTAACACACAAGATGCAAAATGGTTCCATCTGAGAAAAGAGTTGTAGTTGCTCAAGGCCTGGAACAAAAAAGTTTTAGAATGGTAGAATGATTGCAATGTAAGCAGCAGCAAATTTTTGCCTGAAGAAATACAAGTTGCACAATGCAGTTTTAGACTCAAGACACACTGCTGTTTTACTGGGAAAACTTTGCTGGAAGTTATACTGCAAGGTTGAACTGGTCAGTGTTAAGTTACACAAATTTAAGCCATAAAAGGGCATTCTTTAGAGAGTTCCTTTAAGCAGCAAAGAAACAGATCTGCAGGAAGTCTGAATCCCAAAACACATTTGATCAGCTGGAAAGCAGTGAACAAAGTGACCAGAAAGACCAAGCAGTCCCAAGCAGCAGGCTGTCATTTCTGAAATGGAATGAAGGAAGAGTAAAAAAATTGTGTACCCAGGGATGGAATCCAGGGGGACATGCGCTTACTGGCTCCTGTGACAATACTGCAACTTCGTCTGCATCTGTAGCCTGGTTAGTGGCAAACGCAGGTTAGTTGGCTATCAAGGACTGAAGAATTAGTACATTCCACGTAATATTTATCTTTTGGGGCCCTTCCCCACCCACAGTTCCATAGCAGCACCTCACCAGAAGCGAGGCATTCAGCTGGAGGACCTGACTAATGAAAGCTGCTTTTGCATCTTGTCTCAATGAGTGTTTGTGATGGTGACTTCAAGAGACAACCTTATTCTCTTCTCCACACATCTCCCTTTCCACACAGCTAGGCAGGGTGACTGGCAGACTCAAAGCACTCCTACTTAACGGAACAGAGCCGGAGCACTGCATTAAGCCAAAAGCCACTTTAACTGGTGTGCCATTGCTCTTACTTTGCCAATTTACTTCACTGCAGGTTGCTGAAGTTAATGATGTACTGGGAATTTACACTGAAACAAGGCCTATTTAAGAGACTTTTTGGTATTAGGACCAAACCCATCTCTAGACTCAAATAATTCACTACTACACTAGGAAGTAGCAAATTTGACTGCCTTTGGAACCAGCTTGTTGGCCTCATGGAGGTGTTTTCTATGGGTGTTTTGAGAGGCTGTGAAGAGGAGAGCCACTTCTATCAAGGAAGTATCTTCAGGGAATGGAGTAACTACCTGCAGAGCTAGCCAACATAAAAAAAAGTCAAAGCATAGGCCTTTGAAGGGCAGCACTAGTAAGTCATGCTGTGAAATCAAGCCTAGCAGCAAGGCAACACTTGTACTTATAGCCAGCCATTTTTAATCCCTATTGACAGAACTATTCTAAACTTTCAGCCCAAACAGAGTGGTTTTAGTGATGCAACATCTGCTTCTGTAACAAGACATTTTTCATAATAGTGGGAAGTGTTGAGACATGTTCTGTTCTACATCATGGAAACACCACACCAGCGTGGAGACACTAAAGAAAGTGGTCAGAACCTCCTTCACATTACCTTGTTTATTATGCTGACATGAGATCCTGCCATGCACACAAGTTATCTAAGCCAAACGATGTACAAGTTGCATCTCCCTTATCTGGCATGCTTGGGACACAACTCATCCCCAACAAGAGAGGGGAAATGGGGAGCTCCAGATCCTCTCATCTGGCAACATCCATGGTTTTTGTGGTCCAGCCTGTTATTTGCCAGACTACACAGTAAGAACAAAAATCTTGCATACCAGATTTGTAAACCCTCCAAGAGCTTCTTCGGGTAGTTACAACCAAGGCACCTCTCAAATATTTCTAACTGCCTTATATAAACAGACATACCTAGCATGCCCATGTATAAAACTGGCAGTTGCTAGAAAACAGGGGGACCTGACTTCCAATCAGTGAAGTCATTTAGCAGTCAGTGTGCAATGTTGGAAGAGCAAGAGCAAGTATGTTCTACTACATGTTCTTTCACAGATGACTCATTTGGGATGAAGTCATAAGTTATAGCCAACTGACCAGACAAGGTGTGTACGTAGCAGAGCTTACAGTAACAGCAATCCTGTAAACCAAAGTTTAAGGACTGAATTGTAAAGGGCCAGAAGTAGTGAGGAAAGCTCTGCAAGTAAAAGATTGAAACCTGACTCAAGACCTTCCTCCTACTTACAAGATTAGGCGTAGCAGCCATGTTAGTCTATATGTGCAAAAATGAGAAGCTGTGTGGCACTTAGACTGATTTTTCTTGGAGCACAGGCTTTTGTGGGCCAAGATCCACTTAGCCCAACATACCCACAAAAGCTTATGCTCCAAAAATCTCAGTCTATAAAAGGTGCCACATGACTGCTTGTTCTTCCTCATACTATATCCAGTGCAACAGTATCATGCACCATTAGTACTGTAAATACCTGTATATAAGTGTCCAGATATATTCTGCCAAACTATTAGAGAACTACCTCTGGCACACTTCCATTTTAGAAATTTGTTATAAAATAAACTTACCATTACAGTGAATGGGCTGTTTGGGATATCCACTCCACCGAAGCGGACATAAATTACATAGGTTCCTGGTTTAGCAGCAGTATAGAAGATGTCGTAAGTCCCATCCTCATTTTCAATAACTTCTGCCTCAGCTTCTGTACCATCTGGTGTCAGGACTGTGCATGTCACTTTACCTTTCCCTGCAGATTTAGCATCAACTACAAAGCCAACTTCCTCACTAGTCTTCAGAGTGGATGCAATTCCAGGACCTAGAAAGCAATTTTAGGTTAGACAGCATTAGTTTTACGAGTCAGGGTGTTTTAAAGTAACATTAACTATTCCTGTCAAACTACATAGAAATGCCCCTCATTAAGACTAACATAGTAAAATGTTCACAGGACCAATTTTATGGCAGGAGTTGTAGTTCTGGTAGATATGACTTTTTGCTTAGTACATACTCATGTGTTCCAGGAATACTTTCAGCTGAAAGACAGTTAACCTTATTTTTCCTTCAGCTCAGTTTCTCCCTCAAACACAAAGCTTGACGGAGAAACTGGATGGAGAATTGCTTTCTCAAATATAAGTCATCACTTTTTATCCTTTATCAGGTGACTGCTTTGCATATGGAGCAAACTGTCACTCAGCCTCTTTGTACTAGATTTGAGCGAAATAAGGCCCATTTCCTCAGGATGGGCTACAGGCAGGTCTACACACAGTTACCAGGCATTTGATGCAGCAATTGCTCAATTTTCTGGAATTTGATTTTTTGCAGCATCTTTGTGCGCGCAGCAAAAATCTTTGGGCTCAGCCATGGAGCTTGCTACTCCATGCTATCGCATAGAGTAACGGATGTTGGCATGAGCCTGAAGAGCCCCAACCTGTACTATAGCAGAAAGCCAATTCTAGCTATGCTAATGGTGTACCTAGAGACTTGGCTATCCTAGATTAGGCCAGGCTTAAGTCAAGATGTGCCAGAGGTGAAATGCTGGCACAACTGACCATCATTGACTCTGCAGGGACATTCACTACGATGCCTCAAAAAAAAGTAATGAATGTAATTGGACATTCAGTAACTCCTATGAATACATAGCCATCAAGCACAACCAACTGTAAAAATATTTAGGTCTGATGAGAAATATGAAGTGCATTTTTACAGTACATTTAGGACATCTGCTTTAGAATGCCAACAATGGTATTTATCCCCAAAGAGGGTAGTTTGACCATATTCAAAGTGAGCGCTTTTTGGAACTTAGTCATTTAATACAGATCCAAGCCATTTGAGAGTTTCTATGGTAACTACAGATATGCAAATAGAGCCCACATTTTAGACTTAAATCCACTTCCTTAAAGGTAGTTAAGCGGACGTGTGATAAACTGTCAGTTCAAGCCTTTAGCAGTTAGTGTTGCTCTCAAAGCTAAGTACTTTAATATCCTCATGCCACTTTGATTCGGTCTAAAGCCAAGTGCCCCCCCCTCAATTTTACAGTAATATTTCTTCATTCATGATAACCATCTATAGTTATTTTAGAAGCCTGAAACTGATTCAACTGTCAAAAGCCACTAACTTTAGAAGGTGACAGTGTTAAGCTCAGTCAAAACATTAAAGTTTAGTTAACCACAATGTTTTATATCTAAGCCCTTGAATGTAGATTAGAGTTAGAGTTTACTTACTAGCTAACAAGAGATTATGTTTTCCCTCCAACTGTCACCAAAACCTGGAGTAGAATTCTGCTCTGTATATTTCACTACAGCAGTTAAGGCCTGAAAACTAGCAGTTAGGAAGCTGCTGTTCATTGAATTCTGTTCTACAGACAGTTCAGGGTAAGCATTTTTGTGTAAGACTTAAGAATGGCGGCTTTATGCTACTGTAATCCATAGCATTCCAGCCATTACCCAATAGTGCAAGTTCTCATCTGTTTGATTGAAACTAGTTCCTGTACATTCAGGTCTTAGAACTTGCATGATGTGAGAGCAAAATGGAGGTTTTAAATCACACACCCTTACCCTACACAAGGGCTTAGCTCTCCGGTGAGATTCAACAATACAAATTTCATAGTATGGTCTGACTGTAGAAAGGAGGGCTGAGGTTGATGGTATGTGGCTTACTCCTTGCAGTTTCAACTTAACTCACAGAAAGCAGTCATCCCTAGAAGATAACCTTCTGGAAGTCAATTCTGTTAGAATGGTGTTCTACTAAAGCCCTGCATGGAAATAAGTTTCTCTGCAGGTCTCTGCTCCAGAGACCTGCAGCAGCTTAAGAACAAGCTGGTGTGACTGTTCCCACCAGCCAACACCCCATACCAGCAGCTCTTCCTGACCAGGTGGCTGCACTGTCCCCAGAAGCCAGTACAACTCCAGACAGGAAAGACAGCTGAGTACACCTCAGTTGCATGACCAAGAGGAACTGCCAGCATGGGATACTGGCTTCTGGGAGCAGCCAACACCAGGTTCTTATTGCTTGGTGGCTCCAGTTCCCAGGAGCAGAGCCCCGTGGATCAGAGCATCTAGATTTGTCTGCATCTGTGGACAGAAGTTTGTATTCATGCAGAACTCCATCTCCGAGAAGCTATTTGGGTCCTGCACGTAGTTATGCTTAGTATGAGGACAACCTCTTTACTTTTGTTGTCTTTTCAGGCAAGGTCACAGGAAAAGCCTTGTGTAGTTTGGCAAGAAATAGTTGCAAAGACTACACCAAGTAGTTTGAAACAGCAGAATGTCTACATACCTGTGGCCAGACACTTGCTGGCATCCCCTGCTGGTGATGCACGGATTCGGTAAGGAGAAGCTGGGATGTCATCACCACCATATTTAATGCCAATCATATACCGGCCTGTCTTGTCTGGGACATATGTTACTGTGTAAGTGCCATCCTTGTTGTCATGGACATCAGCTCTCTTGGGCTTGCCTTCCTGGTCCTGAGAGGCACAAGCAAAATTAGACAACTGGCTGCTCAAGTTATGCATTTAATGCAAGTTGTTCTTAGAAGTCTTCACACCACAAGTTTTACAAGAGGAATTATGCATTAACAGAATAGTAAATCTTGTCAGGCATGTTTAGAAATGTGCCTGCAGGTTCTTAAACCCTGGAGAAGAAAAAGTCACTACCTGAACTGGTTTAGTATCCTGATAGGATTAAGAACTAGAATTAAAAACATGCCACTTTAAGTGGGAAAATTAAATAGGTGTCAAGTAATATTGCACAAGTAAAAATAGTAGTCAAGGTTGACAAAAAAGTTAAAGGTGAGCAAAATCAGAGTAGGGGCAGAAAAGGTGGTCATAGTTATGGGGGGTGGGGTCGTTTTCCAGGGTCATTATGGGGCTCTTGCCTACTTGGCTTAATCTAATTTTTGGCACTCCCCCTACCCCCCACCCCCTTCTGTCCCTCTACTCTGATAATTTTTTTTCTGATTTGTCAACCTTTGATTACTTTTATGGTTCTGTGTGCCTCAAATATCGAGTCTGTTCTGGTATGGCTACGGTCTGAAGTGGGTCTGTTCCACAAAAACTCCTCACCTAATAAATTGTTAGTCTTTAAAGTGCTACTGGACTGCTTTTTTGTTTTGATAGTATCTAGACTAGTAGAGCTTTCTCTGTTACTGTTTCACAACTGCCACTGTCTTTATTGCCGACAAGTGTGTGCCAAAAGCTGGTGGTAGCATCCAGCATGCCAACTCTTACTCCAGCTGCACCCAAGGCAGTTTCCAATACAACCCAACTTTGATCCTTTTTCTTCATTATGCCACAAGCCTAACACATTACCCCCTACATATAAGGGTCAATTAACTGTTGTGAACTTTAGCACCTTAAAGAGACCTTGACATCTTACAGGCACAAGGAGTTAGACTAAAGGAGCAAAGTTAAATGAAAGTAAAAACCCCCAGGAGGTCACAACTCAAGACTGTACAAAAGGATACTTGACATGTAGCAGTGAGTATACAGCCATCGTCTGACCAACTCTCTCATGCAGACAGCCACACTTGAAGTGTTACAGAATTTTATCTAAGAAGCTACTTCAAAATTGGAAAGTTTAAACTTGCTATGTTAGTGTGACAAAATGAGATGTCTGCTGTGTTCTCTATAGGGTTGTGACCATCCTTGTGTGTTACTGGTTTAATCAGGTAAGGGCAGTGGCAGTTTGTTACAGGCACCAGCACAGAACTGGGGACTCCTGCCAACTGTCTGGGGAACAGAGACCTTGGCACCTAGTGACCTGGAAACCCAGCTCAGATTGACAGCAGTCTGCTCTGGCCTATGGAGGATACCAGGCTGTGAAGAATGCACCCTTGTGACCTGAGCAGCTCAGGTCAGCTCAGTGGCACAAAGAACAGATAAGAGGTAGAGGAGAGAGGAACAGGCAACCCTGTTGCAGGCCCAGAGTGCATGGATTCCCTGAGGGGGCCCATGCAGAGACTAGCATGCTAAAGGCTCAGAGGGCCAGTCCCAGGAGTCAGAGGGGCTCACTCATCCATACTCCCACCCCCCGCAAGAGAAGGGTTGTCATACCGAAGAGGGTTACCCCTTGGAGACTGCATGGGTGAAGCATGGCCATGACCTGCAAGTTCTTGACAGTTACTTCTGCTGTTAACAGCAGGATTACAAACCAAGCAATGGCATTATGGAGCATTACATTTGGACACATGAACCCTGCAAAGACCATGAAGTGGTGCATAGGGCTAGACAAGGCAACAGAGAAAGCTACCCTGTGTCCAAAGCCCTTAACAGAAGCTCTGATCAGGAAGCTTCACTAGCTGACTGTACAAGAATAAGGTTTTGCCCATGTCACAACCCTCCTCCTCCCCTTCTCCCCCCCACCATATTTGATGCTTGAGAGAGAAAGAAGATTTCTTGCAGCAGTAGCAGAAGTCAGACATGCACATTCCAGTTGTATCAGTTGACAGTTTGTATATTTTGCAGGCAGAGAGGATATTTGATTTATCATCCAAGGCAACTGTAACAGCAGAAGTGCAAGATTGGTCTTACCAGATCAGATAGGTAGGAAGGTGTGACTTTTTATTTAAAATTTGTTTTAAATGTCTGCAAGAGGATTTTTTTTTGCATGCACAGTGCCTTTGATCTTTGGAAAGATTAGAAAATCTGGAAGTTTTGACTTCAGCTCAACAGGTCATTTAATGCTTGATTAGTCAATTCTCCAAGCTGTTTAAGTGTCATGGTATTAATCCCTAAATTTCAGCTTCCAAGCAGTATCTGAACTTGCACACCTGTTTTAGCCAGAACACACCCTTCATGACTCCAGGTATTTCAGCATGTGTCAACCAATGCGATTTACAGAGTAAACTTTAAACCAGTCTACTCCCACTCAGGAACAGGCAATGTTTGCCAAAATAGGACTGACAGTGATTTACCGTTATCTGTATGGACAGAAGCCCCTCTCCTGCATCTTTGGCATCGATAGCAAACTCCACAGGTAAACTGGCTGGAACTCCATACGAGCTGATACCTGGTCCACTTGCAGTCACCTTACTTGCATCATATGTAGGAAGCACTTTTACCTTGAAAGGACTTGTTATTGGGGAACAAGTTTTGTCAGTAAACATTCGTTAGTGTCTACTGTAAGAGTTATCACTATTCAAGACTACAACAACACTTAAGCATGTGCTTAAATCCTATTATACTTTCCTGAACTGGGACCCAAGACATTAGTTTAAGGCATATGTTAAAATGAAGATGTTATAGTTTGTGAGTTCACCCATCCTTGCTTACACATGCCACTGCAAGATATTTACCATTTCTCCCCACATCCCAGGAGATAAGAATCATCTAGCAATACACAATTAACCAAAGACCACCTTGACCTGTGTTATGGTCCAGAAAGACATCTTTTCAAGTTTAAGCACACTTAAGTTTAAAAATTCATTGAGGCCCTTAGGGTTGAGGTCTGGAAAATGCCTCAAACTACACTGACTTAGAAGAAAGCTGAGCCAAAAGCAGTTGGTCAAAGTTACAAAGGCTATGACTCTTCAGAACAGGAACTCTGTAGTGCTATTTTAGGTAAGTGGTTTTGTGGAGAAATGGATGCTTCATCAGCTTACCTACGAGGAATCTCTTCATCCCCATATTTGATGGAAATGGCGTACGGTCCCTCCTGCATAGGTGTGTATGTGACTGTGTGAGTGCCATCACCATTGTCAACTACATGAACAGGCTCCACAATGCCTAAAAAACAGGAACAAGCCACTTGCTGAACAGCACTAGTCATCCATCCTATCTGAATGGCAGAATTGCATTAGCAGTCTTGTTACTTCAAGCTTGAAGCACTGTTGATTTAAAGCCTTACAAACAGATCTCACATATGCCTCCAACAAGTGCAATGTGTAAATACTAGGAGATTTTTTCCACGTCTTCACATTTGAGCCATAGTCAGAAATAAAATACATGCCTCGGCAACTTTAGACTTTCTGCTGTAGATATCAGCAAGAGCCAACAGAACACTTCGAGAAACCCTGAAACTGAAATGCTTGAGGGCAAGCTTAGGGCAGGAGAGCACACATTAACTCAAGTGTATCTGAAGAGCTTTACAAGAAGGGAAAGGTTATCGCCAAACTGTCATTGATAAGATTATGCACTATCAATGGGCTACACTGCACTTTGAGTTCAGTGCTGAAGCATGTTAGTACAAGACAGTGATTTTAGTCTCATGCTTCCCTAGTGTATCTGGAAAGATGTTGTGTTAAACACTTGTCTTAGTGCCCACAAAGATATCTTAAGAAAAAGCATGTAGCCTAAAGAAGTTTCATATTGAAATACAGGAAATCCTACAAACTAGAACCAACTGTTTCAACCTACTCTACTTCAGATGCACCAAATTTCTTACCATGCAGTAGGATTAGAGTTATTTACATCCAAGCATTAACGCAATCAATTATTCAGCAGCTATTAAATTTCAGTTGCCATGCAAAGCAAGTTAACCGTTGATTTTTGCTTATGTGCCAGCAGCAGTTAGTGAAAAATGCAAACCTGTCTCATAAGCTTCCCCCTGTGGATCACCTTTAAAGAAATCTGAAATTGCTTTCAGGGGACTGCGCCATGACTGGGAATCCATTTCATCTGCTAGAATTAGATAACTGTTATTTATAGGGCACTCATTTACAGAATTACTGCTCATCTTTTCTTATGAACAAGAGAGGAGACCAGAGGCTCATGTGACTAGCCCAGAGGTCACATAAGCAAGCTAATGCCTTCTAGTCAAGTTTTTAGCGTGCAGTTTCTTGCCTCTTACGACCAGGAATCCTATAGAGCTACATTTGACTTCAGCTTTACAAGTTACTGAAAAGCTAGGACTAACATGTGGGTCATAGTTGTATAATCAAGCCATGAAGGTCTTCCAAGGTATTCCACTGACTTTTCAGGAAACTTCCCAATGAAAGCCCTCTTCCATTTTAAAAGGGGAGTTCAGCATGCTTGTTTTTCATATTTTATATAAAAAAAAATATCAAAGAGCTAAGGGGAGAAATCAACCACCTCTTGGATTTACCCACTGATACTCCAGATTGCATAGTTCAAGAGAAAGCTATTCTTCCACTGAAATGGTATGTGCGCTCTGTCTGTATTTGTACAGTGGAGGCAAATACCAAGATACAGTCCTTGTTATATGAACACCCATTTTTAGCATCTTGGCCCTGGAGCTTGACATCAGCTAAAAGCCATCTCACTCAACAGATCTGGTAGTTTAAGAAAACCTGCGGTATGACTCAGGTCAGGGCTTTACGGGAGGGAAGATAGATTTCTCACTTCTTCCAAGGCAAGGCAAGACTAACCCATTGCTTTCCCGCCGCCCCCCCCCCCCCCCCCCCACCACCCCTGTAAGGTTTACCACCTGAAATGTGAACTCGAAGAGTAAGCCCTTGTTCATAGTAATCCTTTATTCTTCAGTCTCAAACATCAGAAAATTAAAGTTGTCCAAGAGCACAATTCTAGTAGTCCTAGAACAAGGTCTGTCAGTGGGGACAGTCATTCATTCTCACTATTCACAGGTCCAGACAAACCAACCAATCATGTACTCTGCACCCACAGCACACACCCCCCCCCCCGCCTCCCCGATTGCTACAACAGGCCAAATTTGTGGGGGCCCTGAGGCACCTGAATGCTATGCACTCAATGTGGCGCATGCCATGTGAGGGCAAGGTTAAGGACAGAGTGCTGAGCTGGGAGCATTGACAAATAGCTAGGAAGGTCTTGTGTGACCAAGATGTCTTTCCCCCCAGCCCCATCCCTGTCTTGTCAGAATAAAGTGAGTCTGGGAGAAATGCTTTGCTGAGTAGTTCTCATTCACACTGCATAGGGCTAGCAGCCACATCTAGAACAGAGCAATAGCAGAGTTCAGTGCTGCTCAGGTTTGGCTGAAGTGCTCCTCTAACAGGGCAGCCAAGCCACATTTGACACCCTATCCTCCCCCAGAACTGCCCAAGGCCCTGCGATTCTTAATCCAGCACTGCCTGCCAGACCTGAGTAGATCCATCAAAGCAGGGTAGCACAAAGACCCTTACCTCTGGATGCTGCCACCATAACTTCAAGTGGTGCCACTCCAGCCTTACTGGTGTCCACAGTAAAGGACTGTGGGATTTTAGCACGCACTGCTGTTCCTAGACCTGGGCCTGCAATCTTTACCTTGCCTGGATCCACAACATCTTTCACAGGAACTCTGAATGGACTGCCTGTAAAAGAGGAGACGAAATGGCCATAGTAAGATTTTAAGAAATAAAACAAGCTCACTGTCACCTTTTGAACTCCTGCACTCTGTAGTGTTTTCTTCCTCCTCTGCCCTGAGCATTGGAACATTCTCCAGTAAAATAAAAAACTGAAGCTGCACTTCAGTTTGTTAAAGGCTTCCAAGGACAGCTGCAGACTCCCTAGCACTAGAGGTTTAAGGGGAGATTGGACAAATCTCAATAGTCCCACCCCTATGCCAAGCAGGGCCAAACTGGGACCAATGACCTTGCACCTTCCCTATATTTTTAGGAAACTGGCTGCTAAGGGACCACTATCTCCAGTTTTGATCTGGTTTCAAAAGATAATTAGGTTTGTGGAGGAACATGTTGAGTTTCATCATCTTTGATGAAAGTATTTAGGTCACATGCTTCAAAATGCCTTTTAAAAAGGTGGTAAAGTCAGACTTCAAGGCTCTAACTGAAAGGGTGTCTCCATGGCCACTGGCTATTGTTTCCACCTGTGAAAGTTAGTATAAGCCAAAGGTGTTTCATCTCTCAAATGAGATAGAGGTCTCAGATTTAGGGAGACTAATTTAGCCAAAGATTGTTGCTAATGGAAGCCAGTTCTCTTGTATCTTGGGGTTCCCCCACAAAAATAACCTTATATTTAGTGGGCAAACCACACTGATGTGATGGTCCCTACTCCCACTATAGTCACTGCTATCTACAGCAGATGAGTGCCTCGTTTAAGATTTAGGACATTGCATTTGTGCTTTTGCAGCATTCAAGAGTTGTGGCTCCTACAGTCACACTTTTGGGCTGCACAACATACAGGTGGCACCTTGTGAAGAAGGCTACGTCACTTGAAGCCACCAAAGCAGCACCTCCCAACCTTTCCAACAACACGGTACAACTTCAGAGAGAATTCCATGGCACACCCACTTTTCAGGTGCACTGATTGCTTGTAAGTGACAAAATTTACTTGTTTACTATGGTTATGGCCAGATTTGCAACACAGTGCACACAAGCTAAACTAATGAATCAGAGGGAGGTTGAGTAACGGCTGAAGTATTCAACGGATTGCCAAGTAAGGTGGCAAGTCCACAACTCCCCTTCCTGCCAGCCCACTGGAGCCAAGATGCAGGTCCCAGCTCTACCAGGCTCCCATCCTCCCTCCTTGCAACTGCAGGGAGGGGAACCAGCTCCCTGCCAGTCCAATCCATTGGCAAGCAGCATTTCATCTGCTCCCCCATGTGGGCTGGATACTGGGTGGGGGGGCAGTATTTCCCTCTCAGCAGCTCTGCAAAGAGCCACCATGGGTGGCTGGGCAGTGGGGTGTTTGGTTCCAATCACAGGAAGATTTCATCTTATTTCAAGAGTTCCTGGTAATGCCAAAAACTAGATCTCTATTTTACATGGTATAGGCTCCCTCGTTGCCACCCTATTCCTCAAATCTTTAAAAGCCCAGTGAAGTTAATTTCCATGTTTAGTCTTTTGTATTTCTACAAGCAGCTATCAAGTCTCAACTGTTGTACATATCTACGGAGACTCAGCTACTAGGTGGATTGTTCAATCTAGTCACTTACCAAGCTCAGAACCAAAGCTTCCTGACCATGGATGAGTCATTTTACCCCCTAGACACCCTGCTTGTTTATGGCTGCTTAAGATGACAGCTTCTTAGTTGCTTATTTACCCATAAAATAAGGGCTTCACACAGATCCAGTTGTATAGGCTATTCTATTTCTAGACCTGCTGTGCAGTATAAAATCTGAAGAACTCAGATGGCATGGTTAGATTACATGCCAGTACTTCCTTTGGCTTTTCATGTTGTTTTCACAAGTGACCACTTCTGGCAAACTGCTATCAAGCAGTGCAAAAAAAAAGTGACAAGTGTTCCAAAGGCAGAGCTGTATTAGGCAGTTAACCAAGAAAAGGGGACTACACTACGCAGATTTAATGGCAGGAAGTAAAGGTCTTGGCTTAAAAGGGAGGGGGATAAAGAACCAGAGAAATACTTGTAGGGCCTGCAGACAGCAACTGGAAATATCTCGGCTATGTGCCATAATTGGCTGGACCAGAGTGCTTGCTACAAAACACAAAAAAGGTTTCACTGTTGTAAGTGACCTGCCAGCACCCTCCTCCTGCAAACTGGATGTTTAGCTGTGAACCATTTGCCTGTAATTTAGGAAGGAAGGAACAGTGAACAACCCAGAAACCCAAATGAAGGTGCATGCAGGCATCCAGTTCCTTGGCCATTTACCAAGTTGCAGTACATTGATAAATGAGACTAGTAGCAGTAGTCAGTTCCATGAAGTCCTAGGAAAAAAGGATGTACATTGTTCTATACGTGGGATGCTAAGTGCTCAGAATGCTTTCAGTAAAATTAACAGCCATTTAATCCTTGGTTTAAAGCTTAAATCATGGCTAAAAAAAACTTTAAATTTAGTTGCTGCCAAACTCTTGGAGCACTGTTCATGTGTTACTATGGATATAAGCTTGAGATCCAGCGTGCCCATGAGATAAAAGTGGGTGCCTGTTTATTTTCATGGAAATGGTAGCAGTAAGGTATTTTGTTGCAGTGCAGGATAATCCCAGAATATAAAATCACTAAAATTTGTTCATTGCAGAAAACAGGGTCCTAACATCCATACCTTCAAAGGACTGCCTTAGTCTGGCCCTTCTGGACTTCATTGTGCCATTTCCTTAATTGGCGGATCAAACTTTTGGAAAGTGAGTTTACTCTGTTTCTGTCCCAATATGCTATTGGGCTAGGATTTATACAAGCTAATACCACCTCAATGCACAGACACTGCCCACGACAAATGGATCATTATGTCCATTAATATTTGTCAGGAGATACTACAGCCACTTTAAAATGGACATACCCAGAGTACAAGTTCTGTTTGCATTGGGCACCTACCCATAGCTTCACCCTTAGCTAGCTTTTGAGATGTTTTTGCAAGTTTCTGTTTAAGAATCTCAAGTAACTTCAAAAGACTGCCTAATGCTCCCAGACTTCTGACCAAGCAGCATCAGTGTATGTACACAAGCAGGGACACAGATTTGTAGGTATCTTTCAGCACAGATGAACTTCAGCAACTTGGAAAAACTCTTATCCCAGCCACTAGTTTGCTACAATACACAACATTAGAACATGCTACCTGAATGTGAAACCTGGCTATGTAATTATATTTTCAACCTCTTATTAGTTTTAGGGCATTTTCTAATGGAATAATTCTTACCAGGTATATGTTCTCCCCCATATGTGATGTTGACATCATAATCTCCTGGAGCATAAGGGATATATTCAGCACTGCAGCTGCCATCTTTGTTATCTTTACAGCTTATTTTTGATTCAGAAGGTCCTTCAACAGTTATGCCAAGTCCACCAATTCCTGCCCCTCTGCAAAATGAAAGCATACTCGTGTGCTGCATTTTATGTTGGCATTTACAAATCTTGTCACCCCTCTTGCATTTCAGAGAGTTGTGGAGTAAGTATGGACAAGAATGTAGCTTTGCTGCATTTTACCCTAGAAGTGTATAAAACTCAGTTGAGAATCAAAATAGTTTAACTGCTATGGGAGGCCACATATGGATCGGTGTGAAATTTTAATTGAACAGGATATGACATAAGCCTAACACCACAGGTTTGCAATAGCTACTTCTAGAGCAGCTTTACCAAAAAGGTACACTGGATTCAATGGACGTAACTGGTCTGTCTTGAGTTACATTGGGTAGATGACCTGAAGTTAAAAACTTTTGTAGTATATTGGATTCAGCACTTGGCCAAGTTGTCCCTAGTTACCTGGTGACAACAGTAAATGCATTTGGTCTATCAGTGAGTGCCTCTTTAAGTCCAGCTCCTTGGGCTTTTACACGTGATGGATGGCAGCCTTCAGTAACATCCACTTGGAAAGGGCTGTTTGGAACAGGTACATCATCATACATCACTTCAATTGTGTGAGGACCTGTGGAAGTGAAAACCCATCATTAGGTTAAACCGCCACCACCACCACCTTTAAAGGAGCCATTCATTCAAGATATTCAAGCAATTCAGACAGTCCTCTTCCTCTAGAGGTCTCTGATGTGATCTAACAACTAAACTTAAATTCTAGGTTGTGTAGCATGTTCTGCTGAAGTGATACTTAAGGAAATAACTTGTCGTACATAAATCCTATTTCCTGAAGAAATAGCTCTTCAGTGAAATATTAGCATTGACAGAAACAAAACCAGACAAGGTATTGGTTTGTCTCCCTCTTTTCCACACAAGGGGGTCTGACACCAGGTTACCTTTCTCAAAGGGTGTAAACTCTACTGCGTATGTTCCATCTGCATTGTCTTTGATGAGACAGTCTGTGGAAGCTCCAGAGGGATTTGTGATGTGTGCTTGGATATGGTCTCCTCCAGTCTTTGTTAGGGGCTGGGCATTTACAGTGAAGTCTGTTGTAGCTTCACGGAAGACATCTGCAGAAAGATTGAGGGCAGGGGGAAAGAGTCATTTAGACTATGAAAAATCCTTAATTTCTCAGACATTTGTGCCAGCTATGACTGATGGTATAGAAGTATATTCTCTGGGGAGGGGAGAGAGAGTCACTTGCTCTAGTAGCGTAGGTAGGTATATCCATTACTGCCTTTCCAGTCCTAGAAGTGTTGTGTAGGGTCAGGCAAACAAACCTAAAAGCATGCGAGTCTCACCTTTTCCTTCTATTCCTGGTCCAAACACTTTAATTTTGCTTGTGTCCACAGCTGGATCTACTTTGACATGGGCAGGAAATTTTGGCACTTGCTCTCCTCCATACATCAACATAAGCGTATACATTCCAGCAGAGAGAGGCATATAAGTAACTGTGTATGTTCCATCTTTGTTACTGTGAACTGCAACTTCAGCTTTAGAGCCAGACTCTGAAACTGCTTCTACTCCCAGCTCCCCAGGGCCAGCTTCTGAACAGTCAACATGAAGTAATCCTGCTTCACCAACTTTCCCACCTTCAAGACCTGGGCCTGTGGCAATCACTTTAGACACATCAAATGGCATTTCAATATCTGCTTTGAATGGAGAACCAGGAATGTGAACATCTTGAAACAGAATATTTACATAGTATTCTCCAGGTTTAGTAGGTAGGTAACTGACTGAGCAAGTCCCATCCCCATTGTCCGAGCATTCAATTTTAGCTTCACATGGGCCTTCTACAGTCAAACCTAAACCTCCAGTTCCTGCCCCTTTGGTATCTATTGTAAACTCTGCTGGTCTTCCAACAAGACCTCCTTGAAGGCCTGGACCATGGGCTTTTACCTAGGATAAAAATATATCTAGTTAGATGCCATCATATTAATGCAAATTCTGATCTAGCAGTTGCCTGGCAAATAAGTGCTTCCATAAAAAACTCCAGACTAATTCACTTGGCATGTCTTGCTAAAGTCTGCTAAACTCACAAATTAGAGAGCCATTACAGCAAGAAAATAAGCTTCTTCCCTTTGAAGGAAATCTTAATGTCAAGTTGTATTAGAAACAATATGAAGTCTGCTAAAGTTTCCATGCTTACAGACTTAAGCTTGGCAGTCTCTAAACCCCTGAAACAGAAAAGGTAGCAACATTAAGAGGTGTTTATCCTGAGTTATTAGCCAAGTGTATTACAACATACATTCTTTGAGAGTGAAATCAAGCAAGTCTCATTAATTGCCATTAATACTTCTAGTTTCATATTGCTTAACACACCTAGAGTTAAGTTTTCAGTAGTGAGAGCTCTTTTAAAGCTGCAGCTTAAAGGAATGAAGTCCTTAGTTATGATTTTATGAAGCAAAAACAACTTAATGCTCAAAATTTAGGTAAGAGCTACTTATGTTTTTTCCCCCATGGTTGTGATGGGTTGAACATGCTGTGAAAATGTTCATGCTCTTATGCAACAAAGGAATCTGAGTCATGCTCTGTCAACAGTTGAAGCATTTCCCACGAGTTTACCTTGGTGGGATCTGGTGGTAGTGTGGCTTCCACTGTATAAGGACTTCCTGGAACTGGGTGGTCATCATAACTCACATCAACGACATAAAGGCCTTCTTCTCTTGGAATGTACTTGGCAGTGCTGTACTCTTTGCCAAGAGTGGGCTCCACCACACATGGCACAGTTTTCCTTGTAGGACTGGAAATACTGACACCCAGCTTTCCCTGTCCGCCAGCTCCTTGTGTGTCAATTATGAATTCCTGATCCTTCCCTACTTCCACTCCTTAAAGAGAAGGCCCATATTAGCATTGCACAATTAACGGTCTGGTTAGATTTCTTAAATCCTGTCTTTCGACACTCAAATGGCCTCATGCACACAAAAGGAGAAAGTTTTACAGGGACTTTTGATGAACTGATAGGAATATTTCTTCAGATACAGAAATCTGTCATGACAAGCAGAGGCAATAGGTTAATTGGAAACTTAAGGATCAAATGGCAAGCAAGATCATGCTCAGACCTGTTCAGTGCCTCAAATGCCTCTGAAAGCAGCAATGCTCATTCAGAAGTTTGTTACAGCCTTTTCCCTGCTCCATGACCATTTACAGATAGCAGAAGGTAATGTGCAATTTAAACCCTTAGCGTGCATATTTGCTCTGGTTTTGCCCATTGGTTAACAAAAACAGCACCCCCATACCTTACTGAAGCTGTCCATTGTGATGAGCCACCGGCTCAGAATTGGAATGAGTGAGCGTTACCATCTTTCACTATAAGCCAGCACCCTAACAAGGCACTTTATAGCCAAATCAATCCCTTGAAAAATTGATTCCGTCTCTCCAAATAAGACATTTGGAGCTAGCAAAGCATCTGGTGATCTTTCATATGGGACCTTGCCATGTGAAAGGTCTTCTAGAGCTACCCATCCCACTGGCACCTCTGACAAGGGGCACTGAAGTTTAAATTATATAGAACAGTTTACACTGAACATGCTTGTTTCTGGTTATTGTAAGCCATTTGTTTTGAACTCTAGAGACAGTTTTAAAGGTGTTAAATGCACTTTGGCATCTAGTTCTCATTGAATTAAGTGGGAGACTGAAATGCCTAGTTGATGGGCACCAGACTTCTTGACAGGTAGATAGGCACTTCATTAGTAAGTGTGCAAAGTTAATTTCAGCCATATATACTGTCCACCTATTCGTTTAAGCCAGTTTTTAGTAGACAAAAATAGCATCCACAGTGCAAAGGCTAGTGTCTGAGTGACCATAAAAGTCATCTATTTTCTATTGTTCTCCTGCAAAAACAAAAAGTTATAAACCGACTAGGAGGGAATCTTGTATTCTCAGAACTATACAAGACTAACCCAACCCCTGAGATTTAGGTAGAACAGAGGTTGAGGTGGTATGAAATGCTAGTTAATCCTCGCTTTTGAAAGCCTATTGGGCATCCAGCTCTGGTCTGAAGCCATGTGAATTGATTCAATCAACTGGGTCTTATTCTCACTGGACTAGTGTCCAATGATAGATCCAGTCAAATCTGAAGGGGGAAGACTCCCATGCATTTTCAGGTATTCCTGGTGTAATTTAAGTCTTAGAAAAGATTCTCAGTTCAACTCCTATGAAGGTGTTACCTCCTGGCAATAACATTGCCAAACCTTACAAGAAAGGTGTAGTGGGGTCTCTACTACAAGACAAAAAAAACCACACACACACACACACAAACACACTTACCCCTAAACTAGGGATACATTATATTGGATTCTGAAACTGGGCCTCAGAGCAAAGATTTTCAATTACTTCTATGGCCAGGAACAGGATTTTAAACAAACTAAAATAAAGTTTGTTATCCTTTGGTATAGTTTACAAGCTAAACATATGCCACAATCCTGTTGGTGCAGCTATCTGAACATCTAGTACTGGCCACCATAATTACCTAATTAAACTAACTTATATTGAAGTGGTGCTATTGTTACTGTTACTTGGGCTAGAATACCAAGTAGTTGTAAGAGCAGGAGGAATTCTTGAATGTTGGAGGAAAAACACACAAGCCAAGTTACTCAGTGATAAGATCGCAAAAGCAAAAAAAAAAAAAAAAAAAATCTTGCCACACTAAACTATGCACTGCATAGCTCATTTGCTAGTGTACTTACTGTTTTCAAGTCTGTTGACTTTAATTTTGCTCAGATCCAGTGGAGCAGCTACCCCCACAGTGAAAGGGCTTTTGGGCACAGGATCACCACCATAGGTTACAGACACTTTCATTGGACCCTGCCAAGAGGCAAGTATTGTAGGTTAGCTCTTCTGCCATTTCATGAATGTGCTTTACTACTCAAAATATAAATGCACATGGTTCTGCCAGTTCCCTGCCCTGACTTCACACCAATATTTTAGGTTTGAACACTTCATTTGACATGAACAAGCTTACTCATGCCAACAGAAAGTTATTTTGATTCCACCAAAGAATTCAGGCCACAGTTGATTTCTACTCTTACAGAGCTCAAGCAAGACAGCTGAATGAAAGACCCAACTGAAGACCAGGTATCCTGTTGCACAGTAGGGACAGCCTGCCAAGTACAGGCCCACAAAGGCCCATAAAATATCAGATGTATAAATCAAACAGATTAATGCTCCTGTGTGTTTTGGCTGAAATGCCAGTCATGGCCAGATTCAGAGCAAGTGTGTGCTCCTTTCACACTTTCCTACCACAGTCCATATTTCAGCTATACTCTGTTTGCTTACTTTTTGTTCTTGGCTGGTTTAGCTCCTGTGTTAAATATGCACGAACATTTTACATAAGCCAGTGACCAGATTTCCCAATTTCACCCAGTGCTTCTGTAACTGCTTATAGGCTATTCATTCAGATTATGATTCAACTGTATGTTTGTAGTTAACAGCATTATGCAAACATTTGTGTTAATGCTGCCCCTTGGGAATTTAATTGCTTTGTAAACTCCCACATCCCTATGTGGATTTTACCTACATGTTCCAATGAAATCTGCATGGAGACAAGCTACTGCCCACAAATCAAAGCCACTACATGGAAAAAACTCAATGCCCAATAGCTACAGCACTCCCTCCTGCCAGGTTGGCAGCCTTCTCCCCTTTTCTACTACATACTGTTTTACTTCAGCTGCCCTCAGTCCCAGTTACTGGCTCCAGCTGAGGTGGTCCCTTCTCCTTCATGATCACCACTACTATCTACACCTATAATTTCCCCAGGCTTTTGTACAACAGCCCATTGGGTGCCAGATGAATATTTAGGGAGCTAAAGGATAGTTTCTGGGCCATATAATGCTGAAGAATGACGATTACCACCAGCATCTCTGGCTTTGTGTTCTTTTCAGATCTTTAAAAGCCACAGAAGCAGTGGAAGGATAGCATGGACTAGATCCTTTGCTACCTGCCCCCCGCCAAAAAAAAGACCTCCTAAACCCTACATGTCTAATCATCTAGGGTGGAAAACAGTTGGTTTAATTCTCTGAATAAAGTGAGACTGAAGTTGTATTTTTACAGGGCTGGGAAGTGTTTAACTGGCATTAGTCACTGCTGTGTTTACTGATTGGTGACCATTTCCTCCCACAATGTTTGCTTACTCCTCCTCCCATGGAAGTTTTTGGGCTGTCTTCATTCCCTCCTAATCTTTGCTAGGTTAGCCTGTGAAAAGTCAGAGGAACATATGCCACATTGGTCAAACAGGCTATTTCTCAAGAATTATGCCACATACTGTATTGTTTTAAAATATCTGCTAAAGCAGGCAGAGCCACCACTTTTACCTCTATTGAAATTCTGCTTCCTTTTTTAACTGGAAGCCTTCAGGGCAAGATAGAGAGCCCATATAAAGAGCATTTAGGCATCCCACCACATTGGCAACCACTCTATTATAGGCACCTGGGAAAGCTTTGTAAGCTGATCAGGTCTGCTTACCTAGCTACTAAAACCCAAACTCATCTATTGGGTAAATAATTTCCTCACCATAATCACAACACTGACTGCCAGGAACATTGTGTGTTTGGCAGTAACAGCAACTCTGTACACCCTATGCAAGGGAGGTGCCCAGAGTCTGGCAGACTTACAGCAGATGTGATGTTAAACACCCCCCACTTTTTTGGGGGCGTGGGGGGGGAGAAGAGGAGGAGGACCAGGAATGCTGGCTATTTGGATGCAGCAAACTTGGTTACTTTTGCTGCCATCACTTTTTATATGCAACAGCAAAGCCAGACTGAGAACCTTAGATGTATGTTTTTAACAGGTGCTCTAACAAGAATGTAGAGATATCAGGTGTTTTCCTTAAGGTTTAATACTCATTCTAGGACACCTGGGCCAGTAATAAAGTCTAGTCCCATGCATACACCAAAGTAGCCAACCTCTTACATATTACTTCTCTCCAAATACATTAGCTGAAGCTACTGATGTTCTTTGGCCAGGTCTCAAGTGCACACCAATTTTATGTTAGATCAAAAAAAACTCAGACTAGTGTTTAAGTGATAACTGAAGCCTACCAAAAAAAATCATTTGATTGTACTAAATTTCTTAATACTCAAGCTGTTTTTTTTAAATTGGCAACATAAGCAAGCTTAGAGCCCTCTAAAAAGTAGTATCATTTGCTTTTATTTCTTCCATTCTGGTTCTTGTCCCCTTAGCCTAAGGGACTTGGCTCCCAAGTCATCTGAAAAGCTACAGTAGTTTCATTACTTTACTGCTACAATAGTGATAAAATTCTGGGGTTTCATGACTTTTTAAAAATTCACACAAAGCTGCAGATAATGGGAAAACTATGCTCTCTACAGAGAGAATGGCTCTCCACTAAAATACTGTTCTCTCATCTGAATTCAGGGTTCAAATTCTACAAACAAGCTAGCTGAAGCTGCTCTTGAAATTAATTTTGCCATGAAACTGGTTTATCAGTAGAGCCCCTCAAATGTGCAGGTGACCATGAACTGCATTTATGGATATAAATATATCCATGCAGGGCTCTGCTCAGATTTGATTGAGGACAATTCAGTTCATTACTTGCAGCCCATGCACAGCAGACAACTGCAGCTTGCAAGAGTCCAGGGGGCAGATGTGGACATCTGTCTGCTAGTTTTAGCTTTACCTAGCCAGGGTTGGGGGGGGAGGAGTGCCAGAACTGGGGAAGGAGGAGGACAGCAACCCCATCATGGTGAGCGGTGGGGTGAGGGGACAGATGGGGCATAGGGCCTCTGTTTGGATGCTGCTGCGGTATTGCTCCCCCATGCTTTTAAGAGGCTTCTGCATGCCTCTCAGTCGATAGCTTAGGTTTATCAGGTTCAAGTTGTTACCATTTCAGCAACTTGTTATCCCATATCAATGGCTAAACTTCAGATATGCTGCTAGCCACCACTACATTCTGAGATTCTTTGCATCCTTGTTTCAGTTGCACTCTTGACAGGCCAGGCCAAGCCAAATGTACGATCTACAACTTTACACAAGTGCTGGTTTCTGCCTCAAGTGTCTACAGATTAGTGTCATGGCCCCTAAAAATTCTACAGTAAGGCAATCCAGGGAATGATAAGGATTTTGTTACTGATTCAAGGAGCTAAGTTCAGTTACAGCCACAGCTTCATGTTGGTTCACTCACTACATATATTTTCAGATTTGTTTTTGCTGCAAGATGTCATTTAATGGGTGATAACACTCATTGCTCCAGCGGTTGGACTTACCTGCTGTACTGGTGTGTATTTAACAGTGTGGGAATAGTCATAGTTGTCAATGATGTCCAAGTCCTTCACAGCCTCTCCTGGCACAGGTCCACTGAACTGCACATCCAGGGGTGCCTTCCCAGCACCCTTAGTGAATACGGTGAAATGTGTTGGTTTACCATTTTCCATACCTTTACAGGAAGGTAAGTGAATTTGGATTGTTAGCACAAGCAAGTTATCTATGCACTAGATTAACTTTAGTCCATAACATGAAAGTTTGGCTATTTCAACTTAGTCGAGTAAGTTCCAAGGGAATGCAGAGAGATATTCTTCTGTAATGGGACAGTTGTGATATGGTTCTTTGCCTACATAATAAGCTTCATCCTACCTAACCACCCCATGCTCAGCTCAATACATCATTGGTATGAAACAAAAGCACTCTCACCAGTTTTGGTTAGTCCAGGTCCTTCAGCTTTCACCTTTGTGGCATCATGTGATGGGTCCACTTTAACTCTGAAAGGGCTGGCAGGAATCTCCTAGAGCATAAAACATGCTGTTTCAATAGCAGTTACAGCATTTGCTTTTCAGTGAAAGGACTACTGTCTTAAGTTTGACATAAGGCATTGTCTCAGATAAGAGACACACAGCTCTCCTGAAAGTTGCAACCTGCCAAATAAGACATCCTAATGCATCCCATGACTACTAGCCAGCCACTCCTTAGCAAAAGCTGAAATAATGCATTAGTACCTTCCCTCTAAATTCCACTGCTCATAGAAAGGCAGAGTCAGATTAGAGGGGTCTCTTATTACTGTTCTAGAAGATTTGTTAACTTTTGCATCACTTTGCAAACTGTAACCTGGCTCTGTGTTTAAGTAACATCAGAGCATTTACTGCACAGTTACTCCAATGTTAGAGTTAGACAAGAAACCATGATTAGAGAAATTTCCTTCTTGGAGTTTGGCCCAAGCTATGAAAAACCTTTTCAAAAGCTTATCAGTGACACCCCTATGAACAAAGTACATAAAATCCTAATGTAGAACTACTATTTAAAGCCTTCTGCATAGTTAGCACTTCTAGTCAGCAAATACAAACCTCTCCTGCAAAAAGCACTTTTATAGTGTAACGCCCAGAAGCAGGTGGCACATATTTCACTGTAAATGTATCATTAGCATTGTGTATGATGTCAAAAGCAATGTCTTCCTCTTCCTCACTTATAACATGAGCATCACATTTAATGCCAACACTGACATCACCTAGGAGGAAACAGATGTGCCACAAGATAGTCAGGAATCTTTAGTATCCAAATAGATGTATTCTGAGCAACTAAAAACAAGTCACATCTTGATTTTAAGTTCTTGGATAGATAAAGTAGGTTGTCAAGTACATGTATGACTCACACCATGCAGAACAGCACAACTGGCATTTAAAGCCTCACCTTTCCCTTATGAAGCAAAAAGCTTGAATCAAAGGATTGTATTGCACTTAGGGTATCAGATAGCAATCCATTATCTACACTTTTACCTTCTCCTGCTTCTGTGCAGTCAACTGTGAAATGAGTAGGCTCATTGGCTTTCAGACCAGCTCTCTCCACTCCAGGTCCAACCACTTTTACTTTATGTGGATGACTGCCTTGTCCTATGAGGACCTGGGTAGATTCACAGATGTTCATAGTTATCCCTTGATTATACAAACTGTCAGAAGCTAACTTAATTCTTGCTTAAAAGAATAGAAAGTTCCTAGACTCACTAGTATTGGAGCCCCTTTTGACATGCTAGCCCACAGAATGGGACAGGCCACTTCAACCAGATGGAGGTATGTAGCAAGAATTCACTTTGAGTAGCTCTATCGATTCATAATCACTAGCATGGGTAAGGACAAACCAGCTTGATGTGGTTTGTTTTAGAATATGTAACACTAGTCCCAGCCACATAAATCTGCAGGTTTTCATACTTACCCTGTATGGACTATTTGGTACATTAACTCCTCCCCAGACAATGGCAATAGTATGTTTCATTGGTTTAACTGGCATATAAGAACAAGCACAGATTCCATCTGGCTTGCTCGTCACTTGGATGTCAATAGGACTTCCTTCTGCATCCTGAAAGCAAGTGTTTGAGATTTAGAGACTGATGACACAAGTGGGTCCAAAGAGACAGGACAAAATTCAGATGCAGGACTATCAAAACAGGAAGACAGCCTTAAGACCACAGCAAAGCTACTTTAAATTTTAAGCACTAGATTTGTGTTAGACCATTGAACTGCTTGACTCTCCTTGCCCCTGCTTGCCAAATAGCAGAAGTCTAGTAAACTGGCAAAAAGCCAAATTTTAGGACCACTTTGAGAAAAGTCTCAATATGTGCAAGCCAGGGACTCACCATGGGCCATAAGTGGCTTTCAGTCTGCATTTGGGATTATGCAGCATGCCTAGCTTCCAACTGTTTTTAGAAAATGCAATAAGTTACACAATGCTCAGAATCTACATGGATTTTTTTTTTAAAAAAAACCAGAAGATTAAACTAGACAGACACTGTTCTGCCCCTGTATTAAGATGGATTGATAGGCAGTCCAGCTGTCTATGGGTTTTTACCTGTGCATATATCTTCAGAGGTGCTTTCCCAGCTTCTTTGGTCTCAACAGTAAACTCAGCAGGATTGTTTACAATGCAACCAGTTCTCTCCAGTCCTGGACCATAAGCCTTTACCTTTTGTTCCAAAAGGAGGAAAAAAGGTTGTGCAGTGATTCTCCAGTAAAAAAAAGCAAAAAAAGCTAGATGCTAATATTTCTAAGAGATGACCCAAGACCCTAGCACAAGTCTTCGTGAAAGGAGGATATCATTAGGTGTTAAATATACAAGTGCCAAGCCTGAAGATGCTTAAACAGCTTTTTGCCTGCTGAGCAAGCGCCACCCAAGTTATTTGAAATACTATGGTCCCATTATTGCAACAGCTCTTATGCTCAAAGTTTAGCAGGCGCCAAGGAATGGCCTCATTTACAGCATCTAAGGAAAGCACTGGGATGGGGTCTTCAGCCAATCCCTGACAACTAGTTAGAATATGTACAAATGAAAAAAGTCAAGTCAGTAATATTTGTACAAATGTAAACAGCCTTAATCAAACAAACTATGGACAGATGAATTCTTCTGTGTCTTGCCTTCTCTGGGTTGAAGTCTCCAGAAGCTGGTTGGATGAAAGCCATGTATGGGCTCTCTTTTATGTCTTCATCATCGCACATAATGTGGACTGCATATTCACCAGGCTCTTTGGGCCAATACTTCACATCACAAGAGCCATCATTCTGATCATCACATTCTATTTTTGCTTGAGATGGGCCTTCAATGGCAAAACCTAACAGAAACAAAAAGCCATCTTGTCTCCCAAAGACAGGGGCAGGATGTAGGTTTATGGTTTACTCAAGACTGCCTCCCAAGTGCCACATATCTTCCCTGTTCACGATTCTTACTCCAGACATGGAAAAGGTGAGTGAGGCCAACCCACTTACCTCAGTTACTGTGGTGTTGTCTTCACCTCAGATACATAAGTCTAACCATATTTGCATAGGGAAAGCTATTTTTCAGAATATAGGATACTCTGAATAGAGCCAGATATTGTAAGCATAATGTTTAAATAAATAGTGATTCTGATACAGTCTAGGGAGGCAGAATCCTGGTGTCCCCCCTCACCCCTCAACTGTTTAAATGGGAGCTGCTATAGACCAGGGCTGCTCCAACCAGACTGAAGCACCCATAGCATGCTCCAGCCCCCATTGGTTAACCATGATCAGTAAGCATCACCCTCAGTGGAGGCTTACCTGTTAGCCATTAAACCCCTAATGCAATCACAATAAAGTTGTCAGAAAGGCTATTCCCCACCCCCATCAAGTAGATTAACAACTAAAGCATCTGAAAGCCTTAGCCAGGAAAGCCAGGAGGACTTACCAAGAGACCCAACTTCTGTGCCAATGGATTCTACAACAAAGTCAGCTGATTTACCAACAACTCCTTCATGAAGTCCTGGTCCCCAAGCTCTCACCTTCTGTGGACCTGCTTCAGGACCTACTTGAACTTCAAATGGGCTATTAAATGGGGGGGGAAGGAGTCCAAATTCAGGATGAGAGAGAGAGAGTCAAAATTAGCACCCATGCATTTATCACTTGTCACAGCTTAAAGCTACATTACACAACTGTTACCCTACCAGTGCATGGAACAAGCTTTCCAACTGAGTTAAGTCTTGCTATTGAAGCAGTAAGTTAAATAACTAGACAGTGTCTGAGTCCTTCAGAGGTTCCAAGCTCTTCCTAAAGCCATACTGAAAGTTCAGTGAAAGCATCTCCCCTGTCCTATGCTGTTTAATACAGACTGTGGATCACAAGAGAGATCTGAAGAGACCAGAATCAGACCTGAGCAAGCTATGCTGGGCTTGGAGCAGGAATGAAGCTATGCACTAGAGCATCTAACCACCAATTTCTTGCCAGAGCTGCCAACACAAGTTTGACAGAGTGCACTCATGGTAGCATTGGTTCCTACCACATGATCTACTGAATGATACCACTTACCTCTTAGGGATGTTGTGTCCACCCCATAAAATAGTGACAGTGTATTTCCCTGGGCTAACTGGATAGTATTCAAATGTGTATATACTATCCAAAGATTCCTTTTGTTTCACATGTTCTTCCAAGCCCTCTGAAGGGGAAAAAAAAAAAAAAAAAAAAAAAAAAAAAGACAGCTCAGGATTACTCAGCTTCCAGTTAACACCTTAAGTTACTTAGGCACATTCATGTTCTAATATTTACTCAGCTTCTTGAAAATAAAGTTTCCACCAGCATGTGGCTAGGAAACCAAGGCCATTTTAACTGCCCTCTACAAAAGCAAGTTTTAAAGTTACTAGATTCAACAGGTTCTAGCATGTTTTGTCATAGGCAGACATGGACACACTGCAGACTAACATTTGTCAGACTGTGACTAGTTAAAGCAGGCCTACCACCAGCTTTCTGCAAGGTAAGTCTTTCAAGACATTGACATTTACCCTGGCAGATCTATTGCTTCTCTCTCCGGACCACATTAAGCCACAGGCAGTTGGAATACCCTTGTTTTTTGGAGATAGTGGTATGTAAGATAGTTAGCTATTTCCCCTGAGTGTTTACTTTAAACTAGGGCCATTTAAAATTACAAGTGAGCCAGCATCACTGGTCAGCTGTGCCAAATTAGGGTAGAAGACAATCCAGCTGTGTTCTTGTGTAGTTGAATAGGCTAGTTGCTTATCCACCTCTCCACATTAATATACTGAAGGTACAGGAAACTAGAGTTTTAAAAGTCAGCAATGGGAGAAGCAAGTTTGAGTTTAAGGCTGAAAACTCCTTTGTTTACAATGGTTACATATAGTTAAGCTATACCCTGAAACTTGACTTGAGCTCTAGAATTTGTTTGAGTGTTTATTCCTTTGAGCAACATCACAGCAGTTAGGTTACGAGTCATAATATTAGACAGGCACTTTCCTAATTGTGGCTTAAACCGATCACTAGCATTATGTTTTCAATTGGTGGATTGTGTGCGCTCAATATTAAGCTATAGGACAAAACCAGCCCAGTAGCTTCAGACCATGGAAGTTTATGGTAAAGCATCAGGACTCAGAGCCTCACTGAAAGTTCTTGTCTAACAAGCATTCTCCAGTAAGTGACTTCCCTGTGTCTCACTGAAAAATGATATCTTGCTGTAAGGCACAGACTGAAGTTAACATTTTCCAGCTTGCTATAGTAAAAGCACAGTGGATGTCACCTGAGGACAGACAATTTTAGTGTCAAGCCACATGAAGCCACTGAGAAGAGGCTAGCTTCATAGCTGTATCCATGAATGTGTTCTTTACATGTGGAAAGATGACATTAAAATGGGTTTCACTTGATTAAAAAGGAAGCCAAGTTATGGATATTGTTCAAAACTGACATTCCTTGAGTGGTCCACATTTGAGGTGGCCTCTCCTTCACAGCAGTACTGCAGACAACTTCAAACTTCACTTACTTGGTCCTTTTATGGATACATATATATCCCCACTCCCTGCTGCTTTAGTGTCAACCTTGAAGTCTGCAGTTTCTCTGATCCGGACACCTTTAGGTTGTAGACCTCTGCCACCGGCACGACAAGCACTTGGATTGCATGCTGCAAAGTGAATTAAGACATCAGTATAAATAAGGAGGAGAAGTCCTGCGTCATCTTAGATCAGATGTTTTTGGAGCAAAGACCCACCTTTGTGAGATGCAGGTTAGTACGACCTTTGGTTCTTAAGTACATGTAGCCTAGCCAAGATACTTTAAGTAGCTGCAGGTTGACTCAGGGGATACTTAGCTTTTGAATGTGAGAAGTTGGTGTCACACTAATTGAGGGGACCAGCATGAAATCCAGACAGCCATTCTGCATACAGCCCTTAGGCTTTTGATTACTACAGCATTAAGGTGCTTCCAAATGTTCTATGGTCATGTACCCTGAAGTCAGCTGTTTAGAGAATGGGAAGCTTTTGATTTGGAATATTAATTTATAACATGCTCAATTTAAAAAAAAAAAAAAAACACCACACACTACATACAACCTACCATTCCCAGTATACTTGCTTCTAAGTCATTTTTCCCCTATTGGGGCAAATTGCATGCAGTATATAAAATTTCATTTGGGAGTCTTACTTCTGTGCTAGTCCTTTTTTTTTTTTTTTTTTTTTTTTTTTTTTAAGGGGGCAGCTTGGCAGTATCTACAGTGAGTGCTGGATTCAACTAATAACCAGCACCTTGAAAGGCTGGAAATGGTAACCCCGCTTTGCTGCAAGTTCCTATGAACAGTGCAAGATAGCATATAGCAATGTTAAACCTGGGGCTGAACAATACCGCATTGTAGGATTTCATTTGGTATACAAGGCTACAGAAGCAGAGTGGGTGGCAGATTCTTAAACTTGAGTTTCCCTAAGTGTAGCTGCCCAAAGCCAAATGTTTTCCCAGCCATGAGCACAGTGTAAGTGGAAGCTTTTTACAAAGTTAAGCAACTATGAAAATTTGGCCTTCCATTAAATGATGTTCCAGCTATCTGTTAAGTCTTCAAACTTGGTAACATTCTAGAGACTTCACTCAGGATAATAGTTCCCTAGGTTAGTCCCAGCATGGACTTTATACTCTACATGTGCAATATTTATAGTGGAAGTGTAGCAGCAAACGCTTGCTGACAGCCTTGCAAGCAGTTCTTTTGGTTTCTTATGTCAACAGCTTGGAAATAGATAACTATATGACAGCTGGTATAACTGACTCTTAATCCAAGCTGTCAAACAAGATCTAAGCTCTAATCAGCCCAGCAACAAGCCCAAATTCAAGTAGGAAAATCCATGTGTCCTATGCAATTCAGTTAGTTAATTTGTGGTTAGGTAGCTTCACCAGCTTGATTTATTGCTAGACAAATCTTGCTGCTGTCAAAACTGATAAGTGATTCAGACTGCTTGCACCTTTTTGTTCTGCCAACAAAGCAAGGGAAAAAGCTGTTGATAGTCCAACAAGCTGCAAGCTCAAAGACTGCAAACAGTGAAGAAAGTAAGCATCCCCCTGCACTTCTTACCAACATAGCTTGCTCAACTAGGAAGCCATTAGCAGTGAAGTCCAAAATTCCACAAGTAGAGGGTACCTCAGGAGAAGTGAGTAGAGGTCAGAGCACAGAGGCAGGTGAGAAATGGAACAGAAAGCCAAGCGTCAGTTGAGCAAAAACAAAGTAAACAGTTGACAGAGCTGGAGAAAAAAAAGTTGCATTTAAATGGAATTTAAAGTCACCTCTTCAGAGGAAAGGTTGGTTCAAATTAAAGTCTATTGACAGTCTATTGCTTAGGGCCATGTTAAAGTGCAAGAATATTGAATTAAAAATGGACATGCAAGATTCTTTAATATTTGCAGCAGGAGACTGCCCTGCACAAAAGGATGTATGTATCCTTAAGTCTGAAACATGGACTGCTTAAATCTGGATTTACAGAAACTTTGGTGCAGCCATCTTAATACATACCTTCTCCAACAGAGACAATGCAAGGACTTTTTGGAATAGTCTCCCCAGCAAATGTCACTCTGACAGTATGTGGACCAGGCTGAGTAGGTCTGTAGGTGCAACGGTAGACTTGGTTCCCTTTGTCTTCCATCAGAATCTCCCCTATATTCTTTCCTTGAGGATCCTCCACTTCCACCTTAATATCTCCCACACCAGCACCTATACATAGCAAAACAAGCTTAGATCAGCCCTGAAGTCAGATGTTCCAAGTTTCCAGGTAAGTGAACAAGACAGATCCTTCCAAGCCTAAGTCTCCTAAAAACCAATTAAAGCATTGTTTTGGGTTGGCAGCTGTGTGTGAAGTAAGCAGTCCATAAGGAAGCCAGCATTTGAATATTTTGCTGTGGCCCAATTGTGCTAAGGTAAAGGTGCAAGCGATACATTAAATGATCTGGTATACAGATAGCAGCCTTGACTCAAAGAGCTGACCAGTTTGACCTTTGTGCCACTTCTCTTCAGGAATCATTTGAGTCATAGCAATTAAATCCTAGTTTACTTTCACCTTCTTTCCTCTCCTCCTTGTAGTCTTATGGCAGACAGACAGATCCTCTTTGTACTGTGTGAAAGCTTAGAGCTCCCTAAGCTGATGGAGCAGCAACTGGAGGCAGTCAGCCTCCAGTTAGCATTTAGAACAAATTACTCTAAAGCACTATACAAGCAGCTATTTAGACAAGCTGAACAGTTGTTTCTCTTCCCCATACAACCCTTTCACAAGTCAGAAAATTGCAGAAGCCATAGGCTGGAGAGCCACCTAATCCAACCTCTTCTTGGCCACACTGATCTGGATTTGGCCACAAACCCAGGTGTTATGCTACACTGCCAGGTGACAGGGGAACAGTCACATCTGTGTGAGGGCCATTGTAACAGACATGCAAGCTTGCTCCAACATTCACATTTGCATGGTCAAGGGGCATCAGGGCCAGAGGAAGGTTGAACAAACTGAGCTGACATGTTCCAAACTGATATGCAAATGGAAGTCCCACTCAAAGTTTTCAGGCAGCTGGTAGAGGATGGGTTTGTGCTCTGCCCAGACACTTCAAATAGCACCCTGTAACTGGCACAAGGGAATCCAATTCTCACACTTTCAAGTGAGTGCGAGTTCCCTGAAAATAACCAAGACAAGGAATTTCAAAAACTGGAACAACTTGGAGGAAAAAAGTTTCTCCATTCAGGATGAGTTAAGATTAAACCAACAGCCTAGTCTAAACAAGGGTTTTTTTTCTCTCTCTCACCACCACTTAACACCTGTTATTCAACCTTCTTGCATTGCTGATTGTTCCCAGCATCCAGGCATGTCTTTACAAGAAGCAGATTACTATTTTCCCCCAATTAGAAACAATGTTTCACTAGAGTAGCACAGCACTTCCCCAAACTAGACAGCTGCAGCCAATATTTTAAGAGCCTCAGGCAAAGAGTTTAATATATTAAAATCACTGGGTTGAAGTAATTGCCACATTTCATTTTACAGTCAAGTTCTGCATCAAGTTTACAGTACCTTAAATCAGTTTCATGTGGAATAGAGTATGTCCACAAAAACTCTAAGCAGCATATGGTCTAAGATAGTAACTTAGGAGTTTACTAGTAATTTTAGTGAGACAGGTTCTAGACGGAACTCTTGAACACCTTGTAGACAGGTGGATTCATTTGCTGAAGTTAGATACAAAAGATGCAAGCATGTGGCTTATTTATATTGACTGTAGCAGAGGGTTAATTGTCAGCTCCACTAGAAGAAAAATCCATTATAGCCCCATTTTAGCTATTACTGGATCAGGGTGGGGGGGGGGGGGAACCACACAAACAGGTCAGTACTGGCCCAAAAATAAGTCAAATGGGAAGTATAAGCTGCATAACTGCTATCCTCAGGATTGCTCGGCCTCATTTAAGCATGCTTACCTGCTGTATAAATGTCAAAATAGGTAGGTTTATTGGCAATGTTTCCTGTTGCCTCCAAGCCTGGTCCTTTTGCTGTTACTTTGCTAGCATCTCCCTGGGCTTTGTCAACATTCACATCAAATGGACTCTTTGAAATATGCTGGCCAGCAAATAGAACTGTAACCTAAGGGGAGGGAAAAGCCATTAGTACTGTGGGTGCATAAGAGGCCACCTTGCAATTGTGTTATGGCCTGGCAGAACTTCCCCCTTGGGTCACAAGGTCAATTTACTTGACCTCTTACAGTTTAAGGTTCAGTTAAGAACTGCTGTGGAAAGAAATTCCAATGTTAATTCCTCACTTTGTGTCAACTGGAGGTCCTATAACCACTTAACACCCTCTTAAAGATGGGAAATACTGCTCTCAGGTAGCCTTGTGCATCTGTAGAAAGGGTCTCAGTAAGAGTGGTATTCAACTTCTTGAAGTTCTACTGCTACCTGCAATAGTGTTTATAAAGCTACTGTGCTATGACAGAGGATGGGGCCCCATTTTACTTGGCACAATACTGACTGAATGCTACAGACCAGACTGCCTAACCAAATCTTAAACCGATTGTGGGAGAGGGATGGAAACGATCTTCGTTCTTCTAAGACGGGGTAGAAGGTTGAAAACTTATGCACTCCCATCTTGCAATTTGTCCACCAAGAACCAGACAGTAGTTGTGAGGATTATGTACACCCCACTGAGCTGAATACAGATCTAAAGACAAAGTTCAAGGAAAGGAAACTTCATCTAGTTTGCCTGAAAAATATGCACTGAGTGCCACATCTGCCTGCTAAGTCTGTGGTGCACACAGTCTGATGGCTTCAGCCATGTGCTCTGTCAGTCAGAATGAAGGAGAGTTGACTAGTGACCCCTGTGCGGTGTGATAGCAACACAACTCTCAAGATTCTGCCTCCTGCTATCCTCCAGAGAGCTTCCAGCACTTTGGGGGTGCAGGGAGAAGAGGATGAGAACTGAAGATTGAACTCTACTTCACTGTCTCTGGACCTGGCCCTACTTGGTTTACCAGCCCCAACAGTGACAAGGAGAACAAGACTGGACACAGCTGGAGGTTCAAGTCTGGTACAAAATTTAGAGATACTACATCAATTCTGGATCTAGATCTGCCTGCAGAGCTTGCAGGCATCTGAATAGCCCAGGTACTTCAGATGATCAATAGGATGAGGACTGTTTGAAGTCAAGAGGGAGACAAATGAGGGTGCAGACTGGAGAGCTGGAACTACAATGTCTGCAGGGTCAGCTCTCATACATTACTAGAAGAACAATTAGACTACAAATCCAGAATATAGGAGGCTATAGCGCCTACAGCTATTCAACTAAGGGTGGTTTTTGAAGGGGGGAATTGCAGGAGACCAGAATGATCCAAGTTTTGCTTCATCATTGTTACCACCACCACCCCCTGCCAACACACAAGATCTAGCTTGGACAGGGCAAAGGACTGGCCTCAACACTGGGCCCTCATAGTTGCCTGTATAAAAAAAAAAAAAGGAAGGTACTAGGACCCCAGGACTGAGATTATCAACCTTCTAGGGTGGCAGTTGGAGATTTTCCACTGCTTCAGCTTGGAAGTAGAGGATACTGGAGAATATGCATTTAATAGAAACCTTCAAGTCCTTTCAGCCATGTAAAACAAGGATCTGAAACAACTGCAGCCCTGGGGAGGTGGAAGAGCTGAATGTAGTTCATCTAAGTTTATTCTTGCCAGCCTCTTTCTGGGAGAGATCACAGTTCCACTGTAGTTACCCTGGCAGGCCTTAAGTCAGGGTGAGTCACTGTCCAGTCCTGGTACTAAAAGCTCATGGAGCAGCATGGATAAAAAAAGCCATGTTTTTAAAAGTTTGGATGAAAGACACTAAGTTTCACATTGAAAATATAAGTTTATACCCACTCAGTCTTCCCAAAGTTAAACTACTAGCTCTTGCTTGTTCCAAATTCCAGGCTTTCAGTTTCTCAGAAGACTGAGTAGTAACATGTTAGACTAACAAGCTGGATAGGGCTGTTTCTGTTCTGGGCTTAATTGGTAGTAGGCCACGGCCAAGCACAGCAGAGTAGCTTAAGACACTGTCTTATACCTGGGAAAGGACAGAGATAGCAGATAAAGTGTATTGACTAGAAAGAAGGGTGAGAGACGTTCAGTATCCACAGTTTTCTATATCTCCCCCCCCCCCCCCCCCCCCACACACACACACACCCCCCATGACTTCTGAGCATCAGAGAACTTAAATGGGAATATTTTGAAGACATTTGTTCCCTTGGTAAAAGTGGAGATGTGTAAATCGGTGCATGGATGAATTCAAAGAAAGCTGCTTGTTGGGAGAAAATGTGAATATGAATGAGTGGATCAACTGGTTACTAACTTAAATTTCACTTTTCCAATACATTGTTCAAGACTGTGCCAGTTACTTCAATGTGATTTGACAAGTAAGTTCCCAAACTGCTTGCTGTGTTGGGGGCGGGGGGAGGGGGAAGAGTCTCCTGGCTAATCCTTATGGCTTATTAGTTATTTGACCAGGCTTAGACTCCCTCAACTATACAATAGAGAAAGCTGCAGTAAGAAAAATCTAGAGTTGCCAGTTGCCACTGACCATCAAATTTACCTATATTACAAAATACATGCCCCTTATTTTGGCAACATAAGGGTCACAGACCATAATGGCAATGCCCTGTTTTACATCAACATAACTCAGCTTTTCCAAGTCACTTCTGCAGAGCACAAGCAGACTTGACATTACGGCAGAGAATAGCAGATAAGCCCAGCAGCACAGAAGAAGTGACTGTAGATTGAACCACTCCAGTCCTGGTACCCTTGGGACCGGACTGGTGCCAAACCATAGGTCATTGTTTAGCAGCATTACCAAAAATACTTCCATGGCTTACTGGGCTCTTGGATGTTTAGGAGTAAATTAGAGCTAAAGAACAGAACACAGAGCCATGACTAGTGGCTGTAAAACTTAATGGTACCATAAGAAAACTTGGCCACACTCATAAGTGGTCATCCAGCTAACAGTGTGATTTTAGGATGACAGATGTTGCCGGACTATGTAGAGTGCTGATTAGAGAGGTTCAACCTCTCCTTTCCCCATCCCTTGGAGAGCAGTGATATACTAACCTTTTGATCTGCAGGTTCCATTTTCTTTGCATACCACATTAAAATAAGAGTACTGATGGCAAGGCTGTATCTCACACCCCTCCCCAAGCAAAGGCTGGGGAAAGGATGAACCTACTTACTTGGGCAAAGGCAAAGAATAGCCCATTAGTCCCATACTGTGGAAACTCAAATCAGTAAATATGCAAGTTTAAGATGGCCATATAGAGTGGCATAACAAGCCCACTGAGCATTCTGCACACCACAATCTTCTAGCTCACATACCTTGTGAGGGCCAGTAACTTTTGGCACATATTCTACAGAGTAGGTTTTGTTCTTGTCATTGTCTGGTGTCACTTTTGCCTAGAAAAAAAACATTTGTCCCAGAAATGTTAGTAGTCCCCACTTGACTAGCTGCTAAATTAAGACTTCTCACAAAAACAGACATTAAAGTTTCAACAGATGAATTTGATGCTGAAACTGGGTTTGTTATATTAGGACTCCAACAATGTTCGATATAGTTACCATAGCTAGCAGTACACCTGCTGTCACTGGCTCTCCAATATTGGTATAAAGCCAGTCATTTCTAGGTATGTGTGACTACAGTACAAGCTTGTGACCAATTCTGTGGACTAACAACTATACTGGAGGCTGACCAACATCTTTAACTAGTATTAAGTTTAACTCAGTTTGCTTGTCTCAAATGTGTTAAGTCAAATGTTTGATTGACCAAAGTAGCCATTAGTCACAGTATATTAGATTCCTATAATAGAACCAGCATTTGTTCCTATAATAGAACCAAAATTGTTCTAGTGTACTAAGTAATTGGCAGCAGATATTCTATAGCTTTAGCTATTGTTCTTACAGAATGATTAGAGCCATACTGATTTAGTTATATTTGATGAAGACACACTGTCATTTGCAAGTTTCTTTTGCTTGGTCAAATTCAGTTCCCTAAAAGAATGCATGGCATACTAGAACTGGAAGGGACCTCAAGAGGTTATCAAATCCAGTCGCCTGCCCTCATGGTAGGACCAGACACTATCACCCATGATGGAGATTCTATTCTCTCCCTAGGCAATTTATTCCAGTGTTGTATCACCCTGACAGTTAGGCAGTCCCCACCCCCACCCCAATATCCAACCTAGAACTCCCTTGCTGTAATTTAAACCCAATTCACTACAACATTTGCATTGCTGAAGTTGTTTCAGTTATTGTTCCCCCATAGCAAGAGTGTGACATATCAGGAGAAAGGCTCTGAACCTGATAGCTACAGTAGTCTGGGTACTCTTCAAATGTTTTCTTGCTATTAAGATATTACTGTTTCCCCTAAAGTTGTGAAGATTTCAGAATTACTGCCAGAGGTCAGACTGCCCACAGTAGTTGTGCCAATGGATCTTAATTAAGGAGCACATGTTGGATGCCAAGGTGACCATCCATCCTGTTTTCACCAGGACAGTCCCATATTTTAGGCAGGCATCCTGCTTTTTGTTTATAAACAAAAGCAAGTGGCCCTCTATATTTGCTCCCCCTACTAAGCTCCCCCCTTCCCCAAGTCAGGGCAGCTGCAGGTAAAAACCAAACCAGGAGCTGGCTGGACAGTGTGTCCTGACTGGACAGTAGAAGCAGCAGCAGGAGAGGGAGCCAGAGGCCCTGCCACAGAGGTATGGCAGGGTAGCATGGTTTTGTCCATGCCCCTGCTTTAAGATTTTAAGGAGGACCTGGTGCCCCAGCAGTTCTGGGTAACCCCTCCATGGGGCAGCTGCCCCTGCAGCCAGGGAGACAGCCCAATCCCCACACAGCCTCCCACCCCATGCCCACCCCTCCCCCCGGCCAGTTGATCAGCCACCTCCACAGCTAGGAGGCTTCTGCAGCCAGGGAGCATCCCTGTAGCATTCCTGGTGGGAACAAGTGCATTCTGGGGAAGGTGGAGGGGGGGCTGCCCTGCAACTAGGGAACTCCAATGGGACAGCAGCCCTGTTCTAGTGCCCCATGTCATGGGGCAGCCAGGGAGCTGTATTTGCTTGACAACTGCAGAGCCCCCCTCCACCCTGGTGACCCTTGTTTGGCATAGTAGAATATGGTCACCCTATTGGGTGGCTTATTTTGGATTCATGTTACAGCTTGAGGATTTTTCAGAAACACCCTCTCCCTTGCAATATCTGCATCCTGAATACCACTGCAGACTTCAATCCACCTTTGTTCATAGTCAAAGCTTTAGAATAGAAAGAGGAACAGGACAGACTGACAATCGGAACTGTATTTGTTCATGTCCCACCTGATCAGCTGTAACTGAAGGACAAAAATAATAAGTTTAAAAAGAACCATGTACATCAATTTAATTAAATAGTCAGTTGGCATGTTTGCCTTTTAATTAATGCACAATAGAATATGAATAAAATACAGTTTACCAAATGACTACACAGAGAGTAATTAAGCTAGAGATTTTCCCTTACCACTTTTCATGCAAAATAGATTTAGCATACAAACCTCTTCTCTGTTTCCCTCTGGATCATCTATGAAGACCATTACATCTCCCTGCCCAGCACTGATAGTGTCTACTGTAAAGACAGCTGGTTGCTTCACCATGTTTCCATGTGGCTCAACTCCTGTAATAGGATGACATGAAATGGCAAACTTGCCTTGTTGTTTGCCAACTAAGGTTTTTCCACAACCAGTTCTGATGAACCCTGGGGGCGGGGGGGGGGGGGGGGAAGGACACACCCCCTCCCCATAGCTTCCTAGGCATGCTTGTTTAGTGAGAGACTACTGGAATTAATTATACATAACTGTCACAGCTTAGGAGTACCTGCACCTGTGTTTTTCCCTTATTGGTCCTAGACTTAATACTTCCAGCTTTTCAATCGAACTGCACCTCCCTCCCTTCTGAATGGCATATTCCCAGACTGCAAAAGTCTAAACAAGCCAACCTTATTCTTAACTAGGAATGCTTTTGGAGCTGTCTCCCCACATTTGGGCTTAGACCTACTGTAGGCAATACAAGCAGCAGCTTTCTTCCCCTTACAGGTCAACCTACTGTCAAGTAAATACCCTGCATGAGCAAGTGTGTTATTCCTTACCTCTGCCATAAGCTCTTGCTTTCTTTGGATTCAGCTTAGGTTTTAGAGGAGCTCCCGGTTTGAGCTTGGCTTTGGGAAACTGTGACAGGTAAGTCATTACGGAGTGCTCATCCACATTAGGGTGAATAATTTCCTCAGGAGTAATCACCTGGAAGATGTGCAGGTTAGAATGGTAGACCATATATACCTCAACCATTTATATTCCCAAGAGCATTACAACTCAGATCCATGGGAATTCCATAAATTTCAATCATGCCCTTTACATAGGAGTTTTAGGCTCACTGGAAGGTTTAATACAAAATTGAGTTTTGATTATTTAAAGCAGTATCATGGGCTGAGTTAGTAGCAAAGTAGTCTGCAAAGCTAGTCCTCTAGTTTTAGAGCAACTGAAATCACCATCTTAGCAACAATTCTCAAGTGCATTACTTCCAAGCCAGAGACCAGTTATCCTCCTAGGAAACCATGGGGATATTCCTTGAGGATGGTAGATTAAGAACAGCAGAAGTGAAACTGACATTTGCAAGAGCAGTAATGCTGTCATGTCCATCATTAAGTGTTCAGTTTGTTCTAGAGTACTGAACAGTCACTGCTCAGAGATTCAATGTACTTTTCTGGTTATACTATTAGCATAAATCTGGTTTTAGAGCCCCTGGCTCCTGTTTAAGGTCATTGCAAGAGAACGATTAATAGAAGTAGCTATGTAGGTGGCAGATTGAAATGCATTGAACAAGGTCCTTGGATTTAAGCTAGTACACTTAGGTTTAGAAAGAAAGGCGTACTTCCACCCATGCAAAGAATACCCAGCCATAGCTTTAGAACCAAGTTGGAAATATTTGAAAAAGACTGCATGGAGGAGGAGTTCTAGATATGCATTCCTCTTGAAATTCATCTTTAATCAAATCTGCTGTAACACTTGACCTGACTTCCTCCAGTTAAGAGCCCAAGTCACTTCTACTGTTCTTTCACAGACTACAGAACAGTTGGAAATGGGAAAATAACCAGAAATAGAAGTCTCAAGGTTACAACAGGCACATCAAGGGGAAAACTCTTCAGTAAGAGCAGGGTGAACACACCACTAGTTGCTTGCTCTCCTCCATAAAAAAAGTTAACTACCCACATCCCTGCTGCAGTTATAGCCACCAAGCCTCCAGTGTAGGCCACAATGTCAAAAGAAGGCTCTCTCCTGTTAATAGTCACTGCTTCTTGGGGAAGAGCAGGTGAGGTCTGCATGAAGCTCTGCAAACTACTGGACAGGTGGACAAGCTTTCAGTCAAAACAGGGATTCACACTGCTAACAGAACTGCAGATTCCTAGCTCTACACACCAAAGACTTCTGTAGGGGGGAGAAGTGAAAGGCTCAAATCTCAACAAGCAGTGGCTGTCAGAACTAGATTAGTGAAAACACTGACTCAGGTTTGATTTTAGTATTCATCTGGCTGTTGCTGCTTTGCTTGCCTTACCTGTGGCACACCCAGCCAGTCATCTGCTTGCTGCATGGCTTCACGAGCATTATCAACTGGTTTCTGAGGGTCCCAGGTCTCCCAATCAGGGCAGAGACCTGAGAATAAATTAGGTTAAACATTCAGAATTTCACACTGACAGTTGCTAGAAGAATTGAGACTGCTACATGCAACACTGCTTATTCCAGGTAGTGACTTTCCAAACGTGTGCATACGCAGTCTAGAAACACTGGCTCTCAAGACAAATAAATAAGTCTCACCATATAGTGAATGCTTTTCCCTTTCAGATTAGAATACTTGTTTCCTCAGAATTCCAGAGCTATGCTTTCTTTGGGTGCAGCCACCATACTGCCACAGAATTGATTTGTCACTCATTTGACTGCCAAGGGTCTGCACTGCAGGATATTAGTCAAGTTGTTTTCAAACACCAAGTACTTTCAAGCTCTTCTCCGAGCAGAGGCCAGACAGGAAAGACTTTCCCTTTTTGCTCACTAGAGACGTATGACTGGTTCAGAGAGTCATCTGATGGGAGGTTTTTAGATTTAGCTTAAAGAATGAGCTACCTTCCTATGCTTTATATCCAAGAGATACAATGACTTAGTCCTAATGCTATGTGGAATCTCGTGTGGAGAGGACTTATTTTCCGAGTACAGGTTCTCGTAATGGTGCATAGCCAGAGTCGCACTAGGTTAACTCAAAATGCTGCTCACGAGGGCATTGTTTCACAACAGGAGGTACTTGAGATGCTCTCCACTCCTCCCAGTCATGTCTTAATTGAAGACAAATACACAAAAGCAATTTAGGAGTCTGAGTGCACAGCCTCCTGGAATTCCTGCATTCTGCTGCCTATGTGTTTTGAAAGCCTTTGTGTGACCTTCTGTTCTCTAAAGTTGAACTGAACATGAGAATTTAAGTTTTCAGTTTGGGAATCCATGCTTGCTCCTTAGCCCCCTCATGCTGAGCCAGTAGGTTTAAGGAGAACTCAAGCAGCTGCTGAAGTAAGCTAAAAACTACACCTTTAGCTAGTCATTTAAAGCTTGCTTCCGGCTATTGTTTTGTAGCCCTTTCATAAAAAGCAGCCTGAAGTCTGATCTTGAGAGAGAGTTTGTCTTAGCACCAATGAGTGCTGCCACAAGTATGGTTTACAAAGATTGCTTACCTGGAGCACAGCTATCAACTAGGGCACCCAATGCTTTGCCATCCTGCCAGTTTTGATTGAAGTTTGTGATTGGCAAGTAAGGAATTTTGTTCTGAATCCATCCCAGTAGTCTCTGCTTAGGAGTCTGTTTCTTGGCATCATCATCTCCTTCATCCTCCCATACAGGCATGGAGATGGAATAGTGGAGGATAAGGGTCCATACTAGGCCAAGAATGAGTTTTAAGTTCCCATCAACAATTGCTTTGCTATCTGCAAGACAGGAGACAAAATTTGGTTAGGCCATGTTGCATTGATAAAGGAAAGATCTCAGACTGACACTGCTATCAAGCATGCACAGGAATTACCAGACTAATTCACTCAGTCCAGTGCCCTCTACCTGATCCTCTGACCAGTACCTGTTGCTTTGAGTAGTAAAAACCCTGCTGAATGCAGTTCAGGAAGAACCTGCTCTGAAGGAAGAGTCCTTATGACCTGGAGCACATATGAACAAGAATGGATATGACCCAGAAAGTTAGAAACTCCTCTTGATGCCTAAGCTTTTGGCCTCAGGTCTCTGGGTAGCAGGTTTCTTTAGGTAATTATGTCTTCACAGTATTCTCCTTTACCTTAGTTCAAGGTGTGTTGCCTTTAAGTTTTATGGTCCCCTTTTATGTAGGGGGTGAACCACTGGCTGGGGCCCTGGGATTTTCAAATGCTATTTGTTCTGCAGGTAGATTTCTTACGTTGCAGGACAAGCCCCTTGAGCAGAGTTTTAAGAGAAAAGACACCATAGCTAGGAAAGAGCGTTTTAAATGCTTATGGTATCTGTACAGTTGTATGAGTCATGGCTGGCCTACATTGCTCAAGTCAGGTTCATGGAGCTCAGGTTAAGACACTAAAATAGCAGCATAGATGTCTGGGCTCAGGCTCTGCAATGGTTTAAAGACTGATTTTAGGATCCATTTAGAGTAGCATTACAGCGGAAACCCTGTGCAGACATTTGTCTCGAGACAATCCATATCAAAAGCCAGGTTTCTGGAGGCAAGTCTACAAGAAGCAAATGCAGAATGCACACCAAAAGCAGTTTGATGGTCATGGTTTCATGGTGTATCAGCTCACTCTGCATCTACCATGGCTGGATATACCTGATGTTAAGTTAGTTGTATCTAAAGACCAACTTTAAACCAAGGAGGCAGCCAAAGCAGAGCACATCCTCTGTACTCTGCATGGCCCAGCCATGAAGTACTTCCACAGCCTATGGCAGAGCTGGCATCTGGTGCCAAGCAGCCAGCAGCCCCTGGTGCAAATCAGGTCAGTCTGGCAAAGCTACCAGGTTACTGAACGCAAGGCTCAGGAGGTCTGTCATTGTCAGACATAGCCATAGCTCCCTACCCACAGAGAAGCAATTCTACAGCTATTGAGACTCCCACAGCTGATGTTTGAGTGCTAGAGACTAGCTGCCCGGTCCCCAGAACTGGCCAATGACAGTGCTGCCCAGCCCCGGGCAGCACTCAGACCTGTGATGGGCAGCCTGGAGTTCAAAAGGGCCACATGCTGCCCAATGGGGTTCCATGTGTGGTCCATAGGACATTTTGCATACTGTAGCCCATGCACAGTGTTAGTCTGCTGGATTTCATCCTCCCCCCAATACCAGGGGAGGGTGCAGGAGTGTTTTGGGTCTGGAAGGAAGGAGTCAGAAGCAGGGTACAGGTGAGGAGTCCACAGATGGTAGGAGCAGGGCAAGGGGGAAGGTGAGGTCTGGGAGGGAGGGTGCAGGATGTGGAGGTGAAGGGTGCAGAGGAATTGCTTGTGAGTGAACAGATTTTGGCAAAGACCCTCATTCTGTCTCATAACAGCCATTGGGCCAGAGAGAACAAGTAACTTGCTACATGACTTTGGGTGTTGCCTTCAAGCCCCTGCACCACTAACTATTCAATATTGAACGAACAGAACAGCCACACCAAAAACATCCCAAAGGAGAACAGCTAGGGCACTCAAATGCAACCCAAGTTCAAATCTTTTCTGCACAGCATGCTAAAGAAATGAACATGGGTCCTCATACCCTTGATTAGTTCTCATTTAAGCCAGCTGGTAGAGGAGGAAAGGAAGCCCCCTGCTGTTTAATCTAGTCCAAGAGTTCAACCTTTCCAGGAGTCTCATTGTCTCACCTACTGCCCCTTCCCTGCTCCCCCCAGGTCAATCTCACAAAACTACTTGCTTACAAAAAAGCAAAAAGACTGTCACAGCACACTATTCAGAGTAGGAGGGGAAAAAAAAAAAAAAGCAGTTTCTCCTAACAAAGCCACTCATGAATGACTCCTGTATTATTAGTGTTTGACAGATATTGTTTTAACATAGCAATCAGTGGTTTCAGCTCCAAGCTTTATATTGAAGATGAAGAACCAAACTTGTTTAAAGAGAGCAAGGGACTCCAAGACATCTTACCTTCCCCCAACTTAGAGGCTGCTTGGCACCCATTGATACCATTGACAGGTTTGTTCACAAAGGCCTTAGGCCAATTTTTGAGCAGCTAGTCTGCCAGGTGAAACAAGTAGAACCCATGTGGTTCTGCACACTAGAGTTCTAGATATTCTGATCTCAGTTTTAAGACTGGAAGTCCTATTTTACAATGCCCTGTTACTGCCAGGAACATTCTCTAGAAAATATACTGACATTTCAATTTTGGCAATAGGCTGAAGACTGCCAAATTTAAGGTTAATTCATTGTAACCAGTTACTACCATGAGACTTAAGTTAATGTACAGCAGACTTAGTTAAATATTTACAGCTTAACAGTATGTTCTTCACAGAAAATATCCCAACTTATATCCCATTCTCAGGGGCTAATATGGGCATTAGACTGCTTTTGGAAGCTAGGTTGAGCTATACCTTGCTGAACTGACAAATTTAAATACTTGCAGAAGGTGTCAAGCTTGTACGCCAAGTACCTATTAATAAGGGACAGGCTGCAGGCTACTGAAGCCCTCTTAGAGGGGGAGTGGGCAAAGTTGGGGTTGGGCCCCGGCCCCTTTGGGAGCATGAAATTTCCTGAGGGGGACCACAATGATTGGCTGTTATATCAGACATCCATCTCATTAAAAGCGTTGTAATATATGTTACTGTTTATGTAGTTATAATATACTGCTGAACAAAAGCTTCTATATGCTAAATAAAATAACCTTTCATATAAACAGCCCCAGTACCAGGGGGTTACAGGATATTCAAATATTCTGGATAAATATGCCTAGCAATGCTTAATATTTAATATTGTTTTAGTGTTAAGTACTCTGCATGCATTTCTGTTAACAGTAATGAAGTACACTATTAACTTACTGTATTTGTATTAGTCACTACTGTACTTATGGAAAAAAGTTTAGTTAAAATGCTGGTTGAGCATTCTGGATATGCCAGATATGCAAGTTGGCATGTGTAAATACAGTAGAGGGTTTATTCCTGTATAACCCTAACTGAAAGTGTCTGTTTGGATTACAGTAGTTAGGCTGGGGGAGCCCTGCTGACTGCAAGGATGAAGAGTTGGAACCTGAGGTAAGAAGTTTGCTCACCCATCTTAGGACGGGAGCAGGTGTTCCAAGAAAAAAAAAAAAAAATCTCAAACACTGGCAACAACCAAATCACCTCAAGATAAGAGCAGCTAGTCCTTTGTACTGATTGTAGTGTCAGCCAGATTCCTTACTTAGTTTCATTTAAGCATGAGAGGAAGGACATGTAACCTATTAACTAAACCTGTTTCAGGGAGGTATGCCTGATTATCACAATATTTGCCCTCTGGCTTCAGGGAAGTGCTGGCTGCTTATATTGCCATGAACAGCTAGTATGTACTTGGTTTTGGAAATGGGCAGAAGATCTTGGCAATGTATGCAAAATCTGAAGCAGATGCCAACTCCCTATCATGCTTCCTCATTTGGTATTTTACACTGCCTTGCTTTATTACAAAATATACAGAGCATTTCCATACCACACCAAGACCTCATTCCCCAGAGAGTGGTTAACTGACAACCTCGCTGTAATACACGATTAAGAAATTTTTCGGTGCTTCAGTTCTAGAATGCATACCAGCCATCAGTATTAGCGACACCCTTGGGCAGCAATTAGACAAAGCAATGACTTATGTTCTAGTTTAGACTTCACCTAGTGAAGGCATAGCCTAAGTAGACAGCAGATACATAATTCTAGCTACAGCAGTTGCCTAGCTAAAAAGAGATGGATCTTCCCTTCTATAGATGCATCACTGGAGAAAGTCTATTTCCCCCCTTCCTCATGCATCACAAGGAGTACAAGGGTCACCTGCAACCCCAAGAAGTCAGTTTCACACATCTCTACTAGATGTGCACAAAAAAAGTCAGTCTTCCAGGGTAGCATAGACCTGCCCTGAGTTTGAATCAAAGCCAGCCAGCTGAGGAAAAAATAAAATTAATGCCCACTAATCAAGTTGCTGTAAGTAAGTGTTTCATTATCACCCAGTATGGCTTCACCAAGTTTAAGTACAACACTATTTGGCAGATATGGCAAAAAACTCTGGATTTGCAGTTAAGACAGATCACTGCCTGCAATGAACAGTTTAGTGTCCTGAATCATCTTCCTGTAATCTGTGACCCTCACCATTTCCTTGGGTGTGCCTCAGCTACAGTCTCTGGCAGAAACAAGAGGCACTTTAGACAATGCAGCTGCTGGAGTCTTGTTTTTGGGGCAAACAGCTTTTTATGCACAAGTAAACAGAACAGATTTCAAGAGACACTTTCTGAAAGAACAAGTCCTGTGGCACCTTTTAGGTTAATATTTTGTAGCATAAGCTTTCATGGGCAAAGACTTGCTTCAGATGCATGAAAGTGGCCAATATGAACAAGAAGTCTTTGATTAATCTGGTCCATAAGAGGATACCCTCTAATCAGCTGCATTTGCTCAGTCACTTGACCACTTCATGCAATGTTAACTTATTCTGTCACAACAGAAAGAAGTCTGATTCCCCTAACTCAAAGCAAAGACACATGACATTGATATGCCGAACAACTTGCTGATACATTTTTCATACAAGCTGAACCTCTAAGTTTGGCATCAAGACCTGTCCTGTGCTGAACCAGAGAATATGCAGACCCACTCCAAGTCCCTATTGTCTAGCAACATTTCCCACACTTCTACTGCTCTGGGCTTCTAGGACAGAGCTAAACAGCACTGAACAGAGCCAAAACTGTCAAGTGTAAAACTATGACTGTGGTAACTGTGCTATGGTAAGTGAACTTCCAGCTAATGAAAGTTATGGACTATGGATGTCGCCAGACCAGAGGAGTGCTAAACTAAAGAGCTTCAACCTTTATCAGTTAAGAGGGAAGGGGTGGCAAGAATTTACTAGATACCATCAACCACTTACATTTGAAAGTATTGTTAAGGCCATGACTGGCACCAGCATTTAGTCAGACAGGTTACAGGCAATACAGGGAAGTTTATGGGAACCTGTGACCTGACTTACTGAAGATATGACGAGAGACCTCAGCTGCTACATGCCTGCACTGCCCCCAGCAGCTCATCTGCTCTGGAGGGAGCTCTACTGTTCAGCCATTGCAGGCTCAACTCAGCCAGCATTCATTGGACATCATTGATTCCATGGCCTCTGAAGAATTGTAGCCTTAACTATTGACCATTTCCAATGTAATCTTGGTGCATCTCCCATTTCACTTGTACATAGGTCAGTTGGCCCCATTTGTGGGTCTTCTATAGGAAGGTGGTTCAAAGAGATAGGGAAACTGCTATTAAAGCCTAACAAGTATGCTGAGGCTTAGCTCCAAATAGGTCACCACTTTAAAAAAAAAAAAAAGCAAATTGCTCCTCTAACATTTAGTATCTCCATAGATTTGTAAAAAGGAGTCCTTTAAGCATACAGAATTATGTTTTGCACTATGCTATGCTTACTAGCTTAGGCTTTGTCAACACTTCAGAATTCCAAGTTACAACTGTAGCAGCACTTGTGTGCATGTTGGCTGCTCCCCTCATGGAGGTTCATCTACAGGTACACCTACCCTTTGTGGTAAGCCTTCTGGTGTTAGTGTGTTCCTAGTGGGGAATATGAAAAGAAACCAAAAACTCGTTATTCCAAGGACTTCCATTGCATGGAGACAGCCAGGTAACTCAATGGCAACTCTTGTAACTGAAGTCATTTATCCAGGATCATCTTCAAAGTCCAATGTAGACCTGACCTAACAGTGCAGAGAGCATAGCTCCCAGTGCAGTAGCCTGGTTTAGACAAGTGCTTTAACTTGCCACATTTGGAGAGTTGGGGGAGATGAGGTGTTTCAAGCTCTTGAGCCAGAAAGTTAGTGCTGTGAAGTGCCAGTGTAGACTCAGCTTTAGTCTTCTTTCACTAAACAGTTTGACAAAATTGATCTAAAGCAGCTTGGAAACAAACTCTCCATTCAACTCAAGTAGAAGTATCCTGCACAAAAGTTTTAGGAGCATATGGCCTGGATGACAACCCAGTGATGCACATGGCTGCATCCCTTCTCTCAGGAACTGCCTTCCACTGCTGTGACTGGCTGCAATTCCAGCCCATCAGAGTATCAGGATAAAGCCTCCAGGCAGTATTGCTGCTGCCTCTTCCTTTACCACTGCTGCTTGTTGCACTCCCAGCTGGGGCTGTGCTGAGCCACTTCCTGACCTCCTACCTCTCAGGAGAGCCTGTAGGTTGGATCTAATCTCAGCCTGATTAGTCCAGGCCACAAGGCTTGGACTACTGACACCCCACCCTGCCAACAGGGGGATGCTGAGGAGGGGATCCTAGAATATTGGGGCTGAATCCAGGCAAGCCATGGTCCAGATCTGGATGGTGAGCTGGGCTCCCTGACTTTAAGCAAGGGCATGTGATGTGCATGCTGGTTGCACACAGAACCATTCACTTCCTCTGCATCTAAAGTACAGGTATGGGTCAAATCTTCACACCCTGCAAACTAAGTATGCCAAGTACAGGTAGCAAGGCTATCCTATGCTGGGAGACCGCCTTGGTTACCACAATCTTGCAACTCTGAGATAGGAGGGCCACTTTTGTAGTGCACTCAGTAGCTTAAGTTGCTCCTCACTGATCCAGAGCCATGCCTCTAGCCAGCCACTTGTATGTGGAAGTGGAGTGCTGAACCAGGGCACAGTGGCTTACTTTCACTGTTACCCTGGATAGTAGTCATGTGCTCTGATGTGGGGATTTGCTCAATTGTGTTGCATGAAGAAACTAAGCCATGTCTGTCTCAGTCTTATTGTATAAGGTGACAATTGTCTAGTACAATTCATGATCTTGAAGCAACACCAAGTGATTTATGTGCATTTCCACTAGCAGTCAATGTCATGATGCTGTGTATTCAGCTTGCTGATGGTACATCAGATTAAACACACACAAGAGGATAGCTTTTAGTTCTGCACAGACATTCAAGAAGCTCCATAGAAGACATGTTTCTGAAAGGATTAAAACAGCTGTTTAACTGTGAATATGCCTAAAAGAGAAATAAAGCATTATGTTTCCATGCTGGGGACCTCAACTGTCTAATCCACTGATAGTGATTGCCAGATTGAAAGAATCCACTGCACCTCAGCCAGCTGGCTAAGCCCAAGACATGTAAGCCTAGGTAAAGTATTCAGCATCCTTATTTATTTCCCACTGACAGTTATTTGAATAAGTTACCAAGGGCAGCCTAGGCCCTGCAGTAAAACCAAAAGGAAATGTCATCTTAGCTTTTGTTTCTGACAAGGAGCCCTACAGATACATGAATCTAAAAGTGACTATTGCAGGAAAGACATGGGGAAAAAAAGACATGGCTTTGAATAAAAGGCAAAAAGGTAAATCCAGCTAGACGAGAATGAGCAGTGTTCAGAGGACAAGGAACCTCCAGAGGGGTAGCACTCTGGTAAGCGTGATGTCTGTCCATCCTAGCACAGAAGATGGTATCTCCATTAGCTGATTGCCCACCACCCTATATTCACCTCTCGAGAGCCTGCATGCTCTTTAGCCCCTGGGTCAAAGGCCCCTCATTACCTTTGTCCTTCTCTTTGCAAGCTGAAAACTGTCAACTCCTGACAAACCTAGCACCAAATAGTCAACCATCAAGGATGACCACTTCAGAGATTCTGAAGGTTGCTGGTCCTTTAACACAGGCCACATCACTGACTCAGGAGTTTTGCATTGCTCACTTTTAAAGTTGGTACACAAGTCAGCAGGGCCAAGAAGTGTTCAATCTATCTCCCCTCCAATGGTCCATCACCACATCCAGGCCACCAGTGTCCCAAGAGTCTTCTGTTGGAGAAGCCAGTGTTGTACCTCACACACCTGCAGATCAGGGTATTTCCAGGCAGCACAGTTCCCTGTCTATGCTCATCTCCCTACATCTGTCGCTTCCTAGTTGGTCTACTTTTTTTTTTTTTTTTTTTTTTTTTAAAATAGCCTCTGGACGGAAGGCACCAGAATTGCTGAGTAGCCACACTTCACTCAGCGTGTCAAAGATTTCTCCACAAACCTCTACAGATGTTTTAGTTACCAAGGACCAGCTCAAAACTCAATGGACAGATCAGTCCTTTCCCAAAATGTTTCCCCCTGTTGTCATGACAACTACATGCATGAATGAGTCATACTTGAGTTCTGGCCTTTGGTCTTGTCTTCAGACAAAGTGACCAAATAGATCAAAAGGTCCTCTCTGCCCAGGATGAAGCTGCAAAAATCCATCTCTCCAGAGAAAACATGAAGGGGTTTGTGCACCACCCCCTAGGGGTTTCCATGAGAAACTCTCAACTTCATTTCTCCCAGCAGTTTATTCATGTCTAGCATGTTTGTCCCAACATTCCTTGTAAGTCTGACAGTCCCCTGGTTTTAGATTAGAGAGATCTTCCCCTAGAGATGTTACTTTCCCACAGTACAAACATTTGCATTTAATCAACTCTTAAGCTACTTAACTTAATACAATAAAGTTTCCCGTGGCTTTTGCAGCAAACTGCCCTAGCTGTCACAATGCAATCCCCTCAAGAAATGTACTAAGTTACCAACACTTGGTCAGGAAGTCTGCTTTGACACTAAGCAGATGACTGGGAAGTTACCAAATAACTGATGCTTCCATGTGGGCCATTTTAATGGAATGAACCAAAATGAAGTGCTCTTGGTTAGTGATGGGCTAGATGTGGTAAAGCATGGATTCTCTAAATGCCCTTCTCAGAGAATGTAGGCTACCCTAACAAAAGGAGCCAACAATCCTCAGGCACAGCTAATTTTGCTAGTCTTTAAAAGTGCTACTTGACTGCTTTGTTTTGACAGTATCTAGACTAGCACAGCTGCCTCTGTTAGTATTCTACATGGCCCAGCTGTTCACACATGCATCAGCATGTGCTGTAACTGCTACATTTAGAACAAAATGTCAGTCCAGTAGCACTTTACCGGACTTAAAATAATTAGGTGATGAGCTTTTGTGGGACAGACCCACTTCTATGCTACATTTAAATGCTAGTATGAACAAGGTACCCAGCTCAACTAAGCTGTATTTGCAGGGTCACATTTGTTGCCTGACGTGCAGGACCATGTAGACAAGTGCCTCACACAGACTAGGCTGGACAAGTTCTAGTTAGATAAGTCTGACAAGTTGTCTGGGGCTATTCATCTTGTCAGCTGCATCTCTTATGGCCCTCAGTGGGATTTGCATGCAACTACTCAAGTAGCAGGGTCCCTGGTGACCTCAGTCTAATACACTGGTTCTCAACCTTTCTAGGACTACTGTACCCTTTCAGGAGTTTGACTTGTCTTGTGTACCCCCCCCAATTTCTCCTACCTTCTTAAGTGTCACAGCACACAACTGAACTATTGTTTACTTTCTCATTTTGTCTGTAGAGATTTTATTATTAGGTACAGACTTTCCTACTGCTTTTTACTATAGCTAGTTACTAAATTAAGGAACATCTAAACAAATTGATGTACCTGAAGACCTATATCCCCTCAGTGGCATACATACACCTGGTGGAAAAACCCACTGGTCAAATACACAAGCTGACCAGCAATCCAATGTTAAGTCACGACTAAAAAGAGATTAGCCAACACCAGCATGGAGTGGAATTTAAATAAAGCATAAGCGGTCAAGTTTATGCCTTCTATTAGCAATCTTTGCTTGTCCACTATCATTGTTTAGTCCGAGTTAAAAAGTACATGACCACCTAAAGTCAGCTTTGATACAAATGGTAGATAGGGGTTATGAAATTTATGAAGTGGCACCAAAGTACAGAAGCTAAAGAGCTGACTCATGAGTAGTCTCAGAGAGTCAGGGTATAGCATTGAGCTTTTGCATGTCCAGTCAATCACCGAGTTAGACCAGGGATTCTCATTCGTTTGCTGGGCCTCCCCTTGATTTATGTCTGGCGCATATAGATAGCCATGTTTATACCAGGATACTCTTCACATGGTCACCTGGCCAGTGTGTGCTGAGTCTGAAGGCAACAACACTAAAGCAAGTGTGGCAATTTATACAAGTAGACATGCAAGCTGCCTTTACACTGGACCTGTATTTAAGAAACCCCACAAGACATTTTATAGGTGGAGATGTATTTCATAATGAAAATATTGAAATCTTGTAATCACTTAAGATTAGACTCCACCTTCTTCCCCTCCCAAGATCCTTGATTGAAATGTCTGTGCTTTATTATCCTAGTTAAGTGGCAGCTTGCTCAAGGATGATTATAGAGAGTGTCATAAGGCATGCAATATGCATCGCTACTTTGAAGTTTTGATCAGGAGACATGCTTGAATTTAAGCTGATTTTTGATTACTTTAGGTTTTCAACAGGTTAAGTTACTCCATAGGACAGTCTCTGCAGAGTCTACAGTAACTATCAGGTAGAGTGTTCTGGCTCCCATTAGACTCTAGTTTGACTGAGTAAAGCTGGGGAACTATGTATTTCCTATGATTTCTTTAGGAGATCTGTCAATTCACTATATTGCAACAAGGTAGGTGGCAAGTTCACTTGGTCATGGAGGGCTTGGCTGATCAGATTTATGCCCTGTCAAGGCAGGGGAATACCATTCAAAGACTGAAAGCTGGTCATGGATTTTGAGCCTGGACTCTTATTTCCAGGATTCTCCTCATAGAGGGTTGGTTTGTGCAATAGCTAGGAGAGGTCAACTGCAGCAAATATCAATCTCATGGTGAAATAAGAGATGGGATCAAGTTTTTGGACTTTTGGCATTTCAGGATTTGTTTAGGCCATGTTTCCAGGCTTCTGTGCTGCCACAAAAAGTTTCATAATCAGTTAAAGCCAATCTGTAGTCACAGGACTCCACAAGCTGGGGTTTTAAGGCATTCACACTTCCAAGATAGCAACATCTAAACTTGCTGTCACTGGGGTTTTGCTTCCCAAACAGTTTTTTTATTTTTTTTTTTTTTTTTTTTTTTAAACAAACTGGAAGACTAGTAGTACTGTAAAAAGCAAAAAGGTTAAGACGAGCAACTGGGTGTGGAACAGAAATCCTGCAGCAACCCAAGCATGCAATTCACAGGAACTAGGGTTAGTGTCCGTTCATGGTAGTTTTAAGTTTAGATACACAAGAAACATCAGAAAAGATTACATTTGAAAACCCAAATACTTCTTGATCTTTGGTGTGCTGTAGAGCTGCAAGTCTGTGTTAGACAATTTGTGGAAGCATGATAAGATATTGCAGCATACAGCGAGTCAGCTACATTGCTAAACACAGCAACTATACAGGCTACTGTTAAGTCTATGAAACAACTGAAGGACTGGGTATGAGATCAAGACTACAGGAAGATTTCAGACACATGCACCACAGATTCCAGTTGGTTTGTGCAAACCAAGTTGCCAATCTAGGTTCTCAGAAGCACCTTAGACAACCATAATCAAATTTAAATACCTCACCCCTACCTCTGCACTTCTAGGCTAACTAGGTATTTTTACCTGTTCTTGAACTTCTGAACTTAGCATTCATCTCCATGGAGTTAATTCTGCAGCATTTGGGTGGTTTTTTTAAAAAACAATTTGCTTCCTGCTACAAGTTGTGCTGTTCATACAAGCAACTTATTCTTGTATAATGGCTTCACTTCAGAGTTCTTGAAGTAGTGTACTTCAGTGTTTTTTATTCAAAAGAATTAGGGCCTCTCCACAAGTTAAGGTGTAGACCATAGTTGGGCTTTACACATTAAGCTATGGAATAAAAATAGGTCAAAACAGTACTCTTCAGTTTGTCAACTGACTTGTCATGAAGTTTGTCAGCCATTTACAGACAACAGTTGCTTTAGCACATACTGTTGTAAACTAGAGATGATTTTTACTTGAGCATCCAACACCACTGGTTTACTAGTGGACCACCAGTTTAAACATACAGTAAAAATATTATCTTGAACCTCTGGGGAACTGGGGATGCCAGACAATCGAACGTCCTAGATATTGGAGCAGGGCCTGCCAGCTAATTCAGTGGTCCAGTTATCCAGGTGGCAGATAAAGTTTTACCATATCTGCAAAAAGAGGGTCTGCTGTCGTCTGCTTTATATTGATGGGTATCCTGCATCTGTGCACTGGATGCAGTCATCTACAGATTTGCAGGGCTCCAACAGTAAGCCCACAGACACTCAGACATTTAGTCCACTAGATTAGTTTTTAGTTATCAAAATGGATAGTTATGTATTTCCCTCAATATCAACTGAGCTATTTGAGAGGTCTCATGCTAGAGGTACAAAGCCATTTGACCTGTTCACACACCAATTAAACTTCACACTAAACCTCCATTAGTTTTTGGAAGACCAGACTATGCCATCAAGTAATCAGGTTAACTGCAGCCAAATTGCATGTCTATACAAGCTGCACATTAAGTATTGCGCTAGTCTGATTAGAGCTGGTAATGTTTTCCCTCCCCAAAGCATTGTATGAAGTGTTATGAAGCTCTGCTGCAGCATATCCAGGTAGGATTACCACTGAACTACAATGTAAGGAAGGAGGGAAGGAAATTACACTTATGCTTTTCTTCCTATCACATGAAGAACCACTCCTGAGTAGGTTTGTACAGCCTGTTATTCACCAGTGCAAGTGAGAGAAGCTGTGCCTGGCTCCCAGGGTGGAGAGAAGGGCCAGGAAATTCCTGACCATCAATGGTCAGGAAAGTCTCCTGTGAGTGGGGGGGAAGCTGGAGCCTGGTTCCCAGCTCCCTATGTGCACAGGAGATTGGAAACTGACCAGCACTCCCCACACTGGTCAGTTTCCTGGCTCCCAAGCTAGGTGAAAATTCAGCTTAGGTGGAGGTTGCCTTCTTCATAGCCTCTGCGTAAGTCTAGGGTCCATTGTATTTAACCGTATTGCTAGCGGAATCCTGCTAGGTGTCACTTTATTCTGACAATCCAAATACAATGCATTTGCCAACCCTCCCTAATGTCCCAGCAATTTAAGTTTCCATAGGTACAAACAAGGTTGTCCCATCATTGTAACTGCTCCAGAAATGGACAGAAAACCTAATCCATTGAGTAGCTAATGCTACATGAGAAAGGCAGCAAAACTTCAACTATCCCCAGCAGTTCTCACAAGTCTTATGAAAGAGGTTTTGTACAGGAGCATGCAGATGAGACTCACTAAATGGAGTAGACTGAGAAAGGAAATTCTTTGCCTAAGTGTACTGTATACATTCATTCCATGAACTTATTGTGCCTGTTAAAGCAGTTAGCAACATCCTCTATGGGGGATAATGTGTCTCTAAATCAATTAGACAAGTTCCTGTGCGCTTTGAGAAAGTACTTCCACTACTTCCTCCAATAGCCCTCTAGTTTAGGCCCACCTAGCAACAGCTTGTCTGCTTCTACAGGGACTGTAAGTTGCCATTAACTTAATACTCCCAACCTTAGGATACCAGAAAGCGCTACAGGTTTGACTTGGTAGTCTGGGTTCAGTGCTATTTATATAGTCTGTGTACTTAGAGTCACGTGACCAATTTCTCCCAATGTCTACTAATTAAGCTTCATACTCTGACCTAAAGGTCAGAAACTTGACCAAACAAACGCAGGAGGTTGCTCTACGTTTGGACAGAACAGAGTCTGACGCATGTTTCCTACAAAAGATGCAGAGTTTTATAAAAGCATGGCCAATTTGAGGAGCAGAAGGCAGGCTGTTAGACTACAAGCTTGGGATAGGGTTCAAGTGAGTGAGGCCAAGAATGAGGGAATTTGCCTTGCTTCTTTTGGTTTGCTCATCTACAGAAGCAGTTAGAGTGTGATGAGGATTTGGCATTTTGTGCTAATGACCTTTCAGTTCAGCAGTTGAACCAAAAAACCAAACTTGTCTAGGTTTAATATTTCAGATTCAAAAGACTTCCATTTTTGCAAAAGGGCATATTGAGACAGACACTGCGAAAAATCAGTGTAATCTGAACCAGTCTAATTCAACCCCAATTCACCAAAACTGGTGTCTTTAGGTTTCTGCTTTTCTTTAGCAAGACATTTCAACCAAAAGGAAATACACACACAGTGCACCAGGGAGATGGTACAACACTTGGTTTAGCATGAGATTTCTATTGGGAGAGGGAAACCGCTTGCTTTGCAGCCCTCATGCTTCTTCTTGCTGCTATTTAGTGTTTATTACAGTCTTTCCCTGTCTGATGAGTATCTGCTGGTTAAACTCAGGGTAGCCTTAGGGTGCAAGAGGGATCATATGCCTGGCCACCTAGTCAAGTTGCAATCTGGCACACTAGGTTTCAGCACTCATGACTCAGCACAAAGCATGAGTTGCAAGGCAGTTCAGTGTCAGCTTGTGACATGAGGAGCAAGGGCCTAGCCCCCAGCATAGGGTCCATCCTCACAGGCAGTGTGAGGGCCTGACCCACTCTCCTACACTGACCCTCCCTCAGTGGTAATTAGGATGAACAAGTAGGGAACTCAGCTTCAGATTTTTGCTATGGGTCTTAAAACCTGAGGCCCTGAGCAAGTTAGGCAAAAATAGCCTGAGAAGTAGGCCAGAGTGGATTTGCATTTCAGGAGTGTTTAGTGACATCACCCTACCCATATAACATGTTCTTGTGGTATAGGGCTTGGACCTCAAAGATGGGAACCCCTACATTCATCCTTGCAAGAAAAGCTTCCTTGTTGCTTTCTTCTCCTCCTACCCCAATGATGTGGCAAGACACTAGGCCACCACATTTTTTGTGGTGTGTGTTCAACTAAGACTTACTACAGAAGTGGATTAACACAACCCCACTGAGCCACAAATTGCTTCCATAAGGGTGGCTGGTGGAACATGAGCAGCATCTAGGTAACTGCAAAGTTTATATATAGTCACTAGACAAGGCTATAATGCCTGGTAGGGATGAGTACAACCAAACCACCACCTTAGAATGACGACATAATATGCCACCCTGAGAATTTTGTCAGTGCATTTGTTAGTTTTAGCCAAGTCAAGCACAAAGTTGGCATTCCTCAACGTTAACTCTTCTTACAGGGTACCTAGGGAAGTCAGCTTTGTATAGAGGCACATGTGCCTACACATGGGAAAAGAGGCTGAGTGACAGATGCACAAACTCAGTAGTACTGCCAAAATGGGAGGGGGGGACCCTATTAAGGAGGGCATCAAGGAATTGCTGGTGAAACAGGATAAGCAGTATTAAGCTTTCACAGAAAGCAGTGATGTTACACTGATTCTGAATTACAGCCCCTCCCCACCTGCCCAAGTTAACCATTCAACCATCTTACTGCTGTACTGCCATGTACCAGGCACCAACTATTTCACTTAAGTAGTTTTTTCTGTCTACCCATGATCCTTCTCTAAAAGGGAGTTTGAATGTTCAATCTTTATGTTCCAGTAAGCTTTTGTAAGTGCAGCTTTGTTAGCGATACTTTGTCCCTTGCCAGTTTTGCAGGGCAGTCTGCCAATGCTAGTAGAGTTAACCAGAGGTTTCTAGTTCAAAAAAAATGTAGCAGTGGCTAAAGTGTAAACTAATCTGGCAGTTGTGCCTGGAACAGGAGGCACAGCAATGCTTCCTGTTCTAATAAATTCCTCCACACCCCACCAGTGAAGTGCTACATTTATTACTAATCAAGTAGCTAGCTTTCAGTCCTGCTTCTTGTGTCCTTGAGGCCCGCTACAACATGCTTTGCTAAATGACATCATTGACAAACTGCATATTCTGACAAGAGGCCCCAAGAGCACAAGCTCCTCATACTTAAAGCACATTCCTGGTTAGTGAAGTCACCTTTGCTCCTGTGCTAGAGCCCCTGGAAGTGGATGTGGAGATCAGTGTTCTGCATGGGACAAGCCTAGCTTTTAAAAATCACTGCTTTGATGGACTTCATGCATGGATGCTGCAAGCTTGATTCCTACAAGGTTTTCTTGGCAACTTCACCACTGTATGGGATTAAACATGCATAAGGTATCTTGCACAGTCATTCATCCTTAATCTGATTGCCTTAATTCCTGGTCATCTCTTTATTAAAGCAGTGGAGTATGACCCAATTGTTTTAACTACTGGGTTAAAAATGCTCGAGTTTGTGATATTCAGAGCACGTCTATGTACCAACTGATTTTTTGTTGCATCAACACCCAAGAGTGTTCACACTTGCTCCCTCTGGATGGGTCATGGCCACATTGAGGACTGAGTCACTGAAAAGGTGAGCAAGGCACTGTAGGTATGTAATGGGAAGGCAGAACTGATTCCTGTGCAGGTGGATTCCCTTAGTTCTCCCACAGCATCCTCAGCTGCTGGGAACATTATGAGTAGCTCGCTGAACTCTCCCTTCTGAAGAACAAAGTAGCACATCCACCTACTTTGGGGTTTTAAGTGTATGTGACTTTTTAAAAAGATCCTTAAAGGCACCTCAAGGTCTCCACTCCTCAAAAGCTTGCTCTTGTCAACACAAGTCCAATAAAAGCCATTGCCTCACCCATTGTCTTTAGTTGCACAATAAACTTGGGTGCCTTGTTGAAAGTGTCTCTGAAACTCAAGTTTACACCTGAAGTAGTCTCCAATAGTGATGCCATGCAATTGAGTCCAAACAAAGCTGTGATGAAGAAAAACTGGATTATCTACCTCACTGACCCCCCCACCCCCTGCATTTGCTCCCACTCAAGGCACCCTGCCCCAAGTCAGCTGTAGGGTGTCAGTCATGAGCTATAGCTGTGGAAATATAACTGGAGAATGGTGGCAAGAAAGCCTCCAGAAAGCAGTGATGGCAGAATTCCACTTCTCTGGATCCCCCCACACTAGAATTGTGGCAGATGTGTATGATGTAATGCATCCCTTCTGCCTGATCCACTACAGGAGATCAGCATGTTTAACTGGAAAGTCCTCTTGATTTTGAGGCAATCAAATTGGACAGAGGGATATCTGAGCTGGCTAGATTCATGTCTCCAACTAGCTGTAGAAAAAATTTTAAGAGGATACTCCAATATACAGCTGTCTTTCTAGGTTTAGGGAGATACTACTGATCCTAGACAGATTCACAGGAGGCTAGGGACACAAGTTATTCTAGCTTTAATTAAAAAGCTATGCTGCTTCATAATTTATGCCTCACTGATTATATCTAGAGGATGTTAGTGGCAGCAGCCTAATTACTTAAAGCTCAGGTTTTGCTTTGTGTAGCTTTAAAGATTAGATTTTAGTTTATGGGAGGAGAGTGCTTTGCATGCAGCCAACTGTTTTAGAAAATCTGTACAGGAAGATTGTGGTCTACTGGTTCTTTACTGAGACCAAGGTTAGTGCTAGATTTTACTCAGATGTTATGAGCAAGTTGTTTTCTTTTAAACAAGCACACAACCTGATTGTTGGTACCAGTTATTGGCAGGGCACCATTTCCAATGGGACATCAGGAACATTGTGTTATGAGAAACTCCATGTGCATTTCTTCCCTTAGCTGTAAATCATGTATCATCTTAAATAAAAGAGACCAAGTGGGAAGACATCAACTTGAGACTACACTAGGCTACTTGCCCTCCTGTATCCTATTCTGTCTTCCTGGTGCTGTAATACCATAAAAGGGTTAAAGATTTTGGCTTGCTAACTGGGAAGCCTCCAAATAGGTAGGAAATGGTACTCTCTCTAAATAGATGGGTCAATTTTCAAAATTTTCCAGATTGTGATTAAGGAAGAGCTATCCAAGATGTACATTTTTTAATCTGCCTTAAGATTGATACCCTATAACTGAAGTAAATACAGTAAAGTTCCTACCTCTTAGCCAGGAGGTGAGCTCATGAGATCCAGCTCATGAGAGCATTCTCCCACTCCCAGAAGAGAGTGAACTAGACACCTTAAAGCAGGGGGTCTCGGGATGCATTTTTGGTGGCCTCTGTTTGGCTGCCAACTGTTGCTGCTCACACCTCCCTTAAAATAATAAGCTTTAGGAAAAGCTAAATGTGCATACTTCCAAATTCACAATTAGGTCATAAGTGTTACTGTGTTTAATATCACTTCTCTGCCCAGAAAGCTTGGGCACAGAAGTGATATTAAACACAAGTTCTGGATATGGGGAAGAAGGAGGGCAGTGAAGCTGCACACCTGGAGCCCAAATCCCATGGCCAGAGCCTCCTGCCAGGCCTGAAGCCCAAAGCCATAGTCTCAGTCCTCCTGGGAAGGTTGCAGCTCACTGGCTACCTGTTTCAAGTGTTTTGCGCCAGTCTTCTCCACCTCTCCCCACTCAAAACCCCTGCTGGCAACCCTTGCCAAGGCTGTGCATCTGAAGCACCAGGGGAAGCAAGGGGCTGCTCCCCAGAACAGCCTGCAGGCTGTAGCCACAAGAAAAGCCCCTGGTCTGAAGTGTGGTTTGAAGCCTTTTGCCCAAGGTAACCGAGAAGGCTTCAGTGGAGGGGCTATTAACTGAATCAATCCAGAACACTTCAGTGTAGCCTCTTCCCTACAGCACAGGAAATGGCTATTTTATGGCTTCCCTGGAAAAGTTTGAGCACAGTAAGTTACTTCCCTGTTTTACGTTTTCCCCCACTTTAAAGTTCAAGGGTAACTGACTGCTGGTTGTTTCCCCTGAGAACTTTGTGCTTACATCAAGATGCTTCATTTAAGGATTAGGAACACCAATGGCAACAAATAAGTAAAAGCTTCCCAGATGCTACAGAGACCTCTCCATTGCTTGCAAGCGTTTACTCAGTGTGTAGGTTAAGACCATTATAAGGCAGCAGACAAATGCAGAGATAAATGTGCTTATTCACATGTTTCACACTGATGTCTTCTATGCTACAGATGCCAAGTACTGGAGCCAGAGTAGATGGAATTTTTGGAGCCAAAACCAACACATTGAAAATAATCAGTGATTACTGCTTGGGGAAATCCTTGGCTACAAAGCTCATTTTGATTCAGTTTTTCCATTTGGAGTCACTGTACAACCAGGACTGGCAGGAAGAAATCCCCATTCATGCAGCCCCATGCAGTTCAGCCAAGCTCTGCTATGTACTGAAGTATGTATTAAGCAAGACAAGTCTGAGATAGCCTCTGTTCACAATCTGGCATAATCAAATCTCCATGTGCTGTTTGCCTTAAGGACCTCAAGTGCCTGTGAGCAGTGACATTCTGAAGAGACCCACAAATTTGTTCTCTCAAGATATTGGCACTGATTCTTCACTACATTTGTGGTCTTTGTATAATTTGTACAGTTTTGTAGTAATGCTGTGCCACTTGCTATCCTATGGCCAGGTTGTTCATGAAATCTTGTCCAGACATGCTACATCCACAGAAGTTGGTACAGCAACAAATGGTTTTAAAATATTTTCCTGGAAGTTTAGCCATCCTCATCCCATTACCTTCAGTAGAGCAACAGGAGGAAAGTAGAGACAATAGGCTTCATAGAGCAAGAAAGTGTCCTACTTGCTTTTGTTCTTTATTTCTGTAATGCTATTCATTTGAGCAACACCCCCACCCCCCAAAAAAAATTTAGGTCTGTTGTCCATTTTACCATGTGGTGAACAGGGCAGTGCAGTGACATGGGGCTCTAAGGAGCCACACACACACACACGGCACCCCAGCAGCTGCTCCTCCAGCCCCAGTGTGGGCAGTGCCTGGCTCAGCTGGGGCAGGGAGGATAAAAGAGGGATGGATGGATTGAGGGACAGTAGTGGGTCTGGTGATCCATTAAATCTTTCTGGCACCACTGATTGAGATTATGGCAGGGTCCTAGTCAGCCCTGAGCATGCTTAGGACAGTAGGAGCTGCTCTCAGGCAAAGCAAACTAGTCCTAGTGCTGCTGGTTTAATTGATCCTATAATTACAGAGGGTGGGTACTGCAAGGGCCTAGAAACCAGTGCTGCTGTGGACCATAGCTAGAGGTGAGATCACCACTGCTGCATGAGTTCATGTCATGGAGATCTGCCCAATATGCATAGAACCAAAACCCTTTTCCTGATATTACTGCCTCCAAGTAAGATTCAGCTAAACTGCATAGCACTTCCAATAGCAGCCAACACAGATCAGTTAGCTGTGTGCATTTCACCCTGCATTCAAGTCACCATACGAATATGTAGCTAGCAAATTAAGCCCACAGTCTTTGCACTCGTATGTTGAGTGAAAATAGAAAAGAGACTAGATTCTGGTTGCAAGTCTTTGTGGCTTTTTTAATTTTAGTACTGGTATATTAGAGCCAAGTACAGTTCACTTTAACCTGTCACCCTGCAGAACACTGCCAATCCCACCTCTTAAGACAGACATCACAGCTTTTAAGGTAGATCTTTAAAGAGGCAGTGTTTTCCAGATATTTGATGCTAAAATGGAGGGGGTGTCACTTCACACTGAAGTCATTTTAAGCATGTACTTGCTGGTACAGCCAGGACAAGCAACCCCCCCCCCCCCCCCCCCCGCCCTGCCACTGCCCCATCAGCCCAAGATAAAACAGGTATTCTCCATTGCACAGCTGAGATTTCAGATCTGTATGTTTAGCATACTGCACATGAAACTTATGTTTATGTAATTTCAACTAGACATTGCTAACATAAGGAATAAGAATGTTGGCTTAGAGCCCAGATAGCTTGTCTGATCATGGTGGCCACTGTCAGACAATCCACTTTTGAGAAGTTTCCAAAAACAAGGATAGCAGTGATGAATCTGTATTGAATACATTCAGCATGGGTGGTCTCCAAGCACCTTAAAGGGGGCCATATGGGATTACTACACTCTGGACACACTAGCCACAACTGTTTAATGCTTATATGCAGAGTAAATGGCCACAATATATTTTAGGTTAGACAATTTTTATATTGCTACAGAAAAAATTCACTTCGTGGTGAGTTTTCAGCTATTTCTAAAAAACCACCATTGCAACTGGTTCTAAGATTTTTGCAAAAGTTTGATAAAGTTTTCCCAGCAGCTCTAGCTATTAGTACACAAATCAATTGGTTGTTTTCAGAGAGCTACATCAGGTTAGTTTTCAGCCATGCAACAGGTAGACTGTTCTCTCAAGTGGCAGTTTTTCCAACCCTTATTAGTTAAGCCAATCTGTCACTCTTCAGAACAAATTTGTTTAGTTTTCAGAATCATTTGTCAGTCAAAAGGTATTCAGCTCATTAGCTAGCTTGTGACAATAAGTAGTCAGAAGTGCCTCTTAGTGGTGACTGTTCAGAGACAGGTCAGGGAGTTGCTCTGCTCTAGGGTGGAGCAAGATCTAGCTCGTTTGGCACTTAGATCCTATCATGCTGGAGGTGGTGTTTCCTCTGGCTTAATTCTAAGATTCTCTACTCTCAGTGGTAGTAGCTGTACTATTGCATGTGCACTGTACTTAGAATTTGAGCAAGTGGTCTTCTCCAGCCTCCATGAAATGCAAGTACTACAGCATTTAATAACCTACAAAAATGCAGCTCATTATAGACATTATTACAGTAGTTCACACTAGATCACAGCAGCAAAGTTTTTTGCAGTTATGTATTCCTCCACTAATGTGGGCACCTCAAAATGAGAAGGTAACCAATATTCATATTTTGTGGATTTGCTATGATTCAAAATGAGAGAACTCATTACAGTGCCAACTCAAGGAGTCATTTTGTTTGGAAGCTAGTTAAATTGGTACAATGCTTTGCTTCAAAGACAGATATCTTCGGCTACTATTGCCAACCATCTTGCAGGAATGTCAAGGTTCAAACACATCTGTGATCCAGCTCTGCATCAGCAAGTTTAATCATAACTTGAAAGAAGTGGAACAGGTATATCCCTAGACTAAACTAAGCCTGAATTTCCAGGATGGCCCTACACATTTATGAAGCATAATTCATCTGCTTTTCTCAAAGAAAGGCAGGTTCCAGAGATTAAGGATCCATGTTTAAATGCTGTATCAATTATTTGCTTCTAGCAGACGTTTAATAATCCCATAAGAGTAAACAAGCCTAATTTTGGCCTGCATTGACTAGTCTACTTTCTTGGCTTCCAGAAGACTGCACATATGCTGCAGGAGACTTACAAGAATTAGTCTCCACTCAATGGAGACAAGTTACTGCACTAAAAGAATTTTGAGATATTACACTTTTGAAATTATTCAAAAGCCTATTGCCAGCATACTGAAAGCACATTTAGCTAGATGGAGAGACACCACACACATATGGTGCAGATATCCTTTAGCTGATAACTGGGTGGTCTGTTTTAGCCTTTAGTGCATGTTTCAGTCTGAATACTTTTTGTCCACTTGTTCAGAAGCTTGCAATTGCTCTATAGCTCCAGTATGGAAGAACCATAGCTTGTTAACCAGTTTATTACACAAATATAGGGTTTAATTCAATATTTAGGTACCTCTACTGCAGAGAATGTATTTCCAGTTGTGCAGAAGTTTACTCAAAACTACTCTGTAGACCCTACATTATGAAAAAGTTTAAGTATGTAATTCAGGCTCAATATTTCAGTACCACAACATAAAGGTTCCTTTTATTTTAAAATATTTAGTTTCCTCACTTTACCATAGTACTAGAAGCTGTTAGACAAAGCCATTATGATCTTTGTCCGATCAACACTTAGTGCATGGCTTCCCAAACTGGGGGATGCTACAAAATTTGGGGGGGGAGGGGCAGGGGGAGAGGCAACCTAGCCCCTCCCACCCCAAGAAAGAGCTGGCAGGGGCTGAAAAGCCAGAAGCAGCCATTTCACATGGGCAACCCAGCACAGACACCATAAAAAAAAAGCAGGCAGCTGGCAAAGACCCATGGGGAGCTAGCTGTCTCCTGCTAAGACAGCTCCCTACCAGCATCTATTCATTCCTTATGCAGGCTTTGCACACTTTTAAGGTTTGTTCATCCCACTAAAAGAACAGGCTAAACATTTAGCTAAGGTACAGATCAGACGAGCTGAACTGCATGGCAAGTGGCTTAGACTCACGTGCAGTTAATACATCAAGAAGCTGCACAGACTTCCTCAGAGTCTCAAGAGCTGATTGGTTGAGGCAGAATAATGAATTCTACTGCTTAACAGGAGCTCAGAAGGGGGGGTGGGGTCCAGAGAAGGACATGTGCTTAAAAGCCATTCTGACATGAATAAAGTGAAGCAGTTCTATGTCAGCTTCCCAAATTGGAGTGTTCTAACGTCAAAAGCTGGGCCTTCATTTGGCTGTGCTAAGCCAGTGTCTGTACTAGCAAGCTTCTAGGCACCTTTTGACCTGGTTTGGTCTCAGTGTTTCCCTCAGCTGTGCCAGAGTACACTGGCAGTGGTTGCAGGCTTAGCTCTCATGAGCTTTAACACTAGCTTAGTTCAGGAGGCACATGCGCTCCTGCCAGTGAAATGTCTGCAAGGTTTTAGCTATGCTCATGTATTGCTCATTATCTACCAAAGGCAGCATTGAGGTAAGAGTTCCACCTTCCAAGTGTAAGTGTATAGTAGTGGTGAACAGAATTAGGGATTTAAATTTCTCTGTGCACATGGTAGAAGAGGCTGTACTGCAAAAGCATTCAGAGGGTAGTTTTACTGCAGCTGCTGATCTTCAGAAAGCAGGGAGGCAACATCTGTTTAAAAGCTAACGTGGGTGTGGGCCTGGGCATGGCCCATACCCAGATTTTTATATTGCAACAGATGCCCTAAAGTACTGCTGTAAAGTGTACAAGATATTCCAGTTCCAAAGTTAAGTGTCTGCAAGCCATAAGATAATGGCTTGTGTGGGCACTGTTTGCTTTCTGTCCATCACGTTATGTTTTAAGTTACCTTGCACTAAGATTGTGAAGATAGTCACCATAGCTGTGAATTCAACAACATTTCATCATCAGCTTAACAGCTGGTTTGGTAGAGTTCCCTGTGCCTCCAGTTGCAATGCTGGCTTGGCAAAGGAAGAGGGCTAACCCATCAGTTACCAGAATTTAAAGCTATTAAGTCTTTCAGTTGTCTTAGGGCTGGCAAGGGGCTCAACTACTAATGCCAGCCATCTAATAGCCTGTTAGTTGTCACAAGTTGGCAAAGGACAAGATGTGATATCTAGTCTCAAGTTAGTTTGTAGTTTGCTTGGAATTCTGCTTTAGGACCAAGCAAAAAAATTAGATAAGGCTCAAGTCCAGTAGTGCTGTGGTGACAGAAGATTACTTCAACTGCTTCTCAGATGGCAGCCTAACTTCATAACCTCCCTGGAGGGGCATACAACTTGCCTAAGTGTGTGCCAGGTGCTGCTTCCCTCCCCCCCACGAGCCTAGTTCTCCCATTAAAAAGGGCTCAAGTTATTGACTGTTCTCCTTAAGACAAGTGTTTGTTTTGATTTTGAACCAGTTATCCCTGCTGTCAGAGGAGTTTGAACATGACTGTGCCCTTTAAGATAGGGAACTTTATACTAGTGTTTAAGGCTCTTAACTGCATTTGCTTTGTAGCCTGCTCCTTACTGTTTGTCATTGGACCAGGGCTTTTAAGGCTGGCATTAGTATCTCCAGCCTTGCTGTTTGTACTCTACACCACTCAAGACAGACCTGAGCTGGAATTAAGGACAGCCTACTCAGACTTAACCTAAAAGGATGTTGACTTGCACAAAAGATGTTTGAGCTCTGGCTGGAGCCTGACCTCTGAGACCCTGTGAGATGAAAGCCTCTAGTCCAGGCTCCAGCTTGATCCTCAAATGTCTACATCAGTTCTACAGCCCCTTAGCCTTGGTTGGCAGGCACAGGCCAGCATCAGGAGTCTACCTGCAGTATAGTGATATCCTCTGTATATCCTGCCACTGCTTCACAGTCAGCACCCTGTACCTTAAAGCTGAGGTTTCCAAACTGCCAATTTCATATTTAAGTTACTGAGGTGCTACACATATGTAAAACAAGCACAGACAAGAGCTGGCATTCAGATGGATTTGTCTCAGTGATCTGAGGTTCATACAGACAAGAGGTTATCAGTATATAAACCTCAGGGTGTAAACTTCTTAGCCAGACATTAGCAAAGAGTGTGGCTTCACTCAGCTATGGAAATAGTATAAAAGTGCCCAAAAGAAACATGTTCACACTCCACCCAGGTTTGATTGAACAATTGAGAGGTTCCCCCCCTCCCCCCCACAGCCTGTGGTAGACACCCCACAGATACATATGAGCTCTAGTAGTACAGTATCTGTGGCATAACTGTTACAAGTTAGAAGCTGCTGCCTAATAGCCCAAGAGTTAGACCCAGGCCAATCTGTTCTGTTGGTTCATAGGATGTGAATGTTGGGAATGCAATGATAAACTGCATTCTTGGAGGGACTGAGTCAGTTCATCCAGTGACAAAGGGTGTGTGAGGAAGTAATCCACCCAGGGCAGCAGGAGTGCTATTTGCCTGTTTTTCCAGCAGACTGCACACAGACAGCAGAAATCTCTGAACTGCTAGAGCTGTCCATCTCTGCTGTTTGTAGCAACTAAGTGGCAGTCTAATCAGCATGTAGCTGAGAGGCAACTGGTAACATCCTCTGAGGAACAAGAGCCTGCTGCTGTAAGCAAACAGCAGCCTCTAAAGCATAGGGCTAAGAGCTTTTGCTCCCAGGTTTTTAAAAAGGCAAGTGGCAAACAATGAGCAGATTATCTGGGATCCTGACTCTCAATTGGATTTACACTGCTTCCCCCAGAAGTGACAGTTCCTGCCCACCCCCATCCCCCCACCTTAATCAAATACACAATTGCAACTAATGTGAATTAGTCCTATTTACTGCAATGTCTGTCTAGTGGCTGATCCTCCCCCTTCAACTCCACCTACTCCTGTCCTGGTGGAGCACTGGGTTTAACAGGAGAGTCAGAGGTTGATTTATTGCATCTAACCAGATGCAGTTAAAAACCCATTTCTGGAGGATCAATTGCAGAAGCTTCAATTTGCTGGGTAATGAAGACAAATCAAGAGTGGTGCCACAGTTGTAGTCAGACCTCCATAGTCTACATGTACAGCCAGTATATCAGTTGTCAGGAGTTTAAAGGACTGCCAGCCTGGGTGGTTATGTTAAAGATAATACAAGTTTAAGGCCTAAAACTTAACATTTAACATATTCAAGGCTTGCATTAAGGCCTCAGAAGCAAAACTCCTGACCTGGAGTCACTGCTTAAGCACTTGGAACCAGTGGTTGAACTGCTGAGCACTAAGTCAGCTTTGACAGCACTACCATAGATTGCACCAAACTAGCTAACAGAAGTGACAATGGCTACTTAAATTTTTTGTCCACCAATGCAGAAGGAGAAACTACATGTTTGACTAGGAAGTACTGATTTTAAAATCTTGGAGGGGGCCTTGAGAGTCCTAATCACTGGTTAGTGAAGACTAATATTTTAAGACTTCAAACATGTCAAATTCTGGCATATAAGGTAAAATATTTGAAGTCCTCTTTGTACAGTGTAACTGAGTATTTGTCACCCACCCAATGCAGTTGGCTAGTCATAAAAGTGTAAGATTTTTTGGAAGAATTCTTCCATCAACCTAGGTTTGTGCATACCAGGGATCAGGCTGGCTTCTCTGGCTCTCAATGTGAACTTTGCATCCCTGGAGCAAGGTGAACTTTAAGTGTATCCTCCTAACAAGCAATCTTGTAGCATCTGAGTTACTAGGTCATGAGCTTCCTGGGGTACAACCCACTTCTTCAGAGGAAGTGGATCATACCCATAAAAGCTCATAGACTAACAAGTTTTAAGCAAAGGTGCTACAGGACTCGTTTTTTGTGAAGCTAGAGAGACTAACATGGCTCCCCATCCAAGGCCATAAAGCCTCCAAATTAAGCGCTCTCAAAGAGGAGGCGCATAAATAAGCCAGTTTCCTGCTTGTTGACTTAACCACTACACTTTGTTGCCACATCCACCTGTTAAGGAACTATAAGCCAAAACCCAACCCTCTCCTTAGGCAGGTAAGAAATGGTTCTTCAATTACTTCAAACAGGGCTATGATTAGCAAGTTCGTGCCCTGAAGTTTTAATCTAGTGCTCTACACATCAGTTCCTTCCAGTTACAAGCTGTTAGATACTTATGCTCACACTACTACTAGGTGACTCGGATGGATTTTCCTTCTGCTTCAAGCAAACACCTTATGTAGTTAATCCATGTCAGTGGGAAGATACTGCCTCTTGTGAAGGTGTCCATTAGATTTCACTTAGACTCAATTGAGCTGAAGCAATACTTGCTTACTGACCTAGTCCTGGCACTATTAAAAAGATGGTTGAAGATCCCATGCAAAGCCACTATAGTGAGAACAAATCAGGAAAATACTGCCTTATTACACACAAAAAAGGAAAAAAAAAAAAAAAACAGACTACAGCAGAGAAGTATCAGGGAATTAGATAATTCAGCTAAATGAGTCCATCTACAAGTGTTGCAGAAAACCACACATACGTTCTGGGCTATATTAGTTGGACTATTGTAAGCAAGGTATGTTCCTCTTCCAGTCAATTCAGTATTCAAGAAGCCTCAGGTGGATTTCTGTCTTGCTCCAAGCACCACTTAAAGTGGACATAGAGAAGAGTTAGAGGGGCACTCCCCCCCCCCCCCCCCCACACACACACACGGACTGAAAGAATTGTGTTTGCTTAGTCTGGAGAGGAGACAACTGAGGAGGAACACAGAAGGGGCAAGTTGTTCCTGTGCTTAGCTACTCTTGCAGCTAAGAAGTTGCCTTAGGTATAACCTAAATCCCCATGCCACTATGTAAGCCTGTTTCTACCTGTCCTCCTTAACCACTGAGACAGGGTAAGTTATCTAGGGAAGTTGGGGAATGTTACTAGGAGGTTTAACTGGTCAGACAACCCTCTTAGACAGTCTAGGGGATATTTAGTCCTGCTTCAGTGCAATGAACTGACTGGATCTACCATGGTCTCCTCCAACCCTGGATTTCTATGGCTGCTTAAAAAACATAATGGCTATTTAATGGGCAGTTGTGCCATTTGTGACAGGCTCTAATTAGTTCATCATTCTCTTTTGTTGCAAGAGGTTTCCCTTAAACTTTATGGCTATGTCTACACTAGGTGAAAACTTCAAAATGGCCATGCTAATGGCCAAATCAGAAAACACTAATGGAGGTGCTGAAATGAATATTCAGCACCCCATTAGCATGCTGCCCACCACAGCACTTCAAAAGTGCTGTTTTGTGCTCATGTGTGGTTTGTCTGTACAGGGGTGCCTTTCAAAAGGGACCTACAAGCCTCAAATCCCCTTATTCCTTTCAGCTGGGATTGATATTTGCAGGTTCCTTTCAAAAAGGACCCATGTGGGCAAGCCATGCATGAGCATAACAGCACTTGCAAAGTGCTGCACCTGCAGCATGCTAATGGAATGCTGAATATTCATTTCAGCACCTCATTAGTATTCATTCACCAGCTTGGCCATTAGCATGGCCATTTTGAAGTTTCCCCTAATGTAATCTAACACTTTTCAGTGTTAACACTTCAGATTTGCAGGTTCAGAGTAAGGGTGCCCTACATGCGAGTACTGCTTAGAAATACTGAAACTTGTGGAAGGAACTCAAGATCCCTGCAATCAAACAGAAACTAAAGAGGAGCCCAGCTCCTTTATGCTGGACAGTGACAGCAGCCTTTTACTTACTACCATGGAGCTCATCTAGACAGCTCCTCCAACCCACCATGGAGACTTGAAACATCCTACAGTGTAATGTTACAGAATTTCACATGGTGCTTTGCATCAGATATTCCATCCTGAAGTTCAAGCAACTGTGTTCATAGGAAAGGACATGAAGTAGCTGGGAGGCATCCCTGCTTTTACCTAATGCATGGCTAGCTATGGGCATGCTTGAAGACAAAGTTTGATGTCCCATTACACACAAACATGACTGGCACCAGAGACCAGCTGAAAAGTCTTATTCTTGTGCCCAAGTCTAACTTGTTTCTGGTTATCCTACCAGAAGGTAGGATTATAGCAAGTTTAACCCTATAGATTTAATAGCCACTAGGACACTGATGCTAGGTCTACTGGTAGCTAGAATTCAGTGCCAACACACATGTTGTTCATCAGGTCTGCCTGCAACTCAATTACACGAGCCCAGCAATTGTTCTGTTATAGTATCTTAAGCAGCTCAGATTTGATCTGTCAGTGCACATACAGCATTTCTGTAATCCACCATCCCAGATGGAAGTCAGATGTAACAATACACTAGAAAGCATTGACATGGATGTGTGTAATGAACAGCTCCAAGACATGTGGAGGGCCATTTAACTGATGCTAAAAATACAAAGTTACCAGAACTACCTCATTGACTGTTTACAGTACATGGGCCAAAGAGATTCTCCTTTCCACTGTCCAAGTTCCTTCAATCCCAAGCTATCAATGCACTTGAGCGACTTCCATGAAGTATGGAAGCCATCATGGTACAGTCTGTTTAGGACAGGAGAATAATTCAGATGCAAGAAAGAGACAAGCTTAAAATGATTAACAAGTGAGGGTGGCAGTATCAAGATCTGGTGGACAGAAGACTAAACAGAGGAAGGTTGCCACTAGCTGTCTGTTTACAGTGAGGGAATACCACCCATGGTACAAACGTGCTCCTTGTAGACGAAGGCCTTTACAAGGACTCTTGCTGCCCAAGGGAGATTACTACATGGACCAAGAATGGGCAGCTTGTGCTGGATAGTGGGCTGCATGATTATCATAATCAAGACCATCTGAGACAGGGTAGTTTTCTTACCTGCATTTGTGTGGCTAGAATTTGAAGAATGCCTCTACCATAGCAACACTTTAATTGAATGACAATGGAGTGCAGGACTCCCATGCAGTGTTGGGCCATCAGCACACCCCTCACTTCACAGGCCCTTGCTTCGAGTGTCACTTTGACAACATCAGTAAGAAAAAAGTTACATGGATGGAAATCACAGAATCTAGTAACCCTGTGCATGGGCCCAGGGCAAACAAGATGTCTTTTAGGTCACATGCAGAACCTCAATGCATGCAGCCTCTGGTCCTAAGGGTGCCTACCACTAACATGGATGGACTAATTTCAAGTTTCTCAAATCGGATCAGTGTCAAAGGGTCCTGCCCCAACCCTGCAAGTCTGGTCCCAGGGGGCTGCTTGTGCTCAGCTCTTTGTTCCAGGTGCTACAAGCTGGTACATAGGGCTAGTGCTGCTTGTTTCACCCAACTGCTCTTTTGCCATGCCAGTTTGGGTGAGTGGTGATTTGACTCTGGCCCTGCAGAACAGGAAGCACCACTATAGCACACACAGGGTGCTGCTTGAGTGTATATATTGAGAAATACCAGGCATTTTTATACCAAAACTTTTCTAGTTTTAATAGAAGCCATTTGTGAACTGTGATAGCCTGATCCCTAACAAGTTGGTCACAGGACTAAGTTTCCTCTATCCTCAGTGGCCCCTGCTGGTTAGGGTTGAAGCCTGGTGACCAAGTGAAGCGGGAAGCATTAGCTACAATCTGCACAGTTGCTGTACATTTCAGCATTAAAGTTTTCATTGGGCCTGCTTAATTTCACCACGCTGAAATCTGCACTGTAAAATAGTTTTATTTTCTCAGTAAAGAAGTCACCTGAAAAACCAAACACTTATGGGGCAAGCAACAAGGAGGTGGAGATTTACCAGACTTGTCAATGTTCATTATCCTAGAAGAAATCGCAGCTACATGGCTAGTTTTATTTCAAAACTCACTTTCAGAGCAGGTGGCTACCATTATGCAAATGAGGTACTGAATATTCATAACACCTTATTTGCTTTCCCAAATGGCCATAGTTTACATGCCCCTTCCGAAAGGGAGGGGTCGTGTAGCCACAGCCATGGAGTCTTCCTCTCCTGAAGTTCATCTGTCAGCCCTATTGCTGTGCCAACATGGGTTCCTACAGCCATTACTGACAAACCCAAGCCCAGCACTGTCCCACAGGACACTTTTGCTCAAGCTTTTGACTGCAGCACTGGATCCCATAATAGAAGGGTTCCAAACCTGTTCCTCATGCATCTGCCCATCACACAGTACCACACATTTTATGGCAGTTAATATTTTGGGTGGACTATACCCTGCTGCAGCCTTTGGAAAAAGGGTCACATTGTCTCTACTAGTTCAAGTTGTCAAGGATGCTATGACAAGCTCTCACTTCCACCTCCAGTACATCCTAGAACCCACCCCAACCTGAACACTTGCAATTCAAGCAAAACAAGTGACCTCATGCATCTGAGAAGCCAACTCCACTTTAGCCAGCATTGCCAAGGCACGAGTATGGTAGGAGTCATCAAGTCATGTGCAACATAAGAGCAGATGTGATTCTAGCTGTGCTAAAGATAAATGTCATACACCCTCCAGATTGTAGTTAGAAAGATTTGGTGACATATTCAGGCAGATATCTACTTGCTGCAGCTATTCCCGATGAGCTTAATTAGATTTCTTAAAGTTCTCTGCTTCAGATCTTAACATTAGAGTTCTACATAAAAGACTTGTTAAAAAAATCTGTGCTAGCCATTCAAGGCCAGTATTTAGCCAAGGGATGGTTTAGATTTCAGTGCAGAAATGAAACTAGTAGGTTGTCTGAAGTTTAGTTTCTAACCACAGATATGCATCAGAGGTAAGAACTGATTTTAGTTAGACCTAGCAGCTACTAGTTAGACATTATGCTTGTCAGCTCAGTTGCTTTAGACCTCAAGGTCTACTTGGAGCAACCCTTTCTCTAGGCAAGGATCCAGTCAATATTGCTCAGTTTATGCTAGAGTATGATGTTCAGCAGCACTCATGCCAGCAAGCTCTAGCCTGAGGACTACTTTAAGGCTAATTGTCAAGCTCGGGGAAAAAGGATTAATTGTCCACAGTCCAGATTCCTTTTCTGGGCTTGATGCATGCGCTGCCTTGTCTCCGCTATTAAAAACATTAAGCTATAGACCTGCTTTGACAGCTCTGGGGACTTGATCTTTGTGCCCCGCATACAACTCCCTACATGGGAGAGCCTTACAACACAGGTTGTGTTACTGCACAGTGGTCCATTAGTAATAAGAGCCATGAAAAAAGTATGAGCAGACAAGTCAGTTCAGTGCAGAATGGCCGCTTCAAGCAAGCATATTTCTCAAGGGAGCTCCTGTGGGCAAACACATAGGTATATTGGTAAGGCAGCGAATATTTTACAAGCCAGAAGGGAAGCAGCTTGCTTAAGTTTTACTTAAGGACAGTAGCCAAAATAAACTGTTTGCAGTAAGGTTTAACCCTAAAACACTGCTGAGTAGGATGGAAAGATGATCTGAAGTTCAAACATCAGTTATGTTTGCACAAATACCAGAAATTCATGAGTGAATAAACGGAGTCTTTCCCCTACTTAGTAGTCTACATAGCCCTATAGCATTAGCGCTTTGCTGACTTAAGTAAAAATGTGTTTCTCAGTAAAGATGCAGCCAGGTATTAAGCCTCAGTATTCTCCCTGCAAGGCTGTGGTATTCTACATTACTAGGTAACGTGAATACATAACCCAGTGTAGGTTGTTTTAGTCCTATGGAGTTTCCAGTTAGAACACAGAGTAACTCAGAATCCAGTTCAAACACTAGTAGAGTTCTGTGCAACTAGAGGAGCAAGGAGAGGGCAGGGTCAGTGCTCATGAGGGTGGGGAGGGGATTGTTCTGGCCAGAGCTGGGCCAGCCTTCAGCTGCCTTTTCCCCTCCCTAGGAGATTTAGGATGCAGATTCTTGCATCCTCCCCCTGCCAGCAGGGCAGGGACCTTCCCTGGTGCCCCACCCCGTGGTCTGCCTGTTCCAGGGAGAGGAAGGAAAAGCTCTGTGCAGGTGTCAGCAGAAATGAAGGGCTCCAGACATAAGCACGAGAGTTTAATATTCACCTGCAGAGTCCCTTCTATACTGCAATTTTAGATGTTCTGCTCTTTAAGGGAAGGACTGTATAAAAGTATGATCACCCCTTAAGGGTGATGCCTTATTCCTCAGAGTTCACAGATGTTAGAGCATGGAGGAGAACTTTAGATGAGCTTACCTGCAGCAGCATTATTGGCCTAAGACTTACTGATTTCTTGAATTGAGGATATTGTGACTAAGACTGACCTGTTATTCATTTGAAAGCTACTCTTCCGAAATGAGTACACCACACTTGCTTGAAGTGTTATAAAAAGATACATGACAAATCTTGAGATCCTCTGCAGCTTGTCAGTATACTCTACATATTAAACCATGAGCTGGCTCTTCATGAGCCTAGGGTTAACTAAAGCAAGCCGTGTAGTTTTAAAGTATGATGTATGTTCCAACTCCCATGTAATCAGGCTTGTTCTCCTTTTGGCCTATCATTGTGTTCATTACACTCAGGTGTCTTATTGACAAGAAAGCTTCCTGTCACATGCAAGCCACAGCTGCCTTTTAAATAAGATAGTCCTTTGTTCCAAAAAAAATTTCACTCTTGTCTATCTGGCCTCATCTAGCAAGGTGACATTTCCCCAATGTCCATTTGCCATTAAAGATAGCGATACATCAGTATCACACAATAGGCAGTTAAGACTTTGGTTTGTTCAATTAAGGAATTTACCTGGGTTAAAACTGTCAGCCTGAGATTTTTTTAATGGTAAAAGATGAAGCCGAGCTAGTCTATACACTATCAAAACAAAGAGCAGTCAAGTAGCACTTTAAAGACTAGCAAAATAGTTTAAAAAACTAAGAAAAGATTTAAGTTCTCATTTGGTTAGTTCTGAGGTAACATTGTCAAGGTTTAGCGAGTTTGAGACTATCAGATCCAAAGACAGTTTCACCGGGGAGCGGGGGGAAGAGAAAGAGGACAAAAAACCAAACTAGATAAGATGAAGCAGTTGCTTGCTTTAGGGTGACAGTACTAACTCATCATCTGAAAGCAAATAGTTGCTTATGATTTTAACTCATTAGTGCTTGCATTTAAGTCACTTATTTCCCCTAGCATAATTACTAACTAGTTAACTCAACAGCAGCTCACACACCAAGTATAACTCATTAGGTAGGACATTTAAGAAAGTTTGGAATCATTTTATGCCATGTTTGAAAGATTCCAGCTATGCCCTAGAAAGAACTGAGTATTTTAAAAGTTGAAACTCAGTCAGGAGAGGGAGGAGTGGACTACATCCAGCCACTCACTTTCCCCTGCCATTCTTCCTTCTCAACACTTCTCCCTATTCAGGCAAACAACCACCCCAAGACAGAGGTCCCCACTAACCATTGTTCACAATGTAAGGTTGAACTATTTCTACAACTTATTTACAGAATTATTTTGAAGTCCAGCCCTTCTAGTCTGTTCCTTACTGGCTTTAAGGTAATCTTCGCTTCCTGAAAATCAGTAGCATTAGCTAAAAAGTAAGTTTTCCAAAGGCACGCTACTGGCAGATTTAGTTACATCAATCGCTGGATACCAAGGCTTTAGCTTATCTGAAACTTTATTCAGAGGATCCCATTTAAAGTATTTTATACTCATGTTAGACAACTAAAAGAACTACAGGAAATTTAAGTGTGAGCCTCACTGATCCTAATAATTGAATGTCTTTTGTTTGACTGCAGTCAATGTGATAAGGCAGTGTTTCCCAAAGTGTGGTCTGCAGCCCAGTACCATTCCTTGGGGGGGGGGGGGGGGGTCGGGGGGGGAAATGTGGTCCTTAGAAGATATACAAATTAGTGTGCACTAGCCTATTAATCTTGTACTCTCTCCATGTAATTAAGGTACAACAGTAAATTAGATACTTAAGTTATATCAATATTTATAGTATGTGAATATAATGAACACTAAAAATTCATTTTGCAATGTGTTTATCTTTGGGATGCAGAAGAGGTACTAAAAACCAGCTCCCAACCGTATAAAGTTTGGGAAACCCTATGACAAGGGAATGGTTTTATTCTACAGAAGATTAAAGGCAGTTTGGGAGGAAAAAATGAAAATAGGACTGTGGGTTTACATTACCACTGATACTTGCTTAGTCCATGACTAAGCTTACTGTAGTTGTTCCTGGCAGCTCTGATGCTACAGATGCATTTTAGATTAAGATCCTAGCAACTTCACCTGTATACAGGTGATTTCCAGATAGACAGAGCTTAAAAAACCATCCCATACACACTAGCACCATTAGGAATGGGAAAAAAAAATATGCTACTACGTAAAGTCATGCTATGCCCATATCTGGGCTACTACATGCCCCAGGTTTCAATCAGCCTCAAAAGAGTAGAGGATGAAGAGGTACAGAGAAGGGCAACAAAATGATTTACAGTACAAAAGCTACCACATTGGGAGAGATTAAAGAGTGGGACTTCAGTTAACGAAAAAAAGTCAAGAATTGACAGAGGTGTGGAGGTAGTGAATAAATCAGTGTTATTTACTCCTTCACATAAAGGAAGCCAGGAGTCACCCAAATTAAAAATAGGCAACAAGTTTAAAAAACAAAAAGGATGTTCTTCACACAGTCATTGACTGATCTTCTGTTACTCTTGGCCTTCATGACTTCCTTTGGCAGTCTATGGCTACTAGCCAGGATGGTGAGCAATGCAACTGAATACTTTAAGAGTCCTTTGACTCTGCCAGAAGCTGACAGCAGAGAACACAGGATGGATCACTTAATTGCCTATTCTGTTCAGTCCTTAGGAAGCATCTGGCATTGGCCAGTATCTGAACAGACACTGGGTGGTATGGCCCATTGATGTGGGAAAACCATGGCCTGTATGTAACAAAACCATGAAGTGCTATGGCCACTGCTTCCACATTTTACAGAATGATCACAGATCAAGGTCTAATTAACTTTGGCATTTGGAATATCTGTATAGCTTGATATAAGAGAGACCATGTCAGTGTCTGTTCAAGATGGCACCCTAGTTCTACCGCAGCCTGTACACCCAACCTTTAAGTAACACTGCCCACCCAGGCACCCTTACATACAGAGTGCACCAGCCAAATGAGTCGCAACTCACAAACAGCTGGTCCTTGGCTTACATCTGCCTGACTTCACAAGGACCAAGCCTCTGAAGAAATACCACACAACAGTTCAAGTGGTCTATAAATGAGCACACGAAAGGTCAGGAGAGAGCCTCAGTCTCTTTCCAGAGGAAAGAAACTTTTGTCAGCCCCTGCAATGCACACAAGTCACAGCAACTGAGAGGAAAGGTGGCTCTAAGCAAACCCTGGCTGTGCTGCTCACTTGCCCTAGGGCTAGAAACAGGCCCGGCCAGACTCAGGGCAAGCCTGAGCCCTGAGGGGAGGCACAATGAGAGCTGGAGGCTAGTGTCCCACCCAGTCCCATAAAGTAACCGAATTGGGCCAGAACACCGTGGGGTTTAGCCCCAGCACTCTCCCCTCTCTGCACCCAGGCAGAGCCACAGCACACATCTGTCAGAGCAAGGAAGCCTCCCCCAGCTCGGCTGCTGCCCCACAGCACTAGGCCAAGCAGCCAGGCGAGCTGGTTAGACAACCATCCCCTCCAGAGGGAAACACGCCTGCCTGGGGAGTGTCAGTCTGTCTCCTCCCTAGCGCCTCACCCAGCCATCGAGGCAGGCTCCGCCACACCCCAGCGACAGAGCCCCAGAGGGAGCCCTCCCGCCCCTTGGGGGTCTCCAACACCGCGCAGCCCGCCCGGGGAAGCGCCCAGCGCCCTTCACCGAGCCGTGGCAGCCTGGCCCCGTATCGCAGGCAGCAGGAGGGCGTCAGACGAGCCCCTGCCCCCTTCCAGCCTTGCACGGCTCCTGCGCGCAGCAGGGGCGAGCGGGCCCAGAGCAGCGGCCGCGGAGGCTCGGGCGAGAGACCCACGCCCAGCCCGGGGATGGTGGGGGGAGCGCAGACCCCGCCTCAGCGGCGAGCCCCTGGCCGAACCCCGCCCCCCTCCTCCCGCACTCACCGATGGAGACCAGCTTGATGCTCTCCCGCTCCAGGAACTCGAGCGCCACCGAGACGTTCTCCAGCTGCATCTGGCGGAAGGTGGGGCGCTGGTGATACTTGCGGTACATGCGCTTCTGGCTCAGCACCTCCAGCAGCGCGATGAGCCGCAGCCCGTCGCTCAGGTCGCACTGCAGGTTGCCGATGCGCTTGTTCACGCAGCGGAGGTGCTCGTTGCACCAGCGGGTGAAGGTGTTCTGCTGGATCCGCTTCCAGGGCGCGTCCTCCGCCAGGTCCTTCTCGGTGACCGGCATGTCTGCCGCCTGCTCCGCCTCGCCGCGGCCCGCCGCCGCCTGCTGCTGCTGCTCGAGCCGCCGAAACTGCAGGGGGTGACTCCGCGGGCTGCGACTGCCGCCGCCGCCGCTCCAGCCTCTACCGCGAGCCCCCTGCTGGCCCCGCGCCTGCGTGCTCATGCTGGGCCGGCCGCCCCGCCTCCGCCAGGCAGGCTCCGCCCCGGCTGCGCTCGCGCTTGCTGGGCTGCTGCGGGGTCGCTGCCAAGGACGCGCGGGCCGATCTACAGGCAGAAGAGCAGCAGCGTGAGCCGTGCGGTTCTCCTCCTCGTGCTGCACGTTCACGGGGCGCCTGCCGAGCCTTTAAATACCCTGCGGGCCGCGCATGGGCCCTGGAGGCACAGGCGGCCGGGGGCGCGCACAGCTGTGCCGAGGGCAGCGCTCCCGCGCTGGGAGTGCAGCCTCGTCTCCTCTAGTGAGGGATGGAGGACGCCCCCTTACCTCGTCCCGGGCCCTTTATCCGGCTCAGCTGCCGCCTGCTTACCGCCTAGTGCCGAAAGGTGGCCGGCTGCTAGTGCCGAACCTCCAGCGAGGAGGGAAACGCCCTCACTTTGCCTTATGACTTTACTGCATTGTGCTATAAACTCGGCCCCTGCAGGGGTGGTGCAGGAGTTAGTGATCTAACGAGGCGTGGGAAAAGGTTGGGCTTGTAGCTAAGTAGCAGGGATTGCTTGCCAAACACTTTTGCTGAGCCCACGATTATTGATGATGATGATGATGACTCTTTGGTCTCGGGGGTGATTCAGTGCTAAGGTCAGTGGGGTGGCGGTTGTGTGGTTAAGTCGCCTGGGCGGGGGCCTTACCCCTTCTGTGCCTCAGTTTCCCCATCTTTTAAATGGGGATAATAGCGCTGTAAGTGAGAGGGATGCTGCGGTCATTTAGCCAGGGCTGTTCTACACAGTTAAATTGGCCCAGGTAGCATGCGTATGTAACACGTACCTACTGGGTGTGGTTCATTGGCCCGTATAGTGGCACTGAGACCACACAGAGAGCGAGTGAGTCTCCTCTGCAACCTTAGGTGAAAGGCAGCTGGCTTTCAGCTCAAGTAGTAGATTCTCATGTACTAAGTCCCAGGTTTGGTTCTGCCTGTGGGCAGTACACCTAGACCACCCTTTTTTTTTCTCATTAAACATGGTAAAATAACTTAGTCAGTTAAAACAATGTCAGGAGTACAACACCTTTCTGTACACACCAATTGCTGTTTCATCATTTTTAAGGGAGTATCAGTACTCCTGCTTTATAACCGTGACAATCCCTAACAGAACTGATCCTGCAGTGAGCTGCATGCCTGTGGGAGCACACAACAAATTGCAAGATGAGGATTCCAAACTGCACACACTAGCTGTGTCTACACGTGCACGCTACTTCGAAGTAGCGGCACTAACTTCGAAATAGCGCCCGTCACGGCTACACGTGTTGGGCGCTATTTCGATGTTAACATCGACGTTAGGCGGCGAGACGTTGAAGCCGCTAACCCCATGAGGGGATGGGAATAGCGCCCTACTTTGACGTTCAACGTCGAAGTAGGGACCATGTAGTCGTTGCGCGTCCCACAACTTCGAAATAGCGGGCTCCGCCATGGCGGCCATCAGCTGAGGGGTTGAGAGACGCTCTCTCTCCAGCCCCTGCGGGGCTCTATGGTCACTGTGTGCAGCAGCCCTTAGCCCAGGGCTTCTGGCTGCTGCTGCTGCAGCTGGGGATCCATGCTGCATGCACAGGGTCTGCAACCAGTTGTCGGCTCTGTGTATCTTGTGTTGTTTAGTGCAACTGTGTCTGGGAGGGGCCCTTAAGGGAGCGGCTTGCTGTTGAGTCCGCCCTGTGACCCTGTCTGCAGCTGTGCCTGGCACCCTTATTTCGATGTGTGCTACTTTGGCATGTAGACGTTCCCTCGCAGTGCCTATTTCGATGTGGTGCTGCGCAACGTCGATGTTGAACATCGACATTGCCAGCCCTGGAGGACATGTAGACGTTATTCATCGAAATAGCCTATTTCGATGTGGCCACATCGAAATAGGCTACTTCGATGTAGGCTTCACGTGTAGACGTAGCCACTGAGAGTTTACCATTATTTCAGCCATTGGTGGTCATCCCTCATGTAGCTGTGCCTTTGCAAGCCCCCAGTGCAGACAGGTTTGAGTGCTGCAAAGCATAATTTGCAACCATGCAGTTTATTCCAGTTTCAAGCATCGGTAAACTCCACAGAGCAAAATAGAGGCGTTGGTTGTCCACAGTTGGGTTTTGTACTAATGCAGCCTTACTGGGACTGGTCACCAGTGGTGATTACCAAGGCAAGTTCCTGGTGCGGATACAAGTCTTTTGAACTGGGATTTTTGTTTTTTTATGCTTGTAAAATGCCATATGTACCAATGGTATGATGTAGAGAAGAGGAGTAACAACTCGGGGCAGGAATGAGCTCTTTCATTATGTTTTTACAGTCCCTAGTACAGGGGATGCCAACCAAAACAGCAAGAAGAGCCTTTTCTTTTTAAATTCAGAAAAAAAGTAATTCAGGGGTCACACTGCATGTGAATACAAGATGGTCCTTAATAAATAACATCAAAACATACTTTTGTAATCCCTATTTTAAGAACTGCGCGCACGTAATGATTTGTGATGCGACACATGTTTACTGCAGGACATTGACTGTTTAGCGAAAATAGTCAGGAGAGGTTTTTTTGTTTTGTTTTGTTTTGTTTTTTTACTTTGCAATTATAGCGTCAGGAGCCATGCAGCAGTCCTTAAAGAACTGAATGCAGCTACAGAGCTGCAGGTTGCAGACCCCTGACCTCGTACAATGGGGTCTTGATGTCAACTAGGACGTCCCAGAGTGACTGTAATAAAAATAATTATTAATAAATAACTTTACTCCTCCAGTGTTAACAGTACTCAGTACACTCAGGTATGGTGGTTGAAACCTTAATTTGTGGAAATACCTATAATGAATCCTGAATCAGATTATAAACTCTTTCCTCAGCAAGCAAATTCCAAACCCTAATAAATAAACTCTGAACCTTAATATAAATACTCATGTTGTATAAAACCAAATCTAATTCCCAAACAGGAAAATGTGAGAACACAATATGTTTTCAACTGGTATATTAAAAGCCTGGCTGACAGGGCGGATGGTCTTGTGGTTACTGCACAAGGGTGGGACTCAAAAGATCAACGTTCAGTTTCTGCATCTGCCACAGACTTCCTGTGTGATCATGGACCAACTCAGAGAGGCTCTAATGTTGCAGACACTTAGCACTGGCATTTCCTTCAGTGAGTCTCTTCATGTCATTAAAGTTATGCAGACTCAGGGCCTTAATTGTACAAGGGGTAGTTATACACCATAGCTGCCTTGTATCAGCTGATTCAGGCTCCTGGGTTTGAACCTGCAGTACAGATATCTGGATCCGTTGATCCTGAATGTCAACACTGCACTTTTATACATTGGTGTGGGAATTAAGTTGCGGGGTGGGGGGGGTACTGCAGCACTGCAGGGTTTTGGACCTGGTGTCTCCACTGCTGGCCTTGCACTCGGATCTAGTTACCAGCCCATGGCTGAGTGCCCCACTGTAGGTGCTGGGGTCCGTTATTGCTTACCCCAGTGGCTCTGCTACTACCAGTTCTGGGTGCCAGCCTTATGCCTGGGGTTCCACAGCCAGCTGGGCAGTGAAAGGGGCTGACAGGGTTATGAAAGGGAGGCATAACTCAAGCACCCCATCCTAAAAATTATCCCCACCCCCCTGGTTTTAAGCATCATGGCCCACACCCACATCAGTTGACACAAGCCAGTCTCAAATGTTCTCAACTGCAGTGTAGCCATTCCACTGTATCTCAGTTTCTCCATATGTAAAATGGAGATGATGATGGTTCTTCCTCCCTAGCTTCTTTGTCTAGCTCCCCTATTTGGTGTGTAAATTCTTTAGAAGAGGGGCTGTGTCCTACTATGCTTTATACAGTGCATAGCACTATGGAGGCCTAATCTTCATTTGTTACTTCCAGGTGGTGCCAGACCATTAATAATAGAAATATTATTAATAATTATTAAAAGGACATCTAAGATAAGACAGTGCTGTTAAAGGCATCAGATAAGGCTGGAGCTTCACTCATTTTGTGACTAATTCATTGGTGTACCACTCCCTTCCACTAATGCACAAATTGTGATTTGCTACTGACTCATTCGATGACAAGGAAGGATCAACAGGACTCCTTCATTTGGAGCTGTCACACCACTATCAGCATTGTCCACTGCAAATATCTGACATTAAAGGGTGTAGTCAGCTGTCCATATAAGCCTTCTCCCCTCATTTAAAACCTTTATCTACCAGGTAGACTAGTTTGATAACAAACATACACACGTACTCAACTTTACCAATGTGAGTAGTTCCTCTGATTTCAAGTTGACCACATGTGTATGTATTTGCAGCACTGGGCTCACTGTTACCATGTTTGATAAATACAGTGTAGTACCCAGGGGCACTTAGACCTCTACAACAGCAACATGCTGTCTTCTTTAAAACACAAGCTCAAGCCTGTTACATGACTCTTGGTTTTTCAAGATGCCAGACGGTACCAGAGAAAACCTCTTAAAATCTATTAAAACATCATAATAAATAAATAATTCTATAGAACTGTCCTGTCTACTGTGCAATTCAATTAAATAACATTCTCCAAAAACCAAAAGCATTTTTAATGAAAACACTTGTATTAAAATGCAGTGCCAGAGCAGTCTGATCTCAGAGGGTTGGTCATGTTAGTCTGTATCTGCAAAAACAAGAGGACCCCCGTGGTACCTTAAAGATTAACAGATTTATTTGGGCATAAGCTCTTGAGGCTAAAAATCACTTGATCAGATGTAGAAGTAACAGAGAGGTAGTCTTGCTAGTCTGTATGCCAACAAAACAGAATGGCAGAAATGTAGCACTTTAAAGACTAACAAAATGATGTACTCAGTGATGAGCTTTCATGGGACAGACCCACTTCATCAGATCAATCTCATTTCCAGTGTCAGTCTGTATTGGAAATGAGATTGATCTGATGAAGTGGATCTGTCCCATGAAAGCTCATCACTGAATACATCATTTTGTTAGTCTTCAAAGAGCTACATTTCTGCTGCTTTATTTGAACAGATATACTCTAGTTTACAGAGAAATCTGAAGGTTCTGTTTGAAAACAATATTGTTTCTGTGATGCAAATATATCCACTAGGGTGTAGAATTAGATCACCCAAAGCTAAGCTAAAAGTGATGGTAACTAAAGATTTGAACCCACTTCTCTTTGGCAAGAGCGTAACATGCATAAAAACCACACAGCCTCCTGTGTAAGACAGATCTAGATAGTAGACAATTGGTATGTTAGAAAAACTAAACTGAATTGAGTTCTATGAGTCATATTCATGGTCTATTAACTATTTCCCTTTTTTTTCTTTTTTTAAAAAGACTGGATCAAACACTGACTAAGCACTGACTAAACATGGCTAGATCTACCCTAGTATTTACTTAGCCCAGCTCTTCTGAGCTACTTAAGTGCCTAATTCCCTCTAACATTTAAACTTCAGCTCTTTTTGCTGTAGTCCTGCTAAAAAAAAATAGTGGAAAAACTTACCATGGGAAAATGTATCTTTCTTATTCTCCTATTGCTTAAAAACTGTGAAAGGGATTTTTGCTGAACTTTTCCAAAAAAGTTCACCTTTAGCATAGACCCCGCACAGCAAATTTGAACCCAAAAGATGAGTGTTTCATAATATTTTGAACATGTGCAAAGAGGGAATTTTAATTAACACTGTTTTGTATCTTATACATTTTCCCCTTTTCTGTCCTTTCCCCACCAAAAGCCAGTATAAGTGGGGAGAGAGTATAGCAAACTACAAAACTAAGCCCGAATCAGCCTTGCCATATGGCCACTCAGAATCCCTTAAGCCCTGTTAGTTAATATGGGCTTCCTAGGGCAGCAGATGCCGGAACAATATTTTAGTTAGCCAAACAACCACTTATGGGTGTGGCTAAGTTTCCGCTGATCCTATAAGGTTTATTTACAACCACTAGTTCCGGTTCTCAGTGATCTTTGCTGTTATTTAGCTGTAATTTACCCCTAAATGTCATCTAAGAGCCCAGTAAGCAGTGGAAGTGTTGGTAATGTGCTAGAAAATATTGACCTCTCATCATCCAGCAAATTCTTTCACTTGGTACCGATCGGATCCTGAGGGTGCCAGAAGAGAGAGGTTCAACCTGTAACAATAATACACTAAATAGGCAGAAGTTGTGGGGTGGGTGCATTGCAAGCACAATCCACTTCTCACTGGGGAACAGGAACAGACCCCAGGAAGATCATGATGACTTTGGCAGCAAGAAGAAGTTGCTCCCATGAGCAGTGACTAACAGCTATCATCTGAAAGGAACAGCAAAAATAGCTCACGGAGCTCGGAGCTGAGCTGCCATAGGAAAGGCTACTTGGGGTGTGCAGGATTCTTGTGAAGTACACACATTGGCCTGCGATCCAGCTTCCCCTTGCTGCTCTGGCTGCACTGTGCTTAGGCAGGATTTGGCCTTTGTGTTTACTCACAGTAAGAAAAACAGTTGTGCCTTATGCACAGAAATCCCTACTGGCAGGGGAGCTGGTGAAAGTTAGTGGGACAGATTCTGGGATTCAGGCAGCCCCACTACTTCTGTGCTCCCTGGACCCCAACACCCGTAGTCAGCAGCAGAGTTGAACCAATTTGATATCTACGCAGGTCTGCAGGCCACAGAGAAAGGGTCCAGAGACCAAGGATGGCTGCTGGGGAAAGACACCAGTCACATGACAGCTGCTCCCATGTGACTCCACCCCACACCACCACTAGCATGGGGGAGGGTCAGGACAACCCCTCACTCTACTGCAGGTACCACCCCTGCCCCTCCTCTTCCTGCCCCCCTACTCTGCCCCTCCCCACCATTACTCCTCCCTTTTTCACAAGCCCCCCTCCTGCCCTGCCCCCTCCCCACCTCTTCTCCATCCCCCTTCACTTCCTCTCCCAAGCCCCCTCCCTGAGCAACATGACCCAGGAGACTAGAGGAGAACCTGGCAATGGGGGTTGGGCTCACTCCTGCACTCACGGGTGGCAACAGGAAGTGGAGAAACCCAGGTCCAGTGTGCTGTGCCCCCTTGGGTCCTGGCCATATCACTCTACTTCCTGCGAGTGAGTTGGGGGGGCAATCCTGCCCCCTCCCCTGAGTGACACAGCTGGGATTTGGGAGAGGAGAATGGGCTGGGGCTAGGTCACTGTGCTTCCCACTGCCACCAGTGAGTGTGGGGACGGGCCCAGTCCCTGCTGTAGATTCCAGGGCCCTCATCAGCCCACTGGACCACCCAGAGATCTGGCCCTGCTGGCCCTTTGCTTTTCCCTGTCATGGCATTTGGGGAGGACCTATGACCACCCATCATGCCTGCCAGAGACTGCAGAGTAATTAAAAAGCTGCGGTCGCAACCTCAGAGTGGCTCCATAGTTCCATAACTGTCCTGTGGTGTTGGGTGACAGATTGCTTCCACTCAAGGCTGCAGCGAAACCTACAGGTACTTGGGCTGTGCATGGAGCCAGAATCTGAGCTAAAAAGCTGAATGTTAGTGCCATTAATATTTATTTATAAAGTAAAAGTGAAGATATTTCAACAAAGATAAACATGTTTCAAATTACGTTTTCAGCAGAAGACAGAAACTAATCCTTACATCCCTACTTGCTGGAATATCTACTTGGTAATTTCTATACTGTATCAGTGTTTCTTAAACTTTTTGAGGCCAGAACACCAAACAATAATATTTTTTTTATGCAGAACACCTATGAAAATATTCTTCAAAAACAATTTTTGTCAGACCGAAAAACAAACAACAACATACTCAACAAAAACAGAATGAAGTAATTTAATCAGGTATTATAGCAATGAAGAAGTAACATTGTATCTGGTTTTAATAACAGAAAATTTACATCATCTGTGTATTTTTCCAAATGTTCACTGAACACCTGCGAGTTGTTCACAGAACACAGTTTGAGAAACACTGCTCTATATTATTACAAATATATTAATGTATGTGTTGAATAAACACCTGACCCTGTATATTTGTACTGGTAAATGTGTGTGTATGTGACTATATATACATATATATTTCAACACTATATGCAAGAGTAGATCCTGTTTCTTTTGTTTGTTTTACGTGGCAATTATTGTTAAGATATTTCCTCATCATCCCTTCTACTGCACAATTAGACTTCTTTTGTAGAGGGGAGAACTTTATTATTATTTTCTCCTTCCGCAATTGAAAAAATACACCATATTGAGATGTTTTCTGTAATTTTATAAATGTTTTTTCTTATTGTTCATTTAGTGAAAACCTGAAACTGAAATGTGCTCCTTTATTTAACAAAAACAGCGTTCTTCCATTGCCATACGCACATTGGTGTGTCATCAGTGGGCTGCTCAGAATTCTTTGGCTCAAAGGTGCTATAACTGAAATTCTCTCTTAGCTCCTTTGATAGATGATGTATTCTCGGAGGAGGATCCAAGTTCTGTTTTTAATGTTGCATTTGAGCTACATGCGTATGTAAACAAAAGTAACAGCTGTGAAAATTACTCTCCCCAAACAGACAAAATGGAGAAATAATGCTTCACATCCAGAACTACAGGATTAGACCTTACTTCTGAATCCCAAGTTACCACTCATAACAAAAACACTAAGCTACTAAAATGAAACGCTAATTAAGAGTTCTAGCTGAAAATTACATCTTGGAGATAGGTCTATTGGGGTCAAATAAGGGATTGCGGCACCATGCATAGACTGAAATTCCCCTCAAAAAACATTAAAATTACCTCCAAATCACAAGGCATATGCCCTGTAGAAATAATTGCCCAAATGAACTCAGCAGCTGCACTTTATGTTACATACACCTGTGTGTTTATTTTTTCCGAAGACGAGAAATAGGGAATAGCAGCTCTCAACTGTTTCTTTAAGGCAGGGGTGTGCAAAGTTGGGGGCAGGCCCCTCAGGGGACGTGAAATGATTGGCTGCTGGTCTGAGGCTCATCCATCTAATTAAAAATGTTGACAGATGTTGCTGGTTTTCTGTCTGCGAATTAACATTTTGATACCAATTAATAAAGTTTTTACATGCTTACACGTGCTGAAAAGTTGGGTGTTATTTCATATGAACATAACCAAAATTTCCACCTGTTTGGATTACATTAGACAGGTTGTGGGGGGCCCTGCTATCTGCAGGGATGAAAAGTGGGACCCAAAATAAAAAGTTTGCACACCCTTGCTTTAAGGAATGGTATTTTTAAACTTCATTTGTATCAGAGGGAGGTGTGGAAAAGACACTGTTGCTAGCATTCACTGATATTACTAAATGGAGAACATATGATTGTGTATGACTAATGCAGTCCAAGCTTTGTTTCATAAAAACCAACTTTATCATAGTTTCATGTGATTGTGTTCTTGGCTCACTCAGAATCATATCTTGCTTATGAAACAGATCCCAGACATCTAAGTTACAATGCATACTTTCATTAAAAACTTTTTTGCATTCCATAGTAACGGCTTCCCATGATTCAAAGAGAGGAAGGAATGAAAATATCAGATGTTAATCAAGCATATACAGAGTTTTGGGAAAGTGGTTGTCACTTGTAACTAAAGAGAGCTGACTTAGTTTCAGTTGGTGGAAAGACTGCTCTTTTATAACACCACTGCAGTAGCACTTCTCTGCTATTCTTAGTAAATCACATCACAGGCAGAAAATGTAAATGTAAAAGATACCTTGAGTATTAATGCATATAGAGAATGATTAACTAATCTCAGTAAGAGGACGTGGTATGCCTAGGTACATATTGAGAATGTATCTCCTCTCTGTAACAAAATGTTGTGAATAGCCTACAGTATTCTGCTTTAGCCTTTAGAAGAACCTCTTCCAAATCTCTTCCATGTTGTGGAGCAGTGTATCTCAACCATTCCAGACTAGCGTATCCCTTTCAGGACTCTGTCCTGCATACGCCAACTCTCACCTCACATGAAAACTAATTGCTTACAAAATCAGCCATAACAATACAAAAGTGCCACAGCACAGTCACTGAGATATTGCTTATATTCTATTTTGCCTGTATGAGATTTTAATTTATACTAATGTAGGTAGTGCTTTTTTTCTAACTTGTAAAATGAGGCCAAAACAGGTTGAACCTCTCTTATATGGGACTCTTTGGCCAGGCAACTTCAAGTTTTAGCAGACAGCTCCCGAACCAGAGAGCTGCAAGGGGCAGCTGGGAGCCTGGCAGTATAGGGGGCAGCAGTCCAGAGCCAATCCCACAGTCAGGAGCAGGGAGCTTGGCCAGGGCAGGGAGCCCATACAGGACTGGCAGAAGAGCTGGTCCCATGGCTGGCAGGGGCCAGCACCCTGGAGCCCAGCCAAGGACCAGAAGCAGAGCTCATTCTGTGGCTGGGAAGCCAGTGTCCTGGAGCTCAGCTAGGGCCTGCAAGCAGACCCAGTTCTGTGGACAGGGAGCCAAGGGCCCAGAACCTGGCAGGGAGCAGGAAGCCCAGCCAGGGCCTCAGTGGAGCCAAGTGGCCAGGGCCAGCAGCAAGGTTGAAGGCTATGAGGATGACTGGGAGGCTGGCGAAGGGGAGCTGGGACAATTTTAATAATAATGGGGCCGAAAGCTGTTAAACTAGACTTGTAAACTCTCTATATAATGGAAATCACTTCCAGCCAGTGGGGGCACTCCCTAGTTCCAGCAGCTATGGCCTGGTGGTCTCCAAAGAAACTCCCTCATTCAGGGCCAGTCAGGCAAACTCCCTTCTTTGGGACTGGCCAGGTTCTGAAGATTCTGGACCAGCAAGGTCCAGCCTGTATGTAGATGAGTACAAAGACCTCTACATACCCCAAGGAATACACATGCACCTGGTTGAAACCCACTATTGTAGAGGCTCGGAAATCATCAGAGCAATGATTGAAGTGAAGGACAAAGGAACCAGGATTGTTCCACTTGGCTCTCATTAGAAAAATAGCAGTGGATTTAAAATATTTGTAAGTTTCAGCATGTACTAGACTTATACAAACCCAGTATGGTGTAGTATAGTACAACCAAAGCATGTGGACAACAAATGCCGCAAAATAAAAATTAGTACTTAAAACATTCACAACACTTCAGAAACCATGATAAAGAAGCCCTTCATCATCTTCTTCCACAACTTCATACTCACAGGTCACTATGATTCACCCGTGTTCTGCACCAACTGAAGCAAAAGGAAAGACAGCTAATTTGTATCTTGGCATGAGTCTAATTGATTGCATCATAAAGGATTTTTGAGATCTTATGCAGTGGCTAGACAGGGCGGGAAGCAAAGACGTTCTTTGCCTCTACAAGAGCCGCTGCAAAACGTTGAGTGCGTTTGCATTAAGTTGCCGACAGTCGGGCTAATCCAGCTCCTTGGCCTTCTGTGACCTTTACCCAGCATCCCGATGAGGCAGCTGCATGGGTGGGAATGAGCTGCTTGTGGAGAAATACAGACAAGATTGTGGTGGTGTAAGTAGTTTGGAAGAAACAAAGAGAAACTATTTTTATGACCATTTGTATTCACATTCCTAATTTGGGAACCCAGTTAGACCAACATCTGCATTCAGATGCTTAAGGAGCAACTGTGGCCAGCCTGTTTTTTTTTTCATCTATCCTTTGCCACCCAGCTTCAGCCTTTTCTTTCATACGCAGAGGTCTTGTTCTCTCCAGCCTTATCTTTGTCACTTCATAATTAGCCTGCTGCAATGTGACCTACCTTTTACCTTGCATGGTGACAAGTTTCAGAGGGGTAGCCATGTTAGCCTGCATCCACAAGAATAACGAGAAGTTCTATGGCACCTTATAGATTAACAGATTTATTGGAGCATAAGCTTTCATGGGCAAAGACCCACTTTGTCAGATGCAATGAAGCAGGTCTTTGCTTACGAAAGCTTATGCTCCAATAAATCTGTTATAATCTATAAGTTCTCATAGGAAGACTCATTGTTTGTACCTTTTATCTGTGGCCAGAAGCTAGAATTAACACAGAACGTAGCTGCCCATTTGCACAACATTTTCCTGGGGCCTGTGTTGCATTAGTTGTGGACTGTCATTCCGGTGGAATTTAAGGGGCTTGTTTACGTGAAAAGCTGTGAATGGCCTGGGACCTACTTATTAGAGCAGTCCCTCCATCTGCCACCCCACCATAGCTGGGACCAGTGGAAGCCATGAGATCTTCTCAGTTTTAGAATTCATTCCACTTCTTGATCCAAGTTGCGTTAACTTCTGGCTGTTCAGTTGGGCTTTTGGGGAGGCGGCCCGTACACAGGAGTAGTGACGGCCCATTGGGATTCCATCTGCAGCCTGAGCACCTGCGTTTGCCACCCTCTTCAGCATAGCTCTCACACTGACACATGGGAGCCCTGCACTTTCTAGCCACCGTGTCCAATACGTTCGCTGCTCGGTGAATAGGACACTGCACTGTGGCGAATACATGCATATCTTATGTGTCAGAAAGAATAATTCTTTGAATTCATCACACATGCTTAAGATGATTAGCACAGGCACTCACCCAGGCGAGGCATCCTGCCAGCCAGTGGGAACCCCTGTGGGCCCTGGCACTGCCTGCACTGAAAGAGAGCACCCCAGGGCATGGCAAAGATGGGGGTTTGGGACACCACCACTGTCTGCATGTCACTCGCAGGGGACAGCTGGAGCCATGTCACTCCCCGCCCCACCGGGGCTGGGGGCGGTTGTTACAGGCTACACGGAGTTCAAAGCCATTCCACAGTTAGCCTTTCTCTGCGGCAGCGAATTGTGTTACCATGCTTGTGTCTGTGATTATTACGTCACCTCACAGTTTCATTGTGAATTCAAAGGCCAGAAAGTATTTATTTTTTGTAATATTGTTTAGCAAAATTCTATATGCTGTAACATGGTGAATACGGAAAGACGGCAACCACAAATCTGACAAGCTTTGAATTCCCACTAGACACCACTATTCTAGTCCTTCCCCTCCCTCCCAGCCCTTCTGGAGTACTGTGAGTCAGCTGATTGGCAGCCTTCAGGCTCTGGGAGGGCACTGGGATGGAGTACAAAGCAGTGGATTCACCGTGTCCCAAAAGTGCTGGGAAGAAGAGGGAGGAATAGGAAGCGTGGAGCTCCAGCTCCCCAGTTCACAAGGGGGTGGGGGTCAGAAAGGGGATGTGCAGGCAGCAGGTGAAACCCTGCAGGTTGCTGATGTAGCCCACTGAAATGAAGGAGGCCCACTCATGTGGCCCACTTGCTAATCATGGTTGCCTGTCACTGGCATAGAGGGAAGTCAGGGAGCGTCTCAAGAAGATGGGGTTTTTCTGAAGTAAAGCTGATTGGTGTGATTCATTATATTGCATAGTTTTCTATGTGCCTTTAAGGGATGGCAGAGTACTCAGACATTGACAGGGGCACCATTTTGTTTCAGAAATCAAAATAAGCCAACAAATACATGCTCTGTCCCATGCATCCAGGGTAGCTCGGATTGCAGCCAGTTCACAGGCCAATATCCCCTCCCCCCTTGAGAACTGACTCTGACAACTGTCCTCTGGGTCTGGCTATGGGAGTTGGAAGGAAATTTAATTTAACAAAATAAATATTTTAAAATATTAATTAAAACATAATTAAAATAAATACATTGATCTAAGGCAGGGGTATGCAAAGTGGATAACAGGCCACCCTGGGGGGGCTGAAATTTCGTAAGGGCGATGCAGCATAAACAGCAGCTGAGTCTCAGCCTAACCCATCACAGTAAGAATGTTGAAATCTGTTACTCTTTCTATGTCTGTGCATTCACGTTTAGGCACTGATTAAAACAGTTGTATATGCTACAGACCTTTTTTCTTATACTGAAAAGGATTTTTGCGTATGAAGATATCTGAAATTTCCATTGGTTTGAACTAGTTTAGACAGGTGAGGGGGGCTGCTAGTTACACGGATGAAATGTGAGGCCCATCATAAAAAGTTTGCTCACCCCTGCTCTAAGGAAGTTAATTCAGGGTGTGATGTTAAGACCTGAGGAGCCAGGGCCACGCAGAAAAACAGAACACTTTGAACACCTACTCATGACTGTCTATTCAGATCAGTTAGTTGTGTGCACCATTTTCATTAGCCATCTCAGTGGCTAGCTGCATGTACACAAGCAGCTTGGTGGTCGTTGAAGACCACAATGGCTCACCTGTTTTTGCCAGGGACCCTGGGAGGCTCTAGGTTTTGCAATTCAGTCATTCAGAAGAGTCTGTGTTTAAGTATAAAAAAAACAATCTATTACTTCTGCTGGGTCATGTGGTTCTCAGGGACAAAAATGAAATCTTGGTGTTAGAGCACAGAAGGCCAGCCAAGCTCCTCCTCTGGGCAGCTGGCTGATCCTTACAAGAGGATGTCTTCCAGTGGAACAGCTCAGACATTTCTAAAACAAAAAACAGAGGATTTCTATGTGAAATAAACAAAAGCGCTGCCGTGTCTGCAACAACAGGCAAGCATATTGGGCCACCTTGGCAGCGCATGCTTTAGAATGTAGATTTCTGCTCTGAGGAGACCCCAGATGGATGGAATGGTGGAATGTGAGAGTATTCATGCTATCTAGTAAGAAACGCATGATGCAGCTGACTGTTCAGAACTCTCACTGCCATTGTATTGCTCTCATGATGGTGAATAAATAAAAACTATGTGAAGAATGAGCAAGTGAAATGCTTTTGCTATCTTGTAGCTCGAAAGGAGCCAAAGCTCTTATTTTGTTTAGCTTTCTCACAAAACAAATTTTTCCCAGATGGAAAATTTGCACAGAAAGTCTAAGTTTCATAGGTTGCTTTTAAGCTTATCATATGGGCCCCAGGGATGGCTGATAAACTTTGGCTATATCCTCAAAAGCACAATTCTAAAATAGAATCAGTCCTGAAATGTGCTGAGCCCTCTGCTCTTGATCCCACCAGCTACCTAAAAACATGAAACTTTATATAACACAGTAACTTTTCAAAACAAAGGAAGCAGTCCTGTAGCACCTTACAGAATAGCAATATTATTTATTAGAAGATGAGCTTTCATGGGAAAGACCCACTTCTTCAGATTTGGAGGAGTACTGAAAGAAAAGCACAGAGAAAACTGAGGAATCAGTTAAATTAGCAGGGAAGGAGGACACCAATTAGGTGGTTCCTCAGTTTCTATGAGAGTGTGTGGCATGGTCTCTCACTATTATCAGTGTAGGACACTGATGAAAGGTCATCACCTAATAAATAATATTATTAGTTTTTAAGTAGCTGCTGGACTGCTTTCCTGCATTTGTGAAGACTAACACGCCTACTTTTCTGAGACAATAACTTTTGACTACTACAAATTATTAATTCCAAAGTATCTTGGAACTGTTTAGACACCAATTAGCAATGAACAGAGTGCTGATGATTTTGGGGAAAGATGGAAGAACTGAAAGGGAAAAACTGATGGGACACCCCCAGCATCCCTGGCTTTTTGTTAGCAGAGCAACTCTGTAATATTGTCGGTGCACGATAGCCAATAATACATTCCAGGATAACAATAGCCCAACCTCTGCCCCCATCTTTCTCCCAGCAGTCTGGAAGTGAAAAGAAAGAAAGAAAGAAAATAGAGATGCACACAGCCCCTGTGGCAGGAGAAGGGAAAATTGGGTACCATGGTGTGTGGGAAAGGTGGGGAAGAGGGGCCCCTGGTACAGAATGGAAGAAAGAAACGGGAAAGGGGTAAAGGTGTTGCAATAAATCAACCCCTGGAATGAGGTGGTGAGAACAGAGGACTGTGAGATGTGGCAAAGGGGAATGAGGGGATACACAAAGCCCTGGCATGGGGGAGAAAGGGATAGTAGTGCAGCACAGAGAGTATGTAGCACAGGGGAAAAGGAGTGTGCGGAGACAAAGCCTTTGGCATGAGGGAGGGAACTGGAGGGAGTCCATGAAATAGAGACATGGGAGAGTGGCACACATGGAGCTAGGGGGTGAGGAATATTGAAGAATGCAAGGAGCCCTGGGGACATGCAAAGTTTGGCCGGCAGAAGCAATGAAGTACGTGTGTGATTTTCCAGTCCCACTGAAGTCAGTGGGACTATTCAGTGCTTAGAGTTAAGCAGATGCTTAAGTGCTTTGCTGGACTGGGTTCTGTGTTTTCAGCATCTTGTAGAGTCAAACGCTCAGGATGCAGTATATGCATGCACATAGTCTGCTAATGAGAGTTGTGATCACAGGTGATGGCATTGCTTAGCAAAGATCCCAGCTCTAGGTCAAGTCTTGGTAACCCATGAAACTCTGGGGTGGTCCCATGGGTGGGATCAGGGACTGCACGTCAATAATACCAACTTGCTTGTAGAGAAGACAGAGAATTCCAGCTCCTCCTCACCAAGGTATCCAAGATGAAACCCACACCTTGGGGATGAATATCTCATCACAGAAGACCAAGGATGTTATGCATATAAGAAGCACACGGGGTATTTTAGAGGAACAAGGCAAGAACACCAAGTTTACAGCACTATCATATTAGGTGCATATAATATACTTAGTTTACTCACAGGCATATAAACACACACACACACACACACACACACACACACACAGAGAGTCTTGTGGTTGCTTATAGTTTACCCAAAGCTGCTCACTCTAATCCATTGGCCAGATGATTGAGATGTGAGTGTGAAGCCAGGTTCTGCTGATCTAAATCAATGCTCCAATGTCGAAAAGACGAGAAGAACCCAACCTTGTAGGGGTGCAAAACATTCTTCTGGTTTTGTCCCACTGCCCCAGGCACTGAGAGTCACCAGTCAATGGCAGAAGGGTTTGCTCCTTTCCCAAGGCCAAGGTTTCTGTGTGACTCATCACTTACAGATGGGACAATCTTCCTCTTCAGGTGGGTCATTGCTGTAGAATCTAGGTCCCATTGTTCTTCAGCCACCAGGTCTTTGTTGTCCAGACAGGTTGGCTCCATAGGGTAACTCTCTAAGCATCCACATTCATGCTTCCAGATGCATCTCACACACACCCATTCTCACACAGAGATAGTACCACATTTACAGGCTAATACAACAGTAAAATGGATTAAGGATAATAGAAAGGTACAAAGGATAATAGAAAGGTGCAAAGTAGTATAAAATAACAAATCTAAAGAGTAATACAAAAGTCTGTGGCCTATTGAAAAGATACACTGTAATAGTGGGTGATACAAAGATACATAGTAATACAAAGTTTTCACTAAAAGATACATTACTATTCAGGGTTGCTACAAGGTCCAGAACTGGGCACCAGAACCCCAGCGCAGGTGGAACTGATACCAGGGAGAGCTTTGACAGGGTCATCTACCAAGGCTGCCAGCAGAATTCAAATGAGTATAGCCAACTAGATGTTCTTTGGCAAATAAATTTTGCTGCCTCTTGCATGAACACCATGTCTCACTTATGGCTGCAAGTTAAAGATCTATCAGATCCATTTATTATCAGTAGTGTGAGATAGGTCAGAAACCTGGACCCTCTCACAGGCAGACTTGGAGCTGCTAGAGGTGGACTATGTGCAGTCAGGACCAAATCTGAAGTTTCAAGAGACTAGATTTTGTGCAAAATGTCAAAATCGTGCAACAAGCTGGCTTCCCTGCAGTTGTTCATTAGATCCAAAAGGAGGATTAGTGTTCTTTGGCCATGTCATCAGGATGGACAGCATGACCTGACCACGGCATGCAACATTCTTAAATTTTCCATCAACCTGTGAAGCACTGGCACCAGCAGGAAGCTTACGCTCCAGATTTAGCAAAATCTTTGGAACACCAGTTCCTTACAGTGTGAGCCAAAGTGCAAACACTTCGACCCCCTCCAACGCTACTTTGATGATGATGCATGACAGACAAAGTGGGTGGTTAATTTTTCAGTGGAGTTCAGTTAGAAACTGGATGGTAAGGACAGTGGACATGGTTGATAATCCTGCAGTGATACCACATTGCTCTGAAGACAACATCTGTTAAGGAGCCACTGCATCCTATCATGCAGAATGTGAACGAAGACCTTCCCAGGAACCAATAACAAAGAAGATTGGTCTGTAGTGACTGTAATCTGTGCGAGATCCTTTGCCGTTGCTCAAGGACAAGATGAGGCCACCTTTCCATTCTGCTAATGTATGGCCACATATTCAAGTCATTGATGCAAGCTGATGGTCACTGGATTCAAGGTACTTTTGAGCAGCTCAGAGGGAATAACATGTCAATTCCATAACTTTTGGGTGTCCTCTTGTACTTGCTCAAGTGATAGAAGGATCACTTGTCATCCCCAGGACTTCGGTCTTTATGACGTCAATGAGATCTGGTTGCATATGGACTGCAAGGCAGACCTGTTGTAAGGTGTGCCTGCCCTGTAGCACAGGGAGTGAGTGTGGCTCAGTATGTACTCCATGCCTCAGTTTCCCTTCTCAAGAAGCCAGTAACACTCCAGCACTCAAAGCGTGACTTAGCAATACCCTCTTCTGGGGCTTATGACAAACCCTCATCCACGATAAAACATCCCAAACAAACATTGCTTCCAATTTTTGAGGTTCCCCAGAAGCCTTCTGCTAAGCTCAGTTCCTGGTTGCTTCAGGAATAGCTCTCTGTCTCTATGGCTGTCCTTACAGTAGGACGCCTTCTGCCCTAAGCCCTCCTCCTGGCGCTGGGAACTTCAGGCAGTTACTAGCTCTCACCTTATTGCAAGTCTCTATCTTGCCTTCTAGAGCTGGGCGGTAATTTGCCTCAGCTGGCCTTAGTTGGTCCGCAAGGGGTTTGACAACTTTCACCTGTCGGGGTGTGGGGGCCTACTGGTATCTGCCATGCTAGGATGAGGGAGGAGGTAGCAATTATGCCAGTCCCCTTCACCCAACAGGCTGGGTGAGCTGGGAGCTAGCCCCACTTCCTTTGCAAGCCTCCTGACCTCAGGCCCTGATGGAAACAGTAACAGGGTTTCTACCCCAAACAGCACTTCCAGGATGGCTTCCTCTCTCCCAACATCATCCCCCCAGGTCCTTGTATGTGTTGTAGACAGAGCTATGCCAGGAGGTGGATGGACAGACCAATGGACAGCACTGCCCTGTCATGAGGCCCGCAAGGCATTAATTTTCCACCCTGTGTTTTTCCCAGTGAGCGGACATACCTCATAGGAGAGGAAATGGGCTGATCTAGTGAATTTTGGAACAGGCTGGCAATCACGAGACCTTGGCTCGGTTTTCCAGTGTGACACTGGGCAAGTGAATCACTCTCCTGTGCCACTGTTTACCGATCTATGAGAAAGGCATAATAATGCTGACCTATCGTTGTGGGGTCCGAGGGAGCTATAGAACATACACTCTCAGGCAACGAAGAAGCCCATACAGGTGATATTGGCACGATGAGATAAAAAGCAAATGCTAGGTTTGTCCTTTCAATGTGTGGACCCCATAGAGCTGAAACAGCATGGGTGGGATAATCTGGAGACTCAGCTATGTCACACTGTCTAATTTAAAACAGGCAAAAGTTTAAGAAAAAGGAAAAAATAGCCTCCTGGGCCAGCACTAGGGAAGTAGCACCCTGGGTGAACTTGTATTTTGGTGCCCTTATGGACATACACATCTCATAGAGCTGGAAGGGACCTTAGAAGGTCATGGAGTCCAATCCCCTGCCCCCTTCGGAGGACCAAGCACACCCCCCACTTTTTTTCATCTATTTACTGCAGATCCTTAAATAGCCCCTGCAAGGATGGAGCTCACAACCCTGGGTTTAGCAGGCCAACGCACAAACCACAGAGCTACCTCTCCTCTCATTTTCTCTCCCCCCACAGGGTCCCCAACCCTTGCAGCCCATGCTTATATCCCCTTTTCCACTAACTCATGCTCCCCTTCTGCACCATATCTTCTACACTGTGCCCCTAACCTTTGCACCTTTTGTCCCTAACCTGTGCACAGTGGCACCTTCACACCAACTCCTGCCCCTCCGGTCTGACAGTGCAAGCATAGACCTTGGGTAGCCATCCCCTTTGAGGAGTGCGCTCAGGGTTGTTCCCTCCCTGTGCCTCCCCTTCCACAAACAGACCAGGAGGTGTGTGACTCATTTGGCACCTACCCTGATAAGGCCTGATTCTGATCTCACTTGTACCTCCAGTGGTCAGATTTTCAAAGGAGCTCAGTGCCCAGCAGCTGCCATTCAGAACAATAGAGAATTCCCCTGTGATGAAGGGAGAGCTATCTGTTTTATTGTCATGAATTCAAAGGAGACTCAATTTCCCATTTAATTTTGTACTTGTAGCCTGCTTCAGAGCATAAAATTGAATCATAGGAGGCTGTAAAGGGATTGTTAAAGAACAAAGCAGGAACAGTAAGACAATGACACAGATAAGACAGCCTCAGGTGCATAACTTGAAAGCAGCTAAAATAATGGCTGGGCTAACAAGGGGCCAGAAATTGACTGCATGGCTCCATCTAGACTAGACTGGGTTATTCTTCCCAAGACTAAGGCCACGGTGTACCCAATTTGGTCTTTCTATGATACCTTCTTCAATGTGAAAAATCGCATTCACACAGCCACAGCATTACGAAATAGAGAATTCTCATTTGCAGCCACAGCATTGCAAAAGGAGCCTTCACATGAGCCGATAATAGCTGAGCTTTGTTCACATGTATTCATTTTCAACCTTGATGTGGGTGGTAGGGGGTTGATGAAAATCATTTGCAGAGCTGGAGTTATTATTTCGAGAGAAACCGCCTCTAATCTCAACTTTTTGTACATGGCAATGTGAACACTCCACCTTTTTTTCTGGAAACAAAACACAAGTGTAGACAAGCTCTAAGCCTGATATCAGAGAAGTTTGAAAACCACAGAGCCCCTGAAAGAGAGAGAGGTGGGACGGGTAAATGAGTACAGGCTTCCAGTGAAATGCTGGCAGCCTGACTGTTCCTTGGATGGAGTTGACTGGGGTAAGCAGAACTCACAAGTGTGTAAGCAATACCCCTGCATATAGAGCTTATACTGTTACACTTCATCAGAAGGTTAGTTTGTATCTGCAAAAGCAACACAAAGTCCAGTGGCACCTTATATAACAACAGATTTTTGGGAACATAAATTTAAGGGGGTGTTTGCCCACAAAAGCTTATGCTCCAAAAAATCTGTTCGTCTATAAGGCGCCACAGGACTTCTTGTTACTTTTGCAGATACACTTTGTACGTTTGAGGAATGAATAAACGTTGCTGTGGCTGAAGAGGCTGGCTCTGAAGCGCTGCACATGTATGCTCTCACTGGCTCCCAAACCACAGCTGGACCTGACAAAGAAGACATGTTTGGTGCTCGGTGTTGTAACCCAGGGCCTGGTCAGAGCACAGGTGAATTGCAGAATTCCACCCAGGAGCAGTAGAGGCCTGACACTGAGAGGCTGCATTCTGAGACAGCAGGAGGAACAGTACCACAGCTGTCCTGGTAAGGACGACACTCACCTCCACTCAGACAATGTTTAGTGAGACTATAAACTCTTCCCCGTAAGGCCTGTCTCTTACTATGTGTATGTCAGCTCTGATCTCAGCTGAGGCCGGTCTGTGTAATGATAGCATTGCTGATAATTTATATTTTCTCTTTTTACAGGTATGAAAGTTTTCAATCTCCTTAGCTGACTGGTTCTCCCAGGCTCTGGTTTGTGCCAGTCCTGGTCTTTAAAGTGCATGTCACTGCGCTTCCCCTCCCTGCCTTAATGGCTGGCCCCCTCTCCAGAGCTTTGCACCTCCTGTTCAGTGGTGCAGTCAGGACACGTGTTTGAAGCAGCTCAGGCTCTACTACTGGCTGGAGCATTGGACACCACTGAATGGAAGTGTACACTAGTTGGGTCTGCCTGGCCCTTAGGGCTGATAAACTGGTTCAATTGCCCCAGGGGTTTGGGATCCACTCTTCTAACCTCATGGAGTGGACAAAAGATTCAATAAAGAGCCAAATTCTGCTTTTTCTCACACCCCAGCAGCTGCATCTGAATTTTTTTAAAATGAGTGTGGTGAAGTGAGGAACCGGCAGTGGGCTCTGCTGAGATCCAGGTGGAAGAGTCCCTTGAGATTCTGAGCCGCAGGCACCTGCAGCTGGGATGGATGGAAGTCACTTGAGAAAGAGACACAGACCCTGTCACGCCCAAGCTACAGACATGACTCCTACACAGCAAAAGAATACCCTCTGGTTCCCCTTGTAGAACCAGCTCCAGAGCTCCCTCCAAAATAACATGCTACTTTCCGTACCAATCCCATCTTCCTTATCATTACTTATGAGGAGCTTCAGAAGATGTCCTGACTCCACGGGTTGGAGCACCCCCAGAAAAAAAAAGTAGCTGATGCTCAATACCCACCATCAACCCTGCCAATCAGCTCCTCCCCTGACCTCCCAGCACAGCCTGTGAGTGATTAGTTGTTCAGTGCTGTGTAGGAGGCCCTGGGGAGGAAAGGGAGTAGAAAGAATTGGAGGAGAGGGTGAAACAGAGCAGGAGGTGGCAGGGCGTGGTGAGGTTTGAGGGAAGGGTTGAGGGTGAAGGGCATCGCCTGGGGTGAGGCAGGAATGGCGCACTGCCAAGGGAAGTCAGTGCTTCTGCATGCTGCTTTTGCAACTTCTCTCAGACTGCCAGGATAAGCACAGTCTGACATCCACAAGATTGCCAAGTAAGTTCAGGCCACATAATGTCATGTGCAGTTGCACAAGGCAGATCAGGATGTCCGTTATAGTTTGATAAGCACTAGTGAAGGCCTGGGACATAAACAAAATACTACACTCAGTCCTATAAAAACAACTGGGAGTCTTGTGGTACCTTAAAGACTAACCCACTTATTTGGGCATAAGCTTTCATGTGCACAACCCCACTTCATCAGATGTAGGGGCCACAGGATTCCTCGTTGTTTGGCAGATACAGGCTAACACAGTTACCTCTCTGATATTTAGCCCTCAGTTACACCAGGTATGTTCTCTGACACAGGCATGGGGGATGTACAAGAAAGGGAGAAATGGTTAGTCTTTTGGAAAAGGAACGAAAACCAGCCCCAACCAGAAATGTCAAGCCCAAAGAGGAGGCCCTCCAGCTGCAGCTAATTATCAGGAGTGACTAGAATAAAAACAGGGCAAGGCCCAGGAGCAGCTGCCCTAACCACAGAAAGATACATAGCCCCAGTGCCTTTTTTGTGAAACAAGAGGAGTGGGTACTCAGCCAGCTCCCCACCCCGCACTCCCAGTCAATCCCATGAATGGGGCTGACGAAGTGCCAGTGCCCAGTACTGGCAAGTACTGGCACTAAAAAAGCACTGCCTACCCCCGGAGGAAGCTGGCCAAACAAGTTAAAGTCCCCAGCTGGCCAGTGGGACAATGGACTCGTGTGGAGAAAGGGAAGCCTCACTCTTTGAATACGAGTCTCTGTCCAGGTATCCCTGAAGGATGGTAAGGACTAGATCATTTTCCTTCTCTTGCTCCCATCGCCAGAGAGCCCATAGGCAGCTGAGACAGTGATTCTGTTGAGCCTTCTGTTTTTACTTTGAAGTAAGGGTCTTTTCCCAGCATCACCTGGGTGTGGCTCTGCTTGGCCTCAGCTCTGGCTAGCTGGCTCACTACTGACAGGACAGCAGTACCACAGAGAGCCTGGCTGCAAGAGGACTAACCAGGGGTGGGTGTATCCTAGTCTTCTCGGAGTCTGTGGCTGGCCAACACTGCCCCCAAAGGGTAGAGTGTTGGCCAGGAGAAGTGTGCACCCTGAGCAGGGATGTGCTGTCCCTGTGCAGTCTCTGCCATTGGGCCCCACCATGACAGCATCTTAGACCAGCCCTCTTCTAGTAGAACCCTCAAGCTTATTTCTGTGCAGGGGCAGGTTTCCAGCAGCAAAATGAGGTCTCCAAGTGTCTCCAAATGGCTGAAATGCAACTGGGAAAGGCCTCAAAAATCCATCATCATTGGTGCTCCCAAGTAGAAGTTTCAAGGCAGGTGGAACAGTGGGTGAGGTACTCCCACCTGCCCCATAGGCACATTCCCTGCCATCTGCCATCTCTTAGAAACACTCTGTACACATGTGTACAGGTTGTAAGTTACTAGCTTAGGAGAATAAAGGGATATTCAAAGTAAGCACTTCCACTAGCATCTTGATTGAGTGCCCAGGTTGTGCCTTTCAGTTCATATAGGGCACACATTGACAGTTGGAACAGCTCAATGAAACAACAAAATGTCCATAGTGACAAAAGAATGGGATTTCTTTGCTAACTGTACTAGAGCGACTGATGGTTATCTGGCAGCAACAAGCCTCTGCCGCCAAACTTCAAGAGAAAAATATTTCTGCTTGAAGAAACAAACAAGAAAACTGATGGCACATACAAGTCCTCATTCTACTTCCACTGCAATCAATGGGAATTCTGTCACTGACTTCAATGGAACAAGGAGCTGGGGACTCAAATTGTATACAAGAACTGTATTGACTGTCTGCTAATAAATATATATATATATATTAATCCAAGATAAAGGGCTAAAAATCAGAGAAGCAAGTATTTTACAATGCTGCCACCTGCTGCAAAGAAATAACACCAACAAGGGTATAATTAGATTGTAAAATCCGGAGATTAACTCCTGGCCTGCTTTTTCAGTGCTTTGTGCCTATGTCATTTGCACCTGTACAGAGTGTGCATAATATGCTACCACTCATTTGTTCTTACCCAGTTTGCAGAGGGTCAATGTCTGCAATGACTAATTGTAGGTACCTATTTCTCCAACCACTTAGTCTGATTAAAACTCCATATATATAGAGAGGAGGGCTTAGAAAGGTAGAATGCAAATATTGTGAATTTGGGTGTCTTAATGCTTGTTTGCAAATTTTCAGCCCCTGGCAAACTCAGGGCCTGATTCTGATCATAATTACCTTTGTGTCAATGGGAGTCACTCCGGTGAAGATAAGAGAAGGGCCATCATGTAAAACCTGCTGAACTGTGACCAGGTGCAAAGCCTCACAAACCAACAGCAATTTCAGAAAAATAAAATCTCTCTCAAAACTGCTGCAGGAAAAAGGTTACTTTCCCTCTTTATTGTCTGGAAGAGTAGTGCTGATCCACATAATCTGCTTTAATGTAAGGTGTGAAGGCAGGAAAGTGAATGTACTGCTGCTGCAGGTTGGGAAATATTTTCTAATGCTAAAGGAATGCAGTTGTGTCATGGTAAGTAACCCACACGCCCTGTAATTGCCTCATTGCCATTCTGAAAGGAGACAGCACAACAATGTTCTCAATAAATAGTGGGAAGTATTGTTGCAGCTGAAGTTAAGGCACAAAATACTGCTGATAGGACTCATTACCAGGAAAATCTGCAAACCATAACAATAGGCTATTAAGACTAAAGTTGTTATGACAATTCACATGACAAAATGGAAAGCATAGCAACCTGCTTCACTGGGAGGAGCACTGTCAAGGTAAATTGTTAAGGGCAGGGTAAAGTCTTAAGCCTTGGTTTAGTACTTGAACTTTGTCAGGAAAACAGATCAAATACTGCTATAACTACCTACCTAGTTACCATTGATTTTGCTGACAGTTGGTCACCTGTATGCAAAGGTACAAAAACTTCCCTCATTCCATAGCATCAGAGGGGTAGCCATGTTAGCCTGTATCTGTAAAAACAACAAGAAATCCTGTGGCACCTTCTATATCTGTTAGTCTATAACATTCCATAGCAAACTCTCATGCTGGGAGCTTTTTTATGTACACCATTATAAACTATTGCTTCCCACCACTTTTAGGACTTGCCTACACTGGGGATTTTGTCCTGTGAAAACCCCTTTCTTCCAGAAGAAAACACCTTGCAGCCACACAGCTGAGCCTGTTACTCAGGAATAACAGGGTGTTTAACTTGGAATAGGAAATCCACCAAAACAAATGACTTTTGCCAACCCCTCACCCCCACTTTCAATTCCATAATTGAGTCAGTGTATACTGAGCAGAGCTAATTATGACTTAATTGGCCTCCTGGGAGGCATCCCATCAAGCTCAGGTGAGTATCCACTCTGGGCAGCCTGGCAAACTCTACTACTGGTTTCCCAAGTGTTCCAAGACACTCCTTCTGACTGCAAGCCCTGGGAAATTTCAATACCATTGCTGGGTGCTTTTCCCTTCTTTCCTCATCAGGTGAGGTAGGGAGCCACTGCTGTGAGCTCTGCAAGTCTGTTTAGGTGCATAGAAGCACCCCTTTCCTCCTCTTGCCACTCAGGGATTTTTAAAGCCCTCCTGAGTTTTTCTTCTGCTTACTCAGTCATGCAGCTGGTCTGGGAGCAGACACCCCTTTTCCCCCTCCTCCCTGCTACTTGCAGGGATTTTTAAATTCCGACAGAGGAATTTTGTTACCAGTAGAAAGAAGATTGAAACATCTTCTATTAGTGCTACTTTTCTCCTTATGGATTTTTTTAAAAATGTTGCTTTCCTCTGTCAGACCAGAAGAATGCTGCATTCATTATAGCTCATAGAAAGTCTTGCCTGTTACTGAGATCCATCTGTATTCTTTAAAAGAGAGAAATGAAGCCAAGCTATTTTTGACAGGGCTGGGTAAACATTTCTCTTTAACACCCCATATCTTTGTGTCTAATGGCACATACTGTACATGGGACTAACGGGATAGACAGGAACCAGCACAAAGCCAGAAAACCCCAGCTACAAACCTGATTTGAAAAACAAATAACTAACCATTTCCATACATTTCATTTAGAGCTTTAAAATACACATTTTTCATCTGACAGTCTAAAATATGTCATGCATTAAAAGTGAGCTTCCAACCCAATGAATGAGTCATCACCCAATGGATGAAATCCCATAGCCTCATGGTCACTCATAAATAAGACAAACTAAACTTTATAGTAAAGCATAAGTCAACAATAAAATATATTAAAATGGGAAAATCAGAATCAGCTGCAGCCAGCCACATTTAAGCACCAGGGCATTGCACTCATGCGAGACTGAAAAGCAAATGTGATACCATAACCATTCAGCCTTTCGCTAATGAATTTTGAATTGCTATTCTGTTGAGGTCTCTTATAACACTAGGGCTACGTCTACACGTGCACCCAACTTCGAAATAGCTTATTTCGATGTTGCGACATCGAAATAGGCTATTTCGATGAATAACGTCTACACGTCCTCCAGGGCTGGCAACGTCGATGTTCAACTTCGACGTTGCTCAGCCCAACATCGAAATAGGCACAGCGAGGGAACGTCTACACGGCAAAGTAGCACACATCGAAATAAGGGAGCCAGGCACAGCTGCAGACAGGGTCACGGGGCGGACTCAACAGCAAGTCGCTCCCTTAAAGGGCCCCTCCCAGACACACTTTCATTAAACAGTGCAAGATACACAGAGCCAACAACTAGTTGCAGACCCTGTATATGCAGCACGGACCCCCAGCTGCAGCAGCAGCAGCCAGAAGCCCTGGGCTAAGGGCTGCTGCCCACGGTGACCACAGAGCCCCGCAAGGGCTGGAGAGAGAGTATCTCTCAACCCCCCAGCTGATGGCCGCCATGGAGGACCCCGCTATTTCGATGTTGCGGGACGCGGATCGTCTACACGTCCCTACTTCGATGTTGAACGTCGAAGTAGGGCGCTATTCCCATCCCCTCATGGGGTTAGCGACTTCGACGTCTCGCCGCCTAACGTCGATTTCAACTTCGAAATAGTGCCCAACACGTGTAGACGTGACGGGCGCTATTTCGAAGTTACTGCCGCTACTTCGAAGTAGCGTGCACGTGTAGACGCAGCCTAGGTGGGATTAATGGTCACACAAGCAGCGTGGTGGCAGATGTCTAGTTGTAATGAACAAAATATTATCCTAACCCCATGACTTCTTCAATGAGCCTAATTCATCTACTAGTCCCCGTTCCTGAAACACCTGTTTGGAGGCAGCTTCATCTCATATCTTCCTATTGCAGACAATGGTGATGGCCAGCCCTGGCTGCCCACTTTGAGATCTTGACCCACAGTTTGAGAACTGCTGCACAGAGACACTTCTATATAATTAATCTCTCCACCTGCCTTCCTGCAAGCCCAGCAGGAAGAGGAGCCACTGCCTCCCCAGCATACAGCTCACAGTCTGTTACTGGGTCTCAAAGTGAACTGAAGTCTTTAATAAGCAAAACAAAACAGCAGAAATGCAGCACTTTTAAAGACTAACAAAATGATTTATTTGGTGATGAGCTTTTGTGAGACAGACCCACTGCTTCAGATCAATTTCATGAAGAAGTGGGTCTGCCCCAGGAAAGCTCATCACTGAATAAATCATTTCATTAGTCTTTAAAGTGCTACATTTCTGCTGCTTTGTTCTGCTGCTTATCTTAGTACTCTAACTACTTATTAAAGAACAGTACCAGAGTATTAAGATAAGCAGCATTTTGAGAGAGCCATTCCTTTACTCTCCAGCAATACTTACAAAAGCATTTGGAGGTCTAATAGCTCATGGAAGTACTACTGCAAGTTCCAGGGGTGGTGTTGCAAAGTATTTTATCAACAATTTCCAGTAGTACTATCATCAAAAAAACTCTTGACAGGAATGACTTATAGAAAGCATTAATCACCATCAACATGGCTACTCTTCACAATGAAGTCAGTGGGAATTAAAGCTACTCAGCACCTTGTTCATACCCAATATCAGCTTATGATTCTGAAATGTACCTGATTGGTGAGAAAGAAATATGCAAAAAGCTGCATTTCGCAAACTCATCATGACGAGTGCCATGGTCACTACATGCAGAGCAATAGAAATTCATGCCATGTTGGGGAGGGCAGGGTGACCAGTGAGGTTCCCTAAGAACCCTTGCTAAAAGTTTAACGCTCTTGTCCTCTGGCACAGAGTAGCACTAATGCCTCTGTCAGTCCTCCTTGGGTATAAGTCCCCCTCCCCATTCATAAAGGGCATGTCTTCATTATGCAAAAGATTGACCCGGTCAGGGTTGATCTTTCAGAGTTCAATTTCACATGCCTAGTAGGGATGCATGAAATCAAACTACCTGGGGTCGACAATGGACCCCCGCATGCCTTAATATTGTGAGGAGTAAGGGAGGTCGTCCTCGGTGAGGATGGCCAGGTAAGTTAAGTTGATTCTAGCTAGACAGTTGCCATAGCTAGAATTTCACATCTAAAATTGACTTTAATGTCTAGTACAGACATGGCCAAAGATGCACCTTTGCCCACATCAGAACCACTATATTTAGGCAAGCTAAGAAGTTTGGTTTCCAAGGAGATTTACTCAGATAAAACCACTCTGCTTCAGAAGAAGGAAAATATTTTGCCACTTGTAAAAAGTTTTCGGAAACAGGAGTTCTCCCAGCAGCCTCTTATCCTGCCTATTTATTGGCTAATTATGCAGGCTAGACATTTATCTTTAGACCATCACAGGAAGTGGATTCTTTTATTCAGGCAAAAAAACAGGATATGCTTCAGCAGGAATTGATTCCCATCCTGGTCTGGAAGAGGAAGATTGCTTTTTCTTTTTAAACTTGCTGCTGTGACTATTGTTTTCAATATACAGTGCGCTACATGTTCAAATGCTGGACAAGCTCTACTCTAACTCTTATATAGGTCCTTAAGAAGGGTTGTACAAACTTAAATGTTCTAGCATTGCACAGAAAATCATAATCATACTGTCATCCATAGTTGCGAATACTGGCAAATACATTCCTGGGACTATTTTGAAATGACCATAGCTTGGGCACATTCTGTGGATGAACATGGTCTGGGAAAGTTGGGGGAAGAGCTCTTTTAGGGTTTGCAGGGCTTAATGGGGCTGGTGGCATTGGTCTGAGATGAGACAGGAATTGCTGATTCTGCACTGTAACAGAAATCCTCGTTTCTTCAGTGAAAAAACTAGCAACTCAAGTCATGCTCCTCTCTGTCATTGAAACAATTCACAGGTGCTCCCCTCTGGAGGCCAAGGTGGCTGAGGTTTAGTACTGAAAAGAGGCATTGTTTCTTGAGGAACAGGAAGTTTCCATACCAGCTGAAGTCCCAGGATGCCAACTCCCCTGGGTTTCTCCTAACATAATGTTGGCAGATATGAGTATCCTCCATGTGGGAAAGTTTATCTGTTAGATGTAGAAAGATTCCTTCCAGTAAAAGGAGGAAGAATCAAAACAGACACACACACAAGCCAGTTGAATAGTAGCAGAGAGATTGTATGTAGACTAATATGACTATCAAAACAAAAAAAGCAGTCCAATAGCACTTCAAAGGCTAACAAAATAATTTCTTAGGTGATGAGCTTTTGTGGGACAGATCCACTTCTTCAGACCACAGCCATATCAGAATAGACTCAATATTTAAGGCACAAAGAACCAAAAATAGTAATCAAGGTTGAAAATCAGAATAATATTATCAAGCTGAGCTCTCTGAGTTGCTCACCTTGATAATATTTTTCTGACTTGTCAACCTTGATTACTATTTTTGATTCTCTGTGCCTTAAATATTGAGTCTGTTCTGGTATGGCTATGATTGGAAGAGGTGGGTTTGTCCCATGAAAGCTCATCACCTAAGAAATTATTTTGTTAGTCTTTGAAGTGCTACTGGACTGCTTATTTGTTTTGATACAAAAGCCAGAGTTTCCTGAAAACTTGCACGCCCCTGAGTAAAACTCATACCCTGCATAAATGAGAGCTCTGACTCCAGAGAACTCAATAGGGCTGGGGAACCAGAACTTACTCTCCAGTCTCTGGGCAGGCAGGCTGTGGGGTTACAATGTGACCCCCTCCAGAGCCACTATACTATCTCTGCATCCCTATGCCATTCTGCTTAACTGGAATCAGAGAACCATGGATCATATGACATCTCTTTTTGGCCATCCACTTAGACTCCTTTGTACCATTTGTATGCCTATGTGGATTCCTGCTGCAGCATGCTTAGGCAGGACTGAATTAAGGCAATCTGAGACCTTGTGCATACAACATAAGGTGTATCTATGTCTCCATTCAATATTCCTCCATTCCATTTGCAGTGATAGTAGCAGGGGATATGCCCTTCACTCTCAGAAAGGTCAAAGTAACACAACGAGGCCATCTTCTCCTCCTAGATGTGAGACTAAGCTAAATTAAGCACTTCAAAAAAAATCAAAAAGGTTTGTTCTGAAGATGTCAGAAATTCTGTGTTGACATTGTCAGAACTTATTCTATGTTCTTCAGAATGAAATTCCAGTGAAAGTGACCTAATTTTGGAAAACATTTTGATTTTGATGAAACTGCATAATCTGACAGAATATGGTTCCACCGAAATTTCACCGAACAATTATACTTACTAAGTGTGGTTAGTCACACAGCAGTTCTACTATGCACTAAAAGTGTGTTTCACAACCATGTAAATACCAAGAAATTGAGTGAGTGAGAACTCAAGAAGAGAGCGACAAAGCGTGGCTACTTAATGGAGATGGTCTTTTTAGCAAGTGGAACAAAATGTTACTCTGTTGGTTTTGGGAGACTTGGAAGTGGTTTCTCTTAAGAGAAGGAAAAAAAGTGTAAATATTTGTCAAGAGTTTACTGTAGGTTTCCTTTTTTATTAACAGAAGAATATGGATCCTTACAGTAGCAAAAAAGATTCCTCTTTGTATAAATAAGACATGTCACTGGTGAGACTATCACTGGAATACTGTGTCCAGTTCTGGAATCCAGAATTCAAAAGAGATGGTCAAAAATTAGACAGCGCTCAGAGAAGAGCCAAGTGTATGATGAAAGGATTTGAACACGTGTCTTTTAATGAAAGACTTAACATGCTCAGTCTGGTTAGTTTTCCACCAAGAAAGTTCAAGAGTGGCTTGGTGACAATCTCCAATAGTATGTCTTCACTATGCTGAAGATCACCCTGGTCAGGGTCAATCTCATGGGGTTTGAGTCCATGTGCTTAGCGTGGACACACGAAATCAAACTATTTGGGGTCCACAGTTGATCCCTGTATGCCTCAATCTCATGAGGAGTAAGTGAGAGCAACAGGAGAATTTATCCTATCAATCTCCCTCTGTGAGGATGGCCAGGCAAGTCGATTGTAGATATGTCAATTTTCCATAGCTGGAATTGCATATCTGCAGTCGACTTTAATGACTAATGCAGACCTGGCATAAGTACCTAAATGGGGACGATAATTAGATGATAGAAGGTGTGTCCATCTAGCAAAGACAAATTTGTCTAGAAGCTAAACAAATTCAGATTGGATATCTGGTGCCCATTATTAACAGTGAGGGCAATTATCCTGTGGAACAATTGACCAAGGGCTGTGATGGGTTCTTCATCACTGGAAATGTTTAAATCAAAGTTTGATGATTTTCTAAAATATCTGCTCTACTCCGAACAGGAATTAATTCAGAGACATTTTACGGCCTTTGTTGTACAGAGTACAAAATACAGAAGCACAGAGTGGTCCCTTCTGGACTTACAATTCTAAGAAACTTAGTGGATAAGGTATTTGTCCTATCTATTGCAGCACTTGTGAGTTTTACCCTTTTAGGAATCCTTATTTTTTATCTCTTCTGATTTAATTATTGTCATTAGAGTAATTCTATTCACTTTCCTAAATCTAATGTGAATGCTTGTCGTAAAACATTTTAGAGATAAATATAGCCTAGTTAAAGAAATAACTATTCAGCCATACAAGAAAGGAAGATTTTTTTCCACAGCATAAGAATTGTTTCAGACTGAGGTGATGACTAAGTACAGCTGCACAGTCCCCCAGCTCTAACTCTTGGGTTTTTCTGGTAATGTGAAGTTGGCTCGCTTTTCACTACTGATAACAGATTTACAGTATAGGCACATGTTCTCTTATCAGTGCCGCTTTCAGACTTCACGACATGTAGATGCTTTCAATTACAAACTCAAAAACTGAAATCAGGAAGGCAAATGACTTTTGTGGATGTTCTCACAGGTTTTTATGGTTTCATTTATTTTCCTAATTAGCTATTCCCTTTCGTTAACTTTTTTGTAGCTCCTTTTCGACTGTAGTTTAAAAAAATCTTCCAGGAAGCAGACAACATTTTCCAATTGTTTTCCACCATGCTTGTTTTCAGTAGTGCTTCAAAAAGGAAAAGCTCTTTACAAAAACAGGAAACAGCAGAGTTCTCGGTACTATAATACAAGATACAATGTGTGCACGTTTTAAATTTTTATGAAAAGTCAGGAAAAGCAGCATGTACCATAAAAATCATTAAGGCTTGATTCTGCTCCCATTCAAGTCAATGGAAAAATTCCCACTGAGTTGAATGATATAGGCTAAAGCTCTTAATGAACAAAATTCACCATCTTGTCTTAGTTCTGCTCCAACCTCATTATGAGATAATTACCAAAAGCTCTCCATGTAACTTCAGTTAGATATCAGATTTGATATCTCCTTCATTGGTATGCCATGCTGCTGTGTGCTGTGAAGTAGTCACTGTTTTATCCCAGAGGTAGATGCATTTCTGTACTTAACATCTTTTCAGATCTATTGATATTGTTTCCAAATAACATAAATAATATCTATTGATATTGTTTCCTCCTGGACACTGTCAAATTTTAAAGGTGTTTTGTAAATGGAGACTTGTCTAAGATTTTCCAAGCACTCTAGGAGATTTAATTTTATTTTAGGTTATGTCTAAATCCCCTAGATTGCTTAAAAATCTCAGCCACTGTCCTTCGCTACCCAAGATGTAATATCACTATAGGACCTGCATGCATCTGAAAAGACAAAAGCTGCTGACCAAGATCTGTTAATGCTGAGAACTTCCACTGTGTATTGCAAGGCCAGACTACGTACAGGCAAGAGAATTTGCTGCACAGCACCCGCACTGTGCAGGACTGTATGTTTGGGAAGCATGTACCTAGTCCACTGATCTAAATACACACAGAAATACTGTCCAGCGATATTATCATTAAAAGATAAGGGAGGAGGCAAAGGCTATTTGGCCCTGAGGCAGATTTCCACACAAACACCACCAAGGGCTTAATCTCTTCTCCCTGTCCAGGTTAATTAGCCACCATAATCTGAATGGAGAGCAGCAGCCGAAGCAACAGCCTGCCTACAGAATTTTTAGCATTCCCTGGACTCTGACCAGAAGGCAGAACTGTGACACCTATGAGAGAAGAAAGGCTCCGGCTAGGGACCTCTTGTCTTGCTACTTAATCTCTAAAGGTCTAAAGGAAAAAGATCTGTCCGTACCACTAATCCCCCTGCCCTCTCGGGGGAAGACAATAAAACTTCTTCACAAGAAGAATTAGGGGCTGGAATGGAACGAGAGAGGATACAGAGGAGAAGATTGAAATAGTGCCCTCTGTTGTGTCTCATCACAAGATGATGTAAAGCCACCTCAACACTTCAGGACTCTTTCCACGACAGCTGCCACAACTGGGGAATTTCCCTTCTCATCTTTTTCAAGCCCTGGCCTCCACTGAGCTCAAAAAGGCTGGAACTTCTACAGGCTCATTTCCTGTGGAATATATGGATGTTTCCCTAGAACCCTGCACATCTGACTTTCCACAGAATCCTAGGACTGTCTCTGGTGTATCACAGGGAATAGAACACTTTGGGGCTACTGTGTTTCACACCCAATTTTAACAACAACTTTTCAGAGCTTCTTTTGAATGATTTCAGCAATCACTTTTTTCCACATAGTCACAAGATTATTTCTTTTTTTTATTTTATTCTGCATGCTTTCCATTAATTAGGTCTCATCATATGGTAACATACTGCCTGCTTTTATCGTGAAGCACATTATCAAGGTGAATACTAGAACTCTTTATATTATTGTTCTCCCCACCTTACAACTGTGAATGCTCACACTTTCTAAGAACAACACTGCTTCCCTGTCACATACAAGAATATATCAAAGGTAACTTGCAGAGGGATTGTACTTTTTACGGAGGACAGTAAACACAAGCTGCAAATTTTATTCTAACTACACAAAGATCAATACAGAGCAACCTATTATTTTCTGACTAAATTCAGAAAGTCATTGATTGCAGTCCCATTCACATTTGACAGAAGTTACCATGTAACTGGTTTTAGCAATATCCTCCTTCTCATAAATCATGACTAGATTATTCTGATAAATTACACAAACCCATTAAATCACAGCAGTAAGAAAAGATTAAAATAGTCTTAGGCTGTTCCCTTATTGTAATTAGATAAAATACAGGAAAAACAACAAAGCCCATATGGTTTCTTTTTGGAGATTCATATTGCATTAGCGATCATGGATGTGAGTTGAATATCAAAGATAATTGGATTGTGCTACAGTTTGTTTTCAGTTCAACTAAATTTAATGCACATTTTTCCTCTTTAAAAGTCATGTCTCTCCCTTCAGTCTTGATTAGTTTAATATAATTTTGTTAACATGATAAATAATAAAAAAAAAAACCTAACAACTACTAACATCATTAGCTTCTGCTAACTGTGCAGGCATTCAGTTCAATACTAAGGGAAATAGTGTCTCTGATCCTCTTGGCTTCATGAGAGTTTTACATTCTACACTTTATTTTTACTCCGAAAAACCACTATAGCAGGGAAGACAATATAGGTTTGACAAAATTGGATCACATCTGATATGACTTAGAATCAGACACTGATGTTTTCAATGTAGAAGTTTACAATCATATGGAGAGGCTCTTCCGTTGTTTAGAAATTGTAAATAAAAATTCCATGCTGTTTGTGTTTCAGTTTTAAATAGCTGCCCATCAGCCTAGGAAAAGATTACATCAGTTTGTCCATAATTTCTTCCTTACAGGAAAATGTTTAAAACCATAGTATCTTGCCTTACAGCATGCACAGAATTATCTTACTAAACCATGCTGTTCTAAAGCCTTTGTGGTACCTAAATTGCAGTTACCAAAAAGTTCTACGTTTTGCTGGTCTGATAAATCTTTAGGTTCAAAGACTTTATTAACACTGTAGACAAATTGTCAACAACTTAGATATACTAGTGGATAAGTCCTCTGCTCTCCCTCAAAGGAACACGGAGCAATGTTCTAGAATATACTTTGTCTGAATATCAGATTGTCACTCCTGGTAGTTTGCTGCTTTATAAAGGTGAACGTGGTGTCTAGTTAAAAGGGCGCTGTGAAAACCCTCTATAAAACTACATACAAGCTGAAGTTTGATAGAAAGAGGGGTTCATAGCAGCAGAGTAAAAGTATCTTCCCCTTCCACCTACCAGCTAAAAGACAAAGGGAAATAGCCAGGAGTCTTTGCTGAATCCCAGGACCGTCTTTGCTCTGACTCTTCTGCTTCTCCAAGTGCAGTCACTCTGTGTTACAGAGTTCTCATTTTTGTGCTGTCCAGTCTCATGTGTTCCTGGAAATGGACCTGATATAAAGGCTGATCTTTGTCAGCTGAATTGCTGTTGTCTTAGCAGCAGGAGGCCACCAGGCTGCTAGTTTTATCTTTTAATTCATTTTCCAGCTGAAAAAGTTTAACTCTTTCATGTCCTATACTGTATACCCCGTTGCAAACCAACCAGTTGAGAACACCAGGCTTTAGCTAAATCTATTTCCGGCTTCTGACTGTACCAGCTATGGTAACACTCACATCTTTACTGTAATAAAGCCAAAAAGAACAGAATCAAGATGCCCAGTGAAAGTCAGAACTTCATTTTTTAGACCCAGGACCAAATTTTACTGTTTTTTGGGTGCACAGTTGGAAATGCTGCACTGAAGTCACTTGCCAGATATTGATATCAATAATACATCCTCACCATAATCAAGCAACATCCTGAAGTCCTTATGCAGCCTGTACACTTTCCTTACGTAAGCAGATACCTAATAAAGTCAGTAGGCCAGAGTGGGATGTCTCATGGGAAATATGAAAGCTCTGAAGCGTCTCTCTGAACTTCTCCAGTGAGGAACAGAAATAGTGGTGACGATGGGATCTGCGCCCAGTGAAAGAATCTCAGGATCATTCCCCACCGCCCCTGAAATCTTTGGGTGTTTGCCAGAACTGCCTAGGGATTTCTGACTCCATATCGGCAAAGGCTGTATGGTGGGATGAGGTCACCCCATCCGTACCCCTGCTTCCCAACTCTATTCGTGCTCAGCTCAGAGTAGCATTCTTAGGAATAAAGAGGGGGGTGGACAGTGCCACAAAGCTGTTGACTCCACCTAATAGATGCACACATGCAGATATGCAAACTGACTGTGTACCCTGCACATAGACTTAGGAGATCAGGATGCAGTCAGTAAGCTCGTGCATGACTGGATTCGTACCTTGCTCTTTCGCCTATAGGGAGGAAGACTGAGCTGTCCTTTACGAGAGACAGGTTTCCCATCTTGCACGTTGTGGCTGCATCTAAACTATCAATTTTTGGGGGGAAAGCCAGGTCTTTTTTGAAAAAAAACTTGGAGCAGCTACAAAAAATCCATTTTTTCAATCTGAAATTGAAAGAATGCAGCCCTTTTTCCCACAGCCCTCCTCCTCTCCCAGATGAGGAAGAGCATTGTTTTCTGAAAGATTCTTTTGAAAAAAATGCATGTGTAGACACTCTGTAGGCCTTTCTTTCAAAAGAGCAGTTCTGATGGTGCTAGATTTTTCAATCCCTGGCCCATTCTTTCAAAAGAGCAGGGTCTGTGTGGACACTCTCTATGGAAAGAGCAGATCGATCTTTTGATCCACTTTTTTGTGCATGGACGCACTCTTTCAAAAGAAGTTTTTTCAGGAAAGCTCTTCTGAAGAACTTCTTTCAAAGGATTGCTGTAGTGGAGATGCAGCCTCTGAGAGTTATTCTGATATAAACTATTAGTATTGTACAGGAACAGGACTGGCCACCAGGAAAGGAGTATTTTGTTCCTAGCAATATGAAGAAGGCTTTTTGTAACATCCTCCTACACTGTGATGCACTTAACCTAGAGCAACACACATTCTAGCCCTTAATTGCTGTAATAGTTTTGCCTTCTGTAAAACAGGGGTTACCCTTCCCTGCCTTGCAGGGTGGCTAAATTAATTTTTTTTTTAATGTGCAGAGCACAAAGAAATTTCAGGAGTACATGGAAATAAAAAGCAATAGTGAAGTTGTGACTGTTCGAGCTTCATCTTTGCCACTGAGTAGCAAATGCTTCTCCTGACAGCCTATTACCCCTGAACGTGCTTTTTCTTGCTCCTGGCAGTGCATTCTGCTCAGTGTCACTTTTCTGTTCCAATGGCCCTGCCTCTACATTTGTTCTGCTTTTACTGAAGGTATCCAGGGCCTCCCACGCAGCCTGTTTGAAGGTCAGGAAAGGAACTTTTTTTTGGTTCATATGTGCAAGATGATTGTTCTGCAGGAGCTAGGCAAACTCAGCGTGATATTATTAGCAGCCAAAGGAACTGGGGTTTAACATGAGCCTATCTGCAATCTATTGTTGGCATCTAGTCCACTGACACCCTATCATCCCAAGACAGATTAATGCAGAGCTGTACAAAGTGGGGAGCAGGCCCCTCAGGAGCATGTGAAATTTCATAAGGGCGGGGGGCATGGCACAATTGGCTGTTGGAAAAATACACTGCTGTTTTTATGTCTGTGTAGTCACATAATGATAAAGTTCTTATGTTCTACAGACTTATTCTCTTACACATGCCAGAAGGTTTCATTTTTGTTTTTTCTGTACGAACATAATCCAGATTGATGGAAATTTTGGTTACATTAGACCAGGAGACGGGCGTGAGGGCTTGCTAACTGCAGGGATGAACAGTGGGACCAAACACAAAAAGTTTGCTCAACCCTGGCTTAATGCATTGTGTTGGGGCCAGCCTGTCCTTCCCTTCATGCTTGCCGAAAATCCTACAGGAGGGGGCCAGAAAGGCCTGGCACCTTTGACTGCTGAAGCATTCCGCTGATTGTCGTATTGGAGGAACATGAAGGAAGAAGTTGCCCCCCTTCCAAGTAAACTTGGCATTTGGTCCTGAGAATCTGCAGCTCACTGGGAACTTGCCAGAAGTGAGGGCCATCATGTCCAGCAGCCATATCCAGTGGCTCAGGGTCTCACTGCTCCCCTCCCAGCTCAGTGCGATGCTGCCACCCACTGTTTCTAAGGGATCGTGCCTCAGAACTGATGGGGGACAGGGCCTGCTCTGAAATGTTAATCTGATATTCAGAGATGCTGATCACTTGCTTCCACTGACTTCCAAGGCCATCGTGGTGCTGAGCACTGCAGAAGAAGTTGGCCCATAGCGCTAAGTGGATTGCCCAGAAAGGTGACGGGGGAATGACAAATGCAAGGGATCTAGTCCACAGACTCACCGATTCTACAGAGGCTCCCCTGCCTCCAAGCTATTTTCTAGAACCAAGAGAATGGTGCTGCAGAACAGGGTGCCCTGAAGGAGCAGAGCCCCCACTTCACCTGTTCCTGTGCATGAAAGGAAATGCTTTATGACCAACACAAGCCTCTATTGAAGGCTATGCTGCAAAGTCTCACAAACAAGTTATTCCCATGACCACTGGCCTCCACACCTGTTCATCGCATTCTTTTTTAGCTCCGGTGTTTCAGTCATTTTTCCACCATCCTCACTGGGATAGGTGAAGTGGCAGGGAAGTGCTGTGGGAGGAGGAAAAGAAATGGTGCCTCCAAAGAGCCCTTTTCGTCAAATAGTCTTTGAGATTTACAGATGGGCTCAAACAGCCTCAGGTCAGCCCCTTGGCGTGCACCATGTGCTGGGATATGGAATCAGTGACCAATAGCTATTCCCCACTCCCAAAACATGCCCTTCATAAGCCAGATATGTTCATGCTCAGGTGCGTTAGTCAGAGGACATGCAGTGATACTAAAGGCTGCTGGCCCCCTTTATAGCAGTGACGGTGATTGTAGGCAATTTGTGAGACATTTCTTCACATCAAAGAACACGAGAACCAGGAGGACCCTAAAGAAGTCATCAAGTCCACCCCTTGCACTCACAGCAGGACTAAGCACCATCTCTAGACCATCCCTGAGAGGTGTCTGTCTAACCTGCTCTTAAAAATCTCCAGTGATAGAGAGTCCACAACCTCCCTAAGCAATTTATTCCAGTGGTAACATGCTGACAGACATTTTTGCCTATTGTCCAAGCTAACCCTCGCTTGCTGCAATTCAATGTCTCAGTGTCCCTCATTCCAGCAGGTGCCACAACCCCACTCTTCCCAAGCGGCCAGTGCATCTGTGGCAGCCACATCACAGCCTGATTCCTCCTGGCCAGTCGGCAAGCCAGGCAGCAGCACCGCAGCGCCACCTTCCCTGACATCTGGGGAGCTGAGCTGCAGCCCGAGTTCTCCTGGCTGGCTGGCAAGAGGAGGCAGTTTTGGGAAGGGAATGCTATTTTTTGCCTATGCTACCCACCGCCCATGTTTATAAGGCCTATGAATCCTAGACTCTGTTAAAGAAAAGCGAATAAAACAGATGATTAAAAACGTGTGCCATTAACCAGATGCACATGAAATTCACGGTTGGCAACTTCCTGTTGCATCCTGCCCACACCTCCTTCACCTCTGTATCTGTTTAGCTTGCAAGCTCCTCAGGGCCGAGAATATGCCTAATTCTTTGATGTGCCTAATATACTTCCTTTAAAAATAAAACAATACAGTCTCCTCCTCGAGCCGGGGCAAAGCTTACTACTTCAAAAGGAGATGCCTGAGCAGCTTCTGCACAGCACTTGGGTGCTCAACTCAGACACGGCGGGGGCAACAGGCCAGCCTAGACTCCGTGCCATGCAAAATATATTGTTTTCCAAGCCCTTACAAGACTTAGGCACAGTTGCAACATGAAAGGCAAAATGGTGCACTTGCTATGGGAGCTGCCTAGGTGAGTGGTGCAAAGTGGACCTGTCTGTGCCTATGGTTCAAAAGTGATCACGCTAGCCTTGGCAAAGGGGATGAGGATGGGTAAGGATGAAGGCTAAGTGGCTCTGCCCTAGGGCTGCTTCAAAAGAGGAACAATGGATGACCCTGGCAGCACACAGCAGCCTGTGAGCTAGCAACTGTAGGCTTGATCATGCTCTTGCGGAAAGGGAAGGTAACCTGGCTGCATTTCTTCCTGGTATTCTTCTCAGGATGAGTTCTCTCATCCTGACATCATGTGGTGTGCTACTGGGACAAGTCTCCTATGCCTTCTTGGTCAGTGCTTTCAAGGAACACTAGCAAAGGCATGCTCCTCACAGCCTGCTGGCCAAGAAAGTACTCCCAGAAGCTGGTGGGAAGTGTGTAATTGGGGACTTTGTGATGGTTTGTCATAAAGACACAGCCAGCCGGACAGCTGCATGTCTTTCCAGCCAGCAGGTCATACCCAGCTGTGGCCATAGCATCTGGACATCACTTCTAGTGCTCTCTTGAATACTAGAGTGAGGTCCTGTCTGGCTGCTTGCATGGAGGAAATGAGGAAGGAATCACCTTCCTGCCCTCTTCTCCATATCAAGCTCGCACAGTGCGCTGCAGGAGGTTCTACCGCCAAATATTTAATTCTATGCACATGGCATTTCCTGTGATCTCACCACTGAACAAGTGAGAACCTCGTTGAAGCCCAATTCCACTTTACAGATGTCCTATTCATGGTCAAGCTTAGCTTTTGATCTGATGTTTGAGATTAGCTGCACTCTCTCACTTGGTTTAAATACCAATGTGTAAAATAAATTTTTTAGACTTTGTTCTGATGGGCTAGCTACTGGGTTTTGCTATTTCAGATATGAAAAATGTTATTTGAGATGATTGCAATTCTTACCAGAGCTGGAATGTGAGGACCCCCTTCACTTCTCAGAGGCAAAACCTCCATGCGTTTCATTGCTCTTGCTTGTGTGCTAAAATGCAGGGGGGTTTCTGCTTTCATTACAGAACATATTTGTATTGCAGTCTGAAAGGGCTTCTCATTTGTGAGCTCCCTGGTGGCCAGCCGTCTTTTCTGAGTCTGGTGTTACTTAGCCAGCCATTTTTTTTTTTTTTTTGTAAAGCTATGTAGTGCCTAGAGGGCAAAAATACAACCAAAAGACAAAAATATGTGTTAAAATTGTTTCGAGAACAAATGCTGTTAGAATGTTTTATTAGAGTCCAGGGAAATTACTTTTAAAATACATATACACTATATTAGCAACAGTAATACAGTTTTAAAAGCACACTAGTAAAAGGTAAATGATATTTTAAAATTGAGCCAGTTTTTTTAAACCCAGTTGTATTAGGATCCCTTCAGACACATTACTTTTTCAGCAATGTAAAAAAAATCATAATATTATAATTGGCAAAATACAGATCATTTAGTTGCGTGTGTATTAGAAATAGAAACTGCCTTTACTATCAAGTTTTTTTCCTTCAGCCTTGAAATATAGCAATGAAGATATGGTGAATTGCCTTCATGTCCATTGTTGTTAATGGATTCCTACACCCCCAGCCACCTAAACAATTATCATAAGACAAAACATTTCTCTAATTAACACCTTGTTCTTTCTGGGACTTGGCAAACCTTTTAAGCAAACTGCACACAAAAATATTATTTTTCATACTTTAGCTTGGCTCATACTGAGACCAACTGTTAAGTTTTATCAACCTTTGTTATCACATTAAAGACCTTTTGCACCATATTAATTCTTAGGAATGGCAAAAACTGGAGATTTGGGCATAAGGGGACAAAAATCTTGTACTATATTTTTGCAAATTCATTTCATGTGGTTCCAAGTCCTCAAAGCTTTGTATTCTGTAATAGGTCAAACCCGCCTCCCACCACACCACACCACTTTTGTGTGTGTGTGTGTGTGTGTGTGTGTACACGCGTGCACAATTCAGCATTTAGCAGTTTATTAGATTCATAGAACCAGAATGAGCTTGAGAGATCATTGAATCTGATCCCCTGCACCTTTGGCAGGGCCAAGTGTAACTGCTCACAGGCAGACTTGAACCTGGGATCTCTGGAGTTTAGTGCAGGCATGTCTATAGGTTGAACTAAAAGCCAGCTGGGTCTCAGCTCAAGCTGTAGAGGACACTCATTCATTCTCTGTGACGTGGTGTAGGTGCCACTCCATGGGCTAGTGAACCACACGTAGGTGCGTGGGTTACACAAGCACCAGCTAAAGCACCCCCAACAGGTGGTTGTCTAACCTGCTCTTAAAAATCTCCAGTGATGGAGATTCCACACCCTCTCTTGGCAATTCATTCCAGCGCTGAAGCACCCTGACTAGAGAAGTAGAATCCCATAGAACTGGTTAACCAGTTAAACTCTAGCTTTAACCAGTTAACTGATTAAATGGGGGCAGGGTGGGGTGAGGAGGCTGCAGTGGCGAATCAGGGACCAAGGCTGCGCCCCAGCTGGAGCATCCCTGCCCACATCCCCACTGTAGGAGGAAAAGAGGGTACAGCAGCAGTCTGGATTGGGAGCTCCATGGGCAGGTGCTCCCCAGCCACTCTACCCACTCATTCCCAGGGCCATCTAGGAATGGGCTACTCTAGCCCAGCTGGAACTTCCTAGCCCTTGGGGGCCCCATGGGATGAAGCAACCCCTGCCTATGGCAGCTCCAGTCCCTACCAATTAACCGTAACCAGTAAGCCTCATCCATTTAGGGTGAGGCTTACTGGCTAACCAACAAAACTTTAACATCCATAACCCTGACAGGAAGTTTTCCCTAATGGCCAACTTAAACCTCCCTTGCTGTAATTTAAACCAGTTGCTTCTTGTCCTATCGGAGGTTAAGGAGAATAAATTTTCTCCCTCTTCCTTGTAACAATCTTTAAGGAATTTGCAAGCTGTTATCATGTCCCTTCTCAGTCTTTTCTTTTCCAGACTAAACAAACTCAATTCTTTCACTCTTCCCTCATAGGTCATGTTTTCTAGCCCTTTAATTATTTTTATTGCTTTTCTCTGGACCTTCTCCAGTTTGTCCAGATCATTCCTTTAACGCGGTGCCCAGAATTGGACACAATACACCAGCTGAGGTGTAATCAATGCATAGCAGAGTGAAAGAATCACTTCTCACGTCTTGCTTACAACACTCTGGTTAATACATCCCAGAAAGAAGATTGCCTGCCCCCCGCCAACAATGTCACACTGTTGAGTCATATTTAGCTTGTGGTTCATTAGGATCCCTGGCTCTTTTTCCACAATACATCTTCCTAGACAGTTATTTCCCATTTTGTATATGCACAACTGACTGTTCCTTTGTAAGTGGAGTACTTCGCATTTCTCCCTATTGAATTTTCATCCTATTTACCTCAGATCATTTCTTCAGTTTGTCCAGCTCATTTTGAATTATACTGTCCTCCAAGGCACTTGCAACCCCTTCCAGCTTATCATCATCTGCCAACTTGTAAGAGTACTCTCTATGCCACTATCTAAACCACCTGTCTTGAAGTTTTATGAAGTGGGGTATTTAAATTTTTACACAAAATTAATATGGCCTTCACCTTTGCTCAGTGAAGGAGAAAATGTGGGCTACAGCAACCAATGTAATATAACCTCAGCATTTAAACTGTATAGCCCAATGGCCATTTCCCACTGGGACCCCACACTGTAACCAGCACCATACTGATTCTTGTAATGTGTACATGATGGCTCCAAATGGAGCAAGCTAAAAATGTAATTTCCAGCACCAACATTGAATATAAGAGGAGCCATACTAGATCAGACCTGTGGTCCATCGAGCCCAACAGCTGTACTACGTTTTTTTTTTTATGCTGTAAGTTTTTGTCTTTAGCTACCCGATCTTCATATTCCTTCTTGACTTGCCTTATGATACTTTTATAATCAAAGGATATGTCTTCACTATCAGGAAGAACAACTAATCCAGGTCAATATTACTGGTTTTGATTTCATGCACCTGGTACAGACATGCAAAACCGAACTATCTGGGGTCAGCTGTCAACCCCTGTACTCCTCAATAGCGCGATGAGTAAGGGAGATTGACGGGAGAAACTCTCTAGTTGACCTTCCTCTGTGAAGACAGCTAGGTAAGTCGATCCTACCTATGCAAGTGCAGAAGCTAGAATTGTGTATCTGCAATTGACTTACCTGCCTCGTGCAGCCCTGCCCTAAGATGTGACTTGCTAGCATTTGTACAAGTATTTTCCTCACAGGGCTTTGACCTCCAATTTTTAAAGAATACCGTTTTTCTGCCTCTTTTACTCTTGCTTACCCATGGCCGCGTTGTTTTGGCCCTCCGACAGTTTTGCTTTATTTGGAATATTTAGTGTCAGCCTTTATTACCGTGCTTTTACGTATTCTCCATGCAGGTTGCAAGGATTTCACCCTCCTGACCGTTACTTTCAATTGCGTGTAAAATCATGCTGTAATCTGGTCGTTGTATCACCAAGCAACTGAGTGATGGAGAACCACAAATGGTTCTGAGCTGCCTTCCGTTATAAACTCTCCCACCCTTCCACATCTAGGCAACCCGATCTTTTGTCCCCAAACCCCCCAAAACATGGGGGAGGGAAATGGGGACAGTTGCCCTTCAACCCAGTGAGGCAAGTGGCAGCAGCCAGAGCCCTGGGTCCTTTAAACTGCTGACAGAGCACTGCATACTACAGGCAGCGCTGAGGGCTGGTGGTGTGAGCTGCGGTCTGAGTGGATCTGAGCATTGTCTGCCCTAGCCCCATCCCTTCTGCCTGAGGCCCCCCCCCGTCCTTCACCTTCTGGCAGTGTGGAGCAGGGCTGTCCTCACCTTTCCCAGGGGGCCAGTGAGGCTATCGGCCCTTCTGTCTCCCAACCCATCTCTCGCCAAATCTTCCTGATACTGGTTCTGGTAGGGGAGGTCTAACGACTTGCTGTCCCTTCTGGTGTCTTTGAGGAATAGACAGCTGGTCACAGCCAATCCTGATACCATCACTGTGCCATCTTTTTAATTCTGACTAGCATCCCCCTAGAGTGCCCAGGAGTACACTAGAAGAGAGCCAGCTAACGTGCCTGTCTGCACAAACATCTCTGAGGAGGTGTGGCCTGCTAGTTAGTAGCCCCCACATCTCTCCTGGTGGCTACGGTGTATATGTTGCTGCTGCATGCCAGAAGCAGAGTTCTGTGCCTCTCAGGGTATTGTGTGCCAGTTGACAAAATACTTATGGCAGAGGACAGAATTGGTGCTGGTTCTGCCGTCTTTCATAGAGCTGGTTAGGTCAGGAAAAGTCCTCATGCCGTCGGAGCATTTGCTGACACAAATGAAATGACATTACATTAAGTATTGCCTATATGTTTCAGTGAGGCGTGAACTCCTCCCACAGTTAGGTGGCAGCTGAGTAACCCTTTGTACCAACTGCCTTGAGTGGACAGAAAGCGGGTTTCATCTTTCTTGCCGTTGAGGACAGAGATTTAACGGTCTCTGGAGAGTGCAGTGGAAGCGTCTCCAAGGGGGTGTGGCCTGTTGTGTTTTGAAGCAGAATATGATCCAGTGTAAAGTGGCTCTGCCCAAAACATTATAAGCAGGCCCAGGGATGCGGGAGGGAGAGGGCAACTGCCCAGGAGCCCAGCAACACAAAAGGGCACAGGGCTCTCAGCCTAAGCCACGGGCCCTTTAAATCACTACTGAAGTGTCACATGGTGCACTCCAGGCAGTGCTGAGAGCTGGGGGAGGGAAGTGCACCATAGCCTGGGCGGCGCTGAGGTGGGCTGGCTGTCTCCAGCCCCATCCCTTCCCCCTGAGGCTCCATCTCCTCTGAGGGAGCACAGTAGGCCCTCACCACCTCACTCAGGGGCCTGTCAGACCTCGTGTTTGTGTGTGAGACTTTCGGCCTAGCCAGCTTTCAGGTGGCACTAGCGTCCCCTGACAGGATTTTCTGTGGTGGTACGTGGGGAGTCAAAGTATGATCCTTGGTGGTATGTACTGAGCTAATGTCTTACCATGGCACTAGGGTGTGTGCTATGCTGTCTGAATACAGTGCAGACCTGCCCTACGTGATTTATGTCTAAGTGATGGGAGATTGCCATTATTTTTTTTTTTAAATAGCCCCAAGTAAAGTCATGGAATTTCTACTAGAATGAGCAATTGCCCCATAACTGATATTTTTTCTGATTATATTTTAGGCACCCATATTTTTAGAATTATAGATAAAAAGATTTGAATTATCTACTTTTGAGGTCACAGTCCCTACTTAAACAGAATGCCTCAGCCTGTTTGAAATGTTACATTGCTAACCAAAATACAAAAAAAAAAATGTATCAGAAGCCATGGCTTTTCTTCTTTTAAAAAAATCTACTTTCATTATAAAGTAATATTTTTGTGTTCTTACTGTAGATCAGGGCAAGACACGGAGCTTGTTTGTCTGTTTTCAATATCAGCACAAGCATGTTTCCTCATCCTTGTTACATCCAGCATCTCTGGAAAGCATGTTCAAAGGCTATGGAGAAGTGAAATATTTCTCTATTTATTTTCAAAAGAGAACTCGATCCAAGTGTTAAAAAGCTGTGGAAAATAAACTCAGCAGAGAGAGGAGTAGCATGAAGCTATGACCTTTGAATACCTCCCAGTCTCTTTCATCTTGGTCTGAAAACCTCCTTGTTAATCAAAGTAATTGCATGAGACCCACTCAGGAAATTCTTCAACATTTAAAATGAAAACTTGTCACTACAAATTCACCAGTAAGGCTAAAATACAGATTATCCCCATCAGACACTGGGGGAAAGTTGGCTTTGCAGCAGTGAAGGCCAAACAAAAGCCTTCCACTCCATCTTGTTTATCTTAAACACACATATGCATGCACAGTGCTTCCGTTAGATGCTATTTTCTTTCCCCCCCATGTGCACATTATTTAAACTGTCCACTGGAAGTTCATTTAAAGCATCTCTCCCTGGAATGAGGCTCATGGCTGGTTTCCAGCAAGTCAGTCATATGATTAAGCCACCATGGGGCAAGATGGTGAATTTCGCTTTGAATTTTCAACATCACTTCTTTGGTCTCACCTTTGATCCCATGCAAATGCAAGTGACCTCTCCAGTGTAATTTAGACAGATTTGAAGCAGATGCACAGACTCCCACAGAAAATGTCGTCGGGAACATGTGCTATTTTTGACCACAAATATATCACCCATATTCCTGCTCTCAGCTGGAGCGTGCATACATAACATAGCCAAGACAATCTGAACATTTTCCAAATTACCGTGTTTAAACACTTGAGTATCCATCTATTTTCTAAGAGTGCAATTTATGAAAACAGAGGTACAGTGTAAGCTGAAATCAATGGAACAGTTTAACCTCCAAACCACTAAGGATGAATAAGCTCCTTCTTTAAGGCTCTTTACTATAGGATTTGAAATAGGCATATGCCTGTGTCTCTCTCATCAGGATCACTACCCCCCACTACCCACTGAAATCAGAGGGTGTCCTTACCCTGATTTCAATGGGCTTTGGATTAGACTCCTATGCACACGTTTAACTTCAGAAACCCACGATACTGCCTCACCAGTAAAGTTAAACACATGTATAAGCATTTGCAAGACTAGGGCCATAATGAGTACCAGATTTTACTTCCCCTCACTGCCATCTTATTATAGTTATTTGCATTACTATCACGCCTAGGAGCTCAATCGTGGACCAGAACCCTGTTGTGTCTAGATCAGGGACCAGCAACTTTTACAAGGCAGAGTGCCAAAATTTAACCTTTCGACCTCTCTGTACCAGCGCCAGTGATACTTTTAACGTTGCTAATAGTCCTACTTATAACAGCTTCCTTAATAAATAAATGAAGATGCAGAGTGTCACCATTTAGGTGGGGATTGGTAACATTAGCTGGTCTTCTGTTAATCCACAGGCGGCATGTCCTTGAGCAAGCTCCCTGCTGCATGGGGGAGGAGGGGTGAGGCTGAGCTCCTGCCTCACATGCCACTCATGCCAGGGTGAGGGGTAGGGTTGCTGACCCCTGACCTAGCTAGTGCTGCCTCTTTTGTCTTTGTTTCTATCTCCCTATTCTCTTCCACTGCCAGAGTGTCCTGATCCCAGGTAAGATCCCTGGTATGATTTGCCTGTCTGCAGCTAGTTCTTGGGTGAGTGGGAGATTGGAAGGGCAGGAAGAAAACTGAGTCAGGAACGGCTTCTCCTGAGGGGACGAGAAGAGGGTACACCGTTCTCAGAATTCATGGATTGTCTGAACCCCAGGATTTCATTTATCGCAGGTTGTGTGACACTGTAAAGCACAGTGTGGACTTGGTGCACCTGAGACAAGCAGATATTTAGAAATCTAGTAGAAAATTACATGGAAGTATCCAAATGCTAAAATGAAGGGAGATACTGGGAGTGTGGGTTTGTTTTTCTGAGATGTGTGTTCTAAAAATGTAGGAGGCTAAGTCGGTAGTAAAGTAGGGCTAGCATAAGGCTCAGAAAATGAATCACTCCTTATTACTCAGGAATATTACATCAAAACAACTGAATTCAAACACAGCTGTTTGCTAGCTTGGCTTCAGCAATATAGAGGACATGCAGCCTTAATGTCATGTAAAACTTAGTGATTTAGCATACCAAGAACCATCTCTGTGAGATTAAGGGCTGCTTTTGGGACTCTGCTTTTCTTAAAAAAGATGCTCAAAAGCTGGTAACATCACATTTCAACTACTTTGGAGTCTTTTTGTAATATCACACATATTCCTGGTCTCAGCCAGAGTGTGCATACGTAACACAGCCAAGACAGTGTTGCTTTGCAAAGTTAGTGAAATACTTTATAACTGAACCTTTATTTTCAAAATACACAGCATTTCACAAATTCTGCTTTTAAAACCAAAATCAAACCCAAGCATTCCGTTACTCCTGAGCAGCAATTCCATCAACCATTTGAGGCATGAAGGGAAGCAACAAATGAGAGTGAAAAGGTGAATTTGAGCACTGTGTTTCAAAGCACCTGTTATAAGCAACAGTAAGGGAAAAGAACTTAAAATATTACGAACAACATATTGACCATACCCTTGAAATTGCTGTTCAAATGCCACTCCTGATGCTTTTGTGTGAGCTGAATAGAGAATGCTGTTCTTTCCAAAGATGCTTGCCAAAGTCTGTTCATTACATTCTGGGACACTGCAAGGGCATTTGTTGATTTCAATGGCCTAACAGTAAAGTGGAACACTTCTTTGTGAAGGACAAAGACTGATGTTACATTTGTCCTTCCCTGGAACCCCTTGCAGTGGAACAAAATGAAAGTGCTTCTTACTTTGCCCACATTACCAAATTGTGGCTGTTACTCATTTTGGGAGATTAAGGACTTAGGCTGTGTCTACACGTGCACACTACTTCGAAGTAGCGGCACTAACTTCGAAATGGCGCCCGTCACGGCTACACGCGCCGGGCGCTATTTCGAAGTTAACTTCGACGTTAGGCAGCGAGACGTCGAAGTCGCTAACCCCATGAGGGGATAGGAATAGCGTTCAACGTTCGAAGTAGGGACCGTGTAGTCGTTGCGCGTCCCGCAACTTCGAAAATGCAGGGTCCGCCATGGCGACCATCAGCTGAGGGGTTGAGAGACGCTCTCTCTCGAGCCCCTGCGGGGCTCTATGGTCACCGTGTGCAGCAGCCCTTAGCCCAGGGCTTCTGGCTGCTGCTGCGGCAGCTGGGGATCCATACTGCAGGCACAGGGTCTGCAACCAGTTGTCAGCTCTGTGTATTTTGTGTTGTTTATTGCAACTGTGTCTGGGAGCGGCCCTTTAAGGGAGCGGCTTGCTGTTGAGTCCGCCCTGTGACCCTGTCTGCAGCTGTGCCTGGCACCCTTATTTCGATGTGTGCTACTTTGGCATGTAGACGTTCCCTCGCAGCGCCTATTTTGATGTGGTGCCGCGCAACGTCGAAGTTGAACATCGACGTTGCCAGCCCTGGAGGACGTGTAGACGTTACTCATCGAAATAAGCTATTTCGATGTAGGCTTCACGTGTAGACGTAGCTTTAATGTGACTCCTGCTGAAATCATTATGGATGCAGCCATTGCTCCAGAAGGGAACCACATCAGATCCTAGACCTAAGATGCTTATCTACTTGGCTGACACCATTTAATTTCCTCTAGACCATGCTAACCATAACTTTACCAGACACTGGGGCATTATTAACAACCAAAACTGGACTTTGATACAAAGGAAGACAATGGTTTGTTTTTGTTACTATTTAAATTACCTCTCCCTTGCTATAATAAACAGGTGACACTGTTTATCCTTGAGTGGATAGGGTGCCTCTGAGCTGAAGCCCCGTCTCATCTGTGAAACAAACCAGTGGCAACCAGCTGAGATAATATTCAGCTCCCCACTGCTCTAGAAGCCAGGGTTCCCATTGTTTGAGCAAAAGGTGAATGGTTGTTGGCAGCATGAAGTCTGCTCAGCACATGACTGAGCAATTTCAATGCTATCCAAAAGTGCTAGTACCTTGCGCACACGCCTCCCAGCCAGCTAAGTACAATATAGTGGCATGTAATGCGCTCAGTTCTTCTCACAAGGCCCCCTTCCAACCAAGCTCATACTCAAGGTTTCTTTTAGTCTCCAGCTGGGACTCAAAACCATTTGCACAACAGACTGGGCTGCTTACTTTTTAAATTGAGGATTATAGAGTACTAAAGTAGGTGCACTCATTAATCTCACAGATTATTTTAATTTCATTTTAACTGACTGCAGCCATGATATTGGTGGTATGATCATGTTAGATCTCACAAACTTACCAGGGCTGGGCTGGGCCAGGCATTGAGTGGGTGATCTCCAAGAAACACAGGTGCTCCAGGAAGGGGTGGTGGTGAGTCACTCTGATGCACTCTTATTTTGGAGTCTAAAGAATTAACGTCCCCATTTTCCGGTCCCTGCTATGGCCTTGGAGAGAGGGTGACCATATTTCCATGTGCTGAATATAGGTCACCTGGTAAAAATCACTCATGTTCAATCATACAAACAAACATCTAGTTCAGTGTTTCCCACACCTAAAATGTTCATGTAACCTTTTTGGGACTTCGGCCTTTTTGGCACACCCCCTCTCTCAGTGCCCTCCCAGGCTTATCTCCTGACTTTTAGCAATTTATTTTTTGCCACGTACCCCCTGAAACCCTTTTGCATACCACCAGTGGTACATGTCCCACACTTTGGGAAACACTGATCTAGTTGACTGAGCCCATTAAAAAGAAACACTGCGTAGTTGGATTCTTCTTTTGAACCCTACAGCCTTTAGATAAAAGGAGGGGTGACACACACACCTAACTCCCATGGGAGGATGGGAATGACTCACTGACCCAGCCCTTCCTGCCTGGCATACTCTGCCCTCCATGCCTGGCTCAGCTCCCAGAACACGCTCACTTCTCCTGATATCTGACACTGCATGTTCCTTGGGTAAGATGCTGCAGGCAGAGTGCAGAATCATATGCTCTCTCCCCAGATTTCTGCCAGGGTTCTCACCAGAACATGAACAGCTGCAACCTTTCCACACTGTGTAGGAAAAAAAGCATGGGAGCTGCTGCTAGCTGCAGGGGAGGAGTGGGAGGGTGGATGGGAGGGAAAGGGATGATCTGACAGAGTTCATCGCTTCCTTCCCTGGAAGCAGCTTTTCCCTTTCTGTCCACACAGTATCAAAAGGCTGCTCACATCTCCATCTGCTGGCCACCAAGATAATCCAGCTGCCTCTGACCTCTGGCTACAGCCTGTGCAGGAAGGACTTAAGCCCCAAGGATGCATTGTGCACCATGGCCCATGCAACCTGACTGCAGAAGGTTCTGCGAACCCAGCAGAGAAGTGACACAGAAGATGAAGGCACCCTCCAGGGGACAGAGCAGGACCCAGGGCTGGGGGTGTGGGTGTGTGAAGAGGGTACTAAAACTCTGCCCTGGGGGCTATGGAGCATTCAGGTTCAGGGTGTGAACAGGCTGGAGATTACTCTCCATTCCTGCTATGCCACGGCTTAGCTGAGTGGTAGAAAGGCTCCCCTGTGTCTGTGCTGTGTGGGGCTTTGGCACATGCAGAGCTTGGCTCCTCCAGGTCAGTGCTCCAGGCCAGAGGGTCTTGGGCTTTCCCTGGGCACTGGCTCAGTCAGAGGCAGTGGGGAACGAAGGAGCCTCTGATCAGGCTGTTGGTGAGCTCAGTGCTCTGATCAGGGGCTGGGTGTCCGCACAGTGCTGGGAGCCAAGCATGCCCACTGGCAGAGGAAGGGCATACGGAGAAGTAGGGCTGGGACAGAAGGGTGAATTAAGGGGCAAAGCAGGAAGATGGTTAACACAAAGACTTGGCAGCAGAGGTGACATGTAGTCAGCTGCTGCCTGACACCTGTCAGAACTCACCAACTACTGCAGTCAGTGCCAGCTAGAAACAGGATGGGGGCAGGTTCCTGCTGGCAGAGAGCTGGCATGCACCAGGGGCTGCACTGGCAGACCACCAGAGGAGCAGCTGGCTCAGAGTTCTGAATTTTCACCCTTCCTCCTGCCTTAAATACCTAGCTCCATCAACTGGCCCCTGGAGCACTCCTACTTGCCGAGGGCAAGCAGGAAGCTGGATCCACCAGTCCAATGGCGGAGAGAGAAAACATGGGACAATCTGCCAATTTTTAAGAAAAATTCAGGACACCAGCAGGAGACCCTAAATACAGTACTGTCCCTTTAAAAATGGGGCATCTGCTGATCCTGTTCTTCAACCCCCTTCATGCCACACATGGGTCGCAGTGGTTCCTGGGGGAATTCGTTCAGCAGGAATGCAAACTAGGTGTGACACGTACAGTCACTAGTGATGCGGGGGGGGGGGGGGAATGGCTGAAGCACTCTGCATTCTGGTGACTTGGGGCGGAAGGGACGAGCAGATCCCAAGCAGCATAAAGCCACCCTTCCCATCTGCCCTGCCCACAGCCAGTCTTTTAGGCCTCCTTCAAGACACATCACAGACCTGGAGTTCGGGTGGGCACTGTGCCACCAGAGTTCTCTCTTTTGGACAAAATGTAAAACCAAAGTCCCGGTTACACATCATAGCACTTTTCACAAGAGTTGAAGTATTAACCCTGGTGTCTGGGCTGAGTCCTGCTTGCGCAATTGCAAGTTGCTTGTCTAAAGTCCACCTCCTCTTAAACTAGCTTTGCTATTTGTTTTAGCATTCCTTTCCTATGTGTATTGTTGCTACATGACTGCCATGTTCTACCCCAAAAGGCATTGGGCATAAGAATATATATTCTTTGCCAACCTAACTGGCAAGAAACTTAAGTACTGTTCACTTGTTATCTTCAGATGAACAGGGCTATAAAATTAATATGACAATGGTAAGGAGAAGTAAGATTTCAAGAAGATATAGTCTGTTTGTGAAATACTACGTACTAGATCAAGGGTGTGCAAAGTGCGGGTGGCCTTCCTCAGGGCAGCATGAAATTTCATAGGGAAGTGCAGCACAATCAGTGGTTGGGTTTCAGGCTCAACCATCTCATTAAAAATGTTGAACTATGTTACTGTTTTTATGTCTGTGTATTCACATTCATATGCACCGACTAATGAAGTGTTTACATTCTACGGAGTTATTTTCTTACACATGCTGAAATTCTTTTTTTTCATATGAAAACTGAAATTTCCATCAATTTGAATTGCATGAGACAGGTTGTGGGGGCTCTGCTAAGTGCAGGGACGAAAAGTGGGGCCTGCCATAAAAAGTTTGCTCTACCCTGTACTGGATGATCACCTGGCATTGCTCAGATCCGTATCTGAATTAACTTTTGTCTACATTTAAAACATTACTCTGGGGCATGGTGGGAGTGAGGTGGCAGTCTGCAGGCTGACCTGGGCAAAGGGAGGACTACCCCAGCCCGCTCTCAATGCGGCAGCTTAGGGCCAGGTGAGAAGTGCCTCTCCATGGCTGCTGCAGCTCCATTAGACACAGCCAGGTGAGGGTGCATGTCCGGGCTTGTCTGTCCTCTGTGCCAGAGTGAGGAAGGCAGCAGACTACGCACTCTCGCCTCATTGCCTGAGGAAGGGGAACAGCCAGCAATCTCTCTGTATGCATTGGCTGGGTAGGGGGGGCTTCAGTCCTCCACCCACCCTAGGCACCCTGGCCGGGGTAGGCTTGGACTGTCCTGGATGCTGGAGGGGAGGGGGCAGGGGTGCCCCCAGCAATCCCCTTTCACCTGCCTGGTGACTGTCTCTCTTTCCTGGATGGTTATGAGATGCAATCCCATTTCAAGCACACCACGTTCTCCAGGCACAACCAAACCCTGACCTCCCTTTCAGTTCTGATAAGAGGAAGCTGTATAATACACTTGTTGGTCCCGGCTCTGCGGTGGCACAAGCCAGCCTGTGCTGGCTTTCCAGCCACGTGAAGGGTGGCACAGCGAGAGTATCAGCACAGGCCAACTCGCACCGCTGCAGGATGAGGGGAGACCTGACCCTTGTGGGCCTGATCTGGGTTGTGAGCACAGCCAGGCAGGGAGAGCCCTGCTGTGTGCTGCAGAGAAGCACTGTGTGCAGTCACTGCCCGCCCTCACTCCACTCTCACTGCCTGAATCATAGCCAAGGGGAGAGATGGGGGTGGTGCCAGTGGCTGCCTTCCCTGAAGCACGCAGAGCCATACTGAGCAATGTGCGTTCCCCTCCAAGCTGTGCCCCTTCCCTTCCACACCCCACATCCTTCCTGCACCATTCTTCCATCCCAGACCCCCAAACTCTCCTCCCCATCCCTCCCCACCGCTTGCTCCTGTACTCTCCCAGCCTTGCAGGTTCCACCCCCTCACCCCCAGCCAGCTCCTGCACCCTCCCATCTAGACCACTCACCTCCAGCCCACTCCAGCACCCCAATCCCTGCACTCAACCTCCCATTCAGACCCCCCACCCCACCGCACCCCTGAATCCTACCTCCTGCCCAGACCCCGCAGCCCCTCCAGCCCCCTCCCATGCACTGAACCCTCACTTTTGACAAGCGCCTCAGGGGCCAGCACAAAATTGGCTAGCCTCTCAGTTGGGTAAGGGAAAGCTTTTTGCCCACCCAGCTGATTTTCTGTGGGTCTGTGTACTCTGACCCCAAAACAGTTCTGCACCCCTGCATGGTGTGTAATATGTCACACACACAGGGAAAGAACTTTCAATGTACTATACCAAGGGTTGACAACCAAAATAGCAAGAAGAGCCTTTTTTTCTTCCAATTCGGTAAAAAAAAAAAAAAACAATAATTCAAGAGCCACAGAGCCACAATGTATGTGAATTTGAGACAGTCCTTAATAAATATCAAAACGTACTTTCCCTATTTTAAGACTAGCACATACACACAATTTGTAATGCGATGTATGTTTGCTGCAGGACATTCACAAAAACTTTTTACATACAGCAGGGTCTCAACATTCATGAGGGTTCCATGTTAAGAACCCTCACAAGTGTTAAATTTTGCGAATATGGCTCCCACCTGGAGCCCGGCTGCTGGCACTCCTGCCTGGGACTCCAGGGGAAGCGGCCTCTCGGCTGCTCATGAATAACTGAATTTGTGAACATTAAGTTTGCGAATCTTGAGGCCCACTGTATTGTTTCCTGGCACTGTACATGTGGGTTTATACTCTTGTCTTCCTGACTTTCATTCCCAAACCTTCCGTCTCCCCCTGGAGGACGTGAGGGGGAGTTATGCAATGTTTCGAGATCACATACCACTTGGTAGTTTACAGTCCAACACAGCCAAAACAGAACTTGAGACAACCATTCAGATAATGAAGTGGATGCAAAGACCAGGGCTAGAGACCATCATAGGAACCACTTGTAGAACCGTATTTTAAGTATAAGTGTAAGGGGAGGGAGCAAAGATCACAAGTGAAGAAGAAGCAGGGGAGGGTTCCATTCCTCAGAATTCTCCTCTATTTCCCTCCATCCAGTGTTGCTCACAAACTATGTCATATCCATGAATCCAGACGCACACCAGATACTTTGCAGCCAGATGAGGAATTAATCAGAGGAATATCTGGAAAAAATGCAGGGTTTTCCTTTTTTTTTTTTTGCTTTGTTTCATTGCTGCAGGAACTTCACGTTTAACTAAAAAGGGTCCCAGTGTGGAAGTGACTGGATTCCAACCACATGACTAATTATAACTGTACTTATTAAAAACAAATGGAACATACCACATTGCTTTGTTCAACTTAGAATTTATGGTTCAGAGCAGCACAAGGGCCCAGTGGTTATGCACTGGAGATGTGTTCTATTGTGGCCTTATGAAGGAAATAAAACAATGACATGAGGAATACCTGAGTTTCTAGAACGGCTCTAGCATCTCCTCTGGTAAGCTGCACGGCAGAGCTAAACTCTTCATTATCTTAAGTGCCCGCAATACTTCATGAAAATCCTGCTAAAATAAATAAATTTTGCAGCCAAAAGTATGATTTCCTGAAATTTCACAGGCAACTAGCTAAAATTTGAATGCACTCTGCTAGAATTCTATTGTGCTGAGACTTTTTTTATTAATCAATTTTAGTCAATATTTTTATTTAGCATTAGTGCACTTTGCACACATCTTAACAGAGTAAAGTATGGAAAGTAATAGTTTAAGGGAGGTATCAAAACTAGTTGCATAACAGGATTCGTCTTTATTGAAAGCGAGACAAACCTGCTCAGTGCCTTGTGGAAGATTTCAGGAATCTCTGACGAATAGATTTTTGTGTAGGTCCTACTGTACCTTTCTGTTTAATTAAGAGAAAAGAATATAGAAACTCTGCAGTACCACAAACAGAAATTAAATCTGTTTCTTGTGTATCCTGTATTTACTTTGTATCACAGTCATGTTTTCCCTGCCCCTAAAAATGCATATTTTATTACTATTTCTATTAGTTTATTCCATCACCTCAATTAGAGTAATTATCTCCACCTTTCTAAAGCAAAAACACATACTTCTTGCAACATAATTCAGAGTTAAAATTAAGATGTTAAGAAATAAAAAAAATTGAGCCATATAAGGGCATGATATTTTCAGTAAAATATAAGAATGATGTCTTATTGAAGTGATTGCTGAACAATCCCCCAGAAGTTGCTGGGAGTTTTTTTGGGGTGGGTGGTTGTTAAGATGGATCTTCTTTCATTACTATTAGCAAATTTATGGCATGTAGGTTTTTAATATCAATGTAGCATTAACTTCACTAATTGCAAAGATTTAAATGAGGACAAAAACACTTATGCAATGTTTGCATGATGTTATTTCATTATCTAATTAATTAGGGATTTGGGGTTTTATTTGATTTGATTGCTTTTGTTTTGCAATTTTTAAAGGCTGAGCAAATTCTCATTACATCATAGCATGTTTCTTGGTATCAGTCTACATTACGCACCATCTCTTGAGGCAAGCAACACATGGCAAGTATTAAGGACACAACATATATCTAAGGCAATTTACAGCCAACTGCCATAGTGTGTGCATGGAAAGGCACCTAATTAACTGGAGGAAGTGTGTACAGAATTAGACAGTTTGCTACAGCAGTTTACAAGTGTGAATCAACAAGAAAGCATGTAATTGATGCAACCCTTCATGTTGGTGTGTTGCTATACTGGTCCCTGCTTTCAAGCAAATGGGCTTTAGCTTTGACATTGAGAGATGATTAGAAGAGGCAAGAGGTACCACAGAGTCCATATGCATCCACCAACCACACACACAAAAAGCTGGCCTGGCAGCTGCTAGCAGAAAAAAGGTCAGTGGGGTTGGGGTCAAATACAGGACAATTAGTCCCCTTTAAAAAATGAGTAGGGGCGCCTTTTTGGCATCACTAATACAGGACTGTCCTACCTAATACAGGACAGATGGTCACATTCCATAAACCATCTTTGGACTTAACTGAAAAAACCACAAGGTTCCGAAAACATCTGACTCGGTTCCCCACTAAAAACTCTGGGAGTGCTGCTTCACCAAATCAATTAAAGGGTGATTAACTTTGCTTCTCCTTCTCCCATTGCCAAAGAAAAAGAAAGTAACTTTAGATTTTGGTATAAACTTCTTCTACTACTTTCCCAGTGCAGTTTGACTGAACTTTGATTTCCAATTTTTCCGTGCTTTGATCATTCCTTATTTCATTGATTCTGAGCTTAAACATCTGTTTGGTTTTTATTTACAAAACCAGATCACTTGTTAAGAAGTGTGGTATTTTGTGCGAAAGTATAATTGCACTGCACTTTAAAAGATATACACAAAACATTTGCAATTTTAAAGCTTTTTTTCCCCTGACTACAGCTTTAAGATAAGCTTTGAAATTCTCATTCATTTCCTTGCTAATATTTGTTGGTAAGTAGACAAAAAGCGTGGGAGTAAGAGGTAAGATCTCTAACAATAGCCTCACATGGCCACTTTGTCTGCATGTACAAAGACCATGTACCATCAGGGATGGGCTGTGTAAATTATTTAAACACTTCCAGTCCAGAAGTCAGTAACTGAATTGAAAATTAAAAGCTAGTTTATAATGGACCCAAGTCCTACATTCAATGATACCCTAAAATGGGCCTTACAAGACAAGGCATTTCCATGTATCACTGGCATTCACCCCGTTCCTTCATTACATGCATTTTTAACACAAATGTCCCATTTATTTCTGCCTCCACACTCACCTCATGCTGATCCAAAAACTGTGAAACTCTCCACAAGGTAAGGGTTTTCTGACTCTGCTCTAGGTCTGATTGGTGGCTCTTCTCTATTAGTTCTCTAGTGACAAGTGAAAACACACATGCTCATAGTTGAATCTCCTTTGTGTCCTCCCACTTTCATCTCTGCACCTTCTTTGCTGTACTGTGCATGTCTGAATCCCCAGCCAGACTCAGGCTACCATGTCTTCCTCCACACACCTACTGATGAAGTCTGTCAATAAGGCCTATCACACTCACCCCATTTTTCTCAAAGATGTGCAAACAAAACAGACCATTTTTAAATTGCGATATTAGTAGGGCATGTTTGTTCCTCTTGACAGTGGTTCCCTCACAGCTGTATCCCACTTCCTACTCTCAACTGAATCTATCAGAGAAGGACATAGGACACCGAGGACACACTTCGAGGTATGCGGAGACAGACAGCTGGAGGGGCTGTGATGGAGTCAGGCTAAGCTTGGAAGATTTAGAACTTTTATGGGCAAATGTCAGTAAAATGTTGATTTCACTGCACCCACAAACTGAAGAAAACAATGCCAATTGACAATAACAAGTTTACAGGTAGATGAGTAATTTTTGACTCTCATCTGCTGCCACGAAATACTGATTGTCTGACCCCTCATCACCCGATTGCTCCATAATCTCATCACTGTGAAAACTTAAATCAATAAAACTGAAGTAAAATGCTTAAAAACTCAATTTTCCACCATTGTGAACATTTAAAATTGATAAAATGGGAAAATGCTTCAAATCAATCTTTCCAAGCAAAATTAAAACTGAACTCTGCTGAGTCTACCTGTATATCAATCCCCTGGCACTTAGCCGTCCTGGCTCCTTGTAGATGTGCTATAGCACAGGCTAGGAAAAAGAGGCTCAACAAAAGATACTTAACCTTTTCCTAGTTCCCTTTTACGCTTTCTTCTCACTCTTGTTTTGAGGCCTCCACTTTTGTGTCCTGTTCGAGCCTGAAATAATTATAACATCTTAGCCTCTTTCTCTTATCTTCATGCCTCATTTTCCTTTTCCAGAATCACTGTCTAGTGGGGGGCAGTAGGGTCTGGAGTAAATGGACTTACCAATGGCTTGTCTCCACTATTCCAGGGACTGATGCTTCAGTGATGGAGCCACTGTTGATTTATTATGTCTGCTTAGACATGATAAATTGATCTCGAAGGGCTCCCCTGTCAACACTGGTACTTCAACAGGATGAAAAGAGTAGCCAGCATTGTTGATAGCACAGCTTCTATTGACCTTACCACACACAAGATGTTGTGTTAAGTACATTGACTTCAGCTACACAAATAGCATAGCTGAAGTCATATTGATTGGATCGACACAGGGGTTAGCGAAGACAAGGTCCAAGACTGGAAAGCCCTGTCTTGTCCTGGCAAGACTCCAACTAGCAGCAGAGAAATGGGTTCATTGTTGTGCAGTGAGGCGGCAAAGAAGAGGGATGATGTGATAGTATGATTGTATCCTCCTTGAAGGCCATTCAGCAGCTAGTCATCTCTCATCCAGATGTAAAGCAAAAATAGCCATTATCAACTCATTCAGCACAGATTTAGCTATTTGCTGAATGCATTCCAAGTCTAATGAGTTTGGCATATAGCAGATGTTCACTACATGCACCAATCTCAGGCATGAATTGGTGTGTCATTGCCTTTACTGCACAGACACGAGGAGGATTTGGCTTTCCTCTCAGTGGCTTTAAACAGCCTCAGCACTATGATGTTTAGTAACATACGTGAATAGCCTTTCTCCAGGAGGCATACAAACTTGTAACTCAGTTCACTGAGCCCCAACACTCATGTCCAAGGTTACAAAAGGTATGTGTTGAACCTCTCTAGTCCGGTACCCTTGTGACCTGACCAGTGATGAACAAGAGAATTTGCCGGACCATGGGAGATCAATATTATCTAGCAGCATTACCAACACTTCCACTGCTTACTGAGCTCTTAGAAGACATTTAGGGGTAAATCACAGCTAAATAACAGCATAGAACACAGAGCCAGGACTGGTGGCTGGAAACAAACTTTATGGGATCACAGGAAACTTGGCCACACCCATGATAAGTGGTCATCTGGCTAACTAAAATCATGCCAGTTACAGATGTTGGTGGACCAGAGTGCCAGATTGGAGTGGTTCAACCTGCAGCAGAGATGTTTTGACACTGAGCACTGCAACAGCTCACTTTTAGGTACCTAGAAAACCACAGGAACACTGTGATCCATAAAGCCTATCCAATGAATGAGGATGGCCTTAGAATGTGACCCATGCAGCAGGGAGTCATCTAAGCTAGCCAATGGGAGATGCAAGAGGGGTGCATGTTCAGCCCCACTCTAAAGATAAACAGCTCCCTCCACTACACAGGGGACAGGTCTGTGTCAGCAACCCAGGAACAACGGGAAAACAGGTGTTCCTCTGCCTAAGTTACAGGTTGGGTATGAGCTGCCTAACCGGCAAAGAAGGACCCTATACCCTCCCGCCCACAGAGTAGTGCTTTCAGCTGGGAGAGAGGGGATCAGCAGTTCAAGTCTCCCTTCCACCTCAGTCAAAGGCTGCATCTACACTGCAAAACTTTTGTGGGCAGAAGTTACTGTTGGGACGTATTTCCTGATAGAACCTCTGTTGACTGAGGGCGCCTCTATTAGGTATGGACGCATTCTGTTGACAGACTGCCCAGGCTTCCGTCAACCAAACAGGCAACCAGAAGCTCTGCAAACGCTGCTGCCCAGTGAACCAGAAGCCCTCTGTGTTAAAAGAAGGCCCACTGGATTGTCTACGCAATTTTTTGTTGACAGAATCTGTTGACAGGCATTATGCCTCGTACAGGAGAGACTTAACTCCCCCAAGAAAACGGCTGTGTTCCTTCAACAGTTTTTTTTTTTTTTGACAGAAAGCATTTGTAGTGTGGATGCTCCATGAGCCTTGCAGACAAAACTCTGTAGCAGAGGGCCAGCCAAAGAGATATGAAGAGGTGTCTGTCGGCACCTCTTGGATAAGTAGCCAAATAACCACATAGCAATGGGATATTCTAATGTGGGTGTCGTCTGAACTCTCCTGTTGAAATTGTTCCACTTACTTAATAATCAGGCCAGATAAGGAGTAAGTCAACATATAGTTAAGTGGATAAGCACAGTCATCTGAGAAGCAGCAAATCCTTGTTCCTCATCAGGCAGGAAGTGGGACTTGACCTAATAGCCTCTCATAGCCTAGGCGTGTGCTTTAGTAACTGGGCTAAAGATTCAAAGGAGATTGTACTTAACTCCTCTAAAATCATCTGGGGAGAAATGGCCTCTGAGAACACCCGCTGGAGCAGATCCCACATGTACGTTTAGCAGAGGAGCACATCTCCCTGGTTCATGGATCGCTTTGGAGCTGAGGGTCATCCCAGTGACTTCAGGCACCTACAGCATTACCCAGCAGCCAAGTGGGAGTTTTGTGGATCACAGTGGCATCTAAAATGGGATATAAGCACCACATTCCAGGGATTTGGCACGTTAACCTTTGTGAATGGGGTTTTCAGTGCTGAATATAGCAAATCACTGTTATAAGACAGTTACTGGTTTGTGTGTCAAGCATGAACAGAAGGATGCTGCAGGAGGTTCAAACACAGATTTCAAAGCAACCTTGAGAAAAGAGCTAACCGCTGTATCATACTATCATGGTCTTCTGAAAATTGCAAGCATGAATTTTCATATATTTTACCTTGATTTTTTTAAATTTAGAATTTTAAATTTAATCTTTAACTGGAACAGTTAACTCAGATTCAGAATAATAATTCAACAGAGACCAAACCATGCATGTTAAACATTTGTTTCAAAAGGGATCACACATTTCCCTGAGGTATAATTCCTAAAATGTGTGCTCTCAGCTTCTTTTATAAACTCCATTTGGCCATTACTTCATCATGGTTTTGTTTGTCAATAAGGGTTGCTCTGTGGCTTATTTTGGGTCATTGATGCTCATCTTTTTCTTCTGCAACATCTTAATTTGCTTACCAGGTAAAAGCATGAGAGCAGGACATAGGAGCAGAGGAAGAAAAACGGATCCCAAAAATTCATGCTTAAAATGTTCTCTTCATTCACAGGAAATTGGCTACAGAAGTTAAAACCAACATAAGTTTCCTGGCACGCTCCCTCAAAGAACTTTCTGGACTGATGTTAAATTTTTACAAGAAAAATGTTAATGAAGAATATCAACATTCTGGTAAGCCAGATGGGGTTCCTTCCCCTCCCAACAGCATTTAGCATGCAGGTAGCCTGCAATTTTGTAAACACAATGCATGAAGATGAGAAAAAACTGCCCTTTCCTTCAGGATGTTTAAATTGGAATGTCCTTGAAATACAAATATCTTCTATTGCACAGCACTGAAAACACAGATGGTACTTGAAATAAGAGTGCATGAATTTGTCTCTTTTGTTGTTACTCAACTGTAGCGGTCCAGTAGAAGTTCTTGCTCCTATCATGTTTGTAGATGGTCTGTTAAGGACTCCAGTGGCATAGAGCAACTACTACTGTTTATTTCTGCCTTCCAGGAGCAGTTCTGTTAAGAGGGAACAGAAAAGGATTACTTTTATCTTACAAGTGGAAGGTAGACTGCTCTCACTTTTCCAGGCCCAGCTGTGACTTTGCTTCCATCCCCTGGCCACATACATCGAAAGCAAAACTGAAATCATCAGTAAGCAACAGGAAAAATAGAAGGAACAATCAATGTGTGGATGAAATTTATGTGCACTGAGGCATGTGTGAATGTGCACCACCAGTAGAAACAAAAACTTAGCTGGGGACATTGTGCTAATCAACTGGGCAGCATCTGAATCTCTCCTAAATGGCTGCACAACTACCCAGCTTACAGGGAACACTTTCAGTAAACGCACAATGCACTGAAATGTGGCATTGTCTCCACTTGGACACTGCACACAACTCTTGAGGCTCTTAACAGGCGGTTAATAGAAGCCCAAACAAAGTTGCTAGCATTGAGCTGCACAGCATTTAAATGAATGATACAGGCCAAAGGGAGGTTGTGTGAAGTTTTAAACATTGACTGCATTTGACCTTTCTTGCACCTCATACTGCAAGATGGCATCACACCTATTTTGATTTCACTTTTGTTAAATGTTTGTTCTCTGAATCTTCAGAGCTTGAGGAGACATTTCACCAGCATTTTCTATTTGCCTTTGTTATTGAAAGTGTACAGACTACTCAAGTAACTGTTGGTACCTGTTTTCATGCACATACATCTATGTATGAATGAATGAATGAATGCATGGGGAAGAGGGCAGAGTAACAGTTTCACAGGAATTTTTGTCCATTTTTAAATAGATGTTTAGCCAGGCTCTAGGGATAAGTAATGAACAATGAAGTAAATGTGATAAAATCTTTAAATCATCATGTACAATGATTTAGCCCAAGTGATACAACCTTGAATTAAGGCACCTAAGGGAGATGCTGACATCAATTTACATTTTTTTCTACACTAGATTTACAGCAAAACCACCTTCAGTTGGCACAAGTGCCACGCCCATCAACACAATTTTGTGTCCAACTGACAAAACCGCCACTTTGGCCAGCATAGTTGTTATTCTTTCCAAGAGCTATCAGTCCTCCGCAGTATAGGTCTATTGGTACAGTGTGAAGACACATGGACCTGAATTGCTGTAGGCAGACCTCCAGCAACCGTTTGGTAAAAGTGCTGCCCCAAGGTCACAGTGAGAGTAAACGTGTCTCCTATTTGATAAGCCCAATGCATTTCTTGCAGCTCCGTTGGTTCTTGTTCTCTACTACCTTTCTTGAAACTATTACCATAGTTCCAGATTCCCTTTGTGCTCTGCACAGACCAGAGATCTTGGTTTTCTCAGGCTGGGAGGAGAGCAGCGTACAGGTAGAGTAAGGCACACGTTTCAAAAAGAAGCAGGGATCCTGGGGCACCAGGTCAGGCAAAAGGAAAGGAACTGAGGCAAGTTTACCAAAACATTACAGAGCAGAATATGATAGCTGGAGTTGCTCCAAAATCTTGATGTTTTATTATGCAGGGATCCCACCACCATCCTAGGATGACACCAGAGGTGGCCCTGTGTGATTGGTGGGCAAGGAGGAGGTATTTGTCATTATTGAGGAAGGGGAGGATGAGGCAGATTGGCTGAAAGCTAGGTCCCAGCTAAACAGTTGTAAAGCCAGACCAACCATGCCCACATCATAATGATGTCTGGCAGCCTAAGAGGGTGACTTTGGTAGGTGCAATTTTTCATTTCTCCTTTATAAAATAAATCATAGACAGATAGTTGCTGGCCTGTATGCTTATATTCAGAGAGGCAGCATCCGGTTAAAAAATACTACCCCATCCACTGCAGCTGTGAACTCACTCTGCCATTACTACACCTACTCTCTTTCCTTCTGCTACTGTATGACACACACTGGCAACTGCTCTCATGTTTCAAATGTATCACAGTTAATGGATCTAACATTGTGCCATGGTCAAATAAAGCTTGACTATAGTATTTTTGTCAACCTAGTAGATGTAATTTCAGGGTACTTAATAGTTTGCTTATAAGGAAACGGTGGCTCAGTAGCTAAGGGACTAGCCTAAGACTTAAGAGATTTGGATTCAAGTTCCCTCTCCATCACAAATTTGTGTTACATGGGGCAACTCACATAGGTACTCTATGCCTCAGCTCCTCATCCAGAAAATGGGTATAAAGATCCTTTCTGACTTTCACAGGGGTGCTGTGAACATAAATACATCAGAGATCATGACTAGCTCAGACACTACAGTAGTGCAGACCAGATACATGTCTATGATGAATAGGCTATTTCAGCAATAATTTAGAAGAGCCTCCTTCCTGCAAAAAAGATGAACATGCCACATTTCTCACTCTAAACTACCTGCCTAAATTAATTTTTTGGCATTTTTAAGCCAGCCAGTAGCAGCAACCCCTTGCTTCAAATATATGCAGGAGTCTGCAACCTGCGGCTCCAGAGCTGCATGCAACTCCTTAAGGACTTCTTTGTGACTCCCGACACTACAATTGCAAAGCAAAACACCCTCTCCTGATTATTTTCAATAAACGGGGAACACCTAAAAGCCCAACAATGCAAATAGCAAATGTGATCTCGAAACGTTAGCTAACTCCCCCTTTAATAGGTGTAGTGCACTGTGGGATATGATACTGTATCTGTGTTTTGAGGATGTTTCTAATGAAGTCTTAATCCTATGCATTGTGGCTCTTGAATTATCAAGTTTTGTACCAAATTTGAAAAAAATGGCTCTTCTTGTTATTTTGGTTGCCGACCCCTGAATATATGTGTACAAGAGTGTTTGCAAAGTAAGCAAGAAAACATGCAACTAGAATGTGAGAACCTAGAAGATAGCTATTCCTGCCTCAATACCAGTTTAACAGCAATAAGGAGGCAATCAGTGCATCAAACCATTAAAGCTTTATTTTCATTGGAAAGGCATTTATTTTCCCTGAAAACAGACAGGCAGTTGAATATAACAATGCTGGATGAGCAGTTGCCCTATTTCCATCGCCTTATGATATTCTAGGCTCAGCAGAGACTGGAGAGCACGGTCTCAGTTGCCAGCTATCTCCCCCCTACTGAATATGAAAACATTGAATTTTTTCATATCGTAGGCAAGTTCAGAACATTTTAATAATATTTATTGTTAAAGAATTAATTGCATTTTGCTGGTGTGAAATGGACACCATGGTAAAACTAGCCGCAACTTCCCTACAGCTATGTGCGCAAAGTACCTGCACCTAGCTGTCAGTTCAATGCTTTTGCACTGATTGCCGAACAACTTTTCTAGAAAGCACATAGTTGATTCATACATTCAGTTTGGGTAATGGAACAGATGTAATTTGAGTAAAAATGTATGTTTGTAAGCTGCCTACTCACAGTTAACAGAGTCAGGCTCAGACTGGAATAGAAGTAGCAATGGAACCCTCCTGAGCTCTGCCCACAAGCCAAACTCCAGCATTTGAGATTGCCAAAAATGAGAGGCTATTCTTTGCAGACTGTGCAGTCTCTCAGAACAGGACCCATGTGATCATGCTGGGCTCCTGACACTTGGCTCCCTCTCTCACTGGGGCAAAGACAACCTGGCCTGCCAAAGGGTATATGACTTGCCACTAATCACATACCTAAAGATCCAGATGCCACCTTTAGAGTGGCATCAGAATCTACCACTTTCATTAAAAATATTCCTCGTCCTCATGATTACAAAGGAAAGTTGGAAAATGTGAAGTGAGTAATTGATGCTATGACATCTGCCTGAGTCTGCAGACAGCCACTGGCAGAGAAAGTAGCAACTAACAGAGGTGAGGAAGAAACTTCCTGGCTGCCCAAACCACCAGCAGAGTAGATCTTAACCATCGCTGCTTTCAAGGGGAGGGGGTAAGTTTGGCTGGTTCCAAGGCTTGCTTGGATGGGCTTTATGGAATTGACACAGCCTTTGCAGGGCTTTGATATACATCAGCAGATTCCAAAGATGGTCTTCCCTCTACCTTTTCCTATACTTTAACAGAAGTGAAATAGTTAATTATCACTGGGCAGCTAAATTAAAACTCATTGTGATGGATGGGGCAGTTCATCCCCCTCAGTGTGTATATTTCAGGCTCTGAAAGATGCAAACAAAACACTTAAAACTGGTTTATATTTAACATTTTCAATGTTTCAATCAACAGGACTAATTTAGCTGAGGGTTTGTCTCTATTGGAGGTTTATTTATTGCAGTTAAGCAGACACAATAAATCATCTCTGAGCATTCTCTCATCAATTCCAATACTACACCAGGATGAGAAAAGTAGCTATAGTCAACTGGCGTGCAGCTCTTGACAACCTTACTGTGTGGAAGACAGCGCAGTAAGTACATTGAGTTCAGCTATGCTATTTACATAGCTGAAGTTGCATAGATTAGATTGATGAGAGGGGGAAGTGATAGTGTAGACAAGATCTCAGTCTGAGCCCTACTGACAAAAATCCCAAACCAAACCAAACAAAAAAAAATAAACAAACAAACCCAAAGAAAAAAGAAAGCATACTGGTAGTATATATCTACACCCAACTATTGTCTTATAGTTAAGTGACTTATCAGGAACTTCACGTAGCAGAGTTTAATTCACGTAAACTGGAAGCTGGTGATCTTAAATGAACAAAACTAACCACTTGGCATTGGTGTCTGTATTTGAGAAAAATGGCCATCTACCTTTTGATATGTGTTGCTCATGTCCATTCGTCCACATGCACAACCATCAAGTGAATTTTTCCTTATCAGTAACTATCGGGCTGACCGTGGTGCCCTCTAAAGTGACACACATGCTGCAGTACATCAGATGCTGCCAGCCCATGCCCTTTCTGGTCCTTCTTGATGACAGCTTCAAACGAGGGGCCGGAGGGAACGGAGTGGACATGTGCACCACACTCAAAGAACAGTTATCAAAGGTAGGTAACAGTTTTTTCTTTGCATGCTTGCTCATATTGATTCCATTGTAGGTGATTCACAAGCAGCGTGAATAGAGGTGGGCTCAGAGTTCACCATCTTGCAGCACTGCTGTCAAAGCCAGTGTCATTGTGAGCCTCCTGGGTCAGCGCATAGTGTGATACAAACATATGGCCTGACAACCAGGTGGCAACCCAACAGATTTTTTGCATCAGCACCTGCGCCAGGAGGGTGCCAAAGACATCTACACTCTAATGGAAGATGTCAATTGCCAGCAGAGGCACCTTCACCAGCTCATTGCCATAGTGGATGCAGGCCATGATCCAAGGAGGAGATTTTCTGGACTGACACCAGGCAACCCTTCATTCTGTCAGAGAGCAATGAGTAATTGCACTGACTTACAGAAGGCCAGCACCCATCTGATGTCCAGAGTATACTACCTGTGCTCTTCATCTGATGCATGAGGTTTTGGACAGCGAACTGGAAGGAAATGTTTTGGCCTGTGTGGAACAGGGAAACAATCTTAGGCATATGAGCTGTGTGCAGACACAGCTGCATTTGTCCCTGTATAAGACCATATAAGATAACTAATGTGAGCGACCTGTTCTCAGACACCTCCTGGGCTGAAGTTACAGCAACCAAATAGGAAAACTTCCAGGAGAGAAGGAAAAAGGAAGCCAAGGTCTTGAAGGGGGGCACCTATGAAGTTTTGACAGCATAAGATTCAGGTCCCATGCGGTCACTGGGTCCCAGACATACAGGTGCCCTGGATCTGTCAGGAACTGTGGCATCATGGGGTTGGTGAAGACCAACCTGCCTTGAAGTGGAGGGTGGAATGCCAAAATGGCCTCCAGGTGTACCTTCACTGAAGAAAACAAGCCCTAGAGCTTATATAGTGCAGCAGATAGGCCAGAATATCTCGCAGCTGGACCTCTTCCCCATGAATGTGCTGCTTGGCCACACAGATAGCCCTGGTGGAAGGCTCTCTCCTGTACAAGGCCTGTTGAACCATAATGGAGCATTCTGGCTCATCCATATTTAGCCACCCAGCACTTAAGCTGCCAGGTGCAGTGATGGCATGTTCAGGTGCAGCTGATTGCCATGGTTCTGGGACAGCAGATACAGGCAGAGCAGTAACTGCAGGAGGTCAGCTGCCAAGAGACCCAGAAGCATGCTGCACCTGTGGTGACGAGGTCATGCCAGGACTACAACAACAAAAGACACTTCACCTTGATTTATTTTCAGCAAGGCTCCATGGATTAGTGGCATTGGCAGAAAGGCTTACTCAGCATTCCCAACCACGCAAACTGAAAGGCCTCCAACAGGATGCTTTTTCCCTTCCTTACTAAGAATAAAATGAGTTACTTCCACCTGGGGAATCCCCCATTTTCAGAAGATTGGGCTGATCACCTCTGGATGAAGCAACCATTTTTGGAGAGATGAGACAGTCCTGTTGAGGTGATCTGCCAGGATGTCTTGGTTCCAGGAAGGTAGGTGGTCACCAAATGGCTGGCATGCCCCATGCAAAGGTCCCAGAGGCTGAATGCCTCCGGACACAGGGCCAAAGACCTAGCATCACTGTGCCTGCTAATACAATAAGTTGTGGCTGCACTGTCTGTGAGGACCTGCATCTCATTGCGTTCAGGTTTGGCAAGATCACCTGGCAGGCCAAGAGCACTGCTTTGAGCTTCCTGACCTTGATATGAAGGATTAGATCATGTTGCAGCCACCAGCCCCAGGTACTGAGTGCACCCAGGTAGGCCCCCAGCTCAGGTCCAACATATCTGACACCAGGGTGAGTGACAGCAATGGGTATATGAAGGGAATTCCCTGCAGCACTGAAATGGAGTCTAGCCACCAGTATAATGGACAAGAGGACATGGCTCAGTACTGTGAACACTAGAGCTAAGGAGTGGCTGCTAGGAATGTAGACTTGCCAGCCACTTCTGCACGGGTCACAGATGAAGCTGGGCACGACTGACCATGATTGTGCAACTTTGCCACGAGGCCCATCAAAAACAAGTATGTGTGGGCTGTGGAGATCAGATGCTTCTTTGTGCATGCAATGAAATCCAACATGGCCTGAAAGAATGCTTCTGGAAGGCAGGCAGACCCTACTCATGTGTAATTGAGAACGATCAATGTACAGATCAATCAATCAATCTGGTACTGAATCTTCAGTGAGAGACTGATTGTTTCCTTTCCGACATAACTACAGAGTACTGTCCCTTGCCATAAAATTAATATTCGTTTAGCACCCAGGTTTTCCTGGTAATTTCTTTTGACAAAAATGAAAAGTGGTCCAAAAAAATCTCTCTGATGTGATCACAAGATGACTTCAACCATATTGCAAAAAGGACTATAAAATTCAGAAACAGCTAAAAGCTTGTGTTCTATTTTAATTATACTTCCCCTTTAAGCTGTGAATTAAAGGTCTATCATTGCAGTCCTTACACAGATAAAACAGACATCAAAATTTTATGTAAGTAAGGTCTGCAGTGGGATACTAAAAATGTTAAGACACAGTAATATAATGTGGTCAGAGTAGACAAAATTTTAGTGTGTCAGTTCAGCTGTGTAACAGATTAAGCAGTTTTTCTGGAACCAATCCTAACAGATTTTGAGTGCCTCTCTAATATTAAAAGTTGTGGGTGCTCACCACCTTGTGTGAGGCACTCATTGTATTAGGGATTTGTTAGTTTAAAAAAAAATATTTTGTTGTTGTAATCCCCAGGCTGAGCTAGTTAGCAGTTACTCAGAAGATTTCCAATTCAAAAAGGGTTGTAAAAGTGCATGTAAATATAGATAATTTTGTAAATGTATGTAATAACCTGGCAAGGCAGGTTGCACTCAGCTGGGTGGCTGTATTTGGAAAAGTTTTTTTTTTTTTTTTTTTTTGCTTTCCTTATTATAAAGCCCCTGGAGACCAGAAAATGACTTGAAAACCCTTTTCCAGCTATTCCCTGAAAGTAGAATGAACCATGCATCTTAATTTATTCTTGATCTATTAAACATGCACAAATTAACAGTTCCCAGAAAGAGCAACTATACTATTGGGAACACTTTTGTGTATCTGTACACAGATGTATATACTGCACACACATATCCATGCAAAGTATGCAGGTTGTGTGTTCTTGTGTACAAAATCAATATTAATATGCATACATGCATGTACATTTACCAAATTAAGAACCTTTTTTTCCATTTTATATAGCCATGCTAGATTAACACTGGCAGCTGTTTGATTTTTGAAGACTACTGAAAATTCACACAATTTTTGTATTTGTTTAAAGCAGTGGTGGGGAACCTTTTTGAGTTGAGGGCCAGATTAGCTACTCTTAGACCTGGGGCTAGTAGATTTTATGCTGTCCCCACCCCTGGCTTTCAGGATGGGCCCAAAAATGAAGTGTTCACTGGGAAGGGGGCTGATGGGGAGTAGGATGGGGAATCTGGGCAGGAAGGAGGATGCAAAAGCAGGCTGGGGGTCGGGGCTGTAGAGGCAGTGGGACAGGGCTGAGGCTGGCAGTGAGGGGACTGGACTGAAGAGGAATGCAGAGGAGGTGACAGGCTGGGGGTGTGGGAGGGTGTTAGGGGTGCAGTCTGGGCAGAAGGAAGGCTTTATGAGGGAAATGGGGTGGGGTGTTTACCTGTGCAGCCTCCTGGGGGCACACATGGGTCTGTGCCCCCTACCGCTGTTCCCACTGGCCACAATTGGAGCCAGTGGGAGCAGCGGGGGAAGCCTCTAGGTGAGTGGTTCTCTGCACTGAGGTTCCCCTAGCCATAGGGGAGAGGAAACAGCAACATGCAGAGCTGCTTCCTTGCCTTGCCAGGAAGAGCCCGCAGGCCAGATCTATCTCAGAAAGGGGATCCAGCCCATGGGACATAGGTTCCCCACTGCCATTTTAAAGAGAACAGTGCTGTGAAAACATGGCCAATAACAGTCAGGCATCCCACAGCATACAGAAATTTGGCAGCCCTGCCATGCTAAGGCTAAATCTATACTGTCACTTTAAGGCTCTGGGATATGAACCCTCTGCCTCCACCAAGTTACAGAACTGTAAAGCATGAAAGCAAATCCAGCTACAGCACCAGGAACCATGCTCCCACCACAGTTAGCTACTCACCTCATGGAAATGGTCTACCTAGAGCACTGCGAAATCTCTGAGCACTCCTTCCATGGCCACACTGCCACATTCAAGAGTTATCACAGCAGCACTTTACACCTTTTAAGTGTAAAAGATGCCTAAAGCTAGCTGGGCTACAAGAATTGATTGCAGTTCCTCCCTATGGCCATCAGGGGCTACTATATCAACAGGTTTCATTCATGTGGCCTCTTCCCGTTCAGCAGTCACCAGGTCTGCATGGATGCCAGGTTCAGGAAGGTGGTCATGTTACGCAGGTGAACAAAGCAAAGGAGGGATGAAAAAAAGGGCTAAAAAGGGAGGGGGCAGAACTAGGAAAGCCTCCAGCTCCTGAACTAACCTCAGCAATTCCTTTCACAGCTGACCCAGGCTCTCTGCACTATCCATAGCCACCCTTCGAGCCCTCCCCTGGCTTTTCACCTGTACTATAGGCACCCTCCAAGCTCCACTACAAACAATGAATGAACAAACAAAATGAAACAACCTCCCACCCCAAAACTCTTCCAGATTCTTCCCCAGCACCAAACCACTGCTGCTCCTGCTCTCATTTCTTTTCTGCTTAAAACTAGACCTGGACAGGAAAGTGGTTGAAATTTAAACCAATGTGAATGTGAAAAGTAAAACCTTTCTGATTATCAAACATGCTGGGAACATTGTAGTAATCCCTAGCACACAATGACCTTAACAGATGCGTGGATTTCAAATGAGATTCAACTCAAACATGATAGGGAGAGTAAAGTTATTTTATTAAATCATGCACATCACGTGTGTTAGTGCAAATAGTTTAATCTGTACTCGAGAAATTCTATTGTACTTTTTATACCTTTACAAAATAGATTTTAAACAATTATTTACTTTTTAAAAAAATGTAATTCTGAAGTAAAGCATTTCAGAACAATATTTGCAATAGTCTATATACAAGAGGTACTGAGTACCACTGGCATATGAGTGTTTTGTGATTGGGTACCCTCTTGCAACTGCAAACGATGAAATGTTAACTAGGTGACCCAATATTATTTTCTAAAAATCACTTGTGGACTTATTCTTCCAGAAATCTAATAATCCCCCCATTAGCAAATCCCAAGTATTTTACGACAGAACCTTTAATTAAAAGGACAATGACCCTCCAACCTCATAAGGCAAATTATATGCTAAAGTCCTATTTAAATACTCAACTATACCTGGTGATTGCCAATAGTATAAAGCCAATTAAATCTTCACTGAGATTATCTTCCTATTTTTAAACTTCTATCACATGAATTCATTTTACTTTGCAATCCTTTAGTATATTATATAGAATTTTCATAAACTTTTTAAACAGAACTGTTGACTTGCACAAGGCAACTACAGTCAACACTTAATTCGTTCTTTAACAGTGGTTACCTAATCAAAAAGTTGATAATTATCAGTTGCCACCTTTCAATTAGGAAATAAACTTTTTAATGAAGACCATTGTATGAAGGTATATTATACATATTATGTCATGTAATGACAATGCAGAAGTTTCTAATTACCAAAAGGAAACTCTCTCAGCTTATTAACCTGATGCACCCATTAATTGTCAGATGATTCTAATTTAGGAACAGCTTGCCTACCTTGGATTTTTTCAATTACCCCCAACACTGAAGTTTTCAATAAAAACTTACCGAAATAGACAAATATTACTTCTCCAGTTCAGTTTTGAAAGTATTAAGTGACTTGAAAAAATAAGTTGCTAAAAATGTGATGTGTGAAAATATTCAAACTTTAAAGATGTGTCTCTTTAAATATATGAAATTTAATAAATTACATTCAAACTAAAGGTAATATAAATTGGATCACTGCACTATGTCCATCAAATAACCAAGATTTTGCTCCCAGAAATACCTCAGTTCACTCAAAACACACACAAGCACACTCCCACACACACACACAAAATATCCGTGGCAGGTGTTTACCATCCAATGTCTTACCTATCTCTTTAAGGCTGGAAATGAATTGTATTTATTCCCAAAGTTAGCAACAAAACAAAATCTTTCCTGAAGCAAAATATTTGTTTCCTTCAAAAGGCCTGGAAGGAGAAGTTATTTTAAGTCTTGTTCCCATGAGCTCAGTGACTTACAGCAAGTAAGAATGGTACATTAATGTAAAAAAAAATTATATTTCCAACTGAAAGGCACTGAGCATACTGCCTGTTTCCAAATATTTATAAGGTTATTTGGCATGGGTATCCAAATTAGAAATGTGTTTCTCTCTTAAGTCTGGCAATCAGATTCTAAAGTAAAATATCCACAAACCTACCCATTATAAATAATTTGGTACCAAGAAGCCTACTTTAGGCCACCATCATAGTATTTAGAATCCCAACATACCAATTTAAAAATTACATGAAATTGTAAGCAAAAATATTGCTCACAGTAGAATGAAGTAATAATTTTATTCCCTCTTTATAGACAGATACATTTTATACACTTTAAAGCAATGACCCTACTGCTGTTCTCACGCAGAGCTTTGTTGCATTAAGAGGTAAAAAGGAAGAGAATTAATCTGTTTTTCCCCAGTATGTGAGTGATGCCAGCTTCTAAAGGGAGGACGGTGAATGGATTCAACAACAGTTCTCATGGAGAAGCTCTGGTTAGGCCTGGGTACAGCACCACAGCTGTTACAGCAACCAAAGCTGCCATCAGAGGCATCCAAGGCCATTGTTTCTGTGTGGAGAGAAAAAAAAATCAATATCATATTTGTTCTAGTTTATACTACTTAGTTAACGTCTTGGTTCCGACAAGTCCTGAGCACCTGTTGATAAACATTGCTAATGTTTCCCATGAACCCTTACTCTCGGGAAATCTTGACACCAAGGGGTCTAAAACATATTTGTCTTAACAGAAAGAACTTGAAGAGATGCAGTCATCACAATGGCACGTCACCACAAGAGTCTTTAGTAGTACTGTATTCCAACTTTGTTACAATACGACCTAGGATAATATCACCTATTAAACCTTTTTGAGGGCTCAAGACACTCAGTGTTGTTTGTGCCAGAGTACTGACAGACCTATGGTATGGAGTAATGACATCTATCTTTGCTTTGTGTGTTTAATCCAGGTCTGAGACATCAATTCTTAGTGGATCCTATCAGGATAATTAGCATTATTTTATGTCAAGTTTAACCAGTATTTTACACAGGATACACTGGGAGACATTGTAGGTGTAGTGCAAGCTTAGAGTTGAGAATGCAAACCCACCATCGATTTATTTCGATCTTGTCCTTTTTCCACCTTCACAGCAATAGTGAGAAAAAAGTGGAAAAATGTTCAAACCCAGAGAGAAAATTCTAAATCCACAAATAAGAACTAAAGGACCAAAATTTCATTTTAAATAGGCAAACTCTTCATTTTCCATATTTAAGTAATTAAGTTCTCTTCCAGGCCCTCCACTGCAGCAGTTCAGAAAATTTGCCCCATTTTGCTAAAAACAAACTGAGACCATGTCAGAAGAGATACATTCAAAATTGGTTAGGTTAGAATTAATGCATGGTTAGAATCACCACAAAGAAGCAACACAGATGTTAAATGATTAGTTGATTGTTCAGGTGACAGTAACACCAGTAGGGCATGTTAAATGAAGGGTTTGCTTCAGGTAAATATCTGTGAGCATTTCACCATGCACTGTTTTACAAAAATGGCACAAACAGTGACAGGGACAAAACATACATTGACTGAACAGTAGTGCGTGTACCTTTCTCTACCACAATGGGCCGTAACACCAATACACGAAAGCCAGGATTAGGCCGATGAATACGGCTGGGACGGGTTGTAATATGGAAGGCTAAAGAAGGGAAGGGATATTAAAAATCATTTTGTGCTATAAAATCAATAAGGTAATATGATTTAGATGGGGGAAAATAAGTCAGAGAGTTTTGTTTTAATTGAAATGTATTAAAGACATCTAACAGGATACAGCATGATCTAATTCAGTATACAATGTTAGCACACCACGCTAGTCAGATGAACATGGGTATTTTAAAATAAAATGAAGCAAGCAGAAAAATGCTCTTGGAATCCCTTTGTCGCTACTTGGAATTTCTGGTCAATATGAGATTTAGTCTGACCTCTTAGGCTATCATGTTAGTGTCCAAAAAACAAAAAAACAAACAAAAAAGGCCACAAGACTGAGCATGTGTTTTTCTTTACACAAAGACACTTCATTTAGGCATTTCTAAGCCATGGACCCTATTTAGAAGGTCTAAGAAGCACTATAGAGTCTCGATCAATTTCTTCATTCTCAGAAATTTTCAGCCGACTACCCACAAGGAAAAATTCTCTATGAATTACCTGCTTTGTGATATAATGGTACACTCTGTAGCCAAGACACTTCTATGAGACTGCAACATTATTCAACATCAGAAATGAAGTGTACCACAACAACTGAGTATGTGTCTATCAGACACCCTGGCAGATGAAAATCTCCACCAGGTCATCAGCTTCTGATAGTGCCAATTGCTAAAATTTGAAAGTCTGACTAATTCTTCATCACTCATGTTGTGACAATGTTGTGCTTCTAGCCAAATTTCAGCCCATCAACTTAACGCACACCTTGTGGTCTCAATGTTTTAATTGCATACAAACTTGTTCAATTAATTTTGACGGACACTAATAAACCTCCTTATTTAAAGATTTGGCTGGATAATCTCTCTTTGGTTAATTCAGCTTAAAAGGAATGACTGACATAGGTGATGAGAATCAGTAACTGCTAAATTTTTAAAATTATCCTCAGTGGAGGCCTGCTTTTCCGGCTACGTATGTGTACACGCACCTCCTCAGAAGTAAGTTTGGATCATGCTAGATGTCTTTTTAGTGCTTTTTCGTATTGATGCCATGTTGATTTTGCATAGCCAGCTAAATATAAATTAACCTCATGATTTTAGACTTTATAGAATAACTTGCTAATAAAAATTGTTTTGAAGAATACAGGCATTTCATAGCACAACTTCAAGTAAGGGTCAATAAATACAAAATTTAGAAGACAGATATTCTACACTATGCAATACATTCCTTCAATTTATGCTAATTTAAATTTGTTTTAATCAAAGCAATATATAACAGGCAAGTTATGCGTAATTATAATCTGGTATCACTCTTGAAGTTTATGCTAAAAACCCAAGTGCCATCTTCCCTATGAGATTCATGGTGGTAGAAATAATCAATGCAGTGCCAAAGAAGTGCCAAACAATTTCAAACTGATCAAAGCACTGAACATGCTCCAAACCATTCACATGAATAAATTCATCACTCAAAGTCTCAGGAAATCATCTATAATCACAAACATGCAAATAAATGTAGCTCCACAAGCCTATATATTTAGAATGTAACGTTGCTTTTTAAAATTAATTCTTTGCCCCTTCAAAACAAAGAGGAACACAAACTTGTGAATTTCTAATATGACTTGGCAAACAGAGTAAAGGAATCTTCCCTCCTCTAGCATTTATATGACATAAATTAAAAGCAGCTGTCACATTAAACGGACTTACCCACAAAAGACGAGACAATTTTTATTCTCTCCCCATAGCACCCTGACTTACAATGAAAGCAGGAGGCTAAGTAACTTAAAATTTCTCATAGGTATTGTTGTATCACAACTCCCCTTACTCCCTGAGGGAGACCTCCTTAGAGCAGGTGGTGGTATGAGTTGCTATACAACAGTACCTCTAAGAAATCTAAGTGTGGGCTGGAGTGCTGGGAGCTCAGGGCAGGATGTTGCGGGGTGGTTTGCAGGAATCAGGGCAAAGAGTTGGGACCTGATATACATATCTCTCATAGAGCTGGAAGGACTTAATTTTCACCTCTGAATAAAAAGTGCCCTTATTGTTGTCCTCCAGCTAAACTCATTCGGCTCCGTCTACACTTGCATTCTTCTTTTTCGAAAGAGGCATGCAAATGAGGGAAACAAACTGCAAACCATGTGCAGATTTACATATCTGACAGGTCATTTTCATATTCTTTAAAAAGAAGAAAAGCAGTGTAGATGTGGCTCTTTTGAAAGTAAACCCTACCTTTGAAAGAACCCTTCTTCCCTTTCTATGGGAAGAAGGGTTCTTTCGAAGATGGGGTTTACTTTCAAAAGAGCCGCATCTACACTGCTTTTCTTCTTTTTAAAGAATATGCAAATGACCTATCATATGTAAATCTGCACCTCATTTGCATGCCTCTTTCAAAAGAGGAATGCAAGTGTAGACACAGCCTTTCCTGATTAAAAACACATGCCCCTTACATTATAATTGAATACCTGTAAAAACAGGTTTTGGCAGGCCACAAAAGGGAAGAAATTCTACAGCTGGCATCCTTTTTTCCCCCAAACACCCTTTGCCAAGAATGAGGTGAAAGATGAGTCACAAGAAGAGATTAGTGGTACTGTGAGAAAGTTTCCAGCCCCTGGAAGCTTCACAATGTTCCGAGTCACCTAGCAAGATGGTTTCTGAGAATTAACAAGCTTTATTAAATGTTCACTTTTAAAAAAGTGTCACCTCAGATTTGTTGAACAAAGGCTTCTCTTATGAGTCCCTTTCTCCATAGACACTTTACTGTTGTTCATCTTATTCAAACCTCCTCCAGTCTTCTACGTCTAATATCTCCCTTCCTGTGCTCTTTCAGCCAGCCAAAGAGGTTGCAATAGCTCAATTATGCAATTCCCGATATTGCTGTATGTCTGATCTCATTATCTCTTTCCACAAAATCCAGTATCTCCATATACATCCCTTCCTTCCTTGTTAAATACCCTTCTCAGCTCCATCCCCGTTTCCCTTCAATCCTTCCTCCCGGTTTCTCGTTAACAAACTTGATTTGCTTCCTGTGCTTCAGGTTCTTGAGCACTATATTCTTTGCTGCCTGAGGTCCAGGTTCTTAAAAAAGTTCAGTGTAAGGAGTCTACTGTTTACTTCCAGCCACTAAAGGGATGTCTGCACCACATATAAACCCAGTCTCCCACTCAGATCCAAATTCTAGGACTCAGTTGTGGGGGTGGGAGATAGGACTAGGACCCAAATCTTTGCAGGACTTGGTTCAGGATTCTCTCCCCTATCAGTTTGCAGTCTGAACACAGATCAAGCCATAAATCCGAGTCAGAAGGTCTGCATAGTACAGTAGGGGCATATCAGCACAGTTGAGAAACCCAGGCCTGGCAAATGAAAACCAAGGTTTAGAATACAACATAGACACTCAGGGATGGGCTTTGAAACACCTACTCTCCAAATATAGGTGATATAGACCTGGTTTTACAATGTAGTAAAAACATAACCCTAATGTATTTCCTGCTCAATCAGGCCCTTTTTCCCGTCCCCCTTAGTTATCGTGCTTAAGGCCAAAAGGGACCAATAGTGTGTGGTCTGTCACTAATTTGTGAAAGGGTTCCACGCAGGAAAGAAAGTGCTGAGAAATTACTGCACATGCAGCAATAAGAGTGAGTGTGGCTTCCCATTCTTTCCTCCTCTCCCAAGCCTGCTTTACCTTAAGAGGTCTATAGCAGAGTGAGGTAGTTATGTTGGCTCTAACAGTGTCGATGGCATTCAAAGAATGCTGTGCTTTATAGGCACCAAAAGCTGTCTCTGGCAGCAAACTCAATCCTGTGACAATATTTAAAATTAATTACTACAGAAAAGACCATTCCAGTTAATGAGGCTGGAAAGCATACTGCATCTGAACTACATTTCCCAGTAGGTGCAGCACTCGTCAGGGGCCACTAGTGAGAGAGGGATCTGGGAGAGCTACTGGCCATGTAACAACCTCCCTCTTTCCACTCCTCTGCCCCTGCTCTCCCTCTTGCCCCTCCCCTGAGTGAGGCAGCCCAGGGAAACAGAGGGGCCAGAACAAGCAGCAGGGATCCCCACCTCCCTACACTCACTAGCAGTGGTAGGGAAATGCAGCCACAGCCTTGGTTTGCTCTGCTCCTCTGGCTGAATTGTTCTATTTCCTGTCAGTAAGTGCTGGGACAGTCTCTCCCCTTCTGCAACCAACAAGTGCACATTGATTCATTTACCCCACTGCTGCTGGTGAGTGGTGGGCTGGGCCCCTGCTACTGAGAGACCAGGCCACCTCTCTATTTCAGCCCCACCACCAGGTGCTGGATGGCCCTTTTCCCCTCCCAGCCCTGGCATTTGGGAAGACACGTGCCCTCTTGTGTCCTTTCACATGTTCCCTATTATATTAGCCCATCAGGACCCTTTGTCCTTAAAGGACAAGAGCATGAGACAGTCAGAGAATAGCATTTGCTGAACCCCCACCACCACCAGATGGAAGAAAGATATCCTGGGAAAGATCTGTTTTTACTGTTATTTTTAATAAAATTGTTTGGGTCCAAATCTTTTGGCTTCTTTACAGGTAGTTTTGGCTTTTTGCACTTTTTTTTTTTTTTTTTTTTTTTTTTTTTTTTTTTAAGTGAAAACATTTTGCCTGGCTCTGTTAACTAGTCATTAGTCCAGATTTCTAAAGAGAGAAGAAGCATAGTTATGCAACTAATTTGTGTGCATAATTACTGCAATTTTGTTTTCAATCTGCATAGTTGCACATGCAAATCACAGACATCTAAATGGTGACTAGTATATACAAAAACAGTAGCTGTATCACAGGAGACATGGAATTATAAATGAAATTTTTTACCATTATCTTTTGTAAACCTGGTCTTTGCTGTATAACTCAGATATAGTCACAATCAACATGACATCTTCCATCAAAGAGGCCCAACACAGTTTGTACAGACTTACGTTGTTTCCTTTTTCCTGTAGCAGCTTCAGGTTGTCTTTACATTGTTTGAGCTCATCTGTGATTGATTGTTTTTCCTGCTCAGTCATCTCAAACTTCAACTTCAGCTCTGAGAGCATAGTCTGTGTCTTTTCATACTAAAGGCAAAGAAAAATAATCTACAGACCCATCTGAAATTGGACATTAGATTTTAAATTCTATTCAAGTATGTCAATGAAGCTTCAGGAAAAAAAATATTTCCTTGTCAATCAATGTTTCAGGATAATTTGATCTGAATTAGTATTTCCATATAACATCAGATGAAAGATTTATTTGGAGGATAATTAAAACCATCTTATTTCCCAAAGAAAAACAACAAAGAATGTTTTTTCATTTTTACTGAAATTGTCCTATGTTTTCTTTTTAACTATGATTTCTCCCTCACTGTGTTTAAAGCTTAGAAGCATTGTATATATGCTTTTTGCTTTTTGATAGCAAAGAAACTCAATGTACTGCAGGTATAATTGAGAACATACTTTTATTTGAAAGGTCTAACCTGTTGTGGCTGCTGTGATTATCCCTATGGCAATTTTGCCATTTCAAAGATTGGTACAAGGCGAGGACATGGGGGAGTCTGCGACAGCTACATAAAATTGCCATAGGGATAATTACAGCAGCCACAACAGGTTAGACCTTTCAGAGCTAACCTCATTGAAGGAATTAAATTTAAGCATGTGAGAGAGATAATTATTAAATGCACAGACCAGTCAAAAACCTAAAATAACACACTTTGAAAAAAGTAACACCACAAGTGTGTGCTGGGCCAGGGGGCGAGTGTTAAAGATTGTACTTGTGTGAGTGACAGAGAAAGAGAGAGAACAGGAGATTTGCACTGAGTGCATTCAGACGTACAAGCTGCTGCCAGCAAGCACCAAGTCCTATCATGTCTTCCCTCAGTATGGGGATGGGATAGATAAGTGGTGGTAGGTAGACACCCTGACAACAGAGCTCCCCTCCCTGGTCTTCCCCAACCCTGCAGAGAAAGCAGGAGGATCCTGGGGGCAGCTCCAAGGCAGAGGGCAGCAACAGCATGGAAGTGGCAGGAGAGGTAGTTGAAGTGCAGGCACTTATAGTCTCTACGTAGAAATCATTGCTTTAAGCATCAAGGCACAGGTCTCTACCACTTGAGCTAAAAGAAGCAGCTCCTGCATGGACACAGAACTTCTTTAGATATAAAATTGATGTTAATAGTTTAACTTAATTTTTCTGAAATATGAAAATGGCACATAACGCTATGGTGATTCTTTCGGACGAACCAAAGAAAAGGATTGCAAAATGAATAATGAGAAAATATACCAATTGCTGGATAAAACATCTTTAATTGGGTTCATGAGAAAAGGAACTATTACAGCTCTTCTCCCGTACAGATCATGTGTTTCAGCATCTTCATTTGAGGGGTCCTTACTTGGTTGTATGCACTTCTTAATCACCTTTTGAAGCACTGAGGCTTCAAGTGAGACACTTGAATAGTAACAACACTTGAGAAAGTGAATTCCCAATGCACAGGAAAAAGGGGTGTCTCTAACATAGCACATCAACTATCTAAAAACCTATTTATAAAGGTTACTGAGAATTTAATGCTGTGGTCAGGAAGATGACTATTTGCCATTTGAAGAGTTGTTATAAGTGAAAGATGCCCACTAACAGCTTAAAATACAGTGCACTTAACCTGCAAAAGCAAATATTTAGAAAGTTTCCAATCACTCATGTATCCGAGCTTCCCTCTTAGGTTCACAAATTCTCATTTATGCATCAAGTCCCACTGGCACAGAACCACTAATGTTAATAACAATTCTGAGAAGTTTTCAAGTCATAGCTATTTTCTACTTTTTTTTATATTTCCATCTAGCTAGCATAAACAAACAGTTGCTGGTCATAGGATCCAATCATAAGAGGAATTGTCTTTCCTTTTACCTCTTTCTGAGCATCCTTTGCTTGATTCTCAGCTTCACTGAGTAGAGTTTTTAGACTTGCTGCATCACGTTGATGTTGTTCCTTCAAAGATCCCACTTGATTTTCAAGTTCCTTTCGGGTCATTTCAAGAACACTTAGATCACTGGTTAGCGCTAAACTCTGTTTCTGAGAACTGCAAAACAACATTCAATTCATGCTTCACATATTAAAATAAAACATTTACATCATTTATAACGCACTTTTTAATCTGCCACAACTTTACAAGCTTAAATGTATACCATACAGCACTACCACACTGCACCTGTTCCTGGGATGAGTGGCATCAGCACACCATATAACAAGGGAACAGAAATAATTTTGGCCTAGAATTGATAGTTTTTGGATTATCTGTACAAAAAAAAAAATCATTACAGATTCTTTAATTAGAAAGTCACAAGAATAGTGCATCTCAGTGAAATAAGGTAGCCATAATGTACATATATCTAACTTTAGTTCATTCTAGCTTATCAGTAACAAATTACCTTGCATATTCTAGAATAGAAGAAAATATAGTAGTCATGAAAATCAAGTTCTCCTAAAGTTGTGTATTTATAAACATAAAAATCTAAAGTTAAACAATTAATTCTGATAATTTACATTAATTGTAACTTGTGCCTATACCAACATACAAGTCACAGAAACAAGAACCACTCTTAGAAAATACTGGCTTTTTATAAAAAAGAATAGAAAAATATTTGTGTTCCACATGCAACAACAACATCGATGCAGGAACATTTTGTGTTATGTCCCACAAGTGCAAAAATGATCATATCTATGTGCACAGACCACTGCAACTACTTTTAGAAAATTGGCCTGTCACATTTTTATTTGGTCAGGATGGAGTAGAATCCTGTGGGAAAATAAAATAGTACAGATTGTCGGTGAAAATATACCACGAGTGCCCTGGACTGGCAACATTGGGGTTGCTGGGAATATACCAGAGGAAAATATATTTTTATATGGGTAACTAATGGAGAGGTGCAGTAGTGGTGGTATCAGACTGGGTATAGTATAAATGAGCAGTAGAGGAGAAAATGTGGGAAATATCAGGAATTAAAAAAACTGGAGCAGAAATAGAACAAAGAGAAATTCACGTATAAGGTTTGGCTTCTGTTTTCATCAAACAGTGACTTGTCCCTTCTTGGAATGCTCCGCTGCAAGAAACGTTCATTAATAATGACAACTATAACTTATGGCCCTGAAAACAGCTAAAAAAATAGGTAAGTACTTAGTAAAAATTCAAGTCCACAAGAAGAAGTTATTCACTTTCTGCAATAACTGTGGCTCTTTGAAATGTCTCTCTAGGGGTGCTTCAGTTCAGGGGTGCATATGTTTCTCGAGCCCTTGATCAGAGATTTTATGACAACCATGTCTGCTTCGCCTGAAGGCTATACTGGGGTGCACAAGCAAACTACCCTCCCCTAGAGAGCAGCCCAAATCAGAGTGAAATATCTCTGATCAAGGATTCAAGCAAAAGGTGGATGGAGCACCTGAAATGGAGCACCCATGTGGATACTACTTAAAGAAAAACAATATGTTGTCCCAACAGTCAAACCACAAGATATCAAAAGCGAAAGATAAAAGGTTCACTGGAGGAAGAGGGGATAAAATGGACAAATTACCACTATACAAGTTGGATGTTTTTAGGCACTCTTTAGCAGTAAGGTAAAATGACGGAAGAGTGAAGGAACTATAAGATCAAACAATATTCTGAATAACCCTCACACTTGAAAAGTAGAGTTTTAAAGTATGTAAGTATTGGAAAAAAAGGACATTTATCTTTATTAATTGCCATAACCTTGTAAATGAAATACATCTTATAACTCAGTATCACTCCTTTGAAGTCTACCACTAGTGATGTGACAACAGACAGGAGGATCCTGAAACCCTCTCTGTGTTATCTGTAAGCTCCAAATGTTAAGAATTTTCTAAACCAAAGCCTTACATATATAGTTTTTCTCTTTTCGGCAGTAAAAGACAATGATCTTGATCAAGTTTAACTAATATTAAAATTCATATCCCCAATACCCTATTAAATTGGCAAAATCTAATTTAAAATAGAATGCATCACCTGAAGCATAATCTGTGTTACTTAGCAATATACAGACATTTAAAAAACAGGAGTACAGAAAATGTGTAAATGGAAATGTGCACTGTTTTGATCAAAGCTATCTGTAAATCACAGGTTAATAGAGTGCATATAATAAATGTTGGTTCTTGTGTACAAGCTATTTCAAAAAGACTAAACAAAAAAACATTTAGCCCCTAATTTCTAAAGTCATTTTTTGCTATTGTAGAAACCTTTTGAGCTAAGGCTATTTGTAACTCTTACATTCAATAGTGCTTACCTATGAAGCTCCTTCTCTTGCCGTTGAAGTTCAGATGCAAGCAAAGAATTCTCCTTCTTTAAGGAGAGGCATTCAGTTTCTAGATCACTCCACTCCTTTCTCAACTTTCCAAGTTCACCTATAAACAATGTAAAAGTTACTGTGAGTAAAACAGTCAAAAGCAATCATTGTGTTATATGCCCTCAAAAAGTAACAAGGAAAAATCTGAAGACTTGAAAAAACTAACTTGTCAAGCTGCTTATGTTATAAAAATTTCATGGCACAGAACTCGTATGTGTCATATAGCAAACTATAAGCCAACTTTATTAATAGTTTGAGACGTTTAACACACTTAGATTAGTCCCTTTATTTCTTATAAAAATGCAAGACAGTAAGAGAGTCTTCATAGTGCTGCTATTACAAGTTCACTATGCTTGCCAACCCCCCTCTCTTCCCAGGGGGTGGGTGTGGGAGGAATTGTGCAGCCAGCCCTGGCCTTTGTGGGGCCTCCGCACCCATGGCCTGGCCCCTCTCCCCACTCTGATCTGTCTGCCATCTAGAAAGTATTAAGGGAGATTGTTGTGGGCAATTCCAACAGGGCACCAAGGGTGGTCTGGTGGAGCTGGGCCACCTCTAGCTATAGGAGGACCTGGGAGCAGCTGCCACTGCCAGGCCATGGCAGGGAGGGATGGTACTGCTCAGAGCCCAGCTCCAGCTACTGCTACTGATTCCCCTGCCTCGAGGTCAGATGGCAGGAAGTGGCTCACCTGTCATTAGCAGCAGTCATAGCTTGACTCCGAGTGGCCCTTTCCCTCCCCAGCAGAGGAGCTGGAAGGGCCTGCTCAGAGCTGTGCACTGACTACCGCCAGTGATGGGAGCCACTTCCTGCTGCCCGACCCATAGGTGGGCAGAATCAGTAACAGCAGCCAGAGCTTGGCTCTGAGAGCCACCTTCCCCTTCCTGCCATGGCCTGGCAGTAGTGACTGGTCCTAGCCTCTCCCTTCCTAGGAGAGTCCCAGGTCTGGTTGCAGGGACAGGGCCCAGGGCCAGAGGGAGGGAGAGGTGCTGGGAGGGGTGGGGAAGGCTGTGGAATGGGAGCCGCACAGCCCACCCCAGCTTTTCATGGTGGTTGGGGAGAGTGACCAGGGAAAGGGGTGGCCCAGGGGCAGAGTGCAAAGGTGGGAAGAGGGGCCAGGGAGCTGCATGGCTCTCCCAAATCCTCTGTGGGTCCTCCTCCCCACAGGTGGCAGACTGAAGTGATGATGCCATTCTGTGGTCCAGGAGGCAAGTTTTTTATTTGAGAGAGAGAGAGAGAGAGCGAGACAACGAACTGAAAAAGTTACCAAAAAGTTTATCTGAAGCTTCTGTTTTCCAGAATCTGACATCTAACTACAAAATTAACATGAAGAGAATTCAGGGAGATATGGAAGTTGCCAGATGCCTTAGAGACAAGTAACAAAGCATTCAAAGCAAACATTAAAAGCTTGAAATCAAACTTGTGAAAACCAAAAACCAGTGCAATTAGCAGACTAAGATTCTTGGGGATGCAATGATAAGAGATCGGGTTAAGCAAAACTCTTAGGACAGATCTATACTGCAATTAGATGCCATGGCTGCCCCATACCAGGTGACTCAGGCTGTGGAGCTGTGAATTAAAGACAGATTTTCCAGTTTGGGTAGCAGCCTGAAGTCTGGGACCCTCCTACCTCACAGGGTCCTAATGTCCATGCTCCAACCAAGACCAGTCATTTGCACTGCAATTAAACAGCTTCATAATCCAAGCCTGAATCATATGGCACAAGTCTATCACAGCGGTGCAGACAGAGACCTTCAGAAGGAGTAATTATTACCAAATTCTAAATCTTATGTTTGTGCCAACTTCTATCTATACACCACTGAAGAAATTTCGTACAATGTATACTGTTGTCTCCTACTGTATGTTGCTGGGACACTGTGACCCCATGTTTATGGCAATATGTTTTGAATATGAATATTCATAACTCAGATATGCTGTATGCAAAATGGGGTAAGTAACTTATCATTACAGTGTGTAGTCCCCCAATATGTATGTGTGTGCATGAACCTTCCTTGTATTTGAAGTTTAAAATATCAAGTATAAGCCAGTTTATTAATCTAAGTCTTCTAGTGAAAGCCATTAGTAGTACTTAAATTTAATGGTCCAGTGCTCAAGGCAATGATCTATGAAGTTTTGGGTTTCCAGTAAGCCTAAACTGTTGCTGGTCCTACAAAGACATATGACAATGCCATCTGATACTGCAATCCATCTTAATTTGGCATATTTCCACCAGGGTGCACAGATTACAACAAAGGCCTTCCGGACTGGGGAAATTCTATTCAAGGAATGGGAAGCAAACAATGATTGTTTTCAGCTGACTTAACAGACTGCTTCCCACCTCAAGAGAACACAAAGGACCTGGAAGGGGAAAGAACTGTAACGAAGAGAGAAGGGGGAAGAGGGCTTTGTGTACTCCCACTCCCACTGGCCAATAGGAGTGGAGAGATTTTGCTGAGGGCAAAAGCAGCATGCGGAGCTCTCCTCCCTCCACAGCAGAGAGCCTACTGCTTTGAACAGCACTGCTCCCTGCCACAGGGGTCAGACTAAAATGTCTGGTGGGCCGGATCTTGCGTGCCTGACTTAAATCCTCCTTTTTCTACTTAAAAAAATCACTTTTGTTTATTATCAAATCTAGTGTAAATATTGGTACCTCAGAAGGGAGAGGTGTGCATGTGACAACTGTGCATCTCCTTCTTTCACTGAGAAAGAGAGCAAACTTTATGAATCATCTGTGTAAAACTTACATACCATATAAGAGGGATTGATGTTGGGTTTTGGTCCCTTTGGAGGCTGGGCTCTTGAGTGCTTTCAAGTTCCTATAACTGAGCACTCCCAAAGCTGAGCTGTTATCAGCGTCTATGTTAATCTGCTGTGGGACTGTTACCCAAATTTTGTGCCTTTGTTGAAGGACACCAGAGCTTCTGGCCCAGCAGGACAGGTTGATGGGATGACCAGAGGACAAATAGGTGGGCTCAATGGTATTAACAGCACACTGGGTGACAGGCTCAAGGGGATCTCTGTGATTCCACCTTTCAAAATTGTAATATGTATTCTATTCTTAATGTAGATGTCAGTATAGGAAATTTGTATCCCCTTTCTGTTAACACAGGCTGAATTAAAAACACCAAAAATGGGGTTGACACTGAAAAATGCTACTGGAGTGCAGCACTGTAGGGGCATCCATTCATCATCTGTATATTTTTAATACTGGTGCCCACCTAGGTTAGCCTACTGGCACAAGATACCTAGTGGACAACTGGAGTCTCTGGAGCTCTTATTTTTAATCTGATCAAAGCAAGAGCCTCTTACAATGAGACAGACTGGTTGGGAGAAGTAATTGTGTCACTATTTTTATTATGGAAAAGCTTTTATCAAAGCAATAGATCTTGAAGTGGACTCTAAACGTGCTAGACTCTGGCTTAATTTTACATCTGCTGGGAATTTGTTCCCAGCTGAGAAATGCCTCATTGCCACCTCTCAACTGATCATGGTTTGAGACCTGGATTACCACTATGAGTGCAATGGTCTTGACAACTGATGACCCTTTAAGTGCAGTCTAATTCCTTGAACGGGCAGCCAAAATGGATTTGAAACTAGGACATCCTCCAGGCTTCTTAGTCAGATGTCTAAAAGATTACAGCTAAAGAGGTTTGCCAAGAACTTTGCAATTCTTGTGGTAATAATGTATATGTGTAAGTTTGCCATGCTTTTCAGCTAGTACCATTATACTCTTACTTCAATGAAAAGAAGAGGTAAGTCTATCACTAATGTATTAAAGGAACAATTTAGACAAAATATACACAAGTGTTTAAGTGAAAGAAAGCAGCACAGACTTATCGTGTGGTACATTCATGTAAAGTTTTATGTAAATTTCAAATGTGTTTGTTTACACTATAGATTTTGATACTAAAGAAAATACAGAATAGCCTGAGTACTTAATTCTAAATATTTGCCAGATATCTCAAAGTGACTGACAGCTACCATCAGGATGAGCCATAACCTTCTCACCTTGTAAACGAGTAGCTTCCTCCCTCTGCTGATCCTCACACTGCTGGCATCTCAGCTGGAAATTAGCTTGGAGGTTGACAATTTCTTTTTCGTATTCTGAGGCTTCTCTCCGCCAGCGTTCAAGTTCAGCCCGTACCTTCTGCAGCTCTTCTTGCAAAGCAGCAATATCAGTGTCTCGCTCTGATGCGGCCTCTTCTGCTCCTTTTTGAAGTCGCAGAATCTCATCTTGAGCACTAAGCAATTCATCCCGAGTGCTTGAAATTTCATTCTCCTTCTCTTCACGAAGATTCTCAATGTCTGCCTGCAACCTATGCAGCTGGGCTATAAAGTAAAGTATGGCTTCGAAAAATTTATCTTTACTTATTACATTTGAAAAAACCTGTAAGGAAAAAGCTCCTCCTTTAACTAACTGAAGGTCAACTGAATTAAAAACCACAAAAGTGATTCAAATAGTTACATTTGTAAATATTTGAACAGCTGCCAAGCAGTGTTAGAATGGTTTCAGAAACGCTGGGTATAATTTGTCAAACTATGGCCATGTCTACACTAGCCCCAAACTTCGAAATGGCCATGCAAATGGCCATTTTGAAGTTTACTAACGAAGCGCTGAAATACATATTCAGCGCCTCATTAGCATGCAGGCGGTTGCGGCACTTCGAAATTGACGCGCCTCGCGGCTCGTCCTGACAGGGCTCCTTTTCGAAAGGACCCTGCCTACTTCGAAGTCCCCTTATTCCCGTCTGCTCATGGGAATAAGGGGACTTCAAAGCAGGCGGGGTCCTTTCGAAAAGGAGCCCCATCGGGACGAGACGCGTGGTGGCGAGGTGCGTCAATTTCGAAGTGCCGTGGCTGCCTGCATGCTAATGAAGTGCTGAATATGTATTTCAGTGCTTCATTAGTATACTTCAAAATGGTCATTTGTATGGCCATTTCAAAGTCTGGGGCTAGTGTAGACATGGCCTATCAAATGCAATTTCCATGATATCTTCTCATCCATGCAATCAGCAAAAGCCATTACCTCATCTGATCTAAGCTTTTTAAATATACAATGACTAAGTACATGGTCTCAGTCTCTCTACTCTTCCCATATATAGACAGAGAGCCCGTCTCTTGTGGAGAGATTCAGTCGCTTTCATGCCATTGTCCCTTCCCATTCTCCTGCTCTTCTCGGGACATCACAGATGTATGGTCAAAGAAGAGCGGTGGGCTAGAGGACTGATGACCATGGTCCACTCTCCTAATTCCATCCCAATTGTCTAGAAAATATATTGAAACATCTTCTAGGAGTGCTTGAGGACAGTGGAACCTCAGAGAGTTCACTGTAAGGAACAGCCGGCAAGGAGCAAGGGAGATGGCAGAAGAAAAGAACAGAGGCATGGGGCCTCAGTATGGGCTTGCCAGGTTTGTGGGCAGACTGATTTTTACACCAGTGGCAAACGTTAGCCATGCTAAAAAAAAAAGAAAAAATAGGAGAGCAGCAACTTGAGGAGATCCTTTTTTAGATTTGTCCTTCTCTGGAACCATCAGATTTCCCCCTTTTGCTACTGTTTTGTTTGGTTGGAGATAGTTTTTAGCTGGATTGTGTTAACAGGGAAGCAAATTCATCAGATTATTCCTCAGATTTTTCTGCGAATATTCTTTGCTGGAAAGCATATGCAGCATTTTATACACTTTTCAGTGTGAGAAATATATTACTGAAATTACCACCTGTAAACTCATTTGCTATAGCTATTTTATTTCTCAGAGAAGTTGCTCTCTCTCACCATGGTGAAGGTCACTTTCAGGCCCATAGGTTTGAATGTAAAAGCAATCTAAGCATTGGATTCCATTGTGTTTTATCTGTTTTGGGCTGGCAAACTCAAGGTTTGCTTATTTACCTTAGGTGGAAACAGCTAGCAATGCCATTCCTTTAAAATAATTTAGTGGAACCACAACCTACCTTTTTATGATTTCAGATTCTGATTTTGGAAGTTGCTTTGGAATGGATTAAAGAACTTTTTAAGGGAAATTTTTATCAATAAGGGAAGAAGCTGAATGGGGCATAAAACCAAAATCACTGTAAGAATTGAGCATGCCTGTCAAGTTCAGAATGCCAGTTAAAAGACAATTTAAGGTAGCACAACAGGTCTTTTTGGAGAATTTAAAGGTGAATAGGAGACAGAATTTGTACACTGGCCGTTATTTCCTGCTAACACCTACAAAATACAATGAATCAGAAAAGGTATGAATCACTGAGAAGCAGAAGTTTACACACAGTTCAACTCTCAATAGCACTTTAGAGAAATTAGACTACGATTCACAGATAATTATTTCCTTTTATAAATGTTGTTCAACACCACCAAAAGTGAGACGTATTTGCTTTTGTACCTGAGTTATAAAGAATCAAGAGAAAAATTAAATTAGTTCATACCTTGCAGAAACTGTATTTGCTTGGTGGACTCCTCAACCTGCAGCCGGTATGCCTTCCGCTCTTCTTCCAACAGTGCTATAAAATGAAAGTGGAAATGTGCCTGAATTTGTAATTAGTTACAAGTGGAAAAAAAAAAGTTCAACCATATAGTTGAAAATTACAAGTTAATTTCAAAATTTGGCTTGAAAGATTAAAATAACCAGATTATTTCAACAAAGCAGCAGACCTAAAAATATGTATGTAAGTAGTTTAATAAAAAGTTAACATTTTAGTATGATTTTTGGTAGTAGTATAATTAATTTCAGGTTCTAAATAATTAATACAGTATTGCCAGTCAGTTTGTCTTGGAAATTAAACAGTATTGTGTACAAAGGTGGGTGAGGAGGGAGCATAAAGAAATTTGTACTGATTTCCCAAAAAATGGCACACTTACTGTTTTAGCTAAAATTGGTTTAATCACCCCCTTATAAGATTAATGGAGATCTTACTTATGGACCATTACTTGTCTTTGCACTTATTCCATTGCAATTACTCAGATTCTACAGGACAGTCAGTCAAATTTATTTTTGGTCTCACCTTGAAGTTCAAAGCATTTTTGTTTACTTGTTCTAGCTAGCTCTTGGGCTTCAATCAGCTCCTTGTGCAGCTGCTGAATTTCTTGTTTAGTCTCTGTTTCTGATTGTGCACCCTGCAAGTCATCTGATAAAAGAATATTTTCATTTTAAAGCACAAGTTTCCACTTTATATGTACTGACATATAAAGACAGGCAATGTTTTGGGCTTCAAATCACACAACACTGACCACAATAGTTATAACTGGGTTAGGTAGAAGTTAACAAAAAACATTAATTTATTTAGCAGTTTGTTTTAATCTTGAGGAAAATTAAGGTAAAACTATCAATTAAATTGAGCATGCAAAAATACCTCATAACATAAGGAATCCTACTTTACATAATTAAGTGAAATTTTTTTATGTTGTATAGAGTTCAAACATTTTAGGATTACGCTCAAAAACCATAACATTGCTAATTTTTCATTACACATTTTTGCGCATGTGAAATAATTCACACAGGATAAACAACATACATGGTTTCTCTGAAAGTGAACCCCACAAGTTGCTAACGCAAAGAATTCACTATGTCATTTTAGCAATGATAAAACCATATTAAACACATAATTTATAATGCCATATCTGGGCTAACATTTATGAACTTGGGTGTCTAAAGTTAGGCTCCTATATGAAAGCACCCTGATTTTACGTAGGCACCGCTGAACAAGACATTTAAAGTCACCAGCAAAAGCAGATGTAGGACCAACTTCACTGTGATGTTACTCAACACATTACACGTTCCTTTAATCTCAAATCATGTCTAAGGAAGTATTTTAACTCCAATAATAGCAAGTATCTCAACAACAAGACAACTTTTCAAATCTGTTCTTCCCCATTGCAAAGTTTTGGCATTATTTATAAAATTGCACAAATAAAAGATCTCATGGAGTAAAGAGAATTCTGTACCAATGGATTGCCAATATTCACATTTGTCCAAAATACTTTTTCAACTTAAACTCAAAGAGCAGCAAAAAGAGCAAAATATAAACAGATGTGTAAAATACTCTTAACTATTGTCTATTAATAACAGAGTGCCAGTAGTATGGCTTGGCAGCTAAAAGAGAAAGATAATTCTATTTCCAAGGAATTTGAAATCTTAGGATGTGATCCTTGAAACTCTCACTAATTTAAAATTTCTCATGTAAGGGTTTGTAGAATCAGGCCCTTGCCCCCATATAGACAATAGCAAACTTCATATGATGCATAGGTGGAAACCATAAAATCGAAGTAATTCAAGTCAACTGTCTGCTTGCAGGAAATGAACAAGATAATCCAGCTTTCCTACATGAGAAACATGGAAAGCACGTATTATAAATCTTATGGTTAATAAACTACAAAATTCATACAGAATTAAAATTCATACTATGCAGAAGAAAAACCTTAATCAACACCAGAGATGCTTTTGCTGGAGAGTCTAGACAAACTACTACTGATTGTTCATTATTAACATGTGGCAAAAATAAAACTTATTTTTGCATTTAGCTTTATATCAAATCAAGGAAGTAACACCTCTAGTTAGTTCCTTATCTCAAACTATAATTTTTCTTAAAATAAGCTAGATATTTTAGCATTCCACGAGTAAGTACTTATCACATCTCTCCAGAAAAATATCTTCTGCTTGGATTATTTGTACAATAATAAACTCCATGTCTTGGACCTCTTGAAATTTTTTTATGTGACTATTAATGGGATTTCCCCCTCCAACACCATAGTAGCATTATACATTTCCATGCTGTGGCAGTTAACATCCTGACCATGGATCTTTCTTTGTGGCTGACCTCTTTGGCAGGTGTTGCCCCTAAAATATAACAAATCCGATTTTTATCAAACTGAATATTAATATGTATTTTATGTTGTGAGTCCATGAGTTTGTCTTAGTATATCCTCAACATACAGGAGAAGTGTCAATTACAACATCTCCAGCAAATGAGAAATATAATAGAATAGCTTTTTCATCATTACAAACATATAAAAATTAAGTCCTATAATTAATTTCCACAGCAACTGCAATAGGGATGGGGAATTAATGATGCTAACTTTTTTAAAACATACCTTTTAAAAATTTAGATTTTTGCAGAGAGGGATTATGAAAAAAAAAAGAACAAAAACTGAAAAACTGAACTAAACATTTCTATTATGGACTACCAGATTTTCTAACCACACAGTCTCTCTATACTACCGAGACGCTGTTCTCGGTCTCTGAGAAAAATGCGTGATCAGTTGGGCATTCTGTCCTGTCTAATGAGACTGGCAACCTTTTCATTCTTGTACTGAAAGCAAGTTGTATTCAAGTCAGTTAGTAGTAAAATAGTGCCATACCCTAAGAGTTGAAATCTCAGCTAAGATCTCTGGTGCAAAGATTCTATCTTAACAATAACACTGCCCCTTAGAATCTGGAAAATTTATCAAGTTATCAGGTAGGCCCACATAACAGGAGAAGGCAGTAACCGTGCTTTTGGGTTTTTTAAGCTCTTTCGCATTTGTTTCAGGAAGACAGGTTCTTTCGAAAACGGAATTTTTTTCCTGAAGCAACCCCATCTACATGGCTGTTTACACTTATGGAAAAGCCTCTTCCAGAAGTGTGATCATGTGAGAATATACAAATGAGGCACAAGATATGTAGATCCATGCTTCATTTGTATTTTTGATCTTGATCATTTGCTTTCTTCTTCCAGAAGGGGAGTGCTGTGTAGACATGGCCTAAGAGTTAATCTTTCATTTGGGAAGAACATAAAAGGAAACAAGAAGTATTTTAGAATATGTATCTAGACTTCAGTTTCTTTGCTATTTCTTGATCTTACAAATAGTTGACCCATAACAGACTAAATTAGTAAGGCAAAGATAAAAATACAACACCTGCAAAAACCAGAAAATTGACACAAAGCGTGATAAGGAAAGTAAGGACACTAAATTTCTAGTTTTACATAAATACATCTCTTTGAGGGTGGCAAAGATACAAAGCTGAAAACTTAGAAATAAATAGTTTATTCCAAAACAGTCTTTAAACTATTCAAGTACAAGCAAATCAAAATGGGAAGTATGAATTGTCATCATACGTGTAGAAGGCATCCAACTTCCAAAACAGATAGAGGATGGGGATAGACTACGCTTGTAAGTATTAGAAAGCCTTCAGTAGCTATCAGGTAAGCTAACTTGCTGTATACTGAAACCAGAAAAAAGGACAAGCAGTAACATTCAAAAGCACTTCAGGACAAGTGCCCAAGATTTTATGTATATAAATATAATCAGAACTTCAAAGCACAGAAGGCATCTGTTGGCTCCAATATATTTGCCAACCCTTAAAAGTTGTGCTGCATGTCCAAGTATCAATGTACTGAAACAATAAGTTAGCCACTTTCTTATATATCAAGGATTTCTTTTATTTTGTCTCCACTGACAGTGTTACAATTGCTGTATAAAAATTAGTGTAATTTGTGCCAAGACATGTTTCCCCACCAACCTGGTTCAAGGACAGAAGTTTGAACTTGTCTCTCAGCCGTAGGAAAACAAAAAAGCAGTCAAGTAGCACTTTAAAGACTAACAAAATAATTTATTAGGCGAGCTTACGTGGGACAGACCCACTTCTTCAGACCATGGCTATGGTCTGAAGAAGTGGGTCTGTCCCATGAAAGCTTGCCTAATAAATTATTTTGTTAGTCTTTAAAGTGCTACTTGACTGCTTTTTTGTTTTGGTAGTATCTAGACTAGCACAGCTCCCTCTCTGTTACGATTCAGCTGTCGGAAAAAAATCCATACCACAAACATGCGAGGCTTATCATGTGATAGTCAGAGAGAACCAGTGGAAACATTTTCCACATAATTGAAATTACCTTTTTAATGATAGCATCTGCCAGTTGTAAAGCCCTATACTACCATTGTAGGAAAAATAAGACCCAGATCAGACCAACACTTTCAAATCTGATGGCAGGCAGAACAAAAGGCACTAAAAGACCACCCCCCCACATATGGCTGCCTTTACAGAAGTGGTCCTTTGCACGCAGACCTAAGTGCAGAACTTTGGCTAGGCTCTTAGTTATCCAATATTCACATGCATCTCTAAAAACCAGAATCTGTGGAAGGAAGACATTTGCACCGCTCTCCTAGTTGAGGCAACTAGCTCACTTCCTGGACTCTTGAAGGACCACATCCAACAGCAAGCTTCCCTTTGGGGAAAAATATTATTTGACTGAAATAAAAAATATGGATTTAAAACCGTAAAGTTCTGTCAAATCCCTGAAACATCAAGTACGCAAACACTAACTGCATTACTTCATTTGCAGTGTAAAGAAACATCAGGAAGTTCATAAGAACTACCATTGCTGGCTGTCTTGAATGCTTCCTGTGGTATATTTGTTGGACACAGGTATCTATTTTTAATTCTGCAACTCTTCTTTGTAAGCATCAGCCATTAACAGACTTAGCCTGTCTTTAAAAGGAATATCTGAAGAAACTCTATTAGTGGCTGAGAAATACATCACCTCATGAACAAAACAATCTGGCAAACATCCGAAGTATGGACTCTCTCTCTCTCTCACTATACATACTTTAGCTTGCAATAAACTAGAAATAGTATTAATGAATTTGAAGACTAAAGATTAAAAAACATATGCAAAAAATAAAAAGAATTCAACATTCCACCATCCTTTTATTCCATGAAGTACAGTAACTTTCTAAATCAATAATTAAAACAAACCGGAAGACTAGTTTTCCATCTGACCTTCTTGTCCACAGAAGACCTAGGAACAGGTTCTAGTTAGAAAAGCTTTTTTCTACCCTTGGCCCTACTAATGCTAGTTAAGCCAACTACGTCCTACTCTGACAAGTAAGGTCCTTTTCAGTAGCAAGGGAAGCGAGATGTCTAATGCAGCACTTTAACAAAGTTTGTTGAGTGAAATCACTGGCTCACAGGACTATAAAATTATTACAATGGAAGTTAAGGGATAAAGATATTTACAAGATATTTCACAACAATCGACAGTAAGAAGCAATAAACTTGAGCAGGCAAATGAATGAGAGCTGGTCAGTTTCTAGTAATTTATTAAATGTGTAGTTAAGAAGCAGTTTGTTTTTGTGGTCTGGCAAGACAAAATACTAAAATGCAGAACATGAAATTGCTTTCTTACTGGATATAATTTGAAACTTCAGTACTGATGACTACTTGGTTTTTCAATTGGGGAAGTGTTATGGCACATAAGTAATTCACAGGTGTGAAAAATCATACCTGATTAAAGGAGTAGCCTAAGTAGGTAATGTAACTGGATTAAGTGCTGTTTGACAGAAGTAATCTTTAATTTTGTTGGGATTAATTCTCCTTTTTTCCCCACACACCTCAACAGATATAGGGTTGCTAAAGCATTCATAAACAAACCAATAGGAACCCACTTGAATACTACAGAAAAGTGAAGTAGATGGTCAACCAGTTCTTTTCCATCATTAGCTTTTTCCACTTAAAAACACGATTTAAAAAAAAAAAAAAAAATCACAGAACTACTCTTAAAAATAGTTTTGCAATGGTAAAGGTAATACTTTTGTAATAAAGCAAATTTTGCATATGGTACTGCATGCATATCTTAAAAAGACAAAATAGACAAAGTGATTTTTAAGTAAGTGAATTCTTTTGGGTCTGATATCTGTATTACAAATTTTAGCCTTAAACTTACTTCTATAGGCAAATTATAATTTTTCAACCACAAGCCTTACGACAAAAATACTGCATACAGAGGAACTAATTATTTTTCAACATTAGAATTCAGTTTCCTGGCTGAGAGAACATAATATTTGTCATGTGGTTGGACAGGGATTCGATCCTGTACTATATGTCATATCGCAAATCATTTCTTGGTTTCATGTCCTGCACAGGAGCTGCAGACAAGCAAAAAAAACAAAAAACAAAAAAAAACCCACCACACATTCTCAAGTATGCATATGTATTCTGTACTTCAAGGTTTGTCTACTTCGAAACACTATGATAAAATTTACAACCACTAATGTTCATGTAACTTCCCCAGAAAGAAGCAACACATTTCACACATTGAAACTTAGTACTAAAATATTATGTTAATTTACATAACTTGACAGTATTAAATTTTATCTATTGGCAGATGAAGTCAGTGTATACATCCAGGAAAAAACACATCACTTATCTCTACACTAACACTCTGCTACACTGTTTTACCTCAGATGAATGAATCACAATTTCTAATCAAATATACTTCCTTAATAAAGCAATTCAAAGGTTTAAACCTAAGCGCTTTTCATTTATTTACAAATATCATTTAATAGAAATAGAGAGTCTAGAATAAAACATGCATATTTTATTCAGAATATGCACCTGACATACTACATCTTGATGTTAAAAATATGCAAATTTCTTTACCTTTTAAAAGAGACACTTTAGCAATAGGTTCATTTAGGTCTTGTTCATCCATTTGGGCATCTAAAACAAGAAAGTTCAAGAGCCTTAACAGAGCAGATAGACTAAAACCAAGTTCTACCAACAGATCAAAGAAACCTTTATACTGCGTCCCACCCATAGTCCCACAAAGTGGTTACAAGATAGCAAAATACCATCTTCAACTTTGTTCTTCAATTACCCTTTGTCTGGCTAAGCTAAGTAAGCGCAGCTTATGGTTTAGATTTTAATAGCAAACCTAACACACACCACACCAAAATAATTTTGCAGAAATTTACACTCAAATATACCTGTAGTGTCGTCACTGCTCTTCTCCTTGCTGGGACTAAGAGTATCTGACAAATCAGATTCTTTTGCTCTTGCTTGGTTTTCTGTAAGAGAAGGAGAACATCAACTAAAGTATGTGCACGTTTTCTGTGGCTTTCCCACCCCCTATATACATTTTAGATCTACTACAAGATGCTGCTTAAAGCACAGGAATGAAGAAAACTATTACACTTGTGCTTTAGGAAAAGCCAGTGTTTTTGTCTCTTTAAATCCCATTCCAAAATGAACTTAATATCCATAGGATTGCATATCTAATATTAGTCTAACATGAGCTGGTAATTGCCTTGTGGATCGTGTGGGCTTCTGTTTAATGCTGTACACTTGCCAATTGGAACACAATGTAAAAGCTGATTGTTCCCAGAAAGACTGAACAAAACAAATAAAAAAACCCAGCAGCAATGTTTCCAGAACAATACAGATATTGTATCATGATGGAAAGAAAACGCTGCTGAGAACAAAACTTGATTTTGTAATGTTTTGAATAAGTAAAATAACAGCAAACTATGCCTAAGTCCATTGTATTGCAATATAAATTTGAAATGAACTGTGAGGAAAGATTCATTTTCATGTGAATAATCAGAATTTTAATTTGTCTTTTTTTAAAAAAATTGCTTTAAATTTAGGTTGTTAATAGAAAATGGTCTGTAGACTTGCAGACAAGCACCACTGACACGGCTTATGGATCAGCCTTTTATAGTCTGTCCAGTAAATAGTTACATTAAGTTTAGTGGAGCCACAGGAGCATCTTTTGGCTAGCTCTAGGGGCCTCATATGGAGAGAAAAGAGGTAAGGAAGTGGACTTCATTATACTAATTCATCCTTTTCTCACGCAAAAGTCTGCTTGACTCAACAAGGGCAAAGACTTACGTTATGTGCCCGTAATAGATTAATTGTATTTCTCAACTTCAGTTTAGCTCAGATGGATGCACAGACACAAAGGCGGTGGACCAAAAGACAAGAGTTGAGAGTCATGGTCTCATCAAGACTTGAGGACACACATAATAAACTATTCTTGGCTCATTGCACACTGACTTGTTTGGATAGCACTTTTGTCTACCCACAAATTGGTGAACCCTTCTCCTCAGGCACAAGTGGGAAATAAATGATGGATTTAGACAGACAGTTATTACAATGCTCCCAGTATACAATCTTCACCTGCTGATATTTAATGTAGAAGCCAAACAAAAGCATCTGGCAGAAGACGGAAGAAACAACATGCAGTTATAGACAAATAAGTACATGGGAAACAATCAACGCTGGCATATCAAGCTATGTAAAAGAGACAGTGAGTTTGCTACTTCTAGTCAGATAATGACTCTAGAACTGAAAAGCAGAAACAAATTCAACAAAAACTAAAGCAATTTCTCCAGGAAACAGACAAGCAGTTAAAGGGAAAGAGATTAACAGAATACTCTTTCCCCTCTTTTATGGGGGCAAATAAACAAGACTGAACGGGTCATCATATCAGAGGAACATCCAGTTGTGTGGGACACATCAGAAAGTCAACCACAAATATGGTGTCTCACTTTTAACAGATGGATGTGAGTCAAGAAAGAAGGTGGCAGCTATCAACATATGCCTTCCCCCAAGATTAACAGTTCATGAGTTCTGGCACCTATTGCCTTGCTTTGCTTCACAATTCATATTTTACCATGAATGAGCTGCTTAACCTCAGTATCTAACTTTCCTCATCTGTAATATAAGAGTAGTACTTCCCTGTCTTACAGGGACAATAGATTTAATTCAGTCATGTTTTTAAAACACTTTATGATACCTGGATAGAAGGCACATAAGCACCAAATAATCGAGCCCATAAAACTGCCTTTGGAGCTGTGACAAGCATTGACAAAAACAACAAATTTGGTTTACAAACTAGGTGATTATATTAGCACTGTCAAATTTAGGTTCTAAAAATTTCTCTCATATTGTTCATGTCAGTGGCTATTCCAGAAATGTTACGATGACCAACGTTTTAAATCAGGTAACTCCATTTCCACACACACACACACACACACACACACAGGTGCAAGTATTTGCTCTATGCAAAATGGGAGGAAAGGTGCAATTTCTATACCTTGGATTCCATCACATACACATCACTCCAATTCATAACCAAGGTTAGATACTACTAGATCTTAGAAAATGCCATATGCAGTCCTAGCATCTAAAATGGCAGAAGTCAAAGTGATTAAGAGCTTGTCTAGATGGTGAATTATTGTGCAACAAGCTGCTCAGTGACTCAGTGAAAATCTTGGAGTGTGAATTAGCATAATGGCGATTGAAAACACAGAATCGTAAGTGGCTGCAGGATTTCCACTGCACTGTAGCAGTGTTCATGCAGCATATTACTGAGTGGCAAGCTGGTGTGCAAGAGAGTCATCAGCGGCTGGTGCATCTACATGGTCAGTAAGCATATGGCAAGCCCTGAGTGGCTTTGGTAGATTGTGGAACTGATACACTGTGGAATTAGATTGTGCTTCTGGAAACAAGGATTCAAAAAGAACAAATGGCTTCAGTGGCTTTATTCTACTTTCTTGTGGACATTACCTGGGTGTAATGCAATAATGTTCAGGTAGTTCTTCAGTTTCCCTTGGTTAAGAAACTTGACGGAAACATCAAAAAATATGGGTATTTTTACCAGGTGCAGTGGCAGACTTAAGGAAGGAACTACATTCAGTAGTCCGATTCTGACCTCACTTATCCAGTTTATCCCAATGCAGTTGCAATTAAAAAAGTGTCCCAATAGCTAAACGTATAACTAGCTAGTGTAAGTCACTTATTAGTCTTCTATTTTCATGAATACCAAGTTCACATTTTAAAAGTGTGTAAAGTATTATGCTTTAATGAAAAGCAAGAGTAACTTTTACATATCACAATTTGTTAACACAAAAGCTCTTTCCTGGCATTTTTCTATCTACTTCAATCTTTGCACACACTTTCAATAGGGAAAGTGAGCCACTTAAAATACATGAGACAATAAAATAAAGTATTTTAAAATCTGACACCACACTTATATTAGATGGACTGCATTAATACATTCTAAAAATAACTCACTATTTTGCAAGATAATACTGGCATGCAAGTGTTAAATTACAGTTATGCTTATTGTATGCATTCTTTTGCCAAACATGGCATGTTATCTGGAGTTTGTACAAGCTTGGTAACAAGCTAAAATGGAGTTGCATAGAGAAGATTAAATAAAAATCTAGATAAAGAGAATTCTAGAAACAAAGTTGGAATCCTGAATGACCAAAATATATTTACGTTATCAAATAAATACAATTATTTTAAAGTAACCAATACTCAGATATATTAAAAGCCATTCATGAAAAAGGGTTAAAAATTGCTACATGTCAGCACTTTACCATTATATCCAATGTACAAACATTAAAACATTAATATTGCGCTCAATGTGAGGATTATCATAAATTAAAAGCATTTTGGCTCTGTAATGAGTCTCATCAATGTTAGAGGACTTAAGCTGTTCACCAATAATTTTAAATTTTAGCTTTCCTTACAAGAAGATCATGGCACAAGAAAGTGACAAACTTTAAAGGATTGCACATTCATGTTTTATCTTTAAAAAGAGCAGGTTTATAAGTTTAGGATTCATTTTAACACTGATACGATATTCTTAGATTTACAAAGCCCTGCACCCTTTTCCTCTTACCTTGTACCTAAGACAGACATTTTCTGGTTCTACTCAGTGAAAACAGTCTGAAATTTATTTAATAGCAAGAAATTTTAAACAAGCTTGCAAAAAATTCTTAAAAACCTCTGGATGAGAAATACACAGGTGAGAAGTCAGCCAAGACCAGTCCTCCACAACCTCCCACCCCAAATAGCAGCTTTTGTATGATTTCTTTTCCCCTAAAATAGTGATATAGTGATGTACAAATGGGCACTAAATATATTTACTCTCTTCATGGACTTTAAAAAAAAACAACAACAAAAAAAACTTATATTGCCAATATTTAACAAAAATTACTAAGTTGGTTTAAATAAAACTGGCAGCCCTGTATCAGTTAGCAACTTTTTAACCAAGTCCACTACAGAAAACATACTTCAAAAACAGAGTTATATAAATCAGAACTCTAACCTCTCAAAAGCTTTGTTTCTTCCACTTTAGTTAGATGTCCTTCGTCTATGAAATTGTCTGCCAAATAAAATAAAGGTTACTCTCCAAGTCCAAATTCAGCAAGCATTTCCCTGTGCACATCTATGCTGTCCACATTCCATGACCAAATTTAAAGAGGACAGTATTACTTCATACCCCTGCTTGAACAAAAATTCAACTCTGGCATGGAAAATTAAGCAGATCATCATGCAATTAACTATAACAATGAAGGACGCATAAATTACATCAAGTATTTGCTTTTACTATTTAATGAGATCCATTCTTAAGTGTTTCAGCTCATTAATGCAGGATTAATTTTATGTTAAGTTAATCTAAAGCTTTTTATATCTATATCTCACTGAGAAAGTCAAACTTGGAACAATTAGAAGTTAGCAGCTTTTTAGAAAAACTAATTATCTATCAGGAAGTGGACTCTGAAATAATTGTGTCCCCAGATCTCCGCTTCTAGTTCTGTTGCCAGATGCCCAGAGTTATGGCCATGAGAAAAGCCATTTTATCCAAAAAGAAGAGAATGTGGTAATCAGCATATATTCAAAAAGGCTTGTACTGTGGCTATTTAATACAAGATTTTACCTCCAATCATAATAGACTTAGCAGGGAGGCATAAATAAGAAAGTGCTTCGTCTTCACCTTCCCAAAAACACCCAAAGAAGTCTCAATACAGTGACAGGCATTAAAAAAGCACCACAATCAATACAAGAGATGCTAATAGCAAAGTCCCTAACCAGTTCATAGAATCATCAGCTCTTCTCCTCTCTCTGATTACAGGAAGATCTGACTGGCTGTGCCTACACAACATTCCCCTTTCGAAAGGGGAAAGCAAATGAGTGAGATTAGAAATGCAAATAAGGCACAGCTATACATATCTCACATCTCATTTGCATATTCTCAGGTGAGCTTGCTTCCAAAAGAGACTACTTTGAAAACAAAAACAGCTGCGTAGATGGGGTTCCTTCAAAAAACAAATCCCATTTCCGAAAGAACCCTTGGAGGAGACATAGGGTTTTGGGTGTTTTTTGTTTTTGGTTTTTAAGTGTGAGCAATAGTTGTAGAGATTTTACTGGATATAATAAAAATGCTTAATGAAAAAGATGGACACCCAAGAATCTGAGGTAATCCTCCTCTGGATATCAAGTATCAGTTAAATACTTCTTCCTAGTGCTGAACATGAGAACCAAAAGTTGTTAAAGCTAAAGCTTTAGTTTGGCTCTGGCTCTAAGAAGCTTTGGATTTAAATACCTGCCTGCAAAAGCTATGCTCCTGTTTGCACTTCACAAAAGAGTGCCTTGTGAAAAAGATGAGGAATATGATAAAATGTCTCTCTCCTCTATAAAGCTGGATTCAGGAGGTAGTTTTTTACCTCCACGACCACTTTTCCAGGGTAAGTCCCTAGTTTGCCTCTAAAAGTAAAGGAAGAGTAAAGAAAGTTTGGTGGAGATATCTACACCCTAAAACAGACTAAGCAAGGCTGTAAATGGCAAGTTATTGTTGCCCCCTTATAGGATGGAATCTTGAAGCACTTTGTTGAGTACATTCACAGTGTGGAAGTGCTTTGAGAGGTTGCTGAAACTCAGAATAGTCACGCAATTCAAAATCGGTTTCCTGCCCCACTGGCCATTCAGACTGAGCTGTAGCAGTTACATGAAGCCATGGTGTATGGACACTGTGTGGGTGGGAAGGGGAAAGATGAAGCAGGGCACAAAGGGGAAAGCACCATTCCTTTTGCCTTGTTCCATATTATTATAGAACTCTACTAAGATGAGAAAGAGAGACTGGATTTTCAGATATGTACCAGCCATAGTTTCTTTACCAAAAGGCAAGACTTGCCTTTATGTGGGGAAACCTGTCTAAACCCCTGGAGAAGGAATGGAACACAAGAAGCCTGCATCTACATTCAGGGTCTATCTGCCTGATTTATAGATGAAAATAGCTCAATTCACAATGGTGGCAGCCACACCATAAAACAGTTGGATGTGTAACCAGTATATGGCAGCAAAATGTATTAGATTTTTGACTCTAAACAAATCCATGCCTGGTCAAAACTATAAGAAATCTACAATTAGTATATAAAAAGCTGGTCTTAGGACCCAGACATATTTTCCTGGCCATCTCAAACTACTTTCAGTAGTGTATTTCCTAATTTTTTTAAATTAAGAATTCCAATGGAAAAATCTATTTTAAGTATTTCCTCCACAATAGTGACTCATGGAGTGCTCATGCATATATAGTTGATGAGTTTAAATATAGGCATTGCAGACCACAGTTTGATTTTCGGAATAGCTTCTGCCACAAACCCGATGCCACATATGAATAAAACTGATGGATTAAAAGCTGCTAGTGATGCTTCCAATTTTGTTGCTGTATAACAATTTAACAGTATGCAAGATACAAGAGGCAAAGAATTAATCAACTAAAGTTCAAAGGAAATGGAAAAGTTCATTTTGGCTTGGCTACATATTTTGCAGTAATTCATACACATGATTTGGTGATGGGTAGAAGATTTTGAAACCCCGCAAGCCAACTCTGGAATGTGGCTGCATAGTTTTGAGCTGGCTGGAAGGAGTGAATATTGGTAAAATGTGTGCATGACAAGTGGGGGAGCAGAATTCACCGTAAGTGACATCACAGACAGCTTAGAAGAGCGAAAGAATTTAAACACCTGGGATCAGTGGTTGGTGCCAATGATGCTATACTGAGATACGCCCAGCATTTTGATGACACAAGTTGCCAATAATGTTAAAAGGTGCAGTGTTTAAAATTAACTGGCTCCCTCCTCATGACCAGAGCAGTGACTACACCAACCACTAGAAAAAGATTACATTATATTCTCCACCACAGAAATGAAGACGTTGAGATGGACAAATGGTAGAAAATTGCATGATAGGAAATAAAATGAGTTTAAGGGCCCAATGCGTATTGAGCAAACTGAAGGCAAGTTGAGGAAGACCAGGCTATGCTTGTATGAGCACGTCCAGCCGAGTCAAGAGAGCTATATTGGTGTGATGGCTCTTGCAATGGTTGTAAGTGGAAGATAACCAAGAAAGTCTTGATACATGGACTAGATGAGGGGCTGGCACTCTGCGGCTCAAACTGCATGCATCTTTTTAAGGGGTCATTTGCGGCTCTGGATGCTGTCCCCGATGACTCCTTGGAGATTCCCTGCCTCGCCGAAACAAAAGAACTAAATTCAGTTGGTTTAACAGTCAGCAGGGCCTCAGGAGCAACTGGGCTGTTAAACCAACCGAATTTCGTTCTACTGTTTCAGCAGTGACAGGGCAGGGAGCAGCAGAGGAATCAGCAGCAGCAGCGTCTGGAGCTGCAAATGACTCCCTTTTGGAACCAGGAGAGAGCTGTCTGGCCCTAGAGGGGGGCAACTCTGCATCCTCCTTCCCTCACCCACCTGCATCTTCCACATTGGCTGGCTCCCTCCCTCCCTTTGCCTAGCCAGTGCACGTCAGCAGCAGGGCAGAGTGCCAGGCAAGGTGGGCAGATCTGGGGGCTAACTGGGGAGGGGAAGGCAGAATGCGTGCAGGCAGATGGAGAGAACATTGGTGCTGCTGGGTTTCTTGCAGGGGACTCTGGTACAGCTGTCACCGGCTCCTCTACCTGCCTCTGCTGTGGGTGGTAAGCTCCACCCCCAGACAAGGCCCATCTGCAAAGCTCACAGGAGAGCATGGGAGCCTGGGTGTGGGGGAGGACATGCACAAATCTGCCACCTCCAGTTTCCTGCTACAGTGAATGCCTGAGCCCCAGCCTGCAAAGCGCAGCCAAATTTGGCAGCCCTTACAGCTGGACAGCACCCCCCAGCCCCCAAGGCTGGCTCAGCGTAGCTCAGGCAGCATCCTGAGCTGCTGCCCATGCTGTCTGGCTCCCAAGGTGATGGGCCCAGCCTGCTGCAGCTAAGAGCTTCCCAGTCCTCTCCCCAGCCCAGCTCCCTGTCCCACCATGGTGGGGAACATCCCAGGTAAGTTTTCAGCCAACTTGCCTCCCTCCTTTTGGCCCCAAAGAGCCACTACCTCCCCTGGGGACAGGAACTGCCCCACTCTCCCCAACATTTAAAGTGCGAGGAAACAGAATATGTAAAAAGTTTGTGACTATCCTGCAGCAAACATGAATCACATCACAAATCATTGTGTGCGCTATTCTAAAAACAGGGGTTACAAAAAAAGTACTGTGATTTTTTTCTTTTCTTTTTTTTTTTTTTTTATTAAAGATGGTCTCATTCACATGCACTGCATCTCTTGAAGTACTGATTGTGTAACCAAATGTGAAAAAATGTCTCTTCTCACTATTTTTGTTGCAGACCTCTGGACTAAACATTAGTGGACCTCAGAGACTCCAATCAGCATAACAGCATGAAATACAATCAATTTTGGAAGAAGTTTACCAAAGTTGCCAATACCAAACAGAGAAGTGGAAAGAAAGTAAGAGAACTCAAAGAAAATAAAAGAAAAATGTAAAGACAAAAAGTAAACAAGATCAACCATCTTTCACCATCTTTACTTAAAATTAATCCCTTATTCCATAATTTTGCAGTAAGTTACAACTCAACACTGACTTTGTTAGAGATTTAAAGTACTCCAGTCTGTAAATATGACAAATTTACTTTACAGAGGTGCTTAAACTTTGAATAAAAACATTTATCCATAGTTTTGGCTGTATGTGTATTCATTTGTTAAAATATTTGATTACCATACCAGAACTGATCATCTCTAGAGACTGCTCCTTAAAAAGGTGGCATGTAAGTATAGTATAGAAGTTTGTTGTAAGAATTACTTACAGACTCTGTGCTCCAGAGGTAAAGTGCAAATAATGGTGTAAAAAACGAGCTTGCACTTTTTTTTGCTTCTTCATGATGAATGAATGCAGCCTCAAGTAGTATGTGCTTGAGGAACTTATTAGAGTTTTCTGTTTGTTTTTTCTATCTTAAAATTAATTTTTGTCTTTTGGACAGGAATTGCCTTATTTATTATTTATATTACGGTAATATCTAGGACCCCAAACTGTTCGTTTTACAGCATATAACACAACAAGGCCCCTATAGGGTATTACCACAGGGTATTGTAAGATAACAACCCTTCTTTGGCTCAGAACAGTTTAGGTGCACTAGCTCATTATAAAACATGATGTATTTTTAAACAAGACATCTTTTATCCAAAGCATCAGTGCCTGAAGTTACATAGGAGTTAAAAATAATTCATTTGAATGTCTGAACTTTGACTAAATTTTTTCCTTTCTTAATTGTTCAGAAGTAACTCTTAAAGCATTATCACTTTATCTATATTTAGTCCAAGTATCAGAGTCTTCCAGGATAAACAAAACTTCAAATGTAATGAAAACAAAAATATAATATACTTTCAAGCATATTTACAACAAACAAAAGGACATGAGAATAATTTTTCCCTTTCCATGTGTCACCTTTAATGTTTCCCATGTTATTTATGAAAATATTGGAAATAACTGTGAAAATAAAGAATTTTCTACTTATAAAAATTAAAAATTGCATTTAAAAGTTGAACTTAAGAGTTAGCCATATATAAAATATCCACTTTTATTTAAAAAAATAAAGCTCAGAAGCAATGGTTAAGGCCAATGGCAGAAAAAAACCCCACCAAGGATTAACAGTGGTATCATCAAGTGTCTCACATTAATATCAAGACTACATCACCACAAAAGACCGAAAAGGTGACTATCTGGTTCCACTGAAATCCGTGAGACTTTAAAGTTACCACAAATTTCTTACGCATATGGTGAGGCAGTCCTGCAGTTAATGCAAAAAGCTGTGAGAAATGGAGGGAACAGGTGAGGAGCAATTCAGTTATCAAGCTACTGTTTTCCCAGACCATTCAAAACAGGGTTTCACAGAACTTTTCAGATAATGTGACCCAAAATCTTAAGGCAGAAGATGGGATTTTCAAAAGAAAATAAGTGAACTAGGTGCTTAATTTCCATTCTAATTAAATGGGGATTTTGAGGCAAGCTTCCTTAGGCTCTGCAGCAAATTCAAGCCTCAGTGTTATCTCAACTATATGCCACTTTTCCTACTCACAATTTATGCTGCTGCCAATTCCCTTCATTCCCATTACTGATCACCTAACACTCCTCTGCAACTATAGCAGCTGGGTTACATGGATGATGGTATTTATCAACACTAAGTATTCTGGTATCTTACAGAGTTAATCACAGTCTCCTTATACTCTTTATTTTGTTTTCCTCTCTGCTTGTGCTTTGCTACCACATGGTTTCTCTCTCTTCCTGTCATTTCAGGCATTCTTTCCTTCTCCTCTGTACCCTTACAAATGCTGTTCAGCCATCCTCTTCTCTTCTGGACATACTATAAAGTTGTCTCATTCCCATCTCTCCTGCTGGTGCCTAGCAGATCCAGTATTACTGACTCTTCTAATCCTCTTTTGAAGCACCAGGCACTACTTGCGGAAGCTAGATGGGCAGCTCCTCGTTTTCTGGCACTTTTACAGATGTCCAGTCTCTTCCTGTAGACAAAAAAACCTGGACAACTGTAAGAACTCCTAGGGAAGAGAAAGTCAGTATAGTGTGGCCAGCTTTGTAGATTAGCAGTAATCATAGTCCAGTTGTTTTCTCTGGTGATTTTATCATGAGTCATATTTGGTGTATAGTTTCAAGTCTCAGCTCCTGGAGTCTCAGACGTATCCTTTCAAATGTTCAAAACCCAAAATGTGTCTGTTTTCATGTTTGTGATTTTGGCGACCTTGACTCATGGTTTATGAGCAACGTATTTAAGACAACAGGTCAACACGTATAACGACAAGAATCAAGCATCAAATAAAGTTATTGCCTCACTTGTTTGAGTACCTCTCTCAGCTCAATGTATTAATACATAATTAAACTTAAATGTTTAAAGTGACACCAAACAGATTTTGTCAAGTCCTTTCTAACAGAACAGTAAGGGAGGTGAGGCACACGAGGCGAAGCATTGTTCTTGTTTCCATGTTATGAAAAAAGTTTTATTTTCCAGCTATGTCTTCATAGCACTTTCAGGTTTCTCACCTTTAATTTGTGACTGCTGTTCCTGTCCCACCTCAGAAATACTTAATAGTAACGGCGTTTTCCCTAACCATTTGATCCGTGCAACTTTTTGCTTCACACAGACATAACTGCTTCTCTACTAATTATACTCAAAACCATTTACTTCTGAAAAGTTAGTTTTTCACCTCAAGCACAAAAAGTATCTTCCTTTCTACAAGATGTCTCTTCTTTGCATGTTTGTGTCCTGCAGTCACACTTGATCTAGAACCAGCTGAATTATAAAACTTTAACATGATCAGAAATTACATATATGATGCTAAACAGAGAAGAGACAACAGGTTACCTCATCCCTATTTGACTGCCGCAGCCTGCAATTTTTCTTTGCACTAACAATGTTAATCAGGCTATCGATATTACAGAAGTAGGTCAATTTTACATGCACACGGCAACACTGTGGCACTCACCTTCTCACTGCTACAGTAGTAATTGTGGATACATGTTAAACACAAGTAACATGCTCAGCACTTTACAAAAGCAACAAAGATATCTCCTACTCTTAAAAGAGTCAGCTTTACTCGAGTTCATAATGTCGTAATTCAATACTTATTATGCATTTCCTCTACTGTAGAAACAAAGTAGTACTGACATGTATTTTTCAAGTGATGCATCTGATATTTTTGGTTTTGTTTTTAAGTCAATGCGATGAATGCTCTATACTCACTCTGGCACTCTAAGAACTGATGAATAAAAGTGCAGTCCCCTCCACTCTTTGAAAGAAAGTGCTCTAGTGAAGAAACAAACACTTATGTTTATATCTCATCTTAGAACGGATTTAATTATAAAATCTGAAATATACATTAAAATATTTTACATTAGGCATTATTCCCAGATTTCAATATGATGAGTCAACCTAACATACAAGCAGACAAGACATTCTGTTGAAACAGTCGATTTTTTTTTTTTTTTTTTTTTAAAGAGATTAGTAGTTATACAGATTGTTCTTCAGATCTGGTTGCAGAAAATACTGGGAATGTATACTTAACATTCAATTAAAAGAATGTTTGATTTTAAATTTAAAATATTAATACTGAACTATGAAAATGAATGAAAACAAATGAAAAATATATTTTATAAAGAAATACTATACTATTTACAAAATCTTCAGTAAGTTTAGTAGCAGATTCATTTTACAAAAATTCCTACATTTAGCACTAGCTACAACACCAATTTCAGTTTAGCTATGTCATAAATTACACTCACATCTCTGACTACTTCCACTGGCACATATATAGTTGTGCTGAAAGAGTTAACTTGGTGTTCACCAACAGATTTTAAATTACAAATAAATGTAGCACATAAAAGATGAAGTCCTTGGGACTGTCTTACTGTGCACTGAGACCAGCAGTTCCCACCATTACTGTTTAATTATTACTGAACAAAAGATATTAAATCCTTGTACTATGGAAAAACATTTACATATTTTATTCTTAATTTGAATATTTTAATACTTATTTTTAAAAGTCCTTTTAAAGCTAAGCTTGTTTTTTCTCTTTACTTCTAAAATTTGAAAATTCATACACATACCCAGTTTTGGGTTTTTTACATCAGCAATTTTTATTTTGCTTTTGGTTGGAGCCTCATCGCAAGAAAACACAATTATATTTTTGGAAACACAATATGCATGATGTATTAAGTTGATGGGGCACTGTGTTCTCTCAGCCTATGTCTACCTTGCCATGGAAGATCAATCTGTTCAGGGTCATTCTTCTGTGGGTTTTGTTTGGCATGTGCGCAAAATGGTGCTTTCCAGGGTCAAAGTCAACCCTGCAACTCCTTGTGAGTTGTGAGGATTAAGGAAGATCCACAGGAGTAATAGTCCATCAACCTTCTTCCATATAGACAGCCATTGAAGCTGACCCCTGGAAAGTCAATTTTAGCTATGCACTTGCTAAAATCACATATCAGCAGTTAACTGCTATGTCTACTGTAGACACAGCCTGAGTAACCAACATCCAGATGGGTTCCTGGTCTGTATCTGAGACCAGATGGAAAGATGAAGTCTCAGAAGAGACTATCCCAAGATACTAGATGCAACGGCAATAGCTGTCTGTGACTTAGATGGCCTCTCAACATTGCTTGGAGCCAGAACAGCCTGACAGAAAACAGTGGCAATACTATTCAAAAGGGAAAGGTCCTCCCGCAAGGGACTGAATCCCCTGAAACAAAAGTAAAAATAAAAAAATAAATAAAAGGAGTAGATATGCTAAACAGACCTAAAAAACATGGTACATTAATGCTCTGTTGCAGGCCAAGGTGGCTGACCAAAAACTGAGGGCAGTCAATCTATACAGCCCATGTCTTTGCAGACAAACACAAAGTGCAGGGTGCACGCACAGGCCTAGCAGGAACTATCAGGGATTTAGGTTACATTCTAAACCTCTGACAACCATGCATAAATTATAGGTGCAAAGTTTGCCCACGGAGTTGAAAAAATGGTGATTTGTTTATCGAAATCTCTTTTTTAAACTAATCTGTCACTTACATTTGGGGACTTTTCATTATTTTTCAGTGCTTAGAGGTGGTAATATAGTCACAACAAAGGGGAGATATTTTTAAATGAAAAAATGTCTGTAAAACCACAAAAAGTGGTTATATGCAGTACCTAAAACTAGTCTGAACAACTTCTAGATTTGATAATGTCCCTTTCAACTTTCTGTTCTAAAACCACACCTACATCTGCAATCCAGAAACTCAAAATTTAAAATAAAATAAAATCAGTTTAGCTTTATGCTGCTCTTGTCCAAAGTACTTTCAAATCCTAGCTCTCAATATTCTTATGATTTTGATGGCATGAAGAGTAAAAGAAATCATAGTGCAAAGTATATTCTAGAGAATACATCAAAATTCAGTAGCTGAACAAGACGACATTTCAGTTTTAGACCATTCTTCCACTTACAAAAAATGTGAATATATTTTCTCATGCAGAAAACTGTCCTCAGTTTGTAGAGATGCAAAACACCTCTACTTCTGAACAGCTTTCTTAGACAATGTCAGTAAGATTAAAATTCCTAAATTTTGAAAATCTGGTCACTAACATAGAATGCTACACCTTTTTATAATTAATTGACAGCCAATCAAGTGATTTGGCAGTAGCTCAGAGAAATGCCATACATAACGGACTTTAGCACGAAGGAGTAAAAGATAACACGCATCATAGTTAAGTGTCAGGTATTCAAGCCAGATAGATGTATATATATAAAACTGGTATTTGGGGGACATTAGCATGTAAGGCAAGTTAATCACATGTTCACTTTCTTCAGATAGCAGTCTAAGTTTCCCTCTCTGTATACATTCTGAGATAGCCACATAAGCAGCTTCTATTTTCACAGCCATAACTAGGTTTCATAACTAGGGTGGAAAAAAAAAATCTAGTAAGGCTCAATATATAGTATTTTTACAATTCCTTCAAAATGCATATGGTATTTATAAAGGCTGCAGACATCAGAATCAAGCTCTCTACAAAAGCGTTTTCTGCAGGACAATTTACAATTTCAATTCCCATGGAGGGCAAACAATAACATAAGCTTATTGATGGCAGAAGGATAACTACTAATGGAAAGAAAATTTCAATAAATATAAAAAAAGAAGAATTGGGGACGTCAGAACCCTGTCTGGAATAGCACATGGGCAACACTGAGCATGATAATGGGAAAATTCACGCTTCGAAGAGGATGAAGGGCTTTATTGACAAAAAAAATGCTGCATGGTAAAAATTATGACATACTTTAATAAGCAAGCAAAAGGAGACTTCTAAAATTAAGCTTTATAGAAACTCAATTCAGTTAGAGGAAAAAAAATACTGCATTAGCAGTAACAACCATTTTGACTCAATAGAAGTTGAACATTTTTAAAAAGCATTGGTTCTCAACAAATGTGCTAGTTTATTAAATAAAATTAGTGATCAAAAGCAATGATGCTTTAAACTATCAATATTTAGTGCAGCAGATAAAAGAACATCTTCAACATTAACCAAGGTAAGTTATTTTAAAAGCCCATTATTGGAAAACTTTAATTTTAGCCCCATTTTCAATACATAGGTTCCTATACGTAACACATTTTTAATTATGTGTTTTTATTGAAAATTTTAAGTCTTTTTCAACATTTTATAATTTCAAGCATTCTAGGAACAGCTCTAGTCCTATGCATGAGCACCACTCTGTATGTGGTAAAAGCCTGAGGTTGACTACTATATATGATGCGATAATGCATGCTTTTGGACAGCAAGCAAAAAAAAAAAAAAACCCCTCAGTCCCAAACTACATCAATAATTAATCCTCTCCACCCACCAAAGAGAGTCAAGTTTAAAAAACTCTATTCATCTTAAATGGACACCGGTCATAAAAATCAGTTTAAATTCTTTTGTGGAAAAAGGTGGTTATTGCATCTATTTATTAACATCTTCAACTAAAAACTGCATTTTAAAAATCTTTAGTTTTTACCATTTATGCAATTTATATACTTACATATTTCATTCAAGGGACATTTTAAAAAACATTCACATTCACTCCACTCAGGCCTATTTACTTACCAATTCTGGCTTACTAGCTGAAGGGTACAGTGTCTGGGTGGCAAACAAGCACAAAAATGCTTAACGCTTTTTTTTTTTTTTTTTTTTTTTTTTTAAAGTAGCAATGGCACTATTTCTGTTAATCTAATGGCAGGATTGTGACATCCTAGGCAGACTTCTTTGAAGACTATTAGTGTCTTTCCCCCTCACACCTCCTCACCCTTCAATTTCACATAGCTGATTTGTCAGCTTTTTTTTTTAAATTTATTTATTTTTTTGGACCTCTGAGCTATATAACTGTTAGTTTATACTGGAAACGTTATTGATCTTAAGTGGCTTTGTCCCTACAAAAGCTCATCAGCTAATAATTTTTTTTTTTTAGTCTCTAAAGTGCTACATGACTGCTGGTTTGTTTTGTTAGAATACAGACTAACATGGCTTTCTCCCCCTTGCTATTCTTTGAACTCAATGGGAGTTCATCTGAAGAAACATTGAACTATTACTTTCTGATTCGGCTCATTAGGTTTTTAAATAGTCTTATTACAAAACTTAGACAAGTCTAATCTAAAAGACTATGTTTTAAATAGAAGACAAACTACTTTTTATTTTAAAAAAGAAATAGGAAATATTCAAATAAAATCTTAGAGAATCAACATAATGTATTCAAGTTTAAATAGCAACTATAAAAGAGTTCTTTATTTAGGATACACTACCTTTTTCTGCGCTCCCATTAATTTTAGGTATGAAGTCATCAACTTGTATGCCTACAATTAAGAAAAGACGTTATTTCTGTATTCAAGCCAAGTATTTTATGTAGAACACTGTGAAATATAATTAGCTTTCCATGTTGCCTCCTCATTCTAAATATCAGAACAATCAAATCAAATAATCTATGTTACAACTCATGATACGATTTAACATCTTCTTATACAACACATGCTGTCACATACTGATCAAATGTGTCAAAAATTACCATAATCAAAAGACAACTGTCAATTACCTAATTTTTTTAAAAAACAAAAAATGGTCTCCTGCACAAACGAGTTCAACACACTAGCAATGGAAAAAAGTAAAAATTGATAAACATTTTAAATAATAGCACCCTCTTCTGGAATTTTGTTACATCCATATTTTGCTTTTAACATGACAAATGCAACTATGATCAGTGAATAAGAAGAGACAGCCAACCGCATAATTTTAAATGCCTTTTTTTTCCTATCAGCAACACACAGATCATAAGCACTGCTGTAATTAATATACTGAAGAATTTAAAGATGAAATCCAGCTTTAAGCAAAGAACATTAATATCAGACCTACCTAAGCTGTTGTGTTCTTTAAGAGTTTTCTCTTGAAGGTGTTCTAACCGTACTGTAAACAGAATTCCAAGAAAAAGATATTTGACAGATTAAAGGAAAAAAAAAAAAAAGATATAAGCCAAGTATTTTTTGACTAGTTGACTGACCTTGTAAAGCAGTTAGCCGTTCATTGGTGAAATCATTATCTGCCTGCAAAGCTTCTATTTTTGCCTGAAGCTCTTGTTCTCGCTCTTCCATTTCATTTATTTTATGTTGCAATTCCTTTTTCTCGGTCTGCCCCTTCTGCTGGATTTCCTCTTGTCTTCCTTCTGCCACCTACTCAAATGTAAGGAAAAGAATTCAGTGTTAAGACAATGATGCACTTAATTTCCATGTGAGTGAACATTCAGATGTGACTATCAGAGAAGCTAAAAAGGATATTTAATTTCAGTCTGTCAACTTTTTCTACAAAGCCATTTCCAAAAATAAGTTAATGGAAACCTTGTTTATTTCATAGGGCTACATTTTCTCCTGTATTTCCATTTCTTAAATGTAATTCCACAGCAATGTATTTGCTATTTGTCCTAGAAGCCTCTATTTATTAAGAAGCAGTTTGTCTGAAACTGTAACAAGAGAGAACACATACCAGAACAATTTATTTTCAATAACTTCATAGTGACACAGAACAAACATCTATTTTACTGGGACAACAGAGGTGTCCAAAGAACTTTTCAGGACTGCTGAACTGTCTCAGTTTCAAAATGCTTATGCTCATGACACAGGTCTATACTGTCATTTACCAACTTGAAACAGCTGTCACTCTCTTCTTGATGGTAAAAAAAGTTTCCATTAGATTTTTATTACTAGTTTTTACATAGTCCTTGAAATCTAGCATTGCGAACAATTGCAGAAGGTTAGACAGAATTCTGTCCCTACCTTTAGTTTGTCAGAGAGGTCTTTAATTTCATTTACAGCTCCATTGTACTTATTTGCTAATTCTCTTAATTCTTCCTGAGTCCGCTCATTCATTTCTTTTAGGTGAGTACATTCATCTTCAGTGTTACTTAAACTTCGCTATAAGAAAAAAACCAGCACTTGTGAAAACCAATACGTCCACACTTTACGCATATTATACTCTGATACTGAAGTTTCAATTTATGTAAAGAAATACTATGTAAAAACCTTCTTTCTTCTTCTGTTAATAAAAGCCAAATGGATGGATTAAGCATTGGCAAAAATTCTGCCAATTTAAAAAAAAACAAAACACCTTTTCTGTAACATTCAATTTAGATAAGGACAATCTTACATTAACCAGAGACACAACTTGTTCCTCTATGAAAAAATCAGAGTACATTCCGGAAGAAGTTATTAACCTTTCATAACTATTGTCTGAGACATGTCGCTTGCATCCATTCCGTGCTAGTGGTGTGCATGCTTGTAGCCAGACAGAGTCTCCCCCTTACAAGCCAGCTTGCTCGTTGCCCCCCCGCACCGAGGAGCACACAGGGCACGGAAATGGCTGCTGACAGCACAGTCTTTGATGCCCTCATTGAGGCCCAGATATGCTAGCTTATCGTGACCCTGAGAAGCAGAAAGTACAGCTAGAAGGCTAACAGGCCAGACTGTCAACATGAGGGGGGGGGACCCTCAGAAATCACCCCAGCTGGCATTGATCAATATGATGCACACACACAATCACCCAGAAGGGGACGTGCCCCGCCCGCACAAAAGAATGTCCTGTACTCCTAAATTGCTTATCTCTTGTCTTACAAGTGCAAACTAAGTAGAAATGCCCTTGTAACAAACTGGCGTCACAAAGACAGACCAGTATGATCTGGCACCATAGATAAGAAAGAGAATACATAACCCAAAAGGGGTATAAAAGATGGGTCCAGCAGAACTCTAACTTTGAGTGCATTCAACCAACTTCCTGCTGGTCGGGTCAGGTGATTGCCTCCCGAGGTCCACAACTGGGGACGCCCAACCTCGTATTCTTCTTTCCGCGGAATTGAGTGACCGATCCGGCTTGGCTACGCTGGTATCGAGAGACGCAGAGAGGGTAAGATACACCCATGCTAGGTCTCTGACTTTTTTTGTGCACAGCTAAAGAATTAGAGCTCTGTAACTAGATGTCATTGTGCGAAGATATCATTGTGTTAGATGGTAACAGATATCTTTGTATTGGATTGTAACGTAACTTGTTAACACCTGTACTTTGCTAGCATATAAGAAGTAAACAATAGCCTTTTGTAACCGCACGCTTATAACTGTAGCTTAATAAACTTGTAACTAGTTAAGCTCTAAGCCTGACCCTGCTGTTAACCCTTTTGTCACTGCAACACAGCCGGCACAACAAAAGAACTTTAACCGTTTGGTTACTACAGCCTGGCCATGGGTGAGAGTGCTAGGAACTGTCTGCTCTAACAGTAAAAAACTGGGTTGTTTAGGACCCAGGGGAGTACCTCACCGCACATTACCTGGCCACCAGCTAACAATGCTACTTGCACTGTTGGAAATTTTTCCCCTACTGGTTGATATTCACTGGGCAGGTTCTAGTGCCCTTTGGAGTTGCACAGTTAGGCATCAATACTCCCTCTAATCTTTTCCATCCACGTGTGGATTTTTTCATCCATGTGCAGAAGAAATTTTTACATGCACCATAAACAAACAAAAAGCCTACCTGTGGGCACTCTGCTAATCAGCTGGGCAACATCTGAATCTCTCCTGAATTAACACACAAATGCACAGCTTACAGGGAACACTGCAGGCTGCACTCTCTCTGTTCACTCTTGCTGAGAACTACAGGGGAAGGGTAGGAAGGTGGGTCATGGAATGGGCATCTCAGTTTGCTCTGAGTGCTTGCTCATTTTGATTCTATACAATGGAACTCATTAGGTAGTACCCCAGGAGGTGAGTTCAGAGTTTATCGACATACTGACAAGCAACAATGATTTCCCCAAACTGGCATTACTCTAGGCATGATGAGTGATTGCATAGTGAGACCTGAAGATATGTAGAGAAAACCAGGTCACAGCTCTGCAGATGTCATGGATTATTACCTTCTTGAGGAATGGTGCTGATGAAACCTGGGCTCTTCTGGAATGAGCAGTCCCAGTAACTAGAGCCAGGACATTTGCCTATTCACAGGAAGCCCAAATATAGGCAGTTGGTTATCCATGTGCAATTCTTCAGGTTGACAGGGGTAGCCTTCTCATCCTCTCCACTACCACCATGAAGAGTTGCATGGACTTGCAGAAGGGCTTTGTCCAAAAGAAAAAGTAAGGACCTGCCTAATGCATGAAGCCGTTGTTCCTCACCGCTTTTGAGAAATTTTGGTAAAACAAGATAGAAGAATGACCTAGTTGTTTTGGAATTTTGACACCACCTTTGGCAGAAAGGGAAGATAAGGTACAGTTGTGTCTTGTTCTTGAAAAATACTGTACAACAGGTGTCAGGAACCTTTTACATGCAGAGTGCTGACATTTGACCTTCTGACCTCTACGTAAAGTCTGAGTACCAGCAATATTTTTAAAGTCACTAATACAGTAAACTTTTTCATATCTGGCATTCTATCATCCTGAGCTCTCAAATAACCAGCATTTTAACCGTAAGTAAATTTCAGTTATTTTCTCCATAAATACAGTATAAAGTAAATATAATTACACACAGCAAATGCAATATAATTTTACAGTGTACAATACTACTGTTTTTGGTAAATAAAGTACTCTGCATACATTTGTTTGTTTCTTAATAGCTAATCTTGTTTTTCTTTACCTCTTTATTATCCAGAATATTTGAATAATTGAGCAACCTCGTAGTCCTTGGGCGGCTGGATATGAAAGTTTACTGTAGTCCTACTTACAACAGACTCACTAAATAAATAAATAAATATGCAAAACTTTGCCATTTAGGTGGCGGGTTGGTAGCACTATTGGTCTTCTGTTAATCCACAGTTAGCAAGCTCCCAGCTGCATGGGGGAGGATGGGTGGGGCTGAGCTCCTGCCTCATCTGCCAATGAATATCAGCTTGCATGCCACTCTTGGCATGTGTGCTGGGGGTTGCTGACCCCTGCAGTATAAGATGGTCCTGATACAGGTCGTTGATCTCAGAGACCCTTTTGGCCAAGGTATAGGCACCAGGAAGGTGTCCTTGACAGAGAAGAGTAGTGCCATTGGTGGAGGAGCAGAGAGGTTAAATCATGAGCTTAAGACACAATCTTTCCAACCTCTTGAAAAACTGGACTGTCATTTTGTGGCAAAAAACTGATCTGCTATTCACTTAGGGGATGAACAGCTGAGCTGACCATTAAATGAACATGTCAGATGCTGCTGCTTTTGATGGAGCAAATAGTTCAAGATAGGCTGAAGAGAAGAGATGGAGAGAGATCCTGTTTGAAAACCCCATATATGAAACGTTTCAACTTGGCCAAATAGGTAAAATTTTATATTATCTAGCAAGACTTGTCCAACCTGCTCTACAGGGTTCAGCCACACAGTCAAATGCAAGGAAGTGAGTTAGGATGAAGCAATCAGCTGTAGTCTTGCGAAATTAAGTCCAGGTAAAGTGGAGCTGTCACAGAGATCTAGAAGGATACCAAACCAATCCTACAGAGCCACACGAGAGCTATCAGGGTAACATTTGCCTTGTCCCATTTGATTTTTTTAGAAGAACCTTGTGAACCAAGGCAATAATCATAAAGGTGTACAGCAGATGGCCTGCCCACAAGGAGCAGGAAGAGATTGGAGAAGGAGCCCATACAGCTAAGGATAGCATTTCACTTCTGCTTTATGGCAAACAGATCCACCTGGGGAGACTCCCACCTTTGAAAGATGATGCTGTTGACCTCCAGGTGAAGAGACCACTTGTGGGGAAAGGAGAACAATCTACTTGAGGTTATCCACCAAACGATCCCTGGCTCCAAAGAGGTGAGACATCTCAAAATTAACAGTGCCTCACACAGAAGACCGAAGGCCTCCTGACACTGAGCAGAGGATTGGGCCACTCCTTGCCTGTTGCTAAAGAACATGGCTAGTGTGCAGTCTGTCAGAACCATCTGGTCTGAGATCTGGGAAATACTTGGCATGCCAGACACGCTATTCTGAGGTCTCTGACATTTACGAGCAGGGAGAGTTCTTTCCACAACCAGAGATCCTGAGCCCTGAGGTGGGCTCCCCACATTAGATGTGACGCATCCAAGACTAAAGATCCTAAAGTCTGTGGAGCAACAAAGGGCACGTCCATCATTACTGACCATGACTTCTTTCTCCAGCCCAGGGAGGTGAGGATCAGGTGGGCTCCAGTAAATACTAAGTCTGTGTGTTATCTGTTCAAGGAATATACTGCCATTAGCCACATCTGGAAGGGCGTGAGAGGCAGCCTTGTGTATTGAACCACTTAAGTCTAAGTAGCTTGAAGCACGGCACACTAGTTGCTGTGATTGGGTGAGCTATGACCTTTGGATAGCAGGTTTGTCATGACCTGGAAGCAGGCCTCTGGCAGAAAAGTGCTGGCTCGGGTTGACTTGAGCACTCTGCCAAAAATTCTGTTCTCCGAACTAGGAAAGAACAGAGTTCTGCTCGCTTATAAGCCAACGCAGCATTCTGAAAGCTGTTTGGACCATGCTGATGCTGTCTTGCACCTGAGCCTGCCACCAATCTTTAATCAGCCTATCATTGAGGACATGGCAGATCGGAACACAGCAGCTGTAACTGGCAAACTCTTTGTAAATTCCCTTAGGACTACTGATGGGCATTAAGGGAAGGCTAATGAATTAGTAGTGGCAATTACCTACTTCAACTCTGAGAACTCTTATATGGACATGGAAGACAAATGTGAAAATTACACATCTTTTAGGTAGCAGGTGGCATACTACTCTCTTGAGTTCAGGGAAAGAATGATGGAGGTCATGGAGACCACGTAAAACCTCAATTTCTTGAGATACCTGTTGATGCAATGCAGGCCCAGGATGGACTGGAGTACCCCTTTTTGCCTCTGGGATCAGAAAATATTAGGAGTAAAATCCCTTCCCTCTCAAATCTTGAGGAACTTCCTCCACAACCCCCTACACAGGAGGAATGCACCACCTGGACAAAGAGACGCTCAAGAGAAGGGGTGGGAAGGAGGTGTAGACAAAAACCGAAGGGTATAGCTGACTGTTACTGTATTCTGATGTTATAAATGTCTAAGCAAGGCTTAAGAGCAACAGACACTCCAAAAAATGAAATGGTTATTGGCACAGTGCCCTCCAACATACCTTCAATATGGTCTGCTTGGACCTGCCAGAGTATCTCTGGGGCCTCAGCTAGGATGCTAACATGGAAGGGAATGGCTGGCACCATTTATAAATACTGCCTTTTCTTTTGCAGGTCTCCTGTCTTGAGGATTTTGAGAATTTAAGAAGCTATCATGGCATCAACTGTTTTCTGAAGGTTGACGGAGCATACAAGCCCAAGGACCATAGCCTATCACTTGAGTTCTTCAGTTTTGAGTCCACCTGCTTCAAGCAAAAGGGAAGAGACTTCAGATGGGAGTTCCTAGATTGACTGTTGGACCTTGGTGACAATTGGGAGTCAGAAAGAGTGCCTCATGGTGACTATGGAGGCCATTCTCTGAGCCCTCAAATCAACAGGTTCCACAGCTGTTTGGTAAGAGTTCCTGGCCACTTTCTTACCTTCTTCTAGGAAGGCGGCAAATTCCTGACTCAAAGCTTGAGGTAGGGAGTCTGAACATATTTGGGAAATTCCACAGATGAAAATATTTCCCCAGAAAAGTTTGCTGACTGGCGATATGCAGTTGGAGTCTAACCATAGAATACGCTTTTCTCTTGGAAAGGTCTAGTTTCTTAGTTTCAGGTTTCCATGACCAGCACCTGATGAAGTGAGTCTTTGCTCGTGAAAGCTCATGCTCAAAACTTTTCTGTTAGTCAATAAGGTGCCACAGGACCCTTCGTTGGTGTTACAGATCCAGACTAACATGGCTACCCCTCCAGTACTTAGTTTCAGGTTAGCACTCAACTAACCCTGCTTATCCCTTTCATTAGTAGCAAACACTACAAGGGACCCTGGAGGAGAGTAAGAATACAGGTAATGAAACTTGCTTACTGGCACATAATACTTTTCCTCTAGTCTTGAAGTGGGGGACTGGAGAAGGAGTTTGCCAAAGGTCTTGACTGGTCCAATCACCATCTCACTGGTGAGCAAGGCCACTGTGGCTGGAGCTGCTATAAATCAAGATATTGAATACATTCTCCATCCCCAGTACCAAGGAAGAACAAAAAGCAGTACAGTGAGAAAGTGCTCACCATTGCAGAAAAGAAACAAGGGGGGAGAGGGGATGAGGAGATCTGCACTGAGCTGCTCTTCTACCCATGTCCAAAGTGGCACAGACAACTCTGCAAAGGGTGTTGAGACCAGTGGAGGACCCTTTGTTAACACCAACCAGACACTGGGTACCAGTGGACTGATGGTGCCATTGACCTCGGAAGCTGCTTTTTGTTCTTCCTCGGTACTGGGGATGGAGAATGAAGCTGGGATGAGTCTGATGCTGGGAGAGCGCTTCAGAGCAATGCTGAAGTATTCAGTGCTTAACTGAAGCAGCTCAGCTCAGAGAGGTCCAAGGGCAGCTTCTATAACAATAATCTGTAGCCTCCAAAGCTCTTTAAAACAACTTGAGCGCAGGTAATTCATAGCACAAGGCTTGTAGCCTGAGGACGAGGAATGCCAGGCAAAAAGTCTTTTGCTAATAAGAGTGATATAAACTGACCATATACACTGACACAATTTGCAGAAGCTGTATACACTAACCTATTAATATTCTGAATGAGTCTGGGGAAAAAATCTTGCCCCCACAGCAAGAAAGGATTGTTCCAGCAACTGTCACGAGTGGTAAGAAGGAAATGAGTGGATGCAGAGCACTTATATCACCAAGTACAAGAATGACTCCAGAGGGCACTAGAGCTAGCCCAAAAGATATCACGGAGGGAAAAAATTTTGACAACAGTGCATGCAGCATGTACACAGTATAAAATAGACATATGCAATCACTCAAAAAAGAAGTACACGTTGAATTTCTCTAGTCTGGCATCCTTGGGACCTGACCTGTACCAAATGAAAGAATTTCAAGAACCATGGGAGGTCAATATTGTCTAGCAGCATTACCAACACTTCCACTGCTTACTGGGCTCCTAGAAAACATTTGGGGGGTAAATTAAAGCTCAATAACAGCACAAAACACAGAAGCCAGGACTGGTGGCTGTAAACAAACTCCATGGGAACACAGGAAATTTGGTCACATCCATGATAAGTGGATATCCAGCTAACTAAAATTATGCTGGACCATGAATTTCGCCAGATGAGAGAGTGTTGGATTAGAAAGGTTTGACTTGTAGTATTGCCAAGAATATAGGGAAAAAGAAAGTGTTCTGTTTGCACAGTTCCCACAGATCTCACTTATTTTAACATCTCAATCAATTTGTACGTGTACTCAGTCTAACACAGCCCTCATCAGGCCAATTCAATCTCATGTAAAAAAGGCTCTTAAAACATCTTAATGGTTGCAAAATTTTAAGTAAATGTCTTTAGTATATCTGCATTTCAAATACATAGCTTGAGCAGCCATTGCATTATTTTAATCAAAAACAAAGTAACACCTGAGCTTAGATTTCTCTGGTAATTACATGAACGAGAAAGGAGTGAAATACACATTTAACAAAAAAAAGCATTCAGCTACAAACACCATCCGCAAGTACCAAAGGACTCAGACTGGACCAAATTTGAAAAAAGTATACAAAATCTTATCACAGTCTGATTAAGCGTTCTCTCCCACAGTTCAAACAAAGAAATTAACATATTTCTATGGCTACGTCTACACTAGCCAAAACCTTCGAAATCGCCATGCAAATAGCCATTTCGAAGCTTACTAATGAAGCCCTGAAATACATATTCAGAGCCTCATTAGCATGTGGGTGGCCACGGCACTTCAAAATTGACGCAGCTCACCGCCGCGCGGCTCGTCCAGACGGGGCTCCTTTTCAAAAGGACCCCAGCTACTCTGAAGTCCCCTTATTCCGATGAGCAGATAGGAATAAGGGGACTTTGAAGTAGCTGGGGTCCTTTCGAAAAGGAGCCCCATCTGGATGAGCAGCATCAATTTCGAAGTGCTGTGGCTGCCTGCTTGCTAATGAGGCACTGAATATGTATTTCAGCGCTTCATTAGTAAACTTCGAAGTGGCCATTTGCATGATAATTTCGAAGTTTTTTGGCTAGTGTAGACCCGGCCTATGTGTCACAAATTCAGTATTACAATTCCATTTGAGTCAAAGAAAGTACGGTTCGAGGAGCAAAAATGCACCTGCAATAATTAACAAGCTTCCCAAGAGAAGTAACAAAATAATAAACAAATTTGTGTGTCAAGCCTCAAGTTATTATTAGTGCCATAACATTTCATGATCCTTTCCAAAAATAAAAAGGACAGGTCTTATTGAAAAAGTTTACTAATTGAGACCCAATTATAACAATTATACATGAGAGTAAGTTTATGTACATGAATAACTATACTGAAGCCATGAGAAATCAGAACACAAATTACTCATTGTAGTAAGCTGACACAGGAAATGATGCTCAAGAGGAACAGGAATTAAAGAGTAAAACAGTAGATTTAATTATACTGGAAACAAAATTTAAATTGCTACTTTTAAAATGAGAAAAATTGCATAAAAGGGAAGGAATAGATAGAGATCACTGGTAAAAGGGAAGAAAAATTCAATCATCAAGAAAGGATTTGAAGGAAGGGAATAAAATAACTGGTGGACTGTGACCAATGAAATTTAATTTAAAAACATTAAATAATATTTTGCATAGCCAGTTATTCTTTCAGCTTTTCAAGTCTTATTTATATATTGTCTTTATTTTTATACACAATATATTAACTATGTCAAATGAGAGATTGGAATCAGACAGCAGTCTACTTTTTACATGGAAAACACTTTCACTGAGGTTTCGTTCTTAAATGAAAAAATAGGACTTAAGTTACTGATCTACCATTGTGTTCAGTACTGTGCTCTAACTCATTCTTTGTTGCTTAAAATACCATGTAACAAGAAAATGCACATCTCCAATACACTGATGTGTGCAGGTGCTGGAATGGAGTAAAGAACTAGGAATCTGGAATATTCAAATAGTGCTTATAAAACAAACAAGCAAGCAAGCTAAATACCTCCACTTCAGAGAGTTTTCTGACCACCTCAATTTTTTCCTGAAGGACCCTCCTCAGGGACTCTTTGGCTGTTGTTTCATAGTTGTGTTTGTCTTCCTGCAATGCCACAAGTTCCTTTCGTATACTATCTTCTGTTTGATTCTGCAAATAGAAAAGTTCAAGAGAACTGAGCTACATCTCAAAGCAATGCTCTATTGCAGGTTAAAATTTTGGACAACATGCAGTAGTTCTTTATATTAAACTACAATTAAAGACCTACTCTGCCAAGAAGAAAACGAACTATTTTGATAGATGTAACAATCTTAAGGGCAACAAAATGTTCAGTGGATGTTTGAATGGCTTGGTATAAGACTAGTGTGAGACAGACATTTGCTCGAATGTTTAGGGAAGTAGATTCTAGAATTAGATTTGATTATTAAAGCAACAAAAATTCTATTAAAATCCATGAATTCCTATCTGTGCACTATCAATACAGTGTCAAGTTTAGCAGACAAACTTTGACATATTAGTATACCACAGATGTCCCACTTGGAAGGTCTAGTGTAGGCTCCTCTCACAGAATTTCCATTATTATTTTCTTTTTTAAAATAGAATCCAGATTGTCATAAAATAAAAATAAAAAAGACACACAGCATACTGGAAAGCTAACAGTATACCAGCTATTCAAAGCATGCTTGCCTTTCAGTCTCTAAAATCTCAGATGAAGAATTATTCAAGTTTACTTTTGAAAAATTTGCATCCAGAGTAAAAATGCCGATGAGTACTGGCTGCTGTTGGAAACAATTGCCAAAACTGTACTATGTATTTACATGTATATGCATATGATAACACTATTTATGGTTAGTAGATGCTGTAAACAAAGTTTTAGCTAAGTTGAAAGTCTTTCCCTGGCATATATTTTTGGCTGTGTACGAGATCCTAGGAAAATGTTGATAACTTTTGATTACGAACACCATTTCATCTAATTTAGTTTTGGCAAAAATTGCTTAAAGATCTGTTCAGTGTGCAACTCAATAAACCCCATTATTGTGACCACATGGAACAACAGACAAGACAAACTTGTGGTTTAATTAGGCCCCAAATTTTATCTGGAAAATATCTGGAAATGACTTGCACATCAGTTTTTTGTTTTTTTTTTAAATTTGTTCCCATCTTTTGCCACAAGACTTCCCCTTTCCCTGCCTGATTTCTGACTGTTGCTGACACACCACCATCTCCCATGAGGATTAAAGATACAATAGTAAAGAGGGGCCAGTTACCTCCCATGCTAGAAGAAAGGTTTGCCAAACCCCTGTTCCTTGTTTATGTGAGGGCAGCCTTTCCCGACAACCACTTCCATCTCCAGTTAATCATAGTACTTGACCACCCCATGAATTTAATACCTTCACTGCCTGCGTCTTGTTAAATTGACAAATTTGTTTTAACCTCATTATCTACCCCATGATCCCTTAACCTGCTCCAACAAAATTTAAAAAAAAAAAAAAAAAACCCAAAACACTCTTTCACCAATCTGTCAGGGAAAAATTCTTTCCCAGCCCCAGCAAAAGCCCTGCCACCCCCAACAAATATGTCCATAGCAGAACATAAAACCCAATTCCGCCCTAAACTAAGAGGTGAACAGAGTAGGCATTGCATTTGTGGAGAGAATTTTGGCTGGGGGGGATTACAGTACCCAGCCGACAACTGATGCATATACTGATCTGCATCCTCATCTGAGCCAGGCCCTGCTGGTTGCTATTTAATTCATGTAACTGACCATGCCCTCCCAACCCTCTTTCCTCCCCATTTCTTACTAATCCTTCAAAACCCAAAGCAGCAGGGGCGATCTTAAAGGCACCAGGACCCTTTTTCCCTGACAGCCAAAATCCCAACATGTTGAAGCTGCAGGGAGCCCATTTGAAAGTGTTTGTTCCAACTGCACTGAAAGTTTTACTACCAGAATTTAATTTTGAAAAATGTCAAGAGTATACTGCCCTTCAACATTCCTGAATACTATACAATTAATCTGAAGTGAGCTACCTACTTTTGAACAGGCTTGTAATTGGTTACCCATGACCTCCAACCTTGACAGGAGCCTGTCTTCATCTATTAATGCCTGTTGGAAAATATAATAAATGTAAATTAACACAATAAAAATGCTCACACTCTTTTAGCACTTTGTAAGAAAATTCTATATTTTAAAAATCTAATAAGGGTAAATATCACTTTCTTTGGAGACATTCACTTCTGGAGCAACTAGTAGTACTGGTTATTTTAAGATAAAGCACATATGTACTTTGCTACTAATGCTCCTTACCACCTGAATGAGAGAACCAACCTTCAAATTTTACCTGTATATTTATTATAATAAATTCAAAGTACAGTTTATATCCTAGCATATGTTAAGTTTTAGACCGATATTCTACGGTTTATACCTCAAATGTATATTAAGTATATTAATTCTGCAGATACCTGCCAACTAGTATCTGAAGCCTCCTGTGTGACAGCAAGCAGTCGCTGTAGGGTGGCCAACTTCTGTTCCAACATTTGTTCCCGATGTAAGGCCTCCTACAATAAAAATACAAATGCAAGCAGGTCAATTCCATCTATTTGGAAAAAAACAGAAGCAGTTAAACTGAGAACCAAGTCAGCGCCTGGTGTCCTGAATAAACAAGTTTACAGAGGGCAACTTTCCCAATTCTAGCTACCCAATTAATAAAGTTTAAATGAAAGACCAGTTTCCAAAAAGCTAATCTCTAAAGCTCTCCTTCAAGCCACTAGATGGTGCAATTTATCCTTCTCTACACAGACAGGCTAGGAGCCAAATCCATCAGATCACAAGAGTACCAAAATCTTGGAGGTGACTTTTGAAAGAAAACAAACTGTGAGAGTCTCAGACTAAAGCATGCTATCTGCAACAAAATTTATATAAATATAATTGTGTACACATTTACAGTACACCCAGATCAAGCTCAACATAATAAAATAAATAGTTACCAATATCTGCAATTCAACTATCTTTCTGAAAATTTTAATTGACATAAGCATAGTTATTATTGTTATATGGTTATCACTGAGGAAGAAGCGGAGAAGCTAGGAAGAATGGTGCACGTGCAAAATGAGAAAGGGAAGAAGTACAGACTAATTATGAACATCAGTAAAACAAAACTAATGCTATTCAGAGATAAGGAAATAGGAAGGAAGATCAGTGTAGAGGGGATTGAACTAGAGAGCATAGAGAAGTTCATGTATCTCAGGAGCAACACTGTATGGATGGCCCGGTGGGAGAGTTTTGTCAACAGTACAGTCCTCCATAGGGCTGGCCAGGTGGAGTGCTAAGACACCCTCTTTCCAGCAATCTGACCACTACCAATGCCTCCAGATGCTTTTCAAGAGACAAGCTGCCCCAAAAACCCCGTGGCAGGAAGCTGGCCTAGGCAAGCGGCAGAGCCACACCTTGCCAGCTGCATGTCATTGCAGTCACTTCTGGGGAAAAAAAATATGAGTCAGGACACCCAAGACTACCCAGCCCCTCATGGAACACGCCCAAGGGGTCCCAGGACCCATCCGGGGTACCAAAAAAGCAGGTCCCCTCATGGTCCAGCCCTGAGCTCCAGGACCTCATTGCCCTTTGGGGCAACAAGGCCATCACCCTGGACCTCAGTGCCAAGTGCCAAAATGCCCCCAGGTATGTCTACCTGGTTGAATCCCAGGTGGGACACAGCCACACAGCTCATACCATGAAACAGGTGCAGGCCAAGGTCAAAGAGCTACAACAGGGCTATGTGAGGGCCTGGGATGTCAGGCGATGGTCAATAGTAGGGGCAAGGACACCCACTTGTCCGTACTATGATGAACTCTACCAGCTGCCCGGGGTGGGTGGGGGGGAGATGACTGTGTCCCAATGGTAGAACACATGGACACAGCCAAGGTGACTGCCCCACAGCAGCTGGAGCCAGAGCAGCTGCACGCTCACAGGAACCCCAGCCACATCACTTGCCAGGCCGGCCCAGGCAGGGCCCCAACATGTGGGCCCAGCATGTGCAACCATGCAGCTGGTGACATGGCCCACTGAAACCCAGTGGGCAGCCCCTGGCACAGGCGTCAGCCCGATGCCAGCCCCATGAGAAGCTGCATGCGCACCAGTGCCCATGGGGGAGGATGGACCCAGTGGAGTGCCAATCTGCTCCAGCGTACCCCTTGGCCATGCAGGGACACTCCCATGGCCTCCTCCCCAGGCCACCAGATCATCAGGCAGGAAGGGTGGGTGCAGCGCACAGCCTGCTCCCCGTACCTCAGCAGGGCCATTGTGCAGCAGGGGTCACTGTGCAGGGCACACACAGCTATGTTCCTGGGATGGCCACGTCCCATGTGTTGGCATGGGGGCTACTGCTTGTGATGAAGGAGGCAGGGTGGGAATGACACAGAGTCTCTCCTTCTCTCCTCCCATACAGTTGCACTTTCAGAGGGCTGGGCCAGCGGCCCCGCATCCCCAGGGTCAGCCAGTCCAGGACCAGCACCTGCCACAGCTGGACCACTGCTGCGACTACAGGAGTGGGCTCATGCGCAATGGTCTTGCCACATCACAGGAGCTGAGGTACTACGCCTGTATGTGGCTGCCAAAACCAGCTGCAGGGGCAACGTCAACAGGAGGGTCGGGAGTCACAAGAGTGGGCCCCCGAATGATAGAAGCAAGCCCTTAAGCGCCAGGACATGGCGTAGGGCCTGATGCTGGACAAGATCTGCAAAATCAGGACTGTGCAGGAGCACACTTGCCCAGGAGTACCCACCGGCAGACCCTGCTCTCTCTTATCACCCTCTTCCCCCACACCTGGCTTGTCTGCCCCCCTTGAAACCAAGCCCCACCCTCCCTGCTCCCCCTCTCCCTGCTCCTCATGCCCTGGCTGCTCTTGCCCCTCCAGTCCCCATGCCAGAGGCTGTGCTCCAGGTCCTGCAGCAGCAGGCAATGTTCCCAAAGCCCCCACTGCTGCCCCAGCCCCAGCCCTAGCTTATCAGCCTCGGGGTCCAGTGGCTCCCCCCAGATGAGGTGGAAATAGGCCAGGACCATAGGCAGCAGGACCTGCAGCAGCTCCTGGGCAGTGAGGGGCCAGCCCAAGGACTGTTCCTGGTCCATGCTGGCTCTTCCCTGTTTTTGATCCCTCAGGGGAAGCGTGTGGGCCTAGTCTACGTGTGCCTTGCCTGGGGACTGTTCCTGGTCCATGCTGTGGCCTATGTTTGATCCCTTGGGGGGGAACATGAGGGCCTAAGCCTGTGTGTGCCTCGCAGACCACTGCAAGGATTAGCAAGGAGCCCTTTAAGGACGTGCCTGGCCTGAGCGCCCAGAAGGGCTTCCTGGCTGCAAGACATGCATACAGGGCTTCTGGGACCCTGTTCGGCCAAGAAAGATCATGACCATACACCCTGACTGCTATCTATCGACAGGGGTTTTGTAGGGAAACATTTTCCGACAGTGACCTCTGTTGACAGATTGCTGTAGTGTAACTGAAGCTGAAGAGGTTCTCTAAACCTCTTCTATTTTTTGAGACCTGTCATATTTACTAGGCAAAACTTAAAACAGAAAATATAAGGATTTAGAAATAAGATCACCTATTGTATTGCTAATCAAGTGATATCAGATCAAATTACAGGTCAAAAAGTCACTTGAACATACTCCTAGCACTTTCCCACCAAATTGGTTTGACAGCAGCAGCTGTCTGAAAAACTGAGAAATCCACATTTCCCTCTAATAAAGGAATGCAACTAAGCACGTATTTGCCTTTTACTTCAGGGTAGCTTTATGATTATCAGAACTATTTGTCACTAAGAGCAAGAGGTGGCAAGATGCTTTTTCGCATGCCTTACAGGAACTTTGGGATGCATTTCGAAAAATATACACAGTTCCACAAATCCAACCTCAAAGATCATAACTCACAGTTCAGAAAGAAATGCTGAACTTAGTTTGACTCAAAAAGAAATATTCCATACAGGCAAGCTAATTCATTATCTTTCTCCCCGCCTTTCATCTTTTCGAAAAACTAGAGTATTCCTTAAAAAAAGGTAGGTACCTCTTCCTTGCATTGGAATTATATTATGTCCTACCACCACCCAATCTACATAACCCACATTTATACTGTATTTCATAGAAAGAGGAATATAACAATAAGTCTATTTGAAAGAAAAAAGGCAGTGAAGTGACAGATTAAAAACTAATTCTTCAAAAATCCACAGTGATATATTATTGCACTTTAGTAATTCCTATTTTTCTATGAGTTTTTTCTTCTAATACTACAAAAAAGCTTAGTACGCAGTCATTTAATATTTTTCAAGTGAAATGTTTCCAAACCACAATCAAATATAAGAAGGTTGGAACCTATTCTCAATTCTAAGATTGAGCTGAGGGAGTAAGGATCTTATGTTTATAAAGATGCAACAGCATACAGAATGCCTATCAAATTTGCTGGGAGGCATGCATATAGAATTCTATACTTATACAAGCCAAATCATTTATCTGTAAAATACTCATAGAAGAAGTGATACTGTATATAAAGGCAATTACTGTATATCTTATGCTGTTTACAACAGAGAAGGCAGTTAATTCTTGACTATTAGTGTTCATAAACTGAATCATCATTTGAAATATACACAGGTGTATAAATACATATCAAACTTTTACCTTTTGAATAAAGGGTTACTATTTGGTGCATAAACTATCAAATTAATGAATAAAAAGATCTCTTCACAGAAAAACAAACTTTACCTGTAAATACTGAGAAAGCTGAAACAGTTCCTGAGAGTATACGCTGGGAGTGTTAGCAGCAACCTATGAAAGAAGAAAATACAAAAAAATCACATTGGGTATGTTACCTCAAACAATTCTAAGGTGTATTTATAAATATTAAAGGAAGTTCGCTGCTTACCATATTTTTTTCCCTCTTATCTTTATTAGCCACCTTTGTTATGTTTGTATTACAATACTACCTACATGTTCTTACCAGAACTGAAGCCCCACTGTGCTATGCTCTATACCAGGGTCAGCAACCTTTCTGAGGTGGAGTGCTGAAATTTGACTTTTTCACCTCTATGTACAGTCTGAGAGCCAGTGAAATTTTTCAAAGTCACTAATAGTCCTAATTACAACAGCTTAATTAATAAATGAAGAAGCAGAGCTTTAACATTTAGGTGGTTGTTGGTAGCATTAGCTGGTCCTTTGATAAACCACACGCAACAAGGCTTTGAGCAAGCTCCTAGTTGCATGGGGGGAAAATGCACAGGGGGAAGGGGGGCTGAGCTCCCACCTCCCATGCCAATGGAAAAAAAAATCAGCTCGTGTGCCAATGAAAAAAAAAAATGGCTCGCATGCCACTCTTGGCACCCCTGCCGGAAGGGGTTGCTGACCCCTGGTTTATACAAAGAAATGCTGAGAAAAGTCACTCTCCTGAAGAAAAAGGCAGCTCTACAGTACTTTAAAGATTAGCAAAATCATTTATTAGGTGATGCACTCTCATGGACTAACATGGCTACCTCTCTGTGACTGCTCTGAAGAGTTTACTACCTAATTTAAACACACACACACACGCACGCAGACTTGGAAGGCAACAGATACACATTTGCACAAGATACCAAGCAGCCCTGGGTTGGTGCTGGCTATGAAACTCCAGTCTCCTGATTCCTAGCACAAGACCCTGTTCACTAGGACAATGCCACACCTCTAGGATATATTCTATCGAAACAAAATATCAGTCTACACATCTGCAGTATAATTTTTGCAAAGTTCGAACTAAACAGAAGCTGACTGCTCGTAACACCAGCTGATGTCTCCCCCACATCGCTGACTGGTCATGGAACTTAAATCAGCAATGGAATGACTCATATGAAAGGTTAGAACTAATTCCGTCAAAAATTCTGGGTCAAATCTCATTATAACCTGTGTTTTGCAACATACTAAAGGATTTTTTTTTCCCCCCTAGTGTTTTCACAATGCCTCTTCCACAAGGTGGCTTTTAAGTTTGGCTTGAGCCAACTTACTGAAAGATCTATAAACAGCAAGAAGTCATTTTCTTAATCATGCTAGACCAGGGTGGACAGTAATGTTTGCAGAGGGGCCACTCCATGAATTTTGGTACTGTCTGTGGGCTGGCTCTGGGCCCCCCAACCCCAGAAAGGCCGGGGCTTGGGCCAGAGGGTTGGAGCTGGGGGGCTACAGAGAGAAAGAATGTGCAAGTCTCAAAGACAAACAATGTGTTTGAGACAGAATGACACACATTGAGTTGTGTTTTGCAGCATATATGGGACAGCAATGATGTGTGTGCGTGTGGCAAAATAAGAGCACTGGCTGCCACTGACCAAGCTTCTGAGCAAAGCCAGCCTCTGTCTCAAAGGGAAATCTGTCCTGCTCTGCACTTCTGAGTGAGTCACTTACCATGCATGATTACGCCTGGAGCAGCTCCTCAATGTGTGCCACACTTTTTCCAATCCCCGCTCTGCATAGATGTGATACAAGGGAACACCCTGACTTTAACACTACCTTCTCCTCTCCATACCTTCCTCCGCTGCACAGCTAGCATGAGAATCCTAGGAGCATCTCGACAGCAGAAGGAGTAAGGTGGCAGGGAGGGACAGCTGAACACATACTGCTGGCTCTAAGTATGCACACTCTGCTAATCAGCTGGCTGGGCTGGAGAGAAAGCTGGGCTGATTTTGCCCACCCCTATGCTAGACTCTCTCCAGGCCCATCCAGAGAAGAAAACTCATGTGAAACTTTCCTTCACTTTAATACCTTATCTGTTAGTAGAGTCTGAACTGGTGGAGAAATCAAAACTAAGTTGTAGGATTTGGTTAGCTGGAAAATATCTAAGAAACACTTAAAACAGAAATAATAATGACAATAATCAAACATTGCCAGAGACAGACAAAAAGGGGAAAGGAACAGGTCCATAAAGATACTTTGTCAAGAAGAGGAAGAAATAGCAGGTAATTTATAGCCTTGGCTCAGGGCAGGGAAGGGCTTGATATATATGTGTGCATCCTAAACTGTCACCCAGCGCATAATCAAAGTCAAGATTAGAAGCAGTGAAGTGACAACGTTTATCTCCTAAGGGAGTAAAGGGTTCCAAAACAATTTTTAAAAAGCATGGGATACAACTGCCTCCTTTAAATTTACTGTTTTCTATCCTTCCTCAACTATTGTGACATCTTGGCTACGTCTACACGTGCCCCAAACTTCGAAATGGCCATGCAAATGGCCATTTCGAAGTTTACTAATGAAGCGCTGAAATGCATATTCAGCGCTTCATTAGCATGCGGGCGGCAGCGGCGCTTCGAAATTGACGAGCCTTGCCGCCGCGCCGCGCGTCCAGACGGGGCTCCTTTTCGAAAGGATGCCACCTTCTTCGAAGTCCCCTTATTCCCATGAGCTCACGGGAATAAGGGGACTTCGAAGTAGGCGGGGCCCTTTCGAAAAGGAGCCCCGTCTGGACGCGCCGCGCGGCGGCAAGGCTCGTCAATTTCGAAGCGCCGCTGCCGCCCGCATGCTAATGAAGCGCTGAATATGCATTTCAGCGCTTCATTAGTAAACTTCGAAATGGCCATTTGCATGGCCATTTCGAAGTTTGGGGCACGTGTAGACACAGCCCTAATGTTGTATCCTCATTAAAACTTACGTCTCACACTCCAAACCATAGAACATAGCACAGCAAAAGCCATCTTCCATGTCAGTCATTTTGCTTGTCATTCCCCTTTTCAAACTCCTCAATGCCTCTATTCTGATGCACAAAATTTCAGCTGGTTACTTGATACCCATCGCATTTTCCGAAGCGTGTCATGCTTTGTGTTATTTTGCAAATGTTTCCACCCCTCAGTGAGTATTTCCATACCATGAAAACTGACACTACCATACATACACTTTGTGATACAGAATTAACAATATTTACATTTTTAAGCAGTAAATACAAAGGCATGTAAAATAGTCTGTAGTGGAAGTCTCTCTCAGAGAAAGACCATACAGATGACTTACCTTGTCAACTGGACTTGGTAATGGTGCATGGATGACACTGAAAAAAGAATTTCAAAACTTGTAATTTGTCCAGTAACAGAATTAAACCAGGAAACAAGTATGATCAGCAGTTCAAATATCCACAAAACTATCAGCATTCCTGTAAAGGTTTAATTTAAGTCATTGTTCATTTTTAGTTCAAGTTAAAAACTCTGCTTACTACAGCTCACACTCAGAATTGTCTTGTGAAATTGTGCTAGGAAATAGATGGCTTAATTTAGTTTTCAGTTCTAATCTAAAAGTTAAAAAAATCAGTGAGCTACTTTCTAAAAATTCAATCACTATTTTTAGCTACTATATATTTTTACAGTGCTTCTGTCCTATGTTTGTTCGAGAACGCCTCTTAAACTATAAGAGCGACGGCCACAATATTTGGTAGGCAGCTTCCTCTTACCCTAACTTGAACCAAGATCGGGGGTTGGTTGCTCCTGTAGAGAGTCTGAAATCCCAGAATTTCCCAGAACATGGAAAGCGGGGGGCCTCAACAGAAGGGATAACATAGTTCAGACTCACCATTGGTGGAAGCAAATGTAGGGGAAAGCAATATTGCAGAGTGGCTGGTGCAGGGGGGCAGCCACATCAGGAAAACAGCAGCCCCTTAGAAACAGGGCTCTCTACCCTGTTATGAAAGGCAAGTGTCCTTTACTTCAATCCCCTCCCAGTGCTCAGACATAGTACTGCACAGGGGGAGCCCTGTTGCCCCCACACTATTTGTACCCCCCTAAGATGCTGCAGCCACGAACCCCAGCCCTCCCTGCTAGCTTATGCCTGGGATGCGAAAACCACCCCAGACCCAAACCAGGCCACTCCAGATGCTTTCACTGACGCTGGGGAAAACAGCCCTGGTACCCACCACCATCATCTGCTACCTTTCTTTCTTTCTTTCTTTCTCTCTCTCTCTCTCTCTCTCTCTCACCACACACACACACACACCCACCCACCCACCCCCTTTAGGACTGGGGAACAGAGCCCTGGTTCCATCTTCCCTCCCCTCAGCGGATATTTGGGCAGGGGAAGGTGCGCTGCCTCCCTCCCCCGCAGCAAGGAGCCAAGCCCTAGCCATTTCTGGAGTGTGGGAAGGGACCGACCCCCAGGAGCTACAGCTAGGGAGAAGACAGGGCAAGGAGCAGTATGTAAAGATCCAATGGATGGGCTGAAGTGGTGACATGTAACCAGCCACCAACAGTCCTCACTCACCAACCATTGTAGGAAAAAGTCAATTCAGGGTAGGGGCTTGGGGGAAGAGACCTACTGGCAAAGAGCTGACACATAGCAGGGGATTCGCTAACATACCAGAAGGGGGAGTGGCTGGCCCCATGCATTTCAGCTTTGCCCAGCCACCAGTCTTGCACACCCACTGGACCCTACCACCCACTGCTGATGGGTGGCTGGCTGGCAAAGATCCAGCAAGTAGGACCCACCAGTACTGATGGGAGGGAAGAGACAGAAAATATGTGACATTTGCCCACTTTTAAGAAAAAAACGGACACCTGCAGGTGGGCTGAGATATGGTAATGTCCCTTTAAAAATGGGACATCTGGTTACCCTATTTAAGACAATCCTTAGACTTGTAGAAGAGCTCTGGATAAGCTTGAAAGCTTGTCTCTCACCAAAAGAAATCGGTCCAATGAAAGGTACTTCCTCTCATCTCTTGTCTGATTTTACCCACTAACAAGTTTTGATTCACATATTCCATACTAAGGCTGAGACTGAGAAACCAAATTACACTAAAATGTAAATAGCTTCCTATACTAAGTAATGCTGACTTAATTAAATCAATTCAGAATATTATGTTAAATCAAGTCTCAAAAAAGTAGTTTTAGTAATTTAATTTCATCCTATTTGATGTTTAACAGTAGAGTTGTAAACATTCAAAAATTATATAAAAAGATTTAATATAAAAGTTCAAAATACTACATTTCATGAAATACAAATGATGTTCCAAAACAATTAAAATTGGATCATGTATTTTAATTGATACTAAAATGTTCACCAGAACAGAAACTGTAATGCATATTTTTTGTGCTTAAAAAGAATTTTTTTTCACCCTCTAATCTAATTAAAAGTAAAATGCTATTATTGAGGCAATTACAAATGGAGTGGTTGGAAATTTTCCAACAGAACAATTTCATTGTAAAATATTAATTCATTAAAATGAAATATTTTGCTGAATTGTCTCATTTGACAAATTGGCAAAACCCAAGGTACATTTCCTGTTGGAAATTACAGGCTTCCAATTTGCCACAAAATTTCAGTCGTTTGGAAAGAAAACGTGTGAATTCTGAAATCCATGAATTTTGCTTAAAAATGCTTTTAATTTATTCATTATGGGTCTTTGTATAGCTTCTACCAGTGCTGCATTCAGGGTACTTGGTTTACATTACAAAAGGTGCTATTACTCAGCTATGGAGAGCCAAGCTCTATGATGCCTGTCACCACAACTTTATAGGACAGCACACATTGAAAAAGGCTGATATCTAAGGCTGCAGCTAGCAGATACCAACTACCACTCCCTCAGACTGCAGGTCGACACAGAATGAGGTTGGCAGGTAATATTGTTTTTCAGTTTAAGGGAGAACAGTCCCATTCAGCTCCTCTATCACTAGGAGAGCTATTCTCTAAGGTTACTACAACCCTTTAGCTTTGCTAAGAAGTAGAGAAAGAAAAAACAGATTAAGCAATTGGGCATCTCCACAATAGTCTTATTTGTGCTTCTCCATTTTCTAAACCAGGGGTGCACAAAGTGGGGGACATGAAATTTCATAAGGGGGGCACAGCACAATCAGCGGCTGGGTGTCAGGCTCTATCATCTCATTAAAACGTTGAAATGTGTTACTGTTTATGTACATACAGTCACATTTATACATGGATTAATAATGTTTTTACATTTACATAATTATTTTCTTACACGTGCCAAAAGAGTTTTTTATATGAAGATGACCACAATTTCAGTTGCTTTGGATTACATTAGATCTGTTGAGGGCGCCCTGCTAAACTGCAGGCATTGAAAGTGGGGTCTGACAAAAAAAGTTTGTTCATCCCTGTTTTAAACCACTTTTCATCTCCCACATTCATAATGAATGCATTTGAACATATGTAGTTTGCCCATTTAACCTATTGGATACATGCAGATGTTGATAAAGACTAGAGAGACAACTGATCCTCTGCAATTCAGGTGTCTAGTGGGTATGTCTACACTTTGGGAAGATCAACTTGCTGGCAGTCATTTTTCTGGGGTTTGACTGAACACGCATAGCGGGGACACTAAATTGAACTGTCCTGGCATCACCATTTACTCCAGTACTCCTGGTAGTTGTGAGGCGTAAGGAAAGTCAATGGGAGGGTTTCTCCCAATCTTCTGCTCTGTGGACAGTGAAAAATAGATTTTAGATAAGTCAACTCCAGCTATGCAATTCTTGTACCTGGATTTGCCAATATAAAATTATTTTACCTTCTAGCATAGACATGGCTTACTGGTTGAGTCTGCCTTTCAGAAATGACTCAAACATTTTAATGCATTGCCCTGGGCCCCTGCCACCAGTCTCCAATGAAACAGTAGTATCTCATAGTGCATAAAACTACAGTAAGGCCCAGGAGAAGGAAAATTGTGTCTGCCTTCTAACCACTGAGAAGAGAAAATTATCCTTCATTGCCACCAAAGCAGTTCCAATTTCAGCTCCTGGCCTAAAACCAGACTGTGTCAGGTCTAGAAAATTAGTTTTAATTAGATGTGCTTGTAGTTGACCTTTGGTTAGTTTCACTAAAGATCTTTCTCAGCTATGGGAATTTTGACACTGGATTGTAGTTGGCTTGAAATGGTGTATTTGAGATGGGTTTCTACAATTCTGGTAAAACTATTACATGTTTAAAGGAGGAAGGAAGGATTCCTTTGCTGAATGATGCACTGACTATTTCCATCAGGAGTGGCACTAGCTGTTCATGGCTCTTTTTTAAAAGCTAGAAAAACTATTCCTTAGATTCACAAGTTGAGACTTCTTCACAGTTTTCAGAGCCTCCTGATGTGAGAATGTGCTGAAGTTTAGAAAAGCAGACGGGCTGTTGGTTGGTGGGTAAAAACCAAGCAGATCTTGCTGTGGGAGAAGGCTTTCCAAATACACACACTTTTCTTCTTCGTAAAATAATTCTTTGCACTCAGTGCTGACGTAAGCTGCATGACAGCGCATTTAATATTTTTATGGAAATATGCTTATAAATATGAATATGCATAAATGAAAAATAATTTATGCAAAATACTTTGTTATAATCTGATGAATGTGTATATTCTATTTATGTGCACATATTATTCCTGTATTTGAAGTTAAAAATATGGAGAGTTAATTTAATCTGTGTTGAATAGTAACAGAGATAGCCGTGCTAGTCTATATACTATCAAAACAAAAAAGCAGTCCAGTAGCACTTTAAAGACTAGCAAAATAATTTATTAGGTGATGAGCTTTCGTGGGACAGAAGTGGGTCTGTCCCACGAAATCTCATCACCTAATAAATTATTTTGCTAGTCTTTAAAGTGCTACTGGACTGCTTTTTTGTTTTAATTAACATCATGTAGATATGCTAAGTGATGCTCATGAAGGGTATTTCAGAAATGTGAAAACTCACTGATAAGAGCAATGACCCCTAAGTGGACTTGGTTTTCCTGCAAGCCTGGGAGAGAGGGGCTATGGCTGGTCCTACCAAGATACGAGGCCATGTCCCAGCTTAGTAATTTACTTTGTTTTGTGTGCTGTTAGTAATAACCACTTAAATCCTTTTTTTTTATAACAAACATGATTTTATTAATAAATTGTGTAAACAACTGTAATGGAGGCAAGCAGCTGCGCATCTCTTTTTTATAAGAAATGAGGAGAGCATACCCTCTATAAAGTTTTAAACAGAGTAAGACATATTTATCTAGGGTTTAGTTCCCATTGGGACTGTGTACCTGGGCACCGAAGCAAGTCCCTCTTTACTGAGCATTCCCAGAGCTGAGCTTCACTCAGTGTCTAGTGGTATGCCGGTGAGAGGTGTGACCTCATCCCTGTGTCAGTGCTGGAAGAAGCCGTATGTCCTGGCACAGCAGGACAAAGGGTTGAGGGATGCCCATGAGGACAACAAGGATAATGTAGTGGTATTTCAGTACAGCAAGTCATTGTCACAAGGGGCTCTGACCATATCTGTCACAGGCTGTAGGTACTCTGGATTGATGAAACAATTTACCACCCTAGACAGCTCCTATGAAATGTCAGAGCATGTAAAATTGAAGTCACTGCACAGCACTCAAGAGTCTTACAAATCCCATGCCAACAACTTCTTTTCTCTAGAGTATCCGGCTCAGAAGATTTGACTGATCCCACAAACAACCTTCACAATCAAGGAATTCTGCTGACACTTGGACCAGCTGTGTGGCAGAGTGTCTCTCCTGTGCCAAGTATCTGAGGGGTAGCCATGTTAGTCTGGATCTGTAACAGCAATGAAGGGTCCTGTGGCACCTTATAGACTAACAGAAAAGTTCTGAGCATGAGCTTTCGTGAGCACAGACTCACTTCATCAGATGCTGGTCTTGGAAATCTGCAGGGCCAGGTATAAATAAGCCAGAGCAAAGGTGGGGATAACAAGGTGTTGCTTGCTCTGGCTTATTTATACCTGGCCCTGCAGATTTCCAAGACCAGCATCTGATGAAGTGAGTCTGTGCTCACAAAAGCTCATGCTCAGAACTTTTCTGTTAGTCTATAAGGTGCCACAGGACCCTTCGTTGCTCTCCTGTGCCACTTCAACAGGACTAAGAAGCTGTAAGATTTCACTGCAGGAATTATAGTAAAAAACAAAAAGAAACACAGTATGTGGAAGTTGTCTTGTTGAACTTACTCCTTCTAGTCAGACCTGAAGTTAACTGACTTTAGATTTTAATTAATTCTCTATGCACATTTTCTCTTTATAAGTTCATACCTGTTGACCTACGAGAGACAAACAATAACTTCAAAACAGTTACTTAAACCTGCTCCTTTCATATCAAACAATTCTAACAGGAGGCCCATTTAAGCACATTCTTAGTCCTTGGCGAATTTCTGGAAGAGTGATATATATATTAGAGGTACTGAAGAATCAACAGCCCATGATTATAAGTAATTGTACTAAGAAATCTGGATGATTTATACTGTCTTTTGGCATTCTGTGACCACAGAGGCCAAGCAATCAGGACACCTACACCAGCGAGCCTCTGCCTCAGCAAGAGTAAGAGCTTTGCTGATGGTATACTGTGTCGTTTCTCTGACACACCATTCTGTCTACCCCGTCAGCAAACTCTTCAAGACTCTACCAGTCTAAACTTGTAGGTCACAGTCAGTGAATCCCAATTACTGAGCTCCCCAGACCTGCCGTGTCTAATCCTTCTCACTGGATAGTCTCAGAAATTATGTTGGCTACCTCCAGAGACAGCATGTATCAGCCTGTCAGGGTAGGTGAACGTTCACACTTCATTTTGACATACAACACTGTGATGGTTTTGTAATAAAAACAAGAATAAGTTTATTAAGAAAGAACAGAGATTTACGTGATACTGAGTGAGGGGGAGAGGGGTTAGACCTTCCTGGTCCAACACTCTTGGGACTTGACTGGTCCTGAACAAGAGAGTTTGCCAAACCAGGGGAGGTCAGGCCTATAGACTCTTTGGAGGATAAGGGCGCACTAGCTTCCTCATTAGGCTCTCCAGGGCTCTGCCCCGGCTCTGAACTCAACTAATGCGTTAATGTTCAAATTACTAAAATAGTGCTAACTGCACTCAAGCCAAAAAGTTACCCTAATTAAGATCCACCATAAGGTTGGCTTATAATACTTACCAAACTGGCAAATGTAGTTGACTAGTTTTCAGTTTTAGAATCTAAATGGCACCTCAACAAATTCATAAAAATTATTCCCATTCATACTTAGATACATAAAATATACAAGTCTTCATGGAAAGACACAAAAACAACTTTTCCAGGCTATTTATTTTTCCAAATACCAGCACAAAACTAATTCCATTGTGCACTAACAAAGTTTCCAATTATGTTTACAAGTTCCTACCCCTATGCTTTTATCTACCTCAGTGCAGCAAACATAACACTGTTTATAGCAATTTTAACACACATTTGTCACTTGAGCATGAGCCACCACACACACAGTTCACCACCAAGAGAACATTCTCTCCCACTTTTGTCACTCCACTAATTTTACTTGTGCAAGTGCTCTTAATTTCTACATTACCTGTGCGTACTAGATGACATACAAGACCCATGCCCGAAAGAAAGTATGTACTACACATGCATATACAACTATACAAATCTACATGTGCTACATGTTACGTAAATCTACTTAAGCCCTCATAATACAATTTAATTTCAGCAAATATTAATGGATAATTAATTCTACTTACTCTGACCGTAATCTGGCTTCCATACCATCTGGGAGAAACAGTTTTATTGTGGAGACTATACATCCATGGGTAACTGAGAAGAAATAAGAATACTGTGAGCCTTAGTCATCAGTTAAGGAAATATTTATTTAATGGACAGACAAACATGATTTAAAGAAACATGCAGGGCTGACACAATCAATGAATAAGGAAATTTGAAGTAGAAAAGAAGAGAAAGGGGAGGCCTCCAAGTACCAGCCCTTGACATCTGGGTCTGCCAGCTCATAGTCCACCACAGGTCTCCAAAGCTGCATGCACCTATTTCAGGAGTAATTTGTGGCTCTGGATGCTGGCGCCACAGACTACTCGTGGCTCCCTGCCCCACCACCGTTGAAACAGCTGAACCAATTACATATGTTTCTACAGCTGGCAGTGCAGTGGGCAGGATCGGGCCATTAAACCAATCAAATCCAGTTCCACTATCTCAGCGATACCAGGGCAGGAAGACTTCCTTCTGTTGGGTACACGTGGCCACTAGGTGTAGGCCCCCCAACATTCGAGCACTTCCGTTCCCCTTGGCCACACTGGTGGGGGGCTGCAGCCAGCTGCCTTGTGCCGCTTCCCAGCTATAACCTCAGGCAAGGGGCTGTTTTTGCCCTGGCTGCCTGGATTCCCTCTGTGTTAGCACAGCCCCAAGGAGCTGGCTCTACCTCCCCACCCCCCAATGGCCACAGCAGGACTTGGTGTCAAAAGCCCTCACTCCCAGGGGGGCTCTGCTGCCCTGCCTGCCATCCAGCAACACCTGACTTGCTGACAAACATAGGCATTACCGTGGATGGGTTAGTCCAGGGGCTGGCTTGGGGCTGAGTTGGGTTACACTGGGGGTTGGGGGGGAGTGAGTTTGCAGGATGGAGGGTAAAGCTTGGGGCTGGGGGGCAGATTTAGGGGCTGTGGTGAGTAAAGCCTGGAGATGGGGGGCAGGTTTGGGGGCCAATGGAGGTAGAGCCTGGGAATGGGGGGCAAGGCGTGGAGGGTTGATGTGAACTTTGCTTCTTCTTGCTTAAGAGCCTATCCCCAGGTGCAGAGCTCTCCCTGTCCTCTTTGCTTTCCAATCCAGGGGCGAAAGTAACAAACTTCCTAACTGACAGGAAGCTGTGCTAGTCTATACACTATCAAAACAAAAAGCAGTCAAGTAGCACTTTAAAGACTAGCAAAATAGTTTATTTGGTGAGCTTTCATGGGACAGACCCACTTCTTCAGACCATAGCCAGACCAGAACAGACTCAATATTTAAGGCACAGAGAACGAAAAACAGTAAGCAAGGAGTTATTGGTTCTCTGTGCCTTAAATATTGAGTCTGTTCTCATCTGGCTATGGTCTGAAGAAGTGGGTCTGTCCCACAAAAGCTCACCTAATAAACTATTTTGCTAGGTCTTTGAAGTGCTACTTGACTGCTTTTTGTTTTGATAAACTTTCTAACTGATACAAATCATTGTGATAATGCTGTTCTTAAAACAGGGGTTACAAAAAGAATGGGTTGATGTTATAGTCACATGCATTGCAACTCCTCAAACATTAATTTTGTAACTGAATTTGAAAATATGGCTTTTCTCACTATTTTGGCTGCAGGCCTCTGACCATGAGAAAGTAGAACCTAACAACCTGAAGCTTGAAGACTTAATGCCTGGTGCTGATTCCTGACCTATTGTGCAGTTTCAGTTCTGAATTTTCCACGTTCAATAGTACCTGCAATTTTTTTTTTGAGACAACTAGCTCTCTGTAGGTAAGAAAGTTAATTACAGATTTCCAAACACCAACGCTGACAAAATGAGAGGCTAGGCAAAAAATGAGAGTACACTCATCCCTCACTATATGAGCACAATAGGTTCCCAAATTTCTGCTCATAGGCGAAAACTTGTAAAAGCGACACTAAATTCCCATTAAAATACACGTAAAAGTCTCCAATTCATTCCAAGGGCTTGTAACTTCACACAAACCAGCTGAGTTTAGGTACTTTTGTGATGTATTTGAATAGTCTGGCATCAGAAACAGAATGTAGTGTATGTATGTAGAGCAGGGATTCCCAAACATGGGTCCCATTAGATTTGTTAAAGGTCACTAGCTGGGCAGTTCACAGCTACATGTGACTTTTAAAGAAGCCATCTGCAGTTTCTTAACACTGCTGCCTCAGGCAGATATCTATCAATAGAGATAGCTGCCACCTCCAGCAGCTATCACTAGGGATAGCAATTACCAAATACCTAGGTGCTGAAACCTTAACACTTGAGTTGACTGCTGAGAGCAGGGGAGCCACCCAGCCTAGCAGCCCTGGTGAAGAGGCTGCAGGAGGAGGAGGAGTGTCTAAGGCTGGGGCTGTTGAGGGATGCAGGGGAGGGGGGTTCTAAGACTGGGGGGAAAGTTTGGGGCTGCAGGGGGGGTTGTAAAGCTGGGGGCGGTTTGGGGTTGATGGGGTGTGTGTGTAAGCCTGGGAGCAGTGTGGGGCTGCAGGGAGAGTCTAAGGCTGGGGACAGTTTGGGACCGGGGGGGCATTAAAACCTGGCTGAGGGTGGAGTCAGTGGGGCAGGCAGTGGGGGAGTCTAATACAATAAATCCATGAGTTGCCCAGGGGTTGTTCCTGCAATCCCTGCACAACTCAAATTTTCCTGAAAGGGGAGGGGAGCCAGGAACCACCAGGGCTGGTCAGTTTCCTGGCTCTCCCAGTGACAGGAGCTGGGAACCAGGGGCAGGCTGGTTCCAGTCTCCCCTGGGCTTCCAGGGCCAGGAAACTGATCAGCTCATGGCTGGTCAGTTTCACATTCCTGCCATTGCAGGGGAGGGAACCAGGCTAAGAGCCTTCTCCCTCTCTTCCCCCAGCCGCAGGGCTGTCTGACAGTTGCATGTCCGAGGGAAGGCAGGGAGAAGGCTCCAGCTGCAGGTCTCTCCCCCTCTGGCCAGGGACCCCACTGCTAAAGTGGAGCCAGCCATAAGGCTGCAGGTCGCCCAGCCTCCAGGCCAGGGACCCAACGGCTGGCTCCACTCCAGCCACGGGGCTGTGGGTCTCCATGCCCCCAGCCAGGGACTCTGCTCATATAAGTGGGAGAAGTTCACTCATACTGTGAATAAAGGTAGATGTGTGTTCCTCATTTTAACAAGTACTCATTAGTAAAGTACTTGTTAAACGATGGATGAGCATATGTCTTAACTGAATTTAGTTAACAGGAAAAGAAATTCTGCATATCCAGAAAGTTCCAAATATCATCCTCTGTTTACTGGATAGCTTTGTACATGTGCGTCTGGAGAGTAGAATATTTTCTTATTTCCAGAAATTAATTTGTAACATCTGGAATCCACCTAGCAGTTCGTGTGTCCAAGGGGACAAAGGAGGGTAACAAAAAGAGGAGCTTCTTGTTTACGATCTTCCTAAGATTTGCTGAAGGGTGCATCCCAGGATGCAGAAAGAATCTCTGCTCTGGAATTCATGTAGAATATAGCAAGGACCTTTGCAGGCCTCTCACAATTCAGAGAAGAGTAAGATATGGAAATCCAATTTATATTTCACTTAGACCACATCTGGAACACATTCAGCTACTCCTCAAAAAACTTCATTTTATCAAGAAAGATGTTTTCATTGCTCTGCAGATATTCACATAACATCTCTATTTCTGTAGGATTCTTCACAGTCTGGAAGTGAAAACTCCTGGGCTACAGAGAAGGGAAGGTATGACTGTAAGACATTTTCTTATAATAAACTAAGATTAAGCACAGGTTATGTCAAATAAGCACAAAGCAACTCCTCTAAAAACAAATTATAAATATCAACACTTAACTTTAACGGTTTATAACTTCAGAGATATGATGAACCTGGCTTTGAACACAAGGTAACAAATGTTTCAGGATGAGATTTAGACTCCAGAGAAAAAAAGAAAGACCGAAGATTTTGAAGCACACAGTTACCCAATGGAACCTGGAAATAAGGGAGAGAGATCCAAACAAGAGTTCTTCCTTGGTCTACATATAATACCAAGATAAGGATTTTAGAGGAGTATTTTTTTTGTCCGTAGCATCTGTCCCCATTGTGAGCCATTATTTCCCAGAAAAGACTGGATAGGACTTTAGTTATCTTCATGAAATATGTCATGCCACCAGAAAACACTTGTTCACGTCTGCAATTCCCTGGCTTTGGGCTCACCGAAGAGCAGGGAATAGTTTTGGGAATTTAAACCCCACTCTAAAGTACTAATCACAGAAAGAATGCCAAATATATTCCATTATAGGAAAGAATGGTCAGATGTCTTTCACATCACAGAATCAAATCTTTCTATCAAGTACATATTTAGGAAGTATTGCTCCCCAGGGGAGCCACTGACCACACTTGAAATTAGAGACGATGGAGAAACTAAACTTCAGGTAATGCTCCCAGATAGTCCTTTAGTAGCTGGGAGGTTCTGAAGGCACATCTACATTTAAATGCTGGGCTGCTGTGGCACTTCAGTGAAGATGTTCTCTTGTTGGTATATTTGCTTCTCCCATAAGTGTAGTTATCCTTCTCCATGACAGGAAGTACCTCTGTCAATGGGAAGGTGTATTGTCTACATTGGGGGTTAGATTGGTACAGCTATGGGGCTCAGACGTGGATTTTTCAGATCCCTTGAGTGAAACCGTTAAACCAATGCAAATTTATAATGTAGATTTGGCCTCAGACATTTGAGGTGGCCAGGAATTTCCCAAAATAAACTGAGGAATCATTCTACTACAGGATTATGAAGAGAGAATTTATTTCCCAAAGAAAGAAGGGTACTTGAATGAAGATCTTTTTGAGGATGGACGCTCAAACAGACAATGACTGCAGAAAATTGTAGGACCATGGAGAGAATGCAAGCGCTTCAAGGTCACTCATTTATAATCTTCTAGTTACTGCTTTCAATTCAAAATCACTGAAAAGAAAGCTTGGAAAGCTCAGGTAAAGGCAAAGTCCATCTCAGGGCTTAGCTGAAGTGGTATCTAATAGATACTAGATGGAAAGGGAGGAAATAATTTGCTTCAGAAAGAACTCTAGAAAAGAAGACTGCTGTCCTCTGTTCCCTCTATAAATATTTTGTTGAGAAGTGAGAGAGAACAGGGATGAGCTCAAAGGAAGAGGATATGCTTAGTAAGAGGAGGATATTAATACTTCAGATGTACGACAACAACACAATCCCTGGCTACTAGCAAAATTCAGTTGCAAAAGACTTCAACAAAGACAAAGATATTGAGAAAAGTTAATGAATTCTTTGCATCCGTCTTCACTGCTAAGATTGTGGGGGAGAACCTGACACCAAGATATTCTTTTTAGGTGACAAGTCAGAGAAACTGTCCCAGATTGAAGTGTCAGTAGAGGAGGTTTTGGAACAAATTGATGAATTTAACAGAATAAGTTACCAGGACCAGATGGTAGTCACTCAAGAGTTCTGAGCAGAAATCAGATACAAAATTGCAGACCTACTATCTGTGATAAGTAACCCCCCACTTACTTCAAATTATGTTTCAGATCAATGGCAGATGACTAATGTAACCTCTGCTTAGGAACTATGCCTGAACAACTGGTTAGGCTCTTCAGGGGTGCCAATAAACCTTTAGACAAGGACAATCCAGTAAATACAGCGTATGTGGACTTTCAGAAAACCTTTGACATGGTCTCTCACCACAGCCCACAAAGGAAATTAAGCAGTTATGGGGTTAGAGGGAAAATCCTCCCATTGATCTGCTAACTGCAGACAAAGAATAGGAATAAATGGTTAGCTTTCACAATAGAGAGGTGAATAGTAGGCTCTTAAAAATCTGTACTGTGATCTGTGCACTTTTAAGGAAATTTATAAATCATGCATAAGAGTAGGTGTATAGTGAAGGGACAACATTTGCAAAAAACACAAAAACTCGTCAGTTAAGTCCAAAACTGGATGCAAAGTGTTACAAAGGGTTTTCACTAAACTGTGTGATTGGGCAATAAAATGGCAGCTGAGTAATGAGCAATGTTGATAAGTACACATAATACACATCAGAAAACACTCCCAGCTATACACAGAAAATGATGGGGCCTAAATTAGCTGTTATCACTTAAAGATCTTGGTGTTATCATGGATAATTCTCTGAAAAACTTCCACTCAACGTGCAGCGGTAGCTAAAAGGATAACTAACAATGGTAGGGTGAAGTCAATATGGTAGAGTTATTTAGCACTTTACATAACACAAGTAGTATGGATCACCAAATATAATTTAATAGGCAGCATGTTTAAAAACAAACAAACAAACAAATCTCCACATAATGAACAGTCAGTCAATCTATGGAACTCACTGTATGGGGATGTTGCGACGGCCAAAAGAATTAGATACATTCCTGGAGGATAGGTCTATCAATGGCAAAACAGAAGCCAGGAGTTGAAGACAGGGAATGGATCACTCAAAGTTGTCTTGAGCTGTTCATTCCCTCTTAAGCATGCAACACTGGCTGTTGTATGAAGTCAGGATACTGGATTTCGACATACTATATGTCTCAGCCAATATGGCTGTTCTGATGTTCTAAACTGTAGTAAAAGGAAGGTCACAACAGCAGAGGGTGTCAAACCACCAAATAGGAAGTATTCAGAAGGTATAATCTAGGCCAGTGTTTCTTAAACTGTGTTCCTTGTAAGGTGAATAGGTGTTCCGTCAAAAAATTTCAGTGCTAGCAATATTTTTCCTTCTAAAATATTAAGTAAGAAATTGTGTACCAAAAACACTAAGGTATTTGAATAGTACTTAGATTGCAGATCTATTAATATTTATAAAGCATTCCTAATAGCATAGTTATGAGACTTCTGCTGAAACAGCGATGCAAAAACACGCTTCTCATTTACAAAACTGTCACATATTACTTATTTTTATTTTCAAGTAATTTTCTGTAAAAATAAATTTATAAAACCAAAATCTTAAAAATATTTTTGTACCTAATTGTGTTTTTTTCATAAAAATTTTTGAAGCTTTAAGGAAGGAGTCCTTTTTTGAATAATAGTGTCCTTTCTATTTTTGTACAAAAGAACATTAGTTGTTCATTCAGGTGACTCTCTCTTATCTTTTGTTTTGTTAAATAAAAGACAGACATCTAAAACACTCTTAAATTAAGTTCTGACCATTGTGCACTGCAATATTTTGGTATGAAACCCACACACCTTGAAGAGCATGTATATGTTCCGACAATATATTCCAAGACCAAAAGTGTTCTGTGGCCAAAATAGTTTGGGAAATGCTGGTCTAATCTATAAACAAATAGGGCACAGTATTCAGAGCTTAGGAGAAATACAAAAACAGATACCCAAACACACTAAATATATTTGCCAAATTTCAATAAAAGCACCCCCTTCCAAAAGGTTTGTCTCATTCTGAAAATAACCGAAAGTGGAAGTACAGGGTAACTAGTGCTCCTTATGCTCTGTGGCTTTTATTTGCTAACTTCTCAGATGCAAAATAATGATTTTGCAACTTCTTTGCATGAAATGAAGATGCACTTGATGACTTCATATTCTTTGACAGCAAATGTTCAAAAAAAGGAAAATGGATAACCACATAAGATGCCATTCAGTTACTCACTGAATGAATAAATCATCGGACAAAGTTGAAAAATAACACATTTTTTGTATTGGGTATAGCTCAGGGCCATAACTAGGGTGGGATGACTGGGGCAGCTACCCAGAACCCGCAGGAGGTGGAAAAAATGAGAAAATATGCAAAAATCAGGTGCAGTGGCATTGGCTGGAGCCTAGGATGCTGAATGCCATCCACACCTCCTTTTTCCAGCTCAGTGAACCTGTTTGGAGCTGGCTTTCCACACAATAACTCAAGCAAAACAAAAAAGCAGTCCAGCAGCACTTTCAAGACTAACAGAATAATTTATTAGTTGATAAGCTTGTGTGAGACAGACCCACTTCTTCAGATCATAGCCATACTCAAGCAGTCAGGGTACTGAGTACACTGCATGGCTTATCTGAGCATGCTCATATGAACCAAAACCAGGAAAACACTGAGGTAGCAAATGAATTTACTACCCCTTGATCAATGAAGGATGTATCAAAATCTGTTGGTGTTTTCAACATTATATGCTGCATTCTGGCAGAGGACAGCAGTTTTTAAATTGTGGTGCAGGTCCCCATAGGAAGATGCACCCTACAGTTTGAAAACATCTGTGCTAAATAGATGACAAAAATCTGGGTGGATTTGTGACCCTACATGCCTCACCTCTCTTTCCCACTGCAATACATTGCCTCTAGGAGGTACAAATGTGCTTGCTTACCACTGGCACTAAAATGCTCAGTTATAGCTCTGTTGCAGCTTGCGTCATGAGCTAGGACAGACTGTAACCTTGAAAGTCATACTTTGATTTTTCGTCTTACCTGATAGTATAATAGCAGTAGCTCAAATAAATGAAAATTCTTTTAAAAATAAGTTTCTCTCTCATTTCAGTTTGACAATTTTATGCTTTTGACATCATGTTTATCAGTTTTCCTATTTATTTCCTACTTCCTTCCACATTAGCACCACAGGATATAGGGAAAAAAAACTTATTTTTTAAAAAGAGAAATACAATTTTTAAAATGGCAGTAAGATTCAGAGATAGATATAACTAAAACTACTTTTAACTTTTTTTTAAGTGACTAGGTTTCATTGGACAAACAGGAATATCCATTGCTTCCTTTCATAAAAATACAGTTATGCTATAAGTAAATCCCCATTTTTGAAAACAGAAATCAGGATTGACCTGATTTCAAATTGAGTGTGTTATTTTAAGAAATGGTTATTGTTAAACATGTAATTGAGAGTAACAAACTTCATGGATCACTTCTGGATTATTTCTCAGAACCCCTATACAAGATTTCTACTATCAGGTACAAAAAAATTACATGCATGCCATGTTTTGAAATTCACTGGGAATGTAAGCAATCACTGTAACAGAAACCAAGCCATCACTAAACAAAGCAAAATGTAGAGAAATGTTAACAGAGTGAACAACAAAAGAAACACGCACTAAGTCATGCAAGCGTGACTTGGCCTAGGTCATAAGTTGACAACATTTGGCTCTCATCCCATCAAAGTAACAGGCTGGCTGGCCATGAGAGTTTGCTGATGCTGAGCATCAGCGGGTATGAGCCCCACTCATCTCAGCTCCCAGTTGCATAGTCCAGCATTCCCATCCATCAGGAGCAGCGAACCACAGCTTTTGAGAGCTGTGGAGGGCTGTGCCTGCTGATGCTCACTCTCAGCAAATTCTCTTGCAGCCCACAGTGAACTAACTTGGTGAGCTGACCACCCAAGGTTACTGACAACTTGCCTAGGGGCTTGCCAATAATGTAATACAACCTAACAAAGTCACCCTCTTCAATAAAAGAAAAAAAGCTTGAAAGAACTCATCCCAGGTCTATGTCAGGGACTCTTGCTCAACGCTATAAATTTGAGGAAAAAGTGCTTACACAATAACCCTGTAGGGCAGCACTACCTTTTTTATGTTAACAATTAGTTGCATGAACCAGACCCAAATGGACTTTGATTTCTCTACTGGGAAAACTGCTAACTAAAATACAATAGCCTTTATAATAAAAACAGGCCATAATGATATTAGTATAATGTCCAAGGGTTTTCAAAAGCACAAGTACCACTCTTTGCTCATACAGGCACATCATCAGCAAGTAATTGATTCCCAGGAGGCTAAAAGGACTTGTGTTTGTGTACCGTGTTGTATAGATAGCAGAATGGAATTTAGTTTTTAGCAGAGTGGCATTACTTTCATATGGCATTTGGTGAAAAAATTTCTATGCTAGCAATATCTTTCCTTCTAAAATATTAACTAAGAAAGTTTTTGTTTATCAAAAATACTGAGATATATGAATAGTATTTGAATTGTAAATATATTAATTTATAAAGCATTCATAATAGTATAATTATGCACCCATGCAGAAAGATGCAAAAATACTAATTTAATAAAAAATCTGTCAAAAGTTTATTTTTATTTTCCAGTAGTTTTCTGTAAAAATAAATTTATAAAACCACAAAATTTTAAAATATTTTTCTGTATCTAATCCCTTTTCCATTACTTTTTCAGAGAAATGTTTAAGCTCTAAGGAAGGACAGTCCTTTTCTGAACATCATTGTCCTTTCTCTTTTTGTGCAAAAGAACGATACTAACCATTCTTCTTTTGGCTGTTCTACCAAGGCTTTGGTTTTGGTTTGTACTTAATTTTTTAATTTTTATATTTAATTATAGGATTTCTAACCATCCTGCTACAAGGACATTAGCTGTTCAGTCAGATGATTTCATCCGTTATTTTTTGTTCTTTGTAAAACAAGACATCAAAAAAACTTCACTCAAATCAACTTTTGAGCATTACATGCAGCAATTTTTCAGTATAAAACACCTCCCACCCACCAGACAAGCATGTATGCATTCCACCAATATATTCCAAGCCAAGAAGTGTTTTGTGTTTGGGAAATGCTGAATTAGAGGTATCTGTTCTGAATGCCAATTTCTCCCCTCATCCAACGGTTACATAAATATAAATTCATAAGTTTATTTATAAATGTGTCACATGAATTTATTTTTAAAATTATGTACACAATCACTGTATAGGGAGCTCTTTTCAACAACATATCTTTTGGACAGCTTAAATTTACCAAAATGGAATTTGTAAAGTGACTGGAGCGCAATACAGTGTGAGATACTGTGATATTTTGAAAAAGGAATTTAAAACTATGAGAATACTTACTCTTGCCATACATCTCCTTAGACAGCATTCACCAGAAAATTTTATATAAATTTACTTGAACTGTAGATATCAGCCCAAGTAACTGAGACTCGCCTTTTTATAACCTGAAAGTTCAAAGTGTTCTCTTCAACTAACTCCCATGGCCTTTTGATTGGACCCAGATACTGCAAACTCTGGCACCTTCTCTTTCAGTGTAATCAGTAATTTTGCCAAATATAATATTCCCACATTATTTGTGGTGGAGTGTACTCTATGGTACAGTTCATTCCACATACCCCTGGAATGCACTATATGTGGCAGTTACTCACAGTAAATCTAACCATTTCCAGACAAATCTGTAATGCATAGTGGTATTTCATTTTTTATCCATAGCACTGATTCCTCATCAAAATCAAGTTTGCACAGGAATGAAGGACATTTGATAAAATATTAAGTTGGGTAGGTTTTTAGATACATTATTCAAAGCACCAAACTAGCGCTTAAGCTTCTTTTATTATACCATAAAAAACTAAAAATTCTTCAGTTCAGAAAGTAACTCAGGAAATATACAGTAGAAACATTTGGGATGGAGGTAAAAAGCAGAGTTCATTTGGATCACCTTTACTCAGATCATACTCTGAAGGTAACTTGTAAGTCTATGAAGACCTTGATGAATTGTATTTTAATGGGATCACTTTCAAACTATGCCATCAAGAAATTCTTGAGGCAGACTGCCATCCACATCAGCACCATCCTATTGTTTGACAATACTGTGCCATTCTCCTCTCAGGAAGGTAGAAACGTTTGAAAACCACACAGAAAACCCTGGATTCCCCTACAATACCACAACCTATTTAAAAATTGTTTTTACCCATTAAAATTTTCTGTGTAATACACTATTTCCAATAAATACACTTTACAAATGAAGTTAAAAATAGAGATAAAAAAAGTTGATCCGTACCCTTACCTTTCCGCGTGTTCTCTGTCACATCTACACCAAACTGGATGATGTCACCAGACAGAATTTCACATGGTGGGCTTTCCTCCGACCCTCTACTCAATCTCTGACTGTTTATGAAGGTACCATTACTACTCTTAGTGTCTTGAAGATAGAACTGTTAAGAAAAAAATTGCACTAAGTTAACTGCAAGAATTAAGTTTGATTTAACTGAAGCTGCAAATTCCATTCTAATGTATAATTATGTCAAATTAATACACAAGCTAGGAAGGAGAAACTTTTACAGCAGGGTCGCAACATTGGCGAGGGTTCCATGTTCAGAATGTCGATTTTTGTGAATATGGGGGCCCCACAGCCCTGAGGAAGTGCCACATGCAAATGTTGAGACCTTACTGTATTTGCCAACACAAGATACTGTTTCACGGATGTGGCATTTTCCCATTTTACATTATGTCTATACTTAAATTTTAGTTGTGTTCTAAACACACACTAATATCTGATAACTAGTCCTATAAATTCAAGCATAGCTACTACAGAAACTATTGCTGCTAGTGGTTTAATCTACTGGCTGCCACAAACAGTTAAAGAAGGACTACCAACAAGCATTACTGCAGTATTTATGCTAAAATTCACAGTCATCTTAGTTAACACAGCGACACCTAAAGTTGTTAAGCGTATCCATGAGAAATTTGCGTTCTATTATATAAATAAGTCATGTTGTACAACAAGGCAGTAATGGTCAAAAGAAAAGCTTGGGCTAAAAATTAAGACTCATGAAGCAGATACAGGGCCAAAAAGAAGAGACAAGACTCCTTAACGCAGAATAGAGATACTAGAGGCTGAAACTCACTTATTTGTCACTCTCTCATTCAGCAAACGTACCTCATCTGGCAGAAAAATGGATGTTGCTGGACCAGACAGCAGCTGCGAGACCAGGAGAATCTTGGCAACACCACAGCTCAGGTATGGAGCCCTACCAGCAGCCACAACCACGGGGACCCCAACAGCCCTACGGTTGGGAGCCCACTGGGCACTGAGCCCCACTGGCAGCCCCTCAACTGCAACAATCCCTGCTACATGGAGGGAGCCAGGCAGCCTTGTGAGGTGACCCCTCCAGGCAGCTGGCCTGAATTCCCCTCCTCTGGGACCACTCAGGTCCTGAGGGTGCAGGACAAGTGAGGTAGAACCTGTATTTTAGGAAACATGGGCCTGAAGATAGACTTCTCTGACTATATATAGGTTACTAAGGGTGGGATTTTCAAAAGCATGTAAATGATTTAAGAGTATATGTCCACATCACTTAAGATGTTTAGCATAGCCTAGCCACCACGCTTCTGATTAGTAGAAATACAATATGCTAGGTGGTGGCATTGATTGCAGACTGAATACTAGTTATCACTTTTTGTATTTCAATTTGCCTTGTTCTCATGCTATGAAGGTTAATAAGGCCCCTTGTCTACTTCAGCATAAATAAAAAGTCTGAGTATGAATCCTCTGAAATGAAAAATATTCTAAGGTCTATTCACAGTTAGGAAACTAAAGTACAACTACGAAACAGGCTAACAATCTAAGATTATAAAAATGGGAAGGACTTCCCACAAAAAAAAAAAAAAAAAAAAAAAAAAAAAAAAATCACATCTAGACTGAAAATTAAAGAATTACTTCGGTCTAAAATGCATTTTAAGCTTATTTTAATGATCATTTCATGCACCTTTGTGCACAAAACATTTAGAATATAAAACCTTCTTCCCAATCATTACTCTTCCTGTTCTTTCCTTACAGTTCAAATACTCCACAACTTTTACTGTAGCTTTCCATTCTATCTTTTAAACCACAATCTGGAGTATACAGGCACAGACCTTCTGCTAGAATCCAAAAGCTATAAACAGTACACAATATTCCCAGTGCTCCCTCTTGTGCTACAGAAAGCACTATGACATTCTAGATCAGCTCATGATGCCTTTATATTCAGTTCAAAACTGTACTGCTATGCCTCCATTCTTGCTTCCTCCCATGTTCACATTCATTCAGAAGCTGCTATCCACTTTATTATCTGCTAACCCTGGCGAGATTAGCAAAGAACCTCAAGTCTTTTCCAAGGCTGAATTACAGTATTATTTCCTGCTCAACTCTCAAGGTTCCTGCCCTTTTTTCCTTTGAAACATCCTACGTCTTGGCAACTACTCCCATTTATGTATAAGCAATAAATTAAGTTTAGGCTTAGTCTCTTTCTGGAACATAATTTGAATATATTAACTAAAACCAGATTTACATCCACCCAAGCTCAACGCATTCCCATTTATCATGCTTCTTTGACATAATCCTTTTTTCAAAGCATCTGATAATAGCATTCAAGAACATTAAAATTTTATTTTCCCAATAACGTTACCTGAAAATCTACTTAATTGCTGAGTAAAGTTTAGATGTTACTATTTTTCATTCCCAAAGAGCCACTAGTTTTGTAATTTAATTGGAAGAAGGGTAGGGTTTTTTTCTGTTTATTTTTTTAAAAAGTACAACCCAAATCGGGGTAAAGGAAGTTCCACTGCATTCCAGGTCAGTGGCTCTCAACACTTCCAGACCACAGTATTTCTTTAAAGAATCTGATTTGTGTTGTACACCTCCAAGTTTCCCCTCACTTAAAAACTACTTGCATACAAAACCAGCAAAAAAATACATAAAAGTATCAGAGCACAACGTTACTGACAAATTGCTTATTTTCTCATTTTTACCATACAATTATAAATCAATTGGATTTATAATATTGTACTTGCATTTCGGCCTATAATATACACAAGTAATTGAATTAAATTTTAGTTTGTACTGACTTCACTAGTGCTTTTATGTACATGTTGTAAAACTAGGCAAATAGCTAGATGAGTTTATGCAACCCCAGAAGCCATCTGTGTACACATACCTATGGTTGACAACCACTATCCTAGTTCAATGAACAGGAGCAATTTGCTAGAAGCCAGAGGACTATATCTAATCTGCATATACATAATGTCACATTGTATGGGAGAAATTTGTAGGGATTATTTTCCTGTCTGGCTGGATAGGGAGGAAAGGGAATTTTATCTCTGCCCATCCTAGATTCCCATGAAGGGAGCGGCTAAATGAGTCTCCAAATTAGGAAGAGGAGTGAATTTAAACTGTCTGGAGGAATATGCATTTTTCTAACTGTTCCTTCTCTTCCCACTCACACTCAACCTCTTTTCACCCCACTCAGTCATCTAATGTTCAAGCATGAAACCTTATCCAAATTTGTCTTTTTCTCTGAAAGCCTTTTTTTATTTTTTAAAAGAAAGCACTGATCAGACTTTAACTCGGTATGTAACTACACTAAAGGACAATGATGGGAAACCCAGGCTAATGAGTGGGCTGTATAAGTGGCCCTCCATCATCTCAGTGGGCTTCAAGACTGAAATCAGTCATGTGGACTAACCATGACCTCAAGAGTAAGATTAAATACCTTCATACATGGCATGCTGAATATTTTAAAACTAGTAGAAATGCTTTAATCATTCCAATAGTAATAAAGGTCATCAACTTCAAACAATTTTAAAAATTTACATTTACTTTACGATGTCAGATCCCTGCCCAGACTCATCCCCATCTTTCAATCCAACTGCAGCCCATGCCTGCTCCTTCCCTTTCTCCAAGCACTTCTGGAATGCTGTGAATCGGCTGATTTGCGTCCTGACCCCAGAGCTCAGATGTGCAGCTCTGGGAGAGACTAGGAGCAGGGATGGGGTTCAAGTCAACCAATTCATGGCACTCAAATTGTGCTGAGCAGGAGAGGGAGCAGCAGGTAAATGTAGGGCCGCGATTGCACAATAGGAGTGGTATAGACAAGCCCTTACTTTCAGAACTACTTTCTACAACCTCTGCTCCAGTTGCCTACAGACTCTTTGAAGATGTTTTATTAGCTTACTGGAGCAGGAAAGGGATGTATCTGTAAAAAGCAGAAAGTAATTAAATCCTAAAAAAAAACAAAGTAGAGAAACACTTCATTAACATGTCAATACTTGACTTCTCAGATCAGAATGAACAGCCTAAAGTAACACAGATTGTTAGTTGAGCTTCTTGAGCTACACAAACTTTCATACACAATTCCAAGGATATCTGAAATATTCTTGCACAAACTCTTCATACACAAACTAAAAGACAAGGGCTCCAAAAACACAGCTATTTGTAATTCCAAGTAAGTTTAAATGTTTCATCAAAAATTGTCTGGCAATTTAATGGAATTCCATTAAATGGTAAACTCCTATAATTAATAATTTAAGTCCCCACTCACCTCACCTCCAGAGTAAAACTGGTTGAAATTGAAAAAAAGCACCATTTTTGAAACCTCAAAAACTTTTATACAAGCTCTAGCTCTGAAGGTTTGCAGATAATAAAACAGTACTATAATGAAGCAGTAATCCAAGACTTACCTTTTAGACCCCACTAGCTATCGTGATGCTTCCTGGAGGCACCAGTTGTGAGATGCCTCCCTACCACATGTCCTTGATGTGAGGAAGCCTTGTTTGATCCCATTGTGGATCAGTCCCCTAACACTGCAAGCTATAGGTAACAAGCATTCTCCTCCACCCCACTGTTATTTTACAGGTTAGTGACAAGCACACTCCAATCTCTGAGTTTGCCAAGTGTCTCCATGGACCATGCAACCCTTAGTCCAATATTCACAAATCTGCTGCTCCCAAAAGAAGAATACACCCATAATTAGCAGTCTCACCTCAGATCATCACTCTGCTTAACACAAAGTACTTCAAGATGTTTATAGCAAAATCAAGTATAAATGTAAAGCTCACAGAGCAAAGTAGATGCAAGTTAAAACACTGGAAACAAATTATATAAAAAGCAAATGACATGCATTCTAGTCTAGACTTAACAGGATACTAAGGTCCTGTAGTACAATGCTCACCCAAAATCCTGACTGCACTTTACGATCAGCCTGGCTGTGATCCTTCTTTCATGAGACTAACATGCAGTCAGCTTGCCTCCTAAGGGATGGATTCAGTGGGTTTTATTTGCCCTTTCTAATCTGGCTCTCTTGGGACCTAACCAGTGCTGGATGAGAGAATTTGCCAGACCACGGGAGGTCAATACCGTCTAGCACCGTGGCTCCCAAACTTTTCAGCATCATGCCCCCCCTTTTTATTTTTTGAGAAACCCTCATGCCCCCTACCTCTTCTTTACCATCATCCAAACTCTCTTTTAACAAAAAATTAAATTTGCAATTTAAAATAAACACAAAACCTTGATATAAAAATGTTATTTGAAGTGAAAAATAAGCACACAGTTTTTTTTCTTGGCCCCTTGCAGATGCCTGGTGCAGCCCAGCTGCCTGAGCCCCATGCCAACCGCCAGAGTTGCCCACGCCAGCTACTCACCCACCTGTACAAGCTGACTGAGCTACGCACTGCCGGGGCCAGCCACCTGCCCACCAGCCCAAGCCCTGCAATGCCACAGCCAGCCACCCAAGCCCCTCCCCTCTCCCAAAGCCAGGTACCCCCAGTCCCCATCTAACCCCATCCTTCTATTCCTTCCCCTTCCCTCCCCAACCCCCTCACTCCTTTCGGCAGGAGGCACACAGCTCCATGTGGGTCTTCACCAACTGCCTGCTTTTTATAGCGGCTGCACTGGGTTGCCCACATAAAATGGCAGGGGCTGAGAGCTAGAAGCAAATTTTTTTTTCTTTGGGTGGGGAGAATGATGGGAGGGGGCTGGGTCGACCCCCCAGTTTGGGAAACCATGGTCTAGCAGCATTACCAACACTTCCACTGCTTACTGGGCTCTTAGAAGACATTTAGGGGTAAATTACAGCTAAATAACAGCACAACACACTTAATGTGTGGTGGTGAATGCTAGGCATAGTTTCCTGTTCCTAACAATTGGGGGTTGTGAGGTTGTGATGGAGCAGCAGGGCTCCCCCTGCAAGGTACACAGGGGTGGGGAGTTACCCACCCATAGGCTGCTAGGATCAGGAGCTCCATCTCCACATGGCTACTGTTTTCTTGCTGCGGCTGCACCAAGTGGTCACCCAGAAAAAAAAAATCACTGTTCCCTGCACTTGCTACCCCCCCAGGGGTGAATCTGGAGTATGTCATCCCACTTGCTAATGTCCCTCTCATCCCATGTTCTGAGAAATCCTGGAATTCAGACATTTTGCCCTGTCCAGGTACAAATGAACCCTGGCCCTGGTTTAAGTTATGGTATGAGGAAGCTGCATACCAAGTTTTGTGATCATAGCTTTTACTGTTTAAGAGAGTTCTTGAACAAATGTAGCACCAACAGGCAGGCAAAGATGGATGCATATATAGTTGATTAAAAAGGAACTGAATCTTCACATACCCTCTTATCACTGGTTCTAGGAGCTGCAGCTCTGCCTCCCTCACATGCTGATCCACAAACAGTATAGAACCTAACTGTAATTAACCATATGAAGAATAAATTGTCCATGTCTCCAAACTTAAAGAACGAAAAGGTTACTCCAAAGGTCTAGCTTGTTTCTCACCTGGAGACTGCACTAAGACTTAGATTAGCAAGTCAAATAAGGTAATTTGCTATGTAGCTAAAGCACATGGAAAACCTAAACCAACTTATCCAAACCAGCCCTATTCTCTTAAAAATCAAGGTTACTGTTGCTACAAAACACAAAAAAGTAATGTTTAAGAGTAAAACATTTGAAAAGAATACCTGAGTGGTCATAAACTATTAACATCTTACTACGCAACCAACATTTTTGTGTAACAGCAGTCTGCAGTTTTATATTTTTTCCATGAGTAAAAAATTAAAATAAAAATACTCAAACCCTGTAGGTTGCTCCCTAACAGACTAAATGTGAGCCAGTAAGACTGCTCAATAGCAAAGGTGCCACAAATATAACTGCAAAACTCAAATGCCTCATAAGCCAACAGAATGAACTCCAAATGTAGGTTCTATGCTTGAAAGCCCTGGGGTTCCTGATTCTATCAAGCTGGATAGTATAAACTTTATTCAACAAGCAAAAAAATGAGCAGAATTGGAAAATGGCAGCCAAACTGTAGAAGAATGATTCCCAAGCATCTTGAACAGTGTTAAAGTACTATGTAAGATCCCTGTAAATCTAATAGAAAAATGAAAGACTGAGAAAAGCGTGGCCCGAGACACAGTTCTCTTCTCCCCAACAGCATGCTCAACAATAATGCTGTGCCTCTTATGAATATTATTCTTCTATGTCAGTGGTCCCCAAACCAAGGGGCACACCTCCTATAGGGAGCAGAGAATGAAGTCTGGGAGAAGCACTGCAAGGTCTGGGCCAGTCACCCATGGGAGAGGGTGGGGGATACCACTCACCTGCAGCTCCACTCTAGCCATTTGTCTGCCCTCCTTCTCTCTCCATGCCCATGCCAGCTCCTTCTCCAGTCCGAGCTCCTCCCCGATCCCCACTTCAGCTCCTAGCTCCACCTTCAGCACAAGCTCCTCTGCTCAAACAAGTGTGCCATAATAGAGAGGGAGTGTGGACAGATGCCATGACTGGTGGCAGAAGGGGTAAGACAGGAAAAGTTTGGCCACCACTGCTCTATGGAGAAACTGAAGTGTTGAATTTAAACAGAAGTTTAAAAATTAAAATTCAACTCCAAAAAAATCCATATATCCACTGCATCATTCAGGTATGGCCACTAAATTGCCAATTAGAACAAAAAAAAAAAAAAAAAAAAAAAAAAAAACACACCACAAACTATTCTGTGTGACACTTCACTCTCCCCTCCAAAAAGATAAAACATTTTGCCAAAAAATATGAGAACACTGTACAAAAATAGACTTCCTTTAACATCAGTGTCACTAATTTTGATGTAAAAGGCATATTTTTGAAGACAGCCAGATCTAGGGGAGGAGTTCTAATTTACAAGTACTTTAGTTTATATATAGATGACTGACTCGCTGCCATAAGACATTTGTCACCATAGTGACTAATCACTACTTTTTAAACATCTCTTTTCCTTAATCTTGTCATTGTGGCTCACCTAAGATTTTCGGGAATTCAACCTTTTGCTATAAATTCTGGGCAGATTCAATACAAGTATTAATTTCAATTTAATTTTTTTTTTCCTTTATAGCGTGTTCTTAAAATTTGCCATTTCATATTCTATCATTTCCCTTTTAAAATATACCACAAAGAAAACACAACAGCTTATGGAAGCTGAATCAACAACCCCAAAAGATGTGGAACTATTCCACCCAGAAAGAGAAAAACAAAGGAAAGTTCCTAGGAAAAGCTCCAAAATTAGCTCTCGTATTAATTGTATAGAAGTATTGGATATGAACGATTAGAACTGACAAAGATTTTTATTTGAAGTTAACTATCAGAAAATTGCTTTACCTAAGAACAAAATTATAGAATTACAAATGCAAAGTCCATAGCAACACTGCGAGCAACACACATTTATATTACAATAGATCCTCAAGTCCCCAAGAGGACACTGTCAGGCACAGGACATATGCACATAGAAAGTGTCTCCCAAAAGGGATAATATGGTTTAGGTAGAAGAGACAGAAGAGTTGGAAAAAGGAAAAAGTTTCATTTTTTACAGGCAGGAATATGATGCACAAACTGATTAAGCCATTTGCCCAAGGCAACACAAGAAACTCTTTAGCAGAGCTAAGAATTACTTCAAATTATCTAAATTCCAGCCAAGTGCTTACACTCAAAACGATCCCTTTATCTCAATTTAGTTTTCATTACTTCAAAGTTCTAGGCCACACCTTAAAAGACATGGGATCCAAGTTTAAAAAAAAAAAAAAAAACAAAACAAAACAATAGGTTTTGTTTCATGCTTCCAAAGCCAATTCTCACGTAATTGTAAAATATAAGTTGCACCATAAAAAGGTTCACCACTTCTTACTAGATCTTAAATTTTATTCAAGGGATCGAAATCACATCACTAGAAATTACTTCATGGCAAGTTCTAGCTTAATAACTATTCACTATTTTGACCAATGACCAGGAAGAAAGTCATCATTGATGAAGTATGCAGATAACAGGGGCTGAGGACATGGAAAATAAAGTAGTCACTGATAGTTACCTCAATTATTTGGTAAAATGGATGCAAGCAAACAATATGAATTTTAAAATAATCAATGTTAAGTCATCAAAAACTAAGAATGCAGGTCATCCTTATAGGATGGGAGATTATCCTGGGAAGCAGAAACTATGAAAAAGACTTGAGGGTTATGGCAGATAATTAGCATAACCTGACCTCCTATCAACATACTGTCATCAAAAGGGTTAAACCATCTTTGGATGTATAAAGAGAGGAATACTGAGTAAGAGCAGAGAGGTAAATGACCCCTGTAACTGTCACTGGTGTGATTGCTACTAGAATACTGTGTCTAGTTCTAGTATCCAAAATTCAAGAAAGATGCTGAAAAATGTAAGAATTCAGAGAAGAGCAATGAGAAATACCACAAGATTGGAAAACTTAACTTAGAAAGATTGAACAAGCATGCTCTATTTAGTTTACCCAAGAGATAAATTATAATTAAACGAGGAAGAGCAATTTGTAAGAGGGTCTTGAATTTAACAGACAAGAAAGGTCTAATGGTTAAAAGTGCAAGCTAGACAAATTCAGACTCAAAATTAGGAGCACTTTTACAACAGTGAGGGCAATAATTTTTTGGAACTATTTACCAACAATAGCTGTGGATTCTCCACAACAAATCACTAGAAGTTTAAAAATTTAGATCATATAGTTTTCTAAAACATATGCACTAGTTCAAACAGAAACTGAACCATGGAAAGGCTACAGCCAGTGTTGTGAAGGTAAAGAGATATTTTTGCTTGTTTTTTGACATGCATTAAAGGCTTACTGAAAACCACAAAAAAGGTTTAAATTAGCCAAAATCATAACTGTATTTGGACATAAAAAGAGTGGTGATAGTGTCAGGCTCCTTTGAAATGCTTAGAACAGTATTTTGTTTTAAGAATAAAGATTAATTCAATAAAAAAAATAAATACAGGTTAAACTTCTCTAATCCGGAGCTCTCTCATACAGCAACACCTGTAATCTGGCATGATTTTAGTTAGCTGGAGGACCTCTTATGGGTGTGGTCTACTGTCCTGTGATCCCATCAAGTTTGTTTGCACTTCAGCCACCAGTCCTGGCTGTCAGTATTCTGTGCTGTTATTCACCTCTTATTTATCCCCAAATATCTTTTAAGAGCCCAGAAAGGAGTAAAAGTGTTGGTAATGCTGTTAGACAATATCAGCCTCCCGTGATCTGACAAATTCTCTCATTTGGCAGTGGTCAGGTCTCGACAGTGCTGGACTGAAGATGTGCACCCTGTAGTTTAAGTTAAAAAAAATCCAGTAACAGCATGTATGTTTTACTGCCAAAGATGTAATCTCTAAAAATAATTGGGGTACAACACCTATGATGTAAAAATTTCAGTTCTCATGACGAAATGATCAATTCCACTTCCATGGGGAATGATGCAGCAAAATTCCACAAAGACATGCTGAAGTCCACAGAAATACATTGGGTTTCCCAACAGGAAGTAGCTAGGGTTCATGCAGACATCACCTAAAAAACCATAGGGATACACTGAGCCCTTTGAGAAAGTTGGAGCTTCTTGTGCATGTGACTCATTAACATTGGCTAATTCCTAGAAGATGATTGGCTGAGCTTGATTTTTCACTTGTCTCTAACAAATTAGCATATGATAATCACTGAAAGCTAACTGGGTGAATTACAATGAAATTGTATAAATGAGCCACAAAACTGTATATAAAGATGACAGCTAGGAGGATGGGGACATTGAGGGAGAAAGACACTGCAAGGCACTTTCAACAAAGCAGACATCTGTACAGGAGCCATCTGAAAAGCAAAAGCAGAATCATGCAAAGAAGCAGCTCCCTGCCAAGAACAGTAAAAGGACCAGCAGCAGCAACCATAAAATTCTAAGGTCTCCACAGCAACAGCTTCCTTAGAAACAACCAAGCTTCTACAGGAGCAGAGCCAGTTGAAGCAATCAGCACTTACTGACAGAGAAGGACCAAATGATGAATCAGAGGGAACTTGACGAGAGGAATATAAGTTTGCTTATTATTATTCAAGAGTATGGATTTTGCCAGTCAGTCACAGCCAGATGCCTGTGATTTGAATGAGATCTTTTTCTACCCATCTACAAATTGCCTGATCAGCACTTACTGGATGTTCAATGTTAAGAATTTAGTACTGAATATTTAGTTAAGTGAATTATATGATATTGTTATACGTTATAGAAGAGTAAGCAAAATTAGATTATTGTACCTGATTTGCTGTGCCACTTTATTACTGCTTTGCTTTAGTTTGCCACCACTATTATTTTTACTATAAACCTTATTCTATCTATATCTATTATTTCCCTTAACCATTCACTTCCAAATAAATATTTTTTGTTTTAGAGAGTACCAATTGCTTGCCTATTCTTGCCTGGAAGACTGCAATCCATGTCATTTCAAGTCACAGCTAGCACACTGTAGTCTTCCCTCAATTCCTTTTGGTTGGGCCACAATCCTGGTTAACAGTTTAGAGAATCAGAAAATAAAGGTTTTAAATTAAAAATTTTGTTTTTATACATCATTGGTATAGTAAAACTGGAAGCAAATATTTCAGTAACAAAAAACTGGTCAGACCAGATGACCACCATGATCACTTCTGTCTTTATAGTTACCCAGTCCCACACTTCCTAATATGGACAAGGGCAATGAGATTAAACCCACATTTTCATTACCAAGGTACAACTTCTCTCACGCCCTTCAGAAGTCTTTGAAGGATCAACCATCAAATATCTTCTGGCATTTCCTGGCAGTTTAGCCTCCACTAGTTCAGCAAGACCTAATATAAATCAATCTGGCCACTAAAGCAAGTAAGCAGCAGTTAAAGCTGATAGTATCACCACAAAAACACTGTTTTATGTTGTTTTAAAACACCACAACTTAGTATGCAGGACAACCCATAGAATTTCACATTACATTCAGCATTTGTCTCCATCTTTATGGAGAGACATCTAGTGCAAGAAGGGTCTTGAGATTCAGGTGCATACTACTGCCTTTAATCCTACAATGAACATCTCTCCCCTCCAACTTTTTCAAGCAGTATTTTAGGTCTAGAACAGACCTTCTCCAAGATCAGCTAACAAGAGTATCAAGAATTGGACTTTTACTTCATTACATTTCTCTAACATAGTGCCCACCTTGTTTTCCCATTAAGCATCAACAAATGTGCGATCAAAGAAAAAAATATAAAAACAAAACAAGCCAAGGAAAAAGGTAGAAAAGCCACCACTTACATTTCTGAAACACACATCACAATAGCAGTATCTAGAGACTGAAAAACTTTTGTAAATTCTGTATTATATTACTAAAATATCCATTCTTCCACTCCTCCAAAATTTAAAAAAAAAAAAAAGAGGTTAGTGTAAGGAAGATGGTTTCCCTTTTCCATTCATAATGCTTGATCATTATTAAGCTATTATTAGCTAGAGAAGACTTACACAAAAGGTCATTTTGCATGTAGTTTAAGAGGAGACAAGTTTGGATTCAGACTGACCTCAGCAGCCCCCTGAAGCAATAATAATCACCCATCAGCTTTTGCAAGTATCACACTACCTTACATTGCGAGAAAGCTAAAAATCGATTTTTTAAAAATATATCATTCAGAAGCAGTTATAAAGGCAATAAAGCTAGTCAAGGAGCTTAAAAGGTACAAACTAGGACTATGAAGTGGATCACAAATTGAACTGAGGACTTGCTGAGCACGCAGTGAACTGGTACAATGCTTTGACTTATTTCCTACAAAAAATTATTTCTGTCTACCCTTTACCTTATTTGTCAGCTACAACATGCAACAACAGACCAACTTGAAGGTGAAAAGCATGTGTTTCAATTATTATGATCTTCATCTGAAACAACTGAGTACAATACTTTTTACAATATTCAGTACAATACTTTAGCTGACCAAAAAAACAGAAGAAAGCATTTTTGCGTCTATAATCTGCCCCAATACAACCATGGGTCAACAGGATGTTGAGACCCTTTAATACCTTTATAAAAAGATGACAGATGCTTCTGACAGATAAGAGTCCAAAGCAGAAGCTTGATAGTTTCCTTTTTACCAAACATATCCAGCTCACCTGGTTTTCAACTTGCCTAACTTCTGTTTGGTGCACTGATTTTTTTTCCCCCACAAGACTTTAGGATCTCTGGGAGACACCTCTAACTGCCTGTTGAAAGATACACCTAGGTACTGCCACTACATTTGTAGTATGAGTGTCCTTTGTGTCTGAGGTTCTTCTACCTGTGTCATACTGTGGCGGTTGGGGGGGGAGGGGGGCAGCCTAAAGACAGACTAGAGTCCCAAGAAAGAGGAATGGTTATTCACAATAGGGCTTAGAGAGACAGCCACCTGATTCATTAACACAATTTTAGTTCAGAATGACATGGAGAAGAATTTGATAAGGAATTGCCTTCAAAATATTTAAGTGGCAAAGTGTGATGTAAGATATCAAAACATGAATTTTACAGTATTGCTCATCCAGGGAGAAGACCTTATGAAAAATATATTTTCTATGGTTCCCCCTGAAGAGCCAGAGCCAATATACTATGATCAATTATAACTCTGAAAATACAAAAAAAAACCAAACAAACCTCAAGCTGAGCTCTGAAAGCTGAGTGCCTAGGATAAAATACACTGTTTTGAAGACATGAGAAATTATATAATGTTATCATTGCCACGTGTATTCTCTTGGAATTTATTTCCTGGTGCCTTGGATAATGAATTGAGTAGTGATTAAGTAATATTATTGCTTACTATGGGCAACTACAAAATGATAGCACTTCTGGTGGGTGGAATGCCACGGCATCAAAGATTTACAATTAATTTAGTCTCCTCTTCAGTGGGAAATGTTGGTACCCTGAACAGAATTCCTGTACGAGTGAACAAGTTGTTTCTAAGATTCTTAGATTTGAAATGTGAAATTATTGAAAATTATTAAAATCAAAGGTGATCTGAATAAAACTGCACTAGAAGTTCTAGGACATTTAACAAAAGCAACACTATCATTTTATGGAAGAAAAACCCACAAAGCTAGATGGGCTGGAACATTTGTATGGGGGCGGGAGTTGAAAGCCATTGTACTGATTAGTAAACCAGGTACATGAAGGACATCACTTCAAGCCTGGAGGGTGCTAAGGTGCGCACACGCGCACACACACACGTACATCCTAGTTTAAGCACCTATGCTAGAAGCTCTGTATTTGCTAGGCAAAACCAAAAAGGAACCAACACTGGTACATGCACTAACAAAAGAAATCCTGAAGGGGGTTGGGGGGGTAGGAAATCAACTTACAGGAGTTTGTCCATTTTTATCAAATTAAGAGAATGAAGTAAGTGTTTGAGGAAAAAAGTGAACCTAACTGTTCCAAACTAACAGTCATTTTTCCTTCAGTCTCAAAAGCTGAAAAACCTTGAATAAAAAAAAGCACATCCAGTTTATAAAAATCTGCTCATCTGAAGAAACCAGCTCTTCCTTAAGATGTTCAAGTAATTGATTTTACCTGCAACATGAAGCAAATTAAGTCTGTTCACATTTTTCCAATGTAAAAGCATAATAAATGAATAAAGCAGAATTTTAAAAGTCTATCAGGCAGTCATTAGCCAAAAGAGAAGATAAATAAGAAGAAAATAAGAGAAGTGAGCTATGCACCAATAGTGAGGTTCAGAGCAAAGAGTAATAATCAAAGCCCCCAACTTCAAACAAAATCAAATCAAGTTTGGCAAAAATGCCAAGTGATAATCATATAACAGAACGCTATTCCTGGCTCATTCTCAGTAGTTTGCCTTTGTCACCTACCAGTATCAAATAAAAAGCCCTTCTCCTTACACACAGACAGAGAGGAGTACGGGCTATCCCTTCCTCACATCTCCTGATTGTGAATGGGATGACAGGCTGTCTCAAAGTATTTCATCAATCCTTCATATTTTAACAACTTCCTCCATGAGCACTTATCTATACCATTCCTAAAGCAGCAGCATGAAAGATGTAATTTCCATCAATTCACAGTTGCACACAGACCTGAGACAACAGAGAAGCAATTTAGATATAGCATTGTGTATATTGACTGAACTGGCCTCCAGGAGCTGTTCCACAACGGATCACTGTGACCACTCTGCAGACTGTTCTCAACTCTGCTGCACAGTGGCCAGGTACACAGGAAATAGCCCCTTCCCCTGTTAAAGCCATTTTGAGTTTCCATTTCTTGTTTGATCAGTGTGGAGTGCATGGGAGGTAGTAGATTTTACCGATTTATATAGAGAATAATGTATACAGGCACAGCTTTAACCTAACTGAAGAAATACAAACTTCAGGGATAGCCAGTATTGGCAAGAGTGGCAAATTGTTTATCAAAAGTTTTCCTAAAGGAGATAAGATGCAAACCCTTACAGTAATTTCAGTCAAAAGTAAATGTACTCTCTCCAGGGAGAGAGTTAACATCCCCTTAGGGTTTTTTAAAAAGGAAGACAGCCCCAAAGTTTTATGGGAAATTTAAACACCTATGTAGAGGTTTTAATATTAAGCCTACTAATTTAAACAGATAGTACTACGTAAGTATGAGAGGGGTAGTCGTGTTAGTCTGTATCCACAAAAACAATGAAGTCTTGTTGTTGTTGTTACTATTATGCAAATGATTATTATTGAAAGGAGATTTGCTATAAACATCACATTCTTCATGACATTTCTTTCCATCCAGTATCCTTAAAGTTCAACATTCCATACAACAGATGAACATAATTAACTGAAAAGAGAACTCAGAGGGTGGGGCTACAAATACATAGAACTGATTTTCTAGCACAGAAAACAAATATGACATTTGGAAGTTTAACATTTCCTCCTGCAATTCTATCAAAGCACACCTCAGACAAAGCAAGAATAAAAAGAGTTTGCTAGGACGTTAGATCTGATGAACCATATCGTGATTGTGACTTTCTTAAGTAAGCAATTAAAGCAGGCCAGCATCTCTGGACAAATGCAAATTATTCTGGGACTTCCAGATCAACAGGTTCTTCAAGATAACCACATGACTGAATATTTTGCAATGCAAAGATGAAATTACATATAATACATGCACCCCATACAGGTGATGATGCTAGTAATAGGAGAATACAGCAGTTACCACACACATTTGACCATCTCACTGTCCTATCTGATTATATTGTTTCTCACACCCAAATCTTTAAGATGCATCAACATCTGCCTTTTCTATTTTGAATCTAACCTGACACATCTATGACTGGTCAATTACAGCTGTAGCCCTCAATTGTACGCAAGCCCTTAGCTATTTTTTTCTCCTAGATGAGGAAGCAAAAGGCCCAATTCTCCCACCACTTATACTGTTCTATACTGACACTGCAACAACTCTGACTTCAAAGGTAGTGACTCATGATTTTCACTGGTCTGAGAAAGAAATCAGACACATGGTAATTAAGGATACATCTACACTGGCATAAAAGATCGGCAGTCGGCCCAGGTCAGCTGACTCAGTTTAACCAGGTTTGTGCTGCTGGGCTATAAAACTACAGTGTAGATCATTGGTGGGTAACCCTGCAGCCCAGTGGGACTTCACTCGTGGTTGGCTCCCTACTACTATGTGCCCCTTGCTCACTGGGAACCTCAAGTACTTTCTATTCCTCCCCCTTCACTCCCAGCACTTTAGGAGAAGTGCTAATCTGATCTGTGCTCTGTCCCTTATCCTCCCTGTCCAGCCCAGAGTTGGAACGCTGTTCATGGCATTCCAGCTCTGGGAAGGAGAGGGAGGAGCAGGGAAGTGAGGCACACGAGGAAAATCATAGAGCCACAGGCAGAACCCCAATCAGCCCCAAACTGCTGTGGCCCCTTGAGGTGAAAGAGGGCCTCTCATTGTTGCCCATCCCCAGTGTAGATGTTTGTGTTTGGGCTGGAGCCCAGGCTCAGAGACATTGTGAAAGAGGTGAGTGCCTAATCAGGCCATTGTAAGAAATATATTTTGGTTTTAAGGATTAATACATTTCTAAAAAAGAGAGCATTCATAGCACGTGGACGAAGTACCTCTCACTTGCCTATAAACAAAAGCTTTCACTCAAAGTTACCACATACAGTTGTCCACGTAGCATCACCTAATACATACTAAAGGTTCTGTTGTGACCTAACACACCTGCCTAATTTACCAAAAATGTAGCTATTATATGGTTGCTGTCACAATTTTATCAGGAGTTCTCAAAATTAAAATTCAAGAATTTCTCTCAAACATTTAGACAAAAATATAGCATATATGACTATTTAATTATTTTTCAACACCTCAGACTGGTTACTCACACCCTTCCAAATGTAACAGATACACTTGCACTGTTTATACTTGGATCAAAGAAAATTATCCAATCCTTTGTGCTACCTACAATTAAATTAGTGTTTATACAGAGCTTTAATAAGCGTTAGCTAACTGTGGACACTAGCAACTGGTTTTGTTCTTCATTATCACTGGAAAATAGCTTTCCTTGAACATCATTGTTCTTTCGGCTTTGTTCCAAGTTACATTTTTAGATGTAATTAATGAAAATACATGTAACCAAAATTATATTTGTTTTGAAAAAGGCACATGCATAACTTCATATGAGGTGAGCTATGTTCAGGTTGTCTGCATTTATATTATAAAATAAATTCATGAATTTTTTTAACAGCTCCAGTATTTCCACTCTTTGCAGATGGCCGCTGGAATTAGGAAGGGAGACACTCCATGCTAGAGGCATGGAGTGGTGGGGAGAGTGCCATGGCTCAGGGCTTCTCACCAAGGCTGATTAACTTGTCTGGGTGCCCAGGGGTAGCAGGCTTGCTGAGGCCAAAAATGAAGGGTTCAGGAGTGGGCTAGGCAGGCAGGGGCAGGGGAGGGAGAAGAATATCAGGACAAGAGGGAGGTGCAGGAACAGGCTGTGGGGGAGGGGTCTGAGTGGAAGGGGCCAGTGTATTGGGGCACCTACTTGGCATAGCTCCTGGAGGTCATAACTGGCTCTGTGCTGTACTACACTTGCAGGTACCATCCCCAGCTGCTTCCATTGGCTGCAATTCCTGGCTACTGGGAGCAATGGGGTTGAAGTCTGCCAGTAAGCACAGAGACAGTCTTCCTGTGCTGCCATATCAAGCCACCTCCTCTCGCCTGCCATGCAGAGTCTGCAGCTTGCCTTGACCTGGTCCATGAAGCTTTGGGCTGGCGTGGAGAATCAGCGCTCAGAGGCTCACTGAGTGGCTGGAATATGAGGGCCAGCTCACCTCACTGTGGGGCTGGGGTACAAAGCCCTGTGGGCTATAGGTTCCCTATCTCTCCGTTAAACTTAAAAATCACTCTTCCACTTGCATTCCTAGCAGATGTGCACAAACAGTTAAAAACTGGGCTCCTGTGACCAGTAAAAAAAGAGCAGCAATAACACCACCACTGCTACGACACTGGGAGTGCATAGAATTTGTAGGTAGGTGAAACAGGAGGGCTGATAGCCAAGCCAAAATGGGCTGATTTCTCCACTTGCCTTAAATTAAGGCACATGCCACCCTCTGGACTAATAACATGCCACTTGCCTTAAATTAAGGTACATGCCACCCTCTGGACTAATAGCAGCCTTCTGATTTACTATAGAACAAACTTAATTCTGCTTCCTTGGGTGTACAGACTATGATAATCATAAATAATTACACACTATTTTGTTAACCTGACTCCTACTTCATCAGTTCGCAGGCTGGGCACACAAGAGGGACATTGAAGGTTGCACAGACAACCATCAGAGATGTGCAAACTTTCAATTCCTTGACTTGATAAACTAAATAATAAAATAGTCCTGTAGCACCTTAAAGGCTAACAACTTTATTTATTAGGTAATGAGCTTTCATGGATAAGAAATAATGGTCAACAATATTTTTCTGTGTATATGGTATATATTTATTATGGAGATACCTGGCTGTAACTCTAGTTGCTACTGCATTCTCCCATGTGCTTCAAATTGAGCATAGATGTGTTTCGTTTCTTTCAGGGTAATAGCTAAGTAGTGAAAAAAATTCAGAATTTTATGGCCTTTGCGTTATTTAATTTGTTTGGTTTCTCTTCATAAAATTCTATTGTTAGAAAAATTTGGGCTGAATTTTTTCCTTAACAGTCCTTTTCACTGCTGACTGATGTATTTGGTACAGTGGTCCACCTTAAGTCTGAGACAAAAAGGTAGCCTTGGAAGCTTATAAAGTTTGTATTCAGGTTTGTTTCTACCCTATGTTCACATTATAACAAAATTTATGCCCTGCTCATGCAAGCCTGAAATGCTGATAATAGCCAGGTGCCCTTAAAAAACAATCAGGAAGTGCATTTTTCTGTCACCTTTTAACCTACAACATAGGACTTACACACCATCTCCATCAGCACATGCATTTCTATATGCCTGACTTCAATACCCCAACCAATCCTTACCCTTAATTAAGCAAATAAAAAAAATTAGCAAACAAAATACACAAGGCACCTGAGTGAAACTCAAAAAAAAAAGTTAAGGCATTTAGTAGCCTTCCATTACTCTCTTTAAACGGCTTTATTAAGCACAATTCTTCAACACAACTACCCTCTCCCAATAAAAATTAGCATGGCCATGCACATCTGTTGATATTGAATGGAGCATAATACAGGAAAGAGAGGTGCATGAAGTGTAAAAAGGTGCCTGAAGTTGAAGTTGCAGTGTCTTTTCTGTGGGTTATGGTAACTATAGGTAAATTACATGCCTGTGGGTGGAGAAAATAGGTTGTACTGTTAAGTGGCTTAACTTAGTATTTTCCTGGTTTTGCAGTGTTTGTCAAATGCCTTATGTATACCAAATGGATTTCAGAATTAAGTTGGTTGGGTATATAACACATTAGACACCTAAATGTGCAAAGAACATTAAGGATTCAAAGTCAAACACTCAAAAATTAAAAAGCACCAGAATTAAGGTTGCCTGTGCAATGATAATCCAATTCTTTCTGTGAATGCAGGATGATATTTTCTAACATGATCACATACTTCACCCACCCACACCCTTGCCCTCAGCACTCCAGCAATACACAAAATAGGCTGAGCTACTTAGTCAATGGCTATTTATTTTCCCCTGTCATTCACAGATGCAGAGTTTAAAGCCAGAAGGGACCATTAGATCATCTCTGACCTCCTGGATATTAGACTATTACTTTGCATTTAGCTGTACTGTAGTTATTGACTTGAAAGTAACTTCAGACTCATATAAGTACAATAGTCTGCTTCTTTCCTAACACAGGAGTAATTTATCCATGCCTTATATGTAAATGTCCTTTCTTGGATTAATGATAATCACAGAACAATGACACTGGATCTCTGGTTTATGCAGTCTTAGCTACAAGAACACTGCCTTCTAAGGCGCTTCAAGTTAAAACACTTCCAATTCCTCAGCCTAAGAAAATTCGAACCAATAAGGAGAAGTAAAACATTACATCAAATAAAACAATTCTACAAAGAACTGAAGCTTTGCAAGTCACTTCTAAACTCATATCTTTACCCAATGAATAGTCTATTCAGGACCAGACCTATCTGTACATCTCATTACAGATTTGGCTCTGTGCTTTACTTATCCCGTGGAGACTATACATAAGTAATTGTTAGCTATAAGTTAGCATACTGCTCTTTCTAAAACTAGCACATTTACCCATACAATAATTTAGTACAGAGCAGGAAGATTAAAGAAACAATACAATAGCCTGCATGCACTCTACAAACCTTATCAGATATCACCCTCAGCTCCAGCAAGTACTTGAAATTGCACTGAATGGTTTCTCTGTGGTTGTAACTTCATTATCGCTTTCAAGTCAATACAAGAACAGACTGTGGTCCTGTCACTCCTGGGAGCCAGTGCCGCACACTGCTAGCTCCTGCCCACCACACAGCTGTACAACCTCCAGACCCACCACCAATGGGGCTGTATGACCCCAGACAGGTGACACTGCAGACGGTGGTGGGGTTTGGGGGGGGGGGGGGACGGGCAGTGTAGCTGCACTGCCAAGAGGAACTGCCAACATGGGATGCTGGCTCCCAGATACAGTGGGACCATGTTCCTTTCTGTTGGCTGCAAGGTCTCTTGGAAGTAGAACCCTGCACATTAGTGGACACTTATGTCTATTTGCATCCATGGGCTGACACTTGTATACACTTAGGTCTCTAATGATCAGACAAAGGTCCCCTCAGGGCAAAACTGCAAAATACTGAATTATTGCATATCTCCCCAACTAGAGAGTGCCCAAGAAACCCACAAAATTTTGTTTTTCCCACGTGTTTATATCTGTCTGACACATCCCTGCTCCAAAGGAAAGGTCATCAGAATTTAACATGGCAAAACTCCACATATTTGCCTAGCTTAATTTTCAGAAACAGCTACGCTATTTCAGTAGAAATTTCTGCAAACAACTGAGATATAGGCAGTTTCAGTCCAAACAGTTAAAAGCAGGACTGTCAATTTATGACACTTAATGAATGCTATTAACAAAAAAAGTTGATCAAGATTAATAGCAGTTTTACTTGCACTGTTAAACAACAGTATCATACATCTCAATTGGTAAATATTTTGGATGTTTTTCTACATTTTCAAATATATTGATTTCAAAAACACCACAGAATGCAAAGTGTCCTGTGTTCACTTTATAATAAATATTTGCCTATAAAAATAAAATTACTTCTCCAGTCACCTTATACAAGAATCATAGTGCAATCTCTACTGTTAAAGTGCTTCTTACAAGTATAGTTTGTTTTCCTTTTTCTGTTATGCAATTGCACTCAAAAACAAAGCAGTGTAAAAATTCGAGAGCCTAGGAGTCCTGTGTCCTACTTCTTGTGCAGCCAATTGCCAACACAAACAAATCTGTTACATTTACAGGAGATAATGCTGCCGGCTTCATATATTCCATATCCCCTGAATAAGAACAGGTATTCTTATGGCACTGTTGCAGCTGGCTCCATGAGGTATTTACATGCCAGAGGAGCTAAACACTTGTATGTCCCTTCATGCTGCCATTTCAAAGGGCATGCTTCCATGCTGACCATACTCATTTAAACTACATTTTTGACAGAACTCCTTAGGCAAGAATTGTATGTATCCTGCTCTATTTTACTAGTATTCTGCCATGTATTTCACGCTATCGCGGTCCTGGACGATCATCCAGCACATGCTGTTCATTTTCAGAATGCTTTCACTACAGATTTGACAAAATGCAAAGAAGGTATCAATGTGAGCTATATTTAGAAACATACACTCAATCCAAGTCGTAAGAATCTGAAGTATCTTCTAAAATCTGAAAGAGGTAAGCCTCTGGACCATGCTCTCAGAAAAGAGCAGAAAACTACAAAATCCAACATCATCAACTTGCTGGTGGCATCTGATTCAGATGATGAAAATGAACATGTCAGTCTGCACTGCTTTGGATCATTATGGAGAAGAACCCATTACTACCGTGGATATATGTCCTTCGGAATGGTGGTTGAAGTGGAAGGCGATATATGAATCTTTAGTCCATCTGGCATTTAAATATCTTGCAATGCCAACTACAACAGTGCCACAAAAAATACTCATTCGCCCTTTCAAGTGACAGTGTAAACAAGAAGTGGGCAGCTATATCTCCTGAAAATGTAAACCAACTTGTTTGAGCAATTGGCTGACCAAGAAACAGGACAGAATGGACTTGTAAGCTCTAACATTTTATTTTTAATGCAGTTTTTTCTATGTAATTCTACATTTGCAATGTCAACTTTCATGATAAAGAAACTGCACTACAATATGTGTAGGAGATTAACTGAAAAACACTATATTTGTTAAAGTGCAGATATTTGTAAAAAAATAAATAGGAACTGACCACTGTGTATATGGTGCTCTGTGTTGTAACTGCAATCTGAAAATGCAGAAAACATTCAAAATATTAAAAATGGTATCCTCCCACTGTTCAGCAGCACAATTAATATTTTAGCAAGTTGATAGTCCTAATTATAGTTTGGCAAAATTATTAATAATGGAACACACAGCATTATAGACAGGATTCTAGAGACCTCAGCAGTTGGTGCTACCAACTACACCTACAAAGATTTTTTTAATTGTTTTATATTATAAGAAAATAAAGATGCAAAAAGTCATAAGTCATTCACACCTCAACATTCCTATGTTCACTAAGCCAGTGTTCCCCAAACTGTGTTCTATAAAATACTTCATGTTCTGCACGATGTGAATAGGTATTCCATGAAAAAATTTTGATGCTAGCAAAATTTTTCCACCTAAAATATTAAATATGTAATTGTGTGTACCAAAAATATTAAGATAGTTGAATAGTATTTAGATTGTAGGTATATTAATATTTATAAAACAAAGCAGCAGAAATGTAGCACTTTAAAGACCAACAATGATTTATTCGGTGATGAGCTTTCACGGGACAGACCAACTTGGGACTGATCCACTTGTTCAGATCAAGTTGGTCTGTCCCACGAACACTCATCACTGAATAAATCATTGTTAGTCTTTAAAGTGCTACATTTCTGCTGCTTTGTTTTGTTGGAGTACAGACTAACACGGCTACTGTTCTGTTTCTAAGGAGTACCTAGATACTAGCAAACCACCCCCACCCCAAAGTTCCTAACTCCACTCACTCTCCTCTCTTTAGCTTGTGACAGTTGATTCTGTCCACAACACACATACCTCATTCATGATCAAAAGCCCCATCTACTCCCTTCCCCCCACTTCTTCTACAACTTGTTTCCCAATAGACAGTTGAGGAACCTTAATAGTCTCTTCACTTCCCCTTTGACATTTATCCTTGAACATTTAACACTAGAAACACTAAGACCTAACGGCAGCTTAAAGTTAATTTTAAATATTCCCACAAATACTTCATAGCACCCCATTCTAAGAATAAAAAAAACTACAAAACTTTTCTGGCTGACAAAAGGGAACTTCCCACAATTCTATGACAAATCTCTCTTAAATATTTACTCATGTGTATTTAAGTTTCAATTCACGTCAGTACAAGCAGTTTCTTCAACTCTTAATAAGGCTGTGTCTATACTCACCTGGAAGATCAACAGCCAATACTCAATTTTAGGTACACCTAAAACTGACTTTTCAGCTGTCGACTTCTGTGCCTATCTTTCTCTCAGAAGGCCGACAAGAGTGCTCCTCCCATTGACCTTCCTTAATCCTTGTGGCTCATGAGGAGTTCCAGGGTCAACGCTGAGCCCAAAACGCACCATTTTGCATATGGGCGAAACAGCACCCAGGAAGATCGAACCTGAGTGGTCAATTTTCCATGGTCAGTGTAGATGTAGCCTCAGGCACAATTTAGGAAGTATTTAAGGACTTTCTTCAGCAACATCTTTTTATTTATTTATTTTTAAAAACACATACATGCACATGTTTTGAGCACAGGATACTTTCTTGTCCTCTTTTCTCCTAAGGAAGGACTCTAACTAAAAAGTGATCTGGAAAAGACATGACAGTAAACATCTAAGAGAAACAAAAGCTGAACACCACGCTATTTTTTCCATTAGGAATAGCCACAGTAGGACTCACTTAGGACCGACTCCTTAAATTAGATAGTTGTAATTCTACTAGTTGTTCCACCAGTAATTAAGTGAAAAGATCATAGCTACCTGCTTTCTTCTTTCTAAGGCTTGATTTGCTGAGTATGATTTATACATATTTGCCACACCCTCACAGCTGGAACTGTATCCAGTGCATACTCAGTACTCAGAGGGAATCTCAACAGGAAATGTATTTCACTCTACTGTGCCTGGGAACTACCAATAATGAAGGGCTGGGGTAGCATATCATCTTATTCACTGTAAAATAAAAAATGACCTAACTCTGAATTAGAATCAAAAATTAATTTCTTCCATGCTTCAATTGATTTTTAAGGTTCAATAAGTGGATTTTATAGCAGGGTTTTTGCTAGCACATCAAATAAACCCAGAATTCTGACACATTCCCTTTTTAATGTCTTCCCTGAAACTGTTATGTGTCTTTTAATTCAGATTACTTTTAGAATTTTACATAGTACACACCAATGGAAAAAGTATTGTTCAAAGAAATATTTAGTGTGAAAAAATATATTCACATTTTGTGCCCATTAGCACTAAATGAATAAGTGCTCAGAATACAAAATTCTAGTATTACAAATGTTATATACTAAAGTTTGTTCCATAGTATACAAAAGTTATTCTTTATTAAAAGCATGTTCGTTTTAATTTAAATTGGAGATTTGTTAAATCTGATCAGTAAAGGAGGAATTTATTCCAAGTAACCAGACAACAAAAAGATAAGTAAATAATCCATAAATAAGAAGCCAGCGTGGCTGGTTCAAAGACCCTTCAGCCATCTGTATCAGGCACCAAATAAGAAAATACTTTTTCCTGGTATTTGCAAATCTCTAATATTTTGAACCTGAACGTACACAGAGAAAAACTTTATGCAAGTTGCATTTGGATTCAAATGTTAGTAATCCATATAGAACATATTTTACTTGAATCTGCAGATTGAGCACACTTCAAAGAGGCATAGAAAATGGAAGTCTACAAAACCTGTTCAGACAGAAATATATTAACATGTACCTTTACAGTCAAGTATACCTTTAAAAACAGATGCTGCTAACATGTTAAGTAACATTTTTTCTTCCATGAAATTAAATTTGCAGCATCATTAAGCAATTTTTTGTTTGATGATGAAGAGTTGTTTTTTGCTTCACACAGTTCCTTACAAATTAAAAAAACAATAATATTAAATTACAGTATAACACTGTAGACACTGATTTGTTTACATCAACTTTTTCCTCCTTTCAGACAGTTAAATCAGTTTAAGCACTCCTGGTGAGAATGTGCACTGTCAACACACATGGACATGCAAAAGCAATTTCATTACTGTGGTGGCTGTACAACGCCGCCACCACAACTAAAGTAGACTCGGTTTTGTACTGTAGACTTGCCATTAGTGTTTTTAAAAAACAAACAAACAATCTGAAGAAACAAGACCTGTGGCACCCTATAGACTAACAGATATTTTGGACCATGCCCACTCATGAATCTGATGAAGTGGGTATTTGCCCATGAAAGCTTATGCTTCAAAATGTCTGTTAGTCTATAAGATGCCACTGGATTTCTTGTTGTTTTTGAAGATACAGACTAACAGATATTTTGGAGAATCAACTTTCGTGGGCAAAGACCCACTTCATCAGCCCACTCATGCAGCTGACAAAGCAAATTGTGGCCTACGAAAGCTTATGCTCCTAAATATCTGTTAGTCTATAAGGTGTCACAGGACTTGTTGTTTTTGAAGATACAGACTAACTCAGCTACCCCTCTGATACTTAAAACAATCTGAAGGGGATTCTGAAATAAACAGGCTGCAAGCTCACTGGGGCAAGGACTTTTTTTTTCTTGTGTGTCTGTACACTGTCTAGCATGGTGTGATCCTGGTCCACGACTAGAGCTCCTATACAATATGGTAATACAAATCTTAACGACAAACAGGCTTTGGAAAGAGAGGCTGCTGAACTCTTTTATATTCATATTCGACACATTAACATTTGGTTTGAACCGGGATGTGAATCTTCTGGGATATTATAGGGGCTCTTTTGCATGCTTGGCTTAATCTAATTCTTGACTCCCCCACAACTCTCTGATTTGCTCACCTTGATAATTTTTTTTTCTGATTTGTCAATCTTGATTACTATTTTTGGTTCTCTATGCCTTAAATATTGAGTCTGTTCTGGTATGACTATGGTCTGAAGAAGTGGGTCTGTCCCACGAAAGCTCACCTAATAAATTACTTTGTTAGTCTTTAAAGTGCTACTTGACTGCTTTTTTGTTAGGATATTCCAAGTATTTCTAAGCACAGACCATTTTATTTACTACATTAATTTAAAACTAAAAACTCTCTCTTTTAATTCAGTCACCTTTCCTGAACTTTTATTGACATTAAACATTTTGTAACTCAGAGCTTTTTATACTTATTGGGAGATCAACCCTTTCAGGGTTGATCTTTTGGAGTTTGGTTTCACACATGGTAGACATGCATGAATTCAAAATATCTAGGATCTGTAGTCAAGTCCTGTATGCCTCACTATCATGAAGAGGAAGGGGAATCTATGGGAGAAACTCTCCCATCAACCTCCCTCAGTGAGGATGGACAGGTAAGTCAATTGCATATTAAGTTGATTCTAGCTACATAATTGCCACAGCTAGAATTGTGTATCTGCAAATCGACCTACTTGATCATCACAGACCAAGTCTCAGATTTTAAGCAACTCAGAACACATGTAGAGGCTTAGAATACACTGAATTATAATACTTTTTTAAAATAAAAAACCATGTAACTCCTGTCTCATACCAAAACAAATTTTAAAATGACTTTATTTTACTATAAACATTCACAATCGCACACTTTACTAAATATGTAAGTATTTTGAACTATGCTGTAAAATGGTTTGGTACATTTTTGCATAAACCACTGGATTAAAAAAGCCTACAATGATAATTTTTAGTTGTAATGGCAATAGAATGCAACTGAACAGAAGTAGGGCTGTGTGTGTAATTAAAATCTCACACACAACAAAGTAAATAAATTATCAAAACCTTTTATTTTTTTACTTCGTAAAGCTCTGTATCTCAATCTGTTAAAGTAGAATTTAAAACAGGTAAATTTACTACACAAGTCTCTACTAAGCATAATAGTCCAATTCTGGCCCAGAATATATAGTTCAGTCCAAGTTCAAATTATTAAAAAGCAGTCAATCTGTATTCCTTAGTTCTTATTGAATTTAGGCATGATTTTGTTTAAAAAATAACCATAAAACCATTCATTCTAACATCCTTAACTGGAGATCAGCTACACTGGTTCTTAAACAAATTGTTCATGGAACTGCTTAACAAAATTCTTGTTCTGTAGAAAGGCATATTACAAAGGCTACTACTGAATCATCATGATAGCATCTATTTCCTATATTAACCTACTTTTATATACAATTAAACTAAGTGAAATACATAGTCTCAAAGATATGGAGACAATTTGGTAAATTAAACAATTTTTCAATTAAAAATCCCATTACCTTAATACAGTAAGTTTGATCTTAGATTAACATTTTTCTTGAGTCTCTCCCTAACAAATAGCAACTCTGTTCTTCAAGCACCTAACTTTAAATGGTAGGTGTGGTTTTAAAATGAGGAAGTGACAGTGCAGATTGTGTGTGTGTGTTTCTAAGTAGCTGTGCAATCTAGAATGTGCAATCCTAAGTAATTGTTTTGCAGTCTTTATTACTCCTTTCAATACTACTTCACTGGTTTTAGTATTGTTCACTTATCTTCACCTGGTCCTTATATGACCTTCAATCACAGTGCACGTATGTATATTGCTCACTCCACAATCTTTTGATGCTTTTCCCACAATGCACCTTTTTTCCAACCTGCCAATTTCTCTCATAACCCAGGGGTGAGAGAGCTTCTTATGAGGGACCTCACTTTTCACCCCTACAATTAGCAGAGCCCCCCAGCCTAGCATAATCCAAACCGACCGAAATTTCAGTTATCTTCATATAAAAAAACCCTCTTGGTATGTGCAAGAAAATAAGTAGGTAGAAAGTGAAAACATCATTAATCGGCATGTAAACATGAATACTCCAACATAAAAACAGTAATACATTTCAATGCTTTTAATGAGACGGATGAGCCTGGCACCCAGCAGCCAATCACATTGCGTCCCCCTTATGAAATTTCACCCACCCCGGGGTCTTGCCCACCACTTTGAACTACCGTCACATCCCAACATCTTCTCCCTTCACTCCAGTAACATATAAAGTCTTTAGAAACAGAGAAAGATGTGTGGTCACAGGACTACTGTGGGTTTGTTCGATCATCCTCCTTGCCAGACACCCACACTCATTCACACATGACAGGGATGCAGAGGTAGCAATTCAAATGAGATCCTGCAATACCCTCTGGGACATGGGCATGCACAGGGATTAAAATTTGGCTGCTTTAGGATGGACGCTTTCTGTGACCCCTGTGCTGCACCACCATCCTGGTGGCCAGATGAACGCTCTCTGCCTTCCTCCCTGCTCTCTCCATCCCCCAACCCACCCCAGAAGTTGGAGGAATTGGTTCTCCTTGCCACTGCCCTGTAGCCAGTGGAGCTCACACTCCCCTGGAAGGTGGAGGAGCTGGATCTCTCTGACTCTGAACTGGAGGTGATTGCTCCCCACCACCCTGGAGGAGCTCTGTGACCCCACAGCTTTGGGGGCCAATGCCTCCGCTTCCCCTCCTCCCACATCCTGGGATGACATGAGGAACCTTTCTGCCCACCCAGTTAATTTTGTGCCAGATTATCAACTCTCCCTGTGTATCCTCAACAAGCTGCAAACTCCATGCTGAATAGGAGCTGGACGGCTTTTTGGGGGAGGGATGGGGGGGTTGCTTCATGCTGGACTGGAATTCCAGCATCAGCAAAAAGAGGATAATTGAATTAAGTAGTAACCCACCAAAATGTACTCAGTACACAAAAAGCCTTCACTTCCCCATAGGAACAGGTTTGGCAAGGGAGTGGTCCCCAACAAACAAGATCACCTCTTGGAGCTGATCAGGAGGTCAGTCACCTGAAATTTTGGAAGGTGTTAAGAGGGGGACAGGAACTCATCCCTTTGCCTGCTTCAGCGATTTTCACCAGCTCAAACTAAGGGCATGTGTGCACTACAGTTAGACACCCACAGTTAACCTGTGCCAGCTGACTCAGGCTTGTAGGGTTTGGGTTAAGGGTCTATATAACTGCCACGTAGACAGCTGGGCTTGGGCTGCAGCCTGATCTCTAGGGCCCTCTCACTTCATGTGGTGCTAGAGCCTGGGCTTCAGCTCTAGCTCAAATGTCAGGGTCAGTTGGCAGAGTCACTGTATCTAACTGCAGTGGAGAGCTGCATGTGAGAGCCTAATGAGGCAGGGAAGCCTGGCCTGCCTGAACACAGCTGGACTGCCAAGGAATTCCAAGGAGGAACTAGGGTGGGGCTCTACATTTAGCATTTTAGTTGTTTTCTACATGATCTGCCCTCTGTGTTGCATTAACTGAAAAGTAATAATGTATTAAACTTCTGTACAAAGTATATTACCTGCATGGCTTGGGGGGGATATTAATTTAATTTTTCCATATTTATTTTGTTGCATCTGAGATTTATATAGTTGTTCAAAATGTAGGCTGCTTCTGGTCTCTTTTTGTACATACTGAAATGAGTAATGTTATTGTATATATTAGAGTAATTTATACTGTCCAGGGTAATCTTAGAAATGTTCCCTAGTGACCTTCAACATATCTCTGTTTCACAGAGCACTATGTCACAGTGTACTACGGAAACTTTAGTGCTCAATATCAGGGTCTCAAGACCAATAAATGGAAAACATGTTAAAATAATTTATGGTACATACAAGTAACCATTTCTGGTATTTTCATTGTTTATCCAATAAACACCAACATCTCTCTTTTTTCTACCTGAGTGTTTTATTGGTGTTTATTGATTAAAACTTAAAACCCAAAGTTCATAGTATATACAACTACCATGCTTCTCACCCACCCACCATTTGAGTAAGTTAGAAGGCTCACATGTTTGGATAGAGTACTGCGAAATAGTATATTTAAAATACTGGTTTAGGTTTAAGCACTGGCACCTTAAGAGTACCTTAGGCAGGTGCTCTAAAGAGCCCCATTTCTTTGAAGAAGCGTTAGTGACTGCAGAATATACCACGGAGGCCCAGAGCTGCAGTCTACTGAGAGTCAATGAAGCTTAAAGCACATAGGTGATTCAGTTTTTGGAACCATTCACTGCCATCTGCCAAATGATCAGCAAAAGAAGATGTACAATAACTGCCCACATTCTTTCCCCTACTTTGATAAACCTCTTGCAGATTTTTTTTTCTCCCTGAAAATATCAGCACGATATGTTATGATCTTCGTTGCTCTCAGCAGTTATCCCTTCTCTTTCCCATCATAACCAAATGACTACTTTTTCTCCACCTGCTCTCCACCAGACTAATTCCCATCTCCACTTTCACCCTCTTCCTTCTCCACCTTTTGCGGGCAGTTTCCCGTAAGGCACAACTTGGCATTACTATTATGCTTATAAAGCACACAATCTTTTCAAGGGACAAAGCAGTATAGTTACTGAAAATACAAACCAAACACGAAAATCAGCATATGTATCCACTTACAAACACATACCCAAAAATTTTTCAGCTAAATCTTATAGTTACTGCCCCCCCCCAACTGAACCCCCAACCCCAAGCTCGGCTGAGAACCCAGGATTCTTGCCTCCCAGCCCACCCCAGCCACTAGCCCACACTCCCCACTTAGAGTCAGGGTAAGAACTCAAGCATCCTGCCTCCCAGCCTCCCCCTCCAAGCTGGGGTGACAACCCAGGCATAGGAGCCCCTGACAGCTGACTAGAATGCTACTGGTGAAGTTTAAAATTTTCAAATAATTTGTTGAGTAACCATGAACTTACCCAGAACCAAATGTTTAATCGCAATAAGATGGGACTATATTGGCACTTGCTTCCAAACCTGACTCTGGCAGGCAGAGTCAAACAGGCAAAGAATTTCAAATCCAGGAAAGTTCAGGTCACCCTGATAGGTATGGCCATTTCAAGTGGGGATTTCCATCTCCCACTGGTGTTCATTCACAAACGCATAACATCTTCCTTACTGCTTTGCAAACATCATTAGGTCAGCTCTATTCTTCTGTTACTACAGCCAGCACATGCTTGGATGAATAGACACATTTTCTCCAACTATTTTTAGGCCATTGGTTCCACCCATGAAAGGCTACCTATATCAAAAATCTTCACCTATGAGTTGTGCTACTGATGGGTAGTGCACCAACTCGCCCTGCCCTTGAAAAGCATTTATTGACTGACGTATTAGGTGTTTGGTTTTGCCGCCATATGTCATAAGGCTCATTCAGTCAATGCTGATAAAAAGCAAAAAAAACTCTTGTGACTTCCCGGGATCAATACAATTTGAAATGTACTCAGATTTTTGTGAACAGCTGAAGATGCTGTCTCTATGTGTGTTGGGTCCAGGAGTGAGATTGTCAGTTTTTAAGATGCTAATGGGATACACTTTGGCTGTGTATTGATGATACAGAATGAGAACTGAGAAAATGACGTATCAGCTTCATTCTTCTGATGAGCAACAACTTTTAGATATCATCATGGAGGGACAGAAGGTATGGCTAAACAGAGAGACATGAGAATGGACTCTATTCTTAGCAACCAGGAAATAACTGAATTGGTATGAGAAACAGCACAACCACACCATGACAATGACAGTGACAAGAAGGCTATGTCTAGACTACCGAGAACTGTTGGCAAAAGATACACAAATGCATTGTGCAATGCAGGGATGTTGACACAATGCTCCTGACATGGCAGACTTCTGCCAGGAGACCGCAGTTTAGACATAGCCAAAGGGGGAGAATGCCAAGAAAATTCCACACATGCAAGTAGAAAAGTGCTCTGCTGCCTGTGTTCACTGGCTTGACTAACACCCTAACGCTATGCTGATTAAACTAATGTTCCAAGAGCTATGCACCTTGGTAGCTGAAGGGCTTGTTAGCAACCTCACACAGAGTGCCTTTAAAGATTTTTCCCAAGTCTACATAGTTTATCTGTAAAGTTCTTAAGCAGGATGTTAAGTTTGCATACATTTTGAAATTCTATTATAAAAACTAGTGCCAGTCTGTTTTACTTCAGTTTTTTTTTTTTAAAGTACCATCTGAATGGACATTTAAATAAACCACTGGGCTTGTGTGTCAGCTTCCCACCACCCCCTGCATAACAAAACACTAAAAAAACAGCAAGAAAAATTATTTCAAATTGAAACAGCATGGTACTAAACATTACACTAGTAAAATAAAGGGTAAGTTTAAAAAACACACAATTTGACATGTAAGGAAATGGTTTCAACCAGCATCTTCTTCATAGGGAAGTTTCAAAACTGTTTTAAGTCAATGATCAGCTGTAAATTCTAGAACAAACAAAATATGTGGCAGTTCTGTTATAAGCATTTCAGAGTCAAGAACAAACTACACTCCTCAGGAGTTCACATCTTTGAGATTATACTATATATCCTGTCTCCCATCCTTAGTTTTTCAAAACCCTGTGAATTCTCATCAACTCACATCATTTCTACCACCATCTTTGTACAGCTGAACTACAAATCTCTCACTCCACTCCTGACTTCTAGCCCTTGGTCAAAACCTGCATCCCCACCTACCTGCATAACCATGAATTTAAACTTTACATGATCAAAACCAAACTCCTAATCCTTTCCCTTAGGCTCTCCATATTCCCTCATTCTTGGGCTACATCTACATGAGAAGCATCTGTCAATACCGGTGACTGTTGGAGAGATTTCCCAGAAAAACTTCTGTTGACAGATTTCATCAACACATAAAAGCAGATTGAAAGAGCAATCCCCTCTGTCGACAGAGCAGCCAGACTGCCGCACCCTCACCTGACAGAACAGCTGACCAGAAGCTCTGTGAAGGGGGTGCCTGGTGAATCAGAAGCCCTATCTACACAGCTGTTTGGTCGACAGGAAGCTGTCAAGAAAGGAGTTATACCTGAATGCAGAGAGGTATAATGTTGCCAGCAGATATACGGAGTTCTGTTGACAGGACTGTCAGCAAAACGCATTTGGCATGTTGGCACACCATGGGTTTTTCCAATAAAAGCCCAGTTTTGTCAGGAAAAACCCTGTTGTGTAGATGTAGCCTCTGAGACTGGTGATTCAACCACAATCACCAGGAATTAAGAAGGAAAAAAAAAATCTTAAAGAGTTCTTAGAGCAAAAGAAATTAAACCATCCAACGCACACTTAAGGGTAAAATAGGAGCCTCATTCTTCCACTGTCAGTCACATCACATCCTCACCAATACTATACTATGCACACATATCCAACATATGCACCAATTGGGACAGAAAATCTCAACTGGTTACATTAAAGGAGAAAGCATTCATTTTAGGATGCAGGATCATATAAGCCGTGTCTACTCGTGCACGCTACTTCGAAGTAGCGGCACTAACTTCGAAATAGTGCCCGTCACGGCTACACGCGCCGGGCGCTATTTTGAAGTTAACTTCGACGTTAGGCGGCGAGACGTCGAAGTCGCTAACCCCATGAGGGGATAGGAATAGCGCCCTACTTCGACGTTCAACGTCGAAGTAGGGACCGTGTAGTCGTTGCGCGTCCCGCAACTTCGAAATAGTGGGGTCCGCCATGGCGGCCATCAGCTGAGGGGTTGAGAGATGCTCTCTCTCCAGCCCCTGTGGGGCTCTATGGTCACCGTGGGCAGCAGCCCTTAGCCCAGGGCTTCTGGCTGCTGCTGCGGCAGCTGGGGATCCATGCTGCAGGCACAGGGTCTGCAACCAGTTGTAGGCTCTGTGTATCTTGTGTTGTTTAGTGCAACTGTGTCTGGGAGGGGCCCTTTAAGGGAGCGGCTTGCTGTTGAGTCCGCCCTGTGACCCTGTCTGCAGCTGTGCCTGGCACCCTTATTTCGACGTCTGCTACTTTGGCGTGTAGACGTTCCCTCGCAGCGCCTATTTCGATGTGGTGCCGCGCAACGTCGAAGTTGAACATCGACGTTGCCAGCCCTGGAGGACGTGTAGACGTTACTCATCGAAATAGCCTATTTCGATGTTGCTACATCGAAATAAGCTATTTCGATGTTGGCTTCACATGTAGACGTAGCCATACAGTGCTTGTAATCCCCCTCATCCGACATCATTGGAGTTTATCAGCACCTCTCTTTCTAAGGAAATATAATGTCCCATCAGCAATCATAAACAACACTACTAGTGAGAAGTGCTATTAAAATGAGAGCTCATGTCAGTAACTATTCAACTGAGTGACAGACTGTAAAAAAAGAGGTGAAAAATCAGACTTTTAGTTTCTTCCCACTCACTATCACAGCCTCAGCTTCACTGGAAGCTAACCTGAGAACATGAGTTGCAAACAACCCAAAATAATAAAAAGAAGAAATAATCAGTTTGAGTTCTCACACAAATTCAGCAAATTTCACTCCACAGGATCCATGTCAACCTTTTATCAAAAACTGGCAATATCCCCTTGTTACCAAAGTTAAAAATGGTAAACATTAGCGCATCACTGTGCTTCAAGATAATTTTTTTTTTCCAAAAAATATTTTGCCTTTTGATTCGCCCCTGTAAGTGCACTTGCAAGGCCTCAACTTCTTGTTTGGGGAATAAGAGCTGTATTGCCCCTTCTTTTTGGCCATTGCCCAACTCCTCCTTATAGTCCCTGTGCTCTGGCCTTTTCTACTCTTCCTTCAGCCCTTTTCCTCCTGTCTCAGCTCAGCTTTAGACAGACTATGAAGATCAGAGGTTCAATTCGACTACGTAAAAAACCCACGATCACTAAAATGACAATATAAGCAGAGAGATTTGAGGCTGTCAGATAACATACATGGCAACCATTTAAAAAAACATGCTCCTTCATCCTTCCTAACCAGTAATTTATAGACATATGTATTTCAGGATTGTGTTTTTAAGCTTTCAGTACAAACCCAATTTCCTTCCTAGAGAGACGGGAAAATGGAATTCATTTTCAACAATTGATGCAACAAATAACAGAATAAATAGTCAAGTCAGTTTCCTGACTTTCAGCATCATCTATATTTCAACCCACTGGCAACTCACGCAGTTTTCTATGCCACATTAGGGAATTATTTTTTCCTGATAATTTAGTGGTTTCTTTCTATTAGAAGCTATTTTTTTTTTAATTTCATTGTGGGATTGTTGTTTTTTTCTAGGAAAGAAGGTAAAATAAAACTAATGAAACCCACTTTTTGCCTAAGCTAGTTGAAAGACATGCTAGCCCTGCCAGACTTTAATTCACTGTTACCCCATATGGATTTTTAGACACAGAATTCAAGGTCTCATATTCTGTTCTTTTCTTTCAAAAGAATAAAAAAGTTTAAGTGACATGAAAAAGGAGTCCATATTTATACTGAAAATTTACTTGAGATATACAAGCCATCAATATGTAAGATGTAGTCCATATAACAAAACATTTATTATATACGGTTTACATGCCAAATTTCATAACAGGAGCATTTCTGAGTCAAGTATTAGAAAACATTCCTGCAATATACAGAAGAATGTTCGGTTACATGAAGAGCTATTATAGCTAACAAGTTGTTCAATGCCTATTTAAAATACCTTAAGTCATTGCCTTGATATGAAAACCCTCACTCTGCCCCTTCTCTGTCCTCAAAAGCCAAAGACCTAGTGAATTAAGTACAGCTGAGAGCGCCAATAGATTTAAAATTTAATTTTCACCTATACAATCAGGTAGTCTTAGTACAGCACCTACACAACATTTTACAGAAACTAATTAAGTCTCAAATACCCCTATGAAATAGGTGAACATTATTCCTATTTTGCAGATTTTTGAGACTGAGGTCCACAGTCCACTGAGGTCCTAGGCTCCTTCAGCTTTCCTAAAGCTGCTTGCCCAAATTCACTCTAGAAATTAATATAAAAGCTTAATGAGAACTGAGGATTTTATGACAAATCCACTGGTCTACATGGTGCCTCCCAGGGAAATCACAGCTTTTCTGTGAGAGTTGTAGCTGTTTAAGAAAAAGGTACATTACAGAAGAGTCCATTAGGATTTGTACAATATATGCTGTTTATCTTTCTGAAAGCAAATACTAAATCTCTTGCATTTTCAAGAAACAGATCAGCATGCACAGAGAAAGAATAGACTTGTGTGTACCAGTTCTAAAACCTATTACAAAACTCAAATAAATAGAGAAGATGCTTAAAGAGTAAGTGGAGTAAATGGAAGCAGGCTGCAAATTTACTAAGAAAGTTGAAACTAACAAAACAGTGCAACTGAGCTCTTAGATTTCAAGGGATGATTTGCCTAAAGAAATAAATATTAGGTTTGAATTACTTTATTTCCAAGAAAACTATAGGCTCACATATAGAAAAAAATTGACTCAGGTCTTTAAGAAAGAATTTACATTCCACACAGTTTATTATGTGCATATTCCAAGAAAACACCTCAAAAATTGTAGCCAATGACATTAAGTAACAGAAATGGATTTTATAAGAGTGGGGATTGCCTTGGAATCAGTCAATATACAATTGTGAGAAGTCTATCTACTGTTCCACTGGACAGAACAGCAATGCTTTATGAACTGATGTAACCAGTATTGTGGCAACAAGGCTCTCAGGCAGGATCAAAAGATTCAGGCTTATGTGATTCGTGTTATTAGTGCTTTAAAAATAGCTGTATAGGCAATGTTTAGAAATTGGGCTTCAGCTCTAAAATCCACCTATTCCCTAGGCTCAGCACTGACGCTCCAGTTGGCGCACCGAAAGCGCTGGTTATACAGCTATTTTTAAAAGATGAAGTCTTGAAAGCTTGTGTCCTTGACCCTGGGCTGTGAGGCTCACTGTTGCGTAGACTTACTCTTTCAGTACAATGCCATTCACATCCATCTCCATTTTGAGAATCAACAACAGACTTGCATAACCATCTTGGAACACCTGTCAAGATAGAACCTCTGGGATAACCCCTAAGTTACAGAGACTTGACGGTACCTGCCCTTCTGAGTTTTATGGAAGAAACATTAATTTGGGAAGGACAAAACAAGCCTTATGAAATAGGCTTTACTGTAGATAACCTCTTGTCGTTTACATCACAACACACTGATGGAAGGATTACACACTATCTTCAATTACAACCAACCGTACACTTTTCCATGAGAGAACTGTTCAAAAGTGGAAGGTCCCAGTTGATGATCTTTGTTCTATTTTGTTAGAACTTGACAGGAGACTTATTTAGTAAAGGCTTTATTATTAAAAAAGAATGAGATTATTTTAAAACAAAGGGTTCACACCTACATTTCCAAAAACTCTAAACTGTTTTGTTTTTCTAAACTGTGAAAATACTGTTGAGCTGTTTGTACTAGCATTCCATTTATTTGCCCTATTAATAAAATACATATATCCATCTATACACACTACTTGTACATTTTTATAGATGAGTTATGGGTTCCATACTATTTAGCAAGCTGGAAGAATCATCGCTCCTCTCTGTAGGGCAGAATTTTAAATGGTTCAATCTTAACGATAGCAAAGATGTTAAAATTTCCAGTTCTGCAGAATTGTAATAATTCACTGAAACCTTTTGGGGAAAAACTGGTTTACACACCCATTATGCTGTTTATGTATTTAACAGTTTTACAGAATTCTCCCACATAGACTCTTTCTTACTAATGGCATTGTACAAAGCCTCACCCAGTTTAAAGATGTAGCTTTGTACAAAGTACTTTTTGAATAGCCTTGTTTTTCAATCAGTCACCAGTCTACACATAAGGCAACACAAAACAATGTTTGTAATAGACTAAGAGTTAAGTTTGCTGTCAATTAGCTCAAGACGATTTTAAGATCATCTGCTATTCAGCACTCTATCCCAACTAGTACTTCCACATTTCTCAACTTTTTTAAACGTGTGGGGGACAGAAACAGTGTTAGTTAATAGTTATTATAAATAGATTGAAAGGTTTAGTAAGTTATTCAATGACAAATAGTTTTTTGTTTTGTTTTTTTAAAAACAGGAACCATGAACTAAAAACAATCACTGCAAACTAATTACTAGGATGGTGAGTTTTTTGAAGTTAGGTTCATTTGCTAATGAACAGTGCCATTAGAACAGTACGATGTACTAAGTTTTAAGAACTGTGTGGACTTGTGATTATTGCACCCTTAAGATCCAGAACATTCTGTGCAGAAGTTCAAAAACACTCAGTTTGTTGTAGGCAGCGCTGTGGTACCCATGTAAATCCCAGGATATGAGAGACAAGATGAGTGAACAAATATTCCTTAGAACAACTTTATAAAAGAGACAAACTTTTGAGCGTTCACAGAGCTCGTCTTCAGGTCTGGGAAAGAAATTGAGAATGTCACAGCGAAACTTAAGAGTGAAATGATATTTTAGCACAAGTACTAACAATATATTCCCAGGGAGCACTCAACATGAAATGGTCCCTAAACACAAAATGTTATCATAGAACAAAAAAGGAGAGGGTTAGCGGGTTGCAAAATATTATAAAAAGCCATAAACCTAGTGTCTCTATTCAGTTCATGATTTTTACCATCTAGCAAAGATCTGAATTTAAGCACCCAGACTTGTCTTTTGACAGTATTATGCAGGTTTCCTTCAAGGACAAATACTGACAGCAAAGTGGTCCTTATGACTTCTTGGCTGTGTCTACACGAGCCAAAAACTTTGAAATGGCCATGCAAATGGCCATTTTGAAGTTTACTAATGAAGCGCTGAAATACATATTCAGCGCCCCATTAGCATGCGGGCGGCCGCGGCACTTCGAAATTGGCGTGGCTCGTCCAGACAGGGCTCCTTTTCGAAAGGACCCTGGCTACTTCAAAGTCCCCTTATTCCTATAAGCAGATGGGAATAAGGGAACTTCAAAGTAGCTGGAGTCCTTTCGAAAAGGAGCCCCGTCTGGACGAGCCGCGTCAATTTCGAAGTGCCACGGCCGCCCGCATGCTAATGAGGCGCTGAATATGTATTTCAGCACTTCATTAGTAAACTTCAAAATGGCCATTTGAATGGCCATTTCAAAGTTTTTGGCTAGTATAGATGCAGCCCTTGTGTCCTATGCAGCCCATACCAGCACCCCTGCCAGGGAGTGAGGCAGCAACTTGGTGGGAGGGTTGTGGGAGCAGGAACAGGGCAGGAAGACTGGTAGGAAAGCAGGAAGAAAGGGGCATAGAACAGCCCACCAGTTCTGTGGGCCAGGAGGATTGGGGCCACTGGGTCCTGTAGCAGAGTGGGAAGAGCCAAAGAACTAGGAAATTGGGCCACTAGGACCAAGAGGCAGAATGGGAGAGGCTGAGGAACTGGCGAAAATCGGGACTGCTTCAGTCTGCCATCACTAGGTATACAGAGCATAGAGCACGACCTAATTTGAGGCACAGAGGTACCCCAAATTCAGCGGTCCCCTATGCAGCTGCATACTCTGCATATTCCCAGAAATAGCCCTGACTGACAGGTCAAATTTAGAGTGATCTTTTTGTGGAAAAAGGTGATGTGTTTTCGTCTTATTCTCCTCTGAGTCCATTCAAGAACATAGAGATTGTCTCATTCACCAACATAGTTGCTACTGAGGCATTCAGTGCACTGGATAAGGTGTATCACACATATTGAGGCAGATATGTGTAGAACCCAGGGATCTTGAAAGATATTATGTAGTGATTGTTGATCATTGGAGCAGTCTCAGATTTTGCATCTGATCCAGCAGTGTTTGGTGCCACTTTGATTAGTGGAAGAAGAGTTCTGTGTTACTTGAAACCTCACTCTCTCACCAGAAGAAGTTAGTCTAATAAAAGATACTACCTCACCCATCTGCAGCTGAGTTAGAGACTGACCTCCCCAATGAAGTAAAGAATCTCTTAACTGTGCTAACCTGCTTTTCTCCCCCTTTTGGGGGATGTGGAGTTGATTTTCCCATGGTAGTCATCTAAACAACAGTAATTTTAGTTACCAAATAAAGGAATGATTGGCTTATTTGAGTAAGTGAAGATTAAGCTGTAAATTGCACAGATGATACACAGGGATGAGTTCACTATAAACAACCTGAACAAAAGAAAATCTTAACATGCTATCATCTGATATAGTCCAGGGCTTTTTGTTTCTGGTGGAACATAGCGGAAGTGTGTTCTGCCACCTTTTTTCCCCAGTGCCATTTTTAAAAGGCGCCACCACTCCACCTCTGACTCCCTGCCTGCAGAAGAAAGGCCAGGACTCGATTTAAATTGGCTTAACAGCCAGCTGGACCATTAAACCAATTAAATTGACTCCTGCTCTTTTAGCATGCAGGTCAGGGAGCTGCTCCTGCAGCTATACACGGCTGGAGCTGTCCAGCTGGGGAAGCAGCAAGAGAATGTGGCGCTCCTTTTGAGATATAAGTCCTGGGTTGGGGGCAGCAGCTGGAGAGGGTTAACCCTGGTGGTGGGTTGGGACTGTGAGAGGTGAATTAAGCCCGGCAGCGGGTTAGGACTGTGGGGGGAGGAGTTGAGTTGAACTGGGGCTTGGGGGGTGGGGGGTTGAGCCAGGACCACTGAGCTAGGCCTGTACGGCCACATGGGGGGAGGGGAGTGCTGAGCCACGGCTGCGTGGCTTTGTGGTAGGGAGGGTGTGGATTGAGCTGGGGCCACAGGATGGGGGAGGATAGAGCCCAGGCCATGCAGCTGCACGGGGGGTGGGGAGGGGGGTTAAGTTGGAGCTGAACAGGTGGATTGAGTGGGGATGGGGCTGTGGGAGGGCCGTTTGTGGCTGCAGGCAGGGTTGAGCTTGGGGGGGCTGTTAGTCGAGCAGTTTCGGGCTTGAGTTCCAGCACTTTTTTGTGTAGAAAAAAAGAAGCACTGATAGAGTCTATGAACACCTAGTAAAATACTGCATGGAACAGGGAATCACATTCTCCAAGAGTAATGCTGTTTGAAAAACTATTTTCGTGGATAGTCATTCTGAAAGAAGAATTGAACATGAAATACATATATAAATTCACACATCTTTTCCTTTGTTTCTGACACTTCTGAGCATGTACACTAAAGTGTGTTATCAGTACTGCAGTCAAGATTCCAGTCCCAATAACCCTAATTCTCTCATCTTTCACTAAGCAGCAGAAAATGCTATTTTAATTTTTAAAAAGTACAATGACCTGCTGCTAATATCAAAAATCATCTGCAGAGGTGTATAGACCAGAAGAAAAAAAATCTGTTAAATGTGAAACACACCAATTCATCATTCAAAAAGTCTTGAGGAACTTTTAAAGTAAGTTTTCTAGGCACTTTCAATTCTCCGAAATTCAATGGCCACACAGCATAAAATACACAGTCAGGAACATCAAGAACTTCTTTATAAAAAGTTCTGTTGCTCACAATGAGCCCACTACAATATTTGCCAAAAATTAAAAAAAAACAAAAAACATAGCACTGGGAATAATTTGGATTTGTGAAATATTCAGACTGTAAATGCTGCAATGAAAATGATCATATGCTGCTAAATATCTTAAACAGTGAGCACAGAAACAGTGAACACACACAAAAACAAGCTTTATATAATAGCTCTTTGCTTAACCCATCATTTGTCCTTTTATTTTTACTTTATGAGCTTTATTGCTTTGTTCAAAATTCTGATAACTTTATACACGTCACCAGATCTACAATCTTTTGTATGGAAAAAGTTGTCCCTTCTCATCTAATCATATCATTAAGTTAGTTTCTCTGCAGCCTATAATCCTAAAATTATGCAATTCTGAATGAGATAGTCAGTCAGAAGCACAAAAAAACTTGCTGCCTCAAGAAACAATTAACCAGATTTTGATTTGATTTTTGAAGATTGGAAAAAAATTACTATATTAAAATGCTTGAAGTGGATATTTAAAATTATTAATTTTTCAGAGACATTTTGACTGTTGCCTTAGGCTGTGTCTGTACTATGAGAGAAATTTGACGGGTACTAAACTTGAATTTTTAACCTCATTCTTACAAAGTTGAATTTGTGTGTACAAACCTTCTGAAAATTCACACACACACACACCCCACTTCTAGAGCTGGAAGGGACCTTGGGGGGTCATCTAGTCCAGTCCCCTGCCCTCTTGGCAGGACCAAGCACCATCCCTGACATCTATTTGCCCCAGTCCCTAAATGGCCTCCTCAAGGATTGAACTCACACTGCTGGGTTTAGCAGGCCAATGCTCAAACCACTGAGCTATCCCTCCCCCACAAAAACATGCACCAGGACACCAGCCTCCCAGCTGCCTGAGTAAGCTATCAGAGAAAGGCAGAAGAAGGGTTTGTCTGGGATTTGAACCCAGGACCACTCCCACCATAAGGGAGCCTCATACCCCCAGACCAACAGGCCACCCTAAGCCACTGTTTTTCCCTGTCGAGTTTATGCATTCCCATTGCCTTACCCAAGTTAGACTGCATGAGCAGTGCATTGTGGGTACTTATCCCACAGTTGCTTATGGATGTTTCATGTCAGGAATCCCAGACTGCCAAACACTGTCCCAAAATTCAGAGGAGCCAGTAACTGCACAAATACAAACTGGAGATTGCACTACTTTGTCCGGCAGTTTCTCCGGCACAGCACTAGCCCAAACATGGATCCCCAGTTGTTTAACAACAATACATTTTTCAGGTGTTACTGAAGGTTAAGACACAGCACAGATACATTACAAGTCATGTAGATCTTTATCACATCAATTCAAAATGACTTGTAGATAAAGCACTGCTGCAAACACTAGGGTAGCGACGTTGCAAATACTATTCAGACTGATTTTGTCCTAAAAGTTTCTGGCAGTAGCTTTAATCCCATTAATACCAGTAAGGAAGTCTATCAGCAGCCATGAGGAGATACAAATATCACAAAGGCAAGTAGTGCAAGAGATGGCAGACCTGGATGTAAAGGCTATAAGGGGATCGCGAGTCCCAAACTACTGTATATAGCTATACTGCACTGTAAACCTAGGTCTGCAAGACGCAGGGTTCCAGACCTGGTAGTTCCAAGCCTGCTTTTGAAGGTACACACCACATTGTAAATCTGGGTTTAAGATTGTTAGACCCAGGTCTCAGACATGCTAACATGTCCATGCTAGACTATGCAGACTTCTGACTCCAGTTTGCAGCTTCAGCCGCCAGGCCCAAAAAGAATTTTTTTCAGGCACAGTACAAACTTGTACTATGGGCCCTCTCCCATATATGCCATAATTTGCAAACTGGACTGGGCTTCCCAGAGCCTCCAGGCCCTAGTAAAATGTACCCTTTCCTCTTCCACAGTGTGAGGACCCTATCAGCTGTATAACGTGAAAAACAACCAGACCTGGATCCAAGTCACAGAGCAACTCATGCTCTGATCGATCTCCATCCCAAGCAGGCTCCTCCTATGACCCAAGTACTGAGTTGTTGCTAAATGCAATCACACTTATCTGACAGTGGATGGAAGGACAGTTTAGACTCAAGTCTGAGTCTCAGCCTGGGCTTAATATGCAAAATAAATTAACCTCAGGATGTTACAGAAACACTAGCAACCTTAAACCTAATATGGTCACTGCACTGGCATTAAACCCCCATTGTATTCAATTGTTTAGAGTAATTTTTCAGTGCAGCATAGAAATGTACATGAGTATAAGGATTGCTCAAAAATAAAAATTTCTCTACTTGAGTCCAGATCCTTACAGAAGATTCTACTCTGCTTTAATACTTGAGCAAACAAGAACGTGAATAGTAAGAGAGAAAGCTGTGCTAGTCTATATACTATCAAAACCAAAAAGCTGTCAAGTAGCACTTTAAAGACTAACAAAATAGCCATACCAGAACAGACTCAATATCAAGGTCAGCAAATCGGAGAGTAGAGGGGCAGAAGAGGGTGACTTGACCCCAAGACTTGACACCCCCCCAGCCCCTTTACTCTCTGATTTACTCACCTTGATAATTTTTCTTCTGATTCACCTTGATTAATATTTTTGGTTCTCTGTGCTTTAAATATTGAGTGTGTTCAGGTATGGCTATGGTCTGAAGAAGTGGGTCTATCCCATGAAAGCTCACCTAATAAATTACTTTGTTAGTCTTTAAAATGCTATTTGACTGCTTTTTTGTTTCGAAAGAATGTCAGTAGTACCAAGTTAAATACTGCAAAGCATTTAAAGTCTTTGCTCCCAATTGTTACAGCAATATTATAAACATTGTTTTTAAATATCAAGTAACAAGTTAAAACATGAGATACACTATCAACAAGCTCTAACCTCTGGTTTTATATGATTAAGGCTATTATAAGAATACATAAACCCTTTTTGCCAATGTAGCTTTGAGAGATACAGAAAAAATTGTGAAGATTTCATATTGCGAGCCTTTGTAACAACACTGTAGTTATGATGGAAAACGAGATACGCACATGTAGATTCCTAATATGTAAGTTTTAGATTTCAAGAACAGGAGTAGTCATTAGGGATAGAAGCCAGTTGGGATAATGCTATTTTAGTAGCAACCTATAGCCTAACCCTGTACTACTCCAAACTTCTTCCCATTCTGTAATAAAAAAAATTGAATTTAGTCTCAAGTAAGAGTCAACTTCTGCATTTTCATAATTAGCTAAATTAAGTCATTGTCTAAAATTATTGTCACTGAGATCGCCAGGCTGTAAGACACTTTCAGTACAAACTTATACAACACTAGTATCGAAAAGGCAAGCCCCAAGCTATATTTCAAAACACTATTCTCTATTACACCCCAGGAACAACCAAGTGTCACAACTGCCATGTCTACTAATTGTAAGAATAAGCATGGCAGTAAGTCAACTAACTATACAAATACAAACATCTCAAGATGATCCAAAATAAAGCTGTATTTGGATAGGGAAAGGGAACAATGGAGTTAAGTTTTTACATTAAGTGTATCCTGGTCAGCAGAGAGAAAGAAAAGCCCAATCATTTTTGTATTAGAAGTCCAACAAAACTCTTCTTTTCAGCATTTACTGTAATTCTCTACACAAGGTACTTATTGGCTGAATAATAAACCACAAAACTATACCAGTTTAACTGCATTAATTATTAGTTAGTAAGAATCTATGATGGCCAACAAGCACTAAAAATTGGCAAAACCACAGCGAACAGATACCCGTTAACTACAGACTATGCTTCAGCAAGAAACTGATGAAATATTTCTCTTCAGTCACAAAGTAATGACACTTAGGGCTTTTTAAAACTTTGAGCTGGAGTTGCAGGTCACTTGCTCGCTCCTAGTTATGTTCTGTATGGGGATTTCCTGACGTTAAGGTACAGCAGTGTAGAGGGAGACCACTAAGCTGCAGCTGGTAGGCAGAAGGTTGGAAAAGGGACACCTGCAGAAAACAGCAGCTGCCTGTGGGGAGAAGTCTCAGCCAGGAAGAGTATGAAAATAAGCATGTAAGACCGCAAAGCCTGCAAGAAAAGAATAAGACAAGAGCCTAAAGAACTAGGAGGCATATGTATTGTATCAAACTTTGACAATGAACACAGAAATGTGAAAAGAAAACTGGAGCAGTAGCTTTGGGGCATGATTTCACTGTCTCGACCCGTGGGCCAGCTCACTAGCCTCAGTCATGTCTATGTGGGAAAAGTTGCCAATATTTATTGTAGAATAACCTATTCTGTGACAGAGCCTCATGCAACTTTTATTATGAAACAGAATGTGTATATACAGAGCTATTCTGAGACAAATATTAAAAAAAAAACCTTGACATTTTGGTCTATATTTCCCTGTGTAGACAAGCCCGTGTATACGATCACCATGGCAGAAAAGGGAGCTGAAGTCAAGAGCTAGAAAGAGTCTAGTTCAAGAGACATCTGACAGCACCTTCCAAATGCACCCATACTACTATTTAGTACATATAATACATACTTAGACATATTTCAAGGGCTTACTATTGGAAATACACTGCTTCAGGCTCCTACCACACTTACTCTAGCAAAAGGGAGCTTGAATGTTTAAGGTGTGCCAAAAGTAAGACAGCTTGAAGTACTTACATTTCAGGGTTAATAGACAACTACCTGGATTTCCCTATGTGGGCATTTTATGTTCTTTTTGGACTGTCTTATTCAGAAAGCAGAGAGGCAAACAGATCCTGCACTAGCAAAAACTTCCAAGCAACAGTCCACTAGTAGAGATGGCCCTGTGTGAAGTCTATTATAGTTAACTAGTTTTGTGGAAACAAACATATGGATTTAAAAAAAAAAAAAACAATTTGTGACTATAGATATTAACAACCAAATTCTGCTATCAGATATAAACACAGAATTTTCACTAGAATCAGTGAAAATCTTGCATTATATTTCAAGAGCAGAATATGTTTTGAAAGAGTGCTGTTGGTTAATGCATCAGTGCAACAGATTTTGTTCAGGACAGGAAGCAAACTACCAGTTTCCCAGTTCCTTGCATTTTCCTGCTTGTTCCCTAATTTGGAAGGCAGGGGGTATCGGAACACCATACAGAAAGCTTTTTTTTTTTTTTTTTTTTTTTAAGTTCCTGTCTAGAAGATAATTTAATTGAAAATTAGGATGAAAACAAGGGAAAGGCATACAAAGATTTATGCATTCAAATGTTCTGTAATATTGATAACAGAACATACATTATAATTTTGTACCATTTATATTTAATTAATAACACACAGAGGTTTCCCTTTTGTCAAGCACTAAGATCCCTACCCACATTCTCAACAGCTAACTTAGGGTCCAGACAGGATTTGTTTCTGTGACACACCTTGCTCAGCAGTAACTGTGGCTGTATCTAATACCAACTTGTTACCCTGATATTTACATTTCTTTCCTTGCTTCAGAGATTATGAAGATACATGTATCCTTTTGCTGTAGATGTGCATTCCTGGCTTTTGTGTTCTGCCTTGCGAGTGTCATCTAAGAAAAATGCTCAAAAGAAGAGGAAAAAAAACAAACAAAAATCAGTTTCCTTTTAAGTATTTAAAAAGGAAGTAGCAACTGGGAACCATCAAGTGAAAGTAATCTATTATGTCCACTCTCACAGAAATAATCATGTATTTGTATGTGATGTTTCATTTTCTTCCATCAAGTAGATTGGCAGAAGTTTCCCGGTTTTTGTTTGAAATTTTAGTACTGTCAGGTATCCAGGCATTATATAGAACCAAATAGTTACAGGCCTGAAGTTATATATCCTTAGAAAAAGCATACAAAGCAAATGGAAACAAAAGCTTCTCTTTTCTGCCCTATTAGCATGTCTGAGCCTGCACTGGATGAATCCTTTAGTTCTTAACGTGATTCTGACTGCCTCCACTTTCATTCAATGTGTCATCTCTCTGACTAGACCAGCAAGTCAGCCAGCTGTGGCAGTGAATTATGATAGGGATACATCACTTCTAAAAACAACATAAGGACACCTTGACCAAGTTTTTAAATGTACAAACCACTAACAAGTTATAAAAATGGAAGACATTTAAGCCACTCTGAATACTTAGAGCTTAGTATAAAAAATACCAAACTTAGAAAAGCTCCTCTAACTATAGTAAGAGTTAATGAAACAGCTCTAAGAAATGACATTTTAAATTATCCACTAGTCAGAGATATCTACCACCACCCGTGATTTTTTAAAAAGTTATGTTGTCTATATAACATGCTTTCATAAGCAAATTCTGTTCTAACATTTCATAAAACAAGCTTATCATTGTACTTCATTTATGCTAGTTCATTAATTCAGTTTCAGCAAGAAAGTTTTAAACAGTTTTCTCATCTGTAGGATTTAAAGTACACTTCATACAAACTGAATCTGATAATGCTTCTGTACTGACATTACCGAAACTTAAGTATGCTTAAATGCCAACTGATATTTGAAGAACTTTTTACTGGTTTCCATTCCATATCTCACCTTATGTTGTGTCGATAATTAAAATGGAGGATGTACAACTCAGATACCAAAATAAAGAATCTATCACAAGTTCATATGGTCAGAAAATACTTACTTTCTTTCCTTTTGAAAAGGACTTTAGTTTGAAAGAAAAAAAGTCAGTTATTTTCATAAGGATTCTAAGGCCCACTCTACACTAGAAAATAAAGTTGTCAGTGATGAAAATTCCACACACCTGACTAGCATAGTTAAGCCACCTCAACCCCACTGCAGAAAGGACTAGGCCAACAAAAGAACTCTTACCAGCTTAGCTGCCACCTCTTGCAGAGGAATACTATATACACAAATGGGCAACTCTCCCCCTTTGGTATAGGTAGTGTGGGTATGTGGCCCATTAAAGTGCTGTGAGTTTTTTTTTTTTGTTTTTTTTTTTTAAAAAACATTGACAATGCACAAGGTTTCCAGATTCTGATGGTTTTCATCCACATAGTTTTTTCTCCTACCAATGTTACAAAAATGACACGCACTTAAAGCAAGAGCATATGAAGTGAGGTACCTGCTGATTGCATACAACGTTGGCAGAAACATGCTGTGCATCCCATTGAAGTGCTGTGATGGTTCACTCAACACACCTGCAAATTCTAGGTACGCAAGTGTACTTAAAGCTACCCTTTCCTGGAAGGCTGACTTGGTTACCACTATCTTGTGGCCCACTGAGACAAAGGAGAACCACTCATGTGACCTCCTAAGTTGCTCCTCACTGGTGTACACTGAAGCACTACATCAGGTGCAACAGTGGCAGCTTGTTTTAAAAAAAGTGTAATTGACCAATTTGGACATTGTTTTCCAAAAGAGGCAGAAATGTAAAGTCATGCACTTAGGATCTAATAATAAATAATTTGTACCAGGTGGGAGTTCATCAGTTGGAAATGACAAAGGGGGGTAAGGGGAAAGACCTGGGAAACTTGGTGAATCACTAAACAACTATGAACAACCAATGGAATGTAGCTACGCATGAGCGAATGTAACCATAGGATGAATCAGGTAGGCTGCTTCCAGTAAAGATTAAGAAGTATTAATGCCATTGCACAAAGCAGTGGTAAAGTCTCATTCGTAACACTATGCACAGTTTTCACCTATGTTCAGAAAGGTTATTTTGAACTGCTACAAGTGCAGAAAAAACATAGCAGGATGATCGGGGAATGGAGAGTCAAAGACAAAACTGGAAGAGCTTACCTTATTTAGGCTAGCAACAAGATGACAGAGGGGAAGATGACTGCTCCCTATGAATATATCAGGACAACAAACAGCAAGGAGGGAGGAAAAAGCAGCATAAGCTAAAGGATAGCATTGACAAAAATAAACAGGTCAGATTGACAGCGATGTTCAGAAGGGATCTATGTTTCTCTGCAATATGTGGCTTACTTGCCAGGATTATGTAGTTCTCCCTCATGTGATCATTTTCCTGCCATTGCAGCAACAGGGGCATGTTGGTCCCGTCTGTTCTCTCCATATAGTTCATAGGAGTATAGCCTCCTGTCGACTGTAGTATTATAGAATCATAGGGCCAAAAGGGACCTTGAGAGTTCATCTAGCGCACTCCCTTGCACTCGTGGCTGGACTGAAGGTTTTCTAGACCGGGGTGGGGAACCTTTTTTTAAATCAAGGGCCAATGGCCCACTGAAAAATTAGTTGGGGGCCACAAACAAAACCACCATCACCACAATACCCTCACTACCCACCTGCTCTTAATGCTCCCCAAGTGGGAAGCAAAAAACAAGAACACCCTAAACAAAAAACAAAACGGATGACCCTAACTCTCACTGAACTTGGCCCAGACCATGCCCCCACAACAGGCTGAGCTGGCACTCATGCTCCAGCCCTGTGTGTATGTGGGGGGGGAGGAGGGAGCAAGCTGAGGCTCCAGGATTCCCCCCCCCCCCACACACACACACAGAAGGGTGAGCTGGCGCTCGTATCCAGACATGTTGACGGGATGTGCTGAGACTTGGGGTTTCCCCCTATAGTGGGTAGCCAGCAATCATACTCAAGCCTGAGGGGGGTGTTCAAGCTCAGGACTTCCAGCTGCTGGTTCACAGACTTGCAAAGGGCCAGGTCAAATTAATCCAGGAGACTGATCTGGCCCACAGGCTGTTGGTTCCCCACACCTTATCTAGACAATACCCGACAGTTGTTCTTTGTGTAACCTGCTCTTGAAATCTCTAGTGACAGAGATTCCCACAGCTTCTCTAGGCAATTTACTCCCAACGATGTTGAGTTTTCTGACAACAATGTTACATTTGGACTCACGGTCCACTAGGAGCTCCAGATCTCTTCTGGCAATATTCTTTCCTATACTGTCACTTCTCATTTTCTACGTATATCTTTTTCCTTCCTAATTGGACTACTTTTTGTCAGTCCTTATTTAAAATTCATCCTACTTACAGTAAACTCTTTCATATCCAGAATTCTACTATCTCAAACTCAAATAACCAGCATTTTAACCATAAGTAAATTTTAGTTACATTTGCTGTAAGTATACAGTTTCATGTTCCAATGTTCAAAACTATTGTTGGTAAATAAAGTATTCTGCATGCATATTTGTTTCTTAATATCTAATCTTCTTTTTCTTTAGTGTTATGCATTGCTAGGTATACCTCCCTAATATCCAGAATATTTGAATATCTGGCAACCTTCCAGTCCCAGGACTGTCAGACATGAAAGAGTTCATTGTATTTACTACCGTAATAATGGATATCCTGTTCATTCACACAATATCTAATCCCTCTTTGAATCCTTCCAAACCATTGGCTTCCACGACATCCTGTGACAATGAGTTCCATAGTCTATGTGTTGCACAAAAACTTACTTCCTATCGTCAGTTTTAGAATTTGTTGCTTTTCAATTTCATTCAGACACTTCTGAGCCTACCAAGCTCTTTAATCTGGCCCATGGGCTGCCCCTAGGGCTGCAGAGGTGGGAGAGCGCCACATACTCTCCCTGCCCTCTGCAAGATCTCTTAGCTGCTGTTGGCCAGAAACCAACCAATGGGAGCCGACAGATTTTGCTGGGGGGGAGGGGCAGTGTGCAAAACTCCCTTCCAGCACAGAGAGCCACATGGAACAGCTAGTGGCCTGGGGCTCCTGGCAGGCAGGCATAGAGTTGCTTGAGTAAGCACCTCCCAGGTAAAGACTACCTCCCAGACCTTTCACCTCCTCCTACATTCCTCCCCTTTTTCAGAATCCTGTCCTGCACCCATAACCACTCAGACTCGGTACCCCAGTCTCCTGTCCCAGATCACACCACTCACTGTCAACCAAACTCCCTCTCATACCTCAGAGCCTCTATTGCACCCCAATCCTTTATCCAACCTAGACCCTACACCTCCTCCATAGAAAAATGTTCCCCTTGACCAAAATCTTGAGTTGCCTCCCATCAAAAATTATTGCCCACCCCTGCATTAAACCAAATCCTGTGTTTTCTTGGCTTTCTATTCCGGATTTCCCTCAAAACCTGTCTGTTTCCATTTTCACACTGTATGTTTTTTTAAACTATTAGTACTGTTTTGGTCATATATATATGTAGGCTTCTCTGGGAAGGGAGCTTTTTTGCATATATGTAAAGCACGCCATATAAAGTTTGGCGCCGAAATCTTTCAACAATACTTCTGTGACTTCTCAAACTGCAACTCAGTATAGCATGTATAGCAGTCCCATTCCCAGCATGGCAGCCAATCATTCACAAATAAGCTTGGTATCCACAATGGATAAAAATAAATTCTTAAACAGAAACCTATTTATGTTAATTTGAAATTCAAGACTACAATCTAGAGAGTTTCTAGTTTCATTGTTCTATGACCCCCTTCTGATGATAAAAATTCTTAGACAACCCCAGACATAGCAACTGAAGCCGGGATCACATGAGCCGTGCCATCCCAGGTAGAAAGTCAAAAGCCAAAGCCCGTGACCCATTACCTCAGATGAGGGGTCCAAAGACCCTGTAAGTGGACTTTTAACCTTAGCTCTGCTACCCAGGATGTAAGACCTCAGCCCTAGACAATGGCATTCAGGCTTCAGCTCCAAGCCCCAGCAAATCTAATGTCAGCCTTGATAAGCTTATTAAAACAAGGTCCCGACCCACAATTTGAGGACAGCTGCAGTTCATTTAAATAAAAAAATATGCAAGTGGCATGTTTGCCACCAAGTGTCAGAAGAAAGTCAAGCATTGACTAAGCACCTGGAATGAAAGCTTGCTCAAGGGCTAAATTAGCAGTAGTCTCTTCTGCGGGTACAGGGAACACAAACCAATTAAGATTGAAAATAAGCTAGAATGTCTTATGAATAAAAATTAGGTGGAAAGATGAATATGTGGCGTAGTAAGATTTCGGAGGACACTGTGACATTAATTTACTGTCTAGAAACAATTTTTGAAAGTTAAATCAGTTTTAAATGTAAGACATGCTTGATAAACTTCATATGTCCAGTCATATTCTAATAATTAAAATGTTTTGTCCACTTTCCACTGAATTCCAATTTTGTCCAAATAGAGTTGATAAAAACCACAAGTAAAAAGTTAATCTACTTAGAAATTCATAATTTTCTAACTAAATTCATACTAAAAATTAAGAAACTGAAAATGTATATGAGGTATATAATTGCTTAAACAAATAAGTATAAATACAATTTAGACTCCTGGTTATCAAGAAAAAAATCACCAAATGTGTTTATATTTAAATCTCTAAAGATTATATTTAGATGCAAATCAATATATTTTACTTGTTACCAATCAATGAAAAAAAAAATCAACCTTTTAACAACTAAAAAGAACAATTGCAAAGACAAATTAAAACTGATTGTTGAAATTAAGGTTTCCTGTTTTAAAAAAGTCCAATTTACTTATACCCCAAATCAATTAATGGGACCTGTGGTGAACTTTTATGAAAGTTTCTCCACATTATAAAATACTTTTGTAATTGCTGCTCACTATTAACCCTGAAAGATGTCCCAAATAACTGGTTTAACAACTTGAAGACTTCTGGCCTACAGCAACTCCAGAGCTCACATCACTTCCTATTCGCCAGTCTCCAACCCTAGCTTGACCCTCACTCTTGCCTGTTCTTCCCAGCTCTAACAATCATTTCAGCCCCTGTTCACAGACAATCATCTCGTAGCTACACTTGATTTAGGAATATCAGCGCTGTCATAAAACATATTGTAAGGCATTGGGGTGTAGGCAAACATACTGGCTACATCTACACTAGCCAAAAACTTCAAAATGGCCATTCAAATGGCCATTTCGAAGTTTACTAATGAAGCGCTGAAATACATATTCACATTCCATTGCACAAATATGTCAGTCACAAAAACTAGACTAGATTGGAAGAGACATTTTAGATGACTGAGTCCTACTCAATATGTAAAACAGGAAAGACCAAGTACATACTCTCAAATTGGAAATATTAAGTTTTATAGACTAATGTTACACTCCAAAATGGCTACTTCCAATGCGATGAACAAGCATCTCATACACCACATTATGAAGGTTAAAAAAATAGTAAAATATGAATTCATATAAAGAGTAGTTCATGATAATTATGTGTAAGCAACTTCAAAGTCATGTCACAACCCAGCCTTAAGAAATTAAACTCTTCGCTTGTCCCATCATGCCAAAGTATTGTATAACCTCTGGTAATTATAAAAAGATTTCTTAAATCTTACTGCACCGTGTTGTTCCTTAGCCTGGATCACACAACTAAACAGTGACTATTCCATTCAAATTCATGGCATTATGAAGAGTTCTTCATAGAAGAACACATACTCAGAAAGGCATCAAAATACAAACTGAACAGCAAAGAAGGAAGCATTAGGCCAGGGAATTAGTGATGCATATTTTTAAAGCACATTCCTTTCAACCATGGAAGCTTGTGAATAAAGCACAGCTTTTGCTATTAGTTAATTTAAATTTAACATGACATCTTAAGCAAAATAGCTTTGGTTACCTCGTGTCAGTCCCTAGTGGACAAAATCAAGTATTACAAAGCCCCTGAACATTTTATGAAACCAACAGTCCTTATTTGATTGAAAAAGCCAGGCTCAGGTTAAGATAACATATGGCATGTTTTAACTCTCTCACTAGCACGGAGAACAGACTTTATAGGTCATTAATTATAATCCCTGAAGCTAATGTTATCCTGATAGCATGTAAATTAATACCAAAGTACTTTGTTCAGCATACAAAAATGCAAGTACACAGAATACAATATTAAATAGATTTTATCCATTTACAATGCTTTAGTTTTGGGAAAGTGCTCTTTGACAAAAGTTGTGATCCTCTTTGCTAGTGTAAAATAAATTGCACTTATTAGAAAGAGTAAATAATTCCAGGGAACTCTGCTTTAGGAAAAAACAACTCTTCTTAGAAAAATGATTCCTGTATTTAAAGTAATGATTTTCCAAAATAAATATCTCCTTAACATAAATCTTCCAAGTTTTATATTGCAGTTTTTGAATTACACAGAATATAAGACCCTTCACATCATACTTTCACAGGAATGAACACAGGAAATCTTCAGGATCCACCAATTCCCTCTACTAAGAATTTTATAATGTTTAAAAAACCCCATTCTCAAGCTTTTGCCTTAGCAGGGCATTATCAATTTAACTGAAAAAAGAAAAAAAAAAATCAAAGTCTGTGGTGTGACCAGGAATCTTATGTGCTGCAAAATGTGACCATACAGATTACAAGGAGATCTTCAAGCCAGCTGCAGTTTACAGGAACCTACAGAAACCCAATCCTTGACTAAAATAATCTCATATTTAAAGAATCAGTCTCCCTTTTACAGACAAAATTGGACTTACCTTGCCTGTCTTGTGGTCAAACCAGACAAGGGCATGATTCCTGGATAGCACTTTACAGTCAAAAGTAGCATTATTCTGAGCTGGCCGGCAGCGAGCCACTGAACGGCCAATTTTGACAGGCTCGTCCAGGTACACATGACGCTCCTGAAATGGGTGAGAGTTCGGGCGGCAAGTGAAGATGGCCAAGGCTGAAGGCATCGAGGACAAATTGAGGATGTCACACCAAACAGGGATGAAGAGAAACTCTTCCTGATCCAGACTGCTTTCCACAATTTTTAATCCAAATCTCCCCAGCAATTTTACATTAAAGCGGGACAAATGTTACCTGTACATGAAAGCGGCCTAGCAACTCACTGTTGCACTGTAGAAACTGATCCTGTCAATAATCCAGGGGAAAAGCCCCATTATGCCCTTTAACGGAATCAGCAGCACACTGGAAAAAATCTAGAAGGTGCAACTTTCAATCCATGCTCATCAGGGAGACCAGGAACAAACATCTGACTTCACAGCCAGGGAAGCAAGATTCCTTGAAGCTGGAGATGTCTTTAAATCCAAGTATATGAGTCATACACAAATACTTGTGTTCAGGATTCAGACTGCCCTTCTTTTTTCCTTCCGTAAACAAAACTTACCAAAATTACAGCCAATCAAGCATGAAAGCAAGAAAAGATTTAGGGGCCAGGGTAGGAAAAAAAGGTTTAGTGTCCAGACTCACAACCCAGATCAAGAGTTGGAGAATGAGCATAAGGACTTTGCTCCACAAAAGACAGTCAATTTAACTGATCCATATGATAGTCCACATTTCATCTTTTTCAGATATCAAGGTAACAGAGTGGGTGGCCCTTGACTGAAGGTAGCAAAACCACACTGTTCTCTTCCTTTGCACCAGATAAAATTGACCTGAGGCAAGAGTGTGAAGCTATCACTCAGATACGGAATTTGATAAAGTGTGCAAAGGAGGGTTACAAATTCTTCTCCACTGGGGAGGAAACTACAAGGAAGGGTCTTCCGGGACTAAACTGACAGGATGAGGGCCTCCTCAACTCGGAGGAGAGGCGGCAGATGGGGGCTGCAAGAGGTTGGGTGTATAGGAAGGTCGCCCCTCAGAAGACTGGGGAGTGGATGTCTCATAAGGCGGGATGCCGTTGGAGAGCCCGGGGTGTCTCTTTCAGGGGGGTGAGCTATAGGAAGTCTCAAGGAAGAATCTCCCTGTGGTCTCCGCGCGCCGGAACGAGGGGGAGGGATCTGTTCCGCTCAGGGTCTCCGCAGGTGCCTACGCATCGGCATGTCGTTTGTCGTTCTCTCCTGAGCAGCGAGGTCTCCGCTGTCCCAGCGCGACTGGCTCGGCTCCTGCAGAGGCCTGGCGGTCAGGCCCTGATACCTCCCGCTCGGAATCGTTCTCAGGCAGCCGCCGACATCGAAAACTTTCTCCTGCCCTACAGAACCAAAACAAACCCTGTCAGGTTGAGCCCCGGCCTGACGGCCCCCACCCCGGACCCAGCGCTCCCCGGCCCAGCCAACGGCAGAGGGGCACATGAGCGCGCCTCTCCCTCCCTTCTTACCTTCCCCGCAGCAGCCGCCATAGTAACTGGGAACCTACCCGGTGTAGCAGCAGCAGCAGCGCTGCCGGGGAGGGGAAGGGGGGGGGGGGTTGGCAATAGGGAGAGGGAGGAGCCGCTCTGAACTGGGCCTGACCGAAGGACACGCCAGCGACCGCCCACCCCTGGCTGCGCAAGCGTCCCAGGGACGTGCACAGAAGTGCGCAGGTATGGAGCTTGCGCGCATGCGTGTTATATAAAATGAAGCCTCACCGGAACTTTGTTCCCGAATCCTGATCTGGTGTCGCCTGTGGGCTGCGCTTCCGGGTTGGAGAGCGAGGGGAACCGGGACGGGATTCGGGGGCGGGGCGTGAGCCTTGGGGTGGGGCTGAGAGAGGCGTTTCGCAGGGGCTGGACTCTGGAATGTTGTCTAAGATGACGAGGGGCGGGAGGGATGTTTCCCCGAGAAGAGGGACAGTAGGTCCGAGGCTGATAGAGGAAGAGGGAAAAAGCCATCGCCCCAAGACTGGAGAAGGAGGTCCCACTGAGGAAGGGTTAGATGAGAGTAGAGCAGTCAGGACGCAAAGATGCTTAGGATAAAAACCCCTGAAAGTGAGTGTGGCTGAACAGGGCCCTGATGCTCTTTTGCTCCACACACAGCAGGGAAGTTACAAAAAAAAACCCTCGTTTCTTGGGGCTACATTTCATCTTAGTTGAAAAAAGCCCTAAGGCAGGACTGCACTTATAACCTAAGTGCATGTAAAAATTAGTTCTTCCCTTCGCCATCTCCTGTTGTTCCCTCTGTATCTTCTTGTCTCAACCTCAACTTTATGGCTTACCCCAGCATGTGAAACCTACAGCACTTACTTGCTAAATGTTGTGCAGTAAATCTATATTTTCTGGTGTCTCCAGGCAATCACAGCTCCTGATTGCTATGGAGTCAGATGCGGAAAAGACATTAGCAGATGCAGGACTGAATTGAAGATTGGTGAGTCATCAAATACGGCAGCAATTTTGTCCTAGATCATTGTAGTGATAGAATTTGAAATCATTAATTTAAATTGTCTGTGAAATACTGGAAATGACTGTAAAAATACATTTGATTAGGCCTTTAAACTGATTAGCAATTGAGACCTGGTACATGAGGTCACATAAGAGTTAGGTATTATTATATCAATTATTAAGGCCATGAGTTTGATATGAAATTAATTTAGTAAATTTCACAGCAGAGGTGTGGGGAAAAAATAAGTCACAGAAAAGTCACTAACTGTTGTAGGATTTGCTGCATCAGTGTACACAGGAAGATAGTATAGGTACAGAAAGGTGAGGTTGGAACGTGTGAGCTGGAGAGAGAAATTGCCTCACACCAATTCAGCAGTTGCTCCTGTCCCATGCTGCTAGTCTTGACCTTGCTCTGGAAAATATAACATGATGCATGGGGTGCATTACAGCACCATTCAGGTTTAGAGTGCCTGTCCCTATGGAAAGGTGAACAGGTATGTTGATGCAACAAACCCTAAAATGTTTAGCTACTTTTCTATGACTTCTTTTTCCCCACACCTCTGCTGTGGAATTTATTAAGAATTTTCATTCCAAACTCATAGCCTTAATCATAAATATAATATTACCTAACTCTTAGGTATTGGTCAACCAGTTCTAAAAACATTTTAGAAAGGATGCCAACATTATGTCCCGGTTTTACAGAGAGGCACAGAGCAAAAAAGATGGCAAAACCAAGCAGAGCACCCAGATGTCCTAACTCTTGGGCTAGTGGTTTATTTACATAGTTATGCAGCCTCTCTAAAGCAATCTAGCAGAAGCTGTTAAGAAACTAGAAGTTAAAGCCATGGTAACAGATAAGATCGTTCCTTGGCAGGATATACAGAAAGAAGGAAGAATTAAGAACATAGTTTTGAACAATACCATTGGAGAGAGGTAAGGAGAATAAAAAGCAAACATTGGGAGAGACAGACAATGAGGTTAGGAGGAACTGTATAAGTTAAAAGCCCAAGCGGATGAGGGAATGACTGACAGTAACAGGTCAAAAGAGAAAAATAAGTGAAGAGAAGGTCTTTGGACTTAGCAAGAAAAGTGATCTTACCTTCTACCTAGGAATGACAACAAGGACATTGTCCAGAAGAAGGGGCTGCTAGGGAGGTCCAGTATTAAAGGAGCCTAGCCTGAGGCAATGGCTACCCTTTCCCCCACTTGAAAGACAGACTAATTCTACAAGCCTGATATAGTGAGGGGCCAAGGAAGGCTGGACCTTAGTGAAGTGGAAGGTGCAGAATTAAATAAAAGAGTGAGGAGGCAGGAACGTCAAATCTAAGGTGAAAAACCAGACAGCATATTTATGGAAGGAAAAGTGTAATAGGTATGTCTTTATAAAAGCAGGATGGATCTACACAAGTGGTTCTCAAACTTCAAGACCGTGCATTCCACTTCCAAGATTCAAAACTGCTTGGCAATATCACCTTCATAATTATCATCAGTGATTTTTAGTAGATTGCTATTCCTACTCTAAATTTAAAATTTACCCATGTATTATCTGGCCAAGGCAGACATACCACAATTTGAAAATCTGCCCTCTAGGGATTTTTTCTTATCTAGGGTAAAGTATTAAGATATACTGTACGAAATTAGAAAGAAAAGAAAGCCTCAGGGAGAGGAAGGAATAGAAAGTGCAATAGAATTTTGATTCATTTAAGGAAAGAGATTTAGAGCCAAGAAATAAACATAAGGACATTGTGAAGTTAGCAAGAGCAGTAAAAAGAGAGAAAAGGAAGTGTAGCCAGCCATCTCTCCACCTGGGCTCAGCCATAATCTCTTTGAGTTTCTTGATCTTATGTCTCTTATGGGTGCCCCCATTCCCAGCTAATCTCTCTGTTCTCAGCAGGAGTTCAGTTCACTCCCAGTGTCCTTTCTGAGTCCAGTTATTTCTAATCACTGGTGGCACTCCCCAAGTCCTGGCATAGGTTATTGGCTGGCAGCAGCCCTCCTTGGTCCCTCACTTATTGGTTTGTAGCAATAGTCTGTCTTTCAGCAAACTCCCTTGTCTTCACAGGCAGTTGGTGTTTAGTTGAGGCTAGTAGAATTAAATGGTATTTGAGTCATGGCCTTACCTGCCTAACCTCAGGAATTTAGTCTAAATGTCTCAGGATATATGGGAGTTTCTCGGGTCCTAACTACTGCATCAGAATCTAAGCATCTTGTGCTGCAGTGGCTCCTATGAATTCCAAATTAACTATTACCATTCAGGGAAAATAGGTGAGTGTTATTATCAGATCAGTGGAAAGCAGATTTTTGTGCAGTAACAATAAAAAAGGAAAGCAAATTACCTGGATATATAAGGAAAAGATATTCTCTCTGGGAGTTGTAACCATTTGTCTGATGATCATGACCACCCCACCCCACCACTTCCTCAAATTGCAAAATGGTAGGGAGGCTACCTGCTGGCTACCTAGCTCAATAGACAAGGGGCTGTTGGCATGCAGGTCCTGGTACAAAAACGTGGCTTGCAGTATAGAAAAGGTTCAGAACTTCTGGTATAAGAAGGTGGTCGAAGATAATATAGTGCCATCTTATAAATCAATAGTACACACTCACCCGGAAGAATGGTCAGCCAATGTCAAGTGAGACACACAAATAAAATGGAGGAGTCCAGAAAGTTGCAGTGAAATTGAATAACATTACGGAGAGACTTATGCAAGGAAAGAGATTAATTGATTAGGATTTAAATTTAGAAAGGAGATGGATAAGGCCCCAATCTTTCAAATATTTACGTTTGTTTTACATCAGTGGAGCCTGCTCCGTAAGAGTCTGCATCTCTTCTAGTGCGTTGCTTCTGAAGCAATGGAAATCAATGAGTTCTAAATTCCATGAGAGTTACCTAGTTCTGGAACTCATTTCTCATACTGGTTTATCAGGTCCTGCATTTTTGTTTTTGTTTTAAATTTTGTTTTAATAGTTCACAAATACTGCAAAAGTTCAATCTAACATGGTGCTGTCACCTGGAGGCTTGGGTGGGGCCGGGGGGACAGCCCAGAATATAGCTGTAGCTTCCTCAAAGTTCAGCTGGCAGGGGCCAGCTAAGGCACCTGTTAACATGGTGCAGTCACCAGAAAATAGGTGCAGCCTTGCCGGGGAGCCTTCCCCGACACATGTTGGCTTACAGGAGCCAGCCAGCACCTGACAATCTCTCTCCCTGGCAGCAGCCCCCAAAAATCTTAGTTGCGGGGGGAGACTCCCCCCTGGCGACAGCCCCTGAAAATATTTCACCGAGGGCGGGGCGCCTTCACCCCGCACTGGGCAGGACATGCTGCTGTCTGGAAAGCATGGTCTGCACTGCACTGCTGGTATGTGGTGTGGGGGCGCGGAGGCTAGCCACGTGTTGTGGTTGGGCGGGTGCTGTGCTCCCGAGTGCATGGCACCTATGGGAGAATGGCAGACAAGAAGTGTCTTGGCCTCTCCTACAAGCACAACCCCCACAGTCTAGCCACCCCATGGTGTGATGAGGTGGGAGCTGGCCTGTGAGCTGCATGGCGTCTGGGGGTGGGGGACTATGTAGGGAGGTGGGGGCTAGACCCCCCCCACACTGAATGGTGCCTGTGGGGGAGGGAGGCTGCCATGTACAAATGTGAAGCACAGAAAAAAACTATCTTAGCCACTCCTGCTATATCCTGTGCAGGGAGGAAGTCCTCATGTGCCACTGTATGGTCCTCATAGCCAAACAGACATGTGGTGTGGTGGGATGGGGGCTAGCCAAAACTCAGATCCTGGATCTCCTGATGGCTCCATGCTGGGACTCCCTAAAGTGGCTAGATGTGATCCCCGCTCTGATCAGAAAGAAATTAATTCAAAATGCCAGGCTTCCTGTTTCCTACTTCTTGCACACATGGAAAGTAGTGGGGGTGGAGCAATAACCTGAAAGGACACCTGAGGGGCACTACGAGATAGTTTAAAGACTAATAAAATACATCTTTTTTTCTGTGCTTCACATTTGTACATGGCAGCCTCTCTCCCCAGTAGGCCTCAGGCTAGGCTCTCTTTAACACTTGTATACTTCGACTCTGCAAATTCGACCTCTCAAGTTACTGTGGAGGGAAGCCAGCTTCACAAAAGGCGAACTTAGAGGACCTCAAAATCAACCTGTTGAGCACTGGGGTGTAGCTGGAGAGCTTCTAAAATCGAACTTAGACCCTTAAATTCGATTTAATCTCTTAGAGTAGACCAGGCCTCAGAGTAGCTAATGTTCTCTGAATGCATGGTAATACAAGCCTTCAAAGTGTCCGTGGATGCAAATGATGGAACAGCAGTGCATATCAATTCTGAATTGTGCTAAGATCCAGTTTCAATCTCTGAAGAACTTTTCATCTGAGATCTGTGCAATACAGATGTTCTCTGCCTCTGAATATGTTCTGTGGTAGGCTGTCACTTTCTTTGCTTATGCAATAGAAATACACAATGAAAGACCATATCCCCAGAATGTTAATCTTTCTGGTACTCTGCAGTGACAGAGAAGTATTTGCTTATGGATTATTTACTTTTTTCATGGTTGGTGTTCACAGATAAAGGGTCAGGTTGTGTTGGTCTTTGTGTGGATAACTACATCAGGGAAGGCAAGGAGCCCATCACAAATGCAATATATTGAAGAACTGGCCTACCCTTAAAAGTTTAACCAGTACAATTATTGGTTAGGAGTGTTACTTTACCAACACAATTATGCCAGTAAAAGCCCTAGTATGGATGCAATTGTACCAGTATAAAAATGCCTTATCCTACATACTGAAACTTAACAAGTTCTACTGGCATAACTTCATCCATATTCAGGGAGTTTTCTTACTTAAGTATACTGGCATAGTTAAAGCAGCAAAACTTAGGTCCTTACTGATTGTCTACATACCTTCGTTGCATCAGTTTAGCTATTATAAGTTTAGAAATTACAACTATGTCTATTTACTAAAACTAGCTCTACAAATATAAGTACTTTTGTATTGACATAACTCTCTCCACATTACAGATAATGCCAATTAAATTATAGTTATAATTAATTATAATTTAATTGTATTGGTTCCCAAACAGTAATTTAAAGCCAGCATGACTAGTTTGAAAATCCTCTTCACAATAACTGAGGAAAAAGTTACTGCTGCAGTCCCCAGTCCCCAATGGGTTTGGCATTACTCTCCTGATAAGAATGAATTTTCATGTCTTCATTCTTCACTGAAGTTGACGCTGAAGGGCACATAGGCAGGTAGCAGGGGGCAGGAGAGTAGCTGCTACCTGAGAAATGACAAGGTTAAGTCTGAAGGTTACGTTTAGGTCAGGGGTGAGGAACTTCTGGACCACAGTCTGGATCTGGCCTGCAGCTTGCCTGTATCTGGCCCCCGAGGCTCAGAGCTCCCCTCCTATGCATCCAGTCTGCTGTGGAGTGGGGCACATGGGAGCCTCGTGGGTCAGTCAAGCAAGCAGAAACTGGATGCAGCCCACAGCCTCTCCTTGGCAGGGCACAAAGTGTCTGTGTGTGGTGCTACTGCCCTTCCTCCTTCCAGCTAGCACAACAGCAGCATTTAGAAACACTGCCTAGTGGGACTTTTCCCACCACCTGGCTGGAATTGCAGCAAGTCAGAATAGCAGGGGATGGGGCAGTGGTGGGGGAGCTGCACTAGGTAAGTGTCCCCCCCCAACTCACAGACCCTGGAACCCCAGCCTGCTCCTGCACCCCATTCCTGCCCAAATTGCCCACCCCAGCCTGCTCCTGCATCCTATCTTCTTCCTAGAACCCACACGCCAAGTCCAATCCCTCCCACACTGAACCCTTCATTTTTGGCCCCACATCAAATTCTGAGGACCCACAAAATCTATTAGCCCTGGCCTCCCTAAGCCTGGGGGTGGGATGTGTGAGAGGAGTGTCTTTTCTGTTTGTTCTTCATTTGGTTTCCCCTCCTGCCCCCCCGATTTAGATTTTCAGTTTGAAGCCTAAAGCTGTATAGATCTGAGGAAATCCCTTTACATCCGCTATACACAACAACAAAGCAAAATGATAAAGGCGAAGCACCTTTTATGTGTGAAATGCCTGTAATGATGTGTACATGTGTAGTTACGGGAGACTATTGTTGTACAGATTGAATCTCTCTAATCCAGCACTCTCTTGTCCAGGACCATCCATAATCCAGCATGGTTTAAGTTAGCTGGACAACCGCTTATTATGGGTGTAGCCAAGTTTCCTGTGGTCCCATAACATTTGGTTACAGCCAACAGTCCTGGCTCTCAGTGTTCTGGGCTGTTATTGAGGTCTAATTTACCCTTAAATGTCTTCTAAGAGCCAGTAAGCAATGGAAGTGGTGATGCTGCAAGACAATACTGATATCCCCTGGTCCAGCAAATTCTCTTGTTCAGCACCAGTCAGGCCACAAGGGTGCTGGACAAGAGAGGTGCAACCTATATTTAGAAAAAATAAAAAAGTGGGATTTAAAAATATTTATGTATTGGTTGTTTTTTCATTCCTTTAAAGACACTGTCAATCTGTTTAGGCTTCACACTTTCGTTTCTTTAATGGAAAGTAAAGCCCACAGAATGCACCCAGAAGAGGACTTTTTAATAATACATACCACTCACAAACCTTTGTTAGCCTGGTATTCTGCTTGGAAAAAAAAACCTGTCACTTCAGAAGAGAAATACAAAGCCTTGGGAAAAAATGTTGCTTTTCAGAAAATACAGTAGAATCCTGACATATGTGCACTCAAGTTGCCAGAATCTCAGGTTAATGACACTGAGTGGCAAGGAGGTGGTGCCTGGTTCCTGGCTGCTGGCCACTCAGGGGAACCAGGAAACTGACCAGTTTCCCTGCTCCTGTCAGGGGCAGCAGCTTGACTCTTGGCTGCCCCAGCTGACAGGAGCTGGGAAACTGACCAGCACAGAAGCACTGGTCAGTTTCCCCTCTCCTATGAGTAGTGGCAGCCCAGAGCCAAGCTCTTGCTGCACTGGTCAGTTGCTTGGCTGTCCCTAGTTATGCCAAATTTGACTTATGTGGGGTTGTGCAAGAACACAACCTCCCCATAAGTCGGGTCTACTGTATTTGCCTGAAAATGCAAAGGACCCTCTACTTCCTTGTGTGGCATTGATATTGTTCATTAAATACATCCTAAAGCAGAAAACAAGCAAAAAATTCCATGTGCACACTGAACTAGCTCGGCGACCCTTATGAAGTTTGCGATCAGGCACCTCCTGCGCCAAAGGCGGGGGGGATGACGGCCGTTAATAAGGGGCGGGCAGGGCGACAGCAGTTCGAGCTCAGGGCCTGCTCCGAATCTGCGCTCCATCCCCAGGGGCTCGACGGACAGTCTCTCCGCCTCCTGCTGCGGGGAGAGCAGCGTGGGGGGGCGTCTTTGGACCCCTGTGCCTTCGGGGACTGCGCGCCCGGCCCGCTGGGGGGCGCGTCAGACTCTCAAATTCCGCTGTGTTCCGCGGTCGCTTCAGCGCGCGGCGTGTCACGTGAGTGACTCTCGCCCTCCCCGCGTGTTTGCGGGCCACCGGAGGCGGAGCTGGCCCGGCCGTGGCTAGAGCGGCCGAGCCATGGCCGTGCGCGAGCCGAGCCGGAGCGGCGGCCTTAGCGCGGCGTCGCGGAGCCTCTGTGAGGCGGAGGAGGCTGCGCCGGGCCACTGCCTGTCGCTGCTGCCCTGGGACCGTTTTTCGGCCTGGCTGCACTGCGTGTGCGTGGTGGGTTTCGACTTGGAGCTGGGCCAGGCCGTGGAGGTGAGCGACGCGGGCGGGGAGAGGCCAGGACCGTCGGTAGGGGCGGGACTTGCCCCCGGGCATCCCCCTCCTCAATGCCAGGCGCCGAAGCGCGTCGCGGTTCGGCATCCGGCCTTGGCCGCAAGCAGACTCCCCCGCCCTGACCCGGCTCGCCCGGCGCCTGGCATTGAGGAGGGGGATGTCCGGACGCCGCTTTGTGCCTTCCTGGGTAGATGCCGGCCGAGGCTCTCACTCTGTGCCTCACCTGCCGGGCCCTGCAGGTCAGCGTCCCCGGGGCCGCGTTTGTGCCTATGCTCCCGGGTGGTTTAAGTCTGGGCTTTTGACAGCACTTTATTTGGAGTCCGTTTCACGGTCTTTTTCTCTGATGTTCGGCACTTCCCCTATTGTTTGAGTCACACAGCAACAGAGGAAACAGAGAGAGATTGGATTGCATATAGCCAGAAGGATTTTCTCCGTGGTAAAAGCAATGCATTCATTGAGCTATTCAAATGTGAGGTCCTAAAACAATTAGGTTTTTTACATTGGGTGGGTTTCCCTCCACCTTTGGAAATAAAAGGCAGGCAAACTCCAAGAGAAGTGAATGAATTAAGTTTCAAAGAATTGTTGTTTTACACCTGTCATTTCTCAGTGTGCATTTTTCTGAAGGCTTGTCATTTTTATCCAAGATGAGTGTGGTTTCCACATATTTCTAATGGTATCATTCTCATAGCATCTAGATGTTAAATGAAAGTTTACAAGATGTAACAGTCTGAGTGTAGACCATTTTGTCAATCTCTTGCAGATTATTAGTAAATACAGTAAAATTATTTTAGTCTGGCATATCTGGGACTGGACATCTGCCAGATTACCAAAATTTCTAGACTATTGGAAGTCACCACCCCTACAGCCTCTTACCACCCCCCACTCCTCCACTCCACCCCCTGGACCTCTTGCAGCCCTAATCCACCCCAGGCCTAACCACCCAAGCACCCCCAATTAACACGAATTTTGAGATATGCGAGGGTTGCGTGGAACGCAGCCATCGCATATCTCTGAGGACTATTGTACGCTGGACTGTCAAATTTTGCCAGATTATCTGTGTAAATGGGACTGTTTTTGCCAGATGCTGGACCATCAGGATTTCCTAATCATCAGAGGCCGGATTAAAGGAATTTTGCTTTATATATTCTTGAGTTTTTGAAACTCAGATTTTGTACCTCTTAAAGTTGAAACAGATTTAGTGGCTTTTCTTTATTATTGAAAAGAGCAATTTAAATAGAATAATTAGCATAAAGGAAATTGAAGGTAAAAATTTGATTTAATTGTTATAATGTATTACTAACAACAAGGCTAAATTTGTTTGCAACACATGATTTACACTGTCCTTTCAGCTTTCCTCAGCAATAAAGAGAGCACACGATGGGCCATGTTTACCAAATGCTTACGCATGTGGTTAGCTTTTGTTGCACAAGCAATCCTATGTTCTTGTCTGGGGTGTACTCATTCTAAAATTAAGTACCTGCAGGCTTAGGGTCTAAGATGTTTCTATCATTTAAACTCTTTAATTGAGTGTCAAGACTTCTACCTTGAGTAATCAAGTACAGGTAGCTTTCTCAAGTGTGTGAGGTACCAAAAGGTATGGAAATTACAAAGTGAACATTTTTTTTTTCTTAACTGAAATTAATGAATACAAATCTGATCTTCTATCTTGAAACACTTTCAAAGGAAAGAGAACAATACAGTACTGTGCATATATAGAAAACTTCAAATCTGTAAAAGTACTCATTAAGGTTGTCTTACATATTTTTCTTTATAGACATCTTGTAAAATGCGGTTGCCCCCATTACCCACTATTTTCAAATCACTTTACATTTCCTTTATGAATTAATAATGGCTTATATTCTGGCCATAAACTGGGATTTTATTACTATAGGTTTGCTGAAACACTGGTATTCATGGATGAGACATTTAAATTCCACCATGGCAAGTTAGATTCTGTTCCTGCCTCTGCCACAATTTCTGTATGATAGGAGACAAGTAATATTATTGTAAACCAGTTCTGTGCACAATGATCTGAAGTGGTTAGGGATCCTTTTGCCTGTGTTATCTTTGCCTCTGCTTTATTTGCTTTTGCCTGTGTCCCCTATTCTTATCTTTATCTTTTCCTTCACTCCTTTTCCCAGTCCTTTGGACATTCCTGGCTCTATTTTACCCATTCCCACCATCTGTTGTTCGGTTCCCCTCTGGTCCTATGTCTTTGTCCCCTTGTTGCATGTGTCTCCCCCAATTTCTCACTCCTCTGCCTTCAAATCAGGGCGTTTATGCCTCTTCGCTGCCTTAACAACAGTTGAGAGCATTGGGAACATTTGTCCTCAGCTCTGGTACTTGGTACTATACCAGTCACCAGGAGGGTCAAATGCAGAGAAAGTGTTGCTTTATCCCTGCAGTCCTGAAATGGAGGATGGTTAGTTGCTCTGTTGGGATAGTGTGTTTGCACAGTCCAGTTCACATTTGTAGGTACTGATGACATCTTCAGAGATTTTTAGCCAGCCTTATATGCAAACAGTCCTAATTTGAGCAAGCCTTATATTCAAGTAGATTTCTCAGAGGATTATAATGTGACCACATTTTGGCTGACTATCATGGTGATCCCAAAAGGCACATCCTTGTTCTAAAGCATGGAAGCACAACAAGTTCTCAACTGAGCTCTTTGGAGGGCTTAACATCTTGAGCTGAACTTTTTCATAGTTAGCCTCTGCCTTCTCTTGAAATATTTGAAAAAAAATTGAGCAAAACAAGTTAAGCTGTTTCTGAAAGCCGAGCTACTGAAAAGTGGATTGGTTTGCTAAAGTTAAGTTTTGTTTTTCAATCTGAAACGGTGTTCCATACCATAGGGTGCTAGACATTTTAATTTACTGAAGAATCTCTCTGTTGTGCATCTTTCAAGCTCACTGAGCCTCCTGCGTCATTCTGAAGAGGCCACGTAGCTCAGAAACTCTATAGAGATATTACAAAATGGTGGTAGAAGCTGTGGCTGCTCTCCCTCACCAAAATACCCTTTGGCTTAGAGTAGGGTACACTAGACTCAGAATCAGCAGAAAAAGAATACATGTCTTCACCCTTATCACTGACTAGTACTAATGATACAGAGTTTATAGGCCTTACTGTTAAGCCAGGTGTCATGCTCCTGTCCTAGAATGGAGGCAAACTTCCATTATTTAATCATGTAATTGAAGACTGGAAAACTAAAGTTGCAGGGGCAACCATGAGTCTGATACTTACTTGCTAGTATTGAAGAGTTTGTTTCATAGTTCCATAGAACTTAAGGCTAGAAGGAACTATACGATGATTTAGTCTGACCTCCAGTATCTCACAGGCAATTACAAAACAAAAAAGCAGTCAGATAGCACTTTAAAGACTAACAAAATGATTTATTAGGTGATAGTTTTTAAAGTGCTACTTGACTGCTTTTTTGTTTTGATAGAATACAGACTAACATGGCTGTCTCTCTATCACAGGCAGTTACATTTCATACAGACATCCTAAAAGCAAAGGCATTATTTAGACTAAAGCACCTAAGTCTTCAGGAATCTAAATTGTATCCAATTGGCAGAAAATAGGAAAAATTAAGGTGCCACCATATGTCCGTCATGGCCGGTTTCAAGCCCGGATGAGGGAAGGAGGAGGGCTAGCACTCCCATCCCATAAAACAATCCCAGTTACAGAAAAACTGATGACCATTCAACAGATTCCACTACTGGGAGAACAAGGGCCCTCATCTTGAGGGAGTTGGAAGTGGAAAAAATAGCCGAAGACGGGCTGCTGGCAAATGGTCATCAATGGCCTGTGCTCTGAGATGTTGTAGTGGAAGAGGCTTACTACTGTCTGAGGCAGGAAGCAGTACCTGGAATTTGACCGTGAGATACTGTGCAGCTCCCATATGTCATACTACAGAGGAAGGGGGAAAACCTGTGATATCTGTGCTAACCTGGCATGGGAAAGAATTCCTTCCCAACCCTGTATTGACTATCAAAATGACCCTGACTGAGCATATGAACAAGACTCACTAGCCCAGCATATATAAAGAGGGCTTTTGGAACCAGCTCAGAGTGCTGATTTCTGATGCTTCAAAAGAAGGTAAAACAACCCTTACAATATGCATAGGAAAGTCCGGATATTGGGGAAAAATATTTCCAGCCCACTACAGCCAATTGGCTGAAGTCTTGAAGAATGAGATTTGATTACAGTTAATATTTTAATGCAGACCTGCCAGCATTACAAACAGGTTGAGGGCTGTGCAAGAAATCACATTTTCTGCATGATTCATGAAAGAGGAAGTCTTTGTAAATTTAGCATTCTTTTAAAGCTATTTTCATGTGTACTTCTGGCTGCCTCAAGATAAATTCTTAATGTGCTTGTCCATACAAATACAAAATATTTTTGCCCTTTTGGTGCTTTAACATATTACACCTGTCTATGAATATGATTTGAGCTTTGAGTTAAAGGGTAACATCTTCCTCTTCGTTAAAGTTATGTGAGTCTTTCTACTGACGTTAGTGGGGTCATGATTCCATCCAAAGTGTTTTAAATCTCCAAACATACCTGCCTTATTTCTCTAGGTAGCTTCCAAAAAACAATTAAGATAGAATGTCACATTGGTGACAGGTCTTATGATTAAATGTTTTGTTTATTTCAAAAGCCAAGTCTGTACTCTGTGTCTCTTAATTTGCTTCTTGCTCACAGTTTTAATGTTTTTGATCACCTCAAGTGGCTGTAGTGGCAAGCTGTTTTGATTGTTAACGCTGTCTAGGTAAGGGATGATGTAGCCTGGAGAGAACACTGATTCTCAGCAAATGTACTCTTACTACTTACCATATTTATTCAGTCAGTTGTATCTTTTTTTTTCCCCAGATGTAGGGGTGAGGCAGTAAATTTACATTTTTTGCATCAGAAACATTTTTACAGTGACTGGCTGAGAAAACAAGTTATGATATAACTAGCAGCTGTCATAATGAAGATTGAGTAGGGAAAAGCACTGATTCTGAGGAGTGTGAAAGTCAAACTTTAGCAGATGGAAAAAGGATAGTGTTGTGAAATGTGATTTCACTGCCATGTGCTGAGACTAGAATAGACATGGACAAGTCAGTGAGTACTGCATCATAGTAACTATTTAAAAGATGAATGTATTACAGTCTAAGGTTATGTCCTGTTTTCAAACAAAATACCTTCTTTGTAGGTAATATATCCACAGCATTCAAAACTTACAGATAAAGAGGTAAGAGCTAAAACATACATGTATGTTATATATAGTATGTCATTTTAAAATTGCGTGTTTCAGGAAATATAACCGCTGTTTGTTTGGTTATTTCCCCCCTTCCAGAAGACCAGTATTTGCTATTTATCTTTTCCAGATTCCAATTCAGGTAAATGCTTGCTTTATTTTATTTTATATTTTGGATGTGTTCTGTTTCCAACTCAAACAATATTGAGTTAAATTTGACAGTAAATATCAGTAATTTAGAGTAAGCGTGTGTCACAGGGAATGGTGTGATTATTTCTCCGCCCTCAAGATTAAAAACCCAGGAAATTCACAGTTGAACTTTAGTTCATAGTATTAAGATCTAGTTGTTACTTGTATTGTGGTAATCCCAGTTTATTATGCATAAATGAAATATTAGGATTGTTAGCTTGTGAAGCTTGTCTTTCTCTAGGTCAGTCCCCTTGATGGTCTCAGAGCATTTTACAAACAATGACTGAACCTCCCAATATAACTATGAAATGTATGAATTATACACATGGGGAAACTGAGGTACATGATGAAATGATTTAACTTTGGTAGGCAGTGGAATATTGGAGTGAAGTAATTAAAATGATTCTGAATTGGGAGTCTGTACACTGGCTCTGGGGTCCTGCCTGGCCCTGTACCTGGTCGCTCCACTTCTGGATGCTGCCTGGTCCCCAGCCCTGCAGCTGGGGGATCCGCTGCTAGACCTGGGGTCCCGGTTGCTGATCCCAGCTCTGAGGAGTGGTGAGGGGTGTGGGCAGGTGTAAAAGAGGAGTGTTCAGCTCAGCACCCAACTCCAAAAACTGATCCAGTGCCACTGCTTCTGGGAGCAACATGAGTTTGGGGCAGTTAGGGAGCCTGCCTGAGCCTCTCTGTACTGCTAACTGGGAGCCACTCAGCAGTAAGTGCCATCCAGCATGAGACTGCTCACATCCCCCTCAGCCCACTCCTGTAGCCAGCAACCTTGTACCCCTCCTCTACCTTGTCTGTTACCCAGAATTTGCACCTGTCACACCTCCTACACCTCAACCCTTAGCTGCAGGCTCAGTCCAGAGCCTCTCCCAAACTGCAAACCCCTTGGTTCCAGACTAGAGCGACCCCTTCCCCCCCCAAGCCTGCGCCCCTTCTCAAATCCCAATGTGGTGAAAGTAAGTGAGAGTTGGAACAGCAAGTGATAGAAGGGTTTTGTGGGGGGGCTTTAGGGAAGGTGTGAGGCCTCAGGGTAGAATTTGGGGTGCCCTTTAATTCAAAAAGTGATCTTAGGTATGAAAAGGTTGGAGACCATTCCTGGCAGGTGCTCATCTAATCTGCTTGTAAAAATCTCCAGGGTTGGAGATTCCACAGTCTCTCTTGTCAATTTATTCCTGTGCTTAACCACGTGGACAGGAATATTTTCCTAATGTCTAACCTAAACTTCCCTAGCTGCAATATAAATTCATTGCTACTTGTCCTATCAGAGGTTAAATATAATCATTTTTCTCCCTCTTCCTTGTAACAGTCTTTTGGTACTTGAAAGCTGCTATATCCCCTCTGTCTTCTCTTTTCCAGACTAAACAAACCCAGCTCTTTTAGTCTTCCCTCATAGGTCACGTTTTCTAGTCCTTGAATCATTTTTGTTGTTCTGGATTCCTCCAATTTGTCCACATCTTTTCTGAAATGTAGCCCCCAGAACTGGACACAATATAATTGAAACCTAATCAACACAGAGTAAAGAGGAAGAATTACTTCTTGTGTGCTACTTAGAACACTCCTGCTAATATATCCCACACTTCACTTCCTTGGCTTACATAAATGTTACTGAACACTTGGATAAGAGAAAAGGGTGATTTAACTAAGCACTAAATCAGAAAATGATAGTGGAGCATGAATTTGGAAGACTGAAAGGAAGGTAATGGTGCCATCCAACAGGGCTGGATATTCTTTATCATTTGTGTCTTGTGTGATAAGTGCTTGGTGTATATTCCACATCTGTGAGAGCAAGAGAAGCTACCCCGGACAAAGAGCAGGAGCAGACGGCAGGGAGACTTTCTAAATGTTATGTAAAGCTGGAGGGGGTATTTTCCAAGGAGGATTATTTTCTGTGGACCAAAACACCAAATTGTTGTTTGTTTGTTTTTTTAAAGAAAAGGTGCATATGGGCTCAAAGCACTTCAAGGCAAACAAACTGAAATTCTCTGATGTAACATCTTTATAAAGACAGACTCTCAATTAAAGTCTGTTGAAATGAAGATACCATTATTTTCTCTTTTTGTTTTGACATAGGTTGTCTTGGAGACACACAATTTTGTTTTAGATTCCGACAGTCTTCTGGTAGGAAGCTCTCACTTCACTGTATGATGGACCAGCTGGAAAGAGACTTACCAATTTCCTTAAAGGTTGGAAACACACTAAAAGGAAATATATCACAATTTAAAAACTGAAAGTTCAGAAGTACACTTAAATTTTAGCACAGGTACCCTAATTCTGATCTGAATGTTTGGTGTTGGTGTCATAATGACCGAATTAGTTCAGAGATGTTGATTAAGAGATATTTTCAAAGAGAGAAATATTCATCGATTTCCTTCTTTTGTTGCATGCCATTACCAGATAGTATTTGAGTTGTAAAGTATTCTAGTAGTTATCACTTTTATTATGTGCAATTTCTGTATATAAGTTTTCATTGCTAGATAAATGGTGTGGTGTGGTAAAAGGAAATTCCACTAATGACCAGATCTTTTCCATAGATTACACTGAAAGCTAGAGACAGGAAGTAATTCCATCCATGGTTCTGTGTAAATGATAGCTCCTTTTTCTTAATAAAAAATAAAAATACTTTCCAAGATCTGAATTCAGAGGTCTGTTTTTTCCTTCAGTTGTTGATGGCATCACCTCAATCGAAGCTGCACTTTCTGAATTCCTTTTCAAAACTAATTATCTTTGTCTATTTCAGGGAAAGTACAAAACGCTGAATTCAGGCCTTGATTTATAAATACAGGTGGAAAAGGTTGTGAATTCTTATGTTTCAGGGTGGATGGGAATGGTTTTAACACTTTGTGTTAAAATAGGTTTCTTTTTAAGTCTGTGCGTTCTTTTTCTTAATGGTTTGGAAATGTTTTACATGAACTTTTAAAGTGTGCTTTTAAAGGTTCGTTAATAGTTACAAGATTTTTTAAAATAAAATCGAAAGAGACCAGTATTTAAATTACTTAAATATGAAAAGGAAAGGAAAAACATCTTGCAAAAGGAAAATGTGCAAAATCAATCTAGAATGAGGGATCCTTTACTTGTCAGAGATAGATTGTAACATGAACTCTGATCCAAGTACGGATTGAACCTCTCTAGTCCGGCACCCTTGGGACTTGACTGGTGTCAGACAAGAGAATTTGCTGGATCACAAGAGATCAATATTGTCTAGCAGCATTACCAACACTTCCACTGTTCACTGTGCTCAAAAAAGACATTCAGGGGTAAATTAAATTTAAATAAGAGCGCAGAACACGGAGAGCCAGGACTGATGGCTGTAACAAAACTTTATGGTGTATGGGAAAGTTGACCACATCCATGACGAGTGGTCATCTGGCTAACTAAAATCATTCTGTTTCTGGGTGAGAGTGCTGGACTACAGAGGTTCAACCTGTATATGTGGGGGGGATGTTTGTGACGTTTGATATTTAAGGTAATCTGTGGTGTCAAGTGACAAATTTTAAACAATATTTTCTTAGGTCAATAGAAATGCTTTAGTTCACCTTTTAAACATTACATTATGTAATGCAACTCTTATTGGAAATTTCAATACTGATGTTATTTTTTCTTACTGCTAATACATGTCCAACTGTTGATGACATGATTTATAGCCTTTTATTTGACTTTCCAATAGTGGTTTTCAAGAGATACTGAGTCTTATTGCAGAAGATTTCAGGGGACATATGTACAGGGAGACTAGAAACAGCAAGCTTATTGAAGAAATAAGTCCAGATAATGCTACAATAACAACAAGAAGTCCGGTGGCACCTTATAGACTTACAGCTATTTTGGAGCATAAGCTTTTGTGGGCAATGACCTGCTTCAGAATATGCATCTGATAAGGTGGGTCTTTGCCCACGAAAGCTTATGCTCCAAAATATCTGTTAGTCTATAAGGTGCCACAGAACTTCTTTCTGTTCTCAAAGATACAGACTAACATGGCTATCTCTTTGATAAACGCTACAATAAGTTCATCTTGAGCTTTTCTATTTCAGCATTTGTAGAATGTTTCATTCCTATAGAGAGGCTGAAGAAAATGATTCTTTTGCTTTACTACATATATCCAGTTTAGAATATGTAAGAAAACATAATGTTTTAACTAACACATAAAACATTTAAAAATAGGGGACAGTCTTTTAAATTATTAAATTTGTATTCTTTTTCTACAGAAGGACCCTGCATATTACTATGGCTATGTATATTTTAGACAGGTTCGAGACAAAACATTAAAAAGAGGATACTTCCAGAAGGTAATCAAATGTCTTACTAGAAAAACATGGATCAGAAATAGTGTGTCATTCTTTTCTTTACAGTTGTGAATCCATTGATGCTTAAGGAATGAATCATGAGTTACCTACCATGAAATTGTAACTGCAGAAAATTGTAGTGCATTCATTGTGGTCTGTTATGTTATTCATAAGTCCTTGTTTTATATATTCTGCATTTTTATCTACCATAATCTTTTAGTAAGAGTAGTTTATCATATGGAGGAAAAACTTAAGTAGCAAATTTGGGTTTTATACATTTTAATGTATAGGATCAGATAGATTCTGGAGATCAACGCTACAAAAAATTCTACTTAAGATACACCACTCTGTCTATGAGAATTGAGTATCTGGGCTCCAGGTACCTTAAGTCAAATACCTGGTATGTCTCCACTGTGCGAGGTCTACAGCTTCAAGGAGTACCAGAGCCAAAGTGAGCAACCTCTATTTACAATTTAGCTTATCCCTATTAGAGGCACTCAATCAAACCCCAGAAGATTGATCTCCAGAGTGTTGATCTTCACATAAGTATAGACCTGCCCTGAGTGGGGAAAACACTTGCACTGTTGAGCTGATGAACATTACAGTGTGATGGAGCCATATTAGAAAGTAACTTGGACATCCCTGGAAGGTGAAAAGGTTAGTATGTGTGAACTAGTGCTCTTGAGGGTTAACTCTGAAAAATGCTTATTTTTATTTTGCTTTTATTTTTAAAAACATCTCATTCAACACATCTTATGGTTTGAGGTAGCACTTGTGTATTTCAGTGAAAAATAAGGTTCTAACTACTTTTCAGTTTTATTAGCTCTGCAAATGCAGTAAAACTTCAGAAGAATTAGCTGAATGTTATTTTGGGTTGTATCTAACTGATAGAATTCTAACTAAATTCCAGTTGGAGGGCCAAATTTTATTGTCATAGAAGTTTGTGTACATGTAACTGGGGGCAGAATTTGTCTTGCAGAGTATGAATTACTGATGATAATGCACAAGTCAAAATGAACTCAGTTTATCTTTGAGTTTCCTGGTTGGGTTCCTTTTATTATAGCCACCTGTTTACTTACAATAAACGGTGCAAGCTTAACACAGAAGCCTTTATATTGCATGCAATCATACCATGCCACTTGTTTTTCAAAACAAAACTACACTAGGTTGAAACAATAAATTGGTAGCCACTGACATTTATAAATTTGTTTGTAGTTACTTGCAATTACATGAGTGGTTAACACCTCACATTTGTTGGTAAATGATTGTGGTGATTGTGATTTTGATTGTTTTTATTTTTTTAAATGCTTATTATTTTTGGAAGGGAGTCAATGAAAATGATTTAATCGTGGATTTTTTTTTTCTGCTTTATTCCAGTCCTTGGTTCTCATCAGCAGATTGCCTTATATCCACCTTTTCCACACTGTGCTTAGGCATATAGCACCAGAATATTTTGTTAAGAATGACCTTTTCCTGGAAGCAGGTTAGTTAATACTATTTTATTGTTTTGGAAAAGCTCATAAAATTATAGATAGAAATTCAATGCAACAAATGAGCTAAATACTGATGGCATATCTAGCTGTGAACTGGACAAAATGAGATTGTCCACTTGCATGTATTTTCCATCTGGTTGGACTATAAGTTAAACTTTTTAAAAATGGGGTGAAGACTTATCTGGAAGACAATATGGTAGAACCTGACTTCTTCCAAGGATGGCACAGAGCTTCCCATTTAAAAAGCCAAAAGTCTGTCTTTTCAGTCTGGGTACCGCCTGCTCAATACAGTTAGTAGCATATTTAATTTGCTCTACTTGCAATTTGGATTCATCTGTCACAGAGAGCTATAATGACTCGAGCTTTTGCTGATAAGGGAGAATAGGCAGAAGAGGCAGTAGCATTTTAATGGCTTCCTTATACCCACTGGATTATATGAAATTATTGATATGGGGACCCTAAGAATCTGGGTTTGTCCCCTCTCTCAAAAGCAATAGCTCACAAGTAAGTGACTCATAACTATCTTAGAACTTCATTAAGTGCCATAAATCAGCGACGGGTAAGATATATTCTCCTTATTGCCCAGGCTGGTTCTATCCTGAGCAGTCTTGCTGATTTGTGCTTCAGTGAACAGCAGTTTTGGGATTCGTTTTCAGTGGGGATTTGTAATTTATTGAAGTGGGTATTAACAGTATTTTATTGTATTGTATCCCAATCTTTCACCCCACAATAACTTTTTTTCTGTGTTTAAAGCTAGCACCTGCTGAACTTGTTAATGGGGATGTAAAATTCCATCTAATTGGTTAACTGGTTAAATGATGGATTTAACTAGTTAACTGATTAAGTGAGGCTGGAAAGGGGAGGGTGCTCCATCCCAGCTGAACTTGGGCAGCACCCCCCACAGGCTGGGGCAGTTCCAGCCAGGCTGGAGCAGTTCTTCTCGTGGCACGAGCGGAGCTGTCCGGACCTGCCACATCATCCTGTCCCAGGAGTGTCACGGGCAGGGGGTGCTTCAGCTGGCCTGTCCCCATCCACAAAGTCCATGGTGTGCTGCGAGCAGGGGCTGTCCGGCTCAGCTGGTGTAGAACGGCCTCTTCAGTCACCTCTCTCCCATTCGCAGCTGTCCCTCGCACACCCGGGGCTGCCATGGACAGGGCTATTCCTGCCTCACTGGAGCACCTCTGCTCACAGTAGCTCTGTGGAGCTGGAGCAACCTCCAGCACATACTGGTTAACCATAACTAGTAACCCTCATCCAATTAGGATGTTGCTCTCTGGTTAAATTTTAACATCTCTACTAGAGAACAGAGTTTACAATTACAAATTCTAGCAAATATGTAAACTTTCCAGCCATATGGCTTTATCATTGCATATCATTAATATTTCCTGTTTATCTTTAAAAAAAACTGTAAATTGTGATAAGAACTAATTTACATAAGAACAAAAGAACAGCCATGATGGATCAGACCAAAGGTCTATATAGCCCAGTGTTCAATGCCAGATCCCCCAGAGGAAGTGAATGGAACAGCCTCTTGCAAACCGAGGCTCAGGATACCAATAATAATAGCCATGGACAGACTCCATGAATTTATCTAGCTCTTTTTTGAACCCCACTAAAGTCCTGTCTTCACAGCATCCTCGGGCAAGGAGTTCCACAGGCCAGCTCTGCGTGAAAAACAACATCCTTTTGTTTTAAATCTGCTACCCATTAATTTCATTTGGTGACCTCTAGTCCTCATGTTACAGGAATAAGTAAATAATTTTTCCTTATTCACTTTTTCTTCACCAGTCATGATTTTATAGACTCCTAACATATCTCTTCTTTTATAGTCTCCTCTATTCTAGGCTGAAAAGACCCAATCTTTTAAATCTTTCTTCATGTGGCACCCATTCAAAACCCATGATCATTTTGGTTGCCCTTGTCAGAACTTTTTCCAATGCCATTTGTTTTGGACACCACTGACCTAACACAATGGAGTCCTGATTCTAACTTGCAGCTTCTGTCTGCTGCTGTAATGTAAATAACAGGAAAAGGAGATATCGCATTGTCTTATTGGACCAGTGAATTATCTACAATATATTAGAATAACATGCACCATTGAACTTGTCCATGCTATGCAATACGATATCTTCAGAATATGAAGCAAAGTAGATAAGGTTAAGTGAAAAAGTTTCAGCGGAGTGATGCTGTTGGGGACAAACGTTAATTTAAACCTTTAAATTATTCAGTATGTATACAAGTAATTTGCATTTCTTAGAGTATGGCATCTATAAACTAGATATATACCATACTTTACCTATTTGATTTTGTTTTTCAGTTTGCAGTGATGTTGATCATTGGCCACTACCAGTCCCAGGGAAAACACTAAATTTGCCTATTATGGGCCTTATAATGAAGGTAAATTTGTGTCTTTTTGCCAAGTTTCTCCTTTACCCATTTACTGTATATAATAGTCAGTGTATTCAGCCTAGTTTTTCATAGTTATGATTGGGAAGATCCAGATTAAATATCCGGGAGCCCTTTGAAAATGTAAGTAAAATTATAAGTATTAGTTTGGTCACTAAGATTTTACGTACAGGTTTAATATGTTAAAAAAAAAAAATTCCAGACCTCTGCAGCTAGCTAGTACCTTTCCTCCAGAATATACTTTACAAGCAGGTTTCTTAGTGATTTCACTGACATTCAAAAATATACTGATACATTGGAGAAAACATTTTAGAATATTTAGGGGCGTATTTTCTACTATATGTATGCAACACCATTCAAATCAGTGGAGATACAGTGATGTAAATTGGAGGAAAATCTGGCCTGTCCTAGTAATTTTATGTTATTTAAAAAATAAACTCCAAATTAGTCCATATGTGGGCCTGACAGCCTAAGAAATTAAGCAACTGAAAAAACTATTCCTAGTATTAATACTGAACCATTTTTTTAAAAAGTAAAATGCTAAAACGGTTCTACACTAAATCATAAGCAACTGCAGTGATCGGATGGGGATGGGAACTGAAGCATTTGGGAGCTACATTCCTTCATAGACTTGAATGGATTTCATGCTTGCAGAGTTATTGTTAGCAAATGATTCCAGGCTTGTGGCCGGAAGTTTGTGCATTCCCAAAGATGGAGATCTGTGTGAGACAATTCTGCAAGAGTAACCTGTTCTTACTAGTAAAGCAGCATTCTGTTTTTATTTTAATTTCTAATTGGCAAGTATTGGATCTGCCTGGTTTTTGAGGGGGTCTTCTGTTTTTCTACATTCTGAATATTTAATTTTCAGATACAAGGAAACAGAATGCTCTCTTATAATCACTCTATTTTTTGGCATTTAGTTAATTTGAAAGTATGGAAGGCTCCTGCTGACATTCAGTTGAATCATGGCTTTTTTGTCCCCCTCTGTACTTAGGCAGTTGCTGGTTGTTTCAGTGTTTATGGAGAAGTTTGAGGTGTTGGGAACTACCATTTTAAACTGGAAAGTATAAAATCTGTTTGGAGTGTTCTTTTTCTAACTTCTAAAATGCCACCAATTCTAAGGTCTCTGGTTTGTTTTTTGTTTTGCCAGAGGCAAGTGCAACATTTCCTTTTAATAGAAAAAATCCTAATTAAATCAGTCCTGCTCTTACTTTTAAAAGAGTTTAGCAATGTAATAGTGTAGGATGCTTTAACATAAATATAATTCTTTGTTGTAATGATCTGTGGTTCCCTATCAAAAGTTTCAAATTTGTCAGGAGGAATTAAGTATCACTCTTCGAAGTAGTACCCTCTTATTCATTATTTTCCAAATGGTTCAACCTCTGGCAGACAGCCTTCATGAAGAAAAACTGTAGTCCAAATAGTTAAAATTTGTCAAGGTTACAAGCAACTGAAAACAGGGTCTTGTAATGGGAAATGTCAGGCAACCTTACTAATAGTACACTCATCCCTTGTTAAACGAGTACTTCATTTAGGAGTACTTGCTTAAACAAGGGAGATGCTGACCTACCTTCATTCACTCCACAAGTGAACTTCCCCCGTTCATGCAAGCCTTACCCCACCATGGTTCCAACCCCCCAAGCCTGACACACACACACCCCCGCCAGCCCCACAGTCCCAACCTGCTGCAGCCTGACCCCCTGCTGGCCCTGCAGCCTGACACACCACGGCTGCCTACACTCCCCACAGCCCCAGCCTGCTGCAGCCTGACCCTCTGCCGGCCCTGTGGCCAGACCCCGCCCCCGTGGCCAGACCCCGCCCCCCCGTGCCCCCAGCAGCCCTGCAGCCTGACTCTGCAGCCACCTGTATGCCCACCGACAACCCTTTCGGCCCCACGGCCAGACCCTGCTGCTGTCTGTAACCTGCGCAGCCCAACGCCCTGACACACCTGTTGGCCCCGCTGCCGTACCCCTGCCCTAGCCAGACCTTCCCGTGGCCACCTGTACACCCTCCTTGGCCAGACTGCTCTGTGGCTGCCTCTACCTCCTGCGGCCCCACGGTCAGACACACACCCCCACCTGTAACCCATGTGGCCAGACACCCCTGCAGCCACCTGTATCCCCTGCAGCCAGACTGCTCCATGGCTTCTTGTAACCTCTGCAGCCAGGCCCCCACCACCTGTAATCCCCCATGGCCAGACCCCCCTGCCTGTAACCCCCGTGGCCCCACAGCCTGACCCCCACCAGCCCCAGGGCCTCAAACCACAGCAGACAGACCCCCTTACTGGCCCACAGCAAGATGGGCCCCCCCCCCCCCCCCGCCGCCTGACCCCTGCGGCCCCGCAGCCCGAACCCCGCCCTTGCAGGCCCGAAACTGCGACAGCCTGAACCCCCCCAATAGATTTTAACCCTGTCTCCTGCTCACAGCCCCAGGCTACTCCCAATCTTTAACTCTCCCCAACCCAAGGCTCACTCACCTCTCAAAAGCAGCGCCACCTGCTGCCACTCCTTCCCCAAGTTGGGAGCCATAAGAACTAATCAGAGACTTTTACGTGTAATTTAATAGGAATGTAGCGTCCCTCTTACGAGTTTCTGCCTGCAAGCAAAGTTGGGAACCAATTGTGCTGGTAAAGCGAGGGATGAGTGTAATTGCTATTGGAGCTGCCTAAAATGTTGTCCCATACTCGGTATTCTAAGCTTAAATTGATTTGGATATAAGCAGAGCTGATTACTTTTTGTTCTTAAGGTTCGAATTCCAACATGTCATGACAAGCCTGGAACAATCCAAATAGTACAGTTCGCACACCAGGTAAACATCAGTTCTTATTTTTTTTTTTTTAGTATAGATCATTGAAAGAGAGCCTGTATCCTTCTGTTTTAGATTATTCCTATCTTGGTGTATTCTAGATCTGTGAATTTTGTAGCATTTTATTGCTGATATACCCAACAATCAGTGTTCTGGTTTTTTTGGTTGAGTAAGTGAAAGCTACTACACCTGAGTCATTGGAAGACTAATAACTCACTGATCATTAACACTCTTGTGTGATATATGTAGGTGTGCATATTAAGAATTATTCTGTTCTTACTGTATCCTTGGCAAGCAGTGCATAAGCTCAATTTGCCTTAGACAAAGTAATGTGTATTTGCTTGTATGACAAGCCTAGTTGTCAGGCAGAATATAGGGTAAATAAAACTATCAGTCTAACAGGTAGTGGGGAAGACAGTCTTGCCATTAGATGTGAAGGATGTACCTCAAGCATCTGCTTATGAATGTCTGTATCTTGTGATATGAAGACTTTTTAGTACACCAGATCTCTCATCCATATAAGAGCACATTCTTCACATTTGTGTTGAAGATCCACAGTTTCATCTTTGCAGATGCTATTTGTGAACTCCATATGGGATGGGGTGTCTTGAATGCAGATGTTGCTTTCCTTATCCTGGCATCAATATCCTTATCTGTTCCTCTAACCATAATACTCCAGAAGTAAGTGAACTGCTCCATGTCTTCCAGGTCCCCCTCCCAGTTTGATGGTGGTGTTGTTGGACTGGTTGATCCTCATTGTCTTGGTCTTTCCCTTGTTAATGCTCAGTCCAGTCATTGAGGCAGTTTTTTCTAGCGTTGTAACTTTTTTCTTTCATGTTGGTGTGAAGGGAGGGTGACACCATCAGCAAAATCAGTGTCCTTTAGCTGTTTAAAAAGTGTCCACTGAATGCTTCATTGATGGCCATCTGTTGTCCTGTTCATAATTCAGTCCACTGTGATTAAGAGCATGAAAGGTGATGATAGGCACCCTTGTTGCGCTCCTGATGGTATGCTGAGGGATTCTGGCAAGACACCATTGTGAACAACTTGGCATGTCAAGGGTTCATACATTGAACAAGTCAAGTTAATAATTTTGGGTGGGATGCCATGGTGTTGCAGCAGTTTCCAAAGTGTGTCTATCAACTCTGTCAAAGGCTTTTTCAAAGTCTTGAAGCTTATGTACCGGGTGGGGGGGAGTTCCACTCAAGCGACTGTTCTAAGATCACTGAGCATTGCTATTTGGTCAGTACAGGATCTCTCGCTTCAGAAGCCGGCCTGTTCTTCCCTGAGCTGTCTGTCGATTTCTGTCTTCATTCTCTCCAAGAGAATTGGACACTTCTCTTGGAATAGACAGTAACATGATGCCCCTTCAGTTCTTGCATTCCTTCAGGTTACCCTTCTTCAGAAGCTTCATAAGGTAGTCATGTTTCCAGTGTTGTGGGGTCTCCTCAGTGTCCCACATTTTCCCTAATAGATTATAAGAACATAAGAATGGCCATACTGGGTCAGACCAAAGGTCCATCCAGCCCAGCGTCCCATCTGCCGACGGTGGCCAATGCCAGGTGCCCCAGAGAAGGAGAACAGAAGACAATGATCAAGTGATTTATCTCCTGCCATCCATCTCCTGCCCTTGTTCTGAAGGCTAGGGCACCATACTTTATCCCTGGGTAATAGCCATTTATGGACCTAACCTGCAAAAATTTATCAAGCTCTTTTTTAAACCCTAATAGAGTCCTGGCCTTCACAGCCTCCTCGGGCAAGGAGTTCCACAGGTTGACTGTGCGCTGTGTAAAGAAAAATTTCCTTTTATTAGTTTTGAACCTACTACCCATCAATTTCATTTGGTGTCCCCTAGTTCTTGTATTATGGGAAAAGGTAAATAATTGTTCTATATTCACTTTCTCCACACCATTCATGATTTTATATACCTCTATCATATCGCCCCTCAATCGCCTCTTTTCCAAACTGAAAAGTCCCAGTCTCTCTAGCCTCTCCCCATATGGGACCCGTTCCAAGCCCCTAATCATCTTAGTCGCCCTTTTCTGAACCTTTTCTAATGCCAATATATCTTTTTTGAGGTGAGGAGACCACATCTGCATGCAGTACTCAAGATGTGGGCGTACCATAGTTTTATATAGGGGAAATATGATATCTTTTGTCTTATTATCGATCCCTTTTTTAATAATTCCTAACATCCTATTTGCCTTACTAACTGCCGCTGCACACTGCGTGGATGTCTTCAGAGAACTATCCACTATAACTCCAAGATCCCTTTCCTGATCTGTCGTAGCTAAATTTGACCCCATCATGTAGTACGTGTAATTTGGGTTATTTTTTCCAACATGCATTACCTTACACTTACCCACATTAAATTTCATTTGCCATTTTGCTGCCCAATCACTCAGTATACCAGTATACCAGTACACCATGCTGACTGATGTCTCACTGCCTGCTTTGATTGCTTCTGTGGGGATATTGTCTGGACCAGGCCCTTTTCCGTTTTTCAGATTGGCAATGGCTTTTCTGAATTCTTCTTTTGTAGATCTGCTGTTAATTTGCAGTGGTATATTTGCAGGTGGTAACTCGGGAGGTTCCATATGGGCGGGGCAGTTCAGTAGCTCTTCAAAGTATTCCTTCTATACACAGAGCTGCTACTTGGGTTTGTTAGCACATGCCCCTCCTTATCCTGTACTGACTGATCCACTGTATGCTGTGACCCAGCTGGCTTCCATGTGATGTTATAGAGCTCTTTCAAGTTTCTCTGTCCTGCAGCTTGTTCTGCTTGTTTTGCAGGGTTTTCCACAAAGTTCTTCTTGTCCCATTTTACAACTCTTTTAACTTCTTTATTGGCTTCTGAATACAGTCTCTGAGCTTCCATCTTGGCTGCTCTAGTTTTGCTGCTGTTGACTGCTGCTCTTCTATCCTTTCCTTTCTTCTCTTTTCTCAGAGTTTCTGCTGTGATCCATTCTTTGTGACAGTTTGTCCTTTTTCCTGGTGTGTTATTGCAGGTTTCTTTCCAGGCTGTTTTGGTGTGCTCCCAGATTTGTTCAAGGGTAGCAATTTTCGGGATAAGGCTTGTCAGAAGTGCATCTCTGTTGGACAGCTCCACTTGGAAACCAGCTCTTAACTCTAAATTCTTCAGCTGCTCCATGTTGAATCTCAATCCCGGCTTGGTCACTTTTGTGGTGTACCTCTTGATCTTGAACTTGTTTTACCATGACCAAATGGTGGTCTGAACCTATATCCGCTCCTCTTCTAGAGCAGACGCTCTGCATCGATTTGTCTGAAAGAACTGCTGATATAGGTGTGATCAGTCTGGTTTTCTGACTGGTGGTCTGGTGAAACCCAAGTGACCTTATGTATCCTTTTGTGTGGAAAAATACTACCACCTATTACCAATCCGTTGAAGCAACAAAAGTTAGTGAAGCGCTCTCCATTTTCATCCATGTTGCTTAGAGCCTCTTTTCCCATGGTCTGTTCTCTGCCTGTATTTATGCTTCCAATTTTTGCACTGAAGTCACCCATCAAAATCAACATATCCTTCTTTGCTTTCTGGTTCACCGCACTTTGTAGTTTCTCACAGAAGTCTGTTTTACATTCCTCAGCTGCTTCATTGGTTTGTGCATAACATTGCATAATTAATTAGTACCTTTTCCACTTCAGTGTAGAATCTAGCTGTGATGATGCATGAAGATACTGCTGTTCACTCCATTAAAACACCAGATGCCTCTCTTGATAACATGAAGCCCACACCTTGTGTGTGTGGTGCACCCTCTTCTTCATATCCTGAATAGGTGAGGGATTCATTCACCTGTTGCCAGGCAGAGCTGCCCAGATTGCATCCTTGTCTGTCACAAGCCCAAAATTGCAAGCTTGTACAGTTTCATTTCTGCTGCAATCTGTGCTGTCTTCCCCACTTGATTCATGGTCAGAACATTCCATGTACCAAACTGGGTGGTTGTCCTGGGTGAGAGAAGAGTCATCTGCAGAGCAGTTTCCTTTTGCCTTTTCCTGCCATGCTTCATATTCAAGCCGAGCAGATTGTCAACTGCTCCCAAGACTTGTGTAGGTTGTAGGTTTCTTTGTAGATGCTTCTGCTACTTTTGTTTTTTTACAGAAACAGTTGTTAACCCTAAACCAACCCCTTTTACCTCAGGAGAGATGGTCCAAATTTGTCTGGTCTCTACCCTTTGACCTGTCCAATTTGGGTGACCCTTCCAGGAGCTGTAGCCCCTGCTGGCATAGCTCTCCAGGTGTCTGTCCACAAACCACCTCACCACAACAAGGATTGGATCATGAGGTAGATCTCATGGACTGAAATGCCTTAAATATTTGGTGTCATCCCTGGGCTAAGACAGATCTCTGTACGTTTTCAACATAGTTAATTGCTATCCTTACTTCAGCATGAGTAAATAATAGGAATATGACATAGTATATGGGTTTTTTATTTTTGGCTCACTGTCTGTAAATATTTGAGGGCAACTTTTATTCAATACTTTAAATTGCATTATACTGACTTAAAAGTTAATTTTCTTCCTTTCAGGTAGACACACAAATCTCCATTGCTTTACCTACAGTTCATGAGGTAGATCTTTTCAGGTAAGAATTTGACTTGATTTTTCAACAGTAATGAACGCTCACAAATCATACTGATGCTAGTGGGAGCTTCCTGAAACATGACTCTTTAGTTAAATGACTAATTTTAACAGCATAATTGCAAATAATTGTTAAAGTGTTGTTTGCGTGAAGATGACAAAAGGAAAGTACATCTAACACTAGTTGAAAGTAACCACAATAAGTAGCAAGATCTATATAATTGGTGATTTAGTTATGGGCAAATTGTTCTAATAACTGGGAAAACAGGGGAAATGTTTATTACAGTTTTCAAATATCCTTTATCTAGTTCTGTCCTTTTAACTGGTATTGTATTTGTATTCATTCTGGTGCTAAATATATTGAAAGTGTCTGTGTACTCTTTCTATAAATCTGTTTTGCAGATGTTTTTGTCCAGTATTCTTTCACATTCAGATGCTTTGGGAGCTAGTGTTGTTAGGAGAACCAGTGGTTGTTATGGCACCATCACCGTCTGAATCTTCAGAAACTGTTCTGGCACTTGTTAGGTAAATACTGTTCTTACAGTTTAGGCCTATTGATCTAAGAAGAATATTGAATAGCATTAAATGAAGCTCTAGAAATTTAACATTTATTAGGGTCTCTTTTAGTGAAGTATCTCTATGTATTTTCTTAATTTCACCATCTGTGTTTCTGCCCCACAGTTGTATTTCACCTTTGAAGTACTGCAGTGATTTTAGGCCCTACTTCACTATACATGACAGTGAATTCAAAGAATATACCACTCGTACACAGGCTCCGTAAGTAAGATGAATTAGAGGCGAAAAAATTGATGTTCAAGTCATTCTTGCACAGTAACAGTGGCTTAAAGTGGAAACTGAAAAAGAATTAACCTAATTTTTGAGACTTTTGTTCTGAACACTTAGGAAAGAAACTCCCTTCTTTTAGATCTTGTAACACAGTAGCTGTATTTAACTATTTAATACAAAATGAGGAATAACTCTGCTGAGTCGTTGAAAAGAATCTGGCAGTTACATTGGATCACAAGTGGCATATGAGTCAACAACATCCTGCAGTTGTGAAAAAAGGCTAATGCCTTTCTGGATTTAACAACAGGAGTATTTTATGAGAGACGGGGCGGTAACTATTCTACTCAGCTCTGTAGTGGTGAGGCCTGAGCTGAAGTATTTTGCTCAGTTTTAGGCTCTGCTCTCTAAGAAAGATGAGGATAGACTGGAGAGCATCCTGTGGAAATCAAGGAATATGATAAAGGCTTTAGAAAACATAGCCTGTGAAGACGAGTTAAAAACTTAAAGCAAAACTGAGCATGCTTAGTCTTGAGAAGATAAAACTGAGGATGGGACCTGATCAGCATTGAGGTATGTTAAAACTTCTATAAAGAGGATGCTGGTCCATTGTTCTTTATGTGCCCTTGAAAGTAGGCAAGAAGTAATGGGCTTAATCTGTCCCGAGAGATTTAGATCAGATATTAGGAGTAATATTTAAACTAGAAGGGTAATTAAGTTCTGGAATAGTCTTCCAAAGGAAGCTGTGGAATTGTCATGATTGGAGATTTTTAAGAGGCTTTACAAACAACTGTCTGGTGGTTTAGGTGTACTGGGTTCTGCCTCTCAGGTCTCTTGCATCCCTAAGTTTATATGAGTTTGTTTAATTTTAGTTAATCTTGCTATTTAAGAGAGACAGACAGAGAGAGAGAGAATCTGAAACCTGTAATATAATCCTAATGGTCTCATATTTGGAATTATACATGAAGTCAGTGGGATGTCTGTGTATCTGACTGGCAAATAGTTTCAGAGGGCTGGCCTTGTTAGTCTGTATCTTCACCAAAAAAAAAAAAAAAGATGCTGTCTTGTAGAACCTTAAAGGTTAACAAATGTATTTATTAGGTAAGACCCCCTTCTTCAGATTTTCAGCTAATAAATACATTTTGTTAATATTTAAAATGCTATAGAACTGCTTGGTTTTTTACATCATTGGTAGAAAAGTTAAATCCTGAATGAGGAACATTTCCGTGTTCAGTAAGGCTTGTCTGCTTGGGGAATAGACCAGAATAGCTATGGCAGAGCAAGCTATTCTGTAATAGTTATTTCAGAAAAGTTCAGAGAGAGAGTGTATTCTGGAATAAAAGTCATTTTATTCCCAAATAATTATCGCACAAAATGACATATTTTGGAATAGAGCAGTCATGAAAGTGTCTATCCTGGAATAGCTGATAATTCACAAAAGCTATTCCATTTAACTTCCCTATGTAGACAGATGTTTCAAAAAAGATTATGCTTCTTTCAGTGACCCTGAGTGAATTTATCAGTCATATTTGTGGATTTGTTTATTGATATGGGAAATATGATTGAGAGATATTAGATTGTCTTAAGTGCTCTTGGACCAAATATTGAAACTTTAGATCCAAATTCACGTGTTGTTGGTAACCAGATCAGTACTTAAATTCACAATAACTATTGTATTGAAATCATACAAGGTAATCTGTTATTGTTTCCATTAGATTTACTGACCTTTTTCTGAACAAGGTTCCTTGAAATAAAGCAAGAGCAACTGGTGACCTGTTGAATTTTTTCTTCTTTAAAGAAAAATCCTTCTGAGAAACTCAGTAATGGAAAAAGCATCAAAACTGGGGCACTACTTTTGTGGTCCATTTATTTTCAGCCAAATACATTGCAAACTGAATAATCAGTTGCATGGACTCCAAAGTAGTTTTCAACTAAATTTTATTGATGCATGTTTAAAATTATAGCTGTTCATGTGTACATGAGTAGAAAATGCATCTTTCTGTTTGTCTTAATTAAAAAATTAGATACAAGAAACAGGCCTTTATTTTTGAGAGTCCCTTGTTCTGAAGATGGTGAATTCTAGCAGTACAGTGTCTATGCAGTGATTCAGGATCAGGTGATGGTTTTGTAACAGGATATTTTTTACTTAATTTTTCTGTGAGCTCATTTGAAAAATAATAATCTATAGCAAAACAATCACTCCACATCTGTCTTCTCAGGCCTCAAAGGAACCTGCACCAACATCTTCAAAAGTGAAGCCTGGGAGCTTAAATGCATAACTTGTCTAGACACTGACAATAAATGACTTAGTAAAGCCACTGGATTTATTTCACTACAATAATCTGTAAGCCACTAACCCACCTTAGCCCTATAGCTGCTGTGACAGGTTCAGACCAGATGTCTACAAGGAAGTATATTAGCCATAGATTAAATTGGCTCCTTTTCCCAGAGTAAAACAACAAGGACTAATCTAGACCCAGCAGGAACTTTCTAGAATCAATTTGGACAATCAAACCAACTCAGACACTTGGAGTCAATTAGCTTTCCAGAATCAAGTGAACCAGATTAATCAGGATACCTGGAGCCAATGAATAACTAGTTGAGAATGGATAAAAAGGGCTCCCCCTCTGTTAGCTCACTGCACATGAGGAGGAAAGGTGTTGAGGAAGGTCTGGGTGAGACAAGCATGAGCAGGTACCAGGGGGAGGGCCTGTGTGAGTAAGTCTGTGGGGAAGTGGCCTAGGGAATTGTAGCTGCCACATGGCTGATGCTGGAGACATTGCAGGAAGCTGCTATTACATGGTCCCTGAACTGGAACCTGGTGTAGAGGGTGAGCCTGGGTTCCCCCCATCATCAACCTACTATTCAGCACAGGAGAAGAACTAATTTTGGTAAAGGTGTCTGTCCTGCCCTGGTTAACTTGAAATGGCAGCAGAGACTATGGAGTGTGGTCTTCTCTCCTTTCCTGTTGCTGGCAAATGATGAGGGTGGCTCAACAAACAGCAAGAAAAGCCCTAGAGAAAGTATCAAGTGAGGACTGCCATGTGCCTCTTAGGCAAGTTACCCACCTGAAATCATCGGACCCATCAAGGCAAGGAGGTAGCTTTGTCACATTGCAGTTGTCAGTTGCCGACTTCATCTTATGTTTAAGTCTGTTGTGTATTGTATTTAGGTGTTACACTCCCTACTGACTTTGTCTGTCTTCTATACTGGGACCAGCAGGACTACGAAAACAGTGCAAACAAAAAGGGAAAAAATTACTGTCAGTGAAATACATTGAACTATGAAATGCCGTCCCAAGACCTAGGGTGACTTCAATCTAGATTTAGAAAGCACAGTGTTTTCTAATAGCAAACAATCATGCCTCAGCAGGGAAATAGGCAATCTCATAAGTTTCTCCCCTCTTAAATTACTGGTCATCTGGAGGAGCAATCGGTCATTTGACAAAGTGCATGAACGGGCACAAGTTTCTAAGCAATAACAGTTTGTCAAAATAAAATCCTGAAGTAGCTATTTGTCTTTTTAGATATACACAAGATCAAATTGCTCTTATATCTATGTAAATGCAGTTAAATGCCATGTATTTCCAGGGTTGTACCAATGCAGTTGTGGAGAACTTAGCCTAGAATATGTATAACATGAGACTTGGGTGGGGTTGGGGGGAATGTAATCACATTACAGTATGGACTTTCAGTAAGGTTCTGTCTACTGACGGAATCAATATTTGAAAGTATTGGTATTCCTATAAGAAATCACTGAATAATGTATGTATTCCTTTATTAAATCCAGAGACAAACTTTGTTTATACAATTGTTCTAAACATACCTAAAAAGCTAAATAATAAGCAGTTCACTACATCCAAACAGTAACAAAACATTTATAACTAATTGATCAAGATACTTACAACTGGCTAAACCCAAAGGAGTTGTGTCCCTTTTTGGTCAGCTCCAGCATAGGCAAGTGGGTGTTAGTAATGAACCCTTTAAGAATTTACTTTCTGTACCCTTTAACAAATAAGAGGTATCATTGTTTTTTAGCTGGTGTCAGTAATTGACAATTTGAGACAGTTCGCTCTTTTTCCTAGTCTTAAGCCAGATAAGATTTACAACCTGCTTTCTTCCTAAGGCAGCAGTTCCCAAACTTTTGTGAGTTGCACCCATAACTTACCCCGTTTGTGCCACATGGCTGGAGCTAGGAGCACAGCTGTATTTAGGGGCTGGGGCTGGGAACGGGTTTCTGGTCAGGCTGTGCCGAAGACTGTTAGCTGGACCAGAGACCAGATGCAGCTTCACTACCAGCTTTGCTCCCCGTCTAGGCCCCAGTTCGGGAGTAGAGTCATAGCTATTGGCTGAGGCTCAGCTCTGGCATGGGTCTGGGCCACCATGGGGCTTGGTGCCAGGCTCCCAACTGGTTGTGTAACCAGGCCAGGGATGGGCCAGGCATGACACTGGGGTATGGGACCAGAGCAGAGCTGGGAAGTGGGAGTGGAGGGAGGAGGAGTATATGTAGCCTGCGATATATCTGTTTTGTAGTTCTTTGACAGCTGAGATTTTGGAAAATGCTGTTTAATTTTTTTTTAAAACAGGTAATTATTTCTTTGCATTGGTATTGGTTTCTAACTCTTAAGAAAAAGTTCAGGTTAGAATAGTATATTATCTATATTTCAGTGACAGAAACCTTTGTTCTCATGACTGAATTTCCATTCTCCTTTTTCTAGGCCTTCTGTCATTTTGGGAGTGACAAACCCTTTTTTTGCTAAAACACTCCAACACTGGCCACATATTGTCCGAATAGGAGAAATTAAACTTCCAGGTAAAACATAAGCTCTACTGCTCTGCCTCCAAGTGTTAAAAGATAATTGTCCTTCCTTTTTTTGCCTTTAGTGAAGCCTTGGATGCTTATTAAGGGATAACTTAATCTAAGTGCTTCCTGAGCCAGTGTCCAGGATTGAGTTTATCATGCAAAACCGTGTTAACCTTGTTTCCTGTGAAATTTAAGGATGTTAAATGAACTCCAATTCTTGAAAATCTTGTAGGGTGGTACTTTAAGTCGATCTAGTCGATTTATTTTTCTGTCTTCAAGGTAGGAGGTAATGATACTTACGAGCTTGCATATTTTCATCCTTTTTAAAAGCTCAAACTATTCTGTATAACTCTTGCTGACCCCCTTCAAGAATCTAGCATCCAGCTCCAAAACCTAATAGCAATGTTACCAGACTTCACTTTTTGATTCTATATAGCATCATGAGGCTATTGTGTGCCATGTATGGAGCACCACTATGATGTGGAAGAGAAAGGGAGAAAACATCTTCCGCAAAATATTAATAGTAGCGTAGGACTGATGCGCTGGCCTTGGATCTCTCCCTAATAATTTTTAAGTACTCTTGACGAGCCTTATTATCAACCAAATGATGAAACTGGGAATGAACGCATCCTATAAGAATCAAAGAGAGATGTGATATAATTTAGAAGATGAATGGAGAAGGCAGTTATCTTGCCATAGGGATAATATCTTGTGTTTTAATCACATGTATCGCTCTGAATCATTTGGCCACAGTTGCTAATTTTCTCCACAGTTTATTTTTAATACTTTTTTTTTATTTTAATGTACTTTTTGATCAATGAAAAGTCTGCAAAATTTAATCATTTGTCCATTATTTTTTCACATATGCATTTATATTTTAATTGGGATGCTTAAGTCCACTTCTGATATCTCTTGTGTTATTAGGCAGTATACTAAATGTACAAAAATAAGGTTTTGTAAATACATGTATCATTTTGTATTACAGTGTATTTGTGGTGCATGCACCCAAAGAAAAGATTTTAAGATGGTGATTTTTTTTAATTCTTTTTTTAGGTGAAGTTCCAAAGCAAGTGAAAGTGAAAAAGCTGAAGAACCTAAAAACTTTGGATTCTAAGCCTGGTAATAAACTTCATCAGTGTAAAAATATAATCTTTACTATTTTATTTCCTAAATTGTATGGCTTAGTTATTTTTTTGGCTTATCCTTTTTTTTTCCTTCCAGGTGTATATACGTCTTATAAGCCATATCTGAACAGAGATGAAGAAATCATAAAACAGTTACAAAAGGTAAAGTAGCAAATCTCTATTGAAACTGTTTTGTATGCTGATAGATTTTTCTTCAGATATGTAGGATGATCAGACATCCTGTTTTCAAACAGACAGTCCAATATTTAAGCTCTCTAGCAGTTTTCCCAATGTTTTCTTAAAAATGGAAAAATGGCCAAATTGTAACTAATTTTCTCTCTCCCTCCTTCTCTTCTTCCCCCTTCCCCTGGTCATTACTGGTGACTACTGCTATTGGCAGTCTCCCTGCTCTCCAGCTGCAAGTTTGGGATTGGGTTGTCCAGTGGCCAACAATGGTGTGGGTGTTCAAGTTTGGTGGTGTGGCAAAGATGCAGCACAGAGCTGGCCAATCCCCCACTGGTCCATCAGCACAGTTCCCCTGTGTATCTTTTCTCAACCATCAGGGGCCTGTCCCATTTCTAGACAGTGCTGGCTTTGTGTTGCAAGCTGCAATAGCTGGTGAGTTCGGGCAGGTGTGAAGCAACAATGTGTTGCCTCTGCTGCTCACCCATCAGCCCTTTACGTCTGCCCCATCTCACTGACCTCTCCCTGCTCCTTTCTACCTCCCTGCACCACTATCTTTCTCTTGGCAGGGTGATAATCTGTTTCCAGCGCTGTATGAAAACCAGTCCCCGGTTGGAGCATCAGATCACTAAGAGCCTCAGTGGCAAGCTACTTCCTTCCCACAGTGCCTCTGGCTAAGCTGGTGACCCATGAAAGCCAGAGACTCTCCAGTCCAGGGCACTTACAGAAAGAGTCAAGCCCTTCATGTGCCAAAGCACCACATGGCGTTGGCATGGAGGTGCCTCCCCACCCCTTGGCGAAGCTCTGGAATGGTGGTTGGAAGCAATTTCTAGCCTCTTTGTGCATTGAATCTTGCAGGCTTCACAGCAGCCCCCAAGGCAGGGACTGAGCACCATCTTCACTCATGGCCCCACCAGGGGGTCCTGTCCCCTGGGTGAATGGGGCTGCTCCATCCCTGAGGCACCCTTCGGTCTGAGCCAGCTCTCTGGCCAGGTTTTGAGACACTCCTGCATCAGCGTCCCTGGGTCCTGTTGCACAATGCCACCTTAACCTCTTTCTGCCTATGCTGTAGCCAGGGGGACAGGAGGCAGCTGGTCAAGTCAGTGGTTAGCAGCAGCCTGAACATGTGAGATGCCTTTCTGCACTGTATGGGTGGGAAGGAACTAGCAGCCTCCAACTATGTGGAAATGGGAATGAAGGGTAGAAGGCTGCTGCTGACCGCATTCTGGTGTGAACTCTGGCAGAAATCTGGGGAGGCAGACGTGTTCCTGTGTGCTCACTGCCTCTCTGCCCACTTGTTAATGTGACTCCTGATAACAGGAGAGATGGGTGCATCCTGGAGGGCCCAGCCAGGCATGGAGGGTGGAGAACATCAGACAGAGGAAGGGTTGAGTCAGTTGGTCCCCAGGTGTGAAAGAGGTGTGCAATGGACGAAGGGGAGGATTGTCATACCTCTCCATCTAAAAAAAAATTAAATAAAGTGGTCAACAAAAATAATTGAACTATGTATGCAGTGTTTTTTTTAACAGAGACTCAATCAACTTGATGTTAATTTGAGTATTTATATTGCATAATTCTGATTGCCATTGAATAATTTTACCATGTGTGCTGTATTCAGCATAGGTAAATATGATCACCCTATAAAATGGGTCATGAAGTAGGTAGACAGAGTTCCCAGAGAGTAAAACGAGAAACTTTGAAAATATGAACTTAACATACTTACGTACTTGCCCTTTCTGAGCTGATTCAAACGTTGTCTTCTGGGAGTGTTTGTCTTCATCAGCAGTGGTAGCCACATGCTTTCTAAAAATAAACAGATAAATATAAAAATACAAATGGAGTGGTATAAAAAAAATCACGGTAAAATCCAGACAGTTATTGGAAAAGCCTGGATAGACTTTAGTTAAACTTCTTTGGCCTAGAAATCTTGTTGTGTAAGTTTTCTCCACTAAAAATTTCCTAGCTTTAACTGATCTAAGGTTATTCCCAGATTTTTTTTTCTGTTAATATTTTGGTTTCCTTTCCTAGATGAATTTGAAATATGGATACCATGTAAAACCATAAAGAAAGAGAATCTGAAATCAGCACCATTTTGTTAGTGATTTCTCTACAGGAATGTCTTAAGTCTGCTTTAGTTAGGTATACATTAATGTAACATAAACATTGGCTTTGGTGTGTCCTAATTGTTTAGCGATTAAGAAATCCTTTTCTCATATGTTGGAATAATTGATCATTACTGTGATTTCTTCTCACAGGGTGTACAGCAGAAACGTCCTGCCGAAGCCCAAAGTGTAATTCTTAAACGTTATTTCTTGGAATTGACACAAAGCTTCATCATTCCATTAGTAAGATGACATATGTAATATTTGTTGGACAAAGTGACATATTACTGTGAAATAATTAAAAATATAGTGGCTCCAAGAACAGGGTTTTTATCTTAAATTGTTTTATTTCCTTCTCAGGAACGTTATGTGGCAAGCCTGATGCCCCTGCAAAAGAGCATATCTCCATGGAAGGTAAGTAAATAATCCTTGAATGAGCTGAAAGTCTTCATGATTTAAAGAGAACTCATACTGTAAGATGCCAAAAAACTGTTTCTTTTATAGAGCCCACCACAGTTGAGACAATTCAGCCAAGAAGACTTTACGAAAACACTTGAAAAAGCAGGACCGCAGCTTACCTCTGGACTAAAGGGAGACTGGATAGGGCTTTACAGGTAACTTTTTAAAAGAAGACACCCCAATCTGGATATATTTCAGATGCCTCATTACCACTTACCTCTGCTGTGATGCCTTCAAAACACTGCTTGCTGATTGTGGTTAGGCAGATGAGCCCTGGCAACTGCTCCATCCCTTTATATGTTTTTTCTTGCTCCCGTTTTCTTGGCCAGGCCTCACTGTACCTTTACCTTTATTTTAAAAAGAAAGGAATTAAGCAAGCTGTTTTATTCCTTGTCCATGTCTATTTGCTTGCATGTTATATCCCATCCACTATGATTTTTTCTGTTTTTTACGTCTTGGAAGGCAAGTCCTCCAAGACAGGGTTTCCTTCCAGCATATGTTTGCACAGCACCTGACATACATGGGCCCTGATCCTGACAGTGACCTTTGAGTAATACCATAATAGAAATATTTACCAATAATCTGTATAAACAGGAGTAAATGGCAGAACGGTACTCATAAACCTACCAATATGGAAAATAAGAATCCATTTTCAAAGACCCTATGTTATATTAACCCCTAAACTCATGGGCCGTTTCTACACATGCCACTTGTTCCAAAAGTGGCATGATAATAAATGGTCCAGAAAATGCTAATGAGGCACGGATGTAAATTTCTGAAACCTCATTAGCATACGGTCACACGATTCGGAGTCCCAAAGAAGCTCTTCCAGACTCCAAAACAGTGTGTAGCAGTGCGGCGCTTGGGGGAATCTCCTGGAAGGAAATCCTCCTTCTGGAAGCTGCTTCTTCCTGAAAATTTTCCAAACCCTTCCTGTCTACACATTTTCTGGAAGAAGGGGCTTCCAGAAGGAGGATTTCCTTCCGAGAGATTCCCCTGGGAACTGCATTTCTAAACACAGTTTTGGAGTCCAGAAGAGCTTCTTCTGGACTCCGAATCATGTGACCATATGCTAATGAGGTGCCAGAAATTTACATACATGCCTCATTAGCATTTTGTGGGCTGTTTATTAGCATGCCACTTTCAGAACAAGTGGCATGTGTAGAAATGGCCATGAAGAACTAGCAAGTACAGTAATCACCATGAAACCTGTTAGTTCTCAATCAACTTTTCTTTCACAAAATTGGAAATTGTTACCCAAAGCACAATGGCAGGGGTCATGAGATTGTTTTGGATAATCAGCATGTCAAAAAAAAGGACAAGTATTTTAAATACAAGAATCTTTGTGCCTGAAGACTTCATAGAGACTTCAGAGAATAAGGCTTGTTGGCATATTTTTGACGGGACACAGAAATTTCTTTCAGATTGTTGACATTTTTAATCAATGTGTTCCACTACATAACTTTTCTTCCCAAGCAGAATTAATAATTTTTCTGAAAGATAAAAATCTTCTGAATTTATTTTTTATACACCCCCCCTGCCCAACAAGACTACTAAACAATCTTATGAAGTTGTGTAAGATATTTGATGGTGGAAGGTAAAAAAATAATTGGATTAAGAATGTCATTAAATAAAAGTTTAAATTTGTTTGCACGGTTTTATTAAAGACACTTCCTGAAATCTCCAAACTTTGATGGCTGGTTCAGGACCCGGTGGAAGGAAATGACACAGAAGTTGGAGGCCCTCCATTTAGAAGCACTCTGTAATGAGGTGAGAAGAATATGGTTTTTTTTTTTTTTTGCTATCAGTGATTTGTAAAACTTTCTTTTTTGCGTCACAACTTAGCTCCATGTTTCAGCAGCATTCTCATCACCTGTCAGCCATAACCATTAAAAAGATTGAGACGCATGTCAGATCCAATTTGGCAAAACCTTTTATTTCAACTATAACATAAAAGTAAAACCAACTTAAATTGCAGTTTGAAACACTTAAAAAATCTTTGCAGCATTTGTAACCTAAAGAGTGTGGTAAAACTGGAGAGCTGGAAAATGAAATGGACTGGTCTGTTTGTCTGCAGTTACAAATGCATAAATAGTGAGTACTATATTGCAGTAATGTTCTAAATATACTCGATTTTTTTCAAAAGTAAGCTAAGGGTATTTTTGAAAATACTATGTGTTTGTATATGAAAATATTTCAGTGCTGTGAATTTTTATCTTGAAAGGACCTACTTTTCTGGAGTAAGAGACATACCGAAGTAGAAACAGTGGATCTTGTCTTAAAGCTAAAGAATAAATTGGTATGTAACTATAGTAAGTACAGATGAATTTTTTCACCTCATATTATTGAGTGAGTGAATGTGTTTGTGTTTTTTCAGTCACTTCAAATTAAACTGAATTTTCTCCCAAGATTTTGGTAGTTCAGAAAGTTGATGGTGATCATCTTGGCTATTAAATTAAATTTGGGTGGCCTACTTCAACAAACTGGTGACTGAACAGCACTCAGTTTAATTGATGGTTTCAGTCCTGTGCCTAGCTGACCTCTCAAAACTTGGTTTACTAGGACTCACAACCTGACACCCAAGGTTGCTCTCCAGTGCCTTGTTTCTGTTTTTCCCCTCCTTCAGGGCCCCAGAAAGAACTTCACACAGGCTATTTTCTGGGATTACACTATCCCTGCCTGGTGCTGGTTTAATAACAGAAATAATTCAAAACAATCCTTAGGGTCCCATAATAAAGTGCATCACCCTAACCCAAAGTTAATATTTGCCTCTCAAATCTTCTGTCACAGCCACATGTTGTCTTATTTTCCAATCTGCTGTCCCATCTCTTGCAGGCTGGAACTCAAACTTCTGTCTCTGATTGCTAAACCCAAATGCAGGCAGGGATTTCCCACAGGAGCCTCCAACTCACTGGTCCTTTGTCTCCAAATGCTCCTGATGTCAGCATCTTTCCAGCAGGAGCTTCCTGCTACCCTTTATAGGAAAATTAACTGTGATCTCGCATGTGGCTCATTCAGTAATCAGGGTTGGTGAGCAGCAGACCCTCCAGCCTTAAGGGACATGCTACCCAGTTACACTTACCAATGTTGGAAATCCAAGTAGAGAATCTAAAAATTAAGGAATAGTGTCCTGCTCACATTAAAGCCAGAGTGTGATTGTTGTTTTTTTTGTTTTTTGTTTTGTTTTGCTGTTGACTTCAGTAGGAACAAGCCTTGAATCCTAAATGAACCCGGAAAGCAAACGTCACTTCATTCCTGGAAATCAAGCCAAATCAAGGTTGAAATATACTGGTGGAATGAGGAGATGTTTGCATTCCTGCTGTTCATTAGCTAGATGGCATACTTCAAATTCACTAGTTCAATTTCTTCAATGAACATGAAATTCACTTGCAGTTTCTTTAATTGAAAAATTTAATTGTGCCTCTTCTAGTTACAAGCTGACAGAGAACATCTACCTGTGAAACCTGACACCATGGAACAGCTACAGATGCACATTGATGCAATTATACTAGCACTCCCAGATGATTTACAGGATATTCTGCTCAAAACTGGTGCAACATGATTTTTACCAGGAGTTTTATGCAACAAACACACACCACATTTCAAAGCTTCACATGTGAGACTAGCAGAGATCAGTGGAATGGAGCTGTGAGTGGTATACTAATTCTTGGCAATGGACAGTAGAAAAAGCAATTTTAGCTTTTTTTTTTTTTTTTTTTAAATATAAACCTGCAGGAATTCCACTTAAACACTGATAGCACTAACAGAATTTCTGTGTCAATTATGTTTAAAACCAAGTGCTCTTATTCAAAACCTGTGGGTATATGAAACAAGCGGAATCACAGTGCAGTGCTGGCATTGCAGAATATTTTTTAAATTGGTGCTTATGTGTCCATTCATGTTAACTCAGGGGGAAGCAATATTCACACTGGCTATGTAAAGAGACTGCCCCATTTTATGTATATTATTTTTAATTCCTTTTTTTCTGTGGATATTTTTCATCTGGTATTAAATACGAACTGCCATGATATTCCGAGTTAGATGAAGTACATAATAGTTGAGAAATTTTGTTGACATATCATTGCTTATGAATCAGAACTGCTATTATCAGAGGCCTGTGAAAGTATTACATAGGCCCTGAATCTTGTGTTTTATTTTTTAACTCTTCTTAATGATTTTATCACAGTTGCCTCTGAAGAGAAAATGAGTCATCTGTTAAAAACATTATAAGAAAAAAGAAATTGATACATTGTGCTTTAACTTTGTCAATTTTGGTCAGATAATGGGTGCTTGTCTTCACAGGCCTTAATTAATACTAACCTCAGACTAACTATTTTTTATCATGTAACAATTTCAATTATTTTAAAGAGAAACTGTTGAAATTCAGAATTTAAAACTAGCGAAAGGAAACTTAACTATATAATCTCCATCATAAAATATGCATAGTGTTGCTTATTAAATACACCAAGTTTAATTTTACTGTTGCTTATCCTGTCATAGATCTCAGTACTGTTAGCTGGCATAGAATCCATGGAAGCTGAGGATCATTGTATTAATCTAATGGTGTGCTTATCTCTCATGTAAGGAAATTATTGTGTTAGACTGTTTTTTAGAAGGAGGAAATATAGTAGTAGGGATGAGACTATATTACGTCCAGCTGATGGAATCTTATGGATTGTTGAGACTCTATCCAGAAGGCGCTACAACAACAGTGAAGATACTTAGAATACATGCATGCAGTAAACATTCATAAATAACTGTTTTTCATTCTGTATTAAGCAACAAGAATTCGTTGTCACGAGATCACTTTAAATTAAGAAAACTAAGATTGGTATAAAAAGTGTACATTTGTCCTGCATGCAGAATGTGACTGTGAGGATCCATTCCAACCAGGATACAGTGAAGCCTTGATGTACAAATAAATACAGTACTTTACTCTTAGGGGGCAAGTGGCTCACCATTATCAAAAGATTCTGCTTTTTGTGCTTTACATAGGCTAAGATGTCTTGTAATATTGCAGACCTACCATAGAACAAATGTCTTTGTATGATAAATATTTCATACTATATTTCTAAAAATGTCATGTTTAGGTTTAAAGTGTCACATTATTTTTAAGAACATATGTATTTTAATACTCTTACAGTTTGTATAAAAATATTTGAATCAGAAGTTTAACAAATTGTATCAAGACACTGTCGTTGAAATTATATCACTATGGCATTAATTAATCTCTAACTTGCAATTTGTTTTGCACAACTGATAACTAGCATTTCTGACCCTGAAACTGAAAAGTGGCCATTACTCTGGTAAATTCTTTAAATATTTAACTGAAGTACTATATGATACTTTGGAACCATGTAAACTGGCAGCAATTATGTCAGCTTATTACCACTTGACTGAAAATATGTATTTTTGTAAAAGAAAATAAATTTCAATGTTTCGGAATGTTTACTTATTGAGCAAATCACATGTTCAAATTATCTCTTTCACTGAGAAATTATTGAATCTGTTCAGCAGCCTACAGAGAGTGTTCCGTATTTGTGCCTCTGCCAGCTCCTTCATCATTTGCCTTACTGCATCAACAGGGAAGACAGCCCCCCCACCACATGATCAGGAGCAACCGCCACCAGACTCAAAGGAGGATGGGAATGTGAAAGACTGAGAGAATGCTCCAGGGAGCTGGGGAATATGTGAGAAAGGAAGTGGAAAACTTTGGACAAGGGAGGCAGAGGCAGGAAGGACAGAAATTCAGTATAAGCAAGTAACTGGTGAAATAACAGTGGGGAGGGGTGGGGAGAGTTTTGAAGGGACAGGTAAGGAAAGAAGTCTAAGGAGAAAGCATAAGAAAGAGTAGGAAAGAAAGGTAATAACCTCACAGATGCAAGGTGAGATGATGCCAGATGCTTCTACCTACCTTTCATCCTCTGAAAATGCCTTAGAGTATCGAGGTGACAATCTGCTTGGGCTGTCTGCAAGCTAACAGAGGTACCAGTGACCAATACCCAGTGCCAATTTATGTACTGGTTCCAAGGATGCTTACTGTATGATGTATTGTTTTTTGTGTAGTAAGAAACTGTGGAAAAACAAGAAGGAAAGAAAAGAATGGTCCAGTATAGCCTCCTTTTAGTATACAGATAAAGTTGTTGCAGGACAATACAAGAATGATTATTTTTGCCTGCATCTCCAGTCAGCCTCTGACAGTGGTTTTGATCAGGACAGGAAAAGGCCTACAAATGCAAAAGAAAATGAACTCTGGATGAATTAAAAGGGGCATCCTTACAAGAGAGGCAGCAGCAGTTCAGCTGAACCAGACAGAGATACAAAATCCACTCTGGTGGTGTATGAGGAAGTGGTAAGATAGATGTGTATATAGTGTCTGTCCTAAAATTCTGCTTCTGTAAAAGCTTTACTGTAAAAAATTAAGAAACTTTGATTTTGAAGTTGTTTTGTCACTATGCCACTGATCACAAATTCCTGAGGAAAGAACTCGAGGTCCCTGCAGTCAGTTGGGCCTATAGGATAACAGTTGTTACACAGGTGCTGTAGCCCAATCTGTGATAGGTAAAGGTACAAAGTTTAATGCCTGCAAAGGTGCACTGAGACCAAAAAAGAGAGAGTGAGCTAATTATTTTTAACATGACTGCAGCTATGGTCTGATAGAAAAGAATGGACAAAGGAAGGTGTGCATATAACAGTTCTGCATTGTTTTGCTATGCAAGCAAATATCTGAACCAATGTTGAGACTCTGACTACTGATACTATTGTGTTCAGACTCAGTAATTCATGAAGTGAAATAACTTAGATTTAAGCTTTGTTAAATCACCAAGCAATACTTAATACAGCAATATACAGAAAAGGAAATCCACACAAAATCTGAGACTGGAGAAGAAAGGTGGTGTACTTGAGTTCCCTTTTGACTGACTAGCTAAATTTCACCTTTTACGTCCTGCTGAGAACAAAGAAAAATCCTTTGTTTGATCTTGTTTTCAATCAATAAGCCATTTGAGTTATCACTGAGGCCCACCAACAATGGGGGAGCAAATGGGGCTGTTGCCCCTCGGCATAGTGTTTCAAAGGGGGCCAGTTGCACTGGCTGTGTGAGCCGCAGAAGGAGGAGGTGGGCAGCGCTGCTGTCTGGGCACTACTGAGAGCTGACTGCACTGAGAGCTGACTGCACTTGACCCTGCCCCTTCTACTCTTAGCCCCTGCCCCTGACAGGTCATGGAGTCAGGTCCTACTCCCACCTTGCCCCAGGGCTGACAGCAGCTGTCAGCGCTGCTGCTATCACTTACCTGTTATGGATGTGTGTTGTAATGGACAAAACAGTGTAACTGATATTTCTTCATAGCCTGCATTCACAGAAAAGACACAGAAAATGAACTTTTGACCATGAACAACCTTTCATGTTATACGATTTACATTGGTAAACTAGACATGTATTCAATCAGCCACAGCTTTTTCTTCTGGACTCTGAATCATGTGACTGTATGCTAATGAGGTGCCATAAATTTACATCCATGTCTCATTAGCATTTTCTGGGCCGTATACGTATATCTATAATCAGGTCATTATGACAAAAATCATCTGTTAGAGTAACTCCAAGTTTAAAGCATCTTTTGATTATTCTTATTAATTGAAGAAAATATCTGTCTTTTATAGATTACAAGTGATTATTTCTGGACATTGCTCTAGAGATCAAAAGTTTAGAGTAAAAAAAAGACAGTCCGTTATTTAACAACACACTAAAGTCTAGCTAAAATTCATTTTAAATTATAATACACTAGTGTCAGCTAAAGTTCAAAATGAAGAGTGGATAATAGAGTACAGGCTTACTAGAACAAAGATATTCATTTATTTAAAACAAAACCCTCTTTAACAGTGTAGCCAGTATCTTTGGCTAACACAAATGTTCTGGAATTTCGGATCAATTACTCATGAGTTTAATATAAAAATTAAGGATTAATATTTACTACCCAATACAAACATGAGATTGCTTAAGGTGTTTTTTTCTTTGATGTTAGTCTCTATTCCACCACATGCTCTATTTTGGTAACTGGCAATAGAGATTATTTCCTTGAATTCTGGTGCTTGGGAATGGGCAAGTCACTGACCGCTCTGCAAAACGCAGGAGTAAGAACATGAGAGCTTTGGTATCTGAAGAGGAACTATTTTAGCACTATTTGTTACTTTGCAAGGCATTTAACTCCCCTAAATTTAGCTGAGCATAAAACTTTTATAAGACAATAACTGAGTAATTTGAACAAGAGATGGGCATGGACTATATTGTTGGATCTGTGCACTGTAAAACTGAGAAAATTTGGACCTGGAGTTCATTGGCTACTACCCCTATCTACTTATAATCAAGGCACTCACAGTTCAGTCATAAATCCACAGCAATGAATTAATAGATTTTTTTGTTACAATTTTAATTTTTGATCAAATTTTAATTTTTAACTCTTAAAAAAATTGCTTGTTTACAGCAGCATGGCTTTACAGATTTTTGCCATTTGTATTTGTACTTGAATGAAGCCACGTGTCTCATTAGCACCTTGAATCACTACTGCTGAAACATGTTCCAGCTGTCCTTACTCAAACAATATTTGTATTAATCCAGTGAGGTGAAATTTATGTACAGGTTGGACTTCCCTGATACAGCACCCTTGGGACCTGAATGGTCCCAAAGAAGGGAATTTGCTGAGCAGTAGAGGTCCCTGAGCCTGCCCCCAGCTCCACTGCCAGACTCAGCCAGGCTGCCTGCTGCTGTTCCCAGCTCAACTGGCTGCTATGACCCCAGAATCCTTGGTGGGCTGCTGCAGCCCTGGCCCCAGTTCCCCTGGTGGGCAGCCACTTTTAAATCCATTATTTTTACCACAAGATTGCATTAATTACATTAATACATTGACTTGATCATCAAGCTGTGCAGGTTCTGAGGCATCAGTGATGGCCCTCATTAGCACATTTAGAATTATAAATGGAGCCACACTTCATATTATCTTAACATGCAAAATTGATATATGCGTAAACATAGGCTATACAGATTCAGCATTTGAATGTTAAAATTGATTTGTTACAGGTGATATTTATTGTCTTCAAGTTATGCATATTCATATTCATTGGACAATTTTCATAAAGTGTGGGGAAGGGGTTAAACATGACAGGCTCCCACTTTGTTTCCTTAACCTGCTCACGTATCTGCAATGTTTTGGAAACTGAAGCCCAGGATTTGCTATCTGATGTTGAAGCAGAAGCCCAAGCTCTGCTGTCAGTAGTTTAAGTTGAAGCCTAAGCCTGCTTTGTGGGGCCCTCTGTGGTGTGAGGCTCCAGGTGATTATCCTGCTAGCTAACTCTCTGTTCTTCCTCGAGTGTCCCTGTGGGTGCTCCACGATAGGTGTCGGGCTCGCCCTGGCGCCGCAGGTTGGATCTTTTCAGCAGTTTCTGCCGGACCGCGCATGCGCCGGCACGCGCCACTCCCTTGCGCGCTCCTGGCCACGTGCGCGATCCGGTCCGCGCCAGTTCCTCTTTAACCGCCATCGGCTGCAGACGGAATCCACTCAGGCTACGGCCAGAGTTAGCGTATTTAATGTTTTTAAAGTGTTTAGAGTTTCTTTTTCAGTCTTTTAGCTTAAGTTAGCTTGTTATTGTTTTCAAAAAAGAAAAAAGAGTAAAAAGTAAAGTTTTACAGCCTTAGTAGCAAGCGGAGCAGCGGAGGCCCGGGGATGTAAGGCCATTAGGCCTCCTGCCGCGGCAGGCTGAGTCCGAGAGGGGAACAGGCACAGAGAAGGTGCTAAGTACCCTATTAACAACTCAAAGACTCACCACAATGTCCTCTTCAGGATTCAAAAAGTGTGAGTCATGCCATGAAGTGATGCCGGCCTCTGATGGGCACAGTCAGTGCATTAGGTGCCTCGGGGAATCTCATGTCACCCAGAAATGCTCCTTCTGCGCAAAGCTCACAGCCAGAGCAAGGAAGGACAGAGAGATGCGGCTGAAAATGCTGCTCTTTGACAAGGCCCTCCAGCCAGACGCACCAGAGCGGCCTCAGCAGGAGGGACCCGCAGGGGCCCATAAAAGGAAAGCTGCTTCCCTAACCCCATCAGCGCAAAAACGGAGGAAGCTTTCACCAACCCGATCCCTGCCGGCAGCCACAGCGAGCGGGACGGGTGGAGCGCATAGCCCCCAGCCGCAGTCACAGCTGAGCGGCGGCGGCGCAGAGACGCACGTGGCAGAGGCTGAGCCTCCGATAATCAAACAGCTGCCCCGCACCACGGGCAGGGCGGCGGCCAGGCAAGCGCCGGAACTGGTGGCACTGCAGCTAGCGGCACCAACCCCCGGGGAACCAGCGGTGCAGAACTCGCAAGCACGCAGCCTGCAGGCACGGGAGGAGACCACCCGCGCGGCACCACAGCAGAGCGTGCCGAGCACGGCGCAGACAGCGGGGCCAAGATCCCCAACGCGGAAAGGGGCGGAGCCAGCCCCACAGGGGAGGGGAAAGGCAGCACAGAAAACCTGGCACTGCAGCCCTTCTCCAGACAGGGCTGCAGGGCTACTCGCTCTAAGCCCTCCACTTATGCTGCAGACTCCAACGAGGTGGCAGGGGTCACCTCCAGTATACCCTGAGCCCCCATCCCCATTCCTACAGCCAGCATCACCATGGCTCGGACCACCATTGCCCTTCCTGGGCTTTGAACCCCTGGAGTACTGCCACAAATCAGTCTCTCCATTATCTCAATCACCCAGACGATCTCGCTCCCCCAGACACAGGGGGTATGCGCCTCCAGAGTGGTCCAGGTCTCCATCTCTGGAACAGTGCCCGTGTTGCCATGGTCGCCCCTATCACGCGGGGCATAGACACCATAGGCATACTCCCAGGGACAGATCCCCCCAGACGGTTCAATATCCCCGAGGGCAATCGCGGACGGGGACGGAAACGCAGATATCTCTGGGGGAGTTGATTCTGGAACCCCGAGATTTTCCCTCACAAGTATCTAGCGAGAGGATGTATCACCATCAACAGGACCCAGAGGGGTCCAGAGAGGCTTACCCTAGCGGTTCCTCGCTATCTTCCCCTGACGAGGCCACGGCCCAGGGGATGTCCATCCTCCGGACGATCTCAAACAGTTCCAAGAGCTGTTTAAAAGGGTGGCCTTCACGCAAGGCATCCAAACAGCAGAGGTGCAGGAGAAACACCATAAGCTCCCTAAAAACCTGAGACCTCCAGACTCTTCCAAAATAGCTATTCCGCTGATGAAGCAATCATGGAGTCCGCCACCACAATATGGCAGACCCCTGCGTCCACTCCGCCTATAAACAAGAGAGCGGATAAGAAGTACTTCGTCCCGATGAAGGGCATGGAGTTCCTGTTCAGCCACCCACAACCAAATTGTCTGGTGGTGGAATCGTCTCAACAGAGGTCGAAAACTTCTCAGTACAAGACGGGGAACGGACAAGATGCCAAGAAACTAGAGTTGTTCAGCAGAAAGGTCTACTCCTCCTCTACCCTACTGTTGAGAATGGTGAATTACGCAGCGCATCTAGCGAACCATAATTTCGACAACTACTCCAGGCTGACTTCCCTCATGGACTCGCTTCCAGAGGACACGAAGCCGGTGCTCAAGGCCATCGTGCAGGAAGGCTACGCAGCCTCCAGGACAGGAGTTCAGATCGCCCTAGACGTAGCGGATACGGCAGCATGCTCAACAGCTACGGCAGTGGTCATGCGCAGGGAGTCCTGGCTCCAGACATTGGGTATCCCGAGGGATCTGCAGGCGAAGATCGTTGATCTCCCCTTTGACACACAGAAGCTGTTTGCAGTATCAACCACAGCGTCCCCAGTACCACAGGGGCTACAAGCAAGGGCGACATCAACAGCACCAACAGTACAGAACTCCCAGGTGACGTTCTCAACAGAGCCGTGCGTCCTTGGGGCAGGGCCAAAGGCCACAAGTTTGACACACAGATCGAGGGCTGCACTATCACTACCATCGCGCAATGTCATCCGAAGCTACTATTCCACCATCGCCTCCGACCATTCTACGACCAGTGGCAAAAGATCACCACAGACAAATGGGTACTGGAGATCATAGCCACGGGTTACGCGATTCCCTTCCAGTCGCTCCCACCGCCACGACCTCCACCCAGACCCCACCAAAAGGACGCCTTCCACGAAGCGAGACTCAAGCAGGAGGTAGACCATCTTATGCTTATAGGGGCAGTGGAAAGAGTGCCGGAGCAACTCCGAGGGAAAGGGTTCTACTCAAGATACTTCCTCACAGAGAAAAAGACAGGAGGCTGGAGGCCCATCCTAGATCTTCGAGGCCTCAACCGGTACTTGCACAAGCAACGCTTTCGGATGATCACAGTCGCCTCTATGCTTACGGCACTGGACGATGGAGATTGGTTCGCAGCCCTCGACTTACAAGACGCGTATTTCCACAGAACTATTCACCCGGCTCACAGGCGTTTTCTCCGGTTTATGGTAGGCAAAGAACATTTTCAGTACAAGGTTCTGCCGTTCGGCCTCTCCTCGGCCCCCAGAGTCTTCACCAAGACCTTGGCAGTGGTGTCAGCCTACCTGCACAGACAGGGGGTGTTTATATTCCCATATCTGGACGACTGCTTACTGAAAGGGGCCTCGAAGGAGGAGGTACTTTGCATGATACGCGTCACAGCAGACACGTTCTCTTCGCTGGGCCTGGTCATCAATCTGGCAAAATCAAAGATAGACCCCGCACAGGACATAGAGTTCGTAGGGGCATGTATAAATTCCATCACACCAAGGGTTTATCTACCAGATGCCCGCTTTCACGCCATTGGTTCCCTCATGCAAGTCATCACCTTCAGCCCTACGGTGCCGGTTCTGACGTGCTTACAGCTGCTGGGCCACAAGGCAGCAGCAACGTTTGTGGTACAGAACGCCCGATTGCATATGCGCAGCATGCAGCACTGGCTGGCGAGCGTCTACAAACTGGCAGCACACACCGTCCACAGGGTGGTGTCGCCCACGACAGAGGTGCGCAGATCTCTGCAATGGTGGGTGAACCCCAAGAACATGCTAACGGGTGCCCTTTCACCAACCACAAATATCTGTTTTTCTCACTACCGATGCCTCCCACATAGGGTGGGGAGCACACATGGGCGAAAAGGTGACGCAAGGACTGTGGTCCTCCATGGAACAGTCACTGCACATAAATATACTGGAGCTCAGAGCAGTGTTCAACACCTGCAAACACTTTCGAGACCATATACAAGCCAAAGTAGTTGGGATCAGTACAGACAATACCTCCACCATGTTTTATATAAATCAGCAAGGAGGAGCCCGGTCCCGTGCCTTATGTGAGGAAGCAGTCCAATTGTGGAACTGGTGCATCGCCAACAATATAACCTTGAAAGCCTCGTATTTACCAGGCGCTCACAATGTGAAGGCAGACCAGCTGAGCAGGTGCTTTGCACTCACACACGAGTGGCAGATCCGTTCCGATCTGCTACGACCGATTTTTCACGCATGGGAATTTTCCCAGATAGACCTGTTTGCCACTCAACACAACAAGAAGTGCCCACAATACTGCTCCAGGGCAGGACTGGGACAGGGATCCCTGGGGGACGCATTCGCGATCCCGTGGAAGGGCCCCCTGCTCTACGCATTTCCTCCCACAGTGGTTATCCACAAAGTCTTGCAGAAAGCCAGGAGAGAGAAAGCCCGAATGATCCTAGTAGTCCTAACGTGGGATCGACAGCAATGGTTCCCCTTACTCCTGCGCATGTCGGACCATCCACCGATGCCCCTCCTGGTGGCGCCAGATCTGCTCACACAAACCCAGGGGTCCACAGTGCATCCACACCCCCGAGGCCTGCGACTGCAAGCATGGTTAATCCATGGCTCAGCTCCCTAGAGAGCACGTGTACGGAGGGAGTGCAACAAGTCCTAAAAAGTAGCAGGAGGACCTCCACCAGGAAGACCTATAAGCAAAAATGGACTCGATTCACTGCATGGTGTTCTACCAAGCAATTAGTCCCCCTTGCTGCGCCTATACCTGTAATAGTAGAGTATTTACTGGACCTCAAGAGAGGCGGACTCTCCCTATCCTCGTTGAAGGTCCATCTTGCCGCTATATCGGCTTTCAGACACGAGGAGGAAGGGCAGACAGTGTTTGCCCATCCCATGGTTACCAGGTTCCTCAAAGGGCTGGTAAACCTATACCCGCCTCGGAAACCGCTTCCACCTTCGTGGAGCTTGGACCCGGTGCTTAATGTGCTAATGGGACCACCGTTTGAACCCTTAGCCACAGTTTCCCTCCATCTCCTTACGATAAAGACGACCTTCCTTCTTGCAATCACGTCAGCTCGCAGGGTGAGCGAGCTTGCGGCAGTTATGGCAACGCCACCCTGCACGGTATTTTCCAAGGAGGCGGTAACCTTACGGCTGCATCCACCCTTTGTTCCCAAAGTTTCTTCAGAGTTTCATATTAACGAACCTATAGTTTTACCCTCGTTTTATCCAAAGCCTCATAACTCCAACAAAGAGGCGCGCCTACACCTCCTGGACGTGAGGAGGGCGCTGGCTTTCTATATAGACAGGACTAAGTCCTTCCGGAAAACGGATAGACTCCTAGTCTCTCTCGCTCCCAAATCAAAAGGAGAAGGTCTCTCTTCGCAGAGAATCTCGAAGCACATCGTATCCTGCATACAAATGTGCTACGAACTTAGAAAGACTCCTTTACTGGCCCCGCCTAGGACTCACTCCACTAGGACGGTGGCGGCATCAACAGCCTTTTTCAAGGGCATTGTGCTAAAAGACATTTGCAGAGCGGCGACCTGGTCATCCTAGGACGCCTTCGCCAAGCATTATGCCCTTCACAGGGTATTCCAAGAGGATACTCGTCTCTCGACAGCGGTCCTCTCGGGTACAAGCTGCACATGAACCGATTACCCACCTATCTTGGGTTACTGCTGGGTAGTCACCTATCGTGGAGCACCCCTGGGGACACTCGAGGAAGAAAGAGAAGTTACTCACCGTAGTAACGATGGTTCTTCGAGATGTGTCCCCGTGGGTGCTCCACCACCCGCCCATCCTCCCCGCTTCGGATCTCTGTTTAGTATTTTTCAGGAGCATCCGAGGCGGTTGGTCAAGAAACTGGCGGGGACCGGATCGCGCACGCGGCCAGGAGCACACAAGGGAGCGGCGCGCGCCGGCGCATGCGCGGTCCGGCAGAAACTGCTGAAAAGATCCAACCTGCAGCGCCGGGGTGAGCCTGACACCTATCGTGGAGCACCCACGGGGACACATCTCGAAGAACCATCGTTACTACGGTGAGTAACTTCTCTATGCCAGCCCTGAGATTAGGAAGAGAAAAAGAAGCAAAATGATATTCTGTGCTAACTTGCTTTTTAATTTTTATTCATATTGAATTTGACTTAATCATTACTGAAGAGTCAGTCATGTTTCCTATACTTTCTGAGTGAACAGCTTTGCTATATTATGGTCTGTTTACAACATATAAAGGAACTCTGAAGTCATGGGAATACCTCCGCTGGAGAAGGGTTCCTAGCGTGTCAGAAACCCAGTGTAAAAGCTCTCATATGTGGCATTATCTCAATTACTTAGAAAGTATTGGCAGCCAAGTGTAAATTAGGGCACTCCTTAGATTTTTCTTATTTATGTTAGGGCTCATCACCAGAAAAGGGAGGCATAAAATTAATATAGGGACATCCCTGTCCCACTGTTTTATCCTGCTGAAACAAGTTTGTTGGACTTAAAAATGAGGCCAATATAGTAGTAGGCATCCTTCAGTCTACGTAGACTATGGATTGCACCCTTCATAGTTCCATTTGGGATCATCATTTGCAGCGTCAACTGTGACTGTGAAGGCCCAAATGAGAGTGACAGTCCTTGCTGCATCTTGAGGCCAATATGTCATTTTAAGGCACTCATTATACGTTGTTCAAAAGCATTTTCCACATGGAGTTCACACGAGCTAACAGAGGTTCCTTAGCTAAAATCTGCCCTTTGTATATTGTGTATCAATACTGTAGACATAGTTCAATTATAATTGAGATAACAGGTTGTTTGGTTCTCGACTAAATCCTTGCATATTTGCTGCCTTGTGCCCTAGTCTGAAATGTGCTTTATCTTCTCAGCAGTGCGTGTTAACTTGAGAGAAGCAGGATCAGTTTCTCTGAGAGACGTGCTGCCAAGCCCTTCCTTCCAGAACAGGACAGGGGACAGGTTTAGGCGCCCATAGTTAAAGGAGATTTATGACAGTACAACCTCAGGCACTTAGAGCAGGCAGACTACAGCCCCCAATATACAGTGCGGCAAGGACAGGAACTACAGTTCCCGGCGTACCACACTCTACTCGGGGCCAAGGGTGTCGGGTAGCCGACGGCCTTCGGACTGCATCTCCCATCACGCCCTTCGCCAACAACATGATGTTCTGGAGGAGCTCCTGGCGCACAGCTTGCTGGGAGTTGTAGTCGAGGGTTTGTCCGGGTGGAGGCGGGGGAGGGGTGGCGTTGCGGTGGGGATGTGGCGAGCGTGACGTGATTTTGTCCGCGTTGGAACTGGGGTTGGCCGTGGTGGCGAGCGTGACGTGGCAGAGAGCGAGAGAGGCTCCCCTGGACACAAGAGCAGCAGCCGTCGCCGCCAGCATTTGCTGGGCCGGGCCCCCGCGGAGGGATCTGGAAAGAAAGACCGGCTTTAGGGTACAAGCCGCTGCCGCACACACTCCTGCCGCTCCTTCGCCGCCATGGGCCTCACCATTTCCTCGCTTTTCTCACGCCTCTTCGGCAAGAAGCAGATGCGCATCCTCATGGGTAAGAGTACCCTGCACCCGCCTGACGCGGCCTCCAGTCGCCTGCGGCAGCCCGAGTCCTCGATCCGCGCTTGCTGCATCCGCGGCTCGCTGTTCACGCGGCTGGGCCCGAGGTGGGGGAAGGGCTGTGCCGTGGGGCTTCTGGGGATGGAGTGGGAAGTGGGGTCTATTCTGCGGTTCTCACGAGCCGGTCACGGCGCTGCCGGCCTGTGGGACGATGGGGAGGGGAACCGGCTGTTCGTGACCTTCAGGCTGAAGTGGGGAAGACCCGGCCTCTTACCCCGTGGTGGGTGCGTGTGTATGACTTCCCCGTTCCCCTAAGGCCTGCGCCGTTAGCCTGGGTATGGGGCTAGTGCGGACGGCCCGGGTTCGCCTGAAAGAGCTGGGGGAAGGGGCTGTGTTCCTTTCCCTTTTTTTCCCTTGATCTACTCGTCCCGCAGTTCTGTGGCTGGAAAGTGGGGTGGGGTTAATCTTTGTTAGAAACTACCCTAAACACTTTTTCTACTCTTCCCTGACGCTTGTACCCCTCCGCTGTGTGGGTGGGGGCGTTATTTAGCCTCATATGTATGTGTACAGACTCATGAGCTGTGCAACAGGCACAGAATATAAAACATGAAGTTGTAATACGTACGTGTCATATTCTGGTCATTTGTAAAAAGATTTTTTTGGTGTTTGAGGACTGTCCTCTGTTCCAGAAGTTCACTGGATTGGTATGTGAAACCTTCCTCCTCCCATATGTATTTGTGCATGTTAGTCCAGTGAACTGGACTTGAGAACCCCCTTCCACCCACGTTTCCCACTCAAAATCTAATTCTTCTGTAGATGATTAGGTGTCACATGTATCTATCCCAGTTTAAGCTATGTGGCTGTCCTGAACAGGATGTGACAGGAGTAGGTGTGTTAGTATAACTCTGAGAGTTCCTGAACTTGATTGCTAAATAGCTTGCATAAATTCTCATCAGTTTATCCATTTTTGTTGATTTTTTTTCTGAGGAAGACTGTTGCCTTTAAACCCACAATGTGGTGTATCTGGTATATAGGATTATAAAAATACATTTTTTTGCCTCAAATTAGTTTTATTAGGTCATGGTCTAGCCAGTTATACAGTACATTTCAGAGGAGCCACAGTGTAACAGTTCAAACCAGTGACTTCTTACTTGTACTGAAACTGCATCAGTGATATTTAAAATTGCTAGGCCTCCAGTTTTTAACTGGCATGTCCATTCATCAAGAGATCCTGATGGCTCCAGTCAGTGGTGCAGCAGAGCTATACAAGTAGGTTCTCTCCCTGCTGTGGATCTGTGCAGTTTCCAGAAGAGTGAGACATGTCCTTGCAACTCCTCGGTGGAGGGTGATCAGGATAGCTCTGTCCTGCTTCTGCCCCCAGTGCTGGTTCCACCAATCCCAGTGGCTGGGAGCTGTGACCAGTGGAAGCTGAGGGAACAGTACCTGTGGGAAATGATATCTTAGGTTTGTCATCTTTTCAGTAGCAGAAAACCAAACACCACTGCCCTGTCTTTCCCTGAGCCCCTACTCACTCGATCACCCCTCCCTCCCTTCCTGAGCCAGGGAAATGCTATCTGGTTCCTGGAGCCTTCAGAGGTAAGGCTCCCCAGAGCTTGTACCTCCCTGAGCCCCCTCCTGCACCGAACTTCCTCCAGGAACCTGCATCGTGAACCCCAGTGCTCCAGTCCCCTCCCACAAGGAAACTCCCTCCAAGATCTCATTCCAGAGTCCCGTTCCTCCCCGCCCCCCCCAATACCCCAAATGCTTCATCCTCAGCATACACAAGAGTTGGCAATCCTAGCTGGAGTGCTCACAGACCTATATTCCTGTCCCAGCTCAGAATTTCTCTCCATACCCTGAACCCTTCATTTCTGGCCCCACCTGAGAGTCCACAACCCCTCCCACACTCCAGTCCCTGTCCAGCCTGGTGAAAATGTGAGTGAGATGGAGTAGACAGGAGGTGAGAGCTTGAGAAAGGGGAGGACAGAGGTGTTGAACGTAAGAGATTTAGGAGCTGGATAAGTTTATGATGTGTGTATTCAATGTCTCCTTTCCTTCCATTCCTAACTTTATACACTCCTTTTCCTCCAATTGTCGAGCTAGGCAAAAGACACGGAAAGAAGCCCCATCCGTTGCTTCCTAATTAGCAGTAGAGATTGCTATTCATATCTATATAGATATCTGCTATTTATTTTAGAGAGTTTGTATTTCTGAGTGATCTGAGTTATTTTAATACTTTGCACTCCATCAAATATTCCATAAGCTTATTAAGTTTTGTGATTTAAGCACCAAACACATATTTTTAATAAAGACATAATGTTCTCCTAAGGGTAACCTCAAACTAAAACAGATGATTGATTAGAAGGATAATAGTCAGAAGTGCATTATGTTCCACTGGATGTACAAGGTTTCTTAAAAATCATAATTGTCCCATAGACAAATATTAATACTTTGTGTGTTTTATATATTACTCTTAGAAGGGTGACCACCATTTGTGTGTGAAGTATGGAAAGCAGAATTCCAACTCCATCTTGCAGGTGGAGATGGAAAGAGAAGAGTCAGGTGAGATACTAGGTTAATGATTTAACATAGTTAAATTGGGCATAACAGGGGATTAGAATTCAGATATTCTTTGCTCCCACTGCTATGCTTAGGTCAGTAGTCCATAGGTATATTTTAAAACATTACTGAATAACCTTGTTTTTCTTCATATTGCACGTTGTAGACTCTTACTACCGTGTTGCTCTGTTCATCAGCTGTTGATATGGCTGTGCAACTGTTCACCTCTTGATATTAAAAAAGAAACCTGTCTTCCAAAAGGCTTATTAGCTTTCCAGATATTAAACTGCATGGAAAGAGGTAATCATGTTAACTGTGGCTATTTCAAACCAAAGAGCAATTCCTTGTGGGGATTTTGGGAATACCACATGTGTGTTTGAATACAAGTTGGACCACACTCTATCCTGAGCCAGGGGTCTGCTGGACTAGGGGAGGTGAAGGCTTCTCTGCTGACCACCAGCCTTCACTACCATGCTCGCTTGTGGGGCATCAGTCTGCTCCTAGCCACCAGCCCTGGCCACTGGGTAGCATTCCCAATGGCATTGCATTTGACAAATCAGGTCTTTGCTCATGAAGGCTTATGCTCCAGAGTGTCCTTTAGTCTATAAGGTGCCACAGGACTTCTAGTTGCTTTTACTCTTGATCTGGCACAGCTCCCTGCTGCTGGCACATCTGTGGCTTCCCAACCCTAGCTGGGGTTTCCAGATGCAGTGCTGCCACCAGCCCCTACCTGCTGCCACCCTGGCCAGGGCTCCTCTGCCACTGGCCCAGCCCTGGTTCAAGTTCCTGGCTGCTGCTTCGTAGCAGCCGTTGGCCCAGCTGCAGCTGCCTGGCCCTGGTGGGGACTCCCAGCTGGTCTCCGCTCTTGGCTACTGGGGCTCTCTGGTCTGGGCAGGACCATGGATCTTACTGCAGCAGAGTATCCTGGATTTCAGAGGTACAACCTGTGATAACAAACCTGTAATTTAATTCTCACCCCCAACTCCGCCCCAAAAAAAGGCATCCAACCACCTCCCTCCCCCAACAAAAACCTATAAATAACCTTATTAACAAACCCAGTAAAAATCTACTGCATGAATTGTTTGTAACAGCACCTGAAGAACTTAAAGGGTAGAACTGTTTATCTGAATGATAAAATAAGAATAATTATGAACATGTTAATCTATGGAAAAAGAATTAAATTCAGACATTTGGAACATGTTTCCTGCTTCCTAATTTTTACTCTGGCTGAATCAATGTGGTGTTCTTGCATATATTCTGTTTAAAAATTAATCCCTAAATTTTGTGGTCAATCTGTATAAAGTTTTGTTTGTGTTTGGATCATAGGTATGCCATGTCTAGGTGGCTTAGGGTATGTAAAAATAATGTACACAGGGCAAAACTACTCTTGCAAGGTATAGAGTAGGAGAATGGAGTAAAATATAATGCAGTGATAATATCTTTCTGGAGAGCGCTTAGCATTAGGCAGTGGAATTTGGCTGTAATGGTTTGAAATTCTTGCAGCAATGAATATATGTGAGTCTGTAGACTAGAGAGAATTGAATGCAGATATGTAGTGAGTGGATTTAAGAATGGCTTCAGAACAAGTAAATTGCATGAAGTACCAAAAATATCTTTTGGAGGACTTCTCAGAAAGTAGAGGAAAACGCAATGTACAAACCTGACAGTTGAAAGTAGTTGGTATAATTCTCTCAAACAGTTCAGAGAAGTTGCTCATGAGAGCTGCATGCATGATAACCAGTAAGTAAGCATTGTGTGAGCCACTTAAGAAGATACTATAGTGATATTTATATAGATTGGCATTCCTGGGACAAGTGCACTACAAGACTGTGATATGTGAGTGGAAGAGACTATATAAGCAAACTGCTGGCAGGGGGGTGTTCTTGAAATGGGCAAAGTAGATATTACAAAGATCAAACAGACACAAATGCAAGGCTGTAGTTACCATGTTACCCATAATTGCTATCTGAAGAGTTCTTATTAGGTCTTCCTGCACAACTGTCAGTCAACTCTCTTTTACTGCCTTTACTCTTGCTCTGCCTTTGCATCAGACACCAGTAAAGTTGGAAGAAACTGAAAATTGTTAATACTTTGAAAGAGAGGATTCTTATCCTAAATTATCTTGATTATTGTTTCTCATTTATGACTTGGTGGTGTGAAATATCTTTTTTTTTTTTTTTTTCATGTAAACTTGGAAGGGGTGTTAACTGGAATTCTTATCGCCTTTTGTGATGGATAGTAGAATCAACTTTGCTATTTGAAAGAGGACAAGTTTAAGTATATACCTCAAATATAATAATCTTGTTAATCAAATGCTGTCGTAAATATATTTCAGTCTTAGGCAAATAAGAAAAATTGTAAATGGTGTGTCTATATAATGTGAAGTTTAGAAAGAATTCCTGCAGGGTAACATGTAAACTGCCATTTTTTAACTAAAAGAATAACAAATACTAGCTGAAGTATGCTGTAACTCATTATTATTCAAACTTTAGAGTATCAAATCACAAAGTTATTGTTAAAAAATCTAAAAGGGTATAATTTGCATCTTGGAATAAAGAAGTTTGAAGACTGGTTGCCAATAATGCAAACTTTAGACTTTGCGTAACTGATAATTAATTATCTTGTAAAACTGTCTGGCATTTGAACCGGGAGCCTGTTTTGCTGCCATATTATGATTTCTTCTGTATTCATAAATGCTTATTTTCACCATGAAAGTTACAGAAACTTGTGTTAAATCCTTTTGTTCAAAGACTTGCAGGTAAGGCCTGTTTCTGGTAGGGTGGGTGGATTGATTCAAGTCACAGTGATTTGAATACACAGTTGATTAAAATTTTCAGTGATTCAAGTGAATACTTAATTCAACAGAAATAATTAATTCTGATCACTAAACAGTGTTAATTTAGAGCTCAGTACAAATGGTTTTTAGGCAGGCTGGATTAGAGCCATAAGTTGTTGTTGTTGGACTGTAGGTGTAGCATGTTTGTGATAAGGTTCAATTGTAACTCTTAATACTAATTGACTTAAAATTTTTTTAAAACTTTTTTTGTATCATTTATTTTTATCCATCCCGGTTTCTGGCGTTTGAGTATTTATCCCCTCGTATGTTGGCTATAGTGCATTTCTCATCTTTACACAAGAAGCCTACAAGATTCTTTATTGGCATTCCAGTACTGCCAACTCCAAGAACTTACATAAAGAATGGGTGTCCACAAAAGAATGATCTTGTCTTGAAGCATGAGAATTCGAAAAATATAAGGTTTGATTCATTTGCCTTTTGTGTTTTTGAGTCTTTAGGCTATGAATCCCATTTGTAAAGTTTATTTTTTCTGTTTTTGTGAGGGCTTAGAAACTTTTTTTTTTTTTTGAGTTGATGTTATTCCTTAATCATGTATCTAGGCTTTAAGACATGATTTTTTTTTTTTTTTTGAAGTGGGCAGTGGCAATTCTACCATTGAGGTTAGCTTCATATTTATTTTCCAGATTGTCAAATACTGAGCCATTTTGTCTTGACTGAGGTTAGTTTTTGTGGTATCCAGGGGTGTGGGGAGGGGGAGTGTAATAATATGGGAAAGAGTAACCAGTTCAAAATTTTAATTTTCATAGAGTAAGTTCCATCTTTTGTGTTATATTGAGGCTTCTAGAGAGAGTTAAGTATTATGCTCATGTTTCATATGGGGTTTCTATGTAGGTCCAAGCATCTTAACTTCCATTTGGAAATGCCTGGTAAAATGACTGAGAGATGAACATCTCTCTGAACTGCATTTTAAAGACCTGTCTCGTCTGAATCCTCAGGAGGGGTAAGGACCCAGGCAACAGGACCCTGGAATCCTCTGTGGGGGTAAGGACCCAGGCAACAGGGTCTAGCCTGACGCTGCACATCTATATTACAGTTTTATAGCCCTTACAGCAGCAATGGGCAACCTAAGCTAGTGAGTGGGCTGCATAAACGTCCCTCATTTGTTTCAGTGGGCTGCAAGATTATCATAACCAGACGGTGTCGGGATAGGGTATTTTTGTTGTGTTCTCATACTTAGGATTTGCAGGGTCTGATGATTAAACCATAGCTGTGTTTTGATTGGATGCGGAGTGAGCATGGAGCTTTTACAGTCAATATTGTGTGCAATAAGCATGCACCTCACTTCATGTGTCTCTTCTTTGTATGCGTGTCATTTTAGTAAAACTGATGGGAAAACTCACGGAAACCAGCAGATTCTGGAAACCCTGTGCATGAACAACAGTAAACAAAATGTCTGGGGGGGAAGGGTCACACACACAACCCTGATGGGCTGCATGTGCCCTCCGGCTGCAGGTTGCCCACTACTGCCCTCCAGCCTGAGCTCAATGAGCCCAAATCAGCTGACCTGTACCTGTTGTAGGTGTTGAATTGCAGTATAGACATACTGAGAAGTCACTCTTGAACAGTGATATGTTGGGTTGTTCAAGTCGTCATTTCAACACAGTATCACGGGGGTAGCCATATTAGTCTGTATCCTCAAAAACAAGAAGTCCTGTGGCACCATTATAGATTAACAGATTTTTTTTTTTTTTTGTGGAGCATAAGCTTTTGTGGGCGGAGACCCACTTTGTCAGTTGCAATATAAAGAGTCTGCCCTCTGATGCAATCTGACAAAGTGGGTCTTTGCTCTTGAAAGCTTATGCTTAAGAATCTTAGTCCACAAGGTGCCACAGGACTTCCTGTTATTGTTTCAGCACCAATGGTACATTTGAAAGAGTAGACAGTTGCTTTTTGTAGATTTTTCCCCCATCGCTGAGTGTGAACATGTTACAAATGTAGAAAAAATGCTGAAACAATATTAACAATTTTAAACTTTGTCGGTTCAAAGTGCTATTTCAGAGTCACCTACTATTGTAGCTAATCAGCTGAAGTAGTGAGTGTGGATGAACTATTGAAATGAAAAATACATTTGGAGAGCTCTTGAAATAAAATGTTAAGCATTTTGTTGTATGTAAAGAATCTTTTTGGCAAATACAATATATGACCTTTTGGCTCGATAGATTCCAAAATAAATTAAAGCAACTGATTTGTTTAAATATTTTCTTCACAACTGTAAATTAATTTGTATAACATCAATATATCCATAATTGTCAATTACAGTAGAACACTTAATAGGGATAGTGTGCAAATAGAAAATGTACTGTAATGAAGCATTTATTGCGTACTTGAAGAAGGAAGAGGTTTTAAGAGTTTGGTTTCATTCTGAATAAGTGTTTGAGTGCAGATAGTCTCCAACTCATGAATGAGTTACATTCCGAGCACCTGGTCATTAACTTGATTTGGTTGTAAGTCAGGAATACGCTTATTACTGCAATCCCTCGAGGTATGTGAGGGTTGTGTTCTATGCAGCCCTTGTGTACCTTGCATTCCGCTTAAGTAGGGGAGGGCCTGATTTGGGGCCGTGGGAGGTGGCAGGGAGGTTAAGCCTGGGGTTGGTTAGGGCGGCAGGGGTGGTGGGTGGGTGCAGTTGAGCTGGGGCTTGCAGGGGGTTGAGGCGGGGTGGAGACCAGCCATGGGTTTGGAGCTGGGGCTATGGGGGTGGTGGTTAGGGGAGCTGGAGCCCTGGGTGCAGTTTGAAGCCAGAACCCCATGTGCTGGAGAGTTGGGAGCTGGGGCCATGAGGGATTGGGGGGGGTGGGGGTTGAATGGGATGACCCAGGGTGAGGGAGTTAGCGGGGGTGGTACAGTCTGCAGTGGCTGACAGCCAGTGCTTGCTGGCAGGGTGTTAGCTGGGGATGGGGAATGAGTGTTGAGCTGGGCGGAGGGGGTATTGAATGGGTGTGAGTTGAGATGGCAGTGGGGATAGAGCCTCTGTGCATGCTGCCAGCAGCGGCTGCCAGCTAGAGCCCCAAGCTTGAGGTCAGGGTTGAGCTGGGGCTGCAGCAGGGAGGGATTGAGTTGAATGGGGTGGGGTGGTTGAGTGGAGTGGAGGGGAGCCAGGAGCCGGAGGCCCAGGCACGGGTTGAGTCGGAGCCCCATGCATGGGGGTTGAGTGGGGGGGGGCTGCACAACATTAGGAACACTGCCATATTTATTCGATGTGCAGTTTGTCAAAAATCCCAGGACTGCAGGACAGCTGCAAAAATAGCAAATAAGACATTAGTTTGAAACAAGCTACAGTATATTAGTATGGGTGTAAGAAGAAGATAATACAATACACTTGCTGAGTTTGCTGACAGTACTGAATTTGTGGGGGGCTTTTCTGATTTTTGGTTCTCTTGTTTGTGAAAAACATTATTTAAAATATGCTGAAAGCTTTGAGTTCTCAGATGTTTTAATTAAAATGTTTTATGTATGTGTTGAACACTCATTCTTGCAGTTGACTTCTTAAATGAAATTATTCACAGACGTGGTAGGTTGAATGTTGTGTTTTGAATTGGTTTTCTGAGACTGTCTTAATCCTAGTCGTTCTCAAAATACATGTTAATCCATTCACCTGCTGGTGTTTGGAAACACCATGATGGACTACCAAATATTTACTTGAAAAGGCTACTTCTAAAGTTCTGTGGGTACATGCCCACTTAAAAATATAAATTTAAATATACAAACTGAAAATATTCTGCTCAAAAGGGAAACAACAAAAACCCATCACACACCACAATCTGCCTGGAAGGTCAACAACTAGGGTTTTGTTTGAGCACCAAGGAAGCAAATTCCAGAGCACCCTCCTGCAGAATTCAGAAGCAGGGACTGTTAATTGAAACAACCCAATAGATTGAAATGTATGAAAAAGGCATTCGGGGTAGCCGGGACACAAATGACATAGGGCTATTGTATAAATAAGTTTGCATTGTTTGAGAAAGTAAATTGTTGAATGTAGTCTGTGGACCACAGGTGTTGCATCCTCTGCATATGGGGTGTCATTAAGGGCTCTTCTAAAGTATCACTTAAGTTTCTGTAACTTACATTGCTTGGGGTGGTGGTAAGCCACCCACTTGAGCAACCTAAATTATATAGACTTAAATGGTATCCACACTATGCTATATAAGCAGGAGACACTTTCCTGATGACACAGCTTCTGTTTCTCACTGAGGTGGAATAATTATGCTGGTGGGAGAGCACTGTCAGTGGCACAGCTGCATTGGGGTAGCTGCACCAATGTCATGTGGTAGTGTAGACTAGCTCTAAGTGAGTCAGCTGATGTGAAATGCAGCAAAACTTCGAAGTGATCAAGATAGGCCTGCTGCAATAGCCAGAACTGAAGGTAGTAAAGGGATCAATAACGGACAAGGTCCTCATTTTGAGAAGAGTAGGTTCCAGCCTAATGCTGAAAAAGTGAAGGAGTTGCTGCTTAGAAAATACAACAAAGCATATCAAATACAGGAGACCCCTGACTTACTCATAGGTTGTGTTCTTGGGCAACCATGCATAAGTCAGATTTCGCTTACGTCTGGGCTGTGGGAGAAGGAAGTCTGCCGCCCTCGGGTCCCCCAGTCCTGGCTGTGCCTGGCTCCCTGCTCCCATAGGCAGTGGGGAGCCCAGAGCCAGGCACAGCAGTACTGGTCAGTTTCCTGGCTCCTGGGAGTGGTGGGGAGCCAGGAACTAGGTGGCAGCCCAGCTCCCCTCCACTTGCAAGAGCCTGAAAACCAACCAGCGGTGCTCCCTGCCACTCACAATTTCGACTCGTGTTATTGCAAGAAACCCATAAGTTGAAATGTTGTAAGTTGGGTCTAGTGTATATGAAAATACAGTCAGCAAAACCTTCACATGTGAATGGCAGTGTTTTAAAAACAACTTAAAGCTTCTAACATTCATTTCCATGACGCCTAAAGAAGGAGGTTACTTAGATTGCTGATCGTGTAAGTGAGGAATGAATCTCTGGCATTTTAAACTGGAATTCTTAGCTGATTTGGCTTCTGCCTTAAGTGATGGGTGAAGAAGAAAGGAACATACTTAGTAAACCAAAATTTGCCTTTGATAAAAAGTAGCTATTTACCCGATTGTCACTGCAAAGTGACTACTTACCCTGTTGTTTTCAGTGGGATATGTGTGAGGAGCATGATTTAGTTAATACTGTAAAACTAAAATGGAATTTTGTTTTTTTTTTTAGTTGGTTTGGATGCTGCTGGTAAGACAACTATTCTGTATAAATTGAAGCTAGGAGAAATTGTCACCACAATTCCCACTATTGGTAAGAAACCTGATGATTGCTTCTCATGCCATTACTAATGTTAAATGTAACTGAGCTACAAAATCATTTACTTAAAATCCTCTTTTCTCCCAAGATAGCAAAGATGTAAATATTTTACTTTAGGATCTACTTTTCAAGAGCTAGTTGGCGGGGGGTGGATATTTCCTAGGAATTAATATAGAGTTGGACTCTGAGAAATTCTCATTTTTATGAAGTTTTCATACCACAGGTTGCACCTTCCTAGTCTGCACCATTGGGACCTCAGTGATCCCTGAAAAGCGTTTTTGCTAAACCAGGAGGGTTTAATGCCTGCTGGTTCCTGGCCATCCCCTGCTTGCTCTCTGGCTGGGGCTTGCCACTGCAGCTGGCCCTCTGGCCCTGCCTCAGGGATGCCAGCCCGCCAGCCCCACTCAGAGCTCCCTGGGATCTCTGGCCCTCCTGCCTTGGCTCTCTGGTCCAGGAACCTCTCTAGTCCTGCCAGGTGAGGGATGTTGTCAGACCAGAGAGTGCCAGTTTTAGGAGGTGCAACTTGTATAATAATGAAAAAAAGGTAGGGGTGTGTGTGTGTGTGTGTGTGTGTGTGTGTGTGTGTGTGTGTGTGTGTGTGTGTGTGTGTGTGTGTGTGTGTGTGTGTGTGTGTGTGTGTGTGTGTGTGTATACACAAGACACACATCTATATTTCATTAAAAAGTAAAGTTTGTGAAGTTCCTATTTTTTTAGAGGATAGGCTAACACTGTCTGTGTAGAAGTTGTTACTTGTAATGTTAATATTTAGCCATTTGTGTCTCTCTTTTTTTTTAGGTTTTAACGTGGAAACGGTAGAATATAAAAACATTTGTTTCACAGTTTGGGATGTTGGTGGTCAAGATAAAATTAGACCACTTTGGAGGCATTATTTTCAAAACACACAGGTATGAGCTCTTGTTTCACAAGTAAAAAAATATGACTGCATGTGTTCAGATTAAAATAATACTGCTATGTACAGTATCTCCAGAAAATGGTCTGCCATCATTTCCTTTTCCTGAATTGGTCCCCACTATTTGTGGTAGTGTTTTGAGGATCTTTGGCTTTTTGTTTAGGTTTTTCTTTTTCCCACCTGGAACTCCTCATGTCTTGAGCTATGTCTACCCTACAGACTTGTGCTATTGTAGCATTTTCAGTCAGGCATGTGAAGAGTGTAATTCCCTTATGGCAAGTGTTACACCAGGAGAATTTTCCTTTAAGTGAAAGCAGTGAAGGAAGGAGAATTGTAGTTTTACTATCCCAGTGCAAGAGAGCAGTGTTGATGGTACATGTTGAACACACACACTGCCTGCCCGCCCCCAGTTCTGGCATCCTTGGGACCTGACAGGTGCTGAATGCAAGAATATGCCAGACCTTGGGAGGTCAGTATTGCCTAGTAGCATTAGCAAAACTTCCACTACTTACTGGGCTCTCAGAAGACATTTAGGGGTAAATTCCAGCTAAATAACAGCACAGAACACTGAGTCCTAGCTGGTGGCTGTAAACAGACTTTATGGGCCCACTAGAAACTTGGCCACACCCATGGTAACTGGTCGTCCAGCTAACTAAAATCAAGCCACATTACAAATTTGCTGGATGCAAGTATGCCAGATTATATCCGTGCTAGGAGCACTTTGCTGGTGTAGTACGCCGGTGTTCCTATGTCAATAAAGACCTCTTAGACCGCGTCTACACTAGCCCCTTACTTTTGGAAGGGACATGGTAAGGAGCCCCATCGGCAAATGCTAATGAGGTGCTGCCATGACTCTGCGGCACCTCATTATCATAATGCTGGCTTCACAGAGTTCAAAAGTGCTGCTTTCAAATTGCACACCACCCATGTAGACGGGCCTTTCTGAGGGGCCCCCCGGCCATTGAAAGTCCCTTCTTCCTGAAACCAAAGGGACTAATGTAGATATTATTTAATGTCGTCTGACTGGGCTAGACTGTATTCCCATAAGGACCTGCCAGCATTGCTCCTTGTGCCAGAGGGGTCACTGGCCTCTGATGGACTGTCTAGTTTCTTTAAATGTGATCATTTTCTCCTAACCTCCTGTAACCCAAGTGGTACTTCAAATAAAGAAGTGAGTTTTAATGACTAGCTGCCCTTGAATGTATTTCTTCTAATCAAACTGAAGGCAGACAAGACAGATAATATATTTTACTCGAAGAGAAAATCTAAAATAATCATGTGTTGGACGCCTTTGCTTAAAGTGTCTATAAAAATGTTACTAACATATTGTTAATTGGGGTGGGGGAGGGTGTTATTCCTGATAGATATGGCCCAGAACAAGCTCAGTTTGCTGCTTCTCTCACCACTGTCTGAGATTATAATGTGCTCTTTGGGTGGCTAATGAAACTTAGCACATTTCTATACACCCCAGCAGCAGAGAAGATTCATGCTTGTTGCTCTGCTTTTTTGCAGGATTATTTTCTCTGCAGCAAAGCAGGCATGATGATGGGGCATGTACAAACAGGACATTGTAGTGAAATGTTACTAGACAAAAGGACTGATACAATAGTTTAGTGAAAGCGTATCAATTGAGGACCAAAAATGTTAACCTAGTGACATCTTCAGATTTGTATATAGAAGCATCCCCAGGGGCCTCCAAAAGGAGAGAATTCTTTTTCTTTAAAGAAGAGTAGGTTGAACTGCAAGACCTTATGGTGGGGATTTAAAGCGTGGAAAGGAGTATGGAGTAAAACTTTTTTTAAGAGAAATGTGTCAGAAATGGTGTTAGGAACATTTGGTAAAACACACTTTTAAAATCTGAATTATTCTTAAAAGATGGAGAACGTTTTGATAATGCATCTCTAGTCTGATGCAGTGGAACATCTGAAAATAAGGAAAATTATCACAATTTGGCCAGTTACCTTTCCCTGAAATTCGGGTATGCAGAGCACAGTCTGGGAATCAGTCTCATTTGTATGTGGGCTTTTTTCTTAAACCTTTCTGCTAAGTAGCCTAATTTTCACTGTGTATCATGGCACATCTACTGATGACCTAGCTGTCTGAAAAATGTCTACCTCATGCAAACCATGAACTTTCTCTGTATGTGTTAATTAAGACTACTACTTTTTCAGATTTGGAGTCCTTAGACTGGGAAGCAGCCACAACTATGTTCCTTTCCAATAATTCATGTCACCTTTTCTTAGCACTCCACTGCATTATTAAGTTTAATGGTGACTTATCAAAGCTGCTTAACTTTTCCAGGGTCTCATTTTTGTGGTAGATAGCAATGACAGAGAGAGAATTCAGGAAGCAGCAGAAGAACTGCAGAAAATGGTAAATATAAATATCTCAAACAGAATTGACATCTTCTGTATGAACTTCACATCCCATTAACTTTTCTGTAAACAGCGAATATGCCAGTCTTGTTGAAATTTGACAACTTTCATGCTTTCAGAAAGCCTTGTGTACTATAGACCTTCTTACATAATTTATTTCTACTTAACTAAAATTGGTTAGAACATGAGTGGAGTCTGAATCAAAAAATACTCATGATTTCACCAATTCCCTTTGGTATGTAAAACCCAAAAGAAAAGTAATTTATCAGCAGTGACCTGTCTAATACTTAAACTGTTTCAAACAATGTTGCTTTATCTACACTAGTGGAATCTATCCCATGGGTACTTGGTAATCTCAGTTAGAATCTACTCACTATGATTTGAGGAGTGAGAATGTGAAAAGGTTAGAGCGCTTTGCCCTTTAATTTTTAATTGGGTCTGTTTAGCTGCTTGATATAATTAAATGGAAGAATAATTAGTTTGGTCTCTTACTCTGTTAGCTTCAAGAAGATGAGCTGCAAGATGCAGTGCTGCTGCTTTTTGCGAACAAACAGGACTTGCCAAATGCCATGGCAATCAGTGAAATGACAGATAAACTAGGTCTTCAGTCTCTGCGTAACAGAACTGTAAGTAGTAAAGTTTTAATCCAGTTTTTGCAAATAATAATTGCCCTTTAAGTGTTTTTAGGTTTAATCTCTTTTTCTCTGGTAAGCTGCAATGTGTATTTGACATGTACAAAGTATTTCCACAAAAGTGACATAAACACAGACTCTGCATGATAATGATCAATAACATAATAAAATAGTTCATTAGTCATTTTTATAGGAAGTTGCAAACATTGCAGACTTTTTTTAAACATCTTGGGCCATGTTTTAAGTATGTGTTGGCTTTTCTGTTCCATTTGTTGTTTTGAAGGAAGACAGAGAATAGCATTGTGCCAAAGAATATATAGGGAGCAATCTATGATGAAAATGCCCAAGAGGACACTGGAAGCTTCAGCTCCACATCTTTGTTGGGGACTTTAAATCACCATCATATAATTCTTCATCGCACTTACTTTACCTCTTCATGTTGACAGTTTAGGCTTCTGTCATTATGAACTGGTTTTAAAAAGAGAGATGTAGAATCTGACAGTAAAAAATCTTTACCTGTCATCTCAATGGCACTTGATTTTAAAACAAAGAATTTTAAGTTATAAATCCTCTTTACATTTTACTTTTATATTCAATTTAACTTTGTTGCACAACAGACAATGTGTGTGAATATTCAGATGGGAGATGCACCGGGAGAATCTTTAAAACCCAATTGAAATGTGAAGGTTTTTCTTGAAAGTATCCTCTGTTAGTGTTAGGCTTTGGTGGGAAATGAAACTTCATGAAATTGTACTATACTTATACCTTAGTAGTATGCAAGACTGGAATATTTTAAAGTTTACATTATGTTCACTTAATTTTATATATTTCCTCCTAACAGTGGTATGTCCAAGCAACCTGTGCTACACAAGGAACTGGTCTGTATGAGGGACTTGACTGGCTGTCAAATGAGCTCTCAAAACGCTAAATCTAACTGGATGACTTTCTCACCAGGGACATGTTTGATATAAGTGGTCTAGGCTTGTTACAACAAAATTAGTTTGCATCTTGGTTATTAAACAATATCTGGAACGGGTTTGGGCAGGATATTACAGCGTTTCAACTTACTTTGCCAATTATTGTTTACCAAGCTGTATGTTGCAGATGTAGCAATGTGCTTGGATTTAAAAAACAAACTCCTTAACTTTGGAAAAAAGTGTATCTTCTGATTTTACTTCCTTTATGTTAAATGCCTGAATATAGTTATTGTGACACCTTCAAAGTCTGTTTTGAATACTTTTTGAACCCTAATAAATTAAGTAATCTTCTTTAAAGATTCACCCCATACTTTAGTTTACTGATACCTTTTATTATTTCATTCCTCAGACAGTCTGCTGATTTAAAAATGTAGCATTCCATTTATATTTATTTTTCTCCCTTGCCAAAAAAACTTTTTCCAACCAAAAAGACAAAAAAAAAAATTCTACAACACTATTCAAATCTACTGCACTGAGGAATATTTTATTCAACTTGGGTTCCATCAGCCCAGCTTGCCTTTGTGTGAATTGGATTTGATGGGTCTCATAATTCTGTGCTGGTTGCAAAGAGCTCTTGTTGAGATGGTTTATAATACTCAGCAGATTGTCTTCCTTTATATTGTATCTTTTTATGTTGCATGTTGCTTTTTGGTATCAGCCTGAATGTTTTTGCCCAGTGTATAATAGTTCTGCTGAAGTTTTCCTGTTTATTGGTGAACATATCTTCATAAAGAGAAATTTGGAAAAAAAATCATCAAACTCAATGGATTAGCTTCTTCATAACCCACTTGGAATTATTCCTAATAAAATGATAAAATGTATAGTTTTGTGTATGCTCTTATTGATTTTTGTGAAATGGATATGAACATTTGACAGACTTGTTCTTTTTCTATAAACTGAGTTCTACAGTTTGTGAGCACAAATCTCGGTTTTTCAATTTTTGGGGGAGGGACCCTGATGATGGACAGATATCCTGTATACGGTGCAGTAGGTAATCATCATAGAGGCTTAAATAACTCTGTGAAAGTGTCTTTAGAAGCTGTAAATCTAAAATCCTTTTAAGATGTTCAAATATGAAAAATACTAATTAAAATTGTAATAAAACAAGTACAAACTGCCCAAAAAGCATGCATGTCTGTTTCATAGTTGTGTACACTCACAGAACAATATGGATTACAGTAACAAGGCAACAAAATGAGTTCTGGTGGTGCTTACAGGAGAACTTCAGTATCTGTAGGAATTTTTTCTGCTGCTTTAGTAACAGTAAAACTAACAACGGGGGTTCCCTCTACTTTTTCCCAATCTGTGGGCAGAATAAATTTTGTGTGCATCAAGGCATGTGTTGATTTACACCACGAGTGGAAACATGTTGGTGCCTAGTAACAGAGAGAGAGCTGTATTAGTCTATATAGTATTAAAACAAAAATGCAGTCCAGTAGCATTTAAAGATTAACAAAATAATGTATTAGGTGATGAGCTTTTGTGAGACAGACCCACTTCTTCAGATTCAGATGTTGGTGCCGGTGGATGTCTATCAGCTGGGTGGCTACCCAAGTGCTCAGCTTACAGAGAGCACTTCTAGCAACCTGTGTTTGAGAATCCAAGCAAGCCTATGGGTGTTTGACCAGGTCTGTCCTTGCTTCCTTTTTCCCTTCCCTCTCCTCCATCCCAAATACCTATCTGAATTTACAGTAGCAGCTTAACATGTAAAACACATGAATTCTTGCTTGACTGTTTTCATTAGTGTTCAGTTCGTTTTGAATATCCAACAGATATCTTTCCCACTTCATTGAGTGTTTTGGGAGGCTCATTCTGATTAACTTCCAGAAGATAAAACTTAAGTTTTCATTTTCTATCATTGCAACTGTTCAACCACCATATTCTTAAAACACCCCAGGTTCTGCTGGTCATAATGTGTTTTTTGGAACATTTTATGACTAGCAACATTGTATAATGAATCTTCATTTAATTTAATTTATTGTAAGTTTGAGGCACATTGAAAAGATGAGCTATTTTTTAAGGAGTATTTTATATTCCTCAGTTCTGATTATATCCTGCTGTACATGGCTTGGGTGCTAAGAGTTAAGTTTACTCTGAGGTGGGTTTGTTTGTGTTTGTACCTCTGAAAATTAGCCAATAGCTATAGAACACAAAATATCCAATACTTATTTCTAGTCCTCTGAAGATTTATTACACGCATGCTGGCAGACTGACTGCTAACCCCAAGTGGGAGGGTATCCATGGGAAAAAGCAAATTGCTGGGAAGGGTTAAAAGCATCAGCCCTGAAGCTGACAGTCAATGTTTATTGCCAATGTTTATTGGGGGGTATGCATTGATCCTCTTCTCTTAGAGGTTGGAGTACACGACATAATTCTGGCCTACGGAAGTAATGAGAGAAATGCTAGACTTAGGTAAGAAATTTATGTAGGTTTTTATGTCTCTTAACTTTCTCCCTGATTGTTCTGTGATGTTGGATAATTAATGCTTTATTAAGAAATTCTCCTGAGTCACTGCCTCCTCTCTCCCCTGCTCCCCCATCGCAGCCTACAGAGAAGGAGTGTCTTCAGCTGGGGCCAAACCTAGCTGGACCTACTAATGAGATCCAGTTAGTAACATTGGGTGCTGGAATATGGAGACCCAATGTAAAAGTGGTGTGAACTGCTAGATTCCACTCAGAAGTACAGAGATTGGGCTAGGCAAGAGGCACTCCTGGAGAGTCTGAAGCAGGGTCAGATTTATCCAAGATACGATAAGTAAACAATAATGAATTGAAAAAACATAAATATTCCTTATGTTGGCTACCAGTAGAATTGCTACAGTTACTTCCCCAAAGTATCTTAAAATATGTTGAACTGAACACTGTTGAGAAAATTTGTTTGGGTGGATGGTCACAGGCTGCTTTGCAGTTATTAGAATTGTGATCCTATTTGCTAGGTGTCTTGTGAGGACAACTTGATCTTGGAAAAGAGGGAGAAAGGCTGCTGAGCAATTCCTTTTGGTACAGGCATAGAGTGGAGTTGATGTGCTGCTCTGGAGTGGGTGAAGTAAATCAGTTTATAAAGGTATGACAAAATGACAATTTCCTTGTATGCTTTAAGAATAATAAAACCTATGCTTTCTTCTGAGTGATTATCCACACAGTTTCCACTCCGTGTATGAGAGTTTGCATTCTTTGAACTAGCAGTGTCTATTTGTGCTACATAGGTAAAGTCATAAATGGCAGGTAGGCCTCAATTACCACCCAGTTACTTCTTATTGCCCATGTCCAAAAGATGGAATTCTAGTGTCAGCCATTTGCTCTGAGCAAAGGACACTAGTGCATGTTTGTAGTTAAGTTTTAGTTTCAATGTGTGGTTTTTTTTACAATTGTGCTCTCAGGCCACTTGTTCATGAGGAGCCAAAAGCAGTGTCACACCTGGGACCTGAGCAGGCACAGTTTTCCTCTGATTAGGGAATCTTTTTGTCCCCTGAAGGGTATATCTACACTAGGAAACTAGGTCAAATTTGTTAACACTGCTTTTTAGTATCCATTTGGTGAAGTCAAGGGTGCACGTCCACACTGATACATGAAGTTGATGGAGTGCATCACTGACACCTATGACTGTCAGCAATGCATTGTGGGTACATATCCCACAGTTCCTGGAGCTCCTTTGCATTGTGGGTTAAGCTTCCAATGTCTGATGGGACAAAGCTCCACACCTGGTTCTGGGCGTGTGGTGTCAGCCTACCACGGTGCACTTACCTCCTCTCATGCTGGAAAGCACCAGCAAGAAAAGTTTTGGGGCCCTTTTTCCATATCCGTGCAGATGCCATTGCAAGGCTAGCATGGAATGTATCCAGCTTCAAACTGTTCTGGCAAGTACTATGAACACCTTGGGCATTGTGCTGTAGTGTGTGCAGAGGCTAAGCAGCCATCAGAGCAATGAGGACTCTTAAGAAGGCATACACATGTGAGACATTGGAGAAAAGGACTGTGGAGATGCTGGCTGCCCTCAATGCTATGTATACAGTAGAGCATGAGTTCTGGTGCCACAAAACAAGCTCAGACTGACAGGACGTCATGGTCCTCCCATACCCACAGAACAAGCAGTGGCTAGAAAACTTCTGAATGTTGAAAAGCACTTTCATGGAACTTTGTGAATTGCTTTTCCCCCCTCTGACAGTTCAGAAGCAAGTGGTAATAGCTCTATGGAAGCTTGCAATGCCAGACAGCTACCACTCAAGGGGCAATCAATTGTGTGGGCAAATCTGCGGTGAGGACTGCTGTCATTCAGGTAGCCAAGGTAATAAGTTCCCTTTTGTGAAAGACAAGGGCTTCGGGAAACGTGCAGGGCGTAGTGGAGGGTTTTGCTGCAATGGGGTTTTCTAAATCAGGCATAGCTGTTCAGCTTGGGGTATGAGGCCTCTCTTGCATATAGTCACTGTATGCTCCAATCCTTCCCCCCACATACATATATGCACGTGTGCGTGCACACACTTTGTTGGGGCAGTGAAGATTTCCCTTTCTGCCGATGCCAAGGGTGGAAGGAATGGGGCGGGGCAGGGCAGTGCAACGCAACTTAGGCTTTCCTCCTTATGGCAGTGTGTGGGGCTCTCATAGTTGCAGTATGCTCCCTCCCTTGGTTGGGACAGTGAAAACTTTTGCTGGCAATAACTTAATGCTCCTTCCCCTGCTTTCAGGTTGCAAAGAGATATTAACCTCTTTTAGAGTAACAAACACTGGCAAGGAACAGATGCTGACTGTGGCTAGAAGACTGGTCAGTATGATGCACTTCTGTGGTGCGGTGACACCAGATTGCATACTGCTGGGTTGGCATAGAAAGGTGTCCTATGGGGGAGGTTGGAATAAGGCAGGCCTGCCAAAAAGATTAGAGGTAGCCTGTCTGCCTTCATAAATCTCTATCTTTTGGGTAACAGGAACAGAGGGCAAAATATATTTGTCTTTGTAGCTGGACCCTCCCTCAAGGATATGTGACCTTCCTTTAATGCTCTCATTACCTATGGACTTACTGAACATACTGCCTTTTACTACCACACTGACTGCATCATGTCTCAAGGTAGATCATCCTTCCCAAAGAGACCAATTACATCATGTCAGCCAAACCTGTTGGGACAGCCACAGATATCTGAAAAACAGAAAAGGAATAACTTCATTACTGGCTGCATCTGGCATGAGCTTGCAGAGTAATCTCAAAGAGGTTTTTATACCATTTCTAGGCAACTGCTTTGCCTTTAGATGAGCAAGGCTTGAGTTGCTTCTCAGTCTAGCAGAATAGTCAACCAAAATTTCCTTTCCCTTCTGCTACTGGAGCTATTTAAATATACTTAAGAATTCTGAAATCTAACCTCTGTATATTTTTCAACTGTGCACATTCTACTTCTTTAATCCCTTGAGGCCTTCCAAGTATTTTACAATAATTGGGATATGTTAGTTCAGTGTAGATATAAAAATTGAAGCACAAAAAATGTCTTGTCCCATAGTGCAGTCTTGATGAAGTTGCTCTTTCACAATCAGCCATTTCAATCAGCACTCTTTTCCAAAAGTACACAAGAACTTACTTAAATTTAATTGGGTAACTGGTTAAATGCTAAGTTTAACTGATTAAAGAGGTTGGAGGGGGCAGCTCTGTTAGAGACTGGGGCTGCTCCAGCCTCAGCCATTTAGGATAAAGCTTACTGGTTAACCATCCCTAATTCACAATTGCAATTACTTTTGAGTTTCTCCAGCTGTGATCAATGACTATGGAGGGGTATTTGCCGACACACTGAAGACATGACAGACCATGGGGCATTGACACTACTTTCTAAATTGGGTTAAATGCTTTTTTTTTTTTTTTTCTATGACATCAGTTCTCAGAGATGGTGTGCCCACAAAGGAGGTAATGCAGAAGACAGTTGTACTGGAATGTGGACAAATTTAAAGTAAGAGTCTCCCTTCCCCCCACCCCTGAGGCATCTGTTTGGTATAGCTTGCTTTCAAAAAGCAGAACAGGAAGATAAATGGAGATGCTACAGTTTGTACTTGTAAACTGGCTATATGACTTTGAACCACAGAGATATAGGCAAAACCATTGCAATAGTATAGACAGAAAGAGACTTACTGTAGACAAATAAATAGTTGTAGTCCTCAGAATTCATCACCAGCAGGTGAAATACATCATTTAAAACTCAAGTCCCATCCAAAAACATGTTTAATTAAAATACCTTACATGCACAGTACACTGGATACATAGCTGGTAAGCAGAATGCTGTAAACATACTTCAAGCATGTTTTTACACATGTACATTAGTGTGATTCAAAATTATTTTTACTTAGAGTATCCAGAAGCTTCATAAATATTCTTTCCTCAAGAGCTTACAGTCTAAATATGAAATTCAATAAATGAAAAAGGGAGAGCAGCAGGTAACAAGTTATAGTAACATCACCCAGTAACTCATACCAATTGTGTGCGCACATAGTAGTAGTGTACAGTGAGTGTTAATTTTTCATGGTCAGCAACCCTCTTAGCCCTACCATCCTCTCACCCATAGGTACCTGTGAACTCCAGCTGCTCAGCTAAGGCTTGTCAACCTATTCCCTTCTAAGAATCATCTCATATATTCAATGGAATAATTCCATAAAGTCATTCCTCATATTAGAAAAGGTTCTGAGGGCCAGAAAGTAAAAAGTTACAGGCTGGCTGTTCCAATGGTAGGAGGATGTGTATCTACCCTCAGGGCCAGCACCAGGTATAAGGAGGAAGGCTACATTAGAAAGTTGAGGGGGAGGTAACAGTGCATGTGTTTGACCTTGTGCCCTATGACTTTCCTCTCACAATGCTTGGTTACAGAAGAGAGTTCCTCTCCTGGCGTGCTCTCTCTCCTCCCCAACAAGTGTTGTAACAGCTCCAGCTTCTGTCCCTGCGTAGCAGTAGCTCCCTACCCTGGGAAGAGGCCCAACATGCCCCTGAGGTGCCAAGAAGAATGGCACTACTTGGACCCCCATACTAGTTTGACAGGTATGAACTGTCCTGTAATTAAGGGTTCACCTCATAAGAGGCTTACATATAACATTTTTGAAAACTCCATGCCAGATCAGCATGTACACTACTATGAAAATGCTACCACTGTATTTATTACTATGAGGTACATGGATCGATCCTGTTTGAGGGTCAGATTAGCTCACACAATTTGGTTGTTTCTGGAGCAGAGTTAGGGAAGGCTTTTTTTTTTTTTTTGGATGCCCCAAGTCGAAGCAACCCCATAGTTTTAAGTTTAGCAACTTTCCTCCTTTTAAAACATACAGTTTAACTACAATGTTCTAATGGATTTCTAGTCTTCCTAGTGCTTGGTATATACATTCTTATAGTTGATAGAGGTAAGAATTCTATTTGATTAACTTGTTTTACTGTGAAAGACACTGATAACCGAGGGAAAAGAAATACTCAAAGGAGGACAGTATTAACAGGAGCTGAGTTAAAGTTTCAGATGACAACAAGGAGCATTGGTAAAACTTTTTTTTGAAGAACGACTTCTGTTTCCATGACCAATATTTTAGAGAAAGGAAGGCTTGGATAGTGGGTGTTTGAATAGTAAACTATTTCCAGTAAGTATCAATGTACATCCTTAGAGCTCCCCACTATACTCCCACAAAATCCAGGAAAGACTAGATTTTATATTCCTAAAATGAGAAGTATGAGGAAAAAAAAATAAGTTAAAGCTTTCAGGTCTTCTTTATACATCCAACAGATGAAAAAACAGAGCAAATCCAATTTTTAAAAATCATTGCAAGTCACCTTTAAATATTTCCTCCCAAAGAATTAGATACATATTACTTATGTGGAGTGTTATTTTCTTATATACACACACCCAACACAAAAAGAGAGAGTTCTCCAGAAACAACTATGGCTTCCCTGCAAATCAAAAATTGGCAAGGTGAATTCAAAAGCTCCCTCCAACCCAAACTGACCAAAAACTTCTTGTGTTTTCCAATGATACATACAGGGCACAACAGCAGGAATCAATACTCAAATGTATACAGTTTACATTTTTATTTTTAGTGAACTTGATATTGGTTTACAATAATGAACAACTGGTCTTCAAAATTTGATTTTTTCCACCCATTTTAAAAGGTCAAGAAAAGCCTTTCACTGGCTAAAAATTCATCAGTAAGTGGGTAACTAAAACGTTTTTTAAACCATTTTAATCCTAAATTTAATATGGTATTATGCTTATTGTACAAGTCTACTCAAATGTTGGCATCTGACTAGAAGATATCTTGTCATAAAAAGTAGAAGCATACTGAACACACAGCTTGCTAAAACCAAGAGAAGCATGAGGAATGCTGAATGACTAAGAGAATTTATATTTTTGAATCTTTAACACTCATCCTGTACTGAAAATATTTTGATTCGATTCAGCGTAAGTTTGCTTCCCCTCCTTTATATTTTATTCTGAATTACACAACAGGATGCAGTTCGTGTACTTTTATAGAAATCAGATTCATACATCTGTAACAAAATAATCTCTTAATTAAAAACACCTATAAAAAGGTATAATCTGACTTTTTTTCTTTTTAAAACAGCCCTACCTGTCTTACATATATTTGGATTTCGTATTAATGAAGGAAAAAAAGAGAAAGGAGAAATGTGATCGTGCAAATGTTATGGTTGAACAAAATGCTCAATAAGAAATTGATAATCAAAATGACAGACGTGAACTTTTTTCCCCCAATAATCAGTGTAGCATCCTTCTTAATAAAGACAGAATACAAGTTACGTTTCCCTAAAGTAAACAAGTTCCTTGGTTAAAGGCCCAGTACAAATGCCATGCAAATGACAGTTTATTTCCACTTTAAATCACATATTAATGCTATATGATCAGAGGGATGAGAAACACTTGGCAAGGCCTGATACGTGGTAACTTCTTCATGACTTGGCAATGGAATTACCTGTTCAACCTCTAAAGCATTTCTGTCAATGAAAATGTAGTCCAGGCATCCATGAAACCCACCAACATAATTTGTATAAGCAGGTTCTCCACAAGCACTTCGCAGTTTGAAAGGATGAGTTAAAGACATATTGCATCTTTCTTCTTCTCCATTAGAGACCCAGTCTTCATGATCCTCAGAAATATTGCCATTGTTGATAAAACTATACATTCCAGTTGCAGGTGTACTATTAAAATCCCCACAGAATATGACAGGTATGCTAGGATACAGATCACATGTAACATGCCTAATATGAGACAAAGCTACTGCAACTTGGATGAGACGGATGTTTCCACCTATGAACATAAAAGCATATTAATTATTCTTTTTATTCGGTAATTTCAAGTGAGTTTTATAACCCACCCCAACTGCTATTTTCCAACACTATGCATTTTAAAAAGATTAACAAGACTTCAACTTCAGTGCCGGATTACAGGAACTGTGAACCTTAAAAACAATTTTCCCTCCCAAGTAACAGTGAATCTAGAGAAATTAAACATTGGAGGGGTAGCTGAGTTAGTCTGTATCTTCAAGTCCTATAGCACCTTATATAGACTAACATATTTTGGAGCACAAGCTTTTGTGGGCATCTGATGAAGTGGGTCTTTGCCCACGAAAGCTTATGCTCCAAAATGTGTTAGTCTATAAGGTGCCAGAGGATTCTTGTTTTTAGAGAAATCAAGTAAGTTTTTTGCTAAGAATTCAGCAGGGGACCTTTTTCATGCAGTAAATCCCCTAGACTAATGAGCCACTTTCTTCATCCCACCATTTAAGTGGCTCTTTCTGTCCCAACCCCAAAAAAACAAGTTAATCTCCACTCCTTTTTTGGAGCCAGAAAGGAAGACTTGCTTGCTCCTGATGTCAATACCACAATATGGTTCCATCATTTATAGTGAGGATAGAGGGAGAGACAGACACACTGTCAATCCATCAATATTAGCTAATTAGAGTTTGGAAGTAGAATGTGTAATCCAATAACCTTTGCTTCAGCTATATTCTGAACATTGCCAAGCAAACGAGCAAGACTGGAAATCCTCATTGCCAGAGGAACTGTAAGAAGTAGGGAGAAATTTTTCCATTCAGAAAAGTGTAATACGAAAATTCTAGTTGTGGAGGAAAAATACTACTAAATCTAGCTTATATACACATTAGCAATGTTACCTTTTGGATGCCAGTACAGGTGAGTATTGGCTATACAAAGCTTCCTTGAAGGATCATGTGTAGACTGAAGAACCGAAACCTGAATGAAATAGCACTCTTTAACAAAACAGTGTATCAGAATATGCTTTACAGATCTCAGAGAACCTATGTAGACTTGAGCCTTATTAGCGATGAATCATCTCGCACTATGGTGACCATGCAATTCATGTTTTTATTGGGCTGGCAAGTACTTGTTTAACCATAATAGAATACTAATATTTTTGAATGTTTTCTATATTTTCAAATATACTGATTTAAATTACAGAACAGAATACAATTGTACAGTGCTACTTTTTTATTTTGATTACAAATATTTACCCTGTAAAAAGCAAAGAATCTCTCAATTTCCCCTTACAAGTACTGTAGTGCAACATATCTAAAAGGTGAGCTTACAAATGTAGATGTACGCAAAAATACAAAAACAACAGAATTAAAAACAAAGTAAAACTTTAGATCCTACCACTCAGTCCTACTTCTTGTTGAGACAATTGCTCAAAAACCAAGTTTGTTTACATGTGCGGGCAATAATGCTGTCCACTTCTTATGTCACCAGACAGTGAGAACTGGCATTTATATGACACTGTTGTAGTCAACGTTACAAGGTATATGTGCCAGATGTGCTTAGGATTCATATGTTCCTTCATACGTCAACTGTCATTCCAAGAACATACATCCATGCTTGAAAACAGTCCAATGCAGTGCAAACCAACACATGCTCATTTTCATTATCTGAGACACCATCAGCAGAAGATTGATTTTCTTTTCTGGCAATTCTGGTTCTGTAGTTTTTGCATTAGTGTTGCTCTTTTAAGGCTTCTGAAACAATGTTCCACAACTCCTCCCTCTAAGATTTTGGTAGGCATGGTAGGTGAGACTCAAACCTTGGGCTGAGGCCTGTAGCTATCTTTAGAAAGCTCACATTGGTACCTTCTTTGTGTTTTATCAAATTATAAGGGAAAGTGTTCTTAGAACAAACATGTCATGGTTCGTCATCCAAAACTGCTATAACATGAAATATATGGCAGATAAGGGCAAATATCTAGTAAGTAAAACAAACCAGGGGATATCCAATTCTCCCACAAGGAGTTCAGTCACAAACTTAATGCTCTTTTTTTTTTTTAAATGAGCATCAGCAGCATTGAAGTATGTCCTCTGGAAAGGTGGCTGAAGCATAAAGGGGCAGATGAAAGTTTAGAATCTGGAATGTAAATGCCTTGCAATGCCAACTGAAAAAGTGCCATTCAAAAATGTGTTCTCACTTTCAAGTGACAGTACAAATGAGAAATAGACAGCATTATCCTCTCCAAATGTAAATAAACTTGATTCTCTAAGTGGCTGCGTCTATGCTATGAGATAAAATTGAATTTAAAGGAGTCAGCTCAAGATTAAAAAGTCACTGTCTTCACTGTAAATAGTACTAGCTCAAATTAGTGAGCCCTAATACCAATAACGAAATGTTGATATTACAGGAGGGTTATAGTATCAATTTCAAATTTTGAATGAAGACTAGTGTGAAAGCACCATGTCTTTAATTTGAGTTTATTAGCCTCCAGAAGTGTCCCATATGTATGCCACATACCTATGTGATGATCCTCCATGTATGGCTGCTTCCTTTGCTGCTCTCCATCCAGGTGCACAGGCAGCAGGTCACAGGAAGCCCGAAAATTTCTGATTGAATTAGCATTTGAATTCTGCAGTGCCCAGGCCTGCAAATATAAAGGTCTGAAGGCACGGCTGATAGAACCGGGCCGGTTTGGGGGAGGGCTGAAGGCAGAGCTGCCCATCGTGACGCCAACATCCACAGTAGATACGTGGCACAGGGACCCTGGGTGGGTTTGAGGGAGGTCTGAATTCTGTTTCTGGGTGCTCTGAATTCAGGGACAGTGCTTTACATTCTGGGATTCTAACATAAAACACCCACAGGCAACCAAGGCTAAGGCACTGTGGGATAGGAACCCACAATGCACTGCTCATGCTGTTGAACTTGCATAGGGCAATGGGGACACGAACTCAACAAGGAAAAACAATGGTCGAATTTCAAGGTTTGTGGACACAAATTCATATGCTTAAGAATGAGGTTAAAAAATTAATTTATTAAAAATCAAATTTATCTCATAGTGTAGACATAGCCAGTGATTGCTCTAGCAAGAAGTAGGACCTAGTGGGCTTGTAGGCATTTTTTGTTTTGAGTGCAGTTATGCAACAACAACAAAAATCTACATATGTAAAATGCACTTTCATGACAAAGAGCTTGTACTGCAGAACTTGTATAAGGTGAATGGAGAAATACTCTTGTTTTATCATTTTTACAGTGCAAATATTTATAAAAAAATATTAATTACTGTAGTTTGTATTCTATGCTGTATTTTAAACAGTATATTTGAAAATGCACACAATCCAAAATATTTAATACATTTCATATGCTATTTGATTAACCATCCAATTAAAACTACAGTTAATCTACAGCCGTAATTTCATACAGATTTCTATACATTTTGAAAATTGTCAGATTACAATAAGTAAATAGGTTTTGAAAAGTGCACCCAACAGGAAATAGCCATTGTGTACTTGCCACACATGCCATTATAACATTTCTCTGGGACAAAACATTTCTACAATCAGTACAAGTGTTTTTAAAATAACTCATGAAAAATTCCAGCAAAATTAATATTTTTGCAAAATACTATTTTACCAGCCCTGCCTATCAAGTCTCCTACTTGTGCTATACCTTTTCTTCTGCATGTCACTTGCTTGTGAGAAAAGATTTTGGTGCAGCTTTTCCCAATTAAGAATTCACTTTAGTATGGTTTGAAGACAGAAAGAAATCAAGGAACATACAGCATTTAAAATTGTCAGGATCACATTTTTATCAAACCCACAATTTTTAAGTCAGAAATCAAGAGAATGGAGCTAACACTAGCCCACTCACATACCCATTGGAGTGAATAGCACCTGAATGGCACAGATTGCAACCCTACCATGCCTCAGACATATTTGCTTGTTTCACACTTTAAGCAGTGTGAGATTCTGCGTAATTCTTGATAACGTCCATAACTTGTATAGCCTGTCTATAGTTCCTACCCTATTCACAATCACAGCGCTGCCTCACTGAAATCATTTTACTCCATCGCTGCCTGCTCTGTCCCTTCTCTTTCCTGTCAGGAGTAGTTCTATAGTGACCCTCCTGCTAAACAGCAATAGTTCCTCCCACTCGCCCCCACACCCTGTAAGGAGTGGCTGGTACCTGTAGCACGGAGGATCTCTGCAGCACCTTCTCCTGGGCTACAGGGTAGGGGGCTAGCTTCTCCTGCAGATCCTTGTGCAGCGGGTCGGAGAGCAGGGCCTCACTGAACGTGATGTGATGCTCGCTAAGCAGGCGGAACTTATCTCTACGGTAGAAAGTGGCCAAGCCTTCGTGCTGCTTCTCCTTGATCCTGAAGAGCCCCTCGAGGCCGAAGGCGTCCAGCGCCGGGGCCAAGCTATCGGCGAAGACGGACTTATCCACCTCCTGCAAGCAGATGAGGTCGGCGCTGTAACCTGCCAGCTCCTTCTTGAGCAGGTTCTGCCGGTAGTCCAGCTCCAGCGCGTAGGGCGCGCAGTAAGGATAGAGCACAGTCCGCGAGTACTCCGTCTGAGCATAGATGTCAGCCAGGACGTTGTAGGAGACTGTGCGAATTAACCCCTCCCCAGATACCTTTTTGGTATACAGGTGCCGGGAGTCGAAAGTGCAGGCGCCAGGTCCGGCCTCTACGGGGCCGCTGCTCTCCACTTCCCGCGGGAGTCCGTAGCGCTGCTGGCTGTTGCCCGGGATGCAGCGGAGCTTGAGGCGCATTCCGATATGCGCATTGGTGGGCATGAAGACTCGCTCGCTGTCTGAGGTTTCCACCCAGGCGGCGCCCCCCGGGCAGGGCTCGTCCCCACCGCCCCCCGGCTGCTCCCGGTACCAGCGGAAGAGGCTGTGCTGGGGTGCGCCGAACTCTGTGTGGATCTTGGGGCAGACTGGAAAGCCGGCGAGCAGCGAGCGCGGCAGCTGGAGGTCGGTGATGGACGGCGGGTTCCGCTCTACCTGGTACTTGACTTCGCCGATCTGCAGCACGGCACCGTCTTGCCAGGCCTCGGCATTGGGCACTTCCTCAGCCACGGCCTCTCCGTCCCGCGAAAAGAGGCGCACGTCCAGCGGCGCCGCAGGCACAGGCTCCCCGGCCGGGCCCGCCTCCGCCCGCGCTTTCTTGCTCTTCTTGGCCGCCTTGGCGTGGCCCTTGCCGGCGTTGGTGGCGATGCGGGACAGCGCCCGGCCCAACGGCTCCGTCTGGTCCCTCAGCATGTGCTTAGCTCTCCCGTCACTCAGCACGAACCAGATGCTCAGCTTAGGCTCCGACGGGACACAGCGCACCACAGCCCGCTCCATATGGCCGGGCAGGTCTCCGTAGGCGGGAGCGGTAGCAACCACGACGTCGCCGCCGCCGCCGCCACTACTAGCGAAAGCGGCCGATCTGCAGCGGAGCCTGCTCAGGCCGGCAGCGGCTCGTAACCCGCCCCGCAGAAAGGTCCACATGAACGAACCAGCCAGCCCGGCATCCACCATTCATCTGCAACCGCTGAGTTCCGGCTTCGGGCCACGCGCCCAGCCAGTCTCACATTGGTGACAGCACATTCGCTTGCGAACACCCGGAATCCCGCGCCGGGCACAAGCGACGCTGCGTAAGTGCTGATGGGTACTTCGAAAGTCAAACCGGAAACGACGAAAGGGAAGTCTAACCTCTGGGAAATGCATTTGTGATTGGAGGCCCTGGCGCGCATAGGCCGGAATTGCTGAGTATATGGTTCCTGTCAAAAGATGTCTCCACTGAAGGTAACAGAGAGGTAGCTCTGTTAGTTTGTACTCCAACAAAATAAAGGAACAGAAATGTACCACTTTGAAGACTGAGAAAATGATTTATTCGGTGATGAGCTTTCGTGGGACAGACCCACTTTTTCAGATCAATTTTATTTCCAGTACAGACTGACATATATAAGTACAGAGGACCAAAAAGAAAATATTTTTTTTTCTTTGTGGTCCTCTGTACTTATATATGTCAGTCTGTATTGGAAATGAAATTGATCTGAAGAAGTGGATCTGCCTCACGAAAGCTCGTCACCGAATAAATCATTTTGTTAGTTTTTAAAGTGCTACATTTCTGCTGTTTTGTTTTGTTTCCAGTGAAGGTAGTGGGAAGTGAGACACGTCTAGTGTTGCTAAATTCTGCCGCGCACGTACGGAACAGGAAGTCTGGGGTCCTGAGTGCCCTTTTGTATCTCTCAGAGCCTCTTCTAAGGAATTTCCATGGAGAAGATAGACTGTGTTCTTTTAAACTCACCAGGTAATGATCTATTCTCCTTCCCCGAGATGTCAGGCCCTAAGGGAGCCAGGCTTGTTATCAGTTCTCTCCAGTCCCTCTTTCCAGCTGGGGTAGTTTGTATGAAGTAAGATTAACTAAACATCTCTGATGTTAATTGCAAAATTCTCCACCCCCAGAGGGAGAGTATATTGAACCCCCAACAAGAGATTCATTCTTCCAAATAAATGAGATGGGAAAAGAGGAAGACTTGACTCTTCAGAAACTTCAGATTTTTATAAAAACAATGAGGACTCCTGTAGCTTCTTAAAGACTAACACGTTTATTTGGATGTTATTTTTTGTGGGTAAAATCTACTACACTAGGTACTTCTGATTAAGTGGGTTTTATCTATGAAAGCTTATTCCCAAATAAATCTGTTAATCTTTAAGGTGCCACAGGACTTCTTATTTTTGCAGATACAGGCTAACCTGGCTATCCCTTTGAGACTCTTTATAATGCATTCTTAAATATAACACACAGTACATGTCATAGATGTTTGAGGTTTGGACTTATTTTCTGGTTCAGCATGTTTATTGAAAGAAAGAGAAAGAAAATTAAGGAAAGTTAAAAATAGAACAGTTTAATCATTTTAAGGTGTAGTATATGTAAAGGGAGCCTTTTAATAAAAGTATTAGTCATTAGTAATTAGACCTCAATCCAGCTGCCTGTTTGTGATTATTAATTAATGTCTCCTCACAGGGAGGCAGTTGCAAGGTTAAGACGACCTTGGCTAAATCATTTCACTTATCTGTGCCTCAGTTTCCTTATGTGTAAAATAGAGGAAAATAATCCTGAGTCCCTTGGTAAAAGCACTTTTCATGCTAATGATGAAAAGCTGTATAAAAACTAGATATTACTTATTTATTTATTGTTATCACAGTGGGCCCTTGGTAAGTCTCATCAATTCCTTAGATCAAATGTGCAACCTGTGGTTTTGTTAACTTTACTGAGGAAGACAGCAGTAAGAACAGCTATCAGTTGTTATATAGCAAGCTCACAGTTTTTCTTTTTGGATGAATTTATCCTCACAATGATCAAGTGAGATAGGAAAGTACTGTTATCTGTTTTGTATTGATAGAAAACCGAGGCACAGATCCTTAAAGGTATTAAGGTATCTAATTCCCATTGGTCAGTGGGAGTTAGGTGGTTAAATACCTTTGAGAATCTGGGATAGAGACATTACATATACTTCATCTACACTACACTAGAAAGGGTTTGCCTGTACAATTTACACCAATTTCCTCAGTAAAATATGGATTTTTTGCCAGTTTAACTAAATCTACTCCAGTGCTTTACTGACATAGCTATTTTTGTTAGAGCTTTGATTTTTTTTAATGCTTTAAGTGATACAGTTATGACAGAAACTTAAAGTGTAGAGCAGATTTAAGTGACTTGACCATGGTCATGCAATAAGGCTGTGAAAGAGCAGTAAACTGAACCTAATTTTTCTAAGTCCCAGGTGAACACACTATCCACTGGATCAACCTTCCTCTCTGAATAAAAATAATGATTATTTATTTTATTAGTGCTAGACATAATATATTGCAAAACAAAGCTGGAATAAACCTTTTTAATACCTATGTAAACTGATTCATTAAGTAAAACAATCCCAACCCCAAGCACTTATGTTAGTTTTAGGGAAGCAGTCATGTAGTTAATAGTTGGGTTTGCATGCTTCTATATTTGCAAGATCGGGTCCTAAAATTAAACTGTTTGAAGTCTTTGTCCTGTAAGTGAGACCAGAAGTGTTGTGAAAATCGTTTGCAGACTCCTAATATCTTGAGATCCTGATATTTAGTATTTTAGTTCTCAATTAATAAATTCACACATGCACAATATAGAGAAGAAACATTCTGTTTGTCAGTTTAATCATTAGTATAGCTACACATATCTCTTATACACTCCAGTCTGAATTCCTTGATACTTATTTGTATGGATAGGGCTGAATATCTTGTGAAATCAACTAAATTACATAAAATACCAGCATTCTGTATGTAGGATAGAGGTGTAAGTATATGCCCGAGAGAACCAACAATAATGACGCGAGCAGAGCACAGAAGGCTGTTAAGTTCTCTCTCTGAGGTGAGGCTTTTTTGTTCATAAAAGGGCTTCGCAGGCATTGGATCTACGGAAGTAGGTGCAAACTTGGGGGTGAAAGAAGCCCAGTAATTTGCATGGAGCTGGAATTCTTAGCGTTTAGATTTAGCGACGAAGGTCACCTCTAGAGTTGGTGAAACAGCTTGGACCCTTCCTCTGAGTATGTTTCTCATTGCCTTGCCTCTCCTCTCCTCCCCTCTCCCGTCCCGGACACCGTCCCAGTCCCAAGCTCGACGCGAACTGCTGCCGGCGGAGCGGGACACCGCCCACTCCCTGAGCTCGGGCCTGAGCGGAGGAAACTGCCTTGCCTTTGTCGCCATGGCAACCGTGTTTATCGTGGCAACGAGTACCGCCTCTGGAAGAGTTAGACGCTGTCGCCGCTGCAACCGTCCGGGCCCGCTCCCCTCCCGGACAACGAACCCCACGGGGCTCCAGGCAGCGGAGAGAGGTGAGGAGGGAGAGGGGCCAGGGCCACCCGCTGCTACGCTGCCCACCCCACGGCAGGGGGCGGGGTGGGAAGGTTACTGGCTGTGCTGCCTTCCCCATGGCAGGGGGCTGGGAATGTGACAGGCTTTTATGTTGGGACAACACCAGCGGGGGAATAGGAGAAGTTGGTTTTACAGAAATGGACTTTGCTGAGAACTTTCTGCATTTCCAGTTCTGTTTTTTAACCTGAGTTTTTGCCTGCTGAAGAACTTGCTCCCTTAAAATCTAGCTTTTTTTACGGCTTAATCTTGCAGTACGGTTCTAATCCTGTATTCATGTCGTCAGGGTTGTTTCTTCTTCCCTCCATAGCTTGAGCCTCTGACCTGTCCTCATTATAAAACTTGGACCTTGAGTTACAGTCCAGATTCACCCCATCTTGTGGCTTTGCTTTATCTTTTATTTAGGAACAATAACACAACATACGCCCCAATCTAATCTGTGAGACTCGCTTTCCTGATGGTTTACTTCTATGGCCAGGACTACACTAAAGGGGAAGGTTGAATTAAGCTACGTAACTCCACCTACGTTAATTACACAGCCGGAGTGGACATACCTTAATTTGAATGTCCGAGGTTTCTCTGTTGCTGGAGGTCAACAAGGGGCAAACGCTACCGTTGACTTCTCTTATTTCTCATCAGGAGGGGGAGTACCGGCACCAATGGGGGCACCCGGTGAGTTTGATTTAGCACATCCCTACCAGATGTGCTAAATCGAACTCCAGAAGATTGACCTCAGCAGCATCGATCTTCCTTGTAATGACAATGTGCTCTAAGAATGCCTATCCTCTCTGTAGAGAGTCACTTTCACGTCCTTTATAGCATTGGTTTTCTCAGTCAGGGGCACCCCGGGGGTATGCAGAGGTTTTCCAGGGAGTTGCATTAACTCATCTAGATTACATAAAAACACTAGTGAAGTCAGTACAAACTACATTTTCATACAGTGATTTGTTTGTACAGCTCTATAGGCTATGCACTAAAATGTAAAAACAATATTTTCCAAATCATTTGTTCTAAAATTTTATGGTAAAAATGGGAAGGTAAATTGTTTTTCAAGAATAACATCCAGTGATTATTTTTATTTGTATTTTTATGTCTGATTTGTTAAGCAAGTAGTTTTTAAGGGAGGTGAAATTTGGAGGTACACAAGACAAATCAGACTCCTGGAAGGGATACCGTAGGGTACATCTATGTTATAGTAGGGTCAGCATCAATGCTCAGAGATTGATGCACTAGTGGTCTATTTGGCATGCTAAATCAACTGTAGATTGCTTTGCATTCAAACTCTGTATTCTACCCCGACAAGAAGAGTAAGGTAGGCCAACAGGAGAGTTTCTCCTGTCCGCCTCCCATCGTATAGACACTGCAGTAACTCAACCTAAGGTATATCAACTCCAGCTGTGTAATGTACGTAACTGGAGTTAATGTACCTTATGTTATCTTTCTGCTATAATATAGACATAGGCATAGTTTGTAATAGGAGAGCTACTGATGGAATTAAACAGGCATCTGGCATAATAAATCAAATGCATTTCAGTCAGCTTTATAATGGGGTGGCTAGAGGGAATCAGCAGAGCCTTGCCACTCTTTTTTGCTCTGTTTTAAATTTTGCATGCACATTGTGAATTAAATGTGAAGACTAATAACCCAATTGTAATGGATCCGCAGACTGTAAAATATTTCACCATATATTATTTACCTGTAGCCTAATTTTTATTAAGTGAGTCCAGGAGAAAGAAAGAAAGAGAGAGAGAGAGAGAGTTTTGAATGTTGTATATGTTGTTGTTATTCAATTATATTACATTACACTAGTACCTAATCTGAGTTTGTCACAAATGAGAAGTCAGGGTCCCTGACCTGGAGAATTTACAAAATAAAAAGGGAAAAAATGAAGGAGCAGGGAAAGGTATAACATACAAGCAAAGCTGGCTTGGTGTTGCTGACAGGCAAACAACAAGACAGATGTGCAGAAGTAGAACATCAAAATTTAGGACCCTGATCCTGTTGTTTGCTTATAGGCTGGCATAAATTTCATGTTCTGGGGAAGTGGCACAACCAGTGCCAAGTTTGCTAGTGTCTCCATGTTTTTATTATTTATTTGCTTAAAAATAAAGTGAAAAATAAAATAATATATAAATCTCAATTTGTTTGGCAGATTTTATGTACATCTTGTACATGTTTTTGAGTTTCAGTAAGATATGTTATACATGCTGCCACCTACTGGCTGAATATTAGAATGTAGTGTTTAACATTCTGTTACTCGTCCCCTCTTAAAAGCAAATATACAAAATATTAATATTTTGCAGTTGTTTGTTGTATATCAAGGCAGTCAGGGAACTGGCTGCCACTGCAGACAATCATGAGCCATTGTTCCTCGTATCTATCGCCAACCCCTGGCTGTGCCGCAGCAAGTGCCAGCTCCAGCTGCACAGTAACGGACACTGGCCCTGCACTCTGTGTGACTACCCACAGCAGTGGTCATGTGCCTATAGGGCTCCCCACCCATCCCTTTTGCCCTTCCTCCATCTGTCTCTTTCAGCCATGCATCCCCCCATTGTCCCAGCCATTGCTGTTTTTGTGGTCCCATATCCATCCACAGAACACCACTGTCTCCCCAGCTACATCCCACCATTGCCTCTGATCACATCTGATTTCCCTCACATCCAGGATTTAATTTGTCCATGGGCTTGCTGAGAAAAGTGACATTAACAAATAGGCATGCATCTCTTTTCGCAGCAGATTTACTAGCTAGCTGGTAGGCTGTAAAATTATATTTTTATGTTTGTTAATTATAGAATCATAGAATACTAGAACTGGAAGGGACCTCAACAGGCCCTCTCATCAGAACCAAGCAGTATCTATGTCATTTGTTAAATATTTCTAATGATGGATATTCTACAACCACCCTGTGCAATTTATCCCAATAAGTAAGCACCTTGACAGGACATTTTTCATAATGTCCAGTCTAAACCTTCTCTGCTGCAATTTAAGCCCCTGGCTTCTTGTCCTATTTTCAGAAGCTAAGGAAAGTATTTTTTTCTCCCTCCTCCTTGTAACACCCTTTTAGTTACATGAGAGTTGCTATCATGTCCCCTCTCAGCCTTCTCTTTTCCAAACTAAACAAACCCAGTATCACTTTTTACAGTCTCCCAGGTAGCAACCATGGCTGTGTCTACACAGCCCCAGAGCATAGCGCTGCTGATGACAGTGCTATGCTAATAAAGTTTCTAGAAATTGCAAATGATTTCCCATTTGCATACTCACACAGCTTATTAGCATAGCTGCGCAATATTTCACTCCTGGTGGAGGGGGCTGCCAGCATTAAAGAGGCCATGTGGACGTGCTTCTGCTAGCTAAGCCCCCCTCTGTCTTCAGTCCCTTGGTACACATCATGCTTCTTGTGATCCCAAAAGACTGGTCACTTACCTCAACAATTGATACTCCAGATATTATAGCAAAGACAAAATACAGCCAATTCTTTAGTAAACTAATTGTAGGTTTATGACCTAAGAAAAAAATGAGAGGTAAAAGCAGCTCTAATATATTTACAGGTAAATCACAGTTTGTAACTCCAAATGGTGGCAGTGAGATAATAAACTGCCAGTTTCCTAGAACACTTTTCCAGGGCTACCCAGAATAATTTTGGGGATATATGTCATCTCATTCAGTTTTCCTGCCCTATTAGAATCTTAATAGTCCAGAGATGAAGGATCTGTTCTTGAATTCATATTTAGAGTTCCTTGATATAGAGCACTTGCTAACAGTGTTTTTTTTGACACATGATTTTTTTCTTTGATGATGATGGCTAGTGAGAAATGCATTCAGAGTCTTTTCCCTTAGTCATCATACACAATGATCATTTGTTTTGAAACTACCATTTTTGTGTTAAAGTCCTTCCGTTCTTCATTTGCCTTTCACAAGATTTCTTTGATTGATAATTCATTGACAGCAAAAGTTTGCTGTTAGTTATAACAGGAATAGATAAGCAAGAATGTTAAAGTAATGATCCATTAGTTTTTATGAAGTTTAAACATTTGAAGACACATTATACATTCAACATTTACTTTAATATATCCTAATAACAAATAAGTTGTCCTGAATACACTCTTACATTTAACAGTCCCTTTAAATTCACACTAATGCACAAGTGAACTTGGCTGTGATCCTGATTTGATCAAGTTTACCAATATCACACTGCCTGTTCAGAAGGGACAAAATGTTGATGTCCAGTCAAAAAAAAACCCAGAGATATAGCAGATAGACTGGACACCTGAATGACAGAATGAAAAGTGGGGCCACCAAAAAAGCAAGAGATGAGGCAGATCTGTCAGACAGCTGGACCAAACACTTGACCATGAGGCAGATCTGTCAGACGGCTGACCAAAACACTTGACCATGTTCACCATTTCTAGTTATTTTCTTTTGTATGAACCAAAGGCAGAGTGGAGCCCTAAATATCCTGGTGTATTTTGAAGTGTACACAGTACGGTGTTTTTCCATTTTGGAAGCCTGTGTTGTTTAAGATCATGGACACTTTTGTGACTAGCACATTCTATTGCTCATAAAAGTACAATTTAATATAATCTATTCAATTTTTCCTTCATTAGAATAAAATGTATTTTGATATCTTGTTTTCTTGTGCGTTTAGATGTCGTCAAATAGATTGACACCACCTGCTGATAAAGCAACTTGGAATAATTGCTTGCCACCTCTAGTTTTACCTGTGCCATCAACAGCTGGTGTGTCAACATCACACAATAAACTATTGAAATATCGACGATGCAAGGAACAGCAAAGGACTCTTAATCAGATAGTGTGAGTTTCATATAATTCAGTCAATCAATAATGTTCAGATTTATATTAAAGGATCACTGCATTCCTAGGAAGCCGAGCGTATTTAACAATCTTTCTTTCTTTCTTTCTTACTTTCTTTCTTAGCATTTTATACTGTGACCTCTCGCTATATTATCAAAGTACGTTCCATGTCACCTATTACTTTGGTATGAAAGTGCCTTCCATGTAAAATCAATAGCAAGGTCCCTAGTGGACTTCCTGGAATCTCTCTAATAGCTCTGTCTTTACACAGTTAAAACGGGTCTCTTGATGTGTCTTTGTAAAGTGGAAGTGTTTGGAATGAGTATCCATTATGATTGAATGGTTTTTTGAGAAAGGAAGGCTTTGCAATGTCAACTAAGGATGCTCAGACTCTAGGTTAGCCTGAGCTCCTGTAGAAGGTTGTTCTGTAGGTGTCCCCTCAGCAGAGAACGATGTAACCTAGGTCAATGGGGTTAAGAAGCATAGACAAAATGCATAATGGGCTCAATGACTGAATGAAGACTACAGCCACAGTCTGGCAAAGGCTTTAGTACATGCTTACCTTAGTGTGGGAGCCCCATTAATGTCAGTCCTGTGGCACCTTATAGACTAACAGATATTTTGGAGCATAAGCTTTTGTGGGCAAAGACCCGCTTCATCAGATGCATCAGATGAAGTGGGTCTTTGCCGACGAAAGCTTATGCTCCAAAATATCTGTTAGTCTGTAAGGTGCCACACGACTTCTTCTTGTTCTCGAAGATACAGACTAACATGGCTACCTCTCTGATACTTAATTAATGTCAGTGGTACTCCTAACATGTTTAAAGTTAAGCACATGTGTAAGTCATGTGTAGCTACACTGAGATCAGTTGTGGAGATGGTACTCAGTTGTATGGCTGCTCCCAGTGCATCTCTCTTGAAGGTAATAGCTGCACAGTGTCTGGTGTGCACTGCATCTGTACCTGTTCATACTTGGAAACATTTTTCTTTTTACGCAGACTAGAGCTGAGAAATATTTTCCACTTCCATTTTCTTTGGAAATAAGTTGGTTCCTAAATAGATAAAATAAGGGCTGATTTTACAATCTGGTCCATGAATGGGGAAGCTCTACAATTGTACAGTCTTATTGGCTTCAGTGAAACTAAGCCCTGGTGTAAGGCCAGATTTCAGGATCAAGGCCTAAGAATACTTCAGCATAAGGGAACTGGATTAGTGCTGAGGAAAAAAAAGGCAATGGTATTTTTAGTAATAACAATCAAAATCAGTTATATAAAAGCATATGTGTATATGCTGCTTTGCAAGCAGAGTGCAAGATACATTCCCTGCCCTATAATTTTCAGTCTATATCACAATACAAGCTTCACAAGAAGAACATTTAAAATTCTGCATTTTCAGTTCTTAACATCTGAAGCCAAATCCTGATCTTTTATTAGTGTCTGTAGTGGCAGAATAAGGACACTTGGAATGCTCAGTTGTTAACTATGTTGCACTGGTAATGTATTATACAATAAAATGACTGCTGAGCTGAATTATGATAGGCTGAGAATGTTCTCTTAAAGTGTGGTAGTAAATTATCTTGTTAAATTAATTCTCCTTAAAAAAGGGCAGTTATGATCCTCGCACATTTAGTGTCATTGGTGGGCTGAGATACATTATTTGCAGTTATGTTACAAAAGAATTTCATACTCATAATAATATTATCCGTGCTTAAATATTGATGTATGTCCTTAGACTGTGTAGTGTGTGAATAGCTTTAAAATGACAACTTCTACTCTTGTTAACATGAATGTACTGTTGAGAAAGAGAAGAAAATACCTTATATGTGTTTAAAGGGACATCTAAACCGGAAATCTAGTCAGTTTTAAAAATAAATTCAAAATGGTTTCCACTATTGTACATGTCCCTGAGTCCCCTTGCCAATATTTGTGGATTTTATTATAAGATTTTTCTGCTTTGTAAAATGATTTTCCTCTCATTGATATGTGGATTGCCCCTGCCCCAGGAAACAGTAACACATCTGTCAAATGCTTCAAGTAAAGGAACTGAAAAAATAAATAACAATCAGTTTTTCCTCTCTCATCTCTTTCAGTTTTCAGTAGTCTTGGGCAATGACAGAAGAATAATTTTCAGATAAAGTGTGACTTTTTTAAATGGTCTCTTCTGAATTGTAATGTTTATTTTAGTATTGTACATATGTAACGCCGACCAAGGACTGGTGTACTTCAGCCCCATCCCTGGGAACTACATGCTTCCCTGGGCTGAGGCTGAAATGCACTGGTCCTTGGGCTACACATATATTTAGTAAACTTGACAGATACTCTTCAAATGCAATGTTTTAATTTTAAAATATGGAAGACAGTTTATTCCTAACATTTCATATAATATCTAAAATAACCTTGTTCTGTTATGTATATTAGGAATGGGCCCGCTAATTGTAATCAAATATATTATTGCTATTGTGATGTTTAATTTGTAATCTAGATGGCCAATTGCAAGGTGATACCAAAACATGAAAATTAAGAAAAAGGCACTCTTGATGTTGAATACAGTCTGATGTTACGTTAACTAAACAAAGAATGCAGTAGTAGGAAATATGAAAATGCAGTTTTAGTTTCAGACTTATTGGCAGTGATTGATTGTTTATCTTATTCAATATATACCAAGGAAATATATGTTAATGTACAGTGTATTCACATTAAATAGGTTGGGATGTTTTGATTGCTAAGGTCAACATGACAGGCAAACACCAGTCATCTACACTTTTCTAAAGGCTATTTAATTATTTTAGTTATTTTTCAATTTATAAATTAATTTAATTAAAAGGTGAGCATTCTTTTCATTTCTTAAAATATTTTAAAAATATAATTAGACTGTGTCAGAAACTCAGCTTCATTCACTCTTTGACATAATGCACTCAGTAGGGACCAACTACAGATGTTTTAAGAAATATCTAGGGAGAAAAATCAATCATGGTTATCAGTCTTATGTGTTTGTATGTACATGTGCGCGCACACACACACACACACAGAGACAATATTATTATTTTGGAGAGTCTTACTCTGTGGCAATAGTTGAAATAGTTGGTACATATGAAAAAGGAATTTGCAGCACTTTAAAATGGTTATACAGTGTTGGCTATGTCTACACTAGCCCCTTCCTTTCTGAAGGGGCATGGTAATGTGCAAGTTGGGCAGATGCTAATGAGGCGCTGCCATGAATATGAAAGCAGCACCTTCAAATCACATGCAGCCACCATTATGCTAATGAGGTACTGCATAGTCATGGCAGTGCCTTATTAGCATCTTCCCAACTCTCTCATTACCGTGTACCTTCTGAAAGGAAAGGGCTAGTGTAGATGTAGCCATTATGTTTAAAACATTGTTTAAAAGTTTAAACACTTTTTCCAACTATATTCAGAATTGACCAGGCTTTAAAAAATTATAAAGCAACAATGGAAGAAAAGTATGAGAGAGCTCCCACGCCTTCTGAGCCAGAACTGCCTTCTACAGTGAGTTTTTAATTCCTTTCACTTGTAATACTTAATTTTGATCATGCTATGTTTGCTTCTTGTTGATGATGTATCTACATAAGAATGGCCATACTGGATCAGACTAAAGGTCCTTCTAGACCAGTATCCTGTCTTCTGTCAGTGGCTAATGCCAGATGCTCCAGAGGGAATGTAATAACTGAATGAGCCCTCTCTTGTCATCCATTTCCAGCCTCCGACAAAAAGAGCTTAGGGCCACCATTCCTATCCATCCTAACTAATAAGTATTGATGGACCTAACCTCCATGAATTTAATTATTTTTTGAACCCTGATAAGGTCCTGGTCTTCACAAAATCTTCTGGCAAGGAGTTCCACAGTTTGACTATGCACTGTGTGAACAAAAGCTTCCTTTTGTTGATTTTAAACCTGCTACATATTACCTTCATTTGGTGACCCCCTACTACTTATGTCATGGGAGCAAGTAAATAACTAGTCCTTATTCACTTTCTCCATACCAGTCATCATTTTATAGACCTCTATCATATCCCCACTTAATTTCCTCTTTTCTAAGAAGAAAAGTCTCAATCTTGTTAATCTCTCTTCATATGGCATCCTTTCCAAATCCCTAAATATTTTGTTGCCTTTTTCGAAACCTTTTCCAATTCCAGTATGTCTTTTTTGAGATAAGGTGACCACATCTGTATGCAGTATTGAAGATGTGGGCATACTATAGATTTATATAGAGGAAATAAGGTATTCTTTGATTTATTCAGTATTCTTTTTTTAATTGTTCCGAACATTTTGTTTGCTGTTTTGACTCCTGCAGCACATTTAGTCTCTTATCTGCAAATATTGAGCTAACTAGGGCCCAATGGCACACTAAGTCATAAATAATTTTATTCATGTAAGTAATTCCATTGAATTTAGTATATAGATGCAAAAGTGTTTTCAGGCTGAGTCTTTGACTGTCAATAATATTTGTTCAGCTTGTGAATCAAGATTTATATTAATAGGTACGTTTTCTGATTTGGCTTCTCATTGTTTATATTATTACTTTGGTATGTTATTTATTCTTTTTTTTTTTAAACAGATGAACAGCGAACAAAAAAAACGAAGAGTGAGTTAAGTTGTTTAATATTCTACTCCTCTGAAAAGAAGCACTGTTGAAATGGTTTCTGTGTTGAAATAATACAGAATTAGCCTGTGTATGAGGAATTAAGAGTGTTAAATTAGATCAGCTTCCAACAATTACCTTTTGGAAGATGTGGCTGTCATGCTGTCTGGAGTAGCTCATGACCATGAGTGCCTACATCAGGACAGTACCAGAGAGATAGCCATGTTAGTCTGTAATCCCAGAAAGATGGTTTCTTTTTTTCACAACAATGTCTCGCTACTGACTCAGATTTTGCTTATGGTCCACGATGACCCCTACATCCATTTCTGTGATACTCCTTCCCAGGCTGTCATTTCCCATTTTATTATATGTAAAACTGATAGGTCCTTCCTAAGTGGAAAACTTTGCTTTTCTCCTTGTTGAATTTCATCCTATTTACCTCAAACCATTTCTCAAATTTGTCCAGATAATTTTGAATTATAATCCTCTCTTCTAAAGCACTTGTAACGCCGCCCAGATTGATATAATCCTAGGGCTGTAGATTTAAAGAAGTGGGTCTGTCCCACGAAAACTCATCACCTAATAAACTATTTTGCTGGTCTGTAAAGTGCTACATGATTGCTTTTTTGTTTTGATACCTCAGGACAGACTGTCAAAAACAGGATAGACAGCTCAAACTGGTGGTATGTTCTGTAATTAGCTTTCACCAACCTCGTAACAAATGTGAATTCCTGGATAAGTATTCGGGACAATTGCTGAAGAGGAACATGGGAGGCGGGTACTGCCCATGTGACTCCTCCCTGCACCACCCATATCCCAGGGGAGGTCAGGACAATACTCCCCTCTACTCCAGGCCCCATCTCTTCCCCACTCTACTCTGCCATTGCCTCGCCTCTTCCCCCAAGTGACATGGCATGGGGAGACTAGATGGGCGGGGAAGGAGCAGCACTGGCAGCATGGGTTGGGCGCACCTGCATTCACCAGCAGTGATGTGGGGAAGTGGAGTGCCATGACCCTTGCCCATTCCGCTCTTCTGGCTGTTTTGCTCCGCTTCCCAATGGTGAGTTTGGCAGTGATCCTGCCCCCTCCCTTGAGCAATGCAGCTGGGAGACAGGGAAGCAGAGTGGGCTAGGAGTGTATCATTTTTTTCCCTTGCCACTGCCAGTGAGTGCCGGGGGAAATCCCTGCTGCTGGTGTCAGACTCCTCCTCTAGTCCCATGGGCCACACAGAGGCTCTGGTCTGTTCCCTACCACCCACGGTATTTGAGGGGCACATTCGTCTTCATGCTAACCCTCTGCCCCATGTTCTACTCCTGATCACTGTAACAGTCTTACTCTCAAGTCACAGGCGGTCCCTTAGGCCAGAAGGGAAGATTTCTGTGCCTTGTTTCACAAATTCAGAAAAAGCATTTTCAAAATTATAAAGCAAAATTTATATGTTTCCTTATAGCATGAAATATGCACAAGTGAGATTAATATATGCAGCAACTTGCAAGTATTCCAAAATCTAAATATGAAATACATTCTTGTAATATTAATGCCAATGATGATGAAAACTACCCTAGAAGTGAGTTGGTTTGGTTTCCAGTCACAAGTAATTGATTATTAGCTAATGCCCATAGGGTCAGTTCTGTTCAATATGTTGATCAGTGATTTAGATAATAGCATGAAGAGTACATTCATAAAGTTTGTAGACGGTATCAATCTGGGAGTTGTTACACGTGCTTTAGAGGATATGATTGTAATTCAAAACTATCTAGACAAATCTGAGGAATGGTTTGATTTAAATAGGATGAAATTCAACAAGGAGAAAAGCAAAGTACACCACTTAGGAAGGAACTATCAGTTTTACACATAATAAACTGGGGAAATGACAGCTTAGTAAGGAGCATCATGGAAGTGGATCTAGGGGTCATAGTGGACCATAAACAAAATCTGAGTCAATAGCGAGACACTGTTGCGGAAAAAAATAAAAATAAAACCATAATTCTGGGATATATTAGTAGGAGTGTTGCAAGGAAGACATACAAACTAATTCTTCCACTCTGCTCTGTGCTGATTAGGCCTCAGATGAAGTACTGAGTCCAGTTCTGGGCATCACATGTCAGAAAAGATATGGACAAATAAGTGAAGGTCCAGAAAAGAGCAACAAAAATGCTTAAAGGTCTAGAAAACATGATCTCTGAGGGAAGACTAAAACAACTTGTTTAGTCTGGAAAAGAGAAGACTGGGAGGGGACATGATAAAAGCTTTCAGGTACCTAAAAGGTTGCTATGAGGAGGAGGGAGAGAAATTATTCTCTTTAACTTCTGATGATAGGACAAGAGACAACGGGGTTATACTGCAGAAAGAGAGGTTTATGATGGACTTTAGGAATAACTTCCTAGCAGTTATGGTGGTTAAACACAGGAAAAAATTGCCTAGGGAAGATGTGGACTCTCCAGCATTAATGATTTTTTCAGAGTTGGTCAAAACACCTGTCAGATATGGTCTAGTCCTCTACCAAGATTGCAGGGGACTGGACTTGATGACCTCTTGAGGTTCCTTCCAGTTCTATAATTCTCTGGCCTTGGCAGAGTTGGCACTTGGTTTAATAATGTTATAGTGGCTTTAGAGGCAAAACAGGAATGATCATTTCCTGATCCCATGGAGGGAAAATACAATATGTTTCACTAAGAATGTAGCTCATTAAAGCCAATAGAAATAATTCTTCTAACATAGAAGGCATAGCACCTGGGAAATGGAAAGGTTTGGGAATTACGGAAGTTGTGCCCTGGTTTTAAGGAGAAAATTCATATATATGTGCAAATCATGGAGGTAATAACTTCTTATTCTGGAGAAAGGTGTAACTGTGAACCACTCTGCTCTCAGACTGTTCAGTTCAGCATCTGTGCTAAACTAAAAAGAGCCTTGACCACACCTGCTTAGCCAATGTATTACATACACTTTTCCTGTCAAGTAAGTGCATCCTCAATGTCTAATACCCATAGGTGTTCAGCTCTTAATGTGGGTAGTAACAAACGCATCACCCAGCTCATATCTCACTGGTCTGCTGTGCCAGGTAAATGATTAATTGAGCTGGTTTAATATCAGAAGAGGATACAGTAGACACCTGACTTACGCAGAGGTTGCGTCTTGGCAACCCTGCATAAGCTGAACTTTGGGGTAACTCGGAGGGTTACTGTGGAGCGGCAGGGAGCCAGGCACCAGGTGGCAGCCTGGTTCCCGGCTCCTCTTTGCTTGCAGCACCTGGAAAATTGACCAGCAATGTGATGGTCAGTTTCCTGGCTCCCACAGTGAGGTGGGCAACTGGGAGCCAGGCTGCCACTTTTGGGACCTGGGAAACTGATCAGCAATGTGGTGGTCAGTTTCCCAGGTCCTGCCAGCAGAGGGGAGCCAGGAGCCAGGCTGCCACCCTTGACAGGAGCAGTTTCCCTGCTCCTCTCAGGGATGGCAGCCTGACTCTTGGCTGCCACCCTTGACAGGAGTGGCTGCTGCCGCTGACAGAAGTGGGAAAACTGCTCCTGTCAGGGTGGCAACAGTCAGGGTCCCGCCACTGACAGGAGCAGTATCCCTGCTCCTCTTGGGGCAGCAGTTGCATTAAACTGAGATTCATGCAACTCAGTTGCGTGTATCTCAGGAGTTTACTGTGTCCCTTTTGTAATCTAAGTCACAAAGATGCGTAAGCATTAGCAGAAATGGTCAGTAATGAGGCATGCAAAAATCTTTCACCTGTTCTGGAGCAGCCTTCAGTGTACTTTGGGAGAATGATAATCCTTGTGACACCCTGCCTCTACTCATGTAGGTCTGGATTTAGAGGATTAATGATTCTGATGTTATGGTCCTTTCAGATCAACTACCTGTTTATGAAGAAGTGTGTGGAAAGTAACCCAGTAGTTCCTATTCAGCAGCAGTGGCTGACTTCTATGCTTACTCTGGTGCCTCAGTTCCTCATGGAAGGCAAGAACAGAGGGTTACTGGTTGAAGAGCTTTTAGATGAGGTAACAAAGGATTTTGAAATGAGCATGAAGAGATGTGTGGGTAAGAACTACATACTATGTATATTAAATTTATTAATGTATGAATGTATATATGTTGTAATCCATTCAACATGGAGCTGCTGAAGATCATCATTGGAGGAAAAAGAGATGTCCTTACTTTGCATTAATTAACTTAAAGTAATATAATTGAAGACCAAATAGTTGGTAGTTTTCACTTGAGGTAGCAGGCCAAGTTAAAGATTATACAGGGTCTAGTCTTTAACTCAGGCAATTCACTCATGTGAAGACTATAAACCAGTGGTGGGCAACCTGCTGCCTGAGAGCTGCATGCAGCCCATCAGGGTTCTATGTGTGGCCCACAAGATATTTTGTTTACTGTTGCCCATGATTCGGCTGGTTTTTGTCTGCATATTTTTTTTCCTTTCTAGTATTATTACAGTGACACGCGCATAAAGCAAGGGCACATAAAGTATGGTGTATGCACATCCCATTGTGTGAGAGCTGTGCACTCCCTCAGGATTCACAGTGCTGCTATGGATCATTCGGCACATCCTGCAAATTCTAGATGTGCAAGTGCAATTAGCAAAACTACCCTATCCCAGGAGACTAGCTTGGTATTAACAATCCTGTGGTCTACTGAGATGAAGGAGAGCCACCCATACAGCCTACTCAATGTTGCTATAAACAGTCTCGTCTTTGTTTGGGTATCACCTTGGATTAAATAATTTTAGTTATTTTATTCAATCTGAGAACATACCTATTTTCCTACTGATGACACAACTTTCACAACTTATCCCCACCTTACCCTCATTTTTATGTTAAAGAGCCCTTCTTTGTAGCCTCCTATCTTTCAGGGATATTAGCTTGTGTTTTTCATTAGCAAATATTTTTTCATAAGTACCCTCATCCTTTTTTCCCATGTTAGTCCTTATGCAGGAACAAGCTCTTGGAAGAAGTATCGCAAAGAAACTAAGTTATCCTTCAAATCTCTCCAGAAAACTTGACCTCTGTCATGCTGCCTGCAAAGTAATTGATAACATCTAGGCAGCAGATGTAATCAAAATTGTCTCATTGTTAATTTGTGCTGCTTCCCATCTGTCTGTTTTTCCTGTTTGTTTTCTTTAAGAACATATGATTATAGATAGTATATAGTACATAGATTGTAAGGATAAGTCATTTTGTTTTTTGTGTATGAGGTGCCTGCTTCAAGAGGGACCTGATTTCTTATTGGGGCCCCTGTGCGTTACAATAATACAAATAATATAATAATAATGTTTGGATTAGTTTCCTTCTACTTTCTACTGTTATTAAAGCAAACATTATAAACAATCTCATAGTAGGATGAAGATGAACCAGATGACAAATGCCCTTCTTACATTTTTTATTTTGCGAGTTATAAAATGAGGTGCTTAAAACTGGAACTGAATATTTTTTGTTGTAAATGTTTTTATAGACATTTTTGAAACTTTTTTCAAAAGATTTTAAAATGAAGTTTTAAAACTGATTTTTTCAGCCTAAAGCTTCCATATTTTTCCAAACTAAAAGTTTCTGAAAACTGCAAAAGTATCTGTGACAAAAGATTTGCACCCAATGTTTTTGTGACTAATATTTAAAAATAATAGGTTGGATTATTCTTTTAATTTAAATTGTTAACAGCATGTAGATAGTGTCCCTATTACTACCAATACTCTTTTGAGAGAGGAGAGGTTTAATGACCATTTGTAGTCTGAACTTCATTTAAAGTTTGATCTGTTGCACGTACTTCAGTAGAAGGTTTTTTAAGAGTAGTAATTATTTTATATGTTAAGTATCAGATTATTCAAAACTTTGTGAAGATTAAGGGACAGTCTGATAGGAAAGTAGACTCCTTATTTGAAATCAGTTTTTCACAAAATAAACTTGACAATAAAAGCTTTTTAAATGTCCTCATCAGTTGGGAAAACCCTTCTGAAAATTTAAGTGATAGTTAAATCTGCATTATATCAGAGTCTTGGTCCTCCCTAGGGAAATAGAGAAAAAATAACAGTCAGTTTCCTTTTGTGCAAATTAAAGATTTTTAATTGCCTTCTAATAGTTACATATTTATACATACATTCTAGTGCGAAGTGTTCTTGTTAAACCTGATGTAAAAGGGCTTGAAGATGAAAAGGAAGGACCATTACCGGTATCACCTTTGTGAGTAAATTAAGAAGTAGCCTAGTGACTAATTACCCTTTCAGTTGCTCGTACTACCATGTATAAACACAATAAAGGGATAAGTGGGCTCCTAGTATACATTCTGTAGTTCATCAGTAATTAGGCTCTTATTCTTTGATAGCAGTTGACATCCAAATTAATCATTAATTCTTTATAATTTTTTACTAAGGGGCACATTTTGGCACTCTTGCTCAGATTGAGCAGGACCTTTCTTCAAGAGTAGTTCCATTTGAAGTCCATGGGATTAATCAAATGAGGTGGTATTCAACATGAATAAGGAAGTTAGACTCTGGCCCCAGTTTTGGAAATCATAAAGCTCATGTTGTCCACAACTGAAATGCAGCCACCTCTAGAATAAAATGTGGCCTCTTAATGCTAGAGAACCACATGGGATGGCAACATTTAACACGTTAACTGATTGAGCGGTAAACCTCATCCTTACCAGATGAAGCTTAACTGTTATAGTTGAGTACACTTGGAGAATATTTTATCGAAGTTTTGTAGATATATTGCATTATTTGCTCTCTCTGCTTGTTGCTTTTATTTTTTTCAGAGGTTTGGATTTTTCTAGACCATGGCATAACAGTTTTATACAAGCAAGAAAGCAGATTCTCACAAACTTGCATATCCTTCATCCTACTCTGAAAATGTTACTAGATATTGGTTACGCAACATTTTCCAAATTACTTATAGTGGACTTGTCAAACTTCAGGTAAAATGTCTTTTGTTGAATTAAGATAGTAAAAGTTAACTAAATGAGCCATGTTTTTGTTGCCAATAAAAATGGCATTATATAAACCATTTAATTTGATATATGATATATGCTTATGTGTTATTTTGATACTTTAAGGTGCTATAAGTAGGAAACATCAGCCTGTAAAACATTTAATATAAATTTCTTACCATATAATGGGTGTGTCTACACTAGCCAGCTACTTCAAAGTAGCCGGCACAACGTCGAAATAGCACGTGTCGCGTCTACACGCGCCGTGTGCTATTTTGATGTTGAAATCGATGTTAGGCAGTGAGACGTTGAAATCACTATTCCCATCCGAAGATGGGAATAGCGCCCTACTTCGAAGTTCAACATCGAAGTAGGGCGTGTGGAGGTGATCCACGTCCCTCTACTTCGAAATAGCGGGGTCCTCCATGGCGGCCATCAGCTGAGGGGTTGAGAGATGCTCTGTCCAGCCCCTGCGGGGCTCTATGGTCCCCGCAGGCAGCAGCCATTAGCCCGGGGCTTCTGGCTGCTGCTGCTGCAGTTGGGGGTCCATGTTGCATGCACCGGGTCTGCAACTGGTTGTCGGCTCTGTGGATCTTGTGCTGTGCAGGGCAAGTGTGTCTGGGAGGGGCCCTGTAAGAGAGTGGCTTGGGGCTTTGCTGGCCCCTTATTTTGATGGGGATCACTTGTGTGTGTGGACACTCCACATTTCCTTCCGGGGCGGCTCCTTTCGATGTTCCCCGTCGCTACTTCGATGTGGAACGTCGACGGCAGCAGCCCTGGAGGACGTGTAGACGATACATGTTGAAGTAGCCTATTTAGATGTCCTGACTTCGAAATAGGCTACTTCGATGTAGTGTGCTAGTGTAGACATAGCCAATGTGACAAATTGCTCATCAGCTTGTTCATTATTAATAATGGCCATACGTTCGGAATATGTTCTCCTACTAATTCTCCTTTGGTCAGCACATGTGCATTGTGCAATGGACTAAGAAATGACATATAATAAGATTGATTCCCTATGCCTGAAGAAACTGAGACCTTCTCTTCTGGCAGGTTTGTTAGCTTTAGGAGTATATCACCAATGCACATCTTCTCATTTTCCACTCTTACATGTCCCCTTTATTATTTTTCTCCAATCTTTGTATTTGGTAGGTCCAATTTTATCCTCCTACCGGTGTTGCTGATCCTGTTGCCACTATAAGTTCTCCTTTAGTTTTAGTAGACAATATAGTTTAGTAGATATAGTAGAGCCCTAAAATCCCAGTTGTACACAGTTGTGTTAGAGTGTAGAATTTAATTTTCAAATCAGTCCTTCATTTTTCTTTTTCTGGTAAACAGCTTGAAAGGTCCAATTGATTGTGAATCACTGAAGAATGACGTTTCTTTAAACTGTTCAAAAATAGAAGAGAAATTACTGAACACATGGTATCCGAGAGTTATCAATCTCTTCACCAGAAAGGAGGCATTAGAGGGTATAAAGTCAGATAAAGTTGATTCTTTCTATAACTGTGTGGCTACACTTATGTCTAACCAGGTGAATATCTTACTGAACCTACTCTATTTAACCTTTTGTGTGTGATAATTTAGTGATATTTAAATAAGCCAGTTCAATATATCATCTGATATTTTTAATTAAAGATCTTGTAGTTAAGTATCTATTATCTGGAATTCCATTAGATTAGGAAAATATATCCTCAGATTTTCAAAAAGTGGTCTTTCGTAAAAAACATAGGTAGAATTAAGTGTTTTTAATTTCCCCAAAGTGAATGAAATTTTTGACTGTAAAATTGAGAGTCTCCTCAAAGAGACTCCATCACTTGAAAACTAATCAGTTAAAGTAAAATTGCTGAATTCCCCAGCCAGTTTTCATGGTGTTACAATTATATTTCCCATATTTGTTTTAAAAATCCTCTCTTCTGCTGCTGTTTTAAAACAAACACACACACAGAAGGAGGGGAATTTGACTAATGATCAAGTTCTACAAATGCCTAGATATAGGCATAATGTTCAGTGGGGTTACATTTCTTCATGAGTAAGTGTATTCAGGCTCAAGACCTGAAAAAAAAACTATATCAGAAAGTTGAAACTAACAGAATACTTCCAAGTGTACAAAATAAGTGAACAAAAAGAATATAATTTTTTTGTCAGTTGTAGTAATGCTGGATATATTACTAATTTTAATTGTAGCATAGTAACAATATGAGATTAAAATATTTCAAGACAGAAATAGTATTGCTTTTAAGGATCTGAACTAATTATCACTGAAAGTCAACAGAAGGATTCCTATTGATTTCACTGGGTTCTGGGCAAGGCTAAAGGTACTGAAATAAAATGGAAATCCTGATTTATTTAAAGAGTGGCAGAGATATAGTTTTCCATGTTCTCATCTAATAAAGTCAATGTGTTGTATTGTCTAGCTGAAAGAACTACTGAGAAGAACAGTTGAAGCTTATGTGAAGCTCTTTGATCCTGAAGACAAAAGATGGCTGCCACTTTTCAAGATGGAATTGACTTTTGATGATGAGAAAATGCAGTTCTATCCAAGCTTTCAAGATGTGGAAGAAGCCATTCTGTTTATAGTGACCCGGATAGGGCAGACTCTTCAGGTGAGGTTTAATCTTTATGTACCTCTGAAGTCTGTATGTGTAATGTTACAGAGTATATGAAAAATTTCACAATTTAGGATCATATCCTTTCCTGTCCCAAAGACTGTTTAGAAGCAGGGGTGCAGCTTTGTGCAACTTCTCTATTGTGTAGAGTCTGCAATACAGATTGTGATTCCTTGTGGCAGTCAAGATGCTGTGTTTGGAGGTGTATTTTGCTGCACCTTGGATCAGTAGCAGGAGTAACTTGCTTACGTGCCATCTACCGGTTAACATCTCCTGCCATATGCACTAAACAGTCTGAAGAAGGATGGCTGAATACCCTCTGCCTCACAGGCTACCCCTCATAGAGAACACTGAGCAGCTTGATGATCAGTTTGAATCCTTAAAGCCCAACAGTTATTCTTTGAGTGAGTGCACGTCCATTCTACTGTAAGTTTGTGTGCGACCATTTCAGAGTTGTTTGAGAGTTTTCTCTCAGCAATATCTGTTAGGGTGGCATGAATGCTTTCTGCTTCCTCACATCACTGCATGCAGATACATAAGACAGAGACCCCCTTAGTCCCACTCAGTTCCTTCTTACCACCAGGTATGATAGTTGGCACAGCTATCTTTGCATCACTTTCTGTTTTGGTACTGGTGCTGGACCCCGTGAAAGACCTGCATCACACATGTTTTGAGAATCTGGGGGAGTGGGTATAAGTGACACATGTTACTTTTGTAAGGGGTTCAAGCACTGCTTAAAGAAAAGGCAGCTAGACTGAACTGTCTGCGCCTGAAGCCTGCAGTTCGCCCGCTGTCAGATCCTTCCCATTCAGAGCATATATCAAGCACATCCAAGTCTATTAAGAACTCTCCCCTTGATCTGACTGAGACAAGGGGTAGATCTTTATCAGCAGTACCAAAGCAGAGTGTCTGTAAGAGTTTCTAAAGACTCAGTACTGGCATTGTCTAGATTTTTAATAAAAGGCACAAGTGGGGGCAAAGACAAACGAGGCACACCCAGTCACAGTCCTTAAACCAAGTGGGGTTGCTTATGCCATACCATATGATGGCCCTATTGAAACTGAAACCTAAGTGCTGATATACCTTTTAGTACCACAGAGATAAAAGCTCTTTTCTAATACCATCTACAACCAAGGCTTTTGAGGCAGTTCAATATTTGTTAAAGCTGTGAATACTGGTTTTCCCAGCCATTCAGGCCTCCTGACTGATACTGAGATGTGACATATATAGTTCAGTCCCAATGCACCATTCAGTACCAAGGTCTGCTACAGTAAGGAGGAGTCCACCTAGAGGGAAGTTAGTGATGCTAGTTCTTCTATCTGCAGACGTGGAACTGCTCTCCCGTTACTGCCAAGGACAGCTCCCCCTCAGCCTGCGGAATTAGTCTCTTCATCAGATTTCGAGGTCAACTCTTATGTGTCTCAGCTTATCTCTTCAGCACCTTCCATGCTCAGCATTCCAAGGACCAATGGCATGGACATAAGTGGGATCTACCACCATTTTAGTGCACATTTTGCTGCTCTTGGGGCTTTCCTCAACAGTCTAGAGTAGGGACTCCCAACTTATGGCAGACTTCCCTTTCTCCAACTGCAAAAAGGGTGACCTAATTCTTGTAAAAGTGAAGAAAAACTTCATAATCTAATATAGATGTTAGCAGTGGGGCTGACAGTCACCATGAGCCCTGAGGCAAAATGGGAGAGGAACATGGCTCTACTCCTGGAATGGGTGGAGCATTGGGCACTCAGCCCTTAGTTCCACTCAGATTGTGGTGCTGCTTTTCGCTCCTCCAGAACTGTACAGAACAGCACCACCATGGCATTTCAAAGGGGCTCAGAGGTCTAGTAGTAGGTCCCAAAGCAGTAGCCTCAGCAGCTGAAACTCCAGGGCCACTGCCTTCTTCCTCCCACACATCAGCAGGCCTGGATGTTAGAAGAGCTTTAGCTTTTTAGCTGGATCAGAGTAGGCCATTTAGATCTTTATCATGACTGTTCATTCCAGTTTTGGAGAGAATGAAGGGCCGTCCAATATCCATCCAAAAGATCTCTTCCTGGATTTTCAACTGTTTTAGTCAATGCTACTGATAGACTGGTATCACATCCTAACTAGAGTGTTGGCTTATTCAGCTTCTGTGGCCTTTCTGGCTCATGTGCCCATCATGTACCTTTTTAAGGTTTTGATCCATATGTTTGTCTTCTACTATGCCCCCTCTCATCAGTCTAAAGATTATTCCAGTTTTGGATAGCGTGGTCCTTCAGGTCCTGTGTGGTGGGTTTTCACTTGTGGAGTGCAGTTTAGGAGCTGTGGGAACCACTTTGCCCCTAAACATTTTCTGGGCTGATCTCTCTCATACTGCTGTGCACCACACAGCCAACTAAGCCAAATGAGTGTTTTACCTAAGCCACTCAAGGACAGACAGAAGACAACAGCCAATTTCCTAGTTCTCCATTTTTGCATCCTTGCTGGATTATAAACCCAGAATTATCCTGTTTTGCATTACATCTGTACAAGGGAAACTCATTAATATAGTCACTTCCTCCTCAGTGTGGATATACCACAGCTTTTGTTTACAGAGCAGAGATTTTCTCAGGCAATTCACTCAAAACGCACTAATAACAATTTTTTTATATTTTATTTTAACTACAGAAAGATAGATTTTAAGTAATTGCTATTACTTGTAAATAGATCAAAGAAGATTACTTAGCAAACAACCAAAAATGCAAACTAAGCCTAACATACTATATAGAATTTGAATTTTTAGTTTTTCACCCTGACTGAAGATACATGCAGTCCATCAACTTTCCATGTACAGGTTAAAATCTCTTTAGCCTGGAATCAGCACTTCCCCCAGTTCAGTCTTTGTTTTTAGGTGTTTTCAGGAGTGAAACCCTGACATGAAGTGTCTCCTCACCATATATAATTTTTCAATAAGGTGGGAACCCTTTGTTCCATGCTAAATTCTCATCCAGCCCAGTTTGTAGAAGAAGAGAGGTACCAAAATGGAGTTCAGCATCATAAGGTCTGGTCACATGCCCCTGCACATCTTGCTGAGTCATTGCAGCCATTAATTCTGCGCTGGGTGAAATGTTCACAGGAAGACTAAGTTCTGTGGTCCATTATCTTTGTTGATGAGTCATTGGCACTATTTAATTTTTTCAGTCTTGTACCTGAAAGGCTAGTGATGTATGTCACTCAGAGTAAGCACATTTGAAATGCAGATACATAGTCAATATTCGTAACTTCAAATATAAAGATGAAACATATGCACACATTGTATTCATCAAATCATATTTTTCCAATGACGCTTCAGAAGACACATATTTTACCAAAATTCACCATAATTATGCCATACTCAGATCTCTATCAATATGGAGTGCAGTATCATACCCTATTCAAGTAGATTCTAAACATAACTTTAGTTTGAATTGCTTATGAGTCACCTACAGTGGAATGGACATGTGCAATCATTCAAAGTAAAACAAAACAGTTAGTAACCTATTCCTTTAACTATCTTTCTTCGAGATATGTTGCATATGTCCATTTCACAACCTTCCTTTCTTCTTCTTTGTTGCCTATGAGAAGGAACTGAGATGGGTTGGGAGCAGCTTTTCCCTTTATACCTGCATGCAATGGCACCCCAATAGGTACTGCAGAGGCAAAAATCTGACAACTGTGCACAAGGCACATATGCACCTGCTGTGTAATGGACGTCTGCAACAAAACTAGAATGTCCGCACTTTTACAGGAAGAAGTTGGTGACTGTGTACAAACAAGAAACAGGAGATTTAAAAAAATGCACTTTTGCACCTTAAAAGAGAGGTCCTGGTATAGGGATGTGCAATACAGTAGGGTCATGACATCTGCGAGTGCTGCATTTGTGAATTCAATTAATCGCAAGTGGCCTTGCTTCCCTGGGGATCCGGGACTGGGAGCACCAGCGCCTGCCGCGGCTTCCCCAGGGCTCCAGGTGGGGAGTGCTGGTGGCTGCTGTGGCTTTCCCAGGGCCCCAAGCAGGAGTGGCAGCAGCCGCTGCTTCCCTGGGGCTCCTAGGCCAGAGTGCCAGCAGTCACCACTTCCCTGGGACTCCAGGGTCAAAGCACCAGCAGCTGCCACTTCCTCGGGGCCCCTGATGGGGAGCGCCGGCACCTGCCACTTCCTGGGGCTCCAACTCCCCCTTCCCCCCACATGCACACATTCGTGAAAATCAATGTTTGCAGAGGTTCATTGTTCAGAACCCTCGTGAATGTTGAGACCCTACTGTATTTGCAGAAATAAATTGTGAAAGCTAGGCTGAAGCTTGCCCCTAAATAAGAATTTTAACTGAAATGTCTTTGTGTCCTGCCTCATCCTTTTGATTTTGTTCCTTCTGAAAGTGTTGACATTAAAATAGGTAAAACTTCTGGATTTTGTTTTGTTTCTTTAAAATTACAGGTTGAACCTCTCTAATCTGGAACTCTGTCATTCTGCAGCATCCATAATCTGTCATGATTTTAGTTAGCCGGATGACAATTTATCATGGATGTGGCCAAGTTTCCCATGGTCCCATAAAGTTTGTTTACAGCCACCAGTCCTGGATCTTAGTATTCTGTGTTGATATTTAGCTGTAATTTACCCCTCAATATCTTCTAAGAGGCCAGTAAGAAGCGGAAGTGTTGGTAACGTGCTGGACAATATTGACCTCCCATTGTCTGGCAAATTCTTCCGTTGGCACCAGTACCTTTGGGCCAGATTGTATCAACTTTATCGATATTGAGTGACATGTTACTCTGACAGTAGCCTAAATTGATATCAGTGCCGTTAACCACCAAGTAAAGGTGGTAAAGGTACCACTCTTCTTCATCTGTAAAATAGGAATAAGACATTTTTTGTCTTTCTTCTTTCTTTAGATTTTAAACTCTTCAAAGCAGGGAGTGTTGGGGTACATGTGCACACATGGTACCTAGCACTGTGGGGCCCCAATCTTGGTTCCTCTGGATGATTTTGTAATGCAAATAAATAATAGCAGCAAGCTCAGTTTTAAATAAAACCTTTCCAAGTTACATGTTAGGAATGTGTATCTACATCTTGTATTGTTGTCCGTGTACTTATTTTAATGTAATTGTCATTTTGTGCTTCTGATAGAATGTTCAAGCAGTACATTCTTGGCTAGCTGGAGGATCCACAGCTGTAACTCTTGACGCTGAACTTGCTGATCATGTGCTAGCGTGGGCCTCAACTACACTGAAGAGAGCAATACAGGCCAATTTGAAGGGTCCAAAAGAACATTTTGAAATATATGGTAAGTGACCTAAACCAGCATTTTGTAGGAGAATGTTAGTACTCAGAGTGAATTTTGTGAATGTCTACTTTTATGTTCATGGATTCTGCTTTCAATTTGATTATTACATTGCAGTTGAAAGGTATGGTTGGCTTGTAGATGGTACAGCAGACAAGCGAATAAAGAGCTTTGAAGCAGAAGACCACAAATTTGATGAATATACTGCTGTAAGTTTTAATTCTACATTTTTTCTTTGCGATAATCAAAAAAGTAAAATTGAATAAAATGTAAGTATAGCCATTAGCTCACAAAAATACTGAGTATCCACATAGTGGAAATTTTTTCAGAATCAATATGGGAATCAGAATAAAGTATTTTTAAAGCATTTAAAATAGTTTAAACATCTTATTCACAGATCTAAATATTTTAAAGAATGTCTTTGCAATTTAATATTTATACATATCATTTTGAAGTTTATAGATGAGTTTCTCAGTCTTGCTAAGGAAATCATGAGTTTGCCACTGCTAGCTCATTTCCCTATGGTGCATTTGGACTGTGATGATTTGAAACAGGGTTTGACCAATAAAGCAAAAAGCTTTGCAAATATACTAATGGAGAAAATAGTTGCTAATCATAGAGAAGAAAATGAAAAGTGAGTACGCTTTCCTGCTGTAAACCATTTCTTTCTTGAAAAGGACTATGATGTAATAGTTGCATTTGTGTTGTATAGACATTGTATAAATATATACAATTCTTTCACCAAAACTCCTGGTTAACTGAAAGGCAGTAGAATCTGAGGGGAGTTGCATTGACTGGTGTTTTTTTGCTGGACATCAGGCCCTAAATCCAACAAGAGCACACCATTTCTATCACAGCCGGCAGGCTTTGGGGAAACTACCTCACAAGAGATCTACTTCATTGCATTCCTGGCTTCCCAATGGTAGAATGCAAGAGCTGGCTGGAAGAAGGGATTTCTAGATTCCTTGAAGCTCTGTATAGATGAGACACACCTATAGATTATCTGTATACGTAAGGGATGAAGTGTTAGGAAATAAATCAAAATGTATGATGGCAAACTTCTCAAATACTATTCAAAATTTATGATGCCATTTCACAAGAATGACAAAATGTGTTACATTCTTATAAAGCAAAGCAGACAATTTGGGGGAGTGAGAGAGAGACATAATACTATATGGCCCTTATATTATTTTTACATGTATATATATATATTTTAAAAAAAAATTTTACAACAACTATATAACAAATATTTGAAGAGTTACTAAAAGGGTAAAAGTAAAAAAGACTTATATGACTCATTTACTTAACTGGGCAAATTTACTGTCAGATTGAAATCATGGAGTTATACCAGAGATTAACATGTCCCAGTGGTTTTAAAGAGATAATCTGAATGTTCTGTGACTGTACACATATATTGCTGGTTTTGTGGATCAGTTAGAAACCAAAACTAAAATCTTAAAACTTCGACATACCATTTTACAGCATATGCAAGGAATTTGAAACTATTAAAAAACGTGCATTAAAAGTTCCTGAGACCACAGAAGAAATGATGGAAATGATAGCTTATGTAGAAAAGGCAAAAACCACAGGTATTCAGGAACTGCTCATTAGAATTAAGGTAAATGCCCTTTTTTTTTTTTTTTTTACTTTCCTCCACAAAACAAACTGTCCTGTGCATTAGGGAGTTTCTGTGGAGCTGGGATCAAAAATCTCTTGTAACCATGGAACTGCTCCACAGTTGCTGCTCCAGCCACCATGCTAGACTGCCCTCCTTACTCATTGAGTTCCTCTCATACATCAGAAAGAGCTGGTAATTATGTTCAATGCCAAGACCACTGCCCCTGACCTTCATCTAGATCTCTGCTGTGTAATTGTGTTCAATGGCAAGACCACTGCCGCTGACCTTCATCTAGCTTTCTGCTGTGTAACGTGTATTTATATGCATTTAGACATTTTCGAAGTATACAGTAGTTTGTATACCTGATTAGTCAAAAGTCCTGATTAACTGGCGCTTAAGGGCATCATGGAGATCTGGGATCCATGCAATACTAGATAAATGCTTTCTCTGTGTGAACTGCAACCCCTGCTCCCCCCTTGCCCCTCCCCTGCCCCGCCTGTTGGTTATATACATGTAGGGAATGGGCAGGATTTTCCTTCACTTTTAACTCAAATGAGCTGGCTTTGAGGTTTATTTTTATCACAGTGTATTCTTTGAAGGACGCTCAGGTTAGGATTTCTTTAGGCTCTAACTTTAAAGGCCAAATATTTAAAAATTAGAAGCCTATTGTATCTGAAAAAATATGCACTTGCATATTAAACTACCTTTGGATGTATAAATATGGTAAGTAGGGACACAGATGGGTACCAGTTGGTACATACTAATGTTTTGTTAGTGTGCAAGATTTTTATAGTTGCAGCCAGCCTCTGGTATTTTAATATTTTTTAGTAAATGCCAGAGATGATCCTTTTATTGTTTGAATGGGATTGACAAGAAGTCGCCTCCATTTAGCGCTTGACTATGACTGTTTCTTCTTGGAGAAAAAAATGGTGTGAGAAAGGATATGAAAACACTAAAGCCCCACACTAGTTCTAAAATCTCTGAGGGCAAGTGGCTCTTTGATTTGTTCTGTACTGTGGCTCAAGATGTTGTGTTATCAGATTTTTCACTTTGATGTGGAAGCCATGTAAGAAATACAAAACACAGAATTATAGCATCATAGAATAGGCTGAAAGAGACCCCAGGAGGTCATTGAATCCAACCTCCCCTCCCCCAGCGCTGAAAGCAGACCAATCCAAACTAAATCATTCCAGCCAGGGCTTTGTCAAGCTGGGGCTTAAAGACCATTGGGGAAGGAGATTCTACTACCTCCCCAGGTAACCCATTCCAGAGCTTCACCACTCTCCTAGTGAAATAGTTTTTCCTAATATCCAACTTAGACCTCCTCCACTGCGTATTTGGTTCTCATTTTTAAATCTGACACCACTGAGAACAGCCACTCTTTATCTTATTTGGAACCCCTCTCTGGAGGTAGTTGAAGGCTTCCATAAAATCCCCCTCTTACTCTTCTCTTGTGGACTAAATAAGCTCAAATTCCTCAGTCTCTCCTCATAAGTTACGTGCTCCATCCCCCAATAATTTTTGTCGCCCTCCGCTGGACACTCTCCAGTGCATCCACATCCTTTCTGTAATGGGGTCCCAGAACTGGATGGAATACTCCAGATGCAGCCTCACCAGTGCTGAATAAACGGGCGTAATCACTTCCCTAGATCTGCTGGCAATGCTTCTACTAATGCACTTCGGCATGCTGTTAGCCTTCTTGGCTACCAGGGCAGACTGTTGGCTCGTCTCCAGCTTCTCCTACATTGTAATACGCAGTTCCTTTTCTGCAGAACTGCTGCTGAGCCAGTTGGTTCCCAGCCTGTAGCAGGAATTGGGATTCCTTTGTCCTAAGTGCAGGACTCTGCACTTGTCCTTGTTGAACCTCATCAGATTTCTTTTGGCCCAATCTTCCAATTTGTCTAGGTCTCCCTAGACTCTCTCTCTCCCCTCCAGCATATCAACGTCTCCCTCTAGTTTAATGTCATCTACAAATTTGCTGAGGGTGCAACCCATCTCCTCATTTAGGTCATTAATAAAGATGTTGACTAAGACTGGCCCCTGAACCAATCCTTGGGGTACTCCACTTGATATCAGCTGCCAACGAGACATAGAGCAGTTAACCTCTACTCGTTGAACCCAACATTCTAGCCAGCTTTCTGTCTACCTTGCAGTCCATTTATTCAGTCCATACTGCTTTAACTTTCTGGCAAGGATACCGTGGGAGACCATATGAAAAGCTTTCCTAAAGTCAAGGTACATTACGTCCATTGCCTTCCCTATATCTACAGAGCCGGTTACTTTGTCATAGAAGGCAGCCAGGTTGGTCAGTCTCCAACCTTGCCCTTGGTGAATCCATGTTGATTACTCCTGATCACTTTACTCTCCTCCAAGAGCTTCCAAATGGATTCCCTGAGGTCCCCTCCATGATTTTTTCAGGGACTGAGGAGAGGCTGACCAGACCGTAGTTCTCCAGATTCTCCTCCTTCCTTTTTTTAATGATGGGCACTACATTTGCCTTTTTCCAGTTGTTTGGAACCTCCTCTAATTGCCACAAGTTTTCAAAGATAATAGCCAGTGGTTCTGCAATCACATAAGGCAGCTCCCTCAGCACCCTCAGACACATTAGATCTGGCCCCATAGATGTGTGTAAGTCCATCTTTTCTAAATAGTTCTTAACCTGTTCTTTCTCCACTGAGGGCTGCCCACCTTCTTCCCATTCTGTGCTGCCTAGTGCAGTGTTCTGGGAGTTGACCTTGTCTGTGAAGATGGAGACAAAATGAGCATTGAATACTTCAGCTTTTTCCACATCATGTCACTAGGTTACCACCCTCATTCAGTAGAAGTCCCACATCTTCCCTGACCAGCATTTTATTGCTAGCATACTTGTAGAAACCTTTCTTCCCTTTCACATCCTTTGATATCTGCAACTCCAATTGCTCTTTGGCCTTCCTCGTTATACCTGTGCATTCTCAAGCAGTATAATCTCTTTCCTCTGAGAGACTTCTCAGATGTAGTATTTAGTGCACCCTAAAGAGGAAAAGAGATGGGGGAAAACCCCAAAACCTCGGTGGGGCCTTTGTGGGGCTCCCCCAGGCAAGCTCCCACTGTTGGCTTCTCCTTTGTTCATTGTTCACTTGGTTCACTCTAGCTACTTTTTTATAAAGCTGCTGTCTCAGAGCAGGTGCCCTGGCTCAAAGCTTTGCCTCCAAACCAATCAGCCACTCAAGGCCCACCTGGAACAAGGCACTCCCATTAACACTTTTCAAACTGTCATATCTTTCCAAGGGACAAACCCACAGTCTAACAATCCCAGCAACTAGCTCTAGTCAAAAAAAAAAAATATATATATGTTGTCACAGACAGACAGGCACTCAGATATGCACCCCACCAGGTTATAACAGAGACCTACTAATGCCACAATCACCTCAGCTTCTCTTGGACATAAGCAGGGTGAGCATATGTGCTAAGTAGTAAGCTTTTCTCACACAGACATTAAATTAATGTAATATGATGAGAGAAGTTTACACATTCTGGAAGGCATACATATTACTATCTTATGCTTTTCTAATAGATTTCTGATTTTTAAAAATTGAACTTTATTTGGCTTAAAAGAAACTACACCACAACATGTAATTTTATGTTAGGTATGTTATTATAGTCCCTTAGAGAAGGAGAGATAAAGAAGCATAGTACTTAGCAGCTGAAATCTGATCACTCCAGGGAAGAAAGTTTCAGACACAACACATGCCAAGATTGTTTGTATGAACTTTTGATGTTACATTGCTTTGAAAGGCACAGAGAGATCAATTCCTTGATAATTTATGGTCCTGAGGTGAAATCTGGGACTCCCACTGAAGTCAATTAGCATTTCGGTAATGACATCAGCAAGGCCAGGATTTCATCCTTGGATCAGAATTATGAGGGCTTATGAGTCTGAATTCACTGTTTTACCATGACAAATATTTTCCAGTTAGCCTATACTGTACCACGAGCAAACATGAAATACAAGCTTTTATGGAATCTCTTTTATAGGAATGCCAAAGACGAATGAATTACCTTTTAGATGTTTTCATATTTGTTCCTGAAGATCTGGCACTGAATGCAAGAGTCTTACTGTGGCCTCAGAAGATTAATCCCATCTTTGATGAACATGATGATGTAAAGATATTTTCTTATTATGTTATATATTCTAATTTGTTAGGCCTTGTATAGTATTTGAACAATTTATTTTCACTATTGAGAATCACTGTCTAGTCCAAATTTGTATAACAACATTTATTATAAGAGTATCAAATCCCATCATACCAGATCTAAGTATTTATAAGAAGCCCAGTGCACTGATGGAGAATATAATAAATAGATATTTAGCAAGTACCAGCAGGTTACAAATATAGGAACTTAGAACTGTCATTTTTGCTTAAAGACTTTTACAAGTCTTGTATCTTACTTCCATTGTAATAATTCAGAGGAAGACGAAAAATCACTGGAATACATTTAGCCAATTGTGTAATGTTTTACATGCTGTGAAAAAGTCCTTCCAGACCCCAAAAAGTTCGGGCCTGGAAGCATGACAAAAATTAGTGTCATTCTTTTAATGTGCACACATCACTATGATGTGCAAGGGATTTACACAGGCCTTTCAAAATATTCAGCCATACTGCATGCTATGTGAAGAAACTATTGCTTTTTTTTTCGAAATGCACTGGCTATTAATATTTTCTTGTGACCTTATTCTCTACATAAATCAGAATTAGGGATTCCAGTTATTTGACGAAAGATTACAAATAACGAATTAGCAATTATTCTTGGTTTTATGTGATTCTGGTATATAATTACTTTCCTAATCTTCCACCAATACTTCTAGCAATAATCCACATGAGTTCCCACTGTAATTCCCTCTCTGCACATGATAGCAAACTGGAGTATCTTCATGCTTTAGTTCTTATATGGCAACAAATGTAGATAGTTTAAGGTTATAGTTAATTATCTTAGAATTTGTGTAGGTTTTTTATCAAAGTTTTATTTAATCCTGTTAAGTGAAAAAGTCCAGAGCACTTTTCTTTCTTTGAGTTTTGCTTTGGTACTGAGGAATAGTTCTGAAAGCAGAGAGCCCATCTTTGAGCTTTAAAATGTGCCAAGATTGTTATGCCTCGATGTGTGTACAAAATATTTATTTTGTTTAGGGAAGTCTTGTATCCTTAGTGTGAGGGCCATCTGATTTGTTTAATAAACACAGACAAGGCATATGATGCTTCTTTTTAAATTATATTTTCATATAAAGATCCGTATGAGAATCTGTTTGCATTAAGTCTCTATGGTACCAATGCCTATCTTGCACGCTTTCCTATTTCTACAACCCAGGAATTGCCTCCCCCTTTGAGTAATTTTGTTCTTCTGGATAATCAGTTTTGCATGGAAGCAGAAGAGCCCTGCCTTCATGTTGATTTCTGAGAGTAGCTTTGGAAGGAGTTCATCATGTCACAGATCCCATGCTTGCTTCAGAGAGGTCTTGTGTTCTTGGTTTCCACCTTTTACAGCACCATGGCCGTGTCTACACTAGCCCAAAACTTTGAAATGGCAGATAGCAATAAGGGGATTTCGAAGTTGCTGGGGTCCTTTCGAAAATGAGCCCTGTCTGGACGAGCTGTGCGGCGGCAAGCCACATCAATTTCGAAGTGCCGCGGCTGCCAGCATTCTAATGAAGTGCTGAATATGTATTTCAGTGCTTCATTAGTAAACTTAATTAGTAAACTTGGAAATGGTCATTTGCATGGCCATTTCGAAGTTTTGGGCTAGTGGACGTAGCCCGTATGTCCTCAGACCTGGCCTTATTGGTTTTCAGTTCAGTCCCTGGTTTGAAAAATGGACTGTTTCCTCAGTTCTAGTTGTAGTCCGCATTCGCATTTCCCATTTTTAAAATAAACTACCTCTTTCCTCTTAAGTTGGAGTGCACTCTTGATAAGGTCCAGTTGATACCCCTAGCTTTTTTCAGAGAGGTGCCTATTACTGAAATTTGTGGAGCTTCTATCTGTAGTTAGATTTGCATGTTTACCAATCACTAGTCCCTTGTTATAACTTCTAGGTCAGATCCCCAGTTTGTTCTGCAGGATTGTTCTACAGTGGTTATTTAAATTAAACTCCTATTACTTACCTCTTTGAAGGGTAACTGGTAGCCACTAACCCCGGTGTGATCTGTATGCACAAAAGCTTTTTGAAGAACTCCATTTATTGCAAGGGAACTGACCTGTCTGTACCATTTATTTTCTTTCTGTTCATGCTAATAATACTTGCTTATGTGACAATGATGCCAAATGTCTGCTTCAAACTTTTGTTACTAGCACATTTACACTATTATTTGTTTTACAGTTGATTGAACAATCTAAACGTAAAGGTGAAAGTGAACTGCTGGCCAAACGTGAGAAGCTGATTTTGGAACTGGAAAAGCAGATGCGCCTTATGGAAGAGTTTACAGAATTCTCAGAACTGGATCGCATGCAGCAGGTTTGATAAACATAGTACAGCAGAGGGTCAAAGAGTTGCATATACTTGATAAAAGAAATGGGATTGTGATTTAAGAAAAAAATGTGTCAAGCACAAAGTTAAATGTTAAAGCTCTTATTACTGTATTGTCATGCTGATAAAACTCTTTAGATACCCAGTTTTGTACTAATAACCATCTAATATTCTGATTGGAATGCAAATTTCTCATGATGACTTTGTTTAAATCAGTTAATAGTCACAGAGTAGAATATTAAAATTGTGGAAGAACATGCTTTTGAGACTATGCAAACAGTCTTGATGAAATCCTGACTCTTCTGCAATTAATAGAAATCTTGCCATTAACTTCACAGGGGCCATGATTTCAATAGCTGGTTTTAGTATGTTTACTTTTTTAAAATGAAACTATCTACTGAGGTTTGCTGAAGTTTTTGTCAATAATTTCATTAGGAATTGACCAGTTGCATAACTTTCAAAACTTCTCTGTGCACTAACAGTAGGCTGAATGCTGGATCTGAAACTTCATAACTTCTAAATTCCCTTCCTGATCACTAAACTCACTCTGCCATACTTTGAATTTAAAAAAAATAGCTTAAACTTCTTGACTAATTGAATACATTTAAAAAAATGTTTTCAAAGCATAAAACTCTTCTTTAAACTTGGGAATCACATATTAATTATAAAAAGACTAATAATACGTATTCTTTTCTGGTATAATGCCCCCTTGAAACTCAGTTGATTTTATAGCCCTTTTTTACAGTGCTTCAGTGTGAAAAAATTAAAATTATGCTTATTTTGTTTTTCTGAGCATAAATCTAATCTCACTGTGAAAAAACTCAGTTCTGCTGCATGAGGACCATGTTGTAGTCTTTGTTTAAGAGCATGAAGCTAATATTATCCTGTACCTCTCACAAATTACTTGCAATTTTGAAAAGCCAATGATTTACTGTCTCTTTTTAGTATTTTGTAATTATGGCTATTCATAATGTAACTTGAATTTTTTAAGAAAGATATATAATAATTTTATTTCAGTATGTGACTGACATGAGAGCATTGCAGAAACGCATACAGGAAGCAGAGGCAACAGTAGCTTTTATTAATAAAGAAGAGAATCTCTTCAAGTGGGAGCTGACTGAGTATCCTGTTCTTGACAGTTTAAAAGTTAACATTGAGCCCTATCAGAAACTTTTTGTTCTTATACTGAAATGGCAACGAACAGAAAAAAGGTAATTGTATACTTGATTGTCTTAAAGCTAAATAAGCGAAAGGCTAAAAGATTCCATCTTCTTTTATATGCACATACAAGATATGTGAGCTATTTTGAAAAGTGTTTCATGCATGTGAGTATTTTCACCTGAGTGTTTATATCTGTGCAGGTGTTGCCATCGATCAATAGTTCTCAACCTTCCCTGCTGTAGGGAGTCTGATTTTCCTTGTGTATTCCTAGTTTCACCTCGCTTAAAAGCTATTTATTTACAAAATCAGACATAAAAATACGAAAGTGTCATAGCAACTATTAATGAAAAATTGCTTACTTTCTCAATTTACCATATAATTATAAAATAAATTGATTGGCATATAAATATTGTACTTACATTTCAGTGTGATACTTGAGCCTGTTTTTCACTGGTGAGCCTTGTTTGAAAGCTGAATCCCGCACTGTGGGCCTGAAGCATGTAACTTAGCTTCATAGGGCCCCTGTGGCATGCAGGCCTGAGCAGTTTTCCTGCTTGCTACCTCTTAATGCTGGGCTTGCAGATGTAATAGCCCTAAATCTTTCCAAGACCCCAGTCCCCTGAGAGCTTCAACCCCCACCCCAACTTGAGAAACACTCATTTAGAAGACCTGAAAAATTCTGTATATCCCCTGGGCTTCTCATACCTCTGGTTGAGATATAGATGGTTCATTATGTTTATATTTTGTTTTATATTTTTAACATGGTAAGTTCAATGTTAAATGTTCATTTATATGATGTATATATTTGTAGTCATTTCTTGAATGCTGACAGTACACTTGGTATTGGTCAAACATACGAGAAAGAATAATTCTTATACAAATAATTTCTGAAAGTTCTATGGAAGTTTTGAGGAAAATTTTGAAGGTGATGTAAGTCATTTTTCATGTGAGAAGGGAAGAGTGTTCCACTTCTCTGAGGCACTCTCTAAATTTATATAACAAAATATAATTTTGAGTCTGCCTATACTCCCAAAATGGAATGTAAACCTGCTTAAATTGTTGTCTCTGGTGGGTAAATACTGCTGTGTAAACTGTCATAGTGACAGGTCTTAAGTGTGTGAAAATGGGTATGCCCCCTTCCAAACTAGAGGTATAATTTCTAGCTCTAGGAGACACATTCGCTCTGGCTCTAGCTATTGCACTAAAAATAGAGCCTAGCTCCAAAGGTATGAGTAGCAGAGGATAAAGGGGAGGGGTGGGACGAGTCACCTCACATAAATACCTGTCTAAGACACTAGTAACCTTCTAGTAACTATGCCCTGTGGAAATCCTCATGCTACTAAACAGGTATTGAGAGTATTTTCTTAGTTACTATTAGTATTTTGTACAGAATGACAGAATTAAACACATGGGCTGCACCTTCATTAAAATGTTTCTTTTAACTTTTTAAACTTCTGTTTGTGATGCAAATATTATATCTAAAAACTAAAAAATGTGTTTTAGATATATACGTCATTCTGATTCTTGTAAAAGATGCATTATAGTTCTGTTTTTAATTACAGATGGATGGATGGGGCTTTCCTGGACCTGAATGGGGAAAGCATGGAGTCTGAGGTAGACGAGTTTTTTCGAGAAGTATATAAGATGTTGAAGCTTTTTCAGCAAAAGCAGAAGAAAGCAGAACTAGAAAAAAAGAAGACACTACATCGCAGAGCCATAGTAGAAGAGAAGCTGGAAGAAGAAAAGAAGGACAATCCAACTATTATAATGTGTTCATCAGTAATGGAAGAGATCAAAGACTTTAAGGTTAAAAATAATTGATAATACTTAACACTTATAGGCAAATGCTCAAACCATTATTCACCCGAGTAAAGACTACAGTATCTGAAACATACACTTTAGGTTACAGTATTAACTTGATAGTGCACACAGATTAATGGGGAAACCTCTTGGCTACATCTACACTAGTGAGCTTTTTGAAAAATCCGGGGCTCTTTTGAAAAAGCCTGTGGACCATATACATACAAAATGCATTCTTTTGGTATTAAATCAGAAGAACGCAGCACTTTTTCCAGCAGCCCTCTTCCACTCCTGGATGAAGAAACGTGCCTTGTTCTGAAAGATTCTTTTGGAAAAAAATGTGTGGAGGTACCTGGGGGGGCCCTTTTTTCAAAAGAGCAGTCCTCCATGGTGCCTGATTTTTCAGTCTGCAGTGTTTCCTGGCCTGTTCTTTCAAAAGAGTGGCTGGGGTGTGACTGATCTCTGTAGAAGGAGCTGATCGATTTTTTTATCTGCTTTTTTGTGTGAGTTTGTGATCTCCTATCCTAGAAAAAGCTACTGTAAAGAAATAAATTTTGAGGAATATCTAAAAACTAGAATAGAGAATTCTGAAAATTACATGTAAAGTCTGCTAAAGGCTTTGTAAGCATCACTGTGTGCCCATTTTGTATTTAAAATTAAGCTGGAATTCAAAAATGTGCAAGTAGGAAGTTCTCCTTTTTCTCAAATCACAAGGAAAACATTTGTATATGAAAGTACATTTTAATGTAAAATACAATTGAAAATTAGTTAATTTTATGCATCTGCCAAGACCTAAGTTTGTGGTGCTGTATTTCTTAAGAAAAAATAATAACATTTGGTAATAACTGAAGCAGTGCTTTGAAAGAAGCCATCTGTACTGTTCAGGAATTAGTTGAAGTCACTGATGTCATCAGTTGTTGCTGGTGAAAATCTGAAATGGATTTTGGCAGATAAAAAGCCTTTTAGGAATGTGTGTACAAGAGCAAAATTCCTTCCTATAATTCATTATTATCAGTGCAGATCCACTGATGAAAGTGATATAATAGACAGGATTATGGAAAAATTCTTTGAAAAGATAAGTGTTAGGAACAGTGACATCTTCCAGAGGGTTGGTGGAATGCAGAAATGTGTTACAAAATTAATAGTAGACGTGTATGTAATGGATGATCACTTTACATTCAACTTCCTGGCTAAGACACAAAGTTTATTTGCAAGGAGATAAGAGGACAAACTAATTTAGATGACTCATAATTCATATTATGTGCAGAATTTGTATTTACGTGAATAAAATTCTGTTTTGCAACTGTTTTTCTCAACTAGGAGAATATCCCAACAGTGACTATCCTTTGTAACCCAGGCATAAGAACTCGCCATTGGCAACAGATGTCAGATATAATAGGATATGATTTAACACCAGATTCTGGAACTACTCTAAGAAAAATTTTAAAGCAGAACCTAGCCCCATACCTGGAGCAATTTGAAACCATAAGTGTTGGTGCAAGTAAGGTGAGCACAGAGTTTTGACTGCAAATCTCTTAAGAAACATAGAAAAAGGGAAGTACATTTGTGCATTGGTTTCTGGGGCTTATGATATTGACTTTTTTATTCCTGTACATAATTTGCTATGTCTTTTGAGAACTGGTCACTGACAACATGACCTATTGGATAGAGGGTTGGCTATAACTTTGAATTGGTTTGCATTTATAACTTATGTATTGTTATATCAGTGTTACCTGTATTCTTTTGTTATGCTTCAGCAAATGAAATGTTAAGAAAAATAATAAATGTTATACTATTATTACTAGTGACCATTTTCCTAAGATTTTTCTGTGTGTGTGAAATTATTTATTGAATGTACCAATGAAAGAAAATTAGTGTAGTGACTATACAATATCTCCTTTTTTGTTTACTATAGGAGTTTTCTTTAGAGAAAGCTATGCATGCTATGATCGAAATATGGGAGTCTGTTTCTTTCCATACAAGTATTTATCGTGAGACTGGCGTCTCTATTCTCTGTTCAGTGGATGAGATTCAGACTATTTTAGATGATCAGATTGTGAAAACTCAAACTATGAGAGGATCGCCTTTCATTAAACCTTTTGAAAAAGAAATCAAGGTATGAAAGGTGTGCTTTTAAAAATGGCCACTTTTATTCCAGTGATAACTATTCAGTTGGCCTAATATTTTACCATTGTGGCAATTATTGTGAAAAATCCAATTTTGCAAAATTTTGTATCATGAGTGTTTCTGAATAAAATGTTTTATGAGTTGCTTCAGTTTTTAATTCTGTAAATGTAGAGATTCCCACTTGCTCTCCCAGGCTATGTCTACACAGAAACATTATTTCAAAATAAGCTATTCCAGAACACCTTATTTCGAAATAACACTGCTACACACACACACAATGTGTATTTTGAAATAGGCTTCAGCTATTCACAATAGAGTGTCTGCACACAATAGAACCAGTTTCGAAACATTGGAGCCGTTGGGTGCACAATGGCTTATTTTGAAATAGGCTCTATTCCCTGTCCACACAACACCTGTTTCGAAGTTGCTACTTTGAAATAGGAGCTATTCGTCATTGAATTAGGTTTGCCTATTTCAAAATGGGCCAACTCCTATTTTGAAATTATTTTCAAATAGCTCTTGCATTGTCTAAAAGCTAGTAAAGGTATTTCGATATAACAACTGTTGTTTTCGAAATTACTTTGTTGTGTAGACATACCCCCAGTGATGTAATATTATGAGCCCAATTTTGGCTTTGAGGAATACCTCTGCAACTGGGATGTATTCTGGGAAATTCCTGGTGGACTATCAGAGGACGAAATTACTTAACACAGGCTGCTGAACACCAATGGAGTCCTTCTGATGCTGTTATGCCAGCCTCAGGGCTAGTATAGTGTCAGTAGTTATTGAGCATTCACATACACACCCACATCAAGGGAGTAGCTGGAGGATCTGCTGTCTCTGTCACCACCTCAAAATCTCATTTGTAGTTGCACGCAGGGATGCCACACAGAGGCTCTGTGTGCTGCATGCTGCCCATATTCACAGGTGCTGCCCTCACTCTTCCTGGCCAACGGAAGCTGAGGGAAGGGACAGCACATTCTGGCAGACCCTCCTTTTGACATCTGGAGGAAAATCCCAGGCTCCTCTAGGCACTCTTTGGAACCAGGGAAAGGAGCCTGCCTTAGCCCTACTACACTGCCGACCAGACTGTTAATGGCCCAATCAGCAGTGGTGATCGGAGCTGCCAGGGTCGTTTTTAGACCAGATGTTCTGGTCAAACACCAGACAGCTGGCAACTCTATGTATTTCCAGTATCATAATGAATGTTATTTAAACAGAAATTTTCGAAAAGATGATGATAGTGAAGTGACCTGAAACTCCATTCAAAAGATTTATCTGTGCTTTGGGAAACTAGTGTACTGGTGGGTTAGATCTTTGAAATTGGAAGGGAAGAACATTAATTTTCCATGAGATTTGGTTTCTTTACTTCTGACTGTCTATTTACATCCTGGCAATAATTTTAATATGTTTGTTAAGGAATGGGAAGACCGTCTTATTCGAATTCAGGAGACTATTGACGAATGGTTGAAAGTGCAAGCTCAATGGCTTTACCTGGAGCCCATCTTTTCTTCTGAGGATATCATGCAACAAATGCCAGAAGAGGGACGTCTATTCCAGACTGTAGACAGATACTGGAGGGACATTATGAAGTATTGTACCAAAGATCCTAAGGTAGTATATTGACTCAGAAATACTCTAACCATAAAAGAAAATAATTTTTTCCACCTCCCATTTTCATCAATAGTTTTCTAGAAAATATATTCAATTAAATGAACTATACCTGAATTCACCCCCAGACTTGCAAGTGTAAAGAGGTGTGCAGTGTATTCATCATCATGATAATCTTCACTGTACCCTGTACGCAACTTACTGTATGCACTTATTTATATCGTATATCTATTGTTACAGGTTCTTGCTGCCACTTCATTGACAGGTTTATTGGAGAAACTTCAGGGATGTAATGAGCTTCTCGATAAAATCATGAAAGGGCTTAATGCTTACCTTGAAAAGAAGCGTCTCTTCTTTCCTCGGTATGCTGCATGTTGACTATATCAGAAACAAAGATCATTGAACTTATATTTTTCTGTGTAGTTGGGCTGACATGTATAGTAACTTGGTATTACTCTCACTTTTGTGAATCTGTTTCCAGTTTTTTCTTCTTGTCCAATGACGAAATGTTGGAGATCCTGTCAGAAACAAAAGATCCTCTCAGAGTTCAGCCCCACTTGAAAAAGTGTTTTGAGGGCATTGCTAAGTTGCATTTCCTTCCTAACCTGGATATTCAGGCAATGTATAGCAGTGAAGGTGAGCGAGTGGAACTGATTTCAACCATTTCTACTTCTGAAGCTCGAGGTGCTGTGGAGAAATGGCTGATCCAAGTGGAAGATATTATGCTGAAGAGTATACATGACATTATTGCTGAATCAAGATTGGTATGTTTACTAGTACATGTCCCAGGCCACCTTTACATAACTATTTGCAGATAAGTAGTTTAGGCTTTCCTAAAGGTCTAACACAACCTAAAACTCGGCTTCTATTGAGTAAAAACAGTGAGGAGTTCTGTGGCACCTTAAAGACTAATAAATTTATTTACGCCAGATCTACAGTAGGAGGTAAAATTGATTTTAGATATGCAAATCCATCTACAACAATTGCGTAGCTGGAGCTGACTTGTATAAAATCGATTTTTGTCACTGTCCACGCAACAGGAGGTCAAGTAGTGAAAATTAAGGAAAAAGGCAGTTTGAAAGTAATATTTTGTATTTCATTTCAAAAAATACAAATAGCGTTGCCAGCATTCAAAAGAATATTATTCAAAACCTCATATTGAATCATATAATACAAAAGTATTCTCAATGGTGTATATTCAGTTATTTTCACTGACACCATTATGTGATCTATTTAATTTTTAGGCATATCCTGAGACTGAAAGAAAACAGTGGGTTCTTGAGTGGCCTGGACAGGTAGTGCTCTGTGTGTCTCAGATGTTCTGGACCAGTGAGGTACATGAAGCCATTTGCAATGGGCCAGAGGTATTATGAAGCATAGTATTTCTGTTTTACATTTATTATTTCACCTATTGCACTTTGATCAACTAAATCAGTCATTCCTTCGTCCCCCAAATAAAGTTGGATAAAGTAATTTATACAAAATCTTTAAACAGAGTGTTTTGTATACTAGGTAATGATCAAATTCTAAAGAATGTGCCCACTGCATCCTTTTTATGACTGGGTCTTTGTCTGGTTAGCTGAAAGGATAATATCGTTACCCTGTTAAGTGATATTAGCCGTGTCTACACGTGCACGCTACTTCGAAGTAGCGGCACTAACTTCGAAATAGCTCCCGTCACGGCTACACGCGTCGGGCGCTATTTCGAAGTTAACTTCGACGTTAGGCGGCGAGACGTTGAAGTCGCTATCCTCATCAGGAGATGGGGATACCGCCCTACTTCGACGTTCAACGTCGAAGTAGGGACCGTGTAGTCATTGCGCGTCCCGCAACTTCGAAATAGCGGGGTCCGCCATGGCGGCCATCAGCTGGGGGGTTGAGAGATGCTCTCTCTCCAGCCCCTGCGGGGCTCTATGGTCACCATGGGCAGCAGCCCCTAGCCCAGGGCTTCTGGCTGCTGCTGCGGCAGCTGGGGATCCATGCTGCATGCACAGGGTCTGCAACCAGTTGTCGGCTCTGTGTATCTTGTGTTGTTTAGTGCAACTGTGTCTGGGAGGGGCCCTTTAGGAGAGCGGCTTGCTGTTGAGTCCGCTGTGTGACCCGGTCTGCAGCTGTGCCTGGCACCCTTATTTTGATGTGTGCTACTTTGGCGTGTAGACGTTCCCTCGCTGCACCTATTTCGATGTGCTGCGTAACGTCGAAGTTGAACATCGACGTTGCCAGCCCTGGAGGACATGTAGACGTTATTCATCGAAATAGCCTATTTCGATGATGCTACATCGAAATAAGCTATTTCAATGTAGGCTTCACGTGTAGACGTAGCCATTAAGTGATATTCTCTGTGCAACAGCACGGAGAAGGGGAAAGGTTACGGTGATGGCCAAGAAGGGCAGGATGCAGCTGGGGAGAGATCAAGGTCACTACACTGCCCTTCCTGCTGGCTGGAAAAATGGGATAGATATTTAATTCTTTTTCTAGAGGATCCACATTTAAAAAATATGGATTTGGTTTCAGACTGCACTTCCCGTAACAATAAGCGCATAAGATAATTTTAGTTAAAACAGGATTCTTTTTAACTAAGTGTTCTGCCTGACACAGGATTTTTAAAGATTGCTCTGTATAACAGTTGAAACTGCTTTCAATAAAACAAATGCAAAATGAAATAATTTTTAAAAAATATACAAGCTGAGCAGAATCCTACAGCTCTTGCTTAAGCAAACCTACCGTTGTAGCCTGCAAACTGCTGATGGATCAGCGTGCATTTGCAAGTGGCTCACAGGAAGCAGGCTTGTCGTATGCTGGCTCCTCCTGTTTGTTCACAGGTGCTGAAATGCAGTAAGGGACTGATCCAAAGCCCAGTGAAGTCAAATGATCCCACTGATTTAAGTGGGCCTTGAATTCAAAATGTGTTGTAAAAAAAAAGCTGTAGTTTTACTGGGTTGGTAGATAACTGCAAATGAGGGAAGAGGTGGTCCTTTGGAAATGACTGAGAAGGGAGATGATCCATTAAGCAATCTCTGGTAAGATGTCTATCTACACTATGAAAAAATTTCAGAAGCATAATTAATTGCAAACTAAGGTCCAAAGATACTTCAATCAAATTTGACATTTTTTTCCTTGCAGGGTTTACAGGATTATTACAGGACTCTTCAGCTTCAGCTTAATGATATTGTAGAGTTGGTAAGAGGAAAATTATCTAAGCAGACACGAACTACTCTGGGTGCCTTGGTTACTATTGATGTCCATGCAAGAGATGTCGTCATGGAGATGATTGAAAGTGGTACTTATCTTTTTAAAATGTTATTCTTCATGTGTATCTAACATGGAGTTTTTCAGAACCAAAAGAAATAGACTTGCATTATCTTTCCCTGCTGGTCTTAAGAGCTATAACAAATTTTAAAGCATTTGATGTATGAAAACATTCATAATTTCAGTACTGTTTCATAATGGCAAATGTTATTAATTTTATATGTGACAAAAGCCAATTTTCTATAGCTTTTAAAATATTTACGGCTTCACTTTCTTATGAGGTGTGAAAAATGAGACAGACTTTCAGTGGCTTGCTCAACTACGATATTATTGGGAATACGAGAATGCTCGTGTCCGCATCATCAACTGCAATGTAAAATATGCCTATGAATACCTTGGCAATTCACCTCGACTTGTCATTACTCCACTTACAGACAGATGTTACCGCACCTTGGTACGTTTTTATGTAAAACTTGTATTTAACCTGATTCAAGAATTCATTCAGCTATAATATGTCATTTCCCAACTTTTATACTTATTACAATGGCACTTGGGAACACTGCAGTATCTGTGGGACTCTTCATATTATCACCCTGAGCCTGGTTGGCTATAGTAACTGTATAATGTTTTTCATGTTTTGTGCTAAACTGAGGACTACTTACCAACTTCATTAAGTGGGCTGAGTTCGTAGGTCTGGCTAAAGTGAACCTCTTGGCAGCTTGATCCCAGCTGAGATAATGAGATGAGCAAAGCACTTTTGTGACATTATGGAACTGTCAGTTTAAATATTAATTTTTAAATATCTGTGATATTGCTTCTGGACCTAGGATAGAACCTGGTCACTTTCTACTACCAATTTCCAGTTGATGTGCGTCACATCAAGAGATATTGCTGCACTGTACTTTGGGCACATCTTCAACTAAGCTCAATTAATCTGCAAGTGGTTAAACTTATAGAAGAGAAGAATTTCATGGGATGGCATCCTTGTGCATAGGGGCTGAACGATGAATAAAACCATGGTGTTAGGGGTACAGAAAAGAGGTGGATAGAGTGGAGGAGAAAAAAAGAGTTACTAATGGGGGTATAAAGGTGATGGGGGAACTAAAGGGAGGGAGAAAAAAAGGAGATTTGGAGGGTAGGATTGATAGGAAGAAGAATAGATCAGTAAAAGGTGGTGCGGGATAGAATGGAAAATGGGGAGAACAGGATTTGGTGGACAATGGAACATAGACAGGGCAACGGGAGATGGTATTAGAAAGACCATGAAGTGTGAGTGGAAGAAGAGCTGATGCTGATTAGAGAAGGTAAAGGAGAGAGACAGCTAGTGAACAGAAGCACGCAAAATCAGTCATATTGACTTTAAAAATGATTTTTGCTGGTGTAAGAGTGGCATGATCAGGTCCAATATAAATGTAGGATGATACATGTGATGATACAGGTACTCAGGAAGGGGTAAGATTGTGACCTCTTCTGAGAAATCTGCAATAAAGGATAACTCTGAATCAAACTTTGAGTTTCAGGTGTTTTGAAGACATAAGTGCTTTTTAGCATAGGCATTTTTATTTAGTAAGAATGTGATAAATATTAGTTGCATACAATAATTGGTTTTCAGCTATCTAGTGTTTTCAAATTACAATCAAATTTAAAATTTTTTTCATTATAAAATTATTTTCTAATATGAAAAAAGTCTTTGATTAAATTACTAATTTTCATTAACTATTCCCATTATTTAGATTGGAGCCTTTTATCTAAACCTTGGTGGTGCTCCAGAGGGCCCAGCAGGGACAGGTAAAACAGAGACTACTAAAGACTTGGCAAAGGCTCTTGCTGTACAGTGTGTTGTCTTCAACTGTTCGGATGGCCTTGATTACCTGGCAATGGGGAAGGTAATTTGAATTACTTTTTAAGATCTGTATGTGGTTTTCAGAAGGAAAGTTGTTGTCTTTCAATGGAAGTTATGTACCCATTTCACATAGGCACTTTTGAAAATCCCACCCATGATGCCCTGTCAATAAGGTGCACTGATTTCAATAAGACCACTTGCAATGTGTTACCTTAAGTATGTGCCCACGAGTTTGAAGGACCAGACCCAGTGAACCTGACTCATCAGGCTATACTGCTGCAAAAGATTGACCTGCTCAGGGGAGATCTTCTGGCCTTTGTTTCATGCGTGCATGCAATGGCCCTTTCCAGGGTGAGAATCAACCCCAGAACTCCTCACAAGCAGTGAGGATTAAGGAAGATTGATGGGAGAAACACTGCTGTTGCCCCTCTTCTGTGTAGACAGACATTGAAGTGAACACTGATACGTTGATTTTAGCTATGCAATTGGCATGGCTAAAATTCCATATTGGCAGTTAACTTCTATGTCTAGTGTAGACATAGCCTCAGCTTCTATTAAAACCAAAGAAAGATTTCCATTAACTTAGTTTCCTAATATACCTGCTGACCTTTCCTCTAAGTGTAAGTATTATTGAAAGTATGCAAATAAGTGCATGACACAACATAAAATTTCAAGCCATCATATTACTGATTTTTGCTTTAAAATTTCCTGGCATTAGGTTGGGGTACTGTTACTGTTTTCCTTCTTGTTTTACAGTTTTTTAAGGGTTTGGCTTCTTCAGGTGCTTGGGCCTGTTTTGATGAATTTAATCGTATTGAGTTAGAAGTACTGTCTGTGGTGGCTCAACAGATCCTTTGCATTCAGAGGGCCATACAGTTGAAGATGGAAACATTCATATTTGAAGGGACTGAACTGAAGCTCAATCCCAACTGTTTTGTAGCTATTACAATGAATCCAGGTTATGCAGGACGTTCTGAACTGCCAGACAACCTCAAGGTAAAATAATAAAATAGGCATGTTCGCTTAATAAAGAATATAAGAAACTTAGGACCAAGTGTGCTCCTGGAATGAGAATGCCACAATGTGGCGTCCACAAAATAAACTAGTTATACTTTTAAATTTTGTATTTTTTATGCAACATATCTGTCAGGTTTCTTTTTTTTTTATTTTAATCAAACTAATTTGTTCTCCTGGAAATTTTCAGTCAGTTTTTCTGCTGTTTTAAACTAAAGTTACATTAATAATTGCTTTTGCTCTTACATGTGATGGGTTGAACTTCAGTGAGGGCCCACATCACTCCCAGGTGGGTTAGCCCCCAACGTGGGGCCCAAAACACCCCCCAGCGGGGCCTGAGCCACCCCACTGTGGGGCCCCAACCCCTCCCTGTTGGCTTACCCTCCCTACCAGCACAGCTCCAACCCACCCTCTGGCAGCTTAACACCCTCACCCCTGTCCTGGCCCCTGAGCCAACCCCTGGCGTAGCTCCAACCCCTACCCCCAGCAGCTTACCTCTCTCTCGCAGCTCTAACCTGCTGCCCAGCATCTTAACCTCCCCTGCATCCGGCCACTCTCCACCCCCCCGCCTTAAATCCCACACTCCCCCAAGCCACTCCCCATACCCCCCCATCCACCAACCCTTCCTCACCCCCTACCTCTTGTGCCTTGCTGCTGCCTCCTCCACATGGGTCTCCTCTGCCTGTATTTCAGGGTGGCAGGGAAGACAGGGAGGGAGCGGAGGAGGAGTCAGCCAGAGACAGCTGAGTCCGGAGCTGCAAATGACTCTTTAAGAGCCACATGTGGCTTGGATGAGCTGCCCAGCTGGCTTTTGAAAAAATGTGCCGGAATGCCCTTCCAGGGCATTCCAGCAGGAACAAAGGTCTGGTTATGTTGAATTCAAATATATATGAAAACAAGCTTAAAATAACTTAGAATGGGATTTTATTTAGCAGCAGTGGTAAAGCAATTTGACTAGCTCAGATGATGTTGCATCTATTCAAATGACCAGTTACAAATATTTGCTATGATGTTTGTTTATGCCAATGATCCTGTTTCAGTGGTGAGACTTCACCAAAGTGGGGATGTCTTGCTAGCAGCATGGCGGTTCAATTTCCCTTGTAAGTCACAACACTGAATTGAGATAGGCCGGAGCCATGTTGCCTCAAAGGGAGCTAAAGGAGGGATTCTGCCTCAGGCAGGTGGAATTTATCCAGGAACGTTATGGTCAGCAGTGAGCATGCTTAATATTATACCTCTTCACAGGGTGCAGTACAATCTCCCAGCTACCATGTGTCCCATCTCTACCCTGTCCCTTCTTCCCATTGAGGTGTGTTTGACACATGGGTGACACATCACGAGCAGTCTCTGTTCTCTGTGGCAGACAAGGGTGTGAAGGAAGAGGAAGTTCAGGGCAGTCAGATGAATAACGTTATGTGTATTGAGGGCCATACAGGCACCTTTCTTGTATTTAGCTCTTAACGTGTCATGGATCTTGACTTCAAAGATTGGTAATACTGTTCCCACAGAAACGTTTACATTACAATATATATACACATTGAGTGCAAATCAAAGTTATAGGAATTCTTTTATTCTTTTTCTAAACGTTTGAAAAATATTTCCTGTGATATGCATTTCAGGTTCTTTTCCGAACGGTAGCCATGATGGTTCCTAACTATGCTCTGATAGCAGAAATTTCTCTCTATTCTTATGGATTTCTGAATGCCAAGCCATTGTCAGTGAAGATAGTAATGACCTACAGACTTTGTTCAGAGCAACTTTCTTCTCAGTTCCATTATGACTATGGTATGCGTGCTGTTAAAGCTGTATTAGTGGCTGCTGGCAACCTAAAACTGAAATTCCCACAGGAGAATGAAGATATATTGGTAAGTTCCTAAGATAACAGTGGATTTCACTAATTCAAATACTTCAGAGTTTTGAATTTTCTTGATATATTGCCTGCTGAAATTTGTGAACCACTCTGTCTTGTTTCTCTATCTGTAAATTGGGGATAAAAATGCTTAATTATCTACTTCACAAGGATATTATGAAAGATGAACTAGTTAATATTTTGTAGCACTTTGTAAACCACTATGTACTACATATTATATATTATCTAAGCTATAAATAAAACAAGTTTCAAAAGTGAGTTTTAACTGAGAGGATGAATTTAAATCCTTGATAAAGAAAAATGGTTGTAAAAGATTCAGGTATATTTGGGTGAATTTTGCTGGGCTGTGATGTACATGAGGTCTGACTAGATCAAAGGTTCTCAGGACAGACTTTTGTGGCCTCAGAGTGTAGCCACCATTTCTTACTGATGGCTGCTCTCATACTTTTTCCTAAAATACTTAATTAGCTTTAGAAAAACAAATACATGTGCACATACACATGTCCAAATCGTTGTAATTTTTTTATTTCTAGCTAATAAGTCCATTGTGGAAAGTGATGGAAACACACAAACAAGTATTACTTTTCACAGCGGACTTACTCAGCTGACAGTGCTCCTAGCTGCAGGGCTTACTCTTAACCTCACAAATTAGCATATAGCTCAGATTTGGATTAAATCTCAGGAAATACTCCCTAACTGTAAGTACAAAAGGGAAATGAAGCAGGCAGCCTCGGGAGGTTGTGGAACCTTCTTCCGTGAAAGTTTTCAAAAGGAAGCTGGATAGCCATTGTCTTGGATGATTTAACAGAACAAAGCCTGCATCCTGGCAAGGTGCAGTCCCTTCAAACGCTATGATTCACATTGTGCAGACTGATTTTATTACTGAACATTGTAAAATAATTATTCTGTAATAAGAATGTAAAGCAAAATACACATTTTATGTAAAATTATGTTTGTTTTCTTTAGCTTCTTAGATCAATTAAAGATGTGAATGAGCCTAAATTTTTGTCTCATGATATACCTCTGTTCATGGGTATAACTAGTGATTTATTTCCTGGTGTTAAGCTTCCTGAAGCAGACTACAATGTAAGTACATTTGTAAGGTAACTTTTTTCCACCAATACTTATGGCATTGCATCAGCTGGAATTAATTACAGTAGTCTGTTTCTAATTGCAAAATGAGGTTACATGAAAAGGAATTTGCTTTAATCAAAATTCACTTGGTTTTCTTTTGAACCTTAAACCAGCCTTGGATCTCTCATCCTTTGCAGATCCAGTTCTGTTTTTGTAGTTTTGGCCCACTTATACCTGAGCCCCTAACAAACTCTTGGATTCCTCTTAATTTAAACTACCTTTTTGAGTGTATACCAGCGATCTGAAATCCACCCCCACTTCCCCTAGGTTTTAATGTCTCTGTGAGTGACTTGCTGGTCCCCTTGCTAGCCTTTGGGGTTTTCCTAGTTCCAAGTTTCCAAGCGAACTTGCAAAGATCAGTTAACTCTTCCTGTCTTTCTGCAGTGGGATGGCGGGTATAGCGATGGTCAGGCTGCCTGCTTCCCCTTTCAGGGACTGTGAAAGATAGCTGACTTCTCAATCCCCTTCATGCCCCCTAGTGGAAAAAAATTGTAGGTGGGAGTCAACCAGATGTCTGTTCTCAGAAGACTTCACACAAATTTACTCTGAAGTTCTAAATTTTATGGAAATCTGAAATTCCTAGTGAACATGCAAGGTGTACTGCTGCAAATCCCACTTACTGTAGGTTCATGAAATGTATATGCTCCTGCTTTAATAATGCAAGTCATGTGGGATGTTTTTACAACACCAACACAAACCTGGGAGAAGGGGAAATATTTGTTTTCTATTAACTTCCACAATACAGTAATTGGAGTGGGTGGGATACAAGGAGAGGTGATGGTTTTGGTTCCTTGCGCAGGCTAACTCTACACTTTAAATACTACAACAGCACAGCTGCAGCGCTTCAGTGTAGATGTTTACTTCAGCAAGGGAAGAGATTCTGTCACTGCCTCAAGAGGCAGTAGCTATGTCAACAGAAAATTCTTTCATTAACCAAGCACTGTCTGCATAGCAATTTAGCTCAGCTTAACTACATAGCTCAGGGTATCTGTATGGATTTTTCACATTCCTTAATCTTGAAAGGTCTCGCTGTTTTTCTAGTGGTGATCAGCCTTCAGTATTAGATGCTGAGATGGAAAGATTTTTTTGCAGAACTGACCCATCCGTAAGCACTTTGGGGGAACCAGAGGCCGCCGCCCCAGCCATCCTATGGACGTCTGAAGCAGGATGTGGATGGTGAAGGCAAGCAGCGGCAGCAGCCACAGGAGGTTGCCTCTCCTTGGCCTCCACTCTGCAGAGTGAGCGGTAGCCTGCTCTGCCCCACTGCAGCCTCCCAGCCTGCTGAGCCCAGCTTCTACATGGGCAGCTGGGAGTCTTCCGCTCCCAGATGCCCACAGAGAAGTGCGGCTCAGCAGGCTGGAAGGGAGTGGTGGAGAGATGCATTGTGTGTGCATGGGGTGGATGAGGGAAGCAGGAGAGGTGATTTACTGTGTCTGTTGCTGCCATCCATTTCCCAGTCCCTGATCCAGGCAATCCCTGGCCAGGCTGATCGAGGAGAGGATCAGGGGTCAGGATGGAGGTGGAGTGGGGAAGAGGAAGATCATACAGTGGGGGTTGCCTGGGGCACTGTGGGGATGGTTGTCCTCTGTCCTGACCACCCCCCGCCCCAAGGACAACCCTGTTTCCACGTACAGGATAAGCCAAAGCACTCTTAATATGACACAAGAAATATTAATATCACTGAAGTCTATCATTATCCCAAGAGAGAATTTGAAAAAATTAGCTTTTTATTCAACTAAAGTAATAATCTTTTGTTTAAGTCACAGCATCTTAAATTCTGCACGTCAGTAAATAGTGTTCTAGTCAGGGCATGTCCACTCAGAAACACTTACGAAAGGTAAATGAACGTTAAAATGTGAAGGTAAAGCATGTTAGTTAAATACCTATGTGGACACTGTCATTCAGAAGTAAGTTGTCTTAGTCTAGGAGGATTTAGTAATTAATCAGTTTGAGTCTATTATCCACAAATATATAACATTGGGGTAGAAGTTGTTCTAGGCAATAATCTGAATATAGGATAATGAAAGATACATGTTCATTTTGTTCATGAAGAAAATATATGGCTTTATTAAGGTTGGTTGTAAAATTACTGTGTAATATCTAGCCATGAGAATATTCTTTCTTAAAGCCTGTAATCATATGAAAAGATTTTATTTTGTTTTGATTTTAGGATTTTCTGGAGTGCGCCAAAGAATGCTGTGTTACAAATAATGTCCAGCCTGTTAAAGTTTTTATTGAAAAAATGATACAGACCTATGAAATGATGATTGTTAGACATGGGTAAGATTACCAGAGCACATTTCATAAGTACTACAGGTTGTAGTTATGTTGTGTATAATAGGCAATAAAGCATATCTTTAGAAATAGAGTAAGAAATTATTTCCACTTTTAATGAAGTGATTATTTAAATCAAATATAGAACGTCCCAAGAAATACAGAAATCTTATATTGCTACCTTTGGTTATCCTAATTTTAATGCAAATTTGTTGCCCAAGAAGGTGAAATCGGTGAAGCCTGGTGTATTCTGCAATCACAATGCTCCCTTTGGCTGCATCTACAGTGGCAAATTTTTTTCAAAAAACGGCCTTTTATATAAAAGCTCGGGGAGCATCTGTACACAAAATGCGCTCTTTCAAAATTAAATCTGAAGAATGTAGCACTTTTTCCAGCGACTCTCTTCCTCTCCCGGATTAGAGCACCTTTTTCTGAAAGATTCGTTTGGAAAAAAATGTGTAGATGCCTCGGGGCCCTTATTTTGAAAGAGCAGTCCTGATGGTGCTGGATTTTTCCATCCCTGCCTCATTCTTTCAAAATAGAGGGGGCTGCGTGGCTTCTCTCTATTAAAAGAGCATATCATTTGTTCATCCCCTTTTTTGCGTGTGGATATGCTCTTTTGAAAGAAGTTTTTTCAGAAGAGATCTTTCAGAAGAGCGTCTTTCAAAGGATTGCTGTAGTGTAGAGGTAGCCTTTGAGTTTGAAAGCTGATTTGCTTGTTTAATGGTTGCAAATTGGCTGCAAGTTGTGGCAGAGGTATAACTGTAAGAGCTTGCTTGTATTAGAATATTAGCCCTCCAGATCTCTACCATTTTAGTCCCTGACTTTTTACTGAGCAGCAAGTGTGTGGTGGTAATATGTGTGTAATACCTCACAAGGAATAAAAACACATGCAATACTTAGTTCTAGGGTATTGCTTAGCATATTCAAAATTCTTTGCAAAACCATTAACTTGTTAGTTACCCCAAAACTGGATGAAATAAATTTGAGTAGAGATTGAAAATAGCTTGATTTTTATTTTAATGCAGGTGCCTTAACTAACTTTGTGTTCGAGAATTTTGTGATAACCTTTCTGTAGACAGCAAGAAAATTAGAGAATTTAGGCCTAATTCTGCAAAAAAAATGTACTACAGGTTGTACCTCACTTGTCCAGCACCCTCAGGACCTGCCCAGTCCTGAACAAGGGAATTTACCAAATGAAGGGAAGTCCCCTGCCTCTTCCCTCTCTCTCACAGCCTAGTGCTTCTCCCTGCCACTGGCTCCGCACCCCACTGTTCACCTGCCTCCCCACCCCCTACAGTCCCAGTGGCCCACTTACCTGCAGCCAGTCCCTGCCCCCCTGCTGGGCTGATGCTGCTGGCTATGGCACCAGCCACTGGCCCCGTGGAGGCTATCTCCAGCCCCAGCCAGGCTGCCAGCACAAGCTCCGGCCAGGGAGCTGATCCAAAAACACAAGTCCCCAGCCCTCTCCTGCACAGGGCCTCTGGCCACCTGTCACTGGGCTCCCACCTGGCAGGGCTCCCAGCCACCAGCCCTTCTCCTAGTAGCCTCCCACATGGGGCTCTCTGATCCACTAACACATGTGGTCCTGCTGGACAATGTATGTTGCCGGACCAGAGAATTCTGGTTTTGGGAGGTGCAACCTGTAGCATGAATCCCTGCTGCTGCACACAGTCCAGTTGGGTTAATTTATGCGCCTTAATTGTATGATCAAATATATGAGGTTGCTTGAGCAAAGCAAGTATTTGCGTACAGAAATTACCATTTAGACTCCTAAATGGTTAGTTTGGACATATAAAACAACTGATTTGGAGGGGTACTGTGGTAATAGTGCACACAATGCAAACATATAAATTGCATATACATTTTGTGTATCGACCTCCTAAAATCATAGACCTATCAGTGACTCAGTGATGCAATACATTTCACACTATAATTTTTGCTACATTTGGGGTCAGATAGAGCAAAACACTTAAGTATGGTGTTTTATTTTATAAGAACATAAGAACGGCCATACTGGGTCAGACCAAAGGTCCATCCAGCCCAGTATCCTGTCTGCCGACAGTGGCCAGTGCCAGGTGCCCCAGAGGAGGTGAACCGAAGACAATGATCAAGCAATTTGTCTCCTGCCATCTGTCTCCAGCCTTTAACTAAGGCTAGGGGCACCATACTTTGCCCTTGGTTAATAGCCGTTTATGGACCTAACCTCCAAAAATTTATCAAGCTCTATTTTAAACTCTGTTAGAGTGCTGGCCTTCACAGCCTCCTCCAGCAAGGAGTTCCACAGGTTGACTGTGTGCTGTGTGAAGAACAATTTTCTTTTATTAGTTTTGGACCTACTACCCATTAATTTCATCTGGGCTACGTCTACACGTGAAGCCTACTTCGAAGTAGCCTATTTCAATGTGGAGACATCGAAATAGGCTATTTCGATGAATAACGTCTACACGTCCTCCAGGGCTGGCAACGTTGATGTTCAACTTCGACGTTGCGCAGCACCACATCGAAATAGGTGCAGCGAGGGAACGTCTACACGCCACAGTAGCACACATCAAAATAGGGATGCCAGGCACAGCTGCAGACAGGGTCACAGGGCGGACTAGCGCTTCCGGGGCAACAGCTAGCCGCTCCCTTAAAGGGCCCCTCCCAGACACACTCAGCCTGCACAGCACGCGGTCTGAGGAGCCATAGGCACACAGACCCCAGGCAACGCAGTCATGGACCCCCAGCAGCAGCAGCAGCAGCAGCCAGAGGTCCACCCAGCCCTCCCGGCAGGAGCAGGGCTTGCCCTGCTCCATGCCATGTGGGAGGCAGCTGAGCACCTCCTTGCTACACCGGAGGAGGAGCTGCCCCCAGGGCAGCAGGGCTCAACCCCCAACCCTGCAGCACCCCACCCCCACCCCCGCCTCACACGCCGGCGGCTGTGGAGCTACCCCACCAGCATCAACTGGTGGGAGCGGCTGGTGCTTGGGGAGTGGGATGACGACCGCTGTCTCAGGAACTTCAGGATGAGCCGGCAGACATTTATGGAGCTGTGCCAGTGGCTCACCCCCGCACTCAGGCACCAGGACACCGCCATGCGGCGTGCCCTCACAGTGGAGAAACGGGTCGGCATCGCTGTCTGGAAGTTGGCCACTCCCGACAGCTACCGATCCGTGGGGCAGCAGTTTGGTGTCGGCAAGGCCACCGTCGGGGCTGTCCTCATGGAGGTAAGAGAACCCACGGGGGGAGGGCAGGGCAGGGGAGGGGGGCCCGGGCAGAGGAGGGCAGGGGAGGGGAGGGGAGGGCAGGGCAGGGCAGGGCAGGGCCACGCACACCCTGCTCACCCCTCATTGGTGCTGTCCCATGTGCTTTCCCTGCAGGTTGTGCGTGCCATCAATGCCATGCTCCTGCACAGGCTCATGAGGCTGGGGGACCCAGATGCCACCATCGCGGCCTTTGCCACCCTGGGCTTCCCCAGTTGCTTCGGGGCTCTGGATGGGACTCACATCCCCATCCGTGCCCCGCATCACAGTGGAGGATGCTACATAAATCGCAAGGACTACCATTCTGTGGTCCTCCAGGCCTTGGTGGACAGCCGGGGCCGTTTCCAGGACATTTATGTGGGCTGGCCTGGCAGCACCCACGACGCCCGGGTTTTCCGGAACTCGGGCCTGTGCCGCCGGCTGGAGGCGGGGACCTACATCCCCCAGCGGGAGATCCCTCTGGGGGACACCACCATGCCCCTCTGCGTCGTCGCAGATGCGGCATACCCCCTCTGGCCCTGGCTCATGCACCCGTACACGGGCCATCTCTCCGCTAGCCAGGAGCGCTTCAACCAGCGCCTGAACCACGCGCGCCAGGTGGTGGAGCGCTCATTTGGCCGCCTGAAGGGATGCTGGAGATGTCTCCTGACCCGCCTGGATGCAGACCCCAACAACATCCCCCTGATTGTGGGTGCCTGCTGCACCCTGCACAATTTGGTGGAGAGCAAGGGGGAGGCCTTTTTCCAGGGCTGGGCTGTGGAGGCCGGCAGGGCTGACGTGCAGCCACCCGCTGCCCCCAGTCGGCAGGTGGACCCCGAGGGGACCTGGGTCCGGGAGGCCCTGCGGGCCCACTTCGATGATGAGGCCACGGGGTGAACTCTGCCAGGCCCCCCACTACCCACCCCTTCCTCCACCACACTCCCTGCCCCAACGCCCACACCATGGAGCACCCAACCGCACCCCCCTCCCACTTTTCCTGGACAAATGACAGCACGCACTTGTGGCTGAACTTAAACTGCTTTTTCTTTTAGAACTTTTTTCTTTAACTATAAATAAAACAAGAACAAACTATATACAACATGTGTGGAACCAAAGTAATATGTACAAATAAAACAATAGTAATAAAAAAGTGTGTTCAGTAATAAAAAGAAAACCAGGGATGATAAAGGGGAGAACTATTTACATGGGGGGGACGGGGCAAACGGGGGGCACAAAATAATAAGTCCCAACTATATACAAGGGGGGGGCCACATCCCGGGCCCCTCGCCCCTAAAGTCCGGCACTGGGCGTGGGTGTCCGGGAGCCCCGCCGCGGCCGCAGCCCTGTCCGGGGCTGGCTGGGGGCGGGGCGGACTGGAAGATATGCCTGGCGAGTCTCAGCTGGCTCCAGGGGTCCCTCGGCGCTCCGGCCCTCGGCGGTGGGTGGCGGGGCGACGGCGGACGGGACGGCGACGGGCGGAGCAGCTGGTGGTGCGGCGGGTGGAGCAGGCACGTCGGGCGCTGCGGCGGCTGGCACGGCATGGGGGGCCAGGTAGTCCACCAGGCGGTTGAAAGTCTCCATGTAGGCCCCCCATGCCTCTTGGCGCCAGGCCAGCGCCCGCTCCTGCAGCTGCAGGTGCTGCTCCATGACCTCCAGCTGCCGACGGTGGATGGCCAGCAGCTGGGGTCCATCGCCGTTGGCTGTTGGTGGCGCGGGGTCCGCCGTCTAGCCCACCGTGGGGCCGGTCGGTCCTCGGCCGAGGGGCTTGCCTGGAGCGATGGCCCTGGAGGGGTCTCCGGGACCACTGATGCCTCGCCGGCGCTCTCTTCCGGCCCTTCCAATGGTGCAGCTGCGGGACACAGGAGAGGAGAGGGGGAAGAAGAATGGAGGCAGGCGTTAGTGTGGGCCCTGAGCCGTGGCCTTTGTCCCCCCAGCCCTGTGCTGCAGGTTCCCCATCCCCGTCCCCGGGAGATGCTGCTGTGATGGATGGGGTTCAGGGGTCCCCCTGCACTGCACCCCGTCCCCTGGTGGGAGCGACTCTCACTTCACTCCGCAGGGTCTGACAGGAGAGGTTTCTTAGGCCACAGATGCCCAGTTTCTCCCAGGAGTGACAGCACGAGCTGTCGGAAGAGACAGTCCTTCCAACCCGTCCTGGGGAGAAGACCCCAAGGGGTGCCCCTCTGGGATGCAGCTTTCCCCCTCCTCAGGCTGGCTGCCTTCCAGCTCTCCCTTCCCCTAGCCTCTACCTGTGGCCCCCGCCCTCCCCCCCCAATTCAAAGCCAGCTCGGCTCCTCCCTCCTCTTTGTTCAGGGCAGAGGTGTCACCTGCCAGCTGTAGCCCCACGATCATCCTTTGCCCCTGGGAGCTATTCGGCTCTTGTTGCTCATATCTAGCCTGAGTCTCCCTTTTGCACTCCCCCCACTCCATCACATGCTGCTGCTGCTGCTGTTGCTGCTGCTGCTGCTGCGGGGTGTCCCACCCCCTCCTCCCGGGGGCCCCTCGAGGTTCCGCTCCCCCCTGCCCCAGGGATGGGGCATGGCACTGTCGTGCAGGGTGCGGGGGGGCAGGGGCTGATGCACTGCTGTGAGGGACATGGCCCTGCTGTCCTTGGGGCCATGGCCATGTGAGCATGTGGGGGGCCCTGGACACATATCTATTACCCCCCGCCCCTCAAGCCCAGGGTGTACACCAGAGGGGGGTACCTACCTGTCGGTCCACTGCCACGGTCCGGAGATCCCCGGGGGGCGGAGGCCCAGCTGCTGCTCTGGGAGGGCAGGAGGAGGATCTGCAGCCCGGATTCTGCAGAGTAGGAGCCCTCCTCCTCCTCCTCCTGCCGCGATGTCCCGGGGGTGGGCTCCGGGGGGGCTCCCGGGGTGCGGGGCTTACCTCCGGGGCGGACTCCGGCTGAAGGGCCTGCTGGGGCTCGTCGGCCGAAGTAATCAAGGGTGGCCGGAGGGGAGGAGGTGTGCCGGGGGCCCAGGATGTCCCTGAGCTCCCTGTAAAAGGGGCAAGTGACGGGGGCGGCCCCAGATCGGCCGGCCGCATCCTGGGCCCGGGAGTAACCCTGCTGCAGCTCCTTCACCTTACTCCTGATGTGATCAGGAGTGCGGGCAGGGTGACCCTGGGCAGCCAGGCCCTTGGCCAGCCGAGCGAACGCATCTGCGTTCCGCCTCTTGCTCCCCATTACCTGGAGCACCTCCTCCTCGCTCCAGAGCCCCAGCAGGTCCCGCAGCTCGGCCTCCGTCCAGGAGGGGCCCCGCTGCCGCTTGCCAGCCTGGCTGCCAGCCTGGCTGGGCTGGCTGCCCTGGCTCCCCTTGGGGGGGGTCCGCTGGGGGGGCTGCCGGGCAGCCATCGCAGCTTGGGAGGGGCTGTGCTGGCTGAGGAACGTGCAGGCTGGCCGCATGTCTGGGCTGCCGCCTGCATGTTCTCTCAGCTTCCTGCACAGGAAGGGAGGGGGAGGGGACCTTTAAGGGGCCGCTCCACGCGGCCACCGTTGAGCTGAGGGGCTGGAGAGAGCGTCTCTCAACCCCTCAGCTGATGGCCGCCATGGAGGACCCTGCAATTTTGACGTTGCGGGATGCGCAACGACTACACGGTCCCCACTTTGACGTTGAACGTCGAAGTAGGGCGCTATTCCTATCCTCTCATGGGGTTAGCGACTTCGACGTCTCGCCGCCTAACGTCGAATTTAACTTCAAAATAGCCCCCGACGCGTGTAGCCGTGACGGGCGCTATTTCGAAGTTGGTGCTGCTACTTCGAAGTAGCGTGCACGTGTAGACATGGCTCTGGTGTCCTCTAGTTCTTATATTATGGGAACAAGTAAATAACTTTTCAATATTCACTTTCCCCACACCATTCAGGATTTTATATACCTCTATCATATCACCCCTCAATCTCCTCTTTTCTAGACTGAAAAGTCCCAGTCTCTCTAGCCTCTCCTCATATGGGACCCTTTCCAAACCCTTAATCATTTTAGTTGCCCTTTTCTGAACTTTTTCTAACGCCAGTATATCTTTTTTGAGGTGAGCAGACCACATCTGTACGCAGTACTCAAGATGTGGGCGTAGCATAGTTTTATAGGGGAAGTATGATATTCTTCATCTTATTTTCTATCCCTTTTTTAATAATTCCTAACATCCTATTTGCTTTACTGACTGCCACTGCACACTGTGTGGATGTTTTCAGAGAACTATCCACTATAATTCCAAGATCCCTTTCCTGATCTGTTGTATCTAAATTTGCCCCCATCACTTTGTATGTATAATTGGGGTTATTTTTCCCAATGTGCATTACCTTACACTTACCCACATTAAATTTCATTTGCCATTTTGCTGCCCAATCGCTAATTTTGCTGAGGTCTTTTTGAAGTTCTTCACAATCTACTTTGGTTTTGACTATCCTGAAGAGCTTGGTATCATCTGCAAACTTTGCCACCTCAGTGCTTACCCCTTTCTCTATTTTATGCATAAGTACTCCACATTGAGGCCAGTTAGCTGTATTAGTGCCGTAAAGTCTATATTTGAGAAAGTTAAGATTTTTAATAAAAATTTTCTTTTATCTATAGCTTTATGCTTGTTGGAGAGCCTTTTTCTGGGAAGACCAAAGTTCTGCATGTATTGGCAGATACGCTAACTCTTATGAATGAACGTGGATACGGTGAAGAAGAAAAAGTAATTTTTAGAACTGTGAATCCAAAATCCATTACTATGGGTCAACTTTTTGGACAATTTGATATAGTATCTCATGAGGTATTATATTTTTGCCTGTTTTTATAAATATTGCACAGTAATTGGTCATATTCCTTCACTGGTTATGCTTGTGAAACCCAATGTAGCTTTACGTGTGTATATCTATGTCTTTTCTGCAGGGTGCTCTTCTTCAGGTGTTGCGCCTATCTTATGATTTGCTCAACTAATTTTTGGTTGTGCTTTAACCCTGAGCTAGCTGGCCTGGCTGAGAGTATAGGCTAGAGTCTGGAGACTGCTATTGCTTAGGGCAGTAATCCACCCACTTTGCAGTGAGGACTCAGACTAACTTGTCAAGTATTGATAATCCTCCTGTACTTTTCCAAGATTTCCTGTGTGCCCGGAGTGACAGACAAGTTCTCCAGTGTTCACTGAGAAAATATCATAGAGCAGCTCTATTTACTGGAGCACCCAGGACATGGGATATGCCCCCAGAAATCTGACCAGCATACACTGAGGCTGGGTCTACACGTGCCCCTTCCTTTCGAAAGGGGCATGTTAATGAGTAGGGTCGAAAGATGCTAATGAGGCGCTGCAATGAATATACAGCGTCTCATTAGCATAATGGCGGCTGCGGCAATTTGAAAGTGCGGCTTTTTGAATCGCGTGCCGCCTGTTGAGACGGGACCTTCCAAAAGGACACCCCCAGTTTTCGAAAGACCTTCTTCCTATGTGGTGATCGGAAGAAGGGCTTTCGAAAACTGGGAGGTCCTTTCGGAAGGTCACATCTCCACGGGCAGTGCGCGATTCGAAAAACCACACTTTCGAATCACCGTGGCTGCCATTATGCTAATGAGGCACTGGATATTCATTGCAGCAGCTCATTAGCATCTTTCGAACCTGCTCATTAACACGTCCCTTTCAAAAGGAAGAGACGCATGTAGACACAGGGTGGGAGAGGACAGCATTACTAGTGAGGGCACAATAACATGGGTATGGCTTTACTGTGTGGCTGCTCACAGTCAGACTAGCCTGACTTCCATGCTCATACCTAAGTGTTGATAACTCAAGTTAACTGCTGTGAAGACTTACTTCAAGAACAGAAATTTTTAAATTTATGAATAACTGGACCAAATGTAAACATTATTATGGCAAATGGTATGAATGGCTTGCATTTAGGTGTCATTGACATATAAATACTCAGGATGCAACTCTCTGTGAAATTTGCTAGAGACTCTATGCTATAACTTCATGCAGAAGTTACTGAGTGACTTAAATTGATCTTCCATGTACAACAATAGAGGTACTGAGGTTCCTGCACAACAGCTGCACTTCAAGATGGTAGACCTCCCGATGTATCTTTGAGACACTTGGTGACTATGACCAGCTGTGGGCATGGTCTACACACAGTTTTCTTACTGCTTCAAATTTTCTTGGTTATGGTTTTGATTTTTATTCCATTGTAGTTAACTCAGTACAAGCCGCTAGTGTGGAAGCAGTCATACCAGTATAAAGATGCTTATATGAGTATAAAAACAAGAAGCAGTCAAGTAGCAGTTTAAAGACTAGTGAAATAGTTTATTAGGTGAGCTTTCGTGGGACAGACCCACTTCTTCAGACCATAAAGTCGGTCTGTCCCATGAAAGCTCACCTAGTAAACTATTTTGCTAGTCTTTAAAGTGCTACTTGACTGCTTTTTGTTTTGATAGTGTATAAACTAGCATGGCTTCCTCTCTGTTGTTATATGAGTATAGTTGACTTCTATAAATGTGTGGGAATTAGCTATAGTAATGTCAGTGCATTTATACTCCTATAACTGCATTTACACTGGGGAGTTATATTGTATAATTATAACTGTATAACTCCATAACTGTATAATTTTCTTAGCCAGTGTAATTACTTTGTATATACATATTGGCCTAGAGTTATGAATGCCTGAGTTATGAAATGACCAGTGAACCACACAAATTATTTGAAACTAAAAGTACTCAATCGGGCAGCAGCAGAGATAAAAAAAATAAGAACCAAACGAACCTCCCCCTCCCCCCGAAATACAGTGCACTACTTTGTTAAACATAAACATAAATTACTTCCAAAAAAGAATAAAAAGCGAAAGCAGCATTTTTCTTCTGTGTAGTAGTTTCAAAGTTGTACTAAGTCAATGTGCAGTTCTAAACTGAAAGAAAAACCCATGGGTGGCAGGTTTGCAAAAAAGTTTGATGGTGCTCAGAAGGCCCAGAACCCACACTCGTCTCCCACTCAGACTCTCTCCCCCACCTGCCTAAGGCTCTGAGAGGAAGTTTGTGTTGGGAAAAGGTGCAGGGAGGGGTGTTCCTGGGAGTTTCAGAACAGGGGGGCAACACTCCCTAGCACTCTAGGTTGTAGAGCCCAGAGCACCCACCTCCAACTTCAGGCCCTGCCCCTACTCTGCTTCTGCTCTACACACCCTACCCCATGCCACATCTTTCTTAAGCCCCACCCATACCAAAGTCCCTTCCCCATTGCTCCATGAGGCAGAGATTACTAGGAGGCCTGGCACAAGTCAGCAGCAGAGGTTGGCCCTCTCCTCACCCCCGACTCATCACAGTGGTAGAAGTTGTAGTTGCCTGGCATCCTGCTCCATCCTGCCTCCATCTCCCAGCTTGCTACGCGCCACCCCACCTTTTGACTTCCACCGGTTGCAGGGATGCACATCCTGGCAGCCGGGGTGAGTGAGTGCACAGGGAGGAAAGGGAGTCAAAGAACACTGGACACAGGGAATGCAGGCAGAAAGACATTAAGTTTTGATGGAACCCAGACCCGGGTCAGGAATATTCCTGGTGCTGGGTCTTCAGGGGCCCTTAAAACTCACAGTCTATGGAAAAACCATAACACTTATTCAGAGTTACAAACATGTCAGAGTTATGAACAACTTCCATTCCCAAGGTGTTCATAGCTCTGAGGTTCTGCTTAATGTAAAACTCAGAGGGTGACCTAGGAAGAAGAGACTATCTGTAAAGTAGTGAGATTTGCATGAGGTCATGCAAGAGGTAGAGAGGTTCAAGATAACTGCTTTTTCATGACCACACAAGAAGAATAATGGATGTGGTGTAATTAGACCACAACTTTATTCACATAACTTATCTGGTAATATTAGGAAATAAATCATATAGTGTAGATCGTTATTCATTCTTTAATCTGTTCTATCTATTTGGGAGGGTTCTGATCAACCTTCCCCTTTCCCAGCCTGGTCCCTGTCTGTTGGTGGGGTGCTGCTCCCTTTCCCTGTGAGAAGGCCAAGAGTTCTGGAAAAATAGGATATTGTCTCTACTGTGACAAACAGTGGGAGCCCCAGCCTCCCTTTTTTCAGCTTCCTTATAGGATGCCTTCCCTTAAATCCTCTTCTAACTCCTGTTCATCAGAGAACTATATTCCCTTTATAATGAGTACTTGTGTGGGACACCTCCTACAAAGAGGAAGCAGCAATTAGCATGTCTGTTTTTGGAGAAAGGGCAGAGTTACCTTATTTCAACTTTGAGCAAGAGAGAGTTGCCTGTGTGCTCTTCATTTCCACCTCATTTGAGGAAAAGAGACTTGTGTATATTTTGCAAACAGATAAATGTTACCAGTTTCTATACCAGATGCGAAACTGAGACTTGCAAAGTTCTGAATTCAGCTGCTGCCTTGCAAAGAGTGAATAATATTTTTAATTGTTCTCAACGCTTTTCAATGTTTTTACTTATTTTTTCTGTTTTGCATTAACATGCACTAAGTAGAGCCCTGATCCAGCAAAACATATAAGCATATATGTAATTCCACTGTGTTCAGATTTAGTGTTTTAAAAACTATTATCCATTTTTTCCTGGTTTAGTGGACAGATGGCATTGTTGCCAACACTTTCAGAGAATTTGCTTTAGCTGAGTCCCCTGACCGCAAATGGGTGGTATTTGATGGTCCTATTGATACTCTGTGGATAGAGAGCATGAACACAGTACTGGATGACAACAAAAAGGTAAAAGATAGGTGTTATAAATGTTTCAAAATAATGCTATGCTGCCTAAGAAACAATCTACTATATATCTGAGAGAATTTATCTGTCTTTAAGTCTGTCTGATCAAGAACACCTCCTAAACTGCAAGATTTAGGACCACCAAATTTGATATACCACTTCCACTTATAATAACTCATAACTCAAAAAGCCAAGTAAGGATTTGGTTGTTCCAGGAAAATGGGATAGGCCTGGAATGGGCCTGCTTCTCATAAAACCATACAGAAAAGAGACAGAATCACCAGGCAGACGAAAAGGACTGGCTGGGGGCATGCCCCCTTCTCCAGGACTGTCCCAGCCCCAAACCTCCCACTCCTGCCCCAGTGCCCTTTATGGAGGGAAGCAGGGTCTGAATGATCATTTGAGTCCAGTAACACAGGTTGGACCTCCCAGGTCCAACACCCCTGTGACTTGACAGGTCCCGAAGGAGGGATTTTACCAGACCAGTGGAGGTCAGTTCTGGCCCCGCTTCCTGGCTCATCTCCCAGCTCTGCTACCAGCCCCAGCTGCCAGCCCTCCAGCCACCTACCTCCCAGGCCTCGCTGCCAGTCTTCCAGACCAGCCCTGCTATCAGTCCCAGCTCTCAGGGCTGCCTGCCTGCAGGCTTGCCCACCTCAGACAAACTCCTGGCAGCTGGCCCCACTTGGGCTGCCAGCACTTTTGCTATCCCCAGTGGCTCCTGGTTGCCAGAACTGCTTGGGCTGCTGGGCCTGCTGCTGCTCCCCCAGCTGCTGGCTGCCTTTTCCACTTGGGCTGTCAGCACCACTGCCACTGGCCCCACCCAGGCTTCCAGCCCTATGTCCACTAGCCTGCTCAGGCTGCCTGCTCTGGCTGGGCTACAATCTGTCGGCCCCAACTGGGCTGCTAGCCCTGGCAGGGCTCCTGGCTCTAGGCCTTCCTGTCACCCAAATGGTAGCTGCTGGCGCTCTCTGTTTCAGGAACATCCATGGTCCTGTGGAACCACAGGTGTTGCTGGACCAGAGAGTCCTGGTTTTTAGAGGCTTAACTTGTACAGCTATGTTTCATATTTCCACATTGAATAACAAATTAACTGAGTGGGGAAAGCATAGAATTTGGCCCACACAGAATAGAAATTGATTACTATTTCAAATGATTGCTGTTGCAATGGCTAATGGCTTGTCTTTTCCATTTACTACAGTTAGCTTGCTCATTTCAATATGGAGATCGTCTGGAGATAGAAACATAGTATTGTACAAAAGAAATAGATTGCTGTTATGTAACGTTTGCTAAGGATCATAACCAATGCATTAACTATATTTTTCTTTGTATTTAGCTTTGTTTGATGAGTGGAGAAATCATTCAAATGTCTCCTCAGATGAGTCTGATCTTTGAAACAATGGACCTTTCCCAGGCTTCAGTAAGTTTAATAGCCAGTTAAAACATAATCCGTAATTGCACAATTATATGATATATAAAGATGAGTGGACTGGGCCCTAAAAGTGAATTTACTGTTTTTCTTTAGCCAGCTACAGTCAGTCGTTGTGGCATGATTTATTTGGAGCCACTACAACTAGGCTGGATGCCTCTTGTAATCTCTTGGTTGAACAGCTTACCTGAACCTCTGAAACAAAAGGAACAGCAAGATCTTCTGCAAGAACTATTTAACTGGTTAATACCGCCAGCTTTAAGATTTCGTAAACAACAATGCAAGGTTTTTTTGGTTTTTATTTTCACCAAAACAATTATGTTGTTTCCATTCTAATCTCTGCGTCCTATGACATTACATTCATTAATAATAGGGGCAGGTTTTTGCTTATGCAACAGACACACTTGATTTTGAGAGGGCAACTACTTTGCCCAACTTGAAAAGCTTGACCAAAAATATTAGGTAAAAGCTAACCAATATTGTAAAGAGTGAAAACATTATCTCACCAGTAGTTTGAGGGGAGGGAAGAGTATTTATCTTAGGGAAAACATAGTATGTGATGCCCAACATGCCATACATTACGGGTGCTTCCCATGCTGCCTATAGTATAGTATAGTATAGTATAAATTGTAGTGTAGTATTGTATAAACCTATAGTATTGTATAAATTGTGCCTAATTTTTCTGAAGTTGCATTATTGTTATAGTTAATATTACAGATGAAGAGGGTGGCTTTTCAGGGACAGAGGAAAAAAGATTTTGCAGATAAAGATAGACAGTATATGCTTACCCCTGTCTTTACTTTAGAGTCAATATATAATGTAATTTTTTTTCGAAAGATATGCAGTAAATTCTTTCATATCAGGCGTTCAATCACGTGGAACTCTGAAATAACCAGCATTTTAACAATAAGTAAATTTTAGGTACATTTTCCTTAAGTACAGTATAGTGAAAGTAAATACAAATAAATACAGCAAATACTATATAAGTGAACAGTGTACAATACTACTGTTGTAGGTAAATAAATCACACTGCATACATTTTTGTCTATTTCTTAATATCTAATCTTGTTTTTCTTTAGTGTTTTTCATTGCTAGGTATACCTCTCTATTATCCAGAATATTTGAATATCTGGCAACCTCCCAGTCCCAGGGCTGCCAGATATGAAAGCGTTTACTGTATTAAGGTTTGTGAGACATATTTGATACTGTGATATCCATTATTTTCCATTTTTTGTCTCTTGTAGGAGCTGGTTCCCACAAGCAACAGCAATGCTGTAGTATCTCTCACTCGACTTTTTGAAATATTACTTTTTCAAACGGTGCAACGGGATCCTACTAACAAAAACATCCGCACATGGATTATGGTTGGTCTTTAACTGGATGTATTTTAAAAAGAAAAAATATTGGCAATAGGTCTTTTGCAAAATTTTTGTCTTCATCTTGGTGCATACACACACACTTCTGATACTCTTCAAGTTCACTTTGATTTAGGAGGTGAAGGAAGAGTGTGAGACACTGTTTTGTTGCTACTCTTCTAAAACTTGGAAGGTGCTCAGACATTCTAGTGGTAAGGGATTAATAAATGTCTAGACAGATATAGTTCAATCATTTACCTATCTGTTGTTAATTAATATAGAACATTTTTTAAACCAATTTGTGTTTTAAATGGACCAAGCAGCTAGCTAAAGGCAGGAGGAAGATCACATGTTGGGAAAAGAATGATGTGCAGGTTATAGCAGTGCATTGCCAGGTACCAAAGTTTTGTGGTATGAGAAAAGCAATTTCTGAAGCATACATTAATCTTAAAACATTCTTTAGGGATTTACATCATGATTAGAGAGCCCCAGAATGAGTATCAGACTGAAATAATGCTTGTGAGCTGCAGCTGTTTACAAACTGCTTATGCTATACTTCTTTTAGGGTCTCAGTAGAATTAATATATGAAATTAATCCTTGGTACATGGGCCATTATAAAATTCTTATAGAGTAAGCCTGCGCAGGGCCTCTACTTGCGTCTGATGGATGACTGGCCAAGCTATGGAAGTAGTCTCAAGACAGGCCCAGGCAAGGCTAGTTCACTTTGGAGGTGGTCTGTGAATGGCTGTGAGCAGGGTCTTGGGTTCACATCTACATTATATCCCACACAGTCAACATGAAGGTTTTTGTCCATTGTTCCTGTGAAACAGCATTGAGTCCTGGCCCAGGCCCTGGCTTGGCAGAGGAGTACATTTCAAGTCCCTGCAGTTCACTTATGTAAAGCCTGAATACTCAAGCTTTATGTAGAGAGAGTGAATTTCACTCCTTGAGACTATCTACAGCGTCACGTATTCATTTAGAATCATCAGGAATTTGCTATCATGTTTTCTTTGTGCTTTGCGATGCAATGAGTTTTGTGTCAAAGAAGCTCTGTCTCTGAAAAGACACATTTAGGCACTTAGATTGTACAGTGATAAAGTGAGTTTCTTCTGTTGCTTTCTTCTCAAAAACAGACACACATCCCTCAAACCACACAGCTCAATGCACTGGGTGGTATCTTTGATTATTTCTAGTTGCCTTACTATACAAAAGGGCTTATCTGCCTCTTCTGCTTATCCTTAAAGTAATGTGTGGTTGTCTTTGTCTCAGAGACCCATATGATAAAAGCTGTTTTCAGCATAATAGTATTCCATGTAATTTGGTATGTTGCTCAGACCAGGCAATAGTTACCATTTTTAAATTGTTTATCTCCTTGTACTCACAGGCTTGCTTTGCTTTCTCCATGATTTGGTCTATTGGTGGAACATGTGACAGTGACAGCCGAGTCCTTTTTGATATGTTTACAAGGGATATTTTAACAGGAAAGTGTGAGGCCCATACGGTGCCAGCAGGTGTGGGTAAATGGGACTGCCCCTTTGATGAGAAAGGCTTGGTCTATGACTATATGTATGAGGTATAAGATTTCTTGATTCTTTATTTATAGAGTAGTTCAAATAAATCCTTAAAATCTAAGTGAGAGAAGAATAGAGCTAGGTGGAATTGTTAGTTTTTTGCAATTCATGAGGGGCAGAATGAACTGACTCTTTTGGGAGTAGGCTTGGGCCCTTAGTGGACTAAATGAACAATTTTTGGTTAACAGTACGAGTTTATGTATTTATTTTATTTCATTTTTAAAAGAATTAATGCACTAACTTGCAGAACAGAACTTTTTAGAACATATCTATTCAGTATAAATAACATGTGTCTAGACTAAGCTTCATTTCAGTTCAGCTGCAGTTGAGGCCATTGGAGATTTTTAGTTTCACGTAGAGGGTAGCACATGCTTAAATTTTAAGCAAGTTTAAGTTTATTGTCTTCAGTGGGGCTATGCATATTCTTAAATGTAAATACATGTGTAAATATTTTTCTCGATAACGGAGTGATAGAGAAATGTAGAAAGAAGGGAGTCAGAACATGCAATAAGTTTCAGGTTTGCTCTTCACTAGTGCAGCGAGGAAAATAAATAAGCATCTGAAATACTTGATATTACATTAACTAGTAAAAGAATGAAGTACTTAAGACATTGGAATTTATGTCGATACTGTATTTTAAGTTACTGTATGTAATTTAAATCTGTATTTCTTCATAGTTGAAAGGCAAAGGACGTTGGGTGCATTGGAATGAAGCCATTAAAAGCACTAAATATAGTGATGACAAAAATGTTAAGATTCAAGATCTCATTGTCCCAACAATGGATACAATCAGATATACCTATTTGATGGACTTATGTATCACCCATGGAAAGTAAGGAAATCAATTTTGTGCAAAACTGGGAATGATTTCTTTATTGTTCATATAAACTTCATCCAAAGACCCTTGAAATACATGGGGTCTTTCCATTGACTTTAATACTTCTGCATTAAGCCCCCCAAATATTTAGGATATGCTGTTCTTGGTCCATTAGAAAATAAACAAAAAAAAGACTTTTCAGCCTCTAATTACTTTCTTCCTATAAAGTGAACAGTTTTGAAGTCTTCGACTTCTTATAATCCACCATTTAGTACATCTGTCCAGCACAGTTCCACTGATAGTGTTAGGATGGCTGCTGAGGCTTGGTGCCTCCTCTCTTTTGGAATTAAATATCTCTTAAATTTTCTTAAATTAGTCATGAGTTAAAGATGAGTTAGTCACGAATGAAAGGATCAGGACATACAACAAAATGAAACACAGATGATCCAGGCAAGGATTTCAAAATGGAAAGCTTCAAATTTAATAACTTGTAAATTTAAAGGGGAGATTTTTCTGTAAGTGAGGTCCCTATGGACATGCCATTGTAGATGCGGCAGTGCCCCCTGTGCCTGGGATTGGAGATCTTCATCACCTGTGCCCATCAGATTGCACATGGCCACCTCGCCTGTTTTGTACCTAGAGCTGGATGCACATACAGCACTGAGCATCTTGACACCTCCCCCCCCAGTTCTTTTCCAACAAAGTTTTGTCTGTGACAGAATCTGCACAAAGCCTGCTTCAACTTTTTAACCCTGTTAGATAGTACCTTACTTGGTACTTTTAAATGTAGTTTTAATAGTTACCTCTTTCTTTTTGACCTCCCCTGTATAAATGGTGGGTTTTTTTCTTTTTAGTTTTATACCTTCTTAAGCTCCCCATTAGATAGTTTATATTTTAGAGTTTTTTTTCCTTCTTCCTGCCCTTCCACACCCGAGAGTTTTGTTATGTCAGATTCTCATGGGTTTAAGACATGTATAACTTGCCAGATTGCTTTCCTGGTCCATACTCCTTATTTACATAAAATTTGGCCTCCCGGTCAATTTGGCCCCATGGGACAAATTTTTTCCTTATCTCATAAATTGGCTGTCAGTCAGGTCTACAGTATCTTGAAAACACAGTTGAAATTATACCTCCAGTACGGGGCTGGGATGGTGGGGCAGCAACTGTAGAAAAGCAGTTACTGCAAACCCTGAAAGCTTCACGTGCAGGAAAGGGAGGGGTCATGAGAGATTATCAGATCTCTCTCCGCCACCCTGCAAGCCTAGCCAATGGCATCTGGGAGAAGCAGAGAAATCTTTCTTCTCTCACCCTCAGTGTACAACTTCCATAGCTGTTCTAGGTGAGACTGGGGCAAAGTCTTGCCCCTCCCTTTCTTTCTCCCATTCCCCCTCAGGAAGTCTGAGGTTGTCTGTGCCTTGCAGGTCCCACCCCTCCCTCAAGATGGAAGGTGCATTATCTTCTTATATCTATGTATCTTACCTAAACTCCTCAAATACCCTATCTGGCATGTCTAAACTTTCTATTTCTGGTGGTCAGAATTCATCCCTACATAGAATCATGCAGAAGGTCCTCTGAACAATTTAATCTTGGTGGTAAAGACTTTAACAGGGCAGAATTTTGGTTACAGTGTAGAATTTTGTTTGTAAGGTCTCTATTCTAAATGAGCCTAATTATACTTTCAGTTACACCTCTGCAAACCTGGTCGTTTTAAGTGCTTCTTTAGTTCAGTCTTGGAATGTCCAACTCAGAATAAAATTTAACATATTTTTTAACATTTTGGTATTTTCAGTGGTTTACATGTATTTACATATAAAGTAAATTTGTTCAATATTTCATTTCTAGTTTAACTGAGTGTATGCTTTATTTACTATTTTGCCTTTGATTAACTAATGTTGGGTTTTTTTTGTTGTTTTTTGTTTTTGTTTTGTTTTTGCAAAGGCCATTGCTTTTTGTGGGACCAACAGGTACTGGGAAGTCTGTATATGTGAAGGATAAGTTAATGAATAACTTGGAAAAGGAAAGATACTTTCCATTCTTTATTAATTTTTCAGCACGGACCAGTGCAAATCAGATCCAGGTAAGTAGGAACAGCTGATTTACATTAGTTAAAATTATATTATATAGACAGAGATGTAAATTTATTTGTAATGTCAGTGGATAAGGTTTGTCTCACCCATTTCAAGATACATTTGTTGTGACTATTTATAGTATTAATGTTTCTTGGAACACCAATTAAACGTTTAAAAACACAGTATCAACATAGGCTCAATTTTCTTTACTCCTGCACTGGAATTCACATCTCCTTTTGGTCTCATAAAGCCTCTGTTTTCTTGATCTTCCAGGCAAAGAAAAGCCCATCTAATCACTGAAGTTGTTGCCTTAGTGGATATCCATATGGCTTAGTTTAATTAGGGTTAATGTGATGTATTTACTTGATATTTGTCAAACAAATTTTTATGTTTCTTTTCATGTGTCTGAATATGTTCAGAGATGTAAGCTGGACTTAATTTTAGAAAGCTAAGATAAATAAGAAGTCCTAGCTTTAGAAAAAAATGTAAAACAATAAAAAAGTACCAGAAATAATTTATGATGATTCAACACAGATAATCCTTATAATTTAGAATGGGGATGTTGCTAAATCACATATCAGAACAATTGGGGTTTGTTTTGTTTTAATTTTTAAAAGAACCTGGTGTTTTAATTTTTTTTATATCACTCTCCAAAAATTGTGACCAAAACCTAGAAGTTTCAGCATTTACAGCTCTACTAACAAAACATATACTAAAATGTTACTCATTCACGGGCTTTCATAGGTAAGTTTTTATGTGTATAAGGATTTTGTAAGTGTGAAAAGTCTGGAGGACGTATACAATATATATTTAACCAGACAAAATTAATGCTTACTGTAGTAATCTAACTACAGAACTTTATTTTTATACCCCAATGCTGATTGGTCAAATGCCACCTAGCTTTTGGCTGTGTAGATGTTTTGGCTTTGGTACCACAAAGGGATTTGTTTATGTGAAACTTTCTACCTGATGTCATTGTAAGTGGATTCCTTTGCAGAATCATAGAACTTTGGCTTGAAAATTTTAGGTATAATTACAGTTGTCCCCACAATTTGTAAATATGTGTCCCATGTGTTTGCTCTGCTATGTGGTATATTGATTTTTTTTTCTGATTACAATACATTGAAATCCTACACAAATTGGGAATAATTTCCTGTTGAATTGGAGTTCTTTTTCCTATTAAAGAATTATTTTCTTATGGTCCATTTTTCCCTTTGTTGTTGTGATGGAGTGGGGGATACCTGTGTGTGTGTGTGTGGCTCACAGAGGGTGTGGGGCTCCTGCTGAGGGTAACCTTGACGACCAGGTAACACCTCTGGGCTGCAGACAAAGGAGGAGGTGGAGCCTGAGGGGTTTGAATTGGAACTGGGAGTTGGGAAGCAGTGAGTCTGGGCTGAGAGAGAGAGAGACAAAGGAGGGGGCAAGGCCCCAGCTCTGGGGGCCCCTCGGGGCCTCCTCTCCCCAACATGGATTGGACTGGCTGTATCTGCCTGCTGTACTGACTCCTCTGTAGGATGCTGTGTCCTGTCGGCTAATAAACCTGCTGTTCTCCTGCCTGCAGACAGGGTGCAGAGCATTGGGGACCCCAGAACCCCATCACAGTTGTGTACAAAAAAAACTTTATCTTTGCCATGATTGGTTTCCTTAACACCATCAAACAAAGACACTGATCCTGTAATTAGATATAAGTATATATGATATTGAGATTCTCTTTGGGTACAGTGGTATGCCCATCCAAAAAGAACAAGATCTGGAAAGGTTAGAGCTCAATCCTCTGAGCTGGTGAGTCCTGATATAGTAGAGCATTTATGCATATGCTCAACTTTCAGCAGATGAGTAAGACCATTGAAATAGGAGGAAGGAAAACTTGAAATCAGAAATAAATGAAAATATTATATTGTTTTCATTTCAGTAACCTCAATAAATAAATGCAGAATAACAAAACGAAGATGAATATAAAAAGTGAATATTCATATCTGTATTTTCCAATTCTGCATCATCTTAATTATAAAAACCATGAAGTGTTTCAGTATACTATTTATTTTCCATTGTGTAATATGGCAAGCTGATTATTAAAAATGTTTTACGTGATCCCATTCTGCTTTTTAGAACATAATTATGGCAAGACTGGACAAAAGACGCAAAGGAGTATTTGGACCTCCAATGGGAAAGAAGTGTGTCATCTTTGTAGATGATATGAATATGCCTGCGTTGGAGAAATATGGAGCTCAGCCTCCTATTGAACTTTTAAGACAGTTTTTTGACCATGGAATTTGGTAATTGTTTGACATAGATCAAAAGCTTACAGTGGATAATTTTGCCATTGTCATTATTCATTAACTTGAATTTAATTTTCTGAATTGTTCTCTTAAATGCTATTAATATTTTGTATTAAGGCAATGCTGTGTCTACAGCTACACTAGAAACATCTATCTACAGAAATTAATGGCGGAAGAGATGTTCTGACAAAACATCTGTAGACAGATAACATCTACACAGAAAAGCAAATCAATCTTTTGATCCACTCTGTTGACAAAAGGGCCCCCAGAAGCATCAACACAGCTTTTTTGTCAACAGCGTCCGTTGACAAAATACATTTTGGCTAAGTCTACACTAAAAGCATCTATCTACAGAAGTTACTGTTGGAAGAGATATTCCAACAAAACTGTTAACAGATCTCATCTACACATAAAAGCAGACCGATCTTTTGACCCACTCTGTCAACAAAAGCTTCACAGCTTTTTTGTTGACAGTTTCTGTAGACAAAACACATTTTGTGTGTAGATGCTTCTCAAGGTGTGTCCACTAAACCGCAGTTTTGTCTACAAAACTCTCTAGTGTAGACATAGCCTGTTATTTTAAAATTACATGCATTTTAAACAATCTGTATGTTGCCTTTTTGTCATACACTTATAAGTCAATTGTTTTTGTTTAGGGGATTGATTTCCAATTTATATTTAGTAGGTCTATGACTCCTTGTAATTATTAAGTAGAGTTTCCATACACAAGATAGATTTTCTTTCTTTTCTTATTTTTGCAGATTTCATTGTTTCTCTTTTTTGGTGTTGTTTGTGACTTTTTGTTTTATTCTCTCCAAATTCAGTTTTACTTTTGTATTTGTTGTTCTCCTCCATTCCTTTTTTCAGAATGAACTGCCAGACCAAATAGGGTTGTGACCATTGAAGTGCAATAGCATTTATTCAATTGGACAAATTAAATCAGTGATTTGTGCTGATGTCAAAGATCCAATTGCTGAATCAGTTAATCTTAAATTTCATCAGCCAGTTATCCTAGTTTTCACAGCCTCTTAAATTTTAATTGGCACATGTGAGCATCCTGGGCTGAAAAGAGTGTTTGAAGGTTGAGTCCAACCTTGATTCATATTTAGTGACTATAACTCCTAATAGTCATTAATCTTCCTTGTTCAGGTCTCACTCAATTTTTAAAATATGGGCATGTTATTTGTTCCTAGTGAGGTTGTCAGACCAATCAAAATGCTTAATGAATCAGTGAAAATTTTGCTGAATGATTTTGAACTTTTCTTTAACAACAAGAAATCTTGTGGCACCTTATAGACTAACAGATATTTTGGAGTATAAGCTTTTGTGCGCAAAGACTCGCTTCATCAGATGCATGAGTGGGGGGATGGTTTCAGAGGGGTATTTAAAGAGTAGGGTCCCAGTAAGAGGGAGGGACAGAGCTTGTCAGCTTGTCTTTATACTAGTCATCCCATGATCAGCAGATATTTATCATAGAATCATGGGGCTGGAAGGGACTTCAGGAGGTTATGAAGGGAGCTCCCTGCTTCCAGCAGGATCATCCCCAAGCAAGTCATCCCAGCCAGGACTTTGTCAAGCTGGGACTTAATTTACTTTTCTCATTCATACACATGAAATCTTTTATTTCTTATCATACCAGTGAGAAACTTTTGTCAATAACATTTGTCTTTTGTTCCACTAAAAATATTTTTCTTCATCTGCCATATTTCATTTGGAAGGAAATAGTGAGAGAGGCATCAGACACCAACGGGCGCTGAGCCCATGGTTATTGATGATGATGATGATGATGATGAACACTGAACATTAATTTCACATTAGCTTCAACTTTGCCTATGTATTGCTCTTTCTCCAGATGGTGTAGTACTACACACAAGCCTATTAGATGGTGTAGTATTACACACAAGCTTGTCAGCTCTGGCCCTCCCTCTTACCGGGACCCCACTCTTTAAATACCCCTCTCAGCCCTCCCCCCCACTCATGCATCTGATGAAGCAGGTCTTTACCCACAAAAGTTTATGCTCCAAAACATCTGTTAGCCTATAAGGTGCCACAAGACTTCTTGTTCTCGAAGCTACGGACTAACGTGATTACCTCGCTGAAACTTTTTTTTTGTTCAGCTTCTTTCTTAGAATTTCCTTTAATTTGAATTTAAAAAAAATCTCAATATCTGTATAAAATATTTCCTTTCTGAGAGAACAAGCATTTGGTTTGAAACAAAACCATTTTTTCAGACCTGTCAGCATATTGAAAAAATAAGTCTGCACAGCAATTGTAGTGATGTATTTATGAAGGTGTTTTGAAAGCCAAAGGTGGGCATATCGTGCAAAAAAAATCTTTGAAGTTTCGCTCAGAATTTTAAATCAGTTCACACCAGATATGCATGATTCCTTTGTAATAACTTGTGTTCTGCAACAAAGTAAATGAAAACAGTACATGGAATTAAAGTTCAGTTTGGTGGATACCTGAGCGTCAAACTTTGATAATGACTGTCCATTTCACACAAATATTTGTTTAAAATTATGTGTGCTGTGACTCATCTGACTAATCACAATGAAGCAGCACAATGTAAATGTTAAATACCTTGTATTGAATACATACAGCATGGTGTCTGCAATATATCAACAGAAATAAAATAGTTTAAAAATATCAATGACTAAATTAAAGTCATCTGCTCACGAATATTCTGCAGTCAGGATCGTTATAAATTACTTACTCAGCACTAGTGAAAACTTTTTTGTGTAAATAATTTTGCCTTCATTTTTTCTTTTTAGCCTGTCCACAAGTCCTTGGTTTTATAAATAATTAAACACATTTATTCATCTTAGTCTGTAATATCTAATTGTAATTTTAGTGTCTTGAAGACTTCTCGTACTATTTTTCTGAGCTACCTCATTGCTAATAAGTATAATCATAATCTTTCTGGACTTTCTGTGCAAAGTAATCTCCTCCTGTTCTTTTAATTCTGTACAAATACAGGACATGTAAAATTTTGGAACTTTGGCAAGAAAGTTCAGAGATACTTTTTGTTTTCTTTTCAGAACATTTATTTCAAAAACTTAATCCTCTTATAACTGGTTTGGATCATAAATTTTGAACAAAGTAAATAAAGAAAATTATTAGAGGTTTAAGGCCTCTGGTTTCATAAATAATTATATGATTAATATCTAATGTGTATGTTTCTGTACTAATTTGTTGGTTGATGGTGTCATTTATACTTCGAAACAATATATTTAAAGTCAGTTTGTTAAATTTCTATATGTCAGTCAAGTTACCTCTAAAGTGTTAAGTATTTAAAAGCTCTGACATAAGCTTCAGAGTTTATGTTCTTTCATGATAAAATAAAAATGTGATTTCACTGAGGCAGGTACCCATCCATGCTGTCTATACTGTAACTGGCATTATATAAATAACAACAGATGTAGACAAAGTTCACACTTCTAGGATTATGTTTAATTTGCTTTTGCTTGATTGAAAGAATATAAGTGCCCTTTTACAGTACAAAGATTAACTTTCTGGGGAGGAGGCTTAGAAATATATGATTTCAAATAAAAAAACTTACATTTTTAAGGAGTTAAGTGAAGGGAAGATTCTAAATCCCCTAGCATATTCATGCCGGTAGATGTCTGTTGCTTTTGAATATAGGAAGTATAATCTTCCAGTTGATGTTGTTCTTAGATGTTATCTTCCAGTTGACATTGTTACCAGAGCATCTAGAAGCCCTAACTATAGACCGGACCCAATCATACTAGGCACTGTGTAAACTCAGACAAAAATATGATCCCTATCCCGGTGACCTACCAATCTATCTATTAGTTCTTGTGACACAAAACTGTGGTATGGCATTGTGAATTCCAGATTAAAACTAATGGTTTGGGCCTCAGTGCTTCAAAGCTAAACATATATGTGGATCTGAGACCGCATGTGAAGCTCCACAGAAGTCAGCTGTCTTTGTAGTCAGCTGTCTGTTTTTGTAGAATTGGTGCCTAATTCTTTGTAGCAAAGATGTATCAGACTGTTTACATTAGGACTGCCTTTTTGTATCTGTAAATGTTTAAATATCACATTGTAATTTGTTTTGAAGGTACGATTTAAAGGACACAAATAAAATTACATTGGTTGACATACAGTTAATAGCTGCTATGGGACCACCAGGAGGTGGAAGGAATCCTGTTACATCTCGTTTTCTGCGACACTTCAATATTTGCACCATTAACGTCTTTAGTGATGAAACTATGGTCCGCATTTTCTCTACCATAGTAGCTTTCTACCTCAGGAACAATGAATTTACTCCTGAATTCTTCACGATTGGAAACCAGATTGTTAGTGGCACTATGGAGGTAAGAAGCAAATACCTTACCAAACGTTCTGCTTTGCAGTACTTGGTCAAATTCCATGGGTTCCAGATTGATTTAATGGATGATGTTGGAGTTTGGGAAATCTACAGCCCTATTGCTGTTTTCAAAATAGAGTAAACCCTCGATTTAACAGACTAATGGGTGGAAGTGGTGTCACTTAATGCTGAAAGTCCATTATATACAAATGATTATACTGTATGATGATGCACTGAGCTTCCCAGCCCATCACTCACTCCTGTCCTCTGCCCCCACTCTTCCTTTCCCCTCTTCTGTCCAGTTCTTCCCCTCACACCTCCATCTCCCTCTCCCAAGTACCAGGACAGGAGCTCAATGCCGGCCTGGCTCCTTTCACCTCCTGCAGCTCTCAGCGCTGCAGCTTCTCCAGCCGTGGCTCTGAGCCACCCATGTGAAGTCGCTGTCACCCACTTAGTTTATTAGTTGTTTCTGTGATCTTAGTAAAACTAGTCTCCAAGGGAAAAAAATCTGAAAAAAATGAGGAAAGATTATTCCTTTTCTTCTCTGCAACTTTGTCTTTCGAATTGCCAAGCTCTTGTGGCTGAGTACAACTTTTTAAAATGAGACAATGTCACCATTTTCAGCCAGTCTTCCACAAGACATTAAGAAGGTGGTTAAGTAGTCATATAGGAATGACTAATTAGTGACTAAGCCTAGTATCCAGACTACCATGTTCATGTTGGCTATGAAGGGCATATCCATGGCTACAGCCATAACAGTGCAAAAAAGCTTATGGTTTGAGACTTCAGGCAATCCCAAGGAGGTGCAAGTCGCAAAATAAAATATTCAGTGGAATGCAACTTTTTATTCAACATATGGGTAGTGTTTTATATTTCCAGAATGATTTGAGAGCCATTCTGCCCTGTGGGAAGGTGTACACCAGTCCTTTATCATGAGTCTGATCATTAGTCACAGATGAGGCAGAGAACTATGTTGTATCAGTCTAGGCAACTCTGCTATCTCCTGAGGAAGAAGTCATGGTCACAGGAGGCATCATTCTTTTTCCTGCTCCATAACACCTACAGCACATGTTGTAGATCAGCAGATTTGACAGGAGACACACCACAGCTAGTCTTTGTAAAATGCATTGCTCTGTATAACTGTGCTAAAGACAGATGAAAAACTCCAGACAATAGTAGACTATATTATTATATCAAATATTAGCTTTCCTTGACCCTCTGTGTTGTGCGAGTATTATTATGATCTTTGACCCATTTTGTCATGCTAAAAAGGTAGATTCACGTAGATGAAAATCGGTAGAACTACCATTTCTGTGATTCAGTCATTCATGAGGTTAAGGTAATTAATACTCCACTGTGGAAGTCAGGAGACCTTTATTCCTGCTTCTGCAACAGCCTTCCTATGTGTAAGTCACTTATTTTTGCAATACTTCACTTTTTCCACCTGCAGAATTGAATTAGTAATACTTTTACCATACACTGATACTTTGAGGTTTGTTTAATAATTTTGAATTGTTTCAGAGACAAAAATATTATGTAGAAAAATATAACTTGTTAAAAAACATGTAAATTGTGCACATTGAAAATATAATAAATGTTTTGTTCGTTGTCCTTTAGGTATATAAGAAAGCCATGCAAAATCTTCTACCAACACCAGCCAAATCACATTACACATTCAACCTGCGTGACTTTTCACGTGTTGTCCAAGGCTGCTTACTCATAAAAAAAGAATCAGTTGAAAGCAAGCATACAATGATTCGCCTGTTTGTGCATGAAGTGTTTCGAGTATTTTATGATCGCCTTGTAGATGACACTGATAGAGCCTGGTTGTTCAAGTTAATGAAAGACATAGTGAAAGACCATTTCAAAGAAGCATATGATACAGTTTTTGCACATCTGAGGCAAAGGAATGCACCTGTAAGTAATCAATTTTTTTTATTATTTTCTGAATCAAAATGTCTGAATTTTAGCATTGGCTGTTTTATTTCTGTTCTGTCTCATCTATCTTGGCATTCATTTGTGATGGAGTAAGTTGCATGATTACAAAAGAGCCCTCAACAAAAACATACAATAAAGATTTTTCTCTTACCTGCTAGCAAGAAGTAGGCTTAAGTTTTGTACTTCTTATTACCTGCATTACTTTAAAAAAAAGTTATGTTTATTTCACTCTCAGGCATGGGCACGTGGGTTTGGTAGGCAGAGGAAGGCAGTGCCTTTCCAAACTGCCTAGCCTAGCACCATCTGTGTTCTATCAGAGGACCCCAGACACCCTCCCCCAGCCTGTTCATGTGGGTGGCAGAGATTGAGGGAGGCAGGCTTAGTGCTGGACAGCCACACCCCCTGCTGGCTCCCCAGGGTTCTGGGGCAGAAGCTGTCTGCAGGCATGCCACGTGATGGCTTCACCAGAACTCTGGGCTGGGTGCCAGCAGTGCCATTGTGTGTGTGGCGGGGAATGCTGGGCTGTGGCCAGAACGTGGGGTGGGACCTCAGGCAGAAGGCATGTGGCTGGGAGTCTTGCCTTGTAAAATGTTGAAAACCGGAATAATATATACAGTAAACCACTGAAATGCACAATTTAAAAATGCAATTAACTTGTGCTAACACAAGTTAAACACAACTTCAAGACGCTCTGCAGCTGTCTGGCCGTCCAGCTCCCCCAGCTGGGGGAAGCTGGATGGGCAGCCACGGCGGCACAGCTTCTCTGCTGCTGCCCTAGCTGTCAGGAGAAAACTGTCTCCTGTGAGCTCAGGAAGCTGGAATCCTGGCTTGCAGCTCTCCACTGCTCACAGAAGACTGGAAACTGACCAGTGCTGCTGCACTGCTCAGTTTCCTGACTCCTGAGTTAAGTAAAAATTCCACTTATGCATAGGTTGCCAAGAATGCAACCTCCATGTAAGACAGAGGGTCTACTGCACATTAAACATCCCCATCAGGAGAATAGGAAGTGGGTATGTGGTATTTTCAGAACTCAAAAAATTCAAGTATTTTTCATCTTTTTGAAAATCTGGACTGGTTTGAATGACCAAACTACCATGTCACTTTTAGAGGCTTCATTAGGGGGTGTCTTATACACCTTTAGTTTATGTGACTTTATATGCTTTATATGCCAGAATATGTATGTATGTGAAGACCAATTACCAGATCATTTTCTTCTTGCCAGAGGTTCCTCTTGTAATTTATTGAACCTCTTTAGTTTTCCGTCTACTTCATCCAAGACAAATATTTCTGCTCATTATGGTGCACATGAAAATGTTCCTCAAAGCTCTGTTGCCGATATTGTAACATGGGTTATGTCTATACTACCAGGTAAATTCAGTTTTATTAAATTTGATTTTATACCACTGCATTTTATAAATTCAATTTTGAGTGTCCTCACTTCCCACAAAGTCGAGTTAATGTTGCCACACAGTTGCAGCAGGGCATTATGGGAACCTATCCTACAGTTCCCTCAGTCCCTCATTCTGTGCCCTCCTGGCGAGTGGTGTGGAGCCAGCAGTGAGGTGCTGCAGGACCACTCAGCCTCTGGAAGCTAATGAGTTCGATTCAAAGACATGGCACTTCTATACCAGCCTTCATTCAAACTTTTAAATTTGAATTTTGATGCTACACCCAGTCAGTTTCAACGATGTTACAATATCAATATTAGTGTTCACTAAATCGAGCTAATGGTATTTACAGTGAAGACGGTCACTGGGTACAATCAAGCTAACTACCTTAAATTCAAATTTATCTGGTAGCGTAGATGTAGTCATGGTGTCTTGCTCTGCCCACAAAGTGACTAGGGGTTGTCTTGAGTTCCAGTCATGCCTCTCTTAACAGTCCATTAAGGCCTGTGGTACTTCAGCCAACCTTCCTTATGGTCCAGGCAGGAGCTTTTGCCCCAGGCTTCTTTTTCAGCAGATAAGCTCCTCTTTTGCCTCATATAACTCGATCACTGCAGGCAAAACTCAGTCAGTGGGCTCCACTGGTTCCTATATACATAAGCTCCATAGCTATTACTTTGATCAGACATGCTGAGGCTCTGTCTGCTTTCTGTCATAAAGAAGTATTCCTTATTTTTAGTAAAGGCACAGCTGTCCCACATGTAGTCCAAGGATTCACCTCCGCCCATCCAGGCTTGGCTCAGAATTTCATATTTACCTCCTAAGCTTTGTCCAAATTCAAAGTCCCTTAAAGGGCTTTTTGGATTTGGTATGATTTTAAATATTATTGGAACTTCGTAGTTTTGTTTGCTTAAGGCATGACCTTTTAGGTAGATTCTTTATTAGATGTATTGATGGGTCTGAAAATTGAAACAAACACTCTAGTTAACACAAAAGTTAACATGGATCAACTTATACATTAACTCATTATTATCAGGCTGGAGTGCCTCTTCTCCCAACTCTGTCACAGCTTACAATGTAAAACTTGATGGTACTTTTCTTTAGCCAAAGATTTTTCTTTTGCCCATGATTTTTAAAATAAAACCTCCCTCTACAACTTTTAAGTAACTTACCAATCATTGTGACAAGAATAAAAAAACAGTCATGTAGCACTTTAAAGACTAACAAAATAATTTATTAGGTGATGAGCTTTCATGTGAAAGACCCACTTCATCAGATCGTAGCCATACCAGAACAGACTCAATATATAAAGTACAGAGATCCAAAAATGTTTATCAAGGTTGACAAATCAGAAAAATTGTTATCAAGGTTGGCAAATCAGAAGAGCAGAGGGGCAGCAGAAGGAGGGTATGGGGTGGGGAAGTTAAGAGTTAGATAAAACAAAGTATGTAAAAGAGTGCTTCTAATGGGCCAGGTAGTTGCTGTCTCGGTTCAAACCACATGTTAATACGTCAAATTTGAGTATAAATGACAGTTCTGAGTATTCCCTCCATAAACAGTTGTTAAATTTCCTTTTCAGTAAAATACAGACTTTCAGGTCATTAACAGAATGGTCCAGTCCGTTAAGGTGCTGGCAGACAGGTTTATGTGTCTGGAGTTTTTTGATGTCTGTTTTGTGTCCATTCATTCTTTATTGAAGAGTATTTGCAGTCTGTCCTATGTACATGGTGTATGGGCATTGTTGGCATATTATGGCATATATGATGTTAATTGAGGGACAGAACAATGTGCCTGTGGTTCTGTAATTAGCATGGTTAGGTCCAGTGATGGTATCTCCAGAGTAGATATGTGGACAAAGTTGGCAATAGGGCTTATTGCAAGGAAAAGTTCCAGGATTAGTATTATTGTGGTATACCCTATGGTTGCTAGTGAGAATCCTCATAAGGTTGGGAGATTGTCTATAGGAGAGAACAGGCCTGTCATCTAGGGCCTTCTGGAGTGTGGCATCTTGATTTAGGATAGGTTGTAGGTATTTAATTAAAGCTTTGCAGTGGTTTGAATTGGGGGCTGTAATAAGGACCAGTGTTGTTCTGTTATTGGCTTTTTGGGCCTATCTTGGAGTAGTTGGTTTCTGGGTATTCATCTGGCCCTGTCAGTTTGTTTTTTTACTTCTCCCAGTGGGTAATTAAAGTTTATGAATGTTTGGTAGAGATCTTGTAAGAAGTAACTGAGCTGGATTTTGGTCCATATCCCTGTACGTGTGATAACTATAAAAGGAAATTCAGTGATGAATAGACTTCTGGAAACCTGGTCAACTAAATGAGAAAAGCCTCTGATTTTAGGTTTAGTCTGTGAGTTAATTATCATCTGGTAAAGAGGTAAGACGGATGAGGACTAACTTCTTTTGGTGAAAGAGACAAGATTTAAACTATTCAATTTTTCAGGCCTGGAGAAAGTACTCACAATGTCTTATCAAAATACAAGGTGAAACAGGTTGTTTAGTGTAGGTAGTAAACGCGCATTCTAAGGAACTGGTTCAAAGTGAATAATCTGTTTTCTGTCATGATCGTATTCTAGTGTTTTGGATTACTTTTATTTCACAATTTGATTGTCCCATCCTCTTCTGCCAATTAGTTGATGAGTAGACAGTGACTTATGGATCTAGTTCTTACTTCCTAATTTGGAGAAGAAGGGTGCTACTTGTACGTCTGTGATACAGCTTGAAAATAATTATTATATTGTTACATGAGACTGTGAATTAATTATGTTCAAAGATTGAATAAAAATATTTACTAGATAGGGACAGGACATGTTACTTTGTTTTTTTTTAGTTTTAATCAATAAATATTGATAAAAGAGCACAATTAAAGAAAAGTTTATTCAATAAACACTAGAAAAACACCAAACATTGTTATTTATCTCAAAGGGTTTGTCTACATGGATCAGTGATGTCTACTAGGAGATGTGATCTGTGAAGTGAACTAACACATTGCTCATTTATTAGTCCATGTAGACTTTGCTGATCAGCATTAAAGTCTCCCTAGTGTACTTCATTGTATTGCTGCATGAAACAGTCCTACATGAAAGTGTGCTAGAGAACATGATAAACAGAATATGCGTTACATCTGTGGAGATAACAGGCTGTTTAAATTTTATTACAGATTCCATTGATTCTGTGCATTATATTTTCAGTTTGGGTCGAGGCTTAGGCGGTCCAGTGGTTGACATGCATGAAGAGATCAACCTACACAGTAGCAGACTGACACAAGCGCCGTAGCACTATCTTTCATGGTATTTTTCTGATTGGCTTGTAAGGTCAAGCATGTGGGGGGGGTTTCAGCAACCTTTCTGAGTGCCGAAATTTGACCTTTTGATTCTATGTACAGTCCAAGTACCAGTCAAACTTTTTAAAGTCACTAATAGTCCAACTTTGAACAGCTTCATTAATAAATAAATAAAGATGTAGAGATTTACTGTTTAGAAGAGGAGTCAACAACCATTCCAAGGCCTCATGTTAAGGCTCTTGGTTGAACTGAATCCAAATAATGCAGAATTCTGAACAGTGCTGCCAGGATAGTAAACTCCTACCAAACCATCATTATAATGGGAGTTATTCCTAGGGTGCTTTAGGGTTATTTTGTTCCTTCCCTTCCTGGGGCCTGGCCAGAAGGCGGAAGGGCTCTCCCCTGGGGTGCAGCAGGGCCTGGCCATGTGCGGAAGAGGCTCAACAGGACTGACCACATGAGGGAGAGGTGCTCCCCTGGGGTGCAGCAGGGGTGCTCAGGGTGGCAGGGCATGTATGAAGGTGGCTTAGGTGCTGACCCATGGGAGGAAGGAAGGAGTGATGGGTGTGGTGCGATAAGGTCAGGGGTGGTGTGAGTAGGGGTGCAGAGCAGGTGGGACGGGCGGGGGAAGAGGATTTCCCCCTCTTTGGGAGCCAGAGCTGATCTATGAGCCCTGGAGTGGCAGCCAGGCCTCGGGTTGCCCTGTCCCCACTGGGCCCAGGGCTGCAGCAGCCTCGATGGCTGGCTCATGCTCCATCTGGGGTTAATGCTGGCCTGACATGGCGGGCTGGGTCCTGCACAGCCAAGATTGCCACATTGCACGGGTGGGAGTGGGAGGTGGCTGCGCACTGGGGCTTAGACTCAAAAGCAGTCACAGGTGGTGGCCCCTTTAAATGCAAAGCCCTGTCCCTGGTTCACTCCCATGACAAAGCCACTGGCTCCTGCCTGGTTTCCAACACGAACCCAGGAAACACCACAGCATGCAGCTCTGTAGGAAAAGCAGTGGGGCAGCAGGGGGAGCCACTTTGCGCCGCCCCCGCCTTTGATCTGAAGAGCCCAGCCCTACAGTGCCAGCAGTTTCACACTGGTCCGCACTTGCAGCCCAGCCCAGCCTGGATCTCTGCTGACCAGCTTGCAGGCGGAGCTCACAGGTGCCCACCTTCCCACCAGCTCGACTTGCAGCAGTGAGCGCCTCCAGGAGAGGAGCAGCGCCTGCAGATCTCTCCACCCCTGCTGCATGGAGGCAGGAGGGACGTGGCTGAGCTCCCGCCTTGTATGCCAATGAAACTTAGCTTGTGCCTCTCTTGGCATATGTGCCAGGGGTTGCTAACTCCTTGCTGTGTCTACACGTGCCCCAAACTTCGAAATGGCCATGCAAATGGCCATTTCGAAGTTTACTAATGAAGCGCTGAAATGCATATTCAGCGCTTCATCAGCATCCGGGCGGCAGCAGCGCTTCGAAATTGACGTGCTTTGCCGCCGCGCGGCGCATCCAGATGGGGCTGCTTTTCGAAAGCACGCCACCTACTTCGAAGTCCCCTTATTCCCGTGAGCTCATGGGAATAAGGGGACTTTGAAGTAGGCGGGGCCCTTTTGAAAAGGAGCCCCGTCTGGACGCGCCGCGCGGCGACAACGCGTGTCAATTTCGAAGCGTTGCTGCCGCCCGCATGCTAATGAAACGCTGAATATGCATTTCAGCGCTTCATTAGTAAACTTCGAAATGGCCATTTGCATGGCCATTTCGAAGTTTGGGGCACGTGTAGACGTAGCCTATCTAGCATTTTGTGAAAAGGGTGGGTCAAATTTCATGGAGGTCTGCAGCACCTCGCTTTTTGAATTAATTTCAAACCAATCTATTCCACTACACAAAGCCTTTGCAGCATTAAATGGCTGCACTATTGCATCAATAAATTGTTTCACAATCAATATGAGTACCATATGTACTATAAAACTACCGGTAATTATAATCTAGTCTTGTAGAAAAGCGATACTGGGAAAAGCAAACAGCTACCACTAGGAAAATTAACATCCAGTCAGCACATTTTTGAGTTTTATTTGTTTATGTGGACATAAATTTAACTTTTGGGAAGCACATTATTTTTAAGTGATTTCTTTATGCGGGCATGCATTTAGCTTTAGGGAAGCACATTTTTTCAAGTGATTTGTTTACATTGGGATAAATGATGTTACCAGAATCCATGCATTTTATTTGTTATAATACACTGTACTTTTTATCTCACTTGCAAAATAGCAAATATACAATTTAAATAAAAATAAAACTTTAGCACTTTTTTTTAAAGAAACTGCAGCAGAAGTCAGGCAACTTCCACTCAGAGCCTGTCCGGGCAAGCTGCTGGCACACTAGGGCATTTTGTTTACCTGGAGTGTCAGGAGGTACAGCTCTCCTTAACTCCCAGTGGCTGCAATTTGCTGTTCCTAGCCAATGGGAACAGCAGGAAGCAGCGCAGGCTGAGGGACCTGCTGGCCACCAACAGTTAGCCAGAAATGGTAAATTGCAGATGGATGGAGCTTCAGGGCTTTGTGACTGCTGTCCCTTCAGATAAACATAATGTCCAGTCGCGCCAGTGGCTTACCCTGGTAGACTGGGATGTGAAGTCTGCCAAGCACTGAAATATAGGATTGACATATGAATGAGTCAGAGCAATTATCCATTTTTGCTGATTCATCTTTGGGGTGGGGGTTGGCTTATAAATGAATGAGCTTATGATCCAGTATATACAGGACATTTTTTATTACAGTATATACAAAGAGAAAGTCCTGAAAACCCCGTTTTTCTATATCTACATAAGACTCAAATATTACTAAAAACACCCTCCAATGTAACTAATAGCACCTTCCCCCAAAACAGATGCACTGCCAACTAGGTAATCTAGTCAGTTGTCTAAGTTATGTATTTCAGAACCTTCTTCCTATTTTATTTTATGCTTACTTAGTTTTCAGTTTATTTTTAAATGTTCTGAATTTGGTGAATGACAATTGCTTTTGACTTTGTAAGTTATTGATTCTATGCCATAGGTAACTGAAGAAGATATGAGAAGTCTATTATTTGGAGATTACATGAACCCTGACCTTGAAGGAGATGAAAGACTTTATATTGAAATTCCGAGTGTTCAACAGTTCAGTGATGTTGTAGAGCAGTGTTTGGAAGAATATAACCAAACCCACAAAACAAGAATGAACCTTGTAATTTTCAGGTGCACATACCTGGCATTATTAACAAGTTTAGATAATAAACAGTTTAGTAATAATACACATTTTAGAGAAGAGCACTTTCCCCCTGTCTTTTTAGCCTTCACCTGTCTCTGCCAAATTATCACTGACTGCATTAGCTCTTGACAGAAGCTGTGGGCAATTCAAATCATTTTATTGGGAAGCAAGTGTACTGCAATTCATACCAGAAGTTCTGTTTCTGTTGGAAGTCAAAATGTGGTAGTTTAAGTAGTCTTGCTACATGGGTTTGTTTGTTTGTTTGTTTGTTTGTTTGTTTTTGTTCAATTTATTTTTCCTTTTCTGGTGGGGAAAGGGAGAAGGTGAATGAACAATGATCTTTTTCTTTTCATGTCTCTGACAATTTCTTCAGTTAACTGGTGTTTGAAGTAACATATTTTCCCTCAGAGACCTTTGTAGGAGTACTTGTGTTAGCAATTTAGAAGCACTGCACCAAATCCAGATGGTGGTCAAGATAGCAGTGGCTCTCTAATAATCTGTTGACAGAGGATTCTACCACTTTTTCTTGTGGCCTTTGGGTCCTCATTTCACCAAGAAAAGGGATTTTGAACCTGCAAGGGGGAGCACTGCTACGACCTACTAAATCTTAGCTGCTGTTCCTCCAGTCAGATTCTAGGCTGAACATACCAAGCCACTATTCTTCTAGGCTACGTCTACACAGCAGTGTTATTCCAAAATAAGGTATTCTAGAAGAGATATTCTGGAATAATTTATTTCAAAATAACTCTGCTACACACAAAATGCACTTTGAATAGTGCTTAGCTGTTTCAAAATATAGCATCTACACATAATAGAGCCTATTTCTAAACAGAGTAATTGCTATTGCTTATTTCTAAATAGGCTCTGTTCCCTGTGTAAACAGCCACTTTTTTAAAATATATATTTCAAAATAGGTGCTATTCCTCGTGCAATGAGGTTTACCTATTTTGAAATATGCCAACCACTATAGCGAAATAGCACCTGCATTGTGCAGATGCTAAGAAAGCTTATTTTGAAATAACACATTGGCAGAAAGTAGAAGTATTAGCTTATAAAAAGATAATACATTTATAAATTTATATTATCACTCATAGTCACGGTGTTTAATCTTTTTCATTGTCAGATACGTGTTGGAACACTTGTCTCGGATAAGTCGTATTTTGAAGCAATCAGGAGGCAATGCCTTACTGGTTGGAATGGGAGGGAGTGGACGTCAGTCCTTAACCCGTTTGGCCTCAGCCATGGCAAAAATGTATGCTTTTCAACCAGAGATCTCTAAGAGCTATGGTATGAACGAGTGGAGGGAAGATCTGAAGGTGAATATTGTCATGCCTGTGTTCTGGCTTTGCAAGAGTGTTCTATAGTATACCACACTTTAAATTAACTTAAAGTTAATTTTTTGAACCTTCTAGAATCTTCTGAAGAGCGCAGGCATGAAGGGTTTGAAAACTGTGTTTATAATCACAGACACACAGATTAAAGAAGAAGCTTTCTTAGAAGATATTGACAGTGTACTCAATACTGGAGAAGTACCCAATCTTTTTGCAGCAGATGAAAAACAAGACATTATGGAGGTATCCATATAAATAGATATGTTTCTCTTAAAATCTAATCCCTTGTAGTAAAAGATGGTTGACTTAGTATAGTTCTGTTTCAATCTCAAACTTCAAAAATATTCTTTAGTTTCATACATTTTTTTCAATGTGGCATTTAAATGTGGTAATTTTTCTCCAGTATGTCCGTTAAGATATAATTCAACCACCAATTTTCTTGCCATTTTGGAGATTTTTTAAAAATAATTGCTAGATTATGTCATATTTTGCAGAAAAAATTTTTGAATATGACAAGAATGAATGATATTGATTAATTGAGATTAGTATTTGTTGTGGTGTTATAACAGTAGAGTGTAATGGAGAATATATATGTTCAAAACATAAGGCATCTTCTATAAAGTTTTTATAAATGAATAAATGTGTTATATTTGTGTATCTGGAAACTTGAATCCTCCTCTACATGTAGATAAATATGTATTGCACATCTAATGAATTTTTTGAGTATTGCTTTCAAACATGAGTTGGTGTGGTATATGAGAATTAAAATGTAGATTAGAGGAAGAACATTATTTTTATGATAGTAACTTTCCTCTTAATGAGAGTAATAATTTGTACCCTATATTTATACATTTTAAAATGTTTTTAAGTGGTTGCATATCAGTTTTGATTGACTTATTATTAATAATAAAAGACTAAGGGTAAGGAGGTTCCATTTCAAATGATAAATTTTAGAATGTGATTTATAACATCTGCATAGTCACTTTTTAATCAATTTAATCTTTATCCTAATTCTGAATACTAGACTGGTCAAACAAGCAGGAAATTATTTCCGGAACACTGGTGGAAGAGTTACAGATAAATACTAGTGTGTCACCCACAAATATTATTTTTATTCTATTTTCCTAATTCTTTTTATTAGCAGGTATTTTATTTATACTATATTTTAGATAATGAGATGTTTTCTATAAAGTATGATTTTAATAATTTTGTAAAAAAGTATTTAATGGCAGGCTGTTAATCACACACTTACTCAACCCATCCGTTATTCTCTAGGGGGTTCGTGCAATAGCTCAGGCTGGCAGTAAACATGATGAACTCAGTCCCCTGGCCTTGTTTGCATACTTTGTGAACCGCTGCAAAGAAAATCTTCACGTTGTGGTGGCATTCAGCCCAATCGGAGATGCTTTCCGCAATCGTCTGAGACAATTCCCATCTCTCATCAACTGTTGTACTATTGACTGGTTCCAGGTTTGTAAATATATTTTGCTGCCTCAACAGCTAGGGTTTCGGTTTTCTAATAATACCTGCATTTTCCCTTTGGGGAGCAGGGCTCATTCTCTCTCAAAAGATGCTATCTGATAGTTGACATGCTATTTGTATTTTATACTATTAAAGGAGGAGCTGAAAAATAATCTAAAAATACAGGTTGAACCTCTCCAGTCCAACACTCTCTCATGCAGCAACATCTGTAATCTGGCCTGATTTTAGTTAGACAGGCGACCACTTATCCTGGGTATAGCCAAGTTTCCCATGTTTACAGCCACCAGTCCTGGCTTTCAGTGTTCTGTGCTGATATTTATCTGTAATGTACCCCTAAATGTCTTCTAAGACCACATAAGCGGTGAAAGTGCCAGTAATATTGCTAGACAGTACTGACTCCTTGTTTAGTAAATTCTCTCATTTGGCACCAGTCAGTTCCTGAGGGTACTAGACTAGAGAGATTCAAACTGGATGAGTATGACTATTTGCAAAATATTATAGGTACTGAACAGTTTCAGGATAGTTACATTTATTGTAACTCTGTTGTCAACAACTTGCTGTCTAATATGCTTTTTCCCTTCATTTGTTGCTTAGTGTATGTTTTGTTTAATCAGATAACTTATATATTGTGTCTCAAGACATTCAGGATTTTGAAATAGTTTTTCACATCCAAATCTTGTTACCAATATAACAGTGTATAACTAATCTAGATTTTTTTGTAAACAAAACTAGTTGGGTGACAAAGTAAAATGTTCATAATTTCTGATGCCAGTTGACCAGATAAACAAATTAAAAACAAAGATGAAGGCAATTTGGAATGACTAATAAGTGTTATGGAGATTTCACTTTGTGCAGAATTCAATGTTTTTCTATGCTGGTTGGAAAAATGTAAGATAGAGTTTTCGTAGTAGAACTGAAACCTAGATCATTACTTATAATGGATATAGACAATAATCCTTTCAACTAGTGTTATCAGCAATTAAATGCTGTTATGTCTGTTGAATAGCCATCAGTAAGCCATTCCTTGAGACAGACTGTGTTGGATCCATTAAAGAATTGCTTGTTCTGAAGGGTAAAAATTATGCCTGTATGCAAATCACACTTAAAATTTTGTGTTCTTCCTCTGCCTTTTTTTCCCAGCCATGGCCTGAAGATGCCCTTGAACGTGTGGCTAATAAATTCTTAGAAACACTTCAGCTCACGGACAATGAACGTCAAGAAGTGGTGCCCATCTGTAAACACTTCCATACTTCTGTTTTGTCACTCTCAGTAAAGTTAGTTTTGTATATCGTTTCAAAACGGGCTAATATTTTATGTAAATACAGGCATACATAAGATTAGACATTTTATGCTATGAAAAGTGACTAAAATGAAGAATAATCTAAAAAATACTATTTAGCTTAGAAGTTAGAAAATATTTGTAAACAATTAAGGCAAGTAGGTGATGAATTAAATTACTTAGTGAGTGTAGTCACTATCATTACTAATTTCTGTATTGTTAATTTATACATTTGAAGAACTATGCAAGTTTAGAATATGTTTAAGTGTGACATTTTTATTCTTGAAATGAAGGAATAATTCCTGTTGTCATGCATTTCATTTTCCAGCCATTTATGTTCCACTGACTGTGGTTAGAAGGATTATCTTTCTTTTCCATAGATTCTTGGAAACCCTGAAACGACATAATTATGTTACTCCTACTTCTTATCTTGAACTTATTGCTGCCTTCCAACAACTTTTAACTCAAAAACGGGATACTGTGATGAAAGCCAAAAAGGGTTATACTAATGGATTGGATAAACTAGCCTTTGCTGAATCTCAGGTGAGTAGACGCACATGTTAGAACAGGCAAAAACTGAACTCAGAAATACTTCTGTGGAGACAAGCGAAAAGCAGAACCTTAAAATTTGCAAGATGGGAGCGAGATTCCAATCCCTTTATCTGAAATAACCCCTGTGGTTTTGGTTTTGAATTAAGAAGTGATCTGTGTAGCTTTGAGGTTTATCTTATTTACCAACCAAAATTTGTTCTCTGAAAAAAATTCCTACTTTACCCATCTTATTTCTCTAAAAATAGTGTTTTATTTATTTTTAATTTTTGGGTCAGAAGTAACCAAACCCTCATCAGAATAGCGATTCACATATGTGAATTTTGGTGTCAGAATATCAGAAGTGTAATGAAAACAGGAGGTCTTACAAGATTTTGGGCAAAATCCTCAGGGCTTACCTGCATATAAGGAGGCGGGGTATTAATCCAGAGTGAGTAGACTTGCCAGATAATGCACATCAGGCTGCACTAATATCTTGCACATGGGACAGTTTTACTCTTTTTCAATTTACATCATTGTGTATAAACACAGTTTGAGCTTGGTGAATATGAAGTAGTATTCTGTGAGGGTATCCTATGATCCTTTGTTGATGAGTGGTGTGTGTTTTGGGATCTTTTTCACTGTACATTTTGAGCTCTGTGGTGGAAGCAATGACATTCTTGGGCTTCGGTTCAATTTTTTTTTCTTTTTTAAATCTCACGATTCTGCTTTCTCTGTCAAATGCTTCCTCTCTTTCTGGGTGGACTCATGCCATTTTCAGATTGGTGTCAGCTTGTATGGAATCAGTAGTACTCCACTCTACTATGCTGGCAAATGCAAAGACTCATGGATGTTTGGGATGCATTCTTTATCTCTGAGCAGGTGGTTTCAGTTTGGAGTTTTTCTGTAGCATCACTGAACAGATGATGTGTCTATTTCAGTTGGTCTTCTAGCAAGATCAGTTTCAGTAGGAGCAGGTGAAGGGGGATCAGGAAGATGAGGGTGATACCAAGGCTTTGCTACTACTCACGCTATTTCTGGGATTGGTTACCCAGCTTGTACTCCAGACGTAGGATGACCAGCAGTGATGAAGGCAGCCTATTTTGAGATCTGTTCTAAAGTAGCCCTAGGTTTACAGTAGCAGCATACCAAGAAGCACTGTCCCATACCTATTGAGAAGCAGGTTGCCAATGCCGTGAGAAGCTGGCCACTCACAAATATTGGTCTGCAGCCAACCTTGGTAATGCTCTGGAGACTGATATTTTCTATGCCTAGGTTTCCATAGTGTATTGAAGCAATTAATTGGACGAATGTGCCTATTATTTGCCCCCTGTACAAGAGCTCAGAGTTCATAAACAGAAGGGGGTTGTTCTTCTTGGTGCTCCCAGGACTGGCTGATCGCAGTGGCAGGTTTATTAACATCAATACAGGGTAGTCTGGAAAGGTCCACAGTACAACATTTTTTCAGTTCAGTTTACCTTAATAAAGAAAAGACGTTTTCATCCAAGCTTATTATGGATATTAATGGTGTGAAGATGTTCAAACTATATGGGGAGAGACTCAGCTTATTCTCCATTTACCTGGTTAAATGGAGACTGGATTGCGAGTACTGCCGTTTCCTTCATGCATGGTAGAACTGACACATTTTGGCACTCCCTGTTGTATCTTATGTCAGGACCTTTGTTTTCATCATCTTCTAGCTTTAGTTCCATCTATATGTGGTTGCCTCTTTGAGTCTTACTTCTCCATTCGACTGTGTCTTGAAGCACTTCCTCAGAATCTCTGCAGCTAATTAAATCCTTCGTGAAGCATCCATCCATCTAGTTCTGGGTTTTCCAACCATTGTCCTACCTTCCACTTTCTAACCTCGATTTTGAATCACACTCAGATTTCAAATTCTGTACTAAACCTGATCTGCATCTGAACATTGTTCCTCAGCTCATACCCATCTCTCACTTCCTCATTAAATTTCCAGTCAAAGACTTCTGTGTTTTAGAGAAGGTTGCAATCTTAAAAATAGAACCATGATATTTTTCTTTGTGCATATTTAGAAAATGCATATATACATGTACCAGACCTGAGCAGACTATTCTTTTGTCTTTTATACCCAGGAACAGTGGCCTATGTTTTTCCCTTTATATACAGAATGCATCTCACTGGTCACTAGAGTGACCAGACAGCAAGCATGAAAAATCAGGACAGGTTGAGTGGTAATAGGCACACATGTCCAAATATCAGATCTGTCCCTATAAAATCAAGACATGTGGTTCCCCTACTGATCACTGCTTTTAGCACAGTTTTAAATTATAAGACCAAGATAAACTGATTTTTTCATTTTTCTGCAGACATTATTGTTTGTTTATTTATATTGTGATAGGGGTTAGAGACAGCAGCTCCACTGCACTAGGCAGTATACAAAAATATGCCAAAGGAATGGTCCCTGCTCCAAAGAGTTTACAATCCATGTAAGTGCTTGGATGGATGTAACTCGTTGAAACCATAGGACTCTAGAATGGACCACTATAATAATAATCTTTCTGCACTGTTTTCTTTGTTTTGGTGTAAAAGGCTTGCTCTTGATTTAAACAAGACCAAAATTTCACCACTGTTCTTATATTTAGTAATTTTGTTTATTTATAAAACTGATGCTTCTCTAATTTTTAAAGCTTGGGTTCTTGTCGTTAATGTTCTAGCCTGTTTTCAGAGAATATAATGAATTTATATGGAGTTATTTTGTTTTTATTTTATTTTATATTGTATTTAAATGTTAAAATTTCCACTTATTATTTGGAATATTTTTAGCATGTACAGCTACTGTGATAATCTTATAAGAAAATATCCATTTAGGTTGGTGAAATGAAGCAAGAACTAGTAGATCTGCAACCCAAACTGGAGGCGGCTAAAGTGGATAATGCAAATATGATGAAGGTAGACTCAAGCCAAGATATTATTTAATGATAAAATAATAATTTGCCTTATTTGCAATGACTAAATGATTATTTTAATTTCCGACTATAATGTTGATAAGGTGGGGTTTCCAGAGGGAGGAAGGACAGAAATAATCTTCAAGAATTAATCTCCCTGGGAGCATAATGGACACAGTTAATGCAATAGCACATACAGTAGGGTCACAACATTTGCGAGGGTTCAGTTTTGAGAACCCTCGCAAATGTTGAATTTCATGAATATCATTTTGTGAATTATCATTTTATCCTGTTTTACCCTGGCTGACGGGGCGGAACTTGGCGGGCTCATGAGCAGCCCTGGGCAGCAGCCGGGGGAGCAGGAGACTGGCAGTGGGGCTCTGGGGAGTTGATTGGTAGCCGTGCCATGCCTTAGCTGGACGCAGGGTCAGGTGCCCCGCTCTATATAGGTCAGGCCAGGACGTGCCGCTGTGGTGTACGGTGTGTTGGCACCACTGGAGCTGCCACAGCTGCTGGAACGGGACCCCCACCTGGAATGATGGACAGCAGGAGGCTTCAGCAGACCCATGACGGAGAGGCAGGGTGAGACACCTTCCTCGGCCGGTACCATCCAGGGGAGTCCAGCGGCCACAAATAATTGAATTTTGTAAATGTTAAACTCGCGAATGTCGCGACCTTGCTATACTTTATGATGTCTTGAACCATTTTTGTTGATTTTTTCTCATGAATAGGTAGGTCTGGCCATTCTAATGTATGGTCTGAAGACTAATGAGGTATATAAATCCGAAATACTAAATATATTAATGCACAATTTGTGCTACATTCTTAATATGAAGAAATGTCTGTGCTACAGTATTAACTCAACCTGTGTTGGTTCATCTTGCAGCCACTGCAATAATTATTGGCTCTCACCAGGAGACCGTCCATCAACTGAAGAGGAGCAGTCAGGGGTGGGGGTGTGTCTGAGAGTTAGAGCTCTCAGCTCTACGCAGCTCGCCACTGGAATCCCAGTTGCAACCCAGATTTCTTGCCTCCTCACTTGTAGTTGGGGTAGGGGGCAGCTGCCCAGCCTTGCTCACAAACAAGAGCAGAGGTTTGGGGGCAACTGCCCATCTCCTGGCTCGCAAACAAGAGCAGAGAGCAGCCACCTGGGCTTCTTGTATTTCCACTCCCAACTAGGAGCAGGGTGTTGGTGGCTCCTTGCTTCCAGCAATGAGATCTGTGTATGGAGTCTGATTGGCTGCCATACTCCCCATGGGGATAAGGGAGCTGGGTCTCTGGAGAGGGCAGCAGGGCTTCTAGTGGAGAGATGCATGGCAGCCCAGGTCTGGAGCCTAGGTTGCAATCAGGAGTCAGCTTTCTTGTTTATTTCACATCTCTAGCAGAAAAGAATGATAGCCAGCAGCCAGTGTAGGGAATGCAATGTCTATGCTAAGGGCAGTTAATAGGTGGACCGCAAACCAAATCCAGAGAACCAAACACATTTAATTGGACCCCAAAATCCTTTTTGTTTCATCATCATCATCATCATCATCATCATCATCATCATCACGGAGTGAAAAAATTTCTCTGGAGTCTGGATCTTAACTATATTTTGATCAAAGAATTTGGACTTTGACAAAAAATAATTCACTACCCTTGGTTCAGCACAGACAGTGTGTCACCCTCGTAGTTCTCATGGAGGAGAAGTTGTAATGTTGGAGTAGAGAGATGTATATCGTCAGGAGCAATGCTATAGAGTAGACCTAGACATAGCTTCTGTGTTTGTGAACTTACTGATGTGGGTCCACAAAGATAGGTTATTCTTACAAAATTCCCATTACCTACGGATCTTTTCAGTTTATTTTGAGAAAATAATTCTTTTTGCAGGTCAGTTTCTCATAAATTAAAAATGACTCTAATTATAGCCTACTGAACAAGACAAAGAACTAAATTTTAACCATTTTATGGATGCTCTACATCATAGTCCCAGACAGTTGGTTGATGAAACATCATTCAGTGAGAAGTTTGGTGAATTCTGCTCATGATTGTCTTCTTTAGATTATAGAGAGGGAGTCTGCAGAAGTGGAAGCAAAAAGTAAGACTGTGAAAATAGATGAAGAGATTGCTACAGAAAAAGCAGCAGAAGCCCAGGAACTGAAGAATGAGTGTGAGAGTGACCTGGCAGAGGCAATTCCTGCACTAGAGGCAGCACTTGCTGCACTTGACACTCTCAAGGCAAGCTAAATTAAAAATTGCACTCTAAAGAAGAATTTTTGTGTGTGTACTTTGGGCTGTTTACGGAGAAAACAAAGGTTTAAAAATGGTTAAAGCCCTCAGTTCTTGAGTGCTTGTTCATATGTGCCACATACATGATTGTTGGAAGGTTTTCCTCCTAGTGGTATCCATCAGGTTGGTTGTGGAGCACCCTGGGTAGCACCTTCATGGTGGTGTATATAGGTCCCAGCCAAGTTGCCACCTGCTCAGCTCCTTCTTACACCAGTGAGAATGGTTGGAGGACCTTGGTCTTTTGCATCCTGCAAGTGCCCATCTAAAGGTCTTTCCTTACAGTTTGTAAATTGTTATTAGCATTTAGTTAGTAGTATAGTCAGTTATTTGGGGGCTCTCTCCCTATTCCTTCCTTGCAGAGCCAGTCCTAGGGGCGGGTGAGCTGGGCTGTCTCCCAGGGCTGCCAATTTCAAAGGACTGCCAAAATGGACCAGCCCATGTGGGGCCAGAGCCAGTGGGCACTTGCTGCATGGGGAAGAGGGAGGGGCAGGGCTTCAGCTGAGCAGTCTAGCAGCTGGAGCATGCTGTGGGTGGCCAGGGCTGCAGCAGGATCTGGTGGGAGGGTGCAGCAGACTACAGGGTGCACCTGCACCCCCCCATAGGAGGATGCACCCACTGACCCCTCCTCCAACACCCAGTGACACCTGTTTGCCCAGGGCTGCCAATTAGTTAAGACCTGCCCTGCTTTCTTGGACTGAGGCATGCCTCAATCTCGGGTTTAAGCCCTGCAAGAATTGCCTGCTGGCTGCTGTACTATGTGGTAATACAAATGATTCCTGCCTTAAGTGCTTCAAGGAGGATAATTAGCTGGACAGGTGCAAGCTCTGCAGGGGCTTTAAGCCAAGAACAAAGAAGGAGAGGCACTTTCGCCTCAAGCTCCTCTTAATGAAATCAGCACTTTGTCCACAGTTTGCCCTGACAGCATCAGTGCAGGACTCCTTAGCACTGCAGAAGAACTCTGATAAAGAGCATCACCAGCACTTCGAAGTACTGGCAGGTGTGCCGTGGCTAGATGCATGCCGGTACTTCGAAGTTTAAAACTTCAGAGTTGCCGTGGGGGAGAAATTTGCTTAATGAAGTGCTGCCTGTGCACGGCAGCACTTCATTAGTAAACTCCTAACACCCTAATTACCATCCTTCCTTCGAAGAAAAGTGGTAGTGTAGACACAGCCCGTGAGAAATTGATAATCCCTTTTCTCTTTTGTTATGTGTTTTGAGATTAATGCATGTTTGTGTTTAATATATAAATTTGTAAATTAGTACATTTTATTTTTAAAATGTCACTTTTGTTCTAGCCTGCTGATATAACAATTGTGAAATCAATGAAGAATCCTCCGTCTGGTGTTAAACTTGTTATGGCTGCCATCTGTGTGATGAAAGATATAAAACCTGAAAAAATTGCAGATCCTACAGGGACTGGAGGCAAGGTAAAATGGCAGAAAACAAATTTCAGATAAGAATGTAATTTGTGTATTTGTTCATCAATAGCAGTTCTTCTCAAATGAAAAATGGAGGGTGCTGTAAACTAGACATATATTTGCAACCTTCAGGAAAACTGTGGATGCAGGCTGTATATCTGAAATGGGAAAGCTTGAACTTCCAAACTGCCTTCTGTGGAACTACAGAATGGCTTGTGGAGTGGAGAGCTCACTGTTTTCTGCTTTCTGTGATTTTTGGTCCTATATCTTGAGTTGCTACTTATTTTGTAGAGACAGGGGAGTTAAGCAGACTCTTGATTTAAACACTACAGATGGTGAATCAGGCACAACTCCCTTAGGGTGCATCTGCACTAGGAACTGTTAGGCCCGACATTGAAGTAGCCAGCAGAGAGTCTACACACATTTTCCCTTACTATGAAGAGCCCAACTTCGAAGTCCTTACTCCATTCCCAGGAATGGAGTAGTGCCCAACTTTGAAGTTTAACTTCGAAGTAGGGTGTGTGTAGATGCTCAACTTCGAAGTTGCTTACTTCAAAGTTGTACTTCGAAGTAAGCAACTTTGAAGTTATTTTTGTAGTGTCGACACAGCCTTACTGTGTAAGGGGTTCTCCATGGTCATCAAAGTAAAGGGCCTTTTTACCTCAATCAGTATTTGATTTTTAAGTAGGATCTGAGGAAATACTTAGCCTGACAGACTCCTCTCTCTGTGGCTGATTGCATCCTCAAGGAGATTTCATCTTTACACCCCATTGGGTTTCTTTCCTTTCTGTCTCGGAAAAGAACCTTGCTCTGACATTAGGACGTTAATCTTTAGGGAAGGTAGGACCTTATCTTAACAACATACATTAGGAAACTAAGTGATAAATACTTTGTATGAGTAATGCATTAAAGTTTCAAAATATAAACAGTATGGGCTCAATCATTAAACGTACTCAAATCTGACTTTTACTAACCTTCTGTGATAAGTGTGCAGGACTCTCTATTAATTAGAGGTTATTTATGAATTCATTTTGACTTAAAAGTTTTAAAAATTCTTCTCTAATTTCTTTTGTTAGGTCTTGGATTACTGGGGACCAAGCAAGAAACTTTTGGGTGACATGAATTTCTTAAAGGATCTGAAAGAATATGACAAGGATAACATTCCGGCAAGTGTTTGGTTAATGACTTTTGAGTAATGAAATATCCAGATAGAAGATATTATACCAAGGGTGAATTCTTATGCAGCTTTCATGGAAATAATCTGCATGAGGAAGAGGTCAGCACACAGCAGCTTGCAACCTCTGTTGTTCTAGGGGCTTTTAAGAGCAAGTGCAGTCTGAGAAGTGAATGATACTGTCCATGAAGGGTGCATGGCCAGGGCAAACAAGAAATACAGTGATTCAAGTGGTTCCTACCTCCAGTAATGTTCCGGTGGGATTTAGGCTACATCTACGCTACAAGATAAAATTGAATTTATTAAAATCAATTTTAAAATGCCAGTTTTTCTAAATTAGATTTTGAGTATTCTCACTTCCCACAAGCTCCCAACAAATTCGACACTTTGCTTCCACACTGAAACCACCAAATATCAATTTTGTTGCAGCAGTGCATTGTGGGAACCTATCCCACAGTGCCCTCAGCCCCGCATTGTGAGCTAGATACAGCAGCCCTTGCTAATTTCCCATCTCCCGCTAGTACAGTAAGCCCTCCATTTAATGGACGAATAGGGCTATCCGTTCTTTCTCCTCCCCACAGGCTCCCCTAACCCCAGTCCCACCCCAACTTCCCCCAAAAAAACAACCTCCAGAAAACAACCCCCGCAAAAGCACCTAAAACACTCCTGTACCCCCAAAAGAAGTCTTAAAAAAGTCAAACCCCTGCCACTGATCGGCTCTGGTGGAAAAGCCGGTGGAGCCCACTGACTGGGGGTGCCTAGTCACAGGTGGCCAAGGGTGCCTGTGAGGTGAGTGCCTGCCTATGAGTATCTGGCCCCGTGCAACTCAAGCAGCCCAGTGGCAGGATGCCTGGCTCCTGCCAGAGGAGTGCAGCACCCTGGTCAGTTTCCCAGTTCCCGCTATTGGCAGGAACTAGGAGCCAGGTGCAGCACGCATAGCTTTGTGGAATAGGTAGAGGACATCTCTGGAGGCTAATAAATTCAATTTTAGGACATGGAGCTTCCACATTGGCTTTTAACTGAACTTCTGAATTCGAGCTTGATGCTACACCCATCAGGTAACTGCAGTTTTGTAATCTTGATATTAGTGCCCCCTGAATCGAGCTAATGGTATTTTCGGTGAAGACAATCACCTGATAATATCGAGCTAATTGCGTTAAATTCGAATTTATCTCATAGTGTAAATGCAGCCTTAGAGTTATCTCTCAATGGCTACGTCTACACGTGAAGCCAACATCGAAATAGGCTATTTCGATGAGTAACGTCTACGCGTCCTCCAGGGCTGGCAACGTCGATGTTCAACTTCGACGTTGCGCGGCACCACATCGAAATAGGCGCTGCGAGGGAACGTCTACACGCCAAAGTAGCACACATCGAAATAAGGGTGCCAGGCACCGCTGCAGACAGGGTCACAGGGCGGACTCAACAGCAAGCCGCTCCCTTAAAGGGCCCCTCCCAGACACAGTTTCACTAAACAACACAAGATACACAGAGCCTACAACTGGTTGCAGACCCTGTGCCTGCAGCATGGATCCCCAGCTGCCACAGCAGCAGCCAGAAGCTCTGGGCTAAGGGCTGCTGCCCATGGTGACCATAGAGCCCCGCAGGGGCTGGAGAGAGAGCATCTCTCAACCCCTCAGCTGATGGCCGCCATGGCGGACCCCGCTATTTCGAAGTTGCGGGACGCGCAACGACTACACGGTCCCTACTTCGACGATGAACGTCGAAGTAGGGCGCTATTCCTATCCCCTCATGGGGTTAGCAACTTCGACGTCTCGCTGCCTAACGTCGAAGTTAACTTCGAAATAGCACCCGGCGCGTGTAGCCGTGACGGGCGCTATTTCGAAGTTAGTGCCGCTACTTCGAAGTAGCGTGCACTTGTAGACACGGCTAATAGGAGCCCTGAATGGTGTGCCCATACTGCTGCCTGCTAGCTGTTTAATCACAAGTTCTGTACCTAGATTTTGCCACCTCAGAAATATGTAAGTAAATAAATTCTAAGGAAAAGTATAAAAAAAGGAAAGGGAGTGCATTTATTTCAGGAGGAGGAGCAACTTAAAATAAGATTTGAAGAAGGACTCAAAGGTTGGTAATCATATGATAAAACATAGACATTGAGAAAAACAGATCAATAATTTAGAGATGGATTTAGGCACACTTGCCCATATTGCGTAATTCCTTAGTGATTTATATTGAGCAACTTGTATAGTTAAGGTACTGTTCAGCCATGAGTAAAAGTAGCAAAACTTGCCCTTAGATGAGTAAAATTTTCCTGTGTCCGTAATGTTTTTATTATGTAGGTGGCTGTCATGCAGAAGATTCGTTCTGAATATCTGACTAATCCAGAGTTTGATCCACCTAAGGTAGCTAAAGCATCCTCAGCAGCAGAGGGTTTGTGTAAATGGATTATGGCTATGGAAGTGTATGACAGAGTTGCTAAGGTGCGTTTTGATTTTGATCCCAGTCCTGAAATTCCCACAAATTTTAGTGAAAGCTACATATACATGAGGACTAAAAGACTAAGCTATTTAGAATGTTTGCAGAAGACTGAATAAATTAATCTTGTGCAGACTATTTGTGAGGATGAAAATAATTGTCAGATTTAATGAAGATATGTTTTATTGAAGCAACATACAGATTAAATGAAGTATTATAAAGTCTGTCTAAAACTATAATAATACTTTTATTTTCTGCTTATACAATAAAAGAGGACATCTACAATTGTGATCCATGAGAGCCATGTGGAGTGTAGTTAATTAAATGTTTTGAGACTCAAGATAAAGGGATTGTTGAATGGAGACAGCAAGTCCCTGCAAGATACTTTGTCATATGGACAAATCCAAAAAATTAAATATTTGAGGACTTTCTACCATAGGGTACACACATTTTTACATAAAAAAGAAGTATATTAATTCTTCCAGAAAATGGCTAAATATTTGTCCTTTTTTCCTTCAAACAGTATAATCTAAATTGCCATCCGTACATGGTTGTTGAAATTAAAACTATAAATCAAGTAATATTTTTAGCCAATGGATGGTACTTTGGACCGATATTGTTTTGAGGACTTATATATTGTTCTTCTGGGTTTTTTTGTTTTAATTTTTAAATTAGAGAAAAAATTCTGCCTGCTTTAATCCTGGTCTATCTCACAGCAGTTGTTGTCAATGGTACTTGCATTGCTGCTATAACAATATAACGTGTCCAATTTTGGGCTCAAGTTTATTGCAAGTATCAATACAGGGTATTTGTTACCTCAGTAATACAACTTCATTTATAAATTTAATGCAATAATGTTTTGAGCCTGTTTTATTTTAATTTAGAATTTAGATTGAATATACATAGTTAATTAGCTATGCTTGCTAAGCTTTATTCTCAAAAAGGAGAATGCATTTATTATATTTAGGATGCACTTCCCTATTTATTACTATGGCTTCTTCTCAAATATTTATATGACAAAATATTCTCTTCCTTCCCTTGGAATAGTGATCCAAAGTGTTGTATAAAGTGCTGTATGTAGCAGTAAACGTGTAATATATGAATTTAACATCCCTTCTTTAATTGTAATTGAATAGGTGGTTGCTCCTAAGAAAGCCCGTCTGGGTGAGGCCCAGCAATCTTTAGCAGAAACCATGGCATTACTGAATCAGAAGAGAGCTGAACTTGCAGCAGTGGAGAACCATTTGGCAAAATTGCAACAAACCTTTGTTGAGAAAACTGAAGAAAAGGCTCGTCTGGAATTTCAAGTGGATCTGTGTGCTAAGAAACTAGAAAGAGCAGAGAAGCTGATTGGAGGACTGGGTGGAGAAAAATCAAGGTCAAAAGCAAATACAAGTGCTCACTCAAACAAACATCCAAAAGTGGAGACAAAACCTGAGATTTAGTTCTTTGAGCCTTAAACGTTTGCATCCCTGTATCCTCACTGGAGACTAGGGCGGGTTCTCCAAAGATTGTGAGAAGGACCCAATATTGTGTTGTAAAAAATGCTCACCAAAATACTTTAACAATTTTGGAGGCAGTCTTCAAACTAATATTCAAGGTCACAAACACCATGTTTTAATCACTCCTTTGCCATTCACCTCTAACTAAAAGGGAAAACACTTCTTATGTTGATGATGTACTCTCTTAATGCTACCATACAGAGGTTTTAATTCTTTCATGTGGTTTATTTGTTTACCTGTAGATGGTGTAATGCTGCAAATGATCTTCAAAATACATATGATAATTTGACTGGAGATGTTCTGATATCAGCTGGAGTGATAGCTTATCTGGGTGCTTTCACTAGTGCCTTTCGACAAGAGTGTACTAAAGACTGGAGCAAGTTGTGCAAGGTTAGAAAGGTTATCTTATATTTATATAATACCTTTCATTCTAAGGTGCTTTACAATCTGTGGACCAAATCCTGAAATTTCTAATTTTTAATTTGGTGTTTACTCAGTAAAAACTCCTATTTAAGTCATTGGTCTAAATTTTGCTGATTTACATTTTTGTAAATTTGGAGTAATTTACTGAATTCAGTGAATTCAAAATGTGAATACTGGACAAATAAACAAAAGTTTGGAAAATTACTTACAATTTCAAGATTTTTAGATATCTCTGTTTTTCCCACTATGCTGCATTGTGTACATTATCACAAACTATATTACAAAAGTGTATAAAAGAATATCTTCAGTACTGGTGGAAAAAAATCTTGAGGAGAATTCCACAAAATCTCAGCAAAAATTGAGGAGTTACCAAAAAAAAAAAAAGTGCGAGAAATCTTTCAATTTTCTTCAAGACTGATTTTCCCTATGATTTTCTATCCTTAATCAAAAGCCAGTTTTTAAAGTAAATTACGAACAAAGTAATATTTTTAACTAAAGCAATATTGTAACAAATTTAAAGAAATAAAGAACACTTTTCTTTTCTTGTAGGAGAAAAATATCCCTTGTTCTGAGAACTTCTCTTTGAGTAAGACCCTTGGTGACCCAATAAAAATCAGAGCCTGGAATATTGCTGGATTACCAACAGATAACTTTTCAGTCGACAATGGTGTGATTGTTGACAACTCCAGGCGTTGGTAGGTAACAAAGAAGCTAATAATTTTCTAAAACAAAATGTGATTTCAGATTAAATTAAATTTGGTTTGTACACTAGAAATAGCATGACTGATCCCATAAAGGTGTTACATACTTTCCCCTCTCAAGCCATTCAAATGAACTCGAGAGGACTTTGTTCCTCACGCTATCAGGCCCACTGTTTCCAGTGGCTGAAAGCTTTACTTCCACAATAATACAGATAATTTGTTATCCTTATAAGTAGCTGTTGAATTTTGGTTTGTGATTAATCTTACTTCTTGATTATCTGCTATTTTCCAAAGTTCATATTGTATACAAATGACTTCACATTACAAAACCATTGACAAATAGCATAAATTGGTATAAGACTTTTTTTGAAGTGTAAAAACATATAAAAGGCAGAAGGATATTTTGAGAACAGTTTTCATAAATATTTTTGTGTGAGCCATTAAATATGTAAACCACAATATACAGAAACTTTGAGTCAGATTATCCTTACATTTCAAGGTCCTGTTGCTACCACAGTCAACTTCATCTTTGCTCTTTTGGTTCACATGGTACATTTTTGAGAGTCATATATTGGAGGAAGTTCACTTCTGAGAATTTTATCAAAATCTGATTTAATCTTTAGTTTGAGGATGTAAACCCCACTTAAATTCTGTGAATGCATTGGGTGGTGCTCTGAACAGGGGTGAATCTCAGTTAGAAAAACGTTACTAAGTGAAATAATAGTATTCTGTTTTTCTGTTTTGGAACTTGAATGTTGCCTAGAGTTAAAAAGACACTCAGATACTATTTATATCTCTTCAGTGATCCTCCATTGTAGTTCAGACAGCCTACCTATGGGTGCACTAAGCATACCTCCTAAAAACTTTTGTGCTAAAAGCTTTCAATTTCCTGCTTCCCCCCAGCCCACCCCTCAGGCCTGCAAAAATGGCAGCATGCACCATCAGTTAGCGCCAGTGAGTATAGCTCCATTGACAAAAATTGTCCCCCACTTAAGGTATAAGTGCTAGTAGTTTCAAATTACTGGTAATTATTGTAAAAAACAAAAACTATTGCAAAACTCACAGATTATAAAAGTTCTAAAAAAATCAGAATTCCAAAGGAGAAGTACAATGAAGCTGTAAAAACAAGTGCTGAATTCTGACCTGTATTTTTAAAGGTAATCATAAGCACAATTTTCTTGGCTTTTAAAAGAATTTTGATATTTTTGTTCAAATTGTGGCTGTAAATACTCAGCCATTGGATGCTCATCCCTTAAAATAAAAAGCTTGGTGTTACTTTTTTCCCCAATAGACATTAGTAGAAATCATTTCAAATATACAAAAGTCCATGCAGGTACTGAGCAAGATCTTTGTACTGTACATTCTAGGCCATTAATGATTGACCCGCAGGGCCAAGCCAATAAATGGATAAAAAACTCAGAGAAAGAAAACCAGTTAAGTGTTATCAAGTTCACTGATACTGACTACATGAGAACTTTGGAGAATTGCATTCAGTTTGGAACTCCACTTCTTCTAGAAAATGTTGGTGAAGAACTAGACCCATCATTGGAACCCCTGCTGCTTAGACAAACCTTCAAACAAGGTACAAAGAAAATTAGTTATGAGCCCAGAAATATGGGAGCCCAGAAACATTAATGCTTATGTAATGATGTTATATCAGCTAACGTTTCTTCTTTCCTTACTTTTGCTGCTTATGTTCAGAGGAGGGTAATTTGATAACCTTCTTAAGTCGATTTTTACTTTTTAATAACATTTACAAATGTCACATCATGGATTTGTACTTGAAATCTTAACTATGCAGTGCTGATAGATTCATATATGGTAGGTTTGACTCTTAAAAGATTAAATGCACATTGATGCAAATTATGTTTTTCTGAAGTGCTATAATAGACTGTGTAGAGGTAGATAACTTATGTTTAGAATATTTTTACTTAATATGCTTTATTATATATTGCATTATATTTTGCATACATTAAGAAAAGTTATCGTGGTATTTTGCAAAAGTTGCAATTTTTCATGTAAATATTATCTTCTCAAAGTCATATGATGCTGATGATGAAGCAAAGATACAGGTTTAAGGTGTGTATCTACTTTTGTCAAAACAATGCATCCTTTCTTTTCTCAGGCTATGGTTACACTAGCAAGTTTTGCTGCCAAAACCCAGGTTTTGTCAACAAAACTAGTGGAGCATCCACACACAAAATGGGATTTGTCAACAGCATCTCGACAAAAGTTGGCACTTCTGCTGACAACCTTCTGCCTCTCCCAGATGAGGAAGAGCGCCATTTGTCAACAGGTTCTGCAGACAAAAAAAGCCTTTTCTTGACAGACAGGGCGTCTAGGACAACAGGAAGCCCTGTCGGCTGTGCTTCCAGGTGCCTGTTGTGTCAAGAGAGTGGCCAGGCGGTCTGGCCACTCTGTCTACAGAGCAGAGCGCTCTTCTAGTTGGCTTTTGTGTGTGGCTGCACTGTGTTAACAGAAGTTTTGTCGGGAAATCTCTTCCAACAGTACCGAACAGTACCTTCTGTCAACAGGTCACTATACTGTAACCATAGCCTAAGTGATAAAAGGGATGAAAATAAGTGAGAGGAAAGGAGTGGGTAGAGGGCCCTCAACACAGAATTTTCTTGTTTTGTTTTCTAAAAAGAAATTGAAACAAAAACTTTATTCAGAACTAAGTGAAAAAAGATTGTGTTGAAATTTCGTCATGGTACAAAGAGTCTGCTTTTTTTGACCAGTACTTATTTCAGCGGACCTGAGAAATCCCAAATATTACACATGCTAAGGTTTTAGAACTGTACTGTGTGCATCAACTGTTGGAACTGTGTTCAAAATAGGTAACAGCAGGACAAAATACTATTACTAGTACAGAGAGCTAGCTGGTGGTTGTGAACTGGATTCTCTCCTAATACACCTGCTGTTGGAGATAAGGATGCAGAACTTTCCTCCAGAGAAAACTCTTGCTGATGGAGCTGTGTACAGCACCTCCTCTAAGGATCCTGATTTTTGGAGATGTAGGTGTCTTTGAGCAGCCTTCATAGGGATAAGAGGAATATGTCTGGATCGTGTGGCAGCTTTTTAAGGATCCCAACTCTACTTGAGTAGAAGACAGAAAATAGATGGTTTATCCATGAGAATAGACTGCTCTTTTAGAAAGATCTGATCAGACTGGGAGTAACTAGAGAAGACTAGGGCTGTAGCAGTCTCTTGTATCTCCAAAGGCTGATTGAGCCACAAACACCTCATTCCGTATGCTTGCTGCAACCAATGCTGGTGGCACATATATGTGGTGAATTATACAGAGCCACACATGCATGTGACATTTTATGGACAAATAAAAGAACTTCCAGAGAAATTTTATAATCTAAAATTATATAGAACATGACAGGCAGTAGTAAAAAAAAAACATAGGAGAATTTGGGATAAAGTCGAAATTATGTGCTTGCTTGTTATGCCATGTATGGATCTTGCTATCTGGTTTACTACATTACAGTAAACCCCTGGTAGTGTGATTTTGATTTGAGCTTAACTCTCATTAACACAAGTTAAGTGCAAATCGAAAGGAGCACAGCTCCCCACTCCAGCCTCTGGCTTCCCACACCAGCCCCCCAGCTCTCTCAGCTGGGGCAAGCTGGGGATAAGCCACTGTGCTGTCTGGGGGAGCTGGGCGGGCAGACAGCCATAGCAGAGCAGTTTCTCCCTGGCTTCCCCCAGCTGGGTGGAAGTCCTCCAGCTGGGGGAGCCAGGCAGGCAGACAGCTGCTAGGACACAACTTCTCCCCTGCTTCCCCAGGCTCCTAAAAGCCCAGGGGACCCAGAATCCAGGCTGCCACCTTGTTCCCTGCTCCCCACCCTCACTTGCGCAAAATTTGATTTATGTGAGGGTGTGCAGGAGCACAACCCTCACATAAATCAGGGGCTACTGTAATTGGCTTCAGTTACTGTGAAAAAATAATATGAAATTTGAATACAACCACAAAAGACCTGCACCTTTTCCATTATCATTCGTACACAGTAAAGGAAGGGCAGGAAAGTGTGACCCACTCAATTATTTTTATCTGCTATGATTGAAATCGTGGCTTCACTGGAATGAGTGGTCATTGTAACATTGACTTTTGTGGGGTCAGAATTCATCTTATTTCCAGCTTTTACTATCTGATGTTACTTGATTTGCTCTTAATAAGACTTTTGGTTTTACTTGATCACCAAAAGAATATTTTGTGTAAATAATTGAGGTAAGTGAATATTAACTTTTAAATAGTGATGTTTTCTTAGGGTGCCCTGGATTGTGGGTCATCTTGTTACCACCTTGCCTCTAGTGTGAGGGAGTTTATCTTGTGATATCTGGGTGTCCACTCACATACACTTCAACCCTTTCAGAAGCTCACATTCTCCTCAAGATACTGCCTGTTCTATTTTGCTTTTCAGGTTAAGGTAGGTGCACTTCTCGATCTCCAACCCTTTTGGAGAGCACTCCCTTTTATCATCCAGCCCCTGTCACTGGATACTCACAGTAGGAAACAGTGTACACACAGTGGGAGGGTTAAGAGTCAGGATCAGGTCCATTATAATAACACAGCACTGTAATCCACTGTATTTATGATTAAAATAAATGTGCATTTATTAACAGAGTGGAGTCACAGGCACAATTATTTTTCTTCTGAACTTTAGGGGGTATGGATTGCATCAGGCTTGGTGAGACAGTTATCGAGTATTCCAGTGATTTCAAATTTTTTATTACAACAAAATTAAGAAATCCACATTATATGCCTGAACTGGCTACAAAAGTTTCCTTACTCAACTTTATGATAACACCAGAGGGACTCGAAGACCAGCTACTAGGTATTGTTGTTGCAAAAGAGAGGTAGGTGTCTGTTTGTTTATTGCATATAGGCAAATAAAATATTCTAAACAGGAGACAGTGGAAATAGGAGTAATGTTCATAATAAATTTGGGCAATTGTTAATGATTCTAAATATTCTTTTTCATAACAAGTATATGAATGCTGGTATTCTAGCTATCTTATTTAAGATATCTCCACTGTGTCCATGACTATAATGTGTGAGTCATCTGAGAATTAAAAAAATGTTTTTCTATTTAACATTATTACTGAACAGCCATGATTATACTTTTCTCATCTGGCTTCCTGGCAATCCATCCCATTGATTTTGTACACACAAATGTGGATATTGAATTGTTAAACAGTATTTTTACTTCTTTATGCAGGAAGAGCCTGGTGGTGCTGAAACTGTTTCTAGTTCTTTTTGAAACTGAAAATAGAGGCAGATTTCATAGGATTTCCTGGGTTTCTGATCATTTAAATGAACACAGAACTGGCCACTCAAATGTACTATATTCACTTGCTAAAATATGCTAATACATTTAATGTAAGTTCTACATCACAAACTCATGCCATACATCGGTTGTACAGGTTGGATCTCCGTTGTCTGGCACTCTTGATACCTGACTAGTCCCAAACCAGGAGTTTGCTGGACCAGGGGAGGGCAAAGCCATCCCCTCTGCTGCTGGCCTGTGTGCTATGTTCCACAGGGAAGGGAACACTAGCTCCCAAGCGTCCTTTCTTTCCTGCTCTCACTCCACTTCTGGCCACTGGCTCCCGCTCCTGGCCCCTATCAGGTTTCCTGTTGTTGGGCTCCCAGCTCCCACTCCTAGCCGCAGCTGGGCTCTGTTCCTGGTGCCAGATGGGCTCCCTGCCACCAGCCTGGCTCCACTCCTGGCCTCCGTGCTCCCAGCCCCATCTGGTCCTCCAGCCCAACCCCACTCCCAGCCTCCAGCTGGCCCACCTGCCACCAGGCTCTTGGCCTGCCCCAGCTCCTGTCCTCATCCTCTGCCTCCCTGCATTGGGCTCCACACCTGGCCAATAGTTTCCCTACCATCAGGCTTCCTGCCACCAGGGTTCTCTGATCCGGCCATGTCTGTGGTCCTGCTGATACAGTGTCTCCCCATGGCTATGTCTACACTAGCCAAAAACTTCGAAATGGCCATGCAAATGGCCATGTCGAAGTTTACTAATGAAGCGCTGAAATACGTATTCAGCGCTTCATTAGCATGAGAGCGGCCACGGCACTTCAAAATTGACATGGATCACCACCGCGCGGCCCGTCCAGACGGGGCTCCTCTTCAAAAGGACCCCGGCTACTTCGAAGTCCCCTTATTCCCATGAGCAGATGGGAATAAGGGGACTTCGAAGTAAGCGGGGTCCTTTCGAAAGGGAGCCCCATCTGGGCGAGCCGCGTCAATTTTGAAGTGCCGCGGCTGCCTACATGCCAATGAAGCACTGAATATGTATTTCAGCGCTTCATTAGTAAACTTCGAAAGGGCCATTTGTATGGCCATTTTGAAGTTTTTGGGTAGTGTAGACACGGCCCATGAGTGCTCCAGTCCTCAAGGATTCCAGACCATGGATCTTGCTGGACGAGGAGTCATGGTTTAGAAAGGTTCAAACTGTATAATATTTACTCAGAAATAAGAGTTACACGTGCAGTTTTTGGAAATTAGGATTAACTGACATTTTCAGAAGTCTGGATATAAAATTTTAAGGAAACATTTTCAAACATAAAACTAACCTAAAGTTCTGCACATAAATCCATATGTAGACACTTAAATAATTAGTCTGATTTTCAGTCATTGAGTTCTGAATGTAGCCCAGGATTTAGGGGACAAATTATGTGATGACTGAAACCCTGTGCAACCCTGTTGACAATAGTGTGAAAGTTCTGAATGTAAGCATACAATCTGACCTCAAGAGCTTAACTTTAGGCACCCAGGTTGAACGTGTTGGCCTAATGTCTTGTTAAAATTGATGGAATAGAGAGGATTGGCACAATTTTTGTTCCAATATAACTGTATAGCTCAGTGGTAGAAAACAGTGTTAAAGGCATACTAAGATTCTGACAAAAACCTACAAAAATCAAAAGGTAAGATTTCTGTGACACTAACAGTAAATGATCATATAACATGAACAGTGTGATCTACTTTCGGTAAATATTAATGTTAGAAATATGGATTAACTACATGCAGGAATCTGAATAAGTAGCAATAGTAGCACAAAAAATAAACTTCAGTTTATGTTTTGGTTTTTAGACCAGAATTAGAAGAGGAGAGGAATGCTCTCATCCTTCAGTCAGCAGCTAATAAAAAGCAATTAAAGTCAATTGAGAAGAAAATTTTAGAAACCTTACAGTCTTCTGAAGGAAACATTCTTGAAGATGAGAGTGCTATCATGGTCTTGGATTCTGCTAAAATAATGTCTAATGAGATCACAAAGAAACAGCAGGTTATGAATGTTTAGATTTTGTTTTCAAATCCAGTGGTTATTGTATACAGAACCTAAAAGCTTATTTGCTGCCAGGAAGACTGTAAATTAGAAGAAAAAATCTATGTTTGTGAATGGAAAAGATCAATTTGTAAGAAAAATAAAAACTATTCAGCAAATGCTGAAATCCTTGTTCATGGTTAGATCAGTTCTCACTTCGGCAAAACATCCATCTTTAAAGGCACTAGTGCCTGAATAAGGATTAAGACGTAAGGACTTCCAGATATGGTCCCATATTAAAATAGTTGTAAGGGTCTGATTTTTAAATGAACAAAAGCCAATCATGTGCTGTGTCAACCTGTCTGTGTGTTAATTTTCCCACATGAAATTAGAATAATAATACTTACATTTAGGACATCATAAGTGGTTAATAGTAAAAACAGACAGCTCAAAGTGAGTTACAAATTAAAATTAAAAAAAACCCATAACTTCCCTAAGAAATTTATGGCATACAGATTCTTACCCTAAAGAGCAGTTCTCATGTCAGGTAACATCGTAAAACCAGAGCAGTTCTTTTCTCTCATTCGGGTCAACAGCCTTTCACAGTTTTTCCTTAGCATGTGTCAGGCAGATTCCAAAGCAGGCTGAAGAAAAAGGAGCTGAAAGATTCCAATTGCTTAAATAGACTTTCTCCCTGGGCAGGAACCCTTTGTTCTCCAACTCCCCCGACCCCATCCTGTGGAAAAACACTAGATCAAAATCAACAAGTCCTGCGGCACCTTATAGACTATCAGAAATTTTGGAGCATATGCTTCTGTGGGCAAAGACCTGCTTTGTCAGAAGCTTATGCTCCAAATATGTTAGTCTATAAGGTGCCACAGGACTTCTTTTTATTTTTGAAGATACAGAGTAACTCAGCTACCTCTCTGATACTCGATCAAAATGGCTTTCAGTGCCAAATGACATGGACACATGTCTTTCTAGCACCAACGATCTTCTGGACTGCCAGATGCCAGTCTCAGTGGGTTCCTGGTCCTGGGACTCTGGTTCAGGAACATCCCTGATCCTGTGAGACCACGGATGTTGCTGGACCAGAGAGTCCCAGTTCAGGGAGATACAACCTGTATATTCATGAAAAATAGCTTCCCTTCCATATATGTACACAATTCTCTTTGATACGAATGAGAATTAAGTATGCATTGATGGGAACAAGACATCTTTGAATTATATTATCACAAACGTCACAACAACAGACTTTTCAGGGATTCGGTTTATCTGCTATTGTCCTTATTTTCCGTTTGTTATTATCTATGTTACTACTTTACTATATACTTACAAGTAAGAAACAATCCTTCTAGGGATGTTAAACGGTTAACCTGTAAGCATACTGGTAAGCATAAGTCTTCCTGGCGTGCTTACCAGTTAACTGGCCCTGGCCAGTGAACTCTGATGGTGGCCAGTCGAACTGGGCTAGAGCAACCCCCTGCTGCAGAGGGGCTGGTAGGCCAGGTTTTAGGACCCCATGGCCGTGGCAGGGCCTCACAGCTGTGGCAGGGCCAGGTAGTAGGACCTAAGGTAAAATGATTAACTGCTCTCATTTAACCAGATGATGGTTTTAGCATCCCTAAATCCTTCCCTTTTTAGGACCCATATTCTATGTTATATATTTTATATAAGGCAACTATCTTGTTAAATGTCTCCAGCTGGAATTGTTATACCTGAGCAATTTGAAATCCAGTCATATTTGCGGACATTAAATAATTATTTCCAGAGAGGTAAAGTCTGACACACCTGATACATAGGAACAAACATGAATGGTTGTACCTGGTTTTATCTTGATCTTGACTATCAAGATCTCAGTCCTTCACTGAGCTTTGTGGCAGAAGATCATTAAGTCAAGCCGTTTTTGTGACGGTGCAAGGTTCCACCTATGCAGGACTCATTTGAGGATTAGAGTCTGACACTATAAGTATTTTGGAATATGGAAGGTGTCTCACTCTGTGTTTATAAAGTGCAGTATGTTTATTTTTAATAATACTAAAATATACTAATAAATTCTTATTGTAGAAAAGGAAATATGAAAAGTAAGTCTTTTATATTTGTCATTTTGTTTAGGTTGCTGAGAAAACAGAAATAAAAATAGCAGAATCTCGAGAAGGCTACAGACCCATTGCAAAGCATTCATCAGTGCTGTTCTTTAGTATTGCAGATCTCGCTAACATTGACCCCATGTACCAGTATTCTCTCAGTTGGTTTGTTAATCTCTTCATCAACTCTATTCATGACAGGTAAGTACTTCCATTTTGTCTCACTGTGGCTCAAGTTTTCATAAATTCCCTCTAACTTTGCTGTTACAGCTTTGTTCCAGCAATACCAGTATCTGTATTTTTGCACCAGTGGTTTTATAGAAACAAATATTATTAAGTTTCTGAACTGTTTGTCAAAAATGGAGCTGGCGAGGGTTCTACTCCTGCAATAGACAGATCAGACGAAAGAACCTACTTGTGGTGAGGGACTATCAGCCACTGACTCTGCCCTCTTTAAACACAGATTCTCCAAACACAAAGTATCTTTTACTAAGAAAAGGAATGTGATTCCAGTTTATTCACCTTAAACATTCTCCTTAATATGTCTTACAAAGATCACTCTCTATAGTAATTTGTGGCAGCATTATTCTTAGAGGATTGCAAATCTGATGTTGAATTAGAAGCTATAATGAGTTGTAAGAGTGCCACTGATTACAACTGAATTTTCAATTAATCTTTCTGTCTGGGATTTTCAAAGGAGCCTAAACCCGTGTCTACATGTGCATGCTACTTCAAAGTAGCGGCACTAACTTCGAAATAGCGCCCGTCACGGCTACACGTGTTGGGCGCTATTTCGATGTTAACATCGACATTAGGCGGCGAGACGTTGAAGCCGCTAACCCCATGAGGGGATGGGAATAGCGCCCTACTTCGACATTCAACGTCGAAGTAGGGAACGTGTAGTCGTTGCGCGTCCCGCAACTTTGAAATAGCGGGGTCCGCCATGGCGGCCATCAGCTGGGGGGTTGAGAGACGCTCTCTCTCCAGCCCCTGCGGGGCTCTATGGTCACCGTGGGCAGCAGCCCTTAGCCCAGGGCTTCTGGCTGCTGCTGCGGCAGCTGGGGATCCATGCTGCATGCACAGGGTCTGCAACCAGTTGTCGGCTCTGTGGATCTTGTGTTGTTTAGTGCAACTGTGTCTGGGAGGGGCCCTTTAAGGGAGCGGCTTGCTGTTGAGTCCGCCCTGTGACCCTGTCTGCAGCTGTGCCTGGCACCCTTATTTCGATGTGTGCTACTTTGGCGTGTAGACGTTCCCTCGCAGTGCCTATTTCGATGTGGTGCTGCGCAACGTCGATGTTGAACATCGATGTTGCCAGCCCTGGAGGACGTGTAGACGTTATTTCGATGTCGCCACTTCGATGTAGGCTTCACGTGTAGACGTAGCCTACAAGACCTAACTGCCAAATTCCATTTGGATGCAGTTTGTTGCCTAACTCCTTTTTTGCATTCAGTGCTTTTTTCCTAGACAAAGAGATGCAGCCCCAGAGTGCCCCACCCCCGTTCCCAGGCTTAACCACCTCACACAGCCCCAAACCATCCCCAGGCACAGTCCCAAACTGCCCTCCTGCCCCCAGACTTAACACCCTACAACCCAAAACTGCCCTCCCATCTCCAGGCTTGACTCCTCTGCAGCCCCAGACCCATCCTCAGGCTTAACCCCCTTGCAGCCCCAAACTGCCCTCAGGCTTTAGTTGATTTAACGGACAGATCACTCCTGCCAGCCATTAAACCAATTAAATCAAGTTCTACTCTTTCAGCGTGGCAGAGAGCTGGAGGAGTGAGCAGCAGCAGCAGCAGAGCCACAAATGGTTCCTTAAAGAGCCACATGGAGCTCAGAGCCACCCAGCTGGCTTCCAAAATGGTGGCATCAGGAAAAAAGTTCCAGAACTCAGTTCCGGTGCATTCTGCTGGAAAAAAAGCTCTGAGTGCATTTGAAAATTTTAGCCTTAAGCTATATTCCAACAAATCCTTTCAAAGAGCTTTATATATCTTATTTAGTTGCCTGACACTCTGTATATATAAATGTTCCTTTTTAGTAACAAATCCAAAATTTTGGAGAAGCGTCTTCGATATCTAAATGACCACTTCACATACAACCTGTATTGCAATGTGTGCCGTTCATTGTTTGAAAAGGATAAGCTGCTGTTTTCCTTTTTATTGTGCTGCAATCTTCTCATGTAAGTTTATCTTTTTTCTAATATCTCATCATAATTGCAAGACAATTTTTATATTGAAATTACAGTAAACCCTCAAGAAGCACAATTTTGACTTGCACTTAACTCGCATTAATGCTGTGACTGCCCCCTCACTTATCCCAGGTGCCTGCTCCCCTAAGCTCACCCCTCCCCAATTTATGTGAAATTCGATTTACATGGAAGTTGCCCAGGAGGTTGCCCCATGTAAATCGAGGGATTACTGTATTCACAAATAATAGAATACTTAGGCACATATGGTGATAACTTAGAATTTAGTCATTAAATGTGAGTACTTTTTGCTCCCATTGAAATCAGTGGTTTTGCCAGTGATTTGGGTGGGAATATGAGGCCTCCAAATATCTTATTTGTTTCTTCCTTTTATGTCTTTGTGGCATCCTGTGTGGCACAATACAAGTAGTTTCTGTCACTTATTTTTTTTTAAAGTTTAAGGAAAACTTGTCCAAGCAAGTGGTCTTTCTAGCATTTTTGTGGGGCATATCACTAGAGCCCTGCACAGATACAAAATTTGTATGTGCAATCACATCTGCATCTGCATAAATTATCTGTGATATCTGCAGCTACATATCACTCCCCCTTTCTTGAGGAGCCTTTCTTTTATTCCATCTCCTTTCTGTCTCTGTTGTCCCTTCTCTTGCTCTTTTGCTTGTACCATGAGATTTAAACTCTCCACTCTGGCTGTGCTGCTGATTATGCAAAATGTAATGTGTGTGTGTGTGTGTGTGTGTGCACGCGCACACGCACACATGCATGCACTCATTGAAGGAAGAAAAGAAGGCACACATTGCTGATTGGAAACATCATAGTCAGCGATTATATTTGTACATTTTAAATAATTAGGCTCAGCAACCATAGTAATTTATATGGTTTAGCTGTAAACCTTATGAATTCACAGTGAATGCTAACATCTTACACATCACGTTCACAGTCTTTTCTGTGTTGTCTTGTATATGGGAGGCCCTTCTTGAGATAATTTGTAGGGCTACAACCATCTTCTCTTCATTCTTCCTTAAGATTCATCCTTGCCATCACATTTATAGGAAATCAATGATTTACCAGTACCAATGCTTTCTGGGCAGGCTGGGACAGAGATAGCAGTATCTGAGACTTTTTATGAATAAAAACAAGTGAATTGTATACATGATCTTCTCTTACCCTTAATTTTATCATTTCTCTTTAGCCCCACCTACACCACCCAGTTCTTTCAAAATATTTTTTGAAAGTAAGGGCTTTTTTGAAATATCCAAAGGTGCGTCTACACACAAAAAGCATTCTTTGGAAATTAAATTGAAAGAACACGGCGCTCCTTTCAAAAGTGCTCTTCCACTCCCATTTCAGGAAAAGCGCTTTTGAAAGAAAACATGTGTAGATGCTCCGCAGGCCCTTTTTTTTCAAAGAGGAGTCCTCTTCGTACCTGATTTTTCAATCCCTGGCCTGTTTTTTCGAAAGAGCAGGGTCTGTGTGAATGTTCTCTTTCAAAAGAGCAGATCACTCCTTTGATCCACTTTCTTGTGGATGCACTCCTTCAAAAGAAGTTCTTTCAGAAAAGATCTTCTGGAAGGATTTATTTCAAAAGATCGCTTTGGTGTAGATGTAGTTCTTACGTCTGTAACTGGCTTACCACAATGAGGCCCTAGGAGCTCAGCTGTTACTACAAAAATGCTGTAAAATAAAAATGGAACATAATTGATTTAAAACAGCTTTTGCTTTACACTATGTCAAAATACATTTTTAATATAACTTCATGTTGCTTATGAACTGTTCTGGCAATCTTCTGAATTTAGGGACAAGAAAGAAATAGAACAACAAGAATTTATGTTTCTTTTAACTGGAGGAGTGGGTCTCAAAAACAAATACAAGAATCCAGATCCATCTTGGCTACAGGATAAAAGCTGGGATGAACTATGTCGTGCGAGTGATTTCTCAGCTTTTGGAGGACTGAGGTATGGTATCCATTGTGAAATGCGAAAAACTATATAGACTGAAGCATATTACATACATTTAAGCAATATTTTTAGACATTTTCAAACCATACTCAAATAGCCATGTGATATTGATACTTGTACAACGTAAATTATGCCCCAGCTTCAGAAGTGAGTTCCTCTTTGTCACACATTGTAGGGAAGTTGCTTTACATATACAAGTCAGGAGGTTAATTAATTAAAAGGTTATTTCATATTTTATTCACGTAATTGTCAGAATGAATTCTATGAATTTCCAGATAAAGATCTTGTCTTTCTAGAGTGGGCTATATTACTTTCCCTGTGAAATCCTTTCATGGCAGAAGAATCTTACTTTGACAAGAGGCAGGTGTGGTCAAGAGTGTCCCAGATATCACAACTCTGTTGCATCTGTGAGAAATGAGAAACTAAAGTAAAATTGAGGCCCCACGGAAATTAATGGGAGATTTTAGGATTTTGCCTTAGGATTTTAGAGCCAGTACGAAAGCACAAGCATTCCACTTGGGTCTGCTGCAGATTGTAGGGCTTCTGTGGTATTGGGACTGAGCACTTCAGATCATTTCATGGTGAAGAAAACCCATTCTCTGATAAAACAACCAGCGATGTTTCGAGTGCTTCTGTTAAATGTAAGTTTTACTGTGGGAAAAAGATGAGGAACTGGACTAATGTAATAAACAGTCTGTACTGCTCTAATGGGATAACCTCTGTGACGGTGTTCTAGGGATGAACATACAGTAAACTCTCGAGCTTGCATGTGTCTCCGGTTAACACAACTGCCGCCCCTGAAAGGAGCAGGAACCCGCTTCTGTCAGGAGCAGCAGCCATGAGTCAGGCTGCTTTCCCTGACGAGAGCTGTTTCCCCATTCCTGTCGGGGATGGCAGCTTGACTTGCAGCTGAGCCCCTGACAGGAGTGGTTTCCCAGTCCCCACAGCTTGCATGAAAATGTGAGTTACGTGGGTGTTGCAAGAATGCAAACCCCGCATAACTCGAGGGTTTACTGTGCCGTAAGATTCTTCTTCATTGAGTTTCCCTTGAATTCTTCTGTTGAGTAGTGAGTGGCATTTGTCGCACACAGATATGGAAAAAAAAGCGAGTTCACCTTCTAGAACCCATGAGTCTCCTGTAATCCAAGCAAGTTTTGGGTGTCCACTGGAGATTAAGGCCGTATAGATGACAGCTTTGTTTCTCCACACTGTCTTAGGCAGCCCTCCCAGTTTATAGCCCCAAAGTCAGATAAAAAGTAGATTACAGGTTAATCCTCTCTAATCCAGCATGCTCGGGGCCTGACCAGTGCCCGATGAGAGAATTTGCTGGGCCACAGGAGGTCAGTATTGTCTGGCAGCATTAACACTTCCCCTGCTTACTGGGCCCTTAGAAGATATTTAGGGGTAAATTAGAGCTAAGCAGCAACACAGACCACAGAGAATGGGTAGATGATATAGTAGATTGGTGGGAAGCTAATGTACAGAAACTAAGCCACTTTACAACGGACAGGTAAAGATGGAAGGAAATAGTGAGGGAGGCCTTGGACACCAACAGGAGCTGAGCCCGTCATTGTTGATGATGATGATGAAAAGCACAGAACACTGACAGCCAGGACTGGTGTCTAGAAACAAATTTTTCATGACCACAGGAAATTTGGCCACACCCATGATAAGTGGTCGCCTAGCTAATTAAAATCATGCTGGATTACAGATGTTGCCAGATGAGAGGGTGCCGGATTAAAGAGGTTCAGTCTGTAGTAATACATTTGAACCTCTTTAATAGAACAACTTTGGGAAACAGGCTATGCCAGATATTGGAATTTTCCAGACCACAGGAGTTTGCCATAATGAAGAGTAAACAAAGTCTGGTACTAAAGTTTGGTATGCAAAAACCATTGTGGAATACTGTACATGTACATGTAAGTATGTCATAAAGTAATCGTTAATGCACTGCAATTAAATTGTTATTTTGTTTTTATTATTGTATGTAGGTGATGAAGCAGAAAACCATTAATTGTACACTACAGTGCTCTGCCACTTCTCATTTTTACAAGTTAAATTTGTGTTAGCACAGTATACATACTTTTTATTTTATTGCATGGTATTTAAAATTATTTTGTTTGTATTACTATTATGTCGGTACAGTGATTAAATATAAAATTAAATACTGTAAAATTGTACATTTCAGTGCTCTGCCATGTCTCTTTTTTGTGTACATGTTATATTTGCATTAGATAGTATGTATATTTTTGTTAATAAAAACATTTTTCAAAGTATTGGCAGGTTACAGGAGTAGGATGGGGATGGGGATGGGGAAGGGCATGCAAAGTCTGTGTTTTAATTAATTAGAGATGGGGTGGTTACCTGGTGCCCTGCACCAGGGGCACATATGACTCCGCACCTCCCTCCACTCTCAGGCACCGCACCTGCTTTGGGAGCAGCAGGAGAAAAGCCTCTTACAGAGCCACTTCCTCCTTCCTTTGCCAGATTTTGAACCACAGATGTTCTTGGATCAAGAACACCTGGATTAAGGAGGTTCAAATATATTCAGTTTTTTACTGGTTGCAAAAGAGATACTGCAAATCAAACAAATTTTATTAATTGTATAGCGTATGACAGTATTTCATTTTTCTTCATTTAATCAAATGAATTAATAAAACCCAGACTCTAAGCATTTACCATAACAGGCAATGACTTTTTTTCTTCTAGGGGTCATATTTCTGAAAATGCAAGTGAGTGGCGTAAAATCTATGACAGCAAAGAGCCACACAATGTTCCTTTACCAAAACCGTGGGATAAAACATTGAACGAACTACAAAAGATGATCATTCTTCGGTGCCTAAGATCAGACAAGGTAAAAGGACACAGAAACATTTGTCTGTAAACAATTACTTAGCATGTACACTTTGATAATTATTGTTACAACAGTGTTTGTCAACTGCTTCCCCTTATGTATTCCACACCTGCTACCCACATGCCCCTGCACTTGAGAGCCAGATATTTCAGATACCAGTATCTGTTGGGGCTGCTCCTGCTCTCTGGGCTTGTCTACACTACCACCTTCCTTCGAAGGAAAGATGGTAGTTAGGGTGTTGGGAGTTTACTAATGAAGTGCTGCTGTGCATATTCGGCACTTCATTAATCAAATTCCCCCCCACAACACCTTCAAAGTTTTAAACTTTGAAGTACCAGCAGGCATCTAGCTGTGGCTCACCCACCGGTACTTCGATGTGCCGGGGCAACTTCGAAGTGCCCTTACTCCTCAACATTTTGATGAGTAAGGGGACTTTGACGTTGCCCCTGCACATCAAAGTAGCGGCGGGTGAGCCGCGGCTAGATGCCTGCCGGTACTTTGAAGTTTAAAACTTCAAAGGTGACGCAGGGGGGAGTTTGCTTAATGAAGTGCTGCCTATGCAGGGCAGAACTTCATTAGTAAACTCCCAACACCCTAATTACCATCCTTCCTTCGAAGGAAGGTGATAGTGTAGACAAGCCCCTGAATGCTCTTGTTCTCCTTTGCAAACGATGTAAAGGATGGAGTGGGCCCTACTGCCCCATAGTTACTTTTATTGCCCAGGATTGTAAGACAGAACCTTGGTAGAGTCCCCATCCTAGTGCAATCGCTAAATCTTGTTGTGTGTTTGTTTTAGGAATATAGCTCTAGTTTAGGATGGATTTTGTGTACATGGTTTACTTGCACTGGCAAATATAGTTATTTTTTCTTCATTTTGTGAAATTATTTTCATGGTACCAGGAGTTAGCTGTGACTGTATGGAAGTCTCATGGTTTCAAGAACTATTCATTCTCTGATACAAATACCTTACTTACATACAGTTGCATGAGGTTTTTTTTGCCTTGGGAAGGAGCACATACCTGACAAATGTTTTATCTGTCACTCCTTTTCAAAAAGGACTCAGATAGTTAAGATGTTTGCATTGAGCTGTTCCTTCTTGATTGTTCACTGAGGCCAGTTGTGGATCCAGGAAAGCAAGACCACCCTGGACATGAGTATTTTATTCACAAGAAGGCTGTGGTGAGCTCTGGCTCAGTCTCCTGCTCTCAAAAATGGCCTTGTGAGGCTACATATATGTTGAACTTCAAACTGCAGGTCCCTGAGTGACTGCTCCATTCACTCCACCATTCTGAATATGTAGGAGAGCAGTGGTTGACAGAGTATGAGCTTTGTGAGCCAAAGCACCATAGAATATACTACTCTGGTAGTGCTCCAAGCATCCTCATTGGTCCAAGCACGCTCCTTAAGGGGAAACCAGGAGGTTGTCTGTGCAATAAGGCACATCCCTGACAATGGGTGTTGGAGACTTTACTCTTGCCTTGTTCCTGTGCTGCTGCATTCTGCTTCTCACTGATTCCTGCCCTGGTTGATTCTCCTTTTGTCTTGTCATTAAAGCATTGCTTTCATCTAGAACAGGTGCCGCTTTCAGGTCCAGATTCAACAACTGGTGCCAGGAGCACAATGCAAATTCCAGATATCCAGGCATCTCATTAACTTTGGATATTCTCCAGTACCATTGTGTGTCATGTGTACACTCTCGGTATCACATTATTTGCAAAATCTTTGGGCTGGCTGGCAGACATCCCAAAGGTAACCAGATTCCTTCAAGCAGTCTGATTAGTCATATGAGCGGTTGGGCCACTCTTCCAAAAATGGGACCCTGCTCTAGTTTTGAGGGCTGTGAAAAGCAATTCCTTTGATCCTCTGACTTCTCTGTCAGCCTTTTGTTCATCCGTTAAGATTTGTGTCCAGGAGCTGTTTCATTCACTAGGTGAACGTAAGAACTGCTATACTGGGTCAGCCCAAAGGTTCATGTAGCCCTGTATACTGTCATCTGACAGTGGCCAATGCCATGTGCCTCAGAGGTAACGAACAGAACAGGTAGTCATTAAATGATCCATCTGCTGTCATCCATTCCCAGCACTGATAAACAGAAACTAGGGACATCATCCCTGCTCATTTTGGCTAATAGCCATTGATGGATGTGTCCTATCCTACATGAATCTATCTGGATTTTTTTTTTTAAATCCTTTTGAAGTCCTCTCCTTCACAAAATCCATTGGTCAGGAGTTCCACAGTTGATTATGCTTTTTATGAATAAATACTTCCTTTTCTTTTAAACCTGGTATCTTTTAATTTTATTTGGGGACTTCTAGTTCTTGTGTTTTCCGTACTTTCTCCACACCTGTCATGATTTTGTAGACTTCTATCTTATCTCTCCTTAATCATCTCTTTTCCCAGACAAAACATGAACATACACATATACCATAGAACTGGAAGGGGACTTGAGAGGTCATCGAGTACATTGCCCTGCACTCAGAGCAGGACCTATCACCATCCATGACAGTTGAAAAGTCCCAGTCTTATTAATCTCTCTTCATATGGCATTCCATACCCCTGATTTTTGTTGCCCTTTTCTGAGCCTTTTCCAGTTCTCTTTCTTGCCATCCGCCCCCGCCCCACACACATTTTCTGTCTTCTTATATATCCCTTTCTTAATGTTTACTTACATTCTGTTTGTTTTTTTTCCACTGCTGCTACACGTTGAGTGTATGTTTTCAGAGAATGATCCATAATGAATCCAAGATCTCTTTCTTGAATGGTAGCGGTTAATTTATACCCCATCATTAAATCTGTAGTTAAGACTATATTTTCCATTATGCATTGCTGTGCATTACCTAGCATTTATTGTCATTGAATTTCATCTGCTATTTTCTTTCCCACTTACCGAGTTTGTGAAATTCTTTTGAAGCTCTTCGCAGTCTGCTGTGGACTTTACTATCTTGAGCAATTTTGTGTCATCTGCAAATTTTGCCACCTCACTGATAACCCCTTTCTCCAAATTGCTTATGAATGTGTTGAATAGGATTGGTCCCAGAACAGACTTTGGGGGACACCACTAGTTACGTCTCCCCTTTCTGAACACTGACGGTTAATTCCTACCCTTTGTTTCCTGTTGTTGAACAAGTTACCTACTTAAGAGAAGAATTATCCCATGACAGTTTACTTTACTTAAGAGCTTTTGATGATGGAACTTGTCAAAGACTTTCTGGAAAATTAAGTACACTATGTCCATTAGATCCCCTTGTCCACGTGCTTGTTGACCTCTCAAAAAATTCTCATAGGTGGGTGAGACATGCTTTCCCTTTATAAAAATATGTTGCCCGCCCACATCCTCAGTCCTCAGTAGGATAAAAATATGTTGACTCTTCTCCAACTAATTATGTGCATCTATACATCTGACAATTCTATTCTTTACTATAGTTTCAACCAGTTGGCCTTCTACTGAAGATAGACTTACCAGCCTACAATTACCAGGATTACCTCTGGAACCCTCTTTAGAAATTGTTGTCACATTGGCTATTCTCTAGTCATTTGACACAGAAGCTGATTTAAAGGATAGTTTACAAACCACAATTAGTAATTCTGCAATTTCATATTTGTGTTCCTTCAGAATGTGAATGTCATCTGCTTCTGGTAACTTATTACTGTTTAGTTTATCAATTTGTTTCAAAACCTCCTTTAATGACATCTCAATCTGGGACAGTTCCTCAGATTTGTCACCTAAAAATAATGGCTTGCATTTGGGAATCTCTCTCATGTCCTCAGCTATAAAGACTGATGCATCTCAGAATTCCTCCATGCCTGGATGCCTAGTGATGACAGTTAATAAAGTGTTATCAGAGCTAGTGAAGAAAATTTGGTATGTACCATTTTGTATTGTAGCAACTTCCAAAAATACAGACAAATGACACAAGAGCCGCATCTACACGAGCCGGCTACTTCGTCCATTTCTCGACAGTGAGGGCACGTCGCATGGAGGTGTCCTGGTGCCGTAAGGCAGGGGTGAGCCACTGGCAGAGCTCCAGGAATGTCTGCCGGCTCATCCACAAATTCCGGAGCCAGCGGTCATTGTCTCACTCGCTGAGCACCAGCCGCTCCCACCAGTCCGTGCTCGTGGGGTAGCTCCACAGCCGGCGGCGGGGGCGGGGGGGGGCGCTGGGAGAGCAGCAAGGTCTGGGGCTGCTTCCTCATCCCCTGGGGGCAGCTCATCTTCCTCAAATAAAAGATGGTCAGCTGCCTCCTGCATGGCACTAAGCAGGGCAAGCACTGCTCCTCCAGGGGCGGGTGTGTGGACCTCTGGCTGCTGCTGCTGGGGGTCCATGCTGCTTCCACGGGGTGTGCGTGCTTGTGGCTCTGCAGACCGCGTGCTGTGCAGGCTGCGTGTGTCTGGGAGCTGCCCTTTAAGGGAGTGGCTTGCTGTTGCCCGGGAAGTGCTAGTCCACCCTGTGACCCTGTCTGCAGCTGTTCCTAGCACCCTTATTTCGATTTGGGCCGCTTTGGTGTGTAGACACTCCCCTGCAGCGCCTACTTCGATTTAGTGCTGCCCAACGTCGACGTTCAATGTCGACGGCACCAGTCCTGGAGGATGTGTAGACGCTATTCATCGAAATAGCTCATTTCGATTTCGCTACATCGAAATAAACTATTTCAGTGTAGCATCCCCGTGTAGATGTAGCCAAGGTGTCATTAGCTTGTGGGAGATACTATATTCTATTTTTGATTAGTACTATATTCATTTTGTACCAGGTTCCCCGGTGGCATCAGTGGCCCAAAAAAGAAGTCAACAGAATAATAAAAAAAAATGATACCCGCAGACCAAAAAACCCCAAAGTGACTAAATCTGTTTGTCAGGAAAACTATTATTTGACTATTCTGTACTTACAAATAGATAACTTTGCCCACAAAAGCTTATGCTCCAAAATATCTAAGTCTATAAGGTGCCACGGAACTTCTTGTTGTTTTTACCAGTCTTTGTTAGTGTCAGTAATGTGAACAGTCTGACATAGTGGTTAGGGGAAGGAGTCAGACCAGATCGGATACTACGAGTCAGTATCGGATACTAGGAGTCAGTATCTGAGACGGAACAGAGGTCAAACAGAGAGTCAGTTGACAGGAGGCAAGCAGGGTCAGGTTACAGAAAATCAGGAGTAGGCTAGAGGAGGAGATATGGCAGAAGTAGTCCTGAACAGGGAGAACCCAGTTGCATGGATAGCTTTCTGATCCTGGTTACAGAGGACCATCTTGCTACAGTACAGAATAGCTGGTCGTTCACCACTCTCTCTCCTACCCACTCTTGCACTGTGAGTATTCCACAGTGGACCCATGTCGATGTTCATGGCCCCTTTATATTGGAACAGCTTGCACAAAAGGGGCTGCTGGGCAACCATTGATCGATCACCAAGAGTGAATCACCAAGAACTGCATGCGTTGATTGTGAGATATAAGTAGTGAGTTGCTATCCTATGAGTACCACCTCACTGTTTGTGTGATGATTTCAGTTACCACAAATATGAAAGATAATATGGTGTATCCAGCCAAATCTGATTTTTGCTATATTTGTGCTGAGTACATTTACTCTTTTTAAAAGCTAATAACATACTGTATTTACTTTTTTAAACAGATTAGTCCAGCAATAACAACCTTTGTAACTGACAAACTGGGAAAGAAGTTTGTGGAGCCACCACCATTTGATCTAACAAAAAGTTACGCAGATTCAAATTCAACAATCCCACTCATCTTTGTGCTATCTCCAGGAGCTGATCCCATGTCGAGTAAGAATCCACTATGGGGTGTTTTGCTTACTAAATGTCTAGTGTTTCAGATTAAGATCCTGTTTCTCCTCCTCTTTGCACCTTATGGGATCATTTGCACCTGTGCCAAATAAGTGTAAAACACTAACAAATCAAATTGTTAGAATTTTGTCTTACAGAATAAAAGGAATATAATTTTAAAGTTAAATAGCATGAAGCATTCTGACAAAATTCTTTTACAAATTATATATCGTTTTCACTGTCAGATTGTAACAAAAAGGCAGAATAATAATTCTTTTTATATCAAATATAAAGCAATCTTATAAACTTAACAAATGCTAAAAGATTGAATGTTTCATCCAAGGTCTCCTGAAATTTGCAAATGACAAACACATGGTTGGAAATAAGTTTCAAGCCATCTCGTTGGGACAGGGGCAAGGACCTATAGCTACAAAAATGATTAGAGAAGGAATGGAAGAAGGGACTTGGGTTTGTTTACAGAATTGTCATCTTGCTGTCTCCTGGATGCCAATGCTGGAGAAAATCTGTGAAGAATTTAACAGTGAAACCTGCCATCTATTCTTCAGACTTTGGCTTACCAGTTATCCATCACCTAAGGTACTTTTATTTCCAGTGGACCCTAATTACACATTTAATGATACTATTCTGTAATAAATCATTTTGTATTCCACAATAGGATAACACTGCAATTTTTGTCTTGGATTTTCAAAATTTCAAACTTATACACACACTGTGAATGTACATTTAAAAAAAAATCTTGCTCTAATTTAAGGACCGTTAAGAATTTTATATATCTATCTACCTATCTGTATACAGATATAGATAGCTATAAAATCAAATTAATTGAATATCTATTAGAATAGTATGTAGACTTGCTCTCTTCATGAAGAAATAATGGTGTTTTCTGCCTTATAGATGTTTTATCTACACATACTTTTGTTGTTTTTAAGAGGCAAAAGTACCTGAAGTCTATTTAATTTTGTTGTAAATCCATGTACAAATTGTCACACTTGACTGTGTTTGGAACCAATCCTGATGAAACACTGTTTAGCGGAAATGTACCATATTTTTAGTAAAAGCACAGCTTCTTGCATTCATCTAATAGTTGAAATATCAGTATCTTCAATTTTGAATTTAAAATACATAACAGTTAAAAGTTTTATGCTGTGTGTGTGTGCGTGCGTGTGCGTGTGTGTGTGTGTGTGTGTGTGTGTGTGTATATATATATATATATGTTGTTGTTGTTAAGTGATTATGTATTATTACCATAAATTGCCTCAATGATCTACAAATATTTTAGGCCACGTTCTTTCTGCTAAGAAACGTACAAGCTAAGGCCATCTACATGCAAACACATACTTGTTTGGAAGGAGAAGAAGGTAGAAATTTTTCTTGGAAAAAGCAGATCTTAAGGAGGACTTGAAGGAAGAGACAAGAGGTTCTTGGTGAATAAGATCAGAAAAACTGTCCCAAGTGTAGGAGGAAGTAATGAAAAAAACTTAAAAATGAGAGCGGGAGTATATGTAGGGAACAGTGATGTGAGAAAATCCATAATTTCATCAGCAAAGGCCAATTGTTTTTTAAATTATATTAGAAAATACAAAAATACAAATGCTTTTAAACACTTTTGACACTCAAATAAGTCTGATGAACAGAAGTGACTGTATTTTGCCTATAAATATACATTTATACAGCTCTTACAGCTGTTAATGAGATGTTGCACACCTGCATCCAGGGGCTGAATTTAGCCCATATGTATTTAATTTATAGCACTATGAACATCAAGAAATTATTTTTAAAAATACAAATACATTTATGCTTTTATTGAAAGATCTCAGAGGCCTCTTTGGGGTTGGGTCTGTCATCACTCTCCTGACACAGCATTGCTGTTAATTTTATCTAGTTTCCTGTAACGATTCTGCAGAATGGTGTAAAGATGACAAATGAGTCACCTACAGGTCTCCGGTTAAATCTACTTCAGTCTTATCTCTCAGATCCACTTTCTGATCCCACCTTCTTCTCTGGGTGCCCTGGAAAGGAGCAGGTAAGTTGCTCATTCTTTGACATATTTATTTACTTGTTATATCAATGAAGGTTCTAATTGAAAACAGTCTCTAAAGTTATGCACTAAAGTTTTTCACAGAGTAAGTGGCTACGGAATAAAATACTTCACATATAGTAATAGTTTAAACAAACACCCAGACTTTATCACCTGGAAATCCTCACACTGGTTACACTAAAATAATGTTAGCCCAACTTGGTTCACCCTACAACAATAGCAATTCCCATACCACTCATTTCAGCCCATACTCTCCTTCCCTACAGGGGTTTGTGATAAGGTATATCCTCAGTGTGCTGTACTGATACAGAGAATTATTCTCCCCAGAGAGCTTCATTACATAAGTGGAAATAAGTTCCTTCCAGGCAAAACCTGAGAAAAAGTATTCCGGTGTCTCTGTATACAATTAGTGGGAAACACCTGCTAAACAAGTAGAAGTGAAGTAGGCAAGGGGTCAAACCCAGCAATAGTACCATACTGCAGCCTGGCAAAAATTCCTTTCTACATTTAGGTAATAATTGTTTCAAGTCAAAATGAAATTGTTAAGAATGAAAAATACTTTGCATTATCATACTGAAATGTATCTTTACCCAGTTTTGCTGCCATAAAGTCACAGGCATGAACATTGCCAACAAGGTGAGTGCTAGAAAGACTTTCACTATTACAGTGTTGGCAACTGCTCTTTTTTGAGTATTCTTTACATATTCCTACTCATGGAATACTCTGGCAAGAATAGCTTAAATGCTGGAAGAGTTATTAGCTATTTGTTAGAGTGCTCACACACCTCCCTGTAGCTTGATTATTTTTAGTGCTTAATAATGATTGTATTGATGGCCACATGATTGTAATGAGCTGGAGGTAATAGGATTCACGTCCCAGAATCAGATTCTACAGAATTAAAACTAACAAGATCAATACCTTATAGGGATATATATGGTTGTCTATGTGATATATATATATATATATATATATATATCTCCTTAGATGACTGAATGATAAAAACATAAAAGGAAAAGATGCATATGGGATATAAAGCAATATTGCCATTTGCTAATCTGGGTGAATTGGTAAAAAATCATTTGCACATTTATAACAGAATCCCTTTCATAGGGATCATGTTGGACTCCTTGGTGGCCAAACCATTTCTTTCAGAAGAGAGCTTTGTAAAAATAAAAGTAGAGACGCTTCCACTTTTATACTCTCCATAGCAAACAGGCTTTTTTTTTTCTTTAAGTTGATAACACTTCTAGCATTGGCCACATCAGTGACTGCCCCTAGTTGTTTACAAATAAGGGGACTACAAAAAGGGTAGTTCAGTAACTACCAACCAAGCACAGAAAACATTGACCAAAAGGGATAACTCCACTGTAATATGATGCTCAGATGGTCCAAAGGTAATGAACGGCATGTAATTCATGCATGTACTGTGAGGGTGCAGGGGAGGGTAATTTAGACAACAGTTTGATAATCAGTGGGCATGGATCATCAGTGGAGAGAAAAAGATACATATTAGTGTTCTAGAACTGAAAACAGTAAGATAGGCTTTAAAATCATTTGTACCTTGTAAAACACAGACTGGTTCAAGTGGCAACAGGCAATAAAATGGCAATGCTATATTAGTTAAACAAGCAAAAGGAAGACCATTCATTACAATTTTGCAGAGAGGCAACGTTTCTTTAGGATTGGTATATAAGACATAAGTTTCACCTCATAGCAATTAATTAATCAGAAGAATTTAAATACCTTAGCAGACCGTCTGACCAGTGGTCTCTGTCTGATCTCAAGTGGTTTCTGAAGGAAGAAATGCTAGCACACCAATTCAGTTTGTGGGGGACTATTGTAATAGTTATTTTTGCATCCAAGAGCAGCAGGAAGAGTGAGATATGCTGCTCAAGAGCAGGCAGAGAAAATAACTCAATATCAGATGCACGTCTGTTAAATTAGGGTTTATGCATGCAATTCCTTTCATGCAGAGAGTGATAAACAGCAGTAGTCCAGCATAATTTTACCAGTGTGGGACAGGCAACATGTATCTGGGCTTTGTTCACGTGTTCAAATGGTTATATAGGACATTAGTAACATGCTTATTGACACAAAAACAAGGGATGCTTTAGTATCCATATGTGCAATTTCTCACTTCATTGTAACAGCAACGAAGGGTCCTGTGGCACCTTATAGACTAACAGAAAAGTTTTGAGCATGAGCTTTCGTGAGCACAGACTCACTTCATCTGATGAAGTGAGTGTGTGCTCACGAAAGCTCATGCTCAAAACTTTTCTGTTAGTCTATAAGGTGCCACAGGACCCTTCGTTGCTGTTACAGATCCAGACTAACACGGCTACCCTCCGATACTTTACTTCATTGTGTGGTGGAAAAAACTCTGGATTGTTTCAACAGTTGTGTTCACTAGAAGAGCAAAATGTACTGATTAATTTAAGTCAAGAATCTACACAAAAATTGTGTGGTTATAAAGGGAAGCCATATTTACTGTTGGTTTCTGTGTATGAGGTAGATCCATATACAGTTCCAATTACCTTTATATTGGACTACATATATCTTAAAAGAATGGATCTTGTCATCAGTCAGTATATTGCAGAATGATGTTAGCATACCATGTCCCTGGGGATAGAAAATTGGCTTTTACTCATGCTGTAGTCAGAAGATTCTTGAAAGGTCTTAATAATCTATTTCCACCATTTAGTGAGCCTATATCACCTTGGGACTTAGTGCTTACCCTAATTGCAACATCTGTTTAAACTTGATGGGAAGTGTACATTACTCTGTTTATCCATTAAGATGGTCATCTTGATAACTATCACTTCAGCCGGGTACATAAGTGAATTACAAGTGCTGATGGCACACCCACTTTTTGCTGTCTTTGTTCCCACCATCATGGGTCTGAGTTTCTCCTCATTAATTTATTCCATGACTAGGGATAAGCAGGGGGCACTCAATAAAGAAATGAAGGTCATCTACCTGTAACCAATGTTCTTTGAGAGGGACTCTATATTAATGGTCCTAGCCCACTTTTCCCCTCTGATTCTGAGTCCTACTTATGAAAAGACCTGGACTACAGTTACACTACAGCAATATGTCGACAGAAGTCACTGTTGGAAGAGATTTCCTGGCAAAACTTCTGTCGACAGTGTGGCCAAAAACAAAAGCAATCAGAAGAATGCTCCACTCTGTCGACAGAGCGGCTGGACTGCCCAGCTGCTCTCTTGACAAAACAGGTACTCAGGAGCACAGCAAACAGGGCTGCCCATTGTTCTGGTTGCCCTGTCTGTCGAGAGGAGTTCCCCCAAGGTGTCCACACATCTTTTTTATCAACAGAATCAGTCAATAGCAGCATTATGCCTCATGGCTGAGAGGCAGAACGCTGCTGGTGAAAGTGCTGAGTTTAATCGACAGACTGTCAACAAAGTACATTTTGTGTGTGGACATGCCACTGGTTTTGTCGGCAAAACTCACTAGTGTAACTGTAGCCCTGGAGTTGCAGTGGAAGGAGCTGAGACAACAGTACAGGTTCAAGCTCTCAAGTCCGGCATTCTCTGGTCCAGCACCATCCTAGGTGCAGCATGATTTTAGTTAGCTGGATGTCCACTTGGTGTGAACAAGTTTTCTGTAATGCCATAAAATTTGTTTACAGCCACCAGTCCTGGCTCTCAGTGTTCTGTGCTGTTATTTAGCTCTAATTTAACCCTAAACATCTTCTAATAGACCAGAAAGCAGTGGAAGTGTTGATAATTTCCCAAGGTCCTAAGGATGCCAGACTAAAGAGGTTCAATCTATAGTGCCATGCCCCTTTTAAAACCTTGCCCAGGAACTTTCAGTCATCACTGAAGAAGAGGGGTAAGAGAGATGTGTGAGCACTCCAACTAACACTGCTAAGTAGAATTCTGCCATTCATGTTGCACCAGTCATAGTGAAAGCATGAAGAGTCCATGTTTATAAACTCCTATTCCAGGTCAGTAGCCTTCATTTCATTAGTTTATAAGTAATGGTCTGATCCTGAAAACCCTTAACAGTGTAATGCACATCTCCCCAAATAATCCTATGGCTTCAGTGTTACTACAGGTTGAACCTCTGTAATCCGGGACTCTCTTACACAGCAGCGTTCATAATTCAGCATGATTTTAACCTAGCCAGATGACCACTTAGCAGGGGTGTGTCCAAGTTTCCCATGGTCCCATAAAGTTTGTTTCCAACCACCAGGCCTGGCTCTCAGTGTTCTGTGCTGTTATTTAGCTATAATTTGTCCCAAGATGTCTTCTAAGAGCCCAGTGAGCAGGGAAAGTGTTGGTAATGCTGCTAGACAATATTGACCTCCCACAGTTCAGCGAATTCTTTCGTCCAGCACCAGTCAGGTCCCAAGGGTGCTGGAGTAGAGACGTTCAACCTGTACTCATGGGTGTGAACATAGAACCTATTGGTCAGAGATTGCAGGAATAGGCTTTAAGAATGTTAACCGTCAATTCCATATTGTTATTTAGTATCTTCACAACATTTAAAAAACCGTCATGTTAATCATAATCTAACATTTCTAAAACAGAGTATTTAAAATCTTAATGAAATGTTTTTCAAACTACTTTTTTTCCAGCCATCTGCATAAATTAAAAAGTATATGCATCTATACCAGTTAATACTTTTTGTTGTTGTTTTCTTGAAGACATGGGAAAAACTGCTCTTTGGAGTTTGCTTTTTTCATGCTCTTGTTCAGGAGAGAAAGAAGTTTGGTCCCCTTGGCTGGAATATTCCATATGGATTTAATGAGTCAGACTTGCGAATCAGCATCAGACAGCTACAGGTAATTATTTGTTTACTGTTGTTTCCACAGTACAGACGTGTCTGTGTTAAATGCTCAAACACACGATCATAAATAGGTTTCTACAACTTTAGTTCAGATTTCTGTTGCTATTGAAATAAAATAACACAAACCATATTACAGCTATAAAAATATTAAATACCTTGTTACACTGAGATAAATTTTCTAAAACAAAAAATTCACAGAGCCATTTGGAACTCAGTGTAGCAGAGAGAGAACCATATTTCAAAGGAGGACTCACTGTCCAGTTGGCACGATCAAACTAGTGCTGCTCACTGCTCTTTAATCAGAGGAAATTTTAATATGCAGCAAATGGCCAAGACTGTCCCATCTGACTAGTTCTATAGGACTCCTGAGAATAAGTTGACTAAGCTAGACAAGACACATGAGAATTTAGGTGGGACTTACAAATATTGAGTTTGAGCTGCTGGAAAAAAACTAATTATGAGTCATTGAAAGAGTGAAACATTGTGAAGGTTAAAAGCAAGATACTCCCAGAAACATCCAACAGAATTCAGTAAAAGAAAGAAATATGTTTTCACTAGAAAAATCAGGCTGCCAGAGATACATAATTTTGAATACTGTAAGAATGATTGGATGATTAATCAATCCTGGGACAAATCTTTGGGTCTCTGCCCGGTTTGTGTTACTCAGGTAAAACTCCCATTAACTTCAAATGGGAATTTTAGATGGGTCAAGACTTAAGAACTTGAACTTGCTGCTGTATTGGGGGAGAACATTTACTACAGTTCTGTACAAATTAGAGTTTTATCTCCACTCTGTATGCTACTCATGCTCTGCGAGGCTCTTCAAGGAACGGTATGTTAGTTTGTGGCCTCATCTCTGTTCCTTTTCTATTTAATAATAAAAGGCAGCTCATACTCTTTCTCTTATTAACTATAGCAGTGTTTCCCAAAGTGCGGTCTGTGGCCAGTACTGGTCCTTGGGAAAAAAAATACTAGTCCTTAGCAAATATACAAATTATTGCTATGTACTATTATTATTGTAAATAAATAATAAACAGTGAAAATGTATTCATTTTTCAATTTTTATATGAATTTATATTTTTGGGCTGCACAAAACAGTACTGAAAAAAACTGAGTCCCAGCCATATAAAGTTTGGGAAACCCTGAACTACAGGATTTGATTTTCAAGCCTAATTGGGCTTCTGAGGGGTAAACTTAGATTTATTATTAATCATAGAATCGTAGAACACTAGGACTGGAAAGGACCTTGAGAGGCCATCAAGTCCAGCCCCCTGCCCCAATGGCAGGACCAAGTACTGTCTAAACCATCCCTGATAGACATCTATCTAACCTGTTCTTAAATATCTCCAGCGACGGAGATTCCACAACCTCCCTTGGCAATTTATTCCACTGTTTGACCACCCTGACAGTTAGGAACTTTTTCCTAATGTCCAACCTAAACCTCCCTTGCTGCAGTTTAAGCCCATTGCCTCTTGTTCTATCCTCAGAGGCCAAGAAGAACAAGTTTTCTCCCTCCTCCTTATGACACCCTTTTAGATACCTGAAAACCGCTATCATGTCTCCCCTCAATCTTCTCTTTTCCAAACTAAACAAGCCCAATTCTTTCAGCTTTTTTTCAAGGTCACATTCTCTAGACCTTTAATCATTCTTGTTGCTCTTTTCTGGACCCTCTCTAATTTCTCCACATCTTTCTTGAATTGCGGTGCCCAGAACTGGACACAATACTCCCGCTGAGGCCTAACCAGCGCAGAGTAGAGCGGGAGAATGACTTCTCGTGTCTTGTTCACAACACACCTGTTAATGCATCCCAGAATCATGTTTGCTTTTTTTGCAACAGCATCACACTGTTGACTCATATTTAGCTTGTGGTCCACTGTAACCCCTAGATCCCTTTCTGCTGTCATCATTCCTAGACAGTCTCTCCCCATTCTGTATGTGTGAAACTGATTGTTCCTTCTCAAGTGGAGCACTTTGCATTTGTCCTTATTAAACTGCATCCTGTTTAACTCCGACCATTTCTCCAATTTATCCAGATCATTTTGAATTATGACCCTATTCTCCAAAGCAGTTGCAACCCCTCCCAGCTTGGAATCATCTTGGTATTATCTTCGTTTCAGCTCTTCATAAATGAATATGACCATGTTCCATTTGAAGCTATATCTTATCTTACGGGAGAATGTAACTATGGAGGCCGAGTAACAGATGACTGGGACAGACGTTTACTACTGACTATGCTGGATGATTTTTATAATCCAGATGTAGTAGAAAATCCACGCTACACCTTTTCTCCCAGTGGGAACTACTATGCACCACCAAAAGGCACTTATGAGGACTACATTGAATTTATTAAGGTAACTTGGTTTCATTGTACAATGGAAACTCACATAATATTTGGTCTAATTGCATTAATGAATATTGCAAAAAGAAAATACTTTCTTTGATATGTCATTTTTAACTTGATATTCCATTAAGTTTAAAAAGTTATGTCTGTATGACTGTAACAAATTCATTTTCTAGTATTAATATGCTGGAACATCTAAAATAATAATATTTAGTCCTTGTATAATACCTTTGCTCTAAGGATCTTAAATTTCTTTTCAAAATAATAATAAATTCTCTCAATAACTCACATCACTGGACTACAACAACTTCTGGGGTAGAGTACAGAAGCTGTAGAACAGTTCACCGTTAACTTTAAATAAGAATTGAAACCTCAAGGGAATTTAGACAAATCAAATGTAACTGCTTTTTGTTGGAATTTGGCAAAACATTAGGGATAGTACACCTGCTTTTGCAAAAAGTGCCTAAGATATTCATTAAGCGCTAAGTACATGCATTGCTTTAATGTCCTCTGACACTGAATCGCAAATTTTACTCCCTGCTGCATTGTGTTTTCTGAGACATCTCCTTTCTAAACTCTGACCTAGCCAGAGTCTCATTATTAGATTTTGAAATCTGACATGATCAAACTACAAAGTGATCTGGGTGAAATATCAGGTTGTAATTTCACTTAGAGCATGTATTCAAATCCTGCTGTCTTGCATTGAGGTCAGGACTTGGTTTTCTAGCATCAAGTTTCTGGAATTATGAATTGTGCAGAAGATGGGTAATCCATAATAAGAAAGGGAAACACTTTTTACCCAGATCTCATTGGTCGTGCATGAAGCAATAATTTTTTCTTGGTAGTTTATGTACGTTTCACAGATCAACAAAATAATGCTTTTGGGTATACTTCATTTTTCATTGCATGCCCATCCTTCTTCCTTTCCTTGACCTCCTTGCAGCTGTGTTATGATATAAAGTGCTTTGGGATTTGAAACACGCTAAATTTTGTTGCATTCCAGATTGTGCACAACTTAGTGAGGCGATCAACAGATAGATAGTAGGGCTTGGTATAAAAAGAAGAAAGCCATTGTCAAGGGAGTCACTATTTTTGAGATCATGGTTCTAGGCCTAATTCAGTGTCTTCTGAAGCTAAATGGAATCTTTCCATTAAAAAGCGTAAGATCAGGCCCTTAATGCACTGATGTATCTTATGAAAATGTATTGCTTGTGTTTTGCCATAGAATCTTCCATTTAGTCAACAGCCAGAGGTGTTTGGGTTGCATGAAAATGTGGATATTTCAAAGGATCTCCAGCAAACAAAACTCCTCTTTGAATCTCTGATACTAATACAAGGAGGAAGTACACAGGGCAGCTCCTCAGGAGGTGGTGACAGCACTCTGTATGAAATTGCTGATGATATTCTCATTAAGGTAATGTAAAAAGACAAATAGCTTAATAATTTATTAGAATAACAAATACTCCCCTGATTAACTGGCCACCTTAATGTGCTGCCTGGAGATTTTCATTAGTCAATGGCAAGGGGCAACTGAATACTTGATTGGTCCACAAGAGAACTGGTAGGTACAGAAATACCTTCTTTAACTCTTTCTGGGATTACAACAATGCAGTTTCAATGACACACTTTCTCAGCAACAAATTTAGTTACTGAGCAGCCCACAGTTCTACTTTCTCCACTGGGTCCCTTAGAACATTGCATTAAGTTGAAGTTCTTGGTTCTTATTTTCAAAGCACTAAATGGCCTGTGCTCAGCACACCTAAAAGACTTTGCTGCAAGGATCACTCCTCAGAAACAATGGACTTGTGCACCTCAAGGCCAGAGCTTGTATATGCAGGAGATAAGGCTCTTTTGAGGGCTATGACGTGTTCCCATTCTCCATAAGAACTACAGCAAATCTTACCAAGTTCCATTCCAAACATCAGATAATTTCTTCCTTAAGAAAAATACACATTAACTAATTAAGAAAACAAATAAAAACACTCTTACATGTTATCCTTAAAGGACAGCAGTAGAATAGGTTAACTATGTCCAATTAATCTAAATCTCCTTGTTTGGTATGAAGTACCTAGGTATCATAATGATGGGCATGGCATAATTACCTTAATGGAATAATGATTTATTTGAAATAAAACAGTGACTTCGTAAAGTGGTTCTCTTTCTCTCCCTACCCCGTGCTACATCTCTGATTCCTAAGTTTCATTTTGCATTGGGGAAAAACTCAGAATGGAGCATTAAGCTATCCAACACAAAGTGAAAGCAAAGCACTTATCAGGCTGTGGCAAGTCCACTGTCCTGTCTAAAATGGGGGATGTGTCAATGAGCAACTCGGAGTAGAAGGGACAGAAATGAGAATAAATAACTTGGGAAGTAAGTCAATTCAGCATTGCAAGAAACTTTGCAATCACTGAAACATTTACATTTTTTTTCCATTTTCTGTGGTGGTCAAGCTATTTTTATCAACCAACCAATATTTCAGCGGGTGTGTTGCTGTATATCAGTCATTCACTGTGGAACTTATGCAGTTGCTTTGGGTATTTTTACTTTTATTATTGCTTTGAAACAATTCCAAATGAAAATGTCCATTTACCAAAATGTGTCCAAATATATTGACATTTACAGCTTCCAAATGATTTTGATATTGAAGCTGCCCTACTTAAGTATCCTGTGAGGTATGAGGAAAGTATGAACACCGTGTTGGTGCAAGAAATGGAGAGGTTTAACAAGTAAGGGAATTAATTTAATTCAAATTTACTTTCAGTAAACCCATCCATAGCAGATCCCTTTCCTGCCAAGCATCTCTATAGACTTTACTTTGAAGACCTTTTTACTCCAGTTCAACAGTGTCTGCTTTCCCTGCCTTTTCCTTTTTTGGACCAGGCAAACTGTAGTACTTAAGGAAAATATGTAAATGGAAAATGAATTGTATGATACTGTATGTAATGTGGAGGGTCCAAAGAAAAGTTTGGGAATAGGTGATCTGTGGGATTGAAATTGTAGTACTTTGTTTTTCACTTCATTTCTTTATTCCATCTATCCTCTTCTTTTAGTCTCCTTTTACCTATGCTTGTATCATTTCCTTTTTAACTCCTTCCTTTGTATTTCTCTCCTTTTTATTGTTTTCTTACCTTCTCATATCTGTGCCCCATCACTTCTCTTCTCTTTTCCCTGGTTATTCTTACACTCTCACCTACACTCTTTTTGGTGTCAGTCATAACCCTCTAATTTCTTCTTTACTTTGGATCCCCAGTCTCCATCTCACTTCAGCCAGATTCCTATTTATTTCTCCTAGTTTATCTCTCTGTCTGCTCCCCTTTTTTTCCTGTCACACTTATTTTCCTCCTTCTTGATCTCCCCTCTCCCTCTGCTTATCTTTCCCCCTCTGCCACGTAATTCTCTTACAAGTTTCTCCTGTAACTCTACCCCATTTCTTAATTCACTCTCCAAGTCCCCTTATTTCTCTAATTCTCCTTTTCCATACTGCTCTGTTGTCTGAAACTTGCCTCCCCATATATTTTATAAACATATTGTACGTTGTTCTAGCTAAGCACTGGAACACATTGCCTAGGGAGGTTGTAGAATCTCCATCACTGGAAGTTTTTGACAGGTTAGACAAACACCTGTAAGAAATGGTCTAGGTATAACTTAGTGCAAGGCACTTGAGTAGAACTGTGATCTATGGAGGTCCCTTCCAGTCCGACACTTCTATGATTCTGTGATTTTTAAAATTCCTGTTTTATCTTCTTGCCAGAACAGCGTAAGCAAGAGACTATGAAATCCAAAATAATGTATATCTTATAGAGCTGTGATTGGGCCACTATTTTCCCAAAAACATTCACTGTATCGTGTTCTCATTTTTTTAAGTTAGAGGTGGTCTTTGCATTGGAACATTGACTCACCCCATGACTTTTCCCAAAGACTGGGGGATTCCAGATCAAAATTTTTATCTTGTTTCACTAACATGACAGAGGCAAGCTGCAAAGTCTGACTTTGGATCCAGTGGTGCTTGGATCTAGGTTCTTTTTTGGAATCAATTATTTCAACTTATCTGAAAATAATTTGCACTTCTATATAACCTTCCATCTAGCTATCACAGGCATTTTACAGTTCATAATGAGTAAGCATGAGAGTTTGTCAGAGATATTTTAGTAAAAGTCATGGACAGGTCCCAAGCAATAAACAGGAATTCATATCAGCTTGCAACCTGCCTGTGACTTTTACTTAAAATACTCTGTGAGGAAAGTAATGATGGCAACCCGACGGGGGATAGCTCTGGCTTTAGATGCTGCTCCTGTGGCAGCAGCAGTTGCTGCAACCCCACTGACTGCTCCTGCGTCAATGGTTGCTGCTGTGGTTGTGGGGGCTGACTAATGTTCCTTTTTAATTTATTCCATCTCTGTGCAGAATAAATGTTGTTAATGCACCTAGGCATGTGTGGATGTGCACCATCAGTAGAAACGTGCTGCTGACTGCAGGTGCTGTGGACGCTCTGCTAATCAGTGGGATAGCATTTGAACCGTTTGTGAGTGGCTGCCCAAGTGCTCAGCTTACAGGAGACACTGAGGCTGACTCAGCCCTGATGGCTGCTCCAGCTGCTGCTTCTGTGGTGGAGACTGACAGGTGGCTACTCCAGGCCCAGGCTGCTGCCGTGGTCCCAGACACTGACCACTGACTGGTACTCCAGTCCTATCATCGGCAGGGGCTGACAGTTGCTGTAGCCCTGCCCTTGTAGCAGGCTGAAGCAAAAGAAGTCATGGTAGTCCATTAAAGTCACAAAATCTATGAAATCCATGACAGAATCCTCTCCTACATAATGAGTTAAACCTCTCAGAAGCCTTTGAGGCCAGGAAGAAATGAGACAGAAATTAACCAATCTGTCCCAAGTCACAAAGCAAGTCAGTGGTAGTGTTTGGAATAGAACTCAGGTCCCCTGACTGACACATAACATAGCCATTGGACATGATGCCTCAGTATACGTTTAGAAAAACAGAAGAAAAGGTCTATTAAATGGCAACAGTAAGGCACAACCTGTAATTTTGCAAATATGGCAAGTTGTGAATGAGGAAAACTGGTTATATGATGATTTCACATCTCACAAATAATGTTAAACATTTTCTATTTTAGTGACAGTTTTCTGATATTTCCTTTCATTCTAGTTTAATTCGAACTATACGTATCACCTTAATAAATCTGAAAAAAGCAATTAAAGGACTGGTTGTTATGGATTCTGAGTTGGAGGCTCTGAGTAGTAGTCTACTTGTCGGAAAAGTTGCTGAGAACTGGGCTAACCGTTCATACCCAAGTCTGAAACCATTGGGAAGCTACATCGTAGATTTTCTAGCGAGGCTGAAATTTTTGCAGGTAAATCAAAAGAAATGGTGTTTCTAATAATTCTGTTTGATTTAAAATAAAAGCATGATTGGACATAGTTTGTAAAAAAAAAAAATCACTCTCTAAACAAGGTTGTGAAGAATATGACTAAATTTTTTGTGGAAAACACCAAAAGCCCCCTATGCCTGTACAGAACAGCAAAGATGGTTGAAAGTCTTTCTCTTGCTCTCTCCTCCCAGGACTGGTATGAGTTAGGAAAGCCAACTGTTTTTTGGCTGTCGGGATTCTATTTTACTCAAGCTTTTTTAACTGGAGCCATGCAGAACTATGCAAGAAAGTACACTATTCCCATTGACCTTCTGGGATACAAATTTCAGGTATAGATACCTTTACTAATATGAATCCTGATATTTCCATGATATACAGGATGGGCCCTGTGCCTGATGAGACAGATTAATTTGCACGTCTCACCAAAGGATCAAGACTTTGATCATCAATGGCATTGTAGATCTGCAACTGGGTTAAACAGTAGTACATACTGTTTTCTGCTTTATGTCACTAAAGGAATGCTATTAAAAGTTTACTTCTCATTACACTTAGTTATATAATTAGAAAAACAGCTCACTTGATCAACCTGAGTGTCCTAATAAAGGATAAATAACTCAGAAAGATGACATCTTAACAGTTGAATAATGTAAAGTAATATTGAAAGAAGAGGATCCACTACTTTATCCTGGTTTTGGGTTGCTCTCTGAAAGATTGGCTTGTAGGACGAATAACTCTAAAACAAAACTGTTGTTGAAATGTATTAACATGCAACTCTACTTATTTCCTTTAGGTTATTCCTAAGGATACATCCGATACTGCCCCAGAAGATGGTGTTTATATCCATGGGTTATTTTTAGATGGAGCTCGCTGGGACAGGACCAAGTCAGTGATTAAAATTTTAAAATTAAATAGTAATCTTAAGCCATGCTTTCTTATGTGTTCCTATTAGAGTTTTTGAAATATTTTGGCATCATTTCAATGATATATTCCAGTATAAAAATCTTTTCCATCCTCTATGATATCTTGATAGGAAAAACCACAATGCATCTTCTGTTCTGTAGTGTTGTAAATGTTGCAGTGGGCTTACTTATAATGAAAATGGAGTATTCAATTGTGAAATTGCCCTGCTCTGTGAGTCATAGAAATATTCCAAACAAAAAGCCCAAGATTGTCAAAAGGGATTATTGATCCTTGCTGGATCAGTTTCTGGGTGCCCAATTAGAGACATATCAGAGGGGCTTGATTTTTTTAAATAGATTTGCAGTGGCTATATATCTTTTTGGTGAATAGTAGAGGGATTCCTCTCCAAATCTACAGCACTTACTGCAGGAGCAAAGATGAGGTTTTTTTACATCAGGACCCCAGTCCAAGAACAGCTCTCTTGGTCCTGAACACAGAGCAGCTGGTGGATTTCACCTCTCCCTTTACTGTGCTCTGGGCATCCTCAGGAAGCATCACCTTTCAAAGGGCCTACAACAAAGCAGCCTACATGAAAATGAGCACTAAAATTCACATCTTGGTTCCATACAGAAGAAGGCCATGATTTGTCCCACTATGGTTAAACTATTTGTACGAATATGGGACTTGCTTCTTTATACGGTTTCTAAATCCAGGGGAGAGTGAGCATGCCCTAACAGTCTTCAGAGTGAATATTTTAGAAGAGACCTAGGGAAATTCTCAGATGCAACTTTATTCCAGTGGTGTAAAAGAGTACATTTCGGGGAAAAAATTCTGAACCAATGTGCAGAGTAGTTGGAACTAATCACCAAACAATTAGAAAAGTACACAGCACCAGTAGGACCATATTTTCAACCAACTGTAACTGGTTGGTAATTTTCCATGTCTGCTGTATATTTGGGCAGGTTTACACTACTCCTTAAGTCAATGTAATTTACATCATTCAGGGGTGTGAAAAAAATTCCAACCAATGCAAATTACAGCAATCTAAGCATTGTCCACATGGATGCTATGTCAGCAGGAAATGCTCTCCCATCAACATGGGTTCTTCTGACAGAGGTGGAGTAATTATGCTGATGGGAGAGCACTCTCCCATCAGCTGAGATGGGCTGCACCAGACACACTACATCGTTCCAATTTTAGTATATGTGCTGCCGAAGCGAGCACAGTGGTACATACTACACCCAGATATTGCTTCTAGTGTACACAAATTTGACACCCAAGCATCCAGGACCTCAGTTTGTGCTTTAAAAAAAAATCCAGATCTATATCCACTTCTGCTTGTGCAGTTATTTCTATACATACAATTTGCTGCACAAAATAAAAGCCTGCAGTGGGTTTTACATTTTGATCATACTATTATTACAAGGTAATGGATGCTTTTAGAGGTAGTATAGTTCAGGAAGAAAACTGCATTTTTTTTTTTTTTAAAGAGTTTAAACAGCAAAGTTCAGTGCATAGTGTGGCTTTTTATTTCTTATTGCCCACCCCTATCCCTGGTGTGGAATTATGAGAGAAATGTTTTTATATGTGATGATTTTACTGGACTTTTTGAGAAGGGTGAACACAGGGAAGTCCGTCAGCTCTGTTCTGCATTTCCCCTTCCTTTTACAAAAAAAAACCAAGTTATCTGACCTAAATGAGACAGACGGATGGTTGGATAATCGTAAAGGTCTGATAATCCAGGACCAGCTGCCTCGGTGGGACTGGCTGCTGCGGAGCTGGCTGCTTCCATGAGACTGGCTGCCACCGTGGGACCAGCTGCCACAGGGCCGGCTGCCATGGCAAGACTGGAGCCACAGTACTGGCTGCTGCAGGGCCAGCTACCATTGTGGGACCGGCTGCTGCAGAGCCCCAGCAGCTGTGGCACAGAGTCACTGCTGGCCCTGGTGGCTGGAGCACCAAGCTCCCTCTGGCTTCAGGGGCAGAGCCCTGGTGGCTGGAGTGCAAGGCCGGCAACAGAGCCCCAGTGGCTGGAGCGCCAGTCTGCCACTGGGTCAGGGCACAAACCCCCAGCCAGACTGTAGGAGGGGAGTTCCAACCAGCCTGGGCGGGCAGCCAGCTCTGCAGTGCTGGGGAAAATTATCCAAGCCCCCAATTATCCAACATTCCATTTCATCCCACACCACCTGAGGTGGTGTGGGATAAAATGAGTGTTGGATGACTGGGGGTCAGATAACCGGGGTTTCCTGTATTTCATTCTCACTTTTGTTTTATGTTTTTTCTCTCTCTTCTCATTCTTCCCTTGTTAAGTCTTTCTGTTTGCTTCCATTATCTGTATTATTTCTGACATTTCTTTCACTTTCTCTTCCTTTCATCTCCATTCCCTTTCTCATCCCAATCCTTCCTTTTTAAATTCCTACCCAACAAAGTAAAATAAAAAAATCTCTTACAAAAATATACCTTTTATAAAGTTCTATTTTAATAGTTTCTTCGTTTCTCTCGCCAGGGGAATATTAGCTGAACAGTATCCCAAATTGCTCTTTGACCCAATGCCAATTATTTGGATAAAACCAAGTAAGTAGAGTGGTCTGGAACCAATGCTTCTTCAGATTGTAATGTGGCAAGAGATTGCAGTAATACATTTCTTTAATGTTGCAAAAGAGCAAGGCTTCTGTCTCACCAAAAAATCCAAATGTACATAAGGTTGCATCTGACAAAGTGGGTCTTTGCCCACAAAAGCTTACGCTCCAAAATATCTGTTAGTCTATAAGGTGCCACAGGACTTCTTGTTCTTTACAAAGCTCTGATGTGATCAATGGCTTGCCTATCCAAACTTCATGCCTTTGCATTGACTGACCCAGTCTTTCATCTGAAATGTATCTGGTCTGTGCCTCCTTTTCCCCACAAAACTTTATTTAGTGCAGATTGGAGAAAGGAGGAGCCAGTCAGATAGACATTTTATATTAAATGAATTTCACTGCCTCCAAACTGGGTTGGCTTGTATTTTTAGACATGGATTGGCTTTGGCAGAAGAGAGCCTAGTTTTTGAAATCCTGTCTCCATAAAAGTCAATGGGATATTTGCAGCTTATTTACATGGGGCCAAGATTTCACTCTCTGTGTAAACATTTCTCAAATTTTCATTAACTGCTGCATAAATACTGTCCATAGATGGCTAGATTCTGATAATGTTTTATTCTGATTTACATCTACTTATTGCTGTCTGTCATGTGGTTCTTGTTTTCCTTGATCAGGAGCAACTTATCGTTTAGAAAAAATGGGGGATTTTTTTCAAAAATTCCTAATGGAGAGATTTTTAAGATTTGCCAAAGTGATTTCGCTTCCACTTAGTTAAGAACTAACTGAAAGTCAGCCTCATAAAGTATTACATTTTGTACATCTACCCCTTTTATTGACATTGGAGGAGTCTGTTCTTTGAGCTTCTTTGCAGCTGACTGATGTCAGAAAAAAATGATTTAAGCCCTTGTGTGACTTAAGTGTAAACAGCCTGGGCACATTACAGTTCATGCAGAAGTCTCAGAGGAATAGCTATGTTAGTCTGCATCTGTAGAAAAGACAATGAGTCTTGTAGCACCTTAGAGAATGGTGGATTTATTAGGGCATAACCTTTCATGGATAAAACCCATTTCATCAGATGGATGGAGTGGAAATACAAAGGCAGGTATATATATATGAAAATTACTGCAAAAAAGTTACTATCTATTGTAAATTAGGGTGATCAGTCAGGGTGATTGTGGTCATTCAATGTAGATGAACATTTCCATCTCCCCATGAGTGAAGGGAAGTTCCTGCAGTGCGGTAACTTTGGAACTCAACGGCTATGTCTATGCTTTCATTCCTCTTTTGAAAGAAGAATGTAATGAAGCAAATCAGAAATGCATAGGAAGCGCTAATTTACATATCTCACACGTCATTTGCATAATCTCTTTTTGAAAGAGATTCTTTCAGAAGAAAAAAGCAGCGTAAACGTGGCTCTTTTGAAAATAAACCCCCATTTTTGAAAGAACCCTTATTCTTAAAAAAATTAGACTGCTTTTTTTCTTTTGACAGAATCTTTCAAAAAGAGATTGTGCAAATGAAGCATGAGGTTTGTAAATCAGTGCTTCATTTGCATTTCTGATTTCCTTCATTTGCATTCCTCTTTTGAAAGAGGAATGCAAGTGTAGACATAGCCAACTTGAATTGTGACTAGGTTCTGGAGTGGCTGAATAAAAGTTGCCCTAGACCAGTTTCTCAACCTTTTTTTTTTTTTTTTTATAAAGTACCCCCCACTTTCAAAAAAAGTGTATAAGTACCCCCAGTACCTACAATTTTCAGACACACACATTTGTTCTACCGTTGCAACACATTTGTTTAAACATCTTAATCGTAACTGGTTGGTTGGAAGAAATTGCCTATAGGCAATAAACTTGCCATCATACTTAAGACTATGCAAAAAGAATAAATAAAAAAATTAGATAAATTACATAAAATAAGTGCATTTTTAATGTATAAAAAAGGTTGAGAAACACCGAGTTAATTTACCCTCTGGAAGAACCCCTGATTGAGAACAACTGCCCTAGAACTCGAAATTTATATGAAGAGCTAGTGTGCTTATTAACACGCAAACTATAACCTGATGATATCTGAGTCAAATGGTTTGATTTTTATGTAACTGTATAGATGTGAATACCTCTTTAAAAGATTTGAAAAGCAGTTAATACAAGAAGGCATCTGTTCCTCTAAACAAGCAATACCAAGCATACTTCCTCTAGATTATTAGTTCATGTAAATTCTGTAAATTGATTTGTAAAAGAAATTCAAAGCAGAGGGCTACTTTTTAAGTTTTGCTGGTTAAAAATATTTTGTCAAATATTTATTTAGCTTTAAAAATAAATCAGACTTAATATTTGATTTTTACTTTAGATTAGATTATGTCTATTCATCTAGTACATCTGCAGTCTATAATTCATTGCTTTTGTTCATTCTTTTTGAAGCTAAAAAATCAGACATAAAGAAGTCTAGTGCCTATGTTTGTCCACTCTACAAGACAAGTGAGCGTAAGGGAACCCTATCCACTACGGGACATTCTACTAATTTTGTCATTGCGCTCATGCTAGAGACTGATAAACCAGTCCAGCACTGGATCAAGCGAGGTGTTGCTTTGCTCTGCCAGCTGGATGACTAACCTTGAAGAATTCACAGGCAAACCTCACTAGACACAATTCTCATTTTCTTTCCGTATTGAGGAGTTGAAGCACACTGTATTAGAGAAACATCTTGGTCTATTTATATTGGAGGAAGTCAGGCTAAATTTTTGCTGGTCTTGAAATGTTGGATTAAATAATTGTATGATATTGCTGTTTTTAAAATAGATAATGATCTAGAGTGTTCATTTAATTATTTGGCACTATAGAGTCAAAAGTCGTTACAGAGATCTCTTTTGTCACTTATTAAAATATCATAAATAATGTCTTGATGGCAAAACTGAAAGTTGTCTGATCTCACATATGGAAAGCGTTATACTTGTAATCCTCCTGCCAGATGGAGCCAGCAGCAGCTAGGGCCAGGTTCAGTATCTACAGGTTCCTCTCCATCCATCCAACACTGAACTAGCTCCAGCCCCCACAGTGTAACCTGGAAATTCACACACTGCCCCGGTTGCCTCTGAGAAGCAATGCTTCCCCACTCTTGAGCACAGAGCTTGAGTGTAGAAAAGAGACTTTTAAAAAAAGAGAGGGAAATAATTTGGTATTAATTTGGGAAAATATCACAAGCAGATTTTATGAACAAAACCATGAGTAAGAATCCCTCCCCAAGTAGGCTGGGTAATTCCTTTTCCTCTCAGGTTAAGTCCTGCAATCTGAATGTCCCCTTCAGATGCCCAGCCCTTTTCTTCACCCCACTCACTGTCACTGCCAGAGTTCAGAGGTGCATCTGCACAGTTCACCTCCAAACCCCTCAATGGGGAAAAGTAAAAGAGCATCTTACTCACTCCACTGGTCACTTCCCACCCAGCCGCTCACTGCTGTCTGCCACCTTTCTGCTGGCTGTTCATTACACCTCTCTATCACTACCCTGATGGCTGAGTGTAGGGCCGCCACCACTTAGCTGGCCACTCATTGCATCTCTCCACGGCTGCCCTGCAGGCTCTGGTAACATCTGCTGCCATCCATTTCTTGGCTGTGACTTCTGCCCATCAGTCTCCAATGATTTCCACTCCCAGTGATTTCAACTTTTAGCAAGCTGAATAGAAGAAACCAGTCCAGGCAGAGGAAGCCATTGTCACGTCCTGACCAGAATAACCTGCCCTCACCCCTTCTCTCAGATAGAGCTCTGAAAGTGGAGCCCTTACATGTGCAAGATTCTTTCTACGAACTGTGAGCTCTTTCATTTAGAACAATTTAGCACAGTCCTACTTTTCTGTATTCATACAAAAATACAAACAATGGTAGCCATATTTTAGTTATCCCAGTATGTAATGCAAACACAGTTGGTGTTGAGTAACAAAATAAGTTGATTAAAATGAGCGTAATATCACTCCATCTGCTGAATATCTAGAAAATTTAGCAAACCAGGAACAAACTGTATGTACATAGACATGCCCAGGGCTTCTCTCCCTTCCAGCTAGCTGCAATGGAATTGTTCCTGCTTACACAGTAGGCAGCATTTAAACACTGTGGGCCCGAACCACGTGCTTGCAAAGTCTGGATATTTGGATCTGATATTTCAGTTTGGACCCGTCTCTAATGTGTGTGCTATCACACAGGTGGTGGTGGGAGAAATTGTTTAACCATTTGATAAAACTGAATTTGAGCTGCACCTTTCACTGGCTTATTTGCCTACTTTCCAGCATATTCATGGCTCCTTGGATTGCTTCTAACTCCTCAGCTCTTTTTGGGTAGTTTCCATGAAAAATAAACAGCCCAAACAAAACTCTCACAACCTGTCATAAAATGTTACCTCTTTTTACGTCCTTCTTATAAACATGATGGTTATATCACGTAAAGTCTCAATTCATCACATGCACTTCTTTCTAGGATTTGGCTTTATTAAAACGAAAAGTATAATAAGATAAAGATCAGCTCAAACCTTCTTTTATTCTTGACTATTCCTACAGTCTTTTGTCAGGACTCCTAGAGACTGTCTTCCAAAGAGCCATTCTCACCTCCCCTTATAAGCAGGAAAGGAAAGGAATCTTCAGACTAGACAACATTTTCTGTGCAGTGTGTTCAACTACGATGTACCGTCTGGAGGGGAGCTAACACACAAGCCACCTGCCTCCCTCAGCAGGAGTGAATTTGATCCTCAGAAATTAGTGTGCCCCATATCTGCCTGGTATGCAGAATCAACCAGAGTGATAAAATGGACCATGAACAATTCAGTTCAAGTGGTTAAAACAGTTTCAATTGGGGGTGTGGAGGAGGACAATGAAGCCAGTTGTTTGAGCCTTGAGCAGCATGATATGTATGGTGCTCAGAGCTGCCTGGTGGAGGCATGGCGCAGCGAGGGCAGTACTGAGGGCTGGCTGCCCCTTGACCTGTGCCTTCCACCCAAGGCCCTGCCCCTTCCAGGGGCCCAGACCTAAGCCTCCCCACCTCACCAATATTCACAGGGCCTGGCAAAGTCTGTCACTAGCCATGTTTTCAATTGGTACATTTTTCCATCTAATGTTAAAATTTCCTTGTATGAATGTAGAAATTCTACATCCCTTTTTTAACCCTTAGGAAACTGACACATTCCTAAGAACTGAACACCTGGTTACTGGCTAATTTCTGGCCCCTGGAGTAAGACATGTGCTTTTCTGTTGTGCACCATGATTGTTTGGAAAGTGTACTTAAGTTTCTGCAAAGTGGGAAAATTCAAGACTCATGAAATGAGGAATCCGCACTCCACCCTAAATTTGACCTATCCAAGCTCCCATGTCCCACCTGTACCTGGTACCTGTGTGTTGGGGCAAGAGGAATATCAGATAGAGGCTTTTCTCCTCCCCTTACATGCTCCTACGTGCACACTGTCATACACAAACACTTTTTCACAGGTACACACACATAGAGAGTAGGTGCTTTTCTTTTTCTGAATGTGAACAGTATAATATTGTTGTGAGCAATTCCATCCATGGTATTTTTTCTTAAAATATAAACTTCCTGTGTTGATGTATTATTTTATTTCCTTGTTTATATTTTAAATGTATTGCTTTATGTAAACCCAAGTTTGATCTGGTCTCTCACATTTCCTTTAGGCAAGCTCCCAGTAACCAATCCTGCCCTTTAAATGTAAGCTGTGTTGATAAAACATGTGAAAGCAGCAGGGATTTTGCTTTAAATCAGACATAAAGAATGAGTATACTACTTTCTTAAAAATGAATTCTCATTAAAACAAGTACATCTGGAATATTATTCAAGAAGTCTTCTTTTACTGATATATAATTCATCAAATCATGTCACCAGACATAGCTAGCCTATGTGTAAGAAATGTGGAGAAAATCCTAGAGGATCTTATGATCAGATATTTATAGAGAGCTATTAATGGATCTGGATGCTCTGGAGATCATTTTTCAATACATGAAAATATCACATTCAGCTTAATAATCACTTGTTTAAAGCAGGAGGTCTTCTGTGGTCTTTCATAGAGTTAAAAAGGTGAGAGAAAATGTGTTTTCTGCTCTGAGTTTTTGATGAAATATTGTATTTTTAGGTTTTCCCAAAAGCAATAATTAGACTTACATGTGTATAGACTGATTGTATTTTGATCCATTTGAGTTTGTCTGTAATACAAATGTTTATTTGTTTACATGTTTTACTAATATATTTATCAAGCTACTGTACGCACATGAGCCGGAGATATAATATACATGTAAATTAGATAATATATGTAAATTGCTCTGGATAACAAATTAAATGATTCACACTTTCTGTAAATTCCTCTGCTCAACTTTAAAAAGTTTCTAGAATTATTGCAAACACTACAAGAGCTGTGCTGACATTTTCTTTCCTTTTACCGTGTTTGTGGATATGTGGGAGTCAGTTCTGAAGTGCTTATTCAAGCTGACTCTCCCCTGGAAGCCAGCCAATGAGAGATTTGTCTAAGTAAAGGTAGACAATAGGATTTTGCCCTATGAGGCGAACATTGATTGTAAAACTGTTATGACACATACCTCATTATGCAAAGCAGCAATTAATAAACTGTGCATATGTGATGTGGACCTCTGCTAGAAACTGGATATACGTTTGTATATTGTTCTCTCTGAAACCATCAGTTGCCATCATTTCACTATATTTTTTTAATCTCAAGTTTTATATGAGAACTCTGCTAGAGCTGATTTGTAAATTTATTTGCTTCTTCAACCTTGCTTGTATGGTTTACTTGTTTAGGTTGCTAATGAGAATCTATTTCTGTGAAATCATAAAATCTAAACCAATTATCCAGTTTTAAAAGGAGAATGCTAGTTATTTTATTTTTTTATTCTCCAATGTCTGTAACACAGTCTTAAAAGGCTGAAAATAATTTTCAATATGCAGTTTAATCCTTTCCATTTGGCAAACATTGATTTCTACTAATCCCATTCTTCCACATCCTTGTGTAGGTTAAATTAATATGGTACTCTGTGTTTACTCCATTGTTTGTAAACCAGTGTTGTTCATTGCAGCATTTTCTGGAATTAGTAGATCAAAAGTTTATGTATGTCCTGTAGTACTATTGAGATTCACAGACTTATGGAGCTGTTTAGGATGGCTCTATTTTGTTCTGCAAATTGGTCTTTTGGATGCACACAATAACATGGATCAGAATTTGTGTCTTTTCTGAGTTACATGCTTTGGTGTGGGTTGCACTGGAAGACTTAAAACATGCTCTTACTGTAGTGCTTTTCTGTTGGTAAATTATGGCCTTGGTTGAAGTAACCATTGAACAAAAGCAGGGATCCATGAATTGTTCCTGCACTGCCAAGCATGACAAGAGCAGTGCATGGGAAATTATGGCAAATACTTAGTTAGCATCCTCTCCTCCTATAAAAGCACTCTCTAGAGTACCAAGCATTATGGTGCCACTAAAGAAAACAGGCAAAATGGCTGAACTGGGAGGGACCATTTAAGCCACTTATTAAGTGATGGGAGCGTTGTACAACAGTTGTGAATATCCACACAAAAGTTAACCTGTGGGCAAGAGGCACAGGTGGCAACAAGCAGCACAAGTCCTGGCTGAAGGAATCCAGAGGAGAAACAGGTGGTTGCACAGACAGTGTCTAGAGAAAAGTGACACTTAGAAGGAGCAACCACTGCTTCTATCCAGCAGCCAGCTGTAGGAGTGCTCTCTGCTCCTCTGGAGTCCTCTGGCCCACTCAAGTGCAGCCCACGGGAAGAGGGATGGCAACTGGGGGATGAGTGTGGCCTTAGGAGCCGACACAACACCTGCAGTGGGGGAGGAGTTGCTGCCTGGGGATGCCCAGAAGTCCCATTCAGAATCTCCACTTACCTTCGAATCTCCCTCTAACTAAACCTGCCTTTCTGAAAGCACCAGCATTCAAGGTTAAATTTAAAAAAAAAAGCCTATTTCTACTGTTTTCCATTGCACATATACAGTATTATGTATTAACATTATGTGTTCAACAAGCTTTCGTGTGCTAGCCTGGGATCTTTACTATTTATAACATTATTTCCATGGGAAAATGCATTCTGAGTTCCAAACAACCGATTACAAATGAACTTTTGGAATACAACCAGTTTGTAAACCTATGTCTATACTGCTGCAGAAAATCGACCCACTTCGGGTCGATCTTCCAGGATTTTGTTTTGCGCATGCGTGAAATGGTGCTTTCCAGGGTCAACACTGACCCTGGAACTCCTCGCAAAGATTAAAGAAGGTTGACAGGAGAAACGCTCCCATTGACCTTCTTCTGTGAGGACAGCTCTCGCAGTCATCTGCTGATAAATTGATTTTAGCTGTGCAATTGACGTAGCTAAATGGCGTATCAGTGCTATGTCTGCTAGTGTAGACGTAGCCTAAGTTGGGAACTTCCAGTATTATGCGTAGTGTTCTTTTGGGTACTCCATTTCAGATGCACACGCTCCTCTGCACATGAGGTGCTGCACCCTTAAGGCCTCACATCTTGAATCAATCCAGTTATTGCACTAATTAACCTCTCCTTTTTTTTGATTTCTGATAGGTGGTGCCATAACCCTAGCTGTTCTACATGTTTGCTCTGTAAGAAAGGGAAGAGAATTTTGACAAACCAGGGTACTGGAATTTTTCGTACACCAAAGAGAACAGCTGACTGTAGGGTTCAAAACAAAGTTCCAGGAGGAGTCGAGATCAGGAGTGTTGTTTCTGATTTTTAACAATTCTCCATATTTCTTTCAGTACCTAAGTCCTCTGTGGCTTCTGCTGTTTCTGGAAATCCACAATTACCTAAAGATTAAAAAACTTGCCTCCTGACGTAGAACTTGTTTTCCTTGTTGCTTGTGATACAAGTTATCCAGATATAAAATGTCTAATTCTACATATGTGAATGATGAAGACTTTGATGATGATATCTCCATCCAGAATGTTATTCAACAAAGCTTGCAGCACATCCATAAAAGTGAGACAGTTACAGATACTGCAGAGAGTGATAGGTAATGCTTTGCAGTGGAGTATGTTCTGGGAGCTATGTTACAAGCTGTAATAGTCTATTTATTGTTATCTTTATATGTAACTCTGCACCATAGCACTTGCCATTGTTGACTGCCTGCTTAATGTTACTGAGGTGCATGTACAAGTTGTTTCTCCTTTTATAACAAAACAGAACAGCAGTCCAGTAGCACTTTAAAGACTAATAAAATAATTTATTAGGTGATGGGCTTTCATGGAACAGACCCACTTCTTCAGATCCTTTATAAGTACACATAACAGAGCTGAACTGTACATTATTTTCCCAAGTGAAATTTGAAAGCATTTGAAACTTGTTTTGATGTTTCATTTCACACTCGTACCACATTCATCAAAAGACGCAGCGTAGATTTTTTGCTTGTACAAACACAGAACTTCCAAATAGCTCTTGGGAGGGAAAGAGATGTGAATCCGTGTAGACTGAAATGAAGAATGTATTTATAATACTCTTTGAAAGTTATTATAGGTGTGCTAAGAGTTATGGTTTATATTAGGATAGGCTCTAAAAAAGAAAAAAACATGTTCTATGCAACTGTAATGTACAGTACAAACTATTTTCCATATTTAAACTGAGGTCTAATTATATGCTTATTGTTCATCACTGGGATTTTTATTATAAAGATTAGGAATGGTGATCAGGAGAATATGAAATTCAGCTTCCTTTTCAAAGTGAGTATGTTTGATTGAATCACAGTAGGTAACTAAAACAATGAGAAATCTTGTGGCACCTTAAAAACTAACACATTTATTTGGGCATAAGCATTTGTGGGCTGGAGTCAATATTGTCAGATGCACGAAATGAGAAGGTATTTAGTGCAGGTTGGGAAACAGAAAATAACAGAGAAAACAATTCAGTAAAATAATAGGGCATAAGGGACTGGTGACAGAGGAGGGGTTAGCCGGCAGAGGCACGTCCACATAGCCTCTGCAGTGCCAGCACCCCTTTCTGCCAGCACCAAACTCTCATGTTTTTATGGTAATGAGCTTCAGGAGTATGCAAATGGGCAGCCATATGCAATCCCAAGAAGCTCACTTTGCATACCTTTGCCGGCAGTGGCGCTGGGCAGAGCTCCATGTAGACCCAGCCATGAAGAAAATGGCGTAAATATCTGTTATTTTAAAAAATCAAGATGATAACGGTCTGTTATTAAGTAGCAGATAATTACAGCATTGATTTATTTATTTGTACTTTCATAATATGCGTAATCTCCCATAACTAATTAATTAATTGAACTGAAATTATAATTATTTTGTTCTGTTTGTTTAGATTTCCATTTGTTACGAGTGTAGAACATGGAAAGATAATTGGAGCAATACGGGCAGTTAAGTATAAACACACAAATCATCACCACTCTATTTTCATAGAATCATAAAATCCTAGGGCTGGAAGGGACCTTAGAAGGTTATCTAGTCCAGCCCCCTGTCTGAAGCAGGATCAACCCCAACTAAATCATTCCAGCCAGGACTTAAAAACCTCTAGGCATGGAGATTCCATCACTTCTCGAGGTAAAGCAATCCAGTGCTTCACCACTCTCCTCATTAAATTGTTTTTCCTAATATCCAACATACACCTCTGCCTCTATAACTACAGACCATTGCTCCTTATTCTGCCATGTCACTACTGAGAACAGCCTCTCTCCATTCTCTTTAGAGCTCCTCTAGTTGGATTAGTCTAGGAAGCTTTGTTTAATCACTGTTCTTCCCCTCACTTTCCAAGAACCGAATGTGATGTTTTGGGCACAATTCTACTGGCAATTCCATCTCTTAGATGAGATGCAAAATTGAAGACCTGACTACTGATGGCCAATTAATGATCCCCTGGCACATTCAGCAAGTGTAGGGACTGGAAAAGTAGCTTTTGTGTGTTACTCAAATTCTAACTTAATTTTATTCTGCATATCTGAAATTTCGTGTATGGTTTCAGCTGTACTAGAATTAACTTCACATTGCAAACTGTTCAGTAGCTGTCATGTTCTATTTCAGAGGTTACTGAATTTAAAATATTTATACCGTTTATTTACTATTTGAATTATTGTAGCAGAGGGGCCCTAATTAGGCACTGATTATAATCCTATAATTCCAGTATATGCAGCTTCTGATATGCTTCAGGAAAGGTCCTCTAGAGAAAATTAGCCCATATAAATCACTGTCATTAACCTAATCAAAATTGTTTTGAGAAGCAAAGTTGCCAGTCTTGGCTGTCCTGTTGGGGTTGGTGGTACTCAAAATATTCTGTGATGTAAGTGGAGTCTAACTTTCAATTGCCTTGAACTTTCTTCTTTCACGATAAATAGCATGGCGTGATTTTGATTCTATATACTACAGGCCAAGAAGCAGTCCTGCAGAAGTTGGTGAAGCACTGTTCTGCTTTTAAGGAAGCTGATCAGCGAGGCTGGCTTCCTTTGCATGAAGCTGCAGCACGGTTAAACAAAAACATCCTGGAAATAACTCTAAAAGGTAAAGAGCACTCTGTGCTCCTCATTTGAAAGCTGGTTTGGATGATTAGTTCAATTCCAATGTATGTTGTTCTCATGGATGTCTTTCAGCTTCTCACCCTGTTGTGTGGGAACAGACCAGTCTGAAAGGGGAAACGTCTCTCTTTGTAGCAGTGGACAAATGCATCTTAGACAATGTCCACTTTCTCCTACTCAATGGCTTCAACCCTAATGTTCAAAATGAAGAAGGAGATTCTTCTTTGGTTACAGGTAAATCAAATATTTTTTTCTGATGGGGGAAATTTTATTCCTGTCTTTCATTGCATGAAAAATTTATTTTGTGTCTTGCAGTCTTTTGTTGTTGATTGTAAAGAGTGTAAATCTTCCAACTTCCAGCATAATTATGTATTTCCATTGGCCATGAGACAGGCAGAGGAAAACTTAGTAATTTATTTTTCTTTCCCAATCCAATCTAAAGACTAACACCTATGAAAGACTGCAGTATGCTTCAGAAATCCAGTTGAGGACCTAACTATACTGTTAAACAAGTTTACTAAGACAGATATGATTGCAGTATAGACAAGCCATAACTGAAGAACACATTAGGGATGGTGAGTCTCTTTGGATAAAATAAGAATCTGCATAATCTCCCTCAAAACTTGAACCATGCCCTTTTTAAGTTCAAAGAAAGTTTAGTGTTTTTCCCCTCCCCACAAATCTCTTGTTTGAGCTTGCTTTTGTATGTCAGGAGCCTGGCCAGGACTGGAAAATTAAGTGTCACATTATTCTAAAAGAGGCTGGTTTTGAAAGACTTTTACCCCTTTGGTCAAGTTCTGGAAACATCTCATAACTTTGGATATTAACCATATCAGTTTTTCTAATGGGGAGCAATAGATACTTTCTCTCTTCCAGCATCAGGGGTTTTTGGTGGTCAGGTTCTTTTCTGCGTATTAGGGACTTGTTGCCTATTAGAGCTCAGTTGGGTCAGTCTCCAATGGGTGGAGAGTCAATATCTTTGCCAGCTAAGTAGAAAGTTTAAAAACTGAAGTTTGGGGATTTGTAGGTCCACAGCACCTCATCAGATATTGTGCAATGAGCTGTCTCTTGCAGAATCACAGCACAGCTAGTTTGTGTCAGGGATTTCCCAGGCTGCCAAGATTTCACATGCAAAGTAGACCCTGCTACTGCTTCTTACCTTCCATAAATGGGCGGATTGTGAAAGGTATCATTTTTCAAAGGGACAACATACAGTTAAGAATTTCTTCCTCAAAGACTCTTTCAACAGCAAAGTCCAAATGACCTTCATCTTCCCAGTGCACTCTATATAGAAAGGGTTCCAAGGTCTAGATTAATAAGACAAGTCTACCTCTCAAAAAGGGTTTATGTTGCCTTTTTCTGACTCAGTTGTAGCCATTAGGTACTGGCAAGGATCCTGCAGCAGGGGCACTGGAACAATTTTCATAGGAGTGCTCCTGAGAGCCATTGAATCAAACTGTAAAACCTGTACATGATGGAAACTACTTCAAGCCAGGAGGTGCTGCCACACCTCTGGCACCCCTACTGTCAGCATCTGTGTTCTGCTGTCTGAATCTCAGAAGGATGCTATGAACTGTGTGTGAGTTGTCTGCAAGTTGTTTTCTTGTACAAGGACTGAGAAAAGTGGAGAAGAAGAAAACATTGTGTAAGATCCAAACCCAGGTGGATAAGCCCTATAGCTGTGAAATTTAATTTCAAAACGAAATAAACTAGAAAACCAGTTGCATGTTTGGTTGAGAAGGTACATAACTCTCTACTGCATCCACCTGGTTTACATATTGCCTGCTGTTTAACTTGCAGTATTTAGACAATGTAAGAAATCAGATGATGCATCACTTGGTAAAAGAGCTACAAGTAGCTGAAGGGCAGTAATCTCTTCCTTTTGTAAATACTACTCTGCTTTTTAATGGTACAGAACAGTGATTCTCAAATTTTCGCAACCCCAGAAATCCCATTTTTATTTCAAAGAATTTGGGGACCCATTGCTCAACCTGTTCACTGAAGCTCTGCCCATATTGCACTCCTGCCTCTAGGGTATACCAGGGATGAGGGGTTTGGGTGCAGAGGCGGCTCTGATCTGGAGCAGGAGTTTGGAGTGTGGGGACCCAGAGGCACTTACTGTGGCTCCTGGGAAACGGCCACCAGGTCCTTACAATCCTTTGGTGCAAGGGAAGCTTTGCACATTGCCCTTGTGCCCACAGATGCTGTCCCTGCAGACCCTGTTGGCTGCAGTTCCTGGCCAATGGGAACTGCGGAGCTGGAACTTGGATGGAGGCAACATACAGAGGGAGCCTCTCTGGCTGCCCCTGTACCTAGGGCTACAGAGACCTGATGGCTGCTTCCAGGGCAGGGAGCTTGCCTTAGCTGTGGGAGTGGGAGCAATTCATCAGAGGGACCATGGACCCCAGTTTGAGAAATGCTGGCACAGAAGATCACAGCAATAGAGGAAAATGTGGCTCACCTATTAATGTTCTTTCTTAGACTCTGAAGGCAGAGCAGAGGCTCTTCCTGAGCAGCTGCACAACAAAAACAATAGTGTATGGAACAGTGTTAAATAATATTTTAAATAACTGATGTTTCACCTATTATTTTACAGCAATTAAACATGATGTATATGAAATTGCCTCCCTGCTGATAAGGTTTGGAGCAAATGTAAACTTGCAGTGTGTCAATAAGAGGACAGCTCTACATGAAGCAGCCAGGTTAGGCAGGAAAGATATGGTGAATCTTCTGCTTTGTTCTGGAGCTGATCCTGATCCCCGCAGTACTTTTGGACTCACTCCCCTAGCACTGGCTGCACAGATTGGGCATACAGAAATTATGGAAATTTTACTGCGAAAAGGTAAGAATTGACATGCAATTTTTTTTACAGCTCAATTATGTGGTTTTACTAACTGGTGGTTGTCAAAAAGATCCTACGAAGTTCTTTTATTCTTTAGACTAGCCAGGGGATTGAAATTGCACATCCATGTGTGTTGGCAGAAAATTCATGGTTTCAAAATGTGAGTAAATTAATTCCCCTCCCATCAAGGGCATGAATAGTTGTGCGTTGGCAAAGTAGAATTACTAACTGCCCTGTCAGTATAACATTATTTTACTGAAATAAGGTTGTAAGTGAAAATGGAAGCCTTGTGACATTCTTACTAATAATACAATAGACAGGTATTAATAAATACAAATTCATATCTAAGTTGATGATTTTATGTAGATTGTTCTAGAGTGATTTAGAGCAGTTATTTTGTATGTTCAAAGTATGCATGTTAACATATAGGAGTGACTTTTTTCTGCATCATGTCTTTTTGTTTGCTCACTAAGCTACATCTTTAATCACCTGAAGAATTTAACTCATACAAAATACAGGACAAGCACAGCAATTAAAAATTGTTGGTGTCAAGTGTTTTTAATCATGCTTAAATAAAATAGCATTTACTCTCCCAGGCTTCATCTACACTACAGGATAAAATTGAATTTAAAGGAGTTAGCTCAACATTAAATATCAGTGTCTTCACTGTAAATGTCATTAGCTCAATTTTGTCTGCCCTAATATTGATAACAAAATGTGGATATTAACAGATGGATATAGCATCAATCTTGAGTTTAAAATGTCAAATAAAGGGTACTGTGGAAGCGCCGTATCTTTCATTCAAATTTATTAGCCTCCACAAGTGTCCCCTGTGTGTCCCACAGAGTTAGGCGCTGAACCTGGCACGCATCTCCTCACTACTAGTGGTGCTGGAGCTGGGAAACCGACGAGGGCTGCTGCACTCCTGCCTTGTGGGGCCAGGCCACTCGTGGCCAGGCAACTCCAGCCACACAAGGCCAGGCACCCCACAGCCAGGCGGCTCCTGCCATGTGGGGCCAGGCAACCTGCAGCCAGGTGGCTCATGCCACATAGGGCCAGGCAATCTGTGGTCAGGTGGCTCCAGGCTCCCTGTGGCCAGGTGGCTCTGGCTGTGTGGGACCAGACATCCATGAGGAGGTGCCCACTCCTCATGCACCCTTGGCCACTTGCAGCCAAGCGCCCTGAGCCATTGAGCTCCTGCCACCCTTCCACCAGAGCCAGTGACAGGCAGGGGTTTGGATTTTTTGGAGGGTGGTTTTTTTTGGGTTAGGGGAGTGTTATTGGAGGGGTTCTTTTGGGGAGGTTTTTTGGGGGGAAGTTGGGGTGGGACTGGGGTTGGGGGAACTGTTGAGACTCAGTGACGAGCAAAGAGGGGTCAATGCCAGACTTCAAAGGGCATCTTTGCAGTTCCTCAGTGGCTGCACTGAGTACTGAACACGGTGCCTGTTCCCACTCATGTGCTGTTGTGTTGCCTTCCAACCAATCCTGTCCCTTTCCTGGGCAGGGTGCCTGTGCCGGGACTTGCAGTGGCTGGAGAGTGAAAGGAGATTTGTTCCTACCCACTCCCCAGCAGCAGGCCTGATCTGTCCTGCAACAGCCATTCCAGCTCCTCCACTGATCTTGGTCTTGCCACTGCCTGCCACACCCCATGCAAGCCCAGTCCCACACTCACTTTTACAAGGCACATGGGGGTGGAAGCTTACATAAGCCACCTACCCACCCAATCGTTTCCATTCAAGGGACAGTCCCCATCCCTGAGGTTTCTTCAGGGACTGGCCTGACAGAGGCAATGTATTAAAAAAATAAGTGATTTGTAAAATTAGCCTTTTTCAATTTATAGCCTCTGTGTTTTTTCCTTTGTAATGAAATGCAAATTGCTCCTTTTCAGGTCTTTCTTCCTTTGCTTTGTGGATTTTTAATATACCCTTACATATGTTTGTACTCTGCTGAATTAATATCACAGCGTTTAGTCCAAAAAAAAAAACAGTTCCTTGTGTAACAGAACACCATGCAATGCAATTTTTTAATTATCATGTTTTGTTACTCTTAAACTGTATTTTACAATAATGCCCAAAGAGATTGGGGGCCTTACTGCACTAGGCAATGTACAAATACATAGGGAGTCTAAGATCCTGCCTCAAAGGATTTACAGTAAGAGAAAACACCAGCTTGTCTAATATTCTTGTTTCATGAAGAGTACAAGTAACAGTACTGTAGCAACTGGGAAGTTGGAGATAGATACTAGTTGTTTCTGGATATTGACAGTAATTTCTGGGAAAACCCTTGTTCCTTCTTCCCCTAGGTGCTGATGTGCTTTCACAGGCAGCTGATTGTGCCTCTGTATTATTTGAAGCTGCTGGAGGGGGAAATCCAGATTCACTGTCTCTTTTACTAGAATATGGAGCTGACGCCAATGTTCCAAAACACTCAGGTCACTTGCCTATCCATAGAGCTGCATACAGAGGACACTTTTTGTGAGTTGAAATTAAATATTTGAAATTAGAAGACTGAATAATGATGAATAGCATCTGCAAAATACATGCATTTAAAATTAAAGTTTATACAAGAAAGGCAATTAGATACACAGCTTTGGTGGGTGGGTGGGGGTGGCATATCTCCATTTGGCTTATAGTGGGGTGGAGAACTTTTTGGGGCCTGGGGGTACTGACCCACAGAAAAAAAATCAGTGAGGGGCCTTTTACAAGACGGCAGTATTGAGAGGTTGAAAGGCTTGTCTTAGATAATATAAAAATTTCTTTTCTTCCCCCTCCAGAGCTTTAAAACAGTTAGTTTCAGTTACTGATTATGCTGCCATTAAGGAGAGTGGCATAAGTCCAGTTCACTCAGCAGCAGCAGGGGCACATCCTCAGTGCCTGGAGTTTCTTCTCAAATCTGGGTTTGAAGCCAATTTCATGTTGCATGAGAGGGTTCGCAAAGGCTATGATGATCACAGGAAATCAGCTTTATATTTTGCTGTTTCAAATGCGGATATTTGCTCAACTCAGCTGCTTCTGGATGCTGGAGCCCTGCCAAATCAAGATCCCATTAAGTGCCTCCAGGTAGCCTTGCGAATGGGCAACTATGAGCTAATCAATCTACTGCTTCAGCATGGGGCCAACGTAAACTATTTCTGCAGAGTGAACACAACTCATTTCCCCTCAGCTCTGCAGTATTCTCTAAAAGATGAACTCATGTTAAGAATGTTGCTGAATTATGGGTACGATGTGTACCGCTGCTTTGATTGCCTTCATGGAGACAACTTTCATTCCCAATATGCCTTTGAAGGATGGACTCCTTCTGTTATCAAAGACAATATGGTAAGTACTTCACTATATGTTTTATGTCACTGTTTTGCTGCCACTCTTCTAGAAATTACATATATTAACTTTTTTATTGACATATAATGAAATCTAGCTTGCTAATGTTGCATATTTGGGATTAAAGTACTAAGCAGACTTATGCATATGTAAAGCAGACAAGTTTTGAGGAGAAAGTGTTGTAGTAAATTTAAATGTGAAGCTCGAGATATGATAAATTATCACAGGAAAATAGTTTTAAAGAATCAGGGTCTTGAGAATCATACAAATGAATGCCATTCTGGTTATTGTAACAACAGGTTTTGTCCATGAGTTGACAGTGCATGCCAGATAAGAATATAGTTTGCACATGATGATCCAGTATGCACATTAAAAATCAATGTATGCAGAAAAATCTCTTTTAAATATCAGTTGCAAAAAAAATAGGTTCTTGTTTGCGTGACAGTCTTTGTGTACATTACAATGTGGATGTACATGTGCTCCACATGCCTGGGACCAGAAGACTTGCTAGTAGTGGCCCGTGGTCTGTGCCTGCACCCTTCCTCCAAACTGAGTGCATAAAGGGCAGTGCAGAGGGATTGCCTCCAATTACTTTCTACATCCTGTGATATGAGTCAGCACTCTTTTTGCTATCTGTAGCACTAGTTAACACACTTCTGCTTCCATTTGTACTTATCTGTAAATAGGCATTAGATAAATAGCTTTTATAGTGTTCTTTTAGGGTGTGTCTTTATGGCAACGCTTCAAAAGTTAATCTGATTTAACTAAAGATATGAACGAAAAGTGGATTAAACAAACTGAACTAATTCTGAGAGGAGAGTCTCACTCAGAATTAAAGTGGCCTTATTTAATTTTACCATTGGGCTTGTCCATAATGAACATTTAGGCTGTGTCTACACTGGCACAAATCTTCGAAATAGCCATGCTAATGGCCTTTTCGAAGATTACTAATGAGGTGCTGAATTGAATATTCAGAGCCTCATTAGCATTAAGACACTTCCAGCCGCAGCGCTTCAAAAGCGCTGCTTTTGAACGCCCACGGCTTGGTGTGGCTACATGGGTCCTTTTCGAAAGGGCCCCGCACTTTTCAAAATCCCGTTAGTCCGCTCAGCTGAACGGAATGAGAGGATTTCGAAATGGGTGGGGTCCTTTTGAAAAGGAACCCCTTGTAGCCACACCGAGCTGTGGGCGTTCAAAAGTGGTGCTTTCAAAGTGCCACGGCCAGAAGCGTCCTAATGCTTATGAGGCACTGAATATTCAATTCAGCACCTCATTAGTAATCTTCGAAATGGCCATTAGCATGGCTATTTCGAAGATTTGTGCCATTGTAGACACACCCTTAGTTTGCAGCAAACAGATGTAAATCTACTACTGATTGATGCTTATTAGCTGTTTGATCTGATGAAGTGGGTCTGTCCACAAAAGCTCATCAACAAATAAATCATTTTGTTAGTGTTTCAAGTGCTACATTTCTGCTCCTTTGTTTAGCTGTTTTTTAGTTTGTTTTGATCTAGTCCATTTCTAGTCCATATCGTCCGGCAGCAACTTCTGTTGACAGATTGCTGTAGTGTAGACATAACCATTACGATTTAGCTGGTAGGACCAGCAGTAAAGTGCTTTACATGAAATTGCAGTTCAGGCCACACCATGACCATGCCAAAGCGAACAAACCATGAACTGGCCATTTTTTCCCCTATACTTAAATACAGGTTAAAACACACGTACACGTGAGAGTCTTTATGAATTGTAAAGGGATGAAACAGAAAATTACTTGCCTCGCTGTTCATCTTTACATTTTCAGTATAATAAAAATGTCTCACACCTATATGTGGGTGTGCAGTTAGCAGACGTGCACATGTGCCATTCTAAACCCTCTTCCTTTAATTATTACATTGTAACACATGAGCTCACTGATATGCACATTTTAAACTGCAGGTTAAACCTTCACTTCCAAGAAACTGTCTTGATGGCTTTATGCTCATTGAGACTGAAAGCTTAGAGACCAGCCCATAGCTTTTCACATTCTGTTAGAGACTTTATATAATGTCATGTACAACCAATCAACCCCCTGAGTGACTCCAGCACTTACCACTCTGGTTTTTGAATTAATTTCCAGAAGCGGAATTGTGAAAAGGGAGGTGAGTCATAGAAATGTCAAGTGCTATACTCTTAAATATTCTGTTTTTTCCTCTCTCAGTTCTGCGAAGTGATAACGCTGTCATGGCTGAAGCACCTAGCTGGGAAGGTAGTGCGAGTGATGCTAGATTATGTTGATCATGTTAGGATCTGCTGTAAACTGAAAACAGTGCTCAAAGAACAGACACTCTGGCCGGAAATCAATTCTATTTTGAGTAAGTGTCTGGTATTTACAGAGTTCTGAAACACGCAAAGTGCTCACTGCTGTGGCTGCTGCTGCTGCTTTTTGTCTTATCATCATTGGACCAGATCCTTGAAAGATATTTAGGTGCTAATTTTTATTGATGCAATGGGAGGTAGGTGTTGTCTTACCTTTCTGGGCCAGTGTTGCCTTCTCCTGCCCATATTTATAACAAAAATTAAACTTCAGACTGAAGTAAAACTTCAAAATACAATAAGGCCTTGGAAATATTTGCAATTAGAAGTAATAGTCACATCCGTAAGAATGTTTGTTACTTTGGGTATTTCAGGAGGTTCCTGATTACAAAGCAGCAGTAGAATATAGCTAGTGTAAATTAAATGTATACATTTTGAGTCTACAGAAATGTATGCTTGTTGCTCAGGACTACTTCTTACTCTTCTTCGTCTGTGCCTTGCTGAGGCAACAATCTGTTTTTGCTTTAGGTGTACTTAACCCTCTGCCAAACCTTTTCTTCAAACTTCAGTTACTTTGTGTCTCAACCTTCGATTCAGAATAACTCAGTTATTGACTCAGTTAATTGCACTTTGAAGTATTATTGTTTTGTATTTGGTGATCACTTACAAAGGACCAGCTCTTGACACCCGCATGAGTAGCAGCTTAGTGCTAGGAAGCCCCAGTGATTTCAATGAATGTATTCAAAGTTAATGTACTATGATATATGGATTAGGGAATCAAAAGCTAGACCCAAGTTTCTGAAATGTTGCTTGGGGCTATCAGGAAAAAATAAATGTAACGTTTGTTGCTTCAACTGTAAAAGACAAATTCTCTCTCTTTTTAAGCAAACCCTCGTTCTTTGAAACATCTTTGTCGTCTGAAGATTCGGAAATGCATGGGTCAGTTGCGGCTGCGTTGTCCTGTCTTCATGACATTCCTTCCACTGCCTAATCGTTTGAAAGAATATATACTTTACAAAGAATATGATCTTTATGAACAAAGAAACCTAAAAGGAACCCAGTAACCGAACTGCACAGAATCACAGTCCTGTATTTTAGGGGAAGCATTTGAATGGACAAGGACTATTAGATGCCGTTATTTTCCTCTACTTAAATTTTTAGCTTATAAAAACCAACAAATCACCTTAGTGAAATTTTTTCCTGATAAAAAGGAGAAAGTATAATACAGAATAAGTGCTGGTAACCTAACATGCAGTCGTCAATAGCAGATAAAAAAACATCCAGGACTTAACAGAAACAATTAAAAAGTAATGGCATAAAAGTCTAGGTCAGCATTTTCAAACAGACGTGGAATGGGAAATGTCCTTCAAGAGGTGTGCTTCAGGTGTAACCAGGAATTACAATTCTTCAAATATTTCGGGTCTATAAATCTTTTGATACTTCTACATTCTGCTTCTGGGCGGACCAAAATATTGTCCTAACAGCCATCATTGTGGTATTTCAGTTTCTGAGCAGACTCAGGAAGAAGCAAAGTCTTTCCCCCCCAACCCAGCTCCAACCAAGAAATACTAGGAGGAAGATGAAATAGTTTTTGACTTGAGTTTGTCAGTTCATTCAACTGACCCAATCCCTACTGTTAAACGGTGAAATAGGAATAACTACTAAGGTGTTCTCGATATAAACAGAGCACCAGTGTGCAGTGAAATATTCAAGGTTTTCTTTCTTTATTGGACAGCCACTCTCTTGCTAGATAGGGCAGTTCTATATCTCAGTCTTGGTATTTAAATGTCCTGTCATCATAGTAATTAAATGCTGGACTATATATAATATGATATGGAGCAATTTTAATTTGGTCTCAAGTCATTTAGAAGGATGTTCGCAAATGTTTGGAGTATATTTTGGACCAGGTCCCTCCATTTCCCATTCATTGCCATATTTGTTGAAAGAGGTATTGGTTGAACTTTACATTATATCATATGTGGTATTTGAGTATCATTCAATGCACTGTCAGTGCAGAACGTGGAAGGTGTAAAATGTGACTTATGATTAGGCCCTGTGAGGATGAAATGGAGCTGCTTCCTCTGATGGGACATTTCAGAAGGGCACATTAGTGGATACTGTTGTCTGGTCAATCACTACTGTATGGGAGGAAAAAGCAAGGTCACTATGGACTGAATAATAATTTGTATACATGGTATTGATTATGAAAATGCACTTGATACAATGCATTACATAGCTAAACATTTACAAACCTTTACATTTCTCAAAAAGCTTGGAACAGACTCAAGCGTGCAAAATACGGGAGAAGAAAAATGGTAGGAATGTAAAAATAAGCAGTTCAGCGAACGTTACTGACATTAATAGCATTTATTTTTTCTTAAGTTTATATAAGTATAGAAATTTATACATGCAGCTGTATCACTTAGGTTACATAATTCAAAAGCCCATTTTTCCCCCAGAAAAAAATCTATAAACTTTATAAAATACAGACTGGACTAGTATGTTCTGACACATTGCTTCTCACATGGTGCCTACTCCAGTGCTCAACAAAATTGAGAAGTAGGTGGAAAATATGCATTAGTATCTGTATTAAGGGTCTGAAGTTCTAAACCTTTCAGGTTATGCTGGTACAATTTCTGTACCCATCAATTCTGTTCATTTACATAACCAAAGGTCTTCAGGACATGCTATGCTCCTGTGTGATCAAACAAACAAGATATGCTTTAAAACAACCAACTCATGTAACAAAGATATTTTCCATTACTGTTCAGTCTCTGATAGTTGCAAAACTAAATCTGCATAAATTCCCTTCTGTTTTCTTTTTATTAAGTAAAATAGTTTTTATTGAATGTATCAGCGTAATATTCCTTAATTTTGGATAGATTTAAAAATAGATTTGGACAACACCGGGCTTCAGCTACTTGTGAAATTGTATATTTAGTAGAAAAAAACCAAAGCCATACTAGTAAAGTGCTTTTTTTAAAGCCAGCATCAGAAAAATGTAGCTTTGTGTGTTTTAAAGTAAGTCTAATTCAAATAAAGATTATTGTACAAAGCCAACTTTGAACTACTTATTTGCAAACTTTAAAATCACATTAACTGAAGCCCCGGCTAACACCTTTACACTCAGAAATATAGATATTAAAGCTAACAATTAAACTGACATTATGATTGCTTTATTACAAACAAATATTAAGGGAAAATTGTATAAGGACTATTCAAAACACTGAAAAATTACTTGTACATCACTAGAAGAAGACCAATCCAGTACGTTATAGTATAATTTTGATCAATCCACTACATTATAAAGTCACCTGACCATATTTTACAAAATTTTGCATATAAACGTCATTATGGAACATCAATGCAGGCACAATGGTATGAAGAAAATATTTTCGTGCTCAATTAGACATCACTCTAAGCACAAGTAAACAAAAGAGATTCTGTGAAAGACAGCAGAGACAAATAAGAGTCAATTACCACCATGGACTATAGGTCTTCCGTGAATTCACTGAATAATGAAAGAGTTCTTGCTTTAAAAAACTCAGGTAAGATGCAGGAACTGACTCAAAATGCTGCCTTTTGTTTGTGTGTGAATTATGAAGGAATTTATTTTTAGGAGTTGTGATTAAAGAACTTTACAGTTTTTTTATTCTTATTTGTAGCAAATATTTAAGGTTTTTCTTTTGGTGGGGGGTGGTGGTTTGGAAAACACTGCATAAGGCAAAAAAAAAAAAAAACTAGCCCCATAAATTTTGATCTACAGTAATTCAGATTAAGGAAAAGTTAAAAAAGACTGCCTCCTGGAGAGATGTTTGAGATTATTAATCACCATATTTTCTTCTTAAACTCTGTGCAAATGTCAATTCTAGTTTATAAAAATAAACCTTAAAAATACAGCCAGCTCCAAGTCCTGCTTATTCATAAAGCAAATCCACTGAAGACAAATAATCACTAGATTTTCTCTGATTTCACATTCATATAATTGAGCACAATTAATTACAGTTCAGAAAGGAAAAAAAAAATCCTGTTGTTAACACACAGCATCAACTCAAGCCTGACAATGTTGCATCTGGTTTTTCTCTCCCAGACCCCAGAAACAAACCTATTACCATGTGCAGTCTATACATTATCTTAATTGACTGCATTCTGTTCCTGAAGGGCCTTTTAAACTTGATTTGAATGGCAGTGACAAAACAATTTTTCATGGCTACAATGGCGAGTATAATACAATGCGTTACCTTGCCATAAACAGCTGTCCTTACCTGCATGCAGAATATCTGTGACAATAGCTAGGTTACCCTGAAACACGAGAACATGAGGGTTGACTATTATCTCTCTCATTTAACCTCTTAAATAAAAAAAAAAAACTGAGTAGGCACCTAAATAAAATGGAAGTCTACACAGTGCAACAAGCATACTAACCACTTAACTAACAAGTGGTGACAATTATTAAGATGCATTTTAGCAATAAAAAAAGATGATTAATTCTAACATTGTTGCCACAATATGTGCCTCTTAAATGGCATTTTGAAACTAGTATTTCTAGGTAACTGAGCTTTTAAAAGGCCAACATACTGGTTTCACATGCTCCAGGACCATGACTTACAGATGAGGTAGATAATGTAAGTCACCCAATATCAGAAAGCTGGGAGGACCACGTATTTACTAGAATTGAAAACTGAATAGTTTCTAATCACTATTTCAATCTTATGCCAATGTGCCCTTCGATAGCAATCTGCCAACCATGGCCAAACACTAATGTAAGGAAAGCTATGCTAAATTAGTTAAGATCAGGGAGCGTGTGTGTTTTAGTTTTATTTTTTATTCTTTTAAGACTCCACTCAATCATTGTAATTTATTATAAATTTAAAAAAAAACCAAAAACCTTGGGAAAAAAATTCCCTAATGAAGCATTCGCAAAGTTTACACAAACTGTGGTTCCAAATTCTGTTACATATGGAAAACCCACCTCCTACAGCCCTCAGAAGGTAACCTCAAATTGCTGTTTGAAAGAAGCAATTACACTGGAAACTGAAACACACATTCACACGCTCTACAGCTATTTTTTGACATAGGCTATGGTACAATAAAACTCAATTGTAATATAGCTTTCCTAAGAGTGCAAAGGCAACTTATTCAGCTACTTTATAGCACAGAGTTGATGTATTAGTGCTGAGCAACAATGAACAGTATGTGGGCTTCATGGGTGGCTCTCGTTCATCTCAGTGGGTCATTGCAGCCCACTGGACTTCCACTGCAGCCTGTGTATAACCCCCCCTCCCCCAATATACCTTACATGCCTCTTGCACACTGGAGCTCCCACACTTCCTACTCCTCCCTCTTCCTTCCCAGCATCTTCAGCGTGCCACAATTCTGCTGATTTGTGCTCAGTTCCTGTTCCTTCCCGTCCCACTTAGCGCTAGAAAGCCACAAACAGCTCCTTCACAGCATTGAAGCTCAGGAGTGGGAAACAGAGTCAGGAAGGAGCACAAATCAACAAATTTGTGTGGCTCCAGAAGTGCTTGGGGGGAGAAAGGAATAGGAAGCATGGGGGGGCGGGGCTCCAGTGCGTGAGACATGGGTTAGGAAGTGGGAAATATCGGGGGACTGCCAGCAGAATCCCAATGTGCTGCAGTTTGCCCACCACTGTGTCAACTACTAATAGGCTTAGTTCTTCATTCTTCCATCTCCTTTAGCAGCTACTTTAGATCCTTTCCAGACCACACATCTATAGGCTCACTAGCCCTACCTGTTCACTCACCACCACGCTAAGGATATCTCTGCGTAGAAATTACACAAGCTAGTAAATGTGAACTAGCTTGAATCCCAATAGTGTGGATAACAGTAGTACTGAAGATAGCAAAACTTAGGGTTCAGCATAGGCAGTACAAGCCCAGCACAAACCTTGTGTACACTCATCCCTCGTTAAATGAGTGCTTTACTTACGAGTACTCACTTAAACGAGGGACACATATACCTACCTTTGTTCACTAGATGATTGAACTCCCCTTGCTAATATGAGCCTAACCCCCTCCCCATGGCTCCAGCCTGCTGTAGTCTGATCTCTCCTCCCCTCCTCGCTGACCCCACAGCCCCAACTCTCCGCAGCCTGACACCCCCGCCAACCCTGCAGCCCCAACCCGCAGCAGCCTCACCCCCACCAGCTCTGCAGACCTAACCCACCGCATCCTGACCCCTGCCAGCCTGCACATCCACCTGCAGTAGCCTTAACCCTCCCACCCACCCCACAGACCCAACCTGCAGCAGCCTGAACTCCCCTGCCCACCCCATGGACCCAACCTGCCACCAGGTTTTAACCCTCCCTCCCACTCATGGCCTCAAACTGCCCCTGGCCTTTAACCTCCACCCCCTCCAACCCAAGGTTCACTTACCTTTCAAAAACAGCACCACCTGCTGCCACTCCTTCACTGAGTTAGGAGCACTAGGAGCCAATCACAGATTTTTACGTGTATTTTAATGGTAATTTAGTGTCCCTCTTACAAGTTTTCACCTACAAGCAGAAAGTTGGGAACCACCTGTGCTTGTATAGTGAGGGGTGAAAGATGAAGAAATACAGAGTACAGGTGGTCTTCTCGTCTATCCTCCCTGTGGATGGAAGGGGTCCACGTAGGGATCGTCGAATCACAGAGGTAAATGTGTGGTTGTGTAGGTGGTGTAGCAGGGAAGGATTTGGTTTCTTTGATTCAAATTAGTCAAGTAGTCTGTCGCTTTTTGCTTTGCAGATACACCTTAAATGAGACCTCACGTGATTCAGAGAAAAAAAATGGTCTCTCCCAATTGTTATGAGGGTGAGCCATGCAAAATTACCAGTACATGCACCATATATAGGAGAGGCTTGGGTGGTTCTATCAGGGTAACTGTAGCAAACTTCTCAGCACTGAAGTAGTTTTAGGGTCACAATCAAGGCATCCCCCTCCTCCTCAGCACAGGCCTCCCTCACTGCTGCATTCATCTCCATTTCTTCAGTTTAGTCTCCTAAAATCCTTGACCACTCACTCTACTCAAGCTGCCTCCACTTCCTTCAACACTCTCCCTGGATGTCCCTTCATGTGTTTTTAACTCCAAGTGTAAGGACCTCTCTTCTCAACCACTTCAATCTATCCCCGCTCCTCTCAGGCAAGCTGACAGCATCGCTGGGCTCCTGGGCAAAGTGTGTGTGTGTAGGGAAGGTGGTGCTGTGCTCCTGGGAGAATGGAGGCTTTAGGCAGAAGGGTTGGGCCCAGGGCAGCCAGCCCTCAGTGGCACCCAGAATGCAGCCCTCCCCACGCCCCAGAACAGGAACAGGCTATCTGGTGCTCTGCAACATGCCACATCAGACTCTCATGGCAATTTAAAAGGCCCAAGGTTCCAAGCTGCTGCCACGGTAGCAGCAGGTGAGAGGCATGGGCCCCTTTGAACTGTTGGGCCCCAGAGCAGTTGCCACTTTCTTATCAGCCAGCTTGTAACTCCCTACTTCATCCACTCCATTCAATTCCTTCCTTAAAGTATATCCAACATCTAGAAATGCATTTTCAGTTTCTTTTTAATAGCTGAGTCATTCTAAGATGCTAGGAAAGAGATGTTTCTCACTCAAAAAATCAGGCTCAAACAACTATATATTATGACATTAACACAGAAATAAACGGAAGAGATCCAACAGTATCAGGTCACATCTTAAAGATCCACATATCGTAGTAAATTATATCCATCTATACACCCACTTCTTTATTCTTATTCCTAAATTTTTATGCGAGGGTACTCTACCAAGAGAAAAAGTAGTCTAAATATCTGTGCCTCTCTCTGAGCGACAGACAGCTAGAATCTGGATAACTAAACCAACAGACTTTACAAGCAAAGGGATAAGAAAAAGAATCCCAAAAACGTTTTGAAACCTCTTAAAACATTTCGCTACAAGGGTTTCTGTGAAATATGTAGAAGGTTACGTTAGTTTTTAGTGGCCACTCTGGGAGACTATGAACCAGCAGGAAAGAAAATTCAACAATTCAAAATCCTTGAATGGAGCAAGACACCCTATTCGGCCTACTACTTGCTGACATCACACCAGGCTATCCTCTCTTGTCCTGTGCAGTATGCTTATGAATGGACACAAGGGCTTGGGGGAAATGGTCTTCCTTCTTAGTTTCCTGTAGGCTGGGTCTCACATTCCTTGGTATGACATATTTTCTAGGTGATGATGTTGCTTTGACCTAATCTGGAAGCATCTGATGTCTTTAGGTTTCCAAAAACAATATAAAGAGTGTGATGTATATTTCTTCCTAGACCCAGAGCACCACCTCATTGCACTAACCTTACATCAGGTAAGGTACATGAACACTATTAACATCATTCTGGAGAATCTAAATTTGAGAGCCATCATTTTTGTTACTATTTTCCAATTGTATTGTCTATTCTGGTCCCTGTAAATTCTTGCTACAAATTTTGAGAATCGAGGTACAAAATTCAATGCTCTTTGTCATTCCTAGACAGCGTCCATATACATTTTGTCCAGTTGTCTGTCTAAAGTCTGGCAAGAACCCTATCCTGGCCAAGCTAGTAAACTGTGGCAATTTGCCAGTTTGCAGTCAAGTTTAAGGATCAGAGTGATCAGTTAACAAGAAACCCATATTACAAAATCTTCAAACAGATGGAAGTCCAACAACAGTTCCTGCTTGGCAAATAATTTGTAACACACCAGTCAAGATCTAAGAGAAAAGAATGTCACTCTGTAATTCAAAGATATTTATCTAGGTTAGAACACAGCCTTCTGAACACAATGTTTGTATTTCCCCTATAGTACCATGACAGAAAACAGCTGAGAGGGTTGAAATTAACTAACCTCATCAAAAGAAAACTGGCAGAACTGCCCTCCACAATCTACTAGTAATGGAAGTGCCAACAGCAACCAATCCCAATTATCTGAACTATTCCTTCAAGGAGTATAATGGAATAAAACTTAAGTAAAAATTTAAATTGAAGATCAAGGAAAATTTCAAGTTGATACTGCCTCCCAATGAAGTGGTGGCTATGGCACTTAAATTGGCCAGACCACTAAGCAATCCTGTACTGGGAGATAACTAGATCATTTAGTATACTAAAAAATCCTGTGGATTTTGGGAAATTTTACTTGAATTTTAAGGCAGGTAGAGGAGGCAGATAGTGAGATGCTGTAAGTGTGAAGCAGATGATCACCTGGTCTGCAAGAAGGGGATGCTTGTGAAAGAAATACATGTGAGTAAATTGAAAGCCAGAAACATAAGCAGCCAGTGCAAATTGTGGAGATAGGTTTAAAAAGTTCAGAATTCCTCCTGCCTAGGATTGGGCACATGGGAGAAAAAAAATCTACACATGCTTCCCTTTGGTCTTCAAGTTGGCAAGGATAAATGGGCAATCTTCTAAATGGGAAGATACAATTTACTGTATACAGTCGTTCCCATGAATAGGTATCATGAATTAGAGATGATTTAGAACACAGAGGAAACCTTACATAAAATGGAAAATATTTATAAACTGAAAACGACCAAGCGATACAGATGTGTTTCCTTGTTTAGTACACTTCCTCTCATTACTGTACTACACTAGATTTTTCCCTGACTCCGATACATAAATGCATCTTCTGTTCATTGCAATTCACTATATATAGTAATCAGTGAAAAAATAAATAAATCTCTTACATTAATTAGTTTCCTATTCAGGGTGAAAACGTCAAAGCACATCTGATACTGTACAAAATAAGTTATGTACATCATGCAGTTGTGATGCTGTATGGAGATGAGGCTTAAGACAACCTGCAAACAGACACCTGTGAAAAATGCTTCATGTATTTTAGGTAAAAAGTAGGATCAGCATGCTTATGCTCTATTGCTATTAAATATTTTTGAAAAATATATTTACATGTGATGATCCAAAACTCCACAAGCCCTTTTTAGTAAATTTAATTAACTGGTTCCATGGTATCTGGGTGTTTAGAAGATTTTCAAACATCTGATTCAATCCAACATTTTCACAATACTAACATACTAGTACTGGACAGTTACTACAGTCCTATGACAGAGAACTGAGATTGCAGTACCTTTACTTTCATGGGTATACACATGGCATTCTCACTATGAGGTGAAAGGGTTTATAACACAATGACCCATGCACCAAGATACAGGCTTTTAAGTCCTATCTAATTTAAATGGAGTAAAATTTTGTTTGCCATCCAAGAAAGTGTCCTAAATTATCTGAAAGAGAAAACAGACAGACAGCACAATCCAATCTGATAAATCAAAAAGTTAAAATCTCTCTCAATCTAAATCTATTGCACATCTATCTGGTGATACTTAGATTTTTTTTTTTATAACCCCAAAAACATTTCTCTGCCACAATATTTAGATGCATCTTAGCACAGTTTCAGTTCAAAGCCCAGTTCTGTTCCCCACAAAGTGTTCTGTGTTCAGCAATTTAAAGAACCATATTACAGTGTACTGCTGAAGCCCAATCAGAAGATGAATTTTTGCTTCAAAACGGTCAGCTGCGCAGCCAGGTAAGTGAAAAAAGGTGTCCACGTTTAAAAGAAGTCTTGAAGATGTAATTCTGTAGTAAACATGGTAATGTCACCATGTGTCTTTCTGACATATAGAAGAAGGTACATATTTACATTAACAGGAATAGTTAAATTAATGAATTTTTTAACGGAAAAATAAGAAAGCATAATCGGATTGGCATATTGTTAAATCTTCTATATAATAAGCAGACCCTCCACATCTATTTTTTCTTCTTATATAATTTGTGCCGTCTCACCACAGTGTGTTCAAAGATTCCAGTTTTAACAAGTTCAGTAACCTCAGGCTTCAGACTCTCTTTTCTTCTTCCCATCTTCTCCCAAATCACTGTCTTCTGACTGGCTACTGCTAAGGACCACAAATTGTCCCTCTCCACTGCTCTGACTGGGTCTACTGGAAGCAGCTATCAATCGGCTCTGCTCTTCCAAGTCCTAATTTGGGAGGCAGGGAGGAAGGAAGAGAAGGGGAAAAAAATATTCACTTCGGAAGTTTCCATAAGGAAAACAAAGTCCACTATCCCTCTGTATAATTGGAAATTATGTTATTTCGAGCAACTCAGTGGCAATGTGATTTGTAAATGACTTGCAGACAGCAATTTAAGAGAGTCTACTGGAAGCCAAGAACACCTACTTCAGTGACCAGCATAGAATGATTTCTATGAAAGCAAAAATCACAATTTAAAGCAGAAAGAAAATCTTGATTTAAATAATTAGTCTTGCATTTTCAGTTTTAAATTATTTTCCTAAAAAAAAATAGATTCTTCTCTTGGTTGTGGTAAAAAGGTGTAGATTTGCAGCTGAATTCAGTTTTTTACACTACATTTTTTGCTTCTTTTTGTTACTCAAAAGGCTACAGTAATTTATACACATTTTCTTAAGCAAATATGTAGGTTAAATTTACCTTTATTTGGATTCTTAATTTGTACTTTTGTTATTTTAGAAAATAGTGAAGGATGTATTTCTTATTTACAAGATGAATATTAACATTTTTACTTATTAACATTTTTACTTATTACTTATTATCACATTCTATGTGGATGGAAACTGAAGTTCAATTAAACACACAAACAGCATTTCCGCTTTTTAAAAATCAAACACAAATACCTTAAATGTTCTGCAGTCATAAAAAGCTTTATCAGAACATTTTTTTATATACTTAAAACTAGCGGATCAATTCAAGTACAGTAAAAGCTATTTTTTAACCCCGCATGTTGAGGGAAAATAGGGTGCAGATAAATGAGGGAGAGAGTTTGAGTGTGGAGAAAGGGTTGCGGGTACTGGACATGAGAGGAGGTATAGGGTGTGGGCTCAGGAAGGAAGCTGGGGTACAGGAAAGGGCAGGGAGTGCTCTATGCAATGCCCCTGCCCACAGATGCCACCATTGTTCCCACTGGCTGTGGTACCTGGCCAACGGTAGCTGCAGAGCCAACGTTCAGGAGCGGGGGGGTGGGGGAGCGCGGGACGACACACAGGCAATGCAGAGAGCTGCCTAGCTGCACCTGTACCAGAAAACAGTAGGGACAGGCTACCAGGTGTAGGAAGCCACCCAGTGAGCATCCTGTGTCCCCCACCCCTAGATCTGGCAGCCTGAAATACCCTGCATGTCCATACTCCTCCATCAAGATTCTTCCCACACCCAAACTCTCCCCCTAAATTTGCATCCCGCACTCCCTCACTCATCCCAACCCCTAAGCCCCATAAACCCTCCTGCGCTCCGACCCCTTGGAGTAGCAGGGACATGTGGCTGCTTTTGGGGAGTCGTGTTGCCAGACGAGGAGTCTGACAGCCCTGCAGCACTCACATTTTCTATGAAGATCAGAAATGCAGATTTATAGAGCTTCTTGGCTGATACAGGGCCAGATAAGATAACACAGTAAAATCTATGTTGAGTAAGTGAACTAAACTGATCATGAATAAGATATTTTAACACTAGTACACTTCATTCTCTCACATCTACTTTTTATTCAAAGACTATAGACTGACACACCATCATCACAGAGCTTGGCTGCAAGGACACTACCAGCAACATAGAAGCTTTTTTTATTATTTAAAAAAAAAGCTTTGTCTTTACTAAGTTTAGATTCAGGAAGTGAAGCAAAAATAAAATTGCTCATCTTCAATGCAGAAATATTTCCACTGTTGCTCAGATCTAACTCCAAAATACTTCCATGGTCTAAGACATACAGAGGTGTCAAAAATCTACAATATCCATTTATATTAACTGAGTTCCCAAGTAAAAATCAAGGCCATGGTGGGTTTTTTTTTTTTCCTAATAATGAACATGATGTTGTTTGGGGTGCAGAACCATGAAAGGCAACATTTAAAAGTTAACATTTAAAAAAAAATAGTCATCCTAAGACATACCTTTTCAATTTGCTTTTGTTTATTGAGTTCCTTCTGTTGTTTCTCTTTTACTCTGTCCATTTCTTTTTGTTTTTCTGATGCTCTACGATCCTAAAGAGTTAAAGATATAAATAAGCTTAATGTTTGTAAATTGAGATACATAAAACAATGTCACTTTGTAAAAATTTCCTTAAGATAGTTGTTATGCCTCTCCCTCCCCGCTTTATCAAAATTTGCATAGGGATATGAATATGTGTAATTCCAGGATGCTTTAGAAAAAAGACCTCATGTAACATATCAATTTTAATGTTAAAATATGCTGGATGTGTATCCTATTTTTGTGATTGTGTCATTCTTGTATGTGAAGTTAGAGTCTGTGATTCTGGTTTTAATTGTAAATGTGCTAACGAGGGCCTTTACTGATGCTCCAGAAAGTGAATGACTCAGCACTCAAACCAATGACCTTTGAATGGTTGTGTTTGTCCTATGAGCCCCAACTATACTTGGTCCTAGAAAGACTATGACCATGCCACCTGGTACTGGAATCCACCTTGAACATGGTATTTTTTCCATAGGGGGTAGGGGGTCACCCAACAAAGGGTTCCTGCCTTGCAGGAAAATCTATTTAAGCCAGGGATTCCCAACCTGCACATGGGTCGCCATTAGATTTTCTAAGAGTTGCTAGCTGAGCAACTCTGAGCCACATGTGGCTCTTTAAGGAGCAATTTGCAGCTTACACCACTCACTCTTCCAGCTCCCAGTCCCTGCACCCTGCTGTGGTGAAATGGAACCCAATTAAATTGGTTTAAAGGCTGGCAGAAGGGATTCGGCTATTAAACAAATTAAATTGAGTCCCATTTCAGTGCAGCAGGGCAGGGAACTGTCCATGCTGCTGCAGGGGGAAGGGATTAGAAAGGCTGAGGGGAGCTGCATGGAGTAGACAGTGGCCCGGCAAAGGGGGCCAGCAATGGCACTCATGTGAAGTAGGTTGGGGAGGGGGCATTTTGTGGCTGCAAGGGGTTTAAGCCGGGGGGGGGTGCAGTTTGAGTGTATGAGGGGTTAAGCCTGGGGGCAAATCAAGATTTATAAAACATTTTTCCCACGTGAGAACCTCCCCCCGGTTTTGAATTGTCTTGGGTCACAAAAATCTTACTGAATTGTCAAAATGGGTCCCCATCTTGAAAAGTTTGGAACTGCTGATTTAAGGAAAAAGAAGCTAATTTTGTCCTTTGTCTTCTGCTGGCCTTTGAAACTGCCTGGCCCACTCTAAGAGGATGAGCTCTGACAGGAAGCTTTTTACCTTAAATAAGAATAGATGTATAGGGTAAAAAGTTTCTTAGTAGATTAAAACTAGCCGGCATTTGCTTGTTTTAACTGAGTAACTTACTTTGATCTGATTGTTTGGACTTGCAGCCACCTAAATCCTGTTTTTTATTCTTAATAAAAAAAAAACAAACCTCTTTTGTTTATTATCAAGCACATTTTAAATAAATAATTATTACCAGGGGGACAGCAACCACTGGGCAAATCTATCTTTCACTGATAAAGCAGGAAGACCTTACAAGCTTTCTCTGTGCAGAACTTTTTACACACAGAAAGATTAATTTAGTTGGGGTTTTGGTCACATTTGAGGGTTGTTTTCCTGGGGGTTGAGCCCTTATAGCTTAGCCCTCCTGGAACTGAACTAGCTCAGTGTCTGCATTGCTCTGCAGGGGTATGATAAACCCTACTTTATTATTTAGCTGTGGGGGGAAAAAAACAGAATCTTTCCCAGCAGGACAGTGTTGTGCCCCAGAGAGCAGGAAGGTGGGTGTCAGTGGCAAGATCAGCACACCATGGGACAACCCTAAGGAGACTTCTGTGATTCAAGCCATCACAATAATTATATCAATGTTTAATTTAAATAGTATTTATATCATTATTCCTACCTTAAAAGACTTATCTCTACTGAAATGAGCAACAAATAATTAATCTCCAATACCCTTTACTAATCAGCTTTCATATGAAACCTATTAAATATTTATCACTTCTTGGCAAATTTAAATGACACCTAGACACTATACAGTAGGCTCTTCAGAAATTCTTAATCTGCATATTGCTGCCAGGTGCATAGTACTCTTATCTATATTCTTAGTATAATGTACTGTTCACATGAGCGTGCATGCCCTTTTTCCCCTACTGAAGAATCTTACCAATTCTGCATGCAAAGCAATCTGTTTTGCCAGTCCAACAGAATCACAAATCTAAATATAAACAAATGAAATATCAGAAAGTATGAAAAACTAATATTCCTTTAAAACTAAGAAATTCCCACAAGTTCACAAAGACTTGGCCTGAAAGTCTAACTTTTTAAAAACAAACAATAAATACTTACAAAAGTTTTGTAAATTTCTTCATAAAACCGGAATGAGAGCTAAAATCTTGAAATCCACATCAGATTTGAACAAAACAAAAAGTGTAAGTAACATGGGAATACCTTTTCCCCTTCGTTGTTTGACTCAAATATGTAACACACACACGTTGTATGGCTCTCAACTCTCCCTCCAGAAGATCGAAGCACAAATCCAAACAGGCGTTTATTTTCCTGATGTGGAGTGTACAGCACCACATTGGGCAAAGGAAACTGTTAAAATGATGATATAATGGGAATTTAAAGTTTGGTCTATATATACACATTTCTTTGACTATCAAATATCAACGTAGTGCAGCTTACAAAGATAACATAAATGGACATGCTCAATGAAAACAATTTTTTATATTCTGACCAAATTGCTTGATAATTCTTTTGGCACTGCAGAAAACGGAAACTGAGGTTATTAAAGACATTAAATGACCAAACACATGCAGGTCTTTCAAAAATGTACATCATGCAGAGAGTAGTATAGCATTTAAACACAACACGTTACAGTGAGTTTTGAGTTCCTTAGTAACCATGTTCATGAACACGCTTTCTCAGCTTTCCTATACAAATTCCTTCTGGGATTAAATTTTCAATATGTGATCTCAGCCCAAGGATGGATTGTTTTTTGACACCTATGACCTGAATAAGTTCAACGATTTTGAGTAATAGAACAGGAGGGAAGGGAAATCCACAAACTCCTTTTATATCACTTTCAGTTGACATTTCTTTGCCCTCAATTAAAAAAGACAGAAGCTAGAAATTCCAAACTTGGGTTGCTCTCATGACTTCACAAAAGATGGAAAACAATCCAAGTCTGAATAGTTTAAATTAGCTTTAAAATTATAATGCTTCATAATTACAGCAGACAAACCACAATACTTTTTATTTAGGGTTGTGGATTTTTCGTTTTGTTTTTGAGAGGGTCTCACACTGAAACAGTTTGTGAAGGCCTCACACTGAAACCAGTGGTGAATTGCTCTATGTCTCCTTAAACAGCATACAGCCCAAACACAGCTCTGCACTTAATGCTTTACAATTAATGCATAGCTGCTTTTAGGACTGAGAAGTTTTATATACTTCATCTATAAAGGAGCCCTTAAGGCACTTCAGGGCACATTTAATTCTTTCCCTGTGAAAAGACCCAAGAGATCAAATGCCAAAAATCACTATTCACACAATAATTACTTTAAAAAAAATTCAGCAAATTGAAATCAAAAATAAAATCTAAGTTTGTTATTGGAATATTAACTTGGATATAGTGAATATATTTTGTGTCAACTATTCCATTGATTTCTTTCCGCATGTAAGACATTAATCCTGCATTATTAATTTATATAAATAAAAAGTTGACCATAAGACATCACACACAAGATATGCAACATGGGCAATTTAATATTGCTTTAGAACCATCATCTTTTGTATTTCCTCACTCATATAAAAGACCTTACAACCTTAATGCTAATGCCTGACTTTATACTCTACTCACTACAAACCTGTCTTCCTAATATTATGCTCTTACCATTTCAAATAACAAAAAAGGCACTCTCTGAAATGTTTATTTAAACTAATTAATCACCCAAAACAGTGTTTTTCACTGAGCCATTTTAAGACATAATTGAGTAAACTGATAACCTGTTTTGTGGAAAATTGTTCAGAAACCTCATTACACAGTATGCCAGTATTATTGATATTTAAGAACATGCAAATAAAATTAAACATAAAATCTGAAAAAAATAATTGCTTTATTATCAGCACTTTAAACAACTTACCCTAAGCCTTGTAACTTGTGTCTGTGGATCAATTAACCTAAAAATGTTAATTAAACAAATTACAAAATAAATTTTACTAAATTGAAATAGCCATTTCAAAACATACTTGCGGAAGTCAATTTCAGTAGAGTTTAGGAAGAATACTTACTTCAAACAGTCACAACTGACTAATAAATGTGATTCAGTCATCCTAAAAATGTTATGGATAGCCCGGGCTGCTAGTATTTGGCGCATTGTTTCATAAACAACATCCGGACTTTCATCAGATTTAACTTCCATGGAACCAAGGAATCTTACAATAAATAACTGGTGAAGAATGGAATCTAAGACAGATAAGAGTATTTAATAAGTAGTAGCAACCCATTTTTAAGTTTTCTTATTTAAACGTTACTGTTTCCATGATTAATCACATAAGAAAGATTTCTAAGTTAGTAAAATATTATAAACAAAATCCCAACCCACAAACTGAATAAAAGTCATAGTTCTGATACTTATAAATGACAGATGTAGTTACTGAAATAGCAAGACAGATATCTGTTTACCAAGTTTTTCATTTTGGGTTAGTGCATAGAAAAGACTCGAATAATTAGGTTTCCAACTGTAGTCTGATCTGTTACAATATGTGCTCATGCAACCCAACAGTCCAAAGCACATACTGAGCTAGTTACAGATATCTGCTATACACGAAGAAAGTACTCAAGTATATTTTAACCTAATATTGACATACAAATCTACTGTTTAGCTTGTATACAAAGCAAATTAGTTTTGAAGAGTATCTCTATCAAAAATATTTTGTACTTAAGTGAAATCCTGTTTTACCTTCCGTTTCAGATTTTTTGCCTCCAGATTCACCAAATGGGTTTGTACGTCTATTAAAAAATTAAAATATTAAACCAGGAGTCAGACTGCAAGAGCCACTGACATATAATGTAGTCTCATGCTGCATCAAATAAAACAAATTTAAAATAATTTCTGAAATTGGGGTCAAAACCAATATCCCACCTAAGAGTCACGAGGACAGACCTACTCAATGTGGGTTTAAGACACAAGCTGCTGCATTTGAGTGGAGAGTGCAGGATTTGAGAAGGAAACGTAAGGAGGTATTGTCCCATGGATATGGTAGGATACAATTTGAGGTTGTTTTCTGCACTAAATAAAACCCCAATGAATCACTTAGTCTTGTTCATTTTTGGAAAGATGTGGTTTTGAGGGATAAAGTAAGTTTCAATGAACAACGTCAGGAAGCACAGCCAAAAGCTAAGAAATCAATTGAAAACAGCACATCTTTCCTCACTCTTTTTCAAGCTGCTGGATTACTGACTGCAGAGAAGTCACTGGTTTTGTCTCAAATGCAGCTCTCTGAAAATAACCCTGGGGTTTTACTCCTAGAGGGTCAAGAGAAATGTGGCTATTTCTGACTCTCAGCAGAGATATAATTACTTTCAATTATAATAAAGTGAAAATACTCTAGGCTTCCAGTCTATGTTTCTCAAGAGAGGAAAAGTAATGTAAAAAGAATATTTGGAGCTGAGAAACTAACTGACTCCTCAAGGGGAATGGAGAAAAGAAAGGTATTCCCTTGGCTTATTGGCACAGCTGAAAACTCTCAATGAGGACAGCTAAAAAAAAAAAATAGTTAAATTTCATTTATGGTTTTATCAGGAAAAAAAGTGAAGGTGCCACTTTTACTGGATCCTGATATGGTCCTAAAATTCACTTTTAAAATAAATCTAACATCTTCTTTTATATCTTCTTTATCTTGGCAGCCTATAATAATGAAATATTAACTTACACTAATCAAAAGTGGTATGTGAACTTTGGATAATCATTTAACTAAATAAACCCTGAACTAAAGTCAGTGTACTTTAAAAAAAAAGTATAAACCAAATAGCAAGTCCCCAAAAAGACTGTTTATTTGTGCAAATATACCAAGTAAAATTCCCACAACCAGACTTTCTTCGTGCTCAGATATTTTCTGTCCTTCAATATCAGAATAGTATGGAGAAAGTAAATTCTAAGCTTTTTGAGGCCTCATGAAATGTAAAAGGAAAAAAAAAGAATCACCTACTAGCTATACATCATATTTGTACCTGAAATGCAGTGACAATTTTTTAGAAGTATTGTTATGATACTAAAAGAAATGTAGCACAGTGCCCATCTATACCACTGCAGTAGTATTATTTTAAAAATCTTTTTAGGGATCAAGTGACAGCACCTCTAGATCATTTCTCCCACTTGAGAGAAAATCATGAATTTATATGATAGAAGAATTATCTTTACCAATATGAGTCTTACATACACTATTTCCTATTCATTGCATAGAATCCGGTTCAGTCTTACCTATCTATTTTAATCAAGATGTTGTGCATAATCTGAAGCACTGTTTAAAGTCTGATTATTATTCTAACAAAAAGGGAAAATGAAAATGTCAAAAAAGCAGCTGAGTGGAATCCCGTACACCACATAATTTTAACTGTTTTGTCTGTGCGAGTCTAAGTTGCTTCACTCTCACAGTAGACATTTCAACATGGGGTCAAGCAGCACAAAACAAATAATCTTCTAAGAAAACACTCGACTATCTGACTCAAGTTATAAAATAGTTTTCAGTTTCCATCACTAAATGGGATATATTATCAACAGACAATATTAATACCTATACTCTGTAGACACAGTTTTGTAAGGGCAATGCATGGTCTCTTATTGGGCATGTTAATTTGAAAGTGCAAATAAAATGAACAAAAACAAGCAGGAAAAAGGTTGTTCTATATTTTGGGAGAACTGTAAGGAGTCTCAACCTGCATGTGTAAGAGTACTCTAGAAGCCTAGATCATTTTCACTCACCTTTTCGTTTAGGAAGATTGTCATCAGTATGCCATCACCACCTGGAGGCAGGGTTACCAAATTTCTCTTGAGTTTCCAAGAGGAAATACCCAAGGTGCTGAGCAAGCAAGCAATAGGAAAGGAAAATACACTTTTTAAAACCAAATGATTATGAAGCATCAGCTGTTAAATGGTGAGAAAAGCTGCTGCAAAACTGTAAAACTACATCTTTAATCTATTGCACTAAATATTTGGCATTTTCACAATTATATGTAACAAACACACAGTTTTGCAAGCCTGCACTATGTGTCCTTATGCAAAGACAATATACATAATGGAGTTGCTGGCTGGATATATTTTCTTTACTTTTGTTTCTGTAACTGTAAAACAGACAAATACAAGAATTTTTCCTTTCACTGCTTCTCCTACCTGCCTGACTGCCCTGAAGCTTTTGCCTGACCAGGCTGATCTTCACTAACTGGAGAAATTATGTCAAATTGTATAGGTGTGTCAGGGGCAACAAGTGAATCCAAGGAAAGTGTTGACAAAGCTGCTGATTCAGATCCCAGGGACCCAGAGCTATTAGTACGAGCTTTCAGAGGACGAGATTGTCTAAAACAAAAGAAAACAAAAAAGATGGATGTAAGCTCATAGATAACAAATGAAAAATCACAGTGGTCACAAATATTATGAAACTTGGGAAAAATAAAACAAGACAAATATTAAAAGAAATTTAAAAGGAACAATGTTATTTCAGAGTAAAAAGAAATGAAGACTAGGTTCATTTTCAATCATTTTTTACTTTCTCATCACAACTCATATGGCAATAATCTACTAGCATATGAAATATCCTACAGCTGTTGGTCTGATGCCAGTTAAAAATACTAAGAAAATTGTATCAAGATTGTCAAAGGCCAAAAACTAGACATATGTCTTAAATGATAAAATACCAAAAGTGGATATACTGGTAGACCTTTTATTTCTTAATAATGCATTAAAATATTTATCACAACTGTATTTGCTACACTGTTCAAGAACTTGTTTTATCATGTTCAAGCCTTTTCTGCAAATCATGTTATTTTAGAATCCTTAACCAGACACCCATTAGAAATCTGCTCTTAAAATGAACAACTGTGCTGTTATGTACATTGTTGGCCGCATGCTCTCATGTCTCTGCTGGAAAGAAGGAGATGGGGTGACAGCCTCCAGAGCTGATTGATTCACACGAGCAGCAATTTCCTAGGTAATTAGAAGAAAAAAAGGTAATTGAAAACATTTTCTCCAAATTCAGCCTAGAATTTTCAGTTTAAATTTCATTTATATGCAATAGGAGCACTATAAATTGAACCTATGCTAGAACCACATGTTCCTACCAAGCACAACAGTAAACTTGCATTAGTTTTTCTGTCCTCATCATGCAGATTTCCAGTTTTTTATTTTTAAATATACACACTTGTTTTAGGATTTGCGAATTCTAATAAAGGACTCTTTGGTAAGGAAAATACAAAATTGCCTAAATAGGCAAACTTCTGGTTGGTGAGGAGGGATAAATACTGCAAAAAAAGTTATCTGAAGAGTCCACAGAATCCAAACGTTAACTTACAAGACAACAATGTGTGAAAATGCGAGAGAACTTCATAGTTCCCAAAGACCTGTACCTGAAATCTGAGCACTAATTATCTTGTTTGTGGCTCTCAATTGTGAGACCATATTTTCAAAGGAGACTCAAACATGTCTTAGAAGATATAGTTGGAATTTCATTGAGTACACTCTCAGAGATACCCTTTGAAAAATCTGGTTACTTCAATCCAAAATTCAGAGTTTGCATCTGCCCATACATAAAAGATACCACGCATTTTATCCCTCGCTTATGTCAGATTTAGTCAAAGCCATTTTAAATGGTGTGAAGTTGGATGGTGAGACATTTGTACCTGTACACTTTTCCCCCAATGTACATATCCTTGAAGAAACTAATCCTACTAGCATTATGACAACAGCATGCCATAAACTATAAATTCTGAATAGACAATACTATTTAAAATTAAGGATTTTCAAAATTGCCTGAAGTTCGGTGTTCAACTCTCAACTAAATTCAGTGAGAATCAGTCACCTAATTTCCTTTACACCCTTGGAAATCTCAACCTAAACTCTCATTTCTCGTTTAGATTTCATTAAGGTACTGGCATTATGTGACAGATAAATCTTTTAAATATAACTTTGCACACATTTTTAAAAGTATATTAGATAAGTGATAACAAAATCATTATTGTATTTAAAATTCATGAAGTGATCGTATTTATTCTCAAAACCAAAGGGCCAAAGTCATCCCTTACTTCAGTGGGCGCACCATCACTGATGTAACGCAGCTGCACCTGTTATCAGAAAGTCTCAGGAGATAGCCATGTTGGTTTGTAGCTTTACAAATCAGCAGTCCTGTGCATCTTAGAGACTTACAAATTGATCAGATCCGGAGCTTTTGTAGGTAAAACCCACTTCTTCATATGCAATTAGAGTGGAAAAAACAGAACAGCAAAAAAATAATCCACCTGACACTAGCAGGACCAGTTTATGCAGCAAATTAAGTTGGATGTGACTCATTCCTGTGAAAATCAAAAGATGGGGAAATTGCCTTTGTGGCTCCAGGTAACTTGCTGTACCCTTCCCACAATATAAACCCTGGATTCTGTATTTCAACTCCACTTCCATCTGAAGAAGTGGGTTTTACCAAAAAGACCAAGAAGTCCTGTGATACCTTATAGACCAACAGATCTATATGTTATCTGTTGGTCTGTATGGTGCCACAGACTTCTTGTTGTTTCTGGAAATACAGACTAACATGGCCACCTCTCTGATACGTTTTACCTTAAAAAAATAAATACATAAAAAAAAATTTTAAAAAACCCCTCAATGTCAGAATGATATACGACCCCAACTCTGTATGCGTCATCAAAATATACATGTATGTAACTCACATTTGGTTTATGGAAGTTCGTGACTGTGCATTAGGGAGTACAAAAACCTTCACTTTCCTATTTATAGGTTAGTTAATGTAGACCCAGTCACACAAATAGCTGTGCTATTACCCACAAACTCACTACTAGTCCAAAAATTGAAAACCGATATCACAAGTGTCATTTTTGTTTCACACTGAAGTAGCAGATGTATACTTGTCAAGTTTCATATATTCAGTGAGAAGCTGACATTTCATGATTCCATAGTGGATTCAATTGAATACAGTGCCTGTATACTATGCTTCCATTGTTTTCAACTCCAGAATATGATTAATGGAAGGTTACCATTCTAGCATTCCACAACACCACACCTGCCATTCAAGTAAACTAGCAGAAAGCAGTAATGCTACCTGTGAGAGTTCCTTACCTGATGAAAGTAAAAGGCATGCGTTCAACCAATTACCCTAATTTACTAGGATTTTGGGAGTGCTCCAAGACCTCATCATTCAGGTGAAAGAAATATTTATTCCTTGCTTGTGAAAGTTTATAGTGCTGCCAATACACAAGCTGATTTACAAAACAGCTATGAAAAGCTTATGATCGGAGATAAAATAAGGAATCAACTTAATTTTATACTATAAATTTAAGTCTAGTAAATCTTTTAAAATGAATACATATCTAATTTTAAATGTATTCTTTTGAGTTAGTTTGGGGTAATACCAAAAAAAAATATCAAAATTACCTCAGGGTTTTCACTCAGATATATCTGTTTAGAGATGTTGTTTATTGTACATATCCACTAAAAGAAAAAAAGAAAGCATTAATAAGTACATCATAGTTTTAAAATCCTGTTTAAATACCTTAACTATTTTTTCCACCCACCACCTACCTGCACTTAATTTGTATTTTAAGGAATGACAATCAAGGGCCTAATGGATTTCGCCAAATTTGTCATGAAATTCTCACCCCCAGAATACGAACTATGATTTTAAAAAATAGTGCAGCAGCATCTTAAAAAGGCTGCTGAAAGTTGCAACTCCGAATTACAGAAACAAAACAAAACAAAAAAAACAGTATCTTGCATGCTCACAAAATTATGTAGTTTACTTTTACCATGATGCTGTAAATTTTAGTATATCTGCTACGAAATATTTTAATTTCTTGCAGCCAGTACCCGTTTTGTCTTCTGTCTCCCTGCCTTACTGAAACCTGCTTACGCCAGTCTCTTTACTTGTCAACTTTTCCCTCAAATGGGGAGTAAATTGAATTACAAAGCATGATGCCTGCACTGTTCCATGGAGGCCAAACTGTAATCTAGCTTGTAGCCAAAAGAATAGGTTAGCTAGCTAGGCACAGTGCAACAGTAGAGGCCCAAGAAAGTGGGGAGGTGAGCTGCTGAAGCTGACTACAAGCCCTCAACACTCTGGCACACATGTGAAAAGGAGTTTATGAGCTGGGCTGCTGGATGGGAACTGAGGTCCAGAGAACAGTGCTGAATCAATTGGACATTTTAGCAAAATCCATTCTCAGAAACAATCTCTGTCAAAAATAACTGATGAATTTTATATGTGAGTATTTTCAGCTGAGTTCCACATTTGTGCTGAGGAGGGAAGAGGCTGAGAATGAAGAGTACATCCAGAAAAAAAAAAGTCACAGGAGTTTAGGAGTCCTTGTCAAAGGGTATGGCTGCGTCTACACTAGCAAGTTCTTTCAGAAGATTTTTTCAAAAGAAGGGGGCTCTTTTGAAAGATGCAGCGGAGCATTTACACACACAAAGCGTTCTTTCAAAAGTAAATCAAAAGAATGTGACACTCCTTTTGAAATCACTCTTCCTTTCCCATTTCAGGAAGAGCACCCCCTTTTCAAAAGCTTCTTTAGAAAGACAACTTGTGTAGACGCTCCACAGGCCCTCTTTTCCCTGAAAGAGCAGTCCTCATGAGGCCTAATTTTTTATCCCTGGTCTGTATTTTGGGAAGAGCAGGGACTGTGTGGACACTCTTTTGAAAGAGCACATCACTCTTTTGATCAGCTTTTTTGTGTGCAGATACACTCTTTCAAATGAAATTCTTTTGGAAGAGTCTTCCAGAAGGGCTTCTTTCAAAAGATCTCTGTAGTGTAGATGTAGCCTATGGGATTCTAATGTTTGCATCCTTTATTCAGCAATGACCCAGAGCAACATGATTTTTGCCTGTCCCTCTAACTGCCTGCCCAAGCTTGTATTACAGAAATCACAACACTTGCAAATGTTTTCTATTCTTGCGTCCAGAAATTCTATAATAAAAATTAATACAAGGTAATAGATTTTTATTTAACAAATATTTAAAGGTATTTAACACACTTGTTCTACAGAGTTTCTGGAAAACTCTAAATAGAGTAAAAAATTTAGTGAAGTGCTTTTGGTCAATGTGCTTCATCTGAGCAGTTTACCAATAGATTGTTTTCCTTTCTAATCCAAGGGAGGAGGAACATAACCAAATGAAGTCTAAATTCTATCACTGAGTACCCTCCTTTGCTTGCTCAGCATAGTTTATAACAATTACATTTTATGTTTGTGGTAAATCACAGCCAAATTATTTCTATTTTTATAGCTAAAAACATCTCTTTAAATTAAAACATTTAGGCCATGTCTACACCAGCCCAAAACTTCAAAATGGCCATGCAAAGGCCCATTTAGAAGTTTACTAATGAAGCGCTGAAATACATATTCAGCGTCTCATTAGAATGCCGGCAGCTGCGGCACTTCAAAATTGACACGGCTCATCCAGACGGGGTCCTTTTCGAAAGGACCCCGGCAACTTCGAAATCCCCTTATTCCTATCTGCTATAAGGAATAAGGGGATGTCGAAGTTGCCGAGGTCCTTTCGAAAAGGAGCCCGGTCTAGAGGAGCCACGTGGCGGCGAGGCACGTCAATTTCGAAGTGCCGCGACTGCCAGCATTCTAATGAGACGCTGAATACGTACTTCAGTGCTTCATTAGAAAACTTCGAAATGGCCATTTGCATGGCCATTTCGAAGTTTTGGGCTAATGTAGACATAGCCTTAGGGAAAAGAAGATGTGAACTTCCACTCTTCTTCATTCTCTCTGCCTCTCTACTTGACGGAACACCCCAAGAGGTGGGCACTGAACATGAACACTGACTGGTTTTCCAGTGGCTACATACTTGCATTAGCAACTACAGTGTATGCTAGATCTACCCTTCAATTTGAAAGAAGAGTCTCCTAGAGTGGGGGAGCTGCCTGGAGGAAGAAAGTTCAGGCAGAGGCAGCCAATGAGGTTTGCCATATTCCACTGATGAAGAAACAGGACCAAGCTGTTTAAAGTTCCTTAGGCACAGCTGAAAGTCCTCTCACAAGAGAAGCAAAGTCTGCTACTGAAAGCTGAAGAAAAATAGGGCTCAGGGGAATTACTTAAAAGTCAGCTGTTCTGTCTAAAGCACAGGAGTCTGAAAGAGCCTAAAAGGGGTGTGGGGGGAGAGGGAGGTTCAGGGACACTGGGGAAAGCCTTAGACTTAAAGAAAGGAGGTACTCAGGTGATGGAACTTCCCCCCCCAGTGGCAACCAGCCCCCATATATATATTTTGGGTGCAGGGGTGTGGGTTGGGGGGAGTGCAGAGCCAGTTGAAGAGGTCCCCCGGGTGGCAGCAATACCCTGAAAATCTTAGCCTCCAGCGGAGATTGCCACTGGGCGGTAGCAAGCCCCGAAAATCCTTCCTGCTCTTGGAGCCCTCACTGAACACAAGCCAGGACATGGTCCTGCCTGGCAACATGGTCTGCACTGAGTAGCAGGCACATCCTTTTATAGGGTTGAGGGCTAGCCACGTGATGTGGCTGAGCGCAGGAAAGAACATGACTGCGTGGCACCTGTGGAGGGTGAGGGGGGCACCTGTGCACAAATGTAAAAAATGCAGAAAAGAAGTTTCTTGGACTCTTATACAAGAACACCCTCAATAACCTAGCTCCCCCATTGTGTGATGGAGCAGGGGCTGGAGCCAGTGCGGAAAAAAACATCAAGTGCTCAGCTAGCAGAGGGTAGCACAACACCATAGTTGAACTAATAGCAAAAAAAGAAAGATGTTTCTCAGCCTCTCACACAAGCATGACCCCACAGCCCAGGGCTTCCTGGTGCGAAACTCAAATTCATGGGCTTCCTGTTGCTTAATTTCTGAGCACCTGGACAGCAGCAAAAATGGAAGCAGACAGATTGGAGCACTGTGGGATACATACGGGACATCTCTGGAGGCTAATGAATCTGATACAAAGACATAGTGCTTCCACACTAGTCTTTATTCGAACTTTTAAATTCGAACTTGACGCTATACCCAGCTGGTTCCAACGACATTATAGCGATATTAGCGCTCCCTAATTTGAGCTAATGGTATTTACGCTGAAGACAGTGACTTCTTAATATCAAGCTAACTGCCTTAAATTCAAATATCTCATAGTGTAGATGGCGCTTACGTATACGGGACTACTGTTTAATCCCAGGATGGAAAGACTTTATAACTGGATAGGTTTGTAGCCTGTATGCAAATTAATCACCTCCAACAAGAGTGGTTTTCCACAGAGTAATGAGTGGGACCTGCATAGGTGTATTCTTGCTGTAAGGGAGATCAGGAATCTCAACCCATATAGAAGAATGAGTATCTTACATAGCCAGAAAGCAAACATTTGGTTTTCATTTGAAACATGTACTTGCTTGTTTGATTTCCCAGCAGAGGGCAGTGAGACATGCAGTCTTCTTAGTAGATGGTGAAAGCATTAAATGTGTTACTATACTCAGTCTCTGAACCTCTTGTCAAGGATGCATGATCTTGTGCTTGCCTCTTATTTCTAAAGCTACCACCAGAAATAACCTGAGTGAAGCCACTATGCAAGCATAATTTTTTTACAAAATTAATTCTATAATCTTTTGACCAAATGCTTTTTAAAACAAGTTCTGGATGTGATTTTCCTCTTGTTTTGCACAAAGAGGCTCAGGATACTTCCTTTTCTAATCTATAATTGACTCGAAAGAAAAAAAAACAAACAAACAAACACACAACACTTCCTGCTTACTGCATCCCCAAAAAGGCATGCAGTAACTCTGTTCTCCTTATTGCCAATGACTTCTCTGGACATACCACCCCTGCCCCCCCGAGTTAAACCCATAGCTCCCCCACTGACAATCATTCTGCTGGCATAGATTTCCCACCCCCCACAGGATCCCTTCTTGACACCTGTCAGCATTGACAGAAGAGATCTTCAGGTCACTATTCACTTTTGGGTCACCTAGGTGGTAAAAAATATTTCTTGCATGTAATGATCTACCAGAAAATGCATCTTACGCACCGCTGCAAGCTTACCTCTTCATAATCTTTTTTACTTTCTGCCTGCAAGATTGCAGATCTGAAAGAAGAGAGAACAAACATTTCTCAGGATGACTTACTTGAAAGAAAGAGATCCTTCCACTAATTCTTTTTGTCTGTCTGTCTGTTCAGAAGTAAATGTTCCCCATGATACATGCATGTAACTTCTACTAAGAACACTGAGAGCTATACATCTATACTAAACAGAAAAAATGTGTTAACTGAAGATGCAAACAATCTTATTTCTATGCAAAAATCAGGCAAAGAGGCTTGCTGTGCACATACAGCAATTGAGCAGTGAGATACATGGTCAGAAACAGGTTACACAGTTTCACGTCTATGGGAATATTTACACAGCAACTAGATATCAATGACTGGCCTGTGTCAGCCAACTTGGATTTGGAGCTGTTCCATTGCTGGGGCTTGGGTGTAAGGACCCTGCGACTGCGAAGGTCCCAGAAATTGGATTCCACTCAGAATCCAAAAGTCTACATAGCAATGAAACAGCCCCACAGCCTGTGCCCCACAAGCACTAGTTAGCCTGTGCTGGCTCCAAGTGCCTAGTTACTGTGTAAACCCTATGAAGGTACAAGATTTCAAGTGTTTTATAGGTTATTAACAGAAGGGGTTGTTTTTAAATTTAATAGTTCAAGATGAAAAAACTGGCCAGACCATCATTCACCATAAAAAGAATGGACTGGAAAATAAAACATTTTGCCTTAAGTTTAGCTATATTATTTGTGGACCTACTTCAAATATTCTATCCTTTCAAAAACATCCCAATTGTTTAAAAAAAAAATTCAATATAAGAATACATAGGATGTTTTTGAAAAATTCTTCTCCAAGTTTTAGAACTAAATCTCAGTTAAGATCTAGTTTACGTGGAGAAATATTTTCTTATACTATTTTGTAAATCCACTGGTAAATTGAAGAGGGTAACACTATCTCATTCCCAAAATGGAAGACCTTGGAATTCTCCAAAGGAAAATGTTAATTTAAGCGTCTCCAACTTTTTTACTCCAGCATGTAAATATTACTGCACAAAGGGAGGAATGGAATATTAAAACTTCCTTTTTGAAGAAAACCTTGCTAAATTTGGAGCTTATCATGAAAAAGCAGTATTTATTTTGGTATGGCAACCTCAGTTCTAAAGTTGCTGGGAAGGGTAAGACTCAAAGAAACAAAGCCATGGATGATTTTGTTCACAGAGATACAAAAACCATTGTTTTTGACAAAGGATTTTGAAAAGCACTTCATAATTTCTATGCATGTAAAGTTATTATTCAGATCACTTTCGCATCCATGTGTGCAAGACTGTGTTAAATATATCAGTTGAGAAACAGCAATTCAAGTTACTATGCAGATGTTTATTAAACATGAAAAAATAAGCTATTATAAAAATTTATATTTTTTAAGTGGTGTCTCAGACTACCAGAATGTGCTACAGCACAATAAAGATCAAACTGGAATGAAATTCAGCACTTATAACACACTTAATTGTTCTAAGGCTGAATGTTAGGTTGCAACAGTAGGGGATACAAGAGTACTTATACTTCATTATCTCAAAACACCAATTTATTGCAGAATATTTACATTTCTAATACTGTATATCATCTACCCTTAGAATGCATTTTTGTAATACGTTATGTTAAACATATTGAAACAGTTATATTCTCCTTAGCATGAAACTGCATTTCGCACAGTTAAGGCTATGTTCAAATCTTATTTAAAAGTAATCATCAAGCTTAGCTCGCAGATATCACACACAAACAAACAGCCCATTTTCTGAGAATCCAGGATGCGCTGGCAGCCTAGTCTATGGGCATCAGAAATTAAGGGTTACTCCTACAGCTGCATGAAAGGACTTTAGTGTTTTTAGTGAATGCTACATACTTGAGTGAACTATCCCTCAGCAAAAATTCAAGAATTACACTGATGTTTGATATCTCCGTTATTTAGAACTACACAAACCTAAGTAATATTCGTAAACGTGCTTAATGTTGAACAGTAACAAAGAGGAAGCCGTGCTAGTCTATACACTATCAAAACAAAAAGCAGTCAAGTAGCACTTTAAAGACTAGCAAAATGGTTTATTAGGTGAGCTTTCGTGGGATGGACCCACTTCTTCAGAACATAGCCAGACCAGAACAGACTCAATATTTAAGGCACAGTATTGAGTCTGTTCTGGTCTGGCTATGTGCTTAATGTTGCACACTGTATTTACAGTTATGCATATCTTGTTAATAATGTAAATGTGAAAGCTAAATCTCAGAAGCACAGACTTCCATATATTGCTGGAGCAATCTCACACATTAGCATTCTGAGTCTCTCTTGATATGTATTTAGATTTCAGTGCAGGTATTTTGGACTGGGCAAAATAAAAAGTGATGTTCACACTGTTTACATGTTAAGCAACTTGTACCCTACATTTTCATTTAATCTGACTGTTTATGGGTTATGAAACTGTTGTGGGCTTTGATTATTACAATTGTTTTCAGTAGCTCCATCTGGCTGTTGTTTAAGATAGGGTGGAGGAAAAATGGCAGTGTGTAGAGTTGTTTTTTAATAAAATACAAAGCCAACATATGTTCAAATTTTAACCAGCCAAAATTGAAACATGTTTTTTTCAGTTAAACAATATAGTGTCATTTAGAGATAAGAATTAATACTAACTTCTTGCCATCAAAAGATGTAATCTGAAAGCAGTATCTTCTGTCCTCACAGTCCACAGCCATCACAGAACAGTTGTCTATGTCCATAACAAGCCCCCCAGCTACATCACCTCTTGCCTGACTCATTAGGTTTCCACCCTGAGTAAAGTAGAACTGTCTGTCCCAGCTGGAAGACACCAGACCAGTCTTACTAAAACAAGAAAAAAAGATTAATTTAGTGGACTACATTTTAAACCAGACATCTAAGTTAGAAAAATACAAGAGAAATCAGAAAAACAAGACCTCCAATCTTATGAATATAAACCCAAAAGATTTTCACTAAAGCCTAAACTAATCAATACAACATAGTTGGCTTCATTAGAATTTGTACCCTTTTATGTCAAACTAAACAGGTTTAAATAGCCCACAGCTGTACAATGAATCACATAAAAGTAACATGCTAGCCAAAAGTTATAGCTATACAAAACTTAATTACAAGTAAAGATTAAAAACAATTCTGTTTTAGCCAGTGGTGTTTAGATTGTTGCCTTATGGGTCACAAAAAAAAACAACAAAAACAAAAACAAAAAAACCCCACCATCTTTTTTTCTCCTTATTTTCTTTGGTGGTAGGATGCAGAATTCTCTAATAATAAACAATGTATTTTGTTTGAATCTTAGATGTCAAATGTTAATATCAACATAGCAAACTACTGTTTCATTATGTTCCACCCAACTTATTTCTTTGATTCACAGGAACAGATGGCAGGAGCCTCAGCCTCATGTAGCCTCAGCTGATCTATACAAGAGGAATTTCATAATAAATGAAACGGGGTATTAAACCGAGAACATTGAACACTGGAACTTTACCTTTCTCTTTTTGTACAGGCCTTCTTACTTCATATATTAACTACAAAAGTTGTCCTATTTAAATAATTAATATTTCAAGTTAAAAAAAGTACTTACTCTTTGTTTAGGTTTTTAATGTAATGCTGAATATTCACAAAAGTCGGTCTAGTGTAATGCATAATATGTTTTCCTTATATTTCAAAAGTACAAATTCTTATTCTACTGTAATCCAAACTTTCACCCTACAGTTGTGTTTTACATAGATAATGAGCAACACAATATGGTATTAATTTGCACATACTGGGCTATTCTGAAATTACTATACACTTACTATTGAATATCTACATAAATCTCCATATTTCTTGTGTAGGCACAAATGTCCTGGAAATTAAGTTTCATTAACAAAGGAGCATTTCTCTAACTACTAGGTGGAAATCAGGAGGCCTGGCTCTACTCCTAACTTTGGTGAAGTCACCTGATTTCCCTCTGTTTCAGTGCCCCCATCTTATGGCATTAACTCCACAGACCTTTCATTTAAGGCAACTGGCTGAACAACAGGTGAGCAAATTACTAAAACTCAAAAATTAATGCCAAGCAATTCACAACTCAAATCTTTCCTGTGAGGAGAATATGAAAAACGAAGCACGTCAAGCTCCACTGTGACTGGTTCAATTTGTTCAATTAAACATTTACTTACAATCCAACAAAACTTCATGTTTCCTTATCCAACATCTTTTACTTAGGGGGAATAAAAAGAGTACAGTTCTTCTGACATTTTCAGAATAATAGCAGGTAGCTTACTTCCTTGCATTAAGATAGCCAGCTTTCTGTGTTAGATTTCTATGGACAGGAAATTTTGTTGTATCGGGATCAGGTAGATATAATGGATCACTGGCTACTTCCAAATCCTCTATGGTCTGCTGCATGGTTTCCACCTCACAATCCATTTCCCTACGAACACTAAAATAACATAAAATGAGTTATTAACAGAAATGATGTAGCAACAGGAAGATTCAAAAAACAAAACTAATGAAGGCAATATGAGGCATTAAGGCAGAGGTGGGCAATAAAATAGCACTAGATTGCCAGGGTTAGCCCATGGCAGGTGGCCACAGCTGTATTTCCTTGCACCTTTGCAGGTATGGCTGGTTGCTGTTTCTGTTGGCTTCAGATCACTGCTTCTGGCCAATGGGAACTTGGGAAATGGTGCGGAGCAGAACACCAGTTCCCACAGTTCCCACTGGCTGGGAACACCGATCCATGGCTAAGGGAGCTGCAACCACCTGTACCTATGGAGATGGAGGTAAATACAGCAGCAGCAGCAGTCTGCCAGGGGCTAACACTGGGGAACTGGATCCAGCCCACAGGCTGGTATTCACCCACACCTTCATTAAGAATACAGTAAAACCCCCACCTTATGCGTAGGTTGTGTGCCTGGACAACTGTGTTCAAGTCAAATTTCACGCAAGTTGAGTGGGGGCCAGCTCTAGCCCCAGGGAACCCCCCGGGGGGGGGAGGGGGCTTGTGAGCAGCTGTGCCAATCTACCTGCCCCTGGCTCCCCTAGCTGGGAGAGGCATGGGGGCAGACTGGCGGGGTTGCACAGCTGCTCCCCAGCTTAGGGAGCTGGGAGCTGCAGCTGGCAGGCAGAGCGCTGCATTGCCTGGCTGACTCACAGCTGCTTTGTTGTTGGGGATTCCTCCTGGCCACGGCGGCTCCCTGGGGCTGGAGCAGGGCACTGCACTCCAGCCAGCTCCCAGCCCCCATTGCTGCCAGGGTTTACCCCACAGCCAGGTGGCTCCCCAGGGGTGGAGCTGGTAGCGGAGCTGTATTCCAGCCAGCCACCAGACCCCTGTTGCTGCTGGGAACCCCAGGAGCACATGTTCACTTATATGCACAAATGAAGCACATCTAGGGTTTCCCTTTAACATCCAGTTGTTCACTTCGACTCACATTAATCCAATAAATGCATAGAAGTCAAAATCGCTTAAATCAGGGTTTTACTGTACAATTAAATGGGGGAGGGGAACAAAAACAAACAAACAAAAAAAAAACTTACTTTTGTACACTTGTGCCAATATTGGTTAAAAATTCTTCCAGCTGGTCAGTGAGATTTTCTGAACCCATTTTAAAGAAATTTATCTTAAAAAACAAGAAAAAGAGAAACCATTTATTTACCCAAGCAAACAAAATCCAGCTATTTCTGTTCTTTTAAAAATACCTCATAGAAGATACAATTGTAGGAGCTCAAAAATCATTGTGGGGACATCCATCCCCTGAATCTAAAGATTTTGGTACATGAACTTTGTGTCCCGCAAAACCAGTCAAATAAGATGGAAACAGAATACAGCTGTAAAACTTTGCTTTAATGCAGAAAATATTCAAATTTAATTCCTATTTCTATGCTGGAGCTGTAAGAGAGAAGCAGTTGTACTCATATTTAAGAAAAACATAGAAATAATTTCAATCACAAAATGGACGTGAAATAATCCTTTTATGAATGGAAAGAAGGAGGCGGCTAAGTTCTCTGGTAATGACATGTTATCAAAAGGTCTCTGAATTAGCTGACTTCTAAAAGTATTTTGACTACAAAATAAATTTTGATATGTTTGAGCACAAAATTCCTTTCATTCCCTCCACTTTAAAATAGACACTTAAAACTGGTTTTATGGGTAATTCTGCATAAAAACAAAGTAGGAAGTTTTTATATTCCTGGTTTCAGTGATGTCTATGGGACTGTCCACAGATTTCAATGAAGTCAGGGTTTCACCAAAAATTATGACATAGCAAATAAAATGAATGATGGCTCAAGTTCTGTATCCTGATCTATAGGTTATGTATTAATTATATAGATTATCTAAAAATTCCAGTTATCACTTGAGGATTGACTTTGAGGGCTGTCCCAAGAGCAGGCCCAGTGTTATTAAAATTACTATACAGTTGGGAAATTTGATGTGCACAATTGCAACACTCATGCTACAGAACTCTCCCAGATTTTCCGAATAGCTTAATACATTTAGTAAAGTCACAAACACGATCTCAGTGAGACAGCTAGAGAGACTATGAAACATTCACTTGCATGTCCATATACTCATACCGCCTCTTGCGGGACAACATGAAATGTTAGCCATTATCTTCATTATCACCAGTGGTCATCATTCTGGAAAGGGCTACATCTCTCCTATTTCCACAGACTGGGATGCAACTTCCATGTAACGTTGAGCTCACTATATCCAGTGAAGTTGCCTTATTTGTATTTCCTCACATTACTACTGTTGAAATCTCCTTTCTCTACAGATTAGCATACCAATACTTGTAACTAACATTTCAACTTGTGATCTTATTCATCACCTCTTGCTTAAGTGGATTTGCACTTACTATTTCCATTTTTCTTGTGGTAGCACTTAATGAAACATTCTACCTCACACTACTGAACAAACTCTTTTTTGTTCCTAAAATCTAAAAGTAACCACTGATCTATACTCAGAATTATGGCCTACTTAACCACACTTAAGCTACTTTGTGTTTCAACTAGTGTCTTACAGGATACTGTTGGAGCTACAGTGTAGGTGTATTGTATTACAGTTCAATCCAGTGAACTCTTTCATATCTGGCTGCCCCAGGACTTGGAAGTTGCCAGATATTCAAATATTCTGGATAACAGAGAGGTAAGCACCTAGCAATGCATAACACTAAAAAAAAATAAGATATTAAGAAACAAAACACAAATGTATGCAGAGTAGTTTATTTACCAACAACAGTAGTACTGACACTGTAAACTAATACTGCATTTGATGTATTTATTTGTATTTACTCTCACCATACTGTACTTATGGAAAACATAACTAAAATTTACAGAGAGTTAAAATGCCAGTTATTTGAGAGTTCCAGATGATAGGATGCTAGATATGAAAGAGTTTACTGTATAATGAAAGCAGCTAAATATAATCAAGGCAAGGCAGTGACTATAGTAAAGGAAAGCGTTGGGCAATAGTACCTTTTCTAAACTCAGTGAGTCAAAAAGTGATTTATCATAAACTCTCTCTGAATACTTTAGGTAAAAAGAAATGTGAATTGTCAATTATCTTTAGTAACTTAGCTAGTAAACTCAGCCAGAATGACTGTGAACACAAGTCCAGTGCCTCCAGCATTCCAGCAATGATAAGACTGCAATGACTGACTTAAGGACTATTTCTACATCGTGCCACAGTGCACACTATGGTGGAGGGGGTTGGCCTGAGTTGCAACATGAGCCAAACTACTGCCTGATGTGGACACTGTTGTCATGAATGGAAAGGTACCTAGTTTGCATGAACACAGCCCTTTTTCAAACTGGACTATGAACCTTTTAGTTCATACCAGCAGCATTCACATGGGGCATTTAGATCACAAGAGTTCAGGGAACTCTGCAATTCATACCCCACAGTCTGCACAGCAGTGTACACAAGCCTTAAGTTGTCTGTAAAATAGCTGCCCAAGGAGGATAATGCTATACGCTTCCCCATATCTTTCCTTCAGCATGTGCTTCAATACTGAACTGCAGGAACAACGTCTCTTGGAGGTGAGAAGACCATACCACTGCTATAGTCACTCAGTTCTTAGCTTCTCGGATACTTGTCAGTGCCAAAGCTTTAGGCAGCAGTCACCAGTAACACTGTGAAAAAGTTCCTACAAGAAATTCTATGACAGGTACTCCAACCTTATTTCACATCTACAACTTTCAGTGTTAGACGTATCCACCTGAGCTTGCATATATCCTAGCAAGGGCTCCAGCATGGCTATTTTTTTCTTGTACTGCAGAGTATTTAATGCACAGAAATAATGCATCATGGTCTGATGCTGTTTCTTCTTGGAAGTATACACATCTTCTGTAACTTCATACTTGACCTAGAGAGCAAAACATAACAAAGTCTGTAACTCACTGTTTAGCATGTGATTTCTGCACAGGTTTATTTATAACCAGCTCTGAAATACTACCATTAAAAAACAAAATCCACCGTATACCAGAAATGGCACTTTTTGCCACAGGACTCCTTTTCTAAAGTTTATGGAAGAGGAATCCATGGTAACCAAACCCTGTATTCTATTTTTTGAGGACTGAGAAGTTCTCTCTTTAGCCATATACATCAGAATATAATTACTTTACACTTCTACAATGTGAAAGCAGCATTTTTTGTCTGCTCTACAAAGTTGTCTCTATTTTTAGAACCTGAACTATCAGACTTTACGTCTACTCTGTTTCATATTATTTACCATCATTGGAGATTGTCTTTTCTATAATATTTTTGTTTACCTCCCGTAAAGAGGCTTCTTAGAAGTAAGTCTCACAAACCTTTTCATTTTCTCTTCTTTTTGACAGCCGACTGTATCTGTTAATGGCAGTATCATGATCTAAATAATAAAATATTTAATTTCTTAGTCATTTAATAAATTAAATTGATAACATAGGAAAGATATAATAATGACCAATATTTAAATTCAATGAAACAAAATAAAACCACTTATATTTTTAGTGATTTCTTTCACTGACACATGGGACACAAGGTACTCCCAAAATTAAAACCTTAATTTCTTAACAATGACATTACGTGGATATTGTTTGTTCTCTTACTTATTATTCCTCTATCCTGTCTACCTCAGCTAGAGAAAGTTTTTAAATAGTTATGCATGCATTTTAACAAAAATTACAAATGGAAGCTGTTAAGAAAACTTTCCCTAAATACCCATTTTTTTAAGTGATCATGCCACAGTTTCTGAAGTGGAAAAACACTTTTATTAATAAACTCACTTGCATATTCTGTTTTATAAAGAAAATAGGTTTCAAGCTTGTCCCCTTTATTAGTCCATATGAAAAGGATTGACCTTAAAGAAACTCAGTTGGTGTAGGAGGGAAGATGAAGGAATGGGATGGGAGTGGGGGTCTGGGCAGGAGGGAGGGTACAGGAACAGTCTAGGGGCATGGGGTCTGGGTTGGGGAGCTCGGACACTTATCCTGGGACACACATGGCTCTGTGACCTCCCACCTGGCTCCCAGGCACAATCTTCTGCTGCTGCAACTGGCCAGAATTCCAGCCAGAGTGGTGGGATAAAGCCTCCAGGCAATGCCCCTAGTGCTACCACTTCCCTCTCCTCCTCCCCAGGCTGGAGGAATAGCAGCACACGGCAGTGGTGCTGCATGGAGCCACTTCCTGCACCTTGACAGAGCATGTTGGCCAGATCTGGCTTGCCTGACTCCAGCTCATGAGTCTCAGGGCTCCACACTTCCCACCCCACCACAGCCTGGATACTAAGGCCTGCAGTCCAGATCCCGGCAAGCTGAAGTCTGGATTTGGACCGTGGGCTGGGTGTTCTCCACTCCTGATTTAGGAGGTCCAGTAGATGCACTAGGTCAAGCACCGCTAGTGTTCCCATCAAACCCAGTGGTGCACAGGGGTTGCAAGGTGTAAGGGGAGTCAACATCAGAGTTCCTTCTATCAACCATCCACAGTGGGTATGCTGCAGTAAGTTGAACTAAGTTACATCGACTCCAGCTACACTATTCACGTAGCTGGAGTTGTGTAACTTAGTTTGACTTTGCCGTCTGTTGTAGGCCTGAAATAAGGCAGGGTGAGTAATATCAGGTCAGGGCTATGGAAGCACACCAGGCCACATAAAACTAGTTTGTTTGTATTCCAATTTTCCATAAAACTTAGAGACTCCACACTGGGACTTTCAAAGAGAGCTAGGAAAATTATGTGCACTGAAAATCACTTTCAAATAATCAGCTTACCTCCTAATTTTATATTCTGTTGTACAAATATTCACAGTAAATTAAATTTTTAGGGTGCACATACCATTGCTGGCAATTTGGAAAACTTCTTTTAAGGTCAGTATCTCTGGGAAAAAACATTTGAACAAGAGGCCAAAGTCAGAAGAAAATGACAGTACAATAATGTAAATAGTTGCTCTAGTTTTCTGTTCAAAAGATTGTGATTTCTGCTCCAAAAGAAAAGTACCCTCTATCTCCTGGTCCATGAGGATGTTGAGCACTCCACAGCTAAGTAACTGTTGTAAACTAGAAGTGTTTGTGGAATACATGAAGAAGGTGCATGGTCTCACTAAATGTTACATGCAATCTCAGCTGCAGGATATACTCTTCTGTAGTGAGCAAATTTTCAGCTGCAAGAATAGCATCAGGACTCATCTTCAATAATCACTACTACACTGTGCGGTTACACTAAATGGAAACTGCCATTCATCACAAGTTTACATGGTGGCCTTGTGATGTAGACAAACATCCTTGGGAAGTAGGGTGCAAACTACAAATTATTTAGCTCTTGACATGAATTTTTACTAAGATCAACTATGTGCGTGTTTCTACACATGCCACTTTTTCTGAAAGCAGCATGCTAATAAATGGTCCAAAAAATGCTAATGAGGTGCAAATATAAATTTCCAATGCCTCATTAGCATGCGGTCACATGATTCCAAGTCCAGAAGAAGCTCCTCTGGACTCCACAACAGTGTGTAGAAGCACAACTCCCGGGGATCTCCAGGAAGGAAATCCTCCTTCCAGAAGCTCCTTCCTCCTGAAAATTTTCAGGGTTAGGGAAAAAGTGGCATGTGTAGAAACGGCCTGTGAAAGACAACTGGAAAAAATAGACTTTGAACCAAACTATTTGCAGAAAGAAATTTACAGGTTTGTTGACTTGGCATACAGTTAATTTCTTTAAATATGAACAAAGTTTTGTAAAATATCTGTTTAGTAATTCCCATGTCAATGGTTCACCTTAAAAACATTCCAAATTCGAAAGAGCTACAGTACATTCAAATAAAAATTACGTGATTTAGTGATTTAGCCTACAATTAGGTAGCACAAGAGCGATGGATAAAAAAATCATTATTTAAATCAGTTTGACAACTCTACCTTTTAGATCCCTTTCTTTAAACTGAGTAATGGGAAACATCATGGCATCAGCTAGTTGAGTTGAAAGCACTGCATGACAAGAGCTGAGCTGTAAGGGGGGGGAAAAAGAGTGAATCGTCAGCTATGTAAGTAAGTTCTTGGAAAATACTACTAAATGCAGTTCCACTTGGCTTTAATAGCCTCCATGAACTGAGCTGCTTTGCTATAAATTTGACTTACAGATGACCAAGCAAGTCTTTAAATTATTTTTCCTGACCTTCAGCCATGTTTGCAAGCTACTTCAAGCTAAAAACGACATTCAACACAGTTCTAATTTTAATGTGTTAAAAATCAGTCTCTCTCACTCTTGCAGCTACGAGCATGAAACATATGTTGCAGTAACTGAAGGATTTTTTTGTATTCAAGTTTTGTAGGTCACCTTTAGAATGCAAGTTACACATTGCGTGTGTGTGTATACACTTTTTTATATATTAATCTTTGTATCTATGTGGAAGAATTCCAAAGCACACTGAGATCTTGCAGATTTGTGTTATAAAATACGTCAGTATGGAAAAGATGTTTGGACAACAAAGGATGCATGCAACTTTTTTAGACGATATTTGTACCCTCTCCTGAAAAACTGTCCTCTCTTTGTTCTCAATAAAGTTGAGTGGAAAAAAAATATTTCTATTCCACAGGAAATTTTAAAAGGTCTACTTTTTGCTTAGGACTAGCTCTAAGCAAACCAAAAAAATTGGCATGGCATATTCTAACACTGAGGGACACCTGGCTCAGCAATGGCTTTCAAGGCCTGGTCAACAGTGGACTGATATTGAACCAGGTAGACAGAGCTGGAGCTGGTGTAGGAGCTTTGGGCCTTGGAAACAGATGTTTTCATCTCTGCAAAAGAAAGCTTACAACCCCTGGGACTAGTTAACTGTAAAGGCTGTCCCAAAACCATGGAAGCCAGAGTCTCCAGCTACAGGACAGACTGCGTGTTGGTGCTGCCTCAGACCCTGGTAGCCCAGATTCCCCAGCAGCCTTCTATGCAAGCTGCTAGGAAATTATACTGTGGTTTATCAAGAACCTTGCCTGTGGCTCAATGGAAGACTCAACCACAAGTTTCTGCAGAGCATTTTGGGTCAGATGACTCTGGTGAATTTTCCAACAAAACATGTGTGATGCTGCAAGGAATATAGGTGGCATTATATATAATATATATCTCAAGATTTTGAGAAGTAAAGGCACTTTGAAGTAGCGTGGGCACTACATGCACGCCAGCGCTTTTAAGTTTGACAGGCTAACGAAGTGCTGCATATTCACCGCAGCACTTTATTAGTAATCTCCCATCATCCTGATCAACTTGCCCTGAAGTGCAACTGCTCCTGATTGGAGATAGCCTATGGGCCAGGAGTTTGAGACTCCTGCTATAAACTGAAGCTTTGAACAAAGGACTGATAGACCCATCCAAGCATTGGATGTGTTTTAGAAGGAATTTAAAAGCAAGCAAACTCATCAGTGCTAATAAGAACCCGATACATGAGGAGTAAAGGGACTTTGAAGTAGCCGCAGGTTAGCCATGGCTACAAAGAAGCTAGCACTTTGAAGTTTAACACTTCAAAGTTGCTGCGGGGGAGAATTAGCTTAATGAAGTGCTGCATCTGCACCACAGCACTTCATTAATAACCTCCTGACACCCTACTTACCATACTCCCTTCGAAGTTGGGAGCTAGTGTAGACACAGACACTGTCTCCAAAGTTAATGCTGTAACCTATATCACCATTCTCGAAAAGCACTTCCCATTGATTCCCTCCATGATATTGTCCCTCAAAGCTCTCCACTATCTGCCATTTTATACTGCAAGTTAAGCTTCTGCTCTGGGCTGTTAGGGTGCGTCTATACTAGGAACTAACTTTGAAGTTAACTTCCAAGTTAAGCACTACATCGAAGTAGCCAGCAGAGAGCCTACACACATTTTCCCTTACTTCGAAGTTAACAGGGAACCACTCCGTTTCCGGGAATGGAGTAGTGCCCTAATTCAAAGTTGCTTATTTCGAAGTTGTACTTTGTTCACAACTATGACCCTATTTCTTTTTGCTCTTCTGCCTTATCAAGCCACTTCTCCATCATGGAATCTATGCCAACACTGATTGTCACTTAACCCATCATGCACCAGTTACTGACATGCTACTCCTTATGCATGGAGCATCTTCCCCAAATCAATGTGTGAAATCTCTGCTGCGCTCTACTACTTCAAATGCCTCCTCAAGAACCATTGTTGTTGTGATGCCCACATAAAATAGCCAAATGATCATGGCTGAACAGAACGTCAGTAAGAGTTCCTGATTTTTTTAAAATATAGAGAAGTTGTGGAACTATTAATGCACACATCTGAAGTATGTAAAATTAATGTTACCCTTTTCTTTCCTTCCAATAATTGCTTCCTATTTTTTTCATTCACTTGCTTCATCATGTCTTAAACTGGTCTGCATTAGTGTAAGCAGCAATGACAACTTCAAATGTCTAGTACAATAGGTCCCCTATTTTAACTACAGTTTTTGGACACTATCTCAACACTAATTATAAATGAAAGTGCCTTGATTTAAAGAGGTTATTCACAGTGGTGTCAACAGATATTAAAGACAGTGGAATGAATTTATATCTACAATTCATGTTTACATTATAAATCTGCTACCTTCTAGTTCTGCAGGGTAACAACTTTTATGGCAGCTGTTTACAGACTGATACAGGACATAAAGGAAATCGTTTAGAAACAATGTACTCTTACTTCACAGAACTGATTCTCAGTCTTCAGGCTACACAATTTTATACTGTGTCAAGGGTAAGTAATTAAATTGCTAACATAATTAAATAAATAAAAACTACTTCCAAAAGTTTTTTCTAAAAAAAAAAAGAAAGCTAAGAATGATAAGTTGAGAAGGCTATAGAAGACCAACAAAGATTAAAAGTAAGCCAAAACATTCAAAACTTGCCTCATCTATCACCTTTGCAAACTGCTGAAGGGTAGCGCTCATAACTTCATCGTCGCCTCCTAATGGAAAACGCTATAAAAATAAAGAAAGAAAATGATGACACATCCTTGTGGATAAAAGTAGTAAGCTGTAACCTCACAATATACTTAGTCCAATTATTTTGAAAGGAAAACTATAAAAACTTAAAATACCCATGTTTATATTCAGTAAGTATAATTAATGTGTAGGACATTTTACCGAATAACTTATTACTTGCATGTTAAAGAATATTTATGACAAGTACGGAGTTACTGCTTTTTTGAAATCTGTCAGTTAAGGGCTAGTATTTAGGAAAGATTAGAGTTTGACTGCTTCAGAGAATGACATAATTATTCCAATTTTGTCAACTCTCTCAATTTTAGATTCAGTGTTTTCCTTAAAGCCCCAGGTCCCATAGTCTTGTGATTTTAAAACAATGTCTTAAGTAAACTTCTAGCCCTCATGATTATGGAGAGAAGTTTAAAAGCAGGATCCTAAAGATTAAAAATCCAGAATTCAAATAAAATCCCAAATTTATTGCTGAAAACTTTATACTTTAAAACTAACCATGTTTTTGTTATTCAGCCTTTTTGAATACACGAGGCTGCCAATAATGTTTTTCACCTTGTATTTTCCTTAACAAGAAAATGCCTGGGAATACTCAAATTTTAAAATGTTTGCTTTAGGTTATTTTGTGTCACATTTTAAATATTTCTCCTTCACAGTAGTGTTAGCAATTTTCTCAAGTAGCAGAAAGCCTGAGAACAACAAACCTAACCTTGCATTGTAATGGAAAAGTAAATAAAAAAAAAAACCAAAACACAGTGCCCAATTCTGATACTCAATTCGTAGCAACTGTATTTTAGCACTCAGTCAGCTCTTCATCAGGAAGGACTGCAAGACTTATACCTTATGTCCCGTGAAAAATCATCAAAGTTGTAAATAAACATCTTATTAAAATGAGGAAATTTACATGGTAACTGTGGGATTTTAGCAATGGAATGGGAATTCTCTCATTATAGCTAATATTACAGATTATGAAATCCTCATGTCAATAATCTGGGGCTTTATTTAGGAAAAAACTTTGAAGATAGCAGGGTTTTTTATAGAGATTTGTTTTAATTACATTTGATGCAAACCACTGAGCAGATAGGTTAAAAATAATAAAACGGGAAAATCTGGTACACTTTTTAGGTACTTACCCAATAACACAAGGTAATTAAACAATATTAATCACAAATTATGGAAGGCAATTATTACTGAGCATATCAGAATTTGACGGCAAGTAATTTATCATAGAATCATAGAATACTAGCACTGGAAGGGACCTCGAGAAGCCATCAAGTCCAGCCCCCTGCCCCAATGGCAGGACCAAGTACTGTCTAAACCACTCCTGATAGACATCTATCTAACCTGTTCTTAAATATCTCTAGAGATGGAGATTCCACAACCTCCCTTGGCAATTTATTCCACTTTTTGACCACCCTGACAGTTAGGAACTTTTTAAATGTAACTACCATGACAAAATTCATGGAAGCATGATTTGCTTGCTTTTGCTGTATTTAAAGATACAATCTGGTTACAGATTTTGTGACTTTTTGGGGCCTCTGTGACTTCTTCTGATGCAGGTCACTGGGACTGAGTCAGCCTCCATGGTGCTGGAGAAACCACACTCAGCCCCACCTACAGGATCAGCAGCAAGGCTGGAGCAGCTGCAAGCCCCAGTAGCGTTCTGTTATCCATCCTCCACCATGTCATTTTTTAGCAAAAGTCAAGGACAGGTTGCATTATTTTGTGAATATTTGTTCATTGCCCACATCCTGTCCCTTTTACTAAAAATATCCATGGAAGACTCTTAACCCTATCTATGTTGCAATAAAAACTGCTGTGTAGCATAGCTGCTGTTTCTTTACAAAAAGATACTGCAAAACTAACTGACCATAATTTTAACTGTACAGTGTAGTTGTAGCAGTTTTGGTCTCAGAATATTAGAGAGACAAAGTGGGTAAGGTATTTTATTTGTCCAACTTCTGACAGTAAGAGAGACAAGCTTTTGTGCCATACAGAGCTATTCTTCTGGTATGGGAAGGAAACTCCCAGCTTCACACTAAAATTGAAGGTGGAATATTAGTCTAATTTATGACAGGTCCTCGGAATTGGGTATGTTCAACACAGAACAGAAAGCAACATGTGTAGCTGGTGAGGTTCCTGTGAACAAGTATTTGAAATGGCTCATTTTGTCTGGATCAGACCTGTGCAGTTTTCCACTTTCTGTGTGGGAAATAAAAAAGGCTATACTTCTTAAAAATAGTACACAAAAGCATGTACTAATCTATTTCAAAGTAAAAAGATTTATACTGTACCTGCTTCTCATATTCTTTTAAGAGTTTTGAAGTTAGATGAGTTGCGGCGCTTAATTCATTCTGGTTTAAAATAAAAAAGGAAAAACAGTTTAATCCTATTTTCCTTTCCAATCAGTATCTACTGTGGGCATTATAACATTTTTGAAGAGGAAACATAGGAATACAAAACAAAATATTAAAATGGGACCCATCTCAAAACGTATAGAGCCAGATTTTCAGAGGAACTGGGGACCACCAACTGCTACTGAAGTTAATGGGAACGGTGAGTGCTGAGTATTTCTAAAGGTCAGAGCAACAATACGTATCATGTGCACACTGTAGAATCATCAGGCCCATTAAAATCAGGACAGAATTCAAAACTGGAATTGTCTTGAAATTCACAGATAATACAATATTGGAGTTCACATCAACTATCTTAATTACTGAGTACAGTATTAATTCTGTGTGGAGATGAAAATGGAGGGGCCACCCCAATCTTCCACAAGTTCTCCCAGGACCTCTTTGCTGCACCTGGGAAGCCCTGGAAGTCGAGGCATGAGAGGAGGGCAGCCAAACAACTGGGCATCCGAATTCTGTCCCAGAACACTGGACCAGCCCTGGTGGGGGAAGAGGCTGAACCCACAGGGAGGAGGGCGACCTGAGGCACAGAAGAGCCCAAGGTTGGGCCCAGCACTATGGAGCCCCCAAATCAGAAGAGGAAGGAGCTCCCTCTGAGCTTGAGGACATAGGGTCCTCCCTCCCAAACTCTGCACGGGAACAAGCCGAAGATCCAGTATACCGAAATATACGCCAGGAGGTAGTGGATATGAATGGGGTACCCATGGAGGGAAGACACGAAGGTCAGAGACCATACTATATAATCAGGAGGGACCTACTGTACCATGTAGGCAGAGTACAGGACTAGCTGGCAGATTTAACTCCTGGTGCCCCAAAGACATCGGAGGACGGTGATGGACTTAGCCCATAGCCATTTGTTTGGGGGTCACCTCGGGGTTGAGAAGATCTTAAACCAGATCTTGCAGAGGTTCTTTTGGCCTGGGGTATATGTAGAAGTCCGGTATGACTGTACCTCCTGCCCTGAGTGACAGCTGCATGAGCAGCAGCCACATCTGAGAGCCCCACTGGTGCCCCTACCCATTACTGAGGTCCCCTTTGAGTGGATCCCCATGGATCTAGCTGGCCCACTGGAAAAGTCATCCCAAGGTCACCAGTACATATTGGTATTCTTGGACTATGCCACCAGATACCCAGAGGTGCTACCCCTGCATAATGCCCACTCAAAGACTATCCCAAGGGTGCTAGTATAGATCTTTGCCAGAGTCAGAATCCCCTGGGAGATATTAATGGACCAGGGTACACCCTTCGTCTCCAAACTGATGAAAGATTTGTGTGCACTGCTCCACATCCAGGCCCTGAGGACATCAGTATACCATCCACAGACAGATGGCCTCGTTGAACAGTTCAGTCGCACCCTCAAAAGCATGATCTGCAAGGTAGTGAGCCAGGATGGGAGAGACTGGGATGCTGTGCTCCCATTCCTAATGTTTGCTATCTGGTATGTTCCCCAGGCCTCCATAGGGTTTTCTCTGTTTGAGCTATCATATGGCTGGAACCCCCGAGGCATCCTGGACCTTGCCAAAGAGACCTGGGAGGAACAGCCGAACCATGGGCGCAATATCATTGAGCACGTGCACCAGATGAAGGACCAGAATGCCAAGGTTATGCCCATCGTCCAGAAGCACCTGGAACAGGCCCAAGAAGCCCAGCAGGCATACTATAACCGACAGACAACTGTCTGGAAGTTCAGTGTGAGGGACCAGATGATGGTATTGGTTCCAATGGCTGAAAGCAAATTCCTAGCCCAGTGGCAGGGCCCCTACTAGGTAGGTGAGGCCATAGGAGAAGTAAACTACATGATACGACAACCAGATCGCAGGAAGACTGAGCAGATCTATCATGTTAACCTACTAACACCTTGGCGGGACTGGGAAGAGCAGCTGGCCATCCTGAGCATGTTGGCACCACAGAAAGACCAGGAGAGACAGGCGGGAATCTCCCCACAGCTAAACACCAACCAACAGAGGAAGGTCCTCAACACATTGAAACGGCACGCAGATGTGTTTTCAGCAAACCCTGGAGGAACTACAGAGGTGGAACACCACATTGTCACTGACCCAGGGGTAAGGGTGCATGTGAGGCCTTACAGACTCCCAGAGACAAAACGAGAGGAGGTCCGAAGGGTGGTGCAGAGGATGCTGGACCTGGGCCTTATTGAGGAGCCTCATAGCCAGTGGTCCAGCCCGATCATCTTAGTGCCTAAGCCAGATGGCAGCCTCTAGTTTTGTAACGATTTCAGAAAGCTAAACGAAGTGTCCAAATTTGACGCATACCCCATGCCCCGTATTGATGAACTGATAGATCGGTTGGGAAAGGCCTGCTACCTGTCAACCCTTGACCTGACCAAGGGATACTGGAAGATTCCCCTGTCCTGGGAAGGCAGGGAAAAGACAGCCTTTTCCACCCCAGAAGGACCACCGTCCTCCCATTTGGGTTACATGGAGCCCCTGCAACATTCCAACTGCTAATGGATAAGTTATTACGACCACGCTTTGCCTATGCTGCAGCTTATCTCGATGACATTGTTATTCATAGCCCAGATTGGGACACCCACCTGAAGAAAGTAGAGGCAGTGTTAAACACCCTGAAGGAAGCTGGCCTCACGATGAACCTGACAAAATGTGCTATAGGGCTAACGGAAGCGAGATATTTGGGGTACATTGTGGAATGGATCATAGTGAAACCCCAACTAAACAAGGTAGAGGCAATGCAAAAGGGGCCTTGACCACTCTGGAAGAAACAAGTCTAGGCATTCCTGGGACTCGTGGGGTACTATCGGAGGTTCATCCCCCACTTCACATCTAGAGCATGCCCCCTGACAGACCTCACAAAAGCCTGTCGCCCCGACACAGTGAACTGGACCCCAGCAGTGTAGGAGGCATTTCTGGATTTAAATACAGCCCTGTGTAGTAACCCAGACCTTATTGCCCCAGATTTCCGGAAGGAATTCTTACTACAAACTGATGCCTCCGACGTGGGCTTGGGAGCCGTGCTCTCCCAAGTGATCGGAAAAGACCACCACCCCATCCTATACCTGAGCCGCAGGCTCCTTCCCAGAGAGTGAAATTATGCCATCATGGAAAAAGAGTGTCTTGTGGTGAAATGGGCGGTGGAAAGCATCAGATACTACCTCCTCGGACGGAAGTTTACCCTTGTCACAGACCATGCACTCCTACAGTGGATGGTCAGAAACAAAGATAGGAACGCAAGAATAACCCGGTGGTTCCTGTCCTTGCAGCCGTTCCACTTTAGAGTGCAGCATAGGGCCAGGGCCCAGCACAGGAATGCCGATGGCCTGTCCCGAGTACACTGTATGCCGTCCCAAGTAGCCCAACCCTGTGGTGTTGAGCTGGAGAGGAAGGATATGTGATAAGGTAAGGCCGGGAGGGGGTGAGAACAAGAGGAAAAAGCAGGGCTGGCAAACAAGCAGAGTGTAAGCAGCTGGGGAGGAAGCTGCCCTGGGGCCAACTGGGGCCAGCTGGTCCCACTTAGGCTAACTTTTAAAAGAACCCTTTGCCCAGTAGGAGAAGAGAGAATTTTTCCTACAGGCACCAGAGGAGGGGAGCTGAGCTGAGCTGAGCTGAGCTGAGCTGAGCTGAGCTGAGCTGAGCTGAGCTGAGCCTCAAGGGCCTAAGGCCATGCCCAGGAGGCCCCAAGATTCGGTGTAAGGCCAAGCAGACTGATCACACAGGAGGAGCCAAGCCAGGAGGGAGAACGTGCTGCTGCTGCTGCCACTACCTGGAGGAGGTATGGGGTGGAGGAATTGTCTGGGGAAGTGGCCCAGGGAAGAGCTGTGGTGTTCATAACGAGGGGAGCCCTTCCCCACCACTAGCAGCCACACAGGGTCCCTGGGCTGGAACCCGGAATGAGTGGGTGAGGCCAGGGTTCACCACAGAACACCATCCCCCGGCTCCCCCACAAGAAAGGCAACAGTATCCTGGCCACATACGTGCATCAGTGTCATAATCAAATCAAGATGGAAACAAAATAAGGCAAGATACATGTTAATAAGATAAAATGAATACAACAAGAAACTGTCTAAATGTAACTTATCAATGTGCATTACAGCCACAATGTCAATTGTTCAGAAAAAAAGCAAATGCTTCTGGCCTCCATCTTAACATAAGTTATTTGTACGTGACTGACCCACCGCTCATAATATATCCAAAAATTTCTTAGACATGTCATTTCTTACAATAAGATCATGATTAGAGCAGGTCATTTAGATATGCAGAATTGTTCTAAGTGCAAAGATAACACAACTCTTCCAACTGGTGCTAAGTGCAAGACAACACAACCCTTCCAACTGAGACAAATGTACTTTCAAAACCAGAAGGACTTGACAATAATGGCATTTTCCAGTTTTCATCTCCAATTTTTAACCTACAATTCAAAAATACAGTTTACCCATGTTAAAAGATGTTTTTACAAGATTTCTAAATGCATACAGGAAACAGATATACTTTTACCTGTGCATCATAAATTCGGCGCATTGCTTGATACAACTGGTTGATATAACTGGAAATTGCTGCAGCATCTTCTTCAAATACACCCAGCAAAGAACGTGTCTGTCAAATGCAATACACAATAGATTATTCTTTGCCAAGCTAATTTTTAAAGGAATGTCTTGGTATTTCGGAGATATGAAATATGATTTACTTAATGAATTAGTAAAACATTTTCTTTTCTTCATTACATTTTTCAAAACTTGTAAAAATAGGGTTTAAGAAAGCATGTTTCCTGTTCATAATTTAGAAGCTCATTGTTCTAAAATTTTCAAAAGCTCCAAATTACTGTGTCATTATATGTTTCTCACTCAGCACAAGTAGATATGTCTGAGTGAACAGCTCCCTTTAAGGGAGCTGGGCTCAGCCTCATACGTGCCTGGTTAGCCCACCACCCCGGTGACAAGTCTGAAATGATCTACAGGGTCATAGAATATAAGCAGCAGCCTGAGAGAATTTGGAGAGCAGGGAGAATTTGGAGGAAAGCTCTCCAGAATCTAGAGCCAAGGGAGAAAGACATGAAAGAGACAATGGGTTGGGCTCTCCAGGCCCTAAAATGGGATGTGGAATAAACCTGGGGCAAGGCCAGTAAAAGTAATTCAATGGAGAGGAGTACACTTCAGCTAGAAAGTGGTCTAGGGAAATGACACTCATTCTATGATGTCACAAAGGATTGGAACTAAATGATCAGTCACTGCTCTGGACCAAAGTTTCTCTACATCATTGCTCTAAGATAGCAGTGCATATGTGCCCTAAGCTTTTCAGTAAAATCAGAACAGACAGGCTGGCTGCCTTGTCAGAACATGAGGTCTATTGAACTAGAGTCTGTTGAGAGGCAGTAAGAAGATATGCCAAGTCTGGACCAGGATAGTGGAGAAGAGATGTTTTTACTAGTATCTGAGAGGGGAAGGATTTGCAGATTTAGCTGGAGACTGAAACTCCAATAGATACCAAATCACAATGTTGCCAAAAGGAAAACTGTGAAAGAGTGCCTCCTCATCTGGAAAAGTATGCCATATTAAAATCCCATTATGCCTATATATATTAAGCTTTGGTTCACTTTAAAATTAATTTTAAAATAAATAATCCCACAGACACCAAAAGCATGCTACCATTATCAAAACAGCTGAAAGTAACACCTACAACCACATCATTTGTTTTGCAAACCTACTGCAAAATAGTCTCTGCTCAGAGCTCATAAAACTATTGCATTTTAAAATAATTATTAGCTTTTTAAGAAGTCTGAAGCTTCTTTATTGGTATTGGGTAGATGAAAGGGGAAAATTATTACAATCTAGATGCCCAGCAATCAGGCTCTATTTATTTGTCTAGTGTAGAGCTACGTTCCTTTACTTTTTAAAAAAAAAAAAAAGTAATTACACTAGCTAATCTCCAGGGCCATGTCTACATGGCCAGCCTCTGTCAACAGAGGTCACTGTCGACAGAAAAACCCTGCAGTACCTCCATCAACAGACAGCACCTATACACAAAAGCTGATAGAAAGAGCAAGCCGCTCTGTCTCCAGAGAGCGGCCAGACTGGCCAGCCCTCTCTCAGCAGAATGGCTGACCAGAAGGTCTGCCGACAGGGCTGCCCAGGGAACTGGAACCCCTCTCTGTCACAAAAAAAAAAAAATGTCTACATGGGCACTGCCAACAAAACTCTGTTGACAACATACTGCCAACTAAACAGGTGAGTTTTGTTGACAAACTCTTGACAGAGCACTTCAATTGTATAGATGATCAGCAAGGTATGTCGACAAAAGCTACCCGTGTAGACATGGCCCAGATTGCATATGCATAGCTGCTTTGTCTGAGTTTTCTTAAACATGTAATACAGTGAATGTATCTATTTAAAAAAAAAAAAACTAAAATCTGAGCTTCCAGTCACCCTAAACTTAAGAGGAAACGTTAATCTTACAAAGCTCTTAGAATTAGAAACCAAACATACAACTTCATGCAGAATTATTGTTGTCCAAGTCATCATCTGCCTAAAACATTAATAGGTCAGAAATCATGTTCAATTTTGCTATCTGACAAAAACCTAAGCCACAGCTTGTAGAAGTACTGAAAGCTGTCGCTCAAATGGTTTCCATACTAACTCGTAAGAAAAAAAGAAGCAAAGCATTTGTACAATCAACTTATTTCATCGGAAAAGATCGCTGATCTCACTGAGGTTTCCTGATGAAAGCAACATCAGCTCATTGCTGCTTGTCTGAATTTTGTCACCTTTAAAAGTAGTAATTTAAGTACTACCCTATTTTATAAGAGAATGAGAGAGCTGGTACTGTAACTACATTATTGCAACACACAGGCAACGCCTTGCACTTTCTAGCCACCCTTTGATTTTTTTTTTTTTAAACCAGCAATAGCCACACAAGATTACTATAGTATGGCAAAAGTCTTCATCTTAAATCCAATTGAACTTTAGTAATCTACTTAACTACTAATGAAAATTTACATTCTGGAATATAATTTTTTCACATCCTAACTCGCAATTACACAGCTGAGCAATTGTTATAAACAGGATACCTTTAGGAATACCCCATTGGGAGATACGAAACAGGTGTGCAGCTCACTTAAATTGAGAGCTAAGAAACAAACCTCAGCAACAATACTTTCTTGCACAGATTTTTAAAACATTTTTTTCCCTTATCAGATGCTTGCTACCAAGGCATTTCACTGACACTTGAAAAGACATGCACAATGCCCTATTTACATAAACATTCTTTAACAAGCAGTGACCTACTTATACCTCTACATTATGAGCTTGATTATATTACAGTATTTAAACAAAATGCCTACACCCTAGAAATGGATTATATAATAGAAGTGTGTACTCTCTCAAATTCTACATTGGAAAAAACGGTCCTAAAATGCCTCATGGGGATGTTCAAAGAAACTATGGTATGTTTGTTCTACAAATGCTAATGTCAGCTACCCAAACACTTCAATACGAACATATCCCATAGGTGGAAGAAAGCAATAGCTTCTACATCATTCCTTTAATTAACCTGAAACATTGATTTCATAGAATCACAGAGTTGGAAGAGACCTCAAGAGGTCAGCGAGTCCACCCCTCCACTGAAAGCAGGACTAGCTGTTTGGGGGAGGGAGCAGAATTTACCATTATTTTGAAAGAAAAGGCATCTAACTTAGCAGTATTTCCTATTAATATGAAGACCAATTACTGCAATCTAAAAATCTGTGGTGCAGTGAAGTGAAAATATATGTACCAACTAAGTTAAACATTACATTATAATTGGGGTCCCTATTTGCAATGTGTTCATTACCCTGGACATATCCACTCAATAAGAGTATGATAAAACAGAGGCCTGTTACTTGGAAGTCCCAAAAAAGGTGAAGCTCAGTTATTTTTCGTAGAAGCTTGGCTTAACTTCACGCTTCCAGCAAAAATCAATTTGTGCAGGATCTTGCAGTAATGAATTAATGGATATAACTAACTGAATTTTAAATATTACATGTAACATAGTTCTGCTGAACTGAATAAAGAATTGATGGTGAGGCTTTTTTTAGTACGACTAACATTCCTTTAAGATAGTCCACGGAACACCAAGCAGTTAAAGTTTCTGACATTCTAGAGGCAGAATTTGAAGCTCTACAAGTTGAAGTTACGGCAAACTTCAGGTTGTATGCCTCAGGATGTAAGCTCTGCTCACATATGCCTCAGGAAAGAATTTCCCTGCTTAACTCCAGCACTGCACAACCACCCAAGTCAGTGGTTCTCAAACTCTTCCATGCCATGACCTTATATTACAACAGAAAATTTTCTGAATCCACCTAATTATGATCATTCTCCACTTGTTTATGACATTTTGACTGAGAATTCACGGTCTACATATATCACGTTTTATGATACATTTTACTCCCTCTCCCCCACCCCTCTAAAAAATGCTTTACTTGTTCACATTGTGGCATTGGGATCAAACTGTTCCACTTTGTGGCCTTCTGAAATAAATGGAACCAGACTGTAACACAAGCCCTGAGTTATTTTTATTTACATAGAGATGATCAGAAGCACGGCTCAAAACAGAGCATGGAAGAATGTAGGGAATAATATTACTTGGTTTACAACATGTTTTGGTTGAGCTAGCATTTTCTATTAAAATGAATTCTTTTAAGTAAATACAACTTTCCCCTTAAAAATTAAAAAATTAAGACCAATGCCACATGAAAGCACATAGCCAAATCTAACAGGTCAGAAGTGTGGAGTCAATAGTGAATAAAGATCTGTAACTCATAACTGACTAGCTAAAGCCTGCTACAAAACATCTCTTGAAGGAGTTCCTAGAAGTTCAACGTGTCTGAAAGGCCATACGAACTAAATTTTAACTGTATTCTGAACTGGTGTCTATAGCCATCCTTGTACATAGTGTTTCCAACTTCAACCTCCTTTACACAAGATTAGTGGAAAAAAAAACATTCAACAGCAGGAGCCAAAAATTGTTTACTCTAGATGCTAAAGTATCTTTCATTTGATAACTTGAGTAAAGAATCTGACTCTGGACATTGTGTGTAAAAGTAGAGATTATTCATTATTGAACTCCATTTAAAAATGGTATATAAAAATACTGAAAGAATAGGTCAGTGTTAGCTCTTTTTAGGATCAAGAGGTAGTAATCTGCTGACAGGCCAGTCTTTGGGGCTCAAGTCTTCTCTGAGCTTGAAAACTTGGTCATTAGACAACTTTTCACAAGAACATGGCTTAAGCCTTGACTTCCCAAATGGGTAACTATATTTTGCCTACCTGAATTCCTCTACAATTTCAAGTGAACAAAATTATTTTTCTTTTGATTGTAAAATATTCAACAGCAGTATACTCCATTAAACACTGTTTCCTTTCACCCCAGGGATAGCTACATTTCAATGGTGGGTTAACTGATCTTCACATAGTTCATACAATATTAATAGTGCATTTTTGGATCTTTGGCTAGAAAGCAGTGTATAATCAATAAGAACATAAGAACAAAAGAATGGCCATACTGGGTCAGACCAAAGGTCCATCCAGTCCAGTATCCCGTCTGCCGACAGTGGCCAATGCCGGGTGCCCCAGAGAAGGAGAACAGAAGACAATGATCAAGTGATTTATCTCCTGCCATCCATCTCCTGCCCTTGCACTGAAGGCTAGGGCACCATACTTTACCCCTGGCTAATAGCCATTTATGGACCTAACCTGCAAAAATTTATCGAGCTCTTTTTTAAACCCTAATAGAGTCCTGGCCTTCACAGCCTCCTCTGGCAAGGAGTTCCACAGGTTGACTGTGCGCTGTGTGAAGAAAAATTTCCTTTTATTAGTTTTGAACCTACTACCCATCAATTTCATTTGGTGTCCCCTAGTTCTTGTATTATGGGAAAAGGTAAATAATTTTTCTATACTCACTTTCTCCACACCATTCATGATTTTATATACCTCTATCATATCGCCCCACAATCGCCTCTTTTCCAAACTGAAAAGTCCCAGTCTCTCTAGCCTCTCCCCATATGGGACCCATTCCAAACCCCTAATCATCTTGGTCGCCCTTTTCTGAACCTTTTCTAATGCCAATATATCTTTTTTGAGGTGAGGAGACCACATCTGCACACAGTACTCAAGATGTGGGCGTACCATAGTTTTATATAGGGGTAGTATGATATCTTTTGTCTTATTATCTATCCCTTTTTAATAATTCCTAACATCCTATTTGCTTTACTAACTGCCACTGCACACTGCATGGATGTCTTCAGAGAACTATCCACTATAACTCCAAGATCCCTTTCCTGATCTGTCATAGCTAAATTTGACCCCATCATGTTGTACATGTAATTTGGGTTATTTTTTCCAATGTGCATTACCTTACACTTACCCACATTAAATTTCATTTGCCATTTTGCTGCCCAATCACTCAGTTTGCTGAGATCTTTTTGTAGTTCTTCACAATCCCTTTTGGTTTTGACTGTCCTGAACAACATGGTGTCATCTGCAAACTTTGCCACCTCACTGCTTACCTCATTTTCTAGATCATTGATGAACAAGTTGAACAGGATTGGTCCCAGGACTGACCCCTGGGGAACACCACTAGTTACCCCCCTCCATTGTGAAAATTTACCATTTATTCCAACCCTTTGTTTTCTGTCTTTTAACCAATTCCTGATCCATGAAAGGATCTTTCCTCCTATCCCATGACCGCCTAATTTACATAAAAGCCTTTGGTGTGGGACCGTGTCAAAGGCTTTCTGGAAATCTAGGTATATTATGTCCACTGGGTGCCCCTTGTCCGCATGTTTGTTAACCCCTTCAAAGAATTCTAATAGATTAGTTAGACACGACTTCCCTCTGCAGAAGCCATGCTGACTTTTGCCCAACAATTCGTGCTCTTCTACGTGCCTTGCAATTTTATTCTTTACTATTGTTTCTACTAATTTGCCTGGTACTGATGTTAGACTTATCGGTCTATAATTGCCAGGGTCTCCTCTGGCACTCCATCAGACTCTCCACCTTGCTAAAAATCCTAAATTAAGCTCAGAAGTTATCAATCTGTTCACCCTTTTAAATATTGCAAATCATCCTGAGTTACACTAATACATCAATGTCAGTCAACACTGTCAGCCAATGCCAGTCAACATTGTTCAATAGGGTGACCTTTGCCAGTTGATAGCTTAATAAGAGCATGGTTTGCCTGTCATGAAATTTTACATATTAAGGCTAAATCTTGTTATTATTCAGAATGTGAAGAGGCAGCCTATAAAACACTTCAGCTTTGGTGGCAGCTGGCAGTAATTCCTTGATATTCACCCTTCTTAATATCAAACATAACTGATGAATTACACAATTCAACAGCATGTATTTCCAATCTGTGCACAGCTCTCAGAAACACTTCATCAATCCAAGCCATCTTTATATATATTTTTACAAAAATGTGAAAGCTTTGGCCCAGGCAAAGACGCAGGTCTCAGATCAGGAAAGATCTTTCTCAAACAGATACTGTGAAAGAGAAATATTTCAAAAGAAAACGACTTGCATATGAAAATTAAGCTCTTGAAGACAGGGGACATGCAGGTGAAGTATCACACAGCTACAGTAGTGCTGAACTACTACCATGGCCTTTCGTATGATGAACTCAAAGTTTACAAATAATCAATACTCAGAGCACACCTGCAAGGTAGAGATGACGTCATGGAGAAACTGACACACATTAAGGGACCACCCCTCCGGCTCACACATTCACACAGTGCCAAAAGCGCGAGGGAGCGGGGGAGAAGTTGGCCTCGGAATCCATCTACGACACGACACTGCTGCGGCTGCCACTAGTGCGGAGAGCACCCAAGGAAAGCGGGACGCTCCTGTACCCCATGGCAGTGGTTGTTCCTCAGGCCCTTGGGAGCTGGCCGCAGACACCACAGCCTCAGCTTCCTACTCCAACGCCGCGCCCAGACCGTCAGGCTCCCACACGACACCCCCCGAGATCCACGACCCGTGGCAGTCCTGCCCCCCGCCCCGGAGCTGGCCGGGCCCCCTGCCTCTTACCTGGGGACTGTCCTCCAACGTCTCCTCAATAGGCAGTTTGTCAATCCCGGGCATACCGACGGCTGGGTCTCTACGGGCCACTGTGCCCACCTGACTGAACCCCTCCCCCTTCGTCAGCACAGTCACAACACTGGGCCCAGCCCCGCCCAGGAAATCCCACCTCCTCCGCTGTCTTCTCATTGCTCAATGGAGGCGTCAATCTAATTAGAAAAGTGGGGAGGCCGAGGGCGTTGGCTGACGTTGGTAGCGGCTCTTGCCAGCTCCTGCGCCCTCTCAGGCGAGGGAGATTGAGTCGGCTGAGGCCAGCCCAGCGGGAAGCAGACCGATTCCCGGTCTTGGCAGCGCCCCCCGTCCCTTCCCCCGTGTGCCTGCAACTCCTTGTCTTGGTATAAAATCGCAGCCTTCACCCACCCGTGTGCAGGTACAGACATTGCTTTGTGCGTCTCTCCCTCAGCGAGAGCCACGGGACTGTGCTTTCCTCCCTAATGTGCAGCATTGGGCTCGGTCTCTTCTGGTATGGCTATGTTCTGAAGCAGTGGGTCTGTCCCACGAAAGCTCGCCTAATAAATTATTTTGTTCGTCTTTAAAGTGCTACTTAACTGCTTTTTTTATGTGGGGCTTAGAATTTCATGGGGGTTTTGAGCCTTACTTCAGTTGTCAATAGGTGCTAACTGTAGTCAGAACAAGCAGGCAGCCCTGCAGCACCTTAAGACACTAGCACATATATTAGGCCATGAGCTTTGGTGAGGATGAAGGAAGTGGGCTTTACTTAACACAATCTCATGACCTAATAAATGTGTCAGTCTCTGAGGCTATCTCTAAACTAGAAGGATTTGTTTGCAAAACTGCCATTTTGTCATTAAAAAAAAACCCTGGAGTGTCCAGGTTCCCAAGGGCATTCTGTCAAGAGTAAGTTGACAGAATGCAGCACTTTTGTCAGCTGTACCCCACTAGCCACGAAGAAGAATGTTTTGTTGGTAAAAAGCCACACTGGACATTTTGGGGTTTGTAGGGGGGAGGGTCTTCTGTTAACAGGAAGGGCTTCTTTTTTTTTTTTTCTCATATCCTACCTACATCTCTCCCTCTGTAACTTTCCTCTGTAGCCTAGGATGCTAACAGGACTTCTTGTTATTTGTGAAGCTATTGACAGGCTGCCCCTATGAAACTAGTAGTAGTGTTAAGTATCAGAGAGGTAGCCGAGTTAGTCTGTATCTTCAAAAACCACAAGAAGTCCTGTGGCACCTTATAGACTAACACATATTTTGGAACATAAGCTTTTTGTGGGCAAAGACCCACTTTGTCAGATGCATACAAAATATCTGTTAGTCTAGAAGGTGCCCCAAGACTTCTTGTGGTTTTTGTAGTAGTATTAGTTATCCACACCCCCTTCTATGTGACCACCTCTGTTTAAAACATTTTATATGCATTCACCGCCCCCCATCATGGTTTGAGCCAACATGTTTCATTCAGTTGTGTACAGAAACTTTACTTGCTTGCATCCTATCCTCATAAGTTGTTTTGAATAAGTTTTTTTTCATACAGTTTGAACGTGGTTGTAAAGCAATGTTCTGTTTCTCAGAGTACACCAGAATTTGAAGAACCTTTTCAAATATGCTTATAGCTAATCCCAGTTGTTCATTAGAAGGTCACATTGGCCTTGTACAAAATATGCTGCCCCCATCCCATCATTCTTCAAAGCCCTTTAATAGTTTTGTGAATAGAACATTTTGATCCTTCATAGTTTATTTGAGTGGTTCTTACAGATTATTAGCCAGCTTACCTGTTTTAAAATGCATATCTGAGAGGTATTTGATATTCCTGTCACAATTGCTGAACATTTTACTTTCAGCTCCAAAACACTGGGAAAAATAACAGAGAGAAAGACGTGCTATTCTATATTCTATCAAAACAAAAAAGCAGTCAAGCAGTCTATATACTATCAAAACAAAAAAGCAGTCAATTTATAAATTATTTTGTCTTTAAAGTGCTACTTGACTGCTTTTTTGTTTTGAGTGGGAAAAATGTGTGTGAAGTGTAATACAGAACAACTATACAGTCAAATATTTGAAAATGACAGAAAAAAAGAGAGAAAACACATTTGAAGTTGTAAATTAGTATGGGTTAGAATTCTCTAGTCCATCACGCTAGGGACCTGCCCAATGTTGAGGGAGAGAACTTGCTGGACCCCAGGAGGTAAATAATGCCTAGCAGCACTACCGACACTTCCACTCCTTACTGGGCTCTTAAAAGACAGTTAGGTTGTGTCTAGTGCAAACAACTCTCAGCAAAAGATATGCAAATTGCACAATGCATTTACATGTCTTTTGCCAACAGTTGTCAGGACAGGCTTTTCTGACATTTGGCCCATCCACATGGGGACAAATGTCGGAAAAACTCTCTCTGTCGAGACATCTCTTCTCCCTCGTGGAATGAGGCATACAGGGATGTCAAGAGAATGCTCCTCATTGGCAGATCTCTTCCAAGAGATCCTCAGTCTGGACATGCACTCTGTCAACAGAAGCCTTCAGTCTAGACATAGCCTTAGGGGTAAATTAGAGCTAAATAACAGCCCAGAACACTGAGAGATAGGACTAGGGGGTGAAGAACAAGAAAGGGAGTTGTTTTACCTTTTCAGAATGAGAGAAGAAGGGTTAAGAACTTCCACTATTAAATAAACTCCAATGAGTGTGGTGTAAACCAATGGTAGAAAGTGTGATAAGTCTGTTAGTGGAAAAAATGATTAACTAATGTACAGACTAACATGATTACCCCTCTGAGACTAATGCACAGTATGTTCCTTGTGATAAACATCTGTTTTGTCATTATTTATAAAAGACTTCATATACCAAAAAAATAGATGAGGTACAGGCATTACATTTTGAAATTTTTTAGGCTACTTGAAGATATAATGTGTAATGGTTGGGGGAAAAAACATGAAATAAGAACTCAGGATTGCTGCTTTAATTCCCAGTTTAGCCATTGACTCATGTAGCCCGAGGCATGTCACTTATTTTTCCTCTTTATACTCTGACAAGGGCCCTTCTCTTATCCAGGCCCCAACTTGGTTCAGTCTTTTGCCCTCAGGGACTGGGATTTTGCAAAGCATCTCTGGGGGGTACAGAACCCAGCAACCACTGCTGGGGCTCCCTCCCCTGCTGTTCCTGAGCTGGGGTCAGTCTGCCTCCCTCTCAGGCTCTGGTTTTGTGCTCCTCCAACCTTCTCTTCTTCCAGCTTGCACTATCTCCTCTCCTACACTGCAACTGTGGAAGGTTTTTAAAGGCCTTCATTAAGCCAGCAGTGGAGTCAGCTGGCCCAATCTACCCGAGCCCCAGCTCTCTCCCAGCTGCTACTGATTGCCCTGTTGCCTTCTGCTTCTATTTAGTAGACCTCTGCCAGTTACCTTTCTCCCATGTTGAAAGGACCCTCTGGCCTAAGCCTGCAGTACTACCTAGTTGCAAAATGTGATAAATAATTCTTGCCTATCTCACAAGAATGGGGTTGGGACTAAAGTTTGCATTAACATTCTTATCTGTCTGATTCTTCAAATTAAAATGTTATTAATTGAACTTATCTGGATATGCCATACACTAATTCACAGTCTATAAATGTCATGAATTGCTTTCCTTTTTTTGAAATCTGACAGCTAGTGAACATTTAGTATGACTTTTCTCCACAGTCTAGATACAGCCTAAATGTCTTTTAAGAGCCAAGTAAGCAGTATTGGTAGTGCTTCTAGGCACTATTGCCCTCCTGTGGTCAAGCAAATTCTCTCATTCAGGAACATAGAATCATAGAATCCTAGGGTTGGAAGGCACCTCAGGAGACCATTGAGTCCAGTCCCCTGGGCAGGTCCCCAAGGTGACAGACCAGAAAGGTCCAACCTGTACTAATTTACAATTTCAAATGTAGTTTATCTTTTTTTTTCCTGTCACTTTCAAATTTTTGACTTTATATTTGTTCCTTATTTTATTTCACACACATTTTTCCCACAGTTTTGGAGCTGAAAGTAAAATGTTTAGCAATTGTGATATGAATATCACATATCTCTCAGATATGCAATTTAAACAGGGAAACTGGCTAATAATCTGCAAGAACCACTCAAAGAAACTATGAAGTATCAAGATGTTCTGTTCACAAAACTGTTAAAAGGACCTTTGAAGAATGATGGAGTGAGGGCAGCATATTTTATGCAAGGCTCATGTGTCCTTCAGTAGCCGACTGGGATTAGCTAAAAGCATATTTGAAAAGGTTCTTCAAATTCTTGTGTACTCTGAGAAGCGGAACTTTGCTTTACAACCATATCCAAACTGGATTCAAAAAATTATTCAAAACAATTTATGAGGATCAGATGCAAGCAAGTAGGGTTTCTGAACACAGTTGTAACATGTTGGTTCAAACCATGCTGGGGAGCAACTGCATACATGTTTTCAACAGAAGTTGCTGCACAGAAGGCAGCATGGATAACTATTTCCTCATTGGACTACTAGGCTACATCTACACTAGGGGAAGACTTGGAAATGGCCAAATCAGAGAATAGTAATGAGGTGCTGAAATGAATATCCAGTGCCTCATTAGCACGATGCCAGCTGTGGCACTTCGCAAGTGCTGTGTTTTGCTCGTGCGCGGCTCATCTACATGGGGGTCCTTTTCAAAAGGACGTCACAAACGTTGAAATCCCCTTATTCCTATCAGCTGAACAGGACCCCCATGTAGATGAGCTGAAGTGCCGTGGCTGGCAGCATGCTGATGAGACGCTGAATATTCATTTCAGCACCTCATTAGTATTCTCCAATCTGGCCATTAGCATGGCCATTTCGAAGTTTTCCCGTAGTGTAGACATAGCCCTAGTCTCACATGGGTAGCCTGTTAGTCAGTAGCTTCACAAATAACAAGCAGTCCTGTAGCATTTTAGGCTATGTTTAGATTAGAGCGATTTGTCGGCAGAAGTTTTTTGTCAGAAGATATTTTCTGACAAAACTTTGTGTCGACAGATTGCGGCCAGACCGCAGGGTGGACTGCCCAGCCACTCTTTTGGCAAAACACCCAACCAGAAGCACAGCAGACAGGGTTGCCCAGTGTCCTGGAAGACCCTTCTGTCAACAGAAGGCTCCCAGAACATCCACACCCGCTTTTTATAGACAGATCTCTGTCAACAGAGGCATTCTTCCTTGTGGCAAGCAGGGTATAGCTCTCTCCAGGACCCCATTATCTAATGTACGGGGTGTATCCATATTCTCCCTGTCCCAAACACCTGCCCCCAGATGCCCTATCAACTTCACTGCTGTTCAAACCTGTATGCTTAAAATTTGCTTGCAAACATTATCTTAATAAAAATGTCAATCTGTTGCTTCTCCCATCTATGTGCTTCTTGAGATGGCAACAGACAGCTATTTTCTTTTAGTTGACAGGAATGGAAAATAATACATTTTAAATCACCGCTGGAGATATGGGAGTATGCTATGACAAAACCACAACAGACTTCACATTAAAATGTAGAAATTTGACTTGGCATTGTGGAATAATCTCTACAAGCACATGAATACAGTCCTGCTCCTGCTGAACGTAGCTGCAAAAGTCCAGTTGACTTCAAGATGGTGCCTTTTTGATCATACCCTGCAACTTGAGGAAATGCAATACTAATTACCAGATAGCTGTTTGACATGGATCCTTTGGAAAAAAATGTGATTTTTAATTGCTTGGTAAAGTTAATTGTATTTTTTTTTAGTTTTAGAAGGCAATGTATATTTAGAAAGTAAGTTGTAGAACAAGACTAACACTGGGAACCTGGGTCTTTGCCCACGAAAGCTTATGCTCCAAAATATCTGTTAGTCTGTAAGGTGCCACAAGACTTTTTGTTGTTCTGTATACTCTAGATGGCAGTATTACTTTACTTTCAGTTCTTCAAACCCCAGCTGAATTCATCTGCTTTCTTCCCTGGCAAAGACTTAAGGACCTGGTCCTGCAAGTTTCTGAATACATCCTACAGAGAGTTGAGGGCATTCAGTATCTAGTGGGAAATCCTCATTACCTTACAGAGAATTCAAAGGAAAGGACTGAAATAACTACTATTCCTGAGAGAATTCTGTGCCACTGCCTTGTAGCAGAACCCCCACTTGCCTGTCAAGATTTTCTTTACTTTCTGCAGCAAATGATATCTATGAGAAAGCAAAAAGAAGCTTCACCAGTACTCACTCACCCCTCCCCCAGCAGCTCAGATACCTCTGGGGGAGAGGTGAATCATTGGAAGGAGGGAGGGTCTGGGGATGATCGAGCTGCCCAGGGACATTAATCCTGGCTTTGCAGAGGCATGGGTGCGGAGGATGGAGATGGAGTTCTCCCGCCCTCTTCCCTTCCTTGAACAGAGTAGCCCAGACTAAGTCAAATCAACCGCTAGAAACTTCAGGGTGGCCCCGCTTTGGGGGGGCTTCACAACATCCACCCCAACCATTCCATGGATGGGATGGTTCCCCATGTGGAGGTTAGCTGAAGCTGCAGGCCCCAGAATGCCTTCAGTGATTACATGGGGGGCATGGCACAGGGCAACCATATGGTCAGGCCCCTGCCCCACACTCACTACAGTGGTGGGAGCCACAGAAAGTGGCCTTCTCCTCTCTGTCACAGTGTCACAGACAGGTTTCTCTGCTTCATTTTGGTGAAGAAAAGCAGAGTGACATTGCCCCAGTTCACTCCCCAGAGGTTGAGGGAGCAGAGGAGAGTGCAGCTGGAAGATGGCGGTCGAGTAGAGTAGGCTGCTGGTTTGTTCTGCTTTCTACAACCCCACTCCCATAGTTCCCCACTGAACCCTAACCTCCTTCATCTAGACTCACCTGCAGAGTTCCACTTCCCCCTCCACCCAGAACCCCCACTGAACTTCCGTCACCCAAATTGTGCCACACACAACCCTGGTACTCCTGACAGAATTCTGTGTCAAAATATTCAAGAATTTAAAATTCTGCAAAGTTCTGCATACTTTATATGTCAAAACACAGTAACACCCCTTTTCAATTATTTTGGTAATTTATTTCATAATACCTATCCACAAATAATTGCAACTCGTGATTATTGTTATTGCATTACTGTGTTTTGACAAAATAATCAGAATTTCACAGAACTTGAAAACATTATTCATGGAAGTCTTAATTTTAATTTTTGGCTCAGAAAATCTCTCAGGAGTAAACTCCTTTTAGCAGTTGTTTTTGGGGGGTAAGGTGCATGTAATTAAATGCTCCTCTTATTACTACTTATATTTATTTTCTATAAAGTTCTTTAGTTGCCCTTTGAAGAGAAATGAAATTTCATTACAAAATTTGTTTTTATAAAGCCAGTCCCTTTATTTTGTACTTCTTAAAATTCATATTTCTAAAACTATTCCATCAAGCCATCATTGTAAATGAGTTATTTACTTTTGTATTTGTCTTTGTGCATATTTTTTTTTACTTGCTGTAGGTTATAAGCAAAGGGCTGTGTTTGTTTATTTCTGAGTATCTAACCTTGTTTTTCTTTAGTGTTATGCATTGTTAAGTATACATCTCTATTATCCAGAATATTTGAATTTCCAGCAACCTGCTCGTCCTGGGGTTGCCAGATATGAAAGAGTTAACTGTTCATGATTTTTGGCCAGATTGAAATACTGAGCCTCCCACTACCTTATTTATGTTGTGTTACCTTTTCAAAAGAATACTAACAGAGAAGGAGCCGTGCTAGTCTATACACTATCAAAACAAAAAGCAGTCAAGTAGCACTTTAAAGACTAGCAAAATAATTTATTGTTTATAGTCAAGCTCTTAGATACAATCGCATTTGCTCTGATCCAACTGACAGAGACCAAAACTACAAGATCTTTACCAAATATTCATAAACCTGAATTACCCACCAGGAGAAGTAAAAAGACAAATCGACAGGGCCAGACAAATACCCAGAGACCAGCTACTCCAAGATCGGCCCAAAAAAGCCAAAAACAGAACACCACTGGTCATCACCAACAGCCCCCAGCTCAAACCACTGCAACAAATTATTAAAGACCTACAACCTATCCTTAATCAGGATGCCACACTCCAGAAGGCCCTGGGTGACATACCTGTTCTCTCCTACAGACAACCTCCCAACCTTATGAGAATCCTCACAAACAGCCACAGTCTATACCACAGGAATACCAGTCCTGGAACCTTTCCTTGCAACAAAGCCTGCTGCCAGCTTTCTCCACATATTTTCTCTGGAAATACCATCACTGGACCTAACCAGGTTACTCACAGAATCACCGGCACTTTCTCATGCTCCTCTAACACCATTATATATGCCATCATGTGCCAACAATGCCCAGATACTTTGTATATTGGACAGACTTCTAACTCCCTTAGAGAAAGGGTCAATGGGCACAAAACAGACATCAGAACACTCCAGATCCACAAACCAGTTAGTCAACATTTTAATGGAATGGGGCATTCTATTAATTACCTAAAGGTATGTGTGTTACTGAAAAAAACTTTCGCACCTCTATTCAAAGAGAAGCAGCCGAGCTGGCTTTTATATTCAAATTCGGCACATTAACATGTGGTTTGAACCGGGATGTGAACTTTCTCAGTCACTACAGGGGCTCATCGGCATACTTGGCTTAATCTAATTCTTGACCTTCCTCCCCCAACCCTCCACTCTCTGATTTGCTCACCTTGATCATTTTTTTTCTTATTTGTCCTCCTTGATTACTGTTTTCGGTTCTCTGTGCCTTAAATATCGAGTCTGTTCTGGTATGGCTATGGACTGAAGAAGTGGGTCTATCCCACGAAAGCTCATCTAATAAATTATTTTGCTAGTCTTTAAAGTGCTACTTGACTGCTTTTTGTTTTAAAAGAATACTAGTGTTTTTGCAGCAGTAGGCAGTATTGAGAACTTCAAAGATTTTTATCACAAATCTCATGATATTTTGGAATTTTCCTAATGCTTCAGTCCCCAGAGTCATAAGATTACATGAAAATCTCATCTTTAATTTTTCAAAAAGCAAGCTTCTAGCCTTTATTGTAGAAAAACACTTAAAAAACATCTATAAAAGTCATAAACTGGAGGGCAAATGAAAAGAACTCGGAGGTTACATCTACACAAGCCCCCCACCCCCTTTTGGAAGGTGCATGTAAATACAGTGTATCGAAAATGCTAACAAGGCACTGCTATGAACGTTCAGTGTCTCATCTGCATAATGACACTCAGTGGCTGCATTGACAGTGCTGCTTTCAAAATGCAAACTAGCCATCTAGACAGAGTTCCTTCGAAAGAGGGGCTTTCTTTTGAAGGAACCCCATCCACATGGCTGGTTTGCATTTTGAAAGCAGCACTTTCGACGCAGCAAGTGGATGCCATTGTGCAAATGAGGTGCTGAATATTCATATCAGTATTAGGATTTTCCATCCACTGTACTTACATGCCCCTTCTGAAAGGGAGGGGCATTGTAGATGCAGCCAAAATGTACTAATTTTAAAAACTGCTTAACTTTTAACCTATTCTCGTGGTCTTTACAGGCCTGGAATGAATTTTGAACTCTCAGGTTGTCACTACTGGGTAAACTTTTTGATTATGCGATTACTGTAGTATAATTGAACTACACTTACAAAATTATGAAAAAATGTTATCCATGTGTTCCCTAGCTCTCTTACTCAAGCTTTTTTTATTCAGCAATGATAATATTCATTTGTATGTAGATGGCCAATACAAGGCCAGTGCCTAACTTCAATCCAATGTAAGTGCCAAGGGCATTTTAAGTCCCAGCTTGACAATATCCTGGCTGGGATGACTTAGTGGGAGTTGATCCTGCTTGAAGCAGGGGGCTGGACTAGATGACCTCCTGAGGTCCCTTCCAGCCCTATGATTCTGTGATTCTGATTCTGTGTGATTGTATAAATGAAAGTGCATCCTGAATAAAATTATTCTTCAGATATTTATCTTCATAATCTAGTGCAGAGTGTCGGGGTTTCTCTTAGTGGACAAATTATAGATGTTATTTAAATGAAACCCTCACAAGGAGGACGTGAACCTCCTAATGCACAGATCCCAGGACCCAGGCTCGAACCCAGCTACATCCCCAAGATGGGAGAGTGCCACCCCGGTGTGCTTTGGACCCCGCTTAAGCCGCCTGGAGGGAAGTGGCTGGCGCAGACAACGAGGCTAGGATAAGGAGTGTTGGTTGAAACAAATTAACAATTAACTTTATTGACAGGAACAAATCAGATTTAAACAACAAGTATTACTACACGCTTTGACAGTATTTAAAGATTTACAATTAACCTTGTATCCATGTGGTGTCTCATCTCAAAGTTTTTATTAGACCGGAAGGCAAGAATGTGAGTTATATGAAGGTAAGTTAAAAGGGAAGGTTTAAAATCCCTGTGAGGCTTCCTTAGGGGGAAGGGTGAGAGTGCTACTCTGCACCTCTTCCCAGGGTCGGGGTGCTAACCTGACCCAAAAGGTGCTGGAGCCTCGGAGGCCCTTAGGCTGTACCTTTTCTTTGAGGCCGCCGCAACCTTCCGTAGGCCCAGCTATAAAATCCGGTCCTGGAGGCGTTTGCCTTTTACCAGGCCGGGAAAGCTGGGGAGGTAAAGCAGGACTATTTGTGTCCCTGCCTTACTATATTATTAAGGGGATAAAGGGTAAAGAAAGGGTAAGGGAGGCCTTGCCTTCACCCTAATATGTAATAATTAATATAATTAATATGTTTTAAAACAACTGAAATCTTATTATAACAGAAAGCTCTATTCTTAACAGCTATAACATTAAACTAGTAAACTTGTAGAAATTGTCTTAATTTAAGTGTTCTTTCTTAAGTCCAACCCAGGGCTTTAAGGCCCAGCCCTGAGGGTCAAGCCCTTGGGTACTGTGCCTCCCCTGTCGGGGGAGGCACACAGCAGGGGTGCAACCCCTACTCCCCCAATGGGGGTCCCGTCGCCCCGAGTTGGTGGTATAGAAATGTGTGGGTTCAAAAGGTAATTTACGTGTCCAGTAGATATGACGCAATTCAGGTAAGTAGTCAAGTCCGGTGCTTGACAAGTCAGATAGATTGTCAAAATAGCAACGGCACAGGTAAGATGGCGGCCTCAGGGTTCAGTGACTGGGTACGCAGTACCCACCGTGAGGTGGGCCAGTTTGCCACCCGGTCACTTCCCCTTTGAGGCCGCTTGCTGCTCCCTCGTGGCGCTGGGTGGTGGTGGTTAGAGAGCGCTGAGAGGGCATTGCTGGGGGGCGCTGGTGCCACGGTAACAAGGCGGTGCTGTATGATTCAACTCACCTCAGGTGAGATCAGCTCTGATGGACCTTCGCGTCTAGGGCTGGCCTGAGGGCTCGGTGGACGCTGCCACAGCAGCCAGCACCTCCCTATGCAGGGTCGCACAGAAGGTTCTGTGCTCCCAAGGGCCACAGGCTGGCCGGAGACTCCTGCTTTTATGCAGGTGCCTTATGAATAATTCAAAGTTCCATTTTCATATGTATGATTCTATTAGCATACTGTCATGGTTTTCAACCAGGTCCTCCTGGGTTTGGAAGGTTCCAGAAACCCAGCGCTCCACCCAATCAGAGGCCATGGTTTTAAACACCTGCTCATTAATAATTCATGAGTTCAGGTTGCTGGGGGAGCTAACTGACAAAAAGTGACCGTTGGTAATGCTGCTAAATGGCAGTCTGTGACACTTTAGAATTTCATGTGTCTGCACTGATTTTACACAGCCAAAGGCATGTTTTCCCTGGCCCACGGGGACGATTATGTCCAAAGGTGTTAAAAATCCTGACACAGAGGTGGGCAATAAGCCAGATGGAGTTCACGAGGATTGGACCCTGGTGGGCTGCAGACACTTCATTGACCTGTGCATCCACTGGTATGGACATTTGCAGTTCCCATTGGTCATGGATCCCCATTCCTGGCCAATGGGAGCTGCAAGCAGCCATACCTGCGAGCTGATTCTGAGATGCTTATTGCCCACCCCAATTAAAATAATAGTAATAGTAATAATACAGTAATAGGACTGTAAATTAGCATAGATGAGTTATGTGTTGTACATCTTTATTTTAATTTTTAATGAAATCTTTATCATATGCTTTTTTAAAATTAACCTTGAAAGATGAGATAGAAGCCAAAGAGACGACAAAAGAAATCATACACTGAGGATACATCTACACTACAGCGATCCTTCTAAGTAAGTTCTTCCAGAAGATCTCTTCCGAAAAACTTCTTTTCAAAGAGTGTCTACACACAAAAAAGTGGATCAAAAAAATTGCTCCTCTCTTTCGATAGAGAGTGTCCATACAGCCCCCTCTCTTTTGGAAGAATGGGCCAAGGATCGAAAAATCCAGCATTATGAGGACTGCTCTTTCAAAAAAGGAGGCCCTGGGATATCTACACATGTTTTTTTCTGAAAGAATCTTTTGGGAAAAGGTGCTCTTCCTCATCTGGGAGAGGAAGAGGACCACTGGAAAAAGTGATTCAATCTTCTGTTTTAATATTAAAAGAACACATTTTGCGTGTAGTGGCTCTGCAGGATTTTTCAAAAGAGCCCTGGCTTTTTTGGAAAAAAAAAGTCGCTAGTGTAGACTTAGCCAAAGCATGTGCATATCTATCTATCTATATCTATCTATCTATGTATATATACACACACTTTGTGTATGATTCCTTGTGCTGTCTCATTGGCTTCTACGTCATCTTTCAAGGTCTACAGGGGCTGGCTGGGTCAGTCCTTGGACAGGTAAGACCTTCATTTAATAGATAATGTAGTTAGTGGTGCTGGAGATGGTGGTTCAGTAGGTTGGGACTCTGTTTTGTTAGTTTCTTTGTTAGTACTGAAGCAATATCTTATCATGATGTTAGGCAGCACCATGCTTCACTAGCTGCTGCCTTACAGTAATGACACTGCAAAGACCAATAGGATGAATATATAATTCATAAATTATCTTTTCAGATATGCTTGAAATGACTGGAGTGTTGCATAGATCTTTAATTTCCCAGAATTTCCTGGTCTCCTTTACAGTATCAGAATAATAGTTTTATGTTTACATACAAGTATCTTATTTGAACAAAATGGTGGCAAATGGCAATATATTTGTATCCAAATATATGTTTATAGAGCAGTGGTTCCCAACCTTTTCAGTAACATGGCACACTTCAATGAGACAGAGTTTCATGGCACACCCGTTTTTTTCAGCTGAATTGATTGCTCATAAATGTCACATTTCCTTACATTTACTGTGGTTACAGTTTTACTACAGAGGTTTTCAACATATTAATGCATACAACAAACAATCAGGGATCAAATGCATTAATATTTCAAATTCATCAGAGAATATATCATCTTAGACAGCGAGCACAAATACATTTTCAAAATCTGCTCAATGCCATACTAGGGATATTGAGTAAACAAATAACCACTGAAAGCAGGCTTCACTCTCTACCAACCCACTGGAGCATTTAAACCACATCCCAGATCATACAGGCTATCCCCTCTCCCCCCGCCTTGCCACAGCAGCGAGTTGGGGAGGGTTTCCTACCAGCTTGTTCAGGCCTGGAAGCAGTTCTCACGGCACACCAGTGTGCCGCCATGGTGCACTGGTTGAAAACCACTGTTATAGAGGAAAGTGACAGGGCAGGGATAAATACCAACAAGAGGTCCTGAATCTTACCTTGAAATCATACAGTCTAGCTGGTGATCTACCTTTGTGCATCAGAGGTCAGAACTTTATTTAAATGTCACAAACTCTGAATTCTCCTGTCATTACATTTTAAATTCTATTTAATTTTTGCATTGTTTTTGTTTTTTTATCATCTTCAAAGTTTTCGAATAAGAAGATACAGAGAAATATGCAGAGAGTTGGTCCAGAAGCAAACCCTAGATTTCAATATCCCTGAGCTTTGAATGTGTTTGAGACCTGAACCTGCATCCAGATATGAATTTTGTATTGGACACCTGCCTTATAATTGTTCAAACCACAACTCTGGTTTCAAACAGCTGTGAACTTATCTCTAATTCTCTATTTTTCTTATTTTAAATATTAACACTGATGACTGAAATGAACATCTATTGGTTTAAAACAAGGGTCAGCAACCTGCGGCACCGGAGCCACGTGCAGCTCCAACCGCTGCTGCCACTGACTCCTTTTGTGGCTCCAGAGGCTGCTGCTGCTTGAATGGAAGGGTTTTTTTGTTTTTGTTTAAGCTTTGGTTGTCTCCAGAGCCACTGAGCAGTCAGCTGTGGCAGGGAACCCCAGAAAAGGAAGCCAGCAGAGCAAGGAGCTGCCCACCGTACCCCAGGGGAAGCCTGCAGGAGAGCTGGTGGGAGAGGCAGCTGAGCCTGCGAGAGCCATGCAGAGAAAGAGAAGGCAGGGGAAGCAAGTTGGGCGGTGGCCATGAAGGAGTGGTGTGAGAGCCAGGAGATGAAGTTAAGATGGAAACAGATTAAAAGAAGCAAAAAGTCTCTTAGACCAACATATATGGGTGAATCCCAGTCAGTGGAAGATGTTTAAGGTAAAAGTAATTAAAGGAAGAAAAATCCAAGGTTGCCACGGGATTAACATGGTAGTTTTGATGAAAATTGAAGGGTAGAAAAGAGCTTATGTTGACAATGGAGGCTGTCAAAAACTGAGTATGTGATTAGGCTGGGTCCAGCTACCAAGTATGAATTAAGTCCTAAAACTGTTAAATAAGAAATTGATGAAAAAGACATCAACTTGATTGCTAGTTATTTTAAAAGAAATAAGTTAAACATAATTTTAAGTGCTTCACTTGCCTTTGAGTCTTCAGACCAACATTTGTTTTAATACATTTTTTAATATTTTGTCACTTCTTTTATAGTTCCTTGTATACAGGAATAATTAAAGAACCCATAGAACCAACTGTGCACAAGAGAAAAAAATGCTTAATTGTTCTTTAATTTTACTACATTTACATATAGTTGAAATAGGAGGTAAAATATTTGTTAGGAATAGAAGTGTGTTGAAATTGTTCCTTAATTTTCCTCTAGAAATTTTTAAGAGTTATAATGGCTGAGGTGGGTAAAGCTTGGAGATGGGGGTAACTTAACTTTCTAACTGGTATAAATCATTGTGTGTGCACTGTTCTTAAAATAGGGGTTACAAAAAGTACGATTTGGCATTATTTATTATTTTTATGTATTTATTAAGGGCTGTCTTGTATTGACGTGCTCTTGAAGTCCTGATTTTGTAACTGTATTTGAAAAAATGGCTCTTCTCACTATTTCAGGTGCAGACCCCTGGTTTAAAACAAATAAACAAGAGATTATGATGGAAAGCAGGAGAAAAACGTGTTCATATTTTAATGAAGAAATTAAAATACAGTGATTCAATTACTTTTCCTATGTTTTATACAAATATTTTAAAGAATGCTGTTGAGATTTTCACATTGCTGTCTTTTGAGAAAGCTTCACCAAATTTATTTTAATAGAAAAGTTAAGCAAGTGAATGTGAATTATTTATTTAAATACTTGGTTCAACTGTTCTTGTTAACTAATCCAGACACTTGGAAGGCAATTACACTGAGGTTTGACAACATTGCCAACCCACTGCAGTGTGCCTTATGCCAAACACTATTGTTGCTTTAGTGACCACATTCACCATTACATATGCATATGAAGAAACAGAGGCATTTTCATCAGGATTACTCTAATAGCATTAAGAGATTATTTTTTAAATTTCCTTGGAAGAAAATTCACCTAAATGAGATTATTTATTACTTGACTGGTTTCATATCATGCTGCTATGTTTAGGCAAGTGGAGTCCATTAGAAAATCAAATAATTTTAAAAACTGATTTTATACATTAATGGTTTCAGATAAAGGGAGGTACTATTTTTGTGCATAGCTTCTTTTGAGAAAGTCAAGTCCATGTTCTGGTTAGGAGAGATAACACTTTTTGTCCCTTTTGGTGGCCCCCCTAGTGTCACCATCAGTTGCTAATTACCTGCAAACAAATAAACAATTAGTGGCAGAGTCTTCATTGACTTGCTAAAACTTTCTAATAAAAGATTTTAATTAATGACGTTGCAAATCCAACCCCCTCGCCAACAGAGCTATAAGGAGGATTGCAAAAAATGCAAGTACAGTTCATTTTATGCGTAGACTGCAGGTGAAAGAATGGCAACTCCATCTTCGTGTGCCTCTAATATAGCAACATCTCAGAATCTTCAGAAAGTAACTAAAACCACACATAGCTCATTTTCCATTGAAAGCATTTTGGGATTAGAACAGAAAAAAGATGTCACTCCAGCTACAAAACCTCACAGACCATGGATGGATACATGCAACAATTTAGGTATGTCATCATCTTCAGAGTATATTTAACTTCTTAGCCCATATTAAGTTTTTATGTATTATCAAGGACATATTTTCATAAGCATTTCAGTACAATTATAGTTTACTTACTCATTTTGTTAGAGGCTTGCATTTTAATACAACTGTCTCATTCAAAAATTGTTAAATAAAAATTTGAGTTTATATTCTGTATTTTTGTTTTTAGGAGAAGATCCTAGTAAATGTCTGCAGGCCCCTGTCATTTCTTATGAAATGCAATTATTTCAAATTAACAGTTGCCCCATGCTGGAAGAAAGAGTTTTGAAATGTGAAAAGTATTTTTCAGCCGCTGAAAGACTGTCTTACAAAAGAGAATTGAGTTGGTACAGAGGTAGGAGACCAAGAACTGCTTTCACTAGAAACCAGGTGGGGATATTTAGTTGCCTATTTATAAAGTAATGCGTGTTATGTTATATCGTTGTTGAATAAAATGCATTCAACAATAGGAAGCACGTAATGATTAGCTGATAAAACAGTGTATGCCTATTGCATAAAGAGAGGCAGAGATGTCCATATGCGATTAAGGAATGGTGTTAAGCTAGAATAACTTCACTAGTTTCATTTGATTTATGTTGGTATAAATAAAATTGGAGTCTAGCTGAAAAATTGTTGGGAAGGTTTTTTTCTTGAACTGATTGACTTTTTTCCTACAGTGTACATTTTTTTAATTGTTTAATTGGTTGTTTATTTATTCTCCTCAGCTTGAAGTGCTGGAAAATGTTTTTAGAGTGAACTCCTATCCTGGTATTGATATTAGAGAAGAACTAGCACACAAACTAGATTTAGATGAAGACAGGATTCAGGTAATTTAATTTAAATATAATTTTTCTGTGATCACATGATTTCTGCTCAGCAGGGATACAAGTAGATGGATGGTGATAACCACTTTAAAGTTTTGTTTCGTCTTAATGACCCTTACTACTTATTATACCATTGGTTAGGTACCACATTCACAGTAATTTTTGATGGGGAAACTAATTAAATTTCTCCTCCCTTTCAATCTCCCTTTCTCTGTGGCATTGATATGACATTAATTGCTGTAATATTTGCGTTACCCTGCGTGACTATCACAAAGATTCCTCCTGCAGAACTCTCAGAAAGAAATCCTGATCTCGTTGAAATCAACAGGAAAGAAGAAGGGAGGGATAGTTCAGTGGTTTGAGCATTGGCCCGATAAACCTAGAGTTATGAGTCCAATCTGTGAGGGGGACGATTGGCAGGGGGCACAAAAAACAGGAGGGTGATTGGTCCTGCCAAGAGGGCAGGGGAGAGGACTCAATGACCTCCCAAGCTCCCTTTCAGCTCTATGAGATGTGTATTTCCATATATGTTTATATATATTTGTCATTGACTTCAGCAGGGCCAGGATTTCATCCTCTGATCTCAGGTTTAAGCTCTTTTCTACATTGGGTTTGGAATCATGTTTGAAAACTAAATAAATGTAGTTAATCAAATGCATAAGTACATTCCAAGCAGGGTTTGGCTGGCTAATTTAGACAGGACATTACAGTTTTAAAGTCACATTTGAGCCTTTCTCTCATCTGGTTCAAAATTCAAGATACATAGGGATTTTTAAGGCCTAATCCAAAGCCATCAAACACAAGATAAAGCCTCCCACTGACTTCATTGGACTTGGCTCAGTCCCTTAATGTTCACTTAATGTCTACAAAGGGGAATGGAAATGAGGGAGATCAAAAATGCAAATGAGGCACTGATTTATAAATCTCACACTCTTTTGCATGATCGCATTTTCAGAAGAGACTTTTTTGAAAGCAAAACCAGCCATGTAGACAGGAGTTCCTCTGAAAATAAACCCCATTTACGAAAGAATGCTTCTTCCTATTTTGTTTTCATACCTCTTGCATCAGGCCCTACTAATTTATATGACTGCAAGGGATTTTATGCATCTCTTTGAGTTATTGAGCATCTTCAACTTTCACTGACTCTTCTAAGAGTTCAGGCTGTTCCACATTTTCCTGGATCAGGCCCTAAGAATCCAGTCTTGTTCCACTGAAGTTGATAAAAGTTTTTGTTGTTAACTTCAGTGGGAAGAAAATCACAGATGCTTACTTTCTAGTTCAGCTAGGAAATGAAATAAGTCATTTGCCTGTAATTCTCTCTGCCCTATATTATTATTTATTAAAATTATTACCGTTCCCCATATACCTTCATCTTTAACTTTGAAACTTACAAGCTACTTCGGCTTCCATATTATCAGAATTTCACAAATTGTTTTAATGTATGGTTGTATGATACTCTTTATCAACTTCAAACATGGCCTTTGTACAATGCTCCTTTTTAAAGGACAAATTACCCATTTTTAAGCATTGTGCATTTTGTTTCAATTTTTAGATCTGGTTCCAAAATCGCCGTGCAAAGCTGAAAAGATCCCATAGAGAATCTCAGTTTCTAATTGTGAAAAACACTTTAACCTCCAACCTGCTGGAATAGGAAGAAACCAGCAAGTTCACTGTTACTCTGCTACTGTAGAACAGGAAGAATAATTGGAAGTTTCAAAATTTCATAATTAAGCTGATAATGTAATATTTGTACACTTAATATTTGCATCTATTTTTGAAAATTATCATGATTTTCATTAATCTGTAAATACTCCATTATGATATGCTTCATATAACTGCACTTTTTATACAAAAAATTCCATATATTTTAGTAATTTCAGAAATATGTAAGAGATTTTTGCAGTTAACAAACTGTGATACCATAGATCCTGAGCTGATGTAAATATGAATGATTTGCTTGAAGACAATAGAGATATACAAGTTTATACCAGGTGAGAATTTGTTCCTGTGTGGTTACTGATTTCAGAAGACTCAGCAGGAATACATGAAAAAATTGTCAGATTTTTTTGGTTCATTTAACAAAGCTTCATATACAAGAAACCCTTTCATATTTGGCAACCCTGAGACCAGTAGGTTGCTGGATATTCAAGTACTCTGGATAACAGAAAGGTATGCCCAGCAATGCATAATGCTAAAGAAAAACAAGATTAGATATTAAGAAACAAACAAAAATGTATGCAGAACACTTTATTTACCAACAGTAATATTATATACTGTAAACTTATACTGTATTTGGTGTATTTATTTGTATTTACTTTCATTATAATGTACTTATAGAAAAATATAAATAAAATCTACTTATGATTAAAATACCAGATTTTTGGGAGTTCTGGATGGTGGAATTCTGGATATAAAACAGTTTACTGTGTTTTAAAGGTAGAAGTAAAAATTATCTAAAGTACACAATTGTGCTGCTGCTGTTACAGGAAACTTAGCTCAGGTATTTTACTGGAATTAAATAACTTTTTAGTGTTTGCAGTATAGAGCTGAAATTTTTTGAAATGGTACAATATGCTTGTTTTGGAGACATATGTGCTAGCTATTTGTAAGTGAAAAGCCTAGAGGAACATTAATAATGTGTGGCATTTGTATAATTGGTATTTTACATAAACCAATTAAACTAAAAAGAAATTTAAAATGTCATTCTTACAGACTTTTTAACATTAAAACATGAGAAAATATATTTAGCTAATGATTTTTTAAAATCTTTGAATGACCCATTAAACTGTTAAGATCTAAACATTCGCTAACATAAAATTCTTAATGCTCCAAAATTCTAGGAGTATGACACTTTGATATACAGTAAGGCAGCAAACAAAGTATATTAAAACAAACCTTACAAATGAAAGGGTTAATTAAGGAAAACCAACACACCCCAAAGCCAGGTGAATTCACAAACTAGAAGAAAAATATCTACATGGGAGTTGGATTCAGAGGATGTGAGAATTCAAAGGCCTCCCTAATTTGGATAGTGAAGATGATACTGGAGATGCAGAAGTAATTTTCTCTCCCTCCCAGCATGTACTGCACGATCTATTCCACAGCTTACCCCTGTAATTTGAAACTATTGTCTAACTTAATACTGGAAGCAAAGTAAATCAGACTAAGCCAATCAGGTTAATGCCTACAAGCCTCATTCTATTATCTGACAAAACACCTAAATACAGTTACTGTCTCTCATAATAGAATTTTTTCCTCACAAGGCTGATGGAGCAATTTACAGCACAGGACTAGTAACATAACAATAGCACCAGCTTTGGTGGTCAGCTCTCAATTAGTGAATGTTAACAGTGGCATGCTTCCCATTCATATAATTCCGGGGGTGTTGCACAAAATCTCTTTAGCATAATTGTTGTCAGCTTTTTCTCCTTTACAGTCTTGTAGACTTGTTGCAGTGTTAACAGTACAGAAGGCCCCCTAACTTCACATCTACTTCATGATACACATTTCTGTACATCAAGGGCCTCATGTTCTCAAATATACCAAGGCAAAGACTCCATTCCCATCCTAAAAATGTTAATTTGCTCTTCATATGAAACATACACCATCACAGACTTAATTGCTGCTGATTTAGTGTGGACATCCATCCTGTATTTGGCGGTATGGTCCCATATTTGGGATGTCAAAGGCATCCCTACTTATTTTTTGAAAGGGACTAATTGTCCCTTATTTGGGCCCTCTCCCTCTGACTTCTTCCGCCAGCAGCACCAGAGAGCAGGTAAGTCACTTCCCCAAGCCTCGGGGAAGCGAGGGTAGCGTAGGCAGCTGCCATGTCCCTGCCACTTCCCCAGGGCAGGCTGGTGGCTGCTGCTCCCACAGGGCTTGGGGAGCACCAGCAGCTGCTGCTTCCCCGGGCTCCTGGAGAGCACTGAGGGCTGCCACTTCCCCGGGACTTCCAGAGAGCACCGACGGCTGCTGCTTCCCTGGAGCTCCAGGGAAGGGCTGGCAGCTGCCACTTCCCCAGGGAGGGCTGGTGGCTGCTGCTTCCCCTGGCTCCAGGAGAGTGCTGGTGGCTGCACTTTCCCAGGGCTCCTGGAGAGCACTGGCGGCTGCCACCTCCTTCCCAGCTCCCCAGGGTGTGGTGGAGCTGGGAGGAGCCACCCCTCCCACTCATATCTCCCTGTCATGTATTTGAGACAGGAAGATATGGTTGTCATATGCTGACTGCTTGTATTTAAAGCAGTATGTAAGCTATTTAGCATACTATATTCAATTGTTTAGCCACAGACAGCCCTAATAATGTAAATTTTTGTCAGAATATGCTTCAGATGTATTGCTGCACTTATCAAGAATGTTGCTTTTTATCTATTACTAACACTTTAATTTAATCCTTTACCAATTCTACATCTTTTGAGTTTTATTCATCTAAGACTTTATCATCCACTTGGGATATAGTGAGGAAAGTAAGGTGTGGCAGTACCAGCATTAAAACTGTGAAGGTCCTGGCTTTTTTGAAGAACACCTAAGTATATATAACACCATGCAGCTTATCATAGAAGTTTCATGTTTGCAGTGATGACCCAGAATGTCTATTTGCTTCCTTTGTATTCTGGTACACGTGTCTTAGGTCCTTTATTTTCATGTAGCACCGCTGGGTGTCCATGGCGTATCTCTTTTCCACCATGTGCTGTGAAATCTTGGCATATATATCTGTGTTTCTTTTGCTACTTTATAGTTCTGACAGCACAGCTTCATCTCCCCATATAGCAGTAAGGTTCTGAATCTCCTACATGCTCTGTTGGAGCTTGTCTGTGACCCTGGAAATTCACGTACAGATGCGCTGCTGAGGTGTGCTGCCTTGTTTGCTTGCCATGCCAGCGAAACAGGAAATGAAATTCAAACTTTTCCAGGCCATTTCCTGTACATCTGGAGAGCAGCAGAGCTGAAAGTGGTGGCCAAACTGGTCATATTGGATGGAGTACTGTATGACATGTCCAGGAGGCCAAGAACGTTGAATTTCACAACACTCCATCTGCATTACCCTAAAGATGACCATGCAAGGTCAAATTTGTCATTACTCCACCTGAGAAGCAGGAGTACAAAAATTGACCTTAGGAGCCCTTAAAGTTGGCTGAACAGACCCTGTAGAGTGGACTGATTGCTTAGAAAATTGACCTAAAGCAGCTAAATTTGACCTAATCTTCTAGTATAGACCAGGTCCTCTTTTGTAGTCAATCTCTTTCCCTTATTTCCAGAGAATCTTCCAGTAAAAATGATCTGGAGATAAAGCTATGTGACTAAAACATGCCTGCCGTTAATAATTATTATTTTCTAAACGTTATTCATTTGCACGGTATTTTAAAGGAACACACAAAATGTTAATCCCTGTCTCTTAACAGGTATTTTCCATATGTATATTAAATTTAATATACATGCCAATAAAATATAATGTGATGGCAACATTGAGATCTCATTGTGGAGCAGTATTTGGTCATACAAAATTTTTTTGAATACATGCAGCTTTTTGTACGTAGCTAAGAGAGGGGGAGTGTAAGCCAAGTAAAAACAAATGGATCACATGGTTATGAAACATTCTATAGAGGTATTTAATTGCAATGGAAGCAGTTTAAGACAAAAATTAATGTAATATTTGCATTGCAGACATTGTAGCATGTTCTAGTTATGAGAACCTAAAGTAAAAATGTGCACATGGTAAGCATGCCACAGTTAAACTTACAAATCTATTTGCCTTCTCCTTTAAGGAAAGATGTAAATTATATATAAAATATTCTTCCAGTTTTAATAACATTAGCTGTTATTTTAATATAATTTTTAACTTGACAATTTCCCTTTAAGAGCCACATTTATCCAATAAGCTTCCTATTCCATACCACATACCAGCTCAATGCCACGCTTTTCTAGGTTTCCAAAGTTTGGTATTGAAAATTGCCTGAAGCAATAAAAATTAGAATTGGAATTTGTTCTGTTGTGCATGAGAGGCCTAAAGCAGTGCTTATCTGCAGGTCTATTAATACAGGGAAAGGTGACTCCTAAAACAAATTCCAAAGTTTGTTTTATTAGTCTCAACCAAAGACATGCACAAAGAGCAGGTAACATCATTTCTAAACATCCTTATTTTGTTTAGTGTGGAATGAAACAGTTCTAGACCACTAATTTAAGACCTTTTAGATTACCCTATGGATAGTTAATGATCAGTCAGGATTGCTTAGAAACCAGCTGTATGGCAGGTCATGTTTTGATTCAGTGGATTAACTTGGTTTTGGTAACTATTGTTTAGTTGATCTTATTTGCACTCTTCATTTTGTAGAACTAATTATGTCATTGGATGAGGGCTTTATGGCTTTTTTGTTTTGTTTCTGTTTAAAAAATTAGTATAGCCAGTGATGAAATGACTGCAACTGACCCAAACCAATCTTGGAATACTGGAGTTTTTGTAATAGAACATCTTGCATTATAACAGGATGCCTTCCTCTGCTACCATTAAGATTAAGCCATGTTTCTGTTTAAAGCTTGGCTTTTCTAAGTGTTGACCATAGTTACTCAAATTGCCTTTACTAAAAACAACTGTATGAATGTCAGTGGTGCTTGTTAGGTCTGACTATGCTTACACAAATCCACTAAACCATGATGGAATAATCATAAAGAAAACAATAGAAGACTTCTCTTGACTTTAGTGGGCATTGGGGTCACTCACTACCTTGGAAAATTGGGTTCCATATTACAGAATTATGCCCAGCTCCTTGGCACCAGCTCTTGTGCTTTGTCCTTATGAGACAGCACAAAGTACCTAGAAAGCTGCAGTTAAGGAGCAGCTGAGGATTCTCCCAAAGAGAGAGGAGCCACTCTTCACTCCTTTTAGGAGGGGATGTGGGAGACATGCAAGGGAGTGGGAAGGGGCAGAGCAGAGCACGAGAACCAAACGTGGAAGCAGGAGAAATCCAGGCTTTTTGAGCCAGGGAGTGGATTTGGGATTTTTTGGGGTACCTCACAAGAGGTGGCACAAAGCAGATGATACGGTTTACATTGTATAAAATCAAAGTATTTTTCTTACATTAAACCAGGAAAACATTGAGTAACTGGTTAGCTTGCATGGCACATTGTTAGCTTTCCTTTCCACCCTCAGAAGCTTGATCTATGAATGAATAAATAGAAAAGAAATCATCGTGCTTGGCAAGATCACCAGAAGCAGTAAACTGAATTCTTTCTAATCTGTGTGAATAACAGGACACTTGCGTTTGGCAGTGAGATACTGGAAATATCAGCATGATATTTAGAACTGTGCTCTGCCTTTCCCGATACCTAACTGGTGTAACTTCCTTTCAATTTTACACAGACTTGTTTATTTTGCATTTAGTCGTCTGATCTTGGAATGTTCCTGGAATACTGGAACAAGTTGGGCTATAATATAAAATAAAAATAAGAAACAAACGGTGCAATTCTGTGTGACTTGAGTATGTTTGTTCAGTGTTATAAATCACAAGTTTTAAGATTCAGTTACTTCAGTGATCTCTGAGAACAACCTTCTACCTTCCGTTCAACGATTGGAACACAGGCCGTTTTCTCAGTCATAACCCACTGCCTCAAGAAGTATAATCTGCTTTTGGACATGGTCAGGACTTGAATGGGTGGTTTGCCTATATGCTGCAGGCCACAGGACACCCTGGGAAAGGAAAGGGAAATAAGTGTTGCTTCTGTTCAGAGCTACAGGAAAATGCATGATAGAACATATGTTCTCAGATCCAATCTTCTTTCTGACAGCAGATGTAAGAGTCTGACCTGAGGACCCACGACATATATGGTACGCTTTTCTCCTTCACCTTGTGCACTTTGAACAAGTAAGGTAGAGGCAAAAGTTTGCTAATAGTTCTAAAAACTCTTTGCCAACTTTCAATGAACGATGCTCTATAAATGAGAGTATTTAACATCATTGTCCTTAATAATGGAAATACTAATTGTGGAGTACAGTTTCTGCTGTGAAATTGTATTTATAAACATACTATTCCTAACTCTCATGATTTTATTGTGAGTTTCATGGTATTTTTAATTAAAGTCCCCAGTCTCTGGAGCCATGTAATTATGTGATAAACTATCTTTCTTTCTTTATCCTTTTTTTTTTTTTTTAAAGTAATCTTCTGGTCCTTGCTTCAAAATGCGAACCCTATATGCTTAAATATCAGAAGGCAAAATATGAGACAATTCAAAGGTGGCTTTTTAACAATCTCATGATTTTGGGGGCATTACACATGATTTTTGGATGGCTCAGGCTAGTAATGCCATATACACAACTCCCTTTCCAACATCCCAACCAGGAATCCCAAACTTTCCAATTTTCTGGTCATTCTGCTGAATGGAATGAAACTAACTGTTACTGATCAGAAACCTCGCTATAGTTCTGAGTTCTAAAGCCATTTAATATATTAGTGAAAAATATGGTCTTGACATTTGGTTTCATCAGGTTGTTTTCTTTATATCAGTAAAATGACTTCATAGTAATGTAGTTCTTTTGAAGAGGAATAGGCAGATGAACCTGTTACTTAATCCCAGCCATTCTGACAATCCCATATGAACACCTATTTATTTTTCTATTACATATTTTCAGAACAAATTTTACTTTTAGGCCAAAGACGTCTACAACTCTGCACATACTCTATCACTTCTCAGTTCAGACTTCCTTTTTGTCTCCTTTGCCTGTAGCCCTTATGTATAAATCCACTCATGACCACTTTTACAACATGATTATTGGATGTCACTCCATCTTTTCTGAAATCCTCATCTGTACTTTTATCTTATCTGCTTTCCTGAATATAGTTTTCCCAAGCCAAAACAGTTTTGGCCTTTAGGATGTGGAGAATGATACTGTCTGACTTCTCCCAAACATAAAGAAGTAATGCATCCACCTCTCTGTCACATTCAAACAACAGCAGGGGCTCCCCCATTAATTTCAGTAATTTAATGGTCTCCTTGCTTGTAAAACCATCTGTCAATAACCTTGCCCCAACCTGTGTCTTGGACTTTATTACTATCTACTCCCTGTTCCACCTGTTCCTCTATAACTGATTTCCTCCTTTTCTTTCCATGTGATTACATCATTTGGAAGCAATAGCCTTCTCATCTATAGCTCCCATTATCTAGAAAAGACTTCCTGTGTTTCTGCACCATTTACTTATGTCTTGGCTTCATATTTCAGATGAAAATATATCTTTACACCTTGTCTTTGCCCGTTAATTTCCTTCTCCAACTGCTAATATTTACCTTTTATTGTATTTTTATCATTACTCTGTAAAATGTTTTGAAATCAAGCGTAGTATAATGTGTAGAAATGCAGTGTGCATAAAAGATGCCACACCAAATAAAATCAAAGACAGAAAGACAGGAAATAGAGAATTCTCTAATTAAGGAGAAAATATTTGTTCTGTGGTAAATTGTTCAGATGTTAAAAAATTTGCTTTTCAAATTAAATCAAGATTTTGACTTTGCAAACATTCCACAGTTAAATCAGTGCTTTTCAATCATAGTAAAAAGGATGTAATTTTTACACATGTAGCTTGCTCCCGCTTGTGAAATATACAAGCAAACAAAAACAGCTAATCTAAATGAAGCCATGAGATAGTTTGTCTTTAATAATCACTTTGTAGAATAAGCACAGAAAGCCTCTTTTAATCAAGGTACAAGAAAACTATCTAAACTGTAAAAATGTTAAACAATGGAATGATATTGAGTTTAATAATTAGGTACTATATTTACTGTTCACTTTTTAGGGGACTAAATATGAATTTAGGAATCTAATTTAAAACAGCTGTTTTTAAAAATCTTGAGTTTGAAGTCAAGGGAACTATTTTTAAGCAAGCACTGTTGACATGAGTGTTTTGGTGGCTTCCCAGAGGTCATGGTAAAAGGGTCAGTTTGTCCTCTTCCCCTCAACTGAGACACATCTCCCCACCCCCTTCAAACCAGTTGTGTCATAATATGGTTCTTGTGTTCAGAGCACTACTCAAGTTTGGCCAGCTGCTGTTGGGTCTTGATGGAGGAACTACTGAGTCAAACCTAAGTGGTGTGATTCTGTGTACCAGACCACAATGCTCAAAAAGGGGAGGGGACCCAGATTCATGGGAGGGGGCCTCCACAGCAGGATTGGTGCTTGCTCTCTAGTCTCTTCCCACCACACGTGGCCTCTGTTCAGTGGTAATTTTTTTGTAAGATGGGGAATCTTTGTTGCATATTTTGCCCGTTTTTTTTTTTTGCAAGGAGTTTATTTTAATTGTGTATTTGTACATGCAATATTTAGTTTGAGAAAATGAAGTGTATGATTTTTAGAACAGCTCATTATAATATCAAACAAACTCTGCTAATACACTTATCCTTTGATAACAAATGTAATGTTGACAGTTCCAATATTTGTCTTACAGGACTCATTGGTGCCAGTCACTTTTTATCATTAAATACTTTTATCCTATTAATGGCATTATACATTATTATATTAAAATGTTGCATATTTATCAGTGACTTCTGTCATATATCTCAGAATGTTCATCTAGTATAAAATATTTCCAGTGCTTCTCCAGAGCCTCAAAGTTGCAAATACCTCTGCCTAATATATGTACACTCACTTTTAACCTTGAAGCAGGTAGTTGGTGAAAGTCCTTTGGCTGGCATTATTATTTCAAAGTAAAAGCTCTCTTATCCTGGCATATCACACATGGCTGTGTGAACACTTGTTTGTTTTTTCTCCCCAGAAAAAAAGTTTTTTCTGAAAAACGAAACAAAAAAACAACCAACAAACAAACCCAATGTAGACCAGGCCTGTGTGTTCCTTTGTGTGTCTTTAGTTCTATTCTCCCACAAATTCCTCTCTGCACCTTCATCCATACTGTTCCACACACTGGATATATCCTCTCTGGTAGTATATGCCAGCCTTGTTCTCCATTTTAAAATACGTCTTCACAACATAGTTTCTCCCCACAATTTTTTCAGACAATGTATCCTGATTTTAGTAAGGTATTTTACACAGTCCCACATGATATTCTTACAAATAAACTAGGGAAATGTCTAAATAAAATTAGTATAATATGAATACACACTTGAAAAGAAATTTTTGTAGATGTATGAATGGTTTGCCTGTCAAATAAAAAGGATTTATCTCATGGGGTTCACAAGGGGCTCTCTTTCTTCCAGTACTGTTCAATATTTTCATTAATGACTTGGATAATGGAAGTGGAGAGTATGTTTATAAAATCTGTGGATGACACCAAGTTGGGAGTGGTTGCAGATACTTTGGAGGATGGGATTAAAATTCAAAAAGAATTTAATAAAGTGGACATCTGGTTTGAAATCAACAAGATAAATTCCATACAGAAAAGTACACTTTAAGAAAGACTTCACTTAAAAAGGAAAAAATCAAATTTCCACCAACAAAATGGGGAATAGCTAGATATGCTATAGTATTGCAGAAATGGATCTGAAGATTACAGTGGATTATACACTGAATATTAGCCAACATGAGATTGGACCATACTATGAAGTACAGAGAAGGCAACTGTGATACAGCTGAATCTCAGAATTATGGTCACCTTGGGAGTGGAGGTTGTCTACAACTCTGAAATGTTCAGAACTCTAAATAAAGTCCAGTTCAGACTTCAGTTCTAGCAGCTCACACTCCAGGACAGGTCCTAGCACCAGCAACTTCCTCAGCTCCAGAAGCTTCATTGCATGCAGCTTTTTCCCTGCTTTGGACTGAGTTTGAAGCTGTTTTCCCACACCTCCTCCCCGCAGCCAGAGACGCATGTAAAAACAGTGTTGGGGAGTAAGGGAGCAGATAAAATGGCACAGACCCCAGCACTGCTCCTACACTGCTGGCTCTGGCTGCTTCCAGTCTTTGCCTTTTACCTGTAAGTGGCTGACCCGCTAGTGATGGAGAGACAGTTGGCCCAGCTATATCTATCTTTAAGATACAATACAAGCACAGTACAGTATTTGCCTTGTTTATTTATTTATGGTCTCTGCTGCTGCCTGATTGGTTACTTCTGATTTCATATAGCAGTGGTGTCCAATAGAAATTAAAGGCTCACCACAGCCACTCACCCCCAGTCAAAATAAATGTCCTCACCACACGAAACTGCCAGTGACTCACCAGAGCCGCTATCATGGTGGGACCCACGCCAACGCCACAGGAGGAGCAACTGCTGCCACTGTGTGTTTGTCCCTCCAAGTGGTGGCATGCATGCACCGAGCAGGGAGAAGGCCCTCCACATTCATAGCTCTAAGGAGCTGCATTTCCCCACACCAGTGTCCACATGTGGCAAATGACATATGTAAGACACTGTGGTCATAGAGGCTGTGTGTACACTTGCATTCCTCTTTTGAAAGACGCATGTAAATGAGGGAAATCAAAAATTCAGATGAGGTGCAGATTTACATAGCTGACACCTCATTTGCATATTTTTCTTTTGAAGGCCTGGCTTGGCACCAGATATGTAAATCTGCACCTCATTTGCAAATTTGATTTCCCTCATTTGCATGCCTCTTTCAAAAGCATCCTGGCCTGCACACCATCTCATCAAAACACACCCTAAATACCATCTCACCAAAAGCTTTGTGCAAGCCACATGGAGCAGGTGTCTATTTGCCCCTACCTCTGCCTACCTGGCCTGTGTACATGGCTCTCTATTAAAAGAGCACATCACTCTTTTCTTCTGCTTTTCTGTGCATGTATGCACTCTTTTAAAAGAAGTTGTTTCAGAACAGATCTTCCGGAAGGGCTTCTTTCCACAGATTTCTGAAGTGTGGATGGTGTATACCTAGCAATGCCTAACAAAGAAAAACAAGATAAGATATTAACAAATATATGCAGAGTACTTTATTAACCATCAGTAGTATTGTACTCCATAAACTACACTGTATTTATTTTATTTACTTTCACTGTACTGTGCTTATGGAAAATGTAACTAAAGTTTACTTATGGATAAAATGCCAGTTATTTGAGAGTCCTGTATGATAGAATGCCAGATATGAAAAAATTTGTTGAACATGTCCACAATGAAAAATACAGTAAACAGCAGGTGGCACATCTACAAGGAGGCTTGGCAGAATCTGAGTTTTCTGTAGCATTTCAAGAGTTTAGTATTGACGTTTGTTCTTGAGCATTTCTCCCCTCACCCACTTCTAGCCATTTAAATTTTCTCAGGTGCAGGGAGTAACCAGGGGAGGTCAGACCATAATTAAGGACAGTAGACCTTGACATTGAAGAGCTTTCACCAATAGCAAACATGGGTGCTCAACATCATTGTCAAATTATTGAAAGAAACAATGCTGTCAGGCAGTATTTTTCTTCCTTTGCCTGACTATAGGCTTTGATCATCATAGATGGAAATCTCTTCTCTGTGATTTGTGAGTTTGGGGAAATTGATGCACCCCCCCAAGGCCCCCCCCCCCAAGTCACTGCTGACCAACAGTCCCACCCCACCCCCTATCAGCTCCCCCAGCCTCCCCTACCGACATAGGTGCTGGAACTAGGGGTGCATGGGGATACTGCAGTACCCACTGCCTTGAAGTGGTTTCCAGCCGGGTTCAACAGCTTTCAGCTCCCCCGCTCTAAGAGCTGTTCCAGCCCCACTCCCTGCCCTGGACAACCCCCCAGGCCGCCCTACCACTCCCCACCTTCGGGCATCCGCCGCCCCCCCATCTTGGCCGACACCCCCGCCGCCCGACCCCCAGCTCTCAGCTCCCCCGCTAAAAATTGTTCCAGCCCCGCCACCTGCCCTGCCAGCCCCGCCTGGACATTCCCCCGTCAGCCTCGGACATCACCTCAACCCCCGCACACAGACCGCCCCCCCGCCGGTCTCCCGTCCTTTATCCCCAGCAACCGCTCCACACTCACAGTACCAACTCCAACCCAACAGCCACTTCCACTGACCTCAAAGAGCCGCGCGCGGCCGACGGATTTAAAAGCTGGAGCGTGATCGACGCAGTAGAGCTGGTCTCCCATTGGCCTGTTTGTTGGGCACGTGATTCTTCCGGTCCAATCCAGGCTCTGTAACCGCCCGCGCCCCCTCTTGTGGTGTCGGCTGACCCGCACATAGCGGCGGCGCTGGGACAGGTGACGGGCAATGGGGGGGTTTCTATGGGGCAGGTGATGGGTAGGGCGACCACATCTTCCTGTTCCATATCAGGGGAAGGGTGGCTCCTTTCGACTCCACCAACCCCAGGGGAGCCGGGAAGGAGGCGGCAGCCGCCGGCCCGCCCCAGGAGGCCCAGGGAAGGGGCAGCTGCTGGCCCGCCCTGGGAAATGGTGGCGCTCTCCAGGAGGCCCAGGGGAAGCGGCAGCCTCCTGTCAGCCCCGGGAGCCCCGGGGAAGCGACAGGGATAGGGCAGGCGCCCACGCTCCTCGCGCTTCCCCAAGCCTCGGGGAAGTGACTCCCGCCAGCAGCTGAGCCTGCACAGCTGCTAGGGAAAAAGGTCAGGGGAGGTTGGGCTCAAATATGGAACAATTAGTCCCTTTAAAAATAAGTAGAAATACGGGAACATTCCCCATAATATGGGACGTATGGTCACCCTACCCAACAGGCACCTCCTTCGCAGTTGAAACCCCAGTAAATGGCCTCTGGGCCTCAAACGTCTGACAATTCACATATGAAACTTGGGGTCAGTTAGTTTGGCCACCCCTAGTATAGAGCACACCTTCTCTGTTAGCAGTGAATTCCCAAGCTGTAAGCACTTGCAATTGTTGCACTTTCCATAGGAGGGCATGCTTATTATTAAGTATTCTTTTTTTGTTTCATGTTTCTTCTTTTCTGCCTCTCTCTGTGCACAAAACCCCCCCCCTCCCCCGTTTTACTTCTCTTTGCCCACCAAGGTCTGTTGTTATGGTGACATTCTTTTTGGCCACATGTGCTTGGATACATCTACCCTTTGGAGCCCATCAGCCAGAAGAGGCAGAGGCATGCTTTCTACGCAGGGTGTCTACACTGCCTTCACTCTCCTTACAATCACTGTCATTTTTTGCAAGAGAGGAACCAAATTTCTCTCTCCAACATTGTGAAAAGTTATCCTCTTAATAGATAGCTGAACTAGCCTCACTTTGTCTCTACAGATAACAGGGTTAACTGGTGTAAATCAGTATGGGTCCATTGCCTTCAGTGGAGCTATGCAGATTTATACCAGATAAGGATTCAGCCAGTGTAAATCTTCATGGCATAGCTCTACTGCCCTTAAAGGCACTCACTACGCTAACTGAGGGTGTAGCTAGCTGAATATCCAATAAGTCTGATGGTCTGCAATCACGGAACACTGCTTTAAATCTACAGGAAAGTCAGGGTCTGAAATTAGAATGCTATAGAAAAACTGGAAAGCTAGCACTGCATTTTGCTATGCCAATTTTATATATATGTACAGGGATTTGACTGGAGTAAATGCAATGCTTCCTGGTAAAAGAAAGTCCAGCTCCATCTGTTCTAGATGCTTCTCTAGATTATTGAATAATGATTAATATACATATTAGAGTGCATCTGTCTGTGCATCTGTAAGAAGGTAACCATCCATCCCGTATTAGGGATGACAAAAAGGCGTCCCTACTTATTTTTTTAAAAGGGACTAATTGTCCCATATTTGACCCCAACCCTACTGACCTTTTCCACCAGCAGCTGCACCAGGCCAAGCCAGGTTAGGCCAGGCACTTTCCTGGGGCTTGGTGGAGCTGGGACGAGCTCCCCTCCACCCCTGCATATTTCCCTGTGCCACATTTGGAACACAGAGATATATTCTCCCTACTGTTGGGGCTCAGGGCTCTCCCTAGAAGTTTCGGTGCCTTATGCAGCCCCTTCACAAGAGGGGAAGGGCTGTGGTCAGGGCCACTGGGCAGGAGCTGTGGGGGACAGGAACAGGGCAGGGAGAGGGCAAGGTTCAGGCCCACCCCTGGACTCACCAGTCGCAATGGCTAGCAGAGTGAACCCATCCCAGCCTGCTCCGCTCCCTCAGCTCTCAGCATGGCTTTCAGATAGGGGAGTGAAGGGAAAAGGTGGTCATCCCTCCACTCACCAGGATTGGGAAGTGGAGTGACACATTTGGTAGCTGGTGGAGTGGAGTGGGCTGGTAGCCAGGGCCCAGGTCGCTCTGCTTGCTGCCACCACTGGTGAGTGCAGGGGTGGGCCTGATCCCTTCCGCAGGCTCCAAGCCTTTTGCTAATTCCTCAGGCCACATCCCTTTGTGGGGAAAGCATGGAGTGGGGGGAGTAGCGGTGGGAAGAGGCAGGGCTGAGACAAAGGTTTCAGGGAAGGGATGGAGTGTGGACATAATGAGGGTAAAGTAAGGACAGAGTGTTAATTAGAAGGCAGTGATACACTTTTATTCTTGCCTGCTCACCATACTACTACTTTATATTGTTGTATATATGTCATATGATGATGTAAAAGGAGACCCTACTGTCCAGCCTCCATGCAAGGTCACAGAGTTAAGTTTACTATGGGAAGTTGATGTGTCATTTTTTGGGTGGGGAGGAGGTGTTCAATTACATGCTCTAATCTAGAGAGGAATGCTAGAATAGATGGAGCTGGACTTTCTTTTACCAGGAAGCATTGCATTTACTCCAATCAAATCCCCGTAGATAGCATATGGAGAATAATTGGAGTATATCAACTTAAATTAATTGTATAAGACTGTAAAAAGATTAAGGAAAATGAGAAACTCTCTCTTTGCTATTTACACTTTAGAAACTCTGGGGGGCCCTGTCATTGACAGAGCAGATCAAAAGATTGATCTATTTTATGTGTAGATGTGATCTGTTGACAGAAGTTTTGTCAAAACATGTCCTCCGAGAGTTACTTCTGTAGACAGATGCCTCTAGTGTAGATGTAGCCATTGTCTTTTAGGGCTCCTCGTGTGTTCATTATGCCATTGGTTTTTTGGACACTGTTTAGAATAGTAGAATTATCAAAAGTCTTTGGACTAAGTGACTAAGAAACCTAAGTTCCGCTTTATGTTCAATAAAACTTGGGCTCCTATCACTTCACTTAGCTGATTTTAAAAATTTTCCCAGATTGTATTTGTCAATTTTAGGCAAGCTGTTTTAGGAACAACAATTTTCATTGCGTCCTTAAAGGTGTGTGCGTCTTCTACTCAAGAAGCTTGTTAGTTGACACAACAAGAATACATCAAAATAAGACACTTTTGTAATTTATTATCAATATTTTACTTTTTTTTAAAAGAAATTTAGTTTTGGTCAAAGTTTGCAGTATGGAGGTCTGCACAAAAAGATAAAAAAAACACAAATGTAAGTAACTGCTATTGCTTTTTTCTACCTTAAAATTGACTGGATGAAATTTATCTTCAGGTTCTGTTTTCAAATGTTATGATTTATTCTTTCATTTCAAATTTCTCCATTTTTTCACGCTATAGTCCCAATCCTGTGTAGATGTGAGTACACTGGACTTCACTGGAACTCTTCCCATGAGTGAAGTTACACATGTGCTTACCTGTTTGCAGGAGTGGGAACAAAATCCCTCTGCTGACATTAAAATATACTTGCTTCTGGACAAATTGCAGCAGATTGGTGAATAATAGATGGGGAAATGGTAGGGAAAGACAGTTTGCCACCAGCATAACCCCACGTGATCTTTAATGTCCATGCAGAAAGGACAGGATAGGAAGAGTACAAGACCAAAAATGAGCACACAGACAATTGCATGCAAAACAAAAAACAGTTCTGTAGCACTGTAAAGACTAACAATATAATTTATTCGGTGATGAACTTTCATGGGACAGACCCGCTTCTTCAGATCTGGAAAATCCTGATGAATGATTTCCAGGATTTTTCCAGCTCTCAAGAAGTAGGTCTGTCCCACAATGGCTCATCACACAATACATGATATTGTTAGTCTTTAAAGTGCAACAGGACTGCTTTTTTGGTTTTGTGAAGATACAGACTAACGAGGCAACTTCTCTCTGACCAATTTCATGCAAAACCTTCCAACTTTCCTTTTTGGAGATCTGAGTAAACTAGTCTGCTTCAGACGCAAAGACTTTGAAGAAGCATCTCGTTTCATTGCCAAACAAAAAAAAAAAGTACATGAACTAATAGGGGCCTGGGGAGAAGGAACAACGACGGCCTTCTGCGCCAGACAGTTATTATGTTTCTCTTCGCAGGGAACAGCCCCCCTGCCACCAGCAGTCATGGGGGTGGGAGCAAGGGGGAGACAGCAGCTGCACATTCTCGCGCGCATGCACGCAAGTTAACCTCCTCCTCCTGCTGCTGCTTCTGCTGCTCAGATTCTGGTCTCTGTGTGCTGCCGACGCAAACCATGGCACCTTGGCTCCAGCTTAGCTCTTTCTTCTGCACTCTGATCGCCTGCTTCGAGGGTCACCAGCTGGCTGGGGCTGTTGGAGGGCCCAGCAGCAGGCGGGGGCCCGTGGCCGACACGTGCGGATGGCGGGTGAGTGCACTGAAACTTTGTTTCTCGGTCATCCACGCAATCGGGGACACTCGTGCTAGGAGATGGGTTTTTGCAAACTCGCAGGCTTTGGCGGAGTGGGCGCGGGGAGATGCCCGATTTTCCCAGCTGCGCCTGGTAAGCGTTGTCTGTGCAGCCCACCCAGCTGAGCAGTGGAGGTATGGTGCCCACCTGTCTGCCCGACTTGCTGCTTCCCCCTAATATTCAGGGAGAGCTCGCTGGGTAGTGCTCGTGGGGAAAACAGCCTTTTCTCTGACTTCTCTGCTACAGCTCCAGGGTTCTGCAAGTGGGAATTGGCCGCCAAGCGGAAAGGTGGCATTTCCAGGGAAGGGATAGTTGCTGGTTTCTCGCCTTGGGGGAGGAAGGCGGGAGGGAGATTCTTCAACCAGTGAGTGTGAAGAAATTACTCCGGAGATCTTTTATCGCCGCAGCTTTCCCCTTCTGTACTCGACCTGCCCTGCCAACAGGATAAAAGGCAATCATTTGAGCTTTGTTACTTTATTTGAGGCCGGCTTGAGGTCCTAGCTTGGGGCCTGATCATCAGCCAGGAGATGTAGGAAAAGTTGGTGGGGGAGGGTTGGAAGGTGAAACATTCCGGTTTTGGTCCGTACCTTTTGTTCCTGCTCCTGGTGCATTAGATTCAGGCTTTTCTTGCTTCCGTTTCCCTGTTTGTGTTTCCAAGATCACCTTTTAGTGTTTTGTCTCCATGAATTCTAGTTAAACTGTGGGATCCCAAGACCCGCCGAAAGGTCAAAACTGACTTTCAACTGCCTTTCTGTTAGATTCTCGCTAATGATTTCCTTAGGTTCAGATCATTTGAAAAAGTTACTGCCAGGCACTAGTTAGGGATATGGAGGGAATAGTGTAATTCGCGGGAACTGAAAAAACAGTCTGTAAATTATGTAGGATAAAGAAAAAAATATTTTGCATTACATTACAGTTTAAAGATTGAAACTTTCAAGTTTGATTGTCACATGTCATCTCAACTCACAGTAAACTCACAGTTTAACTCAAAATATATTTTGCTACAGTTCTTAAGTTTCACAAGATGCAAGTAGTGTACACACATTTCACATTATTAGGAGTCATATTTGTCAGGTTCTGCAGCTATAATGTATACATTTTGCTTATCTTGATATCTAGAGGAATATGCAATATATAGAAAATTGATTTTTTCCTACATAAGGAGTTGTGTGTGTGTGTATATAAAACTGGAAAGCTCTTAAAAGTCTCTCCTCTAATAAATCTATTAAACATACATCCTTCCATGTCAATCTGAAGAAAAACTTTATTTTTTTGTATCCCATACAACAAACTTAGTGTTTTAATTTCCAAAACAAACATTCCAGTCAGCAATATATATTTGCTATTTCCAGTCAGCAAATATATATACACACACCACTATATTGTCTATTTCCAGTCAGCAAATTTTCCGGACCAGTTTTTTTTAAGCACTGAATCTATTTCTGTTGTACAAATCTCAACTGGGAAAAGTTTTGACTTCAGTGGGAGTTTTTCTGGAGGAATGACTTCAGGAAGGAACCTTTTGTCTGTGTGTGTGTATTTATCAGGGACTGCTGTAAGTTTTGAATAGACTTGACATACTATTAAATGACTGATGGCCCCTGTAACACATTGTCTGCTTTGGGGCAGGTTTGCCTTTGAAGTGCTACCCTGTAGGAAGTAAAGAGACTATTTGCTCTATTAAAATTCCTTGGTATTTCCTCTGTTTAACCACAGGCCACTTCCCCTCTGCCACTCTAAACACTGCAGGGACACTGACTGATTGAAAAGACATAAGCCCTGCAGTAATTGTACCCTATTCAAATAGATATTCTTATTGTAGCTTATTTATAAGAAGTTTCTAATTGATAGGTTAAGGGCAGGAACAAATCTAAAAATTTTATGTAGAGAGATGAATGGTAAACATATTTAATGTGTTTTGAGTAAAACAGTGCATGTTAAATTAACTTTCACTAGTGTATATTGAAAAAATAATTGCACAACTGTTATTTGAGTAATTAAACAAGAAATAGATTATCTGTGTGTGCCTGTTTTTTTAAACACTCATAGGCTATGTCTACACGTGAAGCCTACATCGAAATAGGCTATTTCGATGAGTAACATCTACACGTCCTCCAGGGCTGGCAACGTCGATGTTCAACTTCGACGTTGCGCGGCACCACATCGAAATAGGCGCTGCGAGGGAACGTCTACATGCCAAAGTAGCACACATCGAAATAAGGGTGCCAGGCACAGCTGCAGACAGGGTCACACGGCGGACTCAGCAGCAAGCCGCTCCCTTAAAGGGCCCCTCCCAGACACAGTTGCACTAAACAACACAAAATACACAGAGCTGACAACTGGTTGCAGACCCTGTGCCTGCAGCATGGATCCCCAGCTGCGGCAGCAGCAGCCAGAAGCCCTGGGCTAAGGGCTGCTGCCCACGGTGACCATAGAGCCCCGCAGGGGCTCGAGAGAGAGCGTCTCTCAACCCCTCAGCTGATGGTCGCCATGGCGGACCCCGCTATTTCGAAGTTGCGGGACGCGCAACGACTACACGGTCCCTACTTCGACGTTCAACGTCGAAGTAGGGCGCTATTCCTATCCCCTCATGGGGTTAGCGACTTCGACGTCTCGCCGCCTAACGTCGAAGTTAACTTTGAAATAGCGCCCGGCGCGTGTAGCCGTGACGGGCGCTATTTCGAAGTTAGTGCCGCTACTTCGAAGTAGCGTGCACGTGTAGACACAGCTATAGTATTGCATTGATCTGTCACACTTTTCTCACAACTGCACTTGGGGAAAGATGTGGATCATATTCCCCTTCTCCGCCCATTTGAGCGCTTCTGTTCATTTCCCCACATTCATGCTCACTTACCTCATGTGAAATTTGCATGTTACAGTCTACTTAGGCTTGCTTAATTTAAGAGAGCAAAAATATGAGTTGTCTAAGAAATACTGTATTTTTGTTTTTAATCTAATGCAAATATTTAAACTTTGTCTTTTACCATTTTATTGCCATAAAAAATTCCTTTAGGAAAGGAATAGTGTAGATTTGTGTTGGTAAGAATTTATATTTGCTGTTTCAATTCAGAGATACTCACATTGTTCTTAAAAAAACTTGCAAATCTGAAGGAAAGGGAGCATATTCAGACAACCTGCAATGCAAAATATGTAAATTCTTGTAGCGTATTATTTTGTAATAGTTTGGTCTGTAGTTCTGTAGGGACCTGCGAGACCAACAGGGCTCTGAACAAGTAAAACAAAACACTTAAGCCCAAGAATAGTCTCACTGAGTGAAATCCTCCTCGCCCCCCAACACCAAGGCTACGTCTACATTGCCAAACACTTCTAAATGGCCATGCTAATGGCCAAATCGAAGAATACTGATGAGGTGCTGAATTGCATATTCAGTGCCTTATTAGCATGCTGCTGGCCATGGCACTATGAAATTGCCACATTTTGCTCCCGCACGGCTTGTCTACAGGGAGGTCTTTTCCGAAAGGAACCCACCAACATCGAAAACCCACCAACATCAAAATCCCCTTATTCCTTTGAGCTTGGTGGATTTCGATGTGGTGAGGTTCTTTCAAAAAGGACTCCCGAGTAGACGAGCCATGTGGGAGCGAAACGTGGCAATTCAAAGTGCCGTGGTCAGCGGCATGCTAATGAGGTGCTGAATTTCAGCGCCTTATTAGTATTCTTTAGTTTGGCCACTAGCATGGCCATTTTGAAGTTTTTGGTAAGTGTAGACACAGCCCAAGAGGAGAACTTCTTTTGATTTCATTGGGGCCAGGATTTCACAAATTGACTCCATTGAGAATGTTAAAGATTGGAGAAGGATGAAAAGTTAAAGCCCAGTAGTTCCTGTGTGGACACTTATTCTGAAATAGCTGTTTCAGTTAGGGTCCCCTGTAGGTGTGTAAGAATAAAGGACTGGGCTCTAAAATTTAGTTATACATATATGGGGCCCATGAATATAGGTAACTCACAAAAATAATTTGATTGACCCCAGTGGGGCCACTCATTTGAGGAAAATATTCCACATATTTAACTGCATGATCAGGCCTCTCTTCTCAGACCAAAACATAAGGTTGATGAGACTATTGCCTGAGAGAGATGATGTTATTTAGCATATTTGAAATAAAAAAGGAAGATAGTGCTAGTTACTGGAAAACTGGACACTTTGTCACTTGTGTGAGCCAAGCACTTTACATACGTTAGGCGTTCTTGCATTTTCTACTCTCCCCCAAAAGCAATCTGTGCACATCTACTTCCATTACGGGGATTTTCTGCAGTTTTCTTCCCCTCCCTAATGCCATGGGCTCCTGTGGGCCTTACTTCTCCCCCCATCACAGGCAAGGAGTCCTTTTTCCCTCCCCATGCCAAGTGTTCTGTGTGCCTCAACTTTCTGTCCACAACATTTTAAAACTGCATGAGGAGGAAAGGCAGAGCAGAGATGAGGTGTTATTGCACTGGAGGGTGTTAATGGCTAACATCAACCAGTTCTTCCATTTGTAGGTAATTACAGAAGTGGGCTGAAGGTGCTAACTCTAACTAAAGATGCCAGGGGCCCCTTTGTGTTGCCTCCTTTCAGTTTTCAGCAAAATCAGGAAATTTCTGCACATGGTTTCCTGGATCATTCCCTTAAATTTCAGAATTGGTAAGCTGTGGTGTTAAAAAAAATTACTGTTATAGTCGAACAGTTAGAGAAAGATTGAGTGTAAGGTCTCACAGACTCAACTATTTATCTAGGCCAGACAAGTACTGGATTAAGTACTGTAAGATCTAGGGTTTGATTTCTCAGCTGGTGTAGTAGAAAATGTGACTGTTTTTTCTCTATTTAAAAACAATTGTGTTTAGGGCTTGGTCTAACACTTAAAAGTTACATTGACATAGATAAACAAGAAGTCCTGTGGCACGTTATAGGCTAGCAAGTATTTTGGAGCATAAGCTTTCGTGTGTAAAGACCTGCTTCATCATCTGTTAGTCTATAAGGTGCCACAGGACTTCTAGGTGCTTTTGAAGATACAGACTAACTCGGTTACCTCTCTGGTAATTGACCTAGATGCAATAATCAGGGATGAAAAAAAAAAACCATCTACCCTGACAAAGTTAAGTTGACAAAACCTCCACGGTAAATGCAGCTATAGGGATAGAAGAATGCTCGTGTCAGCAAAGGGTAACATTACTTGAGAAAGTGATGTTTCTACATTAACTGAAAGAGTTTGTGTCCAAACTTGGAGGTAGTGATGGCATAGATATTCTGGCTCAGGCTCTGTTGTAGACATAGCCTAGATAACTTAACTAATTTTCCATTTAAAACACACTAACTGCAGCCTGTCTGTTGCCTTAAGACAAGTTTATTTAAAAACTAGCCACATAATTTAAAAAGTAAGATGAGTCTTTGTTACAGTTCTACTTTGTGTCTGAGCCTTTCTTCTATAAAGAGCATTTAGTCTAAATGTGGCAAGGAATGTATTTTCAGAGCTGGCTTTCAAATGCTCAGAGAAGAAAACAGATGGGCTATGTCCACACTAGCCAAATTAGTTTATTCAAATTAGTTTAGTGTAAGCAAACTGAAATATTCTTCCATGGCCGTGTCTGCACTAGCCAAAAACTTTGAAATTACCATGCAAATGGCCATTTCAAAGTTTACTGATGAAGCGCTGAAATACATATTCAGCGCCTCATTAGCATGCAGGCAGCTGTGGCACTTCAAAATTGATGCGACTTGCCGCTGTGCAGCTCATCCAGACGGGGCTCGTTTTCGAAAGGACCCCAGCTACTTTGAAGTCCCCTTATTCATATCTGCTCATAGGAATAAGGGGACTTCGAAGTAGGTGGGGTCCTTTCGAAAAGGAGCCCCGTCTGGATGAGCCGCACAGCGGCAAGTCGCGTCAATTTTGAAGTGCCGCAGCTGCCCGCATGCTAATGAGGCGCTGAATATGTATTTCAGCGCTTCATTAGTAAACTTTGAAATGGCCATTTGCATGGTAGTTTTGAAGTTTTTGGCTAGTGTAGATGTGGCCATGGAAGAATATTTCAGTTTGCTTACACTAAACTCACTTGAGTGTTGACAATAAAACACATCTTTAATCTATTACACATCTCTTAGTGTGCACTTTCACTGTTCAGGTAACTCACAAAGCTCATGACTTAAAAACATTTTTGTAGTTGACGGCCTCCCAGGAACATTATGGGCTGTTCACACACCCCCCTTTATAATGCATGCTGTGATTTAGATTTCAACAAACAAAAAATGCCTCTTAAAAACGTGAAATAGAATATAGAATTTATCAGTTAGCCTAATTTCAAAATTTAGGTAATTTATTTAAGAGGCAAAATAAATAATTTAATAGATTTAAATATTTTCCTGTTCACTGGTGAAATAAAATTAAGCCATCATTAGTGAGCTTTTCTTTAGTTCATGATCTAGTAATGTTAGTGTAAAGTGGATGTTACTTCATTAAAGCTGCAACATTTAAATGAGTGTTTAATAAGGACCAGCTGTCTTTTCCAACAGATCAGTCTAAAGATGATGAAACAGAGCTTTGATGGGAATTTACCCATTTAATTCTGCTCCATGGCTGAAGTTTGCCAATTAATTTGGCATTTTATTAGGGTGCTATAAAAATGACAGGAGTGCAAAGTTTTATTGGTGAACAATAAGACTAAAATTGGTCTTCAGTCTTTAAATGTGAAAATAATTTCTCTTTATTTGTGCTTATAAATTATTAGGCATAATGCACCCAATAATGTTAAATGGTGACCGAGGAAGGAAACTCCAAACATTTTATTTTTATTTTTGAAACATTAACAATTTACCTTTTAAATTTTGTGCTATATTTATGCTTTGTTTATCTGTTCAACATAAAATTCATTACATGTAGAAACTGATATGTATAGCATTTTGGAAAATACGTATTAACATCTCAGCTTATATATCTCCATTAATTTAGTGATGTTTTCTTGTTCTTCCCTTCCCATAAAACTGTATTAATTTTGACAAATAAATGTGTGAAAGAAAGGCAAGTTATAGGGGATATTCTAATTAGGCCCCTTTTTATTATTTTCAAAAGTACATTCAGATTTATTTTAAATCCGTATATTTTGAAACCCTGTTTTAAGACTAGAATTTTAAATATAAACTGTTAAATTGGTGGGGGAGCACACTTTATCCTATCACACATGGTTTTAGCAACTGTAAATTGATTCAGCTATTTACCTTTCCAAGCTTTTGACCATTATAACCACCATTTTTGATACTTGTACCTGTGTTTCTGTGTGAGTTTCCACAAGAGAGTAAAATCAATTATCATGATTGCTTTACAGCAGGGGTGAGCAGAGTGTGGAGGCAGGCCCCCGTGGGAGGGCTGTGTGTGAAATTTCATAAAGGAGGTGCAGCACAATTGGCTGTTGCATCTCAGGCTCATCCATCTCATTAAAAATATTGAAATATGTTACTGTTTTTATGTCTGTGTATTTACATTTATATACCGATTAATAAAGATTTTACATCCTACATATTTATTTTCTTGCACGTGCCTAAAGGTTTTTTTTTCATATTAACATAACTGAAATTTCCATTGGTTTGAATTACATAAGACAGATTGGGATGGGGGAAGGAGGACAGCTAACTTCAGGGATGAGAAGTGGTCCTGAAGTAAAAAGTTTGCTTGGCTCTGCTTTACAGTATATAGCTTTTTACTGCAATAATGGTTGATTTCTTGCAGTGCTCTGATGTGCAATATACATTTATAAGAAATACATGGTTTTGAATCCCTTTGTCACTGTAGTCTATCCCAAATCTCGTTAGCTGAGCCATATATTTAAAACACCTTCTACAGGCTTCCTTTTCCAGCATGTTAGACCTTATGTTACATTAGCAATATTTTGTGGATTCAGTGTCGCACTGAAAACATCTCTTCCTGGGTTTCACAATAAATGTCATCAGACTATACAATGAGTAAATGAGTCAATTTGGTAAAGTAATTTTCACCAAACATACCCAAACCTATTAAAATATATATCTGTTGATAATTGAAATTTAGAGATAGTCAACATAAGAAAAATGCTGTTGGAGAGCTCATTAGACTTTAATTTAGGGATACCTACTTAGAATATTTTGACAGGTGATATTGGCAATTTGTGTCTTCATGGTTATATAGCTTTAAATTGTTGAATCTCAAAGTCTACTGTCATTAAATAATTGTCTGCCTCATCCTATAATTTCCCAGAAAAGTAAGCATTTAGATGGATAAAATTTAAAAAATAATAAACCAGTGTTTATAAATTAAAACTGTAAAGTAATCTATTTCATGTTTATTTCTGCAGTTGAATGCATCTGTATTGAGTACAGGTTGAACCTCTCTAGTCCAGAACCCTCTGAACCTAACTGGTGCTGAACAAGAGAATTTGCTGGACCATGGGAGGTCAATATTGTTTAGCATATTACCAGCGCTTCTACTGCTGACTGGGCTTGTAGAAGACATTTAAGGGTAAATCACAGCTCAATAACAGCACAGAATATGGAGAGCCAGGAAAAGTGGCTGTAAACAAACATTAAGTGACCATGGCAAACTTGGCCACACCCATGATAAATGGTTGGTCGGTCGGCTGACTAGAATCATGCTGGATTATGCATGTTGCCAGACCATAGAGTGCCACACTAGAGTTTCAACCTGTATATGCAACATTACAAAAAATACTTCTAAAAGCTAATTCTTAGAAGTGTGCCTTAAACCTGCACAATTGTGGACGTAGATATTGAGCAATATAGGAAAGTCAAGTGCATATTATGTAACGTTAGGTGTAACAAATTTCCATGTTACAGATGTTCCTTAGTAAATCTGACTAATCTTTAAACTCCACTGGACCCATTCCTAGTAATTAGTTTTCAAAATGTAGGTATTGATTTGTAAAACTCTAGAAATAAATGGTCTGACAAACATTCTGCTAGTGGGAGTTGATAGTAAGCAATTATATTGGTACTATTTAACAGATGGTTTTTTGAGAGTCCTGTAAAACCTATGTGCTTGTTTGTCTTGAAAATTGCTGTGCCTCCTGGGATCCAGATTAAGATTAGTGGTCAAAATTTGTGGTTGTTTGAGCAAAGGGTTTCCAATATATAGCCCACTCCTGTCACCCTGAAAATGGAATCCAAATGTTACATTTCTTTTAACTTAATTTTACCCTTTGGCTATGATCCTCCCCAAATTGAGGAGGAGCTCGGTTAGTATCTGATACTCAGTCCTATGTGGAAGAAGCAAAATTTAAAAAATGATTCAAGGTAAACATTTGTGATCTACAGTAGGCCTTGAAACAAGTTGACCTGGCACAGGAAATATTTTCCCATGAATGAAAACTATAGTTTTGTTGCAAACCAGAATGTTTGCATACAGCCTGACACTGGATTAGTTGCGGTCTAAAGATAACATACTGTTGTGGTGGTTTGGTTCCACAGTCAACATACTGTTAATGAAAGTACCTCTGTACATACCAGAAGATCAAGGCGTTCAGGGTCAATCATCTGGGGTTCAATGTAGCGCACCTAGTGCGGACGCACTAAATCAAACTATGACTGCTCTACCATTGACTCTGGTGCTTCTCACTGTTGCTAGCAGTAAGGGAAGTTGACAGGAGAAACTGCTGTCGGAACAGCCAGAAAAACTGATCTATACTACATTGACTCCAGCTATGTAGTTGTTGTAGATGGAGTTGCATATCTTCAGTCTATTTTTTGGCCTATTGTAGATGTGGCCTTAGTTCAGTTCCTGCATTTAGTAGTTTGCTGGATCTGTCTTGTGCATATTAATTGCATTGTGCAGGGTTGTCTTCTAGAAGTTCTGCTTTAATTTGTTAGTACTACTTAGACTACCCAGATTTTACTTTAAAGGCGTTAGCAAGGGGGAAAAAATCAAGCATTAATTAAGTAGAGTGAAGAGAAAAGTCTTTAAGCAGCAGCACTAGAGTAATATAATCATGCCATGTGCTCCTTATAGGCAGAATCCAGGAGGCTAGAAATGGGAACAGAGTGCCAGTAATGTGTTCCCAGGAAACTACCCTTGCACAGGTACTCCACAGTCATGTGCATCTGATTACCTTCACTTCCTAAAAAAACAAGGGTCATTTACTTCCCAAAAACTTTATTAATAAAAAGTTATGGTTGACTGGCAGAGCCACATCTGCTTCCAGAATGTCAAGGGCACTTATACTTTAAGCCCTTGGAAATCAGGAAATAATGAATCATGATACATACCAACCTCACTGTAACCTTAACTCTGCCCTCTTTGAATGATGCTCCAGCCTGCTCTGATAGACATCCCAGCACTCTGTCCTTCCACGTGATATTGGTAGGGCCCTGCCAAATTCACAGACCATTTGTGATCACTTTCATAGTGATAGAATTTTTTAAATTGTGAATTTCATGATTTCTGCTATTTAAATCTGAAATTTCATGGTAGTGTAATTGTAGGGATCCTTGACCAAATGGTGCTGGGAGTTCACAAAATTACTGCTGGGGATTGTGATGGTAGCTAGCCAGGAAGTAAAGATCACATGGTATGATATTGCCATTCTTACTTCTGCACTGCTGCCTGGACCTTCTGGCCACCGATCTACAAAGGCAGTAATGTAGACATAAGGGTATCATGGTATGGTATTGCCACCCTTACTTCTGCGCTGCTGCTAGCAGGCTGCTACCTTCAGAGCTGCATACCTGGCCAACAGTTGCTGCTCTCTGGTCTCCCAGCTCTGAAGGCTATGCTTGGCAATACTGCAATTCCCCTGCAGCCCCCTTATGGACCAGGACCCCCAATTTGAGATATGGGGTTTTCCCCTTTTGAAATCTCTAAAAACAGCCAAAAGTCCAGATTTTGTTGGGGCGGGGAGTCGGGGGGATCAGATATCATGGCTTATGATGTGTTTTTTATAGTTGTGAATTTGGTAGGGCCTTAGTAGCGGGATGCTTCACATGGCTGTTGTAGGAGAAACTGTCATGCCATGTTCTGAGTAAGGCAGAAGTTGAATTTGGGGTGTATTTCATGAACATCAGGTGCCTAGGCCTGGCCTATACTTGACTGTTTCATGTACTGTACATAAACCATGTGTGAAGGGACTTCCAGTTGAGTTCACTGGCTGGTGAAGATGGTGAATTAAGCACCACACACAATCCAGCAGGGTACTTCTGCCAAGAGTCTTTCTTGAGGTTTATGCTCCAGATATATCACAATATAGCAGCGGTTATGGATCTTGCTTCCTGCTCCCTGGTTCAGCTTTAACCCTTGATGTAACAGACCTCAATTTAGCAGACTTTGGAAATAATGGATGCTTTCCGCCAGCTCCTCTTCCCCTAAATAAATGCCAGCTATTCACCAGGGCTGCCACCTCTGGAGCTGCCAAGGTGGGAAGAGCTGGGGCCACTGGAGTCGCCCGGATTGCTGCTGTGGCTGGGGCCATAAGGGCATGAGGAGCTGCCTTCCTGGCTGGGACTGGAGGAGCTGCAGAACTGAATATGCCAAAAGATGCAGGAGGTGGAAGGAGCTAGGCCGCTGCACAGCTTCTCTCCTGGTAATTGGGAGAGGGAAATGGAGGTGCGAGGGAAGAATGGGGCAGGAGTGGGGACAGGAACCAGGGGGAGAAGAGGAGAGAAGTGAGTGATGGCTAGGAAGGTCAGTGCATTGTCATGCAGTGTAACCTTTTGGATTTAACAGACTTCCGACATTAACAGACACGCCTTCCCAATTAGTCCGTTAAATCAAGGGTTTACTGTACTTGCTTTCTTCTCATAGTTATGCAGTTGGCAAGATAATTTTCATATTTGTTCATCAGACTCCCTACAGGAGCAAATGATCCTTTCTGCTCTTCCAAACCCAAACTACCTAAGGCTCTTCTATGATGACTGTACCCAGGGCTTGTCTACACTTGCCCCCAGCTGTGAAGGGGGCATGTTAATTAGGGCGATGGGAGATTACTACTGAAGTGCTGTGATGAAAATGCAGCACTTCATTAGGCGAATTCTTCCTGCGGCAACTTCGAAGTGTCAAACTTTGAAGTACTGCATGCGTGTAGCCGCGCGCACAGCAAAGTGCCCATGCTACTTGGAAGTGCCGAGTAAAGTCACTTCGAAGTAGCGTGGGCACTTCAAAGTGCCTGTGGCTACACACATACCAGCACTTCGACATTTGACACTTTGAAATTGCCGCGGGGGAGAATTAGCCTAATGAAGTGCTGCATTTTCATCGCAGCACTTCATTAGTAATCTCCCATCGCCCTGATTAACATGCCCTCTTTGATGTTGGGGGCAAGTGTAGACCCAGCCCCGGTGCTTTAGCCAGTTCCTACAGGGCTCAGTTTATAGCTGCTGTCACACCAAATGTTACCGCACCCTGATTCTTGTCCTCTGGATTCCTCTTAATGGCTTTCAACCTCCCCTGCATCTCTCTCCTGTAGCATGTTGTCAAGTTTACCACCAGACTGTTATAAATACCTCAACAAGAATTCATAGTGCTCCTCTCTTTGCGCAACTAACATAACCCAGCACAGAAATGAGGGCTTCCAGATCCATTCAGTACAGATGCATCAATCTTTGTATCAAAGTGTTAGCTGCAGCTACTTGTTGCAGTTAATCCCAGCACTAACCAATATAGGTGTCCCTAACACAGTGAAGGACAGTTGGAGGGCAGGCAGATAAATGAAATAATACAGCTCTGTAGGTCACACCACCCCACATAAACATTCCTCATGTTTGTTTATCATAGGATATTCCTAGCCAAAACATGCTATCCCGCAACAATTCTATTATTTACGGCTGGTTTTTGAGAGCAGGTGCACCTGATGTTCTGTAAGGATACCTGTTAAAGTTAGTCCACTTTAATCTGTGTGTTTAATGAAGTTTTTGGGATATGAATGTTCTATGACTTCCAAACTGATGGTACTCAGCACATGATCTTTCAAGGGTCTGAGTCCATTCAATCCACATGGACTTCAATGAGTGTCAGCACCTCACAGGATTCTGGTCTAGCTTATAGTTCTAAATACTTTGCTAGAAAGAATATCATTAGGAAGAAGTCATTTCAGTAAGTTTTAGTTATGAATTACACTGCATTTTAAAAACGTGCTCTTTACTGGAAGTACAGATTTTTGATGACGTTTTTGAAGAACAATTTCTAAAAATTGCCTATATCAGAGTTTCTAATTGATTTAATTTATTGGTATCTTATTTTTTCCAAGTGATAAAAAATTGTACTTGTTATTTTACTTTCACTGGCGTTTTAAATAGTATTGTGAGCTAGTCTGTTTTGATCATTCTTGGTGAGCGGACTTGGATTTTCATGTTTTACCCCCCCCCCCCACTCTCAGAGGAGGAACTAAATATTTCTGATCTTACTTTTGGCCATATTCAAATCCAACCAAGCAATCAGTGACTTCCCTGACTTTTTTTTTTGTACAAGGCTGTGGGAAAATTCCTGGTTGGCTGGCTATGAATTAATGAAAATCCTTAGAATGCTTCACTAATGATAGCTCCTGTGGCTTTAAAAAAATGCTGTTCCCTCTTTTAATTTGAAGGAGGTCATGGGGTTTTACAGAAACTAAGTAAAGAAAGCGTAACATCTGGTTGTGCTCTGCTGATGACTGCTTTTGTGTAAAGAAAAGTTATGGAGTCTCCTCAGCATCAAACACTTTCATGGTGATCCTTCATAAGAATTCCATACAAGAATACATTCCACTCAGTCTGTGTTTTCTAATTGCTTTAACTCTGTATTTGGAAATGCTGGTTTATTTTTCCCCCAGCACACTTACAAAATTGAGCTAGATTTGTAATATAACTTTATTTTCTTTATCAAATGCTTTCTGATTGTCATTTATTTTCCTATAGGCTTTAAATCCAACATTAAGAAAATCTTAGGTAAAATCCTGACCTTAATGAAATTGAATTAAGGTTTGCTACTGGAGTTTATATCCATATAGATAGCTATTTTCCACTATTTGATTATAAAGTAGTTTTGAGTTTTTGAAATAACTTTTATAATTATATATTAGTTAATATAACAATTTTGGATAATTTTATCTTGTTTTTATCGTGCTTCAGGTTCTTTGTTGCCTTTCATATAACCATCATTGCTTTGTTGAAAGGTCTGTCCTGTAAATGTTTTGATAGAAATGGACAATATTATAAATGGTTAGGACTAGAAATCATTGGCTGGTCATTTACAATTATAAGTTCATCTTCTGTGCACAGTTTATATAGCTATCCAAAAATGTAATAGGAATTATGTACAGTTTTTAACAGTAACATTTACAATATCTTGTCTGTTTTTAAAATAAATACGTTGGGCTTTATAAAGTGAATCAAATCAACAGTTGCAGCCTGTGCTCATGACTTATAATTGGCCTGTTGCACACCTAAAATTTATATTGGCGTGTAAAAAACCCCATTCCTCTAGCAGCATAGCTATGCTCACAAAACTCCTAGTTAAGATGTAGATATGCCAACAGAAGACAAACTCTTCTAAGCTAACAGAGAGTAAGCCGTGCTAGTCTATACGCTATCAAAACAAAAAGCAGAGTCACAGAGACACAGAGTCAAATATTGAGTCTGTTCTGGTCTGGCTATGGTCTGAAGAAGTGGGTCTGTCCCACGAAAGCTCACCTAGTAAACTATTTTGCTAGTCTTTAAAGTGCTACTTGACTGCTTTTTCTTCTAAGCTAAGGTTGTCTGGGGAGGTCATGCTCCTGTACCCAGCAGAGAGAGCTTCTCCTTCTGTCAGTGTATGCTGTACCTATACTCGGAGGGAAACGTATGATGGTATAGGCTCTGTAGCGTAGACATAGCTCATTAGTTAGATGCTAAGGTAAAGAGTTGTAAAAACGGGAGTCAAAATCCTGTCTCCATGATTAGTCACAGAGCGGTAGCCTTAGGCTACGTCTACACGTGAAGCCAACATCGAAATAGCTTATTTCAATGTAGCAACATCGAAATAGGCTATTTCGATGAATAACGTCTACACGTCCTCCAGGGCTGGCAACGTCGATGTTCAACTTCGACGTTGCGCGGCACCACATCGAAATAGGCGCTGCGAGGGTACGTCTACATGCCAAAGTAGCACACATCGAAATAAGGGTGGTAGGCACAGCTGCAGACAGGGTCACAGGGCGGACTCAACAGCAAGCCGCTCCCTTAAAGGGCCCCTCCCAGACACAGTTGCACTAAACAACACAAGATACACAGAGCCGACAACTGGTTGCAGACCCTGTGCCTGCAGCATGGATCCCCAGCTGCCGCAGCAGCAGCCAGAAGCCCTGGGCTAAGGGCTGCTGCCCACGGTGACCATAGAGCCCCGCAGGGGCTGGAGAGAGAGCATCTCTCAATCCCGCAGCTGATGGCCGCCATGGAGGACCCGGCAATTTCGACGTTGCGGGACGCGGATCGTCTACACGGTCCCTACTTTGACGTTGAACGTCGAAGTAGGGCGCTATTCCGATCCCCTCATGAGGTTAGCGACTTCGACGTCTCGCCGCCTAACGTCGAAGTTAACTTCGAAATAGCGCCCGACGCGTGTAGCCGCGACGGGCGGTATTTCGAAGTTAGTGCCGCTACTTCGAAGTAGCATGCACGTGTAGACACAGCTTTAGTCTTTATCTGAAGAAGTGGGTCTGTCCTGCAAAAGCTGATCACCTAATAGTAAATCTCATTGAACTAGTTCAGTTTCTTTTTGCTTGTCAATAGTTCAGCTTCTACATCCATATTTAGGTACCCACATAAAAGGCCTCATTTTCAAACATGCCTAGCACTTGGCAGCTTATCTTGGCTTTAGTGGGGGAATTGGGTTCTTGGGACATTTTAAAATTAGGCTACTTATTTAGGGATCTGAATGAGGGCTTAGGGGTGATACTTCAAAAAGCACTTAAATGAATTTGGAGTACAGGATAGGATTTTCAAAATGCCTAAAAAGTTAGGTGCCTAATTTCCATTAATTTTCAATGGGACTTACACTCATAAGTCACTTGTCTAAAAATTCCACTAAAATAATATAGTAACAGAAAACATGCCGTGCTAGTCTGTATATATCAAAACAAAAAAGCAGTCAAGTAGCACTTTAAATTATTTTCTTAGTCTTTAAAGTGCTACTTGGCTGTTTTTTTGTTTTAAAATAATATAATTTTAGATACCTAAGAGATGGAGAAAAAATTTCCATTTGTGCCTTTGAAAATCTCTCGTTATATTAGGAAATGCACCCTGTATAAAAGTGCACAATTTTAAATGACTTACAATACTTAATGTTTTGATTGTGTTTTCCATCTGAGGATTTTAAGATCGTGAGCACTTCACAAACAAACTAAAATTTTTAAGAATCTGGTGAAGAAGACAAAGGATATATAGGAACCATTTCAGCCTCCGCTGAGAAGCAGCTACCTCTGTAGTGGAACACGTCCATTATTTAACAGTGAATTGTTGTGCTGTACATTTTCTGACAGGAGATGAAGAATAGTGTATCCAGTTGTAACTCTATGGGGAATTTAGACAGACTTAAAGAGCCAGAGGGCTTTTAATGACCATAAGTGGTCAAGGATCTCTGTTTCATATCTCACCCTCAAGACAATACCTCTGTCAGCATGTAACAAATGTGCTGGAGTACTGTTGTCTTGTTGATTTTAATTTTATGGGACTTATGAATTGCTAAGATTTATTTTTATTACAGCATCAAATCTTTTTCTGAAGTCTTTCTGTGTCATTGCACAGAACATGTATTAACAGCACAGGACAGCAGAGGCAGATCTTCAGCTGTGTAATTTGTGTAGCTTCACCAAAGTCAAGCGAACTTCATTGATTTATGCCAGTTGAGAGTCTGGCCTTCACCCCTGATTTTTTGTTATGAATTAGTTTTCAGTATCCAGGTTTTTAATTTAATAGCATGAAATTGTTAAGTGAAGTAAACATTGAAGAATATCAGGATTATAAAAGCTGGTCCATTGTAGTTAAAGCTGTATTATTACAGTTCTGTCAGTTAGCATATCCCTAGGTTAAAGGCTGAGTTGTTAATATTCTGTCATTATCTTGTGATTTACCTTTCTTTTGACTGAAATTAAATGTTAATCCATCAGGCATGCACACACACACACGAGTAAGTTAAAATATCAACAAATCTTGACCATTAACAGGTGACAAGTTATTCTGTGCTGTTCCAGAACAGCAATGGAAACAAAACCTCTATCTTTTATTCATAAGTTAGGGATAATACAAGTCGGTATACCTTAGGTTTCCTCCATATAGTTGCATTTGTAAGAGTAATTCACTAATCATGTCATTCACTTTTGGGGTTCTTTTTGAGTAAGGACCACTAACCGTGAAATGTCATGCAGAGATTTTAAAATGGGACATTCAGCTCACTAAAGAATGAGTTGCAAAGACAAAATTTTCTTTTTATTCCCTTCTTTGTCAATAAATGCAAGAAATGAAGGCACAAAATAATGAGGCTAAAACCCAATACAATCCAACAGTACCGATAGGTGTGAATAATTATTTTTCAGGGTAGCTGCACTATATTTGGTATGAACATTTTGGTTGGTGGGTTCTATGTTCCAGTCACATGCAGAACTTCACTACTGAAAACTCGATTGGTTAGTTTATTAGTTTGCTTTTATTCTGACTTGATGAGCTTTGCTTACAACAGGAAGTACTTGTTCTAATATTTGTTTCATATTTATTACAAGTAGCTTTGTTGTTGTGAGTTATCGTGTGAAGTGGAAGTTTACAGTAATGTTAGGACCCACTTCTCAAGATAGTACAATAAAAGGACGTTTTCTGTCTACTAGATGAACACTTTAACTGTAGATGATTTATGTACCATATTTATCTTCTTGCTCATTGTTCAAGAATTACCTTTTTAGACATTCATGTTAGCTCTGACCAAAGGAGGTCTTGTAAAGATTGTAAGAACTACTGCTTTACTTGTGTGCATTAATCTTTACAATTGCATGTTTAAACTCTTTAAGTCCTGTGCTACAGTTCTGACTTCCTGTGTTTTGTTTAAGTAAAATGTCTGTGAGGAGAAAACCTGTCCAAAATCTTGTTTGTTAGGAATAATAATTTCATATAGTAAAATGCTCAAGGTACTACTTGGGGCTCAGATTTAAAAAACAGTTTGTAAATCTTTTTCACATATTGTTAAATTCAAAAGGTTTTTTTCGTTGTTTGATCAAAGTAGTATAACCTGTGCCTCTGTTTTTGGTGCACACACTGAAGGTCTGTGGATAACATTACATTTTTTCAGCATGAAACTGAACACTTCAAATCCCTAAAGCAGTCTCAAATTTATGGTTAATAAAAGAATTTATTGTACTCGATGTCATCTGTTATATCACTTTGTGAGCAGAAACTGGCAGTGAGTGGACAGGAAATATTTCCATTTCAAATCACTTCAATCTTATGGTCTAGGGCAAAAGTTTCTGATTTCAGCCAAGTTGCTGTGAATAGCACTGTAATTAAGCCACTTTTAGTTGTTTAGATGTATAATATATCATGTCAAATAATATCAGTTTCATTTTCATTGTGGTATTTAACATTAATGCATTATTTAAATGATTTGTCATATTTCAGCACTGATTACTTAAAACCTTTTTTATTGTCAGAAGGAAGAATAATTCTGTGTTTCCAGGTAAGTGTCTGTCTGTACATGCCACGAGAACAGCAGTAAGATGAGTTAGTGTGTTCCATGGCCAGGCTACTTTGAAGTTTCAGATCTTTGCATTTGTAAACAGTTACTTTCTGAATAAAGAAAAAACTCCTGTCTGGTGATTAGGTCATTCTAACTTAATGATTTTCTTACAGGTGAAAAAGTTTAAAATAAACTGTTTAAGTGTGAGATCTATAGGGTGTGAGATCTATAGAGTGTGGCTTTTATTAAAGGAAACTGGCTACTATCTGATTTGAGTTTCTACTCATATTCATGCATTGTATAATTTTTAAAAAAATGCTTTCAATAGTTTAAAACGTAAAACTGTGCAAATAGTAAAACTATTTTAAGTGGACATGCCTATATTGGAAAAAATGATGACCAAGGGGAAGAACACGTTTGTTCTCTTACTTTAAAAGTTAACAAATTATCATCCCAAAACATCTTTTCATTACCTGTCAGTACATATGTTGCAAAGTATGCTTGCAAAAAATGTAGTGCCTCCTACTTTGATTAATTTAGCATTTAAACTTTATAAAGTCAGAAAAGTGGAACAGGCTTCTTTAAGGGTACATCTGCTCAATGAAATAAAGTCAAATTTGTAACACTGGATTTTATAAAGTTGAGTGTCCATCTTTGCCCACAAAGTCGACTTAGTAGCTGCATCTACACGAGCCAGTACATTTGAAATTTCTGGCCTTCTTTTGAAAGAGAGCATGGAGTGTCTACACACAGAACATTCCCTTTTGGAAGTAAAGCGAAGGAATGTGCCGCAGCTTTCAAATTTGGTTTTCCTTACCCATATTAGGAAGAGCTACCCCTTTTAAAAGGACTTTCAAAAAGAAAACGTGTGTAGATGCTCCACATACTGCTCTTCTGAAAGAGTGGGTCCTTCATGGCGCCACCCAGCTGTGACGCGGGTACGTTCTGGCCAACTTCAGTGGGGCTCTATGGTCTATGCATGCAGTGGCCCTTTAAACCTCACAGACTGAGAAACCCCCTGGCAGGAAGCTGAAAGTGTGCTGGGAGGAACCATTGCATGCGCTCCCTCTGCATGCCTCAGGGACAACCCCCCGCATGCAACAGCCAGGAGTGGCCAGCAGCCAGACACTGGAGAAGCCCCAGAACTTCCGTTCTGAGTGTTCCCAAGGCTCTCAGGCCCAGCCAGGCAGTGAAAAAATGCACCCCTTCCTAAACTGAGCCAGAGCTCAGGGATCTCCTGGGCCTCTGCCAGGAGGATGAGGTTCTGAAGGAGACGGGCACCAAATACTGCAACATGTCTGCCTTCACCTGGCTTGTCAATGGACTGGTCTCCTGGGGACACCCTGCCCACACCCCAACCAAGTCAGGAGTAAAGTAAAACAGCTGAGGCAGGGCTATGCCTGGCCATGGGGCTTGACCAGATAGTCGGGGCAGGGCCTGCATCCTGCTTCTTTTACAGGGAGCTGTGGAGCCTCCTGGGGCCCAGGGACAGCTCCTCCCCACCCGCCATCTTGGACAGTGTGATTGACAAGCCACACTCCAGGGACAAGGAGGAGCCCAGACCCCCAGCCAGTCCCACAATATTGGGCATGAAGGCAGGAACAGAATGGTCCAGTGATGATGGGAGCTGGTGATTGACTTCCCCTCCTGGTCCTTGAGCTGTGCTTCAACAAGCAGGGCATCACCAGACCTTGGTGGGGGACCCTCTGGTAAGTATCCAGTGGCACACATACCCCAGGTCACTGGACGGGGGCACCATAGCCACTCACACACCCAGCGGACAGGCTGATACTACCCACCTGGCCATGGCCTTCGAGACGCCATAAAGGCCACCAGCAACACTCAGCACCCACTCCCATGGACAGCACCACAGGCTGCTCGCACAGGGATGGAGTGGGCAGGGTCAGACCTCGCTGGGGGCCACCCCAAGGGGGCGGGGACCCCATCAGCCTCTGTAATCCCCCAGGGCTGCCCTGCCTTTGGATGGGGGAGGCTGCTGACCCCAGGGGGCGGAGAGCGTGGTTCACAGGGCAGCTGTGCAGGACTCATGGGCTGTCCATGTCTTCCTTTCCATTCGTACATCTGTGCTCAGAAGCACAGGAGACCCTTGCACCGTTCATAGTTCTGGACAGCCCACCAGGGATGGGGGATGGCATCTGGGCAGCTCCCCCACCTACACCAAGGCAAACTGGGCCAGGCGGGCCCCAAGGTGGAGTGTGGAGGACATCCTCCACGCTGCCTCCGTCTGTTTCCAGGTAGAGGTGGCAGAGGGTACCTGTGCCTGGAGGAGGAGGACTTGACCTGGCAACAGATGATCTGGAGAGAGTTAATGGAGACCCTCCAGGATGTGGTGGGCACCTTCTGGGAGCTTCTGGCCTGGCTGCCCCCTCCGGCTGTCCCTCCAGCCAAGCCCCCTGCCCTACCTCCCCATCCTCCCTGCCCCAAACCAGCCCTGAAGCAGGGGCAGGAGGGGATCCCAGGGCCGAGGGGGCTCAAGGCCCCCCACCCCTTCCTTGCAATAAGGCCCCCGCTTCCAGGCCGAGGTGCTCCTTTGTCCCTTGCCCAAATGTACACAGTTTGCCCCCGTTTCCCACTGTATATAGTTCTGTGCACAGTTGTTTATATAGACACATTGTTCATTTACACAGTATACTTTATTTGAGCTAAATCCCTGTGTGCCATGTGCTTGGGAGGGTGACAGGGAGTGAGGAGTGTGGGGGCGGTGACAGGGAGCCTGCTGGGGGTGGTCAGGGAGGTGGCTAGTGGGGCCCGTGGGTAAAGTGCTCACAGAGGGCCTCCTGGATGCAGACCCTGTCCTGGTGGGTCTGGCACTAGGGGCGGTGGCTGCCTGTTAATATCCCAGGCTGGACTCAGCTGCCCACCCCTGGTTGAATCCCTCTCCCTTGCCCTCCACAATATTGTGCTGGATGCATCAGGTGCCCACATGGGGGATATTGTGCAGTGCCACCTCCAGGGGTGACAGGAGGCACTGCCAGTGACCCTTCAAGTGCCTGAATGCGCACTTGACCACATTGCAGGTGCAGTTGAGCTGGCAGTTGAAAAGCTCCTGGCTGGGATTGGGGTGGCCAGTATAGGCTGCGTGAGCCAGGGCTGCAGGGGATAGGTGGCATTTGGGCATGGTGGTGTCCCCATGTGAGAGCTCCCTCTGTGGGATGGAGGTCCTTGCCTGCATGTTCCAGCAGAAGCCAGACTTTCTAAACACACAGACATTGTGCATGTGTCCTGCCCAGCCCACGTAGATGTCCTGGAACCGGCCCCTGCTGCCCACTGGGGCCTGGAACACCATGGAGTGGTACCCCTTTCTGTGTACATGCACACAAATAGACTGCAATCTAATTAGATCTGATAGAAAAAGTTTGGAGAAAGGAAAAAAAAAGTCTGATTTTTACAGATGAGGAGCTGAGGCACCAAGAGATGAAGTGAATTGCCCAAACTCTCTAACCAAGTCAGGGAATGAACCCACAAAAGCTTTGTTTCTTATCCTGAGTCTGGCTTTTTCTTAGCAGCTTACCCAGACTTGAGGGATTATTTCACATTTTAGATTAATGATAAACAACTGGTTAAATGAAAACTATTTTTAATTCAGAGTAAAGAGAATCTGAATCAGGGTGGATAAAAATTGTTTTGTTTTGAAAAAATAAAAAAATCCAATTTTTTAAATTTAAATCAGTTTATTTTTTTAAATCCTGAATAAAGTACTACGTTTCTCATTTAAAAATAACTGTTACAATTAAATCTCATCACAAACATGCTCCATATGCATTTACTTTTAAAAATAAATAAACGGCTGTAGTCTGTCCTGCCTAACTACTAGCTCTTGCTTCTTGAAAATTCTGGGCTTCCGATTTCTGTTTCTCAGCAAACTTAGTGTATATCTTCTCTTTGCAGAAGATTGACCTGGTCAGTGTTGATCTTCTAGGGTTTGATTTTGCACCCCAAGTGGGGACGTGCAAAATCAAACTATCTGGGGTCAGCAGTCGACCCCTATATTCCTCAAAATTGCAAGTAGTCAGGGAGGTCAATGGCAGAGTTTCTACTGTGAACCTCCCTCTTTGAAGACAGCCAGGTAAGTCAAGTGTAGATAAGTTGATTGTAGCTATGCAGTTTTTGTAGCAAGAATTGCATATCTACAGTTGACTTTAATGTCTAGTGTACACCTGACCTATAAGTACACTCATCCCTTGTTTAACGAGTACTTGACTTACGAGTACTCACTAAAATGAGGGAGAAACCTACCTACCAATGTTCACTAGACGAGTGAACTTCCCCCCACTAATATGAGTCAACGGCTGGCTCCCCAGCGGGCGGCGGAGAGACTGGCAGCCCTGCGGCTGTCTCCACTCCAGCCACAGGGTCACTGGCGGGTGAGTCCAGCAGCCCTGTGGGGTCCTCGGCGGGGGGAGGAGGCAGTGAGTCCCACAGCCTTCCAGCTGGCTACACTCCAGCTGCTGGATCCCCGGCGGGGGATGGAGAGACCGGCAACCCTATGGCTGGCTGCGCTCCAGCCATGGGGTCACCAGCGGGGACGGGGGTGAGTTTGGTAGCCCCCAGGGGTCCCTGGCAGGGGGGTGGAGTGGAGAGACTGGCAGCCCTGTGGCTGAAAGTTCCAGCAGCAGGGTTCCCGTGGGGGCAGGGGCATCTGGCAGCCCCAGGTACCTCTGGTGCAGCCAGGAGGAACAAGCCACCACCTCCTCCACCTGAGCTGCCTACAGGTTTTAACCCACTTTCCCTCCCACTCATGCCCCCAAACTGTCCCCAGCTTTTAACCCCTTCCCAACCCCAGGTTCACTTAGTTTTCAAAAGCAGTGCCACCTGCTGCCCTTCCTAGCACTTGAAACCAATCAGAGTCTTTTATAAGTATGTTAATAAGAATTTAGTGTCCTTCTTACGAGTTTTCACCAATGAGCAAAAAGTTAGGAACGAATTGTGCTCATATAGTGAGGGATGAGTGTAATATGTTCAAAGAAAGACACAGGCTTCGGGCAACCATATCTCTGTGTCCCCAGTAGGCCTGGGGAAACAGCAGCCGCTGGCGCTCCTTGGACCCCAGGGAAGCAACAGGGACGTGGCAGCCACCCACACTCCCCATGCTTCCCTGAGGCTTGGGGAAGTGACTCCTGCCACCAGATGCACCTGCACAGCTGCTGGTGGAAAAGGTCAGTAGGGTTGGGCTCAAATATGGGACGGTTAGTCCCTTTTAAATAATAAGTAGGGATGTGTTTTTGGCATCCCAAATATGGGACCATCCCACCTAATATGGGATGGATGGTCACCGTGCACAATCTGGATAGGGTTGTGTTTGTAATGTGCTTATTTGGTGGTGAACCTTGGCCAATCATGGCAGAGGATTTGCTCAAGACATTGTCTTAAAGTAATGGACAGAAGGACAATATATAGGAAAGGATGGAGATAGCGTAGAAAAGAACAGAAGAGAAGATTATAATGAAAAGGAAGACATTCAGTGCACATACTGCTTCCTATATTCCCCCACACTTTTGCCACAGAAAAAATGTCATGGCTTCTGGACTTAAGAGTCTTTTTATCTGGAAATATTTTGAAGAAATTCGTTCCCAGGGTAAAAAAATGACTACATATCAAGTGTAAGCAGTGCAAGAAGATACTTCAGGGCATACTTACAAGAATGAAACATCACAAGGAAAACTGCTTATTTGGAGAAAATGAGGTGGATGAAGATGTGGATATGGCTGAGTGGATCAACAAACAGAAGTGCCAGTGAATTCAGTTGGGCTGACTCCAGAATTAGGTGCACTCTAAGTGTGGTCTGTCTTAGCTTTTTTGGTATCTTGATTTAAATCAATAATTTTTATTTTTTTGGTGACTTTAATTGTGATTTAAACTGCCTTGATTTAAATCAATCCACGCCGTTCTGAATCTTATTTTGTAACTTTTTGGGCACTACAGTTTTTAAACTGGCCAATCCAGTTTTAGCTAAATGTGGAATATAAGAAGAAGTTGCTTCCAAGTTCAGACCTTTATATACCAAGATTTGGGTCAGAGCAAGTCTTTGTCAAAAAGGGGCTTACAATGGAAATATTGCCAGATCTGAGCTACAGCAGTGCAAATGGCACCACTACAGTAACATATGGTCCTGGCAAGTTGTTACAGCCTGTGTGAAATGGTGCAAATATTGACTGCAAATATCACATTTCATGTCAGGTAATATTCTGGTTCAAAAATAACAATTAGTGACTTGCATCTTACTTTATAGATAGAACATGTAACCTTTGCTTTGGCCTGCTTTCAAATGTACTGACCGTTACATTTGTAGGAAAAATGAAACTCTTAAGCTGTTTCACTTGTTCATGTGTATTATAAAGTGTGATAACTAGAGGGTGTAACTTTTATTAGTGGAAACTGAATGCAGTCAGACTAGAGTTTAAATATGTGAAACATTAACATGTTTTTGCATTTAATTTCCATTTGTAATAGTTAAATAAAATCACAGGAATTGTTAGCATATAACAGCTCTAAAGGATTTTTCCAATACAGATGAATTTAAAAAAACACACATTATTTACTTTATTGCCCTAAACTCCAATAGGATTTAGCAGTATTTTTTAAAAAATTAAGTGTTTGAGCTAGATGAGTACATAACTGTATCTGAATACATTATTTGTCTTTTCTCTTTCCATCGTAAGTTTTACAGTCATCATGAAAAGCCACAGTTTTGCTGGCAGAGCAAGCTATGGACATCTAAATAGTTGCTTAGGTAAAATGGTGATAGATTCAAAATAAAGACTTGATTACAGTGAAAACAACATCTGAGAGAGACACTCAGTGTTCACAATCAGTTCTCTTAGCCTGTTCCTCTGGGAGGTGAAGTGTGGATGTTTCCTATTCACCACTGGCAGCTGATCTTGTGAATTATTCTTCTTTGGTTCCTAGATGGCTACATATTGGTTGACATCACAATTCCAGATTATTATCATTATTACTTGGCATAGCTTTGGCTCCTTGGAGAGACTGGAAATGGGAAGGCTGCAGACCACTGGTAGAGCAGGATAAGTTCTTTCAAGCTGTCCTTCTGGAGGTCCCTGGAATGTGAATTGCAAAACTTTACAACTCTGAGTTGGGCTGTGTCTACACTTGCAAGTTCTTTAAAAAGAACAGGCCTTTTCTGAAAGAACCCGTGGAGCGTCTATATACAAAATGGGCTCTTTCGACCTGAAATTGAAAGAACACAACATTTTTTCCAGTGGCCCTCTTTCTCTCCCAGGTGAGAAAGAGTGCCTTTTTCTGAAAGATTCTTTCATGAAAAAAAAGCGTGTGGGTGCCTATGGGGCCCTTTTTTTGAAAGAGCAGTCGTCATGGTGCTGAATTTTTTGATCTCCGGCCCCTTCATTTGAAAGAGCGGGGACTATGTTGACACTCTCTGTTGAAAAAGAGGATTGATTTCTTTTTTTAAACCACGTGTTTTGTGGGTGGACACGCTTTTTCGAAATAAGTTTTGGAAGAGACTTCCAGAAAAAACTTCTTTTGAGAGATCGCTGTACTGTAGACATAGCCTTGTTTTATGTTCTGTCAGCAGATTTGTTTTGGCTGCTATCATGGACACTGTGGTCACCCAGTGTTCTCTGTAAGCTGGGCACTTGGGCAGCTGCTTGAGAAGCATTCAGGTGCTGCCCTGCTGTTTAGCAGGGCAACCATAGCACCCACAGCTGGCAGCATATTTCTGCTGGTGGTCCACATACCTAAATGCCCTGGTGCACATAACAAAATTTTTCCACCCATGGATGAAAAATATTAGAGGGGGCTCTAGTGGCTTTTACAGGTACTACTTGATAATTGCAAGTTCCAAAGCTGCAACCAGAGGATGATCAATTGGCTTATATCCCAATATCTCCAGGGCAGCCTCAAAAATCTGTTCACAGACAGGTTTCAGCACTTTTTCCTGACATGCTCCAACATCACCGTGGATTGGTGGGTACTTAAAATAGTGGAGGCTGTTGAGTTTGGCTGGATTTTGGTGGCTGATACTTTGGGGGATTAGCAGCTGCAAGGTGTCGTTGTAACATCCAGCCTTGGTGGCTTGTGTGTGTATGTTAAAATCAAGGTTTTGATTATGTGCGGGTCTTAGGGTGACCATCCGTTGCGTATTTGGCAGGACAGTCCCGTATCTGGGACCGTCCCTACTTACTGGGCATCCCTACTTATTTTTTTAGAAGGGACTATTTGTCCCATATTTGGAACCTTCCCCCACTGACCTTTTCTGACTGCAGCTGGCCGGAGAGCACTAGGTCACTTCCCTGTGCCTGGGGGGAGCGTGGGCAGATTCTGCTTCCCTGGGACTCGGAGAGTGCCGGCAGCTGCCACTTCCCCAGGGCTCCAGGAGAGTGCCAGTGGTTCCCGCCTCCTTCTTGACTCCCCAGGGCTTGGTAGAGCTGGGAGGAGCCACCCCTCCCCCATATCTCCCTGTCGTGTAGTTGGGACAGGGAGATATGGTCGCCGTAGCAGTTCATAATTTTAGAACACGAATCAACAGACTTAAACTTGTGGGGTTTGTGCTATCGGGCTTAAAAGAGCTGTGTGGATACTCCTGCTTGGGAATAGTGCAGAGGTGACAGTTAAGAAGAACCTTCGAGGTTGTCATATGACAAATTCTTAGCAGGCAGGTAGGTGTGTAGGCTGTTCCTGAAATGTTTCTACTTTGTCTCATAACATTAATTCCAGAAATTATTTGTATGGAGTATGTAGGGTGCGAGAAGACATTGTAATGGTCGAGAGTGCAGTCCGACCCCTCTGAGAATCCTCAGGAGAATCTAAACAGACAAGTCTGTGCAAGGTGAAAAGCTTCAAAATAACTGCCATGGGAACTGCTGCAGAACAAGGCGCGCTTGCCAAAACTTCAAGGCTATGCTGGCAGTAGGCCACAAGAGATAGTGATAAGAAATGCATAGGCAATTTTAGGCAATCTTATGTTAATGAGTTCAGCTTTATCAGCTAGCGTTAGGAGGCCTGTTACAGAGCCTCTCCCCGAGCGAAGCTCCAATGCGTCGGGTTTTCCCCCACTGGTGACTGTGGCATCTCTGGGGCTCCCGTCGCGGGTGTCACATGCTTTCAATAAACCAAATATAGCACTCACCTTCTGGGTGCAGCCTCGTTTCTGGGGAACCTGAGCCTGGTTGTTTACAGAGTAAAACAGTTGTGTGTTTCTAAATCCTAGCCAAAAGCCTTAAATGCTGGAAAGAACTGCATAACTTTAAAGAAATGGTTATGGTTTGAAAAGCTGCAAATCTTGTTTTTCTTAAAAATTATGTATACAATTTCGTATTGTGCTGATCTGTACTGTGATGGACTCTTTAGAGCCTTCTCCTGCATCCTCAAAAAGAAGACTGTGACCATACCAACACAAGGCTTTGTGTACAGTCATGTACGTAATGATTTCCCCATCTGTGCCTGTGTATTTCATAACTGTGACTGGGGAATAGATTGAAATTTACAGGTATCCTTCTTTGTCTTTCTCCAGCAGCAGAATTCTTAGCAGCGTCCCTCAAAAGAGTGTAGCAGACAGGTGGGGATTTTGGGAAGACACCTCTCTCTCTCTTTCTCTTTAAATGGACAGGATAGGTCACCTTTTAATATACCATTCTTATTCTATCCCTTTCACAAATGCAGTGCAAGCAGCTGTCATTTTCAAAATCTGTGGCTTAAAAGATTAACTCTTTTCAGAACTGTAAACTGCCACCAACAGCTCTCTGCACAATTCCTCTTTGGAGAATTTAATAGTAGCTCCTCCCAACTTGTTCATGTCGTGTTGCAATCAGTATAGATCCCAACTTCATAAAGCAAATTTCTGGTTTCAAATTGTTCAGGTAGAACAATTTTTTTTAATGTAATTGAACCCCTAGTAAGGACGGCTTGTCTCTAAAACCTGGTAGTTTTTGTTTTGTGCTTTCTGGTATTAAATTATAAACTAGAGATCAATGCAATATGGTAGTAGCAAAATGTAAGCTTCATTACAATTTCTAATAAAACCTATAAAATAAATGGTAAAACAGATTTTAATAGGCTGACATCTGGTTATTAAATACTTATGTAATATAGTCTTATACTATATGCTCATAAAGAATGTGTTGGCTTTTGGATATATGCTAAAAGCTGGCAGTCTTTTGCATCTTCATTTTATTTTAAATATATATTCCTTTAAAATAAAACCTTTTTAATGTTATCTTATGAACACGCATTCACAATTCAAGATAATATGGTTATGTGTCATGTTGCAGCACCAACAGGCAGAAAGTAGTCCATCAAAACAAAATGATGTAAAAATCAGACTCTGATTTTTCTCCTTGTCTGCCAGGCAGAAGCATGAGCTTTTAAGAGCACCACAGGTGGTTATTTCAACATAAGGGGGTGATGGGCTGGATCACAGAAATCCCCGAGGGGTTGTCTCCTGCCTCCCCACAGCATGCTGATCAAGCCACTGATGCCCTGCCGAGGCACAGAGTTGGGGTAACTGCCCCCCTGCAGAACAACACAGATGCTGAACCAGCTCAGCTCTGTGAGGGCACAGCTATAAGGCCATTTACAGCACTGGGGAACCCAGCCCCCCAAAAGGAACCAGAACCCCAAATAAATCCATCTTTACCTGTATACAAGTTTTCCACAGCTATAGCTCATAAAGATTTATCAATGAAAGGGAAGATATGCACACTGGATGGTCCCCCCAGGTCACCATTATTTACAGTGGGCTTGATAATAAACAAATGTGTCTGTATCAGTGCTTTTTTTTTTTAAATTGGAAAAAAAAAAGAGGAGCCAGTACTCAGACCCCTCTTCCCTCTCCCTCCCAGCCAGTCCCACAGCTGGGGCTGCTGAGGTGCCAGCACAAAAAAAAGTAAAATAGAAAGTAAAGGATTTCTTAGGTAAAAAGTAGGATTTAACTGACTGCAAGTGAAAACAGATCAAAGTACATTACTAAGCCAAAATGAAGAAAAAAAACTACTTCAGCTAATTCTAATACACTAAGAAATTTATGACATGCAAATTCTTTCCCTAAATAGTTGATCTTTTTCTGACTTGGGCCCACCAGTTTTGCATTCCCCCATTCTCTGTAGTTCTTTGTTTCCAGGTATCCTATTAGAATGGGGAGGCAATTTCAAAAGCCAGCTGAAGACAAAGACTTGATTGCTTTTCATTCCTTAAATAAACTTTCCTCCAGGGCAAGAACCCTTTGTTCAATCTCCCCATCCCAACGGAAAAGTAACTGATTCAAAATGGATTCCAGTAGCTGGTGACATGGTCACATGTCTTTTTAGGGCCAATCACAATTTGGGCTTACAGGAAAAATAAAAACAGAGAGGTAGCCATGTTAGTCTGTATCTTCACAAACCAAAAAAAGCAGTCCTGTAGCACTGTAAAGACTAACAAAATGATTTATTAGGTGATGAGCTTAAGTGGGACACACCCACTTCTTCAAATTGCATAAGATATTTTGTGTTACATTATTTCAAACTCGGTGCCATCCCAAACAGCACTGAAGTTCAAAATAAGGGCCTACTTTGAGGTTTCCACTACCCTTCTCAATGAGGAGTAGGGGCAACGGAATACCATGCTCGAAATAGCACTGCTATTTGAGGGCCGTGTTAGCCCCAGAGTAACTATTTTGGGATACATTTGTGTGCTGAAATAGTAACAACAGTGTAGTCATAGCCTAGCATTTCCATTTCCTGGCTATCCCAGTGCTTGGGAGCCATCATCGAGTGAATTAAGGTAATTTGCTGACACAGAAAGATGGGCAAGATGTAGGATATGCTGGGAAGGTGGCGTGAGAAGAAAGTGTTTAACAACACTGTTCACATCAAAAAAGCACTTTCCACTCACTGCCTCTGGCTTTCAGTCATTGAGAACCCACAGCATTGGTGTGTTGGTGAATTCCTACTTGCCCTGTTGGAAACCCCAGATAGCTGTGGCTGGACAGCACATACATGATAAGCCTACCTTTTGTCTATAGTGCTCCATGGGTATTCATGTTTTACAACTTGAGACTGGAGAACACATAAAGACTGCTCAGAAGACACAGTCTGTAACAGCTGAAATTACTGTCTTTATGCAATTACTGCATTTATGTAGGGAGCTTTTTACACTTGTACACTGTGGTCTGCACAGCTTTGTGGTTGTTCTCCAGCAGAAGTTTAAGGTTGATCTTCTCTACACCTGGTCCCAGTCTATTCTGGTACTCCATTTCCCTCCCCTGTTACAAGGGTTGAGGATCTGGGGAAAAGGTGTTTTCTCCTTGCTATACTAGCTATTTGAAGCCCCCATTTCCTTACCTTTACAATATACTTTACCCTCTAGTCCATTTCTAATTCCATTTTTTTCAAGTAATGGGACCTGCTATGGAGCAAGTCCTTGTGCAGCACACCTGCTGTGAGAAGGCACCAGCAAGTAGCTTGACTGCTTCCCTTAATTGGGCATAAGAAAGGGTTTGGGCTGTAAGGCTGGATTAATACACCATCCCCTAATTGCACAGGAGGCATTTTCAGAGAAGGGATGTTGATTCTGAAAACCATGCCCTGCACTTCTCCCACTGAACTTGTTGACCTTTATGGCTCACTTGGAGGCCTTTTCCCAAATATTCTGTGAAGTGATGGAACTTTTTATTTGTGGCAGATGGGGACATTTGGCCTGTGCTTTGATTAATTTTTATACTGGAAATGTAGCTGTGTCTGGAAGTTACGAGATGTATCAGGATGGATTTATGTGCATCGATCCCTGAAAATCACTGGACTTTCCAGGCTGTCCCCATAACCTTAGAAAATTGTGATCCCTCTTTGCTTTCTTTCCACTGCACATTCAGTCTTCTGCAAGTTACCCTGCCTCTTAATATGGTAGCTCTATTACTGAAATGAATGACTGAAGCTGTATGATTTTAGAAGTGAACATAGTTCTCCCACAGTTCCAGGGCTTCTTCTGAAACTACCTGTTAGCTAGTTCTCAACTTTCTCCTAAAGTTAGGGCAGGATAGAGACACTACTTTTTATGCCCAGGGCTGACTATGTTTATACTTAAATGGACAGTCAGTGCAGTTAGCAGAAGTACTGATACTTATTTAGTTCCTGAATAGCATCATATAGTAGTAATAAGTAGTATGTGTTGTTTGACTTACTTGAAATAACTAACAGTTGCTTAGGTAAAGTGCACTTAGGTAACATTGGTGAGAGTCTGAACTGTTTGAATAGACTTTTGCTCTCATTTACTTTTTTTAAAGGTAAAGTTCAATTACACTTTGCAATACACTTTGCAAACGATTCTGATTATCCACACAAAAACTTGAAACAGTTAAATGGGGCAGGTCAAACTATTAGGGAACTTGCAAGTGCTTGAAAGAAATAAGAACGGGGATCCTCCTTTTGCCATGCATGACTTCTCTGAGTTCCTGGGCTTGACTGAAGAGATTTAAGATTTTCACGGTAGAAGGCAAACTGTATAGATTAAACTCTCTCCTATTGTTGGTAAATTCTGTCTTTAAAAACTGTCTCTTCCTTAAGGTAAACCAGTTGAGACACATCCTGCCATCAGAAACATAAAAGGCATATTGTGTTCTGAAGATTCACAGTGCAAGTAATTTATTTGTGGTGTGCAATTATTTCTAACCTTCAACTTGTTTTACTGATAAACTGACAGTACATATTGTATTTTTAGAAGAGATTAAAATAATGATTGGTGATGTTTACTAAAAAAATCTTCAGTCATTCTTAGGATAATGTTATATGAGAGCTACATTTCTTATAATATCTTTTATTTTGAAGCATCCTAAAGCACGTACTAAGATTAACTGGCAGATAGTTTTAATTCAAGACCACTTTATCCTCCACAAAAATATAGCTGTGTTTGGGGTGAAACTCAGCAGTGGTTTAACAAAACATTACATAGTAGAAGTGGCTGAAGAATACCGTATCCAGCTGAAATGGCAGGAGAATTTAGGCAGCTGGAATGTAATTACCCAAGTGGGAAGTCGACCATAACATCAAAGATAACACTCACATGAAAAGTTTTGTGAGATCTTTAATGATCACAAATGGTCAATACTCCAATTTTAAATCTTATGCAAAAGAGTGCTGGATAAGAGACTAGCTCCTTTAATCTTGCGTTAGGGAAACAGATACTAAATGTTTCTACAAAATACTATTTTAGGAGGATAGAATATTTGCCAGATTCCTGAATAAAATAAAAATTATTATGTTATAATTAGAATGTGAGGCTTCAGGACAATTGTGTCATCATTTGGGTCTTGTCTACACTAATGTGTGTCACCTTGACTTAAATAATTTCCAGTATTTGTAAAGGCTTACGTGGACACATCACAAACATTGTTCTAGGACATGAACATTTGTGCTTTACTTGGGAGTAATTTAAGGAAAAAGCTCCAGTTTGGCCATACCCGAAATGTTCAGAGAAATTAAAATTATTCAGATTTGAGAAATTGAAACAAAGAGAAGTGCTGGACACATTGCTCCCTGAAGGTTTTACTGTAATCAGCAAGTTCAAAATATTAACTGTGTTAACTGGAGAACTATGTTAGCATGACAACAGGGAGTCCTTCCAGCTTATCGCAAGAGCCTAATTGATGTTCAGGTACACCCATGTAGTAGCTGAAAGGGGCAGTTGTGTATGAGCAATGTGTTAATATTTGACACTGAATAGTAGATTTTTTTCCTAGTAGCCCGAGAGAACCAAACAGGAGAGTACTACATGCCAAACTATCCTTGAGGTGATATATACTTTGGGAATGCCAGAGGCGGAGCATGGTGATTGAGAAAGAGAAGATACGCTTCCATCTGGACAGAATAAGAGAAAGGGATTATTAGAAGTAATATCAGGGAGGGTGGCAGATGAGTCCAATCATTATCAGTTAGGCTGTGTCTACACTATCCCAAATCTTCGAAATGGCCATTTCGAAGATTACTAATGAGGTGCTGACATACATATTCAGTGCCTCATTAGCATGCCAGCGGCCGCAGCACTATGAAGTTGCTGCTGCACAGCTCATCCTGATGGGGCTCCTTTTCGAAAGGACCCTGAGAACTTCGAAATCTCCTTATTCCTATAGTGCCCTTATTCCTATTTCCAAGTGCTGCAGCTGCCGGCATGCTAATAGGGTGCTGAATATGTATTTCAGCACCTCATTAGTAATCTTTGAAATGGCCACTTGCATGACCATTTCAAAGATTTGGGCTAGTGTAGATGTAGCCTTAAAGTCTTTTAATGTATATGTCTCTGAAATTAGGCATCAGACAATCTAAGTCTTTTATCTTAAATTGTTTCCTACCAGTGTTTGTCTTCAGCGTCTTTCCACTGGTCATTATTAAATATAACAGATGTACAGAGAGATATTATTTTAGGAAGGTTCTCTTGTTTGATTTATTGATTCAAATTAAATCTCTGGTTGTAATCATTCTCTGTGCAAGGAATTGGAGGCATGGGGGCAAAAAGCAACCCAGCAACAGTGAATTGGAGAGCTTAAAGTTTCAAGCGCTAGTTTTAAAGCCTTATCTGTGCTTCTGTCTAGTAAGAAGAATGTTTATAAATCCCAGGCTATGGAAGCTTAGCGTTTCAGGATGCTGGATTCTGAGGGTAGATTTGGAAAACAGGTGTACTCCTGAAAATGGGTGGGAGAGAGCCTGATTTGATATTGTGAGTCATTGTTGAAAAGATGCGAAAACATTAGCAAAAACCTGATTAAGTGGTGAAAAGAACACTGATGTCAATAAAATATCACCTGTTTAAAGTAGGTTGAATTGGGCACTGGATGTTTGAGGTTGTAGTAATATAGGTTGAACCTCCCTAATCTGACACCTTTGGGACCTGTCCAGTGCCAAATGAGAGAATTTGCTGGACTATGGGAGTCAATATTGTCTAGCAGCATTACTAACACTTCCACTGCTTACTGGGCTCTTAGAAGACACTAAGGGGTAAATTAAAGCTAAATATCAGCACAGAACACTGAGAACTAGGACTGGTAAACAGTCTTTATGGAACTAGGGAAACTTGGCCACACCCATGATTAGTGGTCGTCCAGCTAATTAAAAATCATGCCAGAATACAGATGTTGCTAGATGAGAGAGTTCTGGATTTGAGAGGTTCAAGCTGTACTGAATTTTGCAAGTGCTTCTTCATGCTTGGTAAATTTGTTCCTGGAATCCAATTACTTTTCATAGAAAATTCTCACATGAAAGCATGTGTTTTCACAATGTATAAATATGTAAAATCCACCTTGAAGTAGAAGCTGCTTTTTTTTCCCCAAAAATATATAAAGTAAAGGGGTGTAACTTGCCTTAGCAGAACAGGTTTCCATAGCAGCATGAAAATCCCTGTTTTATGCATTTGTGTGTTGTAAGAGCTATATTGCAGATGGGATATAGTTTTTGAAGATCCTGTTTCTGAACCATACTGCCTTTTATTTAAATAAGCCTAACTCTGGAGGCATCTTTTTGTGTGGTCTTTAAAGCTTTGGCTAATTTTGTTTTGATCCTGACCTTTCCTTGCATCTTGTCCTCAGGCATGTGAACTGTTTTTGGGGAGGGACTGACTGTCTTTTACTATACACCTAGCACAGTGGGGATCTGATCTTTGAGTGGGTCCCCTAGGCTTTGCTGTAATACAAGTAACAATAATAATAATAGTCCAGTGATTTCTGCTGTAGTGCCATCTACCTACCCACTTTATCTCACTTTTAAAGTTTAAACTCTGGTACACTTTTTCATTCCATATTTGTTTTACATTTTATTTGTCAGTACATTCAAACTTCCCTTTCTGTTGCTATCATTTTCTCAGTTTTTTTTTAATTGAAAGCACTTCAGTTTAGGATTTCTATTATGCTTCTTTAAAGTACAATATTTACTTTAATAGATCAGTATACATGGGCAATAAAGGTAGCAGCAATACATTCTTCACAATCTCCAAACTGTGGTAACTACTACAATAGAACTTCAGGATTATAAACTGACAATAAACCACACACCTCGACTAGAACCAAAAGTATGCTGGCAGTCATTGATAGAGAACAAACAAACAAAAGATTTGATGGGATAAGGGACTATTTTTGTTTGTTTCCTTTAAATTAAAATGATTAAAAAGCAGCATCTGTCTTCTGCATAGTGAAGTTTTAAAGTTGTATTCAGTGTTCAGTCGTACACTCTTGAAAGAACAACTATAGTATTTTGTTCAGCGTAATGAACATTTCAGAGTTACAACCAACCTCTATTCTCAAGCACTATGGTTACACTAGAGAGTTTTGCCAACAAAACCCTAGGGTTGTTGACAAAACTGGCGGAACATCCACACACAAAATGCGTTTCACTGACTGTTTGTTGACAAAACTCAGCATTTTCTCCAGCAGTGTTCTGCCTCTCAGCCATGAGGCATAATGCTGCTGTTGGTGGATTCTGTAGACAAAAAAGCTGTGTGGATACTCTGGGGGCCTTCTGTCAATAGACAGGGCATTCAGAACAATGGGCAGCCTCTGTCTGCTGTGCTTCCAGTGCCTGTTTTGTCAAGAGAGCAGCTGGGCAGTGCGGCTGCTCTGTTGACAGAGCTTAGAGCTCTTCCGATTGGCTTTTGTTTGTGGCTGCGCTCTGTCGACAGAAGTTTTTGTTGGGAAAGCTCTTCTGACAGTGACTTTTGTCAACAGAGTACTTTAGTATAACCATAGCCAAGGTGTTCGTAACTCTGATGTTCTGCTGTATAAAGTTACAATTTGATGTTGCAATTTCTAAGCGTTTCTCAAGATCAAATCATTTTTGAATGCATAGTGTTTTAGTTAAAGTTGGATGAGGCCTTATCTTAAATAACCAGGGCCAAATTCAGAACCAGTACAGCAAGTGCATTCGTTTGACATATCTGGAGCTGCAACCTTAATGACTCTAAAGACACAATCATAAAGCAATAATTTGAATGAGAACAAAATATTGATATTCCAACATGAGAGCTCTGGACAGCAAATCAACAGAAGGAGCAACAATAAGAAGAAAAGAAAGAGGCTTTAAGACCAGAGATAAAATTTTCAAAAGCATATATGAGTTGAGTCTCAATCCAATTTTAAAAAATGACATAGGCTCTTAGGAGCTTCAGGCTGCTAGTGTAAACTGACAGGAAAGAGATCCTCCCACTACTCATTTAATTCATCCCAACAAGCAGTAGTAGCAGAGAAGCTCTCCTGCTGACATAGCACGGTCAGCATAATTTATGTAGGTATAACTTTAATCATTCAGAGAGGTGGTTTATTCACATCCTTGAGTGACAAAAATTATACTGACAAGTGGTAGAGTAGACATAGCCCTGGTCTCATTAAAATTCACTTTTGAAAATGGGCAACAAAAATGATTAGGGGTTTGGAATGTGTGTCTATGAAGACAGATTAAAAAAACTAGGACTTTTCAGATTAGAAAAGAGGAGATTAAACTGGGTATCACAGAGGTCAATAAAATCATGACAGGTATGGATAAAGTGAATAAGGAAAAGCTATTTATTTGTTCCCGTAACATAACAACTGGGGGTCACCAATGCTGTGTCTACACGAGTGCCCTCCTTTCGGAAGGGGCATGTTAATGAGGGAGTTTGAAAGATGCTAATGATCATTAGCATAATGGCGGCCATGGCAATTTGAAAGTGCCACTTTCGAATCGCGTGCTGCCCATGTAACCAGGGGCCTTTCAGAACATTCCCTCAGTCTTCCAAAGCCCCTTCTTCCCAAAACAAATGGGAAGAAGGGGCTTTCGAAGTCCTGAGGGTCATTTCGAAAGACCCCTGGCTACACAGGTGGTGCGCAATTCAACAGAGGCACTTTCGAATCACCATGGCCTCCATTATGCTAATGAAGCGCTGCATATTCATGGTAGCGCCTCACTAGCATATTTCAGACTCCCTCATTAACATGCCCCTTCCGAAAGGAGGAGGCTCGTGTAGACACAGCCCAAACAAAATTAATGAGTAGCAGATTTAAAATTGACAAAAGGAAGCTTTTCTTCATGCAGTGCTCGGTAGGCCTGTGGAACTCCTTGCCAGAGAATGTTGTGAAAACCAGGACTTTAACAGGGCTCAAAAAAAAGAGCTAGATAAATTCCTGGAGGCTGGGTTCATCAATGACTATTAGCCAGGATGTGTAGGAATGGTGTCCCTAGCTCTGTTGGCTAGAGGCTGGAAATGGATGAAAGGAAAGGGATCACTCAATGACTGCCTGTTCTGTTCACTTCCTCTGCAGCATCTGGCATTGGCCACTGCTGGAGAACAGGATACTGGGCTAGATGGGCCTTTGGTCTGACCCAGTGTGGCCATTCCTATGTTATGGGTCTAGGTTCCCCTAAAGCACTTTTCAAAATGTTATCTTCAGAAGATATCTTTTCAGTCCAAGGACAGTATACTGCAAAGAAATTTTGACAAAGTTAAATTTTAAAATAATTTGTTTGACAAAATATAGAAGTTATCAGAAATATAAGGAAAATAAAGAACAACCATTCCGATTTTTAAGTTTCATTCTATCATTAAATCCTTATTTATACAGCTTGCACACTCCCAAAGGAAGCATGGAGAATATACCTGGCATTTAACCTTTTGGTTGAACTTGGTGATAGCTGTAACATAGAAAATAGTTCAACTTACTGGAAAGTAGTTTGAGAGTAAAAATGGAAAGAGTAGATGTCATATATAAAATTTTAGTTTACTAATAAGTATGATAAACACTGATTTATTCATCTTGATGTTAAGAGTTCAAAAAAACAATTGTCCCTTCAGTTTACCTTGTGGGAGCATGAAATTAGTAACATATGTGTGTTGATTAACAACATGTGAAAGATGAATCATGATTATTGGTTTGGTCTGGTGCACAAGTCAGTGCTTGGGGGGTAGCAGTTTCCTATCTCCATTACCTGATATCTGAAATTAGAGCAAGCAAGGACCTCCGTTTCCCACTGATGTTAAAATTGTTGTCTGAGAGGACTATTGACATTGTTGTTAGGACTTTATTGAACAAAAGCTCAATGCTGATCTACATTTCAGTATTATTTCTGTAAGTAAATTTCTAAAAAGCTTAAAACACCGTAAATACATCTTTGTTTAGCTGTCAAAAGGACTATTAACACATAACTGTTACATTTAGTTCTTTATGGTAAGTCCTGCTCACCTCATTCACATGTTCTTGGAGTTTGGTGAGTAGCCATTGTTTCTGCTGTACCAATTTATAGCAGTAGACTCTGATCTCCCATAACTAGAAATAAGGTGTAACTCATATGATCTCAGTCAAGTTATTCAGCATACAGTTAGTGCTAAAGAGATAAGATTTCGGTGCTGGGAGTTTAAATGTCTTGGTGACACAGTAGAGGTAGAGCTCCTGAGCAGAAGGAGCATAAATTGATTACCATGATTTGTAGAACTGTTCTGACAACAGCAAAGTAATTTCTGATACTGGTAGGAGGTATCAAAAAAAAGTAGGTATGTTATTTTCATCTCCCCAACAACATAGACCACCATGTGTGCAGAATGAAAAATGACACAATTATCAGAAAAAGGACTTTTTTTCTTTACAGGCTTCTAAAAGGGTGCCAACAGCCATGGAGAAGTACAACAGTAAACATTGTGTTCCTTTCTAATTAATGCTGTTGGGACCTGGCCTATTGTAGATATTGGTAAAAGCCCCATTGACTTTATTGGGAGCAGGACTGGACCTGAAGATTTTCTTGTTGACTCTTGTCTCTTGAAATTCTAGGCTTATGACTCCCTGAATAGGTAACAGCTTTGCAGTGACTGCCACAAATGTTTTGCACAAATAAGTTTCACCATAGAAACTTCGTAAGTGGAGCTGTTGCCAGTTACAGCTATTGGGGTAAATTATATGTTTTAATTGAGCGGAAACCCACACACATTGGCTACATCTACACATGCACGCTACATCGAAATAGCTTATTTCGATGTAGCGACATCAAAATAAGCTATTTCGATGAATAACGTCTACACGTCCTCCAGGGCTGGCAACGTTGACGTTCAACTTCGACGTTGGGCAGCACCACATTGAAATAGGCGCTGCGAGGGAATGTCTACACGCCAAAGTAGCACACATCGAAATAAGGGTGCCAGGCACAGCTGCAGACAGGGTCACAGGGCGGACTCAACAGCAAGCCGCTCCCTTAAAGGGCCCCTCCCAGACACAGTTGCACTAAACAACACAAGATCCACAGAGCCGACAGCTGGTTGCAGACCCTGTGCATGCAGCATGGATCCCCAGCTGCCACAGCAGCAGCCAGAAGCCCTGGGCTAAGGGCTGCTGCAAATGGTGACCATAGAGCCCCTCAGGGGCTGGAGAGAGAGCGTCTCTCAACCCCTCAGCTGATGGCTGCCATGGCGGACCCCGCTATTTCGATGTTGCGGAAAGCAGATCGTCTACACGTGCCCTACTTCGACGTTCAACTTCGAAGTAGGGCGCTATTCCCATCCCCTCATGGGGTTAGCGACTTCGACGTCTCGCCGCCTAACGTCGATTGCAACTTCGAAATAGCACCCAACACGTGTAGCCGTGACGGGCGCGATTTCGAAGTTGATGCCGCTACTTCGAAGTAGCGTGCACGTGTAGACGCGGCCATTGGATGCCACACTCCAGAAGGCCCTGGGTGACATGCCTGTTCTCTCCTACAGACAACCTCCCAACCTTATGGGGATCCTCATAACAGCCACAGTCTATACCCCAGGAATACCAGTCCTGGAACCTTTCCCTGCAACAAAGCCCGCTGCCAGCTTTGTCCACATATCTTCTCTGGAAATACCATCACTGGACCTAACCAGGTTACTCACAGAGTCACAGGCACTTTCTCATGCTCCTCTACTAACATCATATATGCCATCATGTGCCAACAATGCCCAGATGCTTTGTATATTGGACAGATTTCTAACTCCCTGGCTACGTCCACACGTGTATGCTACATTGAAATAGCTTATTTCGATGTAGCGACATTGAAATAGGCTATTTCGATGAATAACGTCTGCACGTCCTCCAGGGCTGGTGCCGTCGACATTCATCGTCGACGTTGGGCAGCAACACATCGAAGTAGGCGCTGCGGGGGAGCGTCTACACGCCAAAATAGCACACATTGAAATAAGGGTGCCAGGAACAGCTGCAGACAGGGTCACAGGGCAGACTAGCACTTCCGGGGCAACAGCTAGCCGCTCCCTTAAAGGGCCCCTCCCAGACACACTCAGCCTGCACAGCACACGGTCTGCAGAGCCATAGGCACACACACCTCGGCGACGCAGTTATGGACCCCCAGCAGCAGCAGCAGCAGCCAGAGATCCACCCAGCCGCCCCTGTAGGAGCAGTGCTCGCCCTGCTCCATGCCATGCAGGAGGCACCTGATCACATTCTAGCCACAGAAGAGGAGCTGCTCCCAGGGGACGAAGAAGCAACCCCAGACCCTGCAGCCCCCGCCCCCCCCCCCCCGCTGGCTGTGGAGCTACCCCAGAAGCACCGACTGGTGGGAGCGGTTGGTGCTTGGTGAGTGGGACGACGACCGCTGGCTCCAGAACTTTCGTATGAGCCGGCAGACATTTCTGGAGCTCTGACAGTGGCTCACCCCTGCACTGAGGCACCAGGACACAGCCATGCGGCGTGCCCTCAGCGTGGAGAAATGGGTTGGCATTGCTCTCTGGAAGCTGGCCACTCCAGACAGCTACCGATCCGTGGGGCAGCAGTTTGGTGTCGGCAAGGCCACTGTCGGGGCTGTCCTCATGGAGGTAAGAGGACCCACGGGGAGGGGGAGGCAGCCCTGGGAGGGGAGGGGAGCCCTGGCAGGGGAGAGCCAGACACACCCTGCACACCCCTCATTGGTGCTCTCCCATGTCCTTCCCCTGCAGGTTGTCCACGCCATCAACGCCCTGCTCCTCCACAGGCTTGTGCAGCTTGGGGACCCGGATGCCACCATCGCAGGCTTTGCCACCCTGGGCTTCTGCAATTGCTTCGGGGCTCTGGATGGGACCCATGTCCCCATCCGTGCCCCGGAGCACAGTGGAGGACGCTTCTTAAACAGGAAGGGCTACCATTCAGTGGTCCTCCAGGCCTTGGTGGACAGCCGGGGCCGCTTCCTGGACATATATGTTGGCTGGCCTTGCAGCACCCACGACGCCCGGGTATTCCGGAATTCGGGCCTGTGCTGCCGGCTGGAGGCGGGGACCTACATCCCCCAGCGGGAGATCCCTGTGGGGGACACCACCATGCCCCTCTGCGTCATCGCAGACGTGGCATACCCCCTTTGGCCCTGGCTCATGCACCCTTACACGGGCCATCTGTCAGCCAGCCAGAAGAGCTTCAACATGCGCCTGAACCACACGCGCCAGGTGGTTGAGCGCACATTTGGCCGCCTCAAAGGGTGCTGGAAGTGTCTCCTCACCCGCCTTGATGCGGGCCCCACTAACATCCCCCAGATTGTGGGCGTGTGCAGCACCCTCCACAACCTGGTCGAGAGCAAGGAGGAGGCATTCTTTCAGGGCTGGGCTGTGGAGGCTGGCAGGGCTGACATGCAGCCACCCGCTGCCCCCAGTCGCCAGGTGGATCCCGAAGGGATCCGGGTCCGGGAAGCCCTGCGGACCCATTTCGACGAGGCCGCAGGGTGAACGCTGGCAGGCCCCCCACTGCACACCCCCCATCCTCCACAACACTCCCTGCCCCTACGCCCACACCACAGAGCACCCAAGAGCACACCTACCCCCACTTTTCTTGTAAATAAAAATAAACATGTTCATGAAACCAGAAAATGTTGAACTCTTATTATTATTATTATTATTATTATTATTATATTATTTACAACCAATATAAATAAATATTATATATATTATATGATGATAAGGAAAAAAAAGGGAAAGACAAGGAAGGGGAGAACTATTTACATGGAGGGGCAGGTATCATAAAATAACAGGGGTCTAATACAAACTATATACAAAACACAAGTAAAAGGGGATATGTACAAGGGGGGGGCACGTCCTGGGCCCCACACCCCCTAATGTCCAGCGCTGGGGGTGGGCGGCCGCGACCCATGCCTTGGCCTCAGCCCTGGCCAGGGCTGGCTGGGGGCCGGGCGGACCGGGAGATAAGGCTGGCGGGTGTCAGCTGGCCCCAGGTCCCCCTCGGCGGAAGGGCCCTCGGTGGCGGGTGGCAGTGTGACGGCGGATGGAGCAGCGGGTGTAGCAGGCAGGGCGGGCAGAGTGGCGGCCGTCGCGGCATGGGGGGCCAGGTAGTCTGCGATACGGTTGAATGTCCGCATAAAGGCCCCCCATGCCTCCTGGCGCCAGGCCAGCGCCCGCTCCTGCAGATGGAACCTCCGCTCCTCCACCCGCAGGCGCTGCTCCGAGACCTTCAGCTGCCGCCGGAGGATCGCCAGCAGCTGGGGGTCTGTCGACGTCCGGTGGTGGTGCTGGGTCCACCGTCGTCCCCGCCCTGGGGCTGGTCGGTGCTCTGCCGAGGGGCTGGCCTGGAGTGATGGCCCTGGTGGGCTCTCCGGGACCACTGACACCTCGCCGGCACTCTCCGGTCCCTCTGATGTTGCAGCTGCGGAACACGGGGGGGAAAGAAGAGTGGAGACAGCCGTTAGTGTGGGCCCCGAGCCGTGGCCCTTGTCCCTTCACCCCCCTGCTGCTGGTTCCCCGTCCCTGGGAGATGCTGCTGCTGCTGCTGGGTGTCCCACCCCCTCCCCCTGGGGGACCCTAGGTTCCGCTCCCCCCATCCCCAGGGATGGGGCATGGCACTGTCGTGCTGGGGGGGCAGGGGCTGATGCAGTCTTCTGAGGGACATGCCACTGCTGTCCTTGGGGCCATGGTCATCTGGGCATGTGGAGGGCCCTGGTCATGTCTGCTGCCCCCGCCCCTCAAACCCGGGGGTGTGCACCGGGGGGGTACATACCTGATGGTCCACTCCCACGGTCGGGGGACACCCGGTGGGCGGACGCCCTGCTGGAGCTCCGGGACGGGGTGGCGATCCGGAGCCCCCCATCACTGGAGGAGGTCCCGAAGCTCGGCCTCCGTCCAGGAGGGGCCCCACTGCTGCTTCCTGGCCTGGCTGCCAGCCTGGTTGCCCTGGCTCCCCTTGGGGGGGGTGCCCTGGGGTTGCTTGGGGGGCTGGCGGGCGGCCATCGCAGCGGGGGGTGTGTGTGTCTCTGGGCTGCTGTGGGACGTGCAGGCTGGCCGCGTGGCTGTGCTGCCGCCTGCACGCTCTCTCAGCTTCCTGCACAGGAAGGCGGGGGCAGGGACCTTTACGGGGCCACTGCACGCAGCGACCATCGAGCTCAGGGGCTGGAGAGATCGTCTCTCAACCCCTCAGCTGATGGCCGCCATGGCGGACCCCGCTATTTCGATGTTGTGGGACGCGCATTGGCTACACATGCCCTACTTCAACGTTCAACGTCGAAGTAGGGCGCTATTCCCATCTGCTGATGGGGATAGCAACTTTGACGTCTTGTTGCTTTACTTCGATGTCAACTTCGAAATAGTGCCCGCCATGTGTAGTGGTGGCGGGTGCTATTTCGAAGTTGGCGCGTCTCCTTCGAAGTAGCTGGCACGTGTAGATGCGGCTCCTGAGACAAAGGGTTAATGGGCACAAAACAGACATCAAAACACTCCAGATCCACAAACCAGTTAGTCAACATTTTAATGGAGTGAGGCATTCTATTAATGACCTAAAGGTATGTGTGTTACTGAAAAAGAATTTTTGCACCGTTCTTCAAAGGGAAGCAGCTGATCTGGCTTTTATATTCAAATTCGGCACATTAACACATGTTTTAAACCGGGACGGGAACTTTCTGAGTCACTATAGGTGCTCGTCTGCATACTTGGCTTTACCTAATTCTTGACCTCCCCCCCGACCCCTCCACTCTCTGATTTGCTCACCTTGATTATCTTTTTCTGATTTGTCCTCCTTGCTTACTGTTTTTGGTTCTCTGTGCCTTAAATATTGAGTCTGTTCTGGTCTGGCTATGGTCTGAAGAAATGGGTCTGTCCCATGAAAGCTCACCCAATAAACTATTTTGCTAGTCTTTAAAGTGCTACTTGACTGCTTTTTATTTTATATGACATAATATTTCCCTCTCAACAAAAACCAGATTGAAAGATAGACGTTTGACTCAATTCAAATGCCCTCCTAGCATCCCATTTTACACGAGTTTGGCATACTCAGCTCTTTCTGTAGAAGAAACTTAGAACCAGAGTGGATGAAAATGAATGTTTTTTTTTAAATAAAATCAGATTTTGTATTCAAATCAGATTTTAAAATTTAAATAATTTTTTTAATTTTTTTAAATTAAATTTCTTTTCATTTAAAAATAACAGTTAAACCCCACCACAAATATGCTAGACCTACATTTACCACAAACATGAATTAATGGCTCTGGCCTGTGCAGCCCAACTACCAGCTCTTGCTTCTTGAAAGTTCAGGGTTTCTATTTCGAAGCAGACTAAAATTGCATGTTCTAAAAAAAAAACACAGGGGCTACATCTACATTAGAAGCATCTGTTGACAGAAGCATTGTCCCTCAAATTTTCAAGGGATAACTTTGTCGAGACAAATGCAGGGTTCTGTCGAGACTCGGTCTACAGAACGTTTTGTGTGTGTAGATGTTCCCTGAGTTATAGTGTAGAGTTTATAGGATTGTTGTTGTTCCCTGCCCCTTCTGTCCTTGGCCCTGCCTCTTTTGGGATGTGGAGCCGGCCTCCCATCCCAGTTGTCCCAGGGCCCAAAGTGGCCGTCAGCCCTCACTGGCATTATATACTATTTCTTAAATTAATAATAATCATGTTATCTAAAAAATGACACAAAGTATACCCTCCTAACTGTTGTAAAATGCTGTACTGAGCTGTAAACATGTTTTAGAGATCAGATTTGCACCATTGCATAAGAAATATGTGAAAAAGTATTGGAGAAAACTTGATTTGAATCAATTATTTTCTTTTGGTGATTTAAATCAATCTACCCTGCTTAGAACAATGAGATCTGAAATTTATATATAGTCTAATTTAAGGTTGTTCAAAACCATAATCCTAGTAACCTGTGATTTGGAATCTGTTGAATTTCCTAAGATGCTATTACAAGGCATATGTGATCTCTTTTTTTCAATGGGTCTTGAATTTTTGCCATTTGAGAATTCTTTGAAGTTGCCAGTGTGGTCTTTATCTGATTTTCTGCAAAGTTCTTCACTTCCTAACCCACATAATGTCAATACTATGTGTCACTGGGAATAACAATTTGCCTTTTATCAAGTATATAATTCTTGTTGTTTTCTGTGTTAAAGTTTCAATTTCGGTTATCCTAGAATCTATTTAAAGTTTGTTAGGTTGTATTCTTAAAAATGTTTTCATTATTATCTTTCTTTATGTGTTGTTTCTCCGTCATTGTTCAGTGTAGTAGACCAAAGGAATTTTACAGAAAAAGCTCAAGGGAACTAAAACTTACTTTTTAGCAAAGGTCAGGACAAATTAAAAGCTGCACATAAGTTCAACAAATGTTCGTGGTTAATTAACTAAGACCACATAACCCTGAGGTCATAACATTAGTATTTATAGTTTTAAGTAAGAAACTCTAAACAAGCCTTCTTGATTGTAAGCTAATTAAATAGTACAACTGATTAGTGGCTTGAATACAGGGGACTGTTTCCTGGAAAAGCATTTTATTGAACTCACATGTATAAGTGTTTGGAGGAGTGGGGCCTAAATTTGCTGTGATCAGTTTAATGTGATCAGTTTATGTCTTTAACTTATAAAGTGTGTGGCTTTAAAGATTATATTTTTCTTGTTTAACAATTTAAGTGTTTGCTTCCAACCTATCCCCAACCTGTTTACCATGGCCTCTGTATGCCTTTTTGCTTGAGGCCAAATTTTGCTTACCTTACCCATGCAGTTCACATATGGCATCAGTAGGATTTGGCTCATGGTCATATTTGGTTTTAGTTGCTGTTTTAATAGTGGCTGCAGCATGATAGCTTATGCTCATTACATATATTTTACCATATTTAGAAAATGTTTTAAAATATTATTTTAGAATACATTAGTTAAAAGATGTAATTCGTCTTCCATTGAAGTAAATGAAATACTCCTATTAATCATGATGGGGTTTGGATCAGGCCTGTGGAACTTGATGGATCTCTTTCTCTTGCTCTCTCTGTCAGAAAACTTTCAGCTTTAGGATACAAAGGAAATTTAGATTATCAGGAGCTTACTGTTATCTCTTTTGTGATTTCCATACAAAATGTCAGTGAATTTCTTTTGGGTATCTGTAACTTACTTATATTTACAACTGGGTCCTTTAATAGAAAAGTTTTAGGATACAAGATCTGTTCCGTATGCAGGTGCTTCAGTTGGCAATTAATTCTGTTTTCATTTTACCTGCTTTAATTCTTCATTGATTTTAGTGAACCAACCAGTAAGAACAGAGGATTTAAATGCTATTTCTGTATTGTTTGTCTTGTCTAAGAGTATATTCTTTCTGGTGAAGACTGCTTCCATACATGTGTTTGTACAGAGCATAGCTTGATGGATCCTCAATATTGACTGGGGCCTCTGGGTGGTATTGTAATATAAACAAATAGGATTTCGCTGTAAAATAAACAGATTATGAAACTAATAAATCACTCTTAAATCTGTAAAGCTTTTTCAAGTATGAAATCAACATAATTCTGATATCGGGCATAAAAGCTATATTAAGGCTAAACATGAAATTGTTGAAATGTAGGGTTGGAAGAGACCTTGAAGAGGTCATTTAATCCATGTGCTGAGGCAGGAGTAAGGGTATGTCTACACTTACCGAGGGGGAGATTGATCTTCTGGAGTTCAATTTAGTACAGCTGGTAGGGACATGCTAAATAAGCGTTCAAGGCACCCTGATCGGATCCAGTACTCTTGCCATTGTGTGGAGTAAGGGAAGGTTGTCCCATCGACTTCCAATGTGGGGATGGCAGAGAAATTCAGCCTAAGGTATCTTGGCTTCAGCTACACTATTCACATAGCTGTAGTTGCATATCTTAAGTAACAGCAATGAAGGGTCCTGTGGCACCTTATAGACTAACAGAAAAGTTTTGAGCATGAGCTTTCGTGAGCACAGACTCACTTCATCAGATGCTGGTCTTGGAAGACCAGCATCTGATGAAGTGAGTCTGTGCTCACGAAAGCTCATGCTCAAAACTTTTCTGTTAGTCTATAAGGTGCCACAGGACCCTTCGTTGCTGTTACAGATCCAGACTAACACGGCTACCCCTCCGATATCTGAAGTAGGCATTGCCCCCTATTGTAGATCAACCCTAAGTACACCTAGAGCATTCCAAGTGTTCTAACTTGACGTTAGACACTTCCAATGATGGAGAGAGATTCGACATCCTCACTTGGTAACCTATTCCAGTGCTTAACTGTTGTTGTAGTTAGAAAATTTTTCCTAACGTCTAACCTTAATATTCTTTGCTGCAGATTAATCTGATTACTCTTTGTCCTACCTTTATTAGTACAGGGGATTGCATGAGGAAGAGAGGAATCAAGCAAGGCTCCTCCCCCCATCGCAGGGCTTTCTGGTATCCTGTTATGGCCTGCTCTTTGGTAGCATTTCGCTTTGAGTGTGACTTCAGCACCTTTCCTAAGCACTGAATAGAGTTAAACATTTTTTGAAAGGAAGTCTGATTTAGTTGCACGCAGATTCTGAATAAGCTGAAATTTTGGCCGTATGTGTCTGATGGTCAAGCAGATGGCTGAAATCCATCTCCCTCTTCCTGCACCTACTCATCCTCTGTCAATCCGCACAATGGGGACTTTTCTTTTGTGGATTACTCCAGGTGCACAATTATTTCTCTTGTCATTTTCCTCCTCATTTTCATTTCTGTCTTTGGAAGTTGCTTCACTAAGAAAGTCGGACTAAGGTTCCATGATCACGCCTCTCTGCAAATGCCCTTGTAGACTTGTGTTTCCCTTTGTATTTAGGAATGACTTTTTTTTTTAGTCGTTCTGCTTTACTTGTCATTAGCACTGAAGAGTTGAGCTCAGCCTCAGAAGAATCTGGCATGTATGTTTGTTTGACAGCTTGTAGGTCAGTGGTTTTGAGTCTCATTAGATGGAGCTTTGAGTCACACATTTCTGAAAAGAAACAGTCAGTTCAGAAGAATGGGGATCCTGTTATCTTCTGTCTCTTTCTACACAGGCATATGTCTGCCTGCCTGCAGGTGTATCTGAAAGCTAGAGGCAGGAGAGAATACAGAATGCCAAGAATGTGCAATCTATTCCTATGTTGGTTGTGTTCACATTGCCTTCCTGACAGATTGAAGACAATGTAATTCAGCATAGATTTCCATGTGAGACTTTTCTTTGTGTGTATAATGCCAAATTAAAACACCTAAAATCAAAATGTTTTTTGTAAACTCAGAGCAAGGTCATTTATATTCAATATATTTTTCTCTTGTTTTTTGTAGGTGCTACCACCATTCAGCAAGAATAATGGAATGCTCAATATCACCTTTAAATATGACAGTAAGTTAATCACCCACTGAAAAAAAATCAACTTCTTTCAAAAATTAAAAAAGCCTGACTCTTATTCATACTTGTAACTTTGTGAACTGTGAATTTGTATAACGAATTCTTTAACCATCTTTCTTTTGGTTAAATATTTTTACTAAACAGTTTTCAAATTTCTACGCTCTGTGATGCACTCTGAGCCCATCTTCCATCATTCAAAACTAAACCTCCCTGCTCGTTGCAGGACGTAGCAGCTACTAAAAAGAGGCAGTCGCTTCATTCTTGCTGAACAAAATTTATGCCTTGTTCAGCAAGGTTCGATTAGAGCAAATCTTGCATTGCTTTGATTTCTTTAAAATGAAGACTTATTTACTTTCTAAAATTAGCTAGTTTTGATTTTAAAAGGAAATTGCCTGTAAGGTTTATATGGTTTTCGAAAGGTGTTCCTTATGTATACTAGTAATGACAGTGTAAACTATTTAATATTGAAAAAGTTGAAAAAGCTAGTATAGTTTCTACCATTTTTGTATTTCATTGACTTCCTTTGTTTCATGGCTTTGACAGTGAAAGCTGGTCTGCCTCAGTCTGTTTCATTTTCTGACCAACTTATTACCAGGATGCTCAATGTTTGGATGGAAAAATTGTAGGGGAATGTTATTTATTAAAAAAGTAAATGCTTTCAATTGAAAGCTCTTTCTCTCTTTAAATCCATGAGAAATAATCTGCTTATTTTAAGCTTTCTGAAAGCTGGTTTTGTAATCTACATTTTGGGGCAGGGTCAAGTTCCTTTAAGTAGAAGGTAAATTTAACTTGCCTTTTTGTAATGGGAATATACTAGAAACAAGTTTCTTTCCGATAATTAGTGTTAAATATCTAAGTTTTAGTTTGTCCTCTCATGAACTATATTCAGACTTGCATATCTTGGCTGAGGATATGCTAACACATTTTGTATGACGGAGCCATTTCTCCATTGGGGTATTTAGCCTGTTTCAGCAATCAGTGTTAACTTAATATGTGACTAGGAAAGCCCCAGTTTTGCATCAGTGGAGCTAAAGTAAAATCATCTAAATAACAGCTTTCATTGTCTACATTTGGAGTATGCAGGTTTACACCTACATCTGTCAGTGGCTGGTTCCTGGAGTTGGGGTTAAGTCCTTGGCTGGGTCTACACGGACCTGTAGTGCCGGCAGCTTCATGGAAGTGAGCAGTCTCACAATTGCAAATGGCTGCTCATTAGCACAATCATGTGGCTAATTAGCATAGGCACGCGAGATCTTCCTTCTCTCTGTGATGTGCCTCTGCTGGAAAAAAAGCCCTCTGTTGGCCCCAGCAGAAGCAAGTCTATGCGGTCTATTTACTGCCGGCACCAGCCTCTGCCAGCAGGGAGACCTCATACGGGTATGCTAATTAGCTGTGAGACTGTGCTAATGAGCAGCCATTTGCAATTGCGAGACTGCTCATTTCCATGAAGCTGCTGGCAGCGCAGGTCTGTGTAGACCCAGCCCTTGGGTATTAAAACATAGTATACTGACTAGAAACACTGATCCTTTTGTGTCATTCTGATACATCCTAGTTTATCCTTGTTTACAATTTCATATGAATTCTCTGTTTATATGATAATTTCTGAAATCTGAATCCTTATATTGTGAATTCCTGGTGCAAGCCTAACCTCACATGAGCGTTTAAAGAAAGACAGCATAATTTAAGCTGATCAAATCCTATATGGAATAAATGGTCACAAGAAGAGGGTAATACTTTCTTGCCTGAATAAAGAAAAACAGGAAATAGCAATCAGAATAGTGATCCCCAATTACAGGTTCACACAGCTGAGCTTGTTTAAATCCCAATAACTCTCATATTGTTTCTATTAATTCTTCTACCAGGAGATGGGATTAACCAATGACAAATGTTAACCTTAAAATTCTGCTCCAGAATATTTGCCCACAGGGGTTATTTAAGTTGCAGTACTGCAAGGAGGTCCCCTTCAGCCCCAAGGTAAAAGATTTTACATAATCCAGAAACTGATAATGGAGAGCTGGCAGAAAGAAAAAACTGGCTATCTACCCATGTTTTAAAACACTTTTATTTTGTTGCATGGACTGTCCATGTAGTAAGATACTTCATAGAAGGGGCTAAATTGTTCAAAATCAGAAAATAAATGTTTATCCATTTTTTGTTCAACTTGAATTTAGTAAAAAACAAAAAAAAGGCTCCCCACAAAGCCTGCACATTCAGCAATGTTGTATTCGTTTTAAATGTTTTAAGACAGGAACTTGCATTCAATCCTGAGACATTGTGTACTACACTGCATTTTGGCAAATAGTTATGCCAGTATAGCACTTTAGTAACTAGGATCCAAAATCTAAGGCAAGGATTTAATTGGATACAGACCTTGCAAGAAGTTGTTACTACAAATTTTCCATTGAAGGAAATATTTTTTTTCTCATAAGAGAAAACTCATGCTGTCATTTGGTTGATTTTCAGCAACAAATTTCACTTAACTGAGAACTAATTGTTCAGTTTTCATTAAGTACATAATGGCTGTGTCTACACTACCAGCCTCCTTCGAAGGAAGGATGGTAATTAGGGTGTTGGGAGTTTAGTAATGAAGTGCTGCGGTGCATATACAGCACTTCATTAAGCAAATTCCCCCTCCCCTCTCGCAGCAACTTCGAAGTACCAGCATGTATCTAACCCACCATTACTTCGAAGTGCCAGGGCAACTTTGAAGTCCCTTTACTCTTCAAAATTTTGAGGAGTGAAGGGACTTCGAAGCTGCCCTGACACTTCAAAATAACAGTGGGTGAGCTGCGGCTACACGCAAGCTGGTACTTTGAAGTTTAAAACTTCGAAGTTGCCACGGGGAGGGATTTGCTTAATGAAGTGCTGTATATGCAGTGCAGCACTTCATTAGTAAACTCCCAACACCCTACTTACCATCCTTCCTTCAAAGGAGGGTGGTAGTGTAAACCCAGCCAATATGTTGTTCTGAATTGTGCAACAGTTATCTAAAGGAGCCAAACAGCTTACTCTTGTCATTCATGGTAAAAAGCCCACTTCAGAGATTTAGCTTGTGTGATTAATAATTTTCTATTTGTAGTTTTCAAGGGAGTTTATTTGATTTAGATTTTTGTCTTCTTCCGTGGCTTGGTGATATCAGTCTAGTATTTAACATCAGATTGGCTACGTCTACACTGCATTCCGCTATCGGAAGTGGAATGCAAATGAGGAAGATCGAAAAGCACTGTTTACAAATCTTGTGCTTCATTTGAATAATCTTGCACGATTGCGTTTCCGGAAGAGGCTTTTCCGAAAACAAAAATAGTTGTGTAGACAGGGTTCCTTTGAAAACAAACCCCATTTTCAAAAGAACCCTTCTTCCTGAAAAAAAAATAGGAAGAAGGGTTCTTTTGAAAATGGAGTTTGTTTTTGAAGGAACCCTGTCTGCATCGCTGGTTTTAGTTTTGGAAAAGCCTCTTCCAGAAACACAATCACAGGAAATTATGCAAATGAAGCTAGAGATTTGTAAATCAGTGCTTCATTTGTGTTTTCGGTCTCACTCATTTGCATTCCACTTTCGAAAGTAGAATGCGGTATAGATGTAGCCATTTTGAATAACTGATTATTATAATTAGGCACTATAAACTTAGAACATCAACTTTTTTTTTTTGGTAAATTTAGTAGTTTTTTGCAAGCAGAGAATTATTATGCCAGAAAATTGTGGTTCTACCAAATCCAAGGATTCAAAAATCATGATTAACACACTCTCCTCCCCTACCCCCACACACTTCAACTAAATTAGCCTAAAATCACAAGAGAATAAAAATCAAATTTTGAAATAGTTTTATTTGGCTTTTGAATCTGAGCCTTTATGATTTACATTCCCAACCTTTTCTCAGTAACTATGGTGACTAGAAACTTTCATCGCTAAATGAAAACTCAGATTCCTCATAATCATATGACTCCAAGAGCTGAGGGTTTTGTTAACATCACATATTGCAAAATTCACAATAAAATAATGAGATTTAACAACATTAGGGTTCTGTGTGCCCTTATGGCGAGTAGATGGTATATTGGAGCTAGCTGTGGTTATTGAATAGATTGCAGACTAAAGGTCCTCACAACAAAGGTGAGAGGTGATTTAGTGAGTGAATGTGACAATGGCGAAGCCTGCTTTATATACTGCAGTCAGTCTGCATCTTAGTTTCATAAGATGAGCTGCATGCACTGTGGTAAATCAGCAGTATTCTGTATCTGAACTGAGGCCTTGCCAGCTAGTAAGAACAGTGGCTGTTGGGATCTTCAGTTGTCTGTCCTTTGTACTAATATTACTGTGGTATGTGTTGCCATGGTGGTAATAATTGCCGAATTGTTTGGACAGCATGGACTATGGCCAAGGACATTATCACAACCAGTGAAAATAGTTGAAGCTAGTGGCATCTAGAATCCATGATTTGCAGTTTTGTGTCTGTGTGATGTTTTAGGAGAATACACAGAGAGAACAAGGAAGAACATTGGTGGGGGGAGGGGAGGAGAGAAATTCCAAAATCCATTTTGTTTTGCATTTGCTGCACTGGTGAGTAAAGAATTTTGCTTCCCCTTGGAAACTTCAGCCTCCGCCATTGTATGTGTTCTGCCCTCTGGAGCCATCTGCTTCACCTATTCTGCATGTGGTATTTTAGCCAAATGACCAAAATATTTGACATGCTAAGCAATCAGCCAGGTGTGACTTACTTTGTGGTTTAACTACCAATGTTGTTGAACCGCATTTTGGGAACTTAAGCTGGTTTTTGTCAGTTTGTTGCTCTTCTTCCAAGGTGGTGGGAACAAAGCCTGTTAAGCTGTCTGTAGACCTGGTAGCTGGATTGCTGAGAAATAGTGGGATTGTATTAATAATTGTTCATAAAAACAATAATGAAAAATTAAATGAGGCTGCTTTATGTAAATAATAATTTAAAGCTTGATCTCATGGTTTAGTAACACATTTACCCAAACAGGGATTACAATGCCTGCATTGTTTCTAATTATCCTGGCACTAAAGCCCCACTGTTAGTCTTACTGTGGTGTAGATGTGGTAATGCAGTAATTGAGGTATTTGAAATACCTATTTGTAAGTATGATTATTTTTCAAAAATGTTAATAAATACATTTTACTCACTTTACTCATGTGAATTGGCACTAGTAGCATGAACAAAGTTTTCCATATTTTGACCTGCGTTAGTCTGAGAATTATTTGGTCCTGCACAAGACAAGATTAGTTTGTATGTTTTATTTAAGTGATTTGTTTCTCACTGTTTTTAGATTGCACTCCGTATTTGAATTCAGTGGGGAAACATGTGATTGGAGATGTGCAAAATATAACAATCAGCCAGTATGCATGTTCTGAACAAGTTGCAGTGACAATTCTTTGGACAGCAAATCTACTTGGTAAGTATTAGAGAACAAAAACAGTTTAACTAGTCATCTTTTAAAAGAAATGCATTCCTAGTTATGAATTATCAGTCTGCAAATAGAGTGCAAATAATTCAGACCTTCATTTCTTGAATGTTCAATTTAAAACCAATTTCTTGAAAGTTGCTTTTTTCCCCCTGTTTTTCCAAAGCAGTGGTTGTCAAAATTTTTATTTTATGCCGTTTCTTACTTCTCATTGTCTTCACTCTGAGAGAGCTGGGGCTTGGAGTGGGTCTGCAGGTTTTTTTTGCGGGGGTTGGGAAGCAAACAGGAGTTAGGGGGATGAGTAAGGGGCCATAATTGGCAGTGAGCGTGAGAGCTAAGACCCTACGCACAGGACCAGGAGCAGAGCCTTACGGCAAATAGTGGCAAACAGTGGGAGCTAGGGCTGGGGCCGGAGCCAGGAATGGAGCTGGCTAGCATTCCCTATACATCCCCATGATGTCTGGTTTGGGCCCCAGCTACATCCGTCCAAACTTCCATGCTCTCCTAGGGGAGCATGCCCCATAGTTTGGGGAACTCTCTGATTTAAAGTCCTAAAAACGAAATTCTGGTATTTACAAATTCCAGAATAAAGTTATAATTGTGTACTAGTGGATGTAGTATTAACTCTAGGATGATGAGAATTGCACTGAAGTAAAAAGATTGCACTAAGAGCTGTACTGGGCCCTTAAATATCAGTGCAGATCTCTACAGAGCATATATAATATATTGAATACTTATCGGCTGCATCTACACTGAGCTGTGCTGCCGGCAGCATGATGCAAAGGAGGGGGTCTTGAAAATGCAAATGGACACTCACCGTAACCCTAACCTGCTATTTTCCAGGCATAAGGAGATGCTGACAAAAGTGGTTTTCACCACCAGAACCACGTCTACACAACTTGTTTTCTGCCAGCAGCAGCCTCTGCTGGCGGGGCAATCTCTTGCAACTATGCAAATTAACCATATGAATATGCAAATGTGTGTCCATTTGCATTTTCGAGACCCCTCCTTTGTATCACACTGCCAGCAGCACATGATTCTAAGGAGTGATAGAAGGGAGAACAGCAAAATAAAGGACTTGTCTACACTATCACCTTCCTTCAAAGGAAGGATGGTAATTAGGGTGTTGGGAGTTTACGCAGCACTTCGTTAAGCAAATTCCACCCCCATGGCAACTTCAAAGTTTTAAACTTCGAAGTACCGGCACATGTCTAGCCACAGCTCACCCTCTGGTACTTCGAAGTGCTGGGGCAACTTTGAAGTCCCTTTACTCCTCAAAATTTTGGCTCCTCTGGACTCTATATGTGTATACTTCAAAGTACCGGTGGGTGAGCCATGGCTAGATGCATGCCGGTACTTTCAAGTGTAAAAGTTTGAAGTTGCCGCGGTGTGGGGGGCGGGCGGAATTTGCTTAATGAAGTGCTGCATATCCACCTCAGCGCTTCATTAGTAAACTCCCAACACCCTAATTACCATTCTTGCTTCGAAGGAAGGTGGTGGTGTAGACAAGCCCAAAGACAATGGTTTTCAGGAAGGCAGATTTTAGTACACTCAGAGAGCTGATAGATGAAGACACATGTAAAGCAAGACTACGAGGAAAAACAATTGAAGAGGGTTGGTAGTTTTTCAAAGGGATATTATTAACAGCATACTATTACACTGCGTAGAAAACTTAGGATGTATCACAAGAGACCACTCCAGTTTAACCAGAAGTTCTTGAATTATCTTAAGATCAAAAAGGAGTCCTTCAAAAAGTGGTAACTAGGTCAGATTGCAAAAGATGAATATAAACAAATAACAAAAGTATGTAAGGGAGTGATGGACAACCACAGGTAATAAGTATGCCATATGCATGGCCCTTCTTCATATCCATGGGGATGCATGTGGACCATGCACATTCTCTTCCTCCTCCTTCTCCACCTGCCTCTCACTTTTAGAGCGTCCTGAATCTGCTTATTCACTCTCTATCCCTGCTCCTCCCCTTCCTTTCAAGAGTTGAAAGCCATAAACAGTTGATTCATGTTTCCAGTTTTGTGGGTGGGGGAAGAGGGTAGGTGCTCTGAAACTCCTGGAAAGGAGAGGGATGAGCAGCTAAGTCAGGGTTCCAGTGTCCCAGTGTGCAAATGGCAAGTGGGGAAGGATGGCAGACAAGGGGTCCGCAGGCCACAGGTGGAATGCCAATGGGCCACATGGAGCCCGTGAGCCACAGTTTGCCCACCTCTGATGTAGGGGCAGAATTAGAAAGGTGAAGACACAAAATGAGTTCAACCTACCTAATGATGTAAGGGTAACAAGAAAACATTCTGAAAATATATTAGAAGCAAGAGGAAAACCAAGGATGGGATACAACCGTTACTCAAAGAAGAGGGAAAACAATATGGTTGGTAGTTTTGGTCTCACTTATAAATAAGTAAATAAGCTGTTCACTGGTATAAATAAGGAGTGATTCTACTCAATTCAATTCTTCTGGTGTTCTCCAGTATTAAAATTTTAAAAAATCATGACTACTGAATCAATCTACTGTAATACAGTTGTCTCATAAATGACAGGAATACAATATGGAAGCACCATTTCCATTTTTTGTGGGAAAAAAGTTACACATTTAACACTAATAATGGCAAAGTTGAACAGATACAGTATATTACCAAAACTGATGATGATGATGATTTTATTTATATTATGGTAAAACTCAATGGACCAACTGAGGTGGGAGCTACATTGAGCTAAACATTATACAGATACAGAGTCCAGAGGAGCTTAAATTCTAGATAGACAAGTCAGAAAAAATGTAAGAACAGAAGAATTATTATTGACACCCAACTGACAGCTACACACCTTATAGACAGGTGATAGTGGTCATTAGGGTTTATTTTTTAATGACTGTAGAACTTTAAAACTCAATCAAACAGTGAAATGTGTTTTTGAAATGTTTGTGTGGATTTTAATTAAATGTTTGCAGGTATTGAATTCCTGAAAGGGTTTCGTGTAGTTCTTGAGGAGTTAAAATCAGAGGGAAGACAGTGTCAGCAAATGGTTTTAAAGGATCCAAAGCAGCTCAACTCTGGTTTTAAAAGAACTGTAAGTGATATACTTTAAGGGAAATTTCATTTTGGTTTGATCCTGCTTGAGGTCTTGAAAGGGATGTTTGTGTTTTATTAAACTTTTTTGTTAAAATGTGCTTCTTACTAGGCAGCAATGTGCTTGCTAAGGAAATAAACATTTTTAGTTATAATACTTTTAATTTATGGGCAAATCTAGCCCTCATTCCGCATCTACTAAGGCTCTCCTGTTAGTGGAATCAGCAGCTTCACTCCAGTGAGTGCATGTGTGTTGGAGGGAAGCACGGGGGAGAGGGAAATCTTATGAAATGTGCAGTGGGTGGGTACCCCTTTAGCATTACAGAGCCCAGCTGGGCTCTCTGCAGGCAGTACACAGTTGACAAGAGAGGGGTGAGGTCATAGGATTCCTAAAACACTTAATTTCTGTTCACATCTGGAAGAACTGTGGGCTTGTTTTAAAACAGTACTTTTAAGTGCCCATGATTTGATTACATGATGATATTAGATATTATTAGATGATTTGATTATATCACTATTTCTTCATTTATATTTGTTTTTAGGCAATAGAGTCTCAGCCTTTTCTGACTTTGAAATTTGAAACTGATTATTTTGTAAAGATTGTTCCTTTTCCTTCCATTAAAAACGAAAGTAATTACCACCCATTTTTCTTCAGAACTCGTCGTAAGTATCATGTATATTATCTTACCCCTCTCCACCTGCACCTTCCCTGTTTTATTTTTCTTTCCTTTGGGCTTCTCTACACTTAAAATGCTACAATGTTGCTGCGTGCTTCTCATGTTGCTGTAGGTTCTCCAGCTCCTGAAGAGCAAGCATCTAGCATCCTTTTGGCTTAGCACTGTCCACATCAGGGGTTAGGTTGGTTTATCTGTGTCTCTCAGAGGTGTGGATACTTCATACCCCTGAGCAACATATTTGTACTGCCATAATTTCTTGCTGTAGTTCTGGCCTCAGACAGGAAAACAAAAGAGACAGTGTTTACGAGGATGAGTTGCTGAGACGAGGAAGCACCTCCTGTGATCTTAGGGATGAGGTACATATCCAGGCAGAGTCATATGAAATGAGTTTACAGACCATAGATTGGTCTGTAGTGGATAGAAATCAAAATTAGAAAGTGGTGACTACATAGAAATGAGCAAAAGAAATACTAGTTTATGTAGCAGAAGCCTAGGGCTGGCCACCATGGACTGCAGATTACTTCACATCCATCTGTGGTAGGGGGATACATGCATTCATTTTGTGTTAGCCATTCCTGAAGGCATTATACTGAATTAGATAGACTTGGATCTGATCTATAATGGCAATTATATTCCTAGATTGAACTGTGTTTTCCTTTTAGTGAATTACAGAACAGCGTGAGGAAGCTCACTCAGACAATACAATCATACGACCACAAGGATACCATACTTTTTATAACTCCTATTTTAAGAAAACTGCACACGCAATGATTGGTCATATGATACATGTTTACTGCAGGACGTTTACAAACTTTTTACGTATTCTGTTTTCTCACACTTTACAAGTGAATGTTTGTATCACTATCTTCCTGACTTTCACTCTCGATCCTCCTCTCTCTCTGGAGGATGCCAGATTCTGAACAAATTTGTTTTTGAAATTACTATACAGCTGCTCTGATGCTTTGATAAGGCACTTTTATATATTCGCCATCCATAAAGGGCTTTCCTCATTTCAAGATCTCTTGAGTTGCCACAAAATTTGCCACAGTTATGCTACGAGGTGATTTCACCCAATTAGTAAATGTGTTCTCACTTTCCTCTGCTTTGTGTAGCAGCTCCTCTACAGCTGTTTTTCTGGCATCTCCAACTGTATACAGTGCTCAGCAAAAGTAGTGTGTTTTTTGAGAAAATGTCCCTTCTGGCTGCATTTTTTGTTATTGGCAAATTTATCATTGCTAAGGAGACATAAAGGGAGCTGAGCCAAACCCAATATAAATGTGAAGGATGGGTTCCATTTTGTTTAAAATTCTCTGCTGTCATCTTTGATTTTCCTCTTTTTTAAGTCATTACAACTGCACTTTAATTATGCCAATTTTACTTCATGTTTCAGTTTTCTTTCTTAAAATGCGTGCTGCCCTTCAGAGCAGGAGGGCCACACGCTTTCTTTTCAAAATCAAGACTTTATGAGCAACGTGATCAAAACACAGATATTGTATCATATCACACAATGCACAGCACATGTTAAAGGGGAAGCTATCCAATGCTTTGGGATCATATATTGTTTGTTATTTAGGTATGAGTTGTTCATTGTTGAGCGTTTTAAAGGTTCACAGTTTATCGAAAATAATCAGGAGCGTTTTTTTTTTGTTTACTTTTCAATGATAGCATTGGGAGCCACATGTGGCTCTGGAGCCACAGGTTGCAGACCCCTGATCTAGACTAACTCTCTGCCAAGATGCAGGATTTATGTCTAACCATCTGGGACACCTGGGTATCCAGCCTCCTTTTTAAAAAAAAACCCCAGTGAAGAAGTTTCCATAATCTTCCAAGGCAGTTTATCTCAAGAACTTGATAGATGCTTAAGTCTTCAATTATTTATTATTCCACAATGAAGTCATTTGTATTCTGGAATAAAATGTTCACATAGGGAGTTATTCCAGAAGAGCTATTCTGGAATAGACATGATGGTCCATTTTCCCTGTAAGTATAAGTGTTGTGTCCATATATGGACACATACATAACTTTAGGAACGCTGTTCTTTGTATTGTTTAAAATCTTGACTATCAGTCTGTTTTTTGCCTGCTAAGACCCTGCATTCTTCAGGATTTTCTTCCTTCTAAAATGCTCTTAAAATAGTTTAAATAATTATTTTAATTGTTTTGGTGTTTTCAGTCTGCTGTGGTGATGCTGACTAACATAAAATGATAATGATAGGGTATGTCAGTGTTTAGTTTTTTTTTACTAGCACCTTGGCAGCCCCAGCCATGGGATTGTCTGGGGTTTGAGGATAGGGCAGGGATATGGCAGAGTACCGCACCTCTTCTTTTATAAAGTAAGTCACTGGGGTGTGTCTACATGGAAGTCTTATTTAAATATAAACTATTCCGGAATAGCTTATTTTGAAATAATGCTGCTACTTGCAAAATGCATTTCAAAATAGCACCTACACACATAGAGCCTACTTTGGAAAAGAGCCATTGGACACATTATGGCTTTTTGTTTTAAATAACCTCTATTCCCTGTCTCAACAGCACCTGTTTCAAAATAAGCCAACCACTATTTGGAAATTATTTTGCAATAGCAGTTGCATTGTGTAGACACTAAGATAGTTATTTCAAAATAATGACTGTCATTTCAAAATAAATGTTCTTTATAGAGATGCCCATAGTGAAATAAATGTATGTGTGATAAAAGCTAACCTATCACCCTTAGGCTATGTCTACACTAGCCCCAAACTTCGAAATGGCCATTTCGAAGTTTGGGGCTAGTGTAGACACGGCCTTAGTTTCACATTGCTTATTTCAATAGGCAACATTATTTCAAACAAACTAAGTAGGCTGCTTTTGTGTGTACAGGTGGCACATGACGAACAATGACAAGAATGCTCAGCTTGCTAAATATGACAAAATCTGTACTATTGGGTTAAAACTGGTTAATCAAAAATGATGAAATGACTCCCATTTTTCTGCCTTTTTTTTTCCTCCTTTTTCTTTATGGAGTATGGCAGAGAACTTAATCTTTATCATTAATACTCCTTTTCTGTGTGTATATTTGTAGCATGTGAATTATTGCTGCAGCCAGAAAACCTCGCTTGCAAACCCTGTAAGTAAAATACAGTATTTTCCACTTGTTCATGTTCAAATATTTCATTTTTCTTGAAATAGTAATTTTCCAATCCATAAATCTCTCTCCTGTGACAGTCTGGAAGCCCAGGAATCTGAATATTACCCAACAAGGTTTTAACATGCAAGTGTCTTTTGATCACGCACCTCACAACTTTGGCTTTAAATATTATCTTCACTACAAACTTAAGGATGAAGGATCCTTTAAACAAAAGACCTGCAGACAAGTAGGTTTTTACAACTCTTATTTTAATGATTTGTGGTAACTGTTAAAAAGTCTAGATGTCTTTAGCTTGTCACATATTTGTATTTTGGTAGTAACCATTGTTCCAAACCAAGACCGAAGCTTCCATTGCACTAGATACTATATGAACAAATGGCAAGATACTGTCCTTGCCCCAAAAGGGCTACAAACTAATTAGTAGTTTCAATTGTACTTTATTGTAATTGTTATTTTCCTCTTTTTGTGTGCTCCTTCTGAATAGAATTTCACTTCCTTAAATCTTGTCCATCTCAAATAACTCCACAAGGTATCTCTCTCATTAATTGGGCCTACATGTAAGCCCCACTTCAAAAAGGTGAAAATCGAAAGAGGGTGGTCAAAAGTGTGGCCTTGGAAAGGGAGCGACCACACACTAAAAGTGGATCGACAGGTCAGTCTGGCCTTTCGAATGGCCACTGTGTTCTTTCAAAAGGGAGCGTTCACATGGCTCCAAGCACTCCTTCGAAAGACGGGAGGCAGGAAATACTGCAGATGGGGTCCTGGGGCCTCAGCCAGCTGCTCCCTTAAAGGATCCCTCCCTCCACCTCGCACAAGCTGAGTGCTGCCCATCTGTCCTCAGCCAAGCAGAGCCCACTCATGATCCAGGATGGAGTCCGAGCAGCTGCTCCTGCATGAGGACACCCTCATCTTGGAGACCCTCCTGGCAGTGCTCTGAACTGTCGCCACAGCTGCCCCCAAGCTTCTCGGGTGGTTGAGCAGCCCCCCCAGGAGCCGTGGAGGCCCCCCATCCAGGACAATGCTGGCTCCCCCGGGTACCCTGGCACCTCTGGACCCACCCCAGCAGCATTGACTGGTGGCAGTGGCTGGTGCTGGGGGAGTGGGGTGAGAAAAGGTGGGTCTGGAACTTCCACATGTCAAGGCAGACCTTCGAGGAGATCTGCCACTGCTTCACCCATGCACTCCGGCACCAGGACACCTTCATGCGGCCCGCTCTCTCCCTGGAGAAGGGGTCACAATCACCATTTGGAAACTGGCCACCCCGGACTCCTACCGCTCCATAGGACAACAGTTCAGGGTGGGCAAGGCCACCATTAGGGTCGTACCCATGGAGGTAAGGTGGGCCCAGCTCACATACCCCCCATGGAGGGGACAGGGCAAGGGGAACCCTCAGCTTCCGGGGGGTGGGGGGGATGGCCTGCAATGCCCTCATGGGAGCATATGTCCCCCTTCCCCCCATGTAGATCATCTGATCCATCAATGTAATACTGCTGCACAGGATTGTCCATCTGGGGGATCCAGATGCTGCTGTCGTGGGCTTCACGGACCTGGGATTCCCAAACTCCTTTGGCGCATTGGATGGCATGCACATCCCCGTCCATGCCCCAGAACACAGCACCAGCCAGTACATTAATAGGAAGGATGATTTTCTTTTGAAAGAACATGTTACGCGTGTGGACACTCCTCCCATTCTTTCGAAAGAGAGACACATTTTGAAGTTTTGTGCACATGTAGACACAGTTATTAAGTATGTACTTAATCTTTGTCGTTTATAAAAGAGATAAGATGGCAGTATTAAGGGGTGGGTGAGAATTAAAACTTGTGGTCATTGTGGGCCTAATGCAACTCCCATTCAAACCTTAAAGGGATGGAAGGGGTCTTATCCAACCCAAGGCACTTGAAATGGGAAGAGTTTGTGTGTTCAAAAATAATTCAATCTTTAGTAAATAGCTTCTAATATTGTTAGAAAATGTCTGACTGTGGTAGAAACTTTTGGCGGAAGGAAAATAGAAGGAAAAAATTAAAAAATACAGTGAGCTTATGCCCTTTATAGCTCTGGTGAGAAACCAAGTTCTAAAGTCAGAGTTACTCAAAAATAAAATGATTAAGGACAAGGTTTCATGGGGAATGTGTATCATAGAGTCATGACCATGATACAGGTTTATTTTGTTGAATGCAGCAATTCACAACATTTGGGTAGCATTTCATCTTTTCTAATAGTACTGGATGAAAGTTGACCTGCATCTATTTTTTAGAGCTTGTCTACATGAGGCAGCTTACAGGAGCACAGCTGTACCGATCTAGTGGCGTGACAATAAAATCTCTCGTGTAGCCATAGGAGGGAGTTCTCCCATCAACATAATAAATCAAGTAGCAGAGAGGTAGCTAAGTTAGTCTATGGCTACGTCTACATGTGAACGCTGCATCGAAATAAGCTATTTCGATGAATAACGTCTACACGTCCTCCAGGGCTGGTGCCGTCGACGTTCAGCGTTGACGTTGGGCAGCACCACATCGAAATAGGCGCTGCAAGGGAACGTCTACACGCCAAAGTGGCACACATCGAAATAAGGGTGCCAGGAACAGCTGCAGACAGGGTCACAGGGCGGACTAGCACTTCTGGGGCAGCAGCTAGCCGCTCCCTTAACGGGCCCCTCCCAGACACATGCAGCCTGCACAGCACGCGGTCTGCAGAGCCATAGGCACGCACACCTCGGGCGACGCAGTCATGGGTTATGGACCTCCAGCACCAGCAGCAGCAGCAGCAGCAGGAACCAGAGGTCCACCCAGCCGCCCCTGTAGGAGCAGTGCTCACCCTGCTCCATGCCATGCAGGAGGCAGCTGAGCACCTCCTTACCACAGAGGAGGAGCTACCCACAGGGGAGGAGGACGCAGCCCCCAACCCTGCAGCACCCCGCCCCTCCACTGCCTCATACGCCGCCGGCTGTGGAGCTACCCCACCAGCACCGACTGGTGGGAGCGGCTGGTGCTCGGAGAGTGGGACAACGACCGCTGGCTCCAGAACTTTCGCATGAGCCGGCAGACATTTCTGGAGCTATGCCAGTGGCTCACCCCCGCACTGAGGGACCAGGACATTGCCATGAGGCGTGCCTTCAGTGTGGAGAAATGGGTTGGCATCGCTGTGTGGAAGCTGGCCACTCCAGACAGCTACCGATCCGTGGGGCAGCAGTTTGGCGTCAGCAAAGCCACTGTCGGGGCTGTCCTCATGGAGGTAAGAGGACCCACGGGGGAAAGGGGAGGCAGCCCTGGGGGTGGAGGGGAGCCCTGGCAGGGGAGGGGAGGGGGGCCCTGGTAGGGTAGGGGAGGGAAGGGGAGCCCTGGCAGGGGAGAGCCAGACACACCCTGCACACCCCTCATTGGTGCTGTCCCATGTCCTTCCCCTGCAGGTCGTCTGCGCCATCAATGCCCTGCTCCTCCACAAGCTCGTGAGGCTTGGGGACCCAGATGCCGCCATCGTGGGGTTTGCCAGCCTGGGCTTCCCCAATTGCTTCGGGGCTCTGGATGGGACCCACGTCCCCATCGGCGCCCCAGAGCACAGTGGAGGACGCTACCTAAACAGGAAGGGCTACCATTCTGTGGTCCTCCAGGTCTTGGTGGACAGCCGGGGCCGTTTCTTGGACATTTATGTGGGCTGGCCTGGCAGCATCCACGACGCCCGGGTATTCCAGAACTTGGGCCTGTGCCACCGGCTGGAGGCGGGGACCTACATCCCGCAGCGGGAGATCCCTGGGGGGGACGCCACCATGCCCCTCTGCGTCATCGCAGATGTGGCATACCCCCTCCGGCCCTGGCTCATGCACCCGTACACGGGCCACCTGTCAGCCAGCCAGGAGCGCTTCAACATGCACCTGAACCACGCGCGCCAGGTGGCGGAGTGCACATTTGGCCGCCTCAAGGGGCGCTGGAGGTGTCTCCTCACCCGCCTTGATGTGGGCCCCACCAACATCCCCCAGACTGTGGGCGCGTGCAGCGCCCTCCACAACCTGGTGGAGAGCAAGGAGGAGGCCTTCTTTCAGGGCTGGGCTGTGGAGGCCGGCAGGGCCGATGTGCAGCCACCCGCTGCCCCCAGTCGCCAGGTGGACCCCGAAGGGACCCGGATCTGGGAGGCCCTGCAGGCCCAATTTGACGAGGCCAAAGGGTGAATGCTGGCAGGCCCCCCACTGCACCCCCCCATCCTCCACAATGCTCCCTGCCCCTATGCCCACACCACAGAGCACCCAAGAGCACCCCCCCCCACTTTTCTTGTAAATAGAAGCAGACATTTGTTCATCAAATCAAATATCTGTTGAACTCTTATTATTATTATCATGACTATTTACAGGCAAAATCAAAATTATATGTATGTATTATAAATAAGATAAGATGAATGGGGAAGACAAGGAAGTGGAGAGCTATGTACATGGGGGGGCGGGGATCAGCATAACAACATAACAACAGGGGTCTAATAGAAACTATTTACAAAAGAAGATTAAACTGAAGGGGATATATAAAAAGGGGGAGGGGGGGCCATGTCCTGGGCCCCACACCCCCTAATGTCCAGCGCTGGGGGTGGGCGGCCGCGACCCACGCCTCGGGCTCAGCCCTGGCCAGGGCTGGCTGGGGGCCGGGCGGACCGGGAGATAAGGCCGGCGGGTGTCAGCTGGCCCCAGGTCCCCCTCGGCAGAAGGGCCCTCGGTGGCAGGTGGCAGTGCGATGGCGGATGGAGCAGCGGGTGGAGCAGGCAGGGCGGGCAGAGCGGCGGCTGTCGCAGCATGGGGCACCAGGTAGTCTGCGATACAGTTGAATGTCCGCATAAAGGCCCCCCATGCCTCCTGGCGCCAGGCCAGCACCTGCTCCTGGAGTTGCAGGCGCTGTTCCTCCACCCACAGGCACTGCTTGTTAACCTCCAGCTGCTGACAGTGGATCTCCAGCAGCTGGGGGTCTGTTGCCATCCAGGAGTGGAGCTGGCTCCGCCATCTTCCCCGCCGTGGGGCCGGTCGGTGCTCCGCCGAGGGGCTGGCCTGGAGTGATGGCCCCAGTGGGCTCTCCGGGACCACTGACATCTCGCCGGCGCTCTCCGGTCCTTCCAATGGTGCAGCTGCGGAACACAGGGGGGGAAGAAGAGTGGAGACAGCCGTTAGTGTGGGCCCCGAGCCGTGGCCCTTGTCTCCCCACCCCTCTGCTGCAGGTTCCCCATCCCCGTCCCCGGGAGATGCTGCTGCTGCTGCTGATGGGTGTCCCACCCCCTCCCCCCAGGGGACCCTAGGTTCCGCTCCCCCCATCCCCAGGGATGGGGCATGAGACTGTCCTGCTGGGGGGGCAGAGGCTGATGCACTCCTGTGAGGGACATGCCACTGCTGTCCTTGGGGCCATGGTCATCTTGGCATGTGGAGGGCCCTGGTCATATCTGTTACCCCCGCCCCTCAACCCCGGGGGTGTGCACTGGGGCGGGGGGTACATACCTGATGGTCCACTCCCACGGTCGGGGGACACCCGGTGGGCGGACGCCCTGCTGGAGCTCCGGGACGGGATGTGGATCCGGAGCCCTGCTCCTCCTCCTCCTCCTGTGCCCCAGGGGTGGGCTCCTGGGGGGGCCCCCGGGGTGCGGGGCTTGCCTCTGGGGTGGACTCTGCCTCCGGGCCCTGCTGGGGCTCGTCAGCCAAGGTATCAAGAGTGGCCAGAGGGGAGGAGGTGTGCCGGGGGCCCAGGATGGCCCTGAGCTCCCTGTAAAAGGAGCAAGTGACGGGGGCAGCCCCAGATCGGCCGGCCGCATCCCGGGCCCGGGCGTAACCCTGCCGCAGCTCCTTCACTTTACTGCGGACATGATCCGGAGTGCGGGCAGGGTGACCCTGGGCGGCCAGGCCCTTGGCCAGCCGAGCGACACACATCCGCGTTCCGCCTCTTGCTCCCCATTACCTGGAGCACCTCCTCCTCACTCCAGAGCCCCAGCAGGTCCCAAAGCTCGGCCTCCGTCCAGGAGGGGCCCCGCTGCTGCTTCCCAGCCTGGCTACCGGTCTGGGAGCCCTGGCTCCTCTTGGGGGGGGTGCCCTGGGGGCGCTTAGGGGGCTGGGGGGCGGCCATCGCAGCGCTGGGGGTTGTTGTGGCTGCAGAGGAGCGTGCAGGCTGTCCGCGTGGCTGGGCTGCCGCTTGCACTCTCTCTCAGCTTCCTGCACAGGAAGGCAGGGGGTGGGGAGCTTTAAGGGGCCACTGCACATGGCGACCATCGAGCTCAGGAGCTGGAGAGAGCGTCTCTCAACCCCTCAGCTGATGGCCGCCATGGCGGACCCCACTATTTCGATGTTGCGGGACGTGCAACGACTACACGTTCCCTACTTCGACGTTGAACGTTGAAGTAGGGTGCTATTCCCATCTCCTGATGGGGGTAGCGACTTCGATGTCTCGCCGCCTTACGTTGATGTCAACTTCGAAATAGCGCCCGCCACGTGTAGCCGTGGCGGGCACTATTTCGAAGTTGGCGCCTCTACTTCGAAGTAGCTGGCACGTGTAGACGCGGCCTATATCTTCCACTTCATCAGATGGGGGTCCTTGCCCGCAAAAGCTTATGCTCCAAATATCTGTTAGTCTATAAGGTGCCACAGGACTTCTTGTTATTTTCATAATAAATAAAGACACTTCCGAATTCACTGACCCACTGCTGTTTGTGGTGTTATTTACATAAGCAGAAAGGGGATGTAAAATGTGCCCAAATATTGTACTGATGTGAATGACTACACTAGGCACTAGATGCAGGCTATAAGGGACTCAGACCTTTAACATTTAGCGATCACTTATTGAGGTAGTTGCAGTCTGTTTTGTTATTTTCATAGTCTTTTGGTGGAAGTGGATTCCAGTCTTGGGACATTTGAGTCAAAAGGTTTGTATTTCATCATTACTGAATTGGAATTTTTTGGTGGAAGGTTCCTATGTACATGGTGAAAATGTGAATTTCCAAATTAATCACATTGGCTGTAAATGTATTTTCTATTAGCTTTGTAAAGCATGTGAACTAGAATCATAGAATCATAGAAGAGTAGGACTGGAAGGGACCTCGAGAGGCCATCGAGTCCAGCCCCCTGCCCTCATGGCAGGACCAAGCACTTTCTAGACTATCCCTGAAAGCCATCTATCTGACCTCTTCTTAAATATCTCCAGTGATGGAGATTCTACCACCTCCCTTGGCAATTCGTTCCCATGTTTGGTCGCCCTGACAGTTAGGAACTTTTTCCTAATGTCCAACCTGAACCTCCCCTGCTGCAATTTCAGTCCATTGCCTCTTGTTCTATCCTCAGAGGCAAGGAAGAACAAGTTCCCTCCCTCTGCCTTATGACACCCTTTTAGATACCTGAAAACTGCTATCATGTCCCCCCTCAATCTTCTCTTTTCTAAACTAAACAAGCCCAATTCTTTCAGCCTTTCTTCATAGGTCATGTTCTCTAGACCTTTGATCATTCTCGTTGCTCTCCTCTGGACCCTCTCCAATTTCTCCACATCCTTCCTGAACTGCGGTGCCCAGAACTGGACACAATACTCCAGCTGAGGCCTAACCAGCGCAGAGTAGAGCAGGAGAATGACTTCTCATGTTTTGTTCACAACACACCTGTTTATGCATCCTAGAATCATGTTTGCCTTTTTCGCAACAGCATCACACTGTTGACTCATATTTAGCTTGTGGTCCACTATAACCCCTAGGTCCCTTTCTGCTGTACTCATTCCTAGGCAGTCCGTTCCCATTCTGTATGTGTGGCACTGATTGTTCCTTCCTAAGTGGAGCACTTTGCATTTGTCCTTATTAAACCTCATCCTGTTTACCTCAGCCCATTTCTCCAGTTTATCCAGATCCTTTTGAATTATGCCCCTATCCTCCAAAGAAGTTGCAACCCCTCCCAGCTTGGTATCATCTGCAAACTTAATAAGTGTACTTTCTATGTCAATATCTAAATCGTTTATGAAGATATTGAACAGAACCGGTCCTAAAACAGACCCCTGCGGAACCCCACTAGTTATACTTTTCCAGCAGGATTGAAAACCATTAATAACTACTCTTTGGGTACGGTTATCCAGCCAGTTGTTTACCCACTTTATAGTAGCCCCATCTAAGTTGTATTTGCGTAGTCTGTTGATAAGTATATTATGTGAGACGGTGTCAAATGCTTTACTGAAGTCTAGGTATACCACATCCACTGCTTCTCCCTTATCCACAAGACTCGTTATTCTATCAAAGAAAGCTATTAGATTGGTTTGACATGATCTGTTTTTAACAAAACCATGCTGGCTGTTCCCTATCACCTTACCACCTTTCAATTGCTTGCAGATGATTTCTTTAATTACCTGCTCCATTATCTTTCCTGACACAGAAGTTAAGCTGACTGGCCTGTAGTTTCCTGGGTTATTCTTGTTCCCCTTTTTATAAATGGGTACTATATTTGCCCTTTTCCAGTCTTCTGGAATCTCTCCTGTCTCCCACGATTTACCAAAAATGATTGCTAAAGGCTCAGATACCTCTACTATCAGCTCCTTGAGGATTCTAGGATGCATTTCATCAGGCCCTGGTGATTTGCAGACATGTAATTTCTCTAAGTAAATTTTAATTTGTTCTTTTCTTATTTCAACTTCTAAACCTACCCCTTTTTCACTAGCATTCTCTATGTCAGGCATTCCTTCAGATTTCTCAGTGAAGACCGAAACAAAGAAATCATTAAACATCTCTGCCATTTCCAAATTCCCTGTTACTGTTTCTCCCTCCTCACTGACCAATGGCCCTACCCTCTCCTTAGTCTTCCTCTTGTTACCAATGTATTTGTAACAAGCCTTCTTGTTTCCCTTTATGCTTGTAGCTAGTTTGAGCTCATTTTGTGCCTTAGCCTTTCTAATCTTGCTCCTGCATGCTCGTGTTGTTTGCCTATATTCATCCTTTGTAATTTGTCCTAGTTTCCATTTCTTATACGATTCCTTTTTTATTTTGAGATCATGCAAGATCCCCAGGTTAAGCCAAGGCAGTCTTTTGCCATGTTTTCTATCTTTCCTGCGCAGCGGGATAGCTTGCTTTTGGGCCCTTAATAACGTCCCTTTGAAAAACTGCCAACTCTCCTCAGCCGTTTTTCCCCTCAGTTTAGCTTCCCATGGGACCTTACCTACCAGCTGTCTGAGTTTACCAAAATCTGCCTTCTTGAAATCCATTATATCTATTGTACTGTTTTCCCTTCTACCCTTCCTTGGATTTGTGAACTCTATGATTTCATGATCACTTTCACCCAAGCATCCTTCCACTTTCAAATTCTCAATAATTTCCTCCCTATTTGTTAAAATTAAATCTAGAACAGCTTCCCCTCTGGTAGGTTTTTCAACCTTTTGGAATAAAAAGTTGTCTGCAATGCAATCCAAGAATTTATTGGACAGTCTGTCCCCTGCTGTATTAGTTTCCCAACATATACCTGGATAGTTGAAGTCCCCCATCACCACCAAATTCTGGGCCCTGGATGATTTTGTTAGCTGTTTAAAGAAAGCCTCATCTACCTCTTCCACCTGGCTAGGGGCCTGTAGTAGACTCCTAGTAGGACCTCATCCTTGTTTTTTACTCCTCTGAGTCTAACCCAGAGACTTTCAACCCGTCCATCTCCTGTGTCCATCTCCACCTCTGTCCAAGTGTGTACATTTTTAATATACAAGGCAACACCTCCTCCCTTCTTTCCCTGTCTGTCCTTCCTAAGCAGGCTGTACCCTTGAATACCAACATTCCAATCATGAGTATTATCCCACCAAGTTTCTGTGATGCCAACGATATCATAGTTGTATTCATTTATTAGTACTTCCAATTCATCTTGTTTATTTCCCATACTTCTTACATTTGTATATAGGCATCTCAGACATTGATTTGGTCTTGCCTCCCAGTTTTGCCCTGGCCCTCTTTTTACTCTCCCAGTGTAGCCCATACTCCCTCCCATTTCAAATTCATCTCCCATGTATTCATGCTGTTCGCTTACCTGCGGGCTTTGCTCCCCTGCCCCCGTCGAACCTAGTTTAAAGCCCTCCTCACTAGGTTAGCCAGTCTGTGTCCGAATATGGTCTTCCCCCTCCTCGAAAGGTGAACGCCATCTCTGCCTAGCAGTCCTTCCTGGAAAAGGATCCCGTGGTCAAAGAAACCAAAGCCTTCCTGGCGACACCATCTACGCAACCAAGCATTCACCTCTAGGCTACACCTGTCTCTGCCTGGGCCCCTACCTCTGACAGGCAGGATTGAAGAGAATACCACCTGCGCCCGAAACCCCCTGACCCGTGCCCCCAGAGCCCTGAAGTCAGGGCAACAGATGTCAGGGCAACAGATGGGCGCCTCCGTCCCTCTCAGAAGAGAGTCTCCAACCACCACTACTCTACGTTTCCTTCTTGCAGGGGTGGCAGTAGACTTCCCAGCCTTGGGGGTACAAGGCTTCTCCTTTTCTGTACAGGGTAATTCTTGGTCTCCTGTATCGAGTACAGCATAACGGTTTTCCAGTACCACGGTGGGAGGGTTCTGAGCAGGGGTGGGACACAGCCTGCTGCGAGAAGTAACCAGCTGTCAGTGTCCACCCTGGTCCACCTCCTCCAGTGGTTTATCAGCCGTCCTGTGCACTGGGACAGTTACCTCCGCAGTCTCCACCTGAATACTATCCAGGAACTGCTCATGGACTCGAATACTCCTCAACCTGGCCACCTCCTCCTGTAGCTCCCCCACCTGCCGCCTGAGAGATTCCACCAGCAGGCACCTTTCACACTGAATATTCCCCTCAGCCTGGGTATCAGTAAGCGGGAACGGCAAGCAGCAGTCCTTGCAGAACCACACCAGGATCTGGGTAGAAACATCCATGGTCAGGCAGTCTGTCTGGCTACAGGCACAAGTGGAGGAGACAGCAGTAGTGCTGGCACAGGTGTTGCGGGTCTTCCTAACCATTATAGTCCTCTCTGTCAAACTCCCTCTGAAACTCCCCTGTCAGCAGCTCCCTGTCCACTTCGACTATTGTAAAATAGTTCCATACGCTCGTTTTTTTTTTCCAGGAACAAAGCACAGATATCACAAGTTGCGTTCTTCAGAATATAGCTCCAGGGGATTACATCATTGAGGTAATATTTGTGAAGAGTTAATTTAACAGAGATAAAAAAGTGAAATAATAAATTAATTGCAAATGTAATACTGTGGGCGTATTCTCCTGTAATTTAAGGACTGTGCACCTTCATTGAATTCAGTGACACAAATTAACGTGAGATCATGCTTCAGACTTGCATGGATATACAGTAGTGGAAAAAAGAACACAATCCTGCCTGTCTTGCATATTCCTCATTCAGAAATCTGGAGTTTCAAAGCCATATTAAGTCAAACTTTGATTGTAAACTTGAAAGAACAATCATAATGCTTTATTCAGAGTTATGAACAACTTCTATTCCCAAGATGTTCATAACCCTGAGATTCTAATGTGAAGAAAACTCAACAAAGACGCTAGGTGGCAGGATCTAACATACAACCCAGGAAGTGTTAAAAAACCAAAATGTTCAGACAAGACAAAATAGCACGACTCAGCCAGCCCAGCTCAGACAGTCAGGCAACTTAAAAAAACACTGCTTCATACCCCACCAGGCCATCATTCCACTAATAAATCCTCAGTCTTCTGCTAAATTCTGTTCGACAGATGGTTGTTGCAGCATGACTGGAAAGTCCTTCAATTCTGTCTGCTTTAGACCAAGATAGTAAGTGGGTTCCTGATCTTCTCACCGGGGTTGCCTTGTCTTGCCAGTTTCTCATAGTGGTTTTATAACAAGGAGGATACATTCAAGCTTCTCCGTTGAACACAACTTGGCACTATGTTGTGGAATAAGAGGTGGCTGACTTCTTTGACAGGCAGGTCCCAGTGTGTATAGGACTTGAAAGATTGTAATCAACATTTTAAACTCTACCCGGCCACCAGTAAGCAGCCAGTGCAGATTCTGGAATACCTTCCAGTGAGATCCCACACTCTGCAAGCAAGCTGCTGTGTTTTCCACCGACTCATGGCAGATCTCCCCTATGGGGCAAACTCAACAAAAGTTGTGTAATTACAGCTACATGTAGCTGGAGTTGATGTACCTTAAGTCAACTTATTGTGTTGTCTGCACTACTCTGGGTTGACAGGAGAAACTCTCCCATCAGCTTACCTTAAGCTTCTCATTATGTTGGAGTATAGTTGACAGGAGGCTACTAGGCAGTCAGTTTAGTGTGTCTTCACTAGACCTGCTAATTTGAACCCTGGTGAACTGATTACAGCAGTGTAGATGTACTCTTCATCTTCAAATGGCTTTAAGGTGTAATCCCATGTCGAGCACATTTTAATATTCTAATCTTGAGATAACAAAAGCATTGGTAAGTGCAGAAGTGTCTGCATTTCAAAGAAAAGTTTGCAGTCTCCTAGCCAGGTACAAATGGAAAAAAGCTGACAGAGTTACTGCTATAAATGATCATCCAACAACATAATGGGGGCTTTGGACCCAGTGAGTAAAAGTGGATCTTTGGACCCCACAAGTAAAAGTCAAGTAGATGCTTTTATTTGAACTGGGGTAGCAAGTGCAAAACATGTCCATAAAAATTTTCATTGAAAATATTTTGTTTGTTTTTGCTGACTGAAAAAAATTAGCCATCTCAATTTTTTATTAATAGAGAGGATTCAAAGAATATAATGCCTATTCACATGACCTTTGCCTCTTGCATCCCACCCATTCCTTCTTCCTCTCTCTGATTCCCCCTTTTCCTTTGTCTTGGACATTGATTAGGTTGGATTGTTTCGTTTTTTAGCAGACAGGTTTTGTTTCAGCACGGTATTCCAGTTTTACAACAGTATGATTCATATTTTACTCATCCCTGAGCCAATCAAGAAATAATTGATTCTAAGTACTTTCTCCTCCATCATTTGTAGTGGTGACTTCTGGTGCTCAGGGTACAGTAAACCCCTGCATTATGCTGCTGCCCCTTACAGGAGAGGTTTCCCTGCTCCTGTTAGTGGCAGCAGTTTCTCTTGTCAGTGGTGGCAGCCCAGAGTCAGGCTCTCACCTGCTGCCACTGACAGGAGTGGGGAAACTGACGAGGGCAGCAGCCCTGCTCAGTTTCGCGACTCTGCAAGTGGAGGAGAGCTGGGAGCCAGCCTGCTGCCTGGTCCCCAGCTCTCCTCCACTCACTGGAGCCAGAAAACTGACATGGGCTGGTGCCCTCATCACTTTCCTGGCTCCCCCAAGTTGCATGGGCAATTTGACTTAAGCAGGGGTTGCAAGCATGCAGGAGGTCTACTGTAATTGCAGTGCTTTTCAGAAAAACAAAGAGAAGTCCCGTGGCTTTTTCACATTGCAAAAATGATTTTTCTGTCCCTCTTCCAGTATTTAAAATGAGGATTTTCTTTTTTAAAGCTGGTTGATGACACTAATACAACAAGGAAAACAATGCACTATGCACTAAAACCGGGTAAGAATTTTCTTTTTAAAGTCGGTCTTTGTACAATAATGGGTGTAAAAAATCATTTGCCAGAATAATAATGGTACTCAGGACTAATGGGGTTTGACCAGGGTTTTAAAGGCAGACTCATTGTGAACTTTTTTACTAAAAATAATACTGCTTTTGTACAGCAGTGGTTTTTACTTCCACTTTATGCTTGTAAAGAATTGGAAGGGCAAATTTTGCAAGATAAAAATAAAGCATAAAAATGATTTTGACTGATAGTTTTACATTAAAATATTGTAAAACTGTGAATCCGTACTGCAAACTAATTTTTGCTGTATACACTAATGTGAAAAATCAGTTTACAAATTGATGAGGCCATATGTTAAGCACATGCAAGAAGCAGCCTTATAGCAGAATGTGGAAATAACGTAAAGCCAATATGTAAGCAGTCTAAACATAGCACTTATGAAATCACACACTAAATAAAGTTATACGTTCGTTACCTTACAATCAAGTGTTACAAAGATCCTGTGATGGGACAATGATTGTGGGTGACAACTTGCTCCTCAAGCATAATAAAACAGTAAGGGTAAACTTTTCTGTGCAAGAGAGGGAGCTTTCTCTGGGGCCATTTGATACCACAGACCAAATTACACCTGGCATCAAAGACCTTCAGAAACCTCATTAACTTTGTTCCAATTCAAGGTGCATTTTTTCAATCTGCCTTCTCGTACATATGCACATAGTAGCAAGTATATTTAAAAATAAGTAGAACCAAAACAAAACTGTACTACATACATAATTCTTTCCTTAGGTGAGAATGAGACAGAAAAAACCCCAACATGTAATGGATGTTAGTCACTTCACTTAATACGTTATTGGAAGGCACTCAGATATTAGCTGTATATTTTGTATATTTAAAATGTATTTGTTGTTAGCGTGTTGCCGTGGTTGTCAGTACCAAATATGAAGATGAAAATTGATAATGATACCATTACTTGCTTGCTAATTCTGCTTTATTTTTTAAAGTATATTCCCCGTGGGCTGGACCAATAAGGGCGATTGCCATTACTGTTCCCTTAGTTGTCATCTCAGCATTTGCAACGCTTTTCACAGTGATGTGCCGTAAGAAACAACAAGGTATGGTCTTTGTTTGGTATGTTGTTTCATTTGAAGGAGACCGTGCTTGTCAGAGCAAATCTGAAGGGAAAATAGGTTTATTTAAAATAGATTTCTTTATCATAAGAGCTTTTCTTTTAATACACATACCCCTAAATCTCTGCATCTAATGTAATTTGCAGCATATTCCTAAAATCCAGTGTTTGGTGTTAGTTTGTTACCCTGGATAAATATTGTGGCATACTCAGTGTTCCCTGCAAACTGTGCCCTTGTGCAGCCACTCAAGAGAGATTCAAATGCCACTCCCCCAATTAACAGAGTGGCCACAGCTAGGGTTTTTTGTTTCTACTGGTGGGGCATATTCACATGTGCCTCAGTGCACATAAAAATTTATTCTGCACATGGATGGTAAAAATCTGGGTATAGATGGAAAGGATTAGAGGGAACAGTGGTCACATGTCATGCATTATGACTTTACAGCAATATCAAGCAGAAGGACCAGAAGGGTTGTGTGATAAGAAAACTTACTTTGTTTTTTGTTTGTTTTGAATGTTTAGTAGTTAAAGCAATAAAAGAGATAGTAAGATTATGCAGAGACTGAAGAGATCCAGAAGATGACATATTTTAGACTATTTTCTCTTGCAATACAGAATTATTTTACTGATGAATCATAATGGAAGGAAAGGAGAGTAATACCCTGAAGGATGCACGTACACAGGTGATATTCCCAGTCTGCTGTGGAACAGAATTTGAACGCACTAGATTTAGTCTAAAGTTGCTACCTTTTCCTGGTTGACTTTATTCAAAATTCATATGACAACAATAAAACCCCTTAAATCTCGGCCTATTCCTTCTCCTTACATTTGGCTCTTTATAAGATTTCCCTTTGAGTACTTCCTAACTTAGGCTCAAGCGACTTATGTTCACTTCCGCCTTCTCTGAATCTGGGGTGAAACTTTCAAGCCATACCTGTCACAATGATTTATCAGGAATTGGTCAATACTCTGATTCCAGGGAGTGCTTAGGTTTCCCCCATATAGAATATGGGGTTTCAGCCCCAAAGCCTCACAGATCTATGATATCTTTCAGGATCTTGGGGATGAGGGGTACTGCAGATTGCAGAGGCTGATACCTTTTCCCTTCTGGGTCTTTATGACATGTTAGCAGAACTCCAGCAAAAACTGAGATGAACACAACAGAATGTGGGCATGCCACAGGGAGATATTGCACATTCCTATCTGCTCATAGGAATAAGGGGACTTCGAAGTAGGTGGGGTCCTTTCGAAAAGGAGCCCCATCTGGACGAGCTGCGGGGCGGCGAGCCATATCACTTTCAAAGTGCTGTGGCTGCCCGCATGCTAATGAGGCGCTGAATATGGATTTCAGCACTTCATTAGTAAACTTCGTCGAAGTTTTTGGCTAGTGTAGACGTAGCCATGGAGAAGTATGTTTGAGATTTCTGATTTCAAAATTAAGAGAGGCACTTTTGCCAGTACTGTGGTAATTTCCATGTGGACTTGGAGGTGAAATTGCCTAATTTCTAATGTTCACATAGCAAATCTTTCCAGACAAGTCTTTGCACAGGCAGTAACTATCAAAGCAGAATTTCTTTCGACTCAGATGCTGATGAAATGGAAGAAGACGTGATGTAACTTTTACTATTTAGGGAAGGAAGGGAAAGAGGACTGTCCTGAGTGAAGAGCCTTTTAGAATAATAAGTCTGTCAACATTAAATAAACAATTTTATCTTGTATAGAGTGAAGATTTTTGTGTTTTTTTTCTTTCCAATTTAGAAAATATATATTCCCATTTAGATGAGGAGAGCTCAGAATCTTCTACATATGCTGCAGCGCTTCGTGTGGAAAGGCTCCATCCCCGGCCAAAAGTTTTCATCTGCTATTCCAGTAAAGACTGCCAGAAACACATAAATGTAATTCAGTGCTTTGCTTATTTCCTTCAGGACTTCTGTGGCTGTGAGGTAGATCACCACTTATTTTTTTAATGTTTGAAATTGCCTTATTGGAAAACATTACTTCCAAAACCATGATAGCCTAGTCCTTAAAAAGAGTTCAACTAGACAGAAAATCTGTTTTTTGTTACACAGAGTATCTTCCGTTAGTGTTAGGTAAAACTAACGTAGGCATCATCTACTATGTGAATTTTCTCTACTTAAAGAAAAAGGCAAATCAAATAATGCACAAGACACCGTATTGCAGATAATGTGTGTCCGTCCTAATACTCTTATTCAGGCATTCTTAGCTCTTTATATATTAACTACCAGAAGCATATCTACAAAAGGTGCTTGTCTAGTTATTAGAGTTTGTATCTTCTGTAGATTACAGCCACAAAGAGGCTCTGTAATCTGTCTAATCTAGTTCATTATTCCTAAAACAGTTCTTACACTGGGGCAGGCAAGATCCAGGTTGGATCCAGCCCTCCAAGCCTTTGAATCCAGCTCACAGCCAGCCCCAACGAAACCTTCAGGCAGGGAGCAGCTCCAGGGCTCAGAACAGCTGTCTACCCCAGCTGCCTATCTGTGCGAGGAAAAGCAGAGGCTTTGTTTGCTGCCACTGCCCCCAGCACAATCTCTAAGATCCCATTGGCTCCACCTTCTCCTGCATCCCAACTCCTTGCACCAAGTCACCACCCAAACCCTTTGCACCTCTCGTCTCCCAGGTCAGAGCTCCCTCTTGGAATTTGCACCCCCTCCTGTACCCATTCCCCCGGCCAGACTCCTCTCCTGTACCCAAACCCTTCCCAGACCCTACATCCCAATCCCCTGCCCCAGGTCACAACCTCCTCCTTTACCCAAATGTCCCTTTCACACCCCACACTCTCTTCTGCACCCCAATCACCTAGCCCAAGCTCCCTTCTGCACCCAAGTTTGTCCTGGACCCTGCACCCACGCCATAGAAAAGTGCAGTCCTTAACTAGAAAAGTGCAGTCCTTAACCACTTACCCTGCTCTTGAGTGGCCCCCAATCAAAATTATTGCCCACCCCATCCTTATGCCAGGGTGTAGAAGTCACAGTCTCATGTACGTGTATTTGAATCAATCAGAAATCTTGTCCAGAAGGATTTCTGCAGCACACACACTGTACACACTAAAACTTTGATAATTTGAATTAACTCCTGAAAATCTTTATCACCCTCAATGACTTTTTCAATAAATTTTCACTCTTTTGATGCTATATGAAAACATCAAACAGCATTTTTAATTACCTATAAAAATGTGGCCCAGGTCCATGTCTTTATTTTTTTTTATCTATCGTTGATTCACAATGATATGAGAAAAATATCAAAATCACAGTCTGATTGACTAGGTTCAAGTTCTCTTGTTATTTTCTCAACCTGAATGAAAATGTAACCAATAGTTCACTTTTTAAAAGGCAAAACAGTTGTTAGTTTACCAAAAGTATTTATGATTTCTTTTGTTAAACTTTAATATGATCAAAACCTAGGTAGCATTATGAATGACTTCAAATATGAGTATTCAGTTATATAGCAAGTGTGTCCCCTAGTGGCAAAATTCATTATTTAAAATAATTGTTTTGATTATTGTGTTTCTGTTATAAATGTCCTATGATGAGCTTATCTGAATTAATTATTCTCAGTTATGCCTCTAACACAGCATCACCAAGAGCTTTTTTGCATAACACCTATAGGGTTATGAAATATTTGATAACAAAGCAAAAATGAAGGATAGCTAGACCTAGATGAAGACAGACTATATATCAGTGGTACTAATGTAAAAAACAAAAACGAAGATGCCTGTATCTATGGCCTACAGAGTTTGATTATTGTTTTATAAAAGGAAAGGGACAATGACATTTATTGCTGTTTAAAATACAGGAAGGCCTCTCCATTCAGGAGGGGTTTGCAACACAAAAACAACACATTGTCTGCAAAGAGCATTTAATTCCTTGCTGTTTAACAGTCAACAAGCAAGTTTAACTTAAAAGCAGTAAATTAACAGCCAAACTGGAAAACAAAGATTGTGTAATTGACTTCAATTTCAACCTTGATCAGCCAAAACAGTTCTTTGAACTTGTTGCCTGGGAATTCTATTATCCCTCTGGGAACAGAGGCTTAACAGGGGTGGGTTCACAAAGGAACATAGTGATGTGATGTTCCAAATTCTCTGTTAGTCTTGCCATACAGTCTATCTGCTGAAAAGCTGTAGTTTGACCCCTTGCCAGTTTATCCAGTAATTCGACTTTCTGGATCACCTTTTTTCCTTTCTTAGCCTGTTGACCACTGTTTATATCACTCACTGTTTTTCTTTTGGGGTGCCATAATTAAGGCTGGGTGTTCTTTTAGTGCCCTTAATCTGGTTGTGATGGAGCTCTGAGACAGCACAAGGAGGCTGAGTCATGTGCTCAAGATGATGCAGCCCAGTGCGGCACAGCACAGCAGGGCATGACGAACTGTGGTGTAGTGAACTGTGAATAAGTGACAGAGCTGGAGAGAGACTGTTTCCTCTTCCTTGCAACCCATTTTATACACCCAGCCAGCCCCTGATTGGCTGCCTTAAGCCTTCTCCCAATTGGCTTCTTAAGCCCAGAAGATTTTAACCCCTTCTTTTCTAGAGTGGGGCAGCTGCCCCATCACAACAACATATTTAGCCTTCATTTAGTTGCTCAATCTACCCTTTTTATGTCAACCAAGATACTCTCTTCTTTTCCAGGTTGCACTGGATTTATGGGAAGATTTAAAAAATTGTAAAGAAGGGCAGAAAGAGTGGCTGATTCAGAAGATCAGTGAATCCCAATTTATCATCATTGTGTGTTCCAAAGGAATGAAATACTTTGTGGAAAAAAAGAACTGGAAGCACATGGGAACAAACAGAGATACCGAGAAAGGAGAACTCTTTCTGCTTGCCATATCTATCATTGCAGAGAAGCTGCGTCAGGCAAAGCAGAATTCAGATGATCTCTGCAAGTACATTGCAGTCTACTTTGACTACTCCTGTGAGGGTGACATTCCTGGCATTGTGGATCTAAGTACAAAGTACAAGCTCATGGATAACCTCCCTCAGCTTTACTCTCACTTACACTGCAGAGATCTGAGCCTTCAGGATTCCGAGTTGTACCCTGTAAATATTAGCAAAAGAAACTACTTCAGAAGCAAATCTGGGCGGTCTCTTTATGTTGCCATTTGCAATATGCACCAGTTCATTGATCAGGAGCCTGACTGGTTTGAGAAACAACTCATTCCTTTTCCTCAACCTCCTTTACATTACCAAGAGCCTGCGATGGAAAAATTTGACTCAGGCTTGGTTTTAAATGACTTAGTGAATAAACAGGTGACTGATGGGGACATCTACCTGAAAACAGATGTAAATATTATCCCTGCTGTAAATTCAGATTCTCATTGTATAATTGAGCACTTTAACCTTGCAGAAGATGTAGAGATTCAGGACATTCAGGATGGTAGCTCTGTTCTTCAGCCATTGCTGCATGTTGTAAAAGCTGCCAATCTTCCAGATATGCCACGGGATTCTGGAATTTATGATTCTTCTGTACCTTCATCTGAGTTATCTCTACCTTTGATGGAAGGACTATTGACAGACCAAACTGAAACTTCTTCTATTTCAGAGAGTGTCTCTTCATCTTCAGGATTAGGTAAGATGCAGTAGTTTTTTTCAATTTTATTAATACAGAATATTCACATGTTGCTGTCATACCATCAGCAACATAAAACTAAGCATTGAGTATATAATATACTATGGAATAAGGGACTATATAAGCAGATAGAGATAAAGCTAGTTAAAATACAGAGCTGGTCAAACTTTTTTTTGGTTGGTGGTAAAAAATATTCATCAGTTTTCTTAAATTTTGACCATACTCTAAACTTACTGAAAAATGTAAAAAGTCATGAAACCTATTGAAATTTTGCAATTTGCATGTAGCTCTAATAGGATATAAAATGGTGCCTTCCACTTCCATTAGTACACACACAAGATATTAAGCTTTTTATAACATATGCTACATAAACACGACTTGCTGCTGTCTTATTGACCAGGGTCTATTGAATGTGCATTAAGAACTGGGGAAAAACAGTATTCGGCAATTGTATTTATTGTCACTGAAGTTTAATCTACTGTCTTTCATCTCTTCCATAAGCAAATGACCAGGCAAGCTTTATATTTAGAGGATCATAAAGCATCCAGCTTGAATGATTTTCTATTTGTTCAATGTATGGTGTGCTTTTTAAGTCTTGTCTTTAAAAAATTTAATTTACTTTGGTAGGTATTAAAATTTAGACTTTTAGTCACATATACTGTTTGCTATGAGGTGGATATGGCAAAGACAGTAGATGTGGAAGAGTTGAGTAGCAAGTCAGTAGGAGAAAACATGTGAAATCTGAAATGCCAAAAGTGGGTAAAATATAGATTCTGACTTGAGAGATATCCCTGTGGGTGCTCCATAGTAGGAATCAGTGCACCCCTGCTCCACTGATCAGAGTCTTTCAGAGCAGTGTCTGTGGGGCCATGCAGGCATGGTGTGTGCCCAACCAACATGCCTTGCGAATGCATGTGTGTGGCCCCCTTTCCTTTCAGTTCCTTCTCTGCCACCCCACCAGGCAGAGACAGATCTCTGCAACATTCCTCACAGAAATTTCTATCATTCATTCTTTCCTCACAGTTTAGATAAATAATTGCTCTCCCCTGTTCTTGAGATAGGTAGTCTCAGTTTCTTAACCCCTTTAAGATAATGCATTGTGATATTAACTGGTTGTGTTCTTTCCACCATAGAACTGACCATTGCACAAATAAAACAGGATTCAAAAAATAACATTTTTTTTCTTCCCTAGGAGAAGAAGAACCCCCTGTGCTCACTGCTACAAAATCCCTAGTCCCTGGAATATTTAAAGCAGAACTTCATTGCCACATCCATACTGATGAACTCCAGGCAGTTGCACCTTCATAGCATGTTCCAAGATTGTTAAGCATCGCCACTTTATCAATAGGCTCTATTTGTGTGTTACCCACCACATCACTCCAAATGCTAAACCTACTTGAAGGAACAAGTGCTTCCTTGAAGGATATCTTCTGTTCCTAATGGAATTTGTGGCCAGTAGCTCTTTACCTGAAGAGCTCTATAAACTCATTTCTGGTCTCAAAATGTAGCATTGAAAAGCAAAGAAGATACACTTTTAAATTACCAGCTTAAATTGCATGATGAAATTATGCTCTTCACAGATCCCACAATTAAAAATCATTTCTAATGATTGTATTAGAAATACTTGTTATTGAACATACAATAACTAATCACATTCGGTTTAGATTATCAAGAATCTCAAAGGCACAATGTGTTTTGCAGCAGAAATTCTGGTTTTAAATGATGAAATACTTGATGGTATCAATATTTTAGTAGATGATCAGTGAGATTTTTTGTTTCGGGAGTCATCATCATAAAATGCCAAAGGCCAGACTATGTAATAGCGTGGGGATGATCTGCAAGCATTGAAACAACTACAGATGATTTTTATAGATAGTGCCTTGGATTGTACTGAAAGCAAAATTCTTAGTTGTCCCATTCTTTGGATGTTTAAAAATACTTAAGTCAAGTGAGGTAGAATCATTTTAAAGTAAATCCTGCCCCATCATCTGTGGGTGTGAGGAACCCTGACTCAGTGTGGTTTGTGCAGTTCCACTGCAGAAGGGAGCAAAGACTAGATGCCTGGACACTAAGCATGAGGTTTGCACTTGCTGTGTTCAGCAAAGATGAGCTCTAAGGCAGGTGAATGAACAGGTCATAGCCTATTACTTCATTCAGTATTAAAGATTTAGGTGACTTCCTGGCTCCATTTAAATCAATGGCAAAATTCTCACTGATGCCAAAGAGGTCAGGATTTCACTCTTGACCCTTAACAGCCATTTTCAAAGCTGGGTTGATAAATCAGTTGCAAACTAACTTTAGTGTTTCCTTACTTAAAAATTTGCTGAACAGTTTGCCTGGTCTTGAAGTTATAATACTCTGTGGAGATACTACAGTCAGATTAATTTTAGTCAAATATATTTTTGCCAACAAGTAATGGATCTAAGCCTAATTGGGGGCGGGGGGAAAGAATATAGGTCATTATAGGCTTTGTGTACAGACTGAAGAAAATAGCAGACCACCTTGGATTTTCATTTTTTTAATTAAATGGAAGGATATAATGTTTAACTTACTTAATTATTTGACAGAGTTAGGCACTCCGATTTTGAAATTCAGAAAAAACTGTATACTTATTATGAGGGATAGATGAGGGGAATTACTACTGAGTTTGCAAGAATTTTGTGTTTTGCCTTGAGGTTATGAGCAAAAAGTCTTACAAAAGTTTTTAAAAAACAAGTATGTTGATATACATTTTAGAGATTAGTTTTCTACTATTTTCATATGTAGTAAAATCTAAACAGAATGTAAATGGAAATAATCCCTTTTGTTACCATGAGACTCTACAAATGTATTGAAATGGGATCATTTTGAACGTGCTTTTAAGATAAGTTTTCTCTGATGGTGAAAAAATAGTGAAAAGCCAAGGATGCAAGACATAGGTTGATGACAGTTGATAAATTTAGTGTCAATATTTTGGACGTGTATATTAACAGTAGACAGTGCTTGATATCTGATTTTTATGGTAGCATAATTTAGAAGTTAAATATGAAAATAAAAAGTCATAAGATATGTTCCTGTTACTTATCAATTTTTTTGTAATATTTAGTATGGTTTTTCATACCAGTTCACTGTGCTTCTCTTAGCAGATTAATAGTACCAAATCTAAGATGTCTGCCTAATTATTTTTATTTCTCTTCATTATCACATTTAGGAGATAAACTGTTAGAATATATTACAGTCTAACAACTGTAAAAAACATAGTGGGCTATAAGTTCTGTATAGGAAGATGGATTCTATTAATTTTTGAAGTAAGATCCCTTGAGTTTAATAATTGTAACTATTCTCTCTGTGCATGTGCCAAAGGTCTCCCAATGATACATGATTCTATATGTCAAGTGAAGTCTAATCATATCTTCCAGAAAATGTGCAATAGGCTGACTGCATGGCTGCTTCTACACGGGCATGATAATGAGCAGCCCAGAAAATGGCCGTGCAATTTGGAGTCTGGAAGAAGCTCTTTTTGAAGCTCAAAATTTTGAGGAACAGGGGTCTACACTGCTGTTTTGGAGTCTGGAAGAGCTTTGTCTGGACTCCGAATCATGTGGCAGTATGCTAATGAGGCGTGGAAAATTTACATCCACTCATCATCAGCATTTTCTGGGCTGCTTATTACCATGCTCCTTCCAGAGAAAGAGGCATGTGTAGAAACAGCCCATGAATTTGATACAGAAGAAGTGGAAATGATCGAAGTTTTATATAGCTGCTTTTTCATCCAAATGTAATTCCATGCATTTGTCCAATGTATTCTGCAAACTGTTTCCTCTAAGTAAGGATTATTCAGGTAAGTCTGTTTTGGAATGAACTCATATATATATTGGTCCTGTCTACTCTAAAAAATTATGTATGCCCAATAAGGTATGTGTTAAGTATTACTTGTTCAGTTGGAGAATTAAATTGCTTGTACGTTTACTAGTATAAGCACACACAATAGCTGTTCATGCTAACCACCCTAAATGTGTTTGTTTTGCATTCACGGCGATGTCCTCTTACATCTTTTCATTTGCAATGTCTCTAAACATCTAGCCCAAAATTTCTGTAACAGTGCATCCTGGGAGATTTTGAAAAGCTTCTTTTACACTGTCATACAGCTGAACCAGTGAACCATTTCAGCTTCTGTACATGACATTGGCAAAAAAAAAATTAATAAAGTAAATTCATCAAGAATGAGTTAAACCTTAAACAGTTATTAAGCCTGATGAGAGTAGCAATTGCTAACTGGTCATTGGACCACTTAAAACCTTTTTAGATGGCTTGGGGCATTTGTTTGTGGATGCAAAACATTCTATGGTTTAATTTTTCAAATGGTGTTACCAGATTTGCCCGTTACTCTGGGGTATGCTCATTTATATGGTTACGAGGGGAGAGGTTAATCATTCTATCAGTGTCCTGCTTGTGTTCCTAAGGAGCTTTATTCCTCACTTCTGCAAGGGGAAGCCAAAACAGCACTTCGGAGGAAGAGTGAGCCAGAGCAGAAGAAAAAAGAGAGAAGCAACCAGGTTTTTATTTCTGGGTAGTGAATATATATTTAACAGTTACAATAGTAAATAAACTGATTACAAATGTGAGGGCTAGCAAACCATATAGCTAATTACATAAGGCAAGGTTAGGAGACTGTGTCTAGGGAGAGATTTCACCACTCCATGGAACCTGCATTGATCAGGGGTCTCAGATGGTGATGGTAGCTGTGGGGTCCTGCCACCAGCACAATCAGGCAGCAAATGAAGAATTCTCAATGGAACTGATGTAGAGTTTACATCCACACATCAAAACAGTTTCATGCACAAGGGTAGGTGTTTTTGTAGGAAAAGGAGGTCTTCTGTCGACATAATTCAGGGAGCGTCCACGCATTTAAAGCATTCTGTTGACAGATTATTGGCAGAACTCCGCATTTTCCTCAACAATATTACCTCTCAAAAATTTGAGGCATAACAATCTCTGGACAAAACAAAAAGTAGTCAAGTAGCACTTTTTAAAGACTAGCAAAATAGTTTATAAACTATTATAAACTATTTTGCTAGTCTTTAAAGTGCTACTTGACTTTTTTTTTTTTTATAGTGTATAGACGAGCGTGGCTTCCAATCTCTGGGCAGAGTACTGTCGACAAGAGTGCAGCCTAGACACTTCTGTCGACAGAGAGGGCTTCCAGTTGCTGGGCAGCCCAGTTTGCAGAGCTGCCATTCTGCTTTCTGGCACCAGAGGGCTGTGCAGTCTGTCAGAATCTCCACAGAACCTCTGTCAACAGATTGCATCTACACACAACTTGCTCTGTTGACAGAGAACTTCCAGGCTGCACTGACCTCTGGTGCCAGAAAGTAGAACAGCAGCTCTGCAAAGAGGGCTGCTTGGCAACCGGAAGCCTTCTGTCGATGGAAGTGGCTCCGCTGCACTTTTGTTGTCGACAGTGCAGAGATTGTTATGCCTCAAATTTTTGAGGGGTAATACTGTCGAGGCAAATGCAGAATTCTGTTGAGACTCAGTCAACAGAATGCTCTGTGTGGATGCTCGACAGAAGGTCCCTTCTGTCAACAAAATTATGTAGTGTAGACCCATCCTTTGTGTGCAGTTCCCGCCTGAATTGATAGAAGGCCCCTTATGTTGACAAAACTCTCTAGTGTAGACACAGCCCATATGTTTTGCTGTCAGTGCAAGAAATCTTCTAATGTTCCATATTCCTCCATGAAGATGCTGAGATTCTAGAATTATAAGAAGGGAACATCCTGTCACAATCATGCTTTTTTTTTTTTTTTTGTCATTTTCAGGATTTCAGTATTTTTGCCTCTAGAAAAAACATAGCTAGACAATGGCCTTTTTGTTTTGTTTTCTGTCAAGCTGTGTCTACACTTGCATTCCTCTTTTGAAAGGGGCATGAAAATGAAGGAAATTGAAAATGCAAATGAGGCACTGATTTACATATCTGATGCCTCATTTTCATATTCTTTTCAAAGAGCTTCTTTTGAAAGAAAAAAGCAGTGTAGACAGGGCTCTTTTGAAAGTAAACCCCATCTTTGAAAGAACCCTTCTTCCTTTTGTGTTTCAGGAAGAAACTGATTTTTTTCTTTCGAAAGGTGGATATGCAAATGAGGCACCAGATATGTAAAGCAGTGCCTCATTTGTATTTTCAAATTCCTTCATTTTCATGCCTCTTTTGAAAGAGGAGTGCAAGTGTAGACACAGCTTAGTTGTTTTCTTTAAGAATGAAATGGCAGTGAAAGCTTCCCTGGCAATGAGAACTGGCACAAGTTAGAGTTTTTCCATTATATCTTGGTTTTCCTGTCCCTAAAATGAAACAAAAACCAGAAGTCTAACTTTTTTTTTTAATTTATACACACACACACACACATTACATATAAAATTTGGTTATTCTGAACATATAAATGATCAGACATTAATTATTTCTTAAGTTTTGGGAGCAAAGATTAAGTCATATGCCATTTATATGGTAATTTGCTAGAAATTATTTGATTTCACCTACAGTAAGACCTCATTATCACAAGATATTCATGTTCTGCATGCTTGAACAAACATGCTAATAAATGTTTAAGATTTGTTAGTACTCTGTACATTTTAAAGGATAAATTCAGTTAAAACTAAAGTTGAAAAATGTAAATTATATTGAGTATGCCTTTTTTGTAGGATAATAATGCTATGGACTGTGATTTTATCTCTTCATCTATGAAATAAAAATGTCATGTCACTTTGCCCTGCTCCAGGAATGGGGAAGTCCCAATTACCCCTGCTTAGCCGCCAAAATCTCCAGTTGTCCCAGAACATCTTTACCTTGTTAAAGTAAAAATCTTCAATACTTAAAAGTTGAAGATAATGTACATTTAGTTTATTATAAAAATAAATAGCAGCAGAAATAATGCACTCTCTAGTCACTATTTTCATATTTTATTAATTTAAACGCTCAATTTTTGAGTGAGGACGGAGCTGGCTCATGATTTGCAGGTTTTTGCAGCATTTAGAACTGACTGGCATGCCAAGAAACCAAGCAACCTTTTTTCAGGCCTTGCTGTGGGATAGTTCACAGGGGATGTTGCTTATATGTAGACAGGCCTTCCAATGGGGAGTAACCAGTGAGGAGAGTAGGGGACGTTGGGAAGACAGAAGTTGTCCTGGGGCCTGACTGTTCAAAAGTCAGTGCTGGAGCTCTGGGCACCTCTGAGAGGGGTGGGGCCGATGTGGCATGCTTTGGTTGGCATTGAGGGTTAGCTGTCCCAGGCCCTCGCCTTCTGCCTGAGGTCCTGCCTCTTCTAGGAGCATGGAGAGCCAGCCCCAGCACCTTGCCCTGGGGCCCTTCAAGTCTAATGGACAATCAGATTGGAGGGAGGGAGTGTATAGTATGTATTCATATTATTTATTGATTGGCAGCATGCAAATAGATCTACTGTATTTGGAAAGAGAATGACACATGAGGCAGGGAAATTTACTGCATAATTATCTGTAGAATAGGTAATTTTATCCCACAAGGGAAGCATACACCTGTAAAACTTTGTGAAAACTTTTGAGTGTTAATAATTCCAGTTTAAAAATGTGGTTATCACTCTTGCAATCTGCTTGGCAGTTTGGCCGTAATCTGTCTACAGAAGTTTTGCTAGAAGATATCTTTGAACAAAAACGTCTATTGAGAAATCGCTGTAATCTAGACACAGCCCTAGTGATGGCTAGCAGGATGCACATTAAGCATAGGATGGGCACAAGCCTTCACCCTAATATACCTGCCCCACACTGGTGAGTGGGATTGGTATACTGTGCATAGAGCAAGTTCTGTGCCACCTCTGCAGCACTCATCTCAGCGGAGGGGGCATTCTAGGAGAGGTTGACATGTGCAGCCAAGGCATGAGTACAGAGCAAGGGTGGAGTTGGACCAGACCTGCATCCTGGTAATTTTGAGTTCCAGCAGAAGCCATTGAAGCAGGAATGCAAGTTTGGGCAGCCTGCACTTTTGCTTCAGTGTGTGCTTGGTATTAAACCAACTCCCAGTCTTCCTGCAATACAGTCCTTCTCTGAACTTCTCATGCCTGTGTTAGTGCACTGATTTCAGTGCATTTACACCAGCGTAAAACTAGTATTAGGGAGAGAGGAATTAATCCATTGTTCTTTAATTATCAGCTCTGAACTTGTGTGTGGTTCCCATAAAAAAGATATCTTAACCAGCAACGGGGAAGCCGGCTGCCCTTTACTATCGCATTTGCAAACTAGCAAAGATGTGGGTAGGTGTTAATTAAAAAGGAAACCATTGTCTCTTCACAGGATAACTTTTGGGTAACACATAGCTAATAAAAGTTAAATGAAACCAGAAAAATACAACATAGTAAGAATGCATTCATAAACTTTTAGCCACATGCTTTGGCTGACCTTAATACGTGACAAGTACAGGAATATTTGTTTGGAGAATGCTAACCTGTTTAATAAATAGCATATTTTGCTTTTAACAAAACATATGAAATGTTATTTAAAACATGAGTATATTAAATACTGCTAAATGTTGTCATTTTAAACTAAAATGGCTTAAATCCTTGTCATTTAACTTCATTATCAGTTTTAAATTAATATACATTCAATTCAAATACATATATGTACATATATGTGCAACATTTAAGAGGCATAACTCAAATCAGAACAAGTCAGGACATATAAAAATCAAGAACAACAAGAAGTCTTGTGGCACGTTATAGACTAACATATTTTGGAGCATAAACTTTCATAGGCAAAGACCCGCTTCATCAGATGCATCAGGTGCCACAAGACTTCTTGTTGTCGAAGCTACAGACTAACACACCTACCTCTCTGATACTTGTCACCAAGAAAAATCAAGATTTAACAAGCTTCATTAATTGCCTGTGCTACAATGTAGTGAATACGGTTCCAGATCTTACTTTTGATTGACAAAGACAATATAGCTCCAGTCTATCTAAGGAAAAGTATGTTGCTCTCTCTCTCTAACTGCAGTATTTGAAATCAGCAGTTCTGGATGTACTGATTATTGAATAGTTCAGTCTTCCGAGGACTGCAAGCAGCACCTTTTCTGTTTAAGCCCGAGGGCCTATGACTGTGATATGCTCCCTCCCACACTGCATGCTGGAGTTTCTTCTGTGATAACTTGCCCAGACAGGTTCAAGACACAATTTCCTCTTTAACATGTTTGCCTGTTTAATGTGAGGCTTGGATTGATGTTTATTTGAGTGAGGGTGAATGTACATGTTAGTATAAATTTTACAGGAGTTCTAGAATTTATTTGGGTCCATTTTGCCTTTTCCTTAGTATTTTCAGTTAATCTTTCATTAAGGCACTCACACACTTTTGGCTATGAATGCATAATAAATAAATGCAAAAAGGATTATTGATATTTCTGGCCCGTAAACACAGATGGATATATGTAATGGTTATTCATGGCTTGGAACTGTTCTCAACCAAGCAATTTAATTTCTGGGTCCCATTTTACAATCAAAAATGTTTCTCATAAGACAAGAGGGTTATGCAATAATCCCCAGAACAATAATGCTCTGCCTGTCATGATCTGTTTTGCCTGAATAGCTGACAACTACCACACCTATTTGAAAGACTATATTTTATTTTTACAGTTGTTAGCAAAATTCCAGTCTCCAATAGATGGCTTTTCTAATGGATGGCTTTTCTAATCAGTGGATTTCTTTCTTCGGGGTCATTGTTTAATGATTTTCAAAAGGGGGAATTTTAGGCATTTTCTTTGTTACTACCATTCAAAACATCTTTGAACCACTTTCTTCTTCTTTTTATTCTACTAATTTAAATCTCTTGTGTTTTTTCCATTTTCTGTCCTTTGTCCATGTTCCCTGTTGTTTTTAATTATATCTGGCATTTATTGAGATTTAAAAGTGCTGACTGGACATTAACTTATTCTTGTCTGATTTCACCTACATATTAGAATATCAGATAATGAACAAGTAATGGAAAATAGATAAATGGAAGCCTGTTGCAGATATTAATGCATAATAGAGTCAATCAGCTTTCAATATTCAAAAATAATTGCAAGTTAGACTAATAAAATATGGTCAGGCTACTTGCATGACATCTTTAGTTCAGATAGACCATCTCCCATTGCACCTATGTATTTACAGTGCTTATATGATCTGAGTATTTGTTTTTTGTACATATAAAGTAAATGGGAATTCTTCAATTGTTTACTCATCTCCATTTCAATATATATGTGCGCATGCTGCATACATGATTGCCAGAAGGCTTTTTCCCCTAGCCGTACCCTGCACTATCTAGCATGGCACTGCAGCCAGCCACTACCGCAGTACCAAGGTGCCAGCTTCCTCAGCACCACTGGTAACACAAATGGCACACCACCTCCCATGCAGCACTGGGGGAAGCCCAGGATGATGAGTCATCTTTCCTTCTCAAAGTGACACTGATCTCTGGCATCACTGGGATCCCAGCACCGCTCCAGGAGTGCTGACCCCAACCTGTTGCAAGTGTCATGGTCTCCACTGTGGCAGGGACCAATGCAGTGGACTTTCTGGACTCAGTAGGCTTCCCATCAGGCTCCAGAGGGTCCCTCTAGCATGGCCTTGTCCCTCATAAAGTCAATAGCAAACACCCCCAAGGTGATAAAACACTGGTACTTTGTCTCTCAGAACTTATATGAGCACTTATACACACACGCAGAACCCCAAGACGGGACATTGGCAGTAGACACTGCTAACCATAAGGAGAGGAAAGGGCAGCTGGGATCCACTCCCAAGGCCAAAAACATAAAGAAGCTGGACCTCTTTTTTTGACCCGGGGGCTCCAGCTTTGCATCACCAGTCATCACACAGTGTGCAGCTGGTATGGCTATAAGTCCTGGGGTTCCCTGTCCAAGTTTCTTGAATCATTGCCACTGGTTTTCCATTGAGAGTTCACTGCAGATCTAGATGAGGATACCATGGACAGTGGCCATGACTGTAGCTATGTGCAGAAGCTCATAGCTCCAGGTGTCTGGTCTTCTGCCTGAGATCCAGAATATCATTCAATATCTCCCTTTTGACTGCGTGAGCCTGTCCTGCTTGCTGAACAGACAGGTACACAGCTGCACAGCCTGAAGGATTCTGGGGTTGCACTTAAACCCCTAGGGATCCATACCCCTGCTCTGCAAAGGAAGCTTCCAAGCCCCAGCGTCCCCCAGGTTTCTACTTGGGGACTATGAGACAGAACTTGACCAGAAGGTGGGCAGAAATAATAGGAGGAGACAGTTCAGATCTTCTGACCAGGACCATGGCTCCTCCCAGCAGCCCCATGGCCCTCAAATGAACTTTAGAAGGTACACCTGAGATGGTGACCAATCTACCAAATCATTCCGCACCCTTTACAAACCATCTATCCTACTCCCACTGGCTTTGCACACAGATTACCTCAGATTGCTGGGTCTTGAGCACAGTAGGTGAGAGACAGTCTAGCCAATTCTATTTCCTCCTGCTCCCCCACCAACCTTCCCCATCCCTCTTGCGGGACCCTTCTCATGAGCAACTCCTTTTGCAGGAGATGTAATCACTTCTCATATTGGGGTTGGTAGAGAAGAATCCTCAAGAGTTCAGGCATAGGGGGTTCTATTCCTGCTACTTCCTTATCCCCAATGCCAAGGGGATGCTCAGTCCCATTTTACATGTGCAAAACCTCCATGCCTTCATAAGAAGGCTCTAGTTACATATAGTGTCCCTAGCCACTATTATTCCCTCCATGGATCTAGGGGACTGTTACACTGCCCTTGACTTGAAGGACATGTACATCCATATATCAATCATTCCAGCACATGCAAGTTTGCTAAGATTTGTGGTCAGTGGCCTGCCTTATCAGTTTATTGTGCTATGATTCAGCCTCTCAGCAGCCCCATGTGTATTCACAAAGTATTTCTATTGGTGGCGGCAGCCTTCCTGTGCAAGCACTGGATATAGCTCTTCACATATTTGGATAAGTGGCTTATCAAGAGCACCTCCCAAATGGTTCTTCAAGGGTTCCAAGCCATCAGATGTCTCATACAGACCTGCCAGTGCTTCCTGGCTATCATGGCAAGAAAACACATGAGGCTTCTGGGATGTAGTGCAGCATGCCAGTCTGCTCTGGGTTTACAGGCCCAGCTGGGATCCTATATACAGGCTGATCATCCTCCCTCCCATACTCCTTGAATCCCTCAATTGGTTGCTTCAACCACAGGTGGCCTGTGAAGGAGTGCCCTTTGCCAAACCACAGTCTGCCTCTGACATGGGCTGAGGAGCTCACCTGGGCAACATCAGGACTCATGGCCTACAGTCACAATCAGAACTACTGGTGCACATCTGTGTCAGGGAGCACAGGGCGTTTTGCCTGGCTTTCCAAGCTTTCCCCCTTCAGTTGCAGGGCAAGTGTGTTTCAGGACTGTCAGACAACACTGCAGTGAAGTTCTATATAGACAGTGTGGTGCTGCTCCTCTCCTATATGCCAAAAAGCCCTTTAACTGAATTCTGTTGGTGGATATGTTGAGCTTTTCACCTCGGCCACTAGTTCAATAGCCACTAATAGTCAGTCAGGCTATGACTGCATGGTGGGCACTGTTGGGATACTGTGGTATTCTGAAATAGCTGCCCGCCTCTCTGTAATCAAGATAATGGGTGCAACACTCCAGCATCCCTGTACACCTCGTTGCATAAGGAGTACAGGGATGCCTTTATTTTGGCATATGGTGCCATTTAGACAGTGCCACATGCTGAAATAGCCTATTTTGAAATCTAATGGAAATAAGCTATGCAATCTACACTATGCAAATTGCATAGTATGGCAAGGTATCCCTGAGTCTGGGCAGGGTCCCCTGCCTCTCCCTTCAGCTAGAGGAAGACGCTGCATCTGCCTCTGATGATCTGGACCAGCTAGTCACTCCTTTCCCTTCTTTCCCACAGACAGGGCTTAAGTCTTGCTGGGGTGAGGTGAGCCAAGATACCCTCCTGCTGAGATACTCCTTCCTTTTGCTGTCTTTTGGTGGGGGGTGGTGTTGCATTCTGTTCTGTTCTGTTCTTTTCACTCCTCTCCTCTCCTTTTCTTCTCTCCTCACTGGGATTACTTTTTAAACCCTTGCAGCCCTCTGGCAGTGAAACCAGTTGGGCCTAGTTAATTAACTGCCACCACTCCTGATTGCCTCCACCTGGAAGCTTAACTGGGTCTTACTCTTCTTCCCCAGCCCAGGCTGCATTCTGAGCTGCCTTTCACCGTTTCATCTGGGCCTGCTGGCCTGAACCTGTTACAGAGGATTATTTCAAGCTTAGGGCACTGTGAAGACATAGTCTTAGTGCAGACATGAGCCCACCTGTGGAAGACAGAAAGGATAATCTCCATGTGGATGTCTTCATGACATGGAGCAACAGAAAGTGACACCAAGTCTGCTCTTTTCAGAATCATGGCCATGGCTCCATAGTGGACAAGTTTCATGTCTCATGGTGAAGTCATCTATGTAGGTATTCCTGCCCTTCCTGTTAATACACAAATTTCTCAAGATCAGGCAAGACAAAGCATCAGTCATTTTTATAGCACTGGAATGGCCCTGGCAGCACTGGTTCACAACACTACTGCCCTATCAGGGGACAGATCGATGGCCCTCTCTATTTTGCTGGACCTCCTCATGCAGGCCCAGAGCCAACAGAATTGGCCCAACTTAAGAGGTGTTTATTGCTTAGTCCCTATTCAGGACGTATCTAGGGTAGCATGTCTCATGTCTCACTACACGATCACTCAACAGGGGTGGGATGACAACACCTTTGCATGATGCTTCTGCATTTAGAAACGAGGTAAATGCCATCTCCTCCAAGAATACTGCTTGAGAGTCACCTATTGGGATAGTCATGAGCAAGCACTTAAAGAAGAAAAAATGATTACCTATCTCTCATAACTTTTGGTCTTCAAGAAGTATTGCTCATATCCATTCCAAGTCCTGCTTGCCTGTCTTCTGTCAGAGTATTCCAGCAAGACAGAACTGAATGGATGGCAGATCAGCAAGGACCTATATACAATGCCATGAACAGCCACTCCAGGGGTTCCCACCTGATCTGATGGTTCATGCTGCTAGAGCAAAAACCTTCCTTTAGTCATGCATGCAGTACATGAACACACCTATTGGGATGGTCATGAGCAACACATGTTGAAGGACAACAGGAAATCTAGGTAACTTTTTTTTCATGCACAAAAAAACACAGAGCACAATCTAGGGTCTAGACAGACGATTCCACCACACTTGGTAATATCCAATAGCTAGGTGGTTTTCTATAACTGGATGTAACTAGAGTTAAAAGTTCTCACTTGTGAGTGTGTGGAAGGCCCTGAATGTACCAAAATTAGTGTCATTTGCATGATAAGACGAATAGGGAGCAAAGGGCTACACCTCATATATGTTATACATAGTATCACTCCATGGGGGTCTTCTGGAGTAGAAAGTTTTTCAGTGATAGAAAAGAAAGGCCATGATTTTATGTTCCTGCCAGCTACAGATAGATACCCTTACTTAGTATTACTGAAGCAGCTACAAAGACTCTTCTGATTCATTACTGGGATTTGGGCTGTTCATTGGACATAAATTTGTCCATAATGTAGTGCTGTGTAATTAGCCTTAATGCCGCTGCAAAGGGGCTTAAGCAGGGGTCTTTCACCTGGGGGGTCAGTCCTCTAAATTACTGCTCCAGGTGCAGAGGGAACAACAATCTTCTGGGGGTCACTATTCCCTGCTGCAAGCATGTGCCTGGGGGAGAACTTCAAAAGTAGCAGGGACTGGAGAGGGTTAGCAAACTTTGTCTTCTCTGTAAATTTGGCTTGTCCTTTTTTACCCTCTGTTTTGAATAATTTGTCAATGTCCATTTACTTGCAAGGTTTGCTAGATTGTAACCTGCAAGGTAGGGTGAAGTGGGGTGGAGAAGCAGGCATGATGTATTTTAGTACAGATAACAGGAACTTAACTATATGTAATATAACACAGAAAGATTGTCACTAGAGGTGAGCCTCAAACTGGTCTACTTTCCCAGACTTAGGCGGTATTTAGAAGTGCTGAGCCGTTCATATCCCATTCTGGTATATGGCTAAAATGATGAAGTTCAGATATAAGTGTAAGGAAATGGAGACAGGAGAGCAGCTGAGCTGGGGTAAGGGATCAATTAATTCTTTACCTGAAGTAACCCGGGAGCGCGCGGGGGGCTGTGCTAGGGACATCTGGAGATGCGCGGTCTAGTTGGTTAATTCATCTGTCATTATCCAGAGAATCTGTGTAGGAAATAGACAGGAAGAGAGAGGGAGAAACTGGAGGACAGGGAGAAAAAAGGGAAAACAAAGAATGAGCAAGGGGGAGACGGCAGAGACTGAAAAAAAGGGGGGGAGAGGAGATCTAAAGTAAGAAGGGGAGTGGGAAAAGAAAGGAGTAGAGAGAGGGGGCGTGAATCTGTGTGTGCGGGGCGGGGGGTGCTGAGCACAGGAGCCAAGGGGCGGGCTCTCTCCTCCAACTACGGGCAGGGCTGCGCCGGGGAACGCCCGCCTGCCGTGGGAAGTTCTCGGGCTCCCCCGGCAAGGGGAATGTCGGTGCCCGGCCGCTCCTGAGAGAGCCTCGGCTGCTGCTTCGAGTTCCGGGCGCCCAGCACCGCCTCCCCCTCCCTAGCGGAGTGCCGAGGGGGCGGCCCCAGCCTAGCGGCTCTCTGCTCCCCCCCCGCAGGGGCTGCGACCTCTGCGTCGCGAGCTGGAGTTGGAGCCGCCGCCGCCGCCTCACCCGCCCTGCCCGGGCGGCAGCTCCCAGCCGGCGCCGCCAGGGCAGGGCACCCTGGAGGAGCGGGAAGGTACGAGGTGAGGTGCCAGCGGCGCCTGCTTTCCGCCGAGTTCTCACCGGCGTCGGGAGGCTGCGCTGGGAGCGGAGCTGTGCTGGGGGCCCGGGCGGGGACTGGCCACATCCGCTTCTTGCGGGCGGCGGAGAAAGCCCCCAGCAGGGCGCTGTCTCCTCTAGCACCGCCCGGCGGAGGGGAGGCTGCGGAGGCACCTAGCGGCGCGGGGAGGTTCCCACCGCCTTGGCCGAGGCGGCCCTGTGGGATCCCTAACCAGCCACTTTTCCCCGCCAGCGGCCGGCGTGACGGGGACTGTGACCGTGTACCTGGTGTGGCCCCACCGGCGGTGGCTGTGTGTGCAGGGTCAGGGGCTGAGGGGGGGAACCGCAACGGCTCCTGCAGGAGTCACAGCTCAGGCAGGGCGTGGAGGTCTGAGAGCAGCTACATCAGGCTCCCTTGGTCAGAGCATTACAGGGACACTGGTTGGAGGTGGCCTTGTCAGTCTGCATCCTCACAACAAAGCAGTCTTGTAGCACTGTAGCCCCCAAAAGCTTATGCTCCAGAAATGCTGTTAGCCTGTAAGGTGCCACAGGCCTTCCTGCTGTGTTTGTGGAGACCTGCGAACAGGGCTACCCCACAGTGACTTATTAGGTGTTGTGCTTTTGTGGGACAGACCCACTTCTTCAGATCTGGGTCTATCCCATGAAAGCTCAGCACCTAATAAATCATTTGGTTAGTCTTCACAGTGCTACAAGGCTGCTTTTCTATCCTTGTGTTACCCTGGAGAAAGGCAGTGGGGAAGTGACTTGCTGGGGGCTAGCTGGTGAGTCAGTGGCAAATCCAGGATTATATAGGAGTGACATGGTTCTTCACAGCAGTGCTAGTCCATTAACTGCTTATTTCAGGCTCCTGCACGCAGGCTGTTTACGTCAAAGATGTTCAAGGGAGTTAGCAGTCCAAATCCCAGGGTGCCTTGCTGCCTCAAACGCCTTTGAAAATTTCAGTCTGTATAATTTTGCAGAGTAATTTTTGCTCATGCAAGTAGTCCCAGTGGTGCCAGCTTCCCTGCATGTTTAGACAGGCTTGTGCTGGCAGGACTCAGGCTAGCACACTGAAAGTAGCAGGGTGGACTTTGCAGCCCCAGTGGAGGATTGAGAGAATGTGACCTGTCAAGGAGGTGTCTGTTTACACTGTGGGGGGAGAAGAGGGGCTGTGATCAGAGGTGCAGGAGCAGGAGAGAGGCAGTAAGGGTTGGGCCCACGCCCACACTGGCTGGCAGCAGCAGGAAACAGAGTGACCAGGCCCTGGCTCACTCTGCTTTCCTGTCTCCCAGCTGTGTTGCTTGAAAGAGGGAGCATGGGGGAAGCTGTGAAACATCCACCCTGTATTCACTGGCTGTGGGAAGTGGAGCCACGCATCGGGGAGCCTTCAGAGCAGAGTTGGCTGAGGTTGGGTTGCTCTGCACCCCACTGTCATCAGTGAGTGGGGAGGGGGGCCTAGGTCCAACCCCTGCTGCTGATGCCAGCTACCACCCCATAATCCTTCAGGCCACATCACTCATGGGAGTAGATTAGGGGGAAGGAGTGGAATGGGAGTTAGGAGGGGGGCAAAACAGGCAAGAAGAGGTGGGGCAAGGTAGGGGTGGGGGCTTAGAGGAAGGAGTGGAGTGGGGGCAGGGAGGAGCCAGGGGTGGGGTTGCCCCATGCCCTGCAGTCCCCTAGGGATGGACCTGCTGGGCATAGCCTGTAGGGGAGCTGGTCAGGTGATGGGGCTGCTGCACGTGCTGCCCCTGGAGCTGGGGTGCCCTGTGCAGGTGCATATTTTGCATATTGGTAGGGATGGCCCTGGCCTTGGTCCTGGGAACACCAGTGTGCCTGTGTGGGCTGGGAGGCTTGCTCACAGCTGCAGTGTAGATATACTCAGTGAGGTCAGAAAGTCACTCTGTGTAAGTATCTGCAGAACTGGGGGTTTATGCTGGTGTAAGTGGGAGAAGAATCAACCTTAGGGAACTTCTGATTCTCAGTCTTCTACCTGTGTCACTTTACAATATTGCCTCAAACTTTGTAAAACTGACATACGAAGGAGATGAAAAGACCCACTGTGTTTGTGTATACTTACATGGGATTCTGAAACTAATCCCAGCATATTATGTATAGACATCAAAAGAGAGCTAGTGGTAATTAACCTGTAATAGCCACATGAATTAACTTCAATGTTTTTAAAGTTCTTTGAAGAGGAAAATCCACATGCACAGTAAGCGTGAAAGGTTGCTAAATTCTTGGGCTACGTCTATATTAGAAGCATTTCTCTACAGAAGTTACTGTCGGAAGAGGTATTCTGGTGAAACTTCTGTCGACAGATCCTGCCTACACATAAAAGCAATCTGATCTTTTGATCTGCTCTGTCAACAGATCCCCCAGAGCATCTACACAGCTTTTTTTTGTCAACAGTTTTTGTCTGCAGAATGCATTTTGTGTGTACACACTCCATGAGTTTTGTCTAAAAATCCCCAGTTTTGTCTATAAAACTCTCTAGATGCAGCCTTACTCTCTGCCAATGGCATTCCATGGAATGCTGGCACTTCACCTTTGTTAGGGCTATGGATCTAATATGTGTGAGGTGCTACTTTACCTCCAAATAATTTGGTTTTATGAGGTGATATGCTTATTTTTCCTCCATACTACTAAGAATTTGTGAATGTGTATAAGCATGCTTTTATATTTGAATGTAGATGTCTTCTTTTGTATGCATAGGGTCATATGCAGTAAAAAAGGTGGAGAACATTCTTTGATCTTTAAACAGTTGCTACAGAATTGAGCTATTTAGGACCCCAACTCCGCAGCTTGTGTAGATGTCTACTTGCATGAAATTGTAGTAACTGTTAATGGCTATGGATAGCAAACTCACTGCAGAGACCATAAAACTAGATACTGTGTGGGGGAGTGGGTAAGTATGGAACAGTGAACTGCTTCATATCTGATAGACTCTGCAGTAGTGTGTGGAAATGTATAGAACACATTCAGGTTTCATGTAATCTGAGAGGAAGACAGCCACCACTGCTTAGCTATCCTTATAAATGTTTGTATTTTATTGGTTTCTGTAGTTTACTTCAGGTCATGAGCAGAAATCCCCATTCATTTCCAGGGGGAGTTGTGCTTTAAAAATCAGTGACACAACAAAAGCCTCTGACTTTCCAAGGTATCATATGTGCTGTGGTATTTTGGCCTCACTCCCCACACACTTCCTCAAACCTTAATTCCGTTTTTAGATTTTGCAGTTGTTCTCCCTGGGATCACTGTTGTGCTGTTAGTTGGCTTGGCTGTATTCCAAGTTTGAGGTTTCAGTTTGAGCATAAAATCTGGCATGAGGTGTTTTGTAGGGATTTCCTTGCTTTTTCACTTTCTCATTCGGTCAGTTATGGAAATGAATGGACCGTAAGTAGGATCTACTATAGAATCTTAGGGCTATGAACACACAAGTTGAGAACCGACCAGTCAACACACATCTCCCCTGGAACTGAAACTACACAGTCAGCCAGCAGCAGCAGAGACAAGACAAAAAAAAAAAAAAGGGGGCAGCAAATGCAATATAGTACTGTTACATGTAAATTACTAAAAACAGGGAGAAGCACTTTTCTTCTGCATTGTAGTTTCAAACTTGTATTAGTTTTGAAAGAACGACTAAAACATCTTGTTCAGAATTACAAACAACTTCAAATCCTGAAGTATGTATAACTTGGAGGTTCTACTGTGTTTTGTTTTGCCATTCATGAGTTGAAGTGAATGGAAGCTGCAGATGCTCGCAAACTTTTTGCTTAAATTGGAAAGCTAATTCTAGTTTTCCAGATAGGAATATTAATGCTTTAGCAGTGCTTGTTTTTGCATAAAGATGGGTTCAAACCAGGATATTTAAGCTATGTGAAAATCTGCAGAAACTTTGAAGCTCTGATTCTCATCTATATTTTTAACTTGTATTTAATGAGCGAGTAAAATGTTGTATGTAGTGAGTGACTAACATCAGTACCATCATACGCTACACATCTTTCAAACACAGGCATTTAAGTACATTTTGCATCTATGTTTCTGAAGATATTATGAACCTGATTTTTATACATCTTCTTTGAAGCAATACTTAGTGCAACCGCAGTCAATTTATTCAGATCTTTTTAGGTACTCTTTTTTTTTGAAGATATAAGTTGTTTAAGATGTGCATGTGATATATAATCACACATGCACACAAGTGCTATTTTTGTAAAACAACGACAACAAGAAAGAGGAGCTGATACTCGGCTGGCTCCCCTCACTCCCCCCACAGCCAATCCTTTGGCTGGGCCTGCTGAGGTGCTGTTATTCAGTACTGGCCAAAAAAAAAAAAAAGCACTGTATATGCACAGTTTAATAAACAGTGCAGATGTTAACCTGTTTGCTGTGAACCAGCTGTTTCCTATGTGGTACTAGGATTCCATAAAACTTAGCTGGTTCTAAGGAGTTTTAAGAACCATACTATATACAGCATTGTCTGAAATGGGGTTCATACACCTAGTTTCTGCTCAGTGATGTAACATTGTTAGACCTTTAGTGACATCAAAGATACTCAATTCAGAGTTTTGAAACCACATGCTCATCTGAATTTGCTCCATTGAGACCAGTTATTTCAAGGTCTGAGATATTTTGTGTGTTTTGTACAAGATCTCTCTCTCTCTCACACATATTCTGCACACACCTAGGTGTGAATGAGAAATTTTAACTGGTTGTTGGGTGTCATTCCAAGTCCTCAGCTTATCTGGCTTGATATTCAATAATAGTAAATTTGCTGTCTGTATTTTAAGTTCCTAGAATTTTCTGTTAGCTTCAAGAAGTGTGTAATTATTTTGAGTACTACATGTGACAACATCAGCTCCATTAATACAAACACTATACTAAATGTGCTTAGAAACCTTTTGAAGTTTTCTATTTGCACTGAATTCTATTGCCAGCAGTTTAAATTCAGTTAAATGTCACATTTTTCCATAACAATTATGCCATATGAATTGCCATTTTTCACTTATAATACATAAGGATAATTGACAAAGGAACCTCCTAATAGGAGACTTCAAAGACTTTTGTGGGCTTAAGTCAATTCCTTTAACATTATTTAACTTTTAACCATAATCAAAGAGACCTAGAAAATTAAACACTAAAAACTAGTTTGAAATAATCTTGGCAAAAGTGAGACTGTCCTGCTTTGCCTTGCAGCTATTTTTATTCATAGCAGGGATTCTGGCTGAAAGATTAGTTCTTGTGAATCCATATGGTTTTTTGTGTTGATGATGATGATGATGATGATGAAAACACATCCCTCAAGTTTTAAATGGTGTTTTGGAATTCTAATTGATTGACTTCAATGAAAGTCTGTGACAAGCAAGTGCTAAAACACTGCGAGTCTAAAAGTTTGAACTGGTAGAGTATATAGAATAATTACATCATACTATGTTAATAAACGAATCTACTCTAATAATCTGTGACTAACATATCTCATATACAAAACAAGAGAAATGTAGCACTTTAAAGGCTAACAGAATGACTTATTTGGTGGTGATGAAGTGAGTCAGTCCCACAAAAGCTCATCACTGAATAAATCATTGTTAGTTTTTAAAGGGCTATATTTCTGCTGTTTTGTTTTGTTGGAGGACAGACTAACATGGCTAACTCTGTTATATTTCATACACAGTCACTGAGATAATCGTAGCTCCATTGTAGCTATTATAGAGTAAACATATCTACAAAATGTGTGATATTGGGTTAAAGTAGTGCACAGGAGCTTCCTGTAGGTGGTGAGCTTGAAACCATGGAAATGTGAATGATGTCTTCGAATTTCCCTGAAGGTCTCAGAGGAATGATTTTTTTTAACTGAAATAGTAATTCTGGCATAGCTTATTCCCCTTTTTTAGTATGGGAATACCTAATTGGTATAACTTCACCCACATTAGGCTGTATACTACATTAATGATAGTGGTATAGCTAAACAGGAACAATTTTTGTGGGTTAAAAATTCTTTTGGCTTCCATGATGCTGAAGGTTGTGTAAACTCTGCAAAGTTGGGTGGTGAGAAATCTGGATTTGAATGGCTTTCTGTCATGCCAAGGCCTCTGTTGGAAGGAATTTCTATTGAATTTTACTACAACAATGGAACAGCTCCATGGTTGGTCAGCAAACTAATGGTCATTGCTTGCAAATGTAATTTGTTTTGGGCCACATGGTGCTTTAGTGTCAGTGTTATCTTTGGAGTCTAACTGGCTTCAGACTTGCTAAATAAACGGTACAAAGTAATTTAGCTGAAACACTTAATTCCACGTTTCCTCCTCTGAGAAACTGTAGGGCTTATAAGTAAGAAACAATGTAATTATTGGACATGGTTTATTCTGTTTCAGCAGTTATTTTGAGTTCTTTATTATTATTTCTGGAGTAAAAATGTAGTGATGTTTAAAATGTTCTACTTGAAGCAACATATGTTATCAAAATCAGTATTATGCTACTGCATCACAGATACATAATAACCAGTTTAGAGTAAGCTCTCCTGAAAGAGTCACTTACAATGTTATGTTCCAATACTGGAAGCTGCTCTGCATGGGTGTGGTGCACTCTGTCTACATCCCCCAGCTGCCCATGTGTGGCCCACTTGCAGGACTGGTTATCTCAAAGGCTACAGATAGAAGATAATTGTAGGGTCAGGCACTTTTACCCTTTATATGTAAATCTGTTTGAATACGCTGCCAGGAAAATAAGCATGCAAAAAGCAAGACATGTTGAACTATGTACCCTATCTGACCCTGCCCTAGCACAGGGAGTTTGACGGCTACTTCTCCTTTTTTAAGAATTTTTATAGACGTGGGCCAGATGAATCACAATTTATAGTTAAGTAGAAAATTTCATTTTTATTTTTGAAGGCAAGTGAAACTCAGCATTGTGTATTTATTTTTATAATTTTTAGTTTTAATTTTCAGTCCTGTTCAATGTGTTTCTGCTGAGTTTAAACCATTTTGGTATTTGAGGAGAAGGGCATGGTGTTGGAAGCTAAGCTGAAATAGGTAGCATGGGGAACAGCAGTTCTTTGGATGTAAGCTCTTTAATGATACTGGCGGTTGTGTAGATCTCCCTTTAGTTCTCTAGAAGTACTTAACCAAAAGTAATTTTGTGTAATTTACTTAATCAAAACATAATTGTGCTTTGTTTGGGAGCTTATCTATTGTACCAGGAGGATACTTACTTTTTGCACCTTCCTAGGTTGGTTTTTAAATAAAGTACTTGAAACAAACAGACAAACCCCTTTTCACTTTTCCTCAGAAATTACTCTGGTATTCCCTACAAGGCAAATTTGCAGGATTTGTCCCCATTACCATTTTAGAAGAATATTTTTGAATAGCATCTCAAATGCTCTGCTTTCAAGTTTAGTGCTATGAAGAAGATAGAGTTAAATTCCTCTTACATGTTACTAACAGCATGAGTCACAAGAATTAGTAACAGAAACACTTCTCATACACTTTGGAAAGGACCTTTCAGTATTGTTTTGCTGCATAGTATCAGCTTTGCAAGGCAGTGACCTAATATAAAACTAGAACTGTTTGTACTTGAGGTCATCAACAAGCATATTAATTTGAATCAGATGAGCAAAGCCAGCAGAACTTCTTACATCCATCTCTCTTGTAAGATTTCAGTGAAAATACAGGTCAGTACTAAGGGCCTGATTGTGCCATTTAAGTTTTAGTGGTTGGGGGTGGCAAGGGGCAAAATCAGCAGTTTAAATTGCTGGACAAGTGTTGCTGTATAATCCAGTGGTACCATATAGCCCATTTATTTTGCCTCCCTTCCAACATTACAAAAATAAGAAAAAATTTAAAGACCTGTTGAGTCATTCAGGTGATAGAGGAAATAAACTTGCCACAAAATGACAGGTGAGACTACAGGGAACAAATTCAGAGGAGTTAAATATCTTTGACTGCTATTAAATTTCATGTGTTAAAACAGCAGAAGTACTCTGTACTTGAGTGTATTAACTTGTATTCATACATTCATAGATTATAAAGCCAGAAGTGGCCACTTTGAAAGTCTAGTCTGATTTGCAGTGCACCACATACCACAGAATTTCCCTGAATTAATTCTTGTTTGATCTAAAGGACGTATCTTGTATGATAATAGTTTCAGTTACAGAAACCCCTCACTTAAGGTTCTCATGGTTAAAGCTTTGTTGTTATGTCCCAGATCTATTAGAGAACATGTTCATTTAAAACTGCACGTTTCCTTATATTATTGTTTGGTTTTGGTGGGGTCTTGGAAATAGGATAGGCCAGCAGCACCTGTGACCCACTGGATCGCCACAGATCAGCAACTCTCCCGTCCCTCTCTGTGCCTCCTACCTGTTGCAATTAGCTGTTTGGCAGCATGCAGATTGCTCTAGGGGGGCAAAGGAGAGGAGTGAGTATGCCCCATGCAGCTTCCCTCCTCTTCCCCATATAATCAAGCAGCTGATTCACAAAGGTGGGCAGCAGGTTGTTTCAGACAAAAATTAATTCCTCAATTAATAAAACCACATCAGGCTCAGGATGAGGGATTGGATTGGGGGTGGGTCTGGGACAGAGCTGGGGGTTGAGCACTCCCTGGTACTTTGGAAATTCAGCAGCAGAGCATTCCCTGGGAAAGATCCTATTTAATATCAATACAGTTGCTTTAGAACTGGGGTGAGGAGCTTTTTTTGGCATGGGGGGCTACTGACATACAGAAAAAATCAGTGGGGGACCACAGTAAAATGAGAAGATAAAAAAAAAATTGAGATGCATGCACATGCATCCCACCCAACATCCTTTTAGGATGATGCTCTTTTTTTATTTAGTATTTTAGTATGATGGCTGAGGTTGCTTTTCCTTGTTGAGCCTCATTATGTCTGCTGGAACTGGCATTGTTGCCACTTGCAACAGGCTTTCCAGGTTCTGCTAATCTGGTGTGCAAGTTTCTTTGAAAGAGAAACCTTTGAAAAGCACTGCTCACAGCAGTATGTAGCACTAAATAGTGATGTGATTTTTCAGCATGTCTCCCTTCAAGTTTGGAAATTTATCAACATGGACATGGAGGCTGTAGAATTCTAGCACAGGCAAGTTGTTTTATTTAGCCATAAGTTCTCTGTTGCTTTGCATTTTGATAAGTTTGTGTTGAAAGGCTTCAATTATATCGAGTACTTCTACATTGAATGGTGTGGGGGGAAAAATGTTTAATTTCAGTTCCTTAATCTCAAGTCTTGATACTGGTCACAAAATTTCTGAAGTAAATTTATGCACTCTCTGGCACACACTACTGATGCAGGTTATTTCCTTGAAAGGATGGCAAATGCAGCATGCTGCCCTTTTCCACTTGCATTTGCCACAAGTTTAGTTTAGTTTTGCTCTGAATTATTTGACATTTGAAAGAAGAGAAGTAAGACGCTGGTGAGGCCCTTGCCATGTGACTTTGAGCTCTGCCAAGTAGTGTGTAAGGTCAACCATGAATGCAAGGATACACAGCCGCTTGGGGTCGTTCAGCCCAGCCACAGGTTTTCCCTTTATGTCTATGAAAAATTTCACTTCTTTCATCAATTAATAAAGCCACATCAGCATGTGCCTTTGGGTTAGCCATCGTACTTTACAATATTAAACCAAATCGCCATCGTCTGCTTCAGGTCATTTAGTAGCTCTTTAAAATTGCAGCTGTCTGCGTCTTTACTTTTGATGAAGTATGCATGATACCACTACCGACGTAATGTTGTTCAGTTGTATGGACTGTGCGCACAGATTCTGTTGATGAATGAGGCAGTGATACACAATCAACTTACTTGGATCAAGAGTTAGGTCGGGGGTCTGCAACTTGCATCTCTGGAGCCTCATGCAGATCTTTAAGGACTTTCTTGTGGCTCCCAATGCTATAATTGCAAAATAAAACCAACCAAACAAAAGAAGCCCCTTCTGATTATTTTCAATAAACAGCAAACATCTAAAAAGCCTAACAGCAAACAGCGCTTCTAAATAACAAACAGTAAGTGATCTTGAAGACTTGGATAACTCCCCCTTTAATATGTGCAGTGCATTGTGAGATATGATACACTATATGTGTTTTGATCATGTTGCTAATAAGGTCTTGATTTTGAAATGGAAAAGAAACCTTTTGGCACTCCTGCTATAGGGAGTAATACGCATTTTAAGAGAAAATTGAAACAGGAAGTACAATTGGAATAATCAAAGTGGGGTTGTTATGGCTCTAGAGAAGAAGAAAATTGAAGATGAAAACAGAGAATTTCAAACTGAATGGATCCAATCCTTCACATTTATATCGAGTTTGTCTTGGCTCCCTCTGTTTCATTAGCAGTGATGAATTTGCCAACAACAAAGAAAAAAATACAACAATGAAGTATTTGCACTATTGATGAGCAGTATATACAGCTGGAGATGCCAGGAGAAAAACCGTGGAGGAGTTGCTACACAAAGCAGAGCAAAGAACGAACACTTTCACTAAATGGGTGAAATCACTTTGTGCCATAACTGTGGCTAGTTTTGTAGCAGCTTGGGATCATGAAATGAGGAAAGCGGTTCATGGATGGAGAATATATAAAAGAATATATTAAAAATATATAAAAGTGCTTTATCCAAATATCAGAGCTGTGGTACACTGATTTCAAAAACGAAATTGTTGAGAATCTAGCATTCTCCAGAGAGAGACAGAGAGATGGATTGGGAGTGAGAGTCATGAAAATAGTGGTACAAACATATACATGTAAAGTGTGAGGAAAATAGAATATATAAATAGTTTGTAAATATCCTGCTCTAAACATGTATCACTTTACAACTGATTTGTTTTTGTGCTGCTCTGAAAAGAGGAGTTACAAAATGTATGGTTTGACATTATTTAAGGACTGTCTCGTATTCACATGCATTGTGGCTCTTGAATTATTGATTTTTTTTCACCAAACTTGGAAAAAATGGCTCTTCTTGCTATTTTGGTTGCTGACCCTGAACCTAGGGGATCCATTTCTTTCCTGTTAGCTGGAGCACCATCAGTAGTAAGACTGCTCAGTTTTTCAAATAACTGCAGCATGTGCGCTGCTGATAAAACCTTCTCAAAAGTGTTTTCACCTCCGATGGTGTCATGCATTCATGCTAAAGAAAGCAAGTCCTCTCAAATCTCAAAGCCCAGTTTGATTCCATGCAGGAAAATAGCCAGCTGGGCTGTACTTGTTATGTCTGTTGTCTCCAGCTAGAAAGTAGACCTTAAAATCAGCTACAGAATCTTAGAGAGATATTTCAGTATCACGAGCTATATCCTTAACTCGGACTGACACTGTTCTGCAAGACAAACTCACACTCTCAAATAATTTAAGTTACTCTGGTGCTGGTAAACCTGAAGTTGCAATGGTGTACTGCTTTACAAACACTTTCTGAATGAGGCTGAACTCTCTTAAATTCACTTACCACATAAATTGCTTGCATAATCCCATCCATCTCCTTTTGTGTTTTTGTGAACATTGTTTGCTGGGTATTCTAATTCTTCTTAATTTCATCCCTACACAGCTGTCACTGATATTCTCCATATTTGATTTGCTTTGTGTTGTAGTGTCTTTCTAGGTTCAATTTTTTTCAGGTTGGAAATTGCTTTGCCATAAATGAGGCAAAGAGGCTGGCATTTCAGCTCTACAAAAATAGTGGTAATTTGTCCATTTTTTCATTAAAAACACAACACTCTATCTAATTTTTCTTGTTTTGCTGGCATAAACCATTTTTAATTTGAAAAGGGTTGGAATCTTTATCTTCAAGTAGCTACCTGCAACATCAACACATCGACAATGAGGATAGCCAAATGTGCTAAAGATTCTGGCCGTGTCTACACTAGCCCCAAACTTCAAAATGGCCATGCAAATGGCCATTTTGAAGTTTACTAATGAAGCGCTGAAATACATATTCAGTGTCTTATTAGCATGTGGGCAGCCACGGCACTTCCAAATTGACGCAGCTCGCCGCCGCGCAGCTCGTCCAGACGGGGCTCCTTCTCGAAAGGACCCTGCCTACTTCGAAGTCCCCTTATTCCTATGAGCAGATGGGAATAAGGGGACTTCGAAGTAGGCGGGGTTGTTTCGAAAAGGAGCCGCGTCAATTTCGAAGTGCTGCTGCCGCCCACATGCTAATGAGGTGCTGAATGTGTATTTCAGCGCTTCATTAGTAAACTTCGAAATGGCCATTTGTATGGCCATTTCGAAGTTTGGGGCTAGTGTAGACATAGCCTCTGTTACAAAAAAGCCAAAAGAACGTCTTGTGGCTGCCCTAGCCAGTGAAGAGGGCTAGGTACTTGCTCAGCTGTGGCTGCCTCAGACATAGAGGCTTGAGGACTTGCTCTGCTGCTGCTTGGGGACCTGCCCTCCCTGCTCTGGCTGCCCCATGCAGGAAAGAGGTTCAGGGGTTTGCCATGCTGCCACCTGTCACCCTTTCCCTCTTGCCTGGCCACCCAGCTCTCCCTGCATGCCTCCTTACTTGACTCCTGTGGGAGGGGTTGGTGGCAGCATTTGGCTGGAGCTAGATGCTGCAGTAAGTGACTTGATGGTTTCACCTTGCTGCAGCTGCCCAGGTGGGGAAGGAACTCTGGGGTTTGCCCTGCATGCCAACTGGTATGACTTCAGTGCAGCTGCCTAGGTGGGGAAGGGACTCTGGTGCTAGCCATACTGCTGCCAGCATCCAGCAGCAAACACTCTAGGCAGGGAAGGGGCCCAGTGCTGCCTCCTGGCTGCCCAGCATGGCTGCCAACTCTGGTCACTTTGCCTGCAGGAGCCTCATCATCTGCTTGGGCAGGATGAGAGGCCAGAAGTTGTCTGGCTGGATGCTGCGAAAAGCGGTACTGTGCAGCCTCTATGCTCCCCCCCACCACCATGGGCCAGGTTAAATTGTGCTGCAGGCACAGGCAACCAGTGTGGGGATTCTAGAAGGTGAACCAGCCAAGTGCCTGTGCCTCACCCCTTCCCTGCCCCTGTCTTTTTCTCCCACCCCTGCTTCTCCAATGCCCCACCTCTTCTCTGCCCCCACCCACCTCTTCCCCTCGAGCAGCATGGCCTAGGAGAAGCTCTTTTGGTCCATGCTGCTGCAGGAGGGGGATGGGACTACTCCCCCATACTCAACAGAAGCAGCGTGGTGGTCATGCTCATTGTGCACCCACCACGTCACCTATGGCTGCAGGCCACATCCACATCTCAGGCTGTAGGTTCCCCCTTGCTGCTTTAGGAGAAGTACAGGGAGCTTGTGAGCAGGTCCCCAAACAATCCTCTTGTTTAGTGGTTGTTCCAAACTTATTGTGTATTTATTTGTGTCTTATTTGTGTCTTTGCCTGACGGGGGAAAAAAATCCCTGGAACCCAACTCTCCCAGTTATATTAATTCTTATGGGAAAATGGGATTCACTCAACATCGTTTTTGCTTAAAGGTGCACTTTTCAGCACATAACTACAATGTAAGTGAGGAGTTACTGTAAATCAACTCATGACTTCTTACGTTGGGACTTCAGAAAGATTGGTTTTGCAGCTAATCACTTATGAGAGAGCAAGTGTGCCTGTGTGCACTCACTTTTATGGATGAGATTACAGTAAACCCCTCACAATACGCAATTTCGAGTTGCACTTAACTCACATGAGCGCAAGTTGAGTGCAACTCAAAATCCTGCTCACTCTTCCCTACCCACAAGCCTCACTCACCACCCACGCATGGCTCTGGTTCAAACCTCCTGCTGGCTCACCACAGCTGCGTCTACACGTGCACGTTACTTCGAAGTAGCGGCACTAACTTCGAAATAGCGCCCGTCACGTCTACACGCGTCGGGCGCTATTTCGAAGTTGAAATCGACGTTAGGCGGCGAGACGTCGAAGTCGCTAACCCCATGAGGGGATGGGAATAGCGCCCTACTTCGACGTTCAACATCGAAGTAGGGACGTGTAGACGATCCGCGTCCCGCAACATCGAAATAGCGGGGTCCTCCATGGCGGCCATCAGCTGGGGGGTTGAGAGATACTCTCTCTCCAGCCCTTGCGGGGCTCTGTGGTCACCGTGGGCAGCAGCCCTTAGCCCAGGGCTTCTGGCTGCTGCTGCTGCAGCTGGGGGTCCGTGCTGCATATACAGGGTCTGCAACTAGTTGGCTCTGTGTATCTTGCACTGTTTAATGAAAGTGTGTCTGGGAGGGGCCCTTTAAGGGAGCGACTTGCTGTTGAGTCCGCCCCGTGACCCTGTCTGCAGCTGTGCCTGGCTCCCTTATTTCGATGTGTGCTACTTTGCCGTGTAGACGTTCCCTCGCTGTGCCTATTTCGATGTTGGGCTGAGCAACGTCGAAGTTGAACATCGACGTTGCCAGCCCTGGAGGACGTGTAGACGTTATTCATCGAAATAGCCTATTTCGATGTCGCAACATCGAAATAAGCTATTTCGAAGTTGGGTGCACGTGTAGACGTAGCCCACCAGAGCAGGGCTCCAGCTCACCACTCCTGTGCATGACTCTGGCTCAACCACCTCTCCCTGGTTCAAACCCCCTCTGCTCAGCCCTGCTTCAAACCCCCTGTGGCCTGGCTCACCATCCCTGCACATGGCTCTAGCTCAATTCCTCCCCCTGCTGCCTCAGTTCAACTGCCCCGGTGTGTGGTTCTGGCTCAACTCCATTCCCCTGCCCCTTTTGCCAACCTGATGGCAATGAAACATGAACTAACTTGTGGCCCTGGACTGTATGTAACTTCTCCTACCATCAGTCTTACACAGGTATACTGTGCAGATTTTGTATGGCCTGGTATCCCTTCCCCATCAGTAAAATGGTTTGCATAGTTCCATGATATTGTGCCAATTTAATGGATACTGAAGAAAAACTGATGCAGGGAGCTACATTTGCCTATGCTAAAATCCAGTGTTACGTATAATATAAAACAAAGTTTTTTTTCTCTAAAGTGCTTATGTTAAAAGGAACCTCTCTTATTTAGTGACAGGTGGAACTGCTAACATGAGTGTAGACACGTTTGGAAATGTCAGATTAAAAATAACTACTTTCTTTCTTTAGTAGGTGCCTTGTAAGGAAATTTTTATCTGATTAGGAAAGATTGGCATTCTTTTTGCAGTACCACTAACCTATTGCAAATGCAAAACAATACACTGGGGAGGGGGCGGGAGGACTTCCTGCTTTGTGATGCAGTATTGCTACTTTTGTAATGGCTGGTGACTGGACTTGTTTTTTTTTTGTGAAGAAAGGTTCTTGGGAAGATGGGGTTTACTTCTGAAAGAGACATGTCTATGCTGCTTTTTTCTCTTTTGAAAGGAGAATATGCAAATGAAGTGCTAGATATGTAAATCTGCACCTCATTTGCATTTTCATTTTCCCTCATTCCCTCTTTCAAAGGAGGAAGTCAAGTGTAGACACAGCCAGGGTAAAAAATATTTTCCTATGGGAGTGAGGATCGTACTAAACTTTATTTAGTTATTTCATAACTGTCCTATTAGTATAGAGCTTTAATTTAGTTTTCATTTCTCGAATCTGAACTATGGAGTTCAAAATGTCTGAATTGTTAATGCAAAGAAACATTTTGTGCTGTGCTTGGTAATGTTTCATGGCATACACATGGTGAAATTAGATAAAAACATAAAATACTCCTGCTGTAAGGCTGCAGTGTGACTCTACTTTATTTCTTAGTGTTTGGAATCGTAACCAAAGAATCCCAAAGCACAGAGGGGAGGGGAGAGAGAGAGAGTGTGTGTACAAGCACGCACTTCATAAACCAGAAAGGCACATCTCACCCCACTGTATTCTAGGCTGGTTCCTGGCAGACTGACTGTTTATTTTCCTTTAGAACCCCTTTTCCTGTAAGCAGGCCCAGGATATATCTGAAGCATTAAAGTGACAGCGCTATAATCTGAACACAGATTTTTCATACATGAGACACTAGAATTTCTGCACCATAAACCACAATGCTCTTTGTAATAAGAAGGGAGAGGACATGGGGAATGCCAGATTTCCTTTGTTGCTTCAGTGTTAGCATGGATACTTCCTGATACTATCATCTGTGGAAGATCATGATAGTAAAGTAGCTGCTAAAAGTTGTGTGTCTGAAGGTTCTGACTGAGGCTATAACAGTTGCATCGTTAAATTCTGCTTTTCCACGGTCGACTTCCATGTCTGTCCACATGTCTGAAGGTCGACCTTCCTTTGACTTTTCTTATTCCTTGCCTCTCACAAGGAGTACAGGGGTCAACGTTGACACCAGGGAGCATCCCAGAAGATGGACCCTGAATGGGTTGATCATCTGCTGTAGTGTGGCTCTAGCTTTATACATTCGTTATGCGGGTTTTCTTTTCCTTCATGTAATATTTCCTTTTATCAGATCACAGTGTGATCCCTAGCATACTCCATAGGACATATGTACAGTACTTGTACCTTTAAAGGTTCAGTGCACAAAATGAGGATGAGAAACATATTACCCCTTGGGTAGAGTCTTTTAAATGAATATTAATTGACTGACTTTAGCAAATAGCTACAGATTATTAGGAGGGTTGATAGATCTATTTTTTCCCCTTTAGGCTTTAGCATGAACATTATCTTCACTTCATACTTCAAGTTCAAGCAAGTTTTGGACGTGGATATTGAGACACTTCTGGGAAGACTGTCATTCTTATTGGATTATTTTTACAGTGCTTGTTGAAAGAATTAATTTTTAAGGTGCTGTCACTGGATCACTGTTTCTGATGATAATTAACCGAGAGAAAGCCGTGGTAGTCTATATACTACCAAAACAAAAAAGCAGTAAAGTAGCCCTTTAAAGACTAACAAAATTAATGTATTTGGTGAGCTTTTGTGGGACAAGCACACTTCTTCAGACCATAGCCATACCAGAACAGACTCAATATTTAAGGCACAGAGGACCAAAAATAGTAATCAAGGTTACTGCTTTTCTGTTCTGTTGATAATGTTTGCATTTCAATATTTTAACACAATATTTTGCTATCTGGGAACAAAACCTTGCCAGAGTGGTTTTATCTTTAATTCTGTTTAGTTCACCTAACCATACTCTGTATCTTTTGGTGCTATATACCATTTATCTGAACAAAATCACAGGTTATATTGTATGTTAGAATTTAGTCCTGGTCTAAGACAGTGATTCTGAAGCAATTCGAAGAGCGTTTTGCACTCCCTGAGTAACTTGAAGGAAAATATTTCATTAGGGGTTGATTTGATTAAACTCTGAATGTTGAGGTCTAACCGCCCTGAAAATTTCACTTGTAATTTAGTTTAGAAAAAGATTAAACTACATTATCCTGTTGTGTCATATTGCCTTAAGGGAACTGTAGTTCCAGCCTTTATTCTCTGCTCTGAGCCGGGCTCCCTGAGGGATATCTCCCTTCAGGTCTCTTCATCGCTTTGATGAAGCTGTGTGTTGCATCATGGAGACTTGTTACTTTGAGAGCGTTACCGGCGAGAGGAGTGTCTCACTCCCTAAACTACAACCACTTTAAGACTACGTAGCACAATAGGAAAATGCTGCTAAATATTGAAATGAATCAAAAGGAAGGGCTTTGGGTCATCTCAACAGACTAAAACCAGATATTTTTATTGTGGTAATGTCAAAATTTATTTTTTTTAATTTCCATTCAGCAGAAAGCTTTTAAATTACAATTTTTCATCCCTATTTGGAGCAGAAAAGAAGTTAGAATTTCCCATGGGGTGGAAACTCCCAATTTTTGTCCAGGTCTAGAAAAATGAGGTGAGAACTTGTGAATAAATATATCAGCTTTTTGGGAAAATGTTGGCTGTGTGCAAATCAAACCTATCTCTAAGTAGTTAGCTATATATTTCAGTCTTTTAGTCAATATTCATATTGGCTCTTCTTGAATAATTATGCAGTAAATTGGGCATAAACATTATTTTTTCTTCAAGGAGTGTCTCTGAAGGTGTTCCATTTCAGGTGAATGCACACCTCCGTGCCTTCGATTGGAGAATGTCAGTAGCAGTGCTTTTCTATGCCACGTCTGCTCTATCCCCATCTCAATGTTGTCAACACCCGTCTCGCTCTTTCAAACCAACCTCCTCAGTTTCTTCTCAACTGTCTCAGCCTAAGACAGTGCAAAAACAGATAATAATTCCTAGTGCTTAGAATGCCCTTGTGTTGTGCTATTGCACTGATGGAGCAAAACAAGCACTGAGGTTCTCCCCACAGCCTATGGTGCCACCACCTATTCCAGTGGCACAGAATTCAGAGGCTGGCACTGATACCCATGCCTGCATCATCAGCACTGACCACTTTAGCACCAAAATCACTGGCACTGCATCATTTCCTACATCATAAGGATCTACTCGTCTCTTCAATGCTGCAGTCTTCAGGATGCAGCACCTGCATCCCTCCAGCTTTACAGTGTTATCTTCACTTACACACACAGTTCCGAAGCCCCTTCTGCCTGTTGAGGGTCATTACTCAACAGTCACCTGAAGTATCACCCAGAGGGACTCTTTAAGAAGAGAAGGTTACTTATCCTGTGCAGAACAGTAGCCATGTGAGGATGTGTCTACATAGTAGTCTTATTCTAAAATAAGCCATTCTGGAATTGCTATTCCAAGATAGCTTATTTTGAAATAATGCTGGTACATACAAAATGCATTTCGAAATAGCACTTCGCTATTTCAAAAGACATAATCTAAACAGAGCGTATTTGGGAGTAGAGCTATTGGAAGCGCTATGGCCTGTTTTGAAATAGGTGTTATTCCTTGTCCATGTCTACACTAGCCCCCTTCTTTGAAGGGGGTATGGAAATGACACAGGTTGGGGAATATCAGTGAGGCACTTCCATGCATATGCAGCACCTCATTAGCATCATGGCGCCTGTGTGAATTTTGAAGCTGCTCACTTCGAAGTGCTGACAGGCAGTCTAGCTGTGGGTACTTCAAAATTCACTTACTCCTGAAACAGCACCTATTTTGAAGTAGGCACTATTCCTTGTGAAATGAGGTTTACCAATTTTGAAATAAGTCCGCTGTTGTTTTGAATGTATTTCGAAATAGCAGTTGCATCATGCAGATGCTAGGTTAGTTATTTCAAAATAACAGCTGTTACTTCAAAATAACTGCTGTGTGGACTTACCCTTAGTCTGCAGCTTCACAAATAACAAGCAGTCCTGTGGCACCTTAGAGACTAATAAATTTACTAGGTCATGAGCTTTTCTCAGATGAAAGGTAGGTTTTCTCTATGAAAGCTCATGATCTACTAAATTTGTTAGTCTCTAAGGCCGCATCACACTAGCAAGTCCTTTCAGAAAATCAGGCCGCCTTCTGAAAGAACGAGCTGAGTGTCCATACACAAAATGCTCTTTCTGATTCCTTTTGAAAGAATGTGATGCTTCTTTCAGAGACCCTCTTCCTCTCCCAAATGAGGAAGAGTCCCTTTTTTCCAAAAGATTCTTTCAGGAAAAGCATGTGTAGTTGCTCTGGGGATGCTTTGTTCCTTATGGTGCCAGATCTTTCAATCCCTGGCCTGCTCTTTCAAAAGAGCAGGGGTTGTGAGGGCAATCTCTTTCAAAAGAGCAGATTGTTCTTTGGATCTGCTTTTTGCTGTGTGGATGTGCTCTGTTGAAATAAGATCTTCCAGAAGATCATCTTCTGGAAGATCACTGTAGTGTAGACACGGCCTAAGGTGCCACAGGACAGCTTGCTGTTTATCCTGTGCAGCAAATGAGGTTCTTTGTGGATGCTCTGCTGCCCTCTCCTCCCCTCTACTTCAGAGTTCAGAAGGATCTGAAGAGGGTTGGGGAATGTGTGCACTAGATAGCATAAGCATGACTCTGATGAGCTTTGTTGCTAAAACTCTCTGATCAAAGGCACAGAGCATACAGTTAGCTGAAGAGGAACACCCAGGTTGGAGAACCATGATTTCCTTTTACAAAAGAAATGTTGACTCTTTCCTAACAAATTACAGTAGGGTCTCAACATTTGCAAACTTAGGGTTCGCAAATTCAATTATTTGTGAGAAGCTGCAAGTGGCTGTTTCCCCCGCCCTGGGCAGGGAACACCAGCAGCAGCCACTTCTCTCCAGGGCCCCAGGCAGGGAGCACTGGTGGCCTCCACTTCCCCTGGAGCTCCGGGTGGGAGTGACGGCTGCTGGGCTCCAGGCAGAGCAGCTGCCCTATTTGCGAAATTCAACATTTACAAGGGTTCTTGACATGGAACCCTCACAAATATTGAGACTGTATCTTCATCTGTATATCTGACAATATTTCAGAATAGAGCCATTGGATGCACAATGACTTTGCTTGATGTGGGCTCCCTTCCCTGTCTACACAGTCCCTATTTGAAATACCTGTTTTGAAGTCGGAACTATTTCTCATGAAATGAGGCTTACCTTTTTTAAAAGAAGGCATCCACTATATCCAAACTATTTTGAAATAGCAGCTGCTGTTTCAAAATAACTTTGTGTAGACATACCCGTATGGGCCAGAAGGATCTGCATTTCCCTGGAAGGCCCCATCTTGGGATATCATGTGCGATCCTGTAGGAGGTAGCAAGGTAAGGGAGCTGGATCCATAGGCCCTTATTGTATTCTCAAGTGCTGGCAGCGTTCATTGCCCTCCAACCACAGCCAAAGAGGAGGCAGATTGTGAGGAGGTGGCTAAGCTCTGTGAGTCAGGAGTGTGGCTACTGATGCAGGCTGTAGGGACAGAAGCCCAATTTTGTATCCAGAGTGCTACCCTTTTGATATTCCTCCACACATGGAGATGAAGAAGGGGAACAGTGTACCCCTGAAGCCAGCAAAACGGTGCATCAGATAGGAGGAAACGTGAAGCAGGAGACACAGACCTTTTCTTTAGCCTCTGGATACCAGAAATATCTAGGAATGTGAAAGGGAGCTGAGTTGACAAGGTCTCCAAAAGGCAAATCCAACCCTAGGAAACAACTGGGAATTAAATAGTTACATTAAGGTGTCCGGTTGTTAGTCATACATTTGAAATAAAGATTGACATTTTTTTCTCATTAAAAGTCTTTGGCAAGGAGGTTTGGCTGAGCTATTTCCCAACTGCCAGTGACTTTCAGGTCTAGTTCTGCTTCAGGCTCATGGAAGTACCTGTTGTAATGAATCTCTGGACCATTTTATTTGAAGAAAGGGAAAAAATGTTTACCAAAAAGTTTCCTAGCTTCTAGTGACTTGCATTCTGGTGGTTTTCATTCATTAGTCTGCAGAAGACACTGATCTGTGCTGTACTGTTGATGTACTTACTGTTAGCCTGATACATCTGTAGGCTGAGTCTGATGAAATCAAGAGCTTGCTCAACACAAATAGGGTTATTTTGGTGGCTGACAATATCTGGTATTACACTGATTATTTTTAAAAATAAAAATGATACCTTTGCAGAGAAGTTTTACATCAGTTACTGTGGATCATATTTCATTATGAAATTAACTTTCTTAATTTTGTGGGCCTGGGTTTATAATTTTAATTAGCATGTAAGAAGCGCAGATTTGGAACAGATTAGGCCATCAGTTCCTTTCAGAAATGAAACATTATGGAAATTATTGCTGCCAGTACAGTGGGTCTCAACATTCGCAAGAGTTCCATGTTGAGAACTCTCACGAATGTTGAATTATGTGAATATGGCTCCTGGCTGCTGGTGCTCCCCCTCGGGGCCCCGGGGAAGTGGCCACTTGGCCACTTGTGAATAACTGAATTTGCGAACATGAAGTTCGCGAATAGTGAGACCCTACTGTATTTAGTTTTGTTTCTGATGTTTTGTAGAATGACTTCAAGCCTCATTCCTGAAAGTGGCACTTTATCAATCTGGGGCAGAAATCTGGCTAAAAGTTCTGTAAGTTAGTGAAGAAGATCCTCTGTTTTTAAACATGTGAAAAGCAAATTGATCCACCAGTGTTCTGAGGATTGTTTTACAGTAATATGTTAGCTGTGGCTGCTGCTCTGCAAGAACATAACTAACATTATGTCTGGCTCTGAGCGTAATTCTGCTGACATGAACTATGCTGGCACACATACAAAGAAATAAACAAAAGACAGTCAGTGGTGGCTTCCACAGAACTAGCAACTCTGGAAAAAACAGTGGCTAATCCTGTTCAATTCATGCATGTAGTCCCATTGATTAAATTGGAGGTTATTTGAGTGAGATTGTGGGGTTGACAGTCACCAGGGTCCCTGGGGCAAGGTGGGAGGTGGGCCTGGCTCTGCACCCAGAAGAGTATAGCCAAGGACAGAAGGGGCAGGGCCTAGAGCAGTCAGCCTATCACTGCTCAGAGCCCCTTTGATATGTCAATCCCCAGGGTAACTGCCCCCTTTGTAGCCACTCTGCCCATAGGCAGGCCTAAGTGAGGCTGATAGGAATTGGTCATAAAATGCTTTTCCAAAGGTTGACTTACTCTGTTTCTCTTGTATTAATTTGCAAATGTGTGAAATTGTCCATCTGTATTTTTTTAAATTACTCAATATTTGTATTCTTTTTTTTAAGAAAAAGGATGAATAACAATAGCCCAGCACTCATAATGAGCAACCCTTCAATAATAAACCAATGTGTCCGAGGAGGAATGGAGGAGAAAAAAGTTTGGTAAGTAAACTATCTTTATTTTTAATCTTACAAGAGGTTAATAGACAATGAGAGAAATAATTAAAAGGTACCTTGATTATTTTCCTCTCTTTCTAGCGTGTAACAATAAAGCAAGAAAAGGAGGGAAGGAATTTGTTTACTTTTATTTTATAGAAGATGAGCGCAGAACTGGAGATTTGGTAGTGGAAGAGATGAGGTGAAATTATTGAAGTCATTGGCCAAACCCCATCAGATTCCAACAGGGATAAGATTTTACACATGAATTTTTTTCAACTTTGTCATAAATTTTAAATCTCATCCACTTTGGTGATAATGGAGAGCTGAGCCACGTCACAGGTGATACTTATTCTGTGAAATAAGTCTTTGGTCTTCTTGTAGTTTCTAGTGAGCTGGTAAAGTAAAAGCTATGAAAAATCAATCTTTTCCAAAACTTACCAAAGAAACTTCTTTTGTAAGTATGGGAGAAAACCAGTAACCTCAACTAATTGTTTACAAATGCTTACATTTTAATTAAAGCTGGATGAAATTTTTGGACAAAACTTTTCTGGCTTAAAAAGGCACATGTGGGTGAACCAAAGTATGTAAAAAGCTTGGGTGTGGGATAGGCTGAATTATTTCAGTTGGGAGAGGGAAGATCTGAACAAAATTAAAATGTTTTCTTTTTAACATATTCAAATTGAAACACAGCAGTGTCTTTTTATATTGCATTTACTTCAATCTTTAAAAAAGTTTTAAGAAGTTTGAAATGAATAAAACATGCTGTTACATATGAAACAATCTTTTTGATTTTGGATCATCATACAATTTATTTCATTTTATTTTGGTTCATTGGCTGAACCAAAATAAATCATTCATTGAAATAGCAGTAATTTTAATGGTGACCAAAGGTTTCTTCATCAATAAAACAACCACTGCACCTTACATTGCGTTTAGCACACTTACTGGTATTTTCACCAGAGGGGCCAAGTTCTAAATTAGCATTGGGATTCAACTCTATGTTTGTTCATGGAAGCCTTACTTCAGCTCCACTGAAGACAATGGGAGTTATTCCATTGACTTCCCTTGTCTTTTATGTGCACATTTATCTTTGTTACATTTCTGGTTTAGTTAGGATATGCTGACATTACTCATTCATCATGAAGAAAAACAACAGAATAAATTCATGCCAGGAACATGTGATCAGCCTGCCAAGAGGGCAAACTCTCGTCTATTTTGCATGTAGAGAAGAATGGTTTCATTTATTTTACTATTGTAACAAAGAAGAAATAATACCAAACCCTATTGTATTCCCAATCGCACATTGTCAAGCAGTTAATGTTGACTAGTAATCTTTGTTTCAGTAAAATAAATATATAAGAATCTTCTGTAAGATTCATTTGCCACTGTGGATTGGTGTAGCTAAGATTCTCCTTTCCCTGTCCTCATTCCTGGAATAACCTCAGAACCATAAATGAAACTTCAAATTGTGTATACATGGTAGGTTTTTTTTACTTATGGGGGGAAAACATTAAAATGATGCTCTTAATAGCTCCTTGTTTCTGATCACTTTGGTTTGTTTCATCATTTTCCTGGTATTTGGAACATCCTGAATATATCCTTTCTTTTTGGCTGTGTCTACACTTGCGTTCTTCTTTCGAAAGAGGCATGCAAATGAGGGAAATCAAATATGCAATGAGGTATAGATTTGCATATCTGACACCTCATTTGCATATTCTTATTTCAGAATAGCTTCTTTCAAAAGAGGAAAACCAGTGTAGACACTGCTCTTTTGAAAGTAAACTCTATCTTTGAAAGAATCCTTCTTCTCACAAAAAAGGGGAAGAAGGATTCTTTTGAAGATGGGGTTTACTTTTGGAAGAGCAGTGTCTACACTGGTTTTCTTCTTTTGAAAGAAGCTATTTTGAAATAAGAATATGCAAATGAGGCACCAGATATGCAAATCTGCACCTCATTTGCATGTTTGATATCTCTCATTTACATACGTCTTTCAAAAGAAGAATGCAAGTGTAGACACAGACTTTCACTAGAGATATAAAGTAGGTGAGGTCTTTTTTTTTTTTTCTTGGACTATCTAGTGTTGGTGAGAGAGACAAGCTTTTGAGCCATGACGAGCTCTTCTTCAGGTCCCAATGTTATCTGTTTCACCAATACAACTTGGTCCAATAAAGGATATTATTTCATCAACCTTGTCTCTCGGATATCCTGGTATCAACACAGCTACAACATTACGAACAACTTTCTCTTTTATGGCTGTCTACTTCTTCCTTAGGCTGAGTCTGTACTAGGGATATAAGTCAATTTCAGATAGACACTTCTAGCTACAGCCTTTGCTAGAACTGATGTATCGGAATCGACTTATTTCCCTAGTAAAGACCTAGCTTCATTATTCTTGTGTCTGTCTCCCTTACTTACTCCATGCTGTAATGTAGAGTAGAGGGTTTGACTGCTGACCCCAAAGAGATTGATTTTTGCCACGTCTTCACCAGATGCAGAAAATCAAACTCTGGAAGATCAACCTTGACTGGGTCAATCTTCTGCTTAGTATAGACAAGCCCATAGTCTTGCAGAACCAAATAGTCTTTATTTCATCCAATCTTATCAAGTATCAATGACTCTCTTAACTATCTGTTATTATTTATTTGCAATTTGCCACAGAGATTTGTGGAAACTAAGGGATGTTAAATGTAATCATCATCATCATCAACCATCCTGGGCACAGCACCTGTTGGTGTCTTTGTTAAATGCAAGTCTTGTATTATGGACATCTGGTCTTTACAATCCTCTGATTATTTCCTGTCTATTCTTATCCACTATTGCTGCAGTATCTGTATAATTCTGCCGTAGTTGCTAATATTATTGCTTCTCCCTTTCCTCCATGCAATCTCCTCATCAAATCATCTTGGTTCATAAGCGAGTCCTGTATGTGCATTTTTACATTTTAGACTTTAAAAAAAAATCTTAATTATCTGGAGATCAAACAGATATTTCCTTTGTCCAGTTGTAAAAATACTTCTCAGGATTTGGGATGGGATAAATATCCAGAATTTCAGTTGTTTTAGTTTGTGGAAGCATTGGAGATCTTGGCAGAACCCATCTTTTCCCAATAGTTTTCCCTGTTCACAGCTAGTTGTAATCATTATGGCCTAATCCTCAAAGGTGCTGGGTATCACTGACATCTATGGAAGCTAGGGACATTCAGCACTTTACAGGATCAGGCTGATACACATTAAGGCCATGTCTACACTTATGGAAAACTTCGAAATGGCCAAATCGAAGAATACTACTGAGGTGCTGAAATGAATATTCAGCACCTCATTAGCATGCCGCGGGCCGCAGTACTTCGAAAGTGCCATGCTTCACTTGTGCGCGGCTTGTCTACATGGGGGTCTTTTTCAAAAGGACCCTGCAAACATTGAAATCCCCTTATTCCTATCAGCTGATGTGCTCTGAAATACAGCTGATCGGAATGAGGGGATTTCAATGTTCGCAGGGTCCTTTCGAAAAGGACCCCCGGGGTAGATGAGCTGCGTGCGAGCAAAACTGCCGTGGCTGGCGGTATGCTAAGGACGTGCTGAAATGAACATTCAGTGCCTCATTAGTATTCTTCAATTTGGCCATTAGCATGGCCATTTCGAAGTTTTTTGTAAGTGTAGATGTAGCCTAGATCTTTATATCAAAAAGTCAGTTTCTGTTGTTGATAGTCTATTTTTACCTCACTCATGCTCATCACTGGATATTTGAGTATAATGATAATACACTCGAAACACTTCATATAAATAGTAACCCATCTGAAGGGTCCTAAATCTTTAAAGTTAGAGACTCTAAATGAAGTGAGATTCTATTTGTTGTAAATGAAGAGTGCTACAGCTTGTGGAGTGCTAATTAGGGACAATAATAACTTGCCAGATTTGCATTGGCATTAAAATGCCTGTTACTGGAAGATGGATGAATGAACAATTCCAACGGAAACACATTGTGACTTAACTATTGCTTGGACAGTGGAACATACTTTTGAAAGGCTTATATCATTTGCTCTTTACATACCTTGTTTTTGCTTTCTTGGGAGTTTATCTGTACACAGCAATGTAGCTGTGACAGTTTACACCTACAGAGAACATGCCCTTTATATTAATGAAAAATGTTCAGATTTCGCCTGTGTCTTTTTAATTTGTATTTCAGAGCACATCTCATAGAAGTTGCCTCTGCCTACTATGCACCTGCTTACTTTTCGTATCTGATTTGAGAAGCTGAATGATTCATTGAGACCTCCAGTATTTAGATATAATGAACAAAATAGAGTGGCTGAATTATTTTATTATGTGAAATCTCTTTGGAATTTAGAGAGGAGATTAAAGGTAACAGGGAATAGTTGATATGAGGGTGTAGGTATTGTTCGTTTGTGTAGTTCTAGGGTGACCATCCATCTCGTTTTGGGTGGGACAACCCCGTATTTTGGGTGCCATCTCGGTGTCCCACTTTATGTTGCCAAAGAGGCTAATTGCCCTGTATTCCACTTATTTACTAGCGCAAGTGACTGCAGCCCAACTTCCCCTGGCTGTGGGGAGCTGGGAGCTGGACCTGAGCAGTGGTGCAGCTGCTGCCTGAATTTCTCCAGGTGGGGGGAGGTGGGAGCTGGACCCATGTGACAGCACAGCTCCCGCCAGACTTCCCCTGCCTGAGGGAGAGCCAGGAGCTGGACTTGTGTGGTGGTGCAGATGCTGCCCAACTTCCTCCAGCTGGGGGGGAGCCAGGAGCTGGAACCATGCGGTGGCATGGCTTCCACCTGACTTCCCCCATCTGGGGGTAGCTGGGAGCTTTGCTGACTGGGTGGCAACCTAGTTCCCAATGCCCCAAGTCATGGGGCAGCTGCGAGCTGCAGCTGCCCCCTACAGTCCCTCAGCAAGGTGGCAGCCCCCACAGGGCAACCACCACCTGACTCCTACGTAGGGGGACCATCCATCCTGTTTTGGAAGGGACAGCCTCATTCCCCCATGTCCCATATTTGGCCGGGAGAGATATGGTGACCCTATTTAGTTCTTGATGTCTTTTTGCAGGGTGGGAATTGAGGATTAGTATACATGAACAAATGTTGCATTTTACCTTGTTTCGTTATGGTTTTAAAAGTTTTATATATTCTGATACCTAGAATGTGTTTATGTTGTGTTTCAATTTTAATTTTTGGCTCGTTACAGTGGATGCTGTTTTTCAGCATGGCAATGTATGGTTGCTACAAAGTACTGATGTTAACGGTATTTGTAATGTATAATATTAAATATGTGTCGTAACTGTGTGAATTATGCAGGTTAGGGTGAAAATCACCTTAATGCAGAGGAGCTGAGCAAGATGTTATCTGCCACTTATTGCACACTTACTGTATACATGAAAGGTATAACTATTGCATCGATCCTTCTTGTCTTCCTGTATGGGCTGAATAATTTGGTTATTTCACTCAGGATCAGTAAAGGAAATAATTTTTTTTAAAGTTATATTTTACATAATGCCTATATATGAAAGCAAAACTTTAAAAAAAGCACATATATATAGGTGGGTAGGTTGGGTGTGTGTGTGTGTGTGTGTGTGTGTAAAAATCACTAGATGGATCAGTTACTGAAATGTGATATTGTGACCAAGAAGAGACTTGAGAAGATATGCTTAATATCAAGAACATTATTTTGTGCAGCTAATGTTTCTCAGAACTGTTCATATCACATACTCTTTTGAAGTTTTCTTAAGTTGCATAAGAGATAATCTTGCTGGACTTCTGTGTGTTTATGTTAGCTGCTATGTTTGGTGAAAGCACATCACATTTGTACCACATTTGTGCAGACTTGTCCAAAACACCATCCCATCAAAACCCACTCTGACTAAATTTATAATATAAATAGTTTATAAAGTGTTAGTAAGTGATTTGATTAATGTTTTAATCAGTTGTTGTAGGCTGTTTTGATTATAACAGCTGTCAAGTTACTCAAAGCTACCTACCTAGAAATAAATAAAAAACAGGTTGTGTTGATGGTTTTATAACTACTTATAATATATACTACTCATGGATGTAACATGTTATAACACCTACTAATCCATTTATTAAACCTTTTTTTATGTTAAGGATACCTTCATAGTTAAGGTATAACCTTTTATTTTTCTAGACAACAGTTTACATAAGAGAGGCCATAGTGTGTCAAACCAAAAGTCCATTTAGTTCAGTATCCTGTTTTTTTGACAGTGGCCCATTCCAGGTACCCCAGAGGGAATGAACAGAACAGGTAATCATCAACTGATCCATCCCCACCATCCACTCCCAAATGCTGGCAAACAGAGGCTAAGGACACACTCAAAATTTTTATTTTATTTTGTGTTTATTTTTATATAATATATAAAACGAAGTATGGGTAAACCTCGCAGATCATTTAGCTATGAAGAAAACTAATAATTTATTTACTTTTCATTTTTTCTGTCCATATAATTTGTAATAAAGAGATATCCTAGATTTAGGAAAGATTAATAACCCCTGGAAAAGTGCAACCACCTCTCTGTAACCTGCATTGCTGGTGGTTAACTTCCATGCTTAGTGTATTGGGATTCATTTGAATAATCAGGGTCTTATGTGCTATTGGACCTTTTACTCTTATATAACCATTTTGATTTGTTGTTGTAAAATATTGCACAGAAAAGGTACCACTTGGTAATACAGATTACCTCTCTAGAATGCGGGAGTCTCTGGTCCAGCAACATCTGTGATCTGGCAGGGCCATGGATGTTGCTGGACCAGAGAGCCCTGTTGGCTGGGAGGAGAGGGGACCGGCTGGGAGGCTCAGCTGGGAAAGCAACAGCTGGTGTGGGGGCGTAGGGGGGCACCAGCAGCAGTCAGGAAACCATGGCCTGGGAGCAGTGACTGAGCTGGGGAGCTGTGAAGCTGGCAGCTCTCAGCCAGGATGTGGGGACAGAAAAGTGAGTGGGCTAGGGTGGGGACTGGAGCCGGGGTTGAGGAGTGGCAGCCTGCAGCTTGGAAACTGCAGCTTGGGAGCAGGTGGCTGGGACTGAGAAGCCAGCCCGGGAGCAGACAGCTGGGTCTGGAAAACTGGCTGGGGAGCTGGCAGCCAGAGAGTAGCATTCAGATAATTTACAATTTCCCAATTGCTGCTCTCTCCCTTGCTCTCACCTCCCTGCTATTCTCTAGCCTCAGCACCTTGTTTTAATCCTCATTCTTGTTCTCCAATATGTAGCAGGCCAGTAATATTTCAGTAAGAATCCGTGTACTGCCTTTTACTGCACCCAACAGCTGTGGGGGGTCTGACTGGCTCCCCATCTTTCTCCAAGCTGTAACTGGCTGATTCCCATCTCCCTACTCAGCGTCTGCATTCTCTTCCTTTCCTCAGGACGACTGCAATTTCCACAAACACAACTGCACTGTCATTACTACCTCTCAACCCGCAGCACTTGCTCCAGTTCACTTTCCTTCTACAGCAGATGTGATCCATATATGGTATCCCTTTTGAGTTCCACTTGTGTAGTTGAAGTGAGAAGAAAATGCTCAGTCAGAAAGGATATGCAGGAAAGAAAAACCTTTGTTTGCTTCTCTATGTGGAGTCTTACTCCATTGTATCATGACTTAAAGTGCATCCTATGTCAGAACTATTTTGCCCTGTAACGAGCTAGAAGCATCTCAGAGTTCCTTGCTTCTGGCAAAATCAAATTCAATCACAAAATTGTTGATACAATCCGATTCCAACAATAGTGGAAAAACTAGCTCTCGTAATATAAATTTATTAAAGGTTCAGGCTGAAGTTAAAAAAGCTTTTTTTTTTCTATCTTCTGTTAAGCTGTTTGGATGTCAACCCAGCTCTTAATTGCTTGTTTATGCTTGAGGCAAATTCTAAATGATTTTCTACATTCTCCGAATCATGGGTTACTAGAGTTTTGTCATTGTGTAAAAACAGCAAGTGCTGGATGCAAAGGGGCTTAATTTACTGCAAAGTATATTTGGATGATATATCATTTTACAGTGTATTTCATATATTTAATTGACCTGATTCTGTGTTGTTCTAGTTATTTACACAAGAACAAATTAGATGTCAAGTCTCTCTGCTGTGGGGCAGTTCCACAGTATTGCTAGCCTCGGGCACCACAAGCACAGTTTCTCTCCCCTTTACAACACAAGCCTCCTAGTCTTCTGGAGGCCTTGCTTTCTTTTTACAAGTAAATGATGGGCATAGTTCAAACGCTGAGCATTCTGAGCATCCCTCTAGAGTTCAGCCTCTGTTCAACTGGACACTCATGGAGTTCACTGCTCTGCTACTTCCAAAGGAGTAGCACAGAGAAGCTTACCAGTTATACCTCAGAATCACCACTCTGCTCAACACACAGCACGTAGGCATGTTTATAGTAAAAGCAAGAAGAGGTTTATTTAATAAAGAAACAGACATTTGAGAAGAAACAAGTAGAATTAATGGAAACAAATGGTTCTATATAAAATCATGACCTGCCTTCTAGAGCCTCCATTTACTTTACTAGTTATTAACAAAGTCCTAGAGAGGTATCTGTGTTAGTCTGTATCTTCACAAAACAAAAAAAAGCCGTCATGTAGCACTTTTAAAAACTAACAACATAATTTACAAGGTGATGAGCTTTTGTGGGGCAGATCTGAAGAAGTGGGTCTGCCCCATGAAAGCTCATCTCCTTATAAATTATTTTGTTATTCTGTAAAGTGCTACATGACTGCTGTTTGTTTTGTGTAGTTATTGACATGTCATACAGTACAAAAACTCATCCCAAATCCTTCCAGCATATGACAGCTAGGCTTGGTTGTGATCATCGGGTTCACACAGTCTTCTTGTCTCCTAGGGGAAAGATCCCACATCTCTCTTTGAAATCCCAGATATACCTCTCGAGTCCTTTTGATAGTTCTTCATAAACAGGACATTTTCTGCTGATTGTTCTTCCCTGTGGCTTCCCTTTCTTATTGACTTGCTGTCTCTTAATAAGCATCCAGCTTTGCTTGCCAACAGGCTTATCTTGTGAGAGACATACACACCTGACCAGACAAAAAGATGTAAGTATCTCCTATCCCCTGCATGAACACAGTCTGTCTGACCCTAGTCACCTCCTGGTGACCTGCTTTTAACTCCCAGATCTTTAAGATCATAATTTCCAGTATAAATATATATATATTACCTGTATAAACATTTTGACAGTGACCAAGATGAGCAGTATGTCTGCCTATTTGTAGAGGCCTCACAAGCTACCTTCTCATGCATTATTATGTAGACATCATATGGGATCCCTGATGCCCTCTGCCAGTGGCACTGAGTGGTTCCTGAGACAAAACTTCTAAAACAGAATGGTAGTGTTTTACACCAACTTAAGTTAAAATATTGTTTAGCTGTAACTTTGGGAGGGTGTTAATAATAAAACTGGTGTGTGTGTGTTTTGTTTTTGTTTAATATGCACTTCAAAATATGCAAACATGATTGGCCCAACATTAATAAAGCAGTAACTTACACATACTATGATGACAGTGGCTAAGTCACAAGGAAGCCTTTCCTCTACAGTTTTAGTTTTGTGCTTCCACATTTTGTAAAATGGAGTTACTAGTGTAAAGCTATTTGGGCTCAAAATACATGTGAGTGATAGCTGAAAGTACATAAAAATATATACTTGTGAGTATCACCTCTTGTCCAAGAAGCATAGCCTCATCTACTCATGTACTAGATAGATACTTAGTACAGTGAGCTGGGGTGTAGCTAGCAAGTTTACTTTTAACAAGGATGCCACTACTGGTACTAAATTCCTTCATCCCAAATTGAGAGTTTCTCTTTGGGTGAGCCATGACAAATTAGTGAACTGTAGCTTGATTTGAGGAGGACGTACAAATTTATGGTACGTTCTATTTAATTAAAATTAGCTGAAGTCATTGTACTAATGTTGCAACATTTGCCAGCTACCTGTTGAAGAAAAAACTGCATTCCGTAATTAGAACACTGTGAAACAGAAATATGCTTAACAGTGCTTCTTCCAGAACATGTTTTTGTCAGCTTTTTGTTAGGATGGCTCACTTTTTCAAGAAAACAGGTTAATAGCAGTTTTACTGCAGATGCATAAAAGATACACAGTAATTAAGGGATACATGGCCAGAATATCTGCACAGGGGATAATAAAACTATAATTTGCAGATTCGGTCTTAATGATTAATATGAAGTGATTGTATACAAAAGTATTTGAATTAATTGGATTTCCAGTAAAGTTTCATTGCAAAGACAGGGGTGTGTCAGGAGAAGATTGAGAAAATTAACATAAAATTCTATGGTAATTGTAGCAAAAGGACAAATTTTAATACATAAGATGGAAATATGCCTACTTAAAACACTAAAAACAAAACAAAAAAAATTCTCAAGTCCACGTCTTTGTCACCTAACTTGCTTAATGCACTTCTGTTCCCATAAAACTAGCAGCTGTATTCCAAGAGGTATTACAATGGAAATTGCTGTAAAAAAGTCCTGAAAGCTAATCAGGAAATGGATAAAGATCCAGTAGAGCAGACACAGAGCCTGGAGCAGATGACTCAGCTATCATTTTCTGCAGTACACACCCACATATGGCAAGAAAGGAGATTCTGGTCAAATTGTTAGTATGAAGGCAATCCAGCTGCTAACCTTACTGTCTCGCATGCACAAAATAGGCTTCAAAACAGAGGAGAAGAACTTCCAGAGGCAAATACATTTAAATGTATGTTTAATCCTCTGTTTTAGAAAACTGTGCAGTTTGATTTTTATAGACTCTGGATATGAATCCTGACCTGCTCCCAAAGAGAGAAAATTGTTTGACAAATGGCACCTAAGCCTGTGATACCACCAGTGAGGATACTTGATCTGAAATGTAGCAGATGTGTTGAATTCTGTACCAGGATATTTCCACTGACAGAGGGCTCAGGGAGATAAGCTGCTGAAAGCCTGTGCTGCGAGACTCCACAGTCAGCCTTCTGTGCTTTGATTGGAGGTTTGAGGAAGAGGTGGAAAAAGTGCCCTGTGCCCCTGCAATGGCTACCAACACCTGCCCCTTCTGTGATTTGTGGCTCCAGAATCTAGCAGATCAGCCCTCAAATGATTCACAAACAGGAGGGTTACATGAAGACCTTCTAGTCTTTACTGAGTGATTGCCAAGAGAGAAGAGAGAGTACGTGAGAATGTGACAGAGAGAGAGCCGTGTTTAGTCTGTAGTCTATCAAAACAAAAAAGCAGTCTTGTAGCACTTTAGAGACCAACAAATAATTTATTAGGTGATGAGCACTGTCCCACGAAAGCTCATCACCTAATAAATTATTTTGTTAGTCTTTAAAGTGCTACATGACTGCTTTTTTGTTTTTATGTGAGAATGTGGTTAGGAACGACAGAATGGCCTTATGAATAGGTCAACACATAGCATGGATCCTTGTGACCCAAACTCAGCATAGGGAAGTATAGTCTCTCTTGCTGCCCATTGACAATATTGGCTGCCTGCCTCTGTGAGTAGTTTATTCATTGTGTCCAGGCTGGGGGAAATGTATTCCTTTTCCTAAACTCCTGCAGAAAAGCTCTGTTCTCCTAGATTAGTAACTGGGATCAGGATTTGTTTCCTTTGTCATATTTCAACTTGCATGCATTTGCATTAGATCTCTCCTAGCATTTTGGTAAGTTTAATTCTGCCTGTATAATGAACTACTACTTTTTCTTGCTTATGATTTTATTTTCTTATTATACAGATGACTAATCTAGGGATCCAAAGCAACCACTAGTGAAATTCATCGTTGATTTCATTTTATTATAGCAAGCTTTCTGCAGGTAAAAGCTGATACCAGTTTTAAAGTGCCTGGAGTGGTATTTTGTTTATAAATGCATGGGTGTGGTGATTGTTTTTCATCACTCTGTCATACAAAGTAAGTGGAATGTTCACAAAGATTAGAGAAAGAGGACCCAATGCATTTGAGTTTCTGAAGTGTTAGGAGAAATGTTGAAAAGTTACAATGGTTGGCTGCTTTGTTACAGAAAAAAGGATTTTTAAAATCCAAGAGCATTAAAAACATCTCTTCCCATCTTATTGGCAGACTAAACAAAGGAAAACTTGAGGAAGTATTTTTCATGGTAATGTAAGGATTGCTTTGAAAATGGTCACAGCCAATATTCCATCTTATCTACTTCATCCACATGTGGATTTTTCCATCCATGTGCAGAATAAACTTTTTTATTTGCACTGAGGCCTGTGCAAATGTGCTCAACCAGTAGGAACAAAACACTTAGCTGTGGCCACTCTGCTAAGCAGTTGGGTGGCATTTGAATATTTTCTGAGTAGCCCTGAGTTTACAGAGAATGCTAATTACCATCTTGGGGGTTTTCTTTCAGTCCCATTACCTGAAAGTCAGAGCGGCTTGATTTTGAGCTCTGCTGTCTCCCTCACGCCTCTAACCTCCAGGTTGAGGGAGGCAGGGGGGCTGCTAATTGCAGGGACAGAAAGTGGGGCCCGATGTAAAAAGTTTGCTCATCCCTGCTCCAAGCTCATCAGCGAAGAGACAAAACCATGTATATTTATCGAAAAACATAAAAATCTCACAGCATGGTGATATGTACTGAGTAAGAATGCTAATAGCTAGCTGATAGGTGTGCATGTTTGGGAACAGACAGGCCTGCTGACAGGGAGGGAGGAAAGGGAGGAAATGCACAGGGCCTGGAGTTTCAAATGCCCCTTTGAATTGGTGCCACAGGAAAGGAGTTCCACCCTACACAGTTCTCAGGGCTGGGAGCAGGGGGCCAGCGCCATTATCTGAGCAGTGCTGAGGGCTGACTACTCAAGGACCCACCCCTTTCACTCAAGACCCTATCCCTGCGGAGGATGTGGAGCCTCCCTTACCACGCCCCAGGGCTCACAGTGGCTATCAGTCCCACTTGGAACAAACTTCCCAGGTAGGCAAGCTTTTTTTTTTTTTTTTTTTTTTTTGGACTTCGTACGCATCCTTCTGAAGGTGCCAGGCTGTGGTCACAGTTCAGATAGGGTAACGGACTTGGTTAATTACTGATCTGATCCCCTGTGACAATTCTAATTTTTTAATTTGGCTCACTTTGCATTTAATAACATAATGTCTCTTGTTCTGCTTCAAGGATAATGCTTGAGTTCCTGATGCTAACAAATATACTGATTATATTTTTTTAGGACAAGTTTGAATTAAACAAAGAGCAAACTGCTAACAAATACTGCCATCAAAGCTGCTTTTGAGCATACAATTGTAAATTGCCTATCACAGTTATTAGACTAATGTAAGCTATGAAACTGGAGAAAACAAATAAGTGAATATAGCTTTTAGTTTTGAATTAACCTGACATCAGTCACGTGACTGTAGGGGTTTATTACTTAAAAACAAAACACACTGCTCACCTTTAGCATTTACTTTGCAACGAGGCCACCTCCTGGCAAGAAAAAATAACTTAAAATGAGTATTCAGGAACATGGCTCATAAATAGTTTCTCACTGTATTAACTCAGTAGTTAATCATTAGGGATATGTGAAAGCCACTGCCATTTTCAATAGCTGTGAACTACATTGACATGTTTCACCAGTAATCGCTCTCTGGTATTGAATTCTATTTCAAGTTCATGCACTCCTAAAACTCCAAGTGAACTTGACATGACCCCTGCAAAACTTGCTGATATGATAATAAAGCCATAGGTGTGGCTTTTATTTTTTTTAATATAATCCACTGTTTTCCCCCTGCCCCCATCAATTTAGGGGTCTTCTGCTGGTGCGGTCTACAGATTCCGATCCCCACCTAAAGAATTTTAGGGTGTGTTTAGTGGGCTGATGCATTATTGTTAGCCGACAGCTGGGGGTGAGGTACCACGTGTGCCCTTATTTCATCCGAGTCTTTAACTGCTAGGACAGAAAGTCCCTTTGCAGCGGGCAGCCAGGGAGGCTGATGGGTGCCCCAAAAGTCTGCCCCGTGGAGGCAGCATGAGCTGACTCAGCGCTCAGCTCTCAGTACGCCTCACCAGTGACCAGGCTAATACAGCCGAAAAACCGGCTGGGGTTCTTTATTTGTGTTCGGTTTGCACAGTAACAGGAGGAGTCAGGTTAAAACTTAGTTACTGTTTAATTGATAAGGAAAAGCTTAACTTTTATGGTTACAAGGCTTATATTTTACTTCTTTAGTTACAAGCAGCTAGCATACAGCAAAAGTACTTTAATTCATAGATCTATTTATTAAATGCGCACAAAAGCAAAACACATAGCAGGTCTTATTCTCACCCCTGCGTTACCTGGCTTGGTGTGGCCAGTGTCTGTCACTCAATCCCTCGGGAAGAAGAGTACGAGGAGGGCATCCCCTGGGACCTCGGGAGGCAAAGACCTTCCTGACCGGCAGGTATAGGTAATTGGAGCTCAATTAGAGGGGGCTGCCAGACCCTTCTTTATACCCTTGGGTCATGTACACTCTTCCTTATCTTTAAAGATGCCAATTGTGTTAGATCGTCTTGTGACGCTAGTTCTCACAGGGAGCTTCAAGGGCTTAATTCACACCTGCAAGGTGGAGATAATTTAGACATTCTTTTCTTATGGGCAGGAGATTCCTCTCTTGGGACGATGTGGAGGCATATCAATCACTGGTACTAGCCAAGGACAGCCTGAGGCCCTGGTCGTCTGCTAGCCTGTTTGTCTTTTGTTGTCTGGTTTTGGTCCATTCAAGGTCATGATGAGGCAGTCCGTCTATGCTCTGAGGCATCAGAGACTGTGCTTGAGATTAGCACATCTGTGCTTTCAGGCATTCCAAGACTGGGCTGTGTCCTTTTGTTCGTTTGTGCTCTGAAGCACCTAAGAGGGGCAAGATGGAGTAGGGCAGGAGGGGAATTCTGTCTGGCTACAATTATTCTTCCCTCTCCCCAGTCTGATCTCCTTGGAGGAGCTGGCCCCGAAACCGCTGTTTCCTGCCATAGATCTAGCGATGGGAATAGAGGCAGTCCTGCCACCCAGTTTGTGGCTTAATATGTCTCAGACGTCTCTGTCATGGAAAGTGCAATTTTGAGAAGGTATCAGAACTGGCATCAACAAGATCAGCTTAGCCATCTTTTGGCATTACATTCTGAGAAAACCAGAAGTTCACATGTATAGGTTGAACCTCCCTTGTCCAGCATCCTCAGGACCTGGTGAGAGAATTTGCCAGACTACAGGAGGTCAGTACTGTCTAGCACATTACCAAAATTTCCACTGCTTACTGGGCTCTTAAAAGACATTTAGGAGTAAATTAGAGCTAAATAACAGAGAGAACACTGAGAGCCAGGACTGGTGGCTGTAAAAACACAAAAAACAAAAAACTTTATGGGACCATGGGAAACTTGGCCACGCCCATGATAAGTGGTCATCAAGCTAGTTAAAATCATGCTGAATTATGGATGTTGCTGGATGAGAGAGTTCCAGATTAGAGAGGTTCAACCTGTAGTATGAATTGTTAGAGATTCCCTCATCCTAGATGAATAAAAATTACTTTTAGTATAGTGTTCCACTAATAAAAGTACTTATTCAGTGTTAGTACTTGCACTGCCCCCTGGAAAGATAATACAAAGAGGTGCCAAATGCTTATTATGTTCCCTCAAATTTCACCTTGGTTAGCCCTGTTCAGATGTTTTTGTAGTTGCTTATTTTGGAAGTTCACATACATGGAATATCTGATGCACCTGTTGCCTATAGAACATGAGAATGAAAGAGGGGATTAATATGAATAAAATCAAAATGAGCCTTTTGCCTTTCTAACACTACAAATTTAAAATACTTAAATCCTCTGTTTTGTTGACTCAGGTATTGTTGTGTTATATACAGTGTATGCATTCGCAGACCTTAAGGACATCTTCCAACTTTCTAGGTGTATTAGGGAAGGAAAGAATGGTAAGTCACTTGAAGTGTAAAGATGGGCAGCATAATACAGGATCTCTCTTAACTAAACTAACTTGGAACTCATGCTATTTGATTTTAAATAGTGTGTGTGTGTGTGTGTGTGTGTGTGTGTGTGTGTGTGTGTGTGCGCGCGTGCACATGTGTGCGTGCGTGTGTTTAAAAAACCTGATGTGGGGATTTTAAAACTTTTTAAAGAAAAACTCTGTGATCCATCAGCAGAAACTTTGTATTTCCTGTCTGCTTATCCTGCTTCTGTGCTCCAGTGACCATGTGTTTCCTGTCTCCTTAGCTTGTGTCTCTGTTGCAGCAACTTTGTGTTTCCTGTCTCCTTACCCTGCTTCTCTCCTCCATTCAGCTTTTACCATTGTCATTTCTATTGCTCACAGATGGCTTTTTGTGCTTGCACAAAGCACAGTTTTACCAATATAGATGTCACACCATATTAGAAGTAGTTTGTTGGTATCCTGTACTAGTGTTTCTGTACTGACAAAGCACTCCTTTGTGGGTATAGCTTCAGTATTAATCTGTTTCAGTTGCTTACCTCACCCCAGAGGGAACTGTTGCACGTATTTACAAAGAAAACACACACACACACATACATATACTGGAAACAGGTAATTTTATGATGCAGTATATGGAAACAAAAGTTAAGGAGGAATTAACTGAATTTGATTTATATTTATATTTCTCTCTGGTGAGGAAAGTTTGAGAACAATAAAGGAGAACTCTCTGGACAATGAGGAGTTCCGTAGCACCTTAGAGACAAAAGGAACCATTCTCGAAGGTGTTACAGGACTCATTGTTTTTATGGATACAGACAAGCACTGCTTTCCCTCTGAGACTTCTCTCCCTGTACAATGTTACTTTTCAGCTGCTTGTAAGTAGGATAAGGATAAACTGAATCTTAATAATATGTAAGTAGTCTCAGTCAGATAGTAATCAGTGCCAGTCAGTATTGATTTGGGCTGACATGGCTGCCAGTAATTTTTCATTCTAGGCTCCGGGGTCACAAATGTTCTGATATGGGGAATTGTTTGTTACTTATGAGCTTAATTCAGAGAGTTATTTTATTACACTTGGCAGCAGTTGTTTTTGTGAAATCTGTTCAATAGTAATAAGCATCTGTCTAAATCTGTCAGTACAGTTGGAATCTCTCTGATTTGGTACTCTCTGGACCTGAGCAGTGCCAACTAAAGAATTGGCCAGACCATGGGAGGTCAACCATAGCCTGGGGACTCTGATTTTGGCCCCAGGGTCCTACCTTCTAGCACTGGGTTCCAGCCACAGGGCCTTCTGCTGCCACATAGGTTCCTATCTACCCTGCTGCTGTGGCCCAGGGTCTCAGCTGCTAGCCCTGGGGCTCTGCAGCCATCCCCAGCTGTGGTCTCAGCTTGCAGCAGTGAGGAGTGCAGACAAGGGTAAGGGGGGCACAGGAAACTTGTGAATGTCCCGGTAACTAAAATTTTGTCCGAGGACAGATGGTGCTAGACTAGAGAATGCTAATCTGGAGAAGTTCAACCTGTAAAAGCTCTAGATTTTTTAAAATGGCTATTATTGGAAATGTTTCATACAGTACTGTACGTGTTAAATTAATTTTAAACTTGATAGCCAGAAGAAATAGAGGAATGATATGCAGGTAAGTGGGAAAGACTGACCGGGTGGAAGTGCTGAGATGTGCCTCCTTCCCCTCCCATGCTTTACCCATCCATGCTCCTTACCAGCCCCGGCTGGGACCACAGCTTGGGGTGGCTGCAGAGCCCTGTGTGTGGGACCGAATGTCTGGGGCCCTCACACCTGCAGCGTCTTCAGTGGCTGGGACACCCCAGAGGCAATGGGGCCGGCAGCCAGGATCGCTTGAAGCTGGTAACTGGGACCTTAGATGGCAGTGGGGCCCCCAGCTGCAGGTTGGCAGTTGAGTCCCAACAATCTGTGACAACATACTTGCATTCCTACTTCTTGCATGTTGGGTATGTTCTGCCTGCAAATTTAACTTATGTACAATCTGCTTGACTTTTAGAAAACACAAAATCTTATAGAAATAGTTGTCATTTAAAAAACAAATATTCTTCTACAGTGTTTGCAACAGAAACAAAAGTGAAACTAATTAGCCTTAGGTTTTTGTTGTTGTTACACAAGTTAAAGTAACAAAAGGAGTTTTAAAATTAAGGAAGAAAAAACTAGTCCGTGTAAACTAACATAGTCATATTAAAAATCAGGATTTTTTTTTAAACATTAGGCTTTCAACACAATGCTGTCCCATTTTAAATCTACACTCTAGCGATTGTGCAGATAACTCAATTCAGAAATGAATGTGTGAAGTAAATTGTGCAAGCTTGTATGATTGGAGCCACATGATTCTGTGGTTGTACAGAGTCAAGTGTTTTGCAGGATTGAACCGTGAGGAGGATATCTCACATTGTAGACCTGCATAAGTCCCAATTAATGCTAGTAGGAATTGTAGTAAGAGGGAGAATTAGCCCCCATTTCTAGTTTGTTTGGCCTCATTATCCCTGCGATTAATTGAACTCATAGACTCTTTGAAGTTACGGCTTTTGGCTTTGGATTTAAAACACTGATTATCTGTGAATAGATTAACTGACTAGTGCTGAGCTGTATTAATGGTCTCTTCAGGTCCTGGGACACACTGTAAGTGGGAGTTAAAAGGAACAGGCAGTGTGGGAACACAGAGTTTCTGGCCTACTTGTGGTTCCTTCAGACTTTAAGGGTGATGACCTTGTGATGAAGTAGCTCCTTGGTGAGGGAGGTTTGCTATCAAAAAGTCTTCTTCCTGTGGCTTTTATTATAAAAAAAAAAAGTCTGTCAAGTTGTTCTGCTGTGGCTCAAAAATGTAAGTCCCAACCTCAAGACAGACTGTTAAAAGCATTTCACAACCCCCCAAAATGGTTATTAGTGCTGTGCTCAAACTTTACCAACTGATTATCAAGTGTAAACTCATCAAGCACTGTCACAGCCTTAACATGAAGTCTAAATAGTTACCATGGATACTTAGGTACTCTGTATCTTGTCACCAAGGTAAGCTTGCCCTCATGATAGGTGGTCCCTTACACCAAAGAGCACAGCAATATTCTGATTACTATCAGTCCCAAAAGAACAGTCACTTACCCCATGTCAGTTGCACCTTAGATTTCACAGAAAAGATACAAAGACACAACTGTTGTAGCCAATCCTATAGTAAAATGTCTAAAGATTTACTAACATGAAAAAGGAAATAAGAGCTATTTGCAAGTTTCAAGCAGGTAAACAGATATATGTACAAATGAGTTTCATTCTTAAGCTTCTCTTCCTTTTTTAAACTTCAGTAATAATCAAGCTCTATATGTCCTTTAGGCAAGAGATGTGTAGGGTTTTTTTAATGAACTAAGGATCCCTTGCCTATGTCTAGATGTCTTGCTCACCTAGAGGCCAAGAAGCAAAGAGATACGAGATTATTAAATCTTATTCCTTCCTCCCTTCTGCTTCCAGTTTTCCAGTTTCAAATTCAGCTATCGGTAAAAATACACTTTTGCTTTTCTTTTACATGATCATAGATAGAATCATAGAGCACTAGAACAGGAAGAGACCTCGAGAGGTCATCCAGTCTAGTCCCCTGCCCTCAGGGCAGGACCAAGGACCATCTAACCTGTTCTTAAATATCTCCAGTGATGGAGTGTCCACAACCTCCCTAGGCAACTTATTCCAATGTTTAACCACCCAGACAGGAAATTTTTCCTAATGTTCAACCTAAACCTCCCTTGCTGCAGTTTAAGCCCACTATTTCTTGTCTTATCCTCAGAGACCAAAAAGAACATTTTTTTTCTCTTTCCTCCTTGTAACACTCTTTTATGTACGTGTAAACCCCTATCATATCCCTTCTCAGTCTTCTCTTTTCTAAGCTAAACAAGCCCAGTTCTTTCAGTCTTCCCTCATAGGTCATGTTCTCTAGACCCTTAATCATTCTTGCTGCTCTTCTCTGGACCTTCTCCAGTTTCCCCAAATCCCTCTTGAAATGTGGTGCCCCAAACTGGACATAATACTCCAATTGAAGCCTAATCAGCTCAGAGTAGAGCAAAAGAATGACTTTTCTTGTCTTGCTGACAACCCCCCTGTTAATGCTTCCCAGAATCAAGTTTGTTCTTCTTTTTTTGCGACAGTGTCACACTGTTGACTCATATTTAGCTTATTGTCCACTTATGACCTCTTGATCTCTTTCTGCAATACTGCTTACTAGACAGTTGTTCCCATTCTGTATGTTTGAAAACGATTATTCCATCTTAAGTGGGGCACTTTGCATTTGTCCTTATTAAACTTCATCCTATTTATCTCAGACCATTTCTCCAATTTGTACATGTCATTTTGAATTATGACCATATCCTCCAAAGCAGCTGCAACCCCTCCCAGCATGGTATCCTCTACAACTTACTAAGCATACTCTCTAAGCCAATATCTAAATCATTGATGAAGATAGTGAACAGAATCAGTTCCAAAATGGACCCCTGTGGAACTCAGCTTATTTTGTCCTTCCAGCATAATTATGAACTACTAATAACTACTCTTTGAGAGAGGTTATCCAGCCACTTATGCACCCACCTTATAGTAGCCCCATCTAATTTGCATTTGAAGATCATGTGAGACCATATTAAATGCCTTACTAAAGTTTAAGTATACCACATCCACCACTTCTCCATTATCCATAAGACTTGTTATCCTATCAAAGAAAGCTATCAGATTGGTTTGGCATGATTTGGTCTTTACAAATCTATGCTGGCTGTTACCTATCACTTATTTTATTCCAGATGTTTGCAGAGGAATTCCTTAATTACTTGCTCCGTTATCTTTTCTGGCACAGAAGTTAAACTGGCTTGTGTGTAATTTCCTGGTTGCTCTTATTCCCCTTTTTATAGATGGGGCACTATATTCGCCACCCTCCAGTCTTTGAGAATCTTCCTGGACTGTACTTTTGGTCACCTGCCTCTGCCCTGGCTGCTGAACTCCAGACCCCAGCTCCCGGCCCTGGGGCTCCAGTCCCAGCTGCTGGCCTGGCGTTCTGGTTCAGCAACAGCCTTGCTCCTGATGTGCCAGTTTTTGCCTGTGAGTGCTCCAACCCAGGACCACCCATGGGGTTCCTGGTGATGATGGATGTTGTGGGAACATAGAATCCCAGGCTAGAGAGGGTCAACCTGTAATCTGACTTTGGTAGTAAAAACTCATAATCAAAATATGTGAACAGAACAAGAACATTGCAAAGTAATATTGACAAATTCCTGCAAATGTTTTACAGTCTCCAATAATAATGCACTAGGTATCACATATTAATGATTCATCAGGGCTTTAATCCTGATGATTTATATCAATTAGGGAGATTCACTTAGAGAGAGATGCAGGGGAGAGTGGGAAATTTCTATAGTTATTCAGTCAATTCTGTTTTATTTTTCTAATACTAAACAGGTGGAATTTTATAGAGGATTTTAAAAAGATAGTTACAGGTGATTTATTCCTGGATTGGATTACATTAATTACAATTCTATTAATTTTCCTTTTAAGAGTGCTAGAAGCATAATCTTGTCCCCAGATTTGCACTTAATAGGCTCAATATTAAAACCCTATCAGAGCTGTAGGTCAGTGAATTATGATTTTTGCCATATGAGTGGGCTATTATTTTTGGAACACTTATCTGTATTCAGTAACTGAAACTAAGAAATAAAGATTTGTACGTTACATCCTTCACATGTATCAAAACTTTCATTAAAAGGTCTGCTTCTGAAAATCTGGGAGTATTCCTGGTGATTTTCTGTAAAATGGTCTTGTGGGTCACTCCCAGCCTGAAGAAAGGGAAAGGGAAGATGTACATTCAGGGTATAACCTGCTTCAACACGGGCTTTTACTCAATGAAAATATTACCAAAACATGAGAAAAATATTTAAGAGTCAAGTGTAAATACATATATACATGCCATCTTTGTCATTTTTGCTGAATTGGTCAGAGTATTCCCAATATTGATGATTCCTTTTATTTTGTTTAGAAGTCAAAATAAACAAGTTAGCATTCTCTATTTCCAGAAAATTTAATTAGATTATCATTTTATGTCTGATCAAAGTAGTAAATCATACTGTACTCGTTCTTCCAAGAAATTAAATTATAATTTGCACATCCTTCCCCCCGCCACAACCTCTCCTCCAGTGTGTCAGCTTTAGATACCATCATCTTATTTTGAAAAACAGAGTATCTGTATCCCAATGGGATCTGCAGGTGAAAATCATGCAGCTTAGCATTTAATTAGAAAACTTTAATTCACTTTTCTTTGTTTGCCTTGGTGTTAAATTTCAATGCATCATTGTTAACATTGCTGCAATGTCATTTTTTGCCTTTTCCCAAATGAACAGCAAATTAATAACATTTGGATAGATAAGTTTGTAAATATGTGTGAGGTGAATAAAGGGATGTTTAAAAAGTCACATTGGAATATGTCTCTGTGTATGACTTTTAGTGGGGAATAAATGGATGAAGGAGAAACTTGTTGGATGTGATGACAAACTTGGGATTGTCTCAGTAGGAGCATGATGTTTTCATACGCTGATAGGTTGTTTTAGCCTACATCCAGTCAGCATAGACATAGGGGGATAAGCATAAGGTCAGAGTACTAGACTGAAAGAATTTTTTTAAATGTGCTATACCTGACAGTGATTGTAAGATATGGTGGTGATAAAAAGTTCCTTCTGTTGGCTGTTTTCATTGTCTCCTTAGAGCACATAACATGGGCAATTCTGCTTTGTGTAGTGTGTACAAAAATTACAAATTCCACCTCCCAGACAAGAATCACACTTTCTTGCATGGCTCTAAATCTGTAAATAGAAACACTTAAACAAGAAGTAAATGTTAACACACCAGGGTGTTGTTGTTATTGCAGTAGCAGCCAAAGCCTCCACCGGGGTTGGGGCCTGATTGTGCTTGTTGTCACAGAGATACACTGGTCTGGCTCCCCACATCCCATCCTCTAATTCAGTTTAAGAGAAGTAGCAATAACAATTGTAACAGCAGACAGGCAGAGAGAAGGGAGGACAAGGAGGAGACCTTCATTAGTGCAATATGTAGTATGGCATTCCTTCGAATACTTTTAAAGTGGTTTGGACACAGTGTACCCCCAGCCTTCTTTATCCAAGGCTGACAGAGGATGTTCTTCTCCTGTCTAACCTATAGGCTCAGCGCTGGTACTCCTCTCTCTCCTACATGTAATCTCAGTTTGGGTCTTCCATTATAGAAGGAGATATATGAAGCCTCCAATACAAAAGGAAAAGGAAGTGGTAAGAGAATTTACTGTAGGAAAGTGCTGAAGGCCTGGTGTTCTTACCAAGAATGGTTTTGTGTAATTTGGTATGGAAATGGATATTTAAATTTGTTGATATTATCAAATGTTATAGATTAGCAGTTCATAAGCTCCCAATGTGTTTTTCCTGAAATAAAGAAATTAATAAAAATATTTAATAGATTTAAACACTAACTATAGATTATGATCAAGTCTGGCAGTGATAAAACTGACAAATGGATGGATTTTTCTTATCTAAGCTTCAGTCTGTGCTGTTAAGCGTATTTAATACCTGAAGGGTGCCATGTGTTAGATCCACAGACTAAATGTATCAGAGGAGTAATTGTGTTTCTCTGTATCCTCAAAAACAATGAGAAGTCCTGTGGCACCTTAAAGACTAACAGATTTATTGGAGCATAAGCTTTCATGGGCAAAGACCCGCTTTGTCAGATGCGTACTAAATGTAATTTCCTTTTTCTGGTTCATAGTATCTTTTTCCAGTTCATTTTTTCCCTTCTTGTCATTTGTTATATTTGCCTATATTTTAAGCTGTAACCCATCACCAACACTGGCACAAGCCAGTGTTTGCCTTCTCATGTATTTTTGACAGTGGCTACTATTGCTTCTTAATAGGTTCTTATATCTGTGCTTCATTTCAGGGGAGATTTCAAATGAACCATGGTGTCTTTCTTTTTTATTTTTTTTTTTGAGGTGCATTATATTTGGGGGACTTTTTATATTTGTATGATCATCTTGTTTAAGTCAGTGGTTGGCCACCTCTGGTACATGGTACCATCAGAACAATCCACTGGCAGGCCGCAAGATGTTTTGCTTACGTTGACTGTCAGCAGGTATAGCCTCCTACCTGCAGCTCCCAGTGGCTATGCTTTGCCATTCCAGGCCAATGGGAGCAGTGGAATGCAGTGAAGACCACAGGGGTATGCTGGCTACTGCTTTCTGCACCTCCATGTGGCTGGGAACAGTGAACTGCAGCCACAGGGAGCTGCAGGGGGGGTGTGTGTGTGTGTGTGTGTGTGTGTGTGTGTAGATGGTCAATATAAACAAAATTTATTGACCCTGGACCACAGCTGTGAGGAGCTATAAGAGCTCTTACCTGGAAGTAGGTGGCAGAACCTGCAGCAGTCACATGAACACTGCAAATGATGTAATACCTGGGCAGGATTTATTGCACCTAATAATGGGGTTTAAAATTAAATATCTGAGGTGGTGATTACATACAGATTAATTCACTTTGATTAGTTACATAAAAGCAGTATACAGTTCCAAATATACCTAGAACACCACCATACTCACATTCCCTCCTGCTGGACTAGAGGAGTTGAAGGAACAGCCTTGCTCCATTGTGGTGAGAGGTGAGAAACACTAATACTAGTAGAAAGAAGAAAGAGAAACTTACGGGGATCTCAGGAGACCAGACGAGACCAGACGAGACCCAGTGCAGAGTATTATAGGCTTACTTGCATCACTTCAGCCCAACCTTTTAAAGCCAAAACTAGACTTCCACACCCTAAGCTTTTGAGCTATGCACACCTGATTGGGGAGTGGAACTAACACCCCTCCTCTGAATATGCATAAGGTATCACATTGTGGCCTCCTTGACCTCCGAAAATGGGCATTTGTGGACAAGATACCAAAAGATACTGGCCTTTACTTTACAATAAACAGGATGGTTGATCGAATGGAGCCATAACGTCTTGGCACCCTCAGACATCACACAATATTAAAAATGCTGTTTACTAGCTGAACTAAAGTCTGGGAATGCAGATGCACTCCCACCTTATCTATAGCCGTCTGGAAATTTCCAGATGTCCACACCAACCTAGCTAAAGCTAATATCTTGGAGAGGACGATTCCTGTAGGCATCTTGCATTACTGCTAAAATGGACTTAAACAGTGAAAGGTAGATGGAAATAGGAAATAATATATATATATATATATATGGGGGAGGCAGGCTTAGGCTACAAGAATAAGATATACAATATAGGCTAACATCCTTATTGGCTACACATAAATACTTTAATGGGTGGGCTGCATGATACTCATCCATCTAGACTCTTCATTTTCAGTATTCCATTCTACCAAAGTTGCCAGGAAATTCAAGTATTTTGGTAATCCCTTGATCTACAGTTTTGATTTTAAAATGAAAAATAGTCTAGCAGAAGTATGAGTGTACATAACAGCATTAGAAAAGTGAACATGGCCAGTGCTGGGAATTTTACAACTTTGGGCAGCAGAGGGCTGTATTTACTAAGAATGTGAGAGCCTGTTGTTTTCCTTTCATCTTCTGTCAATCAAGTATTCCCTTATGATAAAAATAAAACACTGCATTGTGCAGATAACTCCTAAAGAATGTGTACAAATGAAAAGTAATAGACTTGTGTTTAAAAGATTTTTCTTCTTCCAAAGATACAGGAAAGGGATCTCCCTTAAAAGGAGTAATCTCAACATATTTGTGTATGTTGTCTAGTTAATAAGGAATTGTTATAATGCTTCATCTAAAATGGTACGATAGAATGCCAAACAAAACCTTGTGGACCAAAACAAACCAGAAGTTAATGGAGGGCCCAATCAAGAAGAGAAAATGGTAATGGGTAGACCGTATCCTGCATAAGGACTCCGAGGAATGTATCACAAGACAAGTATTAGAATGGAATCCAAAGAGAGAGAAGAAAAGAGGACATCCCAAACACACATGGTGATAAAGTTGCCTGGATAAAGTAAAAGCTGCTGGCTTAACGTGGGTCAAATCAAGACTATAGCCAAGGATCTCAAGAGATGGAAAATGACTGGACACCCTCTGCTCCACTAGGATCCCAAAGGATTAATCATCATCATAATGATCCTGTTGTAGTTATTCTGCTCAGTGATGGACATACGAGGTGCTTATTTTATTGCCATAGAGAATGTCACATCCCTGACAGATGCTCAGTCTGTTGCTTCTTCTCCAAAAAGACCCAGAAAGCAAATTCAGTCTTCTGCTAGAGCCTTCGATGAAGCCAAATCTTTCAACAAGCAAGTCCAGAGGAACAGCCAAGACTTCCTCCACACAATGTTTGGCGTGATGTCATTCCCAGAGTAAAGTACAAATCTGAGTCACCCTCTTGTGGCTTAGTAAAATAATACAATAGTTTCTTTATATTGCTAAGCCAAAAGGCAGTTTGTTGCCCCAAATGTTTGTCTCTGATGCCTCGTCACCATCTCGTCATTCAGTAAACAAGACACAGCCTGAGACAGTAGTCCACAGTTCACCTCTTAGTACCGATATCAGGACATTGGGAGCTGATCAGCTTTGTAACACTGACTCTGGCACTGATCCTGATGATGCAGGTGCTCCTGGCTCCAAATACATTCTTGGTATTGAGTCGTCTTATTGAATGCAGACCTCACAAAGCCAGTTTGCAGCAGTGACATCAAAAAAGTGCCAAGCCTTCACACGACCTTTACATCTATTCAGAGCACAGTTATCAGTGGTGTGAGGTGGTGTTTGTCTTTGGCCACAACCATATGTGGGATACTCTTATTGGGCTTAGGTGGGAAGGCTGACATCACATTGACACTGGCCTATTCAAAAGGGCTGGAGCAGAAAGGCCCATGAGCAGTGTGGCAAATCAAAGTCAAATACATGCAGGACCATATCCATAATGAAGACTGTTTTCTGATGTGAAGCACAGACGATTCTTCATGCTACAACGATGGTGGAGAAAAGTCTGGGCAGGTTAAGTGGGCCTGGAACATGTGCTTCGACAAGTAAACTGTTGGGTGGTTGAAGATGTCTGTGTACAATGATAAGTTTGGGTTTGCCCTGATCTTCTCAACCATTCTGACTCTAACAGCCTCATGAAGAATGTTGCTTAACATGGGAATTGGTATTCAGTGGTCTTGGGGTTACTGCGCAGCCAGAGTCAGCCTTACTGTTGATTGCTGTTGTGGGGGGTAGGGGGGTGTCTCACAAGTAACTTCAGAGTGTGGCCCCCAACTCCTGCTGGTGACAGCTTGGATAATTTTTCTAAAATACTTCAAATGAATTTAGGGAAAACAAATAAATATGCACAGGTACATGTCCAACTCATTGTTTAGGTAAGATTTTACTGCATACTCAATAATAAAAATAACGAACAGTGGTTTCTATTCTTTAATGGACCTAAACAGAATAGAGACAATTAAGAGGCTTTGCATATTCTTTGTCTTGTTGGTTTTTTTGTTTGTTTGTTTTACATCTGACATGGGATCCAGGCTTGTCATCAGGGAAGATTTAAGTATTAACAAGAAAGTCTTCACTGTTGCCAGCTCAGAGGATAGAATTTATAGAGCCGGTGTTAGAGTCTACATCAACAAGAGTATGTTTATCACAATAAGGCTATGTCTACACTTGACCCCTTCTTTGAAGGGGGCATGGTAATCAGGCTGATGGGAGATTACTAATCAAGTGCTGTTATAAATATGCAGCACTTCATTAGGCTAATTCTCACCTCCGGCAACTTTGAAGTGCCGGCATGTGTGTAGGTGTGGGCCTTCGAAGTAGCAAGGGCACTTCCAAGTGCCCGCAGCTCCTCCAGCTCCACTGTTCCTCCTGCAGTAGGGGTTGACTGCTGCTGACCCAGTTCCAGGGTGTCCTACCCCATCCTGATAGCCAGCCATGACTGTGGGGACTGATTGGTAGCCCTGCTCTGGTGGGCCTAGTGCTGGCATTTGCTCCAGCCCTGACTGTGGAAGAAGTTGTTGAAGTCCTGGAAAGTCATGGAATCTGTGACGGAGTCCTACTCTTATTCATCAGTCATCTGCATGCAAACCCACAGACATTTGTAAAACAATGTGTCAGATTCTGGGTCACCAATGTGCCATAGTCTATGCAAGAGTGACTTGACATCTGTTTATCTACCCAAAAAACATCCCATGAAAGTGCAGGTCTGCAGAGAAATATTCTCCACAGCTTAGTTTTAAACAGTGCAATCCTTTCTTGAAAATCTAATAAGCCATTTTTAGAAATCAAACACATAAGTCACATTTAGAGTACAAATTAATTGCATATTTCAGTCTAGTCTATTTATAGTGTATTTTATCACAGCTCCATAATGGCAAAAACAGAGCAAAGTGTGTGAGTTGTCCTGGAGAGATGTGTACTAACTTGTGTAGCAAACCACTTTTCAATTAAACATTACTTCAGTTGTCTGAAAGTTGAATATCTAGAATTTCAGGAGTTGTATGTGGTGAAACATGCATTTTGAGTCTGCTATAACGTGGACAGTTCTTTGCTTCAAACTGTTACATAAGGTGATCTGCCAGCTGCCACTCCCCTTTTAATTTACATTATGGCTTTTTTCCATTTCTAATCATGTATAATAAGAATAGTGTTCATAGTTTCAAGCATGTTTATCCCATTTTCAATTTTGAGAGAAACGGTAACACCTTTTTCTGAGCCAACTGTGACAGATTTCCTGGGATGCCACCTGGAACTGCTATACCAGTGAGTCCTTTGGGAAACCAGCCTGGACTCCCTCTCACACTGTGGCTGGGTCTAGACGGCAGGGAACTGTTAGCAAAAGATACGCAAATTGCGCACTGCAATTTGTGTATCCTTTGCTGACATTTCTTTTGGGAGAGGCTTTCCTGTCATTTGGCCCATCCACATGGGGCTGTGTCAGAAAAAGCCCCTCTGCCAGACATCCCTTCAGCCTCATGGCACTAGGTATACCAGGGATGCCAGCAGAGTGCATCCACTTTTCTGAGAGTTGTTTGCACGCATCAGACTTCTGAGAGACTGGCAGTTTCTTGGAAGAAGTCTGCAGGCTGGACATAAACTGTGGTGCTGTGCAGGCTTCTCCAGGTCCTACACATACACCGCCACCACCAAGCTGGGATACAGTCAGCTGAGTTACGTGAATACTTCGCTTCACCACTCAAGAACTAACAATAGAATGGCTCCAGCCAATTCTCTCCAAGCTCCCTAGTCTGGGACCTCAGAGCTGTACCATCTTTCCCTGGTCCAAAGCCTCACCAGTATAAATTTATTACCCAGGACATCCCTCCCTCAGCATGGAGAGGGGCATACATCAACTCTTGTTGCTGAGCAGATGTCCCTTGTTCTTCGAATACCACGTTGTTTTAGATTTAAATGTTATGTAACAATGTTACTAACAACAGAAAGATAGCATTGAAATCATAGGAGGACAGACCAAAATAGGTAACCTAAGAAATGAAAATAAAATTGCAATCTGAGTTCTATAAATCAGGCAGGATTTGAATCAAGTAGTGTCTCACCCTGATGGACAATACAAGGATGTCACAGATCTTCTGTACACAGGTTTAAAATTCTCTTCAGCCTGGGACCACCACCCCAGCTCAGTCTTTGTTTTCCAGAGATGCTTCTGGGTGTTGAGCTGGTAGGAAAAGGGAGTGAGGTGATGATGACGTGATGATGTCATTTATCTCTTTTACAGCTTCCCCAGCATGCTGGAAAGATCCTTTTGGTGTACTATGAATTAAGCAGTCTCTACTGTTTACATACTATCTTTAAGAGAGTTCCATCGTAGGCTTGGAGTAGGTGTTTGTAGTATGGCTTCCCCTCAATGGGCCATCCATTCTATCTGACTTCTCTGTGATTGTACCTGAAATCTCACTAACTTTATAACATATTTCAATAATATACACAAAGTAGTTTCATGTATGGTGATAGCACATAGAATCCAGCAGACTATTAGTATTCAGTAGATCAAGACTTTTAAAAACAATACCTCACAAGGCATATTTTGTACAAAACATACCATAAGCATATAGTGGTGAATATGGGGTACTAGGGTGTTGCTGTGGGGTATATGTGTCATATAACATTGGTGGTCATAAATTCATGAATGTGATGTAGTTCTTCATTAGTATGGTGATCAGTGACAGAGAAATGCTGTTAAGAAAAATAACAGTTTCTGTGAACGAGTTGGAAGAACTTGAAAGCATATGTCAATTAGTATCCTAGCTCCTACTGAAAATCAGTGGGAGTAACGTGCCTAGCTGTGATTGGAATTTTGGAATTGGAATTGGAAAAAGCCTACTCGAAACCAAACATCTCTTTGTAAAAGTTAGGTATATTAACCTCAGTATGCTAGCCAAATGCCAGTGTTATTTTTCTGTATCCTGCCTTATAATCCACCTTCAGGGATTTTCCTACCTTTCTTCCTATTCTTCAACTTCCACAGGTATCCTTGATTTCCTGCACAAAACTACACAGTGATATTGGCACACTGCTAAACACTTTGTGCGTTCAATACCAAAGATTGTTGTGTTACAGTAGGGGGTGAAGTGATTCCTATGGATATCTGTGAAGCATTTGGAATCCATTAGGGTGAAAGGTGATATGTAAAACACAATGGCTATGTCTATAATAGTCCCCTTCTTTGAAGGGGGCATGGTACTCAGCCTGAGAGGGGAATAATAAAAAAGTGCTGCAATGAATATTCAGCACCTCATTAGGCTAATTTTCCCCACAGCAACTTCGAAGTTGCAAACTTTGAAGTGCCAGCATGCTGTGTAGCTGCAGGCACTTCGAAGTGCCCTAACTTCCGAAAGTCAACAGATTGTGCCTACCTGTAAAAGCGTATCGATCTTCTGAGTGTCTCTGTCGACAAAAGGGCCCCCAGGAACAAAACACATTTTGTGTGTGGATGCTCCATGAGTTTTGTTGACAGAATCCCTGTTTTGTAGTTAAACTCTCTAGTGTAACTGTAGGCGCACGCACACACATGCACACACATTCCTGTTGCTCTGATTACTGCCAGTAGTAGTTATGATACCAGTTATGAGAGAGACCACAGGGATGTCTGTAAATTGTAATTTTCCATTATCCTTGGTCGAGATCGCAGCTCTCCTTTTATTTCCTTGTACTTGATGATTCCTACTTTTAACAACCAAAACAAGCCACCAGTATTGTCTCTTCCTGTTCAAATCCCAGATATTTCTGGTTGCAGAGAGAAACCACTCTCTTGTTTTTGTAATTACAAGATTTGTCAACTGACTCTTATTCGACAAGCTCTTGAATTCAATTTTCATTCTAAAACTTTTTCATACCAGCATTCTGTTTTTCTCCTGTCAAACCCTAATATTTAATAAAAATCTCTTTTTGATACCAGAGTCTGTGTCTTCAGCCTGGGGAGTGTGGAAAAACAGATGAAAGACATACTCAGAGACATAGCTAGTTCAATGGATGGCCATAGGAAACACTGCAGAGGAAAGAGGTTGACTTCAAATGTTGAGGGATTTGTGAAAATGTGACATGCAGGATAAAGCACTGTGCAGTTGCTAACATGTGACACAAATAGAAAACAACACTAACTGGCATAGTCTGAAGCAGAGAGTTTCCACATGTCAGAGTGAATTAGTTGCAAAGTTACTACAAATCATGGGCTTCTTTCACATGAATACAATCAAATCCTAGTGCCATAACTGCTTATGGTCTGGGCATATATAACACACACATTAGTGGTAAATAATCTGAAAATGTCTGTTATGCTGAAACCAGTAGGGGTTCCAGTGTGAGGTGGTAGGTGACAGCTAGGGTTGTGCTGTCAGAGGATTTATTTCTGTACTGAAGCAGGTTCTCTGAGTATTTGGGTGGTCTATTCCATCAAGTGACTGATTTCTCTGGTAGTGTAAGAATGCCACCTGGTGACTCCTGCCATAACAATATTGTCCTTTTTAAATCTCACTGTATCATAAGGTTATTCTTTAGAGTGTTCTCATGTGTAAATGAGGGGCTACAAACATTTACAAATTTAGAGCTGAAGAGAATTAATCAATTGGACATAAATATATTGAGGACAATAAGATGCTGGAAACTAATGAAATTTCGCAGTACTGCTAGACTTGAGCCTATAGTGCGATGACATTTCCAAACTTCATAGTATTGCTTATTTGATTTAATTGCTAGGAAAAAAATTCCTTTTGGTGATTTGAGAACCTACAGTACTTTGTCAAATGCGGGTACATTAAGTCTTTGGAACCAGTAGAATGCACTAAAAACAGATTGCCAATAAAATGTTGAGACACTCTCATATAACTGAATCTTGTGGGAAAATATTTAATTTGCAGTGAGGAGAACATCTAACAAGTGAAGGAATCCTATGTACTCCTGTGTTAAGGCTGAATATTATAGATTCATTCTGTGTTTTACTCAGTCTAACTCAAGGCCACTGACTGACCAGAGCCACTGCTGCCGCACCAGAGGCAGTGCCACCATGCACTTCTCCCATCAAGCAGTGGGGCACTGCACAGAGCAGTGAAGGGCGCACCCAACACACAGCTTTGAGGCACACTAAGCACCACTTTGCAGCATGCCAGTGTACCATGGCACACCAGTTGTGGAGCACTGCTGTGAATGACAGAGGTAAGAACAGTTTTGTCATTGGCAGGTGAATCCATAATTGCTCGTTAGGGTAGTAAATGCACCACATTCTCTTGAAGCATGTATTACTAGCCCCTTATAACTAATATCTCATTTAGTAGATGACCCGTTGGTCTGATCCAGTATGTAATATCCCACGTTTGCAAAGCAGTTTATTAAAAGTTTAAAATGATCTGAGACTGTATTAAGAAACAGGATCCAACCTCACACCTCCAAACTCAAAGGGCTTGTCTACAGTTGCCCCCAGCTTCGAAGGGGGCATGTTAATCATGGTAATGGAAGATTACTAATGAACTGCTGTGGTGAATATGCAGCATTTCATTAGGCTAATTCTCCCCTGAAGCAACTTTGAAGTGCCAGCATGCATATAGCTGTGGGCGCTTCGAAGTGCCCACACTACTTCAAAGTGGCTTTACTCTTCCAAGAAAAAAAAAGAAAGGAATGCGGCTACACGCATGCTGGCACTGCTGTGGGGGAGAATTAGCCTAGTGAAGTGCTGCATATTCACCTCAGCACTTCATTAGTAATCTCCCATCACCCTGATTAACATGCCCCCTTTGAAGCTGGGGGCAGGTGTAGACCCAGCTAAACTGGTTTGTCCTTCATTGAAAGTGTGTATTTTAGAGCCACCACTAGTGTTAATGCAATATTATTTAATGAACCCACTACTGTGTAGTCATAAAATTCTTGTTAGCCATGTATTCTTACATGCTTTTTAGAGTTGATATTAGTCTGAAATAAATATAATAGGCTGCAGTATAACTGTTGGTAAGGGTGAAGTTTAGGCAACTAAATGTTTTCTGTCCTGAATTGCTGTTCTGAATGGAGCTTTCATGAGAGCTGTAGTTTTATCAGTTTCTACTCCACTGCATTCAGAGGTTTCTATAGTAATTGCTATGGCAACGCTGATGCAAGAAATGTTCCCACAAGGGACCAGCTGTGAACAATGACAAATTACTGGAAACATTTTGCTGCATTTTGATTAAAATATGGAAAATATCATTTCAGAAATTATTATATAAATAGTAAACAATTACTATTTACTGGGTAATATGGTCGTTTTCCTGATAAAGATCTAAAAGCAATATTCGGTTGCAGAGTAAATACCATATGAAAGTCTTTCCTATTACCTCTGTGGATTCAGGGGTATTGTCAGAATGTTCAGGCCTAAAATTTTGTTGAAGATATTTTAATTTTGAAAAATAATCCAGATGCTAAATATGTATCATGTATGTATAAATAAGTAAATAGTACTTCCATAATTATAATTTAACAGATAAATATGCTTATTACAGAAGAATACTGTTAAGAGACTGATCTTTATTTCCTGACCCAGTCTCATGATATAGATTATGGTTACAAAAGTCACATGGTAGGGGTCAATATTCATTAATTCTGGTGGCTAGTCTTAAATGGCCATAAAATCTATTTTAATTATTCTGTGTCAGTTCAAGAGGTTGGAATTCTATTACCATTTCTAGAGCTGTGCTGACATCAGTCGATGTGCACAAGTGGAGATTGTCTGTCTGGTACCAAATAGTACTGTATATATTGAAAAATCTGATTAAACACAGCATTGTTGTACATTCAGAAAGGCTTTGTTCATGCAGTCTCTTTATTCTGAATGAAAGGTGAAGTAATACAAACAAAGACAAAAATTATTCATTGTATATTACATGGACATAGGTTATTGTTTTAACTTCAGTGCATTTTACAGCTTGATCTGTTGGTCACTCGAGGGTCTGTCTACAATAGGAGATTAGGTCATATTTTTAAGGTAGATTTTTTTTTTTTTTTTAAAGCACCTGATTTTATAAAGCTGAGGGGGCATGTCCGCAATGGCACATGAAGTCATTGGGTGTGCATCCCCATTAGAGTTGGGAGCTATGACTTTGTCAGCAATGCACTGTGGGTATGTATCCCACAGTTCCGGCTGCCTCCTGGTATTGTGGGTTAAGCTCTGTGTCTGATGGGACAAAAAAAGTGCTGTGGGTGGTTCTGGGTATGTGTCGTCAGCCTCCCATAGTGCATTTATCTTCTCTCTTCCCTTTTGAAAGCAACAGCAAAAAGTGTTTTCACACCCCTTTTTGACTGGCTATCCATGCAGGCACCATTGCCAAGCTAACACGGAATCCATCCAGCTTTAACAGTTGGGGCAGATATTGTGAGCATGTCACACTTTATCCTGCAATATGAGCAGAGTCTAAGCAGCATTCAGAGCAGTGAAGGCTCTGATGAGAACACAGACACACAAATGTGAAGCATTAGAGAGGAGGCACAAGGAGATGCTGGCTACACTCGATGGTTTGTAAGCAGTGCACCACCAGGTCTGGTGCCATGAAGCAACCTGAGACTGGTGGGACTGCAGGTATGGGATGATCAGGAGTGGCTACAAAACTTCCGTATGCATAAGGCCATTTTCATGGAACTTTGTGATTTTTTTTCTCCTGCCCTGAAGTGCAGCGATACCAAAATGAGACCTGCTCTGACCATTCAGAAGCAAGTAGCAATAGTGCTATGGAAGCCTGCTATGCCAGTGGCCAACCAATTGGGAGCAGGTAAATTTGTACTGAAGGCTTCTATGATTCGGGTAGCCAAGGTAATCAATACCCTTCTGCTTTGAAGGACAATGACTCTGGGAAATATGCAGGACATAGTGGATGGATCTGCAGCAACAGAGTTCCCTAACTGTGGCTGGGTGATGGAAGGAATGCACATCCCAGTGTTGGTGTCAGCCCATTTTACCACAGAGTACGTAAACCACAAGGGAGTACTTCTTGATGGTGTAGCAGGTATTAGCTCATTTCACCCACATCAACGTTGGATGGTTGGGAAATATGCAGACTAGGAACTGTCGTCTGTTCAGAAAACTGCAGAATGGAACTTTTTTCCCCAGACCAGAAAATCACCATTGGAGATGTGGAGATGCCAATAGTAGTCCTGGGAAGTCCATCTTACTCCTTGCTCCCTTGGCTCCTGATCCATAAACAGGCAGCCCTGGACTGCAGTAAGGAGCAAGTGCAGAATGGTGGTAGAATGTTCATTTGACAGTTTAGAAACCAGGTTCAGGAGCCTCCTGACTCAGTTGGACCTCAGCAAAAGCAACATTCACCTTGTGGTGGCAGCCTACTGTTTGATCCATAGCTTATGTGAGATTAAGGGGTGAAATTTCATGCCAGGCTGGAGGGCTGAGGCAGAGCACCAGGCCACTAACTATGAGCAGCCAGACACCAGGGCAATAAGGAATGCGAAGATAGAGGGACTGTTAATTAGGGAGGCTTTGAACAGCTTTATGAAGTCCAGACAGTGACTTGACAATTGTCTTGCTCTTAATGAGGTACCTCCTGTATGTGTGCTGGCCTGTAAACCTTGTAAACTGCCTCCGCCCCAAGCAACACAAGCAATTAGACTTTTTTGAGAGCATAATCATTTTTTCAGGGACAAAATGTAGCACACAGTAAAGGAGTTAATGGCATGGGCTTCAGTGGTGGGTGTAAGCAAGGGCAAAATGGGTTTTGCCATCACAGGTGGGGGAGTGTCAGCCCTCTGCTCTCAGAAGCATCATTGTGAGTGGAATGCAAGTTTGCACTTGATTTCCCCCTAGCATTCTGAGGTGCCAATGTGTGATAATATGGAGCATGGCGAGGAGGTCAAATGGTTCATCATAGGCTGCAGTGGTGCTCTGTTATCTGCACCATCAGCTTCAACATCTCCTCCTGGCTCTGGACTTTACACTCTCTTCTCTTCCTGGTCTGCCTTCCTGTCCTCCAGCATGATTCTCCTCCATGCGTTTAACCAGGCCCTGGCTGCGTAGGCAGCTTGTTTGTGCTATAGGAACATATATTCCTGTGTTCATTTTCTCTTTCAGATCTGTGTCAGTCTTACAGCTTGATGGTCAATGAGCCCACTGTTGAGCACACTGCAATAAAACATAAGAGAAGGGCAGACATTAGGGAGATATGCTTACTGTAGAAGAGAGACATTTTACAGCACACAAAGTAATTTCATGAACGAGACTCTGTAGCAATGAATAAGGATGTATTACGTACTAGGACAAATTTTTGCTTCTAAGCATCCTCTGTGAAGCAGGTATTACACAGAGATCTTAGGGGACCTGCTTGACTCACTTTGCTTCCAGTCATGGGAAGGCACAGACTGGGGCATGCTTTCAAGCCTGTGATTCCAAAAGTGGTTTCTGCTCCTGTGCAGGCTGCAAGCAGGTGGAGGGCTTGTTGGCTTTCAGGGCTATGACCGTCATAGTCAACACATGCTTCCCCTTTCCACTTTGCTGGGGTATTGAGAGTTTCTCTTCCCCCAGGGACTTCGGGAAAGGAAGGGAGTGGCGGCAGGCATGGTGGCGCAGCTTGTGCTAGTGGGGCTATAAGGAATTTGTGGCCCTCAGAGTCACCATGTGGTTCTCTTCCACACTTTGCTCTAGGCTTCAATGCACGATGTTAGCTTGCTTAGACTAACCCACATTGATAAGGAATGGATGCTGACTAAATTTGGGCAGAAAGCTCGTTGGTGTGCTGCACAGCTCTGTGGTGCAATGACATCAGATTACTTACTGCTGTCCTGGCATGGAAAGGTGTCCTATTGTGGAGGCTGGAATAAGGCAGGCCTCCCTAGAAACCACATGAGAAGAATTAAAGAGTACCTTTCTGAGAGCTTTATGGAGATAAGCCATGAGGATTGTTCCCTCTGTCCCCAGACACACTGACAATTGGTTTATTTTGGGGGGTGAGGATTTTGGGCGGGGGGGGTGGGGGGGAACTGTATATGTAGGTATAGGTACAGCATCCACCACAAATCACACCCAACTGCCTTAACTCACTTTTAGCATGATTAAAAATGAGAACTCACCAGAGATGCCCTTCCTGCCATTTGGATCCAGCTGTAAAATATCCTGGAAGGAGGGGTTGAGATCCAAAGATAAAAAAAAAGTTCCTGGCTGTTGGGGAGATCAGGTGCTCCATTTGCCTGCTGACGATCGTCGTCATCCTCCTCTTCCTCATCTACCATGTCTTCCTTGCAATTGCCAGAAGTTGCTTAAGGAATCTCTTGGGAGATATCAACAGACTGTTTGGGGACAGTGGTTGGGTCTCCTTCTAGAAGTCCATACAGCTGCTCATGGCAGCAGCACGTCTCTGGTGATGACCCAGAACATCTGTTTGCTTCCTTTTTTTTTTCTTGGTATGCCTGCCTGAGCTCCTTTCTTTTACATGGCACTGTTGGGTGTACATAATGTATCCATTTTCTGCCATGCCTTGTGAAACCTTGGCATAGATGTCTGTGTTCCTTTTGCTGCTGCGTAGTTCTGCCAGTACAGCTTCTTCCACCACTCCCTTCCACAGCAATAAGGTCATGGATCTCCTCTGTGCGGAAGCTTGTCTACAACCTTGGGAATCAATGGCCTGATGTGCTACTAAGTTGTTCTGCCTGCTCCACATGCCACACTGGCCAAAAAGGAAATGAAATTCAGACTTTCCCAGGTCATTTCCTGCACACCTGAGAGCAGCAGAGCTGAAAATTGTGGCTAAAATGGTCACATTGGGGTATTGTGGGCCACCTCCAGGAGTCCAAGAATGTCAAATTTCTCAATGCTCCATCTGCACTACCTTAAATTCAAGCATTCAAGGTTGAATTTGGCATTACCCCTTGTGGAAAAGCAGGAACACCAAAGTCAATATTAGGAGCCCTTCAAGTCAGCAAAATAGACCCTATAGTATGGACTGAGTGCTTAGAAAATCGACTTAAGTCAGGTAAGTTCAGCCTAACATCCTAGTGTAGACCAGACCTGGAAGTTTTATTGGCATGTGACCTGCAAGGGAGAATACTAAGTCATTATTTAAAAATGTGACATGACAAATTCATTACTGGGAAAAAAAGTACTGTCACCATTTTAAAGACATAGTATATTGCGACCAAATATAGACAATAGAAAGGCCTCAGCATTATTAAATATGGTGGAAAATAGTGTTTCTAAATATATTGGACCAATGTCTGCCCTTACTCACATCTGTAGAATTCACAGATGTTGCACAGATAAATGAGGAATGAATTAAACTCAAAATTTACAAGTAATTTTGATTTTTTTTTTGGAATAAACAGACTGCCCAATGATCCAAGTGTAACGAAATATGTGCCAGTCAAATGGCCTGGTAAATTTAAGTGTTGTATCGTTGGACACTGATACATTGAATTCATTTAAATAGTAAATATTTCTCCAAATTTTGATTTAGTGTCCAAATTTTTGGTAAATTCATAGTCCTATGTGGAGCACATGATATGAATGAAATGTTTCAAAACTGAGTTTGAAATAAAATCTAACATACTTCTTGCTAATCAGAGAAAAGCATTTGTTGTTTGAAGTACTTAGGTACTGGGCATGTCTGTTCTAAAGATGTTTCAAAGGAGAGGATTCCTTTAATTGTTTGTTAGTTACAGAACAGTGCATTTGTATCTAGTGAGGCCTAGAGGCCAAAAGAATAAAACATTGATGTCTCATCCTCTGGATTTTGGTACTGAGTTCAAAATGAATTGTTAAATTAATTATATTTAGGCTTTGATTTGGCAAGAATCTCACCGAGCTGGATGAGAAATGGTTTTCCAGTCTTGAGAAAATTGAGATTTTGAATTTTTTGCCTTGCATGAATCAGGCTGAAATCTTTAGGAGGGTTAGAAGGGGGCGGTTGAAACATTTCTACCTAAATTTCAACCACTATAATTTTTTTTACTATAATTAGCTAGAATTTGAATCCAAAATCTTTCTGAAACAGAAGAACAGAGGTTTTTGTTTAGAAATTGCCCCCTGCCCACAATCATTTCACTAACTGATACTCCCCTCCCCCCAAAAGCTTTTCAAACTGACAAAATTTTCATAAAAGAAACTTTTTACTTGTAATACTTAGCTTTTCATGAATTTGCATTTGCCAGTGAAAAAACATTAGTTGAAAAATTCCCAATCAGCTCTAGATCTTAAGACTTATTGCTCATGTACTTAGTTATGCATGTGCTCAGCAAATTGTAGCATTGAGTACTGATTCTATGTGGCTTATTATTGGACAATAATCCACAAGGTAGTTAAATGGAATTTGGTGTAGTTTCTACAATTCTCTGCTGTAGAGAGTCTGAACACAGAGCTAGTTTAGACACTGAATTATGTGGCTATTTTTCATCTTTGTAGGGGGTGGTTACCGCACATCAGAGTTAAATATTATTGGCAAGGCTATAGGCACTTGGAAAATTGTTTCTTTTTTTTTTTTTTTTTTGACTTCTCAATGCTGATAGATTTGTAACTTTCCTAGAGTTAAAGTCTGTCTTTGTTTGCAAAAAAGAGATGTGGCATATTATATTTTTATAGTTCAAATGACTATTCCTTTACACAACAATAATCTTTTTTTGTGAAAAATATTTTGAAAGCAACTGTCTGCCTTTAATTGATACAATTTTATCAAAGCAAGTCTCCTTCCTTGACTGACTGGCTTAATGCCATGTCCCTAAAGACCAGCTATCAAAAGTAGTGTACAGATTCCTTTAAAAGAATGACAGATAAGTCTTCTACGGTACAGTACTTGTGAAGGATTCTAATAAGATGATTGCAGTTTGAATAATGAAATTGTTATTTATATATAAATATGTGTCTCATCCTTCCATAGCACAAACGGACAATACCATGTGGGAAAATAAATAAAGATTCAAAATGAGGAAGCAGGAAAACAGTAATGGGAGAGTTTTAAAATAATATTGGATTCCTTTCTTTAGAACAAGTAATAGGTTTGTAATTTTGATCTCTTGGTTTAGCATTTCCAAGTAAATAATTTACAATACTGCAGACAGAAACCCACAGCTTCTTTTTGAGCATTAGATTTTATAGTTACCTCTAAAAATGAAGTCAGGTGACCTAGGTTCAAAAACAAGTGTCTTATGGAAGCTAACTTCTGGTTTCTTTACCATGGATGTGATGAGATGGAACTTGAGTGATTTCTGAAAGGATTTTAGAAGTTTCCCTTGAAAACACCAGTAACTCTATTTGATTAGACAGCAGTATTTTTCTGACCATGAGTTTTACTGAGAGTTTCTTTCTGTTTTGGAAACAAAATGGAGTGAATTCTGTTTCCTTGAACTTGAATATTATGTCTTTTTTTTTCTGGGGGTTTTTGCTGGTGTTCTCATAAGTGGTCATTTAAGCAATGCCATTGGATCTTTTTTTTTTGTCATGCATACTGGATTTTGTCCATACATTTGATATTAACATGAAAATTAGCAATATTTATAACTGTAGTTCTATTTCATAAAGTAGCTGCATAACATACTCACAATGGCACAGCAATTGAACAAACTAATATAAATGTTGCTGCCTTGTTTCCTCCCAGTATTTAGTAAATTACATGGGAGTATTTCTAGGCTGTTTCTGTTTAGCCATACTGCTAATCATCTCAGAGTTTTTCTGTTTCATGGATGCAAAATAATGCTGTAAGTATTTTTAAAAAAAGGCAAACAAAACCAAACAGATTTCCCAATAACGTTAATACAACCGTACCGTTGAAATGTTTGGAAGTGCAATGTAAAGTAAGGACTCTTAAACTCCAGTGGTGGAGTGGGAAGGTGCAAGAACTCCAGCATCTTGCAGACATAATGATACAAGAGGTTTGTTCAATGCTACCAAAGTTGTTTATGGACTGAGAAACCATGAAATCAATACCCTGATATCAAAGGATGGTACCCAACTCTTCAAAGACAGTGAAGCCATTGCTTCTCACTGGAGGGAGCAATATAATGAGCTCTTGAACCACCCACTGTGGTCCTAGAATCACTTGACCAAATCCCTCAGCAACTAACTAGAGAGGATCTTGCAACACTTCCTACCCTCAGTGAGGTCCAAGCTGCCATCAAAGTGAAAGTGTAACAAGGCCACCAGCCTCGATGGAATCCCCACTGAAGTCTTCAAAGAAGGTGAGCTAGAGCTCCACAAACAGCTCCATCTCCTGATTCTCAAGATCTGGGATAGGGAGCAGGTGCCACAAGATTTCAGAGATGCACTGATCTTCAGTCTTTTCAAGAAAGGCAACAGGCTGGACTGTGGAAACTATTGTGGTAACCTCGTCCTGGCAACAGCACAGAAAATCTTCGCTCAAATCCTTGAAAACTGACTTCTGCCACTCTCAGAAGAAATGCTACAGAATCCCAGGGTGGCTTCTAACCATTCCAAGAAACAATAGATTTGATCTTCACTGCTCAGCAACTGCAAGAAAAGTGTCATGAACACAACCAAGCCTCATATATGAGTTTCATTGACCTGACCAAAGCATTCGCCTCAGTCAGTCATAATGCCCTGTGGACCATCCTCTCAAAGATTGGGTGCCCCAAAAATTCATTAGCATTTTAAGGCTGCTTCTTAACGACATGACTGCCACAGTGAGGTCAAAATGGGAGTTAAACAAGGTTGTGTCATTGCCACATAACTGTTCTGCGTCTTCACCACCATGAGTCTTCACCTCACTGATGACAAGCTTCCAGATAGCATGAACATTGTCTGTAGAATGAATGAGAAGTTTTTCAATCTCTGGATACTGAAGGCTGAAAACAAGATCTCCACAACCTCAGTCATGGAGCTCCAGTATGCAGATGACAATATGGTTGTTGATCTTTCTCCCACACCCCTTCAGACCATCTTGAGTGCCTTCACTGAAGCATATGAGAATCTCAGCCTTGCACTGAACATCAAAAAGACCACAGTGCTCAACCAGCCTTCACCAATTGGACGATCTCATGCACCACCTGTTGAAGTCAATGGAGAACTGCTGGAAAATATGGAGCACTTCCCATACCTTGGAACTCATCTTTCCATTAAAGTTGACATTGGTGCAGCAATCCAGCATCGTCTGTGCTGTGCAAGCTCTGTTTTTGCCTGTCTGAGACAAAGGGTCTTTGAGAACAGGGACATCTATCTCAAGACAAAGCTCCTTGTATACCGTGCAGTCGTTGTTGGGGGCCAGTGGAAGCAATATAAGGACATGCTGAAAGCACACATGGAAAAAAATGTAGCATTGGTATCGACACTTGGAAGAACCTTGCCCAAGACCATTTCTAATGGAGAATGGTAATTCATGAGGGGTGGTGCAACTTGAAAGGTCCTGCCACAGTGCAGATGAGGAGAGGCAGAGAAGAAGAAAAGAGCATCAGAAACTGCCCCTTGCCCCTTCTAACAGCTACTAACACCTGCTTCTTCTGTGGTGAGATCTGTGGCTCCAGAATTGGGCTGATCAGCCATAAATGGACTCACAAATAGGAGAATAGGTGGGTGACATGAAGACGCCCTACTTGTTATCGAGTGACTGCCAAGAGAGAGCAACTGTAATTGATCACACTAATTTGCAGTACTTAAATCTTCAGAATAAAAATATATTAAATCCTTAAATCAGGCCAGCATTTCTTCAGCAGCTGAAATGCTATATTAGTAGGGGCTTTGACAGTTTTTACATCAAAATCTAAAACTACCTTTTGATCTTCAAAGTGTTCCCTTTAGAATACAATATTTGAAAATACTCTGTTTTTACAAGAAATTAATCAAATCCAAATATGGAGAAAGATGATGTGGTCTCTGGTACTCTGGAGTCAGGATATTTCACAGTGCTTTGCGTTGATTCATGAGATAAATAATATATTATGAAGAAAACATGGAACAACAGTTGGCATAAGACTTCTTTCATTTACTGTATTTGGCTCAATGATTCAGCTTTTCATTTGAATACATTTAGATTCTCAGAGTCTGTTTTCTTATTTAATTTCCTACTTACAGTTGTCTGACACTTCTGCATAAAAATGTTATGCTCATATTTGGTATGTCACCATATGCTGTTTAAATTCCTCATCCACTCTTGATGAATAATTTTGTTTCTTTTTAAGCAGTTTGAACCCAATCATGCTATGCTAAGTAGACACTTATGACGTGCTCAGTACCCATGATTCACCCTCACGGGAGCTAACGAAACTCAGGTCTATGGGACTGAAAACTAAATTTTATGGGCTATATTCTACTTTGTTAGGCTTGTGCAAACACTGCCTTTTAGGTGGTGTTGGAGCAAAACTGTGACTGTCCATTCTTTGAGTAAAAGAGTGCAGTCTTTGCTGAAGGGAACAAAAACTCTTTTTTGTGAATCTGAAAATCACAATCACATTCACACACACACACAAGCTACAATCCCTAAATATATTGCAATTAGTTTTTTCATGAGCTAGTCATGCAAACATTTAAAACAAAAGTATAGTTTAAAAATTGTACAAATAGGGTATTTTGCTTTATAAGGTGTTTTAAATGAATACCAAAAGTACATTGGTTTATTACTTGTAATGAACAGCGTCAACAGATTCAACTCCAGTTGATTTAGTGTGCATAAAAATGCTCTTGTGTATCTGCCTTCACCAGGTAAATCCCCTGTGAAAATGTGCTTACATCAAGAACATAAATGTATAAAAGTGTTTTAAAAATAAATTTGTTCTTATATAAAGTATTTTGTTTTATGCTTTTTGATGAGTTGCCAGCAATTTCTGTTCCAGAGGATAGTTTTTACCTCAACATTCTCAACAGTCAGTCTTATTATTTAACAGTATGCTGTTAAAATATTCACAGCTGTAGAAACATCCTTTATTTTTGCCAAAGATTAACTGTTGGAAAAGAATTTTTACTTTCCAAAGGCTTGACTCCAGGTTGTTTGAACTCCCCCTTTATTATCTGCATGGTATCCAAGCAGATTAGTTTGCAAGCCCCACTTTCATCTTCAAACAGATGTAACAGCTGTGCCTTTTTAAATAGGTAACAAGAAACACGAAGTTAATTTGTGGTCTATATATAGACTGCTATTGCAGACAGAGCTGGTTCTACAGGTGGAAAGACTGTAAGATCAAGCATACGTATCAAAAGTATAATTTCAAACACAATTAAATCCTGCATGTTACCACATTATCATGGTTTAAGACATGCAGCACGTTTCTCTTGCTTCTCAAATTGATAGTGTTAGGTCCCAGAGTACAGCAGAAGGTACACAGGAAGTCACTAATAGTGTTGTGAAGTTTGTGTTAATTTGAGCTCTGTTCAAAAAAGTGGTAATGTAAAAACAATACGTTTTATATTAACAGCTACATTTCTTGTCTATTCACAATAATATCTGCACATTTTAGTGACAAACACACAGTTTTATTGTTTTTAATTCCGGTGACAGTTATTGGAGTCAGAGCTGGTTTCTGCTGTGATTTGGTGCATCTTTAGCAAATGTGGATTAGGTTCCACTGGCCTGGCCAAGATCACTTGTGTCTATAGCCTCAGTTGAATGGAATGGGAATGTAGAGGGCATTTAATTGTCAGAATTTTTATGGCTAATGGTGATGTATGAAAAGGGAAAGAACCCAGTATGGTGTTCAGACCCCAGGCTGAGTTAGGAGGGCTGACAAGTAGGGGAGAAAAAAAAATACTTAGAAAGCTTTTTCATACTTGTAACTGGAGTAAATTAGATGTGTGGCATCTGTGATATATGATAAACATGGAAGTGCACAATGCTGTTTGTTAAGATTTTCCATAAAAAGTGCTCAAAGGAGATATCAGTAATTCTTTGCTTCATGACAAGTCTTTATGCAAGCTAATTTCAAATTACTGTGTCTACTGTTCTGCAAATAGAAGAGGAGAGAAAATTGTTTTTCTCACAATATCATGTAAAGGAAGAGGCCACGACTCACTGACCAGAAGACTAAGAAGGTGTTTTGCCGATGACCTTTTACAGTTCCCTTATTAAGCTCATCTCTCACAGTTGACGTAGTAAATAAAATTATGCCATGCCAGAGGTGGAGACAAAATATCTTTATTTACTAGGCGGGTAGATGATGGATGAATATAAGGAACCATGGTAGCAAGGGAAGGTAGGTTGAAAACGGAGGGCTGAAAGTACCACGCACCAAACACATAGGCAGGTAAATAGGGAGAGCAATGGAAGTTTCCTACCTTGCCTCATGGATGTTGGTATTAAGGACTGCTGGCAATCTCCTCCTCCTCCTCTGAGAGGGTGTTGTTGGATATTGACTGGAACAGCAGTGACTTAGAATTCCTAACTAGCCTTCACCCTACCCCCTTTTTCCACCACCTTACATGTGGGTGAGTCCTACCCATCTGTGAGTATGTGTGCTCCTTAGTAAAATAACAAACACTAAGACATTCCGCTCCAACTAGGGAGCAGCTGCCTGAGGCTGAGAGCTACCACACCCTGTCAGAGACAGAGAAAGTGACCTTGGCTCAGGAAGGTGGCTATTCCAAGCCAACTCTCGCTTGGGAGCTCTCCAGATTGCTTCTCCAAGTCTCTTTACCTGGATTCCTGTCTCTTAGAAACACCTGCCTTCTCTTTCCCATTCTTTCTAACCTTCCTCCCTTTTTTTTTCCCTTTTGGGAGGAAAAACAACCCTGCCCAACATGGTGGACTCTTGTTGTTATAATCAAACAAAATGGCACCTCTGAGCTACATAATCAAACCCCTTTTCAATGGCCAAGCCTCAGTTTAAACAAGAGATTGAAACTGTTAAAATTAGAGGTGAAAATAAGCTAGTGTTCCCTGGTCTGCCATTCCAGTAAGAGTTGGCAGGGGCACTCCACTGCAGGAGGAGGCAGGGTGCATGCTATCCTGGGTTCCTGGGACTCTGCTGCAGGCTGCCACTGGTCCAGGATTGCCTGATTTCCCCTCCCAGGTGCCATTTAGGGGACAGCATGGGGGACTGAATTCCATCTCCCGATTCCTACCGATGCTGCTTGTTACTTGCTGTTTCTCTTCTGACACTGTCAGGGAGTGAGAGAAAAGTACAGAGTTCACTTGCCTTCCTCTCTCCCTTCCCTCTGGTGCAGGGAGAGAGCACAGGAGTGAATGATCCAGGCTGTGAACTTTTCTCTGCTTAAATTATATTTAAATGAGCTTGATCTGCAGTGTTTTTTATTTTAAAGCTAATATCCCACGGTACAAAATAATTGACATTTATATTATGTTAGCACCTTATATAAGCATTTAAGTAACATTCATGAGTCAGGTTTAGATTACTACTTACAGACTTCTACAGCCTGTAGATGTGGAGGTGGCTCTAAGAAGAAAGCAGCATTATTAGCTTTCTCCAGTCTGTCTATCTATGGTCTGTTTCTTCTTTCCCACTCCTTTGGCAATGTCCAGCTTCATACTGGGTATTTAGTGGTAGAGTCCCAGGTTGGAAAATGTGAAGGTTAAAGCATCTGGTCTGTAATAATTTATGAATAATGTATGAAACCTGGTTATTGGGATAGTTACTGTATGGCTACACTGAGTGATTCGAAGATTTACTTTTTACATGTGTTGATTTATTTCAGGAGCAGGGTAGTTAGGAAACAAGGAAGAAAGCGGGAAAATGGCTAGATTAATAATGTCCTTTTAAATTTTCAAAATAGCTAAAAAGACTCAAGTTATTAAACTGAGAAGATGGTACTTCCACAGGCTTCAGGTAAATTGCAAGACTTGCATTGCCAAATCTGAGAGCTAAAAGATCTAAAGGACACTAATCTGTTAAATAGTCAACTGTAGAAGTTTGTGCACATCTGTGTGTACCTAAGTATTATTTTCTTCTTGCAGGTTTTGGTAATTTTCCACATGGATCAGCTATCTCTGTCCCTTAAAATTTGCTCTTTCTCATTCACAGTATCTCTTCTACATTCCCCAGGTAGATGCTGCCTGCTTAGTATGCCCAACCTCTCTCAAGGCTGGGGTATTTCTCGTAGTGTCCCTTTTACCCTGAGTTCAGGCCCATGAAAATTAACCTTCTATGCTGGTATGTGGGCATTTTCCTATTAGTAGCTCCTCTATTAACTCCCTATGCACTAGTGTTCTCTCTGTTGGTGCACCTTATCTTTGTCTTTGCTTCATTTTCTGTTCTCCCCGCCCCCCCCCCAACCTCTTTTGATTCCAGAAAGACAGGTAAGATGATATCAGACAGGTAAACTACATTGCACATGATACTAATTTAAAAAAAAAGAGGATAATTCCCCCATTTATTGTTCAGAGACTACTGCAGGATCGAAGAAGCAACATCTGATTGGGCCACACCCACAGGATTAAGGGGATTTAGGGATTTTAGGGAAAACTCAATAGGCACATAGACTCTTTGAAAATCTTTTACATTATGCTTTGATCCTACTGAAGAGATACAAAATTGTTTTTTTGAGAGACCTGTTCTGGATCACTGTATTCATCATAGTCCACAAGCTCCTGAAGGAGAGATGTGGAGGCCCTGAACCCCATAGGCCTGATGAATAATCATGGGTGTTTACAGTAACCTAGGGACTCAGCCTAGGAAAAGGAGGAGAACTATGGAGTCCAGTACAGAACAGTTATGGAGTCATGGCCTATAATCTAAGGAGGTACACTGAAGCCACGTCTACACTAGCCGGCTATTTGAAGTAGCCATGCCAACTTTGAAATAGTGCCCGCCGCGTCTACACATGCCGAGTGCTATTTCAAAGTTGAAATCGACGTAAGGCGGCGAGACGTCGAAGTCGCTGTACTCATCAGGAGATGGGAATAGCGCTCTACTTCAACGTTGAATGTCGAAATAGGGCACGTGTAGACGATCCGCATCCCGCAACATCGAAATAGCGGGGTCCTCCATGGCGGCCATCAGCTGAGGGGTTGAGAGACGCTCTCTCCAGCCCCTGAGCTCTATGGGTGCCGCGTGCAGCAGCCCCTTAAAGCTCCCCGCCCCCTTATTTCCTGTGCAGGAAGCTGAGAGCTTGTGCAGGCAGCAGCACAGCCATGTGTACAGCCTGCACGTCCTCAGCAGCCCCAACCTACCACCCTGCACCCCATGGCATCCAGCCAGCCCCCCAGGCGCCCACAGGTCACCCCCCCCAAGGGGACCCAGGCCTCCCAGCGTGCCAGCCAGCGGGGGAAGAGGCAGCGGGGCCCCTCCTGGACGGAGGCTGAGATCCGGGACCTGATGGGGCTCTGGGGCGAGGAGGAGGTGCCCCAGGTAATGGGGAGCAAGAGGCGGAACGCGGATGCATTCGCTCGGCTGGCCAAGAGCCTGGCTGCCCGGGGTCACCTTGCCCGCACTCCTGACCACGTCAGGAGTCAGGTAAAGGAACTGCGGCAGGGTTACACCCGGGCCTGGGACACGGCCAGCTGATCTGGGGTCGCCCCCGCTGCTTGCCCCTTTTACAGGGAGCTCAGGGCCATCCTGGGCCCCTGGTACACCTCCTCCCCCCTGGCCACCCTTGACACATTGGGTGATGAGCCCCAGCAGGCCCCGGAGATGGAGTCTGCCCCGGAGGACAGCCCTGCACCCCAGGGCCCCCCCCAGGAGCCCACCCCTGGGACACCGGAGGAGGAGGAGGAGGCCTCCAGTGACAGGGGGCTGCTGATAGACCTCCTCTCCCGCAGCTCCAGCAGGGCGTCCGCTCGATGGGTGTCCCCTGACCATGGGAGTGGACCATCAGGTATGTATCCCCCCCAGTGCACAGCCCCGGGGTTAAGGGGCGGGGACAAGAGACATGACCAGGGCCCTCCACACACCCAGATGACCATGGCCCTGAGGACAGCAGTGACATGTCCCTCAGAAGAGTCCATCAGCCCCTGTCCCCCAGCAGGACAGCGCCAGGGATGGGGGGAGCGGAACCTAGGGTCCCCCGGGGGGAGGGGGGTTGGACACCCATCATCATCAGCATCTCTGGGGGATGGGGATGGGGAACCAGCAGCAGAGGGGTGGGGGGACAAGGGCCACGGGTCAGGGCCCAGACTAACGGCTGTCTCTACTCTTCTTCCCCCCTCTGTTCCACAGCTGCACCATCGGAGGGCCCGGAGAGCACTGGCATGGCGTCAGCGGTCTCGGACAGCCCACCGGGGCCATCCCACCAGGCCAGCCCCTCAGCAGAGCACGGACCAGCCCCAGGACGAGCCCAACAGCGGCAGAGCCATCTGTGGGCATGCACGGACCCACTGCTGCTCGCCAACCTCCGGCGTCAGCTGGAGGTGTCCGAGCGGCGCCTGCAGGTGGAGGAGAGGCGGCTCCATCTCCAGGAGCGAGCGCTGGCCTGGCGCCAGGAGGCTTGGGGGGCCTTCATGCGCACCTTCGAGGACATCGCGCGGCACTTGGTCCCCCCGCTGCTCCACCCGCCACTCCGCCTGCTGTCCCTCCACCATCAACTGTCCTGGGGCCTGCCACCGAGGGGGACCATGGGCCTCCGGACTCCGCCCTGCCCTATCTGCCGGTTCTCCCGGCCCCCACCCAGCCTCCACCGGGCCTCCGGCCGAGACGTGGGTCGTGCCCCCCACACCAGGCGCAGGACAATAGGGGGTGCGTGGCCGAGGACGTTGCCCCCCAAACCCCCCTCTGGCCCCCTCCTTTGGACATATTCCCCCCATCTTTGTAAATAGTTTTTGTTCTACCCCTGTTTTGTACCTGCCTCCCCATGTACATAGTTCCCCCCTTCTTCTGTTAATAATTAATACAGGTTGCACAGTTTTTTGTTTTTTTTTTTTAAAAATTCCATTTATTGCACAGAAGTGTGGGGGGGTGTGCTCTCTGGTTCTCTGTGGTGTGGGCGTGGGGGCAGGGAGTGTTGTGGAGGATGGTGGGGTGCAGTGGGTGGCTCACCTGCAGCTGGCCCTACCAGCATTCACCCCGCAGCCTGGTCAAAATGGGCCCGCAGGGCCTCCCAGACCCGGATCCCCTCAGGGTCGACCTGGTGACTGGGGGCAGCGGGTGGCTGGACGTTGGCCTTGCCAGCCTCCACAGCCCAGCCCTGGAAGAAGGCCTCTCCCTTGCTCTCCACCAGGTTGTGGAGTGCACTGCACGCGCCCACAACCTGGGGGCTGTTGGTGAGGCCTGCATCCAGGCGGGTGAGGAGACACCTCCAGCGCCCTTTGAGGTGGCCGAAAGTGCGCTTGACCACCTGGTGTGCATGGTTCAAGCACGTGTTGAACCGCTCCAGGCTGGCTGTGACGTGGCCCATGTAGGGGTGCATGAGCCAGGGCCAGAGGGGGTACGCTGCATCTGTGACGAGGCAGGGGGCATGGTGGTGTCCCTGTTAGCTGGTGGCCGGGTAACATGCGGTGAGGTACCAACTATGCCCTTGTTACCATCTGAGTCTTTAACTGCTAGAGCGCAGGGCTCCTTCGCAGCGGGCAGCCTGGGCCAAGTTGACGGATGCCCCAGGGTCCTAAATACCCGAGTCTTTTACTGCTAGAGCAGGGAGTTCCGTTGCAGCAGGCAACCAAGATTGGCTGACGGGTGCCCCAATGGTAGCACTAAGAGCCTTTCCACAGCCCGGGACTTCAACTGCTAGGACGCACTGTCCCGTCGCAGCGGGCAACCAGGATTGGCTGACAGGCACCCCAGTTGTCTGCCCTGTGGAGGCGGGATGACTCTACGCTAGGCTCTTAGCACTCTCACCTACGGCCAGGCTGTGGTAACCAAACGATTAAAGTTCTTTTTATTGTGCCGGCTGTGTTACAGTGACAGAGAGTGACAGCAGTCAGGCTTAGATCTTAACTAGTTGCAAGTTTATTAAGCTACAGTTATAAGTGTGCGATTACAAAAGGCTATTTTCTACTTCTTATATGCTAGCAGAGTACAGGTGTTAACAGTTTACATTACAATTCTATACCATGACGTCTTAATGCAACAGCATCTGTCTGTAGAGCTCTAATTCTTTAACTGTGTGCACCAAAAGGAGACCTTAATGTGGGTACATCTTACCCTCCTTAATATGGGTATATCTTACCCTCCTTGCGTCTCTCGATACCAGCGTAGCCAAGCCAGGATCGGTCACTCAATTCCACAGGAAGATGAATACGAGGTTGGGCATCCCCCGTTGCGGACCTCGGGAGGCAATCACCTGACCCGACCGGCAGGTAGTTGGTGAAGATGCACTCAGAGTCAGAGTGCTGCTGGGCCCATCTTTATACCCCTTGGGTCACATATCCTCTTTCTTATCTATGGTGCCAGATCGTACTGGTCTGTCTTTTGTGACACCAGTTTTTACAAGGGCAATTCTTACTTAATTTGCACTTGTAAGACAGGAGATAAGCAATTTTGGGAGTACAGGACATTCTTTTACAAGGGCAGAGATTTCTCTTCTGGGATGGCTGTGTGGGCGCATCAGATCCATCAATGCCAGCTGGGGTAATTTCCTGAGGCCCCCTCGTTAACGGTTAGCCTGTTAGCCCTCTATCTGTGTTTTCAGTTCCTCAGGGTCACAATGAGCCAGCCCATCTGGGCCCCTTTAGGAAGGCATCAAAGACTGTGCTGTTTAACTGCTGTTCAGTGCCCTGTGTGCTCTGAGGCACCTTAGAGGGGAGGCAAAAGCTGGTCTGTAGTGGGGAGATTTTGTCTGGCTACCGTCCCCCGTAGGGATCTCCCACTGGGGGATATAGGTCCCCGCCTCCAGCCGGCGGCACAGGCCTGAATTTCTGAACACACGGGAGTCACAGGTGCTGCCAGGCCAGCCAACATAAATGTCCAAGAGGCAGCCCTGGCTGTCCACCAAGGCCTGGAGGACCACAGAATGGTATCCCTTCCTATTGAGGAAGCATCCTCCACTGTGCTCTGGGGCATGGATGGGGATATGGGTCCCATCCAGAGCCCCAAAGTAATTTGGAAAGCCCAGGCTGGCAAACCCCGTGATGGCAGCATCCAGGTGCCCAAGCCGCACGAGCCTGTGGGAGGAGCAGGGCATTGATTGCACGGACGACCTTCAGGGGAAGGACATGAGAGAGCACCGGTGAGGGGTGTGCAGGGTGTGTCTGGCCCTCCCCCCAGGGCGCCGCCCCTCCTCCCCAGGGATCCCCCCACCCAGGCTCCCCCCCCACTGGGTCCTCTTACCTCCATGAGGACAGCCCTGACGGTGGCCTTGCCCACGCTGAACTGCTGCCCCACGGATTGGTAGCTGTCTGGAGTGGCCAGCTTCCAGACAGCGATGCCGACCCGTTTCTCTACAGTGAGGGCATGTCACATGGGGGTGTCCTAGTGCCGTAAGGCAGGGGTGAGCCACTGGCAGAGCTCCAGGAATGTCTGCCGGCTCATTCGGAAGTTCCAGAGCCAGCGGTCGTTGTCCCACTCGCCGAGCACCAGCCGCTCCCACCAGTCCGTGCTTGTGGGGTATCTCCACAGCTGGCGGCGTGTGCGGCGGGGGGGGGGGGGGCGGGGCGGGGCTGGGAGGGCATCAAGGTTTGGGGCTGCTTCCTCATCTCCTGGGGGCAGCTCATCTTCCTCGAATAAAAGATGGTCAGCTGCCTCCTGCATGGCACTGAGCAGGGCAGCCACTGCTCCTCCAGGGGCGGGTGTGTGGGCCTCTGGCGGCGGTGGCGGCGGCGGCTGCTGCTGTTGCTGCTGCTGCTCCTGCTGGGGGTCCATGGTGCTTCACGGGGTGTGCGTGCCTGTGGCTCTGCAGACCGCGTGCTGTGCAGGCTGAGTGTGTCTGGGAGGGGCCCTTTAAGGAAGTGGCTTGCTGTTGCCCCGGAAGTGCTACTCCGCCCTGTGACCCTGTCTGCAACTCTTTCTGGCACACTTATTTCCATTTGGGCTGCTTTGTTATGTAGACACTCCCCTGCAGCGCCTATTTCGATGTAGTGCTGTCCAACGTCGATGTTGAATGTCGACGGCACCGGACCTGGAGGATGTGTGGACGCTATTCGTCGAAATAGCTTATTTCGATGTCGCTACATAGAAATAAGCTATGTCGATGTAGCATCCAAGTGTAGACGTAGCTTTAGAGAGCTAAATGAAGGAGGCAAAGGCACAGCTAGCTCTGTAACTGTGACAACAACTGCCCATTTTTCTGAATTTCTGGATGCTTACATGAACCAATCTAAACCACATGAGGTTTGTCAGCCACAGGGCCTTTGAAAAATAAAAAAAAAAACCTACAAATCGTAACTGTTCTCTTTATTTTTTAATACTTTAAAATCTCTGGTTTGTAGGAGGTTGGATTTAAACATTGGTGTAGTAGTGTTTAAAAAGTGGAAGAAAGATGGGGATGGGGGAGAAGGAGGTAAACTCCCCTAAACTAAAATCCATATTCCCCAGATTAGAAACAAGTGTATTCAGTTTACTTCAGTTATGTTCAACTACACTAATGGATTTCAATGTGTTTTGTTTTTTTTTTTTAATTCTATTTCCACAAATACTTTGTATCCTAAATTTTATAATCTGGAGAAAATTTCTGTTGTAAGAAATCTCAGCGCAGAATTCCTATCTGCAGTATCATTCCCCTTTGTATCATTCCAAAATTGATTTTAGATGTTCATATGGTGTCAGCATCATCTCATAACAACACAAGAACCTTCTTCTCTTTTGTTCTTGCCATCTGGAAAACACTTTCTATAATATTTCTTTCAGCTTTATTCAGTGTCTGTCTCCTGTTAAATCAGAAATTTACCACTGTGCATGACCTAATTTAGCTCTTCTTTTTGATCTCATGAGTGAGTGCCACTGATGGACCCATCCTGTGGATGATAGAACAGAACATTATCCTTTAATTAGATGGATTTTTAAAATTGTCTCACACTCTGCAGTACTTTTTTGGCAAACTTCAGGTGAAATTACTCAATGGATAATCATATTGCAGGATACAAGTGACTCCAAGACTCTAATGGCTCAGGCTGAAAGTTACAGGATTTTGCTCTTGAGATTTGCATTTTCTGACTGGAGATGAATTGAAACAATCTTGCAGATGCATTCTAAATTATAATTAGGGATAGGCTAAAACTGCAAAATTTTAGTTCAACTTTATATTTTAGACATTTTATAGGTCAGGGGTTTGGTTTGACTCATTATACAAAAAAATGCATTTGTGAAACCCAAGTTTCATCTTGCATTTTGATACCTTTTCTCTTGCTTATCTCCCCAAAGTTACAATAAAGATTTGATCTGATCTTTTCTCTTCTATAAATGAAATTTGGCTATTTTCTGCTTCACTGAAAGTGATTTTTATACATATGACAATCAGCCTTTTGAAGTAATAAGCCACTAATGTCGATTAATCTGGTATTTTATAGTGTAAATAGAACAGAAAATGGGAAAGTCAGTTCTATTAAAGTGGAAGGTCAGGCAGTGAGGGTTTTGGTTAAAGAAGCTTAATGTTTAAAGTGATAACTGTAGACTTGCAGTGTAATTACCTCAACTTTATTTCTGCTGTTTATAGGAGCTCAAATTGGAGAAAAAACAATTTGTAGAGAAGTTTGTTGCAGCCTTAGAGTGTACAAGACCATGAAAAATTAGTGATTACTTCAGTGTCAGAGGAATAGACCATGGCTTGACTTGGTTCATTACCTTCTTAGCTTTGAGCTCCTTTTGGTAAACTTGGATTCCCTTGTGCATTTATATTAGAGTGATTCATTCTGACCAAATTAAACTAATGTGCAGATTTGTAAGCCAGTAAGGTTCCAGAAAGGGGGAGAGGAAAAGGAGGAGTGAAAATTGGCAAGATGTAGGTTAAATATCAAGTCTGTTCTATGTAAACTTTTCTGGCTCCTGTCCATGTAGCACTGGATGCTGTCAACTTAGCTGAAAGTTAGAGGCTGATAACAGTTTGACTGTGGCAAAATGAGTAATCACAATCACACTAATGGATGGTCTTCAGTTCAGAGCTTCTAATATGCATTTGACATGCATATTACTCTATCACTCATTGCAGAGTTTCAAGTTCTTGTTACAGGGTGATTGCAGGTATGGATATAAATTACTTATTGTTAAGGTTTCATTTTCCCTTTTAATTGTTGCTTTAACTATATAAATCATGGCATACTTCCTAAAGATGAAGTATCAGTTGTTTTCCACATATTGAGCTAAATTAAAATAGAACTAAAAGTCTGTACTTTGAGATAAGGAAGTCAAGAAAAAGGGAAAACTTTCATGATAGTATCATTCAAATGTTGAAGAAAAGTATAGAAATATGGCTTAAGGGTAGAAAGTTGAAAAGCATCTAAGTGATTTAGGAGCACATTAAGACACTCATTGAAAGTCCATTGTTAATTTTCAAAATTCTACCCTGAATTTTTAATGTGGGCTCGATCTTTGTATGCCACTTCCTAGATGAGAGCATGAAACACTTTCTGGACAAATAACTAACTTTTTAGGACAGTTCACCTTAAAAATTTCACCTTAATTGCTGCTATGGAAAAGATCTAGCAGAAGAGCTTTTTCTGTGACAGGTCTTTGATTCTAGGAAATTGTGGTGTATGTTGATTAGCAGCGTGAGCTATGTTGACTGCAAGTGTGTACTTGAAGTTCTAGAATTCCCTCTGGGCTGGCATAGTTCCCAAGTGGGAAATCAAATGTCAAAATTTGAAGGGGGAACCAAGCAAAAGATGGGGTAATCATTATTATTTATTACTTGTATTCCACAACAACTAGAATCCAATACTGAGATTAGGTTTCCAAGTGTGCAATAAATATTCTCTGTAGGTAAAAGTGCCTACTCCAGAGTTCACATTTGAGAAAGTGTGCAATGGTGTGATAGATGTGTCAGTCAGAGGATACGGGAGACACAAAGCAAGTAGGGCGATACGTTTTATTGGACCGAATTGCGTTAGGGAGGGAGACAATCTTTTGAGAGCTACTCTTCAGGTCTGAGAAAGATACTCCCAAGACTACAGCAAAAGGCAAAGTGTAATAAATTGTTTAGCATAAGCAGTTAGCATATATTGTAAAGGAGCATTCAAGCAGAGTACCCAGGAGTGCCTTCGTAACTTCTGAAATGATAGGACAAAAAGAGAGGGGTAGTCAGTGACAAAAATCTTGTAATAAGCCATAAATACAGTGTGTATTTATTTCATGATTTTGTGTCCAGCAGAATAACAATGGAGCTCCCAGGCTCATCTTTTGAAAGTGTTGTGCCAGTTTCCTTTGAGGAAGAGGACTGATAGTTCAGATATAGAATGATAGCTTTGTGAAAAGTGTTCTCTCACAAATAATAGGGTGGTTTTTGTCTTTTGCCATTTTCCTGTGTGAGTTTATTTGAGAGTGTAGTGTGGTTTCACTCAAATAGCTGTTGTTGGGGCGCTTAGCGTACTGTAGGAGGTAAAGCACATGTTGGATAGACATGTATAGGACACATTAATTTTGAAATGGTAGAGATGGATTATTAATCACTGTAGTTATGGAGTTAACGGCTGAAGGTTTTGACAGATCACCCTGTATTTTGCTGTAACCCTGGGAGTATCTTTCCTAGACCTGAAGAGTTGCTGTGTGTGGCTGGAAAACATCTCTCTCTCTCCAACAAAAGTTGATCCAATAGAAGATGATATCTTACCTGCCTTGTCTCTCATATTTTAGACATACAGATGAAAGGTTGTGGAAAGGAATATTATTCCACTTTTCAGACAGGAGATAAATTCATGCAGAGATTAAATAACTTGCCCAGTGTAACACCAAACCTCTGTGGCAGAGCCAGAAATTGTTTTTAAATCTATCAAGTCTCAGTTCACTTAAGTTCCCTAAGTACAAGAACAGGTTTCCTCTCTTGGTTGAATAGTACCAGAGAGACAGCTGTGTTAGTTTGTAATCTATCAAAACAGAAAAACAGTCATGTAGCACTTTAAAGAGTAACAAAATAATTTATTAGGTGATGAGCTTTTGTGGGACAGATTCACTTCTTAAAATCTACAGCCCTACCAGAAGAGGCTCAATATATACAACACAGAGGTCCAAAAATTGTTATCAAGGTTGACAAATACAAAAAATTATCATTGTTGGCAAATCAGATAGAAGAGCAAGGGTAGGGGTGAGGGGTGGGGAAGTAAGTGTTAGATGAAACATAAAAGTATGTAAAAGAGTCCTAGTAATGGGTCAGGTAATTGCTGTCCCTGTTCAAACCACATGTTAATGTGTCAAATTTGAATATGAATGTTAGTTCCGAACATTCCCTCTGTAGATGATGGTTAAAGTCTCTTTTCTGCAGAACACAAACTCTCAGGTCTTTAACAGACTGGCCCACTCCATGAATGTGCTGGCTGACAGGTTTGCCATCATGGATGTAGAGGCTCTCTACACTAATATTCCACATGAAGATGGACTACAAACGATCAGGAATACCATCCCTGCCATTACCACAACCATCCTGGTGTCTTACCTATAACTTTGTTCTCACCCACAATTATTTCTGATTTGGGGGACAGATTATACCTCCAGATTAGTGGCACAGCTATGGGCACCTGAATGGCCCAACAATATGCTAACGCATTTATGGCTGACTTGGAACAATGATTCCTCAGCTCTCGTCCCCTGTCATCTCTCCTTTACTTACGATACATCGATGACATCTTTATCATTTGGACCCATGGTAAAGAGACTCTAGAAGAATTCCACAGAGATTTTAACAATCTACACCCCACCATCAACTTCAGCCTTGACTGCCCCACATGAGAGAGACATTTCCTGGACACTATAGTACAAATCACTGATGTCAAGATTAATACCACTCTCTACTGGAAACCTACTGACCGCTACATTTACCTATATGTTTCTAGCTTCCATCCTGCACACACTACATGATCTGTCGTTTACAGTCAAGCCCTGAGAAACAATTACATCTGCTCTGATTCTACTGACAGAGACCGAAAACTACACAATCTCTACCAAACATTCATAAACCTGAATTACCCACTGTAAAAAAACAGATGTAAAAAAAACAAATTGACGAGGCCAGACGAACACCCAGAAACCATCTACTTCAAGATAGGCCCAAAAAAGCCAATAACAGAACACCACTCGTTCTTACTTACAGCCCCCAACTCAGACTACTGCAACGCATCATTAAAGACCTACAACCTATCCTAAATCATGATGCCACACTCCAGCAGGCCCTAGGTAACAGGCCTGTCTATAGACAACCTTCTAACCTTATGAGGATTCTCACTAGCAACCACAGGCTATACCACAATAATACTAATCCTGGAACTTTTCCTTGCAACAACCCCCCATTTCCAACTTTGTCCACATATCTCTCCAGGAGATACCATCACTGGACCTAACCATGTTACTTACAGAATCATTGGCACATTCTCCTGTTTCTCAGTGAAGGTCATATATGCCATCTGGTGCCAACGATATCCACATACTTTGTATATAGCACAGATTGCAAACACTCTTTGCCAAAGAATGAATGGACATAGAGCAGACATCAAAAATCTTCAAAGACACAGACCTGTCAGCCAGCACTTTAATGGAGTAGGCCATTCTGTAAAAGACCCGAGAGTTTATGTTCTGCAGAAGAGAGACTTTAACAATTATCTACAGAGGGAATGTTCAGAACAAACATTCATATTCAAATTCGACACAATATGTGGTTTGAATAGGGACAGCAATTACCTGTTCAATTACAATTTTATATACTTTGATCTATCACTTACTTCCTCACCCCCTTCTCTTGCTGTTCTATCTGATTTCCCAATGTTGATAAAAAATTTTCTGATTTGTCAACCTTGATAACAATTTTTGGACCTCCTGTGCTGTTATATATTGAGTCTGTTCTGGTAGGGCTGTAGATCTGAAGAAGTGGGTCTTGATTGGATACAGTTTTAACACTCAGCCTTCTACTCTTCTAATTTTTTGTTTTCTTGTTGTTTTGTTTTTTTCCCCTTTGTGTAGAAGGATATGATGGCTAATTAGACATCTAAATAGAGAAATCCTTTTCTCTTGGTCCAGCCACTGCTTGGATTGGTTGACTTTGAGGATGTACTGCAAGATCAATGTATTCTGTCAGGCTTTTCCTGCATTTATTAGGATAACAAGGGCTGGAGAGACTATCTGGGTTGATAGGGAGGAGACACAGATTGGTGGGGGGAAGAACTTTATTTAGCTTGTATTTGAACAGTTTATATAAGTAGAGTTTGTTCATGTGTTTTTTATATACTTGCTGGTACTGAGTGTCGGTGCCTGGGCAGCCCCAGCTGACTGAGTACCAGCTCCTCTTTTTCACAAAATGTGCTCTGCTTTGTATAGTGTTTTTAAGTTTGGAGAGAGCTTTAATAAACTGAACTATTAATTCTAGTAAGTCTTTACTTTCCCACATGCAGCTAATTATTTGAATAATCTGTTCTTCATGATTGATTGGTTTGGGACACACTTCAATCTGCCTCCCCAAAACCTAACGGGAAATGTAAAAAGGCAACTGTCAGATATGTTTAGAATCTGGAGGTTCCCTAGTTTAGTTATGGTAGTTAACATCTGTGGTGTGGTTAGAAGCCCTGGGGTGACCATTTGTAGGCAGGTTAAAAGTTAATTGCCCTATACAAGTCAAGAGTATTTTAAACAGGTGCCCTGTTTTTGTTGTTAATATTATAGGCAGAGCCAATACGCACCGAGAGATCTGGACAGCAGGATCTATCCTGAAGTGTACTTTTAAAATTCTAAATGTAATAGGCAGTGAGCAGTATTCTTAATGATGTGAGTAAAACATGGATTCAGTTTGCTAAACCATTTGTTGATTTGCTACACTTCCAAAGGCTCTTATGTAAATTAGGTGGTCATGGGATAGGAGGAGAGATCCTTTCATGGATTGGGAACTGGTTAAAAGACAGGAAACAAAGGGTAGGAATAAATGGTAAATTTTCACAATGGAAGGGGATAACTAGTGGCGTTCCCCAAGGGTCAGTCCTGGGACCAATCTTGTTCAACTTATTCGTCAATGATCTAGAGAAAGGGGTAAGCAGTGAGGTGGCAAAGTTTGCAGATGACACTGAACTGTTCAGGATAGTCAAAACCAAAGCAGACTGTGAAGAACTTCAAAAAGATCTCAGCAAACTGAGTGATTGGGCAGCAAAATGGCAAATGAAATTTAATGTGGGTAAGTGTAAGGTAATGCACATTGGGAAAAATAACCCCAATTATACATACAATGTGATGGGGGCAAACTTAGATACTACAGATCAGGAAAGGGATCTTGGAATTATAGTGGATAGTTCTCTGAAAACATCCACGCAGTGTGCAGCGGCAGTCAGTAAAGCAAATAGGATGTTACGAATAATTAAAAAAGGGATAGAAAATAAGACAAAGAATATCTTACTTCCCCTATATAAAACTATGGTATGCCCACATCTTGAGTACTGCGTGCAGATGTGGTCTCCTCACCTCAAAAAAGATATATTGGCATAAGAAAAGGTTCAGAAAAGGGCAACTGAAATGACTGAGGGTTTGGAACAGGTCCCATATGAGGAGAGGCTAGAGAGACTGTGACTTTTCAGTCTAGAAAAGAGGAGACTGAGGAGCAATATGATAGAGGTATATAAAATCATGAATGGTGTGGAGAAAGTGAGTATAGAAAAGTTATTTACTTGTTCCCGTAATATAAGAACTAGAGGACACCAAATGAAATTAATGGGTAGCAGGTTCAAAACTAATAAAAGTAAGTTTTTGTTCACACAGTGCACAGTCAACTTGTGGAACTCCTTACCAGAGGACGCTGTGAAGGCCAGGACTCTAACAGAGTTTAAAAAAGAGCTCAATAAATGTTTGGAGGTTAGGTCCGTAGATGGCTATTAGCAAGGGGTAAGGTATGGTGCCTAGCCTTTTGTCAAAGGCGGGAGATGGATGGCAGGAGACAAATCGCTTGATCATTGTCTTCAGTTCACCTCCTCTGGGGCACCTGGCATTGGCTACTGTCGGCAGACAGGATACTGGGATAGATGGACCTTTGGTCTGACCCAGTATGGCCGTTCTTATGTTCATTGGTGACTTAACTTTTGTTTTATTTTCTCCATTGGTAAAATCTCAATAATACTCACCCAGCTTTGTAAAGCAATTGGAGAGGCTGTAACTTGCTGCGCTGGGGGTAGGCAAGAAGAGAGGTGTATTTTCACACTCCTGAGTGGTGCTGTAAAATACCAGCATAGACTTGGCCTCTGTAAATAGGGTGACGATCTCACGTTTTTCCCAATACAGTCCCTTATTTAAGCTGTCTCACAGGCATCCTGACTTCTTTAAGAAAATGGGAAAATTGTCCCATATTTTGCAGGGCTCCTGTTCCCTGACACCCAGTGTCTTGAGGTGGCAGCTCCTGCTGCCAGGCAGCTCCTCCACTGGGCTGCTGTCCCATTCCCTGGCACCCCGTGGAGGTGGCCCCCTCTGACAGTGAGCTCTGCCATGGGGCGGCCTCTTCATTCCCTTCTGCCCCACCCCCACTGGAAGGTTGTGGACCCCCGCCCCCCCACATCCTCCACTCCCCGTCATCAGGAGTCTGCAGAGTCCCCCTTCCTGATGTTTCATGAGGGGCAGCTACCCCTATCTCTGAGGAGCCCTGAAATGGAACAGCAGCCCCACATCCCTGGAGGTCAGTATCTGGAATTTGCCATAGGGCAATATGGTCACCCTATATATGAATAGAACGTGCTGGCTGTGATGATAACTGTATGTTTGTAAGTGTAATAAATTGTAGGAGAGGCGTTCCAGAATAAGCTGCAACTGTATATGTTGCCTGGTTTAAATGCATTTCAGATCTGTATATCAACTGATTGCAAAACTTAGTTAAGTTGCCTTTTTCCTCTTCCTGTAATTTTAGATATGGTCTGAAGAAGGCACAGCTGGTCTGATTTGTAGTAGTGTTGAAGTCACTGGGAGGCAAGCTATGGGTGGTCAGTTCTAAAAATCAGTTTCACGTGTCTTGATAAATTTGTAAGGCTGCCTCCTTGTTTTGGTTTTCAAATCAAAGTAGTGTTTACTAACTAAAGTGAGAGAGATTTGTCAGGAATATATCCACTTCAGACAAAGAATAGAAATCTAAGATGTCCTTTTAGCACTTATGTTGCTCTTTGCCCACTCCCTCTCCTGCCCTGTATTGATTTGGAGAGTCCCAGTAATGCAAACAGTAAATGCTGTCCTTGTCTCATCTTGCAGGCCTAAACGCCAACAACAGAACAACTTTTCCCTGTTTCCTTCCACAAAAGGCTGGAATTTCAGAGGCGTAAGTTTGGGTTTTTATTTATGTTTATGTCCTCTCCCTCATAAATTGCTGCTAAACACCATCACAATTTATTCTGTAATTCACAAATGTGAGGAATTATAATTAGATTTATGCTAAAGTAACTAGAGAGAGGAGGTTTTATGTTTACAAGTCATTAAAGGCATGCACAAATACTACTTTTATTTGTGCAAATTGCCTAATTCAAAACAATGTCAGTGAACAGGTTTATATGGCAAGTAAAGCTGAATGACATATTCATATTAATGGAATATTCTTGTAATAGATGGCTATTTTCATGTGTCAAAAATTTCAGTGAATTGAAGCAACAGCTTTTATTTTTAATGACGTTTTATTATATAGAATTTTGGTTTTAAATAAACCTTGTTTTTATTGAAAATTTCCACATGCTAATTTCAGGTAAGTATGGTTGGACAATGATTATAAAAACACATGGTCTAATGGATTATACAAAAGACTGGGAGTCAGGAGATCCTAAATTCTATTATTGCTATGTCAGTGATTGGTCTGAGAAGGTCACTTAACTTCTGAGTCTCAATTTTTCCTTTGTAAAATGGGGGAAAAAACAATAAATATTTAAGAAGATATATACAAACTATCCAATTCTCTGCTATTTTCCCTGTAACCCCTGTGTTACTAGACCTTATTGATCTTTTTATCTATTCCTATGCAAGTTATATCTAAGATTGCATCTGTTTCTGAGAGGAGGTTGCAATCTTTATCTTCTCACGACTTTTGGCTGGAAAACTGGCCTGCTCTTTTTTATTTCTTCAGAGGATGACTTGAAGTGTTTTTCATATAAATGCTTTGAAGTGATTTGATGTAAAAATATATATATAAATAAATTGTGGCTATAGTGGTGATCCTGAATGGATGTGTGTGTTATGTTTTGTGGCTTAATGGAAGACTGTGTAGAAAGATTTTTTTACATACATCATTTTCTTAATTTAGACTCGAGCTCAATAAAGTATTTAAGCATATATTTCCTCCTTAAACAGCAAAGCACTGAAGGATTTTGCTTTAACATTTTGTAAGTAGAGATTGCACAGATGCAGTTAATTTTTAAAGGCATTTTTAATGCAGGTTAATGGGTGCATTTTAAAAAGCAGATTTTCTTACTAAAGTTTATAGTAATACCTTAATATAATTAAAATTAAAATAATTTGGTTAGTGTTTCTTAGTTTTCATCATTTATGCTATTTATTTTTGCATTATATTAAGTTTGGACCTTGTAAATAGCCTTATCAGTTTTGCTCTTGTGTGTAGGCAATTTTGTATTTTCCTAATTTGGCTCTGACACTTTAACAGGATGCTGCAGTATTGAGTTTGCAAAGGTTACAGAGGAGTGTCCTTCTCTTAAATAAAACAATGCTGAACTAAAAATGTGGAGTTATTTCTACAAAGTAAAGTAAAACTTGTTTCTAAATTTAGGACTCTTAACAATTCTGGGAATCGGTCTATGTACAACTTAGGGATTCTGGTTGATATGAACCTGTTGAATCATGGAAAGCCTGAGTGAATGTGGAGTCAGACAGCTGCTGTTGCAGGTCCCTCCCAGGTCAGGTGCTGTGATCTGTCATTTTGGGACAATGGGTAGTTGCTGTTTAACATCCTCCTGAGATACTTTTGGAATGGAAAGTGCTGCATTGCCATGATTCTGTATGACTAGATCATGTGCGTTTTCCCAAATACAGAACAGAAATATTTAACTATTCAGCAATTTTGCAGTTATGAAATAGATTTAATGATTCCTAAGGAAAGGAGAGAATGAGAGCAGTTAAACCATGACGACAGAGATCCAAAAAGCAGACTTCAGCACTCTCAGAGAAATGGTAGGTAAGGTCTCAGGGGAAGAAAATCTAATGGGTAAAACAGTTCCTGAGAGCTGGTAGTTCTCAAGGAGACAATATTACAAGCACATCTGCCAAAATATCTTAATGTGAAGGAATGATAGGAAGACTTGTAATATGGCTCCATCAGGAGCTCTTCAATTTCCTGAAAAATCAAAAAGGAACTGTACAAATACTGGGACAATTTGCTAATGAAGAATTCAGAAGAATAGCAAAAGCATGGAGGGACAAAATAAGAAAGGCTAAGACACAACATGATTTATGCCCAAAGAACATCAAAGATGATAAGGTCATTAAATGAACTATAGACAAGATAAAGATGAGCATAGGTCCTCTGTTTGGTAGGGAAGGATAGCTAATATGTGATGACATCAAGGAGGCTGAGGTGTTAATTCCTAGCTTGATTTAGTGTTCACTAAAAAGGTTAATGGTGACCAGAAAGTCAACACAATTAATATTGTAATAAACCATCTGATGCCACCCACGTAAATCCTGGAGGATTGCTTGAAGGGCAAAATGACAGAGGATTCCATATCAGTTGGGAGGAGCTTGGACCATCTTGGCTGTAGTGTCTGTGTGGGGAGCCTGGCACTACGTTGCGTTGGTGTACATATACTGGGGGTAAAGGACTTGTGACAGAAACTACCAGACTGTGTATTGTCAGCATTTTGGACTTCAACTCTCAGGTGTCCTGGAAGGGAATAAAGCCTGAGTAACCAAGGAGCAGCATTCCACCTATGATTACCACCTGTCTAGTATTTGACCAGTTTGATTAGTTTTTTTTTAAGGATTTGCTAGTTGCCAGAAAAATAATTTAATCTGCCATGCTTTTATGTTGGTCTAAAGATTTGTATTATTGTGAAATCTAATGTTAAAAGTTTCTGGGTTCAGCTAAAGACACTGCAGTGTTCCTAGTTGTATAGTTTGTGATAATGGATCAAAACTTGAAAATACAGCATCTGTTTCACAATCAGCCAAAAAGAGCACCAGGTCTGTGTGTGAGAGGGTATGAGTCATTTGAGAGTGAGGAGGTGTGCCAGGCGTATTTAAATAATGGAAGATCAGGGTGATGGTGTGAGTGATTCTACTACACACCTGGAAAAAAAAAGTTTGCACATTCAATTACAATTGATTAAATGAAACAGACTGCAAAGATTGACAAATTTGCTGATAAAACAAATAACCATTTGTGATTGAGAGTATCATACTTATTTGTAGGTGACAATCTTTCTGGATTAATATTAGTGGCTGTTGAAGGGGGAGGTTACAGAGTTGTCTTGTGGGTAGAGTTCTGGCTGACTTGCCTTGCGGGCTATGGGGTGCCTGTTTTTTCATATCAAAGGTGGTAACCATAATTACACCAGGTTGGAGGCCAGACTAAGAGAGGCACAACCCAGGAAGCTAGCATCTCAGCTTTGTGTGCAATACTTGTGGGGTTAGAGGTGGTGAGTGAGGGTTTTGGGGACATCCAGATGTGTTACCCATCCCCGCCCCAGTGGCTGGGGAGGTGGCCAGTGGGAGAGAGAAGGCCCCTGCCTGCTAGGGAAGTGGAGGGTGAGAGAGAAGGCCTTTGCTGGCTGGGGAGGGAGAAGCGGAGGGCATGGGGGAGAGGAAGGGCCTTGCCAGCTGGGGGAGGCACAGGGAGGGGTAGAGGAAAGGCCCCTGCTGGCCAGGGGAGGCAGGGGCAGTGGTGCTAATAGCAGCTGCAGGCCCTGGGGCAAGGTGGGAGGGTGGCCCTGTTCAGTACCCGAGATGGATCAGTGCCACGAGCTGTTGGCCTTCAGCTCCACCTTGACTTCAGCACTGACCATCCTCTCCCTCCTTGCCTCACAGCCACAGCAATGCTCCCACAGCGTTTCAAAGGGTTCCAGGGCAACCGCCACCTTTGCACCACCCTGTTGGCGGGCCAGGGCAGGGAGAAAGAGAAAGTCCAGCCAGAGGGGACTCCCCACCCCGAGTCATTCCTTACCCCCTAGCCCTCACTCTCCCATTGCTACAGAATCCTGTCTTGCCTCCCCCACACACCCAGGGCCCTGCCCTGACTGTTGCAACCCACACACCACCAGCCCCCTGCCCTGAAGGACTTAGGCAACACCGGTAAGTCTTTTAGTGTATTTATATCTGTGTGTATCTATATGTAAAATATATATGCACATACCTTTATTGCCCCTCTGGGGCAGGTTGGTTTCTTAACCACTCAGGCTTTCTTTCTTGATTTATGAGAGAGTGGCTTTTTGGATATTTTGGGGCTTCCAGTAAATGTTCTTAAACAATTTCCAATTTGCACCCATTGTTTAAGTTTTTCCGTGCTGCTGACTTGACTAACAATGTTGTCCTGTTTGTGAAATTGACTGTTTTAAGGAACTGTGTATATATACATTACTGGACAGAACTTTTTTCTGTTTGCACATAACAAATATGATGAAGTCATGATCACTTACACCTAAAGTATCACTAGGTTTTAGTTCTGTGATGAGTTCTTCCTTCTAGATCAAGATAAAGTCCAATATGGAACTGCCCTATGTTGGATGCAACATTTCTTGAGTTAGGAAATTTTCATCTATAATATTTAGATATTCCAGGGATGTTTTAGTACCGGCAACAAGAAACTTCAAGCATTTTGTGATGATAACTTTTCACAAAACACACAGGCAAGTGCACTTATGGAACCAGATACTAATTCCTAGGAAAAGTTTGAACCAAATACCTTAAATGGTCGAGGAAGAGCTGCATCAAGCTGAAAAGCAAAGACGTGAGCAAGTTTCTTTCAGGATTTGCAATTATTTGGCATCAGCTTTGCTTTGGTGGATGGAAAAAGTATATTCTGAATTGCCTAGTGAGCTGACTTCAAGTCACTACGGTTTTGGTATAGACAATTGATAAAAAGAAATGTTGATGTCCTTTCAAAGAGGAGTAAAATTTCTAATTGGGTAAAAGGAAGAGATGAATTAATGTTGATTACACAATAGTGAGTCTGATGCTTTTCCTGTTAGGCATAATAAACAAACCTCTGAGGAGCTCGTGAAATTTGTTCATTGCTGATGTTTTGTTGGGAAAACTTTTATGGCTATTTCTTGATGTTATGCTACATAAGATTATGTCAACAGTCCCCAAAGCCATGAGGACAACAAAAAGTGGCAAAAGCATGAAATGAAAACATGCTCACTTCGCAATCTGCATTTGACAGTAAATTTGATAGTTTAAAATGTGTTGAGAAAATGGATTTGTTTAAAGCATCAATCAGCATACACCAACGCAAACGTCAAAGTGAGATAAGGAGGGCCTGACTATTAAACACTTAATGAAGGGAAGCTGCTCTTTGCTTCTTCTAGTGATGTTCATTTATTTTGTCTGGGAAAACTTTCCTCCCTCATGTGATAGCAATCAATCTGAGGCGTGTACGTAAAGACCAACATATCTTCGTATTTCTGTTTCATACTAGGAAATTGCATGATGAAAAACTACTAATGATTAGTACAAGCTGAACCTCTCTGGCCCCCAGCACACTCTCGTTTGGCAGCATCTGTAATCTGGTATAATTTTAGTTAGCCAGAAGGCCACTTATTATGGATGTGGCGTTGCTTCCCATGGTCCCATGAAGTTTGTTTACTGCCATCAGTACAGGCTCTCAGTGTTCTGTGCTGTTGTTTATCTGTAATTCCACCCTAAACGTCTTCTAAGAGCTCAGTAAGCAGTGAAAGTGTTGATAATGCCTCCAGACAATATTGACCTCCCATGGTTTGGTAAATTCTCTGATTCTACACTGGTCAGGTCCTGAGGGTGCCAGACTAGAGCGGTTCAAAATGTACTACTAAATTCAGTGATGCTGTGTGTGTAAGTGGCTAAAATGGGATTAAGTAATTGGATTGCGAGGTCTTCTCTTGGGATGTGGCCCTACACAGAGGCTCTGCAGCTCAAAGCAGTGCCTGGGGTTGATTCAAACTCTGGAGGCTCAAAGCACATTGGGTCAGCAGTTAAATTCCTCACAGTATTTGAATGCCCAAGATGAGGGTGCTCAAGTATATTTGTGACAAATGTATTTGCTATGGAGAAGTTACTAGAAGACCAAGGGAAAAAATACGTTGCCTGGTCATTGAGGAATGAGTGGATTTGGGGAATGATTGGAAAGGACCACCATTTCATCCCTTCTTATCACTGAGCTTGGGATGTCTATTCTGTTCAACAAAGAAGTAATACAATCTTCCACATTTTTAAACAAACTTCTGGAATATTACATTCTTTTGGTTTCTCTCTCTTCCTTTTCCCAAGCACCAAAATGGGCTGAAAAACTTCATTGCTAAAATTAAATAAAATATGAACTATGAAATCTGAATCAACATTTCTGCTTGAAACATTTTAGAGGCATGTGTTTGGTGTGCACTTCACTGAAGGTTGCAGATAATTTACTGTAATGTGGCTTCCCTTTATTTCCTTCTTTTTTACCCTTTCCTTTTTAATTTTACACAAGTATTGAGCCAACCAAGCTGCAGATGCTGCCACCTGTGAGCAAAGGTGGTATAATTTATTAGATGCCAAGCATAAAAGTGTGCTAAACATACTAAAGTCATTTTTGATCCATAAACTCTTTGCTAGCCTGATTTCAAGCTGGGGGTTGGAAAGGGGAAGGGGAAATTAGCTTGCATGCCATATGGGGTAAATTCCATACTTCTCGGATTATATTTATAAAAAGTCTACATGTATTTTTTGCAAGTTGGCTGACTTGAATAAGTCCCATCATTTAACAAATCTAAACTGGGTAAAAGTTGATAAGAAAGAGAGAGGTTTTTCTCTGCTCTCACTGACAGGTTAGTTATGTAAGAGAACTTTTCAACAAAAAGCAGCCATGTACCTCTCCTATGCTCATGGAGTCATACAGCAATTTAATACTTAATTGCACTTAATGAATTTATCTATTGATTTTTATCTCTCTGACTAAACAACAAGACTAGCACTGTTAATGTGCAAAATTCAAGTAATATCAAACTGGTCTTGCTTGAGATTAAAGTGGAGCAAAATTATATGCCAATAACTCCAAGTCAGAAGTGCTGTAGGGTTCTGTTATTCCTCTGTTACACAGAAGAATATTGGAATATGGCAAACATCCACAAGACTTTTTGTTATAAAGTACAGTATAAGCTAAATTGCTTGAAAACTGCCCATGACTCTTTTTTTGTATATATGTGTGTTTTGTGTGCATGGCTTTAGCATGTTGTTTTTCTAGGGGCAAATGATCCTTTAGGATTTGTCTACACAGGGAAATAGACCAATATAACTATAGTGGAAAAACTAATAATTAGCAGTTCCTCTGTAAGTTTTAATTTGAGCTGCTAATTCAAATTAAAAGATGAGTTGCTAGGTCTTTGTTCATATTTCAATCCTGCTTAGCTAACCTGAGTTGTGAACATAAGTTTTCTTCATTTACAGTGTAGGCAAAAAATAAGATCTGCTGCATTGACATTTAAAGAATCTTGGGCAGATGAGTGCTGCACTTGGGGCTGAGCATAAGTCAGCTCAAAGATGGAATTTCCCCCGTGTATTATGTAGTGTAAAGAAGCTCAGTAGTGATTCTTGAAAAGGACAGTTCAGCAGGACCTGGAGAATTGTTTTTCATTTTTGCTAACAGACAGAAACAGAATCTACGTGTTCCTTTGTTCTCTTGACAGAAGAAGCCAAACACATTTGCTCTCTGTGCTACTTATCTAAATCATAACTGTAAAGTGCAACAGAGGAAACATTTTAAAGAGCACTAAGCCCTTTGGGAAGGAGAACAATTTTTTTCTTCTTTATTTCAGATAACTTGAATTTCCCTTTGGGTAGAACAAATGAGTTCATTGCCTGCATATGTTTACAATGTAACTATAGTAGAGGCGACAGTTACAAATTTGCTTCACGCAACAAACTGTTTACAGATTATTAGAGCTGTGATTGCAGTATATAGATCAGGGTGGGGAATGTTTTTTTTGGCTTGGTTCCACTGACCCATGGAAAAATCCATTAGTAGCTACACATGTATAAGAAGAAAACAAACCCAAACAAACAAATCCCAAAACAAAACCAAAAACCCCACTCTTACTGACCTTGCCCCTAAGTCTGAAGCGGGAAAAAAAAAAGAGGGGCACTCAATTCATACAGTGGGGTGCCAGGATTCCCCTTGTGTTCCAGCCTCTTGGAAGTGGGGGGTACCAAGCCTTTGGGGTTCCCCTCGCGGGCTGGGTAACTTTCCTGGGTGCTTGGGGTTAGTAGATTTTGGAGGGCCAAAATGAGGGCTGGGGTGTGGGAGGGGGCTGCTGGGGAGCCAGGTTGGAGTAGGGTGTTGTGTGGGCAGGAGGTAAGGTGCAGGAGTGGACAGGGCAGTGGGGTCGAGAGGGGAGATAGGGTGTGGGAGGGAGCTGGGGACAAGGATCTGGGCAGAAGGTAGGGTGCAGGAGTGGGCTGGGCCTCAGGGGTGAGAGCTGGGAGGTAGGGGAGAGTATGGGAGGGGGCAGGGGAATGGGTTGTTTACCTTTCACAGCTCCCATTTGGTTCGGGGGGCACAAATAGCTCTCTGCCACCCTGTGCTAGCAGGCAGTGCCCCCCTCCCACTGCTCCCATTGGTCAGGAATCACAGCCAATGGGAGCAAAATGAATGGAGCCTGCAGTTTCTTGTGCAGCCATTCTATCGTATGGGGGGGATGGGGAATGGCAGCACACATAGCCACTTTCCCCACCACCGCCACGTAGAACTGGTCATGTAGGGGCTTTAGCACGAGCTCCCCTCTGCCAAGGGAAGCAGTAGGGAGCTAGCGCACTACAGCCATGTGGAGGGAGGGTACCAAAGTTCAGAGATTCATCATGGGGCTGGAGTGCCAACACTAGTTTGACCTGCTGTGGGGAAAAGCCCCAAGTCTTGCCAGAGGCTGCATCAGGACAAGATGAGAGCCAGTTCCAGTTCTCAGGCCAGAAGTTCCCCATCCCTGACATAGATAAACCAGACAGTAGCTTTTATTTAGAAAAGTAGTCGTTTTGATTTCTGCATTCTTAATCTGTGGAGAGAGGGAGTTTTAATTTTTACTATTTATTGTTGGTTTTTGTTGCTGAACACTTTAATAGTCTTATTGTTGATTAGTCACTGGACTAATTTCTCCTGGAACAGCAAGGTTTATGTTGGCACATGAGAGGTGATGCTATCAGAAATTCATTGTGTGGTATTTGCGCAACTGGATAGCAGAGTGAATTCCAGCTACAGTTCCAAAACACATATTAGATTAGCTGTACTTTTTTTAATATATACACTGAACTAGGAAAAAAAAAAGGCAGTTCACCATGACAAACTACAGACAGTGCTGAAGTTAATAGAGCGTTATTCCAAACTGATGTGTTCATTCAACTCATTTTACTTACCATGATAATCCCATTGTACCCAACATAGTATGATATGAATAATTACTTCCACCTGTTTTGTTTTGGTTTTTGTTTTTTTAAATCTAACCAGAAAATTGTTTGCTTGCAAAGACATTTATTGTTTAGGCCTCTGATTAGTCAGACACTGGGATCCCTTTACCCTTTCATAGATTTTTGTGAAAACTTTGGTCTACTGAGATTAAAATAATTTTTGTATCCAATGTTTCACAGTAGTTTGTTATGCATGTGATCAACCCTATGGCACATTAAATAAAATATAATTGTTATTGATAACTAAAGAGTTATACAATACTGAAGTGTTCGTTGTATTGTCAGTGAATGCTGCCTGACAGTGTTTGTTTATGGAGGTTTTTGTTTTCTGAACTCCATCCTAATGCAACTAAGAATGAAGTACTTAAAATCTTTAATCCAGGATAACACACAAATTTATTCTATGGCCTAGTAAAAGTACCGTTTCTAAGTAAAGGACCTAAGAACAGCCATACTGGATCAAACCAGTGGTTCATTTAGCTCACTATCTCGTCTTTCAGTAGTGGCCCAACACCAGTGTTTCAGAGCAATGACTATTTCAGGTAATCATCTGATTCATCCCCTGTTGCGCATTCACAGTTCCTGACAGAGGCTAGGGACAATTCTAAGCATGGTTTTGCATCTCTGCCAATCCTGAATAATAGCTATTGATGAATCTATCGTCCATTAACTTACCCAGTTCTTTTTTGAACCAGGTTATATTCTTGGCTTTCACAGTATCATCTGGTAAAGAGTTCCACAGGTTGACTGTGTGTTGTGTGAAGAAATGTTTTATTTTGTCTGTTTTAAACCTTCTGCCTCTTAGGGACACAAAGTGAAATTTAGTTCGTGTGTTACTAGAAGAAATAAGGAAGATGTAAGACTTCCTTATTTACTTTCTCTGCATCAGTCATGATTATATAGACCTCTATCATATTCCCCTTTAGTTATTTCTTTTCCAAGCTGAAAAGTCCCCGTTACTAGTTTGTCCTCAGATGGAAACTGTTCCATATCTTCAGTCATTTTTGTTGTCATCATCTATGCCTTTTCCAGCTGCAGTACATCTTTTTTGAGATGGGGCGATCAGATCAGTGCACATTCAAGATGAAGGTTTATCATGGATTTATAAAGAAGAAGTATTATATTTTCTGTGTTATTAGCCATCCCTTTCATAGTGATCTCTAGCATTCTGTTAGCTTTTTTGACTGCTATTGCCCATTGACTAAATGTTTTCAGAAACCTACCTACAGTATTGACAAGATCTTTTTCTTGAGTGGTAACAGCTAATTTAGACCCCAACATTTTATATGTATAGTTGGGATTATGTTTTCCAATGTGCATTACTTTGTGTATGTCAGCATTGAATTTCATCTGCCATTTTGTCACCCAGTTTTATGAGATCTCTTGGTAGTTCAGTTCAAAACAGGCTATCTTGAGTAGTTTCATATCACTTGCAAATTTTGGCACCTAACTGTTTGTTTGTTTGTTTTTTCCCCCCAGGTCATTTTATGACTATGTTGGACAGTATTGGTCCCAATACAGACTCCTGGGGGACAATACTGTTTGCCTCTTTCATTCTGAAAACTGACCATGTTGTCTTACCATTTGTTTCCTGTCTTTTAACCAGTTACTGATGCATGTGAGACCTTCCCTTTTATTCCATGGCTGCTTACTTTGGTTGAGAGACTTTGTCAAAGGCTTTCTGAAAATCTAAGTCCATTGGATTGCCATTGTCCACATGTTCCCTCAAGCTGAATCATAACAGAAAGAGAGCCATGCTAGTCTATATACTGTCAAAACAAAAAAGCAGTCCAGTAGCACTTTACTGGACTACAGTAGTCCAGTAATCAACCTTGATTACTATTTTTGGTTTTCTGTGCCTTAAATATTGAGTCTGTTCTGGTATGGCTATGATCTGAAGAAGTGAGTGTGTCCCACGAAAGCTCATCATCTAATAAATTATTTTGTTGGTCTCTAAAGTGCGACTGGACTGCTTTTTTGTTTGATGTTCCCCCAAAGAAGTCCAGTAGATTGTTAAGATTACCCTTTACAAAACCTGTGTTGACTCTTCCTCAGATCGTATTAATCTAATTACAGAGGTTCAGTATTTGCATCCACATTCTTTTATAAGTATGAAAGGCCTTTTAGATGGTAAGCTTCTGAGAGCTGGAATTACCATGTTATGTGTCTGTACAGTGTCTAGCACAGTGTAGTCCTGATATAATTTGGGGCCATAGAACTACTGTTTAATACAAGTATGAATACAAATGTCCTATGGAAACATGGGGATAACCTCTTGTTTATTGATCCTCAGTTAATGTAATATTCTTATTTTGTTCTGTTTGTAATGAAAAACTATTCTGGCGCTTTAAGAAGGTTATCTGGGCATGTTGCATTATCAATTTTGGGGGTGCAATTTTCTCTGACTGACATTGCATGTGTGTAGATCAGAAACCTTTTAGAAAGCTTTATAAATGCTTTGTGACTGGGGTTCCTTTTTTTTGGATTTGGCTTGTTATTTATAGTAAAAATGTTCCATATGTACTATAAACCTGTCACTTTCACTGTTTTGCACATACAAAGGATACTAACTTTTAGAAGTAATGTGTGATAAAGCAGGTAGATCTAGCTGATGCCCTCCCAGGTTAAGTGCCGTGTTCTGTTATGTAACAGATTTCCTGTGTTTAATTATAGATGGGGTGTTACCTAATCCTCCCACTGTTATTACTGTTTTCTTTGTTCAATAGCAGATGAACTTGACCTCTCTTCAGTTTAACTCGAACTGAATTCTGTACATTTCTTGGTTTGCATTTTGTTCTTTTTTCCTCTGGAGGCTACTCTTTGAGAATGTTTAGTGCTAAGACATTGTCATGACTAATTCCACCCCTGTCACTTTGTCACTATGAAAAATGACTTGGCCTGGTTTACAGTAGGAGATTATGTCAAATTTAGCTGACTAAGGATGATTTTCTAAGGAATCAGTCCACACTACAAGGTCCATTCCTTTGACTTCAAGCATTCCTAAGGTGGATTTTGATATGTCTGCTTTTCACGAGAAGTTAATGCCAAATTAACTGTTCAGCCTTGCATGGTTGACTTCAGGCTAGTGCAGACAAAATGTTCTGCAATTTGATGTTTGTGGCCTCCTGGAGGTGTCCAACAATGCCCCAGTGTGACCACTCTGGCTACCACTTTCAGCTCTGCTGGTTGCCAGGTGTGCAGGAAACAGCCAGGAAAGTTTGAATTTAGTTTCCTGTTTGGCCAGAATGATAGCCAGTGGAGAAGGAGGCCCACCCCAGCACTACATCTGGCCATGAATTCCCAGGTTTGCAGATGAGCTCCAGCATGGAGCAGATCCATAACCTTATTTTTGTGATGGTGGTGGGGAGATAGAGTAGTGCTGGCAGAACTATGAAGGAGCAAAAGAAATGCAGACCTCTATGGCAAGATCTCACAGGGCATGGTGGAAAAAAAAGATACAATTGACCTTAATAAATATGACTTAATCTCCTGTGTAGACCTACCTGCAAATACAGGTCACTTAAAAGTTGAACTTGATTCTTTTTAGTTTGCAAATTGAAACTCTCTTTAAATATAACTATGGCCTAGGTTATAGCACATTGTTACTAATCTGTTCTTAGACTGATAATCATATCTTTGAAGGACTGGTAGTCATGCATGCGGTTGGAGGAACAGTCGTGTGACTGGAGCCTGTTTTAAAGACACAGCATTAACACCCGCCCTGCCTTTTTTACCAAATAATTGAAATGTTTGGTGACTTGATTGGGTGTTTCTTATTATAATGCTGTTGCTGGCAATCTGTTGATATTACTGGTCAGTCACAATTTAGGCAGTTCCAAAGTTCGTCTCTTCTTTTCTCCTACTGCATCTTCCATTTTCCACTTCATTTTCTCTGTCATGGCAGTTTCAAGTTTGGTGAGTCCTGCTCGATGCTATATGGAAGCACACACGATAGAGTAGCAGTACCCTGCCCCCCATAATAACATTGTGACCCCTCTCCACTACTCCTTTTTTAAGTCAGAACCCCTACAATTTCAACACTGAAATTTTAGATTGAAATAGCTGAAAACCAAATTTAAGTTTTTTAATACACTATCACTGTATGAAATTGACTGAAATGGTCTGTGAATTTGGTAGGGCCCTGATCATTAAGTATACAATAAAAGTCCGCCAGAACCATTGTACTTTCTCCAATGTTGCTCTTCATGGTTAGAATGAACTCCCCATAAATATTTGCAAAATTTTCTGATTATTCTCCTTCAGATCCCTCTTTAAAACTGTCGTCTTCTGTGAGGCCTACAAAAATCCTGACAACCATTAGTCCATCATTATGCTGAGATGCCACTGCCTGTCATATTGACCAGCACTGCCCTCATTGTTACTTTGTGCTCCCTCATTGATTTAGCTGTATCAACCTGTTGTCTCTTGTCTTAGCTTGAAAGCTGTTTAGTTTGAGAACCATCTTTTTGTTCTGTGTTTGCATAGCACCTACTGCCAATGTTTCCCAGTAAATTGTGCACTTGGGTGGTGTCCCAGCAGAGATTCAGATGCCTCCCACCTCATTAGCAGAATGCCCAAAGCCATCCACAGCTGGCAGAATGGGTTTCTATTGATGGTGCAGATCTGCACATGCCTCAGTTTACGTAACAACATCGATCATGCAAATGGATGGAAAAATTAGAGAGAAGTAATTGTGGCCTATCACAGTCATTTCTTGGTCCGTGGTACTGCAGTATTACAAAGAAATAATAATTTCAATAGAAACACAGATGCCTACAAAATCCTTCCCACATCATTACAGGATGTATGTCCTCAATATCTCAAAAACCTATTGAACAAATATATTTTAGAATGTGCCAGCAACTTTTGCAAATCCAGGCTATTTTGGTCTGGAGCTGAGCAAGCAAATTCCAGAGTCTCTGACACCTGTCACCCACTTGTCCTCCTGTTTAATAAGGGGATCCAAGTGTAGGCTGATTCATTCCCGGACATTTAGGGCTTGACAAAGATCAGGATAAAGGATTTAGCTTTCTTCAGCGTGTTATTTTATTAAAATGATAAAATCAGAGCAAAAATGTGAGAATAATTTTGAATGTAAATTGAAACTATCTCAAACTAATGATTTGTTGTGTTCATTGTTAAAAACAGATTGAGGAGAGGATCACTGGACTGTAAATATCCCATGTTTGCTAGCAGCTTATTTCTAAGAGAGCTAGGCTTTAGGAGGAGACTCATTTTGGAAACAGTTTGAGGAAAATACAGATTGAAATTCTGTCATTTGGCAAAATCCCTCATCCAGCAGGACCATGGATGTTGCTGGACCAGAGAGCTCTGGCTGTCTAGGCTGGAGTGGAGCCCTGCTGGTGGAAGGGACACCCTCTGACAGCCCACTCTGGGAAGCCTCAAGGGCAAGCTGTGGGGGGCAGGGAACCTGTGATGGGGTTCAGGGGTCCCCAAGCTCTGCACCCTGTCCGCAGGCAGGAGTGACTCTCACTCAGCAGGAGAACAGCGGGTTTATTAGCCAGCAGGGCACAGCATCATACAGAGGAGTCAATACAGGAGGCAGAGACAGCCAGCCCAATCCATGCTGGGGAGAGGAGGCCCCCGGAGCCAGGGCCTTGCCCCCTCCTTTGTCTCTCTCTCTCCCAGCCCAGACTAACTGCTTTCCAACTCCCAGTTCCAATTCAAACCCCTCAGGCTCCACCTCCTCTTTTGTCTGCAGTCCAGAGGTTTCACCTGGTTGCCTAGGTTACCCTCAGCTGGAGCCCCACACCCTCTGTGAGCCACTCACATACATACGTGTCCCCCACTACATCAGAGAGCTCATCTGGGGTTGGGGAGCCCTGCTCTGGGTCAGGTGCCCTGCCAGGAGCCTCATGCTGGGGAGCCAGCCCTACCAGCAGCCCCACAGCTGCAGGGACCCTGGCCACGGGAGCCAGAGCTACAGGGGCCCTGGGCAGGGGAGCCCCACAGCAGGGAGCTGGTCTGGGGCACAAGGCCCTTCTGACAGCCTTGCAGCTGTGGGGAGCCCAGCCAGGGGCACTTGGTAGCTGCAGGGATTCTGGTGGTCTGGGGGAGTCCTATACCTCATGGTGAATAGCCAGCTGGGGCATGGAGCCCTACCAGCAGCCCTGCAGGAGCGGAGCACTCCCACCTCCAGTCAGCCTGGGGGCCTGACCTCCCCTTATCTGGGAAATCTTGTTCCAGACCACTCAGGTCCTGAGGATGCCAGACGAGGGAGGTACAGCCTGTGTTACTTTAAAGTGTGTGTTTTGTGGATGGCATGGGTAAGAACGTTACTCAGAAGATCTTGGGTAGGAGTACAGAGGTAATTTTACCTTTGTATTGGGCTCTACTGCTACCCTTGCTGAAATACACTGTTTACTTCTGATGTCTGCAGTTCAAGAAGGATGTTGATAATTTGAAAGATGGTTCAGAGAAGAGCCACAAGCATGATTAAAGATTTAGAAAATATACCTTATAGGGACAGACTCAAGGAACTCAAACTATTTATCTTCACAAAGGAGGTTAAAAGTTGACTTGGTTAAGACTGTAAGTATCCACATGGAGAATAAATATTTAGTGATGAGCTCTTCAGTCTGTCAGAGAAAGGTATAACATCATCCAACACCTGGATGGTGAATCTTGAAAAACTTGAACTAGATATGAGGCATTAGTGTTTAACATTGAGAAAAATTTACTAATGGTTGTGTTAATTTTTGTATCACAATTTTAAAATCAAGATTAGGGGTTTTTTTTTCTAAATGATCTGATATAGGAATTATTTTCAGGAGGTTCTTTAGTCTATGTGATATAGAAAATCAAACTAGATTATCATGATCCTCTCTTCTGTCCTTGGAATATATCAGTCTGTAACTTGCCTTAATATAGTAAACGTAGAAGCCTGGTAAATTAATGCAAAATGAACACTTAACACTGAAAAAGTTAGGTTTATCATTCCATAAACTAGTATCCTCTTCGGAAATATAACTGAAAGCATCCACTTACAAAGCTAACAAAAGCAAGAACAGAAATCAGCGTGCCATCGCTTAAGGCCCTCCCACATTTCTCTTGTTTTGGATATCCTTTTATTACCTCACTGTACTATTTTGCTGCTGTTCGGAGTTTCTAAACTTTTGCTGATAGCATAAAAGCCAAGTTATTTCAAGTTTAAATTGCTTTTTAGCATGATTCTTACACTAAATTGCCCATCTTATTTTATTAGCTTTCATATATTGGATTCTGTTCCAAGTGAATTCACTCAGATTCCCCAGATTCTGGGAAAAAGATGGAAGCTGGGATTCCTTTTAGAGCTTTTCCTTGATCTGGCTTGGTGTTTCCGTCTGAATCCTCAAGTCACCTGAGAAGAAGTTGTCTGTCTGTGTGTCTGTCTCTCTCTCTCCTTCTCCTGATGCCACATTCCAGAGGCATGTGTTCTGGGGGACTGGGGAGGCAGGTCTCCATTACTTCATCTTGTATCGCTCAACTTCCTGGCTGAGGCTCCTGTGAGTCACCCTAACTAGCATTTTCATGTTCTCCAGTCTTTTGTTAATAGCTTCAGTGCCTGCCTCTGTTACTATCCATAATTTTAATAAGTGGTACCATTCTTTTCAGTTTGTTCACTTATGCTGCCATATTGTGAATAGCTCCAGTGAAACAGGCTAGAGTGTCTTTCCTCTCTGTTTGGGAAAGCTTTGAGTAGCAACAGATGAGCACAATGACAGTAGACTGCCTAAAATATAGATACAGCAAGATATCAAAGCATTTTACTGACTTAAATCCTTGTGCCATGCCTATGTCTGTGGGAGAATTGCGTTTATTTTACAAGTGAGGAAATGAAGGAATAGAAGTTTAGTGCAGGTTGAACCTCGCTAGTCCAGAACTCCCTGTTTCAGCAACATCCATGGTCTGGCATAGTTTTTGTTAGCTGGATGACCACTTACCATGGATGTGGCCAGGTTTCCTGTGGTCCCATAAAGCTTGTTTACAGTCTCCAGTCTTGACTTTCAGTGTTCTCTGCTATTATTTAGCTATAATTTACTCCTAATTGTCTTTTAAGGGCCCAGTAAGAAGTGGAAGTGTTGGTAATGCTACCAGACAATATTGACCTCCCATGGTTCACAAAATCTCTGGTTTGGCACCAGTCAGGTACCAGGGGTGCCTTACTAGAAAATTTAACCTGTGTCTTGCCCAAGGTTTCAGAGGGATTTTGATCTTGGACCGTTAGTCCATAAATATCTCTCCATTTCACTGTGTGTCTATTTCTGTAGCACAACACTGAGCAAGAGTGTGGTGTATTAATTACTTTTGCCTGCCATCTATGCAGTATGTTTCTGGGAATTTGTCATGGAATGCTGATGATAACCAATTGTGTAAAAAGTAAACTAAGATTCTAGTACTGCATTCCACTCATCAGCAATTCTAGCTACTGGTAATGAGTGAGCAGTCTTCGTAAGTCTGCATATCTTGACTTTGTGTATTTGTGATTTAAGGTTGAAAATTTGTGGGCCTGCCCCTTGAAATTTTGATTCTTTTCTTTTGTTCCACTCCTTCTTCATACACACACGCATTTACACAATGTGGAAGCTCAAGCCATACTTTCTTTCGTTGATGCAGTATATAAGGATGATGTCCTCATAGAAAATGACTAAATTGAATATCAAGTGGATGCTTTTGGAACTTGATATTTTGATGCTATGCAGAAATCTCAGGTTGACAGATAACAAGCTGTTTGGTGACTAGCTGCAGAAAACATGCAAGAGCAGTGACTTAATACTGACTTTTGCAGAGTAGAAATCTAGTGGTTTGTTCTGTTTTGCAGTCTATATTGATTTAGAAAATAATGAATTGCAGTCTGTTTTAAGAGTACTTATGTGAAACATTTTCAATCCAGTTGCCAGTGGGTAGATGCCTGTATTAACAAAAACCACCATCAGAAGAAATGTACATTAGCTTTTCTGTTGAATCTGCCAAGATTGTATGGCTGTGGAGGCTGAACTACCCTTTTATTCCTAGAGATAAGTCCATGTCACACTGAGACCCAGTGTAGAAGAGCTCACGCTGTTAAGCCAACACTTTTCATCTGTACTGAAGAGATAATAGTTCATTTCTTTCTGAAACCCCCTTGCTTTTACTTATCCACAGAGTTCGGTGATTGAGTTAGGTTAAGGAAAATCTCAGTGTTTGAAAGGATGTAGAGTCGAAATGCTTTATTTACAATTGTACATGCATACTTTATTTTTAGGAGTAATTTTCATTGATGTGCAGTTATCTTTAGTTGGGTCATTTCTCTTGGAGGCTATTTTATGTTGGATTGGACCTTCTCAACTTTTGATACGTATGTGCACACACTTGCTGCAGCTAATTTGCCAGTGTACATATCAGTATGCATTATGTGTTTTAAAGCAAAATTGACACTTCAAATGCATTTTTTGCTTCAATAGTTATCCTACAGAATTTTGATGCACAAACAGTGGGACCCATGCTATCGGTCTGTCACAGAACTATATTGGAAGTTATAAATGGGTTTTTTTTGTTTGTTTAAGTGAACATTTTCTCCATCAAATGCAAAAATTTATCTATATTGCTAAAAAAACCCCCAGAATAATTATTTCAATACATTTTAAAATGTAATACTGAATTTCGTAAGAAGTGTATTGGAACTTCATATGAAATATTTAAGGGCTGGTATAATTCAGAACTTCCAATACAAGACCACAATACATACACAACACCTCAGCTATTCAACTATAAAAATTTCACATTAGTTCTCGTTTTAATTTGCTGCTGCTGCTGCATATGCAGCAAAATATCAGATTTACTCTTTGGCCTTGTAATACATGTGTAATCATCTTTTTGTATTATATCAGTACCTAAAGGTTCACAGATACGGCAAGGTTAAGTGTTTACATGTTGTGGTTGCCAGGAAGTGGTATAAAGAAATCCGAGTGGTATTAAGCAAAGATTTTATAGTCCCTGCCTGCATGCCTGCCTGCCTGCCTATTTCAGTTTTCTTGCAATGTAACTCATGTAAAACTAATAAGATTTTAAAAAAAATTTGTTCTTTTGAGGATCAAAGAAATATTTAAAAATAGCTTCCATGATTATTTTACTTAATCTGTTGCCAGGGAAACTGGTAATAACTATAAGAATTTAAAATAATGAAGAGAAAACATTAAATTTAACTGTGTTTTAAGTTTACTTTGCCATACTACTGCAGTCAGGAATATCTTGTTCTGTCCTGTTTCTGGAGTCTGCCTATCTTGGTTGATTTTATGTGTATTAAACTGATTTGTGCATGCATCTACATTGAAAATCTTTCTTTTTGCAATACATGACCCTTAAGTTGTTTGATATTTAGCCAACACTATTAAGTGGGAGCAAATCTACAGTTCACTGATCCAATTGTGGAACAGCACTTCACAGAATACAGTTCTTTCTGCAGCATTTCATTGTTTCAGATAACTAACAGGGTCTTAAATGGTGATTTGACTCAGATTACATATCAGACATCGTTCCTGAGGGGATGTATATCAATCATAAGAGTTCATTTGTGTGATAGAAGCAATTGAATCTACTTGTGTTTGCAAGCCTGCTTATGTGGGGGTGTAACGGGGCAGTTGCCCCAGGGTCTGGGGGTCTGGCTGCTGCTGCTGCTTGTATAATAGCAGTGGTAGCAACTAGAGCCCTGGGCCTTTTAAATCACTTCCAGAGTGTGGGAAGATGCACTCTGGGCAACACAAAGAACTGGTGGGATGTGCAGGGTGCTCTGGGCAGCACTGAGGGCTGCCTGCCCTCAGCCCCACCCCTACTGCTGTTGGCCCTGCTCCTTCTGGGAGCACAGAGCTCCCCACCCCCACTTGCCAAGGGGCCTACAGCGGCTGTCTGTGTTTCAGGGTGCTCCTGCCCTCACAGAGCTGGGGCTGGCCCCCTGGCAAACTCTCCCCTGCCTGGAGGTGGAGGTGGGGGGCGGGGGGCTGGCCTGCAGCCTGAGCTGCCAAGGTGGGGGAGCCTGAGCTGGACTTCAGCCTAATCTGGAGGGTGCAGGGGGGCCAGGGCTACTGTGCCCAGCCCAGGAAGAGCTGTGAGGGGCCAGGCCCAGTGTCCTGTCCCCCAACAATGGGTGAGAGTTGTGGGGGAGCAGTAGGGCTCCCCCTGTACGGTGTTGTGGGGGGTGGTACTTACATGTCCAGAGCAGCATGAAGAGCTCTGCTGTGGCTGCCCCCACTGGTCATGTTGCAGGATCAATGTTCCCCTCACTTGCTGCCCACAGTGTCTGATGTATGTCATCTCTCTTCTCGGTGTCATCCCCACCAGCACTCCCAAGTCTTCCATGCACATTGCAGCCCCGAACCCCAAGTCTTCCATGTACTGGGAAATCCTGGGATTTCATGCTCTTCCCCTGACCAGGCATGTCTGACCCTGACCTAAATTTAGTTAGGCTATGTCTACACTAGCCCCACCCTGCTTTCGAAAAGGGGAAGCTAATGAGACACTTTGGGATATGCTAATGAAGCGCTGCAATGAATATGCAGCACCTCATGAGCATCATGGCAGCCGCAGCAGTTTGAAAGTGCTGCTTTTGATCGCATGCGGCTCGTCTACATGGAGTCCTTTTCAAAAGGACCCCACGCACTTCGAAATCCCCTTATTCCTATAACTAAATATTTAGTTTACTATTTAGTTATAGGAATAAGGGGATTTTGAAATAGGTGGGGTCCTTTCAGAAAGGACCCCATGTAGATGAGCCGCCCGTGATCAAAAGCAGCACTTTTGAAGTGCCGCGGCTGCCATTATGCTAAGGAGGAGCTGCATATTGATTGTAGCGCCTCATTAGCATGTCCCAAAGTCTCATGAGCATCCCCCTTTCAAAAGAGGGGAGGGGGCTAGTGTAGACATAGCCTTAATGTGAGAAGAAGCTGCATACCAAATTCTGTGGTCGTAACTCTTATCGTTTAATAGGAGTTCTTGAACAAATATAGCACAGACAAACAGATGCATTCTCTAAACTATATAGAGATATATAGATGGGTTTGTTCAAAACTATGTTTCTTAAAATTAAGCTTACACAATGTAAAAGTGATTAATGATTTTGGATGTCTCAATTTCTAGATGCTCAACTTGAGCCAACAGAAGGGTACTTGATTTTTTATAAAGTACCACATATAACTCTGGAAAAAAGGCCTCGTTGAGATTTTTCAAATTGGGTACCCGCAAAACAGAAGCCATTTTGAAAGTCAAATGTCAGAAAACTTCCTATGGCTTTTTTTTTTTAACCTTTCAATTTTTTATTTGAGTGTACATCAAAAGGAAAATGAAGCAGTGGCTCTCATTTTCTTTGCTGATTGATATCAGTTGAGCAGTTGCACAGCCTACTTCCTCCACATTCAGCAGAAGCTTATCATTTAAGCTGATAAAAGATCAAGGTCTTACACTTAACTGAGCTGTTACCAGAATGAGTCAGTTTTTGTGTTCTTAAAATGTGAAATAAAGTTTAAATGGTCCTTAGCTTTCTGTCCAAATAAAATTATTTTTAATATTCTTGTCTGATAGAAGTGTACAAATGTTGGGAAGAGAAGCCTGTGTTTGATGTTTTGAGCAAATAAAAAATTCAAATAAATGGAGGGAAGATGGGGGACCATGAAATATAACTGTCAGTAAAATTTAAAAGTAATTTATTGTTTAAATAAAAGTAAGGCTGTCAAAAGATGATTAATCACAATTAATTTTAAATTATGGTAATAATACATGCTGTTAATAATACAATGTCATTTATTGAAATATTTGTGGATGTTCAGTTATATCAATTTTGATGACTCTACTTGATTTGGAGATTAGGTCTCTTTTCTGTTTGGTTTTAAGAGAAGCAGTCCCATTCCAGGCACATCTCATTGCCTCAGCACAACCAAGCCCTTAACATTACTTCAAGTTATGATAAGAGGATGCTGTATACCGAATATGGAATCCTAGTTCTAACCTTTCAAGAGGAGTTCTTGACTATATTTGGAGATATTGTCTCAGAGAACTGGAAGGGACCTTGAGAGGTCATCGAGTCCAATCACCTGCTCTCTCAACAGGTCCAAGCACCATTTTTTTTCCAAATCATTTGCCCCAAATCCCTAAATGGCCTCCTTAAGGATTGAACTCAAACCCTGGGTTTAAAAAGCCAATGCTCAAATCACTGAGCTATCCCTCCCCACCATCAGATGGGTAGACTTTCTAAAAATAGTAATATAAAGTGAGCACTGCAACACTTTGCATGCTCTGTTATAACTGAAGTCGATATATTTGAAAATGTAGAAAAAAATCTAAAATTTTTTTTATTAATTTTCAATTGGGATTCTATTTAACAGCTCAGTTAAAACTGTGATTAAAGAAATTTCATTTCAATCACAATTAATTTTGAGTTAATTAGTATGAGTTAACTGTGATTAATAAACAGCCCTAACAAGATATTTGAGAGATCACAAAATATTGGTCATCAAATTATTTTCCTTAGAAGAAATAAAATCAGTAGAAATTGTATGGTTCAGAGAACCTATCTTTTAAAAACAACTTGCTTTCTGTTTAGTCATATTAATTGTAACTGACTCCTGCCCATTTAGTTATGCTTAGCTATAATCAGGTTATCCCATTATTCTTCTTATTTTATATATTTGCAGAGTTGGGATATTTACATTATATTTAAGAACATCTCCATTACCATAGCTTTAGTGTTGTTACTTTTGAATGTAAAACAAGAAAATATTTCATATTAAATGTGTTTTTGCAGAAGACATGATCAGTGGGTAGTGGATCCAAATGTGTTATATGGAGAGGTCCATTGCATGTATGCATTCAATGGGTTTTGTGACCCAAAGAAATACATGTACAAATGACATGGCAAAATTAAGGGCTGTGTTTTGATAATTTGGCAAAAACACTCTTCAAGGAACATATCTGATGTACATTTAAAATATATGACTTTAAATGATGGACAATGAGACAATATTCTAAATATTAATGAGGGACAGTGCATATAATTTTGTGCAAATATTGGAAAGTGTTACGAAGTAATAGTACGTGAGCTGGGGTAGCTTGGAAAGCTTATCTATGAGAACTGTTCTTTAAAGAGTCTTCTTCGCTTTCTACCTACTCGAGAAGAAATTTGTAAGCATCCAGATGGAAAAACTCTCAAACAGGTAGTCTGCTGATCTGATCATGTGACTAGGACCTAATCTTATGAGCCCTTCAGAAGCAGAACGTTCACTGAAGGTGCGTGGGAGCAATGTGCATTTGCTTGAATGTCTTTTAGGGCAAGGATCACTGAAGTTTCAAGACTGCTATTCAATTTGCAACCTGTGTCACTGAGTTAACCTGGGTGTATTATCTGATACACCAAAAGCACCAACACATCATCTCAATACAGTGCAAACACCATGGGCAGCGAGTGAAGGCTGATTTGGTGAAGGCAAGTCTCTGCCCTGCCTCTTCTGCCCAAGGACCTGCCGTCATGGAGCCAAGAACCTCTGACTCCATTACAATCCTTCCTGGCCATCTGCAGGGCTGGGGCTGCCTCAGTGCAGCCCCAGCCCGTCCCGGTGGCTTTGTTTTCTGAACTAAAGGATATGTATTTGGCACTAATGAAGACATTATTGAAAACCAAGGAAAGCACAACATTGTTGAACATCTTCAGTTATCCCTCCCCGTCTTGTACAGTGCATATTCTTTTATAATGAGGGTAACTGATAGCCATAACAGCCCTGCTGACTCTAGTAAAATTTACTAGTGATGATCTTAATCACATTGACTGCAGCAGCAAAACAGCATTGTCCATTTCGCACTTGGAAGAGCTTTTTCTTAAACAGTGCCTCTGTCTGTTTAAATATTCAAACTGCAAAGTATTATTTACAGATGAGTGACTTACCAAAAGAGAGAACCGCTAACATAAAAAAACCCCAAATCCACAAGATGTAGGTTGTTGGGCTGGTATGCATGTCTCAGCTGCTGCGACTTCTAATATAGAGCTTGCTGTTGCTTCTTGTCATGCACTGTGGCTGCATGGGGAGTAGTTCTGTAGAAAAGCAGAGGAGAGGAAAAAGAGATCACTCTGTGGTCCAAAGAGTTTCCATTAATATATTAAGGATTAAGAAACTTTTTGAAATCTGAGTACAGTACAATTGCAAAGTACCTCATGGTGTGGTGTTGTTTTTTTGTGGATCATCAGGTATGTTGTGAGCTATGTTACCTTACTCTGTGTGGGTGTGTGTGTCTTGTGTACAAAAAAATCACCAGTTTTTGGTTACTTAAAGTATGGCAGGTGTTAAAGTCAGATAGAAATCCAATCAAGGTATTGTATATAGAGTGTATTTATTTATGCAAGGGAAGGAAGTACTTAAAACATAAATATTTAACATGCTATAAGACCACTATGGAAATAGGATTTTTTTTATTTCATTTATTTTTTGCAGTTCTGCTTTAATATGAAAGAAATTGTATTTAAATAAAATACTGAATGGCCTGGTTCTGCAAGCCTTATTTGAGGACCACCATTTTGTTAAACAGTGGGGATTGAACTGAAAGCATGAATCTCTACAGTGTGAGTAAAGAGTTAGTCTGACACAGTGAGTTGTAACAGATTCATACTCTCTGAATGGGGCACAGAGGAAGATAAAAATATAATTATTGACCATAGGGTTGCAGCTGCATGCATTAGGCAATTTTAACCTTCGTGACTGTTCCCATTGATTTCACTATGACTACTTGCTTAAGTGCTACTTATCCTGACTAAGGGTTGCCTGATCAAGTGTGACTTGGCAAAGTTTAACTTAAATTTACTGGTGTAATTCCAAAATCTCTAATATGGTCTCTCTCTCTCTCTCTCTCTCTCTCGATCTCTTGTTATATGAGTTTAATGTTAAATTACTTATATGTTTTATGTTTATTAAAACTGAAAATTTCTGGTAGGCTATTTGAGCATTAAATCTACTATATATTTTAGGGAGTTTGTGCATATGTCTGTCTGCGGTGTGAGTCCGTTTGTTCAAGAAATCCTAAACCAAAGAGCAAGAACCATCAACCCGCTTCCCTGAGTCTTGCACCCCTCACCTACTACCCAGAGCCCCACAAGGACCCGAGCAATGCCAAGTATATCTCCCAGTATTGATATAAAAGTTGAAGCATGTGTTATTCTTTATCATTGATCAGCTCTTGTCAATGCATCCTTCATGGTTTTAATGTACCCTGCATGTTTTACCATAAATACGCAGTATAGAAAACACACAAATTATCTTCCAATGGCATTATCATCTGTGTTTGTGCAGGCAGAACTGTGATACTATGCCTAGTATTTTACAGTGTGGCTGTTATATTAGATGCAAACACATCTTTGCTCTTTGTTTATTATAAATGTACAGCAACAAAATGTTAAAGTCTATCACTTTCAAAGGAAAGAGTGGATGTTTAGAGCTTGTTTCTGCTAACCTTACTCATGTTGCCTAGCACCAAACTCTGTGAAGTAGCCACAGTACTAGTCCGTGTGTATTGGTGGCAGAATCAGGCTCATAGTAGGAGGCAGAAAGGGCCAGTTACCCTACACAAACATTCAGGAGACTCTTTTAGATACAACATAGCATGATAAGCAACTATGTAATAATTAACTGTTTGGATTGGGCTCCACATGCAAATATTAACAATAGTGAAGAGATGGTTATTTATTTAGGATTTTGTGGTTTTTTTTAGCAGTAAATGTTATTTTCAATTTTTTTTGGAAACTTTAACTCATGAAAATAAATACACAATTGACCTTTCAGAGAGTATTACATTGTGTTTTTGAGATGCAATTTACCATTTTCAGGACCTGCCTTAAATTTCTTGGTAAGAAACGAGCTAGGGTTCTTTCACTTCTGTGATTACAAATTGCCAGAGTCTTTTAAAATTACTTATCACAACATCTATATGCATTCATTGTTACTGAGTTAACAAAATGTCATACAAATGTAAAAACTTGCAGTTCTTTATTAAATAAATAGGAGTTATGTGAAAATGGTCATCTGTCATGCATATCACTACTCAATCTGTTTTATTGCATTGGGTATTGCCATTACATGGCTCTAACAAGGGGGAAGTGAAAATAACTTTGAATTCAAGAGAGGCATTGCAATGAGTCACTACAGAGAAAACTAAGTACAGAAAGTTTTTTCTGTACCTTATAACTTGTATCTTCAGTGTAGCTTGCACATGATATCTCTGACAAAAGTTACATGATCAAAGACTAACTACAGGAACTGGCTGTGGTTTTAAATACAGTAGACCCCCGAGTTAAGCGAGGGTTTCATTCCATGCACCCTCACATAACCCGGATTTCACGTAAGTGGGGTCTGGCTTTTTCCCTGGTGGAACATACGTTCTGCAGCCAGGGAAGCACCAGAAAGGTAAATCCTTGGGTGGGGGGACAGTTGGGGAGTGGTAAGCCTGGCGGTGGGTTGGGGCTGTGGGAGGTGGGTGGGGGAGGCTAAGCCTGGGGTGGGTTGGGGCTTCAGGGGGTTGAGGGGTACAGTTGAGCCAGAGTTGTGCACAAGGGTGGTGAGCCAGAACCAGGTTGAACCAGGGCCAGGAAGGTTGAGCAGGAGTCGTGCCTGAGGGGTGGTGAGCTAGAGCCAGAGGCAGGAGTGGGAGGTGAGCAGGAGCTATGCAGGTGTGGTGAGTGGAGCTGAGGGTGGGGCTGAGCCAGGGCTGTTTGGCACTGGGGGATTGAGCCAGGGCGGGCACGAGTTAAGTAGAGCTGGAAATTGTGCATTTCCAGGATTTACTGTAGGAGTCAGGGTCAGCCGCGTAAGAGTGGGGTTGCGTAATTGGGTTTGTGTACTCTGAGATCTTACTCTATATTCGGACAACCATTTCAATGCAGGATATTGAGATAACAGAGACGCAGCAAAATAGTACACCAAAAATTGATGGCTGAAGCTGCTTAAAATGTAAAGTTGGTTGATTCCCACACACAGGCATAGCTAAGAGATATTGTTTAATTCTGTTTCTACTAGTACAATGAGCAAGTGTAGCAACACTTGCAATCTTTCTAGTGATGAGAATTATGCAGGGGATTCTCAGTGCTTGACAATGTTCTCTTTAGAATTAATTAATTTGTTACATAATGAAATAAGCTGCTAGATCCATCTTACTGGGCAAAACCTAGAGGCATAGTTTCACATTCCCATACTCACTACTTAAGAGGCTTTTTTCTTTACTTTTCTAGCTGAGCCAGACTAAAGCTAAACAGCAACCCCTCGTACTAAGGAACCAAGTAGAAATGGTTTCAGCTGATCCCCTTGATCAGACGGGTAAGCTGCTTGGCCAATAAGGGTCACATGTGAAATGCCATGTGTAACTTGCTCCATGTGACCTAGTTGAATGAACCTGTCTTGAACTTCAAATACATGGTTAACAGCAAACTGTAAAGTTCATGGATATCCACATAGAGCAAAGGGTGTTCATGGTATCATCAAGGGCACAAAGTTTGAGCTACTTTATAGATGTAGGGGGAACACTGGTCCAGGCTACTGAATACTTTCGTGTTCTGAAAGAAAGCGAGCATGGGTCTATAATTAAGTTTCTTCTCCTTGAATAGACAAATCTCGAATCTGCAACTTCTACTGGGTCAGATTTCCAGAGACTGTGCTAGCTAGGGCTATGGAACAACTATTTGCATGTTCACTGGTTAAATTATTTGGAAACTCCAGTCCCAAAGAATTGATCTGATTCAAATAGGGCTTGAGAAAAAGATCCCTTCTGAGAAAAGAGTAGCAAATTATGTACATTTAAGTATGTTTGGGACTACTTTAATTTACACCTTCTGTGTCCTTGGTATTTACAATTGCTTAGATACTTGTAGAGTGTATGTATGTATCTCAGTTATTAATTCTTCAGCATTATTTGTACTGCAGAAGTGTCCAGAGTCCCCATTTAGATCTGAATTTGGTTGAAGAGTCCATAATGAACCATGAAATGGCTTTCAGCATATTAACATCTCTGTTATCAGGTTACATCTACACTAGAGAGTTTTATAGACAAAACTCACAGTGCATCTACACACAAAATGCATTTTGTCAACAGAGACTTGACAAAAAAGCTGCATAGATGCTGGGGGGGACCCTTTTTTCAACAGAACAGATCAAAAGATTGATCTGCTTTTATGTGTAGATGCGATCTGTTAACAGAAATTTTGTCAGAACGTCACTTCCGACAGTAACTTCTGTAAGCAGATGCATCTGGTGTAGACATAGCCTTAGACTCCAATAATTTGTACTCTCCCTTGCCTTCCCAGAAAGGGCTAGAAGAAGGTTAAATAAAACGAGAATGAATGCCATTCTTCAAGCAAAGCTTTGCTGCTCCTTGTCCTTTCAGCATGCTGCACATACAAACTCATTTCCTGTTAGTTACACAGAGAATAAAATTTACACTGTTCAGTTTGTTATTTTGATGGTAGAGTTTCAAATCCATCTCCCATTACCAAGAAAAAACTTCTCACATTTAAAGTTGGATGGCAGAGGAAGCTTTCTGCTCTCTCCTGCTGCCATTTTCCTGCAAGGGCTGTGAATGTAGGTAGCCAGCTTAGAATTACTAAGAGTTTTGGGACCCTTTTTCAAAATAGCTTATAATAGCATCCATAAGATTTGGGGTAAAATCAAAACACAGGCAAATGTACATTTCTAATTGGTGATATAAAAGCTTGTGTGGCTCTTAGCTGAACCTCCAACAGTTCTTGGATGTGTACATACCAATATGTGGACACCCTGGTGGTCAGCTGGCTGACTGCATATAGGATAGTAAATAGAACTTGGAAGCCTCTATTATAAGCACTGAAGCTGTGGCCACACTACCCGCTCCTTTTGGAGGGGGCATGCTAATGAGCTATTTTGGCAGATACTAATGAGGTGCTGCCATGAATATGCAGTACCTCCTTAGCATAATGGCGGTCGCACATGCCTCAGAAGTGCCGGTTTCAAAATCGATACCACCCATGTAGCCGGAGGCATTTCAAAAGCCCCTTCTTCCCAAAACCAAATGGGAAGAAGGGGGTTTTGAAATCAAAGGGTGGTTTTGAAAGGCCTCTAGCTACATGGGTGGTGTGCGTTTAGAAACTGGCGCTTTTGAAGTGCACGCGGATGCCATTATGCTAAAGAGGTGTTGCATATTCGTGGCAGCACCATATTAGCATATGCCCAAGTGGCTGATTAGCATTCCACCTCCAAAAGGAGGGGTAGTGTGGCCACGGCCTGACTGTCTGTTGCCGAACCCTAGAGGGAATCTCTGTTAACGATCAATAAGAGTAGGACTTAAATTCAAGTTTCAGGGAACAGGAGAATGTGTCAGAGAGTTGATCCAGTCTTGCATATTCCGAACAGTAGAGGGCAGGAGAAACATACACAGAAGCTAACGTTACAAATTTTTTAAAATATTTTTCATTCTGTTTAGCGAATTGTGTGCACCAATATCACATAAAGAACTGATGTGTTAGCGGTTAGAAGATTGGGTAAATTGTTCTTTTAAGACTATTCTTCCTCATTCCACAGAATCTGGTATTAGCATGTAAACTTTGGCCTTGTGGGCATGTACTTTACACCCTTCAGCCTACAAAGAGACATTGTGCTGTGAGCAAATCTATTTCAGGATCCTTTGGGGATTTCCATGCCCTCAGGATTTCCTTCAGAATCTCAAAACTTTCACTGACATAACCATACAAGTAACACTAAAATACAAAAAACGAGAAATGAAGAGATTGGTCCTGTCCATGCATGCCTCAAAGAAGACAGTTCTGAGACCCAGGCTTATTTAAATTCACATGAGTAGGGAGAATGTGTGTGATTTTTTTATCTTGCTGAAAAAATGTGATTTGTTAGATTTTAATCAAATAGCAATGAGAAACGTTGAGATGGAGAGAGATGATCGTCCAAAGGGGAACACCATAGGCTTTTCGTTAGCCAATGGAGGAAGGCAAGCTCATATGATTAGCATGATGTGGTCTGTTCCTACCCCTCCCCCCTCAAAGAAAGAGCTGCTGTTAAGGGCTTTTTGTCAGCTAATACAAAATTCCTTTTGACATCTGTAATTTTTTTTCATCATAGCAAGTTAAATACCAGTACATTAGTAATATTATAAGATGGAAAATGGCTAATCTTACGTGAGATTTTAATCTTGTTCTGGTACCACAAAGCAGGCTGGCATTAAGCTGAGTAATAAGAAACCACTGCTGCCTGTTGTGGTTCCTTTCTAAAGTCTGCTTTGTGATGTTATATCCTACCATCTATGGCAGGAAATGTTAAATTAGTAATTACATAACTAACCTTCCAATAGAAGATGATTAATCTTTTGGTCAGGTGATTTTATACCCAGTTTAAATTGGATCCAAAACTTTTTGTTGTTGTTGTTAATTGAGAACCCCAGGTATAAAATATTTTAGGGTTGGGGGGTGGGTCAGTATAGCTCAATGTAATACTGAGGAGACCAACCTATCCAAAATATAACTTGTAATTTTCTAACATGATGATTTGATTTGATTTTGGAGCAACATCATGCATGAAACTTCTAAGGACTATCTAAAAATGTATTTATAATCTGTGGAGAGGCAGAATAGTACTGCAAACACATGTTCTTTGTTTTCCTAAGCAGGCTCCTTGTTTTGGCCATGCACCCCAGGGGTCTGGACAGTATTACTACTCAAAGTAGAATTGTTGAGATTGCAAAGCATTGCTTCCAGGGGCTCTAACATGAAATAGGCTCTTTTGTATGTGAACACATTATTTTGGAACAAGTTTTGCTTATTTTGGGGTGTGTTATTCTGGAATAGCTTATTTTGGAATAACTACTCCAGAATAGGTCTGTAGTGCAGACATACCCGTAATGTAGACCAAGCCTTAGAGAGATACGCAAGCATTGTCTCTTCCATAAGATCCTTTTAATGTTCTAAGTTTGGCTGAAAGTAGGGTAAGTAGCACATGTTTTCATCTAGTGGCTGAACAGTACAATTCAGAGAACAACAAGAAGTCTTGTGGCACCTTATAGACTAACAGACTATAGACTAAAACTTGGACCTTATAAAGATCCAACAAACCGGATGTCTCCAAATACTTCAATACACATAATGGGTGGAGAGTTTCCTTTTTTCTTTTCTTAAAATATGGTCACTAATCAGTTGTGCAGTTGACTTTTTAAACAAATGTATGCTTTTCATGAGCAAAAAAGTGAATGTAATAGTATTTTGCATCTTTGACATCTTTCCAGATAGTCTAGTCTTATCAAAGATGTGCAACTTATAGAATATACGTTATTGTTTCATTATGTACTTTAAAACTAATTTCATGTGGAAAATTTTGTTTCTTCATGTTGCACACATTACTATTTCACTATACAGTAAGATGTGAGTATGACTGAGATTTCATATAGCTTTAAAAACAAAAGTCACAGAACAATGTATTCACACTCCATTACGTTAGAGTACATTTTGATGTGCTTCTCATTGGTGAAATATAGTAATCAGCTTTTATAATATGCTACAAAATCCAGCTTTCTGCACAGATTTTTTACTCCAATAATAGTGTTGGAGAGCAGTTCAGCAGCAGTCTTCTGTGACTTTCAGTATTCTTGGTTTGGAAGGGGACATGTGTCCTTGTTTTCACCTAGTATGGATGAATCCTTATTTATGTAAAAGGCATGCTATAACAATAGAAGCATTAGGCATCTGAGGTTTTCTACTTCACACATCATGAGCTGAATTGCTCAGCAATTTAGAAACTGTAAGAGCAGCTGTATACATAGACATCAATTTAACTAAACTGGTTTTCTAAAAACATAGTTATTAAAACAAGTTATTTTGGTGCAATCCTGTGTGTGAGACATTTGTATTTCAGAACAAAAGTGGCCAAAGTAGATTTGTTGATGGTAGAAACTTCCTTCCCCACCACAGGATGTCTTTTATCTAGTTATTTTCATACAGCTTTGTATTTCCTCTCCCAGGTGGTCTATGTAAATCTCTGGTATCGATAATATAAACCTGGTGATGAAAAGAAAATGCCAATCTATGCTTCCTGTAACAATGTCTCATTACTCTAATTCCTGTAATTAAATCATTGCTGTTTATATAATTGGTTACTCTCTCATCTCCTGTGAGATAATTACTGAGAAGAACAATTCTGTCTTAATATATTGAGACAGTTTTGCTTTTAACCTGTCAGTGATATTGACCCACATGGTGTGAAAGAGGGACACTTAGTAGCATCTGCTACATACTTAAAATTACTCAAAACATATATTCAAAATAAAACACAGTTGTTTTCCAAAACAGTCTCTGCCCAAAGGTGAATGTGTAGGGATTTCTGTTTTGTTTTGTTTTTGTGGAAAGAAATTCATCCCTTTGGCAAGAGTACAAGGCTAAACATACTGTTTTAGCCAGCAGTACAGTGCAAACAGCTAAAAAGTCAATACTTATCATAGACAAAAATCTCACTAAGAACTTTTAAAATATTGTAAACTTTTGAGCACAAAGAGAGGAAAATGTCCTTAAGTCTAGAGCTCTTGAAATGCGTATACTGTATGTACATGAATAGCTAGTGTATACATTTTTGGTGTGGAGAGAAGTCATGACAGGAGAGAAATGTACACTCCCCTCTTGCTAATATTTTCAATTGAAGCACAGATGAAAGAGGAGGCAGCAAGGACTTAAAAACAGTCAAACAATTTCTCAGTGAGGGTATAAATTGAAACTATTCCAGACCTGTTTTTATTTAAATAATTATAGAGCCAATAATAAAGAACAAATCTGTAGTGCTATAGATACTATTTAACCACAGATGCATTTTGCTATTCTGGAAAACGTATGATTAAGTCGAAAACACAGTGATTTTAGATAATGTTGCTGTTATGATACTAATCAACTAAACCAAAGACACATAAAATGAAGGGGGATTACTTTCTCTCATTAACTCACATATTTTTCCAAACACTAAAGCACCACGTTTGGCAAAGGGACAGGATGTTGACTGTAATTTTGTCTGTCCTAATTTTTGTTCTGAATTAAAAGTAGAGTTAGCTCACGTCAGAAAATTCAGATCCAGATTTTTAATGCTGCTTATCTTAGGGGTATTCAGATAGTGGATTACTTCCTCAATATGAAAAGAGAATTCTGAATTAATCAATACTATCTCAATCGGAGACCCTAATTTTCACATATTTTCTAAATTTACTTCTGAGTCTGTTTCTCATAGACCTCTAGAACTTCTTGACTACTGATGTTTCTCTTTGGGCTTTAATCAAGAAAAAATGTTAATATGGTCTCAGAACGTAAGCTCCTTGTACTAGACTCATAGAACTGGAAGGGACCTCTAGTAGTCATCAAGTCCAGTCCCCTGCACTCATGACAGGACTAAGCACCAACTAGACCATCTAGTTTAGTTATGTTTAATTAACCTGCTCCTAAAATCTCTAGTAACAGAGAGTAAGCCGTGCTAGTTCTATACACTATCAAAACAAAAAGCAGTCAAGTAGCACTTTAAAGACTAGCAAAATAGTTTATTAGGTGAGCTTTCATGGGACAGACCCACTTCTTCAGACCATAGCCAGACCAGAACAGACTCAATATTTAAGACACAGGGAACCAAAAAACAGTAAGCAAGGAGGACAAATCAGAAAAAGATAATCAAGGTGAGCAAATCAGAGAGTGGAGGGGTGGGGGGGGGAAGGTCAAGAATTAGATTGAGCCAAGTATGTAGACGAGCCCCTATAGTGACTCAGAAAGTTCACATCACGATTTAAACCATGTGTTAATGTTCCAAATTTGAATATAAATGTCAATTCATCCACTTCCCTTTCTACAAAGGAGCAATAATTTCTTTTCAGTTACACACATACCTTGAGTTGTTGACAGAATGCCCCATTCCATTAAAATGTTGACTAACTGGTTTGTGGATCTGGAGTGTTTTGATGTCTGTTTTGTGCCTGTTGACCCTTTGTCTAAGGGAGTTAGAAGTCTGTCCAATATACAAAGCATCTGGGCATTGTTGGCACATGATGGCATATATGATGTTAGTAGAGGAGCATCAGAAAGTGCCCGTGATTCTGAGAGTAAGCTGGTTAGGTCCAGTGATGGTATTTCCAGAGAAGATATGTGGACAAAGCTGGCAGCGGGCTTTGTTGCAGGGAAAGGTTCCAGGACTGGTGTTCCTGGGGTATAGACTGTGGCTGTTAGTAAGGATCCTCATGAGGTTGGGAGGTTGTCTGTAGGAGAGAACAGGCATGTCACCCAGGGCCTTCTGGAGTGTAGCATCCTGATTAAGAATAGGTTGTAGGTCTTTAATAATTCGTTGCAGTGGTCTGAGTTGGGGGATGTAGGTGATGACCAGTGGTGTTCTCTTCTTGGCTTTTTTGGGCCGATCTTGGAGTAGCTGGTTTCTGGGTATGTGTCTGGCCCTGTCGATTTGTTTTTTTACTTCTCCTGGTGGGTAATTCAGGTTTATGAATATTTAGTAAAGTTCTTGTAGTTTTTGGCCTCTGTCAGTTGGATCAGAGCAAATGCGATTATACCTAAGAGCTTGACTGTAAACAATGGATCTAGTCACGTGTGCAGGATGGAAACTAGAAGGGTGTAGATAAGTATAGCAATCAGTAGAAAGGGAAGTGGACGAATTGACATTTATATTCAAATTTGGAACATTAACACATGGTTTAAATCGTGATGTGAACTTTCTGAGTCACTATAGGGGCTCGTCTGCATACTTAACTCAATCTAATTCTTGATCTTCCCCCCCACCCCTCCACTCTCTGATTTGCTCACCTTGATTATCTTTTTCTGATTTGTCCTCCTTGCTTACTGTTTTTGGTTCTCTGTGTCTTAAATATTGAGTCTGATCTGGTCTGGCTATGGTCTGAAGAAGTGGGTCTGTCCCACGAAAGCTCACCTAATAAACTATTTTGCTAGTCTTTAAAGTGCTACTTGACTGCTTTTTGTTTTAAAATCTCTAATGATGGAGATTCCCAAGCTTCCTAAGACAATTTATTCCAGTGCTTAACTATCCTCACAGTCAGGAAGTTTTTCCTAATGTCCAACCTCAACCTTCCATGCTGCAATTTAAACCCATTGCTTCTTGTTCTAGCCTCAGAGATTAAGGAGAATAATTTTTCACCTTCTTCCTTCTGACAGTCTATTAGATATCTAAAACTGGTGGTATGTCCCCTTTCAGTTTTTTTCTCTTCCATACTAAACAACCCCAATTATTTCAATCTTCCTTCAAAGGTCATGTTTTCAATACTTTTAATAATTTTTCTTGCTCTTCTCTGTATTTTTTTTTCAAAAATGTCTGTTTCTTTCCTGAAATGTGAAGCACAGAACTGGGGACAATACTCCAGTTGAGGGTTAATCCATGTGGAACAGAGTGGAAGAATTAGTTCTTGTGTCTTGCTTACCATACTCCCTCTAATGCATCCCAAAATGTTTTTTTTTTGTTTTTTGTAAGTGTTACTCTATTGATTCATATTTAGCTTGCTGTCCACTATGACAATACTCCTTCCTAGGCAATTGTTGCCCATTTTGTATGGCTGCATCAACACTAGCAAGGTCTTTCGGAAAATCAGGCCCTTTTCTGAAAAAACACAAAGAGCATCCACACACAAAATGCACTCTTTTGATCTGAAATCGAAAGAATGCAGCTCTTCTTCTGGAAGCCCTCTTCTGCTCCTGGATCAGGATCAGTGCCTCCTTTTGAAAGCTTTTTTCGATAAAAAGAATGTGTAGATGCTCCACAGGCCCTTTCTTCAAAAAAGAAGTCCTCATGGAGCCAGATTTTTTGATCCCTGGCGTGCTCTTTCGAAAGAGAGGGGGCTGTGTGGACACTCTCTATTGAAAGAGCGGATCAATCTTTCAAGCTGCTTTTTTGTGCATTGATGCGCCCTTTCAGAAGAGATCTTCCAGACGTTTATCTTTCAAAAGATTGCTGTAGTATAGATGTGGCCTATGTGTGTAATGGATTGATTCTTCCTAAGTTGAGTACTTTGCATTTGTCTTTATTGAATTTCATCCTGTTTACCTTATACCAATTCTACAGTTTGTCTAGATCATTTGGAATTTTCATCCGATTCCCCAAAGCACTTGCAGCCCCTCCCAATCTGCTATGATCCACACATACGTTAAAAGTATACTCTCAGTGGCACTATCTAAATCACTGACGAGGCATTGATCAGAACCTGTCCCAGAACTCATTCCAGCAGAACCCCATTTGCTATGCCCTTCCAGCATGACTGAACCATTAATAACTATGGTCTCGGAATGGTTATCCAACTAATAATTGCTCCATATAGGTTGTATTTTGCTAGTTTGTTAATAAGAATGTCATAAAAAACTGTACCAAAAGCTTTAATAAAGTCTAGATATATCACATCTACTGCTTCTCCCCATCCAATTTAGTAGTCTAATGTGTAATAAAAAGAACATATATGTGCAATGCAGACAATCTTGACTTTTCTTCAGTCGTGTTGAATTAATGTCCCTTCCTAGGCATGCTGATAGAATGATCCACACTTGTCTGTTTATACAGCACATACAAGTGCCTGGGCTTGTGATTTGTCTGATACATTCCCTTTCCTTTCCATAGGAATCTGTTGACCCAGTTCTTTATTGTAATGTCAGTGTTACGGATCATACTGAATTGTAACTAATGTAGGAAGTGGACATGATTTCTGTGCATGGTATAAAAAAAACAGTCCTTCCACTGTCATGTTATCCTATCCATGTCAGTATATTTGCTTTTGATGTCGTATCATGTTATCCTGGATTTATATAATATGGCATGATTTAAGATAAGTGGATAACCTAATACACAATATATGATATGATACAATTAGAATTTTTTTATTTTTTTTATTATTCAAGCAATGCACATACACAATATTATAATGTGGTAGGGACACTGATTACTTCTCAAATTACCTAAGGAGCTCAAATTTTGGGTATGGAATGGAGACTAGGGTTGAGACTAGACTACAACTACACTACCCTGAAGATCAATCCACTCAGGGTCAATCTTCCAGGGTTTGACCTCTTGGGTCACAGTTTATCCCTGTACTCCTCATGAGATGCAAGGAGTGAGGAAGTTTGACATGAGAAACTCTCCCTGTATAGACAGCCAAGTAAGCGGAGCAATTGGCATAGCTAGAAATGCATATCTGTGGTCGACTTTCTTAGTCTGGTGTAGACAAAGCCTCATGTTTCGTTGTGTAATGTGCTTGTAGTCGTCTGTGGCAGTGAAAATCAGATGAGGCTTGTTCACACAAATATACTTTAAGAATCAGCAAAGTAGTCATTTTTAAAATTAGAAGGCTATTAATTCATGTGTGGATATTTTTAATGTAATTTTAGGTTCATCAGAAAACCAACACTTGCTGATGGCTTTACTGTTGTTTATTCTTTTAAGGTCAGGTTTCCATTCTTGTTATTTTTGGATGTGGGGAGGCTCAGTTTTTGAAAGCCCAGAATAAACTTTCAAACAGCATTTAGGAGACTTTCAGTGATACTTAGACTCGTAAGTCACATAAGTGCATTTGACAGTTTTGCCCACAGAGTTTTGTGCTACAAAGATGAAGGCCAGTGTTTGACAATATGGCTATGTTAACTATCCATCCCATATTTGGGATGCCAAGAAGGCATCCGTACTTATTTTTAAAAGGGAATAACTCCTCTCCCGTATTTCCCCCCCCCCCGCGCCCCTCTGATGTTTTCCATCAGCAGCTGTGCAGGTGCAGCTGCTTGGTGGGAGTCACTTCCCTGACCCTCGGGGAAGCAGGGGAACGTGGGCGGCTGCTGTATCTCTGCTGCTTCCCCGGGGCTTCTGGGGAGTGCTGGGGGCTGCCACTTTCTTGGGGCTCTGGGGGAGGGCTGGCGGCTGCTGTCTCCTTCCCGACTCCCTGGGGCTTGGTGGAGCTGGGAGGAGCTGCCCCTCCCCCCATATCTCCCTGTCCCATATTTGGGGCAGGGGGACGTGGTCCTTTATTGACATACAGAAAAAAATCCAGAGATGATTCGTGGTAGGATTTAGAATGAATAATCTAAATAATCTTTTGGAATAATAGACTGTTTTATATTCCAAAACAAAACTAAAAAGATAAATACAACTCCAGCATGGAGGAAATCAATTACTTGTTCTCCTTCTACTTATTAACAAAAAAAGGTATCAAAGAAATAACATCCTTGTACAGATTACAAATAATTGACACTGGAAAAATATAGTAATGCATATGTGTATTTATTGAAAACAAGTTGTAAAACGAGTTCAAATCTGACAATCATTTTTAGGAATATAGAAATTGTACATGGCAGTTATATTTTTAAGGGTCTGTGACTATATACTACAACTTTAACCTACAGGCTTCCTATATCTTCCTATTGGATGCAATCTCTTTTGTTCAACTCGGACTGATGAGGGTTTGACTAAAATCACTCTTTAAACATTTGAGCTCAGATTCAAGAAGTGGCTGTATACATTAGAAGGGAAGCTGGTGCCAAAACCAAGAATTTTCCATACCAATGAGGATTTGGCAGGAATAAGGAGGCTGGAATGGAGAATGAATCACATTGAACACATTTTGGCAGTCAATCTGTTGTCTTGAATATGAAGAATGAAGACCATACATACGCCCTTTCTAAAACAATGGCCGCAAGCCTGTATGTAATTGCTTTTAGATAAGTACAGCTAGAAGTTTGTCCTACCTTCTTCAAATTCACTTGCATCCTTCAGCCTTGTTAATTTACTTATGTTTCTTATTTGATTTTCTCATTTAGTTTTAGGTAGAATTCTGCCAGGGCTGGAAATGTCAAGTTCTTGGTTAATCAGTGGCTACATGACCATGAGTAAAATTCTTTTAATGAATTCTTAAGCAAAGGGGCTATCATTTTGTTTTATGTGCTGTTATTGGTTCCTAACCTTTAATGTTAGTCACTAGGTGTATGTGATCCTTTGCCTTAGGTCTGTGTAATTTCAGAGAACATTTATTATAACTTGAGTTTATTTGCTGTTTCCTATTGAATGATTACTTTTGTATGATTTATAAATATATACTATTTCACCCAATATTTATTTTTAAAGGGAACTAATGCTTCTTCTATTCTAGAATTTGAAACACATGGTCTTTTTAAACACAGAAGAGTATTTCCTATCTTTCTGTGGTTTCTTCTTTTTAAAAAGAAGTATGTAACCTCCCTTGGTATTGTATAGACCTCAGCTGCATTCTTTTCCTTTGAAGTGATGGAGCACCCAGCTTTTAGTTATGTTAGAATGTTAATTCTTTTGGAATTTATTGTATTTTAAGGTTTACTGGTTGAGGCCTGGTCTACAAACAGGTTTTGTACTGGTATAATTATGTCATTTGCAGGTACAGATTGTGTTCTTTTTTTTTTCTTTTTGCTTTTCTTACTGATGATGTATGATGAACCACTTTGTATGTATGCAGTTATGCCATATGGTGGGTACAGTTATATCTGTGTAAAGATGCCTTTATACCTGCATAGTTCTTTCTCCATAAACTCTCCTAGTATAAATACCTTCATCAGTGGTGCCAAAAGCCACCACAACCCCCAGGGCAAGGTGAAAGGGTGTGCGCTGCCCCCACTCCGTGAAAGGGTGTGTGCTGCCCCCACTCCCTGAAAGGGGCAGGGCCAAGAGTGGAAGGGTGGTGCAAGAGTAGTCAGCTCTCAGCGCTGCCCAGATCATGGCCCTGGGGCCTCTCCCCATACTCCCTCACAGCCACGTTCAGCCAGAACAGTACTTCTGTGACACTTCAAAGGAGCCTGGAGTTCCAGCCATCACCACTGCCAAAGTAGCAGTGGCCAGAGCTCCAGGCCTGGCGACAAGTGCCTCTTCCCTCTCCCTGGCAGCAGGACTGACCTTCTTACAGGTGTAATTGTGTCCATTCTTGGCGTGTTGTACTGCTTCAACTACAGTGGAATTGTAAAGCAGTACAACATGTAGACCTGGCCTAAAACAAGAATACTTCCACAATTCTTGTTTGCAGAGACTGAAGAAGTAATGAATGCCCAAATATACCAGTCAGTATCTAACCCCTTTGAAGGAAACTAAAAGTATTTGGTAATTTGGTATGTAAAATTTTTGAGTTACACAGAGTATTCTACAGTTCATTTTTAGTACCTTATGTAGCATTGCCATGTGAACAATGTATATTTTGTAATGCTTTATCACTGACTGTTTATTATTTGTCTGTCTTATAAATTTATCAGGTTTGTCTTTATTAATAAGGTGGATTCGTTTTATTCTGTAAAGTAAAATAGACTCAGTGTTGTCTCAGATTTACGCATCTGCTCTTTGACTGTCTAGACCAGAGTTCCTCTGGCATTCCTTTCAGTCTTTGCTGCTGAAAATTTTTTGCAATGGAAAGTAAGTAACAGCAAGAGGTGTTCAATTATGTATGCTATAAAGTAGAGAATGTGTTTTATTTGAGCATTTCCCCCATGTCTTCATTTAGGCTGTGTCTACACGAGCCCCCTCCTTTTGGAAGGGGAATGTTAATGAGGGAGTTCAAAAGATGCTAATGAGGGTATGTCATGAATATGCAGCACCTCATTAGCATAATGGCAGCCATGGTGGTTCGAAAGTGCCCCTTTCAAATCGTGCACCACCCGTGTAGCCAGAGGCCTTTCAAAACAACTCCCCAGTCTTTGAAAGTCCCTTCTTCCCATATGTTTTGTGAAGAAGGGACTTTCGAAGAGTGGAAGGTTGTTTTGAAAGGCCCCTGGCTACACAGGTGGTGCGCGATTCGAAAGTGGCACTTCTAAATTGCCACAGCTGCCATTATGCTAATGAGGCACTGCATATTCATGGAAGCACCTCATTAGCAACTTTTGAATTCCCCATTAACATGCCCCTTCCGAAAGGAGTGGGCTCATGTAGACACAGCCTCAATGTATAGGAGAATCCATGAACTGGTTTTACTTCTAAACTAATAAATGCTAAAATGTAAGTGTCATTTTAAAATAATCCTCTAATTCCTACCCCGTTACACACCCTTAAAACCCCCAAAATCTTGGCTATAATTTTGAGGATGAGGTTGTGAGGATTCACTTTTTAATTCCCTGAAGACATAGCATAATTTCATTTTAATATGATTAGGCAATTCATAGGTATATTTAGACTTAGAAGAGATATATTATGCATGTCAGCAGCTACTTTTAAATTTTAACGTCATATCCCGTAAAAACAGCTGACTTTTGTGATATTCTCTCTCTTTCTCTTTCAACAAAGAGAAAATACCACTGTGGCAAACAATATTACTGGCTCTCACAGGCTTTGTGTTGGCCATAACAGATACGTTGTTTGTGTTAGTAATAGGTGGGAAAAAAACAGTGTACTGAACACCTGTGGTGGGAGGATGTGGAAGACAGGTTGTTTCTACTGTTGCTGTTGGTAATGTTTCTGAAAAACTTATTTCTAGTTAAAGGTCATGCTCTATAGTGCTCCCAAAGTTAGTGACACTTAGGCTACGTCTACACTAGCCCAAATCTTCGAACTAACCATGCAAATGGCCATTTCGAAGATTACTAATGAGGCACTGAAATACAATAGGGTTGCGGCTCTTTGAAATTGCCGATTTTTGCTGCTGCGTGGCTCGTCCAGACGGGGGTCTTTTTCAAAAGGACCCCGGGAACTTCAAAATCCCCTTATTCCTATCTGCTGGAATAAGGACCAGGAAGGGGATAAGATAGGAATAAGGGGATTTCGAAGTTCCCAGGGTCCTTTCGAAAAAGACCTCTGTCTGGATGAGCCACGCGGCAGTGAAAATGGCAATTTTGAAGAGCTGCAGCCGATGGCATGCTAATGAGTTGCTGAATATGCATTTGCATGGCCATTTTGAAGATTTGGTCTAGTGTAGACACAGCCTTACTGTTTAAGTCACTGATATTTAGTTGTGATGTGAATACCATAGCCAGAGGGGTTCTGCAGGGGTCTGTTCAGCATCTTCATCAATGATTTAGATATTGGCATAGAGAGTATGCTTAGTAAATTTGCAGATTATACCAAGTTGGGCGGGGTTGCGATTTCTTTGGAAGGTAGAGTCATAATTCAAAATGACCTGGACAAACTGGAGAAATGGTAAGTAGGTAAATAGGATGATGGTTAATAAGGACAAATGCAAAGTACTCCACTTAGGAAGGCATAATCAGTTTTACACATACAGAATGGGAAGAGACTATCTAGTAAGGAGTATTGCCGAAAGGGATCTAGGGGTCATGGTGGACAATAAGCTAAATATGAGTCAGCGGTGTGATGCTGTCACAAAAAAAAAATGATTCTGGGAGGCATTAACAGGAGTGTTGTGAACAAGACACGAGAAAAAATTCTTCTAATGTACTCTGTGCAGCTGAGGCCTCAGTTGGAGTATTGTGTCCAGTTTTGGACACCACATTTCAAGGGGGATGTGGAGAAATTGGAGAAGGTCCAGAGAAGAGCAACAAGAATGATCAACGGTGTAGAGAACATGAGCTGTGAGGAAAGGCTGAAAGACATGTTTGGTTTAGAAAAGAGAAGACTGAAGGGGACATGATGGTTTACAAGTATCTAAAAGGGTATTACAAGAAGAAAGGGAGAAAATGTGTTGTTCTTAACCTCTGAGGATAGGACAAGAATCAGTGGGCTTAAACTGCAGCAAGGGGGGTTTAGATTAGATATTAGGAAGAACTTCCTGAGTGTAAGGGAGATATTTAAGAGCAGGTTGGATAGACATCTGTCAGGGATGGTTCAGGGGGTACTTGGTCATGCCCTGAGGGCAGGGGACTGGACTCAATGACCTCTTGAGGTCCCTTCCAATTCTAGTGTTCTATGATTCTATGAACTGAGCTTCTAGAAATGGTTGCTGGTGATCCTTGCTCTCAGCTGCTAAAGCACGCATTAAAAGAAGTTAAATATATTACATTTTTCATGTCAGCAATTGTTGTAGTAGAATATTGTTATGGTTGCAAATGGTAGAGAAGGTGGTTCATACATTCATGAATGAGAGGGGAGGAGTCCATGAAACAGCCATTGGCAAAGACATGTCCATGCTATCACCCAGTTAGAGAGTCATGGGGTGATTTTCTGTGGGATTGCTCTTTGAACTTGTAAGCTGCTATCACTTACTATTTTCCACAAAGATGTAATATATACTTTCTAAATAAGCCATTTCCCCCTCCTTCTCGTTTCTGTCCTTTTGTTTGACAGTAGTTTGCATAACCTCTATTTGTACAGCTAGTAAGCATTTCATGAGGCCACCAAAATGTAGAAAAGCATATGCTGACATCAACTCATTTTAAATGAGGGGTTACATTACTCCTTTTTCTCTTGTAATGGAAGAACAGAAGAGATCAGAACTAAGTTAGTAAGATGGAATCGCTTAAAGTACAAGACATTAAAAGTGTCGTCAACTCTTGTTAATCTCATGATAATTGATGTATTTCTGCAACCCCCAAGCTCCATGGTACAAGTGATTATGTGACAATATCAACTTTCAGTTATAAAAAGTTGTTCATGCATGCAAACATACAATTTCATCTTTTATTTCCTTATTTTTAGGCAGGTCTGCAATTTGAGGTGAAAAGGAGGTAGTTGCCCTGGAGCATGACATTTCAAAGGGTCCTGGAGCTCCAGCAGCTGCTGAAGTAGCTTCACGTCCCTTTGAAACACTGCAGCAGCCCTGAGCTGCTGTTCTGCACACAGCTCTGTGTGGGGGAGGAGGGGAGAATGGGTAGAGCTGACCACCCTAAGCCTTGCCGCTTCCATCCGTGGCACTAAATCTTGCAGAGGTGGGGAGCTGGGCCCCATCCTACCTTGTCCCCAGGTCCACACATCCTGTCAGCCATGTTGATTTTATGTAATTTTAACGTAAATTGTCCATACTGTCCATCTGCACAATACACAGTACACAATGTGTAAAGTGTTTCATGTTTTTGTTAGAAGTAAAATATATTTAATACAACAATGTAATGTAAAGCGGCCAAATGATGTTGAAGCGTAAATCCATTTTCAAAGTGAGTAAGGCGTGTTTGAAAATTTTACCAGTACTACAACTGTTAGCGTAATTAATTAAACTATAGCAATGTGGTTTTGTGTGTATTTCGTGGTGTTCATAGTGTTCTAACAGTTTATAACAGGAAAGAATCAAACTGTCTCACCCATCATTAGGGAAGACCTGTAAGTGGAAACTAATAACAGCCTTGTGAAATTGATCACATATTTAGAAATGGAATAAATACGGTACATATGAAAATTACATATGGTCCTAATCAGGCAAACAAATACACTACAAGAATATTTGCTTTTGCTCTGTGCAGTTTGATTCTGGGGAGCAGTAACTGCTTAAAGTGAAAATGTTGGATTGGTCTTGTAAGTTTTGGCTTCTACTTTCCAGAAGCATGACCGTAGAAATAGAACAGAGCATTCCCATTAGGTTGTGACAGCTGAAGCCTTTGTTTGGGTCAGGAGTTCAGTTCTTCTTTGGATCAAATTTCTGAAATGAGTTGTGATGTCTTTGATACCTGCCAAATGTACAGATACTTGTATGCTATTATTTCCCAGGAAGTAGTGCAAAAATTGAAAACAACTTATTTGTTTGAGCTGGGGTCTAAAGTAGTGGTCTGGGCCAATGACAGTAGTTAATAACAATAATAGAGTGCACATGGACTGTTTTATACTCTGAAAAATGATTTTGAGCTTTGTTTATATTGAAACAGTGTGCAAAAGAAATATTCAAGAGCCCTTTGATACTACTAGGCTTGAATTCTTTATACAGATACTTTTATAATATAATATAACCACCTCAAAGTGTTGTCTGACATTACACAAAGGGTGAAACTAACTCCTTATGCAGAGGTCCATTGTTAGTGTTACATACTACATAAGGGTCCACTTAAATACCATTTCAAAGGCTTGTGTGATGGATAGGCCTTGTGCTGGTCCATGGTGAACTGCATGGTAAATTAGCTATAAAAATAAGCTTTGTTCTATTAAAAAATCTTAAATATTTTTCAATATTTACACTTGTAGAAAGCCAGTTTTTATTTAAACTTTACTGTGGATTACATCTGTCTTTAAATGACAGCCCAGTATCTGAACAATAGGTTTCAGTCAAAAAATGCTTACTAACTTCTCATTAAGGTGTTAAAATGACTACTAGATAGGTTATTCTGTTCTTACTGAGCTACCATCCTCCTGCTGCCAGGTTAATATAGGTGTCTGTTGGGTGCCTATATGAAAGTTGAAGATACTCTATCCTTTTATGAACAAATAGCTGCAGCAAGTGTGAGCATGAACTGAATTATTGTATTATCTCTGAATTGTGCTTAAAACTGGTGTTTATATTTTAGAATTAATGAGAGGTGGCAGAGGAAGAATTGGGAGGGTAGGATGAGGAAGCAGATGCTGGTATATAGTATCAGAGGGGTAGCCGTGTTAGTCTGGATCTGTAGCAGCAACGAAGGGTCCTGTGGCACCTTATAGACTAACAGAAAAGTTTAGATCATGAGCTTTCGTGAGTTAACTCACTTCTTCAGATGCTGGACTTCAGCATCTGAAGAAGTGAGTTAACTCACGAAAGCTCATGCTCTAAACTTTTCTGTTAGTCTATAAGGTGACACAGGACCCTTCGTTGCTGGTATATAGTAACTAGAAAAAGCCAGTAAGAAAACAGTGGTATAGACAAGTAAATATGGAATTAATAGTGGCTTGAGCTATTAGTAAGCATAAAGGAAGAACAAATATTACTATTATTAAAGTATTATTTTGTGATATATGTTACATAATTACTTTAAAGTTGCTGCCCATAAAATTTTACTGGTGTCTGAGCTTTTCTTTCTATTTTATTTTACAGAAGAAACGAAAACAGAGTACCCAAGATGAAGATGCAATCAGTATCTGCAGTCTTGATGCAAGAGTGAGTAAATTCTGTAGTAGGTGTTTTTTTGTTTGCTTGCTTGTTTGGTTTGGGTTTTTTTTCTTTTTTGGTCTAGAACTTAAGTGCTGATACCGTTGTTTCCTGAAACAAAGGTACATTGGCCATTTTATCTGGGGCATTTATTCATGGCTTGAAATAACTGCAGTTTTGCATATTCTATAAATTTTAAATTTAAATTTAACATATATCATTGCCAACTAGACTGAAAATGTCCTGTTTCTATAGTGTAATATTTGGAGGATAATAACATTAGTAGTATAGACTGTTGTTAGGAAGTAATGGATCTCCAGCCATTAAATAAATTTCAAGACAAAAACTCAATGTGAAGCCAAAACACTAAACCAGATGTGAATTGATTCCATTGCCTCATTTTATTGCATAGATTTTATTTCAGTTATATCAAACAATATTATGTTAGTACTTTCAAAATTTATAACCTTGATATTAGTGTAGTAGTGAGAACTGAGTGCATTGTTACAGAAGACCTATGTGCGATTGTTCTGTAGAATATTTCTAACATTTGAAGCCGGCTTTTACATAAACAATGCAGTTTTAAAATGTGTACAATTCTCTGTTCAAATAAGTTTTTTTTCTAATTGGCTGATTCTCTTCTGTTCTGCCTATCTCCTCCCTACTGCCCCTCTCCCCCCAGTGTTTCCCATTATTTTCAATGAATGTTGGATCAACCTTGTAGTGAGGGCAAGTATACAAATGCCTATTATTTTTCATGATAATGTTACAGTTCTGACATGAATGGATTCTTACACTTAAGAGATACTGTCACATTAAAATTTACACGTTTCTGAAAATAACATGTAGGATTTCCACAACTGAATTAGAGATTTTTTTTTCTCTTCTCATTGTTTTTGTGTTGTGTGTAATTGTCACTATTTTCTATTGCACTTATTTAGTGAGTTTCTCCTTTTGCTGCAGATCTTTCATACTGTATGGTGAGGAGAAAGCTACTTTAAAAAGTATAAAATTTGGACTGTACCACCCCCTAATATGTCAGAATTTTTCAAGAGCTGGCCTGGTAAATGAAATAGTTTTGCATTCATTCTTTATAAATATGGTTTAGCTTCCAAGTTGTTGATGCTTCTTTACTGATAGTTTTCAGTGCTGGGTGAAAGCTGCATAACTTTTATCAAATTTCTTACTGTCAGAAATGTGCATTTCTTCCTTATGAGTGTCTGAGTAAGAGCTCACTCATAGATTCGCATCCCAATGTATATATATTCTGTTTATTCTGTAGCTCTCACTTTAGTTAGAGCTACAGTTAACCAGAGCATTTTTTCATTGTGCCTCTTTGTTGTTTTCAGCAGAGTGGAACTTCTGAATATATTACATTACTAAAAATAAATTTATCTGAACCACATTTATATTCCTCCTGAAATTCCAAGGCCAAAGAAAATTATTCAAATTATTATTGTAAAATGAGTTATATATGGTTCCATTATATAAATGCAGCATTCAAAATAAGCTATGTTGGTTAAATCAAATGTTATGTAATCAGAATAATTTTTTCTGACACCAAGAGGTTGGTTTCTAAGATAAAATATTGTTTTGTGGCACTGCACACAGAGGTCAGTAAAGAGAAAGGCATGTACGGTCTACTTTTATGCAATAGTATTCGTGAAGGCCTGCATCATGTCACTTCTAGCTTGTAGAATACCTGAGTGAAACAGTGATGTGTCAGTGACATGATCTTAACATTCCAGTGAGGTGTAGGCCACAAGCTTAGGCAGGTTCTGTCACAATTAGGGTCACTCATCATCTTGAGTCTGAAGCTTGACACACCAATCTGTGGCTGTCTCCTCTGTGAAGTGCAGAACCTTCAAACTACTATCAAATCTGGTCAGAGGGCAATCACGAGTGATGTGTGACATTGTCTGTCCTTGGTCACAGCCAAATATGGAATCCTCTCATTGGCCCCAGCTATGAAGGCTGGCTACACGCTGACACTGGCCTCTTAAAAATCAGCTCAGAAGGGCTCATGATAATGAAGGCAAATGAAAGTGTGGTACATGTGATCAGGTCATGCTTGACAAGGTCCTGGCTCGGATGACTTAGTGGGGGTTGATCCTGCTTGAAGCAGGGGACTGGATTAGATGATCTTCTGAGGTCTCTTCCAGCCCCATGATTCTAGGTCTATGAGACTGGTTTCTGTCATCAGCTCCAGACCTTCCTTCATGCCACATTGATCTTAGAGAGAAATCTGTGGCAGTCTAGAAGGCCCACAAAAGGTGTCTTGGTGACAAGTGTGCATTTGTGGAATTGATGAGGTCTGTGTAATAACTAGGGCTGTATGAAATTCACAGTCCATTTTAGTCAATTTCATGATCATAGAATTTTTAAAATGGTAAATTTCATCATATCAGCCATTTAAATTTGAAATTTTGGTATTGTAATTACAGGGGCTCTGACCAAAAAGGAGTAGTGGGGGGCTGCAAAGTTGGTGTGTGTGGTGGGGGGTGGCACTGCTACCCTTACTTCTGTGCTGCTGCTGGCCACGGGACTGGCCTCAGAATTGGGCAGTAGCTGCTGTCCAAGAACCCAACTCTGAAGGTAGAGCTGCCACGAGTAGCCCCATAGGAGTATGGATTGAAGGTACAAACCCTTTTGAAACTCTCTTTTGGATCAGGACCCCCAATTTGAGAAACACTGGTCTCCCCTGTGAAAATCTGTATAGTGGTAGGGTAAAAACAACTACTTGTTTACTTTGTTTGTAATGAAACCAGTATCCCTGAGACACTGCCCCAGATTTTCAAAGTGATAGGCTATGGTTACAGTAGCGAGTTTTGCCAACAAAACCCATGGAACGTCCACACACAAAATGTTTTTTTTCAATAGTTTGTCAACAAAACCCAGCACTTTTGATGGCAGCATTCTGCTTCTCAGCTGTGAGACATAATTCTGTTATTGACAAATTTCAATGACAAAAAAGCTGTGTGGATGCTTTGTGGGAGCCTTTTCTTGACAGACAGGGCATCCAGAACAATCGGTAGTCTGTCTGCTGTGCTAACGGGTGCCTGTTTTGTTGAGAGAGCAGCCAGGCAGTCTGGCTGCTCCGTCAAAAGAACCAAGGACTCTTTTGATTGGCTTTTGTGTGTGGCCGCACTCTGTCAACAGAAGTTTTGTTGGGAAATCTCTTCAGTACCTTCTGTTGATAGAGTGGTGTAGTGTAACCGTAGCCTTATTATTCTGAAGTATTTTTCACTGACACCTGTGAAGTATAAATGTGTCACCAGATGGCTCTGTGTTGGCTTTTTGTCAAGGAAAGTGATTGGATACGAGTTACTTTACTTACAGTCAAGAGTAACTTTCACTTCATGGTATACTATGCTAAAAATGCCCACCATAGAGCTCCAACATCTGAAACACAGTAGATAAGCAGACTGGGGGCATATTTACAAGATTCTGGTTTATAGATCTCACTTTGTCCCTAAATGTTTTCATCTGGTACTGATTTTGGATCTACATATAATGACCATATTCAAAAAGAAAAATCTTCAGACTGATCATTGTATAATGTACTTGTCATCTATGTATGAGAGAATAAATGTGTTTATCAGTGAACATACTTATGATTATCACCTTTTTAGTGTAATTTAAAATTTTTATAGAATTTTGTTATAAAAATGCTATGGATCAAATTCAACAGGGTTGTTTAACTTAGAACACCATTTTCCCATAACTTAAACTCTTCTGCGCTTAGATACACTTGAAACAAATTGTAGCCACGCTAAGGAAGCCTGTGTACACTTTTTAAAATGGAAATTGCAAGTTTTCAACAAATTTAAGTATGGTAAGATTGCCCTTGGCCTGGTCTGCACACATTTAGTAATGCTGTAACTATTTCGGTTCTGGGGACTGACATAAAAAGTTGTTCAGTGTGCAGCATGGCTGTGTACCACTGTGAAAGTGCTTAGGATTCTAGCTCATTCTCTTATATTGGAATAAACTATATGAATGTATAAGCACTTTTATAACATTATAGCAAGGTGCACACTGGAAGAGTTTAACTGTAGGTAAAGTAATACATCTTCTGTTTGTAGTCAAGGTCTTATTATGATGTGATCTTATGTCTCAGCACTTCTGAATTCACCCCAGGAGTTTAAATCTAGAGAGAGACTAGATATTTTTCACTTCTAGTTGCCAAACCCTATTCAAAAATACCTTGGCATTTTTCTAATATGTATTTCCTGTGTAAACAATTGCTATCATTGCCACGGGCATAGTATATAAATGTGAATCGGAGGGGAACGAGTCCGTGTAATTGTAAATGTTTAAGTAGCTGGTCTCTGAGACAATTTGCTAAATTGTGATGCTTGTTATACAAATAATTCTAGAGAGAGCGTCTGTTAGTATAATATATACCTTGGAGGCACATAAAGAGAGTCTGAATTACACCAATGTAGATTCTTTCTAGATTGTTTCATTATTGTTTAGACTTGTGTTTGGTTTTTGGCCCGGTATTCTGGATGTCCCTTAGATGAAGACAGAGGAGGATCTGAAGAACTAAATGTGAAAAGCCTTCTGAAGGGCCTGATTTACATCTGATTGCTGTTGCTTTTGCTCATGTTCAGAAGCATTAGACAATTCACTAAATTTATCCAAATATGAAAAGCAGTAAAGCATCCCTGTCCCTAGTTGTTTTGTATAACTTTTGTTTTTATAATTTATAACTGGCCTGATCTGGCAAGGTGCCAAATGCCTCCTGCGAGGCTGCAGGTACCCTTAATTCTAGTTCAGGTCAATGGCACTAGGAAACTAGTGAGACATTTAAGGCTTCAGTTGCACCCATGCCCCACCCTGTTTCATCTAACCCTATTCAGAGCATGGTGCTTACCTGCTCAGGGGTTTGGTGCATACAATTATGGAAGTGTATAAGGGTCATGTAAGGATACTCCTGTGTTGCAGGCTTTACTGGGTATTTAGTATGCAATAGACTTGTCATGCAGTGTTATGTCACCATGTCATGTTTTCCATAATAAATCTCAGGTCAGGTGCAGTTTCGTATTCTCAGACTACAATACAGACTGTTCTATTGAACAATGCAGTTTTTGATCTTAATGGCAAATGAAAATGCTATTCAGTGTTATCAACAGAAGGCATGCTTTCCACCTATGGAGACCTGAAAATTTTTAGTAGTCATGCTTTTATTTCAACACTTTGATACAATACCTCATTGGATAGTCTTTCAGGAGTGCCAACACATTTGGAAATGGCTTTCTCGGGGTGTTAAATAAGACATTCTGAAAGTTTCTCAGATTTTTTTTTAGCTGTTAAAGCTTTCTTAGAGTATAATGAAACTGCTTGCTCATCAAGTACTGTAGACACCCTAAATGTTACTGAATAAGTGTGAAAAAATGTGAATGCTTGTTGTTTTAATCATTTCATGAATACAAAGCAGTTTTCCCAAAGAGGGAAAATTTTAGTTATCTCATAACCACTTTATTTCAAAAGGCAGTAATGTTAGATATGGGCTAATGGCAGATGAGGAATGAACCATTTGAATTTAGCTATACATAGCAAGGTGAAACTATGAAAAATGAGAGCATTTCCGGCCCCCCCCTCCCTTTTGGATACTAGCTGTGAACTAGATGTTATTGTTTCTTTTTGCCAGTTATCCAACTAACTTCAGGTACTTACTCTAGCTTTCACCATGACAATAGTTTTACACTTGATCTGTAAAAGCATTGAATACCATTGAGGAAATAGTATTTGTGTGACTATAATGTACTTAATGTAATTCCCAGAATACTTTCTACTAGCAGGTGCTTTTCACATAGAACAAAAGCATGTTTTGTCTCTTTAACTCTCTCTTTTTGTACAGTGTGCATTTCCAAAATGACCTTTTTAAATAACATAACTATTGAGAAGATGTTTTAACAGTGTTCAGTAAGACCACACCTAAAGTTGTTTGAGGGTGTAATGCCCAATGACAGGTTAATTATTGTTTTGCTAATGTGCAGAGAAAGGGGAGTATGGCTCAGTGCTTGGAGTTTTGGTTCCCAGCATTCCCACTGACTGTGGGGTGGTCACTTAACCTCTTTGTCATAGTTTTCTCCATCTGTAATTCTTTATTTCAGACAGAAGATGTGAACATTCACAGTAATTAGCTGTGGATGGAGAACTGTGAGATCCTCATATGAAAGACACCATCAAAATATGATGTGTTATTCATTGCTTTGAAACTGGTTGGGAGTTCAGAGTCTGGAGAAAAGGAGGTAGGAAAGGAGAACAAGGGAGTGGAAACAGTGAATCCCCCACAGGTGTTGTTAACAGCTTATATGCAGAAAAAAGATAATTGAACTTTTTCCTGCAAATCAGCCTTCTTTCCTGTGGGTTGTAAGGCTCTGCATAATAATATGCTCTTTGGCAAACTCATTTTGGTACTCAGTGCCATTGCTAATTCTTCATAGTGACATCTGTCTCCTGCTGGAACCACTCTTGACCAATTTCTCATTGAATGCCTCCACCTTCCTGATGTGTGTTGTTTGTTTGTGCAACTGAAAGGGGGTTAGCTGCTCTCAAACTAGAATTTTATGCACAGAGAGATTCTGGGACTGGGCTCCTGTTTGGTGGCTCAGGATTGGAATTACCACCGACTATTTTGTTCAGAATTTTCAGCATGTGCAGTTGCTTCTCTAACTCCATTTCTATCTGTTTTGTACCTTCATTCATCAGCCACTATTGATTAGCCCACTATTAATATCATGACTTTTTAAAATAAAAGGTGTTTACCAGATAGAGTGGAAACCCTCTCCTATTGGGAAGTCTTTCATATTCATGAACGGATTTAAAAACAGATCTCTGTAGCAAGGCTAGCCTAAGATTGCTAATCAGTCTTTGTGAAACTTTTCAAGTTCTGATGTTTGATTCAGTAGTGTTCATACATCCTTGTTTGCTGTTTGCAGACATTTGTGCAAAGACATTTTGTTCATACTGAGCTTTGATGAGTGGTTTATCTTTGCATCAGTAGCCATATTTTTATCTCAACAAGAATATTGCTACAGAAACAAGAATTTTTGTTGCTGGCTATTTTAGTGTCCATATATGCTCTGGAATTACTAAAAGCTTCTGTTGTACAATCAGGGAGCAGGAAAATTCTAGGCAACTTAAAGTAGCTGAAAGTCCTATTATCCCCTGAAAAAAGGATGCATACACCAGAGAAAGATAAAACCCCTTTCACGTGTTTAAGCTTAATTGCTAACGTAAATAATAGCCACGAAACATACCTTTTGCCTGATTTTTCTCTCCAAGACTGGCTGTTCTAGTTTTCCATACAGGACATCACTGTCACAGATCCTAGTTTTCACTTCTGCTTCTAACTGAAACTAATTAAATTCACCTCACAATGGCAGTGTAATTACATTATACATACCTGCAGGATTCACCTCTGGTGTCAAGGTAGTTCAGAATAACATACTTGCATTCCTTTGCAAGATCTGAGAGTCTGGCACCCTGTTAGTGATCAATCACCTGCTATGTGAAGCCAGCAGAACTAGTGTTTACTTCAGGAATAATAAGTTGCAAATGGTTTATCCAGTCTATCTGGCAAATATATGGAAGTGACACATAAACTTGCAGAAATCACGGAGAGAAAGTAGTGGCAATTTCTCAATATATTACGATATCTACCCTACCTCCTAATACACCCTCAAGGTTGATAGCAGTTGGGGGTAAACTAGGGTGACATTTCCTTATGTTTACATGCTTGGAATTTATGACCTGTACTGCAGATGGCCAAAGGAGATCCCGTAGCATAGACAACTGCAGGCAATATTCCTAAAACCATTTTCTAAGCAATCAATTCAAACTACAGCATCCGTTCCACTGACTTTAGGGGATGCTAAGATCGATTTTTGTACTTCTGCTTTTCAGATGGAGTAACACCAAAATCGACCTTGCATGGTTGACCTTAGGGTAATGCATACGGAGTGTTGTCACGTTCTTGGCCTCCTGGAGGTGTCCCCCAGTACTCCAGTGTGACCACTCTGGCCACCATTTTCAGCTCTGCTGCTCTGCAGATATGCAGGAAACAGCCTGGGAAAGTTTGAATTTCATTTCCTTTTGGCCAGGGTGGCGAATGGAGCAGGCAGTACACCTCATTACCATGTTAGGCCATGAGTTCTTAGAGCCACAGACAAGCTCTAGCATGGAGTATGCAGGAGATGCAGGAACTTCTTGCTGTGGGGGGTGGGACATTCAGGGGGATGAAGCTGTCCTCGTGGAGCATGAAGCAGTGAAAGAAACACAGACATCTATGCCAGGATCTCACAGGGCACGGTGGAAAAAGGATACAAAAGGGTGTCCAGCAGTGCCATGTGAAAATACAGGAGCTCAGGCAGGTGTACCAGAAGACAAAGGAACCAAATGGACATTCTGAATTGTCACCAGAGATTTGCCGCTTCCATGAGGAGCTGCATGGGATTCTTGGGGGGGCACTGGGCACTGTCCGCAAAAAGTCCATTGATCCTTTCCAAGAGAGTCATCAGACAGGCTCTGGCAACAGCAGGGAAGACATGGTGGATGAGGAAGAGGAGTACAATGGTCAGCAGGCAAACAGAACAGCTTATCTCACTGACAGCCAGGAAATTTTTTTTTAACTTTGTATTTCAACTCCTCCTCCTAGGATGTTTTGTAGCCGGAACCTGATGGTGGGGCTTGTACCTCTGGTGAGTTCTCTTTTTTAATCATTGTACAAGTGTTTTAAGGGAACTGGGTGTGATCTGTGGAGGGTGCTGTACCTACACAGCCTGGGGCTCCCAGAACAACTTGTTAACATGTCTGGGGATGGAATACTGAACCTTCCTGCACATCTGGATAAAGCTCTCCAATCCTTCTCAGGTGGTTTCTGGCCTGCCTTATTCTGACCTCTGTGATAGGACACCTTTCCTTGCCAAGTCAGTAGTAAGTAATCTGGCATCATTGTACTGCAGAGCAGTGCACCATACCAACCAGCCTTCTGTCCACATTCAGTCAGCTTCCATTCCTTATCAATGTTTGTTATTATAAGGAGACTGATACCTCTCTTTGCAACCTGGAGGAAGCAAGGAAAGGAGCATTAATGCCTGCACCACTCCCTCCCTTGACATTCCTGGGGAAAGGGAAACTTTGACTGTCTCAGAGCATGCAGCAACCATGAGAGCCACACACACAGCCACAAGGCGGAAAGCATAAGCCACACTGCCATGCCGCGACCCCTGTCTGCTGCGGGAAGGGAAACTTTCATTGTCTCAGCAGAGCAGGGAGGAGAAGCAGATGGCAACCACGAGAGTCACACAACCCTGATAGAACAAGCTGCATTGCCATGCCCCCTGCCACTTCCTTCCTTCCCCAGGCCCTTGAGGTAACAGAGAGGGGCTCAATGCCCCAGGAAAAGAGAGGGGAGAAGCATGGAGTGACCATCACTGCCACAGCTCCTAGTCTCTCCCTCTGCTTGCTTGCAGCATGCACAGCTGCAGAAGCTGCTTTTGGAATTACAGGCTTGAAAGCATGCCCCGATCTGTGCCTTACCAAGACTGGAAGTGAACTGAGTCAAACAGGTCTCTTAAAACCTCTGTGTAGTACCTGCTGCCTGGAGGACACTTAAAAGCAAAAAGTTTGTCCTTGAACAGAACACCTCCCTAGGGTGTTCCACAGAGGTCCTTTCATGAAATTCCTTTGTGTGTTTTAAAACTTATCTGATCTACAGTAAATGTATCTCCCTAATGGCTGGCCTTCACTTGTGTTTTATGGCAGTGTGCTCAACAGCGAGCTTGTTGACCACCATCCCTGACCCGCAGTCAAGTGTTAGACTGGCACTGATCTGAAGGAGAAAACAAACATGGTATACATTCCTAGAGCACATGCAAGCTGTCTGCACAGATAGGACACAGTTAAATGAATGGAGCAGAAGCACGCTGGAGGAAAGGAGGGCAGATTGTGAATACAGAAGGGTGGATTCGGAGAACCAGAGATTGGAGATGTTAAAGCTGATGAGGCAGCAAGTAGATCTCCTATGATGGTGCCTGTTACAGGAGCACAGAGCCCCAGTGCAGCCCATGCTGGACTATGTACCATCCCCACCATGTTCCCTCCCCTCCCCCTATCGGCACCCTACAATGTGGGGGGATGGAGGAATTCAAGGGCAGCCTTCTCAGAGCTGACATTCCTCCATCTCTGATGGCAAAACACTTCTTGGCCTTGCTTGCCTACACCCAAAGCCCCTGCTCTGAACTCCTTTACTGTCTCCTGAATAAAAATAATTATGTTTGCAAAAACAGTGTTAGGTAGAAATATGTTTTCTTATAGGCAATGTGAATAATGTTTTGTAAATCTAAAACTGTATAATTTTCTATTTCATATATGTATTTTCAGTTGACATTTTTAAGCTACTGAATGACATCTAATCTACGATAGCAACAGATGACACATTATTTAATTTCTATAGTGGCACGTGACTAGTCTTAAGGGTCAGCATGTTGCCAAAATTAGTGATAAAGACCTATTGGCAAGAGGCTATGTGGGGGAGAAAGGTTAATTTAAATTGCTAATAGAATTTATGCCATTATAAAATAGTGCTTTATATATTTTGCAAATACATTTTACAGCTGATCCCTACACAGTGGTTAATTCTGTCCCCACAACTTAAAAAATGTGATTGCAAATTCATTACTTTAGAGGTCGACTTGATACTTTTTGCTCTATCTTGAAAGCATAGCACAGTGGGGGTCCAAATTAAGTGTGGCATCTTGGTCACCAGTGCAATACAAATTAACAGTGCCTGTTGTACGCTAGATATATAATGACACTTGCATGATATGCCATTTAGCTCATGGGTATGTCATCAGGGCAGCAAACCAGTTATACCCTAGGGATAGGAGTATAGAAACTACACACAAGAAATGTGTGTGATTAATTTAGATTCTGTTCTAAATGTTGTAAATATCTATTATTATTACATTTCTAGAGAAAATGAGTCTCAGATTCTGTAATAGGATTCATTATCTTATTAACTGAACATGCATTTAATAATTAAACATATTAAACTTTCCAGTGCAGCACTCTTCCCACTTCACTGAATTACGGAGCAATTTACATGTCTGCAGGACACTTCATGCTTAATATACCAAAGCTCTGTAAACTATGGATTGCAATAACTGGTGAGCTGGCTAGGATTGTGGTCAGCTGTGCTCTCTGATTCATCTCTATTTTCAAAGTGTTTTTACTTCTTACACTGACATTATCTTGTTATTTTCTTGTTTGAACATCTCAAATTAGAATAAATGATGCTATTCCCTATGTCTGTCCAGATTTTTTTTTATTTTAAATAAGGGTGTTACACTCTTTTAAAAGGAAGGAGTCATTCCTGCTCCATACAGTGGATAGCAGAATCTGTTGCAGATGGCTGGGTCTGTTGCCAGTTTACATCTATATCAGTCCACAGTCAGTATCCCTTTGTAAAAATAAGTTTTTAATTTTTAATGCCTCTTAGCGTGCCAGACCACCTGTCTCACACTGAGTAGTCAGTCATGAAGGCAGAGCTTCCTTTCATTCTCGCAGGAAGCATTACTTGCAGCTCTGCTGATTCGTCACAACATGGATTATGGCCAAATTGTGTTTCGTTTTGTTTTTTTAAACAACTTTTTGTATTGGTTTGATGAACTGCATCAGGATAAGAGTGTTCCATGAATTGGTAACCTGGAGTAACTCATGCAGGCATGAACCCATGGCACAATTTATTGCCAGCCTTTATCACCTCCCCTTACCCCCAATGTCATGTAGTTAGGTGTGTCTGTGATACATGTGACCAGCTGGTTGTAACAACAAAATTCTGTGAGTGGATTTATGCATGCATAAAGCTATTACACTCAGAAGTCTGCCTTGAAGAAATCTGGGAATTATCCAACATGTTTCTGTCTCAGCAAATCACATCTGTCGATGCAGAAAGGCCTGAACTTATTTGTGCGTGAGTCCTGTGAATGATACCTGTACATGATAGCTCTGTTCATGTAACTGATTACATAATAGGGACTTATATTATCTAACTAAACAGGCTCATAGAAATCTGAGAGAGAGAATTCCTTTTATGAATGAGGGAACTGAAGCAAAGAACTAACTCAGTCATTCAACAAGCCAATGTGGCAGAGCTGTGTTGGGAAGCGAGTTCCTTATTTGCCTTCCTAATATACTGTTATATGGTGCCACTCCTTGGTCCTCTGCATTCTGTGTTTGTGCGGCTATTATGCCTCTAACCCTAACCCTATGCCTCTTAATGCTGTATGTGGCATATAGCATGTCTTGACAGTCCTCTGGTGTCCTGTTCCTTGCCACATTTCTCCTTACTATTGCTGTTGCCATTCACACATATTTATTTTTGATCACCCCAGTGTAATATCTTCTTTTCTTTGGATACTTGATGAGGTAGCCATGTTTCCAGTCTTGTGGGCTCTCTTCATTGTCCCAAATTTTCCCAAATAGATTATACATTATTTTGACTAATGTCTCACTACCTGCCTTAATTGCTTCTGCAGGGATGTTGTCTTAACCAGGTGCTTTCTGCTTTTCAGATGGGCAATGGCTTTTCTGATTTCTTCTTTTGTAGGTCTGCTGCTGTTAAATTGCAGTGGTGTATTTGCAGGTGGTAACTCAGATGGTTCAGCTAGAAGCTTTGTCCCAGGACAGAATGAAGTGGAGGAGACTTGTCGATGACCTATGCTACATGTGGAGTACAAGGGTTAAGTAGTAGTAGTAGTGTTAGATCCACTGGATGTCCCTTCCCAGATGTGTAACTCTGCCCGCCTAAATTCAGTCACTTTTCTCACTCACAAGGAAAATCAGTAAATAACTTCTTGCATTTGGTTACCCGCATTACATGGGAGCAAGGCTTCTTTCTCAATAGCAAATATGGGAAGAAGTGCCTCTGGGCATACACTTACTGACTTGTGGTGGCAGTGCTTTTAACATGGCAGTCTGGTCATGGCACCAGACCTAGGAAAGTGCTCTCCCATCACTCTAGGTAAGCCATCTCCGTAAGAGAAGTAGTTACAGCTCTGGGAACAAGGCTTCCAGTACTGGGAGCCTACTGTACTTTTTATGTGTCCACTGCATGCAAAATGTGAAAGCTATGTTGAAAGTCCCTGTGGCAGGTAGTTATTGTGCATTAGAGAAGTTGCTTGTTTGTACTTTGGAGAATACATAATGGTTAACATTGCTGATAATAACCCTAAAAAGAATCAGAGGGATAGCTGTGCTAGTCTGTAGCTTAAATAACAAGCAGTCCTGTATCACCTTAAAGAGGAGCAAATGAGATAATGAGCTTTCATGGGTATATCTGAGGAAGTGGATCTTACCCACAAAAGCTCATTACCTAATAAATTAGTTAGGTTTTAAGGTGCTACAGGACCGCTTGTTACTTGAAACAAATGTTGTATTTTAGCAGGTTCTGAACTGGAGAAGGCTTTTTAGCTACATATCTGTTTAGAAGTTTTATTTTGTAATTGACTGTTAATAAAATATGTCCCAATATGACATATGAATAGAAAGGTATCCAGTTTTTATGTAATTTACATGCAGACTATCAGAGATCATTAATTTTGATTGCTTTTAGTGCTCAAGGAGAACATATATTTGTGTCAATATAACCGAAAATGTATTTGACCTAATTAAACTTAATAATAAAGTTAGTATTTGATTGCTAAGGTATGGTAAGCCAGACTTAAAAAGCTTAAAGGGGATTACTTTTATCTCTGCTTGTCAGAGTTGAGATAATTAAAATTTATATTGTTTCTGCCTTTGTGTTTTTTGTTCTATTAAATTCATTTCTGTTACATACTAATGTTAGTGATACTGTTACCCTTGGCCAGTAGAGTATCTACAATAGAATTGAATTATGCATGACTTCTTAATAATTCCCGTATCATACAGGAGGTCAGTGCCCCATCTGGATTCAGATTTTATTATAAGGTGACTGTCCTTAATCCATTATTAATCCATCATATTATTGTTTTAGGACAGACAGATGCTTGACTCTGGCATTATTTGGAGTAGTGGCATGTGTTATTTCTCTCAGGGCTATGTTACATTATTCTCTTGTTCTTAAATAAATAAAACCCAGGAGCATAATATTGAAATAATTTATACAATGCTGACTATATCCCCTGTCTGTTCCTTTTTTATTCTTACGTGGTTTCAATCTTTTTCAGTCCTCCTGGAGTATGGAGGACTAACATCTTTATTATATGTCTTTATTCATTATAGCAGCAAATAGGTACATAAGATAGGCTGGTCATAGCAGCACAAACTGTGAGGAAGAAACAGTCTTGAAAGCAAATGTCCTCTCTTTTATTTTTCTCATTAAAATTGAGAATGAACATAGAGGGAGTGTATATTGCAGTTTAGTATATTTAGCAAGTTCACCATGACTGTTACTATTGTTAAGTGGTCTTTCCAGTTCTAAAAATTACAAAAATGATTTTCTTATTGATCAGCTATATTCAGATTTCTTCATTTTTTTAGTAAATTTCTTATAAAATGGGATGTTTCTAGCTCAAATAGAGGCATTCCTTAGTCAGGCAAAATGTTCTTTTGACTTCATTATGAAATTTGAATGAAGAATGTGAAATTAACCGCAAATGAAAGCAGAATGAATGTATCAGATAACAGAATTTGTTTTTTCGTTATCATTGACTTTGGTCTTCATTTGATTTGGGATCTTTTAGCCTTTTTTTTTTTTTTCTTTTTTTGTTCTGTAGAAAGTCTGTACTAATGGTTGATCTGGTCAACAGAATATGTGTCTCATATCACTTTTAAAATATTGTTTGTTGTGCTGAATGTGTGATAACTAAATAATGATAATGATTTTAATGTATGAAATAGTCTTCCATGTTAGTAAAGAATTTAATTACTTTTATATTGTTATTAGGTATTATTAGGATTAGACCCAAATCAATAGTCACTTCTGAAAACTGAGGCTCTTAGTTTTAGAAGCTAAAAACAATGTGTGTATAATGGAACTTGCTGCATACCCTTGCTGACTTGATGTGTAGCTGAAGAATTGCATTTTACTTCTTTACTGGGATGTAATACTAGTGATTCACTTTTTGATATTGATACATAAGTGGCATTGTAATACTAGAAATAATAGAAAGGATTATCATATAAAGTATTTTTATTTCAAACTGAGGGAGGGTGTTTTTTGTTGTTGTTGTTGCCCTGGTTCTACTATAGCTTTGTCAATCCTTGTCTAACATTCTCTTATGACTAGCACAGAGAAAATAAAGTTGGGGATAATACCAGATTTGGGAGATGGGTTTATTACAAGCTGGCATCTCATAACTATGAATACTTAATCCTATCAGAGAAGGTTTCTATCATTCAGAATCATTCATAACTAGTACTTTCCAGTTGTGAAGTCCAACTCTTTGGAAAAAGAAAATGTAAGAATGTATGCTACAGTGTAATTATGTCTTCAGCAGACTAGTAAATATTTAGGAAAATTAATGCAAAAGCTGCTGTTCTGGTTCATTATTCATAATTTAGGAGTTTTATTTGCATGTGTTACATTAATTTATATTCACAACATTAATATTTGTTTTATTTTACCTTGCCTCTCTCTGATGACTATGGAGCCTTTAAAATATGTAAAAAGCTTTCTATAGAGTAGTAAGCTGGTTTGACAAAATAGATGGTGGTGTGTTAGTGAAAAAATTACTAAAATTATTATTGTATACCTGTAAGAAGTCATGTGTAAGATATGCCTCAATTGTGGTCAAAACATTAAGGGAAAAAAAGTATTAAAAAAATTGTAGTTTTGAGCCAACACAATAGTAAAGCACAACAGTAAGTATAATGAATATATATGTAGTAGCTAAACTTTTTCTGCAGCTGCTTGGTACCTGTTTATAGAATAGAATATAACAGATGTGAAACATCTGGGCTACGTCTACACTAGAAGTATCTGTAAACAATAATGTCTGTTGACAGCTAGCGCATCTACACACAAAAGCAGATTGACAGAGAAATCCGCTCTGTTGACAGAGAGCAGCCAGGCTGCCCTGCCCTCTGTTGACAGAATGGTTAACTGGAAACTCTGTGAACAGGGCTGCCCGGTGAACCGGAAGCCCTGTCTGTCCACAGAAGCCTCTACGCTGCACTTCTGTCGACAGCAGCATCATTCTTCAAACTTTTGAGGGATAACACGGTCGACACAAATGCAGAGCTCTGTTGGCAAAACGCTTTGTGTGTGGATGTTGCCTGAGGGCCTTCTGTTGACAAAACTCTAGTGCAGACACAGCCCTGAATTTATTGATTCACTGTCTATGCAGTAGGTACAATTAAAAATTGTCTATTAAGTGTAATTTTCCAGTGAAACATAAGTTATTCCAGCCTGTTCATTTCAATAATTTGTGAACTTCTTCCATAACTGTATAATCATGACATTTTTTTTTTTTGCAACCCTCACTACAGATGCAGAACTGGTACATTTTTGACATAAACTGTTCTTATGTGGGTGAAGTCTTGGGGTAAAATCTGGGGTGGCTACTAACAAACTCCCGTCTGTGCCTATACCTTAGCACTGCTGTACTGAACACTTTGAGCAGTTGTGAAATTAATCAGTTTTCTCAGTTTCACTATGCCACTGCTTGGGAAATCAATAAGCAATATCAGTCAATGGATTTATCTGCAGACTCCATAAGGAATAGATATGCAAGGCCCTGAGAATGCTGGCCCTGATCCAGCAAAGCACATAATCATGTGCTTAACTTTAAGCTTGTGAATAGTCCCATTAAAGCCAATGCTGCAAATTCAGTGGGACTATACAAACATTACTGCTTAAAGTGTTTTGCTGAATTGGGACCAGAGTGCTCAGCCTTTTGTAGAATGTAACCCTAAGTCAGCCTTGTACAGATTCTCATATGAAAGGTTACATTCATAAATATACAGACTAGAATCTAAAAAACATAAAACAAAGAAACTCCCCCCCCCCCCCGCAAAAAAAAAACCCTCAACTCTCCTCTACTGTCCTGAAATACAAGCTTAGTTTTTAGGTTGATGACAACTTAAAAGTGGATTTACCGTTCTCTTATGCTATATATTTTGTAAAATATCTGCAAAGTCAAGGAATCATTACTGGGGTCTGTACTGTATTTGAAGAGAAGAACCAAAGAGACAATGGCTACGTCTACACGTGCACGCTACATCGAAATAGCTTATTTTGATGTAGCGACATCAAAATAAGCTATTTCGATTAATAGCATCTACACGTCCTCCAGGGCTGGCAATGTCGACGTTGAACGTCGACGTTGGGCAGCACCACATCGAAATAGGCGCTGCGAGGGAACGTCTACACGCCAAAGTAGCACACATCGAAATAAGGGTGCCAGGAACAGCTGCAGACAGGGTCACAGGGCGGACTCAACACCAAGCCGCTCCCTTAAAGGGCCCCTCCCAGACACACTTGCACTAAACAGCACAAGATACACAGAGCCGACAACTAGTTGCAGACCCTGTGCATGCAGCATGGATCCCCAGCTGCAGCAGCAGCAGCCAGAAGCCCTGGGCTAAGGGCTGCTGCACACAGTGACCATAGAGCCCCGCAGGGGCTGGAGACAGAGCATCTCTCAACCCCTCAGCTGATGGCCGCCATGGAGGACCCCGCTATTTTGATGTTGCGGGATGCGGATCATCTACACGTTCCCTACTTCGACATTGAACGTTGAAGTAGGGCGCTATTCCCATCCCCTCATGGGGTTAGCGACTTTGACGTCTCGCCGCCTAACGTTGAAGTCAACTTCGAAATAGTGCCCAACACGTGTAGCCGTGACGGGTGCTATTTCGAAGTTGGCGCCGCTACTTCGAAGTAGTGTGCATGTGTAGACGCGGCTAATATGTTACCCATATGGTATTTATGATCTTGAGTAAAAAGCAGAGTTAGTTTACCTATTGTAGCAAAGGAGGAAAATTCAAAATGGTCACAGGAACATATATACAAATGCAAACAATCTGTTTGTGTCTGTGAAGATGCAGTCAAGGCAATAAAAGTAAAATAAAAGTGTGTGAGTGGACAAAAATAACAAATCTGAGTTATTGTGCATACGTTTTCCTTCTGCTTTGAAGCAGCCGTGGTTATTATGAGTCTACATTTCTTGGCATACAAATTGGACATTCACAGGACTCTCACTGGGGATTAATAAAATAATACATTTTTGTGGGAAATAGTTACTCGTTCAGAGAAAACAGTTTTTCTTTGTGAATAGTTTCTCTGGTGAAATATGCACTGTGTTGCAGTTCTGGTACTGGAAATAGGCATATTTATGATACACCCCATATATTTTTGGAATTCCAGAAAGGAACCAAAAGGAGCTTCTCAAACATTTTAAGGTCACTGACTATTCTTTTGCCACTCTGTTGTTTTAGTCACATTTTAACAAATGTAATGGAAAAACATTAGTTTGGGAGCAGCAAGCAGGCATCACTGGGGGGACAAGGAGGGCAGCAGCTTTCTCCCTGCCCCCTTAAAAAAACTTGCGATGGCTAGACATGGGCTTTTGCTCCCCTTCTACCCAGTAGTGTGAGCAATGTGGGACACTTTCTTTTTTTTATGTATCTCTGGCTATGCTCTTTCTTTGGGGTTCACCCTCTCCTGCCTGCCCTCAGCCACACTGATTGAAAAGCTAGTTCACTCTTCTCTCTCCTCCTCCTACCCCCCAGCCTGGCTATTCTTTCCTTTATCACCTAGGAATGCTTCACTGTCAGACCAACAGCTAAATTTTTTTGGGAAGAAAGGTGTTTTCAAAATTGAGGCATCCTTTCAAAGAAACCCCAGCTACATGGCTATTTTTATTTCAAAATCAGCACTTTTGACAGGTTGGGTGGCCACTATTATGCAAATGAGGTGCTGAATATTCATATCAGCACTTCAATTGCATTTTCGAACAACTACATTTATTATTAGGCAATGTAACAGAGACTTCTAAGGATTCTTTAGAGAGTTCAAGAGAACTTACTATTCACAGGATATTAACAAAATATGAACAAGCCAGAGAATATAAAATATCTGAATAAAACATTCAAACAACTGTTTGTAAAGCATCCACAAGTGATTCTAGATCAAACACTGATAGTTTGTGAACTACTGAGACTGTATACAGTGTGATGAGAGAATGTTCTTAATACACTTACTTTTAAATATTTGACATGTTCTATGGCTTCTCTATTGCACTGAATTTGTATGTATGTAGAAAACAAAAAAAAAACACTGAAAAGTACTGAAGAAGTGGGTCTGTCCCACAAAAGCTCATCACCTAATAAATTATTTCATTAGTCTTTAAAGTGCTGCTGGACTGCTTTGTTGTTTTCATAGTATATAGACTAGCACGGCTGTCTCTCTGTTACTGTACATACGTAGTCTTTTTTGGCAATGCAGTATTTTTCACCTTCCTAGTGAGCACACTCATATGTCACAGCATATAAATGGATTTCTGGGTGATGTTTTCTGTAATGGCCATCATACATTTTTAATTTGAAATTCAAATTACATTATTGTCAGACTGTAGAATCACAACTGACATACTTGTTTTCTATATGGAAAAATCAGAAGCATTTGAAAATAAAAATTAGCCAGCTGTTATTGACAACCATGAAATTACTGATGTGAAACGTGGATTGCTTGTGAGACTATTATCTTGATGTTACAAACCTGCAGAATGAGATATTGGCTTACATTTTCATGGGAGTAAAACTGAAACAAGAAACAAAAGAGTGACTAGATTTTGGTATCTGATTGATTTGTTATTTATGACAAGGAAAGATATTAGATCTGTGTGTAAGATGTTAATACAATGCAATATACGAAGAGTGTTCATACACTGTCATTTAGATAATTTTGTACAGAGGGAATTTTAAATGACAGACAAATAAAGGCCTGTTTCTGTAAGTGGCAATATAGTGAATAGCCACTGCACTCCTAAAATTGGGGGTATTCTTAGCCAAATGCCCGTGTATTCCCAACTCACATGTTAAACTCTTGTACTGAGAACACATAGCCAAAACTCCTCCATCAGCTAAAAAAATAGACACTGCATCAAGAAATGGGTCTTTAATCACCAAACAAGTACTGGGAATTTTTAAAATGTTTGGCTTGTTCAAATATCTATTGAAGTCAGTAAAGAGGCTCCCATTACTTGAATGGTAGCTGGATCAGAACTATGGTAAATCAGTGGGAATCCCTATGTTTTGCAAGTCCATGAGTTTTTGCAATAATAAGTGTAGTTTTATCCAGATTCTTGTAAACCTCAGCTGAGACTGACAGGACCTAAATAGTATGGTGCATATATATTTTGCTATTTTTTCACCTCTGAGATTTTTTTAATTATGCCTTTAAGTTCCACTGAAATGATACAGTGACTTATTTTATATCAATAGAAGACTGCCATATACCTGGGGAAAGCAAAGCTTTTTTAAAAAATTGTAATGAACGTGGAAATCAAACTGGAAAACAACCTCTTCCCCACTTTTTTTAAATAATAGGTTTGACAGACAGCCAAAGAAACAATCCATCTAAGGAATCCACTGATTTAAAATGTATGAAATGCTCTGTGAAGCTTTGGACCAATGTTTAATTCCCTATGCCTCTAATTTTATGAATGCTTTGTCAACATTATTCTTAAGGATGCTTAGGATCTCACTGAGTGATCCCTATAAGCTGTGCACTTGTGCGGCAACTCAAGAGAGATTCCAGTGCTGTCCAGATGATTAGCAGAAGGCCCACAGCTAGGTTTTATGTTTCTGCTGGTGGTACACATTTGCACATTATTTGGTGCACATAAAAATGTATTCCACACATGGATGGAAAAAAGCTACATGCGGATGGAAAAGATTAGAGGAAACACTGCTCTCAAACATGCAAACGCTTTTAATGGGACAGCATCAGTATTTCCACTGATTTAAGAAAGCGGAACTGTAGTTTGCTAGTCCAAGTATTGACAGTTATCGTTTTTTCCTTTCTACTGTCATTGCGAGAAATGCAAATAAGCAGTGCTTTTTTGTGTCAGTATTTGCTGTGTACCTGAGTACCAGCACTTTCGCAGCTCCAGCTGGGGGATTGGCTGGGAGGGTGAGAGCAGGGAGTTGGTCAAGTACCAGCTCCTCTTTTCTTTTTTTCTTCTTCACTTTGGTTACAAAAAAACCAGTGCAAATTAATATAGCTTTTCAGATAGATGAGCATAATTCCAACAGCCGAAAAGAAAGTACATTTTAGAATGGCACTAGTCTGCTTTAAATTTAAAGCTCATATATTTGTTATTGCCTGGTTGAAAACGTATCAATTAAGCACATGGCAGAAACAGAATTAAGTGATACAGCTCAAGAAAATGTTTTACTCCTTTGTCTTAAAATTCACAACAGCTACAACAGAAGACAGATTATAATCTCTTCTTGATGTGTTTGTAACTCCCATTAAATTTATGGCTGCGGTATATAAACTGAAACAGGATTTATGCCACAGGCTTTAATAGAAAGGTGAAAGAGAAGATATATTTATGGAAAAATCAGAAATAGGATTTCAAGTGTGAGATAGAAATAAGTTTATATGACTGACTTGCTCTCACTGCCCGCTAGTCTTTTTCTTGAAAAAGTTATTTGTGATAGTTTATAACTAAACAGATTTGTAATCATACTGGTTGTTCAGCTCAGGGGTAATGCCACAATTTTATATTTGGTAATAGAACACTTGATAAAAAGATTTTTCAGCCTCTTATCTTGTGTATGGTTATCTGTTTAGAGACATGATAAAATGACTAGTTTAAACAGGAATTCTTTGTCATTATGGATTTGAAAAATTAAGTGCTAAAAATTATATATGCACAGAAGGAATTTTGAAACACAATGAACAAAGAGTTTCCTGCATAAAGATCTTAGAGACAGATGAGAAGACCTATTATTTATACAAAGTAAACTTGGTTCAAAATCCTGTACAAAACATAATGGATTTAAAAATCTATTTTTCTCCATTTTATTTAAACTTTTTTTAATAATGGAACAATTTCAACCAGGTCTAATAGAAAATATGTGTTCTTCTACGAGTGTCCCTGTGGGTGCTCCACAATAGGTGTCAGGCTTGCCCCGGCGCCGCAGATCGGAAACTTTCCAGCAGTTTCTCCCGGACTGCGCATGTGCCGGCGCGCGCCGCTCCCTTGTGCGCCCCCGGCCACGTGTGCGATCCGGTCCCCGCTAGTTCCTTCTCAACCGCCATCGGCTGCAGACGGAATCCGCTCAGGCTGCGGCCAGAGTCAGCGTAGTTAGAGTTTTAGTTTAAACTGCTTGTTTCTTTTCTTGCAAAAAAAATTATATATATATATATATAGAGAGAGAGAGAGAGAGAGAGAGAGGAGTGGAGACAACGCGGGGACATGAAAGCCAGTAGGCCTCCTGCCACGGCAGGCAGGGGTCCATTGAAAGGGGAACAGGCACAGAGCTAGTGCTAAGTACCCTATTAACAGCTCAAAAGACTCACCGCGATGTCCTCTTCAGGATTCAAAAAGTGTGAGTCCTGCTGCGAAGCTATGCTGGCCTCCGATGGGCATAGTCAATGCATTAGGTGCCTGGGGGAATCACACGTTACGCAGAAGTGTTCCCATTGTGCAAAGCTCACAGCCAGAGCCAGAAAGGACAGAGAAATGCGGCTGAAAATGCTGTTGTTTGATAAGGCCCTCCAGCCCGACGTGCCAGAGAGGCCTCAATCGGAGGGACCTACAGGGCTCCATAAAAGGAAGGCGGCTTCCCTCACCCCCTCGGTGCAGAAACGGAGGAAGCTCTCTCCAGCCCGATCCCTGCCGGCGGTCACAGCGAGCGGGACGGGCGTAGCACACAGCCCGCAGCCGCAGTCCCAAACAAGTGGCAGCGTGGCAGCGCACGTGGCAGAGGCTGAGCCTCCGATTACTAAACAGCCAGCACGCACAGCCCTCAGAGCGGCGGCCAGGCAAGCGCCGGAACCGGTGGCACCGCCACAAGCGGCACAGATCCCTGCGGCGCCAACAGTGCAGGGCCAACAGGCACGCAGCCTGCAGGCACCGGAGGAAGCTATCCGCGTGGCACCGCAGCTGAGCATCCCGAGCGCGGCGCCAACAGCGGGGCCGAGATCCCCGGCACGGGAGGGGGCGGTGCCAGCCCCGCAGGGGAGGGGAAAGTCAGCAGCAAAACCCCAGCACCACAGCCCTTCTCCGGGCTTTACGCGTTTCCCCCCACAGTGCTCATCCACAAGGTCTTGCAGAAAGCCAGGAGGGAGAGAGCCTGCGTGATCCTAGTAGTCCCAACGTGGGACCGACAGCAATGTTTCCCCTTCCTTCTGCGCATGTCGGACCACCCACCGCTTCCCCTTCCGGTGGCGCCGGACCTGCTCACGCAGGCCCACGGGTCCATAGTGTACCCACGCCCTCAAGGCCTGTGCCTACAAGCATGGTTAATCCGTGGCTCAGCTCTCTAGAGAGCACATGCACAGAGGGAGTACAACAAGTCCTGGAGAGTAGCCGAAGGACCTCCACCAGGAAGACTTACAAGCAGAAATGGACTCGATTCACTGCATGGTGTTCTGCCAAGCCGTTAGATCCCCTTGATGTTCCTATACCTGTAATACTAGAATATTTACTGGACCTCAAGAGGGGCGGGCTCTCCCTGTCCTCGCTAAAGGTCCACCGTGCCGCTATATCTGCTTTTCGGCATGAAGAGGAGGGGCCCACGGTGTTCGCCCATCCTCTCGTTACCAGGTTCCTGAAGGGGCTGGTAAACTTGTGCCCCCCTCGGAAACCGCTTCCACCATCGTGGAACTTGGACCTGGTGCTCAGCGCGCTAACGGGCTCACCTTTTGAACCCTTAGCCACAGCTCCCCTACGTCTCCTTACAATAAAAACAACCTTCCTTCTTGCAATCACGTCAGCTCGCAGGGTGAGCGAGCTCGCAGCGGTTATGGCAACACTGCCATGCACGGTATTCTCAAAGGAGGCGGTAACCTTACGGCCGCACCCAGCCTTTGTTTCGAAAGTTTCTTCAGAGTTCCACCTTAATGAACCTATAGTTTTACCCTCGCTTTACCCAAAGCCTCACAGCTCCAGCAAGGAGGCACGCCTACATCTCCTGGACGTGAGGAGGGCGTTGGCCTTCTACATAGACAGAACTAAGTTCTTCCGGAAAACGGACAGACTTCTAGTCTCTCTCGCTCCCAGGTCAAAAGGAGAGGGTCTCTCTTCACAGAGAATCTCGAAGCACATTGTGTCCTGTATAAAAATGTGCTACGAACTTCGAAAGACTCCTTTGCTAGCCCCGCCTAGGGCTCACTCCACCAGGGCGGTGGCGGCGTCAACAGCCTTCTTCAAGGGCATTGCGTTAAAAGACATCTGTAGAGCGGCGACCTGGTCATCCTATGACGCCTTCGCCAAGCATTATGCTCTGCACCGGGTACTCGAAGAAGATACCCGTCTGTCGACAGCAGTCCTTTCAGGGGCAAGCTGCACATAAACTGATTACCCATCTCCTTACTTGGGTTACTGCTGGGTAGTCACCTATTGTGCAGTACCCACGGGGACACTCGTAGAAGAAAGAGAAGTTACTCACCGTAGTAACGATGGTTCTTCGAGATGTGTCCCCGTGGGTGCTCCACCACCCGCCCATCCTCCCCGCTTTGGATCTCTGTTTCGTGTTTTTCAGGAGCATCCGAGGCGGTTGGTCAAGGAACTGGCGGGGACTGGATCGCGCACGTGGCCAGGGGCGCTCAAGGGAGCGGCGCGTGCCGGCGCATGCGCGGTCCGGGAGAAACTGCTGGAAAGTTTCCAATCTGTGGCGCTGGGGCGAGCCTGACACCTATCGTGGAGCACCCACGGGGACACATCTCAAAGAACCATCCTTACTACAGTGAGTAACTTCTCTTTTATTGATAATATTTGGAAGCATAAGCCATTCTTTGTAAATATTTGTCTCTAAATTCCAAGACACAACAGAACGTCAAAAATTATTGAGGAAGTTTTTGCATGACAATTCAAAATATCTAGCTGCCTCAGATATCTGTCCCTTTTTAATGCGGGTATAGACCTGGTCATGCTACAGAGACTGTTCTGGTAACTTTGATAGATACATTTCATGCAGGTAGGTAAAAACTTTCAGATGTGACCTCTATGACTCATCTGTGGTGATTGGGATACTGAATGCAACATGGGGGAATAAAATGGCCTACTCTTATTAAAATTCATTGGTATTTTAGTTCCTGACTCCATTAGGCCACCTTGAAAATCCTAGCCATTGTTATCACCTCAAGATAACATTACTGTAATTTGCTCTACTTTTGGCTGTACTTTAAATCTCAGCTTGTTCAGCTGGCTGCATTATATCTCTCCTGGATCAAGTACAGTGCCCATGTCAACAGTATTTTGTGGATGGAGTGCCCGTGTAGACAGTTCTGTTGACAGTGAGGGCTTCCAGCTCCCCAGGCAGTCTTGGTTGCAGAGCTTCTGGTCAGCTGTTCTGTAGAGAGGGCAGGGCAGTCTGGCTGCTCTTTATCAAGAGAGAGGATTGCTCTTTCTGTCTGTTCGTGTGTAGATGCTATCTGTCAACAGAAGTTTTGCCATGTAGAAGTACCATAAATGATCTGAGCCCTGCCAGTTTGAGAGATCACCTCTTTCCCCGTATGAACGATGAGATCAAGGAAAAATTGTGAGCCAGAGATCCTGTGGTATGGATGAGGGAAGTGTGGATAGGCTCTCATTCATGTATCATATAAACCAAAAGATCCACACATGGTCAGAAACTCTTGATGGCCCATGCTGCTTCAGAAAAGGCCTTTTTCTGTAAAGAACTGCATTCTTGATTTTGAAGAAATGCAACATTAAGTTGATGTTTAGTGTGGCAGACAAGAGATGAGTCAGCACCATTAGCCCTAGGCAAACACATATTTTAGATCAAAATATTTTGTCGGTCTCTCTTTAATCAGTGTTACTGAAGAATGTATGGTTGCCATGTTCTCTAATTCTTCTTTAGGGAGCTTCTCCTGCCATTGGGGTTTTTCCACAGTCAGTGAATTTTAGCAGAGAAGTCGGTGTTGGGTAAATTTTCTTCCAGAGCAAGAAAAATAAAAGCAGGACTGATATCATAAATGCTACCAGTTTTCTGTGTCCTCATTAGCATTATTAAGTAGTGATTACTATATAAATGTATCTGCAAAAGATGATGGGATTGGAACAATCCTTTTCATGGGTCTACTTGACATGTTTTAAGTTTCATGGGAATGTGTGAGGTTCCGTCATCTAGTGCACTTGTATCAAGGAGAGCTAAGTTCCATTATATTGTGTGCCATAGATTTACTATGTGAACTTGGACATGCTACCTAACTGTTGTGGCTTAGTTTTCTGCTCTGTAAAGTGAGGATAGTAAGGTTGACATATACTCCTACAGTGAAACCTATGGATGCAAAGTTCTATATATGTGTTACGCATTATTGTTAATTATGGGCTTTGTCTCGACTAGCCCCCTTTTGAAGTTCGGTGCTAGTCTAGACACAGCCATAATGTTCAAAAGCAATAAACATTGGAAACTAGTAAAGAACAGATTTTTTTAGGCCAGATATTGTATAACAAGGCACTAATGAATAGTATCTGTGAATCTGACGTGTCAGTACAAAATATCTTGAAAACTAAACTAGAAAATTCTATAATATAGTATACCTTCCTTTTTTAAATTTATTTTGTTTTCTCATGGGTGTCATTTTATACTATTGCAAGTGAAAGCTGCTCAGAATATTATCTCCCACTCTCAGCAATTTTCCAATATATTTGGTAGCTTTCAGGGGCTTTTATCTTGTGAAAAAAAGAAAAAAATCAAGTTCTGATTGCATCTATGGTTCCTTCATTATTGCAGTATATAACCTCAGCAGCTGCAAACATACCTACTTACAGCTGCTGACTCATTTGGTTATATAACTGAATCTTGTTTCCTTAGCTACAGTGGGACATGGGAGAGAAGGAAGAAATCCCAAACAAATGTTGGGAAATGCTCCAGAGCAGTTTTTCAACTATATTGTTGCTTACAAGTTATGGACACTTCTGTGTCCATGTGTGTAAATACACTGGCTACATTTACACTGACCCAAACTACTGGCAGCAGAATGCAAATGGCCAGTCTTGAAAATGCAAATGGCTGCTTATTTGCATATTTGCTTGCCGGCAGAGGCTTCTGCCAACCGAAATAAAGCACTGTAAACGTGGATCTGCTGGCGAACTCCCCCACTTTGTCAGCAGCGTCGTATGCCTGGAAAAACTCAGCATACAATACCAAGCTAATTTATTCATCATTTTCCATAAATCTGAGGTGCAGGTGATTTAGATTGAAAAGGAGATTACATGATGATATAAGTCTGTATGTTAATAAAAGGTTTGCTTTGACCAAGCGTTCTCAAGTTTATTCTTAGTATTACCCAACAATATATTTCCTACAGCTGAACTTTTTGTTTCTAGGTCTCTGCAAGAACTTAGGCTTTTTCATTTTGTGTAAATGTGAAAATTAATTTGAACAACTGATACCATCATTTGAATGTTTAATAACTTTGGCAAGTTGTACAACTCCCTGGGAAAGCTAACACTGAGTGGGGTTGAAAAGGTCTTATATTCATGAAGTTTTGCAGGCTCAGACCCCAAAGTTGCATATAAAAATAATTATCTATTGCTCTTACTAACTTTTCTCCCTGCTTTCTTCCTGCCTGGCCAACTGCACAGACAGCTTGTGACAAGAGCTGAGTAATCTGGTCAGCGGAAGTTGTGTAGTGGCCATAATTGTGGGAGGATGACTTTCCTTTTTGCTCATGTAACAAGTGGCCACGTTGCCTGAGGGGGCTGCCTGGGATGCTCTTCTGCACCATTCAGTTCACAGAAACCCTTATACAGAGCCTGTAAAGTGTTTGTCTTGTGAGGTTTTTTTTAAAGTTAGGACAGGTGGAGCAGTTTTGCCCTTCAGATACTTTCCTCACAAAGACTTTTGAGACTTACATATCTATGGGCTTGTCTACACTACCACCTTCCTTCGAAGGAAGGATGGTAATTACGGTGTTGGGAGTTTACTAATGAAGTGCTGCCGTGCATAAGCAGCACATCATTAAGCAAATTTCTCCCCGCGGCAACTCTGAAGTTTTAAACTTCGAAGTACCGCACACGTCTGGCCGTGGCACACCCACCAGTACTTCAGACCAAGTCTGAAGAAGTGGGTCCATCCCACGAAAGCTCACCTAATAAATTAATTAGTTAGTCTTTAAAGTGCTACTTGACTGTGTTTTTGTTTTGATATTTTAGAAGTTAGTTTAGAATTTTGCAGATTATAATAGCTTTCAAGAAGGTTAGTCTTGACCATACATTACCTACCTGTGACAAGTAAAAATGTTGGTTAATTAATTAAATTTTGCATTGGGTTCTTATTCAAGGCTTATTTTTCTTTAAAAATAAAGAGATAAAATCCCCAGTGTTTTATCCAGTTTTATTCTAACGTGTTTTGGCATGAGATCAAAAGTGTGGAGGGGAATCAATTCCCATTTACAATGATGAATTCGTTTGTTAGAAAAACTGAAATAAAACCCTCTGACTATCCTAGGTATGCAAAATCCCATTTAATTTGTTGACTGAGTACATGGGAGGCTGCTCTAGCCCGCACCTGTTAACTGTAACTGGTAAGCCTCATTCATTTAAGAAGAAGTTTACTCATTACCTGGTTAACCTTTAACATCCCTAGACTACACCCCTAGTTGTCACCTGCCACCTGACACTTTAATCCATATAGTGTATCATCAAGCAGCTACAATTCATTCTTGATGGGGATCCCATCCTGAAATCTTGAACTCTCTCTTCTGGTCTTCAAATAAACTTCCAGCCTCTCTAAGCTCATAATCATAAGCAAGCTTACCAAAAACCAGGCCACACCAGCCAAGAGCAGTGCCAGACCCTGTCAGAATAATAGACAGAAACCTGCAGACATAGCTCTGCTGCTACAATGATCCACCCCCCTCACAACACACCTTTTAAAATCCATGAGTTTCTGAAAGGTTCTTTCAGAGAAGGAAAAAAAAAAGGGTAGATGCCCTGGGGGCCCTTCTTTAAAAAACGGGCCTTTTCTGAAAGAATCCGCAGAGCATCCACATGCACAAAATGCGCTCTTTTGATCTGAAATTCAAAGAATGCAGCACTTTTTCTGGCAGCCCTCTTCCAGATGAAGAAGAGCGCCTGTTTCTGAAAGATTCTTTCAGGGGAGGAAAAAAAAAAAAAGGTGTAGATGCCCTGGAGGCCCTTATTTCTTAAGAACGGTTCTTATGTCTCTGGATTTTTCAATCCCTGGTCCATTCTTTCGAAAGAGTAGGAGCCGTGTATACGCTCTCTATCGAAAGAGCAGATCAATCTTTCAGTCTGCTTTTTCATGTGGGACGTGATCTTTTGAAAGATTTTTCAGAAGTTTTCTTCCAGAAGAACTTCTTTCAAAAGGTCGCTGTAATGTAGACGCAGCCTGAGAAAGAGGATGATTTAATGTGTATTCCTTGGCCGCAGGAGAAGGTAGATTTTCCCCTCAAAATTAGATGAAGTCTTCATTGCTATATAGCCTAAGAAACCTTAAAACTCCATATGCCAGAAGCCATTGTAAATTTTGGCTTATTCAGTCCTTCAAATTAAAGCAGTTTGAAGAAAATGCATTTCAGGCATACTCCAGCCTTTGCAGTTTACCTTGTACCAGTGTTCATTGTAATCTGGGCAGCTGTACAGCTCATCATCATCATCAATAACCTGGGCTCAGTGCCCGTTGGTGTCTGATGCCTCTCTCACTATTTCCTTCCATCTTTCCCTGTCCAGTGCAGAGTGGCTTAGTTTCTGTCGACTAGCTCCACACCAATCTACTACATCATCTATCCATTCTCTGTGGGGTCTGCCTCTCCTATTCGAACCATCCATTATGTCATATACTAGGGTCTTGATTTTTCATTCATCGTTCATTCTGCAAATATGTCCAAATAGTTGTAGCTTCCATTTTAGAACCTTCTGCAGCACGTTCTCTTTTGGCTGTATCTTCCTATATAATTCTTCATTGGTGACCTTCTGCATCCATCCTATTATCAACAAGATGTCCTGTGGCACCTTATAGAGTAACAGATATTTTGGAGCATAAGCTTTTGTGGGCAAAGACCCACTTCATCAAAGGCATCTGATGAAGTGGGTCTTTGCCCATGAAAGCTTACGCTCCAAAATATCTTTTAGTCTATAAGGTGCCACAGGACTTGTTGTTCTCAAAGCTACAGAATAACACAGCTACCTCTCTGATACTTGTCATCCTATTATCAGAATCTTTCTATAACAACTCCTTTCAAACGCCAATATTCTTTTTGAATCTTTCGTTGTCACCCATGTCTCACATACATACAACATGCTGCTGAGGACACATGTTTTCAAGATGCCCAGCTTCATTCTTAAGCTAATTGCTTTGCTTTTCCAGATCTTATCCATCACCTTCAAACTCGCTCTTGCTTTCGCTATTCTAGTCCCTATTTCCTTCTTACAGTCTAGACCATACGTTTTGTTGCTCCCCAGATATGTGAACTTCTCTAAATTTCAATACTATCAGTTCAATACTATCGACACTGATCTTTCTTCCTCTTTCCTTATCTCCAAATACCATTGTTTTTGTTTTATCAATGTTCATAATCAGTCTGTGCCACGTCCCTTCTTCGTTTAACACCTGCATGGTTTTCACTAGCTTCTCCTTATCTTCCTCAATGATAACTATATCATCTGCAAACCTCAAGTTGTTAATTCTTTCCCCGTGCACAGATATCCCTTCTACCACTTCTTTGATCTTGTCCATCGCTCTGTCCAGGTGTATGATGAAGATACTTGGCGATGTTGGATCTCTTTGTCTCGTACCTCTACTTGTTTTAAACCAACTTCCTAACTCCCCGCATGTTCTCACCGCTGCCTCCGCATTATCATTGATATCCTTCAACAACCGTATCAGTCTGCTATCCACTCTGTATGACTCCAATACCACCCAAGTCACTTTCTGATGTGTACTGTCAAATGCCTTTTGAAAATCAACAAAGTAAATGTATACATTTTTTTGTTCTTTCATCGAGCTTTCTCTGCTGTCAGTCTTAGTGCCAATATCTGCTGTATGGTACTTCTATCTTTTCTGAACCCTGCTTGCTCGTCTGCTTAATGTTCTTCTATCTGCGATCTTAATCTCTCAGTCAGTATCATCATTAGCACCTTACCAAGATGACTCATTAGGGCAATCGTTCTGTAATTCTTGCACTCCAATGTACTTTGTTTCTTGGGTATTGTCACTAGCACAAATCTTGTCCATTCCTTAAGCGCCTTCCCATGTTGCCATGGACTAAAAATCCATGCATGGAGGGAATATCAAACAGTACTCCCTGTTTTTCTGTAAACAATTCCTTTTAGTCCACCCAAAGTGCATAGGTACAAAAGTGTAAAACTCATGAATATATTAATATTTGCTTTTCTTCCTACGTACAAATTATTGACTTCCTGCATTTTGATACCTTGTAGATGTGTGTGTGCGTTCACCATAAAAGCACATGTACATTCAAAGACCAAATATCTCCGACAGAGGAAGTAGCAGGTTCAGTGAAAAGGGAGATTTTTAAGCATCTGAGCCTTTCAGGAGCTTCTTGACATGTTGCAAGATTTGGTGCCTTTGTAATAGGAAGCATGGTGCAATATTTAAAGCACTGGACTGGGAGCGAGGACATCTATATTTAGGGCCTAATTTCTAGTTCGGGCACACACTTGCTGAGAGATGTTTCCCAATCCCCAGTTTGGTCATAGTACTAATTTCTGAAGCAAATTTTCCTTTCTGAGGGTGGCAGAGGCTGAAAAGCAGCAGCATGAACCTCTGCAGTGCTCCTCGGCATCATATGCAGCAGTTTGATGGGAGAACATCTCTGCTAAGCAGTTGCTCTCTGACTCTCACCCTCACCCCATCTGCACATATTCCCCATTTATATTTAGGCACAAAGGCATGTTCTTGGTATAGAGGGACTAGCAGTGGCTACTTGGAGGTGATATTCTGTCATGTAATCTCAACTCACCATTATGCACAGTGCTCTGTCATATTTCAGCTTGCTTTTTACAACTGGGGTGCATCGAGGCTCATTGTCCTTTGTAAAGTAAACTCTTTCATATCCGGCACTCTACCTGGACCTCTCAAATAACCGGTATTTTAACCATAAGTACATTTTAGTTACGTTTTCCATAACTACATCTAGTGAAAGTAAATACAAATAAACACAGCAAATAAGAGGAAGTTTACAGTGTACATTACTGCTATTGTTGGTAAATAAATTATTCTCCATACATTTTTGTTTCTTAATATCTAATCTTGTTTTTCTTTAGTATTACGCATTGCTTGGTATACCTCTATGTTATCTAGAATATTTGAATATCCAGCAACCTTCTGGTCCCGGGACTGCCAGATATGAAAGAGTTTATTGTACTGAGTCTGGAGGAATATTGGAAAATGCTGTTAGAAAAACAATGGACATCATTGAGGACAGAAGATGCATTGTGCAATTCAGAAAGTTTTGTTTTTGAATATGACACATAATATCACAGGACAATGAAATCAGCTTTTTCTTAGAAATTGAGACATCTTACAAAATCCTGCAAAAATATAAGATAAATTAACTAAATTGCACTGTGGTAAAATTTATTCAAAAAGCATAAAGACCTCATCTTGTAAATACACAATACTGCGGGTTGGCTATCATGGTAGTAGGATATGGAGGAATGCTTTCGTTATGTTGCTAAAAATAAAGCTGTTGAAGGTGGTTGCTAATTGCAGGAAAGGAATCATGCTGATGATAATTAATCAATTTTCAACAGAGTGAAATAATTTCATACCATATGCTTTGAAATGGCTGAAGTTTTATTAATGAAACCATTGAAATAATGTTTTTTTTAGAAAAGTGAGACTAATAGAGCTGTTGGTAAAATGTTTATATGACTGATGGAAAAAAAAACCAAAACAAAAAAACCAAAAGCTATTTCATTTCGAGACAGAAACCTTCTGTTTTTAAGCATTTTCAATTTTCAGACAAGAATCTGAAATTTTAAATAGAAAAAAAACTGCATTATGCAGAATAAAATTGTAGCTAAGAATGTTAAAAAGAAGTTAAACAGTTTTGATGGAATATGTTTGACAGTCTAGCCTGTGTATTAAACCTCTGTTATGTACTGAAATCCAGTGGCTAAACCCACCAGACTTCCAATGTCTTTAAGGGTATTTGTCCTGAGAAAATATTGTTAATAACTGAGCTCCATTTTTCTGTATCAGGCTTGCAGGATTATTTTGGAGCAAAAATCAATAGAAAAGCTTCTTAATACTGCCATAAAGCTGTTTAAAGAAAAAGTTCATACCTCTTACACTAAAGTACTCAAAGTTAAAGCGACTGATTTTGTCGTTTTACAGCATTTGGCCTATGCTGTATTTTGTGTTTTCTTCTAATAGATAATGTAGCTCCAAATATAAGAATGTTAACTTAAGTGGAGTTAACTATAGGAGGTTTTTAAATAACTTAATGTAATAATTCAACAAAGAAAGCAAAAGATCTATAGCAATGTCTATTTGTATGTTACGTTTAGAGGTAGCATGTATTAGGCATGCATGAGGGACAGATTATCAGGTTAAGGTTTTCAGCTGAGTCTGGGACAGCTTGCTCAGTCTCTAGCAGCACTCCCATCAGTCTTCTCCAAACACGTGCAGCTTTTTTCCATCTATGTGTGGAATAAATTTTATGCTCACTGAGGCATGTGGAAATGTGCACCATCAGCAGAAAAAAAACACCTAGCTGTGGGTGCTCTGTTAATTAGCTGGGTGCCATTGGAATCTCTCCTGAGTGCTGTGCAAATGCACAGCTTACAGGAAACACTGCACTGTTAGACTGTGAAATCTTAAGGACTTGGTCAACTCTAATGTTTTTATAGCGTACAAAGGTATGTGCCACATACCATGCACTTGTGTGCTCCAAAGTAAGACTTTTGCTGTTGAAATTCCATCATGTCAGTCAAAGCTGTTGTCCACACATTTACATCAATAACACAGAAGTCCAAAGAAAGTGTCTGCAATCTCTGTAAATTGCATGAAGCTTCTGTCTTGAGACATATACTAACCTCACTGTGGCCAAGAGCCAATTTCAGTGTCTACCAAGTCAATGTGCTCAATCGTGCTGGCTGAATCCTGTGTGGGGAAAAAAAAATAAATGTGCTTTGAAAATGGAGGTCTAAGAGGCATGCCTGTTGGACTCAAGACCAGCAAATGGTCCTTCAGCCAGGAAAGATTGCCCCCCACTTAAATCTCTGAATGGAGACATCATCATAGATAGAAGCAAGCAGCTGCAAAATTGGATGGAACACTATAACAAACTCTATTCAATGAGTAAACATTTAATTCATACTCCATCCAGAAGACTGATTTGCAGAATCGTGGGGGGGAAAAAAAAAGAAAAGAAAAGAAAAGCTCTAAGAAGTCTTAAGGAACATAGCTCTTGAGGCTTGGTCTGTACTGGACATTACAGTTGGCTGCAGACAGGAATCTGTGTATCTGCAGTCGACTGTAAGGTTTGTCCTTACAGAGGGAGGTTGATGGCAGCTTTTCTGTTGTCAACCTCTCTTAATCCTTGCGAGATCAGGAGTACAGGGGGTCAACTGTGGACTCCAGAGAGATCAATTTTGTACATCTTTACCAGATATGCAAAATTGAAATCCAGGAGATGGACCCATTCAGGGTCCATCTCCTCCTGTTTAAATGTAGACATAACCTTAGTGTCACCAATGGCAGTTGGTCCAGTAAAAAGATATTAGTTCACCCACCTTGTCTCACGGTGTACGTTTTGCTTGAGAGCAGACATGGTCATGGTCCGTGTGCTCTACCATTTCAGCGCTAATCACATAGCAGCAGCAGCAGTGGATTAACATGGTTATGATGTGGCCATGGTGGCGTGCAGAAGGACTTCTATTTTGAACAGTTCCTTGCAAGTTTTCCTCTTTCGTCAAGTGTCCGAATGGGATTAATTAAATTTCTTAAATCCCTCAAGATCACATCTTCCAACCTCATCAGCGATTGGCCTTGTGTTCTACTTCCGTCAAGATCAGTGCAAATGCCTTGTATAAAGGCATACATTTTCTGCACGTTGGACATGAACCCACCATTTCAATTATCTTGGTCTTAAGTGGGGCAAGACTGCAGCTAGAAGGATTGTGTAAATATCTTGTTTGTGACAAAATCAAACAAAAACACGTTAAGTGTATTGTGAATATTTGACACACAAAATCTCATTACCTTTCTCCATCTGGTTTAATGGCCATGTTTTTGCCCCATATAACAGTGTTAGCATTGCTACTGCATAGAACACTCTTATTTTAAATTGCCACACAGAGGCACAGCAGCCTTTAACAATGCTGGAATGCCTTTGTTGTAAGGCCATTCTATTGAGTGACTCAAATATATAGCCTCCTGTTGTCTGATAAAACTGTTCACCTATTCATTGTCATTGCTACTTACTGTGCAGTGTTAGAGGGTAATTTAGTCACATTTTATAGGATAAATTCATGGCTTTGATTTCATCATCTTTGAGTTTAAACCTCATAGATTCTGGTTTTTTATTTTTTAAGTGTCTTCAGCATTATCAGTAATTGGCCAATACTCTTTCCAAATAAGGTAATATTATTTGCGTCATTAAAATAATCTATAGATGAATCTTTAAATTCCACACTTGCTGTATTGGGCTCAATTAGTATTTATCACATAAAAGGTTAAAAAATAAGTGTCTTCTTCACAAATATTATTTTGCATCCTGTAATGAAATGCACTGGGTATTAATCTTAATCCCTTTTATATGCAATTTACTGACTTAGTTTTATCTGAATAATGCTTATAAAGATCCTGTAATTGCGGTGGGCTACTTCTTGTTTACTCCATGGCCTAGTGAGGACTTTGTTTACATGCTACAGGCAGCCTGTCTCAATTTCCCCTCTTGAGCTATTCAAATAAAATAGACTTAATTTCTAGGTAAAAATACTTCTACTTGGAGACTGGATTTATAATATAAAATAAATTTAAACTAAAACTCATTATCCTAAACAAAGTCCATTTGTATATCCCTACAGTGTCAAGTTTGTTTTCATCCTCCCGGGTCTTCCTGCCTTGAGCCTCTGTAGTCCTTTGCCTGTCTGGTTAGTCATTTTCAGGCATAGGTGCCAATTCTGTAGGTGCTGAAACACCCACAGGAGAAAAAAATGGTGAGCAGCTTCTTCCTTCTCCTTCCAGTGCCTCCCATCCACTATAATCAGTTGTTCTGCAGTGTTCAGGAGGAGCAAGCAAAGATGGGGGGCTCAGGAGAAGGGATGTTTAGAGGCAGGGCAGGGGTGGAATGGGGGCAGGAAGAGGCAGAATGGGGCAGGGAAGGGATGAGGCTTTGAGGGAAGAGTGGAGTTGGGGAAGAGCCAGGTGCATTAGAATGTCTGCACATTCTTTGGTTAAAAGAATAGGATTACCATATGTTAGAAGTATTTTTGAGATAACTTCAAGATTATTGAAACCGCATGGAATTGAGGTGGTACACAAACCAACAAATGCATTGAGAAATATTTTATTTAAGCCAAAGGACCCAATTGAAAGTACATGTAAACCAAACATGATTTATAAAATACAGTGTTCAAGCTGCTCTAAACGTTATGTTGGACAAATGGGAAGGAAATTGGGCACTCGTATACATGAACATGAAACAGCAGTTAAACGACATGACCCTTTATCCTTGATCGCATGGCACAACGATAACACGGGTCACAAATTCTGTTTTAACAACTTGGAAGTTATAGGACAATCAGACCTTAGACAAGGAATGGAGTTTTTAGAAGCATGGTTTTCGGGTAATGATTCAATCAGCCGGCATGTTGATTTGGATCTGGTGTTTGAGCCAATGAGATTGAGAGATAATCGGAAAAGATCTTGTAAGGAAACCATGGTTAATAATGATTGGTCAAGGTAAACAATCAATCAAGACTGACTATGGGTCAGGTTCACTCAAAGAAGGACTATATAAAGGACTAGCTGGGGAGGACTTTATTGAATCAGATTGTGCACTGGTAATGTTACCTTGAATGGTAGCAAAACATTTGCATTTTAATTGCCAAGCTCAGTGAACAACCATATATTAAATGTCTGCACCTCTGCTCCCAGGTCTCCCTCTCTGGGGCAATGACTCTGGTCTCATGGTCTTCCCTGCAGAAGCCTTACCCCACTTTCTGTGGACTCAGCCACCGCTTCTTGAGCTTTCCCCTTCACTTCAGCCACCTTTAGGGAATTTCCTGGGTCAGCCTTGTTGTGCTTCTTTAGCAGTCAGGATTTGCAAGCCACTTGGTTACAGGAAACCAAAACAGGTTCCAGATGATGAGTGCACATCATCTATGGCAAACTGTCAGGAAATTGGTACAGGATACCAAAACCAAGAAGTATTTATAAATATTGATAAACATTGCACTTTAATCCTTTTCTGTTGTAAATGTAAAGTGTATGTTGTGATTAGCTGGTATTTGTGTAGTACTTAGAAAATATAAAGCATGACATAAACACTAAGTACTATTCTTAGTAGTACAGAGCGTGCTTGTCACTGAACATGAGTGTTGATGCTTTTAACTTGCAAAAGGAACTCTGAAATAAGAAGGAAAATATTTAAAATAAGGCAATGGAGTCAGAATCATTTCCTCCGGTTATCTTTGTTTTTCAAAAGTTGTTTAGTCACTTGATATGTAAACCAGACCAGTCAGTCCTGAGTCATTAAAAGAAAGCTATGGGAGCATTGATCATATGGCAGTAGACAAAGCAAAACTTAATCCTTTATCTGCTTGATGTTCTTCTGTCTGATGCATCCTACTATTTCCTTCTATGTCTGAAAGATATTCATAGAATTCCTTGTGTGACTGTACTTGACTTTGTTCTACCATGAGTACACAGAGTAACATAGTGCTTTACGATTGATTGGATTACATTTGCTTTGATTTTGGACTGCTTATATAGTATATTGTAACATGATGCTCTGAAATATTTTCATTATTACACTACAATCTTCTTAACAGAGATAATTGTCTGGATTCCTGTTTTTTCTCACCATTAAATTAAATGATTGACAGTTATAACCAAATATTTTATTTTAATGTGAGACCATTAAGTTATTGAATAGGGCCAAAGAAAAGGGAGGGGGCACTTAAACTTGAAACTATCTTTGCAACTTACTTTGAAGTCTAGCAGTGTGAAGTCTGGTTATATTCCTAGCTATGTAACAAGTTTTTTATGTGACCTTGGACATATCAGTTATCCCTCTTGTGCCTTGGTTTTCCCATCTGGAAAATTAGGGTATTATTTCTTTTCTGTCAAGGTTATTGAGAGAATACACTCATTTAATGTTCAAGAGCTTTGGCATCTTCTCTTGGGGGGGTGGTGAAAATGCAAAGCATTATTATTTATTGTTACATTTAGTGTGGATTATGGACTAAGCTTGCTTCACCTGCCCCATGCTAGCAGCTGTGGCAACTGAGAGGTTTGCTATGGGGGTTCACCACATATCACTGATGGAGGAGGAAAGCAAACTAAAATCAAAATAAGGCTATATGGTAAAGTAGGTTGTGGTTTTTTTCTTTTTTGGCAGCACAGAAAATAGAGACTTTAACATTCTTGAGACAGGCTCTTTCTATGCTTTAAAGTTAGAATGATCCCATCTCTTTGCTCTTGTGTGATTTAAAGGCTTTCCTACTGAAATGTCATACATAATAATCAGTTATCATTGTTTTTGCAGCATGGATCCTACAAGTCCTTACAGTGAATATCAATCTGCCCAAATGCAAATTTAGAAAATGTGGCACAAAGAAGTTTGTGTACAGTGTGTAGATCTCTGCACAGTGCAGTAGTAAAGCACCTAACCAGCAAATGTGTTGAGTAAACTACTGAGTTACAAAACAATTTACAATGTGAAGTTGGTGCAATATCCGTCTCCATCGTATAGTAAGAAAACATGATCAGAAGAGTCCTGCAATATTGCTCCGTTAATGAAAGCTCATTTTAATCTGTCAGTAAATTTTCTTGCTAGTCACTATTTGGATTGAATTCTGACCTCAATTCAATATTTGCAAATGAAATGTTTTAAGACAGAGGATTTTTATTTGTACGGAATTTCTCTAAATACATTCATTGACATTGTTTAAATATATGAGTTACTGAATAGTAATATTTTCAAACATTTGTGAAAGTGGTCACTCTAATGATCAATTCCAAAGACAGAAATAATGTGTGTCTTTAGCATATGATGAGAAATACTGCTAAGACTGCATTCAAAAGCTTGTTTTTTCTCTTTCATGCCTGTAATAGCATAAGTTCCTAATTTCATTTTGTTCAACAAAAACCTAAGAAAAAGATCAGCAGAAATAAGCAGTAAGACAGATCCACAAGCAATTGTTGCAGTTTGGTGCTCTGATAACTACAGAAAGTAAAAATAGAACTCAATAATTGGTAGGGTGATGATCTGTCATGTATTGGGCAGGACGGTCCTGTATTTGGGCACCAAAAAGGCGTCCCGACTTTTTTTTCTTTTTTTAAAAAAAAAGGGATTAATTGTCCCATCTTTGCCCCCCTCCCCCGCCAGCCTCAGGGAAGCGGGGGAGTGTGGAAAGTTGCTGCTTCCCCGGGGCTCCTGGGGAGCGATGGCAGATGGTGCTTCCTTCCTGGCTCCCTAGGAGTTAGAGGAGCTGACCCTCCCCCGCCCATATCTCCTTGTCCTGTATCTGGGACAGGGAGATATGGTCGCCCTGATAATTGGGCCACAACTATATGGCTTGAAATTCACATTTTATACCTTCAAATTAAAACTGAGTTGTATATGTCCACTTTCACGTGTTTTAGTGCCTTCTTCCCACTCCCTTTCATGAGCATCTCTGTTTTAATATCTCAGCAAACAGCTGTACAGCCAAAATAAAAATTGGCAACTAAATCAAACTAACTCCCACCCACCTTTCATCTTGATTTATAGTGCAATAAAGGTTTTATTTCATCATATACTGGTTCTATGAATCTAATTTCAAAGTTTAGATCACAAAGTGAAACCTCTGATCCTTTTGTCATTTAGAAATTGAAAAAAGAACCAGGAACTTTTCTAATAAAATATTCTTTAGTGTGGCAAAATTAGGACATATCCTGCAATTAAACTATACCACTAAAGAACTATTTGTTCTGGTTGAAAAACTTAGCTGATAACATTCTTAGATGTTAGATTTTAATATAACCAACCATTCTAATTCTTTTTCCCTTAAATGTAAAATGGTGGCAATAAAGCTAACTGGAGATTTGTATATTTGTTATAGTTTATGTAATGCTTCTACTATGAATGAAGTTCTGTGCAGCCAGAAATGTGGATTGACTATTCCAGCTAGTTCTTGTCTCTCTCTTTAACATTTAATTGTTTAACCGTAATTTAGTAGCATAATATTTTCCAGGGTTGCTTTCAATGAACATTTGGGTAAAATGTTTAAAAGTGCCTAAGTTGCATTTCAAAAATGGCATAGGCTCTTAAACCGCATGTCTTCAAACATATGTAGGTGCATAATTCCTGTTGAAATTAAGTGCCTGTCACTTTTGAAAATTTGGCTTAGGTTACGTCTACACATCCAGGAAGATCAACCCAGTCAGGAATATTCCTAGCCCAGGGACTTGGCTCCACCAAAGTTTGGTGCTGTGTCTCTCTCTCCACATCTTTCTCCCACCGCCCATGCATCCCCCAGCTCTACCTGCTGCCCTAGACGATGGAAGATGTCCACGGGGCAATGTTCCCACTAATCTTTTCCATGTATGTGTGGCTTTTTTCATCTATGGACAGAACAATTTTTCTTCTACGAGTGTCCCCATGGGTGCTCCACAATAGGTGTCGGGCTCGCCCTGGCGCCGCAGATCGGAAACTTTCCAGCAGTTTCTCCCGGACCGCGCATGTGCCGGCACACGCCGCTCCCTTGTGCGCCCCCGGCCACGTGCGTGATCTGGTCCCCATCAGTTCCTTCTCAACCGCCATCGGCTGCAGACGGAATCCACTCAGGCTGCGGCCAGAGTCAGCGTAGTTAGAGTTTTTAGTTTAACCTGTTGGTTTCTTTTCTTGCAAAAAAAAAAAAAAAGGAGAAAAAGGAAAAAGGACAATATATATATATATATATAGAAAGTTTTAGTAAAAAGAGAGAGAGGAGTGGAGACAACACGGGGACATGAAGGCCAGTAGGCCTCCTGCCCCGGAAGGCTGGGGTCCGTTGAAAGGGGAACAGGCACAGAGCTAGTGCTAAGTACCCTATTAACAGCTCAAAAGACTCACCGCGATGTCCTCTTCAGGATTCAAAAAGTGTGAGTCCTGCCGCGAAGCTATGCCGGCCTCCAATGGGCATAGTCAATGCATTAGGTGCCTGGGGGAATCACACGTTACCCAGAAGTGTTCCCATTGTGCAAAGCTCACAGCCAGAGCCAGAAAGGACAGAGAAATGCGGCTGAAAATGCTGTTGTTTGATAAGGCCCTCCAGCCCGACGTGGCGGAGAGGCCTCAATCGGAGGGACCCACAGGGCTCCATAAAAGGAAGGCGGCTTCCCTCACCCCCTCGGTGCAGAAACAGAGGAAGCTCTCTCCAGCCCGATCCCTGCCGGCGGTCACAGCGTGCGCCGCTCCCTTCCGCACCCCCAGCCGCGTGCGCAATCCGGTCCCCACCAGTTCCTTGACCAACCACCTTGGATGCTCCTGAAAAACACTAAACAGAGATCCAAAGCGGGGAGGATGGGCGGGTGGTGGAGCACCCACGGGGACACATCTCGAAGAACCATCGTTACTACGGTGAGTAACTTCTCTTTCTTCTACGAGTGTCCCCGTGGGTGCTCCACAATAGGTGACTACCCAGCAGTAACCCAAGTAAGGAGGTGGGTAATCAGTTTATGTGCAGCTTGCCCCTGAAAGGACTGCTGTTGACAGACGGGTATCTTCTTCAAGTACCCGGTGCAGAGAATAATGCTTGGCGAAGGCGTCATAGGATGACCAGGTCGCCGCTCTACAGATGTCTTTTAACGCAATGCCCTTGAAGAAGGCTGTTGACGCCGCCACCGCCCTGGTGTAGTGAGCCCTAGGCGGGGCTAGCAAAGGAGTCTTTCGAAGTTTGTAGCACATTTTTATACAGGACACAATGTGCTTCGAGATTCTCTGTGAAGAGAGACCCTCTCCTTTTGACCTGGGAGCGAGAGAGACTAGAAGTCTGTCCGTTTTCCGGAAGGACTTAGTTCTGTCTATGTAGAAGGCCAACGCCCTCCTCACGTCCAGGAGATGTAGGCGTGCCTCCTTGCTGGAGCTGTGAGGCTTCGGGTAAAATGAGGGTAAAACTATAGGTTCATTAAGGTGGAACTCTGAAGAAACTTTCGGAACAAAGGCTGGGTGCAGCCGTAAGGTTACCGCCTCCTTTGAGAATACCGTGCATGGTGGTGTTGCCATAACTGCTGCGAGCTCACTCACCCTGTGAGCTGACGTGATTGCAAGAAGGAAGGTTGTTTTTATCGTAAGGAGACGTAGGGGAGCTGTGGCTAAGGGTTCAAAAGGTGAGCCCGTTAGCGCGCTGAGCACCAGGTCCAAGTTCCACGATGGTGGAAGCGGTTTCCGAGGGGAGTACAAGTTTACCAGCCCCTTCAGGAACCTGGTAATGAGAGGATGGGCGAACACCGTGGGTCCCTCCTCTTCATGCCGAAAAGCAGATATAACGGCAAGGTGGACCTTTAGCGAGGTTAAGGAGAGCCCACCCCGATTGAGGTCCAGTAAGTATTCTAGTATTACAGGTATAGGAACATCAAGGGGGTCTAACTGCTTGGCAGAACACCATGCAGTGAATCGAGTCCATTTCTGCTTGTAAGTCTTCCTGGTGGAGGTCCTTCGGCTACTCTCCAGGACTTGTTGTACTCCCTCCGTGCATGTGCTCTCTAGGGAGCTGAGCCACGGATTAACCATGCTTGTAGGCGCAGGCCTTGAGGGCGTGGGTGCACTATGGAACCGTGGGCCTGCGTGAGCAGGTCCGGCGCCACCGGAAGGGGAAGCGGTGGGTGGTCCGACATGCGCAGAAGCAAGGGGAACCATTGCTGTCAGTCCCACGTTGGCACTACTAGGATCATGCGGGCTCTCTCCCTCCTGGCTTTCTGCAAGACATTGTGGATGAGCACTGTGGGGGGAAACGCGTAAAGCAGGGGGCCTTTCTATGAAATTGTGAATGCATCCCCCAAGGACCCCCGCCCCAATCCTGCCCTGGAGCAGTACTGGGGGCACTGCTTGTTGTGCTGAGTGGCAAATAGGTCTATCTGGGGAAACCCCCATGAGTGAAAGATTGGTCGTAGCAGATCGGAGCGGATCTGCCATTTGTGCGTGAGTGCAAAGCGCCTGCTCAGCTGGTCTGCTTTCACGTTGTGAGCGTCTGGTAAGTACGAGGCCTTCAACGTTATATTGTTGGCAATGCACCAGTTCCACAGCCGGACTGCTTCCGCATATAGGGCACAGGATCGAGCTCCTCCTTGTCAATTTATATAAAACATGGTGGAGGTATTGTCTGTATTGATCCCGACTACTTTGCCTTGTATGTGGTCTCGAAAGTGTTTGCAGGCGTCGAACACTGCTCTGAGCTCCAGTATATTTATATGCAGTGACTGTTCCGTAGGGGACCACAGTCCTTGCATCACCTTGTCGCTGATGTGTGCTCCCCACCCTATGTCGGAAGCGTCGGTAGTAAGAAAAATAGAGATTTGTGGTTGGTGAAAGGGTACCCCTGTTAGCATGTTCTTGGGGTTTACCCACCATTGCAGGGATCTGCGCACCTCTGTCGTGGGCGACACCACCCTGCAGACAGTGTGGGATGCTGGCTTGTAGACGCTCGCCAGCCAATGTTGCAGGCTGCGCATATGCAATCTGGCGTTCTGCACCACAAACGTTGCCGCTGCCATGTGGCCTAGCAGCTGCAAGCACGTTAAGACTGGCACCGTGGGGCTGTATGTAATGACTTGCACCAGCGAACCGATGGCGCGAAAGCGAGCGTCGGGTAGATAGACCCTTGCTGTAATCGAGTTTATACGTGCCCCTATGAACTCTGTCTTGTGTGGGGTTGGTCTTTGACTTCGCGAGCTGATGACCAGTTCCAGCGAAGAAAACGTGTTTGCTGTTATGCGTATCATGCGTAGTACCTCTACCTTCGAGGCCCCTTTCAGTAGGCAGTCATCTAGATATGGGAATATAAATACCCCCTGTCTGTGCAGGTAGGCTGACACCATTGCCAGGGTTTTGGTAAAGACTCTGGAGGCCGAGGAGAGGCCGAACAGAAGAACCGTGTATTGGAAATGTTCCTTGCTGACCACAAAACGGAGAAATCGTCTGTGTGCCGGGTGGATCGTTATATGAAAATACGCATCTTGTAAGTCGAGGGCTGCAAACCAATCTCCATCATCCAGTGCCGTGAGTATAGAGGCGACTGTGCGGTCCGGGAGAAACTGCTGGAAAGTTTCCGATCTGTGGCGCCGGGGCGAGCCCGACACCTATTGTGGAGCACCCACGGGGATACATCTCGAAGAACCATCGTTACTACGGTGAGTAACTTCTCTTTGTTGTGTCCACTGAGGCATGTGTGAATCTGTACCACTGGAGAAACTCAAATCTAGCTATGAGTGCTCTGTTAATCATGTGGACTGCATTGGAAGCTCTCCTGAGCAGCTGTACAAGCTCACAGCTTAGAGGGAACTGCTGCTCCTACTGCCACCATCAGCAGCACAGTAAAACTAGAGCAACTTCCTGCTGCTTGCTCTGTGAGGCTGCAGGCATATCCCTGTGGCCTGGGAGTCAGGGTGTCTCCATGTGCTACTCCACTGTGGAGTCCTGGGAACAGCACATAAAGACAACCCTGCCCCTGGGGCCCCACCATGGTGCTGATGATCATGGTGGGGTGGGTAGCAGACCATGTTAAATTGTCTGGGGGCAGCAGGCAGGGCACTGGATGCATGGGAGGAGAACACAGGGGCAGCAGGTAGGCAGCAGCATTCACAGAGACCCTCACCTTGCCAGAGCTGTTGCCAGAGCAGGGTGCCCCAGGTGAGCATGTCACAACCCACCCCCTTCCTCTGCATCCCCTCAAACAGCCCACTTTCTTCCAGAGCCTACTCCTTCTTTCCCATCTGTTTTCTACCACAAAACTCTTGCCAGCTTGCAAACTCCCTCCCAGAGCCTGTAACCCTCACTGCCTCCTGCACACCATCCCCTACCCCGCCTGGAGCCTACACCTTAGATCCCTCATATGCCCAGATTCCCTTCCCAGAGGCCAACTTTTCAACCCTCCTGAACCCAAACTCCTCCCAAAGCCTGCGCCCTTTGTGCACCCCAGTAGCCTGCCCCAGCCCAGAGCCTGCACATGGATTTCATTGAAGAGCCTGCAAGCCAGACCCACATCTGCCCCCAAATTGCCTCTCAAAACCTTACGCAGGTGGTGGGGAGGAAGTTGGAGTGTGGGAGAGGTGTGGGCTCTGGGCATTTTGAGCACCACCAGAATTTCTGCAAATCTGCTGCCCCAGCTGTATATTATGGAAATCTTTGTCTGTCTGTGGTAAAAGTGATAAGGCGGGTGAGATAATATCTTTTTTTGGACCAATGCGAAAGTGACAAGCGTTTGATTTACACAGAACTCTTCCTAACAAGACTTCAGGAGGAGCTCTGAATGACTTGAAAGCTTATTACTCTCACTAACAGAAGGTGGTTCGATAAAATATATGACCTCCCCCTTATAAGATATAAATAAATATAAAAATATGCTTGATATACTCTAAACACTGTCATCTATTTCTTTTAATTTTAGCACAGACAGAAATAGAATTAAGCAAGTATTTAATGTGCACACACATAAGCTACTGTGTGTAATCTATCATCTAGAGTACATAAATAATCAGAGCTGAAAATGTTACCAAGCCACACTCCAATTCACTTAGCACTTTCTGTTTGTGCGTGGTATTAGTCAGCTCAAGAGGCTAAATGATATCTTTGTTAATTAATGTGGGAATTCTTACACAAAGATCAGTTGGGAGAAGGAGGGAAAGTAAAGGGAAGTTTAAATCAAGAAAAAATAATTTGGACAAAAAGAGAGAAGACATACACTGAGTCTTCAGCAGAGGTCCAACTGTAAATTAGAATCAGAGGGTCATTCTAAAGCTACCAATTATTCAAGGATTTAAGTGAGACTTTTGATGATGATCATGGAAATTGTAATGTTTGATAATCTGATAAAAACACAAAGACTTACTGGTTTTGGGTTCAAACAGATGTAGCATCAGCGTTTAAGAGAGAAAATTACAAGATATAAAACATACATTAAGACAAAAGATTGATCTTATTATCAGGTCAGAGATATGTGAGTTTATTTAAACTTAATGTATTACAGCTACTATACTTTGTTTTCTAAATTGGTTGTGTGTATGTGGGCTCACCGAGCGAGAGGAGGGAGAGGCAGAAAGGAGGAATTGTCCAGGTGCCTGTCAATTCAGAGGGAGCCAGAGCTGCAGCCACGGCCACTTCCACAGTGGGTTTGCTGCTGGCCAGAATCCTAAGCCCTTTAAATCGCCAGCAGAGCACAGGTCTGCACACTCTGAGCAGCTCTAAGGGCTGGGGGCAGGGAGGTGTGGGGTGGGAAGACACACTGTATTCCAGGCAGCAAAGAGGGCCAGCTGCCCTCTGTCACATCCCTTTCAGTGATGCAGAGCTGTTGCCCTCTCCCACATTGCCCAGAGGTCCATGGAGGCTATTGGCTCTGCTGTGTGGATGGGACATGCACTTGCACAATCAGGTATATTGGTTAACCAAATGTGTTGGTAATCCAAGTATTTTTACTGTATTTTAGTTTGTGGCAGTGGATGAAAACTAGTTTTCTGTGAGAAACATCATTATCTTGTGCCATAATGCCTCAACTTGCTATGCTTTTCTCTAATATTCTTGAGTGTACCTGGCTGATAACATTTCTCTTAGATATATTATAAATGCATTAAGAGCCAGGAGTCTTCAAAAATAAATACATAAATAGTACCACCTCTTTGGGAACTGTTATGAATCCACGTAGTTAGCTAGGTCCGAATATAGCAAGCTACATGTATAAATTTAAGCACGTCATTGGGACTACTCCCATTTTTTAAGTTACTTAATTGGATATGTACTTTGCTGAACCAGAATCTTAAAGGTACCCAAAGAAACCTGCAGGATTTCAGACTTTATTTTGTTCTATTTATTAAAAATATAAGATCAGTGAAGTAATCTTTTATTGGTTTGACTTCTGTTGGTGGAAGGTACAAGCATTTTGAGGTGTTCTTCAGATCTGGGGAGGGGAGCAAAATGACACTAAGTGGAACCTTTATATCTTCCACCAACAGAAGTTGGTCCAATAAAAGACAGTGCTTTGCCTGCCTTGTCTCTCTCATACGCTGGGATCAACATGGTTGCAATGACAATGCAAGCTGTAGAATTCATTGCTTATCCTAACAAGTCTCAAATAAGGACAAAATGTAGGTTTTTGCTAAAGAAAAGACTTTAACTTTTCTTTTACTCTACTAATTTGGGTAAGCTGTGGTAAATTTGTCAGTTTCTTGTTCTGACTCTCAAAGAGGATAGAAGGGCTAAATATATTTTGTGCTTTGGTAGTATAAGCTATTACCAGTTAGCAAAACTGTATCATTTGACCATTAAGGCTATCAAAGAAACATCTGCATGGCTGTACTGCAGTTCTCAATCTACTAAATGCTTGCCTGTCTAAATGGAAGAAAAACTGTCTTATGTACCCGCAAAACTTTTAGAATACAGTTTCCTCCAACCTTATGGAAATAAAAACAATATCCTGAGTTACATGGTACTCTCTGGCTGTGTCTACACTTCAAAAATTACTTCAAAGTACAACTTTGTCTCTACACACCCTGCTTTGACGTGCCCGCAGCTACACAACATGCCAGCACTTGAAAGTTTGCAACTTTGAAGTTGCTGTGGGGAGAATTAGCCTAATGAGGAGCTGCATATTCATTGCAGCACTTCATTAGTATTCTCTGCTCAGGCTGATTACCATGCCCCCTTCGAAGAAGAGGGCTACTGTAGACACAGCCAATAATGTAGCAGTTGTACTATTTAATATTCTCCTGGTAGATTTCAAGATGGTGATAGGTGCCTTTGTATTGTGAATAAAAAGATAAACAGTGTGTCACCAATAAAGAACAACTTCCTCTCCAGAATTCTGTTTTAATGTATCATCTCAGAAAGCACATAACTATCAGTCAAATTAGTTGGTTCAGTCTTCATATCCTCTTCAGAAGATACTTGATGTAACCTTTTTTAGTAAACTATTAGCTATGTCAAGAGAGCTATGAAACAGTATGTGGAAATCTGCCACAAAGGAAACTATCATTCTTCAAAATTTGACAGTTATGTACCTGGCCTTATCTATGAGAATGTGACTAGTATTCACTACTAAAAGCAGATTAAGAAAAAAGGCAGTTGTGTGGTGAGTCACTGAGTACATAGGCTTGACTGGATTCATGACCCTGACATTCCAGATGAATTACTAGTTGAAATGTTGATTCTGTATACTGATTACTGCTTAGATGGTAAGGGACATATTGTATGAATCACAAGCCTTTAGACAAACTACTGAAAATAAATATAAACCCAGAAATATCTGGCAATGCCCAAAAGCCAGTTCTAATCATGCTGGATACTTATTTTTTATTACAACTGTCTGCTCAGGTGATGGGTCATTGAGACTGAGACACACAGTAATTGAGGGACATGAGTACTGACATCAGTCCTTGTTTGAGTCGCATCTTACTTGCATATAGTTATATAATTTTATTTTTTTAATCCGTTTTGTAGCCACCCTCTCTAAACTCCCCATTAGAGGAGGCAGCTAAAATATACACAATCCCTTCATTGTCACCAAACTTCCCTTTTTCCCAGGTGTGAATGAGCTAAAGATATGTACATGACTTAGTTCAACAGGAAGAAGTAACAGTTTTAGTTTTAATTAAGCAAGCTGTCTCAAATGATCTCTTTTCCTTCCTCCTCCTCCAGCACTTCCAGTTGTTTCCTGATATATTATAGGTGCCAACTTTAGCAGGTTTAGGGAGGAGCTGTTTTAAAAAACAGATGTGTACTTCCTGAGAGACAGCATTAAAAGTTTCCAGTGGTGAAGGCACAGCCTGTAAGGAGATGATGCATGAAATGGGTGGATGTATACAGAATGTAATCTTAGGAAAAATATGAATATTTCACAAAGTCAAACCACGAATCTTAAAAAACAAAAAAGCAAATAAATACATCTTTTCTTGAGAGAGTATGCCTTTATTATTTTGAGTATTTTATTTGAAACTCCATAAAATGCTAAGTTGTTTTTTTTTTAAGTGACAAGTATCAGAAGGGTCACTGTGTTAGTCGGTAACTGCAAAAAGAACTACATGTATCTGACAAAGTGGGTCTTCGCCCACAAAAGCTGATGCTCCAAAAAATATATACTAGTCTATACAGTGCCACAGGACATCTCATTGTTTTTAATTTTTTCTTTGTTTACCCCTTTCTCTAGATCATTTATGAATATGTTGAATGGGGTATACATTTTGATTGAACCTCTGTTGTGGTGTCTTTGAAAACCTGTGCAGCTTGCAGTGATTTCATCTTTGGCACTGTATCTTTTACTTTCTGGTTAACTAACCTCCTCATTTTTGTGTAGTTTACCTTTATAAAATTAAATGGCATAGTGCTGGACTGCTGTGGTATTTTTCCCACCACAGGAGAATAAAATTTTATTATATTATGGTCATGGTCACTGTTTTCAAGCAGTCCAGCTACTGTCACTTCTTGCAGTGGATCCTGTGCTCCATATAGGACTAAATAAGAATTGCCTCTCCTTTTTGAGTGTTCCAGAAATGGCTGCTCCAAGAAGTAATCATTTGAGGTGTCAAGAAACTTTATCTTTGCATCCCGTCCTGAGGTGATATATACCCAGTCAGTATGGGGATAGTTGAAATCCCCCATTAGTTTTGAGGGTTTAAAAAAATAGCCTCTTTACTCTGTCTTAGCATTTCACAGTCACTATCAACACCCTGGTCAGGTGGCTGGTAATATATCCTTACTGCATTCTTCATACTCTCAGAATGTGCATTTATTAGCCATAGAGATTCTATGGAATAGTTTGACTCATTTATGATGTTTTACTTCATTTGATTTTATGCTTTCTTTCACAAATAGGGCCACTCCTCCACCAGCACAACCTGTTCTGTCCTTCTGATATATCTTATACCCTTGCATTATTGTGTTCCATTGATTATTCTCATTCCATGAAGTTTCTGATGCCTATTATATCAATATCCTTATTCAGCAGGAATCACTCAAGCTCACCCATCTTATTACTTAGACTTCTAGGATTTGTATATAATAAGCACTTGTAAAAGCTTGTTACTATTTATCTGTCTGCCATTACATGATATGATTGAATGGGACTCTTTTTCATGTGAATGTTTCTCATCAGATCTTACTCATATTTTATCATCTTCCACCCTCTTCTCTTTATTAGGAGATAGAGAATTTCTATTAAGAGACTTTCCCCTAAGGGATGCCTCTGTCCTATACATGTATTTATTCCTCTGCACCTGTTGTCTTTCCCCCAGCCCTTATTTTAAAAATTGCTCTATGATCTTTTTAATTTTAAGTGTAATTCCTGTGAAGCAAGAAAAAATAACTCAAACCAGTCAATGCTATGAAAGGGATGAATGCAACAACAAAAGCCCTGCAGAATCACACTTTATAATGACGGGACTCTCTTGACGGACAGGTTATTAATATGGGTATTTAAATGAGTCCCTGAACAAGGAGGGCGTGAACCTCCTGCTCACAGACCCCAGGACCCGAACCTGAACCCTGCTACAACCCCAAGATGGGAAAGTGCCACCCCGGTACGCTCTGGTCCCTGACAAGGCCTCCTGGAAAGAAGTGGCTGGCAGAGACAAAGAGACCAGGACAAGGGTTAAAGTTAAAGCAAAGTAACTAAATTTTTTATTTGTGGAACACCATCAAATTTAAATGTATCAACTCCTAAACAACCAACTTATAAACTTACAATAAACATTGTTTCCTTGCTGATTCCTGTTAGATGTCTTTAGACTTTATTTAACCGGAAGGCAGAAAATTGGTTAGGAGAATAGGTATAGGTAAGTATAATTAGGATTAGGGCTTTAAATCCCCGCTGTTCCCTTAGAAAGGAGGGGTGAGGTCGCTAATCTCACCCCCTACTGGGGGCAGGGTGCTGTCCTGCCCCAAAGGGTTAGGGCTAGGAGGCTGTTGGGAATGTCCATCTCTTCTTTGGGGCGCTCCCGCTACTCCAGTGGCCTAACTAGTGGGTACCTGGGAGGCAATAGGCTCTTCCTCAGGTCTCTTGGGGTGAACAGCAAATGGGGAGGCAGGGTGGCTATACCTACACCTGCAATATATATATCTTTATAGAGATGGGTAGGTAAAAGGGGATAAGGGAGGCTGAGCCTTCACCTTATTGTATACAACAGTCACAATAACTAGGAACCTAATAAATACTAAAAATACTACTTATTAAGGAGATGTGTACCTAATTAACAGAACTATTAATTAAATGTGCTTTTAAAATAACTGAAGCAATATCTCAGCCTGGGCTTTCAGGCCTGGCCTCAGGGGTCAGGCCCCCAGGTACTTCCCCTCCCCCGTCATGGAGGGTGACCAACGGAGGAGCAATCCCCCGCTCCCTCACAGAGGGTCCCAGTATCCCAGGCTAGTCTGAGGGAAAAAGTGTCTATGAGCTCCATGTAAAGACGTGGGCTGGTGAACAGAGTTACGTGTCAAGTCTGGTAGTAGTAGTCACAAGCAGGTAAGTCGAGGTCCAATCTGGTGGGGTCGTAGGTAGCAGCTGGTGAAGACAAGATGGCGGTGAGAGCGGTGATGCTGCAAAAGTGGTGGCGACCTCAGGGTTCAGTGGCTGGGTACTCAGTACCCACTGCAAAGCGGCGGGCCAGTTCGCCACCCAGCCACGTCACCACTGAGGCCACTTGCTGCTCCTGGCGGTGGTATAGGGAAATGCTGCTAGCGTGCGATGGCACTGGGGTGACAGAGCAGCGCTGTGTGATTTCAGCTCTGCCCAGGTGAGATCAGCTCTGCTCTGATGAATCTTCGCAAAGCCTTCGCCTGAGCAGCTAGCCTGAGGGCTGGTGGACGCCACAAGTGGCCAACACCTCCCTGTACAGGGTGACAGAATCCTGTCTGTCCCCAAGGGCCGCAGAGCTGCTGGCGAGCCCTGCTTTTATGTGGTAAGATCATGCATGATTCATGAGGTAATTATAATACGAAAGTTCTGAACACCTGTTCTCAACCAGGTCCTCCGGGCCGTGGAAGTCTCTAGAAACTCCCACCTGTGCCCAATCAGGAGCCCGGAATTTAAATCCATGATCATGAATTATTCATGAGTTCAGGTTACTGGGGAAACCAACTGACAAAAAGTGACCGTTCGTGCTGCTGCTAAATGGCAGCCTATGACACTTTGGATTTTTCATATGTCTGCACTGATTTTATGTAGCCAAAGGCTTGTATTCCTTGGCCCACGGGGACAGTTATGCCCAAGGGATGTTAAAAATCCCTGACATATAACAGCCTGGATGCTGAAATATAGAATTCGTATTCAAAACTGACACATGATTTATTGATTACACTTTATCTTAAGATGGGCCCTCAGGTAGTGTATTATCTAACTGAAATACATTCTCAGATTTATTGAGTTAGAGAAATTTGCAGCTAAAACATTGAAGTCAGCTTCATTGAGAGATGGAAAAAATCATAAAATAGGTTGTATAACAGAATGCGTTTGCTTTTAATTGGTGTAGTTGTAAAATACTTAATTTCATTTTTAAAACATAATCTTGGGGGAAAGGTGTACAAAGGATTATTGCAGCATATATAGTCAGACACACTTATAAATATTTAAATGGACAATTAAGAGAATGCAAGGGCTGTGCTAAACACAGTAGATTACAATTGTAAAATGGCTGCACTGTACTGCTGGAAGGCATAAGATTAGAAGTGGATCTGTTGCCTAGTGATCGTCTTTTCCATATGTGCTAGTAATATCAGAAAGGTGATTTAGTTTCATAGAGATCAGGGGGACTGCTCATGTTCAAAAAGGCCTTTGTACCTTCTTATTTCAGCTGTTTGACTTATTCCTGTGATGTGGCTAATATATCCTGCAATGTATAACATTTTAATACACATCTGTTGTTAGATAAGACTGAGTAAAATAAATGTAGCTTCCTAAGCAAACAAAGCAGACAAGTTCTTTGCAGGGTAAGTTTGAAAGAATGTTTGTGGTAGATTTCTTTAGTTCTGACAGCTGGCTGAGTGCCAGATTTATTCATTAAAGAGAAAGCAGTAATGATCTGAAGTTACAGTCTTTACACATTTGTACTAAAACAAAATTACCAGATTTCTGTGAGCACTGTGTAACAGCATACCTGCATTTCTCCTCCAGACTTTAAACACATTTCACTCACCATTATAAAGCTGTCCTTCAGCTTTGCATCTCAGATTCGTGAACATTATGGCTGGATAGTTGGAGAGAGGTAGCTGTGTCAGTCTGTATCTTCACAGAACAAAAAAGCAGTCCTGTAGCACTTTACAAAATAAAGACTAACAATGTATTAGGTGATGAGCTCTCATGGGACAGACTCACTTCTTCGGATCTGGAAAGTTCTGATAAATGAAAACTGAGATGAAGGGAATTTAACAGAAAGATAGAAAAAATAAAATAAAAATGGACAAATCAACTACATAGGACAGAAGCTGGGGGGCAGGGGAAAGAAAAATACTTACTGTGAATGTCCATTAAGTTAAGTGGGCTGCCTGGGATCACTATGAATATCAGAGATGGGGAAACTGTCTTTGAAATGCATAAGGTAATTGATATCTTTGTTGAATCTGAGGTGTAAAGTATCAAACTTCAGAATGAACTCCAATTCAGATGTCTCCCTTTGTAATCTGGTGTTAAAGTCTTTCTGTTTTAGAATGCAGGTTTTTAAGTTTTGAATGCTATTACTGGCTAGGTTGAAATGCTTACCGACAGGCTTATGTGTGTTCAGATTTCTAATGTCTGATTTGTGTCCATTCATTCTTTGGCAAAGTGACTGTCCAGTTAGTCCACTATACACAGCAGAGGGGCATTGCTGGCATGTGATGGCATAGATCACATTGGTGGAAGTACAGGAATATGAGCCCCTGATCATGTAACTGACATGGTTAGGTCCAGTGATGGCGTCTTCAGTATGTGGACAGAGTTGGAAATGGGGTTTGTTGCAGGGGAAAGTTTCAGGGTTAGTATTTCTGTGGTGTGGCATGTGGTTGCTAGTGAGAATTTTCCTGTGGTTAGATGGTTGTCTGTAAGAAAGGACAGGCCTGTCACCCAGAGCCTCTATGGCTGGGATTTTCAAAGTGATATAGGGGAATTATATACCTGTTTCTCATTACCTATCAATGGCAATTGGGTGTCTAACTCCATAGGCCCCTTTGGAAATTCCAGACTGAATTCTTCACTCCATGTTATGTTGTAATTTAAGGTGATATAAAGCTTATGAATTGATTTAACAGTGTTCGCAAACAAGTCTGAAATGATTTATGTGAGACAGTGGACTGTAAATACTACTTAAAGGTTAGTTATCATTCTTACACATTGCCATGCATGCTTTTGTGCACATACTCTCTCTGGCTTGGCCTCCTTCATCTTCTTGTTTACCAAACTGTTTACTTTTCCCCTGTGGTGTGTGGAACACTATTATTATATTATGAGCATCTGAGTGGCATGAGACGTCCACCCAGTGGATATCAGTGCAAGTCCAAATAAATGCAAAGCCATTATTACCAGGAAAGCGTAATCCACAGACTAAGAAACATCTTACTTTTATTTTTGCTTCTCCTTTTAGCTCCCCATCTGTGTATGACTGGGACTTTTCTTCTTCATCCTATAACAGCAGTTCTAGACAGGAATGGAAATGGTGGAAGCATTGTTCATACATCAGTGGAAGTGTATTAGGCCCTTAATTTTTCTTGGTATCAAACACCTGAAACTGAGCTAACCTGGACTGGTTCAAATCACAGTTTACAATGGTGCAACTCATCTCTGCTAGAGGTAAAATCCTGATCTCACAGAAATTAATGACAAAATTTGTACTGACTTCAACAAGGCCAAGATTTCACTGTAGGTGCTTTTACCATTGCAGCCATACAGGTGTTGATATGCTGGTGGCTAAAATCCACATTTTAGACAAAACTTAAATCCTACTTTTTGCCCTGGAATGGAAATGGAAATATTTTGAGGAATTATTTGGACAGTAACTGAGCTGAACAAAGCCAGAGTACAGGGAATCTGCCAAGGCATATTAACATATTAATTACTAAGCAAAATTGCCCTGAAAGGCTTTTGCTTGCTAACTAGCTGCACTGCTGACAATTAATGAAACTTTTTTTATATATTAGAAATGCCTTGCAAAAGTAGTTCAAGTGGCACATTAGCCTTTTTGGGCTTGTCTGCACGTGCCCCCAACTTTGAAGGGGGCATATTAATCAGGGCGATGGGAGATTACTAATGAAGTACTGTGGTGAATACGCAGCACGGCATTAGGCTAATTCTCCCCCGTGGCAACTTCGAAGCTTCAAACTTTGAAGTGCCGGCGTGCATGTAGCCATTGGCACTTTTAAGTGCCTGCACTACTTCAAAGTCCCTCAACGTATACTTCGAAGTTTGAAGCTTCAAAGTTGCCCTGGGGGAGAATTAGCCTAATGCAGGGCTGTGTATACACCACAGCACTTCATTAGTAATCTCCCATCACCCTGATTAACATGCCCCCTTCGGAGTTGGGTGCAAGTGTAGACCCAGCTTTTGCGTTATATAATCCATAAAATCTAAAGAATATATTATGGCTCTGCATTATTTTTGGCCATGTCATTAGCATTTAAGCACAACTGATTAATCAGCATAATTTTTCTGAAGCATTATTATGAGCCCTTTGATAATTTCCCTTATAAAGGTGCTCAAATGCCTTGCTTATTAGGGCAGATCTTTTTTTAGAGACATTTACGATAATTCATGGTATTGTGTTGGTTCCATTCTGTAGTGCTCTGGCAAAGTATTTAATAGTGGAATACTTGGAGCATATTTGTTTTCAAAAAGGAATCAAATGTGGCCATCTGCTATCAAAAATATGTCATGACATACAGAATTCAGGCATAAGAATTTGTCTAACACTAGAATAGCATGCTTCCAAGAAGTCTACGACTGTATTCTTGGAACGAAAAGAAGTGAGAAAGTGATTCAAACTGCTTCCACTAAATCAAGGCATTCTGTTATTAGGATATGCCTACTGCTTAACCCTCATCATGAAAACATGAGAATTCTTGGATGATTTTTTAAGTTTTCCACTTCTCTCACTCTGCACCTCATTGATTAACTAACATCCATCACATTTACTTATCTATATTATAATGGTTTTGGGAGGTTTAATAAGGTTATGTTGGTGCATAGCTTTGAAGATGGAAACAGTGTTTGCCAAGCATCATTACTATTTTTCATCAGCAAAGAACACTGAATTGTAAGTCTATACAATCAAGCTAGAATGTGTGCCAAAATATTTGTTTATAGAATCTTGTCTTAATATTAAATCTCAAAGTGAAAACCCCATGTGTGGAATATTAAGAATGTATGAATTGTACAATGGTAATAAAAACATCTGACATGGGTGGCAGATAATGTAGGCAAATGAAGGCATTGCCTTCCCAAAATTGCCTGCACTCCCCAGCCACCAGGGAGGGCTGAGGCTGCAGTGTAGGAGCCTGCATCGCTGGCTGCCAGGGAAGGCTGGGGAAAGGAAGTCTAGGTTGCAGAAGTGGTATGGCCTGGGGCGGAAGGGCTGGGGCCTCAAAGGGAAGGGGTGGGACTGGGGCTTGATTTCCCTAGCTGCGTGTTCAGCCCATGCCATTTGATTTAAAATATCAGTTATTAATGTAGAGTCTGCTAAGTCAAGAGTTGACTAAAAGATTAGAACCATATTAAAGTTGGCAAATTTTGTCAAGATCAAATCATTTGCTATCATTATAAATACTGTAAAAATAGACTAATATTAGCACATGTTCCTTTAAAAGACATTGGTATGAACCTTTAAATTGTCTGGTAGATGATTCTAGTGATAAAACTTACATTTCCTCTCAACTTCCCTATCCTGAAGCCAAGATGTGCCACCACCCTTCCCCAAAACTTGAGTGGCAAGCAAAAGTAGTGATATTTTCTAGCTGAATCAGTAGTTTTTAACACCAATTATATTGTCAAACTTTGTGGCAGGAGTCTAGGTAGGTTGCAAAAAATTTGACTGAGAATTCAATAGCTGAACTTACAAGTATATGTAAACAGGCTCATTTTTATGAGCTGGCAATGTGCTTATTTTTATGATTTTAAATATAAGTAATGTTTTGAGGTATTTTTAAATGTGTAATCTGCTTCAGTTTTTACCTTAATGCCAGTTTTCCTTATTTGCCATCTATGGTGTGAAAAAACTGAGCTATCTATGATGAAAGGTTTGAGGACCAGCTTACAATCCATATTTCCTGGAAACTGGCTACTAAACCTTACTGTGTGCATAGCTAACGGGAGAGAACTACTTTGGAAAGTGGGGTTAGTTTCCTTGAATCAGTACTGAGAGCTTTATAAGGACATTAAGACATTATAAAGACGTTTTGTCTCTTTTTATTCAGCAGCATAGTACTGACAGGTGGACCATAGGCATCAGACAGGGGACTGCTTTCAGTAGATACAAGCTATTTACCTTTTCTCTCTGCAGCTAAGCTGAGAATGCCTTATCTGTCTTAGTTTATGAAGAGCATAAGTTTACACATCAGGCAAACCATTTATTTTATATTAGTATAATTCCTTCTCTTTTTATTTAATCTTGTATTAAAATTACTCTTGTATGGGTAATTTTGTGCAATTTGCACTTGAAGAGAAGCAAATGTCATAAGTTCTGAGGTTTGGTGCTGGACGATTAAAGAACTTCTGGAACCTACTTCCTGTTTTCTATAGTTCTTAGTCAAGGAACATAAACTGGCCTGTTCGAGTAAACTGTGTTACTATCAAGCTGTGGTGAGCAAATAAAAGAGTAGATGCTGCAAGACCAAGGAGGAAATGAGAGTTGGTGATGGTATTAGTCTCAACATCACCTCTTGTTTTTAATTTGTAGAGTTTGTTTTATTGCTGTATGTTAAGGGATAAAGAAGATAGATTAACCAATATCAAAGATGTGGTTCTGTCCTATTGTTAACTTTTTGGAAGATCTTTACTGTAAAGATCTATGATCAGATAAAGCTAAAACAATGGGGACTGGCTGTACAATAGTTCCATCATTGTTGATACATCATCTAATCTTTGCACAAAAACTTATATTACTTGATGCAATGTATTATTTTTAGCTTCACCTCCAGTAAATCATGAGATCGTGTGGTTTGCGTTCTCATCTTGATTTTATCTTCTCTTTGTTTATTAGCCCATATGACATGGAGCTAGGCAGTTTTTTTAAAAAGGGGGTCAATTGACCATCACAGATAAAATACTCCATACTAAAATCTCCCTGATGGTTTGAATGGGAAGGCACTGAATTGTCTCATAGAAAGCTTTGTTCAGAACAGCGTGGGAGCATTGCTCGATCCAAAATAAATATTCAGACTATGGCTACACTACTGCTTATCTTGACATAAATTTTGTTGATCAGTGGTATGAATTCGCCACTCCCCTGAGGGACATAATTTATGCTCATTTAAGGGCTGGTGTGGACAGGGTCATGTCATAATTCTTACCATTCACTGGGGCTGGAGTAATTAAACTAATGGGAAAGCTATCTCTTATCAACTTAGAGCAGCTCGGTTAGAGAGTTCGCAGTGGCATAGGTACAATGGTGCATGAGTGGCATCCCCTGGGGGGGGGCAGTCACTGGGGGTGACACACGGGATGCACAAGGAGGCACATGCTCCCTCCCATGCCATGGGTGGGAGGAGCAAGGAGCCAGCCAACAGCTGTCAGAACCAGAGTCCCTGTGAGTCTGGGGTAACTAGCAGGGGTGGGGCCTGGCAGCAGCTGCAGGGGTTGCCACCAGTGCACTCACCAGCAGCTGCGGGGAAAGGAGAGCAACACAGCATCACCTCACTTTGCACCCATGGCTGTCTTGCTTGGGGATAGAGCAGGACCACCCAGTACTCACTGCTGAGAAGTGGAGCAGGGGGAGCTGGATCCACATTGTTCTGCTTTCCTGCTGCTGCCAGTGAGCTTGTGGGGGGTGGACACCCACTGCTAGACCCTGGCATCATTAGTCTCCTGGGCTGCACTGATGGGGGAGGAAATGATGGGATGGTGGTGGAGCAAGCCAGGGAAGAGTAGGGGAAAGAGCAGTAGAGGTGCTGAGAGGAGGGAGCTGGAGCTGATAGAGGGGGATTGTCCCAGCTCTTTCCTGAGCTGGATGAGGTCACCTAGCTGGTGGGCCCCCTTTGAGTCTTCTCTTACCAGCTGCTCCTGGCAGGAGCTATGTTGGCAGGAGAAGTTCTCCTGGGGACCTAGTACTGTCCATGTTGAGGCTTAAGTCATGGTCCTCTGGATGGCTAATTCACAGCCTCTGAGCAATATAATTTATGTCACTTTAAGATGATGTGTAGTTAGTTTTATGATTGCTGATGAATGGAGACTTAGAGCTCAGATTGTTCTCATTTGTTTCTGGTTGTGGATTAATTTGTAGTTTTAGATTTTTGCTCACAGTGAAAATATATAGTGTGACTCTTTAGCATGGGGTGGGACCCTGAGCCCATTAAAGTCAATTGGAAGTCTTCCCTTGACTTGAATGGGCTTTTGACTAAAGCCCTTAATGAGAAAATACTTTATAGGGCATTCTTATGATTGTCTTATTTGTGTTCCTGTTTTATCCAAGTTTCTCCAATAAAAAAGTTAAAGAAACAATTCACAATCATATATCATACCTCCATGTGTAGGAGTTTATAAAAGAGTTTTATGGGGAAAAAAGATGGCCCACATTGAAAATGGAGATGAACATTTGATGATCCTTTTTCAGACGAGGCCAAAATAACTTGAATTATTAACTCAGGGTATGAAAATGCTGCTGGCATCTGCTTCGGTTGTGATCTGGCAAAGGACAGGCTCAGGAACTTATTAAAAATAAAGTTAATGTTTGGGGTTTTTTTCAAAGTGTAGTTAAATTCAGGAAACCTGGATGTTCTTTTTATACCTAACTTCAGGTTGGCAACAAAAGTATTTATTAAAAGAAATAATAGTGGACTATTGTTGTGAATTAATTCATGGGTGGGGCTTTCTTTTTTAACTTCTGATTCGGAAACTAACCAAAATGGTGATGATATATTTTAGGAATATCAGAATAATTTCTTTTATTTGCATTTTCAGTGAACCAGCTGCCTGGAGTACAATGTAAATAACATAATGTAAAGTAACTTTTTATAAAAATAATACATTTTTTTTATGAAGGATTGGTTGCACTTCAGTAATTTGGGAGAACTTCACTAGACTAAGAGAGGATTTCACTAAGAAGCAAAGATTACTATAACAGCAAAAAGTAACTAAGTCTCTGAACACATTGAAATCTGTAACATGCTTTATAATTAGTGCAGTTAAGCAAATGAAATATTTACTAGGGTTCTATTGAAGGGAATAGGATTTCTGGAACTGATTTTTGATGGAAGCAGAATCAGGCCCTGTGTCCCTATTGTAATGTCTGTTTTTGGCATTGTTGTTATTTATATTAAGTATCACTTAGCGGCCTCGACAGAAATTGTGATCCTGTTGTGCTTGGCATCATTTGGGCCCATAAAAAACAAATGTTCCTGCCCCAAAGAGTCAATCTAAGCCTAAGGGACAAGACAGGCAAAGGATGATACTGGAAACAGGCTCAGATGAGAAAATGATACGTATTTATGCAACAGAACAGCAGCAGGACTGGGAACACAGCCCACTTTAGAATTCTAGTCTTGTGCACTATCCACTAGATTAGTGGCATCCAATGGGAATTGAAAGATCACTACACTTGTGGTTGGCATCTTTCTATATTTGCTACAGCCCCCCTGAGCTAGGCTCCCCCAGGATCCCCTCATCCCAAATAAATGCTCTCCTGTAGAGCCAGGCTGCCTCCGGTTCCCCCCTAAATAAATGCCAGTGACTCACCAGAGCCACTGGAGCCATGACTGGAGCTGCCAGGACTGGAGGAGCCACCGGAGTGTCTGGGGCCACTGATGTGGCTGGGGCAGAGGAGTGACTGTGGCCACCGGGACCAGAGGAGCAGTGGCTGGGGACAGAGCAGCAGCTGGGGCCACTTCCATGGCCAGACCTGCCACTGTGGCTGGGGCCACTGGCATCGCTGGGGCTGGAGGAACTACTGGGGCCACTGGGGCTGCTGTGTAGTTCTCCCACCAGTGGTGGGGTGCTTGTGCAGACACATGGCATACACGGACAGGCGACTTGCATGCGGCTCTAGGAGGAGCCACATTTAAAGGCTCTGAGAGCTGCATGCAACTCCAAAGACAAATCGCCACACTGAGGAGTCCCATTCGCTGCATGTGGTGAGTGGCGACCATATTGGATACTGCGACACAAGATCATACTCCCTAAGAATGTGTGCTAATGGATACTGATTTCTTCTACTGATTTTTCTACATCTGTTCTTCATGTCCCCCTGCCTGTATGCACCAAAGCACATACATTCACATACAGTAGCACAGATCTGGTATCTTAATATAAACACCTTGGGCTAGAGCAGCAGTTCTTAACCAGGGATATGTATACCCCTTGGGCAGGAGTTGGCAACCAGAAAAGCAAGAAGAGCCATTTTTTTTAAATTTGGTAAAAAGTGAATAATTCAGGAGTAGCAATGCATTTGAATACAAGATGATCCTTAACAAATAATGTCAAGCCATTCTTTTTGTAACCCGTTTTAAGAACAGCGCACACAATGATTTGTAATGGGATACATGTTTACTGCAGGGCAGTCACAAATTTTTACATACTGTATTCTGTTTTCTCACATTTTACATGTGTGTGTTTGTACTACTGTCTTCCTGACTTTTCACTCCTGAACCTATTTTAATTATGCCAATTTTACTTCACATTTAATTTCAGTTTTCTTTCTTAAAATCCTGTTGCCCTTCACAGCAGGAATGCCTGCAAGCTTCCTTTTCAAAATCAAGACTTTATTAGCAACATGATCAAAACACAGATACAGTATCATGTTCCACAATGCACTGCATATATTAAAGTGATAATTATCCAGTGCTTTGAGATCACATATTGTTTGCTATTTAGATATGAGTTGTTCATTGTTTGGCTGTAAGTTGTTCACCATTTATTGAAAATAATCAGGAGGATTTTTTTTCTTACTTTGCAATTACAGTGTTGAGAGCCACAAAGACATCCTTAAAGAGACACGTGTTTTTGGAGATGCAGATTGCAGATCCCTGGCCTGTGGTTATCCAGATCTTTCAGGGTGTTTATAAAAACACATCTATATATTTGTCTAGTTTTACAATAGGTTACACAGAAAGCACTAGCGAAATAAATACAAACTAAAATTTCATATGTACAATGACTTGTTTATACTGCTATGACAACTATGCACTTAAACAGAAGTTCAATATTTATTTTCTAATTGATTTATTTTATAATTACGTGGCAAAAATGTGAAAGTAAGCAATTTTTCAGTAATAGTACACTGTGACACTTTTTTGTATATTTATATCTGATTCTGTAAGTCTTTGAGTGAGGTGAAATTTGGAGGTACGGAAGAAAATGAGACTCTTAGCAATATGGTGGCCTGGAAAGGTTGAGAGCCACTGGGCTAAAGGCAGGGATTTCCTGCAGAGAAAATAACAACATTGCTTAGCTGCTCAGAAGAAAGCTTCTGCTTTCTCTTCCTCTGCCTCCTCCCATAAAGACAGGATACCTAAGTCTGTAATTTAACATAATTGTCTAAATTACAAACATTTAATCTCTCTTAAATAACATACAGGCAATTCCCATTCATTCCCTCTTTAATAACTGAAACTTTCAATATAAAAATGAAGAAAAGGGCAGTGTAATTGTGTGCGTCATCATGATTTGGAATAGAAGGTGGCAAATAAAATTTAAAATCTAAATTAATAAATTAAGCCAACCCTCTCCCCACACACTCACAAAATGTGTATATTAAGTCAACTCCAGCCAACTACTGTATTATAAATGTAGTTTGTGGAGAGGCCATTTCATTCTGCTTTAGCACACCCTTTACAGTCCCTAGTGAGAGACCACCATGGTTAGTAATTAGCTTGCATTGTTGGGTGTGGGAGATGGGTGGGGAAGCATGAAACTCTTGGCAATTTTCTCAGTGGGCCATAATTAGTCCTGGGCTGCTGGAGGCCAAATGTGAAAGCAGTTTCAAAGTATGAAATCAGCGCATTTTTTACAAGTAGCTTTCGTTATCTTTGCAGGGATAAATTCTGCTTGTATGCATGGTTATATCTGTAAATGTTGTTAAATTTAGCTGTCCTGTAACTTTTCAGGATTTTTCAATATAATATAATCAGAGCAATCAGATGGAAAAGACCCGTTACATGATCGTGTCCTTTCCCCACTCAGTGCAGGATTGTTCTAAAGAGTATATTTAGATTAAAAAGAAAGATCTTTCATTTCAAAGAATGCCAAAGTGCTTTGTTAAATGCATTTGTGTTTACACAGCGGTATGTGCATAGATTCCAGCACAACTGAAATGCAATCCTGGATAAGGATGTAGCACTTTGGAATAGCAAGCGTGGAAGAGTTTCAAAGCCAGCGGCTACTCCAATCTAAACTTTATTTCCTAGGTTTGGGTGATGGCATCTTTCGCAACAAAAAATTAAGAAATGATTAAAGCCGATTTGATATGTTCCATTGTTGGGAATGCTGATTTGTCAAACCCAAAATGTCTTCTGTAGATGAGTCTGGTTTGAAGAAATCTCAATGAATCACAGGCAAAATTCCAGTGCAACGCCACCTGGCTCTCAGCCAGCTCACCTGGCAGGCTGTCTGGGAGCCTAAGTTTTCAGTGTCTATGTCTCTGAGTTAGCCCTGCCATGCCAGGGTTTCCAAAATTTCCTGGCTTCCTTTAGTGGCCTTGAAAACCAAAGAGGTTCTCAGGGCTGTCTTGCTCCCAACTGCAGAACTGGAAGCTCAGCAGTCCTGAAAGCAGTATCAGTGGTATGTCTGCACTGCATTTGAAAGTATGTCCTTCAATCCTAGTAGATGGATGCAGTCTTCTTGCTATGGAAGCACATGCTCCACCATGGAAACTGCTCCAGGTTGGGGACTCCAAGGCTTCCAGACTTCCAAGTCAGCGGATTTTCTAGGCCTGCCTGTTCTCATTCTTGCTCACTCAGGACTCAAGCACTCCAGGACGCCAGCTAGTCCATAGTCTGGAAGCCTTATGGTAGGTCTACACTAGAGTGGAAGATCGAATTAAGGTGTGTAATTCTAGCTATGTTAATTACATGGCTGGAGTCGACGTACCATAATTCGGCTTCTGCTCTGTCTCCACTAAGGGAGGTGGATGGAAGTGAAGTTCCCTTACTGTTACTGAGGGGCAGGAATATACCTGCACCTATGTGGGCACCCTGTGAGTTTGAGGGAGCACATTCCTACCAGGTGTGCTCAGTCAAACTCCAGAAGATTGACTGCAGCAGGATCAATCTTGCCACTAGTGAAGACATACCCTGAATGTAGCTCACATAGTAGGGTTGTCCTGGAGCCACAAACCCGAGAAGTCTTGTTGGTTTTTATATATCTGTGTTTCAAAAACATTTTTTTTCAGAATTTCTGCTTCAAGAGAAATTTCTACCAGTTTCAGCCAGCTTTAGTGATTACCATGTTATGATTTCAGAGCAGATGAGCCCTTTGTGTCTTCTGTTCCTATATAAATAGTACAAATGAAAGTCATTTCAAGGACAATCTCTAGAAAATAGTCTGAATGTATTATCAAAATTTAGGTCCTGATCTTGCAAATTGTCTAAGGCAGATATGTAGTTACTCCCCTACAGGAGTTCTGTTGCTTAGTGTTAGTCCTTTGCAGCAATTAGGGTCTAACTGGAAAAAACCTCAACTTACAAATTTTAATAAGAAACTTCTTTTTTTTAACGTGGTAATATGATTTTAATTATTTATCAATAATCATTTTATTCCCATTTCTAAGCCACCGATTTAATTAAGTACTCAGTAATTTAACATGTGAATTATTACATTTGGAATTCCAAGTTCTATTTTTTCATCTATCTGCATTCTACCTACTAACATCACTGCCAGGATTTTATTTATTTACATTCCAAACTCTGTGCAGCTTCAAATGGCCAGAACTGATCCAGTAAAGAGAGATTTTCTTTCCTTTTCCAAGTTGGAATAACTTTAAGATTACTCTGGGAAGTAGTTATAATGGGCTGAGGGCAAATGATACAAAGATAATATTTCTATACATACATGTGGTGGAAGGTTGCATGTGGATATGTGTATGCACCATTAGCTTGATTAATTTTATACTAGTCATTTTGGAATGGTATCTTACTCTGATGAACACTTTTAGAGGAGTATTTTATCTTCTAAGTAGCATTTCCTATCAAATGATGCTGTTTTTTGTAATACACATTGCTTCATATTGCTACCATTGCAACTTGTTCAGTCTTTTTCTGAGAAATTCTGTACACTGTAACTTAGGTAAGTCAGTATTTGCATTCTTAGTAACTTTTCCATTGAACATAATATATCAACAGCCTAGACTGTTACTCAGAGCTATATGGAGATGATGCTGCTCTAAGCCATGTTTTATATTAAAGAAAAATATTGTTCTGTTGCCACTGTCAATCTGGAGTAATTTCCCTGAAGCCAATGAAGCTGCATTAGTGTAAGTGAGATCAGGATGAGAACCAAGATGTGTCAAATAATTATATGGTCTTTTCAACAACAAAGCATCATTATTATTTACAGTTATAGTGTTCCTTCCCTGTGTGCACATTATTTTGTACTTTTTGGAAAAATAGTGTTTACAGCTTATCTGAAAACAGTAACTCAGTTTTGTAATTGATTCTACATAGTTTCCCTTTTAATCGCTTTGTGTTTCATCACTTGGAATATCTTCACAATAACATATGTTTAGGTTATTTTTCTCCTATGATTTAATAACATGAATGAAAAAAATAAAATAAAAACACGCCCCCCCCGGTAGATATTTTCTCTTAGACTCTAATTAGGAAGTTTATAGTCTAGATTTGATTGATTCTGCTCTATAAAATGGAGGGTGGGGAGGAAGAAACAGATCAAAGTGAAAAACTGACACCAACTTGAAACACGCAAGAATGAAATTCATTAAGGCAAGTTAGCTGTGTTTATCATTTTGTTCTGCCAACAGCAGTCTAAGAAAGATTATGGGGGATAGACTTAATCTTTGCTACTAGCGCTTGGCCAGTTATTGTGCAACATAACCGAAAGACAGATCAAAAACAAGCAGAGAATTGTTCAGTTAGGTATTGCTATGTAAAATGAAATAGAGAGAGCCCCAATGATCTTTAAATAGCCCCTGATTGTCACTGGAGAGGTATAATATGTATATAGTACAGGAAGGCACACTCTTAATAAACAGAAAAATTAAGACTCGGGAGTGTATCTTTCAAAAATAGTTATACAAAGCAGATTTTGCATTTTAAGTGCTAAGCATTCAAAATACCAGCATGTCCGGAAGACAGTATATCAACTTCTTGGTGCAGACTTTTCAAAATATTTCTGTTTAAACACACATTCTGCATTTCTGCCTAAAGGCAACTGGAACATGTTGGCAAAAGATAGAGTAAAAAAATATGAAACCCTCAACATTCTTATTTTCCAGTTTTCTTCCTCAGACTCCGTTTAGCTTTCATTGTTTTCTTCCCCATTTCCACTCTACATTAAAAACAAGTAATTGTTCATATTGCTTGGAGAGCCTCCCTCCCTTTATACTTTCCATATTTAAATAGTCAGGGTAAGCTTTCAGATCATTGTGCCATTGCTCAGTATCCCAGCTTTCTAAAGACTGTTCATTAGCAGGTGTGGTTTAGGCCTAGCAGCTGTTTGCGGGATGCTTTGCATCCCTGCCTCCCCCATCCCCAGAAAAGAGCTCAGAAGACCTCCCAGCAGCAAAGACAGCTGCAGGAAAAGCAGCCATTCAGAGGGGCTGCTGGAGCATTCACTCAGTACCAGAAGGGCCTTATGAAAAGCAGCAGCAGAGACAGAGGAGTCAGTTGCTGCATTGAGCTGGAAGAGGGAAGTCTGGGTTCCTGAATGGCTGGAAGAGCAGCAAGGCTGCAGACAGCTCAGCGTAAGCAAGACTGAACCTAGGGAGGCCTGCCAAATACTAAGGAAGCTAAGGAGAAGCTCCTGGCTGGCTGAGGAGATTAAGCGAAGACTGAGCCCAGAACCTAGCCAGTCCAGGTGAGGGTACCATGATGGGCCCTGCTTGTCTGGTTAGACTGAACCCCAGAAGGATGCCAGAGAAAGGGCATACTAACTGAAGATAGCACTGCCCTGTTACAGGAGGGCAGTCTGTCTAGGGAGGAAGCCTTGGTGAGAAGGTAAAGATAGGTACTTCAGAAGGGGGTTGCTTGCTTGTTCCTCCTAAAGACAGTGTGGCTCAGTTGGGGGACTTAGTCACTGAAGACCCACCAAAAAAGCCATCAGATCAGGGGTGGAGCGTGTGAGAGACCTGCGAGAGCTGGGTGTCACCTGTTTTAAAAACTGAAAGTAAATCAGACTCACCACCCACCAGAAGTGGGGTGCTTGAAAGAGGACGGTGCCAAGTTCATTACACTACTATCTACCTTTCTTTTTGCATAAGAACAGCCATACTGGGTCAGACCAAAGGTCCATCCAGCCCAGTATGCTGTCTGCTGACAGTGGCCAATGCCAGGTCCCAGAGGGGGTGAGCTGAATGGGTAATGATCTCTCTCCTGCCGTCCATCTGCGGTCTGTGACAAACACCATTCCTTACCCATTCTGGCTAATAGCCATTAATGGACCTAACCTCCATGAATTTATCTAGCTCTTTTTTAAACCCTGTTATAGTCCTAGTCTTCACAGCCTCTTCTGACAAGGAGTTCCACAGGTTGACTCTGCACTGTGTGAGGAAAAGTTTCCTTTATTTATTTTAAATCTGGTACCCATTAATTTCATTTGGTGTCCCCTAGTTCTTATATTATGGGAACAAGTAAGTAATTTTTCCTTGTTCATTTTCTCACACCCCTCATAATTTTATATACCCCTGTCATATCCCGCCTTAGTCTCCTCTTTTTGCAGCTGAAATGTCCTAGTCATTTTAATCTGTCTTCGTATGGGAACTTTTCCAAATCCCTTATCATTTTGTTCGTTGGCATGATGACAATTTCAATAGCACCAGAGGTGCACTCGGCACTTAATAGATTAATTAAATAAATAGGACTGGTTCCTGCTGCAAGAATTTCACAGTTTAAGGTTCCGATAGTGTAGAGGGAGATGATAGATATAGATGTAGATCCCTTGGCAGGATAGGGACCTAAGGAATGTTCTTGCATTGCAATGATGTTGTGTTGTACATGAGGAGCTGTGTAAAGAACACAGTTAAAGTCAAGTCCACATCAGTGTTTTCCAAAATTTTTGCTAGCTGTTGTTAAATTAGGGATGTAAAATCCTGTTTAATTAGTTAACCAGTTAACAGTAGCTCCCCTGCCCATGATGGGCCCCATGGGGCTGGTGCTACCCTCTGTCCATAGCAGGCAGGGGGGCTACTCCAGCCCCTACTGGTTAACCATTCCCAGCATGCCTCATCCATTTAGGATGAGGTTTACCTGTTAACCAGTTAAATGTTAACAGTTAACATCCTTAGTATAATTTCAGATGTATCACCTTTTATAATCTATCTGTATAATCTCTCTCACTCTTTAATGTAGTCTTTGCATGAAATGTTTTTAAAAAACTGTTCTTTCAGAGATTATAGACTATCATCATTAATTCATGGCATTTTGCCTGATATTGTAGTTTATACAGAACATTTCTCAAAAGGAAAACAAACAAACAAACAAAAAAACCTAACAAAACCCCTCAATCCTCTGCCAGTTGGCTCATGCATTAATATTTTACACTAGAGTACACACTGACTCTGCCTTTTATTGATATTATACACCTATTGTTGAAATTTGTGCAAGCCAGTGAAAATTACAGTGATTTCACTGGTCTCTGAGAATAGAGTCTAAGTGATACAGACAAATAGCTCTGGTGTACCAGATGGGCTTCATATTTCATTTTTCACTGCTACTCTTGAAAACCACCTTTCAGCTTCAGGTAGTGTACATTCAGGCCTCCTGACAGGGTGAGGCAAAGGGGACAATTGCCCTGGAGCCTGGCGAGTCAAAGGGCCCCAGTGTGCCTGGCTTCTACTGCAGCAGTGGAGTTGGTCAGATCCTCAGTCCCCTTTGAATTATCATTGCAGTGCCATTCTGTACTTCTCTGAGGTGACTCTGCCACCACAGCAACCACAGGCAGAGGCTGGGAGGGGAAGGCTGTCTCTCCCTGGCAGCTGCACCCCAGAGCTGAAGAAAGTTACCTCCTTCCCTGGCTGCCACAGCTCTGCATCTCCCAAATTCCCTTCTCTCCTTCTTCTCATCCCATTGCTCCTTACCCCTCCCCATCTACCTCCTATTTCCTCCACCTCACCACACTGCCCCCTTCTGCCTTTTTCTATACCCTTCCCCCACAACACAGGCCCCTACATCTCACCTTACATGTGCATCTTCTCCAGGGTCTAGGTGCCTAATTAGGGGAGAGTATTTAAACTGCAGGGCACCAATCTCATAGTAGAGGAAAAGCAGAATCTTTATACTGGCACATTTCCTGGAACTGTGAACCAGAGTTCATTATGTCAATCCCTGAACCAATAAACTCTTGTCCTGTATGAAACACAGCTTATGTTGAGGAGCATTTAATAGGATTGCAGTGTTGAGTTTTTAGGGCAACCCCTGAAAGGTACTGTGTCTTACTGATTTAAGTGAGGCTGATTGTTAGCACACAAGGCCATAAACAAACACACAGGCATTATTTAAAATTAAGGGTTCTAAGGCCTGAAACCAGGAGCACAACAATTACAGTATTCTCTGGATTTCTACGTCCTAGACTGGCATAAAGCGACATATATTAAGGTTATGATATACTTGATTTCTAAGGAACCAACTACTAACAGTGTGTCAGTTGTTATTAGAAGAGGTATATATCACCCAGACATGACATTAAAGCCCAGTAAAAGCAATTTATTGACAATTAAAACACCATCATAGAGGAAAAAATTATGACCTGTAGTTTGGAGAGCAACTAACACATGGAGTCTCTGCATAAAGTAAAATATTTTCATAAAAATACACTGAGGACTTTACAACTTAGCTCTTTACTGTATAGAATTATAAATGTATTTAGGTTATAATATCAGATTGTTTTACAAGTATGGTATGTGGGTATGTGTATGGTATACATGCACAGTACAGATATCAAAACAAAAAGCAGTCAAGTAGCACTTCAAAGACTAGCAAAATAGTTTATTAGGTGAGCTTTCATGGGACAGACCCACTTCTTCAGACCATATCCAGACGGTCTGAAGAAGTGGGTCTGTCCCACGAAAGCTCACCTAATAAACTATTTTGCTAGTCTTTAAAGTGCTACTTGACTGCTTTTTGTTTTGATAGTGTATAGACTAGCATGGCTTACTCTCTGTTACAGTACAGATATGTGCCCATTCTCTTCCATAAAGATCCTCTGACTAACTAGCTTGACTAACTCTTTTTTTTCGTGATTTATAAATTGTAGTCTGTGCATTTAGTTCATATTAGAGATTAAATTTACTTGTTGGGTGAAACCTTATCTTACTAATCAGTCTCTTTCCTTTTTCCTCCATAGTTACAGATGCTTCTTTGTTAAATCAGCTAATGGCCATCACTATATCCTAGTCGTCCTAACAGTCTACAATAATGTCCCAAATTGATTATATGAGTAACATAACTCCAAATACCCATTTCTGGATGTGCAGATGGTTCGTTAGCACAATGCTAACTTTTCTCAGGCTAACACTATGACCACAACCTCTCCATTACTCTTTATTTTTATTATTTATTTATAAAGCTCCATAGCTTCATACAGAACTCTTTATTGGGTAATAGGTGCTGAACAACTGAGTAACTGCTGCAAAGGGCTTACATTCTGAAGGCAGAAATTTCTTTTGTCAACCTTTACGGAAAATAATTACACAATTGACATGTAACCCTATAACGTTTCTTGAAAACACAGTTTTCCCGAATAAAGTTATCTCCTGATTGCATTCGTCCCCCTTGTCCAAAACTGTTCAAGTGGTCTCTTCCCTCTGCTTCCTATTCACAGTTTCCTTTTCCTGGTCTCCTTTGTCAGACTGATCCCACGCTCATGTAACAAAACAGCGTCTGATGCTTCCTCTGACTTTTCAGGCAATTTTCACTACCTTTGTACATAGTAAAGATCAAAAGGAACCACTTGGCTGCTTATCTACTAAATCGTGCCGTATTTAAAAAAAAAAAAACCCAACAGGGAAAGGTACTTTTCCACTTCCCTAGTCTGCTACCATGCGGAGGAGGGAGTTCTCGGCGTAAACAATTGACGCCGAGTTTAATTAGAAAGAAAACAAACCTCCTCCCTGCCAAACAGGAAGAAGCAGCGCTGTGGATTAATACAAACGGAAAACTATCACCTATTGTGAAGCTATGTTGTGATACGTTTAACCCCACCCGTTCTCCCCGACAGGAACTGGTCCCCCTCCACACCACACAAAATAACTTCAGGCGACATACACGCTACGGGGCGTTAATTAAAACTCGCATTTGATTGGGGAGAACAACAAACTTGCTAAAATCTCTTGTCGTGGCGACTGGCCATAAAACTCTGCGTCTGCGGGCTAACACCAGCCTGTCTGCAGGACCCCACAAAGAGATACTAATGGAGTTGCGTGTTCTGCTGCAAGGAACAAGCTGGGAGCCCGTCACGTTACAGTTCCTATTTGTACCATTTAGCGTTGATGACGCATAGGCCGCAGTGAGTAAAGGTGTAGGAGGGAGCAATGTTCCGCTGAAAACAGCATAAGTTTCTCGCCGTGTTTTCCACTGTTAGCTAACTGAGCGCCTTGAAGTAATCTGCTCTTTTCCACTGATTCAGCTGAGTATTTCTGCCCCCGCCCCTTCCCCCTGTGGGCGGGGTTTCGCTGAGCCGTGCTCTTGCGTTACTTTGGACTGATAGTGAGAGGGTCTTTTTTTTTTTTTTTTTACTGTTTCCGTGGAGCCCACGAGCTGGGCAGGCTCTGCTTGGGGCAGAGTGTTTCCATTCTTGAACTGCTCGGCGCCGTGGAGAGGGGACTCGGCTTTCCTTGAGTTTTGTACTCTGATAGAATCAGCTGTGACATCCGAAATTGCGCCTGCTGCAGCCACAATGGTGGCCAAGGATTACCCCTTTTACCTCGCTGTCAAGAGAGCAAACTGCTCCTTGGAAGTACAGACGGTGACCAGCCCATCTAAAGAGACGGAGGTGCAGTCTGCTGAGATATTTTCTCTGTTTTCTCTCTCTCTCTCGTAGCTTTTATCATTCAAACAGAGGACACATGTTTGGGGAAAACTCAATTACTCTTTCGCTGTAAGGTGCTAAGGGTAGCCATTTATCTGTCCTTGTGCAGCTGTATTGCTCGCTAGAATGTGCATCCTCAGCCTGGAGTGAGGCAGACTCTTTATTAACAGCAGCAGTCTTTTGTATGATAAGATTAATCTTTGCAACCAACAGTTAAGAAACGGCTTATATATTTCAGTGCCTTAATATCAGTTATTTTTACTTGATAATTTTAAATTGTAGCAGAGAGTGAATCAAGATAAATGCCTCTTTAATAAATTCTTGATTATAAGTGTATCAGAAAACTTAAGCTTTTAACTAGGGATAACTTTAACTGTCCCAAAATTAATCTGGCTCTAGTCAGTGACAAATGAATGCTTCTAAAATGAGGGAAATTTTAAAAATCTGGAAAATCTGTAAAAATGATTACACCATTAATTAATTGCAAAATGGTGCAAAAGGTTTGAATTTAACTCATACAGTGGGCATTTAATACTACAATATTCTATACTCCAGTTTAATGTTTAGTCTCCATTGAATAGCTCTTTGGCAAAGAGAACTGTGACCCTAAGAATAGGTTTAGCTGGTATGGAAGAGGGAAAGTTTGTCTTTGGGACATTTCCCAATGAAAATACCATGTCTTTTCACTAGACCTGTTTGCTTGGTAATTTGAAGGTAGATTGCTAAATTGTGCCTGGTTAGTATTAATTTGATATAGTGGTATCAAAGATGATTGCTTCCAACAGATGAACTGATCCAAACAGAGAACTCCAGCCATGTCCCTTGTTTAAACAGTTTGTGTAGGTTAAGAGCCAATAAGAACATGCTTTTAAGTGTCAGAGTACTTGTATGTGTATATTTGATATTATGACAGTTGTGATATGTTTTTCTTAAGCAGATGGTGTTTAATATTTAACATAGGCAAATCTATCAAATTTCAACGATAGTAAAGTCTCAGCTATTGTATATTCAAAGAAAAGCCTAGAGCATAGGGATTTATCTTGCAATAGGTGCAACCAGGTAAGATTATGAAACACAAAAGCTTTAATCAAGTCAGTTGTTCTGGATTTCTACTCATTGGTTTAACTTTTTTACATAAACAAGAAAATACTCTTTATATTGCCAATCTGAAAAATTCTGTTTGCTTAGACGATTGCTGACTGGGAAAAATAAAGCAATATTTGCTGAACACCCCTTTTGTTGGTTCTGCTATACAGTATTAAGAAAATCTTTTGTCCTCCCTTCTCCCTAGCATAAAGATGGGTTTAAAGACACACACCCATCTTGCAGAAAGTAATTACAGGAATAGATACATGCAGCCCTTTCCCTAAAGTTTTTCAACAGGCACAGAACTCTCTTGTTCTCTAGCTGTGTGACTGAGCTGTGGCTCTCATCATATAGTGTGTCTAAGCAAGGCTATTGGGCGCCTTCTACCATTGTTTTGTATTACTGCATTAGCAAAGCAGCTAGCTGTGTGAGAACATTTAGCCTTGAAAAACTACTGCTGGTTGTTAATTGCTGACCTGAAGCTCATTTATCACCCAACACTTGCATAAACTTTGGCTTCTGAACTAAAATTTGCAAAATTAGAATAGCTTTTTTTTATTGCAGGTGTTTTTACCATCATAATTCACATTAATGTAAATATTCAGATGGGGAAATGTAACATTCTTTAAATACTTTTTGTGAGCAAGTGTAAAATACTGATAAATGCTATTTGGCTGTATGTGTGCAGGTATACTGTTTTGTATATGTGTGTAAAATACATAATATTTTAGTTCAATATATTTAAAGTCTGTATCAGTGTGCCCTTTAATCTTTTCCATACATGTGTGGATTTTTTCCAGCTATATGCAGAATGAATTTTTAGGTGCACCAAGGCATGTGCACCACCAATAAAAACTCAACCCAGCTATAGGCACTGCTAATCAGCTGGGCATCATTTGACTCTCTCCTGAACAGCTGCACAAGCACTCAGTTTCCTGGGTAAATTCGTCTGTAATGTAATATTTTACCTGCGTTCTAGTCAAAAATGTACTTTGTGAATTGAAGCGTGAAAGATGCATACAAAATGCTTTTACCCTTTATGCTGTCTGCTGTAAAGACACTGTCTCAAACTCATTTGCAAAAAACCCCAAAAGTTCAAGTGTTTTAAAATAGTTTCAGCCTAGCAGTAAGCACTTCCTTCTTTTCATATGTAATCATTAAGATGGTGAACCTTGTGTTTTGTGGTACAGAGCTTTGTTTTTTTTTTTTTTTTTTTTTTTTTTTGCATTGGAGTTACAGTATTCAAAGAAGATGGACACAACTAAAGTCATTCTGTAAAATGTCAATATTTTTTCTTAGACACGTTAAGAAACACATCCCCTCTCACACAGCAAATCACCAGGAAACAGAAGATGTAGTTGAAAAATAAAAATTTGGGGATTGTGACCATAGCTTTTTCAATTCCCATGTGGAATTGTTAGTTACTAGATCTATTGGAAAGCAAACAAAATGTTGGTATGACTAAGTATCATGTGAATAGCCGAATTAGTCTGTATCTGCAAAAACAACCTTATAGACTAACAGATATTTTGGAGCATAAGCTTTCATGGGCAAAGACCTGTTGCATCTGACAAAGCGGGTCTTTGCCCACGAAAACGTATGCTCCAAAATATGTTGGTCTATAAGGTATGACTAAGGAGTAGGATGGAGAATAATACAAAAAAGATTATATACATTAGTGGCAGGCTCCCACTTAGTGACTAGAAACGAAGACTAACTCATCTGAAGGAAAAAAGTGGATTCAGAGATTGGTAACTAGCAACTACAGAAATGGAAGAGACTGTGCGTTTACTAGGCCTGTCAGGGAGGAGATGTGTATGGAGAAATGAGTAGCAGAGACAAGTTAGGTCAAGCATTTCTCTCAACAGTATCTCATAACAGAAGAACAAAGGGACAGTCAAAGGAGCACAAAAGCAGTTCATTGTCAATGAAAGGAAACACTTTTTCAACACAATGCACAATTTGTTTATGGAACTCTCTGCTGCAAGATATCATTAAGGCCAAGAGCTCGCATTAGGCTCATTGGTTAATACCACTGAGATTCTGAAGCTACTGTGAGATTCCCCAACAACAACAACTTACTGACCTGCTGTCTTCATCTCCACCTTCCTGCAACAGACCCTACTCAGAGAAGCAATATTTCCACTCTTCTGGCAATTTGGTTTTCTGCTTATGCAAGTACAAACGTTGTGGTTGCTGCTTGTAAATATGAGTGCTGTCTCTGTTGTGGATAAAGCCATCATTACTATTTTATATCCGATCCTGGTACAATGGACTTTAGCATCCATGTGGTGTATATTCAGGTAGTTAGCTCTTTTTTCTGAACCTTGGGATGCCAGTGATGCATTGTGTCTTTGATACCTGCCAAGTGAGATGGTACTAGGTATCCACTTTATGTCAAGGTTTGCACTTTGGTGTCATGTAATTAATGAATGCTGCTGAATTAAATCCCATTCTCAGAATATGTTGAAAGAGGAGTACCACCCCAGGCTGCAATTTCCCAAATCCCAGTCAACATCATGCAATATATATGTTTTTGGGCCCATTAGGAGGTAACTTCAGACAAAGAAACTTCTGGAGTAGCACTGGCTCTTCATCTGAAACTTACATCTTAACTTGCTTTTCAAGTACTAAAACAAAAGCAGGGTTGTAATAACCAGAATTTATTTTAACCTATACACTATTCCTATTTTGTAGTTATGGGATAGAATATTAAGTTTATATTTGACCTTTTGAGAAGAAGGTACTGAGTATAAGATGTGGAACACAGCTTTCTTTTCAGAAGTCAATTTTATTACAGCTCCTGCTTCTTTCAAGTCAGGTTGAACTCAGATTTGAGTGGGAACCAAAAACTTCAGAACTGTAATTGAGGCAGAATATGAGACTTAAACTTTAAGGACTCCTGTGAAAAATCAGCAGAAAGCAAAAGGGTTTCTTTGCTTTCCTGTTAGAGGCACAGAAATTGCAGTATCCTATAGCTTAAAAATATTGACGTGGCTTGTTACGTAATTTGGAGATTGTTGACAAAATGCTTCATCTCCTGCTCAGTCAGTGTTAGCCTCTAGGTGACTGGAATTTATAACTGAACATGTCTGAGGAAACACACTAAGCTGTATCTACATAAGAAGCTTCTGTCGACAGAAGTTTTGCAGAGAGAAACCTCTTCTCAGAATGACTTCTGTTGACAGATTGCATCCACACATACAAGTGGATCAAAAGATCAGTCTGCTCTGTTGACAGAGAGCAGCCAGGCTGCCCAGCCTCTCTCTCAACAGGATGGCCAACCAGAAGCTCAGCAGACAGGGCTGCCTCGTGAACCAGGAATCCCTGTCTGTCAGAAGAAGGGCCCCGAGCATCTACATGGCTATTTTATTGACAGAAAGAACACTATCGAGAGGCATTGCACCTGAACCTGGAGAGGTATAATGCTACTGACAGATGTGTCAAGTTTTGTTGACAAAGTGCATTTTGTGTGTAGACATGCTGCAGTTTTTCATGACAAAAGCCCAGTTTTGCTGGGAAAAGGCTGCTGTGTAGATGTAGCCTAAAGGTTTTTCTTTAAATATAAATCCTGCTGGCTTTGGGCAGATGGTGTAATTCAACAGCAGGATCTTTAAAAGTTACTGTATTTTATGGAAAAATTGTTCAGAATGGTCAAGAACAAGAATATATGTTTCTGGTTATTTTCCCATACAGTGTAGTACACTGGCAGATCAGTACAAGCTGAACCTTGTTAATCCATCTGCTTGATAAACAGACAAGTAATGCATTACAAGAGTCTGGTCTGGAAAAGATAAAAGACTGAACAATGCTTTTGGATCCCAACAAGGATAAACATGATGCAGTGGTTTTTCAACTGATAATATAAAATCTTAATAATGTGGTGAGCATTGTGTTCAAAGGATGACAGAATCAAAGACAACACTTTCCCTTCGTGGAAATAATTAACTTGAGCGCATTTTTTGTCAGGTATTGAAGCACAGAGCCAAAAGGAAAGTCAGAACTATCTCTGTTTTAACTGAGTGAATGTAGCTGAAGTGCTGACCATCGATGCCAGTGTCTGCATGGCATTTGGTCAGTATGGAATTAACTTAATTAGGATCTGTGGTCTTAAACATATCTCAATGTTCTTCACATAGAATGAAAATCCAATATCATGCCTATGAATGACTTGACTCAGAGGCAGATGTTACAGTTTGCCCATTGTCAAGCCGTTTGATACAAAAATAGCAATTACCCTTGTAAAGGACTATAATTTACCCAAAGAAACATAATCTGCCTGTGTGGCTGCGTTTGTGTGATCCTTTGAAAAAAGTTCTTCCTGAAGATCTGTTCCGAAAACATTTCTTTTGAAAGACTGCATCCACACACACAAAAGCTGATTGGAAAAAAACCTGATCCTCTCTTTCAACAGAGAGCATCCACAGAGCCCCTGCTCTTTTGAAAGAATGGGCCAGGAATCAAAAAATCTGGCGCCATGCGGGCCGCTCCTCCCAAAAACAAACGAACAAAAAAAGCACCCGGAACATCAACGTTTTTTTTTTCTGAAAGAATCTTTCAGAAAAAGGTGCTCTTCCTCATTCTGGGAGAGGAAGAGGCCACTGGTGCATTCTTCCAGTTTAGTATAGAAAGTCTGTAGGGTTTTTCAAAAGAGCCCCAGCTTTTTCAAAAAAACTATCTTGTCTAGTCATAGCCATAGAGAATAGTATACTAAGCAGGTAATGTCTGATGATGAGGTTATTAATAGACTGCCTGAACAATGGAGTTGTTGAGCATGAACAGTTTTATTTACAGAGAGGTAGCTATGTTAGTCTGTATTCTATCAAAACAAAAAAGCAGTCATGTAGCACTTTAAAGACTAACAAAATAATTTATTAGGTGATGAGCTTTTGTGGGACAGGCCCACTTCTTCAGATCCTAGCTTTACCAGGACAGACTCAATATACAAAACACAGAGGCCCAAAAATTGTCATCAAGGTTGACAAATCAGAAAAATCATTATCAAGGTTGGCAAATCAGAAGAGCAGAGGGACGGTGGTGGAGTGTGGGGTGGGGAAGTTGAGTTAGTTAAAACATCAAAGTATGTACAAGAGCCCTTTTAATGGGTCAGGTAATTGCTGTCCCTGTTCAAACCACGTGTTAATGTGTCAAATTTGAATATGAGTGTTAGTTCTGAGCATTCCCTCTGTAGAGGGCTGATAAAATCCCTTTTCAGTAGAACACAAACTTTCAGAGCTTTTAACAAAATGGCCCACTTCATTAAGTGCTGTCTGGCAGGTTTGTGTACTTGGAGTTTTTTGATGTCTGTTAAGAGTATGTGCAGTCTGTCCTATATACATGGTATATTGGCATTGTTGGCACATGATAGCATGTATGATGTTAGTTGAGGAACAGAAGAATGTGCCCTGGTCTGGCTATGGTCTGAAGAAGTGGGTCTGTCCCACGAAAGCTCACCTAATAAACTATTTTGCTAGTCTTTAAAGTGCTCCTTGACTGCTTTTTGTAAATAATGTGGTTAGGTCCAGTGACATTTTCTCCAGAATAGATATGTGGACAAAGTTGGCAATAAGGGTTGTTGCAAGGAAAAGTTCCAGGATTAGCATTATTGTGGTATAGCCTGTGGTTGCTTGTGAGAATCCTCATAAGGATGGCAGGTTGTCTACAGGACAGAACAGGCCTGTCACCTAGGGCCTTCTGGAGTGTGGCATTGTCATTTAGGATAAGTTGTAGGTCTTTAATGCTGTGTTGCAGTGGTTTGAGTTGGGGGCTGTCGGTAATGACAAGTGGTGTTCTGTTAATTAGCTTTTTTGGGGCCTATCTAGGAGTAGTTGATTTCTGGGTATTTGTCTGGCCCTGTCAATTTGTATTTTTTTTTATTTCTCCCAGTGGGTAATTCAGGTTTATGAATGTTTTTGGTAGAGATCTTGTAGTTTTTGTCTCTGTCAGTAGGATCAGAGCGGATGTGATTGTATGTCAGGGCTTGACTGTAAATGATGGATCTTGTCATGTGTGCAGGATGGAAGCTAGAAGCATATAAGTAAGTGTAGCAGTCTGTGGGTTTCCAGAAGAGAGTGGTATTGATCAGGCCATCAGTGATTTGTACTATAGTGTCCAGGAAACATATCTCTCTCGTGGAGTGGTCAAGGCATAAGTCGATGGTGGGGTGCAGATTGTTGCACACACTACCGTAGTCCCTCTTCTCTTCTGATTTGCCACCCTTGAGAACAATTTTTCTGATTTGTCTACCTTGATAACAAATTTTGGATATCTGTGCTTTGTACATTGAATCTGTTCTGGTAAGGCTGTGTTCTTCTTCGAGTGTCCCCGTGGGTGCTCCACATTAGCCCAGCGCTGCAGATCGGATCTTCCAAGCAGTTTCTGCCGGACCGCGCATGTGCCGGTGCGCGCCCTCCCTTGCGCGCTCCTGGCCACGTGCGCGATCCGGTCCCCGCCAGTTCCTCTTAACCGCCGTCGGCTGCAGACGGAATCCGACTAGGCTATGGCCAAGTTAGTGTATTCAATGGTTTTAACTGTTTTTCTTTAAAGTTTTCAAGTTCTTAGGCTACTGTTAAGTTAGCCAGTTGTTATTTTCAAAAAAAGAAACAACAAGCAGGACGGCATTCAGTCCAGTCCTAGTAACAAGCGGCAGGCTATTGGAGAGGGGGAAAACAGCAGAGAGAAGGTGCTAAGTACCCCATTAACAACTGAAAGACTCACCAACAATGTCCTCTTCAGGATTCAAGAAATGTGAGTCTTGCTGAGAGGCAATGCCAGCGTCTGATGGTCACAGTCACAGCATAAGGTGCCTGGGGGAGTCCCATGTCACGCAGAAATGCTCCTCCTGTGCAAAATTAACAGCCAGAGCAAGGAAGGACAGGGAGATGCGGCTTAAAATGCTGCTCTTGGACAAGGCCCTCCAGCCAGACGTGCCGGAGCAGCCGCAGCAGGAGGGACCCTCCGGGGCCCATAAAAGGAAAGCTGCCTCCCTCACCCCATCAGCGCAAAAACGGAGGAAAGTCTCCCCAGCCCGATCCCTGCCGGCAGCAACAGCGAGCGGGACGGGAGGAGCACACAGCCCCCAGCCGCAGCAACAGCTGATCGGTGGCGGCACGGAGAGCCACGTGGAGGCGGCTCAGCCTCCAATAATCAAACAGCTGCCCCGCACCGCAGGCAGGGCGGCGGCTAAACAAGCAGCGGCACCGACCCCTGGGGAACCGGCGGTGCAGAGCGCGCAGGGACTGGAGGACACCGCCCGTGCGGCACCGCCCATAAGCGTGCCAAGCATGGCGCGGACGGGGCCGAGATCCCCTACACGTCAGGGGGCGGAGCTACCCCATCAAGGGATGGGGAAGGCTGCAGAGAAAACAAGGCACCGCAGCCCCTCTCCAGACAGGGCTGCAGAGTTGCTTTCTCTTAGCCCTCCGCTTATGCTGCAGACTCCAACCAGAAGGCAGGGGTCCCCCCTAGCCTACCCGGAGCCCCCGTCTCCATTTTTACAACCAGCCTCGCCCTGGCTGGGACCGCCTTCACCCTTCCTGGGGTTTGAGCTGCTGGAGTACTATCACAAATTGCTCTCTCCAGCGTCCCAGGTCTCTTGACGATCTCGCTCCCCCAGACGCAGAGGGTATGCACCAAGGGAGTGGTCTAGGTCACCTTCCCAAGAACAGTGCCCATGCTGCCATGGTCGCCCCTATCACGCGGGGCATAGACACCACCGGCAATCTACCAGGGAAAGATCCCCACAGACAGTCCCTTATCCCCAAGGGCAATCGCGAACGGGGACAGAGACTCAAGTATCTCAGGGGGAACTGGTTATGGAACCCCGAGATTTTCCCTTGCAAGCTTCCAGCGAGCGGATGTACCATCACCAACAGGAACTTGAAGGGTCCAGAGAGGCATACCCTAGTGGTTCCTCGCTCTCCTCCCCGGACGAGGCTACGGCCCCGGGGGACGTCCATCCTCCGGATGATCTCAAACAGTTTCAAGAGCTGTTTAAGAGCGTGGCCTTCACGCAAGGCATCCAGACAGCAGAGGTGCAAGAGAAACACCATAAGCTCCTCAAAAATCTGAGACCTCTGGCCTCCTCCAAAATAGCAATACCGCTTGATGAAGCGATCTTGGAGTCTGCCACTATGATATGGCAGACCCCTGCGACTATTCCTCCTGTCCGCAAGAGAGCGAATAAGAAATACTTCGTGCCGGCGAAGGGCATGGAGTTCCTGTTCAACCACCCACAACCAAATTCCTTGGTGGTGGAGTCGTCGCAACAAAGATCAAAGACATCTCAATTCAAGACAGGGGGAACAGACAAAGATGCCAAGAAGCTAGAGCTGTTCGGCAGAAAGGTCTGCTCCTCCTCCACTCTACTGTTGCGAATGGCAAATTACTCAGCGCATCTAGCGAACCATAATTTCGACAACTACACTAGGTTAACCTCCCTCATGGACTCGCTTCCACAGGACAAGAAACTGGTGCTCAAGGCCATCGTGCAAGAAGGCTACGCGGCCTCGAGGACGGGAGTTCAGATCGCCCTGGATGTTGCGGACACAGCAGCACGCTCCACAGCTATGGCAGTGGTGATGCGAAGGGAGTCCTGGCTCCAGACTTCGGGTATATCAAGGGATCTGCAGGCAAAGATAGTCGATCTTCCCTTCGACTCGCAGAAGCTGTTTGCTGAATCAACTGACTTGGTCCTTCATTCCAGTAAAGATTTAAGAGCCACACTTAGGACCCTGGGGATTTACACCCCTCCATACAGAAAGAAGTAGTACTACCCTCAACAAAGACGGTACCAGCAACAGCGTCCCCAGTACCACAGGGGTTACGAGCAAGGGCGACATCAACAGCACCAGCAGTACAGAACTCCCAGGCGACGTTCCCAACAGAGCCGTGCGTCCTCGGGGCAGGGCAAAAGGCCACAAGTTTGACACACAGATCCAGGGCTGCGCCATCACTACCATCGCACAAGGTCATCCGAAGCGGTTATTCCACCATCGCCTCCGACCATTCTACGACCAGTGGCAAAGGATCACCACAGACAAATGGGTGCTGGAGATCATAGCCACGGGGTACGCCATCCCCTTCCAGTCACTCCCACCGCCACGACCTCCACGCAGGCCCCACCTCCAGGAGGCCTCCCACGTAGCGAGGCTCAAGCAGGAGGTAGACCATCTCATGGTCATAGGGGCAGTGGAAAGACTGCCGGAGCAACTGCAAGGGAAAGGGTTCTACTCGAGGTACTTCCTCACGGAGAAAAAGACAGGAGGCTGGTGGCCCGTCTTAGATCTTCGAGGCCTCAACCGGTACCTGCGCAAGCAACGCTTTCGGATGATCACAATCGCCTCCATCCTTACGGCACTGGACGATGGAGATTGGTTCGCAGCCCTCGACTTACAAGACGCGTATTTTCACATAACTATCCACCCGGCTCACTGACGATTCCTCCGGTTCATGGTAGGCAAAGAACATTTTCAATACAAGGTCCTACCGTTTGGCCTCTCCTCGGCCCCCAGAGTCTTCACCAAGACCTTGGCAGTGGTGTCAGCCTACCTGCACAGACAGAGGGTATTTATATTCCCATATGTGGACGACTGCCTACTCAAAGGGGCCTCGAAGGAGGAGGTACTACGCATGATACGCGTCACAGCAGGCACGTTCTCTTTGCTTGGCCTGGTTATCAATCTGGCGAAATCAAAGATTTCATAGGGGCACGCATAAATTCTATTACAGCGAGACTGTATCTACCAGAGTCTCGCTTTCGGGCCATCGGCTCCCTCGTGCAAGTCATCACCTTCAGCCCTACGGTGCCGGTCCTGACGTGCTTACAGCTGCTGGGCCACATGGCAGCGGCGACGTTCGTAGTACAGAATGCCAGGTTACACATGCGCAGCATGCAGCACTGGCTGGCGAGTGTATACAAACTGGCAGCACACACCATTCACAGGGTGGTGTCGCCCACAGCAGAGGTGCGCAAATCCCTGCAATGGTGGGTAAACCCCAAGAACTTGCTAACAGGGGTACCCTTCCACCAACCACAAATATTGGTTTTTCTTATTACAGATGCCTCCCTCATAGGGTGGGGAGCACACATGGGCGAAGAGGTGACTCAAGGGCTGTGGTCCTCCACGGAGCAGTCACTGCACATAAATATACTGGAGCTCAGAGCAGTGTTCAACACCTGCAGACACTTTCGAGACCATATACAAGGCAAAGTAGTCGGGATCAGTACAGACAATACCTCCACCAAGTTTTATATAAATCGGCAAGGAGGAGCTCGGTACCGTGCCTTATGTGCGGAAGCAGTCCAGTTATGGAACTGGTGCATCGCCAACAATGTAATCTTGAACGCCTCATATTTACCAGGCGCTCACAATGTGAAGGCAGACCAGCTGAGCAGGCGTTTCGCACTCGCGCACGAGTGGCAGATTCGTCCCGATCTGCTCGACCGATTTTTTTCACGCATGGGGTTTTCCCCAGATAGACCTGTTTGCCACTCAAGACAACAAGAAGTGCCCACGATTCTGCTCCAGGGCAGGACTGGGACGGGGGTCCCTGGGGGACGCATTCGCGATCTCCTGGAAGGGCCCCCTGCTTTACGCTTTTCCTCCCATAGTGCTGATCCACAAAGTCTTGCAGAAAGCCAGGAGGGAAGGAGCCCGAATGATCCTGATAGTCCCAATGTGGGATCTACAGCAATGGTTCCCCCTACTCCTGTGCATGTTGGACCGTCCACTGATGCCCCTTCTGGTGGTGCCGGATCTGCTCACGCAAGCCCAGGGGTCCATAGTGCATCCGCACCCCCAAGGCCTATGACTACAAGCGTGGTTAATCCATGGCTCAGCTCCCTAGAGAGCACATGTACAGAGGAAGTACAACAAGTCCTAGAAAGTAGCAGGAGGACTTCCACCAGGAAGACCTACAAGCAGAAATGGACTCGCTTCACGGCATGGTGTTCTACCAAACAGCTAGCCCCCCTTTCGGTGCCTATACCTGTAATATTAGAGTATTTACTGGCCCTCAAGAGAGGAGGACTCTCACTATCCTCGTTGAAGGTCCACCTTGCCGCTATATCGGCGTTCAGACACGAAGAGGAAGGGCACACGGTGTTCGCCCATCCCATGGTTACCAGGTTCCTCAAAGGGTTGGTAAACCTATACCCCCCTCGGAAACCGCTTCCACGTTCGTGGAACTTGGACCTGGTGCTTAATGTGCTAACGGGACCACCGTTAGAGCCTTTGGCCATGGTTTCCCTCCGCCTCCTTATGATAAAGACGACCTTTCTTCTCGCAATCACGTCAGCTCACAGGGTGAGCGAGCTTGCGGCAGTTATGGCAACGCCACCCTGCACTGTTTTTTCCAAGGAGGCAGTAACCATACGGCTGCATCCAGCCTTTGTTCCTAAAGTTTCTTCTGAGTTTCACATTAACGAACCTATTGTTTTACCCTCGTTTTATCCAAAGCCTCATAACTCTAACAAAGAGGCGCGCCTACACCTCCTGGAGGTGAGGAGGGCGCTAGCTTTCTATATAGACAGGACCAAGTCCTTCCAGAAAACGGATACACTCCTAGTCTCTCTCGCTCCCAAATCGAAAGGAGAAGGTCTCTCTTCGCAGAGAATCTCGAAGCACATCGTATCCTGCATAAAAATGTGCTACGAACTCAAAAAGAGTCCTTTACTGGCCACGCCCAGGGCTCATTCCACTAGGGCGGTGGCAGCATCAACAGCCTTTTTCAAGGGCGTTGCGCTAAAAGACATTTGCAGAGCGGCGACCTGGTCATCCTATGACGCTTTCGCCAAACATTACGCCCTTCACTGGGTATTCCAAGAGGATACTCGTCTCTTGACAGCGGCCCTCTCGGGGACAAGCTGCACATAATCCAATTACCCACCTCCTATCTTGGGTTACTGCTGGGTAGTCACCTAATGTGGAGCACCCATGGGGACACTCGAAGAAGAAAGAAAGAGGTTACTCACCGTAGTAATGGTGGTTCTTCGAGATGTGTCCCCGTGGGTGCTCCACTACCCGCCCCTCCTCCCCGCTTCGGATCTCTGTTTAGTGTTTTGCAGGAGCATCCGAGGCGGTTGGTCAAGGAACTGGCGGGAACCGGATCGCGCACGTGGCCAGGAGCGCGCAAGGGAGCGGCGCGCACCGGCACATGCGCGGTCCAGCAGAAACTGCTTGGAAGATCCGATCTGCGGTGCTGGGCGAGCCCGACGCCTAATGTGGAGCACCCACGGGGACACATCTCGAAGAACCACCGTTGCTACGGTGAGTAACCTTTCTATCTGAAGAAGTAGGTCTGTTCCATGACAGCTAATAAATTATTTTGTTAGTCTTTAAAGTGCTACATGACTGGCTTTTTATTTTGATAGTATTATTTAAAGTTTATCAAGACTTTGCAAACAGATCTACAGAAGGACTTTCAGACTACAGTTAGCTTGGCCCAGAACTGTAAAAGTTCATCTTCAAAATACTTACGTAAATCTTTACTACTTCCCCAGTTTCTACCCTAGTGTCTTTATCACACTCATTTGTAAAGTCTACAGAACCAATGTTATATATCCTTCTCTATGCCGAATTTGGAATGGCAGTGTGTTCTCCTATGGAATTCTAGAACTTATAGGATTGCAAGGGAATTCTGGGGATTATCTTCTTCACTCCCTTGAGCAGAGGCTGGTGCTGAATTACTCACCAGTTGTTGAGACTATGTCCTAGGAATTGGGAGAGATCTGTTTCCAAAAAAAATTGGCATAGTTGCTTGATGTGAGTTCTGTATGTATTTGGCTTAACCTTGATAAAAGAACAAAATTTATAGTGATATGGAAAATGCCAGTGACTTTTTTTCTTTGAGGATAGATTGTGCTCACCCCAGTATGAAGTCAGTCAAAATGAATGCTTGTCTGCAAGGACACTGGCAAGAATGTGAAGAACCTGCTAGGGGGCCTGCACTGAAGGGGTTCCAGCTGCCCTCTGTGTGGCTTCTTGCATCCAATTATATGGGAGGACTTGGTGGATTGCTGTATGGCCCAGGTCATAGGTGGCTAGCCTAATGACTAGAATCACAGCTGAGGCAAAGTCAGGAGGAGGTAGTCAGTGCCAGGAGGTAAAACTTTGGTCAGGAACCAGAGATGAGAAACAGATGACAAGTTGAGCCAGGTATCAACCAGGTATCAGTGCCAGGAGGGTAAAGCCAAGGCCTGGAACCAGGGGATTCAGAAGCAGGGTTTAAAGCAGCAGCTAGCTGGGATGTTGCCTAGATGAACTTCCTTATGCTTAAGAAATATTTCCAGATGAATCCAGAGTTGGGAAGATCCTGCCAATCAGGCCTCCCTGGGTAGCCACTTTTGTGTGTTTGGGTGCCTGAGGCTGTCCCCACCTGAGGAGTCTGAAGATGCAGGATTTAGACCTGTTGCTTTTTGCAGGGTCCTCTATTTCTCCCATTGGTGACACTATGGTATTTTCAGGCCAGTGGTTTTTTTTAGTTCCTTTTGTGGAAAGCCTCTATTAAATCAGGGATGTGTAAGTGCTGTGGTGTTTCCCAGGATTGTTCTCCAGAACTATAACCCACCCAGTCTACAAGATAAAAAATGGGTACTAAACGTTTGTTCTTTTGAGTTATGTTGCACATATCCATGTAGTGCCCCTCCCCCGGCTCAAGGAGTATTCCTGGCCCACGGGCCCTGTTCCAGAAAAGTTTGGGGCTGGGGCTCTTCTCACAGAAAGGAAAAGTGAAGATCACCAAGAACTTGTTAAAACGAGAATAGTTCCACTGACTATCGTCATAAGAAGGAGTTCTGTGGTGCAGATAATGGTGCAATGAGTATGTGGCACCATGGGGCACTTGAGCTGCCCCACTGGCTGCCACTGATGGAAAAATTTCTGTCAACTGTATTTGGGGCATCCCACGCCTACAGCAGAATGCAAATGTGTGATCATATGAACATAATTTGTCTGGTATGGCCTGGACTAGTTATGCTTCATGGACCTGAACTAATGCCAGAATTGGTTGCATTTGGCCTGAAAATGTTTTCCATAAAGGGCTTCAGAAGGGAGATATAGGAAATGGTGTGTTTTTTGAGTAACCTTGCAAACAGAGTTCAGCACTATCACCGTTCTGAATGAACTGTAGTTGATTTTCCTTAGCACCATTAGTCACTATGTTGTATTAACTATCCTGACTCAACAGTTAACAAATGTGTTATGTCCTAACGAAAATAACTAACTGTATTCTAGAAACAACAAAGCAAGACTTTGTGTCTTTGGGTTGTGGTAAGTCCATAAGTACTGAAATAAGCCTCAAGCTTTTAGCACAAATTTTGCTCAAATTATGTAAGAAACTTGCTGCAACATAGTTCTTTTGAATACGTTTCTTTACCTTTTTCTTCTGCTTTTGTTTGGAAGACCTGCATTTCAGCAACTAAATTTAAAAAAGAACAATCCTTAAAACACTAGGATTCTTTTCATCACTGTTTCGTAGCTTAATCTGTGCCTTATTGTTGTTTGTGAAACTTTCAGCTTTCATGGGACTCCGCATTTCCATAAAATGAGGACTCACTTTATTAAATAAAGCAAATTAAATGCTAAGGGTACCATCGTATACTCCTTACACAGACAAAACTCCTATTAAAGTCATCTCGATAGAGTAAGCAACATCATAGTGAACTGGGTAGCTGAGGTTCCAAGACACAAGTACAGTCTGACCAGAAATGGCAAAAAGTGCTTGTGATGTCGTGTTAATATTTTAAGAAGGGACTCCCAGGAAAAAAAGGCCCTGTTACTTTGTGAACACACAAGTCCCTAAGGTATAAATTTATCACAAATAAGGTGGCTTTCTCAGTTACACAAAAATGCTTTTTCAGCCACAGAAGAGCACATTGTGTTGCTCAACATCCAACTTGTATTAACTGTAATTTGTTCCTAAATTCTTACTGTGTATATTGGGGTGTTTTAGCTTGTGAACTCTGAAATTAAAGGGGAGAGCTCTCTTTGTAATGAGGTTTGGGGGTATTCTCACGTTAGAAATATTTAAAATGTCTCAGGTACTAGGTCTCTTCTGTATTGTAAAGGCAGTAACTTCCAAGGCCGTTAAATCAGAATGTGAGTTATTCAGGAAAAGGACTCTCCTTTTAATTTGTACAGCACCTAGGACAATGGGCAACCTATCTTGACTGGGATCCCTGTATTCCACTCTAAAACAGGTAGAAGTAATACATTCATCTTTGTCAGGGTAAATCTAGCAGTTCACAGAGATGGAAAAATGCTGCCTACCTGTCTAAGGTGTTGGTACCCTATAGCTGGCCAGGCTCCACAGTGAGGCTGTATCTGCCAGCCTCTCTAGGAACCTGAGCTTTTGGGGAAAGAAGGAAGCAGAGAGAGGCCCTTGCTGAAAAGTGAGAGTCATGCTTACGGTTGCCAAATCTTCCTGGACTGACTTCAAGTATCCAGAAATTAAGGATTAATCTTTAATTAAATATTGTCATATGAGGAAACCTCCAGGAATATATGTTGAACTGAAACTGGTAACCTTAGCCTCTTGGTTTACCTTATCCTGGCTGCCTGTGAGGTCAACACACAGTGTGAAGGTGGTTTGTAAATAGAGCAGCATAGAGAGGAGCTAGCAGAATTTGTGGGGAGATGGGAAGAAAATGTTATGTTTCTAACAGCCTTGAAGAGCAGCCTGTGTTTAGATTGCCAAGAACTGTTGGCAAAAGAGATGCAAGTTGCACAATGCATTTGCATATCTTTTGCCGATTGTTCTGTGGAGAGAGGCTTTTCCGACCATTTGGCCTGTTCATGTGGACCAAATATCGGAACCTACTCCCGCACATCAAGACATCCCTTCTTCCTCATGGAATGACATGTACAGGGATGTCCACAGAATGCTTCCACTTGGCAGTCTGGATGTGCGCTATGTCAACGAAACTGTTGACAAAAGTCTGCAGTTTAGACATAGCCGATAAAATTTGGGGGCAGTTTTCTGAGGCACAGGTGATTTACATCAACAGAGACAATTTTGGTAAATTTAGGACATCAGCTCACAAAGAAAACATCAGTTTTCTCTGATCTAGATAAAAGTATTTTTTCTCCTCCATAGTTTATGAAATATCAGCAGTCCTGTTTTGAGTAGATTTTAGCTGCAATTGTTGTAAACTAAAAGTATCAGAGAGGTAGTTGAGTTAGTCTGTATCTTCAAAAACAATCAGAAGTCCTGTGACACCTTATAGGCTGCGAAAGCTTATGCTCCAAATTATCTATTAATCTATAAGGTGCCACAGGACTTCTTTTTGTTCTTAAAACCAGAAGAATACTCTCTCCCATGTGTGGAATTGCTGATCTAGTCCACCTATTGCCAGTTTGAAACAAACAGCTTATTTTTTATGTCCCCATTTTAGAAGCTCACTTATACTGTTTGTGAACTGACATTCCAGATTCACATCTAGCTTTGTTTCAGAATGGAAAAGGCCTTTCTCAGGTGGTCTTTACAAGCAGTTCTTCACTGGAAGAAGTGCAGCAGGAAGCTTTATAATTCAATCAACTCATGTCTGTTCTTAAAATTGTGTTGTATATTTTAATTCACCTTGATGTTATGTTTTTTGTGTTTTTCTGAAAACTCTCCTCCATTTCCAAGTTGCAAGTGGATCTGTTAATATCTTTGATCATGTAAGGACCAGATACACTTTAAGTTGCGGAAGTGAAAGGCAGCTCCAAGTTTTCAGCTTAACCCTGTGCTGCTGAAAAACTTTAATGGTTTTGTATTCAGGATCTTTTTATAACTGCTGCCTACTTGAAAGATCCCAGATCCATGATCTTAAGGATGGTGACAGAACAACAGTTCTTGTGGGATGTAGTCTAGTCCCTGGTGGTACATTGATGTGGTTCAGCCCTGGCTCTGACACTGTTTTTCTCTGCTAAACCTGTTCCTCCTCTTTTACTTGGCCAACCAATCTTCCCATGTACACGCCAAACAATCCTTTATAACACAGTATTCAAATTCAACTAACTCTGAATTATTGTAATTCACTGGTTTATTGTACATGGACACTGACATTAATAGGTAGCAGGTTTAAAACAAATGAGAGGAAATAGTTCTTCAAAGAATGCACAGTTAAGCTTATTTCCATAGGATTCTGTGAAAGGCAAAAGAATAGGTTCAAAAGAGTTAACTAAATTTATGGAGGAAAGAGCCATCAATAGTTATTAGGGAAGATGGTCAGGGATGCAATCCTGTGCTCTAGGTATCCTGATACCACCAATTCCCAGAAGCGGGGACTGGACGATAGCAAAAGAATCACTGCAAATTGTCCTGTTATGTTCATTCCCCCAGTGCCACGATGCTGGGCTAAATGAACCATTAGTGTCTGACTCGGTGTGGTCATGTCTATGCCCTTATGAGAAGATAATAGACCTACTATTACCACAGTCTTGGGAGGGGTAAATCAGGAGGTGCTTACCTGTGATTTTGTAGGAAGGACTCAGAGTTCTGTCAGAGATGCTCCATGGGTACACTTTAGCTGATAGAGAAGGCGGTGGGGAGCATTGGAGGAGCTGCAAGTGCTGAGGCAAGTTAATGCTGGGGGTCGGGAAAGGGAAGTGGGATTCAGGGGGGTTAAGTCTGAGGGCAGGGGTCAGAGGGGTTAAGCCTGGGGGTGGAGGGGGCTTGTTGGATGGGGAGGTAAAGCCTGGAGATGGGGGTAACCAAACTTTCTAACTGGTACAAGTATCAGAGGGGTAGCCGAGTTAATCTGTATCTTCAAAAACAGCAAGAAGTCCGGTGGCACCTTATACACTAACAAATATTTTGGAGCATAAGCTTTCATGGGCAAAGACCTGCTTCACCAGATGCATGAGTGGCGGGTTTCAGAGGAGGGTTTAAAGAGGAAGTCTCAGTCAAGAGGAGGGCCAGAGTTGACAAGGTTCAGTCATGGAGGATGTGGCCCATTATCAGCAGTTAATGTAGAGTTGTGAACATCCAGGGAGAGGAGAAATCAAGTCAGTTCAGTCAGGGAGGATGTGGCTCATTATCAGTAGCTGATGTGGAGGTGTGAACATCAAGAGTGGGGAAACTGCAAGTAAATTAAATTTGCAAATTTGACATTATCAACCAAGGATTGAACAGAGACTGGGGGTGGTAAGCCCATTACAAAAGCAGTTTCTCAGCTCTTGATGGTCACACTTCCACATTAACTTCTGATAATGGGCCATATCCTTCCTGACTGAACAGACCTTGTCAACTCTGGCCCTCCCCTTGACTGAGACTCCATCTTTAAACCCTCCTCTGAAACTTTCCCACTCATGCATCTGATGACGCGGGTCTTTGCCCGTGAAAGCATATGCTCAAAAATATCTGTTAGTCTATAAGGTGCCACAGGACTTCATGTTGTTTTTAACTATTAAAATTATTGTATGTGCGCAGCTCTTAAAATAGGGGTGATACAAAGCACGGTTTGATGTTGTTTATTAAGGACTGTCTCCTATTAACATTCATTATGGCTCTTGAAGGATTGTTTATTGTAACTGAGTTTGAAAAAATGACTCTTCTCATGAGTTCAGTTGCAGACCCCTGGGCCAGACCATCTAATTATTCAGTGCTTCTGCTGTTGTAGAGCTCATTTTCCAGTTCTGTTGTTGATTTCATAGGACATGTCTACATCGCAATTAAAAGCCTCCAGGGCTGACCCATGCCAGCTGACTCAAGCTAAGGGGCTCAGGTTAAGGACTATTTAATTGTGGTGTTAAGGCCCTAGAGTTTTCTTTTCAATCAACAAGAGCATATAAGCAAATTCTCTTTTCACAAGGAATAGTGATTTTTAAATTCCTCTCTTTCTAAACCAGCATAAATACTGCCTAGGCATGGCTTAATTTGCTGTTGGGTGACATTTGTTGTACAGAGAGAGAAGCTATTGTACTGTATGTGTGTATAATTTTGCTGAAGGTTAAGTAGTTGTAATATCCTGTGGAACAGAAATAGTGTGGTTCTCTACTGAATTCCAGTATTTGGGGATATTTATTAGAACTTCTTAATCTTGAGCCAATTTAACCTGTAGCAGACTAATGAAAATAATTTTGGGCTTTCTGCCATGACAAATATTGACATACTCTTATAAGGTTGACAAAAACAAATAACTTTTAAAGTAAATGAGTATAGAAACCTTACCAGAAATACAGTGTCAGAAACAGAGTGATACTGTTTTGTTTTTATTGGCAACACTTGTGGATTATATCTGAAACAAAGATGCTGTACTGTTACAGCTTTTAGAGACATAGTTTACTCTTTTGAAGTTAATTTGTTTTCCAGAATTAAACTCTTGACCAGTAATGAATGCTCCACTGTCAAGGAGTTAATACTCTGAAAACCTACATTAGTAGATCGTACGTATTTAAAGAGGGCAGACCACAAAGGGAGGTAATGACCGTATTTTGATCTCATGACAAGATTAAAATCAACAAAAAATCATCTGGGTTAGTACAGAGGTGAGGGCAGGTTTATTTCAAAGACTAACCCATCCAGAGGTGGTTGGGACACAGTGTCAATACTAAGTCTGCTTCCCCATGATTTATTGAATAAAAAAACATTGATAATGAATCCATGCCAATTTCATTTATTTTGTTTGCTAACTTGAGGCTTAATTTGAAACTTATTCTGATAAAGATTTTTGGGATGATGTTTATTTTAAAATGCTGAGTTTCTTTAGGCTTTCAATTGCCACTGTTTTTGAGGCTGAAATGAAACTGACTTTATGATGAAAAATTTGTACAAGACATTTATAGAATATGGTGTTGCCATAAACAAAGGTATAATGACTCTTCAGGGGATTGTTTTCACTTGTTTGTCAAATTCAGTGCCAGTCATGTAACATACAGTCTCTTTGTTGAAGTTGTTGATAAAAGGTGCAGGGAGTCAGTTGGAAAAACAATTGTGAGCAACTCATATATGCTCAGACTTAAATTGATAGGTAAAGAGGTGCTACTCTGCCTAGAAAAGAGCACATCAAAATAAATTTCAGAACTGGGTAGAAGCCAAACACAGCCCTATTACATGGCACCTGGTCATCTATTATATGGGTTTTCTAGCATGTGTTATCTAGGTCATTGCTTCTGCCATTCTGCAGACAATATAAGGTGAATGTAGGAGGTGGGCTGGGATCCTGGAGAGAGAACTTTAAAGTTGATCTTTATTAGTGTGCTTTACCCAACAACACATGGAAATAAGGAAGCTGTTAGGGTCTGGTTGAATAAGACCATATAAAAAACTAGTCAGTATTATGAAATAGATTTAATTCCATTTGACGGGCAGGCTCACATGTTGAACTTTGGGGAATTCCTGTTCTTTATTTAAACCAGTAAGACTATGTCTACACCAGGCAAAGTAAGTTGACTGCAGATACGCAGTTCTAGCTACAGCAACTGGGTAGCTAGAATCAACAGATCTGCACTCAGCTTACTTGGCCGTCTCAACTGAGGACAGCTGATGGGCGAGTTTCTCTCGTTGACCTCCCTTAATTTTTGCAAATAGCACAGGAGTCAACTGTAACCACTGAGAGGTCAATTTCGTGCATCCCTACCAGACACGCAAAATCAAACTCAGGAAGATTGACCCTGAGTGGGTTGATCTTCCGGGCTAGTGTACCATAGCCTAAGAGAGTAACTTGCATTGGGGTTGAATTTATTGAAGGTAAGGGCTCTTGTCCCCTACCTCAGACTCTTCTACCCAGATACCATATTACTGTGTGCTGTTTTTGTTGAGTGAAGACCAAATAATAACAGCAGCTTAGTACTTGGTAAACCGCAAGAATATAAAAGCTCTGTTCTTTAAGGTGCCAAGCATCCTCAACTTGAATTGGCCTCAGTAGGAATTGATTGCTCGGTACACCACAGAATAGGATCCTACATATTAAGGCCTGGGGTTTTTAAGCAGAGGCCTGCATATGCTATGGTTATGCAACTTCAAAAATAATGTATAGCTTATCTTTTCGTTAAGATGCCACATAATTTTAAAACAACTGTTTTCCAGCTCATTATGCAGTGGAGCAAAGAGCAGAAAGGAATGAAATGCTTTTTGGGAGGAAGCTGACACACAGGCTGCATGAAGGGGTAGCTATCATCTGGAGCTCCTAGGTGCCCACAGCCAGGGTTTTTGTTTCTACTAATAGTACATATTCACACATACCTCAGTGTGCACAAAAAATAAGTGTATTCTCTAGCTGTCCAAAAGCAGAATACTCATCTTAGGAGATGTTAATGCTCTCTACAGCTAGTACTTCCTCTTCCTATGCAGCGGACTAAAACCACTATAAAAATAAACCAGTAAATCAAGGCTTATTTTTGGAGGGAGTGAGTTATACTAAACATGAGGTATGATGCAGAAGTACCATTTGGGCCTTACTGTAAAGAAGCAAAGCTTTATATTTCTAGAGAACTCACCTCTGTTCCAGCTAGTTTTTTCTTTGCAATATGGTATGGTATCTGCGAACCAGCCTCACCTGACCTCCCTAGCATGAACACACAGCACGCAGAATTTACTGACCATGTCTAGATTAGACTAGTTTTCATCGATGTTTCTTGTAAATTGTGCACTTGTGCAACCACGCAGGAGATGGTCATATGCTACCCAGCTGAGTGCCCACAGCTAGGGGGTTTTGTTTCTACTTGTGGTACACATTCACATATACCTCCGTGCACATAAAACAATTTAGACTGCACGTTGTTGGAAAAAGTCAGGACATGAATGGAAAAGACTAGAGGGAACATTGGTTTTCACCAGTACCTGCATGTCTTGAACCAGCATGGGGGTTACAATGTGAGTGAAATTCACAATGAAGTTTATAGTCACAAATGGCATTCTCAAAACAAAATGGCATTCACAAAGACCCAGGCATAGTCCCAAACTGTCACATCTTGTATGCAAAAAAATTGTTTTCTTGTTTAGAAAAGATTCAAAGCAATAAGGTTACCTACTTTACATTCCCTTTTTTGTTTGTTTTTAAACCTAAGGTGGAGATGGAGATTGTGTTTTTATTTTCCAGGGACTCTGACACTGCAGTGGTATCTTGAATTACTGTCTCAGAGTGAGTCCTACAAACACTACTGATCTGTTTTTTAATTTGATTTTATTCTTAAATTATTTTGATAAGTGCTTTCCTTTGGTCCTTCAAATTCTGTTGATTTTGATAAAATCTATACCACCTATTTAGTTTAACCTCCTTTTGGTATCAGAGCTAAATGAACTCAGTGCAGTAGGTAAAATGGATCAGTAAGTTGGGAGGAACATGACTTCAAAGAATAAACCCACATATATGTGACCTATTCAGCGTATTGTGACTCTAGTGGCTAATGTTAATCTTTTCTGACAGTAACTTCTGGATTTTACAACTAGCAGCTTAGTGATACCCTATCCTTGTGGTTGTAGCAGCCCCTAGTGGAGGCAGCTAGGTTGATTTCCCCTTAAAATCTACCGTAGCTACACTCTGCAATACAGAGACTAAGTAAAATACTTTGTCTCCCCAAGCTAGGAATTTGTGGAGAACTTTTGTTGAGTTGGCGGCCACTGACCAACAGAAAAATCCTTTTGAGGCCACATGCAAGTGAGAAGCTAAAAACAAACCCCAATCCCCCTTCACCCAAAATCCCCTACCCTCACGGATGTGGCCCCCAACAGAGGCTAGTCGATTTTTGTGAGGCCAACATATAGGCTCTGTGGTGCAGGAAAAAATGACGGGTTCAGTACATGGGAGGGAGCTGCTAGGGAGTTGGTCTTCTAGCTTAGAAAAGAGGAGACTGAGGCAGCGGGAATATGATAGAGGCATATAAAGTTATGAGTGGTGTTGAGAAAGCGAACAAGGAAAAATCATTTACGTCCTCCCATAAGAACTAGGGGACACCAAATGAAATTCATTGGCAGCAGGTTTAAAACAAATAAAAGGAAATTCTTCTTCACACAGCACACCTGTGGAACTGCTTGCCAGAGGAGGCTGTGAAGGCTAGGACTGTAAAAGGGTTTTAAAAACAGCTAGATAAATTCATGGAGGTTAGGTCCATGAATGGCTATTAGCCAGGATGGGTAAGGGATGGTATCCCTAGCCCGTTTGTCAGAAGCTGGAGATGGATGGCAGGAGAGAGATCGTTACCTGTTCGGTTCGCTCCCTCTGGGGCACCTGCCATTGGCCATGGTCAGCAGACAGGATACTGGGCCAGATGGACCTTTGGTCTGACCCAATATGGCCATTCTTATGTTCTTATGGAGGGGATTCCAGGTCTGGGCAGGAGGTAGGGTGCAGGAGATGGGCTCGAGATGAGGGGTCTGGGTGGAAGGGAGGCGGGTATGGGAGTTGGGCTGAAGGTGAGAGGTCTGGGTGGGAGGGAGGGTTCAGGAGTGCTCTGTGGGGGGTGAGTTGGGTGAGCTGAAGGGTGCAGAAGGGGTTTGAGGGTACAGGGTTTGGAAAGGAGGATGCAGGGGATGGAGTAGGGTGCCTCCTTGGCACAGCTGAGCAGGATCCAGGGGGTGAAGTTTGCTCTGCATGGCTCTGCATGCTACAGGGAAGGCAGCTACTGTCACCATGCCCCACCTCTCCCATTGGCCAATGGGAGGGTGGTGCCTGCATGGAACACTTCTTAGCCACGCACCAAGATGCTTCCCCTGCCCCCCGCTCCCCCAGCAGAGCCCACAGACCAGATCAGGCCCTGGCTTGCCTGGATTGGGCTTGTGAGGCTTGACACACGAGCTAGTTGGTGCTCCAGCTGTGGTGCCCCTTGTGTGGCTGGAGTGCCAGTGCCAGCTTGTGCCACTATAGTGGGGTGGAGCTTCATGGGCCTGATCCAATCAAGCCATGGGCTGGATCTGGCCTGTGGGCTGTAGGTCCCCCTCCTTACTGTGTCTAGACTAGCTCCCAACTTCAAAATTTTGAGGACTAAAGGGACTTCGAAGTACCCATGGCTGCCCCAGCTATGTGCAAGCCAGCACTTCAAAGTTTCACACTTTGAAATTGCTGCAGGAGAGAGTTAGCCTCATAAAGTGCTGCATATGCACCACAGCACTTCATTAGTAATCTCCCAACACCCTAATTAACATACCCCCTTCGAAGTTGAGGGCTAGTCTAGACACAGCCCTTGTGACCTAAGTCATGTGTGTATGAGAATGAAAATTGCTGCATAGCAACCCTCACAATCTGTTGCAGAATAGTGGATTATTTTTAAAAAGGAACCTGTTCATAGTTCTTCCCTCTCCTCTTGCTGGAACTGTAAAATACCTTTTGCAATCCTGTGTAGGGGAAAAGGAGGAAGAACAAATGTGTAAATGAATTCTCTCAGCCCATTCTGTCACATGGTTTCTGTTCTTTTTCTTTCCCAGGGTTACTTGTGGCTGTATATCAGTTAAGATGGTTGTTTTCAGGATTACAAACCCCAGACAGTGGAGAAAATGAAGTATGAGATTGAGTCCTTGCCCTGCAGTCTTTGTATAGCCATTAATAAACTCCAGGTGCAGACAAAACACTGAGTATGGCTACGTCTACACTAGCACGCTACGTCGAAGTAGCCTATTTCGAAGAACATCGAAATAGGCTACTTCGACGCTTATCATCTACATGTTCTCCAGGGCTGGTGCCATCGACGTTCAACATCGAAAGGAGACGCCCTGGAAGGAAATGCAGAGCGTCCACACACACAAGTGCTCCTTGTCAAAATAAGGGGCCAGCAAAGCCCCATGCCACTCCCTTAAAGGGCCCCTCCCAGACACACTCGGCCTGCACAGCATGAAATCCCACAGAACCGACAACCAGTTGCAGACCCTGTGCACGCAGCATGGACCCTCAGCTGCAGCAGCAGCAGCCAGAAGCCCTGGGCTAAGGGCTGCTGCACGCGGTGACCATAGAGCCCCACAGGGGCTGGACAGATCGTCTCTCAACCCCTCAGCTGATGGCCGCCATGGAGGACCCCGCTATTTCGAAGTAGCGGGATGCAGATAGTCTGCACACTCCCTACTTCAACATTGAACATCGAACTACGGCGCTATTCCCATCTTTGGATGGGAATAGAGATTTTGACATCTCACCGCCTAATGTCGAACTAGCACACGGCATATGTAGACGCGATGCGTGCTATTTCAATGTTGTGCTGGCTACTTCGAAGTAGCTGGCTAGTGTAGGCGCACCCTATAATGAAAAATTCAAAGTTGATCTGGACACTTTTTTTTTTGTTTATCAACTAGTTTCGTCGTTGCTGAAGGAGGGAATTGAAGTTTTGCTTGCAGTTGTCCTCGTCAAGACACTTAAGAGACATGGTAGAATATGAATTTATTTGCTTTAGCAATTTTTTCCTTCTTAGGAAGTTGGCAGACCTGTACCTAATGGCACAAAAATGAACACCCCTGCCCTGTCACACCTCTTCTCTATGGCCCTGCCCCCCCAGCTTCTGTTCTCAGGCTTGCTTTCTCTGACCATCACTTTCACCGGATTGGGCTGTGTTGAGGGGTTAGGGCTCTGGCTGGAAGTATTGGCTTTCGCGCAGGACCAGAAATGAAGAATTCCAGAAAGGGCTCAGGGCTGGAGCAGAGGGTTGGGGTGCAGGTAGAAGGTGAGCACTCCAACTAAGGGTGTGGGCAGTGGGGTGAGGCTGGGGATGTGATTTTTGGGATGCAGGAGGTGGCTTAAGACTGGTACTGTGGGTTTTGGAATGGAATTTGGGTCTTGAAGCAGATTCTGGCCAGAGCCAGGGACTTGGGGTTCAGGAGAAGGTTTGGAATGTGGGGTTGAGGTAAGCACCACCAGGGCTTCCAGGCAGCAGTCACCAGGTCTCTGTAGCCCAAAAATTCAGGGAGACTCCGTGTGCTGCCCTCATGCCTGCAGGGGCTGCCCCCACAGCACTCACTGGACACAACTGTTGATCAATGAGAGCTGTAGAACCAGCACTTGGGGTGGGGGCAATGTGCAGAGCCTCCCTGCATCTAGGTGCTGCCTTACACAATCATTGCTAAAATGTGTGTTGGCATTCATTATTTGTTGCATTTACATTTTGAGATTAAAAAACTGATTTAATATGCACAAAGATTAAGACTAGATTAAAATTAGATTTTAATTGGAATTTGATTTTCTAACTTTCAAGCAGGTTACACTGATATATGTAGGGCCAAATTACATCTCTTTACATCAGAGCTCACTTTGGGATATTATATCAGCAATATATTTCCAGTTGGACAAAAGATCATATACAGAGCAGCAAAGATGCCAAATGTGTGGGAACTGGTACAGCAATACTGGAGAGAAGAAATCCCTCTCTGTTACACCCTTCCTCTATTTTCTGGGAAGATATGTTTGCCTTTCTTGCTGTCCTGATTCCTGCATAGACCTAAATAATAGATTCTAGCAGCATTAGGGATAATACCTGGCCAAGTAGGCTGCAGATAGGTATACCGTACCACTCTAATTCCCTTGAGACTTCAGTGTCCTTTCCCTGCAGTGCAGTGCGATTAATGACAAGCTGCCTCTTATCATGAGCGGCTAGTGAATTTGCATTATAAATTTAAAAAAGTAAACAAAACAGCTGATCATGGAGGCACCAGTAAGAGCAGAATTACAGTCAAAGCTGAAAGACTCTGTAGTGTATTCAGTATGCCAGTCGTGCTGCAGTGACGTGGACAAAAAAGAAGTGCTCCTTCAAAAAAGCTGTGTCAAAAAGATGGTTGCTTGAAAGGAGAGTCAGAATGGCACCTTCATGATGATGATAACAATACAGGCAGAATTTTTTTTTAGGGACGGAGTGTGTTGAAATTATTTTAGCATCACGTTCCCTATGTGGAGAAACTGATTATTTTTATATGGGTCGGGGGAGGGGACAACATTTTGTTCCTGCATTTCAGGAGCTGTTTATGGAGTTCCAGGTCTGCCTGCTGAGAAATACATTTTATGCATTTGCTGGTTCTCAACTTTCCCCTTTGTAGCTGTGCTAATGAAACAGAATACTGGTGACCAGTAATGAAAATTGTGAGTTACTACTTCTGGGATTTTTCTAAATATCAGGAAGGATGGCAAATCCTCATCTCTAAAAGGATTCATACCTCTCAGCAAAAGAATAGTATAAATGGCATGGTACATTCTCCTAAGGATTTGTCTAGAAAACTGTAGGTAGAGGATGCCTACATAAACTTTATAAATATGGCTGAAAAAGAAAGATGAACTGCTGCAGGATGTACCTAAAATATGATGTTGGATGGGTATTTAACTTCACTTGGAACGTTTGGTCCTTTTTCTGTCAAAGGTAGCCTTTTGCATGTGCTGTTCAAGAAGCAGTAAATGTCAGATGGAGGTTAGCAAGCCAAGGGTAACTGTTCTGTTTTTACATATTTAATACAACCTTTTCTTGTATTGCAGCCACTGTTTACATTTTCATTTTTTGCATGCAATATAAATGGAATATTATAATTTCATGAAAAGTGGGTGTTCTAGAGGCTAGATATTGTGTGAGGGAAGAAAAGTGTGTGTTTTTTTTTACAGTAGATTTTTGTTGAAAAGTTTACTTATTTTATTTAAATGTATTTTGTGCACACGAGTATTCACCTGTTTGTTTATATTTATATGTAAATATACATACAACAAACTTATTTTAATTTGTAAATTCTAGAATAAAATGATAATCAAATGCAAAACTACATGCTTAAAATGAAGAGCAAAAACTGTGAGGTTTGAATTTTTTGTAATTGTAATGTTCCCTTCAATGACAAGGTCATCATAAGATGCAGAGCACTTTTCAGTTTGAGGGGAACTTCCCTTCTCCCAAAGAAACCATTTTAAAAGGATTATCTCAATGAAAGGATGCTATATATAAAAGTAGTGGGGGTTTCTTGTTTGTGCCTTTTTTCTTTTCCAGTGATGACACTACTTCTGCCTACTACATGATGTCTCAGATCTGTAGGCACCAAGCAAGGGTAATCTGTCATTGTCAGCATTATAAACTGGAATTATTTGTTTATGACTGTAGCTGTGGGTCTATATTGCTCACATTAGAAAATTAGCAAAACTACCATAAATGTGTTTCTGATGATTCTCTCATTCTCTCCCTCCTCTTTCCACCCCCACATTTTTTTTAAATTACAGGAGCCTAGTAACAAACGGGTCAAGCCTCTTTCTAGAGTTACATCACTAGCAAGCCTCATTCCTCCTGTGCGGGCAACCCCGTTAAAGCGTTTCAGTCAGACACTTCAGGTAAAGATAACAATATATTTCTGTGTTTAATGTTCAAATCTGCATTTCAATAAGAGTAGCATAGATATGCTGTTACGTGATTTTAAGATTGCTTTTCATAATTTATTCTGCATATATGTATATTTATGCACATCTGATTTTTCCATTGTAAGATGCATTAAACTATAGGGGACAGGGTAAGGCTTTGTAATGGCAAGTGAAAGTGCTTTGGTGCTGTTGCGTATGTGTAGTTTTTCACCACCACAATAATCTTTTCGTCTTAGAATACTTGTTTTTTATGAAATCCTTAACTGCAACTATATATCCATTCTTGTTGTCATGACAGAGATAAAGAAATCAGTATAAAAATGTGTTTAGCTCAGTTGACTGAGAAGGTATGTTTCAAAAGTCAAAGGTATTTTAAAGTGTTAGTTTTAGAGATATCTCTAATGGGGTGTCTAACCATATTCTTGGGCACCTTTGACATACTTTTAAATTACATTTCAAAGTGGAGCAGTACAATTTAAGAAATCTGTGGTCTCTATGAGCCAGGAAACTTGAGGAATTCCCTCCGCCCTTGTAGTTCTTCGTCGTATTGAAATGGCTGGGCAGGGATATTTTTTTTTCCATAGAATATTAATATTTTTAATTTAAATGCTAAAAACAAACAATATTTCCCCTCCCCAACAAAGGGAATATCTCTTAGAGCTGCTAGGGAAATTTTGAGTTTGGCATTATAATAAATAAAATTCCGTGGGCGGGGGCCGTGTATGTGTAGTGGGAGGATGAGGGTTTGGTGTTTTTTAAAACCAATTTGTTTATCAGGATACAGCAGTATTACAATGCTCTGTGATGAATTTTGACCTCCAGTGGATAACAAGTTTGACAGTCAGATAGAAGATAGGTCCTTGAGCCAACATTCAAAACTGTCTATTTTAACTAAATAAAGAAATCAAATAATACAGCTCAAATATTCATTTTATTCTGAAGATATTCTGCTTTGTTTGTAGGTCTCCTCTTAAATTTAAATATGTACTACTTTATATACAATATGAGATGCTTGGACACTCGTGTAGGACTGGATACTACAAAATATTGCATGTCTCCTGCAAGAGGTTGAGTACTGTAATTCTCAGTAACTACAGGGGGAGCTGAGGCAGTTGAGCACTGCATAGTGCGCATTCACTGCTTCACAGGATTGTGCCATTTTCCCCCCACTAAAATAGCAGGTGTCTGAGAAAGTATACCTAAAATCTATAGCGAGCTACAGAACAAGGTTAAGCTCTCTGAAGAGCAAGAATAAAATAATTTATTTCAGTAAGAAATAATATCTATTCAAAAAGACTACCTAAGCATAATTTACTGCAGTTTGAGTTAATTTTGGAAGGGAAAAATAAAACTATTTCTACATTGGAGCTCTTCTGATAGATACTGAAAATAAAAAGCCAGGAAAATGCCATTAATAGTTTATCTAGAGCATACCTGCCAGCATTTGATTAGCAATGTATTTCTTAAAAATAGTGTTGCAAAGGTAGACATTTTCATACAAAAGAATCATTTATAGGCATGGAGGAAAGGCCAAGATGTTGGAACTAACCTTAGTGTTTGATCCAGTAGGTATGCTGTAATGTGACTAGAGCAGAGATGCTTGTAGTGCCTTGGAAAATAGGCATGTAGATCTCCTCCACAGTTTGCTCCTGATTGTGAAAGGAGGACTACATTATTTCCACTTACCAGGAATGTGGAGTTAATTAGATTTTCGCAAGATTTTGTTTGAGCCTTCATCAGCTGCTTGTGTTCTTTTAAGTACTTATTCCATCAGTTCTGTGGGGCTGCTTTTGATACTGATTTGTACTGTATTTATAAGGAGTAGTTTAGACTGCAAAGGGTAAATTTTGGTATCATGACTACACAGGCAACTTCACTGATTTTTAGTTTGCATTGTGTGCATGTGTTTTGAGAGACTTTTTTTCACAAAGCAGAGCAGGTTTTTTTGTTGTGTTCTTATCACTGGACCAACTCCATCCCCTCCCCCCCTCCTTTTTGGTAAACATTTTTTTTTTTAAAATAGCTTAGCAGTATATTAAACTAGACTGAGGGATGCTGTTATCCAAGCCACCTCTCCTAGGGAGTTATATAGTTTGAATAAGGTGACCATCCGTCTCGTATTGGGTGGGATGGTCCCATATTTGGGACGCCAAAAAGCGACACATTTTAAAAGGAACAAATTGTCCTGTATTGGGCCATTCCCCGTGCCACCAGCCTCAGGGAAGCGTGGACATCTGCTGCTTCCCCAGGACTCTAGGGAGAGGGCCAGTGGCTGCCACCTCCTTCCTGGCTCCCCAGTGCTTGGAGGAGCCACCCCTCCCCCCAGTAGCTCCCTGTCCTGTATTTGGGACAGGCAGATATGGTCACCCTACGTTTGAAGGATATGTAATGGAGCATGAGCCTTTTTATACTCCTCATAATAGATCACAGTACATCTCAGGTCATTGTAGCTGGAATATATTACGTATCTGTCTGAGCAAATCCTTGCAAAGAGAAGGGCTGCTGGGCAGAAGGACCTCAGCCTTTCTTATCTCTTGCAAAAAGACCTGGAATTACTAAATCCATTTCCCAGTGGTAGGTGGCATCCACGTCTTGCAAAACCACCTTTACAGTTGGTTCTAAATGCTTCTTGATTAGCAGTTTCAGGTAAGGCCAACAAAACTACTTTTTCCACACTCAGAGGTGATCTCTTAGGAAACTGTTTAGCAGCACATTGCTAAACTAATGAGATGAAACTTGTTCTGCTATTGTTGTACTTCTGTTCAACCATATGGGATATTTTTAATACAGCCCTGCAAAGGTACAGATATGGTTACTTAGAGCTATAAAGTGTATATCTGCAGATTTATACACAAGGATTCTTGTGTAGGAATTAACAATGGATTCTCTGCTTCTGTAACATGTAGTAAAAACCACTGCCAATAAGAACACTGAAAACAGAGACCACTACAACTGTTGATTTAAAAAAAGAACTTAGAAAAATTTGGAATTTACTCTGGGAGTTTTTAACAAAAGTTTGACATGCAATCCTTTTTGAAAGGAAGAAATATTTACATGGTTAAGACCTTCTCCTAGCTCTATAGGTGGAATTTCTATTTATATTAATGGATTTTCTACATGCAAATTCAGGAAGAACACGCTCAAAGTCTGAGGAAAGTATAGTGCAGGGGAGGGCAAAATGCAGCCTGTGGGCTAGATTGAGCTTGTGAAACCTTCAGATTCAGCCTGCCATGATCCTGTGGGGGCACCAGCATCCCGCAGCCCAGTAGGACCCTCAGGCAGGCTCCCTGCCCACTGCACCCCACATGCTGATCAAAGCAGACAGCTTAATGGGTTCTTGTGCATCTTTGCGCAGCATGTACCCCAAGGCGGGGCAGTGGGAGGGGCTCTGTGCCCCACCTCACGAGCACAATCTTACAGGAGGATCATCCCTCCTTACCAAGGGGCATGTGACATAGAGATGATGACCTCTTTGAGTGGCATGTGGGGAGGGAGTGTGGCAGGCAGGAAGCCTGCTCAAGCTCTCTGCTGGGCTGCTGGCCAGGAGCTGCCTAGTGTAAATGCCTCCCAGCCAGAGCCTACACCAGGCACTCTATCCTGCGCCCCATCTCCCTGGCTTAGGTCACAACCTTCTCCTGTGCCCAAAAACTTTGCACCTCTCCACTAAGTGACAACTCCCCCTGGACCCTGCACCCCCTCCTACACGCTTCCCCCAGGTCAGAACGCTCTCCTGCCCCAAGGTCACAACCCTTCCTTTCACCCAAACTCCCTCCCAGATCCCCCATATTCTCCTCTGCATTACCTTTTCCAGCTGTTTTTGGTATTAATGAATTTAATTCTTTCCTGATGACTTGTATCTTCTATGTTTCTGCTTCCTAACAACAACGTAGACTGGACAATGATAAAAGTACACCAGGGTGTTCACTACTGAGCTGGTACATTTATCCATCAGCTGGTATCCATTTATTCATTTGATGCGAATCTTTGTCTCTTCAGTCCATACAGTAAACCCTCGAGTTATGCAGGGGTTGAATTCTTGTCTTACAAGTTACATTGATATATTGTGCCAATATTCCATTACTGCAGCCATTCATCTTTATGGGAAGTGATCTGGGAAAATGGGTAAATAGTAAAGTGGCAAAATCTGGAGATGATATAAAATTGCTTATGATAGTTAAGTCCAAAGCAGACTGCGAAGAGTATATGGGATCTCACTAAACAAGGAGACTGGCAACAAAATGGTGGATGAAATTCAGTGCTGATAAATGCCAAGTGATACATATTGGAAAGCAACCCAACTATATCAACAAAATTATAGGACCTAAATTAGCTATTACAGCTCGAGAGACATCTTGGAGCCATTGTGGGTAGCTCTTCAGTGTGCAGTTGCAGTTTTAAAAAAAAGCTAATGGACTGTTAGAAGCCTATTAGAAAAGGGATCAAAAAGACAGCTAATATTCTAATGCCACTATATAAATCCATACCAGTATTCAAGGTGTGAGTATACGTGCATTTCTGGTCACTCCATCTCAAAAATGTTTTAGAATTTTAAAAACATATAGAGAAGGTCAGAAAAATGTTTAAGGTATGGGGAGATGGAAGAAGACTCTGACTTTTCAGTATAGAAAAGCAGCAACTAAGGAGAATATGATAGACGTCTACAGAATTGTGAATGGTACGGAGAAAGTGAATAGGGAAGTGTTGTTGTTTCCTTTTTCACATAGTGCAAAACCTGGGAGTCAACCAATGCAATTAATAAAAAATATGAAGTTCCATAGGCTGTGTGAAACAACATTGTGTGAAGAAACACTTATTCCCATGGGATGCTGTGAATTCTAAAACTATAATTGGGTTTAAATAGGAATTAGGCTCATGGCGTTTTGGTCCAGCAGTGGTTATTAGTGAAGGTGAAACCCCATGCTCTGGATGTCTCCCATCTGAGTGCCAGAAGTTGGGCGTTAAAGAGTGGGGATGGATCAATTGATGACTGCCCATTTTGTTCTTTGCCTCTGAAAACACCTGGCATTGACTACTGTTGGCAATGGGTCTGATCTAGTATGGCTGTTCTTTTGATTGCAGTGTGTATGAATGAGCTACATAGAATGTACACATCAGTCCTATACAAATTAAGGAGAGAGACCAGGTACTTGCCAGGGCAGAAGGGAGGTTATTACGCTATGGACAGACCAGAAATGCAGATTCACATGCCGTTTCTTAGGTTCTTAGTATTAAAAATGAGTATAGTGCCAAAAACCACAACAAATTTGGAAAAATTGGAATTGATCGCGATATCCACCTGTTCCATTTAATTTAACTGCAAAAATATGCAAGTATTTATGGCAAATGTTATTTTTGCTTTGAAGAATCCTACTGATCTTTCTAACACTGGTCTTTTATGTCTTCTTAGCGTTCTATCAGTTTTCGTAGTGACAGTCGCCCTGATCTGTTCACCCCACGACCATGGTCTCGAAATGTACCCCCTGTTAGTACAAAACGAAGAGATAGCAAACTCTGGAGTGAGACCTTTGATGTTTGTGTCAATCAGATGCTTACATCCAAAGAAATCAAGCGTCAAGAGGTATGGTTATGTCTGTTTTTCTAAACTTTCAGTTACTGTTTTGTTGAATACAGTTATTCTCATGCTCTTTACTAAGACAATTCACAAACTGCATTGTGTTTCTTTGCAACCAAACATCACATATGTGCATCTTCTGCTCTAGTATCACAGCCCTAATCCCATCCTGGCCACGTATGGAGAGGAGGCCTGTGGGGAGTTGGAGAATGAGCTCAGTTCACACTTACATATAGTGGTGATTCCTCTCCTGCAGGACTGGGCACAGCTCCCCACTTGGGAAATTGCCAGTTGACACCTGGGATTGCAATGCTATTTGGTATGGCTGCCTCTCAATTGTGATGGTGTACTGTGCAGCACTGTGATTTTGCATACCCCAGATATAGCCCAGCAGGATGTGAGTCACCACTACTCTGTGGGATGGCCTCATTCTCCTACACCCCTCCCTCTGTGATCTCCCCTGTATGTTTGTTTTTGCCAGGAAAATCTGGCCCTGTGCATGACAAACCATCTTGGATTTATTTGTGATCCACTAGTGGGTTTGGACCCGTCATTTGGGAAACACTCATAAAACATGGAACTGAAGGACGATGGTAAATTATTAAACATTACTCGCTATGTGAAATTACAGTGTAAAATCCTGGCTCCAGTCAGATTTTTTTTCATTGATTTCAATGGAACAGCCCACTAATGGTCTCTTATTATGAAACCAGGCTAGATTTATTTATTTATTTTTAAGAACAAAGTTGTTTAATATGAGCATAGTAACGTTTATATTTGAGATTAGACTTACTTGTTTAGGAGTGCATGTTTTGGGTAGTGATGTTTGTTTTTATAAGAATCTTGAGTAGTGTAATGCACTCAGCTTCCACTGGTGGCTGGCAGTTAAATAGCAATAACTCTGAAGTAGGCACTGCAGTCTGGAGAGGGAAATGTTGCCAAGACAGCCAGAGAAAATGCTGATTCAAGTATGTCACCCTACATAGCCTATGCTGGCTGTGCTCTTATGGCACCCTTCCCAGAAATGAAGGCTGACCTCTAGTCGACAGCATGGGTATGAATTTCTGCTCTTCACTCTGGGTCAGAGAGGTAATTGCAATGTATCAAACCAGCTAAATGAGAGTATCAAAGATTTAGGAGACTATAAACTTGAAGTGAGGGTGGGGTCCAATTAGAGGTTTCTATTAGACGTCCTTTGCAAATATTTACAGATGAGGCACTGTCTGAAAGCGCCACAAAGAAATTAGGGGTGTGACATTTAATGGTCTTTACAGTAACAACTTGCCCACTGTGGTTCAATTCAAATATGATTTTCAAGCTCTAGAACCTCCTGAGTTCATAGAACCATAGGGTTAGCAGGGACTATAAGGGTCATCTAATCTATCCCACTGCCATGATGCAGGAACTGTTGTCTAAATCATCCTAGACAGATAGCTATGTGGTCACTTTTTGAAAACTTCCAGTGAATGAGCTTTCATGACTTCCCTAGGCAGCTTGTTCCATTGTCCTACTATTCTTACAGTTAGGAAGTTTTGCCTAAGATTTACGCTATATCTGCTATGCAGTAGTCAACCTATTGCTTCTTGTTCTGTCTTTTGTGGTAAGAGAGGACAGCTTTTCTCCATCATTGTTATGACAGCTTTTCAAGTATTTGAATACCTCTGTCATGTGTTCCTTCCATCAACTCCTCTTCTCTAAACTAAACGTACCCAGTTCCTCTGCTCATATGGCTTGCATTCCATCCCTCCAATTATCTTTACCATTTTCTCCTGGATCCTTTACAGCTTATCTATGGCCTTCTGTATTCCATGATGATCAAAAATGGGGCACTAGACTGCAGCTGAGGCCTAACCAGTGCCAACTAGGGTGATACCACCTCGTGACTTGCATGCTATGCCCTTCTTAATGCAACCCAAAATTGCTTTTGCTTTTTTTTACAACAGCATTAGATTGTTGACATTGTGATTCTCAACTCCCAGATCCTTCTCAACAGTGTTGCTGCTAAATCAGTTATCCTCTGTTTTGTATTTGTGCATTTACTTTTTCTTCCCTAGGTGTAGCACCTTACACGTCTTTGTTAAATTTCATTTTTTCTCTATGGCCCAGTACTCCAGTTTATTGAGATACCTTTGAATTTTTGCCCTCTCCTCCAAAATGTCTGCAACAGCACCAACGTAAACTCTTTTTCATCTGCAAGTTTGATCAGTGCGCTTTCTAGTCTTATATCCAGGTCATTAATAAAAATATTAAACAACTCCAAGCCCAGAACAGATCGCTGTGGAACTTGTTCTATTAATACAGGTTGAATCTTTCTAGTTTAGCATCCTCTGGACCTGATTGCTGAGGAACTAGAGAATTTGCCAGACTGCTGGAGGTCAACTGTAGCCCAAAGGCTCCAGCCCCTCTGCTGTCTGCGGTCATGGACATTGGACTGGGGCTCCACTCCTGCCCCAGTACTTCATAATCACCTCCAGCTGTTGTCTCAGGCTGGGCCAGTGAGGGATGCAGACATGGTTAAGGGGGAGGTGCAGGAAACTTTGCCCCATTCACAATAAGCAGACGTCCAGCTAACTAAAATCATGCTAGACCATGGATATTCCTGGACTAGAGGGGTTTGACCCATAGTTAATCTTTGTTCGTAGATGCATAACCACTTATGCATTCACTTAATAGTTCTGTCAAGCCCAAATTTTTCCAGCTAATTTGAGATTGTCATGTGGGACTGTATGAAAAGCCTTGCTAAACACAGGCATGTTATATCCACTATGCCCTCTGTACCAAACCAGTTACCTAGTCAAATACAGAAACAAAGAAAATTTGGTATGATTTGTTTTTAGTAAATTCATGTTGTCAGCTAATGATCACCGATTAATCATCAAGCTGTTTGCTAACTGAATGTTGTCTACAGTAAAACCCCTATTTATGTGTTTTTTGACTTGCGCGTACTTGGATAAACATGAGTTGAAATTGTGAGTGGCAGGCAGCCAGGAACCAGGTGACAGCCTGGCTCCCCTCAGCTTGCAGGAGTGGGGAAACTGTCCAGTGGTGCTGTGATGGTCAGTTTCCTGGCTCCTGCAAGCTGAGGGGAGCTGGAATCAGCTGGTGGCCTGGCTCCCCTCTGCTTGCAGGAGCCAAGAAATTGACTAGTGCAACAGCGCTGGTCAGTTTTCCGGCTCATCCAAGTTGTGTGAAATTCAACTTACTTGTGGTTGCTGGGGAATGTAACCTACACACACGTTGGGGGTTTATTGTATATTGTTTTAGTAGCTGTCCAGATACTGAGGTCAGGCTGACTGGTGTGTAGTTCTCCTGCTCCTTCTCCTGTCCCCCTCTTTTGAAGAAGGGCACTTCATTAACCCTTTTCCAGTTTTCTGGTAATTCTGTCATCCATGAGCTGGCAAATATTACTCACAATAGTCCTGAGCTATCCTCAGCTAATTCGTTCAGCACCTTGGCATGAATAGTATCGGGGCCTGCCGACTGCAATTTCTTTAAATTAATCAGAAAATCCCTCATGGTTTTTCACTTACCCTGATCTGCATCCCCTCTCCTTTTATTGTCTTTGCTAGTGGTTTGGTAACATTTTATTTTTGTGTAAAGGCTGAAGTAATGCAGGCAGTGAGCAGCTCTGCCTTATTTTCTATTACCAGCTCACCATCTCCATTGAGCAGTTGGACCTTCACCACCCGTTATCCCTCTTTTTTGGTCTGACATGTTTGCAGAACCTCTTGTTGATATCTCTAGTGTTTCTTGTTCTTGTACCTCATTCCTTGCTTTGCTTTCCTGATATTTGTCTGTGTTCTCAAGCTATTCCCACATATGCTGTCTTGGTGATACCTCTCCTTCCTTTTCCTGTCTATCCTTTTTTGGTTGCTGAAAAGCTCCTTGTGTAGCACACTAGTCTGTTAGACTAGCTTGATGTTGAGCCTCTAGTATTACCTCTTTTAGGAACTGCCAACTCCTGTTGACCCCTTTTCTTCTTAACTGGTCTCTCCATGGAACCTTGCCCCACTATTTCTGTGAGTTAGTTGATATCTACCTTTTTCAAATCCAGCGTGCCTTTTTTTTCTTTTTTTCCATTCTCATATCCTCCTTTCATTAGGATCGTGAATCTTATCAGATCATGATAATTTCCTCCCAAGTTCCAGACCATCTTCACATTTGCAACTGATTATCTTTTGGCCAAAATGGATGACCACCTAGTCAGAAAGTTGTTCCTCATACATGCTAATAACATATAGGATGTACGTTCTGCTATATGTCTTCCCACAGGTAGCAGGTAAGTTTAAAATCCATTAGCTAACATGCTAATATTAACAAATCTTGTTACCTGCTTGAAAAATGCCTCATCCATTTCCTCCTTTTGATTTGATCGTTTGTAATTGACCCCCACCCGCACTCACCCACAGTAGGCTATCACTACAGTTCTTCCTATTTATTTTCCCTTGAATCAGCAGACAAAATCTGAATTTTGAGTGCACACTGCAAGTTTGATGTTGAGAAACACATTTTATGAGTGGGCTGTTATGTCTAGTAATATTCAAAATTATGTATTAGATTTATTAGAGAGCTAAATAATACCCACCTTTCCAGCAACACACACTGATGTGGGATCTAAATATGGTACTGAATACACACAAAAGAAAACCATTCAAACTGCTAGCCACATGCACCTTATTACACCTTTCCATGAAGGTTTCCTTCCTCATAGCTGTTAAGTCAATCAGAAGAGTGGAGAACTAGCGGCACTGATGGCAGACATGCTATTTACAATTTTCCAAAAGGACAAGGTAATCCTCTGTCCACATCCCAAATTCTTACCAAAGGTTCTCTTTTCCAACTCAGCCAAAATATATACTCACCTCTAGTCTATTTGAAACCATACTTAGACTCCAGAAAGATGGTGCTTCATACCTTCAACACCATAGAACCCTTCCATCCTACCTGCAAAGGACAAAGATTTTAAGAGGATCATCTCTGCCTCTGTCTCCATGATAGAGAGATCAAAAGGGCAACTGGTATTCAAACAGAAGTTATCCAAATGGATCTCCTATGGCATAAAACTTTTTTATGAACTGAACAAACTGCCAACACCAAGCATCATTCACATGCACTCCACAAAAGCACAATTGGCATCTTATGCTTTCCTTAATAATGTCCAGTTAGCCACTTTTGCATATGTTCTCCAGTGGGACATCTGTCCGTACATTCACCAAGCACTACACTATAGATCAATATGTAATTCAGGCCATTAGATCTGGCCAGTCGATTCTGAACATTACAGACAAGGTGAAAGTGAAGCCCCCCACTCCTGTTAAGTGCTATTGCTCCAAAGTCACCTTAAGTGGAGCACCCACAGGGACACTTCTCAAAGAAGAACTGAGGGTTACTCACCTTGTGCGATAACTGAGGTTCTTCAAGATGAGTGTCCCTGTGGGTGCTCCATGATCGTCCCTCCTCCACCCCGCTGCTTCAGTCAGTACCTGCCTGGGGTAGAGAAGGATGGGTTGATTGCATACACTGGGTAACAGATTCACAAGGTATGTACCAGAAGAGCATAGCATTTGGAGCAGAGGACACATTTGATGTCTTGTGGTGCTCAGCATTGCTGAGGAAAATGCTGCAGCATAATGTACATTTGGAATTTCTGAAGTACTGATAACTTCATGCCTAGGAATACTGCATTGCTATAATGCTCCTGGAAGGTTACAGAACTGTCAATAACATAGGTTAGGTTATCTTTTGCCAGGAAGGAACAGTCCCCTACCCTACCCAGAAATGGAAGAAAGCACATTATTATAGGGAAAGATTGCTTCTTTTCCAGCCATGGAGTGGAAGTGGAGCTGCTCTGCAGAAGATGCTACAGTTTCATGGGTGTAGTGATCGTTCTGTGACAAATACCTATTAACTAACTTGGGGCAGATCATCAAATGGTTAACGTTGTTGAGCTGTGACAGTTTCCATCAGCAAAGGAACTGTCCTCATGATCTATTAAATACAAAACTACTAAAATATTTTAAATACTGATTTTGTTGTGCTAATACTTGACAAACACATTTAAACAATTCTGTCCACTAATATTTATTGTACGAGTACTCAGTAACAGAATATATGATGTTTATAATAACTTTTACCATGCTTGGTTAGAATTGGATCATATAATTTAAGTTGATTGGACACTGTGATTGGTAATATATTGTACTAGAAGTGTGCACAGTGTTGAATTGCTAGATATTTTCTAACAAACAGCAACATTCATTTCATAAGTAGCAGCAGGTATGAGGAGAAGGTCCCACAGAGCTCTGCATTGCCATTAAGGGGGAAAAAAACATACTATGCCAAGTTAAAAGAACTTTAATACCACCTGTATGTTTAAAGGAACCGCAATATTTGTTTTTTTCTTTTTTAAACCCAAACACAGAACACTCACATAATTAGTGGTATAAACACCAATTATTTTACCAGAAATATTTGATATAGTTCATTTACATCAGAATACCATAATACATATGATAAACTTCTGATTTGGAACATGTCAAACCAAAAACTGTACTTCTGTAACTTTTTCAAACAAGAACTGTTTCATGTGAAGTCTTGCAGGAGCATGTCTTTAAAAGTAGTGCTGAGTAAATATGTTTTTTGTAGATTAAACCTATATTTAATTCTCCAACTAGATTTTGCAAGAAAATACAGCTGTGCACTAATACAGCTGTTTAGAATATGAGTAACTTTTAATGTTAAGTAAAATTTACATAAGAAATATGTTCTTTTTTTCCAGGCAATCTTTGAACTTTCCCAGGGAGAAGACGACTTGATAGAAGACTTGAAGTTAGCAAAAAAGGTATTTTAGATAAATTAATCAAACTGTTTTCCCCCTCTTCAAAACCTGCCACCTCTATAGCAGACTTAATAGTAGCAACTGCAATCAAGTTAATGTTAAAAAATAATCCCTGTTTACACACACGCACACGCACACGCTGCGTCTACACTAGCTCCCAACTTTGAAGAGAGCACAGCAAGTAGGGTGTCCAGAGACTATTAATGAAGTGCTACGGTGCATATGCAGCACTTTATTAAGCTAATTCTCCCCCGCGGCAACTTCAAAGCATTAAACTTCAAAGTGTCCGCTTGCGTGTAGCCATGGCACAAAAGTTAAGGTGTAAAGGGACTTCGAAGTAGCCTGGGCACTTTGAAGTACCCATGGGTTAGCTGCGGCTACATGCAAGCGGGCACTGCGAAGTTTAATGCATAACGAAGTGTTGCACATGCACTGCTGCACTTCATTAATAATCTCCCAACACCCTACTTACCATGCTCTCTCCGAAGTTGGGAGCTAGTGTAGACACAGCCTTAATGTTCAACTTTTGTGCTGACTGTTTTCTAATTGGTACCAACACAAAGCAAAATGTGAGTAAAATACCATGAGCCACTTTTGTGTTATATGAGAATTTAAGTGTAATCTCTAATTTCTTCAATATTAAATATATGCTAATATTTTGCTTGTTTTCCCAGGCTTATCATGACCCTATGCTTAAACTCTCCATAATGACAGAGGAAGAATTAAACCAGATTTTTGGAACACTGGACTCTCTTATCCCTCTACATGAAGGTAAAATTATGTTCAATGAAATATAATAATTCTAGATTAATTTATACTTAAAATGTTCAGAAAGTAAATTTGTCTTTATTTTGATCAGACCTTCTTAGGAGGCTTCAGGAGGTCAGGAAACCTGATGGATCTACTGATCATGTTGGTCATATCCTTGTTGCCTGGGTAAGGATGATTTTCTAAACAGATTTAAAGTTGATTTGTAACTGTTTCATTGGTTTGTATCGTTAATCAGACCATTTTTGATATTTAGCATCTCTTTGAAAGTATGTGTAAGTCTTTAACTTTTAAAATAGTTGGCTAATAAGAATTGTAATACAATGGAATATGGAACATTTTTCCCTAAATTCTGTGACTTACAATTTAAAATTTAGAAAAGGGTGTATTTTTAAAGTCCTGGTTGTTTTTACAATAAGCTGTGTAAAAGCACATGACTAAGTGGAAATCATGTACTATAGTAAAGCTACACTGATTCATGCCACCTGAGGGTTTTGACTGTATGTTTATATGGAAAGATACAAAACTTCTCTTCTGTAAGGATTTTAGATGGACAGTTTATTTCACAGTATAAAGAATGTGATTTTATAATCAGCACAGAAGAGGTTTTGCGGTTTTCAGGGGAATAGTCACTGGAAGATATTTAGGCATCCTTTTCAAAACACTGGGCTATTAAGATCCAAAAATGTGTACTGAAACTAGTGTAAAACAAAAAGCAGTCAAGTAGCACTTTAAAGACTAGCAAAATGGTTTCTTAGGTGAGCTTTCGTGGGACAGACCCACTTCTTCAGACCGTAGCCAGACCAGACTCAATATTTAAGGCACAGAGAACCAAAAACAGTAACCAAGGAGGACAAATCAGAAAAAGATAATCAAGGTGAGCAAGTCAGAGAGTGGAGGGGTGGGGGGGAAGGTCGAGAATTAGATCAGTCTAATACTTGGCTCAATCTAATTCTTGACCTTCCTCCCCACCCCTCCACTCTCTGATTTGCTCACCTTGATTATCTTTTTCTGATTTGTCCTCCTTGGTTACTGTTTTTGGTTCTCTGTGCCTTAAATATTGAGTCTGTTCTGGTCTGGCTATGGTCTGAAGAAGTGGATCTGTCCCACGAAAGCTCACCTGAGAAACCATTTTGCTAGTCTTTAAAGTGCTACTTGACTGCTTTTTGTTTTGATAGTGTATAGACTAGCATGGCTTCCTCTCTGTTACGAAACTAGTTTAATGACTTTTGGTGAATGACAAATGTACTCTGTTGGATTGTGGTTTTTTTGTTGTTTTTTTTTTTTTAATAAAATAAGTATTTTAAAATTTTGTGTTTGAATTTTAGCTCATCCAAATATGTTGGCAGTAACTTGAATTTAAAAGATTTTATGTATATTCATGTATGAATATAAAGGTTTTTAGCTTAAGGTCCACTAAAGTGCCAAAGGTTTGGACCCACAAATAAACTAAGTCCCTGTTTTAATTTGACTGTGATCCTCAAAATCCCTGGGGGTGTGTTACCCACCTCTATCATTTTCTAAGCTAACTCAGTGTTTAAATTTTAAGGATAAAAGTTCTCTGGACACTTAAATTCTTGCCTCAGGGAATTCATACTGGTGCTTTCTAAGTGTCTGGATGCCTAGCTCTCACCTAAGTCCAATGTGATACTCAAACTTGGCCGGGGAAGAGGCTTTTCTGCCTGTCTCACCTGTGGGTTCCAAAAGCTGCTAACTGGATCATATCCCAATCAAAATGAGGTGGACCGGAGGGGCTGGAGTGGGTGCTGCCCATATATTCACCTGGATTGCTGAAGACATATCCAATTCTCCCCCTTGCCAAGAGGTTGAGGGAGATGATTTGAACAGGCATTTCCTAACTTTCAGTACTGTGCTCTAATCCCTGACCTGTGTGATACAGTGATAGGGGGCTCCTTCAGTCTCCCCTCTTTAAGCTGTTCCTCTGTTTATAAATACTTTGGACCAGAGAGAGAGAATGACGCTAGTGCCACCACCTGGGTTGTGAAATACCCATGGTCCAGTCATCCCCCTGGCTCCAGTGACTTTCTCTCTATGTACTGTGAAATAGCTTCAGTATGACAAATGAGGGAGCCCATGTGATCATTCCTTAGTTTGGTAGTTGGATGGTACCTATTTCTCCCCATCAATTTTACAGAAAGCTTGGGCACCTAACTTAGATTTTGTGAATGTGGTGTTCATCTGATTAAGTGCAACAAAATAGGTCTAATTGTGGATCCAGGCCTAAACTCTCTAATTCTGTGGTACCACCTTGTGTGTCTCAGCGCTCTCTAACTGGGGGTTCTTCCTTGAGTGTCCCCGTGGGTGCTCCACGATAGGTGTCGGGCTTGCCCCAGGTCAGATCTTTTCAGCAGTTTCTGCCAGACCGCGCATGCGCCGGTGCGCGCCACTCCCTTGCGCGCTCCTGGCCATGTGCGCGATCCGGTCCCCGCCAGTTCCTCTTTAACCACCATCGGCTGCAGACGGAATCTGCTCAGGCTACGGCCAGAGTTAGCGTATTTAATGTTTTTAAAATGTTTAGAGCTTCTTTTTCAGTCTTTAGCTAAAGTTAGCTTGTTTGTTGTTTTTCCAAAAAAAAAAAAAAGAAAAAAAAAGAAAAGAGTAAAAAGTAAAGTTTTACAGCCTTAGTAGCGAGCGGAGCAGCGGAGGCCCGGGGACGTAAGGCCATTAGGCCTCCTGCCACGGCAGGCTGAGTCCGAGAGGGGAACAGGCACAGAGAAGGTGCTAATTACCCTTTTAACAACTCAGAGACACCACAATGTCCTCTTCAGGATTCAAAAAGTGTGAGTCATGCCGCAAAGCGATGCCGGCCTCCGATGGGCACAGAAATGCTCCTCCTGCGCAAAGCTCACAGCCAGAGCAAGGAAGGACAGAGAGATGCGGCTGAAAATGCTGCTCTTTGACAAGGCCCTCCAGCCAGACGCGCAGGAGGGACCCGCAGGGGCCCATAAAAGGAAAGCTGCTTCCCTAACCCCATCAGCGCAAAAACGGAGGAAGCTTTCACCAACCCGATCCCTGCCGGCAGCCACAGCGAGCGGGACGGGTGGAGCGCATAGCCCCCAGCCGCAGTCACAGCTGAGGGGCGGTGGCGCGGAGACGCACGTGGCAGAGGCTGAGCCTCCAATAACCAAACAGCCGCCCTGCACCACTGGCAGGGCGGTGGCCAGGCAAGCGCCGGAACCGGCGGCACTGCAGCTAGCAGCACCGCAGCTAGTGGCACTGACCCCCGGGGAACCAGCAGTGCAGAGCTTGCAGGCACGCGGCCTGCAGGCACCGGGGGAGACCACCCGCGCGGCACCGCAGCGGAGCGTGCTGAGCGCAGCGCAGACAGCGGGGCCGAGATCCCCGACACAGAAAGAGGTGGAACCAGCCCCACAGGGGAGGGGAAAGGCAGCACAGAAAACCCGGCACCGCAGCCCTTCTCCAGACAGGGCTGCAGGGCTACTCGCTCTAAGCCCTCCACTTATGCTGCGGACTCTAACGAGGCAGCAGGGGTCACCTCCAGTATACCCTGAGGCCCCCATCCCCGTTCCTACAGCCAGCATCACCATGGCTCGGACCACCATCGCCCTTCCTGGGCTTTGAACCCCTGGAGTACTGCCACAAATCAGTCTCTCCATTATCTCAATCATCCCCAGGGACAGATCCCCCAGATGGTTCAATATCCCCGAGGGCAATCGCGGACGAGGACGGAAACGCAGATATCTCCGGGGGAGTTGATTCTGGAACCCCGAGATTTTCCCTCACAAGTATCTAGCGAGAGGATGTATCACCGTCAACAGGACCCAGAGGGGTCCAGAGAGGCTTACCCTAGCGGTTCCTCGCTATCTTCCCCTGACGAGGCCACGGCCCCAGGGGATGTCCATCCTCCGGACGATCTCAAACAGTTCCAAGAGCTGTTTAAAAGGGTGGCCTTCACACAAGGCATCCAAACAGCAGAGGTGCAGGAGAAACACCATAAGCTCCCTAAAAACCTGAGACGTCCAGCCTCTTCCAAACTAGCTATCCTGCTGATGAAGCAATCATGGAGTCCGCCACCACAATATGGCAGACCCCTGCGTCCACTCCGCCTATAAACAAGAGAGCGGATAAGAAGTACTTCGTCCCGACGAAGGGCATGGAGTTCCTGTTCAGCCACCCGCAACCAAATTCTCTGGTGCTGGAATCGTCTCAACAGAGGTCGAAAACTTCTCAGTACAAGACAGGGGGAACGGACAAGATGCCAAGAAACTAGAGTTGTTCGGCAGAAAGGTCTACTCCTCCTCTACCCTACTGTTGAGAGTGGTGAATTACGCAGCGCATCTAGCGAACCATAATTTCGACAACTACTCCAGGCTGACTTCCCTCATGGACTCGCTTCCAGAGGACACGAAGCCGGTGCTCAAGGCCATCGTGCAGGAAGGCTACGCAGCCTCCAGGACAGGAGTTCAGATCGCCCTAGACGTAGCGGATATGGCAGCACGCTCAGCAGCTACGGCAGTGGTCATGAGCAGGGAGTCCTGGCTCCAGACATCGGGTATCCTGAGGGATCTGCAGGCGAAGATCGTTGATCTCCCCTTTGACACGCAGAAGCTGTTTGCAGTATCAACCACAGCATCCCCAGTACCACAGGGGCTACAAGCAAGGGCAACATCAACAGCACCAACAGTACAGAACTCCCAGGCGACGTTCTCAACAGAGCCGTGCGTCCTCGGGGCAGGGCCAAAGGCCACAAGTTTGACACACAGATCCAGGGCTGCACTATCACTACCATCGCGCAATGTCATCCGAAGCTACTGTTCCACCATCGCCTCTGACCATTCTACGACCAGTGGCAAAAGATCACCACAGACAAATGGGTACTGGAGATCATAGCCACGGGTTACGCTATTCCCTTCCAGTCGCTCCCACCGCCACAACATCCACCCAGACCCCACCTAAAGGACGCCTCCCACGAAGCGAGACTCGAGCAGGAGGTAGGCCATCTTATGCTTATACGGGCAGTGGAAAGAGTGCCGGAGCAACTCCGAGGGAAAGGGTTCTACTCAAGATACTTCCTTACAGAGAAAAAGACGGGAGGCTGGAGGCCCATCCTAGATCTTCAAGGCCTCAACCGGTACTTGCGCAAGCAACGCTTTTGGTTGATCACAGTCGCCTCTATACTTACGGCACTGGACGATGGAGACTGGTTCGCAGCCCTCGACTTACAAGACACGTATTTCCACAAAACTATTCAGCCGGCTCACAGGCGTTTTCTCCGGTTTATGGTAGGCAAAGAACATTTTCAGTACAAGGTTCTGCCGTTCGGCCTCTCCTCGGCTCCCAGAGTCTTCACCAAGACCTTGGCAGTGGTGTCAGCCTACCTGCACAGACAGGGGGTGTTTATATTCCCATATCTGGAAAAAAAAAAAAAAAAAAAAAAAGACTGCCTACTGAAAGGGGCCTCGAAGGAGGAGGTACTTCGCATGATACACGTCACAGCAGACACGTTCTCTTCGCTGGGCCTGGTCATCAATCTGGCAAAATCAAAGATAGACCCCGCACAGGACATAGAGTTCATAGGGGTACGTATAAATTCCATCACAGCAAGGGTTTATCTACCAGATGCCCGCTTTCGCACCATTGGTTCCCTTGTGCAAGTCGTCACCTTCAGTCCTACGGTGCCGGTTCTGACGTGCTTACAGCTGCTGGGCCACATGGCAGCAGCAACGTTTGTGGTACAGAATGCCCGATTGCATAAGCGCAGCATGCAGCACTGGCAGGCGAGCGTCTACAAACTGGTAGCACACACCGTCCATAGGGTGGTGTTGCCCACGACAGAGATGCGCAGATCCCTACAATGGTGGGTGAACCCCAAGAACATGCTAACGGGTGCCCTTTCACCAAAAACAAAAATCTGTTTTTCTCACTACCGACGCCTCCCACATAGGTTGGGGAGCACACATGGGCGAAAAGGTGACGCAAGGACTGTGGTCCTCCACAGAACAGTCACTGCACATAAATATACTGGAGCTCAGAGCAGTGTTCAACGCCTGCAAACACTTTCGAGACCATATACAAGGCAAGTAGTCAGGATCAGTACAGACAATATCTCCACCATGTTTTATGTAAATCGGCAAGGAGGAGCTCGGTCCCGTGCCTTATGTGCAGAAGCAGTCCGATTGTGGAACTGGTGCATCGCCAACAATATAACCTTGAAAGCCTCGTATTTACCAGGCGCTCACAATGTGAAGGCAGACCAGCTGAGCAGGCGCTTCGCACTCACACACGAGTGGCAGATCCGTTCTTATCTGCTACGACCGATTTTTCACGCATGGGGATTTCCCCAGATAGACCTGTTTGCCACTCAACACAACAAGAAGTGCCCATGATACTGCTCCAGGGCAGGACTGGGACGGGGGTCCCTGGGGGACGCATTCGCGATCTCCTGGAGGGGCCCCCTGCTCTACGACTTTACTCCCAGAGTGCTTATCCACAAAGACTTGCAGAAAGCCAGGAGAGAGAGAGCCCTAATGATCCTAGTAGTCCCAACGTGGGATCGACAGCAATGGTTCCCCTTACTCCTGCGCATGTCGGACCGTCCACCGATGCCCCTCCCGGTGGCGCCGGATCTGCTCACGCAAGCCCAGGGGTCCATAGTGCATCCACACCCCCGAGGCCTGCGACTGCAAGCATGATTAATCCATGGCTCAGCTCCCTAGAGAGCACGTGTACGGAGGGACAACAAGTCCTAGAAAGTAGCATCTCTGTCGTGGAAGCCCTATAAGCCAGGAAGCCCTATAAGCAAAAATGGACTCGATTCACTGCATGGTGTTCTACCAAGCAATTAGCCCCCCTTGCTGCGCCTATACCTGTAATAGTAGAGTATTTACTGGACCTCAAGGGAGGAGGACTCTCACTATCCTCGTTGAAGGTCCACCTTGCCGCTATATCGGCTTTCAGACATGACGAGGAAGGGCACATGGTGTTTGCCCATCCCATGGTTACCAGGTTCCTCAAAGGGCTGGTAAACCTATACCCCCCTTGGAAACCGCTTCCACTTTCGTGGAGCTTGGACCTGGTGCTTAATGCGCTAACGGGACCACCGTTTGAACCCTTAGCCACGGTTTCCCTCCGTCTCCTTACGATAAAGACGACCTTACTTCTTGCAATCACGTCAGCTCGCAGGGTGAGCGAGCTTGTGGCAGTTATGGCAACGCCATCCTGCACAGTAATTTCCAAGGAGGCGGTAACCTTACGGCTGCATCCAGCCTTTGTTCCCAAAGCTTCTTCAGAGTTTCATATTAACGAACCTATAGTTTTACCCTCATTTAACCAAAGCCTCATAACTCCAACAAAGAGGCGTGCCTACACCTCCTGGACGTGAGGAGGGCGCTGGCTTTCTATATAGACAGGACTAAGTCCTTCCGGAAAACCGATAGACTCCTAGTCTCTCTCGCTCCCAAATCAAAAGGAGAAGGTCTCTCTCTGCAGAGAATCTCGAAGCACATCGTATCCTGCATAAAAATGTGCTATGAACTTAGACTCCTTTACTGGCCCCGCCTAGGGCTCACTCCACTAGGACGGTGGCAGCATCAACAGCCTTTTTCAAGGGCATTACGCTAAAAGACATTTGCAGAGTGGCGACCTGGTCCTCCTATGACACCTTCGCCAAGCATTATGCCCTTCACAGGGTATTCCAAGAGGATACTCGTCTCTTGACAGCGGTCCTCTCGGGGACAAGCTGCACATAAACCGATTACCCACCTCCTATCTTGGGTTACTGCTGGGTACTCACCTATCGTGGAGCACCCACGGGGACACTCGAGGAAGAAAGAGAAGTTACTCACCGTAGTAATGATGGTTCTTCGAGATGTCCCCATGGGTGCTCCACCACCCGCCCATCCTCCCCGTTTCGGATCCCTGTTTAGTATTTTTCAGGAGCATCCGAGGCGGTTGGTCAAGGAACTGGCGGGGACCGGATCGCGCACGCGGCCGGGAGCGCGCAAGGGAGTGGCGCGCGCTGGCGCATGCGCGGTCCGGCAGAAACTGCTGAAAAGATCCGACCTGCGGTGCTGGGGCGAGCCCAACACCTATCGTGGAGCACCCACGGGGACACATCTCGAAGAACCATCGTTACTACGGTGAGTAACTTCTCTATCCAACTCAGCTGATGCTGAGGATATCCTGTGTTTTCCTTCATGCAGACTTCAAAGATGATCTAGTTTCCCTTCGTTATTCAAACATTTCAGGTGCTTCCTCTTGCATTCCCTGTCCCTGAAAAAACTATATAACTAAGATTGTGTTATACTTAACTGGAACCAACAAGTACCCAAAGTCATAAGATATCTTTTTGTTCTCAGCAAGATTTTGTTTAGGCCAAGAGGGTTGGAAAAGCATATGGTAAACATTTGAGACTTTGGGGAACACATCTACGCTGGAGTACTAAATCTTGTAAAGTTTTATCATTTTGTTAGCTGATGTACACAAGTTCAGAGAGAGAGTCTGCACAAGTCCCTGCCTTATTTTGATTTTTTTTTTTTTTTTTTGAAGCTTGGATACCTTGACTGTTTGTTTGTTTTTTAATTATGGGTAAATTTTCCTGTGCATTTAAGTGACTCAAAAGCCAAAATAATACTATGCAAATTTTATGCTGTCGTCAACAAACTAGTGCCCCATTTAGTATACAGCTTCATATCTAACACTAAGCATTGTTTGTTTTTTAAATCTATCTAGCACTAATAGTAACAGGGAGTAAGCTGTGCTAGTCTATACACTATCAAAACAAAAAGCAGTCAAGTAGTACTTTAAAGACTAGCAAAATAGTTTATTAGGTGAGCTTTCGTGGGACAGACCCACTTCTTCAGACCATAGCCAGACGAGAAGAAGTGGGTCTGTCCCACGAAAGCTCATCTAGCACTGTTTGCATTTGAAATGGAGAACATAATTGCTTTTAAAATGAAGAACTTCTCTATAGTGTATAATCAGAAGTACTGCATATTAAGATTTGTTTACATTTTAGATAAATTATAGAGGAGTTTTCACATTGAAATATTATTGGGATAATTCACACATCAGAGATGCTAAGTTGAATTAGTTGTCTTCTTATTACAAGAAGTTCATAAGAACTGCCAAATTTATCATGCCCAAAAAGTTGCTGTTGAATCTCTCCCCTTTAATTACTGGTATCTTTATGCTAGCAGAGACTGTGTGTACCAAATAGTATAACTTGATTGGATTCTGGTGTTCTCAGCCTAACACAATAAACATCCTTTTTAAACAGCTTTTGAATGGGAATGTTAAAAGCTACTCTTCTCATGAAATATTTATACCAAAAAAGGAATAGCGAAAAGGGCCCCTTTAAACAAATAACTCTTTGATCTGATGGTGACCCTTGTTCCTTTTGACCTGATTGAAGCCTTTAAATGGATGAACAATTATTTTCTTCAATGAGCCACATTTTTAATATGGCTATTTTCCCACTGTTTTTAGTTAAATACATTTTTAATTAAGTTTTTAATTATTTCCAGCAATATAACTTGAATTGGATTAGGTGAGGGCGAGATGGATGCAACACTCAGTTGCTTGTTTTGAGAGAATTCAACTATTTTAAAATGTTACAATGGACACACATAAGTGGGATACATTCAGAATAATTAGCTACCCAATATGAAAAATAGCAGTTGAATTTTGAGATGAAATACTAATTTATAAGGAGTGGAAGAAGTATTATACAGTGAAAGAAAAAAACCCTATTCTCTTTAGTTTAAAATGATCAATTAGTTCTAGAGTATTGTAGTGACGCCACAAATTGATTACCCTAAACAAGTTAGAATCATGGGGTGACTAATAAACCCCTATGTGTTCAGACATGCAGCCAAAAAGTGACACATTGTCTGGATACTCCGTTTATAATGAAATGCACATTTATGTCTGCATAACTAAATTGCACATTAATCTTGAGAATCATGCCTCACTTCTTGGCCTATTAAAGTCTAAGATCAAGTGTATCTTTCCTTTTCTGGTATTTCATCATTTTATTTTGTATAATTCCTGAAATTATAGCCCAGGTTATACAAAAGTGACTGTCAAATTATTTTCATTCTTTATATATTGGACAGTGATTTTTTTAAATAATAAATAAATAAATAAATAAAAAGCCCACAGGTGACCACTGACTTTTTTTGCTTTTTACTTCATAAAATTTTCTTTGTCTTAAAGAAATATATCTAACTTGTCTTATGTATAGTTCATTTACCAAAATATTTGAGAAATTCTTTTTAGTATTTTCTTGCTCTATAAAACAATGCTTTAGTTACATATTCTAGTAACAAATTCAACAAATTTTGTGTTTGACAAATTATTTTGCTATTGCCACTGTCATGGTAAATAGGGATGGGAAATAATTTTTGATGTGGTGGGGGGAGGGGGCATTCCAAGAATTTGGTACGTGTTCAAGGGCCATATGCTTTCATTATATTAATGGAGGAGTGGCAGGGTAGGGGAGAAGGGGGGGCTCAGGGTAGGTGACACTCATGCAGAGAACACATACAATGGAAATATTGTGCATTTTCTAAGGTTTTTAAAAGGAGGAAGTGTAATCCAAATTGAGTGACTTATAGACAATTTTAATTAATTTTTAAAATATAAATTACAAATCAAAGTAAACAAACCAGAATTCTATCAGAAAAGTTGAACCAGACTATTTTAAGGATTAAGTGTAACATATGTTTAATAATGCTATTTCATTTTCTTCTAATCAGAGGCTAGTGATTTAACTGGATACTGCTTCAGACTGGTGTTTTGCAAGGTTGTTCCACACATGTCAAACATCAAATAGTCCAGACTGCCTTCTAAGGGACTACTCAGATTTAAAGTTAGGCACTTGCTTAAATATTTTGAGTCAAAATGTATATTTAGTCAATTAAATTTTCAAATTATTATTGCTTATAATACTTCATATTAACATGAAGAAAATGATAGATTTTGAACTTTCAAAATACATTTGAGCATGATTTTTCATGAGGAACCATAAAAATGCTTTAATGGCTTTCAGAGTAAAGTGTATAAAAATATAAACATGTTATTTCAGTTTTGCTTTCAGCTGCTTCACTATGTTCATTTTCAGGGAGAATCATGAGAAGTGAAATATCCTCAAAGAAATGTTAAAATATTAAGAGTGTAAGCATTCTCGATTGTGTGTAAAATTTTATCTACCTGATACATGCTGAATAATTTTGGTCAGCAGTTTACCGAAACAATGCAGAGTGTTGTTTACAGATTTTTTTTTTTTTCAAAAATGACGCAAATGAGGATGGCATGAGTTTTGGTATTTTTGTTTAATTTACTAGTACTCAAAGCTGTAAATGCAATTTTACTTCTAGAGCTTCTAATCTTCTAATCTAATATCACCTGAAACAGATTTTTTTTTTTTTTTTCAAAAATGACGCAAATGAGGATGGCATGAGTTTTGGTATTTTTGTTTAATTTACTAGTACTCAAAGCTGTAAATGCAATTTTACTTCTAGAGCTTCTAATCTTCTAATCTAATATCACCTGAAACAAGGAGGAAAGGAATGAATAGTGCTTAAATTTGGTGTCTGATGTTTTTATAGAATGTAATCAATAGCACTTGTCAAGGAACACTATCCTTAAGCTTGAAGGAAAATAAGAGGGAGAAAATCTTACCAGCAGGCTTTTTTAAAAGAACTGAACGTACAAGTTCGTGAGCCAAATCAAATCCAACTCTAGCTCAAAGGCTAGATCATCCATGCAAAGACACTCAGCCTCCTTGCTATTTCCTGGTACTCATTGGTAGTGTCCCCACAAAAATCAGGCTTTTAAAGCCTCTGCCCACCAGCTTCTACTTCCAGAGGAACCCATTTCATTCGAGTGACTCTTCCTTCAACAGCAACCTGCTAAATTACTACTCAAGGAGATGTAGGAAAAATTATGAGAACTGTATACAAAAGAATGTGCAAATTAGGAATTTTAGCAGTATCATGACCAAATGCAAACTCCAGGTACTTAACTGCTGCCTTTTCTAATGATTTACAGGAAATAATTGGATAGAATCATTTATCTTACTGCAGGGGAGATTTCATAATTGGAGAAGATATAACTTGTAAACCTTATCTAATTAACTTTATCTCTAATGAGGTAGGGTTCAGCACCCAGGAAAGAGACCTCTAAATCAATTTAAAATACCTGAAGCATGTAGAGTTTTTGTGCAGCATACTCCCCGTCTGCTTTGTTTTGCAGCTTACAGTTTCAAAATACATTTTTCTCTTTCCTCAGTTGCCTTGCCTAAACTCCTATGATAGCTACTGTAGTAATCAAGTAGCAGCCAAAGCCTTACTGGACCACAAGAAACAGGACCACAGGGTGCAAGACTTTCTACAGCGCTGCTTAGAGTCTCCTTTCAGCCGGAAACTGGACCTTTGGAATTTCCTTGACATCCCGAGAAGTCGTCTAGTGAAATACCCACTTCTGCTCAGAGAAATTTTGAGGCATACTCCCAATGATCATCCAGATCAACAGCACCTTGAAGAAGCGGTAAGGTGGTTGTGTTTTGTGTGTGTGTGTGTGTGTACAAATTGTGTAGCATTTATGCTTCAACTCTGACAGGCATTCTGTAAAACTAATTCTAAATTAATCTATGGAGTGTCTAAATATGGATATTTTCTGAAAATGTAATTAGGCCATATGGCTATTAAAGTGACATGCAAAAAGTGTATATCATTTTCTACCTCAAATAGCAGCTGCAGTTTCCCCACAACAGTTGTACTGGGGTGCTGGTGCACTCGATCAATGTAAGAGCCAAATCCAGAGGACACTGAAATCAGTGGAGTCCCTGTAACTTGAATGGACTGTGGATCAAGCTCTAAGTCAGGGGTTGGCAGTCATTTCGGATAGGGGGCACTCCAAGAATTTAGTGAGTTTTCAGGGGCCATATTTTTCCGTGATATCAATGGAGGAGGTATGGGGTCTGGGATGGAAGTTGGGTGCAGAAGGCAGCTTGGAGCAGGAGACTGCAGTGCAGAAGGGACTATGGGGTGTGGGAGGGGACATGGGTTGGGTGTAGGAGAAGATTTGACTTGGATGACAGGCACAGTATCTCTAAGGAGGTTGTAACCTGGTATAGGAGGTGGTTCAGGGATTTAGGTTGACACTGGAGGTGGAAGAGTGGGATGCAAGGTCTGGGAGAGGACCGTCGCCTCAAGGAGGGATGCAGGAAAAGGTGGAGGGTCTGGGAAGGGGTTTGGGTGCAGGAGTGGGAGTGCAGAGGGTTGGGGTGGATGGGATGGACTGGTGTGCCTGAAGTAGGGTCTGGCTCAGAGGTATTTACCTGGGCAGCTTCTGGCCAGCAGCCCAGCAGGTTCCTTACTACTTATATTTAAGTGACCACCCTGCTCTGACTTGACCAGCATGAAGCCTGTGGGAGGTTGCTACATCCCTCCTTCACTACCCTCCCCCCAGCCAAAGGGAGCCCAACAGGGTATGTGTGTTGCATGCACACCCACCAAAAGTTGCTGCTATGCTGCCACTAGTGCTGCCAAAGAACAGCTGCCCCTATCTGCAGGTCAGAGAGAACCTCTGCCAGGAGAATTCCCCTCTCCATCCCTACCCTGGGAATTGCAGACTCTCTGGAGCAGCCAAGGGGAGGGACTCAGCTGTACAGCAAAGCTGAATTTTTTTTTACTGATATCTAAATGTTTTCATGGATTTTACACTTGTAAGATTTTAGCTCTAACAACCTGTTCATAGTGATGGTTGGCAACCCTGCAGGATCCTCACACACTGCTTTTAGAGGTTATAGAAGCATTCCTGTACAGCCAGGTTTGTTACCTGAACAATCTCCATACCCAGGAGAAAAAAACAATGAGAAGTCTTGTGGCACCTTATAGACCATGGCTTCCCAAATGGGGGTGGGGCGGCAATGAAGAAATTCTGGGGGGGAGGGGGGGAGGCGGCAACCTAGCCCCTCCCATCATTCCCCCCACCTGAAGAAAGATCCAGCCTTTGCTTCTGGTTCTCATGTGGGTGACCTGGCACAGCCACTATAGAAAGTGGGCAGCCAGCAAAGACCCATGTAGAGCTAGCTGCCTTCTGCAAATAAGAGTGAGTGTGGGTTGCAGGGGGAGGAAGAAGAGAATGGGGTTAGATGGGAGACTGAGGGTTCCTGGCTTTGTAGGAGGGCAGGAGAGGGGCTCAGGTGGCCAGCCAGCTGGAGGGACTCATGGAGCTCAGGAGGCTAGCCCCGGCAGAGCAGGGCTTGGGTGGCTCGGGCTGGTGGCTGGCCGTGGCAGCATGGGGCTCAGGCGGCTTGGGATGGTGGGTGGATGTCTGACCCTGGCACTGGGGGCATGGGCGGGCGGCTGGTCCTAGTAGCACAGGGCTAGGGCAGCCAGCGGGCATGTGGACAGCTGGCCTTGGTGGCTGGCCCGAGCAGCATGAGGCTCAGATGGGCAGGCAGCTGGCGTGTGCAGCTCTCAAGAATGGCATGGGTCTCAGGCAGCTGGCCAGCTGGAGCTGCATCAGGCAACCACAAGGGGCCAAGAAAAATTATTTGTGCTTATTTTTAATTTTAAATGTTTTTATATCAAGCTTTTGTGTTTATTTCAAATTACAAATTGAAATTTTTGTTAAAAGCGGGGTTGGATGATGGTTAAGAAGAGGGGAGGTGTGAGGGTTACTCAAAAATAAAAAGGTGGTGTGATACTGAAAAGTTTGGGAACCATTGTGTTATAGACAAACAAATATTTTGGAGGATAAGCTTTCATGGGCAAAGATCTGACAAAGTAGGTCACTGACCAAAAAGCTTCTGGTCCAAAGTATCTGCTAGTTTATAAAGTGCCACAAGACTTCTCATTGTTTTTAAGGACACAGACTACAACAGCTAGCCCTCTGATACTTACACCCAGCAGAATTTCACTCACAGCGATCACACTGAAAATTATATGACCTGAGCTGGCTTTTATTCCATGTTTTATTCCAATCATTGTATATGGTATGAAAAAAAGGGGAAGTGAGCTGAATTCAAAACAATCTTTTTAAATGAAATGCCTTGATTGTTATGCTTATAAGCAGCACATGAGATCTTTTTAGAGGGACAAGGCAAGAACACTGCATGTATTAAAAATACAGTACCATTATATGATATGCATATAATATACATAGTTTACTCAGAGGCACACACGCAGTGTCTTGGGGTAGTTTACAGTTACTGAAGGTTGCTTTCTAATCCATTGGCCAGATGGAGATGGATTAGAGGTGAGCATGGAGCCAGGTTCTGTTGATCTGGCTCAATTCTCCGATGTTGACAAGACGAGAAGGGGAACCCACCCCTGTAGGGGTACACACATCTTTTATAGGTTTTAGTCCATAGTCCTGGTTCTGTCCCACTGCTCCAGGCATGATGAGTCACCAGTTTATGGCAGATGGGTTTAATCCTTTCCCACTGCCCCAGGTTTCTGTGTGACTCATCACCTACAGATGGGACTTAATCTTCCTCTCTGGGTGGGTCACTGCTGTAGAGTCCAGTTTTCATTGTTCTTCAGCAACTAAGTCTTTGTTGTCCAGACAAGCTGGCTCCAAAGGGTAACTCTCTAAGCATCTACATTCACACTTCCAGGGGACTCTCACACACCTCCACACTCTCACAGACAGCACAAAGTTTACAGGCTAATACAAAGTTAAAATGGAGTTTTAAATACACTATGGAAACTGGTACAAAGTGTCTATGAATATAAAATAACCAATATAAAGGTACAAAGTAGTATAAAATAACAAATCTAAAGAGTAATACAAAAAAGTCTGGTCTATTAAAAAAATACAGGGTGATAAAGATACATAGTAATACAAAGTTTTCACTAAAAGATACATTCCTATCCAGGGCAGCTACACACTCAACGTGGTGATGACTTCCTATCTTTGGAATTATGGCACGTAATGTGTTTGAAAGAAACCATTTTACATCTTCTGCTGTTATTTTTAACTCCCCAGGCATAACTATCATTCCATGGAACTACATTTAATTAAAAAAAATATCTTATCATTGTCAGAATTTTAGCCTTAGTTGTAAATACAGTTCGTAGATTATAATAGTTCCTTGCTGAAAATCTCAGGCTATTTTTGACACCATATTGTTTCACAAGACACCACAGAGTATAAATCTACTAATGTTATGGTACTTATTCCCTGAGGCCATGGCCATACTAGCCCCTGTCTTTTGAAAGGGGTATGCTAATGACCCACTTCAGTAGATGCTAATGAGGTGTTGCCGTGAATATGCAGTGCCTCATTAAAATAACGGCAGCCACACACATTTTGAAAGTGCCACTTTGGAAATGCATGCTGCTTGTGTGGGCAGGGGCCTTTCGAAAGGACCCCCCGGACTTCGAAAACCCCTTCTTCCCAATACCAAATGGGAAGAAGAGGCTTTTGAAATCCGAGGGCTGTTTTGAAAGGTCCCCAGCTACACAAGCGGCACGTTTTTCGAAACTGAAAGTGTCAGAGTGCGAAGCTGCCATTATGCTAACGAGGTGCTGCATATTCTTGGCAGTGCCTTATTAGCATATTCCAAACTGCCACATTACCATAGCCCCTCCCAAAGGAGGGAGCTAGTGTGGCCACAGCCTGAGTGTCTTGCCCAGCTTTACTCCTTACTGTAAAATTGAACAGCAGTGGGGGAAAATTTTAGACCCTCAGAATAGTGTTTACATGCAGATTTAAATTTTAATCTATGTGATTTACAATGTGTGCTTTTTACTATAGAGGTGTCTCTTTTTTGTAAATCAAAAGTTAATAGAAACCTTAAACAGTTCTAATTATTTCAAGTTTTTGTCACAAGTCAGTATCTGGTAAAATATCTTATTTCATATTGCTTCCTTTCCAGGAATGATATATTTGGTGGTAGTTTTTAAATAATCAGGATAACTTCCTGAGGTATGAAAGTTATTTTGTATAGTTTTGTAATAATCTGTATAATTGGAGGAATGAATATGTTTGAAATGATGTATTTCACAACAAAATTGCCAAGTTAGATTCATGACAAGTAATAATATTTAGTCATTTCCTAATACTGTTGGGTTTGCAAGATGAATTTGTCCTCCCATCTGGAAATATTCTATGCCAGTTAATCCCTGGTATGTTTCTAATGGGATTGATAGAATTAATCTGGGAAGGAATCTTGAAAAAAGTAAGCGTATACTATGCACCTCTACAGATTCTGACCAACAGCATAAGGCTTTTAGCCAGTCTAGTCAAAGGAATTTACATAATATTCATTCCAGAGTCATTGGTAAATAATCCTACCGTTAAAATTCTACTTGGTTATGGCTCTTAGTTTTGGTTGTCAGTGCGTCCCTGTGCCGGCTCTTTGAGATTCTTCTAAAGCCGTGGTTTCCTGGAGTGTGCATGGCACAGACTCCTCAATTCCTTTTCTACTGTCCTTAGCTGCAGATGGAGCCTTGTTACTTTCTGTAAAGAAACTGGAGTTCAGTTAGTTTGTCAACATTCTTAGTCATTATCCTAGTCCAAGCTCTCTCTCCTTGTTATAGTACAAAAAAAAAAAGTTAAATTTTGGCTGTGGCACCATCATGCCAGGCTCCCCTGGTTTTAAGCAGTGTGCCACATGTAACGACGCAATGCCCACCTCAGATAGCCATGCATCATGTATCAAGTGCCTTGGTGAAGGCCACCAAACACAATTCTGTGTACGGTGCTCAAGTCTCACAGCAAGAGCCCAAAAAGAATGAGTTAATCGTTTCAAGACTTTCCTATATGAGATGTCTTTATAGCCACCAGCCTTGGCTAAATCTACAGCCATGGGTGAGGACTCCAAACAACTCCCAGCCTCTTAAGGGTCTGGGTCCCTCTCCAGCCCATTTCTGGCCTTCGATGCCATCTGTATGGGTCGCATGAGGAGGCAGAACCATCCTCGTCTCCCTGGCACTGTCCCTGCAGGCACCGCCAAAAAAAGGCACATTAGGTGCTGAAATGAAAGTCTGCAACATCAAATTCTTTGGCATTGACAAGCCCTCTGCTGGTCAAGATGAAGTGGACCACACCAGCGTCTGTGCCTGCAGGCTAGTCCATTGACTCCAGGTGCCAGATCTGATGGTGCCAGTGTCTTCTCATCTCAGACTTCTACCCTGTTCATCCATGGCAGGATCCTCCACTGGTTCCAGCCACTGGGCTGCACCATCCTCCTTCTCCTCCTCCTCCATGGTTAGCCTGTTCTTACTCCTCACTGGAGCAACAGTGGGCATCATAGTCTGAACCATTTTGACACCGGCAGACTCAGTTGGCAGCATCCTTGCTGTTGGAGTCACACCTGCAATTGTTGCAACCATCTATGGCTCAGTTGCCTCCATTGGAGTGCCTTGGCACCAAAGGATCTTTCCCCAAAAGGGAGGGGGCTTCCCCTTTGCACACATCCTCTTTTTCAGTAGACGATGCAGTGCCTGGCATGTCACCCCTGCCACCAATGACGCCAAATCATTCCAAGACCTTGTCCGCTGGGTGGCACAATGCTGGGATAAGGACACCCACAGCGTCCCAGCACCAGACACTCTCCACCATTATCAAGGAGGGCCATATCACTGCCAGCATGGCTGTACAGTCAACTATGGATATTGCTGTCATTAATGCCTGTGAATATTATCTTTACTTGCCTTTGTATTTCAGAGAGATCTGATGGTTGCTGTTTTCAAAAATTCTAAAGAATTTATATGAAACTGCCTGATGTGATAATTATTACTTGAGCTGCAACATAAATTTGATTAGCTGTTTATGACTTCCATGGGCTCTTTGTATAATGGGAATTGAAGAATAATGGATAATGTAAAGATTGCTATTAATGAGACTTAACTGATAGAATATGCAAGTATTAGAAAAATAAAATACAATTCATTTGCCTTTATTCTCTTACCAAGAGCAGTTTTCATAACTGACACATTCTGAGAGACGTCAGTATAATATTTTATTAAGAAGTACTGCTTAATCACCTGCTCTAACCATCTAGAAATAATGCTAAGTGAGAAGAGACTCACTTTTTCCTGATTACCAATCCCTTGTGACCTTGGGGAAAACACAGCCTCTCTCTATTCACTTTCTCCATTTGGAATATGGGAATAATGAATAGCACACCTGTGAATCATTCCAAACCCTCTGATGCAAGTTTTCATATAAATTTCAGTGTATTACTGTTTTTATTAAAGCACAGAAAAACTGAAATCCTGCTCCTGCCAACATACATGCTCAACTGTAATGTTGTTTGTGTAAAATCTCATTTCAGCCTATACAAATACATGAATAAGGCTATGCAGAAGTGTTTGGTACAGAATAGATTTGGAAGGTGATTTTTATTTTACATAAATGTACATGTAAGTTTAGTTGGTACCACCATGCATGTACCATGTGTGTATATGTTGTGTACACACTCAGAACCTCAGTTACTAACTAACCAGTCAATCACACAATTCATGTGGAATTGGAAGTATACAATCAGGAAGCAGCAGAGACCAAAGAAAAAAGAAACACATCACAGTACAGTAAACCCTCAAAATGCATGTTAAGCACAACTCAAAATCCCACTTCCCCTGGCCGTGGCTCAATGCACATGGCCGTGGTTCAACCCACTGCCCAATCCTGCTCCCCTCCCCGCCAACCTTAATGAGTCTCCAGATCAACACTCTCCCCCTCCCGCCCCCAATTTCAAACATCCTGCATGTGGCCCTGGCTCAACCACCACCCTGGTTCAAACCCCTGCACCTAGCTCTGGATCATCACCCCTTGGCACGGCCTTTGTGCGTAGCCCTGGTTCAATCCCCATGTCTCTCTGCAGCCCTACCTCACCCCCTCCCACAGCGCCAACTCGCCACTAGGCTTAACCATCCAACTGCCTCCTCAAACCCAGGACTTATTTTTCAAAAGGAGCTCCAAGTGCTCCTGCTGCTTGCCCGGCTACAGAACGTGCATTCCATGTGGGAGAAATCGCCGTAACCCCCCCCCCCACCCCCAACTTATGTGAAATTCCATTTGTGCATGGGAATGCAACCTTCCTATAAATCAAGGCACTACTGTACTATGTCAAAAGTAAACTAGTAAAATTAATTTTTTAAAATTGACAAAGTAAGGCAACTGTTTGTGTTTTGTTTCATTTGAATTAAGATGGTTACAAGAATCCTCTCTTGCACAGTAACATTTCAAAGCTCTACTTAGTCAAGGTTGTGAATTTTTTGAAGAAAAACCAACACATTTTCAGAGTTATGAACTTCCATTCCGAAAGCACTGGTAACGCTGAGGTTCTACTGTAAACAAATTCTAGTTAAATAAAGTGCATTTGGGTTGGATACACAGTTTAAATGAGCTCACCTTCATTCAAAACATTTAGGGCTGATATCAAAAAGGACGTTTCAGATTTCAAAGAGGCAAAGTGTTAGAAATGAACACAAGCCAAACTGAAGTACCTGGACACGTTGTGTACTCCATTCTGACTTTCATATTCATATCTTACAACTGCAACCTGCCAAACAAGATCACCATAAGACTAAGGAATATGAAATATATTGTGAAGTGCTTATTCCTCTTATCACTTTCTCACAATTAAGAATGAGTAGGAAAGGCCTGGCTGATGGAAGTTAATTTGTTTTCATTCTTCTTTGTACTTTTCCCATAGATAAACATCATTCAAGGTATAGTTGCAGAAATCAACATAAAGACGGGTGAATCTGAGTGCCAGTATTACAAAGAGCGGCTCATTTATCTAGAAGGCCAAAAGGACTCGCTGATTGATAATTCGCGTGTGGTGTGTTGTCATGGGGAATTAAAGAACAACAGAGGAGTGGTAAGGAGCAAGTACTTTTTTAAGATAAGGTATTGTGGTAAAATATATCTTCAGTGCTATAGTATTAAAAGTTAGGTTAGAGAGGATCAGGATCTATGCTTGGAAGATAGAATAGAAATGAGTAGCAAGAAAACTGTATGCAGTTTCTATGTTTGGACAGATCTGGATTTATTTAAGAATCAGAGAAACTGTTAAATTTCAATAAAAAGAAAATCTTGACAGTAAAGCCTCCTTAAAAAAACAGAAAACAACAACAAAAAGCACCAACTTTCTCAGAGAAATAGTGCTGGTATTTCTACACAGCAGCTGAGAGGTCTGACTTCCCATGTGCATAGACAGATTCACATAAACTCAGCTCTGCAACTGAGAGTTGTGAAACCTCAAGCATAACATTTAGTTTCCGTTATGAATAAGACCCATATTGTGCAAGATGCTCTAGGACCACTACTTTCACAGTTAGTATAGAGACAGAAAAGTATTTTTTTGTTTACTCCTTAGTTTACATTAATTGAATCTGTGGGTGTGTGTGTGTATATGTATATATATATATGTACATAAATTAGTTCACCATCAGTGTTCTAAGGGGAAGTAGGGAGGAGAATGCCAGTGAGTGTGGTGAACAAATGTATGTCTCTTTATGCCTGAACAAGGAAAGCTAAAAGTGAATATATATTGTTAAAAGTACACAGCTGTAGTAGTATATAGTTTAAATAAACATTGTTCAGTGTCTTTTAAAAAGGAATAATATATTTTCCTTTATATGCTTTTTAATAGAAACTGCATGTTTTCCTGTTTCAAGAAGTGCTGGTGATTACCCGAGCTATTACTCATAATGAACAACTCTGCTACCAACTATACCGGCAGCCCATACCAGTAAAGGATCTTGTTCTGGAAGATTTGCAGGATGGAGAAGTGCGACTGGGAGGATCCATACGTGGTGCATTTAGCAACGAGAGAAGTATGAATAATACACTTTTGATTTGAAACGTGTATCATGAGTTCATAGGAAATAGATTAACAGAAGAGTTTAGAGCATGAGCTTTCGTGAGTTAACTCACTTCGAAGTGAGTTAACTCACGAAAGCTCATGCTCTAAACTTTTCTGTTAGTCTATAAGGTGCCACAGGACCCTTCGTTGCTGCTACAGATCCAGACTAACATGGCTACCCCTCTGATACTAGGAAATAGATGAAACGTTGAAACCTTCCTTCAGTTAAAACAATGTGCTAGATACAAAATTTGACCTTTCTAATTGTAATAATGCAAGACTCTAGATGTCTGTTTTAAAAATTCACCATATCAATAATGTGATTCCCTCACATGCCTATAATGCATTGGGAAGTGGAAAGGGGAGCAGACTCGAGCTACAAAACAAAAACTTTTAGGATCCGAGTGTATTTTGAAATTGTGTAGCCTATTTAGAAACCTTATGACGCGCTATTGTGATTTTTTCATCTCATTATGGAGGCACTGACTCCTACTTCACAGTTAGGGCTATCAGCCTGCAAATATTTATGCATATGCTTAATGTTTACCATGTGAGTCATCCTTGTAAAGTCAAAAGGACTACTCATATTATTCAAGTTAAGTGTTTGCCAAATCAATGCCTGTAATTAACCAGGTTTCATCACGAACCACAGTTTTACCTTATTTAACTTCTGCATGAGGTAATTTTAAAAGTTTTTTGTGATTGACTTACATTGTGGTTTGCAGGTAAGAGGGGTCCCAACCTGCCATGAGGTTGCCCAGATAGAAATGACCCAAGGTCCTTGGATTTATGGGTTTCTAAAATAGCCAGGATGAAGCAGTCCAGTAAGCCCTAGATCTTCGTACAGCATCTTAGTATTTTAATGTACTCACTTATTAAAAATACATATACCAAAGCAATCCATGGACATATTTTGTTTTTCAGTTAAAAACTTCTTTAGAATCAGCTGCAAAAGCGGATCACAAAGCCAGTCACACTCGCTACAAGCCAATGACTCCTTCAACAAACAGCAATGGCTTAACTGTATCCGACAAGCGAAAGAAACAGTTCTGTGCGAAGGAGAGGCTGGAACACTGGATTCAGAAGGACATTTCCTGATCTACCCAAATGGGAGTAGGGTACCACAGGGAGGAAGCAGGCTTGAGCAAATGGACCAATCAGACAATGAGTCAGACTGTAGTATGGACACTAGTGAAGTCAGCACTGATTGTGAACGTATGGAACAGATAAACTCGTGTGAAAATGACAAACAGATAGAAACAAATATGACATAAAATTACAATCCATGGAAGTAAACTTGTCTTACCTGTACAGTATTTGCATTCCATAAATGGAGCAGTTTAGAAAAGCACTTTTTTGTGACAATGTCAACACACGCTCGTGTGTGTGTGTGTGTGTGTGTGTGTGTGTAGTACTGTAGCTGCAGATGTGTAAGCTGCAATCTGTTAGACCTCCTATATTGTGATATTTCCATTTAGATCTGGGTGGATGAAAGAGGTACTTTACTGGTTATTTTCATTGTCCTGCTGGTAGAAGGAATCTCTAAACTCCTGCTTATATATTACTTAATGAGTCTCTCTATGGTTTAGTGTTCTATTGGACCTCTAATGTGGCACCTAAAGACAGGGATTTTGTAATGGGTCTTAAAAGATGTATCAAAGTTTGCATTTTGTTAGGAATGGAATTTTCAGAAATTCAGATGTCTACAAAAATAATATCCTGGAATAAGATAAATTGGTTATTGTGGTAAATTAACAGAAAATGTAAAGAGTCAGCCATGTCAACAATTATTCTTTAGGAATTAATTTTAAAAAGGTATGAAAGCACTCTGAAGATTGAGCAAACCAATATAGTAGTCTAGTCAATTACATGGGACAGCAAATGCCCATGGTTTATGTGTAAGCACACAGTACTAAAATCAACTGAAAGAAAAATTAAGCTGAAAATTCAGTATTAGCTGAAGTGCTCAGACTGTTGGGTATTTGTAAATAAAAAGCAGGTAGTTTGCTCACAGTGTCCTGTGTACGTGTATTATCCTGACTAGGATAGGAAGAATCTTTAAAAAAAGAAAAAAGAAGAATAGGCACTGCTGTCTCAAACTTTCATTGAGGCCCCTTCCCCCCAACATGTTTGTAAAAACTCCGTGGCCCATCTTTACCACAAGTACTATTTTCCAGTACATAAAACAGGGCCAGTGTTAGTGAGCAGAAAGCAGAACAACTGCCTGGGGTCCCATGCCACATGGCACCCCATGAATCTAAGTTGCTCAGTCTTCTGCTTCAGCCCTGGGTGACGAAGCTCAGGGTCCCAGACTTCAGCCTGCCTTTCTGCCGTAGTCCCAAGCAAGTCTTACACTGGTCTTAACTGGCAGACCTCCTGAAACCTGCTCATGACCCTTCCGCTCATAGCCCTGGATCCACCAAACCACTTCAGTGAAAACTACTGAAATATACCATCCAGCATTTTGCACTCCACTCACCTGACTTAGTTACTTTTAAGCATCACTAAAGTTAAAACATCCCAAGATTTTATATGAATGACTGTTTACAATTTCATGTAGGTTGTTTGTTTTGTTTTGTTTTTTTAAGAAATAACAGTCTCATAAATGGTGCTGAACTAATATCTATTAGGACACAGTAGAAAAACTTTAAAGAAAAAAAGGAATTTATTTTCCTTTAGGAAATATGACATCCTTTATATTTTTGTCAAGTTTAGTGTAAAATTTTGCTGTATCTAACCTCATACTGTAATTGGAACCACTGTTGTGCTTTCTGGTGGCTGATGTAGTCTGTAATTTTAATCTGACTAGTTACGATGAGGCAGATCAACAATTTAAAATACAGTCTGAAACAATGTGCTATGGCCTACTTGAGGAATTTTTGTTTCACCTTTTTGTTCTCAATACAGAAAATAATCCTGATGTACTGAATGGTAAAGTAGACTGCAAAATGTATGTCCTTGCTAATTGACATGATCCTTGGTTCTATAAAACTTCAGGATAACCTGTGCAAATTAGATGCACACTGGCACAAGCAGTAAAAATGCTAAGTTATTGCCAAAAATGTGTTTCCAATGCTTTATAAGTTTACAGAAAGAACAGCAAATGTCATTTACCTTGTACATAGGTCATGAAGTGCATTAAAGGAATCAGTGTGACAAGATAATCAATAAAAAACAAGGTATATTGCTTTTTAGAAAAATACTGTGGTCAGTTTTACCCTGTTGTAGAACATACGGCTGTATTTATAGTTTTTAAAAAATGATTTTTTCTATTGCAGGCATGTAATTTATTTAAACTGCTTCATTATTAGAACTGAACGTTTGAACATGCCAATGAAGAAAAAAAATAGGACAATGGAACAGTTTCAAGATGGAAAAAAACAAAAATATATTAGGCTATGACCTTTTCATATGACAACTATTGGCCAAAATGTTAGCAAAAAGCATGTTAAAAACTGACTTGTGGAAAAAGAGCAGGGAATTACGTTAGTGAAATATTTGTGTATAATGGCCTTAAATTTTTGGAAGCATTTCAAATAAATTTACATTAAACAGTTGTACTTTTTAATTATTTTGATTGCTTATTATCCAAGGAGCTGATTAGGAATTTACAGCGGGCTTTCAACAGTACTGCAAAAAATACATGAGCCCGAGAAACAGAAGTATGTCAGCCTAACCCAGGGTCAGTGACAAAAAGAGCCATTTTTAAAAAAAACTCAATTCAAAAGCTGCAATGAATGTGGATTTATGAGAGGGTCCTTAATAATGTCAAAGCATAGATTTTGTAATCCCTGTTTCAAGAAGTGTGTGCACACAATGATTTGTAATGTGATATGTTTACTTCAGAACGTTCTCAAATTTTTTACATATTCTATTTCCTCACCCTTTGTGTGTTTGTCCTATCATCTTCCTGACTTTCACTCTCAAACCCACTTTAATTATGCCAGTTTTACTTCACATTTAATTTTTTGCTTAAAATGCATGTTGCCCTTCACAGCAGGAATGCTGGAAGCCTCCTTTTCAAAAATCACAACTATTATAGCAACACAATCGAAACAGATACAGTGGCATATCCAACATTGCACTGCACATATTAAAGGGAGAATCATCCAACATTTTGAGGTGACAATTTGTCATTTAGCTATGAGTAGTTCATTATTGGGCTTTTAGATGTTCACACAGTTTATCAAAAAATAATCAGGCCAGTGCTTTTGTTTTACTTTGCAATTACAGTGTCAGGAGCCACAAAGAAGTCCTCACAAAGTCACATGTGGCTCCAGAGCTGCAACTGGCAGACCTGTGGCCTAGCCTTTGCTGTAGACAGCATTTGGTTGACAGAGTTCTTCCTTCAACCCACCTGTTGCTTCTTGGGATGTGAGTTAACTACAGTTACAACCTGGTTATTGAGGAGTCCTAATACTTGGGTGTACAATACAGGGCAAACATGGGGCTTCTCCTATACTGCTAACTAGTGGAATGCAGCAACTTCTGCTAATAAGGGGACAATAGAGGGATTTTTCCCACCCCCATGCTGCTAACAAGGGGACTGATTGGAGCCCAGGACAGCAATTCTTCTAAAAATAGCACATACTTTCTATCTATGGAAACACACTAATCCTATCCACATCTGGTAGTTTTTCAGAGTGAATAATGTGGGAAATCGGAATGTCTGGAGACCAAGTAAATTGCTGAACAAGATTTTTGTAAGCTCTTTTATCCAAAAATGTTAACAGCAACACCTTATTCAGAATTTTAACTTGGCTAAGTGCTTTATGCCTAAGTTTACTCTGCATTTTAAACCAAATGACTCTTCTTCCAATCCTAAAAGTCATTAGATTTGATCCCAAAGCACAGCTCCTTTCAGCATAAGGGGTGTGTGTTTGTGTGTATTTATATGATTGGTTAAGAAACGTGGGATTCTCTTAAATTGAACATTACTCTCTAAATATAAGATTGTTTTCTCAAATGCAGTCTGTAATAAATCTAATTCATAATCAGAGTAAAGTATTTTACAAATCAATATACACTTACCCCTCAATTTATAAACTTTCTATTTGTGAATTTTCACTACAACAAATAATGTGAATTTATACCAATTTTTTCAATTTACGAACTTATTTTTGGTACAAAGAAGAGCCAAGTGTCCACTTCATAAGTAATGAATGCGGAGGAATACAGCAGAATGCAGTAAGAGGCTGACGCGTTTCCCTCAGCAGCCCAATTTTTTGCAGTTGGTTTGCATGCTTCATTGTCTTTGTGTCAGCTTGACTGAGTGACATTCTTCAAATATATCTTTGTTATTTGTGATCAACATGGGTCCTAGACGTGAAAAAGTTTAATCAGGAGCTCTCTCAAAGGCCAAGAAACCAAAGAAAGCAATATCCATAGCTACCAAACTTGAAGTTATTAAAAGAATTGAAGAGGGCAAGCAATGAAAAGACACTTGCGGCAATGAACTTAGCACCATCGAGAGTGTGTACAATCTTTGTGCAGAAAGAAAAGAAATGGCAGAAATGTATGCTGGTGAAGCTAAAAGTTGCATTAAATAACAAAAGCCAGGGATGCAGTAATGGGTTATAGGCATCCTTTGATCCCGAGGGATCATGGGTTTGCACCCTAGTTGGACTGAGTTGAGCAGCATCTTCTGGGGCTGTGCAATCCAATGCGGGAGTGGCAGTCCTTTCCGTACTGTGAGCAGCAGTAGGCAGATGTCGCTCTGGTATCATGGGCACGGATCTTCCTGAGGGCTTTCCTCTCTTCTGCTTCCTTCACCAAGGTAGTTTCATACATAAGAGCTTCCTTCACTTCCTGTTTCCAGGCATGCCTGTCTGAGGCGAGCAAATGCCAGATGTTCACACTGATAGAGCGCTGAGGTCATGCTTGCACCATGTCCTTGTAGCACAATTTAGGTTGCCCTTTCAGCCTCTTTCCAGACACCAGTTCGCCGAAGAGGAGGTCCTTCGGTATTCAGCCATCTGTCATGCATGAAACATGGCCCAGCCAGCACATACGCCTCTTTTTGAGAAGGGTGAACATGGAGGTGGTGCCTGCCCTCTCAAGCACTGCGCTATTGGGGACCTTGTCCTGAGTATGCGTCTAAGGCAGCGCGTGTGGAATGTGTTGAGCCGCTGCTCTCGTTTTGAGTGCAAAGTCCATGTTTCACTGGCGTACAGCAATGTGCTCAAAACACAGGCTGTGCAGACCTGCACCTTGGTGTGTACAGTGAGCTTATTGTTAGCCCATACTCTCTTCGTCAGCCTGGAGAACATTGTGGCGGCTTTTCCAATGCGCTTGTTGATCTTGCTATCAAGTGACAAGGTGTCAGAGATCGTCGCGCCTAGGTACACGAACTCACGGACGACTTCCCGTTCAGTAATGGGTAAACCATAATGAATGCAACATGCCTTTGAGCTTTCTCAACATAAGGGACAGCCCCTTTCTCTGGTCGAGGATCTGAACAAGAAAGCCAAGGAAAAGAAGCAAGTTTGGGCCACCAAAGAAATGTTCAAAGAAAGTCACAGTTGGTTTGAATGCTTAAAAGTGCATTCACATTAGCACAGGCTGCATAGTACAGGTGAAGCAGCATCTGCTGACATTCAGGCAGCTAACATTTTCCCAATTGCATTCCATCAATTAACTGATGAAGGGGAACATTCTACAGAACAAATCTTTATTGCTGACAAAATAGGGCTTTTCTGGAAAAAATGCTGTCGCAAACCTGTATTTCAAGGGACAAAACAAAAGCAACAGGGTTCACAGCCTTGAAGGATCAACTGACATTACTGCTTGGTGGAAATTTGGAAGGAGACGTGAAATTGAAGCCTCTCCTTGTTTACCATTCAGAAAATACAAAGGCACTCAAAGGCGTCATTACTTGTGGTATGTCATTCTAATCAAAAGGCATAGATGACAAAGCACGTGTTTATAGAGTACATAAGCTACTTTTTATCATTCACCTCTAAATATTGTGCTGAAAATAATCTGGATAATAAATGTCTGCTGATCCTTGATAATGCTCCCCGTCATCCTATCAGTGTTGAAGACTATGGTGATAACATTTGAGTGGGGTTTTTTTGCCCCCGAATACCATTTCTATCCTTCACCCAATGGATCAAGGTGTCATTGCTACATTTAAAACTTAGTATCTGCAACTGGTGATGAGGTATCTAATATTTGCATGAGACAGAAGACAAACCAACAATTAAGCAGTTGTGGAAGAACTACAGCATCAAGCTGGCTATTGAAAATAGCACAACTACATGCAATAAAATTACTCAAAGTATCCGGAATGGTGTTTGGAAACAGCTATTGCTGAAATATGTTCATGGTTAGTGTGGTTTTGAGGGTGAAGTGAAAGACATTCAAATTCTGTCATGCAAGCACAAATCAATCAGGAAGGCACAGATGATGATCAAGATCTGTTATTGTCACATGGTCAATGACTGACTAAAGAGAAGTTACTCACCGTAGTAACGATGGTTCTTCGAGATGTGTCCCCACGGGTGCTCCACATTAGGTGTCGGGCTCGCCCCGGCGCTGCAGATCGGATCTTTCCAGCAGTTTCTGCCGGACCGCGCATGTGCCAGCACGCACCGCTCCCCTGCGCGCTCCTGGCCGCGTGCGCTATCCGGTCCCCGCCAGTTCCTTGACCAACCGCCTCGGATGCTCCTGAAAAATACCAAACACAGATCCGAAGCGGGGAGGATGGGCGGGTGGTGGAGCACCCACGGGGACACATCTCGAAGAACCATCGTTACTACGGTGAGTAACTTCTCTTTCTTCCTCGAGTGTCCCCGTGGGTGCTCCACGATAGGTGACTACCCAGCAGTAACCCAAGAAAGGAGGTGGGTAATCGGTTTATGTGCAGCTGGCCCCAAAAGGACCGCTGTCGAGAGGCGGGTATCCTCTTGAAATACCCAGTGTAGGGCATAATGCTTGGTGAAGGTGTCATAAGATGACCAGGTTGCTGCTCTGCAAATGTCTTTTAGCGCGATGCCCTTGAAAAAGGCTGTTGATGCCACCACCGCCCGGGTGGAATGAGCCCTAGGTGGGGCCAGTAAAGGAGTCTTTCGAAGTTCGTAGCACATCTTTATGCAGGACACAATGTGCTTCGAGATTCTTTGTGAAGAGAGACCCCCTCCTTTTGATCTGGGAGCGAGAGAGACTAAGAGTCTGTCTGTTTTCCGGAAGGACTTAGTTCTGTCTATGTAGAAGGCCAACGCCCTCCTCACGTCCAGGAGTTGCAGGCGTGCCTCCTTGTTGGAGCTATGATGCTTCGGGTAAAACGAGGGTAAAACTATAGGTTCATTAAGATGGAACTCTGAAGAAACTTTCGGAACAAAGGCTGGGTGCAGCCGTAAGGTTACCGCCTCCTTTGAGAATACCGTGCAGGGTGGCGTTGCCATAACTGCTGCGAGCTCACTGACCCTGCGAGCTGACGTGATTGCAAGAAGGAAGGTTGTCTTTATCGTAAGGAGATGGAGGGAAACCGTGACTAAGGGTTCAAAGGGTGGTCCCGTTAGCGCCCTGAGCACCAGGTCCAAGCTCCACGATGGTGGAAGCGGTTTCCGAGGGGGGTACAGGTTTACCAGCCCCTTCAGGAACCTGGTAACAATAGGATGGGCAAACACCGTGGGCCCTTCGTCTTCATGCCGAAAAGCCGATATAGCGGCGAGATGGACCTTCAACGAGGAGAGGGAGAGCCCGCATTTCTTGAGGTCCAGTAAGTATTCTAGTATGACAGGCATAGGCACTTCAAGGGGATCTAACTGCTTGGTGGAACACCATGCAGTGAATCGAGTCCATTTCTGTTTGTAGGTCTTCCTGGTGGAGATCCTTCGGCTACTTTCCAGGACTTGTTGCACTCCCTCTGTACATGTACCTTCTAGGGAGCTGAGCCATGGATTAACCATGCTTGTAGGTGCAGGCCTCGGGGGTGAGGATGCACTATGGACCCCTGGGCCTGCATGAGCAGGTCCGGCGCCACCGGAAGGGGAAGCGGTGGACGATCCAACATGCGGAGAAGCAAGGGGAACCATTGCTGTTGATCCCGTGTGGGGACCACTAGGATCATGCGGGCTCTCTCCCTCCTGGCTTTCTGCAGGACCTTGTGGATGAGCACCGTGGGGGGGAACGCGTAAAGCAGTGGGCCCTTCCATGAAATCGTGAACGCGTCCCCCAGGGACCCCCGCCCTAGTCCTGCCCTTGAGCAGTATTGGGGGTACTTCTTGTTGTGCTGAGTGGCAAACAGGTCTATCTGGGGAAACCCCCATGCCTGAAAAATCGGTCGTAGCAGATCGGAGCGGATCTGCCACTCGTGTGTGAGTGCGAAGTGCCTGCTCAGCTAGTCTACCTTCACATTGTGAGCGGCTGGTAAGTACAAGGCTTTCAACATTATATTGTTGGCGATGCACCAGTTCCACAGCCAGACTGCTTCCGCGCATAAGGCACGGGATTGAGCTCCGCCTTGTCGGTTTATATAAAACATGGTGGAGATATTGTCTGTTTTGATCCCGAATACCTTGCCTTGTATGTGGTCTTGAAAGTGTTTGCAGGCGTTGAACACTGCTCTGAGCTCCAGAATATTTATATGCAGTGACTGTTCCGTAGGGGACCACAGTCCTTGTGTCACCTTTTCGCCAATATGTGCTCCCCACTCTATGTGGGAGGCGTCAGTGGTGAGAAAAATGAGATTTGTGGTTGGTGAAAGGGTACCCCTGTTAGCATGTTCTTGGGGTTTACCCACCATTGCAGGGATCTGCGCACCTCTGTCGTGGGCGACACCACCCTGCAGACGGTATGGGATGCCGGCTTGTAAACGCTCGCCAGCCAATGTAGGTTGCGCATATGCAATCTGGCATTCTGTACCACGAACGTTGCTGCTGCCATGTGGCCAAGCAGCAGCAAGCACGTTAAAACTGGCACCGTGGGGCTGTATGTAATGACTTGTACCAGGGAACCGATAGCGCGAAAGTGAGCATCGGGTAGATAAACTCTTGCTGTGATAGAATTTATGCGTGCCCTTATGAATTCTATGTCCTGTGTGGGGTCGATCTTTGATTTCGTAAGGTTGATGACCAGGCCCAGCGAAGAAAACATGTTTGCTGTTACGCGTATCATGCGTAGTACCTCCTCTTTCGAGGCCCCTTTCAGTAGGCAGTCGTCCAGATATGGGAATATAAATACCCCGTCTGTGCAGGTAGGCTGACGACACTGCCAGGGTCTTGGTAAAGACTCTGGGGGCCGAGGAGAAGCCAAACGGCAGAACCTTGTATTGGAAATGTTCTTTGCCGACCATAAACTGGAGAAAACGTCTGTGAGCTGGGTGGATCGTTATATGAAAATACGCATCTTGTAAGTCGAGGGCTGCAAACCAATCTCCATCGTCCAGTGCCGTGAGTATAGAGGTGACTGTGATCATCCGAAAGCGTTGTTTGCGCAAGTACCGGTTGAGGCCTCGAAGATCTAAGATGGGCCTCCAGCCTCCTGTTTTCTTCTCTGTGAGGAAGTATCGTGAATAAAACCCTTTCCCTTGAAGTCGCTCTGGCACTCTTTCGACCGCCCCTATAAGCATCAGGTGGTCCACCTCATGCTTGTGTTTCGCCTCTTGGGAGGCATCCCTGAGATGAGGCCTGGGCGGAGGTCTTGGCGGTGGGAGCGACTGAAAGGGGATCACGTAACCCGTGGCTATGATCTCTAGTACCCACTTGTCTGTGGTGATCTTTTGTCATTGTGAGTGGAACGGTCAGAGGTGATGATGGAACGTTAATTGTGGATGACATTGCGCGATGGTAGTAATAGTGCAGCCCTCGATCTGTCCATCAAACTTGTTGCCTTTGGGCCTGCCCCGAGGATGCATGGCCTTGTTGGGAACGTCGCCTGGGAGTTCTGTACTGTTGTTGCTGTTGATGCCGCCCTTGGTCGTAGCCCCGTTGGTACTGAGCACGCTGAGGTTGGTACGGGTATCGCCGTTGTTGAGGGTAATACTTTTTTTTCTGTATGGAGGGGTATAAATACCCAGTGTTCTGAGTGTGGCTCTTGAGTCTTTACTGGAATGAAGGACCGAATCAGTTGACTCTGCAAACAACTTCTGCATGTCAAAAGGGAGATCAACAATTTTTGCCTGCAGATCCCTCGGGATACCCGATGTCTGGAGACAGGATTCCCTGCGCATGACCACTGCCGTAGCCGTTGAGTGTGCCGCCGTGTCCGCTACGTCCAGGGCAATCTGGACTCCCGTCCTTGAGGCTGCATAGCCCTCTTGCACGATGGCCTTCAGCACCGGTTTCTTATCTTCTGGAAGCGAATCCATGAGAGAAGTAAGCCTGGAGTAATTGTCGAAATTGTGGTTCGCTAGATGTGCTGCATAATTGGTCATTCTCAGCAGCAGGGTGGAGGAGGAGTATACCTTTCTGCCAAATAGCTCTAGCTTCTTGGCATCTCTGTCTGTTCCCCCCACTTTGTACTGGGAAGTCTTCGATCTCCGCTGAGACGATTCTACCACCAGAGAATTTGGTTGTGGGTGACTAAACAGAAACTCCATGCCCTTCGCCGGGACGAAGTATTTCTTATCCGCCCTCTTGTTTATAGGTGGAGCGGAAGCCGGGTCTGCCATATGGTAGTAGCAGACTCCATGATTGCTTCATCGAGCGGGATAGCGATTTTGGATGAGGCCGAAGGCTTCAGGTTTTTGAGGAGCTTGTGGTGCTTCTCCTGCACCTCTGCTGTTTTGGATGCCTTGCGTGAAAGCCACCCTTTTAAACAGCTCCTGAAACTGTTTGAGGTCGTCCGGGTGGGCAACATCCGCGGGGGCCATAGCCTCGTCGGGGGAGGACAAGGAGGAACCACTAGGGTAGACCTCCCTTGAACTCTCAGGGTCCTGCTGCCAGTGGTACACCCTCTCACTAGAGCCTTGCGAGGGAAAATCTCGGGGTTCCAGAATCAGCTTCCCTTGAGACAGCTGTGTTTCCGTCCCCGTTCGTGAGTGCCCGCGGGGGTACTGGGCGGTCGAGGGGGACCTGCCCCTGGGTGTATGCCTGTGGTGCCTATGCCCGGCGTGATAAGGATGACCGTGGCAGCACGGGCACGGTTCCTGGGATGGAGACCTGGACCACTCTCGAGGTGTATACCCCCGATGTCTGGGGGAGCGAGATCGTCTGGACGATTGAGACAATGGTGAAACTGGTTTATGGTACTACTCCAGAGGGTCAAATCCCACAAAGGCGAGGGTGGCCCGAGCCATGGTGAGGCTGGTTGGAGGAACGGGGAAGGAGGCTCCAGGTAGGCTGGGGGAGACCCATGTCTCCTGGTTGGTGTACACAGCATAAGGGGAGGACTTGTTGAGAGCAGCCCTGCAGCCCTGTCCAGAGAAGGGCTGCGGTGCCGGGTTTTCGCTGTTGCCTTTCCCCTCCCCTGCGGGGCTGGCTCCGCCCCTCCCCGTGCCGGGGATCTCGGCCCCGCTGTCGGCGCTGCGCTCGGCACACTCATCTGCGGTGCTGCGCGGGTGGTCTCCTCCGGTGCCTGCAGGCTACGTGCCTGTTGGCCCTGCACTGTTGGTGTCGCGGGGGTCTGTGCTGCTTGCGGCAGTGCCGCCGGTTCTGGCGCTTGCCTGGCTGCCGCTCTGAATGCGCGGGCCGGCTGTTTAGTAATCGGAGGCTCAACCTCTGCCACGTGCGCTGCTGCGCTGCCGCTCGTTTGTGACTGCGGCTGGGGGCTATGAGCTATGCCCGTCCCGCTCGCTGTGACCGCCGGCAGGGATCGGGCTGGAGAGAGCTTCCTCCGTTTTTGCACTGAGGGGATGAGGGACACCGCCTTCCTTTTATGGAGCCCTGCGGGTCCCTCCGGTTGAGGCCTCTCTGGCACCTCTGGCTGGAGGGCCTTGTCAAACAGCAGCATTTTCAGCCGCATTTCTCTGTCCTTTCTGACTCTGGCCGTGAGCTTTGCACAGAAGGAGCATTTCTGGGTGACGTGTGGTTCCCCCAGGCATCTGATACATTGACTGTGCCCATCAGAGGCCAGCATAGCTTCACGGCAGGACTCACACTTCTTGAATCCTGAAGAGGACATTGCGGTGGGTCTTTGAGCTGTTAATAGGGTACTTAGCACCTTCTCTGTGCCTGTTCCCCTCTCACGGATTCCAGCCTGCTGCAGCAGGAGGCCTACTGGCCTTCACGTCCCCAGAGTGCCTCCACTCCTCCTCTCATTTCTAAGACTTTCTACTTAATGTGTGTGTGTGTGTGTGTGTGTGTATTATATATATATATATATATATATATATATATTTTGGCAATAAAGAAACAATTTAACTAAGAACTCTGACAGAGAACTCAAACTCTGGAAAAAAAACTCTAAATACGCTGACTCTGGCCGCAGCCTGAGCAGATTCCGTCTGCAGCCGATGGCGGTTAAGAAGGAACTGGTGGGGACTGGATCGCGCACATGGCCGGGAGCGCGCAGGGGAGCAGCGCGTGCCGGCGCATGTGCGGTCCGGCAGAAACTGCTGGAAAGATCCGATCTGCGGCGCTGGGGTGAGCCCGACACCTAATGTGGAGCACTCACGGGGACACTCGAGGAAGAATAAAGAATTAATTCAGCTGGATGCAGAAATTTTACTTCACACCTTTGCAGAAAGGTTATCAGAAAAGGAGGAGTAAAAATTGGATGAACCACAAAAAATGCTGGATACTAAAACACTCAAAACTCTTCAGTGCATTGGAGGCAGCTACACAAATTCTTGATGACAACGACCCAAACTTAATTCTCTACACTACCATTCCTATGCTACAACAGCAACAAAAGAAGAAAAAAGAAATCAGAGAACTTTTTTTTTTACTCTGTGACTAAACTATAGCCTCAATTACATCCACAGAAGCTAGAATTCAGTGTTGCAACTTAAATTGGCCATATTTCCTTCAATACCTAATTTCAAAAGGAAAACATGAGGTTGTTAAACATGTATGCAAAGGAATTCAAGACATGTGGGATACTAGTTTCATCTTAATTTCCTGTTTTAGTGATACTCCAGTGTCACGAAACCCTAAGGAAATTTTTCATTTGCTGCTGCTTTTTTTTTTTTTTTTGGGCATGGGGGAGTTGTCAAATTACTTCCTGTCAGTTATTATAATTGTAAAGGAAAAAGAGTGAAATTTTCAGCAACATATGAAACTGTTTACCACGCAAATTACAGGGTTTATTTATTTATTTATTTATTTAATTTGCCATTTTAGGTTTCAATTAGATATACACATTCTCCACAGACATGTATGAGATTCTATTTTTATCATGAACCTGCACAGGGAAACCCTCTTAGGTTTTTGGTCCAACACAGCTCACTTTCAACTGTCTCTGCTTGAACAGACTAGACTTCCAGAAACAGATCCCCTTGACGTTTCTGAATTCAACAGCACATCACACAAACAAAATGTTGATATTTTCCCCAGTCCTTACTTTGTAATCCTGAATAATGTTCAAGCAGTCATGTGGCTGAGAAGATTACTAAGCACTGGCTATAGAAAGTCTTTTTTCTGTCTGGAGATCCTAAGAGTCAAATACTGATAGATTAGTCATGTAGTCCGTGATTCTCAACCATTTTTCATTTGTCCCCTAAAAAATTTCTAATAAGGGTGAGAACACCTTTGGCAGTCTTAATCTACAGATCTCCTGGTGTCTGGACTGCAACATGAATGACAATTTTACAAGGACCTCCTGGATATAGTTTATATATCTGCACGGGTTTACAAAGCATAGATTGAGTACCACTGACGTAATCCACATTTTTCAAAAATTTTGAGAGTTACAGGTCCTAAAATATGGATATCTCCAAATATGAAGCCTCACAGTCTGTTGGTAGTTTTTTTTGTGCAATAACTTCTGGAGCAAAAAGACAAGCTTCTAGATCAATCACCGATATTTCTATCCATATTATGCACAGATTTTGCCGTATCATCTTCCACAACAGAGGAAAAGCACTGCAAACCAAAGTATCCACGCAGTAGAAATTAGGATATAACAAATATGTACTTTATCTTAAAGTCACAGATATTGATGATGGACGCAGTTGGATGAGGGCTTCACTCCCACTCCCCTTCAAACATCATTAGTATTGGGAGAACTTTTGCAACAAGCCAGGAGTGATCCAAAGCATTCCCCTGAAATATTTTAAACTGACTTAGCACCTCCTGTATTTATTGTCATGGGGCCAAGTTCTCTGACGGAATAGTTCCACTAACCTCAATGAACTCATAGCAGCAGTGTATATGACCCCATAGCCTAGCTGTCTGTTGATGACTGACATTTTACAACAGAAATTTATTTGATTCTACTAAGGGAACACTTCTCCAGTGTCAATAATCTAAACATATAAGCAATATGCAGTATCAACATTCTGAGAATAGCTATCCATAATCCAAAAACAAGAACTGCCGCTTTCACCTTCCCCCTCCTACCCCAAAACAAATCAACAGAAGACAGGAAATATATGAAGGAAAAATGTCTCCTTGGTCCAAAGTATTCTTTTTTTGGTTTAAATATATAATTAAAGGATTAAGTGGCAGGAGTGGAATCAAGAATACTCTTTAAAACAACCTAAATACTCAGAAGAGAAAAATGAAATGGACTGTAGCTGAAGAAAAAACATATGATACTGGAAGTGGCAGTTACATTTTCGCAGCAAGTAACGCTTCATCTGGATTTTTGTCTTCATGGGAGAATTAGCCCAGAATCTCACTGAGTTATTGCCGCAAACCAACTCCTATGCAAACACAAACACTAATCACTCAAGCTAAGAGGAGTTTGCAATGTGGGCTGTTTAGCATGACTGGGTTAAAGTCTAGTTCTGCTTTCACAGGGGCTGGTATTCCAAACATCTTGCACTGAGGATTTAGACTGATAGTCCAATGCCTTCCCACAATTCTCAGTGGGTCCCCAGAGGGACAAACAAGTTCTCCCACAATTCAGTTGGAAAGACTCAGAACCACTGAAATCTTACAACACAAAAGAATCTGGAGACATGACCCCTACCAAGACACAATAGGTGAGAAGAGCAACAGAGAGGGCAAAATAACTTGCGTAGGGCTTTGAAAGTGATTGCTCTGACCTGGACTAGGCCAACCTATTGTTCTCAAGCCTGTGTGTCAATCACTAACCTAACACTGCAGTGAGCCTCTCTCTGCTGTGAGGATATATCCTAGCAGAGAAAAAATGTAATTGCTCTCCAGTAACTGTGCTTTTTGAAGCATTCAGTATCAAGTGATACAACAATGCATAATCTGAAAAATAAGACTTGATTATCACAGACTGAACTGTCAAAAAGATTGCTGAAGTAGTGCTATCTGGTTATCAAATATAAACCTTTCCATTTTCCATGTGTAAAATTCAACAAAATTAGTTTTGCACAATATTGATTCCTTTCTACCACCTGCCTTGCTCCCATTTAAATCCCTGATGCAAGAAGAGTTGTCAGAGACAGTCTAAATAACCATAGTGTGAACACCACAAATGCCTTATACAATTTCTCAATAATTGAACAGCCAAGGTCTGCAATTAGATAAATATCTTATTTCTGTAAATTACAGCCAGAGAAACTATTTAACCTAATTAAAGTTGGCTACCACTCCAAAGACTTATAAGGAGGATATTAGTAATTAGTTTCTTTTTTTGTAAGCCAGCGGAGGGCACAACGACACCACATTACTTGGTTAGAAATTTTTTAAATATGCAACTTAAAGACGCAAGAACAACCAACCAGATATGAAGTCACAATTTTGAACGTGCACCTAGAGAGTGCCACATTTTAAGTCCAGTAGCATATAAAACTATAATAAAAAATACATATCTAAAACAAAAAAAAAATGTATCCCATAATCATTGCTAAAACCAGCACTTTTCGCTCAGAAACAATCATGAACTGCTATTGTTTGGCTCAGTGTTTCACAAATGGTGCACTATGGAACCATGGGGTTCTGCGACGCAAAAATGAGGTTTCCACAAGAAAATTCCCTTACATCAACATTTTATGATTTAAAAAAATTTAAGCAGTTATGAATTTTATTAAAAAACAATTTCCATTTGTGTTTGCCACAATAAGGCAGTGTCTACACTAGAAAAATAACTTCGAAGTTGCTTACTTCAAAGTACAACTTCAAAGTAGAGCATCTACACACACCCTACTTTAAAGTTAAACTTCACAGTAGGGCCCTACTCCATTCCCAGGAATGGAGTAAGGACTTCGAAGTTGGGCTCCCTACGTCTAAGTTAGCTTCAAAGTAAAGGAAAATGTGTGTAGACTCTCTGCTGCCTACTTCGACGTAATGCCTAATTTCAAAGTTAGTTTCCTAGTGTAGAAGCGCCCTCAGTGTCCCAGTGTAATGCCAGCTTAGCCAGAGAGTGGGGACAATGATGCCACTGCTCAGCACTGTGCATGCACACAGTGGTGCACTTGCCTATTTTATACAACCATAATTCCCTGTACTTGCTTCTCAGGGAGCATGGATCGTTTTGAAGCTGCTTACGTCAAGAATATTCAACATTACCAAGACATGCAAGTCGTCTGTTGTTACCCTTCACCAGCACATACTTGTGTGAAAGTAGGTTCTTGAATTACATAGCAACAAAAACAAAATGCAGAAATCAACTGACTGCTGCACTGGATGTGCAACTCCAACTTTCCAGTATTGAGCTAAATATAAAAAATTTACCAAAAAAAAATTAAGAAAAGTCACTCCTCATGTTGAATGTTGCCAATATAATGCTTATTAGTTTTTGAGCTTTTTTTTTCTTTTTTACACATTTAAATGTGATTTATATTTCTAAATGTGCCATTAAACTGAATGTTGATCTCATAACCTTATTCAGCATTTGTTTATTAGCCTTATTTGTGGTTTACTTTTTCAGCTCCACATATGAGACTTATTAGGTGTTCCATAAAATTCACGTTTAAAAGGATTCTGTGGCCAAAATAAAACTGGGAACCACTGGTTTGGATAATTCACGAAAGCACCAATAGGGTGGCCTGTATGTGACCCAGGGACCTCTTGGTGCCAACTACCAGAGCAGATAGGGCATAAAAGTTACAGGGATCTTCTGTAAGGCTTATTTTGGGCATTCACCATTTTGTTTGATATAAATGGTAGTTTGCTTTCATGTTTGGTCTCTGCTTGTTGAGTTGGTTGATGCCCTTTTTCTGCTAATGCTGGAAAAATGGGGTCATGTGACATATGCAGTCTGTCAGGAGCAAAAGTTACATAAGCTCTGGGCACGCAGTACAATGAAGTGTCCATTGCAGAGGCAGCCCAGAGTCTTCAGAATACCGTCAAGAATGATGATTAAATTGCACGTTTTCAAATGTGTTCTTATCCTCAATGCAGTCTGTGGTGTTCCTACTCACTGCTCTCCTCCTGTTTCAGCTGGTTCCTGATCCTGTTGTGGTGTTCCTGTTCCTCAGATATCCCTGTGAAATGGTGATATACAACTTACCTTGATAACCCATCTACAGTTTGGGCCTTGGCTTTAGCCAATTTGCATGTTAACTACTGAGCTATTTTAATATACCCTATTGCTATTTGCACATCATTAATTGCTTGTGCTCCTTTTGTTAGGAAGGTCTGAGATAAGAACTTATGTACATATACTAGAAAATTAGGTTATTGTGGTCTGTGGCTTGGGGATGGTTAACAGAGAAGGTGAAAAATTATTTTCTTTGAGGTGAAAGATGTTTATGTACCTGTCTACACAAAAACTGAGTATAGCATGGTTTACAATGAGCATGCATTTAAAGCCTAAGTAAACTCCTATGTAGCTCTGTTTTAGGATTCATAAAGTGCCTATCACCAGAATATATATATTGTGTTCAACATTTGCATCAGAACACTTGATGAAACTGTGACATGATATGGGCTCTAGAGCCATCAATCTGCCTGTGATATCTAGCTCTACTACATCTTTTTCCCCAGACACAATCAGCTCTGAGAACCACAAAAAGAGAAGGTAAAGGTGAAAATCTATATTGATTAAAAAAAAAAGGAATGGAATCAAGACACTGAGGAAATTCTTCTAGACCAAGTATCAGCCATATTTTTATGTGGATACTTTATTTGCAATTTTCTTTCAAAAAATTAACTGGCAATGTACCAAATGTTCAGAAAATATCAAAAGAAAGTATGGAAATGTTTACGTGAACAACATTTTGTCTCATCATCAACCAAACCATTATAGGACCTTTCTTATCACCTTTCTGGCTATATATTACTTTCTCATCTCAACTGAAACACCAGAATCTGTTCTCTACCCTCCACAAAAGAAACAGGACATACAGGTACAGATCAACTTGTCAGATGCAATTTTCCAAGTTCTGGAACAGAACTCAGATCCACCCAGCTCCCCTTTTTTTACCTCCAAATTATCAACAGAAAATATAATGAATGTTGAAAGGTACTATGAATTCTGAGTTTAAATCAGTTATGAAAACAACACTAAACAACAAATTTAAAAAAAACTGTTCCAAAATTATTATATATTTATTCGGTAAATCAGCTAAACTAACCAAATCACTAATTTTCCTAAAAGCTCAGTCTATGTGGCTCTGTCTACACTAGAGGGTTTTGTACACAAAACCTGCAGAGCATCCAGATTCCAAGACATTCTAACAATAAATCGACAAAATTAAGGACTTTTTTTTTTAACAGTCTTATCCCGCTGCTCCCTAAGTACGAACGCCTCTGTCGACAGATTCTGTCAATAGAAAGCCAGACTGGATATTCTGGGGCCCTCTGTCAATAGACAGGGCTACGGGGACACTGGGTAGCCCTGTCTGCTGTGCTTTCGGTTGGACTTTTTGTTGACAGAGGGGCCAGTCAGGCTATCCATTCTCTGTTGACGGAGTAGATCTCTCTTGTGATCCGCTTGGCAGTCTGGCCACAATCGGTCGACAGAAGTTTTGTCAAAAGATATCTTCTAACAGCAACTTCAGTTGACAGAACAAAAAGCAGTCAAGTAGCACTTTAAACACTAGCAAAATAATTTATCAGGTGAGCTTTCGTGGGACAGACCCACTTCTTCAGACCATAGCTATACCAGAACAGACTCAATATTTAGGGCACAGAGAACCAAAAACAGTAATCAAGGAGGACAAATCAGAAAAAAATGATCAAGGTGAGCAAATCAGAGTGTGCAGTGTGGCAGGGGAAGGTCAAGAATTAAATTAAGCCAAGTATGCAGATGAGCCTCTATAGCGACTCAGAAAGTTCCCATCCTGGTTCAAACCACGTGTTAATGTGCCGAATTTGAATATAAAAGACAGCTCAGCTGTTTCCCTTTGAATAGTAGTGCAACAATTTTTTTGCGGTAACACGCATACTCTTAAGTCATTAACAGAATTGTCCACTCCATTCTAGTGTACACATAGCTAAGAGAAACACATAAGAAAGTGGAAATACTCTAAATCTGATATTCTTAATTGCTCAGAAACGATGATATAAGCTATATCATCATGGTAGAAGACAAAATAGATATTTCCATTGTATACCAAAACTTTTATTTCCTGATTTAATGTTTGTTGCCACCAATAAAAAGTTCCTGTTCCATTATCGTTCATTGGAATGTTTACTAAAAATTTCCCAGTGATATTTCTACACATAGAAAAAGTTAAATAATATATGCTAATTTTCCTGCTTAATATCAAAGTTAGCTCAGGATTGGCTTATATGCAGCCATTCCAGCTTCTCCCAAGGCAAGCATGAAGAGGCCTTCATACAAAATGCATTTTACCTTCACAGTAAGGTTACTAAAGTCAAAACTTACTGTGGAATAGCCAACAAATATTAAGAAGCATATTAAAAAGTTCACACATTCATTTTTCCAGACATAACTCTTCCAAATATCAGCCATCGGCATTAGATTCAAAGCTTTGATTTTCCTTGGAAGCCAATTCACCTGCATGAGCACAAAGATGAGACATTTTCTCCTTTTTCATATCACTTATAATTTTGCAGAATAGAATATAAACTTAATGATGATTCCCGTTACAAAAACCTTAATTTCTATTAGCACTTTCCAATATACTTGTATTGGTATGATTAAGTCTGGAAATAATTGTTGTACCATACTTCATTTTCTTCACAGGCAACAAAGACCACTTCTACACTACAAATTGATACAAGTTAGTTGATTAAAAGTTACGTTGCATATATTATATGGTAGAAGTTCTATCTCTGGCATCTCCAGGGAACTGGAGGTTCTTCTGCGAGTGTCCCCGTGGGTGCTCCACATTAGGTGTCGGGCTCGCCCGGCGCCGCAGATCGCATCTTCCAAGCAGTTTCTGCTGGACCGTGCATGCGCCGGTACGCGCCGCTCCCTTGCGTGCTCCTGGCCACGTGCGCGATCCGGTCCCCACCAGTTCCTCTAAACCGCCGTCAGCTGCAGACGGAATCCGACTAGGCTACGGCCAAGTTAGCGTATTCAATGGTTTTAGCTGTTTTCTTTAAAGTTTTCAAGTTCTTAGTCTATTGTTAAGTTAGCCAGTTGTTATTTTCAAAAAAAACCCAAAAAAACAAGAAACAACAAGCGGGATGGAATTCAGTCCAGTCCAAGTAACAAGCGGAACACTGGAGGCCAGGAGCCTAGGGCCATTAGCCCTCCTGCCGCAGCAGGCTATCCGAGAGGGGGAAAACAGCACAGAGAAGGTGCTAAGTACCCCATTAATAACTAAAAGACTCACCAACAATGTCCTCTTCAGGATTCAAGAAATGTGAGTCTTGCCGAGAGGCAATGCCAGCGTCTGATGAGCACAGTCACTGTATAAGGTGCCTTGGGGAGTCCCATGTCACGCAGAAATGCTCCTTCTGTGCAAAATTAACAGCCAGAGCAAGGAAGGACAGGGAGATGCGGCTTAAAATGCTGCTATTCGACAAGGCCCTCCAGCCAGACGTGCCGGAGTAGCCGCAGCAGGAGGGACCCTCCGGAGTCCATAAAAGGAAAGCCGCCTCCCTCACCCCATCAGCGCAAAAATGGAGAAAAGTCTCCCCAACCCGATCCCTGCCGGCAGCAACAGCGAGCAGTACAGGAGGAGCGCATAGCCCCCAGCCGCAGCAACAGCTGATCGGTGGCGGCACGGAAAGCCACGTGGAGGCAGCTCAGCCTCCGATGATCAAACAGCCGCTCCGCACCGCAGGCAGGGCGGCGACTAAACAAGCGCCGGTACCGGTGGCACCGCAGGCAGCGGCGCCGACCCCCGGGGAACCGGCAGTGCAGAGCGTGCAGGCACGCAGCCTGCAGGCACCGGAGGGCACCGCCCAAGAGCGTGCCGAGCACGGTGCGGACGGGGCCGAGATCCCCTGCACGTCAGGGGGCGGAGCCACCCCCTCAAGGGAGGGGGAAGGCTGCAGAGAAAACAAGGCACCGCAGCCCCTCTCCAGACAGGGCTGCAGAGTTGCTTTCTCTCAGCCCTCCCGCTCATGCTGCGGACTCCAACTAGAAGGCAGGGGTCCCCCCAGCCTACCCGGAGCCCCCGTCTCCATTTTTACAACCAGCCTCGCCCTGGCTGGGACCACCTTCACCCTTCTTGGGGTCTGAGCCACTGGAGTACTATCACAAATCGCTCTCTCCAGTGTCCCATGTCTCTCGACGATCTCGCTCCCCCAGACGCAGGGGGTACGCACCAAGGGAGTGGTCCAGGTCACCTTCCCAAGAACAGTGCCCACGCTGCCATGGTCGTCCCTATCACGCGGGGCATAGACACCACCAGCATTCTACCAGGGAAAGATCCCCACAAACGGTCCCGTATCCCCGGGGGCAATCACGAACGGGGAAAGAGACTCAAGTATCTCAGGGGGAACTGGTTACGGAACCCCGAGATTTTCCCTCGCAAGCTTCCAGCGAGCGGATGTACCATCGCCAACAGGAACCAGAAGGGTCCAGAGAGGCGTACCCTAGTGGTTCCTCGCTCTCCTCCCCAGACGAGGCTACGGCCCTGGGGGACGTCCATCCTCTGGACGATCTCAAACAGTTTCAAGAGCTGTTTAAAAGGGTGGCCTTCACGCAAGGCATCCAGACAGCAGAGGTGCAAGAGAAACACCATAAGCTCCTCAAAAATCTGAGACCTCCGGCCTCCTCCAAAACAGCACTACCGCTTGACGAAGCAATCTTGGAGTCCGCCACTACGACATGGCAGACCCCTGCAACTATTCCGCCTGTCCACAAGAGAGCGGACAAGAAATACTTCGTGCCGGCGAAGGGCATGGAGTTCCTGTTCAGCCACCCACAACCAAATTCCTTGGTGGTAGAGTCATCGCAACAAAGATTAAAGACATCTCAATTCAAGACAGGGGGAACAGACAAAGATGCCAAGAAGCTAGAGCTGTTCGACAGAAAGGTCTACTTCTCCTCCCCACTACTGTTGCGAATGGCAAATTACGTAGCGCATCTAGCGAACCACAATTTCGACAACTACACTAGGTTAACCTCCCTCATGGACTCGCTTCCAGAGGACAAGAAACAGGTGCTCAAGGCCATCGTGCAAGAAGGCTACGCGGCCTCGAGGACGGGAGTTCAGATCGCCCTGGATGTTGCGGACACAGCAGCATGCTCCACAGCTACGGCAGTGGTGATGCGAAGGGAGTCCTGGCTCCAGACTTCGGGTATATCGAGGGATCTGCAGGCAAAGATCGTCGATCTTCCCTTTGACACGCAGAAGCTGTTTGCTGAATCAACTGACTCGGTCCTTCATTCCAGTAAAGATTCAAGAGCCACACTTAGGACCCTGGGGATTTACACCCCTCCATACAGAAAGAAAAAGTACTGCCCTCAACAAAGACGGTACCAGTACCAGCCACAGCGTCCCCAGTACCACAGGGGTTACGAGCAAGGGCGACATCAACAGCACCAGCAGTACAGAACTCCCAGGCGACGTTCCCAACAGAGCCGTGCGTCCTCGGGGCAGGGCCAAAGGCCACAAGTTTGACACACAGATCCAGGGCTGCGCCATCATTACCATCGCACAAGGTCATCCGAAGCTGTTATTCCACCATCGCTTCCGACCATTCTGCGACCAGTGGCAAAGGATCACCACAGACAAATGGGTGCTGGAGATCATAGCCACGGGGTACGCCATCCCCTTCCAGTCGCTCCCACCGCCACGACCTCCACCCAGGCCCCACCTCCAGGAGGCCTCCCACGTAGCGAGGCTCAAGCAGGAGGTAGACCATCTCATGCTCATAGGGGCACTGGAAAGAGTGCCGGAGCAACTGCAAGGGAAAGGGTTCTACTCGAGGTATTTCCTCACGGAGAAAAAGACAGGAGGCTGGAGGCCCATCTTAGATCTTCGAGGCCTCAACCGGTACCTGCACAAGCAATGCTTTCGGATGATCACGATTGCCTCCATCCTTACGGCACTGGATGATGGAGATTGGTTCGCAGCCCTCGACTTACAAGACGCATATTTTCACATAACTATCCATCCGGCTCACCAACGATTCCTCCGGTTCATGGTAGGCAAAGAACTTTTTCAATACAAGGTCCTACCGTTTGGCCTCTCCTCGGCCCCCAGAGTCTTCACCAAGACCTTGGCAGTGGTGTCAGCCTACCTGCACAGGCAGGGAGTATTTATATTTCCGTATCTGGACGACTGCGTACTCAAAGGGGCCTCGAAGGAGGAGGTACTACGCATGATACGCGTCACAGCAGGCACGTTCTTTTCGCTCGGCCTGGTTATCCATCTGGCAAAATCAAAGATAGACCTCACACAGGACATAGAGTTCATAGGGGCACGCATAAATTCTATTACAGCGAGAGTGTATCTACCAGAGACACGCTTTCGGGCCATCGGCTCCCTCGTGCAAGTCATCACCTTCAGCCCTACAGTGCCAGTTCTGACGTGCTTACAGCTGCTGGGCCACATGGCAGCAGCGACATTCGTAGTACAGAACACCAGGTTACACATGCGCAGCATGCAGCACTGGCTGGCGAGCGTATACAAACCGGCAGCACACACCGTTCACAGGGTGGTGTTGCCCACAACAGAGGTACGCAAATCCCTGCAATGGTGGGTAAACCCCAAGAACAAGCTAACAGGGGTACCCTTCCACCAACCACAAATATCGGTTTTTCTTACTACAGATGCCTCCCACATAGGGTGGGGAGCACACATGGGCGAAGAGGTGACGCAAGGACTGTGGTCCTCCATGGAACAGTCACTGCACATAAATATACTGGAGCTCAGAGCAGTGTTCAACGCCTGCAGACACTTTCGAGACCATATACAAGGCAAAGTAGTTGGGATCAGTACAGACAATACCTCCACCATGTTTTATATAAATCAGCAAGGAGGAGCTCGGTCCCGTGCCTTATGTGCGGAAGCAGTCCGGTTGTGGAAGTGGTGCATCGCCAACAATACAACCTTGAAAGCCTCGTACTTACCAGGCGCTCACAATGTGAAGGCAGACCAGCTGAGCAGGCGTTTCGCACTCACGCACGAGTGGCAGATCCGTCCTGATCTGCTACGACTGATTTTTCACGCATGGGGATTTCCCCAGATAGACCTGCTTGCCACTCAACACAACAAGAAGTGCCCACGATTCTGCTCCAGGGCAGGACTGGGACGGGGGTCCCTGGGGGACGCATTCGCGATCTCCTGGATGGGCCCCCTGCTTTACGCTTTTCCTCCCACAGTGCTGATCCACAAAGTCTTGCAGAAAGCCAGGAGGGAAGGAGCCCAAATGATCCTGATAGTCCCAACGTGGGATCGACAGCAATGGTTCCCCCTACTCCTGCGCATGTCAGACCGTCCACCGATGCCCCTTCCAGTGGCGCCGGATCTGCTCACGCAAGCCCAGGGGTCCATAGTGCATCCACACCCCCAAGGCCTGCGACTACAAGCATGGTTAATCCATGGCTCAGCTCCCTAGAGAGCACATGTATGGAGGAAGTGCAACAAGTCCTAGAAAGTAGCAGAAGGACTTCCACCAGGAAGACCTACAAGCAGAAATGGACTCGCTTCACGGCATGGTGTTCTACCAAACAGCTAGCCCCCCTTTTGGTGCTTATACCTGTAATATTAGAGTATTTACTGGACCTCAAGAGAGGAGGACTCTCACTATCCTCGTTAAAGGTCCACCTTGCCACCATTTCGGCATTCAGACACGAAGAGGAAGGGCACACGGTGTTCGCGCATCCCATGGTTATCAGGTTCCTCAAAGGGTTGGTAAACCTATACCCCCCTCGGAAACCGCTTCCACCTTCGTGGAACTTGGACCTGGTGCTTAATGCGCTAACGGGCCCAAAGTTCGAGCCTTCAGCCACGGTTTCCCTCCGCCTCCTTACAATAAAGACGACCTTCCTTCTCGCAATCACGTCAGCTCGCAGGGTGAGCGAGCTTGCGGCAGTCATGGCAACGCTACCCTGCACTGTTTTTTCCAAGGAGGCGGTGACTCTACAGCTGCATCCAGCCTTTGTTCCTCAGGTTTCTTCAGAGTTTCATATTAACGAACCTATTGTTTTACCCTCGTTTTATCCAAAGCCTCATAACTCTAACAAAGGGGCACGCCTACACCTCCTGGACGTGAGGAGGGCGCTGGCCTTCTCTATAGACATGACCAAGCCCATCTGGAAAATGGATAGACTCCTGGTCTCTCTCGCTGCTAAATCGAAAGGAGAAGGTCTCTCTTCGCAGAGAATCTCGAAGCACATCGTATCCAGTATAAAAATGTGCTACGAACTCAAGAAGACTCCTTTATTGGCCCCGCCCAGGGCTCACTCCACTAGGGCGGTGGCGGCATCAACAGCCTTTTTCAAGGGCATCGCACTAAAGGACATTTGCAGAGCGGCGACCTGGTCATCCTATGACACCTTCGCCAAGCACTACGCCCTTCACAGGGTATTCCAAGAGGATACCCAGCTCTCAACAGCAGTCCTCTCGGGGACAAGCTGTACATGATCCGATTACCCACCTCCAATCTTGGGTTACTGCTGGGTAGTCACCTAATGTGGAGCACCCACGGGGACACTCGAAGAAGAAAGAAAGGTTACTCACCGTAGTAATGGTGGTTCTTCGAGATGTGTCCCCGTCGTTGCTCCACTACCCACCCATCCTCCCCGCTTCGGATCTCTGTTTAGTGTTTTGCAGGAGCATCCGAGGCGGTTGGTCAAGGAACTGGCGGGGACCCGATCGCGCACGTGGCCAGGAGTGCGCAAGGGAGCGGCGCGCACCGGCGCATGTGCGGTCTGGCAGAAACTGCTTGGAAGATCCGATCTGCGGCGCCGGGCGAGCCCGACACCTAATGTGGAGCACCCACGGGGACACATCTCGAAGAACCACCATTACTACGGTGAGTAACCTTTCTGTTCCGGATGATCAAACGTGCCAGATACTGGAGTGGGGCCGCTGGCCCTGCTCCACCAGCCCCACTGCTGCCACTGCAGGCCAAGCAGCTGGCCATACTGGCTGGACTGCCAGTCCCATGGCCAAATGGCCCTAGCCCTGAGCAGGCAGCCAGCTCTGGCCCTGCTGCCACCGGCCCCCAGCCCTGCAAGCTGCTAGCACCAGCTACACAGCTGGCCCCATGGCCACCAGCTGTCCCAGCCATGTAGCAACCAGCCCTGCTTCACCAAACCCAGCTGGGCAGACACTGGCGGAGCAGGTGCTGGTTAATTAAGCATGGTGGTGATCTGACTTCTGGATAACCTGTTTTTTCGCATAGCTGCTAAAGTTTGTATATCATGTGGCAGCTGTACACTTTGCTGCTTGCATCAGTGCTGCATATACCAACAAAGACTGCTTCTGTCATCATAATGACAATGTAAAGTGCAAAGCATGTCTTTTGAGACATTTTCACAGAACTTTGTGTGATCACACCAAATTACCCAGGGAGTTCTGGGAAACAGAATTCAAGTCTAAGATAGGCAATCAGCAAAAGGGATTTCTAAATTATAAAGGGGGTTAAAATGCGTTTCTTTTTTCTGGGGGGGAGGGGGGAACCATGGGAGAATTCACATCTCTTTGCCCCCTGAACTGGGGAATTTAAAACTATGACCATAACAGTTACTGTAACAAGGGAACAGGCACTATGGGACAGGTGCTGGAAGACTCATAAGGCCAACAGAACTAATGCATTGATCTCACTTAAAGTTGGCAGAAAACAAATATAAACAGAGTGCAGTTTTAACCACCCTTGCTTACAATTGCTTAAAATTGTTTTGTGTCTATAATGGGACGAACTACCAGACATCCCACATTCCATGCAGAACTCTCTCATTCCTTTGGTTTCTCGATTAGCACATTTCCATGTAAACCCGCTTCTCTTCCACGATTATTTAGCCTCTGTAGTAAAAAATAATTCTTCCAAATACCAGTAGTCCCTGGTACCTTGATGATATAGACCTTTTTGCTTTGACCAGTCCTGTAATGCTTGTCCTCCTGATTATATGTGATGTCTTGTTAATTAAAATATTCTGTATGAGACATTTTGGTCTTACCCATAAAAGCTCATGACCTCATAAATTTGCTAGTCTTTAGGGTGCTACAGGACTGCTTGTCATTTTATATTTAGCATGTTTGCTTTGTCACAAGGGCATAAAGCATTAATCCTTGCAACACAAACAAAACAAATGATGCTCAGATATTCTATGGAGCAATTTTAACCCCCCTTGCAAGCCGATAACCAACAGCTTTGAAGTAACCTGATTTTATTTTATTATATTAGTTTATAACAGAAAACAAATTAAGGTATTTCAAAAGGAGAGAAAAAGTTAAAAACTGTTACGTTTAAACTGTACCTTTTTCTAGACCCACCTGAAAGAATTCTAAACATGAACTGTTTACTCAAGTTATATTCTTTGAGGTACACAGGAAAAGATTAACTTATTTCTTAATTGTTTGAAAAGCAATTGGTTACTCACAATTTATAGTTTTTCTTAATAAATTTCACTACAAGTTTCTAGCACAACTCATCGACCAAAGGAACCAATGATCATTTCAATAGTTTTCATGTAAATAAAACTGCCCTCAACTCTGATCTTAGGAAGATTTACACACATGCTTAACTTTACATATTTATGAATAGATTCACTGACTTCAAAATAAAAAAGTAAATGTGCAAATCTTTGCATCATTATGTGTTTCCTGTGCAGTTTCCAATTCCACAACAGAGCATGAGGCGGCACAACTAACCACATTGTAAACTGCTATTTCTGACTTCCTCCCTCAAAAACACCAGCAGCAGAGCATAGAAAATAGGTTATTTTCTGACATCTTTTGCTTTCAAAGTTGGAAGTCAAACTGTTCAGAACAAGTAAATTGCAACAAAAACAAATGTACTTACTGTATATTTTATACTTAAGCAGCTTACACAGTTGAAATTTTACGTAGAACAAAAATGAAGCAGCAGCAGAAATCTCAAACATCCACCATGTGGATTCATAAATGTCATGCAGACAATAGTTTTTTCCTCACATTTGAGTTAACAAATTCAGGGAAAGAAATCTTCAACATCCTGCAGTGTATTTATTTAATGTCTAAAACTGTTAACCATAGTCAAGTTGTTTTCTTAGAACTATTCCTGGAGTAAAAGACCAGATTCTAGAGAGAAAATAGGTTCTGAAAATGTCACACACATGAAGGTTTCCAACTTGCCAAGGCAAAAATATAGGACTCAATATGAAGGAAGCTGGAAATTACTCAGGCAGAAAATTTTAGATAATTTTTCTGTTTCTATTCAGGATCTTACACTACCTTCTCAATTGCAGTATCTATGCACCTCAGAAAAGTGCTTATCTTTCTCTCTTCATCACAGAGAAAAAAAGAGAGCAATTGTTTTAAATTATTTCTTAGAATATACTGTGCTGTGCTTACATAAGGAAGATCAAAGTGTGCCAAAGACTGTAAATTTAACAGGAATAAGCTTTAGGTTTTAAGTTTATTCCTGTCTTGACTAGGCACGTGAGAAAGCTGTCTCCCAGCATCAAAAGGTTTTGTGGTAGACAATACTATTGTGGTAGACAATGCTATTGTGCCAGAGATCTGGAGCTGTTGAACACTAACCTTGTCCAGGAGCTTTCAGTGACGTTTAGATATATTTGTGTCACAGTGTTCACAATATTTTGAAAGTGAGGATTAAAAACTTAAATTTGACATGCTATTTTACCTGAAATAAGTATAATGAAAAGTTGAAAGGTTTGATATATTCATTGCAGAACTTGTTGCTGTAGTGTACTGCTGCATTTTGAAGATGGAAGTTTCCAGAATCTGATGATTTAGTGTGTAGGAGAATGCACTGCTATAATATAACCAGAAAACTACAGAAATGTCATTAGAAGGCTAGGTCATCGTCAATCAGAACAGTTCCAATGAACAGTATGTGGTAGAGGACATTAGATGCTCATAATGTAAGATTTATTCTCCTTGTAACTCAGTATGACAATTACTTTTGATGAGATTTATTTTACACAGATAGGAGCAGACCAAATTTGTCTGGAATGTACATACTGGCAAAAAATGAATGACATCTCTAAACGATGTAATAGGGGACAACTATTTAATACGCACAAGTGAAATATCCAGTAGTTACCAAAAATTGGTGGCAAACTCCTCACAGTAGCTCTTATTTTCGGTTTTTGTTGTTGTTGATGATAGTTACTGATGCACTATAAATGTTCACAGATAAGCATATGACTAGACAGCAAGCTACCTAAGCAGCAAACTACACAGCAAAAGCACATTACCAAGATCACCAAGCTACACAGGAACAGTAAATTAAAAACCAACAGCCCTGCATCAGTCCTTGTCTTTCTAAGAAAAAAAACAACACAAAAAACAGAATTCTATTCAGTTTATGCCATTGAACATCTTTGGATGAGACCTTAAAACCTCATCTCACCTATATTGTATATGCAAGCAAGGACAAGCACCCATGCACTACTTTGCTGCCACTTCTTGAGGCAGAGTGGGAAACCAGACCTCAGCCATGCTCTCACATTCTCCAGAAATAACTTTGGAAACTAAGCCTCCACTTTCCTCTGTTCCTAATCATGAAAATGGGTGCTCATCAGACCAATAACTTCTTGTCTGTTATGATTTCTCAAGAGCGGGCTATTGCAATTGAATCTTCTCCTCCATTCTGACTGTTGGAAGGTGGTTTATGGTGCCCCTTTTTCTTTTGTACCCAGTGCTACCGAGGACAATGGCTTATTCCTTGGATTCTGGTGATGCAGGATAGCAACTGGTGAGATTGCAACGATACCTCCTCCTCTACTCCCATTCAGGCCCTTACTAAAGCCTATGCAGCGCTTTGCAGGCTCAGGCATGCATAGAGCAGCCGCAGGGCCAGCAGCAGGCAGTCCCACAGATTTCACCCCACTTCCACCATCGCAGTACAGCTACAAGAGCTAGCACCGAGGTTTCCTGAGTCTACGAGATACAAACATCGCCTTTCACAACACCGCTGTGACCCACGCTACATGCTTCACCCTCCTGGGCAACTGCGGCTGGTGCTACACTTTCCCTTGGGGGCTGCTGTGCTGCCTAAAAGAAAAAAAATCCTCAGAATCTTTGGGGTCTTGGTGCTAGGGCCAAATAGCGAAAACACGTCAAACAGGGACGGGAACCAGCCACCCCCGAAGAGTCAAAGCGTGGGAGAGAAAAGGACAGAAACGCGCCACAGGATGTACCACTTCACCATTCTCGCCTGACTGCGCCACGGTCTCACGCGGTAACCTTGTCTTATTTATAACCTGCCCTACGCGTTGATTGGCCGCGCCTGTCCAGAGGCTGGCCACGCCTCTCCCAGCTGCGGCGCTGCCGCCATGTTTTGAGGTGCGGGGTGGGTGGGGGGCGGCAGAGAGGCGGAGTAGCCATAAAGTGAGCAAACGTAGCGGTGGGGTGGCGCAGCGCGCTAAAGGTTAGCGGTTGGTGTATGGAGCTTGTGAAGGGGTGGTTTCGTAGGAGAAGAGAAGAAATAACTGTTAGCGCTTAGCTGTCTCCTCGCTGTAGCGCTCAATGGCGGATGCTGGGGTTAGTGGTGGTGGTGGCAGCGGCGGCAGCAGCGAGCTAGAGCCGGAGCAGCTTCAGCGGCTGGAGAAGAATCAGCGAGGCCTCAGTGTGGAGAGCAGCGGCGCAGCAGCAGCGGAGGACAACACACAAAATGGCGGCCGCTCTGATAGCACCGCGGCGGAGGCGCCGCTGGTGGCTGCTACCGCAGACAAGGCCCCCCTAAATCTTAACAGCAGTAGCCAGCGGAGGAACAGCGTCTCCACAGCACGTGAACAGCAGCAGCAGTCCCAACAACCCAGCGACGTTCTGGGGGGGCCTGCCCCCCTCTCTAAGCCTCCTGAAGATCTGCCTGTTAGGAGGAATTTTCAGATCCCCAGGAAGAACAGAGAAAAGAAAGGTTGTTCCCTTCCCCCACCCCCCTTCTTCACCCCCCAACCCCTCTTCATCTTATTCATTAGGGAGGCTCTTTATACAGTTCGCAAATCTGCATGCAAAATCCTGCGGGTGTGGAGGAAGCTCTGCCATGGCTCATAATAGAGACGCTTCTGGGGATATTTTAGTGTTAGGCATTTTAAATTCTTTTAGTCTAAGGAAGAATTCTCAGCTTGAATGTGAGATAGTGGCTTAATGGAAAAGGCTGGATTTGATCAGGGTGGGCTTGGAAATCGTTTATTACAGTCCCACTTCTGAGGCACAACACAGAAAATTGGGTTCTCTGGGGGACGCAGGCACGGACAGAGAAGATGGCTCTTTTCTTCTCCCTCGTCTCTCTACAGGAGAAAAGTGTGTCCATATTTAGCTTGAGCTGGTAAATACATGTCTACTTCAGAGACACATGCAGAGAAGATGGCTCTTTTCTTATTCATGGAGAGTGTGCATGTGCCCCAGTCTCTGCAGGAGGGAGGTGTGCATCCTGCATATGCCTCATGCTGGAAATGTTACTTGCTTGAGGCTTCTGATTTTTTAATGGAACATCCTCTGAAAGCCAGTGTTTTCTCATTTTGTTTCTGGGAGTCTCTATTCATTTCTCTTTGTTTTGTTAATTTGCCCAGGAGAAAATTGTTTGGGGTGTATATGGGGTGTTTTTTCCCCTCAAAGTCGCCCCTTTCTTGCCCTTCCCAAGTAGTCGAATAGGGTTCAATAATTTCATATGGAGTTTTTTGTCTTTCAAAGAGTCTGTTTAACTTTTGTAACTTTCATTAAAAATTTCTCCTGTAAGGAGGAAGTGAAGGTAGGTTTGTTTGATTACCCCCTTTCTCTTTATCATTTTGAAGATAGCAGTAATTCTTCAAGAAATACAAAATGTTAATAAGATGCTAGCAGAGGCTGATGTAAAACGACCAGGTTGATTTAAAGTAATGATGTTCTATCTTCCTTGATGGTCATCTCATAGAAAAGTGTCTGGATGAAACATGGCTCTCTCTTGTTTCGCATTGCCCAAGGCCAAGTGTGATTGCTTTAACACTAAACTTAACAGAATCAAATCCCAGAGGCATTCAGTCCGTCAGGTGGCTTTTTAAAATACCTGTCTAGCAATTGATTCCATTGTTAATCTGGATAAATCTTAAATAAGAACTGAAAAACACCTAGGGTGTATAGTACATTACTGGAATTCGCTGATTGTTTCCTGCAGTGTGTATTTTGTGACCAGTGAAGCATTTGAAATGGGATGAGTACATCACTTCCTTTAGGATGGAGAAGTAGACTTACCTGATTCCAACTGCCTTGCTAAAATGAAGAATTTTATTTGGCATTCTTACAAATTTCATCTTTTGCTATATCAGAATATCTTCTTTAAAATCTGAGAACTCCTTTGGCCAGAATTTCACTCATATTTAAGAATCTTTAAAAACATGGAACATTTCTTTCCATTCCATCATACATATATGTTTGTTATTCATGGAAGTTTGGCTATTTCCGTAATCATATCATAGTATAATCTTCTATGATGTCCTTGCTTTACCACATGCCGTAACAAAATTGGACCAGATCAGTAATTGGATGGAAGGCTTCCAGAGAGAACTTGGGTGATTCAGGAAGTTGTGGTATTAAATCAGCACTACACCAGTCCTCAGTTTATTGCACTGCTGGCACTCTAGTCTTTTGGATGTATTCTGAAACCAGTGTATCCTCATCTTCCCCTCCAAGCGCTTAATGGCTGATAAGTATGACTTTACCCTACTTGGAAGGTTAAGGATGTTGATATTGCTGTGCAGCCCAGATATCAACATTGGAAACACCAAGCAACACTGACACCCCTTGCTCTTAGGAAAGGAAAAAAAAATCTCTAACTTCCAGTGGGAGTTATTCTTGATCTGTTGTCTAAAATTATGTTGTAGCTTCCATGGTGCAGAATGTCTGTGTTCCACCATGAGATGACTCTCCTTTTAGTTAGGGGAGACTAATCCCTTTTTCGAGTTCTACCATGACAAAAGCACTATATCAGTGTAAGTCATAACTATTTTTTCTTCTCCATTTAAAAAATACATTAAAACCTATTATTTTGTGGATGGTTTTTAAATAACTTGTGCGAGGGGAAATTAAGAACTGCTTCAGTGCCTGAAGCACGAATAGTTGTTTCTTGATGGCTGAAAGCATGCGAGCACGGCTGAAGCAGCAGTCTGGAGACACACAGAATATGTTTGAACTTGAAATGAGCAAATCAGATGGCGTTAATTGAGAGGATAATATAACAAGACTCATTCTAGTAATTCTTTATGGGACTCTGACAACTGGGGGAACTTTTAATAAACTATCAGTAAATGGCAGGAAGAACTATCTTTATTTGCCTGTTTTCCCTTTTACGGAGAATTCAGAGAGCATAATCGTAAATATACACATGCAAACAGGAAGTTTATTAAATTCATTTTGGCTTGAGGGTTTGTTCTCTTGTGTATATATAATAAGTCGCTAATTGCAACAGTTCAATTTTCTAACTTGTTCATAATTCATATGGCCTATTGCCATATTATCTTGTGACTTTAACCATATCCTGCCAGCTGGCTAACTTGAGCCTGGCCATTGCTTTGAGCGGGCTTTCACCTTGTTGGGATAGGGACAGAGAAGTGGTCAAGAAATCCTGGTACAATTCTTTCTTTGGACTCCCCATTGGAGTAACTCATCAGGATTATCCCCCTCAATCAGAAAGGCATTTAAATAAGTGGTTGAGTAGTTCTGCTGCATGTACAAGTATTTAAAGGTAGTCACATGCTTGAGTACCTTCCTGAATGGGGACTTACCTTTGGGTGTCACTTCTGTCCCTGTATGCAAGATCAGGGCCTTGCTCACTTGTTGTTAAAGTGTCTGGCACTTGTAAGTGTTGGTATGTTGGACAGACTAGGTCATATAAGGATGGAGGGTATTTTTTTTTCCCCTCTGTGTATTAACTGATGCCTTCTTGTGTATCTATTCATTGTTCTTTCTAAACTTTCAGGAAGGGTGTTTTTGCATGCTGTTCACCATTGACAGCTTCCACCCTAGTGGATGAAGTGATTCCCTGGGTTTGTAAACTCCTTACAGACCTTCCAGGGTAAAAGATGTTCTGATAATACAAGCTCAAGACTTGGATCAACCATTGTGATGTTCTGTCTCATCAGTATGTATGTCTTGATGATCTTGCATTAGCAAGCCATGACTTCAAGAAAATGGTACCCTTCCTATCTTGGTAGCAGAAACTTTTTATTCTTGAAGAGCAGTATCATCCAGCTAATTTTTTTTTTTTTTTTTTTTTCTTAAAAGAAAGGAAAATGCTTCATATTCCCAGAAACCTGAAGCTTCAGGTGAAGACAGTGTTCTCCAAGAAAGTAGGAGCATTTTCCTGGCATAGTTGAAAGTATTAAACACCCTTTATTTTTTAATTAAAAAAAAAAAAAAGCAATCTGCAAATTGAATCCGATAACTTGAGAGAATTTGATATATTTACTGAATCCTGTATGGTAGTTGAGTAATGGTGGTGTCCTAGTATTGAGAAAATGTATAGTTGGACAGTCTAGAGTGGTCAAGCACCTATATCTGATTTCAAATATTAAAGTGACATTGTCTGTTTAATTTCCTTTTTAGCTAACAAAATGACTGGTCATAATACATGTCTAGCTTCTTTGCAAGTATAATGACACTTTTTCTGCGCTTCTAACAGAATATCGGCAATGGTAAAGCATAGTTCCTGTATGCCGTAAGGACACTATTCTCATTCCCATAACAGTATGCAGTTAAGAAAAATGCACAATATAAACAACTCAAGATTTTTCTGGTCCAAACATGTCTTTTCAGGGTATTGTTAAGGCCCTAGTAAATTTTGCAGCCATTTTGGCCAATTTCATAGTTAAAGGATTTCAAAAATCATAAATTTCAGAGTTCCTGTGTTTTAACTCTGCGGTTTCATGGTGTGGGGTTACAAGGTGGTTGGGGGGTATTACCATCTTTACTTGTGCACTGTCTTCAGAGCTTGGCCCTTGGAGTTCACCACCACTCTCTGGACACCAAATTCTGAAAGTAGTGCAGGAATCAAGATTGCAGTTCCATGACAGCCCACCTGCTGCTCCTTCCCCAAGGCCACAACCACACTTGGGTTTTGGACATCTAGCTTGCAAAACTCACCCACGAAATGTGTACGATATGGGGTAAAAATGAACAGCATGTGATTTTTTTTTTTTCAGGTCAGATGCATTTTGCACATCATGAATTTGGTAGGATTCTAGTCATTGTACATTGTTTCTTGAACTTTGTAAGCATAATAACAGAAATAAGCTTGATGACTAACATTAGAATGTGAACCATGTGCACATATTACAGGCTGTGGTGATGGTTCTAAAAGAAAACTAGTACATGTTTGTTTAGGCATAGAAACATGATCCAGAACTGGACTGGTGCAGTTAATGTGTATCTTATTGGAACAGAAAATTTAACAGAACGAAGTCTATATAGGAACTATATATTGCCTTGTTCTAAGGATATGTCCTTCCAGGAACTGTATTAAAATATTTTCTCTAGCTTACGCTTAAAGCGTAAGTAACAGGTGACATGGCAGAAGAATGCTTCTTGAGCTTGATTGGGTTTTTCCTGGCTGAAGTTGGGGTTGTTGAATGGCTGCCCCACCCCACCATATTGCTTTTCAACCACTAAACCCCCCATCTAAATGGGTGGTGAGCAAATAGCAGCTTGCCAGCCAGAATTGGGCCACCAGGGTTTGTCCCTGGTGGGTCCTCAGTTCTATGATTACATGTGTTTCTGCTGGTACCTGGCCAGCCCAGCTCTCTTTGACCACAGATTGTTTGCTTCCAGACAGTCCTGTTTGCCATGAACAGCAAGCTTTTGTCAGTGAGAGCTGCAATTGGAAGTACAGGTGAATATAGTGGGAGTGGCCCACCAGGGACTAACCCTGATGGGCTGTTCGAGTGTGGGTGGTTCCCCCCCCGCCCCCCAAATTGCTCACCCTGGTCCAAACAGTTCAATCCAACTACTACCATGGGTAGTGAGTGGGGCAAGTGGGGGAGATAAGGATTTAAGAGCCCTTCTCAAAGCATGCAATAAGCAGAGGGTTGCTTTTCTGATCAGGTGCTATTTCCTTGGGTCTGATTAAACCAACTTCAGTAGAAAAGTGGGCTTTTTTAAAGACAAAATGGAAGGCTGTTGCTCACATGTTACAACACCTTAAACATTACCAGTTACATAATATTTCCCCCCATCTTGTTACATGTGAACAGGCAGGAATTAGTCTATTTAAAATCCCTGTTCGATTACAGAGCATCACCAAGAGGTACACTATAAAGCCTAAACCCTTTCCTAATTTGATTAAATGAAATCCTGTTATACCAAATGAGAACTGCATTTTTTTTCTGCACTTTTCCCCCTTCAGATGAAATGTATGTTTCAGATTTAAAGCACTTTGAACTCAGGAGTTTTAGGCCCAAGATACTCAAACATTTAAGAGTGGTCTCTTTGGGTGTCTAATGTGATACTTTTTTTAAAAAGGGGCCTGATTTCTTTTTCCAGAGGTTGGTTGTTGAACATTCAGAAAATCCAAGGCGTACTTTTTTTTTGGGTGGGGGTGGGGTGTAGTGTCCCAAGTTGGACCCCCAAAAATCTGCAGTGAAGTCTGAATATAGAGACCATGAATCTCTATTAAGAGATAGTATCAACTCTTCAGCTAAATAAAATTTCATAACTTTTTAAAATAATGTAATACTTTTTCAATATCTATTCTTAGACAACAATTGTATGTCTTTCTCTGCATATTAAACTTTGTTCAGAGAATCAAGAAACAACTGTAGTCTGTAAAGATTAGGTGGTAATACCTCTGCAATCCATGTGACTATTTTCCTACTCAAAATTGGTTGTCAATAAAACATCATAAAATGAATGTTAAGCTTTCAAAGAAGCTGTAGTTAGAAAGTCTGCTATGTCTATCAAATCATTTTGTAATACAGGTTCTAAGAAAACACAAATGAGTAACGTAATTAATAATGTCTACACAGAAGTTGAATAGCAGGCAGGATTTCACCATAGGCATTAATGTGCCTTTTGCAGACTGGCATGTACTTCCTCAGTCTGCAGCTGTACCGTACAATAGTGCAAGCGTCATGACCTTTATACATAATATGGAGCAGTTACAGCATCTTTATTTATCAAGGTTACAGGTATTCAGCATCAGTCATAGTAATGTAGCTGGACAACTGCTCGAAGAAAAAGGTGGGTTTTTTGTTTTAAGATGCTCAACAGAAATACCCTAAGTGGTCAAAGTGCCACACAACCTATAGTGAAACAGTTTCCTGCATAATACATTGAATGGAGTGCACATAGAGCTTAATGCAGTCTTAAATCAGACTCCTGTTACTCAGGTGACTTTTTGACAGTTCTTTGTAGGTAATGTGGAAGTTCTCCAGTACTTTCAGGCAACTTAAGAGAGCTCTAATGTAATAGCAAAGCATGTGTTCTCTAAATCTGGAGAACTCTAGATACCATCCAATGTTTGCTACATCTTCTGCTATAATCATCTCCAGTAATGGAGTTAAAAACTAGTTCTCACTTTCCTCTCTCTGGTTTGATAGGTTTCTCCTCCCATTTCCATGTCTTGAACTAATACTGAGAGCTCTTTGAGTTTGGTACTATTTGACTATGTCAGAGTGATTTCTCATAAAATGGGACCATAACTTGGTTGTCTTCAGACTCTACTGTAATATTGATAATTCACATTCTAGGTAAACTTTGTCATTAATAGGGTTCAGATGTATACCAAGTTGGTCCTGTATTAATGCTTAGATGGCATTAATCTTCAGGTACAACTGTATATGGTGCAGTTCTTACAGAGCTCGTCCTTCTACCCCTGAAAGATGACTTAGACTTGTTTCGATAATGTATTCCTCCTGTTTTTGTATCTTTTTTTAAATGTGCATGCTGAAGTTTTTCTGCAAGAACTGTAATGTATGGCTCAGGTGCCCTTAAATAACTGAGGCACCTGACTTAATACTGTGTAAAGAAACAAATCCTGACCCCCTCTTGCATCTAGTAATTTCTTCCTGGAAGGATCTGGTAACTAATTGGATGCCACTGGAAAGCAGACTGTTTGTTTGTTTATTAGTCTTTTCCCATTACATTTTTTTTTAGCCTCATTCTTACAAGTAAAATGCCAGTCACTCCGTATTTGCATTTTGATGGACCCAATTCCATGACCATAAATACAGGATAGTTGCTGCTGTTCTCTTCTAACTGGCTGTTTTCAACAAACTTTCAGTAGCTGTTGATTGATCTGCTCTTGTAAATTGAAGCCTTTGTGGCCCTATTTATTTTGTGCACCTCTGCCAGCCTTTTAAAAACACAACCATACATGCGCAATTGCCTCATCTCTTGTAACCTTTGACGCCTGCTTAAATAATTTATTGCTATTTTAGTAAATATTTTTATTTGTATCTACATTTTGTTTTGTGTTTAAATACTTGTGCACTTTTAGAGCAGGAGGCAAGCAGTGATAGAAGGGGTTAAAGCATTATTTTGAAGGTATCTGGTGGAACTGTTTACAGACTAGCATTCCCATATCTTGCCAGGATAGAGCTGTACTTCAATGCTGCGTGTTTTTTTTTTTTTTTTTGGTTTTTAAAAAAAAAAAGCTGTATAGGGAAAATGCCTAGCACAGAGTGCTTAAGATATCTTAGAAACTCAGCTCCATTTTTTTTCTGGGACTTCTCTCTCCAGTGAGGTGCTTGTGTTTCTTGCTGCTCTGTTCTCTGCAGTGCCCTGCTAGTCTTCTGAACCACGTGCTGCTCAGCTAAAATGGTAGTTGGGGGAAACCAAGGAGTCTGCTACACAGATTTAGGCAACGGTTTAGCACAAAAAAAAAAATCCGAAGTAGCCATCTTTGTGAATGCATAACTATGCTGTAGACAGGACCCATGTTGTCTTGGAATTTCTTAAATTAGAGTATAAACAACCCATCTGAACCTATATGTACCCTCTGTTAAAGACCTTTATTGTTAAGGTAAGTAGCTTAGAGTTGACTAATGTCAAGTTTTTGGGAAAAAACAACAGCTACAATCTGAAACTACTGCATTCTTACAGTGACAAATTTATGCTTAACTGCACATTGCAGCTTTTTCAGTGTGTATGCTGTTTTCTTGGGAGTACTTGAAATTATATCTCACTGGCAAAACTCTTGTAAACTAAGGGAAACTGTAAATATTAGTGAAGGTTGGAGAAACAATGTGTGCCTAGCTATGATACTGATAGACCTAAATTCCATTTTTTTATGTGTAAAATGAACCAAGCCATTAAGCTTGATATTATGAAACAACTAGTGAAGTCATACTAGGAGGTTTTCAAACGTGTACTAATGCTAGCTTTCTTTTCTCTGTACAGCACTCTTTCAGCCGGTAGCTATGGGCTCCCGAGAATTTGAAGATATTGTGAAAATTTTGCATTCATCTTACTTAGAGTCAGGTTCTGTGGCCAATTTCAATTACAAAAGAGCCAGCTTAATCCATAATGAGCTGTTGGAAAAGGAGGTGAGTATGTACAGTTTGCCCTTTCTGTAGTGGTGTATAAGCCATATGCAATTTTAGTGGTTTTGCCCAACACCACTTATTTGAAGCCAAATGGTTTCATGTATAAGTTTTGATGTTAGGAATATCTGTGGTTTTACGGTGAGTGAGACTGTCGCATCCTGAATTGAGTGAAATGAATCGAGGGGGTGGAAATGTGAGGGAGGCTAGTGCCAGGGTTGGTGTCAGATCTGAACTTTGTGTTCCCTGTTCGTCTTTTGGTGTTGACATACATTAATTGGTTGTAAAGGAAGTCATGGTATTTTCTGGTACAGGTTTAGTGTCTTCTGCATAAGCTATGATTTATTTTGCTTTGAAGTCTTACTCTAGCACTAAATCATATAGTAAGTTTATCCGAAGCAGCAGCAAAACAACTTCAGTAGCTGAATCAGCAAATCAAGCTGTGTCTTTCTTTAAAACTAACAGCTAAAACTAAGTCATGAAGAAAATACTTGTATTTCCTTCCTCACTGCCATACCACAAAATACTGCATTCTATAACTAAAACAATGTTTTACTAGAGCTTGTGGATTTTGTTGTCAGCCACTTCACGAAAAGTTAAATTCCTGAGTGTTTGTGACTGTGTAACTTAGCCAAATACTACGAAATTTTGAATCATGGGGAGGAGAATACAGTCTTGTTAATGTGATTTTATTTTAAAAAATGAGGAGCACTAGTTAAAGGACAACTTCTTTTATTTTTATATTGTTAAAATAACTGCTGATTCCAGTGCCAGTTTGCTAGTAATTGTAAGTAACATTCTTGTACATAGGAAGACAGGCTGACAGCAGTGAGGCAAAACTTAACCATTAGAATTTAATAACTTTTTTTGCAACAGAAATTGGAGCTAGGACTTGTATTCTGGAATGCAAGTCCAAAATATGAGACTAAGCTGGATGTTTCCCACTTCTGCCCAGTAGGTGCTAGACTTTTCTGAAATTGTTGGAAACTGTGCTGAAATATTAACCTTGTTCAAATTGGCTTTTTGAGTATCTGCACATGCATTTTAGCAATTAGACTTCTTAGAAGCCAAGTGCTGCTTGTTTGTACCCATATTAGTTTCTTCATTCCATGTATCGAGACTGTGTGTTTGTTAATAGTTCACAGAAAAACGAAGAGAACTAAAATGTGATGGTCGCCTAGAAAAAGAGCTTGCGGAATCCTATGCGTTTCTGATGGTTGATCGACCTCAGGTGAGAGGAGACATTCTTTATAAAATTTCTTTTAAAAGTGTGTTTTGGTGTTTTTCCCCTTGCTTTGGGATTGTCTTTCAAACGGAATAGTTTGTTAATGACTTACGGATTCATTTTATTGATATGTATGCTGTATCTGCAAAAGTCAGTAAAAGACAAATAAAGGAAGAAAAGTATCTGTCACAGAACTGATCTGTTTCACTGTAATTAATGGAGTGCTAATTACAAACGTTTTATTTCGTTTTCTTTTTGGTGTAATACTGCCTAGGATTATGCTGTGTTTATTCTCTTCCTCCATCCATAAGAGGCATGCATTCTTAGTTTTACCTTTCATGTGTTAAAACATATATTTCAAAATACACAAACATTTAAACACTTCAGAGGAATGCTGTTTGCTCTTTTTTGCGGGAGTTTGGGGAGGATCCTAGGGTAAAGTGTACTCCTTTTCTCTCGATATGAATACCAGTGAGACATCTCTGAAAATTGTGTGGCAGGCTAGTTGGGACTATTGCAGAGATTCCCTTTTTCTGATGTAAAAGAGTAAATTAAAAAAAATTACATGCTGTTTTTCTGAGGTGTATGTCCTTTGTGATCAAGACTTTGTTTTAGTATCTTTAGATTCATATTGCCTTCCTCACTAGTGCTCAAGAGCTTCATATAATCTGCGATGCTTGCAGCCAGAATCCTATAGGAAAGACACCATATTGGAGGAGCCCTTCTGTTGCTATCCTTTGAAGGGTGTAGGATGGAGGAAGGAAAGCTGCTGTACCCTTTTTGATACAGAGAGAAGTAATATAGTAGTTACAGATACAAGTGGGTGGCTGTTTGTCAAGCACATCTTGCTTTATATAATTTTTAGGTGGACATGGTAAAGTTACTTAAAACACATTGTCTCCACAGCAAAGATAAGTGTCCACATCTGGTATGCATTAAAGTTTATGCCCTAAGAGTTGTATAGTAACAGAAGGTACATGCATAGTTGAGATTATACTAATTGGCCGTTTCTACACAGGCCGCTTCCTTTGGGAGTGGCATGCTAATACAGGGAGCACAAGATGCTAATGAGGTGTGGATGTAAATTCCCCTGTGCCTCATTAGCATAATGTCACGTGATTTGGAGTCCAGAAGACTGTTCTTCCGGACTCCAAAACACCATGTAGAAGTGTGGCCGCCTGGGGTGGGGGGGCTGGCTTCTGGAAGCTCCCCCTGGGGCTGTGCTTCTACATGGCTTTTTGGAGTCCAGAAGAACAGTCTTCCGGACTCCAAATCACGTGACGTTACGCTAATGAGGCACAGGGAATATGCATCCGTGCCTCATTAGCATCTTCCACTCCCTGTATTAACATGCCACTTCCAAAGGAAGTGGCCTGTGTAGAAATGGCCATTTTGCATTAAGTGTTTGTTTTGGTATGGAATAGACTTTAAAGTATGTATTCAAGAGAAGGAAAAGTTTATTCAAGTATTATTGCCTGTTCCTCGTGTATTCTAACTTTGAAAATATGTATGCATTTAAAATTAGATCTATCTTTATTCAATTCAGGTGCAAAATATATGTGAAAAAGGGCTACAGGTGGGCCATTCCAAAATAACAATTCTCGGCAGTCCTTCCATGGGTAAATATCTTTTTTCTATCTGTAAATTTGCATTCTGCAGTAGGAATTCTCTCTTTTTTTTTTCCCCCCCGCCCATATGGATAACGTGGTATTACTTTTAAGCTATTGTGCCTCATATAGAAATTCCTGAGATTAATGTTTGGGAAAAATCACGCCTACTTGATTTCAGATAATGACCTTTGGTTCAGAATCAATGAAGTTTACAAATAAATGAATTAAAAAAACAAAATTAAGCTCACGTTAAAAATGGCTTTCACAGAGGTAAGAATGAATTACTCAGTTACAAAATTTCAGAGATTCTAGGCATCCATAGGGAGAATTTATTTTGGGAGAAAAATAGAAAACCAGATTTTGGAGGGAGAGAAGCATGTGGAGCCTCTGATCTGTTTAGCTTGAAGTTGTAGTTCTGCACTTGTCTGTAGATTGCACCCGTTAAACCCAGCATAACGATATCTGCCACTTGGCTCAAATTCTTCAGGGAGGCAAACAGTTTAGCATCCTAATAATTCTTTTTCCTAGAAAGGAGAACCCAAACAGGGAGGAAGGTACCTGTGGAGGACTAACACCTTATCACTGCTGGCATAAGATGTAGAGAGGCTGCAGGTTGTCCTGGCTGGTGGCACAGAGCCCCCTTGCCGGGATCACAAGGAGGCCATATCACTGCTGGTCAATTCCTGGCTAGAGTTGGCTCCCATATTCCTGTCTGGTTAGTGAGTGAGCCAGAAACACTTGATCTCTTAAGGCACAAGGTGCTGTGTAGGCTACATTCCTGCCTGTCGGACGAAATCCGCCCTGGTGTCAGGGCTGAGTTTTCATCTCTGGCTATGGGCGTGGCCATCTCACAACTGAATCATTCTGTCCAGACAGCAGCCATATCAGTTCCAGAGTGGCCTCCTCATAGCCAGGTGCTTGCGGTCTTTCAGACAGCATTCGGCAGGAATCTGTGTTATGCCCTGCCCAGACATAGCCTTCCCTATAGCTCGTGCTTTCATGGGTTGGGTGTTCTGATCATGCAGGGATATCTTTGTGGTTCTACTGTCCTGTTCGTGATTTATCACTTACCAGCCAGAATGTAGGAGTGGTCTGATGGTCACCTCCACAGTCAATGCTCATCGTCCTTACAGTCCTGGCTGGAGGACTCTGCTGGGCCAGGACAACTGCAGCCACTTGCACACCTTGTACCTTGATGTCTTGGCTTTCTTTGCAGCACAGAGATACCCTTGCAACCCTTCTGTCAGCTCTGCCCTAACCCTATAATTAAATTTTTTTTAAAGAAAAACAAATTCCACAAAACTTAAGTGTGAAGTGTTGCCCACAGTCTAAACATAATAGCATGAAATGTGGCTGAATGCTGCAATCTCATTCTTATCAAGTGTTTAGTCTGTTTTCCTTTTCATGTTGCAACAGTATCGCTACAGCTTTACTGAATATATTTCTTATAGAAACAGCCAAAATGATTGTCAAGCTAGTTAATCTTCTAAAGGGCTGCATTTAATGTTTTTAACCTTTTTTTGTTTTCTTTTGTGCTTCATCTTCGTCATCAGGTGTATATCTGTCCAGGTATGCTGATTTATTACAGGCTAATCCCCTGGAAGCTGGTGCAACCGGTGATGTGATTATTTTTAAAATAATAAAGGTAATTTCTACTTTGCCTTTTATTTTTGGTAATAAAAATGTAGCCTTTGAAGTTTTCGTGCCTTTATTGATTTGTTACAGAATTTTGCTGCTTGTTGGGGAGTGCTTACTTCACATTTGGAGGGAATCTGAATTCATACAAGCTTTTTCTATAAACACTTGTAAGAAAATGTCAGTTATCTCATTCTTACAGTGCTGATATACTTGCTGTAGCTGCCCTAATGATTCATATACAGATTGAAACTCTCTCGTCAGGCAACATCCATAATCTGGCATGATTTTAATTAGCTGGACTGGCACTTACCATGAGTGTGGCCAAATTTCTGTGGTCCCAGAGGGTTGGTTTACAGCCCCCGAGTCCTGTGCCTCAGTATTCTTTGCTGTTGTTTACTTGTAATTTTGATGTACCCTAAATGTGTTCTAAGGGTACATCTATGCTACCTGCAAGCTCATCCTGGTCAGGGTCAATCTTCTGGGGTTCAGTGTTCTTGCATGCCTAATGGAGGCACATGATGTTGAACTATCAGAGATCGACGGTTGACCCCTGAACTCCCCATTCTTGTGAGGACTAAGGGATGTCCGTCCTGTCGACCTCCTACAGTGAGTACGACCAGATAAGTCGATCATAGATACTTCAATTCAAGCGACGCAATTGCTGTAGCTGGAGTTGCCTATCTACAGTCGACTTTAAGGTCTAGTGCAGACCTGGCCTAAGAGACTACTGAGCAGTAGAAGTGTTGGTGCTGCTGCTAGACAATATTGACATCCCATGGTTTGGCACCAGTCAGGTCCTAAGGATGCCAAACTAGAGGTGATTCAACCTGTAGTAAAAAAAAAAAAAAATTAACACTGAAATTCTTTTTTGGCTCTGTAGGGAAAAAGGAAAAGCATATATGACCATATGGGTGTGAAAACAATGGAATCAACAGTTAAAAGTGCATTAGATCCAACACCGAAGCACGAGTGCCATGTTTCAAAGAATGCAAATAAAGTAAATTCCTTGTTGGCTTACAGAGCATATGAGCTTACTCAGGTATGAGAGCAGCTTGGTTTATTTTTATATAATATGCATATATGAAAAGGCAGCACAACATAGTAGTACTATGGTTTTAAACACTTCATGAAGTCAGATATGAGACTACCTGATTCCTTACTGTAAGAGTAAGATAATCTGTCGGTTCTGAAACCTTACATATACCTTATAATATATTAAAACTTTTGATTCATTATGTAATTAAAATATTGTAATGGGTCCCGTATCTCTTCAAAAAACTCACAATAAGGTTTTTTTCTCTTTTACAAAGTTAATATTTTAGAATGTCTGTGTGGATCCCACTGTAGGTGAGCATACATCTCACATGTTTAAGGGTGGTGTTTTAAAATTTGAAATAGGACTGATGCCCTACTGAGTTGACTCATTCAGTGTCTGTCTTGACAACCACCAGCAACTCAACTGTGTTGCTATAGTATGCTGTTCTGGCACTATTGCACGTACTACACCCATTGTTTGTTTTTTTGACTTTGACAAATCTTATATTTTGCTAGTGAAGTGAAGATCTCCCTCCTCATCAGCATCCCTGGCCAGGCCCTCAGTGCCTGAAAAATTCAGCAGGGCTATTATCCTTATCCTGAGACAGAGCACCTCCTTCATCCTGTCACTGCCTGTGAACTTCCTGTATTGAAGCATTATCCTTGGGATCAGTACTAGCACCTGATTACTTGAAAATATTATAGGAGTTAATTTTAAGGATAGTTGAGACCCTGGCTAATAGCTATCTTTCATATTGGAGAAATACCATTAGCTGTTGGCATCTTGTCAACTTCTGATCCAGCCAAGAAAGCCCTCCCATTTTCAAGGGGTTGCATGATCTAAGTAAAGTCTCTTGTGACAGACACCAGCCACAGCAAAGCCAACTAAACCAGGACAGGATACCCCATATTGCGTTTGAATACTTGTATACTAACCCAACCCAGACTCTTCAAGTCATCTTGGTCTTGCAAGAGGAAAAAGACCCAAAATCCCCCAGTGAAATTCTTCATCCATCTGCATGTGGTTAGTTGCTAGTCCTCGCTGGTCAAACTTGGTCAAGATGTCACCCTTCTTAGTGAAGATCTCTCATGACAGCAGAGATGCTAAGGACTCAATTTACGAAAACAGGCTGGTGGCCAAGATCATCTTGCAGGTGGTGATGGAGGCCTCTAGCGCCCTGGCTAGATACAGAACAACCACGATGACCACGTGCAGAGCATCATGGCTCCAAGTATCAGCTATCCTAAGAGAGGTGTTGGCCCTAACTGAGGACTTACCCTTTGAAGTCTCAAAGCTGTGCAGTGAGGCAGTGCGCTGCACCCTCTAAAGTATTCAAACTCTATCCTGTGCTCTCTGGGGCGTTACATCTCTGCTTTATACTTTAAGAGACTTCTTGAGCCCAGGCTGTTTACCAACTTAGCCATTTTCCTGGCTCATCGGAAGTGCCTGAGATCGACTGTGGGACTCAGTCATTTAAGAATACAGGATTCTGTCATTTGGACTCCATAGCCTTTTTTTTAAAAGCATTCCCTTTTCCCAGACTTTTAGCCAAATCGGGGGAACCCACCTGCATATCAGTCTCCAGGCAGACTGTGTACCCCTTTTAGACTCAGCCTGTGAAGAGGGGGAAGGCCTCAGATTTTTTAAAGGCCCCAGACCTCTTAACTCATCTCACAAGGGTTTGCTTCAGAATGACCTCAGTTTCCCTGTAAGTTAACACTCCCAAAATCATTGACTTCTTGGTTTGGTTCCATGGAGACTGCAGGTTCCACTGGTGCAACTCAGAACTGGAAAATCAAAAAGGTCTTCCAAAATCAAACACTGTTCTGAGAGCCTCAGTACTGATAAGGCATAACAGAATGGCAAGGAGAGACATTCTTGCAGGTAAGTACTCTCAGATGCACCCCAGCCATTGGTACTGCTCTGTATGGTACTAATGGACACATCCATGTAAAAGTGCATATCTTAGCACCCCATCGGAACAGTCTAAATCCTTGCTACAGTTGATTTCCAGGGATACTATCACATCATTATCAGTGCCCTATTTGGTACTGCAAAAATTTGGGTATCTGTAGAACTTATACTGTAGTTCCTCCATTACAGTTCTTTTAATCATAGTCTCAGTGGGTCCCTTGGTACCGAGACTAGTTCAGTTTCACACGCATTTGTGACTTGCATGATTCATCACTTCTTATTTATTGCTCCACCACTACTGTGTCAAGAAGGTGATGAAGGGAACTTCCATCAGTTCAGCCACTTCAGTCTCAATACTCCAGTCTCCTGCCAACCCTTAGTTAGGAACCCTTTCCCTGCAGGCCACAAAAATAGGGACAAATCTAGGACAAGTTTTGGGAGAAATATTAGGTGCCACACTAATTTTCTGTATGCAGCACCATCTGATCCTCCATCCTTAGTGGTCATACTGGGCTCCTTACAAACAGGAGTTTCAAGGCTCTGAGCCTAGGATGCTGGGAGGATAGGGAAACAATTTCTCTGCAGCTCCCTGCAGGCTGCCAACTGCAGGGAGGGCAGGGCGTTCTGCTTCTTACCCAGCTTCCTGCTGTGAGAAAGCTCCCTGCTTGTTGGTCCAGCTCTCTGCTTAGAGGCTGCAAGCAGGGCTCCTTGCCATTCCCAGACAGGCTTGGGCCCTGCTGGGGATCTCTGGTCCAGCAACCACAACTGTAACATCTCAGATTTCTTCATCAGGGGAGACCTTTGAGAAATGTAAAGTTAGACCAGATAATAAGCTACTTCTTAAACCACTCTTTAGCTGATGAATCCATAATGTTCCTCTGCTATCTGTGACTGATGATTTAAAGCACTTCCAAGACCTCATCGGGTGCATGGCAAGCTCTTTTCACAGAGGTCAAGAAGCCACAACAAAAGTTGAGTGTTTTTCAACAGACACTTCTGTTCAGTGAGGAGCTGTTGAATCCAACAAGGACAGTTTGTCACTCTAGCATGCCACCAACTTGCAGAAGATCTAATAAAGAACTCTGAATTTATTTTCTGTCCATCTCCTAATGCGTTGGTGGTGGACGCAGTAAATAAGCAGGGAAGACTAGCACCATGACACAGATGGAAAACATCTCTACCTTTTTTTTGAGCAGAAATCTTATTTTTTCAGAGACACTCTAACTTTAAATTGTTTAGTTCATGCTTTTTTGGCCTGGTCATTAGCAGCGTGTAAGCATTTGTGAGCCTCTCTGGAAGTCACTTCAGGCTGTCAATGCTAAAAGATAACTCTTACCTCAGGTGTTAGTGTCAGCAACATCCAAGGACACAGACCCAGTCCACCTTTCTGATAGCTCTCATGCATATTTTGGTTTCTCAAGTCAGGCAAAGAGTGGTGAAGAACTAGTAAATTGTTTAGCCCCTTTACAGTTACTGGGAATTTTATATCCCTGAGGTAGAGAGGATAGTAGAATATGATGCACTGCCTAGAGATTTCTCCACATTTTAGAGACCCACAGCCCCTCAATAATTTCAGAATTTAGAGGAAGAGAACCATGAACCATCTCGTTGAAATACACAGTTAACTACTTAAGAGCACCAGTTTAGATGGGCTGGTTGAGGGTCTGAAGCCTTTTCACTCTAGCTTGCTTGCCTGTCTGGCTCTCTCATTTCCAACATGTATAGAATGGGATTACCACAGGCAAGTGGTTTTCAGAGATGATGATATTGGGCTCTGCCATCCAGAGACCCCCTCAGGTGAGCTCAAATTAAGAGGAGATTAAGTCCTTCCTTAGCTTTAGGGTTTGTCTACACTTAAGCAGGGATTGATCTCTTTCTGGGAGTTAGTTTAGCAGGTCTAGTAGGGGCACAGTAAATGGACCACTTGTCAGTCTCGTCAACCCCAGTGTTCCATGGGGTCCCAAGAAGTGTGGGAAGTTGACAGGAGAATTTTTCCGATCGACCGTGCTGCTCTGAGGGTGCTGCAGAAATTCAGCTTAAGGTATGTTGACTTTTTGGCTGTGCCATTAACACACGTGAAGTTGCATATCTTAAGTCACCTTTCTCCCAAAGTATAGACCTGCCCTTAGGAGCAGTTGTCTGCCCCAGCTCTATATGAAGAACGGTTTCTATGTGAGTTATTCATACCCAAGAGAAATGAGGCTGGAGACAGAAATTTGTAAAGTCCCAAAAATTTAGACTGACTCTGTGACAATTCTTAGATTCAGGCAGTTGCTGTTCAGCTTTCTGCCAACAAGAGATGCATTTCCTAATTGCTGTACAGCTGACTCTCAGAACATGCTTGTATTTTGTGATTCTCTTAGTTACAATGTTCAGATTGTAGTGAAGGAGTTTCTTCTGGAAAGTGAAAAGCTGTTCACTTGCACCATACCTTGCAAAATGGAAGCCGTTTACCATCTGGGCCCAGCAGAGGGGTTGTCTTTTGCAGCTAGTACCTATTCCCATGATGATGGACTATTTTGCATTAAAGTAGCAAGGTCTGACAGTATCCTCTGTAAAGGTGTACCTAGGAGCCCATCTCTGCCTTTCATCCAGGCAGGGACACAGAGTAAATGTGTTCACTAACCCCATGGTTGGGCCATTCCTGTGTGGGTTAGATCATAGTCATATGTCAGTTAGCCCACTCCCCAGTGGGACCTCAATCTTGAGTTGTCCAGGCTCATGGTTCTCCTCCCCCCCCCCCCCCCATTGAATTCTGGTCACTTACGCCCTTCATTTGTCATGAAAGGTAGAATATTTTGGTGATGATGTCATCCCAGGATACTCTGGGCTTAGGGCTCTCACCTCTGAGCCCCTATGCGCTATTTTAGATGGATGAGATGCAATCATGCACTCATCTGGAATTTCTCCCGAAAGTGATTAGTTTCATGTCACTCATAATATATCCTTGTCTATGTTCTTCCCTAAGCCACATGTTTAACCACAGGAAGTGAGAATTCAGATGTGCCCAAGCTGTTTATATTGAGCACAAAACCATTCCATAAGTCACCACAGCTTTTTATTGCTATCACCATTGCAGTCTTTCTCAAGAGACTGAAAGTACTTCCATTTCTTTCCAGTGCATGTCCTTTTGAATCACAGCCTCATCAGAATGTGCTATAATTTTGTGAAGCTCCCCCTGTCCCCCCAATCTTCTTTCACTGACAGCATGCTCTGCAGGAGCTCATGCTTCTTCCACAGGCTTTCTTTGTGCATGTCCCTAATAAAGAGATCCGTAAAGCGATGATGTGGTCCTTCATCCACACTTTGGCACCCTGTTATACTAGCACCTAGCAGGCAAGACATGATTTGGCATTGCTGTCCTATACTGAGCAGTGGGGAGGGCGCCAACTCCTCCAACGGAGTGCTCGTGAGTCACTTATTGGAATGCACATAAGCAGTCTCTCAAAGAAAAATCAACTGTTACCACCTTTTCACAGCTGTTGCTCTTTAAGATGTATCACTCCATGTCCTTCCCACCCCCATCCTGCCCCACCTCACCTCTGTCCAGCATATTCTGGCAAGAAGGAACTGAGCAGGCAGTGGGTTAGTAGTGTCCTATATACAACCACTCCAGACAACTCCACAGCAGACCCAATGGGTACAACTAAGATAAACATCAGCCAGTAGTGCATGTGGTGTATGCATGCACATATTGGAGGAGATGTGGCCAACACATCTTGAAGAACACCATTTATAAGAGAGGGGTAATTTTTTGTATTAAAAATGCATATGAACTTGCACTTTTTGGCTTGTGCTTGAGACACTAGGCTTTATAGAAAATGTTTTTTCCAGTTACCAAAATAGCTTATGCTGCTTAAACTCTAATCTGTAGTGCTTTTGTATTTTTTATAATTTAATGATTTAAAATCATTCATTCATTTCTGGATGACGATTATTTAAACTTATTTGGCTGGTGATCAAAGATTTGCAGGAGGGCTGAAACAAGTGACACATTTTCTAAAAGAACTCAAAATTGTTAATCAGCTATTATGAAACATAAATTACAGATCAAACTGATTGTACAATTTGATTAACATTTGTACTTTGCTTTCCTTTTAGTACTACTTTTATGAATATGGCTTTGATGAAATAAGACGTAGACCAAGACACGTGTGTCCATATGCTGTCGTTTCATTTGCTTATAAGGATGAAATGGTACAAGTACCAAAGTTTTTGCCCCAAGCAAGGTAAGGTAGGATCTGGTTCATAAAAAAAAAAAAAAAAAAAAAAAAAGTTAACTTTCAATATGAAGCCTTATAATGCCTAACATACTCAGTTTAGCATTACTCTCCCTAAACGGTGGTGCTCTATATATATTTGAAATTGGGGAAATAGAGGGCTTACTTTTCAGGGCATTCTTGCCTGCTATAAGATGCTGAGTTTTGGTTTTGTCGGGGGGGGGGGGGGGGGTGTTGGTGGTGGGTTTTTTTTTTTTTTTTTAAATAGCCAAACCCATTAATAACATAGTAAAACCATTTAAAATCCAGTCTTTTCATAGAAAGAAATGGACAGGTAGCTTCATATATTCTGCCTAACAGCAAATCCTGCACAAATATTTATGGTCTTATAATATGCTCTTCTGTCCTTTGTAACAATGAAAAATATTGTGTTTTTTAAATGCAAGCAAACAAGAGAGACCTATTTTACAGAGGAAACCAACTATAGAAAAAATATAGACTACTGTAATTGAAAGATCATTTTAAAAAAAAATCCTGGTTTTTTGTCACAAAGTAGGCTTAAATATTTGACCAATTGTGGGTAATGGTGTCTCTTTAAAAGAGTTCTAGATGTATTTGTACAAATTACTTGAGTTTGGTAAATATGAGGAACTAGACAGGAGGCAGAAAAATTGACTTATTCCTAGCAAAGGCATTTCTGTACTTGGTCTCCCAAAGTTTTGAAGTTGCAGTCCACAACTTAAGGATTCAAATACAGTGTGATTTTTTTTTTTTCCCCTGCCTCACCACCTGATGCTTCTAAAAATCTCAGCCTTAATTTTATTTTATTTGTAAACTGTTTTTATAGTAGTTGTACCCAATGACGTAACATCGGGGGGGGGCGGGGGGCATAGAAGATTGCTGTTGGGTTGTGTTTTTTTTAAATTAATGCTTGTAAAACCTGAGGGAAACTGGACCTTCCTCTCTCTTTCAACCTGGTGTGGGAGAAAGGGTTTGTCTAATTCTACTCTGGGGTGAAATATCCACCTTCTCACTTTGTTGTAGGCTCCTTTTGAACCTCTGTCAGAAGTACAGTAGTCTTCCTTTGGGTTAGAATTGCCAGAAGGGGAGCGTCTCTACTGCTCCTGAAATATGATAGCTACTATAGCATTCTTACAGTTGAAAGCAGTTACGCTTGTCCAGTATGTGAGGTGGTCTGACACATAGTTAAACCAGTACTCTTGAGGTGAAAAATCCCATTTTATCAGTTAACTGGTTTAACATTAAGTTTAACTAGTTAACCAGTTAAATGGTGGGAGGATGGCTGCAGTGTCCACCACGGACAGGGGCTGCTTCAGCCCTGAAGGGCTTGCTAGGGGCAGACCCCTGCCCACAGAGAACCCTGCAGGGCTGGAGCAGCCCCTACCAATTAACTAGTATCATCCCTACCCTAGTATGGATGCAGTTATTATGGAAGTTGCTTATATGAGATACAAACTGAAGCTATATTAGTATAACTGCGTAGATGCTAGGAGTTTGGTTGTACAGTCCTAGCTCTATTGTCATAACATTTTAAACAGATAAAGTAGTGCAAAACGTGTTTGTAGCAGAACCATTTCTCATTTGCTCTTGTCTGCTTCCTCACAATGAATAAGTGTGGTGTCCTAGCCACTCAAATATAGGATCAGATAATACATGATTTTAAGTGGTGGTCATGAAAGTGTTAGACTTGCCAACTAATAAAACCTACTAAATGTGAAGGATATTTTTGGGATAGGGAGTGGTGGAAAGGAGGGTTAATTGTATATTGAGAGAATTTTTCTTTAACTTTGCCTTGTTTTGTGCTCCTTTGTTTTTTTTTCTAAGGTCGAACAGCTTTAATAGCACCACAGATAGAAGTGCAGGTAAGGATCCGTTGTACTATAACCTATAAATGTTATAGGTATAAATGTGTGGTATATAGCAGTGTCTTGCCATGTGAGCTTTACTCAGGCTTTAACAGGATAACCTGTTTTGGATAACTGTAGTTGCAGAGAATAATGAACAGATACCACGTTGTGGCATAACTGATTGCTAAGGGTACATCTACACAGAGAAAGATCAACATTTTGTGGCCAGGGGGTTTGATTTTAGTGTGCCTAGTGGGGATGTGCTAAATCGAACTGTCAAGCCCTGGTGCTTCTGGAAGTCGGGAGGAGTGAGGGAAGTTGATGGGAGAGTTCATTCTGTCATTGTTCTGCTGTGTGGATGGCGGCAAAAGTCATTTTTAGATCAACTCCCAATATGCAATTCCCATAGCTGATTTGCATGTCTAACAATCAGTTTTACCTCCCAGTGTAGACCTGACCCAAGGATAAATGTAAACTGATCAGAGATGGGTTGATCTGATGACATTTAGATGGGGCCAGTTACAATGGGCTAAGATGTAGCTGGGGGCAATGGGGGGGGTCTCCCTATTCCGCTTGAGGCTCAAAATAGTACTACATGACAACCTGCTGCTGTCCTTGGTTTTTTACATAGATATATTAAAACTACAAGGAAAAAGTTAACGAACAACAACTGTCATGGGGTTGTGTTGTTTTGGGGCAACTTTCTTCCTCTCTGTGTATGTCAGAGCTATTTTCTGTTAGACTAATGAAATACAGCCTCCTGACTCCATAACAGGTAGTTGTTTTTTCTATGCCACCTGACTGTGCACATTTGTTTTTGAGTTTGTTTAAAATATATGTAAATAAACAGTTAAGAGTTAGTGTTCTATACTTCAGTAAAGATTGAGTGTCACCTCATTCACAGTAGAATTCCAGTTTTCAGTTTAAAAATGTAGCCTTTTCTGGTTTTAGGAAGATACTTTAATATAGAATCTGAAACAGTGCTGTTTTTTTTGAGTTCATAGATGAACATGAAACAACTTTAAAGTCTGAACATTCCCCATTTATTTCTAAGGCATGTCATCTCTGCCTAGCAATGGATTGCACACTAGCTAGTAGTTTCATTGCTGTCCAATTCAGCAAAAAATAACTAGGACTGGAAATGGAGAAGGGTTGAAGGTGTCTTGTTAGCTTGTGAGAAACTGTCTATCTCTTGACACTTCCAACCCTCTGTCTTCAATGCAGTAGACAGCTTTATCAAAGTCAGAGATCAGCTGTTGGAGTCAGGCCGTTTATGGCTAAGGCTATGTCTACATTATGAAATAAAGTTGAGTTTATTAAAGTTGACTTTATAAAATCTGGTGTTACGAAGTCTAAGTTGAGTGTCTGCATCTGTTCACAAGGTTGACTTTGTGCACCTCCATTAAATTGCCAAAGTTCAACAGTTGCAGCAGCGTACTATGGGCAGCTATCCCACAGTTCAGCCCTGTTGCGTTCTAAGGGGTTTTGCTGGTGCCTTTATGGGAGAAAAATGCCCTGCAAGCGGTTGTGGGTTTGTGGTGTCATCTTCCCAGACTGCATCCCCCTCATTCCCCTCCCTTGGAAAGCAAATGGCCATTTTTTCAGAAGGAAAAGTAGGAAATCTCGGGCAAAAGAGAACCAAACTCATGGGCTTCAGAAGGAGAGCACCTTTAGCAAATGCGCTCTGGGAGCACCCAGCTGACTGAACTATGGTGAATGTCTAGCTGTCAGCAGCTTTTTACCATGTCAACAGGTTGCTCAACTAGTTTTCCTCCAGTGAAATCACCAAACAGTGGAAGAAACTGAATCCATGAGACTGGGGAAAGACTTCATATTATTATATTAAAAAAAAAAAAAAAAAAAAAAAAGATGGAAAGTAGGGACTCCCGGGGGGAGAAAAACCACTGAACAGCTGAAGCACCCTTCACAAATGTGCTCTGGGAGCACTCAGCTGGCCATGCCATGTCAACAGGTCGCTCAACTAATCTCCCCCATGATGCCCATCCAACTTGAGAAGGAAGGAAAAGTAGGGAGGGAATCGCAAGGTGAAGCACTCAAATAAGCAGTGGGAGCGAGCACCCAGCTGACTGTACCATGTACCCGTAATGTCCAAGTGGAACAAACTGACTCCATGCGACTAGGAAAAGAGGTATGGGAACACCCAGCTGACTATGCTATATAAATTTCAACTAAACCAGGAAAGAAGGAAGAGTAGGGAATCCCAGGGGAAAGAAACAGGGACTTCTAAATAAGGAAGCTGATTGTGCATGTCAACAGGTTGCTCAGCTATTTTTTTCCCCCTTTGTTGAAAATACAGCAAACAGGCCACTGCTGAGACTGTGGCTTCTCTAAGCCACATGCTTTGGGAAGGGAGCGTACTGGAGCCAGAGGTAGGGGCCAGCTGAGGTACCAGCTGACATGGGTTGGTCTCTGGGTGCCTAGGTGGGGGCTGAGCCCCAAAAATATTAGCTTCTGAGGGAGCTATGTTGTGTCTCAGGGACCAACCAGCCACTGGGGGAGCCAGCCCCCTTTGCCACCATCCACTGGCGCTTGGTGAGCCCCAGAAAATAAGAAGTGAAAAAGCCTTCACCCTTTCCAGGCCAGGACATGCTGCTGTCTGAAAGCATAGTACACACTGCACAGCCAACATGTGGTGGAGTGGGAGCTAGCTCACCAGCTGCCTTTTGCCGGAGGGGGGGTGCTTCCCTTAACAAATATGAAGCACAGAAAAGATGTTTGTCAACCTTTCCTGCTAAATCCTGTAACATTGTTTCCACAATAGCATTGTTTGGGCCTTTTTAAATTCAAAGTTGGCATTAGGCCTCATTGCAGTATTGAGGCGAGCAAGTTGACCTTAGCGCCAGTTAAAATTGACCTAATGTTATTTGCAGTGAAGACAGTCTTATTATAAAATCAAGCTAGGTGCCTTAAAATCGACTTTGTGTTGTAGTGTAGATATAGCCTAAATATCCTTTTGAGTTACAAATGATGCTATGCTTCCTTAAAACCTAGCTGTTGCGTATTTCATGTTTATTGTAGAAAACCCTTTTTTTTTTTTTTTCCACTGGGGGGTGGAAATTGGAGCAATATCGAGGGATTTCTGCTTAATGCCGCTCATGAGTGGCAACTTTTTATTTCTCTTCTACTCTCTGGGCAAATACTTCGTACGCTTATCTTTTTGTCTTGTGTGTGCTAACATGTTGATACTGTTTTGGGTGTAGCTCCAGTAGCAGCAGAACTGCATAGACAGGACAAAGTTAACTTTTTTTTTTCCCGTCATACTGTCTGGTTCTAGTCCTAGTAAGACGTTATGAGAGTAAAAAGTACCTGTCTCCTGGATAGTCATGTACTCTTTTCGTTGTCATCAACAATAGGAAACTTCCCAAAACTTAGGCAGGCTGCCTCTGTGCTTTGTCTCACTTTCATTTCAGTCTCTCATTAGTGAATCTTCTCTTGAGGCAACATTTTTTTTTTTCCCTCCCCCGCCCCCATTCTCCCACTCTTAATTCAGATAAAACTAACTACACCTTATGGAGAGGTCAGCTTTTGAATAAAGGGAAACTTGTATGCCATGCTGCATTGAAATCTGCAACACGTCCTTACCTTCCATGTAAACTGTAAGTATCAATTTGAAAACTTTAGCAAATCTAGTGAATTCTGTTAGTTTAACAGAATTCTGGACAGTTTAACTTTCAAAATTTTAACGTGAAGATTTTCTCCTAATTTGGTTATTTAGGAGCACAAGTCCTACTTTGATTTTTTTTTTAAGAAACTTAAGCACTCAGGAAAATATTTGTCTATTAACACATGCATTTGGTTTAAACAAACTTATGTTTTTAGTGACACACAGGCTTTTCTCAACAACTCCTGTTCTGCTGGGAGAAAACTTCCCTGACTCATCTTTTTTACAAGGAATTTTCAGATCAGTGTATTTAAAAACAACCATTCTTCATTTTTTTTTTTTTTAATATTTTTGATACTATGGCCATGGGGTGGAAAAGAAGCTGACTTTTCCTTTCTCTCTGATTTCAGTCCAGAGAAGCTTAATGTTGAAACTGTTATGAGCATTGATCAATTAAAGAAGAAAATTGCACCAGCATTGTTCTATAAAGAAACTTATCAAGGGGCAAAAGAAGGTAAATGTTTTGTCTTTGAACTAAAAATTATATTTGTTAATAAACCTGAATTTTAAGACGTATTTCCTCTCCTTTTCAATAGTGTTCAAGAGTGGAATGTACTGTAGCCTTTATGAAGTTCTGGAAAAGACAAGGTCTGGAAGTAACTTGGAAGGCTTACTTCAAAAATTAGAGAGAGAAAAAATAGTAAGTAGAATGTTTGTTTGACTTCTTTTCTTGTCCAAGTTTCTGTAATATTTCAAGAAAAGGGAGTGAATCTTGCTGGCAGCTTGTCACAGATAGAAGGGCTCCATCTATGCTAGCAAGTTCTTTTGGAAACTCAGAACCCTTTTTTGAAAACACACAGAGCATTGACACACACAATACACTCTTTTTTGATCTGAAATGGAAAGAATGTGGATCTTCTTTCAGAAGCGCTCTTTTGCTCCAGATCACAGAGTGCTTTTTTTTTTTTTTTTTTTTTTTTTTTCCAAAAGCTGCTTTTGGGTGGGTGGGGGGAAGCATATGGTTGGTTGGTTGGCTTTTTTTGAAGAGCGGTCCTTGTGACACTGTGGCTGCGTCTACACGTGCACGCTACTTCGAAGTAGCGGCAGTAACTTCGAAATAGCGCCCGTCACGTCTACACGTGTTGGGCGCTATTTCGAAGTTGAAATCGACGTTAGGCGGCGAGACGTCGAAGTCGCTAACCCCATGAGCGGATGGGAATAGCGCCCTACTTCGACGTTCAACATCGAAGTAGGGACGTGTAGACGATCCGCGTCCCGCAACATCGAAATAGCGGGGTCCTCCATGGCGGCCATCAGCTGGGGGGTTGAGAGATACTCTCTCTCCAGCCCTTGCGGGGCTCTGTGGTCACCGTGGGCAGCAGCCCTTAGCCCAGGGCTTCTGGCTGCTGCTGCTGCAGCTGGGGGTCCGTGCTGCATATACAGGGTCTGCAACTAGTTGTTGGCTCTGTGTATCTTGCACTGTTTAATGAAAGTGTGTCTGGGAGGGGCCCTTTAAGGGAGCGACTTGCTGTTGAGTCCGCCCCGTGACCCTGTCTGCAGCTGTGCCTGGCTCCCTTATTTCGATGTGTGCTACTTTGCTGTGTAGACGTTCCCTCGCTGTGCCTATTTCGATGTTGGGCTGAGCAACGTCGAAGTTGAACATCGACGTTGCCAGCCCTGGAGGACGTGTAGACGTTATTCATCGAAATAGCCTATTTCGATGTCGCAACATCGAAATAAGCTATTTCGAAGTTGGGTGCACGTGTAGACGTAGCCTGTATCTTCAATCCCTGGCCCATTCTTTTGAAAGAATGGGGGCTGTGTGGATGCTCCCTTGAAAGAGCAGATCAATCTTTTGATCCACTTTTTTGTGTGTGGGTGTACTGTTTTGGAAGAGATCTTTTGGGAGAACTTCTTCTGAAAGATGGCTGTAATGTGGACATAGCCAAGAGGAAACTCCTCTCCTAATCTGAAGTGTGTACTTCATGCTAGCTGTGCTTTTTTGCTTGAAAACACAGGTACTCGTTAAACCACTTGGAGACCGAGGCTATCTCTTTCTTCTCTCTCCTTGGCAAATGACCTCTCCATATGGTATGTAGTGTGTTTTATCTTAATTGATTTTTGAAATATAACTGGCATCTCTTTATTAAATAACATAATTCTACTTTTGTGTGTAGAACACCAAACTGGAAGGTCCCGCATTCTACAGGCATTGTTTCTTTTTCAAGAACCAAGAGGTATAGTGACTTCAGGTAAGTCCATCTACTTCTGATTGCTTTCTTTTAGTTGATGTGCTCATCTGCAGAGGTCAGTTTTCGGTCAGCATTGCTCTTTTATAATGTATAAATGTAAAAGAACACCGATTGATTGATTCAGAGTGGTGATTACAGGACTAGCACCAAGAAAAGTCTTTTTACTCTTGTCATTGCAGAAGGTTGGTTTTTTCTTTTGGTTTAATTTTCTGAAAGGGTGAAATATTTATTTCCTCTAACCTTACTTCTGTCACTGAAGATTACCTTTTATATTAAAGCATATCATTAGTTATATACTTGACTCCTCAGTTTTGAAACAAATTATAAAGGATAAAATATATGCCTTTTAGATATGCAGCCATTAATTTGTTGTTTTGAAGTTATACACTTGGACACAAATGATGTTTTCTGTTTGATAAATGAGCAAAGGAAATATGCAATGAGAGAAGCATAGGACTGTCAGTTATCAATAAAGCCAGTAAAAGGACCTGAATTTTTAGTAGAACTTTACTAAATGTACTTGGAATGTAATATTAAAATGAACTATTCAGAGTTGAAGTTTTGTGCTTCTAGTATTATTTTATTGAGCTTGTACTGTTTACAACTTGCTTTGACATAGTCGCTACGTTAATGTAGCTAAAAATCCGGCCCTTCCCTGGCATTGTACGGTACTTAAACAAATAAATTAATAACCAAATCAACATGGTTCACCTCAGTTCCAGGCTTCTGAGCTCACCCTATACCTTATATCCCTTGACATTATCTAGAGTAGCCTACCTTTTATCTGTCAGCCAGGTAAATAGCACAGCCAAACAGTGGTTTATAGAACATTGACAGTCTATTGCCCTGAGGAGTCTACCATATACTCTTTTTAATTGTTATTCCAGTTGATTATTGTGTTTGCCTCCAGAACATCAATTCAGATCAAAATAAGTAGAGACAGATCCTTTAAAAATAGTATTTCGTAACCCAACATAAGTATGGTTGTAATGGGGCAGATCTGTGGTCCATCCAGCCCTGTATCCTGTCTTCTGAACAATGCTGGATGCTTCAAAGTGAAGGAACAGAATAGGGCAGTTATCATGTGACTCCTCCAGTATTGTTTAGTCCACTCAAGAGGCTCAGGAATAGATCTGCTGTGGGTTTGCATCCCTGACCATTGATGGCCCTATCCTCCATGAACTTGGATAATTGGCTTCAAAAAGAGTGATAGTTTTGGACTTCACAACATCTTTTGACAGTGAGTTCCAGAATCAACCCATATGTTCTGTGAAGAACTACTACTTTTTGGTTTTATTGTTAAACCTGTTGTCTGTCTTATTGGGTGTCCCCCGATTTCTTGTTTAAACAGCACTTCATTTTCTCCACGATTGATTGCTACTTGTTTTTAATAGAGCTGTCTGCTATTTCCCCCTTCATTGACTCCCACCTCCAAGCCAAACACTCCGTTTTTGTTTTAGGTTTTGTTTTGTTAAATACCTCCATGTATGGAAGCTCTTCTGTATTCTTAATTTTTGTTGCTCTTCTCTGTACCTGTTCCCTGATATCTCTTTAGAGAGAGAGGTGGCCAAAACTGCATGTAGTATGTTCTACATTTGGTCACACCATAGTTTTATTGTGGCTTTATGATATTTACTCTCTTACTATATATTCCTTTCCCAGTGGTTCCCAGCATTCTGATATTTCTTTTGACTGCTGATTATACGTTGAGTGGATGTTTTCAGAGAAGTATCCAGTTATTTCAAGATCATGTCATTTGAATGGTGAAGCTAATTTAGACCTCTTCATTTGGCCTGTGTGGCTGGGATGATTTCTGATATGCATTACTTTGTGATGTTAACAACATAGGTGAAATTCAGTTATTTTATTATCCAGCTATCCAGTTTAGTGAGGTCCTTTTGACTTCTATCAATCAGCTTTGAACTTTCTATCTTGAGTAATGTTGTGTCCTTTGCCACCTTACCGTTCTTCCTTTTTTCCACATCAATTATGAGTATGTGGAACAGCACAGGTCCCAGCACAGATTTTTGAGGGGGCCTCCCTGTTTACCTCTCTCCAGTATGAAAATGAACTGTTTATTGATACTTTGTTTCCTGTCCTTAAGAGTATTTTCGCTTTTATCCCAAGACTGCTAAGTTTGTGTCGTCTTGCTACCTTCTCAATGGATTTTTGAAATTCCAAGGATACTATATCCACTGGATCGCCCTTGTCCATGTGTTTATTGATCCCTCTCAGAGAACTCTAATAAATTGGCAAAGCAGGCTTTCCTTTAACAAAAACTGACTCTTCTCCAAACAAATCGTATTCATCTGTATATGATTCGTAAAGAACAGAATTTAGTTCCAGCCAACTTGTCTAGTACTGCAGTTAAATTTATCAGTCTGTCATTGTCTTTAGTTGCAACCAATTTGCTTAATTCTTGAAGCTAGGAGGCTTTAAAAAAACAAAAACTAGTTTTACATTAGTGATCACCTGGCACGCATACCTTTTTTGAGAGAGAAATTATATACCACAGCTAGTAGTACTGCAATTTTAGTTTCCTTCAGAATCCTAGAGTAAATAGTGGCTGGTCCTAGTGACTGTTTAATAGGGAGAAAAATAATATCCCTGTTGAAGTCTTTAGGCTGTGAGTTTTTTCTTCCTTCCCCAGGATCTATCATCTATTGTTTATATATGATGGTCATCTTTCTCAAGAGAATATAAACATGATAGGTGTTGAAACAAACAAGTAGATATGGTCCTCTCTTCTACCTTTTTATGTAACAGCCTGTTGCAGTTAAGAGGAGTTGCAGCACACCACACAACAGACAAAACTCTCTTAAAGACAATTAACTCAAATTTATTTCTCAGGGCTTTATCCAGAAATTTAATGAAGACAAGGGTTGTGTGTATGTTCTGTTTTTAAAAAAAAAAAAAAAAAAAAAAAAAAAAGATGGCGTTGAAAATTATACTACTAGTGAAGATTTTTGTCCAGTGATGGATGACTTCATCAATTCCATGATAAAGGGCTAAATATTAGGGCTGGATTTCAGACTGAACTAGGGAATATTTTTGAATCCAGGGTTTAAATTTTTGCCCTTCTCTAATCTTGTCTTGGTTTTTATATTTTGATTTTTGTGAAGGACTTAAATCTGGTAAGTGAAGTCTCCCAGTTTCTTTCTAATTTAGAAATCTTAATTAGAACTGGTATTAACTAAGGGTTTGGCAAGTTTTATTCTCAAAAACTTGTTGGCACAGAATGTGGGAAATAGTAAGAGTATGAGATACTAAATGAAGTCTATAGCATAGTTGAAGGCGGCCTTCATTGCCACAGTGATGAGTGATATAAAAGTGTATAGAAAGGCAATGTAGTGATGAAGGCTTTGAGGCTGATTTTTGTTCATCAGACTGTCATCTTTGTTTTGGTAAGTAGATGCAGGACAGATGATAGACTGGATTTAGATAATCTTGCCATAGCTATAATTGCCAGAATTTGAAAATGTAAAGTTTAACAGCCATATATATTGTTGGAGCTTTCTTAATGACTTTTTTTAACAAGGGGGCTTTCTTTCCTCTCATCACAGTGCAAAAAAAGGTTCCCTTCGCAGCACAGAAAAGTTCAACTAAATCAGTATTGCCGGAAAACCATGAGATTATGCCAAAACTTATGAAGTTTATTCAGTCACTACACTTTGCTTTAATTCAGTCTCGCAAAGACACTACTGCAGAGTTCAATGCAGTTGTGGAAAAACACATAAATGAATATTTGAAGCGAAGCATTAGTGGTTCGAGCAAATATAGGGAATTTGTATTGTACCCTTATGAATCACGGCTGGATGACAGAAAATTTCTATATCCTGCTCCAAAAAACAAATCCCATATTGACAGCTGCTTGCGTAATTACATCTTTGGTGCTGAAGCCTATCAACTGCCTGTTTGTAAAGCAAAAGAATTGATGGAGGGAAATCAGAAAGTTCAGCAGTTCAGTCCCATTTCAGATTATGAAGCCCCAGAAGAAGAAACTGACTTCACGAATGCAAAAGCTGGGAAAAGAAATGGTTCTAAATGTGAAGGTGCTGTTGCCAAGCAAAAATCCCCTCACTGTGGGGATTATGACCCTGATAGACTGAAAGAGCTGATTAATTTAATTCAGTGCAAGAAAAAAAATGTAGGTGGTGAATCTGATACAGAAGACAATAGAAATAAAAGTGGACTGAAACGAAGACTACCCAGTCACTCTGAAAATCTGCGGAAGCACTTAAAAATGAGTGAATCTTCAGAAAATAGTTGCCACTATGAAGGTGAGAAACATAAGTCACGTAGAACTTGCTCCTTAAATATTAAGACTGCATTCAAAATTTTGAAATAAAGTGCTTTAGGTAAGACTATTGGAATGATTTTTGTTGCTTAGTGCTGTTCAGGTTATCCACAGTTCCTTCACTTATAAATATTAGGAGGAAAGATTGTCATTGGACATCTTTCTAAATATATATGACCTCTCTGCCTCTCTTTTTAGCTGCCATGAGCCCCAAGCAACTTCCGTTGGCTCCAATAAAACCTAATGATGATCTGCAGCTCTAGAAATAAATCACTAACTCTTTGAGAATTTGCCTATAACATATTTTGGAGGCTGTAGATATGAACATGTTCTGTGCATTTAGGGTCTTTATACAAATTGATACCCTACATTTTTTTTGTAAAACTTTAGTATTTTAAATAATTGTCTGCCCAGCCAGAGGTTAATAAAGAGCTCATCAGCTTTATCCTCATTTCCAACATCAGCCCGTGGTGAGCAATCAGCCACTTAACTTGCACATCTGTTGGTATAGTTAGGCACAGCTCACTTTGGTTGCACATTGCTGTTCCTGGCCAATAGGCACTATGAGATGTGGCATGGCTCAGGATACTGCTTCTTGCTGCTCCCATTGGCTAGAAAATGTCAGTCTGCGGCCAAAGAGAGCTGCAGGTGGCTGTGCCTGCAAACACACAAGTAAATAATATGTCCGGAGTGCTGCCAGGGGCTAACCCTGGTGAACAGTAGTCTCCCTGAATGCGCATACAAACCTGACACAGTAGCTTGGAAAGGCAAGCCCAGCAGTCATTCCTAATGATAATCAACAAAACATTGAAACTCAGTATAACTGACACCAGCACTTTTAGCTATTCAATTTATCTAGGCAGCAGCTTACCTGATGTGCTTATCGCATTCTTTGCCGGGGGGCGGGGAGGGGGAATGAAGAAAACAAACTTGCAATTATCACATTACTGGTTTGTGTGTTTACTATTTTCCCCACGTCTCTAAAACAAAAGACATGTACACCTTACTGCCTGGGCACAAGATAGTAAGACTCCTGTGTTGCTAAACAAAAGATTTTGATTTCGGAAGAGTGCTGCAAATGTGTGTCTGCCCTTTTTAAAGTATCTTTTGGTCTGCTGCAGACACACACATTTTCTATAGCAGTGGTGTCCAAGACAAATTTACCCAATCACCTGAAAAAAATTAGGAAGGAGGACTGTTTTGGCTTTAGAAATCAGTTCTTCTGGAATCGAGATCCCATGTGAGCATGCAAATGAGGTGTGATATTAAATCCATGCCTCATTTGCATTCCTGATTGGCCACATTTGCATGTCCCAAGAGGGGCAGTATAGCCATAGCCCATGTGGATTATGGGGTTTTATTCTAGAGCCTAGGAGCATGTTTAGAAAGATGACTTGATAATCAAATTGCTTTTTTTTCCCTCTCCCATCCTCTTTTTTGTTCTGAAGGAGGAAGAACCTCAGAATCAGCACAGTCTGTTTTGTCATTAATTACTGGTCTTGGTGGACATGATACTGATTTGAGACAACAAGATGCCTCTGATCCTGCAGTTACAGACACGCATGGTCTCATTAAGTTACTCTTAGAAACACTAGCTAGTGCGGGACGCTTGGATACATCATTGGCGCGATCTGTAAACCAAGCTTTAGGATTGGACCCTGATGAAATAGAGGCTTTAAGGCAAAAACGTGAATATGAATCAATTCCAGTACAGGATAAGGAAGAACATGTGTTTCCTAATATTGCACAAGATGAAAACGTAAATTTCAAGGATCCACAAAGCCCAGTGATGTTGGAAACTGAAACACACGCAGCCTATCCTACTGATGTTGACCTAAGGCTTTCTGCTGGTGAAGTAAGCATGGACCACACACTGCATTTAAAAGTAAGTATTTTCAAGTGAAGAATCCAGTATACTGTACTTATGGTTGTGAGAATTTCTTTTTGATTGGTTCCTATGAATTGTGTCCAAGTCTACTTGGGCATTTGTTTCTCCACAAGCTTGTGCTTTTCTGTTTTCCGGGAGCCATACTTAAGATTTCTGTACACTAACATTTCTTTTTTTTTTTTTTTTTTCCCCAGTAAATATGTGCTCCTGGCTATTAGGTACATTGCTTAAGTAGAGAACCTCTGAAGAGTAAACATACCTCTGTTCTATCCTAGTTTTTCAACTAATGTCTTTCTGCTTGTGGGGGAGCTCCAGTAAAAAGAAATTGGTGCTCCTTTGCTTAGGCATTTAGCCCTCCTGTTAAATTTTAGATTTGCGCCCCCCCCTCCGCCCCCAGTAGGGACTGTTAGCTAACAGTCCATCTTTCTACTTCTTGGAAGGATCAGACACCTTTTTTTATTCAGCCTCTTAAATGATTCATGGTGTTGCTTGTTTGTGGAGTATTGATTTATGTTTTATGGGAGCAGGCATGGCAATGACTTTATAATGGGCCCTGTGTGCCACTCTTGCTTAGTCACCTCTTCTCTGTCTAGAGAATGGAGAGATTTACTGTTTTCAAATTTCTGCTACCATCCCTCTGGGATGACATTAAATCCTGCTGGGATGAGGTCTGCTGCACTTGGAAGCCCAGTAAGGAGAAGCTGGGGTGCCCAAGTTCCCTTCCCACCTATATCTAGGTATTGTGCATTCCTTAAATTCTGCCTTCCAGAACGTTATGGTGCAGGGGATCTTCCTTCTCCCTATTGATTCCTGCAACCAGGTTTTTGTGGGTAGGTTAATGAGCTCCCCAGTCAGATGTGTCCAGTTCTGGTGCGCACAATTGAATGGTTGAATGGATTAAACTGGAGAGTGTTCAGAGAAGAGCCATGAGAACAATTAAAGGATTAGAAAACATGCCTTCTGCTGATCAGCACATTGAGGTTGAGTCTGTCTTAATAAAGAGAACATGAAGAGCTTAAGTGCATTCCATAAGAATCTACATGGGGAATAAATATTAGATAATGGGCTCTTCACTCCAGCAGAGACCAGTATAACACTATGCAATGGCTGGAAATGGAAGTTGAATCCATTCAAACTGGAAATAAGACTACAGGGGTATCCCATCTGCATTTTCATGGGTGAGAAATTCAGGATCTATAGCCAGGCCTACAGTATAAACTTACCTTGGTATAACTACATTTGTTGGGGGTGTTAGCAACAGATAAATGTCACGGTACAGACAGCACTGTGTCAGTGCAGGGGCTTGTCCTATCTACACAAATACCTTCTCTCAAGGAAGCAGATTAACTGAGTTGACATAGTGACACTTTCTCTGAAATGCTGCAGCAGTTCTGTGCTACTTTGAAGGTTGACCTTCCCTCACGCTCAATGTCTTCTGACCACAGAAAAGGACAGTCCACTTCCTATTTAGTTATTGCTAGTGGGCTTCAAGTATATATTAAGGAAGCATGAATAGCAGATGAATTTCCATGTATTAATGGGAATTAAGCCTGGCATTTTTCAAAATGGTGCCCCCCCATTGAAGTCAGTAGGGGGGGAACAACTCCTGTTGATTTCAGTCAGGCAAAGAGTGCCCAGTATTGAAAATACTGCATTGGAAATCTCTCCTGAAACATGACCTACTGGACCTAGAGAGAATGAGTAGCCTGTAAGTCGCCCATACCTACTACCCTACATTATTGTTTGAATGATGGAGTTGCTCCTCCTTACAGTGTTTGGTTGAGAACTCCAGTCCAAGAATCTTCTAGGCAGGTTTTTCAGATTAAACAATGGGAGGATGTCAGCAGTTATTACCCAGTTCCTAAGTTATTAGAGCTTCCTGATGAGAGAGACAAATTGTGGTTCTAATTGTAAATAACACTTATGTAAGCAGTTCTGATTACCTGAAAATGTTTTTCAATGATGTTTCAGTTGTGTGTGGCAGGGTGGGGCCAGGAGAGGAAAAGACAGGAGTAAAAACAGCAGAAGTGGAGCTGACAAAGTGAGAGCACCTGAGGAGTAGGCTGACCTAAATCAAATAGGGCCAGCTGATGCCACTCAGGGCTGCCTTTTTATAAGCCATTCTCCATGCTGGGGAAGGGGAGGGTGATGAAGGAGAGTTTGGAAGGCAGGTGAGGAGAGGGAAGGAGACTTGGAGGAATGCTAGAGACTACAGAAGAGGAGAGGAGCCTCAGCCACCTGGGGGGCTGGACTGCCCCAGTCCAGGGGGGCCCTGAAGCTCAACCAGAGACTGTGAGGAACTGGTCAGCCGGAGGAGCCAAACAAAGGAGGGGACTTGCTGCCACGGCTACCACTAGCAGGAGGTGGTACTGGGGGAGTTGCTTGAGGAAGTGGCCAAGGGAGAGGAGCTGCAGGGGCAAGGGCGAAGGGAGTCAGACCTCCCTGGTAGAGGCCATCCAGGGTCCCTGGGCCAGAACTAGTGGGTGGGGAGCAGGTTCCCCCCTCCTGCCCCAAGCAAGGGTAACGTGGTTCGTATGGTGGGGCCAGTGGACTGAAAGGAGGACCTGGGGCCTAGGACTGAGACTGACCCTTCCACACCAGGATATAAGTTGTGTGTTTTTGAGGCTTCACAGAGTTACCTTCAGGCCTGCCAAAGGAAACCCGTGTGTCACAATTAAATACAATGTGGGAAACATTGTTAAGCAAAAGTGCTGTGTAACAAGCCACTTAATTTTAAGTGGGACCTTAACACTTCTGAAGCCCTAGAACAGAGGTGGTTCTTCAAGTGGTCCCCGTGGGTGCTCCACAATCGGTGTCGGGCTCGCCAGGTGCCGCAGATTGGAAATCTTCCAGCAGTTTCTCCTGGATTGCGCATGCGCTGGCGCGCGCCGCCCCTCTCCACACCCCTGGCCACGTGCACGATCCGGTCCCCGCCAGTTCCTTCTCAACCGCCATTGGCTGCAGACAGAATCCACTCAGGCTAAGACCAGAGTTTTTTCCCACGTGTAATTTGTTGTTTTTCGGTTATTAAACAAAAAAAAAGGAGAGAAAGCAAAGGCAAAGAGAATACCAGCAAAAAAAAAAAAAGGAAAAAGGGGAGCGGAGAAGAACAGAGCGGACGTGAAAGGCCATTAGGCCTCCCGCTGCCGCAGGCTGGTGGTCACTCTTTGCGGAGGAAAGGCATGGATTAAGTGCTAAGTACCCTCTTAACAATAAAGGACTCGCCACAATGGCCTTTTCAGGTTTTACACAGCGTGAGTCATGCTGTGAAGCTGTGCTGGCCTCCGTGGGGCATAGCAAAGGCATCCGACGCCTGCGGGAATTGCAGGCTACCCGGCCGCGTTCTCACTGTGCTCTGACCCCGCCCCTCAGTGCAGAAATGGAGGGAACTCTCCCTGGCTCGATCCTTGCTGTGCATCTGCAGCGAGCAGGCCGAGCGGAGCACACAGCTACCGGCCGTCTTCCCTCCCTGGCTCGATCCTTGCCGTGCATCTGCAGCGAGCAGGACGAGCGGAGCACACAGCTACCGGCTGCATACTCAGGCGGTGGCACCGTCACAGGCGGCACAGACCCCCGCGGCACCAGTGGTGCAGGGGTGCCAGGCATGGAGCGTGCAGGCACCGGAGGGGGATACCCGTGCAGCACCGCAGCTGACGGTGCCAAGCACGGTGCTAACAGCGGGGCCGAGATTCCCGCAGCGGAGGGGCAAGGCAACATCAAAAACCCGGCACCGCAGTCCATCTCTGGACAGGGCTGCACTGCTGTTAACACCAAGCCCTCCCCCTGTGATACACATGCCGCACCGAAGGCCTGTGTCTCCACCGGCCCATCAAGGGGGGAAAAAAAAACCGCCTTCTCCGTTCCTCCAACCGATATCACCACGGCTTGGGCCACCTTCACCATTTTCTGGGATTGGATCCCCCTGGAGTACTGTCACAAGCCAGTTTCACCTCTATCGGTGTCGCTGCGGAGGTCTCGCTCTCCCAGACATCAGGGGTACACACCCCGTGAGTGGTCCAGGTCTCCATCTTCGGACCCTTGCCATGCTGCCATGGTCGTCCCTATGAGTCTGGACACAGACAAACCACAGGCCTGCACCCAGGGGCAGGTCCCCACCCCAGCCGCTCAGTACCCCCGTGGGCGCTCCCGATCGGGGACGGAAACACAGTTGTCTCAAGGGGAGTTAAATTTAGAACCCCGAGACTTTCCTTCACAATCCTCCAGCGAGCAAGTGTCATCGCCTGCGGGAACCCGAGGGTTCAAAGGAGGTTTACCTTAGGGGTTCCTTCTCATCCTCCCCAGACGAGGCCATGGCCCCTGGGGATGTCTCTCCCCGGGATGACCTTAAACAGTTTCAGGAGCTGTTTTAAAGGGTGGCTTTCATGCATGACATTTAAACGGCGGAGGTGCAGGAGAAACATCACAAACTCCTGAAGAATCTGAGACTCCCGGCTTCATCCAAAATTGCTATTCCGCTGGACGAAGCCATTCTGGAGTCAGCCATTACTATATGGCAGACTCCGGCCTCTGTTCCGCCTACGAATGGGAGAGCGGATAAGAAATACTTCGTCCCGGCAGAGAGCATGAAGTTCCTCTTCAGTCACCCACAACCAAATTCTTTGGTGGTCGGGTCGTCCCAGCAGAGGTCAAAGGCTTCTCAGTACAAATCGGGGGATCAGACAAAGATGATAAGAAGCTAGAGCTGTTGGGCAGGAAGGTATACTCCTCTCCTATCCTGCTATTGAGAGTGGCAAATTATGGGCACATCTTTTGCAAACCATAATTTTGATGATTACTCCGGGCTTACTCCCCTCATGGATTCACTCCCGGAAGACAAAAAGCCGGTGTTAAAGGCGATTGTTCAAGAGGGCTACGCGGCATCGCAGACGGGAGTCCAGATTGCCCTGGACACGGCGGCACGCTCAACAGCTACAGCAGTGGTCATGCATAGAGAATCCTGGCCCTAGACGTCGGGTATCTCGAGGGACCTACAGGCGAAGATTGTGGACCTTCCCTTTGATACACAAAGCTGTTTTGCAGACTCAACCGACTCGGTCCCTCACTCCAGTAAGGACTCGAGAGCTACACTTAGAAGCTCGGGCATTTATACTCCCCCATACAGGAGGGAAGAATTTTTATCCTCAGCAAAGACGCTACGCTTACAACCACAGCATGCTCAATATCAACGGGGCTACGGCCATGGGCGCTATCAATAGTGGCAACAGTACAGAACCCCTAGGCGACGTTCTCAACAAAGCCGTACGCCCTCGGGTCAGGCCTCAAAGGCAACAAGTTTGATGGGTATGTCAGGGGCTGCACTATCAATACCCTCACTCAATGCCACTCTCATCTCATGTTCCATCATCGCCTCAGACCGTTCCACTCCCAATGGCAAAAGATCACCACAGACATATGGGTGCTGGAGATCATAGCCACAGTTACGCGATCCCCTCCCAGTCGCTTCCACCGACGAAGCCTCCCACCAGGCCTCACCTCAGGGGCGCTGCCATGAGGCGAGGCTCAAGCAGAAGGTGACCCATCTTATGTTCACAAGTGCGGTGGAAAGAGTGCCGGAATAATTCCAGGGGAAGGTTTTTATTCACGCTACTTCCTATCGGAGAAGAAAACGGGACACCGGAGGCCCATCTTAGATTTTCGGGGCCTCAACCGTTACTTGCGCAAGCAACGGTTTCGGATGATCACAGTTGCCTTGATACTCATGGCACTGGACGATGGAGACTGGGTTGCAGCACTCGACTTACGAGATGCTTACTTTCGTATAACAATCCACCCGGCACACAGACGCTTCCTCCGCTTCACGGTCGGCCAGGAGCGCTTCCAGCACAGTGTTCTTCTGTTTGGCCTCTCCTTGGCCCCCAGAGTCTTACCAAAACCCTGGCAGTGGTGTCAGCCTACCTGCACAGACAGGGGGTGTTTATTTTTCCCATATCTGGGCGACTGCCTGCTAAAAGGGACCTCGAAGGCAGAGGTCTCTCGCATGATACGTGTCACAGCGGACACGTTTCTTCGCTGGGCCTAGTCATCAACCTCGCAAAGTCAAAGTCTGAACCCACACAACATATACAGTTCATAGGGGCACGCATAAACTCTATCACAGCAAGGGTGTACCTACCCGACGCCCACTTCCGCACAATCAGTTCGCTGGTGCAAGTCATTACATACAGCCCCACGGTGTCGATCTTACCGTGCCTACAGCTGCGGGGCCATATGGTGGCAGCGACGTTTGTGGTACAGAATGCCAGGTTGCACATGTCAAGCCCGTAGCATTGGCTGGCGAGCGTTTACAAACCGGCATCCCACACTGTCCACAGGGTGGTGTCGCCTGCAACAGAGGTGCGCAGATCCCTGGCGTGGTGGGAAAACCCCGAGAATCTGCTAGTGGGGGTGCCTTTTCACCAACCACAAATTTCTGTTTTTTTCTTACTACCGACGCCTCCCATATGGGATGGGGAGCGCACATCGGCGACAAGGTAACGTAAGGGCTGTGGTCCTCTGCGGAACAGACACTGCACATATCCATACTGGAGCTCAGAGCAGTGTTCAACGCCTGCAAACATTTTCGAGACTACCTGCATGGCAAAGTAGTCGAGATTCAGTACCGACAATACCTCCACTATGGTCTACATCAATCGATAAGGAGCAGCACAATCCCATGCCCTATGTGCGGAAGCACTCCGATTGTGGAATCAGTGCATTGCCAACAACATAACGTTGAAAGCCTTGTACTTGCTGGGCACGCACAACGTGAATGCAGACCAGCTGAGCAGGCGCTTTGCAATCACACACGAATGGCAGATCCGCTCCGATCTGCTACAGTGCATTTTTCGTACATGGGGGTTTCCCCAGATCGATCTGTTTGCCACCCAGTACAACAAAAAAAGTGTCCCCAGCACTGCTCCAGAACAGGAGTGGGGCAGGGGTCCCTGGGGGACGCATTCATGTTTTTCATGGAAGGGCTCCCTACTTTACGTGTTTTCCCCCGCCGTGCTTATCCGCAAGGTCTTGCACAAAGCTAGAAGGCAGAGAGCTCGCACGATACTCATGGTCCCGCTTGGGATCGGCAGCAATGGTTTCCCTTGCTTCTGCGCATGTCGGACCGCCCACCGCTCCCTCTACCGGTGGTGCCGGACTTTCTCCCGCGGGCTCAGGGGTCCTCAGTGCACCCGCACCCTCGGTCTGCACCTACAAGCATGGCTAATCCATGGCTCAGCTCCTTAAAGAGCACATGTACGGAGGGAGAACAACAAGTCCTGGAATGTAGGCGAAGGACCTCCACCAGGAGGACTTACAAGCAGAAATGGACTCGATTTACAGCCTGGTGTTCCGCCAAGCAGTTAGCTCCCCTTGACATTCCTATACCTGTAATATTAGAATACTTATTGGACCTCAAAAGAGGCGGGCTTTCTCTATCCTCGCTAAAGGTCCACCTCGCCGCTGTATCAGCCTTTTCGGCATACAGAGGAAGGGCCCATGGTATTCGCCCGTCCTATCGTTACCAGGTTCTTGAAGGGGCTGGTAAACCTGTACCCCCCTCAGAAACCGCTTCCACCATCGCGGAATTTGGGCTTGGTGCTCAGCACGCTATCGGGTCCACCTTTTGAACCATTAGCCACAGTTCCCATACGTCTCCTTACGATAAAAACAATCTTCCTCCTTGCAACTATGTCAGCCAGCAGGGCGAGTGAGCTTGCGGCAGTGATGGCAACGCCGCCCTGCACAGTATTCTCAAAGGAGGCGGTAACCTTACGGCTGCACCCAGCCTTTATTCCAAAAAGTCTCTCCGGAGTCCAATCTTAACGAGCCAATAGTTTTACCCTCGTTTTACCCGAAGCCTCACAGCTCCGGCAAGGAGGCACGCCTGCATCTCCTAAATGTGAGGAGGGTGTTGGCTTTCTACACAGACAGAACTAAGTCCTTCTGGAAAACGGACAGGCTTCTAGTCTCTCTCACTCCTGGGTCAAAAGGAGAAGGTCTCTCTTCCCGGAGAATCTCAAAGCACATTGTGCCCTGTATAACAATGTGCTTCGAAAGACTCCTTTGCTGGCCCCGCCCAGGGCTCACTCCACCAGGGCCGTGGCGGCGTCAACAGCCTTATTCAAGGGCATCGCATTAACAGACATCTGTAGAGTGGCGATCTGGTCATCCTATGACACCTTTACCAAGCATTATGCCCTGCCTTGGGTATTCTGAGAGGATACCCATCTGTCGACAGCAGTCTTCTCGGGGGCAAGCTGCACATAAACCGATTACCCATCTCCTTACTTGGGTTACTGCTGGGTAGTGACCGATTTGTGGAGCACCCACGGGGACCACTCGAAGAAGAAAGAAGTTACTCACCTGTAGTAACGATGGTTCTTCGAGATGTGTCCCCGTGGGTGCTCCACCACCCACCCATCCTCCCCGCTTCGGATCTCTGTCTGTCTAGTGTTTTTCAGGAGCATCCGAGGTGGTTGGTCAAGGAACTGGCGGGGACCGGATCGTGCACGCGGCCGGGGGTGCGCAGGAGGGCGGCGCGCGCCGGCGCATGCGCGATCCAGGAGAAACTGCTGGAAGATTTCCGATCTGCGGTGCCGTGTGAGCCTGACACCGATTGTGGAGCACCCACGGGGACACATCTCAAAGAACCATCATTACTACAGGTGAGTATCTTCTCTGTTAGTGGCTTAAAATTCACTGTGATGGGCCCAAAAATAGTCTGAGACCACGATTTTTCTAGCAGTGTTATGAACTTAAGTTACCCTATGTCAGGGTAAAATAGCTTTTGTGAACAGTGTTGGTCAGAAGTGATAGGCTGCGTGTGTTGTGGGTGTTTTTTCCCCTCTTTGACTCATTAAGAGCAAATCCAACACAACCTTTCCTAGATTCATGTCTTGTACTCATTCCAATTGCAACACATAGCGTATCTCATTGAGTATATCAGGTGCCTCAACAACTGTACGTGAAATCAGACCTTCACTAGTTTCTTGAATGAATTCATTCATCTTTATCTCAATCTAGAATCTAGCTAGGAGTCCTACTGATTCTATAAATTGCAGTTAACTTGCAGAATTTATCAACTGACTAAGGACCAGGGATGTTAACAATTAACGCTACACCTGCCCCCCCTGGGCAGGGAGTTGCTCTAGACCTGCAGGGTCACCATGGGCTCCAAGCCAGGCTGCAGTAGTTCCATCCCTGGGGAGAGGGGTGGCTGGAGAGGCCACTCCAGCTCAGCTGGGCTGGAGTGACACCCCTCCCTCTTCCACCCTGCTGCAGACATAGGCCACTCCAGCTGGACCCCCAACCCAACAGTGATGCTCCTGAACCCAGGCCACCATGGACAGGGGCTGCTCTGGTCATGTTGGAGCACCCCTACCCAAAACAGTGTACTCCAGCCTGGCTAGAATAGCCCTGGTGCGCTGCAAGTGGGGGCTCTCCAACCCAGCTGGAGCAGTCCCTGTCTGCAGAGGGGCTCTGTTCCAACCCACTTGGTCTGGAGCAGTGTCCCCAGCTGTCCCCCAACCGGTTTAGTTGGTTAACCAGTTAAACCTAGTGTTTAACCAGTTAACTGATTTAAATGGGTTTTTTACTTCCCTTTGGAGGGTGGTGTACCTCTTCTGTTTTGGCTAAGGAAAGGAACATGAGAAATCCACTTAGACTGCTTGAAAAAGGAGGTGGTGGTGATCATCATCTAGCAATAGTGCCTAAAATGGCCTTGTGAATTACCAGAGACATCTTCAAAAAAGACACATTTCTGTCACTTCTTTTTCAGAAGGTTTGCTGATGTCCTCTCCTCAAACCTAGAAATACTTATGGTGAAATATTTGCCAATGTTCAGATTAATTTAAAGGCAAAAATTCCATTAGACTGGTGAGGTTACCTACATTCCTACAATTGTTGAGGTGGATAAAGTTGTTAATTGCATGTTAAGGACACACAGTTTTCTGAGAGATTTTTTTTTTTTTTTAAGGAACCAAGTACTGGAAGTGTTAGTAGCTTTGATGACTACAGCCCATGTCCTAGCACTCCCGTTGAACATGCTTATCGCAGGCAACATTCCAGCTCAAATAACATAGGAGAGGTGGGAATACATTGGAAGCTGATCCCAATTACAGGTAAGATGCATTACTACCTTTCTTTATGCTGCCTAAAATATAAAATAAATAAAAAGAACCCGTTTTCTAAAGGTCTCATCTTTCATAGATTCCACTCTTGGGTCACACTGTATGTAGTTTTATTACAGAAATAGGCTAAACCATAAGAACCAGGGATGAAACTCTGCTGTGTTTATGCTCATGTCACATCTCATTCTCTTTTTTTGAGCATGTTTAGCTGTATTGGAGAGAAGATTTTTAACCTCTTGGATGTGATGAATGCATAGGAATAGCTTTTTGGTAATATATTGACATCAAATAGTGTAGCCATCTAGAATTTTGATCTTTACAATCAGTAACTTGCTTGAGTCTGTATCTCACAAGATGTATCAGGCTGTCACTTTAATTATGTTGGTACGCTTAGTTGCAAGATTAAACAGGCTGATACCAGCATGGGGTTCAGTATAGAAACAATTAAAGTTTGTAGTTGATCTTATTGGAAGAACACTTCCTTTTCCCCAAATCAAGTTATCCTACTGGAAGTACTTCAAAGTCTTTTCATCTTTGACTATAAAAATAAAACCAATATTCTCAATCTTCAAAGAACCTTCTCATCCTGTCTCTTGATGACTGAGTCGACAGTATTGAGTCCCTGAGAAGCTTAAGAAGTGTTGACTTGAGGGATGTGGATGATGGGATAGAAGAGGTGAGATGTTAAGAGCTCTAAATGCATCTTAGAGTTCTGAGCTCTCTAGAGGGCCGAGTTCTTTCCTCCAGACCCCTGTGACTGACCCAAGTGAAGTGTATTAATCATCACACTCGCTGAGAAAAAGCAATTTGGTTTCTGTTCATCTTCTAAGAATCCTGACATGGTGGCTGTTGGTGAAGTTGGATTTGTCTTTCTAAGAGCACGTAGACTATTTTAATACCTATCTCGATTTATTTCCACAAACTTTCTAAGCTTTTCAATGAGAGGATAGCTTGCATAGCTGGCCTTGGGCATTTTTAAGCCCCAAAGGACAAAACCTCAATACCCATTCAGTGCTTTGCCAAATGGTGAAAAATAGAGAACTGTCAAGTGTGTGTGTTGGACAATGTGAGTGTTTACATTCTGGGATGGAAAAAATTACATATGTGCTGCCAACACGTGATTGTGGACATAGCAATTGCAAGGAACAAGATTATAGTTCTAAGCTGCCTTGTTTATTGTAAGCGATGGATATGGGATTTCTTGTGAGGATTTGCCAGTTGGCTGTTGCACAGTGTACAGCCAGCTACTTGATTTCAGGATTATGCAAGTTTTTATCTGAACTATGCAGTTTTCTCTGAAGTATTCTCTTGGATAAAAAGAGAAGGAACAGCCTTGATCACCAGAGATGAAGGGTGCTGTGTTTTCATTAACAGACATCACCTTCTAGAGTTTATTTTCAAGTTAGCTCTTACTGTATTTATCTACTGATTAGTTCAATAATGCATATAGTTTGTGAGAGGTGCTATATAAGTATCTATCTAGAGAAACTACAAATGCTAACTGCTGCTCTCCCTCAGGAGGGGCAGGAAGAGATGCAGAGGATCAACTGGAAAAACATGGCGTTAACCAAACAGGTGAGAAGGATGGCTTTTTTTAATCATATGCCACTACTTCCCAAATTATCATTTTTTCTGGTATTTGAATTTTTATCAGGAAACTGGGGAGTGAATCAGTAGTCTGCTATTCAGTGAATGGAATTGATTCACTGAAGCAACCCAAGAGGTTTTTTAGACTTTTGTCAGTTATTTGATTCTATCAAGCATACCTTCCTGAAAACATGATCACGTCAAGAAGCATTTGAATTTTCTTGTAGGGACTTAAGATCTTTTTAATACCATCAGTTAGAAGAAGCTTCTTTGCTTCTGTATTGTAGACTGCATCTCATGGTTTCTGGGTTTCTTTATTTTGTGGTGGAGTGGTGGCTGTGGGAAGGAAAGCGTATGTCCCCAGGACAGCAACTTCAGTTTTTCTTTTTTCCTCAAGTGTTAGGGATATAAATTTAGCAATTGGTCTCTTGCTATCAGTTTATAAATAGTAAGGAAAAATAGTAATTTGCCAATATAATTTTCCTACATTTTCAATCTGTTGTGCTTGTTGTGATTTTTAAGTTGCTAATTCTGTGGGTTTTTTTTTTTTTGTTTGTGATGCTTTCCAGTCTTTTGTCACTGAAAGATCTTGCTACTGAAGGAGATCTTGCTTTTAGTTATGTAATTTAAGTGGACATCTTGTGTTGCTAAGCATTGCATAATCTTTCATATCTTAATTACTATATAATCCAAACTCCACAGTGTTTCAGTTTTACCTATCCACTTTCTTGTTTATGATCATTTTGTCCTAACTGAAACCTAGTTTTATTCCTTAACTTAAAAGTTGGGGCTGTTTCTGACTCTAGAAATTCAGTCCCACTTGGTTCTTCCTTGGTTTTCTTTCCTTGATACCTTTGTATAAGAAGACTAAAGAGAGTAGCTAATGCTCTTAAAAATTATAGCTTTTGATGCTATTCATCTTGTACCCTAAGGTGTTTAAATGTTCTGATTTCCCCCCCCCACCCTTTTCTTTTGGCATATAGTACTTGACCTGCTGTTTTTGAAATAATGCATCAAAAATTCTCTTCCGTTTGTCATTATACAATGACTTATTTCTGTAGCATTTCAGAATCTTGCTGCAAATCAACACCGATAGCTTGGTTCTTAATTTTTAGAAAATGTTACTTTTTCAGGAAATACTTTTTTTTTTTTTTTTGTACAAACTTCCTTGTTCTGTCCACTTGAAATAGGAAGTTAGATGTCTGAACAGGAACAAATCATGGAAGTTATTTGCTCCATATACCTTTTTTGACAATTTGTGTTTGTGCCTAACACGTAGTACCCAGGAGAAACTTGTGACCCAATGGTGTAGATATGTGAAGGATGCCACCTTAAGAATGCGCTCACTAAAATTAACTTATTTTTCTCCCTTGTAAAGTGAATTAAAATGTTTTCAGCTTAAAATTCTGACTCCAAAGCACATGTTGGCAGTGTGTCTTGCACATCTGCTGTAGTTAAACTGGTCTTTGCAAGCAATGACGCTTTTCTTTCTTACATAAAGAATACTGTTACTCCCCCCCACCCCCCTTGCAAATAGGCATTTTCTCTTGTTAGCAAACTTGAATAGTAGCTTGGGGAATTCTGTGTACCCAGCCAGGCTGCCTTATTTTTAAAAGGCTGGATCCCTTCCTGGGTTTTTAAAAATGCATTGAACTCTTTTCTCTTGTACAAGAGCTAAACTGATCTTTCGGGTGTTTGTCTCAAATCAAGACTAATAAATCTTGTAGGATATCTTCCATATTTTTGGTTTTGGAAACAGCCACATTGTGTAGTGAAGCATGGGAAACTATATTAAAAACTTATTCCCAAAGGCTCTGGCTACACTGTAGCTGTAACTCATAATAACTTGTGCAATGCAAATTGTGTAAATTATTTAGAGTTAACTTATTTTGAACTTTGTGGTCATCCAAACAGCACTGAAGTTTGAAATAAGTGGCTCTTTCTAAGTTTGCTACCCCTCTCACCATAAGGGGCAGCAAAAAGAAATTGAATACCACACTCAAAATAACACTATTGAGTGTGGTGTATAGCCATGGGGTTGCTATTTTGGGATACGCTTGTAGACCAAAATAGCAGCCACCGTCTGGACATAGCTAACGGTCTGTATTTAAGCATGTAACTGTATTCATATATTGTATGGAAAACTTAAAGCAGTACAATTTTGAATTTTATGGTAATATTAATTTAGTGTCTCTTGGAAGTATATGAAAAGATTATAGCATCATAAATTTCTGGGTTGGGTACAAAGATAAAGTACAAGTTTTTCTGAAAGTACCATTTTTTTGAAAAGCAGCTTCAAACAAATGAAAGCCAACAAAGAAAATTTCACACTAGGGCAAAGGAGATTTAAAATAATAAGATTGTGTAGGGCATGTGTCTGCAGTGTTGCTACACGCTGGTAACTTTGCTCTGCCCTTCAAGGGGAAGAGGATAAGGGAGTATGTAGTGGGTTTTTTTGTGTTTTTTAAAAATCCTTGCATTTTTAGACTAAATCTGGCTCTCTAATTTGAAAATGTATATTGTTCATATTTGGGGAGAGTTTACCTTTTAAAATACATTTCTGCTCTAAAAATGATTTAAATGTTGGGGTAGCAGGTGACTTCCAGATTTAAATGCACCCTGCATAACTGCAAAAAGTACATAGCCCATCTTGGAGCCCAGCAAAACACAGGCTTGGTTCTGAGAAACAAGCTCTAGTCTCTTTTCTGCCTAATACCTAAAATAAAGAGCCTCAGTTACACCAGACAGCCTAGTTAACTAGAGTTGTAATTGCCTGAATCGTTAATTTTAAAAGAAGTCTGTCATGAAGGAATAGAATCTGTTTGGGTCTGGCTGTTGCGTTGCAGCGCTAACAGGATTTTAAAAAGAAACATTCTTTCCTTTCCCTCCTTTGGTCAATTAAGTAGATTGGTATCCTATTCCACTCAACTGATCTGTCTTTGTTTTGGGTTTTTTTTATTAGCTCATAAAAGTACAATGGCATTTTAAACTGACATGCACTTTTGACATACATTATTTTGGATACTGTTTCTGCTCCAGAAATGACACTCCTCAGTCCCATTTCTCAGCCAAATTTAGTGGTTTTATCATCTCATTCACTTTTTAATATTTTTTTTTTCTCTGTGGCAGTGCTTTTAGAAAGCCACTGAAAGAGGAAACTGATAGCACTTTCAGTTTCCCTAGGTACTACTACAGAACGTGCTATCGAATGTCAAGGAACTTTGCAGATTTGGGAAGGAGGAAGTGGATTCACCGAGCTTGAGATGGAGCTAATCACATATAGAAATTAACTATGTCAAACTTGGATAATTCAGTGAAACTTGTCCACATTCACTTAACCAAATTACCTGGTCTATAGACCAAAGCAGAGCTTCTGTTACTGCTGTTAATCTTACAACTTTTTTTATGAACATTGAAAGAAACTTGCTTAACAGTAAGAGGAGGCAGTCACCAAGATGGAATTCACATTTTCATAATTGCATGCCAACTATACTTGAAAGGCTCATTTTACATCCACACAATACGCACTGTGCACCATAGTACATAACCTGCTGGAAGTCTGAAGACTTCAATTTTGAAGCTAGATGGGGAGAAAATGTCAGTGATCTAACTGGTCACCTACTTACTTCAATCTGCTTAAGTATCCTGAGGGTTAGGGTGCTTCCTGTTGTGTAGTAGTGCTCCGCAGATACTATTGTTGTACAAAATGACTTACTTCTGATTTTCATTTCCCTAGCAAGAGTAATGAAATCCTGAAATAGTCTGGTTTTTCTCCCTTCCACCCAGAACCTAGGGACAGGCTAAGCTCAGCTAGTATAAAACTTCTGTACTAGCAGTTCGTATTTAATGCCTTGAACACTGAATTAAGTTGTTAGGTAGAGGTTGATGCTATTTTAAAATTATTACAACCTTTAATGTATATTTTTGTTGACTTTTTTCAAAGATTAGACTTATAATCATTAACTCTTCCTGTATAGGTCTGAAATCACCAGAAGAACAACTGGTGTATTTGCCACCAAAGGATGCCCTTCCTAATGACCCCCGTGTAATAAATAGACAAAGAAGTTCTGATTACCAGTTTCCATACTCTCCATTTTCAGACATACAAAAGGGGACAAAAGAAGATGGACTGTATACAATTCACATGGAGAAAAATGAAGACCAGTGTGCACTAACAGATCATCCTCTTGCATCTAAGCACTCCATAAGTGGAATAATAGAGACTACATTATTGGAAGAATACAATCTCTTTGCAAGAAAGGTTCAGGAGATTTTGCAGCAAAAGAATATTGCATATGTTAGTGGAATAGCCACACCTCTCTTTTCAGTCCAAGAGAGAATAATGAAACTTTCTGAATATATATGTTTACAGGCATCAGAAATCTCTGTCCAAGAGTATATAGAGAGACTGAGTGAAAAGCTCAATAATGTTGCTATGTCATCTTCATGTAGTAGGCATACTCCACCTCTTAACTCTAGTCCAGCTCCATCAGCAGATGCTGTAACTGAGGTTGAATTGAATCCTACACTAGAACAGAGTGTACCTGTTTCAAGTGACTTTGACACTGCACCGTTATCAGAATCACAGTGTAACAGTGTTGAGGAGCCAAACTGTAATGAGCAACAGTCATCGATGAACCTAACCATAGCAAAAGAGGAAGTGGACCATGTTACTGCAATCGGAGAGGTTTTGCTGCCTTCTGATAAAAACGCTCCCAGTAATGATCCACTGGAGCCATCAGAAAAGACTCAAAAATCACCAGATAACTTAAACATTTCAACCCAACCAGCACTCTCTGATTTTATAAGCCAGTTAAAACCTGAAGTATTCAACAGCTTGGTCAAAATCATTAAAGATGTACAGAAAAACACTGTGAAATTTTACATTCATGAAGAGGAGCAAAGTACACTCTGCAAAGAAATACAGGTAAATATGTTTACCATTTGGGAACTATCTGTGGCAACAGAATTAGTGTTGCTCAGCCTACAAAAATCTACGATACAGGCAGCATGCAACAGGGTTTTCTTGCATTCCTTCATTTCCCTTTTCCCATTCCAAGAGAGCAGAAAAATCACTCTGTCCTGCCCTACAATCCCTTTCTGTTTCAGGAATTCCTTGTAATGTCCATCAGTCTGTCCTTTTACTCCGTAGACAGTTGCAGAGGTGCTCATAGTTGTGGCTCTGTTCATTAGCTAGTATGGGCTGTTTCTCCACCCCCCCCCCCCCTCCATTTTCCTCCTTCTTGTCTTTTAGTTATTCCCCAAAATTCAAGGCTCAATGAGCAAAATCGTGTTGAACATTCCCGGAAATAGCGGTGCTCAACAATTGCACTACATCCAGACAGAGAAATGCCATCAAGTTTGAGTGTAAGACCTTGAAAACTTGTCCAAATAGTTCTATATTTAAAAAAAAAAAAGTTGTTATTAATGGTGCCATTAGATATTTCCAGCTGGACAATGGGGTTGGTTATGGAAGAACCCATGTTTTCTTTTTGAAAGTAGTACTTCGGAGCAATTCCTAAGACCTTTCAGGAATAACAACAAAGAGAAACATGATCAAAAGCATTGTATTCTCCATTCTCTTTGGTGTGGAGAATTTATTAAGGGGGGGCTTTGGGAATGAAAAATTCCTGAATTTTTCTTTTGCTTCTTGAAGCTGAAGATGATATGGAGAAATCAAACTTCTTTTACTGCATTTGACAAAAAGGATTTTGCCCACGAAAGCTAATGTCCAAATAAATATTAGTCTTTAAGCCACCATAGGACTCCTCATTGTTTCTGTAGATACAGACTAACATGGCTCTGTCTCTGAGTCATCTGTTAATGTTAAATATTATGGAGTTGAAAATAAAATGCTTTTGGAGTTTAGTTAAGTTATGAAACTTTCAGCAGAGACTAAGGTGGAAACACAAGTAGATGGAGTTCATTCTGTAAAAAATGACAGAAAACTAAAATCTAGTCAGTGGTGTTTAACTAGTCTTTTGAATACAGATTTTAAAAAATAGTACATAGTCTATTTAAAAATGCCTATGCCTTGTTTGAATAGTAGAAGGTGTCTATATGGTAAGCTTTGGAATTGCATTGGTTTAATAAGTTTTTAAATCTTTTTGTTGTTGTTTGTTGTTGGGTAGGAATACCTTACGAAATTAGGTAATACAGAATGCCACCCAGAACAGTTCTTGAAAAGAAGGGCTACTTTGGACAAGCTATTGATAATTATTCAAAATGAAGATATTGCCAGCCTCATCCATAAGGTACATTAAGTATATTTAATAGTACTAGTTTATTGAAACGCTGAAATATACAAAGCTGATTCAAAGTTTTAGTCACCTGCATTTAAGGCTATTCATGGCAGTGTTCATCTTGAGTAAAATGGAATAAACTTCTTTTGATTTACCACTCTTGTAACTCTTGCACTATTTTTTATGACACCATAACTTTTTAAATTTATATTTAGATAGAATGGAAGCACTGCTTATAGTTCAATATTAAGTTTCAGTAGCGTTTGCACTTATAGCAGAGATTTAACTATTTTATTTTAGTACTTGAGTATTCTGATCTTGGGTGTAAGTTGTTTTTTTTTTTTTTTTTCCTTTAAATCTAAACCCAAATGTTAGGGAATTTTGAAACAATTTCTTCAGTTAAGATTATTTTGGACAAAGTCTTATTAAAACAATGAAATTTTGTTCACTGTACACACAAAAAGCTTCCAGAAGATTGTTTTTCATTGCTTTTGAAAAGTGAAAGTTTCTTGTTCAGCAGGTATTGGCTGTTTCATAGAATATGCCATGTACAAATTTTTTTTTTTAAATGGAATTAAGGTCAACTTTATTATGTTAAATGCCCTTTTTTAAGTGCCTCTGTCTTCTGTGGTAAAGGACACCTAGGCCTGTCTGGGTGCTCTTGCTGCTGGCTTCACTCTAACTGGAAATCATGAATCAATGGCTGTATCCCTTAATTGAGAGAACGTGATGATAGTCATGAATGATGTGAAAAAAGCGAATAATAATTTCCCACAACACAAAAATTAGGGAGGGGTGACTCTATGAAATTAATAGGCAGCAGTCTTAATACAAATAAGAGGAAACACTTGCACACCAAGCAGTGTAAACCTTTAGAACTTAACTGCTATGGGGTGTTGCAATGGTCAGTAGTATAGCTGGGTTCAAAACAGAATTACCCAACTTATGGAGTTGAGGTCCATCACTGGCTGTTAGCCGTGGTAGTTAGAGATAGAACCCCATGCTTGGGATAATGGTAAACCTCAGACAGGGGGCGGGGGTGAGAGGGAGAGAAATTGCTCTGTTTCAGATGTAAGGTCCTCAGATTTGTTCAACAGAAAGATTAGGGAAGGGGAGCTGAGGGTATGTAGAGGAAGAAGGGGAAAATTGTTGAGGTTGGAGGAACATGGGGGTGGGGGGAGCGGGGAGTACAAAGAGACTGCAGTTTTACACTCTTCCTGCCTTGAGCAGTGTCAGAATGGCAGTCGGTAGAATGGAACAGCAAACTGAGAAATGTTTAAAATACAGCTGCTTGTGATTTGAACTGGATACTTAATACCAAATGATATTTGTAACTTAATATAGCATTCTTTTAGGTTTCTTGACCTATTTTTTTGGTGGAGTATTTTGATGTTAGAGCTCACTGACAAACTATTAAAATGGGGTAAAGATTGAGTGTGTGTTAATAATTTAGGTTAAAACACAAAGATGTTGCAGCTGTCCCAGAAGGTAGTATTATAGAGCCAGAATATTCCAAGTTAGGTAAATGCAAAATAGATACATCTAAAGCATGGGTGTCCAACCTTTTGGCTTGCCTGGGCCACATTGAGTGAAGAGGAATTGTCTTGGGCCGCATATAAAATATGTAATATAGTTAATGTATATAAATCACACAATAATGTTAAAAGTTTACGATCTTGTGGGGCCACATTACTAGCTGTCCAGGGCCACATGTGGCCCGCAGGTTGGACACACCTGATCTAAAGTGTTAAGAAAATAAAGACAAGCTTGCACTGTATTGATACACAGAGTGAGGGGTCAGAATAGAAGAAATGTATTTATATCAGTGTTGATTAAAAATACTGGTGTTCTACGAACAACTTGCAGGTGTGTTGTGAGCATCTGACACTTTTTTGATATCGTACACTGATGGCATATATTTTGTTGTTAAAACCAGATACAGTGTTACTACTTAATTACTCTGAAACCTGATTAAATTAAAACAAAAAAGCAGTCCAGTAGCACTTTAAAGACTAACAAAATAATTTATTAGGCGATGAGCTTTCGTGGGACAGACCCACTGCTTCCGATCATAGCCATAGCAGAACAGACTCAATATTTAAACCACAGAGAACCAAACATAGTAATCAAGTAATGTTTGGTTTTCTGTGGTTTAAATATTGAGTCTGTTCTGCTATGGCTATGATCGGAAGCAGTGGGTCTGTCCCATGAAAGCTCATCGCCTAATAAATTATTTTGTTAGTCTTTAAAGTGCTACTGGACTGCTTTTTTTGTTTTGATAGTATAGAGACTAGCAGGGCTATCTCTCTGTTGTTGATTAAATTACTTCATTTTATTTTTGCTGTATATCTTGCTGTTTTGGGCTTTTTGGTGTGACAGTTTGCTAAAGAAAATTTTGTATAGGTGTTCTGTATAAAAAGTGTTTATTGTTTTGGCGTTCCATGGTTTCCAAGTTGAAGAAACACTAGTCTGATGTCTTCTGATCTAGGAGCACAAATACAAAATGTCTTAATCAGTGGTTTTACATGGTGTCTCTACAGGATGGTGTTAAGATTGTTTGTTTGTAAGTTCTATCAACTTTATTTCCATTTTAACAATTTTGGCTTGGGACTATAGATAATAGTACTATTTGGTCTTTAGTTCAGCCTGTGGTATGAACAGAGATTGCAAGCTTCCCTGTACAGCTTTGTCAATGCACATCAGTCTTCATACGTATCTAACGCCACAAAGGTTTCATTTAAAGCTGTTTGTGCTGTGTATAGTTTTATGATGCATTAGATATGGGTGAAGGAACTTTGTCTGTGTGGACTTAAATCATGTGCTGATTATCATAGTATAAAAACTTATAGGACAGCAACTAGAGGTATTTTGCATTCACTTTTGTGTAATGTCATCACTTCCCAACTCCCTACCTTCATTCTGCCAACATTTCTCTGATAACTTCATTGTGAGATCAAGTACCTGTAGACTAGTCACTTCTGGAAAAGTCAGTCTCCTGATCCACAATGTAGCTTTCTGATAAGCATGGGAAGTTTGTAATATTTGATTATCTCCCACTCCCTCTCCTTATCAGCCATTCTTATCTGCTTGCATCATACTTGTACACCTCTAAGTCTAACTGTACATTTAACTGTTTAAACAGATACCTGGTTTAGTAACTCTGAAGAGGCTTTCATGCGTCAGCTTTGCTGGTGTTGATAGTTTGGATGATGTGAAAAACCACACTTACAATGAATTGTTTGTGTCTGGTGGCTTCGTTGTGTCTGATGAATCTGTTCTTAATCCAGAGACTGTACCAGTTGGTAAGAAATTTTGTTTAAAATCACGACTTTTAGTATTAGGAAAAATGTCTTTTTGACAGCATTTGAGAATGAAATCTCCTAACCACAGAAGAGTGGCAATGCAAACTACTTGTTGGTTTTATATATGTATGTTTATATAATATATATATAAACACTTTTTTGGGAAGGGCAACTCCATCATGGTTAAATCTGATTTTTTTCATATGCACTTCATTATGTCTTTTTCTGAAAACAGCTGTCTACAGCCAACTCGATTGGCACCACCAAATCAAATTTCATACTGCAGATGTAGTCAGTCTAGTGTCTGTGTGAGTCAGATTGAATGAACAAGTTGCCGCAATATGAAAAATTGTGTATGATGCTACCAAACTATGAATATTCTTCCCTAGGACTGCATACTTCTCTCCATTTTCTCTGTCCTCCATGCCCCCCCCCCCCCCCGCCAAAAAAAAAACAAAAAACCTACAGTGAGTTCACCTGTTAATTACAATAGCTCTCTGTCAAATTTTAGCCCATGTTTACACAACTAAATTGGGCCATTAATAGCAAACTAACTTATGGAAAACCAAAAAATCTGTTTTAAAAATGAGATTCTTACAAAGCTCAGTACTGTTTTAACTGTAACAAAATGAATTATTTTGTTTCCAAAACAGACAAACTTAAAAATTTCCTGAAATTCATTGAGGAACTCAATACCCCCGATGGAAAATGGCAATGGAAAGTCCATTGTAAAATACAGAAAAAGCTCAAGGAGCTTGGAAGGTAATAAGTGTACTCTAAATATTAAAGTATTGAAATTAATTAATATGTTAGAAAAACAGTACTTTCAAAGCTGTATAAATGTAAATTTAAGAAAATATATTTGAAGGGAGTTCTCATTGTGATACATTACATAATTTGAATGTTGATCTAATGGTAAGCCTCAAATCCTCTCTTAAATAGAATGAATGCTAAAGCCCTGAGTTTGCTGACGCTTCTGAATATCTATCAAAAGAAACACATGGTTGAGATTTTGTCATATCACAACTGCGACTCGCAAACACGAAATGCTCCAGAATTAGACTGTCTTATCAGACTTCAGGCTCAGAATATACAACAAAGACATGTTATCTTTTTAACAGGTAAAAAAAACACAACTTGCAGCTACATTTTTCTTATATTTGATATTATGTTACCAAGTCACCTTTCTTTCTCTTTGTAAATTCAGAGAAGAATGTCAAAACATTTTCCAATTATGCTGATAATGGAATAGTAGTTGCTACAGTTGATGACTTTATGCAGAACTTCAAAAATCTTGTTGGCTACCACAATTCAATTACTGAAGAAAACATTCCTTCACCTGGTGTTCCTGAGACACCATCAGGTAATATTCAGCGTATATTTTCACTTTTTCCAGATAATCAGAAGAGTAGGGTGGAGGTCTTAAGTGTAGTATGTCTTTAATCTTACAAAACAAACACTGTAGATTGTGAGGAAATCCCAACTCTCAAGTACTCTCACTTTAAACTGTGTGAAAGGGAAGCTGGGGTGGACTGTTTTAAGGTACCATACAGAAATTTAGTGTCCAAAGAAGTGTGGTGGTGGTCATTAAAAAGGTAATGTGTAAGCCAAATGACATTCCCTTTGGTTCTGAGAAGGGTAAGCTTAATGACAGATTTAGAAACTAGCAAAATGAACTTGGATGTCAGTAGTTGCATTTTTGTGTTATCAAATACTGACCTACTGTATGACTTTAGATGCTGTTTTGACATTAACCCCTTTGGAGCTGGGAGTTGGGATTTCCCAACACTAAACATGAACACAATGCGCAGAAGCTTTTTAGCATCGGAATATTTGGACATTCACACAAAGGGTTGAGTGTGTGTGTTGAGTAAGTGAACAAGAGTGACAGAAGACCAAGCCTTAAGTGATATTGGACTTACAGACCTGAAGCATAACACTGTGAGTAGAGTATAGCTTTTAAAAAAATTGTATATTTCAATAGAGTAGGACTTCTTTTTCTTAATATAGTTCTTGTAGAAAGCGATGAAAAGGACGAGGAAGACATGTCTTTGGATTCAGGGGATGAAACATCACAAATAGAAATCTGCAGTGATGCCTCAAAGTGTGATTCTCATTCAGAAGCTCTGCAGACAGAGACCAAAGGCTCATGTGGAACAGATTCAAAAGAGAACTGTCTAACTGATATGCAGCTGTCTTCTGAAGCACAAACTGGATTGATGGAAAAAGCTTCTAAACTTGACTTGGAGGAAATTCAGCCAGTAACACCTGTTTCTACATCATGTTCTGCTGAAGGAGACAAAAACAATTCAGTAGAACAAGCTCATTTGAACAACTTCCAAGTTTACAGTAGACAGTTAAGTATGTCCCATCAGTTTAGTCATTTCAATGTTCTCACTCATCAGACTTTTCTGGGAACAGCATACCCAATTTCCACAAGTCAAAACCAAGAAGGTGGAAATTATTTTCTGTCCGCTTACAGTCAGAGTATGGATACAGACAAGACATCATCTTCTAGCAATTGGGATGTAAATAGTGAATCATCCAGGCCATATTCAAAATAGAAACAAAACTAAAACTTTTTATAGGTTTGTTGTGGACTCTTCTGTTTCTAAAAAAGTGAATTAACAGTTTCTATTTTATTCTCTGAACAAGATGTTTTGTCCTTTAACTCAAATGTTTTCCTGTCCTATTTAAATCATGATGGCCTGTACCAGTTGACGCATCTGAAAATTGAAATAAATATATATTTTTTAACATTTATTGTATTTGAATTATCTTGTTTGTTGGCACTTTTAAGTTTTTACATTTGTATTTGACCTGTACTTGGCTTCAGTTAGAAGTCTGTTTTAATGTAAAACTGAATGTTTTGCCTAAAGCATGTGAAATAGCAAAGCTTCATTTTTTTAAAGTAAAGTGTAATAGAGCATCCAGGTCACTTTTCTTTAAATGAATATAAAAACTTATGTATTTATTTGATCAACTTTGGACAACTTTTGTACAAAATGTTTTTACATAGCGATAAGGCAGTATAGTTATTTTAATGGAAAAATATAAATACTGGATTTTGGCTAAATACCTCAGTAACCATTGGTGCAGTTCCATTTATAAAAATAAACTCTTCTTCATGCACATGGGAGTTACTAGCAACTTGCTTTGTTTTTTTTTTAATTTATTGTTAAATACCATTTCTAAAATACAGAACAGGGAAGCTAAAAAATTTTATTTCAATACCATTCTGTATACATCTGATATGTGCAGTATCTCCTTATCACAATTGCATGGAAACAGCCTCAGGGTTTAAATCTCAAATATCGCAACTGGCAGAAAGCTGACTTGTTTTGTCTTAATTCAAATTATCGATATTAGTGTAACAGGAAGAGCTATCACTACTTTTAGGCCCAAACTTAAATGTTCTGCTAAATGTGTTACTACCACTAAAATGAGCATCTCCAGAAAGTTTTTTAATTACTGTCCTCACCCTTCCCTTTAAAAATGATATGTAGTGTGCTAGATTCTTCCTCTCCCTGCCCCCCACTAATCTTTAATTACTGAACCACAAATGTATCAACTTTTTGTGCACAGTAACAAACTTTCAGAAAATATTATGGGGATGATAAACTCTGGCATACTACCTGTATCTTGACTTCAATATCAAATTTAAAAAACAAATCAACTAAGTTTTTGGATTATGTCTTCAAAAGGGCTTATTTTTTGTTACATTCAGTTTAGCTTTACAACAGCCATTGGACAAATCTTCTTAAAGGCACTTGTGATTTGTGGCTTAATCATATTGTGAACTGCTACTTATAGTTACACAACATTTTTAAAAGCTAATTCATTTTAAGCTGTTGTCCATTTCTTAAATACTAATTTAATGAAGCTTACTAAAACACTTCTATAAGAAGACAACTTCTAAAAACAGTTACAAAAGCTATTCCCTCCAGAATATCAAACTGTTTTAATGTATTAGTGAGGAACTAAACCACTGTGTGACAGGTTGTCATGCAGATGCAGTTCGTCTCATGAAGACAACCACTCAATTTTAAATGCTTCATTAAGCTTTAGACTAATACAATTGTTTCTATATGGCAAAGTGCACATTCAGAAGCGTGTGGTGTTTCTCATGTGTCTGAGGAAATTATCCAAACTCTTGGCTGTTTGTTAGGCAAATGTTTATTGCCTACACACGTTTAACAAACAAATACTCTGTGGATTTAAGTCAGTTACCTTTTAAAATTCAAGCCTTTCAACAAACTGTCTCAAGGGAAGTCTCAACTGATGTGTAATATAGCCTCTTATAGCAATTTTGAAAAAATATGGGGTAAGACCCTCAACTCCCTGGCATGAGTTAAAGCTAGAATTCCGCTCTATAGGAATTGCTTCTGACAAACAATTCTTTGGCCTGAACTGACTTGAAATGCAGTTAAGAGAGCTGAGCCCAGGCACTATTTTGAATCTATCTAACTTCAAAAACAGAAGTTCAAACCAATTTTGAATGTTTACTATGGGTTCATCAAACCTAGTTCAGAACTATTTTTAGAAAACGATTTCTGCTGTATAGAAGCAGGAACTAATTTTGATATAGCAGGGAGACTCTATCCCTTCACCCTCATTTCAGGGTTGTGGGCTGGCTGGGGACCTGGATAGGTAAAGGAAGGGCTGACAGGAGCCCATGGTTCTACACTGAAATGATCATGGAATTACCTGCACTGTACACTTCTATCTGCTGATACTCCCAGCCTTTTAAGAATACAGCTATCACCTAACAAAACTGTCCACTTGTCCTTGCATAAGTAGACAATAAGCACTGCCATTTCGTTTCAGCTAGCTTATTCAATACAGAACTTGTTCTTGCACTGGGTTGCTCACTAGCTCACACCATTGATCTAAGAGATCAGACAAGCTTTGGGATCTAGGCAACAGTGAAAAGAAGAGATTAGGACTACTGCGTGTGAGGCAAAAACTGGTATGTCACTGAAAATGATTTATTTATACCAAAAATACATAAGTTTTAAATTTGTACAAAGACATCGTAAAAATGAAATCTTTATAGACGGTGTTTTCCTAATACATAATCTTAAGAATTTCATAGCAGAAAACAATTCTGAACAAATGCATTAGAATTAGATTCAAGCATCTTCAAGTCAGAGACCCAGGCCAAATATCCTGTCACATTTTACATGAGAGGTTAGATCTTGACTTAAAAAAAGATTTAGATGCAGTGAGTAAATTACAGCAGCAAAGTGCTGTGCATGACAATTTAAAATGTTTCTGTATGCTCATGTACCTTTTTTTAAAATGGTGAAATAAAGTTCTCTTCTTTATTTATGGTTGGAATTAGACCAGTCTCCAACTCTTTCTGCTTCTGGAGGAGACCCTGGAATAATACATACAAATTGAGTGCTTGTCGTTCTCCACAAACTATGCATAGTTGCCGAGAATCTACTTTATTTCTTCATGTATTCATGTTTTTTATTGGATTAAAGTATATGTAGTTTTATATTTAAAAAAAAAAAAGACCAGAAGTCAAGCACTTAAAATATAACAGCCCCAATATGCTTGCGTGTGCTGTTTGAGTTCAGCGCTCTCTCACACAAGGAATTTGAGAACCTAGCCTTCCACATATAGGAAGTCTGTGGCAGAGCACAAAATGGAACCCACCTCTAACTTTGACAACAGTACCTTAGACAAAAGACAGTTCCTCTGTGCTTTGAATTCTACTTCATTCACTGTCTGTCCTGGGTACTGAATAAGGTAGAAATCCTGTACCACAAATATGGTTAGAAAAGACCTCAGGAGGTCACCTCGTCCAACCCCCTCCTGAAAGCAGGACCAATCCCAATCAGGGCTTTTGTCAAGATGGGATTTAAAGACCTCTAAAGGAGTTTATCCCCCTGCCCCCTCTATACTTCCAGCAATCAATTCTAGTTCTTCACCTCTCTGTGAAATAGTTTTGCATAAGATCCAACCTAAACCTCCCCCTATTGGTCCTTGTTCTGTTTATCTGTCACCACTGAGAATAGTCTCCCCCTATCATCTTTGGAACCGCTGCTCAAGTATTTAATGGCTGTTACCGAATCCCACCTCTCTCCTGTAAACAATATAAGCCCAAATCAGCCTTTCCTCATAAGTCATGTGCTCCAGCCCCCTAATCATTTTTATCTTCCTCTGCGAGACTCTCTCAGGTATAGTCGCAGAGAAGTAGCCATGGTAGCCTCTATCTTCACAAAATTTTAAGAAAGGCAGGTCTGTAGCAGTTTAAAGACTAACAAAATACTAGGTCATGAGCTTTTGTGGGACAGACCCACTTCTTCAGATCGGGAAAATTCTGATAAATGCTCTTCGTCTCAGTTTAACAGAGACAGCAAAAAATGAAATAAACTGACAAATTAGCTACACAGAACAGCAAGGGGTGGGGGAGAAAATTACTTACTGCAAGTGTCTGTTAACTTAAGTGGGCTGTCTGGGATCACTACAAATACCAGAGATAAGGAAACAGTCCTTTTAATGCCTAAAGTAAATGGTATCTTTATTGATACCAAGGTATAAAGTATCAAGCTTGAGAATGAATGCCAATTCAGCTGGCTCTCTTTATAATCAGATGTTATAGTTCCTTTGTTTTAGAATGAAGACTTTCAAGTCTTGAATGCTCAGTTGTCATTTATCAGAATTTTCCAGATCTGAAGAAGTGGGTCTGTCCCATGAAAGCTAATAAATTACTTTGTTATTCCTTAAAGTGCTAGAGGACTACTTTTGTTTTCTCTCCAGGAGGTCCAAATCCTTTCTGTAAGGGGGAGCCCAGAATTGGACACAATACTCCAGATGTGGCCTCACCAGTACTGAATAAAGGGGAATAATCACTTCACTAGATCTACTGGCAATGGTCCAACTAATGCACCCTACTATGCTGTTAGCCTTCTTGGTGAGAAGGGCTCACTGTTGGCTCACATGCAGCTTCTCAGTCACTGTAATTCCCAGGTCCTTTTCAGCAGAACTACTACTTAGACAGTTGGTTCCCAGCCTGTAATGGTGCCTAGGATTTCTCAGTCCTAACTGCAGGAGTCTGCACTTGTTGAATCTTGTCAGATTTCATTTGACCCAATCCTCCAACGTCGATTCCTATCGTTCAGCGTAGCAACCTCTCCCTGTAGTTCAGTGTCATCTTTAAATTTGTTGAGGGTGCAATCCATCCCCTCATCCAGATTATTAAAAAAGATGTTGAACAAAACTAACCCATGGGGTACTCCACTTGATACCAGTTGTGAACCATGGAGCCATTGATCACTCCCAGTTGAGTCCAATGATCCAGCCAGCTTTCTCTCCACCTTACAGTCCATTTATCCAATGCATACTACTTTAACTTGCTGGTGAGGATACTGTGGGAGACTGTATCGAAAGCTTTGCTGAAGTGAAGGTAATTACCTTGCCTTCCCCATATCCACAGAGCCAGTAACCTCATCACAGAAGGTAATCAAGTTGGTCAAACATGACTTGCACTCGATGACTATGCCTGATCACTTTTCTCTCCTCCAAGTGCGTCAAAATGGATGCACTGAGGATCCCCTCCATGATTTTTCCAAGGAATAAGGCAAGGCTGATTTGGTCTGTAGCTCCCCACATTCTCCTCCTTCCCCTTTTTTTTAAAGATGGGCACTACATTAGATTTTGCCAATCACCCAGACCTCCCTGACCACAAATTTTCAAAAAGATAATGGCCAATGGTTCTGCAATCATATCAGCCAACTCCCTCAGGTTCATTTGATTCAGCCCCATAGATTTTTTTTTTTTTTTAAAAGAACCAAGACTAGTGGTAAAAGTAAGGGAAATGAATAAGAAAATACAACTTTAAAAAGTTGGTTACAGATTTAAATCATACGGTACCTGGCGTAATTCTGATAGTCCTTTGAGGATTGCCTGCTGTCGGTCTCTGTTTTTTACCACATTAGGATTAAGAAGCGGATCTCTCACATGATCAGAGCTAAAAATCTGTCGTGCTGTATGGTAAGACTCTAAAGGTAAGTATAAAGCAAATTAATTAGATAAATAAAATCAATGCTATATTTTTTTCAATTTTAATTTCTTCCAATAAGCTTTACAGATGCTTCACAGGATTTGATTTGTTTGTAATTGCAATAGAAAAAATATCAATGCTTATTTTAAACACTTCTTCTATTTCCATTGATTTATCTTTCCACATTTGCAGGAACTTGAGAAGATCAGACAATGAGGGGTTAGACAATAATTAATGCCAGCAGATGCTGAGATTCAAAAAATTAAAGATGCATAACCATTAAAACACAATGGTAGACATTACATATCAAAATATATAAAGTAAAGATCCTTAAAACAAATTAAGTCCTCAGGCAGATTTTTTTTTTTAAACTGTGCATATCTGTAAATTTTATTATGGACAGAAATACTTTACTAGTCTATGATAAAACTGACGTTAATGGATATTTACCAATAAAAATCTAATCCTTCCAAGCCTGTCTTCATACCTTGTAAAAAGAAAGTTTTCTTCCCTGCCAGTTTTTTATCACTAAAACCATTTCACAAATGAAAGTATTTAATTTCCGAAGAAAATTCCAATATATCTGTATACATATGTATTTAATAGAGTACCATGATGCTTCATGATGATACATTGTTAATAAAAAATTAACTTTATTTTCTTTTAGTACCATCCACTGGTGGCCTACCAGGTACAGGCACTCTGTACAATATTATCCTACAAACTGTTAGTGTCAGGCATTTATAAGAGCAAATGTCCAGACAACAGTGTATTATTTACATCAGTATTCACACAACTCTTAAAACTAAATCATTATAAACCACACCCCACCCTCTTAGTATTGGTTTACAGTATGTTCCAGTACCATTAAACTGTCGATATTGTGGATCATGTGTTGAAGGTCTTGTCATTGGTGCATGTGGATCAAGGTAATAAATTTCATTTGTGCGCACATAGGGAATAAAATGAGAAGAGGGTGGTCTTTCAGATTCCATAATGGGAGAAGTTGATTTCCTTTGTTGCATGTCTGCATTGACGTTTTTGTCTCTTCCACTATTGCCATTTGGAATGGTTAAATTAGAAGTATTTATCTGTCTCTGTAGTACTTCATGTAATCTGTTTTTAACTGCTGGAACAGGTGGTGACTTAGATCTGTGCAAAACAAGGTAGCCATTTTCAAATAATATGCTTAATTTTATTAGCACTCTTCATTCTAATGAAATATTGTTTAATATCTTTAAACAAAATCTAAAATATCTTTTCTCCTTTTTGTGCTTTATATTCACTATAAATGTTTTGGTGGGCCCTCAGATCCACTCTTTTAGTGATACATGGCCAGAAACTGAATGGCTCATGCTAATTATGAATTCCCACATGACAATCAGTATTGTGACTGCAGTACTTCCACTGTCACTCCAGGTATAGGCTGCAAAGGTTGACAAAGGGGAGAAAATGCACAGCTCAGGTTATGCTCACTAACCAAAATGGTTCCTTGGGACCCAAGAGCAGTCTCAAGGCTTGGCCAAACCTGAGAATCAGGTTATGAATATTAGATTGCAGACAGTTGTGAGCTCTTTCCTATACTGACTAGCATCCTATATTTTTCCTTCTATAGAATATGACACTTATTTTTTAAAAAAATCAACAAATACAGTAAACTCTGTCTTAACCAGCATTCCATTATCAGGAACTCTGAGATAACTGGCATTTTAACCATAGTCAATTTTCATTGTTTTCCATAAGTACAGTATACTCAAAGTAAATACAAAAACACAGCAAATACAGTACAGGGTTTACAATGTACAATATTGCCGTTGGTAAATAAAACACTCTGCATTTATTTTTGTTGGTTTCTTAATATCTAATGTTATTTTTCTTTAGTGTTTGCTGCATTGCTTGGTATACCTCTCTATTACCCAGAATATTTGAATATCTGGCAACCTCGCAGTCCCGGAGCTGCTGGGAGTGAAAGAGTTTTACTGTATCTGTTTTCTAGAATTAGCCCTTTACTTGTTATTCTCTCTGTACCTGAAAACATGCTCTATGCAATTTATACAAGCAATTCATATTGTTTGAAGCTGTGCTAGTTCTTTTCAAGATAAAATGCATTCTAAATATTTTAATAAGGGTAAATGCACATAAATGTGCTAGGCAAAAATACATAGGCTGCACAAGGTCATGTTCCCTTCTGAAGCATTAGAAAGAAAGACCATACCCTGTCAAAACTTGCCCTTATTTTGGAACAGATTTTGCTCTGTACTATATGCCTTTAGCTCCCAAAGAAGCACATCAAAAGGCCATTTTTGATCTGACTCAATATCCTTCTTATAGAGAGAGTTGGCAGAAAAGGGCCCTTCAGTTAGGAATTTGGTTCATTTTGCACTTGGGTGCTTAAAGCAGTGTGAGGGAGGTTATAGTCACTGACTACAGAGGCAGTTTACGAAAATGTGTACTGCCAGTGTTGCCAATCCCAACCATTTAAAAATCACGAGTAAGATCCACCAATTATTACTAACTAAATTATCCAGTGCATTAATAAATATTTATTTTAATTGGCCTTATAGCATGGAAACCAGTCAACTTCCTGTTTAAAGCTCTTTCCCCCAGCCATAAAAGAATTGCATATTTTTTCTTTCATGACATTTTGACATTTGAAATTCCAGTTATGATGTGGGTAAGGGAGATCAGATCATTCCAACTCCAAAGCACATCCAAAGAACCTTTGGAAGACTCCAAATTTGATCAGCTACCATACTTTTAAGTAGAGGAGTCCAGGGTAGTTTAACCAAGTATAGTACTTGCTGGATTACGTCTTTTTACTTAAGAACGAAATATAAATGATGATTTCTTAATTAAAAGTATTTTAGTGAAAAAGCAAAATCTGCACTAAAAACATATCTAATTTCTCATTCTTAATTGTAGTAACTGACACAGAAATCAAACCTACCTTTCTTCATTTGAATGATTCCTTTCACATTGTTCTTCCTGGAATAAAAACAAAATAAAAATGCCTATTTTAGTTATATACATTTTATTTTTGTAAGACAAAATGTTTGCTAGACCTGAATTCAGGAGAAAAATATACTTATTTGATCCATTGGTCAAAGAGACATTGTTATAAACGCTGTAGACCAAATTCATTGCTGATGGAATTTTCTGAAGACAACTTACACCTTCACAAGGCAAGAAGAACCAGAAAGGCTAGGATTTGTCTACACTATGCAACTTTTAGAAACAAGGCTATGTTGACAGATCCATGCCACCAAAAGTTAGGGGGGTTTACTTTATTGCCAACAGAGCACTCCTGCCACCAAAATCGTGCTCACACTTTCACCTGTCACCATAAAAATTTACTGTTGCTGGGAGTGGTTGAGGGATAAGCATTTGTGAATAACTAATGGCTGGGTCTAGGTCTAAACTATTATATAAATTTGATTTTCTTAAATTTGATTTTATAATGCTGGGTTTTATAAATCTGAATTTGAGTATCCTCACCTCCCCGGAAAGTCGAGTTAGTGCTGCCACACAATTGCCAAACCGACTGTCCAGTGCATTGTGGGAACCTATCCCACAGTTCCCTCAGCCCCATAGCAGTCTGGGTTTTTTCCACTGGTGCAATATGGGAAAAAATCCCCTGCAAGTGGTTGTGGGTATGTGATGTCATCTTCCCACATTGCATTACCTTCATTCCCCTGCCATGGAAAGCAAACAGCCATTTTTTTTCAGAAGGAAAGAAGGAAAAGTAGGTAATCCCAAGTGAAAGAAAATCAAATAGGCTGGCTTCAGAAGGCAAAACTGTGTGGATGAGCCAAAGCCTCTCCGAACAGAACTGATGGCAAAAAGATACGCAAATGCGTGGTGCAATTTGCTTATCTTTTGCTGACTGTTCTCAGCAACCTAGACAGCCTCAGAGAAGTTCTGGCTGCTTGAGGTGGATTAAGCTACTCTTTACTATTACTACGACTAGGGAAATTAGGAATTAAAATGTCAGTTTGAGACTGGTTGTGTGTCCATATGAGTGGTACCCTGGAGTGAGTCCTTCATCTAACTCTGGTGAAGCCAAGAAACCACCTGAGATCTCTGATAACTGTCGAATTAAAGCAGGTGACTTAAAAATCAGCAACTCAGGAAAAGGGTTGGCATATTGGAGAAACACAAAAATAAAATCTAAGGGAGAAAAAGGCTGTAAATCAAAAATTCTCCATGGTATAAAACAGAATTAAAGTAGCTACAGGTGGCTCAAACAATCAAACACTGGACATAGGACCTGGTGTAGTACCTTTTATAGCTGGATCCATACTACTCAAAGCTTCAGGCTGAGCACTATTATTAAATGTAGGTCCTTTTTCCCTGACATAAAGAAAAAAAGGAAGTTACTCGCTTGCAGTAACGGTTGTTTTTCGAGATGTCCCCATGGGAGTGCTCTACTTAGGTTTTGCGGTGCCCCTGCGCTGCCAATCAGGAAGATTTTAGCAGAGCAGTACCCCGTCACACCGCATATGCACACTGAATGTCTCACTCCCCATCGCTCCAGAAAGTGCAAATGCGGTGTGAACGTTCCCTCCCTTCCTTTTCTACCTGAAGTCTCTGTAGACTCCAAGCAGAAGAAAGGAAAGGAGGTTAGTGGAACAGCCAAAGGGACACATCTCGAAGGGTTACTACAAGTAAGTAACTACTTTTCTCCTTCGAGTGCCCTGTGGGTGCTCCACTTAGGTGACTCCATAGCAGTACCCACTGTAAAGAGGTGGGTGTTGGAGTCTCTGTGAAATAGGAAAGGTTGCCTCTGCCAAAGCTGTGGCAGGTAATGGATCTTTCTGCAAAGCATAACACTGAGCAAAGAGATGAGATGAGGACCATGTGGCCACTGTGCGGCTTATCTGCTAAGGGAACATATTCAGGAAAGCTGTCACTGCAGCCATTGCCATGTGGAGTGGGCCCTAATAGTCTGTGGCGGATGTTTGCCTCTAAGTTGGTATGCATCACATACTGATTCTGCAATCCACTTGGAAAGGCACTGTGTTGAAACAGCTGTGCCTGTGTGAGGCTCGGACCATGTCACAAAGAGTCTGGTCTTTGCCCATGAAAGCTTATACTCCAAAATATTTGTTAGTGTGCAAGGTGCCACAGGACTGCTTGTTGTTCTCTTGGATTTCCTAGTTTCTTTGTCCTCTCAAGGTAGAAAGTACATGCCTGCCTTGCATCAAGTGTATATAGCATTGCCTGCTGGGGGGGTGGGGGAGGGGTGTTATGCATTCAGGGTAATGCACAAGTAGGTAATTGGGTTCATTCATGTGTAGTCTATTATAACTTTTGGAAGGGGCCAGAGTATCACCTTATTTTTAGTAAAGACAGCGCAAAGCGGTTCTGCCATGAGGACAGCGATTTCTCCCACCCTTGTAGCAGATGTTATCACTACTAGGAAAACAACATCGACAGATATCATGGTGAGGCAGTAGCTAAGTGCTCGAATGGTGGTCTGGTAAGTGCATCTAGGACCAGATTGCAATCCCATGGTGGTACAAGGACACATAATTGGATGCATCTTTTTTGCAATCCTGTCAGGAAGCATTTTACCATAGGACATGTAAAGAGGGAGCAGTAATTCACAGAATCATGGAAAGCTGACATTGCCACCAGGTGTACTCTGATGGAGCTGAAAGAGAGGCCTGCGTCATTATGGTACATAAGGTAGTCAAGCAAGGTAGCCATAAGGACTGTACTAGGGTATAACTTGTGTGTAGTGAACCATTGTTGAAAACGTGGCCATTTGTTTTGATAGGTGCTTCTAGTAGGAGGATAGTGGCTGTTTAGAAGGACTAGTTTGACCCTGTCAGAGCAGGTGAGTTCCTCATTCTGGAACCGTGAAGAAGTCATGCTATGAGTTTCATGGTCCTTATGTTGAGGTGACACGTTCTGCCCTGATGCTGTGTCAGGCGATTCAGAATCATAGGTAGAGGGATTGGCTGATTTATTGGTAGTGTAGATAGAGGAATCAAGGTTGTCATGGCCAGGCTGGAGCTATTAGGATCACTGCAGCCCTGTCCAAACAGATTTTGTTGATCACTCTAGCTATAAGCGGAATACGTGGGAACAGATAGAGGAAAGGGCCTGTCCAGCAAATGGTAAAGGCATCCCCCGCCCATGATCTCTTGCATAGCCCCACTCAGGAGCAAAATCTGTGGCATTTGTGGTTGTGAGGCATGGCAAAGAGGTCTATAGTTGGAAAACCCCACTTGCGGAAGACTAAGAGGAGAATATTGGCGTTGATCTCCCACTCGTGTTGATCTGAAAACCATCTGCTCAGTCTGTCTGCTCTCACAGTCTGTTGCCCCAGTATATACACTGCTGTTACTTGATTCTTGATGCACCAATTCCAGAATTTGAGATTGTTGCACAGAGTGTGATCAAGCACCCGTCAGTTGATGTATAACAGAGGGCGTGTTTTCTGAGGGCACAGATAGTTCTGCCTCTTATCAGTGGAAAGAAGTGGGTGCAGGCCCTGCGAATGGCCCTGAGCTCTAGGACACTGATGTGTAAACGCCTCTTTCACTGAGACCATGTTTCCTATATTGATGCTGTGCCACTGTGGGCTCCCCACCCTACGAGTGAGGTATCTGTTATAGTCACTGAAGAGTCCATTGACAGAAGGGGATACCAGGAACTTGGTTGGCAGGGGACATCCACCATTCCAGGGATTGTAGTACTTGTGGGGGAAGCACGAGTCACTTCACAGGATTGTGGCATGCAGGTATGTAACTGAGTGTAAGTCAATTTTATAGACAACACATATGTAACCTTGCAAACTGAACTACAAATGTGGTCGCTGCCATGTGCCCCAGTAGCTGGAGACACATCCTGGCAGTTGAGAAAGGAGCCTGTGTTGCCAAGGGAACAAAATCACAGCTTGACTGGAGCCTTGATAATGGCAGGTGAGCTGTGATGGAGTTTAGGATTGCTCCAATTAAGTCTGTTTTGTGTGGGCTACATGATGGACTTCTGTATGTTGATTAGAAGACCCACTCAGGAAAAGCATTCTCTGCTGGTAGTTGTCATGCTAACTGTTGACAGATAGGGCCCTTGATGAGACAGCCATCTAAATAAGCGAAGATAATGAGGCTTTGTTTTTTTGAGAAATGCTGTTACTAACAATGTTTTTTGAGAACACTTGAGGGGCTATGGACAGACCAAAAGGGAAGAACTTGTACTGGAAATGTTCATGACAGCTGTGAAACTGTTTGTGGGACGGGTGTAATAAGAATGGGAAATAGGCATCCTGGAGGTCGAGGGCTCAGAACCAGTCCCCCTTGTCCAATACTGGTATGATGGTTGCCAAGATTATCATTCTGAACGTCATGTTGTGAATAAACTTGTTCAGATTCCTGAGCTCTAAGATCAGTCTCTACCCCCATTTTCTTGGCTATAAGGAAATAATTGGAATAGAACCCCTTGCCCTGATGTTCTGTGGGGATAGGTTCCATACTCCTAAGGACAGTAGCTTCTGCGCCTCTTCTAGAAGTAGGAGCGTGTGAGATGGGTCCCTGAAGAGGGATGGGGGAGGGGATATGGCTGTGAAAGGGATAGTACAGCCCAATCTGATAATTTCCAGGACCCATTTGTCTGTTGTGATTTGGGTCCATTGGTGATAAAAGGGTCTCAGGCGATGATGGAAAATTATCTTTGGCTGCACTCGCAGTCACGGATGTTCGCTCAGACCCCTGAACAATGCTTCAAAATTTGCTGTTTTTGAGAGTTAGGATGGCTCACAGAGGAGTGATTTTGCTGGGGTCTCCTTCTGTTTGAATGCTGTTTAGATCTTTTGACATGTGGCCTCTGGTGTTGTCTATAGTGGTTATAGTTGTAATTTCTAGACCTGTGGTATAATGTAAATTTGTTTTTTGTTAGGTGTGGTATATATTCCCCAACATATGAAGTGTTGGTCAAGAATCTTTTTTGGAATGTAGGATCTCTTTTGTGCTAGTTGCAAAAATCTGTTCCCTATGGAAGAGGAGATCTTCCACCTTTGTTTGAAGCTCCCTTGGAATCCCTGATGATTGTAACCACGCAGCCCTGTGCATCACTATCGCTGTGGCAGTGGTTCTAGCAGCAGTGTCTGTGACAACCATATCTGCCTAGACTGCAATTTTAGCTATTGTTAAGCCCTCCTTTATAATAGAATAAAGGAGTAGCTTCTTATTATCAGGGAGATGCTGCACGAGATCCTGCAATTCACGTAATTCATATGGTCATAATTAGCCAGAAGGGCCGTATAGTTTGTTATGTGAAATTAGAGCACAGGAGACTAACACATTCTTCACCCAAAAGTGTTCAGACGCTTGTGCTCTTTTGTCAGTGAGGGTAGATTTAAACGATGGGTTTTTTTGCCTTATGGTTCAATGAATCCAGAACTAGTGAATTCTGTTGTGGTTGCATGTAAAGGAAATCCATATCTTTCGTGGAGACAAAGCACTTCCTGTCCACCCTGCAATTAGAGCGTGGCACAGAAGCTGGGTTGCATCCAAGGGCCTCTGAGAGTTTGAGGATGGCTTCATTGACAGGCAGTGCTACCTTTGAAGATGATGATGGTTATAGTACGTCTTGTGCCTGAACTACCCTTTTAAATAGTTCCTGAAATTGTTTCAGATCATCCGCCAGTGGAGACAGACAGATCTGGAATAGTGCCTCATCATTGTCAGGATCTGTGTTCATGTGAAGAATACTCAGAGCCAGAGTGAGGTAAGTCCCCTTGTCCAGTGGAACCCTCTTGGGACATTGAGGACAGGTGGGCAGGTGAGGAGTTTGGTGAACGTCTAGTAGCATGTTGTCTTTGAGGCATATTGTCTATTACCCTGCCATGCATCCCAAGGGCATTATTGCGGTGGAAATTGGTGCGAGGGATAAAACCATGGCTGATTTGCCCACACAGAGTGCTGCAGCAGGTGATGGGCCCTATATGAGTGCCAAGAAGCCTGTGAAAGTGAGGGAGATAAATGAGACGATGAGCACCTGCTTCTGTGTCCACTGCCATAATCAGATCTAGGGGATGATGGTGTGGATAAATGCAGGGCATTGTGTGATGTATTAGTTAGCTCCTGCACTGAGGCATTTGGTGAGGAAGTGGCTACAGCCATGTCAGGCTGTGTAAATTTTTGTAAATGTCTCGTTTTATGCTGAACCTTCTTGTGTTGGTGCATCCCCTGTTCAGGCACAGAAAGGGAGTGTGATAGAGCTGGTGGTGGAGGTATGTGTAACTCCTCTGAAACCGATGCCTTAGTAGTGCCATCTGCTGTGGCTACTCTGGTCTCTGCCTCAGCTGATCTGCTAGAGGCAGACCTGCCTCTCTCCGCATTACAAGACCCTGATGGCATTGGGGAACAGGGGGCTCTGGGCAGTGTTGATACTAAGTTTGCCAGAGAAACTGTAGCAGCTTGTGAGTCCTTGCAAGGTGATGGAGCTACCCTCTGAGGGCTTTCATGACACCCACATTTCATCTGGTTTGTCCCTTGGTGGAAGAAGGGACTTCTCCTACAGCACAGTGAGACAATGTGGGCATTTATGGGTCACATGTGCTTCTCCTAACCACCTGGGACTTGAAGAATGTCCATCAAATGTGGGCGATGATGACCTACAGCTGTCGCATTTCTTAGACCAAAGAGAATCTGGCATGGTGATAAAAACATAATCACTGCTGGAATAAACACCATTTGTTTTCTGGGGGTTTTTTGAGGTAAAAAACATTTAATGCAGTCTGAAGACCAAATTCCTGAGGTAAAGGGATACAAAAAATTTAAAAATCCCAAGTTCACTGTTGGGAACACGGCGCTGCTCTGATCTCCATCTCAGCCAGGCACCGGAGAAAAGGAACTGCGGGAACATTTACACTATACGTGCACTCCCCTGAGTGACCGAGGTGTGAGACACTCACTGCGCATATACATTGTAAAGGGGTACTGCTCTGCTAAAATCTCTCCAATCAGCAGTGCGCAGGCACCACAGGGCACTTAAAGAACAAGTTTTTATAAATGAAAATTATTAATTTAGATATGGGTTATTAGACTTCTGAACAAACACTTTATACCCTACTTCCAAGTTATCTTGTATTTTCAATGGTCAATTTTCCTGAATGTTGACTTCAGTGGTAATAACTGCCATCCCTAACTAATGCAATTGAAAACATATCTTCTGTTTTGCAATTCTGTCCTTCACATTCATTTAAGACACATACATGAGTACCTACAGAATTTCATTGATTTAACAGCCTTTGAAATAGTGTTATCTGTGGCATTCATTTTCAGCCAAACAAATAAACGGTCTCATGGCTGGCCACATGGATTTACTGAGGTCATTATCTCCCAGAGACATTTTTAGCTGGAATGTAGAGCTGGTGTGAAATGGAGGAATCAGAAATGTCTGTGCTGCGAGGTGCATGGTATCAGCAGCATCTTTTTTCACATGTGGGAAACAAATTTTTTTAAGCCATGAGCTACGGATGATGTGTGTGTAGTGGAATTGGAGAAGGAAGAAAATGTGCGATTATGAAGTATGTACACTGTTGTCATAAATTCTCACAAACCAATAGGGGCTTTTTTGACTGTGCAAATTAACATTGTTCTCCTGTATGTTTTCCTGCTTTCCCCTCACTTTGATGGACACAGAGGACCAAGTCAGTTTCACAATTACAATGTCTAAGAATACAATGATACAAAAACTCAATTTTTGATGCCAGTCAGAGTCCCTATTTATACAAAGAATAAATGACAGGGAATAAATAGACAGGGGACAGTCCTGACAAGATCAAAATCTAGATGACTAAAACCTGAATGTATTATGCACTAGAATACCCACGTTAGTGTTATAAGCACAGGAGTTGTGCCAATGATCTTTTAGCCCAGACACAAATGAGATACTAAGTGAGCTAAGGAAATGATTAAAAAGAAACCTCTTGCTGTTAAATACTGAATCATTACCTTTGTGACTGCATGTCCCTTACTCTTTGTATTACTGCCCCGGTGAGGTGAAGGAGATCCTTCTGGAGAGACTTCTTTCTTTTGACAGAGTTTGCCAGGATTATTTCTTTCTACCAATTGAAGCATCTCTATCTGTCGTCTTACTTTCTTTTCCTCCCTTTGCTTTTGCAGCTGTCTAGGGTATCTTTCTGATGCCGGGATATACCTTTTCACAGGTTTGTTTATGTTCCAGTCATGCCTCTTTCCATATTTTTCCATAGGTTTTGTTTGTTTCTCTGTTCTTGCAAAGTGATCATAAAAGTCAGTGTAATTGCCATTATTGTCTTTTTCTGAAATTTTCTTTTTATCTGAATATTGCACTCCTTTCTTGCATTCTTTGATGTCAAATTTTTCTTTGTATTCTATGGAAATTTCTGGAGATGTACTCTCCAAAGTTCTTCCTTCTACAACAGGCTCAGTACATGTTTCAGTGCTGATGTATGTTCTGGTGTCAAAGTCATCTAAAAATAAAGGTATCTCTTTTACAATTTTCTTAGCAGACTATGTGATTTCTTTGATTTATATTTCAGCATCCAGACTATAAATGCATTGCTACTCTATTCAAAACATTGAGTGCTACAATATTGACATACTTTTATTTCTTCTCATGTTCCTGAGTAAACAATTCGGGGGAGAACCAAATAAACTCAACCCATGTTTAAAAACATGGGAAGCCATATGTACAAAAACTGAAAAAATATGAATTAATTGAAACTACATTGTCTTATTAGATTTCATCCTGTATTGTGAGTAGCCCCATGACAAAGAACAACATGAAGCTTTTATATGAATATCTAAAGTGTGCTTTGTTCATGATTTGTCGGATCATATTCGCCACTTTAAGTGCTACTGAGTGCAATAGGCATTCCTAATCTGGTTTCTTCTTCTCTGATGAGACCTGCAAATTAGGAGCTGATTCAGTAACCTGTCACTTGGATCCCCAGCAATAAAGGTTAATTGTGATCTAAGTGGAAGGAATATTAACAAACAGAGCCACACCTGAAAAGCTGATTTAAGGGAAAAGCAATGATAGCAGCTGGGAGCAGATATATAAAGAGGAAGGAAACCCTGGAAAGGGTGGAGGTGCAGATCCTGAAGGAAGACAGATTTGGTTACTGTGAGTATTTCCCTTAGAAGTAGAATGGAGTTGACTAGAATTTGTATATATGTAAATTATGGGTGGTGGCCTGATAGAACACTAAAAAGGATGGTAGTGGGGAAGGTGCCTGGAGAGTGTGGTCTGTACCTAAGGCAAGAGAAACTCTGAGTTGTGTGTGTGTGTGCAGCCAGCTCCTCTGCTCTCGTGCCTGGTAGCTGCCACCCAGAGTGGCTCACCACGCAGTCATGTGCGAGTCCCGCCAGCAGGACACTGTTGTCATCTTAAAGTGGCTCCATGCCATCCCCGGTAACAGGGCAGCGGTTGAGCTGGGGCTGGAGGGCAGGGGGAGTTGAATTTTGTTAGTGACATGTTGCACTATTAGGCGTGGGAGGAGGTGGTGCCAGCAGATACTTCTCCCTCTCTGCTGTGACTGTCCAAGGTGATCATGGGGTTCCCTTCTCTGGTGGAGCTACTGGATGGGGACACTGACCCTTCCTGTGCCTCCCTCAGTGGCTCTCTATTATCTGGTATATTTGAACATCCAGCAACCTCCCAGTCCTGGGTTGCCAGGTATGAAAGAGGTTACTGTATATGTAAATAGTACCAAAGGAAATGGCTTGATAGAACACCATAACAATGCACAGTGGCAAGGAAAATGACCTGAGTGTAGCATGTGCCAAAAGCAAGAGAGACTTGCAGGGACTACTCCATTATATCCTCACTTTCTAAGAGAGACAGCTTTCTTTCAGTATTTAAAATAAGATACCTTCCCACCCTATCAGACTTTCACACATTACATGAAGCACACCCAAATACTTAATTCCTTAGACTCTGCAAATATTCACGGATCTCTTTGTACTTGCTATCCAGCCCATAATATAAATTTCTCATTAAAAACAAAATTAATGAAACTTCCCAACCTACCTGAGGCCCAGAGATTAGTGACTGTGCACCTATTCTAGGTATTGGCTACAAAAAAAAGAAACCTTATTGTGACTACTTAAAAATAAAAGGCATGCAATGGCTGTATATTTCCACTACACATAATTTTTGCCATTACTGTGGTGCTAAGGAATGTAAAGGGTTCTTGGTCTTCATATTTCTGGTAGTAACGTTTGACAGTTGGGAACAAATTGGATAATTTGAGTAAATGTTAGCCCAAGGACCCTTCATCACCAACCAATGAGTCCTGTCAGGCCAGACAACCTAATACGTTGCTGTCATAGTATTTATCTATAAAGAATACAATGTGAGGTCTTAAATGAGAGCCAGAATCGTGCTAATCCTTAATATCATTGTGAAATGGAAGTACTACTGATTTATATTTTAAATTATTTCTTTATATTAAACGTATGTCCCTATAATTTGTTTGAAGATGTTACTTGGCAGAAGAAGTTAAAAAAACAGTTTTGCCAAACAAAGGGACGTATGTCATCTGGCTACCTAGGGTCCTATGACGTTTAAGCCTTGTAAGCAAAACACAATGGGAGCTACATTTCCATTTCAAAGCAACAGGAGGATCTGAAGGCAACTTGGAGACATCATTCTGACTCTGGCCTTAACTCAATGAATGTTAGTTAATATAAGGAGAAACAATGCCATATAGTTGTCCATTAACTAAGGAAACCCCTTGAAGGGGGTGGGGGTATTTTCATGAAAATCTGGATCATGGTCTTGTCTGAAAAGCAACAGTTGTAAGACAAAATCACTGGGAGAAAATCTAATTTATCAAATAGGAAATATATATCCATTAACAAGTAATAAGCTTAGACCTAGGATTATGGTTTGTGATACTAGTTTTGTTTCTAACCATTAGCCTTATTCAGTATCTCTCCATATATTTCATCATAAGTTTATTATTTTTCACTATGTAGTTCACTGCTGTGGTGTTGTAAGGGACTTGATTTTGCGTTGCATGAGTCAAATTGAGTGCATAATGCTCCTCTGTAGATAGTGACACTAGTAATTACCATGAACACAGGTGCTGACTCCAATGGTCTTCTGAGGCTGGAGCTCCCATGTGAAAAAATAAGGGGTGCTGAACACCCACTGATGAGCCTCTCCCCACCCCACCCACAGTGGACCCTATCTGTCAGCTTGTCCCTGTCATCACCTTCCCCCCAAGCATCTGGCATGCTGTCAAACAGCTGATGGTGATGAGCAGGAAGCAGGAGGGTAGGGCAGGGCTGGGCATGGGTGAAGCTGAGACACTGCTCTGCATTCCTGCCTTGCAACTGCCTAAAGAGCTTGGCTAGAGAGATGAATTCTGTTCACAAGCACAGGAGAGGAACAGAAGCTGCCTTAGGATCTCACAGAGGGCTATCAAGCAGGGCTGCAGAGCATGAAGTGGAAGGGGATGGCATTAAAAGTCCTGAGGTTGCCTGCCAGGATGAGCAACAGAATAGGTCAGGGAGGGATGGTGAGAGGACAAAGCGTTACTTCCCCTGCAGTGTGGTGGCTGGGAGGCCAAAGAGATGAGACTTGCCCCTTAGCTCATGCTATGGGGAGGCACCAATTGAATATGGAGGACTCTTGGAGGAGGGGCCAAGAAGCAATGGACGAGGGGCATGGCAACCCCAGGAAAACTGGAATTTGGTGCCTATGATTGAACGCTCAGGGACAGAAACTGGACATTACAGGGAGCACTCAGTATTAGTGTATAAATAGCACTAACCTGAACAGAGAGGAGAGGTCTTTAGAAACCTGTAAGAGCTTGTGGAGCCAAAGGCTGTTGGTTTTGGGGAGCTGAACTACAGCAGGGACAGACAAGATTACTCCACAAAAAGGGCATGATGTGCTGAGGTAACTCACAGCCCTAAAGACCATCATAGTCTAGTAGGTGGATACATCAATTAATTTTATGCATGTTTTAGCAGGAGAAATTGTGGAAGGCTTTGCCAATTGTTAAACTCAATGTTTTTGTACTCTTACCCCCATAATCACTAGCCACAAGTCTCTAGTATTTTCACTACCTTGTAAGGGCCTCAATTCATAAGATGTTAGGCCTGTGTTTAAGCATGAGACTAATCCACTGAAGTTAATAGGAATACTCATGTGTTTTAAAGTAAGGCATGTGTTTAAGTACCTTGCTGAACTGGATCCTATTTGTTTGATCCTGAGTAGGCACCACCTTGCAGCCAGACCAATTTGTTATAAAACAGACCATACCAAGTACCCTTTTGCCTATGTATTCAAGCCCAGTAATAGTTAACTTTTTCAGCTTGTTTCCAAAGTTATTAATCAGTAGTCATGTGCCTTCATGGTTCACAAGTCTATGCATGCTTTCCTTGCTAAGGACTATCACATCTTGGCCACTTATAGGTCTCGCCTACACTACAGTTTTGTCAACAATTTATTGTCAATTAAACCATAGTAGTGTAAACTCCGCCTGCCAGCAAAATTTTCCACTTTGCTCATCTAGGTGGTTTTCTTTTGTTGGTAATGTAGTGTTTTTTGGGGCAAATTAGATAAACAAAGCATTAGTGAAGAAAGTGTTCATTACGTTGTTGTAACTGGCTATCCACGAGGTATCTCCAATACCCAACGTGAATGCTCTCCTCATTGTTTTGAACTCCAGTGCCCTGCATCCTGCTATACAAGCATGCACCACTCTCCCCTTTTAAAGCCCCAGGAAGTTTAGAAACAGCTCAACATGGAGAGGTCAGGTAGCTGCAGCCTAGCTGAGTATGCACACTCCCGCCTGAACTACTGGGGGGAGAAGTGGATCTTCTAGTTTTGTGAGGAGATAGGGCAGAGAGAGAACCCTGAAGGAATCATGGAATCAAAACGTTAATTCAGAATTCTGTTCTCCCTGGCACTGGAAATGCAGTAGCAGGCAGGCTGCTGCTGCAGAGGGAGAAGGATAGACTGCTGTACAGCGCAGGTGAGGAAGGTGGGGGCTGATGTCAAGAGTATCCTCTCTTCCTGCCAGCCTACCACTCTGCTGAGCTGGAATGGGGACAGAGGGACACCAGCTGTCGAGGCATCAGATTACCCCTCACAATTGTTTGCTTCCAGATGCTGTCTGAACTTCATAGACAGTGTCCTGACACATTCACTCCCCTGCTCCAGCACACTCTCTCTGTTGCAAATACACAGACTCCCCATCACACTCTATCCCCTTCCATTTCTGAGAGTTTCTTACATTAGTGTTCAGCAATGTCATTTTAGTTATATTACCAAGTGCTTGTTTAAAAAGTAATTTAAAATGTGTTATTTTTGGGGCATATGCAGCAATCATTACATTTAATTGATATTTACTCTTGGTATTCTCACATGCCTATACTGGTGTAAGCAGTCACTTCTTGTTTTACCTGATGCTGTGTAAACAAGATTTCTCTCTACCAAGAGCCTGAGTGAATGAAGGAGCTATTCTACGATTTTTTTTCTTACTGAGCATATTACCCCACTAAATCACACTGTTTTTGGAATTTATACCTGTCTGAACAGCAGTATCTTTCCGAGGAGAGCTGACTGGTTTTACATCTTGATGCAGCTTACTTCTCACTTCACAAGAACAATGATCATGACTTACATTTGAAAGGCCAGTATTATAACTCTCATATGTTTTATCACCTAAAAAATAAAAAAGTGACTTAAGCAAATTTCTATTAATGGTCTACTTATCTAAATCACTATCAAGTTAGTCTTTTTGCGGTATAATTATTAATGTAAGAAATTGGGAGATAGGAATTCTGGGTTCTAGTCCTGACTCTGTAGTTGGCTCAGTGCGACTGTGGCCACACCTCTTATCCTTTCTGGGGACGATCTTCAAAAGAAATTATGGGCCCCAGGCATGCATTTATAAAATATAAATAATACTTCATAATAATAATACTTATACTTCATAATAATACTTCATTTATAAAATATAAATAATACTGCTTGGTATATGGGGCTTGACTAGCATTATCTATGTTGAGCTTTTTGAGATACTTCACTCAGAGTTTAAAAAAACAGTTTTGTCAAGTTTCTGAAGCCAAGGAATGATGTCTGGACTGACTGAATTTTTTCTCAAGTAGTATACACAGCACAGGCTTATTCTACAAAACTAAAATGAAACATAGTAAAGTGTGAACTTGCCTTCGCCACCACCAAGATTCTTCTGCAGTTTTGAAATGTCATGTCCTTTTTGAGCCAACTCTCGAATGCGTTGTTCTTGTTTTAATCTCTGTGCCTGTTCTTGTGCTCTTTGCATTGTCTGATAGAGTTCATTTGTTTTAAGAGACATGATTTCCTATCATTGGAAAAAAGGAGACAAATGCACGAGATCATTAAATCTGAGAATAAAATAAACAAGACTGCATAATCGCTAAGTTTACACCTATTTGTAATTTTTTATATTGAGGTATTTTATTTGTGAGCAGCAAAAACAAGATAAAGGTCTTTATGTGGCACTAACACAGGGGAGCTTACTGCTTCCAAAAGAGGAGAAAAACTCACATTTAGTGCCTTAAAATCCAGCTATATCTTTTAACTTATTTTTTCTCATTCCACACATTAATGTAAAGGCCAGGAGCTAATAGTGGAGCACCAGAACACCATGTTTGAGTCCAGAAGGGGGTCAGAAAGTTCTTGCCACAGAAGACTGAAATAATAAGTAAATAGTGGTTTTTTTGTAGTACCTCCAGAATTTTTGATTTTTGACATGACATTATTAAAACTTATTCTGAAAAAAATTTCAGCCCCAATCATTAAACATCTAGTTAGGCACATTACATGACATGTCAGAAAAGCATCAAGCTACAGACCAATATTCCAGTTAGGTATTCTAGGATGTTACTGAAGCACAAAGCAGTTTTTTTTGTTTTAACTAAAAACTATTTTAAAATGTTATTTTGGGTACAAAACATTATATGAGATGTTAATGTTCCTCAGCTTTATTGAAAGCCATATTTGAGATTTGTGTTCATTTGTGTCCTTCTGTAAAAAGTGCCTGGACATCAAAAAACTTCCACTCACCAAAAACAAAAAACCCTCAAACAGGTGAGTAAACAAAATGAATGATATTGGTGAGGAGATGAGATTTCAGTTTAATGAATGTGAAGTTAGTAACTTTTTTTAATTACGGAAAAGTAGATGGACAATGTCCTTTCTTAAGTAACAGTGGATGGTGGGAGAGTAATCCAATACTTTCCCCCCTACAGTAGGATGCTATTAGTGCTGATAATTTTCTAGGCTTTTTAGTTTAACGAAGAACCACAAGTAAAATTTTTGAAGCAATCCTGCAAGTTCTGTCACTTCTTCCCTTTCATTTTTAATTTACTTTAACAGAAGTGTGGTCAAATCCCCCATATGATTTCAAAAATCTTGAGATTTCTGAATCTTTAACTATAGTCATAAATGGAATTTCAACACTTCTGCCTCAAGCATTCAATAATAGTATTATTTACTCTTTATTTCTGAGTGTTTTGGCAGTGACAGCTCAATGAAACAGTTATTTACTTGCGCAAAATAAAGGCTTAACAATGACTGCGGACACCCACTTCTTTTTGCTTTTGTTTGACCAAATCCTCTTCAAACTGTTTTTGCATCAGTTCCCGTTCTCGAGCTAAGCGGCGTTCTTCTTCTTGCTCTTCCCATTTTCTTTGCTGTTCCTCCAGCTGCTTCTTCCTTCGCTTTTCCTCTACTTGAGCCATTATAGCTTTCTAGTGATGTCAAAATAACAATTATAAAAGTAAAACTTGCTATGCATAATATAAAATATATTACATCATTTCATGTCTCCTATAGATATTATGAAATATATAACTTGTATTCAGATTCCATAAAATTCCTGCTCAATAAGAGAGAGTATTTTCTGCGCCACACAAAGTGAAACGTAGCTCTCTGGCAGGTAAACATATTCACCAGAAAACAGACCAAAGAAAAGTGCAATTTAAAAAAAAAAAAAGTCATGGTTCATGGGAGGGTATACAAACATGCCCCTAATCCTATCACTTTGATTACGTTTTATAAGCTTTAATTTCTCTGGGGAGATAAGGCATCTGGTGTACTGCAATACGTCTGTTTGCCCTGGAAGGTGTTAGTTTTGTTATGACTCCAGTTAGTCACATTGCTCTGCCAGGGAATGTGAAAAAAGAACCATAATGTTTTTAAACATCTCCTGACCAAGAACTACAAATCAGTTCAGCTAAGATATGATGTAGGAGATTGGAGGGAAAGGGACACACAAATCCTGTTAGTTCCCTCAGGATGTGTGTCATTTTTATGAGGCACTTGTTTAATAATAGAGGCTCTTAAAGCACTTGACAAACATTTATTAAGCCTTACACACTACTGCTGTACGTGTTACATACCTGGTTAACCAAGGTAATCTGAGTGAAGAAGTCACGGTTTCTATTCCCTCAGGTACACTCGCACCCGGACTCCTGCCCTAGTCACATCACTACACTTAATGGTTCTTCCCATTTAGTTTTTGTCAGATTAAAACATTATTGTACCTGATGTTCAAACTGTTTCTGCCGCCTCCTGTCTCTCTCTTCAATTTGTGCAGGATCCAAAAGAGCGGTCATTGACCGGAGAAACCTATGAAGAGAATAATTTAACTGCTTTTCAATTAAAAAAAGAGAGAAATCCCACAGTTCTACTTAATTTGAAATATCAGCAAGATTTAAATGCAATACTTTTGTCAATGTGCCTTTTTCATTCACTGGAGTAAATACCAAATTAATATCACTTTAAAGACTTCCTAACTTCTAAAGACATACCAGAAACAAACTGTTTGGGAAGACCACTGTAACTGAGGCATGCACTTACTCACCTAGCTTTTGGGCTTGGTTCTGAAGTAGTATTCTCAATAGCTTTTTCTACGTTCTCCACCTTTGAAGGTATGAGGTGGCCTGAAGCTGCAGGTGTAAAAGGATGAATAAAAGCAGTCAGGGCCTGAGATTCAGGGGACAGGCAAAGAATGTCGGGCTGCTTGGTGAAAGTTCCATTTATGGGGTGTTGTGGAGTAGCACAAGGGTGTTTCTTTAAAGAATCAAAATGTACTGCCCATCTCTCATGCTCCTCAGCCTAAACAGATATGAAGCAATAAAGGAAATGGGAATAAAGTCAGTTACTTTGTCATATATGGTGTGTTTGAGTATTTTGAAAATTTCTATTTTGATAAAGCTAGACAGCAGGACTTGCATTTTTAAAACTCTAGGAGCTTGTCTACACTAGCACCCTTCTTTGAAGGAAGCATAGTAATTAGCCTGAGGAGGGAGGTGCTGCGATGTATATGCAGCACCTCTCATTAGGGTAATTTTTCTGCAGGAACTTCAAAGTTAGCAACTTTGAAGCACCAGCAAGCTGCATAGCTGCAGGCACTTCAAAGTACCGACGCAACTTCAAACTGCTCTTACTCCCAAAAAGTTGCACAAGTACTTCGAAGTGCCTGCGGCTACATGGCTTGCCGGTGCTTCAAAGTTGCTAACCTCAAAGTTCCTGCAGCAAAAATTAGCCATATGAGGTGCTGCATATACAGTGCAGCACCTCATTGCGATTTCCCGCTTGGGCTGATTACCATGCCCCCTTTGAAGAAGGGGGCAAGCGCAGACAAGCCTTAGAGTTGTAGATTTGTTAAACGTATAAATAGAAAAACTGATTCACATGAAAATGACCTGACCAAAATTCACACTGAATCTTTGTGGTGAAAAAATGCTTACAATGCATTGCTACTATATGTAGCAAGACTCAAACTAGCAGGTGCAAATATTAAACTTTCCAAGAATCTTAGCCTTGTATAAAATAAGTAAATACCAATACAGACAAAGCTTTCTCTCCAACTTTATCTCTATGTATGTTATTTTTCACAATGTCTCCATTAAGCCAGAAGTCACCAGTGTAGTGCCCTGAAAGGTATCTTGCTCTATTCAGTGATGATAACCACTTAGCTGCAGGTAAATGGTATGTTGTGCTGGCTCTGCATGGCTAGACAGAACAACAGACTCCAAGAGAACCCCCCCAGAGACCACTAAATCAGAGAAGTCCAGGTTCACTGCAAAGAAAGCAGAATAATAGTTCCCTGGATCACACTGTCTACAGTTATGCTAAGAATGTGCTGCTCTGACAAGGGACTCAGCTCAGTCAGTGATGGTATTCTTTACTGCCATCTAGGCTGGACAAGAACAGTTCTGTTAAGATACACTTTTATACATAAACAATTTACATATATTATGTTGCCACCTTCTGATGTTACCTAGATACCACACATTACCTTGTACATGGCGGCTCAATCAAAGCATTGCTATCCATCATGCTGTCATTTTAGACCCTGTCCTGAACCTGGGTCAGTATATCCCTGTTATCTATGGGGAGTATATTGGTACCAAGATTTTCTGTTACCATCCTCTGTAATGGCCCCCGCCTAGTACCTCTCAGGCATATTTCTAAAATATCAGCCTTGTTCTTACAAAATTCTGTGAGCAGGTCCTACCTCTGGCTCACAACTTTGCTTTATAGAAGCAAAATCTTGACCGTTGTTGCCTAGGCCTCATAGCAGGCATGTAGCTTATGTTTTAGACCCTGGCCTTCCTACAAACTGCTCAGCTTTTCAGTTACCATTCTCATCACTCATCTATGCAGCTTCCTCTTGCTCCCCAGATACTCTCCCTCAAGCAAATGTGATCATGTGCGGCATGCTGCCTAAGGTTTTTGAGGAAGAGGAATTTTGCTTCTTTCCTTCAATACCTCCTTTTTTTTATTTTTGGCCCTACATTGTCAAATGTGCATTCTGACATGACACCCCCACAAGTCAAAAGGAACCCAGGTTTTCCCTGTGGTTCTTATCTGGGTGTGTATCTGCACTCTTCTCATTTGCCTCTCCTAACTTCCACAAGGAATTGCCTTTTTTGGAAGGCCTGGGGGAGGTTCCCTTAGTTTTTTTTTTTTTTGGTTCAGAGGGCAAATACTAACACATCCCATATAAAATCTTGCACAGAATCACCTCCCATAAGCATAATTTTCTCTCTGGCTAAAATACTGTCTGATTTTAGAGAGCCAAAAGAAGTAAGAAGTCCAAGAAAAAAAGGAAATTTGAAAATATGTTATCAGTCCTCTCACTGTTCCGTGAATTTCTTGTCATTCTGTCCCACCCCTCATCCGCCTCCAAGGATGAAAACTAATGAGCAACCTCAGTGTTGCTTCACTTATTATGCAGCGTTTTATTCTTCTCAAACCACAGAAGAAAGAGAGAAAAAAAGTCAGCAAATTCAGAATAAAGGTTAGTAAGAAACATCGCAATGAACAAAGTACAGAGATAAGAATTAAAGGACATTTACAGTATGAACAAAGTGACAAACTATAGGTAACAATAGGCAAAGTATGAGACTAAGAACCTTATTCACTTGCCAAGAAGCTGTGCCCTCGCCTCCCTCTCCTCCAGGGAAGGTAAGTTATCTGATTCAGATGAAAAGCTACAGTAGGATATTTGGGGAAATAAATTTATTTTCTGTGTATCTTTTAGAACAGGTTGAACTTCTCTAATCCAGACCTCTCCAATGTGGCAAACTCCGTCATCTGACATGGATTTTAGTTAGCTGAACGACCCCTTGTCATTGGTGTGGCCAAGTTTCCTGTGGTTCCAAAAAGTCTGTTTATGGCGAGCAGTCCTGGCTCTGTGTTCTGTGCTGCTGTTTAGCTGTAATTTACCCCTAAATGTCTTCTAAAGCCTAGTAAGCAGTTGAAGTGTTGGTAATATGCTAGAAAATATTGTCTTCCTGTCATCCAGCAAATTCTCTTGTACAGCATTGGTCAAACCCTGAGGGTTCTGGACAAGAGAGGTTCAACCTGTATAATATATAGAAGGACTACAGGCATAACACTTAAGATAACAGAACGGATTGTTCCCTTTTGCTGTCAAAGTACTAGATTGTTAGTTTTGTTGATGCTGGCCAGTTGTTTAGTGAATGCTCATTGAATGTCATAAACACTTGAGCTAAACTCCTGATCCTAAGGAAGTAAATGGGAATTTTACCACTGAGTTCAAAGGGGCCAGGATTTCATCTCTGGTTTTTCAGAAGTACTTGGTGCCCACAATTTCCACTGCAATCAGCAGAAGTTGTGGATGCTTATTGTCAACCTTTCAAGGTTGTATGATTTACAACTTATTGACAGACTTCCATCTGAGCAGAACTGAAAGAGAAAGTAAAGACAAAACAGACTGTATCTTACTTCAAACCACTGCTCTAAATCACAACTACCTTTGACAAACTACGTTCTTCCTCCATTTTTTGTAGTTTACCTCTTCCTTTTGTTTGTCCAAATCCAGAAGCCACTTCTTCTGTTGTTCACATTTTACAGTACTAAAGGGATCCTCAACTGGTGGAGTTTCCTGAAATAACACAGATGCTGGTCTTTTACCTGCAGCAGAGTAAATGTCTGCCTTACCCAGAGTCCTGCAACACCATTTCTCATTTTAAAATAAATAGCACTTACATTCATGACCATACTTACATTATTTCACATACTGCTATTTTATCTGGCATAAATTAAGAGGCATCATTTTCATAACAATCTGTCCCAAATTAAGTGTCCCATCAAGTTCTTCTGAATGTTCACCATAAATACAGCTGATAAACTCTCCACTCATCTTTATTTTTATTTATATCCTCAACAATAGTTAACTTTGTCATGTATGTTAGATTTTATTTAACCTCCTAATTTTCCTTTCTTTGCATGAAGTGCTACATAGAGTGGCTCAGAGACCAAGTACTTTCTTTGGTGTTAATTCTACTAATGTTAACTAAATAAATAATATATATATATATATATATATATATATAATAAAAAATATTTAATGCGTGATTTCTTAGAAATACCTCATAACATCAATATCTTTGTAAACACTGGATTCAGATGCAAGAATAAAAATAATAGGAGGAAAAACTCAGAACTGGCATGCTTAACTGAACTAATACAGATGAGTAAATTCTTCTTAGAAACAAGATATTGCATGCAGCTTAGTCTTACCCCTAACAAAGGTGCTGTACCAATGGCAGCTGGCAAGTCAGGAGAACTGATACTCGACAATTGTCCAGTTGGACCACTTGCAACAACAGTGGGTGCAACTTCACTAGCCTCTGTGACCAATGTGGTTCTAAAAATGTGATTTTCATCCATAGCAATGCCTAAATCAGCTGGAAATGTCATCTGCAAGTAACAGAATATCTTAGTCACTTAAAATAAATTCACTTTTTGACTGGTGGTTTCAGTATAAACTCATTTTAAAAATACTTCCAAATAAATTAACAACTTGTAGTTTAGGTTTGTACATGTTTTGGTTCATAGAAATTTCTACCAAAATACATCATGTACATGCAATTATCAGTGTCCAACAAGACAGAAAAAACATGTTGAATAAATCCCAATCCTTGAGGTCCAAGAAGGACAACTTTCAAAGGATTCTAAATGCTACAAATGAAAGCAACAGCCTGCTTAAGGGTCCAATTAAAGGAACAGAATGAAACTCAGTCCACTTTGGTTACATTGCCAAGAGGAGGCCATTATCACTTCTTTTATCATATCAGGTAACAAACATACAATAAAAGCTGGCATCCAGCTAACCAGCACATTTGGTTACCTGGAATGCTGTGGCCAGCTCCTGGGGAGGACTGACTACCTGGCTATAGCCAGCTGCTGCAGCTGCCAGAGGGTGGGGTCACAGAGCAGGCTGGCAGCCCAGCAGAGGCCATCAGAATGGGATGGTTGATGGCCCCAGCTCAAATAACCAGCACATTTTATTATCCTGAATCCCTGGTTCCCTGGGGATGCTGGCTTATAAAGCTTGTACTGTATTGTCACACCTTCAGAAAAAAGAGACATGCTTCCTGTGTTGAGACATATCCAGTATTAAATCTTTGGACAAGATTAATCTTTAGTAACAATTACTTTTCTTTTATATTAGTAGAGAATCTATCCTACTCAGACTCTCCAACTCTACACAGGTTTAGACATGTAGACACTTAGGCTGTGTCTACACTAAGAAGTTGTACTTCGAAGTAAGCAACTTCAAAGTTATTTTTGAAGTAAGCAACTTAGAAGTTGAGCATCTACACTCACCCTACTTCAAAGTACGGCACTACTCCATTTCTGCGAATGGAGTAAAGACTTCGAAGTTAACTCAAAGTAAGGGAAAATGTGTATAGACTCTCTGCTGGCTACTCTGAAGTTAACTTCAAAATTAGTTCCTACTGTAAACATACCCTTACAGATTAACTTGCCTTTAATTGGTTCTACATACTGTATTTACACATCAGGTAATTGTGCTAAACAACAAAACTAATGGGCAACCTCAGTGTTGCTTCACTGATCATACAGTGTTTTATTTTTCTCAAATCACAGAACAAAGAGAGGAAAAAGTCAGTAAGTTCAGAATAAAGGTCAGTAAGAAACATCAGAATGAACAAAGTACAGAGATAAGAATTAAAGGACAGCTACAGAATGAACAAAGTCACAAATTGTAGGTAATAGGCAAACTATAAGGCTAAGAAGCTATTTCACTTGCCAAGAAGCTCTGCCCTCTCCTCCCTACCCACCCAACACCATAAAGGTCCTTCAGGACTTTGTTAGGCCACACTAAGCTCTTTATCATAGTTCTACTAGCAGGGAGAGGAAATAGAATCTCCAAGTGCACAGGCTAGTAACGTGACCTGCCTGCTGGGATTTATCCCTAAATGCAGACTTTACAAATAATCAGTGGATGAAAATTGAAAACTAGCCCTTACAGAGCAATTCTGAAGTAAAAACAAAATATAGCACTTCAAAAAAAGTTAAATCAATTTATTCTCTAAAACACACAATGCTTTCATGGATTGGTTCCTTGATAGCCTTACTTTAGCTTGACTAACTGTCTGCAGTTTTTCCAAATGGGTTTCATCACCATCACCATCTGTTTTCTCCCAATGGAAGTATTTTGTGTCTCGCTCCAAAGTTTCTTTTAATTTCTTCTTTAAAGCTATCTGTTCATCTTTAAGACAAATTTTTGTTAGAAAAAGTAAATATAAATGCAATTTCTTAAAGAGTAATATGCAGTGCAGCAATGTATAAACATAATATAAGTCACTTAAGATGGGTAACTGGGCTTTGCCTGATTAACCTTTGTAACCTGATATTTGTTCTAAGGGTATGTCTGCATAGCAAAGTTATTTTGAAATAATGGCTGTTATTTCAAAATACCTTTGTGAGCATCACATGATGAAATTGCCATCTCAAAATAGCAGACAGCTTATTTTGAAATAGTAAACCTCACCGAATGAGGAACAGCACCTATTTGAAAATAGGGGCTGTGCAGACAGGGAATAGAGTGTATTTCATAATAAGCCATAGTGCACCCAAAGGCTCTGTTTTGACACAGGCTCTATTGTGTCTGGATGCTCTATTTCAAAATGCATTTTATGTGTAGCAACATTATTTCAAAATAAGCTATTTTGGAAAGTCTCTTCCAGAATACCTTATTTTGAAATAGCGGTGTCGTGTAGACGTACCCTAAATGTTGAAAGGCTCTGCCTAAAAGATGGCTACAGAGGGTGTGCATGAGCAACTAAGACAGGATAAAACTGTGAAGAACAATGAGTGATTCAGAAAAATATTTATCAAAAATATCATAGATGTTGCTTAAGAAACAGGTCCTCAATTCTCAATTCTTACTTTGTTTTATGCCGGTATGACTATACTGAACCCAAGTAAGTTACACCAGTTTAGAATTGGTGTGTCTACACTAGACATGGCTATGTCTACACTAGAGGATTTCCTCAACAAAAACCCAAAGAGTGTGCAGATTCCCAAGGTATTCTGTTGACAGTAAATCAACAGAATGCAGCACTTTTGTCAACAGTTATATCCCTCTCCCAGCCAGGCATAATGTCTCTGCCAACAGACATGTGTCAACAGAAATCCAGTCTGGATGTTGCAGGGGGCAGGGCACTGTTGACAGACAAGGCTTCCGGGACATCAGGCAGCCCTGTGTGCTGTATTTCCGGTTGACCGTTTAGTTGAGAAAGCAGCTGGGCAGTCCGGCTGCTCTCTTGTCAACAGAGAAGATCGTCTTCCAATCTGCTTGGCAATTTGGCTGCAATGTGTTGACAAAAGTTTTGTCAGATGATATCGTCCAACAAAAACTTCCGTTGACAAATTGCTATAATCTAGGCATAGCCCATGTAGGATCAAACCCAGAAATATGGTGGAAAAGTCTGGAGGGTTTTTTATTCAGACAGTTTACATCCAGGTTAAACAATATCTGCTGTATAGGACGTAATGGCTTTGTTATTAGGTTAGAAATTGTCACTTATCTTAGAACATCTTATTCTCCTGAAAACATTGATTCAAAAGAGGAATATCAACAGTTATGTTTTAAAAAAAGCCTATACCACAGCGGTGCTTGGAATTTGGACAGTAGGATTGAGTACTAATTCCTACATGTCTATTTTAAAATGGAGAAGGGACCACATTTACATCCCTTTCTACTACTTTTCCTTTCCCTACCAAAATAGTGTTTGTTTTCTACCTGCTGACTCTGCAGTAGTATTTGATACCTGTGAATTAGATTCAGTGTTATGCAGTGACTCTGTGAGCCAGCAAAACAGCCAAAGGGCAGAAATCAGGAAAATATCCACAGCACACAGAGCCTGAGTGGACCAGACTACAGAAGGAAAAAAGGTGAACTAAGGAGAAGAGGAGGAATGAAGGGGGTGGACCTGATCTTCTGTGGGCCATGGCACCATCACAGAATGCTACTGCAACAGAAGTAAAAGTTTTGGCTGCTCTGTGGATTGCCCTAGTCTGCTCCAGGAACTCCACTAGTTATTTCTACACTGCATAGGAAAGACAAGTCATAAGTTGACTCCTGTCAATTCCTACCCCAGCATAAGCACCAGAGCAAAGATGAATATTATTTCACATATATGCAAATTCTGTCTGAAATAAAGCAAAGGAGAGATTTTAAAAATAAAATGTTATTTTAGCCAAGACTAATTAGAAGCTACTACAATAAATTCTTTCACATCTGGCAATCCCGGGACTGGGAGGTTGCCGGATGTTAAAATATGCCAGTTAATAAAGAGCAGTTAATAGCAGAGCCCTACCAGCAGCCCCAGCCACTGGAACTCTGTCTGGGTGGTGAGAGACCCTGCCAGCCCCATGGCTGAGAGCTAGCTGGGGTGTGGACCCCCACCAGCAGCTCCAGCCCCAGGGAGCTGGCTGGGTCCAGGGAGAACTCCACCAGCAGCCCTGGGATTGGGGGGAACGCTGCCAGCAGCCCCAGGGCTGGGAGCTGGCCAGCATGCAAAGCTCCACCAGCAGCACCAGGGCTGGGAGCCAGCAAGGTCACAAAACTCCAGCGGCAGCCCCAGCCCCGGTGACCCTGCTGGGGCCAGGGAACCTAGCAGTCCTAGGCTCGGAGAACCCCAGGGCTAGGAGCCAGCAGGGGGCAGAAACCCATAAGCAGCTCCAGCCCTGGGGAACCAGGCCAGTGCTGGGGACGCCTGGCAGCCCCAGAGCTGGGAGCCCCTCCGTCAGCTCAGAGGGAGGCATGGTAAGCACTGAGTAGGCCAGCCCCTAAGGGGCAGGATGTCGCTCGTGCATTCAGTTCTGCTCTCAGAAGTGGAAGCAGCGTCATGTTTCTGCAGTTATTTGAAAGTTCTGGAAGAACAAATACCAGACAGAACAGTTTACTGTAATTAGAAGAGCTACTGAAATTGCAGAGTCAACAACTGGGATACTCCTGCAGTTAGTTACAAGGTTTTGTCCCACGACAGAGTGAAATGGAAAAGGTTTGTAAATGACCTATGCTCCACCCAGAGAACAAGGGTTTAAGTCAAGTAAGTCAATTCAAAGCTGAAGCAAATGTTTTACAAACAGAAAAAAACACAAACCAATAAAAGAATATTTAAAATGCTTTTAAACTCTAGTCATGACAATAGATCTACATCTTTGTAACTGGAAAAAGATGAAGCATTGTCTGTATTAAGAGACCAATGCTATAACATAATATGATGCTTAATATATATATGACAAACAATATTTGAATGCATACCCAGTTCCTTCTTCCATTGGGACTTCTTTGCTTCTAACAAAATTTTATCCCTTTCTCTTTCGCCTAGAGTACTAAACATGTCAGCAGGTTTCCATGCATTCTTACTCCTAGAAAAAACAAAATTAATTTGTTTTTAAAAGCCAAGATGCCTAACATTAAACTAGTTATTAATTGACTTTGAAACAAATCATGTTCCATTTATTACTAATGTAGTCTTATTAAAAATTGAATAGACGGTACAAGAATAAAAATATTTGGATGACATGTGTACATACATAATAATTTTCTGCTCAGCCTGTTCAGATGCTTCTTGTTTTCTGTGTGAGGCACAATTATTTTCATTTGGGACAGATGAAACTTCACCAACTTTTTGGAGTAATCTCATAGTGTTCTCCTCTTGTGGAGCCTGATTAGATGCAGTGTTATCAGAGTTGTTTTTGTTTTGGCCTACAAAGTAAAATGCATATGTTAATAAATATTGCACTAGTCTATCATTCCACATTGTGTGTAATAGTTTATATTCAAATTCGTAGAGCTGAAGCTCACATGAAGTCAACAGAGCTGCACAGGTTGAACCTCTCTAATCTACCACCCTTGGGACCTGACTGGTGTCAAACCAGAGAATTTGCCGGATCATAGGAGGTCATTATTGTCTAGCAGCATTACCAACACTTCCAATGCTTACTGGGCTCTCAGAAGATATTTTGGGGTAAACTAGAGCTGTTATTTAACAGCACTGAACACTGAGAGAGAGGCTGTAAACAATTTTTATGGGACCACAGGAAATTTAGCCACACACAGGATAAGTGATCATCTGACTAACTAAAATCATGCTAGATTATGGATGTTGCCAGATGAGAGAGTGCCATACTAGAGACATTCATCCTGGACCTCTGTTATATGTTCCAGTACGAGGTATGATATTACACCTACTACATAATCTGTTGAAGCATGAAACCAGTCATAGAAAAAGAAAATCTTCATATGTATGCTACCAAAGATCCAGACTCCACAAATACTCAACAAAGCATCCTAATGAATTATATCATGGGCTAAATCATGTCCTTATGCAAAATGTTAAACGGGTGCATGTCTGCAAGATTGGGGCCTAAAAGAGAACTTAACGCAGCTTACCTTCCCAAACATATCTGCTACAAAACAGATCCATGGAGGATCCTTGCAATTATATATTTTAGGCTCATGTCTAAATATTGTATTCCATTTCTACAGATGCACTTCTAAACAAGAGACTAACTTGTAAAATCTTCATACATTTAGATAAGAACAGTCATGAGAAAAATTTCCTTACGAAAACACAAATATCTGACTCAGTCTTCACATAACTGAAGACAATATACATCAGAAGATAATTTTAATAGGTGTGTAAACACAGTAAAAACTTACGGATGGTGTTAAGTTTTTTGATTGATAATGGAAAATGTGCCTTTCAAAAATTAGTTGAAATATTTTTGTACTCAAAGTGCCTTAGACATTTAATATACCAGATAAGTTTTTTGAAAACTGTATATTTATTCAATAGACTCCCTGAAATTTAAATCCAATGTTTTATTTAAAAAATCTGCTATTCATTTTCATAATACAAACCTTCTAAAGGCTACAACTAAGAGAAAAATTAATTTATTGCATCAGTATATACACATATCTTACTTGTTTCTTCTTGCTTTTCCTCCTTAGTTTGGGATTCAAATTTCGTTCCTTGTTTTACAGTCATCAAAATCTGTTCAAGTTGCTCTTGTGTTAAACACACCAAACTATTCCTTAGATCATCAGCTGAAACACAAGATTTTTGAGACTTCTGTTTGGGCTTTTTAACAGCAATTTTATTAGGGTTCTGTATATCAGGCTTTCCAGTTGCGTTATCTTTTTGGATAATTAAAGAATGTTTTTTATGTAAGGATTCCTTAGATGAATCTTTAGATGACAAAATCACACAGTTTTTTTCATCTTTTATTGACGACCACCTTGATCCACTTCTCGGTTTTGCTAAAATATGTTCATGCTTGACACACGAATTTTGCGTTGACTTCAGAACATGTCCAGGATGTTTTGCTCTCAATGGATGTTTGAGGATTTTAGCTTTATTATCCATCTGTTAAAATAATAACAGTTTATTTACTATAATATCCTGTAACATGTGAAACTATGTGCCCTTAGTTTGTTTCCTGCCTTCAAGAAGTAAAAGCATACTTATTCCGTCATCTCTAAATATTAAGAGCCAATTATGTTCTGTTTTATTAGTAGAAACTGTAGTTCACTGAACAGAATGACTCCAGATGAATGGCAATGTAACAGAGAGGAGGATTTGGCCCCAAGTATGTATTACTATTTTTAATTTGAATGTGAATACCTAAAGCAGTATGGAAGTTAGTTTTACAATATGGTCACCCGTCCTATAATGCTGGCATTCAAGATAATAATCCCACTTCTGCACTATGGGTTCTGCTAGCAAAAAACTCTTGATAAAATTTAAAAACTCTGGTTATGATCATAAGCACTAATTAAAATGAGTTTGTATTCAACTGCCAATTTTCAAACCTTCTGATGAACAAAACAGGACAATTTTCCTTTTAACTTATTTTCCTTTAGCCTCTTGCATGCCAGGGTCTCCTCCCTAATAGTGGGCCCAACGACTTCTATGTTATGTCATGGTATAGGGGCATATGAATGCCTTCCAGCTGGGCAAGCATCATAAATGCAAGGACATTAGGCTTGCTCTACACTAGGAAATTAAGTTGATTTCAGACATGCAATTCTAGCTACGACAATTGTGTAGCTAAAATTGACATATCAGAAATTGATATATCTGACTGTCTTCATTAAGGAAGGTTAATGGGAGCCAACCACAGAGAGATCAATTTCACCATCTTTACCAGCCCCTGATTGGGTTGATCTTCACAAAAGTGAAGACAAGCCCTTGGACTTTTTGGAAGACACACTAATCTGAACAGATATGAAGGGCCCAGGCAGATGTGGACGCTAAGGAAAGAGTCAGCTTTCAGGAAAATATTCTTTAAAAATACATTCACCCAAGATAAACTGCTAACTTCTACAAATTGAAGGACAACCAGAGTCCTTCTCACAGACCTGTAACTCTAAAAAGTCATGCGCATAGTAAAAATAATTTCTCCTCACCTGCTCCATTCTAGCCCACCCCCAAAGCGACCTAGAATCCATAAACATCAGAATACGTTATCTCAGGCTGAGCTGTTATGATCCACAGTAAGTGGCTAATTGTCCCTCAGAAGATTCATGTACAACCTTTATAGATATGAACAGGAATTATATGCAAGCATCTGAAGGCAAAATGTGTTTCTAAGTAAGATTTCAGAATGACAAACTTCAAAGCAGCTGTTTCATTACAATGGCTGCTGCTATGTATTATCTGCACAGGAGTTTCTTTGATACTCTTCTCCACCTCTCTATTGGAGTTCCCCCAAAGAGCTCCCTTGGTTCTCACTCTCTCTTTCTCCTCTTACCTCTTATGTATGTTCTTAGGTGACTTTATCTGGTTCCATAATCATTAGTTAACATTTCTATGCTGATGACAACTCTCAGGTCACTTCTGACCTCTCTACTTATATTCAAGCTCACAACTGTTTATCATGTCTTCCTGAAAGTCATGTTACTTTTCTACAAATTAAACATGGTTAAGAATGAAATTTCTAAAGCCTGGCTTGAATCGGGCATATTTCTCCCCTCTTTGGCCCACCCCACACATCAGTCTGTTTTCAAAATTTATTTTGTTTTGTACTATACAAATCTCCCTCTTTCTCATTTTCCCTTCAGCTATTAACGCTTGTCTGTGCTTTCGTTCTCTTTCCTTTGTGACTGAAACATTCTCTCCTGTGGCCTCCTCATCTGAAATCTGGCTTCATTCTAGTTCATCCAGAAAGGATGGCCTTTTGGTTAAGATACTGGAATAGGACTCAGAAAATCTGGCTTCACTACTCAGTTTTAACAGATTCTGTGTGGCTTCCAAGTCACTTAATGATCACAACATTAGCAAATATGGTTCACTGTACTTGTGTCTTTTTCAATTCTCTTCTGAGAATTTCTGTTAATTATTTTAGGCCCATTGCACGAAGAGTATTTTCCAGAGATAGTAGTGTTCAAGCCACCTTAATGCCATATACGTTGTCAGTTATGGCGAATTTTGACAATGGAACTTCAGTCTCTCATACTCAACACTGACCACCGACACAGCAGAAATCACTGTTTAGATGCATTTTTGAAAAAATATTAAATAATGTATTTTTTATTTTTATCTAAAACTCAAGGAGTCATTATTCCACTTACCTTCACTGTGGATTTTGATTTACCCGCTGCAAAACAAATAAAACATACCCATAAGAAAACTATTCAGCAATCAATAATTATTTCATTGTAAACCACATTATGAAGACAATTCATGGTCCCACCTGGCTTTAAAAATCTGATTGTTATTATCTATTATTATAATTACTATCATCTCTAGCCTAATGGATTCCAAAGAACTTCACCTGCAGTTCCTGCATCAAAAATGTCTGTTAGACATAGCATTCTTTTAGACTGATATAAGGTCTTTATTTTAAGACTTCAGTTGAGGGAAATTTCATTACTAACCTAAGTTAGCTGTTCAAATGGCTAACTACCTTCTTTTATTAAAAAAAAAAAGTATCTTATTTCTAATCTGAATTTGTCTTGCACTAACTTCTAGCCTCAGGCTCTCATTATAACATTTGGTACGTAACAAAACATACTATAAATGTATGGTGCACTATCTTGCTGTGCAGTGATTTGCAGTTTGGACCCTACTACTGCACACTAGAAGTCACAAAATGCACTTTGACATCAATGTGCAGCAGCAGGGTCCACCAAGGGCTTGTCATCTAGTATGGCAAAGGGCTTTAAAAGGTATGATCTGCAGAGCATGCTAACTGCCCTGTATTGACTCTACTAGCCCATTCTAAAAGGTACCTACTTTGTGATAACACAGTTCTGTGCAAGATCCACTCTGGGTAGTTAGCAGAGCATTCTGCAAATTGCAGCTCTCTAGAGCAGGGGTTCTCAAACTGGAGGTTGAGAGGTAATTACATGAGGGAGGGTATTGCAAGTTCTCAACACCCACCCCAAACCCCACTTTGCCTCTAGCATTTATAATGCTGTTAAGTATATAAAAATATTTTTTACTTATAAGGTCCATCAGAGTCAGAGGATTGCTAAATAAAAGAGGTCACCAGTACAAAAGTTCGAGAACCACTGTTCTAGAACACTTTTCCAAACCATGTAAACAAACCAGTAATGTGAGGTAGGCTGTACATTCACATCCTGGCTTGCCACACACTAAGTTGCCCTTTTACTGATTGATTTAAAGAACCAACTATCAGAAATCTCTTTTCTATGCAGATACTTGTAGAGTGGAATCAAGTCACCTCCTGACATTCAGAAATGAATGCAACATTCCAGTAGAGGTTTTACTAATGCCATGTTCCCTCTCCAGTTCATCCACAGTCAGTTCTTGATCCAGTTCGTCCATTACTGGTAGGAGCTCGACAGCATCGAGGGCTGTGTCAACCACAACATTCTCGCGTGAGCACAGCTCGGAGTAGTGCTCAACCCAGCGCTCCATCTGTTTGGCTTTGTCAGCAATGACTTCACCAGATTTGGATTTCAGAGGTGCCATCTTGTTCTGGGTGGGTCCTAATGCCTTCCTCATACCCTCGTACATTCCTCTGAGATTACCAAAGTCAGCACAGGTCTGGATGTTGCTGCATAGCTGGAGCCAGTGGTTGCTGGCACAGCGCCTGGCTGTCTGCTGTACTGTTCTTCTGGCCTCTCTAAGTGCTTCCTAGGTACTCTGGCTCGGTGAGCGTTTGTACTCCAGGAGTGCAGCGCGCTTCTTTTCAATGACTGGAATCATCTCATCGGAGTTAGCTTCAAACCAGTCATTCGTGTTTCTAGCTCTTCTTCCAAACACCAACAAGGCCATGTTGTGAACTGTATCCCTCAGATGTTGCCATTTGGATGTCGCATCGGCACCCCCAGGGCCACTGCACAGATTTTCCTGGAGGGTCTCTCTGAACTTTTCAGCTTCAGAGAGCCATCGACAGCATTGCAGCAGGAAAGGCCCCTGGTCAGGATGGTATACCACCAGAGGTAATCAAATGTGCTGCGGACACACTCCTGGAACCCCTACATGAGCTACTGTGCCTGTGGCTGGAAAGAGGGTGAGGTTCCACAGGATATGCACGACGCTAACATTGTAACGTTGTATAAGAACAAAGGAGATAGAAGCGACTGCAACAACTACCGTGGAATCTCCCTCCTAAACATCACTGGTAAACTGTTCGCTCGCGTCATCCTTGGCAGACTCCAGAAGATTGCTGAGAGGGTGTAACCCGAATCGCAGTGCGGATTCCGCGCAGAGAGGTCTACTGTTGACATGGTCTTCTCTCTAAGGCAGCTGCAGGAGAAGTGCAGGGAGCAGAGAAAGCCACTCTACATAGACTTCATCGACCTGACCAAGGCCTTTGACTTGGTCAGCAGGGATGGTCTGTTCAAACTGCTCCACAAGATAGGCTGTCCTCCACGGTTACTCAAGATGATCCAGTCGTTCCACAAAGACATGAGAGGAACCATCCAATATGACGGCGCATTATCGGATGCTTTCAGAATCAGGAGCGGCGTCAAACAAGGATGCGTGCTTGCTCCGACATTGTTCGGGATCTTCTTCGCACTCCTCCTGAAGCATGCCTTTGGATCTTCAACAGAGGGCATCTTGCTGCACACAAGATCTGATGGGAAACTGTTTAACCTTGCAAGGCTGAAAGCTAAGTCTAAGGTGCGGGAAGTCCTCATCAGAGACATGCTGTTCGCAGACAATGCTGCTGTAGTGTCTCACATAGAAGACCAGCTTCAAAAACTGCTGGATCAGTTCTCCAAAGCATGCAAGGACTCTGGGCTTACCATCAGCCTAAAGAAGACAAACGTACTCGGTCAGGATGTTGCTGAATCCCCATCAATCAGCACTGACAACTATACGTTAGAGGTCATCCACGAGTTCGTTTACCTCGGGTCCACCATCACTGACACCCTGTCGTTGGACACTGAGCTAAACAGGAGGATTGGAAAAGCGGCCACAACTCTGTCCAGAGTCAGCAAGAGAGTGTGGAATAACAACAAGCTGTACGCTCACACCAAAATGCAAGTCTACAGAGCCTGCATCCTCAGCACCCTCCTTTATGGCAGCGAGACTTTGACCCTGTATGCCCGCCAGGAAAAGAGGCTGAACGTCTTCCACTTGCGCTGCCTCAGGCACATCCTTGGAATATCATGGAAGGACAGAGTGACCAACACCGCCGTCCTTGAGCAAGCTGGAATCCCAACCATGCACACCCTCCTCAGGCAGCATCGACTCTGCTGGCTTGGCCATGTCCACAGGATGAATGATGGAAGGATTCCAAAAGACATCCTGTATGGTGAGCTAGCCTCTGGCAAAAGACCTCCCGGACGCCCCCAGTTGCGCAACAAAGATGTCTGCAAGAGAGACCTCAGAGAGGTAGACAGCGAGCTGGACAACTGGGAAGAACTAGCAGACGACCGCAGCAGATGGAGGCAGGGCTTACACAAGGGCCTTCAGAAGGGCGAGATGAAGATCAGACAGCTAGCAGAGGAGAAGTGAGTGCACAAAAAGCACAATAAGGACTTGCCAGACACCCACCACATCTGCAAGAGATGCAGCAAGGACTGTCACTCTCGTGTGGGTCTTCATAGTCACAATAGACGCTGTAAATGAAGTCCTCAATTGAAACTTTAAAGGGCGCGATCCATAGTCTATACAGACTGAAGGATGCCTACTACTACTGTTCCCTCTCCAGCAGTATTTAGTTTTCAGTTTCACCTGAAATAGAGGTATTTGGGATCACAGTAAATCCCAGCAGGCTCTGTGGTCTCCCTCCTTAATTGAGGGTGGAAAAGAGGCAGTTTATTGTCCCGTTGGGCTCTGTTTAACAAGCTATAATTGAATAGGCAGGAACAGCTGTTCTCAAAGAGACCACAAGAACAACAAGTTACACCAAAGGATGCTGGGACAAGAGGAAGGAGTATAATACCTCTGCCATCGTAACACTGAGAAAATAGAGGTAGTAGGATCTTTTGTGATACTAATCTGTCTTATCAGCAGGAGACCTACAAGGAGTAGGACTGCTAACTATCTTTCCAGCGAGGAGCTTAAACACCCCCTTGAAGGACCCTTTTGGTAAGTGTTTGACTTCTGACCTCCTTTTACTGTGAAATAGAATCTTGGATTTAACTACACTGTTACTCAGCAAGAAAAACTACAGCAGAGCCTACCTCTTTAAAAAAATAACTAAAGATCTTTTATTTAGAAGCACCATTATCTTGTTAGCTTAAAATAAACCTAATTAACTCAAAGTGTCTGAAGCTACTGTATATGGCTTACTTTGATTCTTCCTGCCTATATTTCTGACTCTACAATCTCACTTTCTTTTTAATTTTAAATGGCTTATTCTCTCCTCTGTTGCTGTATAAAAGACCCACACTTTTTTTATTGGGTCCTCTTAAACACAAGAGACTCTGAATTAACATCTCACTGTTGCTTTGAAAGTTTTCATATTGTCTAGAAAACTGAGATTCATAACCAGATACAATTCACTGAATATCAGTGCTATTTACAACAGTCTCATGAACTTCATAAAAAGCTTTTCTTGGACATGATTTTGTGTGTTTTTTTTTTTTTTTTTTTTTAATTCCATGCCAATCTAGTGACTAAAGGGCAGTGCTCAATCTTGCTTTGTGAGAGCATTCTTAAATGACTGCTGATTCCAACCCAACACTGAGGCCCACAAAGGTAGGGAAATAGGTAGCACCTACCATCCAAAAGGAAGAAAAGAATGATAGAGTGCCAATGTCAAAGTGGTTAGTAATGTCTATAGCAGGCTGACTAGCATTGAGTGGCTCAGAAAATAATCCCGTTAAGTCTTCCCTGGACAAAAATATGGTAAATACAAAATATGGCTTTAAAAAGGGGAAACAGCAGAGATCGTCAGGCTTCTGACAGCTACATAGTGAACTCCGGTAGATTCTGAGAGAGAGAGAATTAGTACTTAATATAAAATTGCAATGTTTTATTCTGAACAGCAGATTTGGGGCATAGTAATGAATGAATACAAGTTACCGAGTTGTGCTATTGTCTGCTCCACTTATGACATCCTGTATTTTTAGTCCAATACAACATTTGTGCTCGTCAGCAATGTGTATGGCTGACCCTTCAAGAAATAAGACTGGTTCCTAGCTGCCTTCTTAGCAGAAATATGATCATACACACTGATGCTGGGTTATTATTGTAAAAGCAATCTTTACCATTATAGCCATTTAATAATGAACAAATACTGGAAAAGAGACTTTTGCATCTCAGCAGCAACAATGGGATGTGGATTAAATAGATTGTGAACATTTTTACTTCTAAAGTTTTGGTCTGTAGTTAGTGATTCATTCCATGTCTCAAAAGGCAGTGCAGCTTTCTTTAACTTAGAAGGAACTAATTTTACAATAAGTTAACATGCTCAATCTGTAATAAAAAATACAGCACTGTAAAGGTATGGGAGTATTCCTCAAATTACGTCTATTTTGTGTATAATAAATTTATCTTGAGGCACAAGTAGAGCTGAAAGCTGCATTTCTCTTTCGGGAATTCATTTTATACTTTGTCAGATGGCATGTATGGCTGGCAATGCATATGACTTATGGACATTCAAATATAAGCCCTCACCAGTAACATTTTAGTGACTATCAGGGCCCATAAATAATATACTGAATAGTTCCTTGAGTAGTTCTTTCTTGGTACTACGCAAATTAATACCTAAGCAAACATAACCAAGATAGGATTAAAGGTTATAATCAAGATTTAAAATGCACTTGAGATGACTGAACTTAATGGTTTTACACAGTAAAATCTTACCATATGAAGCCAAAACTAGCCTAGGTTTTCCATCCAATATTTCTGTTTCAAGCTTTAATCCATCTCTGTAAAACAACAAAAACAGCTAAATTATTTAGTATCTGAAATCATCAGCAAAGTATGTGAGACTACAACACAAAGAGAGGGGTGCTCTCAGAAAAGTTGGGACTTACCACCTTTTCAAATTCTGAATACTTAGTTTTCTATGTTGATATTAAATAGGAATTTAAGCAGTTCCTTCTTGCAAAAGGCAAACATTGGCAGATAGCTATATTAAAGTGCTGGTTTTAAGCCTTCACATCTCAATGTGGTATCTTTGACTATATTTATACCTTGTCACGGATCAGGTCACAAATCATAAAGAGATGGATGAGATAATTAATAAAGTTATGGACTAAAGGAATATGGGAAAAAATATAAACTCAAATCTATCGCTAGTTTTAATATTAAATAGAACATCAATTGAAATACGTTGGATATTTAACTAAATTGAAAATGCAGAAATCTGTTACAATACAAAGGGTTCGGTACCAGACCAGGAAGGTACAGCTTCTACAACAGAACTTGCCAGTCCAGGGCTTCTGCCCCATGAGGTCCCAGACTCCTGCTCTCCAGGCTGCCACAGGGCTCTGGCCCTGCGCTCCCAAGGCTGCCAAAGGGCTAAGAGCCTCAGCTTATGTGCTGCTGGGTTGCTGGGGCTCTACCCAGGCCCCTATCTGTTTTGGTCCTGCAACAGCCATGGTCAGGCAGCCAGCCAAGAGTACCAGATTTAAGAGGTTCAACATCTACCATTTTTGCAGTACATGAAATAAAAACTTTCAATCCCCTTTAAGGCTTAGTAAAAGGGGTGGGGTTGGTGTGTGGATGGTAGGGGTGAGGGCAGAGGGTTTGGTGTGGGGGGGCAGAGGGCTGGGGGGCAGCTGTCTATGGGTTTTGTTATGAGGGTTCAGGGCCTGGTCTGGAAGGTAGTGGGAAATCCTAGGATTTCAGGCACTTCCTATGTTCCAGGCACAACTAAACCCTGACATTCTCTTAGGGTAAGAGGAAGCAGCATACTAAACTTCGTGGCCATAGCTCCTGTGGTTCAAAAGAAGTTCTGAGACAAACATACCACCAGACAGATACAATCTAAAATATATAATAGCTAATACTGCCCACTTCCGACTTTCAGGTGATATTGTAAATAATATGTTTAGGCATAGTATTTTTGTAGCTAGTATTACAAGGCAAAACAAAAAGCAGTCAAGTAGCACTTTAAAAACTAGCAAAATAGTTTATTAATATTTATTATTACCTAATAAACTATTTTGCTAGTCTTTAAAGTGCTACTTGACCGCTTTTTGTTTTGATAGTGTATAGACTAGCATAGCTTCCTCTCTGTTACTATTACAAGGCAGTTACATTCCCCTACATCAAACATTTTTCCTGCCACCAGTGGAGCCACTAACACTGAGATAGAGTAAAGCAAAAATAATAGTCTAAATTGACCATGGAGAGCATCATCCATGGCTATACACTGCATAGTGTTCACGCTGGAAAAGCACCTTTCGAAAATCCTAATGGAAAAAACTGAGAATAAAGGCTGACAGCTAAAGGTCAGAACCTTCCGCTACCTAGCCCAACGCTCAGGGAGAGATTAAGTGTCAATAGCACCACACGCTAGGCCTCTAGGCTACGACAACTGCAGGTCCAGGCAGGGACTGTTTACACCAAGTCACGAGCCACAGCACGAAGTAGCCAGAGCAACCCACTGAACGCCTTCAACAAACAGTAAACAAAACACTGCGGAAGAGAGCGCATCGGGCGTTGCCGGTGCGCCTGGGAGACGGCACCAGCCAAAGCAGACCCGGCGCCAACGCGTTACTTCGCACTCTTTAATGACTTCTGCTTTCAGGCCCCGGCCCTGATTCTGGCAGCCGCCGGGGCGAGGCACAGCCCTGGCCGGCTCTGAGAAGCGGGCGACTGTGCAGAACCAAGTCACTGGGCCATCCTCGCCTAGCGTAGAAGAGCCCCGCGCCCGGCCCTGCTTACCCCAGGTTCATGGCCGTTCCCTTTTCCGCACCCGCAGGACGCGGCGACAACCCGCACAAAAGAGCGAGACCGGCTGCCGCTGCCAGGAGACCCAGTGCGTGGACGTTGGTGGCACCCACCGCACAATGAAACGGGAGGCGATAGGCTTCGTAGCGGCTCCAGCCCTCCCGCCAATCAGCTCCCCTCACACTGCGAGGCTGGCTTCGACTGCCTCCGAGGCATTGTGGGGGCTGAAGTCCGGAGCTTCCCGAGCTGCGCGCTATCGCGTGGGTGATGCTGTGGAGCCCCGCGCAGGCGAGGCTATGCTAGTAGCTATAGAACTGGTGGGAGAGGGGGTTAGAACGGCCAGCGGGTAGGGCAGTGTTCGGCTGTATTGAAGGGGAGGAGAGTGGGGAGATGCGATACTATTTGTGTTGTTTTGGCTCCTGTACAAAACATTAAGCTGTGCAGGGGGACAATTTAAAAAAATCTGCAGTGAGCTTTGTATGGACAAAATCTGGTGTAGATTTCAGTGCTGGCGTGTGGCCGAAATTATTTTGTTTTGCCGTTGTCGTCGTTAGGAAGGGAAATCCAGGAGGTACAAAAGTGTTTAACAACGTTCGGGAGGTAGAGTAAATGCCCCCCCACAGTTCACTGGGGATACGAGCGTACGAAAGCTGGTTGGGGAAACTGGCATTTTCCAACTTACTCAAAATTTGCAGGTGGCTATACACCTCCTAAATAAGGGCCCAGTTGTGCAGTTACACATGCATAACTAGAATCTACACTATACTTACTAGGATTTGCTTGTTACAAAAATTATTTATCTAGAGGAACAGATGAGAACAGCAGCAAGCACTGATTGAAAATCAGGCTAATCATTTAGATGCACCTGTATGGAGTGGGGTGATGAGCTATAGTCAGGTTTGAAAACATCAGGGTAGATGTTTGAAAGTGGTCAAGGTACTAGGTTTGTAGAAATTTTTGATGGTACCCTGAATGCACAGAGCCTGCTCCCCCTCTCCCACCTAAATTCCATCCCACCCTACCTGCCTAAGACTCTGGGGGGTGTTTGTGTACAGGCTCTGGACTGGGGCAGGGAACAGGAGTGCTGGATCTTAAAAGGAATGCAGGTATGGGAAGAGGTTTGGGGTGCAGGCTCTGGGAGGGGGCAAGAAGTGGGTTGCAGGAGGGGATTAGGGCATAGGTAGTTTGCACCCCCATTTGCTTCAGCTTCCTAGCTTTAGAAAGAGGAGGGGTGAAAGAGGGAGTTATGGGGGCATGGGTGGAGTGCAGCAGTTACCTTTCTCCATTTCTCCCTGGTCAGTGGTTCCTAGATGAGGAAGTGGTTGCAGGGGATTATCCAGATACTTCTGCCTTAGTAGAGGGGCTTCATCTTACTTTGTCCTCCTTGGTCTTCTCTTCTCACCCTCTTTCCTTGTTTCCTACTGAAGACTTATAATTTCAGCTTCATACCTTTTTATTGCCATCAATACTGGTTTATAGGAAATGCTTTAGAAGTAGGACATTAAGCAGCCTGGAACCCACAACTTCCTTGACTTTTTCTTTTTCACCCCAAGTTTCTTTAATAATAGGGCGCACAAAAAAAAGTCAAAACTTTAGGATTCAAATTAAAAACGGTATTCTTTTTTTCAAGGGAGAATTACGTATGGCTTCATGAGTTCATTTGGCTCTGATTCGGGGGAAAAAGTGCTTAATCATCTTAGCTGTGTCTACACGTGCACGCTACTTCGAAGTAGCGGCACTAACTTCGAAATAGCGCCCGTCGCGGCTACACACGTCGGGCGCTATTTCGAAGTTAACTTCGACGTTAGGCGGCGAGACGTCGAAGTCGCTAACCTCATGAGGGGATCGGAATAACGCCCTACTTCGACGTTCAATGTCGAAGTAGGGACCGTGTAGATGATCCGCATCCCGCAACGTCGAAATTGCCGGGTCCTCCATGGCGGCCATCAGCTGGGGGGTTGAGAGATGCTCTCTCTCCAGCCCCTGCGGGGCTCTATGGTCACCGTGGGCAGCAGCCTTTAGCCCAGGGCTTCTGGCTGCTGCTGCGGCAGCTGGAGATCCATGCTGCATGCACAGGGTCTGCAACCAGTTGTCGGCTCTGTGTATCTTGTGTTGTTTAGTGCAACTGTGTCTGGGAGGGGCCCTTTAAGGGAGCGGCTTGCTGTTGAGTCCGCCCTGTGATCCTGTCTGCAGCTGTGCCTGGCACCCTTATTTCGATGTGTGCTACTTTGGCATGTAGACGTTCCCTCGCAGCGCCTATTTCGATGTGGTGCCGTGCAATGTCGAAGTTGAACATCGACGTTGCCAGCCCTGGAGGACGTGTAGACGTTATTCATCGAAATAGCCTATTTCAATGTTGCTACATCGAAATAAGCTATTTCGATGTTGGCTTCACGTGTAGACGTAGCCCTTATGTCCATCCCTAGCCAAGGTAACACTTAACATTCAAATGTGTTTATGTCCTCTTGATTTCATGGTAAGTTAAGCATATATTCTAGTACAGTCCTGAATTTGGAAGTAAGTATTTGGCATTAGACTGAATACTTATAATGGATCATATACTGAAGTTCTTAATCAGACTCCAACTAAAATCAAGACTTGTGCAAATAAGGGCCACAACATTAGGGCTGATACAAACCAGTGGCAGATGGATAATGATGGCTAATCAGGCTGAGTTCATTGTGCACACAAAACCCGATTTAGCTGATGCTATTTGGAATTACTTTGGATAATCAAATATGCCCTACTAAATCATCTCATATTTAACAGACTATCCCCTGTTTTCATCCAAATGTACCTTCCCAGGTATCCATGTGCTTTTGTTTATCAGGCTGTCTACCTTTTTTTAGTTACCGATCTTAGCTTGGTGCAGATCCTCAAAGGTATTTAGGTGCCTAACTCCTTTGGTCTAAGACTTCCATTTAAGGACCAGAATAAAAAAAAATCAATATGCCTGGGGGAAATTTTCCCACTAATCTGCTAAAACTGAATTTATCCCCGTGAATAGAGGAAATACTATATTTGATTACAAGATACAACTTTCTTTTCTTTTCTTTTTTTTTGGCTTCTCTTATTTCAGCACTGTTCCTTCAGCTTTGAATTTCACTTGAATCTGCCAAAAACACCAGCTGTAGCCCAGTTAAATATATTTATCTAGTTGATGATGTATTTTCAAGCTCATAATGATATCTGCAAACAGATTACTGAAGAAAATCAGACTTCTTCCTTTCAAAGATCTTAATATGCATGTTGCGGTTTAACCTTCATCTTCTCAGAGTATACTATAAACGTGAACTGTACTGTCTGTCTAATTTGGATTGTAAAACATTTGGGACACATGGACATGCCTTTTTCCATGTCTTCCCCAGTGCTAAGCACTCTTATAATGTTCAATACTGTATAATATTTTTCTTTCCACTGTTAGCAAGTCTGTCAGAATTACTACCTTACGTCCTCGTCCCTCCTCCAGTCCTCCATCTGGCTTTCGTCAAATAGCTGTGTTTGTGAAATTTGGTTCTCTTTCATTAGTTCCTACTCATATTCTAACTTTCATAGGTACATTTAGTATCTGTTTTTCCCCCTGGCATCACTCGTGTTCAGAACCCCATCCATTACATGCAAATTATTTTACATTGTTTGCCTATCTTTCAGTTGACTAAGACTGGCCCTATGCCCAATACCCTCAGCACTCCATTGGACACATCCTCAGCTTGTTGCTTTGAGGTGCATTTGTTACTGTATACAGAACTAAATATTGATTTGCTGTGCAAAGCCCAGACAAATAGGTTTCATCAGGGATGTGGAAGGCAGAAGAGACTCTTTCCCTATTAGCCAATGGTGAGGGTTGCAGCACCATTAGACCAAAAGCCTCTACTACCCCATCCTTCAACTCACGTCTTCCCTAGGAGGTTGCTTTAGCTACTGGGTTTCCATAGTCATGGATTCACTGCCTTGGCCATGTCCCACCCTGTACCCGCCCGCATAGTGCGCCATAGACCATTGATCTGTGGAGTGTAGGAGTGTGGAGGTCCTCAAGGCAGCCTTTCAAGAGCTGTTTCCTCTTCCTCTGTCCACTTTCTCTCTATGGTTATTGCATGGCCACATGAGAAGAGTTTTGTGGGAGTAGCGAGGGAAGAAGTTACAGTCCTAAATTCCTCAGTATGTTTTCGAATTATTTCTTCAGAACTTCAAATATAGTATTCCCAGCTGGAAAGGTGGTGGTTTTTGGTTTTTTTTTTGTTTGTTTGTTTGTTTGAATATATCAAAATAAAGGGTAGTATCCTTTCCAGTGTCTGTTTAAGCCAGCAGGTGGCAGTACAGTTTCAAGCATCTCAGGCAAAAGATGAATTTTTCTTGATGAGTCAATTTTATGCAGTGTGCAAAGCCATTTTAAAAAGTTTCCTGAAACAGCACTGAATTATTAATTATATTTTTTTTCAAGAAAGCACTAGTCATTTGCTAGACTCTTTCCAGACACTTGAAGAGAAGGTTCCCGCTTCAAAGAGCCTACAACCTAGAAAGAGGTTGCCATCTAAATAACATTTATCTAGCACTGCTATTCCCTTTTTTGGCAATGTCCCATATATTGTGATTCTATATCTGCACAAACAGCTACCCTTTTGCCAAGATGTCACTCTATATTGTATTTATATGTTTTCCATTAATTCAACAATTTCAGTTTTCCTGCCAGATGTTCTGATGGGAGTCGGTATAAAATTATAAATGGCTTTTTGCTTTTTAGTTTGTCCATCTGCCATTTTGTACTCGTGCTTTATTTTTACTACTGTAGTATTTCTCCACCAGAAGCGAGTTCAGTGAGTCCCAGTGCCTGCTGCTGCCTTTAACAGGACAAAGCTGGAGGCATTAATAGGTAGAGGCTTTGTATTTCAGGACACCAAAGATGAGTAAGCTATGCCATGAGATCTTGCCTCAAAAATAGGGAACAGGCAGCACTCTTTTTGAAAGTCAGGGCTGGCTTCCAAGGAAAGATGGCTGGCTATTTTTGTTGCATAATTCTCAGTCTGCCATACAATGTGGAGCAGGTCTGCCATAGAACAGTCTTATTTTGCAAGTCAGATCAAATAGACCTTACACATGACTTTGCTTTTACGATTTAAAAAATATAACCCTGGGACAATCTAGAAAATGTATACTGTACAGAGGAACTGTGGGTCCCAGAATGAGGTAAATGTCGGAGGCAGAATACATTAACTTAACAGTTATTTCCAAATGAATCTGAAAAAATCCTAGAATTCCTGCTGGAAAATAATTCTGCCTTCTAAAATCACTTTCTTCATTGTAGTCTATAGTTGGTGAAAAAGCAAGAATATGCCAAACTTTCACATATGAATCCATACCTGAAGGCTTTTTTCATCAATCAACATGTATATCTGCCACTATCTCTGATTGCTACTGCACATACACACAAGCTCAGAAAACAAGTAGAAGAGGTAGGCTAAAATATTGTCTTTTTAGGTTATTTTTTTCTAACCCTTGCAAGAAAGCTGTGCAAACTTGCTAGCTAGAGAGAAGTATAAAGATGATTGCATGTGGAGCATGTCATCGTTTCCATATTAAACCCTGATTCTGCTCGTTTTCTCCCCTTAATTATGCTTTTGCCAAAACAGTCTGATTACATATTTATCCAGGAGACTCAAAGGCTACATCTACACTTGCTTTCCTCTGTCAAAAGAGGAACACAAATGAGGGAAATTGAAAATGCAAATAAGGCAGTGATTTATGTATCCCATGCTTCATTTGCATAATCTCTTTTCAGAAAATATTCTTTCAAAAGGAGAAAAAAGTAGTGTAGATGAGACTCTTTCAAAAATAAGCCCCATCTTTGAAAGAAGCCTTCTTCCTATTATGCTTCCTGAAACAGGAGATATGGAAATCAGTGCCTCATTTCCATTTTCATTTTCCCCTCATTTGCATTCCTCTTTTGAAAGAGGAATGCAAGTGTAGACACAGCCTACGTGGTAAAGAGAATTAGAAGAGCCAAAATTAAGTTACCTCTCCTGTCCCTGAACCCATCCCACATCTCAAATATCCACTCTAACTTACATCATTACAAGCTACCCCAGAAGTATCATGACCTTCTTCGTTGCTCCCACAAGGCTTGTCCTCATTTCAGTGCTGGGGTGCTATCAAGAATAACCACCAGCTCTGAGATAAGAGGCGAAAGCAATATAGTTGCCTTCCTGTATCTGAACGAGTGATTCTGAGTCACCAAATTTTAAACTGTTCCCTAGTGAGTTAAATGAAAGAATAGTTTTATGCTGTCTAAGACTAAAATATTTGACTAAAGTTAATAAGCCTGGGGGATTGTTCTGTAATGTGTACTCTTTTGACTTTTTCTAGCAGTATGCCTATCTGTCAGAAAACAGCATGCCTGTGTCTACACTGGACAGTACTGTCGACAGAAGTACAATGTAGACACTTCTGTTGACAGAGAGGACTGCTGGTTGCCGAGCAGCCCTGTTTGCAGAGCTGCCAATCCACTTTCTGTCACCAGAAGGCAGTGCAGTCTGGTAGTTCTGTCAACAGAGCAAGTTGTTTGTAGCAGCTCTCTGTCGAAAGAGGTTCTGCTGAGATGTCTGTCAGTAACCTCTGTTGACAGATGCTTCTAGTTTAGACATAGCCCATATGAAAATGTATCTTTCATTGGACACTTATTCCATTATATCTAAAATCTGCCAATGGCTGTACACAAGTTTGACCACAATAAACAGAAGTTACGTGCTCACATCCAAGTGCAGAATATGTCCACTATCTCCCACAAGACTTTAATGTGAAAGTTAGAACTGGAGTAACTTGGTATGGTCAAAGTCAATAGTATTTCAAATTGTTTAATCGAGGACTGAATTTGAGTTGTGGTCTTATAATATATACCACTGAAGAGGCAATTAAGCACCTCTTTGTGCTTTTGTCTGTGTAGTCCATTACAAAAACAAACAGGTAATATTTAATCATAAGTAAGAGCCAAGAGTTATGAAGATAAAATCAAGAATTTTTCCCTTAAGTGATACTTGCTTTTCAGATGCCCAATTCTTTGTGCCCTGAAATACAACGTGGTTATGAAACTCGAGAGCAATTCAAATTGTTGTGTGTTCCCTGTCGTTCTCATTCATGACATGGAAAGGAGTAGATCTACACTGTTATCAGAAATTAATCTTTGCGTGTAAGGAGGAGGGAAGAATGTTTCATCAGCCTCCGTATCTCTAGCACTGCCTCCATTCCACTCACCCTGAAATGTCTCCCACTGCCTTTACAAATTCTGTCCATAATAGAATCTTTCACCCTCCTGGCACGCATGTACTGATATTTCTCAGCCTGTGCTGAATATATTAGAAATGTTTATGCTGTGAAGTACACCTGGCCTTACATACCATTATAAATCACAGGACATGAACATAGATCTAGAACATAAGAACGGCCATACTTGGTCAGACCAAAGGTCCATCTAGCCCAGTATCCCGTCTGCCGACAGTAGCCAATGCCAGGTGTCCCAGAGGAGGTGAACCGAAGACAATGATAAACCGATTTGTCTCCTGCCATCCATCTCCCGCCTTCGACAAAAGGCTAGGCACCATACCTTACCCCTTGCTAATAGCCATCTATGGACCTAACCTCTAAATATTTATCGAGCTCTTTTTTAAACTGTTAGAGTCCTGTCCTTCACAGCATCCTCTGGCAAGGAGTTCCACAGGTTAACTGTGCACTGTGTGAACAAAATCTTTCTTTTATTAGTTTTGAACCTGCTACTCATTAATTTCATTTGGTGTCCTCTAGTTCTGATATTATGGGAACAAGTAAATAACTTTTCTGTATTCACTTTCTCCACAACATTCATGATTTTGTATACCTCTATCATATCGCCCCTCGGTCTCCTCTTTTCTAGACTGAAAAGTCCCAATCTTTCTAGCCTCTCCTCATATGGGACCCATTCCAAACCCTTAATCATTTTAGTTGCCCTCTTCTGAACCTTTTCGAATGCCAATATATCTTTTCTGAGGTGAGGAGACCACATCTGCATGCAGTACTCAAGATGTGGGCATACCATAGTTTTATATAGGGGAAGTAAGATATTCTTCATCTTATTTTCTATCCCTTTTTTAATTATTCCTAACATCCTATTTGCTTTACTGACTGCCGCTGCACACTGCGTGGATGTTTTCAGAGAACTATCCACTATAATTCCAAGATCCCTTTCCTGATCTGTTGCAGCTAAATTTGCCCCCATCATATTGTATGTGTAATTGGGGTTATTTTTCCCAATATGCATTACCTTACATTTACCCACATTAAATTTCATTTGCCATTTTGCTGCCCAATCACTCAGTTTGCTGAGATCTTTTTGAAGTTCTTCACAGTCTGCTTTGGTTTTGACTGTCGTGAAAAGTTTGGTGTCATCTGCAAACTTTGCCACTTAACTGCTTACCCCATTCTCTAGATCATTGACGAATAAGTTGAACAAGATTGGTCCCAGGACTGACCCTTGGGGAACGCCACTAGTGACCCCCTTCCATTGTGAAAATTTACCATTTATTCCTACCCTTCGTTTCCTGTCTTTTAACCAGTTCCCAATCCATGAAAGGATTTTTCCTCCTATCCCGTGACCACCTAATTTACATAAGAGCCTTTGGTAAGGGACCGTGTCAAAGGCTTTCTGGAAATCTAAGTATACTATGTCTACTGGATTCCCCCCTGTCCGCATGCTTGTTAACCCCTTCATATGTGTTTTGAAGATAACACGGGCAAGTGATTCTCTTCCTGATGGACATTTATGGCTAACTTAGTAAAATGCCTGGGGACTGTCTCCACCTGTAGGAGACATTAAGAGGTTTGTATTTGATGGACTTTCCTATACCATATCATTATCTGTCTTAAAGTAGCAGTACAAACCCATCACTATGATATACAAGCACCTCCAAGGAAAATTAGATTGTCATAATAGGGCATCCAGTGGACTTCTTGAAGTCATTAGTCTTTCTGCCTTGGCAAGAGAACAGAAACAAGACCAATCTTTTTTATGTTTCATAAACATAGGATATGTTACTTGATGGTAGACATTGTTTCATGAGCTATATTTTGTCTGGATGTCTGCAGCAAAAATGGTGTGATTAAATGTTGAATTTTTGGTTGGAAGTGTGGAAATGCTTGGTGTCTTGACCTAAATATAACTCCCTTGAATGATGTGTTAACTGTGAGTTATCAGTGAAATGGAAGAACACTAATATATGGGTTGTTCAAGGCATGTGTTTTTTTCCTTCTTTGAAGAGGTGGCATCTATTTAAAATCAAACTTTCAGCATGCACATTCCAAGAAATTCAACATAAACTATATTACTAAATATTCCATTTGCATTTTGGCAAACTGTTGGTCAGTGTTCACAATTGCCTATAATGTGCCAACAGATGCAGTTTTACATGGTTTACCTAAACTCTGTTTTCAGATAAGAGAAAAATCTCACACACCCACATAGTCTGACTTACAAGCAAACTACACAATTCAAAACAAATATAAGGCCTTTAAAGCAGAAGTCACAATGGAGGGGGAAAAAATGCTGCCTTCAAGGTTTGCAACACTGATGAGCTATATATTGGAAAGTTTGATCAAATTCTTAAATGTGTATTTTTTGAGAATTTTTAAAAGCTGCATCTGAAGTGGTATAACTTCTAGATGAAAACATTATAGACCATGCGTGTCCAACCTTTTGGCTTGCCTGGGCTGCATTGAGTGAAGAGGAATTGTCTTGGGCTGCATATAAAATATATAATATAGTTAATGTATATAAATAACAAACTTCCTTTTTTATATTTTTTATTATAACATTAAAACAAAAGAGGGCAATATAAACATAAAACTAGTGGGATATTTGAGCTTGTTTTTGTGAAACCAATGCATCAATGTCTGGTTCGATGGAAGTGGTTGCAATTCTTTGTGAGTTCTCAAGGTGCTCGTCAGAAAATTTTGATCTAATTTTACTCTTTGTGTGCTTCATCCTTGAAAAAAGTTGTTCACAAATGTACGTACTGCCAAAAAGCGATGACATGAATAAGGCGTGATTGTGAAGCGAGGGATATTTTTCTCTGGGAAGATAGGACTTATAAAAGTCTAGTAAAGAGACATGATAAAATTTTTCTTTGAGTTGAATGTCTGATTGCAACTCTATACATTCCATTTGAAAATTCACAGGTAATATATTTATGTCGACTGAAAATGGAGTCGCAAATATACCAAAAAATTGATGATTTTTTTCGAAAATCTTGAAACATATTATCAAATTCCTGTATCAAAACAGAAAGCAAGGCTGCATATTTTTCACTGTTCACAGGACTGTGTTTAGCCAACATATGAAAATGCATAAAATTATTTGCCAGAACTTGAGCTAGCCATAATTTAAGTTTCATTTCGAACACTGTTATGGTTTGAAACATAGCACAGATAAGTTGATTTTCACCTTGAAGACGCATGTTTAACTCATTTACATGAGCGGTCAAATCCACCAAAAATGCTAAATCTGTGAGCCATTTTTCATCTTCAAATTCTGGCACAAATTTTCATTTTGATTCCATAAATGACTTGATTTCATTTTGCAAATTATAAAATCTTTTCAACATTTTACTCCGACTTAGCCACCTTACTTCAGAAAAGTAAATGATGTCCCCATAATCGGCATCCATACTATTAAGGAACTCCTGGAATTGGCGATGATTCAATCCCCTGGATCTTATGAAATTCACAGCTTTGATGACAATTTGCATGACATCATCCATTTTTAAAGCTTTCGCGCATAAATTTTCTTGATGTACGATGCAGTGATAGTTCATCAAACGTGAGTTGCTGGCAGCAATTGCACCATCTTCTATTAGTTTTATAAGTCCTTCTTCTTTTTTACCAACCATAGCCGGGGCGCCATCAGTAGCTATACCAGATATGTTGGCAAAGGTTAAAGAAAATCGCTTTAATGTAATTTTTACTGCTTCATACAAATCGAGAGATTTCGTTGTGTCTTTTAATGGCACCAAAGAAGCCATTTCTTCAGTGAGATTGTATTCGTTATCAATACCCCTAATAAAAATGGCAAGTTGAGCCGTATCTGTAGCATCAGTACTTTCATCTATCGCCAAAGCATAAAATTTGAAATTAGCAGCTTTACTCTCCAAATCTCTTTTGATAGATTTTCCTATTTCTTCAGTTCGCCTGGCTATAGTCTGGCAAGACAAACTGACTTCAGAAAAATCCGTTTTTTTATCAGGACAAATTATATCTGCCACACTTTCCATACATTGCTTAATAAACTCACCATCAGTAAATGGTTTTGATTTTTTTGCAATCAGATTTGCTATCACATAACTAGCTTTCACAATAGAGTCTGTTTGAGTTGTAATTTTTTAAAAAAAATTGTTGAGATGACAGACTTTTTTTCAGTTCCGCTATTTTGTCTTTACGAAACATTCCTTGATATGCATCGAATTTGGCAGCATGTTTTTGCATATAATGTCTTTTCAAATTGTAATCTTTGAAAACTGACACGATTTCCCTACAAATTAAGCATAGTGCCTTATTATTTGTCTTGAGAAAGAAGTATTCATCTGTCCATTTTTCATTGAACACTCTTCCTTCATCCACGATTTTTCTTTTTTTGGGTTCTGTTTTCTTTTGACACGACGTTGAAGCCATGCTCGGATAAAAAAATTAATAAATAAGCAACCATTTATTTTTCTAGTATTAGCGATGTTGTATATGTAATTATATCAATATCATGAGCAAAAAACTATTTGATTAGTTTTTGTACTTATTCCACCACAGCTGCTAAAAAACTATTTTAACTTATTAAATTATTTTAAGAAGTAATACAACAAGCCCAAGTGCAATAATTAAATCAGAAAACTTACATGTCTGCTTCCCAGCAAAAAAAACTTAGCATTTGTTTGCTGGGTTAATAACAATAAACGCCTGTCTTCACAGGCACACACACGTCATATTATCACACACGTATTATCGGTAATCGTTGCGTTTTACTCGCCAAGTTGCACAAGCGCATATAACGTCTGACACACGTGGGTTTCGATTCGACTGACTGTGTGTGGCGGGCGCAGGAGGCGAAGTTAGCTCTGCGCTGCGCCCTCCCCTACACAGCATTCTGTTGTTGCCTACGTAGTCCGCGCTCGAGTACCGCGCAATCGAGTCATGAAAAATATCGCTAAAAATCACATAATAATGTTAAAAGTTTACGATCTTGTGGGGCCACATTACTAGCTGTCCAGGGCTGCATGCGGCCCGTGGCCCGTGGGTTGGACATGTCTGCTATAGACCAAATCTATTAATTTCAGTAGTGCTATCAAGGATGAATTTCGCTCAATGAGTTTAACTTTGTACATGGCTGTAATAACAAATATAAAAAATTATCATGTACATTTTTCATAGATCTTTCTGTTTGATAATATCTTTACTAATTAGGATAAAACTATACATTTAAATGACCCTATTTTAAAAATGTGTAGTCCAAATATGCAGATTACAATATATAAAATGGATTTTCTACATTTTTTTTTTCAAGTTAACATATCCCTTAAGCCAAATGTGTTTGATATTCGTGTGAAGGCCAGATTTTTTTTAAATACTTGAGTTGGATTTCTGCAGGGTATCATGAATCATTCTGGGGATAATATCAAAGTATCCAGTTTCCTTAACAACTATTTCCTACAAAGGATTATCACTACATGCCATCTCCTATGAAAGATGTTCCCAAAATATTCATCTCTCAGAGTGGAGAAGAGAAGTACTGTATCCCACTATTATGGCAGGGCAATTATCTAACCAGTACTGAGAGATGCATTTCTGCTGATAAGAATTCAAAGGCAATCTAATTACGTCCAGCCTCTGAGATGCTGAAACAAGTTATATACATGCTGTAATTTAACTATTACAGCTTTGTCACAGTACAGAACCCTGCAAAAGATAAGCCGTGCTGTAGTCTGTTTCAAACAAGATCTATGTAATGTAAATTTTTATACTTACACCTGCTTTATTAAAATTTGGAGAGCTGTACAGAGAATCCTATTGTTTTAGTTGATGATCTTTAACACATATCGCAATAGAGACAGTACAGTCATAGAGTTTAAATTACAGATTACTTACCTCATTACCACCAGACTAATATAATTGTGATTAATTCCCATTAATGTACTGTAATGTGGAGGATGTGCCTAGAGATTCTAAATATAGTATCAAAGGGGTGAATTAAAAAAAAAAAGTGTAGGGATAAGACATTTCTATACTATGGATTGGAGCTCTTCTCTTCTCTGCCTGTGTTGTATTACCATTCATGAAGTTATTTGACCAAAGAGAGCATATAATTATCTCACTTTGTGTTCTGCATTCTAGTTGGGTTCAGTTCCTCAGCATATATTAACTTTCTTATATTAGCAAATCTTCTGTTTTAGGTACTGATTCTGAACTGCACATTTTCACATGGATAGTGGAATCCAAGGAATTGACCCTCAGTGGAGTGATGAGAGAAATATATTTGCAAAAGTATGAACATGACACCTCAAACTACTGCTTCCCCAACAGTTTTGGTTAAAGTAAATGAGGAGGCAGAGTACAGCAGATATTTGTTTTGGTAATGTAAGAGTTATTGAAATGCCTGCTGGAAAAGAATACTAGACCCTATTTCATTTAATGGTAAATTAATTTTCAACACTTTTGACCTTTTTGCAGGAAGATTTGCATTATATTAAAAATAGTGACTAATAGTATCTTCAAATTATGTGTCTCTTCTGGTGATCTTGAAAGCACCTGACTCATAAGTTGATAAAGCTTTCCAATACCCCAGAGATAAGAAAATAAGACGAGGCTGAGATTTTAAAGGGAATTAAGCACTTAGGCACCTACAGAATTTTCACAGGTGCAGACAAATGTTATATTTTTTTAGACATCTTAGAACTAGCACTGTCAGGCCCTGATATCGTGTGTGGGGCTTATCAGCATTACTGCAACATACATTACAATAGTAAAAAGGGTGCCTATATGTATATTGTAGATACCATTGCCACAACTTCAAAATAAATTTTAAAATAGAGCCATTACTCTGTACAAATGTTGTTTTAAAGAAACCAAGGTGAAATGTTTCACTGTTACACGATATTGATTTAATTTATATAAAATTTCTATATTGCAGGAATGGGGGATAAAAGGTAAATAACCTGCAGACACCAATGAACATGTGTGTGTCCTTCAGTGTCTCAAAACTTTTCTGTTAGTCTATAAGGTGCCACAGGACCCTTTGTTGCTGCTTTAGTGTCTGTGTTTTTTGTGGTGAAGAGCAGGCTTTTGCTAGCTGTACTGTTACCCTCAGGCAGATGGCTTAAGCCTTTTTTTTACAGCATTCTTCAGAAACAGCATCTCCAAGGGTGTCATTTTCAGGACTGTAGAAACATCTCTTGAAATGATCATTAGTTGATTCACTGTGTCAGATTTGGAAGTCCTCGCTCAGTTTTCCTTGGTGATTTTAGACATTGGCCTGCTAAACCCTGCGTTGTAAGTCTAGTCCTTTGGTGGGATCATGCATGAATTTGGAGCAAATAGATGTTTTTTTTTAAAACAAACAAACAAACAAAAAAAAACAACAACAAACACCGGTATGCTGTGAGGTTCAGGGGACTGGACTTGATGACCTCCTCAGGTCCCTTCCATGTCTATCACACAGGTATACCAAAACTTTTTGCCTATTGACCAATTAAAACCTGAGCAAAGGATTTCAGATTTGGTTTTCCATTTTGCTTTCCAGAACTACTTTCTAGAAGTAGCTGGCTCTAGGTGAAATTCTGATTCCATTGAAATAACTAGCTTTTGTCACTGATCTGAATAGGACAGAAATCCCCAAAGTATGGGAACCCCAATAGCGGTGTGGAGGTGCGTTCAAGGAGACATGTCTGTATTAATTTTTTTCTATCCTTAATTTTAATTTCACTTACAATAATAGTGCAACAGAAAAGGATACAAAGAATGGCATCCAGTAGGTGCTGAGAACAATACTCCCAGGGAAGGAGCCTGGGGTCTGAGTGTTTTATCACAGAGCCAGAAAGACTTCCTGCAACCCCTGCATAACTCAAAATGTTGCGCAAGTCAAGCGGAGATAGAAATCAGGGTGCTGCCTGGTTCCTGGCTCCCAAGGGCTTGTGGGATCATTCCAGTTTTAATATATACCAAATACCACTTAAAAATCAAAGTGATTATTTTCAAAGAAATGCAGCTGAGGCTGTCCATGACCTCTATCCTAACACAAGATGTTGAATATGGAAGACAGTGCTTTAAAAGGGAAAATTATCAGTTATTTAAAAAAAAAATGCTAACACTGTGGCCGTTTCTACACAGGCCACTTTCTTTGAAAGAGGCATGATAATACATGCCCCAAATATGCTAATGAGGCATGGATGCAAATTCCCCACACCTCATGAGCATAATGTCATGTGATTTGGAGTCTGGAAATCCGTTCTTCTGAACTCCAAAACACCATGTAGAAGCACAGCCCTGGGGGAGCTTCCAAAAGGAAGTCCTTCTTCTGGAGGCCCCTTCTTCCTGAAAATTTTTGGGAAGAAGGGGCCTCCGGAAGAAGGACTACCTTCTGGAAGACCCCCCCCGCCCAGGGGCAGTACTTCTAAATGCCATTTTGGAGTCCAGAAGAACGGTCTTCCGGACTCCAAATCACACGGCGTTATGCTAATGAGGCACAGGGAATTTGCATCTTCACCTCATTAGCATATTTCGGGCCATGTATTACCATGCCACTTTTGAAGAAAGTGGCTGTGTAGAACGGCCTGTGTGACACAATGCACTCTGTGCTCTTCTCTTTTCATCTGAAGGTGAGGAGGGGACTACTCCTTTCCCCTTCCAACCAGATTCATAAAGTAGTCTATGGTGTGCCTTCGTTTTTTTAAAATGTGAGAACCCTTTCTCTTGCAAGAAGGGCTTATTGCCTATCCCTTCCAGGTGGTTAATGTATCTCGGATGGCAGGAAGTGTTTGGAGCAAATCAAATATGTACTGTCCCACAGTGATATATGCCCCCTTCAGAAGGAGGTACATGGAAAAAAAAGCCAACTGTTTCTGTACCACTTTTATTTAATGGGAAGAAGGATACTTTTGAAAGAGCAGCATCTACACTGGCTTTCTTCTTTCAATAGAAGCACTTTTGAAATTAGAATACGTGAATGAGGTGCAAATATGCAAATTTATCTCATTTGCATTTTCAATATACCTCATTTGCATTCCTCTTTCGAAAGATGAATGCAAGTATAGATGCACCCTAACAGAAGTTGGTCCAATAGAAGATAGTAACTCATCTGCCTTTTTCTCTTTAGTGGAGTTTAGCAGCTGAACACAAGAGAACTTTCTGAGAGTAACCAGCAGCAAGTATTATACAAGTATCAGAGAGGTAGCCGTGTTAGTCTCTAGCTTCAAGAACAACAAGAAGTCTTGTGGCACCTTTTATAGACTAACAGACTGCCAATGGACCACAGACTACAGTTTGACTTCAGCTGTTTGTAAATGCAGGGTCTTAAGGCAACATTATGCTTTATTATGTGTCACTTGGCAGACTCATTCTTATTCAGTTTTTAGCTCTTCACAACTTAACTGTGGATTTATAAAGCATTTCTAGTATTGCCTTGCATTATACTTCAGGGAATGTAAATGTACATTTTTACACATTTTCTTGATTGCTGTACACGAAAAATATAATCAACTTTCTGCAAGCAAATGCAGCATGGAAATGTATTGATCTTTCGCTAGCACATTTGACAATTGATGAAGTGCACATAGGAGCTGTATGCCAATCAAACCTGTTGTTAAAGTCAAGCAAAAAAAATCTAAGAAAAGTAGTAATATGGATTGGCAGTACAGTTGGTATAGGACTTCTCATTCTGATTAGACAGCATATGAGTTCATGGCACAGTACGGGTTGAACTTCTCTCATGCAGCACCATGAGGACCTGACTGGTGCTGAATGAAAGAATTTGCCAAACCATGGGAGGTCAATATTGTCTAGCAGCATTACCACTGCTTACTGAGCACTTAGAAGAAATTTAGGGGACAATTGAAACTAAATAACAGCACAGAACACTAAGAGCCAGGACTGGTGGCTGTAATCAAACTTTATGGGCTCACAGGAAACTTGGCCATGCCCATGATAAGTGAACATCCTGGCTAACTTCAATCATTCCAGACAAGACCTTGCCAGACAAGAGAAGTTGAAACTGTAGTTAGTTTCTACACCCTAACATACTTCCAGTGTTCTAATTAAAAGAGTAATAGCACATGACTTCTGGTATTTCCTCCTGATTATTTTAGGGATTAAGTATGCAAAGGCTCTATTAACAGGCTGTCCTCCCCACTTCATCTCGTTAAAGCTTGTCACCATAAAAACATTCATGACGTGCAAGACTTGTATTTATTTAACTATATATACAGTATATGTCAATTGAAGCCTTTGAGATGCAGTGCTGATAACTCTTGCTTATCTCTGATTTTTGGGGGCACAAGAGATGAAAGCTTTAGAAGTATTGGGGGTAGAGAAGCAAATTCTTTTCAGAATTCAGAAATCAATAGGCACAGACATATGTACTTTGAACAGGGTAAGTGCACAGGTGGGAATAACATTGAGAAAATGATCACAGAAGGAACGGTGGCAGGTCATCCATAGTAGGGGCTGACACCGAGGAGATATGTGGTGGATCACTGGCCTGCTGGCTGCTGTGTGTGAAGTTAGCAGTGGATCAACAAGGCTTCCAAAACTTTTGCTATGATGTCATCAGCATTCAGATATAAATATGGCACCCACTTAAAAACTTGTCACACCAGAAAGCATAGTTGTCCTCACTCATTAAGGTTTATTACAGTAGAATTTTAAAATGAGAGCATGCCCCTTATGGAGCTTTTTACCTGAAATTATTAAATACAGAATTTATTGGCAAGTAGGTGAAGGGGGACCATATCTTCCTACTCCCATTTCACTCTTTTGTTTTAAGATAAATGTAACAAGTGTGGGGCCCGGTTCACAGCTTGCAAAGCTGTTACACTCCATTGAAGTAAATGTATTTTCTTACGCCACTCATGACTCTGACTCCCTGTTCTAGATATCTGTTGATAAGCTGCTTGATACTATAACTACACTTGCCAAAATTAGTAATTGAACATTGATTTCTCTTAATAGTCACCTTTTGTGTACCCAGTTTTGGTTTTTTTATGAATTCCCCAAAGATCACATACAAATGAATGTTCCAGTTGCCCGTTTTGAAAAAGCATCTGCTGACATCAAGGCTGGATTTACATCTTCTCTGCCCTTAGGTACAGCATCATTAATGCCTCCTCTGTCTACAGCTGACTTTTGTGTTTTCATAAAAAATGAAACTTATAACCTACTTTTGACTTTTAGGCACCTCTAGGCATGTTCCTGCTATTCCTAATTGGAAATCTGGCCCTGGTTGAAGCAAGTTTTGCTTCAAAAATAATATACTTTCTGGATATTTATTGTCTGTACATGTACTTGGTACTTTTGAAGTTCCAGAGAGTGAAATAGGTTATTTTTTTCCCCTCCTTTTATTATTTATCCATTCTGTCTCTTCATGGCAGTATTATGGAACTAAATAAACCAACTAAACATTCCTGCATGTTGTCAATTAAAAGTAACACTGTACAAATCCTTTTATCAGGATTATCAAGGCTAAATGGGCTGAAGATGGAATTTTTTGATAGTAACATGAGGAAAGGCAATAGAGTGAGAGTGTTATCACATGCGGAATGGATTATGGTCAAAGAGAAATCAGTATGAATCCCATGTTTATTACGTTCCTTTCTGCATTCAATTTAGAAGAGAAAGAAAAGTGCAGTATCCTGTACTATGTTTTAAAGCACAGTGTTTGGAACAGAAATAGCAACACAAGTGAATAGTTCAGGCTAAGTCTACACTACATTCCCTCATTTGCATTGCTCTTTCAAAAGAGGAAATCAAAAATACAAATGAAGCACTGAATTACAAATCTTGCACTTAATTTGCATAATCTTGTCTGATTGCTTTTTTTGGAAGACCATTTTTCAGGGGGAAAAAGCAGTGTAGACAGGATTTGTATGGGGCAGGGAACTTTTTTCAAAAGAACCATTACCCCTGAAGAAATAAGGCTTACAGGGGTTTCTCAAAAAAGGTGTTTTTAAAAAAAACTTTTCCAAAAAAGGAATCGGATGAGATTTACAAACCTCACTCTTCATTTGCCTAATCAGTGCTTCAGTTGCATTTTCAATTTCCCTCATTTGCACTGCTCTTCCTTAAAAGGAATGTAACATAGACAGCTTCAGGGAGGTAGACTTATTAGTCTGTATCTTCACAGGAAAAAAAGCAGTCATGTAGCACCTTAAAGAGAAATAATGTTGTTAGGTGATGAGTTTTTGTGGGCCTCTCACCATGCGGGGAAGGAGGACAGGACTTCTCACTTCAGTAAAATTTAGCACTGAGAGATGCTGAAATCTCAGTATCTGCTGTATAATGGAAAAATATGGGATTAACTTTGTTTTGGATGTTTTGTAGAATGACAGTGGTAAGAATGAATGATCAGTAACACTGAAGTCTTCAGATTAGCCAACGCTTTCTTGAAGGATACATCATTAATTTCAGGAAAAGCGTGTGTGGTTTTTTTATACAAATTTTAATGTAAAACCATAAAAGCAAAGATTTCCATTTAGCACTCCCTTCTTGTCAAAAAAGCATCTCATCTTCTGCAAAATAGTTACAAATGAGTCAGTTACTTCTCAGATCTTGACTGAAACATATTATGCACAGATCTGACAACTCTTCAGTATGATTTGCAAGCTGTAGAGAATTTCATACACCCCTATGTTCCTAGAAATAAATTAATTCCACTGCAGAGGCCTTGTGGAGACCATATGCATCTCATAAGTCCATATCAGCTTATTGCCAAACCTATAGGCTGGGTCTACACTGACCTGCATTGCCAGCAGCTTCATGGCAATGAGCAGTCTTGCAACTGCAAATGGCTGCTCATTAGTATAATCATGTGGCTAATTAGCATAGCCATGCAAGATCTCCCTGCTGGCAGAGGCTGCTGCCAGCAGTGAACAGGCTGTGTAGACATGCCTTTGCTGGCAAAAACTCCCTTTATTGCCAGCCCCTTTATACTTTCTTTTTTTGAGAAGAAGGCTGCTTTTGAAATTGGGATTTCCTTTTGAAGGAACCCCATCTACACAGCTAGTTTGCAATTTGAAAGCAGCACTTTTGACGTTCCATCTCATTAGCATTTTTCACCTGCTTCATTTACAGGCTCTTTCTGAAAGGGAGGGGCATGTGTAGACATAGCCACAGAGTGCCCTGGTTGATCCTCACAAGAAGTAAGGGAAGACCACAGGAGCATTAGCTCCTATTGGCCTCCCAATATGGAGACGGCATGAAAGCTTGAATTAAGGTAAGTCAAACAAATGTAGTACATAATTAATTTAGGTGGAGCTGTGTATCTCAGTTCAACCTTCCCCTTTAGTATAGACCTGACCTACTGTAACTTCTCTTAAGGAGAGACTTTTTCAAAGACTGCTACAAAACTGCATACTTCTTCCATTTACTGTTCTCTTTTTTCCTGCCAAAAACAGCAAGAAACCACCTATGTTTAGTAAAATTCTGTCTGCATTATAATTTCTCAATGTGCTAGGAGAAAATCAGATTTAAAGCAGCTGCATAGATGTAATAGAAAATGATAGCTTTAGCAAGTGAATGCTAGTAATTATATTTCCATCATTCCCTAGTATATTGTATTTTATCTTCTTGGGATAAAGCCAAACTTATTCGGCATCTGAATTATATAACTTTCTAGGTCTCAGGCTGATGGACTACATTTAAAAAAATCCACGAGGAAAAGAAGCTATAACTTAACACTATAAAAAGGACATGAATGGTAAAATGCATTCTGCAGCTTCTGTAAGCTCTCTAGTGTCTGTGTTTAAAAGAGAACTTTGGGAATTTTAGGTAATGTTTCTGTTGAATGCCTTATACATTCATTCAACTTTTGATTTGGCAGGGGAAAGATATCCACAGAAATACTACTACATGTTGAAGAACATGATGCATTTAAGTGCCATAGTTATCTGGACAAATCTGGTGTCCCTTTGCTTTTATTGTTGAAAACTACTTAAATTGAAGTCAAGTATCGGAGGGGTAGCCGTGTTAGTCTGGATCTGTAACAGCTAATCAGACCCCATCATTTCGTATTTGTGTTGTTGGTATTGTGTTTTGCAATGTGGATTACTTTGCATTTACCAACATTGAATTCAATCTCACACTGTTGCCCGTTTGCCTGGTTTGAGAGCCCAGTAGGCAGTGTTGGTGGTAATGGTACATAGTATTTGCCAGATGATGGGAAGATAATTCTCTCATTTGGTACTGGTGAAGTCTTGTGGGTGCCAGACTAGAAACGTTCAGCCTGTATTTTTATTTTGTATTTAATTCTGTTTTGTGCATTTAAAATGTTATCAAATCATGACCACTTGTTCCCAAGCTACCATTAAGTTTTAGTTCTGTGATCTGTCCGCCTTTATCAAGATGAGGTCTAATACAGAACTCCTCTGTATTGGTTGCAATGCTTTTTCAGTCTTTTTTTTTTTTTTTTTCAATTTTTCTGAGTATTGAATCCTCAATAAGGATGATCTGTCCTCCTTGGACGGCTGCAGGGCTTTGTGGGCAAGTTTTTCTTTTTTCTTTTAACCTGGGCCAAGCTACCACGTGTACATTTTCGTTGCTCAGCTTCAACTTAAATTTTTAAAGCTTTTGGAGCAGAGATCATGTGTTTGTCTTGGCCTTGCACAATTGGGCTCTGATCCCTACCTGAGGGCCCACAATCCTTATGGGTCACTTGGAGAGTCTCTGCACCAAAGGATAAAGGGACACAAATGAGATATCAGGAATGGTAACACATACAACTATGTAGGGGAACATCTTAAATCCATCCTTGAATGTCCAGGAAAATTAAAAGTAGCCATTCTTCCATAAGTGAATTTTATCACCCAGTTACAAAGGGAAACATCTGAACTGGAATTCACTTACAAATTTAATACCATCAATTTAGGCTTGAACAAAGATTTTAACTGGTTAGCACACTACAGGGCAATTTCTCTGCCTTTTATTCACATTTCTAAATCATATGCTGTGAATGACACACATCCAGCTTAATTTGCTTCATTAATTACTAGTGATAGGTAACTTCTTTTGTCTTTGCTGCTAGGTATACCCTGGATTCTATAATTTCCACTTCAACTCATCTGATGAAGTGGGCTTTACCCACAAGAGCTCATAACCTAATACATTTGTTAGTCTCTAAGGTGCGCTGGGACTGCTTGTTCTTTTGACCAAGTGCCATGCCACCTACCCTTTTCCCCCACTTAATCTTTCCAAAATAGGTTATAACCAACCATTGACTTTAACATGCCAGGTCTCTGACTCCATCCTACTAGGTTTCAGTAATACCAACTAGATGAAATTATGCTCCTAAATGGTTTATGTTGACACTAATGAGGCTGACAAGTATCTGTTGATGGCTCATCTAATAAATGAACAATTTGAGTTGATCTTGTTTGTTGTCTTGGCACTGATGTCTCTGCAAATAAAGAATTTATTCTTTTCAGCCACATCTGCACTCTTCTGACAAAAGTGAGCTTTTTCTCTACAAAATCCGGGAGTGTCTATACGGCCAAAGCACTTTGTCAGGAGTTTGCCAAAAAGACCCAGCTGATCAGCCAGCAGAGGTATACCTCTCCCCACTCAAGTACAGTGCCTCTGTTGAAAGTGTTTTGTTGACAGAGTGCCGGTGTAGACACTTCCCTTGACAGAGAGGGCCCCTAGTTCACAGGGCAGCCCTGTTTGCAGAGCTTCCAATTAGTCTACCCAGAGAGGGCTGGGTAGTCTAGCTGTTCTGTCAACGGACCAGATTTCTCTTTTGATCCACTTATGTGTAGATGCTATCTGTCAACAGAACTTTTGTTGGGGAACCAGTCTCCTCAGGGATTGCCCTTCTACTGAGGCAGAGGCCATCTGATCTGCACAGATCCCTCTCCACACAGAAGCACACCAATGTTCCACAAAATCAAAATCCTCTATCCTACATCACTTACCCAGACAGTAGTTCATTTCCAGGCTACTATAGTTTCTGTATAACTTTGCTTGTGAGACAAGAATATTTTCAAAGAAGATTGTTTGTTTGTTTGGACATTGGTCTTCAGCACAAGTCTGAGTTTCTTACAGCTCCTTATCTATGAGCTATTCTGTGATGCAATTTGATTAATTCTTATATGAATCATCATTAATTGGCCAATGACTTCAGAAGCTTATGTAATTTTTGCGGGACAGCACAGATCCTGGCTCCAGACAGATGTTATCATCCTGTTGTCTGTCTGCTTGTGGAACACATTTTCAATTGTTCTAAGTATTGAATCCATCCTTGGCGAGAATGGTCTGTTCTCCTTGGATGACTAGAGAAGTTTGTGGGAAAGCTTGCTTTTTTTCCTTAGGCCACACACCTATCCATGGATGTATCCCATGTATTTGTCCATTCTCTTGGACTGGCTGTCTGAGAGTTATCTTAGTTTCCACACTGAGGACCTAGAAACATGTAACTATATGGAATTTCTTGTGGCATTCTTCTCTGTGGTGGCCATAGCCTGCCCATTCTTCTCACTCCAGCTGTGAAGAATACTGACCAATCTCTTCCCTCATGATTACAAACTGCCAGGCTTCCTCTCAGATTTTATGTATTTCTGACTCTTGTGGCCAACTCCTTTCCTTTCTTCCTCAAACCCAGGGTGCTGATGGTTGTTTAGGAACTCCTCTGACTTTCAGTAACACTTCAACTTGCCCTTCCCATCCAAAAAATCTTCCTTTGATGCAGCCACGAAGTTGTACTTCAAGCACAGGAATTAGTTCTGGTTTTGGGTAGGAAAGAAAATACAGCACATCCACTGCAGGTTAACTTTTGTTCCATTGGCCTTCATGAAATCATAATTATATAATGACCCTGGAAGAAGAGCCCCTGACACTCTGTCTCTGAAGTCACTGATAAAATTCTGCCTCATTAGCTGCTTCTCCTCTCGGCTCTTGAAAATTCAGAAAATGACTATTATACCAAGTCTCCCTGCTTAAATCAGCTAAGGTCTACCCTCGCTATCAGGGAGTAAATAACTATTCAGACTTCAAATAGCAGGGCTGATCAAATTTGCAAGCATCAGAGCCTTCGGGCTCTCATCCAGACACCAAACAGACCTGTCCCAAGTGCTTACTCAGGGACTCACAACCCACGTATGTAGTCTGTATACAGAGAACAACTTGTATGTCATGGGGAAATAAGATAAGTATTTTATTTTCCTGTGGTGCTGAAACTTGCACCAAAGAGTGTCAAGGTTGTGAATGCTGCCCCAGTGCAATATGTCATCCCAGAGAAACATGTTTAAGATTAAGGCTGTCAAGCAATTAAATACACCAAATGCATACCTCAGAATCCTGCTGCCATCAATCATGGGAACTTTACAAAAGTAAGTTTGATTCTAAATGGCATTCTTATGTTTTATGGTCATTTATACCTGTGCAAAGGAACCAGGTCAGAATAGTGGCATTTTACACTCACTGTTTAGAATACAAGGTTCATGGTAACGGCGAATCGGCTCCCAACTTCTTAAAACTCTCAACTAAATGGCTACCAGTTTTATTTTTATATAATGTAAAAATAAATAATAGGTCCTAATTTGCTATCAATAATCATATTCAGTAGGGTTGCACAGGTGTAAATGAGGCCTAAATTCAGCTTAGTAGCCACATGATAGTCCATTGACTTCAAAGGTATACCTGATGCTACCTTTGCAGCCTTGTGTTCTACAAGGGTTCTAAACTGTGGCCCATCAGAGTAATCTACTGGTGAGCTGTGGGACATGTTTTTTGTACTGACTGTCTGCAAGCATGACCCCCTGCAGCTCCTATTGACAGTGGGAGGGAGTGAGAGGAAGGCCTGCCAGTGCAGGGGCTAAACAAGGCCTCTTTACCCAGTTAGCCCTGCCCTGTTTTTGCCCGCAGACAATGCCAGTCCTGGAGGGAGAATATAAGAAGGGGACCTAGCTCAGCTGGGGGCTGACTAGTGAAGAGGCAGGAACTGGTTCTGCTATCCACAGGACCTGAGACAGAGCTGTTGGCTGCAGGAGCACTCAAGCCTCCAGACCTTCCCCCCAGGTGCCAAGGGGGAGAACCAGAAGGAAAACTCCACTGAGTAGATGGAAATTGCACTCTTGGGGATACACCACAAATGGAAGGAACAGATTCTGGTTAAGCAGACAGAAGTCCTACATTCCAGGCTCCCAGTTAACATGGGGACCTAACCACTAGGTCACCCCACTGCCTGGGGGAGCCGGCCACACCAGTGTAGCAGAGGGTCAGCATAAACAAAATGTTTCATCTGCAGCATGGCCCTCTGCAGCTCTCACTTACTGTGGTTCACTGTTTCTGGCCAATGGGAGCTGTGGAAGGTGGTCATGGCTGGAAACGGCAAATCAGAGCTGTTGGGAGCTGCAAGGTGCCACATCAGCAGATGGTAAATGTAAATCAAATCTCGCCAGCAGATTACTCTTCATGGGTTGCACACTACTCTTCTACGGTGTGTCACTTCTTATGTGCAGTTCAGTAAGTGTCTGCCAGAGATTAATCCTGCTGCAATCTTTAGCAAACCCTTCTGCTGATTTCAGTGGTACAGGATTAAAGCCCTAAAGCAGCAGCATCAGAGTTCAGCTCTTGACTGAATAAAGGTATTTGTAGAAATTAATATGGGTAGAAGTCCATCTACTAGATTGAAATCTTCTTTCCAAAACCAGGCTATTGCAACTGGAAAATTGCTGCTTTTTATCCTTATCTGCCACTTTTTGAACCTGTCCAGCCCTGGTGCATAGTTGATGCAATGAAATTTCAGGGTAACGGAGATTTAGCAAACAGGAAAAGGATGCACTATGTAAATGTAATGCTCTTTCCACTCTTTCACATAAATGTCTGCTCTGTGTGTGTGAGAGGGAGAGAGAATCCAGTCTGGTTTTGGACTTGAATTCATCTAAAAAAAAATCTTTGTTGCATGTAAATGTTTTTCTTTGTGCTTTAGAATTTTCAAAGATGAAAATTCATTTACAAAATAATCCTTATCAAACTGTCTTTATGGAAGGGGAATTCATTATATCTGGTGATAATTGTTCTGCAGAAAATTAGGAAAATAACCCATGCAGTTATTCAGACTAAGACACTTCTGAATTTAAAAAAAAATCTGTTTTGTTGTTACAATAAAAGTCATTTTTTTTCCTGTTTTGTTCTGAAAGCTGGTGCTGTAGAATTAGATAAACTTAAACAGAAACATACTGAGACACTAATAAGTCAGGATATTTCTTTTGAACAGGCAAAGAAGCTTTATTAAGGATAGGAGATAAAAATGTGCCATAGCTTTTAGAAATGTTGTAGGTCTCCAAAAGGAAAATATATTTAGCTGGCTGACTACAAGATGAGACTGAACTTGTGATGACAAGCATGGCAAGTCGTCATATTGCCTGCTGTGGCACAAACCAGGCAGTCAACTCTTTCTCTTTTCATATTACTCCAGTCCCTTGTATCTAATAGTTCTGTTTTTAATACTCCTGGGGCAACTGAATTTTGTAGGCGATTATACAAATATCTGCAGGGCATTGCCTCTATAACTGCAAATTTTGCAGGTCATTCAACATAGTGGAGTTTCCAAAAGGGTTTTCTATTTCAGTTTTCTTTAATTTTGTATTTCACACTTGGTCTTATTTTATGGTATATGCTATGATAGTGAGTACTGTTCACAGTTACTAATATCCTTACTCATGTTGACTATTACCGTACTCAGAGTTGTCCCATTGAAACTAGTGGATTTAAGTGAACAGTAAGGTAAAGCATAAGTAATGATTATAGAATCTAGATTAAGGATGATTCTCATCCTGCATCTAAAAATTCACCCTGAAATTCCACATACTTACTCTTAGATTGGAGAATGTATGTGGGGCTTATGGACTAAGCTTAGTTTAGCTTGCTGATTTTATTTATGGCACTTGTTTTCTTTTCCCTCTTAGAAAATTGTTAAAACTGTTTTTCTTCTTATACTATAACTTAAGTGGTTAATTTAAGGATCTCCATATTTGTTTTATGTTTTGGCACATAAGAACACCAGCGCAGTACCTAACTTTTTAGGACTAAATTGAAGGTTTACAGTCTGCCCTGAATAATACCCAGTTTGCAGTTGCACCATCCCTTGAGCACACTCGAGAATGAAATGTGAGTCCATTGCTTCCTTTTTTTTCTTGGTGGTGGGGGAAGTAACTCCTTGTCCAATACTGTCCCTCTGAGCAAGTGGGGTTTAGAGAGACGGGGTGGGAAGAACTAGGATTTCTTCCACTCCTTGCCCCCTTGCTTGCAAGAGGAAGTATTGGGCCACTAGTTCGTCCTCATGCCTGAATTTAGTCTGAACCGAGGACAAAGTGGGAAGGGAGTTGTCTTATTTCCCCTTACTCATCTCTACAGGGGTTTAAGGTCTGTGACAATCTAGACCGTACCTACTTAATACATTTTCTATATATTCAACATGAGGAGGATATAAGGTGCATATCATATTTGTTGTGTAGAGACTGGCTAACTTCTAAACCTCTCCAGTTTATCAGGTGTTTCATTGGGAGCTGGGAAAACTACTGGGGCAGATAGCATCTTAGCTGGCCCTCTTCCCAGCACTAGATTGCTTATAAGTGGGAATTTCAAAAATACAGATGTGAGGCCAGGGCCAGTGGATTTAAGAAGGCCTGAGCTGCCACTGCCTGTGTCCTTTTAAATAATACTGCTGTAGCAGTGTGATAGGAGTTGTGGGGAAACCCGAGGGCTGGGGTCTGCAGAGCTGCAGGGCAGAAGATGAACCTGGAGGTTGTAACCATGTGAGTGAGCAGGGAGGGGAGAGCACATCTGGGAATGGAGTGGAGTGGGCAGACAAGGAAGAGAAGCAGGGAGCTGACCTGTGGGATAAAGCTGAGCATGGTATTGCAGAGAAGGAAGGCTGAAGGAGAGTGGAGGAACTGGGCTGGGAAGGGAAAAGAGCAGAGTTGTGGGGCAGAGGTAGGCAGGGACTGCTGGGTGAAAGGAGCCAATGGCGGTGGGGGGGGGCACAGCTGGGCTGGGGCACAGAGAGGGGAAGGAGCTGGGCACCTGTCAACTTTGCACAGCTCCCCCCCACCACAATGGTCAAGGGTGGCAGGAGGGTACAAGGGGTACCTTCACACAAGTGAGGGGTGGGGTTGTGGTTGACTAGGGGGTCTTCTGATTTGGGGTGTTCTCTGGGTGGAAGAGGACAGGGCACCCATTGAGTGCTGTCCTGGGGCCCAGAATTCCTGTCAGCAGGCCTGAATGAGGCAAATGAAAAGATAGGAACAGAGTCTAATAGCAGACTAATTTAGATTATCTGGCAGATTTTGGCATACAAATCAGTTAGGAAGAGAATGGAGAATTTTTTTTATTTCACTGAATGGTGTTTGTCTTCTGGAGAAAAGTGATAAATTATAGAGAGTGAGGGGTAAATTTCTCATTCCTACAATCCTATACCACCCTGCAAATGGTGGATAAAAATCTTGTAGCTGTTATTTATACATTTTGGGCAGGGACAGAGGACTTCAAGGTAAAAATTAAACAGCTATCTTTTGAGACTGTTCTGCAAAGTCAATCATTGCTAGAAAGCTGAAAGTTCTTACTTACTTTTTTTCCTCTTCTGGGCCAATGCCAGGAATGCAGTAACCATAATATTTGCACACTGGATAGATGTTAATTTAATCACTGTCTGTCTTAGCTAATCAAAGCTCCAGTAATTTGTTACCATAATCTACCCATTCATTTAAACATAGGTATGGCATGGGGGCAAAAGGGACAAGTATTTTATATTTCTATAGTGCTGAAGTTTTACCAATTAGTATAAAAAATATTGATAGATTGCACTGAGGCATCAGTCATCTCAGAGAAACATATTTAGGATTGGGACTGTCAAACTATTAAATTAATTTCAGAATAATAAAATATACTTGTTTCAATTTTTGGCTTTTTTATGTTTTCAAATATTGATTGCTGTTACAGCACAGAATACAAAATGTACAGTGCTCACTTTATTTTTTGATTGCATATACTTGTACTGTAAAAAGTACTATTTTTCAATTTCTCTGTAACAAATACTTAAGCACAGTGGTTCCCAAACCTTTTGGCATCATGCCCCCCCGGCCTCTTCTTTAGCATCATCCAACCCCCCCTTTAACAAAAAATTCAATTTGTAATTTAAAATAAACACACAATATTGATATGTGTGTTATTTAACATTGAAAATAAGCACAAATAGTTTTTCTTGGCCTAAAAATTCAATAACACAATTTAACATGAGAAACAGCAGAAGAAATTTAACGTGAAAGATGATGCTGCATTTTCTTCATAAGTTGGGAAATCCTATGAGACCAATTATGGACCATCCAGGCTAATGGCACAGGCCCCGTCTTGTCGGTGCCTGTCACAGCCCAAGCTGGCCACTTGCCCAAGCCCCGCGCTGCCAGGGCCGCCCACATGAGCCCCAGTGCTGCTGGGACCAACCGCCCACTGAGCCTCTTTGCTGCCAGGGGCAGGCACCCAAGTCATCCACACAAGGTCCCGCACTGCTGGGGCTAGCTGCCTGAGCCCCCTGTGCTGCTGGGGCCAGCCACCCAAACCGCTCACCTGCCAGCCATGGGCCAGCTGCCCAAGCTGCCTGCTCGTGCTGTTGGGGTCAGCTGCTGTAGCAACCCACCCAAGCCCCGCACTGCTGGGGCCAGCGACCCAAGCCCCCATGCTGCTGGTGCCAGCTGCCTGCTCACCAGCTGTGGGCCAGCTGCCCAGACATGCCTTAAATTGAGCGCTCTGTTTTTAGAAATCACACATGGGTACCTTTTGTGTTTTGCACTTTCATGATAGAGATGTGAATTGAAAAATATTAACTTTTTACAGTGCAAATATTTGTAATAAGAGTAATATATAATAAGCATTGTACTTATTGTATTGTAATTGAAGTCAATATATTTGAAACTGTAGAAAAAATCCATAAATATTTAATACATTTCAATTGGAATTCTGTGGTTTAACGGTGTAATTAAAGATGAATAATCACAATTAATTGTCTTCTGAATTAATCACGTGAGTTACCTGTGATTAATCAACAGTTCTACTTAGGATATATTATTCGAAAATATTTTTTTCCTCAGGGGCTAAAAGAGTCAGAACCTAGATCAAAATAACTGTAGGGTAAAGACTGCCTTTAAGGGCTTTGCCAACATCCTGTCAGACTGCATCTGCAATTAGCTGGCCAGGCTTCACGACCAATTGTTCTAACAGAAAAGAAACCTTCTGTTTGGATTAGATAGCCTGGGTAATTAATACCAAGCACTCTTAGCATCAAGGTTGTAGTAGGTTCAGATCTAGTCCAAGGTTTATCATGATGCCAAGGCCACCTGTAGGGACCATGGGGCCAAAGATCCTACTCACCCTCTTGCTTTGCCCTTGCTCTGACCCTATTGCAACCCTTTCCCAAAGCTCCTACCCCTGAGAGATGTGAGCCAGTGGCGGGGGGCGCTACTGGAGAGCCTAGTGTTGGGTGGCAGCTGGGGTTGGGACCCCATGTACCCACCGGGATGGCAGTAACTATGGAAGCAGAGCAACATAGCAGCCTGCCAGCTGTCTCCCAGCTCTTGGAGGAGTAGAGCAGGCTGAGGTGAGGAAGTCCACTTCCTGCAACCACAGTGAAGTGGTGCAACCTGGTTGGGAGATGGCAGTTGGGCCAAGTAGGGCACTGCATTGCTCTGTTTTCTGCAGCTCTGCTACTGCAGCGAGTCAGTGCCAGGGGTGAGGGAAGATGGTGGTGGACTCCTACTGCCAGCCCAGGTAATCTCCCAGGCTGCGCTGGGCCCTGTAACTAGAATCAGCATGGGGATTGTCTGGTCCATAGGATGGTTGGGGGAGCCACTGTAGCCCCCTCCCTCCACCCCGCACTGCCCAAAGTGCAGAGTGTGGGGCAGCCATCCCAAACCAACAGCTCTGCATGATGCTACTATTTGCAGGCAGTTTGATATACATGGAATGAATTTGGTGGTCTCAGTTGAGTTCCTAGTAGACAGTCATCCCACAATAAAAAAGGACGTATTTTGACAACTAAGGGAAATTTTGTTTAGTCATAACAGAGGGGGTCAAAAATTGAAAGCATTCTCTTGCACCTGTAGATGGATTTTCTGTAGTGGGAAAATAGATGTATATTGTTAAGAATGATCAGAAAGACTTTCACTGTGCCTATTCTGTGGGTAAGGGCATGTAAGAGCTATGGCAAAGTATGGTCATGTGACTGTTTGGGTTTGCATATGTCTTTTCCCTTGGTTGTGTTGTTTGTTGTTGTTTTGTTTGAGGAACCAATCCCTACAGAAACTTATAAGTTTTCTACAGAAGTTTAGGTCACCCCCCCAAATAACTTGCAAATCAAACTGCCCTGCTTTTCACCAGGTGAGGGGGTTCCCTTGTGGCTATAGAAGAAGGGACAGATTATACAGTGGACAGGGTACAAACCTGGAACTTGGAAGACTCAGGTTTAACTCCCTGATCTGAGACAGACTGTGTGACACTTTACCTTAGAACTCAAAGATATTTAGTCACACAACTCCCATTGCATATGTTCTACAGATAAGGAACGTAGAGAACCTAAGATCTAGATTGTCATATGGGTTAATGGTACTGCCTTACCTCACATGGATGTTGTAAGGATAAATGGATTTGAGATTGTGAGATGCTCAAGGACTACAATAGTGGGGGCCCTGTACGTACCAAAGACATGTAGAATAACTGGCAGCTCTTTGGTTCAGGAGCAGCATTTATACTCTGAATCTGCCAACCAGAAGGTACAATGGAGTCCATTTACAGAAACAGAATATTTTTATATCCTCGTATATAAAATGTTAAAACATAACTTTATAGGGATCAGGTAGCTCCAGTCTTTCTAGTGTTAATTCAAGCAGAATGTCTGAAATGGAGAGAAGGAATGGTTCTAGAAATGTTGTTTTTTTGCATTTATTGGCCTGGATATTTTTACAATGAGTAAAGAGGTGGTATAGAATATCTTAAAACAAATAAACAAAAAAAACCCTCTTCCCTCAGAATATAAGCTATATAATATTCTTGTTTTTACTAAACAGAAAAAAAAATACAAATTACTCTTACAAGAATGTAACTTGCCTTTATATATCCCTAAATAATTCTCTGAAAATGATCATGACAAAATCATGGCCTCATTTGTTATGTCAAGGTAAAGGAGTAACTTTTTTTCTAGAAAAAAACAATGTAATAAAAATAAATGTGTATAGGAAAGGTTATCCGCTTGCCTGGCTGGGCACGTCAATCAAAATAAATTCACATATGTCAGTTATTGCACAAAGTCAGAGAAGAGAAAAATCCCTTTCCAAATAGCTTTTGTGCAAAGCTTCGGTGCATCAGCTGCTTGAATTCCCTACTTCATTTCTGGCGGGGGGGGAGCACCAAAAAAAGGACAAGTATACAACCAGTGACTACAATTTAAATGAGCTAATGCCAGTGCTTTCACAGGATATACGGAAATGAACATTCCATAATATTGTTTGCCATTATCATTTTTAGTTTAGACTTATTTTCTCCCCACCAGGAGACTCTGATAAGGAAATATTGCCCAAGGCAGTCGCATCCTAGGAAAAGAGTCTTGAGTAGCAATTTAGTATGATTAAAGTGCAATTTTTTCATTCAGTCCATCCTTTTGAGTCCATTCTGCCAATGTGTCAGCTGTATCACAGAACTCCAGACTTTCAGAGTACACAACTTCTTCTGAATATATAATTAGTCAATAGTCACTACCAAGGAGACTTTTATATATGCCCTAGTTGCCTCAGACTTGGTGTCATGGCTTTTACAGTATTCCCAATACCTACAATCGTAGATGAGCATTAGGCCTGTGATCAGATTCACATTTGCATCTCTGTATGGCCGGGAGATGGGTCGGGGGAAGCTGATTCCCACTGTTATATTCACTTCTTACCTGACCATAAAATATTGATGTATCTTACTTTATGATCCTTACTAATGTGTTCATGCTTTTTTTTTTTTTTTTTTGAGGCCACGGCTAAAGCTGTAGTTGAAATAAAATAACCATACTCTAAAATGAGTACCATTCCATATTGTTACAACAGAGACATGGGCAGGAAAATTCAATTACTAGGATACATTTATTTAAAAAAATAGTGTTTACAATGGATACTGATCTATTTGACTCCTGCATTGATTGGCAGAGTCTTCTAAAACTATAAAAGGCCTCAGATGCGGGAGGGACCACAGAATTCAGAACTCAAGATAGCTATGGACAAAGACTGGCAAAACAGGAGCTGGGTGCAGGTCATGGTGTCACTTTTTTTTTTTTTTTTTTTTTAAAAAAAGAAGCCACTGACCCCCGTATGAGAAATGCTGTATTGTTGGTGATGTAAATTGCCATATTTTATTTTCATATCAAATATGGCATAATTTGTGGCAATGAGAACTTTTTGCACTCCCTCTAACCTTCTGAGTGCTGTATTTCTTTGTCACAGTTTGTCCCTGTTTAGAATTTAAACTCTGAGTTTGGACCTGCCTCTCATTTTATAAAGCGTCCAGCCGAGGGAGGTCTAGATCCAGATTGGGGGCCACTGAGCACTACTAAAATTACAAATTGTCTCAGCTAAAAACCAGAAGCCAGCAGTAAAGATGAGAGGACAGTTCCATCATTTTGGCCTTTCGATTTAGTTCTCTGCTGCTTAGTACTAGTTATTTCCATAGTGTTGTCTTCTTACCTATGCATTGTTGTCCTGAAGTTTCACCTTGTTTTGAGGATAATGTCAGATAATTTAGAAAGATTTATTTGCAAGTCTTGACATATGGATGAGCAGAATGACATGCACTTGCTTTCTGGCAATAAGTATTCCTGTGCTGAAGTACAGATGGCTGAACAAAGATATCTGAGGAACAAAGAGCTCCAAATTTTTGATAATGAGACAAGAAATAGAATATATTCTGCCATTTAGTGATTAGCATGATTGTAAGGTTTTGTGAAATGAGGAAACTAAAATCTAGCTGTTTGTTCAAGAATTATTTGATTTGCTGTGTATTCCATTTGTTAAACTTATTCACTTATGACCCTCTCTTTGTGTCTAAAATAGCTTTTATACCTCCCTACCACAAGTGTATATACAGTAAACCCTTGATTTAACAGCAAATGGGGGGAAGGGGTGTCCATTAATGCCAAAAGTTTGTTACATCCGAATGGTTATACTGTATAATGATGCACTGACCTTCCCAGCCCATCACTCACTCCTGTCCTCTGCTCCCCTCTTCCCTTCCCACTTCCTGCCCCATTTGTTCCTTCACACCTCCACCTCCATCTCCTTCTCCCAATCACCAGGAGAGGAGCTGACTGCTGGCTTGGCTCCTTCCATCTCCAGCAGCTCTAAGTGCTGTGGCTCCTCCAGCTCCGAGCCGCCGGCGTGAAGGTAGAGCATGGCCACGCCCCAGTCTGCCAGCGGACAGCAGTCTCCAACACCATGGCAGCTGCTGCTCAGCACCACTGCAGGTAGCAGTGGTCAGGTGCCAAGCATGTGGGGGTGGGGGAGGAGAGCTCCTGTGCCCTGCCACAGCACCCCACTCCCAGCTCTTCTGGCTGCGGTGGCCCCTCCAGTCCTAGTGACCCCAGCCATTCTGGCAGCAGGCCTGGTGAGTCTCTGGCATTTACTTGTGTGGGGGGAAGAGTGGGGAGGCTGGCAGACAGTGTCCGTTATTCCCGAAGTCCGTTATATCAGGGTCTGTTAAATAGAGGGTTTACTGTATATTGATTTAAATATGCAATTCACTACATATTAAACAATAAGTCATTGATTCAAGGCCAGTTTAATACACATTTAAGGTAAATTTTAAGAGAGACTGCTTAATTGGATCCCACTGTTAATACTGGGATGGCTGCACCTATGTGTGTGAAATTTGTTCATTTTTTGGTTTTGAATTATTATTATTATTTTTAAGCAGAGTCATTCCATTCAGGGTTGCATACTTGAGACAGCTGTCCAGAGACCTATTCTACCTTCAATTAAATGTTGTTTCACTCTAAACAGTTTAAAAGGCAACAATTCTGTGTAAGTTTAAAAGAAATACACCTAAATGCATAGTGCCATCTGACTACCAGATAAATCTGGAGGAATCAACTTTGCTAGTTATTCATTTCTGTGGTTAAAATGTGTGCAGTAATTTTTTGCTCTTCCCTCCCAGTTTTTTCTTTTGTGCACCCACCAAATACATTCTACAGCTTAACTTTGAATGTATTCTACATGCCTCATGTGTTTTGATGAGACTTCAGTTTCCACATATCATTTCTTCAATCTATGACAAAAAAATCATAATGATTCACGAACTCCTAACTCCATATTTCTATCCAAGATAGTCTTTTATGGTGGAAAAATGGTCAGTTAAGATCAAGACTTTTTCCCTTTCTGAGAGATTTTTCTGCAGGTCTAAGGAGTTCTTACAACAGTTAAATTAAAATGTGTTTGTATAGTTTATTCCACAGTAAACCCTTTCATGCAGCTAATTAAAATGTACTGACTGCGGTAGCACTTTAGACTAAATAGTTAACTTTGCCTGAAAACACACAATAATACAAACTTATTATATTCATTAATTTGCAAGTATACCTGTTTAAGATATGACTAGAGAACAGATTATGACGAAGGATATTAAATGCAAATAAATAACAGGAAACCTCAAAATATCCCTAATAATACACATGCTGCCTTTGATTTTTGCCTGTCTTCTCTTTCTTACTAATGGGTCCTCCACATTTTCTATCTTAGAAGCTGTAAAGCCATAGAAAGAGGTCACTGGGAAACATTTAAAATGAGTAGGGAGCCATCACAACAAAAAGAACCAGTTGTTAAGAAATGTATTGTCACATCAGTGCCTTCAACTATCAGATATTCTCAACTAGTTGCAGTAGAGCTCAGTCATACAACTCCTATTAATCTAGTAAGTGACTGAAAGAGTGCACAAAGCCCCAACACACTTGAAATTAATGCATTAAAGAACTACTATCTACCATTACCACCAACACTGCCTACTGGGCTCTCAAACCATGCAAACGGGCAACAGTGTGAGATTGAACTACTAAAGACTGAAAAAGCGTTGCAACCAATACGGAGGACTACTTTGGGCATGGGCAGACATGTCCCATTGTGTCTGCAGAGGCTTGAGGGACTCAAGAAGGGGAGCAGGCAAGCTCAGTGGCAGAAGACAGGAGAGGAGATCTGACTTCTACTCTAAGCTCCTGAGGCCTGGATATATAGATGTGACCAAGTCTATAAAAAGGGATCTGTGACTCTACACTTCAGATTTATTTTTGTGTTTTTAATTCTTTATTTTTCCTGCAGCATAGAGATGGGACTGGTAGCAAATGATCCAGGGAGGCAGCCACAGAACACGTGAGGGTGCAGGGCTTAGCTGCCTATGATTATGCCCTGGATTGGAGCCTGTTGGAGAAGGTGGGCCTAGGCTTTTCCATCAGCCACTAAACAGGTATAAATATGGAATATTGGCTTCAGTGTGTATATATCCTGCAAGTTGAGGCTTGAAAACATCACCTGGTCAGAGGGCTGATTCACTGAAAGAACAGACTGATGCAGGGCAGTATGCTAGTAAGAAAGTACCATGCTTGCAGGGAAGAACACAACCTTCCATTACCATGTCTAATCACTAGTTGGCTCTGATGGTGAGTGCTCCACTGTATAGAGCCACATCGTACACAGTGGTATACGACATCTACATTGCTGCAAATATTGCACAGACTGTGAGGATATCTGGTATCTGACTACATTTACATAAGAATGGCACTTGTAAAGTCATATAATTCCACAAAATACCATCACAATTAATACTAGCTGCATTTTCCTTCAACAGAATAGGCAAGGATATGATTGAATGTAAGAGCACCATTGACTTTCATAATGCTACTACAGACATAAATAGTGCTATGTATAAGATCAGTCCTCACCCTGGCACTTGTGGAGGGGGTAGAATTCAGTTCTTTAAATACTCTTCTTGTCCAGGGGAAAAGGGGAGTGGGAGAGAGAGATTAAGTGGGCTTGAAAGAAGTACTTCCCACTCTGTGCCTCTTAAAACACCCATGCTATTGGAAGAAGAGAGGGAGTGTGCTATTCTAATTTGGGGAAACTCTCTTCAATGATACTTAGAGGAGTGGAGAGGCCTGCCAGCCACAGCTTGGTATTTTAAATATTCCTGGCCCTTAGACCAGGGAGGCAGGGCTCTGTCTCCCCTGACGGTATCCTCAGATTTAGTTAATTTTTAGGTAATTTCTGTTAGCTATGGTGTGAACCCAGCATAGCTGATAGGCAGGGCTAGAACAGAAGGCCCTGGAGTTTGGAGAGCAAGTTGAAAATTTTATGTGAGTTTTTATCCACTCCTAAACAACTTTTGGGAGGCTGAAGGGACTCTTACCCTTTTAGCCAATGGTTGGCCTTGCAACATCCCTAAATTCATAGACCCTGCTGTAGTATCTCCCAACCCATTGCATCCCTAAAACATGACTAGCTAGTGGTGTGGTTTTTTGTAGTCACATTCATTTTCAGTTACTTTCCTCACTGGTTTGTGCTTACATGCTCGGAGTCTAATTGATCTCCCTATGTGGAGTTGGCAAGAAAATTTCCCCCAGATCAGGTTTGCAGTCACATTGTCATTTTATTTCGGCTTTTCTCTGCAACACAAACCGCATGTCCGTTACTGGAATCATCTGGGTATATCTAAGTTTGGCTCTGGACATTGGTGCACTTTGGTTCCACCTATTTTTACTTAAAGTATGCAATAGTTTAGCTTCCTGTGGGCTGAAATACTTTGGTTGTTGGGTTTAGTGTATGAGTGCTGGATAGTGCTGGTGGTCTGTGATATCCACTAGGTAAGACTACATGATTTGGTGGCCCCTTCTGATCTTAAAACTCTGACTGTATGACACTAGCTATGGCCTTATCCCATTTGCCACATCTCTGCACATTGCTTTGGAGCCGTGTTTCCCAATTTTATTTGGCCCTGTAGCCCTTTTTTAGCTCAAAAGAATTTTGTGGAACCCCGGATGAGTCTCATATGGCTTAACCCCTCTCAGCCCCAAACCCACCCCCGCATCCTCAAGATTAACATGCCTCAGCCTCATACTGGCTCCTGGGACTAATCCCTACACCCAAAGAGGTTCCCAGCCTAACACCACCTAAACAAACTTCATCTGAGTTAGCTCCTCCCATTACCTCACCCAACATGGCAAATGAACCTACCTTAGCCACCACTGTTTCTCTGACTCTAGGCCCAAGGGTTCAATTTCATTGGCTGCCCTATGGCAATGTGAGAGGCCAGTCACAGCCAACGAAAGGTAAGGACAACACAGAAACCACAGGACCTGTCTGGGTCCCCTTCCAGACAGCCATTGGCTCTCCTTACCCTGCCCCTATTGTATACACACTGGCTACTTTGTGAGTGAGGGGCTCTCTGACTCCCTGCCCTGCCACCACTGAAATAATGGAACTAAATTCAGTTGGTTTAATGTCCAGATCCCTCCTGCCACCCTGCTGGCTGTTAAATCTATTAAATTTAGTTCTACTGTGTCAGCGGTGGCAGGGCAGGGAGCTGTAGAGGAGTCAGTGGTGGCTGTGTTTAGAGCCACAAATGACTCCTTAGAGCTGCAGGTTGCCAACCCCTGATAATTTTCTTGTGGAACCCTTATTTTCACTTTGCAGAAACCCAGGGTTCTGCAGAACACCATTTGAAAAACACTGCTATGGAGGGTCCTTTCATAGGCCATTGTTTTCTGATGTGCTGTAGTCTGGCAGGGAGACATTCTCTGTAGAAAAATCAATCTGCTGTCTAACCAGAAACCACAGAAAACTGTCTATTGTTAATGTGGGTACATTTAAAGAGTTTAGATACAAAACAGCCTTACTATCAGCATTAACCCTTAATTCAAGTAACTTCCCTCATACTTGTTTGCCTGCTACTACAAAAGTGCTGTAATTTAATAAAGTAGTACAAACCATACATTGAACTTGATCAAGATCTTTCTCAACAGTAATATTTCCTCAAAGTCCTTCCTTTAATGCATGTTTAATAGATCTTTGTGCATTTTTAAAATTTGTATTACTGCAGCTCAGGGAGGTATTGGTATTCTACATATCAGTATATCAGGCAACAATTGTGAAATAAGTCATTTCCTAAAAAGCAAAGTCAAATCACTTACTTGGTACATTAATTATTCATGCACAGTTAAGGCATCTAAATACTGAGTTGCAGATTAACTAAAAACGAACATGTCCCAAGCATCAAAGGGCTCAATACAAAGCAGAAATAAAAAGTAGTTGTATAAGATGTCTTATGAACATTGTGCATCAAAAGCCCAAGAGACCTGTCCAAATCAAGTCCAAGCCCGTGTTCCCTTTACAGATAAAATATCACATTGTGCTGTTAAAATCTGGAAAACTGGTGGAATGAACTACCCGAGTGTATTTTAATATTCCAATGTACCAGGGGTCGGGAACCCGCAGTTCCAAGCGCTGCCACCACCGACTCTTCTTGCAGCTCCAAAGGCTGCTGCTACTTAAACAAAAATATCAAATTCAGTTGCCCACCATTAAACCAACTGAAATTAGTTGTGTGTGGGTTTTGTTTGTTTTTTTTTTTTTATTTTGATTTTGTTTAAGCAGTGGCAGCCTCCAGAGTCACTCAGCAGTCAGTGGTGGCAGGAAGCCCTGGAGAGGAAAGCCACGGCAGGGCAGGGAGCCTCAGAAAAGAAAGCCAGCAGGGCAGGGAGCTGCCCACAGTGCATGTGGGGGAAGCACTAAGCCCACAGGGGAGCAGAAGGGAGGGGCGGCCTAGCCTGCCCTTGCCCCTGCCGTAGCTGCACAGCTCTGAGAAGGAGGATGTGGCCAGGGGGAGAAGGTGACCACTGAGGAGTTGCACATGCTGAGGCAAGTTAATCCTGGGGATGGGGGGTGTGGGGCAGAAGTCAGGACTGAAGTAGTTTAATCCTGGGGGTGGGGGGTAGGCTTGCGGGATGGTGAGTAAAGCCTGAAGATAGAGGGTGGATTTGGGGCCTGAGGCAGGTTAAGCCTGGAGAAGGTGGTAACTTGACTTTCTAATGGGTAAAATCAATGTGTGTATGCTGTTCTTAAAATAGGGGTGGTAAAAAGTACAGTTTGACATTATTTATTAAAGACTTTTTCATATTCACATGTATTGTTGCTCCTAAAGTATCTTTTTTTTTTTTGGGTAACTGAATTTGGAAAAAAATGGTCTTCTCACTATTTTGGTTGCAGACCCCTGGAATATACCATCTGAGAGTGCTAGGTTATGTATCGCTTTTTTTTAGCTGGTGGAGAATGAATGCACAACAAAGAATGTCAAGGACCTTATATACCTGTGTGTCACTTGCTTGCAAATACTTCTTTTATGTCTCCAACATATGGAATGTCTAGGGTCATTCTGCAGTTCTGGGAGCCATGTACAGCTGGTCACAAAATTCTTAAGACCACTAACTCAGGAGTTCTCAAACTTCACAGTGCTATGACCTCCTCTGGGTTTTTAAAAAAAAAAAAAAATTCTGTGTGATCATGGAGGCCCACCCAGTCCCTGCCAACTTGGTTGGGGGGTCAACATCCCACTGCCCTGGTGTGTATGTGTTGCGGGGGGGGCAAACCCAAGGGCTTCAGCCCAAGGCAGTGGCACTTGGGCTTAGGCTTCTGGTCTCAGCAAGTCTAAGCCAGCCCTGGCAACTCTGTTAAAATGGGGTCATGACCAGTATTCCCTCTAACTTGTTCCATTCATGTACAGAATAAATTTTATTATGTGCACTGAACATGTGTGGCTTTGTACCACCAATAGAAACACATGCTGTTGGCTGTGAGTGTTCTGCCCATCATCTGGGCTGCATTTGAATCTCTCCTGGGTGGCCACCCAAGCACTCCACTTAAAAAGAACACTGGTTGTGGTCCACTTTAGGGTCCCCCCGTTTGAGAACCACTGAGCTACCTACAAGAAGTCCTGTGGCACCTTATAGATGAACATATTTTGCAGCATGAGTTTTCGTGAGCAAAGACCTGCTTCTGAAGAAGCTTCTGATGCATCTGGAGAAGCAGGTCTTTGCCCACAAAAGCTTAAACTCTGTTAATCTAAGACCTGCTTCTCCAGATGCATCAGAAGCTTCTTCAGAAGCAGGTCTTTGCTCATGAAAACTCACGCTGCAGAATATGCTTGCCTATAAGGTGCCACAGGACTTCTTGTTGTTTTTGCAGATACAGACTAACACGACTTCCCCTCTGAGACTGAACTAACTAGAAACCTTTATTGGAATTGTGGGATCATTAACCTGAGGAAAGAGCCAAGTGGAAAATTAACTCTTCAGTAGTGAAATGTTGCATAATCTGGAGCTGGAAAAGTGTACAGAACACCAGCAAGGCTACAAGTAAGCAGAGAAGTGTTCTATGTAGTGCAGGCCTAGGACAAGGGAGATCCAGGGACAGCAGCATGGTGAACAAACTATTGCTTCCTTCCAGCTGTGAATGTGGAGGTTGCTGTTTTGGGTCTTGTTACAGCTTTCTCTTTTTGTTATCATCTCTGGCTCATAGACCTTGGGTACACTTGAAGATTCAGCTCCATTTTTGGCTTGTGAAGAAGTAGTTCTTTCAGTTCTTCAACTCACTCCCTATGCCCAGAGCCTCCATACTTCTGAAAGGTGAATAGATGTGTAGCAAGACACGGTTACCAGTTTGGTGTCTGGACATCTGTTCTGCTCTCTGCTGTGTTGTTAACCTTTGGCTGCATGCATGCTCCCTTTGGATTGCTGTGCTGGCTTCTGCAGTTAGCCAAAGCAAGAGAGATCTGGCAGCTCCCAGTAACCACAAATCAAGCAAAGTACAAAGGAACTGGAACCAGGTTTATCTACCTATCTCACAATTTTTGCTTTAACCCTCTGTTCAGGCTTTAGCTTCATCTTAGGCCTGTTAGCTTGCTATATGTTAACAAAGTATTGACCGTTGTTCAGGCCTTATGCTTTTAGGATTCACACCAGGCCCTCTCATTACTATAAGATGGTCCTCTCCTACTGCTTTGTCCAGTCTCTGTCTAGGTTGTTCTTGAAGGATCTGTCAGTGCGGGCAGAATCGCGGGCAATAAACCCCCCGCTGACCCCGCACCAGCGTTCCGTCCGGATCCCCACGGGGCCTCAGACGAGGGCAAAGAAGAGACGGCAGAAGCCTGCCGACAGGCAAAGGCCGCTCCGCTCCTCAGCAGGCTAACCCCACCCACCTCCGGCAGGGGGCCTAGAGACCAGCTTTGTGCTAGAGGGGAGAGGCTGGGGAGACGCTAATTCCCGGTAGGTCAGGAGCTGGCTCGCTCGTTAAAGGCAAGGGTGAGACGAGGAGAGGAAGATTGAATAAAATGATGATTATATTTATTAACAGCAACTTACAAACAAACAACACAGTATGTAAACTAAACTTATAGAACTATTCACTAACTTAACTACGTCTAATTATATTCTAAACACTTACACTAAATACCAACAAGAGTTCCATGGAAGGAGTTTGTGAGAGACTTTTCTTATAAAACAAAAAGGTAAAGAGACTTAATGAGTTTTGAAGTGAGTTTTTCTCCGAGCTAGGGAAGATAAATTAGCTTTTTACCCCTATATGCTCTGGATGGCTAGATGAGCCACCCTATTGGAAAACCTTGAGGTCCAGCCTATCAAGGTTTCCTCCCAGCTGAGATAATATATGACGGATTTCCCAGTGGGGATTGGAGAGAGAAAGAGGGAAGGTTAGGAGGAAGAAGAGAAACCTTAGCAATAACAGTTAACTAACAAGGCTTTAACTATGGGCTTATTAATCAATTGCGCAGCTCGGAGCAAATAATTTTAACTCCGGGTTATGGCTCTTAGTTGATCCGGTAAAACTGCAACCTGAGCCACAGTCTGTTAAATCCCCCTACACAGCCCGAATTATTAGGTTTTAGAGTTAGTGTCTCAGGGCGTAGAGGGGTTTTACGTGTCCAATCAGGTGTAAGGGTCCAGTCCGGTAGTCTAGTTGAGTGCGTTGGTCACGTCCGGTGAAGAAGAATCAAAGCGACAAGCAGCGAGAGCGTAGGTGCTGCGAAGGTGGCAGGCTCTAGGCTTCAATTGATGTGTGCGCAGTACTCCACCCTAAGGGTGAAGCCAGTTCGACACACACCAAATTCACCTTTGAGCTGCTTGTCGGTGGCGAGGTCGGGGGTGCCGCAGTGATTGACAGGCTCTGGGTGCTAACGGGCGAGAGCGCAGTACCCCACCCTAAGGGTGAGGCCAGTTTGCCCCTCACCCAATTTACCTCAGAGCTGCTGCCTAAGCTCTTTTAGTGTGAGTGATTCAGCTAGTACCTCAGCAGGGCGGACCCTGCTGGGCGGATGTGGAATTGCTTCAGGGGATCTTCAAAAAGGCAGGAGCTCTTCAAAAAGTCTTCGCCTCAGCTGGTACCAAGTCTCTTGAGCGCTGTGTGGCGCTGCCTTATATTCCCTGATCTTATGCATTATTCATGAGTTTATTTACATACGGACGTTCTGAAGGTCCTGCTTTCAAACAGGTCCTTCTCTAGAAGCTGCCTCACCTTTGTCCAATGAGGAGCCTGGATTTCAAATCCATGATTTTGAAATGTTTGTGAGTTCAGGTTACCGGTAAGACCAACTGACACAGAGTGACCGTTACAGGGGGCTGCTAACTGGCAGCCTATGTACCTTTTAGAGTCTACCTGCCCCTGTAATGATATTAAAGGCCCAAGGCATGTTTCCCCTGGCCCACGGGGACGATTATGCCCGAGGGATGAAAAATCCCTGACAGGATCCTGCCATACTTATAGAGTGAGTTGCAAAAGAGTGATCATTACAAATACGTCCACTTGTGTAAGGAATGATGGTGTCTGCTTAACAGTACAGGGTTAAACAACTGAATCTCCCTTAAGTCCCCATAATCATAAACTTCCGTTCAAATGCTGTTCTATGCAAGGGAAGGGGACAATTCTGGGACTGACTCAAGCAGGGGAAGATTTTCTGTACAGGCAGAGCAGGGATTCCTCTCCATATTTATGGCCAGAAGAAAGGGAGCTCCCAGAAAATGCATGTTTCTGTCTCAATCATCCCGATGAAAGAGGGAAAAAGATACTTTGGTCAGTGACAGCCAAATGCTGCAAGCCCAGGATGAAACTGGACTTACTCTATAGATTGTCCTTCTTCTGCCTTATCAAATATTATAGTTGGCTAAGTGAGGAGAGTTCAAAATAAAATTACTGTTCTGCAGCAAGGTTGAAGCTTACAGTTGGAAGCAATAACAAAGAAATGACTAGCTGACTTTTGATCCTTCTTCCCTATCAGGAGAAGAGCATGGTACAAGTATTGCCATATTTTGTTTGCCAGCTGGGCTGAGGAGACTGCAACTTTAGAAAAATAGTGTTTTAGAAAACGTGTTTCTTTAGGAATAAAGAATATGTTCCTGTTCACTGTTACAAAATTTGTTTAAAAAAACTTTGTTATTGCCTTTATATTGAGTAAGTTACATGCCAATGTACTTATTGCTACATCTGATTATTCATAGAACTGTAATATGAACTTTGGTGCATAATTTTTATCTTTAAAAAAATCTCTAATTTTCTTGTGACAAAATGAACAATCTGCAACCAAACTATTAATCTATCAGGAAATTACATTCATACCATTCATATGGATTGTATGTGAAACAACTTCTTGCATTCCTCCCAACCATCATTCTGCATTTAGTACATAAAATCAGTTTTGTTGAAAACAATACATTTAGATAATTAAGTGAACCACTTATGAACTTTATGTTATGTAATAAAATATGCAACCATATATAAAATGGAAATAAGATTTCCATTAGACCATTTTATAGTGTTGGACAGCTTCCCTTAAAAAGCAGAGGCTTAATGAATGTGTTATGTAGAAGAAAATGTGGTGGGGGGAAAGAACAAGATTCAAAAAACAAAGTTACTGAGTCATGAGTTTGTGCCTGTGTAATGATAAACAGTACTAAAGCAACATTTATGTGGTAGGTAGAAATAGCTGTAGGGGAGAAACTGTAGTGTGAGTTCACTGAAAATATACAGCCTTGGAATATTGAGAGACATTCCAGCAAATCCAGCTTTAATCCCAGTGCAAGCTAAGCAACGGTCAGCACTATGAATGCAAAGAAGCATGCTCAGCCTATTGATTCTGTTTTATGACATTTCTTTTATTGGAATCTAGGCTAAAATACATTTCCCCTCTAAGGCTTCTTTAGGAAGTCTTACTGTCACTCAACTGCAATAGTTTTCTTCTCTAGTCACCATACAAATAAGAACTTAATTCTTGCAGTAAGTAAACTCTGCCTTAACTGGCATTCTATCATTCAAAACTCTCAAATAACCAGCATTTTGACCACAAGTAAATTTTACGTATGTTTTCCATAAGTATAGCATAGTGAAAGTACAACTAAATACAGTAAGTTTACATTGTACAATACTACTGTTGGTAAATAAAGTGCCCTGCATACCTTTTTGTTGCTTCTTAATATCTGATCTTGTTTTTCTTTAGTGTTATACATTGCCAGGTATACCTCTAGTATTATCCAGAATATTTGAATATCTAGCAACCTCCCAGTCCTAGGGCTGCTGAATAGGAAAGAATTTACGGTATTTTTCTTCAACTTTCCTTTTTTAACTTATTTTTTTTTCTACTCTCATACAACTATTCTTTCTTTTTATGCATCAGGTGGTGTGTTGTCTGCAAGGTGATCTAGAAAGGAACTCCTGAATGTACAAGTAAAATAGTAAGTGGGCAGGGTTTGGCTTACCAATTGGAAGAGTTTACATTTCAAAGATGGAAACGTGCATTTTCCCTATTGTGATTTGCCTGTGGAGACTTGTCTAGTTCCTTGTAGATTGCTTCCTAAGGCTTATGCAAGTGGATAAAATTTGTCCTTCAATAGCTGTGTGGGAGAACTTTAGTACCTCAACAATCTACTTCATGTTGAACACTAAAGCAGACAATTTTGCCTTCCAAAATGCTTCTGTTGTATACACTTGGATGCTGATTGAAAGTATTATCTTAAGAGACTCATGTCTTCTAAATTAAGAAAATTGCTCCTCTTTTAAAGCCTTTTTTGTGCTTTTATACTTCTTTTACTATCTTTGTAGCAACAGGAGATAACTAATAAATAGCATCATTCAATTCCATGGTGACTGTCTCCTTTTCTTATTTATTAAACTAATGAACACAAAAAAATAAACAAAAGCCTGAAGGTTCTTAGCAAGAACTAAAACTAAATGTCTGCTTGGAGAAAAGGATTGAAGCTAACGTGGGAACAAAATGGCAAACTACACTGCTGTGAAAATAGTGTAGTTCAGCTGTGTAAAGAGGTGGGAATGAGATTTGGGAAGGTCCAGTTATAAGGTATAATGCCTCTGTGTAGTCCTTTACCATTCAGCCTTTCTGCAAGGCATTGCTCAGGTGCTAGTCTGAACATCTGCCACTTTGTGTCCTGTGGTAGGAATACATGTTGTGGCAAGTAGGTACAGTTATGGAAAAGAAATCTTTTATGCATGCTAAGTGGCCAGTGTTACAAACTGTGGCTCCAGAGACTGATGTGTAAGTAATGTGGGCCCAGCTTGCATTCCAACACCCTCAAGTTACAGTGATTCTTACTGGAGACTTGACGCTCTTTTCTCCAGTTCTACTCATGATAAAGGGTGGATCTTTGCTGCCTCAGCATCAGTGATACATGAGGGCAGGGACAAATGAGGCCAATAAACAGCTGCTTCAGCCAACAGAGTGAAATAGTTTTTGTAGTTGTTGTTGTAGGAGGAAGTGCAGGGAGAGATTTCCCTTTCTCATGGTGGTGCAGCCTCTTGCTTCTGCCCACTGTTCAGTTTGGCTACTTAGGCATGAGATTTTGATCCAAGATTATTATAAGATATAGACAGAAATAAGGCAAAATCAGTTTACCCACTCACATGTTGTGTATTTGAAATTCTTCTCTTGTGATTGGGCTCATGTTCTCCTTAGTAACTGCTACAGGAGGGGAAAACTTCATAGGAAAAAAACATGGCAGAACGAAGTGAGAGTGAATTTACAAATAGAGAGACATTTCTAAGAAGAAGGCACACAAGATCCCTGTTATGCTGGCTTCATTTTGCAGAGGGAAGGAGTGACATGGTGGATAAGGCTGTTATGCCTGATACAGATTGTAGACTATTTTCAGCCAGAAAAATATATTCTATAATTACACCAGGCTGGATAAAAAATTAAACTACAGAACACAAGGTTGAAATATTTCAAACCCTATGAACACTTCAGGTTCTTATAATGTCTATGTACATCTAGATCTTGAAAGACAGTGTGAAACTATAACCCTTGCAGCCTTTAAACATGAATACTTTCCTACCAGGTGGGTAGTTAGTTTCAAGAAGTGGTCATCTGACTGATGTGGATCATCGCCCAAGAAGAGCTCTGGGTATTACTTTTCAACATAGGTGGAGCAAGGAACAGAAAGGATTATCGGGTCCAACAAAAATTTGTGGAGCCCAAGGTGGCACCCTGACAGTGGAGCCTGGCCAGTGGGTGAGGCCCAAAGCTGCATGCTAACAGTGGGGCCTGACTGCTTCAAGCATGGGGCCCTTCATCTTTAGGGCTCAAGACAACTGCCTTGCCCTAAGGCTAGGCCTGATGACTAATCATTTCCTGCTATGCTAATGGTCATATGGACTTGCTGGAAAGTAGAAAGACACTTCATGGTGTTTATCTGAGACAGGTACTCAGTGTCACCAGGAGAAATCCCAGGTGGGCAGTTCAGAACCTCAGTCATCATCTTCTAATTGTCTTTGAGTTTCAGACACAAACTGACAGAATCAGACAGGTCTTTTTATCCTATTTTTGTTTGATTCTCTCAAGTTTGCTTCTATTACGGGAGGTGGTAGCATGGACCAATCAGTAGGTGACCATTATTTCTCTGAAAGATTGGAAATGCCCAGCCAAAAGGTAAACTGTGCAATCAGGGAAGAGATATTCACTTTTGAAATCTTGCATCTGGAACTAGATTTTTTTTCTAGTCTTTCTGTGCAACATACATTACCACACCAGCTTGTATAAGAAAAATTATGCCATAAATGTTGGTGCAAACTTTGAATACCAACCAATTTGCTTTGGGCAGCAATTTACTTCCTGCAAGTTTTTTCTGGGAGCTTTTCTATGGTGCATTCCTTGGCCAATTTTGCAAGTAGACTTCCTCAAGCTGCAGTTTTCCCATTCAATACTCTGCTGGCTGTAGAAGTGTCCAGTTTAAACTTTATATGCAGTAGAACCCTGAGATGTGCACATCTCAGGTAAACATGACTCTGAGTGATGGGGAGCTGGTGCCTGGCTTCAGGCTGACCACCACTCAGGGGAGCTGGGAAACTGACCAGTGCTGCAGCTGTGAGTGAGAGGCTGCTGGGAGCCAAGCACCAGCTCCCCACCACTCACAGGACTGGGGAAACTGAGAGTTTCATGGTTCCTGTCAGGGTGGTGGCCTGACTCTCGGCTGGGGCAACTGACTAGTGCAGCAGGGCTGGTCAGTTTCCCCTCTCCTGTGAGCAGCAGGCAGCTTCACTGGTCAGTTTCCTGGCTCCCCCAGTTATTCAAAATTTGACTTATGCGGGGTTGCACAAGAGCTCAACCTCCATGTAAGTCGTGGGTCTACTGTATTTTATAGAAAGTTCATATATTTTGTAATTTTTTTTAAACTGGTCATTATATAATGCAGTATTTTCTGGAACTGTTGTTTAGCAGACCAGAAGGGATGTAATAAATCTTCAGTTTCTGTTCCTCTTGTTTAACAATGGTAGGACCTTAGTGGGTCTTGCTTAGCTAAGTCTGTGCATTATTAACCAAACGTTGTATTTCTGATTATTCCATTTTGTGGTCAAGTATTCTTATAAACATTCTGTGTCTTTGCATTTCTTTTTATTTCCTGCTTCTTTCAACATGGGTGTATTTTGCTAACTTAATAACATAAACATGCTTGATATCAGACATAACCTTATGTCTTTACTTTATCACCTAAATTAAAAGAAAACACGCATACAACTTTTTTCATAAAATTCCCCATGAAGTAAATCCTGTAATTTATATTTACGATATTTTATCCAGTGCTGTATCATCTATAGATGACTTAACTTTTATAAAAATAATTTCATTATAATATAATATTGGATTCAAGTTCCCCATTTTAATACTATATTTGGAACATCATATATCAGTGTTTGATATTAATTGATTAATTCATAGGAAAAAGGAGATGTCTCATTAGCGGTACCAATGGTTCACTCTATAGGAGAAAGACTGCAGCAACTCTTATTTTCTCTGAAATTTAGTTGTTAGCCTTTGGGGTTTTAGTCTCCCAACCCTCTGTTCTAGCATCTAAAAAAATTTAGAGACTTGGGAGATTCTTAAATAGTAGTGACTCACAAATGTTGCTTTCTTTACTACATATCTGAAGAAAATTAAACTAACCATTTCCAGGATACTGACACTCTCAAAAAGGTTGATTTAATTTGTGGGTAGGACTCTAATTGTAATTTTTTTTTGGTTGATTCATCTGATGTGTTTAGCATTTTTAAAGAAGTTCATAGTTTAAAGCTGGGGGTGGGAAATAGGCAGCCCATAGGCCAGGTGCAGTTCACCAGTATGAGCCCCTGATGGGCTACCAGATGCTTTAGGTACCTGAATGTCCACAGGTATGGCCACTCGCAGCTATTGTTGACTGCAATTCACTGTTCCTGGCCACTGGAAGCTGTGGGAAGTGGTGCAGGCTGGGACACACTTCTGACTGTCTTTTCCTCACTGTAGAAAATATAAACAGCTTCAATTCCCTTTTATTTTTAGTCAGTTTTTCTGCATGTCTGTCAGTACACGCAATAAGCCTGTGTTGGCTTTTAACCCTTCAAAGGAATTTAAAAACAAAACAGTCCATTACAAAATGTTCATTTATTCAAAATTTACATGCATATTGGGTTATTACAAAGCCAAAGCAATTTTTTCATGGTATTAAAAAAAAAAAGGGAAATGGAATGGAAATAAAGGATTCATCTTTGCAAATCAGACAAGAAGCAGACAACAGCGTACTGTAAATATTGCTATTATAATTATTGCCACCTAGCTGAGCTCAGGGGGGCTCTGGTTGCCCCATTCATATAAAATGATCGTAAACAGTGCTTATTGCAACATGGATGCTGTAGCACAGTCTGCTTCAGGATTCAGGAACTGATTCTCCATACTGCAGCTCAGTCTTTTGTGTCTTATAAAAATCTTTAATTGAGCTGTAGTTCAGTGCATAATGCATTTATTTTTGCCTTCACAGTAGCTCCCAATGATGTAACATATGCTTTGCTTGTCTGCTTCTTGCTATACATATTTGCTTTCCTATTAGTTTGAAGATTTCAGAATGAATCCAACACAGCATGTCAAGCCATTCCACTCCCTGCCCCATTGTGAATTGCTTTTCGTCCCTAAGGATCCCAAAGCGTTTTCAACATGGAAAAAAGGAGGTTTAGACAGGAGGCATCTCCTCACCTTCCTCCCACCCTCAGTGGTTGGCAGACTTGTTAAACTTCTGTTTTGTCCTCCCCATCCCTTGCTGGCAGTCTTATTGGAGAGTTCTTGTGGGCATTTCTCCACCAAGACTGGCATCTGGATTTGAAATAGTTCCTTTTATGAGACCTGTCTTTGCTACTCACATGTCCTCATAACAGGCACATTTGTGCTGAAGAAATACATGTGCTTAGCCTTGAATCTGCTAGAAATCATCTTGGGTTGCCAACTCCCCCACCTGAATGGATCAGATGCTATTTGTAGCAATGCTGTCCTGTCCAGGAGAGTTGGATACCCTATATCAGATGTGTATTGCGCTGGTATGGCATAACTGCATTGTCTATCACTATGCTTGTTCTTTTCTTCCCAGTAGGCTAGCAAGAATATCCATTTGTCCTACAGGCAGGGAAACAAGACCAATGACTTGGGGTGGTGGAAGCTTTGCTAGGAACACTGACTGAATTAACACATGGTTGGAGCAGGATGTGAAGTTCTCAGTGGGAGGAGGGAGTGGTTAGCCAGTAAGAAGGTGAGAGAAGCAAAACTTCTCAGTGGCACTGGATCCACATAATGGAGAAGACATAGAATAGGTAGTCCAAGTAGTTAGAACTTGGACGAGAAGAACGTGAAGAAGAGATCTTACTGATAACACTGAACTGATTCTTGGGCATAAGCATACCTCAGACAGAGGAGAAGCCACATCCACAACCCCCATCCTGTAAGTTGTCCTCCTTCAGCCACAATGTGGGTACTGATGGGGTTGGGTAGAGTAGGGTTCCCAACTTCATACTTGCACCAAACAAAGCTACCTTCCCTCATGGTTCCTCTGAGGTCCCACCTGCCCTTCTCCAAAGCCCTAGCCCTGCTCACTCCATGCCACTTTCCTCTGTTGCTCGCTCTCCTTACCGTCTCTTACTTGTTCCTCTTCCCCAGGCTGACTCAGAGGAGTGGGATGTATGGGGTGAGAGTTCTGCCTCAAGGTGTGGGCTCTGGAGTGCTGGGAATAAGGGTTTGGAGTGCTGGGAATAAGGGTTTGAAGTGCTGGAGGGTGCTCTGATCTTATGCCAAGGAGTTCAGGGAGTGTGAGGGGGATCAGTAGTGGGCAGGAGATGAGATGTGGGGGCCTCAGGGTGCAGGCTCCAGAGAGCACTTACCTCAAGCAGCTCCTGGAAGAAATAGCGCATCCCTGCCAGGGCTTCTATGCAGCAGCACAATCTGCTCTTCCACAGGTGCTGCACTACAGCTTCCATAGGTTGCAATTCCCAGCCAATGGGAGCTGCAGTGAGCACTTGGGGCAGTTGCAGAATGTAAAGCCACTTGACTTCCCTAGAATGTAGGATCGGGGTAGGGGATGTATTGCTGCTTCCAGGATATGCAGAGCCAAGACAGGCAGGGAGCCTGCCTTAGCCTCATTAGACTGCCAATTGGGCTTTAACAGGTCGTTTGTCAGTGCTGTCTAGAGCCATTGGAGTCACTTTTTGCTTGAGCATTTCTTGTTGAAAACCAGGCACATGGCAACCCTTCTCAGTGAGTACTTGATGGACATATAGCACGCCTTCAGAAGTAGCCCAGGCTGAGAACAGAGGAAGGGAGTGTTTCAATAAAGAGTTTGGTTCCAGATGGCTGAGACACAGGTAAAGGAATAGAAGATGAAATGAAAAATGGAATGAGAGACTTGAGGAAAGAAATGGTGGGGGGAAAAGAAGAAAAAAAATCAATTTTTTTTGGCGATGGCTCCTGCCATCACTGACACATCCTTCCTTCTCTGACACCTCTCTTCCATTTCAGCAGCCATTAGCAAGGTTTAAGTTAGTTTTAACAAATGTTGCAATGAGTTGGCAGATACAGCATTTTTAGCCTATTGTTCATGATGAGAACTCAGGTAGGGTAACCATGGATTTGTTGCCTCCCCAGTCACTACTACAAGTTCACTGTCAATCCTATTTTATAGATGTGGAAATTTAGGCAGAGAATTTAAAAGATTTGCTCGAGGTTACTGTTACAGGGTGGCACTCACCTACCACAAATGCCCCAGTCTGTCAAAGTGCATTTGCCTGCACTTGCTCTGTTCTTCTGCCCTTTTTGGCTACTCAGCCCCCCACCTGAGTCACTCTGTGTGAATCAAACAGCCCTTCTGGGGTACCTGTCTAACAGAGGCCCATCCCATTGCCCTCTGTGTAGTATCTGAGTTAGCTCTGTCTGATTCTCACTCTGCTTGAAAGTGGTGCCTCCAGGTAAGGCAGTCATCCTTACCCTATGGCTCTATAACCACTACTCGGGGTTTGCCCTTCCAAATGGCACAGGTCTAGGAAAAGCAGCATGATTTAAGTGCCGTTGCACTCTGATCATCTACATGTGTCAAAATGTCTGATGCCATTAGCAGGTGGGTGTAAGTTAGAGCAGCCCTAAGGCTCCAAGTTGGACTGGTGATTGAGCTGCATTTAACAGGCCACGGGAGGAGAGAACAGTAAAGGTAGCATATGTCCAAATCCTGGCTTCCTCTATGCTAGCAAGTTCTTTCAAAAGATTTTTTGAAAGAAGGGAGCTCTTTCGAAAGCTCGCACAGAGAATCTACACACACAAAAGTCCTCTTTTGAAAGTAAATCAAAAGAATGTGGTGCTCCTTTTTGAAATCACTCTTCCTTTGTTTCAGGAAGATCGCCCCCTTTCGAAAGCTTCTTTAGAAAGAAACCATGCATCAGCACTCAAAGAGCAGCCCTAATGGGGCCTGATTTTTTCAATCCCAGGCCTGCTCTTTTGAAAAAGTGGGGACTGTGTGGACGCTGTCTTTTGAAAGAGCAGATTGCTCTTTTGATCCGCTGTTTTGTGTGCGGATGCACTCTTTCAAAAGAAGTTCTTTCGGAAGAGATTTTCCAGAAGAGCTTCTTTTGAAAGATCTCTGTAGTGTAGATGTAGCCCCTATGTCCACCTTAGCTCCTGTGCTAAGTGCAACTCAGCTTCACCATAAAATCTGGACTTTTACTTCAATGGATTTGCAACCTTTTATACCAGCATAAAACTTTGTTGTTTAAAGCTTGGCAAAAGCAATTTAATACAAGGAAATTAATTTCATAATATATTTGTAAACTCATGGAAATAGAAGATGATGATGGCAGAAATAGTCATAGATATTGAACCATAGTTACATAAGTAGATTCTGCTAAGCTTAGATTTTAATTTTATTTACATTTTGTTGGCACACAATATGAATGACTGTTTATTTAGCATGGCATGTTACCCTTCAGTATTAAGTAGCTCCTTTATTTGTCAGGACTGAAAAGAGTGGAATAAAATTCAACCAAAAGCTAACATATCCTCAAGAAATGCTTTAAGCTGTGCTAAGAAAATTAAAAACTTGGAGACATTTTATTAACATTGAAGAAAATATGAACAATTATATTATTAAATGAATATAAACTGTCCAGCCTATTAAAATGTCAGACTTCTTTAAATCTGGAATTAGATTTTAAACAAAAAGTCAAAAATGTATTAACCAGATAGAAATCTCTAGTGTACCAATGTGGGTTTGTAGATTATATTTCACACTGTACAGCTAAATAAGTCACATAAAATGAAAAAGAACTGTAAGGAACTTATGCCAATGCAATTAGTGCTGTGTAACCCTGAACTAGGAGAAACTCAACTTTATTTTTTAACTCTAAACTCACCTCAGGTTTATTAAAAATTTTGCTAGGCTTCCATGATAGGGTGCATCTGGCCCTTCATGGGCCCCCTCTTGGACACTCTGAGGTCCTTCTGTACTCCTACCCAAGAAAGGAGTGAATAAGCTGGGGGTCCTCCAGGCTTGCCTAGAAAGGCTGGATGGGAACAGCCAATCAAAGCCCATTGGGTTCAGATTAAAGGAACTTCAGGGTGAGCAAGAGAACTTCTTAGTGGTTAAAAGGAGCTTGAGTGGGTGTATTTACTGGAGTGGAGATGAGGGAGGACCTTGGAACTTTAACCCTAAGGCTATGGAGGTAAAGGTACTAAGTGGGAAGAAGGACAGGAAATGCAGCACCAACATTTAACTTAAAGAAAGCAGTATGTGGTTGCTGCATTTAGAGTCCCTGGACTGGAAACTAGAGTACGGGGGTGGTCCTGGGTCCCCTGAGTATGTTAAGCCTGAGAAAGGAACATAGTCTCTTCAGAAGCCCAAGTGAAAGGCTGGAATTGAAGGGCCCAGAGATACGTTTAAAAAAAAAAGCCTCATAAGGACATATATCTTGTCTGAACTTTTTGTTGGCTTGGAAGTGATCTGTTCTTTGCTGTATGATTTGTTCAGAATGCTGAGCCCCTAAAAATCCACAAGTGAGGTTGATAACCTAGAGGGGGCACAAAGAGTGGAGGGGGGAAGACTGTATTCAGTGTAGCAAGTGCTGTATTCAGTGTAGCAAGAGGTGAGAGCCCCTTGTTCCAGGTTGGCATGTCTTTTAAATATTTTGAGAGAACCGAGTGCATGTGTCAAATCAGCTTTGTATCAAAACCATGTGGAACTTGTAATGTTTAAAAACTTATGTACTTACTAGGAATATTAGGGGTATGGAGTGACTGCAAAACACTAGTGAACACTCATAAGTTAACTGGAGTGATATTATAAATAAAATTTGCCTACTTCTCCATTATCCTTCACATTTAGTTACTTAAATACATGCAAAATGGAAGTAAAACTTTATTCAGATAGACTAGTATCACTTCACTCCTATGTTGACCTGTTGCCAGTCACTACCCAAGATGCAAGGTAACAGGCCCAATTTCTATAAATGTGCAAGCTCTGAGATATTAGCATGAATACTATCCTCCCATTTAAACTCAGTGACTGGCCAGGCCAGTCTGTTTTCATGACCACGTCTGTGCATGGATCCACTTGCAATTTATTTTCCCCACTCTGTTGTAAATTGTCAAGGATCAGGTTAGTTAACCAACACACTGGTATTCAAATGTGACACATTAACATGTGGTTTGAACTGGGATGTGAATTTTCTGGGTCATTGTAGGGGCTCTTTTGCAGACTTGGCTTAATCTAATTCTTGACCTCCCCTCCGCAACCCCTCTACTCTCTGATTTGCTCACCTTGATAATTTTTTTTTTGATTTGTCAACCTTGATTACTATTTTTGGTTCTCTATGCCTTAAATATTGAATCTGTTCTGGTATGCCTATGGTCTGAAGAAGTGGGACTGTCCCACGAAAGCTCACCTAATAAATTATTTTGTTAGTCTTTAAAGTGCTACTTTACTGCTTTTTTTGTTTTGATAGTATATAGACTAGCACGGCTTTCTCTCTTACTGGTACTGTAGATTTGTGCACCAACAGCTAATGCAGTAAAGCATCTGAAAGGTTAAATTTCTGCTTGGGACTTTTTTTTAACATTTGTTTCTTAATTTATTCTTTTACTGGTCTAGATGATAAGCAGGAAAGGCGCTCCTTCTCCCTAGCAGAACACAACTGGGGAATAGAGAAGAAATTCTTCATGTGGTTAATTTCACCTCCATGCATCTCTGTACCTAAACCCTATTTTCAAAAGGGAGTTAGGCACTTAGGCCCATATCCTCAATCTAGGAATATAATATGTGAATATATTTTTTGGGAGACTAAATCCCAGTGACTTTCAATGAGACAGAAATTCCTTAGACTAAATTGCTTTTGAAAATGTATACCCATAGTCTGGGAGTGCACAGGTTGGCAGGATCAGCAGCAGCATTCAGGCACTGAACATGAGGTACTGTCCATAGCAATATTGACTACCACAACATTCCTGTGAAAACAGATTGTCAGTTTTATAAAGTGCCATTGAGTAAATTAACCGATTTCTATGATGAATCCTGAATTTGATTTTCCACTCAAAATACTATATATCCTTGAGGGCCTCCTGAATATGAATTAGAGTAGGAGATTTTCAGGTTTATAGAATTTATTATGGGAATGCCCATTAGTAACCCCATTTTGGGACACGTCGCTTTTATTCTTAATATAAGTAAATATAACAATGTGGAATATAGGAATCAAAATCATTTGATTTTTGCAGTTATCATTAAAAACTTTAAAAAAAGTAGAATAAAATAGTTCTACAAGCTGTTTTGCAGTGAATTCCATGATTATTCCTTGTATTTTTGCATTCAGCCTGCGTAGCATCTTTTCCTCATGCTCTGTAAACATGAGCTAAAATTGTCCCTAAGCACAACACTGCCAATTTTTTAAAAAATGCTAACAATTTTTGGAAACCTTAGGTGACAGCATTGATTAGCTCTTGCCTAAGGGTAGCAAAATGTGAAGTATTTCTTGTGTATAAGGTAAAGAAATAGTTTCCCGTAATCAGAGTTAACTGCCATTTCTAGGCCTCTGCCTTGATTAAGGGGATGCAGAAGAGCTCCGATAGTCTACAAAACCTTTCCACTAATAATCAGCCTTATTCTCATCAATATACATTACAGAGCATTTCCAGTCCACATGTGGTTCTATATGACTTCTATTGGCGACACTGGTCTTACCACAGTATTCTGTTCTTTTTCCCCTTCTGGCTCTTTAACTCTTCAGAGCCACCTGTGGATCTTTTCTCATTCCAGTTCAACTGTAATTTCAATTAGTGAGAATTGCAGTAGTCAGCACATCTTCAGGACCAGGTTGCTAAAACATTATTCATGTAAGTTAATAGTGAAAATTTCCAGGGCTTTGGATCAGGCTCTTAATGAATAGCTGGTCTCTGCAATCTGGTAGACAATTTCTTAGACAGACATACACATCTGTTTGGTACACTTCCAGTTAAAGTTGTGCTGCTCTTCTTCTGTTTTTAATTCCAGGAGTATTAGCATAGTTATGTGGCCATAATTCTTTTCCTCTAATTTGGTCTCTTTTGTACATTTAAAAGTACGTAAAATACATTATTAACAGGATTCATAGACTCTCATAAATGGAACAAAGTAGGCTTTATGCAGTGAAGAGAACTCCTTCAGTCATTCCCCACCCCCTTTAAAAGTATAACTAAGGTGACCATCTGTCCCATATTTGGGATGCCTACTTATTTTTCAGAAGGGACTAATTGTCCTGTATTTGAGCCCAACCCTGCTGACCTTTTCCCATCAGCAGCTGCACAGCTGCAGCTGTGCTGGAAGGTTACTTCCCCAAGCCTTGGGGAAGTGGGGTGGGGGGAGCATGGGTGGCTGCTGTGTCCCTGCCACTTTCCCAGGGCTCAGGGAGTGCTGGCAGCTGCTGCTTTCCCTGGGGCGGGCTGGTAGCTGCTGCTTCCCTGGGCTCCTGGGGAGGGCCAGTGGCTGCCACAGCCTTCTTGGCTCCCTGGGGGTTGGTGGAGACGCCCCTCCCCACATATCTCCCTGTGCTGTATTTGGGACAGGGAGATATGGTCACCCTAAGTATAATCTGTATGCATATTTTACACAGTTGAGGTGGCCAGATATCCTCCTTTTAAAGGGACAATCTGGTATTTAAACCCACCTTCAGGGGTCCCAACTTTTCCCTAAAATTTAGCAAAGTGTGTCATATGTTCTTTCTTCCCACATTAGTACTGGTGGATTCTGCTGCTGGCTGGATTCCTGCTCACCAGCCATCCACCAAACATTGGTGAGTGGAGGATCCAATAGTCAATGTTGATGATAGGTGTGCAAGGATGGTGCTGGGGCAAAGCTATAGCACAAGGGGCCAGGCTGTCCCCACTGCCAACCTGTCAGTGCAGCCCCCACTGCATGCTGGCTGTCAGCAAGCAGGCCTTCCCCTGCCCCTATTTCCTGTCCCATTTCCAGCTGGCATTGGCTGTTCATTGCAAGCTGTGATGGCTGGTGAATGTGGGCAGGTGCCAGGTGGTGGCCACTTATGTGCTGACTTTGCTGCCCACCCATTAACCCTTTACATGCTCCCTCTCTAGCTGTCCTCTCCTACTTTGCCCTTTCTCCCACTAGGCCTGCTGCTGCTCTATATCCCCTCAGGAGGGACATATCCTACTACCAGAGCTATGCAGAGATCCAGTCCCTGGTCAGAGCACTCAGCTCACCAGCAACCAGCCTCTTTGCACCCTGGACCTGCAGACTTGACAGCAGCTCTTTGTGAAGGAGTTTAGCACCCTCCTCACTACCCTACCCCCACCAACCATCCTGGGTCCTGTCCACAGGAGGCACAGGGCTGCTGTGTCCCATAGGTACCCTCCCCTGTTGAGGCACTTCTGTGCCCAGTTTTGCTGAAGCCTCTGCAACTAGATTCTCTGGGCCCTGGTGCACAAGGCATCTTTAGGGATTAACCCCTTCCTCCCTGCCCTGTAACCAGGGAACAGGAGGCAGCTGGGATGTCAGAGGCCAGCAGCTGCCTGGAGGTGTTAGCTGCCTCTCAACAGTGTGTGTGCAGGAAGACACTAGCTGCTTTCAGAGGTGGGGTGGGATGGGATGGACGAGATGAGTTCAGATGTCTCCTGCAGCTAGAAGTGGATCCCCTCCCTTCCCTTGCACACAGTGCTGGAAGGCTACTGCTGGTCTGGTATTAACCCTGGCAGAAATCTGGAGGGCGGGCATGTCATTCTGTGAGCCCTGCACATGTTGCTTCAGGCAGATGTGTCACCAGATGCCAGGAGAGTTGGGTCTGTACTGGGGCTCAGCCCAGCAAGGAGGGTTGGGTAAGTCAGTCCTCTTCCACTCCTCCCATGTGAGAGAGGTATATGGGACAATACATAATGTGTCACCTCTCCTCATGCAAATCCCAAAGCCTTAAAGACAGGAGGTATATAAAAGGAATCCAACTATGCAATATTTCTCTTTAACAGGGGTTCAGTCAATTGAATGTTAAATTGAATGGTGGTACTGCATAGTCTTGACTGTTGTTGATCTCACCTGAATGAGTAATTTTACGAGGTGCCCTATATTCAGCAAAGGGAAATACGGTCACCCTATGCATAGCTTTTGTTTTTACTTCATTGTGCATTCTTCCTGTTTAATCAATTAAAACTTTTTAAAAACAATTTAAAATTAGTTCTTGTTTAGTGGTCCATCTCATTAAGTATGCTGCCCCCAAGAGTGGTCTAAATCTGATGAAAAGATGGGTGTGCATACAGGCGCATGTGCATGCACACACATGCATACATTCTCTTTCTCTCTTCGCATCTAACCAATTGTGTAGTACTTTTACCATGAAGGCAAAATTCCTTTGTGGAAATCGGCTGACATTATGAATTGTAACTTCTTGCATATCTAATGTAATAGCAGATTCTATTATTTTCAATAAAATATGTATTCCTGAGTTGCACAAAGTTAAATTTGTGTTGCTTATGATTATCAAGTGTGTCACCTTGAAATATACATTTAGAATAAAAACATGGAACAGGATTAAATAGGAGCACTTGGTTGGCCTTCATTATACAAGTCTAGTCTATACTAGTACTAGCTTCTGTAGCTGTATCCTTTTTACTTTTACTCCTTGTTAAATAAAATACACCTTGAAGCAGACTCACCCTAACCTTTTTATATTATTTTTCTCTTTAGGAAGCCTCCTATATCTCTAATAATCTCTATAACTTTTGCTGCATTATTTCTCATTTTGTTCTGTGCTTTGTAATAAAGTGACCCAAAACTTTTGTGCACAATACATTTATATAATGGGTGCATTACTTTACTTTTCTGAGCCATTTAAAACTTTTAATTTAAATTTTAAAAAGTACAATGGTTTGATATTTAATGCTCCAGGTCTAACTTCCATAGTAAATGGTGAAAGCTGAAAGCAGCTCAGCCTCTAGGGAGGCACAGATGAAAGTGGTAGGGACAAGGTTCATGTGAATAATTTTTTTTCATGCAGGTTTTTTTATCTTATTTTTAAAGCACGCACCTGTTGCAGCTTTCAATTATTCAGCAGCAGTGACTGGGCTCCATTCACACTTGAATTCCTATTTAAAACAGGTCTGCTAAACAGCTTCTGTCTTCTCTATTTTTATATAATCTAAAATATGAAAAGGGGCCAGCTGCTATTGAAGTGTTGTTGGCACAGAAAGGGAAGAGGAGACTGAGCTGGTGAGAATAAAGGAATATGTTGCAGATGAAGAGAAATAAAATTAATTTTGTGTAATCTTTACTTTGAATTTTTTTTAATTAAAAAAACTGAACAGAAAAAAATAAAAGAAACCTGACATAGTTTAGGCAGCAGAGATGGAAGAGGAAGATATAAAATAGGATTTTTTTTCTCTTTAATTTTTATTTTTATGTGTGTGTTTGGGCTTAAACTTGCTCCATTTAACTTGATAGGCCCTTTGCTATTAATTTCAATAGGCCCTGCACAGATTCAGATACTGATGTGCAAACTTGTGGAGTTAAGGCCCGCCCCACTCTTTTTTTCAGTGACTTTTTTTTTGGTTCACACAAACACTCAGCCCAGACAAAAGTAGACCAATACAAAAGGATACTTGATAGCTTATGTATAAATGTAAGATTTTCACAGAATTTTAATTAAATTGCCTGCATTGTAAGTTTCAAATACATAGATGGAAATGCCCAGTGGCACTGACCAGGATTTCTCAGCAGTGGACTGCTTCTACCTTGCAGTCATCCTGTACCACTAGAGCAGGGCTGGTACCTATTCTTTCCCTCTCTGGTTCCCACGGTGTGGGAAGGTACATGCAATAGTCCTGGGGACAGAGCCAGTGCTGGGTACAGAGGTAGTTGGGAGTGGAAATCAGTGGGGCTACAATGGATGTTGATACTGACCCACAGGCTGGGTTGGCTATGTGAGGTGAGTTGAGGGTGGAGATGGAGCTCTGCTTCCTTGCCACCACCCATGAGGGCTGGCATGAACCAGTTGGCATTTCTGCTTGCCTCTCTGAACACTTCTCCATGCTCCCTGAGCTCAGTGCATCCCACTGTTTGAAAACCTCTAATACATGGTATGTAAATGAAGAACTGTAGATGTAAGGTATTGCTACATTTTTAGCACAGAAAGTGCTTCAGAAACAAAAAATCAGAAAACATTCTACAACTTGCCTAAAATGTATAAAATATTAAAAGCTAAATTATGTAAAATCAAAATGACACTGCGTATTAAAGTGTGGCTTTTTTAATGTATATTGTTGCTATGAGCTCGATGAAACCTTGTTATAGATTTGAATTAAAATCTCTGAGTGAGTGTGAATGCATCCTTCAACTAAAATAATTATCATGATGTGTTAATTGGAAGCCTTTACCTAAGGCAAATGGAAATTGTGAACTCCCTCAAAAGCTTGAAGAGTGAAAGATTTGCTGAGTCTTGTTCATGGTTTGTGTGTGTTTTGAGGGAAAGCAGAACACTGAGGAACAGAGCAACAGGGAGACGTAAAAGAGCAGGAATGTTGAGCAGTAGCCAGTGAGGGGTGTGACCCAAGAGCTTTTGGGTCTGTTGACTAAAGAAGGTTGGGACTGTAAGCTAAGAAACTACTAACCCTGTTTTGGTTCTTCTTGTGATCAGAGAAGTAGGACTATGTGCATTCCTTGAATATAAATAATATTGCATCAGAGAAAATACCAGATTCCATCAACTTCAGCATCTACCCTTCATGCTTAATGTTTGTGCTTCTAGCAGCACAACACCAGAGAGTAATAAGCCTGATTTGGGAAGCTCAGAATCAGGTCCGAATATACTGAATGATTGGTAAGGTTTGGATCTGCTGTATTGGTCTGGGCCCATGTTGTCTCGAATAACCAACTCATGCAGGGTATCTGCAGAATCCTGACTACTCCCTTTCCTTGAATTCTACATTTGCCCTCCCCCACAACAATTTCTCTCTACCCTACTCCCCACTCATTATTTGACAGAACATATGTGTATGAGGTGGGGGGTTTACCCTCTAGAAATTCTCTACTAAATGGCCCTGTCTATAATAGGGAAATTTTGCCCTTTGATGTTCACATAAGGGCTCCAAATGTTGCTGATGGGTTGTTGGCTATGATTAGTTCTGCTCTGAGCTGGGCTAGATGACAGTCTAACTTGTGGTTGCTAAATTGGCCCCTGGCAACTCCCTTGATCAGGAAGCAAAAGATGCTTTCTCCATGCACTGTCACAGGGATATATCATAGCCAAAGTGTTTAAAATGCTGCCAGCAGTTGGTGACCCATCTACAATAAAACTCTCACTGTGAATATGGTAGAAAAAATTGGTGTTAACAATAGTGAAAACTATTTGTGAAATTTCTCAAGTGTAGACAGGATAGGATTTAACTTCTGAAAATAAATCAAAGTTCCTGTAAAATTCCACCCAGGAAGGTGAAATACATTGTCTGGTATGAGCATATTCTCCAAGACAACAGGCTTGATAAGTCCTTAAGTCGAGAAAGGAGATCACTTCCCATTTGCTTTTTTGACTATGTGAACATTCATTATTTTATACAAAGTCATACTTTTGGTAACTACCTACAACAAAATCTGTTCATATAGACATGCAGTTTTGGAAGAGTAAAAGTTGGATTCGTATCAGATTGTGATAATGTTTGCTGTCCATATTCTAGTATTGCTCTGAGCTCATGGTGAGAAATGGGGATTTCCAGCCCATATTATATTTTGTAACTAAAAGATACAGAAGCAAGTGAGGAGGGTTATAGTCTATACTGTCTATTTTCTTTGTTTTGGATTTTGCCTTCTCTTGAATAGTAACATCTCTGAATGAATATTCATGACGGAAAATTATTTCAGCTGGCTTTGAATAATGCAAATGTCATACCACTGATGGGATTAAATCAGTCTGCAATCATCTTCATTGGGCACAATATTTTCTTATAGAAATGCCACAAAATCTGTCCCAAGCAAGATTGTTCAACAGTGTCTCTGTATCTACAGGGGTGAGCCACAAATAGAATAACATAAAATACAGATTTGAAGTGCTCCATGAAGACACTATCTTACAAAAACATGGTTAAGAAAAGGCAGACAGTGATTTTATTTGCGAAATTCCTGGAGTGAAAAAATCTTGAAGCCATAGTCTGAGATAAATCTGTCGTACAATGATACAAATAGTAAATCTGTTCACAAAAAATATTATGAGCAAAGAGGGGAAGAAGAAGAAGAAAGGGGAAAAAGTACATTTTGCAACATGGAAAATCAGTGGGTAGAGCTAGGAAACAGATTGAACCAGGGAGATTTTCCTGGTTCACCACTATTAAATAAAAATAGGCAATTTCTTAATGCATTTTGCAACATAATACATTTCTTGTGAAACAGATTGCTGTCTGTATACTTGAACTTTTAATTTGGACACTGCAGTAATTAATTCCCTAATCTTTTTTTCTTGTTCCTCTAGTCTTAATTCTTTGTTCCCTAAAAACTAATTTTGAGGCATATATGGATATAGATACTTGATGTAGTCACCTGACTTTGAAAATGTTGGCCTCTAACGAACAGAGACAAGAGAAGTCCGTCCATTTATGGTTTTCATAACCATCAGTCCTGCTTTCTTTCAGACCCACAGATATTCAAGTGAGAAAGTGGAACCACTGAGTTTGCAATGGGTGGATAAAGACAAATACTTGTGTGGAAATCCATGGGCTTGCAGTGCCTGTGGTTCTGCTGCTAGAGCTCTCTGCCTTGTTATTAGGGAGTTTGCTGCTGCCCCTTGTGGTAGGTTGCTCAGCCCTAATGAAAAGCCAGCTCCTCGGGAATGCTGGGAATGTTGAGTCAGGGACTAGCAAGCCAGGGAGCCAGGCTCGCAGGTTACTGAGAGAGACTTGCTGAGGAACAGAAATACGAGGAATAGAAATACACAAACCTCTTCTGACTGCACCAGACTCCCTCTCTCCCTCCCTTCTTAAATGTTCGCCTGTTCCAGCTCTTCACGCTGCTTCTTTCCTCAGCGTAATCAGCTGTCAGCTAGACTTGATGTTGTAACATCCATGTGAGGAGGAAAGCAGATGCAAAGATTTGAAAGGTGAGAAGCTTAAGATAGAATATGACCATAATAGATTTCTATGTATTAATTTTGATTAACAAAATTGTTGTATATTGCTATCTAAAATGGTTTAGTGGCTGATTAGAAAAGAAATGGCAAAAAAGGTTTTTTCCACCCCTTCAGTACATTGCAATAAATGTGACCAAGTGCACATCTTATTCTAGTAGCAATGAGTGCCTCTCCCTACAAAACCATCATCTACCTACCTTTCTTGCAATTTCTTCTAAAAATCAGCCATATAATTTTGATTTTTTGTGAGCAGTTTACAAATAGGCTTTATGAAATAATACTATCCTAGAATTGATGATTGAAAATTCCTAGCTTTGTAGCCCATATAATTTGTAAAGCTTGATTTTTTTTTCTTTAAAGACAAACCGTGTCAGAAAACCCTGATTTATTTGTTTCTTTTTGTAACCAGGAAAAGGAGCTCACAGTCAGTCCAACGGGATATTATTTTGGAGTTATATAATGAATGAATGAATACTTAGTGGTGTTGCACGTTTACAATGCTATGTGGGGTTTTAAGGATCATTTTAGGTGGCTTGGGATTATGATGCAGATGATAAAACCCAGAAATTTATTTATCATGCAATTTTTTTCCATAAAAAGCGGAAGTAATAATGTGAAGGGGGGGGGGAAGGGTGGTGTCTGTTTTATTAGTGTGTGATTGATTTCTAGGCGGCTACCTGCTAAGCTTTGGAATGGATGGAAGGGAATCTACTCCCTTAGCAGCGAACTGATATTTCCCTTTTGATGGACAAGCCAACCGGCCACTTGCACAGCCAGAAAGAGGCTCTTTGCAAGGAGCACGGCCAATAAGCGTAGCTCAGAGGAGGGCAAATCCCACTTGTCAGGGATCGTTTCCTGCTCTAGATTTTTAAATCAAGGGTTTCACTGTACCATTTTTTTAACCAATCAGTTGCGGGCCCGTTCCCCTCTCATCACCTTCAGAGCCCCTTCCCAAAGCTCCACCGCAGGGAAGAGGAAACCTGCTCCAGTCCTCCCCCTCAGGCGGTCGGACAGCGTTCTCCTGCTAAGTGGCTGCTGCGCTGCTCCTTCGCTTTCTCCCTAGGGCGGGGGTGGCGGTTTAGAAAGCCTCGGTCCCCTGTCCTTGCCGCCCCGCCGGAGGGGCGGACGTGCTACGCCAGCTCCCCCGCCCTGCCCTGCCCTCAACTCCTCGAGTGCCTTCCCCAGGCGAAGAGGGAGAGAAGTCTCTGCACCCCGAAGCTCCCGCCCTCCACTCAGTGCACTGAGAGGCTGGACTCAGCTCGGCTCCCCCAGGGCTCCTCTCGCATGCTGGGGTGTGAAGAACACCACCAGCCCCCAGGGCTCTTGCAGCTTCCACGCTCCACCTCCTCCCCTGGCATGGCACGTGTGAGGACTGACGCCCCTCGGGAGGTGAATTCTCCGAGCCTGTTCCAGGACTGCGAAAGCTGCAGTTCTCCGCGCTGCACTGGTGGAGCGGGACATCTCCTCCTGCTTCTGTAGAGGCCAGAAGCTCCCACCGCAGCGTCCCAGTGTCCAAGGGAGAGTGAGTGTACTTCCGCCCCTCCGCCTCACAGCGCCGCCCGCTGGCTCGGGTGAGAGTAGCGCCCAGGGTAGGGAGGAAATGGGCTCAGTTGGGCTCCGTTCTCTGCTCGCTGGGGGAAGGAGGAGAGACATCGCTCCACGAACAACTTCCCCTCTCCAGAGGAGAGGAAAGAGAGCACCCATCTGCTGAAGGGGCGGCGTGGGCGAGAGGTCCCTCCCTGTCCTCTTCCTGCGAGGTGGAAAAGAAACTTCTTCCCCCCCACCAGTGAGACACTTCTTCTCTGGCGCTCTCCTTGTTCTGTGGCAAAGGAGGAAGACTCCTTTCCAGGCTCGCTGCTGTGGTAGGAAGAGTAGGACTTGCCCCAGCTCCCCTTACTGCGCTTGGATGGGTTAGAGAAACCATGTGTTGTGGTAGGCTCTTCTAGGTTGTGGAGGGAAGAAAGCACCCAGAGAGAGTCTTACTGACTTATGTGGTGCCAGTGAGTCAGATCCTTTCACTGCTTTGTGGTCTGGGGAGCTAGTTGAGACTCCTGTTAGCTCTAGTGCCTGCCCAGTTGGTGCCTGAAGCAAGTACATGCTACTAGGATGTCAATATGGACCTTCAATTCCCTAACTCCCCTATGGTAGTACAGGAAGTTGATTCTCTCCAGGTTTTCTCATTGTCCTATAGCAGTAGAAAGATCTCCAATACCTGTGTGTTGGGAACCCACCATCAGTAGTTCTTCACCTGCTCTGTGTGAGAGAAAAGGCACTGCTCCCATAATCTAGGAATGTATACTCTGGGTAAGATCAAGGGTCCATCAAGTCCAGTATCTTGTCTTTTGGCAGAGGCCAGTGCTAGATGGTTCACAGGGAATTACTAGAACAGAACAATGATTGAGATGTTCATTTCCTGTTGTCCAGCCCCAGTTTTTGCTCTTTGGAGTACTGCTGACACCCAGGGCAAGGAATTTCTTTATCTTGGCTGAATTTATCTAATTATTTTTTTTTTAACTGATTTATATTTTGGCCTTCACAATATCTGTTGGCAACAAGTTCCAGAAGGTGATTGTGAGTTGTATGAAGAAATACTTCCTTATGTTTGTTTTAAACCTGATGCATACTAATTTTCTAGTTCTTGTGTTATGTGAAGAAGTAAATAATACTACTTTATATACTTTCTCCATACCATTCCTAATTTTATAGAATCTATTCTATAAGCCCCTCTTATTTTTCTCTTTTCTAAGCTGAGCAGTCAAAGTCTTTTTAATTTTTCCTCGTATGGAATCTGTTCCGTGCAACTAATAACTCTTTTCTCTCTTCATTATCTTTTCTAATTTTAATTCACTGAGATGGAATGATGAGAATTACATGCAGTATGCAAGGTGTAGGTGTGTCATGAACTTGTGTAGTAGTGTTGTAAACTGCCTTCTTACCTGTCTCTCTTCCTAACTGAAAGGTGGTCTTTTTTGACTTTTTCTGCACATTGAGCAGATGTTTTCAGAGAACTATCCACAATGACACCAACATCTTTCTGGAGCTAATTCAGACCCCATCATTTTGTATGTTTTCCAATGTGTATTACTTTTCACTTTGCAACACTGAATGTTATTTGCTGTTTTGATACCCTGTCACTGAGTTTAGTGAGATTTTCTTGCAATTCTTCACAGCAAGCTTTGGACTTAACTGTCTTGAGTGATTTTATTGTGTTGCCCCTTTTTTGATTATTTATGCATATGTTGAATAGCGCGCATAGTGTGAACAGTCACAGTACATATCTTTGGGGGAGACCCTGTCACCACTGTAAAAAAACTGATCCTTTATTTCTACTCTGTGTGTTTTGTTTTTAACCAGTTACTAATCAATGAGTGGACCTTCCCTTTTACCACACAATTGCTTGGGTTGCTTGAATGCCTTTTGTCAGGGACCTTGTCAAAGGCTTCCTGAAAGACCAAGTGCTCTATTACTCTTGTCCATATGGTGGCTGACACCTTCAAAGAATTCTAATAAATTTAAAAGGGAAATCATGCCTCACCAAAAACAGTGTTGACCTATTGTGCTTATCTTATCTGTTCATGACTATAGGTTCAACCTACTTGCCTGATACTGATTTTTAGGCTGTAATTGGCAGGATTACTTCGGGGGCCTTTTTCAAAAATCAGCATTTCATTAGCTGTCCTCTAGTCATCTGGTATAAAGGTTTAAACGATGGGTTACATGCCACAACTAGTAGTTCTGGAGTTTCATATTTGAGGTTCCTTCCGTCTTGTCCATGCAATTTATTACTTTTTATCAGTTTGTTCCACAGTTTCCTTTATGGACACCTCAATCTGGGACAGTTCCTCAGATTTGTCACCTCAAAATAATGGCTTAGATCTGAGAATTTCCCTCACATCCTCTGCAGTGAAGACCAATGAAAAGAATTTACTTAACTTCTCTGTGATAGCTCTGTCTCCTTTTGAGTGCTTTTTTAGGACCTTGATCATCCAGTCCCCCCCCTGGTTGTTTGTCAGGCTTCCTACTTCTGATGTACTTAATTTTTTTTGCTATTCGTTTTTGTGGGTTTTGCTAGTTGTTCTTCAGATTCTTTTTTGGCCTGCCAAACTATATTTTGACACTTTGACTTGTCAGAGTTTATGCTCTTGTCTGTTGGACTGGACTTCCAGTTTTTAAAGGATGCATTTTTGCTTCTAACTGCTCTGTGGTTTGTTTAGTCATGGCAGCATTGTTTGGTCCTCTTCCAGGGTAGGTTTTTATTTTATTTTGGTGGGGAATATATGCTTATTTTGAACTTTTTTAAAGTTTTAAAATACAGTAAAAACCTATCAAGAATGATTTGTTTATGGGTGTTAGCAAAAATGCTTGCTTGTGTAGGGAATGTGGCAGAAGGAAAGCAATGCTGCTGAAGGCTGGGAGGAATGTGTCTCCCAGAGGTCATCTGCATGAGAATGCAAAGGTGTGCATGTGTGATACCTTTTCAGGCAAAGCCTAATGGGTAGCAAGTAAGCCATGAGATTTGGTCTATTGTAAACATGTAGTTGTAAAATCGCAATTTAAGCTGACACTTGGTGCGGGAGTTGTGAGATCTCACCAATGCTCTGGGTTGTTGTGGGGGACAGGGCAGTTGCCATAGCTGTATAAGACATTGATTACACAGGGCTCCCTGCTTTAAAGCATTGTAAAGGAGGAGGGGAGGGGTACTGGTTGAGCTAGCTTGCTGAGTGCCTTGGCCCTGCCTATGCCTTGGCCATATAGCTATAAGACTGGCTTGACTAACTCTCCCCACCTGTTGAAAGATAGAGCTGGATACTAGGGTGTTTGTGAAACCCCACACTAGCGATATCAAGAGCTGAAATCAGAGAGTGGCAGCTGGGGCCACGCAGAGCTGAAATCACAGGGTTCTGCCTCAGGGCGATCCCAAGCAGTGGGGTTAGGAGCGACCATGGCGGGCAGCTGGTAGGAGCAGTGGTGGACGATGGCGGCCGGCCAGTAGGAGCAGCGGCGGATGCCGGCGGGTGGCAGCAAAGGGAGGCTGCAGACAAGTGGACAGCTAGTACTGCCCTGGTGATGCATCTGTGGGCTTGGGTTTGGCAGTGCACTGCAGAAGGTATACCATATAACTGTGTGTGGGGTAAAGGGCCAAGAGCCCAAGCAAGAGACTTGGTTCTACTGCATATGGGGATGGTATCTTGGTAAAGGGGTTTGTCTCTTCTTTGCTTAGATATACTGCATCTGTCACTGTAACCTTGGGGTAGGTTATGGTCATTAAACAAGCCATTTCTATCTCAGACTCTGTGCTTGTGAGGGGGGGAGAACCGCCTTACAGGCACCCAGCACGGGGGTGAAATTGTCTCAGGCCACTGGGTGGGGGCTTGAGACGGTTGGTTGTATCCTTGACAGGAAAACCCCACAGGAGTTGAACCCGGCCCTTCTGGCAGGCATCTGGCATTAATAGAAGGGTTACACTTGTAAGAGGTGGTCTCTGTTCAAATGTTCAAACCATCACTCATTCCAGATCATCTCTCTTTGGAGGTTGTCTATAGGTAAGGTTTTATGGTTGTTACCATGAACATTGTAGGCATTTCACACTCATGAGTGTTCCTTTTAAATTCTGTTTAAATAGCTTTCTCATTTTTGTGTAGTTCTCCTTTTTTGAAGTTTAAATGCGTCTGTGGTGAATTTCCTCGGTAGTTCCCTTCTCCCTTAAACAATGTTACATTTAATTACATTATGATTGTTATTACCTAGCAGTTCTGCTCTTGGGCCAAATACTGTTCTGTATTTAGGACTAAATCAAGAATTGCCTCTCTTCCCGTGAGTTCCCAGACTAACTACTTCAAAAAGCAGTGGGGATTCTCAAACTTCATGGAACTGGGACCCCTTTTTACAAATAAAAATTACTACAGAACCCTACAAGGGAGAACTGAAGTGTGAGCCCACCTGGGCCTGTAACCCATGTCCCAGTACATGATGCTGAAACCCTCAGGCTTTAGCTTCATGTGGTGGGACTTCTGGATCACTCCTGGGCCTCAGAATATCTAAGCCAGTCTTGGCTACCCCTTTAAAATGGGGTCATGACCCGCAGTTTGCGATCAGCCATTCTAGAAAAATCTATCCCTGTATTCCCATCCTGAGATAGCTGAAATCCCTCATAATGATTGGGTTTTCTCATTTTTTCTTTATCTCTCTGAGCACTTCATAATCAGCGTAGTATTTTAGTTGTGCTGTAGAGTGACTATCTGTCCCATTTTTCCTGGGACAGTCCCTTATTTAAGCTGTATCGCAGCTTTCCTGACTATTTTAAGAAAATGGGCAAATTGTCCTAAATTTCGTGGGGCTCCTGTTCCCTGGCACCCAGTGTCTCAAGTCGGCAGCCCCGCTGCCCAGGAGCTCCTCTGCTTGGTGCGTGCCCCTATTTCTGGCACCCCACAGAGGCGGCCCGCACTGCCAGTGAACTCTGCCACAGGGCAGCTTCTTCATTCCCTGGCAGGAGGTTGTGGACCATCCCCATCCTCCACTCTCTCATCAGGAGGGCTGTGGAATGCCTATTCCTGGTGCCTCACTGATGTGTTTGACTTTTTGCCTTTCTGCAGAGAGCGCTACTCCCCACACATGTACAAGCTACTATGTTATTCCTATATGTATCCTGATATCAGCGCGTTAAACTGATTACTATCATTCCATGATGCTTGTTATTTGAGTATCTTCATTTAATACTAGGAACTCAAGTTCACTCATCTTAATATTTAGATTTCTAGCATTTGAAGACGGCACATATAAAATTTTGTTTTTATTTAGTTGCCTGCTTTTGTGTGATGTCATTGGATATGATTTTTTTTCTTTGTTTACTTATCTTCAGCTACTTCCTGTACTTTTTCAGCTTCTATCCTCTTTTCTTAAGCTATGGAGTATCTCGTTTAATAAATCTTTCCTGAGGGGTGTCACTGTCCAAACTGCATGCTTTTGCGCACTTGTTGGCTTTTCTTCAGCCCTTAATTTAAAAACTCCTTTATGACCTTATATATTTTGCATGCCAGCGATGTGGTTTTGTTTTGGTTTAGGGGAGCCCATCTTTCCTGTAGAGATTCCTCCTTTCCCAAAAGATTCCTCAGTTTCAAATAAACCTAAAGCCTTTCTCTTGTCTACTTATTTAGACCCTACAGTTCTGCTTAATTGGCAGTGCATGTGGAGCTGGAAGCATTTCACAGGAGCATTCCCCCCAAGTTAAAAAGGAGGAAGAGATGCAAAGCCACTAAACCCTGTGTGTCTTCTTCAGAGACATGAGCTGTTCCAACTACTTCTCTCCCAGCATTTATAGTACATATATCCCTCCTAGCATTATTTTTGATCCAGTTTAGACTATGAGTAGAGTCAGCAATTTTTATTCACTTTTAAAATACTGTGTATTTTTGCAGTGTTCAGGCTGGTGTGCTCTTGTATCTTTTCCAGTCTTTTGAGTTCTCTAGTGTGTATCCTCAATGTATTTTTTCAATAGAGATGGTAGAGTTTTGTATTCATAGAATCATAGAACACTAGGACCGGAAGGGGCCTCGAGAGGCCATCGAGTCCAGTCCCCTGCCCCGACAGCAGGACCGACCACTATCTACACCATCCCTGATAGACATCTATCTAATCTGTTCTTAAATATCTCCAGCGAGGGAGATTCCACAACCTCCCTTGGCAACTTATTCCAGTACTTGACCACCCTGACAGTTAGGAACTTTTTCCTAATGTCCAACCTAAACTTCCCTTGCTTCAGCATAAGTCCATTGCCTCTTGTTCTGTCCTCAGAGGCCAAGAAGAACAAGTTTTCTCCCTCCTCCTTATGACACCCTTTAAGATATCTGAAAACCGCTATCGTGTCCCCCCTCAATCTTCTCTTTTCCAAGCTAAACAAGCCCAATTCTTTCAGCCTTTCTTCATAAGTCATGTTCTCCAGACCTTTTATCATTCTAGTTGCTCTTCTCTGGACCTTCTCTAATTTCTCCACATCTTTCTTGAATTGGGGTGCCCAGAACTGGACACAATATTCCAGCTGAGGCCTAACCAGCGCAGAGTAGAGCGGAAGAATGATTTCTCGTGTCTTGTTCACAACACACCTGCTAATGCATCCCAGAATCATGTTTGCTTTTTTTGCAACAGCATCACACTGTTGACTCATATTTAACTTGTGATCTACTAGAACCCCTAGATCCCTTTCTGCTGTACTCCTTCCTAGACAGTCTTTTCCCATTCTGTATGTGTGAAACAGATTATTCCTTCCTAAGTGCAACACCTTACATTTATCTTTATTAAACTTCATCCTGTTTACTTCAGACCATTTCTCCAATTTATCTAGGTCATTCTGAATTATGACCCTGTCCTCCAAGGTAGTTGCAACCCCTCCCAGCTTGCTATCATCTGCAAACTTAATAAGCGTACTTTCTATGCCAATATCCAAATAATTAATGAAGATATTGAACAGAACTGGTCCCAAAACAGACCCCTGCGGAACCCCACTTGTTATGCTTTTCCAGCAGGATTGAGCACCATTAACTACTACTCTCTGGGTATGATTAGCCAGCCAATTATGCACCCACCTTATTGCAGCCCCATTTAAGTTGGACTTGCCTAGTTTGTCTATAAGAATATTATGCGAGACCGTATCAAATGCTTAAATAAAGTCTAGGTATACCACATCCACTGCTTCTCCCTTATCTACGAGTCTCGTTATCGTGTCAAAAAAATTCTTGTAGGTGTATCTGGCAGTCTGGCTTATCAGATGTTTTGAATTTTAGTTTTAATGTTAATGGTGGATTTTCTTATGTTAATGGAAAAGTAGGCGACTTCCTTCTGAGAATCATTGGTCAGTGGGGAAAACTTGGGAACTGTAAAATGCATCACAGTCTTAGAAAGTGCATAAGAAACTATGGGTAACTTTGGCTTCAGGCTTGCAAAATTAAAACCCAGTGACTGAGGCTTTACGAAAGTGAAAGCAAAAACATCACCATCTTTTTGTCCATCTCTAGTTCGTACCAGCAATAGTGATTCTTCTGGGTGATCCTAAGAAGAGAAAATATAGATCAGCAGAGAAATCAAATAAAATTTTCAAGAGCATTTTTGGGTTTATTTGGGTTCATCTTTTGTTGTCTTATGTATATTAAAGGCTCTTTAAAAACAATTGTTTTGAAATAATGTGGAGTAGACTTATGGTGGTCTATCACTGCCCATATCCAAGGTGAGAAATAAATTGTTTGTTTTTTCTGTTCTGCCCCGGGGAATCCTTGTAGGCTATCTAAGGAGTTTAGCTAGAGTTATAAACATAGATATTAAATTTGCATTTGTACAGAAAAATAGTGGGTTTGCATCTTCATTCTACTAAATATTGGTTCCTGAGCTTCAACTCTCATGCTCTGTGTTGTTCTTTATGCCAGACAGCTGGTGATTTTATCTGTGTGTAAATTCCAGTGGTAAGGACAGAGGTAAGAGCCTCAGAAGATATTTAAGATTAGTGTCATGTTTTGTCTTTTTTCAGGCAAATCTAGCAATTTACATGATTTAGTTGCCTGTGATTTCTAATTCCTACTTTTTAAAGTAATAATTGGCCAGATATGATTTGGAAGTTGGGAATGGTTGTTGTGGTTCAGTATATTACCTTTTTATGTAGCTTTACAAGGAAGGACTTGTATTAATTTGGGGTTTGACCTTGTCAGGTGCTTAAGTTCTTACCCTCATCTCCTACTTAGGACAATGGAAGTTTAAAATTTTTAGCACCTCCCAGAATTGGCCTTTTTAGATCAGTGTTTCTTAAAGTATGTTCAGGACACTGTTGTTCCCTGAACAACTCTGAGGTGTGCTGCTAGTGTTTGGAAAAATACATGGATGGAATATATCTTCTGTTATTAAAACCAGATACAATGTTGACGAGTATCAGAGAGGTAGCTGTTTTAGTTTGTAGCTTCGAGAACAGGAAGTCTTGTGGCACCTTATAGACTAAAAGCTATTTTGGAGACCGTCTAATGAAGCAGGTCTTTGCCCACAAAAGCTTATGCTCCAAAATAGCTGTTGGTCTATAAGGTGCCACAGATACAATGTTGTTTCTTCATTGCTATGATACTTGGTTAAATTACTTCATTTTGTTTTTGCTGTATATGTTGCTGTTTTTTTTTTTGTTTTGTTTTTTGGTCTGACAACAATTTCTTAAAGAACATTTTCATAGGTTTTCTGTATAAAATATTATTGTTTGGTGTTCCATGGTCTCAAAAAACTTAAGAAACTGCTTTAGAATGCTGCCTGAATGCTGTACTATCTAAACAGCAGCAAGATGGGCACATGGAGTTCCTGCACGAGTTCAGAAACTTACAGGATCTGCCTGTGGTATTTTGGCAATGTTAAGGATTTACGTTTTGACAAACATAAATATAAACTGGGTAAGTCACAGCCAGAGTCAGCAGGCAGAGAAAGCTACTAGTTCTGTTTTGAGTTCTCATGGTGGACATGGATGTCTTAGGTGAAACTGATGGCTGTAGGTAAAGTTAAGTCATATATTTCAGTAGCGTTAGGATAGTGACAGCACTCTGTCATATCCTTCAAATTTCCACCTGGCACATACATGTTTTTTTTTTCCTTTTTCCCCCATGAAGAAACATGGTCCAACAAGAAGTCCTGTGGCATCTTATAGACTAACAGATATTTTGGAGCATAAGCTTTCATGGGCAAAAGCTTTGCCCACAAAGCTTGTGATCCAAAATACCTGTTAACCTGTAAGGTGCCACAGGGCTGCTTCTTGTTGTCAAAGATACAGGTTAACATGGCTACCTCTCTGATACTGGTCCAACGAGGTGATTCTGGTAGAGCAAGTTAGGCCTTGCCAGCCACAGTGTCCACAATTTGGGGGGAGAGAGCTGACTCCCCCCTTCCTCTCTGGCACCATCTCCTGTTGTGCATTCAGTATGTCTATAGAACCCATTTATATATGTCTGTTGATGTTGCTGTTGAAAAAGTTTTCCTACCATGATAGTGTTTTGTAGCAGAGAGTCACTATGCTAATATATTTTTGGGCATCATACCACACATCAGAAATCTTTTGGAGCTGGTGAAAGACTTTAGTTTCCTGTCATTTCTAGTTTAAAGATATCCAGCCTCTTTCCAAGGGAGTCTGGACAGTGGAGAAATATTGATTTTCTTAGGCTCCAGGCAGCAATCTTTATTGGCATATTACCTGCCTTTGTTTCCAGTGGGAACATATTTCCTCTCTTTCCCGCTTGTGGATAGGGTGTATCTGAGGATAAGAGGTTGTTTTACGCTAAGTTCACAAGCTATCCGTGAATGTTTAGGTGGATTTGCCTTTCAGTTGCCTAGAGAAATTCCTCATTTCTGAAATCATGTTCTGGAAATAAGGAGCAGATGAATTTCTGGGCAAATACAGATGTTTTCCAAGGAAGTATAGCACTTGATTTAAGTGAGAATTTGGAATAACTACTTTCTGGCCAGCCTGCCTTTCTTTTAATGACCAAATTACCATTTTTTCTGGTGCTGTTCCATTTCTAATATGTCTATTTGTGTATTTAAAAATTAAATTATTTACATGTCATACTAGTACACTTTATGATACTGCCCTGGCTACTTATGGCCCTGTGCAGCAATAGAACCTAATGGCTCATGTTTGGAGAAATGGAAAATTATGTATCTTAGCAAGTAAAATGGTGTTACAAAGAAGGGGCTTTCGAAAACTGGGGATCCTTTTGGAGGGTCCATGTCTCCATTGGCGGTGCACAATTTGAAAGCCGCACTTTAGAATCACCGTGACCTCCATTATGCTAATGAGGTGCTGCATATTCATGTCAGCGCCTCATTAGCATCTTTCAAACCCACTCATTAACGGGCTCCTTCTGAAAGGAAGGGGCTCGTGTAGACACAGGGTATGTGTTTTTATAAGCCAGTGAGCAAAGTCCTGCCTCACAAATTGTTGCCATGCTTGTGTGTTTTGCCCATGCAAAAGGGGACCCTCATAGCTCTGGTTGACACCACCAACCTGTCCATTAAAAGTCTAGCAGGTGGTGCAGCAGGAGCTAAGTGCTAAGGCAGACTCCCTGCGACTCCCACAAGCAACTGCCAGATCCCTGTGGCCCTTAGGCACATGTAGTCCAGGGAGGCTCCATGCTTTGCCCCCACCTCAAGTGCCAGCTTCGCAGCTCCCATTGGCTAGGAACCATGGCCAATGGAAGCAGTGGGGGTGGCACCTACAGACACAAAAACAGTGTGTGAAGCTTCTCAGGCTGTCTATGCTCAGGGGCTGCAGGGACTTCATGGCTGCTTCCTGGGAGTCGTGGTAAGTGCTGCTTCAGCCCCAAAGCTCCTCCTGCACCCCAACCCTCTGCCACAGCCTCGATCCCCTTCTTGTTTTGCCCAACCTTCATCCCTGGCCCCCACCCAAGCACCCACTCTCCTGCACCTAAACCTCCTGTCTCGGCCCATCACATCCTCTTGTACCCCAGCCTCTCATTGCCATCTCTACCCCAGACTCTGGACCCCCAGCTGAAGTCCTCATCCCCTCCTGAACCGACTGTCTCCCAGAACCTGCACCTGCATACTCTAACTCCCTGACCTGAGCCCCCTCCTGCACTCTAAATTCCTCATTCCTGGCTCTTCCCCCAGCTGCAGCCCTCACCCTGCCCCGGCACCCAAACCTCCTGCCCCAACCTGGCAGAAGTGAGTGAGGGTGGGAGAAAATGGATGATGGGGGATGGAATGAGCAGGGTGAGGCCTTAGAGTAGGGGGTGGGGATGTTCGATTTTGTGCTGTTATAAAGTTGGCAACGCTATTCACAGATGGAACCAGTAACATCCTTTGATTCTCAGGAGCCATTAACTGAATTGACTTGGAGATTGTACTACTTTAATTCCTGGAAATGGTTTCTTCATGTGAAATTTTGAGGGAGACTGCATTGCTGCTGCTCCTTTAGTCTTCAGTGCTGTTATCCCAGCACCTTACACAGGCAATTCCATTGATTTTTAAAAATTAATTTGCCAAGTGATACAAGGCCAAGGTGATATTTCATTGTGTGTAGCTTATACATTCTGTGACTCCTGTTTTCTAAAAATAGACCTCTTAGATCTAAATTTTTCTCTGACCTCATGAACTATGTCCTCAAAATTTTCTCCTATCTTCTCCTTCCAAAAAAAAAAAAACATTTTAAAAGCTTCCTTATGTCATTCTTTGAATACTTGCACAAGATTATCAATATAGTAGAACTTCTTAAAGTATAACTGCACTCAGTCTTGGGTCTTTTTATGCTATTTCTGTAGGAAGATGCAGGTGCTTCTAAATGCTTCTTTTAGCCTTCTTTGGAAGAAACAGTTTTCTGTGAAGGACATATTGACTTTTGATTCTCAAATCTTGGCAGGCATGCTGTTTCTTGTAAAAATTTTTTCCACAAAATCCTTCATTTGTAAATGTGATCAGAACTCCTATCTGCTAAGAGGAATAACTTTGAAAACAGGTGTTAAGTGTTCATATTAGATGTCTAGAATGATGGATCACAATTGCTTGTGAAGTGGGATGGATAATGTTCAACCAGATCAGGCTCAACTTCTACACTAGGGCAGGGAAAGGGAGAGTACCATAGAAAAGTACTATGAAATATGTAACAAACCAATTTGGCTGGCAATTCAGTTATCTCTTCAGAAAAACTGTAAACTCCACTAGCAACACTAACACTGCTCAAGGGAAGTGGTTCTGTACTGACTCAGAGGGAACCTACTGAATCACTGGAATAGCTTCCTACAGCACATGCCTATTCCTTGGAGGGCTACAAATAAGGCTGGGTGAGGTCCAGCCCAGTTGATTTTGGTCACAATCCTGAGAAGTGAAATGAATCCTCATTTTACACTGAAGACAATGGAACTGAAGGGTGCTTCTCATATCACAGGATTGGGTTCCTTATTAACTTAAACACCAGCCTAAAGGTTTATGGTGCAAGTTACATACCCAGACGTATATAGCCTTACTGGCTCACGTGGCTTGTCTACATATTTTTGCTTTATATTTCATAACTTCGTAAAGGTAAGTAAGTGCGGATGCGGAGTTCAAAAAAATGTACATTACCAAGTTGATGTCTTTACACTCTTTGGTAGATTTTTCAATAATCTGGAACATAACTGCTAAATTTTTTTCACATGTAATTTCTCCAGTTTGAAAGAGAAAGTGATACATCAGAATAGAAGCATTTTGAACATCTGATGCTAAAATCAGATGCTATTTCATTGTTTTCCCAACTAGAAATAATGCTCCTATTGCTGAAAGGAAAAATGTATGCAGGATTTTGTTTTGCAAATAGTCAAAATTTGTGTATAATTTTACTGAGAGGACTAGTTCTAAAAAATTCAGTGGAAACTACATCTATGCATAAAGGGGTGGGGTGCTTGATGTGTGTAAGTGCATAATTTTCAAAGGCATTTTAGGAACTTATGTGTTGAAAGGATGACGTTTAAGGCATTTATTTAATAACTGCTACTAATTGCATAAAAATTGTACACAGATTTGTTCAACTTGTTATGAATTCAGTGGAGTACTCTGTGAGAGAGAGAAATCTTGAGGCAGTTTTATTACTACTTCCAACTCTTATCTATGAATTCTTTATATGAAAAGCCTATCTTTAAATTCCCTTCCTGTAATAAATAGATCTCACTGTATGCTTAGTGCATTGACCCTTTGTACTTCCAAAAGTTATTAATTTATAATCCTTGTGTGTATATATAATTAATCATAGATCTTTGATGTGCTACAAACATGTTTTGTATGCCTTTTGATTACTATTCTACCTTTAGCTCCTACATTATACAGATAATAAAATTTATTTTAGATTACTGAAACCTCCATTATGCAGCCCAAGTATGACTTTTCCAATCATCTCTTAATTTCTTTCCTTAGAAAGTAAATTATTTTCATATCATGCCATGCTTATTACTTTTTGATTGAATCAGCTATGTATATAAGTTCATTCTGTAGTTTGTGGAGCTGATGAATTATAATAGTGTTTTGAGACAGTCATGCATGGCTTATTGGATATCAACTGAAAAACAAACACAAAAAGTGATCCTCCATAATGAGTTGATATTGTGTTAAATGATCCTCTTCCAGGAAACAGTAGAAGTGGCTATTCAGTCTGTTTTACTTTTAAAAATCAAATTATTTCCTTTTCATCTTCATCACAAATTTCTGCAAAGCCTAAAATAATATAGTTGCTATATCCATAGTCTTTTACTTCATACATTTTATGGGTCTTTTTTCCCAATCTATATTTGTTACAATATTGTATAGATACAAACTCGGTGATTAAAGGAATTCCTGCTAAAATTTTCAAAATATATATAAAAAAGACTTTAAAGGAAGCCTATCAGTAGAAAAAAAATCCAAATTCTAAAGTACCTGAAAGAGAATATTTTTGTATATATTTTTTTCCAATAAGGAATTAGGTACATATATAAAATCAACCCTGTACTTAATAGCCTTTATTTGTAAATAAGATTTAACTCTTAATCTTGCAAAGGGATCTAATCAGAAAAGGTTCGGAACTAACAAATCCAATTGCAGGACTCGAGTCTTAATTTGTTTGCCAAGACTAACAGCTCTTTAAGCTTTTAGCAGATATTCTCCCCTGTAGTGGTGAGGTGCCAAATTATTTGTACTATTCTATGAGTATGCTGCATCAGTCCCCATTTTCTGTACCTGACTGCTTAAAATGTGTTTGGATACTCAAATACAAGTTACAGTCTCCAACTGGGGCAAAAGAGTGTAAATATTTACAAACTATAATATAAGCATAACACTTCCAGGTTCTCTGTTTTTGTTTTGTTTTTTTAAAGTCTTTCTCTTTTTAGGCCATTCTGCTAGCATTCCTACAATATATAAACCGGACCCTTATCTTCCCACTGAAATATGTGTGGCCTAATATAACAACCATTGTTTTTCACTGCATATTGTAGTATTTATAGAAGCAGTAGCTTTTCTTTAATCTGTCTGGAAGCCTTTCCATACTCCACTTGATTTTAAAAGTGATCTGCAAAAGAATTGAAAAATTGGGCATGTACTATTTTTCCTTCTTTATGATTTCCTAACCATCTTCCAGGCTTGGTGTTAATGCTTTCTAAGCTAGTAATATTGGTCTTCCCTAAGTTTGCTGTTTGACCTTCCCTGATCATATTTTTTGGAAGCTCTAACATCTTAAGTAAAAGAGGAAGTGTTACTGAATCTTTAATCAAGACAGCTTTTAATCTAAAATTTTACTTAATAACTGAAGTTAAATCACCAAATTATATGAAAACCATTGTGCACATTTTTCAGGTTCTGATACATTGTTTTCACAATATTAATTAAAATATTTTTGTCCCCAGAGGTGCTAAATATCACTGTGTACAAATGTCAGATTATTCAGTGTAGCTTTAAAATTGGGAGACCAAAAAGCATGATGTAAAATATGAACTTTTAAAGAACAATTTTAAAGTGATTAGCAGTCATAAAAAATAACAGATTTACTAGAAAGTTATCTGTGTTTTCAGTCTTTATTCAGAGATTGTGCTGTACATTTGGGGAAGATGAATTGTATCTTTAAACAATACAAAGAGAATGAATCCTACTGTAAGTGTGAAATTGAACCCAACCTTAATTAGGATGTAACTAGTGCTTTCCCACTATTACATATTTTAATAACAAATCTAGATCACAGTCTCTCATCTTTGGGCAAATTCAGATTCTCATACAAACTCTGTAAACTGGACCCATCATTCTCAATAAAGACTATGGATCAGATCTTCTGCTGGCATAGATTTGCATTACTTGCATTAATGTCAGTGTGCACTCACTTAAACAAGCTATCTCTAACTGTAGGTTTAACTATCATACATTCTGACCTTTGTCCATTTTATATGCTTACTAAGTTGCATGGTGATAGGTATGCTTTACAAGGGATGTGAATCCAAAAGTATCCACTTTTGCTTTCCCTTTATTTTGGGCTGAATCTTAACCCCACAAATGTGTAATTCTCTGACACAATTTAAATCTGCCTAGTGGAAATCATTATGGCTCCATCTACACTACATTCCTCTTTGGAAAGAGAAATGCAAATGAAGTGCTGATTTACAAATCTCACACTTAATTTGCATAAATCTCTTCCGAAAATGTGATTGGAAGAGATTTTTCAAAAAAATGAAAGCGGTGTAGATGGGGTTCTTTTGAGGGGAAAAAAGTCCTTTTTTGAGGGAACCCTTATACCGCATATTTTTCAGGAATAAGGGTTCTTTTGAAAACAGGGTTTTTTCCTGAGGGAACTCTATCTATACTGCTGTTTTTGTTTTCAGAAAAGTCTCTTCTGGAACTGAGATCGTGTGAGATTATGCAAATTAAGCATGAGATTTGTAAATCAGTGCTTCATTTGCATTTTCAATCTCCCTCATTTTGCATTCCTCCTCTGAAAGGGGAATGTAGTGTAGATGTAGCCAATGTGTGCTGATTTAAGTCCCAGTCTTCTATCTGTTTTGATGTGTGTGGGAAGGTATGTCTGAAAGACTGCTTTGAAGTTGTATATATTAATTAGTTGGATAAGCTGAAAATTTAAGATTTTTTTTTTTTAAGTAGGATTAATGTCAGGCTATAATGTAAAATCCATTAACTTGAAAATTGGGAGGGTTACAATAATAGCTGCTTTATTATATGTCATCTTAAATCTCTAAGTTGAATTGTGATGAGGGAAAAATCAGAATTCATAGCCTGAGAAGGTTATAGTAAAATCAGTGTCTTTGTACCACATTGGGTTTTTTTTTCTGTTTGTAGCTTTCAAATTAAAAACTGAAGATTTTATTCAATGAAATATCAAAGTTAAAATAGTGCAGCACTTGCTAAGCTAGTCATCTCCCTTAGAGACAATACTGCTGGAGAGAATATGTATGTCAGGAAACACTGACTTCTATGTAAAAAGGGTTAGAGAAGTGAAATGTATCTCTTCTCGGTGGAAATATAATTAGAAGCACCTCCTAGTATTTGCAGTAGTAGTCAGTAAATGTATGAAATGCAGAATAGGGTAGGGAAGTTAAAATAAGAAAACTATTGTTTTGGTTCAAAGCAAGGCTGAAGACTACTAAGACTAGGGATCTAATGGACTATCTGTTTACAAAACTAACCAGTAAGCATTTGCTTAATGGTTAGTGCTGTCAGTTACTTGCAGTGCTTCCCACCCAGGTAGGGTGACCACATTGCTCTGTGGCAAATATGGGACACTGGCTTTTGGAGATGTGGGGTTGCTCTCCCCTGTCAGGGCTCCTTGGCAATGGGGCTGCTGCCCCATGGTGAGGCACCCGGGACAGGGGCTCCACAGCCTCCTGATGGGGGCAGCAGGAGGATGGGGGCTCTGCAACCTCCTGGTGGGGGGTGCCGGGGAATGTGGCATCCACCTTGCAACAGGGGTCCCTGACAGCAGGGGCTACTGTGCTGGGGAACAGAGCAGCTTCCCCGTGGAGGAGCTTCTCCACACCAGGACCTGCTTCCCTATGGTGCAGGATATCAGGAAACAAGGCAGCTGTCCTGTGGAGGGGCTCCCTGACAGCAGAAGCCGCTTCCCCTAGGTGTGGGGCACCAGGAAATGAGACAGCAGCTGCTGGCAGAGCTCGCCGGCAGCAGGGTTTGCTGCTGTAGGGTGGTGGGGAATGGGGCAGCTGCCCTATGGAGGAGCTCCCAGGGAGTAGAGGGTGCTGCTCCGAGACACCAGGTGCTGGGGGACAGGAGCCCTGGAAAATATGGGACCATTTGCCCATTTCCTTAAAGTCAGGACACCTGTGCGACAGCTTAAATAAGGGACTATCTTGGTAAAAACAGGATGGATGGTCTCCCTACTCCCAGGTAGATTGGGAATGGCTAGCTTAGGTTCGATCTCTGCTTGCCCCAGGATCAGGCAGTTTCCCTTGCTGCTGCTCTGCATTTAAAAGGGCTAAGGCGGTACACAGGCTGGTTCAGCTTCTGTCCCCACTGTGGAGATCAGGCTCTGTCCCCATCCCTACTTCTGACTCTCTGCATTTATATACATAAATACACACACTAGCAAATTGAACTGGCATTGCTTGGGTATTTAAGTGAAGTAAGGGTTTTTTTCTTTTCAGTTTGGGAAGAACTAGTAGGAGAAATAGAAGTGGGTGGCAACCTGGGTTGCAGCAACCATGAGATGGTAGATTTCAGGATCCTGACAAAAGGAAGAAAGGTGAGTGGTAATATACAGACCCTTGATTTCAAAAGAGCAGACTTTGACTGCCTGGCCATTTCTACACAGGCTAATACACAGAGTAAAAGATGTTAATGAGGCATGGCTTCAAATGCCCTGCACCTCATTAGCATAACGCCATGTGATTTGGAGTCCGGAAGACAGTTCTTCCAGACTCCAGAACGCTGTGTAGAAGCATGGCCCCGGGGGGCGCTTCCAGAAGGAAGTCCTTCTTCTGGAGGCCCCTTCTTCTCCGAAGGAAGTGACCTGTGTAGAAATGGCCCCTGAGAGGACTGAAGGGCAGGATCCCTTGGGAAATGAAGATAAAGGGGAAAAGAGTTCAAGAGAACTGGCAGTATTTTAAAGAAGTCTTACTGAAGGCACAGGAACAAACCATCCTGCTGCATAGTAGGAAATGCAAATATGGTAGGCAACCAGTTTGCTTTAACAGGGAGATCCCTGGTCAGCTTAAACTCAAAAAGGATGCATATAAGAAATGGAAATGTGGACAGTTGACTAAGGAAGAGTATAAATACATGGCTGGAGAATGCTAGGCAGTAATCAGAAAAGCGAAAGCACAATTGGAGCTGCAGCTGACAAGAGATGCAAACGGTAACAAGAAGGGTTTCTTGCAGACATGTTAACTATAAGAGGGTTGTAAGAGAAGGTGTGGGGCTGTTACTGGGTGAGAGAAGTAACCTAGTGACAGATGATGTAAGAAAAGCTGAAGTACTCAATGCTTTTTTTTTTGCCTAAGCCTTCACGGAAAAGGACAGCTCCCACACTAGGTTGATAGACAATACAGTATGGGAAGATGGAGGGCAGCCATCGGTGGGGAAGGAACGAGTTAAGAGCTGCCTAGAAAAACTAGATGTACACAAAACAATGAGTTGATTTAATGCACTGAAGGGTACTGAGGAGATTAGCAGATGTCATTGCTAAGCCTTTCGCCATTATCTTTGAAGACTCTTGGAGATTGGGAGAGATCCCAGATGATTGGAAAAAGGCAAATGTAGTGCCCATCTTTAAAAAAGGAAAGAAGAACAATCCAGGGAACTATAGACTGGTCAGTCTGACCTCAATCCATGGGCAAATATTGGAGGGGATCCTCTAGGAATCCATTTTTGGAGCACTTGGAAGAGGGGAAATTGATCAAGAGTAGTCAACATGGATTCACCAAGGGCAAATCATGCCTGACCAATCTGATTAGCTTTTATGAAGAGGTAACAGGCTCTGTGTACATGGGGAAGTCAGTGGATGTGATATACCTTGACTTCAGCAAAGCTTTTGATACAGTCTCCCACAACATTCTTGCTCATAAGTTGAGAAAGTAGGGATTGGATCTGTGGACTACAAGATGGATAGAAAGCTGACTTGACGGTTTGGTCCAACAGGTAGTAGTCAATGGCTCAATATCTGGATGGCGGTTAGTTTCAAACGGGGTGCCCCAAGGCTCAATTCTAGGGCTGGTGGTGTTCAACATCCTTATTAATGACCTGGTTGAGGGACTGGATTGCACCTTCAGCAAGTTTGCAGATGACACTAATCTAGTGGGAGAGGTAGATAGGATCCAGAGTGACCTGGATAAATTGGAGGATTGGGCCAAATGAAATCTGATGGGGTTCAACAAGGAGAAGTGTAGAGTCCTGCACCTGGGACTGAAGAATCCAAAGCATTGTTTATAGGCTAAGGACCAACTGGCTAAGCAGCAGTACAGTGGAAAGGGAGCTAGGGGTTATGGTGGATGAAAGGCTGGATATGTGTAAACAGTGTTCCCTTGTAGCCAAGAAGGCCAAAGGCATATTAGGGTGCATTAGGAGGAGCATTGCAAGCAGATCTAGAGAAGTGGTTGTTCCCCTCTATTTGGCACTGGTGAGGCCACATCTGGAATACTGTGTTCAGTTTTGGGCCTCCTCTGTATAAAAAGGATGTGGATGTGCTGGAGCAGGTTCAATGGAGAGCACCAAAAGTGATGAAGAGCTGGAGCAAAAGGAGAGGTTGAGAGATTTGGGCTTATTTAGTTTACATAAGAGAAGACTGAGGGGTGATTTTAATAGCAGTATTCAACTTCCTGAAGGGGAGCTCTAAAGAGGGTGGAGAAAAACTGTTCTCAGTGGTGACAGATGGGAGAACAAGGAGCAATGGTGTGAAGTTACAGAAGGAGAGGAGTAGGCTGGATATTAGGAAAAAGTACTTCAACACGAGGGTGGTGAAGCACTGGAATGCATTGCTTAGAGAGGTGGTGGATTCTCCATCCCTGGAGGTTTTTAAGTCCTAGCTCGACAAGGTCCTGGCTGGGATGACTTAGTTGGGGCTGATCCTGCTTGAAGCAGGGGGCTGGACTAGATGACCTCCTGAGGTCCCTCCCAGCCTTATGATTCCATGAAATTTACAGTATTAGGAAAACTTCTACTATAATATCAGCAATCCAATTTCAGAGCACGATTTAAAGATAACCTAAATTTCACTGCTGCCATTCAATATATTGTAATGGTGTATGTTAGCAACATTTTAAAAAATCTGACTCTACCAATATCTATTTTTATCCTTCCTGTTTTTATAATTGTTTTTTAAACTTTTATTTTAAAACATTAAGGTCATGTCTACACATGCACCACCCTTTCTGAAAGGGAAGGGCATGTGTAGACACGGCTAAAGAATCATATTGTGTGGTTGTCTGACTGGTTTTCAACCCACTCCCTTATTTGATCCTTGCTCATACTTCTAGGTAATAAACCAAGAAAGGACACTTGACCATTAATTTTGGTAAACATAATGTCTGGTGCCTATATGAATATGCTTTTTGTTCATTATCTGTTTAGTCTAATGAATACACCCGTTTGTACAACCTATTGCACTTCTCCATTTTTTTCTCACATTTTGTATTTAATGCAGTAATGTGAAAATTAATACTCAAGGAAAATTACATCCTGCTTTGCTTGGTGATGTGTTGAGCCATAATTAAAACAAGAAATATTATAGAGAAGGCTAACAAAAAATCATAAACACCTCCAGTTCTGGGCCACTGGTTATAAAAGCATGCATCCCTGAAAACTTGAATAAGTCCTGCTTATCAATCTATGGTGAGGCTATGTTGTAAGGAATTCATAAAGGGTGCCAAAACGCTTTTATTTGTGAAGTAGGCATACATTTTCTCTAGACGTCTTTGTCAACCGAGGTGCTTAAAAATGTTGGAAAGATAAGTTATAATGGAGAGTAAAGAGAGTTTGGCTGTGTCTTGTTTCTTTCCGTCATTTTCCAGTCCTTTTTAGATCTTTTATTTTTTGTTTTCCTTATACCCTTAAAACTTTAGGGTTTGGAAGGCTTTGTCAGCATATTAAAAATCAGGTTGATAATGTCTCTAACGAACTGGCAATGCATATTATTTGTGTTTTTTTAATAAGCTTTCAGTAAAGTTACAGATTTTAAGGAATGAAGATATTAGCAAAACCTTCAGGTGTTTCATTATTTCTGGACTAACTTGTTACAAGGGCTTAGCGGTGACAGAAGATGCTGTGTAACATGGAGAAGCAAAGTATCAGAGGGGTTGCCAAGTTAGTCTGTATCTTCAAAAACAAGAAGTCGTCCCCTGTACAATCTTATAGACTAGCAGATATTTTGGAGCATACGCTTTCGTGGGCAAAGACCCGCTTACATCTGACAAAGCAGGATTTGCCCACAAAAGCTTATGCTCCAAAATATCTGTTCGTCTATATGGAGAAGAAAGAGACTGTAAAGGGTGTCTGAGATTCCCAAATGGAACTGCCAGGATTATAGTGGTGCAGCAATGCTATTGTAGTTATGGTTGAATCATAACTTCTGTTGAAAGATTGACCTACTGAAGCTGTCCAAAACTGATGTTTGGTTGGATCCCTTTTGAAAGTTGGTGTGCCTCAGAAGGCTGCTGGGTAGGTTTAGAGACCCTTGGGGCACAGCTATGTGCTGTTTGGGCCCCAAGCAGGCTGTAGGCTGAGACCCTCTGAGCTAGAGGGTTTTCTTTCACACCATTTTATATGTTTGAAAGGGCAACTCTTGTTAGTGCTGTAAAAGCTTAATAGTTTCTCAGGTTACTTTGAAATTTGGTGGGTCTTGTGGGGCTGCAGATGATCATCACATAACATATTTGTGATCATTTGACCAAAGACTTCTGGAATTACTGCCCCCCCCCCCCCGCCACAACCACTATCTTCTTTCCGATGTCTTGTTACTGATGTGTTGTTAAGCTAAGATGTCCTAAAGACAATATGAATCTCAGAAGTCATTGAGATTGATGGCTGTGAACTCACCCTTCAGTTAATGTTACTAAAGATCAGTTAATCATAAGCCCTCACCTAAGAATAAAGGAGTTTTGGACTGGATGTCTGGAAGTTGCTAATTGTGGGACAGGGGTTCCAATTTTATTTTGGAAAGAATGTAATCAAAATTGTCTGGAAGAATAATTAGACATATGAATGCATCTAGGTAGGATTGTCATGTGGTTGTTCTTTATTTTTCTGGAAATTAGCAAATCCATTTAATCTGCTATTTTGTTTTTGTTTTTTAACTTGGGTCTAAACATTTGCATTATTACAGCACATTGGGACATCTAATGTTGAAAGTTTCTGTGTCCAGCTAAGATGCTACAGTGTTTTCTCTTCTGCACCTTGAGTGATGATAGATCAAAACTGTTGAAAATACAGCAGCTGCCTGCCCCCCTGTATACAAGTGCACTGCATGTATATGCTGTATGAGAAGGTTTAAATAAGTATAAATGGCTGTTGAAGGGGGGAATGTTGCACAATTGCTGCAGGGAGGGGAGAGGGAAGGAGGAAGGTTGTACTTGGGTTTTGCTGCATTTCAAAGATGGTGATTCAAGTCCAGGGAGGGAAGTGATGATGTTTAGGAGAGAAGTGTGAAGACAGGTGCAGAGGTGATGGGGCCTGTAGGGAAGGGAAGGAGATTAAGAGGAGGGGATAAATATCAATGAAACAAAACTATAGGATTTTTTTCCTCAATAACAAAGACTAAGTCCTAGTTATCCTGAAGTAGTGTCCTTATTTGATCTCGAGGTCCTTTTCTGCCCTTTGTATAGCTTACACAATGAGGTTGAAAAGTAATTGATGACTTTCTTTTTATAATCTAACTATAATTCTCCCCATCCCCTCTGCGCCACCGCCCTTGGAATATTTAGCCTCATTTAACTAATGCGCAGTCGTGGTTTGCACTGGCTGAAGATTTCCAATAATTTTCCATGTGAAGTAAATTATGATGAATGGTCTGAACAGAAGAAACCGGTATTCCAAAATTTTGTTTCCCAGGTTTGGAAAAGAAAAACAATCACTTATGCAAAAAGTTCATTAAGGTTTTTATTTAATGTCTTTATTTTCTAACCTGTTCCTTTAATTTTTATTTTTTCGCATTTACTCTTTGTATTTAATCCGTTCATTTCGTGTTATGTGAAAAAGGGAAATAGGAGGTAAAGTAGGATACTGAAATGGGGAAAAAAAAAAGGTAAACCTTTTTGTCTTCTAATTTTGTCAAAAAATTGTGCATTTAAAGAATAAAATTATTTTTGCAAAACAGTTCAGGGCTTTTTTTGGAAAACTTTTTTTATTGGAAAAATGTCATCCAACTAAATCTTTTTTTTTTACCATGACCACTATCCTTTGCATGACTAGAGTTTGAAAGGAATACTATAACAATGCAGATAAAGAAGTCAAATGTTTGCGAAAGGAGCTGCACGATGGCATCTGAAGGAAAAATCTGGTAAAATCACACATATTACTAGAATATAGCCCCTTGCTATTTCAGTTATATAATAACAACTTGTGGCAAGTAAGACCAACTGTAAACTAGTTAGATTTGCTGATCAGGACACCATATAGTATAGTCATTGATGAAGATAGATATTAGCATAGAAAGTATGCTTATTAAGTTTGCAGATGATACCAAGCTGGGAGGGGTTGCAACTGCTTTGGAGGATGGGGTCATAATTCAAAATGATCTGGATAAATTGGAGAAATGGTCTGAGGTAAACAGGATGAAGTTTAAGAAGGACACATGCAAAGTACTCCACTTGGGAAGGAGCAGTCAGTTTCACACATACAGAATGGGGACAGACTGTCTAGGAATGACTACAGCAGAAAGGGATCTAGGGGTTATAGTGGACCACAAGCTAAATATGAGTCAACAGTGTGATGCTGTTGGGGAAAAAAAGCAAACATGATTCTGGGATGCTTTAATAGGTGTGTTGTGAACAAGACACGAGAAGTCATTCTTCCGCTCTACTCTGCGCTGGTTAGGCCTCAGCTGGAGTATTGTGTCCAGTTCTGGGCACCGCAATTCAAGAAGGATGTGGAGAAATTAGAGAGGGGCCAGAAAGAGCGACAAGAATGATTTAAAGGTCTAGAGAATGTGACCTATGAAGAAAGGCTGAAAGAATTGGGCTTGTTTAGTTTGGAAAAGAGAAGACTGAGGGGCCACATGATAGTGGTTTTCAGGTATCTAAAAGGGTGTCGTAAGGAGGAGGGAGAAAACTTGTTCTTCTTGGCCTGTGAGGATAGAACAAGAGGAAATGGGCTTAAAATGTAGCAAGGGAGGTTTAGGTTGGACATTAGGAAAAAGTTCCTAACTGTCAGGGTGGTCAAACAGTGGAATAAATTGACAAGGGAGGTTGTGGAATCTCCATTGCTGGAGATATTTAAGGACCGGTTAGATAAATGTCTATCAGGATGGTTTAGACAGTACTTGGTCCTGCCATTGGAGCAGGGGGCTGGACTCGATGGCCTCTTGAGGTCCCTTCCAGTCCTGGTGTTCTATGATTCTGTAGTTATAAAGGCAGTGTAAAATGGAGAATTTCTAAGTAACTTTATAAAATACTTACATTTACTATGTGACTTGTTTGGGAGATTGTCAATATTATTTTTATTTGTTGTTGTGGAAAATTGGTTAGTTAAGATTTAACATCATGCAGTGTAAGTAGCATATTGCTGCTTAAACAATAAATAATTAAACATTATAGAAGTTCAGTGTTTGCTGCTGTGGATAACCTCAGTAGTTAAGAGAGCAACTTAGTTTCTATTTTTATAGGTGTTAGTAGCACCATTGGATAGTAGTGCAATAGGGAAGTCTGTGTAGTTCATAATGGTAGTTTGTTTTTGTTTCTGTGGTGATGTCTGACACACAATTATTGCTATTGTCTTGTAACCTGTGTTACATTTTGTTGCCCGAATGAGTCAGCAATTTATTCAGATATTACTGTTTCTCTATGATTTTTAGTATACAATGGTTTGATGGTTGCTTAGTGCAGTTTTTAAATTTACTGTGGAAATAGATGTACTGGGAATCTGTACCAAGCTTCATGTATGCTTTGTTTCTTTTATGGTCTATAAGTCGCAGACCAGGGAATAAATGAAAAACAACACAGTCATCAACATTTTAAATGTAAACTGATTATCCAGTTTATAGGTAGTCAGATGCAACAATGAAGGATGTGTTAGATAGGTAACATCATCTGTGCATACAATGTGTTTGTGACTCATTATGAGGTAAACGTAAACAGGTACTATGTTGAAAATTCCTCACAAGCTTTTAATTCAGTGGAAGTTATTTAGTACTAGCAAAATCCGCACAGGATCTTAACAAAATTGATAGTTCTGTGTAGAAATATGGAAACAGGATGAAACTATAATTCTGAATATAAAACACATCCCGGAGCTTTGTGGAGATTATATTCTTGCAAAAAATTTGTATTATGTCACAAGAATGTCCGAGCACTTGGAAACATAGTAATAAGGCAGAACAAGAATTAAAAGCTTGAGTTTTTCAGCTAAGAAAAATAGACAGTTAAATTAAAATAAAATCCAGTGTGTGAGTCTGAGGTACGTAATGTCAGTCCAAGATATTATTGTCAGCATAGTACAGGTGATGAGATGAGGCAGAAATGTTGAAAATAAAAGAAACCTAATTTAGAACAGCCATCAGGAAGTACTTTCTCTTAAAATAGACTGTTCCCTATACTCTGAGATCTTCAGGAAGACACTAAAGTACCCAATAATTTTCTTTCTGAGCATGCATGCTTAAGAAGCCCCAAATCCTTTTATATGTTTTGTTAACAAACAATATTTTACATTAAAACATTAATATGTAGCTTTAGAAATTAATATAAATACACATTTAAAAGCTATTTAAATAAATTGTTGAGACAGTATATGTGTAGTTTTTATCATTTCTAGTGCCATTAAATAGAAGTTATAAGATTTTTTTTCCTAAAAATGGAATTTAACTGTTTAAAGAACATAGGTGATCCTGATCTATATTTACTATGGACCAAATCCTGCATTCTGTCCCAGGCCTGAGTAAATGAAGTGTAAAGGAGAAATGATGCAGAAAATTTGGGTGAGGAGGAAAAAGAATGCTGTACTGGAGCTGCTCCATGCCTCCTACTGCAGTCTCTGGTGGATGCATGTAGTTGTGGATCCCCTGACTTTGTCTCTAAAGCTCCCTCTAGGGTGATATGCAGGAGATGTTGATCATTGCTTGGCATGATCTCTTTGTCTTGCCCCCGAGCCTCCATGCACTGGAACTGGCTGGGTTTTGCTATGGCTTAGGACACTGTATGGTTGAGGGATGGGGTGTAGAAGGGTGCCTCTAAATTAACACATTTTTGTGCTGGTAGAATTTATTCAAGAGAGTCATTGTAAGTGGAATATAATTTCCATGCTGTATATCCTGTGTATATCCCTTCTCCTCCTCAGCCAAGCTCACTAGCTGGGTTGAGTGCCAGTAGGTTCTGTAAAAGGAGAGGGTGGCTGCTCTTGTGGGTCTGAGGTAAGTGTCCCTTGCTGCTCCTGAGGACTCCCTGATGGCCCCTGAATTCTGATACCTGGTGGATACAGGACGTCCCTGTGGCGCTAGCCTGTGTGGATTACAGGAAGGGGGAGCCTCTCTGTAGGTGTCTCCCAAACCTTTCTTGTCTTTTCCTGGTGGCAACTCTAAACTGCTTTTACTGCAGCTGAGGCTTGTCACAGCCATATAGAAAGGGGCAGAATTTACCCAGTCAATTCATTTGCTTTCATGCAAGGAAACATTTTTGTATGCTGCACTTCATGCTGGCTACACTTTGCATGCAGATGTGTATAATTCAAAATAAGATGGGCGGATATTTCTTGAGTAATTTTTCAATTGCTGTTCTTTCCATTTGTAACCCCCTTCTGTTCACTAGCCCAGTGCGAGGTTAATCAGCAATGGGGAAGCCTTGCAATTTCCTACATAACTTGGGAGACTAGGCCTGAGGCTCCTTGGTGTGCTCTGTGTTGTGTATTAATGTGTGTGTGTACCTCAGACAAACCACCAAGGACAGCCTTTATTCTGTAGGAAAACACAAAATAGGATCTCAGTTCAGCAGCCTGCTCCTCTGCCTGCAGCCTGCATGCTGTGTTAGCTCAGTCTCTGCTGAGACCCTCCTGGGGCAGGGTGCACTTTCTACAGCACAACTCCCCCTTTCAAACATGTTCTAACTCCCACAGTAACTAAGCCCCATGGTAGTCAAGTTCATGTCCTCCCTCTGTGTCACTTAAACTCTTCTCTGGGTGCCCAAAAAGCTGTTTTTGGCCCTACGTGTAGAAAAACACAAAACATGATCACAGTTAGCAGCCCTGCCCCTCTACCTGCAGCCTGCATGCTGCTTCAGCTCAATCTCTGGTGAGACCCTGCTGGGGGCAGGGTGCACATCCTGGTAGGAACTAGGGAGTTCTCCCAGCGTGCTGCAGGTTTGTAGTCCACAATTTGTAGTTCCTGGGCCTGGGGCTGAAATGCACTGCATCTTGGGCTACAAGTTCTTTTTTCATGTTTTTCAGAACATTCACATATAGATTACCTTATTAAAACAGAAATGTGAGCGTATCACAAAAGCACACAGTAAAGGAGAAGTCTAAGAAAAAACAAGGCCTCTTTCCATAAGGTCAGCAATAGGGAATGATGCAAAGAATCAGTGTTGTGCAAGATTCAAATTATTGCTTTTGTAGTCATTAATCATACAGAATTCTTACGTGGTGGAGAGGGAAAGTATTGGACAGATTACATCTTAAAATATGATGGCTAAGTGGCTTAATAAGTGACTTAAAGGAGCCAATATAAATCATATCCATATCAAATTATAATAGAAATGATGGTAATGAAACATCAAGTATGGTCGTGATACACTGTAGGTGAGTCCTGTGTTTTCTGAGAGACACAACCTCATTAGTGCCCCTCCCCCCCACATCTATAGCATTTAAGTGAGCTCAGTTTAAACCATAGTAGGGACTTCGGTAGTCTGTTACCAATGCATGGCTTATTAATGTGGTGGGAAACACATACAAATTAGCTACTCGACCTTTGAGTTGTCATCTGTGGATTCTCATTCCCCATGTATTGTGCTGTTACGGAGATTTCTGACTATATTACAAATTAAAAAATGTTACATGATTGAACAATTGGGGAATTATGAGAAGGGATCAAATTATCCCAACCCCGTTAGTCCTGAAGTGGTGGTGGTAGTGTCTTGTAACTTCACTCGCTGACTGTTTTGGAGCTGAGATGTAAGAAATACTGTGTACCCTAATGAATCAATTGCTATATGCTGTGTGGTAGCAGGGTTTATTTTAAACCATTTCCATTGCAAATCCCTGCAGGTGCTATTTCTGTAGTTCCTGGCACACTTGTCATAAAAACTGCATTCTGGAATATTTGAAAGGACAGTAATACACTGTACAATAGTACAAAGGGGACCAAAGTGAAATGTTTTATCAAGTCGAGATTCATGCTGGCAATGAAATAGTTCTGACGTGGTTTACCCTGTGCTATTTCTTAGATCTACTGAAAACCTAATCTATTCCTAACAGTTGTTTAGAATCCATATAAACCACTTGAAACACACTTGTAGGAGGTCACGGGTGGTTTGCAAATCTTGGAGATTAGAATGGTGTTTGCAATGGTTCTGTTTTTATACTAGAGAAATGTTAAGGGTTACTGCAAGTTTGTACTTGTTTTTGTGTTTTTTTTGCACTAATATCCATAATTGTTTTTTCTAAAATGGTTCAAACAATGGCAATGCTTTAATTTACTAGCTGTTTAAAAATATTTATATTCCTTCCCCTTCTCCTTCCCACAAAACCCCCTCAATGCAAATTTAGGAAGAACATAATGAAACTAGAATAGAGTATCTTGATGTAATAGTAATGTCCTAGGGAATGTTTAAATTGCTGCATTTAAGTGACTTAAACTTGGTGTGCTGCTTCTCTGAACTGAACACATTTTAAAGAAATTATTTTAAATAATTATTGCAGCCAAGTTACTTAATTCCACACAATGCTTGATATGCTTGTTTGTTGTTTAAAAAAGATCAATGAAGGCTCACAGTTATCACAGATAAATGTGGCTGAGATGTTCTTGGTATTATCAGGTTCTTTGTTATTTTATTATTTTAAAAAATTCTCTGTAACTTTAATTGTTCTGGTTATTTAAATCAATTCCAAAGGTAAGACTGCTACCAAAATACCATTATGACGACAAATGCAGAAGAGATTTGACGTGATTTCCTTTACTGGAGAAAAGAATTAATTGTTTATAATATACCTTTTTCTTTGAAGTAGATAAACAACAAATACCAGCAAGCCCCTGGTTCACAGTTCCCTCATCTTGCTAATAATAATTGCTAATTGTCTAGAAGACCATAATTCTTTGAAATTAACTGTATTATTGTAGATCTTTAAATTTATCTTAATAGTAATTTCAGCTTTAGCAAAGGAAGCAATCAGAAGTATTGTGTTTTATTTACCTCGTCTGTCTTGGCCCCCATCATGTCTCTGTCAATGTGGTGTTTATTCAGCTAATGTTATTAAAGAAAAAACGGATATGTTGTGTTTTTGGAAATTCTTGACTTCTGGTTTCAATTTGTGTTTGTGTGGACATCAGATTCATCCGTGATGTAATTTCATTGTGATTATTGATTTAAATAAATTGATTTTAAATGACTGAAGTTACATTAGGGATATATTTGGCCCACAGTGTTACTAAGTCAAAATGCCAAAAATAGTTTCTAGCAAGAAAACAAATAGACCAGTTTTTCCATTTGAAATTTCATGAAATATGGTAATTCGAGGGTAATAATCCTAAATGTAAAATACACTATTATTTTAAAAATAATTATTCCTAGACAAGTTGATGTATGCTGTGCTATCTGACCCACTTTCATCATTGTAGAGTTACTGAATACTGTATTTGTTTTAAGTTACTTTACTCAGTTCTCTTTTTTTTTTTCCTTCAGATCTTCAATTTTTGAGAAGACATCAGTTTTGGCCTGCTCGAAGAATGCAGTGAAACCATTTGCCAACATTATTACCTGAAATTATAGATTTAATATCCAACGTCAGTGTTACTAATTTCTTTTTAAATAGTACCTCACAGTAGTAGAAAAATGTATGGAAGTGCAAGAACCATCAGTAATTTGGAAGGCAGTCCTTCGCGGTCTCCTCGTCTGCCAAGATCTCCTCGTCTGGGACACAGGAGAACAAGCAGTGGGGGAGGTGGAGGAACAGGTAAGACACTATCAATGGAGAACATCCAGTCCCTTAATGCAGCCTATGCAACATCTGGACCAATGTATCTTAGTGACCATGAAGGTGTAGCTTCTACTACTTTCCCAAAGGGCACAATGACTCTTGGAAGGGCTACAAATCGAGCTGTATATGGTGGTCGAGTCACAGCTATGGGAAGTAGCCCAAACATTGCTTCAGCTGGACTTTCTCACACAGATGTCCTTTCTTATACTGATCAGCATGGGGGTCTGACCACATCTTCACATCATCATCATCATCAAATTCCCTCTATGCTGAGACAGGTAAGGGATAGTACCATGATAGATCTACAGGGTCAACTCAAGGAACTACAAAGAGAGAATGATCTTCTAAGAAAAGAACTGGATATCAAGGACAGTAAGCTGGGATCTTCCATGAATAGCATCAAGACTTTCTGGAGTCCTGAGCTAAAAAAGGAAAGAGTCTTGAGAAAAGAGGAAGCTGCCAGAATGTCAGTTCTTAAAGAGCAGATGCGGGTTTCTCATGAAGAGAACCAGGTAAGTAATCCTGAAAGTTTATTTTCACTGATTCACAACTAAGCACCTAATATTGTGCTTAGGCTACTATGACCTGTATTGGAGCAAGTTTGGTATCAAAAGGAATTCTGTGCCTTCTTGTATTTGCCTGTGGCTGCTAAGCAGTAGGAAAGCATGCTAATAAGAACCTGGACGTAGTTTATAATTTCTTTGGTTCAGCATTCCTTCATATTACTGCTGAGGAGAACAACTGTTTGCCACTACCTGTTTTCTTATTAGTGAGATACTCTGTAACACTTTTTTCCAACAGAAGTCTAAATACATTTTGAAGCCTTTACTGAAGAACAAAATGCACCACTTCTGCACATAGCTGGAAAAGTATAAATGAATACATAGGGACATATTTTGCATATATGGATGCATAGGGAAAGAAAAAGGAGACGTTATTAAATCCTGTTGCTTAAATATTATAATATTCTATATTATACCTACCACAAAGTAAATTGGAATTGTGCTCTGTCAGGTGCTTTTTTATAGACCTATGCTTAAGAAATGATCAATTTAAAAATGTTATATCTGAGGTGTAATTAGTAATGTTTCTTTTCTCTGTTTATAAAATGTTTGAATGTACAGTCATCACAATTCACACTATTTAAGGTTAAATATACAGTGCAATCAGTAGAAAATGTAGATAAATATATATAAATATAGCTATTCTGGGCTGTTACCATGAAGCTATATAGACCAACAAACAATAAAGCTGAGATTGCAGGTTCCTATTTTGCACAAATTTCCTACACATACTTTAACTAACAGTCTTGTACATTTAAAGCTGCCCCTTTTTAGAACAATCTGTTGGTTCTTTTACAAAAAATGTAATATATGTTATGTTCTTCCACTTTAGAGATCTCCAATCTGTGCTCCTCCATCGACAGGCAAGCAGCAGCAATCAGGCTTTTTTATGCCTTCTTTTCCCCAATTTTCTGATCACCAGTTTTGCTTTGCCTCTACAGAAGCACTACTAGTAGTGTGTCTCTTGGAATTTCCCAGTGGATTTAGATTTTTGAGTGTATATATTTGTCTCCACAAATATATAAATATTATACCTTATGTGCCTGGGCTAGCCTATAGTGATAATGTCATACTCAGGGCAGACTGGAAGATGTATAGCAGACAGTCTCCCCAAACTGGTAATTTATTCTATAAGTAGATTAATCACATCAGTAACACTTCTTCAGTAGGACATTGGTTAATCAGAAGCCAAATACAATTCCCTTTAGGCATTCCAGCCTTGGCTTGCATCCAGTCAGCCAACTCTAGTATAGTGAGAGGTTATTGAAAATCTATTTCACCATATGTGAGTTTTACTAATCTCAAAGGATCAGATGCTTATCCCCAGGTCAATGTAAATCTCAGATCTTACCCAAGTACCACACTGTCAGCCAATCTTTAGTAAACTAAGTAAAGATTTATTAATAAAACAATGAAATAGAGTTATAAATGGTTAATAGCTAGTTTACATACAATGATTTTGAGTTCTTATATCAGATTTGTAGCAGTGATGGTATAAACTGCTGGCTTTCAAAAGTCACTTTGGTAATTTCCAGAAAGATGGGAAGGTCCTCAGTCCGTATTTCAAGATATTCCCTTTAGTTGTAAATCCAGTCTAGAGAAGTAAAACACGAAAGAGGCAAAAAGTAGTTGTTGTTTTTGTCTTTTTATATCCTTTGCAATGTGCGTGGAAATTGAATGCCCTGAACAAAGATTACAGCGCAGGTGCATGGAAAGTTACTGGACAAAGATGGAGTGAGTCCAGGGTCAGGTGTCCTTATCACGCCCTGACATGTTTTGCTAGCTCACGAGGACAGCCATTGCCCATGTGTCTTCTGAAGTGTCCACATGAAAGTCTTACTGAATGAGATGAGCTTTTCTTCAACAGCCCATTGTGAGCTGAGTTTTCTTAATGAGTCATGAGCTGGCTAGTCCTGATGTGAGAGGCTTTCCCAGGAATATGACATGTTTAAAGTACAAGTGCTTAGCAATGTTCCTAGCATCAGATATGAGGATGATGTATAAATAAAAACAGAATAATTGTACTTGGAAAAGCATACTTTTCCATTTATGAATTACATGATGTAATTTGTGCAATCCTTATGGAAGTTGTGTTACAGTGGTAACAACAGTTATATTAGTGATCACCTTTCTTATAAACAACATCATAACACGTATGTTTGGTGTTTGCTGTCGCCAGACATTTAACCTGGGAACTACTTTGCTTTTAGAAAATGACCATTCTGTTTTCTTTTCACTCTGTTGAGGGAACCTTTATACTCAATCAGGATCTTCCAGATATTAGCAGATTTGAGGTCCATTGTTAGCTACATTGCCAACACGTATTGCCTTTTCACTGTCAAAGTTTCATTATAAGGTGCTTTTTATAGAGTGGATTGCACAATAGACAGGGGTAGACTTGTTCCTTCCAATGCAGAGCAGTACTGCCTAAGAAGAATTGCTCTTTAAAAATACATATGCATGTGCAGACTAACTTTAACTAGAATGGCAGGCTGAATTCTTGTTGTTAGTTCATCTAACCATCAAGTGTGATGCACAGGGAGACAGAACCTTGGAATTCTGATAAATTCTATGTCAGCATTGCAGACTTCATTTTTCAAGATAAGCCTCAAGATTTACGGGATTACTGAGCTAAAAAGGATTTTTCAAGCTATATCTCAAGATTTCTTTTAGTTAAAAAAACAAAAACAGTAACCCCCACCCCAAAAAATAAAAAAATTAAGATACTGAGTAAAATTCAGAGTTTGTATACTGTGGAAAATTCTAACATTTTACTTTCATTCTAAATGAGAATGAAAAACATTGCTATTTTTCATAGAACAGAAATTCAAAAACATTTCAGTTCAGAAATGTCAAGTTTCTGTCCTGTTTTGATCAATTGTTTCAATGTTTTAAATCAAAATTAAATTTCAGCGTTCCCATAGTCAATTGGTTTGTTTGGTTGAAATGTAGCTGACCGTTTCTTTTTTTTCTTGTGTTCCTTTCTGCATTTTGACGTGGCGGCTCTTTCCATAATGAACTTGTTTGTGAAAGTTTAAATTTAGAGAGACTGGGGCTATACATTATTGTCTAATACTCTTTTTTACAAAAATCTAGATGAGCATGTGATATTTATAATCTACTCCCTTGAGTTATATAGGACCAGCCCCAAAAGGGTTTAGAAAGGTGAGAAAGAAGCCATTAGTAAAACAGGCCACACGGTGGATTTAGACTGGAGAAGCAAGCCCTGACTGGAGGATGGAGTGCAGTTGAGACAGAGCTAGTGTAAAGCCAGCAAGCTAACACTGGAAAGTGCTGCACTGAGGAAGTCTACAGTCACCCAGTGCTTTATCGAGGGAAGGATGGCATTATGGGAAGAATATACCCCTAAAGGGAAGGGTGCAGAAGAAAGCCTGTGGAAAGTGGAGGAGGAAAAGCCAGTTACCCTCCCATTTGCAGAGACCTCTAGAGTGGGTATGGGTAATAAGCCAAAGGTGGTTTGCCGTGGTTTGCCACAGTTTGCCCCAGCAGGCTGCCAGCACATTATTTACCTGTGCAGCCACAAGTGTGGCAGCTTGCAGTTCCTGTTGGCCACATATCAACTGTTCCTGGCCAATGGGAGCTTCAGGAAGTGGTGTTCTGGTAAGCGCTCCTTCCTTCAGCTCCCATTGCCTAGGAGCAATGATTTGCAGCCAGCGGGAACTGTAAGTGTCCACACTTGCTGATGCTCAGGTAAAAAAAGGTTGGAGGCCAGCCAGGAGCTAAACCTGGCAAACTACCTCCAGTTTATTGCTTGTCCCTGATCTAGAGGTTTCTTCAACTAGGAGAGTAAGTAAATTAATAATTTTGAGTTGTTGCTTTTGTATTTATCAGGAAATCTTCCTGTTTGTCTCAATCTTTGTAAGAAAGGATATATTTACTGCTGCTTGGGCGCTTAAAGGAGGACCTTAACATTTTAATTACAATTCAAAAAAACTTACATTAATTGAGAGACTGGACTGGAATTCGTTGGAATCTGAATTGAAATTTATTTTCAAGTTTGAGTCCCTGGTGATAGGTATCAAAGATCTTAATTATATTACGCATTACAAGGAAAATTTCCCCACCTTTTGATATTTGCAGTGATCGCAGGCATCCCACTTAATAAACACATGAAGAGGGGTTTTTCTCCTCTCTCCCCACTGGCTTCCTTCCCCCTCTTTTGCTGATTTGTCAGGTCTGTCTTTCTTTTTTTTTCCATCTTTTTAAAAATTCTTTTTCTCTCAGGCTATGTCTACAGTAGCCTGAACTTTCTGCTGCTATACTAGTGTTCTGCCGCTCCCCCATGAGGCAGAAGGCCTCTGTCACCAGATTCTGTTGACAGAAAGCTGGTCTTGATGTTTTGTGGGGGCCCTCTGTCAACAGTTAGGGCTTCCAGGACACTGGGCAGCCCCATCTCCCGTGCTTCCGTTTGACTGTTTTGTTGAGAGAGTGGCTAGGCTGCCATCTGATTGCTCTCTGTCAACAGAGCGGATTGCTCTTTTGAGCCTCTTGGCAGTCTCGCTGCAATCTGTCAACAGAAATTTTGTTGGAAGATATCTTCCGACAGAAACATCAGTCAACAGATCGCTCTAGTGTAGACATAGCCTCAGTCATCAGTTATTCTCCAGAACTGAAGAAGTGGGTCTGTCCCATAAAAGCTTATCACCTAATAAATAATATTGTTAGTCTTTAAGGTGCAACAGCACTGCTTTTTTGTTTTGTGATGATACAGATTAACATGGCTACCTCTCCGAGACTAAATGAGAGGTTGTTTGCCTTTTTTCAGGACCCCAAAAAGCAGGCGCTGGTTTTTCCCTAGCTCAGCTGATTCATTGTTATTATATCTGAGACTAACAAAGCTGAAGAGGTGCTTTATTTGCAAGTTAGGGCCCTCTTTTGTCAGAGAGATTGAGAAGAAGCCTATGCAATGGAGGTCTGTAAGGAAGGCAGCCTGATCAGTCTTCCATCCCATTTTAAAATACTTTCCCCTGTGTGGCTGGGTCCTTTAGATTTCATGTTCCTTAGGCAGAGAAATTGGCTTCCTGTCTCTTCCGTGCTTGTACCAAACTTTTTTTTTTAAATCAGAGTTGCTTGGATTGTCTAAAATGTGGATTGTGATTTTTTTTTTTTTTTTAAATATATATATTAAAAAAAAAAAGGGGGGCAGGAAGTTGTGTAGGATTTTTAAATGCTGTTTCTGCATTTTAAAGTCACCAATACATGACTTCCCAACCAGATATTCTGTGTATATTTTGTCCTGATTTATTGTTACTCTTACTAATCTTCTTAGTTTGAGTTTATTATTCAGAAGGGATATTATAGAAGCTTTGTGTGGGGGATCAGAAAGCTGAGAGCAGGTAATGCAAAAATCTTTCAGTGCTACTTGTTCCCTGCTCTGCTGCCTGTCAGAAGAGGAGACAAAACTAGCAGCATCTATTTAGACTGATGATTCTGACATGAAGAATCAGTACATATAATTCTACTTTTGTGATATTGCAATAATTTAATTACATTGCATTCTAATGCTCATGATCAACAATTATAACTTAATGACATTTACAGGTAGGATTTTTCTCCAATTCAATTATTTGATAATTGATTATCAACATAAATAATCCAGTATGGCATAAAAAAGATGTAATGGGTGAAATTAATTCTTGTTGTTGACTTCTCTGTATTTACACCAAATATTGATGTGTTCCATTGATTTTTTTTTTTCTTCATAAAGTAAACTTCCTACAGAGGTGTTTATTTGCTTTTTGAAAATATATAATATCTTTTTATGTTGAATTTTCTTCTCTACTATGGTAAGAGTTTGGTTCTGATTAATGTGAAAAAATAAACTATAAAAAGGATAATAGCAAATCTTCTGAAAGTTTGATAGGTTTTATGTGAAAGTTTCTTAAAATATGTGCATGTTACAGAAATATGAATGAATTATGGATACTGCAATTACAAGGATAAAAGTGATAAAAGTAAGAAGATTTAACCAACAGGATCAGCATATACAAAGTAATAAAATAACTTGAATTTTGACTGGCTCCTTAAATGTTAACATTTCAAGACAAGTGTCTAGGACAAGAAAAAATAAATTAACAAATATAATAATTCAAATTCATTTGCACCAAAATCTAGCATGATCAGGCAAATATGAATTATAGACTTGACTCATCTGGCAATTTTGGTTGCATTATACAACATCCATGCAATACTTTTTGTGTTTATCATTTTGTTTGAGTGTATGATCTTATTAGGGTTGCCAACCCCACAGGACTGACCTGGATTTTCCTGGAATTTATCATCAATCACCTGGTGACTGTTTGAAAGCAGTCCTGGAGGTTTTAATAGGGTATTTTAAGAAAATGACATTGCATTATGTTGGGGAAAAGAAAATCTCCTAGAATAGCTACAGTCAGCGTTGACAACCCTAGATCTAATCTATGAATTACATGTTATCCATAGTGTATCTGCTGTCAAACTGAGGCCCAATGCTGCAATGAGCTTCACGAAGGTGAAGAAGCTTTACATGGACCTAACTGAATCTCTAATTTGCACTTTACCTGCTAATACAGTATTATATATTAATATAGTTTGTGTATGTACACACATACAATATCACAGTTTATGAAGTTACTGTACCTACCCATAGTAAAGTACAAGGCAACAGGTACTAACCTGAAAAGTGCAAGTACAGTAAGGTCTCGGAATATGCGACCCCAGAGTACGCAACCCTGCTTTTATGCAGCTGACCCCTGATTCCTACAGTAAACCCTGGAAATGTGTGATTTCCAGTTGCACTTAACTCACTCCCCCCTCGGCTCTGGCTCAACCCCTGCCCGGTCCGCATGGCCCCAGCTCAGCCCACCCCCTCAGCTCCACTCATCACCCATGCATAGCTCTTGCTCACCCCGCACCCCTGGCTCTAGCTCACCACCCCTCAGGTGTGACTCTGTTTCAACCTCCCCGTCTCCCATTTAACCCCACTGCATGCTCACCACCTGCACATGGTGTTGGCTCACTACCCCCATGCATTGCTCTGGTTCAGCCCCCCCATCCCTTGTTCAAACTCTTCACGTGCGGCCCTGGTTCCATACTCCTACCCCAGTTTAAACCCCCCAAGTGCAGCCCCTCTTCAAGCCCCCCTGGTGCATGGCTCCGGTTCAACACCCCTGCCCTGGTTCAGCCCCTCCATGCATGGCTCCAGTTCCATCCTCCTGCTCTGGTTCAAACCCTCCGCAGCCTGGCTCACCACCCCTGCACACAGCTCTGGCTAAACTCCACCCCTTGCCCCCCTGCAGCCCCAACCCACCCCAGGCTTAGCCCCCTGCACCTGCCTCCAATGGCCCAAATCCATTGCCAAGCTTAACCCTCCCCAACTGCCCCCTGACCCCAGGACTTACCTTTCTGCTGCTTCCCTGGCTGCAGGATGTGTGTTCCACTGGGGAGAAAGCCAGACCCTCACTTACAGAAAGTTCGGGTTATGCAAGGGTGCGTGGAATGGAACCCTCACGTAACTCGAAGGTCTACTGAACTCTTTGCTTCTCTTACTGGGCTTCATAAGATGTGTTATCACTGTGATAAATTTGTTACAAAACCCCAATAAAATGTACTACCTGAAATATTTTTACTGAATTTTTTTCATCAAGATAATTAGACATTTAAATTGGTTTTTCTCCACTTCAGAACTCAATATGAGACGTATATATTAAGACACTTCTTGGAGCGTGTAGTTCAGCACACTCATACGCCCTATTTTCTGTTCTGTTTTCAACTTTTCTATAAATTTTTTTTTCTTAATAGCTGCATGTTTACTTGCTGGTTTTAACTTTATTTTGGGTGGTATTTTCATTATATTCACTTTTATTCATTGAAGTTGATGATATCTGAGGTGAGTGAGACACAATTCTGGTTATCATCTGCTATAACTGTTTAAGATGCAGAAAGAAGATGAAAAAATAGGCCTATTAATAAATCTGTGAGATCATTCAATGACAATGTAGTAGTGCCTAATATATTTGGAACCTCTTGACTGTCAATCTATTGCCTTCTGTCATAGTGGCCTTTTTATACAGATGTATTTAGGCATTCTTAAGCAATTTATATCAATCATTTTAGAAAATAATTTTTATTATGAATATAACAAATCTAAATTGCTCATAACCTATGATTATGTGGAGTGCATTGAATATTCAAGCACAAAAATGCTATAATCTAAAAATACATCAGTACACAAGAATGGCCATACTGGATCAGACCAAAGGTCTGTTTAGCTCACTATTCTGTCTTCTGAAGGTGACCAATGCTGGGTGCCCCAGTGGAATGAACAGACCAGGTAATCATCAAACGACCCATTATCAGCCCCAACATTCGGAGGCTAGGGACACCATCTCTGCCCATTCTGGTGAATAGTCATTGATGAACCTATCCTCCATTAATTTATTTAGTTTTGTATTTTTTATTCCAGTTAAAGCTTTGGCCTTCACTGCAACCTCTGTCAGGGAGTTCCACAGGTTGATTATACAGCAGTGTGTAAAAATACTTCATTTTGTTTGTTTTAAACCTGCTGCCTATTAATTTCATTTGGTGACCCCTACCTCTTCTGTTATGTGAGGGAGTAGATAACTTAGCCTTATTTAGTAAGTCCACCCCAGTCATGATTTTATAGACCTTTATCATATCCCCCCTTAGTCGTTCCTTCTCCAAGTTGAAAAGTCCCAATTTTATTCATCTCTCTTTGTATGACAGACTTCTAATTTTTTGTCCTTTTCTGAACCTCTTCCAATTCCATTACTCAGCCTTCTGGTTTAGGCAAGTGCAGTATTACTGATGTATAAAGCAGGTATATTTTTTTCACAAAGTGTTTTATACCTCAGAAAGTAGCAATAAGAAAAGATTGATACTGAAACTCTCAACAGACTAGAAGAACTTCACCTTCTGCCTTATCACAAAGGGCCCTGAGTTCTTCAGCTCTGAAATTAAAACATAGACAGTAGATCTGAGAGTGCTACAAGAAGTGTTGGTGATTCAGATGTGGCTTTGTCTTCTGAGTGCACTGTTACTACTTGATGTCAGTATCCAGACAAGATCCAGAGTGGGTAATTTATCTTGTGTCCACTGTAACTAAATTTCGTTTGCCATTTCACTTGGGTACTATATTCTTAATTTTTCTTTCCTGATTTGTTTTAAATCAGTGCTGCGTGCTGTTCAGTGGTTGCTGTCTCATACCTTTCTGTGGCAAAGAAATTATTTTTGTGTATTGTATTTTTGCCTTACGCGTATACAGCTCAGAAGGTGCAGCAGCTAGATTTTGGGAAAACAGCTGTTTTTGTACTTCCTTGGTTCTGGGCTCCCTGAACAACTTAGAGAAACCTCTTTTGCAGCTTCCCACAATTGCTTATGGTATTTCTTATGGCCCTGAGCAGACTTAGTACAATGCCCTATGATTATGTCCCCTACCATCCCTTATTCTTCTTCTGAATAAGAGGTTGGAGGAAAACAGTATTACACAGGCAGCCATTTTATACTGCCAGAGTGATGTGAAAGGGGACAATATGAAGAGAAAATTGGGACCCTCGTGTGTAAATTCCTTTGAATTCTATTGGAATGAAAAATGTTGGCTGCAGTGCAGAAATAACTAGTTAATTGACCAACTGAAATCCTAAATCAAGTCAGGAGAAAAAAATTAAAGATTTTGATTCATGAATTAGTACAGATATCATAGATTGTACATCAAATGCAATTTAGATCCAGGATAGATTTTTCTTCTTCTTTCGTCTGGGGGGATTCTCTTTGATCATGATGAAGCTCTGAGGAAATCTTTCATTTTCTCTGCAGCTCTATAAAATGTTGTTCTTCTCGTTTTTAACCCTGAAGCCATAGGCTTAGTTTGAGGAACTAATTTTCAGAGATTGTCTATATTTTAACTGTCTGAGGTGGCAGGTTGGGTGACAAATGGGGAAGGTGAGAAATATGTTTCACTTCTTTCTTGTGTTTCAGACACTATGCCCCACTTATGTCCTTTCATCTTAATTTTCTCAGTGTTCCTCCTAATTTCTGTCAGATAGTCGACAGTGTCATGCTGAATTAGTTTATAGCAGAGAACTCCTCCCTGGAGGCTGTCTTATAAACAAAACCCTTTTGGGTACCCTGTAGAACATTTTATATTTACATAGAGAGGTGGCTGTGTGGATCAATAGCCAGCCCCACTCCACCTCCCCACACCCCAGAAGGGAGTCTTGTAGCAACTTAAAGACTAACAGTTTTATTTATTAGGTAACGAACTTTCATGGGCAAGCCCACTGTGGGGGGGGGGGGGGAGCATGCAGGAGGGGAAGAAAGAAGGGGGAAAAAAAAGCAAAGAAAAGGGGGCAGGGGGAAGACACCTGTCATTAGTTTACACTTTCCAGATGTCCTATTAAGTGGCATGAGCACCATTCCTGCCAGTATCAAAGGTGGGGAAGGAAATTGTCCTATCATGAAACAGCTGGGTTGATTTGTACTGTAGTTTCCAGGAAATGGATCTTTTGTGTGGAATGGTCAAAGCTGAGATTGACGGTGGGGTGCAAATCCTGGACGCTGCAGTACAAATCAACAATGGTCAAATTAATACCACTTTGTACAGGAAACCCACCGACTTCTACTCTTACCTGCCTGCTTTCATCTTCTATCCAGGACACATCACTTGATTCATTTTTTACAGTAAAGTCCTGAGATACTTAAAATACAACCGTATCTGCTCCAATCCCACTATCAGAGAAAAAAACCCAACAAAAAAAACCCTACAAGCTCTCTACCGTGCATTCATAAAACTTAATTACCCACCTGGACAAGTAAAGAAACAAATTGACGGCCAGACAAATACTCAGAAGCCAGATACTTCATGATAGGGCCAAGAAAGCAAACAATAGAACACCACTTATCACCTGTAGCCCTCAGCTTAAACCCCTCCAGTGCATTATTGAAAATCTACAGCCTATACTGTAACATGATTCCTCACTCTCACAGGCCCTGGGAAACAGGCCTGTTCTTTCTTACAGACAGCCACACAACCTCAAGTAAATATTCACTATCAGCTACATACTGTAGCACAGAAACACTATCTCAAGAACCTATCCCTGCCAAAAACCCCATTGCCAACTCTGTCCATATAATCTATATAGATGCACCATAACCGGACCTAACAACATCAGCCACACCATCAGGAGCTCATAAACGTGGACATCCAGTAATGTGATATATGCCATCATGTGTCAGCAGTGCCCTTGTGCCATGTACATTGGACAAACTGGACAGTTCCTGTGCCAGAGGATAAATAGACATAAATTAGACAGCAGGAATTGGAATACACATAAACCTGTAGGGGAACACTTCAGTCTTGCTGGACATACAATAATGGACCTTGAATTTAGTCTTGATTCAAAGGGATTTTAACACCAGATTACAAAGAGCGACATCTGATTTGGAATTCATTTGCAAGTATGACACATTTAAGTGGTGGTGGGGGGAGGCTTAACAGAGATCTCAATTATCTTGGGTATTATAAGGGCAGTTTCCTTATTTTTGATATTTGCAGGAATGGCACCCATCCCACTTAACTTACTCTTTCCAGAGGTCCTATCAATGATAGGTGATTCCCTCTGCCCCCTCTTTTTTTTTTCTCCAGCTTCTGTTTTCTGTCTGTCTTCCCCTACACTCTCCCTGCTGTACAGTAAACTCTTCCATATCTGGCATTCTATCATCTAGAACACTCAGGCAGCATTTTAACCATAAGTAAATTTTAGTTACATTTTCCATAAGCACAGTGAAGTGAAAGTAAGTAAAAATAAATACAGCAAATACAGTATATGTTTACAGCGTACAATACTGTTTGGTAGATAAAGTACTCTGCATACATTTGTTTGTTTCTTAATATCTAATCTTGTCCTTCTTCAATGTTATGCATTGCTAAGTATGCGCCTCTTATCCCGAATATTTGGATATCCAGCAACCTCTTGGTCCTGGGGTTGCTGGATATGAAAGAGTTTACTGTACATATACCCTGTTTGCTCATTTTTAGTCCACAGTCTGATGCAGTGGGTCTTACCCATGAAAGTTCATTACCTAATAAATAAAATTGTTGGCCTTTAAGGTGCTACGGAACTGCTTGTTATTTTATGTATACAAATAGATAGGCAACAACAGAACACCACTTGTCACCACATATAGCCCTTGGCTTCAGCCCTTAAACCCCCTCTTGCCTGCGACTTGCTGATTTTCCTCATTTCTTGCTTTATTTCTATACTCATAAGAAATGTGTTTGATTTGTCTTCATAAACACATTCAGATGTTTGCAGTGCTGTGTCAGAAGAAGAGAACTTAAAGATAGCAACTAATCATAAGAGGTGCTAAGTGCCTGCAACGTAGTAGTTGTTAGCAGCCAGTGGTTATTCCTGTCTCTCTGAATATGTTCTGCCCAGATACCGTAAGGTCCTCAGCAGAGCAGTTGGTCATGAGCTCTGACCTGCTACTTTAGCTTATTAAGTCTGTGTCCGTTTGTTCAGCTGTAGTAACATTCCTAAGTGTTCTAGGTATATGTTATGCTACAGGCAATAAATGGTTGTTTTTTTTTCTTTTTCCTTTTTTTTTTTTTTTAAATAGTACTTTTGGATTATTTAGTTCATGGGGTTGGCAGTGTATGTACTTTTCAGATTTCCCAATGCATCTGCCACAATGACTTACAGCATTCTGAGATGTTAGGCAACGATTTAAAAAAAAAAAAAAAGTGAAATCAAGGCTTTTCCAACCTTGAAGAGAATAAAAGTTTCTTTGCCAACAGCAGAATTCTGAGGCAAATAAATGTAAATGTTTTTAAATTAAAAGTCAGAGAGCAGCAAGGTCTTGTAAGCTGGTCTCCATTCCAGGCCCCTTTATAATAGAGTAAGAATGAGGAGTCTCCATCTCACATTTTTATAGCATAAGAACATAAGAATGGCCATACTGGGTCAGACCAAAGGTCCATCCAGCCCAGTATCCTGTCTGCCGACAGTGGCCAATGCCAGGTGCCCCAGAGAAGGAGAACAGAAGACAATGATCAAGTGATTTATCTCCTGCCATCCATCTCCTGCCCTTGTACTGAAGGCTAGGGCACCATACTTTACCCCTGGCTAATAGCCATTTATGGACCTAACCTGCAAAAATTTATCGAGCTCTTTTTTAAGCTCTAATAGAGTCCTGGCTTCACAGCCTCCTCTGGCAAGGAGTTCCACAGGTTGACTGTGCGCTGTGTGAAGAAGAATTTCCTTTTATCAGTTTTGAACCTACTACCCATCAATTTCATTTGGTGTCCCCTAGTTCTTGTATTATGGGAAAAGGTAAATAATTTTTCTATATTCACTTTCTCCACACCATTCATGATTTTATATACCTCTATCATATCGCCCCTCAATCGCCTCTTTTCCAGAATGAAAAGTCCCAGTCTCTCTAGCCTCTCCCCATATGGGACCCGTTCCAAACCCCTAATCATCTTAGTCGCCCTTTTCTGAACCTTTTCTAATGCCAATATATCTTTTTTGAGGTGAGGAGACCACATCTGCACGCAGTACTCAAGATGTGGGCGTACCATAGTTTTATATAGGGGAAGTATGATATATTTTGTCTTATTATTTATGCCTTTTTTAATAATTCCTAACATCCTGTTTGCTTCACTAACTGCCGCTGCACACTGCGTGGATGTCTTCAGAGAACTATCCACTATAACTCCAAGATCCCTTTCCTGATCTGTCGTAGGTAAATTTGACCCCATCATGTTGTACGTGTAATTTGGGTTATTTTTTCCAATGTGCATTACCTTACACTTACCCACATTAAATTTCATTTGCCATTTTGCTGCCCAGTCACTCAGTTTGCTGAGATCTTTTTGTAGTTCTTCACAATCCCTTTTGGTTTTGACTGTCCTGAACAACTTGGTATCATCTGCAAACTTTGCCACCTCACTGCGTACCTCATTTTCTAGATCATTGATGAACAAGTTGAACAGGATCGGTCCCAGGACTGACTCCTGGGGAACACCACTAGTTACCCCCCTCCGTTGTGAAAATTTACCATTTATTCCAACCCTTTGTTGTCTGTCTTTTAACCAATTCCTGATCCATGAAAGGATCTTTCCTCCTATCCCATGACCGCCTAATTTACATAAAAGCCTTTGGTAAGGGACTGTGTCAAAGGCTTTCTGGAAATCTAGGTATATTATGTCCACTGGGTGCCCCTTGTCTGCATGTTTATTAACCCCTTCAAAGAATTCTAATAGATTAGTTAGACATGACTTCCCTCTGCAGAAACCATGCTGACTTTTGCCCAACAATTTGTGCTCTTCTACGTGCCTTGCAATTTTATTCTTTACTATTGTTTCTACTAATTTGCCTGGTACTGATGTTAGACTTATTGGTCTATAATTGCCAGGGTCTCCTCTAGAGCCTTTTTTAAATATTGGTGTTATATTGGCCGTCTTCCAGTCATTGGGTACTGAAGCGGATTTAAAGGATAGGTTACAAACCACTGTTAATAACTCCGCAATTTCACATTTGAGTTCTTTCAGAACCCTTGGGTGAATACCGTCTGGTCCTGGAGACTTGTTACTATTCAGCTTATCAGTTAACTCCAAAACCTCCTCTAATGTCACTTCAGTGAGGTAGAGTTCCTCAGATTTGTCACCTAAAAAGGCTCGCTCAGATTTAGGAACCTCTGTAACATCCTCAGCCGTGAAGACTGAAGCAAAGAAATCATTTAATCGCTCCGCAATGGCACTGTCTTCCTTGATCGCTCCTTTGATATCTTTATCATCCAAGGGCCCCACTGCTTTTTTAGCGGGCTTCCTGCTTCTAATGTATTTAAAAAACATTTTACTATCATTTTTTGAATTTTTGGCTAGCTGTTCCTCAAAATCTTTTTTGGCTTTTCTTACTACATTATGACACTTAATTTGGGAGTGTTTATGTTCCTTTCTATTTTCCTCACTAGGATTTGACTTCCACTTTTTAAAAGCTGCCCTTTTCTCTCTCACTGCCTTTTTAACATGGCTGTTAAGCCATGGTGATTCTTTGTGTTTTTTGTGGTGGCTGTTAAGCCATGGTGGTTCTTTGTGGTCTCTTATTGTGTTTTTTTTATTTGGGGTATACATTTAAGTTGGGCCTCTAGTATGGTGTCTTTAAACAGTTTCCATGCAGCTTCCAGGGATTTTAGTTTAGTTACTCTACCTTTTAGTTTCTGTTTAACTAGCTTCCTCATTTTAGTGTAATTCCCCTTTTTGAAATTAAATGCTGGAGTGTTTGACCGCTGCGGTGTTCTTCCCAACACAGGAATATTAAAAGTTATTATATTGTGGTCACTATTTCCAAGCGGTCCAGTAACAGTTACCTCTTGGACCAGATCCTGCATTCCAGTGAGGACTAGATCGAGAATTGACTCTCCCCTTGTGGGTTCCTGTACTAGCTGCTCCAAGAAGCAGTCATTTAAGGCATCAAGAAATTTAATCTCTGAATCCCGTCCTGAGGTGACAGGTACCCAGTCAGTATGGGGATAATTGAAATCTCCTATTATTACTGTGTTTTTTATTTTGATAGCCTCTCTAATCTCCCTTAACATTTCAGCATCACTATCACTGTCCTGGTTAGGTGGTCGGTAATATATTCCTAATGCCATAGTCATATTAGAGGAATGAATTGTTATCCATAATGATTCTATGGAACATTTTGATTCCTTTAGGATTTTTGCTTCATTTGATTCTATATTATCCTTCACATATAGTACCGCTCCGCCACCCGCACGACCTGTTCTGTCTTTCCGATATAATTTATATCCCGGTATGATAGTGTCCCACTGATTTTCCTCATTCCACCATGTTTCTGAGATGCCTATTATGTCAACTTCCTCCTTTGATATGAGGTACTCCAGTTTACCCATCTTATTAGACAGACTCCTAGCATTTGTGTAAAAGCACTTTAAAAACTACCACTATTTATATGTCCGCCTTTCATAGACGCGTTCGATTTTTTTATATGCGATTGTTTCACATCTGATCTTGCCCATATATTATTTCCCACGTTCCCTATCTGACTAACTTCTAGGGAATCCCTATCTATGGAGCCTCGTGTAAGAGAAGTCTCCGTCTGATCCAGGTGCTCCCCCGCACCAATCGGCTTTCCCCCACCTCTTAGTTTAAAAACTGCTCTACGACCTTTTTAATGTTTAATGCCAGCAGTCTGGATCCACCTTGATTTAGGTGGAGCCCATCATTCCTGTATAGGCTCCCCCTACCCCAAAAGTGTCCCCAGTTCCTAATAAATCTAAAGCCCTCTTCCCTACACCATCGTCTCATCCACACATTGAGATTCTGAAGTTCTGCCTGTCTATCTGGCCCTGTGTGTGGAACTGGAAGCATTTCTGAGAATGCCACCGTAGATGTTCTGGATTTCAGTCTCTTTCCTAGTAACCTAAATTTGGCCTCCAGAACATCTCTTCTACCCTTCCCTATGTCATTGGTACTGACATGCACCACAACCACCGGTTCCTCCCCAGCACTGCCCATAAGTCTGTCTAGATGCCTCGAGAGATCCGCCACCTTCGCACCAGGCAGGCAAGTCACCATATGGTTCTCCTGGTCATCACAAACCCAACTATCTATATTTCTAATGATTGAATCCCCCACTACTAAAACCTGCTTCTTCCTAACACCTGGCACTCCCTCCTCTGGAGAAGTATCCTTGGCGCTAGAGGATACCATAGCACCATCTGGAAGGAGGGTCCCAACTATGGGATGGTTTCCCTCTGCTCCCATTGACTGCTCTCCTTCCCTGAGCCTTTCATCCTCCATAACAGCATCAGGACTGTCAGATTGGAGGTGGGACAGCCCTACTACGTCCCGGAAAGTCTCATCAACAAACATCTCTGCCTTCCTTAGCTCCTCCAGTTCAGCCACCCTGTCCTCCAAAGCATGCACTCGGTCTCTGAGGGCCAGGAGCTCCTTGCATTGAACGCACACATAACACCACCCGCCCACAGGGTAGGTAGTCATACATACTGCACTCGACGCAATAAACAGGATAGCCCCCACTCTGCTGCTGGGCTTCTGCCTCCATTTCCTACTCTAATTATATATGAGGGGTTAATTAAATAGATACAGATAGAAGTTGTTATAAAGGATTTAAGTTTAAGGGCAATAGAAGTCACTGGCTCCCTCCAAGCTCCCCTCTCAAAACTCCCTCCTGTTTGCAAGCACCCGGTCGCAAAGCTCCCTGGTCGCTTACTAGCAGGGTTTAAGTGCTCGGCCTCCCCGATAGCTCCTCCCTCTGCCTACAGCTCAGCCAATCAGCACACTGTGTTTCGATTCAAACCTAATCAAGACTCACAGCTTCCAACTGCCTGCCTGAGCACACGGCCTTTCAAACAAACACTCAGCTCAGCACTCCAAACCAAATGTCAGCATACACTGAGGTATGCGCAAAACCAAATGTCAGCATACACTGGAGGTGAAAGGATAACACAATGAGATTCTGTTACAGAGACAGTAAATTCTTAGACAACATCCCTTTGTTCTAGAGCCATGTTTTCCATGATTCTGTAACAGTGTGGTTTGCTACAGAAGTCACCTCTTACTGCATAATTAAGGTTTCCATATTTGGAATGGTTTTAACAGTTGTGAAAAACACAAAACTTCTGTATAAGAAGCAAGTGTAAATGGATGCAGTGTTGTCTCTTTGAATCTGGAGATGACAGCTTGAAACCGTGAGTTTGAGATGGGTGAAAAGTCCCTATTCAGCTGAGTATGATGATAATGTCAAAATCTGATCATAACAATTTAATGTCAAGATTAACTGTTTCTCTGGAGAAACCTCTAGATAATATATTTACCTGTTGCTGCTAGATGCTGTGGCAGATACTGAGTGCATGTGAGGGCAGCAGGAGGAAGAATAGTGAGTAAGTTGGTTGCTGCAGTGAAGCTGTGATCCACTGGTGTAAATACAAGCATGAGAATAGGTCCATTGAAATTTATTGTGCTATTCATATGCTTCAGTTTACAGACATAATTTACTGCCTGAGGATATAACTTACTGGAACAGGAAACTAAGAGTTCATGCATGTCTTCCAAATTTTTTCAAGGTGCCTAGATTGTCTCCTCAGAGCCAAAAACCTCCACTGCTCTTCAGCCACCAGAGACCTACTTCCCTCTGCTTTCTGGATGGATGCCAAAAAATCAAATAACCTCTTCACTAGCTGCCAGAAGTTGTAGGTTCCCCCCACACAACTCCTACAATGCACTTAACTTTTGCCAGCATTAAATTCTGTGGAAAACTGCAAATTTGTCTGTGTAAAAAAATTTAAAGCAATTCCAAAATAGAGTTCCGTATTTAATTTAGTACAGTGGTGGGCAACCTATGGTCCAAGGGCTGCCTGCAGCCCAGTGGGATTCTGTGTGTGGCCCATGAGACATTTTATTTACCGTTGCCCATGCATGGGATTGCCTGATTATGCTGGTTTTCAGCCACCTTTTTTTTTGTCCTACTGGTATTACAAACATGCACTTAAAGCAAGGCCATGTGAAGTGAAGTGCGTGCTTCAGAAAAAGTATATTAGGTTTAAGATTCCTAAAGTGACAGAGGCTTTTGTATCTTTATCTGCTACATTTATTCACACAAATGCAGTATAAAATATACCTCTGACTATGCCTATAGACAACACTGGGCCATGATAAGCAGCTGCTAAAATTTAGCAAAATATTGTAGAGTGGGGTAATTTGGGAAAATATTTGAAAAGGCTATAGCTGAGCATGCAGAAAAAGGAATCATTTTGTGCCTTCAGCAAAGCTCCCTAGGAAAGTGAATAAAGATCATTACTTTATGCCAGCAAAATTAGTTCAGCAAGCAAATCTGATATGGAAGAAGTAGATTGTGGAACAGAAAAGGTAAGCGAAGAAATTAGGCCTCTTTCAGCATTAGATCATCAACGTTATCAGAATATCTATACACTAAAGATGGTGTCAGCATTGGGGAAGTTGGGTGCTTTTTCAACGCCAAGAGATGATTATGTTTATTTGGTATCAGACGGCAGTGAGTACAAAAATGTTCTGTGAATTGTTTGAATGAGAAAAGTTCTACTTATTTTCACTCTTCTCACCTCTTTGTGTTTGGTTTTCACAAATATTTGAATAAGGTTAGGTTATGTTTGCAATGAAATTTCAAATTTATTTCAAGAATATTAGCATAAAAACCTGTTTCAAGCAAATAAAGAAAGGAGCTGAATGAGTATCTGAACACAGCTTTCGTAGCTAAGGCTGCATATGCTATTTCTTTTGTTATATTTTTACACAAACTGTGATTTATGATAGAAACCTACATACTGATACGTATAACCATGGGGCATATTTTTAATGGATGAGAGACTTTTTAACAGAGAAGGGGGACAGACTTCCCAAAATCAGAATTTCTCATCAGACTAGTCTAGCACAGAAACAATTCAATCACCCTGGCAATGCAATAAAGAAATTAAAATTATTTAATAACCAATAAGCATTTATGTAGCTTTTTTGATAATAGCCTATTTCATTTTGTCTTTTGGGAGTGATGCCTCTGGCAAGGCATATGTGGCCCAGAAAAGTTTTTAAAATATTTCTGTAAACAAGATTAACATAATATCTGTTTACTTTCTTCTGAGTGTGACACCACCCCTAAGGGATTCAAAATCTCGGTGATTTTCCCCATACCCAACTCTACTTAATTATAAGAGTTATGATCAGATAATGAACAAAAACAGTAACTTGTGACTCTTGGCTAACCCCAACTAATTCACATATAAATGTTAAGAACATAGAAATGGCCATATATGTACAGATTGGTGGTCCATCTAGCCCAGTATCCTATTTGGGACAATGACCAGCATCAGTCATTTACAAAGAAGGTGCAACAAACCCCATTGTAGATGGCTATGTAAGGGGAAGTTTTATTGCTTTGTAGCTTGCTTATGCCCTGAAGTATGTGTTTGTGTCCCTTCTAAAATTTTTTAGCCTATCTTTGGATGATGTTGTTATCCCTATAAATGTCTAATTGTTTTTATAAGGCCTCCTGAGCTCCTTATTGTAGTGATAACTTTGTAGTGCTGCATTCCATAGGTTAACTTTTCATTGTGTAAAAAATATTTCCTCTTTTAAATTTTTTATGTATTTGTTTTACTTATTGTTTTCTTGTTCTTTTATTATGATAGAGCTCATTTTACACCTTCTACGTCATTCATTATTTTGTATCCTTCAATCACCCCTGCTTTTATTCATTTTTTCCGAAACAGTCCTAGTCATTTCAGTGTCTTCTAATACCGCAGTTTTTACTCATGCCTTTAAATCGATATTGTCATCCAGTCCTATATAACTGGAATACTGAATATTTAGTACTCTGTAAACAGTTCTCAGAGCATCAGAAAAAATGCTTGAAGTATGAATAACTACAAGAACCTGATTGTCCCATGGACATTCTCCGAGCAGAAGACGATTCTAAAATTTGTCTGTTCATTCATAGTGAGTGGAGCCCTATCTGAAAGTCACTTTCTTATTATTTGTCTTGTCATTGGCTAGTGATACTGATAAATTGTCTTTTGGGTACATTTATAGGGACATTAACCCTACTTGACATGAACAATGAGCTCCAAAGATTTTCTGTGGCAAAGCTTCCAAATGCTTATGAAGGTTTCTAATGTTTCTTCTGGTGAAATTTCTCAGTTTAATTGTATTTTAGCCAGCACAGACTTCCCTAGTACACATGCCCTGCTCCTTGGACCTCAGAAAAATTGCTATCTCTGTGAATTGTAAAAACATCTGTTGGAAGATTGCTTAGCAGTGTTGACTTTCACAGTTGCTCCTGTGGAATTGTGGCTTCATAAACATGTTAAAGTTTTTTGACTTTGTGCATTGACAGGTGTTTACTTCCATCTTTGTTTGTTGGAGGATCTTCACAAAGTCTTGGGAGGATCTGAATAATATTGTAACATGAAGATATTGAGTGGAGAGCTGCAGTTGAAATTACATCCTTGCATGACATCGTTATTAAGGTCTTTAGCCAGGGTACTAGAAAAGGTTTTCTGATATAACTATACTAACAAACCCTCCTAGTGCAGACTTAGCATATTCTGGCAAAAAAGGTACGTTTCTCATGTAGGTTATACTGCAGGGGTGGCCAGCCCTCAGCTCTCTTTCGTCTATGAAATGCAGCTCCTGCTTGGAGCCATGCACCCAGACTCCCTACTGCGGCTCTCTGCATGTGCCCCAGTGCCTGAAGGGAGAAGCATGTGGCAGTGGCAGACCTGGTGAGTCCCAGGCATAATGGGCCTTGGGTTAGAGTGGGGAACTGGGGTTGGGGGTGCCTAGCTCTGGAGGAGGGGAGGAGAATTGGGTTAGGCAGGGAGGTCTGGAAGTGCCTGGCTCAGCCGTGGAGAGAGTGGCATTGAGCCATGTATTATATATTTATTTTTATCTGTCTATGTTACATAGGTAGATAAAATAAATATATAATACATGGCTCTTTGTACTCTCTCCACTGCTATTTTGTGTCTTAATTTCTAACTGGTTATACTGGTTCTCCAAGCAAAATTAAGATGCCTGGAAAAACGCTTTCATGCAGGCCTAAGCTGTCTCTGCCCTAGGACTTTTGCTTGTATAGAAACATCATTAAAAATCACTAACAACTGGAAAAGGTTTCTACTTTAAACTCAGTGCTTCAGAGGAGATAATAAAATGGTTCAGAAAAGGGATGAAAGTGCAGGCCTTATATTTCTAATGTAAAAGATAGCTATAAATGGCTGTTCTACAACATTTCTTTTTAAAAAGCAGCTTCCAGCCATGGAGGTTTGTAAGGGAGGTGACAGATCTCATGTAGGAAGGAAGTGAGAAGTCAGGAGTGAGGCTGGTTTACAAAGTCAGAAGTAGGGGCAGTCTCTGGAAAACCCAGAAAGCAGTTTTAAAATGTTGGATTTAAAACTAGATATAAAGAGATGATAAAAACTATCTTGGGGCCACATTTAAGCCCCCATTGTGGCTCCATTATATGTTCCACTGCTATAAAGTGGCCATAAAGAAGCCAGAAAGACCCGTGAAATACTCCAGTGCTGGGAGAAGGTTAATGTCTGAAGTAGGGAGACATGCATTACCCACCTGTGGGACAGGGGCAGGAGAGATCATACTTGAAGTGTCAGGAGCTGTGGGCAGATCACAATGTGCCCTGGCTACCTTACCTGTCAGGCAGAACAGTGCTTGGGCTATGCCAGCCTCCAAAGCACAGGAATAAGGAGACACAAAGCTGCCTTTCCCCTTCTGCACTGTGCGTTCTGTGCTGAACCAAGATGTTCTTGGATTATAGAATGTTGCCTCCTGAAATTTAGTGTTAAATTAGGGAACATCAGAAAAGTGGATTGCAATTTTGGGAGGTATGAATAGCATATTTCATGAATAGCATTCAGATGTATGTTTACTTAGAGTTTTGAGTAAATGGACTCTGTTTCCAAAACAAGCTCATTCATAGATGACCTTACGTTGTAGTAAGTACAAGTGAAACCTCTCTAATTTGGAACTCTCACATTTGACAAACTTTGTAATTAGGCATGATTTTAGTTAGCTGGATGACCACTTATCATGGGTGCCAAGTTTCCCATGATCCCATAATTTTTGTTTCCAGCTACCACTCCCAGCTTGCAGTGTTCTGTGCTGTTATTTAGCTGTAATTTACCCCTAAGTGTCTTCTAAGAGCCCTGTAAGAAGTGGAAATGTTGGTAATGTGCTAGAAGATATTGACCTCCCATCGTCTGGCAAATTCTCTCATCCAGTACTGGTCAAGTCCCAATGATGCTGGAGGAGAGAGGTTCAACCGCTATTATGAAAGTATTGTTTATAGGATAAAGACAGACTATATTTATTTTTTGTGAAACAGTGAGGATGGAGTTATTTTTAGTTATGCAGTAAAAATATGAAATTGTGGTGCAATGGAATATCAGAAGATTCTGTTTTGGAGAATTAACTAATGTTTTGTTTTTTATTTTCTAATGTTTTTAATAATTTGGTCAAAAAGAAATCACTGGAGTAGAGTGCAGTGACAGGATGATGATATTCCACTTTGAAAATGAATAGCTCTGCCAAAGAACAGTGTTTATGTTCTATGTATGCCTTTTATACTCTGTCATTTTATAGTGGCACAGGATAACCATTATAATATCACAGTTTTGGGACTGGATTGTTTTTAGTATTTTTCTTAATTTTATAGCTTCAGAAAATTCTTGTCAGTGAAATTGTTGAAAATGATTTTTAATTATAAAAAGTAAAGAGAAAATATATAAACATTTTAAAAAGAAAAATGTATTTGGATAAAACTGCAATCAAGAATTCAGTTTCACTCCTCCCCATCCTATTTTAAATTAACTGCTTACCCATTCATAATAAAAACCATACAGGCCTTGGGGAAAATATTGCCCTTTGGTAATAGAGCTGAAGACATTGCTTGTTTTAGCTAGCAAGCAGTCTAGATAATGATTTTGATGTAATGCAGTGCTAATGTTGATTCATATGAAAGTAGTTGCTTTATCTAAATGCATCCTAAATCATGAAGTTAACTCGATGTGAATGAGTGAATCCTTGTTTTATGATGATCAAATCATTTTCAGTCTCATTTTTAGATACAAATGTAGGCTGATCTCCCTGCAGGAAATTCAAGGATTGTAAATTCCAAAAGGCAAGACTGGGTCAGGGCTGAATGTAATATGAGTGACTTTCAGCTTGGCCATAATATGGGTATCAACCATATCTCAGCTATTATTACTTAACCATAAGTAAACACAGTGGAGTTTTTATACACTTTTATTACTCTGTGACTGGAGGGTATTACTTAAAAATAACAAAAAACAAGTGACGAGCCAGCTTACATCATTATTTAAAATATATCAACTACCTTGACTGTAGAATACCAAACTTTTATTCTGAAATGCTTACTGAGGCAGAACTCACATTGACTTGAGATTCAGTCTGAGCATTGGCTGACTACTCCTTCTAAGGCAGTGGTTCTCAACCAGGATTAGACATACTCTGGGCATACACAGTGGTCTTTCAGGGGGATACATCATTTGATCTCGATGTTTGCCAAGTTTTACAACAGGCTACATAAAAAGAACTGCCAAAGGCAATGCAAAGTAAAATATCTTACAAACAATTTGTTTATACTTATTGAGTCAGGGGGTGCTGTAGCCCAAGAGCTGATGGGAATAAGGGGACTTCAAAGTAGGCAGGGTTCTTTCGAAAAGGAGCCCCATCTGGACAAGACACGCGGCGGCAAGCCGTGTCAATTTCGAAGTGCCGTGGCCGCCCGCATGCTAATGAAGCGCTGAATATGCATTTCAGTGCTTCATTAGTAAACTTCGAAATGGCCATTTGCGTGGCCATTTCGAAGGTTGGGGCTTGTGCAGACACGGCCAGGATGGTTAAGCACTTGAATAAATTGTCTTGGGAGGTTGTGAAATGTTCATCAATGATGATTTTTTAAGAGCAGGTTAGATAAACCCCTGTAAGGAATGATCTAGTGAGGAAAGGATTTTGCCATGGACCGGGGTTTGAGTGTCTTTAATGTTCTCTTTAGAAATTCAGGTCAGTTCTGCACATTCCCATTCTCCCTTCCCTGGGTGGGGAGGGAAAAAAGAGTGAAAGAAAGTGTGTGTGTGGGGGGGGTGTTACTTTTTGGAGGGGGAGCTGAAGCGTAGACCCAGTAGATGCTCTAGGCTCAGATCCTCACTGGCTGGGTTTTAAGGTAGATGGCATGGATGCTCTAGGTTCAACTCCCTGGCAGGCTAACTGCATCCCCACATCACACTTTGATCCCTAGAGGTGAGCCTCATAAAGTATCAAAGACAAGACTCACTTTGTACCAGACACACACAGGTTTTCAGAAGATCTGTCTAGCATGATACCGAATATTAAGTTATACTCCCACATGCCACTGAGAAGTTTTGTATTCTCACTTTCTAACTCAACAGTAGCATTTATTAAGTAGCGATCACCACAATTAAGGATGTATGAATTAACAAGTAGGTCATTTTATAGAAACACTTTGCCTTTTTATTAGGGCTTGTTGCTCATCTGTTAAATTTTCTTATTAGTAGTTGGAAGAAAATGTTTTTTTCACAAATATCACAGCTCCCCTGACATAAAAGGAAATTTTGAAAAGGGTTGAGCTTCCCACTGATTTCTTAATGATGTATGTTCTTTCAACGGAGAGGATTTCCTTTGGAAATACTATATGTGGATGAAGTTTTTAATAAAAAGCCAAACATTTTCTAAAGTCTGTTTAGCTCTCTTGTGTTCCAAGAAATTACTTTGAAAAACTTATTTACACTATAGTAATTCAAGTAAAAGCAGTGGAATCAGGAAAAGATGGGAGTTAATAAGAACCAGCAGGGCCTTTGAGCAGAACTCATAATAGTGTAATAAGGATAGATAAATATCACAACTCTCCCACTATCTCTCCAAATAGCAAGCAAATTTAAATAATTAAACACATTCATTCAGTTTTCTTTATTCCACTATCCAAATTGTCCAATAAGAAATTTAAACAAAATGCATCAATTTGTTGTAAATACCATAAAGAACAAAATACTCTAGGGCTGCATGTAGGTTCATGAAATTGCAAATATTTGCTCATTTGCATATTCATGTAATTCATTTGCATATTCATGGTAGAAAACAAGCAGTGTAGACATGGTTCTGCTGGCAAAATCCCCCTCTGTTTCCAGTCCCTTATCCCTGATTATGTGAATGAGTGGCCATTTGCAATTTCCTGACTCCTCATTTGCATAATGCTGCCAGCAGCTGGACTGAATCGAGATGCAGCCTACATGTACAGTAGGCATTGTTCAGGTTTCATACCAAAAGAATTATGGGTTATTTCATTAATGAGGTTTTTTTTAAATAATAGTTAGAATCAAGGCCCTACGTCGACAAGATACTTAAACATATGACTTCATTGGGACTACTCACTTGCTTTAAGTAAATTTTCTATTCATGCTGATAATTTTTATATCTGGACAAATTCTCCATATCACCTTGCTTATCTGTTGTTGCTGAAACACCTTAATTTCTTTCTTTTCAATTATTGATTAATTTATGATGGGTTGGACTCACTCGGGATATCACCTGATGAGATGAGGCAGCCTCCTCTGCCATCTTCAGTCTCATTTTCCTAGTCTTGCTTACATGCCTCTTCCAGCTAACCACACAAGCGGGGCACATGTAGCTGCAGAATGATACAGACACTCAGATCAGTTCTGGGAAGACTTCAGCTTCAGTAGTTTGCCACAGCCATAGATGTACACCTCACTTAGAATACAACCCCAAAATTATGTGAAATTCTCCTTTTTTCTCAATGTGGAGGAACATATACACAACTTCCTGTCTCCACAGTTAGAAATGCCATAAACCAGGTTGTATTATAAACAACTGATATATTTATTAACTACAAAAGGTGTATTTAAGTGGTTTAAAGAAGTAGGAAACAGAACAAAGAATATTACTAAGAAAATAATACCAAGCATGCACACTAAGCTAGATTTGCTAAAGAAATTGGTTATAAATAATTCCCAACCCTAGATATTGGTTTATGTAGCGTCCCTTATATGTCAGAGATGTCTTTCTACCCTGAGTCCAGTGGTTCTTCCCCCACCCCACACCTCCTTTAATTTCCTTTTGTTTCCAAGTGTTTCTAAGCACCTCTCTTTGGGCGGGGTGGTGGAGGAGAAACAAATTGAAGATCTTGATTATTTTCCTTTCCATCTTTGTATAGGATTTCCATAAGGTGGGAATTCTTTGTTTTATTTCCCACCTCCCAATGGAACAGGGTAGCAGTCCAAGGTGGTTATCAGGTGACCAGGACACCTGACTCTGTAGTTCCACAGTGTCCACAAGTCAGTGACAGTATGGAGCATCCACAGAAAAGTCAAGCCTTTTCGTAGTCCATTGTCTTTGCTGGTGGGCCATCAGTGCTGTTTGGCTTTGTGATCATAGTACCTGAAGTGGTAACAGTGGGTGTCATCTAAGTAGCATAGTTGAACTACAGTGACATAGTCAATATTCCTAACTGCAGATGCAATAATAATAAATGCATATAAATAGGATAATCCTACTCAGTAAATCATAACTTTTTCAGCAACACCTTACATGAGTTATCTTCTATAAAGTACATCTGTTGTGTCGTATTTATATAATAAGCATAGTGTAATCAATAATATGGAATGTAATGACAGTGTGGCCTAATCTTTTTATTTATGCTTCAGCAATCCATATTTCAAACTGAATAATATCCTTTCAATGGAATATATTAATCTCTAGTGCAACATCATTAGTTGTAGTGCAGTTGAGACAGTGATGAATTTATATGAACTGTTCTAATGCATGTTATTAATAAACCACATAGGTTTATGAGACACTGGTGCATGAGGAGAACTGTCCAAGTGTGCCATGAACTTTTGTCAATTTCCCCTCACCACTGCTCTTTGCAGAGTCCTGGGGGGGTAAGATGGGAGAAGAATGCCCACCCTGTGCCAGCTGGGGCACAAGCAGAAGTCTGACCCCACAGGAGCCCGTTCACATTGGGAGGCAGCTGAAATCCTACTCCATGACCCAAAGTGGCTGGAGGGAGCCTGCCCCCAACCTTCATGCTGTGGCAAGGGGAGCGGGAGGCAGAACCCTGTTGGAGCTGCAGCATAGCTTAAATGCTCGCACCTCCTTCCCCTCTGTGAATAAAAAGTGGGTATGCCATGGAACTGTTTGTCTCATTGAAGCGTGCCCTGTTATTGAAAAGTTTGGGAACCACTGACATAGGGGATTGGTAATGTGATATGGAATCTTTTGATTCTAGAGGCCTAGATTTTTAAAGATATAGAGGTGGTACACAGTGTTGCAAAGCTAAAGTGACTGACGTCTGGTCGGCATTACATTGGTAGTTCAGAAGCTTATGTCAACCTTGTTAGGTCAGTGTACACCCTACACACTTGCTTCTTAATCCCTGCTGGGAGCAGTACTGCCACATTGGGCTTCTTGGCTTTTTGCCAATAACAGGATGAATTGTTTGTATTTAAAAAAAAAAGTTTGTATTTTACCTTAAACACACTCATATGAAAGCTCTGAGAGTCTCAAATAATAAGTAATAATAGGACAGCTGAAGACAGTGCACATGGATCTTCCTGCAGGAGACTGGCTGCCCCATGGTCTCTTGACTCCCCACTAGGACCATGGCTGTGTGTAGCATACCAAGTCCAGAGTCTGGTTGGCTGCTTGGTTCCAGGCAGAGAGCTGCACATAGAGTTATAAGGCTTGGCTTTCCGAGTTTCCATCCTCCCCACCCACTCATTGCCTTGGCATTTTTCACTATCTTGACCCATAGTGGACTATTCAACACCCTGGAGCTTCAAAAAAGGACAAAAAAATTCTCAGAGACACTCAGTTGACTTACCTTCCCAAACGATGAGATATACCTCATACCCTGAAGAATGGGCATTGACCTTCAAAAATGGGACCTAGTCACTTCTAAGAGCAGGTCTATACCGCAAGAGAAATTCAACCAAAGATAGGCAACTCCAGCTACGAGACTTTTATAGCTGGGAGTCAACACACCTCAAACTAAGTTTCTGATGTGGCCCCACTGTGCAAAGTTGACTGGAGAAACTTGTGTTGATCTTTCGCGTAGTGAAGAGGTACCCTGACTCACCCAAGACTGATTTTTGTCTCCTCACCCAGAAAAGGGAGATCAGATAAACAGAACTAAACATGATTTCAGATGCTGCTCCCTCTCTTTTCATCTAAGAAGGAGCTTAAACCTTCACTCTCCTCCAAGCTATAGAGTATGAAACTCACTCATATTAACAAGGCTACCTGCTCACAAGTGAAAAGACAGAAGACACTTGGGGCCTACACCTTACAGTGTTGGGGACTGCTAACTAGTGACATTGAAAAACAACAGGAGCTTTAACTGTGCAGGCTGACCTGATGTTAGAGGAAGCTGCTACATCTCCAGCATCATTGCTGGCTTTGCTGGCATTACGTTCAGCACCAGTACATACCTCAGACCTCATGGGACTGATGTCACCTTGAAGATTATCGCTAGATGTGTGTGCGCTGCCTCTTGCTCACAGGCACCCACATTCTGTATACTTTCCAGTAGGGAATCATCTTCTCTCAAGTCAAATATCTGGAGAGTCTTCAAGCCAATGATGCGTCAGAGTTTCCTGCAGCCAGTAAAGAAGATTCAGAGTTGAAATGCTATTTCATCAATTGCCAGATGACTAATTGTGGACAGGAAGCAGCAAGAACAGCTTGCAGATGAAGAACAGGAAGATCTTGAGCTATTTGACCAATGTCCTTCATCCTCTTCCAGAGATTTGTCATTGTGTTCTCCGAACAAGGCAGCCTTCTTGGCACTTGTATCAGCTCCTGATGTTTTTCTAAGTCTTCCAGGTGCTGCTGTCCCATATTGCTGTTAATCTGAAAATAGAAGCCTCAGTATTTCAGGAAAAATCTTAATAGATAGTTGACATTTTGCATTTTTCTCTTCTTTTAGAATAGCATAATCAATTAATGAGTGTTTTAGAAATTGATAAAACTCTGTGGTGTATGAACACCAGTAATAATTACCCTGGCTTATAAAATGGCTGCTGGTGGTGGTTGTGGTGGGGAAGCATCATGTATCTCAAAAGATACAGCTCCATTCTAAAATGGAGAAGACTGAACAAATATTTGATATCTGAGATTCAGCTTAGCCTGTCATCCCATCTTTTCAGGTTCAGAGTTGGTTTGTGGCTCTCAAATGCTAAGATTGAGGCTTCTGTTTCTGTTTGGCCTGTAGGAAGTACAGGTTGAACCTCTCTAATCCGGCATCCTGGGGACCTGACCAGTGCTGCATGAGAGAATTTGCCAAACCGCAGGAGGTCAATATTGTCTAGAAGCATTACCAACACTTTCGCTGCTTACTGGGCTGTTAGAAGGCAGTTAGGGGTAAATTACAGTAAATAACAGCATAGAATGTTGAGAGCCAGGGCTGGGGCTGTAAACAAACTTTATGGGACCACAGGAAACTTAGCCACAACCATAAGTGGTCATCCAGCTAACTAAAATCATGCTGGATTATGGATGTTGCTGGATGAGTGTGTTCTGGATTAGAGAAGTTCAACCTGTAGTTGCAATTGACTGATCAAAGCTATGCCTGATCAAGAAGGCACCACAGTCTTCACCTGTTCCTCCACCATACAGATGGGGGCTTCCTGAATTATGAAAAATAATTTTTCAACCTATCATAGATGAGAATTCAGAGGATCCCTACTTGATTCCAAGTCAGCAAAAGCAGTTCTTCCTGAGGACAAATTTCACTCTATCCAGGTGATTTATCATCAGTATCAATATCCATCCATCAGCCATAGTTAAAAACTTTCTTCAGACTTCAAGGCTACATGTCCTGCACGTCATGTACACGTGTGACACTGCTAGTAGCTAGGCTTCACTTATGTCCTTTACAAGGCAGCTATGATCCACGTATCACCCCAGGAGACATCAAATGCACATGCATGTTGTGGTCTGAGCTTGCATTCTGTCATGAAAAATGTGCAATGGGGTATCCTTCACAGCAGTCCAAAAAAGACACTGATAATTCAGGCATCCAAAACAGGATGGGATATTCACCCTGGACCATTTTCAGATAAAAATAGCTTAGTTTTCAAAAGGGTATGGCTTTATAGCTGCAAATATCAACCCCACAGAACCCACCTATGAGCCCTTCTGAATGCAGTTTGCACTGTTTTATGCCAAGACTTCTTGTTTGGCCTCCATTATATCAGGGAAAAGGGATAGCAAATCCTGCAAGAAAAGGAACTGTGTAAAAATTTCTAAGAACAAAAGTCCTAGGTCTACATTTCACAGAACATACACGATTGATAGCTAATTAACAAGTGGTTATGAGAAATAGCATAATATACTTAAATGATGGACTGTGATGAAAGTAGAGACTGCTTTGTAACTGCACATTAATTCACCACTGTATTCTGCCTGGTAGTTCATTTTATTTTGGTGAGCATTAGCTGATTTACCTTTTGATAGAACTGTAAAAGACGTTGTGAAAAGACATGATTTAACATGTTAAAATATTCAGGCCTATTTTAGGTTGCCTTGTAGACAGTCAGGTGCATGTTAAATCATTGCAGATTAGCAAATATTAAGACATGGCTTTCCAGAAAATATATTTCATTACCTATGATAGCCTGCTGTTTAAGATTCAGCTTTTAGCTTGCTCTTTTGGCTTAAGAGAATCCCTACTTTAAAAGATATTTTTATGCTAATATTTTTGTTGCTTATGGCTCTAAATTCTGTCTGCTGGTATCTAAAGCTACAGTGTATCGAAGAATAAACTTTTGTATGTAACACACTTCACATGCACAAAAGGGTCTGCACACTAGTTGAACTTTTTGGACAACCTCCCACTGCACTCTATTGAGACAGTGATTTTTTCAGTCATTTCCTGCTTGTGCTTTTGCTGGCTGGAGCTGCTGAGTTATGGAATAGGCAACATTTTGGTTTTGGAGCCTTGTTTTCTTGCAGAACCCTGAGTCTCTTTTCTGTTTTACTAGCATGTGCTGTATGTGTATATTGACTGAGCTAATAAAGGATCCTATGTTTAAGGTCAGTCTGCGTATTTTGAAGTGGTATGTGTACAGCTTTTGAAATTCAGCCTGCAAGAGTATCATAGGTATGTGTATATTAAAAAAAACAAAACAAAAAAAAGCAGCCAAATTCAATAGAATTATTGCCATTTTTCATCAGTATAATGGAGAAGAGAATTTGTTTCTGTGTATATGGGAATTAAAACCCCCTCCAAACAAAATCACAGAGAAGACACTCATCCAAACTTTTTAAAACAAACTGAAAAAGGTGTAAGTGTTGACCATAAGTAATTTACAGTAACTTACAAAGGATGGGGTATATTTGGGAAAATTATTCCGTAAGACAGTAGGGCAAGACACAGACTATCTTCTCTCTGTCTATTCAGGTTATCTAGTATGTGGAGATTTGTGTAAACTAAAATATGTTAAATTTATTAATGAATAAAATGTGAAATGATGACTTAGGTCTGATCTAACACCCACTAAAGTAAATGGAAATTTTCCCAGTACCTTCGGTGCTGGATCAGTCCCATTGATAGCAATGTTCCACTATACAACTTCTACCCCAAGCTTCAGTTTGTCTTATAGTATAGTAATCCCTTGAGATATGCACATTGAACATGAGAGGATGTGGGGTCAAGGTAGTGGGGGGTGGGCAGGGAGAACCTTCAGCCCCATCATTGGGGCAGAGCCAGCCGCAGGGTCCCTGGCTGGGGGTGGGGAGATCCTGCAGCCCTACGTCTGGAAGCCAGCTGAGCAGTGCCCAGCCTGCAGAGCCAGCCCCGGGGTCTCCGGGTGGGGGGCAGGGAGACTCTGCAGCCCCACGGCAGGAGCAGAGCCAGCTGCGGAGTCCCTGGACAGGGGGCGGGGAGACCCACAGCCCCATGACTGAAGCTTTCTCCCTCCCTTCTCCCAGTGAGCTGGGGGAAGGGGAGGGAGGGGGCTCACAGCCTGATTCCCAGCTCCCCACTAGTGGGAACCAGGAAGCTGACCACTTACAAGCTGGCCAACTTCCTGGGTCCGTAAAGTGGCCAGGAACCAAGCAGCAGCCTGTTCCTGTGTTCCCCGTGCTGGTGGGACCAGGAAACTGACCAGCCATGAGCTGTTCAGTTTCCTGGGTCCTGCAAGCCTGGTGAGGGGGAGAAACTGGAACCAGGCTGCCCCCTGGTTCCCAGCTTCCCAATACTCTGGGAGCCAGAAAACTGACCAGCCCTGGTGGGTGGGTCAGTTACATGGCTCCTGCAAGCCCAGGGGAGACAGGAACCAGGCTCTTGCCTGGTTCATGGCTCCCCTCGACTTGTGCAAAAATTTGAGTTACGTGGCGGTTGGAGGAATGCAATTCCCATGTAACTCAAGGGTTTTACTGTACTGGGCAATATTATAGGGTGAGGCCAGTGGAGCAACTTACAAGGGGAAAAGCAGTTCCAAAAAGCAGAAGCATCCCTGGCAGTCAGACAGGGGAAGAAGCTGCTATAAATCAGTTGGGGCCAACTGGCCCCACTTGAGGCTGCTGTGGGCCTTTTAAAAACCTTCACCCAGTCGGAAAGGGGGAGAGCATGTAGGAGAAGGTTGGAGGAGTGAGGAGATTCAAACAAGCGGGCCTCAATACAAACCCTGTGAGATGTTTAGTGGGGTTATCAGAAGCCAAATACCCTGTGAAATGTTTAGTGGAGTGTATCATGGGACAAGACATAGTAAGACCTCAGCTGAATAAAGTGGCAGTGGTACAGAATTGGTCTTGGCCTGTCTGAGAGTGTGAGAATGGTGAAAACAACTAAGAGCAACACCAGAGATGGCAGAGGAGGTGAGCAGCTCCCCCAGGTAACGTCTGGGCTCAGCCAAAGGCTGAGGGGACTGGGTACTCAGCCTGATCAAACCAGGGGGCTCCAACCTACTCCAACCTGGCCCTTTGCTGTAAGACTGTTGACTGAGCAGAGGTCTGGGATCCAGGAGTGACACTGACCCTGCCACATTGGACTCTTTTAGAAGCTTTTTTGGTGCTCACAATGAGCTAAATCCTGGCCACATATGCAGTGCTGAGCCCTCAGGACTTTGGTTACTGATTGGGGCTCCACAACTTGGAAGCTAACATGAACTTGAAAGGAGAAAGACCCTCTGTCTTCCCCTCTCTTGAAGTTGTTGTATCGTACTTACTTTTACACAAATTCCTCTACTAACCCCAGGCATCTTCAGAAAGCCCACTTGTTGAAAAGGTCCAGCTTCCCTCCCCTCATTTGTTTACTGGAGCTGGTTATTTTAAATTCAGATTGGCCTGGTAGCCAACTGATGTGGCTGTGTTTACTCCACAGGACTGCATAAAGTGCTTTCAGGGTTGTGCTTTGTATATTTGGCATGCAGTGTCAAAACATAACATGTAAATCACTAAACAGTACACTTTTGTAAGACACAATTTAAAACTACCTCCTGTTTCCACTTTTGACATGAGTGGTAAGCCGATATTGTGGATTGTTTCTATGAGCAGGAGAAACTGATGTGATATTATCCTGTTTTATGTTAAAAGATTATAGACTGTATTATTTCCCTGCATGCGGTAGGAAATGAAAAAGGATAAAGTTTCTTTGCTTTCAGTTCCAAATGTGGTTTTGGCAGTATACTACCCAAAAACTGCCTGTGGTGGTTTTTCTTTTCTTCTCAGGGTCATGCGAATGATTCTCTAGCTATCTGGGGCTTCCTTTCTGCCTTGTCTATGTACTTCTATGTTTCTGTTGCTTTACTCTCTTCTATACACCATACCATACACTCACATTCAGTCTAACTCCTCTGCACACACAGTTCATTTCGAGCCATCCCTGGCATGAGGCCTATGTTCTAGATGGTGGGTCCTGTTGTTTCAGCTATCTATTACATCCATGAGCTTAAGTGCTTTTTACATTTATCCTGAAGAAGGGTGGCTAAAATGCCCCCAAGCTTCAGCGAAATTCACCGAACCCCAACATATCTCTATTCATGCTCACATGAGAACAAAACTAAATTATTTAGAAAGTGGTTGTGCTGTAAACATTGTGTTAAGTGGTTTGGAGTATCTGTATCAGGGCATGAGGAACAAGGTCATAGCTATAGGAAAGCCTTGATCCTATTCTGGCCTACATCCAGCAAACACTTAAACATGTGGTATGTGTGAGTAGGCCCTTTGATGCCTTGTTGAGCACTTTGGCCTTGATCCAGCACTTTGCATGATCCAGCCATGAATTATGGTAGACAGAACAGTGTTCAAGAATAACTTAAACCTCTCTTCTGTTTCAGCAGGGATCTAACACAGACGTTTAATACTGTCAAAACATTGTTTTAAAATAGTACAATGAGGCTTACAACCTTGCATGACACCTATGTTCTGGATGATGAGTCCTTGCTTTTTAACTGTTAACAGTTTTAAAAATAGTAGTGTGAATAGGGCTTTTGTCTGAAACCTTGAAATGCTTATAAAAAGGGAGAATTTTATTTGATTTTTTTTTCCCCGTCATATAAGAGGCTTTTATCACTTCATTGTCCACCCATCACCTGTATTTTGTGTGTGTGTTCTATTTTTAACAATAGAAACACCTTTCATGGTGGTAATTTAAACAAGACATGAAAGAACTAAAACAACCATTGTCTTTTATTTTAGACAAAAGTTTCCCGAATGTTGCTTACCCACTTCCAGATCTACCAGCTGCCCACATACCCACACTCTGACTCTAGGAGTGGGCGTTGGGATGCAGGAGAGTACCCTGAGTTGGTATTGAATGGTTTTGTTGGTGGGAAGGGCATCAGGGCTGGGGCACAGGGTAGGGGGGGCTCAGGGGTGCAGGTTCCAGGTGGCACTTACCTGAGAAGGCTCCTGGAAGCAACATCTTATCTCTGTTCTGGTTCCCATGCAGAGATGGGCAGATGCAGTTCTGTGCACTGCCCCATCTGCAGGCACTGGCCTCAGAGTTGCCATTGGCTGTGGTTCCCAGCCAATGGGATCCTTTTATAGGGACTTGCTCCCTCATCTGCTCAACCATCATGTATCTAGATCCTCTGTCACCCAAACCTTCTTGTTGAATCTTAGCCCCCAGTGCGTTCAGAACCTTCCGATGAGCCCCGCTTTCTCTCCACCTGGACTACTCCAACCAGCTGCACCTGGTTCCCTGCCCCACTGAGACCCACTCCTCCAATATCTGGCTCCTGTATTCAGAGCCCCCACTGAGCTCTAGTCTCCATATCTGTACCCTTACTCATTACTGTTGCACCCAGAACTGCCCAACTAGGCTGCGGTGCATCCACATTTCCCGCTGCCCACATCCAGATTGACCCACACAGAACCCTCTCAACTCACACTTGGATCCCCCACACTAAGCCCCACTACACTTGGATCCTGCCTGCCCACACTTCTTGCGGCTTTGATACAATATTTTCATGTATATAAAAATATTTTATGTTCACATATTTGTGTCTGGATACTGAATTTTTAAAATAAATTGAGTAGCTAGGCATTTTAGAGGGGATTGGTCATAATTGCAAGATACTCATATTGCCACTGGTGCAATCCATAAATCCGCATGCTTTCTAGTTACTAATTTTTCTGAATTTTCTTATTAAGCTGAATTGTTTTGAGGTTAGAGGATTTTAAAATGGCCTCTTGTTGCCATTTCACTCTCATAGAATCGTAAGGCTGGAGGTTGAGTCCAGTCCATTTTGTTTGTGCTGGACACACAGAATTTTGGACACAATGATAATAGAGAAATCAATACAGAAAACTGAATCGCAACATGTAATAAATATTTAGCTTCCTTTTACTCATTTTCACATAAGGTGAATTCACCAGTAGTATAAATTAAAAAAACATAAGACTGTTCTAAAAGCCTGTAACCAAAGCAATACCTGGAAAAAATATAGAAAACACATGGAGACCAATACTAATTTTACAACCCCATGCACAGGTGCCATGAGTGGCACACACCTATTTTCATTGGCATGCTAGGCAAGAGCTCAGCCCTGCCCCTCCTCCCCAGTGCTTCCAGGATCTTGCTTAAAGCTATGCCACCTGTGGATTAACAAAAAACCAGCTAATACTACCAACCACCACCTAAATGGTAAAGCTCTGCATCTTTACTTGTTAATGAAGCTGTTTTAACTAGGACTATTAAGGACTTTAAAAAGTATCACTGGCGCTTGGACTGTACATAGAGGTCAAAAGGTCAAATTTCAGTACTCCACCTTGGAAAGGAATGCTTGGAAAGGTTAACCTCTCTCATTCGGGACCTGATGAGAGAATTTGCTGGACCACAGAGGTCATACCATCTAGTAGCATTACTAACAATTACTCTGCTTACTGGGCCCTTAAAAAACATTTTGGAATAAATTACAGCTGAATAACAGCAGGGAACACTGAGAGCCTGGACTGGTGGGTGGAAACAAACTTATGGGACCATGTGAAACATGGCCATGCCCCCAATAAGTGGTCATCCACTTGTCTACGTACTAACAACTAAAATCGTCCCGGATTACAGAGTTTACCAGATGGGAGAGTTCCAGATTAGAGAGGTTTGACCTGTAATTAGCATTTCTTTGTTTCCTTCTGTCTCCCCATTGACTAACATTATAGCATTACATTTACAAGACAGGTAGATTTTTGACGTGTATAAGAGAAATAGTACAACATGAAAGAAGTTCCCAAAATATGAACACTTTGTATGATTATCTGCCAATGAAGCTAATGACAAATAAGTCATTCTGACTGGAAATATTTTCACCATCAACCTGAAAACTAGCTTGGGCTGCTTTTACAAAGTGAAATCAGATTTCAGGATTTTGGTGAAATAGTTTGCATTCTTCACCAAAATACTAAGGGAATGTGCAGAGACACGTTTTCTAGATGGGGCAACTGAGTTGTTAGCTGATTTATTAAACTGGGTAAAGAACCTGAATTCCTCATTGGAAAATAAATATATTATCCTCTAGTCTACATTGTGTCTCATACAAAACTGTGTATTTAGATCAAATGTAAAACACTAATGATGTTTCTCTACCTTTGCCAAATACTTGGAGTTTTGCAGACAAAAAGATGTTGCAAGTCATTACATTTAGTTGTTTGTTATTCAGTCTGTCTCTTCTTGATAATCTAGTCATGGAAGAAACCCACACTATAACCTTAAACCCTAATTTCCATTGGCTGAGTTTCAAACCATGTCTAAATTGCTGGTTTTAGCACGAAAAGTCAGGTTTTTGTGCAAAAATCTTGCAAGTGCTGAGTTTAAGTGAAGAAATAGAACCACCTTAAGAGTCTCTTTGCTTTGTTCACTGACGTGCCAATGAAGTCCTGGGTTTATGTACTCCTCTCCTTTAGCTCTGTTCTGTGGGCAGTGTTCGCACTGCTCCAGGATACACAGCAAAAGATTGTAAGTGCTCCTGCTGCCTCCCACAATGTGAACAGAAGAAAGCAGACAGAATGTGCACTGGAGAGTCAGGGAGAGAGGCAGGTGTTGAGATTGTGGTGTCCCCCTCCTCCTGCCTCAGGACTAGTTGCTTTCAGTGGCTTCACCCACCCACACACATCCACCACTGCCACAATAACAATTAGCTTTGTGCACAGTGGGATAACTACCACAGTGCACTCCTCTCATAGGAAATCAAGTGGTGCCTATGTAAACATGCTCTGGCACTTGTGGGAAAACAATGTGACCACAAACTGTTGCTTTTCTTTTCATGATTTTTCTATTACTGACAAAACTGTCAGCAAAAAAATCTCTGCAAGTGTAGACATAGTCTGCCTATTAATACATCTCTCTCACCAACAGAAGCTGGTGCACTAAAATGAACAGGGGATAGTTGTGTGAAGAACAATTGGTCTCTGTTTCTTCCGGTCCTGTTTTCAGCCTTGTCCGCAAGACCCTAACAAAAAAAGACGATCAAGCACTTCTACAGGCAGGGGCGGGCTAAACATGGATCACCAGCCAGCAAGGCACACCTTACATGCCAGTCAGAGTGGCCAGCTGCTGGGGACATGTTCTCTGCAAGTTATGCTTTGGAGAGAGAGGGAGAGCTCCATGCACTCTCCATGCCTGCAGCACAATCATAGAGCTCCTGTAGGCTTTCAGACAGACAACGTGCAAAGTAGCTCCCTCCAGAGGCATGCAGTATGCAGAGGAAACTTGGCCCCCACAGCCAGTCACTCTGAGTGGCAAGTGGGGACATAGAATGCAGGGAGCCTATGTGAGGGTCTTGCTAGGCACCTGATTGGGAGCTGCCTTGGTAAGCATCTCCTGGCCAGAGCCTGCATGTGGCACCCCACTCCAGTGCCCAGGCTCCTTTCTTCCCTGCACCCTCAGCTCCCCCTCCTGCACTTCTGCCCCAGGTCATAATAACTCAAATCATCTTCACCCCTACTCCTGCACCCATATCTGTTCCCAGATCCTACATCCCAACCCTCTGCTCCACATCACAACATACACCCCTGCACTCCCTCCTGCACCCTTTGTATCAGTCAGAATCTTCTCCTGCACCTATACTTCCTCCCAGACTCTGCACACCAACCCTCTGCCCTGGGTCATAATCATCCTTCCTTAGGTCACAATACAAACCCCTTCACCCCAATCCCCTGCCCCAGATCACAAGCCCCTCCTTCACCCAAACGCCATCCTAGACCCCACACTCCCTCCTGCACTCTAATCCACTATGCCAAGTTCCTTTCTGCTCCCAACCTCTATTCCTGACCCCACGCCTCTTCCATTATTATCATGGAGGAGTATGGTTCTTGACCATTTACCAAAGGCTTGGTGTGCCCCTACCATCAAAAATATTACCCACTCCTATGTAAAGGGGCCTCTATGGTCCAAAAGAGATGGAGGAAAAGATATGAGTGTATTGGTACTTGTGCTCTTCTGATATTTTATCTCACAGAGCCGATGAGATTATCTACAGCATGGTAATTTGGGAAGCACTTTATATCTAACTGATGAAATAACCACAGAGGCTGCATCTACACTGAGCTATGCTGCCAGCAACATGATGCAAAGGAGGGCTCTTGAAAATGCAAATGGACACTCATTTGCATATTTGTGTGGCTAAATTTGCATATACATGCAAGTTTGCCTTGCTGCCACAGGCTGCTGCTGACAGAAAACAAGCAGCGTAGGTGTGGTTCTGCTGGCAAAACCCCCCTTTGTAGGCAGCCCCTTATGGCTGATTTTTTCCAACATTTGCATGTATTCTTTTGCGATATATAAAATATCACTGTGCGTAGATAATACAAACAATTTTACTTCGTGTTTCAATGCTTTGAGAAGATTTTGAAAAATGCCCAAGGGATCTGGGAGCAGGCATCATACTGATTTAAATGGGACTTGTGCTTCAAAATCCTTTAGGTGCTTTTTGGAGGTTGTCTCCTAAAATAATATACTATGTTTTAAGAAAGAGTCATAGAACTCTAGTATGACATTTAAGAATGTGTCACATGACTTGAACGCACTCACCTTTAACAATCTCTTGCTGTGTGTCATAACCTCGGGAAGGGATACCAACTGCTTGTAAGCTGTGTGGAAAAACTGAACATAAGAATTATCTATAGCTTCAGTTGTTAGTAAAGTTTGTACCTTTATTGAAAATCCTATGAGCACTGTATGGAAAATTAGTGGGGTTCTGTGTATGACTCTCTAAAACTTTTATTTTTCTATAAGTATTCTGAACCATTCTATAGAATTCTATAGCAGAATATTTTATATTAAGTCATTTTAGGATGTTTAAAATATCTATAAAATCTGTAAAACTACACTGTATTTCTGCATAAGTGAAAGCCCAAGTTTAGTGATATTTCTATAATTTCTCTCTACAGGAAGATATTTAAAAGGTCAGTTGTTGATGTCTTGACAGCTTACTGATTATCCACAGTGCATTCGTAGAATAGGTAACAGTTGCTCAAAGAAACCTGCTGAAAAATATATGTTGAGATTCCATTAAAATATAGTGTATAAAAGCATAATAGAACCTTTTCAAATGGATGAGTTAAAGGGATATTTCCATTTTGAAACAGACAAATTGCTTTGCTGGCTAATTGCTGTATTGTCTCAATAGTTATTTTCTATTACCTTTTGTAATAAGGATGCTGTTCTCATGAATAAGAAAGATGTAATTATTTTAAGGAATACACAGTAAGAAGAGAGACAAAACAGTAAGACTCCAGTCTCTCAGAGAAGTTAGAGACAGGAGCTTATTAGTAATTTATGGTTGGAGTTTACAGTATGTTGTAAAATATGTTTAATAATATATAGGACAGAGTGGAACCTGTTTAGATAATGTTATGTTGCAGGAACCAGAGAATGAAGTGCTGCTTTAGCCTCCTTTAATCATCTGTGCGGGTGTCAAAATCTAAAATAGGGAGTTGTCAATTTCCACCTCCGAATTTTCAGTGCACCAACCTTAGCTGTCCTTGTCCTCTTTATTCTTGAAAAATGCTCTTGGATGTCAGTGGAATTTTTGCCTCAGTATGGAATGAATAAGGGCTGGAAGAGTAGATCCATTGAAATCTTTAGTTTTAATTACAGTGTTAGTGTAGCTAGTCCGTCGTGTCCGACGATGACATCTTGAGCTTGCACAGGCTTATTGTCTGTGGACTCGCGTGTGGCTGAGGAGTCCAAGCTTTGAACAACATGGACGTTCACAGTGGGGGCAAGGGAATTGTCCTGGCTCTGGTGCGGCTGCTGCTGTTGCTTTCTTCCTCTCACGAGCATAAATGAGGCGTATGCATTGCTGCTTTTCCTAGTTGTCATATGCGTGTCATACGAGAGCACTCCAGCCCGTTCAGTCTTTTGCATGCTGCTCTAGCTGATCTGGTTTAAAATCAGCATGAGCAATGATAGCCTTCACGCAGTCTTTATACTTCTTGTAAGGCCTGCCTTGATTCTTTTGCCCTGGGAGAGTTCACCGTAGAGGAGTTGCTTAGGGAATCTTGACTCCTCCATTCGTATGACGTGCCCTGTCCAGTGAAGCTGGGCTTTCAGAATCATAGCTTCGATGCTTGTGGTTCCTGCTCTTTCCAGGACTTCCAGGTTCGTAACTCTGTCCTGCCATCGAATGTGCAGTATTGACCTCAGGCTGCATGTGTAGAAGCACTCCAGCAGTTTTATGTGTTTGCTGCACAAGGTCCAGTTTTCACAGCCCTACAGGAGACTGGTCAGGATTACAGCCTTGTACACTTTCAGTTTAGTGGACTGTCGGATATTGTGCTGATTCAACACTTGCACTCTCAGACGTCCTAGAGCCTGGCTGGCCTGGCAGATTCTGGCATTGATTTCTTTGTCAAGGGAGTCATCGTTGGCTATCACACTGCCAAGGTACCTGAACTACTCTACTGTTTTTAACTCTGTTCCTTCAATAAAGATTGAAGTTGGGCGAGCATCAGATCCTGGAGCAGGTTGACACAGTACCTTGGTTTTTCTTAGGCTGATGGTCAAACCAAAGAGGCGAGTGGCATCAGCAAACTTGTTGACGATGAGCTGGAGATCCAATTCCTTGTGTGCCATAAGTGCACAGTAGTCAGCAAAAAGGGCTTCAAGGATGAGCCTCTCAAGCATCTTGGTTTTAGCACTCAGACAACGAAGGTCGAAAAGTGACCCATCAAGTCTGTATTTTATGTAGACTCCATAGTCCAGGTCCCTAACTGCGTGGCTGAGGACGCACGTGAAAAAGAGGTTGAATAACACTGGGGCCAGGATGCACCCTTGTCTCACACCATTGAATATCTCAAATGGATCTGAGGACTCGCCATTTGAAAGAACAAAGCCAGTCATGTCATCGTGGAACAGGTGTGTGAGGTTAATGGATCTTCTTGGACAGCCAAGTTTTGACGGGATAATCCACAGGGCTTCTCTGTTGACGGTATCAAATGCCTTGGTCAGGTTAGAGTACAGATCCAAGTTCTGCTCTATGCACTTTTCCTGGACCTGACGAACAGCAAAGATCATGTCAGTGGTGCTGCAGCCTGGGTGAAAATCACACTGTGCCTCTGGTAGGCTCTCCTCTGAGAATGCTGTTGATCAGATGATTGAGGATGACTCGAGCCAAGATCTTCCCAGCAATACAGAGAAAGGAGATGCCCCGGTAATTTCCACATTCAGCTTTGTTGCCCTTGCTCTTGAAGAGTGAGATATGTGTCGCACCCTTAAAGTCTTTTGGCATGTCGTCTTCTTCCCAGATGCTGATCGAGATGTTATGAAAGGCTTCAAGTGACACTGGTCCTGCCACTTTGAAAATTTCAGCAGGGATACCGTCCATCCCAGGGGCTTTGCCAGAGCTGGTCTGGCTGATTGCCTTTTTGACCTCATCCATTGTAGGGAGCAGGTCAGGACTGTCTGTTGTGAGTTTCTGAGGGATCTGGTCTAGGGCCACAGGGTCGACAATGGAGGGTCTGTTGAGAAGGTTGCTGATGTGCTCTCTCCACCTATTGTTAATGCTGTTCTTCTCCCTCAGAAGGGTCGTGCCATCTGCAGACAGGACAGGTGTAGTACTTGGCTTTGAAGGTCCATATATAGCTTTGATAGCATGGAAGAATATTTTGGAGTTCTTGGTGTCAGCGCAGTATTGGACTTCATCAGCTTTACTCTATCACCACTCATCTTGCATTTTGTGAAGTGCCATTTGCGCCTGGCTCTGAAGGTGTTTGAAAATATCACATTTGGAGATTGCGGACTGATCGTTTTGCCATATCAGAAATGCGTTCTGTTTTTCCTCTAAGATCTTCATGATGGCTTTGTCATTTTCATCAAACCAGTCTTGGTGAACTCTCTTTTTCAGTCCTAGTGTTGATTTGGCTGACTCTGTCACCAGGGTTTTGAACTGGTCCCACTTTTGTTTTGGGTCTCCATTCAGAGGTCCATGGGACGTCAGCACTTCGTCAAGGCAGGCTGCGAATTTCTCACAATGACCAGTATGTTGCAGCTTCCTGATGTTGAAGGGGGGTCTGACAACCTTGAGCTTCTTGAGGTGACATTCAGAGAAGCACGTGGCTCCTGGAGCCAGACACTCTGTGTGGAGTATGTGGGCATGGAAGAGAGGGATTCTGTCTGTGGGACCTGCTGGGCTGCTGGCTGGAAGCCACCTAGGCAAGCGCCTCCTGGCTAGCTTGTGCCAGGCACCCCACCCTCTTGCTGTCCCCACAACCTTTTGCACTCCCTCCGGTACTCCTTGCCCAGGTCACAACCACAACCCTCTATACCCCTGCTCCTGCACTATTACTCCCTCCCAGGCCCTGCACCCCAATCTCCTGTCCCAGAACACAACTCAAGTCCCTGCACCCCTTCATTAATATCATGAAACAGTGAGTTTCTTGACCATTTATCAAATTCTTGCTGTGGCCCCTCTCGCTCAAAAATTGTCTATTCCTGCCCTAACGCCTCCATGTAGTGGCTGACATGGTATCTATTTAATTTGGGGAGTGGAGAAAGAAAGACTGTTAAACAGAGACAAATTTTATCTGTAATATAACTTGCATGCATGTTCCTAGAATGAATTATCGAAATTATAGAATATAATTATTTTTTAAAAATCATCTTACACTGCAACTAAGTAAAGAAGTATTTTTAGCATTCATGCAAACTACAGAACACTATGTGCAAAAAAAAAGAAAAAAAAGAAAAAAAAAGAAAAAAAGACAGCAAGGGAGACAAACTGAATGTGATGAAGTTTGCCTATTTTAAGGTGAAGTTGAAGGTTTCATGAAACCTTCTTACTGCACCAAAATCATATAAAGCTCTCACACAGATTTCAAAGCATGGAATGAAAAATCAGCTATGTGATGTGTTTGTTTAAAACTATCTTGGTTTAGCTTCTTTGGAGCCTTGGCTATTTGAAAAGTATTTGATTGCATGCCTGATTCCACTCTCACACTGTTTTTTCAGTGGCATATCTCATACTTTAGTAGAGACACTCCTGATTTAGCAAATAAGAGAAGAATCAGGCTGCGTTATTGCTTCTTTTTTTTCCCTCCTGCAGATGTCCCAGTTTCAGCTTGTAGGTGTAAATTAATCCTGTTTGATATTCAGTTATCTATTAAAATAATGTTGAATTGTTTAACAAGACAGCTCACCCACAATTTTCACATATAGATGGAAATAACTTCTGTTTCAGGTTATTTTTTTATTTTTGGTCCAGGAGCAAATTGAAAGATTAGTAGAGGCTCATTCTTTTATCACTCCCATTAAACATAACTACATCTTTACAAGTCTTTCATGACTTTACAATAGAGCACAATTATAACTATATATATATTTGTTCTGACTGAATTTAATTACAAATCTAGCAAGTTGATTTAGATTTTTTGAGTACTCTGACATTTTATTATACAGGTTGAACCTCTCTTGTGTGGGACACTCTCTGATCCAGCAATATGCGTTGTCCAGTAAGACCAAGAATGTTGCTGGACCAGAGATCCCCTCTCCTAGACATTGCTAGCAGCTGCGGGGCTCAGCAAGTCTGGCGGGCAGCCGCATTGGTTGGGAGTGGGGCTGCCACTGGCCCTGGATGTGGAGCCACTGCCACCCGGGGTGAGGAGTCCCAGCAGCCAGTGGCATGGACCTGCTGCTAGCCCCAGCAGGGAGCTGCTGGGTGCAAGGAGAGCCCTGCTGGCTGGCAAAGGGTGGCCCAGAGTGGCCTGACTGCCTCTGGTGTAGCAATCTTCTTCCTTTGGGATGGCTCATTCTACATATGGATTATTTTACATAAAAATTAGATTTGTTATTGTGGCCCAAACCTGAAGTCAGTGAGAATTTCCCATGAGTAAAAGATTGAGGGCTAGCCATCCCTCTCTGTTTTCACATAGGAAAATTTAAAAAGTTAGAAAAAAGAACAGATTCTTAGAGGGGGAATGAGCCGCTTCATGCAACATCCATAACTTTGTGACCCTCATGCAAAGACCGTAGGTTGTTGGGCTGTCAGGAACAGCATTACTATATATGATTTTTCCATTCTGTTCAATGAACTCTTTGACCCCAGCAAATACATTTGGGGCAGCAATTTGGGAATTTATGGGAGTATGTCTCCGAAGAGCCATGATGCCATAGAGATGGAACTGGTATAAGAATGGAATCAATCTGAGTGTCTGCACAAATGTCTAAGAACCCTGCATATATCCCAAAATACAGTGTCTTCCCCTGGATCTTGGAACATCCACAGGGTTGGAGAACCATACTTCCTACAGGGGTTGTCCATTCTGCAAGGAAGCAATCTATACCATTCCTTTTTCATCTTCTGATTTGTTTATTACAGGGAATCCCTCTTTATCTATGATGATCTGGCCCTGACTAAAAGTGATTGGATTTGATTTCAGTAAATAGAGGGCATTTGTGTATTGAACTATTGGATTATGAATTTACAGTCATATGCAATGTCACTGAAGTAGTATTTTTTTTATTGTCTTCAGTTTTATGTCATAGATAGTACTGCTTTCCAATAGTCACATCATTCCTTCTGGGTATCAAAGTGTGAGCAACATAATACCTCCAGCATGTACATGCACCTAATATATATACTGGAGATTATAGTGGGATCAATCTTAGTTGATTTGACCACTAAATGAATTGAATTTATGATGGGAAAAATCAGTTCTGAGAAGCTGTTCTTCTCAATATTATCGATCAGTTCAGGATGACAAGGTGATTACAGAATGGATACTACTGAAATCCCCAGAGTTTACGACTGGGCAGGTGGCGGCAGTGGTTGAGTTGTTTGCCAGAACAGAAATATATCATAAAACATCAACCCAGACAACATTGCTAACAAAAGAAGATACTGTATTTAAACAAGATTACTAAAGACGTGTGCTTCAAGAATTATCATTTTGCACTAAGCATAAGCACATCTTATTGTGTCTGAAACTTGATAACTGTGTAGACTAACTTTGAAGATATTCAAGGTTTGCAAAATTAATTTGAGTTCACAGGGGAAGACTGTGTGCTGCTCCATTTTGTGTGGCACAGCCCTGAATGATGGTATGCAATGGTAGCTCTGTGATATTTTTTTGTTTTTTTACTGTGTGAATAGCAAGCGCGTAGTATACTCTAGCCATGCTCTTTCCACAACAGACTTGATACAGCAGGCCTGTTGGTAGCCTCCCTCGCTCTTCACTGGTGCAATTCTCTGGAACTGATATGCCCCCTTTACGCAGGATCACCCATGGGGACTATAACAAGGCTGCTTGCCCTTGGTCTGGAGAACAATAGGGTTAAAATGACATTGATTACATGTTGAGCCCCACCTGTGAAAAATCAGATGCTTGTATAAAATGAATCAGATTAAAGTGCTGACAAGACCAAGCTGGGGAACAAGCAGAAGGGAAGTGATTGCAAGGAAATAACATGGCTCTTGTAGGCTGTGAGTCAGACAGAATCTCAGAGCAGGTAAGCTAGGCCTCCAGGAAGGGAGACCTGGCAGGGAATCTAACCAAGCAAGGAAGAGACTGGGAGAGCCTGAAGGGAAGTAAAGAGGTGAGACAGGAAGTGGTTTAGGGAAAACAGCTATAAAGGTAAAGGAGCAGACCTACTTGTGTACTATGGGGCCCTGGTCTGGAACCCACAGTAGAGATGTTGTTGAGCCCAGCAGGAGGACTGCAGGATGAATCAGGACTGATTGCAGAAAATCCAAGAGAAGACAGGACTATTTTTGTGTGTTTAAAGATCTTTTGGTGATTTTCAGTTTGGACAATTGTGACCCTGGAAAGGGTTAGCTAAACTATGGACAACTGAGTCACTGGGTGAATTACAGGTAGAGAAACCAGAATAACCATTGGTAGGGGTTGCTAGCCACTTGAGAGAGCAGCAGTGCTATTCCAGTTGTGAGTGGCCATCCAATGGTGAGTGGAATCTTGCACAGTGGCGTAATCTTTCCCTGTAATTTAAAATCACTTTAAGCTCAGTTCAGTTTAACAAAGTTTTTTCTAGTTAAAAGGATTCTTGTGATCTTTCTTACAGGTAGAAGAACCATCCCAAACATCTAGGCTGGCAAAAGTAGTTCCTCCTATATATTCTGTACCCTGGCTATAGTTGCAAGGGTTTCTTTCTGTGCTATATTTGAGTCATCTGTTAAGCAAAATGTGAACTGAATTAACTTTTCAGCTCATGATTTTTGTGTGCTTGAAATGGGACTAAGTAAGTTCAGTGTCTCCCAAATTAAATCAGAAGGCTTTTTGTTTTAATAAACTATATTTATGCTTAAAAGACCATAGAGGTTCAAAAAGTTATGCCATTGTGGTGACGGAATTAGGGAATCTTATGTTCATACCCGACCCCTTCCTTTTGCTTAAACTTTCAGCTGTACTAGATATTCTTTTTCAGGTAGCCTTTGACAAAGGGAATTCAGAATGCCTGATCTTATTTATAAGAGTTTAGAACTTTCAGTGGATGTATTTAGTCCCTTTCTTCACTGAGGTGTCCTGGAAGTTCTTCAACATAGTATTGGATGTTATTTTTCATGGGATGTTAGCAGAGGAGTGATCAGCATTTCTCTATTCAGTGTATTCGTAGCAAAGGATAGAGAAAGCTTCTGCACTGCTTAGGCTAAATTTTTAGGGTTTGACTCTTTGTATCTTGAAGGATAAAAATATCATCATTGTGGGATGAAGTACTGCTCCAAGTAGGTTGAATTTTTACCCTGTCAAAAGCAGCTGGCAAAGTTAGTTTTACTTATCAACTGTGGTACCTAAGTAGTTTGGTGATAAGGACATTAGAATATCCCTAGAAGAAAATTGATAAAAAGTTGATAGTTCAGTAAGATTGGTGGTGAATACATGGCTAGGCTTTTCACGTGAACCTCTTTTTCCCTGTCTGTAATGACAAAGTTTTTTCAATTTAATCGATGAAGCATTATTTAACCTTATAGCATTGCCTTGGGAGGAGGGGAGGACTCCTAGCTTGGTGCAGTTATGATATTGGTAAATAGGAATTACTGAGGAGCTGTCTTCATCCTTCCAAACCACACTCAAATAGGCAGCTTAAATAACTGGCACTGTTCTTCTGGTGGAATAAAATGGGCCAGTACCGTGAGAATCTAAAAACATATTTGAATAGTTTTGGGGTAAATGAGTACAATTGACTTAAGATGGGATTGTTGGTACAGCCCATGATTCCCTCTTGTTCCTTACAGGGAAAGTTCTGTTTAATACATAGCTTTTCATCTGGAAACTATATCAGAAAAGAATAGCTTCAGAGGTGAAGTTATCCTCTCTAAAAATGAATCCCCTGGGAGTAACTACCAACATTTACTTTTTGAGCTATCATCAAAGGAAGGACATGACACACAGCATGCATCTGCAAGGCCATATGATTTCTTTAGCAGAATGTATGCTGAGTATGATGAAACACTGAATGCTTTCATTAGAATTTATTTAACTTGTTAATGTGTTCCTTTTTTTTTTTTTTTTTTTTTTTTTTTTTTTAAACAAATCAGTTTTAATTGTGGAGAGGATATTATTTTTCAGGTAATACATTTTTTATAAATGTATGTTTCCAGGCTTCAGATACTATTTATGAACTTGATTATGAAAACACTCACCAATGAGTTATTAGCTAATAAACTTTTTTTAACTGTTTAATGTTTTCAATATTTGAGTCTTGATATAAATTTATATCGCTTATGACAAGAAAATCAAACTGTAATCAGGATTTCATGCAGGTTTATTTCAGACAGAATTGTGAAGGTCTAATAAGTGCTTATACAATGTGGAACAACAAATACATGCATTTTTTTTCTTTTTTTGAATGTCATTACGGCATATATTTTGATTATATATTTTTTATATGAACAAACTACAGAACATCCAGTCCCCACACTCTCTTTCTCACTCAGGGGTGTGCCCTTTTCTTCCCCTACCCTCCCCCAAACACAGCAGGATACAGTATTTTAAACTGCCAGTGTAAACAGACTTTGAATGCTATTAGTCACTCCTGTCTTGGAGTTGGTTTACCTACAGCATTGGGAGAGCTGTTTCTCAGTGCTTGTGCCATGGTCATACTTCCATGTTAGAGTGTAGCTATTTCAGTGCTGTCATGGTTGCCCTTTACACTGAGAAGTGTAAAAAAGTTTCAGTTTAGTGACAGTTAAGGATGCCTTAAGAAGTACCTCACCTATTTAAAGCCTGAAAGTCATATAAATAACTATATAGAAGAACAAGTAGTCCTGTAGCACCTTAAAGACTAACACATTTATTAGGTAATGAGCTTTTGTGGGTAAGACCCACTTCTTCAGATTATTGGAGTAGACAATTATCATACAAGGCTTATGTGCAGAAGAGGGGGAAGGAAGAAGATAATAAAAAGGGGTTGCCTGTCACTACTAGTACCAGTAGATGATGCAAATTAAGCTGAGCAGGATGTGTACTGTTTCTGTGAATATCAAAGGTGGGGAAATTGCTCTTGTAATGCATAAGATAATTGAGATCTCTGTTAAGGCCTAAATTAAATGTGTAAAATTTGCAAATTAATTCCAATTTAGATGTCTTCCTCTGCAATTTTGTGGTAAAATCCTTTGTAGAAGAATGGCTACTTTTTAAATCCACTATTGAATGTCCAGGGAGTTTAAAGTGTTCCCTTATAGGTTATGTGTATTTCGTTTCCTGATGTCAGATTATGTCCATTCATCCTCTGGTGCAGAGACGGTTCAGTTTGTCCAATGTGCATGGCAGAAGGGCATTTCTGGCATATGGGGTGCATCTACACTAGCCAGCTACTTCGAAATAGCTGGCACAACATCGAAATAGCATGTGTCTCGTCTACATGCGCTATTTCGACATTGAAATAGACATTAGGTGGAGAGACATTGAAATCGCTATTCCTATATGAAGATGGGAATAGCGCCCTACTTCAATGTTCAGCGTCGAAGTAGGGCACGTGTAGATGATCCGTGTCCCGCTACATCGAAATAGCAGGGTCCTCCATGGCGACCATCAGCTGAGGGGTTGAGCAATTCTCTGTCCAGCCCTTGCAGGGCTCTTTGGTCGCCGCATGCAGCAGCCCTTAGCCCAAGGCTTCTGGGTGCTGCTGCTGCTGCTGCTACAGCTGGGGGTCCATGCTGTGTGCACAGCGTCTGCAACTGGTTGTCGGCTCTGTGGACCTCGTGCTGTGCAGGCCGAGTGTGTCTGGGAGGGGCCTTTTAAGGGAGCGGCTTGCTCTTGCCCCAGAAGGGCTAGTCCAGCCTGTGACCCCATCCACAGGCTTTTCTGGCCCCTTATTTCGGTGGAGAGTGCTTGTGTGTGGGGACGCTCCGCATGTCCTTCTGGGGCGGCTCCTTTAGACATTCCCTGTCGCTACTTTGACGTTGAATGTCGATGGCACCAGCCCTGGAGGATGTGTAGACAATACGTGTCGAAGTAGCCTATTTCGATGTTCTTACTTCGAAATAGGGTACTTTGACGTAGTGTGCTAGTGCAGATGTAGCCATGATGGCATATATCACATTAGCAAATGTGCAAGTGTATGAGCCTCTGATGGTGTGGCTGATCTAGTTAAGTCCAGTGATGGTGTTGCTCGTATAGATATGTGGACAGAGTTGGCAATGGGGTTTGTGGCAGGAATAGGTTCCTGGGCTAGAGTTTCTTTGGAAAAGTGTGTGGCTGCTGGTGAGTATTTCCTTGGGGTTAGGTAGCTGTCGGCCCTCTGAGACTGAGTAGAAGAACTCCTACGTTTCTTGCAGGTTGCTGACAATGCTGTAATATATTCTGGCACTCCATAAGGCTTTTCTTTCGCCTCTAACAGTTATTGAAGAGCAGTATATACCCCAGCTTCATCAAACTTGCACTGTAGCACAAAACCTTACCGATATCTTTAATAACATTAAATCAGAATAACTTCCTCACTTTGCGCGTGAAGTTAGATCCCAAAGAGCAATATATGGAGAGTCAGCATTCACTACATAATTAAAGATGCAGCTGAGTTATTGTTCCAATAAAAATCATTTTTCCAAATTATTGTGGAATAGAATTTACTATACACAGTAAATAAAAAGCAGTCCAAATCCTACATTATTTAAAACAGTTACAGGAGACTGAAACATAAAGATTCAGTCAGAGTAAATTTAAAGCAGTGGGTAAAGATTTGCAAAATACCTGAATGGCAAAAGCAGGCAGCATATATTTTTCTGGTTTTGGAGGCCATCTCTTAATTTAGTATAATTCAAATGATTAGATTATCCAGTAGCCTCTTGGAAACACTTGGATCAGTGTGGTTAATGCTATCCTTTGGGGGTATTTCTGGTCTGAAGTTTAGAACAGTGGTTTTCAGATTCATAAAGTGGACCAAATTTTAACAGGGAGATGATTTTATGAGAACTTCTATTGCTGTTTGTATTCAAACAGAATACCTCCCCTGTCATTCATACTCCTACAGCACAGCTCACCTATGGTAAGGGGCAGTGGGTGAAGCTGCTACTTGGTTATGCAGACACTCCAGCCCATGGGCCTCCTGCCTGGACTGCACCCTAATGTTGCTCCAGGATCTGCCCCCCACTCTGCTCAGGCATTGCCCCCACCCCACTGTCTTCCCCACTTCCCTTCCCCTCTTTAGTCATTCCCTTCTAGCCAAATCCCTGAACCCAAAAGTTGTAAATGACACTTGAAAAAAAAACACTCTTCTACAATTTCTTTCTCAAGAAAATGGAGCACATTTTCCATTGCATGCTAGACTGAACACTGGGAATGCAGAAGGTCCCTAACTGGGAATAAAAATGTCTGTCACAGGTTTTTTGATATTCCCTGACATTTGTCAGAGATTTATTTGCAAAATCTTTATAGTAGGGGCAAGTTAGCTGTCCCATATTCTATAATTAAATATTATGAAATATATGATATAGCTCTTTTCTGTTTTATATTTTTTAGCTGATTTATATTTTAAATGAATGTTTAAACTTCATATAGTAATCGTCCAAGATTACTACATCTTCTTCACTTTGAAACAAATACATTGTTTTAAATTAGTCAGGCTGGTTTAGTGTGTTCATAAGAAAGTTCATTGCTTTTTAGAAAAAGGAAACACTATAACTTATTTTGTATCTCCATAACAATATATACATTTATGAAATGTTACCATATGTTTCTGTTAAAATACGTTTAAAAACATTTTAGGCATTACAAAGAATATTGTATCTTACTGAGGTACTGATTTTGGTGATATTAAAATAGTTAATCAAATAATCAGAAGTAAAGAACTCACTTGTTCAGCTATCTGGGAGAAAAGGAGTGCTCTCCCTATAAAGGCTCTTTAAAACTGGGGATTGAAAGGAGAAAGATTACAACAGGGATGGACAACAAGGACAGGAAGACTTTGGAAGTTAAATTTTTTTTGTACTACAGTAATTAAAAATTAAAGTGTTAGGTAAGGGTGGTCTTTTGAAAAGTTTATTGTAAAAGCTGTATGTCTGACAATCCAAGCATTTGGGGCTAAAGTTGAATACTCAGACTGTGCATCTTAAAATCTATGTAAAGATGTTTTAGATATGTTGTTTTATAACCTTCAGCAACAAACTACTGAAATATTTAAAGCAAATTTTGAACTAAGGTCCTGTAGACATATTACAGTAATGCACAATTATTTTGTTTATACTTTCAGTTTCTGAATTTATTTACATCTGGGTTAGCACATGCATGTTAAATGGTTTTGTTAAACCTTAATGTCTCTTTCACAGGTTTAATGTTATGTTAATATGTCTGGCAAGTGGAAGGCTTTTCACTATTAAGTCACTAGATTGCTCCTCCCAGCACCAAAAGATTTTGCCATAGAAGTGGAATGTTTTGGGTTCAGTCCTGAAAACATATTATCATAGTACTATTTTACTACTGTGAATCTCTGTATTGATTTTGAGATGTGGACTTGAGGCAGTTTGCTCACTGTGGTGATGCTGCTATCAATAGCCTGTGTTTGCAGGAGTAGACCCTTCTATTTATTTACTTTTTAAAATTTTCTGGAAATCATTTGAGGCATTATCAAGTTCATTAAAAGTTAAACCCCCAAAGTAAAGTAAGGATTGAAACCTTAAATAAAGATTCTTTTTGCTCGCCAGCCATCATTTATGTTCAAACAGTATGACATGATATGGGATGTGTTGGCTGGTATGTTACCACACAGTAGGTAGGATGCTTGGCAGAAGTGGTGGCCCTAAGCAGGGGGAGCTGAGTGCTCCAGGATACATCTAAACCTAAGTACCCACCGCTGTCTGAGAAAATACAACTTTGCAGCCTACACCTTCCTTCTCCATCTGCAATAAATACACCAATCTTCTGCATTTTGCCAAAACTTTCACATCTCTTGTGAAAAGACACCTTCAGTCTTCCCAGTGGGCACATCCATTCTCTCATGCTAAGATTTTATAGCCTAACCTAAATCCAGTATGTTAGACTTTGAACATATTATTTTCATAAAGCTTTTGGAAGATTAATCACAAGTCTCAAGGCAGAAAGCTGCTGTCATCCTGTGTGGCAATATCCCAGCACTATAGATGGGATATAGGTGTGGCAATATCCCAGCATGATTTGTCATATTGACTATGTCTACACTTGCCCCAAACTTCGAAATGGCCACGCAAATGGCCATTTCGAAGTTTACTAATGAAGCGCTGAAATGCATATTCAGCTCTTCATTAGCATGCGGGCAGCCGCGGCACTTCGAAATTGACGCGCCTCGCCGCCGTGCAGCTCGTCCCACCGCGGCTCCTTTTCGAAAGGACCCTGCCTACTTTGAAGTCCCCTTATTCCCATGAGCTCAATTTCGAAGTGCTGCGGCCGCCCGCATGCTAATGAAGTGCTGAATATGCATTTCAGCGCTTCATTAGTAAACTTCGAAATGCGTGGCCATTTCGAAGTTTGGGGCTAGTGTAGACACGGCCGTTATGTTTGTTAGAAAATTGCTATCTCTGCTTGTTTCTAGTTTTCCCACTTTCTTGGGAGGCACTTTAGTCATTATTTGAGAAAAGTTATTACATATGTTTGAATCAACAGCTTCATCAGGGATAGAGGAGAGAAATAAAGACCCTACTATACTTAAACCCTGTTGAGTGTTACTTTGGTTAGCTGCTCCAAGAGACTACCTGTCCTTCATTTAAAAAAGTAAAACACTTTTTCAGTGTATCTTTTAAGAGGCAATTCACTCAGTGCAACAGCTTCCAGGACCTTGAGGTATTTCAGGCATGGCACTAAGCCCGATTTATCTGCTACTCTTTTTAAGGAGGTTGTTCACAGATATACTTCCAGTATTTTAACGATCAAATAAGCTGTTTTCAAGCTAAAGTATACAGCTTTAACATTTAAAATCAGAGCAATTTTTGGCCTGGCTAACGATCAGCATCAACAACCATGGGCTCAGCACCCATTCATGTTTGATGCCTCCTTCACTGTTTCCTTCCATCTTTCCCTGCTAGTGCAGAGTGGTTTAGGTTCTGTAGACTAACTCCACACCAATCTACTATATCATCTGCCCATTCTCTGTGGGGTCTGCCTCTCCTAGTTGAACCATCCATTATGCCGAATACCATGGTCTTGACTTTTTTGCTCATCGTTCTTTCTACAGATATGCACTATTAGCTCTAACTTGCATTGTATAACCTTCTTCTCAGTATCTTCCTGTATAATTCCTCATTTGTGACCACTTACATCCATCCTATTCTCAGGATTGTTCTATAGCAACTCTGAAACACCTATATCCATCTCTTTGACTCTTTTGTTATCACCCATGTTTCATATCCACACAAAAAGCTGCTGAATACACACATTTTCAAGACGCTCAGCTTTGCCTGCCTAAACAAACCAATATAGTCCCTTCAGTTTTGCTTATGTAATTTGGCTGTTGTTATCAACCCAGTTGTAATATAGCCACTATGTTTCTCATGTCTGGGTCTATTATGATGTACTTCTGAACTCATGCAAAAAGCAAATGAAGTCATAGAAATCCCATATTGAGTTCAGGGTTCTAAACTACCAATACCAATATAGGATCGCAAGCAAATCAAATATGTAAGTACTGACTCCAAAATTCTAATGGGATGAAAGGTATGTTGTTTTAGAGTAGGTTGATTATACACATTTATTTAAATGAGATGTCTGTAAAAGGAAGTCATTTAGTAGACTAGATTTGTTTTGTGGATAGTGTTAAATTCCATTTGTCTAACAAAAGACGTATAATTTATGGTCTTGTCTAGCTACACATGATGCACACTGATACTAATGTTTTATTTGTGAGCATTGGCTGAATATACTTGTGAGGTGTTTTTGAGCAATATTTAATTATTCAATTATACCCACCCCTGTATCTATTACTAACAGAAATGAATAATTTATATGGACTCTATTCAAAACCCATCAATGATATAAATATGTTTTAAGAACAGAGCTACCGTAGTAAGTAAGGTCATTAATGCATGATATCTCGTGGGCATGTCTATCAGTCTGTGCTCCAGACGTTCTTTCATTATTTCTGATTGCCTCTATGAGGGATTTATCTTTAAAAAAAAATTGCTGCTGGGAGGACAGCTCTGTCAAGTGCCATAGTGACAATAAAACTAAATTGGTCCTCAGTAAATTTAAAACAAATACAATTGGACAGAGTGTGTTTGTTCTTTTGACAATACTTGCTTGAACACCAGAAGCTTGCAATCCTTAAACAAGAATTGCTTTTTGACTAAGTTAAATGGCCACTCAGTATCCAAACTGTGAGCAGTATAACCTTTTCTGGAATATGATAAAGGAGTGTGTTTTGGGTTTCATAATATGTGCATTTTATTCAGGTACATCAAATTTTTGGTACTTCTCATTCGTTAGGATCAATATTATCTTCAGCAACAAAGTTTTTTTCATGTGGTCATCAGTTATGGGCTATGTCTACGCTTGCATTACTCTTTTGAAAGAGGAATGCAAATGAGGTACTGATTTACATATCTTGCACTTCATTTGTATAATCTCTTTCCAGCAGATATTCTTTCAAAAGAAAAGAAACCCTTCTTCTTGAAACAAAATTTGCAAATCAATATTTTAAATAATTAGAAGCCACACTGACCCTTTCTTTAGAATACACCTACCCTTCCTTTCTTAGGCTATGTCTGCACAGCAGGGTTTTTGAGAAATAACTTATTTCAATGTTATTTCTGAAAAGAGTGCTCACACTGCAAGAGCATTTTGAAATTGAGTGCAATAGGCACACTAGAGATCCCAATTTCAAAATAAGAGCAATGATGGAATGTATCCCTGAATGCCAATTAAGTCATAAATACCTCTGCTTAGAACACAGAGTCAATTTTGAAATTGAAAGGTGTGGGGGGGGGGGCGGAGTTGGCCAAAGTCGTTTGTTTTAATGGAGTTACTATTTCAGGTTAAATGCCCTATTGTTTCAGAATAATAAGCTTTGCAGTGTGGATGCAAGGGCTTTTTTTCCCCAGAAAAAAGTGCTCCTCCCCCAAAATCTCACCTCCCAACCCAACCTTTAGCAGAAAAAGCTCATGTTGTTATGTCCTTAAGTGAGCATTGCCTTTGAGTCTGCTGGAACTCTGGATCCTTAAAGAATAGAGGAGACATCAGTATGGGCTATGTCTACACTAGCACCCCCCTTTTGAAAGGGGGATGCTAATGAGGCACTTTGGGATATGCTAATGAGGTGCTTCAATGAATATGCAGTACCTCATTAGCATAATAGCAGCCATGGCATTTTGCAAGTGCTGCTTTCAATTGCACGCAGCTCATCTACATGGGGTCCTTTTCAAAAGGACCCCACAGATGTCAAAATCCCCTTATTCCAATTTGGTTGTAGGAATAAGGGGATTTTGAAGTGTTAGGGGTCCTTTCGAAAAGGACCCCAAGTAGATGAGCCATGTCGAAAGCAGCACATATTCATTGTAGTGCCTCATGAGCATCCCCCTTTCAAAAGGGGGTGCTAGTGTAGACACAGCTATGGAGTTCTACTGTCATGTGCTGTGCACTCTGTGCCTTGATATCACAGTTAATTTGTTGGCTGTTTTGTCAGATGCTTTCTGTTTTGTTTTTTTCCCCTCCACCTTCATGGTGGAGAGGAGCACAAGTATTAGAAACTGTGACGTGTAATACAGAGAAGCATTAACTTTCATGGGGATTTCTGGATTAACATATGCTGTTTTTTGGGATGTCATGTCTAGAGCAGGGAGATCAAATACACTGGCCACTCGCTACATGTGGCATATAGGGCACTGTTGTGGTGAATGTTGCTCTTGGAGTAGGTGGGGAGTGCCGTTCGCCTTCTCCAGACACATGCCCCACTGCTTGGTGGGAGAAGTGTGTGGTGGCAGTGACCCAGGCGGTGGCCCAGGCGGCGGCTCTGATAAGTCCCTGGCACTGAATTTAGAATTGGGTTGGAGGTCTGGCTCTTGGGGAGAGGGAGGGCATTTATTTAGGGAGGGGGCTGGAGGTGCCTGGCTCTGGGGCAGGGGGAAGGAATTTATTTAGAATGGGGGTGAGGAAATGTGGCAAATATGGAAAGATGACAAGCAGCAGCCCTTAAAGTCACTAGGAAGAACATCTATAGGCCCAGACTCTTTGGACACTTGAGCAAGAAAAGTTGTTTTAAGAGATTCCTAGTATAGAGAGATTCCTAGTATAAATTTTCCATGGTTTATGGGGAGTCTCCACTGAAGCACAACTGCAAGAGGGTGGCATAGACACCTCCATTAACTCTATTCTAAGGCTAAAGCCATGCTACAGTGGAAGATTGACATCGACCCCTGTACTCCACACAAGAAGGATGGAAAGAGGATGCATATCTGTGATAGGATGGTGTCAAGGCTGTTCCCAACTCTGACATTTCAAGTGCAGCGGGTGGGGCCCATATGAGACCTTAAGAGACCTCCGGACAGAAGCCTGCAGTCTGGACATAGCCTTTGAGTGCAGTTGTGATAAGACTGAAATGGAGTGGAGAATGAATGACTTTGACTTCAGTGGCAACAGGACCAGGGCCTTAAATATGTGGGGGTCACTTACTAGTTTTGCCACTAGCCCATATGACTGCACCATTATGACTAGTGAGTACATTCAGAGTATTTAGCACTGTGCATGTGTAGAAAGACAGAGGCTCCTTCCCCATGGAATTTACCATTTGAATTGCGCCTACAAAAGACTAAAGGAGAGGGGCTGTTGTGAGATCTTATTTTAGGGTCTTGGGCCATGTGAAAATAGATGAAGGCTGTTCTGTGTTGCATTCACTGGGTAATGGACTCAAATGGAACATTATAGGAGCAGGGAACTCAAACTGATATATCTGGCCATACTCTTTTTTTATCCAGCAGTGCCCCCTACACCAATGCTTTTCAACTGGTGTGCCATGTCAAAGTGTGCTGTGAAGTTTCATCAGTTTCCCTTTGCATTCTTTCCAGAGTCATCCTGGAGGCAGGGATGGACAACCCCATGGTAGCTGGGGCTCAAACAGCAAGGCTGCCTGAATCCCTGCTGGTGTGGGGTTCATCAGTTTCCCTTGCAGCAGCTCTGCAAAGAGCCACCAGGAGGAGGGCAGCAGTTGATGACCACGCACCAGCCTTGCTGCCCAAATCCCAGCTGGCATGGGGTTGGTCAGTTTCCCCCATGGTGACGCCTTGCAGAGCCACTGCAAAGGAGAATGCTGATCCTGCATGAGCCTGTTCATGGCAGGAGGCAGCTGAAATGCTGTGGCAAGGAGGGAGGGCAAGAGCTTGTTGGAGCTGGGATGTGCTTCAAATGCCTCATCCCAGGTCCAATGGACTGGTGGGGCTGGTTCATGACCAATCCATTCAGCTAAAAAAAGTGGTGTGCCACGGAAAAGTTTGTCTTATTGAATTGTGTTGTGTTACTGAAAAGGTTGTGAACTGCTGCCTGACACCACTATGTATGACATGACATTGCAGGGGAGAAGATAACCAGTCCTGTGCTACCCTAGCTGTCCAGCTATTTAAGCCATGTTTTGAATTGGATTTTGTTGATATGACAGGACAAATCAACCAGAGCAGAGACAGAGTTTGTCCCTTAATCTTTAAACAAAAATCCATTTACTTTTCTTATTCATAAATCTTCTCATGTTTGTTAATTATATAGGTCATTAAGCAAAGGGTTTCTCCCTTAGACCTTCCTGGAGATTCTGCTGTGGAGTCATAATGATATATTTTGACTTCCGAATAACTTCAGTTACGGTAGAACCTCTATATAATTTAATTGTATAGATAGGATGCCATGAATGAATGTCTGTAAAGGGTTAAACTCAGAGAGGGAGAGTTCTCTATTGGTGAGCAGCTGGGTGAGCTGGTTGGAAGAGAGAGGGATTTTTTGAATTGAAGCAGGTGCCTGCTGCGGAGTCTATTTTGTGTGGCTGGTGGAGAGAAACAGAGATGTTTAGGCCTGAGCAGGGCTTAAGAAATGCAGTAAGTATCCAGACCACAAGGACATCTAGGAATACAGATACGTATGTAGAAGAAAGGAAATGGTTAGTCAGATGTGATCAGGTCATTGTTTGTTTTGGGTTAGGCTGGCTGACGTATCCCCTTGTACACTGTAATTTCTAAACAGAATCCCAAGGAAGTCATTCTCTGTGCTTTTATCTACCTTTTTTTTTTTATTTAGTTGCTCTGTAATACTTAGTAACCAACTATGCTTTATCATGTAAACCTTTTGTTTTCTTCATGATTCACCTTTTTTAAGGCAGTGACTTTATTTCGTTATTCCTAGAGAAGGATCTGTATATAGGTATGCCTAAAACAGAAACGTCAGCTTTCAGGTTGCTTCCTAATTCCTCTTTGTTTTCAAGATCTCTTCTAAGAGGGGGTTAACAGCTTGGGGTTACTCCACAAGGAGATATCCCAAGTGTGTCTTCCTGCATTTTAAAAAGGGGTTTTCTCACTTGGGTGTTGGCAGCTACCTCCCAGGGTCAGGGAATCTGTGACCTTGGGAAGCTTTTAAGCAGAAGCTTATAGAGGTGAGGTATTTTTAAGGTCTTTTGCAGTCCCCTACTTTCTGCACTTGGAGAAGGAGGATCAGGCTTGACAGAGGAGTTGATAAAACTGTAAAGTACATATAATTAAACAGTGAAATAATTGCTATACGCATAGTGCATAAGTTGCAGTATGGTGTACTGCCTTGCTTTCTTGTCTTTCAAATCACTACAAAGTAATATCTAATGTAGTAAAGGCATCTGAATGAGAAGGGATGTTTATTTTTTGCAAGCATAATTTTTGTTATGTGATTTATTTATTTTTTTCTCCCATTGGGGAAAAATACTTTGTAATATTGATTTTGGTGACATATATTGAGCTGTTTTTCTTTATCAGAATATTTGAGGTGGAAAATATTGTTTCCTTGAACATGAAATGCTTTGTGTAGATGTAATGTGTTCAACAAACTTTCTTTGACTCACAAGCAGAGTTCTGACAGAATCTTGCCTGGTTCTCTGGCAGGTTGCTGGAGAACCTGGGCTCTGGGACAGCCCTGTGATGCCAACGTCTCTAGGCTCAGTGCAGTGGAGTTGGGGTGTGAAGATCCTCAGTGCCCCAGCTCTCGTTGGTATTTGGCTCTTCCTTGGATCTGCAGCAGAGAATCTTAAGCCCTCAGAACACCTTAAATAAGGCCTTCCATACTCCCTATTGCATAGCCAGGCTCCTGGAAACTGTGGGGAGGAGTGGTTAGCCCTGGTAACCAGCTGGTTCCAGTGTCTGGAAGTCCTGGAGTCCACCCTGAAGACTGCAGACTGTGGGAGATCCTGGGAGCCTTGTGAATTGTGTGGTAAAACTGACAAGAATCATGTCCTGGCTTGACAAGGTCCTGGCTGGGATGATCCAGTTAGCGATGATCCTTCTTTGTGCAGAGGGCTGGACTCAGTGACCTCCTGAGGTCCTTTCCAGCCCTAGGATTCTATGGATTTCAGTCACTAAGTGCAGGTCGCAGGAGATTATATTGTTTTGGAAACACCATGTGATTGTGTTCCCAAAGCACTTTTGGGGGTATTTTCCAATTCACAGGAAATTTTCTGATAGAAAAATCATCTGTGAAACAGAAATCCAGAGTTCTTCGAGTGGTCCCCATGGGTGCTCCACAATAGGTGTCGGGCTCGCCCGGCACCGCAGATCGGAAATCTTCCAGCAGTTTCTCCTGGATCGCGCACGTGCCGGTGTGCGCCGCCCCCCTGCGCGCCCCCGGCCCTATGCGCGATCCGGTCCCCGCCAGTTCCTTCTCAGCCACCATCGGCTGCAGACGGAATCCACTCAGGCTAAGGCCAGAGTCAGATTACTTAGTGGTTTTTTTTCCACGTGTAATTTGTTGTTTCGGTTATTAAACAAAAAAAAAAATGAAAAAAGAGAGGAGCGGAGAAGAGAAGAGCGGACGTGAAGGCCATTTAGGCCGCCTGCTGCCCCGCAGGCCAGTGATCACTGTTTGGGGTGGAAAGGCACAAATTAAGTGCTAAGTACCCTATTAACAGTAAAGGACTCACCGCAATGGCCTCTTCAGGTTTCAAAAAGCGGGAGTCATGCCGTGAAGCTATGCCGGTCTCCATGGGGCATAGCGAAGGCATCCGACAACTGGGGGAATTACAGCTTACCCAGACGCGTTCTCACTGTGCTAAGCTCACAGCCAGGGCCAGAAAGGACAGAGCGATGAGGAGTAAAATGCTCTTGTTGATAAGGCTCTCCAGCCGGACTTGCTGGAGAAGCCTCACCCAGAAGGGCCCTCTGGGTTGCATAAGAGGAGGGCAGCTTTTGTCTCTCACCCCCTCAGCGCAGGAACAAAGGAAACTCCCTGGCTTGATCCTTGCTGTGCGTTTGCAGTGAGCAGGACGAGCGGAGCACACAGCCACCAGCCGCATACTCAGGCAAGCGGCAGCGCACGTGGCAGAGGCTGAGCCTCCGATGATTCAACAGCCGGCACGCGCGGTGCCTAGAGTATGAGCCAGGCAAGCGCCGGAACCGGCGGCACCGCCACAGGCGGCACAGACCCCTGCGGCACCAGCGGTGCAGGGCTGCCGGGCACGGAGCCTGCAGGCACCGAAGGGGGATACCTGCGTGGCACCGCAGCTGACGGTGCCGAGCGTGGCGCTGACAGCGGGGCCGAGATCCCCAGCACGGAAGGGGGCAGTGCCGGCCCCACAGCGGAGGAGCAAGGCAACATCAAAAACCCGGCACCGCAGTCCATCTCTGGACAGGGCTGCATTGCTGTTAGCACCAAGCCCTCCCCCTGTGATATACACGCCGCACCGAAGGCCTGTGTCTCCACTGGCCCATCCGGAAAAAAAAAAAAAAAACCCACCTCCTTCTCCATTCCTCCAACCAATGTCACCATGGCTTGGGCCATCTTCACCATTTCTGGGATTGGATCCCCTGGTGTACTATCACAAGCCAGTTTCACCTCTATCTGTGTCGTCGCGGAGGTCTCACTCTCCCAGACATCGGGGGTGCACACCCCGCGAGTGGTCTAGGTCTCCATCCCCGGACGCTTGCCCTTGCTGCCATGGTCGTCCTTATCAGGCTGGACACAGACAAACCACAAGCCTACACCCAGGGGCAGGTCCCCCACCTGGCCACTCAATACCCCCATGGGCACTCCTGATCGGGGATGGAAACACAGTTGTCTAAAGGGGAGTTAATTTTAGAACCCCGAGACTTTTCTTCACGATCCTCCGGCGAGCAAGTGTATCATCGACCGCAGGAACCCGAGGGTTCGAGGGAGGTGTACCTTAGTGGTTCCTCCTCATCCTCCCCAGATGAGGCCATGGCCCCCGGGGACATCTCTCCCCCGGATGACTTTAAACAGTTTCAGGAGCCGTTTAGAAGGGTGGCTTTCACGCAAGACATTCAAACGGCAGAGGTGCAGGAGAAACATCACAAACTCCTGAAAAATTTGAGACCCCCGGCTTCATCCAAAATTGCTATTCCGCTGGACGAAGCCATTCTGGAGTCAGCCACTACCACATGGCAGACTCTGGCCTCTGTTCCGCCTACGAACAAGAGAGCGGATAAGAAATACTTCGTCCTGGCAAAGGGCATGGAGTTCCTCTTCAGTCACCCACAACCAAATTCTTTGGTGGTCGGGTCATCCCAGCAGAGGTCAAAGGCTTCTCAGTACAAATCGGGGGATAGGACAAAGATGCTAAGAAGCTAGAGCTGTTTGGCAGGAAGGTATATTCCTCTCCTATCCTACTATTGAGAATGGCAAATTATGGGCACACTTAGCAAACCATAATTTTGATAATTACTGCGGGCTTACTCCCCTCATGGATTCACTTCCGGAACATAAAAAGCTGGTGTTAAAGGTGATGGTTCAAGAGGGCTACACAGCATCGCAGACGGGAGTCCAGATCGCCCTGGACGTGGTGGACACGGCGACACGTTCAACGGCTACAGCAGTGGTCATGCGTAGAGAATCCTGGCCCCAGACGTCGGGTATCTCGAGGGACCTACAGGCGAAGATCATGGACCTTCCCTTTGATACACAAAAGCTGTTTGCGGACTCAACCGACTCGGTCCCTCACCCCACTAAGGACTCAAGAGCTACACTTAGAAGCTCGGGCATTTATACTCCCCCATAGAAGAGGGAAAACTTTTACCCTCAGCAAAGACTCTACGCTTACAACCAGAGCGTGCTCAATATCAATGGGGCTATGACCAAGGGCGCTATCAATAGCGGCAACAGTACAGAACTCCTAGGCGACGTTCTTAACAAAGCTGTACGCCCTCGGGTCAGGCCTAAAGGCAACAAGTTTGATGGGTAGGTCGGGGGCTGCACTATCAATACCCTCGCTCAATGCCACTCTCATTTCATGTTCCATCATTGCCTCAGACCATTCCACTCCCAATGGCAAAAAATCACCACAGACATATGGATGCTGGAGATCATAGCCACAGGTTACGCGATCCCCTCCCAGTCGCTTCCACCGACGAAGCCTCCCACCAGGCCTCACCTCAGGGACGCTGCCACGAGGTGAGGCTCAAGCAGAAGGTGACTCACCTTATGTTCATAAGGGCGGTGGAAAGAGTGCTGGAATAATTCCAGGGGAAGGTTTGTATTCACACTACTTCCGACCAGAGAACAAAACAGGACACTGGAGGCCATCTTAGATCTTCAGGGCCTCAACAGTTACTTGCGTAAGCAGTGGTTTTGGATGATCACAGTTGCCTTGATACTCATGGCACTGGATGATGGAGACTGGGTTGCAGCACTCGATTTACGAGATGCTTACTTTCATATAACAATCCACCCGGCACACAGATGCTTCCTCCGCTTCACGGTTGGCCAGGAGCGCTTCCAGCACAGGGTTCTTCCGTTTGGCCTCTCCTCGGCCCCCAGAGTCTTTACCAAAACCCTGGCAGTGGTATCAGCCTACCTGCACAGACAGGGGGTGTTTATTTTTCCCACATCTGGGCAACTGCCTGCTAAAAGGGACCTCGAAGGCAGAGGTCTCACGCATGATACTTGTCACAGCGGACACGTTTCTTTGCTGGGCCTATTCATCAACCTCGCAAAGTCAAAGTCCGAACCCACACAACATATAGAGTTCATAGGGGCACGCATAAACTCTATCACAGCAAGGGTGTACCTACCCGACGCCTGCTTCCGCGCAATCAGTTCGCTGGTGCAAGTCATTACATACAGCCCCACGGTGCCAGTCTTAACATGCCTACAGCTGCTGGGCCACACGGCGGCAGCGACGTTTGTGGTACAGAATGCCAGGTTGCACATGTCAAGCCTGTAGCATTGGCTGGTGAGCGTTTACAAACCGGCATCCCACACTGTCCACAGGGTGGTGTCGCCCACAACAGAGGTATGTAGATCCCTGGCGTTGTGGGAAAACCCCGAGAATCTGCTAGTGGGGGTGCCTTTTCACCAACCACAAATTTCTATTTTTTTCTTACTATCGACGCCTCCCACATAGGATGGGGAGCGCACATCAGCGACAAGGTAATGCAAGGGCTGTGGTCCCCTGCGGAACAGACACTGCACATAACCATGCCGGAGCTCAGAGCAGTGTTCAACGCCTGCAAACATTTTCCAGATTACCTACGTGGCAAAGTAGTCGGGATTCAATTCCGACAATACCTCCACTATGTTTTACATCAATGGACAAGGAGGAGCACTATCTCGTGCCCCATGTGCGGAAGCAGTCCAATTGTAGAATTGGTGCATCACCAGCAACATAACGTTGAAAGCCTCGTACTTGCCAGGCACTCACACCGTGAAAGCAGATCAGCTGAGCAGGCGCTTTGCAATCACGCACGAATGGCAGATCTGCTCCGATCTGCTACAGCGTATTTTTCGTACATGGGGGTTTGCCCAGATTGATCTGTTTGCCACAAGGTCTTGCACAAAGCCAGAAGGGAGAGAGCTCGCATGATACTCATAGTCCCGCTTGGGATCGGCAGCAATGGCTTCCCTTGCTTTTGCGCACGTCGGACCGCCCACCGCTCCCTCTAATGGTGGCACCGGACTTACTCACGCAGGCTCAGGGGTCCTCAGTGCACCCGCACCCTCAGGGTCTGCACCTACAAGCATGGCTAATCCATGGCTCAGCTCTTTAAAGAGCATGTGTACAGAGGGAATACAACAAGTCCTGGAACGTAGCCGAAGGACCTCCACCAGGAGGACTTACAAGCAGAAATGAACTCGATTCACACCCTGGTGTTCCGCCAAGCAGTTAGCTCCCCTTGACGTTCCTATACCTGTAATACTAGAATACCTATTGGACCTCAAGAGAGGCGGGTTTTCTCTATCCTCGCTAAAGGTCCACCTCGCTGCTATATCAGCCTTTCGGCATACAGAGGAAGGGCCCATGGCATTCGCCCATCCTATTGTTACCAGGTTCTAGAAGGGGCTGGTAAACCTGTACCCCCCTCGGAAACCGTTTCCACCATCGTGGAATTTGGACTTGGTGCTCAGCACACTATCGGGTCCACCTTTTGAACCATTAGCCACAGTTCCCATACGTCTCCTTATGATAAAAAAAAAAACAAAAAACCAACCTTCCTCCTTGCTACTACGTCAGCCCTCAGGGTGAGCTCGCTCGCGGCAGTGATGGCAATGCCGCCCTGCACAGTATTCTCAAAGGAGGCGGTAACCTTAAGGCTGCACCCAGCCTTTGTTCCAAAAGTCTCTTCGGAGTCCAATCTTAACGAGCGAATAGTTTTACCCTCGTTTTACCCGAAGCCTCACAGCTCTGGCACAGAGGTACGCCTGCATCTCCTGGATGTGAGGAGGGCGTTGGCCTTCTACATAGACAGAACTAAGTCCTTCCGGAACGCGGACAGGCTCCTAGTCTCTCTTGCTCCCAGGTCAAAAGGAGAAGGTCTCTCTTCACACAGAATCTCTAAGCACATTGTGTCCTGTATAAAAATGTGTTAAGAGCTTCAAACTGCTCCTTTGCTGGCCCCGCCCAGGGCTCACTCCACCAGGGCGGTGGCAGCGTCAACAGCCTTTTTCAAGGGCATTGCATTAAAAGACATCTGTAGAGCGGCGACCTGGTCTTCCTATGACACCTTCGCCGAGCATTATGCCCTGCCTCGGGTATTCGAAGTGGATACCCGTCTGTCGACAGCAGTCCTCTCGGGGGCAAGCTGTACATGAACTGATTACCCACCTCCTTACTTGGGTTAGTGCTGGGTAGTCACCTGTTGTGGAGCACCCATGGGGACCACTCGAAGAAGAAAGAGAAGTTACTCACCTGTGGTAACGATGGTTCTTCGAGATGTGTCCCCGTGGGTGCTCCACCACCCGCCCATCCTCCCCGCTTCGGATCTCTGTCTGGTGTGTTTCAGGAGCATCCGAGGTGGTTGGTCAAGGAACTGGCGGGGACCGGATCGCGCACACGGCCAGGGGCGCGCAGGGGGGCGGCGCGCACCGGCGCATGTACGATCCAGGAGAAACTGCTGGAAGAATTCCAATCTGCGGTGCCGGGCGAGCCCGACACCTATTGTGGAGCACCCACGGGGACACATCTCGAAGAACCATCGTTACCACAGGTGAGTAACTTGTCTTTTGTCAGTTTCAGAGATAACCCTAATAATTATCATATGATGTCTTTAATAGTAAAGTCCAGATGTCATTGAGACAAGCATTCTCTGATAATATCTACGAGATTTGGTTGGCAACATGAATACTATGAGTTGAGAGCAAGATAAGGATGTGTATGGGAAAGGCAAGTGTGCAATGTGTTGCTTGACATCGCACAGTTGCATCTATGGCTATAACATGTGGGAAAGAGTTGGAGCGGTGCTGAATGTGGTTCTTTTTGGGCAGCATAAGCAGTAGTGGACAAAGTATTAAATTGCTGTTGCCCACAGTAGTGTTAAGTTCTGATATGGCAGGGGTGAGCAAACTTTTTATGTTGGGCCCCACTTTTCATCCCTGTAATTACCAACCCACTCGCCAACCTGTCTAATGCAATCCAAACCAATGGAAATTTCACTTATGTTCATATGGGGAGAAAAAAAAATCCTTTTTGGCACAGATAAGAGAGTAAATATGCAGAATGTAAAAACTTTATTAATTGGTAAATAAATGTGAATATACAAACAGAAAAACAGTTGCATATTTCAATATTTTATGAGATGATGAACCTGAGACCTAGCAGCCAATTGTGTTACGCCACCCTTATGGAGTTTCATGCTCCAACTGAGGGGTACTGCCCTACACTATGCGCACCTCCGCCATATACGGCTGTTACAAAGAGAAGAGGTATTATGAGCATGGACTGTTGGGGAGGGAGATTTGTAGAGGAGCCAGTTGCAGAATTGTGCTTGACTACTTTAATGAAAGTGGGGCGTGGACGAATATAGAAGCAAAGCAAAGATCACATCTACAGCTTGACATCTGTGGATATTCCTTATCTTTTGATGTGGCTCTCAGGCTAAAACTCCTATTTAAGCCATTCTGCTCTGCACAGCTGGTGCTCTTCCAGTCCCATGAGTATGGTGTGCCAGACCAGTATCTCTTCTCAAGCCATATGAACTACTTTTGAGGCCAGACCATTGGGTGAAGTTGAAGCTGTTGTGAAATTATTTATAGCTGGGAGTGCATGTCTATCCTTAATCACACACTTTTTTTCTGTGCTGTGTCTGATTAGTAAAACAGCACAAATTTAAAAAGTAAAACATGTTTTGTGAACATTTTATTAATAAAAGGTCTGTGTTGCATGTTTGCTATTTCTGAAACAGATTCTTAAAACAGGGAGAACAGACAATATACCTTAGGCTTCTTATTGACAGAAAAAGAGAATACAGATAGTTTAATATTCAGCACTAGGGAGTGCAATCAGCCAGTAAGGACTCCATGCTGAGCACCCTCGATATCCGCTTGCTTCGGTGCATTTGGCACTCAGGAGGCGCCCTGCTCTTAATACACAGATGGGTATGGTAATACTTTGATATTGTAATAAGACTGCTATGGATCCGATTAAAAAACACCAAAAGCAGGAAAATTTCACTATTAAAAGACTCTCCTCCTGGGTAATAAAACTGAACAGCACAACATTAAGAACACCTGTGGTTTAATATTTATTTTAATCCTTAACTGAATTTTTATGTTATTTTGGGTTTTTTCTTCCATCTCTATTTTGATATATTTTTTTGTTGGTGGCAGGGAATACAGAACAGGTTTTTGTAATCTTGTTTAACATAATTTTGTTAGTGCTTAAAGTTCATATTCTCAGGTATTGCTGTAACTGAGATTTAGTTAGACAGTCATTGCGTAGTACTGTATGCTAAACAGTAACACGTAACACATTTGTGGAGCTTTACCAACCAAGTGGTGGATATGGGGGTATTAATTTGTTGTCCATTATTATCAAATATATGGCTGTGGCCAAACTCGGCCAAAACTTTGAAATGGCCATGCTAATGACCAAATTGGAGAATACTAATGAGGCACTGAAATGAATATTCAGTGCCTCACTAGCATGCTGCTGGCTGCGGCACATCAAAAGTGCTGCGTTTCGATCGCGTGCGGCTTGTCTACACAAGGGTCGTTTTTGAAAGGACCCCGCACATTTTAGCTGTGTCTACGCAAGCCCCTTCCTTTAGGAAGGGGCATGTAAGTGAGTGAGTTCAAAAGATGCTAATGAGGCCCTGCCATGAATATGCAACACCTCATTAGCATAATGGCAGCCATGGCAATTTGAAAGTGTGGCTTTCGAATTGCGTACCGTGGAGACAGGGATCTTTTGAGAGGATCCGCCAGTTTTCGAAAGCCCCTTCTTCATGTCTGGTGTTAGGAAGAAGGGGCTTTCAAAAACTGGGGGGTCCTTTTGAAAGGTCCCCATCTCTACAGGTGGCGTGCAATTCGAAAGCCATACTTTCGAATCGCCAAGGCCGCCATATGCTAATGAGGCTCTCCATATTCATGGAGGTGCCTCATTAGCATCTTTTGAACTCGCTCATTTACATGCCCCTTGCGAAAGGAAGGGGCTCATGTAGACACGGGGTTTGAAATCCCCTTATTCCTATTAGCTGATAGGAATAAGGGGACTTTGAAGTCTGCAGTGTCCTTTTGAAAAGGACCCTGTGTAGATGAGCCGTGTGCGATCAAAATGTGACACTTTTGATGTGCTGCGGCCCCCAGCATGCTGATGAGGCGCTGAATGTTCATTTCAGCGCCTCATTAGTATTCTCCGATTTGGCCATTAGCATGGCCATTTTAAAGTTTTGGCCAAGTGTGGCCACAGCCTAAGTGTTAATATGTTTTAGAATGTTCATGAACAATACTGTTAAATATGTTTCAGTTAGAGACCTTGGCCTTCACTCACTGCTCAACATCTTTTATTAACCTTCTAAAGAGTGTTGCTAAAGCTTTGGAGGAAGCCATGAAGTCCTTATAAAGGAACCATGCTGCTCCAGAGCCTATATTTCTAGTTAGTTGCTTTTCTGGCCCTTATCATTATAGTGTCTGTGCACCTCAAAGTTATTAATGAATTTTTTTTCACCACACACCTGTGAGACAGAACTATTAATCCTAATTATTTTAGAGATGAAATTGTGGCACAGACTATACTTGACTGTGAGTGAACTTCAAAATGAAGTCAGATCTCCTGTGTCAAAGGCCAGTGTCCTGTGTAGTAGGACTTCTTTCCTAAGCCATGGGAAAGGTATCACAGACAACTCTGCACTATCAGAACAACAAGCAGTCAAGTAGCACTTTAAAGACTAGCAAAATCGTTTATTAGGTGAGCTTTCGTGGGACACACCCACTTCTCTGTTACAACTCTGCACTAATTTTTCTTCCTAATTTTCCATGGAGCAAAATGTGGGATGATGTGTGACTCCTCACTTTGGTTAGCTGAACAAGTCCTTTTTAACCCATGGTTGAATACAAAATGTCCATATATAAAAAAGGTCATTTTTAGCATAGTGCAGATCTTCCCTTAATAGCAATAAGAATTATGCAGGTACTTTCTATGGGGCGTAATAGACATTCAGTTTTACCTTAACTAGTTATTTAGTGGTTCAAACAGTGTGTGTAGGAGTATGGGCTGTTGTATATTGTAGGTATATGATATGCCATAAATGCCGTTTATCTTTGTGCCATCTGCCAGCATTGCTCTGAACCATTTTTATTCAGCCATTACTGAAGCTGCTCTTAAAAATCATTGAATCCAATTGCAGAAATTGCAACAGTGGAACATCTTGCAGTTCTCTCTGACTAGCTGATTGACAGTAAAATGGCAGAAGCTACCAATAGATTGTTGTACTGGTGAGCACTCTAGATTCTTTTTGTTCCTCTGTTTGGGGATAGTTTTCAAATACATCAGAAAATGTGTAGCCTTTTTTAATAATAAAATGTTTATCTCTATGTGCAAACCAGCTAAATGAAAAATTCTGTGTCAAGTATTTCGTGGAGTGCCTGAAAGACTGACACAGTGGATTATATAAAATATTAAAAGGGGAGGAAAAATACTTTTGTTAATTCCTTAAAAACGAGTAGTGTCAGAGTTTTGTCAATCTTTGTTGCACACATTGTTATATTTTAGAGAGGGTCTGGGGACTAGTAACAGGCTAGAGCACCTACAGGTCACTGGTTCAAATCCATACCAATGTGCTAACAGCCTACATTTGCCAGGATCTGTTTGATAGTCTGTGTAAAATGAGCTGATGTCTTGTTCAGTTCTTAACTGAAAAATATGTATAGCACAATGATCATATTCAGCATTAACTAGCATGTGTTAGTTTGCTCTGGTTGGAACATTATCTTAAATTCTTTCAAGTTGGTACTTGCAGTTCTGGTTGGGACAGAGAAGAGGTAACCTTATTTAGCTATTTTACTTGATTTGTGGATAATAATTAGCTTATGACTTTGTATCATTAATCACAAGCTAGTAAATTATTTTAAAAAGTTCTTGTGTGGTAAAACTATAGTTAGTTTGAATAAAAAATGGTGTATGTTTTGGTTAGCAGTAATGTTGGCCTTTCATGTGAGTTATGGTTAATATCTTTATCTGAATGCATTTAAACAAAGAAATAGTTCAGACCCACAAAATATCACTCTGTATTTGAGCCATCTCAGAGTTTAGGTACCCATTGATATTACTCCTTTTTACTTTAAAGGCAGGGCCAACTTGCCTTTTCATTTGAAGTTCCTGAATGCTTAAGGTATATTCTTCTTTGATTTTGGGTTTCTAATTTTAACAAAAAGATAAAACTGTGCAAGACTGTTGATCCTATTCTGGCAATACTATAGATTGGAAAATGAATAGTCAAGTTTTGTGTGATTTCTCTTAATATCTAAAATACTTTATACTCATTTATGAATAAGTTGGAGAATAAATGTTTAGATTTTAGAAAGCAGTTCATACTATTAAAATGTTTTCAATACTGGGAAAAATAGGTACTCTTAAGAAGGAAGGACTTGGTTTAGGCTATAACGTTGGGGTTTTATGATATTTAATGCCTCAGACAGAGAACGGAAAGGTTGTTTTAGGAAACATTGATATAAAATACAAGAAAGTGTTTTGGTTAGAAATCTGACCATGATTTTTTTTCACTGTTTCTTTCTCTTTGATCCTTATTTGTAGAATATAGATTTGGTGCCATCTTGTGGGAAAGTTGCACAGATGCAGCTTACTTATTTTCTTATTCAGGGTACAAGTGGCATTCAAGCCTCAAAGTAGATAATGTAGATGAGTCTGAGAGGGGAAAGTATAGCTTTAATGAAGTTATTCTGAAATCTAAGTGTCCTGTCTTCTGAAAACATGTTTTAGTCTATTTTGTGGAGTTGATAAATCAGAGAGATTTTCTTTAATAATCTCTCATTCATGTTTTAACTCAGGATGAGACATCTCCAGATAGTTATTGCAGGATTTGGCACATTGTTTTTCTCTGTTGGCTTTGTGATTGGAACTGCTAAAACCACTGTATATTGGTCATCTTTATTTTCTGTCTGTAACAGAGCACACAGTGATAGAACTCCTTTTCAAATGATTTGAATGGAAACTGATTATGTATTGTTCAGCTATCATAACTATTGTTAGTTTCAGCAGAAAAGAATAAGAGTTTGAGCCTAAAGAATATTCTCTTTTGTTATTTTGTCTGATAAAATATATGAGGGATGTGCTGTGATTGGTGCTTGAACCATCACTTATTTTATTTCTGGATCACCACATTTTTAAAATTGTAATTTCTCCCTCTGTAACATCAATTCATGTGTTGTCTAATAACTAGTAACAGATATAGGAGGAAGTTTTCAAAAGCATAGAGTTAGGTGCCCAATTTCAGTGAAAGTCAATGAGTTAAACATCTGATTGCCGTCTATGCCTTTGAAATTCTTCCCCAGAGCGCCTGGTTGGATACTTTTGCTGGTAATTAGAGAGCTTTTAGGTTAGTAGTGCAGCACTGAGATTTTGTACCTAGTATAGCAAGGTTGTGACATTTGCGAGTGCAACATTTGCAAATTCAATTATTTGCATATGCCGCTTCCCCGGGGCTCCAAGGCTGGGACTGCTGGTCGCTGCCACTTCCTTGGTTCCCCAGGGTGGCGGGGCGGAGTGCTGGCAGCCTCCACTTCCCCAGGGCTCTGAGACCCCTGTATTTGTGAAAATCAACATTAGTGAAGTTTCTGAACACTGAACCCCCGTGAATGTTGCAACCCTACTGTATTGAAGTTCTTCATAAGTGTCACTCTGACTTTCTATCTGTGGGGTAGCTGTGTTTGTCTGTATCTGCAAAAAACAATGCACAGTCCTGTGGCACCTTATAGACTAGCAGATTTTTTGGACCATAAGCTTTCATGGGCAAAGACCCACTTCATTAGATGCCTGTTTTTAAAGGGACAGTCTCATATGTAAGCCCTCCTGCTGGTGTCATGACTCTTTCTTAAAAACAGGCAAATTGTTACATATTTTCTTTGTTCCCTGCTCCCATCAGTATCTGCAGGTCCTGCTGCTGGCCAGATCACACCGTCCACGTGCCCAACAGTGGTGTTGGTTGTGGGGATCCAGGGACTTAAAATGATGGGGGTTGGTGGGTAAGGCTTGCATGGGGCAGAGATTCAGCACGCAAAGCCAGCCACTCCCACTGCTGGTCCATCAGCACAGCCCTGCTGTCTGCCAGATCTTGGCCTACAGCGCCCCATCAATCTATTTCAGGTCACCATTGTCTATAAACTACAGTGGCTGGGGCGCATAGGCTGGCATCAGGTGGCAGCCAGTTACATGTCCTCTCTGTTGTCCGCCCATCATCCAGTATGTGCTCCCCATCTTGCCGTCCTCTCTCTGCTTTGCCTCTTCACTCACCCACCTCCCACCCCAGCCCTGGTACTCTCCCATATCCCCTCCACTGGGACACATCCCACCTCCATTGCTGTGCAGAGAACTAGCCCCTCGTCAGAGTGCTGAGTTCACCAATAGCCTGGCTAATAGGCTCCTTCCTTCCTTCCCCTACTGCTTGTGGCTGGGCTGTTGTCCTGGGAAAGCCTAAGACTCTCCAGCAGGAGATGCTGTCTGGGAGGAGCCAAGCACTGCATTTGCCAAAGACCTGCTCAGCACTGACTTGGGAAAGCCTCTCTAGACTGCCACTGAACCAAGCTCTGGAGCAGCAGGAGGAGAAGAGATTTGCAGCCTGTTCACTCCCTGATCCTTCAGGTTCCGTAGCAGTCCTTTTGGGCAGGGGCTTAACAGCCTCTTCTTTTGCTTGCTGGGTCCTCTTGCAAGACAATGTGAGGCTGCTCCATCTCCTATGCATCCTTCCCTTCTGAGTTACCTCTCTGGCCAGGCTTTGTCTCTCCTGAAACTACTGCAGTCAGGTTTCCTAGGCCCTAGTGTGCAATTCTTAGGACTTGTGGATATGGGTTAAGTCAGAGGCTAGCAGAACCCTGGTAGTATTAGTTACCATTCAACATTGTGCAGGAAGGAAGGGCTGATCTCTGCAAAGACATAGGCCACGTCATCCCTCCCCTGCTTCCCTGTGGCTAGAGGAAGTTCCCATTTTGTGCCTCCCACATAGTGCTGAAAGGCTGCTCATGGCCACATTCTGTGGCAAACTCTGGCATAAATCCGGGGAAGGGGGGCAAGTGACTCCAAATGTGCCTTGGAAAGTCACAGTGACGGGTACTGTGGGAGGCAGATCTGTCTGTGGGGGTTAAATCAGTCATGGAAGGCAGAGAGAAGCAGGCAGGGAGGGTCTAGAAGGTTGGTCACACCTGCCCCCACCACCCATGGGAGAGCACACGTGTGTGTTGTTTCTCCCTGTATGAATCCTAATGCCTTAAATATAAGAAGATAAATAAAAAGAATCCAGTATTGCAGTATTTCTTTTTTAATGGGGGTTTGGTGAACTGATGTTGATTTGAAAGTTTATACTGCATAGCTCTGATCAATTGCTGTTCAAGCTCCTTGAGTCTGAGTAATTTTATCAAGTGTCTCATATGCATCATCGGGAAATACGGTCATCCCTATTCAGTACCACTAACAATGTCATTTAATTATATCTACTGCCTTGAAGTACTCCCAAGAAGACCTCAGTGATTGAGCAAGCTTTTTTAATTGTAAAAGTCCCTTAGGCTTATTTCCTTTATTTTGCCCCTTTAGCCTATAGACACCGAATTAACCCTCATTATGGTTGAGGAAATGTATGCATATTTCTCTTGGCTGAGGATTGTTTTGGCTGTGTCCATTCAATGTGAAATTGAAGGCTGCATAGAAACTACAGCTTGAACAATAAGCAGTAGCCAGCCTTTCTTATATAAAAAAAAGCTGCCAAGAGCACATAATCTCAGTCCCTTTATTCTGCTGTTTCTTCTTCTGACTGTGGATATACTTCAAGATTATTATTGTAATTAATCTTCAGGGTTCTGAATGGTTTATTGATTCAGTAGGAATACTGAGGATGATCCAGTCCAGAGTCAAAATCTCAGAAGCAACAGTTACAGAACTTTCTATAGAGGTCCCTTTACTATTGAACTCCTTAAAGCAAGATGCCAGAATGACATTTAGGAAAAATACAGATGTCATATTTCTTCAAAACATTCCTGGAAGCAAGAAGACTGAGAGCAGCCCATTATAATTTTGGAGGGGCATATAATAATTTGCATTTGGTTCCAAGTTGTTAGTGATAGTGGGTTATTTCAGTTTTATTGAAATGTCTGGTACAGTTTTACAAATCTACCAGCATTTCTTCTCAGCATTTATTTTATCCAGTCTACTTCCCCATACATTTATGGTAAGATTTATTAATTTTTCACTTTGTTACCATTTTCCAAGTATACTAATAGGATCTGTATTTCGTTTGAAACTATATTTAGATGCTGATTCCTCTTTGAAACATTCTCATGATTGAAGCAGTATGAATGAAGGCAAAAAACAGAAATTAGTTTCCATTGGTTTCAGTTTTTAAGGGCTATTTTCTCACCCAGGTAATGTTTTTTCCCCTTGATAGGGGCAGTAATCTGAGGGTTTTTTTTTAACTGTCTTTCTGTTCTGTCTGTGGTGGAAGAAACTAAATCTTTTTCTCCTTGACAAAGTGTCTTCAAGGTAGTGGAACAAATCCCAGTTCATAGGATGTTGTTCAAGAAAGCGTCTGCATTTAAGTTTTTTTTCCAAGGACCTTAACAAATATCATATTAAACATTCCCAAAGTCACACTTTAGGAGAAAAACACGAAAAAACAAACAAAAAAACCAAACAAACAGTCAGATAAGAAAGTATTGAAAATTACGTGTCCATGTGTATCTTCAGTTTTGCAATATGATCTTGATTGCTCTTATTAATCTCTTTTAGTTAAGTGGTTTGCTGAATCAGTGATTGGAAAAAATAAGTCCTTTTCATATGCATAATCTTCAATTTTATGGGAAACAGACCTCTCAAGCACTCTGAATGTTTTGCACATTCCACATCCCTTTGGCTTTAGAAGTGGTTGCATTAGGCTATGAATGTCACCTTTCTGGTAATGGTGGCTCTTTCCCTTTCTTTGCTTCTTCCACTTGAGGCTCCCCCCCATTGCTTGTTGGATTATCTTAGAGAGCCCTCCCCTGAGTAACCAGATGCCTGGTTCACATGCCTTTAGGGTTGTCAGGTCCCTGGCATCAGGCAACCCTAATGACTTCATATATTTTACCTTGAAATAGGTGACTCCAACCTTCAGCTCTGAAGCCACAAGTGGCTGTTTAAGGACTTCTTTGTGGCTCCTGACACTATAATTGCAAAGTTTAAAAACAAACAAAAAAAACCCTCTCTGATTATTTTGGATAAATGGTGAACATCTAGAAGCTCCAAAATTGAACATTTCATACCTAAATAGCATATGATATGTGATCTTGAAATGTTGGATAACTCCCCCTTTAATACGTGCACTGCATTGTTGGACATGATAGTCTATCTATTGTTTGATCAAGTTGCTAATAAAGTCTTGATTTGGAAAAGGAAATGGAAGCTTGTGTTATTCCAGCTGTGAAGGGGAACACTCATTTTAAGAAAGAAAACTGAAATGAAATGGGAGGTAAACCTGGCATAATTAACATGGGTTTGGGAGTGAAAGTCAGGAAGATAGTGGTACAAACACATGTAAAGTGTGAGGAAGTAGTATGTGTAAAAAGTTTTTGTGAATGTCCTGCAGTAAACATATATTGCATTACAAAGCATTGTGTGCATGCTGTTCTTAAAATAGGGATGATAAAACATATGGGTTGACCTTATTTATGAAGGACAGTCTTGTGTTCATGTGCATTGCGGTTCTTGAATTATTGAGTTTTTACCAAATTTGAAAAAAAAAAGGCTATTCTTGCTATTTGGTTGCTGACCCCTGCCGTAGAAGGAAGGCAAATATAATTCCTTAGGTTTTACAAAAGGGTTATTTAAAAAATTGCACTGTTGCTTTTCACAGAACTGGAAATAGAATATCGGTCTCTAATATGACAGTCATGGGTCTTATTCGTGAATCTCACTGCTTTTTTGCTTTCTGCTCCAATCACTAAACAACATTCCCCTGCATATCCACAGATAGGTTCTAGGAATTTTGATCTCCAAATTTCTTGAGCTGTCGAGATTGTGTAAAATATGCCACTTTCCTTCTAATTCCTGGCCACATGAAGAATATTATAGGATGAGCATCTCTACTCTGATACGCTCTTGTTCTGCAACATCCATAGTCTGGCATAATTTTAGCTAGCTGGATGGTCACTTATCATGGGTCTGGCCAAGTTTCCCATGATCCCATAAAATTAGGTTATAGCCACCAGTTCTGGCTCTCAGTGTTCTGTGACATTATTTAGGTCTAATTTATCCCTAGATGTTTTCCAAGAGCCCAGTAAGCAGTGGAAGTGTTGGTAATGTGCTAGAAAATATTAACCTCCCATTGACTGGCAAATTTTCTCGTCCAGCACCGGTCAGGTCCTGATGATGCTGGACAAGAGAGGTTCAACCTGTACTAAATACAGTGCAGTCATCATTATATACCATTTTCTTGCAGTCAACGCATGTTAGTGGCGCCCAGAGAGAAGGGGGCTGGAGGTGTGGAGAGTGGTACAGGCCAGACCACAGCACAGCACAGACAGCAGCACAGTACAAGGGGAAAAGACCCCAGAGGATAGTGGTGGGTGAAGAGGCCCAGAGAAAGAGAGCTGTTGTTGGGCAGGGGCAGAAAGCTCCACTGGCTCCTTCCTCCCCTAGTGTCTCTGGGCTGGAGTCCAGGGCAGTAGGTAGGACTGGACTGCCGCCCACCACTCTCCCTGGTAGGGATGACCACTGGGATAGGGCCGGAGCAGCTTGAGGGTGGTGGTGAAGGAACCTGCTCCACCCCAAATTCAGACTGGCCTGTGATGAAAATGGCTTGGTAAAGGGAGACACTTGCCTTTGGGAAGTCCCAGGCCAATGAAGGGGGCCTCCCTGAGTCTCTGAGGCCCACAAGGAGCTGCCCAGAAGCTCAGGACCCTTTAGGGACGTTCAGGGGGTCTGTCACACTATGTTTAGAAATCTTACATCGGTACCTTCTTTGTCTTTTGTCAGATCTGCTGTGAAAGTGTTCTTAAAATGAACAAAATATGCTGGATCATTATCTGAGATTGTTGTAACATTAAAATATGTGACAGAATGCAGGTAAAACAAAGCAGGGGACATACAATTCTTCCCTAAGGGCTACAGTTAAATACTTCTTGGAACACACACAAGGAATACAGTTATTAGTTTATAAACTAATTGAATGCATTATTTTTTAAAAAGAGCATCATCAGCATGAAAGCATGTACTCTGAAATGGTGGCCAAAGGATGGAGGCGCATAGAGATGTTTTGCATATCTGGCGTGTGAAATAGCTTGCAATACTGCCACAGAAGTGCCATGTAAATGTCCGTTGTCACTTTCAGGGGACAGTATAAATAAGAAGCTGGCAGCATTATCTCTGTCTCCTGTGAATGTAAATGAATCTGTTTTAGGAATTGACTGAACAAGAATTAGGACTGAGTGGACTTGTAGTGTCTACAGTTTGACATTGTTTTGTTTTTGAGTTCAGTTATGTACCAGAAATTTCTGTATTTGTAAATTGCATGTCCATGATACAGAGATTACTATTACTTTTGTTTCATTTTTACAGTGCAAATATTTGTAATAAAATACACAAAGTGATCCCCGTGAACTTTTTCTGTGCTGTAATTGAATTAAATATAACTGAAAATGTAGAAAGCATTCTAAAACATTTAATGCAATTCAGTGAGTATTTTATGGTTTAACAGTGTGATTAAAACAATAACTGTTTAATTTTTAAAGGTGTGATTAATTTTTCAGTTAATTATGTGAGTTAACTGTAATTAATTGACTTGTTTCTGACTATTATGGGAAGTTGAGGAGCTTCAGAAAGTGCTTCAGGATTGAAATACATGATTCCATGTTTACAAATTATGTGAATTTCACTGATATATTTTCTGAGATAGAAGAGCTTTTGTTTTAGATCATATGACTATCTAGAAGTTTTTGTTTGTGTTTTTTACAACATTTAGTACATTTTTTAAATAATCATGACTATATCAATGGGAAGTAGCAACTCCTGTGAAATCTGCAAATAATCTGACGTTATGCCATAACCTAACATAATTTGGGACTATTGCTTGTGATGAAATGTAGTCTTTATTTAGTGAAATCTCTTATGGACTCTGTCTTCAGTAAAGGCAGCAAGGTTTGTCAAACACTGAATAAAAAACCACTTTATGCTGGCAGTGTGTAGTAGTTACAAGAATATGTAAAGGCCTGTGTAAAAAATATATGCTAATCTGAAAAAAAGCAGTCAGATCAATAGACGTTATCTTTATTCCGTGATGGAATTACAACTTTTGGAACACTAATGTATCCATTTGTACTACATATATTGACTAGAGTATGAAATAGCATTAGAGTGATATGTTTAAATGCTGGTGCTGTACTGTGTAACACAGTTTTTTTTTCTGTTGAAAGTACTTTATGTTGAATTCAGTTCTTTCTTTGCTTGCATTTGACGTTTCTTTATGTTGATTTTGCTTCATTTTTTCCATTTACCATGCTGTTCAGTTTTTGGATGCCAGGAGAACAAAGGTTTGTCCACTATTTGCAGTCAACTTGTTTTGCAAAATTCATTATTGCTTATTGTTCAATTTTTGTTTGTTTGAGATGCAGTAATCCTGTTTACGAAGTTGTTCATAGGTTTCTTTGAATAAAGTAAATTAATTTCTATAGTGATCGCTATGATTTACACTATAGCATAAAAAGTCCCACTGATAAAAGTGGATGACATTTACTTTTAGTGTATGAAACAACTCAGGAAACAAGGGATACTGAGTCTCCAAGTTTTATAGGCACAAAATGTACTGTGTCACTTTGAGATTTTTGCAACAGTTCACTTTCTCTTCATGGCCTCACATTAGTAAATATTTATTTTACCTGTAACTGACACTATTTTGTGTGTGTGTGTTTTCATCCATGTTTTATGTTTGTCCAGTAGCAGTTGAAAAACCTCATTACAAATACTGTCACTGATGCATTTGACATTTTTACATGACCATTTGGTAGAATCATCAATGATTCTATTAGCTTATGTACCCTTTTCTGTCAATATCTTAACAGATGAAAAACAACTTTTAGATCCTTTATTGACCTTTTTTTTTTTTTTTTGTGTGTGTGTGTGTGTGTGTGTGTGTGTGTGTATTATAGCATTTGCAACTGACGATCCAGGCACTTCAAGATGAGCTTCGAACTCAGAGAGACCTTAATCACCTTCTTCAGCAAGAAAGTGGAAACCGAGGAACTGAGCATTTTACTATTGAGCTAACGGAGGAGAATTTTCGAAGACTTCAGGCAGAACATGACAGACAGGCTAAAGAGCTCTTTCTCTTGAGGAAAACTCTAGAAGAAATGGAGTTGAGAATTGAAACGCAAAAGCAAACACTAAATGCCAGAGATGAATCAATAAAAAAGCTTCTAGAAATGTTGCAAAGTAAAGGTTTGCCATCCAAAGGAATGGAAGAGGAGAATGAAAGAGCTCGAAGAATGGCTGAGGCTGAATCTCAGGTTAATAATTTAGAAGTGATTTTAGAGCAGAAGGAGAAGGAAAACTTACATCTTAGAGAGGTAAGTAAAACACTTTTTCATTTTAAGTCTGTTTAGATAAAAGGACATTGGGCAAGGACAATTGTCTTAATTTTGAAAATATATTTTGTAGTATTTTCAGTCTTAAAACTGGAGTCCATTTTCTTTTTGAATTTTCTTAAATTAAGAAGGTTATTGAAATATTTAATTTAAAACTCTTCCAGTCCACAAACACAGAAGCATAAGGAATTACTAGGCTATATAAACAAGTATAAGAAAATAAATTAGATCACATTTTGGGTTTTCCTGATTTGACAGAGTTGTCAACTGTCTACATGTATCAGTTTTACAGCTAAATGCTCCTACTCCGCCACTTCCGTGAGGCCCATCCCTTTCTCTGAGGCTCAACCCCTCCCCCGCCATCCCTTCTCCCTCCATAGCTTGCTCTCCTGCACCCTCAATCACTTTCACCTGGCTGGAGCAGGGGGTTGGGGTGCAATGTCTCGGCTGAGGCAGAGGGGTTCAGAGTATGGGAGGGAGCTCTGGGCTGAGCCTTTGGCAGAGGGATGGGGCACAGGAGAGTGTGTGGGGTGCAATCTCTGGGAAAGTTCAGGTGCAGGAGGGGGCTCAGGGCTGTGGCAGGGGATTGGGGTGAGGGAAAAGGTTTGGGTTTAGGCTTTGGGAGGGCTGGGACAGGGAGTTGAGAGAAAGCAAGAAACTGAGGTGGTGCTGGGTGTTGCTTATTTCATGTGATTTCCGATCAGAAGCACACTGGGGTTAAGGTAGGCTTCTGGCTAACAGGAGCTGTGGAATCAGTGCTCGGAACAGGCAGGATGTGGAGACACTGCCGCTTCCCAGAGCTGCAGCGATATGCCAGCCACTTCCGGGAACAATGCAGGGCCAGAAAAGGCAGGCAGCTGCTGTACTTTTAGCATCCTAAAAATCTCCCAGTTTGTCTTCAGTAGCCTACGGGAGATAGAAGCAGATTTCCAGGAGACTCCTGACAAAACTTGGGGTGTGGGTGTGAAGGGAGGGAGTTTGATAACCCTCTTTTTGTTAGTGTTCCTTTAACAATGATACATTTCCTCTGACAAGTCAAACTTATGGAGTAATTGAGAGAATGAATAGTTACTGATACAGAATATTAAATAAGGAAGAGTTGAGTAAAATGGTTCAAGCTTATGTTTTTATCTCCTTGGTTGTCTTGTTCTTGGCATTAACATGTGCAGGTTTCTTCTTCTGGTGTAAGACTGGCATTGAATCAGCCAAAGATCTGTTGCAGATCAAAGCATTGTGAGTTGAATGTGAGGTTATGGAACTGGCTGGTACAGCAAAAATGGTGTATTTGTCCTGAAAGGTTGGGAACATAAAGGAGCACACATGGTTTCTGATCGAAAGTCCGTATTGACCTTGTCATGGAGTAAATGTTTGTATTTACAGTTTCTTCAGTAGTGGGAGAGAACAGCAAGAAGAAATATTTAAAAAACATTTTTTTACATTTACAGCAAACTCTTTCATATCCAGTATTCTATTATCAGGAATTCTCAAATAACTGGCATTTTAGCATAAGTAAATTTGTTACATTTTCCATAAGTACAGTATAGTGAAAGTAAATACAAATAAATATAGCAAATACAGTATGGGTGTGTCTACACTAGGAACAAACTTCGAAGTAAGGTACTCCTTCACATTAGCCACCAGATTGTCTACACCCTTACTTTGAAGTAGGGAGCCCAACTTTGAAGTCCTTACTCTGTTCCTGGGAATGGAGTAGTGCCCTGCTTCAAAGTAGGGCATGTGTAGACTCTCAACTTCGAAGTTCTGAACTTTGAAGTTCTTTTTGTCATGTAGACACAGCCTGTAAGTTTACAGTGTAAAATTCTACTATTATTGGTAAATAAAATACTCTGCTTACATTTGTGTTAGTTTCTTAATATCTAATCTTGTTTTTCATTAGTGTTATTCATTGCTAGGTATACGTCTCTATTATCCAGAATATTTGAATATCATTGCCAGCTGTCAGATATGAAAGAGTTTATTATATGGGCAAATCAGTATGTCTATAAAATTAAATTAATCTAGTCTTCATCAGCCCCTCAAAGAAAGCCAAACTCAATTCTGCAATTCAAAAAAGTTTGATAACTTTTATATTTTTGTATGCCTCTGAAATTTTTATTAATTTTAGGTGAATTATTAAGGACATTCCTGTTTTGGTGGTGTTTGACCCATCTGAACCCCAGAAGTACTGGAAATCTCACAAGATTCATTCTCGTATGTGTAGACCATTGTTTTCCTTTCTTTGCAACACCCAGCCTTTTTCAAGGAGGTAGACTAAACTTTTTTTCTCTAGCCCATATGTGTGATGTTTCTGTTTCACATTAAACCTGTATCCTGAAGATCTTTCTCAGGCAAAAGTCCCATTAGAAAGAAATGTTATCCATTAGTAGGTTCTGAAGTTAATAGGAAATCAAAGGAGTTGTACCTGCTTGCATCAGCACTGAATTTGGCTCATTGGAGTCTGCCAAAAAGAAGCTTCTGTGTTGTACACTCTAGCTTATCAATCTAGATTTCTGGTTTTGATCAGCTCCTGTCAGAAAAACTTGTGATGTTTGTTTTAGGGTTAAATGATTTATTCATTTTTCATTGGCACTGTTTGTGTAATGGAGCTTAGTATCTCTGTTGTGTATGTCTGTCAGTAAAGCTATATAGGAATGGAATGCGTTTTACTTTAAGGGTTGATGTACTGCTTTGATGGAAGGTGGTGTTTGTTGCTTTGATTGAAAGATGGTGATATTTTTTTCTATTTTTTAAAAATATTTATTACTAAAGGGAATTAATCTATTTCTACTCTGAAGTCACAGATGGGAGAGTTCTTTTGAACATTCCATATTTGTTTGAATAATTGGAAGTGCTGGTGAGGTTTTTGTCCATTTAAAATAGCCTTCTAGTACTGTAAAACCAGATGGTTTATTCCTTGGTTTAGTCGTCTTAGAAGATTAATTTTTAACTGTTGTTTATTGTGACTGTTTTAGAAAGCGGTTGAGACTGATGCATTGTGAAACCAGTGCATGTATATTTTAGGATGTGTTTAGATTTTAATTTCCCTAACAAAGAATTGGGGACTTGAATTAAAATATCATGATTACCATCTCTTACAGATTGATTTGTAGGGCCCATGTTATGTCCCTTGGAAGTGTATTTTTGGACACTATATTGAACAAATTGTTGACCACACCCTTAAAGGTTTTTCTTTAATTCTTTCTTACTTCTGCTGTTTTGATTGCTTGATGTTGCACCTGGGCCAAGTTAAAGATGAGTGAGCCTCTCCACAGCAGCAGGTGAAGGTCGTACTTGTAACTGTGTGCTTTCTGGTAGTATTAATCCTTTGATGGCTAGTTTGTGCAGTAATCTCTATGTGACAGACGAATGGTGTTTTTAAAGAGAAACTCAGTTTCATATCATGTTAACACTCCTTCCTAAAGCTTTCCTTTGACTATACATGACATAAATACAATATGGTCTTCAATGTGTGTTTCAATTACGACGACTGTTTTGGTGTGCCTTAAACACTCCAGCAGCTGCCTTGACAATAGAGGTACAATTCTGTTGGAAAGGCATGTGTTCTGTTTCCCGTAAGTCTACTGTGATTGTTCTTTTATATCTATGCATACACATGATAATGTCAGCTCCGGTAGATAACTGCTGTCTGTGGTTTGATGGGTAGTTTGTTAGGTGGAGTAATTTATGATGGAGTCAGGTATTTCTTTGATGCATTCCTGTTCTGTTTTCAAAGAATGTGCATAAGTCCTGTTTTCCTGAACATAGTAGTTAATAAGTAGAAAAAAAGAGGCAGTTTCCTTCATAGTTCCGAATCTCTCTTCAGCCAACGCTGTGCCCAAAGTGCTGCGTCTTGGTTTTCTCTCAGGCTTATACTTTAAAGGCTGCTTTTGCTGTCTTGTTGGCTTTTTTGGGGGGTTCCTCTCTGCTTCATTTCTGATATCTTGGAGTGTTTTCTGTCATGTACAAATCTGCAACTAGCAATGTATAGAACTCTGTGTTTGCATTTAGACCTAAGGGAAAACTCAGACCACATGACTCAATTACCAGTCTGGCCTTGCCATGCTAATCTGAGGTTTGGGCAATGTTTTATTTTATTTTAGCTCTGGCTAAATGAAAGGCATTAACTGCTCTTTTGTTAAGGGTTAATGGACAGCTATCATGAAAATGAAAAACTCAACCAGACAATTATCCCTTCTCATAATCTGTGTGCTGCCTCTCAAAATAATGTTCAGGTATAGCTCTGACACAGTTCTGGTTCGTCCCAGAGGAATGCTGGAAATTGAGGTTTCTGGAGCTTGCAGACATAGCAAGACACAGTAGGAATATAAGTAACAGGATGCATAGCCTTGTATGAGAAGCAAGTTTTCTAAAAGATTTTGGAAGGAGCAGGAGGAGCTCTCTACATTTACACTACAAAATAAAGTTGAGTTTATTAAAGTTGACTTTGTAACACTGGAATTTATAAAGTAAAAGCTGAGTGTCTGCACTTGTCCACAAAGTCAACTTAGTGCATCCCCACTAAATCACCAAAGTTCAACTGTTGCAGCAGTGCATTGTGGGAACCTATCCCATAGTTCCCTCAGCCCCGTGGGATTCTGGGATCTTTTTTGCTGGTGAGTTATGGGGGAAAAATGCCCTGCAAGTGGTTGTGGGTGTGTGATGTCATCTTCCCAGTCTGCATTGCCCTCATTCCCCTCCCATTGAAAACAAACAGTCATTTTCCTTAAGTCTCTTTCCCCATGAGAGAAATTGCTTGCATCATCCACGTTACGGACCTTGTTACCAAATGTGTTTTGTGCTTCATTGTGTCCCTTTTTAAAGAAAAGTGACTTTAGAAAAATAACCTTACCAAATGTGTTCTGAGAGTACTCAGCTGACTGAACCATGTTAACAAGTTGCCCAAGTAGTTTTATCCTGGTGAAAAAGCACCAAACAAGTGGGCTTCAGAAGCTGAAGCCCATGATACCCAAGTGGAACAAACTGGCTCCATGCGACTAGGGAAAGGCTTTGGATACAATGCAAAAGTGGTAGTGTATCTGGCTGAAGGAGCCAGGTTTGAAGGTGTGGGGGAGGGGAAGAGAGAGAGAGAGAGAAATCTGTGACTTATCACCACATAGAAGTGAGGAATGCTCTAGGAAGGCCATTGCACTGATGTCTCCAACAGGAAGCAATATTAGAAATATTTGCTCCAGACTCATTATGAATCCCTAAGACTAAAACAGAAGAGAGGGAAATAATCCCAGAGGGTGTTGGTGTCTAGTGGCTGCTGGAAGGAGCCATTACCCTGTTAGAAATAGTAGTGGCTTGAGAAGACATGGAAAAGTTAAGGAAGCATTAGAAGATTGAATGGCTACTTAGAAGATCGAAAAGTTGAGGAAAGAATGAAGGGATTCCCTAGCTTCTTCTAGTAAAGAGAGAGAGCCCACAAGCCGCATTCCTTCACAGGAAATCTTCCCCTGAGCCACATGATTTGGGAAGGGAGAGTATGGGTGTCTTGCACACGTGGTGCCACAGGGCAGGCGGGCAAGCGAGTAAGCAAACAAACGAAAAGAAACAGAGCAGCAAATAATGAAGACAAAATAGCAAGCAAACAGCAATAACCATAACCTAATCATGTCTAACTATACCTTTCTCTTTTACTTATGTCTCTATGGCTGATCTTGTGACGGTCAGGATATTTGAGATTCATTCCAATTGCCTGGAAGCCATCCTTTCCCTCTGTCTTTTTTCTCTGCCATCCCAGCAGACAAGCCCCATAAACTGCAATTGTTTTCAGTTCAGAAAAGTCACTTGACTCCCATTTGCTCACCAGAGCTAAAGTTACCTCAGGAAGAGATTAACACCTTCCATAATCATTAATGACACTCCTCCTTTGATTTTTATTGAAGGTGAGCCATTTTGTTTTCAATTGAAAAATGTAACAAAAAGATGTCAAGAAGTGTTCCTCTTAAGACAGTTTGCTTTAGCCGTTGTAGTGCTCTTGAATTTTTCTGACACCATTGTCAGTAGCAACAGTCTGAAGAGACTAGTGGTAGGTCTTTATCCCTGGGTACAGCTGAAAGGGCAGGCCCAGAGAGTAGGTAGCAATTGAAGTAATGATAGATGCTTCCTGTCTGTGTGCTCCAGCTCCCCCATGACTGGTATTGTGGAAGAATAAGTTCTATGTGCTCCCTTCCATCTATTTCAGTTGCCTTCATGTAGATGAGAGTGTGGGAGACAAATATTTCAGTGACCTTCATGGAGATGAGTGTATGGGAGAGAGATGTGCAAACAGTATGTCTGATGATCAGGAATAGCATTACAAATAAAAATTCTTTTTTTCCTATTAGTTGATTGGAAGCAGCTTTGTGAGATATTGATTCTTCACAATCCATTTCACTCTCTCTGCTGGGTTTGCAGTGTATCAAAATGAAGTGGTAATCTTTCAGTCGTATCATAATGATTACTGACTGTTGCATTCCTTGCCATGAGACCAGAAAAGCCTGAATGTTGGAATACATGAAAACTGTGACTTCTAGATAATCAGTAACAGGACTCAAAGCTAAATGGGTAAGGCCATGCTGGGTCATGGAAGACTTTCCTATAGGAATGGAAGATTTGTAGAGAAGCAATTAAAAACATAGTTAAGTCCTGTGGAAGTTTGTAGGAGATCAACCTAGACTGAATTTGAAATCCTGCTTATCTGTCGCAGAAATGGAAAAATGTCGGTGCAGTTAGCTTATTTTTAGGGGGTTCATTTATATTCCATCTTTTCAGAAACTTTAATATAATTCTTTCTGAGAAAGGGGAAAAAAGGGATTCTACACTACTAGCGTGTATCGCACATTACATGAGGTGCTATTTCACAGTCAAATGTTATTCCTTGAACAAAAAGGATTCACATAAATAACCCAAACCATTGTATTAAATGTTGTATCCAGTGTTAAAGGACACAGTATTTGCAATAATTTTTAGAACTTCTTTACTCATGATCATATTTCTAAGCTTAAAACTGAACTCTTGTCTTGTTTGCCTTCATTGTACACACGGGTTCATTTTGTTAGGGTTTTTCAGTGTTAGGTGGATGGTACTGATATTTTTAAGAGGTGAGAGTGCTGAAACATTTGCTTGAAGAAGAAAAGCACAAACAGTGTAATGAACTACATTGTTCTTGCAAATATACACACACAGGAAAAAAAGATCCTGTTAATCATTGCAGTGTCCCTTTTTAAATTAAGCATTTTAAAAGTTTAAAATGTGTTTGAAGTCATATGAAGTCTTATTATGGTTTGCCTGGCATCCAGGATTAAATATTATGATGATCACTAAACATACATTCCAATCACAAAGTGCAAGATGCCTGCCTTATACTTTGTAAATTGGTTATCATGTATCTTTGCTAGGTTTTTAAATAAACATTTTTCTTCATGAGTTTGGGAGACCTTTAGGTGATATGGTGATTTTATCATGTGGAAATCTAGCGCAGATGTTTGTTATTACTTTTTTAAAACATGATGACCACACATGATTTACCCGAAGTACCATTAAGTATTTTTTATTATTGCTATTAAAAACTTGCCTTAGGCAAAGACCCACTACATTTCTAGTAAAGTCAAATGTTAAAATTCCAGAAAGTATTACTGTATGTAGAACACAGCATCTCTTATGTAATGTATAATTTCATTAAAACCAAATCTGAGATCATATATAGTTTCATACATGCAATACATAATGCAATGCAGTACAATGCAAGACATAATCCTTAGTTTATATGCATTCTTATAATAATGCTATAATGTTTAATTTATGGCTACAGTTTTCATACTTTGTAGAAACTGCTTATAATTTGTATGATTTAAACTTGTGCAACTTTTTCAAAAATTCTTCTGTTTTTGGACTAAGTTGGTGAAATAATGAAGGTTCATGATTGGACTTGAATTGGTAGCATGAATTAGTTATTGCATATTTTAAAAATTAAGGAAACATAATTCCTTCTTCCACTGTGAAGAGAACAGATGCCTTGCAGATTTTCAGTGTTTATTGCAAATGCCTTACATTGGAGCCAGTATTAATTTACTAAGGAAATACTTTAACACCAAACATTCCCCCTCCCCCACAAGTTAGTGATATAGATTAACAACCATTCTTGAATAAACCTCTTTATTAGACTCATTAGTGTCTCTTTCCTTTTTCTTTCCACTGTCCAGGCTCAAAATATTCGTGTAATAAGTTATTGAAAAATCCCTTTTATTTGAAAAAAGTAAAGTAAAAAATTTAAATTTGCCCTCCCTAGCCCGTTTTTGTATATGTCTCATAATAAGTTGGTTATAATTGTACCCTTATATCAAAGATCCTCATTAAGGCAATTATTTTCCTTCAAAATGTAAATAGTAATATGTACATTTTTAAGTTGACCTCTTAGGTTTGGAGGAGGACCTTACCATCTTAGTAGTCACTCCAGACATGAGAAAGTAGAAACCTGATTTTGTCCTGGAAAATAATAATTACTCTTTAATTAGTGCTTTTTTTGTGCCAGTACTTGCCAATATTGAGTACTGGCACCTCAGGAGCCCCAGCCATGGGATCGGCTGAGGATGGAGGGTAGGGACTCAGCTGAGTACCAGTTCCCCTTTTTCTTATGTACAAAAAAAAAGCATTGCTCTTAATGTTACATATTCAATCATATTTTCAGTAAGTGTCACTATTCTTGTGAGAGTGCTCTATAAACACTTAGACTCAGTTTTTTTAAAATCCAGAGTCACTCTCAATGAAACTTTTACAAGTTTCAAACTTGTAGCATGATAACTCCACCAGTTTTAAACTACATGGGATACTTCTGAGTACCAAAGGAAGAAATAGTTTGCAGTGTTGCAGATTTGAAGAAATTATTATAGACTCAGTAACACAGGTATTAAAGGAATCCAGAATTCACGAATAAGTCAGTTTTTATACCTTCCAATATGTACACACATTAAGACAGTGGTTGTCATCTAGGGGTATGTGTACTTCTGGTTGTACACAGAGGTTTTCCAAGGGATACATCACCTCATCTGGATATTTGCCTATTTTTTTAACAGGCTGCATAAATGCATTAACAAAGGTAGTACAAACTAAACTTTTATACACGCAATGACTTGTTTATACCGCTCTATATACTGAAATGCAAGTACAGTATTTATATTCCAGTTATTTTATAATTTCAGTAACAGCATGAAATGACATTTTTGCTTTTTTGTGTAATTGTAAACAATTACGTTTTAATTGAGATGGAACTTGTGGCATATAAGACCAATCAGACTCCTGAAAAGGGTTCAGTAGTCTAAAAAGCTTGAGAGCCACTGCATGAGGAAATTTTCTGAGTTTCCTTTAGGGCGTGAGTTATTGGCCAGAGGCTAGATATCAAACTTGATTGATTAATGGCCTAGTTTGATACTGCTAAACTGTCTTTGCATATAAAACCCAATAAAAAGGAAGTTAAAAATACTACAGTCATATTCAATAGGCTTCAGAATAACAACCATGTATGACTACAGGAATTTGAAGTAATTTAACCCAACCGACCTTCCGCCAGAGAGCATACAATACTTGAAATTTAATAGTCAGCTCTCAAACCTAAATGAACACATTTTATTCCAGTTGTATAATCCTGCAGTATACAGGAAAGAACATGCCTGAAAAATAACTCTATAGAATCTTTTATATAAAAGTTGTTAAATCTTTTATAATGAATAGGGCTCCTTTACTGTATAAAGTTGAAGAAGTACTTGCATATTTATAGCAGCCCTGCTCTCAAATTGACAGATTTATCTAGAGATGACCTAAGTAGAGCAGGTTGTTATTTTCCCCCCAAAGAAAACGTTAGAGCTGAATAGAAATTAAAGTTTTGTAAAAGGAATAGATCAGTAAAGTATACCTTTCATTAGCAATAGACTTATTTTTATATAGCTCTTTGCCTGTGCAGATGCAACCAAATTAGGTGAATAAAAAAAAAGTCCATTTTATCATTATTAGGGTGTATATTTCCTTTGTGATTTCTGAACCCCAAACTGAAGCTGCTGTTGGTAGTGCAGCATACTCTAATTAGAGTTAGACTGCTGACAGGAAGAGACAGAATGATCAATTGGCAAATATCACCTGCTACCTTATTATACATGTTGGAATAGCTCAGCTTTTATCCAGTCTTTGAACAATGATGAGCTGCAGGGTCCCCATTTAGGCTTCTAGCTCATAACAGTTACAGTGTGCTGACTCTTACTTAAAAACTTTTAAGAGCTCACTCTCTGCCTCATGGAGATGACTCTTTCCTAAGATATGTAGAGGATCAAGAGAAGAAAAAAAAAGGTAGGAGGACTTATTTTGAACTTTTAGAGAAAGCTGCCTATTGTTTCTATATGTGCATTCGTGAGCTATATGGTTGAAATCTATAAAAGGGGAGAACATTTTATTGCTAATATATTTTTACAGCCATTTAGAATACAAAAGTAACATTAATGAGGCAAAATTGTAATGATTGTAATGGTGATTGTATTGCAGATTTAGAGACTTATTTTATGTGTTCATTATCTAATTTTGGGAACTATATCTATAGATGTCAATGGCAAAACACCTATTAACTCTAGTGGTAGCAGAATTAAGCTGTCACAGAGCACCCAGGCTTGCACTGGCTCAACCCAGAGTTGCTTCAGCACCTACTGCACCTCCTCACAGCCATCCTTCTTTTCCTCTGGGAAGGCAAGCCAAACACAAGCTCTGAGAAACTTGCTGTTGCTGCTGCACGGTCCCCCCAGGTGAAAGGTGGATCTGGAGGTGCACCGCACCAGTTCCAACTGGTGGGATCGACTGGTCATTGGGCAGTGGGACAGCCAACGGCGGCTCCAGGACTTCAGCATGCAGAAAGACACCTTCCTGGAGCTCTATGCTGTCTTTCTCCCCCACACCCCCAGAGACAGGACACCTGGCTGCAGCCCACCATCCTTGTGGAGAAGTGTGTCAAAGTAGCCTTCTGGAAGCTTGATACCTTCGACAGCTACCACTCCATGGGAAACCAGTTGGGTGTGGGGAAGTACACTGTCAGGGCCCTCCTCCTGGAGGTAAGGCACTCTTAGGCTGCAATCCCTGCATGGGGTGGGAATGTCCCACCAAAGGGGGATCCTTGGGAAGCAGGGTTGGCGGTTCAAGGGGTGGAGTGGGAGGAAGGCCTGTCCCCAGCGTACTGTGGTGTCCCACCCTCACTCCCCCAGGGTGGGGTGAGGGTGGCCTCACAGGCAAGGATCTTGGGGAGTTTGGAGAAAGGGTGTGGGAAGGAGGAAGAGACTCCCTGGAGCCCAGGGACTCTTTCCCTCAGTCCCTGACGTGTGTTCGGTGCCCTCCCTTGCAGGTCATGATGGTCATCAACCCCATCCTGTTGCAGTCATCACCAGGTGCAGGATGGCCTCCAGAGGAGGAGATGTGGAGCTCCTGGAGCACTGGGTACGGGATGACTGGGAATGATGGTCGCAGATCTGGGACCAACACATATCCAGCTTTGGTGCTGCCACTGGCACCTGGTGGGATATGATGTCCCCGTTACCCCTGCTGCCCTGCCGCCCCTGACATCACCCCAACCAGCCATCCGGCAGAGCATTGTGTACCTTCTGCAATGGCTGAGGGCCATAGCTGCCCCCGCTTGTCCCCAGGACCAGCTGGTCCTCAGGATCACCTGCTCCCACTGCCAACCAAGACCCCACCGCTGCCCCACCACCTCTGTACCTCTGCTGCTGGCAGCCCCAACCCAGCCTTGATGGAGGCTCCAAACCTGCAGTGGAGCCTCAGGCTGCTCGGGATCCCACTCACCAATGGGATTGTGCTGCTCACCTACTCATGGACTGATGCCACCCAACCCCTGTCCTAACCCTCCTGTCCAATTTCTGATGCCCCTCACACATGTCCCATGCCCTCTATCCAACTTCTGATGTTCCAACTCCCTGTCCCAAGCCCCCCATGTAAATAGTTCCAAGGTGTTTGCACTTCATTTTCTTGTAAATAGTTTTTTTTAATACTAAGTTTCATTTGCACACATTTCTCCTTGTTCCATTAAAATAGTTAGTTGTTCACCATGCCTGCACCCCTTTTTATTGGGCAGGGGTCAGAGAGGGGTGAGGGGGCAAAGGGAGGGGTTGTGTTGGGGATGGGGTTAGGCTGTGGCCTGAATCCCCTGCTGGGGGGGGCTCCGGGGCGGGTTATTGGGAGCCATAGGAGAAGCTCTCCCTCAGGGCTTCCCAGATCTGCACACCACTCTTATGAGCATGGCGGATTGGAGATGTGCCCTGAGGCCAATGTCCACCACCCATCCTGGGAGGGAACCTCCCCCTCCCCCTCCACTATGTTGTGCAGGGCACAACATGCAGCCACAGCTTGGGGGATGTTGTGCTCCTCCACAGCTGAGCGGGTGAGCAGGCCTTGAGGCCGCTGAAGGCACACTCCATCTGTATCCAGGCCCGGTTGGAATGGCATTAAAGAGCTCCTTGCTTGGGTCCAGCTGGCTGGTGTAAGGCCTTATGAGCCACGGCATAAAGGGGTAGGCCATGTCCCCCAGGATACACCATGGCATGTGCATGTCACTGAGTGCCAGCTCATGGCAGGGGATGAATGTACCCTCCTCCATCCTCCAGCACAGGCTGGAGTTGCGAAACACCTGCATGTCATGTACCTTGCACAACTACCCAACATAAAATCTACAAAGTATCCATGGTGATCAATCAAGGCCTTCAGTACCATGGAGAAGTATCACGGCATGAACTGGGATGTGGGTCCTGTCAATAGGCTTGAAGCAGTTTGGGAACCTCACGGCAGCGAATCCAGACACAGTTGTGTCCATGTCTGCCAAATGGATGATCCTGCAGGATCTGGTGCAACTCCCTGTAGTAGGGGCAGGTGGCTGGTCCTGCCCTGTAGCAGTGGCTGGCATCATGGGCCCCAGTGTAGCCCTGCTGGAGCTTCTTAACTTTTTCCCCTACCTCTTCCATGCTTCGGGTGCTGTGGCCCCATTCTGGGCAGAGGCGAGGGTACTGTGCTGCTTACTCTTGGGGTCGAGGAGAGTCTCCTCCTTGCCCCACAGGTCCAACAGAGCCTGGACCTTGGGTCCAGTCCAGGATGGTGCCCAGTACTTAGTGTCGTGGGTGGCTCCTGTAACGCCTCAGGCTGCTCCCTTGAGGGCCCCGGGGGGTCTCAGGGTGCTTGGCTCTCTGCCATCTGTGACGGCTCTAGCACAAAGAGTGGCAGTTGGGGACTTCAGCCTGTAGCCCTGCTGCTTACATGCACTCAGCTTCCTGCCACAGAGTTTCATGGGCTCCCTGTGGCTTTAAGAGGGGCTGGCAGTAGGCACCGTAGAGCTCTGATTGCTGTGGACAGGGTGTCCCCTGGTGCACCTGCATGGTGCCCTGGAGGCCTTTTCTGTCAACAGAAGGCCACCTGGAATGCCCAGACTGGCTTTCTGTCAACAGATGTCTGTCAGCAAAGGCGTTATGTCTCATGGGGAGTGGGATAAGACTGTCAACAAAAGCGCTGTATTCTGTTGATTTGCTGTTGACAGAATGCCTTGGGTATCTGGACAGTGCCGGTTTTCTCAACAAAACCCATGAGTGTGGACATAGCCTAACAGTAGAAGGCTTCATTCACTGGAGCGGAGCTGCTTAGATCATAGATGTGCGTATGTGTGACTATTTGGAATTGTACGCTTTTCGAAAGTGTCAAAAAAGCAGCATTCAGAATCTAATTGCAAACTTAGCCAATCTGTTACATTAACTTTTTCTGTATTTCTGATAAATGTGAGCATCTTTATTCAGTAAGGGTCCTGGAGAAAATGAGGTAAATAGAGTTATTCATCTAATGGAAAAATTGTCTGTGGCCAAAGGGCTGGCTAGGGAATCCTCAAGACTCACCTATTCACATGTACAAAAGAACAGATGAAATGTTTTCAAAATAGGAAGGATCTGCTAATTCTAGAAGCACCTTTGGAGTCCCAGGGATGCCCACAGGGAAGGAGTTTCAATTGACAAGACCATACAACTGAGAAATGTCAGACTCTGGTCTGGTTTTAGAATGTGTGCTAAGAACAGTCCAATTTATCTCACTTCTTTTGGTCCAGTAGGAGATTTTAGGAGGCAAAAGACAGTTTTTCATGTCCATTGGCCCTAAATTATGAATAGCTCTATGTATAAATAAGACTTTAAAGTGCATGATAGGCTTACTTGCAGCCAGTGCAGTTTGTGGTGAACAGATGTGGTTCTGTATTATGTCACACTGTTGCATGATTCAGTTATAGATTTTGGTTAAGAAGGAGCAAAATTATGACAATTGATCCTGGAGGTGACAAGTGTAAGTTTGGATGTGATCAAGTTTGCAAGGGAACATAAGAATGGCCATGCTGGGTCAGACCAAAGATCCATCCAGCCCAGTAGCCTGTCTGCCAACAGTGACCAGTGCCAGGTGCCCTAGAGGGGATGGAAGTGTGAAACTAGAAGCTTTGGAGGAACCCTGAATCTCTTTCACAGTTTAGGTGCACTGGTGGCCTTAGATGCTTGATGGGGTCTTAAAAAAGTATATATTTGACCTAATAGTGCTGCCACTGAAATCCATGGCATCTTCACTGACATTTATAGGAGTCATCTCATGCACACAAAAAACAGTAAGTGTTAAAATAATGGAGCACTTAAAGACTGAACCTCTCTTGCAGGATTTCTCATAGCCAGTTTAAAATCTGAACCGATTAGGGCTGTTGATTAATCATGATTAAAAGTTATTCATGGTTATCACACTTAAACAGTAGAATACCAATTGAAATGTACTAAATATTTTTCTGCATTTTTAATATGTTGATTTCTATTAGAACATAAAATGCAGCTGTACAGTGGTCATTCATATTTTTGTTACAAACATTTGCACTGTAAAAATGATAAGCAAAAGAAGTACATTTTTTCATTCAGCTCATACAAATATAGTAGTGCAGTATCTTTATTGTGAAACTGTAACTCAAGTATATTTTGTTATAGAACTACAGTCAAAAACAAAACAATGAAAAACTTTAGAGCCTACAAGACCATTTATTTCTACTACTTCTTCAGCCAATCACTAAACAAGTTGGTTTATATTAATGGGAAATACTTCTGCCTGCTTCTTATTTAGAAAGTCATCAGAAAGTGAGAATAGGCATTTGCATGGCCCTCTTATAGCCTGCATTGCAAGGAACTTACGTACTGGCTATGGCAAACATTCATATGGTCCTTCATGCTTTGGCCACTATTCCAGAGGACATTCTTTCATATTGATAATGCTTGTTAAAAATGCATTAATTACATTTGTGATTGAATTCCTTGAGGATGAACTGTATGTCTCTACCTATTATGCTTTACCTGCATTTCTTGTTAGAGCAATCTTGATGATGACACAGCATACATTGTTCGTTTTTAGACCATTCATTTCATAGCATATTTAGCAAAATGCAAGCAAGGTGCCATTGTGTTATTTCTGCAGCAGTCAGCCCAACATTCAAGAATCAGAGTGCCTTCCAAAATCTGAGAGGGACAAGGTGTGGCACTTGTTTTTAGAATTTTTAAAAGAGCAACACTCCAATGTAGAAACTGCAGAACTTGAATGACCAAAAAAGAAAATCAAGCTTTTTCTGCTGGCATCCGACTGAGATGATGAAAACGAACAATGTGTCTGCTCTGTTTTGGATCATTGTAGAGAAGGAACCATCATCAGTATGACTCGTCCTCTGGATATGGTGGTTGAAGCATGAAGGGACATATGAATCTTTATCAAATCTGACACACAAATATCTTCTAATGCTGGCTACAATGGTGCCATGTGAATGTACAATCTCACTTTCACCTGACGTTATAAACAAGACGTAGGCAGCATTATCTCTTGCAAATTGTAACCAGCCTTGTTTGTCTAAATGATTGGTGGAACAAGAGCTAGGACTGGGTGGACTTGTAGGCATTAAAGTTGTACTTCATTTTATTTTTTTGAATGAAGTTATGTAAAAAAAATCAGCATTTGGAAGTTACACTTTCATGATAGAGTATCAGAGAGGTAGCCATGTTAGTCTGTATCTTCAAGAGCAACAAGAAGTCCTGTGGCACCTTTATCAGCGGGTCTTTGCCCATGGAAGATTATGCTCCAAAATATCTGTTAGTCTGTAAGGTGCCACAGGATTTGTTGTTTTCATGATGGAGATTGCACTACAGTACTTGTATTAGATGAACTGAAAAATAATATGCATTTTGGTTTCATGGTTCAAATATTTTTAATAAAAATAAAATGAGTGCTTTACACTGTCTATTCTATGTTGTAATAGAAACTAATATGTGAAAATGTAAAAATATTCAATAATATTTAAATGATATTATATTACTATTTAATATCATGATTGTGATTTTTAATCATGCAGTTAATGACAATTCTTAATCGCTCGACAGCTCTAGAACCAATATAAATTTCCAAATTTAAAATGAAGTCTTTCCCTCCTGAATACTGTAGATCCCTTTGGCTGTCCCACTGAAGAAATAACACTGATCATCTCATTTCCTTTAAATATATGTCTGTAGCTTTACATAATACAGTTATTTTCTTTCTCAGAGAGATTTTAATGATCATCATTAAGCTTGGCAGAATTTGATTTTTTTATAATTTTGATGAATATTTGTTATTTTTTCCTATTTTTATTGATTTAAATACTCATAACTGCACAAAATAACATATTTTAAACTTTTAAAATTATGATTTTATCAATTTAAAATTTCACAGTTTCAGGAAGATACGGGAAGGCGTCACACAATGGGTATTAGACGGTTATTTAATGACACATTGAGATACAAAAAGTTAAAGCTTTATAACTGTTTAATATGCAAATAGTCTTTATCACATGTCAGAATATACGCTACTATGTCCCCTTTTTGTCTTGAGAGATGGTGGTTAGCGGCAGTGAGGATCTATGGTCATAATATTCAAATATACATCCTTAAATCAAATTCTAATAAGTTTTCAAGCATTTCTTTTCTTTAGTTTTTCTCTAAGTTTTATTATTGAAGGAAATTTTTTGTTTATATGTGTACGGTGAAATCATCTTTTCCCCACAAATATATAATCTTTCCAAGGCTAACTATGATAGTATCTGTCAGTCACAGAGAGGTCAGTATACCAGATAATTTTTTATTTAGTCCTGTGGTTTTTGACTTTTGAATGCAATCCCAACAGAATTTATTTAACAGGAGAGTCCTGAGGTCATACATATCACAATGTATAGCTCATAGTATGATCTGAAGGACAGAATTGTAGTATCTACCTATGACAGTTATTTTAAGGTAGAATACTGGATCTTAAAAATGTAGGCTTTTAACACCTGGAACTCATTCTGGAAGACATTTATTAAAAGATAGATAAAAGATACTTGGCTGACCAAAAGAGTGTTAATACAAGCTGGTTCATTGCCATTTATTTAAATGCTCTGCAAATGCTTATGTTTTATAAATTCCAGTTTTGCTCGCATGACACTGGATCATTTAAAAAGTTTCCTGCTATCCTCAAACAGCTCCCTTTTCTACATTGTGTCATCCTAGCTGGTTTCTGTTCCTGTCTGCTAGTCTCATTGTGTGCCCTTGCATAAGTCACTTAACTTCTTGCTGCCTAAATAACTAGCCAGGTGATTCCTACTATCTTATGTGAAGCACTTTAGGATCCCTCATTGAAAGGGACTCAGTATATGTTATATGTGTCAAACGATATTATTTTATTTTAAAAGACCTCATCTGATGAGAAATAAGCTTATGAATTTAAAATGTTTGTATTTGTTAATTATGGGCAAATTTCTGGTTGGTTTTACTAAGTGTTTCGTGTGGTAAAGGCAGTAGGGACACTCTTCTTCTCTTTCCCAGGGCAGGACCCTGGGTAGAATACTACTTCCCAAGCAAGGGGTTTTTCTTATTTCTCTTACTCTAATGTGTAGGTACTCTAGCCATGGACCAGGGTACATGCCTAGATTCTGTAGAAGCATAATAAAAAGTCAGTTCCTGCCCTCATACCGTACAATCTGTTGACAAGGTTTTTAGCATGCCTATTATGGCCATAAATGGATGTGGCTATCAGGAGGGAGGCTTGACTGCAGGCCATGGGGGAAGCACTCCCAGCAGAAGTTGTAAGGAGTTCTATGAGCATTCTGCTTGTGTTTGCCTTGGATAGTCAGTCTATCTCAGAGTCTCTCTCTCCCCTCCCGTGACCCCATGGCTGCTACTTTTCCATGTCCTCGTTATCTCCAGAGAGGAGCTTAGAAGTTTGGTTCTGCCTCAGTTTTGAATCAGGAACACAAATTAAAATGAGTAATACATTTTAGGGAAAAGATTAAGATTGCAGATACACTGCATATTCAGTGAATATCCTATTAGTATTAATATTGTGCAAGTGTATGGAAGTATGAGGGCTGAATTTATAAGAGACTTTTTTTTTTCTTAAGAAAAAATCTGTCCCTTGGGTTTGTTCTGCTATGCAAAATAAAATTGCTAAAGAAAATTAACGAGTTACATAAAACTCCAAATAAATTATATCATAAATGCACTTAAAATATTCTTTGTTTTTCAGTTTCTGTAATTTCTCATTCCCACTATATCTGTCATCATAGCAAACTGGATTCAAGTACATTGTAAATGTACCATGACTTACTAATATCCATTAATATATTTTCTTTCTCTGTGTCCTTCTCCTTCTGAGTTCCTACTTTAGTGTGGTGAGGTGTTGTGGGTTTTCTTTTTTTTTTTGGTAAAACACATTAGTTTTCCTGAGTTTTAGGGTAGAATACATTTATTTTCAATTTATAGAAATGCAAACATTCATATCCACAGTCTAGTTTAACTGCAGACTATAAGAGATTCAATTGTGCAACTAACAGAACACAAACACAGAACATTTTTACTTAAAGTTTTTAATTTTTGTAGTTTATATTACATGTTATACATTTGTGAGGTCAGTAGATTCTGTGCATAGTTCAAATGGTTATAACTAGTAGAACAATAGTAGTAATATAAATAATTAAAATAAAAAAGACTGCTTACCCATTTTGCTGCTTCTGGGCTTGATAATTGCGAACAGATTCCAGCTGCTTTTGTTTTTCCATTAAACTGAATCTTTATACTATCATTACTCTGCTATGCAAGTGATCGCTTTCCTCACTCACTTTGAGCAAGCATTGCTTTCAAAAGCTTCCTGAAAGGGGATAGCCCTGCAGAAGAAAATGTACACCTCATTAAAGAGACCATGCTTCTCAACACACTTTTTCCCTCTCCTTCATAACCTACCATTTGCAACATGCCCTTTCTATTACCTCTGACTGCTGTTGATAGCATTATGTGTTCCTTCTACCACAGTACCTGAGGTACTAACTCAGGTACCTAATATGTTTATGGAACTACATGTACGGAGATGAACATGTTGAGACTACATTTTATTTTTGTAAACAAATTTTAAAAATTAAATCACAAGTCTCTCTTTTTCTGATGATGGCATAAATCTGCAATCCCTTTTTGTGTAGTTTTTTATTTATGGAAATGGCTGTGATCCTGATGACTAATCTATGAACTGGTGGCTCTCTTTTCCAAGAGGGTTTCACTTTTTTACCTTAACCTTCAAGCAGATCCTCATTACTAAAAATAATTAGGGGCAGTGAAGAAACTTGGGCTCTCTGGCTTGCATGCATGACATCTTATCCAAATGAGGAAAGCTAAGTTGATTGAAGAATGCCTCATGAATTTTAAGTTATTACTACAAATGTATTTTATGTAAATATCCCACTTTAGAAAAATATTTTCCCAGGTAGAGTAATGTCACTAATATGAAGTTTACTAAATCAACACAAGCTATTTTTGTTAAGGATGAAGACAGAAGATGATCTCGAATCTATTCCTAAAAAGTGATGGTAAGTTTGTTTGGATTTATATTTACCCTTTCTAGTCAGGTAGGTTTCCAAAAGATTTCCTGACTACAGTAGTGGCCTGTGTAATAACATCTCCTTGATTAGATGGTAGGGAAGACGTTCAAAAATAGTGAGATTAATTCATGCTGGCATTTGCCACATAATAAACCCTTGTGATTATTAGTAATACATAAGATTTTTTATGCTTGATTTAAGATCATCCTGTGACCAGGTTTCTCCTTTTTCTGTGAAATTGCTTAATTGCAAATGTCAGGAAAAGAATTAGGGTTAACACCTGTTCTGCATGAATACTTTCAATTAGAAACAGCTGCTTGGTAACCAAGTTGATTATGCTTTTAATTGTGTGTGTGTGTGTGTGTGTGTGCGCGCGCGCGCACACGCCTGCGCACGTCTATATAATATATATCTCACAACGAATGGCTCATACTGTTCTTCAAATTTGACTTCTTTTGAAGTATGGCAGTTGGGTTTTAGCTGGTCTGGGAAAACGTCTTGCTAACGGGTAATGTATTGAAGAGCCCTAGTGAAACAGGAAAGAAAAGATGTAATGTTTTTGATGCAATCATGTGATTTTAAAAACATTTTCAAGAATTTTTAAGAAGTTGACAACCTATACTATGTCTTTCCAGCGTGTGGTTAGTCCAATTATTGGGATAAATGGACAAAATAGAGGGTGTTGTTTTATGTGAGCATATATATGGAAAATTCAAGTAGAAATTATTTCAAACCAAAAGGAGCCTTAGAAAATGTAGGGGTCTTGTATTATTCTTTTGTATTCATAATGTTATATAGGGAAAGTTGTATGCCATTTTCAGGGTTTCATACTGTAACTCACATGTAAAAACAGAAGTAGAGAACAACTTGTATATTTTTTTTCATGTGTCTTCTGAGACACTGTGGAGGAGTCACATTTTAATAGAATGAATGAAAACTAGTCAATAGTCTAGGGAGCAAGGAATGTATAATTTTTTGTGTAAGAGTTTTGCCACGTTCATTGGTAAAATGAAAAAATGCAAGCTAAGGTTTTCAATCTTCCACAAAATAACTCCTTAACTTTATAAATAGTATATATTTTACAGTCATTTAGTCACTGAGGCTCTGATCCTACAAAGACTATGCAGCTGCTTAAATTTAGGGCCTCTGAGTATTCGATGTGTTTCTCAGTCTCTAAAGTTAGGTGGTCTGTGTAAATTTGTTTTTTTAAATTAACAACTTCAGTTGAAAAGAAAGCCACCACAAATCGTTTCTGATATTTGTGTAACTTGCAGAAAATGACTTTATTTTAAGACTTCCCCTAGCAGTCGGGAAGTCAACAGGGATTTTCTCATGCAGCATGGTGGGACCAGGATATGACCTTTAACTCTGACTCTGCCAAGAGTTATACACATGAACAATTTTACTTATGTAATTTGATGCGGGGTAAAGATGTACAATACTTAAGTGTTTAGTACTGGGACCATATTTACCAGTTTAAGATCCATGATACTCTTTTATTTAAACCACAAACCCATCAACACAAGTAGAGTTTTACTGGCACAATTGAGAGAATTTAGCTCAGCAGTTTATTCTGCTAGGTCACAACTGGATTCCATTTATAACTTTACAAGTTATACATATGAGTTGGTGTTGAGGGTGGTAGGGGGGCAGAAAAAAACCCAAACTAAAATGTTCATACCAATCGCTTGTCATTCTTTAAGACTGTCTGTCTGAGTCCTTTGCAGGCACAAATTTGTGTGCCCACATTCATCAGGCTCATTAACTGAGAAATGTGTGTGCATAAACAGATTGATACAAGATTGGAAGTATAGATGTTCAAATTTATATTCCTCATGCTTTAAAAAAATCTTTCCCATGCAAGCCCCGGATTGTGGCTACTGGGCTAGCTACTATATGAAATGGTATGGCCAGGTCGTTGGGGAAATGTCCCCAGTGTACCAAAATCTGCTTTCTAGCTGATAAAACCTAAGATCTACTGGTGCACCTCTGTCAACTGCTTCATCTACACAGGTAAGAGAGGCCATTTGACCAAGTATAAATAATTTGCCTTATAACATATTCTGTCTGCATAATTCATATAGTATGTGCAACTATAAAATATTTTTTGTCACTAGATGGCACTCTTGAATGAGGTTTGTGATTTATTCCCGTGTTGGTATTTCGTTCACAAACAGTCATTTCCAACTTTTTTATTTTCATCACTTCTTTTATAATGTTATATTATTATAAAGTGGCATCAGAGATTCATACTGGGCTTTTATAAGAGCATTTTACCTAAATGGAGAGTGGAATAATTGCACGTGAGAACTGCTGCAAAGATAACGCAATGAATACTGAAGCTTTCTTTGCATAACATGCAAGCTCAATTCTAACAAATTAACCAGATTAACTTCTAACTTTAAGTTTTAATGTTCTGAACATAAACGTTATAGCTGCATCTACAGTAAGCATTATTTCCGAATGCCCAGGCCCTCCTTCGAATGAGTGCACAGCACATCTACACATGCCACATGATTTTTGAAAATGGAAAAGAAGGAACGCACCCCAGCATCCGAAATCGCTCTTCCAAACATGAAGTAGGAAAAGCCGCCCCTTTCAAAAGCTTATTTTGAAAGAAGGTGTATGTAAATGTTCTGTGATCCACTCTTTTGAAAGAGCAGGGTCCTCCATGGCAGCAGTCAACTGTTAGGCAGAGACGTGCTGTCCAGCATCTGTGGGGCTCTATGGTTTGTGCTTGCAGCAGCCCTTAAAGCTGCAAGCACCTGGAAACCCCATTGCAGGAAGCTGAGAGTGTGCAGGCAGCATCCATCACATGTGGTGCCCCTGCATGCCTCAGCGAGAGCCCCAGTGGCTACTGGGGCAGCATGGTCACCAGCCAGGAACATAAGGAGCCCCAGCCCCCCCACCCCCGCCCGAATGTGCCTGGGGGTCCAGCCAGGGGGGAAAAAAAGAGAGCCCCCTCATGGACGAAGTATGAGGTCTGGGACTTGTTGGGCCTATGGCAAGAGGAGGAGGTCCTGAGTGAGATGGGTATGAAGCAGCAGAATGCATGCTCTCCAGACCAGGTATGCAGCAAGGTCAAGGAGTTGAGGCAGGGGTATTCCCAGGCTTGGGACTTGGCCAGCCCTTTGGGGGCTGCTCCCACTTTGTGCCCATTTTACTGGGAGCGCCGAAGCCTCCTGGACCCACAGGACACTGCCTCCCCACGCTCCATACTCGACACCTCTGTGGAGGAGCACCAGACAGAGGAGCCTGATTCTCCAGGACCTTCGGCCAGCCCAACCCTAGCAGGATCAACACCAGGACCTGCAGCAGTGGCAGAGTGGTCCCGCGAAGAGGGGGACCTTGCGATAGATCTCTGTCCCGCACCTCCAGCTGTGTCTTGGCCAGCTGGGCATCCCCCGACCTCAGCAGTGGACCATCAGGTATGTACCTGACGGGGTACACCCTGGACTATAGGGCGGGGGCTACATGCCTGACAGAGGTTCCCCCCACAGTCCCAGTGGACCTTGGCTGGCCACAGCCAGGCTGTGGACTTCAGGATAGCGTCACCACCACCAGTGACCTTCAGCACCCACTCCCATGGACAATGCTCTGGCCCACTCCTGGGGGGGGACGGGATGGCCGGGGCCAGACCACACAAGGCACCCCCCACCCGGGGAACAGGGACCCCCACCACCACCATGGGCCTCCAGGGCTGCCCCACTGTCAGACAGCAGATGGGGACCTGCTGCCCACCGGGGGTCAGGGGGCGTGGGCCACGGGGCAGTGGTCAGTACTCACAACCTGTCCCTCTCTTCCCTCCTATCTCTGCAGCTGTTCCATCCGACGCGCTGGGAGAGCCTCGCACCCTCCATAGTGCCCGACAGCCTCCTGAAGGTGAGGGATGTGGACTGTGCGGTGCCATTAGCTGAACCAGGGCAACCCTGCTCCTGGAGGAGCCTCAGGCAGGTGGTGGACAACCACCACCTCTCCGCTTCCGTCCACTGGTAGGTGGAGGTGGCGAAGTGGCACCTCTGCTTTGAGGAGGGTGAGGCCACCTGGTGCCGGGCGGCCTGGGCTGAACTGATGGGTAACCGGGGGATGTGGCAGGCACCTTCAGGGAGCTCCTGGTCTGGATGACCCCTCCTGCCATTCCCTCCTCTCCCACCCACAGCCCCTCTGCTGGGGCCCTACCCCGCCAGCCCCCCTGGAGAGGGAGAGGCCCCTGCTGGGGCTGATCGCCCATCTGGGGTGGACCCCTGGCCCGATCTCCTCATCCTCCCCACATCCTCCCTGTCCCATTGGGGACCCCGGCACAGGCCCAAATTGTGGCACACACATGTGTTGTGGGCATAGCCAGGCCAGCCCACGTAGAAGTCCTGGAACCAGCCCTGGCTGTCCACCATGGCCTGCAGGACCACGGAATGGTAGCTTTTCCTCTTTATATATTGTCCTCCGCTATGCTTCAGGGTGTGGATGGGTATGTGAATCCCATCGAGGGCCCTGAAGTGATTCAGAAATGCAAAGCCTGCAATGGCTGAGTCCAGGTCCCCGATGTGCATCACCCTCTGGAGGAGCATTTTATTGAGGGTGCACACCACCTGCAGAGGGTGAGACATGCGCACCTGCAAGGGTGGGCAGGGTGTGCCAGGCCCTATCCTAGCCCCACCCCGGATCCCCAGTCTTGGCCCCCCCGCCTCCCAGTGGGTGTGTGGCCTGGCCCTACTTACCTCCATCATAATGGCCCTGACCATGGCCTTGCCCACACTGAATTGGTGTCCCATGGAGCAGTAGCTGTCTAGAGTGACCAGCTTCCAGACTGCGTTTGTGACCCTCTTCTCCACAGGGAGGGCACACTGCATCTGGGTGTCTTCATGTCTCAGCGCAGGGGACAGGCACTAGCAGAGCTCCAGGAAGGTCTGCCGCCGTATCTGGAAGTTGTGCAGCCACCGGTCGTCATCCCATTCCCCCATGACTAGGTGCTCCCACCAAACTGAGCTGGTGTGGAAGCTCCAGAGCCAGCGGAATGCCTGGGAGGCTGGTGCCAAAGGAGCTGAGGGTCTGGGGCATCCCCAGCTGCCCCTGGGGGAGCCTCCCCCAGCAGGAGCTGCAGGGCAGCCACCACTCCTGTGGCCAGCAGGGTGACAACTTCACTGGTGGCAGCAAGCAGGGTCTCTAGCTGCTGCTGGTTCATGCTCTGTCCTGTCGGCACTGTGTCTGCGGGGCTGGTAGCATCTCTGCAGGCCTCATGCTGTACTCCGCTGCAGAATCAGGAAGAGGGCCTTCTTTCGGAAGATTTTTCCAGAAGAAGGCATGTGTAGATGTTCCTGGACCTCTTCTTCTGAAAGAAGCGGTCCTCCATGGTGGCGGCCCGCGGGAGAGCAGGGCCTCTTTCGGTGCCTCCATGGTCTCCAGGTCCTGCAGCTTTTAAAGCTGCAAGGACCCAGAGACCCCGTGGCAGGAACCTTGAGCAGGTGAGACAGGCAGCATGTGCAGGGCTGCCTGCCACACTCCCCTGAGGCCCTGCAGTGCCCAGTGAGCCCCAATCCGCAGAGATGGCCAGCACCCCACACTGCTCAGGGGACCCCAGGAACCCAGATGAGGGCAGCCAAGACCCCGACCAGGCTCCAAAATGGAGGGCCCCCTCCTGGACAGAGCCAAAGCTTCAGGACCTCCTGGGGCTCTGGTGCAATGAGGTGGTACTCCGGGACACCAGCGGGCACCAAAGGAATGCCCCAGCTTTTGCCCACCTTGCCCAGGGCCTGGCTGCCCATGGCCACTCCTCATGGACACCAGAGCAAGTGAGGTGTAATGTGAAGGAGCTGTGGCAGGGGTACCTGTGGGCCTGGGACAGCACCCTGAGATCTGGCCATGCCGCTGCCAGCTACCACTTCTACTGGGAACTTTGGAACCTCCTGGCTGTGGATGGTGCCTTTCCACCCCAGGCCACCGTGGAGACAGCTGTAACTGAGCCCCCTGCTACACTGGAGGAGGAGGAGGGACCTGCCACTGTGGACGTCCCATCTGATGGGAAGTTCAGAGATGGGTCCCTCGTCATCATGCTGCCTTCCACCACCAGCAGCCAGGCCCCCTGCAGTCGGGCATCATCTGACATATACAAAGCCACCCTGAGTAAGTGCGCACCATGGTAAAGCACAGTGGGGGGGAAGGGGACACCTGGGCCTGGGCCCCGAAACCGTAAAGCCTGTCTCCGGTCAAGGCCCAGGGCGCACCCATGCCTGTGGGCAGCACCTGGCTCCCTCCCTCATGGAGTGCCCCCGAGCGTGCTGAGGCCTCTACTGGGCAGCATAGCTGCATCCAGAAGCCCCCACGACCAAGCACCCCTCCAGCCCGCAAGCCTGTTGCAAGGGTGGGCCACCATGGACAGTGCTCCGGCCCTGGCCCCAGCATCATGCCCCAGGGGCCACTGCAGCAAGTGCATGCAGGCCCACATGGTGGCCTCCCTTGGCACATGCCTGTCCCGTGGGTACGTGGAGCGGTTAACCAGCTGGGGAGACTGGGGCCATACCACCCAGGTCCCAGATGTGGCACTGACTCCCCCCTCTACCCTCATCCTCTCTCTCTCAACAGCGGCAGCATCTGAGGGCCAGGGCAGCCAGAGTCCAGCAAGCCCTGTCCAGGCTGGAGGATCCAGCAGTCCACCAGCTGGGCCTGGACCAGTCCCCGTGACATGGCAGCCACGGGTGCGCTGGAGTAAGTGCAGCTGCCGTGAGGGTGAGGTCGCAGCCTACACTGCAGCCCTCCAACACCAGAACAAACTCACCGAAAGGCGGCTGGCGCTTGACAAGACTGAGCTGCGGTGGAGGCAGGACACATGGGAGGAGGTAGTGGGGATGCTGTGCACCGTGTGTGGGGCCCTAGTGGGCCAGCACCCAGCCCCGCCCGCAGCTTCCACCACAGTCCCCCAGAGCCCTCCCCCCCCACTGGACCCCCTGCTGACCCCTTGGCTGCTCCTGTTCCCCCAGCCCATGACCCTGAGGCCTTGGGTGACGTACTGCCTCTGGGCCTGCCCAACTCTGCGCTGAGGGGCCTCGCAGCATGGCTTGTGGCTATGGTGGGCCCCCCTGGAGGATCTCCTGAGCAACGACCTGCCCCCCTCTGGCCCCTCCACTGAGGCTCGGCCAGGTGCTGACTGGCCCTACCTGCTGGTGCTTCCAGCCCCATCAGGGGACCACACACCAGGGGTGGGAGGGGCACCCCTGGGTGCCGGGGCTTGTGGCCTTCCACCCTGTTCCTTGATTAGGGCCCCCACCATTCCTGCCCCAGTTCCCATCCAAATTCAAGTGCCCCTGCCCCCTTACCCCCATGTGTATAATTCACTCTGCAAGAGGTTTTAGTTGTCACTTTTATAATTCCCTATTTACTATTTACATTGTTCACAGTTGTTAAAAGTTGAGGGTTAAATACATGTTTACATTTTGCACCCCCTGTATCCCTGATTACTGTGGCGGAAGGTGGGGGGTTGGGGGTGTGTGGGATGTGCACATGGTGGTGTGTGTGGGGGGGGGGTTGTGGGGAGGGGTGCGGGAGTTAGTAGTCCCCTTGCCTGAATGCCTCCCAAAGTGTCTCCCAGATCCAGAGCCTGTTACGGTCGAGCTGCCTGATGGTAGTGAGGGGCCGGCTCCGCCATCCAGCTCTGGGGCAGAGTCCCCTCACGTGCCTCAATGAGGTTGTTGAGCGTGCAGCAGGCAGCCATGACCTGAGGGACATTCTTCACCCCCACACTGAGGTGCATGAGGAGATACCTGAACCATGTCTTCAGATGGCCGAAAGCATGCTCGATGGGATACCAGGCCTGTGTGAGTCGGTCATTAAACAGCTCCTGGGAGGGTGTGAAGTGGCCCATGTATAGGTGCATCAACCAGGGCTGGAGTGGGTAGGCTGGGTCACCCATGAGGCAGAGAGGCACGCTTTCTTTGGGGCACGAATGTCCTGGCCTCCATCCTGTGGAACAGGGTGGAATTCCTCAGGATCCGTATGTTGTGTGCCCTACCTGGCCAGCTGACATAAATGTCCTTGAAGTTCCCATGGGCATCCACCACTGCCTGGAGCACAATGGAGTGGTACCACTTGCGGTTGAGGTATCAGCTGCCACTGTGGTCCAGGGCCTTGATGGGGATAAGTGTCCCATCTATTGCCCTGAAGCACTGGGGAACCCGAGTGCAGTGAAACCCTCGACGACTGCATCCAGGTCCCCGATGTGCACCAGCCACCGCATCAGCACGTGGTTGATGGCCCTCGCAACCCACAGAGGAACAGGTGCACTCATGGGCATACGCAGAGAGGTCCCTGCCCCCTTCCTCTTCCACTCTCTCCCTCCTTATCACCCCCCCACCCCTCAGGGGGACCCTTCTGGCAACAGCCATGTGCTATCCTCTCTGGGCTAGGCCTGCCCCCCCCCTGGCTCTGTCCTCTCCCAATTGGCGCCTGGGGCCCCCGAGCCCACCGGTCCCCTCCCTTCCGCTGGTGGGGCAGGGTCTGGGGCAGGGCTTACCTGGAGGACAACGGCCCTGACGCATGTGCCCACACCAAGCTGCTGCCCAATGGACAGGTAGCTGTCTGGGGTGGCCAACTTCCATATGGTGATGGCCATGTGCTTCTCCTGGGAGAGGGCCGGCCTCATCTAGGTATCCTGGCATCGTAGCATGGGGGCGAGCCAGCTGCTGATCTTGAGGAAGGTCTCTTTCTTCATCTGCAGGTTCTGTAGCCAGTGGTCATTGTCCCACTCCCCCATGACAACTCTGTCCCACCAGTCTGTGCTGGTGGCATAGGTCCAGATGTGTTGGATGGGTCGGAGAGGGCCTGGCAGGGGCAGTGGGGGTTCAGGATCCATGGGCTTGGGCCTCTGTCTCCACAGGAGGCTGAGGAGGGTGGCCAGGAGGATGGCTAGCCTGTGGGTGAGGGCAAGCCTGCTGTCCTTTGGCTGCTGGGGGTCCGTGGCTGCTGGTCAGCGGTTGCTGGATGGGGACCTGGGTCTGGCTTGCTGTGCACAGATGTGGCAGGTCTTGGCAGCATTTGCAGGGAGGGGCTGTTTGGGTGGGGCCCTTTAAGGAGCCGTATGGCTGGTGGCCCTGGAAGGGCTCCCTGGCTGTGCGACACTGTCTGTGTTGTTTCCTGCCCTGTTCTTCTGGAAGACCACTAGTGCTTGTGTAGATGCGCTCTTCTGGAAGAAGTGGTGGCTCTTTCGGGGTCCTGTTTGATGTGTAGATGTACTCTTCTGGATGATCATCTTCCAGAAAAAGTGCCTTGTGTAGAAACAGCTTCTGAGTGCTCTCCTGTCCTCCCTATCTGCTCTCATTTCCTCCAGCATGGTTCATCTCCATGCATCTAACAGTGCCCTGTCTGTATGGGTGGCTTGTGTGTGCTCCAGGAACATATCTTCCTGTGTGTGTTTTCCCCTTCTGATCTGTGCCAGTCTAACAGCTGGGAGGGGCTGGTGGGCATCAAAGAGCCCTTTGTTGCACACACTGCAACAAAACACTAGTGAAGGCCAGACATTAGGGAGATATGCTTACTGTAGAGTTAAGTTTTGCAACACACACATAATTTCATGAAAGGGAAACAATAGTGATATGCTATATACAAGAACACACAGCACAGTAGGTACTATTCAGATCTTAAGGGGTTCGCTTGATTCAGTTCACTTCAAGTTATGGTAGGGCACAGATTGGGGCATACTTTCAAGCCATGTCTAGGGCCATGGATTCCAAGAGCAGACTCTGCAGCTGTGCATGCTGCAAGCAGAGGGGATATGGTGGCTTTTGGGGCTGTGGGAGTCTCAGTCACTTTGAAGTGCCCATGGCTAAATTCATGCTGGCACTTCAAAGTTGCCGCGGGGGAGAATTAGCCTAATGAAGTGCTGCATATTCACCACAGCACTTCATTAGTAATCTCCTGTCACCCTGATGAACATGCCCCCTTTGAAGTTGGGGGCATGTGTAGACCCAGCCCATGAGTCATACGTATGGTGTTATTTTGAGTTTTACTTTTAACTCATGAAATAAATGCGTTTCCTTCCCACTGTCACATGGTGTTCCTATGTATTGATCTTCCTCCCTCCATTACAGATTTAGTTAAAAACAGACTACCTATCAAATTCAGTGGGAGTTCTGTCAGTTTGGTAGCTGCAGGGTAAGACCCCTAATGTACTGTGAACATACATGTTACTTTGCCTAATAGTTATATTTGTTGACAGTCCACAATTTGTTTTAGAGCTATAGGTTGTATTGTCAAATTCAAAGTCCACAACAGTTTAGCAGAATAAGGTCTTGCCAACCGTTAGATTAAAGATTGGAAACATTTTTTTTTACTAATGCCTTAAATTTTGACACAGATTGGTTACTTAAGTGTATCATTTAATGTCCCTTTAAATAAACTTCTTAATATGTAGAGGACTGAATTTCATGGAGATTTTGATGTCTTTGGCTCTCTTAGTAGCTTTTATTCATAAACGTAAAGTTTTGATTGAAACTTTGGAAATGCCACTCTGTGGTGCAGAAGGATGTCTGGTACTTTGGTCACTGCAGGCAACACATCTGGTAACTATAGATTTTCCATCACTTGATATACTGACATGGGCACAGGTGTCTGGATATCTTCGTTATGCTATTTTAGTTTCAGAAGTGTTGATAAGAATTTGTGCTTATTGTCAGCTCTTGGCCTTTGTTTGTCCTGTGAAGTTATTCTACTTTTCCTAAAATAATAGCATGATCTAAGTCTAAAATGGTTTTCTGTGTGACCCCTTTCAAGCCTATATAGTTCAATTAAGTGTGAATAAGGAAAAGATGTGTAGTAGCGCTCTGTGGTAACTTTTCTTTTAAAGTTTTACAACAATGTTTACTGATTTAATTGTGGGTAGGCTTCCAACCAATATAATTATTCTATATTAACTTTGTTTTTCCATAGTAGACTCAGTACTCCTGAATTAGTCTTGCTACTATCACAGCAAGTATTGTACATATTGAATATAGACATCTCTTTTAAGTTAACCGGTTTAAAAATATTAAGAAACTAGAAAACTCAGGTTTACATTTCACAAACGACAACTTCGTACAAGTTAAACGTGAAAGTTATCTCAGTAAACAATATGCATTGTTTCTCTGCTTGGAGTTTTGATTTTTAAATGTTAGTCTTATTGATTTCCTTTGTTAAAATGATTGTTTTTAGATGGATTTCTTTCTCACACTGATAAGTATACAGTGTCCCAGAAGAGATTCATATGTGAGATGGTAGTTGCAATCAATGACCAATTAATAGTTTAATTTATATGATAGACATCATTTTATTTAACATGGAATTTCTGGTATTCTTTGGCAGTCTGTAAAAAAATGTTCTGAGTGATAGTTTTTATGACTTTTTTGCATGTCATGAATATTATGTGAAATGCAATATAATAAAGGAAAACTCTAATTCAGCCAAGAGTTCTCTCCTCAGATAATTTAGACAAATGTCTAAAGAAACATACTTAAAGCCAGTAAGTTAAAACTGTTACTTACTCTTTCCTTTAAAAGCTCCCACCCATAATGCTGTGCAAACTATAATAGCCTCACCTGGGCAAAAAAGTATATCCTCATATTTCTATACAAGCAACTTTTCTCTCTAGGGCCAGAGTAAAAATTGGATGAATTACAGAAAAGATTTTTGTTTAAATATGTGTAGAATGCTTTCCATATGCAGTACATATTTGTGATTCAAAAAGAATAAAAACAGATTGTCTTTACGATCCTAGCTAAGCTTTGCATCTTCCAACATATTTAGAAAAGTAGGTGCATGAATCATTCATTTCTCTCTTTTTAAGGAACAGGGTAAAGTTCTTCATTACTTTATCCTTTGGCCTAAATAAAAAACCTGACATTTTGTAGCAAGAATTGCTTTTGAGCACCAACCAGTATTCTCAGATGGAGCCCTGCACATTCATTAATGGAACGTCTTGCAGATGTGGATGGTATTAAGAAAAGATTTTTCCAACCATTTTCCAATGACTGACCTGTCAGAACTTTGCCAGGAAAAGGAAATGTATCCTTTTAAAATACTCAATATATTCTGAGCCAGATCAAATGTATAGTGTTCCCAGGGTTGGATTTATACACGGTCGTGCCTGAAAAATAAGAATCTGGAAAAAGGTTGCTTAACGGATGATGGAAACTGCAAGTGAATATTGCAGTAACAAATTAAAGTAAAAGGTAGGAAATATGTTGCATATTTCTGTAGTGATAAATACTTGTAGGATACAGGAATGTGAAATCACCATCTACAGAGACAAATTCACACCTATCCTGAAAAATATAAAGGTAATGAAGATGGAAACAGAGCGGCAAAGGACAGAGCTCATTGTGGGTTTTGATCCCTACAAGAGAAGAAAACAGGCACATAATTGATTTTGGGGGAGAGACTAGTAATGAAAGAAAAGGGAAGGGGGTGTCAATGGTCTTTCATTATTGTCCAGTCTGTGCAGGTGACAGGGGAAGTAATATATTGTTTATCTCCCAGATGCCCACAAAAGACTGTGCTAACGGTCTTCATACTGCTTTAATATCATGCCGAAGATTAGTTAAGATGTTTTTTTATTTTTTTTGTACCTTCATCTTGGCAGACTTAAAAACAGTGACTTTTTAATGTAACCATGCTGCTCCAGGGTCCCATCCGTGCTTGGCCTCTTCACCCCATTGCCCTGCCTGCCACTTACACCAGGACCTCAGGGGATGGAGAGAAGAATTAAAGAATGTTAAAAGAAAATTGAATGAAAGTATGAGACTTGCTCTTCTTGATAGATCTTCCATTCCTGCTACTGCTTTGGTATTGCAGAGGAAATGTGGCTAAGGGTACAATGTCTTAACCTAACTAGGGAATTCCACTACAATTACTGTTCTGCTTCTTTAAATGCATACTTTTCAGCATCCACCACACAGTATGTGTGTAAAGCACAGTTTAACAATGACTGGGATGGATAAGTTGGCTGAGGTTTTGAGTGCTAATCCGTTTAAGAAGAGTTAGCCTTGAAAATACTGAGGTAGAGTTTTAAGAAAGTCTGCTGAAGTTCTTTATGATTTTTCCTTCCTTGTCTACAAAACATTATTGATGAATGAGTAACTACTCTACTTTAGCCAAATGCTTTCTGTCTTTTCCTGCCACTCATTCACACTTTATAGCTCTTTTAAAGAAAAGTGCCTCATTTCATGAACAAGATAAACAGTGCTCAGTTATTAAATCAGTATTGTGTAGTAAATTAGGCTGTTAGTAGGACCACTCCTCATTTGCCATAGTTGGAAAACGTGTGGTGATTAAGAGGGCACATGAGAAGAAAGACAAGTAGCAAGCTGGGGTTAATGTAGGTGTGACCCAGGAGAACTGGGTTACAGGTATTCGTTAGGTGTCTGTTCCTCATTTTCTGGGGGCTCAACTTACATAGGGCTTGATCTTTAAAAATACAGAGAACTCAAAGTGCAGCAGTAGTCAGTGGGAATTGAAGATGCCCAGCACTTGTGAAAGTCAGATCTTGGGTGTCCCAGGGTATGCATCCGATCTCTGAATCATCTAAAACTTAGTTGGCACCTCTGAAAATTTTGAAATTAATGTCTCTTTACCACAGTTCTCCTACTGTAAAATGCGAATATTATCTCCCTGCTTCACAGAAGTGAAATCTCACAAATATTAATTAATGTTGCCGTCAGCATGATAATGAATGCAGTAGAAAGAAAAAAAAAAAGCTATTAATTTCCCAGTTAGCTTTTTCTGTGACACTCATCGCTACATCAACTTTTTCACAAATATTAATTTATCTTCACAAGGCCCCTCAAAGTAGGGATGTGGTAAGATGTGGAATTGAGACATAAAAGCATTAAGGCCAAAACTTTCTCATTCTTGTTCACTTTCAAGATTTCCCCTTCAGCATGTGGCCCGTGCTTTGTTTACTGCAGTACATTAAGCCTTGGCCACCTCTTTGAGAGAGACAATATTGAATACCTACTTCATTCACTAATCACTGCCCCTTTATTTCAATGAGTCACTAGTTCATCAAGGTAGCTAAGCATATTCATGACTAACAATATGAGCTATTTTGTCTGTATCAAGCTTAAATAAGCATAAGTACCTTTTTGAATCAGGGCCTGAATGAACCTGCAAATACAGTATGTGATCATGCTCATAATGAATTAGGCAATGCCGGCATATTCCTAACATTTGTTCATTTGAATCCGAGCTTTAATAATGTTCTTCTACAATGTTTTTTGGTGTATAATTATAATGAAAACTGTTTTCTCTTAGAGGGGGAACAAAGAATAGATAAGTTTCCCTAGCTGGTTATCTCTCAAGGATTGTGTGTGAAAATAAGTTTCAATTAAGTTCTGCTTTTGTCTTGCTTGGTCTTAAGCTTGATTGCGACTTGGAAATGGGAGGATCACAGATCAAATACGTTTAATTTTGTTTCACTGGAGTTTGCTACACACCAGATTAAATCAACTCAGCTCAAGAAGGGGATGTTTATATATTGTTCTGCCCTATGGTATTCAATTTCACTTTCAAAGAAATGAGCATAGGAAAAACAATGCAGAGTTGTATACTTTATAGTAAAAAGTCATATTTCACTTTGGTCTGACATTTTTAATTTTTTAATCAGGGAAAGGAATTATAGGAAGTAGTGTTTAGATTATTTGAGATACGTAATTGTTTTTAGCAAAATATATTTGTACATTATTAACCTGATGAAACCATTTTTACAAAAGAGAAATTCCACTTATTTCAATTTGACTTGAACTGAAGGGTGAAGGGAGGAGGGGAGCAAATTACTAGTAAGTGTCCTGCCTGAGATCACTATGAATATCAAAGATAGGGAAGCTGTCTGTGTCTAATGTGTGAGGTAATTGCTATCTCTGTTAAGATCTAGCCTCAATGTATCGAATTCGAGAGTAAACTTCAGTTCATGTTTCCCTTTGTAATCTGCTGTTAAAGTCTCTTTGTTGTAAAACACATATTCTCAGGTCTTTAACAGTACGGCCCACTCTGTTGAAATGCTCGCTGACAGGTTTATGTGTATTCAGATTCCTAATTTCTGCTTTGTATTAATTCATCCTTTGGTGAAGTGATTGTCCAGTTTGTCCAATATATATATAGCAGAGGGGAATTGCTGGCATATGATGGCATATATAACTTTGGTTGAGGAACACAAGAATGAGCCCCTAATCCTGTTTTTTTTTTTTTTTTTTTTTTTTTTTTTAAAAGACAAATCCAGTGGGAATTACAAAACATTTCTTTCTGGCCAGCATTTGGGCAAGGAACTTAACATACCAAACTTTAAGTAGGAGAGCAGTTTAGTTGACTTCAGTGGGGTTAGGGATATGTTGAATGGGGATCTCAGTATGCAGCTATGTCCCTGTTGATCACCTCATCTCCTGCTTAGTCTGTGGAGCCTGTGGGAGTTTCCAGAGCCAGCATTCTTCTTCCTCGTCACTGCCACCACTTAGGCAAAGACAGGAGGCAAATTATTCTTTGTGACCTAGTGGCCATCTGCTTTGATAGGGAATAGGTAATGGTTTGTAAAAATGTTGTTGACCTTTTGACTCTTTTCCTCTGGTTAAAATGATATGCTTAATTTTAACATGTCAGGATACATTTAGGCAGTGCATGAGTGGGAATTTTGCCTGAGTCAGGATGTGGGGATCAGAACCTGCAAGTATCGTATGCGAGGAATTCCAAGATTATTCTGTAGAAACACTCATGAACAATAATGACTGTTGCTTGACTAGTTTTCCACAATAAAATATACTCATTTTAATCAAATAGTGCTGTTATTTTTAGTGAACATCTGCTATTTTTAACATTCTTTTTGGGAGAAGAGAAAAACCTTTATAAGGAGAGAACAATAAATATTATTGTCTTATAGTATGTTTTAGACATGTGTTAGGATGAAAACAATAACCACGGGCTGGTACTACAGAAATCTTTCTATACACCATTAGAGTGTAGCATTGTTCTTTAATATTCTTCATTACAGTTATAGATTATTTAGAGCCTGTACACTTCTTAGTCAATAAACACACATCCAGGGCATGCAAAAAGTTCATTTTCCATGGGTTTTGGACAAATTAAATTAGATGAGAGAATGCAATGTAGTGGTAATGCAAAGGCTAAAAAGTAACACACATTCGCTGTAACTTGAGCACAACTCAAAATGTTTTCTGTTAAAAGTTTTCTGTTAGAAATAACTGACATTAAAAATACATCAGTATTTTTTTGTCCAAGGGAAACTCTTGTGAATTGCATCAGTGTTATGACAATGCTGCTTTTTCACCAATGTTTTGGGAAATTAACAAAACAAAAAAGCAGTCCTGTAGCACTTAAAAGACTAACAAAATGACTTATTACGTGATGAGGTTTCATGGGGAAGACCTACTTTTTCAGATCTGGAACTTTAAGGTGCCACAGCTTTGAGCATTCAATAGGTGTTTAATATTTAGCTAACATTGCAAATGCAAGGGCCTGATGGATGAGAGATGTTTGTTTTTGTTCTTGACATTTGTATCAGCCTGGACCTTGTTCTTGCTCCAAGTGAGCAGTCAATGGGAGTTCTGAGTATTTGCAATCTAACAGAATTGTGGGAACAACAGCCACAACAGGCTTGGGAAAGTTGCAAGTGGAACCTGGCTCCTCACGCCTGACAGAGTGTGGTCAAGGACGGAAAGGGTGGGACTTAGGGTATTCAGCCCTTAGCACCACTCAGACTATGACATTGCAAGCCCCTACCCCTGCTCCCTCAGAGCCATACTGCCATGGTTTTTCAAAAGGGCCTCCCTTTCCCTTCCCCACTCCCTCATTGGCAGGCCTGTCATAGGACTGATTTCTTTGAGCTCAGTCCTGAAGCCAAATGTGCCCAGTTTTTATTGTCATAGTCTCAAGCAGGTATGTTTTCAGATCAACTTAGCTATAGTTTAGCACTGCTATAACCTGCCACATAGAGGTGGCAATGTGCTATTCTCTTTCGTGCATGTTGGGCTCCCCTATGTTAACTACGTGTGGCTGCATGGGAAGTATGTTTTGTCTGATATATCAAATGCTGCTTGCTGTGATCAGTTAATCTCAGAGGGCCCCATTCTATTACGTTTTCTCACAATGGGTAGTATCTTGCATTATGAGTAATCAAGGGAGTACTTGGAAAATAAGATACATCTCAGCATGAGCAAAAGTGAAGAATCGGCCCTTTGTTAGCAGCAAACACACTAGCCAGACAAGCTCCATTTTGGCTTTTATAGAGTCCACTAGAAGGCTTCGTTTGATGCAGTAATCTCTAGGTATTTTTCATTTGGGTTGACCCGTCTGGAAAACAATTCCTGTCTGCATTTCAGTCTTCCAATTATCTGACTTAGAACACTGGACTCTTTCCATGTCCAATTATTGAGTAAAAGTATACACATTAAGTAGCATCCTGGCACTTGGCTGTCTCAAGTCGAAAAGGGGAAGGGGCATATTTTCCTCTTCCTATTAATGTAATACAGGTGTCACACAACAAAGCTTCATAATTTTTCTGTGATATTTCAAGGTATTCTGACAACACTTCATTATGTCTCGGTTTGGCTCCCTGCTAGATGCCTACAGACATCCTAGCAGATCACACTATTACAGCACTTTTATTCACGGATCCCAAAGCATACTAAAAAAGAAGACTTCATTTATTAACCATATCGTGCAGCTGGGGAAAGTGAGCCACAGGGAAGTTAAACGAATTACTTAAGGTCATGCAACCAATCTTTGGCAGAGCTGGGTAGTGAACCAAGGTTTCCCAATTTATAGTCCATAATTTTAAATACTAGACTACACGACCTCTGACAAACTTTATCTCAGACGATGCTACTGCGGAACAAATTTGGGAAGACACCAAAACAGCCTGGAAAGAAACCTGCAATAAAACATTGGGAAAGAGGACAAAGTGTCAGAAAGAATGGATGACAGCAGAAATTCTGAGAAAAGTGGAGGAACAAAAAGGACAGACAAGCAGCAATCAAAAACAGCAAACAGGAGCAGCCAAGTGGAAGCTCAGAGACGGTATTCAGAAGCCAACAGAAAATTTAAAAAGGCTGTAAAACAGGACAAGAAAAACCTTGCGCAGTAAGTGGAACAAGCTGCAGGACAGAGAAAGAGCTGTGTGACATCAAAGGTAAGCTAGCTGGGTCATAGCATACAGTGGATCAGCCAGTACAGGATGAGGAGGGGGTGTGTGCTAATGAACCCAACTGAGCAGGTCAGAAGATGGAAGGAAGACTTTGAAGAACTACTGCACCACCCTGCCTACATGGAACCTCCGGAGTTACCATCTGTAAATATACCTCTGCAAATGAACAGCAGCAGACCTACAGAACAAACAAACAAACAAACAAACCAGAAAAGCCATTGCCATCTGAAAAGCAGAAAAGCACCTGGTCCAGACAACATCCCCACAGAAGCAATCAAGGCAGCTAGTGAGACATCAGTCAACATGAAGTATAATCTATTTGGGAAAACTGAGGAGATCCCACAAGGCTGGAAACAAGTAGGGATGGCTGGCCACAGTATCAGAAAACCATCATCCAGCATAGTCCATCAAGCTCTTTCATGGAACTTGCAAGGAAAATGTAAAAGAGGAAGACTTTGAACAATGTGGAGAAGATCTGCTGAGGATAACAACTGGGGCACTCCTGCAGTCAGCTGGAAGTTTTGTCTCGAGACAGAGTGAAGTGGAGGAAATTTGTAGAATGTCTTATGGTCCACTCGAAGTATAAGGGTTTAAGTCAAGTAAGTCAAAGTGAGGTGCACATGATAGCTTGAATATGACGAAACAATAATGACTTGAAGCTATACAAAGCAGAAGGGTCAAGAATGAAGAGAACTGAATTTCATAAAACAGAAGAGAGAGCACTTCTTAGGGAGTTTTTAGAAAGAAGTGACAGCTGCACAACTCCCTGTATGTAACTCTGTTGAGCTCCTTCAAAGATCACAGCCTTTTCCTTTTATACAATCTGATATGAAAAATCTAATGAATAAAAATTATCTGCTCTGGTCTGAGTCCTGATTCTCTCTTGTTATATAGGGTCAGAGGTCTTTCTGAACAATAGAAACATACATGTGAAATCTTTTGTGATAGCTGGACAATAGAAGCTAATTTACTTTTTTTTTCATTCTCAGACAAAAACTAAAGATGGGCTACGACTGACTACATTTCAGTAATTTAGTGTACAAAACGTGGAGATATTGTTATTTATGCCTAAAAGAAACCCATAAAATCATGAAATTCAAACTCTAGATTTCTTAAGTTTAACCTTTGCATATTAAGGTATGGAAATGAACAGTTAAGGTACTCAACATGGTGCAATAACTTAACAGTTAATAATACTCATGTTGTACATAAGGGTAGATTGACTGATTTGGAGTACTCAGTTCCCACTTCATGGCCGAGTTATGGTTTTATACATGTCCAAAATCTCTGTTTCCATATCTTGAAAGAAAAACCCACCATGGTGAGGTTAACTCTGAATATTCTGGGTTTCTAATGCTTATTTTGGGCATAAATAAAATATCCCTGAATTTTTAACTCTAATTTTCTTATTCATACTTACAGCCTTATCTCCCATAATTTGACAATGATTTAAGAATTAATTTAAACACCAGGCCAGCTGTGTAATCTGGAACAGTTCCCAAGAATCCATCTTCAAACTGTTTTTGAGTTACCAGAGGCTCCGTAGCATGAGATTACTTCAGTTTAAATTTGAAGATATTTAGTTTGAGGGTTCTTTTTGCACCTATTAACATATGCAACAATAGGAATGGACTCATAAGTGAAACCTTGAGGCTGGTCCTGCACTCCATTTTAGCAAAGATTCCTCAGAGCCTGACAGTGTTTCTGCAAAACTGCAGGTGATCATTAAACAGCAGCTGGGTGTTTACTCTTTTAAATGAGATCATTCGATCAACATACATCAGCTACAGATATGAAACGCAGAAGTGTGTGGAAGAAGAAAAACAAAGGAGGTGCCTAAGCAGAGGTCTGCTTCTCCCAGTAAACGTCTCAGAAGGTATTAGGAAGAACCCTTTTGTGGTAAGTGTGTGTGTGAATATATTTTGAAGCTATAGTCATATTGATAGTTCAGTGATGACAAATGTAAAGAAACGTCACACATCATATGAAAGTTTTATTTTTTCATTTTTCTGTTTTTGTTGAATTTACATTCACATTTTTCAGTTCCTCTGCATCCATCTTCCTTTTTTAAGGGGGAAGGGTAAGAAGGAGCTTGGGCAAGGGTATGATCAATTCATGTTTTGATTTGTTTTGCAGGTTGGTATAATCTTTTTAGGAATTACATTGCTGTATGTAAGAGAAGAATAAGATTAAGGAATTTACAGTTCTTCTTCGAGTGGTCCCCGTGGGTGCTCCACAATAGGTGTCGGGCTCGCCTGGTGCCGCAGATCGCAATTCTTCCAGCAGTTTCTCCTGGATCACGCATGCACCGGCGCGCGCTGCTCCCCGCGCGCCCCCGGCCACATGCGCGATCCGGTCCCTGCCAGTTCCTTCTCAACTGCCATCGGCTGCAGACGGAATCCGCTCAGGCTAAGGCCAGAGTCAGATAAGATAGCTGTTTTTCGTGTAATTTGTTGTTTTTGTCACTTAAAAAAAAGAAAAAGGAAAAGAAAACAAGGACAAAGAGAATATCAGCAAAAAAAAAAAGAGAGAAAAAAGAAAAGAGAGAGGAGCGAAGGAGAGAGGAGCGGATGAGAAGGCCACTTAGGTCACCCACTGCCCCGCAGGCCTGTGATCGCTATTTGGGGCAAAAAGGCACTGATTACACGCTAAGTACCCTATTAACAGTAAAGGACTTGCCACAATGGCCTCCTCAGGTTTTAAAAAGTGTGAGTCATTCCGTGAAGCTATGCCGGCCTCCGATGGGCATAGTGAACGCATCCACTGCTTGGGGGAATCACACATTACCCAGAAGTGTTCTCACTGTGCTAAGCTCACAGCCAGGGCCAGGAAAGACAGAGAGATGAGGCTTAAAATGCTTTTGTTTGATAAGGCTCTCCAGCCCGAGTTGCCAGAGAAGCCTTACCCAGAAGAGCCCTCTGGGTTGCATAAGAGGAAGGCAGCCTCTCTGACCTCCTCGGTGCAGAAATGGAGGAAACTCTCCCCGGCTCGATCCTTGCTGGCGAGTTCAGCGAGCAGGACGAGCGGCGCGTAGAGCCCCCAGCCGCGAGCTCAGGGAAGTGGCAGCGCAGCAGCGCACATGGCAGAGCCTGAGCCTCCGATTACACAACAGCTGGCACACAGGGCACCGAGAGCGCCAGCAAGGCAAGCACCAGAATCAACGGCACTGCCACGGGTGGCACCGGCCCCCGCGGCACCAACAGTGCAGGGACACCAGGCACGGAGCCTGCAGGCGCCGGAGGAAACTACCTGCGTGGCACCACAGCTGAGTGTGCCGAGCGTGGCGCCAAGATCCCCTGCACGGGAGGGGGCGGTGCCGGCCCCGCAGGTGAGGGGCAAAGCTAAAGCAAAAACCTGGCACCGCAGCCCATCTATGGACAGGGCTGCGCTGCCTTTAGCACCAAGCCCTCCCCCCGTGATACACACGCTGCACCGAAGGCCTGGGACTCCACCGGCTTATCCAGAACCTCCCTCTCCATTCCTCCAACCGATGTCACTATGGCTTGGGGCACCTTCAGCTATGGTCATCCTCATCATGCTGAACACAGACACTGCAGGCCTACATCCAGGGGCAGGTCCCCCCCGCTGCTCAATACCCCCGTGTACACTCTCGATCTGGAACGGAAACACAGTTGTCTCAAGGGGAGTTAGTTTTAGAACCCCAGGACTTACCTTCACAATCCTCCAGGGAGCAAGTGTATCATCGACCACAGGAGCCTGAGAGTTTGAGGGAGGTTTACCCCAGTGGTTCCTCCTCATCCTCCCCAAATGGGGCCATAGTCCCCGGGGATGTCTTCCCCCCCCGGATGACCTTAAACAATTTCAAGAACTATTCAAAAGAGTGGCTTTCACGCAAGATATTCAAATGGCAGAGGTGCAGGAGAAACATCACAAACTCCTGAAAAATTTGAGACCCCCAGCTTCATCCAAAATTGCTATTCCGCTGGATGAAGCCATTATGGAGTCAGCCACTACCATATGGCAGACTCCGGCCTCTATCCCGCCTATGAACAAGAGAGCGGATAAGAAGTATTTCATCCCGGCAAAGAGCATGGAGTTCCTTTTTAGTCACCCACAACCGAATTTTTGGTGGTCGAATCGTCCCAGCAGAGGTCGAAGGCCTCTCAGTACAAATCGGGGGGATCGGACAAAGATGCTAAGAAGCTAGAGCTGTTTGATAGGAAGGTATATTCTTTCTCTACCCTGCTATTGAGAATGGCAAATTACGCGGCACACCTAGCAAACCACAACTTTGATAATTACTCCAGGCTTACTCCCCTCATGGATTCACTCCCGGAAGACAAGAAGCCAGTGTTAAAGGCGATTGTTCCAGAGGGCTACGCAGCATCATGGACGGGAGTACAGATTGCCCTGGACGTGGCGGATACGACGGCACGTTCAGCAGCTACAGCAGTGGTCATGCGTACAGAATCCTGGCTCCAGACGTCTGGTATCCCCAGAGACCTGCAGGCGAAGATCGTGGATCTTCCCTTTGATATACAAAAGCTGTTTGCAGACTCCACCGACTTGGTCCTCCATTCTAGTAAAGCCTTGAGAGCCACACTTAGAACCTTGGGCATTTATACTCCCCCATACAGGAAGAAAAAATTTTACCCTCAGCAAAGACGCTACATTTATCAACCACAGCGTGCTCAATATCAACGAGGCTACGACCAGGGGCGCCATCAACAGCAGCAGCAGTACAGAACTCCCAGGCGATGTTCTCAACAAAGCCGTACGCCTTCGGAGCAGGCCCAAAGGCAACAAGTTTGACGGGTATGTCGGGGGCTGCACTATCAATACCATCGCTCAATGCCACTCTCATCTCATGTTCCATCATCGCTTCAGACCATTCCACTCCCAATGGGAAAAGATCACCACAGACAAATGGGTGCTGGAGATCATAGCTACGGGTTACACGATCCCCTTCCAGTCACTCCCACTGACGAAGCCTCCCACCAGGCCTCACCTCAGAGACGCTGCCCATGAGGCGAGGCTCAAGCAGGAGGTGGATCACCTTATGTTTATAGGGGCGGTGGAAAGAGTGCCGGAAAAATTCCAGGGGAAAGGTTTTTATTCACGCTACTTCCTAACAGAGAAGAAAACAGGAGGCTGGAGGCCCATCCTTAGATCTTCGGGGCCTCAACCGTTACTTGCGCAAGCAACATTTTCGGACAATCACAGTTGCCTCTATACTCACGGCACTGGACGATGGAGACTGGTTTGCAGCCGTCGACTTACAAGATGCTTACTTTCATATAACAATCCACCCGGCACACAGACGCTTCCTCTGCTTCACGGTTGGCAGGGAGCACTTCCAGTACAGGGTTCTTCTGTTCGGCCTTTCTTCGGCTCCCAGAGTCTTTACCAAAACCCTGGCACTGGTGTCAGCCTACTTGCACAGACAGGGGGTGTTTATTTTCCCATATCTGGATGACTGCCTGCTGAAGGGGGCCTCGAAGGCAGAGGTCTTACGCATGATACGCATCACAGCGGACACGTTTTCTTCGCTGGGCCTAGTTATCAACCTCGCAAAGTCAAAGACCGAACCCACACAAGATTTAGGGTTCATGGGGCATGCATAAACTCTTTCACAGCAAGAGTATACCTGCCCGACGCCCGCTTCCGCGCCATCAGTGCGCTGGTGCAGGTCATCACATACAGCCCCACAGTGCCAGTCTTAACGTGCCTACAGCTGTTGGGCCACATGGTGGCAGCGACGTTTGTGGTACAGAATGCCAGGATACACATGCGAAGCCTGCAGCATTGGCTGGCGAGCGTTTACAAATCGGCATTCCATACTGTCCACAGGGTGGTGTTGCCAACGATAGAGGTGCACAGATCCCTGGTGTGGTGGGAAAATCCCAAGAATCTGCAAGTGGGGCTACCCTTTCACCAAGCACAAATTTCTATTTTTCTTCCTACCGACGCCTCCCGCATAGGATGGGGAGCGCACATCGGCGACAAGGTGACGCAAGGGCTATGGTCCCCTGCGGAACAGACACTGCACATAAACATACTGGAGCTCAGAGCAGTGTTCAATGCCTGCAAACATTTTCGAGAGTACCTGCACGGCAAAGTAGTTGGGCTCAATACCGACAATACCTCCACTATGTTTTACATCAATCGACAAGGAGGAGCACGATCCCATGCTCCATGTGCGGAAGCAGTCCGATTGTGGAACTGGTGCATCGCCAACAACATAACGTTGAAAGCCTCGTACTTGCTGGGCGCTCACAACGCGAAAGCAGATCAGCTGAGCAGGCGCTTTGCACTCATGCACGAATGGCAGATCCGCTCCGATCTGCTACGGCGCATTTTTCATACATGGGGGTTTCCCCAGATTGATCTGTTTGCCACCCAGTACAAGAAGAAGTGTCCCCAATACTGCTCCAGGGCAGGAGTGGGACGGGGGTCCCTGGGAGACGCATTCATGATTTCATGGAGGGACCCTCTACTTTACGCGTTTCCCCCCACAGTGCTTATCCACAAGGTTCTGCAGAAAGCCAGAAGGGACAGAGCTCGCATGATACTCATAGTCCCAAATTGGGATCGGCAGCAATGGTTTCCCTTGCTTCTGCGCATGTCGGACCGCCCACCGCTTCCTTTACCGTTGGCACCGGACTTACTCACGCAGGCTCAGGGGTCCTTAGTGCACCCGCACCCTCAGGGTCTGCGTCTGCAAGCATGGTTAATCCATGGCTCAGCTCCTTAGAGAGCATGTGTACGGAGGGAGTACAACAAGTCCTGGAATGTAGCCGAAGGACCTCCACCAGGAGGATTTACAAGCAGAAATGGACTCGATTTACAGCCTGGTGTTCCGCGAAGCAGTTAGCTCCCCTTGACGTTCCTATATCTGTAATACTAGAATACTTATTGGACCTCAAAAGAGGCGGGCTTTCTCTATCCTTGCTAAAGGTCCACCTCGCCGCTATATCAGCCTTTCGGCATACAGAGGAAGGGCCCACTGTATTCGCCCATCCTATCGTCACAAGGTTCTTGAAGGGGCTGGTAAACCTGTACCCCCTCGGAAACCGCTTCCACCATCGTGGAGTCTGGACTTGGTGCTCAGCACGCTATTGGGTCCACCTTTCGAACCATTAGCTACAGTTCCCCTCTGTCTCCTTACGATGAAAACAACCTTCCTCCTTGCGATTACGTCAGCCCGCAGGGTGAGCGAGCTCGCAGCAGTGATGGCAACGCCGCGCTGCACAGTATTCTCAAAGGAGGTGGTAACCTTAAGTTTGCACCCAGCCTTTGTTCCAAAAGTTTCTTCGGAGTTCCATCTTAACGAACCAATAGTTTTACCCTCGTTTTACCCGAAGCCTCACAGCTCCAGCAAGGAGGCACGCCTGCATCTCCTGGATGTGAGGAGGGCGTTGGCCTTCTACATAGACAGAACTAAGTCTTTCTGGAAAACGGACAGGCTTCTAGTCTCTCTTGCTCCCAGGTCAAAAGGAGAAGGTCTCTCTTCACAGAGAATCTCAAAGCACATTGTGTCCTGTATAAAAATGTGCTACAAACTTTGAAAGATTCCTTTGCTGGCCCCGCCTAGGGCTCACTCCACCAGGGCGGTGTCGGCGTCAACAGCCTTCTTCAAGGGCATCGCGTTAAAAGACATCTGTAGAGCGGCAACCTGGTCATCCTACGACACCTTTGCCAAGCATTATGCCCTGCATTGGGTATTCGAAGAGGATACCCGTCTGTCGACAGCAGTCCTCTCGGCGGCAAGCTGCACATGAACCGATTACCCACCTCCTTACTTGGGTTACTGCTGGGTAGTCACCTATTGTGGAGTACCCACGGGGACCACTCGAAGAAGGAAGAGAAGTTACTCACCTGTAGTAACGATGGTTCTTCGAGATGTGTCCCCGTGGGTGCTCCACCACCCGCCCATCCTCCCTGCTTTGGGTCTCTGTCTGGTGTTTTTCAGGAGCATTCGAGGCGGTTGGTCAAGGAACTGGGGGGGACCGGATCGTGCATGTGGCCGGGGGCGCGCGGGGAGCGGCATGCGCTGGCACATGCGCGATCCAGCAGAAACTGCTGGAAGAATTCCGATCTGCGGCACCGGGCGAGCCCCACACCTATTGTGGAGCACCCACGGGGACACATCTCGAAGACCCATCGTTTCTACAGGTGAGTAACTTCTCTTTTCTCTACCTGCACCTTCCTTTTCCCATCTGAGCCTCATCGTCGTCATCTACAGCCATGGGCTCAGCGCCCATTGGTGTCTGATGCCTCTCTCATGATTTCTGTCGATCTTTTCCTGTCCAGTGTGGAGTGGCTTAGTTTCCATAGACTAGCTGTGCACCAATCTACTATATCATCCACTCATTCTCTATGGGGGTCTGCCTCTTCTATTTGAACCATCCATTGTGCTGAATATCAGGGTCTTAATATTTTTTGTTCGTTGCTCATTCTGCACATATGCCCAAATAAATGTAACTTGCATTTTCAAGACACTCATCTTAGCTCCTAAGCTAATGAATTTCCTTTTCCAGATCTTATCCATCGCCTTCAAACTCACTCTTGCTTTCTCTATTATAGTTGCTATTTCCTTCTTACAGACTAGATCATACCTTATGTTGCTCCTCAGATATGTGAACTTCTCTACATTCTCTAGTTCAATTCCATTTACACTGATCTTCTTTCCAATTTCTTTATCTCCAAATACTATTGTATCAGGTTCTTTTTCTTAGTAAAAGAGCTAGAGGAACATTGTTAGGATACAAATCAGTGAGTGTAAGAATGATGGTAGGGAGATTCGAAACAAAACCATTCAACATCTCAGTCAGTCAGGTGTATGCACGCATGTCAGACAGTCACGAGGAAGAGATGGAGCTATTCTAGAAAGACTTGACAAAGACGTTGGAGGAGATGCCGAAGAGAGGTGTGTTGATCATCAGAGGAGATTGGAATGTGAAGGTCGGCACAGATAACGAAGGTTGGGGAGAGACATGGGAAGATTTGGGTACAGAGAAAGGAACAAAAGAGGCAAGAAACTACTAGAGTTTGCTATGGAGCATGAGATGGTGATCTGCAACCCAAGATTCCAGCAAAAGGACTGTAGGACATTGACATGGCAATTGAATGATGGAAAGTCCAAGAACATGATCAATATGATTTTGGTAAGAAGATGGGTAACGTCAGTACAGCAGTACTGAACTTTCCATGGAACAGATATAGACCCGGACCACAGTCTAGTGATCTCAGACAACAATATGAAACTCGAAAAAGTGTAATGTGCAGTTTAAGAAAAGAAGCAATGTGGCAAAGCTAGGCAAGGAAGAAATAGGGAATGTGTACAGAGCATCTCTCAAAGAGAAGATTAGGAATGTGGGCACAGAGAAATGCCTAGATAAGAGAGTCAAAGTGGGGATAGCCATGGGGCTAGAAAAAGCAATTGAGCGACTTTCTGGAAGAAGAAAAGATCAAGAAGAAGTGGATTACTCAGGAGATCCTGAAGTTGGTCCAAGAGAATAGAGTGTTGAAGATCAGAAGGGATGTTTCTGAGAGGGCAGAACAGCATTATAGAGTGAAATGCAATGAGATAAGGAAAGTTGCCAGACAAGATAAGGCAAAATGGTTAGAGGAGCCGTGTGAAGAAACAGAGAGGTATTATGGGGAACGTATGACCAGGGAGGTGTATAAAATGATGAGGAATATTAATAGGAAGTGGCAGCCAAAGCAGATTGCAATCAAAGATGAGAACGAAGAATGTGCAGTGATGGACGAGATATTGCACCAATCTATAAAAAGCACAGTTGGACCCATGTGTCTCAGAGAGACTGATGGAAGAACTGAAAGAAAGAACTCCACAGAGCATCCAGAGCAAGACTGATGTTTTTGAAGGAAGAAGTAGAAAGAGCAGTGAAATGACTAAAGTACAACCAGAGCGCTGGAAATGTTTAGATCATGGGAGAGATGATTAAATATGGCAGAGGAAGTATGGTTCAGGAAATACACCAACAATGTAACATAGCATGGAACGAAGGGAAGGCAGGTATGGAATGGTCAAGATCCATGCAAGTGACAATGCACAAGAAAGGAAGTGCATTGGAGTGCAAGAACTACAGAATGATTGCCCTAATGAGTTATCTGGGCAAGGTGCTGCTGCTGATACTGACAGAGAGACTAAGATTGTAGATAGAACAACATCCAGTGGACAAGGAAGCAGAGTTCAGGAAGGATAGAAGTACCATACAGCAGATATTGACACTAAGATTGATAGTGGAGAATGCTGGATGGAAGAACAAGAACATGTGCTCTTGTTTTATCTATCTTGGGAACGCATTTGACAGTATAGATCAGAAAGTGACTTTGGCAGTGTTGGAGTTTTACAGAGTGGATAGCAGGCTGATACAGTTGTTGAAGGATATCGATGACAATACATCAGAGAGGTAGCCATGTTAGTCTGTTCCTTCAAAAACAAAAAGAAGTCCTGTGGCACCTTATAGACTAACAGATATTTTGTAGCATAAGTTTTCACTCATGCATCTGAGGAAGCAGGTCTCTGCCCATGAAAGCTAATGCTCCAAAATATCTGTTGGTCTATAAGGTGCCAAAGGAGTTCTTGTTGTTTTTAATGGCAATACAGAGGCAGCAGTGAGAATGTGCAGAGAGTTGGGAAATTGGTTCAGAACAAGTACAGGTATGAGACAAGGTGCTCTGATATCGCTGAGAATCTTCATCACGCGTCTAGAGGGAGCACTGTACAAGATCAAGGAAGAGGTAAAAGGGATGTCTGTTCGTGGGATAAGAATTAACAGCTTGAGGTTTGCAGATGATGTAGTTCTCAATGAGGAAGATGAGGCGAAGCTAGCGAAAATGGTGCAGGTGCTAAATGAGAAGGGGAAGCAGTACAGACTGATTACGAACATCAATAAACAGCTGAGCCTGAAAGATTATAACCTGAAGCTGTTAAGTTTGCAGTTTCTTGATTTGATTTCTTTTTCATTTAATGTGAGGATTATGCACTACCTGTGTTGTAAAAGTGTTGTATGGGTGTGAGCATATAAGGCAGAATATTGATTATACAGATCATAAATAGGTAATGGAATTGTAAGCATGAAAGACAAATATTAAAGTAATAGAGTATCTTTTTTCTCCTATAGATCTTGTATATGATGATGTCATCCAGTTTTACTTGCCTGTTTCCTCTCAGAAAACATAGGAAAATGTGAGAATCTGAAGTTAAATTGCAGCTGATCTTCCCTACAGAAATACTTCCTTGCATTGTGAACTGATCTAAAGTATCTGATGAAGTGGGTCTGCCCACAAAACCTTATGCTCCAAAATATCTGTTAGTCTATAAGGTGCCACAGGACTTCTTGTTGTTCTCGAAGATACAGACTAACACGGCTACCTCTCTAATACTGATCTAAAGTAAATAGTAACACCCAAAATCATAAAAAAGTATTAAAATAACGATATTTAACCCACACACTGTTCTTTAGATATATATGTTTACATCAAGTGTAGAAAGCTTTTGTATATTGATGTAAATACTACGTACCTTCTGCAATGATTTCCCTTCAGAAAGTCAGATTATAATTAAAAATATGGAGGAGCTTCACTGTGTAGGAGATGTGCATAAGCAAGACCTAACTTCTGGTAACAAACATACTGGTAATACATTTTTTTAAAAATAGAAACTTTCTATGTATGTCCTTGTTGCTATCTCTAAGTGACATATTGTAAAGCTAAAACACAGAGATCAGATAAAAATGTGTATATCACTTTTTAATCTAAGGTGCTTGCTAGAACATGTAATTAATTACGATCTGGTTCTGATTTTGTTTATGTTGGTTTTATAACAGTGAAAAAGAGCAGTAAATAACAGCAGCATGTTATGATATCAATTAATAGAAAATATGAAATGTACTTTGAAGGGAGTTTTCAACCCCCTAAGATGTTGGCTTATTTACCTGTTTCTGAAGAGAGTTTTGGTTCAAAGGAGATAATATCAAGTCTTGTGGCTGTTCATGTGATGTAAGCCAGTTTGCAAGACCAGGTAAAAGACCAGCTCTTTAAGAATGGAGTTCAGGTAATAAAGTATATGGCCCCAGAAAATCTGTTACACTGTGTTCTGTGGAGAGAGTCTAGAGAACTATAAATAACAAGAAAGTGTTTAACCAAGAAGCAACAGAATGAGTAAAATGAGAGGCAAATTGCAGTGATATTATGTTAGCAGAATTAGAGAGTTGGAAAGTTTAACCAGGAACATTTTTATAGTTTATAACTTTTGTTACTTTTTTTACACAGTTTGTAATAATCTACTTTTCTAATAATATTAGAGCTTGATTTTTGCAATGAAGTGATACTTAGCACTCTCATTAATTTTTTTAAATGGGAGTTCCCTAAATGGAACTTAAGGTAGAAAACCTAGTGTTTGGAATACAGTTTCAACTTAATTTTTTGCCACTGTTTAGGTTTTCCTGTTGGAGAAACATTGATTTTCCCCCACTTTTTGTTCCTAGTGTTTTAAATTTAACTGAATTTAACAGGTGGAGCTTGTGTGTTTAGTTGCATCTTAAATGGAGTCTTGTGCCAAAACATCTTTATTCACTGCAGTAGCTTTAATAATTGGTGTCTGGACACCTTTGGGAATAAATGTTATAAGTTAACTACTATTTCAGAGCCAAAGGCAGCACAACTACTTATTTTTTTATAAGAGCTACTAAACAAGTGTCTGTTATTTGTCAGCAATTACATCATACAGTACATAAAATCTGATGCCTCTCAAATATACAGTAGTAATCAATTTCAAGCAAAAAAGGATTATATCCACAGTTTGTATAAATTGCTGTGTTTACACAGGTTGGGGACCTGGCCTATAAGAGGTGTTATATATTCTAGAGACTGGTGAAGGTGATAGGACACAGGCTCATGAGCTGAATTTAGGTGGAAATATGAAAGTCATAGGTCAACTGGCTCCAAAGCAGATGCTGTGAGCTGCACAAAGTACGCCACTGTGTTGAAGATGATTATGGCTGACCTTGTTCAGGACTATAAAGAGCTGATTAGCAGATGTGATGTATATGCAGAATAAAACATTCCAGGCAGTTATCAGGCAAAGACAGGACATATTGGGCTACAGAGACAATGGAAATTGACTGAATCAGTTTGGTAAGTCTATGTACAGTAGGATAGTTACAAGAAAAAATAGAATAGCCACTGTGAATTCTGAAGTGCCTAAAGAGGAAAAAGTGGCAGATTTTAACAAATGCTTAGAGAAATCTAAAAATAATGAGGAAAAAATGGTAATTAAAGTTGGTAAAAGAGCTTTGGAAAGTTTGAATACTCCTGAAGTTTAAGGGTGAACAAGAATAATGGTATCAGTTATATGTGGATATAAGCAGGATTCAGACTGAATATGTGTAAACATGGGAGGATGGGTGTTAACCTCCTCCAGCTCTTTTTGTAATTCCAGAGCTGATAAATGTTGCTGTGAAGATAAAGCACTGAATTAGTTAATGTCAACATCTACTTTTTCATAACTAAGCTCAAGAGTTAATTGGGCTAACTAATCTCTGGAGACTTGGCATCAAGGAGTACAATGCAAATGTAAAGCAGATTATACCCCAGTAATATTAGTACCAGTATTTCATTCAGTGATTTCCAAAAGCTTTACAGATGACTAAATGATGTAATATTTTTAGATAATAAATTCTTCAGAGCAGAGATCGTGCCTTTTGGAAAATACTTTCCAAACTCTGGATGCTATCAAATACAATTTATTAGTTGTGTGAGTTATTTATGGATATGGATTGGATAAATCAAGGCAGAGGGAAGTTACATAATGAGGTCAAGGCCAAACTCACAAGAAGTCACAGTGGCAGAATGGAGAAAAAAACTTAACTGTGGTTGAAAATCCCCTCCTCTGATTTTTCAGTGCTGCAAATTTATTAAGTGTGTTGAAAACTGACAGACCTGTCATTTTTTTGAGATTTTTTTTTTTATTGTTACAACTAGGAAGTCTTTAGCAAACAGTGTTCTCCAAAGATAATGCCTCTTATTAAATCAAGCTCCAAAAATGCAAGTCTCCATGGTAACACATGGATTTGTGTGCCAAACTCTGCTCTTGTAAGTCAGATGTATCTGCCCACAGGTAGTTTCACTGAGGTATAAAAATGGAGTCTGTGTCTTGTCATGAGAAAGAAGAGCTAATATCAGTAATTGTGTTTGCAGTTTATTCATGGTGGCATATATTTTATATGTTCACATCCTTTTGCACTGTAGATATTAAAGGTACCTGTGTTATAGCAAAAAATACTTTGAAGCTTTTCTTTTAAATCAGCGTAACGTGTAGCACAGAGTCAGTAAAAGAGAGAGAGGCATGAAAAGCTGCTTGTGGATTGAACCTTCCAGAAACGTTATTGGTCACATACTGTGATTGTTACCTATATTCCTGAGGGGGAAGAGAATATTTTCTCATCAGTGCACAGATTGCATGAATCTTTTACCCACATGCTGAGATTTTTAACTAGTCAAATGTACCCAGATTGCTGCACAGAAAAGACAGAACAAAATATAGCCATTTAGGATGTCTACACTACTGTAAAGCAGCTGTGGCTGGCCTGTGTCATCTTGCAGGGCTCAGACTTTTGGACTATGGTATAGTATTGTAAACAGTCAGGCTCAGACACGAGCCTGGAGTGTGGGCGCTCATGAGGTGGGAGGTTAGACGTGCCTTTAGTCTTGGAAAATGTCTTTAGGTAAATGCTCCATTTCAGACCTAATGCAAGAAAGCCTAGTGCCATTGAAGCCAGTAGTATTGTACCATCTTAAACCTACACTCCTGCCATGTAGGCATGACTAAATTATCTAAGTCCTTGCACAAGGAGGCACCTGTTATGGAGACATCTCCAAGGTAGGCTCCTAAAACTCACTGCAGATTGGTGCTCAGGCAATGTAAGGAAAAGAGTACAGTCAATTACATGTGTGATTAATGGTGATCCAGCACAGTGTATATCCATGTACTACCATAGCAGGTGGAATAGGAGGGAATGGTACTGTGCTGTTTGCACTGGTATACTCCTTTTTCAACTCTTTCTCACATCCTCAGAGGCAGGATAGATAAGTGCAATCATGTTTGGGAAAGACAGGCACCGCATGTTTTCTTAATGCTTCCAGAAAAAGGTCAGCAGTGTAAGTACTAAGAGCTGAGGATTTTAATTATTACTAATTGGGCTTGTCTACACTACCACCTTCCCTCAAAGAAAGGATGGTAATTAGGGTGTTGGGAGCTTACTAATGAAGTGCTGTGGTGCATACGCAGCACTTCATTAAGCAAATTCCCCCCTCCCCCCCCCACGGCAACTTCGAAGTTTTGAAGTGCTGGGGCAACTTTGAAGTCCCTTTACTCCTCAAAATTTTGATGCAAGGCCCTGGCAAAATTCCAGATGCTCTAGGATTGGCTCTGCCCCTTTACTCCTTAGTAGCTGAAATCAATAATTTCCCTTCAAGGAAAAGTAACCCTTTACAACCCTTTTCAAAACCTAATTTAGTCTTTACTTACATAGCATAGAAGATTTGCATATCCGAACAAAAATAATTTTCCTGCCTCTTTCTGCCTGTTGATTCAGTCTTGGCATCAATTCAAGAGTATTTATGGGCTTTGGTATATGGGTTTTGGCACTTCAGTCTCAAATTGTACCATATGTTAGATCTCACCAGTCAGGAGCATTCTTGGGCTTAGGTTGGAGTCTTCTGGATTGTCCAGGGTGTTGCCCCTGCAGCTCCTGGCTTCATCTGTGAAACATGAAGTGTCTGTCTGTCTGCTTTTTTTAGTCCTTGTTTTGTCTTGTCTTGTCCTGCTGTTAAACAGGACACCTCTCATTCGAACAAAGTCTGGGCATTGTGTATGAAGTAAGCAGGAGGGTTTATTGCACACAGCGCTGCTGGAGTGTCACTTCACTTGATTATATAGGATACTGATGGGCGGAGAGTGAAGCAACAGAGACCGGGGGAGACCCCAGAACCCCTGGATAGAAGGTAACAGCAAGGGAAATTTAGCACAATTAGCATGAGAAATTAGCACAATAAGCTGACAATGTAAGAAGGTTACAATAGTGCTCTCTGTCCATAGTTTACAGAAAGTTCTTTGAACAAAGCAAACATTAATTGACAATAATGTGTAAAGTGGTGATGTATATGTTAGTGTCATGGTGTTATCCTCACACGTATATGCCCATTCATGTTATACCTAAAGAATCAAAACAGAGGGTAATAGAGGTACATGACAATCAAGCATTTGTTCCTGCCCTTCCTCCCACCCAGGACATCCTAATTTCTCACTTCTAGGATTCTCTTCCTGGGGTGTGGTTGCCAGGGTGACACCCTCTCTCTCTCTCTCTCTCTTTTTTCAGGCTGGGATGACTTTCCAGGTGGGCTTAGCCAGGGGTGGAGTTAGAGGATGGACAAGACTCAAGCAAGTGCTGTAGGCCTAGTTTCCACACCCAGATTTAAAGCACTGGTTCTTAGCAGAATATCACAGCCTGTCTAGGAATTTCTACCCTACACCTCTGCTGCAAAAGCATGATCCTCTCTTCCCCTTGTTTGTCTACAGCTTCTTCTCTCTGGCTTTGTGAGGCCCTTGCGTTTACAAGTTGTACCACTATAGCCTGGTTCCTTTATATAGCTGTGGGCAAAAATGCACTCTTCAAATCCCAATCTCTTGCAGATAAGTTAGAGGAAACTGGCTCCCAACCACCTTCAGCCATCTAAGGCTAAGTCTACACTATCAAGTTTTGTCAACAAAACTTAGGCTGACATCTAAAAGTCCACAAAACAACAATCACTGGAGGGTGTTCAAACGTGTTCTCTCTGTTGACAGATCATGCCCACACTAGGGGCACCATAACTGACAGTGTGAACAATACACAGTGAGTATATATCCTACAGCTCAGTGTTGTGGGAAGGCAAAGCTGATCTCTGCCCATCTTGGAATTTCCTCCAGGATCTCCCACAGCCTCCTCAGTTACTAGGAGTGGCCTTGTGATTAGTTCTATGAGCACTTCATGCTGAGGAATGTCAAAGCAGCATATCAGTCCCCTCCTCTATTCCACTGCAGCAGCAACCTGCCTGTGACTCTGCTCCTAGTGTGGGGCAGAACAGGAGCATTTAGATGATTTACTCTTTGTGTTCCCCAAAGGGAGCAGCCCATCATCTGTTAGAAACTTCCAGAAGTTTTGAAAGGTGTACAGAGAAGCACATGTCTGCAGGGCAGCAAAGATCAAAACACTGAACACAGAGATCAGGGTAGGCATTGTGGGAGACTGGTGGAAGCCAGTTTTGTCAAAAAACAAACAAAAGTGTCTACACCAGCTCTTTATCAACAAAGAAGAGGGAAAAGAAAAAGGTCTCTTGTGGAGTAGAAGTTTTTTGTTGCCAAAAACTGGACATTTTTCCTGACAAAAGTTGTCAGCTTTTGTCACCCAAAGGCAGTTTTTGGTAACAAAATGTGATAGCATAGACATACCCTTACTGTTCTGGCAGAGACCAGTTCTGCTTCTTAGTAAAAAGCCCTAAACAACTGTCTCTGACATGGATTTATAGGCTTTATTTCCCTATGTCACCATCTCTTGGACCATCAGTCCAACGTGTAAAAAAGGCAACAGAGAAAGAAACAAGTCCCATATTCAAATGGAATTGTGGTCTGATGTAGTCTTCAATAGCAAACAGAATTTGAAAATGGCAAATAGGTAGATTCACCAAATCATCACATTGATATATTCATGCACTTGTTTGCTCACCATGGATATGAAAGAGCCTTGCTATGGCTATATGGCTGGTTGTGACCTCATTCCCCATCCACTATTGTGGAAGGGCTGGTGTGGGATGAAGTGGGGAGGACTGCACTAACATTGCTGCAGATGCTGTTACCTTGACTGACTTGACTTCTGCAAGCTGTAATTTAGTTTGTGTTTGATCTATGACAAGGGCATCAAAATCTGTTTATCAGGTTTTCTGATTGTATATAAGTTATTCCACTTTTTAAAAAAATGCAGTGAGCAGTTACTGACTTAATTTTTTTTGCAATAAATGGTGTTCCTGTTAGACGCAATAATCTTGACATCTGTGATCTGATATGCAATAGCCAGAATCATTAGCATGTTATCCTAGTTAAGATGATGTGTTATAAAAGTGATTGAAAGATCTGTTGTCATTACAATCTACCTGAAGAACCAACAGTTTCTTGCTACATAGTCTGGACTTATTGAAACTAATCACACATTTTACATGTCACATTGCTGCAAATCTTGACTCTATTGCCAAATTTGAATGCGATGAAGTTAGAAGGTTCTGCCTATTAAAATGTAATTGAAATAATAGAATTCTTTAATTATGTAGATTGTTGTCCTGTAATTTCTAAAACTGATTAAGAACAGTTAAACACACTTTTACAGTGGACTTAGGTGTATCTGTACTGATGTAGCTGTGTTGCTGCAATTGTTAGTCACTCTAGCCAATCCATGCCAATGGGAGAGAGATTTCCCATTGACATAATTAAACCACCAGTACAACAACTGCATTGTAATATACATTCTTAAGACACAAGTGTTGATTGTCGTCTTTTATGGTCTGATTCTGATCTCACTCAGGTTTTATATAGGTATAACCTTATTGATTTCAATTCCTTTTCATTTATGATAGAGAAAATGTAGTCAGTTAGACACCATTGCTGATTTTAGGTAGTCAACATATGTGGTGAGTAACAGTGCATAGTATAATAATGTCTAGGCTGGCGCACACTCACAACCACATATCAGTATAGTAAATATGCCCATGGATAAGGAAAACTGTTTTAAACACAAGTATTGATTGGAAACATCATGACACTGATTTCAAGAGCTTATTTCAAGTATTTTGTACCATTGTCAAAACTGTAGTATGGATGAGGATATAGTGCCATTTATGTATCACCAGGACAATCCACTGTATTCAGATACTCTGTTTCATGGGCTGACAACAATGGAAGCAGAAAACTGAGAGAAGTAAATTGTTCATCAGCTGCATTTGGGTTACCACAGCAACATCTTGTTCTGTTTCCTAGGCAATGGAGATAGATAGTAGCTGCTAAGTGGATATTGTTCCTTTAATTTTAGAACACTTTTTGCTTTTAGTGAGCTGATGTATGAATTTCACAAAACAAAATTTTGTTAGACATAATCATAGGATAAAAAAGCAGTTAAATATTAAATAATATATGAAGGTTGGATATTGGGATTCAGGTAGGGTAAAACCTAAGGATCTGATTTTTATAATGTTTCTCTTCTGTAATTTAAAATTCTTTTAGTTCCTTAGAATTTTAGAGTATACTTTTATAATGATGCATTAATGCTGTTCTCGGAAGAATATTTAGAAAGTAACAAAGTGTATGTTTAACATTGAAATCTTTTGAAAAACAAATCTTTGAAGTATCAGAGGGGTAGCTGTGTTAGTCTGGATCTGCAAACACGATGCGGGGTCCTGTAGTACCTTATAGACTAACAGAAATGTATGAGCATAAGCTTTCATGGGCAAAGACCCATTGGCACTCTCACTGCAGGACAGTCTGGTTATGTGGACTCTCTCCTCAGACCCTACCCCACCAGCACTCCCAGCTATCTCCGAGACACCATTGATTTCCTGAGAAAACTGCCATACATTGGTGATCTTCCAGAAAACACCATCCTAGGCACCATGGATGTAGAGGCTCTCTACACCAACATCCCACACATAGATGGAATAAATGCTGTCCGGAACAGTATCGCTGATGATGCCACAGCACAACTGGTGGCTGAGCTCTGTAACTTTATCCTCACACACAACTATTTCAGATTTGGTGACAATATATACCTCCAAATCAGTGGCACAGCTATGGGCACGTGCATGGCCCCTCAGTATGCCAACATTTTTATGTCTGACCTGGAACAGCGCTTCCTCAACTCTTGTCCACTTACACCCCGTCTCTACCTATGCTACATCAATGACATCATGATCTGAACCCATGGGAAGGAGACTCTGGAGGAATTACACCAGGATTTTAACAACTTCCACCCCACCATCAACCTCAGCCTGGACCAGTCTGCACAGGAGATCCACTTCCTGGACACCATGGTGCAAATACGCGATGGCTGCATTAACACCACCTTATGCCGTAAACCCACTGATCGCTACGCCTACCTTTATGCCTCCAGCTTCCATCCCAGACACACCACATGATCCATTGTCTACAGCCAAGCACTAAGATACAACCGCATTTGCTCCAACACCTCTGACAGAGACAAACACCTACAGGATCTTTACCAAGCATTCTTGAAACTACAATACCCGCCCGAGGAAGTAAGGAAACAGATCAACAGAGGCAGACATGTACCCAGAAGACTCCTACCACAGGACAAGCCCAAGAAAGAAAGCAACAGAACACCACTGGCCATCACTTACAGTCCTCAGCTAAAACCCCTCCAGTGCATCATCAGTGATTTACAACCCATCCTGGACAATGATCCCCAACTTTCACAGGCCTTGGGAGGCAGGCCAGTCCTTGCCCACAGACAGCCTGAGAACCTGAAGCAAATTCCCACCAGCAACTCTACACCACACCACAGCAACTCTAACTCAGGAACCTACCCATGCAACAAACCTCAGTGCCAGCTCTGCCCACATATCTATACCAGCAACACCATCACAGAACCTAATCAGGTCAGTCACACCATCACAGGTTCATTCAGCTGCACATCTACCAATGTAATATATGCCATCATGTGCCAGCAGTGCCCCTCTGCTATATACATTGGACAAACTGGACAGTCCCTATGGAAAAGAATAAATGCACACAAGTCGCATATCAGAAATGGCAATGTACAAAAGCCTGTCGGAGAGCACTTCAATCTCCCAGGACACACAGTAACAGATTTAAAAGTAGCTATCCTACAGCAAAAAAATTTTAAAACTGGACTCCAAAGAGAAACTGCTGAGCCGCATTTCATCTGCAAATTTGACACCCTCAGCTCAGGATTAAACAAAGACTGTGAATGGCTAGCTAAATACAAAAGCAGTTTCTCCTCTCTTGGTGTTCACACCTCCAGATCAACTGCTGGTGGTAGGCCTCACCCTCCCTGACTGAGTTAACCTCATTATCTCCAGCCTTGCTCTGGCCTGCCTACTTATACCTGCCTCTGCAAATTTCCACTGCCTGCATCTGACAAAGTGGGTCTTTGCCCATGAAAACTTATGCTCATACATTTCTGTTAGTCTCTAAGGTGCCACAGGACCCCTCGTTGCTTTTGCAAATCTTTGAAGGAGAGAGTTGTACCTCAGCTGTGGTATCAGGAGAAGTTGTGACAAGAAGAGATTAGAGATCCTAGATATCTCTGGTAGGATAGATTTTTTTTTTCCTCCCATAAATATTTTGCACAACCTTGTGATAAATAGTGCTTTTAGTCCAAAACCAACCTGTTTACTGATGTGCAATCTATACAAGGATAACATCTGTCTCTTAAAATTATTTTCAGTCACACCTCCTAATCAAAATCATATCCCTAATACAATTACTACAGATGAAGCTGCTTGGACAAAATAATAATTCTTGGCTAGTTTTGGATTACATATCCCTTTAGCATTTGAACAAAATGATAATGAGATGCTGTCTTTATTATATGAGTAAAGGGCAGTTCTAAAATTGTGCTTAGTATGCCATGATTAAGAGGGTCATCCTACACTGATTTCCATTTACTAAGTGAATCCTAGTAAGGATGAAATTGTGTGCGGATAGGAGTGTGTGACTGGCGATGTAGACTTTGGTCAAAGAGTTCTAGACACCATTTGACCTGGCATTCTTTTAGTGACTGAGCTGATTAGACTCAGTTGTGAGTTCTTGTTTTGTTTGGTGATTCCTTGAGCTAACATCACTGCTGAGGCAGTGGAAGCTAAGACGTAGGCTACTAGTGGGGACAGTGAACGCAAAAACTGCACTGGAGGCGAGGTTCTCATTACCCACTGAAATCACTGAGAGTTGGACAACTGGTGGCCAATAGTGCTAGAGAAACAGCCAGTTGGAGAGGCAGCAACTGAATTTATTGCTGAATTTCGGTATTTTTCTCTCCCAGAGTTGGAATTCAACCCTATGACCACATATTTCAATTCCTTGCCATCTCTATCTAAGGACAGCCAATTGTGAGTGGCATGATATGGAGCTAGAGGGGAAGGATGTGTTAAAGGGACATCGTTAATTGGACTTTCCCACTGTAGTGTGGGCAATTGAGGCAATGGACACAGCCTAATACACTGTGGCTATGTCTACACTATAGTGATCTGTTGACAGAAGTTACTGTCAGAAGATATCTTCTGACAAAACTTCTGTCGATGGATTGCAGCTGCACATGAAAGTGGATCTCTCTGTCCATCCAGTCTGACAGACTGACCAACCAGAAGCACAGCAGACAGAGCTGTGAACCGGCAGAGGTGAACCAGCAGTCCTGTCTTTTGGCAGAAGGTGCCCCCACAGAGCATCCACATGGCTTTTTTGTCAACAGATTCCGTTGAGAAAGGTGTTCTGCCTCTTCGGGGAGAGGCAGTAGGCTGTCGACAAGAGGGCTAAATTCTGTCAACTGTACGTCCAGAGAATGCAATTTTAGTGTGGATGCTCTGTGAGTTTTGTGGACAAAACCAGAGTTTTGTTGACAAAGTTCTCTAGTGTAGTTGTAGCTTGTGAGGTTGTTTGCTCATGGTGTCATGTGGTTGTAGTGCTTTCCCAAATTAATTCTTGGTTTCCTTTCTCTTGTAATAAACTTTCTCATTTGTTACACACAGTCTCAATATTTGCAAAAGCAGAAATGTTACTTCTTAGAGACAACTGGGATGGTGGTAAATTTTCCCAGATTACAATCAGACATCAAGACCTCATCACATGGGTGATGTGTGAACCCCCATTTGGGGAGGCTAACTGCCTGCCCTGCCCCTTCTGCCCACCTGGAGTAGAGGAGTCCTGATCTCTCCACTGCAGCCAGAGGAGTCCTGGCCAGCTGGGCTGAGCAGCCTCGAACCTCAGCTCATGCACCTGAGCCACCTGGAGGGGCTCCACCATGGCCTGGCCCCAGAGCAGTGGCAGGGATCATTAGTGTAGGTTTCACTTCCTCCAACCGCCATTATGCACTGCTCATACCTCATTGTGCTCTTCACTATTCAAAAAAGATGTTCTGAGCTCAGATTTTACAATTTAAAATTACTTCTGTCCTATGAGCTAGGAATGTAACTTCCTCTCCTCTTGTGAAGATACAAGGAATAAAAAGGAGATGGGGCAGGAAAAAATAACTGAGATGATTATGAAAGCATGATAAGAAGTGATTCTAGAAAAAAAAGCAGATGCTTAATCAATGTCTAGTTTTTGTAGGCATCATAGTAGGGGAAAAATGCTGTCTAATACTTAGGGCTCTTGGGAGACCTGGGTTTCAAGGATGGTCTCCTACTTTTTGTGTGGTGTTAGGTGTTTTATCATTCTTGCAAGAAAAGACTTTGTCACCTGACTCTGGGAGAGGGAGGAAGTGAATCCCATGTGGAGACAGGCAATTCTCCTCCAGCCCAGAATTAAGTACTGAGCTGCTGTGAGGGGTTGGATTTAGGACCCATTCCTTGTACCCTATTAGCTCCTATTGGCTAGTGTAAGTGGCTCCTGATCTAATATGCTGCCTTTTGTGGATTCCGTGTTTAGGTACCTCTCTTTCCCTTTGCATTGGATAGGGAGCCTAGGTGCCTGATCCAGGGTTTGTGGATTTTACTGAGTCGTGAGGCACCTAAAAGTTAGGTGCTGCAACTGCTAAGTCCCTTGCTGGATTTGGGCCTCTGTGCCTCAGATTTGTATCTGCAAGATGGGAGTAGTTATGCCTCTAGGAAAAATTCATTAAACCTTGTGAGGCATGAAAAGACTATTGTTTTAAGGGCTGTACAAGAATCTAACAGAGCAGAAGAAAGTTTTGTAGGAATAGGGGATCTTGCTGGAACTGTGGATGTTTTTTGGGAGAAGCTTGGGAGCAAACGCAAAGGCGATTGTAAAAAAATCACTAAATGGACAATCAAGACAGGCACCACTAGTAGAGCTAAAGAAGGAACTGATGTCTCAGTAGCAATCATCCACAGAGAAGGCATAGAGGTAGAAATTTTATTTTTGTTTTTGTCTTTTTTGTGTTTTTGGTCAGGGTTTCCTGTAACATCAAAGAAATAAAAAATCATCTATAACTGGTGTGTGTGTGTGTGTGTGTGTACACACATACATTTATAATATGTTATGTATATCTACTTCTACACATTGTGTAGCTGAGAAAAAGGGAAGGTAGGCTTGAACATCTCTATGCCCATTGATCTTTCACTGTTGGAATGGAACTTTGGGGCCATCAACAGGTGTCACATTTAAAAGCTGCTCTAATTTATAGTATAAGTCCCACAGCAGGATGTTCCCCCAGTCAGGGAGGATCAGAGTGGCCTAACATAAACCTACATTACATCCCCACGGCCTCCTTTTATGAGCTCTCTTCTGCTGCTGCTGAGGAACATGGGCCACAATGTTTTAGTGTTTTAATCAACGCGTCCTGGCTATTTGATTAACATTGAACAAACAATTCAGTATTATCTAATGCCTGGCATGAAATTAAATATAGTACAGTCAGTCATTTGCATTTGCTCGGTCCACACTGTGTATAAATTGTTCTTGGAAAATAAACGAAGTGATACTAAAATATTAATGAAATCATTCTACTGTGACTTAGATGAAAGATGTGCACTTCTTGAAAACTGCTCTTTCATGTCTGAATCACAGAGTTGAAAGACATAATGCTTAAAGAATTTTGTTTATATCTTTGAGAATCATTTTCATTGGTAAAGCTGAAATTCTCTAACTACAAAACTGATCATAGCAGTCCTGTCTGTTCCAACTTTTAAAATATTTAAAGCTATTGTAAGACTGAAATTGGTGATGCAATTGAATATCTCACAAGCACATTGTGACAGCTTAATTAAGTAAATAAAGAGACAGACACTGGGTGATCTTGTTCTTGATGGTCTTTGATAAGTTGTTAATGGACAGAAATATTTTCCAGTGGAAGGTTAGATTTCATTAGGACAAAGAGGCTTCTACTTTGTCTTTCTTGAAATGTCTGTCTAAAGACAATGTTAAGTTTTCTTTTTGCCAAACACACATTCTAAATAAGATGTAAGAGCAAAACCAGTGTGTTTTCAATAACGTTAAATACTTCTGTATCATTTTTGCTGTAGTGCAGCTAATGTCATTTATTTGCTTTTTCATTTAACTGTTTTGATTTGAAGACCCAAAACATCTCTTCACTACAGATGACAATTGTTTTTAGCATTTGAATGAAATTCCATAGCATAACAACTAAACAGAGCCCTTTTCCCCCCCTCAGACGTTTCCAGGTGTTTTGCATTAGAAAATCAACCATAGCCAACTCCATAAATTAGTTTAAAAAGCTACAGTAGTTCAAATAGGTTTTTAGTCTTTCCCTACAAGTAACCTATATTTTTGCATTCTTTATAAACAGAAGTCTTAATGCAGAAGAATGAAAACTTATTTTAATATCAATGTGGCTTAGGTATCTCAACATTCTGTGGCATAAACTATAAGTACAGGTTGAACCTGTCTGGTCAAGCAACATCTGTGGCCTGGCATGATTTTAGTTAGCTGCATGTTCACTTATCATGGATGTGGCCAAGTCTCCTGTGGTCCCATAAAGATTGTTTACAGCCACCAGTCCTGCCCCTTAGTGTTCGGTGCTGTTATTTAGCTATAATTTACCCTTAAGAGTCTTCTAAGAGCCCAGTAAACAGCTGAGATATTGGTAATTGTGTAAGACAATGTCAATCACCTGTGGTTTTGCATATGCTGTGGTTTGGCACCAGTCGGGTCCTCAGGGTTCTGAACCCTTTCGGAAGGGGCATGGTAATGAGTGAGGTCAGAAGATGCTAATGAGGTGCTATCATGAATATGCAGTGCCTCATTAGCATAATGGTAGCTGCGGTGATTTGGAAGTGCCACTTTCGAATTGCGTGCTGGCTGTGTAGATGTGGCCCTTTCAAGAGGACCCTCCAGACTTTGAAAGCACCTTCCTCCTAACATCAAATAGGAAGAAGGGGCTTTCGAAGACTGGGGGGTCCTTTCGAAGGGTCCCTGTCTATACGGGTGATGCGTGATTCAAAAGCGGCACTTTCAAATCACCATAGCTGCCATTATGCTAATTAGGTACTGCATATTCATGATGGCACCTCATTAGCATTTCCAACCTCACTCATTACCATGCAAGGAAGAGGCTAGTGTAGACACAGCTGTTACGTTCCCCCCAAAATGCTTGGATATTTACCATCTAATTCCCTAACTCCTTTTTTCTTTAAAAAATTAGTGATAATGTCTTAACCTTCAATCTTTTATTTCTCTCATCTGTCCAGGTAATGTAATTGTTAAAATTTTGAAGGGGTTCCAGTAATTTTTCATGCTTTAGATCTCTGATTAGGATAAGTATACTTAATCTAAACTAAATGTACATACCTTAGTAAAGAAGATTCAAGATTAGTCTATTAATATCCAATAAGTTACGCTTCTTGTTATAGAAGTGTAAAAACAATTCATAATTATAGAAGTTGCACTCTTAATCAACTTCTATAATTATGAATTTTTTACATTTCTATAACAAGAGGTGTAACTTACTGGATGTTGAATAGTAACAGAGAGAAAGCTGTGCTAGTCTATATACTATCAAAACAAAAAAGCAGTCAAGTAGCACTTTAAAGACTAACAAAATAATTTATTAGGTGAGCTTTCGTGGGGCAGACCCACTTCTTCAGACCATAGCCATACCAGAGGTGGGTCTGTCCCATGAAAGCTCACCTAATAAATTATTTTGTTAGTCTTCAAAGTGCTACTTGACTGCTTTTTTGTTTTTATTGGATGTTGATAGACTAATCCTGAATTTTCTTTACTGAGCTATGCACATTTACTTTCCTCAGTCCCTCTTTCTGATTTATTAATCCTGTAACTAATCATTATTCTTTTCCTTTATAGTCATTCTAATCTCTGAATGATCCTTCTGCAACTGAAGGGTCTGGATTTCTGTTGACACCATTTCTTTGTGTATACATTTTAGTTCAACAGTGGGATTTTTCACTACACAAGTGTTGCAAATTTGTTTTGGATTTCGTTCCCCTATTTTACTTTGTTTTCAGTGACTTTATTACTGTATAAATAAAGGACAGTAGCTGTCCCCAAATAGGTGAGTCTGTTTGTCATTTCAAAATACTGTGTAGTTTTTCAAATGTATTTGTACTGAATTTCAACTTGTATTGTGGACTGCTCTTCCAAATCTCTTCATGTGACCCAACAGTTTATATTTGTCATTCTTCATAACTGATATACATCAGATTTTTTTTAATTGTGGTACTGGAATGCCTCATTATAGTTTTATTTATGCCATATTCTGATTTATCATTCTGTAGTGTACTTAATCTAAACTGTCCTATTACAGTGTTGAGGGCAATTAAAGTGTTTAGAGAGAGAAAAATATCATACACCATCACTGCTCTGATTTCAATTTGATACTGATTCCCTCTTGAAAGTCATACTAGTAATAATTATCTTGTGTTCATCAATGTGACTATTCAAGTAAGGCTTTATAGTGAGTCATCATCTGCCCTACAAAAGATCTGCCATTTCAACAGACTGCAGTACAGCAGATAGTTAATTTTGGCTGAGGTGCTTCTGTAATCAGTTGGCATCCTTCTGAGCAGTTTAGCTAAAAGAGAACAGGAGCTATTATTCATCTGGAGATACAATTTAGTGGATGAGACTATTTAAAAATAATTTCAATGACAGATTCAGGCTGCATAACCATTCAATTTCTTTATTTTATCACTACTAACACAGAAATGTTCTAAACAAGTACTGATATAATTTATTCATAATCATAAATATTCCTTTAATAAGACCCATTTAGATAAGCAGTAGAACTCTGATGAAACAAACTTAACTTTGCCACTCAGTTCACACTGTTTTAAAATTTTTTTCCGAAGTCTCATTAAAGGAATGTTTGTTTAAAATACCTTTTGTAAAATGTCTGTGGATTTGTGGCAATAGACTTTTGCCATCCAGTTGATGTCTAAGAAAAATGTGACATCACAGAATTGGGAAAAAAAAAGGCCTTTTATGTCTCCAGAAAGAAATGAAGAAGCAACCAGCTGCTAAGACAACTACAGCTTTAATGCACATTTTGCAAAAAATAAGGGGAAGCAGTGTAGTTGCCTAGCATCAATCAAATGTACACTGACATTCAGTAGTTTCTTCTGATTGTTAATTCAGGATTTTTATTTACATTACCATTCAACAGAAAGTAATCCAGCCACACTGGACGTATCAGAGTGCAATAAAAAAAAATATTAAGTGACATTAGGATACAGGCCCTGTCTTTGCTGATTGGAATTTCCTGCTGACATTGGTCACATTAACATTGGCAGAATATTGCAACTTGCATCTTCCTCTCGACCTAAAAGAATACAAAACATTTGTCAAGAGCTACAGTCTCAGCTTCTGGATTTTGGTATATGCATTTTGAAATATTTGCAGAGTTGTTACTTTCTCTTACTTTGTTATTGCAAACCAGATTATTTAACTAGGCTTAGAATAGGAGCATGTATTCGTAAATATTAGCGGTCAGCAGTGTTTATATGGTTTGAAACTTCTACATGGTATGCTGTCCCAAGTCTTGTTCCCTATAAATGCATCTACTTTCTGTTGAAAGAGCAGGTTGCTGAGAAACATGACTAATCTTCAAGAATTATAATCCCATACAGTGGTCCTCCTTAAAAAGTCAGTGTTTACAAGATCAAAATATCAGAGATACAGTATTTAGCCTAAAAATAGAGAAAATTTTGCAGTCTGTCAGATGATCTCCTGTGATAACATGGTAAATTATTTTTAATAATTTAACTGAAGAAATATGAAATATAACACTGCATTGGCTATATAGTAAGATAAATATAGAGAAATGTTTCTAAGCATTCTGTTTCTCTCATATGCTTGACATAATTGAGCACATAGCAAAGAGAGTGGCTGAAAAGCAAATTCTGAATAGCAGAGATGCTGACTACCTACAAATGGAAAAGCCATATCCAACTACATAGCACTTTGTATGTATGAAAAAATGTAGTCTGAAGAACTTTAGAGCTGAGTCTGTACAACGATACTTACTTTGATCCTTCCCCACCAAATGGAACACCCAAGATTCATGAAAAGCCTCTGTCGACAAAAGTTACTTTCAGAAGGGATTCTGTTTGATGGGGTTCTGGGGCCCGCTTTGTCAAGTAAATGGCTGGGTGGTCTGGCCGCTCCCTGTTGATGGAGCGGATCAACAGAGCAATCCACTTTGCTGTCTGGACGTGATCTGTCAACATACATTTTGTTGGAAGATACCTTCCGACAGTAAGGTCTGTCGACGGATCATTCTAGTGTAGATGTAGCTCAAGGCTCCAATTTTTGCCAGCACAGAACTTTTTATTCTCAAAAGGGTTAATTCTCCACATCATCCAAAACTGGAATTAAGACGCAAATAGTTCATTAGCTTCTCACATGGGCCTTTTTTTGGCATCTGTATTTGGCATAATTTTTGGAAACTATATACTTGGGAGGTTGAAAACAATGAATAAGTTCTGAAGGAAAAATTGTTTATAGGAGAGCTGAACTGCAGAAGTTGCGTTGACTAATGTGGATTCAAACTACAGTAAACTCTTCCATATCTGGCAACACCAGGATTGGGATGTTGCCAGATATTCAGATATTCTGGATGATACAGAGGTATACCTAGGAATGCATAACACTAAAGAAAAAACAAGATCAGATATAAAGAAACAAACCAAAATGTTGGCAGAGTATTTACCAACAACAGTAGTGTTGTACACTGTAAACTTATACTGTATTTGCTGTATATATTTGTGTTTACTTTTACTGTACTGTACTCATTGAAAACATAACTAAAATTTAGTGATGGTTAAAATGCTGGTTGTTTGAGAGTTCTGGATGATAGAATGCCAAATATGAAAAAGTTTACTGCACTTGTGACATGTTACTGCAGATCTTTCAAAAAATGTTCTTGAATCTGTAAAGAGTTGGTAAGCAGCACTCTGCACTGATTTTGTGAATGCCAGTGGCAAATTTTCCAGGGACTTTGTGATGATGAAGCCAGGGAGTCTGTCCTGAGCATGTGAATGAATTTGCTTTTGAGAGTGGGCTTTGTTAGTATGATGACACACATCAGTAAAGGCTCTCCTCTTAGGACCTCTTGTATGGAATTCCAGTCATGATCATAATTAGGGCTCTAATCCATTTTCGATTATAAGCCTTGTTTTGATGTGCCTTTCTGCCCCACCTTTAAGGAAATTACTTTCCTGACAAGTTTTCTGTCTTGCTAAGCAGGATGGGAAGTTTTGTAAATTTCAGGTTTATTGGATAAGGATTTTTTTAGTTATTAGTAATTGAATCAAGATTTTTTTTAAAAAAAATTTTTTTAAATGTATCTCACAAATGGCTTGGCTTAGAAATCCTAAATTTGGCTCATTCATTTGCCCTTATTATAAGTTTGCACGTAGTTTTGTAAGACTGAGATGTTAGTATTTGTTATAAATGTTTTAATTTCTTAAAACACCACATTCTCCGTATTCGGATTTATAAGCTTACAAATTCTGCAAAGAGCAGAGAAAGCTATTGAAAGCAGAATATGTCTGGAGCTTATAAACTTCATAGGATTGTAGATTCCCCTTCTGTCCTTTATTTAAAAAAAACCCACCAGTCCTGGTTCATAAGTATTGTGTACTAGTCTGAGTGTATTCCACTTTCACAAGTCAATGATTTTGTACTGTTTTTCAACCACCCAAGGAGTTAGGGTGGAAACTATTTATTCTCAAATTAGCTTATATAAGAATATGCAGAAAGCAATCAGATCTTCCAATTCTTTTGAAATATCTTTTTCAATAGAAACAATCTTATTAAAATGAGAACAATATAAATTTTATTTTTGATAAAAGAAATTAATAAAAAGTCTATTAATATTCCAGAGCTGCCATAGCAACTCCATAGTAATGGTAATATATGCTTTTAATTACAAAATTGATTTTGACACACACACTTCCAAAACTTCCTCACAAAAACCTCCTTTTCACTTTCAATTTTTCGTGTGTAGTCTTTTGCCAGAAGACACTTATTTTTAATAAAGACAACGTGTGGTGGTTTGAAGGTGTTTTTGACATACAAGCAGTAGAAAAATGACTATATACACTCATTCATTAGCCCATTTGTTTAGACGTTGATGCCCCCAAGATATATAGGTAAAAATGGGAAAGCCTTTTCATAAGGGTTACGGCTATACTACATTCCCCTTTCAGAAGACAAATGCAAATATGGCCGGTCGTAAATGCAAATGAGGTGCTGGTTTACATATTGTGTGCCTCATTTGCATAATAGCGGTCACTTATGGTTCCAGAAGTACTATTTTCAGGAAAAAAACAAACAGTGTAGATTGGGTTTATTCATAAGGAAGCCCCGCTTTTGAAAGCACCCTTCTTACTAATATTTTTCAGGAAGAAGGGTTCTTTTGAAAATGGTGTTTGTTTTCGAAGTAACCCTTTCTACCCTGCTTGTTTGTTTTCTGAAAACAGTGCTTCTGGAACAGCGAGTGCCTGCCATTATGCAAATGAGGTGCACAATATGTAAACCAGCACCTCATTTGCATTTCAGATTGGGCACATTTGCATTGCCCTTCCAACATGGGAATATAGTGTAGGCACAGCCAAGCTGACCCTATATTTCAGGTGTATGCTGATTTCAATGTATAGCCAATCAGGATAAGTCACTGGTGCATTTAGATGTTTTATTTACCTGGAGCGTCTTCAGGCATGGAGCTCCACCAGTCCCAGTGGCTCTGATTTGCTGTTCTAGGCCAACGGGAGCATCAGGAAGTGACGGCCAATACATCCCTCCGTGTAGATTCATTAGCCTGGATCAACAAATCTCAGCCATTGGGAGCTTAGTGGCTCTATGCCAGTGCATGCTGCAGGTAAGCAAAACATCCCAGTGTGACAGCAGCTTACCCTGATGGGCTGGAAGCTTAAGCTTGCTGATTGTGATCAACAGCAGCAACATAGATCTGTTGATAAGCTGATCCCTGACCTTTAATGCTTCACTTTTCTACCAGCATATTCAGCTTATGAATGAATATATACAGTAGATTTTTGTAAATTAGTGGATTTCCACTGTGTGTTTAGGCACCATATACTGAAACCTGTTGTATGTTTATGTGCATAAGTTTCATAAGATCAGTTTTAAAGAACTGTTCTTCGATATGGTACGGTCTTCAGAGCCTTGTGTATAAATCGTATACTGTAACTTCACTTATAACCTGGAAGGTACCGTGTGGTGCCAATGATAATTTATTATTTTAGAGTACTGCTGTGCGTTTAATAGTTTATGACTTTAGGTAGTGATTAAGCAAAACACTTAAACATGTTTAAGACCAGCTAAGCACTCAGGCACACCTGTAACTGCTTTGCTGAATAGATGAAGTGAGTCTTTGCTCACGAAAGTTCATGCTCAAAACTTTTCTGTTAGTCTATAAGGTGCCACAGGGACCGTTCATTGCTGTTGCTGAATAGAGACAGTCTTATGCAACAATTCACAGATTCATAAAGTTTAAGGCTAGAAGAGATAATCTGATCATCTGAACTGGCCTGCTGTACGTCAGAGATTCTTCCACTTCACTTGCTTGCTCTTGTATTGAACCCAGTAACTTGTATGGCTAAAGTATATCTTCCAGAAAAGCATCAGTCTAGATCCGAAAAATTCAACAGAGAGTACACCACTTGGTAGTTTTATTCCAATGGTTAATCACCCAAGCTATAAAAAATTTTTGCCTTTTTCCTAATTGAAATTAATCTGTTTTCACTTTCCAGCTATGGGTTGAACCTTTCTGGTCCGAAAACATTTGTGTTCCCGTAGGATCACAGATATTACTGTACCAGAGAGTCTTCAGACCAAAGAGACCTGGCGTGTGGGAGCAGCGGCTAGTTGGAAAATCAGCAGAGGGGCCAGGGTCTGGGAGCCCAGCTGGAAGGTGTGTGTGTGTGTGTGTGTGTGTGTGTGTGTGTGTGTGTGTGTGTGTGTGTGTGTGTGTGTGTGTGTGTGTGTGTGTGTGTGTGTGTGTGTGTGTGTGTGTGTTGGGGAGGTGGGTGGGGGAGTGAAAGCTGGCTGCAGCAGTGGAGCCAGTTTGGCAGCAGGAGGCCAATCCAGGGACAGAAAGCTTGGTGGCCAGGAGTGGAGCCAGTCCAGCAGCCAGAGGGACCAGTGGTCTGGAGTCCGACTGGCGGTCCATGGCCAGGGAGCCTGACCAGGACTGTCAGTGTAGCCCATGGGCTGGTGCCAGCAGTAGCATCAGTGACCATGAGGGGAACCCAGTCAGGAAACTGGTGGCCCCTGGAGAGATCCTGAAGGCTAGTAGCAGGGGGGCCAGAATTTACTTCCCCTGTTCTGGCAAATTCCCTCGTGCAGTATTCCATTTTGCCACAACTTCATATTGGAAGCACGTGTTGCTTTCCTTCTCCACTGCAACTTGAGTCTTTTTTCAGAGTTAATGCTTTCCAGGATATTTTCCCTCATTCTGTAAGTATGGTCTGCATGTCATGTTCCTAGATGTATAATTTTGCATTTGGCTATGTTAAAATGTATTTTGTTTGAATGGAGGAGTAGTCTACCAAGTGATCTAGATTGCTCTGAATGACTGTCCTGTCCTTGTTGTTTACTATGCTGCCAAACTTTGTGTCATCTGGGCATGTTATCAGCAATGATTTTGTGCTTACACCCAGACCACTTTTTAATATGTTGAATAATGTCTATTACTGGTTCCCCCTGAAACTTCATACGAAGAAACATCCTCACTTTGCACTTCTTGAGATTTCAGTTAATGGCATCTTCATCCATTTAATGTTTGCTTTTTTAATATTCAGTAAGGCTGACTTTTTTTAAAAACTGGAGTAAACATGACACTAAAGTATATACCTGTTACATTAGTGCAGTTACCTGTAACGGCTAAACTTATAATTCACTGAAAAAATTAACTGTTTGACAAAAACTGGTTTCCATAAAACCAAGTTGATTGGCATGTACTTGGATTCATTGATGAACTGGGATTTCAAAAAATCAAAAACCATAACTTTAGAAAGCATTTTTCTCTAATATGATTGCCCCACTTCCAGAGGTCATTCATGTTACACCCAAATTTTACACCATTAATTCTGCAATCCTAATTGCATCTTGGGTCTTACATCACTAAAAAAACTGAATTAATGTAGCCTTGGCATATAAAATGTCTTTCAGCAACTTCCTCTGCGTAGTCAAGGCCCTTTAGCAGAAAATTAGTGGCAAGATATTGCAGAATGCCACCTAAAAATATTGTTTTGTTGTCTAGCTGCTGCAATCTGGCATGTAATATGTCAGTGTTGTCAGTTCATAGTTGTCAGAAAAATACTATGTGCTTGATCTCAATTCATTTTTTTTTTTTACTGAGATGATACCTCAAGTGCTTCATGACCATGTTTTGTTTTTTTGAAGAGGGAAAACGGAGAGATGAGAGGGAAGATATTCAGACCGATTAAGAACAATGTCACATTCTTTTCTTACATTGCAGAATTTTTTTAGGATCCTGGTTTAATAGATCTTTGTAATGGTGTTTTTGGCTGGAGGACACTCCAGTTAAGTCGACAATTTAGTTAAGTGCCTATGCTTTTATTTAAATGAAATCATTGATCAGAATGTTAAAATACTGCTGATCTTAAATATTAGAGTTCAGAGAGGCTGAGGCAGTAGAATCCTCCTGTTTTCCAGGAGACTGGAAGCCATCTGCTTTGTGGAGGTGTTGGAGAGAACTGGTTGTTCTTATGCCACAACTTGCTGTGACCTGCAATTTTTCCTGTGTTACTGAGGAATCTTGGGAACTAGGTTTACTGTGAGGCCCTCTCCCATATCTCCTTTAGTCATTGCCATCTTTCTTCTGTCCATTTTAATTTTTCTCTCTTTATCTGCCTTGGCTGTTTTTAAACAGTCACTTTTTTCTGTATTTATTTATTTGTTTATTTTCCTCTCTTGTCTTGAGGCTCATCCTGCCTTTGACAGAGCTAATTGAGTCACAGGGGTGTAAGAGAGAGAGGAAGGATGATTCACTGGCTAGGGTGTCAGCCTGTCCCTGCTGTCCTGTAAATAGGCTTGGAAGAATTTGATTTTTAATTTTGATGGGTATTACAGATGTTTACATTTAACATTTATTCATTTTTTTCTCTAATGTGGAAAATTATACATTCTGTCAAAAAGTAGTGGAGAGGAGACAATAAAGACAGTAGATGTTGAGACTCAAAAGGTCAAAGCTTTGTAAGTGTTAAGCTAATTGTCAATGTCACATCAAAATATGAAAAGTAAATGTCTTAACTTAAACTATGAAGTTCTCAAGCAGCATTTTTCTTTGGTTGCCTATCTGTAAATTTTCATTATTATCAGTGTAATTTTTTATTATTTATTTTATTATTTTTTTTCATTATTATCAGTGTATTTTTTCACTTGCTGTTGTGAGCACATCCTCATCCATTAACTATTCCCTTCTGCTACAACCAAACTAGTACTTGGGGTTCCATTTCAGCATTCAAATCCAGCAGCACAGAAGTACATATCAAGGGAGAAGTCAGCAATTTATAAGTTCTGGTTTAGGTCCCATACACCCTAAAAAGTAAAGTTAAAATCTCAGTGGATCCAATGAAAAGATCTGTCTATTTTTGGCATGCTTATCACCATAGTAACCAGGCATCATCATGGTATCTCTCTCCTAACTAGTATATAGTATTTTGTATAGCACTTGTAAAAAATTGTTTTGCTGTCTGCAGAATTATGGTTAGCTTGTAGATAAAAAGTAGTTAATCTGAAAGTTCAAGGAATTGCAACAATCCAGATTTCTGATGGGATACAGGGGAATAGTTTAAAGATTTTGTAATATAGGAGCTTCAGGCAAAAAGTCAGGGTCAAAAACTACCTTACTATGAAATGTTTCAAAAGGCTACCTGGTGCTTTTACTAAAGAATTCCACGCACAAAAGCGGTATCAATAACAAAAGACATAATTGACAAAAATGTGACAATTGTAACAATATTGAGAATGTCTCTTTGGTAACTGTTTAGTCAAAGCCCCTTCGGTGATCTGAGTTAGAAAAAATATATTATGCACATAAAGTAGTATCAACGTGTCTTGGAATAAATTTCCCTGTGGGAAAAAATATTCACAGAACAACATAAATTCAAGAATTGAGCCTTCTGATATCACCAAATGTTCGAACATTATTGGGCAAAACCCCACAAAAATAATAAATGGGCAGTCATTCTCTGACCTTCGCCAGAATCACAAAGTCTGTTGCATTTTACCAGCAGGGCTAGGAAGAACTTTTAACTTACTCTGAATCAAAGTGATTCATAAAACTATGAGGAAAAGTACTATGAAGCAAGGCTTTATGTTTTGACAGACATCTAGGAGTACTCATCTTTGGCAGTTTATGTCTTTGGCCAAAGAGGTGGATACTCTGGTTTGTTTCCCTGAGCAGTGTATGGAATTCTGTTCATACTTCAACTTACTTTATGTGCCCTCTTGGAATAGTGTCACATCTTAAAATTAGCTGCAGTTTTTGTTGATCAAATAGTAGGTTGATTAGACAGTTTATTTTCCCCCCCCAATTTCCATAGGAGGAGAACCTGATAAATCTGGGACATTGACTTAGTGTTTAACTCCATTGAGACATTTACATTTAATTATTTTTATTTTCAGCTGTCTGTGGAGACCATCAGTTTGTGTTTGAGAGATTTCCTCATTGAACGCAACCTGTACAGTTTTTTTTTTTTGTTTTTTTTTTAAAAAGAAAAATCATTTATGTTCTAAATGCTCAAAACCGAAAGGGTAAATGGGCATTCACAAATTGCCTTATTTTAAATGTACCTTTCAAAAATGTTTTGGACTTGTATTAGAAATTCACTAGTGCCATGCACCATAGTGGCCCAAAAACGGCAGTTTTAAACTTAAAAATTGCAATATATGTTTTAACAAACACATTTTCAACACCCCACTTTTTGCAGCAGTACATGCTACTCTAATTTTCCAGAGCCCTTGTGGCCGATGCAATTTCTAGTAGTTGTGACGTTGCAGATGATGCATTGTATGGCCTTGGTCAGTGGGATTCTACAGGCCGGAAGTAAGAATTTGTGGATGGTACATTGGGATTTAAGTTATTATGCCCTCCTCAGTGGAAGTCATGGGCACTGGGAGAAGTGATGGAATAAGACAAATCAGAGCAAATCTAGCTCCTGTGTGATCAGCAAGTAGTATGTAGTATTATTATTATTTGTATTGCCTTGGCACTTAGAAGTTGTGGACTATGACCCAAGTGTACTAAGTACTGTACATACATAACCACAAAAAAGACAATCCCTGTCTCCCTGTCACAAACTATATATTAAGAGACAACAAATGGATGCAGTCAGACTGTGATTTCAAGGGAACAATGAAACAATATTGGTTAGTTTGACATGCAGTTTTCAGTATACCAATGGCTTATCAGTAACTTTAATAATAAATTGTTCCAAAGGTCACACAAACGGATCATAAGCACGAATGGAACTGCATGTATTATCTACTGAAAGCCATCATTTCCTTCTGGTTAACCAAGATATATGGACTGTAAAAGATGAATGTTTCTGGAGAAATCTCATGACATTTAGTCCTGCCACATACTACTTTTTCTGTGTACTTTGAGCATAAAATGACTTTGTAAAAATTAAAATTTGGAAAGTTTACTGATTTGTTATATACATTCACATGTTTTATAAGTGTAGATTGTTGAGTTAACTGTCTTGCAGAGATATAATACCACATATAGGTATGGCAGGGTTAAGTAATACAATTAGCTAGGAAGCTCTGGGAAAATGCATTTCTTTTAAACCATTTGCTGGATGAGTTGAGTTCTTTTTGGCTAAAGATTGTTTTTCTTTTGTGTAGCAGCTTTTATTGAATTAATTTTTGGCATCTTCGTTTATATGCAACCATTTAATTACTGTTATTTAAAGTATTTTTGTTCACTTACAAATACAAATTATTTGCTCACTCACTCAGAACTAATTTGCTTTCCTTTTTTGTTTGTATAGCTATTTAAAATATTAAATCCTGAATTCTCCAGGATCTGTTTCTAGACATGTCTGCAAGTACTGTAGAAACTGATGTAATATCATGAGACGAATTAGTTATTTTTATTTAACAGATATATTGTTGTAGCAACTAAAATCTGCAACTGGATTGCGTTGCATTATATATAAAGATGTAATAAATGACAGCCTCTGTCACAAAAGCTTAACCTCTAAGTGTAGGTCTACAATCCAATAAAAAACCCTGGGGCACGGATTATTGGGTCTCAGAGCGGAGACACCAGTGTGAGTTCAGATGTCTACACTTCAGTTTTATAATCCCAGTTTATCTGAGTCAGATGAACTGAGTCAGCTCCTTACCTAATAAATAAATGTGTTAGTCTTTAAGGTGCTACAGGACTGCTTGTTGTTTGTGAGTCAGCTGTGGCCATGTCAGGGTTTTTTAACTGGAGAGAAGATGTAACCTAAAAGGTAAGAGTTTGTAATGGTTGGATAAGACTAACTCAGGTGCCAGAATGATAGTGGGGAGATGACGTAACAAATATAATGTATTCACTGTAACTGAATGCTGTTGGGCACTGCCTGGGCAGAAACAGCAAAATGGGAGAGGGATCCTACTGTATGTAGGTTACAGGGAGTGGAATCAGATTTATCTGAGTGGAGCCAAAGGGGGAGCAGTAAATGAGTGGCCCAAGTGGAAGGGGAAGGTATTTGCACATTCAGGAAAAAACTCTCCCATTAGTCACACACTTTCTGCTGGGATGAGATTAGGTCCATCTGTAATGATATGTTGTTGGAATTGGTTTGGCCAACTTTTCTTTTCTTTTCTTTTCTTTTCTCTTCCTTCTGGCATGGTTTGGGAAGGAACATTTCCCTCGTATCCAGATTGGCTAAGGCAGGGCCTTTTTTTCCCCACAGCAGATCAAGGGCTGATGAAGGAGGTGAAGAGGTTAAGATGTCAAGGAACTACATTTTGGATTTCACCTAAGTAATACAATATTCATGTTTCTTCTTTGTAAGCCCAAATAAATGTGCCTAAGAGACTCTTAAACTATAGGAGGGAAAGAAGGAAGGGAAAAGAAGAGAAAAGAACAGAAAAAGCAACTAGCCTGGTTCCAACAACATATCATTAAACATTGACCTAATCTCATCCCATGCACAAGAGTGACTGATGGGAGAGTTCTTCAGAAATGTGCAAATACCTTTGCTTTTCTCCCTGCAGTTTATTGTCCCTATCTTCCTGCTAGATCTGGTTGAAGAAAGGGGACAGAAGGGAAGATAATACATTCACAACATCATTTACCCTCCATTCTTGAGGAATATAGGAGTTGAGCTTTATGAATGTGAATGTGGTTGGAAATGGGCTAGAGATGTAAAATCCCATTTAATTGGTTAACTGGTGCCATGGACCAGGGCTGCTCCAGCCAGGTTGGAGTGCCCCTATCCATGGCATGCTGGGAGCTGGACTATTCCAGCCCAGCTAGAGCTTCGCTGCCACCGTTGGGGGGCACACCATTGCAGATGGAGAAGCCCCATTTCCTGGCATACTGCTGGTGGCGGCACTCCAGCCCAGCTGAAGCAGCACCCATCCACAGCAGCCCCAGGTGTGCAGCAGGCTCTAGTCCCCAGGCACTGCAGATGGGGGCACTCCACCCTGGCCAGAGCAGACCCTTTCTTCAGCAGGGGGTCTCTCCAGCCTGGCTGGACTGGAGCAGCCTCCCCAGCAGCCCCCTCCCATGGGCTGCCATAGACTGTAGCTGGAGTACCACCCTCCTGCAGCAGCCCTATGGGGCTGGAGCAACCCCATGCCCATGGTGGACGGGGGGGGCGCTGCTTCAGCCCATACCACTAAACCATAAGTGGTAAGCCTCGTCTATTTTGGATGAGACTTACTGGTTAAAACCATTAACGTCTCTTGAATGGGCAAGTTAGGACTTTCAGGAGACATTGACTGTCCATAGTGTAATTCCCACAAATCCTGCAAAGAATCATCCAAATACACTAATTCTGAACCCATCAGCATTATTTTAGTCATCTCTCCCTTCATTGCTATGAAACTCTGTGGGAATATTTGGTGGTAATATCCTACGGCATTATACTTTCATTTCAGTTAGTGGGACTGAGAGGGCCAGAAAGCAATAGCCTTTACACAGATGATACAGAATTCCAGCAGATTTTATTGGACCCCTGGAGTACCTCATCTGAAACCTACAGTCATCTGCGGTATTTGAGAAACATTCACATCAGGATCAGAAGGAACATTTAACAGATATTAAAATATTTTTCTATTAATGTTTGTACACTGTTGTCAATATCTATCTCCAGTCTTCAGCATTGAACAGTGGCTGATGTTGTTTACTTTTGTTGTACACATTGTGTAGCAATTGTAACCTCTGTACAGTATCTTTGTTACCTGTAGATTAAACTGTGGAAAAATAACCTACTGTGAATATGTGAAAACTGGAATACAAGAGCTACTGTAGATGGTGCTGCATCAACCCAGTATATAATTAGTGTTCTTAAAATGTCAAATTTGAATTGAATGGCTTTAAATTGCTTGCTTCAAATATTGGTAGAAAAACTCTAAGCAGAGAACTTCAGTAAAAGATTGAAAATGACATTTTTCTTAGTTTCTGAATTAACGCAGTGCACTATAATTGAATGAATTATGATTTGATGTCTGGGCATAAGAAGCAGTGTTGTATTTGGACTAAGAAATTACTTGCTGGCTTTGTCACAGATGACATTAATTATTGACGGATTTCAGAAATAGCGCATGTGCTGACAGTGTTGACTGTAATATAAGATAGAGACTGCAGTGATGCTTAGAGGAATCATAAGAAAGATGCACCTGTAGCATTTGGATTTGTGTACTTCTAAACATCAGACTTTTAATTTGCTGGGGAGTATAGTACATTTATATGAGAGGTAAAATAATGGAAATATGAGTCGTCAAGCTTATTTTTATCGTGTCCCTCCACAGGAACTACACAGAAGAACCCAACTTCAGCCTGAACCAGCAAAGACAAAAGCTCTTCAGACAGTTATAGAGATGAAGGTATGGACTTTGCATGTTTGCCAATGCATGGTGATTTGTCTGAACTCAATTAATACCTGTTAACATTAAAACAAAAACTTAATTGTAGCTTTTATTATAGAATTCATTTTGGTGTAAAGCAAGGGAATAATCTGTATTTCTGTCTCCCACCCACATACCTAAATTTTCCTAAATCTTTGAGTCTTTTTTAGATTCCTTGATTCCAGGGCCACAAGGGAATCATTGTGATCATATAGTCTGGCCAGGTGTATAACACAGGCCAAAAATATTTTTGCAAAATAAATGTTGATACCATTTGCAGTTGTAAACATTTTATTTACACTAACTGCACGTACATTTTTGCATATTGACTAATACTTCTTCTTGGTGCAAAGCTAAGGCTTGCAATTTCACAAATGTGAGTATAGCATTGCAGGAAAGGCATACAAGTATTCTTTGTTTGCAAACCATTCTTGACAAGTTGAATAATTTCCCCTTCCACCTGTTTCCTCAATTAACTATCCCCATATTAGAAATATGACTGACTTGTTGTGAACAAGCTGATTAACTCATTTTGCAGGTAGTAGAACTAGACTATACAAAAATTAGTAAACTTTTTCTGTAATCATACAGTAGAATTTCATAGTTTGCTAATGCATAGTAAACACTTTTTCCATTTATTAATCTACACTTTAGTGGTTCCTCTCCTTACACTCATGTCACTGCTCTTAGTAGTCTCTTTCAAAAAAACAGGCAAGTTCTAAGTGAAGTTTTACAAGGATAGTTTGGCTACTTTGTATGGCATGTCAGTTAAATAACATACAGTAAAAAGTTGGATAATCAATGCATTAGCAGTTAGACAACTTTAAAGGCCTGATCCTGCAAACCTTTACTCACATACATAGTGCCTTGATGGGGCTACTCACTTGAGCAAGAGTTAGTAAGATTGTCACATTAATTTATGAATAGAAAATTAGTGCAGAACACACACACAATCAATTTTTTCACAAGTAAGAATACATATTAAGGACTTGCTTTTGGTTGGATATTGATGTAATTTTGGAATAACGTCATCAAAGTTTACAAAGGTAAAATAGTGTAAATCTGGCGTAAAGGATGTTTGGATAAGCCTTGTGTTTTTATACTGCACATTTGCTGTATGATACAGTACTATAAATGGCACAAACCCGAAAACAGCGTTATCATCCACCCTAAAAGATAAATGACTCTTCAGCAGTCAGCTTCACTGCTGATTATTACTCATTTTTGGATGAGAAATTTTTGCATTATGAAGCTATTATTTCTTTCCCAAAACCATGCATGTGATTTGCCAAACTTGGCTATATTAACTGCTGTCAAAGCTGAACGGATAAATGAATATTAACAAAAGTTATATTTTTATATCAGCTTTTTTTTAACATGGCTTGTGGGTGTATATGCGAATAACTTTTTTGTATAATTCATTATTCTTTTGAATATTATATTTAATTATTGCATCTAAGCCACTTTTTCTCCACCTGTAAAACTCTGGGCTTCTTGCAACCTGCTGAAAGCATGAAAAAACTCAGGGGCAATGGGTGCAATAAAAGAATCTTATTTTTTGTTTGATGCTGAATAAAACCATGTATTCTATTGCTGAATATTGAGGAATAAATTCATTACATGGTTCCATGTGTGCTGAGCCCAAAGAGAATGATCAGGCATAAAAGAAAAATCAATAGCCTATTTTAGACCAAATAATTGAAATCTGCCTTTCATACAAACTTCTAAAAATCATTTTTCTGTTGAAGGTAAGTTGCCCATATTGCTTACATGTCTGTCTAAAACACTTTCACACAGGAGACAATTTATAAGTTTGTCTGAGGGGAAGAGTGCTATGACAAAGTTTGATTGTTTTGTTTGATAAGTGCATTTCCAGCGTCACACATTCAAAAATTATAATTCAGGCATTCAAAAACCATTAGATTACATAAGATTAGTTTAAAACTATGGCTATGTCTACACTAGCTCCCCCCAATCCCTTTTGAAAGGTTATAGGAATAAGGGGATTTCGAAGTGTGTGGGGTCCTTTCGAAAAGGACCTGGTGTATACGAGCCACACGCAATCGAAAGCAGCACTTTCGAAGTGTCGCGGCTGCCATTATGCTAATGAGGTACTGCATAGTCATTGCAGTGCCTCATTAGCATCCCCCTTGTGAAAGGACGGGGGCTAGTGTCAGCATAGCCTATGAGACTGAAAAAACTAATGTTGGGGTTTTTTTATTTGCCTTGTGGCATTTAACTATTTTTGAGTAACAGTGTCTAACATTTCTCCACAGCCTTAATTACTAGAAAATTTTAATCAAAATTGAGATTTTCACATACCTTTGTAGATGCATAAGTTGGGTCTTTAAGAAAAAAACTGCAAAAATCATGAGTCATGGTGAAATTTTGAGTTAGCAAACCCCCCTGAATACAGTAATGATCACTTTTTTCTTCTATCTTATAAAAGAAGTAAAAATTAAGGGCCTCAGTTTTGCCACATTGTTCTATTATAAGTGAGTGACTACAGGAGTAGCGGGCAATCTGCAACTTGTGGACCTTATGGAACCCATCAAGGTTCTGTGTGTGTGGCCCATGAGACATTTCATTTGCTGTTGCCCACATGAAGCATTGGCAGATTTCACTGGTTTCTGTCTGTTGTTTTTTTCCTACCAATATTACTAAAGTAACACATACGTAATGTAAAGGGCTCTTGAAGCAAGATGTGTGATGATTGCACACATGCACTGTGAGAACTGTGCACTTCTGCTGCATCCAATTAAAGTGCTGCTCTTGTTGAATAGGGGCACACTGCAAACTCTAGGTATGGAAGCACAGTTGGCAAAGCTTCCTTACTGTAGGAGACCATCTTGTTTACGGTAATCCTGCAGCCTACTGAGATGGAGGGCTTCTTAGCCGAGGTTGCCCATCACTGGATTATAGTATGTCTGAATGCTGAAGTAAATATCATGCTTGCCTTTTTAATGGATAGTCATTAGCCTAGATTATCCTATATGTCTCATATCTTATATAGCATTATATATTTTATGCGGAACTTGCTGTTGATTCCAGTCTGGGAGTCACTGTATGAGTTGAAATAAAGAACATTGTCCAGTATTTTTGCAATAATTCATCCACTATAGCATATTAGAAAATGGGATATTGTGTTGTGTTGGGATGATCATTTTGAATGCTTAATGTTGAATAAGATCATTTGAAATTTGTCAAGCTCATAGGTACACCTGTGACTATATTAACAAAAATGGACTCTAAAACTGCAAAATAAATTTTAATTCCTCTGCAAATGCCCAAGCCAGTTCTTTATTTAAGAGGCGGGATCAGCCAGCGACACAAGTATTCTGACAATTTTTCTGCCAGGAATTCAGAAAGTCCTGTCCTTTACCTCCTCAGGTTGTTAGGAAATGCATTGTTTCCAGTGAAAAAAGTTTGAGAACAATGCTTTTTACATGCAAGATCTGTGTAATGAGCACTCTCACTGGTTATTGCTGAGTCTGTAATGCAAGAGCGTTCTGAAAGGGTTGTGCACAGATCTGACGTCTGAACACACCCTTTTTGGGACTGGCCCAGTGAAATAGGCTCACCATTGAAGGAAAAAGGGACAAACGTCAATGGCTGAAGTCCATGTGATTAAACACCAGTTTTCATTACAATTTCAGAATGTGTCCTAGTAAATGTACACGTCTTTTAGTCCAAGCAGTATTTGTTCTGAAATAATGTATAACATTTGTTTTAAATGATGATGCTTATAAGCAATACTTTCCCTACAGTGTTGTGAGGGAAGGAGAGAGAGAAACATCCTCTGCTACAATTAGTCTGCACCCCCAGAAGGCCCCCAGCAGTATAAATTTCCTCCTAATTGCATCCTCCTCATTCTTGCCAAATCAATGTTAGTCCAGCAGCAGTTTCTCCTTCCCCATCAACCCTTTCTTTCTCTCACTGTGTTCCTTCCTCTTCCAAAACCTTTCATTTTGCTCCCTTGCCTTCCAAAATGCCCTCATTCTCTTCTCCTCCCCAGACCCTCACTGTCTTTCCTTCCTCCCATAGCCCATCACTTTCTGCTTCCTCCCCACTATGCCTACCAGCCTCTTAACCTTTCCTCCAATATCTTGTCTCTTTTTACAGTTCCAAAGCTTCATTACTACCACCTCAGTTCTGTTCTCTTACCTGACACTTCTACTGTTCCCCAAAGCCTTTTAACTTATCCTCTTTTCATCGAATTCCTACACTGACTCCATGTCTCTTTTCTTCTTCTGTACCCAAATCCTCTTACTTTCCCAATTGTCATTTTCACCCCACCCCTAACTGCTTGCCAAAACTCCCATGTTTGCTTTTCCTAGCTCCATTTTCCCAGATATCAACACCTTGCTCAGAATTCTTTACTTACTTTTTCCTTTCAAATATCCAGACTTCCCCAGATCCCTGTTTTTCCTGCTCACTTCCTCAAACAGCCTCACTCTCCTAATTTCCACTCCCTTCACTCTTCTTCACAATGTTCACTCCTGCGCCTCAGTTTCCCACTACACAGACCACATCTCTGTGTCCCTTCCTCCTCTACAAAAGCCCAGTTCTTCTAAGATGGTTCACAGCATGGGGAAGAACAGAGACACCCCTGAGAGCCAGGAAACTTCAGTGCAGCTTTCTGTTCCACACAGCTCCTAATTCCTTCAAACTTGATTGTCTCAAACTTTCATATACAGATTTACTCCTTGGTTTTAAAGGGTCCCTTCTCCCCAGGTTTCTGGTCAGTGAAAAGGGTGGCACGCAGATATATGTTCTTTATTTCCTGGCATCAATCAAACTCATGGAATGAAATACAAGATATTTCCGTCATCTGACAGAGGACTACATAGGCTATTGTTCCCTGGTTTCTAGGACTGGCAGCCTCTATTGTCTAAAGATCACAAGTCAGGGCTCCAACCAAGAGGTTTACTCAGTAGAACATTTTGTGTTAGTTGCATATGCCTTCTGGTTGCAGAGCACTAGGTTGCTTGGTTTAGATTTTCAAGATGTAATTTGCAATGAAGAAGGCAAGAATCTTACTTTTTAAGGGAAGCTGAGATCCTAATGTAGTTTCCTGATTTCATCAGTTAGTGCTCTAAGGAAAACAAATAATGCAGTTCTCACCTGCTCCTTTTACTTCTAAGCTCCCGTTTTCCCCCAAGGTTCCCCTGTGCTGTCTCTACCCATGTTCTTCCATCTTCCATCTCCTCATCTGTCTCCTCTGGCACAAAGAAGCAGGTAGAAAGCTAGTAGCTTGGACTCCACTTCAGCAGACTAATGTCCTTCCCATTCTGCTGACCTCATCCATTCCAAGCTGGAAGCTAGATGGCTAGGAGAGATTTCACCTCTGACTATAGGAATCCTAACTCTAGCCTCCTGCCCATGCCTCTCCAGCAAGGAGGGCAGCATCCGCTAGAGATGGGGACGCTTCATTGCAATGTCCTTTTGTCTGCAGTTGCCTCTTGTTAGCTGAGCAAATCAAACAACTGATCCTCACCCTAAGTAAAAAGAAGGGAGTATTTCCTGAACACTGATAGCTAAAGTGTCAGCTTCAGTTTCCCCTTAGCTGTCTTCCCTCGCTTTGTACTAGGTGGCTGAAAGCTGGTGGAGACAAACACTGATAGGGGGTTTTGTTACTTTTTTTTCAGTCTGAAATTTGCAGAGGGTTAGTCATCTTTTTCTTCTCTCTCATCAAAATTATACCCAGGCATAAGTGGATTGTTATAGGAGGAAAGTAATTGAAAAAAAAATCTGAAAATCTGAGGTATTTTGATATGTTAGCAAAATGTTAACCGAATAACTGCAGTATGGGTTATAATTTATGCAAAAGAATTTCAGGGGGTAGATGGCAGGAAATAGATTACTGGAAGTCAGGAGATAAGCATTGGGATGGCACTGGAAGAGGGGTACACCAATAGGGCCGAAGTTCTGAAAGGAGTATGCAAGGCTGCATCAACACGAGAGAGTTTTGTAAACAAAACTGGGGTTTTGTAGACAAAACATGCGGAGTACCTATACACAAAATGTATTTTGTTGACAAAAACAAAAAAGCTGCATAGATGCTCCAGGGAGCCCTTTTGTTGACAGAGGCTGTCTACACTTACCCCCTTCTTTGAAGGGGGCATGGTAATCGGGGTGATGAGAGATTACTAATGAAGTGCTGCAATGAATATGCAGCGCTTCATTAGGCAAATTCCCCCTTGCAGCAACTTCGAAGTGTCAAATTTCAAAGTGCTGGCATGCCGTGTAGCCACAGGCACTTGGAAGTGCCTGTGTTCCTTCAAAGTGCCTTTACTTGAGGAGTAATTTGCCTAATGAAGTGCTTTTACGTAGAAGAATAAATGGACGTAAATCAAACATCAGGAATGATAATGTACAGAAGCCTGTGGGGGAACACTTCAATCTCCTTGGACACTCAGTAGCAGATTTAAGGGTGGCAGTCCTGAAACAAAGAAATTTCAAAAATCAAATGGAGAGAGAAATCTCTGAGCTGCAATTTGTTTGCAAATTAGACTCTATTAATCAAGGGTTAAACGGAGATTGGGAGTGTCTCACAGTTTACAAAAACAGCTTCTCTGCCCTGGGTTTTAATATCTCCCCATTAGACTCTGACAATGGCTCATATCGCCCTGTCTGATCTGTCTTGTTTTTTCCTCTTTTGACACGTACTTTTGATAATGGGCCATTTCCACCTTGCTGAATAGACCTTGTCAGCTCTGGCCCTCCCTTTTACTGGGACCCCATTCTTTAAATACCCTTCTGAAACCACCCCTGCCCACTCATGCATCTGATGAAGTGGGTCTTTGCCCATGAAAGCTTATGCTCCAAAATACCTGTTAGCCTATAAGGTGCCACAAGACTTTTTGTTGCTCTGTATACAGAGGCTTCCAGTGTAGCCATAGGCTAAAGTTTTAAGTTTGGGAAACACCGATTTCTCTGATTGAGATGTAAGCCAAAATCATGTAGTACAAATGTAACCCACCTTGCTAAGGATGTGTTCACTGGAATCTATGATGTATGTGGATGGCAAATCTACTATGATTAAACTGTTGAATGAAAAATTGTTGATTAATAATACAATAAGTTTCAGTTAGCGGATGATACTGTAGGCCTGATATTATTCCAGCTTCTCCAGTTAGCTGTTTAGTTTAGTGTACATTGAGGGCATTGGAGAGGTGCGATAGTTGTTGCATAAAATTCAGGTTGGATTTGACAATAAACTACTTTATCGATTGCTAAGATATTATGATTGGTTTCCATAATCAGTGTTCTAGAGTTGCTTTGTCACATCCTCTTCCTGAGTTTTGCTCTTGCAGTGCTAATATAGATGATACATGAGTAATCAAGTGGAATGGAAGAAAGCTAGAGTGCTAGTGACGTAGAAATTTCTCAGCTCTTATGTAGTGGCTGGGCAGGAGTTGAAGAAAACATTCTTCATCTCCTTAGCTGCTTTCTGGAAGGTTCCAGTCAGTGGAAGTGTTCTGGTGATTAACCTAGTTAAAATGGATCATTTGCATCTGATGACAGATGTTGTTGTGTTTCTTTTTGAAAGGACTTTTCAGATTAGTTTTTGTATAAAATTATTCACGTTCGGACTGTGTTCTCTGCATCCATGGTGACTAAATATATCTGTTATTGGGGGATAAATGCTATGTCTTTGGTGTTTGGATTTTGTTTTCTGGTATGTGTGGCAGAAACTGAAGATGTACAGGACAAACTCTTTACAGTAGATCCATGTTTTTCTTGACGGTGAAAAGGAGCAAGCAGGTCTTGGGGTCCTTGTTGGAATGGAATATAAGTGCCTGCTTTAACAAGGGCAAGATGTCAGTTACCTTTAAAGAAGCAGTTGTTACACTTCTGTTGTGGTGCAGAGAATTTCTCCAGCTAGCATGCATCTCAAATCTCCCTTTTTGCGGAATGACATGAATACTGTTATATGAAGTGTTGCTACTTATTACATATGCAAACTTGAGACAAGTTTTATGTAATTGACAAAGCCAGGTGTAGCAATATAGTATCTATCTTTTCTTAAATATTTTGAAGAATAACAATACTACATAGTAGTACTATTTTATCTTCCTTTTTTAAATGTTAGAAGATATAATATGTTAATGCTAGGTTATTTACTGCAGCATGGTTTGTTATAGAATACATATTTGATGCTAAAGAAATAAGTTGAGAAATATAATAGCACCACGCTAACTATCTCCGTGTTCATATACATTATGATGCAGACTTTCATTACTTGCTCATACAGTGTTGTTATTCCCCCTGACTCATTCAACACAGCAATTGAATGATGTACACAAATGAGGCAGGGATATGTAGTGAGTGAGGCAGGTATATTGAAAAACATTACCTTCAGTGGAATTGCACCCACTTATGCTCTGAGTTTGGTATATATGTTGTAATAATTTAATATGGTTTAAATTCTTTGGCTTATCAGACTCTTAGGTTGGTTACTATTGGTAACCTAAACCTAAAAATAACCTAAACATTAAAAGCAAGGGAGGCTGAATATATTTTAACATGATTGCATTCATTGTTTATGTTAAAAACAAATACTACATACTTTAATCAACACTAGGTCAAATCTTATTTATGCTAAGTGCCACTTAAACTAATGAGACTACCTGTGTAAGTTTGGCAGAATTTTCCTACCAATTTAGCAAAATGCACATCTTCATTGTAAGCTAATGACAATTGTGCTCAAGTCTGAACTGTACAGAGACAAAATCAAAATGTATTAAACAAGTTCTTAACTGAATGAAAATAATTTTACCTTACTTGCAGAAACAACCATCTTTATATATTGACCCTGCTTTGATATTTCAGGTATGTTACTAGAAAACTGCTTGTGTGTGCAGTGCAAAGTATTCTTCTTGTTCTAATTGCATGAGTCTTCCTTTTGTCTGGTTTTAAAGGTTAACCTAAATATTTTCCACACTTTTCTTTTAACATCTATGCAGACATTGTCTGTATAATTATGCTTATGGACGTTTACTTTTTTCCTGATGATTTTTTTCTCTTTATCTCTCTTGCAATACCAAATGCTATTATGATTTATCCTATAAGAAGTGACTATTACCTGTTGTCTATAAAATTAACAATGAAGCCATGTCAATTCGTACTAGGTTTGGCAATAGCTTTCCTTTACAGAACTTAAATTTTGAGCCTAACCTTAAGGTGATACTATCTCCTTTGAAAATAAATGTTTTCAGAAGAAAGCAATGATCAAATGCTCAAGTATGAAACAAAAGACTGTTTCTTCTTTGAGTGGCTAGAAACATCACATGTGATATATATGTTCAGGTAAAACTGGCCAAGACAAATTGAATTTGCAGTTTCAAATATTAAATACTGACATTCAACTGCTTGTGAACACTCTACCAAGTTATTCATGGAAATAGTTTGATGAATAATTTTAAGCAACAAATACATTTGGGAATAGTGACACTGCTGACATTTCATGAACAGAAAGAGTCAAAATGCTTTGAATAAATTATTTTTTTGCAGATTATTTGCCCCGCTATGTGTTTTGCCATGTGTGTCAGGCAATATGCTACCAACAGTTTTATCATAATGTTCTGGGATATATATGAGTCATTATCACTGGAAACTAATCTGCAGAGTCAGTCTCTTATTACTTCAACTCCCTCACCACAGTCAGGACAAGCCTGTATTAATTAATGCTTTTAATTTACATTTCGAGGCAAAACTTGAGCATAGTCAGGACCAGGAAATAAGGAATCCAACTCTTCCCCCAGGCCAGATGTAGGCACAATTGGGTAGAGTCATTCGTGGGGGAGGAAAAATACTCCTTCTTCTGAAGCATTAGTTATTGGCACCTATTGGCAATAGCCTACTAATTCTGATTAATAGCAAATGTGAAAATAGGCCAGCGTCCTCCCCTCTTCCCCTGGGCTCCACACCAGTAAGAAAGGGGCCAATTCTGGGGTGTCTCTGTAGCAAGTGGAGGTGTGTGCTACCAGCCAGGCTCCCACTAACTCCAGGGCTCCCTGTCCTGCTCACTCCATACTGCACTGTCTTGAAGCAGGAGGCAGGAGTGTGCTTTGAAAGGGGCTGGCTGGGAGCAAGATGGGTGAAGGTACCCCTCCTGGTGGGGCTCTCAGCCAGTGCTGCTGGTCTCTCACCTGTGCTGATTGAATGCAGTGAAGGAATGTGCCATACCTGCAGAATGTGGCCCTTTAGGGGAAGGGAGGGCATGGGGTCTTCACATAACATTGCTGTTGTCTGTGTGCAGTGCCCCCAGAGCCACAGCTCCCTTTGGTCAGGACCAGAAGCATGGGGCACAGACCAGGTAACCAACCACAGCTGAGATGGTCCCTGCCCTGAGCCTCCACTGGCCAGGACTTCCCCAGCCTCAAGCTCCCACTTCCTCCCCTGCACTCTTCTACACCCTACCCCTTGCCCTGAGCCCCCTGCACTTCCTATCATACCTCCCAACCTCCTGCCACGATCCCCCTCCCGAAAGAGGGTTTGTGATACAACAGAATCTGTAAGATGTTTGTTACTTTCATGTCTGAAATGGCATGACCCAATACAGCAAAACGTCTTATATATTCTGGTGTCCTATTTGAAATAATGCAACCACACACAAAATGTATTTCAAAATAGCACCTAGCTATTTTGAAATAGCATGTCTGGGTCCATAGCACTATTTTGAAATATTGCCATTGGAGCCCATTATGGCTTATTTCAAAATTGTGTGATTCTGTGTCTCAATAGGTGTTTTGAAATAGGCATTATTCCTCTCACTTTGAGGGTTACCAATTTCGGAGTAAAGCACCTGCAATTCCAATATGATTTCAAAATAGAGTGTGCATAGTCTCAACAATAGTTCAGTTATTTTGAAATAACTGCAGTTAATATAAGAACATAAGAATAGCCAGACTGAGTCAGACCAATGGTCCATCTAGCTCAGTATCCTGTCTGATGACATTGGCCAATGCCAGGTGCCCCAGAAGGAGTGAAACACAGGTAATGATCTCTCTCCTGCCATCCATCTCCAGCTTCTGACAAACAGAGGAAAGGGACACCATTCCTTATCCATCCTGGCTAATAGCCATTAATTTACGTAACCTCCATGAATTTATCAAGCTGTTTTTAAAAGCTTGTTATAGTCCTAGCTTCCTCTGGCAAAGAAATTCCACATTTTGACTGTGTGCTGTGTGAAGAAGAATTTCCTTTTATTTGTTTTAAACCTGCTGCCCATTAATTTCATTTGGTGTTCTTTAGCCCTTATGTTAGGGGAGCAAGTAAATAATGTTTACTTGTTTGCTTTCTCCGCACCACTCATAATTTTATATACCTCTATCATATCCTCATTAGTCTCCTCTTTTTTTTAAGCTGAAAAGTCCTACTCTCTTTAATCTCTTTTTATATGGGACCCATTTTGAAATGACTGGGTAGTGTAGCCATAGTCTTAGTGAGCCAGCTTGCTGTGATGGAACTTCTTAAAAAAATCCTATTTCAGCTCTTCTAACATGGAATTTTTCAAAAAATCGTGGTTTGCAGAAAATTTTTGGTTTCTGTGGTTTATGTTCTGATTCCAGATGAAAAATAAATCAGTAATGTGTAATTTTCCCTGGACAGAAATTCTGATTGCTGCAGAGTTTTAGCCACAAAACTCTGTGTAGAAAATAAAAGGAAATGCTCATTAATTAGGTGAACAAATACATAAATAGCTACAGGTAATTTGACTGAGAAATTTCTTATGAGACTTAAACTTTATGATATGGGGCATGAATGGATCAATTATGGGAAAAGTAGGGAGATGTAAATATTTCCCCCTAATGATAAAATTACATATAAAATCAGTTACAGGTTTCTTTGGATTTTGTCATCTTCTGGAGTAACAGGGGAAAGAAGGTGCTAGAAACAGGATATGGAGTTGGCTGGAGTAACCTGGCTTGCTCCTGGATGGAATTTTCTGTATTGTAAGCACAGGTTGGACCTGTATGGTCCCACACACTTGGGATCTGAACCACCTGGAAGGAGGAAGTTTGCTGCAATAGGGGAGGTCAGGCCATTCTGAGTGGCCCTACTCCAGCCGGCAGAGGTCCATGCCCTGTGTCAGTGGGGCTCCCTGTCCTCAGCAGCTAGTGGCTCCCTGCCCCCATCTGCAGGGGTTTCAGCTCCTGGCAGCCAGCAGGTCTGTGTTTCCAAGCCGGCAGGGCTCCCTGCCCCTGGCCAGCAGCCATGCCCCTAGCTGTCAGAGACTCCCTGCTCCCAGCTGGCAGAGGCCCCATGCCCCCAGCTGGCAGAGCTTCACTCCCAGTTGCTGGGGTTCTCTGACCCAGGCCAGTAAGGCTCTGATCCCAGCAGGTGGGGCTGCCTGCTACCAGACCATATGAACTCCTAGCTACTGGCAACCTCTGTGGCTCTGTGGTCCTTCAGACCATGGATGTTGCTTGCTGGACCAGAGAGTCCCAGACCAAAGAGATTCAATCTGTACTACGGTCGTGTGTTTATTCACCCATGTCCTTCTTAAGGCTGTGGTAATTTGTTGTTCTTTTGCTTCTACCCCATTGGATGATTTATTCAAAACAAGAAGAATTAAATAAGCAGGCATCTCCTTTTTTCTTGACTTTCCACTCTACCACATCCTCTTGTAGTAGGTAGTCCGTCGTGTCTGACAATAACTTGTGCAGAGAACCTGTGTGGGAGAATGTGTAAAGTAGAAAAGCTGTTGCACAGGGGCAGTTCCACTCTCTTGATCTCAGAAGCCTGGTTCCAGTGGTACGAAAAGTCGTCACGGCTGGGTCTTCCTAGGCTGCAGTGGTTGGCCATGCCGTCCTTGGTGCCTTGTTATGCCCTTCGCTCTCAACAGAGCATTGCAGAACCACCTTCCTGGTCGTTGGATCTTGCTGTTGATCTCATCCGTCCAATCCGTGGGGGCCGACTTTGCATGCTGGGATAGACAATTCCCTATCTCACCGCAGGTTTCAGACATGATGGCTACCCTCACCTGGTTTAGCCTGCCTGTCAAAGCGGTTTATCACGGTGTGGTGGCTGCATACTACCACTTCTTGGAGCCACAGGTGAAAGCTGGGTGCCAGGTGGGGACACAACAAGTCCCCACATCAGAGGTGCCACCCCTCCCTGGACACCCCATACACCCCACATCCTCTTGTAGAAGAAGGCTTTTGCAGATGGCCCAGTAATGTCTAATTATAGATGTTTTACCTAACATTGAGTAGGTAATTTAATAGCAGAGATTTTTCTGTTAGCTTTTTCAGTATCTTAATTCCCCAAAGAATTCTCAGTATGAATATGAATAATGCTGATCCCATGGTCAAGGTTTAGATATGCTATATTCTGTCCATGGACAAATGCCACATTAGAGAATTTTATGCAGTACACTAAGTAATTTAGATTTTACCTGAATGATTATTACAAATTCCACTTAAAAAAAAAGTCCTTATAGCTGGTTGGAACTGTTAGCTGGAATGGTTTTCTACTGGAATTGATTAATTTGTCAAACTCAAACTTTTCTGTAGGAACATGCCAATTTTGATGGCGTTCTGATGAAATGCAGGGAGGATTCTGCTTGAACGCTACCTGCTAGGCTGGTTTCAAAATGTGCTTGTTTTTTTGCTAGCTTGCATGCCTAGCTCTTCTGCATCACACACCTGGGGAGCCAGGAATACCTGGGAGCCACAGCTCCCCAGCCGCCTGTCTTTCCTTGGCAGGCTATTCATCCCTCATCAAGTGAGGAATTGTCCTCTCCTGCCACTTGCCATTGTTATCTTAGGAGTTTTCCTAATTCCATATGCATTGCAGGCAAACAAGGATACCTGGATAGGTGGCAGCAGCATTAGTATGTTCTCACAGGGATGTATTCCATGTCACAGGACATCCTGAGATTTGAGTCTTTGTTCTGATTCTGAATGAATTTCTGAATTTCCTGTGGGATGGATATTGCATTTTATGGTCAGCTGTGTTTTACTTCCCTTATTGTCTGCTGTTGCTGGGGATGTGATCAAGAAGTTTTTTGGGGCAGTTTACTTGGGGCTTCTAGCAGCACCTCTGATAGCTCTTATGTTCAGCAAGGCATTATAATTTTTTTCTGTGTTATGAATTGGGTAAGAACTTTTGTTAGTTCCCCCTCAGCAGACAGAAAAAGGTAAATTATTCGCAGCATTTACAACAGAGTTTGTGTGTAAAAACAGCAATGCAAATGGAAGACATGGAATAACAGATGCTTATATTTTCTATATTATTTTCCAGTTCCTTATGCATCCAAATACCTTGTTTGCTTTTTTGATCATGGATGCACATTGAATAGTTTAGTGATGTCCAGGTTCTATTGTTGATCTATTACAATTAAATTGAATCCTGTAACGTGTCTGAATAGTGTGCAGTTTCTCTCCAAAGTGCATTACTTGGAATTTAATAATGTGGAACATCATTTGCGACCATGGAGAATATCACCTCCCTACTTCTATTCAGCATTCCTCTGGTTTATGTACCTAGGGATCATATTTGCCATCTTGCTGCAGCATTGCACTTAAAGTTTTTGTATTTGCTTAAAAATAGTGAAAATATTTTAAAATTCAGTAAGTTAGGTAAGACTTCACAATGAACGTGGACATATTTGCCCCATTCCAAACTCCAAACTGCTATCCTATTGTCATGTGAGTGACTTAAACTACACTGGGAAAAAGTTGGGTGTGTGTGTGCCTAATGTTATAGTTTTAGTAGGCAAGAGAATCAATAAACTACCTTTCTTTTTTCCCTGGCCTCCTTTGTCTGATTTTGAACCACATTGCACACTAAGTGGTTCATGGGTGGCTGGAGGAGTTCTGCTGGGCTAGACATTCCTATGCAGCTGTAATGAGGCAAGCAAATATTTACTGAACATTTTTATGAGGCTCTAGGTACCTGCCTGCCCTCTCTGTGTAATCCCGCATTGCTTTTGATTTTAAAATAAATCTTTTGTTGTACACAGAAGTTTTTTCAGAGTCACATGGATGAGGTATTTTTAATTGTTTAGTATGCTGTAGGATTGTTAAATGTACAGTGTGTATTTAATGAACAGTTACATTATTTCACAAAGCATGAGACATTGTATTACTTAGGTAGTGATTTTGTAAATGACTTGTTTACATTAAATGATTAACATAATTTTGAATCCTTTGTTTTGTGCTGTAGATGACTTGTGTTTTAAATAGAATAGGCCTGATAGAAGACTTGCAAGGACAAAGGAAATTAAGTAGATAAATTCACAATGTTTTCCAAGATGTAACATTTTGTGTGACTTTAGTCTTTAACAGAAAGTCTTGTTTTACATAGAAGGAAGGAAAAGCAAAGCAAAGCAAAACAAACCAAAACCCCAGTATACGTGTACACACACACACACACACACACACACACACACACACACACACACACACACACACACACACACACACACACACACACACACACACACACACACACACACACCCCAAAACCAAAAAATAAAAAAAAACAAGCCTAAACTTGACTACCTACAATACTAATGTGGGAACATCTACCCAGTTGTTTTTGTAATTAATTTCAATATATAACCATTTGCGATTTATTGGGGGTTTTAGTCCCATTTGGGGCTGTGCTTGTGTATGCTACAAGTCCCTGTAACTGAGCCCTCCAGAGCTGAGCTGTTACCAGTGTCTGCGCTGCTCTGTTGTAGGGCTGTTACCTTAACTCTGTGCCTTTGCTGTGGGATACCAAAACATCTAGCCATGTGGAAAGGGTTAGTGGGGTGCTCCAGAGCAGGGGTGAGCAAACTTCTTACATCGGGCCTCACTTTTCAGCCCTGCAATTAGCCACTCCCCCCCAACCTGTGGGAGGACCACAGGAAGTGGGTGGGATGCTCCGGAAGGGGTACTGATGGGGATCGGGGGGGTGCCTGGCAGGAGGACCCCAGGGGAATATGTGGGGGGGCTCAGGGGGACTTAGAGCTGCACTATGTTGAAGAGTGGTGGTGGCACCAGGCTGAAAGCAGCCCTGTACCCCCGCAGGCAGCACTAACTCCTCACCAGCATCTTGGGGGACTCTCAGAGGGCACCATTGTGACTGCCTTGCAAAGCTATCAACTCACTGGCTTGGCCCTGCTGCTTGACTCAGGGCGTCAGAAAATTCTTATTGGCCCAGTGGGGCCGGAGTGTGTGAGGGGGGAGTGTTCCCGTGACAATGATAGCAGTGGAGGCCACAGGGGAGGAAGTAGAGGGCTGGGGAGGCAGCAGAAGCTGTGGGAGTAGGGGGAGCCAATCGTACTGTGCCCCCACCTTACAAAATGTCACGTCCCTTTTTGGAGGCACCCCCCTCTTTGTACCTCTCTGCCCCAGATGGCAGGTAAACATGCTCAGTGCTACAGTCATCTCACCAGATGATAGTCTCAAGAAGGTCTCTGTGTTCCAGTCCATCACGTCACGTCACACTAGGGCGATTCTCCTGTGGCACGTTAAGCTGGTTTTACAGGCTGATCTATCGCTGGACAGCAGAAAGCTGCTGCACTGGCACCCAGTGATTTGGCCTCACATGTTATGTCTACACAGCAAAGTTATTTTGGAAAAATGACTGCTATACCGAAATAACTTTGCAAGCATCTGCACAATGCATCCTCTATTTTGAAATAATTTCAGATTGCCTACTGAGTGATTTTGCTATAGCTTATCAAAGTGAGAGTTAGGTGAGAACATACAAGTCCTAATGATTTCTATCCATCCACAAGTGGATTGATGTTTCAGTTTCCAGACAACAAATGAAAATGATAGCTGAATAACTAGGTTTTTTCAGTGCTGTGTTGACACAAGATAGTAACCAGTATATGAGGTGGTATTTCTGTAGCTGCATATGAAGTTGTTACATACTGTTTGCAATGTTCCTTGAGACAGCAGGATCCAAAGCACATATATGCATGTAGGAGTGGAGGAAAAGGATGTAAGCAGGACAGGATTGTAACTTTGTGGTCAGCAGACCACTAGATGGAGAAGCGACCCAACTCATTTGAGAACAGAAGTCTAAATAATAATTTTCTTTAAGCTATTGTCAGGGAAATTAACTGGGATTTACATTAGTATTTAAGTTCTGGAACTATGGGTGTGGCTGTGATGCATTCCCATGCTTAAAGAGGTTTTCAACATATGCAAGGTTTACAGTTTGGTTCACTATCTCTCAGCACCCACAGTATGCAAATTGTTCTACACCCGAGCATCAGTATAAATAAGAACAGAATTTTTTCCAGTTTCTTGGGCTGGGTATTGTTATTGTACTACATTGCCACAATTATTGGTTTTTAACATCCAGGCATCATGTAATTACACACATTCATTCTCTCTCTCTCTCTCTCTCTCTCTCTCTCTCTCTCTCTCAAATTTTTAACACAGGACACAAAAATAGCTTCACTTGAGCGCAACATAAGGGATCTCGAAGATGAAATACAGATGTTAAAGACAAATGGAGTTCTGAATATAGAGGACCGAGATGAAGAGATCAAACAAATAGAGGTTTACAAGAGTCACTCAAAGTTCATGAAAAATAAGGTACAGACTACTTTTAAAATAGCTTAATGGTATTAAAATAATGTGAGCAAGAGCTTTAATTGGACTCTGCAGTTTAAGCAGTACTCTATGAATATGTTTATGGTGGATGTGCAGTATTTGGCACTGAATGGAGTTGCTGCAGGAATCCTTTTTTAAATAATAAAAAAAGCAATTGTAAGTGTTAATTCAGGCAAGATAGAGAGAGGCCAGTTCATCACACTTCATCTGCAAAATCATTAATTCATTTACTACATTTCTCATGCTTTATGCTGTTTCTTTTGCTTTTTTACCCTCTGCATCTTATATGAGGTATCTTCATTTTCTCAGTTTTCTAACTCCTACTTTCACTGCCTAAAAACTCCTTTATGACTTTGTTTGTTTTCCATTCTCAGCTACATTATTTTTATACCATTTTAATTGTTAAATTTTTCAATATCTTGATAGTGTTATTGTGTTTAGCATCACTGTGCCATAAATGGTGCTGAGTTGTTGTTTCCATTGTGAATGTGTGTTTTACATACTGTACTTTAAAATTCTACAGCTGTCTGCATGGCACCTCCCTTTCGGAAGGGACATGCAAATGAATGAGTTTGGAAGTGTAAATGAGATGTGGATTTAAATATCTTGTATCTCATTTGTATATTCCTGCACAATCTGGCTGCTGGAAGAGCCATTTCCAGAAGCCAAAGCAGCCATGAGGAACAGGGCTCCTTCAAAAGGAAACCGCCACTTTCAAAAGCGCCTTCTTCCTATTTTGTTTCAGGATGAAGCGTACTTTCAAAAGGGTAGCTTCCTTTCAAAGGAACCCAGTCCACATGGCTGCTTTGGCTAGCAGAAATGCCTGTTCTGGAAGCCAGATCACCTGGGGATATGGAAATGAGGTGCAAAATATTTAAATCCATGCCTCATTTACATTTTTGATCCTGCTCATTTACATTTCCTTTCCAAAAAGGAGGGGCCATATAGATGCAGCTTAATATTTCTAAAATTTTAATTTTTTAATTGATAGTTTGTAGTCATACTGTGCCTTTCTGTTAAGAATCTCAAAGCATTTCATAAAGGTTTATACATATTCTTAGTCTGAGTTTACAGACAAAGAAAAACTAAATGGATTGGCCAGGGTCACACACCAATTAGGAGCAGAGTTGGGAATAGAACAGCAGGGACATATCTCCCAGACTCACCTGATTATGTTACTCACTTATTTGGACATGGTCAGAATTGAATTTAGCACCTGACTTTTGATGTCAGCTGCACATTTTACCACATTTAATTTAATTTTGTTTAACTGCCATGAGGTCAAAGAGTAGCTCTAACATTTTATTTTTGTACTTTCAGATAATTTTTTGGGATTTGTTTTTCTCAATAGATTTAAAATTGTCTTTTTAAAAATACATACTGTGATGAGTTTATTCCAGAACTTGTGTTCCTCATTATACTCTTGTTTCTTTATAACGGAACAAGGCAATGACATGAGGCTACCTTGTACAATAAAGGTACACGATGATCAGATTTTTAAAGTGAAACAACTGACAGCAATGATGGGGATGATCGGGGAGGGGATGAAGCGTTCCCATAGATAAATCTTGGGAAGTTGAGAAAAGAGGCATTTTATCTGTAAGCTCCTTTAAGATGACAAGGAACAGTGATTTGAGAGGGGAATGCAGGAGAGAAAGGACAGCCAGATGGCTGTTTTATAATGAAGTTGAAACTTTGACCATGATAAAGAGAGTAAAGCTGGCCAAAAGCACCATAGCGATTTTGTTTGTGAAACTATACTTTTTTTTCTTGATTTTTATATGCATTAATTCCTTTTCACACATCATCTGTTTTTATGTGAAAGTTTGTGAAGCTGATAATTTTGAAATGAAAATTGGAAGAGTCACTTGTGCACTTAAATTTGTATCTTGGGATTTGAAAAATTTGTGTGAGGGGATTGATGCTACTTCTGCTCCTGTGGAGCCCACATACTCGGGTGGAATCATGGAAATATTGGTTTGGAAGTGATCTTGATAGGTCATCTAGTCCAGTCTCTTGCACTGAAGCACAGAGGTAACTATTCTAGATCATTTCTGAAAGGGGTTTATTTAACCTGTTCTTCAAATTTCCAGGGATGGAGATCCATAGTCATTTAGGTAATTTTTCTGGTTCTTAACTGTTTAGTGGGGAAGTTATTCCTGTTGTCTAACTGTTTCTGCAGCTTAAGTCTATTACTTCTTAGTAATAGGGAGGGATAGCTCCATGGTTGGAGCATTAGCCTGCTAAACCCCGGGTTGTGAGCTCAATCCTTGAGGAGGCCATTTAGGCATTGAGGCAAAGAGATGTCAAATAGATGTCTTGGTGCCTAGTCCTGCCAAGAGGCAGGGGACTGGGCTAGACAACCTCCTGAGGTCCCTTCCAGTTCTAGGAGATGCATATTTCTATTTCTTTCTTGTTCTCACTGGTTAAGGAGAACTACCTGCCACCCTCCTCTTTATAACAATCTTTTATATACTTGGAGATTATCATCTCTCTCCTCAGTCATCTTTTCTCCATACTACACAAATCCAGTTTTCATCAATCTTGCCTAACAAGTCATGTTTTCTGGATCTTCCATATTTTTTGCTTCTCTCTTCTGGACTTTTCCTATTTGTCCACATCTTTCTCAAACTGTGGCCCCCACAACTGGACACAGAATTCTAGCTGAGGCCTTAGTACTGCTGAGGTATGGTGGATTGGAGAAAGGAGTTTCCCATGCCAGGGCTTGCACCTATAAAGCCTTCTGCCCTTACATTCCTGGGGGGTGTATCTGTTCTGCAAGCTGGCCATCACCCCCATTTTTGCACCAGTTTCTGACCTTGCAGTCCCTCCTGCCATAAAGCGCCACTGCCTTCTTCTGGCAAGCCTGGACAGTGCCCCCCTGCCCTGACGTTTTCATTGTAGGGCAGTCATTCTCATGGCTTGCTTACTGTACCATTCCTGCTAACATATCCCAGAATGATGTTTGGTTTTTTTTCAACATTATTAATTTGTGGATCCTCATTTAGTCTGTGAGCCACTGTGACCACCCTCCCCGCCGCAGATTCTTTTCTGAAGTGTTGCTTCCTCAGCAGTCATTGAACATTCCATCCTGTGTGTAATACTTAGCATATGTCATTAAATTTCATCTTCTGTTATTTCAGACCATTTCTCCAGTTTGTCAAGATCATTTTGAATTCTGAGTCCTTTTTCCAAAGCCCTTGCAACTTCTTCCAGAATGTTATTGTCCACAAACTTTATAAGTGTGTTCTCTATGCCAGGGGTTCTTAACTTTTTTGCCCTCACACCTCCCCTGAAAGTGAACTTAATGTTTATACCTCCTGTCCTTCCCCAAATTAATCATTGAACCAATCAAGACATAATTAAGGTGATAAAGGGATTTTATTTCTAGCCAATTCCTCACGTACACAAAAAATATAAAAATAAATAAATAAAAGTTCGTCAGGACCACATTAATGAGATGGCTGTTGCTGCTTTCGGTCAGTAAGGACAGAAATTCCAGGGACAGTCTTGGACAACGCTAGATGTATGTCATGCCTGGCATCCATCTGATTTCTAGCCTTTGTCTTCAAGCTGACCAATGTTGAAAATCCAGATTCACAGAGATAGGTTGTAGCAAATATGATCAAAGCTGAAAGAGCTTTCTTTGCCAGAACTGGGTAGGCAGCTATTTGAGAGCATCAAAATTCATCAAGATTTTGACTGGAGAATCCTTGCTTCAGCAAAGCTTTGCTCTGCAAATTGATGAGGTCATCCTTCTGCATGTCAGCATCATCCATTGAGTCCAAATTAAAGGTGAAAGGATTTCGAATCCACTCATCATTTTTCAATTCATCTTTAACAAAGTAATTATCAAAAGAGTCCATGAGATTTTACAGATGCCTCAAAATATCACCTGAATGCAATCTGGAACTGTCTCTAACAAACCCTCTCCAGAAAGAAGAACATCTTCCAGAGTAGGAAAATTTGCATATTTGTTTTTTGCCACACATCTCTTCCAAAGAGCCAGTTTTTGGTGGAAGGCAGCAATATTCTCATTTGCATCCAGAACAGTCAGTTCTGACCCTTGAAGTGAAATGGTGAGGTCATTCAATTGCGAGCATATATCTGTAAGATAGGCCAACGACGCAATGAAACCTTGGGTTTCAATCTCTTTACACAGTTTGTTTTCCTTTTCTTGAAGAAACATGGCTATCTCAATTCTAACTTCCATAACATGAGAGAAGACTCCTCCATGTGAAAGCTGGTGTACTGTGTGATATAACACTACTTCATGAGCAGCTCCAACTTCTTGGCAGAGTACTTGGAAGAGTCTGTGGTTCAAAACTCGAGACTGGATGAAGCTCACTCCTTGAACAGTGGCATCCATGGCTGATTTCAGTCTCGGAGAAAGAGTTTTTGATGCCAATGCATGACAATATAAAAAACAGTGGATGACCTCCACCTGTGAGGCCTCCACCTGCACCAAAGGTCCAAAGCCAGATTTCTTCCCCAGCATGGAAGGGGCACCATCAGTGCATGTGAAGCCCAGTTTCATCTTCCAGTCTATTTTTTGAAAAGAACTCCTCGATTAGCTGGTAAACATCAGCAGCTTTTGTGGTAGCCAACAGGGGTTCACAGAACAAAAACTCTTCTTTGATGCACGTTTCAGTGGCGTATCTCACAAAAGCCAAGAGTTGACTGCATTGAGCCTCATCAGTACTTTCATCCAATTGAAGTCCAAAGGCCAGGATAACTTTCTTGAGTTCCTCCATGAGTTGATCCAAAATATTAGATGACATATCCAAAATTCAACAACTGATGACGTCGTTTGACAGAGGTATTTCAGCAATCTGTTTCCTCTGTTGCTTTCCAAGAACAACTTTGACCATTTGAAGGGCACAAGGCTTGATCAGAGTCTCACTGATTGTGTGAGGCTTTTTGTTCTTTACAATGAGATATACCACTTTATAGGAGGCCTCAAGGAGTGGCTTCTGAGTAGATCCTAAATCCAACTTGGGTAAAGTGCCTGATGAGTGGAATCAAGCTTTCTTCTGCTTCAGCGACTCCAGCGAGTCTCCAGAATTTCCTGGGTTCACATTTGTGAAATGTTGTCGGAGTTTGGCAGGCCTCATGTTATCATTACAGAGAACTTTTGCACATATAAAGCATCAAGGTTTTTTGGTTCCATTGTGGTCAAGACAGCACGTGAACCTAAATTTCACATAATCATCACTGTATTTCCTTTTCTTTGACATTTTCTCATCTTCTTGAGGGGACACAAAAATGTAAACTAAACTATTGATTGTGGTAGAGTTAAACACAAAAACAACTACCTGTGCTGAAGACCGTCTGCTAACTGAACCAGTGTGTGTGGGCAAAGTACACAACAATACAGTGCGACGCAAGAGAAAGCGGTATGCCTGACCTTGAACAGGCGTAATGGAGGCGCAGGATGTGTGTGAAGATTGCAGTAATTCTACAAAGTCTCAATATTGTATCTGACCTAACTTTTTTTAAAAGTGTCAGCCTTGGGTAAAAAACTATCACCTCTTGTTGCATCAGCCAATCAAAATGTAACACTGTTAGCAAGATGTTAGTTTCTGTTACAACCAGTTTAAAGCAGTTTGGTGGAATATGGTTGAATAGTTCTAATGATGAAAGTAGACATTATTCTCTTAAGTATCTGATCTCACCTCAAGTTCCGCTATATTTAATTAATAAGCAATTAATGTTAATTTTAATTCATAACATTAATTATAAAGAATTCTCAACTTTAGAATTTTATACAGTGAGAAAGCAATTGCAATAAATTTTCTGGGAGGCACCTCACACCTCCCCTGTATCCCACAGGTTAAGAACCCCTACTCTATGCCATTATTCAAATAATTTATGAAGATAGTGAAGAAAATCGGACCCAAGACATACTCCTGTGGAATCCCGCTCAGTGGACTCTTCTAGCTTGATTGTGAGCAATTGCTAACAACTATCAGTTCGCTTTTTCTGACCAGTTGTACACCCGGGCTATATTTCCCTAATTCATTTATGAGAAATTCCTGAAACCCTGTCAATAGCCTTACAGAAGTCAAGAGATATCACATTTACTACTTCCTACAATCTACAAGGCATGTTGCACTCTCAAAAAGGACAATAGATTGATTTGATGTGATTTGTTAACAAATCCATGCTGACTATTGCTTATCACTTTATTTTCTTCTAGGTGCTTAGAATTAAATGATTATTTGATCTATTGTCTTAGTGGGTACTGAAGTCAAGCTGACTGGTCTGTAATTCCCTGACTTGCTTTTATTCCACATTTATGCCTTGTCCTCTGAGATTTCTCTCATTTGCCATGAGTTCTCAAAGTTATTTATCATGGCGCACAGATCTCTTCAGCCAGTTCCTTAAGTATTTCATCAAGCCCTGCCAAACGTGAAGACATTTAATTTGATGGTGTAAATCTTAACATGTTCTTTTTCTATTTTATCCTCAGATCTTACCCCATTTAGGCTGATGTTCACTATGTTAGTTATCCAATCACTGCCAAATTTTTTCCTGGAAACCAAAACAAAAGGACACACAAAAATTTGGACATTGGTGTGTTTTCTGTTGTTTTTCTCTCCTTGTTCAGTAATAGACTTTTCCTGTCCATGGTTTTCCTCATATATTTGTAAAGTGTTTTCTAGTTACTTTCTCTATTTCGGTAGTTTGATCTTGTTCCTTGCCTTGACCTTTCTCTCTCTGAATGAGAACAGGTTGAGAGTAATTGGTCCTAAAACTTACTTTTATATCTGGCGCTCACCAACCGGTTAGGATTTGCTGCCTCAGAGAAAGGTACAGTAGCTTAATTTTAGGAAGTGTGGGGTCTTCTGGGATAGATTCCAGGAAACTTCAGTATCCGGTGACACCTGCCGTGTTTTAGCTACTGTCTTCAATTTTCCCCATGGGAGAAATAAAAGGTTAAGGCCCTCTTGGCAGCTACCTTTATATTTAAAGTTTTGTGGGACATTTTTTGTGTTCAGTACAGTCTTTTAAAATTCATAAATGGGGTTACCTGTTGGTGAGATGACAGTATACTTTCAGATGTAGTTAACCTACAAGTGTGCAGTTCTCAGTGACTTAATGTAATTACTTCAATATCTCAGACAATATATTGAAGCTTTTAAGGCATAACTAATATCTGAAATCTTGCATATAAAGGGGAAGTTCCCAGGTTTTTGAGAGGAAGAGCTTTAATATATTTCTTTGCTCTAAAGACCAGATGAATGAGAAGAAGACTGTTTTTTGTACCATCGTTTTCATCACAACCTTCAGATCATTATTTTGATAAATATGTCACATTCTGATGAAACACTGTACAACTTCTTTCACCAGCTCTTTCCTTACTCTTATAACTGAGATTTGCAGCAAAAGATACTAGTTCTGCCATTCATCATAGAACCTTTCAAGGTGGAAAAAGTATTTATATGGCTGTCAGCAAGCAGATCTTATTATACCTGATCTGTTGAACCTGAGATTTCTGATAAGATGTTCTGATATATATGTCCTGATTGATGCCAAACAGTACAACAAGGCTCTTTTCATGATTAACATTAGGTGCAAGAATTATCTTTATATTTAAAGAATAGGCATTTAGTTTACATCTTCTCTTAATTTAAATCTAGAAGGGAAGGTGTTTCGGCTGTGTATGTAGAACATTATTGCAAATTGTATTTTGTTCAGCATGAAATATTTTCTTTTTTGTAAATTCCAATACTTTAATAATAAACAAACATCTCCAAACTTCTCCCGAGGTCAAGAACAGAGATAACTAGAGGTCTTGGGATACCATAGGTACCCCCAGAAGGACTGAGACCACGAATTAGGGAAAATGCAGTCTCTGCTTTACAGCCTTGGCTTTTAGCTCATGTGGTAGAGCACAAGGCTTTAGCACCTATGATTGCAGATTCCATCCCTTCTGCTGGCAACCTGGGTCTGTCGGCATAACACATATATGGCATATTCAGTCTAGCAGAGAAGGGTAAGATTCTATCCAATAGAGATGGAAGTTGAATTGAGTCAGACTGAGACCAGAAATTATGGTGTATGTCGTTATCCAAGATTGGCTGTTTTTCTAAAAATGTGATTTAGATATTGTTTTATGGAAGTTCTGTGGCTTGTGGTATGTGATAGAAGAGGTTAGACTAGATGATCAGATGGATCCCTTCTGACCTTTGATCTAGAATCCATATCCAGACATGCAGGTAAATCTTCTTTGAAGTCTTTATTTATAATACATATGGAATTTGTGCTTGTCGTTTTACTTTGAACCTGAGGCTATGTCTGCCCTAGCATCCCCCTTTCAAAAGGGGATGCTAACGAGACACTTCAGGATATGCTAATGAGGAATAGGAATAAGGGGATTTTGAAGTGTGCGGGGTCCTTTCAAAAAGGACCCTGTGTAGATGAGCTGCGCGCAATTGAAAGCAAAGTGCCACAGCTGCCATTATGCTAATGAGGCACTGCATATTCATTGGCATATCCCAAAGTGTCTTATTAGCATCCCCCTTGTGAAAGGGGGGTGCTAGTGTAGACACAGACCATTGGAGAAGCACGAGTCCTCACTTGGGTCACGTCAACATTATTCTTACGTTCACTTTTACATTTAATGGAGTAGGAATGCAAGCACATCAGCAAGGACACAGAATTGTTTAAAGAAGTCAGTATTTTTTACTGTAATATACAAGAAACTTTTAAGAACTAAAAGTACCAGATAAAAATTGTTTCTTTAAAAATCGTGTGGTCTTGTCCTGTACTGGACATTTCTTTTTAGAGGAGAGGTCCCAGTTCTTTTTCCTTTTTCCTTTTCTTTTCTGAGTTTGTCAAAGACACAGTTATCCTAACTTGGATCTTTTCTTTTGTGTTTGGGAACTATAACACATTTTTCAGAACACTTTTCAATGTGGAGATCTTCAAATTAGAAATACATACTAATGATCAGATTCATTTCTGGGCGATCAGGAGCATATCTGTGATGTAAGTAAAGCCATTTCTCTTGGCTGTTGATTTTTCGGGGTATTGGTAGCATCATGAACAAAACAGAAAAGAGCTTCCAATAGAGATTAGATGCCTACAAGGGTCTAGTATAAAACATGTAATAGAATTAAATTGGTCTCAGATCTAGGGCTCATCCTTCTTATTATATGCACAGACTTTTCCAGTGTTTATTTTGTTTACTTTTTTTGTCTTAGTTTCTATACTTGCTTACATGTGCTGGCAAAATAAATGAATGCTGGGGAGGCGAGAAGAAGGTTTACTTCCAAGCTGAAAAATCTTTCTTCTTTAGTAGTTTTGGGTAGTTTTAGTAGTTTCAATGGTGACCTGCACAACACCTTCAAAAGTTGATCTTGGGGAGCTTAAATTCATAACTACTATAGACATAACTCATGGACTGAATAGAGACACTTGATTTATGCATTATTACAACAATCTATAGCTCACTAACCCTCCTTTATCCTCTAAGTGCAAAGATGTTAATTGATCACTTCATTTTGATGTTCTGTTTACCTTTCCCAGACCTAAAGAAGAGCTCTGTGCAGCTTTTAGGTTTGTCACTTTCACCAACATAGGCTGGTCAAATAAAAGATACCACCTCACTCACCTCATGTCTCTCATATCCTAGGACCAGCACAACTATAACAACATTGAAAACACTAAGGGTACATCTACACTAGAAAGTTCTTTTGAAATATTTTTTCAAAAGAAGTGGCTCTTTTGAAATATCCAGAAGAGCATTCACACACAAAAAGCCCCCCGCTTTTTTTTTCCAAAAGAGCAATCCTCATGACACCTGATTTTTTTGATCCCTGTTGTGTTCTTTTGAAAGAGCTGGGGCTGTGTGGATGCTCTCTTTCGAATGAGCAGATCACACTTTTGATCTGCTTTCTTGTGTGTAGGAGAACTCTTTCAAAATAAGTTCTTTCAGAAGGGACTGTAGTGAACACATAACCTAAATGTAATGGAAATTGTGAGTGCTGAGTACCTTGTGGTCAGAACCTTAATGCTTCTCCTGACTACCCAGAAGATATCTGGGTTGCATCACATGAGATTCATTCTCATCTTTCTGAACTCATGTAAGTGTAAGGTGGAGATTAAATGATGCAAAACTGTGTGTTTTTGATTTTGCAGATTGACCAGTTGAAACAGGAACTTTCAAAGAAAGAATCAGAACTTCTTGCCTTACAAACTAAGCTTGAAACCCTTAGCAATCAGAATTCAGATTGCAAGCAACACATTGAAGTGCTTAAAGAGTCGCTTACTGCCAAAGAACAGAGAGCTGCCATACTTCAGACAGAGGTAAGCTGTTTTCTCTATATAATACAGTATAAATGTTTAGTTAATGGTCTGTGTCAGGGTTAAAATGACGTATTAGTTACAAATCTTTGCAGAAGATACACTTTGGACTTTCTTCAGTTTGTTAAAATAATGTAACAGCTTAAACTCTGCCGTATGCTAATACATTTGGCATATTTTCCCTTTTTCCTTTTTTTCCTTTTTGTAGTACGTTCGTTCTGATCCTGCAGTTTTTGAAAAGAACCTAATCATTTCAATAGCAGCCCTGAATGTATTCGTATTGCAGGACTGGACCTACATGTAGAATCTGCAACAGCAAGGGTACATAGCTGTAGGTGTGATTTCCCTTGTCTTTAGTGGAATATCTATATTTCTCCATTCAGATTTCTTCTTAATATTTTAATTCATAATTTCAAATTGTCTTGAGAAAGTTTGGAACCTCAGATCTGTTTTGTCAGACTTATTTCTCATTTTTGTATCTTCTATTGTACATATCAATTCTAAAGAGAGTGGTCATTCATATGTTTTGCACGGTGTGTGTATATATTTAGAGGTTATTGGTGTGAAGTATTTGTTTCTTGTGAGTTTTTCATGTGAAATGTCTAAAGTACAAAGGTTGAAAATATACATGCTGCCAAGCTAGATATTTAAATGTGGTTTACTCAGTTGAAATTTATTCAGATGTGATGAAATAAGCCACTTCAATGTTAAAAACAGTTTTCTCCACAAATTCCTTTCCTGTGGCTGTTTGTTATGGTGGAGACATGAAGCATCAATTAAGAATGAAACGTATTAGTATTTTAGCTATTATGTTAACAAATTTTGAATTGGCGTGCATATTAAAAGTTGAACATGAAAAGTTAGGCACTGTTTTTGTGAAAGGAAAATAAACTCTTCACATTAAGAAAAATATACAAATTATATAAGCTGGTTTCTGGTACGATAGTTGAAACTGTAATCCTAGGTAAAGGAATTCTAGGGGCAAATGGTCACTTTAGTTCCTTGTCTTCATGGGGAAAAGTTACCTAATGTTAATCTCTATTTATAAAGTAAATGTTCTGTCATTCTGGGTGCCTATTGAACTGCATGTCTCACATTCTATCTTCACACGTTATTGAGGTACAAATAAAATTGTGTAGATCTGCCTTCGTCAGTGCTAGGGAATTCCTTTTGCTTAGTCACCACCACTGGAACTATTGTCATTGATAACCCCATAGAAGTTTGGGGGCTGTGTGGAGTCACTGAAGGTTCAAGGCCTGTGGTCAGAATGGGAAGCTTCTCTACATATTAATATCCTGGAGCTTTATGCTCTCTACAATGATGGTAAGACATTTCAAGATCTCATCAGGAACTTAATGATTCCAAGAGTACCACTGCAACATATTATGTGAACAGGCAGTGGGAGCTCATGCTCCAGTGTGCTTTGTCAGGAGGCAATTGCATTCTTGTACTTTTGTGCCAGGGAAAACATTCCTCCTCTGGCTAATTACTTGTCTGTGATCCAGGCTCACTGGGCAGATCACTTAAGCAGGAATTTCTCCCTAAATTGCCAGTGGTCTACCCCAGCCTCCTACAGTCTGTCATTGCAGCTTGGTGCATGCTGACAATTGACCTTTTTGCAATAAGAGAAAACAAGAAGTAGCAATTTGTTTTGTTCCCATGGGGGGTGGGGGAATGTCTCTGTTCAGGCTCTTTGGTCAATGCTTTTCACTAGAGCTAGGAATCAGCACTTTTGTATCCTATTACTCCAATTCTGGTCATAAGCAGGCTCATTTTGATTGCTGCAGTATGGTTGATATGTTTGTTTTCCAGCTTCCTCACATAGAATCATAGAATGCTAGGACTGGAAGGGACATTGAAAGGTCATTGAGTCCAGCCCTTTGCCCTCATGGCAAGACCAAGTACTGTCTAGACCATCCCTGATATACATTTATCTAATCTGTTCTTAAATATCTCCAGAGATGGAGATTCCACAACCTTCCTAGTCAATTTATTCCAGTGTTTGACCACCCTGACAGTTAGGAACTTTTTCCTAATGTCCAACCTAAACCTCCTTTGCTGCAGTTTCAGCCCATTGCTTCTTGTTCTATCCTCAGAGGCCAAAAAGAAAAAGTTTTCTCCCTCCTCCTTATGACACCCTTTTAGATATTTGACAACCACTATCATGCCCCCCTTCATCTTCTTTTTTCCAAACTAAACAAACTGAACTCCCTAAAACCAGTGAATTTCTAGAGTACTAAGTGTATAAGGTATGTAATAATACTCAATATGTTTCTTCAAATTCTCAACTCATGCTGGCACATAATATGTTGTCTTTATTCTCAGAAATGAGTTTATTTTTGTTTTTGTTTTTATACAAAGGTATTCTTAACATTTCATGAATCTTTTTCATTACATAGTACATACCAACTTGTATAAAGTTGTTCATAGTTATAGTAGTGCAAAAGCTACTAGAGAATCAATAATTACTGATACCACTAATTTTGAATTAGTATGAATACTGTGCAGGTGTATAATGCCTTCACTATGTGCATCTTAAAGCATTTAACAAATGTCAGTGAGCTAAGCCTTGCAACACTCAGGGTTTGCCTATGCTATGGGCTGAATTGATGGGGCATTAATAAAGCTTGGGGGTGGGGGAGGGGAGTTGAAGTATGGCACCTAGTATACACATGATAAATCAACCACTGATTGCTCTCCTATTGACTGCAGCACTCCACCCCAATAAGAAGTGCCATAGGAATCAGTGGAAGAATGTTTGCAGTCAACACTCTGCTGCAAAGACACCATGGCAAGGATATCTAAGTACATCTACTTCAGCTATGCTATTTATGCACTGATCTCCAGCCTTAGTGTAGACAAGCCTGTAGTTTATGTTGCATTGGTGTCACATGGGCAGTTTTTGTTAGAGTGAGGAGTAGGGTGGCCAACTTTCTGACTTGAAAACTGGAGTTCATTGTAGAGTAGGAACTTTATGAAATATGACATTCTGGATATGTATTAAAATAAAGAATATTTGTGAGAGAAAAGAGGAAGGAATATTCTCCCATGTGAGACTCACAGATTCCCTGGAGACTTTTCAGCTTCCTTTTTAGCAGGGCCAGTGCGTCACTTGAAAGAGGCCTTCTGTCGACATAACTCAGGGAGTGTCTAAACACATAAAGCGTTCTATTGACAGAGTCTTGACACAAGTCTGCGTTTGTCTCAACAGTGTTATCCCTCACGAATTTGAGGAATAATACTTCTGTCGACAGTGTTCTGTTGACACGTGTACAGTGTAGACACCTCTGTCAACAATGAGGGCTTCCAGTCCACCTGGCAGCCGTTTGCAAGAGCTTCCCGTTAAGCTGTTCTTTTGACAGAGAGCAGGACAGTGTGGCTGCTCTCTGTCGACAGAGAAGATTGGTCTGTTGATCTGCTTGTGCATGTGGATGCACTCTGTCAACAGATGCTTCTAGTGCAGAAGTAACCACAGATATATTGGGAGCATAGGCTTTTGTGGGCAAAGACCCACTTCACAAGATGCTTTCATTTTCAGATGCACTCATTATCAGAAATGGTAACATTAACTTGTGGAAACACATCAGCACCCTAACTTGGTCTCAAACGCTCATATGAGATGAATTCTTCCTGCTGAAATGCATTTGTAAGTTTTTAATATATTTCCTAAGAGTAAATGTGTATGGTTGCTATCTTAAATGTGCATGTTTTTTGTTCTATTTAAGAAAAAAATCATGTTACTTTTTTTCTGTATGAAAGCATTGGTGCCTAACAGATTTCTTTATTCCTTTCGAAACTCTTTTTGGATTTTTGACCATCTCAGCTGAATTACTTTTCTCACAAGCATATTTACTTAACAGAAAAAAATTCTTTTAAAAATCATTTTGGTAATTATACTAAAAACCTGCTGCCTTTCACAAATGCTGTGTTGTATTTATTAATTTTATATTGGACACATCTTAAATTCTGTCATTAGGATTTGAGAATATATAATGAGGAAGATCTATAAACTCTTGAGTAACGTACTTAATGGGACTGTTTAGTAGAGAGACAATAAATCAGTATGTCAGAATTTTAAACAATCTCCAAAATTATTACCATCTGTGACAAAACAATTCAGAAAGCATTAAGAGGATGTGAGTATGGTGTGATTTGGATGAGAAGCAGGGCAGCTTATGATGGGTTAGAGCACCAGTTACCATTGAGAGGTTTAAAATCATTCTGAGTTATGCTTGAATGTTCATTAACCCTTAGCTCTCTAATTTTACCCCCATCCACAATAATCTGTAACAAGTGATTGTATGTTGAAGTGTGGTATTTGTTTTCGAGAAGGATTTTGTGTTACTAATGTTAAATGAATTTGGATTTTTACGTGACCTTTTCTGGAATATTAACAGTTGAAGAGATTTTCCAATGATTTTATAAAAAACAATGGTTAAATGTTACCTTTATGAAGGAATTTTTAATTCTGTTCCAGTGAATCATGTATGCTAACAAGTCATGTTTGCTGACTGTGTGTTATTGACCATGTATTAGCTACTCAGTTGTGTTATTGAGAGAGAGAGAACTTAAAAAGTGTGTTTGTTCTACATCATAATGATAACACGCTGTACCTGAAATTCATTTGAAATCTAAAGCCTAATCAATTTTGGCTGTGCTATAATCTTATTTATGGGGGCATGCGTAGCAGTGCTAGCCAGAAGCAGACCAGAAATCAGAATTGGACCTGGAGAATCATAAGCTATCCTCCTGTTTTCTTCAATTTTCGGGGTGTAATGAGCATAAACTGTATATCTGATGCCAAATGTCTGCAATAAAGCAGCACTGGCTATCAGATTGTGGGGTGCAGAGGCAATGTTCTACTCACTCTCTGTTCATATGCACTAGGAACATTTGGAGACTTTTAGAATGCTGCTGTCCATGGTATAGTTGGTGTAGGACAGGGTAGCCAATTACTTTTTGTCCAGGTCCAAGTTTCTCTGTCAAGGTATAGTTAAGGTCCAGAAACCACAGAAACATCTTCATTCCATAATAACAATAATGATAATAAACAAATAAATATGTTTCACATTCTTTTCAAAAGCATCTGATGGTCCAGATTTGGCCTGTGGTCTGCCTGTTAACTACCCCTGGTGTATGTCGATATGGGGGCATCTCCCCTGGGTCAGCATACCGGATAAGCCCTCAGATAGTAGCACACTATCTCACAGTGGGGAAATTGGATACTCAGTATCTATGATCTAGCACTTGTTCTGGTGAACAGAAGGAATTAAAAATGCTAATGACTGTAATACTGAAAATCACCCTTAATCTTAATAAGTATATAAAACCCAAGTAACACTTATTGCTGTTCAGAAAGAATTGTTTTGAACAAAAGAATGCATCTGCTTTCATGTAGTCAGTTAGGAAACAAGCCTACATTGCTTGAATTGATCCCTAGGCAGACCATGTTGCTCTGGTTTTGATGACATTGACATATTAAATTACATAGCTGAGTTGTCATGCAGCAGAGTTGTGCAGTGGTTTCAAGCACACTGAAAGTACCAAAAAATTTGCTCCTGTATAGGAATAGAGAAAAGTTTTCTGTAGATTTACCTTTTAATCCAAAATCTTCTCATTATGTTTTATTTCAACAGGAAATTTAATCTACAAATAAGTTGTAGACCCATATTGTGTAGGAAGTCCATGATTTAAATTCATGTTACCGTTTATATAATTTAAAAATAAAGTGTGACAAAGCAGATGATATATGAGCATGAGTTAGAACAAAATATAAATAATAATATGGAAGTTTGGATTCTCTTTTCAGATCTTGACAATTTGAAAAAAAGAAACTGAGAAACATTTTACAATTATTAATTATTAATATAAAAATTAGCCACTAAAAGTGAGCAGGTTGTTTATACAATTAAACTTGTGATTATTGCAGCCAGGAGACTTTTTTTTTTCCCCTTCAGCATTCCATCAATAGAAATAGCTTTAACTTAGAAAGCACAGTGTTATCTAGGCCTAATGCTGACGCCCTGTATAGGGGGATATATTTCATCCATCAGTGAGTATCAGTCACAGGGTATTCTGTTCACAGTGTCATCATTCCTGGAGGTAGAATGCTTAATTTTTCATATGAATAAATCTTTTTTTCTTTAATTTGGTGATACAGATGTTGCTTCATCTTGCTTATTAGAATTAAAAGGAAGTATTTAGGATGAAATTAGTTATTAAATATTAATTTTATAAGGCAGTGTAAGCAATCCTGAAATCTAATTAAAATGGACTTGTCCAAGATTATACATAGAAGTGTGTCTATTATTTTACCTAAATCCTGAACTATGTAGAAGCAACTCAAATGAGTTGTTTTTTGTGAGAGTTAGAGTAAAACCATATTTTGTGAGAAATAATAGAGAAAAGATTATCAAAACACATGAATGTATGGTCCTAATATTAAGGCTCTTATCTTACAACAAGAATCATGCTGGCAGAAAAAATTGGGTAACAAAGTTTTTAAGAAATTAGATTATGTAATAGTTGAAAACAATAACATTGTTTACCTTCAGAGACAAGCATACAGCTAGCTCTTAGGTCATAAATGAAATGCTTTATGGTCTGATTTAGTGAATTTCATTTTCCTGATGAACTTCAAATGGTAGATATTATCCATGGTGCGGTAGCACAACTTCATAGACATAAAACAACAATTGAACTGGATGCTTCTCCATGCAAATAATCTTCCTACGTGACAGGTACAAGGATGAATAATTTACTGCCGCAGTGATGAAAAAGAGAGGAAGACCGCTTCTGTCTGCCATTACCACTTACGGGCAATACCCAGCCGCTTTCTGACCAGTGCTAGCACACCTCAGGGCACTGGGACTGATCTACAGCAGCCCTTCTAATAAGGAAAGGCTGTCAATGGCCAGCACATACTGCATATTACCTTCTTAGCCCCACATAATTTAGGCTTATATAACTTTTGTAACCTCTCTTTATAAGTTAGTTCAGTATTATATAATACTATTTCCTAACCAAATACATACAAAGAATCTTTTCTCCTAAGTAACTTGATTCTGTCATTATTTTCCATATTCTAATAGGCATGTCTTAAACAGAACTATAAAAGTCATTTTTGGATTTTTTGTTGTTTTGTCAGCTTAACGGGAGTCTAATTCTATTGTGAACTTTTTTTTTACAGTTTAAAACAATAAATAGCATTCTATCTGTGTAAGATGAAACACCCAGACACAAGAGTGCTCTTTCATCTATTCAAACAAGGAGTAATATCTGTGGGCCAAAGGATTTCTTTCTGAAGTAGATCTGCTATTTCACAGTTTTGCCGTAGTGAGCAGTGGTAGCTGAGAGGTGTAGCCTGAAGGATTTAGTAAATAAAAGTCTATATGGATTGGCTGACACTGACATGTGGTAACAATTTTCTTAGTTTTCAGTTCCTGCAGGGAGGAATTGCAATTGTGGTGCACAGTCAGCCGTGAAAGTTGTGGTCTTATACTTGAGGAGAAACTGAGATAAATTACTATTGTGTATAATAACGCCTAGATAAAAATAAAATTTTGTTAAAGGTTGAGAATATAGAGGCCTTTAAAAGACAGAATTAATGAGATTTTGGAACTGAATAAAATGAAAATGCAAAATACAAAACTTCAAAGTTTGCTGGGTGTGTTTTTCTGGAAGAAAAATAAATTATGAGATCATAATTATTTAATCTCCCTGGATAAATTATCTGTTTCTACTTTTAGTTATTGAACCAGTTGAGATACTAGGAGGCTATTTATTCGGCTGACTCAGTGTTGTCTTTGTTAGCCATTTTGGGTATTGCATCCTCCCTATTGTGTAAGACTGTTTTCTTCTTTTCCTGTGATCTTTCATTTATTGTAATATAGTTTAAATCTTAGTCCTTTCAACAAATCAGTTGACAGGAGTGTTTCCTGTACAATCTTATATTCACATTCTTTGTATACTGCTACTCTATAACTTTGAATTGCACATTACTTCTGTTCTGTCATACTATTTCTATTTTTGTATGTCTAATTTTAAAGAGTGTAATTGATAGAAGAACTGGAACTGGCTATGTAGCATTACGTAATATATATATTTCAAAAGGACCTGGGTTACATCTGTCACATGAAAAATAAGGTGAAAAAATGAAAGTTTTTTAATCCCTCCACCTTTATGAAACACGCACCTAAAACTCTTCATCAAACCATTTCCCTCACCTAATTAAAAACTTTCCAAACACCCACTTAGTTATTGTACTTAGGAGACATGAGGCAGCAGGAGACACGAAAAGAAGGAAAAGTTAATGAAATCTTCAAGGCCTTTGGAATGCAATCTTCCATGTCTTCACCAACCTTACTTGATTTTATTTTTGTTATCTTTTTTAATGTTTTTTTTAAAACTTTGTTATCCTGTTCATTCTACCAGCACTTTTGTTTACTGAGGGACTACACTTGTCATGTTGAATTGATGAGGTGTATTCTTCAAAACAGAACTGTTTTTATATATATTTGGGGAGATATGTAGCACCTAAACCTTAAACCATGGACATATTTAGGTTTACAATAGTTGACAGTTTTCATTGTTAAATATTATGTAAGCAAAAACAAACTACACATCTTAAATATTTAAAAGAGAATGGAGTCAGTAACTATCAGGTGCAAGTTTAGTGTTCTTCAAGTTTGATTTGATAGTTGATGAGAGAACAATGAAGGCAGTAATGGGAGAAGGAGAAAGAAAGCAGTTTTCAATGATCTGAAGCTACAGGCTTGTTAAAGGAAGGAAGACCAAGTTGTCTAGTCAGTCAGAGCAGATTTAGTGAAAAAGGAGCCCTGAATGATAGTGGGTTACAGAGGGGGATAGTTGAGAAAGCCAAGACTGGAGGAATACTGTTACACTAGTGAGTTTTGCTGACAAAACTGGTGGAATATTCACATGCAAAATGCATTTTGTTGTCAAAACTCATCATTTTTGCCAGCAGCTTTCTGCCTCTCAGCCATGAGATATACCAATGCTGGTGACAGATTCGTCAACAAAAAAGATGTGTGGGTGCTATGGAGGGCCTTCTCTCAACAAACCAGGCGTTCAGAACAATGGGCAGCCCTGTCAGCTATGCTTCTGGGAGCCTGTTTTGTCGAGAGAGCAGCCAGGCAGTCTGGCCACTCTGTCAGCAGAGCAGAGCATTCTCCCGATTGGCTTTTGTGTGTGGCTGCACTCTGTCAACAGAAGATTTGTCAGGAAATCTTTTCCAACAGTTACTTCTGTCAACAGATCACTGTAGTGTAATCGTAACGAAGGAGTATGGGCTTGGTGAGCAAGGAAGCAAAGTCCCTCGTAGGAAGATATTTAAGCATGTGCCAACATTTACACATGAGTAGTCTCACTGAATTTAAATGTGTTCAGAGACTTTGCTGAATTGGACCCTCAGTAAATAAAGATTAATGAACTAAGAATCAAATACACAGAGAGTCTTCAAAATATAGAGAACCATTTTCATTTTGGATCTGGAAGCCAATATGAAGTCTTCAGGAATAAACAGGACAAGGGTATTTTGGTTGCTCTTTCAAAAGAGAAGAAATGCAAAAAAGAATGTTAGGATATGACTAAAAAATGAAAGAGTCTTCTTCGAGTAGTCCCTGTGGGTGCTCCACAGTAGGTGTTGGGCTCACCCCGGCGCTGCAGATCGGAATTCTTCTAGCAGTTTCCTCTGGATCGCACATGCGCCGATGCACGCCGCTCCCTCGTGCGCCCTCGGTCATGTGCACGATCTGGTCCCCGCCAGTTCCTTCTCAACTGCCAACGGCTGCAGATGGAATCCACTCCGGCTCTAACGCCTGAGACAGATAAGACAGTTAATTCTACTTGTTAGCTTGTTGTTTTTTTACTATTATACAAAAAAAAAAGAAGCAGGAAAAGAAAAAAAGTGAAAAAAAATAATAGAATAGTAGGAGAGAAGAGGAACGGAGGGGAGAGGAGCGGACAAAGAAGGCTGGTTAAGCCGTCTGCTACCCTGAAGGCCGTAAATGTTATTTGTTTGACGAACACAGTGATTAGCGGCTAAGCACCCTATTAACAGTAACGACTCACCGTGATGTCTTCCTCGGGGTTTAAGAAATGTGAGTCATGCTGCGAGGCTATTCCGGCCTCTGATGGGCATAGTAAGTGCATTCGTTGCCTGTGGGAGTCCCATGTTACCCAGAAGTGTTCGCACTGTGCTAAGCTTACAGCCAGGGTCAGGAGGGACAGAGAGATGAGGCTCAAAATGATCTTGTTTGATAAGGCCCTTCAGCCTGAGCCACCGGAGAAGACTTACACAGAATGGCCCTCTGGGTCGCATAAAAGGAAGGCGGCTTCTTTGACCCCCTCTGTGCAAAAGAAGAAGAAACTCTCCCCGGCTTGAATCTTGCCAGCGGTTTCAGCGAGCAGGACGAGCGGAACGCAGAGCCCTGAACCGTGGGCTGATGAAAGCGGCAGCACGGTCGCGCACATGGCTGGGGCCGGCCCTCTGACTATTCAACAGTTGGCACCGAGGGCACTGCGGGCGCCAGTGCGGCAAGCGCCGGAATCGGTGGCCCCACCTCACAAGGCACTGGCTCTCACGGCACCGACGGCACAGGGGCACCCAGCACGGGGCCAAATGGCGCCAGAGGAAGCTACCTGTGCGGCACCGCATATGACGGCACCGAGCACGGCACCGACAGCGGGGCCGAGATCCCTGGCACGGGAGTGGGCGGTGCCCACCCTGCAGGGGCAGGGGAAAGCTAGGGCCAAAACCCGGCACCTCAGTCCATCTCCGGACATGGCTGCGATGCCATTATCACCCAGCACCACCCCCCCCTCCCCCCCAAGATACACACGCCACGTCGCCGGGCAGCAACTCCACCGGCCTATTTCAGACCCCCCTCTCCGTTCCTCCAACCACCTTCGCCTTGGCTCAGGCCACCTTCACCCTTTTCGTGCACAGATCCCTATGAGTACTATCACAAACCAGCTTCGCCATTATCAATGTCGTCATGGAGATCCCGCTTTCCCGTACATCATAGGTACACACTCCAATCGTGGTCCAGGTCTCCATCACCGGGCCCTTGTCCATTTTGTTATGGCCATCCTCATCATACTGAACACTGACATCGGAGATCTAGATCGAGGGGCAGATCCCCACCCACTCCTCGCCAACACCCCTGTATACACTCTTGCTCTGGGAGAGGAACGCAGCTGTCCCAGGGGCAAATAGGTCCAGAGTCCCGAGACTTTCCTTCACAGCCCACGAAGGAGCAAACATACCAGCAAACTCAGGAACCAGAGGAGTTGGGGGAGGTTTATCCTAGCGGCTCCTTCTCATCCTCCCCAGATGAGGTAGTTGTCCCAGGGGACATTTCCCCTCTGGATGACCTTAAACAATTCCAAGAGCTGTTCAAAAGAGTAGCATACACGCAGGACATTCAAATAGCAGAGGTGCAGGAGAAGCATCATAAACTCCTGAAAAATTTGAGACCTCTGGCTTCATCTAAAATCGCTATCCCACTGGACGAAGCCATTATGGAATCAGCCACTAACATATGGCAGACTCCGGCCTCCATCCCGCCTACAAATAAAAGGGTGGATAAGAAATACTTCGTCCCAGCCAAGGGCATGGAATTCCTGTTTAGCCACCCACAGCCCAATTCTTTGGTGGTCGAATCGTCCAACAGAGGTCAAAGACGCCTCAATATAAATCGGGGGGGGGTCAGATAAAGATGCTAAGAAATTAGAACTGTTTGGCAGAAAGGTCTACTCCTCCTCCACCTTATTACTGAGAATGGCAAACTACGCGGCACATTTATCAAACCATAACTTTGACAATTACTCTAGACTTACCTCTCTCATGGATTCCCTCCCGGAGGACAAGAAGCCAGTGTTAAAGGCGATCGTCCAGGAGGGCTACGCGGCCTCGCGAACGGGAGTTCAGATTGCCCTGGACGTGGCAGACACAACAGCACGCTCAACAGCCGCAGCAGTGGTAATGTGTAGGGAATCTTGGCTCCAGATGTCTGGTATCCCCAGAGATCTACAGGCGAAGATCGTAGATCTTCCCTTCGACAAGCAAAAGCTGTTTGCAGAATCAACCAACTCGGTCCTCCACTCTAGCAAAGATTCGAGGGCCACACTTAAGACCTTGGGTATCTACCCTCCTCCATACAAGAAAAAGAAGTTCTATCCTCAGCAAAGGCGCTACGCTTACCAACCACAACGTGCACAATATCAGCGAGGCTATGACCAAGGGCGCCATCAACAGCAGCAACAGTACAGGACTCCCAGGTGACGTTCTCAACAAAGTCGCACAACCTCGGGGCAAGCCCAGAGGCAGCAAGTTTGATGGGTATGTCGAGGACTGCACTATCAACACCATTGCTCAGTGCCACTCTCACCTCGTGTTCCATCATCGCCTCAAACTGTTCTACTCCCAATGGCAAAACATCACAACAGACAAATGGGTGCTGGAAATTATAGCCACGGGTTACACGATCCCCTTCCAGTCACTACCACCAACGAAACCTCCCACCTGGCCTCTTCTCAGGGACCCTTCTCACGAGGCGAGGCTGAAGCAGGAGGTAGATCACCTCATGTTCATAGGGGCGGTGGAAGGAGTACCGGAACAATTCCAAGGAAAAGGTTTTTACTCACGATACTTCCTAACAGAGAAGAAAACAGGAAGCTGGAGGCCGATTTTGGACCTATGTGGCCTCAACCAATACTTGCGCAAGCAGCGCTTCCGGATGATCACAGTTGCCTCCATACTTACGGCACTGGACGATGGAGACTGGTTTGCAGCCCTCGACTTACAAGATGCTTACTTTCATATAACAATCCACCCGGCACACAGATGCTTCCTCCGCTTCACAGTTGGCGGGGAGCATTTCCAATACGGGGTTCTTCCGTTCGGCCTATCCTCGGCACCCAAAGTCTTTACCAAAACCCTGGCAGTGGTATCAGCTTACCTGCACAGGCAGGGCATGTTTATTTTTCCATATCTGGACGACTGCCTACTGAAAGGGGCCTCAAAGGCAGAGGTCCTATGCATGATACGTGTCACTGCGAACACGTTTGCCTCACTGGGCCTAGTTATCAACCTCGCAAAGTCAAAGACCGAACCCACGCGAGTTATAGAGTTCATAGGGGTGTGCATAAACTCTATCACATCAAGAGTATACATGCTCGACGCCCGCTTCCGCACCATCAAATCCTTGGTACAAGTCATGATGTACAGCCCCGCGGTGCCGATCCTAACATGCCTGCAACTGTTGGGGCACATGGCGGCCGCCATGTTTGTGGTACAGAATGCTAGGTTACACATGCGAAGCCTGCAGCATTGGCTGGCGAGCGTTTACAGACCGGCAGCCCATACCATCCACAGGGTAGTATCGCCCATCACGGAGGTACGGAAGTCGCTAGCGTGGTGGGCAGATCCCAAGAACCTGCTAGTGGGAGTACCCTTCCACCAACCACAAATTTCTATTTTTTCTTACAACCGACGCCTCCCACATAGGATGGGGAGTGCACATTGGCAGCAAGGTGACACAAGGGCTATGGTCCCCTGCGGAACAGACACTGCACATAAACATACCGGAGCTCAGAGCAGTGTTCAATGCGTGCAGACATTTTCGGAAATACCTGCATGGCAAAGTAGTCGGGATCAATACCGACAATACCTCCACCATGGTTACATCAATCGACAAGGAGGGGCACAGTCCCGTGCGCTATGTGCGGAAGCAGTCCGATTGTGGAACTGGTGCATTGCCAACAACATAACGTTGAAAGCCTCGTACTTGCCGGGTGCCCACAACATGAAGGCAGATCAACTGAGCAGGCGCTTTGCACTCACGCACGAGTGGCAGATCCGCTCCAACCTGCTATGATGCATATTTTGCACCTGGGGGTTTCCCCAAGTCGATTTGTTTGCCACCCAACGCAACAAGAAATGCCCTCAGTACTGCTCCAGAGCAGGAATAGGGCGGGGGTCCCTGGGGGATGCCTTTATGATCTCATGGAAGGGCCCTCTACTCTATGCGTTTTCCCCCACAACACTTATCCACAAAGTTCTGCAGAAAGCCAGAAGGGAGAGAGCTCGCATGATACTCATAGTTCCAACCTGGGACCAACAACAATGGTTTCCCCTGCTTCTGCGCATGTTGGATCATCCACCACTCCCCCTACCGGTAGCGCCGGACTTACTCATGCAGGCTCAGGGGTCCATAGTGCACCCACACCCTCAGGGACTCCGCCTACAAGCATGGTTAATCCATGGCTCAGCGCCTTAGAGAGCACGTGTACGGAGGGAGTAAGACAGGTCTTAGAGTGTAGCCGAAGGACCTCCACCAGGAGGACTTACGAACAGAAATGGACACGATTTACCGCCTGGTGCTCTTCCAAGCAGTTAGCTCCTCTTGACGTCCCTATAACTGTAATTCTGGAATACCTGCTGGACCTCAAATGAGACGGGCTCTCTCTATCCTCGGTAAAGGTCCACCTCGCAGCTATATCAGCTTTTTGGCACAAAGAGGAAGGGCCCACCATATTCGCCCATCCTATCGTCACAAGGTTCTTGAAGGGGCTGGTAAACCTGTACCCTCCTCGAAAACCACTACCACCGTCATGGAGTTTGGACTTGGTACTCCACACGCTATCGGAACCACCCTTTGAACCATTAGCCATGGTACCCCTCCGACTACGTACCATAAAAACAACCTTCCTTCTTGCGATTTATGTCAGCCCGCAGGGTGAGCGAGCTCGCAGCAGTGATGGCAACGCCTCCCTGCACAGTATTCTCAAAGGAGGTGGTGATCTTACGGTTACACCCAGCCTTCGTTCCAAAAGTTTCCTCAGAGTTCCACATTAACAAACCAATAGTATTACCCTCGTTTTACCTGAAGCCTCACAGCTCCAGCAAGGAGGCGCGCCTGCATCTCCTAGATGTGAGGAGGGCGTTGGCCTTTTACATAGACAGAACTAAGCCCTTCTGGAAAACGGACAGGCTTCTGGTGTCTCTCGCTCCCAGGTCGAAAGGGGAAGGCCTCTCTTCCCAGAGAATTTCAAATCACATTGTGTCCTGTATAAAACTGTGCTACGAGCTCCGAAAGACCCCTTTGCTAGCCCCGCCCAGGGCTCACTCCACCAGAGCGGTGGCGGCATCAACAGCCTTCTTCAAGGGAATCACGTTGAAAGACATTTGCAGAGCGGCGACTTGGTCATCCTGCGACACCTTCGCCAAGCATTATGCCCTGCATTGGGTGTTCGATGAGGATACCCGTCTGTCGACAGCAGTCCTCTCAAGGGCAAGCTGCACATGAATCGAGTACCCACCTCCTTACTTGGGGTTACTGCTGGGTATTCACCTACTGTGGAGCACCCATGGGGACCGCTCAAAGAAGAAAGAGAAGTTACTCACTTGTAGTAACGATGGTTCTTTGAGATGTGTCCCCGTGGGTGCTCCACTACCTGCCTGTCCTCCCCGCTTCGGATTTCTGTCCGGTGTTTTTCAGGAGCATCCGGGGTGGTTGGTCAAGGAACTGACGGGGACTGGATCACGCACATGACCGAGGGCACGTGAGGGAGCGGCGCGCATCGGCGCATGCGCGATCCAGAGGAAACTGCTAGAAGAATTCCGATCTGTGGCACCAGGGCGAGTCCGACACCGACTGTGGAGCACCCACGGGGACACATCTCGAAGAACCATCGTTACTACAAGTGAGTAACTTCTCTTTCCCACTGAATCTGAATTCTGCTTAATTTTCTTGTTACTGAACTGGAATCAGCAATGTAGATCCATGAAACTGGTTTATAAGGACAAATTAGTGTTTTCTGTCTACATTTTTCTTTTTGTAGTAGCAGGAGAATGGAATATGAAAAAATAATGAAAAGTAACTACTAACTTCTTTATTACAATATGTGTTCCAGTATGGCTAAAATCATACATCTAGAACAGGCAGACTTCGTTGTACTGCAGTCCCCGCTGACAGCAAAATTACTACACGACCCCAGGAGGGGAGCCTGAAGCCTAAGTCTCCCCAAGCCCCACTGGTCCTTGCTAGGGGGCAAAAGCCAAACCCCAAGGCCTTCAGCTTTAGGCAGGGGACCTGTAACCTGGGCACCATCACCCAGGGCTGACACCTTGCACTTTGGCCCCGGTGTTGGGGCTCAGGCTTTGACTTCAGCTCAGGGCCAAAATCCTTTTAAGTCAGCAAGCTTTGGTGATCCCATTAAAATGGTGTTTCTTCCCATTCTGGTGTCCTGACCCACTGTTTGAGAACTGCTAATCTAGAGAACAAAGAATGTAGGCCATATTTACAGGATGGCTGACTCTATCATGGAACGTAGTGACTCTGAAAAAGACTATGGCATTGCAGTGGATGATCAGTTCCTAGTGTGATACTGTTATCGAAAAGGCAAATGCAGCTATTGGGTTTTAAACAGGTGAATATTGAGTAGCAGAAGAGATGTTATATTACCTCTTTATTCGGCACTGGTGTGACCACTTCTTGATATTGTACCGTGTTCTGAAGCTGACAGTTTAATTAGGATGCTAAGTTATAAAGGGTTCAGAGAAGAGCCAGAAGAGTCATACTAGGATGGAAAATGCCTTGTAATCTGTAATGTAGTGCTAAATTTTAGAGAGACAGATTCCTGCCCCTATACACCCTCCCTGTGCCTTTCTCCAGACCTGCCCTAAGTACTCCATTCTATTCACTCTTCGGATATCTCACAGCCATTTTCCAGGGCAACTGATCAATGAATGCTTTTGGGAAGAACACAAAATCTTTGCATGGAGCTAATGGGAGAGAGGTAGGAAGAGGGGAAAATTTTGAAGAGCCAGAAATGTTGCTCAGTTTTGTTTTTCAGGTGCCATAATGATGCTCTAGACAGTTCCAGCAGTGCTATGCTTTTGTTTACAGAGAAGGGCTCAATATATTTACGTTAACAAAAAGGTTAAGGAACAGCTTGATCACCGTGTACAAGTACTTGGTTAAGAAACAGAAAAATGACAATAGCAGATACTTCTATAACAAGATCCAATGGCTGTAATTTGAGGCTAGATCTGTTCACATTACAAATAAGGTACATATTTTTAACAGTGAGGGCAATTAACAGTTAGAAATGCCATTATATTGATATTCACAGCAAAGTTGGAACTATTCTATTGTAGATACCTTTCTCACTTGAGCTAATGGAGTGGTTGATAGCAGCAGTAGTAGTTGGGATATCATTCTCTATGTATGTTGGTCAAACACTACAAAGAAATGGGACACTTTGGCAGGGGCTTTCCACAGATATTTGCTGACCCCTGTGGAATGGTGAGATTCAAGAATCTGCATTTGAGGTTCTAGTAGATAGTATGCTGTACTGGTAACGTACACGTCTGCCCATTTCCCTCCTTCTCTGTTCCACACACTGGTTCCTCACTCCAGTACTGTTCTCTTCATCAAGTCAGTCCCAGTTCTCCTTGACAGCAAGTTCTGGCCTTCAAGTCTTTCAAATCCAAGTCTTACTTGGTTCCATTGCCTTTAATCTACAGCTCCTTGTTCCCTGTCTTTATGTTGATTCAGATCTTGTTCCTCAGTCCTAGCTCTTCATCTGATTTGTCTCTGTCCTCTGCTTACATTCCCTATCCCCATTGTTTTCCAGTTCCAGTTTCCCTCCTAGGCGCCGCATCCAGTCTGTGTTGTCCTGCCTCTGCTTTTCCAAGTCTCCTTCCCCACTCCGTTCCAGTTATCTCCCTATAAACCAAATCCTCCTCAAGTCTGTATCCGTTCTCCCTTCTCCTCCTTTTTCCCAAGCTAGTGCTTGAAGTGATTGGAGGGTGGGGTGGGGTGGAAAAGCTCTCTGCAATCCCAGCAGCAGTAAATTCTCATGCACTTAGTACAAACCATTCACGTTATTTAATATATTACATAAACATTCAGGCTGTGGCCACACTTGGCCAAAACTTTGAAATGGCCATGCAAATGGCCATTTTGAAGATTACTAATGAGGCGCTGAACTGAATATTCAGCGCCTCATTAACATTAGGACACTTCCAGCTGCGGCGCTTTGAAAGCACCGCTTTCGACTGCTTGCGGCTCAGCGCGGCTACACTGGGGTCCTTTTCAAAAGGACCCTGCACCTTTCAAAATCTCCTTATTCCTCTCAGCAGAGGGGAATAAGGGGATTTCAAAAGGCGTGGGATCCTTTTGAAAAGGACCCCCATGTAGCCGAGCCGTGAGCGGTTGAAATCCGCGTGGCCATTTTGAAGTTTTGGCCAAGTGTGGCCACAGCCTCACTTCTTAGCTCATGAAGCTATTTATTCTTGTTTTTAAATAATGCAGTAGGTCACTTGCAAATTATTACAGTGCCATGTGTGTTTTTGGTGCCTAGATGTTTGGGTACAGTGATGTTCAGTGGCATAGCAATCTCTGGTGCATGGGTTGTGATATAATGAGATTGGTTGGAGTAGGGGTTCTCTTTGTGGATTTAGATGCAGTGAGAATCAGGACACCTCTGATTTGGGAGGTGTTTCTAGGAATAGGAGGCTGAGAGTGCAGTTAAATTCAGTAGGGTTGGCTTCTCTTGGTCCAGTGGCACAGAGAGTCTCATAGATTATGGTAAAGCTCATGGTCTATGGAATTTGCTGTCTCTCTCTGGGGATGGTGATGCAGTCTCATTCAGTGGGGATGGGGTTTCCTTCTCTACATGGGGGTGTGGTGAAAATGTGTGCTCAAGTGTCTGTCTGAAGCTGGTGCATGCAATGTACAGTGACATTCAGCATAACTGGAGTGGCTGTGGGGACTGATGTTCAGCAATAATCATTGGAGATTGGGCATAGAGAATTTTGGGTATAGATTCTCTGGGATTAGAGATGGGGCTGCAGGAAGGGTGAGTGCAGTGAGGTTCAGCATGGAGTGGGATCACTCTTGGGTTGAGTATCTCTGTGGAGATAAAGTGCTGAGGGTGCAGTGATGTCTGGAGGGTATTAGTCTGGGAGTAAAGTGACAGTGGGGATGGAGACTCTCTCTTAGTCCCTGGGGCTTCACATGAGCACCTCACTCTGAGCTCTTCCCTTCTGGTGTAGCTGTGAATGTCTCTTCCTGTAAGGTACTGGACAGCTGGTGAGGAGAGTCCATGCTCTATGCAGCTTCTTCTGGCCCCCCTGGCTTCTAGGTTTGTCCATGCCTGCTGTCAAATTGCTGCTTCTGCTCCACTTGCCCAGGGGCATAGTGCTGTGTGTATGGGAGAGTGTGAGAGAGAGAGATGCTGGGGGGCAAATAAATGGACAACAGCTTCCTGTGGGGGCAAGAAGCAGAGTCCTGGGGGCTGTTTCAGGCAACGGTAGAAGAATTGGCTGTTAGATGAGGCAGCTGTTCGAAATGGAGCTTTGTTCGCAGCACATATGCTTGGACTCCACAAGCATCAACAAGTGTGGGTGTCTGTCTGTCTAAGGGGCCAATCCTGCATCCCAACTTTAAGCACTACGTCATGCTACTTGCTCTCACTCCAGTCTTTTTCCAGCTAGTTCCAGTTTCCTTCTCCATAACTACCTCTTACAGTCTCTTTCCACTGTCCACACTACAGATCAGGCTTTTGTGCCTTCTGCATTCAAAGCAGGCTCTCTTTTCCAGGCTGCCAGGGTCGCAGGGGTGAATTATTGAATGCACAAGGTAAACAGTTATCCTTGCTTTCAAGTTCCATCCCTGGCATAGCCTGCAGTGGGATAGTCCTCATGTCCCTGGACTGGAGTATGCAGAATGTTCAGGAAAATTCAGCTGTTACTGTGTAAGATGTCTTTACTGTGCATGTGTGAAGGATGATTGTCAAAGAGCACATCAAGTCAACACTTGCATAACCATAGGGAAGAACTTTTCTTAATACCTACTTAGGTGATTACATTACCCTTATCATTGCAGCATCCGATTTAGTTTAGTTTTAATAACACAACATTTCAAATGGAAAATCTTCACTTTCCAATATTCATAGATGCTGATATGTAATAAAACGTTATTTATTTTGAGTCCATCCATGTTTCTAATGTCAAACCTATTACTGGAGAGCCACAAACCAGTTTTAATCTAATATTTCTATTTATCAAATAAATCACAATGGAATAAACTGGATCAAAATATGCTCAGCTTCTGTTAAACAATATAGAAAGCCATGGTTTGAACATTAAAGGCATGGATGTTTATTGCAAAGTTGCCAGGAGCTGGCAAAAGTATTGAGTTCACTTTTACATTTATACCTTATTAGGATGTTTTGAAAATTTATAAAGCTGTGGTAAATAAAATAGTATGCATTTGATATTGCTTGCCAATTTGCGTTTGCAACTGAGGGAAAGCAGTTCACAGCAGTTTTCCTATCCATAACTGTAAACACAGCTAAAGTTATGTTACCAAGTGCCAGGCCACAAATAAAGACAGATGTGTGGTCAAGCCAGCCTCAGATTTTATTAAATAACCAACTGAACCAAATAAGTGAACCTTAAATCATGCAGGGAATCCTTGCCAGACTTGATGCAGGTTAATATAGATTGGTAACCTGTGCCGTTGCTCAAACTTGCAGATATCTTGGTCTGTGACTCATGCCAAGGCCCACTGCACAGATCTACCAAGGCCCACATAAACTGGTGATGGTTCTGCTTGGGTTCGCAACCCAAGCTAGGTGTACCAGGCTCTTTGAAGTTACCTGCTGGAGGCCTTCTGTGCTCATCAAAAGACTGTCTGGTAGGCGAGGAGAGGAGATATTTTTGTACTATCTACGTGCTCCTTTTGGAGCAGAGGACAAGCACTCTGGAGAACAGTTGCTCAAAGAGAACATTAAAAGAAGCCAGATGTGTTGTTTATATGTTGCCACTGGCTATTCTGTTACCTGGCTTCAGACTCTGAACTATAAAGTAAAAGGGACATAAGTCTGGCAGATACTTCACACTCTCCTTTCCCTGCTCTCCAACTGCAGCTCTCTTCCAATCTCTGCAGGCTTCTCCAGCTGTTTCACTGACCCCCAGTGTCTAAAGAAGGAATTTGTCCAAAGTTTTAAAAGCTGGATTATTTGGTTTCAAAATACAGTTAAAAATGTTTAAAATTGAAACAAATAATCATTTACAGTTGCAAATGTAGTAGATGAGAGGGAATACAGGATGACAGCTGTGAAGTGGCAAAGTGATAATTTAAGAAAATATAAATTCAAAACACATTTTATGACTCCCAATAATACATTCCAGATTGTGTTTTATGGGATAATAATGGTACATCTCAAGTGCCAAAAGGTTATTTCGACTTTGACTTGATGCTTCACAAACATATAAGGTATACCATTATAATAGCTTAATGATAAGTCCTAGTATGAGTTATTGTTGCTGTCTACCTAATTTCTTGCCTAAATACAACTTAGAGGTTTGATTTATATTGGAAACTACTATCAAAAAATCTACAGCTGTCCTTTTCTTAGTTTTACAAGGTGGTGTTTGTATCATACAACAAGGCTCTTCACTGTGGCAAAGCTTTAAAAATGAGTATGAGAGCGTTTTTATAGAAGTGATGAGAACCTCCTGGACATGATTGACTTAAATTAGCTTGATTGCTTTTTATCAATGGCAGCTGCGCTATTTAGCATAAAAATGCAAAACATCTAAAAATCATTTGCCTTGTAGCTCAGTAAAAAGATGGTTTTGGTTAGTTTTAAGATGCTTCAAATGTTTATTCTACACAGTTTCTCTTAAAATGGATCCAGAACATATCTAGTTACAGAGAATTAGTATAGATATTGTAAACTTTGAGAAAATTAATTAAGAAAAATATGCTGCTTTATGAATTGCATATTTAGGATTTGGGTATTTTAACTTTTAACTGTTACTAAGTTAAACAGTTCAGAGATATTTGTTGTTGTGGCATAATCAAGCATCTGTTGTTAAATACTAAAAGAAAAGGACTCCAGAATTTTTAATGTAATGTGCAATTAGTTTCACTTGGCTGAACAGTGACATGGTTGAAAGAAAAATCCAGAAGTCATGTAAAACTAAATTTGTGTCAGAATCAGAAAAGAGAATTTTAGACAAATATTGTTGATTGCAGTCCAACTTTGAAAGCTGACTTGAGTAAGGTCAGTTACTACTGCTATTGTTTTTTAAAATTATGTTCTGTATAGTGAGTTTATACATAGAGAGGGTCCTGCTGTCCTTTCTGGATATCTTCAGTATCATGATTTCTGTTCCAGATGCAAACTCAAATCTGTGCCATTTTATATGAGTACCTGTTTTTCATCAGTGGCATACCTACTATATGACTGTAAGTCCAGGCAAATGCTCCTATGCATTTTGTGGATGCTCAGTGTTAGCTAATACAGGGGAAAGATGTGCCTGTGTGCGCGTGCGTGCACACACGCATGCATTCTCAAGATTTCTACAGAAATCATGTTAACATTACTCTTGATTTTATGTCAAATAACCAGAAACTAGTTATTCTTTATTATCTGGTGCTCTCTCATATTGTGCTTTGAAATGGGGTTTTGAGCCAAGATTTCCATATCAAGATGAAAACCTTTTATTATTCTTTGCATTAGCGTACCCTTAGTTCTTCTTTGAGTGCTTGCCCATGATCATTCCAGTGTAGATGTGTGCTCAACCTGACCTGTGTGGTACAGTATGTGACCTTGGATATTGCTACTTCTCTGTTACTTAGGCTATGTCTTCACTATGACATTAGGTTGAATTTATATAGGTTGATTTTTTTAGCATACAATTTTGTAAAGGCAAAGGTGCACGTCCCAATACTGCACATGACTTCAGTGGAGTTTGTCCCTAGTAGGGTGGTCAGCTTTGAATTTGACAGTGATGCACTGTGGGTACCTATTCTACCATTCCTGCTGCCCCCTTGCATTCTGAGTTATGTGCCCAGTGGTTCTGCGTATCTGTCATCAGCCTTCCATACAGTGCTTATCTCCTCTCCTTTTCTTTCCATTTGACAGCAACAGCAAACAATATTTTCACACTGTTTTTCCACTAGTTACCTGTACAGATGCCATACCAAGGCTAGCATGGTCCAATTCAGCTTCAAATTGTTGTGGCAAGTATTGTGAACACTTCCTGCGTTATTCTGTGGTATGTGCAGAGCCTGGGCAGCAGCTGCTAGAGTGAGGAAGAATGTGAGGAGGACACAGATACAGATGTGCATGAAACATTGGAATGGAACATTTGGCAGATGGTGACAGCAGTCAATCCTGTTCACAAAATGGAATGCTGGTTCTGGTTCTGTGAGACAAACTTAGAGAAACTGCATAGTTTTGCGTCTATAAGATGATCAGCAGTGGCTACAAAACTTTTGCATGTGTAAGGCCACTTTCATGGAACTTTGCAAATTGCTTCCTCCCACCCACTCTGAAGCATGAAACGTGCTCTGACAGTTAAGATGTGAGTGGTAATAACCCTGAGGAAGCTTGCAAAGCTAGACTGATACCAGTCAGTTGGAAATCAATTTGGAGTGCATAAATCTACAGTGAGGACTGCTGTAATCTAAGCAGCAGAGGCAAGCAATGCCTTGTGCTATGAAAGACAGTGAATCGGGGAAATGTACAGGACATAGTGGAAGGTTTTGCGGTGATGGGGTTCCCTAACTCTGGTGAGGCGATTGGTTACTCATAAAGCTGTTTTTCAAAGCCTCCCTGATTAACAGTGCCACCAGACAGCGAGATGTATGTATGTTTCTGTTAATGAGGTGCTCCCTGTATTATGTGTGCTGGCCTGTAAACCCTGCAGCCCTCCCTCACATGTGCAATGGAAGCAATAAAAATACCGTTCTTGAGAAATCATGCATTTTTATTTATTTTTATTTAGAGAACACAAGGAAGCAGTGACAGAAAAGGTGCTGAAGGAAGGAGCTTCAGGGTGGAGATGTATGTCTGTATGTGTGAGCCAGGGCAAGCAGCATTTTGCAAACCACCTGTTCAGCAATGACAGTAGTGGGAATAGTCACAGAAAGGTAGCCATGTTTGTATTTTCACAAAACTAAAAAGCAGTCTTGTAACACTTTAGGCTATGCCTACACTGGAGTATCTGTCTACAGAAGTTACTGTTGGAAGAGATGTTCCAACAAAACTTCTGTCGACAAGTCACATCTACACATAAAAGCAGATAATCTTTTGATCCACTCAGTTGACAAAAGGGCGCCCCAGAGTGTCTACGCGGCTTTTTTTTTTGTCAACAGTTTCTGTCAAAAATGCATTTTGTGTGTAGGCACACCATGAGTTTTGTAGAAAATACTGGGGTTTTGTGGACAAAAGTCTCTAGTGTAGCCATAGACTTAAAGATTAACAAAGTGATTTATTTGATGATACGCTTTCGTGGGATAAACCCACTTCTTCAGCTCTGGAGATTCTGTAAAAGTAAACTGACACAACCAGAATTTAATAGAAAGATAGAAAAAATGAAATGAAAACTGACAAATCAGCTACATAGGACAGAAGGAGCAGGGGCAAAAGGGGCAGAAGAGGAGGAAGAAAATTACTTACTGCAAGTGTCTATTAGATTAAGTGAGTTGCCTGAGGTCCGTACGAATATTAAAGATGGGGAAACAGTCTTTGTAATGTGTACTGTAATTGCTATCTTTATTGAGGCCAATGCATAAAGTATTGAACTTGAAAATAAATTCCAATTCAGATGTCTCCTTAGTAATAGGGTGTTAAAATCTCTGTTTGAGGATGCAGGTTTTCGGGTCTTGGATGCTCCATTGAAATGCTCACTAATGGGTTTATGTGTATTCAGATTCCTAATGTATGATTTTTGTTCATTCACTTTTTGGCAAAATGATTATCCTGTTTGTCCAATAGACATAGCAGAGGGGCATTGCTGGCACATTATGGCATATATAACATTGGACGGTAGATGAGGAAACATTGTTCTAAGTCGGCCATAAAAATGTTAGCATACTGTGGAGCCATGGTGGAGCTTGTCTGTGACCCTGGGCATTTGTGATCTGGTATGCTGCCTGCTCCACTCACCATGCTGGCCAAACAGGAAATAAAACTCAAACTTTTCTGGGAATTTTCCTGTGCACCTGGAGAGCAGCTGAGCTTAAAGTGCTGGCCAAAGTGGTCACTCTGCAGCACTATGTGACACCTCCAAGAGGTCAAGAATGTTGACTTTCACAATGCTGCATCTGCTCTACTCTAAAGTTGATCATGCAAAGATGAATTTAGTGTTATTCCTCATGAAAAGCAGGAGTACTGGAATAGACCTTAACAGCCCTTAAAGTTGATTGAACAGGCAAGGTGGTATGCATTCATTGTTAAGAAAGTTGATGCAATATGTCTAAGTTTGACTTAAACTCCTAGACCATGTCTACACTAGCAAGTTCTTTTGAAACATTTTTTGAGAGAAGGGGCTCTTTTGAAAAATCCAGTGGAGCGTCTACACACAAAAAGCAGTCTTTTGAAATTAAGTCAAAAGAAGGTGGTACTCCTTTTGAAAGCACTCTTACACTCCCGTTTCAGGAAGAGCACCTTCTTTCAAAAGCTTCTTTCAAAAGAAAATGCTTGTAGATGCTCCACAGGCCCTTTTTTCTGAAAGTAGTCCTCATGGTGCCTGATTTTTTGATCCCTGGCCCATTCTTTCGAAAGAGCAGGGGCTGCATGGATGCACTCGTTCAAAAAAACAGATCACACTTTTGATACACTTTTTTGTGTGTGGATGCAATCTTTTGAATGAAGGTCTTTTGGAAGAGATCTTCCAGAAGGACTTCTTTTGAAAGATTACTGTAGTGTAGACATAGCCCTAGTGTAGACCAGACCTTGTTTTGGTTTGGACTTCCCCAAGAGGGGAAAGATTTGGATGAGAGGAAGAGGCCGAGGCCCAGGGAGGATAGTCTTCTTACCTGCAAATTAAAGACAGAGGATTGCCTTTAGCCCAAATAAATAAATACAGGTTTTGTTGGTTCTAAGGTGGACCACAGAAGCACTTATGAAAAGGGATAAGCAATTAGACTTACAGTTTTTTGGGTCCTTAAGTGATTTGCAGACCAGGCTACAAATATTATGCTGTTATAACTCCTAGTAGCTTATTTAACTTCTTTTTTGGATGAAGCACTGAAAGGTAAAGGCATTGAGGAAACTGTGTGTACCTGTGGCTTTACTTAACCACTGCCACTGGGCAAGTCAATCTTTGATTAAGCCATTCAGAGCCTTCTAGTATGAGTGAGGGGACTCAGCAGACTAGCTCACTGAAGCTAGTCTTCATGACTTGTCAAAGCTTCATGCTAAAGGGGAGGCCTGTGATAGAAAGGACTGTTTTTTATACTGTGTGAAGTTGATGTGTAAAATGAGACTTTGAGTTGGAATAATAGCTTTGTATTACAGCAGTAGCTTTTCAATGTTATGACCTCAGGATCAGGTCTTCTATAATTACTTATTCATCAACAAGCAGCTGTGCCCTTGTTTGAAAACTTGACAATAAGTCCTAGCAGTGATACTTGGTCTTTTTCTGGCTCGCCTCTCTTTTGGACAGGTGAATACCACCATCTGTATCAGAGATCCATAATCTGAGTGTTACCAAACTTCTTACTATTCTGAACATAGTTTTCTGATCGTGCTAGTAGCACAAAACGCCACATATGCTCTATGACAGGGGTTGGCAACCAAAATAGCAAGAAGAACCATTTCTTTCGAATTTGGTAAAAAGCAAGAACTGCAATGCTTGTGAATATGAGATGGTCCTTTATAAATGATGTCAAACCATACTTTGCATAACCCCTATTTTAAGAACAGCACACACAATTGTTTTGTAATATGACACGTTTACTGCAGGACATTCACAAACTTTTTACATATTCTACTTCTTCAGACTTTACATGTATGTGTTTGTACCACTATCTCCTGATTTTCACTCCTGAACCTATTTTAATTATGCCTATTTTACTTCACGTTTAATTTCAGTTTTCTTTCTTAAAATGCGGGTTGTCCTTCACAACAGGAATGCCTCAAACTTCCTTTTCAAAAATCAAGATTTTATTAGCAACACGATCAAAACACAGATACAGTATCATATCCCACGATGCACTGCACATATTAAAGGGGGAGTTAGTCAACATTTTGAGATCACGTGTCATTTGATATTGAGATACGAGTTGTTCATTGTTGAGCTTTTAGACATTGACTGTTCATCAAAAGTAATCTGGAGGGATTGTTCCCCCCCCCCCACAATTATAATGTTGAGAGCTGTGTGCGGCTCTGGAGCCACAGGGTGCAGACCCCTGCTCTGTGATGAGCCAGACATAAAAGCACCATTGCAATTCCTTCCCCTATGATGCCCATATGTTCCCCAATATGTATTTTTGTTGTGAAGACCAGCCAAGTGGGATCAGTCAGTATGATCTTTCTGTCCATACATTTACAAGATTTGTAGAACAGTGAAACCACAAACCCTCATCAGGGTTGTCTTCTGTATTGCTGCTATGGTCCCCAGTGTGCTACTAGGCAATTATGCCATCACTCCTTTTCTTGGAGTGATGCAGGGCCAAAATCAATTTGACCTTTCTTTAAGCAGTAAATTAGGCATGTGTAATGGGTCCTAATCCCAACTGAATAACTTGCAAAGCTAACAATTGTATATGGGCAGGTGAATAGTTAATTGGCTCCTTGCAACAGTTTGTGGAGCTCATTTGAGGGTGAGACTATGGATAAAATAGGTCTCTCTGTCTGAAAGACGCTTAAGATTCTGGTAAAAGATAGCTGTCATGGCGGCAGTTTCCTAAAGGGGAGGCTCTGAGATCAGGTTTGTGCAAGTGCAAGGAGGGAGTGAGTAGCTCAAGCAGGTGTAAGAATTTCATTTGGACTTCTTTGTGATACACTGGAAGAAATTTGGATTTTGTGACTTGTTGTGGGTGCTGAGTCAGAGAAGATCTACAATCCTAGGCAGGCAGCTAGAAGGAGGCATTAAAGTCAAAAGTAGTGACAACATCCAACACTGGTGCAACTGGGCACTGTACTTATGTGATCACCACTAAGCATAGTTATCTGCTAGAATATCATGTGTATATAGGAACAGGAGGAAGCTGCAGGCATCAAATATACATACCCTCTCTTCAGCCACACCTAAACAGTTTCATCTAGCTCCATTAAAGCTGGTTGAAAACTGGTAATTGACTTTTTTCTGTTAAAAATGGCTTTTTCAAGAAAACATTTTTCATAAGAAGTATTTTAATTAAACATTTAGTTGTTTTCATTGAAGAAAACTCTTTAACATTAAAAAATTAGGGATAGTTAAAATGAATTGTGATAAATCACAGTGTTAAACAGTAATACTACATCTACACTGCAGAGCTTTTCCAGGATACCAAGGTATCCTGAAATAGCTACTCCACTTCTGTGAAACGCTCCCATTATTTTGAAATACTTTTTGAAATAACAGGCACACTATTTCATCATCCCTGTATACCTTGTTCCAGGAGGAGTAAGGGATGCCTTGAAAGACTGCAGTATTTAGATATTTAGTGCTGTGTAGTAAATGTCACCTGTGAGAAAAATGACGGCTTTGGCACATCTCATTGTAAAGTCAACAGATCCTGGTTGGCTGGCAGGTGGGATTGAACCTGTGAGTCTAGGGTCTAAAACCATGTGACACCACCCTGTGAGCTAAAAGCTATCTTCCTCTTACATAAGGCTGTAGAGCAGATGCCACTCTTCATTGACAGTGGTCTCAGTGCCTTTGGGTTACATGATGAACATACTTTGCTGCTGTTAGGGACAAATTCTGTCCCTTCTTTTGCAAGTGCAGAGTTCCTCTTGACAGCTGAAACTCCTTTCCTGCAGAAGAAAAGGTGAGGTGGAACTGTTGTTTTGGGGGCAGTGGCTGAGATGTGCACTCCCTTAGTGCATGCCAGCAGGCATTGGGTAGGAGACAGGCTGAGAGTGAGGCAAGAGGAGCCGTTGCAATGTAAGTTAGTGTAACCATGGCATTGCAAACCTCTTGGCTGCAGTAAAAGCTGCAGAGTAGCTCCACAACTGCTTTACATCTGATGTTGTAGATAATTCCATCCTCAGTTGTCCTGCATGTGCCCTGCATTTAAATTCTGATGACCTGGGTTCACTGCTCAAGCAAAATTTTAGGGCCCTCAATGAGCTGAAAAGGAGAGTTCTGCAACAAGGATGCCCAGAATCACAGAAAAGAGTACCTGCCAAAGGAGAAGCCATAGGGTAATATGTTTTTCATTAGAAAGCCCTAATTAGCCTTGAAGAATAAGAATATCCACATTAAAACTTTTTTTCCAAAAGATCTGGAGACAAAACAGCAATTTGTTTAGGCTTGAGCACCCAAGACTGAAATTACGGAGGCAGAAGCATATAGGCTACTTTATTTTCATACTAGTATGTGCTAAAGTTTTTCTCAAAAAGAAACCAAGGAAAATAAAGTCAACTGAAATAATACAAAGAAAAAAAGTAATGAAATAATTAAGAAAAACATTTTTGGAGACTTTCATATAAGTGTTCCCATTTTTTCATTTTTAATACTTGAGTTCGCAAAGATGGAGGAACAAATTAACATTGGCTTAAAATTTCTTAGGTAGTTTTAATACCAAACGTAAGTCATCCCTATAGATTTGGTGTGGGGAGAACTGTAACCTGGGAAACAGGAACTCTGATAACCATAGGGACCATCATTTAAAAAAAATGGGTGTAGTGAATAGTTACTTTTTCCCTGTGTGTGTGTGTGTGTGTGTGTGTGTGTGTGTGTGTGTGTGTGTGTGTGTGTGTGTGTGTGTGTGTGTGTGTGTGTGTGTGTGTATAACCCTTTTGTCACGTATTGGCTACATCTACACGTGAAGCCTATATCGAAATAGCTTATTTCGATGTAGCAACATCGAAATAGGCTATTTCGATGAATAACGTCTACATGTCCTCCAGGGCTGGCAATGTCGATGTTCAACTTCGACGTTGCGCAGCACAACATCGAAATAGGCGCTGCGAGGGAACGTCTACACACCAAAGTAGCACACATGGAAATAGGGATGCCAGGCACAGCTGCAGACAGGGTCACAGGGCGGACTAGCGCTTCCGGGGCAACAGCTAGCCACTCCCTTAAAGGGCCCCTCCCAGACACACTCAGCCTGCACAGCACGCGGTCTGAGGAGCCATAGGCACACAGACCCCGGGCGACGCAGGCATGGACCCCCAGCAGCAGCAGCAGCAGCAGCAGCCAGAGGTCCACCCAGCCCTCCCAGCAGGAGCAGGGCTTGCCCTGATCCATGCCATGCGGGAGGCAGCTGAGCACCTCCTTGCTACACCGGAGGAGGAGCTGCCCCCAGGGCAGCAGGGCTCAACCCCCAACCCTGCAGCACCCCGCGCCCCCCCCCCCCCCCCCCCCCGCCTCACACGCCGGCGGCTGTGGAGCTACCCCACCAGCACCGACTGGTGGGAGCGGCTGGTGCTTGAGGAGTGGGACGACGACCGCTGGCTCAGGAACTTCAGGATGAGCCGGCAGACATTTATGGAGCTGTGCCAGTGGCTCACCCCTGCACTCAGGCACCAGGACACTGCCATGCGGTGTGCCCTCCCTGTGGAGAAACAGGTCGGCATCGCTGTCTGGAAGCTGGCCACTCCAGACAGCTACCGATCCGTGGGACAGCAATTTGGTGTTGGCAAGGCCACCGTTGGGGCTGTCCTCATGGAGGTAAGAGAACCCATGGGGGGAGGGCAGGGCAGGGGAGGGGAGGGCGGGGGAGGGCAGGGCCACCCACACCCTGCTCACCCCTCATTGGTGCTCTCCCATGTGCTTTCCCTGCAGGTTGTGCGTGCCATCAATGCCATGCTCCTGCACAGGCTCGTGAGGCTGGGGGACCCAGATGCCACCATCGCGGCCTTTGCCACCCTGGGCTTCCCCAATTGCTTCGGGGCTCTGGATGGGACTCACATCCCCATCCGCGCCCCGCATCACAGTGGAGGACGCTACATCAATCGCAAGGGCTACCATTCTGTGGTCCTCCAGGCCTTGGTGGACAGCCGGGGCCGTTTCCAGGACGTTTACGTGGGCTGGCCTGGCAGCACCCACGACGCCTGGGTTTTCCGGAACTCGGGCCTGTGCCGCCGGCTGGAGGCGGGGACCTACATCCCCCAGCGGGAGATCCCTGTGGGGGACACCACCATGCCCCTCTGCGTCATTGCAGATGCGGCATACCCCCTCCGGCCCTGGCTCATGCACCCGTACACAGGCCAGCTCTCCGCTAGCCAGGAGCGCTTCAACCAGCGCCTGAACCATGCGCACCAGGTGGTGGAGCGCTCATTTGGCCACCTGAAAGGACGCTGGAGATGTCTCCTGACCCGCCTGGATGCGGGCCCCAACAACATCCCCCTGATTGTGGGTGCCTGCTGCGCCCTGCACAATTTGGTGGAGAGCAAGGGGGAGGCCTTTTTCCAGGGCTGGGCTGTGGAGGCCGGCAGGGCCGACGTGCAGCCACCCGCTGCCCCCAGTCGGCAGGTGGACCCTGAAGGGACCCAGGTCCGGGAGGCCCTGCGGGCCCACTTCGATGATGAGGCCGCGGGGTGAACTCTGCCAGGCCCCCCACTGCCCACCCCTTCCTCCACAACACTCCCTGCCCCAACGCCCACACCATGGAGCACCCAACCGCACCCCCCTCCCACTTTTGCTGGACAAATGACAGCACACACTTGTGGCTGAACTTAAACTGCTTTTTCTTTTAGAACTTTTTTTTTTAACTATAAATAAAACAAGAACAAACTATATACAACATGTGTGGAACAAAAGTAATGTGTACAAATAAAACAATAGTAATAAAAAAGTTTGTTCAGTAATAAAAAGAAAACCAGGGATGATAAAGGGGAGAATTATTTACATGGGGGGGATGGAGCAAATGGGGGGCACAAATTAATGTCACAAGTATATACAAGGGGGGGGCCATGTCCTGGGCCCCTCGCCCCTAAAGTCCGGCACTGGGCGTGGGCGGCCAGGAGCCCTGCCGCGGCCGCAGCCCTGTCCGGGGCTGGCTGGGGGCGGGGTGGACCGGAAGATATGCCCGGCGAGTCTCAGCTGGCTCCAGGGGTCCCTTGGCGCTCTGGCCCTCGGTGGTGCGTGGCGGGGCGACGGCGGACGGGACGGCGATGTGCGGAGCAGCTAGTGGTGCGGTGGGTGGAGCAGGCAGGGTGGGCGCTGCGGCGGCCGGCGCGGCATGGGGGGCCAGGTAGTCCACCAGGCGGTTGAAAGTCTCCATGTAGGCCCCCCATGCCTCTTGGTGCCAGGCCAGCGCCCGCTCCTGCAGGTGCAGGTGGCGTTGCTCCACCCGCAGGTGCTGCTCCGCGACCTCCAGCTGCCGACGGTGGATGGCCAGCAGCTGGGGGTCCGTCGCCGTCGGCTGGTGGTGGCGCGGGGTCCGCCGTCTAGCCCGCCATGGGGCCGGTCGGTCCTCGGCCGAGGGGCTTGCCTGGAGCGATGGCCCCGGAGGGGTCTCCGGGACCACTGATGCCTCGCCGGCGCTCTTTTCTGGTCCTTCCGATGGTGCAGCTGCGGGACACAGGAGAGGAGGCGGGGAAGAAGAATGGAGACAGGCGTTAGTGTGGGCCCTGAGCCGTGGCCTTTGTCCCCCCAGCCCTGTGCTGCAGGTTCCCCATCCCCGGGAGATGCTGCTGTGATGGATGGGGTTCAGGGGTCCCCCTGCACTGCACCCCGTCCCCTGGTGGGAGTGACTCTCACTTCACTCCGCCGGGTCTGACAGGAGAGGTTTCTTAGGCCACAGATGCCCAGTTTCTCCCAGGAGTGACAGCACCAGCTGTCAGAAGAGACAGTCCTTCCAACCTGTCCTAGGGAGAAGACCCCAAGGGGTGCCCCTCTGGGGTGTAGCTTTCCCCCTCCTCAGGCTGGCTGCCTTCCAGCTCTCCCTTCCCCTAGCGTCTACTTGTGGCCCCCGCCCCCCCCCCCCAATTCAAAGCCAGCTCGGCTCCTCCCTCCTCTATGTTCAGGGCAGAGGTGTCACCTGCCAGCTGTAGCCCCGGGATCATCCTTTGCTCCTGGGAGCTATTCGGCTCTTGTTGCTCATATCTAGCCTGAGTCTCCCTTTTGCACTCCCCCCACTCCATCACATGCTGCTGCTGCTGCTGCTGCGGGGTGTCCCACCCCCTCCTCCCGGGGGCCCCTCGAGGTTCCGCTCCCCCCTGCCCCGGGGATGGGGCATGGCACTGTCGTGCAGGGTGGCGGGGGGCAGGGGCTGATGCACTGCTGTGGGGGACATGGCCCTGCTGTCTTTGGGGCCATGGCCATGTGAGCATGTGGGGGGCCCTGGACACATATCTATTACCCCCACCCCTCAAGCCCAGGGGTGTACACCAGAGGGGGGTACATACCTGTCGGTCCACTCCCACGGTCCGGAGATCCCCAGGGGGCGGAGGCCTGGCTGTTGCTCCGGGATGGCAGGAGGAGGATCTGCAGTCCTCCTCCTCCTCCTCCTCCTCCTGCCGCGATGGCCCGGGGGTGGGCTCCGGGGGGGGCCCCCGGGGTGCGGGGCTTACCTCCGGGGCGGACTCCGGCTGCAGGGCCTGCTGGGGCTCGTCGGCCGAAGTATCAAGGGTGGCCGGAGGGGAGGAGGTGTGCCGGGGGCCCAGGATATCCCTGAGCTCCCTGTAAAAGGGGCAAGTGACGGGGGCGGCCCCAGATCGGCTGGCCGCATCCCGGGCCCGGGCGTAACCCTGCCGCAGCTCCTTCACCTGACTCCTGACGTGATCAGGAGTGTGGGCAGGGTGACCCCGGGCAGCCAGGCCCTCGGCCAGCCGAGTGAACGCATCCACGTTCCGCCTCTTGCTCCCCATTACCTGGAGCACCTCCTCCTCGCTCCAGGGCCCCAGCAGGTCCCACAGCTCGGCCTCCGTCCAGGAGGGGCCCCGCTGCGGCTTGCCGGCCTGGCTGCCAGCCTGGCTGGGCTGGCTGCCCTGGCTCCTCTTGGGGTGGGTCCCCTGGGGGCGCTGGGGGGGCTGCCGGGCGGCCATTAAAGGTCCTGTGCCTCCTGTGGCTGCTGAGGGACGTGCAGGCTGGCCGTGTGTCTGAGCTGCTGCCTGCACGTTCCCTCAGCTTCCTGCACAGGAAGGGAGGGGGAGGGGACCTTTAAGGGGCCGCTCCACTCGGCCACCATTGAGCTGAGGGGCTGGAGAGAGCGTCTCTCAACCCCTCAGCTGATTGCCACCATGGAGGACCCCGCAATTTCGACGTTGCGGGAAGCGCAATGACTACACGGTCCTTACTTCGACGTTGAACGTCGAAGTAGGGCGCTATTCCTATCCGCTCATGGGGTTAGCGGCTTCGATGTCTCGCCACCTAACGTCGAAGTTAACTTCGAAATAGCGCCCGACGCGTGTAGCCGTGACGGGCGCTATTTCGAAGTTAGTGCCGCTACTTTGAAGTAGCGTGCACGTGTAGACACGGCTATTGCTAACAGCTGCCAGAGCCTGGTGGAATATCTAGGGGCTCCTTTGCATTGAGCCAACCAGAATCAGCTCAAGCCCCCACCCAGTAACATGGAAAATTCATTCAGGTACCACACCGAGAACATCTGAGAGGCAGTACTTCCCCACTTGCAAGCACAGAGTGTAGAACATACATTTTTAATAAAAGGAGGGAATTAATTTTGGCATTGATAGGGGAAAACATCACAAATGGGTCATAAACATTAACCATGAGTAAAAGACCCACTGCCAAGTAGGTTCAGCAGTGTCCATTTTCCTCTTAGGTTTTTAAAACCACCAATATAAATCTCCTCATCATATGCCCAACCCTTATCTGCACCCCTTTGATAGTTGCTGCCCTTGGTCAGTGTAAACGCAGAGTTCAGAGGTACAGTCACACAGTTCACCTCCAATCCTGTGTGAGGGAAGTAGAGATGTATCTTACTCACTCTGCTGGTCACTTGCTGTCCACCTGCTCATTGCTCCAAGTTGTGTCTCTGCACTGCTTCTCTGCTGGCTGTCAGTCATAGTCCACTGCCGTCCATCTCTTGGCTCTGACTTTTGTCCATCAGGCTCATATGATTTCAGACCCCAAGGATTTCAACTCTTAGCAAGCAGGGTAGAAGAAACACAGCTCCAACACAATTAATGTAAGAAAGAGGCTCCTAATGATGCCTATTTAGCTCCAGTGGAAGTAGGGGGATGGAGGGGAGCAGGTGAAAACAATCCAGGCAGGGGAGGGCATGTCTTCTCTGACTCTTCTCTGGTTATGTCTACACAGCAGCATTATTTTTGAATAAACTATTCTGGAAGAGATTTTCCAGAATAATTTATTTTGAAATAGCTTGCTACACACAAAGCACATATCAAAATAGCACTGAGCTATTTTGAAATAGAGCATCCATGCTGATTGGACACTGAATTGCATTTAGGACACTCTGGGTAGGGCTGGAGGTCCCCTATTTCAAAATAGCTCCATTCCCTGTCTATACAGCTCCTATTCGATTTCAGAAGGGGTGCTACTCCTTGTAGAATGATGTTTACAGAACTCGAAATAAACTGTCTGCTGTTTCTGAATTATTTTGAAATAGTAGTTTTGCTGTGTCTGCTCACAAGGTTATCTCACAATAGCAGCTGTTATTCCAAAATAAGTTTTTGCTGTGCTAGCCCATCCTTAGAGCTCTGAAATTTGAACTCCTGATTAGCGAGGTTCTTTCTGATAACTGAGAGTCCTTTCCTTTGGAACAGATTTAGCACAGTCCTGCTTTTCTGTATTCCCACAAAATTATTAACACTGGTAACCATATTACAGCTATCCTGGCATTAAATACAAACATAGCTGGTGTTGGGTCACGAATTAAGTTGATTACAATGAGGAAAATGTCACTCCATCTGCTGAATAACAAACAAATCTAAGCAAACCAGATGCAAACTTTATACATACATACATACATACATACATATATATATATATATATATATATATATATATATATATATATATATAAAAAATCCAGGGTCACACTCTCTCCCTTCCCCCACTTTCCAGCTAGCTATAAGGTAACCATTCTTTCAGATCCTCCTTACATATGGCTTTGGTGAGACTGATAATAGAAAACTGTGACAAGTTCTGGTGTCCATATTTTACAAAGGGAAGGCCATAGAAAGTAGCTACAAAGTGTGATTTGTGCACTGTAGAAAATGCTTTATAGTAATAAACTGAATGAGTTCAGTCTTTTCAGTTTATTAGAATTAAGATTGCATGTGATTTGATTATGGTGTATAAGTACCTCGATGAGCAGAAAATACTTTGTATTAACGAGATCTTCAATTTCTTGGAGAAAGCAAGGCTAGGAGTTAAAGCCAAAATAATTCCAATGACAAATGTTACAAATTTTTAATGGTAAAGGCGATTAACTGGTTGAAGAAGTTACCAAGAGACGGATGGATTCTCTGTCTCTTAAGGTCTTCAGGTCAGGGCTTATGTATTTTTGGAAAATGTTTTAGCCAGACAAAAGTAATTGGGCTCAGTGAATTGGGAACAGTGTGTAATACTGTGACCAGTGTTGTATGGGAGGCCAGATCTAACCATTGTTACATTTCCCATAGAGCAGTGTGGGAAGAAGACAGCAACATTAAGTCATGGTCCCTCTCTCCTGACCTTCCTGCAGCTCTGGGGAAGGACTAACATGTGACACAGTGTGTGCTCCATGCTGAGCCATGTTATCCATGCTGCATGATGTGATGGGGTAAAGTCAAGGCATCTTACACTACCCCTGCTCCCTTGCACAAGTGCTCAGGATGGCTATGATCTGGCCTTTCATGTGGTAGACTCCTTGCTCTTCACTAATACATAACTATACTACAGGTTTTTGAGATTTCAGATGTTGTGCTCTGATAATATTGGAAAGCCAGCCATGCATGACTGTTGATGATCTGGGTGAGGCCAACACTAGGGCTGCATATACACTAGCCGCTTCTTTTCGGAAGTGGCATGGTACTGAGCAAGTTGGGAAGATGCTAATGAGGTGTGACCATGAATATGCCATGCCTCATTGGCATAATGGTGGCCACATGTGATTCAAAAGTGCCACTTTCAAATTTTGCACCACCCATGTTGACGGGGGCCTTTCAAAAGGATGCCCCTATTTGGTTCCTATTTCGTTTTTGGAAGAAGGGGCTTTTGAAGTCTGGGGGCTCCTTTCATAAAGCCCCAGCCTACATGGGTGGGGCATGATTCGAAAGCAGCACTTTTGAATCGTGCGCAGCTGACATTATGCTACTGAGGCACTGCATATTCATGGTAGTGCCTCATTAGCATCTTCCCAACTTGCTCATTACCATGCCCCTTCTGAAAGGAGGGACTAGTGTAGACTTGGCCTAGGAACACAAGCACATTCACGGTCTTCTGTTCTCTTATATCATCTCTACAAGCCAGTCCACATCAGTTAATTATCTTTCATTACTTGGGCCTTCTTAGCCTTAAAATCCGGTTTCCTCAGGGTTCTTCATAAACTCGTTAAACTGAAACAGTTAGAAAGAAACTTTCTTGTCATACTATTATCTCCTTCACTTGCAGAATTAGAAGACTGAACTTTTACAGCATAAGACAGTCCTCCTTCTGTATGGTTATAATTCTGTTTTGAGGCTGGATATGGGCACATTCAATAAAATAGTATTTTTAAATAGAAGATATGTCTGCAGAAGACTTCAAGACACTCTGGCAAACCTCAATGATTCCATGTTAGGGAACCTCAGTCACTTCACTTACCCCATTCCAACTAAACAGGCTTCTTTTCCATCCTTTGATCTGACCAGGAATTTTCTCCTTTACAATAAGTTGGGACTCAGGTTTTCTTCACAAGCTGATTTACCAAGTTTTACTTCCTCCTGGAGCTAAGTCTTGCTTTGTTGTGCCTCTTATAAAGAAGTGATTTAGCATGAGCTGCATGTGTTAAGCCCCTCTTTATTCCCCACAGGGAAGTTTGTTAATCTTCGAGATACTATACTTTGAAAACTCAGCTTGTCACACTGCTCACATGTCATCATGAATGCCTGGGTTAGAAATTTCCGTTTTGATGATTTATAACATTAAGACCACCATGGACTTGTAAAAGTAACTGTAGCTCTTTGGGTTACATCAATCATGAAGAAAGGTTAACAGTGAATTTTCTGTTTGATCTCAACATTTCTAGCAGAAATTATGGCATTTACAGTTGTTCTTGTGGAACCCAGGCATCTCTGCTGCAAGCTTCCAGAACCTTCTAGAAAACAGTGATCATTGTGGCTACTTGCCCATCCCATTGTCTCTGCATCCTGGAGGGTTCTACAGGCATGAAACAGTATCAGAGAGGTAGCTGTGTTAGTCTGTATCTTTGACAACAACAAGAAGTCCTGTTGCACCTTATAGACTAACGGATATTTTGGAGATGAAGCGGGTCTTTGCCCACGAAAGCTTATGCTCCAAAATATCTGTTAGTCTATAAGGTGTCACAGGTATGAAACAGGGAGTTGTGCTGGTCATCCCTTAATTCCTTTCTAATCAGCAAATTTTCAGCATCTCACATAGTACAGGGGCCTTTCTCTTTTTTCTGTCCCTTTGGCTATGTCTACACTAGCCAAAAACTTCGAAATGGCCATGCAAATGGCCATTTCGAAGTTTACTAATGAAGCGCTGAAATACATACTCAGCGCCTCCTTAGCATGTGGGCGGCTGCGGCACTTCAAAATTGATGCAGCTCGCCACTGCGCAGCTCGTCCAGATGGGGCTCCTTTTCGAGAGGACCCCAGCTACTTCGAAGTCCCCTTATTCCTATGAGCAGATGGGAATAAGGGGAGTTTGAAGTAGCTGGGGTCCTTTCGAAAAGGTGCCCCATCTGGACGAGCCGCGTGGTGGCGAGCCGCGTCAATTTCCAAGTGTTGTGGCCGCCCGCATGCTAATGAGGCGCTGAATATGTATTTCAGCGCTTCATTAGTAAACTTCGAAATGGCCATTTGCATGGCCATTTCGAAGTTTTTGGCTAGTGTAGACATGGCCTTTGGGGCATATTTCATTTAAAGTTAGCTGGGTTTTTCTTTTTAAAATGTGAGAGGAGATGCCCTTCCAGGTTGGGCTTTATCTGGAATTGCAAGAGTGGGCTGGGTAGCCTACTTTTAACTGGGGGGGAAGCTCTTGAGGCTCAGCCTGCTAAATTCTCACTCAAAGGCTGTGCCTACACTAGCACCCCCCTTTTGAAAGAGGGATGCTAATGAGACACTTTGGGATATGCTAATGAAGTGCTTCAATGAATATGCAGTGCCTCATTAGCATAATGGCAGCCACAGCACTTTGAAAGTGCCGCTTTTGATCACACATGGTTTGTCTACATGGGGTCCTTTTCGAAAGGACCCCACACATTTCAAAATCCTCTTATTCCTATAATCACATCTCTTCTCACAGCTCTACACAGGGAGCTATCTGAGTTGCCATTGTCAAGGTCTCTGGGTCTGTACTGGTTAATCTAGGTGATGCAGATGTATGCGTAAAGTGGCTATCATACTCAGCTTCAGTTTCTAACAGATCTCAATCTGCAAAACTCAGATTTGACAGCCGGGTGTGGATCCAAGAGCTGCAAAGCTCCAAACCACAGTGAGGGCACTGATCGAGAACTTAAAAAAGAAAACATTCCCACTATGCACGAATCTGTGACTGATAATAATGGCTTTGGATCCAGTGTCAAAGACTTAATCCAGAATCAGCAGTCAGGATCAAGGACTGCTGTGCACAGTTATCAAGAAGGGACTGATTACCTGGAATCCAGCAAGCATGAGGATCTGACACCTTTGACTGTTGTAATTTGTCTAGTGACTTTGTATCAATGAGGTCCCTGGCCCAGATCAATGGAGTCCTGTACTATATTTCTGAACCCCTGATCTTTGCTGAACTACTAAGCTACTGCAATTTCGTGATGTGAGCAAGCAGTTCAGTTTGTCCCTAACAATCTACAAAGGGGGTAGTGTTTTATAAACTGCTGGTCAGATTGTTGGAGCTCTGTTACATGATAGTGTTTTCATGTTGTGTTTCCTGTCTGGCCATTTTCAGATGCACACACTTGATGCTCTGTTTGCTTGTGGGAGAGTTTTTGCTTTCTGATGTGCCGTGTCAGACCCTCTCCTGTAGACAAGATGAGGATATATCTTTTCTCTGACTCGTATTACCAGAAATTATAGATGCCAATTTATGATTCCAGAACTGTCAGTTGAACTGATTCTAGGTAAGAATTGTTAAGGTCTTTTTGGGCTTCCAGACCATCATTCGGGCTAATTAAGCTTCCTAAGGCCAGATTTACAAGAATCAAACTGTTGAGAATCTGTAAGGCTGAGAACCAAAGGCAGGCTCAAAAGTCCCCTTTAAAAATAAGGGTACTATATCCATCTCATTCCTCTCAATTCTGAGATTCATGGGTGTGAAGACTTCTTTACTATGCAGTTACTGTAGGAGAAACAGGTACAGTGTCACAGTATACATCTGATGCTCCAGAAAGGACTGCTTGTTGTTTTCAGAATCTCTGAGTATGTCTCTGCTGCTTAAGTCCAGTGTTACATGCACAAATTGCAAACCCAGGGCTTGGACCTAGGATCTCAGATGGTGCATGGGGGACCGAACCCAGGTCAAGCCAGGACCCCGGATACAAGCCCTGTTGCTTTGCAATATAGTTTCAGGCCCATTAGACTCATGATCCACAATTCCATGGGCTGACTTTTTGTCCACTGGACATTAAAATCTGATGGAAAAACAAGTTTTTCCACACTGCACCACATACAAAGGGCTAGAGTGTCCATGTTTTGGGAGAGTGTTAGGAAGTCTAGGATATGTGTGGTTGGACTTGGGCCTGCATAATATAGTACTTGAATGGGAGCAAGTGTTCAACAGTTTCTAACCTGAGATTACAAATGAGTGCAAATGCTCACATCTTTTTTAGTTAAAGTTAACAAAACCAAGATCTGATAACCTGAGAGCTGCTAACCCTGGTCATACATTGCCGTATAGACATACTATCTGTATCATTCAAAGCCAAAGCAGAGGTACCTGAAATCCCTTTATTTCAGGGAATTAAAGAGCACGTTGTCAAAATTCTGGAGTCCCTATCTGGAGTTAGAGCTCTATGTTAGTGGCAGTGAGACTCACTCTACTAGTTAATCCTCAAGGAAGCGTCTGACTTCAAAACATGATAATTTCCTAAAATTGTAAAGGTTTCAGAGGGTTTTGCTCTTGTCTGATCTGCAAGAATCGTGTTTTCCGGAAATCTCTTAAATTAATCTGGAGAAATACATCCTAACGTTTTTGGGCATCATCTGATTCCCCTGGCTGACATTTAAAGCATCTAGTCTATGTCTGAAGCACAGTCTTCTGAGAAGGGTACCATTATGACAGATTATTGGGAACTAGTGTTTCCTAAAAGTTGTGCACCTTTGTGGCTGCTCAGGAGTGATTCAGATGCTGCCCAGCTGATAAACAGAACACCCACAGCTAGTTTTTTGTTGTCTACTGGTGGTGCACATACACACGTGCCTCCATGCACATAAAATTATTCCACACATGGATAGAAAAGATCATAGGGAACATTCTTGGGTACCCTTCCTCTTTTCAGGAGGATATTATCTAAATTCTACTGTTTAAAGAGCAATTAAGAGATCATGATTTTCCATTTTCTAAATAACTCAACAAAGCTAGCAATAGTCTCATTAGGAGAATTAACTCATTCAGTTACAGCTTGGTGACTAAGATAAATTTACCATTGCCATTCACATGAATTTAAAAATAGAGTAATTGAATCTGTGCTTATACCCCCTTTTTTGTTTACTTACTACCTGTGTTTCAATGATCGCATTTACTTTCATGAATTCATGTATAAGTATCTGCAACGGAAGTGGTATAATTTTACATGGAAAGGGACCTTAGCTGACGCAGCAGGAGGAGAGAGTTACTTTGGCACAAAGGAAATTAAACGAGTCAGAAAAGGATCTGAATGTACCCCTCACAGCTAGTTCCACACATGCAATTACTTTGTACGAAGGTGATGAGAGAAAATTAAATTTAAACTCTATACCAAGCCAGCAAATCTTACAGAAATCTAGTTTTTCTAGGAATGATGCCTTGGGCAAAGTCTCTGTGACCTGAAAAGGCAAAGGCTTACAATTTGCTAAAATTCCCTAACATCAGGAATATATGAGAGAAAACTGTTGTGCTAGCCTAATTATTCAGTAATGTCAAAAAGAGAGATTAATTGTTTCACCTTCTACTAGTTATTGATTTACATCTTTTAAAATTCTTTTAAAATGCACTAATTAATACTCTTAGCACATAAACTTTTTTAAAAAAATAACAAAACTTTATGAAATGGCATAATGACAAGAAATGACTCCCTCAGATATCAACTTGCCCTCCAACTTAACCTCTCTCAATTTCCACCTTATGCTCCATAACAGCTTTGGGAGAACAGACGCGTCCTGCAGCATGTCAGCACCCGGTGGTTTCTCCCCACGAGAGATGGCCAATAAGATGCGGGTGAACCAGGGCCAAAACCCAGGGTCCTCGGAGGGGGAATCCCACCAACCCACTGAGCAGGAGGATAAACGCAGTCACTTCTGGAGCAATATAAGTGCTGAGGTTTACACTCTATTTCCCTGGGAGGTAGAGGTCCGTACAGCAGGAGGGAGACCCAGGCACAGAATAAAGGGTTCTACTAGTAAACAGTTTATTAACAAAAAAGACAACAAGCAAACACACACAACAATAAAACATACACATTAATCTACTCATATTAATTACTATATTAACTATAACTATACTCTAACTTACAATTATTAAATTATACTTCATGACGCTCTCCTGTACACTTGTTTTTATTTTACCGGAAAGGAAAAATTTGGTTAGCGGATAAAGGGAAGAGGGAAGGTAAGGGGATCTGGGCCGGGGCACTACACCCGGCCCAAGTGGCTGGTGGTGGGGGCTGCTGGGTCTCAGCCGAAGTCAGCCCCCTTTTAACCCCAGCCCTTTCCCGGGGCCTCTGGCCCACTCAGGAGAAAATTGAAAGAAGGTAAAAGGACATAGGAAAAGGGAATTGATGCCTTTTTTGCCACCAAGTTACTTGTTATTTAATTACTTTTCCTTATACTATATTTAACTAAATATTAATACTAAAAATACAACTAACTATAACAACTAAATTTAATCGTGTGCTTCACTTGAGCTCTTTGTGGACTTCACAGGCGCGGAGGGGTCAGGCCCCCAGGCTCAGCCCTTCCCCCGCCGGAAGATGGCACAGCAGAAGTCGCAACCTTCTGCTCCCCTACTAGGGGTCCTGGTGCCCACTGAAATGTCTTTTGAGTGAAATATGTAAGTGTGTCTAGTCTGGTGTATGAGGCCCGGGCTTCTGCCATGGGCCTAGTAAAGGTTACGTGTCCTGATGGCAGTTGTAATCCAATCCGGTGGTAGTCTAATTCGGGTAGGTTGTCCGTTTCGGTGAGTCACAGATGGTGGATGTCAGTCCCAGCAGCGCGCAGGCGGTGGTGTGGCCAGAGGAGCAGCGTCGATGCAATGACGTTGGTGAGCCTCCGGTTTCCTCACCGGGTACACACTACCTGTGGCCGAGGCCACAGGCCAGTTCGCCACCCGGTGAGTACGTCTTGAAGGCCCACTTGCCGCTCTTGGAAGCAAGCGCGGTGCTGGGGTTCGCAGAGGCGCTTGAGTGATGGCGCCGCTTCACAGCTCAGCTGCCCCTGAGGTGAGCTGCGCTGCAGTGTTCAGCTCTGAGCGGCGCCGCCCAAGGGGCAGACGCCGCAGTGAGATCAGCTCTTCGCTCTCTACTGAGCTAGCCTTGGGATTAGCGGACGCTTTTCAGCCAGTGCTCTCCCATACTGGGTCTGTAGAATCCTTGTCTCAGTACCCCAGGGCCAGGGACTGAGCTGAGAGCTCAGAATTTATAGAAAGTCATCATGATTATGTATTAGCTCATTATAATATTCATGATTCTGTGCCAAGGTTTTCAGCCAGGTCCTCCTTTTGGCCGAAGGTTCTGGCAACCCTTCCCCTTCGGCCAATTGGAGGACTCCATTTTGAACCTGGCTTCATGAATCATTCATGAGTTCAGGTTACCGGGGAAACCAACTGCCTCAGAGTGACCGTTGGGGGGAGGGGAGCTGCTAAATAGCAGCCTGTGAGACTTTAGATTTTCCATGTACCTGCATTGATTTTGTAGTGCCAGAGGCTTGTTTCCCCTGACACACAGGGGTGATAATGTCCTAGGGATAAAAAATCCCTGACACAGCATATCTTGACAGTCCTCATCTCAAAATGAACTTTGTTAGTAGAGGGGAGAAGTAAATTCCATATCCAGAAATAATAGTCAATGCACTATCATTTTACAGTAGCACCCCAGCAAGGAAGTTTCTTTCCATACATTCAAGAAAGAATGGTCCCTGCTCAGAGAGCTCATGATCCAAAGAACCAGGAAGCACTGAATATCTTATGACAGATTCTGTCTTTACACAATTTTAGTCTTATTTCAAGACCAAGGAGGTATTTTAAGAATCTAACCTTTTATATGTCTGTCCCTGGTTCAGCAGAGCTAAGCCTGCAACTAGAGTGCCCATTGATTTGGAAACTAGAAATATAAAATAGAACTTAAGCTTTTATTTTATTTAAAAATAATTCTGTAACTCTTCATGTAAATAAAGAATTGACAGCAGAAAGAAATGAGTAGTTGGGCTGTACTTTTGTGGCTACGGTTATCTGAATTGTTTCTGCACACATACATCTGATGCCACATGACACAATTAAATGATCATCTAGCTAATTTTCTCTGAAATAGTGAAACTCGCCTTCTGTATAGAATTGTGATAATAGTAGAGTGGATTTGAGGATTGGGGGAGAGGGGCACCACCAATAATCAGCTTTATGGACATATCCAAAAATTCTGAGAAAAACTGTGATGTTTGTCACTTCTTCATTGCAAGAGGCAGTGATTTTCTGCTACAGACCCAAACTTCAGTCAATTTCACAAAGTAAATTTTTCCTCTAAAAATTAAAATATATATGGGTTTTGAGGAACTTTTCAATAATCTGTCCCATGATTATTACATTAAATTACTTCCTATTACATGCATCCCTGAAATACAGAATCAAAAAGAGCCCCTTCTGTTAACAGATAAATATAGCAGGCTGTGTGCAATGGTAAAGATATTTGCAAGTTACACATGGCCTCATAACCAGCAAGATACACACTGTGGGGGTTGAAAGTCTAACATTAAGGGACTTTAGGTTAGACTTATTTTGACATTATCCTACATGTGTAGATGGGGATTTTGCCAGAGCCTTTCTTCAAACTGCAGAATATGTACACAAGGTTAAGTCAGCATGAGTCATCAGGCTTTTTCCCAAAGTAGGGCATTCTGGAATAACTATGGGCCACTTTAATGCATGAGGCCAAAGCAGTCCATGACGTTGATTTCAGTGGGCATAAAGGTAAGAGACAGAACAGAGATTCTCTGGCCACATCTACACGAGAAGCCTCTGTCTACAGAAGTTACTGTTGGAAGGGATTTCCTGGCGAAACTTTTGTCGACAGATTGCTTCTACACATAAAAGCAGATTGAAAGAGCAATCCACTCTGTTGACAGAGAGTAGCTGTACTGCCCAGCCCTCTCTCGACAGAATGACTGACCAGAAGCTCTGCAAACAGGTTTGCCTGGTGAACCAGAAGCCCTGTCTGTCAACAAAAGTGCCCCAGACCATCTACATGGCTGTTTTGTTGACAGAACAGAGAGAGGTTATACCTGAATGTGGAGAGGTATAACGCTGCTGGTGGATGTGCCAGGTTTTGTCGATGAATTAAGTGCATTTGCTGCATAGACACTCCATGTTTTCTTCTGGCAAAAGCCCAGTTTTGCCAGGAAAAGCCGCTTGTGTAGATGTGGCCTCTGAGTTGAGGTTTGCATAGTTCTGTGCTTGCATGGTTCTGTCAGAGTGGTGGGGTGAAACAGTCATTTTGTACTCCAACAAAGTTTCCTTGTGTGCACGCGTGCTCTCTCTCTCTCTCTCCCCCCCTCCCCACCCCCCATTGTGTTACTCCTTTGGATAAAAATCTCAGGTACTATGTCTGCTTTTTATGCATTAAGATACGGGGCTAATTTATCTATTGCCTTCTGAATGCCCTGCATGCTAGACTGTGTGATGATGAGAGAAAAGGAGTTAAAATTAAATGTGTACTATGGTGTGTGCAAATTTGCACCATAGAAAATCATGTGAATATTGGCCTGCATGATCACAAAAAATATAATTTAAAAACAGGTAAAAGAAATAAGGAGCTTGCTGTGGGTACCCTTTGAAGAAGGTGGAGCACAGCCAGACACCTGTCGTTTGTAGTTGCATTGTGGAGTGCTGAATGTGGATATTTTGGATTAAGTTATCATAAGGTGGACATATGATGTTGTAAGGTGGAAGAGCTATGATTATTCTTGAGTGACGGTTGTTCGTATGAGTGAGGGAGTGGTGCCTTGATGCATTCTGATTGCGTAATCCAGGGAAAGAGGTAATGGGCCAAAAAGTTGGCATAACGTCAGTGAAGTCAATGGATTTACATGATGTGATAATTGGCACAATGCCTTACCACACCCAGAACAGTATATTTTCATCAGTGGCCTCTGCAGCGCCTTCTCTCCACTCTTGTTCAGAGGGAGAGCATTAAGCTTGACTTTTGGCAAGGACAAGGGTTTCCTTATGGCAGTTCTAATTTGGCCCTTTAATTTTTGTTATGATTGTATCTCTATCTTGTAAATGTCACTATAAATACCCTGTCAAAGACAGCCAAAAAGGTCCTTATATTATTCCTTTTAGAGAAAGCATCTCACTGCACAAGGCATTATAGTCATCGCTTAGTATGCAATTTAAAATTACATATTGTCAATCAGAGAAATATTGACTGAAGATACATTTTGAAGGGCACTGATTAGTATCTTATGATTCATATGCTTTTAAAATATAAGTAATGGATATTTGCAAAATTAATTATGTAACTTTACATTATATGAAAATAATCTCTTGGCATTTAATTGCTTTTTCACATTACCTTTGCTAATATACAATTGTATATACACTACAGACTCGTATTTTTCTGTAGTTATTCTATTCCTTGTTCAAAATGAATTCTGTGGGGGTTGGAGCAGAAGTTCTGACTCAGGCATTTCTTTCTGTAGTACCTTGTGCTGTTTTTGAATCAAAAAATGTGTCTAACTTGATCATTTCAGATTTTGTACCCATGTAACAACTCCCCCACATCAGTGTGTCAGTTCCATATTTACATAGACACTTATTGAAAAATGCCTATTACAGTCTTAACCAAAATAATGAATTATGCATCATACAAGGTTAGCATTTCTGTTTCAAAGATGAGTAAACCAAAGCACAGAAGGCGGAAGCAGATTTTCCAAAGTGTGAGCACCTGACTTGCATGAAAGCAAATTCTTATGTACATACTTATATACTCATGCAGATCCTTGGCTATGCACATACAGTGGATTTTGTGTGTGTACATTTGGACAACTGAATGAACATGCCTTAGCAGGACAATGGCCACTTTCTGGAAAGGCTATTTAGCTGGCTAATGACTCTGTCCCATGACCCCCTACACGAAACAAGAGTCACGTGAGTGCAGCACAGCTGGGACATGAGGTCTCATAATGGGACTCATAATCAAAACTGTGCTTATAAACAGGAGGACTTCCATGTGTGCTTGAGTAGAGTGAGACCAAAAGACAAGATTGGGATGGCAGAGATGGGGTACAAAAGAATCTTCAGCTTCCTGGGTAACACTGGGAAAGATTTGAAGGATTTGGAAGGGCGAGCCAGCTCAGGCAGGGTCTTGTGTATGGGTGTTTATTTTTTATAGGTCTGCATATTTCTTATGCTTTCTTTGAAAGTAGAGTAAGTGTGTGTGTGTGTGTGTGTTTGGAAATTCTGTTCAACTGTGTGTATGTGTGTGTGTATTGCTTGCTTTCACTGTTGTGCAACTTCCAAAGAGGAAAATATTAAAGAGAGAGTATACAAGGTTGATGGAATGCTGAGCATATCCAGCAGCTACTGGAGAGGTTGGGAGACCTGTCAGTAATTTCATGACTTAGGTTATTGGACAGTGGGAATATCACTGCCCAGAGAAGTCTACACCTGAAGCCTGTGCCTCGAGGTCAAGAGCCAAAGAGACATGGCTTAAACTCCCCCTAGCCTCAACAGGCCAAGATCATCTGGGACCCAACGTTTGGGTCAAGTAAAGCGGCTGGATGAGCATTCAGGAAAGAGAGGTCATCAAGGCTGTAAGATCCCCAATTGTTGGTACCTAAAATGTGTATAGTAAATCCTTTGAAGTTTACCTCCACTAGTATAGTACTGATAATTTGGCTTCCCAAAAAGTGGGGAAGAGGGTCCCTGCTTGTGTACTCAGAGCAACTCAGATGGGAATCCTGAAATAAAAAAATTGAAAGTGGTTAAAAGCTGAACCCATGAAGACACTTGTAGATTCCTGTGGAAAAAAGCAGGCTGTATCGAGACTAAAGAATAACTGCTTGAGGGGAAACATGACACTGAGGTAAGGCCATATGCATTCCAGCTCTTGTCATTTAACACTTTTACTATCTGTTTGTTACTTTGGCTTAAACAAACTGTCTTGTGTCAGTGCATTTTTCAGCTGGTCATAGCAGAGGAAAACACAGCTGGTAAATGGGGTGCTGTAGCATAATAATCCAGTCTCAGAGAAGGATCATGATACTCATTTCTGAGGAAGGGTAGGCCTGTCATTTGACAGAGGTGCTCACAGAGAAAAGGAGAAGTCAAAGGTATAGCTTGTCTCCTGAAATAGCACACAGACCTATTGCCTCTGAAGTACAGGGATTTTATCTACTTCTGAGGCCATGGTTTGAATGTATTTTGTTGTTGTTGTTGTTGTTGTGACTGAACAAGCAACCTAATAGTGGTATTTAGTAAAATATTGGTATGCCAACTATTAATAATAGTTGATCCCAACTATTTATAGTAAATAATCTGAAGCAGCAGCATTGATGCTATTTTCTTAGTACTTCTTATATATAAATATAGTATATATCCATTGTTACTTATTTTACATTATTAGTAAATTATACACTATTTTGGCATGAAGCAGTTCTGTGTACTGACACAAATTTATAGAAAAGCATTGTGGTGTGTTTTAATTTCTGTTTTTTAAAAATAAAATCGGAAGGTTATTGGAGACAGGATTTTCAAAAGTTAAGTTACCAAGATTGATAGTTTTGTAAATTGGTTTTAAGTATTTTGAATTTACAACTATCATTAGGTTGCAAAATAACATTGACTTTGGAATGACTTACTTCCTTTTGCAGTAATTCAGAAAATATTATGACAACTATAGTTTTATAGTGAGCATAAAAATCAGTGAGGTAAGTTCAGTGAGGTAAGTTTAGTGTTGGAAGTTTTATTAACAAAAACTTTAAGTATTAACACATGAGTTACAATTCCCATGTGTTTTCTGAAATTTGCTGGAACTGAACTGAACATTAAATTCTGAACGTTGGACGAGTCACTTAAAACCACCTAATTTTAGTGCTAGAAGTAGCCAAAATGTAAGTATTAATAAAACAGCTTCTTTTATACAGCTGGCTGCATTGTTAAGCCACATATGATCAGAACTTCTCGCTGCACATAATGCGGGGTCCAATCTACATTTCAAACTGAGTGAAGGAAAGACTTTTATACATGATTTAAACTCTCTTCCATTTAAACCATTTTCAGTGGTGTTTAGTTACCCAACATTACTTCCATAGGGAGAGGGCATGATAACCAAGAAGATATTTTTTCTAGAGGAGAGGAGCATAAAAGGAGGAACAGACTCATTGGTAGCACAAGGAGTTAGCTGTCAGGTTGGGGGTCTTCATTAGAGGAGGGGCTGGCTGGGAGTCTTCAATAACAGAATGGAATGATTCACTAGAAAAGTTAATAATCCTATCTCTTACGCTGAAAAAGGATTTTGCATCCCTTGCCTTATAGGATGATGTTGATCTGGTGTGATTCTTATGAAGAAAGCTTTGTGGACCTTCCTTTTTCCATATAAAGGCATTGGACAGTATGGCCCTGTGTTTACAAATTGTGTTCTAGCCAAGATCTCAGGCAGCCTCACTCCCGAGGTGAAAACTTAGTTAATTGCCATAAGGCTCTCTTCTTTCTGTCAATATTTCTTAAGTATTTATTGCTTAGTATTGCTAAGTATTAAAAGGAGGATACTAAATCAAATTACATCTCTAATGAATAAACAACTGTTGAAAATTAAAAAGACTTGCTGAACTAACAATGGAGCTAGATGTACACAACTACAGAATTGAAATTTAGCACTAGAACAGCAAAATGAGTACTTCTTAATGTATGTCTTCACTATGCAGAAGATTGGCCTGTTTGGGGTTAATCTTCTGGGGTTCAATTTCACACATCCAGTAGGGAAGCATGAAATTGAACTATCTGGGCTCAGCAGTTGAACCCGATACTCCTCAATATCACAAAGAGTAAGGGAGGTGGACAGGAGAGTTTTTCCTGGCCACCTCCCTCTGTGAGGATGGCCGTGCAAGTCAACTGTAGATAATTCGATTCCAGCTACACAACTGCTGTAGCTAGAATTGCGTATCTACAATCAATTGTCTAGTGTAGACTTGTCTTGATTTTCTTCAGGATGCTAGCTTAGAGCAAAAGGGCTAAGTCAGCCCGTATCACTAAAATTTGGAGGGATCAGTTGTGATACACTTATAGAAATACCAAGATATGCTACAACAATTAAGAGAGTGTTGATGACTTATATAAAGTATGTCAAAATATCTCATCTGGAAGAACTTTCAACTTCTTGTAAACAAGTTAAAATTTTAATGTAAATGTGGGTATTGAATGTAGATTGGTTTTTATATGGTAAAATTGAAGCATTTAAAACAGATCTTGATCCTGGCATCTTCTTGTATGGGGCAGACTGGTGTGTTCCTATAGACCCTTATAGAAGTCGAGGGGCTGGGGAGGTCACGATCCACTCACTTGCAGAAAATAACAAGACTGGAGCCATATATAATAAAATTGCCAAAGGATCATGGGCAGCATGGATTAGGGACGACTAATGTTGTGTAGACTGGGGTCATTGTAGCTGCCATAGTGCATACGTTTCTTTTTAAGAGGGAATATTTACTTTTAAAAGTTGTATGAACCTGTTTCTCTGGGATGGTCCATCTGACAGATGGTCAAGCCACTTACCAATTAGCCAGGAGTTCAGCAACTGAAAACTTCATGAGTAGTTATACTTGTATCCATTCCACATTTTAAAAGAGCATGAAAAACAGCTGCTGTGTCTATACTTCCATCATGTTTTAATATGTACAAGAGGATAAGCACCCACATTTCTGATGGGGGAGTCTATTTTTTATCAGATGGGGCACCACTTAAGGCAGCTGCACTCAAGTACCCATGTAAAGAGTGGCACCACAGCGGTGGAGCACACTCTGCAGAGCTGGCACAGGAGAGGACAGAATGAGGAGAAGAATGGACAGAACCCTGGCTCTGTGTGTTAAATAGGGTGACCATATTTCTCTATACTGAATATGGGACACATGTCAAAATTACTCATATTCAAACAAGTTCAATGGCAATCAAGCATACAAATGTTCAAATTAACATCAAGTTGATGGCGCCCCCGTTAAAAAGAAATACTATGTAGTTGGCGTCTTGTTATTTAACTTCTTATCTTTAAGGCTTTAGTGTTCACATGAGCACAGGTGAGATATACACACAATTTCTTACTCATACTGACGTATGTGTGTAACCAACCGACCCAGTCCTCCCTGTCCAATGCTCTCCATCCTCCATGTCTGACAGGGTCTCTGGGACAGACCCACCTCATTCTACATGTTAAACCTCTCTAGTCAGGTCTTGAGGGTGCTGGCCTAGGCTTACAGCTACACTGTGAGATAAATTCAAATTTAAGGCACTTAGCTCGATTGTACCAAGTGACTGTCTTCACTGTAAATACCATTAGCTTGATTTAGGGAGCACTAATATCATTAAAGGGCGCAATCCATAGTCTATGCAGACTGAAGGATGCCTACTACTGCAAATATCATTGGAACCGGGTGGGTGTTGTGTCAAATTTGAATTTAACTGTTAAGATGAAGGCTTGTGTGGAAGCACTGTGTCTTTGAATCAACTTCATTATCCTGCAGAGGCAGACTGGTGCTGCTGCACCTGGCTACCAGCTCCCTGCCACTTTCAGGTGCCGGGAAACTGACCAGTACAGCAGCCTTGGTCAGTTTCCCAGCTCCTGCAAGTGATGGGGAGCCGGGAAACTGACAGCGCTGCTGCATCTGGCTCCCTGCAATTCTTGGGAGCAAGGAAACTGACCAGCACAGAACATGGTTCCCTGCTGCATGTGGCTCTGAGCTCCTGTGAGCCAGGCGCAGCAGCACTGGTCAATTTCCCAGCTCCCCCAAGCTGTAGGGACCCGTGAACCAGGCAGAAGTGTGAGCGCTGCCAGTGGTGGAGTGCAGCAGGGCCTGGGGGGAGGGTGCAGAATGCAGAGCTGAGGGAACTGTGGGATAGGTTCCACAGTGCACTGCTGCAACAGTCAGTGTTTGGCCAGTCTAGTGTGGCAGCACTAACTTGACTTTGTGGGAAGTGAGATTACTCAAAATTGAATTTATAAAACCCAGAGTTGTAAAGTCAAGTTTATGTGGTAGTATAGATGTAGCCTTAGAATGGTTCAACCTGTACTGTGTCTTCCAAAGGCAATGTGTTTAGGGTAGGGGAGCATGCATGGCAACACCCCTCCTGCCCCAGTTTCTGCTAGAGTTTGCACCAGAATATGTCTGTCTTTTGGCACTGTGGGGGAGGGAAGGACTGGGAGCTGCTTCCAGCCACAGGGAAGTGTCCGGGGAGGAAGTGTGAATGTGAGACTGACTTGGCCTGTGTCTTTTCAGAGCTCATCTCTTTCCTTGCCTTATTGCTCCCATGTAGCATGAAGCAGCTGTCCCTTCCTGTTCAAATGGTATAAAAAGGCAGATAACACCTCGTGTGCTCCTAGCCATCTCCTGTCCTCCTTCTGCAGCGCAGGCAGGAAGAGGTTAAGAGTTATGAGAAACGTTGTGCAGCAGGGCTTAAGGAGCCAAACTCCAGGGCTTCAGAGAACTAGAGGGAGAGATGGCTCATCAGGGGAGGTATCTAGGGGACAGAACATGTGTGTATGTGTGTAGCTGGTGTGCTCCGGTTGTGATTGGGCAGGAAACTCCCCACCCTCCATCTCTCCAGAGCTTAGCTGAGGGCCGGAGAGGTTTCTCCATGCCAGCAAGGTGTGGGGCTGTGGTACATGCAGGACTCAGCTCTTCCCAGAGAGTACTCTAGGCCAGACACAGTGGGGAAGGAAGGATCCTTGTAGTCAGGTGGTTGGTGAGCTCAGCACTCCTATCAGAGGCTGTTCTCATGCTCAGAGCTGGGACTAGGACATGCCCTGTTGAATGGAGATTTGGAAGAGCAGTAGAACAGGGAGGCAAAGGGGCAAAACAGAGAGAGGACAGAAAGGGAGGAAGCATGTAAAGAGTCAGTGTTTGGGCAGCAGAATTGACGTGTAAGTAGCTGCTGCCTGGCACCTGCACACAATTAACCACAGCAGTTCTCAGCCAGTGCTAGCTGGAAACAGGGTGGGAGGGTATGGCCCTATTGGAAGACAGCTGGCATGCAGTGGGGGCTGTGCTGATTGACTGGCAGTGGAAGTAACCAGCCCCACTGGATCTCACTGATGGGGATCAGATATCTTGCCAGCACCTGGACCCTCCATACTAATGAGGGGAGACAGAAAATACAGGACAGTTTGCCCGTTTTTACACCAAAGGTTGGGACACTTACAAGAGGGTTTAAATATGGGAATGTTCCTTTAAAAATGGGATGTCTGGTGACCCTAGCCAAAAGTCCTTTATTACAAGGTCATAGTAGTAAGCCTCTTTCGCTCCTACATCTTGGAACATAGGCCATTGACAACCATACACCAGTGTCCCCTGTCCTAGGTGATCTTTTTGATTTCTGGCCAGGTATATCCCATCTTTTTAGTGTCTGCCTTCAGGTCTCTATGCCAGGTGTTTCTTAGCTGTCCTATTTTCCTTTTGCTTTGTGGGTTCCAACTTATTACAAGGGATGTCCTGTAATTTTTCATATTTGTACATTGAGATCAGGAGTTGGTGAGTGCTGTGAAAAGGAGCAAGGAATACTCCTAGCAAATGTATGGGAGTACTTAGCATTATGATAGGAGGAGGGGGTGCGATGAGGGTGCAAAGAAAAATACCCCCTTGTTTTTTTAAATACAGTGTTGTCAAACCTTGTGCTAAATGATGACATTCTATGCCTAGTAAAGACTCAGCAAAGTTTAGCGTCTGCTTGCATGGATGGAAGGGAAGGTTGTGACTCTGAAATGGACATTGCCTTTATTTAGCAAAGATTATTATCTCATGATCTAGTCCATCATGTTTGCTTTGTAAAGTCAGGGTTATTTTGTTAAGATGAAGAAATAGTCAGACCTCTGTCTTAGCAAATACTTTTAATTGTGATGATAAAATCATTTTTAAGAATAAAGCACTGTATTCTATACATGTTATTGCTAAAAGAGCTTCGCAACCTTTAAAGTAGTTTCATAATTTTTATACAAATAATATGGCATGCAAGCTAAACATTTAATAGTGAGGGATGCCCCAAAACAGATATCACTACTGGAACTGAACATGACTAGTGGTTGATGACATGCAGACTAATGAAGTTTGACTTTTAATTTGGCCTTTTTTTTTTTGCCACTGATACGAACTTCTCTTTTTTAAGAAAGTATACCCTCATACTGAAGTGTTTATAAAAGTGTTGCATATTGCCAGACCAAATGACAAATTTTTAATGTATTAAATATTTGAAATAAGCAAGAGGAAAAATAAGCGAAAAAATAAAAAGCAGTCTACTTATACTTGAAAAGCTTTGTGTGAGCTATTCCTTCTGCTTTTACTTTGGTTTTTTGGGAAGAGATAATATTCTCTAAATTGCCAAGTTTTGTCAGTAAGCGAGCTTTTAAAGCTAGAAGGAGAGATGGGGCTGTCGGGAACAAATGACTTTGAGTGAAAAAAAATGAAGAGAACATTCTTATGTAAACAAAATTGCTTATATATACACACAGAAGCATACACCTCATGCTGTAACATAATCTGTGTTCCAGTTCTTTCCGGATGTTAAAATAAATGCAGTTTAGACATAAGAAGACATAGAGAAGGATCAAAATGGCAGATAGTTTTTCATAGCATGCTGTAATAAGGGGTTTTTCATGATTTTGTGATGACATTTTTAGGGAAGAAGACAATTTGTGACCTTGGAAAATTAAGCTGGGCGTATACAAGACACTGTGACTTAGCCACTACAAAGCATGAAAAAAAATTAATACCTTTTGGTTTCATGCCATTTGGAAGTTCAGATTTGACTTATGAAATGTCATTCTTTCTTAGTTTGATAGTTGTATCTTTCTTAGATACAATATAGTATCATCTGTATTGTAAAAGGTTGAATACCGTTCAGCTAAGGTAGTTTAACTTTCTGAGAAATGGTAACATTTTGGTTCACGATCATTAGCAGCTGAGAGAAAAATTAAAGCCAGGGGAAATGATTGATCAGCATGACCAATTTTCCTGCAAACACCACATGTATGTCTTTGAATGGAAAATAAAGCAATACTCACAAGGCCACACACAGTATATATGTCTACTCATTCTTTCCAGCTGACTCTGTTCTCTGAGTAGGCTCAAAGAAAGCACTAATCACAGGGACAACTGCTGCTGCCTGTGTGATATGGCAAGGATCTGATGACCATTTGGAGAGAGGCAGACATTGGCCTGCTCACCTCATCCGGAGTAAAGGAATAAGTCCTAGCATGAGAGAGAACACCCTGAAGGATTTTCTTTTTCATCTCTTTTTCCTCTGCCAGCCTGGGAAGGAAATGCACTCACTAGCTTGAACTGGACCTCCTCCCCTGGAGAATAAGAATGAAGAGAGAGAGAATGTGTATGTGTAAGCTTCAGCATGTGTCCCCTCACCGTTTTCTTTTAGCAAACAGAAGGGCAAAGGGGATGTTACACATGGCATGTCATTTATGTACTCTGTCTCATATTCTGCCTTAGATCTGCAGTGGATTTTCTGTCACCTTCAAGTTTTAATCTGAGATCTCATATGTGTTTATATTTAAAGTCCCCAGCATACATTTGAAGCTGCATGATTTAAAAACTGGTTACAAAACAAAAAATTTCTGCACCCCCGCCCCTCCCCCCAAAAAGCCCCAACCAAACGAAGGAATGTTGAACATGATACTGGCAGGCAGACGTCACTGCATCAGTTACTCCTAGATCATATTTTTAAACTTTTATTTACAAGCACTAGAGAGGTGTGTTTTTGTTTTTGTTTTTGTTTTTGTTTTTTTTTTCAGAATGAAAGCTTGAAATACTGCGAAAATTACACAGTTACAACACCTGGGAATCTAAGCACAAATTTATAAGGATATAGGCACAGGCATTAGAAGAGTGAGGTATGTGTGTGGAGGGGTGCAGCAGCACCCCTGATTTTAGGGAGGTCCATGCTGCCAGCTCTCATGGCTCCAGGACTCTGGACTCTGCTTCTGGCCTCATGCCTGGCCCCAGCTCTGGGTCTGAGGGGAGGTAAAGGGTAAGGATGCTGGCTTTCAGCAGCCCCTGTATTCAGAGTGCTCTTGCACTATTGTATAGAGCAGTGGTGTCCAATGGCAGTTGAAAGATCGCCACACTTGTGGTTGTCTTACTATATTCGCTACAAGCCCTCTCCCCTACCAGGCTTCTCCAGCTTCCCCCCGCAAATAAATGCCCTCCCCTAGAGCCAGTCTCCTCCAACTCTCCCTTCCATCAGTGACTCACCAGAACCGCTGAAGTGCTTGGGGCCAGAGGAGCTGCTGGAGCTACCACATGCTTCTCCCACCAGGGGTGGGGCATGTGTGCGGGCAGATGGCGCTTGTGTGTGGCTCTAGGAGGCGCTGCATTTAAAGGCTCTAAGAGTCTCATGCAGCTCCAGAGCCTTATTTGCTACATCAGGGTGTCCTGTTTGTCACGTGGTGAGTGGCAACCATATTGGACACTGGGTTTAGAGGTTGTGTTTAAATCTATTCCTGCCATGAGCCAGATCTGACTCATATGGAAAAGTGTAATTAACCTCAATGAAAGAGCCTTTACGTGAGGAACCATGATCTACTCATTTTGTTGAACAGAATGCCGCACTGTGACCAGGTGCAAATATTCTGATGCACTTGAGTGTGGAGCAAGAATTTAGTCATTAAAGGTTTCAATAAGAAAAATAATACTTTTTAAAGTTTGGGTTCTACCTTAGTAGCAGAGAAAGCCGTAAAGTGTTACGAGAAAATGTGTGGAAGGGAAGTTTGCAGTGCATAATATGTGTATTAGTGTAAGTGTGGGAGTTTGTTGAACTGGTCTATCAGTTAACCCTCTAAAGGGATGTAAGAAGAAGGAACCCATGGACCTACCCTCTTTAGTCATGAGAGTCGGCTGTCTGCAAAGGGAAGAGTGTGCGCTCCACCCATTGAAGAATCATACTTCTCCTACCCAGGCAGAACTCTGAGAGGTACCAATTCTGATTTTCAGAGGTGCAGAGCAGCCTTGGCTTCTATTGACTTTAAGTCTGAAACTGCTGATGCTCAGCACTTTTGAGAAAGAGCCTCATGATGCCTTCCTGAGGAGCAACACTTGTAGGGTTCCTGCTGTAGTGATGGCTCTGACTTAGGGCAATGTAGCAGGCCTCTTGATTTTTAGTTTGTTTTAAAAGTCACATTGAAGCTTGTGTAATGCTTGTTGCCTGCAAGACTGTTATCATGATGTTGTACTTATTCAAAATCTTCATAAAAGGAAAAGAGAGAGAAATCCAATAAACTATAGTGTAAATCTTTTTTCCAGTATATAGAAAAGCAATGAGCCATTTTAAGAGCAGGAAGAACACGCATCCTGAGATTCAATAGATCATCTAAATTGGTCCCAAACTGAGTTTTAAAAATGGCTTTGCAAAGACTTTTGTGCTGAACAAATTTAGCATTACAAAACTCACAATATAAATCAAAATAAATCAGATTTCTTTGCTGATTATTTTGTACTCTTATAATGTGCTGTTTAACCACTAGAAAAATGGCTGATTGATTAACATACATGACCTTTTCTTGCTAAGCTTACTACACTGCTTAAAAATGCCAAAATAATATTTTTCATTGTTACTTAATGCTAGCTTTTTATTGCAAATTAAATTTCTCATATTTCAGTAAACTGTTGATTTACCTACAAATACATTACTTTCTGGTTTTGCAGATTATCTTTGGAACTTTAGATTTGTGAAACTAAAATATCTCACTTGATTGAGGTCCTGCAAACTCCCTGCTGGAGGGAAAACTCCTTTAGACTGCACTGCCATGTACTATAAACATATATTTTCTCTGAATGGATCTTACTGCATAACAGCATGATGAGATCCATTTAACACAGACACTGGCTGGTTTCAGGGATCAGCCATACAAAAACAAGTCTGGTGACAGGGTTGGGGTGCAAAAGAGGCAGGTGCACAGGGGCCCAGCATTTCAAAAGCAACACCAGCAGCAGTGGCCAGAGCTCCAGGCCCCTTTGAAGTGCCGTCGCAGCTGTGCTCTGCTACTCTGCATGGCTGTGAGGGAGCTAGTGCCACAGTGCAGGTGGTGCTAAGGGCGGATGTCCCTTGCTCCTCTCCTTCCAGGGACATGGAGCCAAGTCTCCCCACCCACTTTGCCCCAGGGCCTGCTGTGGCTGTTGGCCTTGTTGTAGAGAAAGAAGGGTCAGAAAAAATTTACCTTCATTTAAGTAGTATTGTGTGTGCACCACTGCTTTTATTTGTTGTATCATGGTAATTTAATCTGAATTCTCTAAGTGGTGATGTCAGCATACAGTATTGGTAGACTGTCTGTGGGCTTCCTCCATCCCAGAATCAACTCTGAGAACAACAAGAAGTCCTGTGGCACCTTGTAGACTAACAGATATTTTGGAGCATAAGCTTTCGTGGGCAAAGACCTGCTTCATCACATGCAACGCTGCATGCTTTCCAGACTTGAGACAGAGACTGTCCTCCCACTCCAGAGGAGAAAAAACAGATCTTGAAAGTAGGCTTCTAACTCCAATTTTGGCATCTCCTTTCCCATTCCAAGAAGGGCCCCAGCTAAATATTTGGGCCTAGTAGCCGTTACTGAAAAACAAACAGAGATTGCTCAGTTAAGATTAAATTGTTTTTATTTCTGTAACCCATGCTTGACTTTGATGAGAGTTTGGGGTGTGCAAGGAATGCAGAATTGAATCCATAAAGCTTAGCTTTAATAGTGGTTTGGTTTAATTGATCTCCAAAGGCATTTAAAAAGTAGGAATTTCTGAAGAGGAACATTTGAATGGATTTATGTGCAAGGATCAAATTTTATGTATTGCTGGTCTATCTTAATGTTTTTGTGGCTATAGATCTTCCAGTGAGCTGTTTATTTCATGACTGAATACAACATGTATTTTTAATTAAACTTCATAACAAGTAACACTTAATGTTTTAGCTATTTTGATCTAAAAAATAACAGAGAAGAGAAGAAAATAATTTGTTATAATTTCATAATGCCTTTACTCCATTTTCCTGGCCAGAACTTCCCCTCCCCCTCTTTACTGCCTGAGTGTCTGCTCACTGCTGCGTAACTAATTGCATTTCAGTGGAGCAGCATGTATATAGAGGGAAACCTGTTCTAAGTGATAATTCAAAGAAACAACTGTAACTCCCATGTAAGTAATAATGGTTACAGTTAAGTGTGTATTAAAGTGCTTGCTGAGTTGGGGCTTTGATGAGGATTTAATTGTTTCTGTGTTTCATTTTAAAAATATGGTTAATAAAGAAAAAAATGTGTAAACACCTGGGATTACCATCCTCCCTTAGGCTTTTGCTTTGGTCCAATAAGTTGCCAAAACAGCAATGCTTAAGGTAGGGAGAAAAATGAAATGCCTTTAATGGGTTTATTTTCCAATGCAATCTAATTTGTTGTTTTTCTTTTCCAGTTCTGCTCTATTTACCATACTGTTTATGCTATTTAAGTAATCTCACTGCATTTTCCAGCAGAGAGAGATTGCTTTTGCTCTTTCCATTTCAGTAACATTCATGTATAAGTTTTTCACGTGCAGAATATTAAGCTCAGCACAGCTGATGTAGCATATTTTGGATTCTTAAATTGCATAGTCATTCCAAGCTTGGATCTTTTGAGTCTAAAATTATGCCATTGCCAGATCGTTTAATTTTCATATTGTTCCTATTCTTTGGTTGCACATACAATGCTGTTTGTTTAAATTCTATATTGTTACATTTTCCAGTTGTGTGTTTACTGTTCAGCATGTAGGACTTCACTTTCTTTTCACCTCTGTCATCATACTTTGCAATCTGTTATATATCTGTATAATTAAGAATCTGTGTGAGTTATTTTGGCCCATATTCATTAAAATGGATAAGCATGTGCTTAAGTGCTTTACTTGGCTAGGATGGTGTTTCTTATGTACATTAACTTAAGTACATGCTTAAGTATTTTGTTGAATCTGAATAATTATTATTTTAAAGAAGCTGTGACAATAAGGAAATTTCAAACACAGTCATGTTTGATTGTTGATGGCATGGATAGTAAATATGTCAAGTTCCCACACCATGTCTCAGTTCAGACTGTGCTCATAGAAAGAGAGTCCGGTGGACCTCTTCCCCTCCCATTCACAACTGCATAGCCCAACTTCTGTTCCACTTGTAAGTATTCAATATCTCTGTGGCAGCTACTGTACAACACTTATTTATATAAAAATGTCTTATGAGAAAAGTTTAACATATTTTAACTGTAATGCAATAGTTGTTTAGTCCTTTTTGAAAAAATGTCAGTCTTTTTGTTCTTCAGTCATCCCTCTTTTTATCTTTTCTGTCCCCTCTTTCCCTCTGACATTTGCTTGTCTGCCCCCTCCCTTTTCTCGTCTTTCTTCTGTACAGTTGTACGTACTGCACTCTTCAGTGTATGTACTGCCCAATCTGTGTGGTTCTCTACTTCTTGGGAAGTACTGTGTAGCCACTGGTCATCTCCCACATACTTACTCTAGTTATGCTGCCTGGTTACTTTACTCCCTTTTCACTGGCCATTTCTCTCCTTTTGATTACGCCAAATAATGCGCCTCAGCTTCAAACCCATTGGTCCCTGAAAATGGCATCTTTTTTTTGACTCTCATATCTGATGTAGTTAGAAGGGCTTGCTTTCCCCCCTTGTTACCTGCACTCTTGTTGATATCTAGAATCCTAACTGCAATAATAAATCTAGCTGCCTTGTAAAAACAGTTCTATATGAGTAGGAACCAGTATCAAGTGACTTCCCAGTTCTCTCCAGATTACCAACAAGTGCTCTGCTGAACATATTTTGACAACTATTTCAATATGTGTTTTTATCTTATTAATACCTTTCACCAGCAACCTATGTTAAGAGAGGAGCAAAGTTGCATGTTTATGCATTCAAAAAGCAGAAAATGACAAGTTAAAGTTATATATGTGATTCCTGACTTGTGGGGTGCTTATTAGTGTAAATTTACCACTATATTAATAATTTTAATGGAAAGACATATTTTTTTAACCAAGAAATAAAAAAAAAACCCCCAAAACACATAATGTAGAGCAACTTTATTAGATACACCTGTCAAGGACTGGAGGAAAGGACCTTTCTTCTTCAGGGACTACAAATATGTTCATATATTATCTTACCAGATGTGGAGTGAATACAGACAGTACTCTTGTAGTTGTTATATTGAGAGCCTTACCAGACATACATCGAAGAAGATAAAGGCTCCTGTGGAAACTCTTCCTTTGTTCAGTGGCACTTTCATTATTCCACTCTACAGATACTCCAAGTATTGAGTAGGCAGGGTGACCTTCTCTAGCTGTACACTTGATGACTTCAGCAAGAAACACAAAATATATTGTTCAGAATACTGTTTTCAATGGATTACATATTTGTAAAATCAAAATAAATGTTCCCTGCATCATTCGTAAGCACCTCAACTTAATAAAGGCTGTTTTAATGAGAAATGTCAACATAGTATGTTACTGTTTTAGAGCTGTTAAATAAACAAATAACATCACAACTCTAAAGGATGTTTTAAATAGAGGGTATATTTACTTCATTCTCTGAAAGAATAAAAATCAGCTTAACCCAAAATGGATGTTTCATATGCAATGGAAAATGGGTGTGTGTGTTAAAATGAAAAAGTTTGTGTAACCTTAACTGTTCTTTACTAGCATTCTTTCCTAAAAGACTTTGTGTTTCATTTACTGACTACAGGTTGATGCCTTGAGATTACGACTGGAAGAAAAAGAAACTTTTCTTAATAAAAAAACAAAACAACTGCAAGACCTCACAGAAGAGAAAGGAACCTTGGCTGGAGAGATTCGAGATATGAAAGACATGTTAGAAGTAAAGGAAAGAAAAATCAATGTCCTTCAGAAAAAGGTAAGACTCCTGACAAAAGAATACGTTGTACAATTTTTCAGAATCTAGCGAGAGCAGTACATTCTTCGGATATACTGCTCTGAATGTGATATAGAACACAGGGACTAAAACAGGAATCCTGACTCCATGGAAGTCGTTCCTACTGACATGGTTTGTCTGATTGACTTTAGTGGAACTATTTCTGTAAGGATTATTTACACAAGTGAAAGGTTTGAGGGTGGGCCTTACAATTATTGAATTCCGTATAGAAAATGCCCTATGATTTTGTGTGTACACACTTAGTGAAGTTAAGGAAAAAAAACCAGTACATTCAGATGAAGTTCTTTGACTTTCAAAAGAATTGGATTCTGTGAACCTTACTTATGTTGAGTGGTGTGACTGAGATGAATGGGACTGCTTAAAGAATAAGATCCCATTCAATGAATGGGCAATAAAATGTGGCTCAGACTATTTTTGGATCACAGATTTCAAAGGTTTGAAGAAAAACCTAAATTCTTTGAGCTCTTATGTCCTGTGCTTTGTGAGTGCAAAAATCGAAGAAACCAAGAGCATGCCCCTAAAAGGAAAACAAATAACATCACAAATCAGTTTATTCCTTCCTGTCCCAAATTTTAAAAAATTAGCAAATTTTCCTCAGATTTTATTCTGGAAGTTGCTTGTACCTTAATACTATCCATTCTAGGGAAGGAAACCCTTTTGGAAAGCTACTAGCATATGGCACTGCATCTGTACTCTGTACAATCTCTCTCTTTTAAAGAAAAAAAGAGAGAGAGAAGAAAGAAGAGAAAACACAAGGCCCACTAGCAGTGTTCCCTCTTATTTATTCCATTCACGGGCAGAATAAATGTTATTGTTTGGACCAAGACACATTCAGATGTGCACATATGATGCTGGCTGTGGGCAGCTGTGGTGCTCTGCTAATCAGCTGGACAGCACTTAAATCTCCCCTAAGGGGTTACGCAAGTACTCATCTTACAGTGAACATTGCCTGCTAGTGCTGGAACAAGTAAGTTTTAATATAATGTAAATTCATGTTCAATTTGTTGCCTGTCAATGTGTGGCTGCTCCATGCTTTGTGATTTACAGTAACTCTTGGCTTAATGTTGTCCTAGTTAATGTTTTTCACTGTTACCTTGCTTATCTATTAGGGCACATGCTTGTTTAAATTTGTGCGATGTTCCCTTATAACATCATTTGGCCTCCTGCTTTGACCACTTTTTGCAGGATTTCTGGAAGAGCAGCCTGTCTTCGTGGGGGGGCTTGGAACCAGGATGGACCACCAGTCCCTGTAACAGCTCTTCTAAGTTCCCTATACATTACTGTATGCAGCTGGGCAGCTGCCAGCAGTAGTTCTGCTGTCCCTCCTGCCACTGCCATTCTGCTCTTTGCCCTCCATCTTAGAATTGCTCCGGGGAGCCCCCTGCTTGTAATGCAGAGGGCAGGGGTGAAGGTGGGGAGGAGTGTTGATGTCAGGATGTCCCTTCTCCCCCTGTTCAAGCCCTACCCCATCTCCCCAAAGCAGGACTATTGTGTTTCCTTCTATCTGCCTCTTTCCCTGCTGCCTTGTAGCATGTGAGGCTACATAACAACAATGTGCTAACCTTTGAGGGCTCAGCAGAGTGCTAGCTCATCATTTAGTAGCAAGACATTCCCAGGGAAATATTCCATCTTCTGACTCCATGACCTCAACCAAGCATCACATTGATCTCTGCTGTGTACAGTATAAAATTGTTTAAAACTTACACTGTGTGTATATATGTATATCTATCTATATATATCTATATATACACACACACTGTCTTGGACTGATGAAAAAAATTCCCAAAACCAAACCCTCCTTAGTTACATTAATTCTTATGGAGAAATTGGAGTCACTAGTTTTGCCTGAAGTAGCGTTTTTCAGGAACATAACTACAATGTTAAGCAAGGAGTAACTGTGTGTACGTACAGTAAACCCTCAATTTAATGGACCCTGACATAACAAACTTTGGAAATAATGGACACTATCTGCCAGCCCCTCTGCCCTGCCACAAATAAATGCCAAAGACTCTCCAGGGCTGCAGGGGCCACAGCAGTGGCTGGGCTCGGAGAAGCCGGGAAAGGGGCCCCATATGCATGGAGCATATAGGCGCTCATCTGCTGCTGTCTGTGATGGTGCTGAGCAGCAGCCATGGTGTTGGAGGCTGCTGCCTGTTGGAAAGCTGGAAAGCTGGAAAGTTCTTCTACGAGTGTCCCCGTAGGTGCTCCACGTTAGGTGTCAGGCTCGCCCCGGCGCCACAGGTCGGATCTCTTCAGAAGTTTCTGCCGGCGTGCGCATGCGCCGGCATGCGCCGCTCCCTTGCGCGCTCCCGGCCACGTGCGCAATCCGGTCCCTGCCAGTTCCTCTTTAACCGCCATCGGCTGCAGACGGAATCCGCTGAGGCTACGACCAGAGTCAGCGTATTTAACATTCTTAAAGTGTTTTAGAGGTTTTTTTTCAGTCTTTTAGATTGTTAGCTTGTTATTGTTTTCCAAAAAAAAAAAAAAAAATAGAGAAAGGAGTAAAGCTTCCAGTCTTAGTAACAAGCGGAGCACTGGAGGCCCGGGGACGTAGGGCCATTAGGCCTCCTGCCGCGGCTGGCTGAGTCAGAGAGGGGAACAGGCACAGAGAAGGTGCTAAGTACCCTATTAACATCTCAAAGACTCACCATAATGTCCTCTTCAGGATTCAAAAAGTGTGAGTCCTGTCGCAAAGCGATGCCGGCCTCCGACGGGCACAGTCAGTGTATAAGGTGCCTTGGGGAATCTCATGTCATGCAGAAATGTTCCTTCTGCGCTAAGCTCACAGCCAGAGCAAGGAAGGACAGGGAGATGCGGCTCAAAATGCTGCTCTTCGACAAGGCCCTCCAGCCAGACGTGCCGGAGCGGCCTCAGCAGGAGGGACCCGCAGGGGCCCATAAAAGGAAAGCTGCTTCCCTAACCCCATCAGCGCAAAAACGGAGGAAGCTTTCACCAACCCGATCCCTGCCAGCAGCCACAGTGAGCGGGACGGGTGGAGCGCATAGCCCCCAGCCGCAGTCACAACTGAGCGGCGGCGGCACAAACGCACGTGGCAGAGGCTGAGCCTCCGATAATCAAACAGCCGCCCCGCACCGCGGGCAGGGTGGCGGCCAGGCAAGCGCCGGAACTGGAGGCACCGCAGCTAGCGGCACCGACCCCTGGGGAACCGGCAGTGCAGAGCTCGCAGGCACTCAGCCTGCAGGCACCGGGAGAGACCACCCACGCGGCACCGCAGCAGAGCGTGCCAAGCGTGGCGCAGACAGCGGAGCCGAGATCCCCGATGCGGAAATGGGCGGAGTCAGCCCCACAGGGGAGGGGAAAGGCAGCACAGAAAACCCGGCACCGCAGCCCTTCTCCAGACAGGGCTGCAGGGCTACTCGCTCTAAGCCCTCCACTTATGCTGCGGACTCCAACGAGGCGGCAGGGGTCACCTCCAGTATACCCTGAGGCCCCCATCCCCGTTCCTACAGCCAGCATCACCATGGCTCGGACCACCATCGCCCTTGCTGGGCTTTGAACGCCTGGAGTACTGCCACAAATCAGTCTCTCCATTATCTCAGTCACCCAGACAATCTTGCTCCCCCAGACGCAGGGGGTATGCAACTCCAGAGTGGTCCAGGTCTCCATCTCCAGAACAGTGCCCGTGTTGCCATGGTCGCCCCTATCACGCGGGACATAGACACCATAGGCATACTCCCAGGGACAGATCCCCCCAGATGGTTCAATATCCTCGAGGGCAATTGCAGACAGGGACGGAAACGCAGATATCTCCAGGGGAGTAGATTCTGGAACCCCGAGATTTTCCCTCGCAAGTATCTAGCGAGAGGATGTATCACCGTCAACAGGACCCAGAGGGGTCCAGAGAGGCTTACCCTAATGGTTCCTCGCTATCTTCCCCTGACAAGGCCACGGCCCCAGGGGACGTCCATCCTCCGGACGATCTCAAACAGCTCCAAGAGCTGTTTAAAAGGGTGGCCTTCACGCAAGGCATCCAAACAGCAGAGGTGCAGGAGAAACACCATAAGCTCCTTAAAAACCTGAGACCTCCGGCCTCTTCCAAAATAGCTATTCCGTTGATGAAGCAATCATGGAGTCCGCCACCACAATATGGCAGACCCCTGCGTCCACTCCGCCTATAAACAAGAGAGCGGATAAGAAGTACTTCGTCCCGACGAAGGGCATGGAGTTCCTGTTCAGCCACCCGCAACCAAATTCTCTGGTGGTGGAATCGTCTCAACAGAGGTCGAAATCTTCTCAGTACAAGACAGGGGGAACGGACAAGATGCCAAGAAACTAGAGTTGTTCGGCAGAAAGGTCTACTCCTCCTCTACCCTACTGTTGAGAATGGCGAATTACGCAGCGCATCTAGCGAACCATAATTTCGACAACTACTCCAGGCTGACTTCCCTCATAGACTCGCTTCCAGAGGACATGAAGCCGGTGCTCAAGGCCATCGTGCAGGAAGGCTACGCAGCCTCGAGCACAGGAGTTCAGATCGCCCTAGACGTAGCGGATACGGCAGCATGCTCAACAGCTACGGCAGTGGTCATGCGCAGGGAGTCCTGGCTCCAGACATTGGGTATCCCGCGGGATCTGCAGGCGAAGATCGTTGATGTCTCCTTTGACACGCAGAAGCTGTTTGCAGTATCAACCACAGTGTCCCCAGTACCACAGGGGCTACAAGCAAGGGCGACATCAACAGCACCAACAGTACAGAACTCCCAGGCGACGTTCTCAACAGAGCCGTGCATCCTCGGGGCAGGGCCAAAGGCCACAAGTTTGACACACAGATCGAGGGCTGCACTATCACTACCATCGCGCAATGTCATCCGAAGCTACTATTCCACCATCGCCTCCGACCATTCTACGACCAGTGGCAAAAGATCACCACAGACAAATGGTTTACTGGAGATCATAGCCACGGGTTACGCGATTCCCTTCCAGTCGCTCCCACCGCCACGACCCCCACCCAGACCCCACCGAAAGGACGCCTCCCACGAAGCGAGACTCAAGCAGGAGGTAGACCATCTTATGCTTATAGGGGCAGTGGAAAGAGTGCCGGAGCAACTCCGAGGGAAAGGGTTCTACTCAAGATACTTCCTCACAGAGAAAAAGACAGGAGGCTGGAGGCCCATCCTAGATCTTCGAGGCCTCAACCGGTACTTTCGGATGATCACAGTCGCCTCTATACTTACGGCACTGGACAATGGAGATTGATTCGCAGCCCTCGACTTACAAGATGCGTATTTCCACATAACTATTCACCCAGCTCACAGGCGTTTTCTCCAGTTTATGGTTGGCAAAGAACATTTTCAGTACAAGGTTCTGCCGTTCGGCCTCTCCTCGGCCCCCAGAGTCTTTACCAAGACCTTGGCAGTGGTGTCAGCCTACCTGCACAGACGGGGTGTTTATATTCCCATGTCTGGAAAAAAACGACTGCCTACTGAAAGGGGCCTCGAAGGAGGAGGTACTTTGCATGATACGCATCACAGCAGACACGTTCTCTTCGCTGGGCCTGGTCATCAATCTGGCAAAATCAAAGATAGACCCCGCACAGGACATAGAGTTCATAGGGGCACGTATGAATTCCATCACAGCAAGGGTTTATCTACCAGATGCCCGGTTTCGCGCCATTGGTTGCCTCGTGCAAGTCATCACCTTCAGCCCTATGGTGCCGGTTCTGATGTGCTTACAGCTGCTGGGCCACATGGCAGCAGCAACGTTTGTGGTACAGAACGCCCGATTGCATATGCGCAGCATGCAGCACTGGCTGGTGAGCGTCTACAAACCGGCAGCACACGCCGTCCACAGGGTGGTGTCGCCCACAACAGAGGTGCGCAGATCCCTGCAATGGTGGGTGAACCCTGAGAACATGCTAACAGGGGTGCCCTTTCACCAACCACAAATATCAGTTTTCCTCACTACAGACGCCTCCCACATGGGGTGGGGAGCACACATGGGCGAAAAGGTGACGCAAGGACTGTGGTCCTTCACGGAGCAGTCACTGCACATAAATATACTGGAGCTCAGAGCAGTGTTCAACGCCTGCAAACACTTTCGAGACCATGTACCAGGCAAGTAGTCGGGATCAGTACAGAAAATACCTCCGCCATGTTTTATATAAATCGGCAAGGAGGAGCTCGGTCCCGTGCCTTATGTGCGGAAGCAGTCCGATTGTGTAACTGGTGCATCGCCAACAATATAACCTTGAAAGCCTCGTATTTACCAGGCACTCTCAATGTGAAGGCAGACCAGCTGAGCAGGCGCTTCGCACTCACACACGAGTGGCAGATCCGTTCCGATCTGCTACGACCGATTTTTCACGCATGGGGATTTCCCCAGATAGACCTGTTTGCCGCTCAAGACAACAAGAAGTGCCCACAATACTGCTCCAGGGCAGGACTGGGACGGGGGTTCCTGGGGGACGCATTCACGACCTCATGGAGGGGCCCCCTGCTCTACGCCTTTACTCCCACAGTGCTTATCCACAAAGTCTTGCAGAAAGCCAGGAGAGAGAGAGCCCGAATGATCCTAGTAGTCCCAACGTGGGATCGACAGCAATGGTTCCCCTTACTCCTGTGCATGTCGGACCGTCCACCGATGCCCCTCCTGGTGGCGCCGGATCTGCCCACGCAAGCCCAGGGGTCCATAGTGCATCCACACCCCCGAGGCCTGCGACTACAAGCATGGTTAATCCATGGCTCAGCTCCCTAGAGAGCACGTGTACGGACGGAGTGCAACAAGTCCTAGAAAGTAACAGGAGGACTTCCACCAGGAAGCCCTATAAGCAAAAATGGACTCGATTCACTGCATGGTGTTCTACCAAGCAATTATCCCCCCTTGCTGCGCCTATACCTGTAATACGAGAGTATTTACTGGACCTCAAGAGAGGCGGACTCTCCCTATCCTCGTTGAAGGTCCACCTTGCCACTATATCGGCTTTCAGACATGAAGAGGAAGGGCACACGTTTTTTTCCCATCCCATGGTTACCAGGTTCCTCAAAGGGCTGGTAAACCTATACCCCCCTCGGAAACCGCTTCCACCTTCGTGGAGCATGGACCTGGTGCTTAATGCGCTAACGGGACCACCGTTTGAACCCTTAGCCACGGTTTCCCTCCGTCTCCTTACGGTAAAGACGATCTTCCTTCTTGCAATCATGTCAGCTCGCAGGGCGAGCGAGCTTGCGACAGTTATGGCAACACCACCCTGCACAGTAATTTCCAAGGAGCTGGTAACCTTACGGATGCATCCAGCCTTTGTTCCCAAAGTTTCTTCAGAGTTTCATATTAACGAACCTATAGTTTTACCCTCGTTTATCCAAAGCCTCATAACTCCAACAAAGAGGCACGCCTACACCTCCTGGACGTGAGGAGGGCGCTGGCTTTCTGTATAGACAGGACTAAGTCCTTCCGGAAAACGGATAGACTCCTAGTCTCTCTCGCTCCCAAATCAAAAGGAGAAGGTCTGTCTTCGCAGAGAATCTCGAAGCACATCGTATCCTGCATAAAAATGTGCTACGAACTTAGAAAGACTTCTTTACTGGCCCCGCCTAGGGCTCACTCCACTAGGGCGGTGGCGGCATCAACAGCCTTTTTCAAGGGCATTGCGCTAAAAGACATTTGCAGAGCGGCGACCTGGTCATCCTATGACACCTTCGCCAAGCATTATGCCCTTCACAGGGTATTCCAAGAGGATACTCGTCTCTCGACAGCGGTCCTCTCGGGGACAAGCTGCACATAAACCAATTACCCACCTCCTATCTTGGGTTACTGCTGGGTAGTCACCTATCGTGGAACACCCACAGGGACACTCGAGGAGGAAAGAGAAGTTACTCACCGTAGTAACGATGGTTCTTCGAGATGTGTCCCCGTGGGAGCTCCACCCCCCGCCCATCCTCCCCACTGCGGATCTCTGTTTAGTATTTTTCAGGAGCATGTGAGGCGGTTGGTCAAGGAACTAGCGGGGACCAGAGCGCGCAAGGGACTGGTGCGCGCCGGCGTATGCGCGGTCCGGCAGAAACTGCTGAAAAGATCCGATGTGCGGCGCCGCGGCGAGCCCGACACCTATCGTGAAGCACCCACAGGGACACATCTCGAAGAACCATCGTTACTACGGTGAGTAACTTCTCTTTATCCTATATGAGTTGCATAAACACCCTCCAGAAAAGCAAATTCTCTACAGACTACATTCTGTGAAAAACCTTAGATTACCTAATAATTCTGTTAAAAAAATCTTCATTCTAGGTGATCCCACTGTTATACACTTTCATATAAAATTGACTAAAATGTAGTGTCTGTTCTTTTATAGCCATACATATATAAATTGATCTGTATCTTTTCGAAATACGTGACTGCTTACTGCAAATAACGATTTTAGAATTGCACTACCACTGCCAGCTGAATCCCAGAGTTAACTCACTGCAATCTGTTAAGTGCTTTCCCTGGAATGTATATGGTATACAGAGCAATAAAAAAAAAAATCCTGGTAAGAAGTAATTGCAAAATGAATCTATACTGAATTGGTTCTTGAATGTTGGCACTTGTGCCTGACTTTGTTATATTTGAATAATATATTGCATCATGTATGTCTGACGTTCACGTTGTTCACTAAGGGCCAAATTCTTGTTTTATTTACAGAAGTAATGATCAATGGGATTATATGCATAAGGATTTGGCATTAAATCATTCATTGGGATCACACAGCTAAATGTTTGCGTAGATTTAGACTATATGGGGTATTTCTAATGAGCCCATTGCCATAACATTTAGGTGTTGATTTACCCTGGTATGCCCAGACATGATTATTGTATAAATATAATAATTTTATTTTTACAGTAGGGATGTGATTCATGGAAAATTCTTTTAGAATGACCTTTGGGTCACATTAACAACTTAGTATGAGGCCTTCTGCGGTGTATGGACATGCTTTGGGTTAAATTGATTCACCGATGACTTATCTGAAGAAAGTTTCGACTGAAACATCATCGTCTCCCCAATTATTTAAACAAATTCTCATATTGATGCTGTAACAGACTTTTTTCTGTTTATTTTTTTTATGTCTGGTATACAAAGTAGAAATTCTACAGGTTTTGATAAAATGCAGACTTTTTTCTACCCAAAGATAAAAAGTTAATCTCTTTATTAAGCCCACCCATATTTAGACTGATTATGTAGAATGTCTTTCTTTAAAAAAAACAAAAAACAAAAAAAACCTTCCTTTTTTCTTTTTTCCTTTGTGACCCAAAGGGATGCCTCATGTCTTCTCCTGGGCTTAGTATATGATTTAATCCTTTTTTCACTAGAGATTTAGAGGACATTTTTTGTCTTCATGTTTCATAAACTTTTTTTGACCTCTGTCTTAGTTCTTAAAAGTTTGGCCTAGTTTAATCAGATACTGTTTTTTCAGAGTCATGTCATAAATAACTGCAATATTCTATGGTAATATTACCAAGTATTACAATAATGTTTTTGGAAAAATACTGTGAAACACGTATTCTCAAAATTTTCCCTACTGCAGGCTGAGAATTAATAGTAAAATTATCTGATTAACAAACTGCAGTTGTTTACAAGGAAGGAATCTCTTTGGAAAATAATAAATTTGAATTCAGCTATCTTTAATGCAGTAAGTTTGTCCTTTCTGAGAAGCTAATTATACTTAATTTTGTCTTCCCCCTTACATGGGTTCTGTTCGATACTTTTATTTTTAAATTTAACCTTCCTGTTTTATTTGTGCTTGGCTACTGCTGGGTTCCTTTATCCTCTTCTCCCCTGGTATATATATCCCTGCCATCATACTGCTGTCCACTTTTCTTTTTTGGTCTCTTGAGTATTTCCCTGTGCAGCCTTTACTCCACCCGGTGGAAGTCAGACATTTAGGTGCTTAAATTTGAGGTTTACCTTTCTCTTGCCAGAATTGTGTGTATTCCAAACACACTGTGTGAAATGGAATATGAACTCTTTTGTTGAAGCATAAGAGCTTCTGCAGAAATAGATTATTAGTCCTTATAAGCTACGTCTACACTGGGACGCTACATCGAAATAGCTTATGTAGCGAAATCGAAATAAGCTATTTCGATGAATAGTGTCTAAACATCCTCCAGGGCTGGTGCCGTCGACGTTCAGCATCGGCGTTGGGTAGCACTACATCGAAGTAGGCGCTGCAGGGGAGTGTCTACACACCAAAGTGGCCCAAATCAAAATAAGGGTGCCAGGAACAGCTGCAGACAGGGTCACAGGGTGGACTAGCACTTCCGGGGCAACAGCTAGCCGCTCCCTTAAAGGGTCCCTCTCAGATACACTCAGCCTGCACAGCGTGTGGTCTGCAGAGCCACAAGCCCGCACACCCTGTGGAAGCAGCATGGACCCCCAGCAGCAGCAGCAGCCAGAGGCCCCCGCACCCACCCCTGCAGGACCAGTGGCTGCCCTGCTCAGTGCTATGCAGGAGGCAGCTGACCATCTTTTATTTGTAGAAGAGGAGCTGCCACCAGGGGATGAGGAAGCAGCCCCAGACCTTGCTGCCCTCCCAGCCACCCCCAACCCGCCGCACATGCTGCCGGCTGTGGAGATACCCCACGAGCACAGACTGGTGGGAGCGGCTGGTGCTCGGCGAGTGAGACAACGACCGCTGGCTTCGGAACTTCCGGATGAGCCGACAGACATTCCTGGAGCTCTGTCAGTGGCTCACCCCTGCCTTACGGCACCAGGACAATCCCATGCGACGTGCCCTGACAGTAGAGAAACGGGTCGGCATTGCTGTCTGGAAGCTGGCCACTCCAGACAGCTACCGATCCGTAGGGCAGCAGTTCGGCGTGGGCAAGGCCGCCATCGGAGCTGTCCTTGTGGAGGTAAGAGGACCCAGGGGGAGCCCTGTGCGGGGGGGGGGGGAGCCCTGTGGGGACAGGGGGAGCCCTGTGGGGAGGGCCGGACACACCCTGCACAACCCTCACCCGTGCTCTCTCATGTCTTTCTGCTGCAGGTCGTCCGCTCAATCAATGCCCTGCTCCTCCACAGGCTCATGCAGCTTGGGGACCCGGATGCCACCATCGCAGGGTTTGCCAGCCTGGGCTTCCCAAATTGTTTTGGGGATCTGGATGGGACCCATATCCCCATCCGTGCCCCAGAGCACAGGGGAGGACGCTTCCTCAATAGGAAGGGATACCATTCCGTGGTCCTGCAGGCCTTGGTGGACAGCCGGGGCCGCCTCTTGGATGTTTATGTCGGCTGGCCTGGCAGCACCCACGACGCCCAGATGTTCAGAAGTTCGGGCCTGTGCTGCTGGCTGGAGGCGGGGACCTACATCCCCCAGCGGGAGATCCCTGTGGGGGACACCACGATGCCCCTCTGCGTTGTCGCAGACGTGGCATTACCCCCTCTGGCCCTGGCTCATGCACCCCTACACGGGCCACGTCACAGCCAGCCTGGAGCGGTTCAACACGTGCTTGAACCATGTGTGCCAGGTGGTCGAGCGCACTTTCGGCCACCTCAAAGGGCGCTGGAGGTGTCTCCTCACCTGCCTGGACGCAGGCCTCACCAACATCCCCCAGGCTGTGGGTGCGTGCAGCGCACTCCACAAGATGGTGGAGAGCAAGGGAGAGGCCTTCTTCCAGGGCTGGGCTGTGGAGGCTGGCAGGGCCGACTTCCAGCCACCCGCTGCCCCCAGTCGCCAGGTTGATCCTGAGGGGATCCGGGTCCGGGAGGCCCTGCGGGCCCATTTTGACCAGGCTGCGGGGTGAACGCTGGCAGGGCCAGCTGCTGGTGAGCCTCCCACTGCGCCCTCCCATCCTCCACAACACTCCCTGCGCCCACGCCCACACCACAGAGCACCCGAGAGCACACCCCCCCCACACTTTTCTTTGAAATAAATGGAAATGTTTTTTGAAGCAAAACAGTGCAATGGTATTAACAGAAGGAGGGGGGAATGATGTACGTGGAGGGGGGGGCAGAACAAAAACTATTTACGAACATGGGGGAATATGTACAAAGGGGGGGGGGCAATGTCCTCGGCCCCGCACCCTATTGTCCAGTGCCTGGTGTTGGGGGGCGTGACCCACGTCTCAGCCGGAGCCCTGGTCGAGGCTGGATGGGGGCCGGGAGAACTGGCAGATAGGGCTGGCCGGTGTCCGCAGGCCCATGGTCCCCCTCAGTAGCAGGCCCTAGGGTGGCAGACGGTGGAGGGACAGCAGGTGGAGCAGCAGGTGGAGCGGAGGGTGGCGCAGCGGGCAGAGTGGCGGGTGGAGCGGCAGGGGGGGCCAGGTGCTGCGCAATGTGTTGGAACATGTGCATGAAGGCCCCCCAAGCCTCCTGGCGCCAGGCCAGCGCTCCCTCCTGGAGCTCTAGCTGCTGCTCCTCCACCTGCAGGCGCCACTCTGACACCTCCAGCTGACGCCGGAGGGTCGTGAGAAGCTGGGAGTCCATGGCCATCTGCAGGTGGCTCCTCCTCTGTCGGCCTCGTCCTGGGGCTGGTCTGTGCTCGGCTGAGGGGCTGGCCTGCTGGGATGGCCCCGGTGGGCTCTCCGGGACCACAGACATCTCGCTGGCGCTCTCTGGGCCCTCCGATGGTGCAGCTGCGGAACGCAGGGGGGAAGAAGAGTGGAGACAGCCGTTAGTGTGGGCCCTGACCCATGGCACTTGTCCCCCCCACCCCTCTGCTGCTGCTTCCCCATCCCCGTCCCCCGGAGATGCTGCTGCTGCTGCTGCTGATGGGTGTCCCCCCCCACGGGGGACCCTAGGTTCCACTCCCCCATCCCCAGGGATGGGGCATGGCGCTGTCCTGCTGGGGGGCAGGGGCTGATGCACTTTTCTGAGGGACATGCCACTGGTGTCCTTGGGGCCATGGTCATCTGGGCGTGTGGAGGGCCCTGGTCATGTCTCTTGTCCCCGCTCCTTAACCCTGGGGGTGTGCACCGGGGTGGGTACATACCTGACGGTCTGCTCCCACATTCAGGGGACACCCATTGGGCAGACGCCCTGCTGGAGCTGCGGGATGGGAGGGCGATGTGGAGCCACCTGTCACTGGAGGAATCCCTCTTCTCCTCCTCCGGTGTCCCGGGGTGGGCTCCTGGGGGGGCCCTTGGGGTGCAGGGCTTGCCTCCGGGGCGGACTCCGTCTGCGGGGCCCGCTGGGGCTCATTGGCCGATGTGTCAAGAGTGGCCGGAGGGGAGGAGGTGTGCCGGGGGCCCAGGATGGACCTGAGCTACCTGTAAAAGGGGCAAGTGGCAGGGGCGGCCCCAGATCGGCTGGCCACATCCCGGGCCCAGGCGTAACCCTGCCACAGCTCCTTCACCTTACTCCTGATGTGGTCAGGAGTGCGGGCAGGGTGACCCCGGGCAGCCAGGCCCTCGGCCAGCCGAGCGAACGCATCCGCATTCCGCCTCTTGCTCCCCATTACCTGGAGCACCTCCTCCTCGCCCCAGAGCCCCAGCAGGTCCCGGATCTCGGCCTCCGTCCAGGAGGTGCCTTGCTGCCTCTTCTCCCTCTGGCTGGCAGGCTGGGAGCCCTGGGTCCCCATGGGGGGTGCCCTGTGGGCGCTTGGGGGGGCTGGCTGGATGTCATGAGGTTCAGGTTGCTGGCTGGGGCTGCTGAGGTCCGTGCAGGCTGTGCACGTGGCAGTGCTTCTGCCTGCATAAGCTCTCAGCTTCCTGCACAGGAAATAAGGGGGCGGGGAGCTTTACGGGGCTGCTGCACGTGGTGACCATAGAGCTCGGGGTTGGAGAGAGTGTCTCTCAACCCCTCAGCTGATGGCCGCCATGGAGGAACATGCTATTTCGATGTTGCGGGACGCGGATCATCTACACGTGCCCTACTTCGACGTTCAACGTCGAAGTAGGGCACTATTCCCATCTCCTCATGAGGACAGCGACTTCGATGTCTCGCCGCCTTACGTCAATTTCAACTTCGAAATAGCACTCAGCACGTGTAGACGCGGCAGGCACTATTTTGAAGTTGGCACGGCTACTTTGAAATAGCCAGCTAGTGTAGACACGGCTGTAGCGGAATATCTTGTCTCCAGGGATATCCAGCATTGCCTCTCTTGAAGTAGTTCCCATCATATACAAGATTTACAGTTTTGTTCAATGGCTTTCAGTGCCCCTACTTTAAAAATTGTTCAGGAACCACTGTTTGAATTCAGAGAAATGCATGGTTGCTGTGAACTGCAGCTTGAAAAACGTTTACACTAGTCATTAGACTTATTTCCATTCTAAATAACACCTGCCTCTTCCCAAAAAAAAAAAAAAAAGTGGTCCTGTAGCACCTTAAAAACTAACAATTTTATTTATTAGGCAGTTAGCTTTTGTGAGTCTTCATCAGGTTGTAGCCACAAAAAGCTCATTAAACTGTTTTAAACAGTTTTAAAATTTTTAGTCTTTAAGGTGCAACAGGGCCACTTTTTTTTTTTTTTGAGAAGCTACAGACTAACATGGCTACCCCTCTGAGGCTATTTACTTGGCTCTGCAAGTAGTCATATCGTTTCAGTGGGACCACTCGGAATAAAGTGCTACTCAGTGTAAGGAAGAGTGTCATAATCTGGCCTTAAATTATTGTTTCATATTGCTAGTTGCTCTGTACATGCTTTATGCACATGAGTGTGTAGTTTTGACCAAACTAAAGAACCACAACACTATTCAATATAATTGTCAGTCTTTGTGGAGACCCGGTATGCACTACTATGGCTTAGATCAAGGTGCATTGACATGGAATAATAATAAGCGTATGTCAATGTTAGAAGTGCGGAGTTACTTAATATTTCTTCCTTTTAGAATCTTTGGCACCAGGGTTTCATTTTAGTTCCAGTAAAACTGGGCATGCTGCTTTAATAACCATGTTTAAACTGGCAAAGCTAGTCTTACACCTCATATCTGTCAGTTTAGCAAGCAGAGGGGAAGACATATTTGTATACTTCTTATCAATATGTACATGGTCTATAGCTGTAGCAAAAAATGTAGATTGAAAAGCCAAGGGATATGCAGTGGTGCTGAAGTGGATGACGAGTCTTTTATGTCTTTCCATGTTCCTAATTTCCTCCTCCATACAGTGGCTAATCCTGATACATTTAGCCCATGGAATTCATAGGTGTTTGAAAGCCAGTTACATGTCACCCTGATATATGACTCTTTGGTGTTCAAAACAGGAGCTTTGTAGATAGAGACAAAAGTAGAGGCAGTATTGTTAAATTTTCTTAGGAGAGAAGCTTTCACAAATACTGTTAGGGAGGTTTTGTGGGGGGGATTATAGTGAGATAATACAAGTGAATTATGAGAATATTTGCTTTCATCTATAACATGCAACTTTTCATGTAAAGTTATATTTTCCATTTCTACTCATTTAAGTTTCATGACTGATGAAGTGTGACATGACTTATGACCCTAAGTCATGAGCTAATTATGATATTTCTGACATTATATTTTAGGCTTTAGAGGCTGTAATACTTAGAATATGCATGCATAGAAGCTGGATGCCGCATGGTTGGTGGTATTGTGCCGTTGAGAATAAATCATAATGTAGTGGGTACTGTGCAGTATGATGTGTGCTGTGTGGTTCAATGTCTTCTAAAACTGGTAAATTCACATCTTGTCTGAAGAAGGCCGTACTGAAACAAACAAAAACATCTTCATCTTGAATTTGAAAAGTTTGAAACTGTATTAATATTATCAATTTAAATAGACAAGAGGTTGACTGAGAAGCACAAAACAGCTGCATGTTTGAATTCAGAACGTTCATGCCTTGAAATAGAAATAACTGGTGAACCTTTGGACTTCCCTTGGCATATAAAACCTAAGCACTAATATAATTTGCCTCAGACTTTTGTAGATTAGTAAATTTGGTGTGTGGTCTCAGAATCCTGCTGCAGGCTTTAGAATATCTAATGATAGCTATTACAGTTGTTAAGGAACAGGAAAAATACACTGAAAGTACCCATGCCTAGATTTTTACATGTACTTAGCCATTGCTGCACTCAGTATTATAGCACCTAACTGATATGGGAGCCCTAATCTCATTTCTAAAAGGGAGCCTAAATCCAGTTGATGGGATTTAGGTTTCTAAGTGCCTTAATTTCCTTCTCAAAACAAGATGAGAGTCAGTTCACCATTGGAATATTGAGTGCAACAGTGCTTAAATACCTTTTCAGAAATCTGGGTCTTAACTTTAGCAAAACATTGTTCGAAGAGCCATGGATGTTACAGTAAATGCCATGTTACCTGGCACTCAGATAACTGGCAACCTCAGTTAACTGGCATCTGCTGGGGCTGGCAATAACAAGGCCAGCTCCCTGGCCAGGCAGGCAACCCCAGGTCAAATAACCAGTATGTTTGATAAACTGGAAATCCCAATTCCCTATGGATGCTGGATAATAAAGCTTGTACTGTACTATAAACTGCCATTTGTTGTAAGAGCATTCTTAAATAAGGTGCAGCATGAATTATGTTTGAAAATAACTAAATCATTGTGGTCTATGTTAGTGCTAGAATGAGACAACAGATGCTGCACTATGTAGTTGTTTCTTAAAACAGACAAGGGCTCTGACAGCAGAGTATATATATTTAAAAATTACTATTACTTGAAAGGTAGTGACGATATTAAAGATGCTAAGGTGAATTTTTGGTTAGTGTATCATATGAAAAAATAGTATCTGTAGAAGTAGATGCCTCAGATTAAAAATATTATCTTCAAGATAGTGAATATCAGAAAATGTTGTTAGAAATTGCTAATGGGTGAAGATATGCAACACAAGTTAATGTTCCTTGGATGCTCCAGAATGGAAAGGAAATACATCTATGAAAAACAGCTCTAGTGTGGACTATCTGAATTGCTGTCCTAGCAATCCTCATTGGTTGTGTAATGGAGCATAACTTCAGAGCATTCAGTAATGCTTGTGAAACAAATTGAGGCTGGCTGAGTAAATAAAAGAAAAACCAAGAAAGCACAGATTAGAGCCTAGGAGGAAATGATTTTCTTGTTCCCCACAATATTCTGAGCCTTCAGAAATGTTTCTTTTCTACTGGGATGAAACTGAGATCTGCAGAGTTAGCCACTAACCCAGTAGTTAGTGCATTTCCCTGGGATGTGGGAGATCTATGTTCAAGTCCCTGTGACTTCTGCAGTCATAGGGTTATAGACAAGTCTGCTCACAGAGGGGTCAGAGAGGGCAGCTGTCCCAGGGCCCAGTGAAACTGTGGTGTTGGTAGTGTGAGCTCTTTAAGTTGCTGCAGGAGCCCCATGTGACACACTGAGGGGCTGTGTGAGTAGAGGTGGCATGCTCTGGATGGTGTTGAGGCTGCCCAGGGGGAAGCTAGCCTCAGCTCTGCCTCTTCTGGAGGCATGGAGTTGGGCTGCCTTGCCTAGAAGTCTGGAGAGGCTGTTTTCTCCACTAGTTATAGAGACAGTCTTTTCTGTTGGATCTGATTCATTTGGTATAACTAAATGTTCACTGGGTCAGAGACAAACTGACTCAGAGCAGAGGCTTTAACTTGGATCTCCCACATCATGAATGAGTGCCCTAAAAACTGGGCTTTTTGCTCTTTGGGAGTATGTCATGAGAATTCCATTCTGTTCCTGGAAAATGTTCCCAACAAATGTTGAGTTGAAACTGATATACTCCTGGGGGGGAAAATTGATTTAAATGAATTTGTATTTTCTGACAAAACATTTTGTCAGCAATCCCTGACCAGCTCTAGCACAGACCCAGTCAGTCCGTCTAAATCAGGGCAGTTCTTAATCTTTGGGAGGTTCATGAAAAGATCTGTGTGGTTATAACAACTGCCTTATCTTCCAACAACACGTTTTAATCTTTTTGCTAAAACTGTGGTATTGGTCCTTATGGTTAAGGTGAAGCTGTAAAAAAAAAAAAAAAAAAAAAAAAAAAATGAGAGAGAGAAAAAATGAAAGCATAAACTAGTGCAGTTTAACAACCTTGCATCTATAGCCAGACAGAAACAATAGCTCAGAGTGTGCCTTTCTCAAGACCCTCTTGACTTTGATTCTACTGTCATTGATTTTTTCCACTATGCTACTGAACCGAACGTTATTGTTATGGATTTTGCCATTTTGTTGTGGCTGAGCATCCAAAATTTTGCTTTGTCTCTCACTGCTGCTAGGATGTGTTTATGCTGACTCTTGCTTGTTAGTTTTCCCTTCAAGACAAGATGACAATCTGTCCCGTTTTAACTGGGACCGTCCCTTTTTTTAGGTCCCTGGAGATCATCCCAACTTAAAAAAAAACAAAAAACAAACAAACAAAAAACAGGCTAATTGTCCTGTATGTTGCAAAACAGGGATCTGAATTTTAGAGACCGCTCCTTAAGCAGCAGGGGCTGCCTCTTACAAGAGGTAGTTGGAGGGGCTGGAGGAGGTGGGCAGGCTCCTTAAACAGATTGTTTACACATGCTGTTGTCGGCAACTCTGGGTCAACGGGAGGGGGATGGAGGAGGTACAAGTGGATCAGGCTGTGTGGCTGCTGTGCACTCCTTGCTCCCACTGCCTGATAAGGATGGAATAGGCTGTGTCTCAGAGATTCCCGCCTCCCTTCCTCCCACAAACACTGCTGGCAGGTAATAGGATTGCGTAGGGATGTCAGGGCCCTATGGTGAGGAATGGGAGCAGCAACTAAGGGGCAAGTGGGGTAGATGCTCTGGGGCTGCACTTAGCTTGGTAGCCCACAGGCAACAACAAACAGGGAAGTCGCTGGAGTAAAGGGCAGCTTGACTCAGGCCAGGGGCTAGATGGGGGATTATGGGTTTCGAGAAGACCCATAAAGGGTTTGAGGACAGGGCTCAGAAAGGGATAAGGAAGGTGAATCATAGAGGAGGGCTGGTGGGGCTGGGTTAACTCTTCTGGAGGCCAGGGCTATTAGATTTTGTGGGGAAGCTCTAGGATCTGGGGTGAGCACAAAATAATGGGTTCAGAATATAGTGGGGTCTCTAGGCTGTGACAAAAGGCTGGGATGTGGGAGATGGGGTGAGGGTGCCCCCTAGTGCATGCTCTGAGGTAGAGCCTGGGATGAAGGGCTTGGGGTGTAGCAGGAGGGGGTTCTAGGCTGGAGCCCAGAGGTTTTGAATGTGGGAGAGGGTTCAGCCTGACCTCCTCATAGATTGGGGGTAAAGGGGGCAAGTGCCAGAACCCCAGGCTATTTAAAATGGCCTGGGAATCCCAGACCCTGTTAAATTGCTCAGACAGTTGTGGCAAGTGGATCCACCCTGTATGGGGAGGTTGACCCCCTGCTCCATTCTTTCTGCATGTGCCTTCCCTCAAAAGCCAGGGCCACAGCCCCCACCCTTCGAGAGGAGCTGGAAAGAGGTGAGGTGATGGGATAAATAGTGTGGGGGTAGGGAGTTTGGCTGCCCTACTTTGCATAGGTGTTAATTGGTTAGAAGGGAAATACTTCTTTTTTACAACTTACTTCTTTTGGAGTTTTGGAACAAACTGAAAACTATCGATATATATTTTTTTAAAAATATCCTTTGTTACTTTACTAATTGGTGCATGCTAAATTAAAAACTGGAAGAGTTTACCATAGATCCCGTTTATTTGTTTGATCTTTCAATTAGAGTTGGGTTTCTAGGTAAGTGATTTCCATCAAGTTTTAGCATATGTTTGAGAAGGGGTATTTGAACCATTAGGCTGCAGCCCTTATTTTAATCTGGCCCTGCCCTGGGGAATTGTGGAGATAGGAGAGGGCTGCAGAATGGGGAAAGAAAGGGTGGTGCAAAGGCAGTTCTGGGAAACAAAGAGGCACTATATTTTATCTGTTGTAAATCCACTGACTCCAGTGACATTTAAATGGGGAGGGCTGTTTTAAATTGGTCTAGTAAATTTCATTTTTTTAATACTGCTGCAAAAATATCAAATGGTTTACATTATTCCAGAACCCATCCCTAGGGCTCTTCCCTTCTCCCAGCCTCCTGTCCAGACCCCTGCCACCCTGTCCCTGACTCCTCCTCGCCTGCACACGCACCCAGCCCTGATTTCCAGCAGCTAACCCATATACCTAATCTCTCCCTCATATGCCCCCAACCTCCTGTTCTGGCTCCTGCACCTCTCTGTCTCACTACCAGCCCACACTCTGGAGGACAGCAAGATGAGAACAAGGCAGACACTTCTATAGAGCAATAACCACTTAATTGTAGGTATATATTTTTAATTTTTACCTATTTTTGATATAATGCAGTATATCATTTAAATGGGTGTTTAATATCATCTAATGTTATTTTGAATGTTTGTACTACATAGTTCTAATGGATTGGCATTGAACTCGGTTAATTCAGAACAATTTTACCAGGTGTCCCATATTTCACCTAGGGAAATATGGTCACCGTACTTCAAGGTTAAGTTAATTGGATTCTAGCACTTTCTACCTATAGTGGTCTAAGGCACGTGGCACCAAGATGCTTGTGACCATTCATCATGCCTTACCATTTGCCCCTCTTCTGCAGATTTGCTGCTTACAACCTTTACTTCCTTCTTTGCAGACGTAAACCAAATCACATACTAGACTACCCTTCTCAGTAGCTGGTAAAAGATAAAACCCGTCCATTATCTAGGAAATGAACCGAGGCAAGCTGGCAGCTATGCTCACCACTTTACCACCAGTGCTTGCTCCTCACACTTGTTAGGGACCTACCTTTCCACATAGTTCCCAGAGGGAGGGAGGGAGGGAGAGAGCCTGTTATCTGAGGGACTTCTGAAGATTTTGTGTGTGTGCGTGAGAGAGAGAATGAGTGTGTGCATGCATGTGGATAAAGAACGAATGCTCTTTGGGACAGGAACTACTATAATATGTAATGTGTTTATACAGTACCGAGCATAATGAGGCCTTGGGTCCCAATGGCGCTATTAGGTACTATTGCTATACTAAGACATTGTAGATAGGCAAGTAGTTGGGGAAAATCTATATAGAACAGAGATAAACAGGCATAGAATAAGTATGAGTAAAGTATAATAAAATAATATTAAAATATGAGCAGCAGTTCATGTGTTTTGTGCGTAAAGGGCAAATGTGAAGGGAGTACAGGGACATTTGGCTTTGATAAGGAATTTTTAAAAGGATAAATACTTAAAAATAGTCCTAAACAAGTTGTGTGCGTTGTAAGCTTATAGTAGCAAGCATAGTTCATCTAAAAATTTGACTATTTAATAGTTCAGAATTGTTCAGATAGAATATATTCAATTCCTTTTGATGACTTGTATGACATTTGAAATGTGAAATTAATGAGACCCTTTAGAATCTCATGCTACCAATGCCTCATGGTAGTAAGATTGCTGCTGCTGAGCTCTGAAATGTCAATAGTAATTACCACTTATATTTAGTAAGTCAGTAGTAACTAATTACATTTAAATAAGATACTACATTCATTCATGCTGAGAAATGACTCCCAACATGTGAATTGACTATTAATCCAAGCAAAGAGAAATAATGGTATTTTATTTTCAAGAGGCTGGAGGAAATTTCTTTTGAAGAAAGTGTAAGAAAACTACAATACATAATATGTCTAACTAGTGATGGAAGAGTGTATATTTTGGAGGATGCTGAGGAATGGAGACTAGTGTGGCACATGGAGATGTAACAAGACTAATGGGATGCAATTAAGAAAGGAAAATTGATTGAATTACACAAAAACATGTGAGGCAGGGGAATAATCTCCTAGAGGACATGGTAGAATGCCTGGGATTTAAAAAACAAAACAGGAGAGAACAGTGCAAAATGTACTTGGGAAAATAATTTTTATATTGGTAGAGAGATGCTCTAACTTTTGTCATTTCCTCATATGCTTAGACTGTTTTCTGTACACTGTGGATTAAACCACGGACTCACTGAAATCAATGGAAGTTTTGGCCATGATTTCAGTGGGGGGGGGTCATGATTTTATCCTATCATCCAAAGAAAGATTGTTGTAAGTATCTAAAAACAGCATTTATAATGAAAAGCCCAAAAGATCCTTAATGATAACCATATCATCTTCTCTGGCAAAATCGCTGGGTGAATTTGCATCTGTTCGCTGTTGATTTATAGAGCTGATTGTCTGACTGTGTTTCAGATCAGAAGTAAATGTAATTAACAGGCAATTTTGTAAAGAAAATGGATTTTCTTCTATCAAACTCGCTAGTTTTATTAATTAGCGTAAATCAGATTGACTTTGTCAGAATTATGAGAGGCAATTTCATTTCAGGGTATCTGTGTGTTACTACTTACTAATACTACAGCTTGAACCTCTCTAATCCAGAACTCTCTCATTCAGCCACATCTGTAATCCAATATGATTTTAGTTGGCTTAATGACCACTTTAAATGGGCGTGACCAAATTTCCTGTGGTCCCATAAAATTTGTTTACAGCCACCAGTCCTAGCTTTCCATGTTGTGTGCTGTTGCTTAGCTGTCATTTACCCCTATGTGCTCTAAGAGCCCAGTAAGCAGTGGAAGTGTTGGTAGTGCTTCTGGACAAATTAAGAATATAAGAATGGCCTTTACTGGGTCCTACCAAAGTTCCATCTAGCCCAGCATCCCGTCTGCCGACAGTGGCTGGTGCCAGGTGCCCCAGAGGGGGTGGACTGAAGACAGTGATCGAGCAGCTTGTCTCCTGCCATCCATCTCCAGCCTCTGACAAACAGAGGCTAGGTACACCATTCCTACCCCTGGCTAATAGCCTTTCATGGACCTAATCTCCATGAATTTATCTAGCTCTTCTTTGAACCCTCTTATAGTCCTAGCCTTCATACCCTCCTCTGGCAAGGAATTCCCCAGGTTGACTGTGCGCTGTGTGAAAAAGAACTTTCTTTTACTAGCTTTAAACCTGCTACCCATTAATTTCATTTGGTGTTCTCTACTACTTATGGGAACAAGTAAGTAACTTTTCTTTATTCACCATCTCCACACTGCTCATGTTTTTTTTATCTCCATCATATCCCCACTCAGTCTCCTCTTTTCTAAACTGAAAACTCCCAGTCTCTTTAACCTCTCTTCATATGGGACCCATTCTAAAACCCTAATAATTTTAGTTGCCCTTTTTTTTGAACCTTTTCTAATGCCAAAATATCTTTTTTGAGGTGGAGACCACATCTGTATGCAGTATTCAAGGTGTGGGCATACCATAATTTTATAAAGAGGCAGTAAAATATTTTGTCTTGTTTTCTATTCCTTTTTTAATCATTCCTAACATCATATTTGCTTTTGACTGCTAGTTGTGTATTCACATTGCTGTTTGAGTTCCCTCCACCAAAAACTAATACTGCTCCCGTACAGAGGTCTGTTTGTGCTATCCTGTGTACTTCTGGTTCTCTCATTAGGACTTCAAGGGGACAGAGTTCTTCCTTCACTGAGGACTCTAGGGCTGTGTCTACATGGTGACTGTTATATATCTCAACATAGCAACGCTGTGGCTTTTCCCCACAGTCAAAATAGTGCTGGCTTTTCGAGGATAGTATTCTGGTTCTGGTTCCCCTCGTTGTATAAGGTGTTACAGAACTTTTGAAAAAAGCTGGTTATTCTGAACTTCAGTGCCGTTTGCATGGCACCAAGTTTGGAATAATGAATTTCAAAATAATTTACACAATTTCCATAGCACAAATTGTGTACATTATTTCAAACCCAACTCAGCATGTAGACATAGCCTATGTGACTGGGTTCAGGTAGCCTAGTTCCCCTTTTTTCCACAGCCCTGGCACTTCCTCCCTGTGTCTCGTAACATTTGGGGCTGATTCACTCTTTATTACATGAAACCTCCCTTCCAATTATTTAATTACTTCAGTTTCCTCTGGGGGAACCAATTGGCATCTCAGTGATCAGATTGCTGTCACTCCTGTTCACCCTGTGCACTCTGTCACATTACATAGGGAATTGTTGCAGAATAGCTGTTCCTGATTAATTCCTAGTGTAAACACTCTTGTTCCAGAATGGCTGTGGCCACACTTGGCCAAACCTTCAAAATGGTCATGCCAATGGCCAATTTGAAGATTACTAATGAGGCCCTGAATTGAACATTCATCGCCTCATTAGCATTAGGATGTTTCCGGCTGCAGCGCTTCAAAAGCACTGCTTTCGAACGTGCACAGCTCAGTGTGGCTGCATGGGGGTCCTTTTCAAAAGGACCCTGCACATTTTGAAATCCCCTTATTTGTCTCTGCTGATAGGAATAAGGGGATTTCGAAATGTACAGGGTCCTTTTGAAAAGGACCCCTGTGTAGCTGCACCGAGCAGCATGCATTTGAAAGCAGCGCTTTCAAAGAGCTGCATCTGGAAGCGTCCTAATGCTAATGAGGCGCTGAATTGAAAATAATCTTCGAATTGGCCATCATTTCGAAGGTTTGGCCAAGTGTGGCCACACCCAATAATAATATCTGATGCTGAATTATCTTAATTTACTTTGGAAACTTGCTGATAAATATGGAAAATAGACTTGTTTATTTATAATTTGTTTTACATATAATATATTATATCTGTGTTCTCTCATTGGCACAGAACTAAGCCCCCATAACTTTTGCATTTCTTGAACTCCTTGATGTTGCAGTCAGGCTTTTCTGGTCATCACTGTCCATGTTACTGTGTACACTGTCACTAGAGTCTCCACTGCTTTTGACTTTTTATCATGCTTGGAAGAGCATCACCCTTCACCTTGGAGTGAAATTATTATTGGTGTTATACAAGTATGAAATTCAAAGACTTGAAGATTTCATACTGTAGGTAAGTTTATCAGTAATGGTAAATGAGAAGTCTTTGTTATTGTTATGTTTCACTGTTCATATTATGGTTACCAGATGTAGTCAGAGCTAACAGTGCCAGTTTGGTCAGATTGCTTTGATAATTTTCTTGTTGCCAAGTAATATGTACTTTTAGGAGGTAGAATTAATGGTGGTATCTTTGAATAAATGGAGAATAAACCCAACTTCAGAGTAGAATCTGAAGCTAATTCACTTACTTCTCATACACCTGAATTTAATTTTAACACCTAACCAGATATAGTGCTAAGATCAAAGTGAAATAAAGTACATGGGGTGGAAAGTTACTTGGAGAGTCAAGAGGAAAATGGCATAAGATTGTCTGATCTTGAAATGTGAAAGAGATGCTGAGTCTGATCTTCTCACTTAGGTGTAAATATGGAGTGAGTCCACTAAAGTCGGTTATGTCGGTGTAAGACCTTGTGTAAATGAGAGAACAATCAGTCCCACTGTTTTTATTGCATAAAAAATGTCATGAATTGAAGACAGGAATCTGTTTCCAATCTTGGAGGGATCATACAAGACTGCCTTAGAGTTTTGTTCTTACTATTTACTCAGTGCCATGCAGGATTGACCATACTGCTGGACCTAAACAGAGACCACCTGGGTATGGCTACTTACAATGCCCATTGCTGTTTCTGACTCAGGGTGAAAAATTGCTAGAGATGTGAATTTTTAAAGAATCAGTCTTAAAAGCAACTAGTTATTGATAAAGAGGATGGAGAGGATGTAAAGATATATTATAAACTGCAGTGAAATACCTGCTGTGAGCTATCCTAAAATATTCATCCGCATTTAGGTCTGGATTTTTATCATGGCTGCCAGGGGAGTCATAAATAACATGATTTTAATGTTTGTTTAAAAAATGCATGACTTTTGAGAGTTTGGGATTTTTGCATGTCAGCGGGAGGATATGATGGTAAACAGTTGAACAAACTTTGAGAGCCGCATAGCTTAAAATCTGGATGGCATTGGAAGATAATAGAAAGCAGGAATTTAGTGATTTAGTTACATACAAGATCAGGTCAGAAAGCTATTACAAAGGGCATCAGTCCATTCCATGTGGTCATGAGATACCCCTATAATCAAAATAACAAATATAAACAAAGCTTGGTTGAGTTTACGGAGGGTGGTTGCTCTGATACAGCAATTTGTGTTACTATTATTACTGCCTTTGTACTGTTGTTACTACTTTTAATTAAAACAGAATAGGCTAGGTCCGTACTACGGCAGAAGAGCAATCCACTCAGGGTTGATCTTTCAGGGTTTTATTTCACGCATGCATGAAATGGCGCTTTCCAGGGTCAAAGTCGACCCCACAACTCCTCATGAGCAGTGAGAATTGAGGAAGGACAATGGGAGGAATGCTCCCATTGACGTTCTTTATAGACTGCCATTGAAGTCAACCTTGGGTGAGTTGATTTTAGCTATGCAATTGGTATGGCTAAAATTGTGTATTGATAGTTGGCTTCTATGTCTAGACATAGCCTGAGAAAGGTTTTCTTCTTCCACACTGGCTTGTGGAATTTTTAAATTAGTAATATTTTGCCTTAACATCACAGCCCTAACAAGTTTTAGATGCACAAGTTTAATTCCCTGGCAAAGCAATTTTAAGCCAGATTGTCCACACCCATGTGTGTAGTGGGATGTGGTGTGCTCACATAAGGAACCTCATCCTTAAGAACCTCTTCCCTGAGCTGCAGGCCACCAAGCACTCAAAAGGGGGCAGGAAGAAGGTTCACCTGCCATCAGTATTGCATCTCATGCACTTGACAGGCTGCTGAGCTTGCTGCAATCTGTACCAGTCCAACAGATGGCAAAATAAGTGTACTCCTTTTGACAGACTGGGGGAGGGCTTGTGCTTCTTGAGTCACAGTCCTGCCTGGAACTCCACCTTGGGAGTCATTACATCTATCCTTGTTGAGACTTTTGACGTGGTCTAGCTGTGTAAAGGCTAGATTGTTCTTCTCTGAGATGAGAGGCATGTTGAGATATACAGAGCGGTTCTACCCCAGCAAAACACACTGCTTAAAAAGTACTGGATGTGCAAAGGCTGCATTCCTGCTACTACATCCTTTTGTGGTGTGCCACTCATTTGTCTCCTCAGAGCTGCCTAGATTTTTGCCCCTCTCAGCTCCTTGCCCTCTGAATAAGGTTAACAGTTTTTCCCTAAATTGAAAATGAGATTGTCAGTGGTCAAGGGAGTTTACTTACAGCACACACATAGTAATGCTTTTTCGTTTATTTTTATATGTGTTAATATAGTTCATGATTTCATCTATTTATAATATAGATTTAAATATATTTTCATACATTTTATATATATCAATAGTCACTGGCACTATTCCTTGCCTTGCTTGTCTTCAGGGTGGGCAGCTGCCTGAGGCCAATTTTATTTTTCTGATGATGCTGTTTTTGTGGGGGGTTTACTTGTCTTTTTCTGCACTTGTAGAACACGTTATAGTTTAAAGAAAGGGTAACTCTCACACACAAGACAGCATTCCTGCTGGAAACATCCAGATGTGGTTTTTTCAGGAGACTGCACATCATTCATAATTGAAAATACATGGTGAGTTGGTGCTGCAGTACCAGGGAGAGAGAGCACAAATTCCACAGCCGTGGCTATGTCTGGGTGGTGTACTGCATTGTGGTCCATCTCCCAAAAACTCTTCTGCCACCTTTCAGTGATGGGCAATCTGTGATGGTTCCAGTCTGAAAAAAGGAATGGAGACAGTTGATTTTACACTAGTCCATTCATCAATGAGATGATTCTCTTCCAACATATTTAAGGTGGACATTCATTTGTGGCATGCAGCTAAGCTGTTTTTCCGTTGCTCTCATTGTACCATATTCTTCAGCAGAATTCACTCAGACTTTTCGTTGCACTCAAAGGTGGGTCTCCAGAGCTTTCTGAGCTTCTGTGTCTTGTCTCAGAAAAAGTCCTGGAACACATGCTGCTAAACACTTACTTTTATCAGCATCTCTGTGTTCCTTGCTTTGAAGGTGCTGGGTAATGTCATTTTGAATGCTGGGCAATGGAGAAATGTGCTCCACGTGTGTCACATAGAAATTTGTTGTGGTCAAATGTTGAGGGGTCTTTAAAAAAACAACCAAACTGCATCTGTTTTCAGAGCTCTTCATTACAATTATACAGATGTTTCCTGGACATTTTTATAACATAAAATGATCACATGGTAACTGTATGCACAAGCCCCCATACACCAAAAAGGAACAACATTATCACCCAGCAGCATCATGTGATAGGTGGTAGCACTGCCTTCTCAGCTGGGCAATGGAAAGCATCAGCTGAGTGCTTGGTTGCCTATCCCTGAAGAAGCACCTCCACAAGCAGCACAGAAGTAAGGGTAGCGTGGTGGTGTTGCCATCCTTATTTTTACAATGGGATTATGCGCATGAGGATTTGACACAAAATCATTCTTCTAATTGGTGACCTTGTACTGAGCTAATATGATATTAATTCAGTGCTTCTACAAGCTGTAACAAGCTACAGAGCAAAGCAAAAATGAACGAAAGAAAGAAAACTGCCAACAGCAAGCTAGCTAGCACTTGCTGTTGAGGGGGTGAAACAGGGAGGAGTGGGAGGAGACAGGTTTGAAAGATGTGCTGCCTGCCATGAGCAAATTCCTCAGAGCATGCTGCTGGTGGGCAGTTCTGCCTTCACAACAGAACCCCTGGCAGCAGCTGCTGCTCTTTCCTCTCCTTGCAGCTGGGGAGAGAGGGTGCTGGCCAAAGAGACAGCTCTGAAGGCAGCAGTCCCTGTATGAATCGGGTACAGCCGAGTTTTAGTTTAAAAAAAAATGTAGGGAAGGCCAGAATAAAGCTGAAAAGGGGATTGTTCCAGCCCAAGCAGGACATCTAGTCACCCTAACTTAGAGGCACCCTGTGAGTCATGTAGAGGCAGAGCAGACCTTGTGTGCCCTGGTGTGATAGTTGCAATTCTTTGCTCTTACTGAAACTAGTATGTAAAGAAATGGATATCTTTCCTGTTTTTGGTAAAGTTTAACACACTGTCTGTAAATACTATGATCCCTCTCTGTTTTGTGACGTTAAAACCAGAACTAGTGCTTGATAGTGCAATGGAAATTAATGTTTGTGGACATTTTAATTTCATTACTTTTGTCTGTTAGATAATGAAGAGTTTAGTGCAGTAAGTTCATAAGCATTAAACTAGACATCAGCTTGTCACTTTAAAAGCCAAGACAGTTACTGGCACCTGTTATCTCATGGCACATAATGCTAAATACTTATTTGCAAATTCAGGAACATTAGATCTTTGATTATAAAGCACTTCATAAAATAGATCTTGGTGCACAGACTTGTATTTATGACTTTCAGTGGCATATAAAATAAAAATACAGAAACATAAATATTTGGTAAGAGTTCGAGTTCTTTGTAAGGTATGTATTCTGGAAACTTCACAAGACAAAGATGATTAACACCAACAATTTCAGATAAAAACTTTAAAAGCGGTTTATAGAGGTCATGAAAAATACTAATGAACATCAAATTACATAAACTTTTATGTTATCCCTTTGAAGACTTAAGTAAACATGATAATATAAACTCAACAAAACAAAACAGTCTTTCTACCACCCACATAAAGAACAAAAATCTTGGTTCTTTTTTTTTTTCCCCTAGCTTCTCTCCCTAGAATCTGAAACAAGGTTCGACGAGCAGCTTTTGAGAAGCAAAACTATTTACTGCGACTCCAGTCTGCCCTATGCCATTATGAAGACTTACAATAAAAGAAATTAAAATTCATTAATTTATTACATGTCCTCTGTTATAAAAAATTAGCTTGCATAAGCAGCATTTAACCTAACAGATTAATTGTAAAGGCAATTATAAGGGGAGCTAGTCTTGTACTTCCCCAACTCCTCAAACAAAAGATAGTGAACATATCCATCAACGCTCAGGAAAAAGTCTGAAAATATATTGTTTTGTAATAGTGCCACTATTATGAAAGTTTCATATGGAAAGCAAAGTATTTTTTAGTACATGCAACATCATTTGAACTCAAAGGTCCCACACATACCCCTTATAGGAAACAGTAAAATAATTCAACCTAAAAGTCACACGAACGTAGAAATTTACAGTGAGATACAGAGCAGAGAAGTATTACAAATGCATTACCAGATGTAGATGAGAAATGAAGTGTTTGGCCCCCAATGTCAAATAAGTTTGCCACACTATATGAGATCTAAAAGCACCTCCAAATTTCTTTATCCTGAGTATCCATTCTTCTTTTGCAAGAATGGCTGGTCTAACAACTCTTCATCTCTTAATTTCCATAATAAATAGGATTTAAGAAGAGTGGGTAAACATACATTTGGCTGTTTAGGATAATAAATCTGAGACATACTAATGACATCACAGAATGTTTTATAAAAATTCAGACACTACACTAAGTTTTTTTGTTTTCATTGTAGATGCTATAAATTAGGCATATGTCTGTATGGCCGTGTCTACACTTGGCCAAAATTTCAAAAGAACCATGCTAATAGCCAAATTGAAGAATACTAATAAGGTGCTGAAATGAATATTCAGCGCCTCATTAACATGCTGCTGGCCATGCCGCGTTTTGATTGTGTGTAGCTTGTCTACACGGGGCCCTTTTCGAAAGGACCCTGCAAACATCGAAATCCCCTTATTCCTGTTATTTTTCATTATGTGATCTTATGATCATTTTATGTGAGAACTTAAGATGTTTGGTTTTTTAATGCATATTTTATAAGTATAGCTTAGAAAAAATTATATAAAACCTTTTCCTGGTAAAATCAGAAAAACTGTGTACATTTTGGGGAATGGGTTCTTGGGTGCTGTAACTTATAACTCGACTAAACTTGTGAAGCTATGTTTATTTACAAAGGATCAGGACCTATAAATATAATTCTTATGTTTAACTTCAAAAATGTCTGCTATATATCATTCTTACTATGTTCAGTGTCCCACCCCATCCAAGCAGTACGTCTATGGATCAGTAAGCAAGGCTGAATTCTGTCATCTGTTGCTTTTAGTGGAAATATTGGTCTATTATCAAGACTATTATAGAACAATTGTACAATTTAGAGAATTTTGACATTTCTGAAGGTATTTCTTGCACTGTGGGGACAAATACACATTCAGAAGTGCAGTTGACAGATAAACTTTGAAGAATTTGGCTCAGGGCTTTTTTCCCTTTCAACTGAGAAGCCTGCGATTTATACACTACTGTAGGAACACTTTATGACTTACGAGTTCTCTAACTCTGTGTGTGTGTGTGTGTGTGTAAAATTTACACATTTTCCGGAGATAATTATTGGTGTGTAGTAGTTTTACTTGATTCCTCCAGCTATAAGCCAGTGTTAAATTTCTGCTGTAAACCCACATCTAGAAATAAAAGTGTAATTAAAAATCAGAATTTAATTTTTGGCCAATTTAGTCACAATAAATTATATAATAATTGCATAGAAAAATATAAATTAGAAACTTGCTACATTTCTATGGTAATGGTGTAGTCTCTTGCTTAAGTGAGTTTGTGGCACAGCCTGGTGTTTAAATGTGAATTTCTTTTTTCCTTCTTAACTCCAGTATCTTCTGCAGATTTTCATAAGAATCAGATCTGGTCCTATGGTATGGTATGCATTAAATGCCAAAATCCAAAACTGGCAGGGTTTGTTAAATGCATTGTACACTATCTAGAAAAGGTATCAGAGGGAATCTTTTGCTTAATACAAATTATCTTGTATTGAATAATAGTAAAATATGTTATCAATAGAAAGCAGAGTGTATATTTAAAGTAGAAAGGGAATTTAGGTGGAAGTTCTGAAGAAAATTATGAAGAGTAAAAAATGGATATACTAAAATGTCTATGTGCAAATGTAAGGAATATAAAACAAACAAGAAAATAGTATTACTTAAATATGATGTTATAATGATAGTGAGTCTTATAACTGAAATATCAATACAGATTACTTAAATAGGAGAGCGGAAAGGGAAGAATTAGCAGAGCAGAAGCTTTCTGTGTCTCATATTTTAATACCCCCATTACTAAGTGAAGTTCTTTGAATAAAGATAAAAAAAATGAAGAATAAATGAAGAAATAAAAAAGGGAAGCATCACATCATCATCATCACAAATATTGTCACATAGCTTGAAAACTGGCTGCAGGCATTTTTTTATATAAAGCATAAATGATCAAATGTAACATTGTGAGTGTAGGGGAGACCTATCTAGAGTGCAGTGCATCAGGAGCATATATTAGGTATGTTCTTCTTTAGTATTTTTATATCTTAATTAATATAATGAAATAAAATGCATAAATAGCATGTTAATGAAATTTACAGGCAATACTACGTTGAAGGTAGTTGCTGACAAAGGAAACAAAAGAGATTGCAAATATGGGACGCTTCAAATGAAAAAACTACATTTTAACACAGCTTAATTTGACTCTTTTATTTAATGAGAAGGGGAAACCTGGAAAGCGCTAATGCTGAGAGGACCCTAAGAGCAATACTGGACAACAAATGACACAAGAGTTTACATCTTGATATGGCTCCAGAAAGCACAGATTCAATTTTGAATTGCAGATACAGAAGTGTCATGTAACAGAGTGAAGGGGTAATAATCCCTGTTGTGGTGACTCTGTTTGGGCTGCATCTAGAGGATTAGGTTGAATTTTGGACATCTCATTGCCAGGTATATAAGGACAAATGGGAAGGAGTTTATAGAATAAAAAATAGATTAGAGGCTGATGGGGTTTGCTTTTGGAAAAGGTTAAAGGTTTCTGGCTCAATGAAAACTAAGAGAGGCTATGGGCCTTTTAAATCTTTGAGGGCGTGTTAATGCCACGGTGGAAGAAGAATTATTTCTCTCTTCATTGGGGAGCCACAATGAATAGCATGAAATTAGACTGGCTGTTAGGTTGTAGGATAGTATCCAAATGGGAGCAGAAGAAGTGCCATTGCCTTGGATTTTTAAAACTGGACTAGGCAAAATATGAGTACATATACAATAGGGATCAGTCCTGCGCTGACAGGGAGACGGACTATAAACCAAACAGGCTGTTTTTCAATTCTAACATCAGTGAATCTATGCCCATGTGCCCTTATGTCCATAAAGCACTAGTAACTGCATAAATCAGGTCCTCTGTCTGTTGCTCAGGAGAGTAGTAGAGGTTATTCTGTCCTGCTTTAGTCATTAATTTGTTTGGTGGGGAGGGAGAAAAATTTGCTGCCAATCCTGTCAGTTTTTCTTAGTGCATCCGAAGCCACATAGCAAGATTTGGTTCTTTCGCTTCAGTATTAGTCACTAAAGGGATTTTTTAAATTATGTGTTTTCGGTGAAGTGCTTCTTTGTTCCCTTCCATGTGACACTTAGGGACCAAAATACAGACCCAGTTTTCAGAACAGATTGCTCATTAGTTTTTCAAGTTGTTGTGCTAATAATGCAAATTATACTGTGTGCACTCTCTACATGAAGATGTATGTTGTCATCTTTGCGTTCTGATGGGTCTGAAAGCCCACAAAAATTCCTGTTTGCTAAATATGTTTAGTTCTAGCTCCCCTTCTACACTTTTCAAGGTCGTCTCCACTGGGAAAAGGAGATTATCTGTCAGTCCTTGTGCAGCCATCAGCTCTTAACCCCCATGCTCCTGCTCTCACTTGTCTTCCACTTCAACCTTGCTTTCCCATGTTTCTGTCACCTGTATTTATATAGATACCTTCTCTACTTCCTCTCTCATCTGGAACAAAACTGTCCACTGTGGTTCTAATTTCTTTTTAAGAGCCTTTGTAATTTCTCTCTTTGGAGAGATGCCTCCAGTTCGTCAATTTAAAATTAGCATTTCTGGAAGCCCCTGAAGGTATCACCCGGAGAAACAAACCATACATAAAGCTAGAACAAAGTCAAAGGCAATAAGGGGTCAAGTTTTCAGATGTTCATTGTACACAACCAGGAGCAGATTTTTAAAAGACCTCAGAAACTCCTGTTGTAACAGTAAGGGTACGTCTACACTATGAGATAAATTCAAATGTATTAATATTGATTTTGTAATTCTGGAATTTATTAATTCAAATTTTACCATCCTCACCTCCCATGTGCTCCTCACAAAGTCGACTCATTGCTGCCACAATCAAATTGGCAAATATTGACTGTTGCACTAGTGCGTTGTGGGAACCTATCCCCTAGTTCCCTCATCCCCATACCATTCTGGGTATGCTTGCTGGTCTTTGACAGCATCTTCCCACATTGCATTTTCTTCATTCCCCTCCCGTGCTAAGCAAACATCCATTTTTCCTATTGAAAGGAAGGAAAAGTAGGGCATCCACACAGATGCCAAAAAAAGTTTACAGAAATGTCTTTCTTCTGTAGCTGAATGCTCAGTTTGCCATCCACTGTGTCTCCCCTCCTGTGATCACATCTGATCACTGAAAACAATACAGGGATCCTGACTGTATTCTCAAAGTTAGAAGAAGAAGAATAGAAAAGTCTAGAAAAAATATTTTTGACATTATTGAAAATAATACCGGGACCCCAATAAGTCTGAAGAAAGAAAAGGTAGGAAAGTTTTTTGTAAAAAAACAGTTACTGATGGGGAGTGTCTTTGGCTTTCCAGTGCACTGTAAGGCTTCTGTGCAATGACTGTGTTCTCGACTGGCCATCCACTGAGAGTCCCACCTCCTGTCATTGCACATGATCCCTGAAAATAAAACAGGGGCCTGGACTGTATTCAAAAGAGAGAAGAAAGAGGATAGAAAAGTCTAGGAATAAATAGGCAGTGCAGAAAAAAATAACAAGTTTCTAGACAGATCTATGAACTCCCTGCAGGGGCTATTTGTAATGGATAGATGCGGTCACAGTGCTAATAGCAAAGAAGGAAAGACATTTCTCAGGTTCTCATACAAACATGAACTGACAGCTGAGGGCATACTTTTCCCACTTTGAAATTCACGATCTTCGTGTTACCTAATTAACTGGAGAGCAGTGGCCAGAGAGGTGCACTGAGGTGTATTGTGGGTTACACACAGGACGCCTCTGGAGGCTAATAAATTCAATTTTAAGACGTGGTGCTTCCACATTGGACTTTAATCGAACTTCTGAATTCGAGCTTGATGCTATACCTGTCAGGTAACTGCAGTACTGTAATCTTGATATTAGTATTCCCTAAATTGGGCTAATGGTATTTACAGGGAAGACAGTCAGATGGTAATATTAAGCTAACTGCCTTAAATTCAAATATATCTCATAATGTAGACACAATCTCAGAGAGATTTTCAAGTGTTCTCACCCATTGTGCTGGTCTGTTGAATACCTGGCCCTGTACAACTACAGAAAATTACTACAGGTTGAATTTCTCTTATCTGTTACCCTTGAGACCTGACTGGTGCCGGACGAGAGAATTTGCCAGACCATGGCAGGTCAATATTGTCTAGCAGCCTTACCAAGACTTTCACTGCTTACTGGATTCTTAGAAGACATGTAGGGGGTAAATTACAGCTAAATAACAGCACAGAACACTGAGAGCCAGGACTGGTGTCTGGAAACAAAATTTATGGGACCACAGGAAATTTGGCAACACCCATAATAAATGGTCATCCAGCTAACTAAAATCATGCCAAATTATGGATGTTGCCAGATGAGACATATGGGTTAGAGAGGTGAAGCCTCTAGTAAGGAGGATTAGCCAGCTAGGACAGATTTCCACATTTTTATATAGCATAATATTAATTAAATTGTAAGATCATTAAGCATGTTTTCCTTTCTGTTTAGAAAGCACCTAATGCATTTTAGATATATCTGAAAGGAGGGTGTCTTGCTTAAAAAAGATCAAGAACAAAATTCTTTATTTCAGAGTTGACTGATGTCCTACGGAGAAGAGAACACAAAATGAATGAGTGTTTTCATGCACAAAATGTATATTATCAGTCTGTGCTTATTTTGGCCAGCTTCCTGTTAGAAGTCAATTTTAGCAATAAGGCCCAGTTCACTCTCAACTAGAGTCTGGCAGCAGAAGCCAGACTCTCAGTTTAGGAGCTCCTTTCCCTTTGACAGCTTTCTTTTTTCTGGGCTTAGTCTGCACACCGACCAACTTTTATATTTGTATAGAAGTGTCAGCACGCTTGAGGGTGGCTCAATCCCCAAGTCTCATTTTGGCTTTCTCGTAATCTTTTTCCTAGCTGCTCTGTGGGAACACAGCAGCCAGTCCCTTCTCTCTGAAGGCCCTGTGGCTGCTTCAGTATTCTGAACAGGAAAATTTGCATCCTATGTACTATGGGGGAAAGATGAAATCCTCCCATAGTATTTAGAGCTTGTTAGAAAATTTTCGGCATAATTTATTCATGGAAAACAGAATGAACACACACACTCTCTCTCTCTCTCTCTCTCCCCCCCCTAACTCTGTGTGTATAGATGTATGTCTTTTTATTGCTAAAAACAGTAAAAATAGAAGAGAAATTTTAACCAGTTCTGTTAGTACTGCTCATTTCCTAATACTTGTTGATAGGGCTTCATTATGGATATAGTTTTGTTAACTCAGTCAGCGGTCATGGTAAAATATATAAAGTCATGGCATGGTCATAGCAGGGCTGAAGCCAAAACTGAGCCCCGCTACGGGGGGTGGGGGTGGGGGTGGGGGTGTCTGAAGTTGAAGCTAGGGACGTCATGGGGATGTATTACAGATACAGAATCCATGACCAAATCATAGCCTTAGGCATGGCACTATTACAGAGTCTAAGTATGAGGTTTTAGCAAATTGGAGGTATATTTATTACAGGTAAACAGAAAATCTTTCCGTACATTTTTGTTTCTTAGAGACCCTTATTAAGATGCTATCCAATGTGTACAAGTACATGTTCTCAGCATAGTTACATAAACTTATTATCTTTTAGTGATTATTTGTAGAACTGTGGATATTTTGTAGCCAAGGGGATTATTCTCCTATTTAATGTCTAACCAAACTATATTTGTTTTTATAAAAGTATAGTTTATTTTTCCATAGAATTTTTATTTTGAGTAGTTTGAGCATTTTACTAGTGCTGAGGGATATTATCCCTACTTTACAAATTGATAAACCAAGGAACAAATAATGTCTGAGCTTAATCACACATGAACAGGGCTGGCCTTAGGGCAAGGTAAGCAAGGTGGTTGCCTTTAGCCCCATGCCTTCAGAGTTCCATGTTCCAATAAATTATAGCATCCACCTCCCATTGTGTGGGCCCCACTGTCAGCATGCTGCCTTGTGCCCCTCAAACTATTTGGCTGGGGCTGCATGTGAAGTCTGTGGCTGATGTCTGAATAGAACCCAAATCTCTTGATTCCTAGTCCTGTGTGTTTAACCACTTCAGTATTCATCCTCAATCTAGTTTACTAAAACTTGTTGAGCAGATCAATATTAATACCTCCTTTAATTTCATCTATGAAATATTATTTACCCAATCGCCAGTCTTTCCAGATTATTCAAGTCAAAATCACTGGTGTGTTTGTCACACAAAATTTATTCTATTGAGCATATCTTTCCTGTTTTTGGTAGTGGTTTTAGAGCTATTCTGGGGCTGATGGGTTGAAATGGAGTGGACTGTGAAATAGCAAAGTCAAAGATACAGTAAAGACACGTGACTACCAAATTTAATGTTTTTTTTGGCCACAAGATAATGTTTCTGAATTCATAAGTTAGTAGTTTCTTACTATTGAGCAGTAAAGCATAAACAAATTGTTATAAATGGCAAAATCAAGTTTAATAGAGATAACTATTAGGTCTATTCAGCAATTAGTTTGACTAATTCTTCTAGAGATGTTCCAGTGGGTGCTCTACTCCAGGTTAGCACTTCAACTAGTGTTTGAGAGACCCAGCCTCCTCAATTCCTTATCAGCCGTTCCAGGCCTGAGTGGTCCAATTGAAAACCTTTGTTTCAAATAAATAAGTGTAAAGATAAATTAGTAAGTTTACATGATGTATTTATGTTATTGTGGTAGTTTTGGACAACTTAAGTTTCCATTGTTAGAATTACATCCCTATATATATATATATATATATAAATTTCCATCCTGTAGTACAGTTAGCATTAGGTTAGGAATATCCTGGTTTATCAGGTTTTTAAAGGTGGGCAACAGGTAGACAGATGATGCCTGTTGCAGATGGGCATGCTCAGTGTGTTAGGTGCTTGGAGGAACCTCATATTCCACAGAAATGTGCCAGTTATAACAAGCTGAAGGCAAGGGTAGAGACCTGAGACTTAAATCATCATGATAGAGATGTTCTTAAGACCAGTCTCTGATCTGGGGCAGGAGCCTTCTTCCCAGTGAGGGTAACAGTTTTCCCCATTACCAAGTTCCTAGAGGCCAAAAAAACCAGAAAAAAATCCAGCCATCTTCCTTGCCTCAGAGAGAGCAGACCAACACAAAATGGTCACCAACCAAATCAATCTCATCGGCGCTGGATATGCTGTGTCTTGACACACCTGTGACACTTTGGGCATCTCTGGTTCAAAAAAGAGCTAGATAAATTCATGGAGGATAGGTCCATCCATGGCTATTATACAGGATGCGCAGAGATGGTGTCCCTATTTTCTGTTTGCCAGAAGCTGGAATGGGATTACTGTCCTGTTCATTCCCCCATAAGCAGCGGGCACCGTCCACTCTCGGAAGACAGGATACTGGGCTAGAGAGACCATTAGTCAGAGCCAGTATGGCTGTTCTTATAGTTAACACAATTCACATTAAAATTTGAATCCAGATTTACTCTAAATTCTTATAAAGTACTGTTGTAGACAAGTGTTAAGCAAATTCACATCACAGATGGAAAGCCAGATTGTGATGTTTTCAAATAATTGAGAAGTGTGTTGTCAGAAATGCTGCTATTTCAAATCTGAAACACTGTACATACACATAGGTTTTTCCTCTGCAGTTCATGTCATGGGTGGGGGCTGGTGCTCAAAGAAACATTTACTAGGTCTGAGGTCCCAGTTAACTAGTGCTGTAGGACTCAACCTGAAGAAAATGTAGTGCTAAAGGGAGTTGGCAACTATGTGACTGGGGAATGTTCTAATAACCGATATTTTGGAGAAGGAGATTTCAATGCAAATATTATATGTGAAAACATCCCTTTGGACCTTATGCTATTCTTATTAGGGTATGTCAGCTTTATAGAAAGCTCTCAGACATATGTAGGAATAGGGAAAACTTTCTCTTTTGGTAGCAAAGTGGATAATTTGCCAGCATTTGAAAGCCTAGATTATTTTCTCTGTATGTAAATGATTCAGAAATGTGATAAGTATTGAAATAACTTACATAAGTCAAGAAAATCTAACATACTTTAAAAATGTTTATAGACCATAGCCTCACTGATGAAGACTGGAGAATAATAATAAAAAATATATTACCATAACCTATGTAATTGAAAGCAGCAAAACATCATTGTTTAACTTTGCTTCATAAACAAAACCATGCATTTTTCCATGAAATGCTGTGTTTTAACATATTTTTAAATCCATGTTTATTGTAATTTTTATATCTAGATTTCTTATAACCATTTATTTTGATTTTTTTTTAAATTTATGTAAGTGTAGGCTGAATGATTTTTTTTTCCAAAGAAGAACAAAAGTTCAGTGTTATATGCTGAATCTGTAAGCACTTTCAAGGACTATTCTTTGACATTACAGTGTTCTGAAATGTCAAACTATTGAATTAAAAGAAGTGCGTAGTAGAAAGATTTTGTTAATCAAAGCACTGATAAAATAAATGTACATCTTTCATGGCTGCGGAGACAGATTGCATTTTGTTCTTACTGGATCAGGACCCTAACTAGTTACTGTAAAGTCTGTTAAAGTAATACTAAAAATTACTTTCTTGACTTCTCTGTCACTTGATGACTACACTCTGAAATGTTTCTGGCTATAACTCAATGCTGCTTCATGTAGCAGTGCATTTTTCTGGGCAAAAATTTAATCTGCATCTTTAAAATTTTTGGCTTTCTTCTGATTTTAACTACGAATGTACTTTATCTCAGCATTTAAAAATGTAATAAAGTACACAGACATTGGTATAACTTTTTGTTTTTAATCCTTCCATTATATATATCAGAGTTGTTTCTTTAGGGATACCAGATTCTCGAGTATGTTTGAGATGTGTCTGAAATGGACCATCTGAAGTGTGGATCAGAACATATGTAATGAGTCACACTAACCAATGTAAAATAAATTGTGTGTAAATAGCCATGTATGGTATTTGCATTTGAGCTATTCGTAATATTGTCTTTGTCAGCTGAGTAGTTAATTTTTGTATCCATTATGATTGTGTTACTCTGGTTGGAGGTTAAAAATTCTTAGTCATAAAATCCAACTCCAAAAACACTTTCCGAAGAAAGAAACCTGCTGAGGGAGGAGGGAGGCTGGAAATTCTCTGTTCATAGGCATATATTTTCTGTTGCATAAATGTGTTTTCTGTTAGATCTTTCTCAGATTCTGTTATCTTTTCATTCTTCTTCATGAGACGTCCCTGTGTATGTGCCATTCCAGTGCTGATGCACCCTTATGCCACTGATGAGAGATTTTTACAGTATTGCCTGCATAGGCTGCACATTCATGGTGCCTGCCTCACTCTCCTATAGTGTCTCAATAACATTCATGTGTGGCCTGGGCTCCTCACTTACTTCTGTACCGTCCCTGCCTTGAGATGAAGTTTAGCAGTCTTGCTCAAGAATTTTTGCTTTTAGCTATATGGTTGTGTATGCAGTTTGCCCAGTATCTTAGTCAGATAATTTTTGTTTCCTCTCCCCCTTGTCTTTCCCTAAGAAAACAGTTTTCCATCCCAGTTTTTTCTTTCAGTTCATATTGTGCCTGGCTAACCAGGTTTTAAGAGAGATACTTATAGAGACAGGCCATCCCTTAGCAAACCACTTCAATATTCCTACTACCTATCCAAACTTTTGAACACCATTTGCTTCCATTCTACCACTGGTGAGCCATCACTGTGGACAGGTGAGACCTAGAGGTCATTCAGTTGGGCTATTTCATCCCCTTCCTGTCCAGACCCCAACTTCTCCAATCCATTTCTCTTCGGGGACACTTCTCATGACCACTTACTCCACCAAGAAGTGCAACATCTTCTGTAAATAGGAGCAGTAGAGAGGAAAGATATTTTAATCCATTATTTTTTAAAAGAAAAGTGGGAGATGGTGACCCATTCTCAACCTCTGATGACTCAATGAGTTAATCAAACAACAAAAATTTTAAATGGTTACCCCCACAATCATAATTCTGGCTCTGGAGCAGAGAGAATGGTTTTTAGCCCTTGACCTGCAGATGTGTATTTTCATGTAACTATGCATCCTGCTCACAGGCTTTATCTCAGACTTGTTATAGGCTCAGATCACTACCAATATGAGGTTTCTGCCCTTGGCCTCTCAACAGCACCCCTATCTTCTCCAAAATTCTTGGGGTGGTAATGGGCCACCTAAGGGGAAAAAAAGGAGTGATATTTTTTCCTTACTTGGATGACTGCCTATTCAAAGCACAGATTCCTGAGGAGATGATCCAAACCCATTCAGATAGTAATTGTATACCCACAGGTCTTTGGACTACAAAGAAACAAAAACAAATCCAGATTAAGTCCTGCTCAATGACTGGAGATCATAGGTGCTCACCTTGATTCCATAACAGATACACATTTCTCCCATTCAAGAGATTCAACATCATAACAATTCTGGTTGTCAACTTGCAGAACAGCCCAGAGGCCACTATCCATGACTGTCTGCCATTTCTAGGCTATGTATGGCCTCTTGGACTACAGTGATCAAGAATTCATGCCTATACATTTGGTGCCAACAAGGATGGATGATCACCATCTACAGACCAAACGTGCATTGTCTAAACAGATTTTTAGCCATACCTACTAAAGTCAAGGATTCATTCATATGGTGGACTCACACCTCACAATCTCTGCTCTTCCCACCCACCCTTCTACTATAATTAACACAGATACTTCCCACGTGAACTGGGGTGGGGCCACACAGGCTCACTGTGCCATTCTGGGACAATGGTCCTCTACAGTAGTGTTTCCCAAATGATGTTTTGTGGAACCCTGGGGTTCTGCAAAGTGAAAATAAGGGTTCCACAAGAAAATTCCATTACAATAGCTTACTCCTCTGCAGCTCCCTGAAGTAAATTTAATTGGTTTAATGGCTGGCAAGGTGGTGGGTGGGGTCTGGCCATTAAACCAACTGAATTTAGTTCCGTTATTTCAGTGGTGGCAGGGCAGGGAGCTGCAGAGGGCCCATCACTAACCCTGCTACGCAAGTGGCCACAGCCTTCTGGTGGGTGTGGTTGGCTCACCCCTGCCAGCGGAACACCTCCATGCCAGTCTTCCTTCTGCTGTGTGGATGCTGCCCAGCCGGTGCCACAGATAGGTTAGTCCCAGGGACTGGTTTTGGGCTGAGAGCAGTTAAGCCTGGGGATGGGGGACAGTTTTGTGGGATTGGGATTAAAGCTTTGGGGATGTGGGTGGTTTTGGGGGCTAAAGGCTAAGGTGGGTAAAGCCTAGAGATGGGCGGTGGATTTGGGGTCCCAAAGGGGCAGACGCTGGGAATGGGGTTCCCCAAAATTTTTGTGAGTTTAGAAGGGTTCTGTGGCCAAGTAAAATTGAGAAGCACTGTTCTGCAGAAATCTCACTATACATAACTCCTTTAAATCTCTGAGTGGCCCACAACACCTGTCTCAGATTTCACCCTTACATCAAGCACTAAAACATCAGGATCATGACCAGCAACATTTATGGTTTTTATAAACAGGCAAGAGGGAGCTTGCACCAAGGCCGTGACATTTTGGATTTGGTGCCTGCCAAGACAATATTCAAATTTCAGCCTCCTTCCTACCCAGTTCACTAAACAGCATCTCCAACCACACTAAACACCAGTGAGGTAAAGCTCAGCAGACCTTTTCCCTCTAGATCATGAAAGGGAGGTAAACAATACCATCCTACATATCCAAAATATGGAGCTACCTGCAACTGAATCTTTTTTAGCAACTGCAACCAACAAGAAATACCTGTAATTCTGTTCCAGAGAAAGTCTGGAAGAGCACTTATTGGGAAACACGTTCATGATGAAGTGGAGTGATAATCTACTATAGACTTTCTCCCCTATACCACTTCTCACAAAGTATTACAAAAAATACAACAGATGGAGAGGACGAGGATCATACTAATAGCCTCTATGACCACATCTACATGAAGCTGTACTTGTGGCAGCTCCATGCTAATTAGCAGTCTCACAATTGCAAATAGCTGCTGATCAGCATAATCACAAAAGATTTCGCTCTCGGCAGAGCAAGCTGCCATCAGTAAAGAGGCCATGTGGTTGTATCTGGGATGGCTAAATGCCTCTCTATTGCCAGTCCATTATCCAGGTTTAGCCAGCAGAGGCCTCTTTACAGCTGGCAGCTCCGTCTGCTTAGAGTGAAATCTCATGTGGCTATGCTAATTAGCTGCACCATTATGTTAATGAGCAACTATTTGCAATTGTGTGAGTGCTCATTAGCATGGAGCTGTCAGGAGTACAACTCTGTGTAGATGTGGTCTATATGGCTAGATGGACATGGTACTCATTCATAACAAGGATGTCTGTTTACTTATCAGTTCTGCTCTCCCACTTCTGAATCAATTTATAACAATTCAGGGGTCATCTGCACCACCCCCACATAGTGATGCTACACCCAAAACATGGGTCCTCAGTGGTTCTCTAATGAGGAGGTAGACTGCTCTGAACAGGTACATAGAGTGCTATAACATGGGTGGCACATGTAAATTCTGTTCTGTTATCTACATATGTGGACTACCGTAGATTCACTCACTAGAGTTCTGCCACACAGTTCCTGCTTCCATGTCTCTTTCACTAATATTAAACTATATTTTAGAACTTAAAATGATCTTGGCTCTGCTATAGCTCCATAAAGGTATCTCTGGCAGCAAACACAGCATTTCACCATAAGACTTTATCCACCCCATCACAAAAGAGTTCCTCAAGGGCCATCAGATCATATACCTAGACATCAGATCGCCCACTAAACCCTGGGATCTTTACTTGGCCCTCATATTCTTTATGCAGCAAACATTTCAGCTGCTGGCAACATTTTCCCTCCTACATCTATCCAGGAAAACTGCATTTTTAGTTGTGATTTTATCTGCATGACATGCAGGTGGTCTTGGAGTGCTGATAGTGTGACTACCATACACTATATATTATTTTAAGCACAGAGGCACACTCCAGATGAACCTGAAATTTCTTCCCAAGATGCACTCATCTTTCCATATCAACACACCTATCCACTTACCAACCTTTTTCCTTAAATCACGTCAACACATCTGAATCTATGATTCACAAACTCAACATGAGGAGAGTATTGACCTTTTATCTGGATAGGACTAAGCTGTTTAGAGATTCCCCTAATTTTTTGTTTCAGTTGCAGAGCAATCCATCTCTAACCAGACAAATCCATCTCTAACCAGAGATTGTCTAGTTGGAAAGCAGACTTGATCTGCCTATGCTAGCAAGTGAAGATGAATCCTTCAGCTTTGGTTAGGGCGCACGTGTCAATGTCTGCGGCATTCTTACATAACATTTCCCTCACAGATATTTGCAAAACTGCCACCTGGGTTTCAGAGCACATGTCTGCTAAACATTAGGCTCCTTTCTCAGGGACCCTTGACCAACAGTCAAAGGGGCTGAATTATGCTGTCTCTAGCTTTCTTACCAGATCTGAAGCCACTGTCTCCTTAAGTGATACTGCTGTTCAGTCATCTGGTGTGGCGCATCCACAGGGAGTTCTCTCTGGCTGCGTCTACACTCGCCCCACCCCATCGGAGTGGGCATGGTAATGAGGTAGTTCGAAGCAGGCTAATGATGTGCTGACATGCATATTCAGTACCTCATTAGCATAATGACAGCCATACAAATTTTGAAGTGCAGACTTTGAAATGCAGACTGGCAGTGTAAGTGCCACAAAACTAATTCAGAGTGAGGGAACGTCAAAGTGGGGCACTTATTTCAAAGCTGCCTGCATCTACACTGCCAGTCTGCATTTCCAAGTCTGCACTTTGAAATTCATGTGGCCACCACTGTGCTAATGAGGTGCTGAATATGCATGTCGTCGCCTCATTAGCCAGCTTCGAACTTCCTTATTACCATGCCCCCAAATGTAGAAGCAGCCTCTCTCTCTTTCTTTCTCTCTCTGAAAGAGGAAGTTACTTCCCTGTCCAGTAACTGATATATCTTGATGTAAAAGACAAGTATCAGAATAGTAGCTGTGTTAGTCTGTATACGCAAAACCAACGAGAAATCCTGTGACACCTTATAGACTAACACATTTTTTTGGATCGTAAGCTTTTGTGGGCAAAGATCCACTTTGTCAGATGCATGTCATGCCTGCATGTATCTGGCGAAATGGGTCTTTGCCCACGAAAGCTTACAATCCAAAAAATGTGTTAGTCTATAAGGTGCCACAGGACTTTTTATTCTTCTTGATATGAGTATCTCTGTGTGAGCTCCACTACATGCTCTCCTCCCTTCTACTTCAGAGTTTGGAGCAGTCTCCGTTGTAGAGAAATAGCTGAGGAATCGGGGTTGAGCAAATGCTATTGATGCATTGCATTGTACGAAGGGCCCATGTGGATCCTGCTATAAAAATGTCTGAGCAAAGGTGCAGAGCCACACCAACGTGTGGAGTTGGGCACCCACAGAGACAGTCATCTTAAAGAACATCAGTTAGTGCACAGATGAGTAACTTCTTCTTAGAATGTTATAATAATTTGCAAAATGCTGTTTGGAAATTAGTTTCTTCAAATACATAAACTTTCTACTACATAAAGAATGAAAGAAATTGTAATTACAAGTTGTGCTTTTCTTGGGTTTTGCTTTTAGAGGAAAATGAAAATATTTTTTTTATTTACTTTGCTGGAATATAGTGATTCATGATATAATGTGATAGAAATTTCAAAAAAACAAACTAAGGCTAAGTCTACACTATTCCAAAACTTCGAAATGGCCATGCAAATGGCCATTTCAAAGTTTACTGTGAAGTGCTGAAATACATATTCAGTGCCTCATTAGAATTAGGGGTCGTTTTCGAAAGAGATAGATAGCAGATAGGAATAAGGGGATTTCAAAGTTGGTGGGGTCCTTTCGAAAAGGACCCACTTCTGGACGAGCCGTGCGGTGGCAAGCCACAGCACTTTCGAAGTGCCACGGCTGCTGGCATTCTAACGAGGTGCTGAATATGTATTTCAGCACTTCATTAGTAAACTTCAGAATGGCCATTTGCATGGGATAGTGTAGACAAGGCCTAAGAGGAGTCGAACAAAATTAGTTTTAGGGATTATCTGTATTAGTCTATGTAACCAACCAGGCTCGGGTTCCCCAGAAACGAGGCTGCACCCAGAAGGTGAGTGCTATATTTGGTTTATTGAAAGCGCATGACATCTGTGACGGGAGCCCCAGAGATGCCGCAGTCACCAGTGGGGGAAAACCCGACGCATCGGAGCTTCGCTCAGGGAGAGGCTCTGTAACAGGCCTCCTAACACTAGCTGATAAAGCTGAACTTGTTAACATAAGATTGCCTAAAATTGCCTATGCATTTCTTATCAGTATTTCTTGTGGCCTACTGCCAGCGTAGCCTTGAAGTCTTGGCAAGCGCGCCTTGTTCTGCAGTAGTTCCCATGGCAGTTATTTTGCAGCTTTTCACCTTGCACAGACTGGTCTGTTTAGATTCTGCTGAGGATTCACAGAGGGGCTGGACTGCACTATTGACCGTTACAATGTCTTCTCGCACTCTACAGTCTACATCTGCAAAACCAGCAAAGAATCCTGTGGATCTGTTAATCTCTAAAGTGTCACAGGACTTCTTGTTAGTTTTGTAATACTAATTTTAGGATTCAGAGAACCAGTATTAAAAAGTGTTTCATGTTTAAATATTTTAAAACCCCATATAAATCCAAAGCAGAGTGGAAAATATGTTGAGCTAAACTAATTTTATTAACAAATGCTTTTAAGCTTTCACAAGAAGGCCAAAGGACAATTTCTCTGGAAAATTCTGTTACACCTTAATGTAGATCTTTGAAGGCGCTATTTTGAAAAGTTGTCTTTATTATATTGTTTTCTTGCAAATTCCAGAATACTGTCTCTTAGTTTTAATTTGGGTAATGAAAGTTCTTCTTTATTTGAAAATATAGGTTTTTGTAGAATTACAAAGAATTTTGGCAGATGAGATTTAATTTAATCTGTTGAGTACTCAAGAACCATTCCTGAGACAGTGACCAAAAAAGTGACAGGATTAGCACTTGCAGTTTATTAACAGGATGCCTAATAGAAAATATTATAATCAGAGAAAATAAGGCTTTTAAAATATAAATAATATCAATTTTAAATTAGGAGAATATGCAAATTTATTAAAATACCAAAAGTTTAAATGAATTTATTTTTACAGAGATAATGGTGCAGCAAAGGTAGATAGGGATTATCTGTTAACAAGTAGATGGTAATGCATGTCCCACCTTGCCATAGGCATTCATGTGAGAAATAAAATTAACATCACTAATGGGCTAGACTGACTGCTAGTATCTGATTATATATATAAAATATGCACACACCTAAATTGTGAGAGAGAGCAGTACTCTTTCATAATCTATGTAATTGTCAATTTAAAAAGCCTGTGAAGAACTAGTTAATTTGATAAAACAAAGCAGCCCAAATGTAGCACTTTAAAGTCTAACAAAATGATTTCTTTAGTGATGAGCTTACATGGGACAGACCCACTTCATCAGATCAATCTCATTTCCAACACAGACTGACATTTATAAGTACAGAGGACCAAAAAAAAAAAAGCAATAAAAACTGACACATCAAATACATAGGAAGGGGATGTTACTTGTCCTACCTGTGACATCTCCTCCCACCCCTCATCCCCCTCCTATGTATTTGATGTGTCAGTTTTTATTGCAATTTTTTTGATACTCTGTACTTATTTCCAATACAGAATGACATTTATAAGACTGATCTGGTGAAGTGGGTATGTTCCACAAGAGCTCATCACTGAATAAATCATTTTGTTAGTCTTTAAAGTGCTACATTTCGGCTATTTTGTTGGAGTACAGACTAACATGGCTACTTCTATGTTACTAGTTAATTTGATGTGTTACAAGATTTTAATATTTAAGCATACTAAGTCCTTTTGCCCTCCCTAAACCTACTGAGAGATGTGTCCAAGATAGCTAACCATGAGATCTTGTCTCTGCTGGCACATCATTATTAAACACTTGTCCATTTCCACTTTTTACTTTAAAAAAAGTGTTTTTTTTTCTTTGTTTGATGTTTAATCTGAATAATTTTAATGGTGTTATCCCAGATTAGGCCAGTACCAGTGTAAGAGGAGGCAAAACAGGCCATTTGTATGGTGCTTTATCTTTGCGCCATGAATTGAATGATCTACCTTAAATCAGTTGTCATTCAGTAGGGATGGTTTTCATTTGCTGCATTTTCTCTTTACCTCTGAGAGAAGAATTTTGTTAAATGCTGTAATATTTTAGAACATGTTTTCTTGGTTAGGTTGGATTATATTTTGAAATTAGTTTTTAAGGGGAAGGAAATCATGTAAATGCTTTGGAATTCGGGTAAGCATTGCATATAGGAAATAAGTACCTTAATTTGGGGTGCCTACAATGGGTAGGTCAAGCTGATAACAATAAAAGAGCACACCTTGACTTTAAATAATGATTACATATTTTTGCAAACACTCTCCAGGTATTTTCCCCCCCTCCATTTGAAAATACATTTTGATGAAGCTGAAACATGCAATGGCTTAGATATTCCACAGGGGGTCATGAAGTAGTTATTGGAATTATTAATACTTGGATGAAAGTAAAGAAACCGGGTATGTACCAGTTAATATAATTTTGGATGTGACTATTACCATGCCATAAAATGAAAATTCTCAACTCATTAACACATCTCCTATTTTTGTTTCTGTATAATAATATACAACTGAACAAAAATATTACTATGTGTAAAATTGAGTTCACTTACAGTAAAAAGCTGATCTACATAGTATCTTCCCAGTGTCTTGTCCAGCCCCAGACGCTTTGCTTCATCAAGGAAAGATAGTTATCCATTAATACTCAGGGAGCTGAAGTATGTAGTCACTCTTGAGCTATAACTCTTTATACAGGGCCAACTACCAGATATAGAGCATGAATCAGGTCAGAATTTGTCCAATTGCTGTGATGCATATTTCTGTGTTTAAATACAAATATGGTAATCTTGTCAACAGTTCCACTGATCATGATGATGAAAATGTATGATGTATAGGTGGCGTGCCTTTTCTAAAGATAGTATTTTACTGTGTCACAGAACAAGTAGGGATTTCTTACCCATAGTAGTGTCATTTAATCACATCATTGTGCTGTAAAAAGTTGAAATCATGATATAATTCTGGTATAGTATTATCTGACATATTGACCTAACCTGGGGGCTAGCAACCAAAATAGAAAGAAGAGCCATTTTTTCCAATTCATTAAAAAACTAAATAATTCAAGAGCTGTAATGCATGAGACAGTTCTTAATAAATAACGTAAAACCATACTTTTTGTAACCCTTATTTTAAGAACTGTGCACACAATGGTTGGTAATGGGATACATGTTTCTTGCAGGACGTTCACAAACCTTTTACATATTCTATTTCCTCCCACTTTGCATGTGGGTTTGTACCACTGTTTTCCTGACTTTTATTTCTGAATTTTCAGGAAAAATTTTCAGGAAGACAGTGCTTCCAGAAGGAGAATTTCCTTCCAGGAGGTCCCCTGGGGGCCACGCTTCTACACGGCTATTTTAGAGTCTGGAAGAGCTTCTTCTGCACTCCAAATCATGTGACCATATGCTAATGAGGCACTGGAAGTTTACATCTGCACCTCATTGGCAATTTCTGGGCTGTTCATTAGCATGCCACTTCCATAACAAGTGGCATGGCAGAAACAGCCTTTGTGTATGTATCTATATTACACACAAACCCTAACTGCTAACTATAAATTATCTAAAATGTCTTCAATTTACTTTCGTCCTTATTAAGTAAACAAACAGTTTATTTCAGATATTTTTTTTCATGCCAACATGCATTCTGGTTTTGTGGTGGTTATACTTTTTTGCTCATTAAGGGTCAGATTTCAGCTGCCATAAGTCACCTGAATTCAGTACGGTTAAATGGGCAGATAATTTGGCTTTAGGTTTCTGATAAATACTCTAATATACTCGATAATGTAGTTCAGCTATAACAGTAATAGTGGATTCATCCTGCTCCTATTGAAATCTTTGTGCGCTTCTGGTTAAAAGTTGTTTTGCATTTTTGCAAAGTATTGCATTATTGTATGAAGTCAGTGCCAATTTTTCTATAGATTTCAGCAAGATCAGGATCTGGTCTAAAGTATACTCTGTTGGAATCTAAAAAAAATAAAGATTTAAGCCCTGATTCAAGACTGTGATTAAGGGTTTACTTAATTTTAAGCACACACTCTTAACTGCTGTCCTGACTAGGGATGCTTTCTGGAATTGGAGCTTTAATATGAAGTCCTTCAAGAGGAAGACTAATTAGTGAAATGAACTGGAGGTTTTGGCACATAAGGGCACATGTCAAGCTCTGATGAGGTAATCATTTTCACATAAAGACTGGAGCACTGATCCATTTAATGATTTTTCACTGGGACTGGATTTTGAATATAGTACTTACACAGTTTTCCAGATTAATATTAAACTAATGAGAGATAATGTTGGAGCAGCTGCATCAAGCTGTACACTAGACCTTTGTGATTAATGTGAAACACATTGGTCACCCATGAGTTTGATGTGCAATGATTTGAGAAGAGCATTTTTTCCCATAAAGGCCCCACTGAACCATTAGGGTTGCAGTTTCATAGCATATTTCTTTTGGCCAGTTTGCGAGCACCTACATAGTTTTCATATGGGAGGTTAAAATGCTATTTATTATTAAAAATGAGAGGATATACTTAATTTAATCAGTGTATTACTGCTTCAAACCAATGTTTAGTTAAGCATCTCAGAATTTGTTTTAGAAAATGTCACACCAACTTTCTGAATGATTAGCTCTACTATACATTGACAACCTACCTGCTCACAGTTTCCCCATTATTTTTTTCTTTTACTCTTTCAGTACACTGTGGCTATGTCTACACTAGCACACTACGTCGAAGTAGCCTATTTCGAAGTAAGGACATCGAAATAGGCTACTTGGATATGTATCGTCTACACGTCCTCCAGAGCTGGTGCTGTCCACGTTCCACGTCAAAGTAGCGACGGGGAACATCGAAAGGAGCCACCCCAGAAGGAAATGTGAAGCGTCCACACATGCAAGTGCTCCCCACTGAAATAAGGGGCCAGTAAAGCCCCTAGCTGCTCCCTTAAAGGGCCCCTCCCAGACACACTTGCCCTGCATAGCATGAGATCCACAGAGCTGACAACCAGTTGCAGACCCTGTGCATGCAGCATGGACCCCCAGCTGCAGCAGCAGCAGCCAGAAGCCCTGGGCTAAGGGGTGCTGCACACAGTGACCATAGAACCCCACAGGGGCTGGACAGAGCGTCTCTCAACCCCTCAGCTGATGGCCGCCATGGAGGACCCCGCTATTTCGAAGTAGTGGGACGCGGATCGTCTACACGCCCTACTTCGACGTTGAACGTCGAAGTAGGGCGCTATTTATTCCCATCTTTGGATGGGAATAGCGATTTCGACGTCTCACCGCCTAACGTTGATTTCAATGTCGAAATAGCACACGGCACGTGTAGATGCAACACATGCTATTTCGACGTTGTGCTGGCTAGTTCGAAGTAGCTGGCTAGTGCAGACGCACCTTATTATAGGATTTGATATAATCTGCATAAACCATAGAAAGCTGGAACATGATATGTTTGAAAGAGTTTTTTTTTGTTCCACATTAGTATTCAGATAGGATTCTTAGAAGGCTCTTGAAGACACTAGTTGTAAAACAAATTTAATAGCCATGAAATAATCTACAAATTTCAGCTTCATATATATATACACACTAGTAAGTTGGTGATAGGAAGTCTGTGGCAGTTGCTTCACCAGCCAGATATATAATATATTACGGAAGAAAACATGTTTTATAAGACTACCTAAAAAGTATGTGATAGAATTTTTGGAGGCACTTTTGTTTGTAAGTGAGCATAATATCCATAATATTTGTTGATTTTTAAATACAGAAAAATCAAAGTAATTCAACCAATGTGTCTTACTTCATGTATTGTGTCAACCTGAGCTGCAGTATCTGTGAGCATAAAAATTTTATCCTTCAACAGTACTCTGTGTATAACCACCACCAGCCAAATTGTTTCATTTGGAGGAGGAAGATAACATCCTTGACAGTGTCTTTATTCACCTCTCTGTTGTAATGAATATAAAACATTGTTGCTGTCCAAGGGCGGCCACTTGGCTAAATAACAGCCAGATGTAAAGTTGTTAATTTGTTCAATGATTATTGCCATAAAATGCATTTATTTTCACCTTTGATATGTATTTGAAGAACTACAGTCCACAGAAAAAGAACAACAGTAGAGCAACCTGACCAAAGGTTCTGTTATTGCAGGAACAGTTGCACAAATAGGAATGTTGTGTATAGTAGTGTGTTAATCTCTTTTTGACATACATAGGTATATCATTCTCCTTGTGCTAATCCACCTTTGAAGGCTGACGTGGACAACAGCTAGAAAAGTAAAACTGCTGTGATGGTTCTGCATTAGTGGGCAAATAGGAATTCAGATGGAATGAGTTCTCACTTTAAGAAAGTCTAATTAAACTCCATATTTTGTAGAAGAATATCAGCTTCAATAATGATTAATGGAAGTTGTGTTACTTTGTGGAGGCATTTTCTCACTATTTGGGGTGGCATTACAATCAAACTTATCCAGAGGCATAATTTTTGAAGGCTTTGCAGGCATAACTTTTGAAGGCTTTGCATCATTTGGGAAACTTCAGAAAGCTAAAGGTATTCTTTTTTTATACCCATTTTACATTGTAGCCCTACTGAAGCAGACAGGTAAAGCAATTTGCTAATATCTTATTAAAGGTTGCTTGCATAACTGGAAATAGAACCAAGGATTCTTGATTTTAATATGGCTGAGGCATTCAATAACATAAATCAAAAAGGAGTATCGTAACGAGGAAGAAACAGGTAAGGAGTGTAGGGGATAGCTCAAGTAAGTTGTACTGATTTTTTAGACTTTGTTTTGGATTGTGAATACACATTATAGTAATTGCCATCTGATCAGCTCTGATTTGGTCTGTCTTCACTCTTGTATATTTTAAATTTTTTTCCTGTTTGCATTCTTAATGTTAAGACATTTTATGTTGTTTGCAGCGTTGTTGCAGCTAGGCTTTGAGTCCATAGGCATAGTTTGACTGTATTATTTGGTGGGCATGGGGGCAAAGTGTACATGCACATTGAAGCGGGTTCCCTTGACTCACTGGCTCTCTGTCCCACCTGGAGTGATACATAGTCTGTGGTGCTCAATGGGATAGCCCTCGTTGCTACTGGTGGCTGCTCCAGCACCGGCTGATGCAGCAGTGTCATGGATCTGGTGCTGCTGCGACAGGGATACCACATGCCAGGCTCTTGCTTCCTACCCTTCAACCCCAGCTCCCTTATCTTCCCCCTGCCCTATCCCACTGTCTCTTCCCCTTTCCTTATCCTCCAGCCTCCTCTGCCCCCCTTGCCTTACCTCCTACCCATCTCCAGACACGCATTGTTCTTCAGGAAATGGGGGGGGCATAAGAACCCAAGAGGTAACATCCAGCTGCTGGGGAAGCAGACCAGAGTACAAGAGAACAGGTACTCTGTCTTGTTCCCTACACTCCCTCTGAGCAGAAATGTATTAGAGATGGGGGGAAGAGGCACAGCGTGAGAAAGTGAGAGCCCCCGCTCCCAGGAAGACTAAGTACAGCCAGCCCTGCAGGGCAGCTTGATGCTCTTGGAAATGTGTGGGCAAGGAGAGTGGCACATGTATCTGTAAGATACCTCCCCCACTGCTTGTGGGGCAATCCCCCCTTGTGCTCCCCCAAACTACACTTATGTATTAGCTGATATTGGTCACAGAATATGAGAGAGAAGGTAGGTGACGTAATATTTTGTTGGACTGTCTTCTGTTGGTGAAAACAGTGAAGACTAAGGAGCTGTTGACAAGGGTGGTTTTGATCAACAGAACCCTGTCTACACAGCTTGTTTTTTGACAATAGAAGCCTCTGCCAGGACAGCAATCTCATGTGACAATGCAAATAGTGTGCAACTATGCAAATAAGTATCTATTTGCATTATTGAGTGCCTCATTTGTGTGACCCGGCTGGCAGCAGCACACCATATAGACATGGCCAATGTCTCTGTTAAGTCTAGGGTTCTTAGTGTCCAGCAGAGGTATAAATTCAAGTTTCCAGGATTGTCTTTTGAAGGTGTTCTGCATGATTCCTTTGAGGTTGAGCATTGAGAGGTCACATACGGAGTGATCACTTTGTGAAAGGTGTTCACTTGTGAGCAATAGTGTTCTTTTTAATCTTTTTCATTTTTTCTGTGTGAGTTCATCTGAGAGTGCAGTGATTGGTTTCACCCATGTGGTTGTAGGTGCATTTAATGCACTGGGTGAGGTATGCTACATGTTGTGATAGGCATATGTTGAACTCAGGAATCTTGAGTGACGTGTTGGAAGGAGCAGTGATCATCAGAGCAGGAGGTATATCAGCATATTTTGCTTCTGTTCTTCTGGCAGAATCTGGTGCCACTTTAAGTCTGTGCCCCCTAATCTTCAGGAGAGCTTGCTTCTGGTGATCAGCTTGCTGAGAATGTGGAGTTGTTTGAAGGTCAGAAGGAGAAGAATGTTCAGAAAAGATATCATGGAATACATTGCCTAGGGCTGTTGTGGAATCTCCATCTCTGGAGATATTTAAGAACAGATTAGATAAGTGTCTATCAGGTAAAGTCTAAACAGTACTTGGTCCTGCAATGAGGGCAGGGGTCTGGACACGATAACCTCTCAAGGTCCCTTCCAGTCCTATCATTCTATGATTCGTGCTGTGGTCCTGAAGCATGAGCTGTAATTGTGTGATGATACTCTGTATGGGTTCTAGAAGGGCTCTGTATATGATTACTTTAAAAAAAATTCAAGTATATAAGGCAAAAAGAAATATTTTACAAGAATGTATTTTAAAGCTGTATTATTTTTGCTCCTTGGTATTTTAAGGTTGTAAAAAGGAATATTTTGCATAGGCTGGGTTTTCTTTAGATAAGAGGTGCATGATATGAAGTAAGAGAAATAAAAAAAAATATAGTCAGTGGTTACTAATGTAGTCCCCAGGAGAAGATCCAGACTACCAATCAAGTGCAAGAGTTATAATCTGCAGTTTAGTTTGTTTGTTCTCAGGCTATAGAAAATGGATAAAAGTGCCTGGTTGGCTGCCAGTACATGGTTTATTTGCCAAATATGTGGTTACATACTTGTTCAACTTAATCCATATCACAGGTTCTTCCTATTAAGAGCCTGCTTTACATGCAGTTACTTTAAATCAGTTACCCACAAAAATATTTTATGGTGTGGACTTTGCTGCAACATATGGCAGGTTTGTCATGGTTTTTTCAGTCCTGAAATCTTTATGTGAGCATGACTTGCATTGAAAGCAGTAGGAATTTTCAGTGCACAAGGAGTGGTTCTTGCAGTGTAATATTTAGGGATATTCTGACATATATATTGTAACTGATACCTCAACAGGTTTTCTCTGTTTTATATCATATTTATATCATAATTGACCCTTCCTGCCTTGTTTCTGTGTTTGCCTTTAACAGTTAAGGACCAACTTTACTTCCTAATGTTCATACATTCATGCCAGCAAAACTGTGACTAAGAGCAAGACTCCTGGTGGAGATAGGCTGTCCAGACTGTTCATTCCACAAAAAGTTGAAGATGAACTAAATTTCACTAGTTGTCTGTAAATTGCACCATAAAGAGATGTAATGCTGTAATGTCTGCAGAGGGCAGTGAGTGTAATCTGCATGTACATGCATGTGTGCAAATGTGTCCACCTTGTCAGACAAGTGTCAGAGAGGTAGCCGTGCTAGTCTGTAGCTTCGAGAACAACAAGAAGTCTTGTGGCACCTTATAGACTAACAGATATTTCGGAGCATAAGCTTTTGTGAAGCATCTGATGGAGCAGGTCTTTGCCTATGAAAGCTTATGCTCCAAAATATGTGTTAGTCTATAAAGTGCCACAAGACTTCTTGTTCTTGTCAGACAATGACTCCTATGCCCAATTCTCTATGTAAACTAAGATAGGGTGTTGTGGAAATAAAATGTGGTTGCGTACAGGCAAAGCCTTTATAGAACATTGGAGCATTTGTCTAGAGAAGCATTTCACTTATTTCCAGATACCGTTTGGGATGTATTTCTACAGGCCAATTCTCATCCAGCTGTAGTAAATGGAAGATTATGGGGGTTTTCTACAATATGAATATCAGGCCCCTGATCCTTAAGTACTGTTCCACTCTCTGCAGATTAATCTGGGAGGCGATGGAGGCAGGTGGCATAAAGCCACCTTTTCTCTTTTACAGCCCTTGGCTCACTAGAAAGCCACTTTGCTCTCCCTATCATTTCTACGGTTGCATGGAAGGGACTCTTGCACTTATGTTCCTGGTCCAACTCAGTTATATACCTGATTATAAAGAGGGCCAGGAGCTGGTGGTATAGAGCCAAATGCACTGTCTTTACATTGCACAGAAATTTCTGTGTCAAGAATCTCCAGGTGCTGTGAAAGGGCAGCTCGCTGCTTACTTTCTGCTGCCAGAGAAGTGCAGAAGGGACACAGCCAGAGGTGAGGACATGCGCTTAGATTTTATTGGAATAATTCAACATTTTAACAAAAATGTTTGATAGCTATAAGATGGTTACCTAATAAATTGCCTGAGTAGAATTAAAATGTAAACGAAATAGTGATTTATGATAGCGTGGTATTTTGCCAAAATTAATTAATACTGGCTAGTAAAGTTTACATGTTGTATGGTGGACTCTCTTCATACTTTATATCTTTCATAGGCTTTTGGTTTTGCTTAATTTGTACCTCATTTATCTTGGTTGTTGACATAATTTAAATGTGAGATGCTTTATGCCATTTTCCTGTTCAGGTTAGTTAACTCTGTTACTCTTATTGCCGTTTGGGTCATGTTCAAGTTAGATAATGGAGCACTCAGAAGAAAGCAAGAATTGTGTCAAAATATGTGTCATTTTGCCAGTTGCAATGTACATGATCAGTACTCCTGGTTGAACCTTTGAAACGCTAATGAGTGCTGGATGCACCTTTGAGGGCTTGGTTTGAATAAACATTCAGAAGTTAAGGCACTTGTCCATCGTTTTTGAGGCTTCCCTTCTTCTTCCACAACATGCTCCAAATCCTCCCTTCTGCCCCCAAATTTTCTAATATATGCCTATGAATATTGAAAGAATTCAACGAAAGAGGAGGTTGCTGTGTTGCTCATCATATGCAGCATAGAAGATCTTCAGTTACCTGAGTGGTACAGCACGGTACACATACCTGTAGCTGTTTTAATAATGCAAATTATTATGGTCCACCTCCCGGATTGAAAGATAAGAAGATATTGATTGATATTGTGATCTATTTTATTTTTAGATTGAAAATCTTCAAGAGCAACTTAGGGACAAAGATAAACAGCTAACCAATTTAAAAGACAGAGTGAAATCATTGCAGACTGATTCCAGTAACACCGACACTGCTCTAGCAACACTAGAAGAAGCTCTGTCAGAAAAGGTAATATTTAGCATGTAACAATGTTTTATAGTACCCTTTTAAGGAGGGGTTGAGGCATGTCCAGAAAAAAAAATGTTGTTGTTTAAAGAAGTCTAGCACTAGTTAAAAAAAATGAAAGAAAGTTTTATCTAACATTACCAAACTAACACAGAAAATAGCCCCCAATGTATTTTTATTTGGTATTATATGCTTTTCACCTGCAAATGACTTTATCCCACATTAAGTGGCATGTTGTTGGAGAAGGTGTGTGACATCTTTAAAGGCTTGAGAGACTGGAAGTTACCTGGTACAGAGGTGAGGCATGCAGAACAATGTCAGGCTAGTGTTGGGGAGTCCAGATGACCAGAAGAAGGCAGGAAACTATTGATACTTGAGTCTGTGTAGTTAAAAAAAAAAATCTGTTCTATTTTGTGTTTGTTTTTTTTTTCCTTCAAGACAAGGCTGAGCACCCTGCATCCATCAAAGTAGTTAAAATAACAGGTTTCATCATGACCCGCTGTGGGCATTACACTAGTTGCTCCTTTGTGGCAGTGGTGGTGTGTGGTTGGGCATGGGTTGTGGGGTCAGGAAGGAATTGCATTTACAAAGGCAAGGTGGGGTTTTAACCTTCTCCATCGCAGTTTGAGGACTTAATAGGGGCAGTAAAAAAGGGGGAGGGGTTAGACTGTGATGTCAGGACTCATTATGTAAGTTTGGGCAGATATCTAGTTCAGGTACTCAGCAAGGAATAGATACAGTAATTGGATAAAACAAATCTGGAAAATATTTAATGGAGGTATTCTTTATAGGAGTGAAAATGGGCAGGGTTGGGTGGGTATGAATGGTATGGCAGGGAGTTACCACCCCGCTTCTCTATAGCTCCCATGTGAGGAGGTGAATGGCAAGATTCCATTAGCTGACTAGGGACCACAATGGGCAAAGGGGAGGACTATGTAAATGTTTATGGTATTACCTGCACTGTATAGTTTTACCTGCTGAGTGTTCTCTGACATTTGGAAATAAAGTTGTGGCTTAATTAAACCACGCCCTTTGTTTCCTGTGCCTCTTTCAACATGGCTGGATAATGCCCAAAAAGCCTGGGATAAAATCCTAGCTCAGTTGAAATGAGTAGAAAAATTCCCATTGATTTCAGTGGGATCAGAATTTCTCCCATAAACCTTCAATATCCAAGAAGTGCTATTGAACTCAGAGGACTATTCTTGTAATTAAAGTTCATCACACATTTTGTTTTTTATGGAACAGCTAGCAAATATTTAAATAAACTTGATTGATTATGGAGCCTTCCCAGTGGTAAGTAGGACCCACTCATAGACACCAGTCTGAATACTGTGAAATGCTGCTCTTTGTTGCTCGGGTTTTCTGGAGTCTATAGGTACAATTAAAACCTGCGTTCGGAGGTGTAATTAGTGTAATCTATTGTAAGTAAATATATTTGGGGCTGTGTGTATATAATGCAAATTTTAATCATATAATGAGGTAGTATTATTTAATCATGTGAATAAATTGGAGAGTATTTAAGGAATATAGCTGCAGATAATAAGTGCACCATGGTGAATTTAAAGTTGCTTTGTTTGAAGGCATTGTCATCAAGTGTGTTTAAGCAGAGAACTGGGAATCAGAAGGCAAGTGATTTAAGTACATTTGTATTTGTAGAGAAATTTCTTTCTTCCATGTAAAATAGACCAGATTCTGAGCACATGTAAATCAGTATGCCATTTCACATCAGCTGAAGATATAGTCCAATATGAATAATACAGAGTTCTAAAAGTTACTTAATAGTAAGTTCAAACACACTTTCAGTTTCGGGCTTTGTCCCTCATCTTTCAATTTTTAATAGTTTATTTTTTGTAGACTGCAGTACTGTGGTTCAAATTAGAGAAGTCCATCAGAATCATTGTACGTGTGAAAGGTTACAGACCATGATGTTTATGTCTGATGTTTTCAAGACCAGATCAGGGAGAAAAGGTTAATGTAGTGGGAAATGCAAATAACAGGACACTTGGTTCTGTGGAACTCTAAACAAAAAGAGGAACTGCCTTGGAATAAAAATAGTGTTCTGGTTTGTTTGATTTGCATACTTCAGGTCATATGTGTTATTCCCTTTTGCCACACATTGCAGATCACATTTAGCTCATTACCTATTATAACTTTTTCAGAGTCCTTAGTTTTCCCTGGTAGAGCCTCTCCTCCCGCTCCCCCTCCCCCGGTAAATATTGCACACAAGTCAGATCTTTAAAGGTGCTTAAATCCCTTAAAGATACAGGCAGGTGCCTAGTGGGATTTTCAAAAGCACCAAGCTATCTAACTCCAATTATCTTTGGATGTGTTGAAATTCATGTTTACTTGTTCCCAGCTTTCCAAATGATCCTGATTCCTTTCTGATAATCTTTTCTTATACTTATTTACCTTTTCAGAAATCCTGGTAACATCAACAAACTTTATAAGCAATTATTCTTTTTATAGAAAATGTGTAAAAATATTTAATCATATTGAACTGAGAATTGATCTTCACAGAATCTCACCAAACCACTTTTTTTATTTTCCATCAACAGTTGTCTTTTGGATCACTCAGTTAGAAGTTTTTAACCTATTTGATGCATGCCATATGGATTTTGATTAGTGCTAAACTTTTAATCAGAATGTCAGGCAGTGGTAAGTTAAGTGCTTGACAGAACTGTAAAAGTATTACATCAACATAGTTACTTGATCTACCAGACTTGGAGTTCTGGTGAAAAAATGATTGTGAATTATTTCAATAAAACCTGGTTTGCTGGAAGACACATTGATCGGCATTAATTATATCATTATTCTTTAAGTCTCTTATCAGCCATTCTATTATTTTGTCTGGAATTAATGTCAGGCTAACTGACCTATAATTATCCATGACATTCTGTTTACTTTTTTATGTATTGCCACTATGTTAGCTTTATTTTAGTTCTTTGGCTCTTTCCCTCTATTCCATAAACCTTTAAAACAGGTGCATGCAAATTATCTAGACGAGCCAGGCTTTTTTGCTTTTGTTTTTTTTTTTTAATTTTAGTAGATTATTTCTTCCTTGGTTAATGTTAGAATAGAAAGCAATTGATCATCATTATGTGATAAAAGTTCATCATCCAGATTCTCTTAAATATAGAACATGAGTGTTTGTTGAATGTTATTGCCTTTTCTGCATCATTATTATTTTATGATCACCAGCTGTCACAGTTGCCAGACAACTGTGAGAGGATCCAGTTGCTGAATTCCTGGGTGTTTTAAGCCCATAGAGTCTGAAAGGAATTCAAACACTGTTGCTGTCTTAGAGCCATTGGGCAAACTCTTGGGGAGCAGATCTTCTAACTATATAATGACCTGTCCAGCTCCTAGAGCAAGTGTTCACCCTTCACATTCTCCCCATATCTTAAATTTTCTCACTCACAGAACTCCACCCAAAGGAGTGAGCCTCATTGTTTACCTCTTCAGTTTGAGATGGTGGCCCAACCAGGAGCGTAAGTCTCTGGACAGCATAGTTTTTAGGGTCACTAGGACTTGACATCAAGGTTATGATCCAAGTAGAGGGCTGCAGACCATACGTGACTTTCGTTGACTTGACCTCACAGTGGTTTGTCAATTTCATGGTGGCATGCTTGCTCACGTTGTGTACAATGGTCATATGAACCATTTTCAGTCATCAGTGGTATCAAGCAAGGCTGTGTTTTGGCCCTAACCCTCTTCAGTGAGGCCATTTTCTGTGAAAGTGGCATGCTAGTAAACGGCCTGAAATATGCTAATGAGGCACAGATGTAAAGTCCCTGTGGCTCATTAGCATAAAGTCACATTCTTTGGAGTCCAGAAGAATTTTCAGGAAGGAGGACTTCCTTCTGGAAGACCCCCAGGGGTCTACACACTGTTTTGGAGTTCGGAAGAGTTTTTTCTGGATTCCAAATCATGTGAATTTATGCTAATGAGGCATGGGGAATTTACATCCATGCCTCGTTAGCATATTTTGGGCCATTTATTAGCATGCCACTTTTGGAGAAAGTGGCGTGTGTAGAAACAGCCTATGATATTCTCTGGCATGCTAACAGATACCTTTTGTGACAGTCACACCAGGACTGGTATCAGATACTGAACTGCTGGCAAGCTCTTCAATTTGAGGAGACTGTAGGTGAAGACGGAAGATTTAAGGAAACAACTGATACCTTCTCTTTGCTGATAGCTATTCCCTGAATGCCATGTCTGAGACTGACTCTTTAGGGTGTGACATTTGTCTTTCAATTAACATCAAGAAGACAGAAGTGATGTACGAGCCTACACCAGCAAAGCCTCACGTAGTTTCTGTTATCACAGTAAATGACCAAAAACCCTAGATAGTGGATAACTTCACCTACTTCAGTAGTGCACTCTCACATGTAATTCAGATAGTTGATGAAATGTCAGATTGCTAAAGCAAATGTGGCCTTTGGTAGACTAGCTACCAATCTGTGGGAATGTAGAGGTCTTAATCAACAAACAAAGCTGAAGCCTTCTCTGATGTATGCATATGAAACCTGGCAATGTAGAGAGCTCATGCTATGAGACTGAATAACTTCCACAGGGGCTATCTGAGAAAACTGATGAGGATAAGATAGAAGACACTGTGGGCCAAGACAATGGGCGGGCACGTCAAGCAGAATGAGCATGGCATGTCACCAGAATGTCAGATGAGTGATTGCCAAAGATCTTTATGGCAAGCTAAAGGATGGAAACCAGCATTAGGGAGGTTAGAAGAAATGTTCACGGATTGCCTTGAGATATCTTTGAAGCATTTCAACATTGACTCAGGGTTTTGGGAAGATCTCATTCATGCTCATTCCACCTGCTGAAGCCTCATTCAGACTGTTCATACAGTCTCTGAACAGAGGAAAACTGCTGAGGCAGAGCAGCTGTGTAAATCTTACAGTATTAGCATATTCACCATTAATCAAGTATGCTATAGTGGCATCTCTTGTTCAACATGCCACATACATCAAGCCTGCTGAATGAAATGCTCCTCCTCCTAACTTTTGTGTTTTCCCGAGAGGACCATTTGAGATCAGGCAGGGAGGGTTCCTCCTTACATCATCAGGCTCCTGCACCAGTTTCTCCTGTCTTGAGTAGCTGAAGATGAAGACCTTCAATAGATAATCTTCTGGCCTTTTTGTACTGTACCAATGTCACTGTCAGATAACTGCTAGATTAGCCTTGTCGGGTGATGCCAAACTCCTGTCAGGTGACTTTATTGCCAGGCAACTTCTCCCCTGACAAACTGTCTCTTTGGGTGGGAGCCAGCATGTCATTTTGGGTATTTTCTATTTAAGTAGAGGACTACCTGGGGTTACCAGTGCTTTATTGTCAGCGCTATGTCACCAAGTCTTGGGATTTCAGTCTAGCAAAGAGGCAAAGGAGAAAACAATTAGTCTCTACAGTCCAAATAGACTCTACCTCAGTCTGATAGACATAAAGGGAATTTATAATTTTACACAGAATTAAATAATTGTACAGACAACTCCCTCAAATCACCACATTATCTAATAAAGGACTTATACCATTAATAGGTTTCTTGTTGTTCCTGAAGCAATCTGTGAGACAGCCCTCTCTGCACTATCCAATGCTGTGGAAGCAAATGCATTGTCATGATGCCTCTCGTTGTTAAGAACAATTCTTGCAGTTGTCAACAGAAAACATCAGCTAGTGTTTTGGCATTTAGACACTCACCATAAAAGTGAATTTTTCACTTTCCAAAAGTGATTATTTGCAGGGTCACTTAAAAAAAAAAGTAAATATCCTCTCTTTCCTGTCCTCCAGAAAAGACTCATTTTAAAACTTTTATGACTAACAACGATAGGGTCATCCCACTCTTTAAAAGAAAAATTATACACATAAGGAAATTTATGATTTGCTCAGCAGAAATTTAATCCCTGATCTACTGCTAATAGTTTCTATAAATTCTCACAGCTATGCAAACTATGGTCTTAATGAGCAGGAGTCAGCACTTGAGCTCTACAAGGTAAAGTGCAGACAGGCTTCTATAGCCCTGTCCATACAGTGTAAAATATGATTTATTCACTGAATGTGGTTTAACATAGGTCTACTTAATATGGTTCAAACCTCCCATTGAAGTAAGTGGTAATTATGTAGCTAGGCACTTTTGAAAGTCCCATTTGGGTCTCTGTGCATGTTGAGGCACCTAAAAAGCCTCACTTAGGGCCTGATTTTTACAGGTAAGGTCCATTGAGACTTATGCTTCTAATTCACAAACTTTTGAAAATTAAACCTGGTGTTTAGTGTACTAATTCACTGCTAGTATAAGGCTGTAACAGTTCCCAGAGCCTGCAGGGGAGGGGTAACCCACTGCAGACTGGTGGCAGCTCCAAGAGCTTCCTGCCCCACATCCTGCAGGCCAAATGGGCCATTAGAGGTTGGGGACAGCCCCCTGAGTCTTGTCCCTACTTCAGCAGTCCACAGGCTTTCTCGGTCTGCAGAAGAGAGGGGAAGCCCCTAAAGGCTGGTCCCATGCAACAGTCTGTAGGCTGCAGAGAGCACTAGAGGTTGGGGGCAGCTCCTGGAGCCACCTGATCTGCCACCTTTTGGAGACAGGACAGCGCTTTGTGGACTGACCCAGCCTCCAGCTGCCCGCCCCAACAGGTGGCAGAATGGGGTGGCCATTAACCCAAGCAAAGATCCCCTGGAGAAGCTGCAGACCTGCGGGGGTGGGCAGCAGCAGCCTTGGGGCTGCCCCCCTTAAGGATGCTCCCTCAGGCTTCAGACCATGGAGGGCAACTGCAGGACAGGGTCAACCCAGAGAACCTCACCCCCACCCAACAAGCATGCAGCCCAAGAGCCACCCTCCCAGGAGGAGCCTCTGGATGGGGAATGCTGCCCTGCCCCTCTGGGAGGAGCTGCTGCCTTGACAGCATCACCCTCACTGCCACAGGTGGCCCCAATTACCACCACACGCCTCCTAGCCCTCTGTTCTGAGACCCCCCCCGCCCTAACTTCTGTACCTCCCACCTGCCTTGACTTCTGCACCTTTGCCTCCTGTCTTGCACTTCTACCTCTTCACCCCCTGCTCCTCCTGTTCCCTGAAGCCTCACACCAGACTTCCTTTTTCTTCATTTTTGAAAAATGCAGTAATTGAAAAACATGTAATTTTTTCATTTATTTTTAAAAATACTTCACTTAAATAACCAAACAACACTGGGTACATCTGCTAGTGAGCTATATAGTCATTAGATTATGGTTTTCAAGTATGACTATATTTTGCAATAGTAGTAGTAGGCATCCTTCAGTCTACGTAGACTATGGATCGTGCCCGTCGTAGTTCCATTTGGAATCATCATTTGCAGCGTCGACTGTGACTGTGAAGGCCCACACGAGAATGACAGTCCTTGCTGCATCTGTTGCATGTGTAATGGGTGTCTGGCAGGTCCTTACTGTGATTTCTGTGGGCTTGCTTCTCCTCTGATAGCTGTCTGATCCTCATCTCACCCTTCTGAAGGCAATTTTGCAATATTTGTAAGTTTTTAAAATGTGCCTTTTAGGAAAGCAGTCCTCTATTCAAATAACCAAATGTTTATTGCTGTTCTGTTGTTGAATATAATTAGGATTGTTCCAGTTTCTGGTGTTAAATATCTTTCAATAATATGCAAGATTCTAAGAAACTAATTACTTAGGACTGCACAGAAATAATTCATAGATCTATTTACAGTTTGTGGGCATTTTAAAATGATCATCTAAATAACAAGTTTCATCTAGGAAATGAAAGCTCTTTAAAATGGCCTAAAGGTGCACTTTAAACTAAGGCTATGTCTACACGTGCACGCTACATCGAAGTAGCTAATTTCGAAGTAGCGACATCGAAATAGCCTATTTCGATGAATAGCGTCTACACGTCCTCCAGGGCCGGCAACGTCGATGTTCAACTTCCACGTTGCACAGCCCAACATTGAAATAGGCGCAGCGAGGGAACGTCTACAAGCCCAAGTAGCACACATCGAAATAGGGATGCCAGGCACAGCTGCAGACAGGGTCACCGGGCGGACTAGCGCTTCTGGGGCAACAGCTAGCCGCTCCCTTAAAGGGCCCCTCCCAGACACACTCAGCCTGCACAGCACGCGGTCTGAGGAGCCATAGGCACACAGACCCTGGGCGCCGCAGTCATGGACCCGCAGCAGCAGCAGCAGCAGCCAGAGGTCCACCCAGCCCTCCTGGCAGGAGCAGGGCTTGCCCTGCTCCGTGCCATGTGGGAGGCAGCTGAGCACCTCCTTGCCCCAGAGGAGGAGATGCCCCCAGGGCAGCAGGGCTCAACCCCTACCCCTGCAGCACCCCGCACTCCCCCCCCCGCCTCACACGCCGGCGGCTGTGGAGCTACCCCACCAGCACCGACTGGTGGGAGCGGCTGGTGCTTGGGGAGTGGGACGACGACCACTGGCTCAGGAACTTCAGGATGAGCCGGCAGACGCCCGGGTTTTCCGGAACTCGGGTCTGTGCCGCTGGCTGGAGGCGGGGACCACCATGCCCTTCTGCGTCATCGCAGATGCGGCCTACCCCCTCCCGCCGTGGCTCATGCACCCCTACACGGGCCATCTCTCCGCTAGCCAGGAGCGCTTCAACCAGCGCCTGAACCATGCGCGCCAGGTGGTGGAGCGCTCATTTGGCCGCCTGAAGGGACGCTGGAGATGTCTCCTGACCTGCCTGGATGCAGGCCCCAACAACATCCCCCAGATTGTGGGTACCTGCTGCGCCCTGCACAATTTGGTAGAGAGCAAGGGGGACACCTTTTTCCAGGGCTGGGCTGCGGAGGCCGGCAGGGCAGACGTCCAGCCACCTGCTGCCCCCAGTCGGCAGGTGGACCCCGAGGGGACCTGGGTCTGGGAGGCCCTGCGGGCCCACTTTGATGAACAGGCTGTGGGGTGAACTGTGCCCAGGCCCCCTACTGCCCGCCCCTTCCTCCACCACACTCCTGCCCCAACGCCTACACCATGGAGCACCCCACCGCACCCCCCTCCCACTTGTCCTGGACAAATGACAGCATGCACTTGTGGCTGAGCTTAAACTTTTTTTTTTCTTTCCGAACCTTTTTTTTGTAACTGTAAATAAATATTTGAACCAAAAACCAAAAACTATGTACAAACATGTTGAACAAAAGCAATATGTACAAAAATAAAACAATACAAAGAAACAACAGTCCTCAATAATCAAAAGAAAACCAGGGAGGATAAAGGGGAGAACTATTTACATGGGGGGGACGGGGCAAACTGGGGGCAGAAAAGAACAGGGTCCAACTATATACAGGGGGGGGGCCACGTCCCGGGCCCCTCGCCCCTATAGCCCGGCACCGGGCGTTGGCGGCCGGGAGCCCCGCCGCGGTCGCAGCCTGGTCCGTGGCTGGGTGGGGGCGGGCTGGACCGGAAGGTACGGTGGCCGGCGAGTGTCAGGTGGCTCCAGGGGTCCCTTGGTGCTCCGGCCCTTGCCGGTGGGTGGCGGGGCGACGGCGGACGGGACGGCGACAGGCGGAGCAGCTGGTGGTGGGGCTGCAGGAGCAGGCAGGGCGGGCGATGTGGCGGCCGGCGCGGCATGGGGGGCCAGGTAGTCCACCAAGCGGTTAAATGTCTCCATGTAGGCCCCCCATGCCTCCTGGCGCCAGGCCAGCGCCCGCTCCTGCAGCTGGAGTTGCTGCTCCGCGACCTCCAGCTGCCGACGGTGGATGGCCAGCAGCTGGGGGTCCGTCGCCGTCGGCTGTTGGTGGCGCGGGGTCCACCGTCTAGCCCGCCGTGGGGCCGGTCGGTCCTCGGCCAAGGGGCTGGCCTGGAGCGATGGCCCCGGAGGGCTCTCCGGGACGACTGACGCCTCGCCGGCGCTCTCTTCCGGTCCTTCTGATGGTGCAGGTGCAGGACACAGGAGAGGAGGGGGGGAAGAAGAATGAAGACAGGCGTTAGTGTGGGCCCTGAGCCGTGGCCTTTGTCCCCCCAGCCCTGTGCTGCAGGTTCCCCATCCCCGTCCCCAGGAGATGCTGCTGTGATGGATGGGGTTCAGGGGTCCCCCTGCCCTGCACCCTGTCCCCTGGTGGGAGCGACTCTCACTTCACCCCGCAGGGTCTGACAGCAGGAGAGGTTTCTTAGGCCACAGGTGCCCAGTTTCTCCCAGGAGTGACAGCACTAGCTGTCGGAAGAGACGGTCCTTCCAACCCATCCTGGGGAGAAGACCCCAAGGGGTGCCCCTCGGGGATGCAGCTTTCCCCCTCCTCAGGCTGGCTGCCTTCCAGCTCTCCCTTCCCCTAGCCTCTACCTGTGGGCCCCGCCCTCGCTCCCCAAATCCAAGCCAGCTCGGCTCCTCCCTCCTGTTTGTTCAGGGCAGAGGTGTCACCTGCCAGCTGTAGCCCCAGGATCCTCCTTTGCCCCTGGGAGCTATTCGGCTCTTGTTGCTCATATGTAGCCTGAGTCTCCCTTTGGCACTCCCCCCACTCCATCACATGCTGCTGCTGTGGGGTGTCCCACCCCCTCCTCCCGGGGGCCCCTCGAGGTTCCACTCCCCCCTGCCCCGGGGATGGGGCATGGCACTGTCATGCGGGGTGGGGGGGGGCAGGGGCTGATGCAGTGCTGTGAGGGCCATGGCCCTGCTGTCCTTGGGGCCATGGCCATGTGAACATGTGGGGGGCCCTGGACACACATCTCTTACCCCCGCCCCTCAAGCCCAGGGGTGTCCACCAGAGGGGGGTACCTACCTGTCGGTCCACTCCCACGGTCCGGAGATCCCCGGGGGGTGGAGGCCCTGCTGCTGCTCCGGGATGGCAGGAGGAGGATCTGCAGCCCAGATTCTGCGGAGGAGGAGTCCCCCTCCTCCTCCTCCTGCCGCGATGTCCTGGGGGTGGCCTCCGGGGGGGGCCCCCAGGGTGCGGGGCTTGCCTCTGGGGCAGTCTCCGTCTGCAGGGCCTGCTGGGGCTCGTCGGCCGAGGTGTCAAGGGTGGCCAGAGGGGAGGAGGTGTGCTGGGGGCCCAGGATGTCCCTGAGCTCCCTGTAAAAGGGGCAAGTGACGGGGGCGGCCCCAGATCGGCTGGCCGCATCCCGGGCCCGGGAGTAACCCTGCCGCAGCTCCTTGACCTTACTCCTGACGTGGTCAGGAGTGCGGGCAGGGTGACCCCAGGCAGCCAGGCCGTCAGCCAGCCGAGCGAACGCATCCGCGTTCCGCCTCTTGCTCCCCATTACCTGGACCACCTCCTCCTCGCTCCAGAGCCCCAGCAGGTCCCGCAGCTCGGCCTCCGTCCAGGAGGGGCCCCGCTGCCGCTTGCCAGCCTGGCTGCCCTGGCTCCCCTTGGGGGGGGTCCCCTGGGGGCGCTGGGGGGGCTGCCGGCTAGCCATCGCAGCTGTGTGGGGGGCTGAGGGTGGTGCAGGCTGGCCGCGTGTGCAGGCTGCAGCCTGCACGTTCCCTCAGCTTCCTTCACAGGAAGGGAGGGGGAGGGGACCTTTAAGGGGCCGCTCCACGTGGCCACCAGTGAGCTGAGGGGCTGGAGAGAGCGTCTCTCAACCCCCCAGCTGATGGCCGCCATGGAAGACCCGGCAATTTCGACGTTGCGGGACGCGGATCGTCTACACGTGCCCTGCTTCGACGTTGAACGTCGAAGTAGGGCGCTATTCCGGTCCCCTCATGAGGTTAGCGACTTCGACGTCTCGCCGCCTAACGTCGAAGTTAACTTCGAAATAGCACCCGATGCGTGTAGCTGCGACGGGCGCTATTTCGAAGTTAGTGCCGCTACTTCGAAGTAGCGTGCACATGTAGACGCGGCTGAAGAGAAACATAATTTTATTCCTATCCAGATAATTACTTAAAAATAAGAAATAGATTAAGAAACTGTTGACTTCCTTAATGTTAACAATAACTTTTCAAATATCTTAGCTTTAGTTCTGACCCAGCAGCCTAAGAGGTTGCTTTCATGAAGCTGATATTCATGAAGTTGGTCTTGCCATACAACTGCTGTAGCCCCATGTAGTAGATAAGCAATTGAGTATGTCAGATAATAAAGCAGTATGCTGCTACAATTCAGTTCCTGCTTCTGTGATAAAGTACAAGTAGATTAGACTTGTGGGGTACTAGATTAGTGCACAAGGAAAGCTTGCTAATGCAAATAAGATTAAAACAAGAGCACATTGTTGGGATTTCTGCAAGTTAGTTGTTAATCAAGTAAAACATGGTGTATTAGGCCTTTTTAACACTTTTTGACATCTGGCCCCCTGTGGCTGACAGTTAACTTAGCCTTCTTTTGTGATTGATTGAGAATACTTTTATACTATTTTACCATGAATAAAATGCTAGATTGAATATTATGTATATATTCAATATAGTTTATTATATAGAGAATATTATTTAAAGTGACTAAACCTTCAAGATAGCGTTGCTGTGGAAAAAATGATAAAGAACGCGTATACTTTAACATTTCTTAATTTACATTCAGTGCAGGAGGGTAGTGTTTAAATTTACAGTCTCAATATACTATTAGGAATTTATTTATTGTTAGGAGTAAATTTGAATTCTTAATAGCATACATCATCTAGGCCTTGTCTAGCACGCACAATGTGTGACACATTAAAAAGTAAACCTTGTTTGTTTCTGTCATACTGTTCAAATAAAAGAGTGGTGATGTTTCTGTTTAAGGGCCAGCTCTGCAGCTTCATCCACACTGACAAATCTCTATGCTGTGGGTCGGAAAACAATGGCCTGGCTTACTTTGATCTGGACCACAATCAGGCTCGCCCCCCCCCCCCCCCAACAGAGAGTTGAGCTGGTGCTTGTGCTCCAGCCCCACAGCATGTCTCCAAGCCCTGGGTCTGGAGTGTGAGTAGAGCTTGTTTTTCTTTTTTTATGCTTCTCAGTTGGGTGCCAGCTCAGTGAGGTGGTTGGTTTTTCACTTTGGTTTTTCACTTGTGTGCCCCTGAACGATTTTCCTGTGGGTCAGTAGCCTCTGACCAAAAAAAAAAAAAAAAAAAAAAAATTCCCCACTTTTGCTGTATGTCCACACAAGTCATACTGAAGCAGCTAAAGGAAATTGAGAGTTTCTGGATCAAATTGTGGCCTCACTGCATCAGTGGAAGTTTTGATATTGACTATATGAAGCCAGGATTTCACTGTCTCTTGAATATGTTGTACAGATCTGGGCAGCCTACCATTGTAAATATTATATCGTCTTTTCAGAGAATCATAGAACCATAGAACACTAGAACTAGAAGAAACCTTGAGAGGTCATAGAGTCCAGTCCCCTGCCCTCATGGCAGGACCACAAACCTTCTAGACCACCCCTGATATCTGTCAAACCTACTCTTAAATATCTCCAGTGATGGAGGTTCCACAACCTCTTTAGGTCATTTATTCCAGTATTTAACCACCCTGTCAGTCAGGAAGTTTTTTTTTTCCTAATATCCAATCTAAACCTCCCTTGCTGCATTTTAAGCCCATTGCTCCTTGTCCTATCCTCAGAGGCCAAGAAGAACAATTTTTCTCTCTGTTCCTTGTAATCTTGTTTTAGGTACTTGAAAACCACTATGATATCCCCTCTAAGTCTTCTCTTTTGTACACTGAAAAACCCCAATTTTTTCAGCCTTCTCTCATAGCTCATGTTCTCTACACCTTTAATCATTTTTGTTGCTCTTCTCTGGACCTTCTCCAATTTCTCCACATTTTTATTGAAATGTTGTGCCCAGAACTGAACACAATACTTCAAATAAGGCCTCATGAATGCTGAGTAGCGCAGAAGAATGATTTCCCATATTTTGCTCTCAACACTCCTGTTAATGCATCCCAGAATCATACTTGCCTTTTTTGCAACAGCATCACACTGTTGACTCATAGTTAGCTTGTGGTCCACTATGAACCCTAAATCCCTTTACGCAGTACTCCTTCCTGGACAGTTGCTTCCCATTCTATGTGTATAAAGCTGATTGTTCCTTCCTAAATGGAGTACTTTGCATTTGTCCTTATTAAACTTCATCCTGTTTACCTCAGACCATTTCTCCAGTTTGTCCACATCATTTTGAATTATGACCATATCCCCCAAAGTAGTTGCAACCCCTCCTAGCTTATAATCTGCAAACTTAATAAGTATACTCTCTATGCCAGTATCTAAATCCTGATAAACATACTGAATAGAACTGGTCCCAAAACAGAATCCTGCAGAACCCCACTTGACATGCCCATCCAGCATGACTGCAAACCATTAATAACTACTCTCTGAGAACAGTTATCCAGTGATTTATACACCCACCTTATAGTAGTCCCATTTAAGTTGCATTTGTCTGGTTTACTGATTAGAAGATCATATGAGACGATATCAAATGCCTTATTTAAGTCTAGGTATACCACATTCACCACTTCACCCTTATCCACAAGACTTGTTTTAAAGGGTTTTAGTCGATAGACAGCCTTTTATCCTTTGTCTTTGATAATTTCTTTGTCATATGCAAGATGGAAGAATCTAAGTACATACAGGAACATCATTACTCAGTAGCTTTTTTATGAAAGAGAACTATGTAATTGTTCAACATTGATTTCAGCCAAAGGTTCTCGTAGTAGTGTTAACTCTATAATATAGAGGTACACTTAACCAAAGGGAGAAAAGGTGATTTTCTCTGACCAGTAAATACAGGATGTAAAATGAGAGCAGGATTGTGAATTTCAGACTCTTTCAAAATTGCACATCAGAAGTGCAGTAGCAAATAATATCTGGTTTGTATCAACATTCTTATTATAAGAAGATAAAACTGAGTATTTATTATTTTATTATGTCAAAAAGTTCCCAAATGTTATTTTATTAAAAGTCCCTTTGATGAAGCCTTGCAATATAGTTAAAAAGCCTTCACTTGAATGTTAAAACCTTGCAACATTTTTAAACATATTATACTAATACAAATGGTTAAATTACAAGACATTCAATATAATATGTTTTTGCTTTGAAGTACTGATGAACCAGAAAGCAGAATAACCTGTTGAACCATATTGTATAACAAGAAGAAACAGTTCAACTTACAGGAAAAGCACTTGTCTTCACAGAATTCGTAAAATAGGGCTCTAATGACCACTGCTGAAACATAGCACATATTTTACATTTACATCTTATGTTCGGATCCAGCAAGAGACATGATTGAATTCTCAGTTAATATTAAAAGATGAATGTAGATACAAATAGCTGATAATATTGTTATCTTTTCAGTTGCAACTTTGCTAGTAGATAAATACACAGCTGCTAATACACATTTAAACATGGAAGTTAGGATAGGCAAGAACGGATTCTCACAGTCATACATGAATATACTCACACTGTACATACTGTGAGGCATACCTTTAGCATTGTTCAGTTATACTGAAAGAAAAACAGGAGATGCTTGATATGGTTTTAATTGTGCTCCAACTTTATTATTATTGGATAATAATTATCTAGGACTTACCCAGCCTGTAAACTTGTGCTTGTACACTTTTACCTCCATATTCATTCAGTATCTCTCTGAGGGGCTTTCACCAGTCCCCTTCTTTTTCCAACCAAGTCTCCCAGCCAGCCCATTGCTGGTACCTTACCATCAATCCACCCCTCCAGTGAGGGTGAATGTGAACTATCAGAAGGGGAGATTGTCTCTCTTCCATGTGAGTCATAGGAACCCTGAAACCTTTCTCCACTCTCCACTCTGGTTCTGTAACAAGCTCTCTTTTTCAAGTCATTTTACCAAGCAATTTATCAGGTCACTATATCTCTTGACTATGGAGTACCTGCACTGGGCTTCCTATTCATTTTCCATTTGAGATTTTTGAAAAAGAAACACCTTTTTCCTGGTCTCTATCATTTGGCTTCTTTTCACCTGTGTTGTTTAACCATTACAGGTTTGTCTAACCTCCAGCTCAGTCTAGGTCACTACAGCATGATTTTCTCAACCTTTGGCCTATCATACCTGAAAAGCTGTTTAGCCAGTTAGTTTTGGGAAGGGGATACAGTTGAGAGTTAGTGTCTTCTGACCTAGATGAATGGGTGAACTTTTCTTCCCACATTTGGAGATCTTCAAGTTCACATTTACAGGTGAACTCATGAGCATGAGAGATCTTCAGGACCACTATCTCCACAACTTCCAAACTTTCCCCTTAATGACTAGACCATGTAACAATATTCCTTGCACAATTAAAGTAATTAAAATATTTTTTTCGATTCAGAAGACCTCCTTTTGCTTGTTGAAATCTGCATCCTGTTAATTTCATTTGGGGTTCTGGTGTAAAGTGAAGGAGTAAACATTCTTTATGCGTCATTCATGATTTTATGGACATCTATCGTTATCACTCTTTAGTTGTGTCTTTTCTATGCTGAACTGTCCCAGTCTTTTTAATGTCTCCTCATACGGAAGCTATTCCATACCCTTTAATAATTTTTGTCATCCTTTTCTCTGTACCTTATGAGAGGTGGTGACCAGAACTGTATGCAATATTCCAAGTGTGGGTGTGCCACACATTTATTTGGTGGCATTATGATATTTACTGTCTTACTGATCGCCTTCCTAATAATCCCTAACATTTTGTTGGCTTTTTTGGCTGCCACATTACAGAGAGTGGATGTTTTCAGACAGCCATACAGTGACTGTACAATCTCCCTCTTGAATGGTAACAGCTAATTGAAACTGCCACCATTTTGTGTAAAAGTAGGTGAGACTATGTTTTCCAATGTGAATTACTTCACATTTATCAACTTTGAATCATCCAGTTTAGTGAGCTCCCTTTAACTCTTTACAGTCTGTTTTTGATTTAACTATCTTGATTAGTTTCGAAAATGTACAACCACACTGTATATCCCCTTTTCCAGATCATATATGAATATGTTCAACAGTACTGGTTCCAATACAGATCTTTGAAGGATACTATTTACTTCTCTCTAGTCTTAAAATTGCCCTTTTTTCCTACCTTTGCTTTCCTGTATTTTAATCATTTACAGGTCTGCTAATGGGGAAGGGGACAAAGGAAGTAGTAGTGCTGGGGCCCAGCAATTTAAAAGGGCTGGGGACTGGCTGGCGGAGGTTAGCCCCAGCTCTGCCCTTATGGCCTGAGCGCCTCCCCCTTCCATACTGTGGAAACTACCCCCTTCAGGGGCCCAGCAATTCCTTTGGCTGCTCTCATCATTTCCTGATCCTTAAAGGAACCTTCCTTCACATCCTCTCACTGCATATTTTGCTTAAAAGCCTCTGATGAAGGACCTTACCAAAACTTTTCTGAAAGTCCAAGTACACTGCATCCACTGGTTCACTCTTGTCTGTAGGGTTGTTGACCTCCTCAAAGAATTCCAGTAGATTATTGAGGCATGATTTCCTTTTACGAAAGCCGTGTTGACTCTCCATCAACAAATTGTATTTAACTGTATGTATGTCTGTTCAGTAATATAGTTCCAATATAAATTTACCTGGCTGTGAAGTTAGGCTGATTGGCCTGTTATTGCCAAGATCATTTCTGGAGCAGATTTTTTAAAAAATTGCATCACATTAGCTATCCTCCATTCACCTGATTTGTAATTCCGCAATTTCACATTTGAGATTTTTCAGATGTCTTGTTTGAAGACCATGTGGTCCTGATAACCTGTTGCTTTTTAATATGTTGATTTGTCTCAAAACGTCCTTTGACACCTAAATCTTTGTGTTAACTCTAAGCTGTTTTGGGCTTAAGTGAAGGGTGGGGCACTGAATGCTGAAAAGACAGATGAGACTTGACCGAGTCCTCTCTGTCTGATAGAAACTCCATTTGTCTCACCACTCAGTTCCAACACCTCTCATGCTGGGAAGTGAATAGATAGCACATGATGGCCATGGAAGGTAGTGTCAGGGAAGGAACGCATTGCAGATATGGGGAGAGAGTTAGGGAAATCATCTAATGGCTGAGGTACAGATGTTGGAGGAAACAAGGCTCCACCTCTTTTGAGTAAAGAGGTTTTTTTATTTTGATAGTTTGTGGAGTGGAAGGGAATGTCTTCACTGGAGGAAGGAGAGTAAAGGGGGAAAGGAGTAAGGAAGGGCTGCTGCAGTGGTAGGAGTTGATTTGTTAGGCTTACCCTCTTCACTTTATTCTCTTCCTTTATGTCTTAAAGGTTAAGGTTATGCATTTTATACATTTCTGTTGTGTTTATTGGGGTGCAGAGGGAACAGTTTTGAAGGCCCTCCAAGCTTCTGAGAAGGATTATGCTGAAAGTCTAGAAGAGGCTAGTTGACTAATAGAGATCCTTAATACAGTTAAATATAAAGTTCTGTAACTCAGTGAATGCCTTCCCCTCTTACAGATAGCTAAGCACTTTACAGATAAAGGCTATGTCTAGACAGTGCCATAAGCTCTAAATAAGCTATACAATTTGTGCTTCCCAAATTGCGTAACTTGTTTTGAGTAGATTTCAAAATACGCTATTTCAGCATGTGGTGCTATCTAAATGGTGCCACATGCAGAAATAAAGCCCTATTTCAAGGCATCCCTGTACTCCTCGTGATAAGGTGTACAGAGATGCTGGAGTAGCTCATCCATTATCTTGCAGACTTTTGAGACAATGGGCTCTTTGCATAGACACAGGCAGCTATTTTGGGGTACCACCATATCCCGAAATAGTGCCCACCATATACTCGTAGCTATAGTGAGCTAATGAGAAGCTACTGAGGTTGTGCTGTCTTTGTTTCAATATTTTTTGTAGTTTTGAGATGTAATAAATTCAACTGAGGGTAAATCATAGTAAAGCAAGCAAAAATAAAACATGTTTGGAGTAACAAGGTATGCATAGAGCAAATTAACATGAGGGCATATTACCAGAGAGGTAGCCGTGTTAATCTGTACTCCAACAAAACAAAACAGCAGAAATGTAGCACTTCTATGATTTATTTGGTGATGAGCTTTCATGGGACAGACCCATTTCATCAGATCAATCTCATTTCCAATATAGACTGACATTTATAAGTACAGAGGACCAAAAAAAAAATTGCAATAAAAACTGACAAATCAAGTACGTAGGACTGAATTAAGTGGCAGAGGGCTGGGGGATGTTAAGCGTGCTGCCTGAGATAGTATGGTGGAATATGTTATTCTGACAATATTGGACTTTCATATGGTCATGTGTTGCTATGCAGTAGTATTTTAAGAGTTGGTGATGCTTTTACACTAGAGAGTTCATGCATAAGTATTAAAAAACTTAAAAAGAACCAATCCACATCAGTAAAATGGCCCATCAATGGAAGCAGAGCTGGAAAACATGGATTAAACTATCTCATCCATTCTTCTGCCAGTGCAATGTTGTTTCTACAGCTCGTTTTGTCTAGTCTAGATGCAGTTTTTCCAAGGGACATGGCTTCTGTCACATTTTTGGGAGACCTATTTCATAGTCTACTTAATCTCTTTGTCAAAAAAGGTTTTTCCTGACATTCTGTTTAAATTGTCCCGTTCTTAATTTAAATTTGTCACCCTAAATATTTCCTCCTATTGATTTCTGTTTATAAACTTGAAGTATTGTTGACTGTTGTTCTCCAATTTATTCATTGCTTAGCTAAACAATGCATTGTCTATTTGTGTTTTACATGCATTTAAAATCAATTCTTTAGCCCATCAATTGTGCCAGTCCATGGCAAATACTTTCGAGTTTGTCAGTGTTTCTGTTGATGAGCCAAAAACAGAATACAGATTTTAGAGTTAATCCCTTCAAAACCACGAAGAAAAAAATTATAATTTTCCTTCTCCTTAGATCCAAATTTAGCACACCGTGAAAGAATATTGCCAACTTTAAGCATGTGTGTAATCTTTACTATTAAGATAGAAAATAGTTTTCTTTTGGGTATTACAATCAAAATGGTACTTTTTCTCTGTCTGATTTAGTATTTTTCTTTGGTGCATCAAAATATAATACCTGTGACTATAGCATTACTGATAATGGGCAGTCGTTGCTTGCATTCTAAGTTATTACACAGTCATTAACTAAGTCTCACTAAGACTCTATTGCCACCTGCACAGAACTTGCTAGGAAGCTAAACTGTAATGTGAAATTTCAAACTGAGCATAGTGGAAAAGCTGGCTTTCTCATTTGACCATTCCTTCATAATTTATGGATTAATAACAAATCAGGTACATGGTCCAAATATTTAGTGTTGTCTAAATATTTTAAAAGTATATGTCTTTTACATTAATATAAAATGTTATGGGTTTTTTTTCTGGGATGATACCATAATTCAGCATTTAGGGCCTGATGCAATGCCCATTGAAACCAGTGGAATATTTCTATTGTCTTCAATAAATGTTGGATAGAACCTCCATTAATTAGACATTTGCTGTCTTTTATTCCCTTATCTTAAAAATTAAGGCAATATTTGTGTTATCAAAGATATTTTAAGCATTTCAACTTAATGAAACAAAACATTTTTCCTTTTCTGGATTGCTGTCCAAAGCTTTCATTTTTACTTCTCTTTCTTGTTGTTAGGAGAGAATAATAGAGCGCTTGAAGGAGCAGCGAGAACGGGATGACCGAGAAAGAATGGAAGAAATAGAATCCTTTAAAAAGGAAAACAAAGACTTGAAGGAGAAAGTCAATGCTTTACAGGCTGAATTAACAGAAAAGGAGGTCAGTCTTTGCAGTAAAGTTAAAAATCTATATTCTTCTGCCTTCCTAATAGATTTCACTGATATAAACAAGTTAATTAGAGAAACTGTCAAATTGTCTAAGTTATTGGTTGTCAACTATTTTAGACGTTCCTAAAGCAGTATATTTTTGAGGATTCCTCAGTATTAAACTCTTACTTTCCATAAAATATTTCTTTCCTTTATTTCTTCTCTGTGTATATTACTTTCTTTGCCTTTGCATATGTCTTACAAGGCTTTAATATTGCACTGTTAGTCCTATTATCATTTTTATTTGGACTAATGGGATTAGCAGGAAGAAAACCTACTAGGAGTAAGTCCAAAAGTATTTGATCCAGTTGGACTAAATATTGACAAGAGGTTTAACTTGGCGAGTCCCTGGACAAGCTAACTACTTTGCAGAGGTTTGCTTGTGCCATTAAATGCCACTTCTCTGTGCTTGTTTCATTAGAGTCTTATGAACTGTTTGATACGCTTAAATCCTATTCATATCATGCCACAAGATACTTCATTTTGGCCGTGTCTACACGAGCCCAAAACTTCGACATGGCCATTTGCATGGCCATGTCGAAGTTTACTAATGAAGCACTGAAATACACATTCAGGGCCTCATTAGAATGCTGGCAGCCACGGCACTTCACATTTGCCACAGCTCGCCGCCGCGCGGATCTTCCAGACGGGGGTCCTTTTCAAAAGGACCCCAGCAACTTTGAAATCCCCTTATTCCTATCAGCAGATAGGAATCAGGAGATAAGAATAAGGGGATTTAGAAGTTGCCGGGGTCCTTTCGAAAAGAACCCCATCTGGATGAGCTGCGCTGTGGCGAGCTGCAGCAATTTCGAAGTTCTGTGGCTGCCAGCATTCTAATGAGGCACTGAATATGTATTTCAGCGCTTCATTAGTGAACTTCGAAATGTCCATTTGCATGGCCATTTTGAAGTTTTGGGCTAGTGTAGACATAGCCTTTTGGGTTTTTTCTTCTTGCATACTTCTACAGTAGGGTCTGAGTGCCCTTTGAAGTAAAGATATTAGATGAAAACTTATAGGTAGTGAAAACTGTGATGAATTTAAGGCAAATGTTTTCTCTCTTCAGATTTGTCTTGTTGGTTTTTTTGAAATCCATCACTATGGTAGTGATGATGATGAGGATGATTTAAAAAAAAAAAAAAAAAAAAAGCCTGTTGCCCTCTTTGCAGGGGCTGCAAAAGCTGATGCTCCAAAAGCCCATGAAAGCTTATGCTTCAAAATATGTGTTAGTCTATAAGGTGCCACAGGAGTTCTTATAATATTGTTGTGTGCAGGTACCTCCAGACTTCTGTCATAGGGTAACTTGCAAAAATAAAATCTAATAATAAACTAAATATAAAGGAATAGACCAATCAACATATGATATAAAGTTGACTATTTTCTACTTATCAAGGATTACATTCACAATACAGCTGAATCATCCATTTCTCCAATGAATTTTTTCTCAGTCCTTACAATAGAGTGAACATTATACATTCAAGAATTAAGTATATCTTTTCATAGATATTCAATTTTGTGTTACACTATTAAAAATGACCTGGTAACGTTTTATTATGCTGTAAATACCCATCTCCATTCCTGAACAAATGTACTATATAAACAGTTATTGACTGAAAACCTAGCTGATATAAAGTCTAGGAGGGGTAGCCATGTTAGTCTGTAGCTTCACTAATAATAAGCAGTACTACCCAGGAGAGATCATGACCAAATCAGTTTGTTTGTCTCTAAGGTGCCACAGGATTACTTATTATTAGCTGACATAATAATTTACCAACTGAGTGGCTAGGCTTAATGCTTTTTCTAACATCATCTCTTTTGTCTTTTTTGGATATTTTTTCAGTCCAGTTTAATTGATCTGAAAGAACATGCATCATCGTTGGCATCAACAGGGCTGAAAAGAGACTCCAAATTGAAGTCTTTAGAAATAGCCATAGAACAAAAGAAAGAAGAATGTAGTAAGTTGGAAGCACAGCTGAAAAAGGTAAGTGCCTTCTCAGAAAATTCTTACTGTGAAATGGACTAAAGTCTTTACTTCTCTGGTATATATGTGGCACTGAAGCAAGAGGTCCATTTTAAAATCTGGCAGTTTTCTGCTGGCTGCTGATACCAGCATCAGGCAGTGTTGACTTTTTCTTAAGAAGCATGTATAACAGCTGTCTGTGAGCCTGAAAAATTATCTTAAGTTTCCTGTCTAAGGGCTACTTGGAAAAACTGTGAGACAACAGGGTGAGAAAAATTATGGAAACCAGCCATTATTATATGTACAAATCTAAATTACTGTTAGAGATAAAGATACCTGTAAATCTTTGTAATGCGTTAAAAGAATTTTCTCATTAATAATGAACTACTCTTTCTAGTGAAAAATGTCTGGGTCTTATGCTGAAATTCTCCTTAATTTTATTTATTTAATTAATTTAATTTTCGAGGTAGCTAAATAAAATATTGTCTAATAGAGCACAGTTTGCAGTTCATTATTTATATCCATAAAGAAGCAGAAGCAAACATGTAAAGAAAAATATTTTAGAAATACAATACTTAGACAATGATTTTATGTGGATTGCTGCATTACAATATTAACTGTTTTACAAATTTTTGTTGACACATTTTCTTTCATGGGTTTCTTTGACTTTTTGCTGTGTCATTTGGTACTGTCTGCAGTCATCGTTTGAACATCAAACTCATGGCATACTCAGTGGGTTTTAGCATTACGTTTTCCTTCTTCAATTATTAAATAAGCCAGTTTTAACCCCCTCCCAGCCAAAATACCTTGGACATGGATTTGTATGCTGATATGTTCTTGAAGAAGTCCTGAGGTCACCAAATGGCAATAGGTTTAAAATAAACAACCTTTGGAACTCTTTGCAAGAAGATGTTTGAAGCAAGGCTGTAGCAGTTCTAAAAAGATATATATAATATTTAAAAGATACATAGATACATTTATCTAGGTATAAAGATACATTTTCATGCTACTTTGGAAAGAGAGGCTGCTGAACTCTCTTTTATATTCAAATTCGACACATTAACGTGGTTTGAACTAGGATGCGAATTTTCTGGGTCATTATAGGGGCTCTTTTGCATACTTGGATTAATCTAATTCTTGACTCCCCCCAACCCTCTACTCTCTGATTTGCTCACCTTGATATTTTTTTTTCCTGATTTGTCAACCTTGATTACTATTTTTGGTTCTGTATGCATTAAATATTGAGTCTGTTCTGGTATGGCTATGGTCTGAAGAAGTGGGTCTGTCCCACAAAAGCTCACCTAATAAATTATTTTGTTGGTCTTTAAAGTGCTACTTTACTGCTTTTTTGTTTTAAAAGATACATACATTCCTGGAAAATAGGTCTCTCAAGGGCAGTTAACTAAGATCAACAGGGATGGTCTCCCTCACTTCTGTTTACTAGAAGTTGGAAACAGGCAACAGGAGGATCACTTTATTATTACCTGTTATCTTCATTCCTCTGAAGAACTTGGTATTGGCCACTATCTGAAGGCAGGATACTAAGCTAGACTGACCTTTGGTCTGATCCAGTATGCCAGTTCTTATGTGGATGAAAGGAGTGCATTATTTTTAAATAAACTTGCATGCAAAGAGCTGTTAAAAAAATCTTAAATTTTTCTAAATATTTGATAGACTGTTTTTTAAATCATGGAAGTTAGGGAATTCATGATTTCCAGAGACCTCCCTGACATTTATTGCTTCAGCTGCTGGAGTCTCCAGAAGTAGAATGAGCAGATACCGGAGACTTGTAAATATTTCAGCACCAGGTGACATCCTCTTCACGTTCTCCCTAAAGGTTTCCAGTGAGAGGCAACAGCATCCTCAGGGGCCCCCAGTCAGGATTCTGGCAACAGCCTTACATGTGGGGATGAGAAAGAGAGTGGAGACGCTCCACAGCTCTCAGCCATCATGGTGGCAGGAGAAACAACATGGAGGTGCAGCAGTAAAAGTCAGTGTCAGGTCACAGCCTCCATGATGTTTTGTTTATTTGTTTATTGCCCATGACCTGTCCATGAATTTTAGTAAAAATAATCATAAAAGAATCTTAGCGTTATTGATAGGCTATCAATTTTGTTTGCACTGGACTCAAATTACATAAATAAAGTAGTAACAGGGAGATAGCTGTGCTAGTCTATATATTATCAAAACAGAAAAGCAGTACAGTAGCACTCTAAAGACTAACAATTACTGGTCATTTTTGTTTTATTGAAAGAAACATCAATATCATTTACTGAAGGTGTGAATACTCTTTATTTGCTCTGTAGTTCAGATCATCAGCTGATGAGTATATTAGTGTAGTGTAAGATAAATATATTTAAATGGTATTACATCTGTGGTTAACTTTCACATTTAATTTTGTTGTTTTTAGGAGATTTCGTTCAACTAAATTAACGTTTAAAATATTTTTCCAGTGGCCTTAGTTTTAGAAGGTGTTTTTTCCCTAACTAAATAGTTATTTAGAATTCTAAAGCACCCATCATCTTATATTCCTTATGAATAAAAATACAAAGGCTTTCTAAATGAAGGTTGAAAATTTAATAATTTTATTATACCATAAATACAATGTGCATTTCCAGTGGGAACTGGCCTAAGATTTGTAGGATACTTGGTATTTTCACAACAACTTGCAGATTCAGCATTCTTGGATATGTTTAGAAACACTGGCAGTCAGTGACAATGGACTGCAAACTGTAATTTTTAATTTGCATTTGCTTTAATAAAAGCTTGAATTTCAGCTAAACCCTAACATATCCTGTGATAAAAGTAACTGGCTCTCCAAAAGTCGAAACCTACCTTCAGTCACTGATTTCAGAATCCGTTTTCAGAGAATTTTAGTGTTACGTTAAATGGTGATGGAAGGGAGCATCCATATTTTTTCAGAGGGTAGGCGCTGTTAAATTAGTACATTTTATTAAGCATTAATTATGATTCTTTAGTTATGTCAATTTTATTCATAGAAGTCAACTAAATTTACCACATATTTTCAACAGTGAATATTTCTGAGAAGTCACAGTCATAAGCATTATACCAAAAAGAAAAGTTCAGTTTTGCCATGGAATTTTGTTCCTTTCCTTTTTCAGTTATTTTTAGATTTCCCCCTATTTTGAGGGTGAGAGAGAAAGAGAAAGGAATATATTTGCTTCTCCAGACATTTTTCTAGGGATTAACTCTAATTTTGCGTATGATATATTTGATGCAGTAAATATCTGCATTTATGGGGAAAAATATGTAGACTCAAAAAAGTAAAATCAACAGGAAAGCAAAAATCATTTAGGTAGACTCTTGAAATATTTGATTACAACAAACTGAACTGCACCCCCATAATTAATTGAAATAGCATATGTGTTTTAAAACAGTAAATAGAGCATTCAAATAGAATAATTGCTCCTATGTTCATACAGTATTTTTGCACACCAGAATTATTTTAAACCATAAGCATGCTTATTAAGCCTTTTGTTGCAATGACTGTGATTTGGAATTGATGGGAACAAAATTAGTGGAGAGCTCCCAACAGTTTTGTGCCAAAGCTCTACAGGCTTTTTTTTAAAAAGCTTATATTCTTTTGCTAAGTATGATGGAGCAGCAGGAAGTACCTCATAGGTGGCTAATTATTTTATGTTGCTTTCCTGAATCTTACTGTCCACATTAGAATTTCTTCCTTTTTGTTGTTTATCTTGGATTTTGAATCTCCGTGCTTACTGACATATTTGCTAAACTACTGTTTGCCAAGCTGTACTGTTCAAAAGTCACATGGAATTGAAGATTCAGGCTTATGTTAATACAAAAGAAAAATCAGAAGTTTAATTATAAAGTTTAATTAATCCTTTTATTATTACTGTCTTTGAAATGTTTGTGACAAATTGCTGCCTTGGCTAAAAGCGCTTTTAGTGATTCATTGCTTGAGACCAGCACTTAATGCATCATCAAAAGTGGACACATTTCTTTATTTCATGGGTTATTTAACTTGAGAAAGGGAAAGTAACACAAACCTTAAATTTTTTACTCCAGTTATTCTTTTTTAGGAGCCAAAGTCAACATTTATGTTTCCCCAGTGCCTCTCGCGTTCACCGAGGAATGTTTAGAAACTTAAATTTCTACTTTTTTATGACAAGTTCTTCTGTGCAAATGCACTGGATTTGTTGAGCTAATGCTATTTTCCTGGATCTTTCCTCTTTTCCTGTCTGTGCTTCACTCCTTCCCAACTTTGCAATGTAGCAAGCTGAACAGTTGTTCAATCAGATGTACAATCCAGTAAGTCCTTTCTGAAAGTGCCCACTGTAACATATGAAAGCATGAGGATCCATTTCCCTGACACTGTGTTGTGTTCTTACTCTGTGGAGCTTTGCAGAAGTTTTTTTGATGATCAGCTGCTTTAGTTTTTCCACAATAAAAGAGTTTTGTGGACCTCAAGGCCATTACTTTTGAATATTACATCTATTAAGCGGGAACAGGATTAACATAATATATTCCCATTTTCAAAAGTCTTTGCTTTCAGGTTCTCAACTTTTCCATAATGTATTCTGTTTTTTTAAAGCATGCAGATGATAGTTGTTTTTTTTTTTGGTTTGTTTTTAACAGTATGCTTGTGGAATACTTTATTAGATCCTTCAAATTCAACCTAAAGCATGGTACTTTATTTATAGTATTTCAACTGATTATATAAGTAATAATACCTAATAAAGGTTTGTTCAGCATATTTTTATAAATTTGCTGTGGGATCACATAAATTCAAAATGCACATGATCAGTTCTAGAATGAAAGATGTACATGTTCAGTATTTATTCATTTTAAAAGCGTATTTTGACCACGAAAAGGCTGAAAATACAGAACGTAGAAGACAAATGACAATGTTGTTCCATTAAGTGAACAAGAAAGTGTAATAATACTTTTTGTTTGGGATTATTTCTAATGCTGTCTTTGATTATAGTTTCTTAAGTAATTTCCTTTTGTCTCTACTATATTCATTTTTCAATTTGAGGAAGAACAAAAGCATATTCTTATCCGTAGAAGATTTTCTGGTTGCCACAAACTAGCACTGAAAGTATGCCATGAGCATCGCTGGGCAGAAATAGTGCTGTAACTGAACTGTGATAACAGCAGTTTATGACCTGCATAAATTATGTTAGATTACATATTAATTCTAAATATAATTACCATGTATTTCTAATCAGAAGATGTGAGAGAACTTGATTTTATAGAGTTCTTTACCAGTATGGTATCATACACTTGAAGTGACCCTGGTCCCACTCAAGTCAATTGGGGTTTTGTCATCACATTATGGGCAAGGATTTCATCCTTAGGGTCTGTTCTGTTGTTGTTTTCCATTGATGGAAATTTAATGTGTATTGATGGGTGAATAGATTCCATAGAATCTACCACATTTACTTCATGAAAATTGTGTAATTGCATTTGGAACTCAGTCATAATTTGTTTATAGAGAACACAAAGCATAAAAATATACCCACTTTCTCATCCAACATACTGTGGTTGTCAAATAGGTCACATTCTTGTATTATGGAATTGTTTCTTTTTATTAGTTTGGGTCATCCGTATGATGATTTTATAGGTAGACCACATGCTTCCGTGCGTATCACCTGCACTGTTACACTGCACACCTTGGCTGTGTCTACACTTGCCTCCTCCTTTTGGAAGGGGCACATTAATGAGGCAGTTTGGAAGATGCTAGTGAGGTGATGCGTATTCATGACATGAATATGCAGCACCTCATTAGGATAATAATGGCCACATGCAATTTGAAAATGCCGCTTTCGGAACGCACACTGCCCATTTAGACAGGGGCCTTTCAAAAGGCCCCCCATGATTTCAAAAGCTCCCTCTTCCTAAAACAAAATGGGGCTTTTGAAGTCGGGGGGGGGCGGTTCCTTTTGAAAGTCACCCATCTACACAGGCGGCCTGCGTTCCAAAAGTGGTACTATAGAATTGCATGTGGCCGTCATGATTATGAGGCACTGCATATTCCTGTCAGCACCTCATGATCATCTTCCAAACTGCCTCATTAACATGCCCCTTCCAAAAGCAGGGGGCAAGTGTAGACACAGCCCTTTTGTTTGTTGCCTTATCCTCAGTTACCTTGTCTCTTGCTCTTATATACCACTCCCCCCATTATTTCAGTTTTAATCACACTGTTGTAGTGATTGCTGTTTGTTGACCATTTACCCTTTTTTGCAAGTAGTATCCCAAATCTATCATTTTTTACTCTTTGCATACTTTTTTTTACAAGTATGATCAGCAATTCAAATCCCTTGGGTGTACAATCTTTTAAATTAAATTTATGAAGTAGGTAGTTATGTTCTATCCTTAATACACATTTTCTTAACTTATTTTTTCCAATGTGTTCTACTCTTGATAGTAAGAGAATAATATTTTTTGAAAGTGATCTAAAGACTTATTGTTTAAACTGCATGTTTGTCATTAATAGGAATTGAGCCAAATGTGAATTTCCAAATCTGCCACAAATGACATTATAAAAGGTGGATTGAAAAATAGAGTCCTGTTGAACTCCAATTTTGACTTTAAACCTTTCCAGCATTTAATAATCAATTTTTAAGTAAACCTTTGTTCTTTCATACTGTCCGTGCCTTTTTCGGCAGAACAATAAACCTTCATTAATTCACATTGTACTGTCAATGCTGGGGTACTCACTCTTCTCACAGAAGGTGTTTTTAAAAAATTCACAAAACAGACAGACAAATCTGTTTTCACACTTTGATAACAAAGTGGAAAAATATGAAAGAGGCCCAAATCCAACTCACCTCATCCATGAGAATATTGAAAATGAATTTAGAGGAACTAATTATCTGAATCATATGAACAGAATTTGGGCCTTGTTTACTTTTGTGTGTAGGTGTGAACACTTTTTAAATTGTGCCCTGATGCATTGTGATGATAAATAATGGTTAGAAAACAGTTATTTTTTTCTGTAATAAGGTATTACAATTAATAGCTTTCCATGCTACAAGCCACTTCTGGATATTGAGGACTTGATTCTGCAAATACTGCACAGGAGCAATGTTAAATCAACATGAGCTCTAAAGTACTTAGCTCTGTCTGAGGAATTTGCTTCAAAAGTAACTGAAATTTAAAGAGATGTTACAATTTAAGAGGACAAGAGATTGTTTAATTTATTATTGGACCAGATAAAATCTGAAGGATCTTAGAAAGTATTTACTTGCATGTACATTTCTGCTCTTTCATTTAATTATTATTTTTGATCAAGCATTAATTTGATCTTTTTTGCTAATTTAAATTAAGATGTATTATTCCAATGCATACATTTGCTACAGAAAAATGAATGCAGTATTGTGTGTATAATATGTAACAAATAAAATCGTTAATATATGTTTTAGCCAACTTTAATATTTCTGCAGACAATTTGCTACTTATATAGAAAAAGTTATTTTGTTTTCATTTGTGAAATGCTAAATAAAAAACATGGTTGATAATGTGAAATGTTTTTTAGAATCAGAAGTTCTATCAGAGGAGTCCTTTTTTTGGATGTTTTGACGATTTCCAAAAAAGTAAAAAAAAACACTATTTCCACAATTAAAATACAGCATAGTATCAGTTCAATATTTGTGTGTAGGTGTTATATGTTCTTTAAAATGCAATATCCCCATTAATAATTGGAATAAAAGTGTGTATTTATATTCAACTTTTATTATTCAGAAACTGTTGTTAGATTGTTACAGTACTGTGGAAATTAAAATAGTAGCAAGTCCCTAAAACAATTAACAAGCAAGCTATGAACATTTATATTTAATGTGTAAGTGGTGTGTTTTAATTAGAAAATTATGTTTTGAACTGTTCAGATGCAGCAGATTGTTTAGTCTGATTAGTAAGCACATTTAACTGTGAAACAGTGTATTTCCCAGACCACAAGAAGAGCTTACCCACCTTGTCTTTCTAATACAATAAACTCTTCCATATCCAGCAGCCCTGGACCAGGAGGTTGCCAAATATTCAAATATTCTGGATAATAGAGAGGTATACTAGCAATGCATAACACGAAAGTAAAACAAGATTAGATATTAAGAACAAAATATATATATACAGATTACTTTATTTACCAACGGCAGTATTGTACCTTGTAAACTTATACTGTATTTGCTATATATATTTGTATTTGCTCTCACTATACTGCACTTAGGAAAACGTAATTATAATTTAGTAATGGTTAAAATGCTGGTTATTTGAGAGTTCTGGATAATAGAATGCCGGATATGAAAGCGTTTACTCTATTCTCTAATGTGGGAGAATTGAATAATTTAGTGTGAACTTAGGCCATATCTGTATGTATCTCACTGCAACAGCACAATTGTTCTGTAGAAGCAAGTCTTGGTGAAGATGCTCTGTACTAACAGGAAAGAGATCTCTCATTGGAATGAAGAAATCCACCTCTGTGAGTGACATAAGCTATGATAGCAAGACACTTTCTCCCACTGGCATAGCACTGTGAACATGAGTGCTTTACGTTGGTGTAATTTAAATCACTCAAAAGTGGAATATTTGCACCTATGAGCAACATAAATTTTGTGATTTAGGCTGTAGTGTAGACATACCTTCACTTTCTATTTACAGCAAGTCTTTTGCAAAGTTTGAACAACAGCAAAATTGTTTTCGTTACAAAGATGTTTTATGATATTGCTCCATCAGCCCTACGTATATTTTGAACTTTTCCTGTTATTCTTCCATTTTGTCGTGGACATGGATTTTGTCTTGCATCCCTTCTGCAAAACTGTCCTTAGTCTCTCAGTTAGTCTGAAACTGTAGAATGGGTAATATCCAGGCAAGTAGGAACAACCTAATAATGGTTTGTATTACCAGGACCTACATTTATTTTCCTAATGTTTAGGTTTTTTTTATTCTGGTATTTGCACTGTGGTTTTTTTATTGCTTTATTTGTTATGCCTCTCCAATGATACAAGTAAACAAGTTTTTACCTGTATGGGAGAGGGAGGACACACCAGCTAAGGGAGGGACCTATGACTTTCCCATATAAACCCCTATGTGACTATGCTGCACCCCATCCTGGGGCTCCCACACTCTTCCCCTCCTCATCCCACATTACCTGGGGGGAAAGAGGGACTGTAGGGTAGTACAGCCACTAGAGGAACTACTGGCAGCGGAGAAAGGAGCAGAAATCCCATCCTCTGCCCCTTCACAGAGCTGTGGCATCTGTGTACAGATCTCTGGGGCCAGGGCTGGCAGTTTTGCTCTTTTCCTGCTGGGAGGAGCAGCAAACAGGGAAAGGAGCAGAAGAACATGAGCTCCTTCAGCTGCCATAATACTCCCTGACCTGTCCCCCAGGCCCTAGCCATGTACAAAGTGGCATTGCAGCCAGTGGAGGAGCTGGGGATTACCAGCAGAGAGCAGGCCCACTGATGGAGTGGGAGTAGTGGACAGTTCTCCCAAGGCCCCGTGATTCAGAAGGGTGAAGGACTGTCGACTGTCACTGCTGTTGTTGCAGTATTGGTGGTGTCCTGAGCCCTTTAAATTGTTGTTGGAGTGTCACTCACTCACTCTGGGCAGCAGTAAGTTATGTCTGGGAAGATGGAGCAGCTCTGAGTAGCACTGAGGGCTGACTGCCCTCAGCCTCATCCTTTCTGCCTGAGGCCTCACTCCTTCCAGGAGCTCAGAGCCCCTCCACCCTCACCTTGCCCAGGTGCCTGACAAGGCTGTTTTCTCCCTGTAGCAGCTAAAAATAACTTACTAATACAGTGGAATGGCCCACAGTAACACATTTGCACCACTGTGCATCACTGCGCAGCATCTCCAGAGCCTTGGTAGCATGGGGTTGGTAGTTGATCAGTTCTGAGCTTATTGGAGTGCCATGGGCACTGGCTCATACCTGGAGTGGTGTGCAGATGCATTCCTCTGAGGGGACCTAACCAGGAGGAACTATACCTCTGGAAGATGGAATTCCTCATGGAATTTGCCTGTATGTAGGATAATTATACCTTCGACTACACCTTTTGTGGGTGCAGCATATTCCTGCATGTGTGTGCCCATTTGGCTATGGTGCCTCTGCTTTGTGGAAACCTTGTTCTGATTTTACCCTTCCCCTTTTAAATTGTCTTCAATATTGGGCATTTTAGGAATAGCTCTTTTGTTGGGGGAGCAATTGGACTTTTATTTTGTCCACGTACTGAGCAGGAATACAAAGGGGAATAGGAAATCTGCTAGTGCCACTTACTTCTCTTGTGCTTCCTGAAGTCACCATGAATTATTATGGGCTATTAGTCATCCAAATAATTTAATTTTATGCAAATATTTTAAACACTAACATTTTGAAAATATTGGTGTTTTATCTTTGACATCTAGTACATGTATGTAATGTCCATCACAGTTACAATAATAAAAATCAGCATCAAACATTTACAATTTTAATTTAAAATTGACATACCGCCTCTTATTAATTAAAACATCCGTAATAATCAAATAGACTATTTCTGAAAACCAGGGTGGATAAAGTGTAGGACTGGGCTTCAGAAAAGTCAGATTCTCTTCCTAGCTCTCCCTTTGAATCCTTACTTGTGTCTACACTGGGCATGTGGTCAGCCAGATATGTGCTAACTCTGTTGAGTTAGCATGCTAAAAATAACAGTGCAGCAACAGTGGCTCAGGTAGCTGCCTGAGTACAATCCTTCCTTACTCATGGTATATACGCATCTGACTAGCCTGAGCCATAGCCCAGGCTGCCAGAGCCACACTTCTGTTTCTTAATAACAGTAGCTGAAGCAGAGTTTGTGTGTGTCTGTCGACCTGCGCCAGGAACAGTTGCTGTGCAGACATACCACCCACTCTGTGACACTGGGCAAGTTAATTTGTCTGACCATGCCCACACTTGGGAATCTTACAAAAATCGTCCCATCAATGCTTCCACTAGTTCAGCCGCATGATTTGTATATTAGGAGGTGCTCTAGTATGAACAATTCTTTTATGCTTAAATTTCTTTTAATGGAACTAGGGAACTGAACAAAGCATGTGACGTAGTATATAATAATAACTTGACGTGGTAATTTTTGTGCTGTTGTGTGTGTCAGGGATGTGTATGACACTCTCATATTTCACAGCCTGGTCCTGCTTCCCCACAACTGTAATGTGCTGTTGGTGCCTCCAGAAGGACTATATGGGTGTTAGCTCATTTACTTCTTTTGGCCACAGAACAATGGGGCAAAGAAGATGAAGCAGTTGAAGCTGTCATAAATCCATAATCCATCTTCTTCCTCTTTTGGGTCTAAGCCAGCATGGAAGACCTTCTTGAAGAAGGTCTCTTGCACAACTGGATTTTGGACCTTTATTGTGCTTAGAAGTATGGTTCCAGCAAAAAAATATTTGATCTGTAGCTAATCCCCACCTAGAGTGATACCAACTTGATATGGATTTCAAAAAGATAAAAAATAATTTGTTGGTAAATGTGTCACCAAAGCAATGTAGTTGAAGTACTATATGTACTAGACTCTGCAACGAGCTCAATAAAGAGACCATGGCACAAGATGTAACATTGTCTACAGAGGAAGGCTGGAGTCAGAAGAAGAAAAAAAAAACAAAAAAAACCCAAATCTAATGAGCTTCTCATGTCATTTCCTTGTTCTTTATATAGTTAGATCACCTGAGTGAATAAAAATCCCAAAGTAGAAAAACAATTTGAAAACACAATTATTTTCCTTATTATCCTCATGCTTAAATTATGTTACATGCAGAAAAAATATTTTTGTTCGGTAATTTAATTTATTTTTCTCCTTTAAAAACAAGACTTTTAACATATACACATTGAAAAAGTTCTACAAAATCATTGCAAAGACTGTCAACCTTCTAACTGTAATAGTTGGTAGTACTGATTTTGTTCAAAACATGCATGTATCATTTTGGCCAGCAGTTGTTTCATTGCTTGCTTGCCTTGTTTAGTCCCTAAAATTAAAAATAAAAACACAAACATCTGCTCTGCTTAAGATAGCAGGAGGACCATTCTAAATATCCTTATTTTTTGTGAGATTTTTGTACATTTAAAAATGTTCTCTGAATTTTCTGTTTAATGTGCACTGCAGTTAAACTACTTGTTTTTTCCCTGCCTGCTCTTTGAAGATGCCAATTAGGAATAATGGGAAACAAGGGGTAGGCTAAGCATTGCAGTGCATTGTTGTTCCCATCTGTCTGTGATTAATTCAGCCAACAGTTTAAAACACTCTGACCAGTCCTGCTCCCACTGAAGTTATTGGGGATTTCTGTTAGTTTTAGTGGGAGTACGACAGGACTCTGTACTACTGTTGTTGTTGTTTTTCATTGTGTTTCTTTCTTGTCTGTGAAATTGCCACCCACTCATGCATGTGTTTTCCAGTTATATTTGTTTGTGCTGTTTTCACCAGTGCGCTTGTTCCTCTGATCTTTCAGGTTAAGTATTAAGATTAGAAAAAAAGGATTTGGGTTAAAACTGTCATCTGAAAGCATTCTTTTAGTTTTACTTTTAAGAACAGCTTTTATTCCTTCTTTTAAATAGGATCCTATGAGATTTTTACAGCTATCTATTGGTTTAATCTGTGGCCAAAGGTACTAGGTCTTTTACAGTGTTAAGAAACTCTATAATGAAACAAAAGTTAAGATTTCCATGGTTATGTTCATGTATGAAAAATCCTAAACTGGGGTAAATATTTTTTTCCTCATAATTTGGATTTGGGAAAATAGACCTCAGACAGATGTTCTGTGCCTTTAGAGGAAAATGTTGCCAACTGACAGAAATACCCATAATCCTTTTTTCATGCAAACGTTCATTCTGAAGCTGCATAATAGCACCACCAAACTATCTAAATGATTGCTGTTTTTCAATACTGAAGGCTCATGAAGCTGAAGAAGAAGCACGACTGAACCCAGAATTTGCAGACAGAATGAAACAACTTGACAAAGAGGCATCTTACTACAGAGAAGAATGTGGAAAAGCTCAAGCCGAAGTTGACAGACTTCTAGAAATCCTCAAGGAAGTGGAGAATGAGAAGAATGACAAAGATAAGAAAATAGCTGAGCTAGAAAGGTAATTTTTATATTATTCACTTCATATCAAAATAATAATAAAGTCAATTCACTTTCCTTCACCTGTTATATTGTAAAAGCAAGTGTTTGTGCAGGCTTGAAGAAGATCTGGTATCTCCTTCTTTTTGGCTAGAGAAGTTTTGGTATTCTGCATATCAAGGAGTGTATATATGGAAATTCCTAGTAAATTTTGAAGATCTGTCTGTAAAAAAATGGATTAGATATTGTATTACGTGAGTAATTTTGCCTTTTTATTTTATTTTTTGTTAGTTTTGCCATGAGTGGCAGGTAATATAGTCAAGGGAACCTGTTGCCTTCCCAAATGACCAGGATGACCCTCCCCACCAGCTACTGGCTGCAGTGCAGCTGCCTGGCCAACCAGTGCTCCAGCCATCTGGAAAAGCTAGGCTCTGCAGTTTTCCAGCCGGCTGCAGCTCCTGGAGCTGGGGCTGGGGTCGCATGGCTGTCCAGCATTGGTGGGTTGCAAGGATGTGCTAGCCTTGGATGTGGATGGTCAGCCGTAATATAGGAGGTTAGGGGTGCAGGATATGGCCAGCTGCCACAATGGGGGCTGTGCTCTGGTGGGCATGGAAGGGGCAGTGTTTGCTTCTCTGAGCCAGACTTCTATTCATCACCCATGACTGACGTGAGTATGAGGTGAATCCAAGCAAGAACCATTCCAGACATTTCTCTTTCTCTGGAACAATACATATATCCCTGAGAGATTCTAAAAAGGTGTTGTCAGTCATCTTAGTCTGTCCTTTAATTCTGGCTTTGGATATTTTTCTGGGGTACCTCATCTTCTTCTGTTGGCAAGTATTATTTGAAGGGGGCCCTTATCCTATCTTACATATAGGGAAGTTGTTCATTCTCCTCCTAATGGAGGGAGAAGGATGGTGGGAAACACTAATCTCATTCCTTTCTAATTGAACAGTACTTTAAAGTCTCTCCTGCAAATTGTGGCTGAGGTTGGACTGTATATGTAAACTTCTTGCATCTGTGAGATTTTTCCATTCCTAGCCCAGATTAGTCACTGTTATAGGAAGGGGTGAAGGAAACAATCTCATGTGTTTGGGTGTTTCACAAGTGTGTATTCGTTGAGTTGTGTTGTGAGAGGAGAGGATCAAAGCACCATATAAATCAAAAAGGAGATCAGTGGGTTCCACTATACCAGTTACTAGATCCTGTCTGTCAGCTGCTTCTACTTTACCAAGCGGTGCACTGTCCCAGTGGAAAAATCCTGCTACAAAACAGACCCACTTGTAATTTCTATTATTACTGGTGGGGAAAAGCGAAGATCTGTTTCTTATGGAAGTGGACTTGTGTGAATTAAAGGCAAAATTTACTTGCTTGGTTTGAAATGTCAAATGACCTTTCAAAAGTTTGGTTATTTATTTACTTTTTACAGTTTAACTGTTGCTAAACATTTACCTTATTTGCTTTTTGTAGGCACTTGACAAAGATCTAGTTAGTAATAATTACTTAAACATGGTGCAGAATAAGATGCTTAATAAATTAATGAAAACATTCTGTTGAATATATTGTATAATGTATTTATTACTATTGTTATAGTATTATAGTTGTATGAGTGATGTGATTGTGCCACAGATATGTGGGATGGATGATAGGTGCATAATGTACACAATGACCACAAGTTACATGTTGAACCTCTCTAATCCAGAACTCTCTCATCTGGCAACAGGTGTAATCCAGCATGACTTTAATTAGCCAGACAATCCCTTATCATGGGTGTGGCCAAGTTTCCCATGGTCCTATAAAGTTTCTTGACAGCCACCAGTCCTGGATCTCTGTGTTCTGTGCTGCTGTTTAGCTGTAATTTACCCCTAAATACCTTCTGAGAGCCCGGTAAGCAGTGGAAGTGTTGGTAATGTGCTAGAAAATACTGACCTCCTATCTTCTGACACATTCTCTCATCCAACACCGGTCAGGTCCCAAGGATGCCAGACAGAACAAAAATCATGCTGGAATACAGGTGTTGCTGGATGAGAGAATTCTGGATTAGAGAGGGTCAACCTGTAACTTGCAGTCATTATGTTCAACCTGTATTGTGAAATTTTTGATATGCATGTGGAAATTTTTCCTTTCCCAGAACAGGAATTATAGTAATGGTGGGCCTTAACATGCAAACCACTGGCATCTACTGAAGTTAGTGGTGCTGAGCATTTCACAGGGTTATATCCCAGTTTTCCTTTTTAAACATTCTTGTTTTGGGAAATTTGGCAGAATAGAGATTTCAGTTCCCACACTGTAAATAATATGTTTAATAGTTTACTTCCAGCATAGTTAATACAAATGATATAATCAAATACAGAGACACAAGTATAAGAATAGATCATATGGTTTTCTTCATGCATATGAATGTGATTTCCTGTATGATATTTTTATTTGATTTATGTGAACCTTAGTCTGAACATAAAGTAGTTTCAGTCATTTACTGACAATTGATTATACAGCAAAAGGCCAGGATTTTAATGATTAGTGGATATTTTACATGTTTTGCTTCAATTTCCGCACAAAAAAACCAAATTGTGTGTATATTGAGTGTGACAAAATTGGTGACGTATTTCTGAGAAACATAGTATACAATATATTTATATAGCTAAGCATGACCAGATGGTGGCTGTAAAATGTTACAATTTTTAGGCCCCCTTGCCCCCATCCCAACCCCAGCTTGCATTGAGATCTGCTAGAATGGATCCTTGCCCCTGGGTGGAATCCAGTGAGACTATACACGTGATTGAAGTTAAGGAAGTGTTTAAGTATTGCTTACATCAGAGCTTGAGTAATCAGCAGTTCTCAGAATTGAGCTCTAGATATACAATGTACATAAGACATATTCCGCAAAGAAGTAGATTAAATATTCAAAAATACAACTCAAATTTTGATTTAGAAATTCTTTATTCATCTGTTTAGTATTTAAAGGTTAGAGTCTCACTGGTTTTACATGGCAACATGGGAAAATAAGGGAGCATAAGACTATTCATCCTTCTGCATGTGTATGGACTTTGAAATGGCGGTGGTGGGGGGAGTAAGTGGCCAAAACACCAGGCAAAGTGCCTCCAGATACAGATATAGTGAAAGGCCTCATTTCAGTTTTTGTTCTCAGGTCCCCCCCATGTGTGTGTTTTTGTGCAAATTAGGTTCCTTTAAGATGGCTCAAAATTTGAGGTGCTTGTAATTCCCAGAATTTTTTGAATTTTTTGTCCCTAGCATCTAAATCTGTGTATGGCTGTGCCACCTAGTGGTGCACCAGAGAAGGAACTGTGACACTGAGATTCCCTTTTGCTCCAAGAGACATAAGTTACTGCAGTTTCTTTACAAATAACAAGCAGTCCTGTAGCACTGTAAAGACTAAGGCCACGTTTACATGGCCCCAGTCTTCAGCCCCACTGCTAGCAGACCTATGCTAAGCAGGTTTCTGGAAATTGCCAATGGCTTTCCATTTGCATACTCACACAGCTAATTAACATAGCTGTGAGAGATCTCGCTGGCTGCAAAGGGTAGTGCCGGCTGTAAACATACTGTGTGGATGTGCCTCTGCTGGTTAAACTCTACTCTGTCACTAGTCCCTTATCCCTGAATTTTTTCAGGCATAAGGGACAGGCAACAGAGGGGGACAGGCAACCACCCTCTGCCAACAGTGAGATCTCGCACAGCTATGCTAATTAGCTGCGTGAGTATGCAAATAGAAAGACATTTATAATTTCCAGAAACCTGATTAGCATAGCTCTGCTAGCTGCGGAGCTGAAGAATGGGGCCATGGAGACATGGCCTAACAAATTTATTAGGTCATGAGCTTTTATGGGTAAGACCTACTTCCACTTACCTACATCTGTTGAAGATTTTACTGCATTGTATAATTCATGAAATGTGTTATGGGACTTGACTATCTGTATTTTTCCCTTCCTTTGTCCTCTGTTCAGTGATATTTCTGAGCATGTGCCAACACTGTCTCTTAGGCTGGGTCTACACTATGAGATAAATTCAAATTTAAGGCAGTTAGCTTGATATTACCAGGTGACTGTCTTCACTGAAAATACCATTAGCTCGATATAGGGAGCACTAATCTCAAGATTACAAAATTGCAGTTACCTGATGGTATAGCATCAAGCTTGAATTGAGAAGTTTGATTTAAGGCTTGTGTGGAAGCACCATGTCCAAAAATCGAATTTATTAGCTTCCACAGGTGTTCCCTGTGTATCCCACAAAGCTGTGTGTGCTGCACCTGGCTCCCAGCTCCTGGCTCCCAGCTATGAGCTGGAGTTGGGAAACTGACCAGACTGCTGCGTTCCTGTGTAGGGGCCAGGCACTGTGCCACCAGGTGGCTTGATCTGCTGTGGGGCCAGGAACCCCATGGTTGCGCAGATCGAGCCACGCAGGGCCGGGCACCCTGCCTCCAGGCTGCTCCAGGAGTGTTTCTGGATGTTTTTTTGGTGGGGGTTGTTTTTAGGAGTTGTTTTTTGGGGGGGTAGTTGGGGTGGGACTGGGGTCGGGGGAGCCTCTGGGGAAGGGGAGTAAACCCTCATATTTAAGAGACTATGGGGAAGAACAGACAACCCTACTAGTCTAGTAAATGAAAGGTTTACTGTACTAGCAGAGCCAGGAAATTGGCCAGGGCTGCTGCGCTGTCAGTTTCCTGGGTCCCCCAAGCTACTGGATCTGGGAAACTGACAGTGCTGCTGCTTCTGGCTCAGAATGCGGGTCTGAGGGAACTGTGGGATAGGTTCCTGCAATGCACTGCTGCTACAGTCAATGTTTGGCGATTTCAGTGTAGAAGCAATATGTCAACTTTGTTGGGAGCCTGTGGGAAGTGAGGATACTCAAAATCTAATTTAGAAGAATGGGCATTATAAAATCAATTTTAATAAACTCAAATTTATTTTGTAGTGTAGACGTAGACTCAGCAACAGATACAGGGACTTGTGTGGGATTTCATAGGAAAGTGAATCCTCTTTCTAGGCATTCATAATCTGCTGAGCTCCATGTGTATTCTTATTCTGACATCTTCCTTCCAGAATGGTATTTTAAAATCGTGCAATATCTAATTTTGTTGACTTGAACTATAAAAGTTGTGCTTCATTATATTATGAGTAATAGTGATTTACCAATATAACACATCTCCATTTCAAAGTTGTTGGGGTGTGTTTATAATTTAGTCCTTTAATCTGAGAGATGAAAACCGCTGACATAACTTTGTGTTTTATAAATTGAAATAGTGGGGCAGTTGCTTAGTAATCTAGAGAACATCAAATGTTTGAAAGAAGAGATTTCTGGTTTAGGATATAGAATCTGGGAAATGTATGTGCTGAATAGCAGACAGGCAGGAATGTTTAGTAAAACTGAAGGAGCTTTTTATGTATATGGTAATTCTTTTTGGCCTGAACTTGATATTTCTGCTTCAGAAATTGCTGAATTTCTGGCCATTTAATGAATATTAGTAACAAATGCCTGGAGGATACACAAGCTACATGTATATTTTCTATTGGTCTGTATGTTAATTACATTAAATATAGATTTATATAAAATAAAAGATTTCATTTTTCCAGTTGGCTATTGATACAACATGATAACTCTAAAAGCTTTTCCCACCATTAATGCTGTTTGGTAACTTACTGCACTGGATGTGCACTGCAGTATTAGACTATACCAGTCAAATATTCATTTTCAAGAGAGTCAAGGGTCAAATATATTGTACAATTAATAGTATAACTAAGTAACAACAATGTATACTATTAATAGCCTCGGATATGGTTTTTCCAGAACAATCTTATGTTATTTAACTTTGTATGAATTCACATCTTGAGTGGTTTGTTAAGCAAATGAGAACTGAGATCTTGTGCTTCCAAAACATGAGAAATGCAGTTATCTTGTTACCCATATTGTGCATGAGGGGCTCAATTGTGGGTGGATAGAGGGGTTAGCAAGTTCCTGGCCTTCCTCAGTAACCAAACAGGACTGGGATGTGTTGTGAGGAGCTTACTAAACATGGAGACTTCTGAGGCAGGGAGTTCTTTAGTTACTGCTCTTTAAAGAATGGCTTTTTGTGTTTGTTCTCCCACTACAGTGTGTAGAGGGTGAAAAACAGCATAGAGAGGCTGTTTCTGCTCATGGATGACTTGGTATTTGAGAAGTGTAAACAGAGTTCTCTGCAAATGCCTGGACTCCATTTGTTTAAACCTTAATAGAAAGGATAGTTGGAAAAGTTGTGGAAGATCTGGCAAGTCATCAAGCGACAGCTGTCAACAATGTGCAGCAGCTAAAGAGGAAGAATATAAGAGATGCTACAAAATGAGATGTTTTGCGATAGCATGCAGATAATCAAGAATAGTGAAAACTATCCAAGAGGGATTGTTATCAGATGACGTCGAGTCTACACTTGTAAGGACTGTGTCCTCAATAGAACAGGCAATATCTTTATACATAAGCATGAAACTAAACAATCAAAAACTTAAATTTAAAATTGTTGCTGGAGCAACAGTCACTGCAGTTCCAAAAATTTATAATCAATCCCAGATGAAGATCTGCAGAGCTCAGATAAGACTCTTCATGAGACTAATAACAATATATTGGATGTTAGTGGGCAGTTCCTTGGAAAATTGGGAAATGATAGAAAGTTCTGGTATAGCCAGGACTAACAACTCTCCTACGACAGTTGCCAGCAATACAAGGATTATACTAGTACAGAAACTGGAATACATCCATGGCAGAAAACAAACTGTCCAAGACACGTATCATACATCTGCCCAGGGCTAGGAATATTGGCAAGAGAGTACAAAGTAAAATCAGTGCCATTGCCAACTCCGGCTGCATCTACACTACAAGATAAATTTGAATTTATTAATATCAATTTTATTTATGTATTAATATCAATTTCTATTAATTGATTAATTATATTAATTAATTCATTAATTAATTTTATTTATTAATATCAATTTTTGAGAGCAGCAAGAAGTCCTGTGCCACCTTATAGACTAACAGATATTTTGGAGCATAAGCTTTTGTGGGCAAATGCCTGCTTTGTTAGATGCATGGGTGTGTGTTTCCAGAGGGGGCTCCCCATCAACTCATGCATCTGACAAATCTGGTCTTTGCCCATGAAAGCTTATGCTCCAAAGTATCTCTTAGTGTATGAGGTGCCACAGGACTTTTTGTTCTTGAAGATACAGACTAACACCTCTCTGATAATGTCAATTTTGTAATTCTGGAATTTATAAGTTTGAATTTGACCATCCTCACCTCCCCACGTGCGCCTCACAAAGTTGACTTATTGGGAAGCATCAACTGTTGCAGTAGTGTATTGTGGAAACCTATCCCATGGTTCCCTCTTCTCCGTAGCACTCGGGGTATGCTTTCCAGTCTTTGAGATCATCTTCCCAAATTGCATTTTCCTCATACGCCTCCTGTGCTAAGCAAACATCAATTTTTCCCATTGGAAGGAAGGAAATGTAGGGCATTCACAGAGATGGCAAAGAAGTTTACAGAAATGTCTTTCTTCTGTAGCTGAATTCTCAACTGGCCATCCACTGAGTGTTCCCACTCCCGTGATTGCATCTGATCCCTGAAAATAATACAGGGGCTGTGAAAAGCTTGAAGAAAGAGAAGATAGGAATGTTTTTGAAAAAAGAGTTGCTGAAAGGAGAGTCTTTGACTTTCCAGTGCACTATAAGGCTTCTGTGCACAGGCTGTGTTCTCAACTGGCCAGCCACTGAGTGTCCTGTCTCCCATGGTTGCATTTGATCCCTGAAAATAATACAGGGGCCCTGATTGTATTCTCAAAGTTAGAAGAAAGAGAATAGAAGAGTCTAGGAAAAATTATTTTTGACTTTCCTCTTCATTGCACAGACATTGCAAACACGGCTGATGGCAGTGAAATCTCATACACTGAACTTATAATGGAAACAAGAATCTCAACTAGCCCTCCTCCCTGTGTTTTTGGAGGGGGGAATCAAAGCTTGAAGACAGATAGGAAATGTTAGGAAAAGGATTTTATAACAGAAATATAAAACCAGCAGGTGTCTGCAATGGACAGCAAGCTCCTGAAAATATTTTTGGTGGGGTTGGGGAAGGTGCTGGGGTCTGCAGCTGCAGAGCTTGTTGAAATATTGAAGTAGCTGAAGTAGTCCCCCTGACTATCTTAGCTGCCATGAGGAGACTCCCCCTGGCAGCTGCAGGCACTACTGGCCCCTTGCTCAAAGTGTGGCGGGGCTCAGTGGTGGGGCAGTTGAAGTAGTCCACCTGACTATCTTAGCGGCCGGGGAGACTTCCCTCCGGCAGCAGCAAGCCCCTGAATACCTTAGTCACTGGGGGAAATTCCCCTGCCCCCAGCAGCTGCAAGCCCCCAAATATCTTAGTTGCCAGGGGAGACTTCTCCCTGGTGGCTCTATGTCCCCAAAATTCTTCCCTGTCCTTGGAGTCCTAAGCATGCACAAGCCAGGACATGGTGCTACCTGGCAGCATGGTAAGCACCGAACGGGAGGTACATCCTTTTATTGGATTGGGGGTTACCCATGTGAGCTGTGGATCCATGCTGCAGGCACAGGGTCTGCAACCAGTTGTCAGCTCTGTGTATCTTGTGTTGTTTAGTGCAACTGTGTCTGGGAGGGGCCCTTTAAGGGAGCGGCTACTTTGGCGTGTAGACGTACCCTCGCAGCGCCTATTTCGATGTGGTGCTGCGCAACGTCGAAGTTGAACATCGACGTTGCCAGCCCTGGAGGACGTGTAGACGTTATTCATCGAAATAGCCTATTTCGATGTTGGCTTCACGTGTAGATGTAGCCGTGATGTGTCAAAGCACGGGAAAGACCCTGACTATGTGGTGCCTGTGAGGGATGGAGGGGGGCTTCACACACAAATGTAAACTTCTGAGAAGAAGTTTCTTGGTGTCTTATGCAAGCATGACCCCCCACCCCCAACAACAGCCTTGTTGCCGTAAGGTGTGGTGGGGCGGCGGCTGGTGCCAGGCAGTGCAGAAGAAAATAACAAGTGTAGAGACGGAACCATGAACTCTCTGCCGGGCTAATAGTCAATAAAGAAAAGACATTTCTCAGGCTCTCATACAAACATGCCCACAGCTGTGAAATTCGTGGTGTTCCTGTTACCTAATTCTGGTGCACCTGGAGTGCAGTGGCCAGAGCAGAGCACTTGAGGGGCATTGTGGGTTACATACAGGACACCTCTAGAGGCTAATAAATTTGATTGTAAGGCATGGTACTTCCACACTGTCCTTTAATCAAACTTTTGAATTTGAGCTTGATGCTACACCCATCAGATAATGGCGATATTAGTGCTCCCTAAATCGAGCTAATGGTATCTGAAGTGAAAATAATCACGTGATAATATCGAGCTAACTTTCTTAAACTTGAATTTATTTTGTAGTATAGATGCAGCCTCCTGTGACTCTCTCAGCCTCATAATGCATCCTTATACTTTTACTAGGAAAAGTTGGAGAATTAAAGGGTATTTCCCAGACAGAAGAATTCACTGACTGGTGTGTGCCAGTGGTGGTTGTTCTAAAGCTCAATGGTGAAATCTTCATTTCTGTGGATGTTACACAACTTAGTAAAAGGATGTACAGAGAAAGACACATGCTTCCTGCAGCTGGCCAGGTATTAGCTGCATTATCAGAGGCCAAGTTCTTCTGAAAGTTAGATACTAGGACAGGTTTCTGTCGTAGCCTCCTTGCTAAAAAGTCTAAATAATTAACTACATTCATCAGCTGGTTTGGATGGTACTGTTTCCTTTGTCTTCCATTTAGCAGATTGTCAGTATCAGAACATTTCAAAGGGAGAGTCTCAGGTTTTCAGGTTTTTCTAGCATTCTCTTCTAGGCAGCTGAGGTGTTGGTACATGACAGTTTTGCAATGACTCCAAGAAGCCAGATTCACTCTGAATGAAAACTATAAATCTGGAAAGGAGCAGATACCTTTGTAGGACACATAATTAGCAAACAGGAAATTTAAGCAGATTCAAATAAACTGAAAACATTAATTGCATTACTCAAACCCCCAAACATTTCTTTTGTAAAAGGCTCCTGGTCACAACAAACCATTGGGAAATGTATTCACTTAACAAACCTTTTAATAGATTGCCATAATGGTCACAATTTGTGGATCTGGGAAAACACACAACAAAATACATTTAATATGCTAAAAGGTCCTCTCCATCTGTTTTGGCACAATACTCTAAGCTTCCCAGTATTAGTGGATTCGTCTTCATGTGGTTTAGGAGCAATATTCGAACAAAAGCAGCTAGAAGGAGATCAGACTTGTTGCATTCATATCAAGGAGCCTCTCAGAAACTGAGAAGTGGTATGCTCAAGTGTAAGAAGGATGCTCTAGCCTGCAGTTGGGGCTATAAACAGCTCAGAGCATATCTTTTCAGCTAGAATTAAACATAAAAATAAACTATGGATGCTTAGCTTCAAGACCGTTGGGTGACCTTCCAGCTAAACTTCAAAGGTTTCAACTACAGGTGATGCAATTTTATTTCAACATTAACCATGTCCTAGGGACAGCTCTCACCACAGTAGACACTTTGTCTAGAACCCCAATAAAGCAGCCACGAAAGGAGAAGATTTTTAGAGAAAGATACTGAAATCTGTATTGATCTTGCTATAGCAACAATTCCATCATCTGCCAGCTGACTTCAGCTAATTACAGAACAACAATTAATTAATTAATTAGAAGGGATTTGGCAGATACTTATTTACTCTGACAAAGGTTGTGGGATCAGGATCAGCTTCCAACAACCATACTGTTACATTGGCAGGAATTAAGGGATTTACTTGGGGCTGATGACCTGCTTCTGAAAGAATGGAACAATGTTATGCCTGTAAGGGTACAGAAAAGGATTCTTTCCATAATCCATTCAGGAAACCAAGGAATAAACAATTACAGAGCATGAACACAACAGTCCTGGGTGATGATTCAGTCTGAGTGGGCTAATTCAGACTTTAGTAGAGCTCTGCAAGGTATGTAACAAGATGGATGGGGGAGGTGGGGCGGGGGAACCCAGTGTCTGGAGCTATTACTCTCTCCAAAACTACCTGACAGAGAATAGCAACATATTTGCTTTTCTGCAAAGGACAGACATAATTGTAGTTGATTACTTTTCCAGATATATTGACATGGCTATGCTTAATGTAGATTTCTTCAGCACAGTACAACCAGAGACTGAAGTGAATATTTGCAAATCACGGAGTTCCTGAAGTCCTCATAACAAGTAATTGGCATCACTTTACCCATAAAACATGCCTGCCATTCACACAGGAATTTGATTTTTAATATTGCACCAGTAATGCACATTTCCTTCAGAGCAATGGCAAGGTGAAGAGAGCAGTGCAGACTTGTAAAAATATACAGTGTGGGTGTGTAAAGCACTCATGGTTTAACAGGGAACATCAATTGTGTCTTATCTATTCCCAGCAAAATGCGTGCTGCATGCCTTCATTCATAGTACCAATTCACTTAGGTCTAAATAGCCCAACTGGAAGGAGTTTTGAAATTCCAAATGTAGAAATTAGGCAGTGGCAAAACTTCAGTGTTTGGCACACAACAAAAGCATTACCTGAACTCAAATTTGGGAACAAAAGTTAGTTTAAATGTTTTCAGACATTGGGAACTGTTCAGAACCAGGCAGACATTCCCAGATGCTACCAAATGCAGACTCCAAAAGGACTTCTCTGGAAGAATCTGGTTCATGTTAAATATTTCCCAAAGTAACAAGGGCAGATCTGGGACCTGTAGGTACTCTCAGGAAATAAGTCCCTCTTCTCCTGCACAAAGTCAACAAAAGTGAGAACACAGCTGGGAAGAATGATCAGACCCCCTCAAAGGCTACATCTTTTTAATATTGGTCAGGCCTATATAAATGGAGTTGGCAAAAGGACACAGTAGTGTAAATAGTTTGGAGGAATTGGAAGTTTGTTTTGAATTGTATGTATATACATTGATCTATTATTTAAATTTTAATTTTACTTTATTTTAAAGAAAGGGAGGTGTTCAGTAGTTATAGAGTTTTTGGTCCTCTACGCATAGCAGCCATTACCATTATATCTTGTATCAGGGAGCTAAATAAATGAGGGAAGTTCCAGTTCACGGAATTCTATAGTTGCGACTTAAAGCATGTCTCTTCATGTTTGTCTTAATACAACTGTGTGTAGCTGAAAAAGCAGCATACTGAGGCTGTCCTTGCTCATTTGTAACTCAGAATTTTGGAATTATAAACAGTTTCCTGCAAAGGTCTGGACTCTCTTTGTTTGAAGTGCCCTGCACACTTCATAGAATGATAAATTCCATCCTATGGAGGAGGGTATTTGAAGAGAAGTCCACAAAGGAAATGGACTAGATTAATAACAAATTTATTTTTTGAGGGAGCTTCTGCTTGGACAGCCCTTTCCATGAATCATTTTAAGCAGCCTATGCAATGGGTGCCCCAAAACAGCCTAATTACTATGCAGAAGAAACCAGTTTAGGAAATGGTAGATCTTTAAGCTCTAAAACAGAGGTTTGGAGGGCCACCCTGAGGGAAGCAGAAACAGATCAAGCACATGTCGATTTTTAAAGATATAAGGAGGTTTAAGCTATGATTTTGTCCAGTTATGTGTGTTGCTTCTGTGAGCTATAATCCCCGAGTAGTTCATCTGGCAGTCTGCGAGTACATATATGAGTCATTCCAGCTTGTAGTTAGATAAAGAGTGAAGTACTATGAGAGGATGAAAGAGTAAATTGCAATGCTGAGCCCTAAAGCCTGGAGTTATGCCAGGGAGAAAAATATAGACTGCTTAACCATTTTATTAAATTGAATCCAGCCACTTAGCAGAACCTTTAGGAATGACAGATTTCTGACAGATTTTATATATATATATATATATATATATATATATAAAAATATATATATTTGTTGAGGCAAAGACACGAGGGAGGTATTTTATTTGATGTGATATCATTATGTTCTTTGTGTTGGACTTCAATTGTATCATGCATATGTGTGCTACTATTGCATGTCTGCCAGCATTTGCATAAAAAATCCTTCGTGGTGACCTAGGCTGGGGCTGGTCCTTAGGTGGCTGTGCACTAGGTAGGGAAGATTAGAATGACAGAATTGTGTCATCTGTGTTCCAGTAACAGTCTTCCTGGGAGAGAAACACCCCAAAGCTATGGATCTACACAATAAGCAGGTGTCCTGTCTTGTTAAGGGCTGGTGGCCAGCCACCTCTGTGCCCATATCAGCCCCAGCTGAGAAGGAGTTAGTAGAGGAGTGTTGCAGAAAAGTTAGCTCTTGTGGCTGATCCTAGAGCAGGGATGAGAGGTTCAAGGAGAGAGGCTTCTGGGCCCCTTCAGCCTGGTTTATTCAAGGCAATAACTATTAATGTGTTAGTTTCTGTGTTTTGTATTTTAAGAATAAAATTGTGCCCTAAAAGAAAGCTTGAATACATTTTTGAGACTGATTTTAATTCTTCCTTTGCTGGGCAAATAGACCAGCAGTCTACCTCCTCTACATTACCAAGCAAGGCTATATGCTCCACATCACCTAGTATATTGTATTCTCCATAGCACAACTGGGTTTTTTGAGGGAGAAATCCTGCGTCATTGGAGTAGCATGCCCCTGTGATCCCCTGCAGCATGTAGAGCAGCACTGCCTCTCACTCCTCTGTAGGTAGTCCATTGTGTCCGACGATGACGTCTTGAGCTTGCACAGGCTCATCGGTTGTAAACAGCCTAATCTGTATTAGCCCATAATTTTCAGTTCTTTTGTGCATGTTGTTAACTACTTCACCCCTGCTATGATCTGAAGAAGTGGGTCTGCCCCACAGAAAGCTCATCACCTAATAAATTATTTTATTAGTCTTTAAAGTGGTACTGGACTGCTTTTTTGTTTTCACACCTGCACGTGTATGTTTGCACATGCTGCCTTAAAAACGCACAGTTGTGAATATTCAGTGTCAAAAACCCTGACTTCTGTGAGAGTTAGACTAAAACGTATTTCACTGGGAACTTTTGCAGTAAATTGAGATGGAAACAAAATTGATGGCTACTGTATAAAAATTGCCAGCATTTAAGCTGTGAATCACTGACACAATTCAGTATGAGAAATACAAAGAACCAGCATGCTGAATTGTTATCCAAAGCTGTATGTGTATGTGTGTGTGTGTATTTTAATTACCACCCCTAAATAAATGCAAGAATGTGCAGCTGTGTCAAATCTAGGTATTATTATAGTTTGACATAAAGCAGGATTTTTTTTTGTCTTGGCTAATTGAAAGGGCACGTTAGATATTTTTGTACAAATAAATTATGAAGCATATGGATATTTTCAGTTAAGTATAAACCTGATTTTTAGAAGCAAAAAAAAATGGAGGCGCAGAAGCATGTGGAAGCAATACGTTTGATCATTGTTAGGTGTGGTACTTAGTGAACTTTTAAAATGAAAATCTTTGAACTTGTAGCCAAATTGTTCAGATGTTTTGTTTTCAGGGATGAAGATGATATGGTGAATGTGGATCATTCCCACTGGTTCAGATAATGGTTTAACAATGATTACTGCATGCTGCCAAACAAATGCCTTAACAATTTTCAACTATTTTATTAATTACAATGTATATATATATACACACAATGATTTCATAAATATATTTCGTTTTTCCATAGTCCATAAGTGACTAGGTAACTTAATTGCTTTGAAGGGTTTTGTTTAGTCCTTGCTTATCAAAGAAATGCAATATGGAAGTTTTAGTTTATGGTCTTTTGAAATAAAGACTGTTGATATATCATCTGCTCACTATACATTGGAAAAAGAAAACTAATATTTATCCTCCCTTTACTCTCTTTTTGCTATCTCCCCTTCTTTCTGTTTGTTCTCCAAACTGCTGCTTTCAATCCTACTCCAACCAGTTTGACTTCCAGGTGAGTACGTTCTGCTCTCTTCTCTTACATCACTCCTTGTAAAGTTAAGCTTGATTTTCTCAATAATATAAATACATTTTAAATAGGTTTCCTCTTACAATTTATATTTCATTGTTTCCATTGCACATTCAGAATTTTTTTCATATGGGAATTTTAGTATTAGAAATTATTGTTAGTGTTAGAAATTATTGAGAGATTACCAGTTGTGTTTCACGATCAATCATCATTATATAAAGCACTAAGAAATAAAAGGATTGGGCTAACACAATGATATAGACTTCCCATACAACAAAAATTGTGACAGTAGGAGACTAGTTATGTTAATATTGGATCTTAAACTGTTTTATTTTAATTAATCACACTGTTTTGGAAAAAATCAAAGAAAAATAGTTCTTCCTCGAGTGTCCCCGTGGGTGCTGCATGATAGGTGTTGGGCTCGCCCCGGTGCCGCAGGTCGGATCTCTCCAGAAGTTTCTGCCGGACCGCGCATGCGCCGGCGCACGCTGCTCCCTTGCGCGCTCCCGGCCGCGTGCGTGATCAGGTCCCCGCCAGTTCCTCTTTAACCTCCATCGGCTGCAGACGGAATCCACTGAGGCTACGGCCAGAGTTAGCGTATTTAATGTTTTTAAAGTGTTTAGAGCTTCTTTTTCAGTCTTTAGCTTAAGTTAGCTTGTTATTGTTTTCAAAAAAAAAAAAAAAGAAAAGAAAAGAGAGTAAAAAGTAAAGTTTTACAGCCTTAGTAGCAAGCGGAGCAGCGGAGGCCCAGGGACGTAAGGCCATTAGGCCTCCTGCCACGGCAGGCTGAGTCCGAGAGGGGAACAGGCACAGAGAAGGTGCTAAGTACCCTATTAACAACTCAAAGACTCACCACAATGTCCTCTTCAGGATTCAAAAAGTGTGAGTCATGCCGTGAAGTGATGCCGGCCTCTGATGGGCACAGAAATGCTCCTCCTGCGCAAAGCTCACAGCCAGAGCAAGGAAGGACAGAGAGATGCGGCTGAAAATGCTGCTCTTGGACAAGGCCCTCCAGCCAGATGCGCCGGAGCGGCCTCAGCAGAAGGGACCCACAGGGGCCCATAAAAGGAAAGCTGCTTCCGTAACCCCATCAGCGCAAAAATGGAGGAAGCTTTCACCAACCTGATCTCTGCCAGCAGCCACAGCGAGCGGGATGGGTGGTGCACATAGCCCCAAGCCGCAGTGACAGCTGAGCGGCAGCGGCGCGGAGACGCACGTGGCAGAGGCTGAGCCTCCGATAATCAAACAGCCGCCCTGCACCGCGGGCAGGGCGGCGGCCAGGCAAGCGCCGGAACCGGCGGCACTGCAGCTAGCGGCACCGACCCCCGGGGAACTGGCGGTGCAGAGCTCGCAGGCATGCAGCCTGCAGGCACCGGGAGAGACCACCCGCGTGGCACCGCAGCGGAGCGTGATGAGTTCAGCGCAGACAGTGGGGCCGAGATCCCCGATGCAGAAAGGGGCGGAGCCAGCCCCACAGGGGAGGGGAAAGGCAGTACAGAAAACCTGGCACCTCAGCCCTTCTCCAGACAGGGCTGCACGGCTACCCGCTCTAAGCCCTCCACTTATGCTGCGGACTCCAACGAAGCGGCAGGGGTCACCTCCAGTATACCCTGAGGCCCCCATCCCCGTTCCTACAGCCAGCATCACCATGGCTCGGACCACCATCGCCCTTGCTGGGCTTTGAACGCCTGGAGTACTGTCACAAATCAGTATCTCCATTATCTCAATCACCCAGACGATCTCGCTCCCCCAGACGCAGGGGGTATGCGCCTCCAGAGTGGTCCAGGTCTCCATCTGCGGAACAGTGCCTGTGTTGCCATGGTCGCCCCTATCATGCAGGACAGAGACACCATAGGCATACTCCCAGGGACAGATCCCCCCAGGCGGTTCAATATCCCCGAGGGAAATCGCGGACGGGGACGGAAACGCAGATATCTCCGGGGGAGTTGATTCTGGAATCCCGAGATTTTCCCTCACAAGTATCTAGCGAGAGGATGTATCACCATCAACAGGACCCAGAGGGGTCCAGAGAGGCTTACCCTAGCGGTTCCTCGCTATCTTCCCCTGATGAGGCCATGGCCCCAGGGGACATCCATCCTCCGGACGATCTCAAACAGTTCCAAGAGCTGTTTAAAAGGGTGGCCTTCACGCAAGGCATCCAAACAGCAGAGGTGCAGGAGAAACACCATAAGCTCCTTAAAAACCTGAGACCTCCGGCCTCTTCCAAAATACCTATGCCGCTGATGAAGCAATCATGGAGTCCGCCACCACAATATGGCAGACCCCTGCGTCCACTCCGCCTATAAACAAGAGAGCGGATAAGAAGTACTTTGTCCCGACGAAGAGCATGGAGTTCCTGTTCAGCCACCCGCAACCAAATTCTCTGGTGGTGGAATCGTCTCAACAGAGGTCGAAAACTTCTCAGTACAAGACAGGGGGAACGGACAAGATGCCAAGAAACTAGAGTTGTTTGGCAGAAAGGTCTACTCCTCCTCTAGCCTACTGTTGAGAATGGCGAATTATGCAGCACATCTAGCAAACCATAATTTCGACAGCTACTCCAGGCTGACTTCCTCATGGACTCGCTTCCAGAGGACACGAAGCCGGTGCTCAAGGCCATCGTACAGGAAGGCTATGCAGCCTCAAGGACAGGAGTTCAGATCGCCCTAGACGTAGCGGATACGGCAGCACGCTCAACAGCTATGGCCGTGGTCATGCGCAGGGAGTCCTGGCTCCAGACATCGGGTATCCCGAGGGATCTGCAGGCGAAGATCGTTGATCTCCCCTTCGACACGCAGAAGCTGTTTGCAGTATCAACCACAGCATCCCCAGTACCACAGGGGCCTCAAGCCAGGGCGACATCAACAGCACCAACAGTACAGAACTCCCAGGCGACGTTCTCAACAGAGCCATGCGTCCTCAGGGCAGGGCCAAAGGCCACAAGTTTGACACACAGATCGAGGGCTGCACTATCACTACCATCGCGCAATGTCATCCGAAGCTACTATTCCACCATCGCCTCCGACCATTCTACGACCAGTGGCAAAAGATCACCACAGACAAATGGTTTACTGGAGATCATAGCCACGGGTTACGCGATTCCCTTCCAGTCGCTCCCACCGCCACAACCTCCACCCAGACCCCACCGAAAGGACGCCTCCCACGAAGCGAGACTCAAGCAGGAGGTAGACCATCTTATGCTTATAGGGGCAGTGGAAAGAGTGCCGGAGCAACTCCGAGGGAAAGGGTTCTACTCAGGATACTTCCTTACAGAGAAAAAGACAGGAGGCTGGAGGCCCATCCTAGATCTTCGAGGCCTCAACCGGTACTTGCACAAGCAACGCTTTCGGATGATCACAGTCGCCTCTATACTTACGGCACTGGATGATGGAGAATGGTTCGCAGCCCTCGACTTACAAGATGCGTATTTCCACATAACTATTCACCCGGCTCACAGGCGTTTTCTCCGGTTTATGGTTGGCAAAGAACATTTTCAGTACAAGGTTCTGCCGTTCGGCCTCTCCTCGGCCCCCAGAGTCTTCACCAAGACCTTGGCAGTAGTGTCAGCCTACCTGCACAGACAGGGGGTGTTTATATTCCCATATCTGGAAAAAAACGACTGCCTACTGAAAGGGGCCTCGAAGGAGGAGGTACTTTGCATGATACGCGTCACAGCAGACACGTTCTCTTCGCTGGGCCTGGTCATCAATCTGCCAAAATCAAAGATAGACCCTGCACAGGACATAGAGTTCATAGGGGCACGTATAAATTCCATCACAGCAAGGGTTTATCTACCAGATGCCCGCTTTTGCGCCATTGGTTGCCTCGTGCAAGTCATCACCTTCAGCCCTACGGTGCCGGTTCTGACATGCTTACAGCTGCTGGGCCACATGGCAGCAGCAACGTTTGTGGTACAGAACGCCCAATTGCATATGCGCAGCATGCAGCACTGGCTGGTGAGCGTCTACAAACCGGCAGCACACACCGTCCACAGGGTGGCGTCGCCCACGACAGAGGTGCGCAGATCCCTGCAATGGTGGGTGAACCCCAAGAACATGCTAACAGGGTTGCCCTTTCACCAACCACAAATATCTGTTTTTCTCACTACCGACGCCTCCCACATAGGGTGGGGAGCACACATGGGCGAAAAGGTGATGCAAGGACTGTGGTCCTCCATGGAACAGTCACTGCACATAAATATACTGGAGCTCAGAGCAGTGTTCAATGCCTGCAAACACTTTCGAGACCATGTACCAGGCAAGTAGTCGGGATCAGTACAGACAATACCTCCGCCATGTTTGATATAAATCGGCAAGGAGGAGCTCGGTCCCGTGCCTTATGTGAGGAAGCAGTCCGATTGTGGAACTGGTGCATCGCCAACAATATAACCTTGAAAGCCTCATATTTACCAGGCACTCACAATGTGAAGGCAGACCAGCTGAGCAGGCGCTTCGCACTCACACACGAGTGGCAGATCCGTTCCGATCTGCTACGACCGATTTTTCACGCATGGGGATTTCCCCAGATAGACCTGTTTGCCACTCAAGATAACAAGAAGTGCCCACAATACTGCTCCAGGGCAGGACTGGGACGGGGGTCCCTGGGGGACGCATTCGCGATCTCGTGGAGGGGTCCCCTGCTCTACGTCTTTACTCCCACAGTGCTTATCCACAAAGTCTTGCAGAAAGCCAGGAGAGAGAAAGCCCGAATGATCCTAGTAGTCCCAACGTGGGATCGACAGCAATAGTTCCCCTTACTCCTGCGCATGTCGGACCGTCCACCGAAGCCCCTCCCGGTGGCGCCGGATCTGCTCACGCAAGCCCAGGGTTCTATAGTGCATCCACACCCCCGAGGCCTGCGACTGCAAGCATGGTTAATCCATGGCTCAGCTCCCTAGAGAGCACGTGTACGGAGGGAGTGCAACAAGTCCTAGAAAGTAGCAGGAGGACTTCCACCAGGAAGCCCTATAAGCAAAAATGGACTCGATTCACTGCATGGTGTTCTACCAAGCAATTAGCCCCCCTTGCTGCGCCTATACCTGTAATACTATAGTATTTACTGGACCTCAAGAGAGGCGGACTCTCCCTATCCTCGTTGAAGGTCCACCTTGCCGCTATATCGGCTTTCAGACATGAAGAGGAAGGGCACACGGTGTTTGCCCATCCCATGGTTATCAGGTTCCTCAAAGGGCTGGTAAACCTATACCGCCCTCGGAAACCGCTTCCACCTTCGTGGAGCTTGGACCTGGTGCTTAATGCGCTAACGGGACCACCATTTGAACCCTTAGCCACGGTTTCCCTCCGTCTCCTTACGATAAAGACGACCTTCCTTCTTGCAATCACGTCAGCTCGCAGGGTGAGCAAGCTTGTGGCAGTTATGGCAACGCCACCCTGCACAGTAATTTCCAAGGAGGCGGTAACCTTACGGCTGCATCCAGCCTTTGTTCCCAAAGTTTCTTCAGAGTTTCATATTAACGAACCTATAGTTTTACCCTCGTTTATCCAAAGCCTCATAACTCCAACAAAGAGGCACGCCTACACCTCCTGGACGTGAGGAGGGCGCTGGCTTTCTATATGGACAGGACTAAGTCCTTCCGGAAAACGGATAGACTCCTAGTCTCTCTCGCTCCCAAATCAAAAGGAGAAGGTCTGTCTTCGCAGAGAATCTCGAAGCACATCATATCCTGCATAAAAATGTGCTACGAACTTAGAAAGACTCCTTTACTGGCCCCGCCTAGGGCTCACTCCACTAGGGCGGTGGCGGCATCAACAGCCTTTTTCAAGGGCATTGCGCTAAAAGACATTTGCAAAGCGGCGACCTGGTCATCCTATGACACCTTCGCCAAGCATTATGCCCTTCACAGGGTATTCCAAGAGGATACCCATCTGTCAACAGCGGTCCTCTCGGGGACAAGCTGCACATAAACCGATTACCCACCTCCTATCTTGGGTTACTGCTGGGTAGTCACCTATCATGGAACACCCACGGGGACACTCGAAGAAGAAAGAGAGGTTACTCACCATAGTAACGATGGTTCTTCGAGATGTGTCCCCGTGGGTACTCCACCACCCGCCCATCCTCCCCGCTTCGGATCTCTGTTTAGTATTTTTCAGGAGCATCCGAGGCGGTTGGTCAAGGAACTAGCGGGGACCGGATCGCGCAAGCAGCTGGGAGCGCACAAGGGAGCGGTACCCGCCAGCGCATGCGTGGTCCAGCAGAAACTGCTGAAAAGATCCGACCTGCGGCGCCGGGGCGAGCCTGACACCTATTGTGGAGCACCCAGGGGGACACATCTCGAAGAACCATCCTTACTACGGTGAGTAACTTCTCTTTTAGCAACTACTGAATCCACGTGTTGGTTTGTGTGAAGACCTTTTTTCTTTTAAAACGTTTTTATTTATATTAAGGAAATCATCATTTACATATAATGTCATGCACTTATTTGAATGCTGTGAGCAGCAATAGCATGCTAAAGTACTGATAAGACATGACTCACTTTTAATACTGAGAATGTTGTGAGTTGTATAACTCTAACAGAGCAGATATGAGCATCTGTTGAGCTAAACTGAGACCCAATATGTAAATAAGCCCTCAAGAGATGCACAAATGCAGTGTTGATGGATATTCTGATCAGAAGTAATTCCCTACACAGCCTCCCTCTCTTTGATGCAGATTATCCTTGCTAGAATTGGTGTAAGTGCATTATTCTTGAATGATGTGGGGGTGCAAAGGTGCCATTTTATGGGACCAAAGAGTATGTGTGCAATCCAAGCTTGGAATATTCTTCCAAGACTTCTTTTATAGGATGTGCCTGTGGAGCAGCCTTTCTATAGATTTATTTTACAGAGAACCAGAATGGGCGGTGAACAGCTTTAACTCTGCCTTCTTCCTGTAGTTGTGCCTCAGTTTTCCAATTTTCTATTCTGTGAGAGGATGAAGTCTGTTCCATCAGAGAGAAATATTAAGGCTGGCTGAATCAATCTTCAGTCTTATTGCCAGATTAACTCAAAATTGCATGCAGGTTTGGTCCGTTTAATTTAATCTCCAGACCTGCAACTCACTCCTTCATCAAGAACAAGACTGTCTCACCTCCAATTCCCTGAATCCAGTCTGATGACCTTTCATGAAAGACTCATGAATTTATCAGTTTTCCAGTCTTGCTGATGATCCCTGGCTCCTTTTCCTTTCCAAATTGTACAGAGCTTTGGTTATTTTTCATTTGTGATTTGCAGTTAGCACTATATTACCAAGCTATAGTACAGTGCAAGAACTAGAACATTCTGGCCTCACAGAAAGAATACTGAAGATTTGTATTCAGAGTTCTTTAATTACAGGGTAGGAGAGTCTGATCTAGAAATGTTTGTCGTTATATGCACCTAGATTTAGAACCAGATGTTGATTTTTTTCAAGACTGTATTTTTAGAAGTGGAATAAATTGCAGTTGGTGTTGGTATGACCAGAGCAAGTGTACAACATAAGTGTGAATGGCAGGAGGACAATGGAGATTTGTATTGGATGTGGGTGAGGGAATCCGGGTAGAGTAAGTCCATAAACCTAGATGCAAAAAAGGTAAATGATAGTACTTCGCTTTTATTGAGAAGCTTTACTCCATGGATGTGAATAGTGACAGAATACAGACTAACACGGCTATCTATCAAAACAAAAAAGCAGTCTTGTAGCACTTTAAAGACTAACAAAATAATTTATTAGGTGATGAGCTTTCGTGGGGCAAACCCACTACATCTGTCCCATGAAAGCTCATCACCTAATATATTATTTTGCTAGTCTTTAATGTGCTACATGACTGCTTTTTTGTTTCTCATTATCCCCATTTTTTAGATAGCTGAAATGACTTTCCAGGGTCATACTGCTTGTTGGTAGAAGGAAGGTTGCTCAACAAATCTTAATATAAACCAAAAGAGTACTAAGAAATAGTCAGAACTTATCAGTATGAAAGTAAGTTAATACATAACTGCATCATAATAGTTTCTAAAGCTTGCTAGTGTACAGCTGAACAGAAAATTATTTTGCACTGAGATACCAAAAATGTGTCTGTTCTGAATCTGGACAAGAAGACTAAATCTTGAAAAAGTTTGTGAAGTGAATATGTGAAAAAACCTACTGTTCAAACAATTTAAAACATTTCATTTAGACATTTTTGAAACACTTGGTTCAGTATGTACCAATTTTAATTTTGAACGTTTTTGAACTATAAATTAGCTTACATTTCAAAATGAAAAATCATTGTGAACTAGAATCCAGAACTTTTAATTTTGACACTTTAGCAACTTTTTTCAAAAAATACTATTTGAAACAATCATTGAAAATCCCTTTTCTGTGAAAAAATATTTCAGTAAAAGGACATTTTCCAAGTTTTATTAAAAAATTCCCAACCAGTTCTAGTCAGCTTGCATTACAAGTAAATAATAGACATTTTTGATCTTACATTACTATACTCCAAGAAAATAATACTAATTTGTATCAACCAGTGACTCAGATTAACAGGGACTCTGGCAGTAAGCATTCTGTGCTTGGTCTTTATTGTTATTAACAGCATACAATGGAATATTTGATTTTTTTTAAAAAATTGATAACTTATCATAGCTGAAGGTGAAGAAAAGACTTTGCTGAAAACTGGCTTTATGTGTCACAGTGCTGAGATCCAGAAAGAATTTTTACTGTACTTCTCCAGATGATTTAGCCCCTTTTCAGATACCTATTTAAGACAGATGAGGTCGTGATGATTGTACTGCAGATGTTTTTTATAACCCTCAGAAAGGAATTCTCTAGCTACTCTGTCCAAAGTTCAGTTAAAGGTGTTTTGAAATCAAAACTTTTGTAATTCAGGTAGATCTAAAATTACCTTATTATACAGTATCCCTATCACATTTACATACAACTAAGTTGCCTGTCACATTTTACTCTATAATTAAACTTTAACTACCTGTTATAAGTAGACCTGGGTTGAAACTCAGAATTTCTGTTCCAAGGGAAACTCAGAATTTCTTTTCTGACATTTTGAAATTTGTTTGTCTAGACTTCGAACAAAAATCATAATTGCAAAATTTCCTATGAAGTGAAATCCCAAAAATAATTAATGTGAGAAATGAAGATTTTTTTTTATTCTGACAAGGTCAGAATGCTTTCTTTCAGTATTTTAACTTTATATAAAAATGAAACAATAAAATGGTTATCAAAATGAAGTGCTTTGACCTGATCAGAGTAAAACATTTTGCCATTGAAATTTTTGACAAAATTGATATATTCCTTCTAAGCATTTTATTTAGTCAAATCATCATTTTCAGGATTTTTTAACCAATTCTTGTTTAAAGGGAGAGAGAGTAGTGTCACAACTAGATGTAGCTTTTCTGTACTTAGCTATGGAGATTCTGAGCTCTCTGTTGGAGAAACTTTGTCACTCCCAATGAAATATTAGTTTCTCTAAGGGCTTGCCTACACTTGCCCCCAACTTTGAAGGTGACATGTTAATCAGGACAATGGGAGGTTACTAATGAAGGGCTGTGATGAATATGTAGCACTTCATTAGGCTAATTCTCCCCTGGGGCAACTTCGAAGTGTCAAACTTTGAAGTGCTGGGATGTGTGTAGCCACAGACACTTAAAAGTGCCCATGCTACTTCAAAATGCCTTTACTCCCCAAAATTTTGAGGACTAAAGGCACTTTGAAGTTTGACACTTCAAAGTTGCTGTGGGGGAGAAATTAGCCTAATGAAGTGCTGCATATTCACCGCAACACTTCATTAGTAATCTCCCATCACCCTGATTTATGTCCCCCCAGTTCAAGTTGGGGGCAAGCGTAGACCCAGTTTAAGAAACTCATAAATCTTCTGAGCATAACACATATGGGCTTCCAGTAACCTGTTGTTGCCCTAAATTATTTTGATATCCCTCATTTTGCAACACACACTTTGGATAAAGTAATTTATCTCACACTTATCTTCTCTGAAATGCACCTGGCAGCCATGTTTTCCTTTTTGCATTCCTGTGGAATGGCTGTTGCCATTGGAAATCAATGAAGAAGGGCTTCGTAAAAGTTGACTTGAAGCTGAAGGATCTAGTGGCTTTGGGGGTTTTGTGTCTATAGGTGATTGCTTATCCCTTCCTTTATATCTTTCGCCAAGCCTTCATCATACTAATCATTGTTCTGTGATGATTTTTTAATGGTTCCAAGACATGAATAAACTTCATCTGAGCTCCTAAACTCAAGAAAAATTATGAACAAGAAATACTTGGAACCCCTCCACCCCCAAATTCAGCTTGATGAGCCCATCTTAATGCACAGGCTTGCCAGGTAGAAAATTTTTGGATATACAGGTTTTTCATTTTCAGGCAAGGTTCCAGCTATCGTATGGCTGGATGGCACATTCAGATGTTTAACTGGCAGAATCTTCAATTTACCTTTGTAACATATCTGTATTTGAAAATTTTAGAAAGTCTACATTTATGTGAATTCATACTTTTTATCTCTATGGCTGTGTCTACACTACAAGCATCTGTCGACCAAAGGTACTGTCGACAGGGTAATCTCGACAGAACCTCTGTCAACCGATTGCATCTACACACAACTTGCTCTTTCTACAGAGAACTGCCAGACTGCACTGCCCTTTGGTGCCAGAAAGTGGAACGACAGTTCTGCAAAGAGGGCTGCCTGGCAACTGGAAGTCCTCTCTGTCTACAGAAATGGCTACACTGCACTTTTGTGCACAGTACTCTGTCCAGAGATTAGTATCAGAGAGGTACCCCTACTAGTCTGTAGCTTCGAGAACAAGAAGTCTTGTGGCACCTTATAGACTAACAGATATTTTGGAGCATATGTTTTCGTGGGTAAAGACCCACTTCATCAAATGCATGGGGGGTTGGTTTCAGAAGGATATTTAAGAATGGTGTCCCAGAAAAAGGCAGGGCCAGAGACTGTTATGCCTCAAATTTCTGAGGAATAATACTGTCGAGGAAAATGGAGAGTTCTGTCGAGACTTTGTTGACTGAATGCTTTAAGTGTGTGGCACTCCCTGAGTTAGGTCAACAGAAGGCCCATTCTGTCAACAAAACTCTCTAGTGTAGACACAGCCTATGTTTTCTTTGTATGTTGAAGTTGGTTAAGATGATCGTTCTTAGTTCCACTACTGAGCACTTAGCCCATTTCCGAGAGTGGGGATCAGTTGATGTAATTTTATGGAGGAGAAATATTGACTAGGTTGCACGTCTCTTGGATCCTAAGTTGTAACAGTGTTCAGTACATTTCTAGCCCTAGAACGGTGAGCATCTCACAGATCTCTCTCTGTGTTCCTCATATCATCCTCTAAGTTAGTCTTCTATCTTGGCAGTCTGGAAAAATACTGGCAATTTTGAAATCATTGCCAAAACTTCAGATATGGCAGTTTTTTCTGTGTGAAAGCTTAGTTCTTAATAAATTGTTTTCCAGCTAAATCTGATTGCTTTTCTTCACATATGGGCTAGTGCTACACTCACCCCTAGTGCCGACAGCTTGATGCAAATGAGCAGTCTCAAAAAATGCAAAAAGACTGCTCATTTGCATATTCATGGCAGAAGAGAAGCCATGAAGCCATGGTTCTGCCAGCAAACCCCTCTTTGTTAGCAGCCTCTTATCCCTGATTTTTTCCAGGGATAAGGGGCTGGTGGGGAGGGGGGGTGTGGAGTTTGCCAGCAGAACCACTTCTTCACTGCTTGTTTTCTGCCATGAATTTGCAAATGAGACACTTGGATATTTGAAGAGCAGCAGTTTTGCACTTTCGAGACTGCTTATTTGCATCAAGCTGCTGGCACTAAGGATGAATGTATCACTAGCCATGAAGTTTGCTTTTTGTGAAATTTGAATCTCCATTATTTTATTCTGTTTTCAGTCAATATTATTAGTGAACTGGATTATCATTGGTAATATAGACAGCTTCTAGGGAAGCTGGGCTGAATTCAAACAATCATAAAGATACAATTTATTTGGAAATATTTTGTTAATTATTGCTGCTGCACTTGAAAAACATTTTATTCCAACTAGAAAAGAAAAATGAATTTGAGATGCTTATTTTTGGGTAACTTTGAATTTAATGTTTTAATGTTGGTCCTATAGTATTTGTATCAATAATATATTCAACAAATATTGAAAAGGTCACATGCAATGTAAAAGTTAAAGAAAGAATATCATGCAGTGTAGTTGCCATGTATTTAATTTCTGTGGTATTTAATGATTGGTGTGTGGAAGTATTTGGCCTGTGGTTGTGGGCGTGATTCCTGTTTTGTTATGTTGACCTAAAGGAGTAGCTGACCTCATTAAAGAAACCTGTTGTCGTAAGTCTGCGAAATTTTGTCCCTTGAGTCTTGGGTAGGGCTACTAGAGTATGATGTGGGTTTATTGAGGGATGCCAGTGATTGCATTAAGTTTTCCAAGGTTGTATAATCATTAGTGTCAGACCTTCACTTAGGAAATGGCTGTATTTAATTATTCAGTTATATTAATTGCTGTATTGCTACCTGCGCCATTTAATTATTTGTTTTGCTTTATGGTTGTTAGAGATTGTGGTTCCTAAATTATAACACAATTTTCTTTTATACTGATGGAGGAATAGAGAATACAGTATCTTATAGAAATAATTCCATGTTTTCTAACTGTTAAATAAAATAAGCCATAAGTACAAGAAGCAACACTTCTGAATTTTTAATGAACCAACATAATATTTCTCATATAGGCTATGGTACATTGAACCACTTTCCTCCATTTAAATATACAGATAAATTGTAGGAGGTGTGACAATTTTCCCTGTCAGCCCCTGTGTGTCCCCGCGCTTCCTAGCAGTTCTCTGTTGTCCCTCAGAGACACGGAGACTCCTTATCTGCCCAGGCCTTCCCAGAGGCAGGTGTCTCCGTTTAGCAAACCATCTTCATCATAGGCAAGTCCAGAATGGGGAGGATAAAGCCAGTCCCCTTGCAGGCCCATTCCTGCTCCAGTGGAGTAACCCTCTGGGGAAGGGTGGAGGGAGTCCAGACCTGCCCTCTACCCTGGACTCCGGCTCAGGGTCCCTAAGAGGACAAGAGGCAGCTGGCAGGGCCTTCACCCCTACCCCAATGTAGCAACCTCACCCTGGGCCACTTTGCCAACCACTTTCCCGTGGTTCATGCTCCTGCTCCTGCTCCACCGGTGCACTTTCCAAAATCTTCCTCCCCTGCTACCGGGTGGGGGAGGCTTTTATAGGGAGTGCAGGGCCTCAGCTGACCACAAGTGCTGATTAGTCTCAACTGTGGTGGATTCCTAATGAGGCCCCAGGTACGTGCCTTGATTGGGTTTACTGAGGGAACAGGAAAGCATTACCCTGCTCGCCGGTATGCCTGCCTTCTTGCCGAGTCCTGTAGCCCCCAGGCAGCAGTCTGTCACAGAGGGTACATGTTCCAGAAAATTTTAATATATTGAAAAATGCAAGAAAATTTCCCAGCGCCCTGAGCTGTTGGACTGTCTAATTTGTTTCCATGAGATATTAAAGCTCAGTGAGATGAGCAAGGCAAGGTCTAAGGGGATTTTAAATTTTATTTAATAGCCTTCTGCAGTTTTGTCAAATGTCAGTTTGATGGTTTCAAGGGCAGTGTGATATCTTGTTCACAGATAACTTCCGTGGAGAAAACGAGATAGTTACATTAATGAGCATTGATAGAATCCTTGATATACTGTACGCTTCAGACAGACTGTTGTCTTGGTGAGAAACATAGTTGTATTTGTTGTGTAACTGACAGGGTTATCATCTTTGTATTATAATGCATTACTTGAATATGATTGCCTTGAAAAAATTCGAAGATTTGCTGAAAAAAGCTTTACTCTTACTTATATTTATATCTATATACATAGTCTAAACATTAGAATCCAATTAACATACTATTACACTTGTTTTATTTACAAAAATTTGGAATCTTAGAAATATCAGTGCATGGAATAACTGCAGCAGTTTACATTTGTGTGCAAAATCCCTTCCCTCCTTCACAGGCACCACGCAGTCTGGGTCTTTCCCGCCCTGAGCCACATCATGTGGGTAACACCCAACCGAACACAATAAAAGGATGTGCCTGCCATTTAGTGCTGACAGTGCTGCCAGGCGCATGTTCAGGGCTCCAAGGATGGGAAAGATATTATGGGCTGTGCTGCTGCCATGGGGAAGTCTCCCCCGGCGGTTAAGGTACTGGTGGCTTTGCTGCTGCTGTGAGGAAGTGTTTCCCAATGATTAAGATATGTGGGGGGGAGGGGCTTTGCTGCTGCCATGGGGAAGTCTTTCTGGGCAGTTAAGATACTGGGGGCTTTGTTGCCACTGGGGAGAAGTCTTTCCCGGTGGCTAAGGGGCTTGCTGCCACCAGGGAAGAACCACCTCAACTGCCCTCCATTGAAACATCCCCACCCTTGGCCCTTACTGGGGCTTGCTGCCGCTGGGAAGATATTTCCCCTGGTGGCTAAGGGGCTTGCTGCTGCCAGGGGTAAGTCTAAGGGGCTTGCTGCCACCAGAAAAGGACCACCTCAACTGGCCTTCCACTGAATCACTCCCCCACTTGGCCCATATTGGGGCTTGCTGGCACCAGGGAAAAGTCTCCGCCCAGCGGCAAAGAAATTTGGGGTTTGACTACCGCCATGGGGAAGGACCGCTTCAACTGGCCACCCACTGCACCCCCCCCCGCCACCCATACCGGGGTTTGCTGCCACCTGGGGGAAACCAAAAATTCTTCTTTTCTGCAGTTTTCTGTCCTCTTTCTTCTGACTTTAAAAAACAATCTGTGCTCCTGCATTATTTTCAGGGATCACATGCATGCAATGATGGGACGTGGGACAAGTGGCTGGCCAGTTGAGAATACAGTTGTCGCACGGAAGCCTTATAATGCACCGGCAGGCCTAAGACCCTTTCCAGTACCACCATAATGAATGGGGAAACCAAAAATACTTTCTTACGTTTTTCTGTCCTCTTTCCTCTCACTTTGAAGTATGGTCTGGGCCCCTGCATTATTTTCAGGGATCACATGCATGAAATGATGGGACAAGTGGATGGCCAGTTGAGAATATAGTCACTGCACCTGTGTTGCCAATGTAATGTGGGGGGGGAGAACAAAAATTCTTTTTTTCTAGCCTCTTTCTTCTAACTTTGAGGATCCCTCCATTATTTCCAGGTATTGGCATATTTTTAGGAATCAGAGGGGATATGAGGAAAATGCAATGTGGGAAGACCAGCAAGCGTACCCAGAATGCTACAGGGATGAGGGAACTGTGGGATGGCTTCCCACAATGCACTACTGCAACAGTCAATGTTAACTAATTTGTGTGTGGCAGCAATGACTCGACTTTGTGAGCAGTATGTGGGAAGTGAGGATGATCAAATTTGAACTTATAAATTCTAGAATTAGAAATTTGATATAAATAAATTCAAACTTATCTTATAGTGTAGATGCAGCCTATGAGGAATAATGCTTATCTTAAAATAGGTGGTGTTTAGACAGGATATAGAGCCTGTTTCAAAATAAGCCATAATGTGTCCAAGAGCTCTATTTCAAAATAGGCTCTATATTTGTAGGTGCTGTATTTTGAAATGCATTTTTGTGTGCAGCTGTATTATTTTGAAATAAACTATTTTGGAATAGTTCTGGAATAGTTTATTTCAAAATAAGGCTGCTGTGTAGGCATACCTAAGGCTGCATCTACACTGCACTCCCCTTTTGAAAGGGGAATGCAAATGAGGCAACTCAAAAATGCAAATGAAGTGCTGATTTACATATCTCACACTTCATTTGCATAGTCACATTTTCAAAAGAGAGTCTTTTGAAGGAAAAGCAGTAATGTAGACCGGGTCCTTTTGGAATAAAACCTTTTTTCAAAAACACCCTTCTTCCTGAAAAAAATTAGAAAGGAAGGATGCTTTCAAAGCTGGGGTTTTATTTTGAAGGAACCCGGACTACACTGTTGTTTTTCTTTTGAAAGACTCTTTCGAAAATGTGATTATGCAAATGAAGCATGATATATGTAAATCAGAGCTTCATTTGCATTTTCAATTCACCTCATTTGAATTCCCCTTTCAAAAGGGAACTGTAGTGTAGACATAGCCTAAGAGTGGGTTGTGATAAAGTACAGTACAGTTGCTTCAGTAGTCACAATCCAAGACGTGAGGATTAAACTGGTCTGAGCCACAGAAGACATTATGAAAAATGTAGCATTGCGAATCTACTCTCTGTTGGTTCCCAGGTCTTTACTTTTCTCCATTCACATTTGTCCAGCATGCAAACACAGCATGTCTCCAGTGCTTTAGGTGGAAGTGCTGTAGACTCAAGGACAGCACTTAGTGCAGCTAGTACTATATCAAGTACCATTTTTGTTTAAACAATGACTCTGGAAAAGTTCCCAGATTACACATCTGCTAAATAAATACCCATGCACAGATGTTTATTTTCAAGGGGGAGGTACTGTTTCTGTGACAAAGTTCTGCTGTACTGACTCATAATGGCTAGACATTAGTTTGCACAATGTGGTAATATTTTCTTGTAGGTGATTGCTGTAACAAAGTGACAATGCCTTATTGAAGTACTCAGCAGCGCCACATGTTCATAAATCAGGCTTCGTGAGATTTTTAAAATGGTGAAATTTTAAAAATAAATTTAGGATTCTTTTTCTTTGTGCCCATAGGATACAGCTGGGTTACAATTCAAACTCTATTTTTAATTGAAAGCTGTTATCACTAGACAGGAGCAACTGGACATTCAAGTACAATGCCAAATAATGAGAGACATTAATTTTGACAGTAGGCAACACTGACCTCTGTTAACATGTTTGTATTCTCCTGTGTCTTTGAGAGCTAGTGATGGGTGTATAAGATCATGTGGAAATAACTAAAATTTCAGCCACCTTTGTTGAACCAGGTATTTTCAGCCATTCTTTATACTATTCAGTTACTTGCCCTCATCCTGTGGTCATCCTCTCAAAGCAGCAGAGAGTGGGAATATGCCCACTTAGCTAGTGGACACAATCTGAGTTTCTAAGAGAAGGGAGAAAATTCACTTACCTCATTATCCTCCCCTAGCTATAAAAAGGAGGGAGAAATGGGTCCTCGTGATATCCTCCTCTAAGGTTCTTAGAGATTACTGAAGAAGGATCTCTGCCAAAGAAAGGTGCAGTAAACTCTTTCATATCCAGCATTCTATAATTCAAAACTCTCAAATAACTGGCCTTTTAACCATATAAATAAATTTTAGTTAAGTTTGCCAAAAGTACAGTTAAGTGAATGTGAATACAAATAAATACAACTATAGTACAAGTTTACACCATACAATACTACTTTTGGTAAATAAAGTACTCGGCATACATTATTGTTTGTTTCTTAATAACTAATCTTGTTTTTCTTTAGTGTTATGCATTACTAGGTATACTTCTCTATTATCCAGAATATTTGAATATCTGGTAACCTCCCAGTACGGGGGCTGCTGGATATGAAGTTTACTTTGTCAGTTGGATAACAAAACACCATCCTTCCCACATAGCACCTGACAGTTAATAAAAATTTGTGTAAGTATTTTAGTTACTGATGCATCTGTAAGTGTCACTTCCTCTTAAAAGCAGTACTTTGGCTACTTGGATGCTCAGGGCATGGTCACGTTTTGTAGTACTATAAAATGGAATAAGGGAGGCTGTGTCAAGAAATCATTAAAGCATTTGGTCATGTTGATAAAAGAATAAAAAATATTCAATCGCATACATCATATAAAATGAGATACAATAACCAGACTAAAGAAGGAAGCCCCAACAGAAAAGAAATCTTCTGTGGAGCTTAAATCATAAACCTCTTAAATTTAGCTCTTGGGCATTCATGGGTTCAGTGCCCACACATTGGTTGTTTTTAGGGTGGGTTAGATTGTGACAATGGTGAACTGGCACATGCATTGTGTGAATTATTCAGTACTGATATAGTATTGATAGTGGCCCACCAAAGGACTAGCAGTGGTGAGTTTTTTCACCATCCCTGAAAATCTCTCTAGAGGTGTGATGCTATGTGGTTTGGGGGAGAATTCCTGTTTGACATTGAGAATTGAATCATAGCTGTTCCAAGGCTGATACTATCTCTGTCATTGACTTTTTGCTTTTCAGCCTCCTGGTTTTGCTCAAGAGAGAAGCAGTCTTGTTTCCTTTGATTTTTGGGCTTAGCTGCTGTTTGATTATTTACGTATAGCAAATAGAGTACCCAGAAGCTGGTAACTATATGCTGCCTTGCTTATTTCTGACATATTTGTCATGGGAGGACATCACTTGAAAATTACTACTGGGGAAGCCAGTTTTGAGCTGACTTTGCAGTTGGTTACAGCCCAGGTGCAGTTTGTGCTACAAAACATTCCTGAGATAAGAGTCCTGTTATCTGAAATTGTATATTGTGTGTTTATGATTGTCTCTTTGTGCCATATTAAGCCTTGGTATAGTATGGATGGGAAAGTGGGGGCAGAGAGCACAAGGAGCTGTTGTTCTCTCCTTACTCTATCATGTACTGTTGCCAGGCACAACAGTACTTCCTATACTATGAGGAGGAAGTGATAGGATACTTCACAACCCTCCCTACACACGCACCTGAAAGGGCCTGACCATGTTAATACCCCAAACATATCTGTCCATGGAGTCCACCTCCCATTTCTGTTTCTTTAGAAAAGTTAGAGGAAGTCTTGTGACAGAAATTCAAGACAGGAATAACAAAGTGTGACAAAAAGGTCATTGTGTATTATCTGCATGTTTTTGTGATGTGGATGATTTAATGAAATCATGGCCTATAGGCACCACAACTGGCACAGTTAGACATTTCTGCTTGGTAAATGGGGAGGTGTTTTTTGTATAGTAGAATATGAGTGAATATGAACAATACTTTAGTAGCATATGCTGTATGTAATACCTTTTTGCTGGCAATGTGGGTAACACCATTGCTATTATTTCAACATGAGCTAATATGTGACTCATTATAACCAAGGTATATAGTGGGTAAGGCAGGTGTTGTGTTTAGGAAAGTATTCCCGACCAATCTAATTTTTCTCATTGTATTTGCAGCATTATTTTGCTCTTGACCATCTTATTTTGGGACTTCTGTTAGGGTCCAATCCAGCTTAATTAAAATCAGTGGGAGTCTTTACTTAATGAGGGTTGATTGTGGCTCTTACAGCCACTGGAGCCAGTCTTTTTCATTTTACTGATAGAAGCATTTGCCAAATAGAAGAACAAAGTGTAATGACATGTCTGAACTGTCATTCCCATAAGTAATCCTATTTGTCTGGTTAAAATTAGAGATGTTTCTAAAAATTTAAACAGAGATCTTATCCAGACCAGAACTTTCCTGAGGTTCAGGAGTGTGCAGATACGAAGTTTTGTTTCAAGTCCAACTGTATTGGAAATGTTGGCTGTGTCAAAGTAATTAATTCTTCATGGTTCTAATGATTCATCTTGTTTTTGCATTTAAAATATTCTGTCTCATTTTTGGTCATCATGTCAAATGGTTTAGACAATGAAAAGTAGAGCAAAAAAGGGTTAGGCATAAGGAACAGATTAAACTACTCAAGGATGTTTTGGACATCAGACATTCTTCAGGTTGAAGAACATAATCCTTTTTTTTTCTGGATTGCAAATGTGTAGTTTAAACAAAATCCTAAAAGTATATAAAATTGAAATGGCAGCACAGCTTAATATTTTTATCTACTAAAATATCTGTCAGGTCTTTAATATCTTATTTTATAGTAAATCCTAATAATTTATAATCCAGGCATCCTTGATTAATTTAGCAGTTTAAGCATTAGAGTATTCTGGAAGAAAAGAAGGCTGCTTATTTCAACTGTGAGGTTGTGGGTTTTTTGGTTTTTTTCAGTTACATCAAAGATCTCAGTCTAAAATGGGTGTGGGTTTTCTTTCCATGATGACGTTGACTTCCCTAGACCAGGGGTCAGCAACCAAAATAGCAAGAAGAGACATTTTTTCCAATTAGGTAGAAAACTCAGTTATTCAAGAGCCATAATACATGTGAATACGAGACAGTCCTTAATAAATAACATCAAACCATACTTTTTGTAACCCCTATTTTAAGAAGCACACACACGATGATTTGTAATGCATTACATGTTTACTGCAGGATGTCCACTAACTTTTTACATATACTATTTCCTTCCATTTTCGGTGTGTGTTTGTACCACTATCTTCCTGACTTTTCCTCTCAAACCTTCGCTCCCTCTGGAAGACACTGAGGGGGATTATCCAATGTTTTGAGACCACATACCGTTTGCTGTTTAAATATGAGTTGTTCATTTTTGGGCTTTTAGACATTCACCATTTATCAAAAATAATTAGAAAGATGTGGTTTTTTCGTTTTTTTGTTTGTTTTTAACTTTGCAATTATAGCATCTGGAGCCACAAAGAAGTCCTTAAAGAGTTGCATGCAGCTGTGGAGCTGCAGGTTGCATACCTCTGCCCTACACCAATTCCTCTATGGGTTTTAAGTCAATAAAACTTTTTCTCTGGCGTTCTGTTGACAAAACTCATGGAGCATCCACATTACAAATGCATTCTGTGGACAGTAAATTGCCAGAACGTGGCACTTTTGTCATCAGCCTTCTGCCTTCTCCCCAGGAGGCAGAACACCTTTCTCGACAGAATCTATCAACAGAAAGCCAGTGTGGAATCCATCAACAGAAAAGTCCTCCATGGCACAGGCCAGCTGGCCTGTGGGGGACACCCTGTCCACAGGAATCAGAGCTCTATGCTCCTGCCTCCAGCCATTCTTAAAGCTGCAGGGAGCCTTAGAAACCCTGTATCAGGAAGCTGAGAGGGGAAGCAGCCCAGCAGCATGCTGCCTGCTCCATGGCCACTCTTTCCCACTAGTCTGAGACATGGTCAGCAAACGAGCCAGCCAGCATGCAAATCCCCCAGGTCCTCTAGGAAGCTGCCGTTGGGGTCCCAGGAACACCCCCGGGGCACAAAATGCAGGGCCCCATCCTGGACCAGACCCGAGGTGAAGGACCTCCTCAGCCTGTGGCACAAAGAGGAGGCCCTGCTGGACCCCTATGCCAAAAAGCACAACACCCTTGAATATGCTCGCTTGGCCACCACCTTGGCAGCATGGGGCCATTCTTTCCGCACCATGGAGCAGATGCAGGCTGAAGTAAAAGAGCTCCAGCAGCGGTACTCCTGGGCCTGGGACACCAACCACCTGCCTCTGTTATATTGAGCACTACACCCCCTCATGGGCAGCAGCACCTCCCCTCCACCCACCCCTTTGGACACAGCCAAGGTGCTGCACCCCTCCTTGCCCTGCAGATGGAACCAGAGGAGGTAGAGGAGCACTCCAGGACCCAGGTGGAGCTGCAGACAGACACATGGTCAGATACCAGCAAGAATCCCCTTGTGATTGCCCTGAACTCCGGCCCCTCCATCCAGGCCATGTCCAGGGCATCCTGGGAGCAGTTTGAGGGACCCTCCAGTAAGTACCACATGTGTCACACAACCCAGGGGGTGGGAACAGATGGGGTGTGCTGCAAGGCTCGCCAACATGTCCCACCCAGAACCAACAGGCGGCCCCCTGGGCATGGAAGATAGCCCTCTGTCAGCCTCATAGGAGGCCATACAAGCCCCAGGCCCTGGAGGAGGGAGGCCCAGCAGGCCCTGGAGGAAGGAGGCCCAGCAGCCCCTCCCAAATCTGGAAGTGGGCCAGCCACATGCGTGTCAGCCTGACCCTAGACACACCGAGGAGTGTGGCTTCTGGCATGCAGGCGTGCCCACAAGCGACAGTGAGCATCCACTCCCACAGAAAGTGCTATTAGCCACATGTACGTGGGGACCCTGGTGATGGCCAGACTATACCCAGCTCATCACTGCCCGTGTGGGGCCCCTCTGTGGTTGGACATCCTCCTTATCTGCTTTATCTGCTAGCCTACTGAGTGGGGGGAGGGCTGCAACAGTCAGTATGGTCCTCAAGGAACCATGGAGTCCCTGTGTGGCAGGGCCACCAAGCAGGGCACACATGCCTGTGCTCCCAGGACATGCCCATTCCTTGGCCCAGGGGCAGTGGCTGCTGCTCATGATGGGGGGCAGGGCCTTAGGGGCTGTGTTGCAGGAATGACTCACTGTCTCTCCTTCTTGTCTTCCTTACAGCTCTCCCATGTGAAGGCCAGGCCAGCCCCACCTCCCTTCCTAGGGCAGCCAGCCCTGCCCCAGCAGCAGAGTGAGGCGGCCCAGAACCAGCACTTGGGCAAGCTGGCACCCCACCACCATGAGGACAGGCCTGTGTCCAGAGGGGCCATCCCCAGCCACACAAGGACCTCCAGAAGGCTCATACTGCTGCCCTCTGCAGGCACATTGCACATTATACAGTTTTTTTTTTAATCTCCAAGTTTATTTTGCACACATTTTTGTATGGTAAAGTAAAAAAGTTATTTGTTTGCCATCCCCATGTCCCTCTTTACTGGGGAGAGTTCAGGGGGGTGACAAGGTGATGGGAAGGGTTGTGGTGGGGGTGGGCTAGGGCTGTGGGTCCAAGGCCCCGCTGGGGGTGCCATGGGAGGGTCATTGGGGGCCACGGGAGAAGCTCTGTGCTTGTAGCCACAGCCGGCATCAGCCCCCCATCCCAGGACGAAGGCCTCCTCCTTTCCTTTCACAATGTTGTGGAGGGCACAACACATGGCCACAGCTTGGGGGATGCTGTGCTCCTTCATGTCCAGCTGGGTAATCAGGCACCTAAAGTGAGCCTTCAGGTGGCCGAAGGCACACTCGGCCTGCATCTGTACCTGGTTGAATCGGGCATTAAACAATTCCTGGCTCAGGTCCAGCTGCCTGGTATAGGGCTTAATAAGCCAGGACATGAAGGGGTAGGTGTCATCTCCCACAATGCACAGTGGCATGTGCATGCCCCCGACTTGGTAGGGGTGAAGGTCCCTGCCTCCATCCCCCAGCACTGCTGGAATTGTGGAACATCTAGATGTTGTGTACCTGGCCTGACCCTCCAATGTACACATTGAGGAACTGTCCCCAGTGGGTGACCAGGGTGTACAGCACAATGGAGTAATATCCCTTGTGGTTGATGAACTTGGACACACTGTGGTCCAGGGCACAGATGAGGATGTGGGTCCCATCTGCCCAGGGACTCTCCAGCAATGCCATGGCATCTGCAGCAATGCTGGGCCCCCGACAGGTGGTGGGAAGATGCCACAAAACAAACCCTCACCACCTTTTAGGTCCCAGAACCCGCCCCCTCGGCCTTTGTCGGGGTGTGCCCCTAGAGGATGCGGACCTACGCTGTCACTCCCCGGGAACACTGAGGTCAAAGAGAGCAATGAGGCAGGCAACAGAGATATGTGAAACACAAGTGGTTTACTAATACACTAGGAAGGAATGGGAAGTATTACTGCCAGTCCTCTTCTAATATCAGTATACACTTACTTGGATCAACATCAGTATACACTTACTTGGATCAACAGGAAGATGACCATTTTTAATACCAGACTGTGACATGGTCTCAGGTATATTCGGCCCAGGGCCAGTTCAAAGGAAAGTGACATGTATGTATATACTTTGAAATAAAATGAGGGGAGGGCGCTACTCCTCTTTACCCTTACCAGGGACCAGGTCTCTACTCCGATCCCAATAGTAATAGTGATTTTTTAAAAGGCCGATGGAGGTTGTCACCTCTCTATCAAGCCGAATAGAAAAGACAAGGAGAGGGGAGGCCACGCCTTCACCCTGGTAAGTATTCTTTGTTGGTTCCAATATTTTAACAAGCTAATAACATTTTTCGCCCTAACTTGGTGATTAATAGACTAACAATTATTACCTATAATTTACTACTAAAGTGGTTTAACAATCCTATCTATTACTAGCTTAATTAACAATCCTATCTATCACTAAGGTTCATATTAATAAAACAACATCTATTAAAACTAACATTTAAAAGAACTATCTATGATAAACAGATTAATTGAAGTGGTAACAGTTCCAAACTACAAGAAGTCTTAGTAAGTCTCTCTTGCACTGCAACTCAGCCAGTGACCAGCAAGACCCGGCCTAAGGTCGGTCCTCGGGGTGCTGTGCCTGCCCTGCCTGACAGGCACACAGCAGGGGGATTGGCCCTGCTCCCCTGCTAGGGGTCCTTTAAGCTACTGGCCAGAAAGGTATTGCCTTGTCTGCAGGCCTGCCAGTAGGTTAGGATACTTGTCTGGTAGAGATTTGTTCCATCTGGTAGTAGGCCGCGGCTGGTTGAGCAGGCGATGAACGCGGTTGCTGCTGGACTTGTGGCGGGCCTTGGGGTTCGCAACACCAGAGATGCAGTACCTGCGCGGACGCAGGCCAGTTCGACCTCTGGCGAGCTCGCTGTCAGGGATGCCACCTTGCTGCCGAAGCCACCGCCACAGGAACACAGGCTGGTGACAGTCTTGCGCCTCTCTTGGGTTTTCTGCTTCAGTCTTCGCCCTGAAAGGCTGGCCTAGGGACTTGGCGGACGCTGTTGCGAGCCACGCCTTCCCGTCCAGAGCTGTTCGGAATGGGCTGCATGCCGTGCTTATATAGAGATCCCTCATAAATATTCATGAGGTAATCTGCTTAAGTCATCTGCATTTAGAATTCCAAGGGGGATCAAAAGGTGACCAATCACAACACTTGATTCCGGGTAGCTGTGACCTCACTGCAAGTCCTTATGAATTATTCATGAGCAGATTCAAATTCCTGGGGGAGCTACTGGTCAAAAAGAACCGTTACAGTGCTGCCAATGGGCAAGCAATGACAATTTAAAGCTTCATGTGTCTGTGGGGATTTTTTATCATACAGCCCCTTCCCGCCAAAATCATGCTGTCCCTGACTCATGGGGGTGATAATGCCTGTGTAGATGGTTTATACACGACACCATCCATTGCCCCAAAGTAGATGGGGGAACCCCAGGGTGGCAAATCTGGCCATGACTGCATCCACATCTGTGAGATGGATGACCCTCCACAGCAGGATGCTGTTCATGCTTGTCGCAACCTGCAGGGGGAGGAGACCAAACGCACATCAGGGACTGAGGGATGGGGCCGTGGGACTCAGCAGGCTCCCCTGCCATCTCTTGTCCCCTTCCCCCGAGCTCTCTGGGAGCATCCCCTAGAGCAAGCCCCCCATGACAACAGGTCTGTGCAAGGGTGGGATGGCACGATCCCCCAGGGATGGGGCTTCTCCACCCCCAACACTGCTTTCTGAGGACCCTCCTTGGGTGGGACACACCCCATCTCCCCATGCAGGGCCTAGAGTGCCTTACCTTCATGAGGAGGACTCTGATGGTGGACTTTGCCACACCAAGCTGGTTCCTGATGAACTGATAGCTTTTGAGGGAGGTGAGCTTCCAGAGGGTGATGGCAACCTGCTTCTTCAGGTTATTGTGGGCTGCAGCCAGGTGTCCTGTCTCTGAAGGGTGGGGGAAAGCCAGGTGCAGAGCTCCAGAAAGGTGGAAGTTCTGGAGCCGCTCCTGGTTGTCCCATTGCCCCATGACCAGCTGGTCCCACCAGTTGGAACTGGTGGTGTATCTCCATACCCACATGGTCACCTGGGAGGGGCGGGGGTCAGTGAGTGCAGGTTGCCTCGTGTGGCAGCTACAGCATGCTCCATGGAGCTGGTGCCAGGCTCACCCCCTCAGAGGAAGGTCATGATGAGGTGCAGCAGAAGCTGCAGCACCAGTGTGGGGGATGAGTGCAAGCCTGGGAGCTGCTCTGGCACCATGGCAAACTGAAAAGCATGAAATCTCTCTCAGCAATCTTGTGAGTCCTGCTGTAGCAGCTGTGTTGTTCCTCGTGGAGGTAGGCAAGTATCAGCATGGGTTGGGGAATGTGTGTTGGGGAGGGAGGGTCTAGTTAAGTGCACACCTTGCTGGGGCTCCCAGAAGGGCTTGCCAGACATGTGACCCTGTCTGACGGTGTTGCAGGGACCATTCTGTCGAGAGGGTGGCCAGGCAGTCTGGCCATTCTCTGTTGACAGAGTGGATCACTGTTTCGATCTGCTTTCATGTGCGTCCATAGTCTGTTGACAGAAGTTTTGCTGGACGATATCTTCCGACAGTAACTTCTGTTGACAGATCCCTGTAGTGTAGATGTAGGTTTACTGGGAACTCAAACTAGACTGCAATCTAAGGTACCAGTCCCATCCAGAGCACTGAAGTAAAAAGATCACCTCCCATGCTGTGTTGATCCAGAGACTAGTGGAAGACTTTTGGGGAGCAGAGTCAACTATTTCATGAACCTCAGTTGTGGCGCTGGTATGCATTCTAGCACAATACAGGAAAACAGCTGGCATACACATCTATTTGATACGGAGCTGAACACAGTCATTAGTGGTTGCCGTTGCCCACCTTCAAATCATAGCTTCCTTAAAACTTCAATAAGATACCATTACCCTTAAAACTGCAAGATTTTGTGATAGAATAAAACAACCAGTTACCTGCAAGGCTGACGGTGACGCCAACATGTGCAAAATAAACAGTGCATGCTTCCTATATGATCTGCCTGCCTCCAAAAGAAAACACACACAGCCCCAGTCCCTGCTGACTTGACATAATTGATTTGGTGACATTCTTCTTTCATGTCCAATGCTGCGCAGTGCCAATCTCAGATGAAGAGAGGCATATCATGGGCAGCGGATCTGTTCTTGCAGCAGCTATGGGGAAGAGAGACAGGCATGCTGACAAATTTCAGAAACCTTACCCTTCGTTCACCTGTTTGCAAACTGCGACGCACATCCTAGATATGCTTAAAAGGCTGCCGACTGGATTTGCTTTACCTCATTCTTCACAAAGTAACTGTGGGGCAGTGATGCAAACTGTCAAAAATGGTGTGAGTGCACAATGAGAAGGTTCGAGGGCTGACTGAAATACTTTGCTACCCTTGATGAAACATCAGTTAGATGGCTGAACAACTATGGAGATAAATTTGCAATGACTGCAGAAGAACATCTTTGTTCTTCAGATCTGTATATTTAAAGTAACGAATTTTATGTTCTAGTAAGTTATCAAAATACAGACATGACTATGTTCCTCTTAAAGTCAGTGGGAGTTTTCTTATTTGCCCATTGTCTTCAGTGGAGCAGGACTGTATGCTAAATCTTAAGAATTTCATGGATCAAATATATTTTTGTTTAACTAGCTACTTTTTTAATGGAATATACATTTATTATTTTTAAGCTTTAATTTAATTGGAAAATCTAAATGGATATAACTCTCCCCCAAAAATCTAAGCTAAGAGATGACATTTCTTGTTTTCCGTGTACATTTTTTATTTTAAAGGGATAAAGTCAAAGCTTCATAGTCAGATACATCCATTTAGAATCCCATGGAAGTGCTTGAGCTCCATGGGATTACTCACATTCATGAAGTTACTGACATGCATAGCTTTTGCAGGGTCTGTCTTAAATCCTTGTAGCATCTTTTATGTGGCTGAATACTTGAACTCAATACGTGTAATAAATTTTCGGGTACAATGCAATATCTGTACACCTGAGTCAATTGATAAGTGTAGAGCTGATAAAGGAGGCTATGCATTTTTGCCAGATTTAAAAATAAAACTATAATACTCTATTTTTCAAGGAACATTTTTTTCAGAAAAAGATTTCATGGAGCAACCTCAAAAAGATTCTTCCTAAAGTGTCTTTTACACAGGATGCTAGCTGTTTGATTTCTTCTTACATTAACATGGACAGTAATAGGATTTTTCATCACATCTAGTTTGGGGGCATGACTAATTTAAAAATGCATAGCTATTTAGACTAAACAGTTATAAAATTAAAACGTGGGGTTTTTTTTGCTCTAAAAACATGGTCTGTCATATTTTTGATGAGACTCATTTTGTACTTTTATATTTTGTTCCTGTGCTAGGAACATAAAACAGAGCATTGTTAATCCTATTTCCTGTTGTATATTATTCCAGACATGGAGTATTGCATATTTTTGCTATGAAATTGGCAGTGAAGTGTAAGGGTTTCTAGTGCAATAGTGAAGCTTTTAATTGGCTCTGACTTGTGGTCCCACTGTAATAATGCTTAATGTGATGAAAGTTTTTGAAATGAAGTATTGCTTAGGGGAATATTAAAAACCCTGCTCTTCCTCTTGTAGCAAGCTTTTGCATTTTTGGAAGTTTTTTAGAAAAACAAGAAAACAATTTTTCTTTGTGATATCAGATGAAGGCTACTATGAACATGAAGCGCTTCTTATTTTTGGCTGACATTGCGTGCTTTTGGCTGACATTGTTTAGTTTTTGGCCAAAGTACCCAGGCACTTAATTAAAATTGGGAACTTAGCAGTGAACTGATTTTCTGTAAATATCAGAAGGCAAGTCATTTGAGAGTGAACTATAGCTATGCACTATTGTATATATAATCTGTTGAACAGAATTGAATGAAAAGTCCCACTGTTTGGATTGAGAGATCAGTTTTTGTAATGTTCTTTCACAAGAAGAATAATAAGAAAAAGATAAAAAGGTAAGACTAGTACTCATTTTAACAAAAATGCTATGATGTTTCTGTATTCTTTCTATTGTTCAAGGTTCTAAAGTGGTCTCTGTCATGGCAGCATATAAGTGCCATTCCTTACAAAAGTTTTCTATTTAAGGTCCAGATTGTGGCTAGTAGTGTGTTGGCACAGGGAAGTTATCAGGAGTAAGACTCTCTCCTCACCCATTCATCTTTGGCCCAAGCATGTCAGGGAGAGCAAAAGCTGTGTGCATGGTATGTACTCTTCTTGACCAGGTGACTGGAAGAAGTAAAGAGGACTAGGAAAAGTAGGCGTGGAAGGAGGACTAGGTAAAGAAGCTCCATCCACGCTGGTCAGCAGTGAGGAGTTGGAGCATGGTGGAAATGTGATATGCCTTGTAAAAAAGCTGCAGAAAATTATTCTCTTTCCTCTCCAGAGGAAGAAGTAACAGAGAGGAAATTTTGACTCTGGGTATCCTGTGAGTTCCTCCTAGGGCATTATAATTTTATTCTGCCCATTGTTGAGGGATCAGAGCAAAGGTTCAATCTACACCTAAAATTTCAGAGAGGAAATATAATTGATAAAAATTCAGTGTTAAAAAGCCTGCCATCTGTTTTAGAAATTTAATAACTAATGCATCCACAAATATGTCAATTTATTCATCTTTTCTTTATGCTAAAGTCCTCCTACACTGAACGTTTGTTTTATACTTTTATCTCATCTGGTCTGTGGTACAGTTGCTATTTGTACAAAAAAAACATGTTGTTACTGGATTGCTTGTATAAAACCTGTGAAATCCCACCTGTCTTTGTCTATTCTTCTTTACTGTTTAACATGAGAAGTGAAATCAGGTGACAGTAAGAGCAACTCAGCTGCCCTTACACATAGGCTATGTCTACATTGTAGAGTTTTGTCGACAAAACTGGGGTTTTGTCAACAAAACTTGTGGAATATCTACACACAAAGTGCAGTTTGTCAACAGAAGCTCTCCACAAAAAAGCTGTATAGATGATCCGGGGCCCTTTTGTCAACGTAGCGGGTCAGAAGATTGATCCGCTTTTACATTAGATGCGATCTGTCAACAGAAGTTTTATCGGAACATCTCTTCCAACTGTAGCTTCCGTAGACAGATGCTTCTAGTGTAGACATAGCCTATCATAAAGAATATATATCTGGTTTTAAAAACATTTATTTTAAACAGTACTATTTTATTTGAACTCTTTGCAGAGATTTTTTTTCTATTTCTTATGCTTCACTGATTACTTTCTTCTGCCACCCACATAACAGATGATCTGTTTTATTCATTTCATAGCAGAGTACAAGTTCAAAATGTGAAAAATGTAACTGAACAAATATTTCTATGTTATGTGTATATTCATGAGGAATAGTACTTAGATAATTTTTTTTTGGCGGGGAAGGCCTGCATAATTTGCTGCATTCTCCAAGACAGCTGCAAATTATGTCTATAAAATGTACATACATTTCAAAGTGAAATGGTTTGAAAGTATTATGGGAACTATAAGGTAATGAAATGGGAAACTATAGCTGGGGTGGTTGAGTTTGCTGCCCTAGAAAAAAAATCTGATTACATTTGAAGTGGAAAATAAAGGAATCTATTGCATTTAAGAAATCGTGTCCTGTAAACTTTACTCTGGTATGCATTAGCTGAATAGAGACTTTTTATACTGTCTAAACTTTTTTTGCAGTTTATTTTAATTGACTAGGACTCAGGTAATGAAAACTTGTCTTTTCTGCTATTGTTTTCTTTGCAACACCAATAGGTGTAGAAGGGTAGTGTGTAAGAGCTATAATTCTAAGGGATGTTTTGATGTCAATTTGAAATGTAAAAGGAAGGTAAAGGTTTTTTGTTATTGTGTCTTTACTTAAAATTTGAAGGAGATCGTTTAGAAACTCATAATTATTACACACTGCAGCTAATTTTAAGCAAACTATTCTTTAGCAAAAATTGAGATTGAAATATGATCACTTTGTCTCAATTTTCCTAATTTATATGTAGTGGACTGTGAATAAGTAACATACTGAACTTCAAGTGACTTTGACATTAAGATCATTTGCCCTGTTGACAGGACTCTCTTGACGGACAGGTGGTTGATATAGATGTTTAAATGAGTCCCTCAACAAGGAGGGCGTGAACCTCCTGTTCACAGATCCCAGGACCCGAGCAGAACCCTGCTGCAACCCCCAGGCAGGAGAGTCCCACCCCGGTATGCCACGAAACCCTGCCTTAGCTGCTTAGAGGGAAGTGGCTGGTACGGATAACGAGACCAGGAGAAGGGTTTGGTAAAAACAAAGTATCTAACGTTTATTAAACTAGACAAACAGTAAATATACTAAAATTAACTATGCCTAAAACTTACAAGATACATTGTTCCCAAATGCTGCCTTGTGTTGAATTTAATTTTATTGTTCCGGAAAGCAAGCAGGTTAGGTAAGTTAAGGAATATAGGGAAAAAGGGTTTAACAATCCCTGTGAGGCTTCTTAATAGGGGAGGCTGAGGATGCCGTCCCTCACCTCTTCCCGGGGGCAGGGCGCTAACCCGCCCCAAGTATGCTTTGACCCCGGGGGCCCTTAGGCTGTCCCTCTTTTTGGCCGCCGCGGCCTCACGGTGGTCCAGCTATATAGTCTGGTCCTGGGGGGCAGCTGCCTCTCTCCAGGCCAGTGAAGCCAGGGAGGTAAAACGGGATTTTAGAGTCCTTGTTTTACAATTATATTTGGGGAATTGACGGTAAGAGGGATAAGGGAGGCCTTGCCTTCACCTTATTATCTTAACTAGTAATTAAATCTATACTTATCTAATGAAAATTAACAATAAACAACTACTCATTAAATGTGCTTTTTGCATAATAAATATTCAGCCTGAGGCTGTAGGCCCGGCTCTGAGGGTCGGTCCCCCGGACACTGCCCCTCCCCCGTCGGGAAGAGGCACAGCAGAGGCGCGACCCCTACTCCCCCAATGGGTGTCCCGGTGTCCCAGACTAATGCAATTAAATGTCAGTTTAATTAGATAAATTACGTGTCCAGTAGTTTGATGTATTTTCAGTAAGTCGTATTTGGTAGAGAAAGTCGCGTCTGGTGGGTTGTCTCAATCGGTGGGTTGCAAAAATGGCGGCACCGCAGATAGGGTGGTGCTGCTGGGGGTGTGATGGCGGCCTCAGGGTTCTGTGACTGGGCACGCAGTACCTGCCTTGCAGCAGGCCAGTTCGCCACCCAGTCACTTCCGCACTGAGGCTGCCCAAGGTGGGCAGCTTGGGAACGCTGGTGCCCCGGTGGTGTGGCGGCGCCTCAGTGATTTCTAGTTAGCTCTCAGTGATTTTTTTATCAGCTTTCGGTGATTTCTTATCAGCTGTCAGTGATTTCTGCTCTTTTGCCTTTAAGGCTAGCCTCAGGGTTCAGTGGACGCTATGGCAGCCAACACTCCCCTGTGCTGGGGCACAGAATCCTTGCCTGTGTCTCCCAAGGGCGGCAGAATGACAGGCAGGCCCTGCTTATATACACTGATCTCATTAATAATTCATGATTCTATTTCCCTATTCGTGATCTAATTACCATAAAGGTGTGGTCTTCAATTAGGTCCTCCTGGGCATGGAAAGTTCTGGAAGGTCTTACCTTCGCCCAATCAGAGGCCTTCATTTCAAATACCTGGTTATGAATTATTCATGAGTTCAGGTTACTGGGGAAGCTAACTGACAAAAAGTGACCGTTGGTAATGCTGCTAAATGGCCGCCTGTGACACTTTAGAATTTCATGTGCCTGCACTGATTTTACACAGCCAAAGGCATGTATTCCCTGGCCCACGGGGACGATTATGTCCAGAGATGTTAAAAAATCCTGACACCTGTATCTACACAAGCCCCTTCCTTTCGGAAGGGACACATTAATGAGTGGGTTCGAAAGATGCTAATGAGGCGCTGCCATAAGTATGCAGCACCTCATTAGCATAATGGCGGCCATGGCGATTCAGAAGTGCGGCTTTCAAATTGCACACTGCCTGTGGAGACAGGGACCTTTCAAAAGGACCCCCAAGTTTTTGAGAGTCCCTTCTTCCTAACACCAGCTTTCGAAAGGTCCCCATCTCCAGGGGTGGCTTGAGATTCGAAAGCCACACTTTAGAATTGCTGCAGCCACCATTATTTTAATGAGGTGCTGCATATTCATGGCAGCATCTCATTAGCGTCTTTTGAACCTGCTCGTGAACGTGCCCCTTCCGAAAGGAAGGGGCTCGTGTAGACCCAGCCTTGAAGTTAAGGAGTACATAAATAATATTCTCACTGTACCACTTACCTTCTGCTGATGGTTGAAGTACAGGCCCATATGTAGGGGGAGACGTCTGTGAAGAGTGCAAACGCACACCCCACCCCTATGTCTGGTTTCTCTCCATTCCTCCCTGCACAATGTGAGACCTTAGGGCACTCTGTGAGCTGTAATTCCTAGGTCAGCGCCCCTGCATAGAGATATTTCTGCTTTCTCTTAGCTCTGTGTTGCTTAACAATTACTGATTCCTTGTGACATGTACTATTGTGTATTTTATAGCATTAACCTTTCCTTACATGTAACACTGTGATAAAAGACAGTGATTTTAACTAAATTCCTAAATCCGTTGTTGTGTAACTGATGACCTTATGGCGGTGGTTCTTCTCACTGTTGTCTGGTATATTTCTTGCTCTTCACTGCCAAATCGTACTGAATTGGCCTAATGACGTTGCTTCATCTCTGGTAACAGGCAGTTGCAGCACTATATTGGTGACCTCTTATGGATGGGAAGAATTTCTCTGTTGGGAACTCTTACTCCTGTCATCTTACAAGATGTCTAAAGGAGGGTCTATAATAATGCATCTGGGAGCTGGGCATGGGTGATGGAATAGCTGGTGTAGTGTTAACAATTGTACCAAACTGTAAACCCTTTATATGATGGAAAACACTTGAAGTCAGGGCATGCAACAGCCTCCCCCACACACTCCTAATTCCTGCACATAGAGGTGTGAGAGAATATATGAGAGTAAGGAAATATTTTGAGTCTTTAATGAAGATACAAACAAAGGCTTCAAACCCTCCAGTGCCCCAAAATCACAGCTCCTGATTATTTGTGTCAGCCTGAAAGAATTCAGTTTATCATAGTCCAGTTACTGTTGTGTGTAATTCAAAACATGATTGAATTAACTAAAGTGCAATTTAAGCAGGAAAATCTTAGATTGCATTGCTTAAGTGAGGTGAGAAAATAAATTGCTGGGGGAAGAGGGTTGTGCTTTTTAGTATATACAACAACATGGAATGTTGGCAAGCATACACGTTTCTTGCAAATTATATTTTCTGGTCCTAGAAGTTGAATATAAAAGACAGAAAAAGTAAATGGTCCTCGAGTCAGGTTACCTTTTCTGTGTTTTTCATCTAACCTCACCAAGATAGCATAAGTTTAGTAACACTGTGCAGTTTGCATCTGTATTTCAGATTTCTCTGTTTTTTAGCTTTATGTTAGTCTTCATTTTCATTTGTTTGCTATTTTATTCTTATAGTTCTGTTTATTTTTTTCATTTCCGGATACCATCCTGTCGTAGTATTTAACTGTTTTGTGTACCTGTATCGTTGATTTAAGTCTGTTTTGAAAAGTATAGCAAGATCAGTTAAAATCATTGTAAATTCTTAACACATTTCATGTAAGAAATAACACAAATAGACAAAACATACATGTAGAATTGATGCAAGCTACATCCTATCTAACTGTTTGCTAAGTAAGTGGTCACATTGGAGCAGAGGGTTTCAGAAAAGGAAATTAATGGGGAAATTGCACAGCACACTTGTTGCTTGTAGTTCACTGAGTGCCTTGTTTTATTTCAGAGTTCTGTTCTCCATTTTAGTAAATATTACTGTTGTTAAGTTTGAAGCTGTTAAGCTCTCACCTTCCATTCTGAAGCTCCCTTGGTGAAAACCTAGCATTCTTGTACCATTACTTCATCTATATTAAGTTCTCTGATACCCTGGATAGCAATTTTGTTGGCTATCCTATAAAAGTGAAGGGTATAGCGCTTCCCAATAGCTTGCCTAAATTGAGCAGCATTTAGGTCATGATAGCTTCCGTTTCCATTTAATGCAATAAGTTACTCTTCCAACTGAGAAAGAGCTAGAGAGACATTAAGGAGGACTGGAAACAGTGCAAAACAGACAGAATGGTCATAAAATATATTAATGAATCTCCACAGACAGTTTCATCAACAACAGCAATAGTTTGCACACACAAATAAAACCTTTGTTCTTCTGCAAGTGATGGTGAAATCAGGGTCTTTGTTACAGATCATTGCTTCATATACTAAAAAAGATAAAACTAACAACCCAAAGGCCGAGTTCATTCTTTCTGGGTCAATATCTAAAAATAAAAACTCTCTTGTTTTTATTTTTTTTTTTTTTCAAACATAATATCATGAAAACCCTTTGATAAAAAGATTATGTTGGAAGTATTTATATAGAAGGAATTATTCAGAGTTCAAATACTAATCCATGTGTTTAGCTTTAGGGGAATTTCAGTTTATCAAAAATTGTCATGAAGCAGATGAAAATACTATATTCTAAGAAGCCACTCATCCACTTGTTAGTAACCAAATTTACATGTGCATATCTATGTGTGGTACATTTTGGTACACGCACATCTGCATTTGAAATTGAAAGATTCTAAGGCCTGTACACCAGATCTTTCTGGAAGATTGAAGCTTTATTTGAAATGCACTTATTGGGGCAGGAAATTACTCTGTCTCATTAAATTGGTTGCATACTCAGCCAAATTGTGAGCTAGACTGTAACTTTACAATGTGGCCTCACTAGAGGGTAGTGCATAGTCCAGTGCCCCAGGAACAGACTAGAGAATTCACTGGGAATCAATGTCACAATTCTCCTCTGCTCTCCCCTTGTTTGGGAGAGAAGTTGCTTTAGCTCTTTTTGTAAAGCAGGTTCTTCTCCTACTGTGTCCCATCTAACTAGTCAGGATGGTTAGTGGAGGGGAGGGGAAAGGCAGAAGTGAGGCAAGCATAGTACTCCTCCACTCCTTCCTCAGTGACTTGTTCACAGCAAGCAGTATCAGGAAAATAGATCTTGTTTTCGTGGTCTATGTCTACACAGCCAAGTTATTTCAAAATAACAGTAGTTATTTTGAAATAACTGGCAGCATCTAGAAGACACTTGCTATTTTGAAATAAAATCGAAATAGCAGGTGCATTATTCCGATTCCCTTAAACCTCATTCTACACAGAATAATGCCTATTTCAAAATCACTATTTCGAAATACGTGCTGTGTCTACACTTGCCCTTAACTTCTAAAGGGGCATGGTAATCAGGCTGATGAGAGATCACTAATGAAGTGCTGTGATGAATATGCAGCACCTAATTAGGCAAATTCTCTCCTGTGGCAACTTCAAAGAGTCAAACTTTGAAGTGCTGGCATGAGTGTAGCTGTGGGCACTTCAAAATTTTGGGGGGTAAAGGCACTTTGAAGTAGTGTGGGCACTTAAAAGTGCCCGCCGTTACACGTCATGCCAGCACTTTGAAGTTTGACTCTTTAAAGTTGCCCTGGAGGGAGAAGTAGCCTAAGGAAGTGCTGCATATTCATTGCAGCACTTCATTAGTAATGCCCCATCAGCCTGATTGCCATGCCCTCTTCAAAGTTCAGGGCAAGTGTAGACAAAGTCACTGAATAGCACTATTTCAAAATAAGACATAATGGGCTCTAATGGCGCTATTTCAGAATAGTGCTATGTGTCCAGAAATGCTATTTTGAAGTAGCTGGGTCTATTTCAAAATGCATTTTGCATGTGGTTGTGTTATTTTGAAATAAGGATATCATGTAGACGTAGTCTCTGTCTCTGTGTCCCTATCCGGGCAGGTCTACACTTAGTGAGAACATTGACCTAAGTTATGCAACTCCAGCTATAGGAACAACATATCTGGAATTGACATACCTTAAGCCAAATTTCTGCAGTGTTCCCACAATGGGAGATTGATGGGAAAACTCTCATTGACTTCCCTTACTCTTTGTGACCCCATGAACTACTGGGGTTGACAGGAGAGTGATGAGCAGTTGATTTAGCACATCCCACTACGCCTGCTAAATTGGCCCCCAAGAGATTGATCTCTGGGATGTTGATCTCCTTGTAAATGTAGCCACGTCATCCCTCTCTCTCTCTCTCTCTCTCTCTCTCTCTCTCTCCACATTTGTCTCAGACTGCAACTTGAGTTCTGGGAACCTCCTACTTTGGAGGGTCCTCCAGACCATGCTCCCTCTTGAGCCCAAACATCTGCATGACAGTTAAACAGACCCCGTGAGTCTGATTTTAAAGGTGGTACTGGTTACAATGATGCAAGGATTGAGGGTTTAGGGCTCCTATGGTAGTACTAGCAGAGAGCCAAGCCCCCCTTTCTTAGGCTGTTTCTACACATGCCACTTTTTTCTGAAAGTGGCATGCTAATAAATGGCCTGAAAAATGCCATTGAGGCACAGATGTAAATTTCTGGTATCTCATTAGCATACAGTCACATGATTTGGAGTCCGGAAGCCCCTTCTTCCTTCCAGAAGATCTCCCGTGGCCGTGCTTCTACATGCTGTTTTGAAGTCTGGAAGAGCTTCATCTGGACTCCAAATCATGTGACCGTATACTAATGAGGCACCAGAAATTTATATCCATGCCTCATTGGCATTTTTCAGGCCGTTTATTAGCATGCAACTTTCAGAAAAAGTGGCATGTGTAGAAATGGCCTTAGAGTACACCTTACTCCTTCCATAAGGGAGTGGCAGGATGATAAGATCCTAGCAATGAATTTGCAATAGCGATCTGGATGGAAAAAGAAAGGGATCTGGTACAAGCCCCTAACTAGTTAAAGAAAAAATGGGGTTATTTGCCAGTTAGTCCCAGACATCTAGTAATAAAGTTGCAGCTTAATTAAACCCATGTCAGATGTTGCCTGTCTTTCTTTCAGTAGCTGATGAATAGATTTTCTGCTGTATTACAAAGCTTTGGACTTACAAATATGTTGCATACCTTTATTTCTTAATGTGCTTTAAAAAAAAACCAAACATGATGCTGCTGTTTCCTTGAGATTCAGAGGAAAGTTTGTAGTGTAAATAATAAATGGCATGACTTATCAAAGGAAATAGGTGGCATGCTCAGTAGAAAATGTAATTAAATTATAAAAGATTGACCAAATGCTGCTGCGTCCTAATGTCTGTGCAGCAAATGTACGTTTTAACTTGACCTTTTCTTCAAGTGTTCACTGCAGAAGCAACTGGGGATTTACCTTATGGGCACTAAAAAATGTTCTCCTCATTGGGCAAAAAAGGATTAGCATGTAGATCTCATTAGGAATTTGCACATGACTTTATAGATAAAAGGAAGCAAATTCCTAACGATCAAAAGAAAGTCAAAGAAAATAATATGTAGGAAACCAAGTAGGTAGAAAACACTGCTCTAATTTTTTTTTGAGCTTTACATGACAGTGCTTGATGATGTAGCATATATGGCAAAAAAAAAAAAAATCCCATTCATCCAGGGGAAATGTTCTTAGTCCAAGAAGGTGAATTCTGAATATGTTAATAAATAGGATTCATAGTAAAATGTGAGTCAACTTTGAATAATTGAATAATATTTTTTGCTTGATTTGAGGAGTCTCAACAAAATAAAATGTTTAATTTGGAGAAAATGTTTCCGATCTTGTGAAATGCTAGCCAAGATTTGATTTATTTACTTAAGTCCTATGGAGAAATTACAATTACATCATTAAAAGTCATGTGGCTCCTCTGGTTTTTTAGTAAGAAAATGTTTCTGAAGACATTCTTCATTCTCAACAATATGTCTATGCTTTGGAACTCTCTACTTTCTTTTTCTTTCTTCTGTCTTCTCCCCAAAAGCCACCCGTCAACAAACTGTAAAAATACGAATGTGCAACATATTTTAGCAAACAGTACATCTGGAACATTCAGAATACTTTATTATATCCATGTATCTTAAATCATGAAATATTACTGCAAGGCCCAATCCTGAAGTCCTGTTCAGGCAAAACTTTATGAAGTCAATGCCTGTGTGAAGATTGCAGGATCCTAGCCCATTATCAAAAACTATGCTTTTTAAAGAAAGAAGTTTCATAACAAACACTATTTGCCAAACATACAAAATACTCAGAAATTTTTTTGCTGTTATGTGATAGCAGTATCATGAGATTGTATCCATTTTAAGCACAAAGAGTGTTAGGAATATGTCTTTTGAGAAAGTTTCAAAGATGAAAGTAATCTATGGGCCAGAATATTTATTTTACTGCTGGACATTTCATTTTGTTTAGACCATTTTGATATTCTATTTAAAAAAATCAGGATGAAATATTATGTTTTTAATTTGATATGCATACATACAATGTATTTGTATCTGGTGATAAATCATATCCACAAGTTTAGATTGTAGCAAGACATATATGGCAGAAGCCATCAGAATTAACAGGTATATGCATCCAATTTTTAGACATATGAAAGACCAAAACAAGAAAGTGGCCAACTTGAAGCACAATCAACAAATGGAAAAAAAGAAGAATGCTCAGTTACTGGAAGAAGTTCGTCGGCGAGAAGACAATATGACGGACAACTCTCAGCACTTGCAGGTGAGTTGATTATTAACTCTGGTTTATTAATTACACTTTAAAATTACCTGAAAAAAGTGTTTTTTTCAATTTGTTTGGTTTGAAAGATGTATATTGAATTTGTCCTGCAACACAGTGATCACTCCTCTCCCATCCACTCATAACCTCGTGAGGTTTGGTCCAATGTGTGCTAGAAAAGGATCTTCCATGTAATGTGAAATCAGAAGACAGAATTTGCTAAATACGTTTAATATTAATCATACGTATGAAATCCTGTCTTCTTTTATATGAATTGAGAATTTAATATCAGTATGGTACAGCCATATATTGCTCTATTCTATTCATTTCACTTGTATTCCTTGTACCAAATTCTGCACTCATTTGTATACTTATGTACACCTACTTATGTGTAAGTAGTTTGGGGAATGCTGAGTGGAATGTATTGGTCTTCCCTGCAGTGTAGCATCATTTTCCCTTTTTGTAAAGGAAAGAAGGATATTCCATTTCCTGACATCTCAAAATGAAAGGAATGTGAATATATTTTTTGTTTTATGTGTGTTTCCCTGTAAAATAATTATAAAATGTGAACCATTTTATTATTCTGTATTATTCATGAAACAGGCAGTGTCTCATTTTTGAAGACAAGTTTTTACTTTGGTTCTAGAAGAGTTTATATAGTTAGTGGATAAGCAAACTTCAGAGAAAGATCTTGCAAAATAATCTACTGAAACAATGTAATGATGTAATGTGTACAAAAGAAATGATATTGTAGTAGACACAAATACACAATTTTGATACCTGTGACAGTTATTATATAGCTTTCTGTGACAGCTGACTAAAGAAACCCTTTGATCAAAAGTATCTCATATTACAAAATTCTATTACTTACATGGGCATCCCTTCTATCAGTATACACAGGTAAAGTTTAAGTACATCAGGTGCTTGTTTGCTTGATGTGTTGGTATAATGGCTCCCTGAATGTTTTCTAATGGAATTTGGTCCATGGGTGCTTTGTGCTGTATTGTGTTTCCATTGTGTCTGCAGGCATTATGGAGAATTTAACCCCATTATTTGCAACCCAGTGTGGACTGTATGGCTGCTAGGAATTTCAGAATCAGTTGTAGGAGATGAAATTTCATCAATGTTCTTAGTAGTTTTATAAACTGCAGTGTTGTGCATTGCACTGTACTATATGTTCTTTTAAGATATCTTGATATTTATGTAGTGTTACTATGGACCATGTAATTTATAAGGCTAAAAATAGATGTGTATAGTATAGAATTACCATGTAGTTTTTAGAAGTTAATTTATCGCAATAAAAAGAATCTGACTTGATAGCTTAAGAGAACTTTACTTTTGCCATTGGTAGTTTGGAAAGCTGTTGTGGTGGAAATATTCACTAAAAGATAGCTTCAGGATTAGTAGTAATTTTAGTGTTAATATTCTTTGTATTCATTAAAGCTTTTTGTTTAAAATTTATATTTTAGAAGACTACATAAGTCAGAAATAAATGTCTGCTTCAGTACTTTAGTTCCTGCATAGACTGAACTCTTTCATATCCAGCAGCCCTGGGAATAGCAGGTTGCTGGATATTCAAATATTCTGGATAATAGAGAGGTATACTTAGCAATGCATAACATACATACATACACCCACACAAAACAAACCCAACATTAGATATTAAACAAACAAAAATGTATGCAGAATACTTTATTTACTAATAACTGTAGTATTGTACATTGTAAACTTGTACTGTATTTGCTGTATTTATTTGTATTTACTTTCATTGTGTTGTATTTATGGAAGATGTCACTAAAATTTACCTATGATTAAAATTCTGGTTATTTGAGAGCTCTGGATAATAGAATGACAGTTGAGAGAGTTCACTGTAATAGCACAAATTGCCTTGAGAAGGAATGCTTAAGTTGTGGTTGTCTATATCGGGAAGCTAAAAGATGCAGTGTTTCTGTTCTGGATGTGTTCTCAAAGTCGGGATACTTGTTTTTATAAACAGCAAGGTATATACTCCATGATAACATTTGTGGCATATTGCTGGTAAAAAGAAGAGGAGATCTTATACAATTGTTCATAGAAACAGAAAGACATCTTCCTAAATGGAAAGTGCTTTAGCTTTCTCTAAAATGACAAATTTGTTCACATAGATCAGCAATGCAAAGGTTAAAGAGGTATTAAAAGATTCAACAAAACAATAAAAGAGGTTATTCTCTTTTAGACCTGGGGTTTTGTATTGGCCCTTGAAAGTTACCTCACTGTTGGTAACTAGATTTCTGAACCACTAGATGTATTCTGGTTTCACTAAAAGTTGAAGGTTCTGGGTATCTTGAAGGAGATACTCAACACTTTGCAAGATGTAATGAAATGTAAGGACAAGTCAGTTGATATCCGTCTTTATTTGTGACTTGGGAATTGACATTATGGGTCATCTTACTCAGAGTAGTATCTGTGTTAGAATCTTCATGGCCCTATGCACATGTTTGGGCAGTTGTAGTCTGTGTTTTCAAGGGGGGTGCTGGGCTGTTCCTTCTCAACTCCCTCACAGGGGTGTCATTTAGGGATGTAAGGGAGGCCACAGCATGTGTCTGCCTGCAGTTCTAGGACAGACTCTGCTGCCAAATCTTTTTCAGTGCTCCTTCTAGAGGGAGGCAGCTCGACACTGCTCCTTACTGTGGCACAATCTAACTCAGAAGTAGGGTGGTCAGAATCAATCCCGTGCTGAAGGTTCCAGGGAAGCCAAGTTTTATCCCAGCTCTAGTAGTATCTGTTGCCGACTGGGTAACTTTTCCTCACTCTTTGCTCCAACTTCTTTCTGTCCACCCCTTGTTGATACCTCTTGTGCCTTCACTGGACTGGGTGTGCTCTCTCTTTGCTGTTTGCTTCCTCAATGAATTAGATTGGCTCACATTCAGTTGATTAGATAAGCAAAGCCAGCTGGGTTAATGGCCAAGTTGTCAAAAGCAGGCAAATGAAGAATAGAGACTTCCTAGAAATCAATGTCAGATGTAAAAGAAATCTTTGAAATATGAAATGGAGATATTTTGGAAATGCAAATGGCTATGTGTACAGAAAAGACTAGACTGACCAGAGTACTGGTACCAGCCAAGAGGTGATTTTGGTTGACATTAGAGACATCTGACTGAAGCTGATGTTGACTTAAAACTTTAGCACCTGGTCATATTAAATAATTGCTTCTCACTGGACAGAGGCAGTGTAGCTGCTTTCCGCAGGTCTCTGTGTTTTTGACTACATTTGTGAGCAAACGGAATTTCTACTTTTTGGCTTTTGCTTTATAATATCTGAGTTCTAAATGGTACGTATGATAAATAAAATAGTTTAGGATGAGATTACTTGTATTCACTCATTTTCTCTCCCAGTGAGGAATTAGCCCACCACCAGAATATGGATACTTATTATAATTTGGAAGGCATGATAGATAACATTTTATATCAGCAGGTAGAATTTTAATCTGCATGGCTTTTAAGTACTTTACAGTGAAATGGACACATAATAAATTCATAGTCATGATTTGGGCATTGCCCCAATTGACAACCAGATTAAATGGAAAACATAGTCAATCTTTAGTCTAAATTCATAAATAGTATATAAATGGTCAATAAATTATTAATAGATATTTTAATATGTGGTGAAGCAATTGTTATAAATTACTGTAGAGTCCTATAGCTCAGTAAATTGCTTTGTTCATGTGGCTTATATCCATCTGCAACACCTTCTACTGGATGTGCTTATAGCATATATTATTGCTGTCTGTAATATGCTTATAACATCTGTTAATAATTTATTAACCTTTTATAAACCGTTTATAAATGCAACCTTAATGTAAAGAGTGACCTAAACTGCTTTGATCAAGTGTAATTGATTCTTGATAACATGTGAGGTCAAAGCCTTCTGGCTGTGGCTCCAAGGATCTCATGTGACAGATCAGGACATATCCTGCAGCTCTGGCCAGATTCCAACCCCTCCCCCTGCACTCTCAGTCAGGGCTCCTACACTGGGTGCTGAGAAGGATTTGGTGATGGAGACCATAGAGATAGCTCTGGGCTGGTTGTACATTCCCCTAGGGTAGTGGTTCTCAAGCAGGGGCATGTATACCTCCTGGGGGTAAGCTGAGATCTTCCAGAGGCACATCAGCTCATCTTGATTTTTGCCTAGTTTTACAATAGGCTATATTAAAACCACTAGTGAATTCAGTACAAACTCAGATTTCATACAATGATTTGTTTATAATATATTATGTAGTAAAAAAGAAGAAAAATAATAATTTTCAGGAATCGTTTGCTGTGGCAGTTTTGTACTTTTATACCTGGTTTTGTAAGCAAGTAGATTTTAAGTGAGATGTAACTTGGGGTTATGCAAGACAAATAAAACTCCTGTAAGGAATATAGTAATCTGGAATCTCCTCCCTAAGGGGAAACCTGAGGAAATCAGTTAGCTGGGTTTCCAGCTAATGTGCACAGCTGGAACAGGGACAGAGGTTTTATCCCTAAGTCTGCAACTGCTTACTTGTGATGTGACAGGTTTCAAGAAATTCAGAACTCAGTAGTTTCTGTGAAAACTCAGCCTCAGAGCATCAGTTTCTTTCTGAAACTTATAGGTCTCATGGCATCCTGTGCATAATACAATACTTTTCACTTGGCTCAGGATGAGACATCTTCATAGCTGGCAAAGAACGGTGTATCCTCCTTCACTTGACAAACTCCAGACCTTAGCGATCATGTCTCAGAAGAGTCTAGCCCCCTGTTGTTGTGGATTGTGCCCTAGGATGTCTGCTAAGGGAATTCACTTCAGTCTCCCTTAGCTGTCAGCTTTATTTGTGATTGATGATTCAGGCATAACTTTTCGATTGATATAAAATTTAGGGAACTTAAGAAATATGAAGAGGCCTGACTTCAGAAAAATGTCTTGTAAATTAAGGTTGTTATGTGGTTTTCAGAGCTTCCCTTGCGCACATCAAGGGCAATCTTGCATGAATCCTGAGATACATCATGTAGCTGTTGATGCATACTACAGAAGTAGGGAGGGGACAGCTGACCTTGTCCATTGTGTTAAGAAGCTGTATGACTTTTGGCATGGCGCAGCAGTCAAGCTCCTTTCTTCCCTGGCTCTTCATTTGCCTTGAAAAGAAAAGGTATTTGAAAAAGACTTGGGCAGAAATTGTAGAACTCAGTATGGGTGGTCTCTCAAATACTTTGTGGTAACTTCAGGCGTTCAGGGGTAGGGAAGTTCTCAAATACTTCTCTTTATAGCCAGTGGGAATAAGAAATATGCATGTTCTGTTCTGCAGAGTAATGGGGTTGCTGGTCTTCTGATAGATGCTGTACCTTTATCTTGGGCTGGTATAAGAAGCTGTGCACATTCCTTCCTTTATCACTGGTACTGTATTGATAAAATGGAAAAGAACTGTGCTGGAGCTGGGCATGTAGTTCCGTACATCTCTTTTTATTGTGCATTTCATTGCATGAGGGATCATGGCATTGCTTTTCGCAGGCCCATGTCATCAATGCCAAAATTGCATAGGCCCCTAGGAAAACTTGAAAGTGGATGTATTGGTAATTTTTGTAAAGGAATGAAGCGACTATTGTAGGTAAGTACCTCTTTTTCTCTTACCCCTTCCCTCCTGTAATTCTTGCTGCATTTTCAACTTTATTTTAGAACAAATTATCATTTATTCTGGATATGGTATCAGCAGGTGACTATCAATATGCAGGTTTTTCAGTTCTGTGATTAAGCATTCAGAGAAGAACGATTTATACCCTTAATATAAATCCAACAGTCTGTTTTACATTGTGAAGACAAAACTATTATCAAAACATGGATACATATCTGAGGTCATAATATCTGTTTTAAGATAATTTTTCAAAAATTTCCATTCCACAGGCATGTTTGAGTATTTTAGTTTTCTTCCTGTCCATCCAAAAAAAAATCCTGTGTTCAAGTTGAGTTTCTGCAGCTTTCACAGAACTTCTCAAATCTGTGTTTTCTCATGTGGATTCTAAGCTGTACACCTGTCAATAAAAAGTTTGAGAAAACCTCAACTGTTTATCTTTCAGGAGTTTTCCTTTTTCTTTTATTACAGAACAAGCTTTCATGCTGTATTATCTAGATATCAAAATAACTTGTCAACATGTATTCCAACTTGTTACTTTCATCAGACTAATTTGCTTGCTAACAAAATATTGAGTTTCCAATCCTCACAATGTCTATGTCTACACTAGCAAGTTTTTTCAAAAAACCCGTGGCTATTTCAAAAAATCCTGCAGAGCATCTACACACAAATAACATCTTCTTTCGATATTAAATAGGAAGAATGTAGCACTTTTTCCAGCAGTGCTCTTCTGCTCCCAGGTGAGTAAGCTCACTTTAATTCTTAAAGACTCTTTCCAGAAAAAAATGTGTAGACACGCGGGGGGCCCTTTGTTCGAAAGAGCAATCCTCCATGGCACTGGATTTTTTTGATCCTTAGCATTTCCAGACCCATTCTTTTGAAAGAGCGGCCAGGATGTGCAATCTTTCAAAAGAAGTTTTTTCAGAAGAGATCTTCCAGGGACCACTGTAATGTCGACATAGCCAATAAGACTAAAATAGTTTGCAGCATGATATCCAGTTAAGAATGCTTACAGTCCAATTCCTGTTTTGATAGACTCATTATTATTTTTGGTAAAAATATGTTGGTTATTTTTTTTAAATAGGAAGATGCCTTTGTTTCCCAAGAATAGTCTTAGCATATCTGCATGTGACTTTCACAGTGGAAGATAGTAAAACATATTCCCAACTTGTGTGATCACAACATTTCCTTTTATTGATAACTTGCAGTTCAGGTGAACAACATTCTTTTCCAAGAGTTGGATGGGTACTTTTGTCGCTAACTTTCTTCACCTTCTAGAAATGAATGGCCAAAGCTGAGGAAATGGAGAAAACTGTCTAAGAATATAGAATATAATCTCCTGTCATCACATGGGCTTATAAACTTGTAAATTAAAATAATATAAAGGGATCTCAGACATAAATAACATACACAATCTACTCTTATTTCACCCAGTTACATAGCTGCTTGAACATTGCTAATGAAGGAACTAGACAGAGCCATTATTTTGTCACAGCATGGCCTTTGCACCCCCTTAGAAGCATGAGATACCAATAACCTCAAATCAGAGCAGAGTGTCTGCAAACCAAACTTCTGAAACTAAATACTTTTACAATTACTTCTGTGTATCCAGTGGATTTCACAACGTGTACAGTGATTACATTTATTATTTGAAAAGTATCTCATGTACTCCAACCACAATATTAAACAATGGAAATTTGCTCATAATAGTAGATATATTTTTCTTATCAAAATGCAAAGTAAACAATCAGAATATCTTTCAAAGGAAATGTTTCTCCATGTGCCTGATTCTTTTATCTATCTATCTATCTAGCTAGCTTTAGATTTAAAATGTAGAATTTCCACTGTAAAATTTGAACAAAACCATGATGTATTATATTCATGCTGAGCAAAATACCTCAGGTGTGTGTATTTATCTGTACAGCAGTACATCTACATATCCCAAGAGATATGTTTTTGGGCCAGCAGGAAGAGAGAACTAAACAAATACCCTTGGCTTATTTTGTTGTTATCTTCTCAACTTTAAAGTCTGTTTTTGCCATTTCTCCCTCAGATTTGTCTTTTGAATTTTTTTGTCTCCTCTGTAAATTTAAACATGTAGGTTGTTCATATTAATTCTCCTGAAAGCACATTGAGTAGAAGAGAGAAGGGAACCCTATCATTTCCATTGAACTATTCTTTTAAGTAAATTTTTTTGAAGTGTAGGCTAACGAAATGGGGTTCTAGTTTTGTAGAAGTATGGGTCTTGCTATGTGAAAGTCTGCAGACATCGGTTCATGCAATTGCTGTATCTAGAATTATGTATGTGGGATTGACTTACTTTGCCTAGTGTAGACTTAGCCTAAGTGCCAGGTGATACAATTTAGCACAAAAGTGTCTTGTGCTGTACAATTCCACTTTTTTTAGGACCCCAACAATTCTTAAGGCTTGAATTCTCTCTTTATTTACTAGTTTGTTGATGCATTGGTATAATTTTTACCACCCTAACAGTAATAGAAATATAAGATACATTGAAGACAGAATGTGTTATCACAGTTCACCCCCTCTTGTCTTTTTAAAATTAAAATATAACTAAAACATAACCAAGTGATATCCCTGATGTACATGTATTATGATATGTCCTTTCTGTCGGGTCAAAAACTCTTATATTAAAATGTTAATAAAAAGAGAAGATCTGAAGATAAGATGATGTTTCACAGACAAAAATGAATACAACAGTGTAGTCTATTCAGAAACAAAAGACCTAATACAACTTCAGTAAAAAATTAGATGTCAATATTCATTTCTGAATTCTCAAACAAGGCAGGATGAAATTCCCCATCTATAAAGTTCCAAATTTGTAGTGATTAAAATTGAAATCACATACTGCTCTCATTTTCAGGGCTTCCAAAATAGTGGGTTACTCTATTCAAAATTAGTTTTAACTTTGTGATAAGGTAGATGAGTCAGTCTTTATCGAAACAGCTCTACTGCTGGAAGGGCGAGCTTTTGAGTTTCATGGAGCTGGTCCTGTCTGGAGAAGATAACCAGACCTAAAACAAGGTGGGATGGATTGTTAAGCATAAGGGGTTCATGCCTGCTGTAAGAGACCACTTAGAATAAAATCTGCACTTAAGGATTAACATAGTTCACCACTGTCCAGGGCACTAAAAACCACAAACTTAACTCATACACTGTTTTTTATGGCCCATTAGAATAATTTTGACTCTTAATTACTCACTGCATGCTAATTGATTTCTTACAGCATGCATGAACCGCTGTGCCTAACAATCTGTACTACCTTGCTTGGACACTCTGGTTACCTCTTCCATACCTAAGAAAGAGCTGAATGAGGCTTGAAAGCTTCTCTCCACCAACAGAAATGGATTAAAAAAAATGTTTCCTCACCTACCCATCTCTGAAATCCTGTGATCAACATGGCTACAAAAACACTGCAAACAGCACAGTTTTGTCTTACACACTTATTTAAAATTGTATCTGTATCCATCTGAGAAGGTTCATGTGAAGGTTTTAGTAATTTTGGTTATGTTGTGTAAATACCATTTTTGGCTTTCAGATGCTGGCTTTCATTGTGGGGATAGAAGGAGCTGAGGTTAGGTTTTTGCTTTTCAGTGTACAGTTCCTCCATGGTCTTACCTCACTGTGTAAGGGGAAGAGGCATAGTGCACTATGCCTTTGGTTGTTGCAGCCCTTTTTTCACGTGCAGCTAGGTAGTGAAGGGGCAGGTCTGCCATTGGTGGGGGGGTTGGTGAGGGGGGATGAGGAGGGAGGAAAGGGGTAAATTGTATGGCACTGGCAATTCAGAGGGACCTTGGGCTCCCAGCTGTTGCTACAGCTACTGCATCAGTGCTAGCGACCAGAGTCCCAGGCCCTTTAAATCACTGTTGGAGCACCATGCTGTGGGCTCCATGCAGCTCTGAGGCCTGGGGCCTGGGTACATTGTGCTCCAGGTGGTGCTCCAGGTGGTGCTCCAGGCAGGCTGCCCTGATTCTACCCCTTCTGCCAAAGGCCCTGCTCTTTCCTCTTCCCTGCACTTTGCCCAGAGGCCTGTGGAGACGGTTGGCTCCCCTATGAAGGAGTGGGGATTGAGAGAGTTGACCCACATTCTTCTCTCCCTTTCCAACTGTGATACATGCCCACAGGGGACAAAAGCGCAGTACACCTTGGACTTTGCACATGCTTTATAAATGGCATGGGAAAGGCTGTCTGTGCCTTCCTCTCTGCATAAAAGCCATGGACAATCTGGCCTCTTGTCTGAAGAACTTCTAACATGGTTGCTGACAGCATAGGTTAAAAATCTGCTCTCTTTTTGGAAGGTGGCAGAATCCAGGTGGATGAGACTGCATATAGAAAGTTTGTTTTCCATTTTTCCACTCATAAATTAATAAAAAAAGGGGGAACTGAAGTAAAGATCCAAAGGCAGAATTTGAGAATATGTCAGGTTTCAAATGTATCAGTGTTAGAATTAGAAAAGAGGCTTCTCTTTAAAACTTCTGAAAAAATGTTTTGGGAGAATGTGGAGTAATAAGTTACATGATTCTTAGAAAGATTGCTACACTGAACCAAGTAACTGTGTTACCTGAACATATCTGTTGTTTCAGCAGCAGTTTGATACTGTGCCTGGAAGACAAGATTATAGATCCAGGGGCTTATTACTCTCTCCTAGGGCTATGTCTACACTAGACCCCTTCTTTGAAGGGGGCATGGTAATCAGCTGGATCGGAGAATACTAATGAAGTTTTGCAATGAATATGCAGCACCTCATTAGGCTAATTCTCCCTACAGCAACTGTGAAGTTGCAAACTTCAAAGCGCCGGCATGCCATGTAGCCGTGGGCACATAGAAGTACCCGTGCAACTTCAAAATGCCCTTAATTCCTTTTGGGACATAGCCATGCTTAGTATTATGGGCTACACAGGCATATTTTTAGCACAAGCATCTTTTCTGATTTTCACACTAAATTTTCCTTACTTAAATTGGATATATTTTGTCAGGTCTTGGCAAATACTCTCTGACCAAGCCAATTTTCAAGTCCAGATGGGCAATCTTTGTAATTTTTGGCTTTCTCTATATGCAGTCTATTGAGTTAATGAACTAACATGAAGTAATGTAAAATCCAATATTTTATGCCAGTTTTCTGTAATACATGTGCAGAATTCTTTTCAATTTATTGCCTGAAAACTAAAGTATGTTCTTGTATGCTTCCGTTTTCATATTATAGGTTCCTTAGGCATTGCAAAGTTTCTTCTTTTCCAGTGGTTAAGCCGAAGTGTGATCAGTTAAAAAAAAAAAAAAAAAAAAAAAAAAAGGTATCGTATGAGTATTGTATATTTTGTCCTTTAGAAAACAAGAATTATGAAAGGAAAGAGCCTACCATGGTAGAACTGTGCATATCAGTGATCTGTTCCTGGGCAGCACTTCCTTTGCCATTTCTCCACTTCTCCCATTATAGCTGAATTTTGCCAGGATAGGAAATGTAACTAGTAACTTCAACCTCAAAGATGTCCAGTCCTTAGCAATATGTATGATTTATTACAAATTTTACACTTTTCAAATATTTGGGGAAAAGAAAGCAGTGGCATTTTTGAGAGCAATCATCATGTATGTACATCTATAATATACACATTTGTAATAAGTGTTTTACTTATTTTTTTAAATTGAGAAAATTATCGCAACTATGATGTGTTGTTTTTTGTTTTGATGCCATACACTGTGAGTTATGATGAGAGTAATAGAAAAAGATGATTGTGCTTCTGGATAATTTATTGCAATAATTTTTAAAAAAAATAATGTGCTTACAAAATCATAATAATCAAAATTACTATATTTAAAGGCACAGATACCTTATGCGTACTTTTATATTAATTCAGACTGTTAACATGGATGAAAACTTATGCATTTTTCTTTTTTAGCCAGTGGAAGTTCCATAAATTCTGGATAAATTCCATATGTGTTGCTGAAATGTGTGTTGAACTTCAGCCAATGTTTTAAGATAATGCTGAAGAGAATTTTTCTAAAAGGTTTCAGATGAAGAGAAGTTCTAAACTATTTGAGAGTCTGCAGAGGGCAGAAAGGTTGATTGGTAGGTCTGAGGATCAATACCAGAAGTGTTTTTCTTCTTTTGGGATTTGTTTTGACATTTGTTTTCATTGCACAGTGTAATCCCCAGAAGCCACAACTACTTTGGTATAAAATGTCCCCATAGACAGTCTAGGAAAATCATATTTGAAGATCAGTTTCCAGTAGGTTCCCAGTCTCTTAACATACTTCTTTCTTTGTAGAAACTGATAGACTAAGAGAAGTGACAAAAGAGTTCTGTATACTGTGTTTTTAACTGATCACTTTAAAATATGTAATTCCTTATAACTATGATGTTTCATGTTTTTTCTTCACTAATAATTATTTACATATACATACACAGTCACTTGAATATTATTCTTAAAAACATGTTCATCTTCTTCAGTATTTATGGCTTAGGAGTACTATAAAGCATTACTAATATTTCATTATATCAGCAGTGGTAATATTGCATTCACTCTGGAGCATCTTTCATCTAAAAACCTGAATGTGGATTTCTGTTTCTTAGCAGTGGTCTGAAATAATCCTTTTCCATGTGTATGTATCTATTTATTTATTTACCTGCCAAGAAAACTCAATATATTGGTCACTGTCAGAAGGAGGATACTGGGATAGATGGACTATTTAGCCTGACTCAGTATGTCCATTCTTATGTACTGTGAGTTTAGATGGGATTGCCCAAAGTAACAAAGTGAATATAGACCAAAAATGTGGGTCTCCAGACTTGCAGGGCTTAAATCATTAAGCATAGAGTAAGATATCCTGATATCACACATTAGGTTAGACTCATATATTCCAGTTACAGTTACTTTAAAATCTATGAAAATTATTTTAACATATGCATGTTTCATTAAACAACATTTCTAATGACTATTTCTAATAAAGATAGTCAGCATCGAGACTTGGCCAAAATTTTGAAAGGGCCATGCTAATGGCCAAATCGGAGAATACTAATGAGGCACTGAAATGAATATTCAGTGCCTCATTAGCATGCTGCTGATCAGAAGTGCTGTGTTTCAATTGCGCGCAGCTCATCTACATGGTGCCCTTTTTGAAAGGACCCCACAAATGTTGAAATCCCCTTAGCTGATAGGAAAAGGGCCCCATGTAGATGAGCCAAGCCACGTGCGATTGAAATGCGGCACTTTTGAAGTGCTGTGGCCGGCAGCATGCTAATGAGGCGCTGAATATTCATTTCAGCACCTCATTAATGTTCTCCCATTTGGACATTAGCATGGCTCTTTCAAAATGTTGGCTAAGTGTACACACGGCCATATAGCTGTGGAGCACATGCTTTCATAAATATTTTGAAAGATATATGTGGTGCGTATGAATGGACAATGTAATTAAAATTATTAATGGAAAGCCACCCTGAAACAATAAGAAACAGTAAAAATTTAATATGATACACCTTTTTTCTTCTATGTATTTATATAATAATTCACAAATGTAGGATACACCTTTTTTTCTTCTATGTATTTATATAATAATTCACAAATATAGGACTCCTGTAATCTCCAGGGATCAATCACATTCAACATGTATCAAAAGAAATAGTTCAGTTAAACAAGCTCTCCAAACCAGCAGTAATTACCAGAGGTTTACAGTGATATAGTTGCGAAAGGTTAGTCAGTGGGGCACCTGCAAATCAAGTCATATGTCAACTCTGCATCAATAAGCTCATTATTATAATGTTAGTATTTCAGCACATCACAGTCCAATATAGCAAAACACACTTAGCTAGCTTTTTCATGCTAATTTTGACTCACAGCTTGTCCAGTATCTTACTGTTATATATTTAAATGCTCTACATTATAGAAAGTATAATCAATGACAAAATAATAATTTGTATTTATAATTATAATTTATATTCTGCAAACTAAAACTACGATACAATATCTGAATCTATTTAAGCAGTTGTCCTTAGTTTAACATGAATTTGGGAAGTTTTATTGTTCAATAAAAATGCAGCTTTGTGATGTAGATTTTCCTGTTTAAGTGTTTGATCAGAAATTATTCTTATGCTGAATTTTTTTTCAAGCAAACCATTTTTTATATTTGCTGACATTCTTTTTTCAGATGCTATAAAAATCTAATTATCTATACGCTGCAAGAATTTAATGGAAAATACTTTGCATCACTTTCATGTAGATCAGAATATTTTTTCTACTCTCTAAAAATAAGTGACTAGATTGATAGGATGGCTGAAGAAAATAGAAAGCTTTAAAAAATCTTTGATTAAAACAGGCCCTCTAAGGCTGAGTGTCATAATTTCTTTTTATTGTGTGTGCATATGTGTGTTGCACATGCTAACCCAGAGTGACTATTTGTCTCGCTTTAATGGCTAGAAGTATACGTATGGAGTTTCGTGTCTGGTATTACCTACAAGCTAAGGCATCCAGTCTGTTAACTTGGATAAAGCCAAGTTACTTAGTTTAAATGGAAATGCTTTGAGTAGATTATCAGGAGCACAGCTCAGTACTGTCTGCATTCCATCCCTGCCATTCTGCTATATTTTTTTTTTATGTTCCAAAAATGTGGGACGGTGTGAAGCTATGGTTCCTACAGCATCCGATAGCTAAAATTTGCATCCCTATCTATTCCAGTAACCAGAGCTTTGCAAGGGGTTGTGGGCTTTGCTGCAGCATCAATTACAGCCTAATAATGTGGTGGCCATCTACAGACAATCTACTTGAATAACTTCAGTTATTAATAATTAACCTTTCTATATTGTTTGCTATTGTAATTGCTAGGTACAGTATACAAAAAATAGATGATAGCTGACTTTCTTTTTCATGAAATAAATTACAACTTACCATTACGGAAAGAAGAAAAATTAATTTAAAAATATCCAAAATAGAATTATTTGGTAAAAGGAGAGTTGGTAAGATATAATGGACAGATAGGAAGCTTCTCTGTAATAACGTTATGAATATTGAGATGTAACTGATTTATCAGCCCTGCACTGGACCTGGTCAGGAATGGGAGTTATGGTTTCCTGAATTATTAGAATTTCCTATGTGATCTATAGTAATAAGGGGCTGTGTGAAGAGCAAGCAGGAAAACATGAAAGAGCTGTAACTGCCAGTGAAGGATGGAAAGAGTGAAGTAAAGGAATGCTAGGGAGGACATTTGGGCTCCTCATTAGATCTGGAAAACATTGTATGCTGTATCCATCCTTTATCTGACTCCCTAAGTAGAAATATGTGGGAGCAGATCTTTGAGTGGTATAAAATGTCATAGTCCCATTGTACTAAATGGTTAATTTAATTTAAATTAAAAACAATGGGACACTGACCATTGATACCAGCTGAGGGTTTGCCACCAGTGTCTGTGGTTATGGACATTGAAGAACAGGCATGATCAACCAGTTTGAAAAGTTTGTCCTGAATATAATTAGTCCATATCAATGTTTCAAACCTTAAACCATATAAAATGTTGCTGAATGGATTCACATATGTTTTGTGTGATCCAACATACAGCAGAAAGGACTTGCTTTCAAATTCTAATGAACTTAATAAAAATTTATCTCCGTGTTATGTTAAACACCCAAAATCAAAAGTCAGTTCCAGAGAAATAAAATGAATTGTAATTACTGAGAAAGTAAGTTTCACTTGTAAAATTACTGATCTATGGTAGCCTGCTTTTATTATGATTATTTTTACTGTGAATTAATTCTGATTGGATGGGGTAAAGGTTTGTTTAATATGTGAATATTTCAGTGTATTCTTAGATTAAATGTTGTCATAGTTGAAACCATGGTTAACTTTTCAAATGAAAGAAACGTAAAACTGTACACTTGGAATTTTTTCACTGATATGCTTTGTTCCTCTGCAGTCTGATAGAGAATTGCATAGGACTTTGCACTTTGCATTTCTCAAGATGGTCGATTTTAAAACTGTGAATAAATTTGTCTCCAATTTTCTATGAAGGTTCATTAAAGATTTTATTGTATTTCCTTCTAAGAAATATTTTTTTTTTGTTTTTCCTCACACTGTCTGAGTGTGATTCTAATGATATGCCAGTCCTAACTGGAAATATATTTGGTTGCATTTATCCTTTTGTTTAGCTAATATTTATTTAATAATACTGTGGAATAGCATATACTTGCTTCTTATGTTTGGGATGCCACCTATATTATGTAAAATTAGGGCTGCTTTTCAGTATGACACTGCTACGTGACTAAATGAGTGTAAAATGTAGTACTGTAGAATATGCCATGTCTGGCTACACTCAAAGAAGGACAGGAGACACTTGATATGTTTTTCATCAGGCTCCATTTTTATAATTAGATGCCTGAGATTACCCTACAGGTAAAAGCATATCGTGCTAGTAACAATATTCATTCAAGAATTACCCAGAAGCTTCCACCCGCTGCCCCTCTTTTTCAGCCCAGGCTCTGTACCAACCCATTTCTGGGACCTTATTTTGTACTTTCCCTTCTAGATGAACGACAAGAAGGGGGAGTAGGCTCCCTGATGCATCATTCATAGGCATCTCAACCATCCCCACCTTCTATTCCATTCCTTTAACCAATACTTTTTAATGTCCTTTTCCAAGTCATATTTCTGGTCACTGTATACCCCCCAAAAAGTCTGATCAATATACAGGTTGGAATGCTCTTGTCTAGCACTCTCTTGTCTGGAAACATTTGTGGTCTAACACAACCATGGGATGTTGCTGGACCAGAGAGCACCTGGACCAGAGAATCCCAGCTTCCCAGAGCCAGTCTGCTTGGTGAGCTGCTAACGCTGGGGGCCTCACTGGCAGCTCTGATGCAGGGAGTCCCATCATCCCTGTGGCTGCAGGGAGACCCTGGATAGAGCCGTGCTGGGGTTGGGGACCTCCATTGGAGATCCCTGGCAGCAGCCGTGCTGCCACAGGGAGCTGGGCTGGGGTGAGGAGTGTCCCAGGGAGCCTGCAGGCAGGGAGCTGGTAGCAGGCCAGAAGGGACAGCCTCCCTCAAGCCAGCCAAGAGGCCTGACCTCCCCTGGTCCAGCATATTCTCTCATATAGGATCACTCAGGTCCCAAGTGTGCCAGACCAGGGAGGTACAGTCTGTACTGTAGTAATAGCCAAACTACAGACAGGGAAGGTTTTCAAGTTGTTTTGGTGCTGTACTTGAGCCTGCATTGATATCACCAGAGAATTAGGAGACTGGACTGTGGGCTCTGTCTGACAGAGTTTAGTTCTAATTTTTAGGGGTGGTTTTATTATTAATATAATATTTATCAGTACTTTTTGGTAAGAAAGAGGAGCTGGTATGCAGCCTGCTCCCTACCCCTTCATTCCCCCTGCCCCCAAACACACTGCCACCTTCTTGCTGTGGGGTGGGCAGGGTCCCCCCCACCCCCTGGCCAGTTCCAATGGCTGGTGGTGCTCCCAGCCCCGGGGCTGCTGGGGTTCCTCTGGTTGGGTCCCTGGAGCTGGATCAGGTGATGGGTTCCCCCAAGTTCCCAGGGCTGGAGCTGACAGCAGGGCTCTACACCCCAGCAGGTTTCCAGCCCCAGGGTTGCCTGTGTTCCCCCAGCCCTTGCAGGGTTCCTGGAGCTGCCAGTGGGGTTCTGTGCAACAACTGACGCAACTGGTGGCTTTCCCTACCATCCAGCTGGGGATCCCAAGACAAAGCTGCATGTGCAGGCACAAAAAAAAGCCTGATATTGATCATACAGGGCCAGTTTGTGCCTGATCCTTATGCATTATGCTGCATGGTGGAGAACGTAAAAAGCTGCCTTCTTCCCAACCCGTAAGCACTCTAGTAAGCATAGCGTATGTCCGATTCCCAGGGCAACAGGACCTCACAGAGATGAGAAGGAAGAGGGAAATAGCAGAGCTAGTCCTAAGCCTATTAGACTCACCAGCACAACAAAAGAAAATGTAATAGTAGGCACACAGTTTTTGTGCGACTGGGACCTTCCTCTCTATTTAAGTCAGGCTGCTTCCCAGGGCTTTCCCTGGTAAAGGATAGATCTGCACCTTCCCAGTGTAGAGCATTTATTGAATAACACTATCAGGATCATAATGCAGGGAAAAATACCCAATTTTGTGCTAAAAGGGAATTCTTGTGTGAAAGACATTACCTCTGTGGATCATGGAAACAGGAGTCATGTACATTTTGTAAATGAACAAATTACGCTAAAAAAAATATTTCACTATGTCACTGATTTGTGCTCCAGACAAATAACTGACATATAATCTGCTTCTGTTCAGAAAGAGAGGTGGGGGATAACAGTGTTGTGACAAAATATTTAGAGGCTGCCAATAATTTATATTTGCTTACAAGGGAAAATCTGTTACCTTTGTACCCATCTATGGCCAGATCTATACTACAGGATAACACCAAACTAAGGTGTGCAGTTATAGCTACATGAATAGCTTTAGACAGAGTTACTGTGGGGTCTATGGGAGAAACTCTCCTGTTTGATTCCCCTTAGGCTTCTTGTTCCAGTGTGGAGTACCAGAGTCAACAAGAGCGCAATCAGTGGTTCTTCTTCAAGTGGTCCCCGTGGGTGCTCCACAATAGGTGTCGGGCTCGCCTGGCGCCGCAGATCGGAAATCTTCCAGCAGTTTCTCCTGGATCGCGCATGCGCTGGCGCACGCCGCTCCCCCGTGCGCCCCCGGCCACGTGCGCGATCCGGTCCCCGCCACTTCCTTCCCAACTGCCATAGGCTGCAGATGGAATCCGCTCAGGCTAAGGCCAGAGTCAGATAAGATAGCTGTTTTTTGTGTAATTTGTTGTTTTTGTCACTTAAAAAAAAAGGGAAAAGAAAACAAGGGCAAAGAGAATATCAGCAAAAAAAAAAAAAAAAAAAAAAAAGAGAGAGGAGTCAGCGAGCAGGATGAGCGGCGCGCAGAGCCCCCAGCCGTGAGCTCAGGGAAGTGGCGGTGCGGCAGCGCACGTGGCAGAGGCTGAGCCTCCGCTTACACAACAGTGGGCATGCACGGCGCCGAGAGCGCCAGCGAGGCAAGCGCCGGAATCGGCGGCACCGGCCCCCACGGCACCAACGGCACAGGGACACCAGGCACGAAGCCTGCAGGTGCCAGAGGAAACTACCCGCGCAGCACTGTAGCTGAGTGTGCCGAGCACGGCACCGACAGCTGGGCCGAGATCCCTGCCACGGGAGGGGGCGGTGCCGGCCCTGCAGGGGAGGGGCAAGGCTAAAGCAAAAACCGGGCACCGCAGCCCATCTCCGGACAGGGCTGCACTGCCTTTAGCACCAAGCCCTCCCCCCGTGATACACACGCCGCACCGAAGGCCTGTGACTCCACCGTTTTATCCAGAAACTCCCTCTCTGTTCCTCCAACCAATCCCCCCCTGCTGCTCAATACCCCCGTGTACACTCTCGATCGGGGACGGAAACACAGTTGTCTCAAGGGGAGTTAGTTTTAGAACCCCGGGACTTTCCTTCACAATCCTCCAGGGAGCAAGTGTATCATTGACCACAGGAGCCTGAGAGTTTGAAGGAGGTTTACCCCAGTGGTTCCTCCTCATCCTCCCCAGATGTCTCCCCCCCGGATGACCTTAAACAATTTCAACAACTGTTCAAAAGAGTGGCTTTCACGCAAGATATTCAAATGGTAGAGGTGCAGGAGAAACATCACAAACTCCTGAAAAATTTGAGACCCTCGGCTTCATCCAAAATTGCTATTCTGCTGGACGAAGCCATTATGGAGTCAGCCACTACCATATGGCAGACTCCGGCCTCTATCCCGCCTATGAACAAGAGAGCGGATAAGAAGTATTTCGTCCCGGCAAAGAGCATGGAGTTCCTTTTTAGTCACCCACAACCGAATTCTTTGGTGGTCGAATCGTCCCAGCAGAGGTCGAAGGCCTCTCAGTAAAAATCAGAGGGATCGGACAAAGATGCTGAGAAGCTAGAGCTGTTTGGTAGGAAGGTATATTCCTCCTCTACCCTGCTACTGAGAATGGCGAATTACGTGGCACACCTAGCAAACCACAACTTTGATAATTACTCCAGGCTTACTCCCCTCATGAATTCACTCCCAGAAGACAAGAAGCCAGTGTTAAAGGCGATTGTTCAAGAGGGCTACGCAGCATCGCGGACGGGGGTCCAGATTGCCCTGGATGTGGCAGACACGGCGGCATGTTCAGCAGGTACAGCAGTGGTCATGCTTAGAGAATCCTGGCTCCAGACGTCTGGTATCCCCAGAGACCTGCAGGCGAAGATCGTGGATCTTCCCTTTGATACACAAAAGCTGTTTGCAGACTCCACCGACTCGGTCCTCCATTCCAGTAAGGCCTCGAGAGCCACACTTAGAACCTTGGGCATTTATACTCCCCCATACAGGAAGAAAAAATGTTACCCTCAGCAAAGACGCTACGCTTGTCATCCACAGCGTGTTCAATATCAACGAGGCTACGACCAGGGGCGCCATCAACAGCAGCAGCAGTACAGAACTCCCAGGCGACGTTCTCAACAAAGCCGTACGCCTTCGGAGCAGGCCCAAAGGCAACAAGTTTGATGGGTATGTCGGGGGCTGCACTATCAATACCGTCGCTCAATGCCACTCTCATCTCATGTTCCATCATTGCCTCAGACCATTCCACTCCCGATGGCAAAAGATCACCACAGACAAATGGGTGCTGGAGATCATAGCCACGGGTTACATGATCCCCTTCCAGTCACTCCCACCGACGAAGCCTCCCGCCAGGCCTCACCTCAGAGACGCTGCCCACGGGGCGAGGCTCAAGCAGGAAGTGGATCACCTTATGTTCATAGGGGTGGTGGAAAGAGTGCCAGAAAAATTCCAGGGGAAAGGTTTTTATTCACACTACTTCCTAACAGAGAAGAAAACAGGAGGCTGGAGGCCCATCCTTAGATCTTCGGGGCCTCAACCGTTACTTGCGCAAGCAATGTTTTTGGATGATCACAGTTGCCTCTATACTCACGGCACTGGACAATGGAGACTGGTTTGCAGCTGTCGACTTACAAGATGCTTACTTTCATGTAACAATCCACCCGGCACACAGACGCTTCCTCCGCTTCACGGTCAGCAAGGAGCACTTCCAGTACAGGGTTCTTCCGTTCGGCCTTTCTTCGGCTCCCAGAGTCTTTACCAAAACCCTGGCAGTGGTGTCAGCCTACCTGCACAGACAGGGGGTGTTTATTTTCCCATATCTGGATGACTGCCTGCTGAAGGGGGCCTCAAAGGCAGAGGTCTTATGCATGATATGCGTGAGAGCGGACATGTTTTCTTCGCTGGGCCTAGTTATCAACCTCACAAAGTCAAAGACCGAACCCACACAAGATATAGAGTCCATAGGGGCACGCATAAACTCTTTCACAGCAAGAGTATATCAGCCCGACGCCCACTTCCGCGCCATCAGTACGCTGGTGCAGGTCATCACATACAGCCCCATGGTGCCGGTCTTAACGTGCCTACAGCTGTTGGGCCACATGGCGGCAGCGATGTTTGTGGTACAGAATGCCAGGTTACACATGTGAAGCCTGCAGCATTGGCTGGCGAGCATTTACAAACCGGCATCCCATACTGTCCACAGGGTGGTGTCACCCACGACAGAGGTGCGCAGATCCCTGGCGTGGTGGGAAAATCCCAAGAATCTGCTAGTGGGGATGCCCTTTCACCAACCACAAATTTCTGTTTTTCTTACTACCGACGCCTCCCGCATAGGATGGAGAGCGCACATCGGCGACAAGGTGACACAAGGGCAATGGTCCCCTGCAGAACAGACACTGCACATAAACATACTGGAGCTCAGAGCAGTGTTCAATGCCTGCAAACATTTTCGAGATTACCTGCACGGCAAAGTAGTCGGGATCAATACCGACAATACCTCCACTATGTTTTACATCAATCGACAAGGAGGAGCACGATCCCGTGCCCTATGTGCGGAAGCAGTCCGATTGTGGAACTGGTGCATCGCCAACAACATAACGTTGAAAGCCTCGTGCTTGCCGGGCGCTCACAACACGAAAGCAGATCAGCTGAGCAGGCGCTTCGCACGAATGGCAGATCCGCTGCGATCTGCTACTGCGCATTTTTCGTACATGGGGGTTTCCCCAGATCGATCTGTTTGCCACCCAGCACAACAAGAAGTGTCCCCAATACTGCTCCAGGGCAGGAGTGGGACGGGGGTCCCTGGGGGATGCATTCATGATTTCATGGAGGGGCCCTCTACTTTACGTGTTTCCCCCCACAGTGCTTATGCACAAGTTTCTGCAGAAAGCCAGAAGGGACAGAACTCACATGATACTCATAGTCCCAACTTGGAATTGGCAGCAATACTTTCCCTTGCTTCTGCGCATGTTGGACCGCCCACCGCTTCCTCTACCAGTGGCGCTGGACTTACTCACGCAGGCTCAGGGGTCCGTAGTGCACCCGTGCCCTCAAGATCTGCGTCTGCAAGCATGGTTAATCCATGGGTCAGCTCCTTAGAGAGCATGTGTACGGAGGGAGTACAACAAGTCCTGGAGTGTAGCCGAAGGACTTCCACCAGGAGGACTTACAAGCAGTATTGGACTCGATTTACAGCCTGGTGTTCCGCCAAGCAGTTAGCTCCCCTTGACGTGCCTATACCTGTAATACTAGAATACTCATTGGACCTCAAAAGAGGCAGGCTTTCTCTATCCTCACTAAAGGTCCACCTCGCTGCTATATCAGCCTTTCAGCATACAGAGGAAGGGCCCACTGTATTCACCCATCCTATCGTCACAAGGTTCTTGAAGGGGCTGGTAAACCTGTACCCCCCCTCAGAAACCGCTTCCACCATCGTGGAGTCTGGACTTGGTGCTCAGCACGCTATCAGGTCCACTCTTCGAACCATTAGCCACAGTTCCCCTCCGTCTCCTTATGATGAAAATAACCTTCCTCCTTGCGATTACGTCAGCCCGCAGGGTGAGCGAGCTCGCAGCAGTGATGGCAACGCCACCCTGCACAGTATTCTCAAAGGAGGCGGTAACCTTAAGGCTGCACCCAGCCTTTTTTCCAAAAGTTTCTTTGGAGTTCCATCTTAACGAACCAATAGTTTTACCCTCATTTTACCCGAAGCCTCACAGCTCCAGCAAGGAGGCACGCCTGCATCTCCTGGATGTGAGGAGGGCGTTGGCCTTCTACATAGACAGAACTAAGTCCATCCAGAAAATGGACAGGCTTCTAGTCTCTCTTGCTCCCAGGTCAAAAGGAGAGGGTCTCTCTTCACAGAGAATCTCAAAGCACATTGTGTCCTGTATAAAAATGTGCTACGAGCTTCAAAGGACTCCTTTGCTGGCCCTGCCCAGGGCTCACTCCACCAGGGCGGTGGCAGCGTCAACAGTCTTCTTCAAGGGCATCACGTTAAAAGACATCTGTAGAGCGGCGACCTGGTCATCCTACGACCTTCGCCAAGCATTATGCCCTACATCGGGTATTCGAAGAGGATACCCATCTGTTGACAGCAGTCCTCTCGGGGGCAAGCTGCACATGAACCGATTACCCACCTCCTTACTTGGGTTACTGCTGGGTAGTCACCTATTGTGGAGCACCCACGGGGACCACTCGAAGAAGAAAGAGAAGTTACTCACTGGTAGTAACGATGGTTCTTCGAGATGTGTCCCCGTGGGTGCTCCACCACCCGCCCATCCTCCCCGCTTCGGATCTGTGTCTAGTGTTTTTCAGGAGCATTCGAGGCGGTTGGTCAAGGAACTGGCGGGGACTGGATCGCGCATGTGGCCGGGGGCCTGTGGGGGAGCAGCGCGCACCAGCGCATGCGCGATCCAGGAGAAACTGCTGGAAGATTTCCGATCTGCGGTGCCGGGTGAGCCCGACACCTATTGTGGAGCACCCATGGGGACACATCTCGAAGAACCATCGTTACTACAGGTGAGTAACTTCTCTTTGCTTTAGCATGTCTTTACTAGACTCACTAAACTGACCCACAGGCAGTGCTTTTTTTCTAGGAAATGAGGTCGTGGAACTCAAGCCACAGCCCCAAACTACCTCTGGGCTTACCCACTTCTCCCCAAGCCACTGCCAGGCTACAGGGAGAGAGAGAGAAAGCGAGAGAGAGCACAACACAACACACATGCAGGCAAAACCCCAATTCAGAAAATAGTCATAATGCCTGACACAAAACACACACACATATCGCAATACACAAAATGTCCATAATACCCAACACAACACACACACAATCCCAATACACAAAATACCCACAAGCCTTACACAAAAGGCACACTCCTACAACCCAGCCACACACAACATAGCCCCAAATACACTCTGAAACACAAACACACGTGTCCCCATCCCTGCAAACAGCAGCACACAAACCCACAGCCCCAGACTAGTGTCCATGTCCCACAACTCCACACCAGGTCTCTGCCATCTCCAGCCCCACAGTGTGCCCAGGCAGGGACTCCTGGCAGCAGCTGGGCATGCTGGGGACCTGCTCATGGGAAGCGGGAGTGGAGGCTGGAGGATGGGGTCACCAGGAATGGGAGAGGCAGGCAGGGAGGTGGCATGGAGTGAGTGGGGTGGGGCAGACTGTGGGCATCAGGCAATGGGGAAGTGGGTAGGACAGGTGGCAGGGCAGGCTGTGCACACCAAACAAGGGGCAGGGGCAGGGAAGTGGGTGGTGGGTTTGTTGATGGGACATGGGGTGGGTGGGATGGCGGGGCTGTGAACAGGGAGAACTATGCATAGGGCACCAGGCAGGAGGCAGCGCTGACTGGGAGCTGGGAGAACAGGCCCCAGAGGGCAGTGGGTAGGGGGATGGACATGGGGAGTGCTGCGGCTAAGTAGGGAGCTTTGGCCAGGAGCTGTGGAGGGTTGGGGCACTTCAGGGTGTGAAACGAGTACAGCTGCTCCCTGCTAGGCACAGGTGCTGCCCAGGTGCAGGGTGTGGACAGTGACTCCCCCATGCAGCCACCTTCCCGGGGGCTGCTGCTTCCTTCCTGCCATCCATGGGTCAGTTGCTCTTTGGCTCCTGCCACACCCAGCAGCCTCCAGGGCACCCTGTGCCTCTCACCTTCATTGCCAGGGTGGCCAGCAGGCTTCACTGCGCTCCACACAACAGGGGGCACATGCAGAGGTAAGTCACACAGCTGCTGCCACCGAACCCCACTGCCCCTTCCTGGGCCTGGCATCCTTCACTACCATCGCCTGCGTCCCACCATCGCTGTTGGGTGCTGCACTGTCTTAGTGCCACCAGGATTAACCCCCTCCCCTCCCTCCTGTGGCCCCAAGCTGTTGCCAGGCTTTAACCCCTTCCCCCACAGTCCCAACCTGCCAGCAGGATTAACCCGTGGCCCCATCCCACTGCCAGGCTTAACCCCGCCCCCATCCCCTTGTGGCCCAAGCATGCCACCAGCCTTTAACCACCCCCCCAACTGCCCCCAACACCCCAGCCAGGATTCACTTACATTTCAAAAGGAGCTCCATGTGCTGCTGCTCCTTCACCGGCTGCCATGTTCACTTCTGCGCAGCTGTGTGGCTTTCCCCTTGTACAGCACAGCAGGGGCAGCTCCCTGATCTGCCATGCTGAAACAGCAGGGCTCAGTTTTATTTGTTTAACAGGTGGATCCCTCCTGCTGGCCATTAAACTGATGTAATTGAGTCCTGCTCTTTCATTAACAGGCAGGGAGCTGGAGGCAGAGTGGCAGCAGCAGCAGGAGCTGCAAGTGGCTGCTTAAAGAGCTGCAAACAACTATGAGCTGCCCAGCCACCTTTATTAAAATGGCAGGTCTGGGGGAAAAAAGCCATGCACAGGGTATCAATGTCCCCAGTGCTGACCTTACCCTATGTGTAAACATAGCCTAAGATAGAAACTGGATTCATCCAGGATGAAGGCAAGATTTCCCCTCTCCCCTACCTTCGTGTAAGTCTATACTTACAGGTAGAGCAATGCCCTGTGGTCAATTTTCCAGAGTTCAATTTTGCACATATGTTGAAGAAGCAGCAAAATTGACCTCTCTGGGCTTGGCCGTTGACCACTGTACTCCTGTGCTATCACATGGAGTAAGAGATATTGATTCAAGACTAAAGAGGCTCAGACTATGCCAGGGAAGTGAGTCAACTCTGAAACATTGATACTAGCTATGCAAATGTCATAGCTAGAATTGTGTAACTGAAATTACTTATTTCCCTAATACAGACGTACCATTAGTCAAGAGCAATGGCAATGCAAATCTGAAGTTGGTATGCTGCCTAGAAAGAAGTAGTCTTTGAAATACTGGACTTGGAGCCAGGTAGGTGTGGTGATGTCCCAGAGGTGATGAGGGGACAATACTCCTTAACTGCATCTACACTGTAGAGTTTTCTCAGCAAAACTCGGGTATTGTTAGCAAAACACGTGGAGCATCTATACTTAAAATGTGTTCTGCTGAAAAACTGTTGACAGAATGCTGCAGTTTTCTCAGGAGACTTCTGTTCCTCCCATACGAGGCAGAATGCCTCTGTCAACAAAACTATAGTGTAGACGCTTTGGGGTGTCCTCTGTCAACAGAGAGGCATCCAGTTCATCAGGTAGCCCTGTTTTGCAGAGCTTCCAATTGGCCATTTTGTCAAGACGGCTGGGCAATGTGGCCTCTCTCTCTCTCAACAGAGAGGATTGCTCTTTCGAGCTGCTTTTATGTGTAGACTCAAGCTGTCTACAGAAGTTTTGTCAGAAGATATCTTCTGACGATAACTTCTGTTGACAGATCAGTGTAGTGTAGGCACAGCCCTTGTGTGGAGGAACAAAGATTTTGTGTCACCTCCAAATGGTATTCTTGATCAAAATCTTCCTTGTGGCTGAATGGGTGTAACCTCAATGTGATTATATACTGAACTTCAGTGCATAAGACTAGGGGAGTAGCTTAGAGCAAAGGGTGTAGAAAAATTGTAAAACTGATGCAGGGTTGATGACCAAAATTTTATTTTATTTCATTTTTCTTTTTCCTTTCAATTATGTAGGCGAGCCTACAGTTCAGAGCTGTGAATTTTTTCAGATGCTGTTTTACAGCCCTTTTCCCTTTTGAATAAATCTTGTTTTGAAGTAAAATTTAATTTATAGGGAATATCAGACCACCCCAAAGGGACAGAAATCACTCTGAGGATACAAGGCATTTCTTGAGACTCAGTAACTCCCTTTTTATACCTTTTCCCAATGAGCAGTGACATGCATTCATCAGAAGAAGTCTGAAAATTAATGAGGAGGCTTGAACTGTTCTGCTTTATTCTTATAACTGTACTACTACTACTTGTACTCCAAGTGGAGTATAAGTCATGTAGAAGTCACTCTCTTGGGACAAAACTTCTAGCTGACTCCAGGAGTACCCCAGTTGTTGTCCTTAAATCTCCTTAGATCTTCTCCATGTTGTCCGAGGTCTTCCTCTTTTGCATTTGCCTTGCGGGTTCCATTTGAGAGCTTGATGGACTATGCTGGATTATGGTTTTCTGAGAGTGTGGCCTAGCCATCCCCACTTTCTTCTCTTGAACTGAACCTCAAGTGGCTCTTGTCCTGCTCTGTACGAAAGCTCCTCATCTGTGACAATGTCTTGCCATGTGATGCAAAGTATGTACCTCAGGGATCTGTTTATGAATGTATGTAGCTTGTGATATGAAGACTTTTTAGTACTCCAGGTTTTGCATCCATACAAGAGCGCACACTTCACATTTATGTTGAAGATCTGCAGTTTCATCTTTGCAGATATCGTTTGTAAACTCCACGCAGCTCTTTTTCCCTCTCCTGGCATTGATATCCTTGTCTGTTCTTTGGTCTCTGCCCATAATACTCCCAAGTAGGTGAACTGCATCACATCTTCCAGGTCATCCCCTCACAGTGTGATGGTGGTGGTGTTGGACTGGTTGATCCTCATTGTATTGCTCTTTCCCTTGTTAAAGCTCAGTCCAGTCATTGAGGCGGTTTGGTCTAGTGTTGTGCCTTTTTCTTCTATGCTTTCATGGTGGTGTGAAAGCAGGGTGATATCAGCAAAATCAATATCCTCTAGCTGTATGAAAATTGTCCACTGAAAGCCCCGTTGATGGCCACCAGTTGTCCTCTTCATAATCTAGTCCACTGTGATCAAACACAGGAAAGGTGAAAATAGGCATCTTTGTTGCACTCCTGAGAGCATTCTGAAGGATCCTGTCAAGACACAGTTGTGAACAACTTGGCATGTCAAAGATTTGTACGTTGAATGGATCAGATAAATAATTTGGAACAAGGTAGCCATGTTTCCAGTCTTGTGGGATTTCTTCACTTTCTTAAAATTTCCCAAATAGATTGTACATTATGTTGACTGTTGTCTCACTACCTGCCTTGATTGCTTCTACATGGATGTTGTCTGGACCAGGTGCTTTTCTGATTTCTTCTTTTTCAGGTCTGTTGCTGTTAATTTGCAGTGGTATGTTTGCAGATGGTAACTTGTGAAGTTCCATATGGGCAATGCAGTTCAGTAGCTTTTCAAAGTGTTCCTTCCATCTACGGAGCTGCTCACTTGGGTTTGTTAGCATATTCTCCTCTTTATCTTGTACTGGCTGATCAGCTGTATGCTGTGACTCAACTGGCTTCTGTGTAATGTTATAGATCTCTTTCAAATTTCTGTGTCCTGCATCTTGTTCAGCTTGTTGTGCAAGTTTCTTCTTGTCCCATCTTACAGCCTTTTTAACTTTTTTATTGCTTCTGAATATAGTCTCTTGAGTTTCCACTCTGGCTGCTCTTGTTTTGCTGTTGTTGACTGCTACTTTTCTGTCCTTTTGTTCCTTCATTTTTCTCAGATTTTCTGCTGTGATTCATTCTTTGTGACCCCTTGTCCTCTTTAACAGTGTTTTTTCGCAGGTGGTCTTTCCAGGGTGTTTTGGTGTCTTCCTAAATTTGTTCCATGGTAGCATCTTTTGGGTTCATCAAGAAGTGCATATTTGCTGGACAGCTCCACTTGGAAACTGGCTCTTGTCACTTTGTACTTCAGCTGCTCCATGTTGAATTTCAGTCCTGGCTTGATCGCTTTTGTGGTGTACCTCTTGAGCTTGCAACTTGTTTTATTTTGACCAAATTGTGATCTGAACCTACATCTTTTCCTCTTTTAGTGCGGACACATCCTAAACTGATACAGATGGAATTAATCTGGTTTTCTGACTGGTGGTCTGGTGAAATCCAAGTGACCTTATGGATCCTTTTGTGTGGAAAAACACTACCACCTATCATCAATCTGTTAAAGGAGCAAAAGTCACTGGTGCACTCTCTATTTTCATTCACGTTGCCTAGGCCTTCTTTTCCATGGTCTGTTCTCTGCCTATATTTACACTTCCAATTTTCTCATTGAAGTTCCCCATCAAAATCAAAATATCCTTCTTTGTTTTCTGGTTCACAACACTTTGTTGTTTCTCACATAAGTCTTTTTACATTTCTCAGCTGCTTTCTTGGTTGGTGCATAATATTGCACAATTAGTACCTTCTGCAGTTTGGTTTAGAGTCTGGCTGTGATGATATGTGATGATAATGCTGTCTACTCCATTAAAGCACCAGATGCCTCTCTTCATAACATCAAGCATACACCTTCTGTGTGTCATGGGCCGCCTTCTTCAAGTCCTTAGTAGATGAGGGTTTCCCCTGTTGCAAGGCATAGCTGCTCAGATTGTGTCCATCTTGTCTCACCCAAGCCCAAAACTGCAAGCTTGCACTGTTTCATCTCCACTGCAATCTGTGCTGTCTTCTCCACTTGACAAATGGTCTGAGTGTTCCTTTTAGCAAACTGAGTGGTTGTCCTGGGTGAGAGAAGGGTCATCTGTGGGGCAGCTTCCTTTCGGTTTTCCTTACCACACTTCATACTCAATCTGAGCTGACTGCCAGCTCCTTCCAAGACTTGAGTAGTTGTAAGGTTCTTTGTAGATGTTTCTGTAAATTTTGTTTTTTTATGGATAGGGTTGTTAACTCTAAGCCAACCCCTTTTACCTTGGGAAGAGGTGGTCCAAATTTGTCTGGTCTCAGTCCTTTGACCTGTCCTGTAGCTCCCTCTGGCATTGCTCAAGCCATTGCTTGAGACACACAAGTCACCTCTACACGACAAGGAATGGACCATGAGGTAGCTTAGAATAAAGTCATATAACAAATTAGACAGAAAGTTTTTAAAACAGGCAAAACAACTTATATTATCTGAAATGTAGAATTATTTTATTTATATTTTCTAGTAAGTTCAGGCCAATCAATTTTTTCACTTGAAATGGTCTGAATTTTGGATGTATAACTGCCAACCTTTAAAGGTGCGTGTTCTAGACTGTCAGTGCAGAAGGTTGGTTTTGGAGAATATATTGACATAATTGCTGCCTATTTTAATGAGGTTTTTAAATTTTTGAAAATGCTTCCATTGTCAGTAGTTCATATATAAGTGCAGTTTTGTCCTCTCCATGCTCCATGGTTGAGTTATATAGTGTTGATTTTAGTGTATTACATTACTGGGCTGCTGTCAAAGTCAGTTATATCTGTTGAAAATGAAGAACACAGCTTTCCTGTATCATTACAGTCGATTTGTTTTTATGGTTGCACTTTTTCGTTGTGAAAGGAGCCTTATGAGAAATTTGCAAACCACAGTTTCTGAAATTCTCACAGTTGAACAATATTATTGGATGCTTGTCTGTTGAATACTTAAACCTAATCATAAAAGGTACCAATTTTTAAATGAAGTGCTCTTCTCTTCATCTGATTTAGTGATGGGCTTACACATTTACTCATCTTTCAGGCATTTTTTCCTGTGCTCCTGTAATTACACTGTGGTTTTGTGCACATGTATAAAACTTCCATTCACAGGTAAACCACATGTACAATGTGAACATCTGTCTTCTAACCCAAATATATTGTAGTTACAAGCAAAAATTTATCCATCTCCTCTATCCATGTTCTGAACAGTCTGTGTTTTTTGTATGTCTTCTATGATGATGGCTTCTATTAAATTTATTGTTCCCAAAACTAGTTTTTAAGTAATAAAACAACTGCTCCAATTCTTTGTTTGAAGAACTGGAACAATGTAACAATAGAATTGGTGTTTTAAGGAGAACTTAGCCAATTTGAAATATATTTTATATGAAGCAATATTTTAAAAGGATTAGGCTTGAATGTCTCTAATTATTAGAATGCCACAATGCATTTATTATTTTTATTGTAAGTTGAGATGCCTGTGACAGGGTGAACATAGGTACATGGGAATCACAAGCAGTTTGAGAATGAGGACTTGAAGTAAATGTAGTCAGTGTAGTATCTCTATTCTGAATATATACACTTTGAGGTAGTAACGTGACTCTTCAATAGTACCTGCTTTCCAGAATCATGTAAGCTGTTTTTGTTTTTTAGTACAAAAACAATTGAGGGTTGGAATTCACTTTTATTTTGTTGTTTTCCCTGGAATGACTGCACTTCTTCAGATTTATTATATGAAGTATGAACAAACAAAGAAGGGGAAGAATCCTGGAATCAGTCAAATGCAGGGCTTGAACTGTTCTCCAGAAGATATCAAGTTCAGACCCCTCCACAGAAGTAGGACAGAGTAAACAGAGTCATACCTTTCTTTTTTTTTTTGTCCATTTTTTTCAAAAACTCACCAATGATGGCCATTTCACAAGCTTCCCTGGTCTATTCCAGAGCTTAAATTCTCTCAGTTTTCTCTAATTTCTGACCTAAATCTTCCTTGCTGCAGGTTAGGCCCATGTCCTCTTGTCCTAACCCTAGTGGACCCAGAGGATAGTTGATCACTGGTCCTCTTTATAACTGCCCTTAACATATTCTGAAGACTGTGTTAGATCTTATCAGTAGTCTTTTTACAAGGCTACATATGCCCTCATGCCAGGTAGGAGGGTTGGGGAGCTTGTCACTCTCAGGGATGAACCTCCTTACACCGTCAAAACAAAAAGGAGTCAACTAGCACTTTAAAGACTAGCAAAATAGTTTATTAGGTGAGCTTTCGTGGGACAGACCCATTTCTTCAGACTGTAGTGGGTCTGAAGTGGGTCTGTCCCACGAAAGCTCACCTAATAAACTATTTTGCTAGTCTTTAAAATGCTACTTGACTGCTTTTTGTTTTGATAGTGTATAGGACTGTTACTCCTTACACCATATTCACCAAAGATATGGTCATTTTCCATCCTCATCCTAAGTTTCTTCCTAAGGTTTCCTCTCCTTTTCAAATCAATGAACCCGTAACTGATCTGGATTCTGCCTGAGGCCATACTCTGATCCCACACATGTGGCATGACACACTCTGACATCTGATGGGCGTTGGCCTTCTATATCAACCGCACAAGGCCTTGGTGCAAGTCTTCTAGGCTCTTCCTCTCTTTCATGGAGCAGTCCAAGAGTCTGCTCATTTAATGTCAATGTCTGTCCAAGAGGCTCTCCACTTGTATTCACACTTGCTATGCACTTCACCAAAGGAAGCTTCCAGGTTCTGTCAGTGCCCATTCTGCTTGGGCTGTCCCCTCCATTACCGCATTTCTCAAGAATGTACCCTTTATGGGCATATGCAAGGTGGCAACATGGTCTTCCAGCAACACATTTACGCAGCACAACGCTCTTTCATCTTAAATTGCTTCCTCCATTTGGGTGGGACAAGCAGTTTTGTCAACTGTTATCATCCAAACCCAACTCCAAAGTGTGACTATAGCTTTATAGTCATCCTGAATCGAACACCTATAGGGGCACTACTCAGAGAAGAAGAGGTGGTTAGTCACCTTGTGCAGTAATAATTGTTCTTCAAGATATGTGTCCCCATGGGTGCTCCACTTCCCTCCCTCCTTCCTCTGCTTTGGAGCATCCTTCTCTATTTGCTAGGGTAGAGAAGGAATGGAAAGGTCCATGCCACACACATCAAATAGCATGAGGAGGTGCTACTGCACATGTGCAGAGTGGGAAACCACACCTATAGAAGAATCTGTGAGCATGGGCACGAGGATGTATTGACACCCAGAGTGGAGCACACATGGGAGGGGATATCTCGAAGAACCATTTATTACTGCATGAGGTGAGTAACTCTCTCTTATCTTAATAGTTGGCCTTGCAATCTTAGGCACATGTACACAGAGCATCTTGCCTTCTGGTATACAGGAATCAGCTCATGTCTTAAAAAACTGATTTTATTATGTAAACAAAGAAAACATACTTGGTGCAACATTACTTGGTCACTAAGTGGTACAGAGCAATTGAAATAAGAAAGATTAAAACACAGATAATTGCTTTCCTGGAATTCAGTTTAGAGAGTTACAGTGTAAGAGTGGTAGTTACATGTGTTCAGTGCAAGAGAAGTCCAACAAACACAAAAAATAACCTGATCATGTCTGACTAAACATACCCTGTTATGCTCAGAGATATATTGTTCCAAGGTTTAGTCCTTCTGTAGGCATGGATGTTGCTGGATTTTCCATGCCCAGGTTCTTGTCTTCATTCATGTCTCCCAGGCTCTCCTCTAGTCATTGAAAGACTGGAACAGGAACAGGGAAGTTACTCCTCCCAATTCAAAAGCCTGCACTCTGTTTCCATTGGCTCTCCTGGCTTCCTGCAAACTCTATTCCTGCTTCCTGGCATTCCTGGACTCTCTCCAGGATCCACTCTATGGTTTTAGCCCTTATAGGTAATACAGTTAGGGTTAGATTTCTAGAGTTAACCACTGTGAAAAAGGCTGAATGGCTGAAATGTCCAGTATTTCCCCTTCCATTCATCACAGTCTTTCTGATACTATGCTAAAGCTCCTTATTTAATTTTAATAATTATTAGCAGGAATAAAAATTAAATGTGTCTTTGCTCTCCTGAGTCGTAGCTATTCACTATGATCCCAATACTACAAGATGCTGAGTCCTTCATATAAGGTACTGAATGTCTTCATTGACTATAAACTCAGTGGGTGGTAAGGATGCTCAGCACTTTACGGTACTGGTCCTTAACACTTCTGTGGTGTCTCTACACAGGCACAAATCTTCAAAATAGCCATGCTAATGGCCATTTCGAAGATTACTAATGAGGTGCTGAATTGAATATTCAGTGCCTCGTTAGCATTAGGATGCTTCTGGCCACGGTACTTTGAAAGCACTGCTTTTGAAAGCGCGTGGCTTGGCGTGGCTACGGTGGGCTCCTTTTTGAAAGGACCCCGCACCTTTCAGAATCCCCTTATCCCGATCACTGAGCAGAATAAGGGGATTTTGAAAGGTGTGGGGTCCTTTTCAAAAGGTGTAGGTGCACCGAGCCATGCACTTTCGAAAGTGATGCTTTCGAAGTGCCACGGCCAGAAGCATCTTAATGCTAATGAGGCACTGAATATTCAATTCAGTGCCTCATTAGTAATCTTCGAAATATGGCTATTTTGAAGATTTGTGCCCGTTTAGACACAGCCTTGGAGAAACAGAGGAGACTGCACACAGATCTAGAGCAAGGGTGAGCAAAGTGGGGGAGGGTGTGAAATTTCATAAAGGGGGCGTAACATAATCAGCTACTGGGTCTTGGGCTCATCCATCTCATTAAAAATGTTGAAATGTGTTAATATTTTTATGTATGTGTATTCACATTTATATACCGATTAATAAAGTTTTTCCATTCTACATACTTCTTTTTTTGCATATGCCAAAAGGAATTTTTTTATAAAACATAATCGAAATTTCCATCAGTTTGGATTACATTGGACGGTTTGGGGGCTGCTAATTGCAGTGATAAAAAGTGGGGCCCAATGTAAAAAGTTTGCTCACTCTTGAGCTAGATGATGGATTTGAGTAGCACTTTATCAAGCTATGATAATGAAACTCAAGCCTGTCATGCCGAACAACTTACAAAATTTTTGGCAAACCTAAACTGCTTTATAGTTTTAGGAGGAACTTCGTGCGTTTGCACAGTTTTGACCCCTAAGCTTTAAAATATGTTGTCTTTGGCCAAGTTTCATTTAGAGCTTTTGGCTCCCATTGAGCCCAAAAGTCAAAGCAACATTTGGAATGTGAGCCAAAGAAAAGGTTTGAATGAACTCCTTCAAACCATAACAGTTAAGTTTTACACAGTTCTAATTATGATAATAGTTTCCCTCTTCTTTTGTTTCTTTTCACGTTTTTTTCACTTTTTTCCATGGCTGAGATCTGTGTGTCTAATTGTTAAGTTATAGGGATGTACATACTCAGTAAACTCATTTTTGTGTGGGTAAAGTGGCTAAAAAATGGAAAAGCTCATGTGTTTTGTCTGTATTTATTTTTATCTTAATTATTTAATTCCATAGCAGATTTTTCAACATGTTAAATGTGTACCTGTATGTGTGAATTTCAGCCCAAAACTGTAAGATATATGTCTTTTGCAATACTTTTTTCTGGTATCTGTTGCAAGGTTAAACATGACACTCATGGTATAGATTTAGAATATGAATTGATGTAGCTGGACACCTCAATAGAAGTAGACTGCTAGCTTGAACTTCTACCACTTGTAATGAGTACCTCTCAAATTCTGGCAGTGAATTTTCTTTGGAGCTGTAGTCATGGCTGTATAATTAAGGATATGAGTTTCTTGTTGTTTGGAATTCCTGGAAATGACTGGCAAAATGTCTTAGTGCTGCTGTTCTGAAAGTGCCTTTCAAATCTACAGTCCAGATATGTACACAACTGTTATATCTGGGCCATTTGTACACATGCCACTTTCTCCCAAAAATTTTCAGGAAAAGGGTCTTCCGGAAGAAGGATTTCCTTCCGGGATATACCTCAGGTGCTGTGCCTCTACATGCTGTTTCGGAGTCCGGAATCATGTGACCATATGCTAATGAGGTGCCAGGAATTTACATGCACACCTCATTAGCATTTTTCAGGCTGTTTATTAGCATGATACTTTTGGAGAAAGTGGCATGTGTAGAAACAGCCCTGGTAAATAATATGCATATGTTATGGGGTTTGGGAAATTCTCTTAATCCATCAAACTCTCCCTCCCCAAATTTTATTTTTCTTATCATGTGCTCAAATAAAAAAAAAATCCCTTACTATTGTCTGCACTATAGATCAAAGTTCATGGCTCCATTTTTAAGGTTGCAAAAATAATTATACATTGTTTCTTTTTGACCTAAAAAGTCTCCTGGTTAGACTCACGTTGTCAGAGTTTTCAAGGTCTGAAGCAGATCAGTCAAGCAATTTTTGAATTAGAGTGGTGAAAATTTAACGTGCAGTCTTAGCCATATATTACAGAACAGATGGACTGAATTTAAGATTCATTTTGAGAAGTTAATTTTGTAGTATTTTAATGTATATATCAACGAGAAGTTAAGTGGAAAGGTGTCACAGGATTGCTGGCCCCTTTAAGGGGAGTCTAGGGCTAACTCTGACAAGCTAATTTAAGTGGAACAAACTATGCTTCAATAAAGAATTCCTGAGCTGATAAAAGGCCATCAGGGCTCAGTGGCCGGGAGGTAATCCCAAGGTGAAGATTCTTCCTAATAGAGAACTCCCAGAGAAACATAGGCCAAAAGCAGGAGGGTTGCATGACCGCTAAATGCAAAGGGAAAGACTTTATTTCAAATTTAATTTGGATTAAACAAAGTAGTGCCCCAGCATGGGAATTGTCACATGTCCAGCAACAAAAGTAATTTTACAAGCAGTCTTCACTGACAATTTCCCAACTTTTACTGCCTTTTCATGACAATTTTCTTTTAATATTGTCATTGTCAAGGGGAATTTCATGGTATCTGCCGCAGTAGGTATCTCTCACGACCAGCTGGCCCTGGGTAGCCAACCAGAGGCCGAGACCCTCTGCCCTATAAGGTCTCCCAGGAAACTACCCTCAATGAGGAACTCTTAGACAGGACCCACCCCCACCCCACCGGAGTGGAAGAAACTGGGGTTGTAAACCTGGGCTCCACCCAATTCCCCTGGCAGGCAGTGGCTGGCCCGGAAGAGCAAAGGCTGGACACGAATTAAAGGATACAACAGAACAACACTTTATTTAAGAACATGAAGTAACAACAAAATGCTAATTAAGACTAACTATATCTATCTTTATACCTATATTAACTAACACAGCTAACACAAGTATTAAAAGATCCATGGTGTAATCCTGTATTGAAATCTTTATTTATCCGGAAGGCAAATGTTTGGTTAGTTGGAAATAAGAAAAACCAATAGGTTTTAGAAATGGTTTAAGAGTTCTTTGAAAAAAGGTAGGGCGAGGGTGCTAGTCCTTGCCTCTTACCTGGGGCCGGGTTGCTACTCCGGCCCGCAATAGTTAGGAATAGAATAGGAGAATTGGGGTAGGTTTTAAAATCCCTTTACGCTTCCTTAAAAGGTGGGGCGAGGGTGCTACTCCTCGCCTCCTGCCTGGGGCCGGGTCGCTACTCTGGCCCAAAGGTGGTTGGTGCTGGAGAGGCCGTGGCTCTCTACCAAAAGCCCAACCTAATTGCCCGGGAGCCCTTGCACTCACTCCGGGTTTAAATGGAAGCAGGGAGGCCAATAATTGGCTAGGCCAGGAAACCTGGCTACTATTTGGAAGGGTAAAGGTAAGTATGGGTGACGGGAGGCAATACCTTCACCATAATAACCCCACCATACAAATAACAGGTTTAAACTTTAACTATTCAAACACCCTATGCTATCTATACTAACCACTACGATAACTAATTTAGACTGTTAACTATGAAATATTAATTAGTGTACAACTTTAAGTTATTTAAGTATGGGTATTCAGGCCCGGCCCTAAAGTTGGGCCTCCGGGCACTGCCCTCCCCTTGGCCCAGAAGAGGGCATGGCAGGAGAATGACCCCTGCCCCCCTGTAAGGGGTCCCGGTACCCAAAATGGGTATGTTCCTTTAAATGTGAGTGAAGTGTCAGAATCAGTAGTATGGGTCTGGGCCATGCCACGGGCCTAGTGAACAATTTTACGTATTTCGTCGTCGATTTGGTAAGAGAAGTCACATCCAGATGGATTGTCAATGCAGACGTTGCAGGTGTTGGTGCTAGGGAGCGCTGGTGATGTTACACGATGGTGGGCCCCTGGTTACGCCGCCAGGTACGCATTACCCCCACCGGAGTGGGGGCCAGTTCGCCACCTGGCAGCTTGGCTGAAAGGCCCGCTTGTCGCTCCTCGAAGCAAACGCGCTGCTTGGGGTCACTGTGGCGCTGGGGCGCTGGCACCACTTCTGCGCCAGTAGGGCCACTCAGGTAGGCCAGGCGCGGTGGTGATTTAATCAGCTCTGAGCAGGTGCCACCAAAAAGAGTCTGACACCGTAGTGATTTCAGGTCTTCGGCGATTTGTGCCTGGCCTCAGAGTTCAGCGGATGCAGCCGGAGCTGCCACGCTCCTCTGTGTAAGGTAACGGATGCCAGTCCGTGTCCCTAAGGGCCGCAGGACTGCTGGCGAGCCCTGCTTTTATGGTGTGAGTTCATGCATAATTCATTAGGTCATTATCATACAAAGATTCTGTGTACCTGCTTTCAACCAGGTCCTCTGTGTCGCCGAAGGTGCTGGAAAAGCTTACCTTGGGCCAGTCAGAGACTTGGAATGTAAACCTGCGATCATGGATATTTCATGAGGTCAGCTTACCAGGGAAACCAGCTGACTCAGAGTGACTGTTGGGGGGGCCTGCTAAATGGCAGCCTATGAGACTTTGGATTTTTCATGTGCCTGCATTGATGTTTTATGGCCAAAGGCTTGTTTCCCCTGACTCATGGGGACGATAATGCCCAAGGGATGAAAAAGTCCCTGAGAGTATCCTTAGCTGAACTGTAAGTGCTTATTTGGAATTAATACTCTGAGGCTGCATCTGCACTAGCAAGTTCTTTCAATATATTTTTCAAAAGAAGGGGCTCTTTCAAAATATCCAGCAGAACATGTACACACAAAAAAGCAGTCTTTTGAAATTAAATAGAAAGAATATGGCTCTCCTTTTAAAAGTGTGCTTCCACTCCTGTTTCAGGAAGAGCATCTTCTTTCAAAAGCTTCTTTTAAAAGAAAACATGTAGAAGTTCTGAGGGCCCTTTTTACTTTAAGAGCAGACCTCCTGGCAGCTGATTTTTCAGTTGCTGGCCTGTTCTTTCAAAGGAGCCAGAGCTGTGTGGATGTTCTCTTTCGAAAGAGCAGATCACTCTTTTGATCCTCTCTTTTGTGCATGGATGCACTCTTTCCAGAGAAGCTCTTTTGGAAATACTTCTTTCGAAAGATTGCTGTACTGTAGACGTAGCCTTAATGTTGTATCACTTTCCATGTGTATTTGCAAATAAAAGACTAAATCTTATAGTCCATATTCTACTTTTGAGTGAAATCATAGCTCTATTGAAGCCAATGGGAATTTTTCAACCAACTTCATTGGGACCAGAATACAACCATTGGACTGATTATGGAGCAATGACAATCTAAAGGTCATGAAGTTTGGTTCACTAAATAGGGCTAACATGCCTGGGGTTTCTCTGGAACAATCAAGTGGTGGGGAATGAAACACAGAAATTTTCAGGGCTGATGAACCTACTAAAGCACACAGGAGGCCCAGATTAGATGATATAATGGGTTTGCATATCAGTTCTCATGACTCCGTTCCTCATCACTGATCAGTCACATGTTTCTCAGGTCACATATATACCAGAAACATTTTCCTGTACAGTAACGTCAGTTAGGGGTGTGATTTTTTTAAACAACATTCCTGTACTAGGAGAAGCCATATAGCAGCAAAAAATTGTTTTTTTTTCTGTATCTTATTGTTTTATTTGGAAAATTCATGAAATCATAGAAAATTCGGGTTGTAAGAGAACTTAGGAGGTCATCTAGTCCAACCCCCAGTGCAAAGCAAGACCAACCCCAACTAAATCATCACGGCCAGGACTTTGTCAAACATGACTTTAAAAACTTCTACAGATGGAAATTTTACTCCCTCTGTAGGTAACCTATTCCAGTGCTTCACCACCCTACTAGGGAAATAGTTTTTCCTAATATCAAACCTAGGCCTCCTCCACTGCAACTTGATGCTCCTCATTCTGTCATCTGCTACCACTGAGAAGAGCCTAGTTCCATCCTTTTTGGAAACCTACTGCCCCCAGCCTCCCCCCCCCGCCCCGACATTTCAGGTAGTTAAAGGCTGCTATCAAATCCCCATTCATTCCTCTTTTCTGCAGATTAAATAAAGCTTCTTCCTTCAGCCTCTCCTCAGGAGTTGTGTGCCCCAGGCCCATAATCATTTTAATTGCTCTGCTGGACTGTTTCCAATTTGTCCACATTCTTTCTGCATTGGTGGGGGCAGCAGGGAGAAAACTTGATGAAGGATTCAAAATAATGCACTGGTATAGAGAACGTGTGTGTGTATATGTGTAGCAATTTTTTTCCAATCTAGATGAGGCCTTACATGTTACTTTTCTCTGCTTTTTGTGATTGACTGTGGTGTCTCAATCTCATAGCTCTTTTATTTGCAAATCGTATGCAACCATTCTGCCAGGTGGAGCCAGCACCAACCAGAGCTGAGTTCTGTATCTAAGGGGTCTTCTCCATCTATCCAAGGCAGAAATGGTTTGAAGATCCACCCAGTAACTGGGAAATTCACCTGCTATCCCCATGTGCCTCTGAGGGGCAATACATCCCCACTCATGAGCCTAAGTGTGGAAAAGAGGTCTAAGTGTGGAAAAGAAACTTTTAATAAACTGGAGGGAAGTAACATGGCATTAATTTGGGAGAATGTTACAAAAAGGGTTCATAAACATAAACCTTGAGTACAAGTCCCAAACCAAGTAGGTTGGGCTGGGTTCTTTTCCGCTCAGGTTCTTAAGTGCAGCAATCTAAATATCTCCTTCACATGTCCAGTCCTTCTCTGCACCTCACTCACAGATGCTGCCCTTGGTCAGTGAAGACCAAGAGTTCAGAGGTTCATCCACCTAGCTGATGTCCCATCGTTGATGGGAGGTAAAGAAGTATCTTACTCACTTTGCAGATTACTCGCCTGCTGCCTGTTCTCTGCCATTGCCCTGTTGGCCACTTGTCATATTACTGCTGCACAGCCTCTCATTGCATATCTCTGCTGCTGCTGTGCTGCTGATCATCCACTACTATCCACCTCTTGGCTGTGCCTTTTGCTCATCAGTCTCATGATTTCAGCTCCCAGTAATTTCAACTTGTAGTAAGCAGGATAGAAGAAACACAACTCCAATACAATTAACATAAGAAAATGGCTCTTTAAAAGGAAGTATTTCTTCACACATTATGCAGTCAACTTGCAGAATTTGTTGCCAGAGGATGTTGTGAAGACCAGGACTTTAACAGGGTTAAAAAAAAAACAAAGTAGCAGAAATGTAGCACTTTAAAGACTAACAAAATGATTTACTCATTGGTGAGCTTTCATGGGACAGACAAGTGGGTCTGTCCCACAAAAGCTCATCACAGAATAAATCATTTTGTTAGTCCTTAAAGTGCTACATTTCTGCTGCTTTGTTTTGTTGGAGTGCAGACTAACATGGCTACCTCTATGTTAGGGTTTAAAAAAAGAGGTAGATAAATTCATGGAGGATAGGTCCATCAATGGCTATTAGCCAGGATGGGCAGGAATGGTTTCGCTAGCCTTTCTTTCTCAGAAGCTGGGAGTGGGTGAGAGGGGATGGATCACTTGATGAACCTCTTCTGTTCATTCCCTCTGTGGCACCTGGCATTGGCCACTGTCAAAAGACAGGCTGTTGGCCTAAATGGACCTCTGGTCTGACCCAATTTGTATGTTCTTGTGTTCTAATGACGCTCCTTTAGTTATGTTCTTTGAACAGTGGTGGGCAGGGTCGGGGGGTAGGGCACATCCAACCAGTCTGAACAAGGGAGGGTATACAGTCTCTCGATCAGAGTAAGGTTCCCACATCCTGTTTCTTTTATCAAGCTCTGAAAGTTGAGCCCCTGCTTAGCAAGGTTCTTACTGCTAACTGTAAACCCCTTTCCTTTGGAACAAATTAGTACAGTCCTACTTTTCTGTATTCCCACAAAATTGCATACATTAGTAACCAAATTTTACTTATCTTGGCCTTTGATACAAACATAGCTGGTATTTGGGTCACAAATTGATTACAATAAGCAAATAACAGAACATCTGTTGGATAGCTGACAAGTCTAAACAAAGCAGGAACAAACTGTATTTACATAGACACACCCAGGGTTTCCCCACCCCGCTCTGGCTAGCTGAAATGGAAGCATTCCTTCAGATCCTGTTTAGGCTTATTTCCCCTGCTCTCTCTATGCTCACTTTGAAGTACTGAATTCCTTTATGGCTGACAGTGAAACAATTTAGAATAAGAACAATTCTCAGAAGTAGTTTGTCTATCTAAACATATGAAGAAGGGATTTAATATAGATTTACAACAAAGAGGAAGTCTACACAGTATGAAAAATGACTTTGGGGACAACACATGCATGTCTATATGCAAAAAGGAAACCTATTTCCATGAAAAGTTATTTCAGATGTGCTGAATCTTTCCACAGCCAGTGTGAGCTGCAAATTGGACCACTTGTTTCTGAGTACCAAGACTTAAATACATTTGTGTTTAACCTGAGCGCGTAAAATATTGATGTTTCAGTAATGCTAAAGCTGTCATTGAAACTGAAAAAAAACAAGCAACATTCATTATTATTTGCTGTTAACTATCCAGTTCATGTCCTTTTACATTATTTTTTCAGCATATTCCTTACAAATGCTGTATCTTTGTATGGAAAACAAAACAAAACAAAACAACAACACCTGCAATATCCTACGGCAGTAGTACAAAACAATACAAATATGTTGCTTCGCTATTTTGGACCATTGTTGTAGTCTAGAACATATCCTAAATAAGGAATGCAACCTAGTGAACCCTGTGACGTACAGCTCCTTAACATAAACGTATAGAAAAAAAGACAATATTAGCTTTATCTTACATTGCTTTTACAGTTTTGTATCAGGACTGGCACCTCTGAAATGCTCTCTTTGATTGTTTTACTTGCTTTTGGTTACTATCATTTAAAAAAAATCTTAGTTTCAATTTCAGATTCTTAAGGACATGGCTAGAATTAAGCTCATTTAGCAAATATGAGGTGCAGTATTTTTCGAAGTTGGTTGGGGTGTGACTGCAGACAGTGCTTCCTTTTGGATCCTATATATGTTTTCTTTAAAAAAAATTGTGTTGATATGTATGTGGCACTATGAAAGCAGCAAAGCATAGATGCAACTTCTTTAACATTTCCAGTAGTATTGTTAAACACTATCCACTCTCTACTTTTTTTGATTGTATTTCCTGTGCTGCTTTCCTAGTATATTTCTTACACCATGCAGGATCAGCCTGGGTCAATACTATGATGCACAAGATAGCTAGGTGAAGATGATGTGTGAGGAGAGACCTGAAGTGCACCTTCAGGTGGCTGAAGGTGCACTTGGCCTTCATGCATACCCAGTTTAGGTGGGCATTAAACAGTTCCTGGGTCAGGTCCAGCTGCCCAGTGTAGGGCTTCATGAGCCAAGGCATGAGTAATGGTAGTCCATCGATCCGATGATGACAAATTTGTGCAGGTCATCTGTTATTGGTCTTATGGTGTGCCCTCTGGTGACTGTATAAGCCAATTCTAGAGGTGCACATTTTGCTGCAGATGGTGCATGGGAAGTTTGCAGTCTGTGGGTTGTGCATTGCTGATGCTCTGTGACGTCGTTCGCGTGCCTCTTGCAGATGCTGGCAGCAGTCTTCCTCAAACGTAATGCAGGTATTTCTGACTGTTGCACGTCACTGTGTTCTGTCACTGGCGGGGTCCTCAAGGTCCCTAGGTTTGATACTGCTGTACTGCAGATTGGCTTTGATGGTATCCTTGTAGTGTTTCCGTGGACGACCTATACGCCGGATGCCCTGGGAGAGTTCACCATACAGAAACTGGCGAGGGATTCTGTTGGCATCCATGCGGCTGACATGACCGGTCCAACGTAGTTGTGACTTCATAATCATAATTTCAATGCTTGTCATCTGGGCTCTCTCGAGGGCCTCAAGATTGGGCACTTTGTCTTGCCAGTGGATCTTCATGATGTTACGGAGGCAGCGCATGTGGAATGCTTTGAGCTGCTTGATGTGACGCTTATATAGTGTCCATGTTTCGCACCCGTACAAAAGAGATGAGAGAACAACAGCTCTGTACACAAGCAGTTTTGTTGACATCCGTACAGAGAGGGGTAGTACCTCTGTTGGAGGGCCTTGTCCTACCCCTTCAGGGGTAGTCTGACCACTCTGGTCCCCGTCTGTCACTCAGCTCTCACTTGTGGCTCCAAGTAGCTGCAGCATGCGCAGCGGCCACACCCCAGGCAACGGCTTTGACAGGCCAGCCAAACCAGGTGAGTGTAACCGATGGGGCTCAAACCCTCGGTAAATTTTCGGATGTGCCTACCCAGCATGTGAAGTCAGTTCCGGCAAGGCATGAGTAGGTAGGCAGCATCTCCCGCCATGCACAATGGCATGTTCACATCCCTGACCGCCAGCTTCCAGAAGGGGATGTAGGTGCCAGCCTCCATCCTCTGGCACAGGCCAGAGTTGCAGAACACCTGTGTGTTGTGTGCCTGGTCCAACCACCTGGCGTACACATCGATGAGCTGTGGCCTGTAGCACAATGGAGTAATACCCCTGGTGGTTGATGAATCTGGCCACACTGTGGTCTAGGTGGGACATGGATGAGGATGTGGGTCCGTTGATCGTCCCAGAGCAGTTAGGGAAGCGCAGGGTAGTGAATCTGGCCACGACCGCATCCATGTCTGCAAGATGGATGACCACCTGCAGCAGGACTGTGTTGATGGCTGTCACAACCTGCAAGGGGAGGAAACCAAACGTACGCATAAGGGACTGAGGGACAGAGTTCCTGGACCTAGGCAGGCTCCCTGGGAGGTCACCCCCTCCCTCCCAGCAGTGGGGCTATGTAAGGTTGGGACAGCATGGTCTCCTAGGGATGAAGCTCTTCCCAATCTCACTCCTTACATCTCCAACTCCACTTCTCAAGATTCCCCTTGGGTGGGACACTGTGCCCCCTCTGTGCAGTGCCTGTGGCCCAAGAGTGCCTTACCTGCATGAGGACAATCCCAGAGTGGACTTCCCCACAATGAACTGGTTCTTGACAGAGTGGTAGCTGTGAGGCCCGGCGAGCTTCAATAGGGTAATGGCAGCCTGCTTCTCCAGGGGGATGGCAGACTGTAGCCAGGTGTCCCATCTCCAGAAGGCAGGTGCAGAGCTCCAGAAGGGAAGTTCGGATGGTCTGGAGCCACTATTGATCATCCCACTGCCCCATGACCAGCCAGTCCCACCAGATGGCATTGGTGCTGTGCCTCCAGACCTGCCTGATCACTGGTGTGGGGGGGGTGAGTGCAGGTGGGCACTTATCGCACCCAGGGTATGCTCCTTGAACCCAGTGGCTGGCATGTCCTCCCAAAGGAGATGGAGGATGGCTGTAATCAGGTTCAGCAGCAGCTGAAGCAACTGTGATGAGGCCAGCACATGTCTGGGGGCTGCTCTGGCACCATGGCTAACTGAGAAGCTCAAAGTCTCTCTCAGAAAGTGTGGGAGCCCTGCACTGGCTATGCTGTCTCTCATGGAGGTAGGCAAACCTCAGCATGGGCAAGGAATGGGCATCGGGGTAGGCCTTTAGGGGATCGGAAGGGATTGCCACCCTGTCTGACAGGGTTCCAGGGCCCTTTCTGTCAAAAGAATGGGCAGAAAATCTGGCCACTCTCTGTCAACTGAGTGAATCGCTTTTTTGATCTGCTTTTGTGTCTGGTTGCAATCTGTTGACCGATGTTTTGTTGGAAGATATCTTCCGACGGTGACTTCTCTCAACAGATTGCTGTAGTGTAGACATTGCCATAATTTCTAGAGCAAATCTTTCAGAAAAAAGTTCTCTCAATTTAAAAACTGTCAGGGAGCAAGAATCCACCAAGACCCTTAGTAAAATGTTCCCAGCAGTTAATTACTCTTGCCATCAACAGAGCACAATTTAGCATCAGCAGTCTCAACAATGCAAAACATAGTGGTAGAATAACCTCTGTATTCCTACGAGTATCACAAGCCCACATTTTTTTCAGGCAATACCTTCGTGCACCATCTCCCATCTTGGAATTATAGACTACCATCTTTGTTCCTAGGTGATATTTTATGTATTTAGCTGTATTAAAAAGCACGTTTGCTATGTCCAATTTACCAAATAATCCAGATAACTCTGAATTTGTGCTTTTCTTCTTCATTATTTATCCCTCCCCTGTTTTTGTGTCATTTGCATATTTGATCAGTGAAGATCTGTTGTTTCTTCCAAGTCATTAACAAAAGTACTAATTAGCATAAGGCCAAGAACAAATCCCACTAGCAACACAGCTGCTTGAAGATGATTCCCAGTTCATAATTACATTTTCAGTCTTAGTAGTTAACCAGTTTCTAACTCATTTAATGGATGTTAAATCTACAAACCTTTTCCCTCCTTTGGTTTAAAAAAGTCTGAATTTGTTAATCATTCCAACATCGTGTAAATCTCACCTTTTCTCATGTGAGTGGGTTGAGAAATTTGGCACTATTGGAAATAGAAGTTTATTGTTCCTGAGGATATTTGGGTGATACAAGATTATTCTAATCTGGGTGGTTTAATCTGGACAATTTGTTCCATATTTTGTGTCATTAAATATCATAAAAGCACACAGATGAAATGGAATAGATGTATCAAAGAGAGTGAAATAAAGTTCAGTATCACGTACCTTCAGTTAAGCCCTTAATATTTTGTATGTGTGTGATATTTATTTGTGATAGTCCTTTTAAAAACAAACAAACAAAAAGGAGGGGAAAGGGGATAAAGCCTTATCCTTTAATGCAAAATGCATGTCTATGGAAGGTATTAAGATGATGTTCAGGGTGGTGTAGCATGCATTTCATCGTCATGGTATTAAAAGATCCCAGTGGGGTTTGATACCTACTAACATCCAGTAACATTAGAGCAGACAGGTGGTATGTGAATGAGGGAAATTTAGTGGTTGCCTCAGGCAGATACTCAACTTAAGCAGCTGTTTCATGCATTCTGGCAACATGACTCAGTTAAAATCAAATAACATTCCTTATCCCAATGTTTCTTTACCTGTGCATGAAACCAGTTGTCTTTCATTTAACAAAAACATGATAATTCAAAGAGCATTAAAATTGTACTGTTTCTCACACAGAATTTATATCTTGCAGCTGTAGAGTAATCCAAGTGAACTGGAGTACAGTTTCACTTTATCAGCCAATCATAACTTTAAACTGTTTTTACAATTCACTCTACAATTTTTAAAGCCAGATTTAAGTCTCTGTGTAAAAAATAGTCCACTTGATTTATGAAACCATAGATTAGTCAATATGTATTTAAAATAGTACTTCAGTAACAACAGAAAAATGACGTTAGAGAATTTACAGATTAAAATATGAATGATGCATTTGGATTTTGTGTTATGCACTCAGTGCCGTCAGTGCTGTATCTGAAAACAGTAGCTTAAAATATACTTAATTTACTCATCCAAGGCCAAATACTGACCTTATGTTAAAAGGCTCATGCTCAGTGTGTCAGCTTGCTGCAAAACCTGGCTCCCCTCCAACCTAACCATTCCTGATGATATCAAAACAAAAAAGCAGTAAAGTACCACTTTAAAGACTAACAAAATAATTTATGTCCCACAAATGCTCACCTAATGAATTATTTTTTTAGCACTTGCTTTCGTGGGACATAAATTATTTTGTTAGTCTTCAAAGTGCTACTTTACAGCTTTTTTGTCTTGATAGTATATAGACTAGCACGGCTTTCTCTTTATTCCTGATTATAATTGAGCATTGTATGGAAGAGTGGTCAACATGCAGTGTGTGTGATTGGATCCCAAGCAGCATCTGGGAGTGAGTGAAGCTCTGTGAATAAGCTTTCTGCTCTCTTTGGCCATCTGAACACACACACTATCCACTCTTATCCTGGTGTGGGTCCTACTCCAGAGGAATCAGAAGACATGAATGGGTCTCTAAATGTAAAGAAAGACAAGTAATGCCTGGGCAGTCAGTGTAGATTTGTTAAGAGGAGATGACCTCTGCCACCATGAAGACCAGATTATTGGATTTTGCTACATGCTGACAGCTCAATTATGTATTTCTTCTGGGAAATCCATGTCTTGATCACTGTAGTTTATTTCTCTGTCTGGCACATTGGACAGGAATGAACTTCCTTACCTCTACAAGTGAATTTCTGGGAGACATCTTCTTCTCGTGCTTAGGCACTGGCTAAAACTTAGTCTCTGCCCCTGTCTAGTGGAAGAGTTGATTAGCTTCAGAAGTATTTCACGTCAAAATAGATCAGTGAATCTCAGAATTTGGTTAGGCCTCTGAGTCTACAAAACATTCCTCTTTTATGCAGCTGTGGCCACCCCAGGGTGAAGTGGCTCATTGGGTCAGGATTTGAATTGTGAGGGGCCAAAAATTATTAGAATTATTTTGTATTGTTCATAAATGACAAAAAGTTCAAATTTTTATACTTACAATAAATTTTCTGTTCAGCTTCATTCTGCTCTGCTGTATTAGTCTTTCATTTTTAAAAGCAGTGCTTTTTCTGTGCTGGTACTTGCCAGTACTTTGTACCGGCACCTCAACAACCCCAGCTGCAGGATTGGAGGTTTGGCTGTATGTAGGGACAGGAGCCAGCTGAGTACAGGCTCCTCTCTGCGCCCCGCGCCCCCCCCCCCAAAAAAAAGCACTGTTTAAAAGCATGAACTAGATAATTTTTATATTTGAAATGGGCTTTTCAAGCCTTCTTACTTTGCAAGCAAACATGGTAATTGTAGTGTAAAACATACTAGAGTGACAGAATTGAAGACTGATGAAATATGACTCTATACATTAGATTTAGCATGAGCAGCGCCTTAGAAGTACACGCACATATTTCACTAAGGCTGCATCTACACTAGCAAGTTCTTTTGAAAGATGCCCTGGAGTGTCTACATGCAAAAAGCATTCTTTCGAAATTAGATTGAAAGAATGTGGTGCTCCTTTCAAAAGCACTCTTCCGCTCCCATTTCAGGAAGAACACCTTCTTTCAAAATATGTATAGATGCTCTGCATGGCCCTTCTTTTGAAAGAGCAGTCCTCATGGCACTTGCTTTTTTTGATCCCTGGCCTGCTCTTTTGAAAGAGCAGGAGCTGTGTGGACACTCTTTCGAAAGAGTTGATCACTATTTTGATCTGCTTTTTTGTATGTGGATGCAGTCTTTCTAAAGAAATTCTTTCGAAGAAAGGGACAACCTTGTGAGTTAGGGAGTTAGATCAAGATCTATACCCACTCAGTCCTTGTATTTTTTGCAACTAATTGATGCTAGTTATGGTATTTGTCTATTATTCTCGTTGAGCTATGAAACATTACTTTTTAATATTTTTATGTCCCATCAGTTTTTTACTAGTTTATTCTACTCTGTTTTTTAAAAGTTACTTTCTGCACTAAAAGGCCGTGTCTAAGCATGAAAATGGCCACTTCAACGTTTACTAATGAAGCGCTGAAATACATATTCAGTGCCTCGTTAGAATGCCCGCAGCTGCGGCACTTCGAAATTGATGCGGCTTGCTGCCACGCGGCTCGTCCAGACTGGGGTCCTTTTTGAAAGGACCCTGGCAACTTTGAAATCTCCTTATTCCTATCTGATGTTCTTTTGAACACAGGGTTTACTTTTGAAAGAGCTGTGTCTACCCTGCTTTTTTTCTTTTGAATGAATATTCAAATGAGGGGGCAGATATGTAAATCTTCGCCTCATTTGCATTTTCATTTTCCCTTATTTGCATGCCTCTTTTGAAAGAGGAATGCAAGTGTAGACACAGCCTTCTGTTATAATTATTCATCATACTATGCTTGGCTCCATGGCTTCAAAGTTATCAGAATTTACTCTGTTGTGACAAATACGTTTTACATTGTTTGGGCATGCTTGTCATAAGTTTCTCAGTATATCATTATCTTATAAAACCTCCCACTGGCAATGTCTGGAGGAGAAAAATAGATTCTTGCCAATTTTCATTCTTGAATCAACATAATTTGGTTTAGTTTTGCTTTTGTAAAAATGTGTGCAATTGCATATTTTAAACACATTTGTGAGTTTTACTTATCTGCGTAGTTTATCACATAAACACATTTCCTACACTTCTTTCTCTCCCCCTTTTGTTTGCACAATATCTGTGATTCTCATCATATTATCACTGAGTGTTTGTGCACATAGTTTATACACCTAAAAATCAGACATCCCTAAAAACTTAATGCTTTTATTATCTTTCTCCTGGAGAGTTATGTTTAGTTGTCAGTTGAATTCATTGGTAAGAAAAGCAGTATTCTTCTATTTGCTTTGTTTGGTAGTAATTTTGAAATTCTATTTGTTATAGTTTGTGTAGGTCTAACTGTGATATTTTTCTTCAGGTGTGTGTTAAATATTAGCATGAGAGTTGGGTTTTTTTTGGACAAGTGAATTTTGCGTGCAGATTGGAAAACTAACAATAGCAAGCCCAAATTCTGTTTTCAGTTACCATGGATGAACCTTGCTGAATTCATGAAATATAAATGATGGTAGACTGTGCCCATTGAGTTTAAAGGGTATAAATTGCTTCAGTCCCACGAAAGCTCATCACTGAATAAATCATTTTATAAGTCTTTAAAGTGCTAAAGTTCTGCTGCTTTGTTTTCTTTCCTGACTTAGGTTAACAGATGTTTCTGTCCTGCAAAAATCTTTGTGGAATAAAGGACTGAATCTTCTCTGTGGTGTCAGGGATTTTTATCCCTTGGGCATTATCATCCCCGTGGGTCAGGGGAAACAAGCCTTTGGCCATTAAACATCAGTGCAGGTACAGGTAGAATCTAAAGATACATAGGCTGCCATTTAGCAGCCCCCTGCAATGGTCACTCTGTGTCAGTTGGTTTCCCTGGCAACTTGAACTCATGAATAATTCATAATCATGGATTTGAATTCTGGGCCCCTGATTGGACACAGGTGGGCAGTTTCTGGAAACTTCCCAGCCCGGAGGACCTGTTTGAAAACAGGTGTTCAGAACTTTCAGTATGGTAATCAAGTCATGAATATTTATGAATCTGTTCTATAAATTCAGGTGCCACCCACCATTCGGTGGGCTTGGGAGCTAGCTATCATAATAGCTGCTGCTGCATAGGGGAGCGTCGGTTGCCGTGGCAACGTCCACTGACCCTTAGGGCAGCTCGGGAAGAGAGCGAAGAGGAGCTAACATCGCTGCGGCACCTGCCCTCAGGCGCCGCCTAGAGCTAATAAATCACTGTGGCACCTGCCCTCAGGCGGTGCCAGAGCTGAAATCACTACAGCGCGCCTGCCCTTTAGGTGGTGCTAACTGGGCGCTGAGGGACATCGGAGCTCCAGGTCACCTCAGGAGCCTATCGTGGCAGAAGCGGCACCAATGCCCCAGTGTGCCCCAGCGCACCCGAGCTGCGCATTGCGTCGGGGAGCGGTAAGCGGGCCCCTTAGCCAAGTCACCGCGTGGCGAACTGGCCCCCACTTTGGTGGGGGTACTGCATACCCGGTGAGGCAACTAGGGGCCCACCACCACTACCATCAGCACTCCCCAGCGTCGGTGCCTGGATCTACACGCACACCGGACATGACTACTACCGGACTGGACCTCAACTCACCTGATTGGATTCACATACCGGACGAGACACGTAATCTTACCTTAACACACACAAATGTCTTAATATACTTCCACCTGGGACATCGGGACCCCCAGTGGGGAGTAGGGGTCGCACCCCTACTGTGGGCTTCCCCGGCAGGGGAGGCACAGTACCTGAGGGCTTGACCCCCAGGGCCGGGCCTGAAAGCCCAGGCAGGTTTTTCCACTTGTACAAACGAAAGCACATTTAATTAATAATTAGTGTTCATTAGTTAAGTATAGTGGAGTTTAGTGTCCTAATTGTTGTTTATAATAGTTTTAGCAATAAGGTGAAGGTTTAACCTCCCTTACCATCTTGCCTATCCTTTTATATATATTGCAGGTGCAGGTGTTGCCTCCCTGCTTCCCCATTGTTGCTTACCTCACGTGGCCTGTGGTAGAGCAAGCTGCCTCCCAGGACCCTATTCAGTTGAGCCTATTGGGAGCAGTGGGAGGCCTCCCAAAAGAGGAACAGCCTCAACCACCTCCTAGGCTCCAACCCTTTTGGGGCAGGTTAGCACCCTGCCTCTGGTAGGAGGTGAGGCCTAGCAACCTCACCCCTCCTCTTAAAGGAAGCAACGGGGATTTAAATACCCATTCCTAAATACACTCACCTATATTTATTAACCTAACCCATTTTGCCTTCCGGAATAATAAAATTTTAAAACACCAGCCAAGGAACGACATGGAAACAATGTTAATTGTAAGTTAAAGTTACTGATAGAACTGTTGAAGTTACTGATAGAACTTTAGTAATAGTTAGCTTTTAAGTGTTAATACTGTTACAATCTAATTTGTGTTACCCAATAAAGATATTAGTTACTTTGTTTTTTAAACGTAACCCTTGTCCTAGTCTCCGCGTCTCTGCCAGCCACTTCTTTCCAGGAGGCCTTAGCGGGGACCAGAGCGTACCGGGGTGGCACTCCCCTATCTTGGGGTTGCAGCAGGGTTCTGGTTCGGGTTCCGGGATCCACGCACAGGGGGTTCATGCACCTCCTTGTTCAGGGACTCATTTAAATATTTAAATATCTGTCCATCAAAAGAGTCCCATCATGTGGTAGGCAGGAAAATTTAAGAGGATTCACACTGGGAAATCTTGTAATTCCTGGGCCTCTTTCTGGCAACTTGTCTACTAACTAAAGTAGAGAAATGAAAGTGACAACTCTGATAAAAAGGCATATATCCTGGAAAAGATACAGCTCTTTATTATTTTCTTTTGCCTGTAGTCAAAGGTAATTTGACATCATTTAGTGTAATGTTTAGTGAAATATTTCTGCACCATTGCACCCATATCAAATAATAAACTATTTAAATATTGACTTGTATTACTGTAGGTTTACAGCAACAGGAGTTACTCTTTTGAAATGTGAGAGAGGTGTAGTTTATCTCATTCCCCCGAGGGTAGAGTATCCCATAATGTTACATGAACATTAAGATATATCATGGGTCACACTATAGATTTTTAATGCAGCACAGTAAAATTATTCAAACAGATTGTCTAAATTTGTTTGAATAATTGGGAGTTTGGATAACTGGGAGTTTTTCTGCTGACAGTTCTGTTATGTGGAGGAAGACATGCATTTATTTTGTGTGCCTATACGCAAAGCTTCTTTAATATTCCATTATCGCTTAGTTTTACAGAACATATGGGATACTGTTAGCATTTACCTTTGCTGATGTACAATGAACTGCAAAAAAAACATTAGTACCAACTCCAAATGGATAATCTGTACACAATATCAAGCTATTGCAATAGGACAACTGTGATGCTCTTAATTATGGGTAACAATTGTATCTCATACTTTTTCATAAGGTACCTTAGACTATGTCTACACTGGAGAATTTTGTCAACAAAACTCATGTTTTGTTGGCAAAACCTGCAGCACTTCCACTTTATGATGCTGTTCTATTGACAGAATGCTGCACTTTTGTCGACAGTATTCTGCTGTTCCCTCATGAGGCAGAACTCTCTCTCGACAGAAAGCAAGTCTGGCCTTTCTGGGGGGGGGCCTTCTTTTGCCAGAAAAGGCCTCCAGAGTGCCGGGCATCTGTCCACAGCAGGCAGCGCTCTATGGTCCCTGCCCCTGGTCATTCTTAAAGCTGCAGGGACTCCTGGAAACCCCATAGTAGGATGTGAAATTGTGGAAGCAGCAGAGCCACAAGCTTCTTGTCCTCACACCCTTACAGCCACTCCTTTCACCTGCTTGACAAAAGATGGCAGAGACCAGCCACCGCACACCCTTCTCTGCCCACTGGGGCCCTCAAGGGACCACCTGGAGGAGTGCCAGAAGCAACCCCAGGGCACGAAATGTCAGGCTCCCTCCTGGACCAGGCTTGAGTTCCAGGACCTGCTGGGCATGTGGGCAGATGAAGAAACCCTCCTCGATCCCTCAGCAAACAGGTGTGATCCCCGCTTCTATGCCCGGCTGGCCACTGCCCTGGTGGCTTGGGGCCAACCCGCCTGCACCATGGAGCATGTACAGGTGAAGGTTAAAGAACTCTGCCAGGGCTATACCCAGGCCCGTGATGCCAGACAGAGGTTGGGTCAGGGACCACCACCTGCCCCTACACCAAGGAGCTGCATGAGTTCCTGAGGGTGGATGACACCTTCCCACTGACTTCTTCTGTTGACACTGTGGAGGAGGCCTCCCTTGCAGCCAGAGCCCAAGGAGGAGGAGGACCAGCAGCGCCCCAGGAGCCAACCCCTGCTGGAGCCAGAGGTGGACATAGGGTCCAAGGCCAGTGGCAGCGCTCTGGTCATCACCCTGGACTTGGGCCCCTCCATCCAGGCCACCTCCAGGGCATTCCCAGACCTCTTTGAGGGACCCTCTCTGGTAAGTACTCCACACAAAACACAGTGCAGGGCATGGCGAGTGGGCGCAGCCAGGGCATGCTGCAAGCCCTGCCAGGCCAGCTTGGGTGGTATGTCATTCTGTGGTCCTGGCATGTGGAACCATGTGCAAACCAGCATGTCCCATCCAGACCCAGCAGACAGGCCCCAGGCACAGGCATAAGCCTGCTGCCAGCCTCACAGGATCTCAGATGAGCCCCAAGCCATGGGGGACAGGTTGGGGGTGCTGCCAGCCCTTAACATGGCTGGAAGTTGGCTAGCCACAAGTGTGCAGGCCTGACTCCAGATGCATGGAGGACTGGCTTCCAGCGAGCTGGCATGTCCCCAGGTGGGAGTCAGCACACTCATGCAGAGCATGCTTTGAGCTGCATGTGTGTGTGTGTGGGGTGGGGGGGTTTGGGAGGGTGCTCAGCCACCACCTATGCACAGGCCCCTTTGTGGGCTTACCTTGGCCACTAGCCCATTGAATTGGGGTGGAGGTCTGTAGTGGTCAGCCTGGTCCCTGAGGCACTGCAGAGTTCCTGTGCAGCAGGGCCCACTGTGCAGGCCACACATAGCTGTGCTCCCAAGACATCCCCATCCCATGGCCTAGCAGGTATTGATGCCTGATGACAGTGGGGGACAGGGCCTTATGGGCTGTGTTGTGTGAATGACTCACCATCTCCCTTCCTTCTCTTCCTTACAGCTGGACCCATGCTGAGCAAGGGCTGAAGTAGCCCCACCTCCCCACAAGGGTGATCCAGCCCTGAGGTAGCACTAGGGTAAGCTGGCGCCCTCCCACCAAGAAGGCTGGCCTATGGCTGGATGGGACGTTTCTGGGCAGACAAGGGCCTCCTGAGGGCCCACACTGCCACCTTCTGGAGGCTGACTGACCTCCTCAAGGGGTGGTGGTAGGATGACTCAGAGTCGCACTTGTGGACATGGGACCAACTGATGTCCTGTTTTAGTGCCACCACTGGTGTCTAGTGGGACCTGTTGGCCCAGCCACCCTAAGGAGGTCACCCTGCTCCCTCTGCCCTGCCCCTTCCATCCTGCCCTCACTGGCCATCTTGCAGGGCATCCTGGACCTCCTGCAATGGCTGAAGGGCTTGCCTGCCCCACCCCACTCCCCAGCTCACCCTGCCAACCCATATGGCTCTGTACCTCCCCATGCTCCTGGTCTCAACCCTGCACTGACAGGGACCCTGATCCCCTGGTGGGAGGGGATCCTGATGCCAATGCCACTCAGGGTCCTGTACCCCATGGGGTTGCGCCCCTCCAGCCCCTCCAAAGATGGATGGCCACCATTCCAAGCACCTCTATTCTATATAATTGACTATTCTTCCTCCTTGCAAATAGTTTTTTATTACAATGTTTATTCTGAACCGTTTATCTTGGTTTCAGTAAAAACCCATTTGAACACCACTCCCACATGCCGCTTCATTATGGGGTGAGAAGGGAAGGGTCATGGTGGGGATGGGGTAGGGTTGCAGGGCCAAGAACCCCACTAGGGTTGCCCAGGGTAGGTCATGGGGGGCCAAAAGCAAACTCTGCCTTACGGCCTCGCAGCTATGCAGCCCATCACCACTCTTCCCCACAACACATGGCCACAGCTCTGGGGAGGAGGCACCTGAAATATGCCTTCAGGCAGCCGAAGGTGTACTCGGTCTGAATCCATGACTGGTTAAGTCAGATATTAAACAATTCATGGAAGAGCTCCCCGACGGTGGACTTCCCCATGGTGAACTGGTACCTGATGGAACAGTAACTGTTGCGGGTGGTATACCTTCCGAGGAGGATGGTGACTTGCTTCTCCAGAAGGATCGAAGACTGCAGCTGGGTTTCCTGTCTTGGGAGGGTGGGAGTGAACCAGGCACACAGCTCCAGAAAGGAGTCCTTCCTCATGTAGAAGTTCTGGAGCCACTGCTGATAATCCCACTGTCTCATGATGAGGTGATCCCACCAGTTGAAACTGATGCTGTGCCTCCAGACCCTCCTGTGGATCTGGGGATGGGGGGAGCAAGAACAGGTGGGACTGTGTGGCAGCAAGGGTGTGCTTTTCAATGGTGGTGTCTGGGTCGTCCTCCCTACTGAAGAAGAGGAGGAGGATGACCATGATGAGGTTCAGTAGAAGCTGAAGCACCACTGGGTGGGGCCACTGCAAGCCCAGGGGGTGTTCTGGCACCATGGCTGTCTGGAAAGAGCTTTGTCTTCCAGGAACAGTCGAAGCCCTGCTATAGCAGCTGGGCTGTCCATCTTGAAGGTAAGCAAGCCTCAGCATAGGCAGGGAATATGCATTGAGGTGGGGGGTGGGGGCCTTTAAGGGCATGCCTTGCCAGGGCTCCCAGAAGGAATTGCAAGCCATGAGACCCTGTCTCATGGGGTTCCTGGGGCCATTCTGTTGAGAGAGAAACCATGCAGTCTGGCCACTGTCTGTCGACAGAACGGCGCGCCCTTGTGATTAGCTTGGCAGCCTGGCAGCAATCTGGCAAGAGAAGTTTTGTTGGAAGATGTCTTCTGACAGTAACTTCTGTGAACAGATCACTCTACTGTAGACATAGCCTCAATGCCCACAGTTCTATCCCTGCGTAAAATTTTAATTACACTATTTTTACTACCTGATCATCAGGTTAGAAGTTCTCTGATCCATGTGTTAACAAACACAACAAACACCTAATCATAAAGTGGTTATATCTAGTACAAGGTAAAGAAATATCTGGAATAACAGTAAGAAATCAGGCCAAGAAATAATTGTCCATTTTCAGTATTCTATTAATTTGTGTATAAGAAAATGTTGTGTATTTTGACACAGCCCAGCTCAGTATGCTAAACTTGGATGTCCCACTAGGCATTCTGCAACTCCTATTTACTAATCTTTTCACCTTCTGCAGTGTTACTGCACTGGTTGGCACCACTGGAAGGGAGTTCTCCCATATCCATGGAGAAGTAGATAAGATTTGTGTTTCATCTGACGTTGAAGTGGTCCAAAGGATCTTGAAGAAGCTTCTGTAGTTGAGTGAATTGTACCTATCATGAACCGGTGAAGGAGGCAAGCGAGTCCTGTGGTTCATGTCTCTAAATTACTATCATCTGGCTACATTTTGTGTTTGTTACCTGTGATTTTTTCCCCGTTAGTGTTGTAACAATTAAGACTGTGAAATATTCAAATCTCCCACAAGTTTCTTTGGAGTTTTTATTTGTGGAAGAGTTTCCAAAGGAATTTTCCTCCCTGAAGAAAAGGAATTTAGAGGTGGGGTAGATGTATGCATGCAGAAGTGATTTTGTAGGTCTTATGCGTGTACCAAGAAACTGGAGAAATTGGATATTTGGAGAGAGAAATTGGTGGTCTTCCAAGCAATATGGGATCCAAAACTGCTAAATCCTTTAATAAATAAACCTTAGTTCAGACTGGAATGTCTTGGCTTGATCCTAAAGATGATACTGTGAAGAACTTATAGCAGTTGACTAGCCTCAAAGATAATTATCTGCACATTCCAGTCTTGTTCTGCCATCAGCAGTGCCTGAAGTCTAAATGAAGCAAATGTTATTTCCGCTACCAGTATATTATATTTAGACTAGCCTCAGACACAAGGATTTTATAGAAACAGTACTTCTTAGTGGAAATATATAAAGAAAAAATATTTTACTATCTGCAAAATTTGCTGGGCATTGTTTCTTATTTACATGTTGTTAACACACTATCCATTGTTTCAGAAACTGTTGGCATTCTTCTAACTAGACCATCAAATGGTGGGAAAGTATATTCAGCTTGCAGACCAAGATTAATATTTTTAATTTTCATTGACATTCTGTGTATTAAAATATATGTTTTTACAGTTCTCCACTGAATATTTGTGTCAAATCCCTTAGAACATGCTAATGTAACTTTGAGTATTTTGCTGGTAATGCATATCAGGCACTCTACAAATTTCATTTACAGTAACGTGTGTGCGTGTGCGTGTGCGCGTGCGTGCGTGCAGACCAAACAGCCCATAAGGTATCACCTGCCTGGACATAGATGGCAAACTCATTTGTTTTTAAAAGTGTTTAGTTAATACGTTTCGTTTATTTTAGACAATGCCTGCAAACATTTTAGACTTAATCATTACGAAATGTTCTGCATATATATCCTGAACAGTAGAGAGAGTGCTGATATTTTAAAATAATTACTTAACCATTACTTCATTTAATATTCCTGACAGTTGTCATCCTCTTCCGCATCATCATCAGTGTCCAAGGTTTGGTTCCTATGGAGCTGATATAGGTGTAGTGTTACTATTTGACAGGGTGATCAGCACACATATTTGTGCATGTTCCTCCAGAGAGAAAATTGTAACAGACTCTAGTATTTACACTTTCAACTTATGTAGAAACTCCCACAAGGTGAAGAATTTTCTAGATTGCTGTTTCTCTGTTCATCAGAGACATTCTTTTCCTGGAGTAAAGGCTTGAAGATTGCAAGTATTACTATTAGTATGAGCCTCTAGTTTTACATGTTCATAGTTTTTTTTTTTTTGTTTGTTTTTTGTTTTTTTTAAATATTGGTCCCTTGAAATGAAGTGTTCCGTGCTTGTTTTCTTCTCTTTTCCTGGAGTGCTTGAGTAATGGGGAGAGATATTGAAAATATAGTTTTCCCTTTATATGAAATTGTACTTTCAAGTTTTAAAACCTGAAATTTGTTATGGACATAGCAATCTTTGACTGCTACTGTCAATTCTTGGTTGTGGAGTGAGCTAAAATAATAGCATTAAGCAATGGGGAAAAAGTAAATGTGAGCCTTATGAGGAAGCTCAGCTAGAGATTTGGTTTGCTGTTTTCAGATTGTGCTAGGAGTGTTTGCACAATAGGTCCAAAAATCACTATTAAATTCTCTAGTTGGAACTTAATTGCATAAAAGTGTATTTAAATCCACCAGTGCCAATTTAAGCTTCATTGTGTAAGATTTGGATGCCCTTTTAAATTGCTCATATTTGAATAATTGTCTGTATGTTTTGTTTGAAACAAACCAAATCATCCTATTTTGTAGATTTGAATTTTTTTCTGTTTATACACTTCTACTTCAAGGCCCCTTCAATCCTGCTGACTCATTGTGCTTACAGTTTCCATGGTTTTTTTTTTTTGAGCAATATGTAGTGGTATTGCCAATGTCTTGATACAATTCTGCCTTGCTGAGAATATATTCTATCTAAAAATTGATTTTGGGAAGATGTCGTAATATTTTGGACTGCCACCCATCAGCATGATATTGAAATGTCTTCCATGTAAAATTGGTTGTCCTAATGAAGTCTCAGTTAATTTAATGGAGTGTCTGGAATTTATTTTAATTTGTCCAGACTGGGATTGTATATTTTAATTTCCCGTTACGTTTCAACAGTAGAATAGTAGAACTTTGTTTCACTTACCAATATAACTTGTTTAATCTTGCTAGTGAAGATATTTACCATTTCTTTTACGGGTGAGTGATTCCTATATACCTACCTTGAAATGCAGTAGGAAAACTTCAGGATGAAAAGCACTATATAAACGGTAGGAAGAGAAGAGCTTCACGTGTGTATAGAGTGGTAGCAGCAATAGAGCAACAAAATTAACAGGAGGTCCTGGAGAAGGGCCAAATCCTTGTATTATGAGTGACTGTGAAGCCCCAGGAAAGGCCATAAAGAAGGTGGGGGAGCCAAGAAGCAAGGCTAAAGAGTTAAATATGTTTGTTTGAAATGATCCATAAATCAGGCTCAGGGGGTGGGAGGTGGGGCGGGGTGCATTTCTTAATTTGGAACACCAGCTTTATAGTATTACTGTAAGCATGGGTGCAGAAAACTGAGGCTCTGAGATACCTAGGAGGGAAAGCCATTTTGCACATTTTTCATTCAATTCTGCATGTTTTGTATGGGTAATTCTGCACACTCTGCCCCTCTTCTTCGCTGCATTGTTGTTCAGTAATGCTGCATGTTCTCTGGGCAGTTATACACATGCTTTCTGTGTGTGCAAAGCTGCACACTCCTTGACTGTGCAAGAATCCCAGTCTCTCTGCCGCAACGTTCCCCACTGAGTTCCTGTGGATCTTTTTTATGCCGCAACATGACAATGTCTTTTACTTCCCTCTCAGTCCTTGCTAACTGCCTGCTGCCTTAGTCTCATGGAGAACAGACTATGCATTCACTCAGGTCTGGTTCCCTCTTCTGAACAGAGTACTTTCTGACCCTTGAGACTGCCTTTTCCTATCCTGGCTGCTGCTGAGTTCACTTCTGCCTGTTTCAGTGAATTATTTTCCAGATTATTGAAGGCATGTGGAGATGAGCCTCACCATTTCATGAAGCAGCATTGTTACAGAAACAATATGGGGATAATTTGATTAAGTGGGAGCTCATATGTCAAACCAGATTTTTACTCAGGAGTTGTAGAATTTTACATATTGATTGCTAAGGTTACTAACATTCCCAGTTTCAGGGGGAGACTCCCAGTACCACGCTCCATCTCCTGGAGGCTACTGCAGCCAAACCAGGAGATTTTGGGCGCTAATAGACCTGTGAGGCAGCAGAATACAAACAGGCTTCCTGCCAGATCTCACTCCATACTGCTCCTGGAAATGGCCAGCACCATCTCGGGGACAGGGCAAGGGGATAGTCTCCACATGCTGCCCACATCCTGCGTACTGACTCTACAGCTCACATTGGCTGGGAACTGTGGCTATTGGGAGCTGTGAGGATGGTGCCTGAGAATGGGGGTTAGTGCATGGACCTCACCCACCGCCACTGCCTTGCCTACAAGCCATTTCCTGAGGATGATGTGCCAGTCACTTGCACAATCCAACATCCAAGACAAGCACCTCTCACCCCCTTCTCACCCCCACCCCTGTCCCAGCCCTGAGCCTGCACCTGAACTCCCTCACAGAGGCTGAGCCCACATCCTTTTCAGCACCCAGACTCCCTCATACAGTCTGCACTCCCTCCCACATTCTCTCTGCCATCCTAACCTCTTGTCCCAGGCTCAGCCCAGAGCTGCCTCCTAGAATTTGAACCCCGGAGTCCAGAGCACACCTGATCTCCTGCCCCAGGTTGGTGAAAGTGAGTGAGAGTGAGAGAGAGCAAGTAATGGAGATTTGTGTCATTGACAGTTGCAAGCTGTTCACTGCAAGCTACCTTCATGATCAAGTTCCTGCAGTCACATTCTGGGGGTGAAATTTTTGCTGTCAGATACTTTTCCAATGTGATTTTCGTGTCTCAGGATCTTGTGTCGCAGCGACAGAATTTTATGGTCAAATATTTCGTTAAACTGTCTGACTTAACGGCCGTGTCTACACATGCCCCAAACTTCGAAATGGCCATGCAAATGGCCATTTCAAAGTTTACTAATGAAGCGCTGAAATGCATATTCAGCGCTTCATTAGCATGCGGGTGGCAGCAGCGCTTCGAAATTGACGCGCCTTGCCGCTGCGCGGCGCGTCCAGACGGGGCTCCTTTTCGAAAGGGCCCCGCCTATTTCGAAGTCCCCTTATTCCCATGAGCTCATGGGAATAAGGGGACTTCGAAGTAGGTGGCTTCCTTTCGAAAAGGAGCCCCGTCTGGACGCGCCGCGTCAATTTCGAAGCGCTGCTGCCGCCCGCATGCTAATGAAGCGCTGAATATGCATTTCAGCGCTTCATTAGTAAACTTCGAAATGGCCATTTGCATGGCCATTTCGAAGTTTGGGGCACGTGTAGACGTAGCCAACCTGTCCAGGCTCTCCTGTACCTCACTCTGGAGTAGAGCTGGTCAGGAAATTCCAAGAAAACATTTTTGTCAGAATGACAGTTTGCTGAAGCAAATTTTGTGTGGGTTAGGGACAGATTTGACAAAAAATTGACTAGAAAGTTTTGACTTTTGACTAGAAAGATTTTTCAATTTTAGGGTCAATATTAGAGAGAGGAGAGTGATCTGGAAGATACAGCCACACAAACACAGCATCTCTTACATAACAGGTGAATGGTTATTTTATACAGTATTTCTGCCTCAGTGACTAATTATTTATTCCAAGTCAAATTGCTCCAATAAGAGAACTTGAGGTACACCACCCCAAAGTAGGCAGGTGGTTAGGACACTCAGTTAGATTGTGGGAGACTCAGATTCACATCCTTCCTGTGAATCAGGTAAAGCAATTAATTATTGGCTACTGTGAGTGGCCTCTTTGTTTTTTGTGATTAAAAACCACCAACAGACCACTGTTCTCTCCTGATGGAGAACAGGAAAAATGTGTGAAATCTCAAAAATATTTGCAGGATGGGAAAATCATTTCTTGCCAAACCCTAGTGTTTACTCTTGCTGGATAGTCTCTGCCAGAAGTGGCTCACGCTGAGCAAATTCTGCTGCTCAGCCCTGTTTTAATAATAATAATAATAATAATAATAATAATAATTAATAATACAGGCAATTTAAAAAGTGCCCTCTAAAAGACCTTTCTCCATTTGGCATCACATTGGCGGGAAAAATATAAGAAAGGAAGCTTGTAAACCCATATTTGAAGAGTACAAAGCCCTATGATTTGGACTGTATGGATGTTTATAGTAATGCTCGCTAACTTGCTCTGCTCTAACTGCCCCACACAGGTTCTGGTGCAAACTAAAAGATACCTAGTTGGTTAACATAGTCCTTTTTCAAACAGGACTGTATTAAGACAAAATAAGTCAATTTTTGTTCACTCCCACAGGATCTATGTGGGGAAGTTTTAGCACAGTGTACTAGTATGTGCTACTCATGTCCCTGTAGTCCAAAATTCAGGGCTGATTACACAAGCCCTAAGTGATGCATAAGTAATGTGTGGGTCCTCTACACTGGATGATTTAAAGCCTCTGTGTGTTCCATGTGTCATACAATGAAGATGGGTATCTGTTTGTAGTTGTCTCCCATGTTTTCTGCCATACTTTTGTAGATGGAATTCCATAAAGCTCTGTTTACAAGATGAACTGCTTTGCCTACCAGCAAATGATCCCTTTTTAAAGAGGAGCTGTTTGCAAATGATATACCAAAAATAAAAACTTTCCTCTTTGATTTATAACGAAAGTGTAAATGCATTTAAAATTATTTGTTATGGAGACGTGCATTATGTACTATAGTGATGTAAGCTTTTTTCAGAATGCTTTGTTTTTGATTCATTATTTTTGTAGCTCTACCATAGTTACAAACTAAAATATGAATGTGTATAGCAAAAGTACAATAAAATAATCAGAGGAAAAGAGATTATTTGCATGAAAAAGAGTACAGACCTAGACTTCTCTGAGTATTCAGTGTTCAGATGGACTTCTATAGCCACAACAATAATAAATGGGGTGTCAAATTTCCTTCTTTTCGGTAGAAGCTATACTGTATTACCAATTGCATAGATAGTTTTATTTCTCTTGCTGCCATAATCGTAATTTTCATTTGTAAGAGCAGCACTGGGACCTCACCAGAGATACGGTTTAAGGTACATTGATTCCAGCTATGCAGTTCTGGTAGCTTGAGCTACATATCTTAGGTTGAATTGCTTTTGTAGTATAGACCTTCCCCAAGAGTGTGGGAATGAATGATGACATATAAAACACACTCACAGCAAGCTTTCTAGAGACTAAATTTAGCTAATTAATTAATCTCTTGTCTAAAGAAGCTTTGCCTACCTCCCAATTTCAAATTCCTAAGCTGTATTTTTAAATATCATTGGCTGAGATCCTGTTTTTGTGAATAAACACACTGCTTGTTTAGTTTGTAAGTGCACTATAAAGGGATATTATCTTTGCCTTCTACTTATTTCCCAAAATCCATTGTCTTATCTAGAGATGGTACTAACCACCTATGACTTATTTTCCCTTTCTGCTTATGACTGTAGACTTCACATCCCTCAAATAACTTTGTATGCAAAGGGGCATTTATAATATTAGTTTACAATGCTTAATTTACACCTGACGGGTAAATAAATATGTCTTCTATGACAGAAGACCTGAATCTTCACTTCTCTCAGTGACTTATACCTCAATACAGGTGACTGGACTATATTTTCAATATATACACTTAACTCTGTACATACGGTTCATATCTACATTTCACAATAGTATTAACGACCAATATGACCTCAGCTAAGAACCCACATGGCATTATATGGTGAACCAGAAGGTACATACCAGAATCAGGACATTCCTGTAACCCTAGTAGGAGATTCTTGGGTCACCCTACATTATTTTAGAATTTCCCATGTCCAGCTAGTCAGGTGCATGCCATCAAAGTGTTCACGTTATCGAGTATTTTTTAGTAATTGCACAAAGTTTTAATGTGTGATGCAAGAACAAAACTATTTTATTTACATAAACTACCCGGTTGCAATAATACATTAGACATCCATTCAGTGCTGCTTTTGAAACTATTCTATGAGAGAAATATTTCTAATTTTAATAATATATCAGGATTATGGATTAAATGTAGCAGGGGAAATAGTTTTTTGCAGAATAACCTAACAAGTGTTTTAAGAATCAACTTTTGGCAAGAAAACTAATTCACGCCCTCTCCCTGAAGTTGACCTGGTGGATGAAATAGTAGATGTGTGTATGATTCTAGGCATGCCTTCTCCAAAGATCAACATTTGTACACACTTTAGTCACCTTTTATACGCAGTGCTATTGACATTCACCAGAGAGGCCAGACTGACAGCGCTGTACTTTAACACTGGCTAAAGAGTTTCTCTTCTCTACGTGCATATTTTATCTAAAGAGTCTCAACACAAAAATCACCCAGCCAAATTATTTTCAGTCTAAAAGCATTCTCCACCAGATATGTTCCATTACCTCACAGAATACTGTTATCTATTGAAATATCTATGAATTTGATAGCAGAGATAGTTAGTATAATAGATATTTAAATACTTTTGGAAATATTAAGCTAGGCTGTATGAGTTATGAATATGCATATGTCAGGTCTAATTCTGCTCTCTCTTATACCAATGTAAATCAGATTTTATGCTGTTTATATAATTGGAGTTGCATGATGTCAAACTCTAGTAACTTAGAGCAGGATATGGCCCATTATCTTTTTCCTATCTCATTACAATTCTCATGAACATGTTCATATGAGGCTGAATGAAAAAAGAGAGGTAATGCAGCAATATTGATTCAGGGAAGAATTACTTTTCAAATTACTTCACAAAAATAAATAAATATTTTGAAAGGGAGAAGTGAAATTACAGGCAAATGCTTTCAGTAAATGTAATATATTGCACATATTTGATCCCTGATTCAGGAAAGTATCACTACCAGGACAGTACTTAAGCATGTTCTCAAATTAAGGTAGTAATGTGTATAGTAGCTTTAGAGAATGTCACTGCACTTTACAGATGTCAGCAAGGACAGTGTTAATACCTATTTTGCAAATTTAAAATGGAGGCAAAACAATGTTAAAATCAACATCTTACAAAGTATCCAGTGATTTTTGGTGATCAGCTTTATAAGGTCACAGCCTGTTAAAGGTGCTGACCTCTAGCTATTACAGTGAATGAATAGAACTTTGTTGATTTTGTGGGGTATTAGATTTTGGCCTCTGGTAAATTAGGGCTTTTTGACATGGTGAAAAATGAGTGTCACTTCAATGATGCCATGGTCCCCATGTGAAGACTTTTATTCCAGAGTAAAAATGCCCTGGTTTATATAATTTTCAGAGTAATATAAGATAAAAATGACAGTCTTTTGGAGCACTCATAGAATAACAGAAATGTGGGACTGGAAGGGACCTTGAGATATCATCTAGTCCAGTCCCCAGCACTCATGACAGAACTAACTATTATCAAGACCAGCCTTGCAGGTTTTTGTCTAAATTGATGTTAAATTTCCAATGAGGAGATTACACAACCTTCCTAGACAATTAATTCCCTTGAATAATTAACTCTACTAGTAACACGTTTCCTAATGTCCAGGCTTAATTGCTGGTGCTGCAATGTAAGCCCGTTGCTTCTTGTTCCATCTTCAGAGGTAAAGGAGAACTATTTTTCTCCATCCTCCTTGTAACAACCTTTCTATGTACTTGTAAAATGTTTTCATAGCCTGCCTCAATTTTCATTTCTTCAGACTAAACAAACCCAGGTGTTTTTTTAAAACCTTTTTGTCAAGAAAACTTTTTAAAACTGTTTTCTAAAACTTTAATCATTTTTGTTGCTCTTCTCTGGACTTGCTCCAATTTGTTCACAATTTTTCTGAAATGTGGCACCCAGAACTGAATGCAGTACTCCTGCTGAGACCTGGAACAATGGAAGAATTGCTTTTCATGTGGTGTTTACAGTAGTTCTGCTCATGCATCCCAGAATGATGTTTCTTCCTTTTTTTTTAATTGCAATGGTGTTACAGTGTATACTCCTAATTAGTTAATGAGCCTCTTTGCCCCCAACTTCTTTACTAGGCAGTCCTTTTGCATTTTGTATGTGTGTAATTGATTATTCCTTCCTACATGAAGCACTTTGTATTTGTCTTTATTGAGTTCCATCCCATTTACTTTGGACAAGTTTGAATTTTAATCTTATCTTGCAAAGCACTTGGAACCTCTCCCAGATTAGTATCATCTGCAGAATTTATAAATGTAGTCTCTGCGCCATTGTTGAAAATATTAACAAAACAGGACTCAGAACTGATATCTGCTGCACCCTATTTGCTGTGCCATTTCAGCTTGACTGTGAACCACTGATAACTTACTCTCTAAGAAGTGTTTTCCAATCAGTATGCACCCACCTTTTAATAGATAGTTAGGTTGAATTTCCTTCAGTTTTATGAGAAATTAATCTGAGACAGTATCAAAAGCCTTACTACAAGTCCAGATATACCACATCTGCCACTGCTCTTCACCCTACCATTCACAAGCCTTGTTACCCTATCAATGAATGCTATTATATTGAGTTGGTATGATTTGGTTTTGATGCATTCATCTTAGTTTGCCATGTATTCTTCAGCAGCAGTAGAAGGATCATTCTACAAATTATTTAAAGTGTTTGAACATTTCTTATGTTCCTCCAGCCAAAAGAAAAAAAAAATCAGTAACATAAATGTAAGGAGCTTTCAACCAGCAGGCTGTAACTACAAAGAAATATTTGAGGCTTGATTCTGATATTTAGACTGATTTAAGTTTTATACTACTGTAATTTTACTGACTTCAGTAGTGTTATTTCTGTTTTGTTTTGTTTTGTTTTGTTTTTATTAGTGCCAGAGATATCAGAAAAAGGTCCTTGCCTAGACTACAAAACTTCATCGCAGTCATCCTTTGCTGTTGTAGTAATTTTTGTTCAGGAGCAAATCCACTCTGTGTGCAGAGGAATCTGCCAATCTTCCTCTGAAATTCAGTTTTTTCAAGCAGATCATAAATTTGGAAATCTGTATTACAAATTCCAGGTCTACCTTGGCTCATTGCACCCTTCTGCACAGTTGAGAGTTGGAAGTGATGAGAGATCTGAATTGATAAATCTGTCACTATCTTGATCCACTGACCAGATGTTGCTGCAGGGACCAGTAATATAAAAGGGCCAGGGGCTCTGGGCCTTTTAAATTGCTGCCAGAACCCCATGCATTGCAGTCCGTGTAGTGCTAAGGGGTGTGTGTGGTGGTGGGAGGGGGAGCACAGCATGTCCCAGGCAGCGCTGAAGCCTGACTGTCCTAGTTCTGCCCTTTCTGACCGAGGCCCCACCCCTCCTGGGAGGGCATGGAGCCAACCTACTGCCTATATTGCCCAGGGCCTGGTAATGTCTGTTGCCAGCCCTGGGCGTGGGTGAAAGTGATTTCTGCTCCTATGCAGAATGTGTTTGGGAGACAGAGTGCTCGTTGGAAGAGCTAGAGAGCACGGTATTTAATTCTCTGGGGAAGAGTAGTTGAATACAAACTTTCAGTTCCATTTGATGATAACTTATACCCATTATCTTCTGCTAAATAATGAGTCTGTTATGAGTGATTTTTTTTATCGACTCACTCCACTATTTACAAAATTATTCATTAAATGTGGATATTTGGATATAATCCATCACTGAAAATAAGTATAATTTCTAGACAAAATTATCACATTCTGGGTAACAGTCAATAATGTATCCAAAAAGCATAGTCTTTTGTTCCTGCTGGGGTTAAAAGTTAAACTCTAAGCCAATGGATGATCTTTTGCCTACCTGAAGTGAACTGATACCATTTTCCAGAACTAGACTCTGTCCAGTTCCAAGAACCTTAAGGACAAGTCTCTAGAATTTAATAGAGATTAAATGAAAGTAAAGTTCTACAGAAATAATTAGTCTGTTATAGAGACTAATAGTGAATTATATCATCTCTGTTTTGTTAATCATCCTATGTAATTCTTCAGGAGTGATATCATTTTCTTTTAAATTGTGTAAGTCAGTTAAAATATCTAAACTATCATACTTTTTAATTAAATTTTACAGAACTTTTACATAGAAGTGGCAGATACCCCCATCATAAAGGCCCATTTGACAGTAACTGGCATCTTTGTTAATAAACTCAGCTAAGAGGCCAATGCACGTATGTCAGAGAGACTTTACCTCTTATCCTTAGTAATGGTCCTGATAGAACCATGCGGGGAAACTTGTGCTGGTTTTTGCCTTGAATCTCTTTTGTATTTGACTAACAAAATAATTTATTAGCTGAGCTTTCGTGGGACAGATCCACTTCTTCAGACCGTAGCCATACCAGAACAGACTCAATATTTAAGGCACAGAGAACCAAAAACAGTAATCAAGGTGGACAAATCAGAAAAAAAAATTATCAAGGTGAGCAAATCAGAGAGTAGAGGGGCAGAAGGTGGGGGAGAGTCAAGAATTAGATTAAGCCAAGTATGCAAACGAGCCCCTATAGTGACCCAGAGAGTTCCAATCTCGGTTCAAACCATGTGTTAATGTGTCGAATTTGAATATAAAAGAGAGTTCAGCAGCCTCCCTTTGAAGACTGTTGTGAAAGTTCCTCTTCAGTAACACACAAACTCGTCAGTCATTAACAGAATGGCCCACTCCATTAAAATTCCGGCTAACAGATTTGTGGATCAGGAGTGTTTTTATGTCTGTTTTGGGCCCATTAACTCTTTGTCTAAGAGAGTTTGAAGTCTGTCCAATATACAACGCATCTGGGCATTGTTGTCCGGGAACAGCTACTCCAAGATAGGCCCAAAAAAGCCAAGAACACAACACCACTGGTCATCAACTACAGCCCCCAACTCAAACCACTGCAATGAATTATTAAAGACCTACAACCTGTTCTTAATCAGGATACCACACTCCAGAAGGCCCTAGGTGACAGGTGTGTTCTCTCCTACAGACAACCCACCAACCCTATGAGGATTCTCACCAACAGCCACAGTCTATACCTCAGGAACACCAGTCCTGGGACTTTTCGTTGCAACAAAGCCCGCTGCCAGCTTTGTCCACATATCTTTTCTGGAGATACCATCACTGGACCTAACCAGGTTATTCACCAAGTCACGGGCACATTCTCATGTTCCTCAACTAACATCATATATGCCATCATGTACCAACTATGCCCAGGTGCTTTTTATATTGGACAGACTTCAAACTTTCTTAGACAAACAGTTAATGGACACAAAACGGACATAAAAACATCCCGATCCACAAACCTGTTAGCTGGAATTTTAATGGAGTGGGCCATTCTGTTAATGACTTAACAGTTCGGGTGTTACTGAAGAGGAATTTTCACAACACTCTTCAAAGGGAGGCTGCTGAACTCTTTTATATTCAAATTTGACACATTAACACGTGGTTTGAACCAAGATTGGAACTCTCTGGGTCACTATAGGGGCTCGTATGCATGCTTGGCTTAATCTAATTCTTGACTTCCCCCCACCCTTCTACTCTCTGATTTGCTCACCTTGATAATTTTTTTTTCTGATTTGTCCATCTTGATTACTGTTTTTGGTTCTCTGTGCCTTAAATATTGAGTCTTTTGTATCTGAATAGGGTTCAACTCCTTGAGGTGTCAGTTTAGTCCATTTCATAAGCAGTAGAATACTTTTTTAAAAGGTCTACTTTACTCCTTATGAAGCAATAATTATAAGGCTGAAATAATGGACCCACTTTTCAGCACTTGTCCTTAGCTGTATAATATCTCTTTAACAATTATGAGTTACTGTATAGCCTCATTCATAAGCCAATATTTGATTTAAAAAGTGAATCAAAGGGTGAGGCTAGGTTTGTCAATGTGGAAGTAGATGTTGGCTCCCAGCCTGTCAAGGTAAGTTAATGGTGCACCCAGATGTTGTATGTATCCGGATTGTAAGTGGGCGCAGAGCCCTTCAGCTCCCAGTGGCTGTGCTTTTCTGATCCCAGCTCTCTGCCCACCCACTTTCCACAGCACCCATTCACTGGGACCAGCAAACTGCAGTCAGATGGAGCTGAAGGACTCCATGTTTATTGACAGTCCAGGTGCGCCAGTGACTAACCCTGCCAAGTGGGGAGCCAATGTTTATGGACCCTGCTGTATATTAAAATTTGGAATCAAAAGAAACACTCAAAAGTTTTAGTAGCTTTATTTTAATGTAATCAAACGAAAAACCTGTATAATAACTGAACAAATATGTATTCCCATACCTTGGAAATTAAAATGTTTTAAATGTCCATTTTAAACTCTCATATCATTGTAATGTATTCATTTAAAAAGTCTTAAAATCCTTCAAAGTTCAGATTATTCTCCAGGTCCCCAAACTCTGGTTCAGTCATAGCTGCTCTTGCATTGTCTTCACAGATATCAGCAATGTCATCTTCAGACTCAGATTCCTTATCATTAGCCTACATAGTGTCATGAACAAATATGGCATCCTCTTCTGACCCATCATGTGCAGTGCATTTCCAAAATGATTTTTCATCATTTCAGAGGGAATGGACGCTCATGAGTTCTTGACCACTGGGCGACCAGATAGATTTTGGACTTTATAAGACTCCCACCTTTTGTTACCTTCATCATTCCTGATCACATCCAATCAGAGTGTATTTTACATGGCCTGTCTCTAAAGGGTCTGTTCAGGTAGACATCAAGCAGCTGTAGAATAGAAGTTAAGCCTCCAGGTGTTACAGCCAAAGTAGTTTTCCTATTTTTGGCCACATGTTTCACCTCATCTGTGTTATGTGCCCTGAACATGTCCCAAATGAGCATAGCAGGTTGCCTGAGAAGTCCTTCCAGTCTCTTATTCGGCACTTTTTCCAGCCATTCAATAATCCCACTTTCATCCGTCCATCCCTTTTCATGTGCACGTATAATGACACCCTCAGGAAACGTCATGTTTTTAGGCAAGCTTTTTCTTTTTAAAAATAATAACAGGAGAGAGCTTTGATCCATTAGCCAAACATGATAAAACCACTGTAAAATGGATTTTTAATGGCCAGTGGTTTTAATTAAAACCGCTTTTTTCACCAATGCCAGCTAACATTCTGTTGCTGGGCAGATCAAATGTTATTGGCATTTCTTCCATATCCCCTATTTGTGATAGCCGAAATGCATAATCCCTTTGTTGTTTTATATTATATTTATTTTATATAACAAAACCTTTGGAAACATTCAATTTTTTTCTTCCAGATCTTTTGGCAGCTTTTGTGCTATCTTTTAACACATTTTTAAAAGAAACTACAACAGGGGTCAGCAACTTTTGGCTCCCAGCCAGTCGAGGTAAGCTGCTGGCGTGCTGGGATGTTTTGTTTACCTGGAGCATTGGCAGGCATGGATCCTCTTAACTCCCTGCCACTGTTCCCATGAGCAGCAGGAAGCAGCATGGACTGAGGGACATCTTGGTTTTGAATCCTTTCTAGAGGAAGGTAGTGGGCTGCGGACAAGGGGCACGATGGAAAAAAGTTGAAGGGTTACAGTGTTCCCTCATAGGTCCTGTAGAATTTGGGAATGGATCAGTATTATCCTTCCTGGCTGTGCTCTGTGTGAGACTGCAGGGACAGCTGTGGCTAGTGGGAATTCCCATTGGGGCTGCATTATGAGAGGCCTGTGTGTGTACACAGCCCTGGCCTCCCATTGCTCCTCTATGATTTGGTGTAGGCCCAGCTCTGCAGAGGGACAAGCATTGCTCTTCCAACCCCAAGATCGAACAATTCGGTACTTGATACATGATGATACTATTATGGACACTTTTTGGACAGTTCCATGTTTTCACACTGGAAGGTGCTGCGTAGCTCCTATCAGTTCCATGTGCACAGAACTGCAGATTACTGAAGTATACACAGGGTGTAGGTTGAACACAAAAGTGAGAATTGCTTACAGTTGATATAAAGAAAAATTACTTTTGAAGAAAACTGAAACAATTTCTAAACCAGTAGTTCTTCAGTATAGTAGAAGATGTCATTTTTAGCTTATTTCTTAAACACTCTTCACTATCGACTAATATTATTGTATTTAGTTAATAATTGCAACTAAGGTAACTGTACGTAAATAGTAGTTCATTATACAACATTTTAGTATGTAAAATTCATAAATGGTTTAAATATGCTACCAAAATATTACATTTTAAGTTAGTGTGATTGCTGTGCATACCAATATATAAAAAAACAAAACATCAGTAAAGGAAATCCAGAATTCATGTACCTGCATTTATCATTAGTATTGTTGTTAAAATGAAGTGCCAACCGTTTTAAGATAACATTACTAATATTGTTCCTGATTGTTGGAAGACTGCTAGGTCTTCTTCATGCAGAAGCATGTCATACTTGAACTGTAAAAACATATGATTCCTGTTCCCCCTTCCTTTTCTTTCTCCCACTAACTGAAATTGTATTATGTTAGCATGAGTTGCACTGAGCCGAATCCAATCTGGAATTAAGAATGCCCAAGGGCATTTTTAACAAACTGTCGTTCATTTGAACTCTAACCCTGTTTAGTTTAACCAAATCTGGTTACTCAGATGTACATTTTTTGCACGTTGACTTCTCCTTCTTTTTGTATCATGGTGTGAAACTGTGTTAATTGGACTTGGAAGAGGGAGAGGATTGTTTAAAACACATTGAAAACTGAAAATGAGAGTTACATGTACAGTAGATTGGCTTGTTGTTCTTCTGTCATCCAGAAGTAATGAATGCTAGTTCACACATTGAGAATAAACATATTTAATGAGATCCTCAAAATATTGCATTGAACAAATGTGCTGGTTTAAATAATTCATTTGCTTTATTATAAAAAACTGGTCAAATCAGGCTTCCCAGAAATGTGAAAAGGAGCTAGAAATGGATTCACAATACTCAGGGTTTCATCTTAGAAGACTGAGCACAAAGGTCAATGAAATCCACAGAATAAATTCTTGCAAAGTTCAGATTAAATAAAATGTTTTTTAGTAATAACAACATCCAGCCAGCAGTCATGAGGGGGCTTCTGGATGTTACAGTTTCAACCATTTCCAGTAGGTGTCGCTGTAAGGCAGTAATGCTCAAGAGATGCAAGGTAGAATAGAGTATAATTAGAAGGAGATTTTCATTACTTGCCTTCAGAAGATCATTAAAATACTTTACCAGTACTGCTCAGATTTTGAAGTAGGTTACTGATAAGAAATAATGACTATGAGAGCAAATTCTACTGGTAATTTATGTATACGGAGTATACTATCAAAATACGTACATGGACTGATAGGAGAATAGGCACTCCACTATGGAAGGAAAATGAATCTACTCTAAAGACTGAATTCATAGAGTTAGGAAGTTGTTGAATATCTCCTTCAGTGCAAACTTTCCTTATAATTTGTAGAGGTGAGAGATGCTATTTGGCCAACATTAAGATGATCCCTCAGCTACTTTCCATGAACAGTAGAGGAGCTGAAGAACTCCTGTGATGTATGGAATAGTATTAGTGCTGGTCTCTCTTCTCCTTCATGAAGAGTGGAGGAAAACAATCCGATGTTACTTTTCTATCTTCTGGGGTGGGGGGCAGAGAAAAAAATCCCCTATGCTCCTTTCCTTCCTCTCAGTAGGGATTGAAACAGCAAAGGAAAGGGATGTTTAACAAAATTCAGAAAGCTAATACTCAGCCTTAAAACCAAATGCCAAATATCAGAGTTTGTACACAGCCCCAATACTAGGGTTTAATGACAATAGATTGGTTGTCTCCCATATCATAATCTCTTATTATTTTAATGCCAGTACCAGGGATGTGAATAGATTCTATTGTTTGATTATGGGCTTACAGTTGATCTTTCTCCTTTTCAAAGAAGTAACCTTGATTGTAATATTAGCGATCACACACATTTACATTTTCTAACAGTGTTTGAAAATCTGTTCTTGCTATAAATAAGACTTTTGATACTGACTTGCACAAGCCTTTCATAAACATACCAGGGAAATACAGTCTAGACCAAGCGTCTATAAGATGGGTGCATAACTAGCTGGAAAACCATTCCAAGAAAGAAGTAATCAGTGGTTCACAGTCATGCTGGAAAGGCATATTGAGTGGTGTCCAGCAGATCTCAGTTCTGGGTCCTCTTCTGTTCAATATCTTCATCAAGGATTTAGATGTTGACATAGAGTATACATTTATAAAATTTGTGGATAATATCAATATGGGAGGGGTTGCAAGTACTTTAAAGGTAGGATTCAAGTTCAAAATGATCTGATAAATTAGAGATATGTTCAGAAATAAATAGGATGACATTCAGTAAGAAAAACTCAGGAAAGTGCAGACCAGTTAGATTAACCTTTGTGCTAGGAAAGGTAATGGAGCAAATAATCTATCTGCAAACACCCTGGAAGATGATAATGTGTCAAATAACAGTCAGCTTTTATTTGTTAGGAACAAATCATGTAAAAGCAACCTGATATCTTTCTTTGGTAGGATAACAAGCCTTGTGGACAAAGGGGAAGTGGTAGACCTACACCTAGACTTCAGTAAAGCATTTGATACGGTCTCTCATAACCTTCTTATCAGTAAACTATGAAAATACAACCTAGATAGAGCTACTGTGGTGTGTCTATAAGTGGTTGGATAACCACTCTCAGAGAGTAGATGTCAAAGCTGGAAGGGCAGAGCAGGTGGGGTTGCACAGTGATCAGTTTTGAGACTGGTTTTGTTTAATATCTATATCAATGATTTATTACTCTAGTGATTATGCTGTTAAAGTTTGTGGATGATACCAAGCTTGTAGGGGTGGCAAGTGCTTTGGAGGATAGTGTTATATTTCAAACTGATCTGAACAAAGTGAAGAAATGGTCTGAGGTAAAGTATTCCACTTAGGACCAAACAATCACTTGCACACATACAGAACAGGAAGTAACTCTCTAGGAAAGAACACTACAGAAAGGGATCTAGGGTCATCATGGACAAGAAACTAAACATGAGTCAATAGTGTGACACTTTTGCCAAAAAAAAACAAAACCCGCAAACATGATTCTGGGATTCAGCTGGAGTATTGTGCTCACTTCTGGGTATCACATTTCAGGAAAGATGTGGAAAAAATTGCAGAAGGTCCAGATGCAAGCAATAAAATGATTAGAGATCTAGAAAACTGGACCTGTAAGGGATGACTGAAAGAACTGGGTTTCTTTAGTCTGAAAAAGAGAAGAATGGAGGGGGATGGGGGCATGATAACACCTTTCGAGTATCTAAAAGGTTGTTACAAGCAGGAGGGAGAAAAATTATTCTCCTTAGCCTCTGATGATAAATCAAGAAGCAATGGGCTTAAATTACAGCAAGGCAGGTTTCGGTTGGACATTAGGAAAAACTTTCTGTCAGGGTAATAGATCGCTGGAATAAATTGCCTAAGGAGACTGTGGAATCTCCATTATTGGAAGCAGTTAAGAGGAGATTAGATCTCTCAGAGATGATCTATATGGTGCTTGGTGCTGCCATAAGTTCAGGTGACTGGACTCAATGACCTCTTGAGGTTCCTTCCAGTTCTAGTATTTTATAATTCTGTGATTCTAAGAACAAACGCAAAGTACACTACTTCGGAAGAAACAGTCAGTCACGTATACAAAATCAGAAATGATGGCCTAGGATAAAGAACTGCAGGAGGGGAACTGAGGATCATAGTGGATCATAAAATAAACATGAGTCAACAGTATAATACTTTTTTGGGCAAAAAGAAGTGAACATTGCTCTGGGATGTACTTATAGGACTGCAGTAAGCAAGCCATGGGAAGTAGTGCTTCCTGTGTTGTAGTATTGTGTCCAGATCTGGGTGCCACATTTCAGTAAAGTTGAGGATCCAATTTCGAGAAAGTCCAGAGAAGGGCAACAAAAAATATGCAAGCTCTAGAAAACACGACCTGTGAAAGAAGGTTGAAAAGATTGGGTTTGTTTAGTTTGGAGAAAAGAAGACTAAGTAGAACATGATAGCAATTTTCAAATACATGAATAGGTGTTACAATGACAAAGGAGGAAGAATTGTTCTATGGTACCATCCTACCTGCTAATCGAATCCTATTGCTGGTTACATGTTTGTGAGGTAACTAACTAAAATCCAAACTTACATTTTGACAGAAAAGCAAAGGAGGTACGGATGTGTAAATATTGTGTTATAAATCTAAATATAAATGTAGATGTTGAGTCCACACAAGCTAATGATTTGGGGTCGTAAGCAGTTTTTTATTGACTTTTAATAATTTATTCTCTTTGATTTTAAAATCTCATGACTTATGTATGTAGATATTTTTAAAATTATACCTACAGTTTTTATCCCCCAAAATAAAGTAAAAATGTCAGTGCGTGAATATCTGGAAGATAATGATCACTTTATATACTTTTAAAATATCCATGAATGATCTGATTTATAGGAAACGTGATGTGAGTTGTGGTGTCTATGAATCACACGATACAACAAATCTGGCTATAATGCTTCAAGAGAAGAAAAATAAAGCTTTTGATATTTGAGTGTGGTTACCATTGTTTGATTCATAGAATACTGTTTGTCCTGCTTCACAAATCTGTTATGTGGGAGGCAACTTACAATATTTGCTCAGCTTGAATAAAAAAGTATGTGATTTATATGTGCTGATTGCATGGTAGTAGGATTTAGATAACAACACAGAGGCAAGCAGCAATTAAAAATGAACTTCAGGAAAACATCTTATTTTCTCTTAGACAGGCTGATTATATGACCGCAGCTGAATTCTGTCAAACTGCTTCTGTACACCAGCAAAAAACCAAACATTTTTGCTAAACTGCCATAGCATCAACAGCGTTGTGGCACAGGAAGAAAAATAAATAAATAAATAAAAGCAGTCAGTTTGGATATGTTCCAGTTGGCTCTATCCCCTATCATTTTTGGGTTAGTCACATGTAATGCATCTAATATTTTTCTGCACTGTTGGTTAATTTATAGAAGTTTAGTTTTTTTGGCGAAGAGAGTGGGTAGGTAAGAAAGCGAAACAGGAGGTGTATCGCAATACATACACAGCACTGTTATTCCTGAATAAAATATTCTGGAAAAGGTAGTCCAGAATATAATAATCAGAAATAGCACAGCTACACATGTAATGCATTTCTAAATAGCGTTCAGTTATTTTGAAAACAGTGTCTACAAGCAATAGAGACTATTTTGAAATAGAGCCTTGGATGCACTATGGCTTATTTTGAAATTGGCTCTAGTCCCTGTCTATATAGTTCCTATTTTGAAATACCTATTTCAAAATAGGTGCTATGCCTTGTACAATGAGGTTTACCAATTTCAAAATAACCATTGTCTTTACTTGTATGTACTGGAAGCCAGATTCTTTGCTCCCACACCTGCAAAATTGGGACCTGTGGATGGCATCAAGTCTGATTGGCTTGCAGTCTTCAGTCTTATTAACTTTGCTGAGCTTCCGTGCCAAGAATCAGGGGAAGCCATGTTGTGCTTTTTAGTGGTAACCATACAGTGACATTTTACCCTGTCACATGGCTTGAAAAGTTCTGTAAATGCAATGACCCACCCACAAGACCATCCTAATCCTGCCAGCCATGTATACTATTTTCTCTTCTGCAGATGTGGAGCTGCTTCTTCAAATAATAATATTTTATATTTTATAACACAGCCAACACATTTTTTAAAAAATGTTATTTTCTTATGGCAAAGTTTTTTTTTGTTTTTTTTTTTTTTGCATCCCTGCAGTAAGTAATTCCCCATAAATGCATTTCATATTTACTGGGAAATCTCCCTGAAAACTGTGGATGGCTGAGATTGAGAATATATTTCATGAATTAAAAAAATAGATATTCAACTGTTAGAACCTTAGCTCTTCCCCTGTTCCACATGCACTGTACCCTTATGAGAGGTTCTCGTCAGTTGTCATATAAAATGTTAAGTCTGAATGAGCTGTTTTAGGTGAAAGTTGTTGTGGTGTCAAGGTCAGTTTATGATGGAAGTGCTTGTTAGACACTGAACTATAGAATTACTACCACAGGTCCTTAATGAGTTCCATAGACTAAGTGGTGCAGGCAATATTTATGGCAGTGGCGCAGGTTGTCGGGCTCTTGGTAATGTACATTAGTTTGATGGTTGTATAAATGTTATTGGTGACTAGATGGTTTCTTGGAAACTTGATCATTTCCTGATGTTTAAGAACTGATTTTTTTAAACCAATAAAAAGTAGGAATGGATTTGAACAATGCTTCCACTTATATTACACTCCATATGATTTTTCTATGTTTATAAAATATTATTGCTATGGAGAATATGGAACTTAAACAATCTATGCTCTTTTAGTTAGAAGAACTGATGAATGCACTGGAAAAGACCAGACAAGAATTGGATGCTACCAAAGCCCGTCTTGCCTCGACACAGCAGTCTCTGGTTGAGAAAGAAGCACATCTGGCTAACCTCAGAATAGAGCGGAGAAAACAGCTTGAAGAAATATTAGAAATGAAGTAAGTAAATTTACTTCTACTGTTACTAAATGCATTCCAGTTTTCATTTTCTTCCTGCTGTATATGTACAGTATTCATATTAAAGCAGCCTGAGACTGAGGACCTCTAAGAAACAATTATTGATTAGGCTCCCTCCTTAATGAAGAAATAGAATAAAAAATCATTGGATTATAAAGGTAATATTTATTAGCAAGTCAACAACACACAAGTGTAGAATTATTTTAAAAAGTGCTTTGTTATAACTTGAAGACCCCGGTTTTAAATTTCCATGATGTTCTGCCTTATTCTGTTGTGAAAAGGGTTCACCTTTGGCACATAGCAAATTTGTCCAGTGAACTATACTAAAAATAGAACATGGTCACAACCTTCAGTACTAATTCTGAAAAAAACCTGCAAACTGAATTTCCTATTAAAGTGTCAGATGAGAGGGAAAGGGAGGATCATCTTTATACAGTAAACTTTTTCATATCTGGAAGCCTATACTTCACAATGCACAACACTAAAAAGCCCCCCCAAGATTAGATATTAAGAAACAAACAAAAATGTATGCAGACTAGTTTATTTACCAACAGTAGTATTGTGCACTGTGAACTTGTACTGTATTTGTTGCATTTATTTGTACTTTCACTAGACTGTATTTCTGGAAAACCTAACTAAAATTTACTTATGGTTATAATGCCAGTTATTTGGGAGTTCTGGATGATAGAATACCAGATATGGAAGAGTTTACTGTATAGATACTAGCAGATCTACCCTGTATTTCTCAGAGAGCAACATGGGATGTGTTCCCCTGTTCCAGCCCGAGCTCTAGGAGCTGGGGAGGCTGGGCCAGTACCATGCTTCCCAGCACCAGCCTGGGCTTTGGGGGTCAGGAGATGGGGTGGGGCAGGACATCTAGGCTATTGCTGAATTTCAGCTTTCATTAGTTCTCTTGCTGTATAGGGCAGGTGCCCATATAGCAATAAAAAAAAGGTAAGTCCATCTAACAAAGAAATTATTTAATATTGTTACTCTAAATACACTATACAGTATAATTCTTCAGATGTCAAACTGAGCAACGGCTATCGTACAATATGTTGGTTGATTATAAATATCTGGGTGCAATCATAACAATGAAATCAATGAAAGTTTTCACCTCTGGTCTGTATTGAAAAGTGAAAAGTACATGGTTCATTGTCGATGACACTACTGTTTAGTGAGCAAATGGGGAATCAAATATAGCTTTTGTTTTCTTATAGCTTTCTTTTGTAAAGACAGTTGCTAGTCAACTACTCGTTCGTCTGCAGTGAATCAAAGGCTGTATAATGCTGTTTGCTGTAAGTGATTGCATTAATAGCATCCCACTTTAGTAGAAAGAATACGTTTTTGGTATGACTGACCACAAATATCAGTTGTTGTGCACAGGCCCGCTGATGATGGTGGTGGTGGTGGGGGGGCAAAGGGGACAGTTGCTCCAAGGCTTGGCATTAGCACTAGTGGTGTTCGGCATTCCAGGCCCCTTGGGAGTGCTGTGGCAGCATTGCTGCACATGGCTTTGAGGAAGTGGCTGGAGGGATGGCGGCATGGCCCAGCACCACAGTATGGGCAGCATTGAGGGGTGAATATCGTAGGCCCTGTCCCTTCTGCCCTTGGCTCTGCACCTTCCAAGGCATGGAGCTGGGGCCTCCTCTCACCTTGACCCATGGCCCAATGTGGCTGATGTCCCCACTGGTTGTGCCAAACCTAAGAAGAGATTGCACAGTGTGTTCTGGCTGTTGTGAGATGTTTGGATGGCTGTATGGAGTCTCATGAATGTTGGAAATGTGTTTTGGAATGCCTGTTTTGACTGAGCTGCCTAACTGTTAAAGCCTATGTCGAGTTTGAATGCACTTTGGACAGAAATGGGTTTTGTAGCTTTATGGATAGAACCCTACCAAGTTTGTGGTTCTGAAAAACATATAATGGACCAGGAGATCTTGTCCCTTCCACACTCATGAAATCTGGTCTTTTGTATTCTTTTACCCTATACTTTGCAGGTGAGGGGGGACCAGCATTTGTGGATTGGGAGTTCCAGCCCAAAAGGGAGTTGCAGGGGGATCATAAGGTTATTTTATCAGATGTGGGGATCACAGTATAGCTACCCTTGCTTCTGTGCTAACTTTACAGCTGGGGAGCATACCATAACAAACTACCCTTACTTCTGAGCTGTGGCTGGAAGTGGCTCTGACTTCAGAATTGGGCTCCCACGCCAACTGCCACGACTCTACAGCTGCTCAACTCTAAAGGCAGCATTGCCAACAGCAGCACAGAAGTAAAAGTAGCAGTACTGCAAGTCCACTTACAGTAACCTTGTGACCAGTGACTTTTTTGTTTTAAAAACAAACAAACAAACAAATAAACTAAAAAAAAGAGGAGCCAGTACTCATCTTGCTTCCCACTCCCAGCCAATCCCATGGCTGGGGCTGCCAAAGTGCCAGTACTCAGTACCAGCAAGTACCAGCACAAAAAAAGCACTGCTTGTGACCACACCACACCACAACTCTTCTTTGATCAGAACCCCTACAATTACAACATTGTAAAATTTCAAGTTTAAATACATGAAATAATGACATTTAAATTTTTAAAATACTAATTAATCAAATTGGACCATGAATTTGATAGAGACCTATTTATGGATAAAGGACCTAATAGATAGCAGAGGACATTGTTGTCCTACCCCAGAGATAGAAAGATGTCGAAGACTAGGATGGGATGTAGAAATAGACAATTAGTGGTGCTCAGAGCCCTTAATGCTGTGTTGACTATATCTTGTAACACAAATTCTTCTACGAGTGTCCCCGTGGGTGCTCCACAATAGGTGGGTGCTCCACAATACGTGTCAGGCTCTCCCGGCGCCGCAGATTGGAAACTTTCCAGCAGTATCTCCTGGATCGCGCATGCGCCGGCGCGCGCCGCTCCCTTGTGCGTCCCTGGCCACGTGCGCGATCCATTCCCCGCCAGTTCCTTCTCAACCGCCATCGGCTGCAGACGGAATCCGCTCAGGCTACGGCCAGAGTCAGATTAGATAGAGTTTTTACGTGTAAATTGTTGTTTTTCTTTCCAAAAAAAAAAGAAAAGAGCGAAAGCAAGAGAGTAAAAAAATATATATATAATAAAAAGAGAGAGAGGAGCGGAGAAGACGCGTGGACGTGAAGGCCAGTAGGCCTCCTGCCGTTGCAGGCTGGTGTCCGCGATGGGTAAACAGGCACGAATTAAGTGCTAAGTGCCCTGTTAACAGCAAAAAGACTCACTACGATGTCCTCTTCAGGCTTTAAAAAGTGTGAGTCCTGCTGCGAAGCTATGCCGGCCTCTGATGGGCATAGTGAATGCATTCGGTGCCTGGGGGAATCACACGTTACCCAGAAGTGTTCCCACTGTGCTAAGCTCACAGCCAGGGCCAGGAAAGACAGAGAAATGCGGCTGAAAATGCTCCTGTTTGATAAGGCTCTCCAGCCTGACTTGCCGGAGAGGCCTCAACCAGAGGGACCCCCTGGGCTCCACAAAAGGAAGGCGGCTTCCCTCACCCCCTCGGTGCAGAAACGGAGGAAGCTCTCTCCAGCCCGATCCCTGCCGGTGGTCTCAGCGAGCGGGATGGGCGGAGCACATAGCCCCCAGCCGCATACTCAAACAAGCGGCAGCGCGGCAGCGCACGTGGCAGAGGCTGAGCCTCCGATTACCAAACAGCCGGCACGCGCAGCACTCAGAGCGGTGGCCAGGCAAGTGCCGGAACCAGCGGCACCGCCACAGGCGGCACCGACCCCTGTGGCGCCAGCGGTGCAGGGCCAACAGGCACAGAGCCTGCAGGCACCGGAGGTCGTTATCCGCGCGGCACCGCAACTGAGCGGGCCGAGCGCGACGCCGACAGCAGGGCCGAGATCCCTGGCACGGGAGGTGGCGGTGCCAGCCCTGCAGGGGAGGGGAAAGGCGAGAGCAAAAACCTGGCATCGCAGCCCTTCTCCGGACAGGGCTGCAATGCTGCTATCAACAAGCCCTCCCCTTATGCTGCACACGCCACCCAGAAGATCTAGGTCTCCACCGGCCTATCCAGAGCCTCCTTCTCCGTTCCTCCAACCATCGTCACCATGGCTTGGGCCACCTTTGCCCTTTCTGGGATTGGATCCCTTGGAGTACTATCACAAACCAGCTTCACCGTTATCTGAATCGTCGCGGAGATCTCGCTCTCCCAGACATCGGGTGGCACGCACCCCAAGAGTGGTCTAGGTCTCCATCCCCGGACCCGTGCCCGTGCTGCCATGGACGTTCTTATCATGCTGGACACAGACACCCCAGGCATACACCTAGGGGCAGGTCCCCCCCGGCCGTCCAGTACCCCCGTGGACACTCGCGGCTGGGGATGGAAACACAGCTATCTCAAGGGGAGTTAACTGTAGAACCCCGAGACTTTCCTTTGCAAGCCTCCAGTGAGCGGGTGTACCATCAGCCGCAAGAACCTGAGAGTTCTAGGGAGGCTTGCCCTAGTGGTTCCTCCTCATCCTCCCCTGACGAGGCCACGGCCCCCGGGGACGTTGCTCCCCCGGACGACCTCAAACAGTTTCAGGAGCTGTTTAAAAGGGTGGCTTTCACGTAAGGCATCCAAACGGCAGAGGTACAGGAGAAACATCACAAACTCCTGAAAAATTTGAGACCCCTGGCTTCATCCAAAATTGCTATCCCGCTCGACGAAGCCATTATGGAGTCAGCCACTACCATATGGCAGACCCCGGCCTCCGCTTCGCCTATGAACAAGAGAGCAGATAAGAAGTACTTCGTCCCGGCGAAGGGCATGGAGTTCCTCTTTAGTCACCCACAACCAAACTCACTGGTGGTGGAATCGTCTCAGCAGAGATCAAAGACTTCTCAGTACAAATCGGGGGGTTCAGACGAAGATGCCAAGAAGCTAGAGCTGTTTGGCTAGAAGGTATATTCCCCTTCCACCCTGCTATTGAGAATGGCAAACTATGCAGCACATCTAGCGAACCATAATTTTGATAATTACTCCAGGCTTACTTCTCTCATGGATTCGCTTCCGGAAGATAAGAAGCCGGTGCTAAAGGCGATTGTGCAAGAGGGCTACGCGGCTTCGAGGACGGGAGTCCAGATAACCCTGGACGTGGCGGACACGGCGGCACACTCAATGGCTACAGCAGTGGTCATGCGTAGAGAATCCTGGCTCCAGACATCGGGTATCCCGAGGGATCTGCAGGCGAAGATTGTGGATCTTCCCTTTGACACGCAGAAGTTGTTTGCAGACTCAACCGACTCGGTCCTCCACTCCAGTAAGGACTCCAGAGCTACACTTAGAACCCTGGGTATTTATACCCCTCCATATAGGAAGAAAAAGTATTACCCTCAGCAAAGATGATACCCGTACCAACCACAGCGTGCTCAGTACCAACGGGGCTACGACCAAGGGCTACATCAACAGCAGCAACAGTAGAGAACTCCCAGGTGACGTCCTCAACAAAGCCACGCATCCTCGGGGCAGGCCCAAAGGCAACAAGTTTGATGGGCAGGTCGAGGGCTGCACTATCACTACCATCGCGCAATGCTATTCCCAGCTAATGTTCCATCATTGCCTCCGACCGTTCCACCCGCAATGGCAAAAGATCACCGCAGACAAATGGGTACTGGAGATCATAGCCACGGGTTACATGATCCCCTTCCAGTTGCTCCCACCGCCGAAACCTCCGCCCAGGCCCCACCTCAGGGACGCTTCCCATGAGGCGAGACTCGAACAGGAGGTGGACCATCTTATGTTGATAGGGGCGGTGGAAAGAGTGCCGGAGCAATTCCAGGGGAAAGGCTTTTATTCACGCTATTTCCTTACAGAGAAGAAAACAGGAGGCTGGAGGCCCATTTTAGATCTTCTGGGCCTCAGCCGGTACTTGCACAAACAATGTTTTCGGATGATCACAGTCGCCTCCATACTCACGGCACTGGACGATGGAGATTGGTTTGCAGCCCTCGACTTACAAGATGCTTACTTTCATATAACGATCCACCCGGCACACAGGCGCTTCCTCCGTTTTATGGTCGGCAAGGAGCATTTCCAGTACAAGGTTCTTCTGTTCGGCCTCTCCTCGGCCCCCAGAGTCTTAACCAAAACCCTGGCAGTGGTGTCAGCCTACCTGCACAGACGGGGTATTTATATTCCCATACCTGGACGACTGCCTATTGAAAGGGGCCTCGAAGGCAGAGGTCCTACGCATGATACGCGTAACAGGAGACACGTTTTCTTCGCTGGGCCTAGTCATCAACCTCGTGAAGTCAAAGACCGACCCCACACAAGACATAGAGTTTATAGGGGGACGTATAAACTCTATTACAGCAAGGGTGTATCTACTCGACGCCCGCTTTCGTGCCATCAGTTCGCTGGTGCAAGTCATTACATACAGCCCCATGGTGCCGGTCTTAACGTGCTTGCAGCTGCTAGGCCACATGGCGGCAGCAACGTTTGTGGTGCAGAATGCCAGATTGCATATGCGCAGCCTACAACATTGGCTGGCGAGCGTCTACAAGCCGGCATCCCACACTGTCCACGCGGTGGTGTCGCCCACGACAGAGTTGTGCAGATCCCTGCAGTGGTGGGTAAACCCCAAGAACCTGCTAACAGGGGTACCCTTTCACCAACCACAAATCTCTATTTTCCTTACTACCATCGCTTCCCACATAGGGTGGGGAGCACACATCGGTGACAAGGTGACGCAAGGACTATGGTCCCCTGCGGAACAGTCACTGCACATAAATATACTGGAGCTCAGAGCAGTGTTCAATGCCTGCAAACACTTTTGAGACCACATACAGGGCAAAGTAGTCGGGATCAATACAGACAATACCTCCACCATGTTTTATATAAATTGACAAGGAGGAGCCCGATCCCGTGCCCTATGTGCGGAAGCAGTCCAACTGTGGAACTGGTGCATCGCCAACAATATAATGTTGAAAGCCTCGTATTTGCCGGGCGCTCACAATGTGAAAGCAGACCAGCTGAGCAGGCGCTTCACACTCACGCACAACTGGCAGATCCGCTCCGATCTGCTACGACCGATCTTTCACACATGGGGGTTTCCCCAGATCAACCTGTTTGCCACTCAGCACAACAAGAAGTGCCCCCAGTACTGCTCCAGGGCAGGATTGGGGCAGGGGTCCCTGGGGGACACATTCGCGATTTCATGGAAGGGCCCCCTACTTTACGCATTTCCCTCCACAGTGCTCATCCACAAGGTCTTGCAGAAAGCCAGAAGAGAGAGAGCCCGCATGATTCTAGTAGTCCCAACATGGGATCGACAGCAATGGTTCCCCTTGCTTCTGCACATGTCGGACCGCCCACCGCTCCCCCTTCCGGTGGCGCCGGACCTACTCACGCAGGCCCAGGGGTCCATAGTGCACCCACACCCCCAAGGTCTGCAACTACAAGCATGGCTATTCCATGGCTCAGCTCCATAGAAAGCACATGTACGGAGGGAGTACAACAAGTCCTGGAAAGTAGCCGAAGGACCTCCACGAGGAAGACCTACAAGCAGAAATGGACTCGATTCACTGCATGGTGTTCCGCCAAGCAGTTAGCTCCCCTTGACGTTCCTATACCTGTAATACTAGAATACTTATTGGACCTCAAGAGGGACGGACTTTCCCTATCCTTGCTAAAAGTCCACCTCGCCGCTATATCTGCTTTTCGGCATGCAGAGGAGGGGCCCACGGTATTTGCCCATCCTATTGTTACCAGGTTCCTGAAGGGGCTGGTAAACCTGTACGCCCCTGAGAAACCGCTTCCACCATCGTAGAGCTTGGACTTGGTGCTCAGCACGCTAACGGGTCCACCTTTTGAACCATTAGCCACAGTTCCCCTACGTCTCCTTACGATAAAAACAAACTTCCTCCTTGCAATTACGTCAGCTCGCAGGGTGAGTGAGCTCGCAGCAGTTATGGCAACGCCGCCCTGCACAGTATTCTCAAAGGAGGCGGTAACTTTACGGCTGCACCCAGCCTTTGTTCCGAAGGTTTCTTCAGAGTTCCACCTTAACGAACCCATAGTTTTACCCTCGTTTTACCCGAAGCCTCACAGCTCCAACAAGGAGGCATGCCTACATCTCCTGGATGTGAGGAGGGCATTGGCTTTCTACATAGACAGAACTAAGTCCTTCCAGAAAACGGACAGACTTCTAGTCTCTCTCGCTCCCAGGTCAAAAGGAGAGGGTCTCTCTTCACAGAGAATCTCAAAGCACATTGGCTACGTCTACACGTGCACCCAACTTCGAAATAGCTTATTTCGATGTTGCGACATCGAAATAGGCTATTTCGATGAATAACGTCTACACGTCCTCCAGGGCTGGCAACGTCGATGTTCAACTTCGACGTTGCTCAGCCCAACATCGAAATAGGCACAACGAGGGAACGTCTACACGGCAAAGTAGCACACATCGAAATAAGGGAGCCAGGCACAGCTGCAGACAGGGTCACGGGGCGGACTCAACAGCAAGCCGCTCCCTTAAAGGGCCCCTCCCAGACACACTTTCATTAAACAGTGCAAGATACACAGAGCCAACAACTAGTTGCAGACCCTGTATATGCAGCACGGACCCCCAGCTGCAGCAGCAGCAGCCAGAAGCCCTGGGCTAAGGGCTGCTGCCCACGGTGACCACAGAGCCCCGCAAGGGCTGGAGAGAGAGTATCTCTCAACCCCCCAGCTGATGGCCGCCATGGAGGACCCCGCTATTTCGATGTTGCGGGACGCGGATCGTCTACACGTCCCTACTTCGATGTTGAACGTCGAAGTAGGGCGCTATTCCCATCCGCTCATGGGGATAGCGACTTCGACGTCTCGCCGCCTAACGTCAATTTCAACTTCGAAATAGCGCCCAACACGTGTAGACGTGACGGGCGCTATTTCGAAGTTACTGCCGCTACTTCGAAGTAGCGTGCACGTGTAGACGCAGCCATTGTGTCCTGTATAAAAATGTGCTACGAACTTCGAAAGACTCCTTTGCTGGCCCCGCCTAGGGCTCACTCCACCAGGGCGGTGGCGGCCTCAACAGCCTTTGTCAAGGGCATCGCGTTAAAAGACATCTGTAGAGTGGCGACCTGGTCATCCTATGACACCTTCGCCAAACATTATGCACTGCATCGGGTATACCAAGAGGACACCCGTCTGTCGACAGCAGTCCTCTCGGGGGCAAGCTGCACATAAACCGATTACCCACCTCCTTACTTGGGTTACTGCTGGGTAGTCACCTATTGTGGAGCACCCATGGGGACACTCAAAGAAGAAAGAGAAGTTACTCACTGTAGTAACGATGGTTCTTCGAGATGTGTCCCCGTGGGTGCTCCACCACCCGCCCATCCTCCCCACTTCGGATCTCCGTTTAGTGTTTTTCAGGAGCATCTGAGGCGGTTGGTCAAGGAACTGGCGGGGACTGGATCGCGCATGTGGCCAGGGACGCGCAAGGGAGCAGCGCGCGCCGGCGCATGCGCGATCCAGGAGATACTGCTGGAAAGCATCCGATCTGCGGCGCCGGGCGAGCCCGACACCTACTGTGGAGCACCCACCTATTGTGGAGCACCCATGGGGACACATCTCGAAGAACCATTGTTACTACGGTGAGTAACTTCTCTTTCCTAATTAAGGAATTAGTTATTTCTGACGGATAAAGCACTGGTTTTAGTTTTTCTGAATTTGTACAGTTGCCAGTGTTTTTGTATTTTAGGTTTTCATAATTACTTTTAACAGCCAGCTTTGTTATGTTTTACATTGTTGCATTTTAATTTCTTGGTATATAGGCATGTAAATGCACGTGTATGTATTTGTTCTATCCTTAACTGGTGCTTCTGTCTTTGAGAAAATTGATTTTGTATATACAGATGTTGTTAAACTTTTTTATCCTTAAAATATTAACAGTGCTTTCTCCAAAAATAAATCCTCCACATTAAAAATAGACCCAAACACCTAAATCAAGAAAACTGACATGAGTAGAGGATATCACATAGACAGCAGAGGGTTTTCTAATGTCTTCTTTTACTGTTTGGCATCTGCAGATGAGTGTGATTAAGAAAGTCCCTGATTTACTACTTCATTACTCCTATTTCTAAGCAGGTGTAATTTTATCAATTTTTATAAACTCTAAAAAGTTGTTCGGAGTTTAAACCTGTGCATTTTCTAAAGTCTCTTCTCACTAGACGTAAGATCTCCCAGGTCCTACCACAGGCATCCAGTCCGATTGGAAAAAAAATTGAATTTTGTTAATGATTTAGGTGGGAATAGGTTTGGGACTACTTTCCTTGGTAAATAAAACAGACGTTAATGTATTATTATTTTACAGTATACCATAAAATACTACTATGTGAGATGTGATATAAGGCTGAGTTAATGTCTGGGAAAATCCTTAAGTGTGGTTTCAGTCCTACTCTGAATTGAATTTCTTGTTAGCAGGGCATTTATATTATTATTCAGTTTGAATGGGATTATCTGATTATATAATTTTAACACAACAGAGGCACACGCCTATATCTGTGAGTTGGTCAGTATAACCTTTCTGCCTTGTGATATGTGAAATGAAAAGAACTTATCACAACTGTCAGAATTCAGGATGATTTTGCAGAGCCAGGAGACAGCAAATAGAGCTGATATGCCCATGTAAGCAGTAAAGTGTATATTAATAAGAAACATCACAGTGTCACTTTTCAAAGTACACTTTTTAGTGTAGACCTTCACTCAAACTTCTTAAGTTTGTTATTTTAAGTGCTTGTTACCACAACCTTATTACTGCATTACTGTATTTTTTAAAAGCAGTTATTGCAACTTTGCATTAAAAAACAAGAAACAAAAAAAAATCAAATCGGTAAGATATCATGCTTTGATAGCTACAGGTGAAAATAATGTTATTAATGCTAGATATTGTTTCTGAACATTTAAGATGTATAATATATAATGTGAATTTATATCTTAATTTTTATAAATACATATCAAGGAAAGTATTTTGAATAAAAGCTGCAGTAATTATGTAACAAACTAAGTCCAACAAGTATAATTCACAAATGTGTCAAAGGAGTTTGACATTATATACTTGCTCAGTGAAACAAAAACATACTGAAACAGCATTTCAAAATTGCATAGCATTCAATTATTTTTATTAATATACATTATGTTCTAATAACCAATCTGTAAATCAAATTAGATCCATATGGGTGAAGAATGACAGCTCCACATAGCAGTAAAACACCAGCATTGTTTTTATACACCTCTTTTTCTCTGATAATATATTAATTTAATTAGCAGAGCAGACTGACTGGCATTTACCATTATTTGATGCTGAGTGGATACAATTTGTGACTGCTGGCTTATAATCAAGTAGGCAAGAATTGTGTACTTAAGAACTTTCATAATGATTTCCTATGCTTACATTATGTTAACCTGCCAAACATAGCTCTCCATTCTAAACCCATCTGGTTGACATTGCCAAGATCCATCTTAATTTACTGAGTATAATCAGTTGTCAGGTGTAGACTGATTCTTCAGTTGTCATTACAAGTGTCCAAGTACACTAAGTTATTTAAAAGCATTTAGAATCAAACCAGTTAGCAACTTAATCTATTCTAATATCTATTTGGGCTTTTAGATATGGACTCTGAGACAGCTCACTAATCATTAGATAAGTACCTTTCAAAGAGGAGGCAGTTCAATTGAATGAGATAAATACCTCCTTATATTAATCGCCTGATAGTAATGTGAAAAAATGATATTTTTTAAGAATTCCACAATATTAAAATTTGGATTAATGGTACATCTACACAGCAGCCTCATTTCGAACTATGCTAATCCAAAATAGTTTATTGTGAAATAGTGCTCCTGTACTCAAAAATGCATTTTGAAATAGCACTCAGACATTTTGAAATACAGCATCTACATGCATAGGCTACGTTTACACTGGCCCCTTCCCTTTGAAAGGGGCATGCAAATGCGGCAGGTCAAAAATACAAATGGGATGCTGGTTTGCATATTCAGTACTTCATTTGCATAATAATGACCATTTGCCATTATGGACGAGCTGCTTTCGAAATGCAAAACAGCCATGTAGATGGGGTTCCTTTAAAAGGAAACCCCACTTTTGAAAGTACCCTTTTTCCTTCTGTTGGCCTTACACTAGGATAGAGTCCATCCTTGTGTAAGCGTGTTCTTTATCCCTCCATTCTTTATTCCTAGATGTATACATTTACATTTATCCATATTAAAATGCACCGTGTTTGCTTGCATCCTGCTTTTACTAACTAATCTGCATCCCTCTGTAGCAGTGACCTATCATATTCATTATTTATTACTTCCCAAATTTGTGTGCCATCTGCAAACTTTTTATCAATGATGATTTGATATTTTGTTCCAGGTCATTAATAAAATGCTAAATAGTGTAGTGCCAAGACCTGGTCCCTGGAGGATCCCTCTAAAAACACACATATTCTATAACAAGTTGCTTTTTTCTATTACACTTCTAGCCCTATCAGTTTGCCAGCTTTCAATCCATTTAATGTGTGGTGTGTTAATTTAATATCAACCTTTTTTTATACAAATAGTCATACTGTACCAAATCACATGCCTTGCAGAAATCTAAATATATTACACCCACACTGTTACCTTTATCAGGTGTCTGCAACCAAAATAGCAAGAAGAACTTATATAACAATTTATATCAAAGGATTTATGACCCATGAGGACCGCGACAAAAATGGGGATAAAATTCTGTTGATTCATTTTCAGGGAGGGATAGCTCAGTGGTTTGAGCACTGGCCTGCTAAACCCAGGGTTGTGAGTAGAATCCTTGAGGGGGCCGTTTAGAGATTTGGAGCAAATATATAAAAAAAAAAAAAAGATCTGTCTAGGAGCCTGCTGTGAGTGTGGCAGACCGAACTTGATGACCTCTGAAGGTCCCTTCCAGTTCTATGAGATAAGTATATGTATATCTCCATATAAAATACATTTTTTCAAATTCAGTTACAAAATCAATACTTCACGAACCGCAATGCATGTGAATATGAGACAGTCCTTAATAAGTAACATTAAACCATATTTTTGTCACCCCTGTTTTAAGAACACTGCACACACAATGATTTGTACTTGTTGGAAATTTGTTATGCCCATCTTCAGGCTTTCCCTGCCTCAGCCTCCAAATCTGCACCCCCATCCCCAAGCTTTACCCCCCATATCCCACAAACCCATCCCTCTCCCTAAGCCTAACCCCTCTCAGACCCAAACTGCTCCCCGTCCCCAGGTTCAACTCCTCCCACAAACTACCCCTGCCCCTGCCACCCCCAGGCTTAACCTGCCTCAGCGGACGAGCTTCTCCAGCTGCGTGTGCTACCAGTGCTCCTCCTCTGCCACCAGCTCTCTCCCACCGGTCCTCCGTCCATCTCCTCAGTGAGGCTGTGCCCCTTCTGCTCATTTCCCCCACCTGTAGCGTGGGTGGCTCCCTGCCTTGCCACACTGAAATAATGGATCTAAATTAAATTGGTTTAACAGGCAGATCCTTTCTGCTGGCCATTAAACCAATTCAGTTTAGTTCCATTATTTTAGCTGTAGCCAGGCAGGCAACCACAAGAGGTGTCAGCATGGCAATGTCTGGAGCTGCAAATGACTCCTTAAAGAGCCATAGGTCGCCCACTCCTGCATTTATCAACCAAATTTGTAATCACATCAGGAATAATTTAGTCTGACATGCTTTATTTTCCACAAACCTTTGTTTATTGTCATTAATTATATTACATATCCTTTATTCTTTATTCACCAAGTCCTATATCAGACTCTCCATTTTCCTGAAATGTAAAAATGTGAGGAAGGGTGTGATTTCTTGTGTGTGGTATGAGCAGCAGTTTCAGTCATTTAGATGACCTCAAATTTTGAAGTTCTTTTTCAGATCATTATGCTCCTACAACAGCCTAGCTTCTTTTTTGCATGGAAACATAAATCCCCCAGAAGCAATACTTTCTTTCAGTCCCAGATGGATGTTCCTGCCAAACTCTTTTCATAGGTCCACATGGAACAAAAATATTTGTAATTGCCAAGAGCTCATGTTTTATATATTGAACATATATGGAATCCCATTTAGTCTTAATGTATTAATAGGAAAAGGGCTCATTTGTATCTAATAGTTTGCATATGTAATATATGAAAACTGCTGTGCTATCTCTGTGTGTGGAACAGTATACTTTTCTCATATTGAGTGGTTTTTAATGCATGAATGGGGTCACTGTTATCTTCCTAACAGTGTCAGTATTATCATACACTGAGGAAAATGCTATCCCTGTATTGAAGAGCTCGCAATCTAGAAGGGCAAAGACGGATGAAGAGTGGATGTATGACTGTATAACATAAAGAAATACAACAGAGTGGAAATTGCACACTTTCTTGTTAATTCCATTTGCAATATAAAATTGCCAACTCATAACCATTAATCATTAACAAAATTCCAAAACAGTAAAACTGATGGATATTTTTGCTTAAAACAAAATCCACAAATTGCCTACCTGCAGAATTAAGTGCCTAAAATCTCCAGTCTACAAAGATGAGGGTAGTAAGCACTACACTTGCTAATGAGTATTCATAGGATCAGTTCCGTACATTACACAGAAACCGAACTTCATTGTTTTGACTTGAAGATCAGCGCATACATAGATTTTGAGACTTTATGCGCTGAATTTTGCTTTTAAGCATCTAGTCAGTTCAGTGATGTGTTAGACAAGACTTTTTGTAAACCTCGTACAAAATTCCCACTAGCTGTTTGAAAGGAAAGTTGAGTAATTTCCCTGTCTCTGATCATTCATACCTGGTGCGGGTAGATAGACACACATTAGCTCTGTTTGGGCAGAGTAACAGTTTGAAAAGGGTGACGGGGCAAAGGCTTGAATTAGCCAAGAATGTACCTAGGGAGTCTAGATGGGATTACCCAAGGAATTCATCAAAGGTGCCACCTCTGCTGTTCTGACTGCACTACTGTTTTTAAAATGTTAGCTTGAGCAGAGCTCAGGCATACCTGACTGCAATTTGCAGGTGTCCATAAAATCTGTACTTTTTCTTTTTTCTTCATAAGATTCTCCAGTAAATTCACATAATGATACTGCCAACTTAAAAATCACTTCTGTTATTACAGAAACACTTGTGGTTATTGTGACTGAAAGGGGCTAGGAAATAAAATATTTGTCTTTGTTCTTCAGTGTGGTTTTTTTGTGCTTTTTTTGGCAGTGCCTGTGTATTGTCATGTTAGTTATTTTAAAGGGAAAAGCGGAACACTCCTGTGGTGGTTTTTTTTTAGGTTTGTTTTTTTTTTTGAACTTGCAGCCCCACCTGATAGGAAAGAAGTGGGGCAGAAAGATAGAAAGCTGAAGAAGCAGAGCATGGGAGAAAGAAAATCCGAGGTTGCTGTATACTGCAGCAGAACTGAACACTTGTCGCCACCAATCAAAGACTGAGCTAATCTGCAAAGCCAGGAAGAGGCCACTGCAATTGCCACTAGAGGCCAGTCACAGGCAGGTGGCTGGTCTCTGAAATTACTTGACTCTCTCCCTGTGTGCACTTCAGAGAGAAAGGGTTTTTGTTGTTTCTGTTTTTTGGTGGTGTATGGCAGGGAGAGACCTTGGATGGATCTTGGACCTTGTGGGGGCAGCGGGTGGACAGTCTCATCTGGGTGATATCGTAGAGAAGTGGAAAACAGGTGTTTCTAGGGCCATACTGATGGTGAAGATATAGGAGGAAAGCAAGGCAGTATATACTCTTAGAATTGTCTTTGAGAGAGCGTACTTAGGAAGGACATACTGGGAAATTCATTCTCTGCTCTTCCTTATCTTTGATGGTTAAGTCACAGTGTGTAGTATGCAAGTTATTTTGTTTCACCTGTTTGTATGGATCATTCATGCAGCAGCAAGGGAGAGAAAAGCACATTGACAAAATAACAAAGATTGACAGGGTGGCCTATGGACAGGTGTAATTCCCGAAAGTACATTTTTACCTTACTTGTTTAAAACTGAAAAGATGATGTTGATATAATGTGTTTGTGAAGTGATGCTGACTGTGTCATTTGTTACAGTTTGCATCACTGTTTTTGTTCATGGAGGAAAACAAATCAGTGGATAATCCAGTCCTAGGACTGGGAAGATGTGCATGGATGTTCCCGTAGAAATATTGATGTATCACTGAATTAGTTTTAAAACAATTGTTCTAACAAGCAGTGTAACTGTGGAATAAATAGGACTGGATGTATATTATGTGATTCCTTATACTGTTTGGATAAACTCTAAATGTACACAAAAATACCAGGACTGCAATTTTTTAGCCTACTGTTCTGAAAATAGATGTATATTAACAATTTTCTCTAAAAAGTTTACTCAGTCCTAACACAAAGCACTGCAGATATCAACCGCTATAGTGGAAAAGATAGTTTTAATTATTTTGCTGTTATGTGAATTATTAAAGCAGTTGATTTGAATATAAGATATTTTACTAAAGTTTATAAATAGTTGTGGAGAAAAGGTGTTTTCATAAACTTGTTTAACATTTTACCTTAGTTTATTTGAGCTATAATTGTATTTCCTATAATGGTCAGTAAATAGGCAACAAATTGTTTGTCTCTTGAAAAAAAAAAAAGCTTTGAAAAGTAGGCTGTTTTTTGTAACCTGTGGACTGTTTCCATTTAATTGTAGGATTCATGCTGAGAGTATAGAGAGTCATATCCCAAGTTAAATACAAACAAAACAGCAGGATGTTGATACAACTGTGACTTCCATAGGAAGTAGTTAGAATGGTAATGTGGTCTCCTTCTAAGGTGGGTGGAAAGTCTCCTGTGGCAGCCTTTTGCCCCACAGACCTGTAGCTCAGCATGCCTTGACTAACTTTTTTGACACCACCTTGCAAACACCATAAAGATTAGAGGCACCCAAATGAAGGCTTTGTTCTCTAGAACAGCAGTTTGCTTGACCAAAATGCAGAGATGTTTAAAAAAAGAAAAAACACTAAGGGAACAGAGGACAATAAAATGCTTCTTTTTGTGAGAAAAGTATGAGGTAAACTATTTACTTGGCAGACTGTCTCAGTCATTTAAAGACACATGACTATCATCCCATGTCTGTTTAGATGAGAGCCCAGTAATAATGCCTTCAGACTGAACTACTATGGTTTCTTGATTACTTTATTTGACAAAATATGCAATATTTGATTATTCTTTCCCACAAGGAAGAAAGAGTACCATCTCATTTCATTTGTTCAAAGTTTATAGTCATAATTTGTTTTCATAACATGATGGAACCTGGGACTGGAATGTGATTAGACCAATTCAGGAAATCTTCAGAATATGAAAAAGGGGCAGTATTATGCCTGGTCTTTGCCTGTGTATTTCTAGGGCAGAGAATGTGCAAGGAGCCTCTCTCACAACTTGTGTTCTCTTTGCAGCAGTGGAGCACAAAAGCAGTCTTTTCACTTCGCAAGAGTTTGACATGTATAGACCAAAAATAATGCCTTCCTCTTCACTAAGGAATGACTGCAGTGCTTTTTTTCTATCGCGGAGGGCAATGCTGTTAAGCAATGTGTGTGCACTTGGGGAAACTGAGGCACGACACAAATTTTAAATTTTTCTTGATTTTTTGCCCCCGAGACACCTAACCACACCCTTAGAGATGCTGGTAGAGTGTCTCACTGGATTTTACCCCGCAACCCAGAGCGGTGTACACGGTGGTCGCTCACAATGGGGTTTACAGGGTTGTGGTAGGATCCGCAGAAAAATGGTGCTGAACACTGTCTGTCCTGAAAGAACGAATGAGTCCCTTTAAAGGTGCAACCACAAGAGGAATTTATTAAGGGGAGAGGAATTACACACGAGGATAAACCTAAATTGACAGACTATAGGTTTTCCCTTTCCTCTACTAGTTTTTTAGCACAGAGTTTGTCTGTTTATGACACCAGCCCTTGAATTATGTAAAACTGAAATGAGCAGCACCCTCAAAATGTCCCACTACTTACAGTGAATCCCAGGAATCCCATGACGTCTTCACTGAGTGCTGTAAGGGGAAAGTAGTTAAAGCACAATATTACACAATCCTCTTTTATAGAGGTGCCAGTTAATGGCAAAGAATAAGAAGTAACCTGCTGCAGGGAGTTATTCCCTCACAGGCAGGGGAGAGAGCCACGAGGCTCTCAACCCTAATTCCGGAATCACCTCTTACGATGATCTGGGCGCTCAACCTCCTCTCAAACAGGGGGGAGCAGATGGAATGGGACCACCTCCTACGACAGTTCCCGAGGTTTGGGGTTGCCTCTTACGACGACTCCCTTAAGGATCGCCTCTTATGACAATTCCTGAGGTTTGGGGTCACCTCTTACGATGACTCCCCAGATTGGACTGCCAGTTAAACAGCTAGTCCAAGGTAAGAAGCACCTTTCACGGTAGTTTCCAAATACAATATCCGTCCCTATTATGGGTCAGTCAAATTAATCCTTGCCTCTTATTGGCGAAGTAAATTATGCTTTTAGAATACTCTGAGGGTTGAAGGTATCTCGGGCTGGCTATAAATAGCACCCCCTGTGCTTTACATGGGCTAATAGAAACAAAAGGTTACACAGTTCGAATTGTTTTAGCAGAACTGGGGCAGTCCCAGCCTACCACCTATAATGCGTTGCTGCTATTGGTTAGCACATCCAGCAGCAAGCAAAGATACAACAATATGTGTAAAACACACACATTAACCAGGTCATTACAAGTACATTTGATTGTTACCTCTCCTTCCTTAGCTCTGTTTCCAGGCGCTGGGCCTGCAATCGCTTCTTTCAGGAGCTAGGAAAGTATGGCTGCACAGGCGCGTTTTTACAGCACCGCGCTAGGCCTGACAGGAAAGAGGATTGAAGAAAAGAACCAGGAGGAAAAGAACCAACTTGGGATACAAAAACCTCCTGTAACAAATTTGCAAATAAGCAAGCAAATTTGTAGTGATTTCAGAACGGCCTTAGTTCTCCCCACCGGCCACGGCAATGGTCGAGGAGGAGAAGGGCAGGACCGCTGCTGCGGTTTGTCCCTGTCACAGGGCGCACGCTCGTTAGGCAGCGTCACCTGCCGGAACAAACCCTCCGAGAAAAACCGGAGCCTTCAAAATGGCTGCAATCAGGAGCTCTTTTTTGTCCCTCGATGACTATGGGCGCAAAGTCTGAGTTCCTGAAGGCGTCCTCTTTGGGTCTTCGACGTCCCTTGGTGGCTGGGGTACGATGACTGACACAAAGCTTGTCACCTTCTTTTCTTCTTTCTTCTTCATCTCAGTCCAGGTCCAGGTCCCCAGAAGGAGTGCCAGCAACGGCCTCAAGCTCCTAACTTTATAGGGCCTGTGAGGACCTGTTTGAAGTCCATATTGCATTTTGGTTGCCATAGCAACCGAGGAAAGCTATATGTTACATATTCAGTAGGTATCCAAAACTAACCAACTAACTATTAGGCTTTCAAACTATAACTTATACATATTAACTGCCCCTCATAAATATTTACACCAACTGTCATTTTCTAACTGTCATTCTTGTTTATTTCATTCTAGACAGTTCTATATGGTGTTTTTCAAAGGGGATTTTTTACAGTAGATTTTTATAAAGTGCTTCTATGGGCCTGATAGGGAACAAAGTCATGAATTAAACAACACAGATGTTAAAATGCTCAGTTCCTAAGGCTTTTGGTTAAGATGTGGGGAGAAACACACAGACACCACAGCCCATGGCCAGGGACATATCAAGCACCTCAGGTGAGGATATTTCAACATTTTCCCCCACCAATTGTATGGCTTTCACACAACAAACTGAATGACAATGGTTCAACGACCTACAGTATGCAGTTCTAAAGGATATATTATAATCATTTTGACCTAGATTGATTTCAATCAATCATACCAGGACAACTAGAAAAAGTATAGTATCAGTTTATTAATCTGGATGCTTCATAATTAAGGGAGTGACTAAGTATTAGCACTGTAAATATGGAAGCTTGGATTCTAGGGGATAAGATCCTCCTTCAAACAGGTGCTGGAAAATGATTTTTTTACTGTACTGTATTGATCATCATTTTCCCATTGTGAGACACTATGCCACAGGGTTGTAGTTATAACAGGATTGAATTTATGTTGGCATACATCATCGTCTTCCTTTTGTAGCATATTTTAATCTGCAACATTCCTAAGGTATCATTCATTCCAGTCGGAAGGGTTTCTTTTCCACTGTGGGCGTGACACTCCAATTGTGAGATAAATTAGTGAGCCATGTGTATTTTCAAGTATATGCAAGGCTGCTCTGTGTGTTATTTTCTGCACTTGTACCCCCTTTACAGCATATTATTACTAGAGATCGTGTTGCCATTATTTCTGTGGTCATTCGTACACCCTACATCAGTCAGTCTGGGGGAGCAGGTGGTGTAGATTTGAAAATGAAAAGGTTTTATGCTTAAGTGATAATTTCTGTGGGAAATTCCACAATCAGTTGTGGTGGTTTAGGGATGATTCTGCTGCATGAACTGACAAACCTCACCACTCCCAATGCACCCAGCCACATCCACCCCAACCTTGCATGCTGAAACAGACAAGTGGAGGGTCTTCTGCAGAATCTGGGAAGAAAGGGGATGCAGATGCCGCTTGGGCTTTTATTATCCCAGTCATTTTTTTTCACACTCCTGTAATCATCTCTCTTATTACATAGGGAATATTGCCCATTTGTTCCTTCTCTATTTCCTTGTCAGAGAAAGTGTAAAGAAAACCCTAAAAACAAACAAACAAAAACAAACAAAGAAAATCCCAAAATAACAACAAAAACCTGTTCTGTAATACCCTTCTTCATAGCATTAACTGCTTCCAAGCAGTAGAAATTGAAGTTTTTCCATCACATGGCAACTTGTCTTATGTTTATTTTGAAAAGAGAACAGATCAATCCCAACTTCAGAAATCTTCATGGTCTTTTATATTTCAGACTCCAGTATGAATTGTACCTCCTATTCTTCCAGGGCCTCCACTGACATTCCCTTTCTCTCTTTAACGTTTACATTTTCAATCAGGTTTTCTGTGCTCTTAAAATATTTATTTTCTCTCCATAAGTGGGTAGTGTAAAGCTCTCTCCCACACCGCCCTCATGGGCTGGAACAGGCTGACTGACCTCTTGTTAATAACCTGATGATTTTTCAAATCTCTTTTCAAGAACCTGTTACATGAAGTCAACTAATGCATGCTGGAGAGGTTAAAGATCATAGCTCCGAATGCCCTTTCGCTTGTACTATTGACCTGCAGGGAATACAAGAGTCTGCATGATGGCACAAGTAGCAAAATGATAGTTTTAACATACAGATTGTAAGAGAAAGGACTGAGACAAGTGCCTGTCATAGGAACTAAAATACTTAGAGGATTGGCAAAACTCATATGGTAAAACCTAATACAGTATAGCTGCATCTACACTACAGTCCTGTTTCAAAAGGGGAATGCAAATGAGGCAAATTGGAAATGCAAATGAGGTGCTGATATTTCATGCTTCATTTGCATGATCACATTTTTGAAAGAGTCTTTCGAAAGAAAAAGAGAAGTGTAGACAGGGTTCTTTTGAAATAAAACCCTGTTTTCAAAAGCACCCTTCTTCCTAATTTCAAGAATCACATAAAGGCTGTGTCTAAACTAGCATTCGTCTTTTGAAAGAGGCATGCAAATGAGGGAAGTTGAAAATGCAAAGGAGGTGCAGATTTACATATCTTGCACCTCATTTGCATATTCTTTCAAAAGAGCTTATTTCGAAAGAAGAAAAGAAGTGTAGGCGTGGCTCTTTCAAAAGCAATACCCATCGTCGAAAGAAACCTTCCTTAAAAAAAAATTCTTTTGAAGATGGGTATTACTTTCGGGAAAAGCTGCATCTATACTGCTTTTCTTCTTTTGAAAGAATAATATGCAAATGAGATGCCAGGTATGTAAATCTGTGCCTCATTTGCATTTTTGATTTCCCTCATTTGCATGCCTCTTTCGAAAGAGGAATGCTCGTGTAGATATAGCCAAACAGTTTTTCCTTTTTTTGTTTACAGGTACTGAAGTCTGCAAACCTTTCTTGTGTAATTTAAAACTGTTATATTTTCAAGAATGATTCAATTTTAAAAACAATCTAATGCCCAAAGGGGAGCCTGTTGTATACATGTTCACCCTCTTTGGGTTTATCACTCTACTTGTTCTTTAATTCTTTTTCCACCCAGAAGTTTTGGGGTTGAATTTGCAAACTTGCATTATTTGAGTAATGTCTAAGAGCAACAACTGTGATAAGGAATGGAAGTTAAGGATATAAAGACAGGGAGGCTGTGAAGAGTGGGTTACATTAGCTGACTAAAGGAAAGGTATGACATAAGGCTGTCTCTACACTAGCAAGTTTTTTTGGGAAAAGCCGGACCTTTTTCAAAAAAATCCTCAGAGAGTCTACACACAAAATGCGCACTTTCTATCTGAAATTGAAAGAGTGTGGACTTTTTCTGGTGGCTGTCTTCCTCTCTCAGATCAGGAAGAGTGCCTTTTTTTGAAAGATTTTCCAAAAAAAAGAAAAAAGGGAAAAAAAAAAACGTGTAGACAATCTGCGGACCCTTCTTTCAAAAGAGCAGTCCTCATGGCACTGCATTTTTCAATCCCTGGCTCATTCTTTCCAAAGAGGAGGGGCTGTGTGGAGGCTCTCTATTGAACAGCAGCTCAGTCTTTCAATATGCTTTATTGTGTGTGGATGTGATCTTTCAAAAGAAGTTTTTTCAGAAGATCTTTTCCAGAAGAACTTCTTTCGAGGGATCTCTGTAGTGTAGATGCAGCCTAAAGGTATTTCTACACAGCAGCCTCATTTTGAAATAAGCTATTCTGAAAGAACTATTCCAAAATAGTTTATTTCAAAATAACACAGCTACACACAATTGTGCATTTTGAAATAGCACTTAGCTATTTTGAAATACAGCATCTACACACACAGATCCTGTTTCAAAATAGAGCCATTGGACACACTATGGCTTATTTGAAAATAGGTTCTATTCCCTCTCTTACCAGCACCTATTTTGAAATAGGTGTTATTCCTTGTAGAATGAGGTTTGCCAATTTCAAAATAAGCCAACTGCTATTTCAAAATTATTTTGAAAAGTGGTTGCATTGTGTAGATGCTAGGGTAGTTATTTCTAAATAACTTTGCTGTGTAGACTTACCTTAAGTGGCTGGTATTATGAGTGAGAGTGCAGAATCAGAAAGAACCACAGTTGCCTAAAATATCTCCTGTTTTTCCTGAGTATTTGTAGGAGGCAGTGTGGGAGAGGAAGGAAAGATACTGTAGGAAGGGGACTAGTGCTGCCTTCTAACTATTGAATTTTGACTAGGTGTTTGAAAAAAAATATCAACCAAGACCAAATATCAAAATTTTGCCTTGAATTTGGCAAATATGTGTTCTAAGCCTAATTGCAATGCTGCTTTAATTCAGGCTATCTGCATGCTCAATGTTTCATAATCTCTTAGTACAAATAATGCTATACAAAATAATATGTACTAATTGTGAATTGGGACGTGTGTGTGTGTGTGTGTGTATAATGACTGAATTATGCCTTATCTGCTGAAACTTTCTTATTATAATTCACACAGGCCTCAGTGACACCTAAGCGGGCACTGATTAAATGCAGGGTCCTGTATTGCTAACCTCAGCCAACAAACTGGTTATTATTTTAGCAGGTGTGTCTGTATGTTAGGCCTTCACAATAGGGTGGGTCAATGTTTCCCTTCTTCCAAGAAAAATCCTACATACTTGAGATATAGAACGTGAGAATTTGACAGTAGGATTTAAGAGATGAAGGCCTTGCCAACAATATGATTTTAGATTTAGTGAAAACTTGAATTTTTGAAATTGGAGAACCAACCAAGCTAAAGGGTACATGTTGTATAAACTAAATTGCGTATGAATTAATTTTGTTTAAACAGAAGTAAAAAAAAAAACCCTTCGAAATAATTTATACATATATATACATGAAAGATTTTTCTCAAATAAATGCAGCATGTAACATGCTGTTATTTGATGTCTAAATAGTGTGCATACTATGGAAAGATTTTAGTAGTCTTGAGTCAAATGAAATCTGTAAGTCATCTATTTTTATCTGCCTTAATACTTTGCATATCGTTTACTTAACATATCAGAAAGTAATGTGGAAACAGTGTAAATGTGCAGAGTAGTATACCTAGAATATTTCCACATGTATTTCTCAAGGTTAATTAATTTAAACTGCTAAAAGAGTATCAGCCTTTTAAAAACAAAAGCAAATTACTTTACTGTAATATGGTTTGTTACAGAAGATAATGGTGTGAGGTACGAAGTATATTTTGCATATATAGCCATTGTGAAAAGTGCAATCACACAACTGTGCTAAGGAACCCAGTGTTTAGCTAATAACACCCCTGCTTTTACTCCAGGACCATTCTTGAGCAGCAGCTACCAAATTATGACACATAGGCTACATCTACCCTAGCCGCTTCCTTTTGGAAGGGACATAGTAATGAGCAAGTTGGGAATATGCAAATGAGGTTTTAGGAAGAAGGGGCTTTCGAAGTCCGGGGCGGTCCTTGCGAAAGGCCCCTGTCTACATGGGCAGCACATGATTCGAAAGTGGCACTTTTGAATCTCACGTGACTGGTATTATGCTAATGAGGCACTGCATATTTGTGGTGGTGCCTCATTAGCATCTTCCCAACTTGCTCACTACTATGCCCCTTCTGAAAGGAAGGGGCTAGTGTAGATGTAGCCATAGTGGAAGGGCCGTTTATGGTAGGAATTAAAATGAAATCGTCCAAATCCTATTAGTTTATGGTCTCTAGAGTAGTAAAAGTCCATGGATTAACCAAGTACTATCATCTTGACCTTCAATAACATTTAAAGCGCTGATTTTCTATTTTATCCTACTTGCAGGATCCTGACCCTGGGTCAAGCACAAGTTAAGAGGAATATCATAAGCTCTGTCCTAATTTATGTACAGCTGATATAAGTGGGTGGCATAGCCATCCCCACCATTGGAGGTATATGTCAGTGGAGATTTTCCTTGTGGATACAGAGGACTGCATTGGTCATTTGTGGCTGCTTTAAGAACCTTAGTTATCAGTAGCCTCTAATTTTTCGTTTAAGGAAACCAAACTAGGAATCATGCCCACTTCTTGCTGTGGCATCTAAAAAGAAGACCCATAGGGCTGCCTCCAGACAGTAGCAAGGGGCAACCTAGTAGTGTTGTAGATGTGTGTCTCGGAGGAGCAGAGAGTATCCACAGAATCCTGTTTTAATTACAGGGATGGGAAAGGAGATAAAAAAAACCCTCTATATTGAAAACATTTTTAATGTGGGGCCCAGATTTGAGGTATGGGGCCAAATTATACTGTATTATGTAGGTATAGTTTCAGAATAATTCCTAGTTTTCAGTGAAATTACTCTGAATTTATATCGGTGTCAGTTGTTCATAGGCTTAGTTTTCGATACCTACCAGACTGAGAATGCTTTAGAGAAAAGGCATTCAATGACAGGTGGATGAACATTCACTGTCTACGGTGATCTCACTTGATAATCCATTAGCACCACAGAATGTTCCAGTGCTTAGTTATGTCTTGCTTTCTTTAAGTCAAGGAGTAATACTCATATTGTAGGGCTTGGAGGATAGGAGGTATAGAAGGAAATAAAAGGAAGCCATACTCTAGGTATGTCTATGCTAGAGTTAGCATGTGTAAATCCCAGCTTGAGGAGACATTCCCTTGCTAGCTCTAATCGAGGTAGTATGTCAAAAGATAGAACTGTAGCTAGGAAGAGGTAGTTTCTGAACCTATGAGTGTGTTGTGGGGCAGCTAGCGTCTCCTGCTGTCTGCAAGCACTGTAGGGTCCTGGCCCAAGACTTAGGTTCCTAGATGTTATACTACAACTTAACAATAATAATAATAAATATTGCTTTGAGCCCAGTGTAGCGAACTGAAAAACCTCCCACCAGTCACCAAAATAGTTCCAATTTATGTAATTTTTTATTATTTAACATTTTGGAGTATTACCATGCTTTTTATGGCTATTCCAAAAAGATAGACTCTGATCTTCTCTGTTACTCTTCTGTGTAGTCTGTTTGCAAATGGGGAATGAGCTATGTGCATGTCTGTGAAGTTTAGAGCATAGTTGGTGCAGTAAATGCAATGTGACTCAGTAGCATAACATGCTATGTAATTCAGTGGACATCGAGTACAATAGCATCCAAAGGACATCCAAAGCCTATACAGCATTGCAGATCTTCATATGATAGCCAGCAACCTAATACACTCTGAACAGAGCAGAAAATACACTAACATTTGTGAGCCAAAAAAGGAAGACTTTTGTCTATCAAAAATATTTAAACTTTTAGGCTGCATCTACACTAGCAAGTTCTTTCAAAAGATTTTTTGAAAGAAGGGGGCGCTTTTGAAAGATCCTGAGGAGCGTCTACACTCAGAAAGCGTTCTTTCAAAAGTAAATCAAAAGAATGTAGTGCTCCTTTTCAAAGCGCTCTTCCACTCTCTTTTCAGGAAGAGCCCTTCTTTCAAAAAAACCCAAAATCCATGCATAGGTGCTCCATGGGGCCATTTTTCCAATAGAGCAGTTCTCTTGGCACCTGATTTTTCAATCCCTGGCATGCTCTTTCAAAAGAGCGGGGGCTGTGTGGACACTTTCTTTCGAAAGAGCAGATCACTCTTTTGATCCATTTTTTTTTTGTGTGGATGCAGTTTTTCAAAAAAAGTTCTTTCAGAAGAGACCTTTTGGAAGGGCTTCTTTCAAAAAATCTCTGTAGTGTAGATGTAGCCTTAGTGTTCGTGAAAGAAATGTGATTTCTATCCATTTTTTTCTCTTAAGGCAGGATTTTTGTCACAGAACACTGAAATAAAACTGCTGAAACAAAAACACTGATTCTTTTAATGTTTTTGTGGGAAATCAGTTCTCTCTATTCTCCTTGTCCCCAACACACCTGGTTCCCTTCCACCTTTGAAAATAAAAAAATGAAAAACTAGGGATCCAATCTGACTAAAAAATGCCTACAGTATTTTCACAGTTGTATTAAGAATATGGTTATATTTTTTGCACTCTTAGCAAGATCTCCCTTCAGTGCTTTCATATAATAATGTTTTGTTTTATCTATTGTAAGCTCTTGTTAGAATATATCCTAAAATGAATCTAATTAACAGATGAAGTTAGGAAATCCCTACTGTAATTTGGGAACTAAATGAATGGGGGCTATCCGTATTTGATAAGCAACTTCTACTTAAGGTTAATGTAACTATTACCTCATTGGAATTGCAACTTTACACTCTTCACATCAAAACCTTTTTAGAATTCAAAATATGTGACAGAACCAGCTGAAGTTGAAAATGGCATTTTGAAATTCATGCTGTCTTTATTGATGCTGACTAGCTTTATAAATGTTTATCTTAATTATGTTTTATTGTGATTAAAAAGATTGCAGAATCTCTGCCATTCCAGTAAAGTGAGCTTTTTCATTTTTTTTCCAGGTGGGGGCAGGGTAGCTAGAATAGTCCTGCTCAAGAGAGAAGGCCCCTTGCTGGCCATATGAATCCACTTACATGTAAATTGCTTGTCTATATGAATTAAGGTGAAGGTTATGAAAGAACTGCTTTTCTGTGTTTACTATAGGATTTTTGACAGTCTCTTTCCTCTTTCAAGTAAATTTGGCTTAAGTCCATAGTCAGTACAGTTTTAAGTAAACTCCTCTTTTGTTACATTAACAAGGTTATAACATCACTGAAGGCAGATTTCCAGCTGCATCAATTGAGAGCTAAGCATGCAGGCTGAGAGGATAATTAAAACCTGAGGGTGGGAGAGTTCAACTATCAAGTAAAATTGGATAAAAAGCTAATTGTCCATAGCAATGTAATACATGTTTCCGAATACCTATGAAATAATGGTAAATAGGAGTAGTCTTTTACTGACTTTTGAACACGCAGACTGAAATTAAATTTCAGAGTACAACAAATATGAAAAATAAATAAAAAACTAAAAAAGTCCTTAAATGGTCCTTAAATATTTAAGTTATTCATTTAATAATATAAAGTTATGTTGCAGAACTTACTATTTTCCTAACTTCACAAAACAGGAAGTATTTTTATATGAGTTCAAGACGTATGATACAGTATATCAGAACAGGCTGATCAGCACTTTGTCAAAGTTTGTAATATCTTAGGGAGAAAGAAAGAAGTAGAGGTACATACCTTTGGTGACCTTCTAAAGATGACATGTAGTCAGGCAAGATGATACATTACTGCAAAATTTAAAAAAAACCAAAATGAGTTGTAATGGCAGCTTGTACTGAAGTAAATGAATTGTGAAGGCCCATTTGTTATTCATTAGGAGAAGCAGAGCAGATTACTGTTCTGCCTTCATAGGGAGCCTTTAAACTTAAGGTCATTTTACACTAGTACCCTTGTGGCACGGACAACATTTAATACATTTTTAACAGCTTTTACATTTCCAGAGTTTGCAACAGTACTGGTTGAGTCATTTCTGTAAGGAAGGTGTTTTAACATAGTTTAGAGTTACTTTGGAGGAAAAAAATAGGGGAAACAAAGAATTGGACTGATGAGGTGACTTTATATACCAAAGGACTCAGCATGCAGAGCTTACTGCTATGAAGTAATGCAAGCTGATTCCCCCTGCTAGAGAAGCAAAACCCTGGGGAGCAGCAAGTTTCTATAGCCTCATAGAACTATAGTTGCTTTATTCAGTGATTGCTCCCTTGGGGAAGGGAAAATCTGAAGAGGGGGATTTGAGGAACCTAGCTATTTTGTGTTGCTCAGGAGTCTGATGGAAAATGTTCAGCATTTCTGGATTGCTTTGGGGAAATACGAACACGGTTCATCATAACCAGTAAATGTTGCTGTGAGCATCCATGGTAAACAAGCCAAGGTAAAATCAAGTTTGGGATGAAGTATAGAGGGTTGCAGAGCAGAATAATGTTGATTGTCTCATTGGCTCTCACATTATGGTCTTACGCTGGGATAAAACAATCTGAGAATTTCTGTTCAACTATGCCAAGGGTTTAAATTCTAAACAAGGAAACCAGACTTAATTGTGTGATTCTTTTCCATATTACTTTTGTCCTAATAAATATTACAATGACTTGAGTTTTGATCATAAAAAGTTTATTTTGGGGATAGCTCACACTGCTGATTTTTCAGCAGAACTTAATGTTGATTTCCCTGTAAACTTCTGCTTGAATACTAGTGACACACAATGGTTTCAAATATGCTTGCAAACAAAATGAATCAAGAGAATGCTATTTTAAATATACTAATTATGCTGTTTCTCTGATTCCCTTCTCTGCCAGCAACCTTTTTCTTGTTCTGCACAGCATAGGTACTTCATTGTAGATCCAAAAATAATGTAATTGTGGCAGTGATATAGTCATTTTGCCATATTACTGTACGCTTTGCGCAAATTAATGGGAATTGACAACTAGCATTTGAACAAAAAAGTTCTAGTTAGGTACTTTTTCATGACATTTTGAATAGCAACTCATATTTTAAAGTTAATAAATATTGTCCCTTATGAACATAGCAAATTTAAATCAAATTTTAATATGCAGCAATATTGGGCTCTTTTGCTATGCATGGAAGAAAATGGAACCATTATAAGAGAACTTAGAAATTAAGATATTGTTACTATTATTAATTGCCTTAATTATTCCAGTAAAATTATGTTTCTTGTTATTTAGTTTGGAAATGTACCATCTTAGTCTTACTTACTAACTTCTAACAGAAGAGTATGACCCTTTTTTATCTTGAGATTTAAATTACAGTATTTTGACATAGTCTTCCTTGATTTCTGAGCTAAAATATTACTGGAGAATTGTTTTCAATGAAACTATTAGGATTGTGCTTAGTGTTAAAAAGTGGCTGGCACATACGAAAAATGTCTTACAGCTGTATATCCAACACCTGTCCTCTGATATTTTTGTGTGTTCAAACCACAAATATGTATGGCTTTGGTCACTTTACGTTGTTTCATCTGCAGGTGATGATAGAGTTGGGGGAAGGGTCTTATTAGCTCACCTGAAAGCAGAAGTCCTAGAGAAGTAACTGGTTTTTAAGGCCTGCTAGTTGGTAACCACTACCATAAAAGCATTCTGTGATGCACATACACAATAGTAATCCTGAGCAGGTCTGATATAAATGAGATTTCCTTACAAACTGAATATCTTTTTAATGTCAGTTATATTTCATTACCTGATATTGGTATTTAGTTTTTCTTTTAAGTTCAATGTTTGTAGCTTATTTGTCATAAATGTAGAACAAAAGTACTCTTAAGTGAGAATTCCAGAATGAGAATGTATTGGTCTGCATTACTTTGTTTGTACTGTGGCTGTAATTGAATTATGATAAATTACAGGAAATATAATTTTTCATTCCTTTGATGTATTAATTTTGGGCCAGATGCTCAGCTGAGCTTGACAAATGGGGAATTACAGGTGAAGAATTATTTGGTGTTTTTTTTGTTTCCTGGTGAAACTCAGTACCATACCAGTCCTTCAGAATAGGTTACAAGACCTATCTGAGTGCTCTAACCTGCATCCACTCTCAAAAGTCCCAAAGGGAATTTATAGCAAATGAGGATCATTAAGCGCTGTCAAGCCAGAGCTGGCTTTTGCCTCAGCCACATCACCTATGTCCCATGTGTAGTTAGGATGGTGGCAAAGTGCTGCTTTGGCATCTTGAAGATCCTCCTACACTAGGGCTATGTCTACATAAGAGACTTTTCCCATCAAAACTGGGCTTTTGTTGAGAAAAACCACAGAGCGTATACATACAAAATGTGCTTTGTCAACAGTTTGTTGGCAAAACCCAGCACATCTGCTGGCAGAGTTATACCTCTCCCTGTTCAGGTATAATGCCTCTCTCAACAATGTTCTGTTGACTAAACAGTTGTTTGATGCTCTGGGGCCATTCTGTCAAGAGACAGGGCTTTCCGGGTCACCGAGCAGCCCTGTTTACAGAGCTTCCAGTTGGCCATTCTGTCAAGAGAGGGCTGGGCAGTCTGCTGCTCCGTTAACAGAGCAGATTGCTGTTTCTATCTGCTTTTATGTGTAGATGCAAGCTGTTGACCAAAGTTTTGTTGGGAAGTCCCTTCTGACAGTCACTTCTGTCAACGGATGTTTCTCGTGTAGACGAAGCCTTGGTGTGTTTCATATATGGGTCTGGTTTACCAGATCAAGAATTGCTCTGCACTGCTGAATGGAGCAAAGAAGCTGAGCACAGCTCTATAATCAAAGCCGTTATTCCACTGATATGAAATGATCATTATACATCAAATGTATTTTAGGTAAAGGCTCTAAAATTTGGATGCTTATTCAAATTTCTTGGGAATACCTGGTAATAAATCATACAGGACAGGTCATCGTTCTTTCCTTAACTGTTTCCACCTATTTAGCAAGGCTGCTATCATCAGCCTCCTCCCGCTGTGTCTCAGACAGGCTTTTACTGGGGCTTCTCTCCTGCTGTGAGTTTTAAGTGGCAGGGACATGAAAAGAGAGTTGTCTGCTGTGCCTGATGTAAGGTGCTACAAATCCCTTCTTCCTTAGGAGGTGTCTTCCACTAAATCCATATCCAACTCTTGTTTATTGTGGAACTATATCCCCTCTGTAAAGAGACCTGTACTGAATGCTTGCTGCCTCCTGTGATGTGACATCTTAACCTTCTGTTCTTACTTACCTCACTACGTCCCTGACCTACTGTGGGGAAAGTGAAAAAAGTAAGCAAGCAAGCAAGCAAACAAACAAAAATCCTGCCCTGCCTCTGCTAATCTCATTGAGAGAGTAAAAGTTGCAAAGAAAAAAGGAAACTACCACAAGCCCGAGTCAGGTTATAAATCTTAGTTCTACTGTGATCCCATGGGCGGGATGGAATGCATTGATGATCAGTGACTGAGAGAGTGAGGGAGATTATTCCTTACGTCTCAACTAGAGTATTGTGTCCAGTTCTGGGCACCAGTTCAGGAAAGATGGGCAGACTGGAAAAAGTTCTGGGAAGAGCAGGTACATTGATTCAAGGTCTAGGAAACATGACTTATGAGGGAAGATTAAAAGAACTGTATTTGAAACCTTCTGTCATGTCCCCTCTCCGTGTTTCAAGTACCTAAAAAGTTGAATGAGGGAGAAAAATTACTCTCCTTAATCTCTGGTGATAGGACAAGAAGCAAGGCAGATTTAGGTTGGACATTACAAAAATCTTCCTAACACTCAAGGTGGTTAAACCATCAGAGGTTGCAGAAGCTCTGTCATTGGAGATTTTTAAGAGCGGGTTAGACAAACTGCTGTTGGGGTGGCCTAAATGGTGCTTGTTTCTGTGCTGAGTGCAGGGGACTGGACTTAATGACTCCTGATGGTTCCTTCCAGTCCTGTGATTCCAGAAGGCAGGGGCATAAATATCCTCCCTTTATGCACATGGCACATGTGCATCACTATCTGACCTACTCATTTCCTGTTTTTCCCCTTGGCTCTGCTCAGTGAAGTACATGTGCCGTTCCCCTCCATCATGACTCAAATGCATTAGTAACCCATCCTCTTTCCCCTGCTTCCCAAACAAAAAGTCATCACATTCAGTAGCAGTGAACACATTTTCTGTCTGGTGAGTTATTGAATGTTAAGAGATAACAGTTTGGTGAAGGTGTGTAAAGAAATTTCACTAACCCACAAGCCCACATTCTCCACAGGAGATAGGAACTTCAAGTGCCCCTTCAAAGGGAAGTTAATTTACAGTAGTGCTTGTTCATCTTGTTCATCCCTGTAATTTCTGATTACAGGACAAGGCATTTTGAAATAAGAATATCTTGAATATAGCACACGGTTACATGATTCGGAGTCGGGAAGAAGCTCTTCTGGACTCAAAATAACCCTGTAGAAGCGTGGCCCCCGGGGATCTCCTGGCAGAAAATCCTCCTTCTGGCAGCCCCATCTTCCTGGAAGTTTTCAGCTTCTTCTGGACTCTAAATCATGTGACCATATGCTAATGAGACACCAGAAACTTACATCTGCACCTCATTAGCATTTTCCAGGCTGTTCATTAGCATGCTGCTTCTGGAACAAGTGGCGTGTATAGAAATGGCCCTTGAGTAATAAAATATTACTACCCTGCATGTGGAAAAAGCTGCCTCTGGTCAATTTCTGGCTCCAGGGTAAATTCATGGTTTAATCCGACTGTCTTTGTTTCCCAGTGGCAAACAGATTTTGGACCCCTTTCAGTGTCCTCTGAAAATGTCAGCATGAACCTTGTTCCAGGAAAATGATTTTTTTATTGAATAGTTGCTGATACTCCCTAACGAGTCACTGAGACCTTTTTAGATAGCAGGTGTGTAAGATATGGCAATTTCCTGAAATATTCTTGAAAAAAACTATTGTTTTAAGTCATACTTATTGTTTTAAATCTGCTGTTGTGGTTCATGATTGATTGTAACCTCCCTAGTATGGAGATGTGATGTGAAGCCTGGGAATTCAAGGGATTACATTGAAATTTTGTCAGAAAAAATGGACTGCTGGGACAATAAATGTGAAGTAGGTTTCATGGGAAATACCAAGACAGAGGTGAGTGCATATCTCCCACTTACGCAAAAAAACAGCATTTTGCAGCTGCGCTCTCAGTGGGCGATTGTCTGCTGATTACCTGTTCCTAGAGGTTGAAGATCTAAGGTCCAAGCTGTATTAATAAAAACAGACTGACCTGTCCCATCTCAGTTCTGGTTCTGAATCGGAGACGTTCATGAAGTTAAAACCACAGAGAAAACCCATATGTAGTTTTGGAGGACTTACACCTACTACTGCCCAGGGTTAGAGTTGTGCTGACTACTGGTAAGCTTTTTTGTGTGTGTGTACATTCTTTTATTGTTTTTAATATTTTTTCTCAAATGGTTTTACCTTAAGACTAAAGGTATTTGCTTAAGGAAAGCTGTGTGACAGCTTGTAACTGCTGACGATTATTCTGTTCAGAGTCTCTGGAGAGGCTTGTTTAGGCATTCTGGCTTGCTGGGAACATCACAGCACAGACAAGGAAGTGTGCAGCCTTCAAAGAGTTCTCTCTCCAAGAAAGGTGACTGCTAGGAGCCAGAAGCCTAAAAGAAATATTCAGAGTTCTTGTTTCTAAGAAATAATAGCTGGGAAAAGAGCAAAATAAAGATAATGATTTCAAGAAGGGCAACTTTAGCAAATTTAGGGCATGGGTAGATAAGATCCCATGGGATACAAGTCGAAGAGGAAAAACAGTTGCAGACAGTTGGCAGATTTTCAAAAAGACATTATCAATGACACAAGAGCAATCTATTCCACAAATTACAAAGGATGACTATAAGCAAATAACACAAGTATGTTGGAGCACAATTAGAAAGGTGAGGTGATGACATGAAAGTTAGACATCTTCAAATCACCAGGACCTAGTGAAATGCATCCTAGCATACTCAAGGAGCTGACTGAGGAGATATCTGAGCCCTTAACTATTATATATGAAAAATCATGGAAGACGAGAGATTCAAGAAGACTGGGAAAAGGCAAATATAGTGCAATCTATAAAAGGGAAATAAAGACAACTCAGGGAACTGCAGACTAGTCAGCTTAACTTCTGTACCAAGAAAGGTAATGGAGTGAATAAGTAAGAAATCAGTTTGCAAGCTGGCAAATAATAAGATCATGTCAGACCATGAAATTAGCCCTGCCCCTGAAATCTAAGGAGATATTTTCTAGATGGAGCTACTATTTTGTGGATGCATAACTGAATAGATGACCATTCCCAGAGAGTAGTTATCAATGGCCAAAGTCATGGTTCTACAGGGATCCGTTCTGGGAGTAGTTCTTTCAATGTCTTCATCAGTGATTTAGATAATGGTATAGAGAGAATGCTCATAAAGTTCTCATATGATATCAATCATGGCATTGGTTGCAGTGCTTTCGAGGATGAGATGAAAATTCAGAATGATCTGGACAAACTGGAAAAATGGTCTGAAATAAATAAGATGAAATTCAAAAAGGACAAATGCAAAGTACTCCACATAGGAAGAACAGTCGATGACACATACAAAATGGAAGATGACTGTCAAGGAGGGTGTATTGCAGAAAAGGATCTAAGTGTCATAGTGAACCACAAGCTATATATGAGTCAACAGTACAACACTGTTGCAAAAAAAAAAATGGAAAAAATCCACCGTTATTCTGGGGTGCATTAGCAGGAGTTTTGCAAGTAAGACATGAGAAGTAATTCTTCCTCTGTAGCCTGCACTGATTAGGAATCAGCTGGAGTATTGTGTCCGGTTTTGGGTGTCACATTTCAAGGAAGACATGGACAAATTGGAAGAAGTCTAGCAAAGAGCACAAAAATTATTAAAGGTCTGGAAAACATGATCTGTGAAAAAAGACTGAAAGAAGTGAGTTTGTTTAATATGGAAAAGAGTCCTCAAAGGTTCATGCTAACAGTTTTCAAGTATCTAAAAGATTGTTGCAAGGAGGAGGGTGAAAAATTATTCTCCTTAAGCTCTGATGATAGGACCAGAAGTAGTGGTTTTAAATTGCAATGAGGGAGGTTTAAGTTGGACATTAGGAAAATATTCCTAACAGTCAGCATGGTGTAGCACTGAAATAAATTGTCAAGGGAGGTTGTGGAATCTTCAACATTGGGAATTTTTAAGAGCAGGTTAGACATATGTCAGGTATGGTAGATGGTGCTTAGTCCTTCTGCAAGGCCAGGGGAGTGGAAATAATGACCGCTATACCTTCCAGTTCTATGATTCTATAATATGGATAAGTTGTTTCACTATGTTCTTCGTGTTTTTAAAGCTTTATCATAAGATGGATCAGAAATCCAAAGCTTCCTACAAGAAGTGGTCCTTTCCAGTTCTATGATCCTATAATAGCTGCTTTCTGAATTACTGAAGTAACTCTTTTAAAAATGTTATAAACAGTTGTGTCAAAAGAAATCTGGGAACATGCCCTTTTTCCACCTAGAATGTAATATTATCACCATACACAAAATCATCTTGTAATCAGCTACATCTTATAATTTTCATAACGACTTTCTGGTATTTCAAATGATCCAGAGCTTGGAGGTTGCTGCATATTTACCTTGGGTATCTGTGGAGAGGGAATCACATAATCTGGTGTCACCTTCCTTAAGGAATCCCAGTTTTTCTGTCTGTGAATGCATATGACAACTACAGCCTGATTGATGTTTCTCAGTGCTCAGTGCAACTGGCAACAAATATGAACTTCTTTGTTCTGGCCAGAAAGTTCCTCTGGCTTGGCTCCTGCTTCAGAGATTTTTTAGATAAACTTTAGCTCCTCTCTCTCTGTTTCAATGGCTCTTGTCTCTTTGTAGAAAAATTAGACTGTGCTTTACAGAAATCTTGTAATAACAAAACAGTGCTCTCTGGGACATCTACAGTAATTCTAGCTCTCAGTTCAAATACAACATCTGATCAGATAGCAGTGCTATGCAGTTTTGACCTACCTTCTCCAGCAGAAAATTCCTGATAAAACACAGAATCCAAGGCAATCCTCCTGAATGTTTAACTAACATGTTGCCACAAATAGCAATCAGCAAATAGGCCTTTTGTCTTCTTCCACACACCCTCGCCAACTGGGGAATTATTACTTAGAGCCCATTAGTCCATATTAATGGTTACTGAATATGGTAAAACCACTGTAGAAAAGTGTACCTACTCAAAGAGAGAGGTTCTGAGCAATGTGTACTTCTCTGAAATATAACAGAGAGTAAGCCGTGCTAGTCTATACACTATCAAAACAAAAAGCAGTCAAGTAGCACTTTAAAGACGAGCAAAATAGTTTATTAGGTGAGCTTTCGTGGGACAGACCCACTGAGAAGTGGGTCTGTCCCACGAAAGCTCACCTAATAAACTATTTTGCTCGTCTTTAAAGTGCTACTTGACTGCTTTTTGTTTCTCTGAAATATGTTATCAGTAGACTCAGTGAATACTTGAAACATTTTTGTGAATATTCACTGGAATAAAAAACATGGTTTGTTTTAGCTCTGTGCTTCTTTTGTTTGAAAATATTTTAGCAAGGGAATTTAGAGGCGTAATTGTTTACAGAAACAGAAGATTTGCAATAAATGTTAGAGAATTTTGAACGCATAAGTAAGCATTCACATCAGGAATTTGATTCTAAGAATTAGGGTTCGTCTACACTAAGCAGAAGATGGACACTGCTGCGGTCGAACTTCCTGGGTTTGATTCAGTACGCCTAGAGGGAACCCTGAGGTTGACCCTGTTTCCTGCAGTACTCCTTGCAACAGGGAGAAGTAAGGGAAGTCAATGGAAGAGTTTCTTTCAACAAGCCCCCACTGTGGGGCCATGCTGGAAATTCGACATATGGTGTGTCAACTCCAGCTGCAAAATTCTTGCATCTGGAGTTACCTATCTTAGGACAAATTTCTTTTGTAGTATAGACAGGCCTTTACTCCAAGCCAGTCTGTGGGAAGAAGCAAGGAGGCAAACCTGGAATGCATGTGAATTAGAAGTGTTGTCCCTGCACTTTGCAGAACCCAGACAGTAAAAGAAAGGTCATGCTTTCTTTTTGGGGTTGCCACTTACCTCCTGCCCTTCCTATACACACAGAAACCTGTTTCTCAAGTTAAGTGATTCTTTCAAGCCAAGCGAGCTGGCACAGGTAGAATTCTGGGCTGCATCTTGGGTTCTGTTTTCACTCAGTCCAGTAACTCACCCATTTTAGAGTGACAAGTCAGGCTAAATCACTTCAGTGCTGATCATCCCCCAGTATCTTCCACCAGTGAACATTGCATAGTAGGTTCCTCAGCTGAGGAAAATAGCAATCCTCAGTCTACCCTAGAATCTTTTAATGTAGCAGTTCATCCCAAAGTATATTTAAATACCAACAGAATATATCTGACATGATGCAAGCTTTGTTCTGATGCATCACATAGTCCTAAAACACAAGTAGTCATACTGAGTTCTCGTGTATCTGTGCATTATTTTCATAAGCATAAGTTTATAGCAGCTGTGAATACTCAGGAGAAGAAGGGAACAACAGATTCCATTTCCTCTGGCGACTGCAGGAGAAATCTACAGTATTAACCTAAGAGCTGCGTCTACACGTGCACGCTACTTCGAAGTAGCGGCACCAACTTCGAAATAGCGCCCGTCACGGCTACACGCGTCGGGCGCTATTTCGAAGTTAACTTCGACGTTAGGCGGCGAGACGTCGAAGTCGCTAACCTCATGAGGAGATAGGAATAGCGCCCTACTTCGACGTTCAACGTCGAAGTAGGGACCGTGTAGACGATCCGCGTCCCGCAACGTCGAAATTGCTGGGTCCTCCATGGCGGCCATCAGCTGGGGGGTTGAGAGATGCTCTCTCTCCAGCCCCTGCGGGGCTCTATGGTCACCGTGGGCAGCAGCCCTTAGCCCAGGGCTTCTGGCTGCTTCTGCGGCAGCTGGGGATCTATGCTGCAGGCACAGGGTCTGCAACCAGTTGTCAGTTCTGTGTATCTTGTGTTGTTTAGTGCAACTGTGTCTGGGAGGGGCCCTTTAAGGGAGCGGCTGGCTGTTGAGTCCGCCCTGTGACCCTGTCTGCAGCTGTGCCTGGCATCCCTATTTCGATGTGTGCTACTTTGACGTGTAGACGTTCCCTCGCAGCGCCTATTTCGATGTTGGGCTGAGCAACGTCGAAGCTGAACATCGACGTTGCCGGCCCTGGAGGACGTGTAGACGTTATTCATCGAAATAGACTATTTCGATGTCGCAACATCGAAATAAGCTATTTCGATGTTGGCTGCACGTGTAGACGTAGCCTAAATGAGTTAATTCAGTAGTAGGACAGAGGTCCAGTAAATGGCTCAATGTTGAACTGTATACGTTTGTAAATATCTCAAGTGTCAGGTTCCTTTGGAAGTTAGGTGCATAGGATAGATGACCCAGGACTGTAAAGAGTATAGAATGAATGATAAATTTCTAGTGGAATGCACAATAAAAATCCATTTTCTGGAAAGGGACACAAACATTCCATACTAAAATGAGTGGAATTTGTCTGTATAACTTTCTGAGGAGAGGCAGGATTTAATATTTATTATAATCACAGGCTTTGGCATTGTGAATTGGCCCAAGGAGTTGCAACTCTATCAATTCTGAGTCCTGGTGTGAAAAACCACCAAAGTACATTTTCTAAAGGAAACTATCAGAAGCCATGATTGTGGTGGGCATTGTCAACAGCCACCTGGCCCAGATGGCTAGATAACAGAGATATCTCTTTATCCAAGCTCTTGGAAGTGCTAGATCTGACTTTGTACTGGATTGTAATGCTAGAGTCAGATCTTTTAGGGGTCAAAACAAGCTGACAGATGTCACTGGAGAAAAGCTTTTGATTAAATGGAGTTAGCTGCAAGAAGCTATGTTCATGTCACAGCTGGGCAGAGACAGATGTGCAGATGAATAATCAAACTTAACAGCAGACACCCTTAAAGGGCTGGTTAATCTGCCAGTAGGGAGTCTGTCTCTTTTCTTCCCACAAGTGCATGAGCTCATAAAAATATAAATGAACCCAATAGCAGCAAGAGCCTTAAGATCTGCGTGCTCATTAGTGAAATTTCAGAGACACATTTCCTGTGGCTCCATATCTTTTTAAAGCTTCATATATTTTAAAAAAAAACTTAGCAGGAAGTGGGAAACTTGTTCAAACAAATAGAAACTCCTTGCCCTGGCCCTGTGCCCCTGCCTCCCACCAGCACCACACACAACTTTTACTTGGCTGTATAAAACTGACAAGACTGAACAACGGACTGGTCGGGCGGGAGGGGGTGGGCAGTGGTGCCTGCTCTCTGGAGAGAGTGAGTGCGGGGGTGCATCAGGGCAGAGTGTTGAGGTGTTGGAGGGTGGAAGAATCAATGCAGGGTCCTAGTGGTATGGGGATCAGGACTGGGGATTGCAGGGTGGGAGGTGCAGAAGTCTGGGCAAGAGGTTGGGGTGGGTTGAGACTCAAGCCAGAGGGATGGGGAGTGTGCTGGTTGAGGGACTCAGGGCAGGGAATTAGGGTATGTTCAGAGGTGAAGGAGTCAGGGTTGGGGCCTGAGGATATGGGGTGCTCATTTGCAGCAGTCAGGACAGGAGGTTGGTGTGTGTGTGTGGCAGGTTGCAGGAGTTAAGGCAGAGGCCCAAGAGTGTGTGTGGGGATTCAGGGCATGTGGTTGTGGGGTGGGTATGTTTGTGTGGAGGAGAGAGAATGGAGGAAGGCCTCAGGACTGAGGCAGTCCCAGACCATGGCTGGAGCTCGGGGCTGTCCTTGGGCAGTGCCAGCTGTGGCGGGGCCACTTGGCTGGTGGATGGCTTCCTGCCACATGCTGCTTTTGTTCCTGCACTGCCCGGTAGCCAGCCAGCATGGTGAAAGAGAGACTGCACAGGCTTCCTTCAGTGCACTCTCATCTGGCCCCTTTAACCTGCCTGGCTGCATGCTGCTTAGCACAGTGCATGAGGCAGCCCCCCACACCAACCTGCAAGACAGCCCTGGGAGCTGGTCGGAGCCTGGCTGGGAACACTCCAGGCCTGCACCTGCAGTGGAGCACCCTAGTGCCATTTGATTCCTTCTTCCTAAATCAGTACTCCAGAGAGCATGGGTCGACCTTCTTTTCACCCCTGAGCGGACACTGCTAGATAGGTGATGAAGGGAGGCTAGGAAGATACCTAAAGATTGTTCCTCAAGGTAGGGGTAAAAGAAAGGGCTTGATCCTGCAAGTTTCTCCCAAGTCTGACCTTGATTCAGCAAAAAATTTAAGCATCTGCTTAATTTTAAGCATGAGTAATTCCATTGACTTAAATGGGCAAATCATATGCCTAAATGCTTTGCTGGATCAGAGTCAAAGGGCTGAGCACCTCCCAAAATCATGTCCCGGAGACAAAGGGCATGGAGGCCTAGAGCTGGATATAACATGCGCCACACCATTGAGTATTTTAGATTACACCGCTTCTCAGAGAGCACAGAAGTTTTGCGAGTTTGATGTTTAAATGGAGGCTTTATTTGTTATTTAATGCTGTATTTTTACATGTTTGATGCTATGGAATATATGTTCAGCTGACTGTTTTCTGTAAGATTTCTCCATGGGGTTAAGTTACAGAAAAGAAGATGATTAATCATCATGAGGCTGTAGAAATAGGGAGTCCACTTATGCAAGCCCAGTTGTTCTTTCTTACATTAGTAAGGGTGAAGTGGGCTGTATTTAGATTTAAATAAAGTTATGAAAATAGGTATCGTCATTCTGTGGGCAAGATTTTCCAAAGCACTTTTCTTTTTCTTTTCTTTTCTCTTTACTGTCTTATGTTATTGGATCACTCTAGTCAAAACATAAAGACTGCATCTACGCTAGCCCTCTCCTTTCGGAGGGAGCATGTTAATGAGGCAGTTCAAAAGATGTTATCGAGGTGCTGACATGTATTTGCAGCGCCTCCTTAGCATAATGGTGGCTGCGCTTGATTCAAAAGTGCCGCTTTTTAAATGCATGGTGCCTGTGTAGACAGGGGCCTTTCGAAAGGACCCCCTGATTTCGAAAGTCCCTTCTTCCCAAAACCAAATGGCAGAGCCTCATTAGCATCTTCCAAAATCCCTCATTAACATGCCCCCACTGAAAGGAGGGAGCTAGTGTAGACACGGCAATAGAGCCAGAGTTTTTCAGGCTTTATACACTCTCACAAATGGAGTTAGGAGTTCAAAGACCAGATAGAGTTGTGCTCCTTGAGCCACATGATGATAAAGATTATGTAAAGCTAATGTCTACATCAGTGCTAGTCTCTCTGTGCCTCAGGGCTGACATTCAGTAGGTCTGGAGTATATTGTGCATCCTTTGGTGGAGCAGATTCACTTTCCTCATGCTCTTCTAACATAGGTAATGATACCACTCCCAGAGTTGAGATGTGCTTATATGCACTGTTGTACACATTGACCATTGTAACAGACTACTGGCCAGAGAGCCTGAGCCAGAGCTCTGTCACACCAGGTCCATCCTAATAGAGTCATAGGAGCCAGCTGATAGCTGGCAACTGTGAGCCCCTGAGCAGAGGGGTTATATAAGGCAGCTGGGAGTGCAAGAAAGGAGAGAGACAGAAAGAGAGAGAGGGGGGAAGGGGAGGAGGCAGGGCATGGAAGGCCCTTCTCACCTCCCCTGTAGCTGGGTAACCAGAGGGGTTTTGGTGATCGACTTTATATAGGAGTGGTGGGAATTTTACACATAATAAAAGCACAGATTCCTGGAACTGGAGTGGTCTCTGCTGAGTTTGTGGAAAGTACAGAGGCATGAGGCCCAGAAGCACGAGAGGCCCCGCTACACCATGTTCATAAATAGGGCCCATGCGTTAATTAAATTTGCATTCTTTGCTATGTGAATTTTCAAACCCTTTTTCAAAACATTAAACATGTAAACTAGGAAGCACAGTGGGAAACCTGGGCAGTACAGCTGCCATCCTGTGCACTAGTCCGTGGGTGTGTATGCAGGCAGATAGCGCATGCTTCCATTGCATTCCTGCTATTGTTATTTGAGAGAGCTAGATTTTAGCTTGGGTGTTGATACACATGCTGCAGGCACACGTCTGAGTACCACACAGACTTACCCTACAGGAGAAGAAAAGAACTAGCTTATGTTCTTCCAGTCAGTCTAGTTCTTCTTCGAGTGTCTCCGTGGGTGCTCCACGTTAGGTGTCGGGCTCGCCCCGGCGCCGCAGGTCGGATCTTCCAAGCAGTTTCTGCCGGACTGCGCATGCGCTGGTGCGCGCCGCTCTCTTGCGCGCTCCTGGCCATGTGTGCAATCCGGTCCCTGCCAGTTCCTCTTTAACCGCCATTGGCTGCAGACGGAATCCGCTCAGGCTACAGCCAGAGTTAGCGTATTTAATGTTTTTAATTGTTTTAAAGTTTCTTCAGTCTTAGATTAAGTTAGTCGGTTGTTGTTTTCAACAAAAAAAAAAAACAAAACAAAGAAAGGGAAGGAATTCAAAGCTTCCAATCCTAGTAAGAAGCGGAGCATCGGAGGCCAGGAGCCTAGGGCCATTAACCCTCCTGCCGCGGCAGCCTTTATCCGAGAGGGGAACAAGCACAGAGAAGGTGCTAAGTACCCTATTAACAACTCAAAGACTCACCACAATGTCCTCTTCAGGATTCAAGAAGTGTGAGTCGTGCCGCGAGGCGATGCCAGCGTCTGATGGGCACAGTCAGTGTATAAGGTGCTTGGGGGGATCCCATGTCACTCAGAAATGTTCCTTCTGCGCCAACTGAACAGCCAGAGCAAGGAAGGACAGGGAAATGCGGCTGAAAATGCTGCTGTTCGACAAGGCCCTCCAGCCAGACGTGCCAGAGCGGCCGCAGCAGGAGAGACCCTCCGGGGCCCATAAAAGGAAAGCCGCATCCCTAACCCCATCAGTGCAAAAACGGAGGAAAATCTCCCCAACCCGATCCCTGCCGGCAGCAACAGCGAGCAGGACGGGTGGAGCGCACAGCCCCCAGCCACAGCTACAGCTGAGCGGCGGCAGCGCGGAGACGCACGTGGCGGAGGTTCAGCCTCCGATGATCAAACAGCCGCCTTGCACCGCAGGCAGGGCGGCGGCCAAGCAAGCACCGGAACCGGCGGCTCCGCAAACAGCAGCACCGACCCCCAGGGAACCGGCGGTGCAGAGCGCGCAGGCACGTGGCCTGCAGGCACCATGGGAGACCGCCCGCGCGGCACCGCTGAGGAGCGTGCCGAGCACGGTGCAGACTACGGGGCCGAGATCCCTGAAGCGTCAGGGGGGCGGAGCCACCCCCACAGGGGAGGGGAAAGGCAGCACAGAAAACACGGCACCGCAGTCCCTCTCCAGACAGGGCTGCAGAGCTGCTTTCTCTGAGCCCTCCGCTCATGCTGCGGACTCCAACGAGAAGGCGGGGGTCACCCCTAACCTATCCGGAGCCCCCATCTCCATTTCTACAGCCAGCCTCCCCATGGCTTGGACCACCTTCGCCCTTCTTGGGCTTCGAGCCACTTGAGTACTATCACAAATTGGTCTCTCCAGCGTCCCATGTCTCCAGAAGATCTCGCTCCCCCAGATGTAGGGGGTATGCACCAAGGGAGTGGTCCAGGTTACCATCCCAGGAGCAGTGCCTGTGTTGTCATGGTCGCCCCTATCATGCGGGGCATAGACACCATAGGCATACTACCAGGGACAGATGCCCACAGACGGTTCCGTATCCCCGAGGGCAATCGTGAACGGGGACAGAGACTCAGATATCTCAGGGGAAGTTGGTTCTGGAACCCCGGGATTTTCCCTCGCAAGCTTCTAGCGAGCGGATGTACCACCGTCAACAGGACCCGGAGGGGTCCAGAGAGGCGTACCCTAGCAGTTCCTCACTGTCCTCCCCGAATGAGGCTATGGCCCCGGGGGACATCCATCCTCCGGACGATCTCAAACAGTTCCAAGAGCTGTTTAAAAGGGTGGCCTTCACGCAAGGCATCCAGACAGCAGAGGTGCAAGAGAAGCACCATAAGCTCCTTAAAAATCTGAGACCTCCGGCCTCCTCTAAAATAGCCATACCGCTTGACGAAGCAATCTTGGAGTCCGCCACCATGATATGGCAGACCCCTGCGACTATTCCACCTGTCCACAAGAGAGCGGACAAGAAATACTTCGTGCCGGCGAATGGCATGGAGTTCCTATTCAGCCACCCGCAACCAAATTCTCTGGTGGTAGAATCGTCTCAACAGAGATCAAAAACGTCTCAGTTCAAAACAAGGGGAACAGACAAAGATGCTAAGAAACTAGAGCTGTTCGGCAGAAAGGTCTACTCCTCCTCCACCCTACTGTTGAGAATGGCGAATTACACAGCGCATCTAGTGAACCACAATTTTGACAACTACTCTAGGTTAACCTCCCTCATGGACTCACTTCCAGAGGACAAGAAGCCGGTGCTCAAGGCTATCGTGCAAGAAGGCTACACGGCCTCGAGGACGGGAGTTCAGATCGCCCTGGATGTTGCAGACACAGCAGCACGCTCAACAGCTATGGCAGTGGTAATGCGAAGGGAGTCCTGGCTCCAAACATCGGGTATACCGAGGGATCTGCAGGCGAAGATCGTCGATCTCCCCTTCGACACGCAGAAGCTGTTGGCTGAATCAACTGACTCGGTCCTTCATTCCAGTAAAGACTCATGAGCCACTCTTAGGACCTTAGGGATCTACACCCCTCCAAACAGAAAGAAAAAGTACTACCCTCAGCAAGGCGGTACCAGTATCAGCCACAGCGTCCCCAGTACCACAGGGGTTACGAGCAAGGGCGACATCAACAGCATCAACAATATAGAACTCCCAGGCGACATTCCCAACAGAGCCGTGCGTCCTCGGGGCAGGGCCAAAGGCCACAAGTTTGACACACAGATCCAGGGCTGCGCCATCACTACCATCGCACAATGTCATCCGAAGCTGTTATTCCACCATCACCTCCGACCATTCTACGACCAGTGGCAAAGGATCACCACAGACAAATGGGTGCTGGCGATCATAGCCACGGGGTACGCGATCCCCTTCCTGTCGCTCCCACCGCCACGACCTCCACCCAGGCCCCACCTCCAGGAGGCCTCCCACGAAGCGAGACTCAAGCAGGAGGTAGACCATCTTATGCTCATAGGGGCAGTGGAAAGAGTGCTGGAGCAACTGCAAGGGAAAGGGTTCTACTCCAGATACTTCCTCACGGAGAAAAAGACAGGAGGCTGGAGGCCCATCTTCGAGGCCTCAACCGGTACCTGCACAAGCAACGCTTTCGAATGATCACAATTGCCTCCATCCTTACGGCACTGGATGATGGAGATTGGTTCGCAGCCCTCGACTTACCAGACGCGTATTTTCACATAACTATCCATCTGGCTCACCGACGATTCCTCCGGTTCATGGTAGGCAAAGAACATTTTCAATACAAGGTCCTACCATTTGGCCTCTCCTCGGCCCCCAGAGTCTTCACCAAGACCTTGGCAGTGGTGTCAGCCTACCTGCACAGACAGGGGGTATTTATATTCCCGTATCTGGATGACTGCCTACTCAAAGGGGCCTCGAAGGAGGAGGTACTACGCATGATACGCGTCACAGCAGGCACGTTCTGTTCGCTCGGCCTGGTTATCCATCTGACAAAATCAAAGATAGACCCCACACAGGACATAGAGTTCATAGGGGCATGCATAAATTCTATTACAGCGAGAGTGTATCTAGCAGAGACACGCTTTCGAGCCATCGGCTCCCTCGTGCAAGTCATCACCTTCAGCCCTATGGTGCCGGTTCTGACGTGCTTACAGCTGCTGGGCCACATGGCAGCAGCGACATTCGTAGTACGGAACGCCAGGTTACACATGCGCAGCATGCAGCACTGGCTGGCGAGCGTATACAAACCGGCAGCACACACCGTTCACAGGGTGGTGTCGCCCACAACAGAGATGCGCAAATCCCTGCAATGGTGGGTAAACCCCAAGAACATGCTAACAGGGGTACCCTTCCACCAACCACAAGTATCGGTTTTTCTTACTACAGATGCCTCCCACATAGGGTGGGGAGCACACATGGGCGAAGAGGTGACGCAAGGAATGTGGTCCTCCACGGAACAGTCACTGCACATAAATATACTGGAGCTCAGAGCAGTGTTCAACGCCTGCAGACACTTTCGAGACCATATACAAGGCAAAGTAGTCGGGATCAGTACAGACAATACCTCCACCATGTTTTATATAAATCGGCAAGGAGGAGCTCAGTCCCGTGCCTTATGTGCGGAAGCAGTCCGATTGTGGAACTGGTGCATCACCAACAATATAACCTTGAAAGCCTCGTACTTACCAGGCGCTCACAATGTGAAGGCAGACCAGCTGAGCAGGCGTTTTGCACTCACGCACGAGTGACAGATCCGTCCCGATCTGCTACGACTGATTTTTCACGCATGGGGTTTTCCCGAGATAGACCTGTTTGCCACTCAACACAACAAAAAGTGCCCAGGGCAGGACTGGGATGGGGGTCCCTGGGGGATGCATTTGCGATCTCCTGGAGGGGCCCCCTGCTTTATGCTTTTCCTCCCACAGTGCTGATCCACAAAGTCTTGCAGAAAGCCAGGAGAGAAGGAGCCCGAATGATCCTGATAGTCCCAACGTGGGATCAACAGCAATGGTTCCCCCTACTCCTGCGCATGTCAGACCGTCCACCGATGCCCCTCCCGGTGGCGCCGGATCTGCTCACGCAAGCCCAGGGGTCCATAGTGCATCTGCACCCCCAAGGCCTGTGACTACAAGCGTGGTTAATCCATGGCTCAGCTCCCTAGAGAGCACATGGACGGAGGAAGTGCAACAAGTCCTAGAAAGTAGCAGGAGGGCTTCCACCAGGAAGACCTACAAGCAGAAGTGGACTCGCTTCACGGCATGGTGTTCTACCAAACAGTTAGCCCCCCTTTCGGTGCCTATACCTGTAATATTAGAGTATTTACTGGACCTCAAGAGAGGAGGACTCTCACTATCCTCGTTAAAGGTCCACCTTGCTGCCATTTCGGCGTTCAGACACGAAGAGGAAGGGCACACGGTGTTCGCCCATCCCATGGTTACCAGGTTCCTCAAAGGGTTGGTAAACCTATACCCCCCTCGGAAACCGCTTCCACCTTCTTGGAACTTGGACCTGGTGCTTAGTGCGCTAACAGGACCACCGTTCGAGCCTTTAGCCACGGTTTCCCTCTGCCTCCTTACGATAAAGACGATCTTCCTTCTCACAATCACGTCAGCTCGCAGGGTGAGTGAGCTTGCGGCAGTTACGGCAACGCCACCCTGCACAGTATTTTCCAAGGAGGCGGTAACCATATGGCTGCATCCAGCCTTTGTTCCTAAAGTTTCTTCTGAGTTTCATATTAATGAACCTATTGTTTTACCCTCGTTTTATCCAAAGCCTCATAACTCTAACAAAGAGGCACGCCTACACCTCCTGGACGTGAGGAGGGTGCTAGCCTTCTGTATAGACAGGACCAAGTCCTTCCGGAAAACGGATAGACTCCTAGTCTCTCTCGCTCCCAAATCGAAAGCAGAAGGTCTCTCTTTGCAGAGAATCTCAAAGCACATCGTATCCTGCATAAAAATGTGCTACGAACTCAAAAAGACTCCTTTACTGGCCACGCCCAGGGCTCACTCCACTAGGGCGGTGGTGGCATCAACAGCCTTTTTCAAGGGCATTGCGTTAAAAGACATTTGCAGAGCAGCAACCTGGTCATCCTATGACACCTTCGCCAAACATTATGCACTACATTGGGTATACCAAGAGGACACCCGTCTGTCGACAGCAGTCTTTCAGGGGCAAGCTGCACATAAACCGATTACCCACCTCCTTACTTGGGTTACTGCTGGGTAGTCACCTAACGTGGAGCACCCACGGGGACACTCGAAGAAGAAAGAGAAGTTACTCACTGTAGTAACAGTGGTTCTTCAAGATGTGTCCCCGTGGGTGCTCCACCACCTGCCCATCCTCCCCGCTTTGGATCTCTGTTTAGTGTTTTGCAGGAGCATCCGAGGCGGTTGGTCAAGGAACTGGCGGGGACCGGATCGCGCATGTGGCCAGGAGCGCGCAAGGGAGCGGCGTGCACCGGTGCATGCGCGGTCCGGCAGAAACTGCTTGGAAGATCCAACCTGCGCCGCCGGGGCGAGCGCGACACCTAACGTGGAGCACCCATGGGGACACATCTCGAAGAACTACCGTTACTACGGTGAGTAACTTCTCTATCCTCTTTCAGTATATTTGGGTTTTCAGTCTGATTTTCTCTTGACTAAACTGAGAGACGCTACACCTTAACCACCACCCCACTCTGAGCTGGCTATAGATATTAGGGAAATGTCTAGAGAGCATTGTGGAGTGAGCCTTCATCCTGGGTTGACAGACTTGGGAAACAGGCTCATGCTAGCACTCTCAGAACAACTGCATAGACAGTGTTCTGAAGTTACAGCTCAGGCTCTGAAATTCACACTGCCCACGCCCCCCCCCCGATTATATTTTATGTTCATCTGATTCAGAATTGTTTATTACAGCACATAAAATATAGGAAAACCAAGGGGGTGGGGGTTCAGAACTTGAAAGATACCTTTGCCCTCTGCTGATGTCATCTTAAAGATTCAGGAAATATATATATTCACAAAATGAATGTTTGAATGTTCCCATAAAGTCACCAGCGTCACTTATTCTTAAAATCAGAGGTTTTCATGTCAGGAATATTTGCCATTAGCATCCCTACATCTAAATGTACACCTAAATTATATTTACCTCCTTCCTGGAAGCCTTATGTTTATCAGCTGACATGTTCCGCCATTATTCAAAGATACATGAGATTTAGAAATCTGTTTTCTGAAAACTCTAGGGTAGACAGTTATGTACAATTTAGTTATTTAGGAAAAGGGCAGAAGTGCAATTTTTCAAATACTAATGGTGCATTTGCTTTTACTCAAAAAGAATGCCAAGTGGGGGATAAATTAGGCTGTTGTGGAACTGAAGCATTTCCTTACCTGCCTTCCCTACACAACAAATTTGTTACCTGTCAGTTTCATATAGCATTTGTTTATGTTTGGCACAGTGGAGGTGGCCTGCACTTTATCATCCATCTGCTGTATTTGCATAACCTTTCACTGTTAATGGCTGCCATCTTGACAAATTAAACTGGTTTCCTATGTCTTTTATGGACTAAGCCCTCTTGGACAGGTTGTACTTTCTTTTAATTCCTGAATAGTGTTTGTTAAGTGTTGTAAACAGTACAGCCATTCATTTTATTGCATTGACATTTGACATATGTACTAGAAAGAAAATCCTAAGAAAAATTGTTTAGAAATAATCAAGAGTTTGTTTAGAAAATGTTGAAGCTAAATTGAGCCTGGGGAGACCAAATTCTCAGGCTCCTCGAGTTTCTAGTCTCCTGGTTCCCTGTGAGTCTTAGTAGACTGACAGGCAGCAGAGAGCCTAGAAGACTTGGGAACCATAGCTAATCTTGGAACCTCAAAATTTGGTAGCCAGGGTTCTCAGGGCTTCCAAGCTCCTTGTGGCAGAGCTGGCAATTTAGAAACCTGGGATCCCTGATTTTGAGCAGTCTGCATGAAAGGGCTGTTCTGAAGCTATAGGCCATAAAAGCCTAGGCTCCCCAGAAGCCTACCAGGTGCTCTGGCAAGCAACCGGATAGGTTTCCAATAGAACCCCATGCCTGTGTTTTCTTGGAAGTTTATCAAACCTGTATGTATCCATGATGTATTTTGGCTTCAACTGATTTGCGTTTTCTGGTGAAAAACTGATTTGTCAGAAAACGCTTGACTGACTAGTTAAAGCCACTTGTTTTGACTGAGCTGGGAATGTCACTGAGTTATACCTGGTTCTCAGGCCATTGTCACTGGACCACACAAAATCTCTGTGTTCCTCTTTTTCCTTTTTATAATATGTCATACCTTTGGTGGAGCTCCTAAGTCTATATATTTTGCCAGGAGTTCTGGAACCATTTGTATGTCGTGGGGATGCTACAAGCAAATGAACCAAATTTTAAATTCTGTATGTACAGAAAACACTTGAAGCCAGAGGGTGTTGCCACACCTGCAGGATCCTTAGTTCCAGTGCCTATGCATTTTGTGCACCAAGAGTTTATAGCTACTTATGGATTCCTTGTTTTGTTTCGTTCATTTATGTGCCAGACTGAAGTATAACCTTACAAAATTCACTGGGATGCTTGCTGTGTGTTAGAACTAGAAACAGTTCCCAAATGTTGCTGTTTCCTAAGCAATTAACTTCCAAACTGGAAATCCTGTCTTCTCCAAATAAATCTTGGTCACAAGATCTCTCCATAAATTTTAGAATGAAACAGTGTGATTTGTGAGAAGTGAAAAAACCAACAAAATATTAAATAGGAGCTTAATTATCCCCATCCTATTTTGGATCCTAGGACTGGACCTCCTGCTGGGAAGTACAATGCTCTCTCTTATTAAAATGACAGCCCCCACCTAGAGATCCAACAGCCCAAATCAAACAAAAGAGCCAAAAATGTTTCCTGTACCACCACAGCAATTGAGATCAGCTGGTGCACTAACAATCCCTTGATTTAAACATCTGGTGGCAGGACATTCTCAGCGGAGGTCCATTGACAAAGGAATTCATTCCCCCCTGGTCTGACAAAGCCAGAGTTTCTCTGTATTCAGGGTACAGTGCAAGGCCTATTTTCTTTCCCGGCAGAAAGTTCAGCTGGCAGCAGCACTGCATCAAAAATGGGGAGAACCAGGTTGGGAGGGATGTGACTGTACAGGCCAGAGGACAAGCTGATCCAGAATATTACCTTGCACCCTCCATAATTTCTCCCCAAAACACATATTCTCTTCCCTGGAGGTGAATCTCTCAGGCTATGTCTACATGACAACCTAAATTCAAAATAACCTATACAATTTGCACTACACAAATTGCATAGTTTATTTTGAGTGTAGTTGGAATAGGCTATTTTAGCATTTGGCACAATCTAAACAGCACCAAATGTCGAAGTAAAGCACTATTTTGAAACATCCCTCACTCTTTCTGCAATGAGGACGACAGGGATGCCAACATAGCTCTGCCATATAGACATAGCCTCAGAGTGTATTGGATCATGGCGATATAGAAACTTGCACAAATTTGACAATTAGGAATTTGAAGATACCTTTTTCCCGCTCTACCCTCCTCTACCAGCCCTCTTGCTCCACAACCTGCAATACCACCAACTGAAAAAATTATATCCCACATTTCTCTCATTTTCTCCAGATACCACAACATTTTAAGACCTTGTAGTCTATCTCTGCTAGTTCTCCAAGTCTGCCACTTTACGCTAAGTGACTCATGGTCTGCTGGAGTTCCTGTGATTTCATTTTTGGAAAAAGCTCCACAGGGCATTGCCATGTCATACTTGTGTACAGAGAGGAAGAAAAGTGCTATTTAGTCAAATAATCTTCACATCAGCTATTTTCATTCTGCCTCAAATTGCCAGTTGTTCTTGAGAGGCATGCAGCCATCTCAGCCTGTGCACTCAAAAAGATGTTTGGCAATGATAAACCTAATTTAAGGTACAACTTACCATGTCAAGCAAGTTGTGCCTTATTTCACACAGAGTAAAGTTTCTTATTTACAATGTATTCAAAAAGTTAATAGCATTCAGAGTAAAAGAAAAACCTTACAGATCTATTTTAGTTTGCAAGCAGAGTTGCAAAGGTAGGATTTGACAGGTCCTCTACATATATGGGCCTAGACTAGTGTGATGACATGGGCAAACTGGGAGAATTTCTGACTTCCAAGCAGGAAAATAACTCAAGGGATTCCACCTAATTTAGAAGCAGGAAAAATTCCAGTTCTCAAAAGGACTGCAAAATTAGTGTGAGTATGGGTTCTTAGGAGGTGTCTTTGTTACCACAAGAGCTGTTTATGGTTTTTGCAGACAAAAAATGTTAGAGACCCTAATAGACTGGTGTTTGTGGAGTGCATATAGCATGAAGCATGTGCAGGTTTTAGTTCAGGATTTTATTTTGCTTTATTTATTGGAGATAATTTTAATGTGGGTACATTTGTTGTTTGCCTTTTATCTGTTGTATATTCCTGTTTTAATCTAATCACTGAGAAATTGTTTCCTAGATGTTTAAGAAGTCTGATGTTTGCTAGGCATAGTGTGAATTTTCATGACTGACACAAAGGCTATGTCTACACTAGCACACTACGTCGAAGTAACCTATTTTGAAGTAAGAACATCAAAATAGACTACTTCGACGCGTATCGTCTACACATCATCCAGGGCTGGTGCCGTCGATGTTCAACATGGCAGTAGCGACGGGGAATGTCGAAAGGAGCCGCCCCAGAAGGAAATGAGGAGCGTCCACACACACAAGCGTTCCCCGTCGAAATAAGGGGCTAGGAAAGCCCACGGACGGGGTCACAGGCTGAACTAGCCCTTCTGGGGCAACAGCAAGCCACTCCTTTAAAGGGCCCTTCCCAGACACACCCAGCCGGTACAGCACAAGGTCTGCAGAGCGCTAGCCACAATCTCGCAGACCAATGCACAGCAGCTATGGACTTCCAGTAGCAGCAGCAGCAGCAGCTGGAAGCCCTCCAGGTAGTCAACCAGGGCGCAAGCACCCTGCTAGGTGCTGCATGGGAGGCTGCCCAGCAGCTCCTGGCAGAGGAGCCCTCCCAGGGGGCAGACAGGGACGCCCCTGACCACTGGGCTCCCCTCTTCCTCCCCTGCTGGTTGCCCCGCTGCCTCTGGAGTTACCCCACCAGCTCCACGTGGTGAGATCAGCTGGTCATGGGGGAGCGGGACGATGACCAGTGGCTGCAGAACTTCTGCATGCGCCGGCAGACCTTCCTGGAGCTCTGCCAGTGGCTTGCCCCCGCACTGAGGCACCAGGACACACAGATTTGGCACGCCCTGCCCGTCAAGAAGAGGGTCGCAATAGCCGTCTGGAAGCTGGCTACTGCGGGCAGCTACTGCTCGGTAGGACACCAGTTCGGCGTGGGAAAGGCCATGGTTGGGGCCGTTGTCATGGAGGTGAGGAGGCCTGGGCATGCATCTACTGGGGGGGGGGGGCAGGGCTGGGGTGCTGGGAAGGGAGGGGTTGGGCAGGGGGTATCCAGGGAGGTGCTCAGGAGGGGGAACCTGGGGGGAGGGGCCTGGGGCACTCTGCACACCCTCATGGACGCTTATGTTCCCTACCCACAGGTGGTCCGTGCGCTTAATGTCACGCTGCTCAGGAGGGTCCTCCAACTTGGGGACCTGGATGCAGCCATCACCTGATTTGCCGCCATGGGGTTCCCGAACTGCTTTGGGGCCCTGGATGGGACCCATATCCCCATCCATGCCCCAGACCACAGTGAGGGAATATACATCAACTGCAGAGGCTACCACTCCGTGGTCCTGCAGGTCATGGTGGACAGCCAGGCCTGCTTCCAGGATGTCTATGTGGGCTGGCCCAGCTGCATACACGACGCCCGCATCTTCTGGAACTTTGGCCTTTGCCACCAACTGGAGGCAGGGGCATACGTCCCCCAGAAGGAGATCCCTCTGGGGGACGCAACCGTGCCCCTCTGCCTCGTGGCAGACGCGGCCTACCCCCTCCAGCCTGGTTCATGATCCTGTACACTGGCCACCTCAGTGCCAGCCAGGAGTGGTTCAATGCCTGCCTGAACCATGCCCGCCAGGTAGTGGAGAGGTATCTTCGGCTGCCTGAAGGGCTGCTGGCAGTGCCTCCTTGCCCACCTGGACATCAGCCTCCAGAACATCCCCCAGGTTGTGGGCGCATGCTGCATGCTCCACAACATTGTGTAGAGCAAGAGGGAGGCCTTCATCCGGGGTGGGCAGTTGACGCTGGCACGAGCTTCCCCCACCTGGCCGCCACACCCAGTCGCCAGTCCCACAATGAGGGGGTATGGTTCTGCGAGGCCCTGCAGGCCCATTTTGATCAGGGAGACTCCTGAGCACCTCCCTGGCCTTCCCCGGAGGGCCCCCCACACACACTGCCTGCACACTGCCTCCACTGCCCACACACCATCCCCCCAACAAGCACACATTTCAGGTTCTTTGGAAAATAAAACTGAATTATTGAAAACTGGTAACGGTGTTATGTGCACAACCAAAACTGCAACCAATATACAAAGGAGGGCAACTATACACAAGGGGGACAACTATATACAAATGGGGGCCCAGCAGATGGCTCGGGCGTCGGCCAATCAGTCTGGGGTGGGTGTAGAGGGGCGCAGCCCCTGGTGGGTACGGGTCACGATCCCCCCTTGTCTGTGGTCCCCAGTGTGGCCGGCTGGGGGCCGGGAGGACTGGCAGGTATGGCCGTGATGCCTCCACCGGCTGGTCTTCAGCCCCAGTGGGCTCCAGTCCTGGGGGGTGGCAGGTGGCGCATCAGGCGGTGTGGCAGGTGGGGCGGTAGATGGCGAGGCAGGTGGTGCAGCCTGGAGCAAGGCAGTGGGGTGGCATCGGATGAAGCAGCAGGGAAGGCGGCATGGGGAGCAGCGGGGGGTGGGAGCCGGGCAACAGCCTCCCGGATTGACCCAGCTATGTCCCGGAATACGACCATGAACTCCTGCCACACTGCCCAGCACCGGGCAGACTCCTCCCGGTTGAACTGGAGTCTCTCCTCGGCCACCTCCATCTGCCACTGGAGAGCCGCCTGGAGCTGGGGGTCCACAGGGGCCATTCCCTGGTTCCGGTGGTGGTGTGACCGTCCCACTAGCCTTGGGGGGTGTCCCCAGGTGCTGGCGGTGGCTGACCTCCAGCAGGCTCTTGGGGACCACGGGGGGTGCCTGGCTGCCTGGGGCCTCGGGTGGTGCAGCTGCAGAGAGGGAGGGGAAGGTTGTTGGTACTGTGCCCTGACCCATGGCCTGTTCCCCCTACCCCCTCTTGGGTGCTGGGTCTCCATCCCCATTGGTGTGTGTGTGATGTCCCTGTTGGCTGTTCCCATTGCATGGTCCCATTGCATGGTCTAACTCCAGGTCTAACACCCACCCCAGACTGATGGGCCGACGCCCGAGCCATCTGCTGGGCCCCCATTTGTATATAGTTGTCCCCCTTGTGTATAGTTGCCCTCCTTTGTATATTGGTTGCAGTTTTGGTTGTGCACATAACACCGTTACCAGTTTTCAATAATTCAGTTTTATTTTCCAAAGAACCTGAAATGTGTGCTTGTTGGGGGGATGGTGTGTGGGCAGTGGAGGCAGTGTGCAGGCAGTGTGTGTGGGGGGCCCTCTGGGGAAGGCCAGGGAGGTGCTCAGGAGTCTCCCTGATCAAAATGGGCCTGCAGGGCCTCGCAGAACCATACCCCCTCATTGTGGGACTGGCGACTGGGTGTGGCGGCCAGGTGGGGGAAGCTCGTGCCAGCGTCAACTGCCCACCCCGGATGGAGTTAGAGCACAGTGCTGTCCATGGGTGTGGAGGCTGATGGGTGCTGATGGCCATGCCGCTGTCCTGGGACCGTGCTGTGGCTGGGCAGTTGCGGGTCAGGGTCCACTGGGGGTGTGTGGGGCTCCCAGTCATGTCTGGTGCCCCTGTCCCATGGCCCGGGGGTGTGTGCCCTGTGGGGTACATACCTGACCAACCATTGCTGCAGATGGGGGAACCCTGGTGGGCGGATGCCTGGCTGGTGCTCTGGGAGGGGAGGTCTATGAGGAGACCCCCCTCCTTGCTGCTGGACCCCTCCTCTGCTGTCCCAAGGAGGGGCTCCTTGGGCGGGCCCTGAGGTGCAGGGCTGGCCTCTGGGCCGGACTCTGGTTCTGAGGCCTGCTGGGGCTCATCGGCCATGATGTCAAGGGTGGCCGGGAAGGAGGAGGTGTCCCGGGAGCCCAGGACGGCTCTGAGCTCCCTGTAATAGGGGCAAGTGGTGGGGGTGGCCCCAGACCAGCTGGCTGAGTCCTGTGCCCAGGCGTAACTCTGCTGCAACTCCTTCACCTTGCTCCGGATGTGATCTGGAGTGCAGGCAGGGTGACCCTGGGCGGCCAGGCCCTTGGCCAGTTGGATGAAAGCTTCCATGTTCTGCCGCTTGCTCCCCATCATGTGGATACCTCCTCCTCACCCCAGAGCCCCAGCAGGTCTCAGAGTTCGGCCTCTGAGCCTCTTTTTGGCCCCCCTGGGGGTGCTCTGGGGGCTGGCTTGATGCCATGGTCCTGGGTAGTCAGGTTGGGGTCTGTAGAGGGTGTGCAGAGCTAGCATATGCACATGCTGCTGCCTGCACACTCTCAATTTCCTGCCACAGGAAATCCGGGTCCACGGTGCTTTAAAGGCTGCTGCGCGCGGGGACCATAGTGCCCCACAGGGGCTGGACAGAGCATCTCAACCCCTCAGCTGATTGCTGCCATGGAGGATCCCGCTATTTCGAAGTACCGAGACGTGGATTGTCTACACACGCCCTACTTCAACGTTGAATGTCGAAGTAGGGCACTATTCCCATCTTCGGATAGGAATAGCAAATTCAATGTCTCACTGCCTAACGTCGATTTCAACATTGAAATAGCACATGGCACGTGTAGATGCGAAGCGTGCTATTTCGACGTTGTGCCGGCTACTTCGAAGTAGCCGGATAGTGTAGACACACCCAAAGGGGTACAACATATATAAAAAGCAGCAAAGTCCAAACATCTTTGGACTCAAGGCTCAAGAATAGTAGTTCTGTGCCTGGCTTGCAGTGTTTCCTGTCCGTGCTTGCCTTTGCTCATGGAAAAATCACACTGCAACTTATAACAGGCAAACACTACTGTTCTTTTCATTTGACTAGAAAATTGTGCAGGTAACTTGGTTGTAGAATGCTGCACCATATCAACTTTCATTAGAAAAATTCAACTGCAAATGCTTGAAGTCAGCAGTGCTGAAATCTGTGAAGAGTTTTCTGTTGTTTCCTTTCAGCATTATTATAGCCAGAAACAATTTGGTATTTTAAGGTCTGTGAGTGTACTAACTTATTCCTCTTCTTTTCAAATCATTATTACAGTATAAAATTATGCGTGGAATAAGAAAGCTGCACAGCTTTGGTCTGAAGAGCCTAACAGTAGTGTCCTCTATTACCTTTACATACATTTTCAGATTTTCATTGAGGAAATTTGACAGAAATGTGAGCACCCAGTGCTGCCTGCTTCTGGAGTCCCTGGAGAGGTAGTTAAATGGAGAGTTTCTTTACTTTCAGTAGCAGGCAAATCAAAGTGAATCTGATATTATTTACTGTTTGTACAGCTTTATAATGAATTTCTACAATGACTAGCACTTCGACACACTTTTCAAAGCTACAGTGCACACACATTGTTCACGAAAACAGTGGCCTATATGAAAATAAATCATGGTGGCTTATTATTTCCTTGAGGGAGAATAGGTTTTTGGCAATACTGGAGAACACCTGTTCCTGCTGTTTATGGAAGATAAGGATCTAGGAATACACCAGTATTTGTTCCCAAAAGACCTCAGTTGAATCTTGATATTTAGGTATTTCAAGTTCATTTTATGTTTCCTCTACAGTATAAAAACTAATTTTCATTCTTTTCAACCTCATTCTTTTGTATTTCATTCCATTCTTCTGAGAGGCACCCCAGACCCTGGTCAAAACAAGAATATAACACCTACAATATAAAACTTGGTATCTGCAACACTGTGTGGATCTACTTGCCACCTTAAATAAGAGATTATGCTGAGATGTTCTGAATAGTTGTTCAGGGATAATCTGTACACTATTTATTCCTGTGATAAAAAACATTGAATTATGCATAAGAACACTTGTAATAACATCCCTTGTTTGGAAATTAAAATGTCAAGTCTTTGTATTTGTTAATTAAAAGTAAATGTACGTGGAAAATTATATATTTATTAATATTTTATAAAAGTCAACCAATATAAGATTTTTGTGAATATGTACAATTAACCTCTTTCCACCTAGTCAACTGGTATTGGTAAACATCAGCTAAGACCCCCTTCTAAATAAAGTGTCAGTCTTCATAATCTTCCCTCAGACATAGCTGGGGGAATATTGGAACTGTGTTCCAAAATGGCATGTGTCTTCGCAATCCTAATATCATCATTATCCAATAGATGCTATCACACAAGTGGGAAGACAAAAATGTATTCCAGACCCTTTTCTGTGCATTCTACATGTGCGGCAGAAAATTTCCATACCCCACATGTCCCTCTACTACATCTGTATGATAGCTGCCAAAACAAATATTTTATTCCATTTATTTTTGTAGGCATTGAACAGTTCCTCTTAGGATTAAACAGTCAAAAGTTAGATAAGTTGGGATGAGCCATGGATTTAAGACAGTTGTAGTGCACATAATTACTTATATAGAAGTTTTATAATATAGATACTTGGTTAAAAGCTGAGGATGTTTGCTCAGCAGAGAGGAGCAAAACCATCATTATCTGATTGTACATGGAATCCAGTGGCTGCTAATCAAAACCAGGGCTGCATCTTATTAAAAATATTTGGCATAGACTTGCTACAATTATAAGTTTTGCCATGTTAAGGGAATCTTTCACTCAGAGCAGTGACCCTTATTGTATTGAACAAACACATGAGTTTTTAATTGGAAACAATAGCTTAACAACCACTTCCCAAGACCATTGAAAGAGAAGTATGTGCCTGTGGCAGTTCTGGCAGTGAACAATGTTTATTTGCATTTATTTGAAGCCATGGCTTGATACATAAAGCAAAAGAAAAAAAATATTAGAAGTCAATATAGAAAGCTACTGTAAATGACCCTCTCCCAAAATGAGAAAAGAAATAATTAGCTAAAACGTGATGCCAATCAGTAGATGTGCTAAATGTGATTTGTGTGTATGATATGTATACGATATGATATGCATAATTGATCCAATTCTGCTCTGTTATACTGGTGTAAATCCAGATTAACATAGAAGACATTAGCCTATTTCGTCCAAAATTGTATGCACTGTAGTCTGTACATCACTACCGTATGTTATGTATTTATTCAATAGGTTTGATCAATAGTATATAATTAGCTATTGTTATATATTATTCATCAGGTGAATGTGCTTATAAAGTAGTCTTCACAAAAAAATCATAATCTGTTTCTTGATAGTTGATAGAAATTGTTATTTTATAGGAGTGATGGAGTAGAGCATCAAAGATATAAATGTTAAATGCCAGAACAAACAGGACATTTTAGGTCCTTTGGGAAGTCTTTCTATAGCCAGGATATGCAGAGTTATAGTTAGAGCTACTGTCACAAATGAATCTTTAGATACTCTTTATGTCATTGACAGTCACCAATAGTTTGCATATGCATAATGGAGTAAAGAATCTAGGCCTAAGTAATCATGTGTTTCTGATGCAGCTGAGTATTAAAATAGCAAGAAAAAGGATGGCCTAATATTTAAGGCACTGGAATAGAAATACAGAAATTGGAGCTCTGTTCCCTCGTTTTCCACAGATTTCCTGTTGTGATGTTGGATAAGCTAACGTTGACTCAAATTTTCAAAAGTGCCCAGTAATGTGGGGGGATCCCACTTGAGGAGCCTCAGGCAATATTTTAAGAGATTCTGGGTTCCCCCAAAGTGAGTCCTTAAATAGAAGGGCGTGTTTTTGAAAACATACACCTTAACCGCTTTGGCACTGCATGCCCTAATACATAGGCACAATAAAACCTTCCAGTCTTGGGGAGATTGTCAAGTAAACCCATTCATGTTAGTGAGACATTCCAAAAGTATAGTGAATACAATAGAAAACTTTAAAAATCTGTTGCGTATGCTGGACCAAAATATTACATTTCTTACATTTAAATAGCACAATTTTAAATACATGAACTTTTGTGGAAAAGCAGTTTAAGGTTTTTAAATAGGAGTGATATACTAAAACAATGGAGTGCTTGTAATGGTGTGAGCTGCTGCATTTTAGAGATATCAAGGTCAGGAACTCCTACAAGTAAAGAACTGCAGCAATCCACCCTTGAGAAGAGAGAAGCATTTATCAACAATTCAAAATGCTCCTTGCTGAGCAAAGGTCTCACTCAGCAGGCTGATCAAAATGCTTTAATAGGGTGCATATGTGCAGGGAAGCAATGTGGGCTGGTTAATAGTTCTATTTAAAAAAAAATATACACATTTGGTAATATGCTTTTTATGCTTTCATTTACTTTCTTTTGGACAAATATCCAATGGGAATATTACATGTGATTTGTTTTTTAATTAATGCCATAATTGTAGTTTTATTGACTTTGTATTATTTTAATATAATATTTTACATAGCGTCTACGCTACATGTTAGTTTTGATGATGATGATGTTTGCCTTGAAATATGTGGCAGATAGCTTTGCTTAAGCCACTAATTGAGGTGATTGGCAGTAAATTGTATGAGAAAGTGATGTTTGTTTGCCCTGCATGTATGGGGCCCTGGGTGAAATGAAAAGAATAAGCTAATAAGCTTGTTAGTTGACTGACTGTTCGAGACTTCCATATTCCTTTTTTATTTTCTTCTATAGAATGGTTAATGAAATATAGCTTTGAAGCCCTGAGGCTTGCATACATTCAAAGAACAAAGTTTGCTTTATCATGTTGTTTTTATACAATTGCAGTAAGTCATTGTAGTTCAGAATTTCTCTGCTGATTTCCTGAAGGCTTACAGTACTTCAAAAATGGGATTCTTCTTTGGCTATGTTATAATTTTACATGCATATTTCTTTTTACCACAGTCCCTAGATGTATTTCAAACTCTTGACAGCACACCATTGTACACAGAAGACAATATAACTGAGGTACTATGGTGATAAAAATGGGGTAATACTCTACATATGCTTTCCATTTGCAAAGGCAGATTTTTAAACCATGTTTCCATATTTTTGACATTGGTAATGTTAATTCACACTTCTGACACCGCACTTTTGTATCTCAGTGCACAAAGACGATCCTGTAATATAATACATAGTCTCACTGAATCCCTCAAATATATTTGTAACTCTTTTACCCATTTATTTAGCCTCCTTGCCACTAATTTTCTTTCTGTCTTTTTGTGTACATGTATGCACTTAAATGTGCACAAACACTAGATATAGACATTTGTATGGTATAATACAGGAAAGGGATGTATTTTATGGTGTTATGTAGTAGACAACATTCATTTCCACATACCAGCAAAGCTACCTGCATCTACTTATAATATGATTTGCAAGTCAATATTGAAAATAAATTTAAATATATATATATGCATGCAATTTTGAGCTTAAAGAACTTGGCTGGAAGTTATTTTAACTGCTAATTGTCGTGAGGATTTTGCTAAATGCCAACCAAGTTATATGAAACACTGGGCAACCTCTTTATCCCATAGTTGTACTGATAGAGAAAAGGTCTCATTTTTTACCACTGAAGATTATATGGTGGTTTACAGAATTTCGCATTTAAAAGATTTTTGGAAGGCACAGTAGCAGACCAAAGAAGTGTGCTTATTCATAAATATTGCAGCATAAGGACAGTGGACTATTTGCCTGTTCTAAGCCCTTGTACATAAGACGGAACCCTGATTCTGGATTTAAAGATACTTGTAAAGAAAACTAGGAATATTTCTGCTTAGTTTTGTCTAAAGAAAACTATAATTCTTAAAATAACTGATTAATGCTAATCTTCATATCTCCAACTTTTTGTTTATGTTTTATAGTGAGTAAGAGGATTGATGTTTTTGTCCCACATCATGATTAGACTTAAAATTGTGTGGGACTATTTACAATATAAAATATTTCCCGTGAAAAATGTACCGTGCTACAATACATTAAAGTGCGGACTTTATTAAACATTGTGCCCTTTCCAGGTATCAAAGCATCTCAGAATGGATACTAAATACAAAGTATAAAAAGGGGCAGCAATAAAAGTCAGAAGTTCAACAGAGCAGATGGTGATCAGACCTGGGCTGATGGACCTCCATTTTCAGTTTTTGCTGAAGTTTAATTTGATACTTTGACAATACCAGTATGGCTGACATCCAGTGCTTCAAATAAACTTATAAATTACAAAAGTTTTGTTATGATTGTAATACTCTTGGTTGGTTTCCAGAAAAAGACAATGACAATCATTAATTTGCAAACAATCTGTAATATTTTGAACGTTTTCTACTATCCAAAAAATGACTATTTCAAAAGGAATAGAAAGGAAATGTAATTTTATCCGCTAATTCTCCAGGTAAGGGTCTGTCTACATGACAGTGATATCATGTATGTGCTCTCTATTCTTTTAGGAGGGATTGTGTAACAAGTCTCAACAAAATGTGGGTATTGTTTTTCTGTTCACTTAAATTGTAAAAGCCAAAAATCTTTCAGCAAATTTTGCTGAATTAAGCAAATCTTTATCAACAGATTGTGAATTCTGAAAGGGTGTGACTGGACCGCAAAGCCCAATCTTCATCAATTTGTTTCAACTAATATTTTCGTAAGAATCTCTTGTTCAAGTGTAGGGTTTTCAGTTTTGGGAGTACGGGTGCTTTGAAGTTGTGGGGGTACTTCAAAGTGCCTACGGCTACACAGCATACCAGCACTTCAAAGTTTGCACTGTCCAAGTTGCTGCGGGGAGAAATAACCTAATGAGGTGCGACATATTCACCCCAGCACTTGATTAGTATTCTCTGCTCAGGCTGATTACCATGCCCCCTAAAGGGGGCTATTGTAGACGCAGCCATAAGCCGTGTCTACACGTGCACACTACTTCGAAGTAGCGGCACTAACTTCGAAATAGCGCCCGTCACGGCTACACGCGTCGGGCGCTATTTCGAAGTTAACTTCGACGTTAGGCAGCGAGACGTCGAAGTCACTATCCTCATCAGGAGATGGGGATAGTGCTCTACTTCGACATTCAACGTCGAAGTAGGGACCGTGTAGTCATTGCGCGTCCCGCAACTTCGAAATAGCGGGGTCTGCCATGGCGGCCATCAGCTGAGGGGTTGAGAGACGCTCTCTCTCCAGCCCCTGCGGGGCTCTATGGTCACCGTGGGCAGCAGCCCTTAGCCCAGGGCTTCTGGCTGCTGCTGCTGCAGCTGGGGATCCATGCTGCATGCACAGGGTCTGCAACCAGTTGTCGGCTCTGTGGATCTTGTGTTGTTTAGCGCAACTGTGTCTAGGAGGGGCCCTTTAAGGGAGCGGCTTGCTGTTGAGTCCGCCCTGTGACCCTGTCTGCAGCTGTGCCTGGCACCCTTATTTCGATGTGTGCTACTTTGGCGTGTAGACGTTCCCTAGCAGCGCCTATTTCGATGTGGTGCTGTGCAACGTCAAAGTTGAACATCGATGTTGCCAGCCCTGGAGGACGTGAAGACGTTATTCATCGAAATAGCCTATTTCGATGTTGCTACATCAAAATAAGCTATTTCGATGTAGGCTTCACGTGTAGACATAGCCATAGTGTATTATTTTGCAGAAGGCAAATATTTCTCTTAAACGTATTTAAGTTCTGGATTGAATATACATTAGTGAGATGTTAAAGTTTATCAGTCTTATACCAGCAGTTGCTGTATGCAGAGAGAGCTTTAATCTGCGACCAAGCATGTACAACTCTTAGCCTGTTCAAAGAGGATTTTTCAGTGATAACAGGCATTTATGACATTCCCAAGTGTTAATCTCGGCAATAAATTTGTTTGTGTTACTTAATACGACCATCACATTATAACTGAAGATTTATTTCTTAAAGTACATTTTTGGAAATATTTGTTTTCTTTTTATATACCTAATTTTATCCTTTGCTTTCAGAAATTTATGGTATGACATGTATGGACGAAAAATGCAGCTGGAGAAGGCATAAACCCTGACTAGGACTTCCCTTAAGTTGTTTTTTACGATAGTGATATGAGACAGTTCGCTTTCCCCGCCCCAGCCCCCTTCAAAAAATAAAGTCTTCTGGGAAAGAGACATTCCTCTACTCTTATAAATGAGAGAGAGAGAGTATTCCTACTAATTTTTTTCATTAGAACTTATTTATTTAAAATATTGTATAATGTTGCATTGCTAGAAACTGAAAATAGGTAAGTTGAGTCACCAAAAATAAATCAATAAATAAATAAAAGATTGTGTCCCGGCCTTTGTCTTTGCTCAAGCAAATAAAGGAGCAGACTGTATCACATTATTCTTGTGTTGTAATAATTAATAGATTTTAAGTCCAGACATGTTTGTCTGGTCTCATCTCTTCTGTAATGTCCATATTAATCCCTGTATTATGTTCAATAGCTGTGCTTAAACTTTAGGATATCTTTAGAAGAGCATCCAACTTGAATTAAAAATTTTCCAGTATTGGAGAATTCCATAGCCTTTGGTAAATTATTTCAATTGTTAATTATCCTTGTAGTGAAAAATCTTTGCCTTCCTTCTAGTCTAAACCTGCCTAGCTTCAGCTTCCAGCCATTGGTTCTCATGGTACCTTTGTCTGCTAGAATGGAAAGACCTTTATTATTAAACTTCTCTTTCCCATTTAGGTACTTATAGATAATAAACTAAGTATATTAAGCTCTGTAAGCTTTTTAATACCAGGTGTGGGGTTTTTGTTGTTGTTGTGGGTTTTTTTCTTTTCCTTAATCATTCTTATAGCTTTTCTCTGAACTCCATCTAATTTTTCAACATCCTTCTGGAAGTGAGAGGACAGAACTGGACACATTGTTCTAGTAGCTGACACTCTAGCATGAAATACAGAGGTAATGTGACCTGTCTATTCCTATTCGATATTGCCCTGTTTATACATCTAGAGGATGACATTAGCCCTTTTGGCCATAGCATCACATTGGGAACTCATATTCAGCTGATAATCCCCAGTGACAACTTTTTTCAAAGTCACCACTCCCTTGGTATCCTCTATCATGTATATATGGCCCATGGTAAGTGGACATCTGGCCAACTAAAATCAGGCTGGCTCACAGATGTTGCCATATGAGACAGTGCTGGACAAGAGAGGTTCAACTTCCTCTTTTCAATTTATTAATATTAAATGCATAATACTAGTAAATTGAAAAGGGGGAAATAGATAATAATGAGTATAAATAAGAAGGTAGGAATTGTAGAAATTTACATGTGTAACAGATTCTACTTCTATGTCAGGTAGGTTCCTTAATCAATGTAGCCTTCTTTTTCAATTCTGAGACTAAGGGTAGGTCTGTACATCAAAGTTATTTTGAAATAATTGCCGTTATTAGAAACAACTATCCTACTGCTACACGATGCAAGCACTATTTCAAAATAATTTTGACGCAGAAGTTGGCTTATTTAAAAATTGGTAAACCTTGTTTCCTAGGAATATTACCTATTTCAAAATAGTTATTTTGGAATAATTGCTGTTCAGACAGGGAATAGAGCCAATTTTGAAATAAGTCATAGTGCGTCCAGTGGCTGTATTTCAAAATAGGCTCTATGGCTATGTCTACACTGCAGAGTGATGCGCAACCAGTGGTTTCTACCCGTTTGGTGGCCGAAATAGTGCGGGCGAGATGGACGGTAGGACCCACGGTTCCCGGGGGGCACCCAACCACACCACCGAGCAGGAGAAGGGTGCAGTCGTTAATAGGGGCAATGCAAGCTCACCTAAGGCCCACCTTGTTCCTCTAGCAGGTAGTGGCTGGAACGGGAAGTGAGGCTCAGGCACAGATTAAAGGGTGCATAATACAAGCAACAGAAAACAAAAGAACATACACCAATCTATATTAACTACTAATTTAACTATACTTAACTCACAATTATTATTTTACACTCCATGAGGATCACCTGTATGGTTGACTTTATTTATCTGCAAAGCAAGAAGTTTAATTAGTAAATTGGTGAAAAGGAAAGAAGGGTGAAGGGGATCTGGGCCGGGGCGCTACTCCCGGCCCAAGTGGCTGGCGGTAGAGGCTTCCGGGGATTCTTCCCGAAGCCAACCTCCTTTAAACCCCAGCCTTTTCCCAGGGATCTTACGACCCACACCGGGATAAATATAAGGGGAAGGAGTAAAAGGAAAAGGGGATAAGGTGGCTTTGATTATGCCTTACGGCATCAAGTTAAGGTTTTACTTTAGTGGTTCTTTTTAACTAATGACTTTGATAACTCTATTCAATTAATAATTCTAACACTAAGACTAAAATTACAACTACCTATAACTAATGTCTTTTAATCAAGTGTGTCCCCAATTGGGAGTATATGGGCTTTTTAGGCCTGGCCGTAAGGGGTCGGGCCCCCGGGCTCTGCCCTCCTCCTGATGGAAGACGGCACAGCGGTGGGTAAGACCCTCCACCCCGCCGTTAGGGGTCCCAGTGCCCACAGCAATAGGAGTGTCTCTCAAATGTATGTGAAGTGTCAAATCCAGTGGAAAAAGACCGGGCTTTGCCACGGGTCCAATAAAGTTACGTGTCCTGTCATTTGGCAGGTGTCCAATCTGGTGTGTTATCCGGTCCAGGTAGGTTTGTCTTGTCCAGTAGGTTGCGTCAATTAGGGGGCGGCGCGGGTGATGTTGGTGGGCTCCTCGTTTCCCTGCCGGGTACGCGGGCCAGTTCGCCACCTGACAGGTATGCCGAGGAGCCCACTTGTTGCTCCTTGAAGCAAGCGTGCCGCTCGTGAGTGGTGAGGCGTGCTGGGGCACTGGCGCTGCTTCTGTGCCAGTGGCACCTTAGGCGAGCTGATGTTTCTCACTCTTAGCCGGCGCCACCTGCAGGGCAGGCGCCGCAGTGATTTCAGTCCCTTCGCCCACGTGGGCTAGCCTAAGGATCAGCAGACGCTACTGTCCACAGCCAACGCTTTCCTATACTGGGTCACGGAGTCCTTGTCTGTGTCCCCAAGGGCCGCAGAATGGACTGGCAGCCCTGAATTTATAGAGGAAACTCATGATATTCATTATCTGATTACCATATCCAAGATTCTATGCAGGTGTTTTCAAACAGGTCCTCTGTGTAGCCGAAGGTGCTGGAAAAGCTTACCTTGGGCCAATCAGAGGCTTGGAATTTAAACCTGCGACCATGAATAATTCATGAGTTCAGGTTACCGGGGAGACCAACTGACTCAGAGTGACTGTTGGGGGCGGGGGCGTTGCTAAATGGCAGCCTATGAGACTTTAGATTTTCCATGTACCTGCATTGATTTTACACAGCCAGAGGCTTGTTTTCCCTGACACACGGGGGCGATAATGCCCTAGGGATAAAAATCCCTGACACAGAGGTCTTTCAAAAGAACTTCTTCCACAAGATCTCTTCTGAAAAAACCTCTTTCAAAAGAGCACAACCACACACACAAAAGTGGATAAAAAAAATCTGCTCTTTCAGCAGTGTGTGTCCGTACACCCCCCGCTCTTTCAAAAGAATGGGCCAGGGATCGAAAAAATCTGGCACCATGAGGACTGCTCTTTCAAAAAAAAAAAAAAAAAAAAAGGGGGGGCCAGCATAGTGTCTACATATGCTTTTTTTTCCAAAAGAAACTTCTGAAAGGCACTCTTCCTGATCCGGGAGCATTCACTTTCAGAGTGGAAAAGTGTTCTTTCAATTGCAGATTGGAAGAGAGTATTTTGTGTATAGACATGCAGTGTGCTCTTTCAAAGAAGGGCCTGATTTGCCAAAAGAACTCGCTAGTGTAGACCCAGCCTAAGTGTGTAGACATTGTATTTTGGAATAGCTAAGTGCTATTTCAGAATGCATTTTTGTGTGTAGCAGCATTATTACAAAATCAGCTATTCCGGGAATGGTTTTGGGGCATCTACTAATCTACTTAAACAACTTCCAATTTTCATTCATTTTGTTTCTTTTCTTTCTTTAACCATGTGTGTAAATTTAAGTAGTGAATTGAAACACTTGTGCTTAAAAGCTATGCATTTAAGCATGTTGCCTAGTCAAGGTCATAAACTTGATCTCCAGAAATGTTGAGCATTCAGCAGCTCTTACTGATTTCAAATGGACCGTACATGCCCACCTCTGAAAATCATTTAAAACTCCCACTGATCTCAACAAGACCAGAATTTTATCCTGCCATTTTATAATCAGTGCAATTTATAAACTGCAGTATTTAGTGCCCATGAAACACCAGTATGTTCTGTGTGAAGAGGAAAAATGACCTAGCAAATATATATATGGAGTAAAACTCATTTGGTGTGAAGGGCCAACACAAAACCCACTGCATCACAATTTTTAATTTTCTATCAAAGACATGTAAATATAACCCTAAGAAATAAAAGAAAGAAATAACATCTTAGAAGGTCACGTAACTAGATGGCACGCTTTCTTATTGTTCAAAGATAGTACTGTCATCTAGTGCAATTACCACAAATGTCAAATTACTGCATCACAATTAAAGTGGGGCAGAAGTTGTATGGGGTTACTGAAGAAGGCTTTCTCAGGTTTATGGGAGGTGGAGCAGGTGAGGTGGGAGACTGTTGCAAAGAGGTGGACTGTTGGCAGCTTTTCAGTGCTGACTCACCCCCAGGAATATGTGGTTTAAAAGGCTTAAAGGTGTGAGCTCTGGCTGAGGGAATTCCCTTTGTTTCATGCATCAAGCAAAGCCAGCACGCATCTTCAATGCCACAGTGGAGGAAAATCGCAGGCTGGGTTAGGACCAGCTGTGGAATTATTCCTTTTCTAAAGAGGACCATGAGGAATTTTTCCCACACCACCAGATTGGCTTCGGTGTAGTGAGGTTTTTTCACCTTCTCCACAGTGAACATCAAGGGCGGACCTTTTCAGGTAAGAAGAAAAGGTGTTAGGCCATATATCACAACTTATTTGTAAGGTGGATTAGATGTCCAGGACAGGTACTACATAGAAAAGGCCTCCAATGACCAGATAAATGGCCTGGTAAAGGACTTAAAAGGAGATAGGTGGTAAAGGAAAAGAATAGGGGAGAAGGTTTTCAGACTCCTCTGTCTGGTATAGAAGGAAGCCATTCTCCCTCTCCCCACCCCCCTCCATTTTCATAGCCCACCTTAACCCTCCTACGAGGATGGTGGATGGTAAGGGCTAAGCCATAGGTTGGCTGGAGGACCTGGATGGAAATGAAGGGTGTGGGGTATTGGTGGAGCCATGCTCAATTATTTGAATAAGCATGGATTTGCCTGGACTGTACACTTTAATTGCTGTGTCATCCAAGACATTTATATAATAAAGTTGCAGCCTGATTAAAATCCTTGTAAAGTGTCCTGTCCTCCTTTTGGTGTACCCGGACAATAGGTAATTAATAATGACATTTGGGAATACGTTTAGTGCAATCTTGAGAGTTCATTATGCAAGGATGGGCTGTGGAGAAGTACATTTACCACGTCCTCTCATGAAAGGCATCTATAGTGGAAATGCTTGTTGGCTACTCCTATTCAGGAGAAATAAACAGACATTTCTATATAAAATCAAGTCATCAGAGACATACAGTGCCTTTCAGTCACCTTGGCTATGTTTACGCAGAGGAATTTCAGGATATTAACATAAGAACATAAGAATGGCCATACTGGGTCAGACCAAAGGTCCATCCAGCCTCGTATCCCGTCTGCCGACAGTGGCCAATGCCAGGTGCCCCAGAGAAGGAGAACAGAAGACAATGATCAAGTGATTTATCTCCTGCCATCCATCTCCTGCCCTTGTACTGAAGGCTAGGGCATCATACTTTACCCCTGGCTAATAGCCATTTATGGACCTAACCTGCAAAAATTTATCGAGCTCTTTTTTAAACCCTAATAGAGTCCTGGTCTTCACAGCCTCCTCCGGCAAGGAGTTCCACAGGTTGACTGTGCGCTGTGTGAAGAAAAATTTCCTTTTATTAGTTTTGAACCTACTACCCACAGTTTTGTATAGGGGAAGTATGATATCTTTTGTCTTATTATCTATCCCTTTTTTAATAATTCCTAACATCCTATTTGCTTTACTAACTGCCGCTGCACACTGTGTGAATGTTTTGAGAGAACTATCCACTGTAACTCCAAGATCCCTTTCCTGATCTGTCGTAGCTAAATTTGACCCCATCATGTTGTACGTGTAATTTGGGTTATTTTTTCCAATGTGCATTACCTTACACTTACCCACATTAAATTTTATTTGCCATTTTGCTGCCCAATCACTCAGTTTGCTGAGATCTTTTTGTAGTTCTTCACAATCCCTTTTGGTTTTGACTGTCCTGAACAACTTGGTGTCATCTGCAAACTTTGCCACCTCACTGTGTACCTCATTTTCTAGATCATTGATGAACAAGTTGAACAGGATCGGTCCCAGGACTGACCCCTGGGGAACACCGCTAGTTACACCCCTCCATTGTGAAAATTTACCATTTATTCCAACTCTTTGTTTTCTGTCTTTTAACCAATTCCCGATCCATGAAAGGATCTTTCCTCCTATCCCATGACCGCCTAATTTATATAAAAGCCTTTGGTGTGGGACTGTGTCAAAGGCTTTCTGGAAATCTAGGTATATTATGTCCACTGGGTGCTCCTTGTCTTCATGTTTATTAACCCCTTCAAAGAATTCTAATAGATTAGTTAGACACGACTTCCCTCTGCAGAAGCCATGCTGACTTTTGCCCAACAATTCGTGCTCTTCTATGTGCCTTGCAATTTTATTCTTTACTATTGTTTCTACTAATTTGCTTGGTACTGATGTTAAACTTATCGGTCTATAATTGCCAGGGTCTCCTCTGGAGCCATTTTTAAATATTGGCGTTATATTGGCTGTCTTCCAGTCATTGGGTACCGAAGCGGATTTAAAGGATAGTTTACAAACCACTGTTAATAACTCCACAGTTTCACATTTGAGTTCTTTCAGAACCCTTGGGTGAATACCATCTGGTCCTGGAGACTTGTTACTATTCAGCTTATCGATTAACTCCAAAACCTCCTCTAACGTCACTTCCACCTGGGAGAGTTCCTCAAATTTGTCACCTAAAAAGGCTGGCTCAGATTTAGGAACCTCTGTAACATCCTCAGCCATAAAGACTGAAGCAAAGAAATCATTTAATCGCTCCGCAATGGCACTGTCTTCCTTGATCGCTCCTTCGATATCTTTATCGTCCAAGGGCCCCACTGCTTTTTTAGCAGGCTTCCTGCTTCTAATGTATTTAAAAAACATTTTACTATCATTTTTTGAATTTTTGGCTAGCTGTTCCTCAAAATCTTTTTTGGCTTTTCTTACTACATTATGACACTTAATTTGGGAGTGTTTATGTTCCTTTCTATTTTCCTCACTAGGATTTGACTTCCACTTTTTAAAAGCTGTCCTTTTCTCTCTCACTGCCTTTTTATATTTTGACATCTCTGTACATCTCATCGCAGAGGTGAAAAAAAGGTCTTGAAATAGTGCTTTATCTTGACGCGTGACACCGTTTAGACGGTGCCAGATGCTAAATAGCCTATTTCAAAATTTACTTGAAATAAGCTATGCAATTTGCATAGTGCAACCCGAATAACTTATTTTGAGTTAAGGCTGTCATATAGACATAGCTTTTGGGAAGAATCACTGCAACTGCAAAGATCACGCCTACTGAAGTTTCTTCATTTGGAGAAGTTACTAGAAAATTCTGGAGAATTTAGCAAAGGAATTAGAGTGTGACCTGGCTTTGTAAAGATAGCTATGCACCATAAGCAATAATATTTTCAATTACTTTTTTCCTACATATTGATTTAGGTATGGTCAAGAGAAACCTGTGAAGAGAAGAACTCTAAAGTAAATTTCAACACAAATAATAAAGTAGGTCCTGTTGGGAAAGAACGGGTGTGCGTGTGTGTGTGTGTGTGTGTGTTACATGCACCATTTACCATTAAGAAGGCAACTCTTAATGATATGGCAGTGATTTTACAATACTTTTCTAAGTTAAGACTAGAAAATAAATGTGATATCTTAGCTTCTGTTGTGGAGTAAATGATAAGAAAAATTGATTATTTAATTGTGATAATGGTGTGAGTGAATGTATTTGCATTAATCAAAATAAAGGAAATAATTCATTCTCACTAAATAATTGGAAAGAAAATAATTAGGAAAGGGACCTGCTCCTCTGTATTAATGGATAATTTCCAGTTCTTGGAATAATTACTATGAATGCAGTTAATTTTTAGAGAAATAATGTTCCCTTTTTAAGTTATGCATATATTTAGGTTGTTTTACACCTCAGCTAACAAACTTGTTTTGTTGAGATGCCCCAGAGTGTGACGCATAATAGAACATAGCTGGAGGTAATGGCTGATCTCAGTTTTATTACAGTCATCTTATACACTGTTAGGGCTATTTAATTAATGTACAAGTAAAGGAAGTTATTTTAACCCATCATCTATTAGGATGTTGAAAGTATCAGATAGGCCACGTGGCTGCATTCAAGCTTCCTGTTGAGTATTTTTTCCTTCTCAGTTCAAATATATTCTTTGTATTAATCTGTGTGATCAAATAACCTAGACATGCCTTAACTAGCACCAACAACAAAGCGAAACACCTTGTAGCTGTGAGACCTCATGAAAACCAGACTTTGGTCTCTCTGACCTTTTTAACACCATTTACACATCCACGGGATCCATTAGAGACATTTTTTTAATGTGGAAGTACTAACCTTTCAGCTTTGTATAAGCTGCAGGCAGAAGATCACATATTTCATGTGATACTTGTAAGAGATGAATAGTAATAAGTAAAAATTACCCGACACATGATGCTTACAATATATATATAATAAATAAACTACTGTAGCATATGCATGGTTCCTATTTGTTTTAGAATTACATTTCACTTACGATAATCACTAAAACAACTTATTATAATGAATAAATAGCACTCTAAAGCAACCTTACACTCAGGAAATTACTCATTACATGTAATTTTCATGTTCAAGAATAGATTGCGAGTCTATCCTATAACAATACAAACAGTGGGTCTACCGCACAATCTAAATTCCAACACATTTAGTAGTCTAAATAATCATCATTCAGCTGAATAGTAAGCTATGAAAAGAGAATGGAAGTGATGTTTCTAGATTGGCTGTATGAATAAAAAATCTGGGTATGCTGACATCTGCTGTCTGAAGGAACAAATATTCTGTGAATTTGTTTATAGCTTGACACACTACTAACATTCGGTTGTCTAATGTTTTGCATAAATATTTATGAACAGTGGCCTGTACAGTTTCACTGTGAATTAAGAAATATTGGCAGTTAAACTGATATAAATCAACAGAACACCAGATACGAACATTTCTTTTGATCTTTGTTTTTACTAAAACCTCGTAAAAATGACCAGAACCGAATAGCACAATCCCCTCTTTTAGGGTCTGATCCTGCTAGATTCTGAGCATTTTGTGGCAGAAGTTGAGCATACTAAACTCCCATTGACTTTAGTGAGAGTTCAAGGTTTTGAGCCCCTCGCAAAATTGTGTCTTCAGTTTTGAATAAGTTCTTGGAATTTGTGTTTTTGTTACTAGAATGTATTTCTTTGAAAATGACAGTGAAAAGAAGTTCATTTTTTGAAAGTACTTCATGATCCATTTTCATTTCTGGCATACCACTGCAGATAGGACATTTTTTCAGTATTTATTCTTATATGATATTTTAAAGGGTGAGGGGGGAAAAGAAATTGGCATGTGTGTTTTCTGTTTGTTTGAAACTGAATATTTACAGTGTTTTATTTTAAAAGATTGGTTGTAAAGTCTTTAAAACTGTAAAAGTGATAATATTACTGTGTAACGAAAAATTATTTTCTGTGGCAGTGTGGTCTGCAGATTTTCTTTGAAAGACTTTGTAATATGACTAAATACATTTGAAATAGTCCGTATAGGATTCTCAGTGATGGGGTGGTTCAAAGATCAACATTATCCTTCTTCATGCCAGAGTTTTAGGCACTAAAATGCACTAACTTAGTGGTCTCATGGTTAATGCTAAGGAATAGGCATTACTGTAATGCAGGCTGGAGGTAAAAAGAGGGTGGATGACTCACCATGTCTGCGTCAGCGAGGGAAGGCCAAAGTTTAATAGAAAATAAATACTACAGCATAAGCCACTTGGGAGGACCCTGACATTTTTGATCCTTCTAATGAAAATGTGAATGTGTTCTAGCAGCTGAGGAATACAAAAGCCCCTTCAATGTTCTTTTTGTTTTTCCCTTTCAAACAGCGTTTTATCTTATCAGAGTAAGTTTTGTCTGATTTGAGGTCCAGCCAGTTTTCAATCAGGCCTCTACTGAGTCAGGCACTGGGAAAACAAGGAAACACAATGGCTTGGTTTTGCTAAACATTGTTAGTTGAGTATGATCAGTATGCTACAGCACATTATAAAATGATTAACTCTTTCATTAAACTGCATTTATTATGCAGGTGTGGTAGAATCTCCAAATTAGGGGTTCAGTTTTTCACCAATAGCAGAGGTTTTGACCTATTTGTATGAAGAAACATTGTACCTGTTCCAAATTTACAGAACAAAATCTTCAAGGAAAGGATCGAATTTTCTGGATATTTTCAAAATAATTTTTTTACATAGTTACAAATGACACAGTACATCAGTATCCTCATGGCACTATGCAAAACCTTGATTACAAGCTCAGCAATATTAGCAAATATTCAGAGTTGACATGTGGACACAGCATGTGTTGTGTTTTGTGTTTGGAGGGAAACATGAGGTTGTAATTAAGTTTTTTGCGTTGTACTTTGAGGGAGATTAATGTGTTGTCTGTAGTTTGGTTCCTTGTCAGTTGTTGGGAAGATCCTGACGCTGTCAGTGGAAATGCACTCTGTGGACAGTAGAGGTGCAGTTAAGAGGTGTCCTATAATTTGTCATATCCTGGCTTTTTAGGGTTTGTATTGAAGGCTGTCACACTTATCCAGCCTTGTCTGGATGTAAAATTTTAATATTAAGAAATCTCTTGAAGATTAGATGTGGAAAATTAGCAGCCACAGTGCTCTTGAAAACTGATGACAAAATATAAGATAATCCTCATCCTTTAATGTTTTCAGTTCTTTCTATCTGAAGTATCCCTCTTTTTAATCCCTACATCTCAAAAAATTACTACAAAGAATAGAATTTTAAAAATATAACATAACCTCAGTGAAATCCTTGAAAATGGTCTGGCCAATGTTAAAATAATTACAGGATTTTAAATCTTGAAAATTAAATGACATTAAAACAAAATGTAAACATTTTATATGGCATAAATCTAGTGTCTACTCTACACTTGTTACCAGATCTCAGGGAGGTGGATTTACAACAGCAAGGGAGCGAAATTTTCAGATGGATTAGTAAGTGTCTACGTTATAGTGGCACAGCTGCAGTGCTTCATCTGTATTACTGTAATGTTTCCAATATAAACATACTATGATGGGACATACCAGGCCTTTTCATGCCCTTTACTGGAAGCTGAATGTTCTTACCCTCAGAAAGGGGCAGCAGAGAAGGCTTGTGCAGGCCAGCCTAGAAAATCTGCATAGAAGCAGCCAACTGGAGACCAGGAAGCTCAGATAAAATGGGCTAAATGGCTGGAGCAGATCTGTTCTTGGCTAGGATTAGATATGCAAAAAAGGGTGCAGCCAGCTGTGTATAGGCTCCTGCACTGGGATCTAGAACAGTGGGTAGACCAAGGCTCCACACACCCACCAACAAAGACTCGAGTGGACAAAGTCCTGGAAAAAGGGTCATGTGACTATTTTAAAAGTGAAGTGAAGAACTGGAGTTTGAAGGACCCAGAGGCAAGGCTGAAGACCCTAACGAAGGCAGAGTTTATTGAACTGTTCACAGTCCCAGTAGGGGGTTGAACTTGAGATCTGATCTTGCTGGAAAATTGGGAGAGTGAGATAGAGTATCCAGGGAGAACAATGCTGAGGCAAAGGAGCAAAGAAGAACACAGCAGAACCAAGGTGCAGAGGTAAAGATAAGAGAACTTGTGCAAGCAATGGGCTATGAAAGGAACTTCATAGAAGGCAGTCAGAGAGTCAGTGCTCTATAACAAGTAGGGAAAACCCTAAAGTTAGTCTGAAAGAGGCTGAGAACTAAGCCCAGAAAGCAGGGTGATGAATAAGCCAAATAAAAGAGAGAAATAATTTGTTTGGTTATTTATTTAGATTTTTGTATGGGCTTTAGTTACTCTGGAAGGGGTTTATCCATTTTGTAAGGTCAGCTATCTACAGGAGGAGCCAGGAATAAAAAGACTGCCACCACATCCATCTGACAGAAGGCACTCACTAGAGATGAGTTACATATAGCATATATCATTAGACTAAAAACAGGGATTTTTGCTTTAGTACCAGTAATGTGAGTCTGATAAGCTGTAGTGTACAGGGGTGATGTTCTTGAAAGCCCACTAGAAAAGTAGTTAGTGAAGCCTGCAAAACATAATTTGGGATACCATCAGCTTCCTGTTTCATTGAAGGTGTAAGCTGGGACAAATAATTGTTAATAGGTATTAAGAGAAAAGGGGGGAAAAGTGAAAGTGAAGATCTTTAGTGCTGTTAGAGAAAATGAAGAAAGGAATTTCTTTGGAAGTTCTGCAGAAAATGGAGACAGCCATTGATTTCAGTAAGAGGTTTATGGCTACATTAATGTGTAGTATGATTTAAATTTATTCTGCTACCAAAAAGCAGCAGTCCTGTCTACATTTGTTTGTTTTGAGCACAATTATTTTTAAACTAAGCTTCTGTTTTTAATGGCAAAACTTTATCTGTGAGATAATGACCTTTATTGCACCAATCAACACTCCATCTGGTTTATAATAAGCAATATGGACTGATGTAGCACTCTGTTATCAGTTAGATAAGGACTCACTGGGATAGTTTCACCTCAGACATTTAACATACTGCCAGTAAACTGTATCTGACCGATAAAGAATTGAGATGGAGGCCCTTGTTACTATTCTATACTTGAAGTTTAGAAACAAAAAATCTCTAAACATTAGAGCACAGTACCTTTTAAAACTGTAGTATTTCTCCTGTGACTTTCACAATTACTGTACTGGTTCCTGAGGTGGAAGTTTGGAGTAAAGAATGCTGGTATTTCCTGTCCTTGGATAAGTGCCAAGACCAGCACTACAGTATGATTTTAAGAGTTTCCAGAACTAACTAAGACAAAGAGGGCACTTCCTGAAATAATGGAGCCCTAGGACTATTTCAGAAGTATATAATATAAGGTAGTAACAGAGAGGTAGCCGTATTAGACTGTACTCCAAAAAAACAAAGCAGCAGAAGTGTAGCACTTTAAAGACGAACAAAATGAATACCCAAATAAATCATTTTGTTAGTCTTAAAGTGCTACATTTCAGCTGCTTTGATAATATAAGGTGGTATAGTTCTATCCAGGACAATTATCTTAAGAATAATGCTATCCAATAAATCTTAATATTGGAAGAAGTTATTCTGGAATGCTGTGGCCACACTAGCAAGGAACGTCAAAAAGGGTAATCGCAATCTGTTACTTCAAAGAGAGTCGTTTCGATATAAAGTGACTACAGACAAAACATAGATCAATGTTGCAATCTGCAACATCGAAGAGACCAACCTGTTCTTTCGAAGGGGAGCAGCTACAAAGCACAGAGCCTCCACTGGAAATAACAGGGCAGGAAATGGTGAAGGAAGGGTCAAATGGCCGACAAGCCCTTCCTGGAGTATGGGCCAGCTGCCCCTGTAAGGCGCACCCCCAAACCCCCTCTCCCCACGCACATGCTGAGGGTGCAGGCTTCTTGCAACATGCAACCTCCAGCTCAGCACCAGCAGAGCATTACTCAGCCCCAACACCTCTGCCTGGCATGAACCTGCAGGACCTCCAGGACGAGGACATCCTGGACATCATGGCCAGCCTCGTGGCCATCCTGATAGCAGTCCACATGAGGCTCCATGCTGCCTGCTACATGATCAGCCTCCTGCAGCACCCCCATGCACCCAGAGCACCTTATTCCTCAGGCCCCTCGTCGCCTCTGGTGGTACCCCACCAGCAGGAATGGTGGAACCACATCGTCCTGGAGGAGGGGGATAATGAGCAGTGGCTCCACAATTTTAGGATGACATGGGCCACCATCACTAAGCCACCAGGACACCCACATGCAGCCTGAGCTCCCCCTGGTGAAAAGGGAGCCCATCACCGTGTGGAAGCTGGCCACCCCAGACAGCAATCACTCAGTTGGCCACCAATTTGGGGTGGGGAAGGCCCCACTGCACAGCCATGGACAGTGCATTAATCGGAAGGACTACTATTCAGTTGTCCTCCAGGTCATTGTGGGTGCCAGGGGAAGTTTTGTGGACATTTGCTTGGGCTGAGTGGGCAGGCCCACAATGCCTACGTCCTGCAGAACTAGTGGCTTGGGCACAGGATAACTGAGGGCATCTATGTCCCTCCTGGTGGGGGACGGTACTATACCGCCATACATTGTTGCCGATGCGACCTACCCACTCCAGGCCTGGCTAACACATCCCTATATGGGCCATGCCAATGAGATCCAGGACCACTACAATGCCCAGCTCAACCAGGCCAGAAACACAGTGGAGAGGGCATTTGAGCATCTGAAGATGTGTTTCAGGTGCCTGCTAATGAGCCTGGAAGTGAGCCTCCCCAGTATGCTCAAGGTTGTGGGCACATGCTGTGCTCTTCACAATCTCTTGGAGAGCAAGCATGAACTCTTTGTGGTGTGATGGGCAGGCAAGGTTGTGCAGCACTACAAGGAGCTGGAAGTGGTTCTGTGCTGCCAGGCGCACCAGAATGGGGTGCGTTTGCAGGAGACCCTCCGGGAGGCCTTCACCTGGGGGCCTGCATGACCTGGCTCCAGCCCACCCCTGTAATCCCCCCACTGGTACCCCTGCCCACGTACACATCCCTCACCTCTGCCCTGCCAGCACCCCTGCCGACACGTGTGTCCCTCACAGTCCCCACCTGATGCATGACACCGACCCATTCAATAAAGGTAACTGTTAATTGTTCAACAAGAGAATCATAGAATCAATCATAGAATCATAGAAGAGTAGGACTGGAAGGGACCTCGAGAGGCCATCGAGTCCAGCCCCCTGCCCTCATGGCAGGACCAAGCATTTTCTAGACCATCACTGAAAGCCATCTATGTAACCTCTTCTTAAATAGCTCCAGTGATGGAGATTCTACCGCCTCCCTTGGCAATTTGTTCCAGTGTTCGATCACCCTGACAGTTAGGAACTTTTTCCTAATGTCCAACCTGAACCTCCCCTGCTGCAATTTAAGTCCATTGCCTCTTGTTCTATCCTCAGAGGCAAGGAAGAACAAGTTCCCTCCCTCTGCCTTATGATACCCTTTTAAATACCTGAAAACTGCTATCATGTCCCCCCTCAATCTTCTCTTTTCCAAACTAAACAAGCCCAGTTCTTTTAGCCTTTCTTCATAGGTCATGTTCTCTAGACCTTTGATCATTCTCGTTGCTCTCCTCTGGACCCTCTCCAATTTCTCCACATCCTTCCTGAACTGCGATGCCCAGAACTGGACACAATACTCCAGCTGAGGCCTAACCCAGTGCAGAGTAAAGCGGGAGAATGACTTCTCATGTCTTGTTCACGACACACCTGTTAATGCATCCTAGAATCATGTTTGCCTTTTTCGCAACAGCATCACACTGTTGACTCATATTTAGCTTGTGGTCCACTATAACCCCTAGATCCCTTTCTGCTGTACTCATTCCTAGGCAGTCCTTTCCCATTCTGTATGTGCGACACTGATTGTTTCTTCCTAAGTGGAGCACTTTGCATTTGTCCTTATTAAACTTCATCCTGTTTACCTCAGCCCATTTCTCCAGTTTATCCAGATCCTTTTGAATTATGACCCTATCCTCCAAAGAAGTTGCAACCCCTCCCAGCTTGGTATCGTCTGCAAACTTAATAAGTGTACTTTCTATGTCAATATCTAAATCGTTAATGAAGATATTGAACAGAACCTGTCCTAAAACAGACCGCTGCGGAACCCCACTAGTTATACTTTTCCAGCCGGATAGAAAACCATTAATAACTACTGTCTGGGTGCGGTTATCCAGCCAGTTGTTCACCCACCTTATAGTAGCCCCATTTAAGTTGTATTTGAGTAGTTTATTGATAAGTATATTATGTGAGACGGTGTCATATGCTTTACTGAAGTCTAGGTATACCACATCCACCACTTCTCCCTTATCCACAAGACTCGTTATTCTATCAAAGAAAGCTATTAGATTGGTTTGACATGATCTGTTTGTAACAAAGCCATGCTGGCTGTTCCCTAGCACCTTACCACCTTCCAAATGCTTGCAGATGATTTCTTTAATGACCTGCTCCATTATCTTTCCTGGCACAGAAGTTAAGCTGACTGGCCTGTAGTTTCCTGGGTTATTCTTGTTCCCCTTTTTATAAATGGGTGCTATATTTGCCCTTTTCCCGTCTCCCACGATTTACCAAAAATGATTGCTAAAGGCTCAGACACCTCTTCTATCAGCTCCTTGAGGATTCTAGGATGCTTTTCGTCAGGCCCTGGTGATTTGCAGACATCTAATTTTTCTAAGTAAATTTTAATTTGTTCTTTTCTTATTTCAACTTCTAAGCCTACCCCTTTTTCACTAGCATTCTCTACGTCAGACATTCCTTCAGATTTCTCAGTGAAGACCGAAACAAAGAAATCATTAAACGTTTCTGCCATTTCCAAATTCCCTGTTACTGTTCCTCCCTCCTCACTGACCAATGGCCCTACCTTCTCCTTAGTCTTCCTCTTGTTACCAGTGTATTTGTAAAAAGCCTTCTTGTTTCCCTTTATGCTTGTAGCTAGTTTGAGCTCATTTTGTGCCTTAGCGTTTCTAATCTTGCTCCTGCATGCTTGTGTTGTTTGCCTATATTCATCCTTTGTAATTTGTCCTAGTTTCCATTTCTTGTAAGATTCCTTTTTTATTTTGAGATCATGCAAGATCTCCTGGTTAAGCCAAGGCAGTCTTTTGCCATGTTTTCTATCTTTCCTGCACAGTGGGATAGCTTGCTTTTGGGCCCTTAATAATGTCCCTTTGAAAAACTGCCAACTCTCCTCAGCCGTTTTTCCCCTCAGTTTAGCTTCCCATGGGACCTTACCTACCAGCTGTCTGAGTTTACCAAAAGCTGCCTTCCTGAAATCCATTATGTCTATTGTACTGTTTTTCCTTCTACCCTTCCTTAGAATTGTGAACTCTGTGATTTCATGATCACTTTCACCCAAGCATCCTTCCACTTTCAAATTCTCAATAATTTCCTCCCTATTTGTTAAAATTAAATCTAGAACAGCTTCCCCTCTGGTAGCTTTTTCAACCTTTTGGAATAAAAAGTTGTCTGCAATGCAATCCAAGAATTTATTGGACAGTCTGTCCCCTGCTGTATTAGTTTCCCAACATATACCTGGATAGTTGAAGTCCCCCATCACCACCAAATTCTGGGCCCTGGATGATTTTGTTAGCTGTTTAAAGAAAGCCTCATCCACCTCTTCCACCTGGCTAAGGGGCCTGTAGTAGACTCCTAGTAGGACCTCATCCTTGTTTTTTACTCCTGTGAGTCTAACCCAGAGACTTTCAACCCGTCCATCTCCTATGTCCATCTCCACCTCTGTCCAAGTGTGTACATTTTTAATATACAAGGCAAACACCTCCTCCCTTCTTTCCCTGTCTGTCCTTCCTAAGCAGGCTGTACCCTTCAATACCAACATTCCAATCATGAGTATTATCCCACCAAGTTTCTGTGATGCCAACGATATCACAGTTGTATTCATTTATTAGTACTTCCAATTCTTCTTATTTCCCATACTTCTTGTGTTTGTATATAGGCATCTCAGACATTGATTTGGTCTTGCCTCCCCGTTTTGCCCTGGCCCTCTTTTTACTCCCCCAGTGTAGCCCATACTCCCTCCCATTTCAAATTCATCTCCCATGTATTCATGCTGTCCACTTACCTGCAGGCTTTGCTCCCCTGCCCCTGTCAAACCTAGTTTAAAGCCCTCCTCACTAGGTTAGCCAGCCTGTGTCCGAATATGGTCTTCCCCCTCCTCAAAAGGTAAACGTCATCTCTGCCTAGCAGTCCTTCCCGGAAAAGGATCCCGTGGTCAAAGAAACCAAAGCCTTCCTGGCGACACCATCTACGCAACCAAGCATTCACCTCTAGGATACACCTGTCTCTGCCTGGGCCCCTACCTCTGACAGGCAGGATTGAAGAGAATATCACCTGCGCCCCAAACTCCCTGACCCATGCCCCCAGAGCCCTGAAGTCACTCTTGACCTGCTCATCATCACACCTCGCAGTATCATTAGTGCCCACATGGATGAGAAGCATGGGATAGTAGTCAGAGGGCCGGATAATCCTCGACAATGCCTGAATAACGTCTCGGATATGGGCCCCCGGCAGGCAGCAGGCCTCTCGAGAGGAAATGTCAGGGCAACAGATGGGCGCCTCCGTCCCTCTCAGAAGAGAGTCTCCAACCACCACTACTCTACGTTTCCTTCTTGCAGGGGTGGCAGTAGACTTCCCAGCCTTGGGGGTACAAGGCTTCTCCTCGTCTGTACAGGGTAATTCTTGGTCTCCTGTACCGAGTACAGCATAATAGTTTTCCAGTACCACGGTGGGAGGGTTCTGAGCAGGGGTGGGACACAGCCTGCTGCGAGAAGTAACCAGCTGCCAGTGTCCACCCTGGTCCACCTCCTCCAGTGGTTTATCAGCCGTCCTGTGCACTGGGACAGTTACCTCCGCAGTCTCCACCTGAATACTATCCAGGAACTGCTCATGGACTCAGGTACTCCTCAACCTGGCCACTTCCTCCTATAGCTCCCCCACCTGCTGCCTGAGAGATTCTACCAGCAGGCACCTTTCACACTGAATATTCCCCTCAGCCTGGGTATCAGTAAGTGGGAATGGCAAGCCACAGTGCTTGTGGAACCACACCAGGATCTGGGTAGAAACATCCATGGTCAGGCAGTCTGTCTACAGGCACAAGTGGAGGAGACAGCAGTAGTGCTGGCACAGGTGTTGCAGGTCTTCCTAACCATTATAGTCCTCTGTCACACTCCCTCTGTCAAACTCCCTCTTTAAACTCCCCTGTCTGCAGCTCCCTGTCCGCTTCGCTCCCCTGGTCTCTCCTGCCTCTGGCTTTTAAGCCTGCTGGCCTCTCTCAGGCCGTCCCCCTATGATCTTGATGAACTATTTACAAGGGGTGTTGGGGTGAACTATTTACAAGGGGGCAAAGGGGGCATCACTCATCCATAAGGGTGGGAGAATGGGAGCCATAGCAGTCCCTCGAGCCATGACCGTCCTGGGTCTGGGATACCCTACTGATCTGGGATGGTGTGGGGAGGACGAGGAAACACAGGTGCGCTGGGGGTATGGTGGCCTTGGACTCACTGGTGGGGGCTGGTGGAGCCATGGCTGGGGTGGGTGCACCTGCTTGCAGCCACCACACCAGCTTCTCCCTCTGAGCTGCAGTTATGCGGGGTGGGAGCAGGGTGGTGAGGGGGCAGGGGCATCAGGAGGGCTGGTGGGGGGCAGAGGTAGGGGGTAGTGGGGGAGCAGGGTCCGGGCGGTGGGAAGGGCTATACATGGAGCAGGCAGGGGGGTGGCGACGGCCTGGGTCAGGGTGTCCAGGTACATTGAGACCCTGTCCCAGGCTGCCTGCTCCATGGAGAGCCATTCTCCCAGCAGGAGGTTTTGCTCCCACCTCGTGGACTGCTGCTAGCTTGTCCGCCCAGCTGTGGTGGTGGGCCCGCCTGGCACAGCACCTAGTCCTGCGGGGTCATTGCTCCTTCCCCCTTACTGGCTGCTGCAGGGCTCTCTGGCATGTCAAGGGGTCTGTGGTGGACTGTGGACGTTGAGGCTGTGAAGGCATAAAGGGAAGGGGTGATGCTGTGAGTCGTGTGACCGGGTACTGTGGGCTGGTGGCCACATCCCCATCACCAGCCCTCCCTGTCTGTAGGGATGGAGCAGGGTGTCCCAGCCACTGTGTGGTCTGTCCATACTGGGCCATTTGTGGGGCTGATCCACCCCCCCAACCCCCTTCCTAGCCACGTGCCTAGAGTTACACATATTTTTATAAGATTAGTAAAATGATGTTGACAGAGGGCGCCCAGGAACGTCCAAACCAGCTTTCTGTTAACTGATTGCTGTTGACAGAGGCATTATGCCTCGTGGGGAGTGGGATATGGCTGTCGACAAAAGTGCTGAATTCTGTAAATTTACTATCGACAGAACACCTTGGGAATCTGGATGCTCCCTTGGTTTTGTTGACAAAACCCCCTAGTGCAGACATAGCCTAAGAGGGCATCAGACACCAGGAACCTGTAATGTTATACTATAACAATGTGGAAGGGAGAGCAGCTTGTGTTGAGCTGTCATATTTCTTGTCACTTTACTTGAGTGAGGTAGGGAATGGGAAAAAAGAGGTGGGGATTTGGCAGATGCTCCTAGAGTGCCACTTTCCTGCAGCATACCACTTAATACTGCTGCGTACTTCCCTATACATGGGGCTTGTGGAAAGGCATGCTTTGGCCCCAAAATCATACGCATTCTGTACATCATTTGTTTATAAACCATCCATTTTGATCTGTGTTACTTCAAGTACCCATGTAGACACACTCCATCTGGATCTGTAAATATGTTGTCTCTCTGTTTTTGGAACTACCATATGTTGTCACTTATGAACCTGTCTGTCTTAGCCTGCAAAGATTTAATTAGGGAAAGGTGTGGACCAGAATCTACCTTACCATGGTGGACTTATTGAGTCTGTATGGCATGCAGACAGGACAAAATGTATTCTACTATGCCTCCCTGCCATGTCTTAGACAGTGTTAGTTTAATAGCTGCAGTATTTTCTTTACTTACCTGTACTGTAGTTATAATACCATAAATTAAGGTAGTTACCAAGATTTTAAGGTTGACCATGATAAATACTTCATATGCAATCTCTTATTGATTTTCATAGGGTATTTCCCATAACTACTTTGACTCATTTCTATAATATTGTGACGGTAGACTTGGACATTTAAAAAAAATTGTAAATATACACAGTTCTCTGTACATGCATGTGTGCATGTATGTATGTGCATGCAAAATGTGTGTGACATTAAAGAATTGTGTATAAGCAATTTAGTGGTAATTTTGTATGTTTAATTTAAGACACAAATTCAGGCCAAAGATTTTTCTTCTCAGTCCTGTCAATCATGGCAGAGACACCATTGTACTGGCTTTTATTTATTTATTTATTTTACTGTAGAAGAAGAGAAGATTCCTTAGCTTTGCTTTATAAGTGACTCAATCGAGTTTTAATATACCAGACGTCTTTGCAAGTAAGAAATATTGCAATCAGTTATAAACTTAGTTCATCTCTGAATTATGTATTGTGTATGTAGGGTGTACTAGAGCTATAGCATGTTTATCTGTTGACTTCTACTAAGATTTAGAGTCTATTTGTACTTTATAACTTACTTTGTTTTGTTTGACATGTATTTTATGTCTTCCATGTGCATGGATACATAAGATACACAATCGTGGGTGAGGGTCTTAAGAGAAAGTACAGCACTATATGCAGTAATAATAGTAGTTGTAAGACAAAAAATAGGACACAATTTCTTTTATTTTATCTTGCAGCTTTCCTTCACTGGTCTAGGGATATTATTAAATTGCATAAAACTGAACTTAAGAAATTGAATTATATTATTCTTTTATTGTATTTAAAAAATTAATTCTTGGCAGTCCGTAAAACTGAAAAGAAAATATATCCATTACCACTTCCTGCTAACTTGCAATTATTGTCCTCACTCCAAAAGAAATGTTTTTGCCAAGTTTACCTCAGCTTGTGTTTCCAGCATTCAAACTGGCTGTTTCTACACATGCCACTTTCAAAGAAACCCTAATAAATGGCCTGAAATATGCTAATAAGGCACAGATGCAAATTTCTGGTGCCTCATTAGCATAAGGTCACATGATTTCGAGTCCACAAGGTGTTCTTCCAGACTCCAAAATGCCATTTAGAAGCGCGGACCCCGGTGGGTCTTCCAGAAGGAAGTCCTTCTTCCGGAGGCCCCTTCTTCCTGAAAATGACTCATGCATCTGATGAAGCGGGTCTTTGCCCACAAAAGCTTATGCTCCAAAATATCTGTTAGTCGATAAGGTGCCACAAGACTTCTTGTTGTTCTCGAAGCTACAGACTAACACAGCTACCTCTCTGATATGGTTAACAGAAGTTACTGTTGGAAGAGATCTTCCGACAAAACTTCTGTTGACAGATCATGTCCACACACAAAAGCGGATTGAAAGAGCAATCCACTTGGTTGACAGAGAGTGGCCAGACTGCTTGGCTGCTCTATCGACAGAATGGTCAACTAGAAGTTTGGCAAATAGGGCTGTCTGATGAACCAAAAGCCCTATCTGTTGACAGAGGGCCCCTGGATCATCTACACAGCTATTTTTGTCAACAGAAACTGTCGACAAAGGCGTTAGTCCTCATCGCAGAGAGGCAGAACAATATCAGCAAAAGTGCCAAGATTTATTGACAAAATCCCGGTTTTGCTGACAAAACTCTCTAGTGTAGACATAGCCAAGATGTACAAATTTGGTGGTTATGCTATAGATTGTAAAACTTCTACTGTTTCTTGGAGTAGTATCCCCAAAAGCATTCTACTCTAGGAGTGTACATATGGAAGTCAATAGGAGTTTTGATATTAACTTCAATAGATCCAGGATTTAACCTGTAGCCTAGTTACATTGGTGTTCAAAAAACGTTAAAATGGTCATAGGAAGCAGGGTCAACAGCTACCATGGGTCCTGGGGCAAGGCATGTGTGTGGTGCTGCCTGGCTCCATGGCCTGGAAGGGGTAGGTCCTTGGGTGGAAGGGATGAGGCACAGGCAGCCAGCCCTCAGCACTGCCCAGACTGTGGCACTGAGCCTCAACTCCAGTTCCCAAAGCTGCACAAATCACCAGGTCTAGAACTCTGGTGGTGATCAAAGGGGCTCAGGGCTCCAGTTGCCACCACTGCTGCAGTAGCAGTGGCATCAGCAGCTAGGAGCCCTGGGCCCCTTTGAATCAGAAGGCCCTGGGGCAGTTGCTCCCTTTGCCTCTTATTCCCACACCCCATCAGCAGGCCTGGTGCTAGGTTAAATTTATATTTCAGAGGTTGAGAGATTTGGATGTGTTTCCATAGGTTGAGTACTTTATACTGCTTTCCAATCATGTGGGGGAAACAGACATTTAAAAAGAGCTTGGCTCCTATTAAGCACCTAAATAAAGACCGGCTTTTTAAAAGTATTTGGCAATTAGCAGGTTCCATCCTCACACTTGAGGTCAAATTTTCAGAAGAGCTCAGAGTGCAGCCTGCTAAATGACAATCTGACCACTTATTCTGGGGCCTGAGTGAATGCTGAGCATTTCTAAAAATTCTATCAGAAGTTAATGCAAATTTCCAAGTGGAATTAGACATCTTCAGGCTGTTGTCTTCTGCAAAGCCATATTTATTGGAGTGATATTCAAGGATTAGGTAACCTCAACAAAATACTTGCTGTATCCCTGTTACCAGATGCCTTACTATGGCATAGAGTTAACTGAAAACAGTTGCAGGTAGCTTAATTTTGTGGGATTTCTGAAGTGTTTGCACTGAAATAATTTTTTTGCCACAGCCAATGTGCAAATATTTGGAAAATACCAAGTAAATTGTTTGATTTGTTTTTAATTCCCCTGTTATTGGCCAGATTACTTCTCTAACCCACTGGCTGCTTTTTAAATGAGTAATATAGCAATAAAAATGCTAGGGGGATTTGGGAAGTTCAAGCTGAAACAGAAGCTGTACCCCTTTTTGCATTCATAAAGCATGACCTTTCCTTGTGTTGGCTCAGCTTTGCTCGCTGTTCTGAATCTATGGTACCTTTGTCTGAGCCCTTTTTTGGGAAGCTGTTTACCACTGAGAGTGCATACTCTGACCTCACCCTGACTGAAGGTGGCTACACTGTCAATACTTTGCCTTCTCCGTAACCTATAATGTCATTCTAAAAATGCAAAATATATAGCTTATGGCTTACAAAATTAACTTTTCCTGTAATATTTTTATTATTGATATATTGTGTAATATTGTAGCTTCTGAAAGACTATAGCAAAAACAGATACGTAGTACAAGCTGTTAAAACATTGAACAATTTGTGGAGACTTTGCAATGGAAATATCATTTATCTTTCAATGAAGTTAGTTCAGGATCAAGCTGAGGGTGATATTCCAGACTCTATGTAACGTAATTGTTCCTTACTACACTGCTGGGCTATATATCCTTTGGTAATGACCATATATTGATGACTGAAAAGGAAGGCCTGACAAACTGCACTGAAAATAATGTCCCCCATGAGAAACTTTGTTTGATAAAATTTTGACCTTACAGTATAACTTTAGATACTGAGCCTTCCGAAAAAAATAAATATTTATTTTTTCTTAATCAGTGGAAAAAAGTGCCTAAGGTGACTGAATATAAATCAACATTTTTGAAATGTAAACCATTCCTAACCTAAAAAGTAAAAACATTTACTTTTTATGCTTCCAGGATTTGGTCCAAATATATGTCTCAGTTCATTTTTTTCGTATACAGAATGAACTTTGAACTTCTGTTTTTCACTCTGTAAGCATTTCCAGTTACGGAATATGTGCTATCTCATAAGCTGATAAGAATTTCTGTGAACTCGCTTCTGTGGAAAGGTGTGTTAAATTTTTCTGAATCATTATAATGCTTTTATAATCTCACTTCAGTACAAGGAGCTCTACCCTGTCATGTGAATGTGTTTTAGCCTTCTAAACTGTAGTAGTAGTGTATTTTCTTAAGTGCAGTCCTATTTATTCTGGGAGGCTATCAGGATAAAATCATATTTAAATAAAATTCATATTTATGTTGCAAATGGCACGGTGGATTATTAAAGAAGAAACATTTGTAAATTGAAACCACTATTTATGTTTTTGTTTATAGTTGGAATTTCTCTTGCTTAGACAATGAAAATAGCCTGGTCACTTTCAATTTTATTTATGGTGCCTACTTCAATTATTAGTCTGTTTCTTATCTGATTCTCCTGCAGCAGAGCGACACCATGCAGTATCTTTTGGGCTTATGTTTTTAGCAGAGAATGTTTTAAATGACTTTTGAACTGTTTTCATTGAGATTCTAATCGTGTTTGGTTATATAAAATTCTACTATTTCTAAAATTATAAAATCATGTCTTATGTATGCTATGTATGGAAGAAAAAGGTATTTTGTTGGTAAGTAGGGTGAAAGAACACAAAGCGGAGTGGTTCTGTTATCTGTGCAGCAAACAGAAATGTCAAAGTCCCTCTTGACACTTAAAATAATGAATACATTTATATTGTTTTGTCAGACTTTATATACAATATATTTTATATGGATAATTTGTACAGGTGTTTCTTTTAAGGAAAATCAGTTCCTTGTAATCAAGTTATGATTTTCATTGTTACAAGAACTTCACAACAACAAAATGTCCAAACTTCATGTTAACACATCTGTGGCACTTAAGAAATGAGGAACCACGAACGAGACAACGAACAACAATTTTGGGTCCCAGGGCCTTCGTTCAGTGCCTCCATGCATGCACAATCTACACCTATGATTTGCCTGACCTTTGGGTGGTGCTGTGTTTGTGCTGGCTGGTGCTCGTGCCGTGCCCAGTGAGGTGCCAGCACGGCCAGGGCTTCCACGTGCTCTCCTAATAGGGATGTCAACTGTCTAATTGCACAAACTCAAAGACTCTTGCCCTGACCCCTGTCCTGCACCTTCGCTGAGGCAACAATTCCTGCTCAGTCACTCTCCCTCCCTGGGCTGCCCTACACCCTTTCTCACTTTCATCAGGCTACCCCTGTCAGTGGGCTTGACCACAGAATTTGTACATTCTTTTCAACCTCTGCAATTTTTATTTGTCTATCAAAAACAAAGTTTAATGATAAAATATCAATTGCTCGCTGAGCAAAGTACATAACTAGGTGTGGGGAGCTTTTCAAGTTGACTGGAATGGTGTATATTTTGAATATTTTAATCCAATGCCTCCCTCCACCAATGAAAGGTACTAACCAGGTAGATACTACTAATAAAACAATATATATATGCTGTTCCTTGGTTCCTCTGCCCCACCAAGTCCAGAGGATATCTTCCTCAATCCCTCTCTGCAGAGGTTCAGACAAGGACTTTGTCAGAAATCTTGTTTTAGTCCATGACCACCATACAAAGAATCCTGGCTCCCTTCAGTCCTCCCTTCCAATCTGCAGCAGTTTATTTGCATGAACATTTCGTTAGACAGTTAAATTACTATTCCCACACACCGTTGTTCACAGCTCTTCATTGAGAGTTCTTTTCATGTCAGCTTTGACTGCCACCTGATTTGGCTGTTGAAAAATTATCAGCATTTTTTAATAACGGGAAAAGGGCATTTTCTTTGTCCCCCACTCCCCTTCCTTCTCTCTTCATGTTGAGTCAAGGCCAAAGTGTTTTTTTTGTTGTCTTCTAGAGTTCAAAATAGTATTCTCTTTCTCTGTTTTATATGTGCAGCAAGCTCACACGTGCACGTATAAGCTTTTGGAAGCAATCAGACTGGACCTTTTTAAAGAGATCTACAATATTGCCATTTACCTCCCTTCACATTATATACTTTTAAACTGAATGGCAGAGAGACTAGCTGAAATTTAGTGAGAGGACAAATTGCCACAGAAGTGTGCCATTAAAAATAGTTAGTGAAATCCTGAGTACTTAGCCAGTTGGTCAGATCTTTTTCTTTTCTCTGTTTTAAAAGCTCTGGGATGCAGTAAAGCATTGGATTTTGCTCTGCTGAATTGAAACTATTGCCCCATTTAACCTATGTAAATTATGAGTATTAGGGTAATGGATGATGTGACGATGCGCAGTATTAGATATTAGAATAATACATATCAGTACAAAGGGAAAGTAAAAGCTGAGTTGGCCCATCAACGCACTAGAAGATCTTTCCAATATGAAGACAAAAAGACAAGCAAACAAATAAAAAAATAACCTCAACAACCCTCATTATGCCTTAATGGAAAAGTAAGATGATAGAAAAAGGGGAAAAGCAGAGTTGTGGACAGTTCAAGTGCCTTCTGTTTGCACTGGGCATATTTTGCACAGTTCAGCAGTCTCATCTAACTTAAGAAACAGCTTGGTTCCCTTGGGGACCCTTTGCGGATCAGAGACATACTGTAGTAGGGAATGTAAACATGACAGAGCAAAGTGCAAGGTCATGTAGAGCGCTGTCTGTTCGCAAAAGAATCTTAAAATTGATTCACTGCTTCTCAGTGAATTCTCTCAGCAGAGAAGTAGTGATCTCTAGGGTCTAGAACTGGATAAATAATCCTGGCATTAAAGCTTTGCTCATACCTCTGCTGCCTGTAAATAACAAATTGGCACCCTCACATTATAAAATGAATTAGTCCAGTCAAGAAATAATGATTTATATTGTTTAAAGTTTAATTTAATTAAATTGCTATCATAAGATGATATGAGTTGTAACCTAAAAATGTTTGTAGAATTACAGTTTTACATTGGTTATTAGAATCCTTCAGAGAAGCTCAGGTGGGGAGTTGTATGACATCAGTGATATAAAATGGTGCCTTAATCCTTCACTGTCACCGCTGATTGAGTACTTCAGTTTTGGAGAGCTCAACTTTAGACATATTAGCCTGATTTTCAGAAGTGCTGATCACCCACCCAACTGTAGATGCTTCTTACCTCTGATATTTAGGTTAAGACACTAACCTGATGTGATATGCTCTAGGTCTTTGTCTACATGACATGCTGCTGCCAGCAGGGTCATGCAAATGAGGTCCTAATTTACAAATTGTGCACCTCTTTTGCATACTCTTGAAAGATCGCTATCCTGGCAGAGGCTTCTGTCGCCACAAAACAAGCTGTGTAGATGGGGTTCTGGTGATCAACCCCCACCTTGTTGACAGCCCCTTATCCCTCATTTGCATGACCCTGCCAGCAGCAGCATGCCATGTAGATGTAGCCAATCTGAATAGCCATTTTGAAAATTGGTTTGGGATGGTTAGTGGACACATAACTGACCAAAAGAATTTGATAGCAAAGAAGCGAACAACTGTCCCAGGCAGTACACAAGTATAGCATATCCTCTCTCATGTGAGAGGTGTAATAGGAGAGACCATAGGATCACATTTGTACCAGCTCAATAAAGCAAGTGCTTTTGTTTATTTTTTTAAAGCCATGTATCCTAAAGAACATTATGTTGCTAATATAGTCAATCCAGATTCCCTTGAAGAGCTAATACTAAAGATGTTACAGAAAATAATGGGAAATAGAACATGCCAAAAGCAGCCCAAAACAAATCAATAAATGCTCCTTGAACTTGAGATATTTATCACTGTGGACTACAAAAGATTTTGTATTTCTCCATAAACATAGCTTATTTCCACTTCTTTTCCATCTTATTTTTCTTATGTTTCATTCACTTGTCCATATCCTTTTGTTCTTTTTAGGAGATTACTCTAATGTAATATTGTCTTATAATTTTGTTTTTGTCTGAAAACAATTAATTTAAATAATTTTAAAAGAGCAAAGTGACAGGTGTTTTCTAAAACATTGCTAGAAATCAGACAGACGTGTCCTGTGGAGTTATTGGCTTGAAAATATTTATGCTTGAGTTATTGGGAGAAAAGACTGAGGGATAATTTTATTTAGCAATGAACAAGATAGTTCACAGAGAATGCTGGAAAAAAACCCATGGTTTAGTTTACCAAAGATTAAGTAAAATTCTGTGAACGTCAAGATGAATCGTTACAGAATTATTACACTACTCTGTACCAGCCCCTCTATCATAAATAGGTGGGGATTTAAGGCTGGATACTGCAAGGTACTGAACATGATGGCCACATCCAGCAAAGCATTTAAGCACATGCTTAGCTGTGAATACATGAGCAGCCCCACTGGCTTCAACTGGGCAATATATGTACTTAGAACCAAGCAGGTGGTTAAGTGCTTTGCTGGACTCAGACCAGAGCTCTCTGCACTTTACAGGATTCATCCTTGATTCAGTCAAGGGAAGTAATCCCAAAGTATTCTCTTACACCAACTGAGTTTTAGGTGGATGCAGATCTCTTTTATACACTTGAACTCCCCAGAATAAAAAGTCACACAGGTATTTGTGTTATGATGTGTGCATATTGACAGGGCTTCTAATATTACTGCTGGTAATTGTTCTGTTTGAGGAAGCCGCTATCGCATGTGAAGAGCCTGTATTTCTTTGAAGGGACGGAGGAGGGCCCTCCTCTGAGTAAAGTCTGAATTAGTTGAAATATACAATATTTATTACATAATGAGACAGCTTCCTTTCAGAAATTTGAAATAAGGAAATACTTAAAAATGTACAGTGTTTGCCAAAGCAAAACAACTTTGTAGGTTTTGGCAGCTGTGCTCAAAGTCCGTAAGTCACAGTAGAGAAAAATGACCAACACAAGATATAGCCAGCTGGCATGTATCTTAATGTTCCCAACACACACTCATCATGTTTTAATGAAGAAAGTTATGCTGTTAAACAAAAGTTTTGAACATAATGCTGGATAGCTCAGTAAATGCAAATTTCTCACCCATTAGAAAATATACAGTACACTTTGGTCTCTCTTATTTTCTTACTTAGACTATTACAGAATATATTTTATTAGAGCGTAACTTGGCACTGCTCTTAATGCAGTTTTTAATTCTATTAAAAAGAAATAATCACTTACATAGTATTACTATATCTTCCATTAACTTTTTCTATTAATAGATTGCATATTTATAGTGCCATTTATCTCAGATCATCAAAATGTTCTACAGACATTAATAAAATTAGTCTTCTACACCATGAAGCAGCTAAGTGATGTTTTACAGTTGAGTTGACTGAGATACGGAAAGGCTGTGACATGCAGAAAGTGACACAGGAAATCAAAGGGATTACTCACATAAACATCGCTAGAATCTGAGCCTAGGTTTTTTTAGGGCTTCTTTATAGGAAGACATAATGGGTCAAAGTGCACAGCTCACTACACAGCTTTCAGTGGATGGTAGGGTCAAAACAGTGATATAGTACATGGCAGGCTAGCACAAAAAGCTCTGCATCACAGTCCTGTGTCTTTAGCGTCCTTCCTTCTACTAGTTTTAGAATTCTGAAAACAATTTAGTTTAATAAAAATTCCAGTACTCTTCTTTAATCAGGATAATTAGCAAGTATATAGCACTTTATATTTTTATGCTTTCTGTGCATACATTAAATTCTGACCCTGTATCTGCAATGAAGGAAAGAGATTTAGAGCCCTCTGCCACCTGCAAACTTTGCATGAACAGTGCTGCAAATTATTTTAGCGGCTAGTTAGAATCCTTCCATATGGCACAAGAGAACGCTGAGAAATGTGGCAGATTACCACTTCAGGGTGCACACAGTGGTTTCAGTGGCATGCAGTGTCACTCTGAGTTATAAGTAGCCCAAGCTGCCCTTTAACATAGTGTCTAAGCCTCAGTTTTCTCACCTGTGAAATGGACATAATGATACTTACCACCTTGGAAAAACACTTGAAATATACACATGAAAATACTGGATAGGAATTAGAAATTATTTTTAGTTCTCTGAACTATTAGGATTCCTTTAGCTCTCTGTACAAACAGACTTCCATTCCAAGTTAGAAATATATTCAGTCATTCTAAAATGCCTTCATTTGTGATGACGAAGAGGCCTGCAAAACCACAATATTGGATTACTCAGATAGTAAATGGCTTCTGTTGACTCAATGAGCATAAAATGTGGTTCTGAGTTCTGCGAGTTCAGTTTCTCACTGATAAATGAAGTATTTTTAAATAGTTATTTGAAGTGAGGCCAGTGGTCATACACGCGTCTTTATAGTAATGGCACCTTATGTTCAATGTTTTCTGTGCTCTGCTGTGCCTGTTGCTCTTGCTGCATAACTACATAAGAACGGCCATACTGGGTCAGACCAAAGGTCCATCTAGCCCAGTATCCTGTCTGCCGACAGTAGCCAATGCCAGGTGCCCCAGAGGAGGTGAACCGAAGACAATGATCAAGCGATTTGTATCCTGCCATCCATCTCCAGCCTTTGACAAAAGGCTACGCACCATACCTTACCCCTTGCTAATAGCCATCTATGGACCTAACCTCCAAATATTTATCAAGCTCTTTTTTAAACTCTGTTAGAGTCCTGGCCTTCACAGCATCCTCTGGTAAGGAGTTCTACAGGTTGACTGTGCGCTGTGTGAAGAAAAACTTTCTTTCATTAGTTTTGAACCTGGTACTCATTAATCTCATTTGGTGTCCTCTAGTTCTTACATTATGGGAACAAGTAAATAACATTTTTCTATTCACTTTCTCCACACCATTCATGATTTTATATACCTCTATCATATTGCCCCTCAGTCTCCTCTTTTCTAGACTGAAAAGTCCCAGTCTCTCTAGCTTCTCCTCATATGGAACCTGTTCCAAACCCTTAATCGTTTTAGTTGCCCTTTTCTGAACCTTTTCTTACGCCAATATATCTTTTTTGAGGTGAGGAGACCACGTCTGCACACAATACTCAAGATGCGGGCGTACCATAGTTTTATATAGGGGAAGTAAGATATTCTTCATCTTATTTTCTATCCCTTTTTAAATTATTCCTAACATCCTATTTGCTTTACTGACTGCCGCTGCACACTACGTGAATGTTTTCAGAGAACATGTATACATGCATACTGTATGAATACTTGATATATATTGATATAAATATGTTTGTCTGTGGCAAAAATATGAATATAATCTGTTTGTTGGGATCCCAGCTGGAAAGTGATTTGTACAGATATTTGAAAATAATTGCACCTTATCCAAAATCTGTTACCCCCTCTGATTGTATGTCTGCACACCCAGGCCAGGCCTGTAGGAATTAGTGTTTCCAAGCCCATGCTTGAGTATTAATTCTGCCTCACACACCTGTCTGTCAGCAGGACTCAGGCTCTGACTTAAGCTCCTGAGTACTTGCTGACCCACATCAGACTGATTTGTGTGTGAATAGGGGTCAAACCTGAGTAAGTGTGCAGTCTAAACATACCTTCAGACTCTTTTTTATTAATTTCAATGGGTTTTGTATTGGACCTTCTGAGTTTAATACATTTCACTGGATGTGACTTTTTAAAAAAAATCTAGTAATCTCTCAGGAGAAAAATCTGTGATTTGGCATTGAGAGGATTGGTAGAATGGCACTTGTTTCAGATTATTCAAAGATTTTTTTTCTAAACTATGATGCATTTTGGAAGACTAAAAGGGAATGATATTGTCTTTATGGGAAGAAATTTCAGGAACAGGAAAATGTCATGCAGAACAACATAGTTTACCATCTGTTTTCAGTTCATCCTAATCTTAACCTTCTGCTTTTCCACTATTGCTTAAATCCTGATTGCCTTAGTCACATACACCATCAGACTGGCTTCAGTGTTAAGGGAACATTCTCTCCCTTCTGCAGAAAAAAAGTAGAGGTTTCTGTTGAACTCAGTTTTTCTCTTTTGCCTCAGTCACCTTCCATAGTAAACTTTCATATGTGTACTGAGTGTCAGATTATTTAAACAATTATTTCTAGATTGTTTTATTTCAGTATTGTTTTGAAATTGGCAAATACATGTTCAATGAACTATTTCTGTGTGGACCAGTGTTGACACCCTGTGGCTAGCTAGATTTAATCACAGATGAGTATTGAATAGGGATATCCTATGGGAGATCTCCCAGACTTCATTTGCTGTTTGAATTCAGTAGTCTTATAGCTGAACCTTGTATTAACTGTGCAGCCTCTTTCTTCTATCATTTCTTCCGGGGTGTATGTAAAAATACTGCAATAATATATTGAATAACAGCTGATTTTATGGATTCTTTTTCTTATTCTCTGATTCAACACCTTTTAACTGTTTCCCTACTAAAGTAAAAATTTGTTGCCAAGTGCACAGAAATTTTATGTAACGACTAGTGAAAGTGTTCTTTAAATGGTCATAGAAGCAATGACCTTTACATCAATTATTCAAGAAGATTCAGTTATGAATATCTAAATCTTATGTATAACTGTTGTGAAGAGGGTATTTATATGGAAAGTGTTGGTGCAGAATTTTACTTTTACTAGTTTTGACATCTGTCTTTGTATTTAATGCAAAGGTCTGCTCTTAGTAAAAAAAAAGGAAAAAAAAACATTGCTGTAATTTTAAAATAGTCCCATTGAAAACAAGGCCTACAAACAACTCAGGCTGATGTCTATTGCCTCTTATTTTTAAGTACAGTACTGATAGTAGTAGTAGGCATCCTTCGGTCTGCATAGACTATGGATCGCGCCCTTTATAGTTTCAATTGAGGACTTCATTTACAGCGTCTACTGTGACTATGAAGACCCACATGAGAGTGACAGTCCTTGCTACATCTCTTGCAGATGTGGTGGGTGTCTGGCAAGTCCTTAGTATGCTTTCTGTGCACTCGCTTCTCCTCTGCTAGCTGTCTGATCCTCATCTTGCCCTTCTGAAGGCCCTTGTGTAACCCGTGCCTCCATCTGCTGCGGTCGTCTGCTAGTTCTTCCCAGTTGTCCAGCTCGATGTCTACCTCTCTGAGGTCTCTCTTGCAGACATCTTTGTAGCGCAACTGGGGGCGTCCGGGAGCTCTTTTGCCAGAGGCTAGCTCACCATACAGGATGTCTTTTGGAATCCTTCCATCATTCATCCTGTGGACGTGGCCAAGCCAGCGGAGCCGACGCTGCCTGAGGAGGGTGTGCATGGTTGGGATTCCAGCTTGCTCAAGGACGGCGGTGTTGGTCACTCTGTCCTTCCATGATATTCCAAGGATGCGCCTGAGGCAGCACAAGTGGAAGACGTTCAGCCTCTTTTCCTGGCGGGCATACAGGGTCGAAGTCTCACTGCCATAAAGGAGGGTGCTGAGGATGCAGGCTCTGTAGACTTGCATTTTGGTGTGAGTGTACAGCTTGTTGTTATTCCACACTCTCTTGCTGAGTCTGGACAGAGTTGTGGCCGCTTTTCCGATCCTCCTATTTAGCTCTGTGTCCAACGACAGGGTGTCAGTGATGGTGGACCCGAGGTAAACGAACTCGTGGACGACCTCTAACGTATAGTTGTCAATGCCGATTGATGGGGATTCATCAACATCCTGACCAAGTGCGTTTGTCTTCTTTAGGCTGATGGTAAGCCCAAAGTCCTTGCACGCTTTGGAGAACCGATCCAGCAGTTTTTGCAGCTGGTCTTCTGTGTGAGACACTACAGCAGCATCGTCTGCGAACAGCATGTCTCTGATGAGGACTTCCCGCACCTTAGACTTAGCTTTCAGCCTTGCAAGATTAAACAGTTTCCCATCAGATCTTGTGTGCAGCAAGATGCCCTCTGTTGAAGATCCAAAGGCATGCTTCAGGAGGAGTGCGAAGAAGATCCCAAACAATGTCGGAGCAAGCACACATCCTTGTTTGACGCCGCTCCTGATTCTGAAAGCACCTGATAATGCGCCGTCATATTGGATGGTTCCTCTCATGTCTTTGTGGAAGGACTGGATCATCTTGAGTAACCGTGGAGGACAGCCTATCTTGTGGAGCAGTTTGAACAGACCATCCCTGCTGACCAAGTCAAAGGCCTTGGTCAGGTCGATGAAGGTCATGTAGAGTGGCTTTCTCTGCTCCCTGCACTTCTCCTGCAGCTGCCTTAGAGAGAAGACCATGTCAACGGTAGACCTCTCTGCGCAGAATCTGCACTGTGATTTGGGGTACACCCTCTCAGCAATCTTCTGGAGTCTGCCAAGGATGACGCGAGCGAACAGTTTACCAGTGACGATTAGGAGGGAGATTCCACAGTGGTTGTTGCAGTCGCTTCTGTCTCCTTTGTTCTTATACAACGTTACAATGTTAGCGTCGCGCATATCCTGTGGAACCTCACCCTCTGTCCAGCCACAGGCACAGTAGCTCATGTAGGGGTTCCAGGAGTGTGTCCGCGGCACACTAGATTACCTCAGGTGGTATACCATCCTGGCCAGGGGCCTTTCCTGCTGCAATGCTGTTGATGGCTCTCTTCAGTTCATCCACAGTCGGTTCCTGATCCAGTTCGTCCATTACTGGTAGGAGCTCGACGGCATCGAGTGCTGCGTCAACCACAACGTTCTCGCGTGAATACAGCTCAGAGTAGTGCTCAGCCCAGTGCTCCATCTGTTTGGCTTTGTCAGCGATGACTTCACCAGATTTGGATTTCAGAGGTGCCATCTTGTTCTGGGTGGGTCCTAATGCCTTCTTCATACCCTTGTACATTCCTCTGAGATTACCAAAGTCAGCACAGGTCTGGATGCTGCTGCATAGCTGGAGCCAGTGGTTGTTGGCACAGCACCTGGTTGTCTGCTGTACTGTTCTTCTGGCCGCTCTAAGTGCTTGCTGGGTACTCTGGCTCGGTGAGCGTTTGTACTCCAGGAGTGCAGCGCGCTTCTTTTCAATGATTGGAATCATCTCATCGGAGTTAGCTTCGAACCAGTCGTTCATGTTTCTAGCTCTTCTTCCAAACACCGATAAGGCCATTTTGTAAGCTGTATCCCTCAGATGTTGCCATTTGGATGTCACATTGGTGCCCTCAGGGCCGCTGCGCAGATTTTGCTGGAGGGTCTCTCTGAACTTTTCAGCTTTCTCTGAGTTTGCCATCTTTCTGGCGTCAATGTGGGGCCTTCCAGCAGGTTTAGAGCGGTACAGCTTCTTGGGTCTCAGCTTGAGCTTGGAGCAAACTAGCGAGTGATCTGTATCACAGTCAGCACTATGATAGCTGCATTTCAGAAGGACGTTTTTGAGGTTATTATGCCTAGTGATGACCACGTCTAGTTGATGCCAGTGCTTCGAGCGTGGGTGTCTCCATGACACTCTGTGCTGTGGCTTCGTTTGGAAGAATGTGTTTGTGATGCACAGATTGTGGTACGTGCACAGTTCAAGGAGACGCTGTCCATTGTCATTCATTTTTCCCACACCAAAGTGTCCTAAGCAGGAAGGTCATGTGGCCCAATCAGCTCCAACTCTTGCATTGAAGTCACCCGAGATGTACAGTTGTTCACGAGCAGGTATTTGCGCTACAGCAGCACTAAGCACGTCAAAGAACTTGTCTTTTACTTCTGGTGTGGTGTGCAGGGTTGGAGCATAAGCGCTGATCAGGTGGACGGGACCGGCGCAAGTTTGAAGCGTGATCCGAAGAAGTCTTTCTGATCTGCCCATGACTAATTCCACCATTTGTAGAAGGGTGTTTCTGACAGCAAAGCCAACACCATGCTCCCTGGGTTCTTCTTAGGCTTTACCGTGCCAGAAAAAGGTGTAGTCCTTTTCCTTTAGAGATCCTGAATCTGCAAGTCGCGTCTCTTGCAGTGCAGCGATATCAACTTGGAGCCTCTTCAGTTCCTCGTTGAGGACAGTGGTCTTTCGGGTGTCACTGATGGCCTGAAGATCTTCAGTCAAGCCGGTCAGCATGGTCTGCACATTCCAGCAAGCAAGCTTAATTGTTGATGTTTCTCATTTCTTGTTGATTTTCTTATTGGTTTGCCTGGTGCCCAAATTTCAGTCACTTTTCAGGTTCAGGAACCTTAAGCCTCACGCACCCAGCGAGGCAGGTGAACTGTGGCGGGACAGTACCCTATTGGCTGGGGGCTGCCCAGCTTGAGGCGGGTGGTGACTATCCAGTGAGATGCAAGGATCTCTCCCACTGTCGAAGGCAACCCCTGGCGCTCGTTCTCTATGCCAATCGAGCAAGAGTTTATAACCGGTATCTGTTGCCTCCCGTGTTGATGCAACGCTGTTCAGTACTGATAAAAATGTTGATAATTAGTAGACAGGGTTCTTCACCATGATATATGGGCATCATGTAAAAGATTAAAGTAAAGGATAACTGTTACTTTTTTTTTGGATTTATAATGAGACATAACAAAGCACCCATCTGTTATTTTGGACACCATTAAAAATCAGCAGCAACAGTTCATAGAACTCTCATAACTACACAATGAAGTGATAGGACTTTCCTTTCCAAAACCCTGGCACCCCAAAACAGTCACTTTTGTCAGAACTCATGCCCTTCAAATGCCCAGGCAAAAAGATGATCCTTGTAGCCCTGCAAGTCAATAATCCCTGGCTGTTTCAAACCAAGAAAGAAGCTTGTTCCACAACTGATTAGCCCTCATAGAAAAAGCAGTAGCCTTCTGTATTAAAATCAGGTGGCTTCAACACAAAGTGCCTTTGCTGACCACCACAAAGGCACATGCCGGAGAGTCTTTCAAGTATATGCCAAGCCATGCAGGATTTTGTAGTCAACAGCAATACTTAAAATTTCACCCAGAAACTGGCAGTCATTCAGTGCAGGTCATGGAGCACTGGAGTCAACTTGTTTCACTAAAATATAGTGCTTAGCAAGTGGATTGCAACCCTCTGTGTCAGCTTGAACTTCAGTCTTCACCAGTTATAAGCAATATCGTCATACTGAATTAAATGCAGTAATCCAGCATTGCAGTAATTGGTCCAAAAAGGGCGTGTGAGGTTAAATTCAACCTGGATTTCCTCACCATGCAATTCCATTGATCCCAGTGAGCTTGCACAGTACTTAAATCAAGACAGAATTTAGCTGTTAGCTGTCAACACTCTGCTTCATTTCCAGCTGCCTTTATTTCTATTACTTACTAGGAAGTCCAATGAGATACATACCTGGGGCACTTTCTGCCATCATACATATTGATGATGTACTGTATATGCATTTTGTTGAAAGAAAATTGTTAGCAATTTCAGTAATTTATTTGCACAGCTTTCAGCATTGCATTTATTTTAAAATTTACTGGAGTAAACAGATGAGTTTTAACTCTGATGTCATGTGGCAGGGGAATGGGGTGTGGTTTGAGGCTAATTGGTGCTTTTGACTCTCCCTAGCTATGCACAACTGACTGGCTCACTCCAGCATTTTCAGTCTTTTGAAGGATTGGATGTCTATAGCAGAGTAGGACTGTTCTCCCTTCTTCAAAATATCCAGGAAGAATCAGGATGGGGAGAAATCAGACCAATTTCCTCCCTGTTTGTACGAATGGAATCTAATAGGTTCCCCCAGGTCTCTCTTGATTGCACGTAACAGAACTTACAGAGATTCACCTTACTACAGTCTACTGTTATTGCTGGCTATTGGAGGGTACCATCTGGAATGTCTGCCAGATGTAGACTGATGTGTCAGTGGAAGAGCAGCACATTCCAGTGAGACCTGCCGAGAACTCTCTGATACAGAAATGGGGGTTGCTGTCATCTTTCCTCCATTAACAAGATTTTTGCAGTAGATTTCAGGGAGAGTGAGTCTGTCTTGCCAGCTCCATACCCTATCTCCCCTCCACTTCTGAATAGCTTTGCCAAATTTCAGGTTTCATTACAAATGTTTTGTATAGCTCTACTTGTTACCAGCTTTAGACCTCAGCATTCCAGTTATTTTAACCACGTGGGGGTAAAAGTTTGATGTGTTATAAATTTACTTTCCCTTTAGAAGAAACAGACTATAGTTCTTTGCAAGTTAATCTATTGTCACCATTAGCATGATAATCTTTAGACTGTTTTTTTCTTTAAGCAAATGATTGGAAACATATTTTATTGTTCTTGAAATAAAGTATTTTATTGTAAGAAATCAAAGTGATGGGAGTTAATACATGTAAAACCTGCAGACAAGAAAGTCCAAGACCTAGCACTTAGGAATTTTTAGGCAAAGAAGAACTCATTTAACCAAACAACAGTTTGAATCCTTTTTGTTAACAGAAGGAAGATATACTTCATCTCTTCTTAAGTGACTTGCTCTTCATAATCTACCATAAAACTTGAAAGTGTCAATCATTCAGATAATTGAAAACATATAATAAATTTAAGGCATGTACAGCTGCTTAAATTAGCTAGATATGAAAAGACAGGAATTTTATTGTAAAAATTGTGTTGTTTTCTCAAGTAAGCTTTATTTCTAAATGTGATGCACCAAAAAAAACCAAAAAACAGAAAACCAAAGAACCTCTGATTTTACAATTAGCGAGGTTTAGAAATTCTTTTCTGTTTAGTTTTTCATCCTTGAGTATTGAGAATAGGAACTACCATGTTTATCATACTTATTTTGACCTTAACCCCCCCCTTTTTTTTTAATAAAGAAAGGCTACGTCTACACATGAAGCCTACGTCGAAATAGCTTATTTCAATGTAGCAACGTCTACACGTCCTCCAGGGCTGGCAACGTCGATGTTCAACTTCGACGTTGTGCAGCACAACATCGAAATAGGCGCTGCGAGGGAACGTCTACACGCCAAAGTAGCACACATCGAAATAGGGATGCCAGGCACAGCTGCAGACAGGGTCACAGGGCGGACTAGTGCTTCCGGGGCAACAGCTAGCCGCTCCCTTAAAGGGCCCCTCCCAGACACACTCAGCCTGCACAGCACGCGGTCTGAGGAGCCATAGACACACAGACCCCAGGCGACGCAGGCATGGACCCCCAGCAGCAGCAGCCAGAGGTCCACCCAGCCCTCCCGGCAGGAGCAGGGCTTGCCCTGATCCATGCCATGCGGGAGGCAGCTGAGCACCTCCTTGCTACACCGGAGGAGGAGCTGCCCCCAGGGCAGCAGAGCTCAACCCCCAACCCTGCAGCACCCCGCCCCCCCGCCCCCCGCCTCACACGCCAGCGGCTGTGGAGCTACCCCACCAGCACTGACTGGTGGGAGCGGCTGGTGCTTGAAGAGTGGGACGACGACCGCTGGCTCAGGAACTTCAGGATGAGCCGGCAGACATTTATGGAGCTGTGCCAGTGGCTCACCCCCGCAGTCAGGCACCAGGACACCGCCATGCGGCATGCCCTCCCTGTGGAGAAATGGGTCGGCATCGCTGTCTGGAAGCTGGCCACTCCAGACAGCTACCGATCCATGGGACAGCAGTTTGGCGTCGGCAAGGCCACCGTCGGGGCTGTCCTCATGGAGGTAAGAGAACCCACGGGGGGAGGGGGGCGAGGGGAGGGGAGGGCAGGGCAGAGGAGGGCAGGGCAGGGCAGGGCAGGGCCACGCTCACCCTGCTCACCCCTCATTGGTGCTGTCCCATGTGCTTTCCCTGCAGGTTGTGCGTGCCATCAATGCCATGCTCCTGCACAGGCTAGTGAGGCTGGGGGACCTAGATACCACCATCGCGGCCTTTGCCACCCTGGGCTTCCCCAATTGCTTCGGGGCTCTGGATGGGACTCACATCCCCATCCGCGCCCCGCATCACAGTGGAGGACGCTACATCAATCGCAAGGGCTACCATTCTGTGGTCCTCCAGGCCTTGGTGGACAGCCGGGGCCGTTTCCAGGACATTTATGTGGGCCATGACGCCCGGGTTTTCCGGAACTCAGGCCTGTGCCGCCGGCTGGAGGCAGGGACCTACATCCCCCAGCGGGAGATCCCTGTGGGGGACACCACCATGCCCCTCTGCGTCATCGCAGATGCGGCATACCCCCTCCGGCCCTGGCTCATGCACCCGTACATGGGCCATCTCTCCGCTAGCCAGGAGCGCTTCAACCACGCGCGCCAGGTGGTGGAGCGCTCATTTGGCCGCCTGAAAGGACGCTGGAGATGTCTCCTGACCCGCCTGGATGCGGGCCCCAACAACATCCCCCTGATTGTGGGTGCCTGCTGCGCTCTGCACAATTTGGTGGAGAGCAAGGGGGATACCTTTTTCCAGGGCTGGGCTGTGGAGGCCGGCAGGGCCAACGTGCAGCCACCCGCTGCCCCCAGTCGGCAGGTGGACCCCGAAGGGACCCGGGTCCGGGAGGCCCTGCGGGTCCACTTCGATGATGAGGCTGCGGGGTGAACTCTGCCAGGCCCCCCACTGCCCACCCCTTCCTCCACCACACTCCCTGCCCCAACGCCCACACCATGGAGCACCCAACCGCACCCCCCTCCCACTTTTCCTGGACAAATGACAGCACGCACTTGTGGCTGAACTTAAACGGCTTTTTCTTTTAGAACTTTTTTTTTTAACTATAAATAAAACAAGAACAAACTATATACAACGTGTGGAACGAAAGTAATATGTACAAATAAAACAATAGTAATAAAAAAGTTTGTTCGCTAACAAAAAGAAAACCAGGGATGATAAAGGGGAGAACTATTTACATGGGGGGGATGGGGCAAACGGGGGGCACAAATTAATAAGTCCCAACTATATACAAGGCGGGGGGCCACGTCCCGGGCCCCTCGCCCCTAAAGTCCGGCACTGGGCGTGGGCGGCCGGGAGCCCCGCCGTGGCCACAGCCCTGTCCGGGGCTGGCTGGGGGCGGGGCGGACCGGAAGATATGCCCGGCGAGTCTCAGCTGGCTCCAGGGGTCCCTCGGCGCTCCGGCCCTCAGTGGTGGGTGGCGGGGTGACGGCGGATGGGACGGCGACGTGCGGAGCAGCTGGTGGTGCGGTGGGTGGAGCAGGCAGGGCGGGCGCTGCAGCGGCCGGCGCGGCATGGGGGGCCAGGTAGTCCACCAGGCGGTTGAAAGTCTCCATGTAGGCCCCCCATGCCTCTTGGCGCCAGGCCAGCGCCCGCTCCTGCAGGTGCAGGTGGCGTTGCTCCACCCGCAGGTGCTGCTCCGCGACCTCCAGCTGCCGACGGTGGATGGCCAGCGGCTGGGGGTCCATCGCTGTTGGCTGGTGGTGGCGCGGGGTCTGCCGTCTAGCCCGCCGTGGGGCCGGTCGGTCCTTGGCCGAGGGACTTGCCTGGAGCGATGGCCCCGGAGGGGTCTCTGGGACCACTGATGCCTCACCGGCGCTCTCTTCTGGTCCTTCTGATGGTGCAGGTGCAGGACACAGGAGAGGAGGTGGGGAAGAAGAATGGAGACAGGCGTTAGTGTGGGCCCCGAGCCGTGGCCTTTGTCCCCCCAGCCCTGTGCTGCAGGTTCCCCATCCCCATCCCTGGGAGATGCTGCTGTGATGGATGGGGTTCAGGGGTCCCCCTGCACTGCACCCCGTCCCCTGGTGGGAGCGACTCTCACTTTACTCCGCAGGGTCTGACAGGAGAGGTTTCTTAGGCCACAGATGCCCAGTTTCTCCCAGGAGTGACAGCACCAGCTGTCAGAAGAGACAGTCCTTCCAACCTGTCCTAGGGAGAAGACCCCAAGGGGTGCCCCTCTGGGATGCAGCTTTCCCCCTCCTCAGGCTGGCTGCCTTCCAGCTCTCCCTTCCCCTAGCCTCTACCTGTGGCCCCCGCCCTCCCCCCCCAATTCAAAGCCAGCTCGGCTCCTCCCTCCTGTTTGTCCAGGGCAGAGGTGTCACATGCCAGCTGTAGCCCCACGATCATCCTTTGCCCCTGGGAGCTATTCGGCTCTTGTTGCTCATATCTAGCCTGAGTCTCCCTTTTGCACTCCCCCGACTCCATCACATGCTGCTGCTGCTGCTGTTGCTGCTGCGGGGTGTCCCACCCCCTCCTCCTGGGGGCCCCTCGAGGTTCCGCTCCCCCCTGCCCCAGGGATGGGGCATGGCACTGTCGTGCGGGGTGGGGGGGGCAGGGGCTGATGCACTGCTGTGAGGGACATGGCCCTGCTGTCCTTGGGACCATGGCCATGTGAGCATGTGGGGGGCCCTGGACACATATCTGTTACCCCCGCCCCTCAAGCCCAGGGGTGTACACCAGAGGGGGGTAAATACCTGTTGGTCCACTCCCATGGTCCGGAGATCCCCGGGTGGCGGAGGCCCGGCTGCTGCTCCGGGATGGCAGGAGGAGGATCTGCAGCCCGGATTCTGCGGAGGAGGAGCTCCCCTCCTCTTCCTCCTCCTCCTCCTGCCACGATGGCCCGGGGGTGGGCTCTGGGGGGGGCTCCCGGGGTGCGGGGCTTTCCTCCAGGGCGGACTCCGGCTGAAGGGCCTGCTAGGGCTCGTCGGCCGAAGTATCAAGGGTAGCTGGAGGGGAGGAGGTGCCGGGGGCCCAGGATGTCCCTGAGCTCCCTGTAAAAGGGGCAAGTGACGGGGGCGGCCCCAGATCGGCCGGCCGCATCCCGGGCCCAGGAGTAACCCTGCTGCAGCTCCTTCACCTAACTCCTGACGTGATCAGGAGTGCGGGCAGGGTGACCCCGGGCAGCCAGGCCGTCGGCCAGCCGAGCGAACGCATCCACGTTCCGCCTCTTGCTCCCCATTACCTGGAGCACCTCCTCCTCGCTCCAGAGCCCCAGCAGGTCCCGCAGCTCAGCCTCCATCCAGGAGGGGCCCCGCTGCTGCTTGCCAGCCTGGCTGCCCGCCTGGCTGGGCTGGCTGCCCTGGCTCCCCTTGGGGGGGGTCTGCTGGGGGGGCTGCCGGGCGGCCATTGAGGGTCCTGTGGCTGCTGAGGGACGTGCAGGCTGGCCGCGTGTCTGGGCTGCTGCCTGCACGTTCCCTCAGCTTCCTGCACAGGAAGGGAGGGGGAGGGGACCTTTAAGGGGCCGCTCCACGCGGCCACCATTGAGCTGAGGGGCTGCAGAGAGCGTCTCTCAACCCCTCAGCTGATGGCCGCCATGGAGGACCCCGCAATTTCAACGTTGCGGGACGCGCAACGTCTACACGGTCCCTACTTCGACGTTGAACGTCGAAGTAGGGCGCTATTCCTATCCCCTCATGGGGTTAGCGACTTCGACGTCTCGCCGCCTACGAAATAGCGCCCGACGCGTGTAGTCGTGACGGGCGCTATTTCGAAGTTAGTGCCGCTACTTCGAAGTAGCGTGCACGTGTAGACACGGCTAAAGGGAGTTAAAATATCCCAGCTGGCATGTCTCCTGCCTCTGTGAACAGAAAAGAAAGAAAAGAAAAAAAGGAAAATCTTGGAGGAGGGTGTAAAACCTAATAATATATTAGTCACAGCCCAGATTGCATAAGGTTGTTATATGTTTCATTTGCTTGTTCTAGTTTTCAGACCTATAGGCAACCCTGAATTTCTGTCTTTGATATAGAAAAAAACTACTGTAATAATAAATACCTGAGAGAGTAATAAAACACATTGCCTAATTTTACTTCAACTTTTGTTTTGAATTATATTAAGAAAAGGAACTGCAAGCATACATAATATATTTCACTTTTGTATGTGTGGTAGAGGGCTCCTTTATAGGGTTTCTTGGGGCAAACCAGTATAGATCCATTAGCTTCAATGGAACTGTGTAAATTCACAACAGCTGACAGTGTGATAAATGCATAACGTATGGGTGAGAATCTGATCTATGTTCAAGTGAGAATCTCCTCTCACTTATATTAGTATAAATCAGGAGTAACTCCACTAAAGTCAGTGATGCTACATAAGTGTAAAACAGTTGTAAGACAAGGAAATCATATTAATTTTTTTCGTATTTCATCAGTTGGTTAAATTGTATTCTCAAAATGTGTAATTAGCTTTTCTGCTCCAAACCAGTCTCTCTCTTTATAAATATATACACATACACACATATGCTTTAGTGTGTGTGAAGGACTATGCTGGATGTCCTCAGTGATAAAAGCCTAGAACTGAGAAAGCTTTGGTCTAAAATTCTCCTGATTACATCTATGAATGAGACATAAGCCCACCTAAGTAACAGTATCTAATGGGCAAGAAAATATTGTGAGAGGCAGTAACAATATCTAATGGGCAGGAAAATATGGTCAGAGGCAATTGTTCAAGGTATTAAGAATTTATTTTATTAAAAGCTCTATATTAAGGCTGGGGAGTATATCCTTTTGAATAGCTAGTGTAATTATAGATGGTGGGCTTAACTGACTCTAAGGAATGATCCAGCGGAAATGTACTGTAGCTTCTGGGTGCACTTCAAGAAAGTGAGTTACTAAAACAACTCAGAGCTCCACACCAAAATTCCGTTCATATCAAATTCCATATCATATCATATATCAAATTTTTGGCTATCTATATAGATTTCTGGGTAGTTTTGAATATTCTGTACTTCTGATATATTGTGTCTTGGTATCTCTGATTATCCTGTAGTTCTGATGTACTGAAATGGCGTATCCTGTATAGTTTAGCAGTATTCCCATCATAGTATTTGGAAGGAGGTATTCCTTCTGACTCCAGAAATAAAGTAATCCATGCCCAATAATGATGATGGATGCTGGTTATCCTGGAACTGAGCAGGATGGATTTGGAAGCCAGACCATATTAATAGTGAATAAGACTATGTTGATCTAACATGGACTTTACTCAGCATATTCAAAATGCTATGGGTAAAGCTCTCAGAGCCTGATATCAGCATTTCAGATGTTCAGTCCCCCATAGCTTAAGTCTGGGGTCATCAACCTTTCCAAGGCATAGTGCTGAAATTTGACCTTTTGACCTCTATGTAAAGTCTGATTGCTGGTGATACTTTCTAAAGACACTAATAGTCCTACTTACAACATCTTCATTAATAAATAAAGATGCAGAGCTTTATCATTTAGGTGGTGGTTGGTAGCATTAGCTGGTCTTTTTTAATCCACAGGTGGCATGGCTTTGAGCAAGCTCCTGGCTGCATGAGGGAGGAGTGGTGATGCTGAGCTCCCACCTCAGATGCTGATGAAAACTGGCTTGCATACTACTCTTGGCATCCATGCTGGGGGTTGCTGACCACTGGCTTAAATTATAATTTTGTGTCTAAAGTACAAATGAAGAAAGAGGCCATAATATCTTCAGTTCAGCCTCGTCTGTTTATGGCACTAAACACACATCTAGCTTCCCTGATTGTTGAATTAAACAAAGATATATGTGTTTATGATCTCGTGGAACCACGATGTGTTATGCCTTTAAACATTTTACAGTCTTTCTGGGAGTGGACCCTTGTTTGTGATAGGTCTTCATATGACCCTGCTACTCTGTCACTGAGTCCTTAGCTTCAACATGTTACCTCTCTCTGGGGCTCCTTCAGCAGATCAAAAAGAACTTAGGTTCCCGTTGGAGATTTACTGTCTTGGGAGCTATGAAACCAGACCAGAGTTTGCAGTGAGACAGGGCAGCCTTTTCAAAACAAGACATTGTTTGTCAACTGGAATACGGTACAGTAAGATCGCAACATTCATGAGTTTAACATTCATGAATTCAATTATTCATGAGCAGCTCACCCGACAGAACAACCACCAGGAGAAAAAAGGTGGTTTTAGCCTGGACACCAAGCGAGGTAGCAGGATGATGAAGAGCAAAGAAAAAAGCTGGCTCTATACAGCATCTGCCTCCGGAGCTCTGAGCGGGGAGCGCTAGCAGCTACCACTTCTCCAGGGCTCCAAGAGAGGAGTGCTGGTGGCTGCCGCTTCCCCAGAGCTCTGGGAGTGGGGAGTGCTGGTAGCTGCCACTTCCCTGGGGCTTCAACAGGGGAGCACTGGCTCTCCAGGACTTGGTAGAGCCAGGAGGAGCTGTCCCTGCCCCCCATATCTCGGACAGGGAGATATGATCACCCTGCTGCCCGCACACACACACTGAGTGGAGACATTGCACACCCCAGAGCTGCGGGCGGAGTAGTGCAGGGCATGGGTGAGGCTGGAGTGTGGGGCAGCAGTACTTGCGCTGGAAGTAGGGCAGCAAGGGGGACCCACTCTGGCAGCCGTGGCAGCTCCAGCAGCTTCAACATGCCCCAAACCACAGCTGTGGCCACCGGTTCCGGCCTGGCCTATAGCGAGCGGGGCACCCTACCCTGTCTCCAGACAAGGGAAAGGCCCGGCCATCGACTGGCTCCCCACAGCCCCACTGGCAGGCTCTGCCTCCCCCCTGCTGCTGTCCAGAGCTGCCTGGGAGCCTGCCGAGTTCCTCTCCCCCAGCAGGGTTAAAATGGGATAAATGATATTTGCGAAATATTTGCAAACTTCAACATTCATGAGAATTCTTAACCAAGCCCTCACAAATGTGACACTGCTCTATATAGGGACATTGGGTTAAAATGATATATTTCAAGCTTACAGGCATGTCTCTCACCTCACTTCTCAATTTTTGCTTGCTCACTTAGGCAGGTCCACTTTGCTCTTGCTTGGAACACAGACAGCATGTTTGCAGCAAAATTTCCTGAGATAAGCTATTTGTCTTGTTTGGAAGGACATTTTACACTTTACTTTCTTTTCTGGTTAAAGTCATAGCAGGTGTTTTTGATAATGAGCAAAGGATATGGCAGAGATAATAGGCTGAATATCTTCTTTTTAAATGTACTTCAAATTGGAAAAATATCATAATAAAAATAAAGGTTAAATTCTGCTTTTCTGTACCTTAATGTAATAAAGGGGAAAGTTTAGCACAATAAATATTGGGGAAATACCAAATCCTGCATTTTTGATTAATTTGAAACTCTTTCTGTGATTAACATATTTGTTAGTGAATTTAATAAAATATTGACAGAATGAATATTGCAAATTTCAGCTTTTTATGAATAATTACTCAAAATAACTAATTATAGCCCAGAAACTATTTTACATTTTATATTAATACATTGTTTTCACATAAATAGTATCATCGTTTCTGCTGGGTAGGGAAACAAGTTTGCACAAGGAAATTAGTTGTATATCAAGTCTTTTGCAGTTAGCCAATATTCCATTGGACTTGAAGGCTGCAAATGGCCTGGTAATATCAAGTGACAAACAAAATTCCTTAACAATATTAAAGCAATATAAACTATTTTCACATAGGATGTTCACAGTCACACATATAGATACAATTTATTTATTCGTTGTACTATACTAGTAGTTAAAGGGGACATAACGATAAAAGTATGTTTAAAAGATTGATTATGGTGACATTGTGCCTTGGTGCCTTTTCAACACCGTGATAGTGTTTCAATTTGTAAATTTTATATGCTAAAAGAAATATTTCTAGCAAGCTGCAAACTTTTAAAGACGTTAAGTCTGCCAAATTATAGCCTCTTACTTTTGCCTGACATATTTTCAGCTTAGACCCATACAGGGGCTGCCAAACTTGTTTCTTTTCATTACCTGTTCTATGTCTGGCTTGAAGTTTAGATTTTAGAAAATGGAAAAAAGCTGTTTGTGAAATCACAAGGCTCTTGAGCTCTTAGTTTCCTCTTAGTATCAACGTTTATTTATTTAGGTTTGGGCTAGGTTTCAAAAGATGAAATTGGAAACAGAGAAGGTGACTTTGAATACCATTTATCTGTATGTAAGCGAACATTCAATGTAGTCTTAATTTAAAAAATTGCTGTTTCCTACAAGAGGGAGGTATTTTTCACATTGTTAAAACATTTTTAGAGGTCACTAGGTGGTCATGTCACCAGCAGGGAGTTGTTGTTTGGCAGGCTGCATTAGCAGTTAGTAACAAATGCCTCCCATGATTCTGTGTTCAAAAGGAGTTGCTCTGCAAGTAACAAATACTTACAACCTGAGAACTGAAGTATAAAAAGTAGTGACAGGGGAAAATGTTTGGAAATGTAAAACAGCATCTTTAGTGGCCAAATTGGAGTGTTCAGGGAGTTAAAGATTACATGTCTACTTTATACTTAAGTTTAGAGTTTACAGAAGCAATAATATCTTAACTACTGCATTTGGCAGTCACATCATTTCTAGTTAGTAAAGCACTGTTAATTTGTGGTCTGCTATATTCCTTGGTTTGGGATGTAATTAGTGTTCTTGCAATAACTGTTATAAACCTCACCACAAGTGTACGTTATGTACTTGTTTTCTGTGTTTTTCTGAGTATTTGGATAATATGTAATCACTGATTAATAAAAATCCTGATTGTATTTACATGGGCCTAGAAGTATGCAAAATAGTTTAAAAAGTAAAGAAAAATAAAAACAAAGCCTCTAGAGGAAAAATAGACCCGATTTACACAACAAGAAAAAGAACTAATTTTGAAAATTGTTTATTTTAATCTTTACAATGTTTAAATTGACAAATGTGATGTTCACATAACTGCTCTGTTTAGTCATAGTGTTTGTAAGGTAACGGTACTATCAGCTGGACTGAAAATAATATCATTTCACTGTAAAGATTGAACCTCTCTAGTCCAGCACTCTCTCATCTGGCAACACCCATAATCCAGCATGATTTTTGTTATCTGGACAACTAATTACCGTGGGTGTGGCCAAGTTTCCTGTGGTCCCATAAAGTTTGTTTACAGCCACCAGTCCTTGCTCTCAGCATTTTGTGCTGTTATTTAGCTGTGATTTATCCCTAAATGGCCTCTAAGAGCCCAGCAAGCAGTAGAAGTGGAGGTAATGCTGCAAGACAATATTGTCCTCCCATGGTCGGGTGAATTCTGTCATTCTGCACCAGTCAGATCCTGAGGGTGTCAGTCTAGAGGGGTTCTGCCAGTATGTGCAAACACAGTTTATTAGCAGTTCATATTAGCAATAATTGTAATTTCTCTCTTATACTGTAAACTACATTTGACTCTAATGAACATAGTATAGACGTTATAACTGTTATCATTTTATTTCAGCTGTGATCAGATCATGTCATCCTGCAGAAAAAGCCCTGTGGAAATTGCTCTGGAAGGAGGCAATCTCCTTGATCATCCCCTCCCAATGTTCCTCCCTGATTGTTCACTTCCAAGGTTTACTTTGATCTGCACCCAAACACTGCCCTCAGGTGCCCTCTCTAATTCCATTTCCCACAAGAGCTTTCAAAACTACACTCCATGCTCCATACAAACACAGCTTCATACTGGGCATTTTTTGGTTTTGTGGTTTGCTTTTTGTTTTGTTTTGTTGTTTTTGGTTGATGGGGCGAGGAGGTTTGACTAAGATCTTCATGGCCAGAGTGAGCCTACTCTGAGTCTTTCATACATAGAGACTATCATGCCACAGAGGCATCTGAGTAGGGTGACCACAATCCCCTATGGCAAATATGGAACACTGGCGTCTGGGGATGGGGGGCTGCTGTTCCATGTCAGGGCTCCTCAGCGATGGTGGCAGCTGCCACAGAGGGAGCTACCAGGGATGGGGTTCTCCACAACCTCCTAGCAAGGGGGTGCCAGGGAATTAAGAGGCTGCCCCATGACAGAGCTCATTGGCAGTGGGGGGCTGCCTCCATGGGGTGCCCAGGAATGGGGCAGCCAACGAGTGGAGGACCTCCCTGGCAGTTGGGGCTGCCATCTCGAGACACTGTGTGCTAGGGAACAGGAGCCCTGCGAAATAAGAAAAAAATTGCCCCTTCTCTTTAAAAAGTTGGGATGCCTGGTAAAAATTAGATGGATGGTCGCCCTATCTCTGAGTCATGTTGAAAGAGGATAGGTGCATGTCAAATTTACACTTTTCATGTTGCAGTGATCTGGACAATCCTTACACCAGCTTTCTTTTACTAGTAAGCTAAAGGGGTTTAGTTTCTGGAAGAAACTGGGATTCACATCAAATTCATTAGTATGTAAGATAGCACACACATGCACGCGCACACACACAAATGTTCAAACCAGCCAACAAACAAGCTCGGATTTTGGGTGACTAAAACAGTTTCTCCGGGTATGGATAAGCTTGATCTCAATAGCCATATAAATAAATGGAATACAACCCTCTCAAGGGATTTGTAAAAGTTCAGTGAAGGAATGATGAACCTCTTTGGAATCTTTACGTAAGACAGTTGTGTTTTGGAGAGAGAGAGAGAGAGAGAGAGAGAGACATAATTTTTGTTCCTTGTAAGTGGGCATAAAGCCTGGGTAGGAGATTATCATATGAACAATGTCAATTAATTTCTAATTCAGTATTTTTACTTGCATGCAGAAAAAAATATTTATCTAGATCACCATTAGAGAGGATACTAAAATTGTAGTGATTGGAGGTGGTAAATATCTCATTACTTAGTTAGGTAATTAGCATCCATCTGGTGCCTTTGTGAATGTAGGCAACTCAGAATTTATTTTATCAGTGGGATCTTCTTGTAAGACATTCAGGCTATGTCTACATTAGCCCAAAACTTCGAAATGGCATGCAAATGGCCATTTTGAAGTTTACTAATGAAGCACTGAAATACATATTCAGTGCCTCATTAGAATGCCAGCAGCTCTGGCACTTCAAAATTGCAGTGGCTCGCTGCCATGCGGCTTGTCCATACGGGGCTCATTTTCGAAAGGACCCTGGCAACTTCAAAATCCCCTTCTTCCTAACAGCAGGTAGAAATAAGGAGATTTCGAAGTTGCTGGGATCCTTTTGAAAAGGAGCCCCATCTGGATGAGCCGCGCGGTGGCAAGCTGCATCAATTTCGAAGTGCTGCGGCTGCCAGCATTCTAATGAGGTGGTGAATATGTATTTCAGCACTTCATTAGTAAACTTCAAAATAGCCATTTGCATGGCCATTTCGAAGTTTTGGGCTAGTGTAGACCACAGCCTGAGTAACAAAACTGTCTTCAGAAAATGAAGGCCACGCGTTTATAATGTTTCATCAGCTTTAAAACATCAGCAAAACACCACTGGTTTCTAGGGATTCCTTCTGTTTCTGTTTCTGACTAGGGAAGGATCATGACCGTTGACAGTTTTTATTCTGTGCCTTTTAGTCGGTGGCATTAGGTTTCACTTACAACACAAAGTCCTCACTCAATATAATCACAATAACTGAAAAACAGACATGCTTCAATCCTTTGATACATTAGAGATGCTTCTTATATAGAGGGATTGTTTATGGATAGAGACTGACTGTCGTGATTCCTCTGCCACCCCCTCTTTCAGCTGTGAAGGAGGTAAAGCTAAATTTCAGCTGCCGCAATGGCTGTTGGGCATTGTTTGCAGATAGTATAAATTACATCTGCTCAATAAGTCCTGCACAGACATTAGTTAGCAGGCTTTCATCTTTTACCATAAAATATGTATTTATAAGACATTTGCTGTAGATCTTTCCCCTTTAAAATACAGACAGACCAGACAACCCTCTCTCAGAGATCAAGGTAAGTTGTCAACATCTGAGTATATCTTTCTCAGTCAGTATAGGCTTCTGTTAATCAACTGCAACTTTCCTATGGGGGGTGAGCTCTGATACTCCACCTTCTGTGATCTTCTGAAGTTTGCTTAATTGCCTCTGATTTCATAGCGTCTTCCATAATACCCTGTAAATGTGAAGTGAGTATATCAGCTTTTATAAGAATCAAATACAGTCCATTCACCCCAAACGATTGGAGATATTTATGTTTATTAGAGTGACTTTCACAAATGTTCATTAACATGGAACTGCCTGCTTTACTTTTCAGTTTATTTGGTCATTAGTGTGCTCAGTGAGCCATACCTACCACTCTGGTAGTCAAAGCAGAAATTCTGAGCTGCCCCATTACAGTGAATGAGTATTTCACTGAAAAGTTCCAGTATGGTAACACAGCAGGTCAACAGCAGCATCCTGTCATGCAGTTGGTTATATTTTGAAGAGCCTGTGCTCAAGCATCAAAGAGGACTCAAGGACCATCTTGTAGGCTAGCAAGTAAATCCTGGAAAGGAATTAGCTTTGCTTGTATTTGCTACCATTTTTGTCATTTCCTCATATCCGGATCTCTGAGTTTATTAGCAAGAGCAGTTATAGGACCCAATGGAGGACATTCTAGCCCTGGATGGTCCCTCAAGGGTAGCTGTACCAACATAAAGGCTATTCAGAGTAACAGAAACACCCTGTGGCAAACCTCAGCCTCATTTCCCCCTACAACGCATAGGTAAAACCAATATTTTGTCCCCTCTAAGGTGTATGCTTTTCTTTTTTTCCCACCCTCACCCATATTCACTGGTAGTTTCAGCCATCAGAGAAAGATAGGGTCAACAAGCACATGCATCTAAGGCCAGGGAGGCAAAGACTCAACTTATTCAGGAGTTAGGTCTCTGCAGCAGGGGGATTACAGTTGAGGATTGTTAACCAGCCAGCTATTCATTCAAGTTGTTGGATACCGTGTCCAAGATTTCAGAACTCCTCCCAGCTGAGTCCAAACAGGAGTTGTCAGCCCTCATTGATGATGGAAAGACTGTAGCAAAGACATTGCACTCAGCTGCAGTTGACTTGGCTGACTCAATGGCAAGGACCCTGTCTTCAGGAGACGTCATAAGAAGTTCTTCTTGGCTCCGAGAGTCTGGCCTAGCACCTGAAGTTCAACATTCCCTGCAAGACCTTCCTTTGGAAGGCAATAGTCTCTTTTCAGAGCAAACAGACTTTAGACTGCATTCAGTCAAGGACTCTAAGGTTACTATGAAGTCCCTTGGCATGCACACGCTGGCACCCCAAATGAAGCCATTTAGGCCTCAACCCCAGCAGCATAGTAATTATGCTGCAAGGCCCAGGCAGGAATAGTTCTGATGCAGGAAGAGAAATGATAGATGGTGGCTCTCCTACCAATTGTTGGGTCAGGTTCGTGGCTCCTCCAAGTACAATTTAGGCCCCGAGCAGGGGTTTTGAAGATGATGTACCTGTCCAAGCAGCGGATCCATAACCATGTTTCTTGAATAGGCTATCTCACATCTACCATGTTTGGTCCTGTATCACCTCAGACCAATGAGTCATTTGCATGATGGGAGTGGGATATTCTCTTCATTTCTCTTCCTCCTCACCCTGCCAACCCTCTTTCCCATCCCTCCTCAGGGACCCATCTCATGAACAACTCCTAATACAGGAGTTGCAATCACTCCTCATTTTAGGGGCAGTGCAGGAAATCCCTCAGGATGTAAGAGGCGGGGGTTTTATTTCCATTACTTTCTGATTCCTAAGGCCCATCCTAGACCTGCAAGACCTCCTGCATGAGGAGACTGAAGTTCTGGATAGTATCTTTGACCACCATCATTCCCTCTCTGGATGACTGGTATACCATCCTTGGCATGAATAACACTTATTTTCGCATTGCTATTTTCCAGCTCACAGGCAGTTCCTGAGATTCATAGTCAACCACAAGCATTGTCCATTCACAGTTCTTCCCTTTAGACTATCCACAACCTCTTTTTTTTTTTTTTTTGAGCAAATGCATGTCAGTGGTAGCAGCATTCCAGTGCAAAAGAGGAGTGCAGGTCTACCCATACCTGGAAGACTGACTGCTGAGGGGTCACTCCCAGGAGCAAGTACATGGCCCCAAATACATTCCAATCGCTGGGCCTCCTATTCAATGTGAGCAAATCCACACTGATAACCTGCACAAAGAATAGAGTTTCTGAGGTGATATTCAACTCCATACAAGTGAGAGCCATCCTCTCAGGCTCCAGGTTTCAGGCCATGGCTGAGATCATCAAATCCTCATGCAGCACAAGTGCAGAAGGCCCTCGTAGGTAGTAGGAAACCCTCTATTAGAGCCATCTACATATATCAATAGCGTGCTAAATGGAAGAGGTTTTTCAGCTGGTGTGCACAGTGACAGATCGTATCGCAACAAGCACCTGTTCTTATTATTCTGGAATACCGTTTTCAGTTTCAAACTCAAGGTTTAACACCTTCTTCAATTAAAGTCCACTTAGAGGCTATTTCAGCTTTTCATCCAGGCCACTGAGGGCACCCCCTGTTCATTGATCCTATGGTGTCCCATTTCCATAAGGATCCGAACAGGATTTTCTCCTATTTCTGGCTGACAGTTCCCACTTGATATCTTAACTTGGGCCTAACCAAACTCAGAGTCTCCATACACTATATTCCATAATGACAAGGTACAGCTTAGGTCACATCCCACCTTCTTACCTAAAGTGGTTTCTCAGTTCCATCTGGGGCAGGATATTTTCTTTCCAATCCTTCTAGGTTGCGGTGGTATATCTGAACTCACTAAGAGTGAAGGGTCAGTGGTCAGAACAGGAACCCTGGCTCCATCTCAACATACTGGAACTCCAGGCAATCCATAATGCATGTTGCGCATTCTGGTGCCATGTCAAACACTCAGCAATTTACCTGCTCACTGACAATACTACCATGATGTACTATGTGAACAAACAAGGGGGAGTACATTCCATGTTCCTCTGCCTGGACATGCTCAGTCTGTGACAATTCTGCATCAAAGAAGACAACGCTCCAATAGCAGTCTGCTTGAAGGTATGCAGAATTGTCTCATGGACCATTTCAACAGGGTTTTTGTCAGCACCCGGTGGTTTCCCCCCACGGCGGGTGACCAATTAAAGTGCGGGCGAGCCAGGGCCAAAACCCAGGGTCCTTGGAGGGGAAGCCCCACAGTGAGGGGAGGAACGCAGTCACTAGCGGGAGGCGATGTAATCACACTTAAGGTTACCCTTATGTCCCTGGCAGCAGGAGGCCCGAACAGAAAGGCAAAGAGCCAACACAAATTAGAAAGTGCAACTAACAACTAATTTATTAACACAAATAGCAACAGGCAAATATACAACAACAACAGTAAAATATGCACATGAACCAGTTCATATTAACTATTAACTATACTCAACTTACAAATATGCATTTACGTTCCATGTGCTCCTGTATTATTTAGTTTATTGTTCCGGAAAGGAAAAATATGGTTATTAGGAAAAAGAAGAAGGAAAGAGGAAAGGGGATCTGGGCCGGGGCGCTACTTCCGGCCCAAGTGGCTGGTGGTGGAGACCGCTGGGATCTTTTCCACAGTCGACCTCCCTACCCCAGCCTTTTCGCGGGACCTTTGGCCCACTCGGGAGAAAAATAGTAGGAAGGGAAAGGGGATAAGGAAAAGGTTATTGTTGCCTTTTTGGCATCACACTTATTATTACTTATCTATGTTAATTACTTAGCACTAAATTACTAATTTAATTACAACGATATTAACTATAAACGATTTTAACTATAACGATTTTAATCAAGTGTGGCTTGATTTGTGTAGGCTATGTAGGCCCGACCTTGTGGGGTCAGGCCCCCAGGCACTGCCCTCCCCCCGTCAGAGGACGGCACAGCAGGAGCCGCGACCTCCTGCTCCCCTGCAAGGGGTCCTGGTGCCTACTCCAATGTCTTTTAGAATATATGAGATGTCTAGTCTAGGTGTAAGGCTAGGGTTTTTGCCCTGCCCCTGATAAAGTTTACGTGTTGTCGACGGCGATGTCCAATTCAGGTTGTAGGTCAAATCAGGTAAGTTGTCCAGTCTGGTGAAGTATGGTCAATATGTCAATCCCAGCACACGAGCTGCTTGTGGGCGGTGGTGTGGCCGGAGGAGCAGTGATGACAAGATGGTGTTGGTGGGCCTTCGGTTTCCTCACTGGGTATGCAGTACCCGTGGCTGGAGCCACAGGCCAGTTCGCCACCCGGTGAGTACGCCTGAAAGCCCACTTGCCGCTCCTCGATGTAAGTGCGGTGCTGGGGTTCAGAGGGGCGCTTAAGTGGCGGCGCCACTTCACAGCTGCTAGGTTTCCCTCAGAGGGGGCTGCAGCTGCAGTGATTTAGCTCTCAGGCAGCGTTGCCTAGAGGCAGACGCTGCGGTGATTTGTTCAGCTCTCTTGAGGCAGCGCCACCCGAAGGGCAGACGCTGCAGTGATTTCTTCAGCTCTGGCCTCAGGAATAGTGGACACTGGTTAGCCACACTATCCTGTGTAGGGTCAGCAGAGTCCTTGCGTGCAGTACCCAAGGGCCCCAACTGAGCTGAGGGCTCAGAATTTATAGAGAGTTTTTATGATTATGTATGAGGTGATTTTAATATTCATGATTACGTGTCGCAGTTTTCAATTAGGTCCTCCTTTCGGCCGAAGGTTCTGGAAGCTCTCTCCCTTCGGCCAATTGGAGGACTTCACTTGAATCCTGGATCCATGAGTTCAGGTTTCCGGGGAAACCAGCTGCCTCAAAATGGCCGTAGGTGCTGCAGCAAAATGGCAGCCTGTGACACTTTAGGTTTTCCATGTACCCGCATTGATTTTACCTCAGCCAGAGGCTTGTTTCCCCTGACACATGGGGGCGATTATATCCCAGAGATAAAAAATCCCCGACAGTTTTCTTTCTGTATTGTGAATGGTCCCTGATACTGAGTGTCCTCTAGACTGTCACAACACTGTGAGACATCCCTGTGGTCAACATGACTGCAATGAGAAAAAACAGAAAGTATCGCCTGTTCTGCTCTCAGAGGAGTTCAGGATTCACCCTTGGGTCATTCTCTGAAGCCTTCCACTGCAGCTGGCAGTTGACACGTCCAGATGCCTTTCCCCCTATTCTGATAATTCCTCAGGTCAGCCTCAAGCTCAGGTCCATTGGACCCAACCTACAGAAACTTTCATCCAGGACATTTTGGAGTACCTACTACATCTTCAGAAACTGGGCCATGTGTTCAGTTCACTGAGCATGCATTTGGCAGCATTATTAGCATTTCATCCCTTATTCAGGGAAAATTAGTTTTTCCAATGTAACAGTGTTCAGATTTCTGAAAGGACTTCTCCACTTACATCATCTAGTCAGAGAACCAGTCCCCTGTTGGGATCTAAACACAATTTTGGCAGCTATAATGAGCCCTCCATTTGCATCCTGTCCACTGCCCCTCCTGTCACAAAAATCTGCATCCTGATGGCCACTCCACCAGTCAGGAGAGTGTGTGAATTTCAGGGCCTCTTTACAAGCAACTCTCCAAGGACAACGTACTTTGTGACCTCATTCAAAGTTATTGGTCAGAGTAGTCTCTCAAGTGGTGTATTTACTTGTGTTTTTCCATAAGTCACATTCATCCCCTCAAGAGCAATGTTTTGGAAATCAGATGATATCTAGACATTTAACTGTATAGGTCTGAGTGATTCTATGCTTTGCCTCACCTTTGAGTCATTCTGTGCTTTGGTCTCTGCACAGACCATCGCTCAATGGAAAACAACTGTCTCTAGACTGCATGTGAGATAGCTTCAGCTTTGCCTCCTCTATAGATATGAGCTGATTCAAAAGAACACAAGCAACATCCATAGAATTACTCAGTGATATTTCCATATAGGACCCTTACAGGGTAGCAACATGATTACCCGTACATACATGACAGCATTCCTCAGAAGGGTAGTCCATCAATCCCTATTTCAGTAGACTCTGAAACACCACTCCTGGATGGGGTATTTCTTGTGAGACACCTAAATAAAATACACATCTGCATCACATCTAGAAGAACCACAATTACATTAAGTACCATTTTTTTGATTAGTAGACTGAAGTTCTTTTATGCAATAAACTGAATCTGCAACTCTTCTTTTTCTAATTGCAATCTGAAACTCTTTGTTTTTCCACACAAGAAGGTGGATGGAAACACAGAGATAAGAGCATTAATTTGATTTCTAGTTAGAGCATCTGGCTCATGCAAGAGGTCTTGAGCTCTCAACTAATATTATAAATGCTGGCATTTTATATCAATTACCAGTCACTACCTGAGTTAAAATTAATAAGAGATAAAATTATAGTTGTCAGGGATTTTTTCATCCCTTGGGCATTATCGCCCCCATGGGTCAGGGGAAACAAGCCTTTGGCCATTAAACACCATTACAGGTACAAGTAGAATCTAAAATCACATAGGCTGCCATTTCGCAGCCCCCTGTAACGGTCACTCTGGGTCAGTTGGTTTCTCTGGTAACACTTCATGCCCAGGTTCAAAATCCAGGCCTCTAATTGGGCACCTGTGGAGAGATTCTGGAAACTTCCACAGGCTGGAGGACCTGGTTAAAAACCATGGACAGAATCATGAATATTAAAATTGAATCATGAATCATGCATAAGGACACCAAATAAAAGGCGGCACAGCACAGCACCCAGTGTCAGTCGGGGGGGGGTTCTGGCTGCGGTCGAAGAGCTCCTGCCTTTTTGAAGAGCTCCTGAATCATTACCAGCACTGCCCAGCAGGGTCTGCCTGCTGCAGTGACAGTGTGCTGGTTTTTTACCTCAGCAGCCCTGAGGTAGATCAGGCGAGCGGCGAACTGGCCTCATCTCTAGGATGAGGTACTGCGCGCTCGCCTGCTAAAACCCAGGGTCTGCCATCTAAAGCGGCAAGCAGGCTCTGAGGTGGATCAGCTGGGTGGCGAACTGGCCTCACCATTAGGGTGAGGTACTGCGTGCCCAGCTGTTGAAGCCCAGAGCCTGCCATCGAAGCGGCACCCTCGCTCCCGCCACCAACCATTCTGCAGGGATGACAATGGGCACAACCCACCTGCCTGACAGGACTGCAGCCATCCGGACACGTAAATTTACCACAGGCCTGAGGCTCAGCTCAGGCTGCACAGACTCTCACAGCCCTAAGGCCTAACTTGGGCTACACAGACTCTTACAGGCCTGAGGCTCAGCCCAGGCAACTCTTATAGGCCTGAGGCTCAGCCCAGGCGACTCCTACAGGCCTGAGGCCCAGCCCAGGTGACGAGGACTATCATAGGCCTGAGGCTCAGCCCAGGCCACATAGACTTTTCATAGGCATGAGGCCCAGCCCGGGCCATACAAGTTATACTATCACAACACTGTGGGCGTTGGGTCCCCACATCGGGGGTTCGGGGTCGCAACCCGGACTGTGCCCTTCCAGGGCCAGGGAAGGGCCACACCCAGGGGCTCAACCCTAAGGCCGGGCCTTACTGCCCAGGCTTAAATTATTACTGCACACTTGTATTAATAGTTTTTCTGTTAATCGGTTAATAGTGTCTATTTAGTACGATTATAGTTAATCTGTTAATCTTAGTAGTGTTTATTTAGTAATGATATTTGATAAGTGTATTATTAGCTCAAGAAATAGGCAAAACATCTAGGTAGAGGCTTGACCTCCCAGTACCCTGCAAACCCTGCATTTTACCTTAACCCCTTACCTGTCCTTATCCTCCAAGCCCCAGCTGGGGAGGTAACACTCCCCCTCACTCAGCTGGGAGGAGGCCCTAGCAGGCAGAGCCCTAGGGCCTCCACTAGGGTGGCCTAGCAAACCACCCGGAGCACAAAGGGGGAAAGGCAAATTAGCCTTCCCCTGCTCGGAGCCAAAACCATTTAAAACTCCTAAGCCTCTTTCCTTAAATTTTCCTTTTAACCATCCTTTTTGCCTCCCAACTCAATAAAAACTGCCATACAGGTCTGCCTTATGGATTTCCTGTGTATTACTATTGTAAGTGTTTAAGTAAAATATTATTGTTGCAACTTAGTATATTAGTAGTAGTAATCACTAGTTTATATAGTTACATTGCAAGAAATTATCTACTGTGTTACATTTGTTGTTCCCTTTTTCCCTGTTCTGTTAATCAATAAACTTAGTAACTGTTTGCACCTGCACAAGCCTTCCTCTTCTCGTCTCACCCTTCTCCCTTAGGGCGAGCCAGCCTCTTGCCTGCCAGGGAAAAAACCCACCAGCCTCTCTAACAGCAGTACGGGGCCCGTGCGCAATCCCCGGGGCCTCCTGCTGGAGGTGGGTGGGGGTGGCCTGCAGAGGGGCGGGGCGACCTCTACTCATCGCCGGGTCTCCGCCATCCCCTCCTTATCCTCGTCCCAGGCCTCTTGAGGATCCGAGCCGTACACTGGTGTGGGGTCAGTGTGGCCTTGGCCCACGACTTTGCCCGCACCGACAATAGTTAGGAAACTTACCAAATTGTTGGAAATAAGTCAGCCTGTGCTTTTATTTGCATGTTTATTTTTTAAAAGTGTGAAAGGCTGAAGTTTCTTCATGCCTCACTCCACAAGAAACTCTTACTCATCCCTAGTCTGCACTCTGCTAAGCTAGGGTCTATCTCATAATTCAGAAAAATACAAATATTTATTAGAGGTTCCCTCTGATTCTTTTTTCTAATATCCCTTTTGGCAGTTTCTGCACGGTCATTTTATTTGGAAGAGTTGATTTGTTTCTAACGTAAGAGGTTGAGGCAGTAGACCATTGTTACATGTATTTTATGCCTCGAGAATTTGAATTTCATTTATATTTGGATTGTAGATATGTGGATTCTATATTTACAACTCTTGATATCATTCTTGAGAGGACAGACACTTTCAGAGAGGTGGAATAATAGTTAATAACCAACACAGAGTCTTTTACATGACAGTAAAAAAAGCTAGAGTCTGCTTTTTTCTATGGATATGCAGGCACTGTTTCTGTCAGCACTGTATCCTTTGGATAGCTGAACTGATGTTTAAGACATAGACTGCTATTTTGTATCACCTGTGGCAAGTAAACAGATGTCTCAGAAGTCTCCCTAGGATTCCATTTCACATAGAAATAGTAATTACGATGCTATTTGCTGTAAGTAGCATTCCTTCTTCTCAGTGGCAGTTCATCCCAGAATGGAAAGTATCACTTGTGTGAGCCACTAGGCCACCCATACTTTGTTTGAGAGCATTTTCCATAGCAACTAGTTCTTACTGTTCTGTCACAATTCTTTCCAGATGTGTTGTTGAATCAAATAGTATTTGAAAAGCTTCTTAGGAACCTTTTCTCTCTTCTATCCTGTGGAGTCTATAGTTTAAAGTCATCATGACCTGTAGTTTTGTATGCTATTTTAATTAATTCAAACATATACAGGACTATTCGTCTACAAGCAAATGCCTTCCATTTGGTACTACAATGAACAGTGAAGTATGCTTTTTCCTTTTGTGGTCACGTTCTCTCTACACTCTCCTTTTATTTCATTTGCTTGGCTATTATATACCACAGGCAGCATTTCTTCTTTGAATTTATGACTTAGATCTGTATTTTAGGCTCTCTGAAAGTAATTTATGGTTATCAAATATGCTTCTGCAACTGTATGTAATTTATAGGTTATGATTTATTCAACTCTGGTAGTGCAACCTCTTTTTTGCCTACTACAATGCAAACTTGGTCATGTCAATACTGTGAATATAATGGACAGAATTGTGTATTTTATAAAATAAGAATCATGATTTTTCTAACATGGTTAAAGTTTGGAAAAAAGACTATTTTTAATTATCACTCTTTTGACTTGCAGATTTGAATCGGAATGTTTAAAGTTTAAATGTTTTGCTGCTTTGTTTAATGCTCTGAAATTCTGCATCTTGTAATATTTTTTGCATCTTGTAATTCTTTGTCATTTTCTTCAACTCTGCTACTTTTGCTAACTACTCGTTTAAGCTGGGTCTACATGTGCAAGTAATTTCAAAATATCCAGCTCTCTTTGGAAAGAATGCAAGGAGCATCTACATGTACAATGCATTCTTTGAAAAGGAAATAACAGGAACATGGTGCAGAATTTGAAATCCCTACCCCAATCTCATATTGGGAAGAACATCCCCTTTCAAAATTCTCTTCAGAAAGAAGATGTATAGACACTCCATGGCCCTCATTCCCCTCAACTGAGAGGAATAAGGGGATTTCGAAATGTGCAGGGACCTTTTGAAAAGGACCACCATGTAGCCACGCTGAGCTGCGCACGTTTAAAAGCAGCGCTTTTGAAGCACCACAGTCAGAAGCATGCGAATGCCAGTGAGGCGCTGAATATTCAATTCAGCGCCTCATTAGTGTTCTTCAGTTTGGCCATTAGCATAGCTGTTTCGAAGTTTTTGCAAAGTGTGGCCACAACCTTTGAAGCTTATTGCAGTATAGCATTACATCCACTGCTAGCACACGCCTTACTCTTGGGCTAAATCCAGCTGTGTGCCATATGGAGGAATCTTGGATGTTTTGGTTGCCTAAAATGTGATTGAGTGATTAAAGACATAAGTATCTGGAAGTTTAAGACTCTTAGCTGACATACAAGAAAGAGAAAGATGTAAGAAGATTGTGCTGCACTGTGATGGAGAAACACATGGATATCACACTCAGGGTACTGGTGGTAGAATAGATAGCAACTCCAATCAACTTTTTCCTGAGTGGCTGTATGTGAAATGAATTTGCTAGTTCTAGTCTGAATTCTGGGGTCAGGTGCCCCTATCACAGAAGTAATCATAAATACTGCTAGGCCATATCTACATGAGTGGCTTTTCCCAGCAAACTGGGCTTTTGCCAAAAAAAAAAAAATGTGCGGTTTCTACGTGGCAAATGTGTTTTGCCAACAGTTTGTCGACAAAACCTGGCACATCTGACAGCAGCATTGTACCGCTCCCAATTCAGGTATAATGCCTATCTCGATAGTATTCTGTCGACAAAACAGCTGTGTAGATGCTCTGGGGCCCTTTTTTTCGACAGATAGGGCTTCTGGTTCACCACACAGCCCTGTTTGCAGAGCTTCTAGTCAGCCGTTCTGTTGAGAGAGCAGCCGAGCAGTCTGGCTACTCTCTGTCGACAGAGTGGATTGCTCTTTCAGTCTGCTTTTATGTGTAGAGCTGATCTTTTGCGATATGTTTTGCCAGAAAATCCTTTCCTACAGTAACTTCTGTTGATAGAGGCTTCTAGTATAGCTGTAGCCCTAGTGTGTTACACACTTCCCATTGGCAGCCTGACTTGGAAGCCCAGGAGCAAATAGTTACTGGAGGCCAAACTGTTTCTACCCTTAGAAATGGCCCTTCATATTCAAGTGCATTTGCAAGCAGTTAGAACATGGGTGCAAAATTTTGTAAGTGGGGGCATAGCACAATTGGCTGTGATGTGTCAGATCATCTATCTCATTACAATGTTGATATGTGTTACTGGTTTTATATGTGTGTAATCACATTTGTATACTAATTAATAAAGTTTTTACATTCTACATATTTTTCTTACACATGCCAAAAGTTTTTTTTTTTTTTCAATTTGACCATAACTGAAATTTCCACTGATTTGGATTGCATTAGACAGGTTGGGGAAGCCTGCTAATTGCATGGGCGAAAAGTGGGACCTGATGTAAAAAGTTTGCTCACCCCTGACTTAGAACACTGCCTGCAGTTCTGTGGATCAGTGGATAACTTCAGTTTTTATACTGTCAGTCTGGTAAGTTTTAAACAAAAACTTAATTTCTTCATGAAGAAAAGTGATTTATAAAAGTTATGCTCCAGACAGTCTTTTCACAGTTTGCTACAGATATGACATGAGTCTGTTATATATTATCCTTCTGGAAGATAATATTAGTCACTTAGAAATCAGGAAATGTTATTTTCATTTACACCATTGGAATGGCATTAATTTTAATTGGTGTTGCATTATTGCAACAGATAGAAATTTGTTCCACATTTTTTCTCTTTCTTGATCATATCAGCTTTTTGTTCCATCTGATGACTACCAATGGTTTTTACTTTTTGTTGCTCTTTTCTCTTTTGATATATTAAAACATTCTTTGGCACTTTTTTAACCTGTTCTGTTTAAAATTTGTCTTTACAACACTTGCCTTTTGGAAGTGCTTAAAGCAAACGTCTTATTATCAGGTACCTATTGTGAGGCCAAAAGAAATGACTCTTGACTAGAGTGCAGACATCGATCTTACTGACCAAATGTCTTCTCTTTGCTGCAATTCAGTGATATTCATTGTCTGGTTTGTATGCCTTTTGAGAAAACCAGAGCAGTCTGTGTTCAAGTTCTTGATCAGTGCATGGCATCTTCCCTATGATCGTACATCTGTCTTTTTTTTTTTAGCCTGAAACAAATTTTGAAACCATTTACATGACAAAGATGAAAGAATAAGATGTCCTATACAAATCTGAATCATTCAATGAAATGTATGCCTCCGGCAGTGCCTGCAGTAGCTCCCTTAATAAGGAAGTCATAATTAGTCAACATGACTCTGCTATCCTACTTCTTTTTTCATGACCAGTTTTGTAAGATACTAATTAGGGAAATATTTTTGTTGGATCGCCTCTCTTCTTGCTTCTGAAATACCTTGGACCTTTCCATGTTTTCTTCATCTCCCAATATTACCCTCCCTCTTGATGTGTTGCATTTTGAAAGCATTCAATTTTGGGTGCTGTACGGATAGCTGGAGTAGGTTGGTTCATCTAGATGGGACAACTGTCTTCAAAAAGTTAAGATGTTCATTCATTGCTAAAGATGGAGCAAGAGCAGAGGGGTTAGTGATAAAAATAAGGTACAGGGAGGATTCCATTTTGTTGCTATAGATGGGCTGCACCTGCTAGAAGGGAAGTATCTCTCCACCTCACCTCCTGTCTTACCATATAGGTAGAGTGATCAGGCTTCCAAACCTCCTGTCAGGCTGCTTTCACATGGAGATGCTGCTGCTGCTGCTGTTGGGAGCCAGCTAATTCCTGTTGTTCCTGCTGCCAAGCCAATCCCAGGATTGTCTATGGTATAAATACCTCACCCTTCCACACACAGAAAGGGTAGTACGGTGGCCTCCCTAATTTATCCCCTAATTGCTTCCTGCCCTTCCCTGTAAAGATTTTACGCAACTGTCCACCTGCTTCAGGCCTTTTCTTCCAGTTCGGTGGACATAGACCCCCCTCACAGAAAGTTATGAGAGCACGTTCTGCCTTAGCTTCAGTTTTCAAATGATGTTAGCCCTGTAGCCACATGAAAAAGTGCATTCTGGTAAACTTACCTATTTGAACAGCATCTTTCTCTGGCCATTGATTATTAGTGTGTCATGATGTTTGAAGCACATGCTTATCACAAATAAATATGGGTTTATATTTATTGTTTTAGAATGGAGTTAATCATTCTGTTGATGGTCCACTTAAAAGTTTAGCCTGCCAGTCTTTGAGGTTTACTGGTGTTGAAATTCTTACACTGGAAAGTGCTGTTGCAGTGATTGTAAGGAAATTAGCAGGGAAAGTCCTGTACTGTACTGTATAAAAATGTACACTATAGTTCTATTTACATTTCCTTGGTAAAGGAAGTGTGTTGTTAATTATTTGTTTGCCCAAAGGATCATGTTCATAGATCCATTATAAAAATCATATGAAAAGCTTGAATGTAAACCCTACTTACTCATGAGAGTAATTACTTTTGGGTTGTACTAAGCATTGACAATTTGGTATATTTAGTCAATTGTAAAAATAAAATGAAAAAAAGGTAAATGTTCTAACGTATGAGAAAAATCTTTATAAAATAATGATTTCAAGTGCTATAAAATTTCAATAAAGCAAACAAAACAATAGTAACTTTTTCCTAAAAGCACTCTATCATTTTGGTAATTTAAAGTATTGGCTGAAAATTATACTCTTGGGATCAAACCATTCATCTTGCAAACTACTTTTATCTTTGCCCATGATAAACACTAGGAGTGATGTTGAAAGACAAGTAGTTTGACAAGGACAGATTGCCTATAGTTTTGTTTTCCTGTTCAGCTTAGATAGACTTTGTGTAGTGCTGCATCCCACTGTAATACAAACCCATGTGTTCACATGTCATTGGTTTTATTATTCCCAAACATTCTTAATCCTTCATGTTGTATGGCTTGCTACAGGCAGAGGTATTTTAGACAAGCAAGCTTGTGTTGGTATGCTGTGCACCAGGGAAAAATGATCAAATAAGAGATCTTAATTAAGAATCTGAATAACCAGAAATAATGATAATTACTTAACATCACTTCTTTCAGAGATTTCTGTTCTGTTGTTTTTAGTTATGCACTCAGTGTAATAGCTTTACATTGGGTATATTTATTACCTGACCCTGACTTAACAAAGGTCACCATTAACAAAGGTCACCATCTCTAAATTCCTTACACAGTCTGAACATGGGTTTTGCCTACTCGTGTGGGCATTCCTATTCATTTGTACCAAATGAAAATATAGTAGTTACTGAAAAGACATGGGCTTTGAGACTGTGATGCAATTAGTTTCATAGACAGATATGTCTCCTTCCAAGGGATCGTTCCTTATCTGTCATTAATGAAACAAAATTGAAGTCAGTAAGTAAAACGTCCATTGTGACAGGGACTAAAGGGGTGGTTTTCTAAGGCACAAAGGGGAATTATGTGTCTAATCTTAATGGAAAGCCGGGGGAGTTCACTGGATAACCAGCTCCCATTCATGCCTTTGGAATCATGTCTAAATTTTTAAGGTTTCCTTATTTATCTTTAGGGAGAAGGTGAATTTGCATATTTTAGGCTGTTGGAAAAATTATTTAATGCTTCCAACATAAAAAACCTCATAGATATTAAATCAGGAGAGTGGTAAAGTGGAAACGAGGGAGAAAAAGACCGAACTGTGAGAAATATGGGAGACAAAGATACAACGCACTCTGAACTTCCATATCAAGTGCAACTTCTTTGTGCTTCTCTGCAAAGTTCTGTTCTCCTTTGAATTCTTGCTCTTAACTCCAAGTTCATGCCACTCCCCATGTTCTGTCTACATTGGCACTCAGCTCCCCATCAACATAACATGGCGGGCAATAGGGTGTGAACTGGTTAGTGTGGAGGGTTCAGAAATCCCCCACCTGTGAAGGAAAGAGGATGATGTGGAGGAGAATCATTAGATGGGTGGGACTGGGGGCAAATGGATATGTTGGTGGCAGAGGAACCCAGTGACTTGATGCCAAGCCATTGGTGCTTCAGGAGCCTTCCTGACATGCTGTTGTTGTTACCCAAGGACTCAGTGCTCTTCAGAGCCCTTGATTCTGGCTCAGCACAGAAACGTGAAGCTTCCTGAGTATTGCTATTTTCTATTATTGTTTACTTTTTCCAAAATATTTTATACAGGTTGAACCTCTCTAATCTGGCATTCTCTTGTCCAGCAACATCCATAATCCAGCATTGTCTTATTTACCCAAATGACCACTTATCATGGGTGTGGCCAAGTTTTCTGTGGTCAACTAAAGTTTGTTTACAGCTACCAATTCTGGCTCTCAGTGTTCTGTGCAGTTATTTAGCTGTAATGTACACCAAAATGTCTTCTAAGAGCCGTGAGCAGTGGAAGTGTTGGTAATGCTGCTAGACAATATTGACTTCCTGTGGTCTGGGAAAGTCTCTCATTTGGCACCAGTTAGGTTCCAAGGGTGCTGGAATAGAGAGGTTGAACCTGTAGTAAAGATAATTGTATGAAAATCATTTAAAAATAGTTTAGTTTTTAAACTGAATATTTATAAATGGATAATACATAATCTGTATGCTCCAAATTCTGCTTTTATCTCCAGAAATACAATTCCACAGTAATCCAATTGAAATCAATAGAAACTCTGGATTTATACCTCTGTAACTCAATGCAAACTTAGACTGGTGGCTCTGTGGTAGAATGTACAGATTTTAAATTGATGTAGGCAATCAACATATTTTCTTTTTAAAGAAAATATTTAAAATACAAATAATGTTCCATTGTTTATTTTCTAACGATGCATATGCATCCATAATGGCTTAGCAGCATGTTTTAAGATACTATGGGTTTTTCTTTAGGGGTGACAGAGAGAAGCTGTTTCAAACAGGATCTCTCATCACTGTCTATCTCGAGCCACCTCCTACTGAACTTAAGGTTGAATACTCTAGGTCATGAGGGAAAGAAAACAATAATTAGAGGGGAAAAGTTGATTGAGCTGTTTTTTTCCCTCCCGTGGTATGATTAGCATGTGAGAAGTGGGCTGTGTATTCTGTGTATATCATTAGTTCAAACATTTCTGACTTGAATTATTTTAATGGCTACATTTTAAATTGCATTTTTTTTATTTTATGCAGAATGGCTTAAGTAAACAGTATAGTAAAGATTCTTATTAGAAATCTTGTTTCTATAAACCATAACGTTGACATTTTATTTCATGGTGCAATTGTACTGTCTCCAACTACCGTCCCTAAAAATTGCCATAGGTTCTGTTATGAAAGCTCAGGAAAATATTGATAGATTAACATAGTTGGGGAGTAAAATAGATGTGTTTACAAAGTTCTCTTTTAAATTGGCTATGAAAAAGTGGCAATCCAGTGTATTATGGTTGTAAGTTTCTCTGAGACTCTTTATAAAGGTTAACTGCAAGGCAGCACTCAGAAGAGCGTATTTATCTTAGTGGTCATTATTCAATGTTTTAGTCTAAGGAGAATTTTTTCAGGGTGGTTAAAACCATTTTTTTGTGTTTTATTAGCTGTATCTTGAATACCTCCTACACGCTGAATGACAGTTTAGGGTTATTAAATCTGTTCTTAGTGCATTCTTTTATCCATTGTTAATCTTGACTAAATATATGTTGGTGAACAACCCTTTTTTCTCAGTTGTTGCCCATATTTGTTAAAGAAATTATTCCCTTTGACATTTGTTTAGGCTGCAGTTTGATAAAATACTGTGTACAGTATACTTTTCTAGTTTGGCATTCAGCAGACTATTTCATGGATTTATTTCTCTTTGCATTATCTTATCTTTCTTTCTAACATTCTTGGGCTCCCTTTTTATATTCAATAATTTTTTTTCAATTCAAGGCAGCCTGTTTCCCAAACTTATAGTATATGCCTATATTGTTGCTTAAAGATCATTTAGGGGTTGTGTTTTGTGAGTTTTTTTGCTTACACTTAAATTTGTGCGGCTTTGCTTATCTTACTTTCTGAAGTCCCATAGCCAACATTTTTGGTGTAAATAGAAATGGTTAATATTCTCTAAAGTTATTCCCAATGACTTCAGTGAGTTTTATGTGAATAAGAACTACAGGTTTTAGGCGTTTGGGAAGTAGCATAGTAGAGCTACTTAGTTGTTTATTGCCCTTTTAAGCAAGATACTGAAGCACATGCACAACATTAAGCACATAAGTAGTTTTGCTTTAGCGTGTTGATGAATGTTGCTGAACGGGATCTTTTTTTCCCCCCACCTAGACATATAGTGCAAGAACTTGCTCCTGGAAACATTAAATTAAGGGCTAGATTCTGCCACCCTCACTGACTTTGGCTGTGTCTACCTTACCACCTTCCTTCAAAGGAAGGATGGTAATGAGGCTGTTTGGAGTTTACTAATGAAGTGCTGCCATGCATAGGCAGCACTTTATTAAGCAAATTCCCCCCCGTGGCAACTCCAAGGTTTTAAGGGCTTTTAAGTTTTAAGTTTTTGAGGAGTACGGGGACTTCAAAGATGCCCCAGCACTTTGAAGTACCGGCGGGTGCGCTGCGGCTAGACGCATGCTGGTACTTTGAAGTTTAAAACTTCAGCGTTGCCGGGGGGGGGGGGGGAGGGGGAGGGGGAATTTGCTTAATGAAGCTCCAGCAGCCTCATTACCATCCTTCCTTTGAAGGAAGGTGGTAATGTAGACACAGCCTTTGAGTAGTAACTTGCTCAACAAGAAGTCCCAATGAAATTAGTGGGACTGCAAAGTATGATCATACATTAGTAACAATGGCAGAAACAGAGGTTAACTAAACTTGGTATAGTCAGGTGTTTGTACATGGTAACACCAAAAAATTGCTCAATTTTGCTATTAAGATAATTAAGAGTCTGTCTTCTAAAAAGTGCATGTGAGTGCTGTATATAAGAAAGTTAAATACTCCACTAAACAAAAGTGGGGGTCCAGGTGGACTATCAACACATACACAATATGTTACTATTAATACTGAAGCACAACATAGTTTCTGTACAGGTTGAGATTAAGCGAACTGCACCTCATCCAAACAATAATACCTGTCTGAAAATAGTCAAAAAAGTTAGCATTGGATATTAATGGTTTGAAATGATAATTTTGCACAAGTGGAAAAATGTCATCACATACATGCTCCCATAAGGTGCATTATTTGGATCCAAATTTATTCTGAAAACATCAGAAATTAATTGCATCCATACAAACCAGTAGTTAGAATTGCCCTTTCTATGGAAGTGATGAATTTTGCCAGTATCTGTGAACTGCTTTGGAATGAATAGGAAAGTAAGATGATGTACTAGTGTCAGATACAGGTTGACCTCTGTAGTTCGGCACCCTCAGAACCTGCCCAATGCTGAGTGAGAGAGGAGGTCAATTTTATCTAGCAGCATTAACATCACTTCCGTGGCTTAATTCTTAGAATACATTTACAGGTAAATTAGAGCTAAATAATAGTGCACAGAACACTGAGAAACAGGACTGGTGACTGTTAATACAATTTATGGGACTGTGGAAAACTTGGCAATGCCCATGATAAGTGGACATCCAGCTAAATAATATCATCCTGGACCACTGATGTTTGCAGACTAGAGAGTGCTGAATTAGAGGAGTTCAAACTGTGTTTCAAATATTAATAAAGTTAACAAATTTGCTTCATTTCTGATGTTAAAACTTTTAAATAATATATAAGTGATGTACTGCTTATGATGACTCTCTATAGCTTAAAATACATATCCTCTGAAGAGGGGTGCTGGAACAATTTTGAGGGGAGTGGGGTTGCTAAGAACTTTTAAATGCAACTGGAAACCCTGTATATAATGGAAACCACTTTCAGCCAAGGGGTACTGCACCATCCACTATGCCCCTAGTTTCAGCACCTAGGCCTTGGGATGTTGTTTGTGGCTCTGTACAGAAGTATATGACTGGAGTGAATGTATTGCCGAATGCCACATACATTTTTATTTAAGCAAAGACTTCAGAAATGAGGGGTGGCAAAGCTATTCTTCTGTGCATGTTGGATAACTGCCAGGATGAATTATTAACTTCATACATTATCTTTTAATCAATAGTCACCCATATTCAAGCTGAGTAGAGAATAGAAGTTAGAGGTATATTTTGTTGAATTTTGGTATATTTTGTTGAATATCAGAAGCTGTGTAGCTTCAAACATGTAGGCCGATGCTACACTAAACCCCGCCTTTTGAAAGGGCTATGCTAATGACCCACTTCCATGCAGTGCCTCATTAGCATAATAGCAGCTGTGTGTGCTTTGAAAGTGCCACTTTCAAAATACACGCTGCTTGTGTACATAGGGACCTTTCGAAAAGACCCGGACTTCAAAAGCCTCTTCTTCCCATTTGGTTTTGGGAAGAAGTGTTTTTGAAATTTGGGGGGTCATTTCAAAAGGCCCCTGTCTACATGAGCAGCATGCATTTTGAAAGCGGCACTTTTAAAATGTGTGCAGCTGTCGTCACGCTAATGAGTCACTACATATTCATGGCAGAGCCTCATTAGCATCTGCCCAAGTGGCTCATTAGCATACCCCGTTCAGAAGGCAGGGGGTGAAATTTTTTGTATCTGTAAAGTAGGAGTGGGAACAAGACTGACTCATGACATTTCAGAATTTTTGCTGTTGACCATGCATGTTGGAAGTAATGCAAGATTCCTGTGCTCACAGTGTTCTGGTACTTCCTGTTCTGATCCAGGATAAAACTGCAGCATATAGGTGCCCAAAAATTACATTTAGGTTTAGATTTTCTGTAAGGTATCCAACTCAGTTCATCCATTATTAGTAACATTTTTAATCACTTAAAAAAGGGGATGTTGTACAGCTTTTTCATGTACGGTGCTTTTTGTGTAAAATCCATGTTACTATTTTTATAACTGCTAAATTTCTCTGGGTGGAATATTGTGTTCTGTTCAGAGAGGAATGGCCTTTATAGCCGAATAAATCATTTCTTTCTCTAATTACTCAGACAATTATTTACATAAAAACTTGCATATCCTCAAGACCAATCTTGCTGTTGAATGGGGTCCAAAATTGTTCAAATAGCTCATGAATACCCAACAAAAAATGAACTGTAGGTGCACAGATAGGAAATCAGGTTTAAACATATAAACCTGCTACTTCATCTTGGGGTGAGATTCTGTAATTCTTACAGTAAGTAGTATTTATTCAAGTAAGTAGCGTCTGAAGACACTGACTTCAGAGTGACTACTTGCTTGAGTAAGTGCTATTCAACATGAGTACAGCTTGCACAATTAGGCCTTCAACTTACTTTTGGTTTCTATATGTATTATAGTTTAAGAAGGCAGACCTCCACAAACTGTCTCAAAACAACAAATGACTCTCCCCAGAGTCCTAAAGTTCTCATTGTCTGATTGGCTGAATGAATCCATCAGGCAAGTGCAATAATGAAGACCATGTTGTATTCAGTGTCTTTTCATCCAGTTGGCTGGCGTCTGAGCTGATCAGCTGCAAGATTGCATAGGGCTTTGCAATCACCTGTCAAGGAGAGTTGTGCAGGCTCAGAACCTAAGCCCATGCTGAGGCACTCCCCTTTCTCCTCACAGCCCTTATATAACTGCAATGCACAACCATATTCTGATATTTGTAGTTGTATCTTCAGCAGTATTTTTGTCTAGTATTTCTCTACGTTTTGGCTTTTTTTTTTTTGGAAGATTGCAGGAAGGACTTCCTTACAGGGTAAAAGGGATTCAAGTAATCATGAGGAATTAATATTAAAATTAGAAGAAAATGCTGATTGATTTAGACACTATTTTGTTAATTAAGAGATTTTTCTGATGTGGCCATGTAAAGCTGGATTAGATTTTTCTTGATGTTAGAAATATTACTCCAATATTTATGTACTGGATTAGTCTGTGGGTTGGATACAAGCTGCTATTAGCATAAAGGATTGTTCTCTGTAAATTTTAATGCTGGAGAATGTTTTTGAATGCATTTCTCTAATAAATTATTTTAAAATACATTTTATTGCCATTGTTTATTAAACATCAAGGAGACATTTTGGCTGCAATAAGGAATAACATCTCTACAGAACTGTATTTTGATACCACCTTTGCTGACTTGGAATGTATTTAAGATAAATTATACTAATGCTTTTAAGTTTGTGAATGGAGAGAGTATCAGACTGTATGTTGTACTCAGTGCACTTCTAGTCCTAATTTTCAATTTGTATCTTCAGGGGGCATATGTTATAGGTCTTAATTCCTAGTTGTGCAAAATTAAGTATGGTACATCTCTGGCTTGGGAGATTTACTCATGGAGATACCTGTCTTTTTAGGTCAATGAATCAAATTTAGTCCGTGTTGGTTAATGAGAAAGTCATTAGCATCTAATGGCTGTGAATATGATATAAGTTGCAGTCTAGTTCTTTGTTCCATACCTTTAAAATCCAGCAGAAGTAAGAGTTACCGTCCTTATCGATGCTTTCCGCAGAGAGACCAAGTTTAATATGCATAGAAGCTGAAATGCCCTTTCAATCTCAGAATTGTTCCCTTTGCCAAGGGAGTATAGTGAATTTTTCACAGCAACTATCAGAACTATATGAAAACTTGAGACTCCAGGTCTGTCCATCTGACTTGTGCTATAATCACTACCCTGCATCTTTAGCTGGAGGTGGTATTTGTTAGGCTGGCTGGGAGAAGAGAATGACTCTTGATGGCTTGGGGGGAAGGAGGAAAGCAATTATTGATGGTAGTGGGGAGGGAAGGAGATGTGAACCAGCTAAAAAAGGGGATGACTATCACCCATAAATGAGGGGTCATAAAAGGTCAGCTTGTTCTGAGATCATCCCCTCTTTTTCATGGAGCAGAATCAGCAGAATCTGATGGTAAATATACCAGGTCATTGGCTATATCTGTTATGGGCATTATGTTAACCATCTTTTTGAGTTGAGCTAGGAAGGAAATTTTCCCTTTCTACCATATTGGCCAGATTCACTGGATTTTTTTTGCCTTCCTCACAGCAAATTCAGGTGAGTGCTGTTCATGCAGAACATGATGGATGGCAGGCCATATGTTGCAAGCCACTGTTTACATACATAGCGGAAGTTCAGTGCAGTTGTTCCATAAAACAAGGCATACAATGCCAGGTGAATGGCTTGGGGAAGGACTTAAGGAGAACCTGTGATTGGTGCAGAATGGAGCCAATCTCCCATCATTATAGTCCACATAGTTGATAAGGTCCCAACAATGCATCTCCTGGAGGGATATAGGTGGATTAATGTCTCCTCTCTTTTTGGCATAGACAAACAAAAACTCAGTCCACTTTACTTAAATTAGTAAAACAATGTTCTGTTTTATTAAGCTGTGTTGTCCTGTAACTTGGGGACTGCAGTGATATTAGGACGGCAAGGCATGGGACACTAAAAGAGGGGGAAGGCTCCTAGTGTCCCTATGTATGACTGTATAAAGTCTATCAGACTCTGACTCTTGGGGTTTTTAACATCTGTGATTATGATAATATACATAATGATAATGCATATTGTTTTGAGCTACATCTTACTTGTTCATTCAAGTAGTCAGAAGAGGTTAATCAAAATTATCCTTGGTAGAATATTTAGTCCAATCTGATTAACTAAACTCTGGTTATTCAAAACTCTTGTTCAGATACAGTTGGATTGTGTACCCTTAGATTGTTATAATATCAATATTCAAATCATGCGTGATCTGTGTCTCTTACTCCCAGTGAAAAGACATCAACAAAGTTTAGACTTTTTCAGCCTTTTCAGGTTGGTGACCTCTTATTCAAAGTAAAAAAAATGTTCATGATCCTTTTACATTCAGTATAAAAATTATCAATGATAACAAAGCAGTATTAATCCTATTTTGTGTATATTTTGAGTGTGTGACAAAATAATTGATATTGAGATTAAAGGTATGTGAAAATTTGGAAATTAAGAATTTGCAGGATTTTAGGTTGTAAAAAAATTGTCAGTGCCTTGAAACCATCTTAGATTGCTGGGGGGGCAAGGTGGGAGGTGGAGGGGGAGATATAATCCACTTATTATGAAACACTACTCTAGATGTTCATATTGGCCACTAAGTTGGAGGACCCAAGATGCAGACTTGGCAAATTTGTTGGATTGTTTCCATGATTTTCAGTAGATTTTCTTGGGTATCCATCTCCTTAAAAAATAAGTTTTCATAATGTCCACTGGTTTATGTTCACTAAAATATGTTTCTGAAATAGTCACTTCTTTCACTAGCTTCCACTGAGCAACCAATTTTTGTCACGATCTTGAACAGTTATTTAAGAAAAGTTTTACTGTATTAGTCTTGCTTTCAGGGTACCTAGAATATAAAATTGTACTGTTTACTACATTAATGGGAATGGGCTCAAAGCCTCTTGTTTTATTATTTGTTGCTATTACAGTAGATTCAGATGAAATTCTAGTTATAAATAGAATTGTGTTAAAACTAAAAGTAAGAATTAACTTGCTTGATCTCAAAAGACTGAATTCTGCAATCACATTTTATTTCAAATGGTTCTTTGTTACAATTACAAATTTAATATTGAGTTTCCCTACCTAGAACTTCTAATAGGAAGTACAGTTTATACCACTGTCGGGATATGCAGTTATAAAAATGTACAGACTGGTCAGAATAGAAATCTAACAAACTCAGGCTGATTATGGAATAGACAGCAGTATGTAACATTTTCCACCGTTTCTTAAATCTGGTTAAATTAGTAGTTATGAAATGTACATACAGTCATACATGTTCCAGTGGGTTTTAATTTAAATATCTGCCTCCTGATGGGATTCAAATTTTCAATTCCTACTCTGTCATATTTTACTTAGAGTAAGGCAAAGTTTACCCAGTGTCCTGGTATGGCTATGGTCTGAATAAGTGGGTCTGTCCCATGAAAGCTCACCTAATAAATTATTTTGTTAGTCTTTAAAGTGCTACTTGACTGTTTTTTTGTTTTGATAGTATATAGAGTAGCACTATTCACTTTGTACTGTATCACAAGGAAATAATGGCATCCGTTGTGTACCCTTTATAAAATATCAAATTAAAAATAAAGAAACATGGGTTATAATGAAATGAATGAGCAGAATAATAAATGAGAATTTTAGTATGTATAAAATGCAGTTGCTTATGTAATATTAATCCATATTGCATAACTTTGAGTTTTCTTTGTCTCCATCAGAAATACTGTCCTCTAAATATTTATATAATACCTTAGAAACTTTAAATAAAATCAGTATACTTTCTTGACATTTTTGCTGGTAAATTTGGAAGCTACGAAAATTCCAGCCTCTTAGCTTACCTTGACTATGTGAAGTTCATGAGTCAAATTCTTACAGCTATTAATGGGTCCAGCTTAGGGTTAATTTAGGAGTCATTTATCCATGTTCTTTTTTGTCATGATTGATCTTACATATTTCTGGAGGCAAACATAGGCCATTACATATTTGATTCTAAAAGCTTTTATATAAATGTGCTTTTTTTGCTGAACTGGAATATCATTTTGTTTTTCTCATTGCACATATTGGACAACTCTAATATAATTTATTTATTATTTAAGAAACTAAGGGGAAGGTGGTACCCTGACTTCAAGGATGCTTAGGAGTGTAAGGGGGAGTAAGAGTGTTCTACATCCCTACATGACTCCCTGCATCTCCTTTGCAGGATTATTTTAATTAATGCTGTGGTTGGCAAATGCAAATGGCTTAAAAGCATAAATCAAGAGGAAGGGGGAGTAAGGAAAAAAAAAAAGGAAGTAACCCTGAGGTCCATTTTTTTATCATTTGCACTTTCTGTCAGAAATTATTCTTGTATTGTGATATTCACTGATAACTTTAAAGCAGATCCTGCTTGGTGCTTATAAATAATAGAAAAATGATGAATAAATGTGAGACTTGTTGTTTGTGTAGCGAAACCTCCAGAAGAGACAAAGAACTCACTGGAAGAATGTATGGCATTAAAGTCTCTCTTGTTAGGTATTGCTGTTATGAATTATTAGTGACAAAATTACTTGGATTAAGAAAAGTAGTTTTTAAAAGTATATGCCTAGCATGACGGCATTCAAAGAAGTAAAGCTGAAAATTGCATTTTATAAATGTCATACACATATTCAGCTAAATGTCATGCAATATTTGCATCAAGCAAGAGCCATTATATTAATTTGTTGGCACATAGCTTTTTCGTGAGTTTACAGTGTGGGAGATCTAGCGGGGCTATTAGGAAAAATTATTTCACTAGGAGGGTGGTAAAGCACTGGAATATGGATTATGTAGAGAGGTGGTGGAGATCTCCATCATATAGTTTTTTTTTTTATTTTCCAACTTGAAAAAGTCTGGCTGGGATGATTTAGTTAGGGTTGGTCCTGCTTTGGGCAGGAGGCTGGACTTGATGACCTCCTCAGGTCTCTTCCAGACCTAGAATTCTGTGACTCTATGATATCTGCCACAACTTACAATTGGATGACAATTCAAAGTGTATATAATTTTTAAAAAAACTATTACTTACAACCATTGTTCTTGAGTGTGTTCTGATGTGTTTAAATGGGAAACAATAATGTTTTAAATTTTATTTTATCAGACAGGAAGCACTACTTGCTGCAATCAGTGAAAAAGATGCAAACATTGCCTTGCTTGAATTGTCTGCTTCAAAGAAAAAGAAGACGCAAGAGGAAGTAATGGCTCTTAAACGAGAGAAAGACAGATTAGTGCATCAGTTAAAACAGCAGGTGGGAAAACATTCATTTTACTCTTATATTGTGGGCAGTGGCTTGTGGGATTTTGATTGTTTTATTCTAACCTCATATTAAAAGTCTTAAAGCCAACCCTAACTTGTGCCAGCAGCTGTACAAGGAGGGTAGGAATAATGTAAGTGTTGCTGTACTATTACCAGTTGATGTCCATTTAGTATTTAGATGCATGCTTGCTTGGCTCGTGTTATATGCAGTCAACACACTTTCTGTTTTCCCTCTGTGATAATAGCGGTCACCTTCCTCATGTGAAATGACATCGAAGAAAAGATGCATTGCTTGAAACCCGTTTAATTATGTGTACATTTGGAGTACATAGTTATTTGTTCAGAAGGTTCCATGTTTTCTGAGAGGTTATCTGGAAATCATAATTGTGATTGAGACAAAGTCCAGAATTAATAAAAACACTTTTATCTTTGTTGTTATAAATACGTTGTAGCAGATGAGTGCTTTCTTACAAGCTCTCGAAATGTTTTGCTACATGAAAAACTGTAAATGTCATTCTATTTTCTACTTATAATTGAAGAAAATCACCGTAGTACACAGCATACAGTATATATGAACATCTCTGACTGATTCAATGAGAACATGCATTGCACATTGATTACTTTCTGATTTAGTCATGGCACTTGTGTGTACTAAAGACTCAATAGCAAGCAAGTAAAGGGAGGATGCTCAGATAACCTAAATGACTATCTGTGTTGTACGTCATATGAGTTGTGTTATCAAACACCTTGTCTCCTTTAGTAGTACTGAGCAAAGAGATGAGAAGGATGTTTTCAGATCGTGACTGGTAGATAGTGTTGTACTTGGTGTTTTCCTTTGTTTGGTAGTGTTGTTAATAGTTTTGTGATTGTTACCTGAGAAACAGGAAAACATCACCAGACAAAGCCATGCTAGTCCCTTCAGCCTCTCAGAGTAATCAATCAGTGGGTCATTTCACAGGTGAGCACGCCATGTTAATACTGTAGTTAGCCAATGTTATGATTCTTTATTCTGAATCATGCATTGCATACTGTAGGTTTTCATTCACTCAGCAATGGAAAATTAAGGAGAACCATTACTACTTAGCTCAGTTCCCTTTAGCTCTGACCTCATGCACCTAATCATTATAGCTTTTTCCCACAGGTCTATAGAAATAGGAAACAGCCCCTGAGCATGAACATATCATCCATTTGTGATGCTGACTTCATCACAGACATTGCTGCCAAGTACCTGGGTTCCAGCCATGATGCACATATGTCTCAGGTCAGTCAGCTGTTCAGGAGACATTTCAGCCATTACCATATACCCAATAGATACGTCAACATTTGTACTTTTTTCATTCTTTTTACTTATTAATCCCAAGATTGTCCATGCTGCAGTCAAGCAGCATGAATTCAAACAACAATCAGTTTTTTTATTTTCTTTCTTTTCTATTTTAGTTATTTTAAATTATAGCAGATAATTTCCTGTGACCACTTCAGATAATTCCCTTCGTTCCTTCTCCTTTATCTTTTCTAACTGCAGAGTGAAACTGCAGAGCACCTTTCTTTTGACAAGGTCCATGATATCTTAGAAATGCACTCTAAATAGCCATACACCTGTAAAGCTGACAGATCCTGGTTGTGAGCAAGGGGAGCACTGCCACCATTTTATTGCCCACCCTGCTGTAGGAGCTAATACCCTGAGTCTCTATCGCATGAGCTAAAAGCCAACTGACTCTTAGCTAAGGCCTTAGAGCAGACTTCACTCTCTCTTCTCAGTGGTCTCAGTGCCTCTGTGTTACATACGTATTGCGGTATATCTCTTAAACCAATTTCTGTGCAAGTATGAAAAACATCCATAATTTCCTTCAGTCAAAATGCAGGAACAGATAGTAGTAAGAAGAAGGAAATAGCTATAGAAGCATTATTTTGGATATTTTAGATTAGAAACTTAACCAAGTACTATATACTACTTCATTACTGATAGTGATAAACAGCTTTAATACACATTGAATTGATGTGAAAATTACCTCATTTTATTGTCCTGGACATCTCAAGAAGAAAGACAAAAATATAGTGAATGTTGTTTAAATAGGCTTCAATTTTATTAAGTAAAATATTCGGGAATCCTCTGACTATAGCTTGTCCAGTGCAGGTCAGCCTTCCTTCTGTAATCTGTGTGATCAGTCTGGGGCAGCATTGATATCAGTTCTCATTGAAGGTCACCACCCTCACCATGTGCAAGAGTTAAGGGCATAGGGAAACAATTTTGTCATCTTGCTGCATCAGACTCTAGAAGCTATGACCTCATTCCCCACCATGATGCTGTCTCCTAATCTGCTTCCAGTTCTGATTTATCAGGGAGCCAGACCCTGAAGAACATCTGTAAAGTTATGACAATATTAATCTTACACCCTAACATATTTTACAGTCCCTGCATTGCTGAGTGGAGAGAAAATCGCCACCTCCTTGCACAAATCAAACCAACCAACCAAACAAAAAGTAAAACCAAAATTCCCCGTCCACTCCAATCTGTCAGTGAAAGGAATATTTCTTTCCAACTTAGAAAAGTGACTTGATGGTGCCAAATAGAAACACTCTGACCCCAGTCTGCTCTAGTCCCAAGCAAGGAACATTTTTCCTACAAGGCACAAGATGGCATATTAGGCGGGGGTAGGCTTGTAAGATCTCCCATTGGGTGCACAGATGCTAATAAGCTTATGCTATACTCCTCTGTCTAGCCAAGGGGCACCCCTTCTCAGGCCCACAAGGATGCTGATGCTCATGGGATGTGAGGAGGAAGGCCATATAAAAGAAGCTGCAGAACAGAGCATTATTAGTTCCTCTTGAGAGCTCAAGGAGTGAAGACTGGGTGGCTGTCAGAATAGCAGTGCTGTGATCACTTCAGTGTGGGGTGCTCACTGCACACAAGATGGAGTCTTGAAATCAGAGCAAAGACGGCACAGGGCCATAGAGAAGTGGTTCAAGGAGTCAGAAGAGAATTGGAACCAGCATAGTAGACAGCTGCTGTCTACAGGGTCCCTGGGCTGAGATGGGAATAGAGGTGGGAATAGGTCTCCCTGCAAAACCCTCAGTTAGTCTCTGGGAGAAACAGTTTGCATAATGAAGAATCCCAGAGGGGGTAACTGGACTACAGGGACTCATCCAAAGGGCTGGAACTAGGAGGGCCCTGAGAGGGTCAAGACACTGTCTTCAAGAAGGAAGGCCTGGTTGGCACTGATCTACTCTTGCATGAGAGCAAACTGAGAGACATTAAATAGGGCACTAAGAGAGGCTGTTGGACTTGTACCCTGGAAGGGGATTGTTTTATTTAATACACAGACTATGTGTGACTCTGACAGAAGGGTGAGTCACTGAAGAGCCTCCATAAACAGAGGTATCCTGAAATAGCTATTCTGCTTCAGTTTGAGCAGTGGCTTGCTAAACCCAGGGTTGTGAATTCAGTCCTTGAGGGGGTCATTTAGGGATTGGGGTAAATAGATGTCATGCATGGTGCTTGGTCCTGCTAAGAGGGCAGGGGCCTGGAGTAGACGACCTCCCAAGGTCCCGTCCAGTTCTAGGAGATGTGTGTATAATGTAAAGAAAAGAAATGTGCCCGTGACTTCAAAATATTTTGTTGCAGGAGGAGTAAGGGATGCTTTAAAATAGCACATTCTTTCAACATTCGGCACTGTCTAGACAATGCCAAAATACCAAAATGGCCTATTTTGAAATGAACTTGACATAAGATATGCCATTTGTATAGTGAAACGTAAGTGCAACCCTGTTACAAGGTCATAGCAAATAAAGCTAGAAATGAACAAATAAAGTATTCCAGTGCTTAGACTATCTTTGCTCACAGGGAGCTTTCAGCTTCTGCCTTGTATTATTTTGTGTTCATTTCCTGTACAGGAATTCAGCCATAGTTTGGATAGCAAAGAATATATCTTGACTCTCATGCATGAAACAGATTTGTCTTCACATTGTGTTGCTGTTATGATCTACAATACTCTGGTCATATCAGTTTTCTACAGGAGGTCTCCCCCCCAAGCATAATGACAGCACCACAGTTCAATACAAGTGGGGCAGGAGTTATTTGGGCTTGCTCTGCTTTGTGGCTGGGGGGAGGGGATGAGGTGAGATCCTGCTGCAACGAGGTGAATGGTGGGCAGCTTTGCACGACTGATGCACCCCCAAAGGAATGTGAAGTTTGAAAAGGTGTAAAGATGCAACCCTGGGTGGGAGAAGCCTCTTTGTTCCATGGAGCCTCCATCCGCTAGTGGAGACAGATAGCGGGTCTGGCTAGGACCTACTGTGAGCATTGTGCTAGTTCCTTCTTTTTAAGGAAGGTTGCAAGGGAAGTTTTCCATACTACCAAATTGGCTTTGATGGAATGAATTTATGTTGTTTTTTTTTAGTTTGTTTTGTTTGTTTTGGGTTTTTGTTTTTGGGATTTTTTTGATTGTTTTTTCTTTTCCACAGTGACTTTCAGGGAGGACCTTTTTGGGTTAGAAGGTGTTAGGCTGTATGTCACAACGTACTTTGTAAGATTGAGCAGATGTCCAGTGCAGGTACTCCATAGGGAAGGCATCTGGGGAGCAGATAAATGGTCTGGTAAAAGACTTAAAAGGAGGTTATGGATAAAGGTTATGGACAAAGGGGAGGGAGTCTAGGAACTCCTTTGTTTGGTATGGCATCGAGCCATCCCTCTCTCCACCAGTCTCAGAGTCCATCTTAACCCTGCTACAAGGCCCCCCATTCTTCTAGCTTAACTTAACCCTGCTGTGAGGCCAGTGGCTAGTAAGGCCATAGTTTAGCTGGGGGACCTGGATGGAAATTAAAGTGGCAGGGGCTGTTGGAACCTTGGGTAATGTTTTGAATAAACATGGATTTGCCTGCATGGTACATTTTATCTGCTGGTTGTCCCAGAAATCTATAAAATAAAGGTGCGGCCTGATTACAAACCATATCAATTGTCTCCTGTCCTCCTTTCGGAATACTCAGACAACACTCATGCCACACTGATCTTCTCTACTGTGTGACAGTGTAAATATAATTTTTTTTTCCTTCTTTTTGATACTTTCCAGTGGGAATCCTTGTGCTGTTCCTGAATTTTTGATCTAATGAATGCTAACTTTTTGCTCATTTTTTAAGTCTGCCTTCCGTTTTATCTTCCTATTAGAAACATTTTACACTTATTGCTCCAAAATAATCTATTATTGCAATAGTCATGTAATAAAATCATTAGACCTCCATTATTACTTCTAGGTGTTGACATGTGGTATAATTTGGGTACCTGAGAAAAATTACCAATCCCCAGCTTAATATAAAATAGCTCACTTGTAATGATTCCAAAATGTTATAGTTAGGGTTAGGTTGTGTTAGCACTCCCATTTACAACTCTGTTTTCAAAGATTAGCACCTTTAGCAAGGAAATAATTTGGTGTTTGAAATTGGGTATGCTGCTTCTCTCTTGGATGGCGGTTTATCTTTTAATGATAAATATTTATTTGGCCTTTTTATGACTGACTTAAGAAAATTCTGTCTAAATCAGCTGCTATTTTGAAAGCATCAGATACAGGCAAATCAGCTCTGCCTAAATAAAACACTCCTGAAATTTTGCCCAAAGTCCAAGCAGTACCATTATATATCTCAGACCCATTTCTTTAGTTTTCTGTTTTCACTGCGATTTTCTATGGCTTGAAACACTTTCTGTCTCACAAATATTCATTGACTCTGCTGTTGTCTGCTCTTGTGGCATCCCAAAATGCATAGCACTCAAGAGAAAATCTAAATCTCTTGTGTTCCAAACACTTCTGGGACATCAAAGAGAGTGAAGCCCCAAAGCAAACAACATTGCACAATGGGGCTATGTCTACACATGCCCCTCCCTTTTGGAAGGGGCATGTAAATGAACTGGATCAAAAATGCTAATAAACTGCTGGTATGAATATTCAGCGCCTCATTTATGTAATGGCAGCCACCCTGAGCATCAAAAGTGCTGCTTTCCAATTTCAAACTAGCCATGCAGAAGGGGTTCCTTTGAAAGGAAACCCCAATTTCAACAGCACCCTTCCCAATTTTTTGGGGGGGAAAAAGGATGCTTTCAAAATTGGGCTTTCCTTTCGAAGGAACCCCATCTACGTGGCTAGTTTGCAGTTCAAAGGTAGCACTTTCGGTACTCCAACTGGCCATCATTCTGCAAATGAAATGTTGAATATTCATATCAGCTCCTCATTAGCGTGTTGACCCACTTCATTTACATGCCCCTTCCCAAAGAGAGGGGCGTGTGTAGATTTAGCCTGGGAGAATATTTCAGACCTCCAACAAAGACATGTGCCCCTGGAAAGAGGAGAAGCATAGAGGGCTATAGGTGGGAGGATCGTAATTCCCCTTGCTTTCCCCAAGGTATCCCAATGATAGGTATGAGGAGCCCTAGAATATCATCCTGAAATTTTAAAGTTTTTTGGGAGAACAGGGTACAGTCCTGTTGGTGGGGATGAGGTTCCCAGATTCCCTGATAAAGAGAAATAGCTGAATGTTCCCTCCTAATATCTCTGTCAGCAGGAGAGAGGGCCCAGGAGTGCCCCCAGTATGTTCCTATCCAGACTAAGATATAAACGTAGGGTTTGAGGGAAGGATCATAGAACTTTGGCAGGGAGACCTCAAACTGTTTTTGGTCTCCTCACATTAACTTAAAATGTCTAGTTGCTTGAATGGTTGGAACGTAAACGTATGTAAATTCACCTGCTGCTGCTGCTGAAAACACTATATAGCAGGATCTGGTAACTCCCATAGTGTATAGTCATATAAGTATCCAAAATCTGCTTCATATTTAAAGAGATATGGGACAGTATGTAATGGAGTTTTATTATTATGTTTTAATAGTTCAAGAGGTCAACTCTATTAAACTCAGTGGAATAACCCAATGTAGTGAGGTTTCTCATAGAGTTTTATTATGATTGGATTAATGCCAAAAGCAGATTCTATCACAGTGCTGTAATGCATCACAGATTTACACTGAGATTGAATTGCCTAAATGCAAATGTGTCTGGATTTACCACAGACTTACACTGTGATAAACTGTTCTAATTGCTCTGGTAGAATCCTAAAGCATCATGGTGTATTTTGTACTTCAGATGGAAGCAGATTGGCTCACCACAACACTTCCGCAAGATAGTTTCAAGAGAACATTAAGGGTGTACCACAAACTGATGAAAGCACAGAAATTCCCATGTGACAGAGAAAAGTACCATATGTTTTTCAATAGCTAGCATAACAGAGCAGCACCTGAATCGTTTTCATAATTGGCCTCATTATGCCTAAGATGCCATCTTATATGCTTCTACCTTAACAATGAATTTCCTTCCTTTTGTTGGTGTCATAACCTAAATGATATTTAATGGCTTTTTATTTTTCAATGTGAATTGTATTATAACAAAGTCAAATCTTTAAAAATAAAAAAGAGAGAGAAAATAACTTACTTCCCATATATGACAGGTTAGCCAGCTGCACTTATTCTTTTTTTGCTGTTTCATCCATAGTCATCGTCAGTGCAAGTATCTGTCTGTTTGCAATACTTTACAAAAGTAAGTTTCTAAATAACTGTGAATTAAGGTCGGGTTTTTTTTTTTTAGATATATAGTTGCACACACAAAATGCTTTTAAAAAATTTCATACTATTTTGAAAATATTCAATTAAAAAAAGGGAAAAAAGATAATTGTGCCTGCAAATCTTTTGCATACGCTGTCAGACTAATTATATATGTAAAATAGGTAGACCTTAAGTGGGAAAGATCTCTTTAAAGTCTATTCTAATAGCATTTAATTTAAAATGATTTCTTTTGGATTGTGGGTTGATAATGATCATCCTCATCCTCATCTTGGCTATGATAAAAAGATTAAAACCAATTAAAATTCAAGCACAGCCCCAGTAAATAAATAAGTACATTAAGTGTCCTGGCAAAAGTGGGTTCCCCTGTACTTTCTGAGATATATTGCTGTCAGAAAGAACCCAATTAGAATTTCAGGTTACAATTTGATTTTGTGGATAGAAAAACTTCCTGTTGTTTATAAATTGAATACATTTGCTTTGGAAATTGTTGATAGCCAATAAACTCCAAACTTTCAAAATCTATTTTTCCACAGTCATTTTTGCGTTATAACCAACCGTCAATGTCAAACAATAAATAATGACGCCACATTAAAAGAGAGATGTATTGTCTTTTCAAATATCTCTGTCTCTTCTATATTTTTAATTGACATATTTACAAATTTGGTATGAAAGTGTCTGTCAGCAAAGCAAATCATAAGTGCATTCTAAACTAAACGTAAATAAAATGAATTATAGAATTTTATGGTTGCAGGACTTCATTGCAAATTTCACATCTTTGCTATTTTTGTAAACATATAGGGCCCAATTATTGGCTATGTCTAGATTAGAACCATCTGTTGACAGAAGTTTTTGTCAGAAAATATCATCCGACAAAAATTCTTTTGACAGATCTCAGCCATATTACCAAGCAGATCACAAGAGTGATCTGCTTTGTTGACAGAGTGTGGCTGGACTGTCCAGCCACTCTCTTGACAGAACATCGAACTGGAAGCACAGCAGACAGGGCTGTCTGGTGTCTTGGAAGCCCTGTCTGTCAACAGAGGGCCTCCTGGCTCATCCAGACCGGCTTGATCTGTCAACAGAGACATTATGCCTTGTGGGGCGTAGGATAAGACTGTCAACAAAAGTGCTGCATTCTTTCGATTTACTATTGACAGAAGGCCTTGGGAATCTGGACAGTCCCCTGGTTTTGTCGGCAAAATGCCGCTTTTGTTGACAAAACACTCTAGAGGAGATATAGCCATTGCTCTTACAACCACGTTGTGGTCTGCACCTTAGATGAGTCAAAGAACTCCAATGGTAGTGCAGACAATGCTTTCAAGATCAGCAGCAGGTGTTGCTGACTTGTATAAAAATGTAGTGTTTCCGTGTGTTAGACAGGGAATGGAATGGAGGCTGGCTGCACTCTCAACCCACAAAGACATTCTCCTTCGGACGTGTGAAGCAACAGCTCATCATGTCTCAGTGCTCAAGAAGCACAAGCAACACCCTAGATAATTGAAACAAACTGAATGAACAGATAAGAATATTACAAGCTCCATGGATCTATGGACTTGCATTAATTGAGATTCATATTGATGATCAAGAAACAGTTTTAAGCCTGAACTTGTAATATAATGTGTCATATGCACACAAAATCCATTTAAAAGTCCAATGAATGTCTGTGTAGCAGATAATGCATTTGCTTATAACAGGTCTCTCTGTACTGTGCAGTTTTCATAACTGCAGGTAGGTTACTTAACTTCTGTGTGCAACTATTTACCCAATTTAAAATATTGATGATGGTGGTAATAATAATGTAAGTTGCTTCTTCACGCTTTTGGGATGGACAGACAAACGTAAGCGTGGACTTGTTTGTATTACGAGGTCTTCCAACTTCTTGAGAACATTTTATTCTTCTTTTCCAAATAAGAAACCTTTCCAAAATTTTTGAGACTGCAGGTGTATGGGATACTCGGGCCGGAGGCAAAACTGATGTTTAGCTATGTTCTTAAACCTCTTAGTTCATTGCTTCATATTTCAGCACGTTAACATATTGTTAATGGAACAAATCATGTAGAAACCAATCAAGGAACTTATAATATTGCAACATTAACCACTAGCAATGTTATCTCTTTCAATCAATCCATGGAAGCATTTCTTACTATCAGCTAGAGCTGGTATATGTACACAAAATGCTTACAGCAGTACCAGAGAAAAATGGAAATGAAAGAGGACTTTTGCATTAGGCTGCTTAAGTACCTAAAAAATAGTGTTCATGTGATATTAGGGGGGTGAAATTCAGAACTCAAGTCAGGAAATTTAATAAATTAGGGTTTTTCTTGCAACAATCATTCATCTATACTGCATATATCCTGTATATTTTATATGTATTAGACTACTGGTTTCTGCGTTTTGCATCTTGAATTGTGCATTAATGCTGCTTTATTGGATTTAATTCCTCTAATTTTTAGGGAATGAGGCACAAAATTTCTAGTTTTGCTTTCTTACATCCACTTTTGTGTACTGTCATTAAACTAATGAGTATGAAGTTCTTTAAGTTCCTTAGGTGGAAGATGTTATAGAAACAAAAAATATTATGACTACTATTATTATTATTGTCATGATTCCAGAACTTTATTAGAAGAGGACTTGGCAGACAGCTGGACCCTATTCTCCATAATTTTTCATCAGAGGCTTATAAGGAAATGCATAAATTTGCTACAATCTTTTGTTTAGTTAGAAAGTGATGTAATTCTTATTTTAAAGTGGTTGAACTTTTTATGAATGATGGCCAACTCTTCCTCACCTTAAAGTATATTTCGTGAAAGAAACAGACTTTCAAATATTTTCTCACAAAAAGTTAAAATAGTGTTGATTCTGATACAAACTAACAAAATACAGGAAGTTAAGCAATACCTGGGGGTGAATTTGCAGGATAGAGTAGTGTGCGTGGATTTAACCAAACAACCAACTTCCCTGGGAGTTATATTGTCCAATCTGACTCTCAGCAAAGTCAGTGGGTGTTTTGCTGCTGACTTCATTATGTTGGGACAGGATCAGTCTCTAAATGAACTGGTATTCAAAGTCAGTGTTTCTTAAACTTTTTGAGAACGTGTAATACCAAACGATAATATTTTTTATGCAGAACACCTATGAAAATTTTCTTCAAAAATTGTTGTGCAACCAAAACAAAAACAAATAGCAACATATACAGCAAAAATAAAATGAAGAAATTTAATCAGGTGTCATAGCAATGAAAAGTAACATTCTATCTGATTTTAATAACAGAAAATATATACATGTACCATACATTGCCGCTAGTTGCTATGCTGCTGTGGCACATCTGTGAGTTGTTCACAGAACAGCAGTTTTCCACTGAACAAAGTTTGAGAAACGCTGTTCTAGGTAATAGTGATATATATATGATATCACTATATCATATATATATATGTGAGACATTGTAATGCCAGGATACAAAGTTGAAGGTGAAGGATAAAGCCCATATTTTCTACCAGCCTCCCAAGTTGCAGGTGAATCTGTTCACTGTGCTTGAAGACAAAAACTGAATGTGAAAATTTGTATATGAAGTATTTTCTAGTCTAGGTCTATACTACGATGGAAGATTGACCTGCTCAGGGTAGATCTTCTGGTTTTTTGGGGGGGGCATTTGTGAAATGGCACTTTATGGGTCTACACATCTTGATTAGCCTAAAATCTTTATAATTTTATTTTAAAAATATTACCTCTGCCCTTCAATCACAACTGCTTTTAGACTATTCTGCACTCTGTAAAATGTTTCCATTTTTTAAAATACACAAACAGTTTGGCTCTAACATATTACTCTTGTGGGAGTATTTTTGGTGTTTAGCTGCTGTACAGAGTGAATTCTCCATGCAGTCTGCAACCAGCTTCCAAGGAAAGTAGTTGTGTTGTATGTGGGGGTGAGGGGTGGTAGAGGGTACCCTGTGTGGGGGGGGGGTGGGGGTGGTACAGGGTACCCTATGTTCCCAGTAAAGCTAGTTACTCCAGAAGAGGTATTTCAAAACATGGCTGTGTTGAGAGAATATAAGCGATGCACACTCAAGAGAGGTAGCAAGGGCTAGGTCTCCTTACAGTTTTTCACAGCACCTTTGGATGTTTTGGAAGGCTTAATAGCTCCATATAGCCCAATTAAGTGTTGTGCCTCTTTCCATCTTTGGTTGCACTCAGGTTCAGGAAAAATAACTTCGCCTTTGTACCAAATGTTCCACTGAGATGAAAAAATAAGCTTTTTTTTTATCTTTTTTTCTCCTGCCTGGCATATAAATTGTGATGGCTGGGCCTTGTAGGAATTATGGACCTGGTATACAAGCCAACACTTATTTCAAGCCAGTCCTACTCTAAAACAGATAGCTGCCTATTTCTCAGCATTAGCCTTACTGAGGGCTCTAAATTCTTGATGAGCCATAGCAATAGCTACTGATACCTTTTTTCCATTGGTGATCCTCTCAGTTTAAACTTGTGCTATAACTTCTGTACAACAATGGAAGCCACATGTAACTTTGTTCAAGCAAGTATTCCAAAATTAACTGATATTTAAAATGCAAGGTAGCTCAAGGCTACAGTTGAGGCAGTCAACTGAAATTGTGAGATGCAGCTTTTGATTTGGCTGGAAGGATTAGGAAAGGATGTTACAAGTACCAAGTATTATAATTTTTTCCTAAAAATGGAAAACATTTGCATTATATTAAAAATTATGAATCTCCATTAAAATATATTTTTATCCAGGAGGCATTTATGAAGTATACCTGGGAAGATTCATTCAGATCTATTTTTAAGTTTTCAGCTACAGTGAAACTTAATGAAGGCAGGCTGTATTGTAGCTAGTGTGTACTTGATTTCATAAACAGACACAATTCTAGTAATTCAAAGAACATTATAAATGAGTTAGACTCAAACCTATCTCCCCCAATTCTGTAGTAAGTTTTAAAATGTTCTTGTAATATTTGACCAAATTATTGCCTTTGCAAACAAGAAGTAGTTTTAGAGAGACCACTTCAACAAAAAACAACCAACCACCAAGCATAGTGTTGCAATGTGTCTCTTGCCCTCTCTCTGCCACTCAGCTCCATTCTGATAAGCCATTTGGTATTTCCTTTCTCAGTTGTTTCTTGAGCTACAGCTACTGTATAGTTACTATTTCGGGATACAAACATATCCCGAAATAGCAACTACATGGCTAACCACTGCACTCAAAATAGCAGTGCTATTTCAAGCATGGTATTCCAGTTCCATAACCCCTTGCTGTACCAGTTCAAAATAGCCATTTATTTTGAACTTTGGTGCTATGTGGATGGCACCAAGTTCACAGTACGTTAAAGAGAAAGAAATTACACAATAAGCATTATGCAAATTGTGCAAGTTATTTCGACTTATGGGTACAGTGTAGCCATAGCTTTGGTGACTAGATTAAAAATCCAGTACTTCCCATTTGAGTTGTATACTTTACCTGGTGCAAGTGGGAGAGCTAAACCCAAAAATGAAACAGCAAAAATTAAAACCAAAGGGTATCATACAGATTTTACAAGACATGGGAAGACAGTTAATGCTGTTAGCCATGTTGTTGCAGCATTAAAGGTCTTGGTTTACTACTGTAGCTTCCAATTCATGTCTGTTTTAAATAATTATTATGGGGAATTATCCTTTTAATGAGTTCTTTCCTGTCATTTAAAATATTGAAAAAGAGACCTACTGTCTTATACCGCTTGTCTGCTTTTAGTGGGACCTGGCCTTAAATGTCCTCAGGCAGTTTCTCTTCTAGAGCTTTAATTATGCTTTTTAACCAACTTCTTTGTGTCTGTGTTCTTACATGCTACTTAGTAATTATCAAGTTTAGTATGGGACTCAGACAAATACTTTTAGCATGACTTTAGCCTATACATTACTGACTATGCTGTATTATTACAGGATATTTCCTGTGCTTTGAGCCATACTGTTAATTCACAGAACTTGAAAAGGTTTAGAAGACACAAACTGCAAATGTAGTAAACCACATCAGAAAAATCAGATGGACCATGTTCAAATCAGCATAAGTTTACTCAATCACAAGTGTCATGAACATTGAAATTTGGCCTCAGTGCTTCAGATATGTGTTTGCTTAGCATTTGTAATCTCAGTCTGCCAAATTTCTAATATTGCAGCTGGTGTCTGTGACAGAACTGTAACCCTTCAGCATTTAAAAGAGAGAGTTACTAGGCATTTTGTCTTCTCTCAGGATAAGTCATTCACATTGTGGAAGATTGCATGGCAACAGGTGTCATAGCTGTTAATATCAGTTATACAGTATTTTACGCAAACCTTGTCTGCCACTGTTCAGCTATTGGTATGGTCAGACCAAAATTTTTGGCAGGGTCCATTGGTGAGAGGGCAGAGGAATGAAAGAACCCAATCCTGCCTACTTTCCATTCGTCATTTCTAGCAATCTTGAGTGGAAAGATTGCACATAATGTGCATTCAGGTGGTTAGGAAGACAGACTGCTTGTGTGGTTATTTGGTCAGTTGAGTGTGGCTTGTTGGCTTGAATGATAAAAACTCAAAAAATCATTGCATTCAGGAAAAAATTTAATCAACAGACAAAAGTTTACAGAGAATAAAAAAGATGTTCAGAAAATCTTTCTGAAATCTTAAGCCAATTTCCAGTATATGATTCATCTGCTGGATGGAGACTTCCACCTAGGCATGGAATAGCTTAAATACGCCTCTTGGGCCAGAGATTATCATGTCAAGTGTCCCATTGATTGAATTTCTGTGAAATGGGATGATTTCTGTTGATTAAATCAATGTTGAAGCATAAAAAAGATGAGTTGATATATTCATAGAGGCTCACAAAATTATTTACATTTTTCAGAATAATGTGGCTAATGTGCTATAGCAGTAGGCTCTATAGTTGGCTGTGCCATCCAAGTCTCTTCATTTTCATGCTATGAGCTTCCCCCAGAATCCTTTCTACATTACATACCTACCTTGGTTTAATGTTGAAATTAGTTAACTTAAATACACCTATCTGTAAACTGTTCTCTTTTCAAAGAGATGATTTTTGTGGGCTCATTCGAGTTTCAGTTTCTAACATTTTTCTTGTATGATAGTTTGTACTTCCATTTCTGGTATAGAATCAACCAAATTTTTTCTGTCCTAAAATATTACTACACAGTTAATGAAGACTCTGTTTTGGATCTAATTTGCATAAGTGGCTGGCAACAGAGGGAGTTTTTGCCAGCAAAGGCACGACTACATGGCCTGTTTAGTGCTGGCAGCAGCCTCTGACAGCAGGGAGATCTTGTGTATATGCTAATTAGCTGCATGGTTATGCTAATGAGCAGTCATTTGTAATTGTGAGACTGCTCATTCCATGTAACTGTGGGTATAACAGGTCCATGTAGACCCAGCCCATCAGAATACTTTACCAACTGCAAAGTTAATTATCTCTCAAGTCGCAGCACAGGAATTAGACGTAGAATAGCCAAGCCATTCTCAATAGAATGTCCTGCCTTTACATCTATCTTGAGCATCATACTTCTCATCAGAAATAATTTATTTTATCTGTCAGAGAAACAACATTCTTGTTAAGCAGTTTGGAGTTAGAACTCCAAAAAAGAAACAAATACAAAAAACAAAAAAACTTCTCATATTTATTGTACAGGAAAGCTTTACGCTATATTCCAAGAAAAAAAAACCTCTGTTAAAATGAAGTTAAGACTGGGGGTACGTATCAGTAAAATAATCATAAAAAAAATTACAGAGATGTTATAGTTATCCTAAACACTTAAATACAAACCCAGAAAATTCGGAGACAAAGTTAAATTTAAATCCAAACATGTTAAAGTGTGAAAATACATAATTAGGTCACCCAGACAAACATAACTCTGTCCTGTGGTGGTGCCGTCCAATAATCACATGATCCTGAGTAAGACATTTGAGGTGACAGATTAAATACAACTGCTTTTCAAAGAAAACTTTAAATATTCCATCCCATAATAATCACAGCATTCCTGACTTCTTTTATTTACCCTTTTATTGTTGAGCTGTACTTCACAACCTTACCTTCATCTTAATATTTTGTTAGTCTTTAAAGTGCTACATCTCTGCTGCTTTGCTTCATCTTAATATTGCTATTTTATGTTGGAATTCTTGTTTCTTTAAAATTATAATACGTGAGCAATAGCTGATAAACCCAGAGAATAATATTTCTAGGCTACATCCACATGAGAAGCCTCTGTCAACAGAAGTCACTCTCAGAAGGGATTTCCCAGCAAAACTTCTGTCGACAGATTGTGTCTACACATAAAAGCAGATCGAAAGAGCCATCAGCTCTGTCAACAGAGAACAGCCAGACTGCCTGGCCCTCTTTTGAAAGAACAGCTGACTGGAAGCTCTGCAAACAGGGCTGCCCAGTGAACCAGAAACACTATCTGTTGACAAAAGTGCCCTGGAGTGTCTACACGTCCATTTTCCTGACAGAACATTATCGTGAGAGGCATTATACCTTAAAGGGCCAGAAGTATAATGCTGCTGGCGGATATACCGGGTTTTGTCAACAAAGTGCATTTTGTATGTAGATGCTGCATGGGTTTGCCTGACAAAAGCCCAGTTTTGCCAGGAAAAACCTCATGTGTAGATGTAGCCCTTATTATTTCAAGATATATAGTATGAACCTTATATCTTATACGTAAGAGTAGGTTCATTGATGTCTTAGAGCAGAGCAAAAAAATCAATGTGTGCTGGTCAGTCTGGTTCTGTTACAATCCTTAAAGATGTTGTCAGTTGACAAGTTGAGTTACTAGTTTAGAAGGCTGTGTCATGAAGACCAGCAGTCTCTATAGGAAAAGAGCAGGGGAATCATAGTTCTCACCCCAGTGCTCATGAGCTTTAATCGCTCCCTTTATGCTACTGCTTCAATTTTCCTGATACATCAACCTCAGTGTGCCATAGGGAGCCTTTCAAGAATTGATATCCAAGTTAATATACAGCCACAGAATCTCAAAGAGCAGTGATAAATGGTTCAAATAAGCTACCAATAAGAAGTCTTGACATGTGACCAGCCCCATCTCATAACAATCCTTTAGAACTGGTGCAAGCAAAGTTGCAAAAGATGAAGGATGGTGACTGGCTGTGTTACCTCTGTTAATGGTACCACTGAAGAGTTATGTAAGATGACTTGATGTCTGTAGCCTGTAAAATCATAATTAACAATACACATTAATACATTTAATGATAGTTAAAGATATTTCTTTTAATTAAGATGATAGATTAAAATTAGAAAAAATGTTAATTATCTGGAGATTTTGAAGACTCCATGTCATTCATGAGAAAGAAGAAACTGACAGATGCAAAAATTGCTAAATGACCCTTTTAAAATGTTTGATTTATTAACTATTATTAGATTTATTTGTAAAGACTCAGAAATTTTATTTTGTACTCAAAGAGCAAGTGCTATAAGTTTAGACAGAACACAATTTATTGTTTGTATATAGAAAAGAGTTGGGATCCTTGATTTAATTTCAAAATGGATCTGAACTTCAATGACTTGCACATCTGTAATATATCAATTAAATTATTAGGGAATTGTAAAGATATTTACCATGTCAATGCAAGTATATAGCTTATTTCCTCAATGTGCCAGTTTTTTGACCTTTGAATTTCATGATGCCTTTTATAGATCTATGTTGAAATTCATAAAGGTAACTAGGAAATTGTGTGGCTGTTCTGAAAGGACAGAAGACATTTGGCGTGGGTTTAATCAGGCTGCAGCTTTATTATTAGATGTCTGGGACTACACAGCAGATAGTAGCTGTGTCTACACATGCAGGCTACTTCGAAGTAGCGGCACCAACTTCGAAATAGCGCCCGTCGCGGCTACACGCGTCGGGCGCTATTTCGAAGTTAACTTCGACGTTAGGCGGCGAGACGTCGAAGTCGCTAACCTCATGAGGGGATCGGAATAGCGCCCTACTTCGACGTTCAACGTCGAAGTAGGGACCGTGTAGACGATCCGCGTCCCGCAACGTCGAAATTGCTGGGTCCTCCATGGCGGCCATCAGCTGGGGGGTTGAGAGATGCTCTCTCTCCAGCCCCTGCGGGGCTCTATGGTCACCGTGGGCAGCAGCCCTTAGCCCAGGGCTTCTGGCTGCTTCTGCGGCAGCTGGGGATCTATGCTGCAGGCACAGGGTCTGCAACCAGTTGTCAGCTCTGTGTATCTTGTGTTGTTTAGTGCAACTGTGTCTGGGAGGGGCCCTTTAAGGGAACGGCTTGCTGTTGAGTCCGCCCTGTGACCCTGTCTGCAGCTGTGCCTGGCACCCTTATTTCGATGTGTGCTACTTTGGCGTGTAGACGTACCCTCGCAGCGCCTATTTCGATGTGGTGCCGCGCAGCATCGAAGTTGAACATCGACGTTGCCAGCCCTGGAGGACGTGTAGACATTATTCATCGAAATAGCCTATTTCGATGTTGCTACATCGAAATAAGCTATTTCGATGTTGGCTTCACGTGTAGACGTAGCCAGTGTGTGCAATGCAAGTAACCCCATGTTTAATCCATAATTACCTGGAGGGGATTTAAATGTTCCCCCATTTTGTCCTCCAGATCCTTCTAACAAATTCATTGCCAGGATTACCATCTGCCTCCTGCACAGTTCTCCCCAACCAGGGGGCTTAAGGTGGGCTGTAAAAATGTGTGGTTGGCCCCCTGCCATACTGATCATAGGAGTCCGAACCATTCCTCTAATGAATACCTCTTTTTAAGTCCTTTCCCAAGCCATTTATTTGGTTTCCGTATGCATCTCTTAAGGAGTATCTGCCTTGAACATCTGCCACAAGGAGGCACCAGCAAACTAGCTTGACTGCCTCATCTCCACAGCGGGTAAAGTTGCCAAACATCTTCTAATGACATCTTTTATATTGGATTAAAAACATAGCAGTCAAATGTCAAAATATTCATATCCCACACCAGTAGGTGATCCCTTCTCTTGCCAAGGGAGCATTTGCCACCTTCAGTTCAAGAAAATCCCTCTGGCAGATTTATTTTCAGATGGGGTACTACTGGTGGCATTTTAGGGGTTAAGGTTTTATTCTGAGTCATCTGTTGATCCAAGGAATGTGTTATCATAAACAGGAAAAAAATCAACAGTTTAGACTGAAAGCTGTCTCAAGAATTTTTATAACTTTTCAAGGATATCTGTATTGCTTTATCCCTGGTGAACTCTCAAACAATGAATCCATACTCAAAAAATCTGTAACTACATTTGGAAGATTAAACAAAAATATTGCCAAAGCTCGATTTAACTCATGCGGAAGGAACCCTATGAAGTGTCCAATCTAGCTGGTAAATAATATCTACTATTTGATTGTCTCAGTAACAGAGCACTTACGTGAAAGATTCAAATCAGTGATAATGCACTCAAAATTTTGATCCTAGAAACTCACAAGACTAAGTGGTTAGGAAACAGCAAAATGAAACCAATAAGTGGACACTTGCCAAAAGATGATAAATATAAGAAATAGGACTTCTGTTTTGCCAAACTTTTACAAAATCTGGCTCTGCACACACCATCTTAACTGCCTGCTATTGCCACTCACTAATCCTTAGAAGTCACTATAATATTCATTTTTAAAAGTCATAATTATTTCACAAAGTACTTGCATAGCTTTCTTTCAGGAATACCCCCATCTAATGGACATTTATATTCACTCTTCATGTTGGTGCACAGTCTGGATTCCATAGCTTATAAATACATACTGTTTACATAAGCTTCTTCATTTCATGCAGAGTTACAACCTTCGAAGAGGTTGTCAGTTGACAAGTAAAATAAATTGAGTTAGTGGAGTTTACAAGTGTTTAAAGCTAAGTAAAGCGTGTGTTGTCCAGTATTTAATTAAATGTAATTTTGTCAGGCTACAAATCAGTTGCAGCAGTGTCCTCCAATACTCAGTTAACATTTTCTGTGTCCTGCAAAAACAAGAAACATTTGAGATTCTTCATTTGTCTGCAGTTGATAGCAGTTTGCAGTGTATATGTAAATATGCTGTTCTAAGACAAAGGAATTGATTGTATTTGCTGATAAGTGTTGAATTCAGATGACTTGGTTAGGAAAACTTTTTAAAGGTTGTCCACCAACTTTAGCCTTGGAGTATTATGGGTGCAAGTACTCCTGAAAAAGCAATTAATGTTGCATGTATATAGACCAGGTTTGAACCAATCCCGATCATTTTATACAAATTCTGTAAGTATTCTGGTTCGTCATTTGAGATACCTACTGAAAATTATTTTATTTCAATCTTTATGTAGGAGATTTCAAAGTTAAAAGGAATTTTGTTTATTTTCCAAAATTAGTTTCTTGAATAAAAAAGACCAAATTAAGCCCTCTATTATTAATAAATCAGTAAGAATAGTACTTTGCACTTTTATAGCACTGATCATGTAAAGTTCTCAAAGTACTTTATGAAAGTGAGTAAATATTACCATCCCCATCTGTGTTAGCATCCACAGAACAAAGATTTTGTAACTTGCCCAAGGTCACACAAGTCCACTGGAGAAGCAGAACTAGAACACGTCTCCAGAGTTCCAACTCCATGTTTTAATCATCAGCCTGCATTGCCTGCAGCATAGCAGTATAGCGTTCACATCTGCCTCCTCACCACCTTACATAAAATAAATAAGCTATGGTAGTGAAATATTCTGAGAATATTTCAAATTCCATTTAGTGAGGAGAGATGGAGTAGAAAATCTAAAGGTAAGTAATAGCTATTGGATGACATTATCTCTATATATCCCTTAGAAACAAATCTTACTATTTTTTCTTCATTTAAACCACATTTGTGAGAGTTTTGTTGTTAACTTGATCCAGATGACTGATCAAAGCATAGTTCCCTATTGCTACTTTGCTAAAGTATTTTTTAAAGACAGTTTTAATATTACAGTTTTACAACTACAGATTGTTGTTAAGCTATCGAGTCTATTACCAGTCAATCAAAGACTTTCATTTAATTTCAGTAGATCCTTGCTTAAATGCCACAGAATCTTAGGAGGACATGAAATATGTCAATTTTCCTTCCAAGGGTAGTCATAAATTCTTTAGTAAATGGGTAAAATTTCAGTTACCCTTCTTACGTGTGACTTTGAAAACTCAACAAATAGTGTTAAATGATCAAAGATAATTCTTTTAAGCGTTAAAGATGATTATACTTATGTTTCTTGATGTTAGCTACTTTTAATTTCATTTTCATTCGTTACATAACTGTAATACAGAAGAGACACACCTACCATTCTTATTTACTCAGTAAACTATTAACTGCTTAAGAGTAAACAGTTTTGGCGAGTTTGCATTATTCAGGCTAACACTAGGAGATATACTTTTTGTTCACGATCTTCATTGATTTTCATTATAAATATTACGAATGTAAACAATATAATAAGAAATAAGAAAATACTCAATGGTATAAAACTGGTCTGAGTAATAAGATCAGTAGGCAATACTTTAACGTAAGAAAACAGGATTAACATAAATAAGGCCAGGTCTATAGTAGGCGATAAAATCTGTTTCAGATATGCAAATCCAGCTATGAGAATTGCGTATCTGGGGTCAATATATCTAAAATTGATTTTTGCCACCACTCCCAAAGTCGGAAGTTGACGGGAGACTGTCAACTTTTCTTACCCCTTGTGACTTCCAGGAGCACCGGGTTGGGAGCCATGCCATGACAGTTTGACTTAGTATATTTCCACCAGATGCACTAAATCAAACCCTGGAAGATAGACAGCTTGCAGGTCAATCATCCCCTAAGTATAAACCTACCCTTAATGATGTGGTTGGGTAGTATAGAAGCAGCAAGTTACTATACAATGAAAATGGAACAATAGTTATGGTATTTTACACTTCTACAGCACCTTTCAGTCATAGCCTTGATATGCTTTACACATATGAAATATTATTACTGCCATTTTACAGATAGGTAAATTAAGGCACAGAGGCATTAAAATTCATGTCATTGTCCCACTATGAAACAAGGTAGAATCAGGAAAAGGAACCTTATCTTTTGAATCCTGGCCTTACACATTAAGGGACCAGGGAAAATATTTCTATGTAAAGTTTCATGTTCATTGTCTTTCAACTACTCTGTATCAAAGGTGCTCATTTTATAAATAAAAGGATCTCTCATTCAAACTGCCAGCCCTGAAAATTCAACCTAATGTCTTAAAATCATACTAAGGTCTTTTTTGCTAATACTTTATTATGAATGAATACTGTGTAAATGGAACTTGCCTGAAATTATGTTGATGGTGTGTGAGCGAGAATCGCATCCATCTCAGTCTGTCAGATCAGAAAAGATCTAATTCTTATATTGTGAGAAACATCTTATGGGAAATATAGTAGAGTACAGAAGTACTGTATTTTTTAATGTTATTTCAGTCTTCGTATTGCAGGGGGCTAACAGGCCAAAACATACTATACAAGAGTTTGGCCAGTTTTAACAGGTCAGTTAAAGGCAAGATTCTTGAAAATATTTAAGAGAGAGGAAGCCGTGCTAGTCTATACACTATCAAAACAAAAGGCGTCAAGTAGCACTTTAAAGACTAGCAAAAAAAAAGTGGGTCTATCCCACGAAACTCACCTAATAAACTATTTTGCTAGTCTTTAAAGTGCTACTTGACTGCTTTTTGTTTTGAAAATATTTAAGGTGTTTGATCAGAATGTGATTTTTTTTCCCATTTCCGTTTCGCATTTCGTACTATTGTGCTCCCAGCATAGGCAAATTAAAGGAAGCCTGTTCTAATGTTCACAATTACTTTGTGCATATTTGTACTGCAACTGGGCATTCACAAAAAAGAAACATTAGAAGAGGTTTATTTATATTTCTGCACCAAATTAGAACAATTACGTCATTCACTTACAGTTCTTATCCCAGGACATTTCTTAATCCCCATCACCTCATTACAGGAGACACTTTCAGGATTGCATATATAATCTTGTTTAGCTTTTGCATTTTTTATGGAGACAGTTGAAAGGTAGGAAATTTAAGGCTGTTCACTGATAAGAAAATAGACTAGTAAACTCTTAGGAGCTTCCCCAAAGGGAAAGATATTATAGTGTTTACAGTATCTGAGTTATTATTTGTCCATTAGTTCCCCGTCTTTTTATCCTTGTGAAAAAGACCTTCCTTCTTGAATATAAATGCCAATACTCTACCTATATTTCAGAAAGGATATGTGGAGATTACAGGGATTTGTCAACAGAAGTTTTTTTGGAAGATCTCTTCTGACAAAACTTCTGTCCACAGATTGTGGCCAAACTGCCAAGTGGATCGAAAAAGCAATCTGCTCTATCAGCAAAATGGAAGCACAGTATACAGAGCTGTCTGGTGTCCTGGAAGCCCAGTCTGTCAATAGAGGGCCTCCTGGAATGTCCAGACCGGCTTTCTGTCAACAGGTCTGTGTCAACGGAGGCGTTATTTGTTTTGTAGAGCAGGGTTCTGCAACAGAATGCTTTGGAAATCTGAATGCTCCATGGGTTTTGTCAGAAAAATGGCCAATTAGGTGATGAAACCTTCAAGAGTAGAAAGAAATTCCTGCGTAATTATGCACAGTTATATGCTTCTCTCCTTTTATCTTGTGTGGAGGGAGCAGAATGGCCTGGATCGTACAAAAAACATTCAATGCTATGCTCAGGCCCAACACTATGGGGGGGGCAGGGCAAGTTAAAAGGTGAATTACATTGGGGTCCAGAGATTCGAAGGGCCCCTGAACTTCTGGCTGCTGCCGCCACAACTGCAGCACTAGTGGCAGTCAGAGGCCCCGGCCCTTTCGAATTGCTGCTGAAGCACTGAAGAGCTGCTCTGAGGGCTGGTAGGGTAGGGTTGCTGCAATCGGAACAGCGCAAAGGGACAACTGCCTGAGACCCTGCCCCGGGGTTTGTGGTGGCTGTAAGCCCTTCTGGCTATGCTGATGAGAAAAATACTGACACAGTATCCCTTCCCCTTCTCTTTTTAAGTTTATAATTAAAACAGTACTTATAAACAAATGTGTACACTGCTACAGGTCAGCATAAACTCCACATTCTGGTTCAGATTTAAGATGCTTACAGTCATGTTATTGAATGATTCTGGCAGTTTAATGATAACACATATCATCTTTTCCTTCCATGTTTTAGGACTGTTCTGTTGATTGAAACTCTCTCATCAGGCACTCTCTTGTCCGTCAACATCCCTGGTCTGCCAGGATCACAAATGTTGCTGGACTGGAGAGAGCTTGGAAGAGAGATCTCCAGCTGCATGGCTGCAGCAGAGCCCTATTGGTGACAGGAGGCCCTGCTAGCACACCACTCTGGTGAGCTCTAGAGGCAGCCCCAACAGTGCTCCCCAAAGGGGTGTGTGCCCCAGCCAGGCTCTCTGACCTGGCTTCCCTCTGCCAGCAGGCTACCCTTCTACCCCCTCCATGCCTCAGCCAGTTTCCCCACTGCTTCAGGGCTCCCCGGTTTCTGGGGAAATGAATTATATGAAACACTGAGATGACCCTCAATATACTACCAAAATATTGATAGTGGATAAATACTTGTTTGCCAGGAGGTTTTATGCCTCTAAGATCTGGCTGCTCCTGCAATGCCTGGGGGTGTTTTGTGGTATTCCATTTGAGGTAACAGAGCTCATCTGCCGGGGGTGGTGGGGGGCTATCTCTTTCTCTCCCTTATTACAACTGTATGGACATAATCCTACTGGGGAGCTCTGACATACTATCTGTTTTGATGGTAAGTATGACTAAGACGTCTCTATTCTAAATAATCCCTGTAATTCACAGCCTCACCCATACAGTGCCATTCCCTAGCAAAAGAGTTATGCATAAAATTTGGTTCTAGTACTAAAACATGTGGTATTTATCTGTTGATTGTTTTATTTTACAAACCTCTTGATTTTCTGCCTTTAAAATATTGCAAGAGTTGGTGAATTTGTTAATGACAAGTGTTAATTTGCATATTTAAGAATGCAGTGTTTCCAAACAGTATTTCAACTCAAGTTTGAAGTAGATTGTTTAATACTAAAACTGCATGGGTACAGATTCCTATGATACCATTTTCATATCTAAATTATATTAATTGCACCCTCCTCTAATTGTGCCAACAAAACCTGGGTGAGGCTTAGAAAACTACTGACTTTTGTTCCTGAATTAGTTCGGAGTAGGTAGGTAATCTCTGGATAACATATCAAGCATGACTGAAATCATTTTAAATAATGACTACTGACAGTAGTAAGTATTGTGTCCAGTTGTAAATGTTTGCTGGATTGGACAATTACATAATAAAAGTATTTTAGTGTGAGCCTCCCAGGTCTGGACTGCAGAGCCTGAAGTGTCACATGATATTAAATAAATGTAAGATCAACCTTAGGGAGTGTTTTATTTAGTATTACCTGGTGATGACTATTTTTTTTTATTACCTCAAAGTCAATAACTGAAATGTCAAATCTTTCAGTGTTTTTTCAGAGTCTGAATCTGGTTAAAATTTATTCTCACTGATCAACATAGTGTGCCTGTATCTGTACTACACAGTCTTCAGATTCTTATGCTGGATTTTTTTAACAGCCTGGTAAAAGGAACAACTTTGCAATTAACGTGCCCCTCAGAAAATACACCTATGCCTCGATGTATGAACGTAATTGTTCAATGAAAACTGTTTGTAAGGTGAAAATTCATAAACTGAAAATGAAATTCTCATTAATTTTAGTGTAATAATTTCCAACTGGTTCCAGACTCCCAAAAAAATCACCCAGTATGTTTCCCACCTATGTTACAATACTATACAATCCTACAAATAAGAACAGTGCTACTTTATTTCTTTTTTATTATATTTATTACCACTATTCAGTTCTTAGATAGTGGTGAAGATGGTTTTGATGCGAGTTCCATGGGATCATCTGCATCATCATCGGAAACAGCTCTGTAGTGACTTCAGCCACCTTAATTGGGGTTTTATATTCAGCTTTTGAGTTTGACAGTTGAGGAACAGCTGACGGTGATGAGGGTTTGGGAGGAGGTAATGAGGTTTAAGGTTGAAGAAATGATAGAATTGAAGTTTGTACTGAAGCCCTCTTTTTACTGTTGTACAACTCCTGATAGCATTGAATGGCTTCATGAATTTGGCACTTGAATGCTAAACTCCCTTCTCAGTTTGGGTCGTTGTCATCAAGAATTTGTGTAGCTGCCTCCAATGCACTGAAGACTTTTGAGGGTATTTTAGTGTCCAGAATTTTTTGTGGTTCATCCAATTCTTCCTCCTCCTTTTCTGATAACCTTTCTGCATCCAGCTGAATTAATTCTTCATTAGACAGCTCTTCACTGTGTGACAATAACAGGGATAGAACATTATCTGTATCTACTTCATTGAATCCTGTTTGAGTTGGAAGTTTCATGACAGAATTTGAACGTCTTTCACTTCACCCTCAAAACCACAGTAATCATAAATATATTTCAGCAATAGCTCTCTCCACACACCATTCAGGATACTTTCAGTAATTTTATTCCATGCAGTTCTGATATTTTCTACAGCAATCTTGATGTTGTAGTTCTTCCACAACTGCTTAGTTGTTGGTTTGTCTTCTCTGTCTAATGCAGATATGTGATACCTCATCACCACTTGCAGATGGTATGCTTTAAATGTAACACTGACACCTTGATCTATAGTGTGAAGGATAGAAGTGGTATTTTGGGGCAAAAATACCACTCAAATGTTACCACCATAGTCTTTGACATTGATAGGCTGACCGGGAGCATTATCGAGGATCAGTAGATGTTTATTACCCAGATTATTATCAGCACAATATTTAGAGATTAATGATGAAAGGTAGTTTGTTGTGTAATCAACAAAAACTTGTTTTGTCACCCAGGCCTTTCGATTAGAATGCCGGACCACGGTAATGATGCCTTGTTTAAGCCTTTAAGCGCCATCGTATTTTCTGAATGGTAAACAAGGAGAGGCTTCAATTTCACATCTCCTTCCAAATTTCCATCAAGAAGTAATGTCAGTTGATCCTCCAAGGCCTGGAAGCCTGTTGCTTTTGTTTTATCCCTTGAAATAAAGGTTCAAGAGGCATGTTTTTCCAAAAAAGTCCCATTTCATCAACATTAAAGATTTGTTTTAGAGACTATCCACCTTCAGCAATTATTTGTTGCAGTGCGGCTAGGGAAATGTTAGCTGCCTGAATATCAGGAGATGCTGCTTCACCTGTAACGCGCAGACTATGGTAACATGTATGCACTTTAAAGCACTCAAGCCAGCCATGACTGACTTTGAATGTTACTTTGGTGGCCCCAGCTTGCATCTCTTCGTTGGCTTTCTTCTTCAGGTCCTCAAACAAAGACAGGGCTTTCTCCCTTATGATGTGGAAGCTCAAAGGCATGTTGCATTCATTATGGCTGTTGATCCAATGTTTTAAGTGTCTTTCAAGTTTACTCATTATTGCATCCCTAGCCTTTGTTATTCGATGCAACTTTTAGCTCCACCAACATACATTTCTGCCATTTCTTTTATCTTTTAATTTTGCACAAAGATCATATGCACTGTTGATGCCACCAAGTTAATTGCCAAACATATGTTTTTTCGATTGCTGACCTTTAATTCTTTTAATAAGTTAAAGTTTGGTAGCCACAGATATTGCTTTCCTTGGTTTCTTGGCTTTAGTGAGAGCTCCTGAAGAAACATTTTCATGTGTGTGACCCATGATGATCACAAATAACAAAGATATTTGAAAATTAATATCACTCACCGTCAAGATAACATGAACACAATGAATCATGTGAATCAACTGGTGAAAGTTGGGCAGCTGAGGGAAATGAGTCAGCCTCACACTGCATACTGCTATATTCCTTTGCGTGTGTTACTTGCAAAGCAGATATTCGGAGTTTGGTTCTTCTTTGTAGTGAAAATATGTTTGTAAATTGAGAAACAGGTATAAATTTCCATTGATTTTTGTAGTGAAAATTTATGAATCAAAAGTTTGTAAATCGAGGGATAGGTGTAGTCCAAGATGCTGTTTTCACCATAACCGCTCACCACTATTACTGTAAATGCTAGTATAACTTCTAGTATACATGAGAATTTGTAGTTCTTTTACTCTGATTTTACAATTGTTAAGTAAGCCTTAATACAATGAAACAGGAAAATCCACATTCTCTTGGTTTACAGTAGAAAACATAAATGTAATGAGCTAGAGTATGTGCCCTGTTAAATGCCTAAATCCCAGTGAATTTATGGAGCCAAATTCTGTACTATGCGATCTTATTTGTGAGGTGTTAATTGACACCATATTTGATTTAGTGATTTTAGTGGGTTGGAGGGGTATCAGTAGAGACAAAGTCTGTTCCACTGGCTTTTCTTTCATTTCTAAATTAGGCCCCAATTCTGCATCTGATTTCTGTTGGGAGACCTTTGCACCCACACACAACTGATCACAGCCTTGTGGACTTACAATCTGATTTATGTTAATATTGTTTAGAATTAAAAGATAACTGTATGTGCTGTACTGTAGATCCTGCCAAGATTATATTCAAGCAATAAGTTTCAGCACTTAAGAATATAAGCGTGACCCTACTGGATCAGACAAATGGTCCATCTAGCTCAGTATTCTGTCTTGTAACAATGGGTGATGCCCCAGGCTTCAGAGGGAATGAACTGAAAAGGCAGTCAACAGAATTGTCTCCCTTTCCCTGTTCAGACACAGAACAGAATGAAACTGATGGCAGACAACTATGATGATGACCATCACCACTACCACCACCACCACCACCACCATCACCACCGGTCCCCTGGGAGGACCCAGCATTCAAATCACCGACCCTCTCCAGATCAGGTCAGTCACCACCTTTTGTACCTTTATACTCACCCTATTCCCATTCTGAAATTTCAAGATAAAATAAATAGTGCAAAGAAATAATAAACAATATAAGTGATATGCTTTTTGAACTGAAACTAATAGCTTTGTTATTTATTTCCATCACTCAGGGAATCTAAATGTTTTCATTTCTTTTTCTGTTTGGCTTTTTGTCTCTTATAATATTTTTTTCACTCTTTTCCTTTTTCTTTTACTTTAAAACAGTCACAATTCAACTGTTTAAATAGAAAGTTACTGAAGAGCTGCTTAATTAAAGCAACTTCATTGTTAGGTACTTCCTTTTTGGAATAACAACCATTCTATGAGTTGGTCAGTATTCCTATTATGAGCTTGTATTCAGTTGTCCCTAAGGTGGTCATGAAAATACCACTGAATTGAAACCATTCATTGGCAACTACAGTATTGTGTTCATTAAGTTTTGGTAGCCTTTAGTAAACAAAATGTAAATGTTCTGGAATATACTTTAGTCTGGTGATTTTTTCAGAAATGGACTAATGTTTCTGGGAATTTTCTGTCTTTGAGTGCCCAGTTTGAAATATCTTCAAGTGACCTAGTTTCAAAATAACTATTCTTTGACAGTTGGCACACATTAGTGTTACTCTTTGGAAATTTGAAAATTGAGCTGCACCCTTAATCACTAATCACATCAGAACTTCTTTTAAAATAAAAATATTCAAGATTGTTTTATAATACTGGTATTAAAATATTGATGTTTTTACAAAATAATGTGAAAAAATAAAGTAAATCAAATTTACTTAAACGTGATTCCTTTTTAATTTTGTAGTAGCACAATTTCTAAGGCAATATATATCACTTTCCTACAATTTTAATATTTAACGTTTTTATCATCACAAAAGTTTGTATTTAGGAGTTTTTTTTGTTTTATGGGTTTTTTTTTTGAATGTTGCTGTAAATAGGCAAATAATTGATCATTGATAGATGTTCAGCCTTCATAGTCTGCATAAAGTGGGTACCTTGATGATATACTTAATGATTTGTCATATTTAAGGTGGATGGGTTTTCGAACAGAAATGGAGGGCTTTTTGTTTCCTGAAACCTTAAGGCCTTGATCTTGCAAGCACTTAAGCACTTGTATCACTCTTTATGCATATGAGTAGTGCCTTTGGAATTAATAGGACTATGCATATGCATAAAAGTTGCATACCTGCTAAAATCTTTCCAAGATCAGGGCTTTCATGTGGATTTCAGAGAAATTCATTGGAAACTAGTAAAAAGCTTGCAGCGTATTGTCTTTTAAGCTGTTTTAGCTCCTGTTTTTATATTACAATATTGTACCAAATTATATTTGACCCTAACTGAGTGAAACTGAAAGGATTACAATTTTTCTTTCTTTTTCCTTTATATTATGCTAATGAAATACCCTGTTTTTCTATTTTGCCCTCTTCAAAATCTTTTCCTTCTTACTTTCTTTTACCTATAGTTCTCTTCCTTTTACCTTTTCTTCTTTCTCCACCACTAATCAGAAGAAACTACCTCCAGAAGGGGCAAGGGGTGGTGAGGAGAGGTGGGTTTGTTGAGAGTGAGACAACCCACACAGCAAGCCAAGACAGCCAAAAAAAGCATCATCTCCTTCTGTTCTTCTGGGTGTCAGTTTCTACATGGGATGGTTTGTGAAATATGCAGTATATTGGGGAAAAAAACAGAGAGGGAGCTGTGCTAGTCTATACACTATCAAAACAAAAAGCAGTCAAGTAGCACTTTAAGGACTAGCACAATAATTTATTAGATAATATATTAATTAATTAATTAATATACCTAACATATTGGAAAAGAGTATTAGGATGCTTTGTCCTTTAGACATTTTGTGGTCTTCTGTCTTCTTCTGATGATGCAGGCAGAATTGATTAGGATATTTTTAATGCCGTATCTTCACATATGATAGTGCCCACTTTTCTGTACTTAGGATAATTTCATTATTCCTGCACCACACTGATGCTGCTAAGTGGTTAAGTGACACACTCAGGGGCTAGGTTTCCAAGCCATTTGCCAAGCAAATAACTATTGCTACCTCCAAGGGAGCAAGAAAGAAACAGCAGAGGGAGGAATTATGACTCACAGTGCCTTCCAGAGTTATATCCACGTTGGTGGCAGCTTATGCAGAGCACCATCCTCTGCTCGGGGCTGTGCTTAGTCACAAAAAAATCTCGATAAGAGCACAGCCCATGCTGATAATACTGCAGTTTTGAGGACTGCACAGGTTGATAGTTAACATTATAGAGAAGCCAAACTTTATATTCAGTAAACTTGTGGTCTTGGAAGAAAAATACAAATTTAGTAAGTTTTTTTTTTCTACAGACACTCAGAGGCTAAAGAGTTAACATGTCCCTACCAAAATATTACTTAAATGCTTCATAATCTGGGGAATCTGGTAAGAGCCTGGACACTTTTGTTGACTCTCTTCTGCAGAATACCAAAACAATGACATGCTTTTTACAGTTTTTGAAGCAAATAGATAGGTTTGTTCATCATAATTTTTGTTATAGTAAGAAATGATGTTAGAGTACTCTCTGGAAAGGAAATACAATGAAAAGGAGCTCATTCTATTTAATAAAACAACCTTAGATTTCAAAATAAATATATATATATGCCAACTCACAGCTCTTAACAAGATTTCCATTGCAGTCAGATAGCCATTAATAATGCCTCCCACATTCAAGTGCAGTGTGCTTAGTAAAGTGTGCCAGCTACAGATGAAAGCATTTTGAGTGCTGGGAATGGCTATTTAAAATTTGGAAATGGTTGTAAGAGTCTATTGCAGCAAGAATTAAATCCAGTCTAGTTGGTGAGTGTAAAGGAGGGGTTTGGAGAGGATGGCAGGGATGACAGAAGGACAAAGATGCTGCTTAGAGGAAGAAGTATGGCAATAAAGCAGTATATTTTCAGGCTAGGAAGAACTGCGGGGAAGAGTTAAAGAGCAGCAGAATAGGAAGAATATGATGAAGGCATCAACAACAGGAAGAAAGGTCTGAGAAAAGCTAGACAGCAGAAAACAGAAAAAAATTTGTTTAAGAAGGAAAGGATCTCACAATTTTATTGACAATACGGTGCTGCATCTGATTTACATTAGTGTATGTGAGTGTAAAATCTCTTCCAAGAATGTTTTGTAGTTAATTTATGTTTGCAGGTAAATTAAATAATTTTGTGAAATGTTGTGTGGTTTGTAAAAACAATCATGAAATATACAAATGTTAATAAATTGAGAATTATCAGCCAGAGTGGGTGGTGGCATTGATAATAGTGACAGAAAATGCAGGCAAAGGGGTGGGAGAAAGGGGTAAGGAGTTCAGTTTGGACCATGTTGAGCATGTCAGTGGTGAAAAATACAGGAGAGAGGCTGAGATGCAGTGTTGGACTGAGGGATTATGGTCAGATGTAGAATGGTAGATGTGTGAGAAATGCATGAAGATGGTAAGCTATATGAGCAGAACAAGTTGTACAAAGACAGGAGGTAAAAGGTGGAGGTAGGGATGAAGCCCTTGTTGGTCCTCCCGTGGAGGTGAGAGGCACTGAAGAAAGACTCAGAGGGAGGTAGGAGAACTAGGAGAGAATGGAAAAATGGAAGCTTTGGGAGGAAGATAAGAGATCATGAAGTACATTGATGAAAAGTGTGAAAAGAAAGCAGAGAGGGTTTCATAAAGATGAAGATGGAGCGCAAGTCCGAAGATTTGGCTGTGAAGAAAGTACTCAATGTGAGATGTTTCAGTTCAGAGAATGAAAGTTGGCCTGGATGGGGTAGGGTGTCCAAAGGGATCTTAGGTCAATTGTGGTAGATGACACTTTGACTGAATTTGCTGGTGGAGGGAAATTGGGCTTTACTGGGGAGCCAGATGGGGCTGAGGTGTTTGAGAATAGAGGAGAGCAGAAGATGCTTGTGCTGCAAGAGGAATGACTCCAAAGAGAATGAGAGACTGAAGAGGACATGCAGCTGAGTCACTAGAGAAGAGGGAGACAGAAGAGCACAGGAAGAGTAGAGAAGATAGAGAAAGGAAAAAGGAAGAGAGCATCTGAGCACCAATAGAGTGGAGGTTTGAGAAGAATGGGTACGAACAGTTGGCAGGAGATGGCAATGTTGAAGGAAATACAGAGATAGTCAAAGAGAATTTGAACAGTGAGAGGTGAGAATAACAAGCTGTGTTTAGTGAAGAGAAGGTTGAGGAAGTGGCCATGTGGGTGATTGGGATTGCTGATCCAGAGTTATCATCAAAAAGGAAAGTAGTGGTAAGAGTGAAATTCATTCATTCATTCAGCTGCCAACATGGAAGACAAAATCACCCGAAGGGAAAGTGGAGGAATGTTAGCTGAAACAAGGTGTCCAAATCAAAGCAGTGGATTGAGAGTAGGTGATGACAGCTGCATGCAGACAGATTAAAAATAAGAGTGCTGGTCAGAGAAGGAGAATGAGAATGGGAAAAGTAGTAAACAGTGGGGACAGGAGACTAGTAGCCTGTTGCATTATCTGATATTTGAAGGTGGTTTAGAGTGAAAGGTAAGAGAAGAGAAAGGCCAAAAAAGAGCATCTACACAGGCAGAGCTGTGTCATATCACGGAGATTCCATTTTCTGTTGCAGGGAAGAGGAGGAAGAAAGGAAAGATGAAGCTGTGCATAGCAGTAGTTTCTCTTTGGATGGAATAAGAATTCCAGAGTATGCCAGGGAAAGAGAATAGGAAGTTAATGAAGGTACAGATGAGTGTAAGGTTTGAAGAGGCGGCCACTGGAATGGGATGGTGTCAGGGGATGATTGAATTTTAAGAAGCTGGTGTGTGGGAAGATTCTTCTTTGAGTGGTTGTTCATGTACATTCCAATGTAGGTTTGCACAGGCATGCTCAGTTGCCAGAAAAATTTTCCCCTAGCTGGTAGCCGTCGAGTCGGAGTGGTGCCTCTGGAGAGGTGCCAATATAACACATCGAAGAAAAACAGTTATGGAGGTTTGTAACTGTTTTTTATGTCAGAGGCAAGGAAGGAGGATGCAGAAATGAGACAAAGGCTTGTGGTTGTGTGTGAGTGGGTGACAGTGGTATGAGGGTAGAGATCGTGTACTTGGAGGAAGAAAGGAATGAAGAAGGGATATGAGACAAATATGGCAGGAAATAAGGTATAGTAATGAGATGAGCAGGCAGGGGGAGCACTGAGTCAAAAAAGAGATGTGATGAGAACGGCATGATGCTGATGAGAGATTATGCAGCCAAGGAGCAGAAAAACAGGAGGCAATAAAATGGAGGATCAATATAGCAACAAACTAGCACATTAGCAAACTGATAGTGTAGCAGTTAAACCATGGCAGCTGGTTAATTGTGCATCAAGCAAATGAATACATCCACAGGGCAATTATTGTTAAAAGAATCTCCAACAGAACTGCATGCTAGCTTTGAATGTGAGAGAACTAATCATACCCTTCATTTTTCAATTATGAATTTTTTTTTCACTGCCTGTGATTTGTTATTGTTTGCCATTCCACACAGTACTCTTTGCTATTGCAGTTTGATTGCCATGTGGTTTTATTATGCAAACCTTTATTTCCCATTCACAACAGTATATTGCATACAGAATTCTGGGTATGTGGTTTTGGGTAACCAAGATCCAGCATGCTGGTAGTGGTGTGAAACCGCAGAATAAACTGGAAAAATAAATGTGTAGATGGTCAACGAGGTATTTTTAATTTTATAAGAAGAAAAAGATGGTTCACATTGTAACACATATGCCACTTAACAGGGACTGCTAGGTTATGTCTACACAACAGCTTAAACTCGAAATGAGCGACGCAATCTGCACTACAGAAATTGTGTACCTTATTTCGAGCCAGTTTTGAAATAGGCTATTTGGGCATGTGGTAATGTCTGAATGGTGCCACGTGTCAAAATAAAGCACTATTTCAAAGCATCCCTTACTCCTCTTGCAATGAGGTGTACAGGGATGTCAAAATGCATGCCCATTTCAATGTGCCCATTGAAAATTATTTCAAAATGATGGGCACATTGCATAGATGTGGGGGACTCATTTTGCGATACCACAGTATCCTGAAATAGCTTCTGCTGGGTAGACGTAACCTTAGTTATCTTTTTAAGGTATCTATCAATTTTGAAGAATAAGCAGAAATTCCAAAACTCCTCAGCATATATTTGCAACTGTAGGGTCCTCTCCACCATAACTAACTCATGATAGTACCTCCTTCTTTAGGGCCCCATTAAAATTTTAATTGGTAAATGGGGTGTCCCCATATGCCTCCCTTCTCTTCTGTGTGGCCCTCCCTGCATTTCCTCCCCCTGCAGGCACCAATCACCCCTGTCCTCCACCCTTTATGCATGTCTGTGTGTGCATGTACTTGCTCGAGAGAGAGGGTGTGTTGTCCATCTATATATAGATAACATATACACAGAATGTAGGTGGTGAATAAACACACATTTTTCACATGATGCTGTTTGCTCAAGCTGTAATTTACGCATTATATTTACCTTAGAGATGCTACGTCAGGGCAAGAATGAGACTTTACACCTCACCCTGTATGAGAAGCAACATATAGGTGTGTGGTCCCCAGTAACCCAGGGGAGGAATTGTGACTCCCAGAAGAGGAGATTACTCCTTTATTGGGTGTAGCCTATTTCTCCCCTTCAGCCTGATAAAATCCACTGGCTGATGTGTTAAAGGACAAAAGTGAAGTTTCTACCTACTCCCTACCCCTCTTTCCCTGACTTTCTGCCCTTTTGTTGGGAGAAGGAGGAAGTAGAGGTATACAACCCCAACTTGTCTTCACATGCCTGGACTTAAAGCACTAAGAAAGATGCATAAGCAATAGGGATATTTTTACTCTCCCATACTCTCTGTGTGGTAACATGAAAGTCAGACGCCGTATGTACATGCTTGGGTTTTATACCTCTGATTTTTCTGTCTTTCTCATTCGTTATTAACACTGAGTAAGTTTTAAAAAGTAAAACAAAAACTCAGTTCAGTGTTAGAAATGTTTGATTCTTTCATCTAGAACTAGCTGTTAGCAAACTCTAAAAACAAATCTGCAACTTTGTGTTTAATTTTTTTTATTCTTTCCCTGTAGCTTGGGCCTTAGAGTTGGCAGCTTACTTAAATTCCACCTGGAAACTTATTGGCAGTCAGTGCAGATCCTGGAGCATTGCCATAATGTGCTCCCAATGTGAAATTCGCCTTATTAAGCATTTGGAGGTAGCTTCAGTTTCCAAGTGGCTGTAATGTGGGTAGCTGCAGGTAGAGTGCATGATACAGGAAGTCCCCAACTTACGAATGAGATCTGTTCCAAAAGTTCGTTTTTAAATTGGTTGTTTGGAACTTAGAATGCATTTTCCCATAGGAACAATATTATTAATGATAGTAAGGTTCCCAGCCTCGCTCACAAAGCCTACTTAACCCATAATGTAGCTGAAATACTGTGTATTTGCAATGAAAAATAGTACAAGTTGAACCTTCTCTGATCCAGAACTCTGTCATCTGGCCAAATCTCCCACAAAGTTTGTTTACAGCCACCAGTCCTGGCTCTCTGTGTTCTGTGCTGTTATTTAGCTGGAATTTACTCCTAAATGTCTTCCAAGAGCTCAGTAAGCAGTGGATATGTTAGTAATTTTGCTAGACAATATTGATGTCCCATGGTCTGGCAAATTCTTTCATTTGGCACCAGCCAGGTCCCAAGGGTGCTTGACTAGAGAGGTTCAACCCGTAGAATTTTTGAAAAATTTAACCTTGAATGCTGGAGTTTGAGGAAAACAGGTTTAATCAGAGGAGGATGAGGAAGTAGCTGGAGACTCTGAAGGAGACTTCTGGGCATTCCCTGGCTGCCACACACACACTGGCAGGATCTTTGCTGGATCCTGCAGCCATCCCCTTCCCTTGTCCCTCCCCCGTCATGGACATCAGGCTGCCCCCATCCCCATGTCCAGTCCTCATGGGCTGCAACTAGTCCCCTCCTTCCCACTCAAGAAAAGGTGGGAATTGGCATGAGCACAGGCCGGAGGACTCTGGAGGAGCAGAGGGTAGCCATTCAGCTGTCAGCTTGAGAAGCAGTGTTTGCCCTTCAGAGCGCTGCTTCCCTGCAACCACTGGCTGACCAACCACTCCTTGCTCCTGTGGAGAACTGTGGCCAGCACTTGTGCTGCTTGCTGCCACCAGTGCTTCTTGCCTGCTCCTCTGAAGCTGCAGGTAAGCTTTTGTTTGTACCGTAAACCCTTGAGTTATGTGGGGGTTGTATTACAATTATTGTAATTATAGGGCCAGTCCCAGCTAACTTCACACTAAGCTTTGAATAGAACACAGTTGCTATAGTTACAGAACCTACTTTTAGCCTCTCTGCCATATTGCCTCTTGGAAGTAATGTGATATGTTCTCTCTACGAACAATTTGCTCCCAGAGCTGATCTTCTTTTATTGTTGCTAATATCAAGCTTCCAAAAATTGTTACTTTGACCCAGTGGTTCCCAAACTATGTTTCTGGTGTAACACTGGTGTTCTGTGAGGTATGGTAAAGTGTTCTGCCGTTGAATTTTAATAATGGCAGTCTCTTTCCCATTCCCGGGGAAAAAATCAAATCTGGGATGGAATTTTCTCAAAATTACAGTTTTCTTGAAATGACTATACAGTAACCAATTTTTCTTAACATTGCTGCTTGTGAACAAGCAACAAATGCTTACTTCAAGTCATCACTTGTGTCTGTTAATAGCTTAGAAGCCTTACACCAGCACTGAGTAAATTTTTTTGATACATGGCCAATTTAAACTATCATTACTATCTGAAAGTCCCTGTGGGACAGAGTAACATGAAAATAAATTTTTATTAAGCAATCTTTTAAAAACAAACATAGGAAACATAAGAAAGGTAAACAAATTGAATCATGTAACAGGAAAAAAATAATTTATAAAAGTAGCATGAATTTTTGACATGCTTGATAAGATATACATTTTTATTTTTTCCCTCACAAAGTTTCATCTTTGTACTTATTCAGGCCACATTTTGAAGCTTCGAGGGCCTCATGAGGTTTTTGTTACTGTTTGTTGAGTTGCATTTACTGTACAATAATTTAATATTAATTAATATTAATATTAATACTTATTAATGTTAATATTTCCATTAGTAATGTTGCTCATAGTTAGTATGATGATGTAAAAAAGAGAGTGTGTTCCGCACAGAGTGCTGTGATGTCCAACTGTTCCATGACTGGAAAAAGTTTGGGAACCACTGCTCTGACCCATATATCCTGTTTTGAAGTTAGTGGGTCCAAAAGGAGCCACGAAACACCAGGGCTATTCACACAACTCTATTTTATGACAAGCCTTATAATCAATGCTAACAATACATATGTGTATGCATACTGTAGAATTCACCTTTTATGCAGACTTACAGGATGTGACCTCTATTTTCCACATGCAATGAGGCACCCGCAACATATCTGCTATTCTGAATGGTTCAGCTCCCTTGAGTTGTTGCCAGGTTGTGCAGAAGAGGTGGAGGGGAGCAGACGCCTGGAACCTGGTTTCTCTTCAGATAGCCTGCAGGACATGGAGGAGGCTGTTAGGGGTTGGGGCCAGCCCCCAAAGCCTGGCTCTCCAACCAGACAGCCAGCAAGCAGGCAGGGGGAGCTTCTGGATGAGGGTCAGTGCCCAGAGCCTTGCCCGCATCTTAACAGACTAAGAGCCATGGAGGGAGGGGAAGATCCCAGACCCTGGACCCTCCCAAACAGTCTGTAGGCCATGTAGGGAGGGGACTGGAGGCTGGGAGTTGCCCCTGGAGCCTGGTCAGCCCCCGGGGCAACCCACCAAATATGCTGCAGGATGGAAGGAGCCACTGGAGGCCAGGGGAGCCTCCCCACAAAAATGCTGGAGGAACAGGGCATCACTACCTCAAGCAAAGCCCCCCAGAGCAGCTGCAGGATGGGGGGCAGTAGCTTCTTGGGTACTGAGCCCAGAGTGCTGCCTCCCCCAAGACAGGCTGCAGGACTGCGGACAGCTAGAGGCTGGGGCCAACCTGCAGAGCCCCAGCCGCCACCAAAAAGCACACAGAACTGGATTTCCCATCCCCCCGAGGAATCAATGGCTTGGGAGTGAAGCACCAGCCCCATGAGGAGGAGCCTGCTGCCCAGACAGTGCTGTCCCATCGCACTGGGAGGAGCTGATGCTGGAGCAGCGCCACTCTCACCACTATGGGCAACCTGGTAATCCCACCACCTCCCCGCCTCCTGTCCTAAGCCTCCTGCCCTAACTTCTGCACCTCCCCCCTCTCTTGATTTCTGTATCCCCTAAGCATACCTTCTACCCCACATTGCCTTAAGACCCCCCTCCCCATAGCTCCCAACCCTCTGCTATAAGCCACCCACCCCACCTCACCTTTGAGCCCTCACTCCAGCCTTCATTCCTCTTCAGTTTTGAAAAATACTATCATTGAATAAAGTAAGTACATTTTTCATTTATTTTCAAAAAATTTCTTCAGTTAAAAAGCTGAGCGATACGTAAACACGCGCACACACACATGTGTTCCTCAGGTCAGTTCTGCAGTCTTTTCCACGTATGGAAGAATTCCTTGACACCAAGTTTAGCTGTAGAAGCCTCTTCCCATCACTTCTTCAGAGTATGCATATTAAGCTGTATGGTACTTATATAGAGGTTTACATTTATCTTATATTGCTTAGTAGAAAAGGCTCCTGTCATTATCACAGTTTGAAGTAGATGTACAAAGCAGCTGAAAGTGGCAAAAAGATTCTGTCCTGTAATTTATAGTAACTTAATAACAAAATTGCATATTTGATATTTTTAATGTTGGTTACTTATGTGAGGTAGCGTGTCATAGGCTTTCATTTCAGGGGCTGTCTCTTGTAGGAAGCTTTGGATTTCTAATTCATCTAGTGATAAAGCTTTAAAATATATAAGTAGATCATGAAACATCTTACTTGTATTATAGAATCAAAGAATCATATAAATGGAAGGGACCTCTAGAAGATATCTGTTCTGGTCCCCTGCACTCATGGCAAGACCAAGCACCATCCAGACTATCGCTGACAAATGTGTGCCTAACCTGCTCTTAAAAATCTCCAGTGATGGAGATTCTACAAATTCTCTAGGCAAATTATTCTGGGGTTTAATCACCCTGGCAGATTTTCCTAATGTGTAATCTAAACTTCCCTTGCTGCAATTTAAACCCATTCCTTCTTGTCCTACCCTCAGAGGTTGAGGAGAATAATTATTCACCTTCTTCCTTGTAACAACTTTTTAAATGCTTGAAAACTGTTATAATGTCTCTTCTCAATCTTCTCTTTTCCAGACTAAACAAACCCAATTTTTCAATCTTCCTTCATAGGTCATATTTTGTAGAACTTCAGCCATTTTTGCTGCTCTTCTCTGGAATTTCTCCACATCTTTCTTGAAATATGGCAACCAGAACTGAACACAGTACTCCAGTTGAGGCATAATCAGTGCAGAGTGGAACAATTATTTCTCATGTCTTGGTTACAACACTCCTGCTAATGTAGCCCAGAATGATCTTTGCTTTTTGTTTTTTGTTTGTTATATTTTCCAACAGCATTACACTGTTGACTCATATTTAGCTTCTGGTTCACTACATTTGTCAATCCCTTTCCACAATACTCCTTCCTAGACAGTCATTTGCCAATTTGTGTGTTTAATAGATTTTTTTTTCTGAAGTGTAGTACTTTCATTTGTTCATATTGAATTCCATCCTATTTACCTCAAATGATTTCTCCAGTTTTTCCAATTAGTTTTGAATTTTCACCCTGTCTTCCAAAGCACTTGCAAACACTCCCAGCTTTGTATCATCCTCACACTTTCTAAACCGACTCTTTATGCTAATATCGAAATCATTACGTATGAATGGTCTTACTGGGTCAGGCTAAAGGTCCATCTGGACAAGTGTCCTGTCTTCCAAGTGTGGTCAATGTCAGATAACTCAGATGGAGTGTACTGAACATGTTATCATCAAGTGGTCCTTCTCCTGTCATCCATTCCTACCCTCTCACAAACACAGGCTAGGGACACCATTCCTACCCATCCTGGTTAATAGCCCTTGATGGACCTAACCTTCATGAATATATCTAGTTCTTTTTTGACCCCTGTTAAAGACCTGGCCTTCACAACATCCTTTGACAAGGAATATACAACCTCTATGGCTGTTCCTACTCTACCCCACAATTCACCAGGCTTGTTACCTTATCAAAAAAGTTATCAGGTTGATTTGACAAGGTTTTTTTCTTGACAAATTCATGCTGTTGCTCATCACCTTATTATCTTCCAGATGTTTGAAAATGGATTCCTTAATTAATTGCTCTATTATCTTTAATAGGACAGAAGTTAAGCTGATTGGTTTGCAATTCCTTGGGCTGTCCTTATTTCCCTGTTTATAGATGGGCACTATTTATAACCTTTTTCAGGCTTCTGGAATCTCTTTTGTCTTGCAGGATTTTTCAAAGATAATAACTAATGGCTCAAGTATCTCCTCAGTTCGCATATTGCTTATTCTGTAATGCATTTCATCAGGCCCCAGTGACTTGAAGACATCTAATATGTCTACGTAATTTTAACTTGTCCATTCCCCATTTTAACTTCTGAACTTTACCCTGTTTTCACTGACAATTCAGTATGTTAATTGCCCAGTCACCACCAAACTTCTTGGTGATAACTGAAAGACGTCATTAAGCACTTCTGCCATTTCCACATTATGTATTATTGTTTCTCCCTCTTTATTGAGTACCCTGTCCTTAATCTTCCTTTTGCTTCTAATCAGGGCTGCCAGTGGAGAAGGGATAAGACAAAGGGGACAGCTGCCCCATGGCCCAGTGATTTAAAAGGGCCCAGGACTCCAGGCTGACACAGCTGCAGCAGCAGAGGCTGAAGCCTGGAACCCTATAAATCACTACTGGAGCCCTTCACAGTACAGTTCAGGCAGCACTGAGCTCTGGGTCAGGGAGTCTAGCCCTAGCTTCACCCCTTTCAATTAAGGTCCCACCCTTTCCAGTTGAATCTGAGAGGAATGGAAGATTGCTCTTGTGCCCTTAAAAATTTCTCTTTGAAAAACTGCCAAGTCTCTTTACCATTTTTTTCCTCTTAGACTTGATCTCCATGGGATCTTACCTACCAATTCCCTGAGTTTGCTGAAGTCTGCCTTCTTGAAATCCATTATTTTTATTTTGCTTTTTTCCCTCCTGCAATTTCTTAGAATCACTAACTCTATCATTTCATGATCACTTTCACATAAATTGCCTTCCACTTTCAAATACTCAATCAGTTCTTCCCTATTCGTCAAAATCAAATCTAGAAGAACCCCACCTCCTGTAGCATTCTCCACCATCTGAAATAAAAATGTCTCCAGCTTATTCAAGGAACTTGTTGGATATTCTGTACCCTGCTGTGTTATTTTCCCAGTGTATGTCTGGATAGTTGAAATTCAGTCCAACATTAATGCTAAGGCCTCTAATTTGGATAAGTTTGTTATTTTAGAGAAAGGCACATCCACCTCTTTTTCCTGGTTATGTACTTGGTAGTAGATCCCTACTATGCTATCATCCTGATTTTTTTTACCACTTTTATGCTTACCCAGAGACTTTTAAGAAGTGTGTCTCCTAGTTCCATCGGAACCTCAGAACAAGTGTTTATATTTTTAATATATAAAGCAACATCTCTTTCTTTTTTCCCTGCCTGTCCTTTCTGAGCAAGCTGTACCTTTCTGTATCAATATTCCTGTAATGTGTGTTATCTCATCAAGTCTCTTACATGCTTAACTGTGTCCTAGTTGTGTTCATTTACGAGTATTATGAGTTCTTCTTGCTTATTCCCCATACTTCTCACATTTGCATGCAGACATTAAAGATACTGATTGGCTTTAAATACTATGTGGAGATATACCTATCTCATAGAACTTGGAAGAGAGCTTCAGAGGTCATTGATTCCAGTCCCGTGCACTCAACGCTGGGCCTATCACGATCCCTGACAGATTTTTTTTTTTAAATTTATTTGCCTCAGATTCCTAAACAGAACAACAAGAAGTCCTGTGGCACCTTATAGACTAACAGATATTTTGGAGCATAAGCTTTCATGGGCAAAGACCTCCTTCATCAGATGCATGAGTGGGGGCTGGGGGTTCCAGAGGGGTATTTAAAGAGTGGGGTCCCAGTAAAAGGGAGGGCCAGAGCTGACAAGCTGTATTCAGCAAGGTGGAAATGGCCCCTTATCACCATTATCAGTAGTATGTATCAAAAGAGATAAAAACAAGACAGATCAGACAGGGGGATGTGGGCCTGTTGTCAGAGACTAGTGGGGAGATATTAAAAATGGTGCCTTCAAGGACTGAGCTCACAACGCTGGGTTTAGCAGGCCAATGCTCAAAGCATTGAGCTATCCCGCCACCACAGTTTTGTTTTGTCTTGTCTTGTCTTGTCTCTCAGTGATCCCTCTGATTATGGTTAGTATGGGAGTATTAAAGTCAGAGGTCACAAGCTATCTGTCTGTCTTATTAATATTTGGGTAAACCTTGCGTATAAACAAATAGGCCAAATTATTGGTCTTATTTTAAGCGTTCTTTATAATTTTTCTGGCTCATTATTAATTGTGGCCACTTTTTTCACGAATACATGTGAAAATATATCTATGACTTCAGTAGGTAAAGCTAGAGGGATTTGGAAGACTTATCCAGCTTTCTCAATGTAAGAAACTCCGCATATGATGTTTGCAAAGCTTTATTCACAAAAAATGCAGAAGAATCTTCAGAGGCCAGTCTTCTTCCCATTTTTCAGTTATAGATGCAGTTCTTCATGCCAATGGTGTACAGAATATTCACTTAAATCAACTGCAGTTGTATGTACGGAAGGCTTGGGGGCTGTGTCCCTAAGATATATTTGACCTTACATGTTTCCTGTAAGTTACTAACATAAAACATTTTCAGAGTTGTTATAAAATATTTAAGATTTCCTGAGTTTAAAAGGTGTAATTTGAAGACCTTTTATTACAAAGCAAGTAAAAGTGTACATCAAAGGAAACAGAAATTGCTAGGAAGGAATTAATATATGTGTAAGTATCATTGTTTGCAATGTCTCAGGGCTTGTGGTTACATGTTTAATGAACCATCACCAGGCAGCCACCATAAGGAAATATGGTGGTAAATCAGTCTACAGAATACTAGTTCAAGAGATGAGCAGGTTATCACCAGATTTATTTACTCCAGATTAAGGGGTTAATTCTTAGCATGCATACAACATAAAAGATTACTATGATGAGCTTTGTCAGGTAGGGTCCTCATTTGCAGTAGTAAAAGCAGAGCAGCTTAGCTCATCTGGGTTCTTCTGTCATCTGTGAATCCACTTTTCTAAAAAGATATTTTATCCCTCCTAGCTAGTATTTTAGAATTATTTTGTTTTAGATAAAACCTTTTTTCTATAGTAGCATGCTGTTGACAATATATATATATATATATATATATATATATATATATATATATATATATATATACTTTGCAGCAATATAGCTTCATGAAGGGATTTGTTGGCCCACTTTTGAACAGGCTAAGAAGGCCTGATTCACTCATGTTCTGTACTTTTTGTAGCTATTTATGCCAATGAGCTACACAGTGAGTGCAAAATGCCACCACATAAGAATGAGACTCTATCACATTCAATTTGCTCTCAGTTGTGTACTGGAGTATACAGTGTGCACAGCAACAATCATTTGTACAGCAAGTCTGTACAAATGGTCTGACCCAGTATGGCCATTCTTATGTTCTTATGTTCTTATGTAAGTCAATTCCTGTTATAAGATTCACATACACATTATTTTAACAATAAGATTAGCACTTTAGTATAGTCCTAGGAAATTGATTAAAAATGCACATGAGCAAAGGCAAAAATTGTAGATCCTTAAACTATGAGGATAATGGAGAACAGATTAACACTCTATAGGGAGGTGACTCTGCAGTAAGCCAGTCGGTGAACAAAATTTTCATCTCTTGTTTGAACCACACTCTAGTGCCAAATGTTTTTAGATCAGTCCCTCACTATTATCCATAGAATCTATAATTTAATAATAAGGTTACTGACAGGAAAGGTAATGTAATATATACATTAAAAGATTTTTTTCAGTGAAGTTGAGATTGGAGACACTGTGTCTAGTTATGGTAATCAAACGTCTTTAATCATAAAATACTGGTGGTACGTAATCGGGGTGAGGGGTAGGAATTAGAGAACGTAGTATGCAATTTATTTTCTAGAGAGGTTGTAAATCAAGTCACAATAATGTCATTGCAGATTTTTAGATAAGGTAAATTGAAATTTGCCTGGTATTGTTTTTAATGACAGAAAAGTAAAAATCCAGCTTAAGTTTTTGACTCATTTGTGCATCATAATATATTAAACTGTTAACTATATTAACTTTCCTAGGCTGATTATTACATGTTCAAAATAAGATCTGTGTACAGGATCACGTTCTCACAACAAAATGGATGCAGGGAAAAGAAAAAAGTGATAGGAATTTTATTAATATTGTTAGATTAATAGATTTGAAAGCCAGAAAGGGCCGTTATGATCAACTGATCTGATCTGATCTCCAGGATGACACAGAGCAGTGAACCTCACCCAGTTGCATCAAGCCCATCAGTTGCATTTAGGTCAATCTTTTAGAAAAGTATTCAGCCCTGATCCAAAAATTTCAAGTGAAGGAGAATCCACCCTGTTCTTGGGTAAATAATTCTGCTGTTTAATTGCTCTCATATTTTTATAAAAATGTGCATTGTGTTTAGTGTGTGTTTGCCCACCTTCATTTTCCAATCACTGGATTTTGTTATGCCTTTTTGTATTAGATTAAGAAACACTATCATGGCCTCCAAGTACCTGCAAGAGAAAAGATTTCTAATAGTTCTGAAGACACTTTTTTTTACTAATGGTAGCATGAGATCTTTGTCAGATGTTCCCCAGATTGAAATCCCCCAAGCGATGTAGATAAATTTACTCCTTAAAAAGGATGATGATAACCAGTAGCCCGTGGGTAGCAGGGTGAGTGTTGCTCTCCCAGGTTCAGGTTAAAGTGGGCATTACTGCTCCAGAATGGACTTGCAGGGGATGGCTCAGCATCCTCACAGAGTTGTGTTCTGCAGCTTGAGTAGAAATTCTCCTCTTAGTTCTCTAGCCCTTAGTGGGGCACACATGTTTTCCAACAAACCAGAAAATGATGCCCATAGCTTAATGTGTGGTGAGGCAAGCACCAGGGCTAGACAATTTGGGATCCCTACACAGGAATATTTCTCCTTCCACCACTGCCCTCCAAAAAACTCATAGTAATAATTGATTGGGGGAGGGGAGGGCTGTTGAGCTGCTCGGGGTCCTAAGCCATTGCTTAATTTGCTATTGTCTAGCTCTGGCTCTGAGTGAGGTTATTCTCCAAATTTAGATATTTTGCTTTCTCTACTTCAGAAAGAGAGATACATATACACTATATGGAGGGCAGAATATGGGACTTTAATTTCATGTTAACATAACTTGTGTTTCCTGGATGAATGAAAATACTCTACATAAGAGAAATTGCCCTGTCTTTCCTCAGCCCTTAATCTAGCAAAACATCTATCCGTTGAACCTTTTTCCTCTGGCACTCTCATCTGGCAACATCAGTAACCCAGCATGATTTTAGTTAGCTGGACAAGCACTTATCATGGGTGTGACCAAGTTTCCCATGGTCCCATAAGTTTGTTCAGGGTCACCAGTCCTGGCTCTCAGTCTTCTGTGCTGTTACTTAGCTCTAATTTACTCCTAAATGTCTTCTAAGATCCCAGTAAGCAGTGGAAGTGTTGACAATGCAGCTAGATAGTACTGACCTACTTTGGTCCAGCAAATTCTCTCATTCATCACCAGTCAGATCCCAAGGGTGCTGGACTAGAGAGGTTCAACCTGCATTAACTTACTATTCACTTAGGCCGTGTCTACACTAGCCAAAAACTTCAAAATGGCCATGCAAATGGCCATTTCGAAGTTTACTAATGAAGCGCTGAAATACATATTCAGTGCCTCATTAGCATGCGGGCGGCCATGGCACTTCGAAATTGACGCGGATCGCCGCCACGCAGCTCGTCCAGACGGTGCTCCTTTTTGAAAGGACCCCGCCTACTTCGAAGTCCCCTTATTCCCATCTGCTCATAGGAATAAGGGGACTTTGAAGTAGGCAGGGTCCTTTCAAAAAGGAGCCCCGTCTGGACGAGCCGTGTCAATTTCGAAGTGCCGCAGCCGCCTGCATGCTTATGAGACACTGAATATGTATTTCAGCGCTTCATTAGTAAACTTCGAAATGGCCATTTCGAAGTTTTTGGCTAGTGTAGAAGTAGCCTTAAAGTCAATTGCCTGAGTAACTCCTACAAAAGGCAATTGGAGCAATTCATATTTTGTCACCTATGAGAATCAAACCAACTGGGAGTTGTTCAGAAGTTGGACCTTCATTGACAATATTCAGACATTACTTTCTTTTCAGCCTGTCATAATTGTGAAAACCTTAAAACTAAGAAATATTCCAAGGTAACTTTAAAGGAATTTCATCTTTGTTAAATGGTAGCTAAACTTACATTTGAATCTCAGATTTCTTTACTTAATTCAGCAACAGGGAAGACATCTTTCTTAACATCTGGCTTTTAGTAACAGTTGACATCTGGGAGCCCCCTTTATTATTATTATTATTATTATTATTATTATTATTATTATTATTCCTGGAATGGACTTGCAACAGTAGTGATAGTGGCAATGTATATTTTCGTGCTAAAGTTCCTCTCTGTTTCAATCACAATTAATTGCCACTCATTTCATTTATTTTTAGATTGAATTAAATGCCAGCAATTTATATTACATCAGTTATATTTCAAAGTCAGGAAACTGAAAAAAAATTGTGTATTTTTAAAATTTAAAAAAAATGAATGAGTGGATTTAAAATGTTAGAAATCATAGATTTTATTTTAAAAAAAAGTTTAAAATGCATATTACATGTACATGTCACATGTTTTTCTATCTACATAGGTGTCTCAGTATCATGTAAGAAAAAAATCTAGGTAAAATTATATATATTGTTATTAATATTTTATCTTCCACCCAACATTTATAAATTACTAACTCCTGCATTCATAAAGAAAATTCACAGAGACAACCATAGCATGTGTACATATACATACATCTATGAAAAAGGAGATTAAAGAACATACTAAAACTGTAATATACAAATAAATATACACAGGGGAAGAACATTTCATTCTTCTAGTGTACCTTTTTTACCTCAAGCCTGTAATAAATGGCAGGAATGCCCTTTATGACAGCACTATCCCAAATACGATTTTTTTTTTTAAATATGAGTTCATGTAAATTCTGTGGACATCTATTACTGTGACAAGCAAAAAACCCTAACATAATAACCCAAAAAAGAGCAAAGAAAGTGCAAAGAAAATGAGAAAAGAAGCTATCTAACAGTGTTCTGGCAACACAGAGTATTTAAGATTTGGTTAAATGATATATTTGATTGATTATACATTAGAAAAATATACTTTGCAAAAAAAGATTTTTTGATTCTTCAGCAATTTTTATTCTATCCTTTAACCATACAGTATGTGAAACTGTTTGATTATAGTAATTATTTCTTTGGTTACTTATGAGAGGTTTAAACTACTTCTTCAGTAAGCTTGGATTCACATCGCTTGCTAACAATCAGTTTTTTTAACAAATATAATCTTTCGATATTTAATCTCATAGTCCACTTTTGACATGACATTTTAACTGGGCGGGAAGAATGTTTCACTTCATTGTTCTTGGTCTGGTTGCTATAGATGCAGATTCTCTCATGTACACAAAAAAATGTTCAGTTGTTTTTTTCTGCTTAAAAGTGAAAAACTAGCCAAGATCAGCATACCTTAAAATACACCAAGGTAACCAACTAACTTTTTCTTCTTCCTTTCCAATGCTAACATCTTCTCTGTGCGTCTTCTAACATCTGACACGCAGGATGATGAGGAAGGTATATGGGCATAGCCATTCCTATTAACGAAAGTTCCAGTTTTATTCTGAGGGGTGAGAAACCATTTTTATATCTATTTCAAGTTGCAGTCTAGTGTTGTTTTAATTTTAAACTGTATTCATAGATGTGTGTTTTGAAATTTCTGTGTAGCAGTGTGTTATTTTCTTATGAGGCATGAGGAATTAAATTGATGTGCTTTTTTTTTTAAACATATATTGCTATCTTGTGTAATGTAAGCTTTTAGGTGTGTTTTTTATTTTTTTCAGTTTCTAGCCATTTGACTTTTTGAGAACCTATTTCATGATGTATATTCAAAGAATTCTTTTCCAAGTAATTTGTACCCACTCTTGTAGCCTTTCTGTGACTAATGATTCCTGTCACTAGTAGATAAGAAGGCCACCTTCTAGCAGTAAATGTTAACCTGGACTTAGCCTACCATGTGATTTTAGCTGGGAAAGCCAATGTAAGAACTCAGAATTCTTTTTTCAGATTTAAAATTAATGTTTGTTGTTTAAAATACTTGTTACAAGTTAGATATTGCATCCCATAGCAATATAATTTCTTCTTGTGCATGAAAAATTGATGCTAATAAATGAAACATTATGTTTTTTGTGAATATTTAAATTGGGAAGTACATGCTTGGTAAGAAAATCTGCAATCTTCTCGTATACTTATTCCACTTTGACTTAAATAATATAATAGACAGCATTCTATATTATGTCCATGAATTTTAAGAATGGAAAATGTAGCTAATTATTATTTTCAACTCTGAGTTTTATTTTGTCATTACTTGTCAATTATGTGTTTAATGCATAGCCACTTCTGGATTCTTGCTTTGTAAATTGTACTTAATATGCAGCTCAAAACAGGGTAGTGGCCCCTATGATTATGACATAGGGCCTGAGTCTCATTTTAACTAAAGGTACTTTACACCACTCTGGAAGCATTAATCCACAGGAAAATCAGGACTCTGGATTTAAGTGCGCAAAACTCTTGTAAGATAAGTGTTGCTTTATACACTGGAACAGTTCTTTTAACTTCAGGGGCCATGTTTATGGCTGCCAGGACTACTCACATGAGTAGCAATTTACAGGCTCAAGCCCTTGTAGAAATGGCCTACATTATTTTTTTCAAATGTTTTAGTTTTCCTAAAATGGAAAATTACATGAATTAATTGTCATTTTACCAATGGATACATAAGACTTAGTGACTTTACTTGATGAGACTCATCTCTACAAAATAAATTTTTCTTTGTGACAGTAATTTCTTGTTAATTGAAAGTGAACTGAACTCGTATATATTCATTGTACCTAATGACTACAAGAGTATATTGAATTATAGATATTCCTATTTAATAGTTTGTATTTAACACCCAAAGGTAGTAAAATAAAATGATTATTCTGAACCGTGTGGAACCAGTCAGAATCTGACCAAACCAAACTTCTTTGTCAAAATACAAATAAAATCATTATTTTTTTTCTGAATCAAGTTAAAATGTTATTTCATGTAGTATAAAATGTATGAATGTATAATGTGGGTACACACAACCTGTAGAAATCTCTGTCATAACAGTGCTATTGCACCTAACATGCATATTCTAAGTGTTTCTGCTCCCAGTTTCCTCTCTTCTGCTAATAAGAGTTTTTTAAAAAGACTTCAGTTCGTTTCACATGAAAATTTAGAAGAGGTCTGGGGTTTTGATGTTTTCATGTTGTGCTGTGAATAATTAGCAAGTGCTATTCAACTAGAATTGCATGCTATTTCAATAAGTTAGTTTTGTGATTTACAAGCAACAGAGTTCTCAACTGTTTGTCAAATTCCTTTCTTCTGTCCTGCGTATGTAAAGCAGATTTTTGTTTACTTTTCAGCCACACATGTATTTTGAGTTTTAGCAAAGTTTTAGACTTGAACTCTTTTATTTGATTGCCAGTGTAATTTATATCCTATCGTCATGTTCCAGAGAACTGATAAATATTTCATTTGATCTTTTTTTTTCCAAGTCTGTATAGTCTAGAAGTATTGCCAAGGTAGCAGAGCGTACCCCTGGTGAGAGACAGTGTCAAACATACAAAGTGATTTCAAAGTTAATACCATTCAGGCCTCCTTATGCAGAAGAATAATGGTTTTAGTATGGGACCTTCAGGATAGGTTATCATGAGGTGAAAACCTCATGACATAGGCCACTTCCTAAGGGGAAAATAATTAATTGGGTATTGATTTGATAATAGGCTTTTGAAAGCAAGTGTGAGTAATAATAAGGCATTTTAAGTTTATTTTGTAAGGATGGGTGTCTTTATGTAGTCCACAAACCAAGCTCAAACAGAACAGGAAAAAATAAACCTAATGCACTGGGGCCATAGGAAGGAAGAAAGATAAGAGCTTGGATCATCATGATGATCTCAAGCATTTGCAATTTGACCCCACTCTGCCTGCACAGGCATTCCTGTCAGGTAGGGTGACCATCTGTCCTGTAATGGTCCTGTCTTTGGGATGCCAGAAAGGCATCTCGACTTTTTTTTAAAGGGACTCATTGTCCTGTATTTGCCTCCTTGCCACTCCAGCCTCGAGGGAGCATGGGCACCTGCTGCTTCCCCAGGGTTCCCAGGGAGGCTGGCAGCTGCAGATTCCCCAGGGCTCTTGGGTAGCATTGGCAACTGCTGCTTGCCTGGGGCTCCTGGGGAGTGTCAGTGACTGCTGCTTCCCTGGGGTTCCTGGGGATCTTCGGGACTTGGAGGAGCTGCCCTTCCCCTCCTGCATATCTCCCTGTCCCGTATTTGGGACAGGGAGATATGGTCGCCTTATGTCAGTTAGTGGAATGGGCACTTCTGTTTTCTTTCTCCATCAGGGATTAAAATAGGGGACGATGGTTTCAAATTCTCATGGTTTTTTCACAGGACCCACTTTTGCCTCAGCTGGCTTAGCCTGGCCCCACCTGGCTAGCTCCACTCACCTTCTAAGATGTGCCAGCTATCTCCTGATATCCTGATTTATGAGCAGAGCAGGCATTGGGATTGGCTTGACTTCAGGGTACATTTTGCCGAAAACCTGTATTCTGTGAGGTTGATGAATCAGGCCGCCAATGGTCTACTTTATGAGAAATGGCTTCTTTTCTGTTCCTATTTAGATATTTAGTTCCTATTTAGATTTTTCTATTACTTAGGACACAAAGGTGTGAATACTGGATGCTATACCTAGACAGTGATAAGTTTGTGAAAGAAACAATACTTCACAAGAATACTTACCAGCTTGGGTGAACCAATAGGAAGCATGGTGTATGTAAAGCCAGTCTTTGTATAAATTTATCTTGGGCAAAAATAGCTGGGCAGTTAGCACTATTGTACTCTATTGCTAAATTTTTAAGTAATAATCCTGTTAGAAATCATTTAAGATATTGTAGCGACAGGGCTAAGGACATTCTTTGACAGGCCTGGAGGGCGGCTCTGGTACCCTGGAAGGGCTGGTGCCTCAGACAGAAGGGGCAGGGCTAGCAGCTGGCCTTCCCCAGCCAAGCCTTTAGCACCACCAGATTCATGCCGACTAGGACTCAGGAGGCAATTTATAGGCCCCAGGGCTCCTGCCCCTTCCCTTCCTCCCCGCATTAGTAGCCCTGTGTAGAGATAAACTGGAATGAATACTGTCTGAGGTTTAGCTTTGGAATTTTTTTTATCACTTTGAGCAAAAGTACTGGGCAACAAAAGCATGTCTGGAGTGGTTGTGTGATGGATAAGGCCTTAAGCTAAGTGAATTTAATAAATATGAAAAGTAATAATCCAAGAAAAATAAACACTGTGGAATGTCTTGTTGATCTTATAAATGGAAATAATAAAATGTCTTTTTACCAAGCAATATTATGTGTATCAATAATATTTCTGTTGAGGCTTCTTAAGTTATAAGACACAGATTCTCTGTTCCAGCATTGTTACACTGCTATATTACACTGAGGTCTGTCTCTGCACACTTGAGAGCAAAATTGGAGCTGTCCTGAGTTAGGCTAACTGACAAAGATTCCCAAGGGACTGTCCATCAATTGAGCAAAGCTGAGGTACACTTTACTCCAGCCACCTCTTTTGGATTGTGGTTCTATCAAACTAAATGAGAAGATATGATTGGTTTCAGATGTATTTTTAGTGCACTCTAGAGGAGAGTGGTTTGGTGAGTCTGCCCCATAACATCTCTATATAGATGAAGTGGATCGAAAGATAAGTAACGTGAACTGGGATTAGCAGAGAATATTAGTTATCCCTTTACATTTATTTAGATTCAGATTCCAACAATGATGAGAAATTAAAGGAATACAGTTTTCTAATTATAATAAAAATATAGTCTTGCTGTGAAGAATTTTACCACAAATTTTAAAATGTTGCTCAGAACTATTTCTGATAGTGATAAATCCCTAGGGATAGCCTGACCATGTCCATGGTCAAAGAAGCTGATGAAAACTGAGAGTGAAGCAAAGTTTACACTGTGACCAGTATTAGAGTGAACAGATGGTTTCAGGCTCCAGAGTTTAAGAGCTCCCAGGAGACCCATCAATACATGGGACAAGACATATCTCAAACAGACTCCCCCTTTCCAAAGCAAAGAGTATGATACAGAAAAACCAAATTTTTCAGTCAGCTGAAGTAATGTTAAACCTCAGATTCAGTATAATTTAATTGTTTATGTTCCCTGTAGGACATTTTTTTTTAGCTACAAACTTATATCAAAAGCTAATTGTGAACATAAGAGAGAAGAAAAATGACGAGTAGGAATGAATGAGAGGGATATCAATATGTAAAATTGAAGGTAGCATGCAGCAGTTTAATTTGAAAACATTTGGACCACAAGTATGTAGATTTCTAGGAAAAGGTCCTTCATCTTAATTCTTGTAGTTCATGATTTTTGTGACCATACTTTTTAGTTGTACATCTCAAACTATAAGTTATGGGTGTGGCAAGTACTCTACTATATATTTTTGTGTACAAATATCCTAATACTGACAGTGGGACATTGCTGTTGAAAATTCTTTTCTCAAGAGCATAAAGGCATAATCTTTTAATTCTTGAGCTGTGATAGAGAATAAACAGCTTTTGAGTTGAAAGAGATATTTTTTAAAAGAGAGAGATTTCTTTTTCTACAAAAATCAAAAGGTTTGCTGACATGGTGTAATAGGAGCTTCAGTGTATACATGCTGGCATCAGAATTAAATTTAAGTTTGTCACAAGAATGGAAAATTGCAGTGGTGACCTAATAATTGAATTTTCAGAATAATGAACCCATGGGAGCAAATGTTTCACTAAATTATGTAAGTGTAAATCTGAATGAATCTATTAAAATAAGTGGATTTATTGCAGATTGACACCTGTATAAATGAGTGCAGAATTTGTCTCATGCAATACAAAAACAATCTGATTTTCTAAAAGCACTAGTGTAGAGGAAGTCTCTTAAAATTGGAAACATATGCAATTTTTAGGGTCTGATTCATAAAAAAATACAGATGTGGACATTAGTATGTTTTGGCAGAGATCCTGGGCCATATCCTCAGCTGGGTTAAATCAATGTAGTTCCATTGACTCCAGCTGAGCTATGTAGGTTACACTATCTGAGGATCAGGCCCTCTTTACAGATGGATACATGCTCAGATCAGAAAATTGATTGTGCACCCATATGTACCCCAGGTATCAGGAAGTGAATAGTTGTAAATGGAAATCAAATATGGGAACACCAATCATTTTAGATCATGGATCAACAGGTCAGTATTTGAAAAGGGAACTCTCTATCTTACCTCAACTTTATTTAACTAAGAGAACTGTGGCACTCAACCTCTTCCATTCTACACTATGATATCAATTCAAATTTAAGGCAGTTAGCTTGAAATTGCCACGTGATTGTCTTCGCTGTAAATACCATTAGCTCAATTTAGGGGAGTACTAATAGCAAGTTACCTGATGAGTGGAGCATCAAGCTCCAATTCAGAAGTTCAATTAAAGGCCAGTGCGGAAGCACCATGTTTAAAATCAATTTTATTAGGCCTCTGGAGGTGTCCTGTATGTAACCCACAGTGCCCCTTACTGCTCCGCTCTGACCACTGCACTCCAGTTAATTAGGTAACAGGAAGACTGTGAATTTCAAAGTGAGAGCAGCAAGCCTGTGGGTGTAGGCTTATGTTTGTATGAGAGCCTGAGAAATGTCTTTCTCTCTTTGCTATTAGCCCTATGAGCACATTACCCATTACAAATAGCCCTTGCAGGGAGTTTGTGGCTCTGTTGCTCCATTTGTTATTTTTTTCTATGCTGCCTGGCACCAGTCGCTGCCCTGCCACACCACATGGCAACATGGCTGTTGTGGGTGTTATGCTTGAATAAGACATCAAGACACTTCTTCTCAGGGGTTTACATTTGTGTATGAACCACCTTGCCTCCCCCACAGGCATCATGCAGTCTGGGTCTTTCCCCGACTCAGCCACATCACATGGGTAGCCCCCAGCCCAATAAAAGGATGTACCGGCCATTCAGTGCTGACCGTGCTGCCAGGCAGCACCATGTCCTAGCTTGCACACGTATAGGTCTCCAAGGGCGGGAAAGATATTTGGGGGTTGTGGCCTCTGGGAGAAGTCTCCCCCAGCAGCTGAGATATTTGGAGGCTTGCTGCCACCCCCCATGGCTAGGATACTCGGGGAGGACCATTTCAACAGCTCCCCCACTAAAGCCCCCCCATGCCCATAGCATGCGACCACTGGGGCTTGCAGTCACTGGGGTAAAGTCTCCCCTGGCAGCTAAGATAGTCAGCACATCTACTTCAGCTACTTCAACGTTCCGGGTGGCTCTGCAGCCACAGACCACAGCATTCCCCCACACCCTGCCAAAAATACTTTCTGGAGCTTGCTATCCATTGCAGACACCTGCTGGTTTTATATTTCGGTTATAAAATCTTTTCGCTAACATCTCCTATCTGTCTTCATACTTTGACCTCCTCAGAAATGGGGTGGGGCTAGTTGAGATTTCTGTTTGCATTATAAGTTCAGTGTATGATATTTCACTGGCATCATCTGTGTTGCCAATATCTGGGGCAAGGTGGGAGTGGGGGTTGGGGGGGGCAGCTCCATGCTTTGAAAGGGCTGGGGTCAAAAGCAGAAGGGGAGGGGACCAAAGGCAGTCAGCCCTCAGTGCCTCCTGGACCACTGTGCAGGCTCCTCCCTCCTCCTCTTCACTCCCTGACAGGTGTGCACAGCTGAAGCAGCACTGCCAGGGGATTTCAAAAGGGCTCAGAGCTCCGGCTGCCACCACTGTCAAAGCAGCAGTGGCCACAGCCAGCGGTCCGGGCCCTTTTGAAATGCCAGGCCTGGGGACAAGTGTCCCCTTTGTTCCCCCTCTGTCATTGGGCCTAACTGAAGGATGTGGAGGGAGGGGTTATAAATATCTAACTCTTCTGCAGTCAGATTTTTTCTGATGCTCGCCACCTTACAAAATATTTTCTGTTCATAACTTTTGAACTTTTCTAGCTTACAAAATGCTTTGCTATTTTGTGCACAAAACAGTTTTAAAATAAAGTTACAGATTATGTTGCTGATTGTCTCACTATTCACAGAGTAGGGACTAGAACTGCAATCTTAAATATTATTTTTTCTCTTAGTTCTCTTTCATTATTTCCTCGTTTTGATATAGAGGTAACTGCAATAGCAGCTTTGGAGCTCCTCTGGGAATGTCTTGAGTCAGAGTGTGGTGGAATTAACTGCTGCTTTTCTTCTTTCATTCACCTTCAACGCTGACGTAATTTCATGTTTGAGAAAAACTTCAGTATAAATCCTTACTATGTAAAACCTTTGTGATTGAAAAAGGGTGTTTCCCACTTGCCATATATTGTTTGTTTCGGGCACAAGTCTGCAATAACTGATGCTCTGAGGAGTCTCTAAAGATCTAGTTCAGAGTTCCCTCCCACCCCACCCCACCCCGGGAAAGTATAGTGAGATCTAGAGGTGTCTGAAGTATTATTTTTCTGAATAGTTTAATGTCATTGTCCAATAACAGGCCTGATTCTGAGGAAGGCTGAGCATCTCTTTTGGGTACCTCCTCAGTATTGTGCATATCTAAGCAAAATGTTAGCATAAATGGTTATGAATTTAAGCCAAGCAAGGAATTAGGAGCAATTTTTTAAGAGAGGAATTGAAGAGTCAGTATCTGAATCTTGATGAATCTTCTTAGCTTTGCATAGCAGCTATCATTCTGATATTCCAGGAGTGAACTGACATTATATTTAGACTATGGCTGTTGTTTAAAACTTCACAAACTTTAGATTTTCTGAGATTGTTCTGGGATTTTGGTTGAGATTTCTAAATGAGGTAATAGACTCATTCTATTTGTGGATCTGACAGCAGTCAGAACTACAGAAATAGGTTCTGATCTGAAAATTCGAACCCACAAGCCCCTGAAAATTGAGTGTGTGCTCTAGCTTGCAATTTTGCCTGACATTTTTTTTACTTTTGTACCAACCTTACTTGTATTGATTTGACCACACAAGTAATCTCATTCAAATTAGTGGGCCTTCTTCCTTAGGCCATGTCTACACTAGCCCCAAACTTCGAAATAGCCATGTAAACGGCCATTTCAAAGTTTACTAATGAAGCGCTGAAATACATATTCAGCGCCTTATTAACATGCGGGTGGCTGCGGCACTTCAAAATTGACACGGCTCGCCCCGACGGGGCTCCTTTTCGACAGGACCCCGCCTACTTCGAAGTCCCCTTATTCCTGTGATCAGATGGGAATAAGGGGACTTCAAAGTAGGCAGGGTCCTTTCGAAAAGGAGCCCTGTCGGGACGAGCCGCATGGTGGCAAGCCGCGTCAATTTCGAAGTGCCGCAGTCGCCCGCATGCTAATGAGGTGCTGAATATGTATTTCAGTGCTTCATTAGTAAACTTCAAAATGGCCATTTACATGGCCATTTTGAAGTTTGGGGCTAGTGTAGACACGGCCTTAGTAACACACTTCTCTTGTTCTCTTCCTGTGTAAGGGCAGTTGTATATGGTCCTCTAGTATAATTTTTAACATTGCTACTTTGGTACTAGTATCCCGAGAGAGAGAGATGGTGGAATAAAAGACTGACTGGATTGGAATGTGTTGTAGGGTCACTCATCTCTCATTAAGAAACAGAGTGGCTATATGGGAAAATCTGATTGGCCAACAAATTTGGCAGCACATGCAACTGTACTGATTGAGGCTTGTTGGAAACAAGATCTTTACTTTAAAAAAAAAACTATAAAGACAACGAGGTGCTTTAAGAATTTAGGCTATAGAGCAATCTATTCTGGGTGACTGATACCACCTGGTTTTCAAAGAGCATGACTCAAGACACACCTCAGGTATGCAGGTGTATTATAACTGTTCTCTTTTCCTTTTCTGTTGTTTTCTAATAAAGTGCAGCTGATGTGAGAAGATAGTTGGGACTTTGCCACCTACTCATCCATGTGTGTCTACAATCCATATGGGCCACAAAACAGATTGGTGGCCAGTACTATAGATTTTTGTCAGCTGTGACATGAATCAAACACTTTAGTGTGTTGGGATATTTTGTACAAATTTTTGTCGTAACAACAGATTGTTAGTCACTGCTGGGTTTAAGGCCAATGCAAGTCCCACGTGCCATTTTAGTCATCCCTGAGGCTAAATGCAATTTAAACTGGGGGCAGCATGTTTGCATAATTTTGGTGGTGCCTAAAATGCTTCCAAGTCTCACCTCCTCCCACTTACCTTGTAAGTTGTTATGCATGTTTTAAAATAACATAAATATGGACTCAAAACAACCAGCTGATTTCTCCTTTGCAGAGGCTACCTCTTTCTACTCTACCTTGGAATCATCCTGTCTGCTGCAGCAGTGGGTGGGGAGGCTGATGTTAGGATAACCCCTACCCAGTACCTCTGAGCTGGGGAAATGGGAAAGGGGGGATCTATGGCTGTGTCTACACGTGCCCAAATTTCGAAATGGCCATGCAAATGGCCATTTCGAAGTTTACTAATGAAGCGCTGAAATGCATATTCAGCGCTTCATCAGCATGCGGGCGGCAGCAGCGCTTCGAAATTGACGCGCCTTGCCGCCGCGCGGCGCATCCAGACGGGGCTCCTTTTCGAAAGCACGCCGCCTACTTCGAAGTCCCCTTATTCCCGTGAGCTCATGGGAATAAGGGGACTTCGAAGAAGGTGGCGTCCTTTCGAAAAGGAGCCCCGTCTGGACGCGCCGCGCGGCGGCAAGGCTCGTCAATTTCGAAGCGCTGCTGCCGCCCGCATGCTGATGAAGCGCTGAATATGCATTTCAGCGCTTCATTAGTAAACTTCGAAATGGCCATTTGCATGGCCATTTCGAAGTATGGGGCACGTGTAGACGTAGCTTATGTGTGCTTCTGCCTGTGGTTGCTTGTGTAACCAGGGAGGCACTAGACTTCTTTGTGCACCTCCTGGGCCGCTTGAGGCCAAGGAGCAGCCATCCAGTGTAAGAATGAGAGCAAAACCAGCTGCTTTAGGCATCCAGGTGGGTCAGTTTCCCCACATGGGTGCAGGAGGTGCAAGAAGTAGAAGTGTGCTGCGCAACCGGTGGTTTCTCCCCACTTGGTGGCCGAAATAGTGCGGGCGAGCCGGGCACTAGGACCCACAGTTCCCGGGGGGGACCCAACCACCCCACCGAACAGGAGAAGGGTGCAGTCGTTGATGGGGGGCAATGCAAGCGCACCCAAGGTCCACTCTATTCCCCTAGCGGGTAGTGGCCGGAACGGGAATCGAGGCTCAGGCACAGATTAAAGGGTGCGATTAATAACTGATTTATTAATAATAAAAAGCAACAGGAAACACGGACACAACAGAACGTACACTAAACTATATTAACTACTAATTTAACTGTACTTAACTCACAATTATTATTTTACACTCCATAGCTACGTCTACACGTGAAGCCTACTTCGAAGTAGCCTATTTCGATGTGGAGACATCGAAATAGGCTATTTCGATGAATAATGTCTACACGTCCTCCAGGGGCTGGCAACGTCGATGTTCAACATCGACATTGCGCAGCACCACATCAAAATAGGCGCTGCGAGGGAACGTCTACACGCCAAAGTAGCACACATTGAAATGGGGTGCCAGGCACAGCTGCAGACAGTCACAGGGCGGACTAGCGCTTCCGGGGCAACAGCTAGCCGCTCTCTTAAAGGGCCCCTCCCAGACACACTCAGCCTGCACAGCACGCGGTCTGAAGAGCCATAGGCACGCAGACCTCGGGCGACGCAGTCATGGAACCCCAGCAGCAGCAGCAGCAGCAGCAGCAGCCGCCTGAGGTCCACCCAGCCGCCCCTGCAGGAGCAGGGCTCGCCCTGCTCCATGCCATGCGGGAGGCAGCTGAGCACCTCCTTGCCACACCGGAGGAGGAGCGGCCCGCAGGGGAGCAGGACTCACCCCCCAACCCTGCAGCACCCCGACCCACCCCCCGCCTCACACGCCGCCGCCTGTGGAGCTACCCCACCAGCACCGACTGGTGGGAGCGGCTGGTGCTTGAGGAGTGGGACGACGACTGCTGGCTCAGGAACTTTAGGATGAGCCGGCAGACATTTATGGAGCTGTGCCAGTGGCTCACCCCCGCAGTCAGGCACCAGGACACCGCCATGCGGCGTGCCCTCCCAGTGGAGAAACGGGTTGGCATCGCTGTCTGGAAGCTGGCCACTCCAGACAGCTACCAATCCGTGGGACAGCAGTTTGGCGTCGGCAAGGCCACCGTCGGGGCTGTCCTCATGGAGGTAAGAGGACCCACGGGGGGAGGGGGAAGGCAGCCCTGGCAGGGCAGGGGGGCCCGGGCAGGGCAGGGCCACGCACACCCTGCTCACCCCTCATTGGTGCTCTCCCATGTGCTTCCCCTGCAGGTCGTGCGCACCATCAACGCCATACTCCTCCACAGTCTCGTGAGGCTGGGGGACCCGGATGCCACCATCGCGGGCTTTGCCACGCTGGGCTTCCCCAATTGCTTCGGGGCTTCGGGGCTCTGGATTGGACTCACATCCCCATCCGCGCCCTGGTGCACAGTGGAGGACACTACATAAACCGCAAGGGCTACCACTCAGTGGTCCTCCAGGCCTTGGTGGACAGCCGGGGCCGTTTCCAGGACGTTTATGTGGGCTGGCCTGGCAGCACCCACGACGCCCGGGTTTTCTGGAACTCGGGCCTGTGCCGCCGGCTGGAGGCGGGGACCTACATCCCCCAGCGGGAGATCCCTGTGGGGGACACCACCATGCCCCTCTGCATCATCGCAGATGCGGCACACCCCCTCCGGCCCTGGCTCATGCACCCGTACACGGGCCATCTCTCTGCCAGCCAGGAGCGCTTCAACCAGCGCCTGAACCACGCGTGCCAGGTGGTGGAGCGCTCATTTGGCTGCCTCAAAGGGCACTGGAGATGTCTCCTCACCCGCCTGGATAAGGGCCCCACCAACATCCCTCAGATTGTGGGTGCATGCAGCACCCTACACAATCTGGTGGAGAGCAAGGGAGAGGTCTTTTTTCAGGGCTGGGGGGTGAACTCTGCCAGGCCCCCCACTGCGCCCCCCCACTTCATCCACAACACTCCCTGCCCCTACGCCCACACCACGGAGCACCCAACAGCACCCCCCCCACACTTTTCCTGGACAAATAAAAGCACGCACTTGTTTGTAAAATCAAACTGGTTTTCTTTTAACTGTTGTTTTAACTAATACCAAACTATATACAAGAACTTCTAACTATTATAAGTGAATAATAAAAAAGTATGCATTATTTACAAAAAAAACCCAGGGATTGCAAGGAAGGGGAGAACTATTTACATGGGGGGGGACGGGGCAAACGGGGGGCGCAAATAAATAAGTCCAAACTATATACGGGGGGGGGCACGTCCTGGGCCCCACGCCCCTATAGTCCGGCACTGGGGGTGGGCGGACGGGAGCCCCGCCTCGGCCGCAGCCCTGTCCGGGGCTGGCTGGGGGCCGGGCGGACCAGAAGATACGTCCGGCGAGTCTCAGCTGGCCCCAGGTCTCCCTCAGCGGTCCGGCCCTCGGTGGCGGGGCGACAGCGGACGGCGCAGCGACGAGCGGAGCAGCGGGTGGCACGGCGGGTGGAGTACTCAGGACGGGCACAGCGGCGGCCGGTGCGGCATGGGGGGCCAGGTAGTCCACTAGGCGGTTGAACGTGTCCATGTAGGCCCCCCGTGCCTCTTGGCGCCAGGCCAGCGCCCGCTCCTGGAGGTGGAGGCGGCGTTGCTCCACCCGCAGGCGCTGCTCCACGACCTCCAGCTGCTGACGATGGATGGCCAGCAGCTGGGGGTCCGTCGCCGTCGGGTGGTGGTGCTGGGTCTGCCGTCTTGCCCGCCGTGGGGCCGGTCGGTCCTCCGCCGAGGGGCTGGCCTGGAGCGATGGCCCCGGGGGGGTTTCCAGGACCACTGAAGCCTCGCCGGCGCTCTCTGGTCCTTCCGATGGTGCAGCTGTGGAACACAGGAGTGGGGGAAGAAGAGTGGAGACAGGCATTAGTGTGGGCCCCGAGCCATGGCCCTTGTCCCCCCCTACCCCTGTGCTGCAGGTTCCCCATCCCCGGGAGATGCTGCTGTGATGGGGTTCAAGGGTCCCCCTGCACTGCATCCCATCCCCCGGCGGGAGTGACTCTCACTTCACTCAGCAGGGTCTGACAGCAGAGGTTTCTTAGGCCACAGATGCCCAGTTTCTCCCAGAAGTGACAGTACAGCAGTCAGAGACAGTCCTTCCAACCCGTCCTGGGGAGAAGACCCCAAGGGGTGCCCCGCTGGGGTGTAGCTTTCCCCCTCCTCAGGCTGCCTGCCTTACAGCTCTCTCTTCCCCTAGCCTCTAACTGCGGCCCCCCCTCTGATTCAAAGCCAGCTCGGCTCCTCCCTCCTCTTTGTTCAGGGCAGAGGTGTAACCTGCCAGTTGTAGCCCCAGGATCATCCTTAGCCACGGGGAGCTATTGAGCTTGTTGCTCATATCTAGTCTGAGACTCGCATTTGCACTCCCCCCACTCCATCACATGCTGCCGCGGCTGTTGCTGCTGCGGCCGCTGCTGCGGGGTGTCCCACCCCCTCCTCCCGGGGGACCCTAGAGGTTCTGCTCCCCCCTGCCCCGGGGATGGGGCATGGCACTGGCGTGCTGGGCGGGGGGGGGCAGGGGCTGATGCACTCCTGTGAGGGACATGGCACTGCTGTCCTTGGGGCCATAGTCATCTGGGCACGTGGAGGGCCCTGGCCACATATCTATTACCCCTGCCCCTCAACCCCAGGGGTGTACACCGGGGGGGTACATACCTGTAGGTCCACTCCCACAGTCGAGGGACACCCGGGGGGCGGACACCCGGCTGCTGCTCTGGGATGGCAGGAGGATCTGGAGCCCGGTGTCGGTGGAGGAGGAGTCCCCCTCCTCCTCCTCTTCCTCCTCCTGCTCCGGTGCCCCGGGCGTGGGCTCCAGGGGGGGCCCCCGGGGTGCGGGGCTTGACTCCGGCTCCGGGGCCTGCTGGGGCTCCTCATCCGAGGTGTCAAGCATGGCCGGAGGGGAAGAGGTGTGCCAGGGGCCCAGGATGTCCCTGAGCTCCCTGTAAAAGGGGCAAGTGACGGGGGCGGCCCCAGATCCGCTGGCCGCATCCCGGGCCCGGGCGTAACCCTGCCGCAGCTCCTTGACTTTACTCCGGACATGGTCTGGAGTGCGGGCAGGGTGACCCCTGGGCGGCCAGACCCTCAGCCAGCCGAGCGAACGCATCTGCATTCCGCCTCTTGCTCCCCATTACCTGGAGCATCTCCTCCTCACTCCAGAGCCCCAGTAGGTCCTGAAGCTCGGCCTCCGTCCAGGAGGGGCCCCGCTGCCGCTTTCCAGCCTGGCTGCCAGCCTGGGAGCCCTGGCTGCCCTGGCTGCCCTTGGGGGCGGTCCCCTGGGGGCGCTGGGGGGCTACCGGGCAGCCATCACAGCTGGGGTGGCTGTCTGTGCTGGCTGTGAGACGTGCAGGCTGGCCACGTGTCTGGGCTGCCGCCTGCACATTCTCTCAGCTTTCTGCACAGGAAAGGGAGGGGGAGGGGACCTTTAAGGGGCCGCTCCATGCCGCCACCATTGAGCTGAGGGGCTGGAGAGAGCGTCTCTCAGCCCCTCAGCTGATGACCGCCATGAAGGACCCCGCAATTTTGATGTTGCGGGATGCGCAACAACTACACGGTCCCTACTTCCACATTGAACGTCGAAGTAGGGCGCTATTCCCGTCCCCTCATGGGGTTAGCGGCTTCGATGTCTCACCGCCTAACGTCGATGTTAATATCAAAGTAGCGCCCAACACGTGTAGCCGTGATGGGCGCTATTTCGAAGTTAGTGCCGCTACTTCGAAGTAGTGTGCACGTGTACACATGGCTCATGAGAATCACCTGTATGGTTGACTTTATTTATCCGCAAAGCAAGAAATTTGATTAGTAAATTGGGGAAAGGAAGGAAGGGTAAAGGGAATTTGGGCCGGGGCGCTACTCCCAGCTCAAGTGGCTGGCGGTGGAGGCTGCCGGGGATTCTACCTGAAGCCAACCTCCTTAAACCCCAGCCTTTTCCCGGGGATCTTATGACCCACACCAGGATAAATATAAGGGGAAAGAGTGAAAGGAAAAGGGGACAAGGTGGCTTTGTTTATGCCTTACGGCACCAAGTTAAGATTTTACTTTAGTAGCTCTAATTAACTAATAACTTTAATAACTCTATTTACTTAATGGCTCTAACACTAAGAGTGAAGATACAACTAATTATAACTAACGTTTTTAATCAAGTGTGTCCCCAGTTGGGAGTGTATGGGCTTTTTAGGCCCAGCCGTAAGGGGTCGGACCCCCGAGCTCTGCCCTCCTCCTGCTGGAAGATGGCATGGCGGTGGGTGCGACCCTCCGCCCGCCTGTCAGGTGTCCCGGTGCCCACAACTATAGGAGTGTCTCTTAAATGTAAGTGAAGTGTCAAATCCAGTGGAAAAAAGACCGGGGCCTTGCCACGGGTCTAATAAATAAAGTTATGTGTCTCGTCGGTTGGTAGGTGTCCAATCCGGTGTGTTGTCCAGTCCAGGTAGGTTGTCTTGTCCGGTAGGTTGTGTCAATTAGGGAGCGATGTGGGCAGTGTTATGGCGAGAGGAGCAGCAGTGATAACGCAGTGTTAGTGGGCTCCTGGTTTCCCTGCCGGGTATGCAGTACCCGCGGCTGGAGCTGCGGGCCAGTTCGCCACCTGACAGGTACGCTGAGGAGCCCACTTGTTGCTCCTCGAAGCAAGCACGTTGCTTGTGAGCGGTGAGGTGCGCTGGGGCGCTGGCGCCGCTTCTGGGCCGCTGGTCCACTCAGGCCTCGGTCAGCTGTGGTCGGCGCCGCAGCAGGTGCTGCGAACGCTGAGGTGATTTCAGCTTCTTCGGCCTGAGCCTGACTGAGGGTCCAGCGGACGCAGCTTGTGCTGCCATGCTCCCCTGTGCTGGGTAACAGAGTTCTCATCTGTGTCCCCAAGGGCCACAGAATGGACTGACAGCCCTGAATTTATAGAGCAAACTCATGATTATTCATTACCTGATTACCATATCCAAAATTCTACACAGGTGTTTTCAAACAGGTCCTCTTCTTGGCCGAAGGTGCTAGAAAAGCTTACCTTGGCCCAATCAGAGGACTCTATTTTGAACCTGCAGCCATGAATAATTCATGAGTTAGGTTACCGGGGAAACCAACTGACTCAGAGTGACTGTTGCGGGGGGGCTGCTAAATGGCAGCCTATGAGACTTTAGATTTTTCCATGTACCTGCATTGATTTTTGCACTGCCAGAGGCTTGTTTCCCCTGACACACGGGGACGATAATGCCCCAGAGATAAAAATCCCTGACAAAGTGAAGGGCCACAGTGCAGGGGTTTGGGGCAGAGAGTGGAGGTGGGCATGGTGCTGGAGCTAGGAGCACAGGAGGGAGGATGCAGGGGGTAGGAGTGCAGTGGTTGGGGCACAGGAGGGACGTGTAGGCATTAGGGGCAATGGGAGCGAGGTGCAGGGAGTGGTGGGAGGGGAATGTGGGGAGCCTATGTAACCCATGAGGGACCAGGAGCAATGGGTGGGGGCACAATGACCCCAGGAGCAGGGACACCACAATGCAAATTTGCCCACGGTGCGATTTTCCCTAAGGTCAGCCCTATGCAAGACACCAAAGAATCCCTCTCATGCAGCTGCTAGGTATTAGGTCTGTCCTCTCTTACTGCTCTAAAAAGTCCCCCTCATCCACATTCCTGAGGGGAAGCTCAGAGAGGGGGCTGCCAATCATGTGACATCCTCCTCCCCTCCTGCCACACAAATAGAGAAGCCTGCTGCCTCAGGAACTGATTGTTTGCAGGTCTTTTGCAGTTCTGCATGAAGCAGCTTTCAAACTCCCAGAGACCTGGGTCTCTGCACAGTGGTGGAGCTGAGCACCAAGGCCTAATATTCATGGGGCTGGGACACCAGCAGCCCATATAACTCACTGAATAGTAAGACTGGAAGGTCATCTAGCCTGGTTCCCTGCACTCATATCAGGAATATTTTTTATCTAGACTGTCCCTGACAGGTATTTTTCTGACATGTTCTTAAAAACCTACAAAGATGGTGTTTCAAAAACTTCTGTAGGAAAAATATGTCAGTAGTTAACCACCTGGACAGTATTTCCCAAAGTCTAACCTAAACATGCATTGCTGCAATGTAAGTCCAATACTTTTTGTCCCATTGTCAGAAATTAAGAACAATTTTTTACCCTTCTCCTTGTAACAATCTTTTAGGTATTTGAAAACTGTTATCGTATCTCCTCTCAGTCTTCTCTTTTCCCAACTAAACAAACCCAATTTTTTCAATATTCCCTCATAGGTCTTTTTTTTTTTTCCTAGACCTATAATAATCTTTGTTGTTGTTCTCTGGACATCTCCAATTTGTCCACATTTTTCCTTAAATGTGGTGTCAGGAATTGGACACAATACTCCATGTGAGGCTTAAATCAGTACACAGAAAAGTGAAGGAATTGTTTCTTGTATCTTACAACACTTATGCTGATGGAGCCAGAATGTTTTGTTTTGTTTTTTGCAACAGTGTTGACTCATTTATCTTGTGGTCCACTATGACACCTAGATTCCCTTCCACAATACTCCTTCCTGGACAGACATTTTTCCATTTTTTATGTGTTTAATGGACTGCCTCTTCCTAAGTGGATTACTCTGCGTGTGTTCTCATTGAATTTCATTCTGTTTATATTAGATCATCTGTCCGGATCATTTTCATCCTCCAGAAAAGCCATTCCCAAATTGCTATCATCCTCAAACTTTCATAACATCTCTATGCCATTATCTAAAATCATTGATGAGTCTATTGAACTGAATTGGACCCAGAACTGATCGCCACTTGTTATGCCCTTCCAGCATGACTGTGAACCATTGCTAATTACTCTCTGAGAATGGTTTTCCAACCAGTTGTGCACCTACCTTATATTAGCTCAATCTAGACTATGCTTCCCTGGTTTGTCAAATCTGACAGCGCGGGCAGAATCGCGGGGGAGAAACGACCTCCCGCTGACCCCGCACCAGCAATCCGTCGGATCCCTCACGGGGCTTCGAGCGAGGGCACAGAGGAGTCGGCAGCAGGCCCCACCAACTGGCGGTGTGCCGCTCCGCCCCTCCGCAGACCAACCCCACGCACCTCCGGCAGGGGGGCCCGGAGCACAGTGTAGATGTGAAGGGAGAGACCGGGGGAAACTGATCACTGGTAGGGCAGGAGCTGGCCTATTGGCTAAAGGGAAGGGTGAAGCACGGAGAGGAGGGTAGAATTAAACAAGGATTATATTTATTAGCACAAACAGTAATAGTCAAACTAACAATACAACAATTAAACTATAACACTATATACTAACTTATCTATAATTTAAAAACTTACAACAAATGTCATTAAGGATTCCATTGATGAAGTCTATGAGAGACTTTCCTTGCTAGACACAAGGACAAAAGGTTTAGTGAGCTCTTTTTGTTTTCTCCGGGTTACAAGGGGTAAGTTTTAGTTTGCCCCCCTCATATACCCTGGGCAACTGATTAGGTTACCCTATCGGATCCCTTGCGGACCAGCCTGACAAGGTTCCTTTCCCACTGATTCTTTCAGCGGGGATTGGAGAGGATGGGGAAAGAGAGAAACAGGAAAGAAAGGGTTATAAAGAGAGAGAGAGAGAGAGTATAACAATAAAATCCTAACTAACAAACTTTCAACTATGGGGTTGTTAAGCAGGTGTGCAGCCCCGAATAATAATTAGAAATTAGCTTTAAGCTATGTTGTGGTAAATATACCACGTGGCCCGGTTTAAGTTATAAAGTTAATATCCTGGGGCGTGGGGATTTTACGTGTCCTGTAGTTTGGTCCGTAGAAGTGGCTGCGTCCGGTGATGGAAGGCTGAGGCGGTGACAGCGAGGTCGATGGTGCTGCGCGAGTTGCAGGCTTTAGGCCTCAGTGGGAATGGGCGCAGTACCCCACCCTATTGATGGGGCCAGTTCGCCCCACTCCCCGTCTGCTCTCGGCCTGTTGTCGGCGGCTGGATCGAAGATGCCGCAGTGATTTTTTCGGCAGTCTCTGGGTGCTAAAGGGTGCGGGCGCAGTACTTCACCCTAAGGGTGAAGCCAGTTCGTCCCTCACCTGAATCACCTCAGAATACACTGCCTAAGCTCTTTTAGTGAGAGTGATTTCAAGTAAAGTGATTTCAAGTAGCCTGTCTCAGCAGAGCGGACTCTGCTGGGTGGCTGCAGCGCTGCAGGCTCAGGAGACAGGAGCTCTCCTCAGCTCAGGAGCTCTTCGCAAAGTCTTCTACTGGGCGAGCAGGTGCCGACTGGACTGGACTGACTGACTGACTCACTGGCTGGCTGACCCCCCAGTGCTGCGGGGCGCCGCCTTATATGTCCTATACTTATGAATTATTCATGAGTTCATTATCATATGAACGTTCTGAGGGGCCTGTTCTCAACCAGGTCCCTCTCCAGGAGCTACCTCACCTTGGACCAATGAGGTGCCTGGATTTTGAAATTCATGATTTGAAATGTCTGTGAGTTCAGGTTACCGGTAAAACCAACTGACACAGAGTGACCGTTACTAAGGGCGCAAAATGGCAGCCTATGTACTTTTTAGGGTCTACCTGCCCCTGTGGTGATATTAATGGCTCAAAGGCTTGTTTCCCCTGGCCCACAGGGACGATAATGCCTGAGGGATGAAAAATCCCTGACAAAATCATGCACAGGGACAAATTTAACCATTAGGTAGTGTCAGCTACAAACTAAAGCCAAAACTTCCAAAAGTAGACATCTAAAATTAGGCTTCTAAATACAGATTTAGGACTCTAACTTCAGGTACTCATTTTTAAAATTTTGTTTCAGGGGTCACTGTGATAAGGGAATATCTTTTAAAGAGACACCTTAGACTTATGCAATGGAATCATCCTTCAAAGTTGAAATTGTTTGCAGGATGAGTACAATTTTAAGTCATCTATGCTATTAAGATTAAGACAACATAGTTTTAATGGTTGTACTGATACCTTGTAACTCCTCAGTGTCTCTGATGCCTCCTGCAAGGGAAGAGAAGGAAAAGGGCTGTTGTCAAATTAACTGCAATACATAGCTTTGTATGTGTTGTGACTGCATGCACAAAGATGTTCATAGTCATTTAGATCTCCATTTTAAAAGTTGTCTTTCCTAGTAGCTCTTTGACATCTGACACAGGGTTTTCAAATGAGGAAATATTGGAGGAAAGTAACTAATAGTCATTGTTTGCTTTCTGTTTCATTATGTCAAATAGTTTGTAAATAAATGTTTTTATATTTGAATATTCTGTTTAGGTAGTGTTTTGGAAAAGTATGGAAATTAAGGTCCATAGGAGGCAAAAGCAGTGAAAATAAAGGAGCTTGAGTGCAAGAATGCTAGCTTTCTGTTTAGTTAGCTGTGCTGGTGTTCCTAGATTGTCTGGAGCTCAAGAGCCTTTCGGATTTGTGATTTTCTAAATGTGCTGCTTGTTCAACTACTTTACTGAACTTCTTTTTTTTTTTCCTGAACAAAAGGAACGTCTTTCCTGTAACTTCCTTTTGCAAGCTGGGAAAAGATTTAGGAGAACTCTTTTTGTTTTGTGATAGTATAGGCTGAATTTCTCTAATCCAGAACTCTTCTTGTCCAACAACATCCATAATCCAGCATGATTTTAGTTATCTGGATGACCACTTATCTTGGGTTTGGCCAAGTGTCCTGTGGTCCCCTAAAGTTCGTTTACAGCCACCAGTCCTGGCTCTCAGTGTTCTGTGCTGTTATTTAGCTGTAATGTACCCTTAAATGTCTTCTAAGAGCCCAGTATGCAGTAGAAATGTTGGTAGTTTGCTAGACAGCATTGACACGATCTGGTAAAACTCTCTTGTTTGGTACTGGTCGGGTCCCAAAGGTGCTGGACTAGACATGTTCAACCTGTATTTCAGTTTTTGTTGGAAATATGTATAGTTTTTTTTAATGTGCAACTTTCAAACTAAGTATGAGATTACGCTCATCCTTTTCTGTAGAATATAATCTGTGGTATTTTTAGTAACAGAGTGGTATTTTTCAGTGGTATCTTTATGTCAGTTCTGCTCTAGGATGGACATGGTGGAGCTAATTTTCATTAAATGTGATTAGCCCTTCAATTAGCTAAATGAACAATTTTTAAAGAAAATGTTTTATGCTGCAAGCACTTTACCGTTCAACCCACACACTAGGGCGACCACATTGCCCTATAGCAAATACGGAACTCCAGCCGGCAGGAATTGGGGCAGGGCTCCTGTCCCATATCAGGGCTCCTTGGCGGTGGAGGCTGCTGCTCCAAGGTGAGGCACCAGAGATGAGGGCTCTACAGCCTCCAATGGGGAGGCACCAGAAATGAAGGAGAGCGGAGGATGGAGGTTCCAGAAGCCTCCCAGCAAGGGGGAGACAGGGAATGAAGCAGGAGCTGCCTCCCTAAGGTGTAACAGCAACGAAGGGTCCTGTGGCACCTTACAGACTAACAGAAAAGTTTTGAGCATGAGCTTTCGTGAGCACAGACTCACTTCATCAGATGTACTGATGCATCTGATGAAGTGAGTCTGTGCTCACGAAAGCTCATGCTCAAAACTTTTCTGTTAGTCTATAAAGTGCCACAGGACCCTTCATTGCTGTTACAGATCCAGACTAACATGGCTACCCCTCCAATACTTGACTCCCTAAGGTGTGTGAGGCCAAGGAACGAGACAGCCTACCCGTGGAGGGGCTCCCTGTCAGTGAGAGCTGCCTCCCTTAAATGTAGGGCACCAGGGAACAAGGTAGCTGCCCTAATGTGGAGTTCACCAGCAGTGGGGGCTGCCACCATAGGGTGTCAGTGAATGGGGCAGCTGCCCCACAGAGGAGTTCCCCTGCAGCAGGAGCTGCTGCCACAAGGTGCAGAGCTCCATTTAACAGTGTAGCCACCCAGTGGAGCAGCGCCCTGGCAGGAGAGGCTGCCACCCTAATACACAGGGTGCCAGGGAACAGGAGCCCCACAAAATATGGGATAATTTGCCTATTTTCTTAAAAAAGTCAGGATGCCTGTAAGACAGCTTAAATAAGGGACTGTCCTGGGAAAAACGGGATGGATGGTCAACCTTCCACAAACACAAAATATATGCTATGAGAGGAAGGAGAATCAATACGAAGACGTGAAAGAAACCAGTTTCTTCATATTTGGTGGTAGCTCTAAGGAGACCAAATACATTTCAGTATTCAGGTGAGACAGTGAAACCAGAGTTTGGCCATGGACTTCAGTGGGGTCAGGATTTCACCCAGCATCTGTTAGGCACTTTAAGTGCTTTGATTTGTTCCAATTCATAGCAGAAAAAAAATCTGTTCACAAATACAATTATTTCCAAAGAGATTTGCACAAATAGCAGGTCTCTAACCTTACTCTGGCTGTCATTAGGTAGGCAAGTATGTTATCTAATCCTTATCTTATCTTTGGTATTTATATGACAGCAGTCAACCTAGTATCTAGGTGTGGAATTTTTATTATATAAATTCAATAAGTTTCCTTCTTGAAACTTGAATCATAGCTATGTAAGTCAGTCAGTTCTATCTGAACTTTGGCCTCAGCTTCTTTGGCTGCAGAAGAAAATGTGTCTGTAAACAATTTGAAAATTTGTTTAATGAAATAGACCTTGAAAGTTCTCAATCCATTCAGTATAGAAACAACAATCACAGTGCCTAGCACAATGGGCCCTGATCCCTGTCTGAGATCTCTGTCTGCTACCACAATGCAAATTAATACTTTTTAAAATTATTGGAAAGTCAAAAAGGACATTATATTTAAGCTGTCTATGAAGAAAGCCTTGTTTGGGAAGCTTACATACAATGTCAGAAAATAGTTGATTTTTATCTTGAATTGAGAAAATCAAATTGTTTAGATGTGATGGCATCTCTAAAACTGTATACTTATCTTAAAAATATAATAGACATAGATTCAAAAACAAATTTGCTGTGATTGTGTTTCCACACTTTTTGTGATTTCTTTCCATTGATGTACTAGTGAATATGTTCGGTAGGATTAATGTTCCTTGAAAAAGTTTATTTAAGCAACTGTTTGTGAATGTATACAGTGAGTGAATCTGAAATTCGAAGTGTAAGTATTCACACTGGAAGCCTGCATCTAAGAGATACATTAATCCAAGTGATAAAAAGAAACAAAACCATGTGATCTATATATCACCCAAAAGTAACACTTTCTTAAATTTCAAAAATTTAAAAAATACACAAAGTGCTCAAAATTGACATTCTACGCACAGTCTAAGAATTGTACATTTTGAATAAATGATACATTTGTGCAAATTGTGAACTATTTTTGGACAGTTTATGGCTGGAATAAAATTGATTCACTTAGTTGTAAGCAATTTAATGATTAATGCGGCAATCCAAGACTAGTTATAGTTTTGCAAGTATAAAGAGAGTTTTATAAATTGGAATAAATAAATTAATTCAACTATTCCCTGTCACTTCAAAAATATTAACTCCTAAATAACCTTCCCTCCCAACAGTCTAGTGCAACAAGTCATCATATTCATCACTGATTTCTTCAAGGATAAGTTTTCACTCATGGTTATTTACATACAGTATTGCACTGATGAGCACAATATTGAACTGTGGTACGGATAGATTGACTAATTTAGGCCATGTGATCTAGTCATGTTCAACATAGCAAACACTCCTGTCATGACATCACTGAAGCCTTTATCTTTCCCATGCAGATTGGATAATTCATTGAATTAATCTTTCTTCACAGTCATTCGAATGGGTGATGAATAATATCACATTTGACTCTGTTGTGTTGCCAACAACTTTAGAAAATTCCTTCTGCCACGTTCCACTTCAATATTATGTTGATGGAGATGGGCTTTGTTACAGAAACACCAATTTTTACTAACAATCCCTTAGCCAATATTGTTGGTTACCCAAGCTAGCCTTTTATTCATCTTAATTCACTCTCCAATAACACAGAAAGTTCAGACTCTCATCATTTGTGCTATATCTTAGCCTCACTCAGAGACCACACCAATGCTGCCAGCTGCCAGCAAAGACTTTGATTCCTCCATCACTTGCATATGAAGTCACTTCAAAGTTTAATAATTTCAGCGACTTAAAATAACGTTTGATTAATCATTGATGGTCAAGAAGTGGTTTCAGACATACACCTGTGCCAAATTACTTGTCATCTGGATCTGCTCATCCTGTTTTTATGCACACTGGCATCCTTGTCTCTTTATTCCATTCCCTTTATGTCAATACTCCCCCTTCAAAGGATATTGAAGCCAGGTATAGCCTAATCTATATGCTGAAAAGTCTGATCCACTTTCAATTTTTCTGAGATTCAGTCATGCTTAAAAAGAACAGTAACTGAGTATTTCTGTTAAAATAATCATCTATAAAATATTTGACATTGTAAATACCAGCAGTATTGTCATTAGACATCAGAATTAACATAATGTTTGTAGAACTGGTAACACATTGATGCTGTCTTAGAGTCTGCACACTCAATATAACCGCAGTGCATTGCTTCATTTTTGTGAATCTTTTTGCAGGGGAAGGTTAAAATCCACACAAAGTCTTCAGAAGTTGATGAGTCACCAGAAACTCTTGGCTGGTCACCATGTGGCCCTCTGGTTGCTCACCACAGGAATAGCATGCCCTGTCCTCTGATTTATCACATCTTCTCCCAAAGAGAAACAGGGAGCTCCTTTTTGCCACATCATTTATTTTGAAATAAAAAAAGAACAAGTTAAAAACCATTTGGAAAAATTAGATGTCTGCAAGTCACCAGGGCCTGATGAAATGCATCCTAGAATCCTCAAGGAGCTGATAGAAGAGGTAGCTGAGCCGTTAGCTCTCATTTTTGGAAAGTCATGGGAGACAGGAGAGATTCCAGAAGACTGGAAGAGGGCAAATATAGTGCCCATCTACAAAAAGGGGAATAAGAACAACCCAGGAAATTACAGGCCAGTAAGCTTAACTTCTGTGCCAGGAAAGATAATGGAGCAGGTAGTTAAGGAAGTCATCTGCAAGCACTTGGAAGGTAGTAAAGTGATAGGGAACAGCCAGCATGGTTTTGTAAAAAACAAATCATGTCAAACCAACCTGACAGCTTTTTTTGACACGATAACGAGACTCGTAGATAAGGGAGAAGCAGTGGATGTGGTATACCTAGACTTTAGTAAAGCATTTGATACGGTCTCGCATAATATTCTTATCGACAAACTAGGCAAGTCCAACTTAAATCGCGCTGCAATAAGGTGGGTGCATAACTGGCTGGCTAATCGCACCCAGAGAGTAGTTGTTAATGGTGCTCAATCCAGCTGGAAAAGCATAACAAGTGGGGTTCCGAAGGGGTCTGTTTTGGGACCAGTTCTGTTCAATATCTTCATTAATGATTTGGATATTGGCATAGAAAGTACGCTTATTAAGTTTGCAGATGATAGCAAGCTGGGAGGGGTTGCAACTACCTTGGAGGATAGGGTCATAATTCAGAATGATCTAGATAAATTAGAGAAATGGTCTGAAGTAAACAGGATGAAGTTTAATAAAGATAAATGTAAGGTGCTGCACTTAGGAAGGAATAATCTGTTTCACACATACAGAATGGGAAAAGACTGTCTAGGAAGGAGTACAGCAGAAAGGGACCTAGGGGTTCTAGTAGGTCACAAGTTAAATATGAGTCAACAGTGTGATGCTGTTGCAAAAAAAGCAAACATGATTCTGGGATGCATTAGCAGGTGTGTTGTGAACAAGACATGAGAAATCATTCTACCGCTCTACTCTGCGCCGGTTAGACCTCAGCTGGAATATTGTGTCCAGTTCTGGGCACCCCAATTCAAGAAAGATGTGGAGAAATTAGAGAAGGTCCAGAGAAGAGCAACTAGAATGATAAAAGGTCTGGAGAACATGACTTATGAAGAAAGGCTGAAAGAATTGGGCTTGTTTAGCTTGGAAAAAAGAAGATTGAGGGGGGACATGATAGCGGTTTTCAGATATCTTAAAGGGTGTCATAAGGAGGAGGGAGAAAACTTGTTCTTCTTGGCCTCTGAGGAGAGAACAAGAGGCAATGGACTTAAACTGCAGCAAGGGAAGTTTAGGTTGGACATTAGGAAAAAGTTCCTAACTGTCAGGGTGGTCAAGTACTGGAATAAGTTGTCAAGGGAGGTTGTGGAATCTCCCTCGCTGGAGATATTTAAGAACAGATTAGATAGATGTCTATCAGGGATGGTGTAGATAGTGGTCGGTCCTGCCGTCGGGGCAGGGGCCTGGACTCGATGACCTCTCGAGGCCCCTTCAGGTCCGAGTGTTCTATGATTCCATGATTAAGATATCCTCACTTTGTAGTGTTTGAAGAACTTACTCTAAAGCTATTAGTACAACCACTCTTCTTTTTTTGAGTATAATAGTCAAGTTTCCCATACAAATTGTATTTGTTTTCATTTTCTTCTCTGAGTGTCAGAACCATATAATTCTATTGAATGCAAAGTTCATTATGTAACTAATTCAAGGGCAAGAGTTATTGGCATTTCACTCGTATTAGTCCTCTGTTTAGGCGTCACATTCTGGATAGTTCCAATAACTAAAATGCCGTGTGGTGATTGCATTTCTCAGTGGAGCTGGTAGCTTCCACAGCCCCCTGGGCAAAGTGGAGGGGGCCTGGCTCCATGCGGCCAGAAGAGTTGAGGCCTCAGGCAGAAGGGGAAGGGCAGGGAGTAGCCAGTCCTACTTTTCAGCATCCCTCCCTCCCACCATCAGGGCTCTGGTGGTGATTTAAAGGGACTGAGACTCCAACATTGCCACTGCTGCAGCGTTTGACTTGCTGGGTCCCAGGGCAGCTACCTCCCTTTGTTTTCCCCTCCTGCCCATCGGTGGGCTTGTCATCTGTCAAGAAGCATGGATAGATGAATAGCTTTGCCCACTGTGATTTAGTATACCTACAATATAAGAAATCCAAGATTCTAAGACTAAGCAAGTTCACATGCAGGGGATTGATCAAGCTTTATTGCTACTGTTTATAGACATTATGGCCATGTCTACACTTACCCTGAACTTTGAAGGTTGTGATGAATATGCAGCACTTCATTAGGCTAATTCTCTCCCATGGCAACTTTGAAGTGCTGGCATGCACTTCATTAGTAATATCCCATCACCCTGATTACCATGCCCCCTTCAAAGTTTGGGGTAAGTGTAGACATAGCCTTAGAATTATATTCTCCCTTTTATTGATTTTACACAGACATATCTCCACTGACTTCAGTGAGTTATTAATATATATTTCACATATATGCCCCTGTAACTTAGACTTGTCAAATCAGTGCAAATTTCAGTGTTGTAAAGAGATGTGTAGTTAAGGCAGTGAATGTTTGTGTGTAGACAAATATAAATTAGAAGCTTATATCTATTAAACTTTAATCAGTTTCTTACTTATGCAAACTACAGCAGAACAGACCACTCTAAATTGGTTTTTAAATCAGCTTTAGCAAGTGGCAGCTCTTTCTCATACAGATAGATCCTTAGGGCTTGTCTACACTGGCATGACACTGTGCTGTAACTTTCTCTTTCAAGGGTGTGAAAAAGCACTCTCCCAAGCACAGCGAGTTGCAGCACTGTAAAGCGCTGGTGTAAAAAGGCTCCCAACGCTGTTAGCTACTCCTCTCATGGTGACAGCTTATGTAGAGTTCTTCCCGTGACCACACTGCCAATTTAAACCACTGCTGCACCTGCACTTTAATGTTTGAAGTGTACACAAAGCCTTAGATTATTATAACCTGTATCACTTGGCTCTAGTGATGGATATATGCTTGATAGACTAGTGAAAGGAGTTCTTTGAGAATGCGGTTCAGGGAGATAGTATGTTCTCAGTTTTGTAAGGGTACCGGTAAATGAAGCTGAATAAATTCTGGTGGCTGCCCAATGGAGCCAGTGCCACTACGTCAATCTTGAGGAGTTTGGTAACAGGTTTTGACTGGACTATTTTCTTTAAGGACTGAGCCTTTTCCATGGAAATCTGGAAGTAACTCATTTTGTCACACATTAGCTACGTCTACACGGGTATGCTACATCAAAATAGCTTATTTCGATGTAGCGAAATCGAAATAAGCTGTTTCGATGAATAGCATCTACACGTCCTCCAGGGCTGGTGCCGTTGACGTTCAACGTCGACGTCGGGCAGCACTACATTGAAGTAGGCACTGCAGGGGAGCGTCTACACACCACAGCGACCCACATCGAAATAAGGGTGCCAGAAACAGCTGCAGACAGGGTCACAGGGTGGACTAGCACTTCTGGGGCAACAGCAAGCCGTTCCCTTAAAGGGCCCTTCCCAGACACACTCAGCCTGCACAGCATACAGTCTGCAGAGCCACAAGCGCACACACCCTGTGGAAGCAGCATGGACCCCCAGCAGCAGCAGCAGCAGCAGCAGCAGCAGCAGCAGCCAGAGGTCCACACACCTGCCCCTGCAGGAGCAGTGCTTGCTCTGCTTAGTGCCATGCAGGAGGCAGCTGATCATCTTTTATTTGTGGAAGAGGAGCTGCCCCCAGGGGATGAGGAAGCAGCCCCAGACCTTGCTGCCCTCCGACATCCACCCCCCCGCCCCCGCCGCACACACCGCCAGCTGTGGAGCTACCCCATGAGCACGGACTGGTGGGAGCGGCTGGTGCTCGGCAAGTGGGACAACGACCGCTGGCTCCAGAATTTCCGGATGAGCTGGCAGACATTCCTGGAGCTCTGCTAGTGGCTCACCCCTGCCTTACGGCACCAGGACACCTCTGTGCGACGTGCCCTCACCGTCGAGAAATGGGTCGGCATCGCTGTCTGGAAGCTGGCCACTCCAGACAGCTACCGATCCATAGGGCAGCAGTTCAGTGTGGGCAAGGCCACCATCGGGGCTGTCCTCATGGTGGTAAGAGGACCTGGGGGGGCCCCTCAGGGGAGCCCGGGGATGGAGGGCCAGACACACCCTGCACACCCCTCACTGGTGCTCTCTCATGTTCTTCCCCTGCAGGTCGTTCATGCAATCAATGCCCTCCTCCTCCACAGGCTCATGCAGCTTGGGGACCCGGATGCTGCCATCTCGGGGTTTGCCAGCCTGGGCTTCCCAAATTGCTTTGGAGCTCTGGATGGGACCCATATCCCCATCCGTGCCCCAGAGCACAGCGGAGGACGCTTCCTCAATAGGAAGGGATACATTCCGTGGTCCTTCAGGCCTTGGTTGACAGCCAGGGCCGCTTCCTGAACATTTATGTTGGCTGGCCTGGCAGCACCCACGACGTCCGGGTATTCCGGAATTCGGGCCTGTGCCGCCGGCTGGAGGCAGGGACCTACATCCCCCAGTGGGAGATCCCTGTGGGGGACACCACCATGCCCCTCTGCATCGTCGCAGACACGGCGTACCCCCTCCGGCCCTGGCTCATGCACCTTTACACGGGCCATGTCACAGCCAGCCAGGAGCAGTTCAACACGTGCTTGAACCATGCACGTCAGGTGGTCAAGCGCACTTTCGGCCACCTCAAAGGGCGCTGGAGGTGTCTCCTCACCCGCCTGGATGCAGGCCTCACCAACATCCCCCAGGTTGTGGGCATGTGCAGCGCACTCCACAACCTGGTGGAGAGCAAGGGAGAGGCCTTCTTCCAGGGCTGGGCTGTGTAGGCTGGCAGGGCCGACATCCAGCCACCTGCTGCCCCCAGTCACCAGGTCGACCCTGAGGGGATCCGGGTCCGGGAGGCCCTGCGGGCCCATTTTGACCAGGCTGCGGGGTGAACACTGGCAGGGCCAGCTGTGCACGAGCCACCCACTGAACCCCCCCATCCTCCACAACGCTCCCTGCTCCCACGCCCACACCACAGAGCACCCGAGAGCACACCCCCCTCCCACTTTTCTTTGAAATAAATGGAAATGTTGTTTCAAACCAAATAGTGCAACCTCTTATTAATAACATAGAAAAAAAGGGGGGGACTATTTACATGGGGGACAGCTAGCAAAACAGGGGTCCAACAAAAACTATATACAAATGGGGGATATGTACAAAAGGAGGGGGCGCGTCCTTGGCCCCGCACCCTAATGTCCAGTGCCCGGTGTTGGAGGGCGCGACCCTCACCTTGGCCGGAGCCCTGGGCGAGGCTGGGTGGGGGCCGGGAGAACCGGCAAATACGGCTGGCCAGTGTCCACAGGCCCATGGTCCCCCTTGGCGGCAGCCCCCAGGGTGGCTGACGGTGGAGGGATGGCAGGCGGAGCGGTGGGTGGAGCGGCAGGTAGCACAGCGGGCAGAGCAGTGGGCAGAGCGGCAGGCGGCGCGGCGGGGGGACCAGGTGTTGTGCTATGCGCTCAAAGGTGCGCATGAAGGCCCCCCAAGCCTCCTGGCACCAGGCCAGCGCTCGCTCTTGGAGCTCCAGCCGCCACTCCGACACCTCCGGCTGACGCCGGAGGGTTGCGAGCAGCTGGGGGTCCGTGGCCGTCCGCGGGTGGCTCCGCCGTCGGCCTCATCCTGGGGCCGGTTGGTGCTCCGCCGAGGGGCTGGCCTGCTGGGATGGCCCCGGTGGGCTCTCTGGGACGAGGGACACCTCGCCAGCGCTCTCCGGGCCCTCTGATGGTGCAGCTGCGGAACAGAGCGGGGGGAAGAAGAGTGGAGACAGCCATTAGTGTGGGCCCTGACCTGTGGCCCTTGTCCCCCCACCCCTCTGCTGCTGGTTGCCCATCCCCATCCCCAGGAGATGCTACTTCTGATGATGGGTGTCCCCCCCCCGTCCCCATGGGGGACCCTAGGTTCTGCTCCCCTCATCCCCAGGGATGGGGCATAGCACTGTCCTGCTGGGGGGCAGGGGCTGATGCACTCTTCTGAGGGACATGCCACTGCTGTCCTTGGGGCCATGGTCATCTGGGCATGTGGAGGGCCCTGGTCATGTCTCTTGTCCCCGCCCCTTAACCCCAGGGGTGTGCACCGGGGGGGTACATACCTGACGGTCCGCTACCATGGTTGGGGGACACCCACTGGGCGGACGCCCTGCTGGAGCTCCGGGACGGGAGGGCAATGCGGAGCCCCCCGTTGCTGGAGGAGTCCCCCTCCTCCCCCTCCGGCATCCCAGGGGAAGGCTCCTGGGGGGGCCTCTGGGGTTCAGGGCTTGCGTCCAGAACGGACTCCATCTCCGGGGCCTGCTGGGGCTTGTTGGCCGATGTATCAAGAGCGGCCGGGGGGGAGGAGGTGTACCGGGGGCCCAGGATGGCCCTGAGCTCCCTGTAAAAGGGGCACATGGTGGGGGTGGCCCCAGATCGGCTGGCCGCATCCCAGGGCAGGGTGACCCCGGGCAGCCAGGCCCTCGGCCAGCTGAGCGAACGCATCCGCGTTCCGCCAACGTTGAAGTAGGGCGCTATTCCCATCTCCTGTTGGGGACAGCGACTTCGACGTCTCGCCGCTTTACGTCGATTTCAACTTCGAAATAGCGCTCGCCACATGTAGACGTGGCGGGCGCTATTTCGAAGTTGGCATGGCTACTTCAAAGTAGCCGGCTCATGTAGACGTGGCTATTGTTCCTCAAAATCTGGAACATATTTGTAGGGGGTAAATCCCAAAAGAAAGAACTGAACTAAAGTATTCTTTCCAGCAGATCTTAAATTTTTATTTTACAAGGGTTTCATAAGGATTTATGAATAATTATAGCTTCCTAAAGATTCAGGCTTTGGACATTGTAGCTGTCAAAATGCTAAACGCAGAGACCTGTGGGTAGTCTACAATCCTACATCCTATGTGTAGAATTTTGTCACTGTAAAGTCTAGCTTGTATGTGTGGGTCCTCAGAAATGCATATAATAGGGGGATTACTTCTGATTTCCTGTTGGTGCTTTTTCAAGCCTTTCCAATTTGGCTTTTCTTCAGAATCTACACTGAGTATTCTATATGCAGGTCTTGTATGTCTGTGCTCAAGAAAATAACCACGCTGCACATGTAAGTGGGAGTGGGGCATTTTCTGGCTTGCAGGGCCATGGGTTATAGTGCTTTAAGGGCTTGGGGTGAGAGAGAGGCACAGAAGTTGATGTAAATGTGAACTGGGTCAGCATGGTGGCACTGACTCATCCCAACGAAGGACCAAAGGGCTGGGGACTTGATAAAGGGCAAGCATGGTGCGAGAAGTATCTTTTCTCCAAACCACATGATGCAGCACCCTCCCCACCTTTGAAAGTGGCAAGATACCAGGTTGGTCAGGACCCGCTGTGGGGATTGTGCTAGCCACTCCTTTCTTGAGGGGCTGGGAGGCAGTTTTTCCCTCATAGGTACATTGGCCAAGGTGACTTCACCTTCCCCACAGAAGGTTTGAGGAGGCTTTGTTATGCTGAGTAGGAAAAGGGGTTAGGCTATGATTTTGCAATTCGTTACATAAGTGTGAGGTGGGAATTCAGTACAAATGATACAGTGACCTGATAAATGGCTTGGAAAAGGACTTAAAAGAGCAGAATATGGTGGGATGGGTGTCCCTTCATAGTTCCTGTGACTGACAAAATAGGGAGACACCCCCTTCCTTTATATCCCACTTTAACCTTTAAATGGTGGGGCAGGAGTGGGTGTAAGTTCTGAGCAATGGGTTAGCTGGTGGCCAGAACTGAAAAAGCAGGGAGCAATATCAATTCAAATGAGAGGATGAACACTATTATTAATTGTCTGCTGTGTTGTTGTAGCTGTCTTGATTCCAGTATATGAGAGATGTGGAATGGGTGAGGTTTATTGGACCAACTTCTGACAATCAGTTCTACCACTGGGAAGTTGCCCAACAGTTTGCCATTCAACTGATAATCTACTTAAGGTGTATGTTTAATAAAAGAATATTTTAAAAACTCACTTTTTAAATTTATTTTAAGCATAAAATAAATTATATTCCAGATACAATGGGTGTTCATGGAACTGAATTTGTCTGGTGATCAAATTACAACTAATTTTAAGAGAGTAGATAGCTCATCTTCAGTGTGATTAAAATGAAAAGATTTTAGATGAGACAAAGCCTATTTGTTCAGGGATTGTAATATTTTGGACTACCTTGACTTTTGGTGAAAGTCAAGAAAGAGGGATTGAACACTAAAGCTACATTTACACTACAGTGATCTGTGGACAGAAATCACTGTTGAAAGAGATTTCCTGACAAAACCTCTGTCAACAGAGTGCGTCCACACACAAAAACCAGTGAAGAGAATGCTCGGCACTGTCACCAGGCCGGCTGGACTGTCCAGTTGCTCTCTTGACAAAAGAAGCACCTGGAAGCACAACAGACAGGGCTGCCCATTATTCTGGATACCCAGTCTTTTGAAAGAAGCACCCCCAACCCCCAGAGAATCCACACAGCTTTTTTTTTTTTTTTTTTTTTTTTTTGACAGAACCTGTCAACAGCAACATTTTGCCTCATGGCTGCAAGGCAGAATGCTGCCAGCGAAAGTGAAGAGTTTTGTCTACAAACTGTCAACAAAGTGCATTTTGTGTGTGGACCTTCCATCAGATTTGTCAACAAAATTGGAGTTTTGTCAGCAAAATTTGCTAGTGTAACCGTAGCCTAGCAGTAATGCTTCTGCAAAAGTCATCCTCAGCAGTCACAGCTTTACTTGTTAGTGGAAAGAGTTTGAGAGTATGTTAGCTAAAAATAGGACCCAGAATAATTGAGTTGGATGAAAAGCCCCTCCCTTTCCTGGATTGTTGGGCTGTAGCTTGCAAATGTATGTTTAAAAATAAGGTGAGAAAGAGACCATTTTTCCTATATAAAAAGGATATATTACTCAAACAAAAAATTGAAATCTGTACTATAATTTAATGGTTGTATGCACCAAGTCAAAATAATCACCATGCAGTACTACATTTTTGCTTCTATGCTCCATTTTACTGAAGTCTTCATAGGTTTTTGAAATACCCATTTTCCTCATATGTTGATTAGTAACAGAGAGAAAGCCATGATAGTTTATATACTATCAAAACAAGAAAAGCCGTAAAGTAGCACTTTAAAGACTAACAAAATAATTTATGAGGTGAGCTTTCATGGGAGCTTTCTGTCCCCCAAAAGCTCACCTAATAAATTATTTTGTTAGTCTTTAAAGTGCTACTTTACTGCTTTTTTGTTTTGATTTCCCTCATAGCTACTTCATCCTGTGGGTCAAACTTTGATCTGATGTTGAATTTTTCAAAAGCTGCCTGCATTGCAAGATTTCAGCCAACTTGATTTTGCAGGTTTAATTTAAATATTGGTTCCGTTTTGAAGTCTGTCATGTCGGTGCTAGGGAATAAGGGGATTTCAAAATGTGTGGGGTCCTTTCGAAAAGAACCCCTCTGTAGCTGCACCATGCTACGTGTATTTGGAAGCGGCGCTTTTGAAGCACCGCGGCTGGAAGCGTGTGAATGCTAATGAGGCGCTGAATATTCAGTTCAGCACCTCATTAGTATCCTTCAATTTGGCCATTACCATGGCCATTTCGAAGTTTTGCCAAATGTAGCCACAGCCATAGGGTTTCGCTGTGTTTACTGATTTAAAAAATTGTAAATTCCTTTGGGCACTTAATAAGAAAAATATCTGTGGTGATTCCATGGGAAACACAAAACACTATTATATTTCCTGAAGAAATGAGGCAGAATGTCCTTTGTCATTAACTTGAAAATAAAAACAATTTGTGGTTTACAAATCTCTTGGTGAAATCTGTTTCTGAAATGTCTCTGTATATAAAACTGAGACCTCCCACACCCTGTGTTGTTATTTTTACCATGCTTTCATGTTCCCAAAATTTTTATCACCCAGGTTAATATTAATGAGGTTTTTTCCCCAAATGCAGAAAGTATATACAATTGGAAAATATGCAGCATCTCTTTGTGCAAATGCTCATTTTCAGAAGGCAAAAACACAGTTTTGAGAATTAGTCAGGTGCAGGAGGCAACTGCTTCGTTCTCCTTCCTTTACAAACTTGCACATTCTGAGATAACTCAGTAGACAAACTATGAAGTGGCAAATTTATTTTCCTGTCAATTATTTTAGATCACATAATCTCATTTACAAACTTGAGCTTGCAGAGCATTTTAAAAATATTCCTGACACCAGTATACCTAATGTTTGTTTTGGGGTGCTAAGCAGATATTTAGTTCTGTCCAATCAATGCCATTTAGAAGAGAATGTACTTATGTGTTAATCACCTGCTGGGTGGTGGTGGGAATCTATCCTTTGATCAAAGGAAGAAATACTGGTTTTACTTTACATCCTGTCTCTCTCACTCTCAACTTGGCCATAGCTGGAGGGATTCATTTCAGGACTTTTCTTTATTCCTAGTATTTTGTTACTTCTTGCATACCACCACCCAAGGCATCAGGACTAAAACCAAACACTCTTTGTGGAGCACCGGCATGACAGACTTCAAAATGGAAACAATATTTAAGTTAAACCTGCAAGATCAAGTTTGCTGAAATCTTGCAACACAGGCAGCTTTTGAAAAATTCAACATCAAATCAAAGTTTGACTGGCAGGGTGAAGTAGCGATGAGGGAAATGGGTATTTCAAAAACCTACGAAGCCTTTAGTAAAATGGAGCGTAGAAGCAAAAATGTAGTGCTGCATGGTGATTATTTTGATTTGGTGCATGCAACCATTAAATTGTAGTACAGATTTCAATTTTTTGTTTGAGTAATATATATTTTTGTATAGGAAAACTGGTCTCTTTCTCAGCTGAGGGGAATAAGGGGATTTCAAAATGTGTGGGGTCCTTTCAAAAAGGACCCCTGTGTAGCCACGCCGAGCCATGCATGTTTGAAAGCAGTGCTTTCAAAGCGCCGCGGCCGAAGTGTGCACATGCTAATGAGGTGCTGAATATTCAGGTGAACACCTCATTAGTGTTCTTGAATTTAGCCATTAGCATGGCCATTTTGAAGTTTTGACGAAGTGTGGCCACAGCCTAAGGCAATAGCTCTGTAAGTTATAGTGTATTTATATGTATTTTCATATTTTCCTTATGCATAGCAGACTTCTCACATAAGCTACTTCTATACTTGCATTCCTCTTCTGCAAGAGACATGCAAATAAGGGGAATTGAAAATGCAAATCAGGTGCACATTTACATAGCTGGTACCTCATTTACATATTCCTTTTTTTGAAAGAGCTTCTTTCTAAAGAAAAAAAGCAGTGTAGACGCTGCTTTTTTAGAAATAAACTCCATCTTCGAAAGAACGCTTCTTCCTGAAACAATATAGGAAGAAGGTTTCTTTCGAAGATGGGGTTTATTTTCAAAAGAGCCACATCTACACTGCTTTTTTCTTTTGAAAGAAGCTCTTTTGAAAGGAGAATATGCAAATGAGGTGCCAGATACATAAATCTGCACCTCATTTGCATTTTTGATTTCCCTCATTTGCGTGACTCTTTCAAAAGAGTAATGCAAGTGTAGACACAGCTATAACAGAAGAAAACAGCAGAAATGTAGCACTTTAAAGACTAATAAAATGATTTATTTGGTGATGAGCTTTCATGGACAGACCCACTTCATCAGAGCAAGCAATGTAAGAAAGTATCAAACTGAAAAAATAGTTGTATTTTGCAAGGTGATTTGCATTTTATTATGACCTATGTAGCTTTGGTCAAGTTGCACAAACAGGTCAGGATTCACACTGAAAACACAAATTCATGATTTTGCATCTGAAAATAACTATTTCAGCAAAAAGGTGAAAATAAATCAAAATTCTATGTGTAAATATGCAAAACGCTGTGAAACAAATATTGCAAATTTCTCATAGCTCTCTTGTTCAGTTTGGGTCCCTTATGTAGTGGATGAAATTATATTTTAAACTTTTCTCACTAACGTATTTCAGTTTAGGACCATGGTGTACCCAAAGGCATGCAGTTTGCTCTAGTGTATGTGGAAATTTCAAAGGCAAATTTGCCACCTCAATAATTTCTCCGTTGACACCCTTCTTGATAAGAATTCTTCCTATCACCTTTCCCTCTTTTGAAGCCTTGTAGGTGAAAACCTGATTCTACTGAAGGTAATGGGAGTTCTACTTCTGACTTCACTGGGTTCAAGATGTCACCCTGTGACTCTAAAAAATAAAAAATCTGCCTTGAACAATATTGTCCCTAGTTCAGTGGTTTTGAAGTGACATCAAGTACATTTCAGAATCTGACTGATTGAGCATTGGGCTGATGATAAAGTCCAATTAGTGATAGAAATCTTATCAATTGGTCATTTCCCTTTTCCATAGATCATACTGACCTTTTTCTTTAACACTTTTCAACCAGCTGCAAAAATTCTTATGCATCCCAGACTTTCATTTTTGATTCAGTCACACATTTCTATTTGGAATACTTGATTTTAGGGAAAGATTTCAGTAAGTAAAGTAGAGAATTACTTTCAATAATGAAAGCAGTTGTAGCATTATACCTCAAGGCACGTGATAGTGAATCAATGTATTTCATTATACAGCCACACTCAAGAATGCAAAAGAAGATGAACTGGTGGATCATATCTTATATATATGTCATATTTATACTGGTATCAGAAGTCCTTAAAGTGCTTTGCAAACTGTTTGCATACATTGCAGAAGCTTTATAAACTGCAGAAGGTACAGACCAACATTTTAAATGAGGGTCCCTACTGCTAATCACTAAAACCTATATTTATATGTTTAAATGAAAATGGCCTGCTTTTAGAGGCACTGAGCATTTATCTCCTAGGCTGAAAATTAGGCATGTTCATTTTGGTGCCCATATATAGATTAGGAACTTAATTTCAGGCACTCAAATCTGGCTATTTTGGCCATCATCCCCCAGTAAAATGCAGCTATCTTTGGGATGGTGGTGGCAAAAAGGCATACAAAACAAAATTTGTGGCAAAGAAAATTTGACAAAGGACACTACCATAAACCCCTGGCTTTTACAAAAAGGACCTTGTAATGTTCTCTTTAACATGTATTTACTGACATGTTGCCTTTGGTGTAATTAATGTTGTCTTTTGTGCTATAGCTATTGCGAGGAGCTATGGAAACATAGTTGTTAGGATAGTATTTTATCATCCAAGGTATAATTTAAATATAACTCAACCAGCCCAAAGTACAGTTTTGCTTGTAATAAGCCCTTACTAACAATAGTAAACGAGAATATTTCTGCTGTTACCTTCAAACTGCACACAGTCTTCTTAAAATAGTCATTGGATTGCAGAACTACACAAAACCTCTTTGGTTAAAAAAATTGCATCATCAGATTCTAGAATCATACGAAGTAAAGAAATCTTGGCTAAAAATGGAACACAAATGCCTGTGTGCAGAAATAGAATATGAAAATTGCGTAATTTTTTTTAAGTTTTGCAACTGCTAATGGAAACTTCTTTTGGAGTTTGTCTTTTGCATTAAGACCAGCAAAAATGCAGCACAGTCTCCTTCATTTGATATTATGATGGAAGTTTAGCACACTGCAATCTTAAGAAAAACAAATATTGTTTGTCAAATAGTTACTTACCACTAAGAAAAATAAGACTTGTAGACTGAATTCACCATATTTGGGGGAAGGATATATCTGAGAAAATAATGCAAAATTTATGAAAATATTGTGAAATAAAAGTGTACCTTAAACATGTTTTTGCATTGTCTATATTTTCTTCACAAACAGGCTTAAAGATTTCCAAACCAACTAAAATTATTTTGGTGGGCATCTCAATGATTAATGATCAGGTAGCTTCAATAAAGGTGCTTTATTTAGTGACAGGCAAGAAGAGGAGAGGGAACCTTAACAAAACGTGTTGAGATGCAGTCAGAATGGTTTGTTCTGTGTGGTTTAGATTGCTTTTGTGCTAGTAGGAAAGATTCTTTCCTATCCAATGTACTATTTGTGTTGCTTTGTGGTATCAACTTCAAGGATCAGTTCCACTGAGATACAGATAAAGCCTCTTCTATTATACAGGTTTGTGAAGCACCAGCAAGTGTTCTGACACTTGCCCATGATGTAGTGTCACAACTGCCAATCATTTGGTACCATAAGTAGGCAGGCACTGTCATGATTGTCTTTAGGGTAAATTCTTGTTTATATTTCCTATACAAAGAGCCTATAGTTGTTATTACACCTGCTAGTGTTCAGTGTCAGTGGCCTCTCACCTCACGCACAATGAAGCGCGCATTTTTTTAAAACAGTCAAACTGACATCAAGTCCACTGAAATGTGATGCATTTGTCCTGCACAGCCACCTTTCATTTAGAGACTACTCCTACTACTACTATAATAATAGTAGTAATAATAATAATAAATAAAAGATCAAGCAAAGGATTCACAAATGTAAATGGCCTCTGGAAATTGCATTTTAAATTTACATGTGTCATTCATTTATAATTGCATTTGATTGAGTCTTCCTTTACAAAAATAGTTGCTATAAGGTACATAGTACCCTCTTTACTGCATGTGTTTGATTGCATCTGTTTTGCATGAAGTTGTTATATATATTTCAGCTGCCAAATACAGTGTCACAAGCAATAAATAAATAAAACACTAAAATGTTCTAAAAGCATGTTTTGCCCAGATGCTTCTTTGAAATACTGGATTAAAACATAAAACTAAGGTTTAAACTATAAGCTTGAAACTCACAGGAAATGTCACACAAGAAAGCCATATGACTGGGAGGTGCCTCCCTACGGCTAATACATGAAATCAAATACATACATATTTGACTTGTAGCACTTGAAAGGTGCACCGCCTCCCTGTCCCCAAGCCAAAAATTTTAATTGCTAAATGAAGTGTCCCCTCATGCCCCTCCGTGTTTCTCTGAGTAGTCCTTCTGAACTCCCTCCCTTTGCAGGTACTAATTGCCTATGACACAGAATATTAAATGTACATTTTGTAATCTATAGTACATTAAGGTATATTTTTTCTTTATCATTTATCTGGTCAACTGAAACAAATGGACAACTAAACATAAATGAGTAATGTAAAGGGTTGTTTGTCCAGACAGTGGTCAATGGAATTCCAGTAATTGTTAACTTGTGTCAGCTAGAAGTGGGTAGCTAATGGAAACGTATATTCATCTAATACTTGTGAAATATTTACAATTTTAAAAATTGGGTGAAATTTGTCACATTATTTAATGACTATTCTGTGACCAGCTATAACTGCCTCACGGTTGCATCTGTCACATTAGTGGATGCGCAGGTTTATGAGGGCACTATGATATGGCTAATGTGGTTAGGAGTATGAAGTATATCAGATGGCATATATCACATTAGTGGATATGCAGGTGTATGAGCCTTGATGGTCTGGCTAACCACATCAGCCACAACATAAGGGGCTCATATACCTGCACATCCACTAATGTGATATATACCATCATGTGCCAACAATGCCCCTCTGCCATGTACTTTGGACAAGCCGGACAGTCTTTGTGCCAAAGGATGAATGGACGTAAATTTGACATCGGGAATTGGAATACACATAAACCTATGGGTTGAACACTTTAACCTCCCTGGATATTCAGTAATGGATTTAAAAGTAGCTATTCTTCTACAAAATAATTTTACCACAAATTTACAGAGGGCAACATCTGAACTGGAGTTCATTTGTTAATTTTACACACTGTGGCAAGGATTCCTCTTACCCTGACTATGATTCAGGTTAGTCTCTTTGGTCTTTCCAATCTCTCACCCCTTTTCTCCTAGGAGCTGGGGCTTGTAACAGGTCTCAAGTGCAGGAAGCCCAGCCACTGCTCCCCTGGCTCCCACCTGTGCTGTCCTGGCCCCAAAGCTGGTCTGCCTTGTTCTCATTTTAGGGCTCTCTAAACCTGTCTTTCCTACACATCTCCTCCAGTCCTCCCTCTCCTCCCCTCCTTCAAACTGTGAGGGGTTTTTAAGGGCCTCTTATCAAGCCAGTAGTGGAGTCAGCTGACCCCAGTTTGGCTGAGCCAGCTCCCACACAGCTGCAGGTAATTGCCCTTGTTGTATTTGGGCTGCCTTTCTCCCCACTCTGAGGGAGCCCTCTGACCTGGCCCTGCCACAACACTTAAACTGGGCTTTAACAAAAATCACAGCTACCTAACCTCAACTACCTTATGCATTACAAGGGCAGTTTCCCCACCTTTTTTATTTACAGGAATGGGACTCATTCTACTTAATTTACTTCATTGACTGGTCCTGCTAGTGACAGATACCTCCATTTTCCCCCTCCTTCCTTCCCCCCAACCGTATAAACCCCAGATTCTACTTGTCTGGTCTGATCATCTGAGGAAGTGGGTCTTACCCACGAAAGTTCAAGTCTATAAGTTGCTACAGGACTGCTTGTTCTTTATTATGCATTTGTCTTGGCCTCAGGATAATGGGTTACCGATCTATGGTTGGGCTTTCTAGCCTCTATTGCATAGTAAATAAATAATTGCTACTAATAACAGTAATTAATATAATATTTTGCAATTAGTGTATCTTTCATTAAATCATCTATTCCTGAGTTCTGGGTTTCTTCTACCATAATTGCTGGCATCAGGGAGTGATCACTGTGATGTGCCCAGCAATTGTAGACCAAACACAGCCCGTTCAAACTATGTTTTGGCAGTTAAGTAAAGGAAAATCTGTGTAATTCCACATGATGCCTTTTAATTGGCTCCAGTGTGTATCATCACCAGTGGAGAATTGCCAGATGACTTCATAATCCCATTGAATTTTGCAATTACAGCTCATATTTTTACTTCAGGAAGACTGCAAGCTGTCTTGTTGTCCTTGTGTCCCTTGCCAAGTTCTCTGTTCACTTATCATCAGTGACTTCATATTAAGATATTTGCTTGACAGCTTAGGGTAGTTGAAGAACATCTCTTGGTAGCTGCTTGCTTCAAACCACTTGGCAGCCCATAAATTGCATCCCCTTTAGCTTTCTGTTCCATTCCTCTAGAGACAGGCTCCTCATTATCTGATTTGCTCTGTATCTCTCAATGATTCAGTACTTCTAGATGGGTCAAATAGTTGGATCCCTTTATGCTTGTGATCACAAATTGCCAATCCATATATTTGATTTCTACTCACTCTAGTTCCCTTATCATCCCTTATCTTGTGGTGTCTGTGGCAGCAATTTCCAAAGTTAATTGTGCAAGAGATCTTCATTTGCTCAGGTGCTATTTGGTATTAAAACTAGCATTCTAGGTCATGTGTCTTTCCCACAATATGATCACCAGCTTGCACTTTGCTCGTTAGAGGGGGTAATGGAGCTATAACCCAATGGTAATGTCACATCTAAGTAACAAAGCTGATGTAATGCAGAATTCAACATGTTTTTTAACATTTCTAGGTTGTGGAAACTGCAGTATGCCTGTCAGGTGTTGGAGGACTTCTGGCTCTTCAGCATATAGTCTTTAGTGAGCAGAGGGAAGAGGCATAGAGTAGGGAGTTTTTCAGATCATATTATATACTCTTTACTGTGCCCCTACCGTTGAAGTTCACATCCCAAGAACAGCTAGGAGAAACTTTTGAACCTTGCAAAGATGAACGATGATAAGGAATGGGAACAGTTTTGAACTGAGGGATTGATTTTTCTGAACATGGAAAGTTGAGCAGTAGGGGATACTCCAAGCCTGAAAGTGCCACATAGGACAGAGTTCAGAGCTGGCTGGCTTATTTCTGAGCTGTGGAGAAGCTAGACAGGAATAGTAGGAGTTCTTTGGCTGTTGTGTGTATCAGTATTTCCAAGTGGGTGGGTTGGGATGGAAGGAGCTGAAGAGGTGTGGTGAGTTTTGGCACCAGGAGGAAATTGATTTGCTTTGGGTAGGGATGAACAAATTAAGGAATGGAGTTAGTGCATTAAATGATTGTATATGGTGATGCTAATGGGATGGATGGTCTGGGTAGGTGAGAAACTGGGACCAGATGAGCGCATTCATGGATTGAGGGAAATATGGTTCTTCTCCCAGTTCTTTAATCATGATTGCTGTATGTCCTTTGGAAAATCCTCCTCATCCCCGCTTTTTGTGGGACTCCCATAGGGCTCCATCCTTGATCCACTTCTCTTTTCGTTTGTAATTTATCTTTGAGTAATCTCTTCCTCAGACACAAATTCAACTACCATTTCTGTGCTGACAACTCACAAGGAGATTTCGAAGTTGCCAGGGTCCATTCGAAAAGGAGCCCTGTTTGGATGAGCTGCGCGGCAGTGAGCCACAGCAATTTTGAAGTGCCACAGCTGCTGGCATGCTAATGAGGCACTGAATACGTATTTCAGCACTTCATTAGTAAACTTTGAAATGGTTTATTGTAGACACGGGCATTAGGAATAACATCATCATGCTGCCTGTGTCACAAGCCCCATAACCTGGTTAGGCAGTGGTTAGGAGAGTAGCATATTCGTGAGTCCTAGGACGTACAGCCCACGTGGCTTTAAACTTGTCCAGGCAATGTTTTCCTCTTCAACACTGCTGTTTTAAGTGTCCTGCTGCCTCTCTTCTGCTGGAAGCTTTCCCTTTGCCATAGTGAGAAACGCTTGCAGTGGGGAAAATCTGGAGCAGGCTGAGGCAGAGAGGAAAGGCCTGGCAACTCCCACTGCTGGAGCCTTTCCAAGATGCTTCCCCTATGTCAAAGCCTTTCATTGTCCTGTGTAGCTATACACTGCATTGCCTGTAGATGCATCTTGCTTTTCACTGTGGCCCATAGCCACACCACCACAAGTGCAGGTAAAGTGTAAGATACAGTCTTTCATATTCATCCACAGAGCTAAAATTCTCATCCAAACTGTCAACATTTTGGATCTTGATTACTGCAAAATATTTTTCATTGCTTTCTCCCATCACCCCAGTCTTTGTATCCATCTCTCCATTGCTTGTCTTCATTTTAAATGTTCTTAACAGCCTATCTCTCTGTTCTCATAGATCATCTCTTTTCACTAATAAAACGTCAATTCCTGCCTCCAAGTAACCCAGGAGTCCAGCTTTCATTGCCCAGTTGTTCAATTCTCAAACAAGAATCTTTGCACTTTCTCCTATGCTGCCTCTAGCATTTGGGGTAGGGGGGAATTCCCAGAAAAAGGCCACTATTGCTACCTCATCATCTTCCTCTTTCTCTGGAGCAAGGGAAGAAGATTGCTACCTGCTGTTCCACCATTTATTTGGGCAGCTGCCCTGCCATTTAAAATAAGCATTTCATATGTAGTTTATTGTGAAGGACCGCAAAAGTACAAAGCACTCCCTGGGCAACCCATTAACCAGATTCAGTGCCACCCAGACTAAGTAAGTCTGCAGATGATTGGGACTGGAATGTCTATGAACCTCAGTGGCAACAGGCAACTGATTCCCCCAAAAAACAAAGAGTAAGTTGGAAGGAGGGAAGATATGTAAAGCAAAAATATGTATTTTACCTTTCCCTCCCTTGAGTTTAGCTAGAACAGGGCTTTGTCTTCGCAGTATGTATATTGTGAACAGAATAGGCAATTACCAAGTGATCCATCCCCTGTCATCTGCTCCTGGCTTCTGGCAGTCAGAGACTAGTGATAGCCTGGGCATGAAGTTGCATGACCATCTCAGCTCATAGCTGTTGATGGATGCATCCTCCATGAATGTTTCTAATCCTTATTGTTTTGGTATTCATGATGTCACTTGTTTATGAGTTAGAGTGACTGTGCCTTGTGTGAAAAAGTACATCTTTTTATTTGTCCTAAACCTGCTGTCTATTCATTTTGTTGGGTGACCCCTTGTTCTTGTGTTATGTGAAGGAGTAAGTAATGCTTCCTTTTTTGCTATCTCCATACCATTCACGATTTTATCGGTGTTTATCATATCATACGCCTTAGTAGTCACTTTTCCAGACTGGAAAATCCCAGTCTTTTTAATCGCTCTTCATGTGGAAGCTGTTCCATATCCTTAATATTTTTCTAGCCCTTCTTTCTTTTCCAGTTCCAATGTATCTTTTCCAATTCTCATTGTACATTAGCTATCGTGTTATGAAATCTTACTGGAGAAAAGGCACAGTTGTTTTACCAGAAGCTAAATTAGGCCAGGTAAGATACAGTGTTGATCTCAATGAGTTGCTGTGATGTTAAAAATTACAAATGCCTTGTCTCCATTAGGATTATCCAACAGATTAGATAGAGCACAATAGTTATTCTGATATAAAAATTCCACCATTGCTGCAGTAAAGATATAGTCATAGTTGGCTCATCAATTTTAATTTGAACTCATCTATGGGCTCCTTTTCACACAGAAATTGATCAACATATCTGTAGTGGAATAATTATTATTATGGCTGTGTTGGTCAGCTTCCCTTTGCAGGCAGGCTTCAAAGCTTCCAATTTATGCTCCTGTGTCATTTAAGCACTCTTGAAAATCCCACTCCTGGTGTCAAGGGATATTATTCTCAATCCCCATCTATTCAGGCATGTCAGGTCTTCTTTCTTCTTTCTCCTCTTTGGGTTAGAGTGTACCACTTTTATCTGTGTTCATGAGCACTTTTTCGCATGAGTAATCCTACTGACTTCAGTGAACTACTCATGTAAGCAAGTACTCGTCAGTGTGAGAAATGGATGTATGAGGCCCTTTGGGAGGAGTGGTCTCAGACTAAATTACAGATTATTGGTACAGGAATTACGTACGTGTTGAGTAATACAACAGTTTAACTCTTATATTACAGTCCTTAAACCATATAATTCCTCATGTCCAGCAAGGGATTTCCTGCCTTACTGGATGACTTCTATAGATTAATGGTGAATTCTTGTAAAACAGACACTCGCTATCTAAAGGATAGTGGAAGTATTAAGACTCCAGTACTTTAAGTGTATTTAATTATTTCAGATACTATTATTTGCCAGGGGACATAGCAGTGGCTTATTCACTGCAAGGATATGATTCTCTTTCTATCCTATTTTTTTAAGTTAGATCTCAAATAGCCTTGAGCAGGGATCTGCAACCTGTGGCAGCTGCATGCGGCTCCCAATGCTGTAATTGCAAAGTGAAAATAAAACCCTCCTGATTATTTTCAATAAATGAATGTCTAAAAAGGACAAAATGAACAACTCATAACTAAGTAGAAAATGATATGTGATCTTGAAATGTTGGCTAACTCCCCCTGGCGTTCTCCAGAGAGAGAAAAGATTCAGGAGTGAAAGTCAGCAAGACAGTGGTACAAGCTCACACGTAAAGTGTGAGGAAATAGAATATGTGAAAAGTTTATGAACGTCCGGCAGGAAATATGTGTTGCATTACAAATCATTGTTTGCATGATGTTATTAAAATAGGGGTTACTAAAAGTATGGTTTGACATTATTTATTAAGGGCTGTCTCGTATTCACATGCATTGCAGCTCTTGAATGGATTGATTTTTTTACCAAATTGGAAAAAATGGTCCTTCTTGCTGTGTTGGTTGCCAGTACCTGGCCTTGATTAAAAGGAAGGATGTTTGGTCAGAGGTGTTGCTCTTCTCTAAAGCAAATTGGAGTTACATTAGATGATAACTTATATAATATTTCTTGGCAAAAATATCTAGATCAAGCAAGATCAATAAGCACATTTAGGCTTCCAACATTTTTGTTAGACTTGTCCAGCATGAGATTGCAGTGATTCCAGTTTGTAAAGACACAGGATTAACATTTATTTTAAGTAGAATTTATTGGCAGATGCTTTGAAGTAATCACTCAGACCATGGCTGCACCATTTGAGGCAAAAGCTTTCAAATGATAATAAAATAGGAATCTTTTGTTATACCCTTTCTTCCTTTAAAAAAAATACCCAAAGCACCTTAACTCCCACCATTGTTTAGCTATATTATTAGAAGGAGAGATTTTATTAACAAGTGCATAGTGTATAAAATTTTGTTCCTATTAAATTGGGCATAGGGAAATCAGGAATGGGTGGAAAGACCTCTGCTAGGTGTCAGAGAAAGAAGTTAAGATCCCTAGTGCCAATTTCCAAGGCAACTGATGAAGGCAATCTTGAATGCTTGTTCTCACTTCAGCAGAGTTGCTGGCAGATGCAGTCTTCTGTTGTTTAGGACAGCTAAACAGAGCAACCATTCGGAAACAACGGGAGGATTTGGCACATATTAATCTACAGGGAATGTGCATACTTTAAATAATTTCACAATATGAACATCTACCCACTTTCACAGTCAGTGATCAAGGGCTTTTCACAAGTAGGAGAACTAATACGTTTCATAACAAAAGACTAGAATGTAATCTGATATAGCATGCCAAAACCCAGATTATCAAACCCTTCTGTAAGCCTTTTGTGCGCACAAATCCCAATTTGCACATGCTAATTGAGGTTTTGCATCAAGCACAAGTCAATCATGCACATGAATTTGAAAATCTTGGTTTGTTTGAATTGCTATGACTTCTTCAGTGTATTTATATTCATTGCATGCAGTAAAATTCAACCAACTCCAAAATTCAACACTTATTAGTCAGTGTTTTAAATAGCTGATGAAAAATATACAATTTCTTCATTTCAAGCAAAGGAAGTTGTCATTTTCCTAGCATAGGCCATGTGTGCCTTCCAATACAAACCCTTTGCATTCCTCCAACATAAGGATCGTGCCAAGACAGAATACTGCTGCATCCCCAGAAAATTTAGCCATGTTGTGGTAATAGATGAGAAGGCCTGATTTATGCCAGAGGCCTGGCTGAAAGCAGATGAGAGATCCAAAAACGGGACCTCAGTGTTTCAAGTTATCTATTCTTAGTAAAGGCAAGGCAGGTTACTCAGAAGTCTTAAAAGTTGAAACTCATCTGTTTTCATTTGGTGGTTAAGACAATGCTGTTTGAAGGTAGAAATCTTACTGAAAGTCACTATACATCAATATTTAGCATCCAATAACTGTATTGCTAGAGAGGCAGAGTTGTGATAGTTACAGTGCCATCGTTGCAGATTAATTCATCAACCAAGTGATTGGTTATTTAAAAGAGTCAAATAAAATATATAGGTATCACCAGATAGGATTTGCTAATCTGTGGGATCTATGGCCTAGTCTGTGTGTTGGTATACACTGCAAGTAAATCACTCCAATTCCCCCTCCTTTGATATATCCAAGCCATTCCTTTTAACATTTGTCATCACACTGCAAGACTTGGAAGGAGAAATAAATAAATTGTGCTTAAGGTTTAAGGATTTTGTCATTTTGAAATTTCCTGAATGTGTGAAAATGTGACACACAAATATATATAAATGTTTTGGTCTGAGATAAGAAGTCATGTGTATCTATGTTTAGTGAATAAAGCCATTTATGTAGTCCAGGTTGACCCTTTCTATTCCAGAGTTGTCTCATCCGGTAACAACCATAATCCGGCATGATTTTAGTTAGCCAGACCACCACTTATGGGTGTGCCCAAGTTTCCCATGGTCTCATCAAGTTTGTTTACAGCCAGCAGTCCTGGCTTTCGGTGTTTCTGTGCTGTTATTTAGCTGTACTATACCTCTAAATGTCTAGACTGCAAGCTTCTGTCGACAAAACTGTTGACAGAAGTTTTGTCGACACAGCGTGTGTCCAGACTGCAGATCTCTTGGAAGTGTTGAGAGTGTTCTGTCAACATCCCTGTACTCCTTGTTCCATTAGGAAGAAGAAATGTCTTGACAGAGGGAGTTTTTCTGACATTTGGCCCCATATAGATGGACCAAACGTCAGAAAAGCATCTCCCCACAGAACTGTCAGCAAAAGATATGCAAATGCATTGGACAAGTTGCATATATTTTGCTGACAGTTCTTGGCAATCTAGACACAGCCTAAGAGCCCAGTAAGCAGTGGAAATGTTGGTAATGCTACTAGATGATATTGACTTCCTGTGGTCCAGCAAATTCTCCCATTCGGGTCAGGTCCCAGGAGTTCCAGACTAGAGAGGTTCAAATTCTGATTTATCATTGCATTTTATTAAAGGCTAAATTCCTTTTGATATTCTTGCCAAGAGTCAAGGTAATAGACTAGATAGATCCAAGGTATATTTTCATCCTTATTTGCAAATATGCTGTCAGGGTGTGTCTACACTTGCATTCCTCTTTTGAAAGAGATATGCAAATGAGGTAGATTAAAATGCAAATGAGGTGTAAATTTGCATATTTGACACCTCATTTGCATATTCTAATTTCAAAAGGGCTTCTTTATTTAATAGGAAGAAGGATTCTTTTGAAGATGGGGTTTACTTTCGAAAGAGCAGCATCTACATTGGCTTTCTTCTTTCAAAAGTAGAATATGCAAATGAGGTACCAAATATGCAAATATACACCTCGTTTGTATTTTTGATTTACCTCATTTGCATACCTCTTTCATAAGAGGAATGTGTAGACACACCCTCAGAGTCACTTATTGCATACATTGGCACCTTGACTGAAGCCATAGAAAATTAATGCAAATGTAGTTGGCATTTGTCCACTCAGATAATTTGCGTATGTAGTTAACTGATTTTTGAATATTTTTGTGGGGACAATAAAACAGTGCACATATGTTTGTAAGTGCATTGCCCTGTGTGTGTGAAAATGTGTTCTCTGGGATGCTGGATGAGAGGAGAAAAAAGATATATGATAAATATTCAGAAAAATGATAGTCTGCTGTTCATCTGCAGTCTGTTATTTCTAGTTTAGTGTTTGAGCTGTGCATTTTCATGCTGGAAGGTTTGTGTGAGTTAGTTAATGTCTCTTTAACTAGCTGTGCGGTGAGAGAAGCCAGCATGATGAGGTGTAGCATGCCAGTTTTCCTTCCCAAAGGATCTAGTTGCTCATATTGCCAGGAAGTTTTACTTACCAGAGTGGTTAACAACTGGCAAAGAGAGCACATCCAGATCTGAAGTATCCTTTACACACGTTTCTACATGGGAATTTCTAATATTAACAAGGGAACAGTAGGAGTGTAGCTGTACTAATCTACTGTTTTATTTATTAAGGCAGCACAACAATTGTACTTGCAAGGTCAAAACAGTCAAAGATGTTATTTCCATTACAATTGCAATATGTTGGTGCTTGTGGTTTGTTGTTTCAGTCGTTTGAGATTTTAAAAGTTAGTGACTTTCCCCTTTTTTTGCCTTGTGACTGCAGAGGTGTTAACAGGCATTCTACCTTGAGTGGTTCCCTACAATATGTGCTAAATACTTACATCAAACAATCTGTTCCACCTTGCATTTTGCTGGGACCCTGGGAGTTCCTTTACTAAACCAGAGGAAGAGCTCTGTGTAGCTCAAAAGCTTGTCCCTCGTGCCAACAGAAACAGAAACTGGTCCTATAAAAGATATTATTTCACCTTCCTTGTCTCTCTAATAGTCTAGGACTGACATGGCTATGTCTACACTATATGTACCCTGGAAGCGGAGGTAACTGGTGTGGGGATTCTAGAAGGGGAACTGGATACCTGCCTCTGCCCTGCCCTCTTCCACCCCTGCTTTGCCCATCCTCCATATCTTTCTTGCCCATGACCCTCCCACCCCATATTCATCCCTCCCCAATCCACTTCACCACTGTAGTGGCGTGGCCTAGGAGTAGCACAGGCTAGGAAGCTCACATTGCTTTCAAGCCACGTTGCTCTGGAGGAGGTGCGGGACCACTCCCACACTCATCCAAGGCAGCTCAGTGCTGACAATGAGTGTGTGTTGGGGGGAGAGTCAGCACATGCGGCTCCCTGTGCAGTTGTCATGTGTTGTCCATGCCTGGAAGTGGAAGGCACGCAGTGACCAGATGTCCTGATTTTATAGGGACTGTCTCAATATTCAGGATTTTGTTATAGATGCCTGTTACCCCTCCCTCATCCCAATTTTTCACCCTTGCTATCTGATCACCTAGACAGGAATGATATTAATTTAAAAAACTGGTTCCACAAAGTTTTTTTTTTTTTTTGCTGTCTTTTAAAGGAAGATATCACCTGTCCAGCTCAGATTGAAACAATCTGTCCTTTGGTAATATGTATTAGTTAACGTCCATATAGATTTTTGAATATTTTAAATTATATGTACATGCTAAATATATATGGGTTGTCTTATGTATTTTTATGTTGAGGTTATTGATATAATACCTACATACAGGTTTGGAGCTATGACTCCCAGTGGTCACCTCCACCTGTCGCTTCGCCCCTCCGCCATCACCGTAGGACTTTGAAGTTGACAGAGGTGATGAGAATGTGCAAAGAACCTGTGCAGGAGAATATTTAAAGTGGAAAAGCCATTGCACAGGGGCAGTTCCACTCTCTCGATCTCAGAATCCTGAGATCAGAAGCCTGGTTCCAGGGGTATGAAAAGTCATCATGGCTGGGACTTCCTAGGCTTCAGTGGATGGCCATGCCGTCTTTGGTATCTTGTCATGCCCTTCCCTCTCCACAGAGCGTTGCAGATCCACCTTCCTGGTCGTTGGATCTTGCTGTTGATCTCATTCGCCCAGTCCACCGGGGCTGACTTTGCATGTTGGGATAGGCAATTCCCTATCACACCGCAGGTTTCAGACCCGCCGCCTATCCTCACCTGTTTTAGCCCACCCTGTCAATGCACTTTATCGGGGTGTGACTGCTGCATGCTACAGTTTCTTGGAAGCACAGGTGAGAGCTGGGTGCCAGGTGGGGACGAAAGGTGCACGAACTGCCCTGAAGAGACATGACAGGTCCCCTCAGAAAGTACAGGAGCACATAATAATTGTCTTTCCTTCTTGCCCAGGGGTTATGATGAAGCAGATTTAAAACAAGCATTCTGCAGAAAAAGCTCATGAAACCCCGTTCCATAGCAGGGACAGCACCGTAGCCTTGATACTTACTCAGTGGTGGGGCACGTGGAATAATGAGCATTTTGGACATGGAGCCTAAAATCCAAAAGCTATAACTAAATTCTCTTTCACATAGTAGGGCCGTGTCTACACTAGCCCCAAACTTCGAAATGGCCATGCAAATGGCCATTTCGAAGTTTACTAATGAAGCGCTGAAATACATATTCAGCGCCTCATTAGCATGCAGGTGGCCGCGGCACTTCAAAATTGACACGGCTCACCGCCGCACGGTTCGTCCCGATGGGGCTCCTTTTCAAAAGGACCCTGCCTATTTCGAAGCCCCCTTATTCCTATGAGCAGATGGGAATAAGGGGACTTCGAAGTAGCCGGGGTCCTTTCGAAAAGGAGCCCCGTTGGGATGAGCCGCGCGGCGGCGAGCTGCGTCAATTTCGAAGTGGCGTGGCCGCCCGCATGCTAATGAGGCACTGAATATGTATTTCAGCGCTTCATTAGTAAACTTCGAAATGGCCATTTGCATGGCCATTTCGAAGTTTGGGGCTAGTGTAGACACGGCCTAGATGCTGTATGTCTTTAGACATGGGAAAGGTTAAATTATTGCTGGAGACTTTTGAAAGAATTTTGCAACTAAAATAAATTCCTTCACCTTAGCTACAAATTATTTTCTGTAAGAGCAATTTAACTGCTGATGAGTTATTCCCACAGTAATAGAGCTCCTGTGTCAGTAGTTTTTAAGGCTTGTTGTGTTTTCTGCTGTCATTATTTTCTCAGTAGGATGATAGCAGCTGTTCTTTGATTGAAACATGAAGAAAGATGTGTTGGAATCAGATAAGCATCACTTCCAAAGCAGCTTTACCTCCCAATTTGCTTGCCTTTGTAATAGTACTAGTAGTTAAGGAATGCTGAAATTGATCTTTATGCGTGATTTGAATTATAATCTTACAAGATATATTTAAAGCTGTTTAAAGATATTTTGGTTTTGTTTCTGTTCTTCTTGGCTCAAAATGCTTTTATAAGACTGTAAACTAACAAGCCTAGAAGAGGAAGGCATCAGCTGACCTTTGAAAGTAGTTCTGTAAGATTTCGCCTCGTCAACTCTTATGATTATGATTTGCCTTTTTTATGGCTTATGAGACTTTTTTTTTTATCTGAAGTGATTTGTGGTTGAACAGCATAAGTTTCTTTTATCTTCTTTTCCAAAGCTGCACTTGTAAGACTACATTCAGCTGCAGATTAATCCCCAAATAGCTTGGTTCAGCTTTCACAGCTGCTGCCAAATAGTCCTTCTTTCACAGGCCATTTTATACTATGTGATGGTTATAATTAACAATTACCCATAGTAAAACTCTTTCTGCTTTTCACAGAATAAAAAATGGGTCGTGATTGACATAAAATACTAGTGAGAATTATTAACATGAGAACTTATAAAAATTATTTTAATGTGAGAAATAATCTATTTAGGAAATGAACCTGAATGGTTTGGAAATGGTGGGGGTTGACAAAAGCTAAGTTAAGTTTAAAGAAGTGGTCACCTACAGTTTCTTTTGGTCTTGTTTTGATTGTTGGAAACATACAACTAGGAATGAATCATATAAAATGGAGCATTAGTTTAACTCTGCTGAAACTCCATTGATGTCAGTAGAATTGCAAGAGGAATAAACTTTACCTGTTATGATGTGATAAATTTGGCCCAGTGAAGGAGATTTTGGTCACCCATCTGTTAACACACTGATATTTTATGAGATGAGTCATAGTAACAATAGAATGTAATATTTTATTTTCGACCCTTATATTATGTTTATATTACTTTGCTGTTCTAAATATCCAGTAGAATCAAATAAATGTTCTAATATTCATATTAACTGGCTTATGCATCTTCATTAACTCCTTTGTTGCTGGGGTTTTCTGACTATGCCAACACGACAGGGTAAATTCAAAATAAGCTATGCAATTTGCGCAATGTCAAAATAGTGTGCCTGTTATTTCAAAAAATATTATGAAATGACAGGCACATTGCATAGACCCGGGGCAGCTATTCTGGGATGCTGCAGTATGTAGATATAGTCTCTGTAGCTTCTCTGCTCTTTGGAACACCATTGCTTCCAAATGCTGTATATATAGCAATGCCTGATACGTGTGGCACCCTGTGAACCAAGTATACTTAGCAGCACTTAAAGTTGTTAAATATTGCACATATTCTGTAGTTGGCAGTAAATTATTACCAGGGCACATACCTGGAGCAATCCATGTTTCCTCTTGATATTTTACTTAAAAAAATGGCAAAACTGCTATTAAAACTCACAGTCCCTGATTTTGCATATACTTAACTTTGCACAGTGTGGCTCTGACCCAAAGCCCTTGGAAGTCTGTGGAAAGACTCCCAATTATTTTCAATGGGCCTCGGTTCATGGCCCTTAAACAGTCCTGTTGACATCATTGGAACTTCTTGCAGTACATAAAAGTAAGCATGTGTATAAGTCTCTGCAGAAGTGGGGTCTTATTTTGCACTGATTAGAATGTTTTGGAAATACTGGGCCAGATTCTCAAGTGTATTCTGGTCTCTTTATATCAAACAAGGATCCAATAGAAAATAAAACTATCACAAAGCTATATATATATTGAGTAAAACCTCTAACTGTTGATTTTTTTAAAAACTAACATTCAGTTTAAAAACATAATAATGGCCATACTGGGTCAGACCGAAGGTCCACCCAGACCAGTATCTGCTCATCCAACAGCAGCCAATGCCGAGTGTCCCAGATGGAGTGAACAGAACAGGTAAGCATTAAGTGATTCTTCTCCTTTCACCTATTTTCAGCCTCTGACAAAGAGAGGTTAGGGACACCATTGCTATGCATCCTGATGGACCCATCCTCCATTAATTTATATAGTTCTTTTTTGAACCCTGTTAAAGTTCTGGTTTTCACAACTTCCTCTAGCAATGAGTTTCACGGGTTGACTGTGCGCTGTATGTATTATTTATGCATCATGTACTTCTTCCCACTTTGTCCATTTTTGGGCCCCCCCCTGTATAAAAAGGATGTGGATTTGCTGGAGCAGGTTCAGCGAAGGGCAACAAAAATGATTAAGGGTCTGGAGCACAAGACCTATGAGGATAGGCTGAGGGATTTGGGCTTGTTTAGTTTACAGAAGAGAAGACTTAGAGGTGATTTAATAGCAGCCTTCAACTTCCTGAAGGGGAGCTCTAAAAAGGAGGGTGAGAAACTGTTCTCAGTGATGTCAGATGGCAAAGCAAGGAGTAATGGTCTGAAGTTGAAGAGGGAGAAGTGTAGGTTAGATATTAGGAAAAACTACTTCACCAGGAGGGTGGTGAAGCATTAGAATGCGTTGCCTAGAGAGGTGGTGGTTTCTCCATCTTTTGAGGTTTTTAAGTTGCAGCTGGACAAGGTCCTGGCTGGGATGACTTAGTAGGGGTTGATCCTGCATGAAGCAGGTGGCTGGACTAGATGACCTCCTGAGGTCCCTTCCAGCCCTGTGATTCCCATAAGTATTTTTGGGACACTGCTCAGTGTAACAAAAGTACACTGAATTACTAGCCTTTTAAATGCAAAGAAATAAAAGTAAATGGGCAGGGGTATATAGTTTTAACCTTAAGGCTACATTCATTATTATTATGACTATCATAGTATCAATAGCATTTTACAGCTTCAAAGCAGAAAACATTTTAATTCTCACATCTTTAGGACAAGAAACAATTGGTTTAAACTGCAGGAAGGTATCGCGGAGGGCAGTGCTATGAAGCACAGGCTACGTCTACACGTGCAGCCAACATCGAAATAGCTTATTTCGATGTTGCGACATCACGTCTACACGTCCTCCAGGACCGGCAACGTCGATGTTCAACTTCAACGTTGCTCAGCCCAACATCGAAATAGGCGCAGCGAGGGAACGTCTACACGTCAAAGTAGCACACATCGAAATAGGGATGCCAGGCACAGCTGCAGACAGGGTCACAGGGCGGACTCAACAGCCAGCCGCTCCCTTAAAGGGCCCCTCCCAGACACAGTTGCACTAAACAACACAAGATACACAGAGCTGACAACTGGTTGCAGACCCTGTGCCTGCAGCATAGATCTCCAGCTGCCGCAGAAGCAGCCAGAAGCCCTGGGCTAAGGGCTGCTGCCCACGGTGACCATAGAGCCTCGCAGGGGCTGGAGAGAGAGCATCTCTCAACCCCCCAGCTGATGGCCGCCATGGAGGACCCAGCAATTTCGACGTTGCGGGACGCGGATCGTCTACACGGTCCCTACTTTGACGTTGAACGTCGAAGTAGGGCGCTATTCCTATCTCCTCATGAGGTTAGCGACTTCGACGTCTCGCCGCCTAACGTCAAAGTTAACTTCGAAATAGCGCCCGACACGTGTAGACGCAACGGGCGCTATTTCGAAGTTGGTGCCGCTACTTCGAAGTAGCGTGCACGTGTAGACGCAGCTACAATGAACAATTTGCGTGCACTAGGGGAAACTGAGGCATGACACACAATTTAAATTTTATTGATTTTTTATGCCCTCGAGACACCTGGCCACACCCCTGGAGATGCTAGCAAAGTGCCTCACTGGATTTTACCCCGCAACCCAGCGCGGTGTGCACAGTGGTTGCTCACAATGGGGTTTACAGGGTTGTGATAGGATCTGCAGAAATGGTGCAATAAACCGTCTGACCCTGAAAGAACGAATGAGGCCTTTTAGGGTGAAAACGCAAAAAAAAAAGGTTCATTAAAGGGCAAAAGAAACACATACAAAGATAAACCTAAAATAACAGACTAAATATTTCCCTTTCTCTACTAGTAGCTAGCACAGGGTTTATCTATTTACTAGCCTAGCCCTCGAACTGTGTAAGCTGCAAAGGGCAGCACCCTCAGAATATCCCTCTACTTACAGCATTTCCCAGGAATCCCATGACGTCTTCGCTGAGTGCTGCAAAGGGGAAAGTTATTAATGCACAGTATTTTACAATCCTCTTTTACAGAGGTGCCAGATAACGGCTATATAAGTAATGTATACCTGCCACAGGGTTTTATCCCACACAAGCAGGGGGAAGAGCCACAAGGCTCTCAACCCTAGTTCCGGGATCACCTCTTACGATGATCACGGTCGCTCAACCTCCCTCTCGAACAGGGGGGAGCAGGTGGAATGGGACCGCCTCCTACGACAGTTCCCGGTTTTTGGGATTGCCTCTTACGACAATTCCCGAGGTTTGGGGTCGCCTCCTGCGATGACTCCCAGATTGGATCGCCCACTAAGCAGCTGATCCAAGTTTGTGACCACCTCTTACGGTAGTTTCCCAAATTCAATTCTATGCCTCTTACTGGCAGAGTAAATTGTACTACTATAGTGCTATGAGGGTTGAATAGTATCTCGGGCTGGCTATAAATAGCGCCCCCTGTGCTTTACTTAACTAGCAGAACTAAGGGTTACACAAGTTAGCAGAACTGGGGCAGTCCCAGCCTACCACCTGTGATGCTGCTATTGGTTAACACATCCAGCAGCAAGCGAAAATACAACAAGAAGCATAAAACATGCACATTAAGTAACTCATTACAACTACACCCTTTGGTTACCTCTTTCCTTAGTTCTGTTTCCAGGCGCTGGGCCTACAATCACTTCTTTAAGATGCTAGGAAGTGATGGCTGCACAGGCGCGTTTTTACAGCGCCGCACTAGGCCTGACAGGAAAGAGGAGAGAAAAGAGCAGGAGGAAAAAGGACCAACGTGGGAGACAAAAAACCTCCTGCAAGCAAATTTGCAAATAAACCAGCAAATTTGCAGTGATTTCAGGAACGGCCTTAAATTCTCCCCACCAGCCACTGGCGATGGTCAGTGAGGAGAAGGGCAGGACCGCTGCTGCGGCTCGTCCCTGTCACAGGGCGCACACTCGTCAGGCGGCGTCACCTGCCGGAACGAACCCTCCGGATAAGCGCTGGAGCCTTCTAAAATGGCTGCAAACAGGAGCTCTTCTACGTCCCATGACACTCAGCACCTTGATGACTATGGTCGCTCAGTCTGAGTTCCTGTAGTCGTCCCACGATGCTGGGGTGCGATGCTAGAGTTCGGTGCTTGTCTTCTTCTTTCTTCTTTCTTCTTCAGCTCTTTTTAGTGATCAGCTCAGTCCAAGGTCCAGGGTCCAGGGTCCAAGTGAGTCCAGGGGCCTCAGGCTCCTAACTTTATAGGGCCAGTGAGGACCTGGTTGAAAACTATGTTGCATTTTGGTTGCCATGGCAACCAAAGAAAGTTCCATGTTACATATTTATAAGGTTTTGTAAACTAACCAATTGTTTGTTAAAATTTTGAACTACAACTTATACATATTAACTACCCCTTATGAATATTAATACCAACTGTCATTTCCAACTGTCATTCTTGTTTACTTCATATTAGACAGTTTTAGACAGTGGTTTTAAAGGGGATTTTTAAATTAAATCTTTTACAAAGCACTTCTATGGGATTGATAAGGAATAAAGTTACGAATTAAACAACATAGATGTTTAAATGCTCAGTTCCTGAGGCTTTTTGGTTAAGATGCGGGGAGGAACACACAGACACCACAGCCCATGGCCAGGGACATATCAATCACCTCTGGTGAGGATATTTCAACAGAAGGGAGGTTTAAGTTGGACATTAGACAAAACTTCAGAACTGTCAGGGTGGTTACACACTGGAATAAATTGCTTAGGCAGATTGTGAAATCTCAGTCACTGGAGATATTTAAGAGCAGGTTAGATAGACCTCTATCAAGGATGGTCTAAACAGTGCTTGGTCTGCTGTGAGGGCAGGGAATGGGACTTGATGACCTCTTGAGGTCCCTTCCAGTTCTAGTATTCTATGATTCTATGATCTTTGTGAGAATATCCCAAATTTACTGATTGGGAAACTGAGACACAAAAGCTGTGTCTACACGTGCACGCTACTTCGAAGTAGCGGCACTAACTTCGAAATAGCCCCTGTCGCGGCTACACGCATCGGGCGCTATTTTGAAGTTAACTTCGACGTTAGGCAGCGAGACGTCGAAGTCGCTAACCTCATGAGGGGATCGGAATAGCGCCCTACTTCGACGTTCAACGTCGAAGTAGGGACCGTGTAGACGATCCGCGTCCCGCAACGTCGAAATTGCTGGGTCCTCCATGGCGGCCATCAGCTGGGGGGTTGAGAGATGCTCTCTCTCCAGCCCCTGCGAGGCTCTATGGTCACCGTGGGCAGCAGCCCTTAGCCCAGGGCTTCTGGCTGCTGCTGCGGCAGCTGGGGATCCATGCTGCAGGCACGGAGTCTGCAACCAGTTGTCGGCTCTGTGTATCTTGTGTTGTTTAGTGCAACAGTGTCTGGGAGGGGCCCTTTAAGGGAGCGGCTTGCTGTTGAGTCCGCCCTGTGACCCTGTCTGCAGCTGTGCCTGGCACCCTTATTTCGATGTGTGCTACTTTAGCATGTAGACGTACCCTCGCAGCGCCTATTTCGATGTGGTGCCACGCAACGTCGAAGTTGAACGTCGACGTTGCCAGCCCTGGAGGACGTGTAGACGTTATTCATCGAAATAGCCTATTTCGATGTTCCTACATCGAAATAAGCTATTTCGATGTTGGCTTCACGTGTAGACGTAGCCAAAATGGCCAAGTGACTTGTACAATGTCAGTAAGGTGTATTTTAGGCTACCACTGAACATGCTTATCTTCCTTCTGAAGTCCTTCAAATTGTAGTGGACATCTCCTTTGGCATTATTTCCTAAAGTACTTTACTTCTTCCAGAAGCTGGTATTACGAAGAAAAATTTCAGCACACTACACTACTCTCCAATTCTGGGAATCTTTCCCTGGGAAAAAAAAAACCAAAAACTATTTGGAGGAGGTGTTGGATATTTTTATGTAAGCTGGGGAGCCAAAATATCTTCTGAGTAATCCCATGCTCAGAGATATTCATGTTGCTCCACATTATTTCAATTGTTAGATTTTATTTCACTTTAGTGGGACTGAATTGTGCAAACTGATCATATTAATAGTGCATGATAGTATGGAAAATTCTTTAATTGGTAATGTTGATTCTTGAATGGTTTTATCGGGAAAAAAGCTAAATGCCAAGTGATTCATTAGAGCACATGATAATCTAGAACAATACATGAAGAAATGTTTTAAAGAGTTATGACATTTTAGATTAAGGAACACTATTATATACTTTCAGCAAACTATTTGATGAAGAGTTAATGTCATTGCTATTAATCACTTGCTATTTCAATTGTAATTTTGAGCAACAAGTGCTTGAACTGAAGGGCTTTTTCTTTCTGGGCCTTTTTTCCCCAATGGTTATATTTTGCTTTATTTGGGAGGAAATTTTCATTGGCATTTATTAAAAATTCTCATGCTTAGGCAATGGTGGGGGTGTTATGTGCCTGTCACTTGTGTCTTTGAATGTGTCTCCCTTATTCTTTAATTTAAAATATATATATATATATATATACACACACACACACACACACACATACACAAATGTATATACATGAAGTTTTGGCATCCTGCCAGCACTTAAGCTTGCAATCAGTAAAAATAGCACCCAGCAGCCCAATACAATGAGATAAGTTAACATTTCATCGAATATACAAAGGAAGCCAGCCCCATTGCACTCTACACTCACCTCTCTCACAAGGTCCTATTGAACAGAGTCAACAAATGCAGACAGTTTTGGGCCACGTGGGAAGTAAATTCCAGAAGTAAGGGCCCCGCAAGGAGTGCTCTGCCCTCTGTCTCATACAGAGCCAATGTAGGCAAACCATTACAAAGAGGTATGCCAGCATTTCAACCACTATGTTACCTTTTCTGGTTAGATAAGGTGGTGTACTACAGTTATCATTGCTACTGATCACTCAATTTTACAGTTATAATTTTGTCTAACAAAAGGAATTGAGGTTTTTTTATAGCTCTCCCATTGGAATCAGTGGCAAAACTTCCCTTGACCTCAGCGGTATAGGATATGGGAAGTGTAGTGAAAAAGCTATTCCTGATCCAAAGAGTAAAAGGATCATGTGACAACAGCAGGGAGACCAAACTATTCGTGTGAACCAATATAACAAACATCATAGAAGAACTTTCAGCTGGTTCCTAGATGCTTTTGAAAGATGCTTGGAGACATAAAATGTTTCTCTAGCTTGTTGACCTACTCAAGCAACTCCTTTCATTCATTACCATATCAACAAGTAGCCTCCTACCATAGGTAGCACCCCCACATCTTAGGTTTTCTGCAAAGTATTTGGTAGTCGTGGGCTACTTGAATACTTTGAAATACAGAGTTCACCAGTTGGAGGTACTGAATCGGGCAGGTTTCGGCAGGCATGATTCATTAATTGAATTTCACATTATTGTAACAAGCCCACATTTGGGACGCAATATAAATTCAATACACTTAGCCTGCCAAGTCATGAAATAATACTGGATGTTGCAGGGTTTGGTGAGTGAAATAGAGATGAAGCTCTGAGAGATTGAATGTATGTGTACATTGCATTTGGAAGTATGAATGCAACATGGGCCTGCATACCCACACTTGCTTTACTCAAGCTAGTATACTTTAAAAAGTATGCACTAGCTTTACGTCAGGCTATCCAAACCCACTAGGAAATCTAGGTATGTTCTTGTTTTTCTAGCCTGCACCAGGCCTATACTGCTACCACCCCTTCATTGCTGTTTTTAGCCTCTCTATCTATCATAGAATTATAGGGTTGGAAGAGACCTCAGGACATCAAGTCCAACCCCCTGCTCAAAGCAGGACCAATTCCAATTAAATCATCCCAATCAGAGTTTTGTCAAGCCAGAATTTAAAAACCTGTAGGGATGGAGACTCCACCACCTCTCTAACCTATTCCTATTCCATTTCATCAGGCCCTGGTGATTTGCAGGCATCTAATTTTTCTAAGTAAATTTTAATTTGTTCTTTTCGTATTTCAACTTCTAAACCTACCCCTTTTTCACTAGCATTCTCTATGTCAGGCATTCCTTCAGATTTCCTGGTAGCTTTTTCAACCTTTTGGAATAAAAAGTTGTCTGCAATGCAATCCAAGAATTTATTGGACAGTCTGTCCCTTGCTGTATTGGTTTCCCAACATATACCTGGATAGTTGAAGTCCCCCATCACCACCAAATTCTGGGCCCTGGATGATTTTGTTAGCTGTTTAAAGAAAGCCTCATCCACCTCTTCCACCTGGCTAGGGGGCCTGTAGTAGACACCTAGTAGGACCTCGTCCTTGTTTTTAACTCCTCTGAGTCTAACCCAGAGACTTTCAACCCGTCCATCTCCTACGTCCATCTCCACCTCTGTCCAGGTGTGTACATTTTTAATATACAAGGCAACACCTCCTCCCTTCTTTCCCTGTCTGTCCTTCCTAAGCAGGCTGTACCCTTCAATACCAACATTCCAATCATGAGTATTATCCCACCAAGTTTCTGTGATGCCAACGATATCATAGTTGTATTCCTTTATTAGTACTTCCAATTCGTCTTGTTTATTTCCCATACTTCTTGCATTTGTATATAGGCATCTCAGACGTTGATTTGGTCTTGCCTCCCTGTTTTGCCCTGGCCCTCCTTTTACTCTCCCAGTGTAGCCCATACTCCCTCCCATTTCAAGTTCATCTCCCATGTATTCATGCTCTCCACTTACCTGCAGGCTTTGCTCCCCTGCTCCCGTCGAACCTAGTTTAAAGCCCTCCTCACTAGGTTAGCCAGCCTGTGTCCGAATATGGTCTTCCCCCTCCTCAAAAGGTGAATGCCATCTCTGCCTAGCAGTCCTTCCTGGAAAAGGATCCCATGGTCATAGAAACCAAAGCCTTCCTGGCGACACCATCTACGCAACCAAGCATTCAACTCCAGGATACACCTGTCTCTGCCTGGGCCCCTACCTCTGACAGGCAGGATTGAAGAGAATACCACCTGCGCCCCAAACTCCCTGGCCTGTGCCCCCAGAGCCCTGAAGTCACTCTTGACCTGCTCAGCGTCACACCTCGCAGTATCATTAGTGCCCACATGGATGAGAAGCATGGGATAGTAGTCAGAGGGCTGGATAATCCTCGACAATGCCTGCGTAACGTCTCGGATACGGGCCCCTGGCAGGCAGGACACCTCCCGAGAGGAAATGTGTGGGTGACAGCTGGGCGCCTCCGTCCCGCTCAGAAGAGAGTCTCCAACCACTACTACTCTACGTTTCCTTCTTGCAGGGGTGGCTGTAGACTTCCCAGCCTTGGGGGTATGAGGCTTCTCCTCTTCTGTACGGGGTAATTCTTGGTCTCCTGTATCAAGTACAGCATAATGGTTTTCCAGTACCACGGTGGGAGGGTTCTGAGCAGGGGTGGAACACTGCCTGCTGCGAGAAGTAACCAGCTGCCAATGTCCACCCTGGTCCACCTCCTCCAGTGGTTCATCAGCTGTCCTGTGCACTGGGACAGTTACCTCCGCAGTCTCCACCTGAATACTATCCAGGAACTGCTCATGGACTCGGATACTCCTCAACCTGGCCACCTCCTCCTGTAGCTCCCCCACCTGCCACCTGAGAGATTCCACCAGCAGGCACCTTCCACATTGAATATTCCCCTCAGCCTCGTTCTTTGCCCTTTCAGATATATTAGTGAAAGTAAACCAATACATTTTTTCTTCCCATGTTTTCATTCATTTTTCTCAAAGTAGCAGTGCTAAAACCAACTCTGTCAGCCTCTCAGGAGGTCAGCCACAAACATAAAATTATTTTAATAGCATTTAATTCTTAACGTATTTATTTATTTTGGGTGGGGGGGAAAGCAGGGTGCTTGTTTTTGTAGGTTTCTTTATAAAAGAGAAAAATTGTGCAAGCTTGCTCTTTAGGGAATTCTTCTGAAGTGGTGGATCATTCCTGACCAAGCTTTTAATTGAATTAAATTATAATAATAATAATAAAAACATTAAAAAGGGAAGTTCTAAGTTCAGTACCTTAAATCTGATGTAATGTCAGGAAAAGGTCTAATGGTGGTCTGTTGTATAACACATCTCCTGGAGGGAATAACCTTTATACTTTATTTGTACATTATAGACCACCCTTTTAGTGCACAAGAATAAAAGATCACTCTCAGTTGTTAGTATCTGGCTCTGATTACAGACATGCATATGTTCATATTTTGATTAATAGTACTAGAGTGGAGCCAAAAGTAGAACTCCAAGTCAAAACTAACTGAACTGTGAGTGATGGGCTTTGATTCCATTTCCCAGATTTAGACCCATTCCTACTGATTCAGTTTCATCTCAGATCAAAACCTAAAATAAACCTGTTTTCCATTCCTGGCTTTGTATGTTGGTTAAATCCCATAAAAATAACTATCAGAATGAGATTTGAACCTCTGGCTATGGAATTCTTGTAAATAAATTTGTCTGGCAAAGTCCTTGACATTTGGGGTATATCTACATTGTACCTGGGAGTTTATCTGCCCTTGTCGGGAGGTTGATTTCTACTAGCAGTGCTTGACCTCGCATGCTAAAAGAGCAGGGTGGATATTGTAGCTCTTATGGTGACTCAGGCTAGTCATCTAAGCTCAGGTGCAGGAAGTTGGGTGGGCCTAAGAGTGAAGTTGCTCTCTGAGTTGCAACATCCTTCTTATTTTTAGCACGCTAGCTCAAGCCCCACTAGCATGAGTCTGTCTGCCAGAGGTGGGAGGTTCACTGCCAGCTGCAGTGTAAATGTACCCTAAATCTCATGAGAACATCTTATAAGGTTCAAGATGGATTTCAAAATGCAAACCACTAACCCATGCTTAGACTCAACTCCGAAACCAGTCTGTACATTTAATCTAGATTCCAACACTGCCTTTCTCAGTGAGCTGTCTCTCTCTTTTAATCTCTCATGCTATGCTTAAAGTTTCTTAATAAATGTATTTTATTCTCCAAGTGTACCATCAGTCTATTTCCTTCATGTTGTTGTCACTGTTCAATCCCTTAATCTTTGTCAACTATAATTTTCCCACAGGTTTATAAATCCATTCGCAAGACAGTATGGAAGAAGTACATATCTGAAATGTTTGATCCCTGAAACAAATTGCTATTTAAAATATGAAAATAATTTCTATTAAAAACTAAAAAAAGACATATTCTAAGATTATTGACTGTTTTTTCTAAAGGTTAAAAATAGTGCATAGTAGTGTATTTGACATTTCCAGGGTCTTACCTGGTCAAAGAAGCCTGTATTGCTGCTGTCATATGCAGGTTCTGTGGGATGGTACCTATATTTAGGCATAAGTACTACTTTTTTAGGTATTACAGGTATCATACAACCACCCTTTTTCTGGGTGGCTTCTGCATTGATTACCATGCTGTGGTTAGTTCTAGATTGCAGGATTTTGTTGATAAAACCTGCAGAGTTGCCAGATTGTGAAGCACTTTTGTCAACAGAATGCAATGCTTTTGTCAACAACGATACCCCACTCACCATGAGGAAGAATGCCGCCATCAACAGAGATCTGTCGACAAAATGCCGGTCTAGCCGTTCTGGGAGGCCTTTTGTTGACAGTAAAGGACTCTGGGATGGCAGGCGGGTTCCCTGGTGGACACCTTGTCCACAGCATGAACAACATGAAGTTCTATGCTTGCTCCATTGCAACAGTTTAACCCCATTGTTCCTTGTCCTATCCTCAGAGACCAAGGAGAACAATTTTTCTCCCTCTTCGTTGTAACCCTGTTTGAGGTGCTTGAAAACCGCTATCATGTCTCCGCTAAGTCTTCTCTTTTCTAAACTCAACAAGCTCAGTTCTTTCAGTCTTCCCTCATAACTCATATCCTCTAGACCCTTCATCATTTTTGTTGCTCTTCCCTGGATCTTCTCCAATTTCTCCACATCTTTCTTGAAATGTGGTGCCCAGAATTGTACACAGTACTCCAAATGAGGTCTAATGAGTGCTGAGCAGAGCAGAAGAATGACTTCTCACAACAATCCTGTTAATGCATTTCAGAATAGCTATTTGGGAATGGCTTATTTCAAAATAATGCTGCTGTGTTCAAGTAGCCTTATATATGGATTGTTGCAGCTAAAGTGCTACTTGATTGCTTTTTGTTTTGATAGTGTATAGACTAGCACGGCTTCCTCTCTGTTACTATTCTCTTAGGAGGTTGAGATGAAGTTTCCGAGCAAGCTGGGAGTAGGAGGATATTTTTCACCATTTTTCATATAGGTTAAATGATTAACTAAACAGGACCTTGAAGCTTCACACCACGTTCATAAACAAGCCTTAGATGCACAGGGTGGGGGATTGGTGGTCCATTGAGCAGCACTTCAGGCTTAATTAAGCTATGTGCTTTCCATGGTGATCACCTCTATACATTGTAATATTCTTGTGATGGAGTTGGTTGTATGTGAGGAAAAAAGAGGAATTCAGCTTTGTACCATTAAATGGTATGTTCTTGACAGCTGCACCTTTGGCATTATATTTCCTCTCCAAGTCGTCAGGACACTTTCCACAAGGACAGAGCTCTTTAGCTTCATGTCCTAATTAAGTTATCTTTTGTGTGATAACATCCTTCCCTTAAAAATTTCCTGGATTTTAGTTGGAAATTTCATTCTTCAATTTCTGTCCTGAAGAAGCATTATCTTGTGTTGCTCTATGTTTTTAATAGTTCCTGTGTTTCATTCCAAAGGTGTCTGTGCTGCATGAAATGATTCACTTTTATATTGTTAATAAAATATGTGGCTAATATTCTAGATGAAAGGCTTTATATAAATGCAAGTATTTGTAATGTGATTTTCCATATTCTCTCTTAAGGTGGTTTTCCGTGTAATTGGTAGGGGTGTCAGAGGTTGCTTCTTGCTCACCTGGTGTTTTCTAATCTAGATATTTCCTTGTCTACCACTGATGATTTTGTTTTTAAATTTAACATTGTAGACCTTTGTTGCTGAATCAACATGGTGACTATGTGGTACAGGTATTTGCTTTCTGGAGGAGTAGTTTTTGAAGTGTGTAAAAATTTTACCTAGGTAGAATGGTAATGAGAAAAATGCCAATAGAAATTATTTTCTGAAGTAAAATATAGTTTTCCATTACATGGACATCACCAAATATTGCTTTCAGTCACCAGATGTCAGGCATGTTTTTCTTGGAAAGGATTGCTTTTTAGTGATTAAAGACATCATCGGTCTTTTGATTAGTTTATGTAAAATCCTATTTCACGTGTCATTTTAGAACTGCTTGCATTTAAAGTAATTTATTAAGTTGATATCTGGATTCCTCATTATTTAAACCTTGACTCAGACATAGAATGTGTTCTCTGTATTCCTGTCATCTTTATGAATTAGGCACATTATCTACATTCAGATGTATAAAACTGATATAATTGGTATTTTAAATATATCTTTGAAGGTTTACCTGAAAAAATGAATGCCTTAAAAAATTTCTACTTGGTCACAAGTGAGAATTGCTTTGAAATGTTGAAGTTTATATACTTAAGATGCACAGAGAATTTGGGTGGAGGTTACCGTTATTTTTAGGAACAAAATTAATCAGGATTTGTGACCAATACTAGATTTCTCCAGTGTTTTTATATTTGCTCTAGACATGCTCTTTTTCTATGTAAACGTACTGTAAATATGAAGCAAAGGTTTTAACTGGAAATATGAGAGAAGTATCTGAACTGAAGGGATTACTCATTCTTCTTTATAATGACAATTTATGAAGATGGGTTAATCTTACAGTGTAAGTGAATGTTATACTGACAGGTTCTCATATGAACAGATTAGACTTCTACCTTAGACATTTTCATCCTACTAGTTCATTCCTTCAGAAGAATGCTGGCTTTTACATTTTTTTAGAAATGATTCCAAATGGCTTGTTGAGATTACATCTTGCATGTGAATTTCAGTTGGGATTATGTTACAACAAAGACTGACAATATTTAATAGGTATGGTTGAGACAGTACTGCAGAAAGAGAGCACGCTGGTCCTAATAAATAGAACAAGATTTTGTGTGTTTGTATTTCACACACAGCAAGTAACTTTAAGAAAATCTTGTGTCTAATGTATTTGAAGAATGCATGTGTACATGAAAGCCGTGTCTACATGTGCACGCTACTTTGAAGTAGCAGAACTAACTTTGAAATAGCGCCTGTCATGGCTACACGTGTTGGGCGCTATTTCGATGTTAACATCGACGTTAGGCGGCGAGACGTCGAAGCCACTAACCCCGTGAGGGGATGGGAATAGCGCCCACCTTCAAAGTTGAATGTCGAAGTAGGGCAAGTGTAGACGATCCGCGTACCGCAACATCAAAATAGCGGGGTCCGCCATGGTGGGCATCAGCTGAGGGGTTGAGAGACGCTCTCTCCAGCCCCTGCGGGGCTCTATGGTCACCGTGTGCAGCAGCCCTTAGCCCAGGACTTCTGGCTGCTGCTGCGGCAGCTGGGGATCCATGCTGCATGCACAGGGTCTGCAACCAGTTGTCGGCTCTGTGGATCTTTTGTTGTTTAGTGCAACTGTGTCTGGGAGGGGCTCTTTAAAGGAGCGGCTTGCTGTTGAGTCCGCCCTGTGACCCTGTCTGTAGCTGTGCCTGGCACCCTTATTTCGATGTGTGCTACTTTGGCGTGTAGACGTTCCCGCGCAGCGCCTATTTCGACGTGGTGCTGCGCAACGTTGATGTTGAACGTCGACGTTGCCAGCCCTGGAGGACGTGTAGACGTTATTCATCGAAATAGCCTATTTCGATGTCGCTACATACATGTAGACGTAGCTGAAATGTGTTATCCAAAGAAAATAAATTGCTTATGGTTATATGTTTTGAGCACTGGCCTGCTAAACCCAGGGTTGAGAGCTCACTTCTTGAGGAGTCCATTTAAGCATGTGGGCAAAACAGGTTAAAAAAATTCTGTCAGGGATGGTGATAGGTCCTGCTGCAAAGACAGGGGACTGGACTCGATGATCTGTGAAGGTCCCTTCTGTTTCTATGAGATAGGTATAGGTATGTTGCCACATTTGGAATACACAGATGTATATAAACCCTTCGCATGTCGGGGCACTTACTGACCTGCATTCCAAGCAGCAACTCAGATCAGTTATAAAATCACATTCTTTGGAGAACAAGGAGACCACTGCTTTCCATGCTGAACCTGACTAATGCACAGTATTGTGTAATGTTTGAGAAGTGCTGACAAGTTGTCCGCAATTAACATAACTCCATTAGAAAATCAGTTTATTTTGGTTTGAATCTAAACTTAATATAAAGTAAACCTTAAGTGTTATTTAAAATTTCTGCTTCATTTTAAGTCTAGACTTTAACACACGATAAAACTAGTGATGTGAACAGAGCCCAGCCTGGGCTGATGACATAAAAGGAACAAATATTTCTGGAATTTGCATAGCAAATGTTACTTAAAAGCAACAGATACGAATAAGGGTGCATCTACACTATGAGATAAATTTAAAGCAGTTAGCTTGATATTACAAAGTTATTGTCTTCACTGTAAATACCATTAGCTCAATTTAGGGAGCACTAATATCCATATGATAACGTTGCTGAAACTGGCTAGGTGTAGCATCAAGTTCAAATTTAAAAGTTCAAATAAAGGCCAGTGTGGAAGTGCCATGTCTTAAAATTGAATTTATTAGCCTCCAGAAGTGTCCCGTATGTACCCCACAATTCCCTATAGTGTGCTGCTCTGGCCACTTCCATCTCTGCTGCTGTCCAGGTGCTCAGGAATTAGGTAACAAGGAGGCTGTGAATTTCAATTCAGGACCAGGAAGCCTGTGGCTGTGGGGTCATGTTTGTATGAGAGGCTGAGAAACATCTTTCCTTCTTTGTTATTAGTGCTTTGAGTACATCGACCCATCACAAATAGCCCCAACACAAAGTTTGTGTTTCTGTCTCTACCTCTGCGTGCTGAGCACTGAGTATTTTTTTCTGCACTGCCTGGCACCAGCCACTGGCCCACCACACCACATGGCATCAAGGCTGTGGTGAAACATTGGAATGTGTTGCCTAGAGAGGTGGTGGATTCTCCATCCCTTGGGGTTTTTAAGTCCCAGCTTGACAAGGTCCTGGCTGGGATGACTTACTGGAGGTTGATCCTGCTTGAAGCGGGCAGCTGGACTAGATGACCTCCTGAGATCCCTTCCAGCCCTATGATTCTATGTTGTGGGGATCATGCTTGTATGAGCGGCTGAGAAACTTCTTCTCAGTGGTTTACATTAGTGCATGCCCTCCCTCCCCCACAGGTGCCATTCAGTTGGGGTCTTTTCCTTGCCCAACCACATCACGTGGCTAGCCCCTGACCCAATAAAAGGACATGCCTGCCGTTCAGTGCCAGGCAGCACTATGTCCTGGCTTGCGTGCGGTAAGGGCTCCAAGAGTGGGAAAGATTTTGGGCGACTTGCAGCCACACAGGGGAAGTCTCTTCCTGTGTGAAAGATTTCTGAGAGCTTGCAACTGCCTGGGGGAAATCTCCCCTGGCACCTGAGAATGTTGGGACCTTGCTGCTGCCCGTGGGGATGTGTCCCCCAGCAGCTAAGATTTCTGGGGACTTGCTGCTGCTGGGGGGACTGCTTTAACTGGCCCCCCACTTAAACCCCTCCACCTTGCACCACAAGGACACTGGGGGCTAGTTGTCACCAGTTGTACAAATTGTGGAGCCTAGCTGCCACCCACAGGGTACAGTTCAAGTGGCCCTTGACTAATGGACCCTGCACCCCAGTGCCAAAAAAGATTATTTGGGGACCATATCAACTGGCCATTCAATCTCCCACATATTAACCCCCCGCCCCCACAATGGCAATGAGAGAGTCACCAAAACGGAGCTCACCATACCACAACTGTCACTCTACAATAAGAACCAGGTTCTAGTAAAACCTAAACTGAGACCAAGACCTGTGAATGCCAGAATGGGAGAAGTAAATGCACTGGAGGGTTCAGAAGTAGACTCTGAATAAGTGAATCAAATAAAGGCAAAATGGAACAGATCATCAAATTCATATTTCATCAAATTTCATCACTGAAAAAGGTGAACCACCTCTTTCTATGTCATTGTCTTCTGACCTCATGTAGAGGCACTAGACTAGACTATTAGACTAGTACTCTACCCTCATTCTGTCTGATGGATAATTATTTATGGACCACCACAGGCAGGTTATGTTCAGAGATGGTGAAAACTATATTCTTCCAATCCTAGAAATCTTCTAGTCTTAAGTGTTAATACTAAAAATAATTTTTTTTCTGGTCTTTGAGCAAACTATTGATCCCATACAAGTTGAGATACCTGCAACTCCGTACAATCTTTTCCACCTCGAATCCCAAGAAATCTGTGTTCCTCAAAAATCTACCTAGCAAATAGATCAGCATATTGTCAGCAAGTTAAAGTAAGACCAATTTTCTCACACATTACATTTGTAGTTTCTTAAAAGGGTTAGCCAATACCATCTCTGATCCCGCTTCCTATGAGTAAAACTTAGTTATAACTTGGTTTTAACTAGCTGCAAACCCCTTTGAGAGACATCCCTACAACACCTTTCCTTTCTACATTGCCATTGCTTTTCAAGAAGGGTAATTAAACTGCAATTGCTGGTATCCAATCCATTGTACACACAGACCTACAAATATGAAGTCACAATTGCTATGTCTACATGGCAAGCAATATTTTGGGATATAATAGTATCCCAAAATAGCTGTTCATGTCTAAGAAATGCACCCATTGTCTCAAAACAGTTTTTGAGATAATGGGCACACTACTCCGGCATCCCTGTACACCTCATTGCATGAGGAGTACAGGGATGCCTCAAAACAGGGCTTTATTTCAGCATGTGGCACTGTTTTGAGAGTGTTACATACCAAATAACCTATTTCAATATCTACACAAAATAAACTACATAATTTGTGTAGGGCAAATTGCTTAGTTTATTTTGATATCAGAGTATCATGTAGGCATAGCCAATGAGACCCCACCATATCTTCATGAGCCAAATGGTATCTGACTTGCACTTTTCTCAGAATAGTTCCCTAATCCTGTTCATACCTGCAGGAACTATGTCTACACACCTTAGGCTTTAAAAGAACCCTGTGCTTTTAATCTAGAAATACAAAACATGTAAGAAGTTCAGACATCTCTAGCATATTGGGATAGACGCCAGGCTGTTCAGTGCATATCTTCATCAAGCACTGTTTTTGAACTTAGCTTTAGTCTTTGCTGTCCACTTTGGGACGATAGTGATACAGTTCATATTTTTGTATATTTTGCCAGGGCTGTTGGGGAGGTGGGTACTTTTCAACAATCTCCCATCAATGGAAATTCATACAAGTCCTAGATGAAGAAAGGAAGTGTATTATGACATTGTGGGGAATCCAGAGCAGTAAGAGGCAGTGGCACTTTGCCCAGCAATCAGGGATGTCTCACATCACTTCGCTTCTGCAGGTTCCACCCTGACCATTTACAGGACAGTCTGCCAGCATACAAGTCACTTTTGTGTCAGTGTATAGTCACAGTCTTGGTCCAGCAGCCTGTCAGCAAGCACCACTACTGGCTTTCATCACAAAACAAAACAAAACTAATCAAAACAAAACTTGTGTTCTTCACTGTCCAGCCCTCTTTTGGACACGACTCTAAATGGAGCTACCTACATAATTCAGTTTAAACACGACACTAGATTAGTTTTGATTAACAAATAAAACATGTTTATTTAATTACAAGAGAGATTCTAAATGAATACTTGTTTAAGGCATTCAAGTCAGAAATGGTTACAAGAGAAATAAAGATAAAAGGACTAAAACGTAACTAAGCAGACTTGGTTGAAGGTAAAATCCATTACCACATGCTCCCAGTAACTTGGTCCAAGTTCTCAGGCCAGGATCTGCTCCCAAATTCTCTTTCTTTTGTCCTCTGACAAAAGAAAGAGATGGCTAGGAAGAGACATCTTGAGGTATTTTGCTGTCACTTTAGTCCAGTCTCTCTTTGAAATGCATTTTCCTGTGGGTTAGCCCTAGATAAAGTTTATTCCTGCTGTGACGTTGAAGCCATGGAGTCTTGTGGTGAAAGAGATTTCATGCTGTTTTTGCTAAAATGCAAATCTGTTCCTGCTCATCTTCCTTGCCAAAGAATGCCATTTGAAAGGTGATTACCCATCAGGTTTGAGGTCACCTGGCTAAAGGCATCACCATCCTCTTTTTCTGAGAAACTGGTTTACCCAGACTTTTCTGGTAAACACATTTCAGAACTGATTTAACTGTATGCTTATAACTTTCCATTAGTGTTGCTACACATATTTCATCATCATATTATAGACCAGTGAGTTATGAGTTTTCAAACAGTACCTCATGAGGCATAGATTATTATAGATTATATTATAAATCATGTCATACACTACAATTATAGATCATATAATAGATTATAAAGATTATTACAATAGCGTATGAATGCAGGGATGTATACAGTCACTGTTACTTACCAGTAACTGTTGTTTCATATTTCCCACCTACCATCATCCCGTCTGCTCTTATTAAACTTTGCTTTATTTACTCACTCAGTGCACATTTTTTAACTAATAAAGCAAGGGTCCTCTGACCTCATCCACGTTCATAGTCCGTCCTGTGCACCTAATTATTTTTACATATGCACATCCAATAGGCTTTTTAGAAGCTATATATTCAGTGGGAATTGTCACCCCATTTATTAGAAGCTATACACACATATGTAGTGTCAGTGGAATGTTGGGAAATAGTTTATCAAAAGAAAAGTAAATGTTTTATGTCCCTTTCAGCCAAATCAAAACAGAATTGCTATTGGAAAGCTGTTGAAAGATGTTCATCAGCTTAGGTATTTTCAGGAGTCCCTTCTTGACTTAAGAATACAAGTTCCACGTTTCTGCCAAGTTTCTACCACCTTTCATTGGGTCACTAGAGCTGTTCCAAACAACTTATTTTATTCATATCTTCCAGGAAAAAACAATTCTGTTGAGAACAAATGTGCCAGGTGTCAGAATAAATGGCAAAATGTTGACGATGTTCTACTAATTTGAAAATGACACTTCAGAATGAAAACACTTCTGCGTGCAACCTTAACAGTGTTCACATCTCTGCCTATAAATATACAAATTATGTTTATAGGTAGTTTGCATTTTAAAATTAATTTAGTACTGATGAAATAACAGATAGGTTTGGAGACTTATGCCATCTATTTAACTGCAATATTGGGAGCAGGACAAATCTTTCCATGCTACCATACTAATCTACTGTCACCTCAAACTGGAAGAGAATTCTCTAGTAGTGAGTAAGTAGTTCCTTTTACAAGCCCATTCAATCCTTGGCCTCTCTGTATTTCAAAACAAAGCAGTTCCTGTTAACTGTCGTAATAGTTTTTAACTGTCCAATAATGTTTAACCATCGAACTCAGCTGAGATGAAGAAATCTTCACATAAGACATCAAACAGACAGCAACAACTTTAATTCACTACCAATTTCGGGTGGATTTGAACCAGTACTTGGATATGAAAGGCTTTGCACTAGCAAACTAACACGTACATCTCAGAAAAGAGCAGCAATATTTAAAAAGAGCAAAAAAGAATGGAATACATATACGTGTGTGTGTGTGTGTGTATATATATATATATATATATATATATATATATATATATATATATGGAAAGTCTAGTGTATGCAAAGTAACATTTCTAATATTGATAGTTGTGTGATCCTTCAACAAAATATTATTGTAAATGGAACTGAGTGATATTGGGTTTATAACTCCGATTCACTGAACCAACATAATATTAATTTTTCCTGTGGTCCAGTTCAGTTGTCTGACCTCAGATATTTGCATTTCACCTACTTATGAAGTTCTTTTATGGTTCAGATGGATTTACCCAGTGAAGTGTTTAATGATTCAACACAATGGGAAGAGTATTTTCCCGTTATCACAGACCATAACTCACAAAACATATTCTCTTTTGATAGATTTCAGATGTCGTGTCCATATTGTTTCACTCACAAAATAATTTTTAACCAGAGGTTGAACTTCTGTGACAATATGCCCATTCATTTATAGGTGATATTTCCTGGCTGTCATGAAGCTTATCTGAAATAGCCTTTTTCAGGTCACTTCCTGATTTTCTTATCCCTTATCCTTATCCCTCTCTCTCTTCTGTCTACCCCATTATGTGCTAAGTAGAAGAGATACCACACGCAGTTTCTATTGCTTCAGATGATTTCTTTTCATATGGGGTTTATCAAATATTTGATTTAGATAATAAATATTCACAACTAATGATTGCACGCTGGATCTACAAATAACTTTTTTCATTTATTTTAATTACTATTAATTTATTTTAATTTTTATCAATCAGAAATATATGTCTGAAATTTCCTAGGCATCTTTCTCTTACATTTATATAGGCCTAAGTGTGCACAGTTCTCTGAATAAGAGATGAGCACCAGAATGGGCATAGCCAGCTGATGGAGCTATAACTAGTGCTAACATAGGCAATGATAACAAGAAGAAAATAGAATTGTAAATGCAAAAAAAAAAACCCAAACCTTGTGGAACTTGTAACAGCCTTGGGCCGTTGTAATATATGTGTGAAGAGAGAACACAGGTTTTCCAGCTTATTTCCTCTGGTGCTTAATAAAAAAGAAAAAAACCTATACTTTACCATGACAGCTACCTACCCTAAAGTGGAATAACACTTCTTCTGAGACAACAACTTGACGAATGCTGAAGTATGTCATGCAGTTTTAACGATTGAGTTCAAGTAAAAGTTGTCGTGTATAAAACATCAGTACAGACATTATCACCCCCATGAGTCAGGGACAGCATGATTTTGGCAAGAAAGGGCTCTGTGAGAAAAATCCCCTCAGACACATGAAGCTTCACATTGTCACAGCTTGCCACTTAGCAGCATTCCAACGGTCACTTTTTGACCAGTAGCTCCCCTGGCAATTTGAAAAAGGTTCCATGAGCTCATCCATAATCATGAGGAAAGGTGTCTAAATTTACATAGAACACTCTGATTGGGTGAGCCTGGAGAAGTACCAGAACCTTCCACCAGGGGCTGGACCTAGTTGAGAACTGTACCAAAATGGTAATCGACTCATGAATAATGCATGAGCATGCTCTATAAAAGCAGGGCATGCAGCCCATTCTGCGGCCCTTTACGAGAAGGCGTGGTTCTGTAGAACGTCTGACAGTCCCCAGGCTAGCACTTTGGGGTGAAGAGAGAAGAACTGAAGACTGCCACCTGCTCTGAGGCGCAAGATTTCCCATCATCTGTGCTCCAGCGGCGGCAGCAGCGCTAACAGCAAGCAGTGTCCCTGTGGGGAAGCGGGTCGGCTGTCGAACTGGCCTGCACCAGTGCAGGTACTGCGCGGCTGGCTTAGCGGAACCCAGGGCCCTCCACCACACCAACCAGCGGCAGCTTCACCGGACTCGACACACCCACCAGACCTGGCACACCCACTGGACCAGATGTATCCTCGCCGGCAGGCCTGTGCCCCTGCGCAGAGCCACATCTAAACCACCACAGTCCATTCAGTGGCCAAGGGACCACTTGTAGGGGAGTAGGGCTGATCCCCCTATTGTGCACCTGCCTGGCAGAACAGGTGTAGCACCCAGAGGCCTAACCTTGGGCCGGGCCTTCCTGGCCTCTGACTGGTTTTTAATCTAAAAAAGACACTTATCATAATTATTTATAATCTTAATTATTATTGTTATAACTTGTTATCTTAGACAAAGTTGTTAGTATTAGTTAATTACTTATATTTTTAAGTAGGTTTAGTTGTTATAGAAGGACTGTTTATTAATTCATCTTATTAGTAGTGTTAGTTATTAATTTTCAGTTGGGGGGAGGAAATTGTTAGCACCGTGTTAAGTACCCTAGAGTAACATATTACAAAGGTGAGGGCGTGGCCTCTCTTTTCCCTGTCTTTCTCTTGCCGGGCTAGATGGAGGGGCAAATCCCCCTTCAGCCTTTTTATATACCGTTTTGGATAGGAGTAGTGACCTGGTCCCGGTAGGGTCGGGGGAGTAGTGCCCTCTCATCCTCCCATTAATATAATTTACATAAATACAAATTGATATTTATATTTTATAATTCCTTTAAACTTACCTTTATTCCTACCTGAGGTCACAATTCACCCAAGTATTGTCATGAATATCCGCTTCTGTGTAAGTATACATTGTTGTTAATGCGAGAACTTAACACAATATTCCTTTCCCTCTCCTAGGGGTTAATAAAATCATTGTCTTTGTCTTTCAAAAGTTCCGTTGTCCGTCTCGTTGCCCCTCCTAGCCCTTGCCTGCCCAAGGGGGTTCAGTGAGGGCCCATACCAACTGAGTGTGCCCCCACAACATAGCCCGCAGAGGTGGGTTCTGGGACCTAAAAGGTGGTGCGGGGTTGTTCAATTGCACCCTTTCACCACCTGGCGGAGGCCCAGCTCAGCTGACAACTTGCAGCGGTGTTGGAGAGTCTCCCCAACAAAAGTGTGTTCAAAATTGTTAATCCTGTGTGAGTTTTGTTTCTCACATTATGATTATTTTAATTTTATTATATTAAAACAAGCTTGACCATAAATATTAAGACATAACCAAATTAGATTTAGTATATTTTTATTTTATGTAATTTTTCTATGTATTTATACTTTTGCTGTAATGGCTGATTTGCAAAAGGTGGCTATTCCATTCAGTTGCTAAATAAACACAAAAGTTAACATTTAAAATTAAAACGTTAAATTCATACCACTAACTAAACTTAGATTTGTCTTCTATACTATATTACTCCTTACTGAAGTTACCCCTGGAGTCTCACAGGAACCAGGGCCAGTTTGGCTATATATAGATGGTGCTCTAATCTTGAAATAAGATACGCAATTTGTGCTATGCAAATTGTGTTGCTTATTTTGAGTAGAGTTGGAAATAAAGCCTGATTTCAAGGCATCCCTGTACTCTTCATGCGATAAGATTTACAGGGATGCTGGACTAGCATACGCGTTTTCTCAAAAATTGTTTTGAGACAATGGGTGTGTTGCATGGATACCTTTGTATCCCAAAATAGCGTCCACTGTCTAGACGTAGCCTTTGAGTCCATATGGAACCCCTCTGGAGCCACTTAATTAGGAGACATCCCTGTATAATGAGTCACCCCACACCATGATTATGATTCAAATAAAATTCTATGCATTATTAACAAATTAAATACAGAACAAAATTTGGATACAGGGCTAGACTCTGAGGATAAGAGCAGAATGAAGAGCGTGTACAAGGAATGCAATGCAGTGAAAACGGTCAACAGGTAGTAAAATGACCTTATTCAATGGCAAGCAGAAGGCAATCCGTGCATTAAGTCAGTAGCTGCTAGTAGGAGGAGCAGAGGATCTGAAAGGAGTCGCCTAACAGCTGTGTGCTTGAATTTTGATTGGCTATAATCCAATAATTGCATAGGCACCTTCTCTGAAGTACAGAGAAGATTCCTGCCAGGATCAGGAGCAATCATTGTGTGATGGGGTTAAGTTAGACCACAACTACATTAGGGAATAAATGCTTTGAAAAGCACAAACTTTTCTCATGCCTCTGCATATATGCCCTAACAATTTTACCTGTGAAAAAATTTCAGTGGAAGCCAACATAGAGAAAAAGCACTTCTACCACATCTTTGTTTTCTGTTACAATTTTCTTTTTTCTACCAACAGATAGAATTTGGTTCACTAGCAATGGAATAATTTTCCTTCAATGCATAACATAATGTATTATATACTGTCATTGCATTGGTGCTTCTGAGATTTTTGTAAAGTAAGAATATAATTCCTTAATATTCTTACAATTTACGTTAGTCCAGATTCTCTAGCTATTTTAGTTTTTAAAGTGCCTTATTTTTATTTAGAGAATATGATTGAAAATAGAATTCCTACATCCCACATTCCACTAGGTTTTATCACATAGTTTCTAACTGCGTGGATACAGAGTTTTATTGATGCATGAATTAGGGATTTTTCTTCTTTAGGTGCTTTCTGGGGTCAATTCCAAATCCATATGTGTGCGCTACATGTATTGTCATTGGAAGGTTTTTCCCCTAGCAGTACCCGTCAGGTCTGAAATGGAGACTCTTGGAGTGGTACCTTTGGGTGTGATGTGTAGAAGTCTCTGCCAGCCCACTGCCTCTTCAGTGACTTCTTACCACCAGTGACAGTTGTTGGAGGAGCTCTCTCTCTTGGGTTTGCAAGTGCTTTCCTGGTGGTCTTCTTTTTTATGTATCTCCAAATAAGCACAAAATTATATAGTATCAGAGAGGGAGCCGTGCTAGTCTATGTACTATCAAAACAAAAAAGCAGTCAAGTAGCACTCTAAAGACTAACAAAATAATTTATTAGGTGAGCTGTCATGGGACAGACCCACTGCTTCAGACCAGTCTGTTTTGGTATGGTTACAGTCTGAAGCAGTGGGTCTGTCCCATGAAAGTTATATAGATGTAGTTTAGTATAAATTGTTTTGTTCATTAAGTTTAAATTGGTGAAGTGCCCCTCCCCTCCATATAACTGATTTCCTGGGATGTGGACATGTCTGTGTTTCAGGGCTTCAAATTATGCACATCATGCTTAGATGATGGACCAATATAATTCCTGTGTCAAGTGCCTGTGTGAAAGTCACTCGGACAGGTGCAAAATTTTCAGGGGCTTTAAACCCAGAACAAAAAAGGAGAGGGGCTCTCAGCTGAAATTCCTACTGATGGAGTCAGCCCTTTGCCACCAGCCAGCCCTTACCCTCCTCCTTTCTCCCTTTACCGGCTCACCCTGGGGTGTTGAACCAGCCTGCTGATAATATTGACTTTGGCCATTAGGCACTACTGCCCTGATTACAAGGGTTGTTATAGAGACTCTGACCATCTGGAAGCACTACCGTGATCCCAGGGGTTGTTGTGTTGACTCTGGGGATCAGGCAGCACTACCTGACCAGTATGAGAAATAGTTATTCAATTGGCTCTGGCTGATAGGCTGCACTGTACTTCTTGTCCTGACAATAGTAAAGAACATACAAAGTTAACTGAACCACAGAGTCTCAAGACACAGGGCACACTCTGAAGTTGGCCATGGGGATTTGACATGCCTTTTTCCTGCCCTGAAAAGTGACGGGATTTATCAGCCTCACGATACAGCCCCATAGGAAGTTTTCTTCTGTTTCTTTTACCACGTAATCTTTGTTGCAATCAATTAACTTTTTAAAAGACAGGTAGCTTGCTGTGAGACCGCTACAAGCCAACTAGTTTGTGTGTGATACTGTTTCATTGTGCATCTGCATGCATTTGTTTATTCTTAATGAAACAGAAAATCACTCACCTGTGAATGTTTTTGTGAAGAATGCAAGACCCAAACCTAAGGTTCTGTCCCTGTTTTTTAAGTGTTTTGCACTGTGGATTTGAAACAGAATGTTTACTAAGAGTAGCTCTTATACAGATCTTGAAAAGGGAGACTTCAAATTGGCTGTTCTTTCCATCAACTCACACACACTCTTGTATCAGAGAGGTAGCCATGTTAGTCTGTATCTTCGAGAACAACAAGAAGTCCTGTGGCACCTTATAGAGTAACAGATATATTGGAGCATAAGTTTTCATGGGCAAAGACCCGCTCATGCATCTGATGAAGCGGGTCTTTGCCCACAAAAGCTTATGCTCCAAAATATCTGTTAGTCTATAAGGTGCCACAGGACTTCTTGTTACACTCTGTCTTTGTGTTCAGTAAGTTAATATGTCCATATTTGACAAGTGAGGATTTGTTCTATGGACTGGCTTTTAAGGTGCACATTTCTTTATTGTCAGGGTCATAGTTATTTGTGACCAGTGCAACTTCCATCAGATGAGACCTGTTTGCTCAAAACTTCTCATAGTTCTGCTTTAAAACCATGTTGCACAAGGCACTGAAGTGTTGGTATCATTGGTTGTTCCTGTTAAAGCCAGTTACATATCATTTTTCTATGGCATCCAGGGTTTGTTGATCTATTAAAGCTTAAGGTTAGTGCATCTTTTATCCAGCACTATGTTGCTGGGATCTTATAACAGAAGACCAGAAATAATTCCACAGGTTGTTGATTTGTTCATATTTAAGCCCTCCCCTTGCAATGCACAGAGTAGCTACGTCTACACGTGAAGCCTACTTCGAAGAAGCCTATTTCGATGTGGAGACATCGAAATAGGCTATTTCGATGAATAACGTCTACACGTCCTCCAGGGCTGGCAACGTCGATGTTCAGCATCGACATTGCACAGCACCACATCGAAATAGGCGCAGTGAGGGAATGTCTACACGCCAAAGTAGCACACATCGAAATAGGGGTGCCAGGCACAGCTGCAGACAGGGTCACAGGGTGGACTAGTGCTTCCGGGGCAACAGCTAGCCGCTCCCTTAAAGGGCCCCTCCCAGACACACTCAGCCTGCACAGCACGCGGTCTGCAGAGCCATAGGCACGCAGACCTCGGGCGATGCAGTCATGGACCCCCAGCAGCCAGAGGTCCACCCAGCCGCCCCTGCAGGAGCAGGGCTCGCCCTGCTCCATGCCATGCGGGAGGCAGCTGAGCACCTCCTTGCCACACAGAAGGAGGAGCGGCCCGCAGGGGAGCAGGACTCAACCCCCAACCCTGCAGCACCCCGACCCTGCCCCCCGCCTCACACGTCGGTGGCTGTGGAGCTACCCCACCAGCACCGACTGGTGGGGCGGCTGGTGCTTGGGGAGTGGGACGACGACTGTTGGCTCAGGAACTTTAGAATGAGCCAGCAGACATTTATGGAGCTATGCCAGTGGCTCACCCCCGCACTCAGGCACCAGGACACCGCCATGCGGCATGCCCTCCCTGTGGAGAAACGGGTCGGCATCGCTGTCTGGAAGCTGACCACTCCAGACAGCTACCGATCCGTGGGACAGCAGTTTGGCGTTGGCAAGGCCACCGTCGGGGCTGTCCTCATGGAGGTAAGAGGACCCACGGGGGGAGGGGGGGGAGGCAGCCCTGGCAGGGCAGGGGGGCCTGGGCAGGGGAGGGCCACACACACCCTGCTCACCCCTCATTGGTGCTCTCCCATGTGCTTCCCCTGCAGGTCGTGCGCGCTATCAACGCCATGCTCCTCCACAGTCTCGTGAGGCTGGGGGACCCGGATGCCACCATCGCGGGCTTTACCACCCTGGGCTTCCCCAATTGCTTCGGGGCTCTGGATGGGACCCACATCCCCATCCGCGCCCTGGTGCACAGTGGAGGATGCTACATAAACCGGAAGGGCTACCACTCAGTGGTCCTCCAGGCCTTGGTGGACAGCCGGGGCCGTTTCCAGGACATTTATGTGGGCTGGTCTGGCAGCACCCACGACGCCTGGGTTTTCCGGAACTCGGGCCTGTGCCGCCGGCTGGAGGCGGGGACCTACATCCCCCAGCGGGAGAGCCCTGTGGGGGATACCACCATGCCCCTCTGCGTCATCGCAGATGCGGCACACCCCCTCCGGCCCTGGCTCATGCACCCGTACACGGGCCATCTCTCTGCCAGCCAGGAGTGCTTCAACCAGTGCCTGAACCACGCGCGCCAGGTGGTGGAGCGCTTATTTGGCCGCCTCAAAGGGTGCTGGAGATGTCTCCTCACCCGCCTGGATGCGGGCCCCACCAACATACCCCAGATTGTGGGTGCGTGCAGCGCCCTACACAATCTGGTGGAGAGCAAGGGGGAGGCCTTCTTTCAGGGCTGGGTTGTGGAGGCCAGCAGGGCCGACGTGCAGCCACCCGCTGCCCCCAGTCTCCAGGTGGACCCCGAAGGGACCCGGGTCCGGGAGGCCCTGCGGGCCCACTTTGATGAGGCCGTGGGGTGAACGCTGCCAGGCCCCCCACTGCGCCCCCCCCCATCCTCCACAACACTCCCTGCCCCTACGCCCACACCAAACAGCACCCCCCCCCCACTTTTCCTGCACAAATAAAAGCAGACACTTGTTTGTGAAATCAAACTGGTTTATTTTCAACTCTGTTCTATAACTAACTAATACAAACTATATACAGGAACTTCTAACTAACTTAAATGTGAAAAGTGTACGTATATATTAACAAAAAAACCCAGGGATAACAAGGAAGGGGAGAACTATTTACATGGGGGGGGGGACTGGGCAAACAGGGGGCACAAATAAATAAATACCAACTATATACAAGGCGGGGGGCACGTCCTGGGCCCCATGGCCCTATAGTCCGGCACTGGGGGTGGGCGGCTGGGAGCCCCGCCTCAGCCGCAGCCCGGTCCGGGGCTGGCTGGGGGCCGGGCGGACCGGCAGATACGTCCGGCGAGTGTCAGCTGGCCCCAGGTCTCCCTCGGCGGAACGGCCCTCGGTGGCGGGTGGTGGGGCGACAGCGGACGGCGCGGCGATGAGTGGAGCAGCGGGTGGCGCAGCGGGTAGAGCAGTCAGGGTGGGCTCAGCGGCGGCCAGCGTGGCATGGGAGGCCAGGTAGTCCGCTATGCGGTTGAATGTCTCCATGTAGGCCCCCCATGCCTCTTGGCGCCAGGCCAGCGCCCGCTCCTGGAGGTGGAGGCGGCGTTGCTCCACCCGCAGGCGCTGCTCCGTGACCTCCACCTGCTGGCGGTGGAGGGCCAGCAGCTGGGGGTCTGTCGCCAGCAGCTGGTGCTGGGTCCAACGTATTGCCCGCCGTGGGGCCGGTCGGTCCTTCGCTGAGGGGCTGGCCTGGAGCGATGGCCCCGGAGGGGATTCCGGGACCACTGACGCCTCATCGGCGCTCTCCAGTCCTTCCGATGGTGCAGCTGCGGAACACACGAGTGGGGGAAGAAGAGTGGAGACAGGCGTTAGTGTGGGCCCTGAGCCGTGGCCCTTGTCCCCCCACCCCTGTGCTGCAGGTTCCCCATCCCCGTCCCCGGGAGATGCTGCTGTGATGCGGTTCAAGGGTCCCCCTGCACTGCACCCCATCCCCCGGCGGGAGTGACTCTCACTTCACTCAGCAGGGTCTCTGACAGCAGAGGTTTCTTAGGCCACAGATGCCCAGTTTCTCCCAGAAGTGACAGTACAGCAGTCAGAGACAGTCCTTCCAACCCGTCCTGGGGAGAAGACCCCAAGGGGTGCCCCGCTGGGGTGTAGCTTTCCCCCTCCTCAGGCTGCCTGCCTTACAGCTCTCTCTTCCCCTAGCCTCTAACTGCGGCCCCCCCTCTGATTCAAAGCCAGCTCGGCTCCTCCCTCCTCTTTGTTCAGGGCAGAGGTGTAACCTGCCAGTTGTAGCCCCAGGATCATCCTTAGCCACTGGGAGCTATTGAGCTTGTTGCTCATATCTAGCCTGAGACTCGCATTTGCACTCCCCCCCACTCCATCACATGCTGCTGCTGCTGCTGCTGCTGGGTGTCCCACCCCCTCCTCCCAGGCGACCCTAGAGGTTCCTCTCCCCCCTGCCCCGCGGATGGGGCATGGCACTGTCGTGCTGCGGGGGGGAAGGGGCTGATGCACTCCTGTGAGGGACATGCCACTGCTGTCCTTGGGGCCATGGTCATCTGGGCATGTGGAGGGCCCTGGCCACATATCTATTGTCCCCGCCCCTCAACCCCGGGGGTGTACACCGGAGGGGTACATACCTGTAGGTCCACTCCCACGGTCGGGGGACACCTGGGGGGCGGACGCCCGGCTGCTGCTCCGGGATGGCAGGAGGATCTGGAGCCCGGTGTCAGTGGAGGAGGAGTCCCCCTCCTCCTCCTCCTCCTGCTCCGGTGCCCCAGGAGTGGGCTCCAGGGGGGGCCCCCAGGGTGCGGGGCTTGCCTTCTCGGCGGACTCCAGCTCCGGGGCCTGCTGGGGCTCCTCAGCTGAGGTGTGAAGCATGGCCGGAGGGGAAGAGGTGTGCCAGGGGCCCAGGATGTCCCTGAGCTCCCTGTAAAAGGGGCAAGTGACGGGGGCGGCCCCAGATCGGCCGGCCGCATCCCGGGCCCAGGCGTAACCCTGCCACAGCTCCTTGACTTTACTCCGGACATGGTCCGGAGCATGGGCAGGGTGACCCCGGGCGGCCAAGCCCTCGGCCAGCCGAGCGAACGCATCCGCGTTCCGCCTCTTGCTCCCCATTACCTGCAGCACCTCCTCCTCGCTCCAGAGCCCCAGCAGGTCCCGAAGCTTGGCCTCCGTCCAGGAGGGGCCCCGCTGCCGCTTCCCGGCCTGGCTCCTGCCCTGGCTGCCCTGGGAATCCTGGTTCCCCTTGGGGGGGGGGTTCCCTGATGGCGCTGGGGGGGCTGCCGGGCAGCCATCAGGTCGGTTGGGGGTGTGGGTGGCTGCAGAAGAGTGTGCAGGCTAGCCGTGTGTTACTGCTGCTGCCTGCACACTCTCTCAGCTTCCTGCACAGGAAGGGAGGGGGTGGGGACCTTTAAGGGGCCGCTCCATGCGGCCACCATTGAGCTGAGGGGCTGGAGAGAGCGTCTCTCAACCCCTCAGCTGATGGCCGCCATGGAGGACCCCACAATTTCGAAGTTGCAGGACGCACAACGACTACACGGTCCCTACTTCGACGTTCAACGTCGAAGTAGGGTGCTATTCCCATCCCCTCATGGGGTTAGCGGCTTCGACGTCTCGCCGCCTAACGTCGATGTTAACATCGAAATAGCGCCCAACACGTGTAACCGTGACGGGCGCTATTTCAAAGTTAGTGCCACTACTTCGAAGTAGCGTGCACGCGTAGACACGGCTAGTGTGTGAAATCATTTTCAGAGTTGAGCTTTATATTCCATTTTGACAGCAGGACAGGATCAGTTTCTGTAAATCTAACAAATAAGGGATAGCTTGGTTTGATTTGCCTTCAACTTCCGCATGACCATGAGCAACCTCTGGTTTATAATGCCAACTTTGGTACCTCTGACCACGTGACAGAGATTTATGCAGTGTCTCCACTGACTGGATGTGAGAAAATGATCTTGTACATTGCAGATTCATCCATCATTCAAATACCAGGTGCACATGAGTACGTCCTTCCACTGAAAATCAGTATCAGAAGCATGAAGTGTGATTATAGCACAAAGCTTGAACAGTTGGTCACTCACATTGTTCATGGTCACATCCACAATAATACTTTCCAGTCTGACTGTTCTAGCATCAGTTCCCAGCATGGTTTTGATATCACACAGCACCATGATAGCACAAACATAATTTTGTCAGCGGATACTCTTCTGATGGCATATGGATTTCATGAGGTAGTAGAAACTCAAATTGGCTTATGTACCACATTCAAGTCCCTCAGGAATGTGTGACTTCCCCGATCTGTTCAGTCCTGTTATTGATAGAATAATGGAAGCCATCACTAGCTGTATACCAGAAATGGTGCTTCATGGTTTCAGCAAAACATATCTAGAACAGGCAGATGACATGGCTATTTACACTTTATCATGAACTATATTAAATTGACGCCCTTAATCTATTTACAGAAGAAGAAAGAAAATCAACTGGAAGAAGACAAATTCCTAAAAGTGGCTAATGGGTTTCTGCTCTTGCTCATCATAAGTGAAGGACAAGAAATTGAGTTCATTAGCTCATTTGAGTGTCTTATCTCCATTGTCACCAAAGAGAGAGGTTGACTTGCTGGCATGAAATACCAAATCAGCAAGGCTACAGAAGTATGCATGCTATCTAGAAGTCTCTTTGGCATCAACACCATATATCAACTCAGATTAAGATGCATATCTATCAAGACACTGGCTTCTCTCTTTGTATGACTGAAACTTAGGCCTCCACAAAAACACACATCCATCAGCTGGACACTACTGCCGTGAATCAGCAATGACATATTGAAGCTATGTTGTGGTTTTATTGCATTATGAATGAGGATGTCATACATCTGACCGACCAGCTTCTAATGTCCTCCCAAATAATTCAGTGCTGGCTCAGGGGGCACCAGAGACTGTATCAGCTGATCCAACAAAAGTTGTATGGGGAAGACTAAAATGAAAACCTCTTACATGGTGGAGGGATAACACAGCTTCTGACTTCAGCTTTAGTATAGAGCAGGCAGCAACACTGAGAGGAGACTGGACTTCTAGAAATTCCACTCAAGTGGGAGAATTCATAAATGGTTAATGCATGAATTATAATGCTGTATACTCACATTTGCCAGTTCCTGTTGACTCACAGAATCATAGTGCTGGAAAGGACCTCAGGAGATCATCTAGTCCAGCCCCCTGCTTCAAGCAGGATCAACCCCTATTAAGTCATCCCAGCCAGGACCTTGTCCGGCCGCGACTTAAAAACGTCAAGGGATGGAGAATCCACCATCTCTCTAGGCAGTGCATTCCAATGCTTTACCACCCACCTGGTGAAGTAGTTTTTCCTAATATCTAACCTACACCTTTCCCTCTTCAACTTCTGACCATTATTCCTTGTTCTGCCATCTGACACCACTGAGAACAGTTTCTCACCCTCCTTGTTAGAGCTCCCCTTCAGGAAGTTGAAGGCTGCTATTAAATCACCTCTAAGTCTTCTCTTCTGTAAACTAAACAAGCCCAAATCCCTCAGCGTATCATAGGTCTTGTGCTCCAGACCCTTAATCATTTTTGTTGCCCTTCGCTGAACCTGCTCTAGCAAATCCACTTCCTTTTTATACTGGGGGCCCAAAACTGGACACAATATTCCAGATGTGGCCTCACCAGTGCCGAAAAAAGAGGAATAACTACTTCCCCAGATCTGCTCGAAATGCTCCTCCTAATGCACCCCAGTATGCAGTTAGCTTTCTTGGCTACAAGGGCGCACTGTTTACTCATATCCAGCCTTTCATCCACCATAACCCCTAGGTCCCTTTCCATCATACTGCTGCTGAGCCAGTCGGTCCCCAGCCTGTAACAATGTTTGGGATTCTTCCGCCCCAGGTGCAGGACTCTACACTTCTCCTTATTGAACTGCATCATGAAGACCATGGGAGTTTTTTTTACCATTTCAAGAAGAGAGGACTGGGCACTTTAACTGAATCCATCTTTTATATTGCTCGTAATTTTAACCTATTGAAATGTTATAATGTCTTTTTTCAACAAAGATGATCCATTAAGTAGTGCTGTCATTACTCGTGTGTTAAATTGCTATAATGCATCAGTTATATACTAAAACTTTATTTCAACAGATAGTAACCAGTTTTCAAATGTTAATAAGGTTGGGCATTTTAGAAAATAATAAAATAAAAAACAGAACTGCTATCCAATATGGAAAATTATAATTAGAATGGAAAATTCCATTATTTTACTCACTTAAAAGTTAGTCTTTCTGAGTGAAAGGAGTGCAGAGAATATTCAAAATAAGACTAGGAAACTTGTTTTGCACTATTGAGTAATTAGAGTGTACAACAACAACAATATATAAAAATATACTGTGATCCTCAGACCCTCTGTGTTAAGGTTTGCCTGGAGTGAATTTTACAGACAATTTATAAGCTCTTGCAAATAGGAGTTTACAGTGGAAACACTGACTCTACCTTAATTGTACCAGAGTAAATAGCACTGCTGTAATGAGGATCTGGCTACAATCCATCTTTTGACCACACCACCAGCTTTTGTATGTAATAAAAGTGGTATTTCTCCTCTTCTACAGTTGATTTCCACATGTAAATCCTAAATCCCTCCCACATACTGGCATGCAGGTGTGTAAAACTCATAATTTCATCTATGTGAGAGAAAGTCTTCCATTTAAAAGAGGTGCTAGAAACAAGCTGCACTGCTATAACTGAGTGCTGGGCAATTTCAAATGTTACAGTTCTAAAAGTTTGTAATATGGTCACTCTGTCACTTTCTAAATAGTTGCTGATAGGAGCAAGTGTGTCTGGCTAAATATGAAAATTAGAGTAAGTGAACAAATACAGAAAAAAATCCTTTTTAGCATAAAGCAGGGGGTTCAGACTCCTGCCCTGATACAGAGCAGGCAGTTCCATGGTGGTGTCAGTAGTCTCTCTCCCCTTTAGTATGGAAAAGTAACACAAAGAGATTCTTGGCATGTAATGTTACAATTTGTTCCAAGGAGTCTTCCACTTCGATAAGCATGAGCGACAAAAATAGTAGCTTTCCACCAGTTAGGAACATTTGGTCATTCTTCACAAGATCAGTGTAGGAGAGAAAACATTTACTCCAGAATTTGGGAATATCCTAATGTAGTTTGTACAGTTAGCAGCATTAGGTGAGCTTGTTGGACATTTTCTGAGAAAAGAGTTTTGTCAAAATTCTGATTCATCAGTGTCTTGCAGGAGGATTCCATGTTCGATTAAAGTATATTGAATTGCTGACAGGCCTATCACATGGCCTGATGTCCTGGTAGGGAGCTCAGGGTTCCAGACTCCAGGGTGCACCCAGCAGTGGACTCCTCCAGAATCCACAGACCTTGGGAGAGCTAGGAGTTGATGAGTATGCTGACTGTGTTCATCAACAAAAATACCATTTTCAGCCACCAGCTCTTGGTCCCTGGGAACATAATGTGTCATTTATACTAAACAGTTTTTTTCTGGAGTACTGGTTAGCAAGAAGCCTTGAAAAAATAGGCTTCGTGCTCCATTAGAATGAAACCAAATTTTGAAAGATTAAAATTAATAAACCAGAGATCTCAGCCTATAGCCATCTCTAAATGTGGATTTATCTAAACACGTGGATTTATTCAATCATATTTTATTGAGAAAGGAATTATTGGTGACTATACCAAGATAATTTCCTAGTGTTCTCAAAAAGCGCCATTAAATGTTAAATGTACACTTTGTCTTCTCACCAGAACATAGAAGGGACTTCATTTTAATGTCTCATCTGAAAGACAGATTTTTCAATTATCAGACAGGTAGCCAAGTTAGTCCTTATCTTCAAAAACAACAAGAAGTCCTCTGACACCTTATAGACTATGAGATGTTTTGGAACATAAGATTTCATGGGCTAAGACCCACTTCATCAATCTGGAAGGTGCCGCAGATTTTTCAGTGTTTACTGTTCAGCAGTTTACTGTTTGTGTGCTGGGCAACAGCCTCTTTGTGTGCTTAAATTTTGCACTCGTTAGCTGTGTGGGTTGTTTGTTTTTTAAGGGAGGATTTTCTGTTTTGCTTAGTAAAATTAACTCCTAATCATATTTTATACCAGGGTTAAAGTAACAAAAAGAATCAGTCACAGCAAAACAGACTTAGGGCTTGTCTACATTTGCCCCAAACTTTGAAGGGGGCATGTTAATCAAGATGACAGGAGATTACTAATGAAGTGCTGCAGTGAGTACACAGCAGTTCATTAAGCAAATTCTCCCCTGTGGCAAGTTTGAAGTGTCTAACTTCAAAGTGCTGGCATGCGTGTAGCTGGAACAAAATTTTGAGGAGTAAAGGGACTTTGAAGTAGCACGGGCACTTCAAAGTGCCCATGGCTACACGCACGCTGGCACTTCGAAGTTGGAAGCTTCAAAGTTGCCACAAAGGAGAATTTGCCTAATTAAGTGCTGCATATTCATTTCAGCACTTCATAAGTAATCTCCCACCACCCTGATTGACATGCCCCCTTTGAAGCTGGGGGCAAGTGTAGACCCAACCTTAGTGTTTTGCCTGAGAAGAAGCTGTGACCAGGTTAGTGGTGAAAAGGTGGAAACTAGAGACAGCAAAGTACTACTGAGAATGAAAGGCAGGATGTAGTCAGTTGATAGCTACCATCTAACATTGTTTGGTTTTGTGTTGTGGGTACTGATCATTCCTTTTATACTTTACATGTCTGTACTGTGCTGTTAGCACATAATTTACGTTATTGGGCTTGTCATTTTGGGTTGTATCAGTTTTGATCCCTCTAGTGTATTCTACCATTAACCACATGATAGCAACACCTGTAGAAAATGCTCCCAAAATTGTGGAGTGAGAGAGAATGCAAGAAAGGGGTGAATAAATACGCATAATGTGCATTACATTGAGTTAAAAGTGTATTAAGAGATAATTAAAAAGCTTAACTATTTTTTCTACTGCCCTGCATCTATACCAACTTCTACTCTGGATATCTGACATGGTACTATGTTGATTCCCCTCTGTAAAGTTCTAGCCATTGCAATTCAAACTTGGTGGTGTTTCTGATGTCCTCAGAGGAGATCAGAATTAAAGGAATCATTGATTTGGAATGTTGTAGCAAAGCTGGTACCAGAAAATTAAAATGGCAAAGTGGGTGAAGTAGTCTCTTTTATTGGACCAACTTCTGCTGGTGAGTGCAACAAGCTTTGACCTTGCAGAGAGGTCTTCTTTAGGGCTAGAAACAAACTTGTCTCTTTCATCAGCAGAAGTTGGTCCAAGAAAGATATTACCTCACCCACATGGTCCCATTGTCTTGAAGGGAATTTATTCCAATCACAACCAATGTTTGGGAGACATTCTCATTTACGTGTTTGAACTCTTGTGAGGCATGATTAATGTTTATTGTATCAACAGTCTGCAAGATTTATAGCTCAAGTATTGGGGCCAAAAGGAGCTATTTTTCAAATGTTGAATGTTAAATTGAGCATATTTAGAAGTAAGGGTGGATGCTGGGTGTTCCAAGATTTAAATCTGTTGGAGGCTTGCAAAACTCAGAATGAAGTTTGTCACTCAAACCTGTCACATCTTTATCCCTAAAACATTTCTTTTTTTTGCTCTGCAGCTATAATTTTAAAACTTATAATATTTGACCTGTTCAAGGTGGTAATCAAAATTTAGAGTTGTTTTGAATCTTTCGGCTACATTTTATTCTTGTCTATTTTATACTAGCTGTTTCAAATACAGTAGGTGTTGCTTGTTGATGAATGATTCTTTGTATTTAATTGATGTCTCGTATTTAACATGGCTATTAAATGCTCTATTTAGTCTGTCAGTTGTTATAATAGGACAGATGATTATTGAGGTTTAAGAGTTTCTTTTGTGTTTAACCTTGGCTAAATTAATTAAATAGTCAAAGGCTGTGTCTACACTACAAAAATCATTTTGAAGTTGCTTACTTCAAAGTATAACTTTGAAGTAAGCAACTTTGAAGTGAGAGTCTACACATACACAGCTTTAAAGTTAGGGAAAATGTGTGTAGACTCTCTGATGGCAACTTCGATGTAGCGCCTAACTTCAAAGTTAACTTCAAAGTTAGTTCCTGGTGTAGATGCACCCAAAGATAATTGTGAAACCAAGAAAAAATTACAATTATTGGTGGAACCAAACCAAACACTAGAAAGTCCTAGCTAGTTACACTTGCAAAATTTTTATCCTATCATATCAGTATGATATCTCATATCAGACCTATAAGCCTTTGGTTGCATATGAATAGAGTTGTCTGTCAAATAGCATACAAAAAATCAGCAAGATACTGTGCAGAGACAGGTAGGGAAGTTAGAAAGAAGGAATGGTTTGTGGCAGATGTCCAGGGTGGCAAATAAGCAGCTGGGATTGTGGATTCAGGAGTTAAGGTGGAGAAATAGAGTTGCTTGGCTAGGCAAATGGAAGAATTGGGGAGAAGAAAACACAATTGTGGTAGAGGAAATCGCATGTTCATGGAAATTCTAGTGGAAACAGTACACCTCATGAGTGCAAGAGTGACAGAAATGGATGTTGGGAGTGTGCCAAGGCTGGGGGTTGGCTGGGTGGATCCTGCAATTGGACAGAGCTGATGGAGCCTGTAGAATGGGGAGACCTAACAATAATATAAAGGAAGAAAAAGCATAAAGGAGAAAACAGAGATAGAAGAGAAATCATCAACATTGATGTGTTGCCCAAGGACAGGGAGCTCGGAGATGGAGAGTGAGAGAGAGAGAGAGAGAGAGACTTGCTTGTTGAAGATAGAATCAAGTTAGTGCCTGTTTGGAGAGTTAGAGAATAGCTGACAGACAGGCTGAGCCGCCTGAGAAAGGTGGAGGAGGGCACCACGCTCCCACAAGGAGCAGCAGCCAGCCTGGAGTGTGCTCCGCATCAGCCTCCTCTGCTCCCCCAACCCACAGAGAAGCTTTCAGAGCTGCCTGGAGCATGCCCCTCAGCAATCCAGCAGCAATTTATAGGACCAGGACTCTAGCCACCACTGCTGCCGCAGTAGCAGCAGTTGTGGCCAGGATCCCTGGACCGTTTTGAATTGCTGGGTTCTGGAGCAGTTGCTCGCTTCCTCACCCCCACTCCACATCAGCAGACCTGAGGAGACGTAAGGCTGGAGTAAACCAAATTAGTCAGATGGGAAGTTGAAGACATTGAGGAGAATGTGTGTGATTGTGACGGAATATGGATTTTAATAAGACAGCAAGCCCCCAAGTATCTTAGCTGCCAAGGGAGACTTCCCCATGGTGGTGGCAAGCCCTGGCATCAAGCCCCCCAAAATCTTAGCCACCTGGGGATACTCCTCCCTGGTGGCAGCAAGCCCCATGTGTCCCTTGCTGGGGGCATGGGTGTGCATTCGGTGGCAGGCCAGTTGAATTAGTCTCTCCAAATTGCTTAGTTGCTGAGGGAGACTTCCCCTCCTGGCTGCAGCAAACCCCCAAGTATCTGAGCCACCGGCGAGACTTCCACTCAGTGAAAGAAAGGCCCTGAAAATATTTTTGGTGTGGGGGCCAGTTGAAGTAGTCCTACCCAAATATCTTAACAGCTGGGGGAGACTTCCCCCCGGCAGCAGCAAGCCCCTGAAAATCTTTCCCACCTTTGGAGCCCTGACTGCATGCAAGCCAGGAAATGGTGCTGCCTGGCAGCATGGTCAGCACCAAATGGCAGGCACATCCTTTTATTAGGTTGGGGGCTACCCATGTGATGTGTCTGAGTGTGGCAAAGACCCGGAGTGCATAGCACCTGTGGGGGAGGAAGGGGGGCACTGCGCACAAATGTAAACCACTGAGAAGTTTTTTGACCTCTTATGCAAGCAAGACCCCCACAATAGCCTTGATGCCATGTGGTGTGGCAGGGCAGCAGCTGGCAACAGGCAGCACAGAAAAAAATACCCAGTGTAGAGACAGAACCACAAACTCCATGCAGAGTCTATTTGTAATGGGTAGAGTTGCTCACAATGCTAATAGCAAAGAAAGAAACACATTCTCAGGCTCTCATACAGACATAACCCCACAGCCTTCCTGGTCCCCTTTTGAAATTCATGGTCTTCCTCTTACCTAATTCCTGTGCATCTGGAAAGCAGTGGGCAGAACAGAGCACTGTGGGGCATTATGGGTTACATATGGGACACTTCTGGAGGCTAATATATTTGATTTTAAGATGTGGCACTTCCACACTGGCCTTTAATTGAATTTTCAAATTTGAGTTTGATGTTATACCCATCAGGTACAGACAATATTATGATATTGATATTACTGTTCCCTAAATCGAGCAAATGGTATCTACAGTGAAGAGCTAACTGCCTTAAATTTGAATTTATGTCATAGTGTAGATGCAGCCTGTGTAGAGAAGGGGGATGGAGAGGACAGCAATACAAGGGGGGAAGAATCTGATGGAATGGGTACAAAAGAGAAGAAAGAGAAAGGAAGGTGGAAATGCAATTGGCAAGAGTAGAAGAGGTGAATCCCAACACCCCTGCTTTAACATGATCCAGGGTGAGGGAAGGGAGAGAAGGGGAGGGTGAAGGCAGAGGAAGTGTCAGCTAGAGTGATTCAAGTCTCTGCAAGCATGAGGAAGCTGGAGCAAGGGATTAAAGTTGTAGCCTTTATGCCATGGAATTCATAAGGCTGTGATGTGTTGTTTTTGTTGTGGGTTTTTTGTTATTTTATTCTTTATTTTTTTAAGAATTCCCCTGACAACAATTTCTTTTTCCAAAATGAAAATTAACTGCACACATTCTTAATCAATAGGAAATCAGAGATATAATAAGATTTATCATTATATAAGGCTGCTTTTAGTCTCTGCTAGTGCCAAACATGTAAGGTAACTATCAGTCTTTTTATTTTCCCAGTTGATGACCTCAAGGGTCTGCCAACTACTTAATTTTTCAGATAATGTGCTTAACTAGCTCTGAATGAAGCTGCACATCATGGTTCACTACCCTTAATTTCTTTCAGAACCAAAATGGCTGGCTCAGTGACTAGCAGTATATCTGTGCAGTTCAGGAGCAGATATTTAATCTGATCTTGTTTGATTTTATGGGTCTCCTAAAAACTTTGTTTCCACATAACTAGCAGCTTAACAGACATACATGATCTCAAGCTGCTAAACATCAAGGACTATTTTGAAAGGGGCAAGAATGCATGATGAAGGATAGCGGGGTTAAATTAATGCATATGAAGAATTTCACTCTGGCTTGTACTTCATTGCCTTTCATTTTCAGGAATGAATACATTTAATATTATACCTTTCTGCATGTTTGTATTGTACAAGAACACAAACCAAACATGAGATGAGACAATTCTTCAATAAATAAAGTGCTTTCATATGTATACAGTTATGCAAACACCAGTAAGATACTAAAAGGAAGTTATTTACAAGTCTGTGTAGGGCTAAACAATAGAGATGTTCTTTAAAAGTAGTCCCTTCTAGAAATAAAGACACACCTTTTGAACCCCCCAAACAATACAGTAGCTGTTTAATGGGTTAATGTATCCTGGATTTAACTTCAGTTTGAGCCCTTTAGGTTGCTGACAGAACCTAATGGGCAAATAAATTACTGGTTCAAAATTTTATCTTCACTTAAATATGAAGGACTTGTCATTCGTTGATTTACTAATTTTACTTCAACTGTAGAGTTAATCAACGTTTTTCTGCACTCTAATTTTATTGGCGAAAAATTAGTTTCTATTGTGGAAGTGGATTGGCTGAAGATAAAAGGAAATGCAATAAACTAGTAAATCTATCTTCCATATAACGTCATTCTTGGGAGCCAGCCATTTTGACTTTATATGAGGTATTAATTTAATGAGGCTAAGTTTCAGTAAGGTCCCCACAGAAGGAAAATACAGTAGCTTTAACTTACCAAGAACATCATTCCCCAAGAGCCTAAGGAAGATATAGTGTGTTTGTATTCTTCCAAATGAGCTTAGAGTTAAAGTTTAAGGCATCTTGATAGCTAAGCTCAGCATAGAGGCAAGTTTGTAAGGAATCAGCAATTTTTTTTGTCTTCAGATAGTACTGAATAACTTATATGTCAAATTAGCATGACCCGAATTCAAGAATTCCCCTTCTAATAGATTGGAGGTGGTGTTTGTAGTGAGAGTTCCCATCACAATAAACATTTCCATTTATTAACTAAACAATGGTTGACAGCCATTGACTTCAATGGAATCAGGATTTCACATGGTTGTTACAAACACCATCTACTGTAGGAGGAGTACTTTGTCCACTGGATAAATACATCCATGGCGCACTTCTGTAGAGTTAGTATACAAATCGAAACTAAAGGTGGGATGTTACTTAAAAGGAGGCAAAATACATTAACTAGTGCTATCAGCTTCTCACTTCATTTTTATGTGCTTAAAAAGCAATGCATTAGTATAGTATAGTATATTTTTTCTTTTAATTTTTATACATAGGTAAACTGTTATTGATACCAGCAAGTATGTGCTATATTTAGAATGGGAAACGTTGCTAATATTGTTTATATCTTACCTAACGGAAAATAAAATAAATGCTTTCAGTGCCCTGCAAGTACATTGACTGGAGTTTCAAAAATTTAGTAGCCCATAAAAATAAATATTAAATGTCATGTCACTCTGGTGAATGGTTAGAGTCTACCAATGATATGCATGGCTGTAAGACCCTCTCTATAAAAACTGAAATTCATCCAGTCATGTCTGAACCAGTACCTTCTGAAGTCAATTGAAAATCTGCTATTAACTTGAAAGGGTATTAGCTAAAGTCCTAAAACTAAGTTCACTTTCATTGTCATACCACTAGAGGGTTGCTTGGACACCATTTTCTTTTTTATTTATAACCTTTTTACGGTTTTAATTTAAGTGGTGTTTGAGGGCCTTAGGATTAATTAATTTTATCTTCACTACACCCCTTCAAGCCAAGGAAGTTTTATTCCCATTTCGGGGAACTGAGGTAAAGAGAGAAAGTATCTGACGTATGTCACGCGGGAGGTCATGTGACATCCAAAAGTAGAATTCAAACTTTGACTTCCATGAGACCATTTAGATAAAGGTCTGTAACTGAACTGTAATGTGAGCAATTTAAGAGATGGAATTGTGAGTAAGTAACAACAGTTTTCAAGTATTGTTCTGGGATGCAAAAGTTTGGGAGTAGAGGGGGAAGCTTATAAAGATCTAGCAGCAGTACTTGCCATGGAGTTTGTGAGAGTGGGAAATTAGAAAGAAGCAGTAGAATCAAGAGCCTTTTTTGTTCATGAATTGTTGGCAAACTGATACATAATTGACAAACTATTTGTTATAAATTTAATAATTTATTTTAAGAATTTCCAAACCCTGGGTTGGCTGTGAACTATTGACTTAGATTATTTGCCATTTCCGTTGTCTGAGTGATCACCTGAGTGTAATGTTATTGTTTCTTCTCTGTGATTGTACAGTTGAAACGTTTAAAATGACAGAAAAATTGATTATTTATAAGTGGTAAATAGTGAATAGTACACCTCTATCCTGATGTTTCAGACTAATATTAATCTGTGTAGAATTTGTTGTACTTTCAGAGATTTGTCAATATTTTCATATATAGCTGCTGACCAAAAGATTATTCAAAAACACCTAATAATATGAGCCTGCAGATTCCAATGACCTGAACTATCTCTGTTTTAATACACAAAAATAAATGCGACTAAATGTATGTATTTTGACCAATTCAAGGTGTTTTAAATTTTATCTCTGATAAAAATAAAAATTGCAAGCCTTGTATAGTGTACTTTCAAATGCACCAATTTTGTGATTGGGATGTCTGGTTTTTTTAAAAAAAATCTAAACTAGAGTGATTGGCATTTGTAGATTTTGACTGTAAAAAAGTCATCTTGTCTAATGTCTAAGAACTTGGGATTAAGTTTTTCTTGCCATGTGTCTGCCTCTGGCTGATTTACTTTAGAAGGCAGCATAGTGATTTCCAAGAACAAGGCTAAGATAAAATATATTGACTTGCCCAATGTAAAATATTCTAGAGACTTTTCCTTTGACAATCTTTAGTGCCTCTATGATTTGGAGCAAGGGGTTTAATTTTGCAATAAGGTGATCTTTGTATCAGAAAGATTCCTTTTGAGATTTTTGAGAGCAGAAACACTGTTTCACCTGGGATCACTCCAGTGACACACCTGCTGAGCCCAGAATACATTGAGGATGGAAGCACCTGATCTCAATGCAGAGAAAAAGGGTCAGAAATGATGAGAAGGTGTAGATTGGGAAGAGCCTGGTGGAAAGAAGACTGGAAGTGGCATCCCAGTTACTTAAGGCACAGATTCCATTTTGAGCCTTCAGAAGAAGATTCCGAACTACCAGGCAGTTTTAACAGAATGGAACCACATCAGTTGGCTTGCCTTAATACCAATGTATTGACAAGCTGCCACATGATCACAGGAATTTCTAGACCATTCTTTCAGAAGGTGTTTGATGGCCAGAACCATGGTGTATATGGTCTTGGATGCACTAGACACAGGTTCCAGGGAGATGGCAAAAACAAATCACAGTGTGCCACTCTTACTGGTTGGCTGCCCTCTGCAGGCATACCTAAGTAATTTCAAACAAAACAAAAAAGCAGTCAAGTAGCACTTTAAAGACTAACAAAAGAATTTCTTAGGTGAGCTTCTGTGGGACAGAGCCACTTCTTCAGACCATAGCCAATACCAGAACAGACTCAATATTTAAGGCACAGAGAACCAAAAATAGTAATCAAGGAGGACAAATCAGAAAAAAAAATGATCAAGGTGAGCAAATCAGAGAGTAGGGGGGTAGAAGCAGGGGAAAAGGTCAAGAATTAGATTAAGCCAAGTATTCAAACGAGCCCCTATAGTGACTTGGAAAATTCCAGTCCCGGTTCAAACCACATGTTAATGTGCCAAATTTGAATATAAAAGACAGCTCATCCGTCTCCCTTTCAATAGTGATGCGAGAATGTGCCTGTGATTCTGTGAATAACCTGCTTAGGTCCAGTGATGGTATTTCCACAAAAGATATGTGGACAAAGCTGGCAACAGGCTTTGTTGCAAGGAAAGATTCCAGGACTGCTATTCTCATGTTCCTCAACTACCATCATATGTGCCATCATGTGGCAACAATGCCCAGATGCTTTGTACATTGGACAGACTTCTAACTTCCTTAGACAAAGAATTAATGGGCACAAAACAGACATAAAAACACTCCAGATCCACAAACCGGTGAATCAATATTTTAATGGAGTGGGCCATTCTGTTAATGACTTAAGAGTTTGCATGTTACTGAAGAAAAATTTTCGTGCCACTATTGAAAGGGAGACAGTTGAGCTGTCTTTTATATTCAAATTTGGCACATTATTTACAGTGAAGACAGTCATGTGGTAATATTGAGCTAACTGCTGTAAATTCAAACTTATCTCATAGTGTAGCCAGCGTGTGAGGTACTAGAAATGTTCCAAAGAGTCTACACTATTCACTTCTTCTCTCTACCACTTCAGCATCCCTCCCCATCCTTTCTCATGTACCCATCCCTTGAGTGTCTGCTTCAACAAGAAATACAGTTCCTTTTGTTCTGGACACTACTAAGCACATTCCCCCTGAATAGAAGTTTCTGTGATCTGCTCCCTACTTCACCACTTCAGAGTTCTGATTGCATGGGCTCTTGTAATGGGAAAGGAAATGAGTATGGCAGGTTGGGCCTGCCCTCTGTACCCTCACAAAGTGAAGCAGAGAAGAGTAGGGCCTGAGATGCATTCACCAACTGGTATATCTATACAGACTACAAATCTCAAATAACATTGGTTACTATGCAGGTAAATAACATAATTTTTCCTATGTGATGTTAGTCAATTCACTAAAACCATATTTTGCAGAGGTAATCACTAATTGCATGTGCTTCATTTTCTGGGTACCTGTCTTGAGAACCAAGGTCTTGATTTCCAAAAATGCTGAACAGTCACAACTGCACCTGATGTTAATGGGAACTGTACTTGAATATATGAAGTGCTAAATAATGCTAGGTTCCCTGAAAAATCAGTTTTAGGCATTTCAAACTGAGCACCCTATGTTTTGACTTTAATCTTTATGTGCCTCTATTATCCTTCTGTAAAATGGGGATAATGTCACCCTTATCTCATGGAGTGTTATGAAAAAAAGTGTTAATATTTTTGTTGCATACAAATACCATAGTGATGAACACTATAGGAAAACTGAGGAAATTAATAATTTTGTCTTCACAGCAAAATGTGAATATTGAATAATAAGGCATGGTACCACGATTGAACAACCATGAAAAAAACAATATTAAATACAACTTTGTCCATTTTGTGCAATGTATGAGGCATGGGCCCTGGTGAAAAGATTTTGTTCATGTAATTGAAGACAGTACAGTACCATATATGCATACATATGTACAAACAAGGGGGTTATATTTAGGTTACTCAGGTAGCCTTAATTCTGGCATTTTTAACTTTGGAGTGCTTTATTCAGGAGACTATAAAGGATACTGGTACAAATTACTATTGTGTAATTTGAGGGAAAACATATCTGTTTGATTGATAGTTGGCCTTTAATCTTAGTGAAATATATTAAATCTGGGTGACCAAAAGGGGGATCAGTTTGCTGATATCTTTGTAATCAGTAAGGCTACAGTTACACTACAGTGATCTGTCTTCAGAAGTTACTGTTGGAAGAGATGTTCCGACAAAACTTTTGTTGACAGATCACGTCTACACATAAAAGCAGATTGGTCTTTTGATCTGCTCTGTCAACAAAAAGGCCCCCACAGCATCTACACAGCCTTTTTTCTGCAGCTTCTGTTGGCAAAACACATTTTGTGTGTAGATGTTCCACGAATATTGTCTACAAAATCCCAGTTTTGTCTACAAATCTCGCTAGTGTAACTGTAGCCTAAGTATTTACTTCTTGATTGGTATGTGAAGTTGAAAGTACGAAGACAGATTTGATGAAAGGACAAAATCTGCAATTTAAATTTCAATGTTTTATCTTAAACGACTAGTTTTATACAATTTTCCTTCTAACAGTTAGATTTTTTGATGTTTCATTCTTTTGATAAAACACAGCTTCGTTAAGTAAACTTTATCTATACACTTAAAGGTCAAAAAATGTATGGATTCTTTTTTTAAAAAAAACTATAAGGCCTAAATTTGTAAACATTGACTTGTAGCTGATAAGGTCATAGAAGCAAAAAAGCAATCAAAGTAAATAGCATAAATTGGTCTAAAAGACAGCTAGACATTTTTATGATGAGCGGGAACATCGAAGGATATGGTGACAGATATGTGGGGTTCAAATAAAATTAAAGGGGACAGGCTTGTTGTACAAATGACCTTTTCCTGCCCAGCAGTTTCTTGTGCCCTTATGAGATAAAATAGTTTAAAGGGTAATAAAGCACTGTCAAAATATTTGACATGTCCTGTAGCTAGTTATTTTGAGCCAATAAAAGTATCTTAACTGACCTAACTGACCAATGTTCAGGTATAAATATGTAGAATTTACAGTCTGAGAAAGCAAAATACCATGCATCAACACTGTTTACAAAGTGATAATACAGATTCCATATAGGGGTTTTACTTGAGAGGATCTGGTTAGCAAATTTGAGCTTTATGACATAAGCAAAATTGAATGAAATTTCAGAATTAAATTTAACGATTTTGGTTAGGAACAACTAGAAATGGAGTTCCAGAGTAACCAAAAACCACCTTGTTACAAATTCTCAACTCCTATAATTTTCAAACAGTTTTTGAGTTATTTGCATTGTAAAAATTTAAAGCTTCCAAAATCACTGTCTGTAAAATGCAGGTGCATGCAGAGAATAAAACATTTTAAATTACAGATTCTATGGCTAGAAGAATGTCTATTCCATAGACCTACACTAATATATTTACTGTTGGTCTAAGGAAAAAAAAAGAAATATTTTTAAAAATGTTGTTACGTGAATATTTTACAAAAATGTCCCCAATGATTCTGGAAAATATGACAGTTTATAAACTTGTCTATGGCTGGGTCTACATGGTGCGGCTTTCCCAGCAGGTCCGTGCTAATGAGTAGCCACAAAATTGCAAATGGCTGTTCGTTAGAATGGTCATGTGGCTCATTTGCATAGCCACACAAGAGCTTGGTCTCGGCAGAGGGGGTGCTGGCAGTAAACAGGCCATGTGGACGTGAAAATTTCAGGCATAAGGGTCTGGTGACAGAGGGGCTTTTTGCTGGCAGGGGCACATCCACACGGCAATTTCAAGGCTGCTCATTAGCACGAACTTGCTGGGAAAGCATGTGCCGTGTAGACCCAACCTGTGCGTATCCTTATCTGCAGTACCATCCTTGTCCTGAAAAGCTATGAACACAATGGGAATCTTGACTGGTAGAGGAGTTCAGCATTGAGCTCAATATGAATATCAGGGTGATATTTGAAGGGGTAGATGTAACTCCCATAAAAGTTTTAGGCTGTGTCTACGCTACAGTGATCTGTCAACAGAAGTCACTGTCGGAAGAGATCTTCTAACAAAACTTCTGTTGACAGAGTGTATCTACATAAACAAGCAGATTGAAAGAGTGACCTGCTCTGTCAACAGAAAGTAGCTGGACTGCACGGCCCTCTCTCAACAGAATGGTTGACCAGAAGAACAGCAGACAGGGCTGCCCAGTGACCCAGAAGCCCTGTCAAGAGAGGGAGCCCCCCTGAGCATCCACACTTTTTTTTTTTGAAAAACATTCTGTTGAGAAAGGCAGTCTGCCTTGTGACAGAGAGGCAGAAGGCTGTCAACGAAAGTGCCGAGTTTTATTGACATACTGTTGACAAAATGCATTTTGCGTGTGGGTGCTCTGTGAGTTTTGTCAGCAAAACTCTCTAGCATAGACCTATGCGTACAGTTTTATACCAGAAGGGACCAGTAGTCACCTAGTATATCACATGCCACCAGCAGCTCCGTGTTAAACCCAGGTATTGAAATGAAAGCCAAAGAAGACTGACCTATTGAATGTCACAGGCAGTGAATTGAAGGTGTAAAAGTGTACCAGCACAACATAAGGGAAATGATTAAATGAGGTATACCCAGATAAATAAGTCAATGGAAGACGGAGTGATTTTAAACAGAAATTTAAGTCCCCTCAGTCCTTCCTCCTGTTCAATCAATCGCTCAGACAAACAAGTTTGTTTAATTTGTAGGAGATAATGCTGCCTGACTCTTGTTTACAGTGTCAGCTGAAAGTGAAAATAGGCAGTCACATAGCACTTCTGTAGCTAGCACAGCAAGGTATTTACATGCCAGATGTGCTAAAAGAGTCATATCGCTTCATGCTGCGAACATCATTTGAAGGGGTATGGAACCCATCACCAACATGGATACATTCAATAAGAGTCCAAAACAGAGTGGACTGACACATGTTCATTTTATTATCTGGGTCATATGCCACAGACAGGTTAATTTTCTTAATTTTCCACACCTTGTCCCTCTCAGGCACTTCAGATTCTTAAACCTTCGATTGAGTGCTGTATCTGTCCTTAGAAATCTCACATGGTACCATGTTTGGCTGTGTCTACACTGAGCCCTACTGTCGACAGTTTGAAGCAAATAACCAGTCTTGAAAATGCAAAATGGTGGCTCATTTGAATATTTGAATGAATGGATGCATATTCATGATGCTAATTTGCATATTTGTGGCAGAAATCAGGCAACATGGATTTGGTTCTGCCAGCAAAAACCCCCTTTGTCAGCAGCCCATTATGCCTAGGAAAAATCAAGTAAAAGGGGCTGCCAACATAACCATGTCCACACTGCCTGATTTCTACCACAAATATGCAAATTAGCCACATGAATATCCCTGCTAGCATATGGATATGCAAATGAGACATCATTTTGCATTTTCAAGGCTGCTTATTTGCATCAAACCGTCAGCATTAGGGCTCAGTGTAGACATAGCCTTTGTGTTTTGTGAGTTTTGCAGTGAAGGTGTTCTTAAAATGAACAAAATGTGCTAGGTCAGCATCCAAGCTGCTATAACATGAAATATATTGCAGAATGCAGGTAAAACAGAGCAGGAAACATACAATTCTCCCTCAGAGAGTTCACTCACAAATTTAATTAATGCATTGTTTTTAATGAGCATCATAGGCATGGAAGCATGTCCTCTGAAATGGTGGCTGAAGCATGACAGGACATATGGGTGTTTGGTATAGCTGGCACTTAAATACCTTTCAGTGCTAGCTACATAAGTGCCATGCAAATGCCAGTTACCACTTTCTCTTGACTTTGTATGTAAGAATAATGTTATCTCTTGTAAATACAAACAGACTTGTTTGTTTTAGTGATTGGCTGAACATGAAGAAGGACTGAGTGGGCCTGATGGCTTTTAAAGTATTACATTGTTTTGTTTCTGAGTGAAGTTAGGTAACAAAAAAAAAATCTACATTTGTAAGTTGCACGTTCAAAGAAAGGAGATCGAATTAGAGTACCTGTATAAGGTGAACTGAAAAAATACTCTTTGGATGTGTCTACACTTGCATTCCTCTTTTGAAAGAGGTATGCAAATGAGGAAAATTGAAAATGCAAATGAGTGTGCATTTGCATACCGGACACCTCATTTGCATGTTCTTGTTTTGAAATAGCTTCTTTTGAAAGACGAAAACCACTGTAGACACTGCTCTTGCAAAAGTAAACCCCATCTTCGAAAGAATCCTTCTTCCCATAAAAAAAGGTCTGTTTCTACATAGGCCACTTCCTTCAGAAGTGGCATGCTAATACGCGGAGCAAAATATGCTAATGCAAATTCCCCACACCTCATTAGCATAACATGACGTGATTTGGAGTCTGGAAGACCGTTCTTCCGGACTCCAAAATGCTGTGTAGAAGGGCGGGGCTTCCGGAAGGACATACTTCTTCTGGAGACCTCTTCTTCCCTAAATTTTGGGGAAGAAGGGGCCTCCGGAAGGAATTCCTTCCAGAAACCGCCCCCCAGGGCCACGCTTCTACATGGCATTTTGGAGTCCGGAAGAACCATCTTCCGGACTTCAAATCATGTGACATTATGCATCCACGCCTCATTAGCACCTTTTGCTCCGTGCATTAGCATGCCACTTCCAAAGGAAGTGGCCTGTGTAGAAACGGCCCACTAGTTTTCTTCTCTCGAAAGAGGCTATTTTGAAATAAGAATGTGCAAATTAGGTGTCCAGTATGCAAATCTGAGCCTCTTTTGCATTTTTGATTTCCCTCATTTGCATATCTCTCAAAAGAGGAATGCAAGTGTAGGCACAGCCTTTTTGTTTATTATTTTACAGTGCAAATATTTGTAATAAAAATAATATACACCTTGATTTCAATTACAACACAAAATACAATACATGTAAAATGTAGAAGAACATCCAAAGTATGTAATAACTTTACTTTGATATTCCAAACTGCAATGAATCATGGAGCTCCCTCTGCCAGCTCTAGGCACGTGCCCTGCTCTCTGGTGGGACAAGTGCGAAGTGGCAGAGGTAGCTTCTTCTGCAGCTCTAGCAGCTCCACATGGCTCACAATGGAGGCTCCAACCATGGGGCAGCTCACGTGGCATGGCCCGACTCCAGCCACGGGGTGGTGTATGCAGCATGGCCATGGCATGGCTCCCACACGGTGGTTCTAGAGGCAGCAGCACCTCCAGTAAGTCATCGGCAGTTTGCGTGAGGGCGGGGGTACCTGGCTGAGGGGCGGTTCCTAGCTCTTTGGGGGGCAAGGGTGGTGATTGGTAAATTCCTTTTGGACACCACTGATCTAGGAAAACAAGAATGTTGCTACTTAAATGGAAATGCAGAATGTGCTTTGCTTTTAATAGCATTGGAATATAGTGCTCTTTGCAGATATGCATTATTCCATGTGTCATGATGATTTTCCTCTTCTGTGTTTGCATGCTTACTATTCGTTTATCTAAAGTGACAAGTAAGTCGAAAGACACTATGGAACATAGTAAAAATTAAGTGAACTCTTAAAGAGAGCTATGGCAATGGAGGAAAATGGTGTAGAATATGATTCAGTGAATGAAAATAATTGGAAAACATTTACTTTCATGTAAGTCTTCATTCAACTTTTATAATAAAGATTACTATATTTTCTCAAAATAAAAGTTTACACAAATTTGGTTCTTCTGGGGGGAAATCCTGGCCTCATTAATGTCTATGGGAATTTTGCCCTTGATTTGAGTGAAGCCAAGATGTCTTCTTTGGTGTTTAGGTAATATGTTCAAAAGGTTGTTTGCACGCACTTACCCATCCATCCACCCACCTACACACACACACACACACAAACAACTCTTTTCTTCCATTTTCTGTGCATGTATAATCTTTATACAGGGAAAAGAAAACTGGACTATTTCTGAAAAATTGCATTAGTGGTTACTCTGTGCCGATACCGGGTAGCTGAAGTCAAATACCATACAAAAACTTAGTTGAGCTAATGGGCTGCTTCCAGCAGAGCATACGTTTTGAATCTGGGGTTTTTTAGTTATTGAGGGTATAGGATTCTGAATGCTTTTATCCTTTTATTGGTGAATGCACTAAAGTGCATGCAGACAGAGAATGTTAAAGCGGCAGTCAGATAAACTTGTTAAAGCAGTGGGAGTTTTTCCTTTCTTTCTACGTGACTTTATCATCACAGTGGAGTTAAAAGGCAATTAGCCCTTCAGCTCTTTTCTGGCCAGTTTACTGGCATTTTACACACAACTGTTGAATAGACAGTGCCATATTAAAAGTTCCAGCAAAGCTAGCCTGGGGATAACAGACTCTAAATTTCAGGTTAATTTAAGTTTCCTTAAGGGGAACTCTTGCCAAAAAGCTGAAGTAAAATAATTTAAATACAGTACCTGTGCTCCATGTACTCATAGTTGATGGAAAATTGTAGTAGTCATACTACATGCTGTGTTACATTTCCAGGGAAATATTTTTATAAAGAGTGTTTGATGAAAATTTATTCCTTTAGTAATAATACGATACCCACTGTGTTACTTAAGGCACAGGATGTAGTGGGCAGAACTGGACATTTCTTCATAGTACCAATGATCATACTTCGCATTTCTGTAGTTTTCATCTGAGGATCTGAAAGCACATTAAAATGTAGGTTACTGAACCTTTTGGTATCCCAATGAGAGGTGGGTGTTGTTACATCCATGTCACAAAACTGAAGCAGAGAGTTAAAGAACGACACTCAACTCAAAATTTTTACCAACATTTAGATTTTATTTTGACTTCTGCTTTTAAAAAGCCCCATGCAAAAAGTTAGAGGTTTATTTTCAATTTCAACAATAACAGTTGTTTTTAAACAAATAAATGTTCCCTTTAAATTATTTGTATGCATGTATGTATGCTGCAGCACTGCATATTAAGGTCTGAAGCCCTCCTGTTGATACACAATGGAACATCATTACACTTGCATATTTGAGATTTTTTTGGCACTTTCTTTTTTTTTAAGAAATCGTAAACTGCATGCAGGAGATGTAAATAAATAATTAGGACGCAAATCAAGCACTTGAAAATTAGGAAATGCCTGCTGTAAGCTTGCTTGTGCAACCTTTATTCTTACATCCTTTACATAAGCAGCGTGATAGCCTTCCATTATATGATCATTTACTATTTTTGCCACAAGGTCCTTTTGTGTTTCGGTGTACACCATAAATGGTACAAAGAGAGTTAGAATTGCATAGTGAGTAAGGTAAGGGAGAAAAAGAATGAAAGAATGCCAGACAGGAGAATTTGTTTTATCTAGGGCTCTGCCCTGTAGGACTCACGTGATGAGACACTTAATCAAAAATGTTTGCATTGTGCAACCCTTATTTGCTGGGTTTCCATCTTGAAACACTTGGGCCCAATTTTCAGAAGTCCTGAACTTTCATGATTGAACTATCAGTCAGTGGAAAATATGGATGGGCAAACAAAACCAGATGGGAATATGGGGCTTTCAAAATCAGGGGATTGTTGTGAAAAGCCCCTGGCTGCACAGGTGGCTGCATTTCACAACCGGTAATTTTGAAGCATGTATGGCTGCCCTTATGCTAATGAGGTACTGCATATTCATGATGTCACCTCATTAGCATATCCTGAAGTGCCACATTAACATAGCCCATCCGAAAGGAGGGTCTAGTGTGGCCACAGCCTAAGAGTAAGGTAGTGTGAACAAATGAGCACAGTGTTGCAAGTAAGGAAACCATGAATCCTTATCCTCTTTGCCAATGATTCAATATGTGACTTTGGGAAAATCACTTTACCATTTTATCTGTATTTCCCCATCTAAGAATTAAGATAGTGTGTACACACCTTTCTCTGTGGGGTATTTTCAGGATAAATCAGTTATTCTGTCTATAACTCTTTGAACATATGAAGGGCTATAAAAATGGCATACTCTTGAAAAATCAACCCAAAGGTGTCTGAAGATGGCGGGGGGGGCAATCACTGAGGAACTCAAAAATTTTGGAGACTTTTGCATGTTCTGCTCTTATTTGCCCTTCGTCTATTTTTCCCAACTGTGAAACCAGGATAAACGTACTTTCTGTCTCACAGGGGAGCTATGCAGGTCAGTTCATTTATGGTCATGTGGCTCTTAGATATTGTTAGGATGGGCAGCACTGAAAAGTCTGTGAAGTAATTTGTAATAATTAAAGGCTGGATTTGGATGGTGTGCCGTTAATCACATATAGGGACACACATTGAAATACTAGCTTAATAAGAAATAATTTATGCACTGAACAGATTCCTGTTCCTTTAACCTGTACAGCCTGTGCACTTGATGAGACATGGAACCTGTGGAAATAATGACATGTGATCATGTAGTTAAGGACTATCATAATGTATTCACCAAAGTGGAGGTTGCATGAGCAAACTTAAAAGTGGCATTACACACCTTTCAAGTGCTTGGTATTGCAACCTAAATATTTTTCTTTTAACATGCTTTTAATGTGTGTGGTTGTGGAGCTACATCTTCACTTGACGCTGGGGTGTGATTCGCACCTCACATGGACACATTTGGGCTACCTTTCATTAAAGTAGCATGCTAAAAATAGTACTGCAGCCACAGCAGCATGGACAAAAGTTACCAGTGACACAAGCTAGCCACCTCAAGTGCATACCAAAGGTGTTCAGGGAGGTTTGTACTTGAAGTAGCAAGCCTATGCTGCGCCTGCCCATGCTACAGTGACTACACTGGTATTTTAATATGCTAGGTCAATAAGAGTGACAGCAAGTATGCTCGCGTAAACTGGGGATTACACCTGTATGTCCAAGTCCGTGTCTTCTTGATTTGTGGAAACAGAGATTTTTAAACGTGTGGAAAAAATAGTTTGTGTGTTCAAAATGTGCAGTTTAACTAAAAAAAATGTAGTTTCAGTTTTTAACAGTTAATGTTTAAGGCTTTCCTGTTTAGGAATAAATAAATAACAGCCGTCACAAAGAGTCAAGTAATCCCACCTGAAAGTTCAGCTCCCCTCCCCCTCTTCTTACTTTCTGAACTGCAAAAAGTACTGCAGATAACTACAGCTTTTCTTTCCAACCTGACCTTCCATGTTCTGAAACTAATTTGCCATACTTCTTCTAAGAGTCTGCTCAAGGACTTCCTCTAGCAGAATAATGTGGTTCTTATTAAGTACATCCTATAAGACCCAGGAGGAATGCATGCAAAGGAAATAAGATGGAGACACAAATGAATTTCCATTCTCAAGTCAGATATATGACATTGACGACCACGATGTATATGCAGGTTATTGTTCAGAAGACAAAGAAAGAGAAAAGCAAATGTCTGACAAATTGTCTGTCTTTATGTGCAAAGATGACAAATGGTCTGTATGGCTTACCAGAAAGAGGAAATGCAGGCTTCAGGCTGAATAGTGATATAGTCAACAAATCTGTTTGAATCACATGCTTACATGTAACTTCTCTTTTAAATAAGCCCTCATTTTAAATTACGTCATTAGAAATGACTTAAAACTTTTACATGAAAAATATTATTGTTTTTCGTTGCTCTAGGAGATGTTTCACTTTTATTAATTTTACTTATTTACTATTCTACCAAGATGTTCTTTCAGAATGGTATTTCCAGAGGAGATTTTTCTGTTTATCTCTTTCTTTAATGAAGTACACTAGACATAAACTATCACCTTGAAAGATGAACTTTTTTAATTTTCAGTTGTATTTCACACTAATTCTGTTGACGCAGAGGGGTATGTCTTTTCTATATGACTATGCATTTTTTATTAAATGGCAATGAAAAGTGACTGAGTTGAGGAATGGGTCATAACAGCATTAATATAATGTTTCTTATGATTTGAGTTGTAGAAGTTTTGGTTTTACTGTATCATGTATGATGTAATTGAGTGCAGATTTCAGAGCCTTTGAATGCATTTGGTAGGTGAGGAAGAGTTATACCAAACACAAACATTGCACAAGGAAAAAAATGTTTACAGACTTTTGTACACAATCATTACATTTTAGTCTTCAGAAATATGTAGAAACTTTGTTAATCAGGCATTCTAATATGACTTTTGTATTAAACTGTTTTAAACCATGAAGTCTGATATTTTCACCATGACTAATCCATGAAATTTGTCAACTTTGTCTGTGATTTACACAAGTTCTATTTATAAGGAGAACTTATTTTAGTCCCAAGGCATGGAACATTATTTCTCAGCATGCTTTTAGTATCTTTTTACTAATATGTATAAACAGAGTGTGCACATTCAATATATTATTTCAAGTTCAGCAAGTAAAACATGACCAGTACTCAGAGTAAGATTCCTCATAGCTAAGCATGTGAGTCTTAAGCCTGTAAGAGGAAAATAATCTATCTCATGAAAGTTGGTAAGAATGGTTGTGATCATGAAGTTTACCTAAAATAATTGGATAACTTGCTCACAGATTAAAAATGTGTGATATTTGTATATCTCTATGTTTTATGCTACATACAGAATTAATTGCTGTCAGCATAAAACAGAGCAAACAAAAATAGATTTGCATCAACTCTTGGTTTAGGAAAAAAAAGAATGGCAGTGAGTATAATTCGTTTTTCCATTTTGAGCAGGGAGGTGGCTATAGAGCATTCACATATTGTAGCACAATACTGTATATGGGAAAAATGAGAATCCTTTATGTAAATGTAATAACATGCAAGTAATACCTTCCAAAGGGGAAAAAAATCTCTTAGTTAGTCCATTCCAGCTGTCCTCCATCACTTGTTAGGGAAAAGGTTTGGGGAAAGGCCAAAAAGCAAACATTCACAGAACATCCAATTTTTAGCAACATGTCTTAATCAGCTTTTAGATAATTGCTTTGCACCATGTGTTCTATTAATGCACAATACATTCACATACTTACATAGTCGCCCTCCCTGTAATGATGAAAATAAGATGACTACTGATTTTACAACTACTCAAACCCATAGTTGACAGGAAAGCCATATTGACTAGTAGAATGAACAAGAGACAAAGCACCTGTCTTTGTCAACTCTGCCTGGAGTTCCAGTCCTCCAAACCTGCTATTTACATAGTTAACCTATCCCTTTTCACAGGCATTTGGGTCTCCTCTTCATGGCCTCTGCTCCCTTTCAGCATGGCTCATGTTGGAGTTACTCAGGCAATTGTACTTAAGGATGATTTCTAAACTGTGGAGAAGAAAATAGTACAAGTTAATGTTAACAAGGATTAAACAGAACCACTGGTGATACCATCCACCAGCCCTCCTATCTTGAAATCCTGCATCCTGCAATGTTCAAGACAACCAGGCCATGTCAACATTAGCCCCCTTCTTTTGGAAGGGGCGTGGTAATGAGGGATTTCAGCAGATGCTAATGAGGCACGTCGATGTAAATACAGCACCTCATTAGCATAATGGTTTCCATGTGCAATTCAAAAGTGCCGCTTTCTAAATGCATGCCACCCATGTAGATGGGGACTTTCTAAAGGACCCCCCTGGACTTTGAATGCCCCTTCTTCCCAAAACCAAATGGGAAGAAGGGGCTTTCAAAATCAGGGGGCCCTTTTGAAAGGCCCCTGTCTACATGAGTGGTGTGCATTTTGAAAGCAGCGCTTTCAAATTCCTTGCAGTCACCATTATGCTAATGAGGTGCTACATATTCATGGCAGCACCTCATTAGCATCTGCCAAAATCCCTCATTACCATGCCACTTCCAAAAGGAAGGGGCTAATGTAGACGTGGCCCCAGAGAATGAATGGATTATAATGCAGAAATTGCCATTGCCAGTGTTGGGAACCCAGCACTCCTGCATTTGAAACGATATTTTCTCCAAGCTTACTAAATGTACTTGTTAGTTGAGAACTGAAGACATTTATTTCAAGTTGTACAGTGCTTTAATATTTGTGAATTATTTGTGAGTGGGGTGTAACCATCTGAAATTAGTAAGCAGAATTTTCTCATTTACCTAACTATAAAGTCTAAATGCATTGTCTGCAAGCTTTCTCAAAAAAAAAAAAAAAAAAAATTGGCACAAGACAAAGCATGTGGAATTTCAGCCCCCAAATGGAACATTTTGAGATTGTTCCAAGTGAGTAAAAATAGCAGTTTATAAGAAAAGTAAAAAATTCATAGAATCATAGCGAAGTTGGAACTGGAAACAATCTGTCTATTGATATTCTGTTTTCATTGAACACTTTTATTGTGGTGTCTGAGAGCTGTAAGATTATTCAGTTCATCTTTCTGCAAATGCAAAACTATTTCCTCCAAAACCTTTAAAATGTTCATTGCTATCAATAATATAACACAAAATACATGAATAATCAGTAAAAAGTTGTATACATGTTCTGTTATTGATTCATTCCAGATATCTCAGCCATTATCGGGCTGATATTTGCATGTAGATATTCAAATCGAAATCTGGGGAATTGTCCAGCAAAATATTGAAGACATGCTTCTACAACAGCCAAATTATCCCAAATGGTTTTGGCTTTAGCTCTCTGATGCAGCAGTTTCAGCATATAGTCATATGCATCCTATATTCAGATTCTTCTCCTTTGTTTCTTTCTTTAGAATCTGCTGTCATGTTATCCATATAAAGCATAATCATCCAAAATAGATGATGGGTTTAGAGAAATCGCCCATAAGTGCTACATAAGTTTCTTTTTCCAAAGCATACATCTATCAGCTGAAAGCACCCTTGTTTTGCCTGTAGAATGTCACGTCTGGAAAGAAGTTGAATTATGATGTTTTAGAAGCTGATCTCCTGCTGTTTGGCAATTTGTAGGATTCTGTCCCAATTCCTCTAATCCAGTATTTTTCAATAGCACCATTTGTAAATTTTTTTCTTCAGTGTGAGGTTCTCTAATCTGGGGCAACATTTATTGATAGCTGAGTTTTATTATTCTCTTACAGAAGGGGCCTTTTCCTCAAAGGAAAGCATAAGGAACAGTCTCCTCAACTCCCCTGGGTAGAATTATGCATATATATGTAATTTTCCTTTGCTCCATTGTCCAGAAGTTTGAGTGTACTTTATTATTATATTAGCTGATAGATGTGTTATATAAATCAGAGACAGTTCATGGTTTGCTGCTGCAGTCAGATTTGTCATAACTTCTTTCTGAGTTCATTGATCCTGGATCCTATTGCGTCAAACGTTAACTGATATGCACCTATGCTGTTTCAGCAGATAGCAATAAGGGACTTTCGAATTTCCTGGGATCCCTTCGAAAAGGGCCCCCATCAGGACAAGCTGCACAGCAGCGAAAAGTGACAATTTCGAAGAGCCGTGGCCAGCAGCATGCTAATGAGGTGCTGAATATGCATTTCAGTGCCTCATTAGTAATCTTTGAAATGGCCATTTGTATGGCCATTTTGAAGATTTGGGCTAGTATAGACACAGCCAAAAAGGGAAGGAAAAAGGCACAAGAGTATCTTTGGAAAAGAGAGAGAAATGTAGAGTAGACTAAACAAAAATAATAGGGAGAAGACGATTGAGAAGAGAAGAAATTGGCACAGGTTAAAAGGAAGGGAAATACAGAGCCACTCCTACATTGTTTGGCCAAATACAATTACAAATAGCAAGTACTGTAGGTAAGATTTGCCCATAAATAATATGTTAATATTTCTCATTAAAGAAGATACATAAGGGAATGGAATAATCAATAGATTTATTTTACCAAGAGATTTATTATACAAAATATGAAATATAAAATTTGTAAGTGTTCTTTCCAGAATATTAATTTGATAAATTCTGTACATCCACTGTTCTTCCATTTTCACTTTAAAATTACCTTAAAGCCTCATTGCTGTGCTTCAAATCTTGAACTCTTCCAAGGTCAATGAGTGAAGTAATTGCTCTGCCTCCTGTAGGATAGAAATATGTAAGATAAATTACATAATTAGTTTTAATTACATAATTACAGTATTTAATGTGTGCAGGTGAAAGGTTACTATTACATTTAGAAGTTATGGCAAGGAACACATAAAATAAGCAACATAGTTTAATTCTTTGTTTCTTTAGGGTTTTATAAAAGGTGTTCAATATGAGCTATCCTTGACCTTGAACATTGGTTGATTATGGCAAATAATATATTGCTGTTACCCTTTATAGAATCATAGAGACACCTTTGTAAATGGTTAAGTGCACTTTACCAAAGACTTCATTTAGATTTAAAGTATACTAAAGTTAATCAGCAGTGGGAACTCAACTGACAGCAATTTAATTTGATTGGGTATGGTAATTGCGTTATTACCAGTAGTGTTTATATATACACAAGGATATTTTTATTGGGAAACTCTAATTGCTTTCTTACTAAGAAGGGAAAAAAATCAAACACATTTGTTATCACAGGCTAAGAGGATATCCTTCACTCCTCTGTGAAATAGCTATTTTTATATACATTAAAGACAATATGAATTTGTTTTACCCTAAGACATTTGCTGATGTGCAGCAAGATTATATTCTTTCTCAGTAATAAAAATAATGCTGTATTTTTGTGTGACTCTTACCATTTACACAAGAATTTGCTGATACCCTGAAGATTTTGTGATGATCACTTCTAATTGTGCAAGGACTGCTACTTAAATACATTACACTCTGTTGTTCCACCAAGAAAATGTGCATAGGCCAAAGCTGAACCAAAGGATCCAGGTTTGCCCATGCTAAAAAAACACATTTATTTACTATACTGGAGTTAGTATCCAGGAGACAGAAGCATGTGTTGCACTCTTAAGAGGCTGGATTTAAAGTTACCTTCTGTACATTGCTGAGTGGAATCTTATTTTATTTGCTAGTGGCCTGATGCAAAGCCCATTTAACAAAATGAGTCAGGCCCTGATTTTTTATGGAATTAGCAATGCATGCCACTTTGCAGGGTTGCAGAGATGCAAGTAGGAACCTAAAGATAACAAGAACAATTAAGCAACTTGTTCACAGTTGGACACATCCAGTCAATGGGATTGGGATCCTGGCTAATAAATGCTGACTTCTCAGATAAATCATTAAAGCAACAGAGTATGAAAAAAAGGAAATAAAAGAAATTTCAAATGGATTATTTACAATGTGACAAGAAGTTTTATTGTCCAGGTATACATCTGGTTGTACAAATACAGCATTACTTCTCCATACTTGTTTTTCCCTTATGCATATTTTAAATAAAATGTTATAATTTTGAATGTGTTGTCTTTTTAAACTAGATGATCCAGTCACTGTTGGAGGCACATATCCATGGCAAATCTCATGCTGTACATTGATCACCTGTCCAACCTTTGCCTAGAGTGTGATTCCCAGTTCCTTCAAGAGATCCATCTTTACCTGTCTAGACAGAGAAGGAGGAGGAGTGAGACATCTGGGATAACCACATATCAAAGTGTAACACCAGAGCAGGTTGAATCTTAATTTTATGTTGTTTTCTAAATCAGTTGCCAATACAGATACTTGGTGATGATTTTCCCTTGGTGCATATTGTAAATGTCATTAGACAGATTGCAGTATGTGTCAGGCTTTTGTCATCTGAAAAATTTCTTATTTGACCTCCCCTAATCTCCACTTACCAAAATTATGCATACCTTTTCTACAGGCCCACAAAGGGAATCTGAATTCCATCTTAGTCCAGCAAGTTTAAAGAAATCAGTTAATGATAATCATGTTTAGTTGTGTCTTTGAACAGATCTCTTGCAAACATGCCTAATACAAAGCCAATAATGATTTGTTAAGAAGTTCAAAAGCATGGAGGTTATATTATTCTTATACAGTTGAATGCAGGATGTCCAAGAAGTACACTCCTTTGCTTGAGGCAGATTAAGCTTACATTTCTTACCCCTTATTTCTCTTCCATGAGAACTATGATATGCACAAAACAGACAGGGTTTAACTTACTATCCTAAGGACTGCCTGTCCAGGAGTCTAGTACAGCCCACACGCAAATCTGGACTACATCCAGCTTTTTTCCTAAGCAGAATGTGAACCTATGACCTTGGGAGCCTCAGGCAAGTGGGCTGCCTACTGAGCCACCAATACCCAGGCCATCAATAAGTTTTAAATGCCAGTTGCAGGCTTCAGAGAGATAATGACTTCAGTGTGTAAAGGTTTTGTTGTGGAAACCACAGCCTCACATATGGTGTGACAGAGTAAATATGCTGAAGCCATTTTAGATCTGTTATGGAACTGAACTGTCTTTATGTAACAGTTTTTGTAGTACATTTCCATTCATGAGATATTATTGAAAGTGACACTGACATATAGGGTTAGGCCCAGACTGTAGATATAGTAAAAAGAAGGTTTAGCAAAAACAGAAATGTTTTCATGAAATTGTTAGAGTGGAAATTTCAGTGTAAACAGTTTCTTTTTGAATTTAAACATTCTCCTGAAGGATTTGCAACCCCTGGAGTGCAATGTTGTGCTAGTGAATGAGAACCAGAACGTAAGACTAATAACTGAGAAACAGATAGTGAAAGCAATGAGTCCATTTTTATCGTGTGTGTTAAATGAAATGCAAGGACTAAACAAGTAGAAATCTTGAGATGTTACCTTTTAAAATTATTTAAAATATAATAATCCCAGGCATCATTAGTAACACAGGTAAAGAAATTTGTTAGTTTTTAAATATTTTAAACTTTCTTATATGTTCTCATGTTGTTCAGATATAAGGTAAAGTTACTCCAGATGAAGCCTTAGGGTTTCTGGTCTGTTTCTGTTTTATTAATATTTTCCATTTCCAATTTAGTAGTAAAAATAAATAGAAGGTGTATGATGTTTTAGATAATTCCCATTCATTTGCTGTTGTTATTAATCATGATTATTATTAGGGCCCTATCAATTCATAGCCATGAGAAAACACACCAGGGGCCATGTAATCTGATCTTCTATGTGCTTTTACCCACAGAACATGAAGTTGCTTGTTCACACAACTATACACACACTAAATAAATGGGAAGGACCATCATTTCTCAAACTAGGAATTCCAACACAAAAGGAGGTCACAAAACTTGTCAAGAGGTAGCCAGAAAAATAAAGTTTTTGATAAAAATTCACAAATCAGTAAGCATTGAATATGAACCTAGAAAGCTTGACCAGCATTATGAAATTATTAATAATACATGCGTTCATTGTTTGTGATACAGTTGAGCCCAGACCTTCAGATGCTTTATCACATATAAGCGTCTACACGTGCTGGCTACTTTGAAGTAGCCGCGCCAACTTCGAAATAGCGCCCGCCGCGTCTACACGTGGCGAGCGCTATTTCGAAGTTGAAATCAACATAAGGCGGCGAGACGTTGAAGTCGCTATCCTCACGAGGAGATGGGAATAGCGCCCTACTTCGACGTTGAACGTCGAAGTAGGGCACGTGTAGCCGATCTGCATCCCGCAACATCGAAATAGCGGGGTCCGCCATGGCAGCCATCAGCTGAGGGGTTGAGAGACGCTCTCTCTCCGGCCCCTGCGGGGCTCTATGGTCACCGTGTGCAGCCCTTAGCCCAGGGCTTCTGGCTGCTGCTGCTGCAGCTGGGGATCCATGCTGCATGCACAGGGTCTGCAACCAGTTGTCGGCTCTGTGGATCTTGTGCTGTTAAGTGCAAGTGTGTCTGGGAGGGGCCCTTTAAGGGAGCGGCTTGCTTTTGAGTCCGCCCTGTGACCCTGTCTGCAGCTGTTCCTGGCACCCTTATTTCGATGTGGGCCGCTTTGGTGTGTAGACGCTCCCCTGCAGCACCTACTTCGAAGTAGTGCTGCCCAACTCGACGGCACCAGCCCTGGAGGACGTGTAGACATTATTCATCAAAATAGCTTATTTCGATATCGCTATATTGAAATAAGCTATTTCGATGTAGCATTCACGTGTAGACGTAGCTATATAGTCCTGACTCGTGAAAGTTATCTTACTGACTTCAGTGTATGCACTTGTGTGAGTAAGGAGCTGCAATATTAGGCCAGATTTTTTGTTGTTGTTGTACTATAATGTTAGTTTTCATAATGACAGCTGAGAAATACTTTTAAGGTCTCTTTGGGGCTGTAGCTGTTCTAACTCTAGAGCTGTAGATTTGCTTGGCAGGCCTTTTGTTATTTTTGCATGGCTGCTCTGAATACGATGAGAAAACAATATGCAACACTTTTATGACTTTGCCTCCAGTAGATACACCACTGAATTTGGTATCCAAAATTTCTAGACTGTGAATGGGCACGTTAAATGCCACATAAACTGGCAAAATATAACATAGAACTAGCAAATTGAATACACAGAAAGTGCCATTTTTAAAAGGTCCTGTTTTTGCCCTCATACTTATGTTAATTAGTACCTTACTCCACAAGTATCCCTACTGATTGCAGCTGGACTATTCACAGATTAGGAAAGCATTCAGTATGAGCAGGGGTAGCAGAACCTGTGCAAAAGTAGACTGGGGAGTCTGAAAGGATGATTGAGCTGCTGGAGTAATAGAGAGTTCAGAGAGAAATTGCTAGGACTATGGCTATGAAAATCCTTGAAGATAAGAGAAATTTCTTAATGGATGGGGGATTATGTACAGGTCAATGGAAATTTTTCAGGACAGGTGTATTATGGGTGTGTTTTTAGCTGTGAGTGATCAAGCTTATTAGGGTGTTATACAAAGACTTGTGGATGGATGTGAATTATTTAGGGATACCGTAGGGGGAGGGAGATACAGTAGTCAAATGATGTGATGAATAAGCAGTCTAAAAGAGTAATGAGATGGTAGCCAATGGGAGGTCTAGTTGTAGAAATGCTGGGCCGGCTTGCAGTTATAGCACCATGAGAACTTATAGGGAATGTTGGAAGAAGATTAATGCCAAGATTATCTCTATAAAGATCAAAATATATAGATTAGGTAAAAGCCCCAATAGAGTGCATCTCTTCCAAAGAAGTGCAGGAAGATACCCATTTTAGCAATATTCAGTGAAAGAACATTAATATGGAGTCTGGTATTTATATTTGTCCTTTCACCAGTTTAAAAATTGTTTCCTTTTAATTTCATTGGCTATGCCTTGCTCTTCTAAAAAAGAGATTGAATAAAAAATATTCTGTACCAGCAGTTCTCTATTTTTCCATACCTTGGCCCCTTGTTAAAAGTAAAAACATCTTTAAAGATCCCTGCATTGCACTACTCTCCTTAATTTAGCTCTGAAGAGCAATATTCACAATCTTCTGGACTGTTCGCCAGTATTCTTGGGTCCTAGGCTAAGAACCCACAATTTATAGCATTCGTAATTTTATATATCTTATCCAGGTCATTCTTATTCACCTCTCGTGAACTAAACAATCTCATGTGGGTGTCTTTCCATGCTTCAGTTACTTTTTTGTTGTCTGTCTCTGGCCCTCTTCTGTGTCTGCTGTTATATTTTTTTATGTGGGGTAATCAGAAATGAACTCAATATTCCCACTTGAGGAGTATCATCAATTTATGTATTGGTATTATGATATTGTCCATATTATTTTTTCTCCTGTTCTTTATGTACTTGAAGATGACAAACTTCTACAAAAGAATTTAGCTGAATATGTAGCACTGATGATTGAAATGACAGCCAAATCTATTGTAGTTGAAGTTACCTCTGTGCCCTTTCAGTACTTAATGATTGTATGGAGGTGACCAATAGGGGTGCCAGATCTGATGGTGATTTTGATGTGGTTATTTGTCCACTAGAAAAAAACACTGAATCCACTGCATCTTTTGGATAGGCTGATGAACATCTGTAAGGTGGCAATGATTTTTGGTCATGGTCAACCTGAGCTGGATTTATACCTGTGATCTAGAGTTGAAAGGTTCTGTATATCCCTTCACCCATCCCCTGAATGAAGGACTTTGAAAGACTTAACACGATTTTTAGTTTATTTACAAGTCTGGAGGAAAAGCAATCTGTTCACATATTGACCCTTAAAATACCAGTAACTCTTGTGTTGAAAAAAAGAAATAGAGATGTCAATCTGAATGTAGCAGCTTGTCAACAAATGGTGATTGAAATTTTGAACAAACATTTAGATGCTATACTATTAACTTTAACCAGCCTTTCAGATAACTTTAATCCAGTCATATGGGAACATGTGTAGTGTAGCAGTCACTCATGAAATATGAAACTAGGGGAACAGCTGAATAAATTCAAACACGTTTTTGAACATTCTAATCTTTGTCTTAAAAGTAGGAAATATTGAAGAAAAATTAATACCACTTTCTTTTGTTTTTGTTATTTTGTAATAACTGGGAAATCTTAAAATTTCTTGCAGTTGCTGTTTTAAAGAACAACTGGCAATTTTTAACACTGTGGTATATTTAGGCAGCCCATACCAACTCTATTCCTTCTCACTCATTAAGGAATGAATCTGGTTTTTGTTTTGTTCAATACTGTATATATATCGCACCCATAAATATTTAAACTAAGTAAATACAGGATCTCAAACACAGAATAAGCTTTGAATATAAATTGGGGGCTGGGAGTGTCTTTTAAAATATTTTATTTGAAGACCAAATACTGTTCTTTAGAAAAAAAAATACTTGACCCAAAAAATGGATGGATTTCCATGTGGTGCATAGCAGCAAATTCTTGACCAGATTATGTCTTGATTTTCACATTTATATGTCTACAGATCTGGCTATAAAGAATCCGTGGGGAGGGGTTTGTGGATACCCACTTCAGAAACACATGGCCAGTGTTCAGCCATATCTGGGGCTAATTTAATTCTCCTCCTTCATTCAAGGTGCCTCATTTTTGCTTACAAATACAGAACAGACTCCCTAGTAATTTTCTTACTTGAAAGCACAATAATTTTATTCCTAACTGGTAACAGCATGAATTGAATGTACATTTATTACTGTGCTAAAAAACCATGCATAATGTGAATGATATTTCTGTGACTAATAGTTGCAACAAATATACCAAACATGTTGCATATTGTAAAATTGTGATTAATAGTGTTCCTATATAGTTTTTTTATATTTAGCCCAATGGTATCATATACCTGATCTTTATGCATTGCAAAATTGAGAAGGAAAAATTGCATGTTTTTATCACGTGGACATTTGCTGATGTCATCCTCTCCCAGATGCCTCAAAACTTTGTGTATTCAGATATATCTATGTGGTGCATGTGATATGAAATTCTGAGGGACAGTTTAGGTTAAAACCAATAGTACAGCCCATCTACCTTGTCTTGGAATGAGGCAACATTTTTGTTATATTTTAGAGTCCAGGGTTAAAATAATTCTGTGCATTCCCATTTAATGTGGTTAAATTAGTCCCTTCTATAAAGTCTTGGTCCTCTTTTGTGTGATATACCTTTTAAATATGATCAACTGTAGAATCAATTTAATTATAAAAGTATTTTAAAACAAAGCCAATTATAAATATAGCACATATGGACACTGTTTATGAGGCAAAATCATATAAGAAGCAAAATAAAAATGCAATGTATAGAATCATTGCTATGCATTACACGTAAAAATATGTTAATGTGAATCTCCTCCATTTACCTTTACAAAGCCAAATATTTTATATCTAAAGAAGTATAGTGTCTACCTTTTATTTAATGTTGTTTTTATCTGTTGCCTGAATACCCAGGAAGTCTCAAAACTACATCCTACTTTAGCAAATTTAATAATAATTTATCCTTTAAATTTTTCTTTCATCTCTTTAAGTTCCACACAGTAATGTATGGATTCATGAGATACTTTATTAGTTCTACTAACTTTGCCCACAGAATTTGTGTATGCCACTGTCCTATGAAGAGTGTCGTAAAGTTTGAACGTTGTTTGAAACGGAATTGTTCAGTGTGCACCCATACTTCAGTGCTATCTCTGTACTGAAATACACTTTGTAAATCACCCTGTTTAAAATACTTTAATAAAATATAAAGTCTCCAATTACTGGCCCCAACAGATAGAGCAATCCTTAATATATGGAGATATACCTACCTATCTCATAAAACTAGAAGGGACCTTGAGAGGTCATCGAGTCCAGTCCCTTGCCCTCACAGCAGGACCTATCATCCTCCCTTACAGATTAATTAATCCTTAAAATTCCTTAATGTAGAGCTTTTTGGCCTACAGCTCTTATAAGTGCCTTAGTCTGTAGATCTGCTTTCAGCCTCTGCTGGTTTTGGTAAGGCAGTGGTGAATCTTTAATACAGACATTTAAAAAGAGCTAGAAAAATACAAATAAATTCTTTCCAAAATGTTAGTTTTTAACACTCAATTTTAAAGCTGCTGAACTGTTTTTCTTCAAAGTTTTTTTTTCCAACAGACTTTTTCAATGAGATTTGCAAAACTGAGTTTGACAACCCTAGCTGTAGCCATTTGATGCAAATTGACGACGGACACATGCATGGAATTAAAGCAGTAGGCTGTCACTTTTTTAAAGCTTTAGCTCAAGGGAGGGGCACTACTTGCCTCTCACCCATACTCTCCCAGGCATTTAATTGGTTCTAGTGCAGGGCTCCTTACCATGTAACCCATAACTTGTGGTATGCCATCCACAGCCTTCCCAATAGGACAAAGCTCTCTCTGGCTACATCTACACGACAGAGTTGTTTGGAAATGAGATAGTTAAAAACAGATATTTCAAAATAAGGTATTTCAGAATAACACAGCTACACACACAAGCTGTGGCTACAGTACATTCCCCTTTCGAAAGGGGAATGCAAATGCATTTGTTCAGAAATTCAAATGAAGCATAGATATACAGATCTCATGCTTCATTTGCATAATGATGCAGGATCTCACTTTCAGAAGAGCTGTTTTTGAAAGTCAAAACAGCTGCATAGACTGGGTTTATTCAAAAGGTTTCATTTTTTTCAGGAAGAAGGGCTTTTCAAAAGCGGGGCTTCCTTTCAAATGAACCCAGCCTACATGGCTTTTTTGGCTTTTGAAAAAAGTTCTTACAGTGAGATCCTGTGTGATTATGCAAATGAAGCATGTGATTTGTAAATCTGTGCTTCATTTGCATTTCTGATTGGCCACATTTACATTCCCCTTCTGAAAGGCGAATGTAGTGTAGCCACAGCCAAAATATATTTTGAAATAGCACCCATTTATTTTGAAATAGCATGTCCTGACACACAGGCTGTGTCTATCCTTGCATTCTTCTTTTGAAAGAGGAATGCAAGTGAGGGAAAGTGAAAATACAAATGAGGCACTTATTTACATATCTCATGCTTAATTTGCATAATTTCTTTTCGGAAGAGATTCTTTCAAAAGGAAAAAAGCAGTGCAGACAGGTTTCTTTCAAAAATAACCCCGTCTTTGAAATAACCCTTCTTCCTATTTTGTTTCAGGAAGAACAGTTCTTTCGGAGATGGGGTATAGTTTCTAAAGAGCCCTGTCTACACTGTTTTTTTTCCTTCTGAAAGAATCTCCTCTGAAAATAGATTATGCAAATTAATATGTAAATCAGTGCATCATTTACATTTTCAATTTCCTTCATTTGAATTCCTCTTCAAAAGAGGAACACAAGTGTAGACAAAGCCATCGTGCCTATTTCAAAATAGTGCCACTGGACGCCATTATGGCTTATTTTGAAATAGTGCTATTCCATATATTAACAGCACCTATTTTGAAACAGCTTATTCTGAAATAGGTGCTATTCCTCCTGCAGTGAGGTTTACCAATTTAGAAATAACACACCCACTATTTCAAATTTATTTTGAAATAGCATGTGCATAGTGTAGATGCTCTCAAAGTTATTTCAAAATGATGGCTGATATTTCAAAATAACTCTATAGTGTAGATGTAGGCTGCATCTACTCTACAAGATAAATTTGAATGTAAGGCAGCTAGCTTGATATTACCATGTGACTCTCTTTACCGTAAGTACCCTTAACTTGATTTATGGAGCACTAACATGGAGATTGCAATATTGCAGTTACCTGACAGATGTATCATCAAGTTCGGTTTGAGTAAAGGCCAGTGTGGAAGCTCCATGTCTTAAAATTGAATTTATTAGCCTCCAGAGGTGTCCCGTATGTAACCCACAATGCCCCTCACTGCTCTGCTCTGGCTGCTGCTCAACAGTTAATTAAGTAACAGGAAGACCATGAATTACAAAGTGGGAACAACAAGCCTTTGGCTGCGAGCTCATGTTTGTATAAGAGCCTGAGAAATGTCTGTCTTTCTTTGCTATTAGTTCTGTGAGAACATCTACCATGTACTTTACAAATAGCTCCTGCAGGGCGTTCATAGTTCTGTCTCTACAGCTGTTCTTTTTTCCTTTACTGCCTGGCGCCAGCTGCTGCCCTCCTGCACCACATGGCAACAACGCTGTTGTGGGGATAGTGCTTGAATAAGACACCGAGAAATTTCTTCTCAGCCATTTACGTTTCTGTACAAACCCCTTCCCTCCCCCACAGGCGCCATGCAGTCTGGGTCTTTCCCGCACTCTGCCATATCACATGGGTAGCCCCCAACCCAATAAAAGGATGTGCCTGCTGTTTGGTGCTGACCATGCTGCCAGGCAGCACCATGTCATAGATTGCACACATTTAGGGATCCAAGGACAGGAAAGATATTCAGGTGCTTGCAGCCCCTGGGGGAGGACCACCTTAACTGGCCCCCCACTGAACACTTCCATGCCCTGTAGCATGGGACTACTACGGCTTGCTGCTGCTGGGGGGAATCTCTCCTGGTGTCTAAGATAGTCAGCAGGTGGGGACTACTTCAGCTACTTCAGCAACTGCAGACAACAGCACACCCCACACACACTGCCAACAGTATTTTCAGAAGTTTGCTGTCCATTGCGGACACCTTCTAGTTTTATATTTTGGTTACAAAATCTTTTTGCTAATATCTGCTCTCTGTCTTCATGGCTTGACCCCCTCAGAAACAAGAGGGTGATGGCTAGTTGAGATTTCTGTTTGTGTTATAAGTTCAGTATATGATATCTCCTGTCATCACCCATGTTGGCACTAGCTGTGTAGTGAAGGAGAAAGTAAAAATTTTTCTATCCTCTTTCTTCTAATTTAAGAATATAGGGATCATATGCAATGATGGGTGGTGGGACACTCAGTGGATGGCCAGATGAGAAAACAGTGGTTGCACAGAAGCACCAGACAGCCAAAAATTCTCCCCATTAACAATTCTATTTTTGAAAAAAGTTTCCTAACTTCTCTTTCTTCAAGATTTTCGGGGTCCCTGTATTATTTTCAATAAAGGCAAAACTCTTTTTTACTGGACTTTTCTATGCTCTTTCTTCTAACCTTGAGAATACAGTCATGGTCCCTGTATTATGTCCGGTTGAGAATTCAGCTACAGAAGAAAGACATTTCTGTAAACTTTTTGCGATCTGTGTGGATGCCTTACTTTTCCTTCCTTTCAATGGGAAAGTGGACGTTAGCACAGCAGGGGAATGAGGAAAATGCAATGTGGGAAGATGATGTCAAAGACCAGTGAACATACCTAGAATGCTATGGGGATGAGGGAAATATGGAATAGTTTCCCACAATGCACTACTGCAACAATCAGTGTTTGCCAATTTGAGTGTGTAAGCAATGAGTCAATTTTGTGAGGAGCACATGGGAGGTGAGGATAGTCAAATTCAAACTGATAAATTCCAGAATTACAAAATAGATATTAATAAATTCAAATTTCTCTCGTAGTATATATGTAGCCGAAGCCTCTGAGTCCAGCCATCCTCCCTATTGAGAGGGGGAAAGAGGATGCAGAATTGTAGGGACCTCCGCTCATAATGGTCACAAGATTTGATCCTGGCCCATGGAGGCCTGTCCTTCTCCCATGAGCCCAAGGCCCATCTCCAAATTGCAGGCCTTTTACCTTTGGGAACCTTTTATTTTATCCTTTTAAACACACTGGAAACTAGCCTGCAGTTGTGGTGAATTAATAACTCGCCCTAGTTACCTCTTTTAAGTACTAAATACATTCCTTCTTAACCCACTGTGGCATGAAGGGGCTGTGAGGACTTAATTTACTTAGCTAAATCTTAGACTTTTATTTCCAAATATGTTTTTATATGAAGCTAAAACATCATTTCAGTTTATATACATCTTACCTTCTTTGCAAATGATACAGTACTTTGATTTCTTTTTAGTTGTATCTTACTCCTTTATTTACTAGAAAACAATAATTTGCTTTATTCTTGGTTGAGAAGTGTTAATTATGTAGCATTCAACTATTTGGGGAGGGGAACAGGGAGATGTAAACAAAGGTTAATTGCAGACAAATACATCTAAAATGTGTGATATTTGTTAAACATATTTTTTTAAAAATATTGTGGAGCTCTTGCAGAAAAAGTTTAACAGTGAATAAACTACTCAGGGTACACATGAAAATATACTTCACCTTATAGAATTTTCTATGGTTGACTGGTGCAGGTAGTTCCTCATTTACTCCCTAAGGAGTCTCTAACACATTTGTTATGGGAAGTTAACAGTACATAAGGCACTTTGGCTGGGTCTACACTTGACCCCAACTTTGAAGGGGGCATGTTAATCAGGGTGGTGGGAGATGACTAGTGAAGTTCTGTGGTGAATACGCAGCACTTCATTAGGCTAATTCTCCCTCGTGGCAACTTTGAAGCTTCAAAATTTTGGGGAGTAAAAGCACTTCAAAGGAGCTTGGGCACTTCGAAGTGCCCATGGCTACACACATGCCAGCACTTCAAAGGTTGAAGCTTCAAAGTTGCCACATGGGAGAATTAGCCTAATGAAGTGCTGTGTATGCACTGCAGCACTTCATTAATAATCTCCCATTGCCCTGATTAACGTACCCCCTTTGATGTTGGGGACAAGTGTAGACAAGCCCTTTGAGTAACAGAATCATATCTTTATTGTCATTCCAGTTTTGCTAAAAGAAATCCATTTCTGTAACCTATGTTTCACTGCCCATTAGTTATAGTCTTTCAAGGTCCCAGGGATGGACATCATGCTGACATTCAGGCGAGTGTAAACCATCATTCGCATTTCCAGGAATTTTTGTGTTTTTGTGTAGTAATTAAATAGTATACTGGTAAACCTCTGTACAGATCTGTTTTTTCTCACAGGAGCAGAACTTTAAAATAATGAATGCTTAGAAAAGGGAGATTCATTCATTAATTCATGATCTAGGCACAAACATTTAAATATGCTTAATAACAGCAAGGTACACTTCTGGAAATAATGTTTTGCAAACAGGCTTATGGAAAGCTGGCTTCTTGTATACAACGATTCATACATGAAATTAATGTTCTCAGTCAAAAGAGTATTAAAAACAAAATGAATGAGGAGCAGCTGGAGTATCACTTAGTTAAAACAGATGGAAAAATTACTTCAAAAGAGATCTTTAGAAATATATGCTAATTCACTAAGTGTTATGGCACTGTATACCTATGAGACATTTAAAGCACAGTGCTGAAGTATGCAAGCTTCCTTTGTTTCATATGTTGCAAACCATATTCTGTTTGCATTGTATCTTCCATCTTCAAAAAACCATCCCTGAGCCTCCTTGACTCTTTGGGTCTCCCTTAATGTAAAAGATCCTCAGGTGTGCTTTTCCAACATCAGCTCTGATCTTAATTCCTTCCAGTCGGTCTTCTATTCTACACTCTATCAAAACCATCCTGCCCCAGGTTACTAATAGAGTTGGGTAAATAATATTCATCAGAGAATATATTTGACAAATTCTACACTATTTTAATTATTTAAATTTTGAAATACCTATTTTCGAATAGCTATTCTGGAATATATTATTTCAAAATAGGGTTGCTGTGTAGAGATGCCCAAAGGCCGTATCTACACTACATCAGTGTTTTGAAAGATGATCTTCTGGGAAATTTCTTCCAGAAGCTCTTCTTTTGAAAGAGTGCATCCACACACACAAAAGCTCCTTCAATAGGGAGTGTCCACACAGCCCCCGCTTTTTGAAAAGAATGGACCAGGGACTGAAAATTCCAGTGCCATGAGGACTGCTCTTTCAAAAAAGGGGCCTTCAGATCTTCTATATGTGTTTTTTTTTTTAAAAGAAGCCTTCACAAGTGACGGGACTCTCTTGATGGACAGGTATTTAAATATTTAAATGAGTCTCTGAACAAGAACGCTAAACTCCACTATACTTAACCAATGAACACTAATTATTAATTAAATGTGCTTTCGTTTGTACAAGTGGAAAAACCAGACTGGGCTTTCAGGCCTGGCCCTGGGGGTCAAGCCCTCGGGTACTGTGCCTCCCCCGCTGGGGAAACCCACAGTAGGGGTGCGACCCCTACTGCCCCACTGGGGGTCCCGATGTCCCAGATGGAAGTATATTAAGATGTTTGTGTGTGTTAAGGTAAGATTACGTGTCTTGTCCGGTATGTGAATCCAATCAGGTGAGTTGAGGTGCAGTCCGGTAGTAGTCACGTCCAGTGTGTGTGTAGATCCAGGCACCGACGCCGGGGAGTGCTGATGGTAGTGGTGGCGGGCCCCTACTTGCATCACCGGGTACGCAGTACCCCCACCAAAGTGGGGGCCAGTTCGCCACCCAGTGACTTGGCTAAGGGGCCCGCTTGCCGCTCCCCGACGCAATGCGCAGCTCGGATGCGCTGGGGCGCGCTGGGGCGTTGGCGCCGCTTCTGCCACAATAGGCTCCTGAGGTGACCTGGGGCTCCGTTGTCCCTCAGGTCCCAGTTAGCACCGCCTAAAGGGCAGGCGCGCTGTAGTGATTTCAGCTCTGGCACCACCTGAGGGCAGGTGCCGCAGTGATTTTTCAGCTCTGGGTGGCGCCCCCTAAAGGGCAGACGCTGCTGTGATTTTAGCTCCCCTTCGCTCTCTTCTCGAGCTGACCTAAGGGTCAGTAGATGTTGCCACGGCAACTGATGCTCCTCTATGCGGCAGCAGCTATTATGTTAGTTAACTCCCAGGGCCACAGAATGGTGGGTGGCTCCTGAATTTATAGAGCAGTCTTATGAATATGTATGGCATGATTATCATTCTGAAAGTTCTGAACACCTGTTTTCAAACAGGTCCTCCGGGCTGGGAAGTTTCCAGAAACTGCCCACCTGTGTCCAATCAGGGGCCCGGAATTCAAATCCATGATTATGAATTATTTATGAGTTCAGGTTACCGGGGAAACCAACTGACACAGAGTGACCATTGCAGGGGGCTGCTAAATGGCAGCCTATGTATCTTTAGATTCTACCTGTACCTGCATTGATGTTTAATGGCCAAAGGCTTGTTTCCCCTGACCCACGGGGATGATAATGCCCAAGGGATAAAAATCCCTGACAACAAGGAGGTGCTCTTCCTGATTCAAGAGCAGAATTGGGGCTTCTGGAAGAAGAGCTGCGCTCTTTCAATTTCCAATCAAAACAGTGCCTTTTGTGTGTGGACACTCCATTTGGTCTTTCGAAAAAGGGTCTGATTTTCAAAAAGAACTTGCTAGCGTAGACATGGCAAAGTGTTTACAGACCTTTCCTCACTACTGAGTCCCTATCACCACAAGTTCTCTGTTCTGAAAACTGAAATTCTACATTTGCAGTTTGTGGATGAATCCTGTCACTTCCACCTCTTCCTCTCTGAGTCAGAGTGACAAAGAAGGAAAACTGACCCACCATAATTTATATTAGTCTATTCTGATCTTGGTTCCTTTGTCTGCACAGGACATCTGTCCACTACACAATAGATTTTGGGATTGGTGGCAGTTACCAACATACATTTCATAGAAAGAGTAAACAAATATAATTCCTAACACTGTGAATCATTTATTCTTTTTTTACATTTGATTTCCTGTGTGTGGGATCCATAATACTGACAGTTTATTGCAAAGAGATACATGATAGTTAGAAACACATTTGCTTTCTTCAGAATCTTGTGTAGTTTTAGTATATGCAAAGATTGTTTGTTTTAGGTATTTATTTCCCTTTTCTAAATTTAACTTGTTGAAGTTGATGTTAAATGTTCAAAGGGTCATGTAAATCTGTTGAATTGTCAGCTTCAAAACTGCATAAAATGTTGACGTTTTCATTAGATCCCAGCACTGAGGAATGTCCGGCTTTCATCATAACACAGTTGTTTAGTTCTACATTAAGCCTAAATACTCTGCCCTTGGGAGATATCTTGCTGTCACCTGCTCCTAAATTGAAAATTATTTGTTCAGCCAAAGTTTTTTTTTAAAGGAATTTATTTTTTTTCTTTAACAGATGTCTTTGATGTGGGACTGAATTCCTTTAGTGTAAAATAAGCCAAGGCCTAAGTAAGAGATCCTACACTGGTGAGATGCTGTTAAACAACTATTTAGTTTAAAAGCATCCTGTTCTAGATAAGCAACTAAAATCTGTCCCTTTTTACCTCTTTCTTTCTATGTTAAATGGATATCTAGATTTTTGGATAAATGTCCCTAAAGAAGCTTTACCAAGAGAACACTTTAAACTCCTCCTATAAGCTCTTTTTTAGTAAATAAAAAAATAATACTATATGAATGCACTTAATGTATTTATACTCACAGTTCTAATTATCCACAATACGAACTGTATGGAAAAAAGATAATACAGTAAATTCTTCCATACCCAGCATTCTGTTATTCAGAACTCTCAAATAACCAGCATTTTAGCCATAAGTCAATTTTAGTTGTGTTTAGATACGTCTAATTACAACAAATACAGTATAAATTTACAGTATACAGTATTACTGTTGTTGGTATATAACATACTCTGTACACATTTTTGTTTGCTTTAGTATCGAATCTTGCCTTTCTTTAGTGTTATGCATTGCTAGGTATATCTCTCTATTATCCAGTATATTTGAATATCCGATAACCTCCCAGCCCCGTGGCTGCTGGATATGAGAGAGTTTACTGTAGAATATAAAGATAAAAAGATAATATAACTTCATATTAAAATATAATCAAACCAGAAGTATCAAAAGTATAATGTTAATTTTAAAATATAAGAAAATATTGCAGACCCTTTAGAATTCAGTATCGATATGCACAGGTATAGCTCTCACTGAAATTAATGAGAATTCTTTCCACTTACACCAAAACTGTATTTGGTCTTGGACTTATATTTCAATCCTAATTTTTTTTCTGTATAAGAGAAAAGAATAAACCACTGTTTATTTTTAAAGGCTCTTGTTGAAACTGGGAGGGAGCTTTCATGAGTAAGACTATTTAAAAGCTTTGCAAGGGTCTCTTGTTTGGGGCTTGTTTTAATTCTTTTCATTAAGTATATTGCAGAGTATATTTTACAAATACACATGGGTGCTTAATATGGAAGTAATATTCCAGCACAAGGGCGAGTGTGGCTAGACCAGGGTATAGGGCAGATGGAGAGAAATGTTGCAGGAGAGCCAGATCTTGAGAAGAGAAGCAAACCTCTCTGTGGTTGCAGGTTTATTTTTCATGGTTCTTGTACACCCAGGAAATGCAAACAAAAATCCCACTGCAGCCACTAACTATACCTCCTGCATGAAGATGAAATCTTTAAATGGTATTTGAGGTCAGTGCTCGGCACTTCTGAAAATCCAACCATGTGTGGATCAAGTTCACACAACAAAAATCAGTGGCCCCTTTTGACTGTTTGTCTGCACTTTACTCAAGATTGAAAGGAAGTCTGTGGTAGAACTGTTACAGTCTTGGCTGAGTTCCTTTTTGTGGACCATCATCAGGCTTCTGTGTTGGACCCAGCCTTTGGATTCCGCAAGGTACCATATTCACTAGGTCTGGGAAGCATCCAGAGACTGCTTCTAAGTGCAGCCTCACTGGCAGATTCCTGGGGTTCAGACTCCATGTCTGCTACCCCTTTTTTGGGATACAGGATCCCACAGTCCAGCTGCATTATGCCTCAAGATCAGTTCTGAACACAGCAAGTCTCTCCAGTTGCTTGTCCATGTTGCCCCCAGAGGTCCCCACACAGGCATTCTGATGTAAAGTTTAACCATTCAGGGCCCATGTGACATTTACAGTAAGGAACACTCAGGCTTTGCAGAGAAGCTTGTTAAATACATGCACACTTGGCCAGTAGAAGAGCACAAGAAAATTACAGACCTGTGGAAAAACGACAAGTCCTTGTACGCAATTCCTTCCCTCAATTTCCTTTAGGGTCTTGGCCTAAGCTCCTGCTGCCTAGTCATCTTGTTATGGTAATAGTACTACCCCATTGGTAGTGAGTGTGTCTTTAAAGGAGTCTGACACCTTTTCTTCTTATATCCTGGCTGTGGGGTATTTCAGTTTTGCAAGCCTTTGGATGTTCAATTGGGCAGATGGTCGGAGTAAGACTGTTTAATTGTTGATTTCATTCAGTATAAGACACTTAGACATCAACCCATTTAACCCTCCTCCCCAAAAATGGGGGTTGATGCCATCCAACATAAAAGTTACCACACAGAATGAAAGGTTACACTCAAAATGGAGGCTGAATTACAACATATTCACCACCTCTCAAAATCAGACTGGGGACACTGACAAAATGGCCAAATTGTCACAACTTGGAAATAGGTCTAGATTTTCTGGGTGCTATTCCTGTGATTTACCCCAAGACCAGTTGACTGTTTAAAGAGACCGTGATAATAATCTTCAAGTTTTGTGTAGGTGTGTAGAACAATCTCAGTAGTAGCAAGCTAAACAGAGCTGCTAGACAAACCACACATGACTGAATAAATAGGATCTTTTGGGTGTAAAATCCTTCTCACTGGATGACTGGTCAATTTAGTATCAGTATCCTCAAGCAGAAATCCCTCATTTAGCACACTCCACAAAGATGAGAAAATGGAAAAATAGAGTTACTTCAACCCAAACTCAGTGCACGCATTCAGATGTTCAGTAAACAGGTAGTATTGCTCTGCCATTCTATTTACTGTTTAATTAAATTGTTAAGTAGGAGAGAGAAGAAAGAAAAATTCAGTATGTATTAAAACTTTTTCATGAGTAACTTGCATTTCTGGTTGTTATATTGGACTTTGGGTGCAAATATGAAATCTTAGATGGTCTTCTGTTTAAATGTTTTTACTTTTTGTTTTTTTTAAAGTGTGTGCCAGCAGATTTAATATCACACATGGGATTGAGTCACCCCAGGCAGACACATGCTGTCTTGGTGTAAACCAAGGTCCAGGGCCACCAGTAACCATAGATCTGCCAGATCTCCTCTTTACTGAAGCAATGATAAGGAGGAACTACAGATCAAAACAAGTGCTGGCTACAGCGAAAACCAGGCAGCCTGGTGATACAGGGATCTTTAGTGTTCTCCACTGAGGCACCTACAAAGCCTTGATGCAAACTGAATTTGCCATCCTCAGGCTATGTCTAGATTACAGCAATTATCTTCCGACAAAACTTCTGTTGACAGACCGCAGCCAAATTGCCAAGCTGATCTCAAGAGCAAGAGCGACAGAAAGAGGACTGCCTGGCCACTTTCTCAACAAAACAGCCAACCAGAAGCACAGCAGACAAGGCTGCCCAGTGTCCCAGAGGCCCTGTCTGTTGGCAGAGGGCCGGCCCCCGGGAATGTCCAGACACCCTTCTGTCGACAGATCTCTGTCAACAGAAGTGTTATGCCTCACAGGAAGTGGGATAAGACAGTCTACAGAAGTGTTGTGTTCTAATGATTTACTGTCAACAGAATGTCTTGGGAATCTGGACACTCCATGGGTTTTGTCAGTGAAGCCCTCTAGTGTAGACATAGCCTCAGTGTAGTTCCTATATCAGTGGAAACTCCACCAGCTCTATTTAATAAATTAACTGTGCCAATCGCTCTTGTAGCAGAGCAAAATAATATTTTCTTTTTCAGTCATTCATTATTTCTATTGCAATGGTTACGAGACCCCTGCCATTGATCAGGGCTCAGTTATGCTAGATACAATACAAATACATAACAGAAAGAAGATCCTCGACATGAAGAACTTTATTTACTAAGCTAAAGTAATTAGTACAACACACAAAATGTTTTTATATGGCAGTACCTGATTGTGCACAGTAAGTTCCTCTCTTGAATGAGGCCTGTGGGCACTACTATAATACAAACAAAAATAGTAAGAAATAGTGGTCTTCAGTAGTGGTATTTAACAACAAGTTCCACTCTATATTGCCTGATATATTGAAGTTACTGTCATAATATGCTTTGGAATAGGAAATAATGGTGGTCTTTCACATTTAATATTGAAGATGCCACATTGTGACAACTGTTCCTTTTTACTGCAGTTTCACTAAGTATAATCTAGAGCAGCGATTCTCAAGGCATGGCCCAGGGGCAAGTATAGCATGTGCCCACATAACTTATCATGGGCCACCTATGCACCTCAAAATAGTAGCTAGATTGAGAACAACTGGCCTAGAGTAGTGGTTTTCATACTCTGTGTCACAGGTTGTAGGGGCAAGCCACTGGCAGACCGCAAGATGCTTTTGTTGTCTGAGCATCCACAGATACAATAGTTTGCAGTCCCCAGTGGCCACGGTTCTTGAAAAATATTATTCCCCTGTTGTAGGGAAGTAATAGCAACAGGGTTGACTAAATATTTCCAGTTAGGGTAGATTTATGGGTGCTCTTAGTATTTCAATAACTTAATATTTTCTGTATAATTTTCACCAGAAAAAATAATGAATAAAAAGTGAAATACAAAGAGCACAAAAAGGATTTTGTTAGCAAGATCTTTAGCCTATTGACTTGAATCATTTACATGTAAACCACACATAAAAATTACCAATGATAAGAATATTCACAATGTTTTTGGTGCAAATCTTTGGTATCTTCCATTACATTGAACAGAGTTGATGTTCTATATCAGAGAACCAGGGACTGCATATCTTTGCTTAGGAACAAAATGAATGGAATTTTAAAAGCCGGTACAGTAACTTTGTCAATCAGTTGGACCATATCAGCTGTGTCAAAACTTACTTTCAGAAGAAGAAATATTAATGAAGATGTCTTTGATACAAAACATTCATGTCATATATGATATTCACATGGGATTTGTCTCTAAATTAAATTTATTTGCAGGGTGCGTGAATTCTGAATATTCAGATTCGGAGGTAATTCAAAAGATAATGTTTCTATTTGAGCAAAAATTATTTAATTACATTTTTTCAGACACTGTCAAAATAATTTAGACTTGCCTTTAGTTAATTATTGAATCAATTCACAAGGATTAAATCCATTCGAGAGGTCACAATTTAGAAGTATACAATTACTTAAAAATTTCACCAAACATCCTGTAGTATAGAAAAGAGCATGTGAAATGTCCCAATGCAGTTTAAATTCTGTAGTAAACAAGAACTGAACTACTGAATCTCTGAAACAAAGTCAATCAGAGCCATAAAATTCTTTCTAGATTTTTTCTCATTTAAAAGTAAAACACTTTTTAATCTGCTTTCAATTTTTATTGTTTTTATTCCACATTTATGCCCTGTAGTCTTTTTGTTTGGAATGAGATAATCTTCAAGTACATATTGGCTGATTTTAGTTAAGTTCTCAAAATTGGGAAAAAATGGTTTCAGCTTCTCATAAATCAATTAGCAATAGTAATGAATATAATGTATATGCTACAAAACCAGCAAGTGACAATATATCTAAATTTTACCACAGAGGCAAGCAAGTGTTTCATATGTTACTTTGTGGAAAAAACTGCAGAATATAGATATCAAAACTCAATAAATAATGACCTTCTGAAAATGAAAACTATCAAAAACAACAATATGTTTGTAATGCTAATGTAAATCCAAGGTAATGAACAGGCATTTTAGCTAAACAACATTCTACTGAAACCATTTAATTAACATTACCAGGGGCTATCTATTTAATAACGCAAGCAGCTTTATAGAAATTATCAGACACCAATATCGGGCTGATATGCACATGCATGACTTCATTATAATTTTAGAGCAAGTGTGAATCTATGGCATCCATGATGCCATATGAAATCCTATTGCCTAAGAATGATTGATGATACCAAATGGAATTCTGTGTCACTTTAACATTAATAGAGCCAAACTTCCTGACAAGACAGACTTGACAATTTTCTGTACAAATATATAAGAAAAATCATTATTTTGATTTAGATCTTATAATAAATTATTTTGTAACTGGAGGTCATAGAGCAGTTTTTAAACTAAGAGGTGGGGGAAAGCCGATTGGTGCGGGGGAGCACCTGGATCGGACGGAGACTTCTCTTACACGAGGCTCCATAGACAGGGATTCCCTAGAAGTTAGTCAGATAGGGAACGTGGGAAATAATATATGGGCAAGATCAGATGTGAAACAATCGTGCATAAAAAAATCCAACGCGTCTGTGAAAGGCGGACATATAAATAGTGGTAGTTTTCTAACATGCTTTTACACTAATGCTAGGAGTCTGTCTAATAAGATGGGTGAACTGGAGTACCTCATATCAAAGGAGGAAGTTGACATAATAGGCATCTCAGAAACATGGTGGAATGAGGACAATCAGTGGGACACTATCATACCGGGATATAAATTATATCGGAAAGACAGAACAGGTCGTGCGGGTGGCGGAGTGGTACTATATGTGAAGGATAATATAGAATCAAATGAAGTAAAAATCCTAAAGGAATCAAAATGTTCCATAGAATCATTATGGATAACAATTCATTCCTCTAATATGAATATGGCATTAGGAATATATTACCGACCACCTAACCAGGACAGTGATAGTGATGCTGAAATGATGAGGGAGATTAGAGAGGCTATCAAAATAAAAAACACAGTAATAATAGGAGATTTCAATTATCCCCATATTGATTGGGTGCATGTCACCTCAGGACGGGATTCAGAGATTAAATTTCTTGATGCCTTAAATGACTGCTTCTTGGAGCAGCTAGTACAGGAACCCACAAGGGGAGAGTCGATTCTCGATCTAGTCTTGACTGGAACGCAGGATCTGGTCCAAGAGGTAACTGTTACTGGACCGCTTGGAAATAGTGACCACAATATAATAACTTTTAATATTCCTGTGTTGGGAAGAACACCGCAGCGGTCAAACACTCTGGCATTTAATTTCAAAAAGGGGAATTACACTAAAATGAGGAAGCTAGTTAAACAGAAACTAAAAGGTAGAGTAATTAAACTAAAATCCCTGGAAGCTGCATGGAAACTGTTTAAAGACACCATACTAGAGGCCCAACTTAAATGTATACCCCAAATAAAAAAACACAGTAAGAGACCTAACAAAGAACCACCATGGCTAAACAGCCATGTTAAAAAGGCAGTGAGAGAGAAAAGGGCAGCTTTTAAAAAGTGGAAGTCAAATCCTAGTGAGGAAAATAGAAAGGAACATAAACACTCCCAAATTAAGTGTCATAATGTAGTAAGAAAAGCCAAAAAAGAGTTTGAGGAACAGCTAGCCAAAAATTCAAAAAACAATAGTAAAATGTTTTTTAAATACATTAGAAGCAGGAAGCCTGCTAAAAAAGCAGTGGGGCCCTTGGATGATAAAGATATAAAAGGAGCGATCAAGGAAGACAGTGCCATTGCGGAGCGATTAAATGATTTCTTTGCTTCAGTCTTCACGGCTGAAGATGTTACAGAGGTTCCTAAATCTGAGCCAGCCTTTTTAGGCAACAAATCTGAGGAACTCACTCAGATTGAAGTGACATTAGAGGAGGTTTTGGAATTAATTGATAAGCTGAATAGTAACAAGTCTCCAGGACCAGACGGTATTCACCCAAGGGTTCTGAAAGAACTCAAATGTGAAATTGCGGAGTTATTAACAGTGGTTTGTAACCTATCCTTTAAATCCACTTTGGTACCAAACGACTGGAAGACGGCCAATATAACACCAATATTTAAAAAAGGCTCTAGAGGAGATCCTGGCAATTATAGACCGATAAGTTTAACATCAGTACCAGGCAAATTAGTAGAAACACTAGTAAAGAGTAAAATTGCAAGGCACATAGAAGAGCACGAATTGTTGGGCACAAGTCAGCATGGTTTCTGCAGAGGGAAGTCGTGTCTGTCTAATCTATTAGAATTCTTTGAAGGGGTTAATAAACATGCGGACAAGGGGCACCCAGTGGACATAATATACCTAGATTTCCAGAAAGCCTTTGACACGGTCCCACACCAAAGGCTTTTATGTAAATTAGGTGGTCATGGGATAGGAGGAAAGGTCCTTTCATGGATCGGGAATTGGTTAAAAGACAGAAAACAAAGGGTTGGAATAAATGGCAAATTTTCACAATGGAGGGGGGTAACTAGTGGTGTTCCCCAGGGCTCAGTCCTGGGACCGATCCTGTTCAACTTGTTCATCAACGATCTAGAAAATGAGGTAAGCAGTGAGGTGGCAAAGTTTGCAGATGACACCAAGTTGTTCAGGACAGTCAAAAGCAAAAGGGATTGTGAAGAACTACAAAAAGATCTCAGCAAACTGAGTGATTGGGCGGCAAAATGGCAAATGAAATTTAATGTGGGTAAGTGTAAGGTAATGCATGTTGGAAAAAATAACCCAAATTACACGTACTACATGATGGGGTCAAATTTAGCTACGACAGATCAGGAAAGGGATCTTGGAGTTATAGTGGATAGTTCTCTGAAGACATCCACGCAGTGTGCAGCGGCAGTTAGTAAGGCAAATAGGATGTTAGGAATTATTAAAAAAGGGATCGATAATAAGACAAAAGATATCATACTTCCCCTATATAAAACTATGGTACGCCCACATCTCGAGTACTGCGTGCAGATGTGGTCTCCTCACCTCAAAAAAGATATATTGGCATTAGAAAAGGTTCAGAAAAGGGCGACTAAGATGATTAGGGGCTTGGAAAGGGTCCCATATGGGGAGAGGCTAGAGAGACTGGGACTTTTCAGTTTGGAAAAAAGGCGATTGAGGGGCGATATGATAGAGGTATATAAAATCATGAATGGTGTGGAGAAAGTGAATATAGAAAAATTATTTACCTTTTCCCATAATACAAGAACTAGGGGACACCAAATGAAATTGATGGGTAGTAGGTTCAAAACTAATAAAAGGAAATTTTTCTTCACACAGCGCACAGTCAACCTGTGGAACTCCTTGCCCGAGGAGGCTGTGAAGGCCAGGACTCTATTAGGGTTTAAAAAAGAGCTTGATAAATTTTTGCAGGTTAGGTCCATAAATGGCTATTAGCCAGGGATAAAGTATGGTGCCCTAGCCTTCATAACAAGGGCAGGAGATGGATGGCAGGAGATAAATCACTTGATCATTGTCTTCTGTTCTCCTTCTCTGGGGCACCTGGCATTGGCCGCCGTCGGCAGATGGGATGCTGGGCTTGATGGACCTTTGGTCTGACCCAGTATGGCCATTCTTATGTTCTTATGTTCTTGGAGTAATTACCAAAACAAATTTTTAAATTGATTTTATAATAAACACCAGCAGGAGGTCTCCACTGCAAGCATGCATGCCCACGCCAAACCCAAAGGCTTTACCATTGTAGACCAATTCTGTTGCAAAAATCTGTCTTGGAAAAATAATTTGATTTCTAATGTAACTGCTTACATAGGAGTGGATATGGCATATAATATAGTGTATATAATGTCATACACCTGTGACTGCAGAAGGGATGACAATGAAAGTTCTTTGATTCTTATCTCCCCCTTGTGCACCTGTGTAGAGTGTCCTAAGTAAGAGTGCTTTCTCAAGAAGCCCCTTGCTGAAGAGGAATTTCCATGTCAATTGTGATCACACTAACCAAGAAATGATAAAAAAGCAACAAAATGCTAAGAAAAAAATGCCATCAGAATTGTGGAAAACAACCCATTCTGTTTTCAAGTGCTTCTGAAACTCCCTTTGAAATGTATCAGAGAGGAAGCCGTGCTAGTCTATACACTGTCAAAACAAAAAGCAGTCAAGCAGCACTTTAAAGACTAGCTGGTCTGGCTATGGTCTGAAGAAGTGGGTCTGTTCCACGAAAGCTCACCTAATAAACTGTTTTGCTAGTCTTTAAAGTGCTACTTGACTGCTTTTTGTTTTCCCTTTGAAATGGCTTCCATTAATGCTTGATGTTTTAAAATACTTGTGACATTCTGCAAGTGAAGGGCCCCCACAGCCTTTGTATGAAGATCAGACTTTAGCAAACAAGATAAGGAGAAAATGACATCTATGTTCTTTAACAATGCCTACAGATTTTGTGTGGCTTAGATACCTACTAGTCTCTCTGTATCTTTACATATAAAAAGTTGCATCTGACGAAGTGGGTCTTTACCCATGAAAGCTTATTCTCCAATATATCTGTTAGTCTATAAGGTGCCACAGGACTTTGTGTTGTCTTTGTGGATATAGAGTAGCACAGCTACCCTTCTGATACATATAAAAAGTGGAGGTTTACAGTCCTGTTCTGCATCTTACACAATCTTGATTAGCAAAGTTATTAGGTAGGCAGAAATGAGAATCTAGTCCCCTCTCTCTTAATCAATGAGGGATGTATTTTAGTCTGGGTGTAAGCAATCTTACTATCTATGAAAGGCTGAGTTTACACTACATTCCCCTTTCAAAGGAGGAATGCAAATGAGGGAGAATGAAAATGCAAATGAAGCACTGATTTACAAATCTTATGCTTCATTTGCATAAATGCTTCCAATTGCATTTCCAGGAGAGACTTTTCCAAAACCAAAAGCAGCTGGGTAGATGGGGTTCCTTTAGGGGAAAAAAACCCTGTTTTCAAAACCCTTTTTTCTGAAACAAAATAGGAAGAAGGGTTCTTTTGAAAATGGGTTTTTCTTCCCAAAGGACCCTGTGTACACGGCTGCTTTTTTTTTTTTTTTTGGAAAAGTGTCTTTTGGAAACACAATCAGAAGAGATTATGCAAATGAAGCATGAAATTTGTAAATCAGTGCTTCATTTGCATTTTCAATCTTCCTCATTTGCATTCCTCTTCCAAACAGGAAATGTATTGTAGACACAGCCAAAAAAGTGAATTATAGCTGAGTTCTCTCACACAGAGCAATACTTCCATATTCCCATGGGATCTAAATATCTGTGCTTGTCTTCCATATGCTGCTTTCCTACCTTTCTTTTTAATGTCTTGGAAGTATTGTACATCAGTGATAGGTTGTCCCCAGAATGGGAATTTGTGTGCTGTGAGGCATGCTGTGTGTTTTTTTTTTTGTTTCAGTTCTGTGTAGAAATCAAGCCAGGATGAATTTATTGAATAAAGTTGCTAGTTTGCCCCCTCACAGTTGAGCCTTAGTGAAACTAAAACAGAGCCCAGTTTTTTATTTGGCCCTGCCTTTATTTCTCTTTAAATGAATGCTTTATTTACATACATATGGTTTGTTGTTTACTCTTTCAATACATAGTTAAAAATACTAAAGCTGATTCTAATAATTAAGGAAACTAAAGGAATTTGGGGAGAATGCCCAGAAATTCAACATTATTTAAATATAATACATGTGTATTTTAAACCATTTAATTTATAGCAGTCTGTGCCTCATCCTGTTAACTAATACTAAAATAAGAGTTATCAGCACATGCTACTCAAGGCTGTGCTGCTAGAGGCTGATCTAGGGGTCCCGGCCGGGTCATGAGTTAACATGTTTAACTTCATGCATGTGTCATCCTTTTGATGTCAATGTGACTACTCATGTGCATAAAGATAACTACATATGCAACTGATTTTAAGGTGGCTTCCTCAGTTTTTACTCATTTCTTATCAGGCAAATATGTATTGACTTTATTGGGAATTTGCCTGTGTATGGGAAGAGTATAAAACTGAATAAGGACCTCAAGATTACCCATGTTGATGATAGAGAGTAGGGAGTCTGTGAATCAGTCTGTTACGCAGTCCCTGAAGAGGGAAGGATGATGAAACTGCCATATATCATCAGTGGGAAGAAGGGCACACTTTGGAAGTTAAAGTCAGATTATAGAGACCCAGTGGAGCTGAAAACCAGTTTATCGAGCATCTTATCTGGACTCAGTCTTGTGAGGTTCTCCCATCACAAATCAAAAGCAGATCATAGAATAGTCAGAATTTTATACACACAGTTCTAAGAGAATCAGTATTTTAAAAAATGCTTTACATTTGAGTCCATTAATGTTGTGTGAGTAGTATTTTCCAAACTGTTGAAATCAGCCTTGTATAGCATACAGTTTAGCTCATCCTAAATACTCTCTTTATCATGATCTGGGAAATGTATGATTCCCACTCTCTGTTTTGTTTCATTATTTCATATGCTATCATCTAAGGGAATGTGGGGGGAAAGATGTTTTGTTTTGAGGAGGATCTTTAGCGGGATATTTTGGGATTGAATCTTTTCACCCTCCCAAAGAAAAAGACCCAGAACGCCTATGAGGAGGACAAGATGATAGGCTAAATCAGATCTGGAACTGCGTTTTGATGAATACCACTGCTGCAGGTAATTAACACCTTTCATTTTGAACAATGATTTCAAGGACTTGAGGGAATTTGGAATGATATTTTGTATTTGATTGCAAGAAGTAATTGAAAGAGGAAATGAAATGTCTAATTTTATTTTCCTGTATCTCACTCCCCCTCCTGTTCTTTCTTTCATTGAAAAACTATTGTCATTTGTGTCATTAAAACACAAAATTATTACCCCCAAGACTTCCAGTGAACCACGGCTGTTGAGCTTTTATGTCAGAAAGCTTTGAATACCCAGCTACATTGGGAACACTTGTAGCCTGTGGACCATGACAGTACTGCAGACTTCTCTCCTTTTCTGACAGAGGAGAGTGCCTCAGGGTGAGCTCACATAGTGACTGCATTATTTTCTGGCAACTGTGGTTAAGTGTTTCTTACTTTTGGTTTTTCTGCCTCATCTCAAATGTGCAATCATCTTTCAAACCTATTATATCACCTTCTGAATTCTGTTCCTATGTCCCTTAGGTTACAGAGTCTATTGTTTTAAAACCCTTACCCCTGCCATACAGATATTAAATTAAGCATTGTAGCTTAATATGGAATGTGTGGATACTTGAAGCAAGATTTAAAAGACATTTTGATTTCTTCACCATGTAAGAATAAATCGCTTCGGACTGTCAAGAAATATAGGAATTAACCTTTTCCAGCATAGAAGCTGGTATTTTGCAGTGAAAAGCATTAATATTAAATCAAAAACTGAACACTGAGCATGTGAAAGGATGAAGATGTATTCTGTTTAAAATATTCTATAAACATACTTATTTTTCTGGGTGATGGAATTAATTATTTTTCAATAGCACTCACCAGCTGCACCATGTGTAAGTAAACTGAGTACTTTCCCACAGCATATGCTGTATATTTCATTATTATAGCATTTTATTTTGACAGGTAGTTCTTATTTTTCTTTGTGTGACGTCTAAGTTCAGCAGATGGATGAGGGAAAAAAACTGGCAAAGAAAGTGTCTATATTGTGTGAATTGAGATATGACATATATATTTTATTGGCAATTACCAGGACATGAAAAACTACTTCCAGACAATCTTCAAGTGACATGGTCCTGAGTCTGGGGGAAGAAAATTCTGTTTTTCCCTACAAGAAATTGTCTATGAAAAAACTTGACATTTTTGTTTAATATTGCTCATATTGAAAAGAAACACAAATATAGAAACAATGTGATCTGAGTGCAGAACTTAGAATCATAGAGCACCAGGACTGGAAAGGACCTCGAGAGGCCATCAAGTCCAGCCCCCTGCCCCAATGGCAGGACCAAGTACTGTTTAAAACATCCCTGATAGACATCTATCTAACCTGTTCTTAAATATCTCCAGCGATGGAGATTCCACAACCTCCCTTGGCAATTTATTCCACTGTTTGACCACCCTGACAGTTAGGAACTTCTTCCTAATGTCCAACCTAAACCTCCCTTGCTGCAGTTTAAGTCCATTGCCTCTTGTTCTATCCTCAGAGGCCAAGAAGAACAAGTTTTCTCCCTCCTCCTTGTGACACCCTTTTAGATACCTGAAAACCACTATCATGCCTCCCCTCAATCTTCTCTTTTCCAAACTAAATAAGCCCAATTCTTTCAGCCTTTCTTCATAGGTCACATTCTCTAGACCTTTAATCATTCTTGTCACTCTTCTCTGGACCCTTGCTAATTTCTTCACATCTTTCTTGAACTGCAGTGCCCAGAACTGGACATAATACTCCAGCGGAGGCCTAACCAGCGCAGAGTAGAGCAGAAGAATGACTTCTCGTGTCTTGTTCACAAAGCACCTGTTAATGCATCCCAGCATCATGTTTGCTTTTTTTGCAACAGCATCACACTGTTGATTCATATTTAGCTTATGGTCCACTATAACTCCTAAATCCTTTTCTGCTGTACTCATTCCTAGGCAGTCCTTTCCCATTCTGTATGTGTGACACTGATTGTTCCTTCCCAAGTGGAGCACTTTGCATTTGTCCTTATTAAACTGCATCCTGTTTACCTCAGCCCATTTGTCCAATTTATCCAGATCGTTTTGAATTTTGACCCTATCCTCCAAAGCAGTTGCAACCCCTCCCAGCTTGGTATCATCTGCAAACATAATAAACATACTTTCTATGCCAATATCTAAATCATGGATTAAGATATTGAACAGAACCAGTCCTAACACAGACCCCTGTGGAACCCCACTTGTTATACTTTTCGAGTAGGATTGAGAACCATTAAGAACTACTCTCTGTGTATGGTTATCCAGCCAGTTATGCATCCACCTTATAGTAACCTCATCTAAATTGTATTTGCCTAGATTTTTTATAAGAATATCATGCGAGACCTTATCAAATGCTTTACTAAAGTCTAAGTATACCACATCTACCACTTCTCCCCTATCCACAAGGCTCGTTATCTGATCAAAGAAAGCTATCAGATTAGTTTGACATGATTTGTTCTTTACAAATCCATGCTGGCTGTTCCCTATCACCTTACCACCTTCCAAGTGCTTGCAGATGACGGTTATCTCATGACAAACAAATGATCTCTGTACACTTTCAACAATGTTATCCAAGCACCATAAGAATTGAAAACATACAGTCATTCTATTAGCTATATTTTCCTTTGCTCATTTTTGAGGTGCAGGGAATGGAGAGGTATGTGTTTTTATTTGCAGATGTAGCCAGCTAGAATTGCAAGTACTCAATTCTACTTCTATAACAATTTACCCATTCAAAAAAGAGCCTACCTTCCTGAAAACTGATCCTGAAACATCCTCAGTGCTTCATTTCTGGGATCATCATCTTTTACATAACTCTGATAAAGTCTGGTTTTTAGCCATTTAGAGCCCAGACCTTTGAGAAGAGTTGTGCAATAAGATCCCAGGGCTTATTTGCAGCCCTCAAGAAATCTTGCAGGAGTAGGCATTTTCAAAGAATTGCTTTAAAGCTTGCCCATATGCAGCAAAATAAGAATTTACTGTTTCAGAGGAGGCTTAACCAGATTTATTATGTTCTTAGTCATTGTCAGAATAAAAGATAATTTTGAAAGATAGTCTTTTAGTAGTAAAAACTCAACTCTGGGCCCAAAGGACCTACATTAGTTGTCTGCTGGGTAGAGTTAAAAAGATGGAAGCTGGCCCAGGTGAGGCCTGCCTGGGAGGAGAGCAGAAGCTCATAACATTCAGGAAGAGAAATCTACACAGCTGAGCTGGATTGCTGGCAGAGAAAACCTCCTTGAAGGAAGATAGACTTGGTCTGTAAGGCAGATGTGAAAGGTAGCTGGGAGAAGTGTTTTCCCAGGGTTCTCCATGGTGGTAGAGAGGCTGTAGGGTAAGGGGCTGGTCTGCCAGGGAAGATGAGAAAACTCTCCAGGAGTAGAATCAGCTGGACGGCCAAAAATGAGAAGAAGCTCTGCAGTGAGCCTGGAGATTATACTTAGAGAGAGTGATGCTGATTCATAATGATCCTGGGAAGAGGCTGTGGGAAAAACCTTAGTCATGTTGAGGTAGGAAATGGTCCAGTGAGGCAGCAAGGATTTGACATAACCAGGCCATAACTGCTTTTTCAAACAGACCACAGACTGGAACCAAAAGAATAGGAAGGGCCTCAATTCTCACATTGGCCCACCAAGGAAGGTGGGGCAAAACCCTCTAGTTTGGACTGTTGAAACACCGTGATACAAGGTGTATGGACTCATTGTGAGTCAGACCCAAGACCCAGTATTAGGGTAATAGACTATCAATTTCCACCAGAATATCAGGGACTGTGTGTGACCTATACATCCAGAGGACCAAGTTGCAATAAGAAACATAATACCGCAGGAACTGATTGTAATATATGCAGCTTCTCTCTCCTGCAGCTGATGTGTTTTGTAATCTGTAGTGAATTAGCTGTGTTATAAAAGGCATTATGTGTCGTCATCTTTCACTGCTGTCATTACTGGTAGGCCTGCATCTCACCATAAAAGGCTGTGTGCTAGCCGCTGACTGCTTTGTTCCACATGCTGGCTGGAATGTTCCATAATTATAGTCAGCAAGTTAAATCACCTTGCGGTACAAATACTGTCTCCATTCATATTTCCTTCACCAGCATTTATAGTGCGTGCTATTGCTTGGCTGCCTGCAGAAGAAGCAACTCATTTAATAGTTAGAAAGATGAACTATGTCAAAGTGCCAGGTGTATCCTAGAGAAAGGCAAGCCTATTTTGACTGAAGATATAATTCTGAGTATGAAAGCTAGCTGTTTGGCTCATTGTTAAAACTGTGCTGTGGAGAGGAAGACTAGGAGAATTACGGTAAATGTTTCCTGCATCATATACTAATTCTGAGTAAAGCACTTAGGTCAGATTTATGGCTCTGCCTTAGAGTACAACAATTACATAGTTTCCTCTAACATCCATCTTATTTTCCTAATTTAAAAAAGGAGATACAAAATTGTATTTATTTTCATTAGTAACAGGCATCAAATATCTCCTTTCTTTTTTATGGTTTGCATGGTGGGAGGTGGGCTTTAATGCTCATGAACTATTATTTCATACAAAGAAAAGAAAGAAAAGACACAAGAAGTACAGACAAAGTCCTGAATGCACCTGGAAATTTTCCATATAGCATTAGGCAATGGAGGAAATGTATAGTATGTCATCACCTAGAGACGGTTGCTCTTCATTAAGATTTTTAAAAGTTCCTAAAATGTTAATTAATTAAATTGCAAAATAGAATGAACTGTGGGCATGAAACTCAGAGGATGCTAAGATACATTTCATTTTAACAAAAATGAGTATGTATAAAATGCTATTCTGTAATAGTGTTGATCTAATAAAAAAAACCCAACCCTAAAATACTGCATTAAATAGTGAAAGGAGAAGTATATGAATAGATAAGAACCAGAGTTCACTTTGTGATTCATGTTCCAAAAGGAAACAGGATACATACAATTAGGGACACAGTCAGAAAGGCATTGTTGCATGTTGTTTCCTTTTTGCCATATTAGTATCTTAATATATGCGTTGATTTTTTATTATTTTGCTTTCTATTCCTTTGAAAAATAAAAACTTAAAGAGCTGAGCTTTTCAACTATTTGAAAATGGAAACGCCAAATGCATTATCAATATAAATTTACTACAAACCTGATTTATAAAAGTAATAGCAATTTAGCATCACTTGTCTAAGGTTGTTATCTCAAGGCCCAAGTAAAAGACAGAGTGCAGTTTGCATTGCAATGAGCGACTATGGATTTGTTGAGCTAAACCAGTGTATCCCAATTTTATTTAGCCTTTTTAAACTCAAAAGAGTTTTGTGGAACCCTATTCCCAGGCTCTACCCACCACCCCCTTGGCCCCCAAACCCGCCTACCATCTCTAGGCTTTACTCACCTCAGGCCTCAAATCCTCCCCACCATCCCCAAGCTTTACCCTCCATCCCTCGAACCCCTCCCAGCCCCAGGCTTAACCCCTCCCAGCCCCAAACCTGCTGTTCCAACCCCAGGCATAACCCGCCTCAGCCCCCTGAACTAACTCATACATGGGGCTAGCTCAGGGGCCTACACTGGGCAGCCACATGCACCTGGCAGAAGGAAGGCTGGCATGGAGGTGTTCCGCTGGCAGGAGTGAGTTGAGTCACACCCACCAGAGGGGTGTGGCTGCTCAGGTAGCGGGTCAAATGAGGGGCTCTCTGCAACTCCCTGCCACCACTGAAATAATGGAACAAAATTCAGTAGATTTAGTGGCCAGATTCTTCCTGCTGGCCATTAAATCAATTCAATTTAGTTCTACTGGTTCAATGGCTGCAGGGTTGGGAGCTGCAGAGTCAGCTATTGTAATAGAATTTTCTTGCAAAACTCTTATTTTCCCTTCATGGAACCCTGGGGTTCCGTGGAACATGATTTGGGAAACACTGAGCTAAATTATAGGAAAATAAAGGATAGATGAACTAGTTTAAGAAACGTTTTCTACCTGCTATCTGTGCTCTAAAAAGCCCAAAGGGTAGTCCTTGCTCCCGTCCCATTTCCTTCCCCATGACTTTCCATTGTTATCTACAGTTTTCTTCCATCTCTTCTGCTGTTTTCCAGAGAACACTCACTAGCTTCGTCTCCACGAACTCCCAACCAATGATCCCTGTAAGCTGAGCACAGAGCAGCTGCCCAGGAGAGACTCAGGTGCCACCCAGCAGATAAGCAGAGCACCCACAGCAGGCAACATTTGTTTCTATTGGTGGTACATATCCAAACATGCCTAGGTGCACATAATAAAATTCATTCCACCCCCTGGATGGAAAGAAATTAGAGAGAATGCTGCTTCCAACTGGCCATAACTCTGATAGACTTATTTGCAGACTTTGGAGATAGCATGTGTCCCAGTTGTTCTTGTTCTGCTTTGTTCATTTAACTGTTGTCACTTACTGGGACAAGTGTAGTCTTAGAACTTGAGAAATGTGAATCCAATAACAAAGGCCAGAAAAGCCCTTCAGAATAATCTTCAAAGACAGGGATTTGGGAATCAAAAAGGACCTATGGGGAACATTGGAAGGAGAGAGGCTCTTTGGATGGACAGCAGCAGCGAAGGATCTGAGGTCTACTAGGGTGTGTCTAAACAGCAAAGTTATTTCAGAGTAACATCTGCTATTCCAAAATAACTTTGTGAGTGTCCCCACAATGCAACCACTATTTCAAAATAATGTCAAAATAGCAAACTGCGTATTTCAAATTTGGTAAACCTGATTCTGTGAGAAATAGGGCCTGGAAAATAGATATTTTGGAATAGAGGCTATGTAGACATGGAATAGGAGCTATTTCAAAATAAGCTATAGTGTGCCCAGGGCCTCTAATCTGAAGTAGCTCTATTGTGTGTGAATGATCTATTTTGTAATAGATGTGCACTATTTCAGTATGTATTTTGGCTGCATCTACACTAGTAAAATCTTTCAGACTTGCTGGAGCTTTTTCAAAAGATCCTATGGAGCATCTACACATAAAATGTGTTCTATCTAAAGGAATTCGAAAAAATGCAGAGCTTCTTCCGGAGGCCTTCTTCAGCTCCTGGATCAGAAAGAGTGCCTTCTTTTGAAAAATCTTTCAGAAAAAAGTGTGCATAGATGTTCTGCGAGACCGTCTTTCGAAAGAGCAGTTCTCCAGGGTGATGACCAGCTGGAGCACAGAGACATTCCAGCCAGCACTATTGGAGCTCTATGGTCTCTGCCTTTGGCCACTCTTAAAGCTACAGGGACCCAGAAACCCTATGGCAGGAAGCTGAGAGCGTGGAGGCAGCAAGCATGTATGCTGATGTGACCTATACCCTCTATCCACACCTGCAACACACGGAGCTACCATGGCTGGCACCCAGCCACCCTGCAACACCCAGGGGGGCCCCTGTGGAGACAGCTGAGGGGCCACAGGATCCCATCTGGCACAAGAAATGGAGGGTCCCCTTATGGACTGAGACAGAGCTCCAGGACCTCGTGGGGCTCTGGCAAGACAAGGAGATCTTCCAGGACACCACGGGCCACCAGCAGACTGCCCCTGCTTATGCTGGACTAAGCAGTGGGTTGGAAACCCAAGGCCACCCTGCCTGGACCACCAGCCAGGTCCAGTGTAAAATGAAGAAATTGGGGCAAGGATATATGTGGGCCTGGGACAGTGCCAGGCAGTTGGGACAGGCCCTGACCACCAGCCTGTATTATTGGGTGCTGCATGGGCTCCTTGCAGGCGAGAATGGCTCCTGATCCTACATCCTCCTGGACACGGCAGCCCCAGAGCCCCTCTGCCACACCAGAGCAGGAGCCTGGTCCAGACAGGGACCAGCCTGGACCCTCCAGCCAGGTCAGCGAGCTGGACCCAGACACAGAGGTGGAGGCCCCATCCAAGGGCAAGTCCAGTGATGGGACCCTCACCATCAAGGTGCCCTCAGCCTCCTCCAGCCATGCCATCTCAAGCCAGGCATCCCCTGACCTCTTCAAGGGACCCTCTGGTAAGTGTCTGGCATGTCACATACCCCAGGCGGGGGGAGCGTGTCCACCCCTACCATGGCCCAAGTCAGCCTTGGCACATGGGTGACAGCCCAACCCCAGATATCTCACCTAGGAGTGAGTCCCCGACACATGGGCCCACCTGCAGGTGACACCCCATACCCACCCCTCTGCACAGGGCTGTGAGCTGCATGAGTGTGGGGTGTGGCCTGGGAAGGGCCAGGCTGTGGCCAGCTCACCTGCCACCCAAGCACGGAACCCCATTTGTCCAGATAACCCCCCTTGCCTGCTAGCTGGTTCCCCAGGAGAGGGGACAGGGGGCCCTGCAATGGTCAGCACCATCCCCAAGGCATCATGCAGGTCATGTGCAGCATGGCCTACCATGCATGGCACACATGCCACTGCTCCTGGGGCATCCTCAGGACATCTCTGTCCCTCAGTCTGGGAGTGGGGCAGCTACCCACAGGAGACAGGAGGCATGGTAACCAGGGCTGGGCTGTGGGACCGACATGGTGTCTCTGTTTTCCGTTCCATCCCTTACAGCTATGCCATCTGAGGGCCAGGAGAGTCCCAGCATACCCCCAGGGCTGGCCAGCCCATACAGGCCGTTGGGCCACAAAGTCAGGGAGGGGGGTCTGAGAGGGCTGGACCACCCCACCATCACTGGATGGAAAAAATCAATCCACTCTTTAGATAGACAGCATCTACACAGCCCCAGCTCTTTCAAAAGAACAGGTCAGGGATCAAAAGATCAGGCACCAGGAGACCTGCTCTTTTGGAAAAAAGCACCCTGGGGCATATACACACTTTTTTTTCTGAAAGAATCTTTGGGAGAAAGGCACGCTGCCTCATCTGGGAAAGGGAGAGGGCCGCCAGAAAAGGTGCTGCATTCTTCCAATTTAATATTGAAAGAAAACATTTTGCGAGTAGACGCTCTGTGGGATTTTTCAAAAGAGCCCCAACTTTTTTACAAAAAAAACTCACTGGTGTAGACGTAGCTGAAGAGATCTTTCACAAAGATCTTCTTTTGAAGGATCCCTGTAGTGTAGATGTGGCCTTTATGTTTTGCAGCAATATTATGAAATAAACTATTCTGGAATAGCTCTTCTGGATTTGTTTATTCCGAAATAACACTGTTGTGTAGCCATAGAATCATAAAATCATAGAAGAGTAGGACTGGAAGGGACCTCGAGAGGCCATCGAGTCCAGCCCCCTGCCCTCATGGCAGGACCGAGCACTTTCTAGACCGTCCCTGAAAGCCATCTATCGAACCTCTTCTTAAATATCTCCAGTGATGGAGATTCTACCACCTCCCTTGGCAATTTGTTCCAGTGTTTGATCACCCTGACAGTTAGGAACTTTTTCCTAATATCCAACCTGAACCTCCCCTGCTGCAATTTAAGTCCATTGCCTCTTGTTCTATCCTCAGAGGCAAGGAAGAACAAGTTCCCTCCCTCTGCCTTATGACACCCTTTTAGATACCTGAAAACTGCTATCATGTCCCCCCTCAATCTTCTCTTTTCCAAACTAAACAAGCCCAGTTCTTTCAGCCTTTCTACATAAGTCATGTTCTCTAGACCTTTGATCATTCTCATTGCTCTCCTCTGGACCCTCTCCAATTTCTCCACATCTTTCCTGAATTGCGGTGCCCAGAACTGGACACAATACTCCAGCTGAGGCCTAACCAGCACAGAGTAGAGCGGGAGAATGACTTCTCGTGTTTTGTTCACAACACACCTATTAATGCATCCTAGAATCATGTTTGCTTTTTTTGCAACAGCATCACACTGTTCACTCATATTTAGCTTGTGGTCCACTATAACCCCTCGCTCCCTTTCTGCCGTACTCATTCCTAGGCAGTCCTTTCCCATTCTGTATGTGTGACACTGATTGTTCCTTCCCAAGTGGAGCACTTTGCATTTGTCCTTATTAAACTGCATCCTGTTTACCTCAGCCCATTTCTCCAGTTTATCCAGATCCTTTTGAATTATGACCCTATCCTCCAGTTGCAACCCCTCCCAGCTTGGTATCATCTGCAAACTTAATAAGTGTACTTTCTATGTCAATATCTAAATCGTTAATGAAGATATTGAACAGAACCGGTCCTAAAACAGACCGCTGCGGAACACCACTAGTTATAGTTTTCCAGCAGGATTGAAAACCATTAATAACTACTGTCTGGGTACGGTTATCCAGCCAGTTGTTCACCCACCTTATAGTAGCCCCATCTAAGTTGTATTTGAGTAGTTTATTGATAAGTATATTATGTGAGACCGTGTCAAATGCTTTACTGAAGTCTAGGTATAGCGCATCCACTGCTTCTCCCTTATCCACAAGACTCGTTATTCTATCAAAGAAGGCTATTAGATTGGTTTGACATGATCTATTTTTAACAAAACCATGCTGGCTGTTCCCTATCACCTTACCACCTTCCAAATGCTTGCAGATGATTTCTTTAATTACCTGCTCCATTATCTTTCCTGGCACAGAAGTTAAGCTGACTGGCCTGTAGTTTCCCGGGTTATTCTTGTTCCCCTTTTTATAAATGGGTGCTATATTGGCCCTTTTCTAGTCTTCTGGAATCTCTCCCATCTCCCACGATTTTCCAAAAATGATTGCTAAAGGCTCAGATACCTCTTCTATCAGCTCCTTGAGGATTCTAGGATGCATTTCATCAGGCCCTGGTGATTTGCAGACATCTAATTTTTCTAAGTACATTTTAATTTGTTCTTTGCTTATTTCAACTTCTAAACTTACCCCTTTTTCACTAGCATTCTCTATGTCAGGCATTCCTTCAGATTTCTCAGTGAAGACCGAAACAAAGAAATCATTAAACATCTCTGCCATTTCCAAATTCCCTGTTTCTGTTTCTCCCTCATCACTGACCAATGGCCCTACCCTCTCCTTGGTCTTCCTCTTGTTACCAATGTATTTGTAAAAAGCCTTCTTGTTTCCCTTTATGCTTTAGCCCTAGAGAGCTGCAGAAAAAAGAGGGAGTCAATATGGTCATTGGAAGAAAAGCAAGGGCCAATTGTAACTTTCCAAGTGTCCCAGGAAGCTAAAAGGTGTGGGCTATGGATATTGTATAAGGACTGTGAGATAAATATGGCCAAAAAATTAGGAGCACAGAAGCCTCACAAAACTCTTCTAGAACAGATGAGCTTTCTGTAGGTGTTGAGGATTTTGAAAAATTGCCTTTGAGATTCAGGTGTGGCTTTTTTTTTCCAGAAGAGTCTGTGGGACATTATAGACCCCCCCATAGGCAAATACACAGATTATATGTGCTTCTCCTCCTTGTACCTGCTACTTAGAAAAATACTCTCTCTTTGTGTCCCAACATTTCATTTAATCATGGAATTACTGTTGTGGGTTAGTCTGTACTGTGAGAATACCAGAAGCACATCAAGACAAAGGAAATTTTTGAGCATGAAATTGGACAGAGTTGTATAGCTCAAGACATTGTTAATCCTTTAGGGGAAAAAGGTTGTAATAAAAATAGCAAAATAATCCAGTTTGGAAGATGTAAGAGAGACATAGAAAATCATTGGCAATATTTCTCCCCATGCAATAGCTTTGGAAAATAAGAAACAATAATGAAAGCCAGTTCATTATTTGTCATGTCATAAAAAAGATGAATAGGCCAAAATGTTTTTAAATTCTTGCCTTAATTGAAATCAGTGTTTATAGGAATTGCCAAAGTCAAAGATGAGTGTGATGGTCTAAAAATGTCAGTAAAAGAACATTTTTGAGCACATCAGATGAAAAACTTTGGAAACTATTCATCTAATTTAACTGTCATCTTATGCCAAAAAAGTTAATATGGTATCTTTGAAGGGTAATGGGTATGAAGAATGTCCTCAAAAAGAAATATTTCCACATGTCTGGGCTTTATCATGCCCTCATTAAAGTTTCTTCTTCCTTGAAGCTTCCTTTTCCTTAGCATAAGGTCCCTTTTCGTTCAGTTCGTATCTGTTTTATCCACTTAGTTTTATCATACTAGCAGAGTGTGTTCAGGTATGCTTTTTAGATCCTGCTCAGATAATGGTAGTCATGGAGTGTTTTTAAATTCCTTCGTTTTATCAGGTCTGTCTTTCTCCTTTATTTGTTTATTGGGGGTTTGGAAGCTCATTCTGGACAGTTTGTTTTTCAGATACAGTGTGCCTGTTTATTGAGCAGTAATGGCTTCTCAGGTTGCATATGTTTATGTCTCAGGAAACAGACATGAGCCAAATGTCTGTAGTATGACTAAAGATCAAAATAATTACGGAATGACAAAATGGCAAGTAACTTAGATATGTCTGTGGTCCTTCCTTCCCATTTCTGTTCCTATATTCTTCTGTACTCCTTCATGTGGGTTCTATGCTCTTTTATAAAACTCATTTTAAAAACAGATACATAACCAAGGAAACTGGCAGTTTGGCACCATACTCTTTTTTCTTGTATACTATTTGTCCATTTCACACCTTTCATGTGGTCAGTATTTTTTGGCCTGTAAATTCTCCATAGAAGGGATTACCTCTTTATTTCTGGTTGTACAGTGCCCAGCACAATGGATCCCCAGTCATAATTGGTATCGTGTGATAACAAAAAAAAAAATGTTGGTGCGTATAGTATGCTGAGTAGAGTTGGAGAAATAGGTTCAGTTTTCAGAAGGGATCTGATTTGGTACGATGTGGGTGGGTCAGAAATGCAAGCCAGGGCCCTGCTATTAACAGACAACTGCAGGCCCCTCAGCATACAACAATGGCCTCAGTGCACGCTCATTAAAGATCTCTTGAGCTATTCTGCCTGGTTGCTTCTTCACCTATTGGTAATGAGACTTAGCTCTGAAACAGATTTCCACCATTATCTGAAATAGGCCAAGTCTATCCCTCAGCAAGATACAGGCTGAACAGGAGATGGGCCTTTGAGAGAAATAATGTGTTTTCTGATGAGGGGAGTTTGGTATTCTATGGGAGAGATAATATACTTTAATAACGTATGGCAGGCTGCCTCGAGTCTTGGATAGGTGCCCCTTTTATTTTTTCAAATACATCTAATAAAAATAACAGAAGGTTGGATAAAGATCCAAAGGAACAAATCCTGCACAGTGCTGACTCCCTCTTGTAAGGGTCTGAGTTAGCTCACTAGAAGTTGAGGGTGTACGGTATCTTACAGGATTAGGCCCAGAGAGACAGATGTTATAATTTTTTGCTTAATGAACCTGAATTGGTTATTTAAATATATAAAATTATTCCTGAAAGCTTCTAATTCCCAAGGAGTCAGTGTTTAATTTACTCGATTTCATATGTATAAACACATATTTTATTTGCAAAACTTAGGAGTGACAAATGATTTAACCAAGTTTTCAACACTGTAATTCTCTCCCTCTCGTATTGCTAGGAAGTGAGTTACCACCAAATGTTGGCTATATATCCATAGTAGGCTTAAATGGATTTACAAAGTAACTTTTTTTTTCAGTCACGGTTGAGCTATACACAAACAATCTTTATTCATGGGACCCACACTGAGGTTTGGAAATGATAGACTGCAACCCAATCTGGTGACAGGTCACACAGAATCAGCATAGCTGCCTCATGGTCCCTACTAAATCTAATGGCTGTGATCACTGCATGCACTGGGCCTGTTCCAGAGTCTACTGAAGTCAATGGAAAACATCCAATTGACTTCAACAGGCTCTCGATCAGGCCTGCTGTAAATGGTATTTTTTGGCTTCTACATTTTCATAGTTGCAGATTCACAGCCTCCACCTCCAACTCTCCCTGCTTGCTGCTGCAGATTGGTGAGGGATTTGGCTGGTAAATAGTAGCTCCACTGAAGTCAATGTTACTGTACTGATTTATGCCAGATCAGGTTCTGGCCCTATGATTAACATCTAGCCCCAACCAACTTTAAGAATCCAATAAAACAGACTTCAAACATCTGTTCAATCCAGTGTGTATGGCTGAGTTTTCAGTCTGTCTTTTCTATCAATTACTGTTTAATTTGGTGTGTTCATGTGTTTCTTTGACCTTCCCTAGGAGGTTGATGGATGTGTTTTTAAGCATCCTTAAATGAATTATAATATATGCCAAATTTATATTTTTGTAATATTTCTGCCAAAATGGACTGCAGTGGATGGTTTATGTCCACGTTACATTGGAATGTGCATGTTCATAAAATTTTATGCCTGTCATCTAACATTTTGCCAACATTCATTTGCTATTACATCACCCTCATGTCTTACTTTAAATAAATTACAATGCAGGTACCAAGATAGGTTCACACATTTTAGGAGGCAAAAAATACTGAATGATCTTTATTCACAAAACAGTTGCAGCTGTAAGGAAGATATAGTTAGAAAGAATTTAGGAAGGTTTATTAAATCGTAACAGTGATCCTTCCAAATTTGTGTTCAACCTGCATTAGCTAGACACCTAAGTGATGTGTTTGAGTAAAGGTACAATAAAGGTACTGAATCTGCAAGGGAAAGTCTCATTCTCTTAAACAATGGCTTCATATGTAGAGGAGTGAAATTTTTGGCAGTAAATGCTTTAAATGTCTATAATCCTCACTAATATGTATATGATCTGTTGACACAAAAACTGAGCGTTGGGGGCCCTTCATTGTCTGAAGAATGCAGTAAGAGGAACTTTCAGAAAGAAATTTATTTCAGTAGTATTTCTTTCTTTAACAGATTTATTACATGTGCTATTGATACCTTATTTGAAAGGTAATGTAAAAAATGTTAAAGTAATATTAATTTTGTAACTTTTATGTTATATGACTACTTCTTCATTTCACTCCTCCGAAAAGGTGTAATAAGATTGTTTTGTTTCACTCTTGTTTATAGGTATTTTCACTTCCTTCTTTGCATAGATGCTACTGATGTATTTCAGTTCACAACAGTGTAGGTGACTCTCAATCCAAGACAATGCTTTTCATTTAAACTACTTGTAAAGATATCAAAATATTTTTCATATTAGCTTTTGTAATTGTTTTTGAACAACCACCTAAACTGAGGGCCTTACTGAGCTGACAGGTCCACTCAAAGAAAAAATCACCTTGAGCCTTGATCCTGCGTGTTACTCTGTGTGGGAGTACTTCTGAATGTCGAACAGGCTCTGCATGGGCACTAGGATGGCTATGAATTCCAATTTTCAACAGGAATGCATGGTCAAAAAGATGTTCTGGTAGCTCTGGCCAGTATGACCAAGTAGGTTATTAAAAATCTGTTTGTTGGGGAGACTTTCCAATGCCGCTGCAACTTGTCAGCTGAGCTGGGCCTCCACCAGGTGGTGAGAGGGCACAATTGAACGACCTCGCACCACCTTTTAGGTCCCAGAACCCACCTCCACGGGCTATGTTGGGATGTGCACTCAGTTGGCACGGGCCCTCACTGAACCACCTTGGGCAGGCAAGGGTTAGGAGGAGCAACAAGACAGAGACAATGATTTTATTAACCCCTAGGAGAGGGAAAGGAATATTGTGTTAAGTTCTCATATTAACAACAATGTATACTTACACAGAAGCGGATATTCATGACAATACTTGGGTGAATTGTGACCTCAGGTAGGTATAAAGGTAAGTTTAAAGGAATTATAAAATATAAATATCAATTTGTATTTATGTAAATTATATTAATGGGAGGATGAGAGGGCACTACTCCCCCCACCCTCCCGGGACCAGGTCGCTACTCCTATCCAAAAAGGTATATAAAAAGGCCGAAGGGGGATTTGCCCCTCTATCTAGCCCAGCAAGTGAAAGACAGGGAAAAGACAGGCCACGCCCTCACCTTTGTAATATGTTACTCTGGGTTACTTAACAGGGTGCTAACAATTCCCCCCCCCCCCAACTGAAAATTAACAACTAAAACTGCTAATAAAATGAATTAATAAACAGTCCTTCTATAACAACTAAACCTACTTAAAAATATAACTAATTAACTAATACTAACAACTTTGTCTAAGATAAGTTATAACAATAACAATTAAGATTATAAATAATTATGATAAATGTCTTTTTTAGATTAAAATCCAGTCAGAGGCCAGGAAGGCCTGGCCCGAGGTTAGGCCTCCAGGTGCTACACCTGCCCTGCCAGGCAGATGTACAATAGGGGGATCAGCCCTACTCCCCTACTTGGGGTCCCTTGGCCACTGAATGGACTGTGGTGGTTTAGCTGCGGCTCTGCACAGAGGCGCTGGCCTGCTGGCGAGGATATGTCAGGTCTGGTGGGTGTGTCTAGTCCAGTGAAGCAGCTGCTGGTTGGTGTGGTGGCGGGCCCTGGGTTCCGCTAAGCCGGCCGCGCAGTACCTGCACTGGTGCAGGCCAGTTTGACAGCCGACCCGCTTCCCCGCAGGGACACCACTTGCCGTTAGCACTGCCGCTGCCACTGGAGCACAGTTGGTGGGAAATCTTGCACCTCAGAGCAGGTGGCAGTCTTCGGTTCTTCTCTCTTCGCCCCAAAGGGCTAGCCTGGGGACTGGTGGACGTTGTACAGAACCATGCCTTCCCGTAAAGGGCCGCAGAATGGGCTGCATGCCCTGCTTTTATAGAGCATGCTCATGCATTATTCATGAGTCTATTACCATTTTGGCACTGTTCTCAACTAGGTCCAGCCCCTGGTGGAAGGTTCTGGTACTTCTCCAGGCTCACCCAATCAGAGCGTTCTGTGTAAATTTAGACACCTTTCCTCATGATTATGGATGAGCTCATGGAACCTTTTTCAAATTGCCGGGGGAGCTGCCGGTCAAAAGGTGACCCTTGGAATGCTGCTAACTGGCAAGCTGTGACAATTCGAAGCTTCATGTGTCTGAGAGGATTTTTCTCACAGAGCCCCTTCTTGCCAAAATCATGCCGTCCCTGACTCACGGGGGCAATAATGTCTGTACTGATGTTTTACACGTGACACTGTTCAGCAGTGCAGCAAAGTTAAAGCATGCTTCCTGCCTGCTCTGGCTCTGAAGATTGACCAGCCAGTCCCTGCGGCTCCTAGGCTTACAGGGGCCCAGATAGGCTCTGTGCACTGACCCACCCAGAGCACTGGCTGTGGTTCCTAGCCAAAGGGAATTGCAGAAACAGTGGGAGTTGCAGGGCAGTGTCTGTGGGCATGGGCAGCTCAAAGACCCTCTCTGAGCCCTCCACATATAAGCCTACAGGTACCTGCTGACCATTTCCTTGGAGCTACCTTAGGAAATACTACTCAGACCCTATACCCATCACCTCGATTAACTTGCCCCCTTTGAAGCTGGGGGCAAGTGTAGACAAGCCCTAACTGTAGACAGAAATTCTGTGTAATAGGAAGTAGAGAATACTACATCAAATTGAAACAGGAAATGGCTGGAGAGTGGACTTAAGTAGGCATACTGTAATTGGCCAGTTTGGAATATGATTATCTGTAATGACCATGAGCAGGAGCTGGCCTTTAGAAAGAGAGTAGCTCCAGCAACATAAGGTGCCCTGTTAGGATGCCAGTACAGACTCATTCTCTGAGACTGGCTTGGAAGGAGGAGTGATACTTTCTGAATCACCATTACCTTTTCTTGCAGCAATTAGATTTTTCTTGGAGATCTCCCTTTCAGTGACCCAACGCAATCCTTCTTAGCTTATGACGTATACCCTATTTGCAGCACAAGGTTGAATAGATTGAATCACAGATTGTTGAGAGCATCAAGAAAAACAACAGTAATATTGAAATTTGTTTTTCATTTGTTTTCTGCTTTTTTCTCTTATTTTGATGCTGTGTTTAATTTACATTTCCCTTTGTGATGTGAAATCTATAAACAGTGTAGTTGTTTATTAGAAACTGTTGAATTAAAACCTATATTTTCTGTCTTCAAAGCAATTTTTAAATAAATAACTTTGTCTGGAGTTCCTTTAGGAGTAAGAGGACAAGTTCAAGTCAGAAGTGTTTGTTGCATCTCGTATTTTAATACACAATATAACAGCTAAGTGTTGGGTAACACAATAGCTTGTTATTATCCCTTTAAGTCCTAATCCTCCAAAATACTGACTTTTCTCTTCTCCAACTGTAATCAAGTTGGTCCTGGATTTTTGCCCTCTGAGAATAACAAAATCGGGACTTTGTTTGTCACCATTTTGCTGCAAAGTACATGCATGATGTCACATTGCATCAGGTTTCATTGCCTAAGATGATAATTTAATTCGCACTACTAAAACACAGAAAGTCCAAAGGATTCATAAGATTACTAAGATTTTAACAAAAATTGATCAAGTTTAGTCCAGAAAAAAGATTAGAGTTGTGCCATTTTCTATTCTTGTTTACAAAAGACCCCAAAGAATGTGTAACAGCCAATTACACCAGAATGATCCCTTTCTACTTTAATGACATAACTGTTCCATGGCTTCTTTCCATATTCTGTACATAAACAGCCTCAAGCTTTTAAATATAATGAAAAATATTGTTAATGTTACAACCATGATTTTATCTAAAAACTATTCTTGATGTTGATAAAACTAAGGAATATCATAAAATGTATGATTAATTAAGCTAACTGGCATTAATGAATAGGTTGAACCACTTATTTCCTGTTGAGTTAATTTATAGTAAATTCTTCCTCATGGAATTCTTGTATTGACACCTGAAAAATGGGGGCACCATTATAGAAAATTAGGCGGAGGAAAAAGTTGGTTCAGCATATAGAACATTATAATTTTATATCATGAAAAGCTGGGAGGTGAGGGTGGGAGGCAAAGTAGTCCTTTGAAAAGTAGGGTGGTGGGATGGCCCTCTTCACCTCTAGTAAATGACACCCCTCCAGGAAAGGCAATATGGGTCAGTAGAAATCATCCGATATTATCATCTGACTTTTTATTATCAGAGTACGCTTTCTTTATCGTAAAGCTTTGTCTAGCCATTTCTTCTAAGTGCCCAACTTACACTTCTTCACTGACTCTTACTCAAGGTTGAGATTGCAAATACAGCTGTTGTCCGTTTGGGCTACATATATATGAGATGCATCTTTTGACAGAAGTGACTGTCGAAAGGGATTTCCTAGCAAAACTTCTGTTGACAGATTGCATTTGCACACAAAAGGAGATGGAAAGAGCAATCCACTCTGTCGGCAGAGAATAGCCAGATTGACCATCCCTTTCTCGACAGAATGGCTGAGCAGAAGCTCTTCAAACAGAGCTGCTTGGTGAACCGGAAGCCCTGTTTGTAGACAAAGGGGCCCCAGAGTGTCTACACAGCTGTTTTGTTGACAGAAAACTGTCAAGAGAGGTGTTATACCTGACTATGGAGAGGTATAATGCTGCCAGTGGATGTGTTGAGTTTAGTTGACAGACTGTCAACAAAGCACATTTGGCATGTAGTTCTGCCCAGTTTTTTCTGGAAAAACCTTCCCATGTAGGCATAGCTTTGGAGAATCATAGACATTAGAAATAGAAAAGAACTGTTAGTTCATTGAGTCCATCTCCCTGCTACTGCAGCATTGTTCCCTAAAGTACATTTTCTAGTATTATGTTACAGTAGGTTATTTATTATATAGTATCACATCTTTAAAAACACCTGTTCGGTGCAAACAGGCTGGAATGAACAATAAGAAAAAAGACACCTCCCTGTCACCTTCTGTCCATCTTTGTACCAACAGGATAAACTAAAATGACTTATGTTAACGTCTTTCTTTTTTTCTTGCGTAGGAGAGATTAGTATATGTCAGGCAGGTAGTCTAATGACTGAAACACTGGACCAAGAGTCAGGATCCTCAGTTTTATAAACAGTTCTGCTGTTGATCTGAATGTCCTTGAGCAAATCATTTTCACACAGGTCTGATGACCAGGGGAGGGGAGAAAGAGGAAAATGGGACAGGTGCACAGGTGTCCAGCACTTCAAATGGGGCTGGAACTCTGACCACAACGTCTGGCCCTACCCCTGTCATTGAAGCAGTGCTCTGCCACTCCATGTGGCAGTGCCACAATCCAGGCAATGCTAAAGGCTGACTGCCCTAAGCCCCAACTCTTCTGCCCGTGGCCCTGCCCCTTCGGTGGTGTGGACCCAGACTCCCCTCCCACCTTGCTTTGGGGCCTGGAGTAGCTATCATCCCTGCTGCTGTCACACTGTTTCTCTTTCCATTGTTAATCTTGTCTATTTAGATGGTCAGCTTTTCAGGGCTAGTAGTGTTTCTTACTATATGTTTGTACAGGGGCTAGCACAGTGGGGCCTCAACTATTTCTGTAACACAAACTAGTGATGATGAAAATAGTTTGTAACTCATCCATCTGCTCTGAGAACAAATATTCATCTCCAATCATATCCCACTGAAGTGCAAAGATCTGTTGTGGAAATACCCCTATTATCACTGTAGTGTATTGTATTTTGACTTGAAGATAAATAAAAAAGCAAGCAAACATGTCTTTGTCTTGGGCACCCCACTTCACTTATCCCTCAGCCAAGATTAATTGTTTCAGAGGGAGGATTTCCATCTTCAGAGTAGGAATGCAGAAATTCCTCCAATTTTGTACATTCTTGGCATCTTGTCTTTGTTATCAGTTTCACATCCTTTGTGTGTTGTGAAGCTCTCTTTGGGGAAAGGGATATAAATATTAAAGCTCCTTGAGAGCCTTTTGCTCTTTTATACTTCAAAATTGTTCTTTGTCTCTGTCACCTGATCTAGCCCCAAAGCTTTTCTCCCACATATAAATGATGTTTTTATAGCCATTTCTAGTATTTGGGAAAAACATTTATTAATTAGATTGATGTTACTTTTGGGTGTCTTCCTTTCCTCCCCAATCCTTTTTTAATGTTGCAATCATGGGATTTTTACCTAAACCGGACTTCATAAGAAAACATTCAGTACTTTGTTTATAATTGAATAATGATTTTAATATAAATTCTGACATGCTTATATGATTCTGATATGGTTGTGGGTGATATAATGTCTGTACCAGTTTAGACTATACAAACACATTTCTGTTATGATTTTGAATTAAATGAGAATTTCTATTTTTTCCCTTTATCATTTACAGTAAGATTATCATTTGAAAGGGTAGGATTTTTGACTATTAATTAAGGGTAAATATGCTTCCCAGCACACAGAAGCTGTATTAATGAACCTAGTTTTAAGTTTAGGTCTTTTCTACCCAGTATTTGTCAAAAAAATATGTAATCAACTTTTCCATGATTCCTTATACTTTGTTTGCCTGGCTCCTAAGCAGTCCAACTAGACTCCTTTCCATTTTGTGTAATGGTAGTTTAGAGCTCTAAAACACAGGGAAAAAGTATGAGAGGATATGGAGTTGGCAATAAAAGGAATAGGCCAAGTGCAATGCAAAAGCAACATACGGTTATGAAAAAATAGAATACTTTCCATAAATGGAAGGTTGATAAATTACTGCAACCTGGGAGTCAAATATTTCTGTGTGGAATTGCTGAGGCATTTTAGTAACCATCCATTAAAATCATGTAAATACTCAAATAATGAAATTAGTTTTACAATGATATTTATACCTACTGTCAAGCAAAAAAACAAAAGTGTTCCATTTATAAGGAATGATTTAATAATTATGCTTTTTTAAAAATCCCCTTTCCTTAGAGGGACACTGCTAGGTTAAATTCAGAGTTGTATTTTTGTTTTGTTTTGTTCTGTTTTGTTTTTTGTTTTTCTTCAAACCAGAGCACTAGATTGCTCACTTCCAGGGACATACCCTCAAGAAGGGAGGGGAGTAAAACTCCACAGGTTTTCTTTGTGGATTTCCATGCTTACTTTTCTCAGGAGTGGAGGGTGAGAAGGGGTCAGTGTGGTTTTCCTCTGTGTAGGTCTCATAGGATCCGCTAGAGGCACCAAGCCATATGTAGGGAGACCCTGTGCCTCTGTTAGTTCTTGGCATCCATTTCACTCCCCCTCACAGCTCCTTAAAAGTGGAGAGTAAGGAATGATTGGCACAGTGCCATGGTCAGTTGCTCATAATTGACTGCTGAGATACATTAACTTTGTGGCAGATTTCCCATGCAGTTTGTAGAGGATAATGGGTATTTTGCCTGTCACAACCTGCTCCTTCCTCACTTTAGGTCTGTGCAGATCTGGATATGACCATAACACACAACAGCTACATCACACACAAGGTTTGTGGGTACAGTTTTTCTTTATGCTAGTCTTGCCCCCTGAAATTATTGAAAGAAGCCAATCTAAAATTTGCTTTTCCTTCTCTTGAAATGTTCTTTATTTTCCCCAGTGTGCTGTATATTGTCTTGGTCTATCTCCACTTTTTCTCTTCAGCTTTTACCTTTTATTTCTGTGTTTTTCCTATTATTCAATGCTCGTCCAGCTACCACTTTCATCTTCATTTCTAGTTTTTGATCCTTTCCCCTTCCTTTAGAGTTCTTGAGATGGGGCCAGAGCATGGAACATACTCACTTTTCATATTCTAGTGATGTGAACATGGAAGGGGGTGAGCTGATGGCTGAACGACTTTGCAGATGTTTCCCTCTATTTGCCTGTGAGATCATTAAGTTGATGGCTGAAATATTCTTATGAGTGAAATGGGGAGGGTAAGATTTCTCAGGGTTGCGAAATTCCCATTCTAGGTTCACATTGAGCAATCTTAATTTTTTCAGAGTGAGCTCGATTATAATGATGTATTTTGTAAGAGAAAAGACTTAAAATGGTTTTAATTAGATAGTTCTTGAATGAAATAAAATGGAAAGGGCCATGGGAAGAGTGGCAGCATTTCAAGCACCCATGAAGAAACAATAAGCCATAAAAACAAATGGGCCTGCAACTGAAAAAAAAATCCTAATCTTTGAAAACAGTAAAAATGTAATATCCATTGCTGAAGTCATGTTCCTGACTTCAAGAAGTGACACACCATTTTATGGCATATTGAACATGAGTCCTACTCAGCTTTCATTTGCCTTGTAAGGTGAGACATGGCTATTTTTAAAGGTGTAATATACCATACTTGGGGAGGGGAGGAGTGCATTGCTTGTTTAAACCCTAAGTCATGCAAATAATCTGTGATAACAAAGGGTGATGTATTTTACAAACTATGTAGCTCTCACCATGCCCATAGGCATATCACAACCATTCCATTAATCAAATGCTCAATGGGAAAGAGAAACTAGGTATGAAAACTTGGTACTAAGTTATGAGCCAAGGAAAACAACATGCATGAAATGAGCCCTTCAGAATAAGTCCTATCAGAAAGTGGACTTCCTCTTATTCCTTTATAATTGTTTCTTTTTAAGATTCTAATTTGTTCTTTTAGTCTGTTTCATTTTATTGTTCAAGTTGGTCACCCCCATACACAACACTTCATTGTATCAGAAGTGCTGATATTTTGTTCAATATGGGGGAAGAAGAAAGGGTAAAAATGTGCCAATATTCAGATCTTGTGAACACCCGTTCATTTGGAGTACTACAGCAAATGCAAATTTCTAAGACAGGTAAGTGATTTTAGAACACATGCTTTGGTAAAGGAACATGAACAAGGAGTTGAGGTGGCATAGACACTGATGTTTCTGTGTGCTGTATGTTGAGATAAATTGTTGCAATGTAGTAGAATAGGATGCCATTTAATATATTTAGAAAATACAGATATTGTTAAGCTGCTTTCATATGTTGAGGCCCTTATGTAGTTCACAGAGAGGAACTGATTTTTAAACCCAGTGTGTTTGTCTTGTATACTTAAAGTCCACAGCAAAACAAATATGTGGATGCAATAACAACAGTAAGTAGATACCCATAACAGAATTAAAAATTGTTCTTTGACTGTTGTAAAGGGTAGTTTACTTTACTGTCAGTGTTACAACTGTCATGCTGCACTAAACCCTGGCCTTGTTTCCAAATGCAACTATCCAAAACCAACAGAAATAATTATATCTTATTATGTTGTCTTGGGTTTATAACCAAATTACTAGAATCACCACAGTAACTTGTGAGTGATGCCTGGAATTTAAAATGCTGCCTTCCATATTCAGAGGATAAATAGATGATTTTCAGAGGTGTTGAGCATCAACATGAGCAATTGAAAGAGGTGTTCAAGTATCTTTACATCAGTTATGTGCTGTTTGACTTTAGTTGGAGCTACTGGTATAAAGCCTCACTGAAAAACAGACCAAAACACGGTGTTGTGTGATGATGTTTGCTGAGTGTTATGCAGATGGATGTGCATGACTCAGTTCTGACACAGCCAGAAAAATTCATGAAGTTCAATGCTAAAGAAATCAAAACCAGCCTACTTCCTAACTCAATATAACTGATGCCTTTTCTGCATAATACTTCCCTGCCAAGTACCCAGTGTGTTAAACATGCTTTTGAAAATATCAAAAGTTTTTGAAACCAACTTTGTCATCTTTTGGAAAAAAATTGTGAAACTTTTTAAAAACAAAAGTCTTCTAGATAGGTTTTTTAAACTAAGTAGCTTGTAAATCCTCGTTTCTTTCATATTGAACATGAGAGGGGGCAAATCAATTTGGACAGGTTTAAATATCCCCAAAATTGGGCAAAGTCCTTAACCATTGTGGAAGATGATAGATTGAATACTTAGTCAACTTGTTGGAGTAAAGGAGCCTGTGACAATTTTTGTCACCGAAGGCATCCGTGCTTATTCTGTGCATAATGTCCTGTATGCCATTTTATTATGTGTCTTACAGCTACCCCAGGGTGGTTAAAAACAGTCACTGAGTTCCCCATGTCATTTTTCACTCATCATCATTATGAATGGTGATAGTTTTAAACCTTTCTTTTCCCATTGGCTAATGATATCTGAGAACTGAGTTTCACCACCCTCTTTTGTTGTTATAGATGTCATGAATTTTCTATTATTTCTCACTGGCAGATTATGGGAAGAGTCCAAATCAAGAAATTTAAATAACAGTTCAGTTTTTCCTTTTATGTTTCTCAAATTCTTCTTCACAAAATTCTACCTGAAACATAGTGCTAAGTTTGAATTGTTTTCACTGTCTGTGCATAGCAACCTAAATTCCTTCTACACTTTCTAGGCTTCCTACATTTACTTTTAAAGTTGACTCTTGTCACTGGATATATATCTTTATTTGCTAGTTATTGATTGCATATTTCAAGATGATATTCGAAGTGAGGCTTAAGTGGAACTTAATTGATAAATAAGTCCTGTGTTAGCCCTCTGAACAAGGACAAACTGAAGCTCTCTGTACAAACTTTGATTAACTAACATTAGTATGTTTCTTAAAAGTTACTGAATATCTTATTGAAAAGACATAAATTGTTAATATAATGCATTAATGTTTCCTGTACAAAACATATTTTCAGCTCATTTCCACTGTTTGTACACAGACAATTGGGAAGATAAAGCAAAATGGGGTCATTACCCATGCATCCCTTTTGGGGGTTAAACAAAAGGAATCTGGATAGGGATACAATCTCATACATATGCATGGACATATAAAATCAGTTAGGCTGCGTCTACATGGGCAGCCTCTGTCGACAGAGGTCACTGTTGACAGAGAAACCTTGGCAGTATCTCTGTCAACAGATAGCATCTACACACAAAGACAGATCAAAAGAGCAAGCCTCTCTGTTGACAGAGAGCAGTCACACTGCCCTGCTGTCTCTCGACAGAATGGCTGACCAGGAGCTCTGCAAACAGGGCTGCCTAGGGAACCGGAAGCCCTCTCTGTCAATGGAAGTGTCTACGCAGGCACTGTGTCAACAAAACACTGGAACAGGGATAACGGGATCAAGGAAGAGGGATAATGCTGCTGACAGAACAGCTGAGTTTTGTTGACAAACTCTCAACAGAGCGCTTTAACCGTGTAGATGCTCAGCAAGTTTTGTCCCCAAAAGCCCAGATTTCTCAACAAAAGCTGCCCGTGTAGATGCGGCCTCTGAGTTCTATGTAGAGAAATTTACCCTCACTGTTTAATGGCTGATTGAATTTACTTTGTGAATAATGCATGCAAATAAACTGATAGATTTGATTTAAAAATTGTTGCAACCATGCAAAGGACATGACCTTATGTCAGTGGTGGTTTTGTGTAATAGGAGTAAGGGACTTAATTCTGTCGAGCTTCCCCTTACGACTCAGCTGGCCCTGGGTAGCCAACTTGCCTGGAAAGCTACCTGGGGAGGTTAAGACCTCCTGTGTATCGGGTCCCAGAGAACCTATAACAAGACTTTGGCAAGCCCCCCTGTCCCCCAAGGTGAGGGAAAGTTTGGGCTTTGCACATGGGCTCCACCCAATTCCCCTGGAAGGCAGAAGCCAGCACGGAAGGACGAGACTAATGCACCGAGTTAAAGTGAAGCAAATCAACAATTTATTAAAGGTCATCAATTGGAACAATAAAATTACAGCCTAAACTATACACAACTATATCTAGACTTATGTGAAGCACTATGACTAAACACTTACAAATATTAACAAATCCATGGAGCTGTCCTGTATTGATATCTTTATTTATCCGGAAGGCAAAGTAGTAAGTTAATGAGAGAAGATAATAGTTTTCCTTTTTTCAAAGGTGGGGCGAGGGTGCTAACCCTTTTCCACAACCTGGGGATGGGTCACTACGCCGGCCCAATTTATTAGGAAAAGGAAAGAGGGTAAAGGTATTTCAAATCCCTATAGGCTTCCTTAAAGGCAGGGCAAGGGCGCTACTCCTTGCTCACAACCTGGAGCTGGGTCGCTACACCAGCCCAAAATGGAAGGTACCTTGGAGGCCACCGGGGTCACTCCTAAGGTCCAACCTATAGCCTGGGAGGATATTGCCCTCTCTTCAGGCTGTGCTGGAAGCAGGGAGGCCAATAAATGGCTAATGCCAGACAAGTCTGGTCACAAAGAAAAAGGTACAGGTAAGTATGGGTAAGGGAGAAAATGCCTTCACCGTAATAATATAATTGTTGTATAATAATGAGTTAAAAATACAGGTCTGAACTTTGAATACTTAACTTCTTAAAACTACTGATACTAATTATTTGAAGTAACTAATTGAACTAATAACTACGGGTTATTAATTAAGTGTACAAATTGGATTGTTTGTATATGGGTATTCAGACCTGGCCCTGGGAGTCGGGCCCCCGGGCACTGCCCTCCCCTTGGCCCAGAAGAGGGCACGGCAGGGGAATGACCCCTGCGCCCTTGTAAGGGGTCCCGGTACCCAAATGGTGTATGTCCCTTTAAATGTGTGGAAAATGCCAATATTAGTGATGTGGCTCCAGGCTACGCCACGGGCCTAGTGGGAATTTTACGTGTTTTTGTAGTTGAATCCGGTGCTTGTCAAATCCTGTAGTGAAGTCTTGTCAAAAGTGAGTCGTTTTCTGCAAAGGCATTGTAGGTGATGGTGTGGCAGGAATGCTGATGACGATGGCAGACCCCAGGTTACGCTGCCAGGTACGCAGTACCCCCCACCGAAGTGGAGGGCCAGTTCACCACCTGGTGGTTTGGCCGAAGGGTCTGCTTGTCACTCCTAGACGCAAATGCGCTGCTTGTGGGCGCTGAGGCGCTGATGCTGGAGAGCGCCGCTTCTGGGCTGCTGGGGCCATGCAGGTAGGTCAGATGCTGCAGTGATTTTAGTCAGCTCTGTCAAGCACTGCCAGGTGCGGCGAGTGCTGCTGTGGTTTCAGCTCTTTCTTCAGCTTAAGCCTGACCTCAGGGTTCAGCGGATGCAGCAGAGCTGCCACACTTCCCTGTGCTGAGTCACAGAGTCCTTGTCTGTGTCCCCAAGGGCCTCAGGACTGCTGGCGAGCCCTGCTTTTATCCTCTGTCCTCATACATAATTTATAAGGTCATTATCATACAAAGATTCTATGTACCTGCTTTCAACCAGGTCCTCTGTGTCACCGAAGGTGCTGGAAAAGCTTACCTTGGGCCAATCAGAGGCTTGGAATTTAAACCTGCGATCATGAATAATTCATGAGTTCAGGTTACCGGGGAAACCAACTGACTCAGAGTGACCTTTGGGGGTGGGGGGGGGCTGCTAAATGGCAGCCTATGAGACTTTGGATTTTTCATGTGCCTGCATTGATGTTTTACAGCCAAAGGCTTGTTCTCCCTGGCCCATGGGACGATAATGCCCACGGGATGAAAAAATCCCTGACAAATTCCTGTAAGTGCAAGACCATTTTTAGTTGGCTGTCTATCTTGTTTATAGTAGTCTGTTAGTTGTCATTTTTTTAAAGAAGGAATTCCAATTGCTTGCCAAAAATGTAGTAATTTTTACTTGCATTGAGGTTATATTACAGATTGTGGGCTTAGATTTTTAGCATTTCAAAATGATTTGGTTGCTTATGGAACTGGAAGATAACATATTTGCTCAGATTATGTTTTGATTTGATTTAGGTTTAGAGAATTCAGTTTGCAGCATGGTTTGATTTAAACCAAACCCTTCAAGCCTATTCAAAGTCCTTTTAAATTTTCCATTAATCATTACTGCTATTGTTTTTATCTAGCACTGCATTTTCCTTTTCCAGGCAGAAGTGTGACTGGCAAAATACCCTGGGTCTTGGAATATCTGGCCTGTCCTGTGACAAGAAGTATGAGAAATTGTACAAGAGTACCCATTGCTCTGAGAGTTTTTGAAACATTAGAAGGAATGGATAAAGTCTGGGGAAACATCCAAACTTTCAGGGTGATTATCCAAACTGAATAGAACCTCTAAACCTTAAATTCCTTTATTTTCTTAGAACATGTATAATGGGAGTTGGACATCTAATCCCCCAAGGTGCCTTTAGAAATTTCATTATGTGCCTCTCTGCTGCTTTAGGTACTTAAATATCTTTCAAAATTGGCCCTGAGTGCTTGCATAAAGAGCAACTCGAAAAGCTGTATCCATTTTTGCCGTTTTGTTTCTTTGCCTTCAGGAGTGCTTTCTGACATTTCTTAGAAGATGTGTGAAAGTGATAGGCAACCTAAGCTAGTGAGTGGGACACATGAGTGGCCCTCCTTCATGTCAGTGGGCTACAAGGTGGTCTCCCGGGATAGAGTAGTTTTGCTAGTTGTGTTTATTTAGCTAGAATATGTGGGGTGTACTGATTTGATGGAGAGGATGTACATGGCTTTCAGTCAATGTTGTGTGCCGTCAGCATACACCTCACTGCACGTGCCTTTGCATTAGGTGCATGTCACTTCAGTAATAGTGGCAGGAAAACAACCTACATGAATGGAAACCTGGTCTGTCTGGCAAACCTGTACATGAGCATAATGAGGCATAATATCTCACAGGCCACATATAGAACCCCAAGGACACAGATGCCCATCACTGCTCTGTGAGCTATCTTAGCTGATTCTGTATATAGGTCAGGTTAGACTGTGACAAACACAATGACTTCACTGAATTACTCCATGGTCTGGGAGCCAATTGTTCCAACAACTCAAATTATCCCTTATTATTGGATTCAAGACAGAGCCAGACCTGGCACGTGTTAAGAAACCCAGATTATTTGAATTGTTCTGCTGATTCCATTCACTTGAAACAGAGGGACTTTCCCTTAATTGGGAAGGAAAACTGTAGATCAGAGTGTTTAACAAGGTTAGATTAAAAAAAAAACGTAAGAGGCCTGTATCTGACAGCGTCTCAACATCAGCCATTCAAGTCAAAGGAGAGTGGTATAGCTGATGGCTTGATATGGCAGTCTGACACATAAGGTAGCCACTAAACCAGCTTTAAAATTTGGAGGTGATGGGTTGGTTGAAGCCAATCTCTACTTACCTAAGACAAAACAAAAAAGAAACTACCCCTGCACTATCGTCCTGTTATTCAGCTCTCTCGCTCTCTCTCTCTCTCTCTCTCTCTCTCTCTCTCTCTCTCTCTCTCTCTATATATATATATATATATATACATATATATGTATATAGAGAGAGCTCGGTCTCGGCAGAGGGGGTGCCAGCAGTAAAGAAGCTGTTTGGATGTGCCCCACCGGCAAAAAGGTCCTCTGTCACCATACCCTTATGCCTGAAATTTTCACGTCCACACAGCCTCTTTACTGCCTGCACCGCCCTCTGCCGAGAGCAAGCTCTTGCATGGCTATGCTAATGAGCCGCGGGACCATGCTAATGAACAGCCATTTGCAGTTTTGAGGCTGCTCATTACCATGGATCTGCTGGGAAAGCTGAGCCATGTAGACCCAGCCTAGAAGACAGTAGTAAACTCGGAACATTTTTTATCCTGCAAGTATACAAACGCATATTAGGTATGCTAAGAATATACTGTTTCAAAAGAGCTCTGAGGCCTGCTTGTAGTGTTTGTACAGAGAGTTTAGTGATACCATTCCAGGTGTATCAGTAATATTTGACAGAAAAGAGACATCGTCACTTGTATTTTCTCATTCTTTGCAAAGTTGTATTCTCTCTGGAGATCTAGTAGCACAAAGCTTGTTTTTCTACAAGTTGCTCTATTTTCAAAGATAATAGGTAGATGTTATAGTTCCAGCTTTTCTTCCTAAGATTACATGTGTGGGTCTATTTGCATTCTCTCAGCTTATGTTTTTTCAGATGCAGAAAATTATGTAATTAGTTGTGGGGTCTCGTACCTTCATTTCAGAGATGTTTCCCATTTAAATTAAAGGCCTGTTCTTCTACCCAATCAGTAATTGTCTAGATCTCTTAAAATCTCCTTCAGCTTGATTTAATTGTTAAACATTAATTTAGTGGCGGGAAAAGGCTTCAAAGGGGGGAAAAAGAACCACTGGAGGGGCTAAATATTAATAGGTTCTTAAAAGCAAAACAGTCATTCTTCCCTTTCTATACTTACAGCCCTTCAGGCCTAGTGGAAAAGAAACAATTGACTGTATTTCAGGATTATATAGGTTTCATTCACTTAAAATGAACTGAAAGCAGCTGTAGGGTGATTTACCTCAAGTCTTTATTATTAACCTTATGAGGCAGAAAGAAAAACAGTGTTTTGTTTGAATCAGAAAATATAATTTTCAATGGTGGTTTTGAAAAGGTTAGATAAAGAGTGTCTCACTTTTCAGAAAGGGAAAAGGGTGAATAGAAGAAATTCTGTTTTGATTTCATTATAAATATTTAAGTCAAGAGAAAAGAGACAACAACATGTTTTTGGGCTTTTTGTTTTGTTTTATTCTATTTCTGATAGATTGTCTTAGTGTTTACTACACTGGAGGGTCTATTCTCTCATTTGTGACTAATGCTTCATCCTGCTAATTGCTTCTAGCAAATCAAATGAAAAAAATTAAAAAAGTACAGAATGAACTTTGTCCTTACTATTATCATCAGTGATTTAACACTAAAACCACCTTTCAATACTTGATACTTCATCCAAAACACAGATTTTTACTGGTACTCTGAGTTGTTGTGGGGGTTTTTTCTGTTCCCATTTTATAGCTTAAAAAGTCAGTCTAATCAAAGTTTGAGTTTTTAAGTAAAAAAGTGATGGGTATATAAAAATCAAAACCAATTGAAAAATGAACTCGAAATGGTTTCTTCTCTACTGTGGATGTTTTATTGGTTTTAATCTTTCATTTATCTGGTACAAATAAGAGAACATTGATTGTATTAAAAATGTGTGTGTGTGTGTGTGTGTGTGTAAACAGGTGACTGCTATCAGATTGAGAGCGTATGATCATATTGGGGATTAAAGGACACACTCATGTCCACTTCCTGTAGCCAATGCCTGATGTGATGATCTATAAGCAAATACATTGTTTGAATTACATTAATTATTGAATAACTTGTACAGTGCAAAAAAACCTTCATGATTTGTGAAAGCAAAACATTGAAATATAAATGAATCCATGAATGGTATTCATGATAAAATGAATCTTAATTAGATTATATAAAAATTACACACCAGAAAAGTGCTCTGGCATTATAGCAGTAATACTTTACTAAACAATCAAGTTTTGGCAGTCAGATGATCTAGGTATGCATGCCAAAAACTCATGGGCACAGGGAAAATGTGGAATGGAAGATTTCTACTTCAGTTCTGGCTCCCCTCTATTACTTATGGACATGGCCCTCTACAGGTGCTTTGAGACAGAAGCAGTAGAGAGGCATTTCGGAGTGACTAAGCATGGTCTTTGTGCTCAGACATCTTTTGATAAGATGCTAATCATTACTACATCTTCTCATTCACCTACCCTTGGAGTTCATTATCTTTTCTTCTAGGAAAAATTGTCTTACCAAGAGGGCTGTGGTCATTTCTGGTTAGAATATATATTCACCCGAGTGCTGTGCTGACAAGCATGCAAATTATCCATTCTGCAATAGTTTAAGTATGGGAGGCAGAAATTTCACTGTGATTAAGTAGTCATTCTTGTTATCAGTCCCCATTTTTGGTTTATAATGTCTCAAAAATGTACTCTTGGCACTGAAATTTCCCATGTGTGTTTTCAGTGGAAAGGCAATTTTTAAAGTATTGAATTATCTGTAAGGGTGGGAAAGTTGTGTTTTTTCAGAATAAAAAAGTAAACTAAGACATTGTTCTATGCTTTACGATCCTTGCTCAGATAATTAATCAGTCTTTTGAATGGAATATTCCAGGTTTGTCCAATGTGTAGACTTTCTTGTATGGATGTGCGATAGCTTGGTTTAAAATAAAGAAGAGAGTGGAAGCGTTAAGAAATATTGTACAAATAATTTGACTGATATTACTGTATGCCCAGTTATTTGCATAGAGAATGTCAAACAGATTGAGCAATGATTCCCTCCCTATATTAGTTTCCTGACTCTCCTCCACCTACATGTAGACATGACATTGAAAAGGGGCCAAACAGCTCAGCCATCTTTCTGCTGAACTCCAGTACTTGAAATTTTAAATTTTTCAGGCTGTTTAGAATTCAGTGATCCCTGGAGTGTGCATCCCACGCATGAAGAAAACACCTGATCTCTTTTGCAGAGGAGCAGTGAGTCAGTAACTCAGATTTCCTGTCTTTTATTCAAACTGCTAGACCAGTGATTTTCAACTGGGCTGTGTCTACACGGGAGCCCACCATTGAAAGAGCAAAATTGAAAACCAGAAATAGATATACCAGCTTTCAGGAGAACATGACCACACGGCAAAGGCAGATCACAGTTCCGACCCACTCTTTCGAAGACCCCATGCCATTATTTTGAAAGAAAGTGTCCACACGTGTGTGCGCGCTCTTTTGAAAGACGGGAGGCAGAGATGCCGTGGACGGGGTCGCGTGGCTGCCAAGCCCTGCCGGGGCCAGCAGCCAGTCACTGCCTTAAAGGGCCCCCCTCCAGTTCCTCCGACCTGCACTAGCCGAGGCTTCCCAAGTTGCCAGGAGCAACGCGGGACCCCAGCTCAACAGCACCATGGCCGACACCCTGCTCCTCGCACTGGATGCAGACATCATGGGCACTGTTGCCCACGTTGTCTGCATGGTCACCACAGCCGCCCCCCTCCTCCTTGGGAGACAGAACAGTCCCCCTGAGGACACAGAATGCACCCAGCCTGCCCCCTGCCCCCGGCATCCTGGCGCCTGTGGAGCCACCTCAGCGGCATGGACTGGTAGGAGCAACTGGTTCTGGGGCAATGGGATGATGCCGCCTGGCTCCGGAACTTTCGCATGAGCCAGGACACCTTCCAGGAGCTGTGTCACTGGCTGGCACCTGCATTGAGGCATCAGGACACCACCATGCAGCCTGCACTCCCCCTTGAGAAGCAAATTGCAACTGTGGTATGGAAACTGGCCACCCCGGGCTCCTACTGTTCAATGGGCCACCCGTTCAGGATGGGCAAGGCCACTGTCAGAGGAGTGCTCATGGAGGTAAGCCAGGCCCAGGGCACACTCACTCCCACCACAGGAAGGGGGAAGGGGGCCCAGGGGCACGGGCACCCCTTGGGGCTCACCAGCCGGGGGGTGAGAGGGGGTTGCTGGCTGGGGGGGCCAGGAGGGGGTTGCCAGATGGGAACACCCTGCCACACCCTCATGAGAGTGCATGGCCTCCCTCCCTTGCAGGTTGCCCATGCCTTGAATGCTATGATCCTGCACTGGGTAACCTGCCTAAGGGACCTGGACACCATCGTCAAGGGTTTCTCCTCGCTGGGGTTCCTGAACTGCTCTGCTGCCCTGGATGGGACACACATCCCCATCCACACCCCACCACACAGCGCTGGCTGCTATATCAACTGGAAGGGCTACCACTCAGTGGTCCTCCAGGCTCTGGTGGACCACAAAGGCCGGTTCTTGGGCATCTACGTGGGCTGGTTGGATTGACCCCACAACTTCAGGGTCTTCTGCAATTCCAGCCTGTGCCAGCGTATGGAGGCTGGCACTTCATCCCCCAGTGGGAGATGCCAGTTGGGGACACCACCATGCTGCTATGCATAGTTGCAGATGCAGCATACCCCCTGCTGTCGTGGCTGATATGGCCCTATACTGGCCATCTCGACCCCAGCAGGGAGGCCTTCAACACCTACCTCAACCAGGCCCAGCATGTGGTCAAGTGGGCCTTTGGGCACCTCAAGGGTGGTGGCAGTGCCTTCTTGCCCACCTCAAGGTGGAGGTGCACAATGTCCCACAAGTGGTGGGTGCCTGCTGCGTCCACAATGTTGTGGAGGGCAAGGGGGATGCCTACATCCAAGGGTGGGCAGCTGAGGCCACCATGGGGTTCGAGCAGCTGGCTGCTGTTGCCAGCCCCCAGGCAAACCGTGACGGTGTCCAGATCTGGGAGGCCCTTCGTGTAAGTCTAACTCCAGAGCTGCATTGACACCCCCCCCGCCCTGGTGCCCACCCTTCACCGTCCCCCCATAGATCCACCCCCCCACCACGTGCACCACCGCACCCATGCCTCCCAACCATGGGATACGGGAATTGGTGCACAATAAAAACCTTTATCAACAATAAACCATAAAAAACTGTGGTATGAATGTCCAACTGTTTACAATGTGGGTGGGGGGGACACCCCTGTATGTTGCGGAGCAGGGAGCCTGAACTTGGAGGAGGGTGGGGAGGGGGCCAGAACTGGGAGGGTCACTTGGGCAAGGGGGTTATGGGCCGAGAGCCACGCTGGCCCCGGGATCCCCTTCTCCCCCCGCCCAGGAGCGGGTGCCACGGTGGGGCTGGGACAGGGCAGGGAGCACCGGAAGGTAGGGGTGTGGTGGGAGAGCAGAGGGGGCATCGATGTGGGGTGGGGTGGAGAGCTCTGTTGGGGGTGTGTGGTGGGCAGGGGACCCTATCAGGGACCTTTCTTTGGGGGGCCCTGCGGGGGGCTCAGTTTTGGGCAGCTGGGGGGTTGCGGAGGGCCAGGAGCTGGGCCACATTGCCTATGTGCTCCTGCAAAGTCCTGTGGATGATGTCCAGGTGGGACATGAGCTGGTCCCAGGCCTCCCTCTGCCACATCAGGTCAGTCTCCTCCAGCTGGAGGTGGTGCTCCATGAGCTCTGCCTGGCAGAGGTTGGCAGGGTCATCCCCCATGCGCCACTGTGACCTCCAGCTGTGCACCTGGCATCTTGCTGCTGCTGGAGGTTCCTGGCCCCTGTGCAACACCTCCAGGGGGCTCTTGGGGACCACCAACGCCAATGGGCTATGTGGACCTTCACTTGCTGCACCTGGAAGGGGTGGTGGATAGCATGTCAGTCTCTGAGCAGGACCTTGGCCCCCATGCCCCCCGGGACTCTGTCCCCCTGAGGCCCTGCCTCCCCCGACCCACCTGGGGCCTGGCTATGGTGGGCATGGCATCCCTGTGGCGTCAAGTGCACACAGGACCTTCCTCCAAGGTGGAACCATCCCCGGGTGTGGGTTGGCCCACGGGCATCCCACTGGGCAACTAGGTGCCTGGAACTGTCCACGGGTCTGGGTGCTGGGTGGCACAAGCAGGTGCAGAGGGCATGTTCGGGGCTGTGGCCAGCTGGGGTGTCTGGCCCTGGCCTCTGGGCCTGTGCCCGGTCCACTGGCAGAGGTGCCACCCTGTCCTACCCGCCAGGGTGCTGGCCCCACTGTGCATTTACTGGGAGGGACCTCAATGATCTCCAGGGATGCCTGGCTCCTTGTGGCCTGGCTGGACGACCGTGACGGGGCGTCGATGACGAGGTCACCCTCCTCGCTGGACCAGTCCTGAGTGGTGTCTGCCCCCTGGCTCGGGCTGGCTGGTCCTGGCTCCTGCAGCTCCTCCGGCTCAGGCTGGTCTGCTGAGCTGTCCAGGACCGCTGTGGGTGGGGCCCTGTCCTGAGGCTTCAGGATGCTGTGGAGCTCCTGATTGTAGGAGCAGGTGGAGGTACCTGCCCCTGACTGCCCAGCTTCATCTGAGACCCGGGCATAGCCCTGTGAGAGCTCTTTATCTTTGCTCCAGACTTGCTCCAGGGTCCTCTCCAGGTGGCCTTGGCTGGTCAGTCCCCGGGCCAGGCGGGCAAAGGCAGCGGCGTTCCTCCACTTTACTCCCATCTCCCAGAGGACCTCATCTTCTTTCCAGAGGCCCAGGAACTCTCGGAGTTCACGGTCCGTCCATGAGGGGCCCCTTTTCTTTTATTCCAGGGTGGACCCCTGGGATCCCTGTGGGGGCTCTGAGGGGGGGCCCTGGGACTCGGGAGACTGCCGGGTGCTGGCCATGTGCCCATCGCTGTCATCGGGGGTGGCTGAGAGGGCATGCTGCTTGGGGCTCATGCTTTCGCAGCTTGCCTGCTCTCAGCTTCCTGCCACGGGGTTTCTGGGTCCATGTGGCTTTAAGAGCGGCCAGACGCATGGGTCATAGAGCTCCGCTAGGCGGGGCAGGGTATCTCCATGCTCAGGCTGGGCACCGTTGTGGAGAACTCCTCTTTCAAAAGAGCGGAGAGTGGAGCGTCTACATGTGCCTTCTTTCGACGTTGTTTATTGATGGGTAGCGTTCTTCCCATGCGGGATCAGGATCCAGCTTTCAGTGTCTGGGCTGCATTCCTTTGATTTCAGATTGAAAGAGCACATGGCATGTGTAGACTCTACCTTTGTTCTTTTGAAAGAGGGGCAGTCTTTTCGAAATACTGTGCATGTGTAGAAACCCCCCTGGTGTGCTGTGACATTGGTGTGCTGTGGCACACTGATGTGCTGTGAGAACGGTCCAAGTGTGCTATTAAATTTCATAAATTTGCCCTTTCAGTGGCTCTCTACAGAGCCACCATGGCAGGTGGTGGGGGGTGGGGGGGCAGGGAACTGATAACCCTACACCAGCTGGGGCTCAAGGAGAAAGGCTGCCTGAGTCCCAGCTGATGTAGTCAATTTCCTCCCCACCCCACCCCGCAGTGGCTCTTTGAAGTGTTGCTGCAAGGGGAAATGACAACCCTGCAGTAGCCTGTTCACACTGGGAGGAAGCTGAAATACTGCTTCTCAGCCTGAACAGGCTGGCAGGGAGCTTGCCCCCCATCTCTGCTGTGGCAAGGGGAGAGGGAGGGAGACTGTTGGAGCTGGGCATGGTATAAATGCGTGTTCCTTCTCCTGCTGCCCCGTGAGTAATAAGTGGGTGTGCTGTGGAATAGTTCGTCTCTTTGAAGTATACCAAATTACTGAAAAGGTTGGGAACCACTGTACTAGGCTACAAGTATGTAAGAATGCTGAGTATAGGTTTCTATGTTCCTCAGAATAGTGCTCTTTGTTGGATTCTCAGTATGTGCCCATTCCATTGCAAGACCTCTGCAACAAAGGCTCTCTGTCTTCCTTTCTCCCCATCATCTTCAACAGTTCCTTTCTCCTCTCTTACTTTTAATGGTCCCTTTTACTGGATGGCCAAGAGGCCCTTGCTTTATGTCGATAAGGTCTGTGCTTTTATACAAGTTGGTTTTCCCCACTCAGGAATGCTCCCTTCTAAATATGGCACCCATAAAATAAAATGCAAATAGCAGAATCATGCTTGTTCCAGGAGATACATTGTCAGACGCAGCGAATGCCGGACAAAAATTAAGAGGATACAACATTGATTGGGCTGCCTGAAGTCAAGGAGAGTGAAGGGAATGTTTTTTTTCAGAGTAAGTGTTGGATCAGAAGGCCTGTTGCTGGAAGGAAAAGGGAGTAAACAAAGAGTTGAAGTTGAGGCCAACTTCATATTTTATTCACCCAACATTATTGCATAAGGGATTAATGACTTTGAACTGTCATAGTCTTTTAAAAAAATTAGTGGGGCTAGTTCAGCTTCATTGTTTGACTACTTGAAAATATATTAGTGCCAGAGATCAAAAGAAAATGTTTATACAGTTGAACAATGTGATTCTACATAACAAATAGGAACGTTTATTTGCAGGGTTTTATGAATAGCAAAGGAAATAAAAGAAAAGTTATAAAATTCTACACGAATCGGACACATTTCTCAACTTTCTTGGAAGGATACAGTTAAAAGCTCTGAATTCTAGTGGTGAATTAAACTCAAATGCCCAGAAAGCTTAAAGACCTAGTCTCCTTGTCAGTTGCAAATATGGCTCTATCTTGAGTGGCCCAATTCCAAGACATATAGGCCCTTATTTTCTAACCTCATGCACAAAAACGTATGTGCAATTTGTTGACTTGTTTTTTACACTATGACACTACAGTAATTGCATGTACAAATTGGGTAATTGTGTGCACAAATGGTGCAATTACATAATTTGTGCATGTATTTATAGTAACAGTAAATAATCATCATATTTCCAGGCTCACATTTTGGTACATAATCAAAACAGAAAAACAGTTATATAGCACTTTAAAGACTAACAGAATAATTTATTAGGTGATGAGCTTTCGTGGGACAGACCCACTTCTTCAGATCAACTTGACTTCTTGATCTGAAGAAGTGGCTCTGTCCCATGAAAGCTCATCACCTGATAAATTATTCTGTTAGTCTTTAAAGTGCTACATGACTGCTTTTTTGTTTTGATAGAATACAGACTAACGCAGCTATCTCTCTGTCACTGTTTTGGTACATGCTACTGTGAAAACCTGTGTCTGAGAAAAATCAGGCTCTAACAGAAAAATTTAATTTCCTCCCTATGGAATAGCAGTCTTAACAGATCTACACCAAGCAAAGTAACATCCTAGAAGGACTGTATACTTTGGTTAAGCATATTAATGGGCTTCCTGTAGGAGAAATACCTTTCCTTTTACCTGGAAGTTACTTCCAATTTTTTTTCTTTTCTTTTGACAAGATGTGTGAGGGATTCTGCTTGTTTTGGCCACGTTGTCTGCTCACAAACAGCATGGAATATACTTTCTTTGCAAATCATGTCAGTAATCAATTGGAATCCCAAATTCTACAGAATTATACCAGGGTTTTAAAGGTGTTTCAGGCCAGCAGCACACAAAAAGGAGAGGCACATTTTGTAAGTGAATACATTTTCATTAAGCAGGTTGTTCATTCAACCAGCAATAAATATAATCCTCTCTGATTCTCAGAGGCCACCTTTCCCCTGTCAGTCTTCATCCCCTTTAAAAAAAATGTAAATTCAGTACTCAAAGGAATGTGGAGTCTGTGTAGCTTGACAAAATCATTGATGAGGTTACTTGAAAGAAATACAATATAAGGGGGTTCTAAAAGCCCACTGTAAAAAAGTAGTTTGAGGTCTGTACCTACCCAATGATGTTTTTACCTCACAATTCAAGTATTCGCATTTTATTTTATCTCTCTTTTAGAAGAGTGATTATTTGGAAGCCAGAAACCTGTTTCTTTTTTCAGTAACATTGTATCAGAGCTCTTGTAATGCTCTAATTTTATTTTAGGACAGGTCAAATCACATTGCTGGACTTTTGCAATCCTTTCATCATTTTAACAGGTCTGTAGAGTATAATGGAGGAGGACAGTTTTTCCTTTTAACGTTGATAATCTTTTATTTTTGCACTTCTCCTGAAAACTGGATTCTGTCAGACAGTATTTTGTAGCCTATGGTGACAGGAAGATCAACAGAAAGATGTTGCTCCATTAACCTCTGAAGTAATGAAATTGTATTGCAGCAAGTCAGCACTCATGCTGCCAATGTATTATCATTTAGGAGGAAGTGAAAATACTTCAAGCTCTTCTGTTATCCACAGTTATTCCAATAAATACACAAATGTCTAAATGTAACAAACATCCCAGTGGGATGTTCAACAGTGAAGAATATGCTGCTATTATGTCTCCTTTTACAGGTAAAATGTTCAGTATCCAACTCCAGCAAAACAAAGTGCAGCTTATTTTTAATTTTTACATGTATCAAATATACAGAACTAGGGCTAGTTTGACAAATAATGCAGATGTTATTTACATGCACTTGTAGAAGTGTTAAAGACAGCGACAGCAAAAAACCTCAGAATTGAGACCCTTCAAATGGAAAGGGATATGAATCCAAATCTCCAGGTCTTTAGCTTTGGGGTCATGTCAGATCCAAATTTATATGGATCGTACTTTCTGTTTCTAACTCACATTCAGCCAAAAAGTCCTGACAACAGCTTTTGCTTTAGATGGTTAAAATCTTGCAAGATTGTCAGGTTTCATGCAATTTCCACTATATGGAATCAAATTGTTATGAAAATGGCTTGTGGCAAAAGCAACAAAATGCCTTTCTCACACCATATCAATAAATAGGCACAAGTATACACTATGAAACTGGCATGACTATATAATCTGTTCTTCTGTTCTTCTGTTAATGGACGTTGGTAGAGATCTGCAGAGCAGTCAAAGCACTTTGCAAAGACAAATAAGCTTTATTCACGTTTTGCCAATGGGTATGTTGAGAAAAATAGGTTGAGTAACAATGTCTTACACCAAGAATAGTCTTTCCTACCCTTTACTGTAACCAAGAGCATGCTACCTTTTCATGAGTCTTATCCATCCTTCCATGTAATGGGCTACATTTTCTGAACTTCTCCGTTGCCTTTGCCCTATGACAGCAATACAATGCTTGGTATTTTCCTACATGAAGAATGTCAGGTAGGTACAGAGACAATGTAGCCAGTCACCTTCACTATAGTCCCCTGCAAAGAAGTAGGGAATGGTTGTAGCCATTGCACTTTACTACAAATATGTGCCCACTTGGCAATCTCCTTCCCTCAGTTCCATGCCTAGTCTTCTAATGTAGAGTAGTCCTTTGGCTAATCTAATCTATGACAACGTCATCACAGAATTGCCCCCAGCATCTGGGGCAATAACTGGCTCCTGTGTGCTGCCCACAGCTGCATCCAGAACATGGTCCAGTATCATAAAAACTGCCATACTGGGCAAGACCAAACATCCATCTAGCCCAGTATCCTAGATGATAAGACCAGTTCCAGCTGAGTACAGCTGACAGGCACAAAATGAAGGCTGTGTGGAACTGTGGCCTGTGTTACTGTAAGTAAACTCTGCTAGGCAGAAGCTAGAATCATTGCACTCTGTAACATTCCAGTAAAAATAACTTAAAAATGGAGGGGAACTGGATAGAGCATAGCACCACCATCCTCACAGCCTGCAGTGTCCTTAGAGAACTCTAACTACATATTCGTTCTTGTGTTCAGAGTTTTTTCTAGGACACATCAATGTCACTGGCTGAAAAGTGTAAACTGAAATTTTTCAATAAACCTGTAGTAGGCCTAAAAGTAGAGCAAATATTTTCCAAACATAAACAACTCTCAGTGGATGAATATGTTTCAACACTCTGGCTCTTTTCTCCCTCTCCTAACCCCTTGCTTGCTCAGATATTAATAGCGTGCATAAAACCACCTATATACACAGTGTATGTGTACATGCATGCGTACATATGCAGACAAAGACAATACATGGTTTGAGGTATAGTATAAAGGTTTTATTGCGTGAGCAAAGGATGACTGCTTTACAAGTGAAGATATTTTTCAGTTAGCCCAAAAATGTTTATCCCTTATGTATCTTTGTGAAAAACAAAACAAAAACCCCAGAGGATTAGGGAATGTTGAATTTCAATTTGTATATGAAACACTGTTTGTTATTGGCTCATGTCTTTTCATCAGGGTATGTGATTTAACAATTCCATTTTCAGAAAAATTAAATTATATTTTTTCTCCTATGTGTAGGTAGACTAAGCCATTAAAGAATGTAAAATATGTCATTTTATTGGCACTGACTCATATGTGAATCAGTGGCCATGTCTACACTAGCCCCAAACTTCGAAATGGCCATGTAAATGGCCATTTTGAAGTTTAATAATGAAGCGCTGAAATACTTATTCAGCGCCTCATTAGCACGCGGATGGCTGCAGCACTTCGAAATTGATGCGGCTCACCGCTGCACAGCTCGTCCAGACGGGGCTCCTTTTCGAAAGGCGCCTGGCTACTTCGAAGTCCCCTTATTCCCATCTGCTCACAGGAATAAGGGAACTTCGAAGTAGGCGGGGTCCTTTCAAAAAGGAGCCCCGTCTGGACGAGCCGCGTGGCGGCGAGCCGCATCAATTTCGAAGTGCCGCAGCCGCCCGCATGCTAATGAGGCGCTGAATATGTATTTCAGCGCTTCATTAGTGAACTTCGAAATGGCCATTTTGAAGTTTGGGGCTAGTGTAGACACGGCCAGTGGATTCTAACCTTCAAAAAATGTATGACAGTTGCTCCTTCTTGTTTGTTTGACATATACTTAATTTAGGATTTCTTCACAAAGTTTCCTGTCTAGGTTTATAACTTAATTTTGGCTTGATTGTTGACATATACTTAATTTAGGATTTCTTCACAAAGTTTCCTGTCTAGGTTTATAACTGTCACAAAAATATCCTTGAAAGTTTATCTGACAGCAGGAGCACCAACCAAGTCCACTGAAATTTAGCAAAGCAGTTTGACTTCTGCCAACAGGCTGGGCTCATAACAGGATGGAATAAAGATGCAAAAAGTGCACATTTACAAAATCCCAGCATAAGCTGATAGTGCCATAATAGCAATAAAAGGAGATCGTGTCAAATTGTAGCAGGAGTTTATAGCATTCCATAAACACAGACACTGGTGCATAGCTGAATATTCTAAATCATGATGTACAAACTGCCTTCATATTATTTCAGATTTAGTTTTTCATCTCAGTGTAGTTAAACTAATTTTCATAAAAATGTTCCCTTGTGAATAATTCCAATTCCTTATCTTGTTAAATAATGTAAAACTCTGATTGGGGTAGTTTTCCTATTGACACACAATTAACTCTGGCTTCCTGCTATGACAGAAGGGGAAGTTAGCTCTTGAGTAATTTCCATTGCCATTCCACTCCCATTGCCAGAGGGTGGGAAGGAGGGTTCAATTGGGTTTTAAGTTGCTGGTCAGCTCCTCACTCCCAGGCTGCGTCTACACGTGCACGCTACTTCGAAGTAGCGGCACCAACTTCGAAATAGCGCCCGTCGCGTCTACACGCGTCGGGCGCTATTTCGAAGTTAACTTCGACGTTAGGCGGCGAGACGTCGAAGTCGCTAACCCCATGAGGGGATGGGAATAGCGCCCTACTTCGACGTTCAACATCGAAGTAGGGACGTGTAGACGATCCGCGTCCCGCAACATCGAAATAGCGGGGTCCTCCATGGCGGCCATCAGCTGGGGGGTTGAGAGATACTCTCTCTCCAGCCCTTGCGGGGCTCTGTGGTCACCGTGGGCAGCAGCCCTTAGCCCAGGGCTTCTGGCTGCTGCTGCTGCAGCTGGGGGTCCGTGCTGCATATACAGGGTCTGCAACTAGTTGTTGGCTCTGTGTATCTTGCACTGTTTAATGAAAGTGTGTCTGGGAGGGGCCCTTTAAGGGAGCGACTTGCTGTTGAGTCCGCCCCGTGACCCTGTCTGCAGCTGTGCCTGGCTCCCTTATTTCGATGTGTGCTACTTTGGCGTGTAGACGTTCTCTCGCTGTGCCTATTTCGATGTTGGGCTGAGCAACGTCGAAGTTGAACATCGACGTTGCCAGCCCTGGAGGACGTGTAGACGTTATTCATCGAAATAGTCTATTTCGATGTCGCAACATCGAAATAAGCTATTTCGAAGTTGGGTGCACGTGTAGACGTAGCCCCAGTCTTGGGAGAGGTGTGTTTGGCTGCATTTTCAAAAGACCTTATTTATTAAACAATTTGTAGTGATTATAGTGTCACTTTCCAACACTATAGCCGTGTCTACACGTGCACGCTACTTCGAAGTAGCGGCACTAACTTCGAAATAGTGCCCGTCACGGCTACATGTGTTGGGCGCTATTTCGATGTTAACATCGATGTTAGGCGGCGAGACGTCGAAGCCGCTAACCCCATGAGGGGATGGGAATAGCGCCCTACTTTGATGTTCAATGTCGAAGTAGGGACCGTGTAGTCGTTGCGTGTCCCGCAACTTCGAAATAGCAGGGTCCGCCATGGCAGCCATCAGCTGAGGGGTTGAGAGAAGCTCTCTCTCCAGCCCCTGCGGGGCTCTATGGTCACCGTGTGCAGCAGCCCTTAGCCCAGGGCTTCTGGCTGCTGCTGCGGCAGCTGGGGATCCATGCTGCATGCACAGGGTCTGCAACCAGTTGTCGGCTCTGCGTATCTTGTGTTGTTTAGTGCAACCGTGTCTGGGAGGGGCCCTTTAAGGGAGCGGCTTGCTGTTGAGTCCGCCCTGTGACCCTGTCTGCAGCTGTGCCTGGCACCCTTATTTCAATGTGTGCTACTTTGGCCTGTAGACGTTCCGTCGCAGCGCCTATTTCGATGTGGTGCTGCGCAACGTCGATGTTGAACATTGACGTTGCCAGCCCTGGAGGATGTGTAGACGTTATTCATTGAAATAGCCTATTTCGATGTGGCGACATCGAAATAGGCTACTTCGATGTAGGCTTGACGTGTAGACATAGCCTATAAGATCCATCTCCTGAGGCATATAAAATAGAACTGTACAAAACACAAGAAAGTAGGAAACAACCTGCTAAGGAAGCGAGAAGTGGAGTGTTGTGACCTCTTTTCCATCTTTGTGATTCTGTGGGTTGAAAATACAGCTGTATATCTACATAATCTCTGGTTGTTGAGCTGCTGCTAAGTCAAATACATCTGCCTATGAAGCAATGGATAAGTTGTGGCCATGGATGCAAAGTACAAATAATGACTTGTTCCAAAATCACTAGTAGTTTTTGGAAACCTCAACAGGATTGGAATTTTATTTTTTTGTTTGGAATGGATAAGCATCTGCACCAAAAATATTTTCCCATCCACATTGCAGTACAGCCTTCTTCAGTGCCCCGGCAGTCTAGACCACATAACCTCTCCTCATAACGTCAAAAATGAATTCCACCTTTCCTTCTAGTTTTGCCATTACCTGCTGTAGAAGGTAGGCTGCTGCATGTCAAATCCAAAGTGCATACGTGTGAATTCAGAGGCACAAGAGTCCAGCAACAGTGAGCTGCAACTCTGCGGGACACGCAACGACTCTGCAACTCTGCAAGTTGCGGGACACGCAACGACTACACGGTCCCTACTTCGACGTTGAACGTCAAAGTAGGGCGCTATTCCCATCCCCTCATGGGGTTAGCGGCTTCGACGTCTCGCCGCCTAACATCGATGTTAACATCGAAATAGCGCCCAACACATGTAGCCGTGACGGGCGCTATTTTGAAGTTAGTGCCGCTACTTCGAAGTAGCGTGCACGTGTAGACACGGCTATAGTGTTGGAAAGTGACACTATAATCACTACAAATTGTTTAATAAATAAGGTCTTTTGAAAATGCAGCCAAATGCATTGACAGAGCTGGACAAAGAAGCCAGGCATCTAGGTATCAGGGAAAAAAAATTCTTGGAAGCTCAGACTTGGGTGTTTGTAGCAGTTAGGGCTTTTTACGTACACTACTCCCCAGCATTTAAGTTTCTGGCTAAATGCAGAGAAAGGAATGAAGGCAAATAAGTATTCTAATATTATAATATCTTGTTGCCCCTTCCTGAATCAAAGGGATCAGCACGCACAAGGTATTGTACTGTGGTTGAGTCAATCAACCTTTCATGTAATCTGTGTCAGAATTAGACTCTGGAAAAGTAATTCAACAGCAGCCAAGGGAAATCAAAGCACAAGTCCCGTTGACTTTTTATGGAAATCCCTATGAAGCTAGCAAAAGAAGTAACAAAGTGTTGTCTGTATTATAGTTTTACAAGTTTGTCTTCAGGAATTAACTTCCATTGAAAGGTTCTGCTGCTTTGCCTTTTAAAAATTAGTGCCCTGTGGATGCACAATAAAGATCAGTCTCATCTAACTCTTATTTAAACTGATGTTCTGCTATCTCAGAGTTGTCTTTGTGACCCACGACCATGGTGGCTCTCTTCATTCCAGATAATAGGACTGTAGTATGAAAGTAAAGCTGATGGTGATGATAAATCTGAGTTGCCAGTTATGTGACAATGAGCTCTTCATACACTGGCAACAAAGTAAAAGCACTTCTACCGGGAAAGAGAAATGGAAAGGTGCTTGGAAAGGTGCATAAGAAAAGGTTAAATAAAGGTGGATAGCTCCAGCTCAACCACAGATAAAATGGGTGAAAAATGAGCAAGAGGAGAGAGAAGGGGTTGTGGGGTAAAAATACTAATCAATTCAATTACATAATGGGGTGTTCTGCTTATTATTTCTCAAGTTCCTAACCACAAGGAAGAGCCATTTTTAGATTAGTTTCATTTGTACTAGGTTAATTTCCAGGTGCAGTTACATGCTAAACAGAAATTGCTTGCTTTTTAATGGTATAGAATGGTGCCCTTTCCTACACTGTATAACTATTTAAACATTGAAATGTATGGACATAGTGAAGTAAATGTACATGATGCTTTACAGTCCCATATCAAACTTTGTTACCTGTCTTTGAGACTTTGTAGGCTAAGGCCCTGATCCTCTATATGCTTACACACATGCTTACCACTAAGTACAGGAACAGTCCTGTAAACCTCAGTAGGGCTATCCGTATGCTTTAAGTTAAGAACACATGTACATCTTTACAGGACTGCAGACTAAGGTCCCATTAAAAATGGATTGTCTCTATTTTATTGTCCCTTCCTTAGTGCATCAATGCTTGTCAGTAACTTCTTTATACATTTTACTTATGTTGTATATGTGCCCTCATCACAGAAAGATAGTCTTTAGTTTTTCCAGTTCAAGAACGCTTCACCGTTCAGAAGAGGTGCATAAGTGTATTTTTAAAAATTTTAAATGCATATTTAAATCCTGTTGAAGTCAAAATATTAAAGCATGTTCATCTGAATTGGACCTTAAGTCTTCTTGATCCTGTACTGAAAACGCTAAGGCCGCATCTACAGGGCACTGCCCTTCAGGGAGACACATGTTATTGAGCAAAGGGGAAACAGTCAAATGAGGTCTGGATTTAAATATCTCACACCTCATTTGCATGTCCCACAAGCTCTTGCTTCCGAAAGAGACTCTTCCAGAAGCAAAAGCAGCCATGTACAGGGGATTTATGTGGAAGGAAACCCACCTTCTAGAAGAACTTTTATTCCTCAAACATTTGAGGAATAAGGGTTCTTCCGGAAGGGGGTTTCCTTCCAAAGGAACCCCATCTACATGGCTGCTTTTGCTTCTGGTAAAGCCTCTTCCAGAAGCAAGATCTCATGGGAATATGCAAATGAGGAATAAGATATTTAAATTCGGCCTCGTTTGAATGCTCCCCTTGGCTCATTCACATGCCCCTTCTGGAAGGGCAATGCTGTGTAGGCATAGCTTAAAAGTGAAGCTGTTCATAGCATTGGACCCAAATGTGTTAAAAGTGTTGTCGTCTTAGCTCACAAAGGTTACATTTCAAAATGTTGCATGCTGTTTGGCTCAATATTTGGAAAACTAGAAGTAGCTATGGCCAGGCCTACAGTAAAGGCGAAGGTTGAATTAAGGAGTTGTCTGTACCTACCAGGAGAATGACCTGTTGAAATCAATCTGTCTGGGGTTGTCAGTCAACCCCTGTACTCCTCACTATTAAGGGGAGTAAGGGAGGTTAATGGGACAATCTCTCCTATTGACCTCCCTCAGTGAGGACAGACCTTATAGTTGACTGCTGATATGTCGATTCTAGATACGCAATTGCCATAGCTAGAATTGTGTATCTGCCGTTGACTTTAAAGTCTAGCGTAGACCAAGCCTAAGATATACAGCTCCGGGTACATTAATTACATAGCTAGAGTCGACATACCTTAATTCAAACTTCCACTCCATCTCTACTGTGGGGGGTTGCAGAGGAGTACTGGTAAGGAGCAAGAGTACTGGTACCAGTGGTGGCACCCTCTGAGTTCAGTTTAATGACTCCAGAAGATCAATGCAGCAGCATCAATCTCCATTGTGAAGGCATGCCCTGTTTCTAAAAGGTCATGTTCAGGCAGCCATTCATAAACATGGTAATGTTCTGTCAGTTGTACGAGATAGTACAGTTAGCTTGTCCAATGTCCAAAAGACAAATCATTTTAGGATTTTAAGAATTCCGTCTTTCCTCTAAAAATTATAATATGCTATAACTTTAACTATACAGATCTAGGAATCTATGAATGAACCATGTAATGAACCATGTAATGCACTATGATGAACCATGTAATATATATATATATAGAGAGAGAGAGAGAGGAACCTGTTCATAGAGTCTTAAATTCTTAAAGATGAAATTCTTAAAATCCTAAAATGGTTTGTCATAGAGCATGTCTTCACAATGGGGATTGATGCTGCTGCATTGATCTTCTGGAGTCATTAAGCTGAACTCAGAGGTTGCCTCCACTGGCACCAGTACTCTTGCTCCTTACCAGTACGCCTCCTCCACCCCCCACAGTAGAGATGGAGTGGAAGTTTGAATTAAGGTATGTCGACTCTAGCTATGTAATTAATGTACCTGGAGTTGTGTATCTTATATATATAATTTAAGAATCATCTGAAGGAGAAGAAAGTGAAACTATTTTGTTAAATGCAAGAATAGGCTTACCATCTCTAACACATTTCTAAATTACCTCAAGACATTTTCCTTTGCTTCATAATTGGAATTATTTATCTTGTGGTAAACATACATTGCAACACACTGCAACAATCAGGTGGTGTTTAGAGAGTCTAAGAACTTCTATTTAAGCAACACATGACTAATATCATAGAATTCACTAGTAAAACAGTGAGCTAATAATTTGTTAAAATCTCAGCAACAACTAAAGCTGAGGGACTTGTATACACTATTTGGCAAGTCATGCCAGAGGGGTAGATTTGTAAAGTGCACTAATTTGATGCATTCTAATTGCCCTGTACAAATCCTCTTGAAAGATATCTATTTTGCATTCACATAGTCCTTTATCTTAATGGGAACTGATTATCTTTTGAAGCATGCCAGCAGGGTCTACTTTGGGCAGTTGGTATACAACATGTTAGAATACTTCACAAATCACTCTTTTCCAGCGTGCTTAGCTGGTGCTGTATAGACAAGCCCCTCTTGTAACTAGAGGCATAACTGTCAGTATGAATGTGCATGGCCCAGGAACAAGGCAGTCAAGCTAATTAGCTACACAAATCTTTAAAAATAAGCAAACTTTGCTTTTGCCCCCCATCTGTTTGGAAAAAAACATGTGCCTGTCACCCCAGGCAAGATAATTTTGTATTAAATCAAATAACAAAATGGCGACCAGGCCAAAAATGGTAATCCCAGCAATTCTCTGCCAAATCACTGGAGCTGTGAGCTCCAAGAGCACCACTTTGTGCCCAGCATTTCCAAGCCAAGAATCCAGCCTTTTCCCCAGGGGAAAGAAACGGGCCCACACATGAAGTACTTCAAATCTGTGTTCCATCTTAACACTTACCCACACACTGGATCCAGCCACCCATCTAGCTTGCTTGCATTCCTGCTCTGTGCCTGAGATCCTTTTTCGTTGAATTCTCCACTGACTAGCATGAGGCATTCCAGCATAACAAAAATGTAGTGACCAATATGCTTGTAGGAGCAAGGCAGAGTGAAAACCACAGTAACCTGAGTTAGTTAAATACAATTCCTGATAGTTTTCACTGTTAGCTATCTGTTGACTCATGCAGGGGGAAACTAAAATAGACTTCTCGTTACCAGGCCAATACACATGGGAGAATTCCCTTTTAATCTCCAATTTTCTATCAGCAAATCTAGGCATGACAGAAAAGGCAAATCCCACAAAACTGGAGATTCCAGTGCCTATCAGGCAATGGATTTCCCTAGTTGTGACCTGAATCTCCTCAGGCTACCTACCCAGAACACGAAATTGAGGATTGGAGAGAAAGCTATTTCTTCTTCAGTGGCAGTGACAAAAACCATATTTTGCTCTTGCCAGCAGCTTTGTGACTATCTGGAAAAGGTAGCTACTACTCCCATGAATTAGCAGGATCAGAATCTATTAGTCATACTGCATGGGAGTGCATACTCACCAGCACCTAAATGGTGGATTGTCAATTGAGTGGCCATATTTTAAAGTGAAAAGCCTGTCACCTTAACTGTCCAGGGATGGGATGAGGGCATCAGGGAAATAGACCAAAAGAAATTGCCTACTCCATCTGTTCAACTAAGCAGCTTCCTTCTTCTCTTCTTCCCCTGACCTATGGACTTGAGTCTACATATGGGGGAGTGTTTGGATCCAGGACTCATGTGGTGGGTGAGATAGATGGTCTCCAAAAGGCTTTGTTGTGGGAATGAAAGGAGGCTGGCAGTTTATGCCAGATTTGGGGGTCAATGAAGTCTTTGAGGGATACGTGCACTCAGCCAGTTGTCATTTGCACCATCTACGCTGACCAATGGCTCCTTCAGGAGATACCCCTGCAGGAATTAGGAAAACTGGAATCAAACACTCATTTTGAGTACCCTCCCATTATTCAGGACCACATGGTCACTCTAACTGCTAAGGAGTAGAAATCTCTTGCACAGAGTGCACAGAAAAGCATAATCCCTGTGGAGGGAGGAATTACCATTTTTAAAATCAGTGTGTTATACATACTGCCTCAATTAAATGACTTGCCTAGGATTTTTTCTTTGGAATCTAACCCTAAATTTGTTGTCATGATATAGATATCTCATTTGTTTAAGGGTGCTCATCATTTAGAACTCTTTTCACATTCTCTGATCTTTTTTTCTGCATGATTTTGCATATCTTTATACCAGACTTCTGAGGAGTGTGGATCTCATTATAGGGAGTGCCAATGAATGGGATTAACCCTAAATGAGATTTTAGTGGGTTCATGCCATCTGTTTTCATTTTTTCCATTAATTCCTAGTAACAAAGTAATACTCTAACTAGTGACAAATTTCTCTTTTAAAAGGAAATAACATTACTTGGGGCTTTTTGTTTTGTGTTTTTGTTGAGCTTTTTTTAAAGTGTACAGTAAGTTGAAGTTAAAACAGTTAAACGAAATGCAAAAATTCATCCAAACTCCATTTGCCAAAGATAAACAGTTTGAAAACAAATTTCACATCTCTGACAATGATGACTGTGTTTATAGTATGTTTCTATTCCCTTACTTCATTCTGCTATCACTACAGGCTTGCACACTGTATTTAGATATAAAACAGAAACACATTGAACTTGCTGAACTAGCTGTTGCCACACTGCAACTCTAATGGGCTTAGTGACCACAACCTACAGGGGCCAGAATGTGTCAACAGCAAAAGGGCCAACCTCAATCACTGGCTGTGTTTTAGAGTTGTTACATGTTTAATTCTTTGCAGCTTAGTTCTCCTGCTGTTTTGGCTGCTGAGAATCAAGGCTCATGTATTGCAGCGCCTTCATTGCCTTATGTAATGCCACAAAGGTCCCAGCAGGAGATCTTTCAGTAGAGCAGACAAGCCACAAGCCAGGGCAAACAGGGCATCACAGCTTCCTAATAAGATGACTTATTAGACCTGGGGCTTGATGCAGCTTTTATTTAACCACTTCATTTGCCAGCTACGAAAAGTTTGCATTGTCTCTAAATCTGAAACAAAACAAATGGTTTGTTGATTTGTGTCCTCTGCTTTGACTATAAATAAACAGACCATATATTTCTGGTGTCATAATTTATTACCAAAATTGTATATTTTCCCCCTACTATCTGATATTCAATCACATGTTAATTTATGGTAGATAGGTATACTTATGTTGGAGAGGTCACTGCTTATATAGGACTTTTGAGTGTGGTTATAGAAGGCCAGTAATGAAGTGGTTAAATTACTGAAAGTGCCAGAACAGCTTCCTGTCTGCACATGCAGAGGCCTTAGGCAGTGCCTGCTGTTTGGGAGCAAAAGAGAGTACCTTGCCTTGTCCAGGTGGCGGACAGGCAAACCATGTTATTAAAAATCAGAGATTGCAGAACCTTGATCTTCAGACAAAGCCCCTAATTAGTCCTTAGCAGGAGAATAAATAGGTTTCTACATCAACAAGGGTGAAAATGGCTCCTTCAGTTTCATGAGATAATCTCTACTATTGTCAATTTATAGGATCATGTTGGGAACTCTTGTCATTTGGGCCACTTAATGATACAATATTTCTGCTCATATAAAATATAAGCAAATGTCCTCTTTCATATCTGGTACCTTAGGGGAGACATAGGCATCTTAACAAATAGCTTTGTGCCCTATTGACTGCTCCTTCTGTCTCTGAGCCTGATCCAAAGCCCATTGATTTGGGCCCTGTGAGAACATATTTTGAAGTGCTTCTTAGTGGAGTTCCTGTAATCCCCTTTTTATTTTCGTATAGAAATTACACAATGAAGAATAGTAACAGAGAGGAAGCCGTGCTAGTCTATACACTATCAAAACAAAAAGCAGTCAAGTAGCACTTTAAAGACTAGCAAAATGGTTTAATAGGTGAGCTTTTGTGGGACAGACCCACTTCTTCAGACCATTTTGGCTGAAGAAGTGGGTCTGTCCCACGAAAGCTCACCTAATAAACCATTTTGCTAGTCTTTAAAGTGCTACTTGACTGCTTTTTGTTTTGACACTGAAGAATATGTTTTAAATTTTGGCATAGTTCTGATTAGCATTGTTTTTGCACCAGACTTGATTTTGTGTGTGTGTGTGTGTGTATATATATATATGTATATATATATATATATATATATATATATATATATATATATATATAAAGCTGGTAAAAATCTATCAAGTAACATCATGGCCTAACTTTTGATTTATAAACATTCCTTGTAGAGGAAGCATCCTTGTCTAAATAGTTTCAAGGCTCACATACTTCATCTAGCTCTATGATAAAATGGTACAGTAGTTTTCAAGGACTCTCCTTGCCTAAACAATTTGGAATAACTTGATTTTATTCATTCCTGTAGTATCTATTATTTGTAAGTAAGGTTAGCAAGTCATAATGTAGTATTACTAGACTGGAAGAGACCTTGACAGAAATTCTAGTCCAGTCCCTTACATCAAGGCAAGACTAAGTATTATCTGACCATCCATGACAGGTGCTTGTCTAACTTACTCTTAGAAATGTCCATTAACAGAGATTTTTTAGACAACCTCCTTAAACGATTTATTCCAGCATTTATTCCTGACTGCCCTTGCTGCAAATTAAGCTTACTTTATATTTCCACTATTTTAAGATTTACTGTAAATAATATGAGCAATGTATATTAAAAGGCACTGTTTTTAACAATTTTATGCTAGTCTCTGACATCTAAGAAACAAAATTTCAAAACTGTTTCTTCTGAAAGTTATCAAGTTATCTGGTAAATTATCAAGATTCAAATTATTAAAACAGGATTTGGGATGCTTATTTTTTATGACTCAGTGTATTATGACTAAGCAGTGGACTTTTTGCATATGTTCACCCAAAAGTTGTTAGACAATTGCAGAACTAGCAGGTGTCATTTACTCTAAGTGGAACTTCTAAGAATTACTATAATTTGCTGTCCTGAAAGCAGGGTGTTTTGTTGTTTGGATTCAGTGTGTTCTGGATAGAATAGGGAGTGCTTAGAGAGATTTCCTCCTGCATTATGTTTTATTGGTTTGAGATGTAAGAAATGGTATGCCAGATCTTTTGATTATTGTAACTAGTTCTAAACAAGAAAAGCTAACATCAGTTTTGACAACAAACAAAACCTGTTTTTGTTCTATCAGTTGTGTTTAAAAGAGTTCAATTTCAAACCAAACACAACTTGTGGTTATTCTGTCAGATATTTATATAGCCACTGGGGCGCCATAGTTACGCACTGCATACATCATTGTATTATTAAAATGTACTTAATGAACATTTTTTTCTTTTCTGGTAACTACTTCATTGCTTTAAATGAATGCATTCCAATAGAATTTGTAACAAATGAGTACTTTGTGTTTGCATTAATGCCAAACACGTTTAACAAATTTTTAACAAGGAACACTGGCATAAAGCCAAACTCCTAGAGGGACACCGAAGGAATGCTATAAATTCAAACTAGATTTTACCTTTTCACTTAACTCAGCAAGTGTCTTAGGTGTCTTTGGCATCTCAGTATTACAAGTTTTCAATTTTGTGTTGGATACAAATATATATTAATTATTTCTTCTTGGTTGACCCTCTTTGGTAGAGACTTTTAAATATGTATAACAGTTTTTGATGGACTGCTATGCTCACTTAGAAGCAGGCAGGGGGGCTTTATTTAATCACAGTCTTCTTTGTGGTTCTAACTGTCTCCTCACCAGGATTTGGCAGTGAAAAAGTTACAGGAACAATATAAGTCCTCAGGTTGCAGTGACAGATTGTGGGTAGCCTATTGTGTTCAATAACGTATTACTGTAAGGTGCAAGGGTGAATGCTGGCCCCAGTGTTATTTAGCCTCTTTTTCACGTGCATCCTCAGCCACGCAGTTAGGGACCTGGATCCTGGAGTCTACGTAAAATACAGACTTGATGGGTCACTTTTTGACCTTCGTCATCTGAATGCTAAAACCGAGATGCTTGAGAGGCTCATCCTTGAAGCCCTTTTTGCTGATGACTGTGCACTTATGGCACACAAGGAATCTGATCTCCAACTCATCATCAACAAGTTTGCTGATGCCACTCACTTCTTTGGTTTGACCACCAGCCTAGGAAGGACCCGAGGCACTGTTTCAACATGCTCCAGGATCTACTGTTCTCCCCGCTTCAATCTTTATTGAAGGAACAGAGTTAAAAACAGTAGAGGAGTTCAAGTACCTTGGCAGTGTGATAGCCAATGATGGCTCCCTTGACAAAGAAATCAATGCCAGAATCTGCCAGGCCAGCCGGGCACTAGGATGTCTGAGAGTGCAAGTGTTAAGTCAGCACAATATCCGACAGTCCACTAAACTGAAAATGTACAAGACTGTAGTCCTGACCAGTCTTCTGCATGGCTGTGTAACCTGGACCTTGTACAGAAGACATATAAAACTGCTGCAGCGCTTCCACGCACGCAGCCTGAGGTCAATACTGCACATTCGATGGCAGGACAGAGTTACAAACCTGGAAGTCCTGGACAGAGCAGGAACCATGAGCATCGAAACCATGATTCTGAAAGCCCAGCTTCACTGGACAGGGCACGTCATACGAATGAAAGAGTCAAGAATCCCTAAGCAACTCCTCTACAGTGAACTCTCCCAGGGCAAAAGGAATCAAGGTAGGCTTTGCAAGAGGTATAAAGACTGTGTGAAGGCCAACATTGCTCATGCTGGTTTAAAACCAGATCAGCTAGAGCCAGCATGCAAAAGACTGAACAGGCTGGCGTGCTCTCATACAACACGCGTATGACAACTTTGAAGAGCAGCGACGCATATGCCTCATTGATGCTTGTGAGAGGAAGAAAGCGACAGCAGCAGCTGCACCAACAGATTCAGGATGCTTCCCTTGCCCTCACTGTGAATGCCCATGCTATTCAAAGCTTGGACTCCTCAGCCACGTGCAAGTCCACAACTGAGGAGCCTGTGCAAGCTCAAGATGTCATCATCAGACACGATGGACTACCTATATATGTGTAAGGAAAATTATAGTGGAGCAGATTTCTATTAGATTTGCATAAAAAGAGCAATATCATTCCTGGTGTTTCATTGTAAGTTTCTAAATATTGATCATGGTTTCCAATTACACTTGAAAGGAAAGGGGGGAAACAATTTTCAAGCTTCTCATTGATCTAAGCTTCAAGATTGCACTGCCATGAACTGATTCTCATCTGAATCCAGCAGCTGAATCCATCCGTAGATGTTAGTTATGCTACCATGGTACTTGTCACTGGAGATCTTGGAAATCACCTCTTCTGTAACATATGCTAATATTGAGAGTTACAAGTATGTGAACAAACCACATACTCATTTTTAATTGCAATTTAATATATGAGAGTAATTTTTATTATGGCATATCAGTTTTAAACAAATACAGAGACTGAAAAATAATATTTAGCACTCATCCAAGATTCTCAAAGCATTTTAAATACGAAGCCTTACAACTCACTGTGAGCTAGTTGTGTATTAACCCCCTTACTCAGGAGGGCAGACTAAAACATAGAAAAATTACATGACTGGTCAGGGTTAGACAGTGAGTCAGTGACAGAATCAGGAGTAGAACTCCATCCCATTTTCATTAGCTGTATTTCGTAGTTTGGGGATGACCACAACTACTTAAGACAGCAACTGCATTAGACTATAAGTGATTTCTATAGCATAATTTTAAAACTGGTAGTATCAGTGGTCTTTAATCATGTTTTTGAATTATTATATTTCAATGAGTTGTTTAGACCAAGAAAATTAAATAATTTATTAGTATGTTGATCACAATAATAAACAAATCTTCATTAGGAATACAAGAAAGTCATTCTGATGCCATTTTAAAGATGGTAAGTCATAATGCTGATAGAATGTTAAGGAACAGAAATGGCCCTACTGGATTTTCATTAATGATAGCCTCGTAGCACAAACATTTGATTAGATACACACTTCCTAACAGTAACCATCTATTTTTTCTCTCTGTCCCTCACTAATTAACATATCAGTTATTGGCTTTTTATGCTGGTACAATGTGTAACAAGTTAGAAGACTGCAATATAAGTCTATGTGAATGAGTATCTGTTTTTGTATGCGGGTGCTTGTTGCAAACATTTGGAAAGCATATGGAATGCAATGGACTTTAACCCAGATGTCAAAAATAGCCTGCATTTTACTGCTGTTATTAAACAGTTTCCCCTTTAACCCCTTTGTGTTTTCCCTCTCTCTCCCAGCTTGTTTCTGCAAATAACCCCTGAAAGGAAAGGAGTGGAGGTAGAAGCCAGTAATCAGGCAGGTGTCTTTATCCAAAAGAAAAATAATCTGAAAAAAACATTATTGGCAATCACATGTTTTATATCTTCAGATCCTTGTGTAATTTTCTTTCAGTGATACCTGACATTCAGAGGTGCTGAGCACCTTTAATTCCCATTCACATCATTTGGAGTTGTGGATGCCCTGTACTATTGAACATCAGGTCCAATGTATCTAGCCAAATTGGAGGGTTTTAATTTTTTTTTTTAGTGACTAATGCTGTATACTGCCTTGAAAAAACACAAATATAGATTGTATTTACTTACACTCAATAGATGTTTGATAGCAATATCCTTTTATATATTTATTTGAGTAATATTCTGCATTTCCCTTTTGTGGTGAAGAGGTCTTTGATGTGTATTTCCAATAATAGAGTTTTCTAGTGACTTGATTGGATGTTTAAGGATTTGGAGTTTTGTACAGGAGTTATATTATTGTACAACAAACACTAAACTAAAAGTGAGAAAATGGACTTCAGAGGGAATGTATTTTGCATTTTATTGCTTTTCCTCAGACTAGTATTGTTTAATCTGAGTTCTTACTCTTAACAGCATAAATAAGTGTTAATTGCAGAGGTGATTTACTTTTAAAATATTGAAGTATATAGAAGATTTTGTATAATTATTTTATTTGTTTCCCAACCTGTAAAAATTGTGTAAATATTTTTGTTCCAATAATTGCAGGTATGCAAACATCTCATTAATTTCCTTGGGTGTTTCCTGTATCTATATATCTCTTTGAATTATGATTTAAAAATTCTCAGTATACAAAAGAATGGGAACTATGCACAGTTCACAAAATGTAACACATGCTATGACTTACAGTTTTCATAAAAAGTTTGCAAAGATTTTATGTGCCAGAACTAGTAACATGATCCACTTTAGGAACTCCTTTGCTTTCCAGCTCTGCAGAAGTCATTTTTGTCCTGTTCCATAGCCTGATCCAAAGCCCACCTAAGTCATTGAGAATCTTTCCTCTGATTTGGATGGGATTTGGATCAGGCCATAAGTGTTTTAACCAAGAGAATTGCACCAAGTTCTTGCCTGAAGACTGATAGTTCATCTGACTATAATTGTATATATAGCCACTGCATGGACATGTACCTGTAAATACAGATTTGTGGAGCTACACTTTCAGCATAACCTCCTCTCTAAAGTGTCAGCTTTTAAAAATAAAAAAAAAAAAATTAGCCAAATAATTCTGTTTACAAGACAGTTTTCCTAGTCTTTTAACATTACCATGAGCAGAAAGATTACCTATTGAATGTAATAATATATTTTATGTCATTTTGAAACAGACAATTTAGAAACTTGTCAGTTACATGACTTTGAGACCAACCACTGAGAATTGTACGCAGTAAATGCACTTTACCTTTTTTATCACAAGCCTAATAAATGCATATACTCTGCAGGGGAATTGTTTGGTTTCCTCCCCCTCATCTGACCTATACATGTACTGAAGAAAACTGACTGCACTGTATTCAAAGATGTTAGGCATTTTATAGTTACTGTTGTATTGTTACTGTCGCAATTAAAATGTCTTCGACCTGACCCACATATCCTTACTACCAAACTTTGTGCCTGGTCCAAAGCCCATTGACACCAATACAAGTTTTTCAACTAACGTCCTCAGGTTGTGACTCTGGCCCATACTGCATACTATTTTGAGAAATCCCATTGACTTCAATAGCGCTACTTATATTAGTAAACATGATGCTTGTGGGTAACTGATTACAAGACAAAAATGGTCATAACAAATGTTTGTATACTTTAACCTTTTATAAATCTGCTATTTGCATTTCTAAAATACCTCAGTCTATGTTCTAGCAAATTGAAATAGAATTACATTAAAATATTAGTAAAGTGTTTTGTTACATTCAGGAGTCTTAATTCTGGAAGGTCACGTGTGGCACTGAATACCCTCACCTGCCATGGAATTCATTGGCTGTGTCTACACTAGCTCCCAACTTCGAAGGGAGCGTGGTAAGTAGAGTGTCGGGAGATTATTAATGAAGTGCCGCGGTGCATTTGCAGCACTTTATTAAGCTAATTTTTCCCCGTGGCAACTTCGAAGCGGCGAACTTTGAAGTGCTGGCTTGCATGTAGCCGCAGCTAACCCACCAGTATTTTGATGAGTAAAGGACTTCAAAGTAGCCCAGACACTTCAAAGCACCAGTGGGTTAGCTGTGGCTACACGCAAACTGACACTTTGAAGTTCGCCGCTTCAAAGTTGCTGCAGGGGAGAATTAGCTTAATGAAGTGCTGCATTACAAATACACCAGTAATCTCCCGACACCCTACTTACCATGCTCCCTTCCAAGTTGGGAGCTAGTGTAGACACAGCCATTGGGAAGTAAGTGCCCTTAGTACTTCTGTGGGGGCAGCAGCAAAAAGCGGCATCTATCTCTTCTTTCAAATAGTTATGTTTTTCTACTTGCAGACAAATGCAAGGAGCATGCCTTCTGTCAGAATAAAAACCTTTAGGTTTGTCCGCAAGGGCCGCATTTCCACTCAAAGACCACATACATTTGCTTAAGACAAGCAAATATGTTTAACATGTAAAAAAAACCGCAATAGCCTGCAGTATCTCACATCTTTAGAATTTGAAAGCAGACACATTCTTTTAGATTTTGAGGTACAAGTAAACTATAGGGCTGTGTCTACATGGAGCCGTAGGGCCGACAGTTTGATGCAAATAAGCAGTCTTGAAAATGCAAAATGGCAGTTTGTTTGGAGATGCATGTGGTTAATTTGCATATTTGTGAGGCTAATTTGCATTTTTCAGCAGAAATCAAGCTGTGTAGATGTGATTCTGCCACCAAAAGCTCCCTTTGTCAGCAGCCCCTTATGACTGATTTTTTGCAGGGGGGTTTTGCCAGTAGAACCACATCTACAGGGCTTGATTTCTGCCACAACATGCAAATTAGTCTTATGAATATGTACATTATCCACGTGAATATGCAAATAACTAGACATTTTGCATTTTTGAGACTGCTTATTTGCATTAAACTGTCATCACTAGGGCTCATTGTAGACACGCCTAGAAGAAATAAACATGGACCTTGGTAATAGGATAATAGATTCAAATTTGGAAATCTTTTAAATTCTTACTCCTTACATAGCAAAATTTCTACTTACTGGCATAAGAGCCTTGACTGAGTAAGAACTGGGACTCTTTGTACATGGCAAGCATGTTAATAATTGAAATGGTTTATTGTGTTACAGTTGTCAGAGGAGCTGGAGAAAGAGGAGGAAAAAAAAATGCAGCACTGCAGAATTAAGCCGATAATCTGTTGCAGTGGATTTCCAAACATAACCATGACATCCTGGAACAGATCATAGAAACAGAAGATGAATGCTGAGGTTTTTAACAGATGAAATGCTGCAGTAATTTTGGTGTCTTCTCCATTATTCCTTGTAGTCTTTATGAAGTCATAAACTGGATAATAATGAAGGTGACTCAATCTGAAATTACAAGACCTTCATTTCCATCTTTAATGGATCTTGTGTTCAGAATATTATTATTTAGCGAAGTTCAGTTAAACAGCTTCTGTAACCAGTTTTGATAAGTTGGTATTGATTTTTAATGCGTAATTCAGGTTCTGTTACATGCAGTATCTTCATCTGCTGATTCTGGCTAGCATATTCTACAGCTACATTTGCTTATAACAGTGTACTAGATTGGCAAAGAGGTATTAGTAACCTGTTATATAATGGGATCTGCATTCATCTTACCCCCAGTTAGAAGAGAGCTTTTCAGAAAAGTAAAACCTAAGTCTTTACCCTCCTCTGTTTTCTTACTTCTACTGTGATTCAAATAATCACATTTCAATATTATAACAAGTGTTAAGCTCTGGGCCAGGTTGGAAATGAAATCAATTTTTGGTACTACTTGCTGTTGACAAGGTTAAGCCTTATGAAAATATGGTGTGTGTCTCTGACAATGCATGGGGCATCTAAAATGATCATCAATAATTTACATACTGAATTTATATATTGGTGGATGGTAAAAACTTGAGGTATGTCTATGTATATATGTGTATACATGCACACATATACAGGAATCGATCAACTTTTTACCATCCAAATGCATATAGGTATTTATTAATAAAAGCTGGGACTCATAAATATATCAAGATAAGAAAGCTGTGAATACAGTATATGCATTAGGCCTCCTATAAATGAAGGACCATTTGTCATTATTTTCTATATTGAGCAAACAGCCTCGGACATGGATTCCAATGAAGTTTAGATGTTAAACAAGAAATTAAAAGATGTCTGTATCAACAAAGAATTTCAAATAAAGATGAATAATTTAAAGCACATGTTAGGAAAAAGAAAAAAATCTGAAGTTATTATATGTAGTGATGAGACACAAATGAGAGTTAAATCTCTACCATTCCCTCAAAGAGAGAATCCTTACAATTTAATATCCATTTTCAGTCTGGCAAACATGTGCAAATGTTCATTTGTTTTATTGACGTATCTCTCTTTTTGTCATTTTTTATACTGGCATGAGTGGCAATTGAATATTTGCATTATTAAAGGACAAACAATGAATTTAAGCATGGGTGGCCTTAATTCTTAGATTTTCTTTGCTGCTGTAAAAAAGGATTCTAAAGTGGTTATTCCTCAAGTGTTGCACTGAATTTAGAAAAATATTATTTTTTGAAATGTTGGTGCAATTATCCCTGAAGTAACATCCCATGTGAGCCATACCTCTATTAGCCCCTTTAAAATGATTGTCTAGAAAACAGTATTTTATTTAATTGTACCATCATTTTTGGTGCAAATAAACAGTAAGTAAATCAAGCAAGCGTCCTTCTTGATGTCATCTTCAGTAAATAGAATAAAATGTTTAGAATTAATATAGCATAGGTAATCCAAATTCATTCATGTTTAAAAAGTTTGTCCTTTAACAATTAATGGAATTTTAGATCTTTGTTTTCAAAACAGCAAAGCTCCTGGGAGTTATTTAGCACATATGACAAATGTTGCACTTGCAAACTCAGACAACAAAACTAGTTTCTTGTGATGAACTTGTTGTCATAGTAAGGGACATCTCTCTGCGTCTCTTACAGTCAGGTCTTTACCTTAACTCTGCAACTGAATACTTGAAGTAGGAAACAAACTATGGGAAAATAGGGTCATAAAACAAAACTGTGTAGTTAGGTATTTCTATGTATGTGCCAATTTTGTCACAGACATTATTTTAAGAGCACTTTTTACTCCACTCATGTTGTGAGAGTATTGATCTAAACTTTTATCAGGGGCTATGAGTGAGTCCCTAAGTGTCTAATTTTTTTTTTCATTTCATGTGATATCTATGATGTTTGGAGAAAAAAAATCTTTTCATATACTGAAATAGAATCTCGGGGTTTACAATAAACACTGTGATGTTGGGAAAATATTTTATTTGAGCAATGTTTAGTAGTCCCACTCTACCTTCTAAATGTAATGAATTAAACCAACTTTTGGCTAACATTTAAGAGAAATCATTATTTTAGTGTGGAATCAGGCTTGTACTGCACATTGTTTCTTTCATTTAAATGTACAGTATGAATTTTGTATTTAATGAATTTTGTGTACCTAGTATGCACGTAACAGCATATTGACTTTCATTTGAAAGTGGGTATAAATGTCCTTTTTCAGCAGTGTTTATGAAAAGACCTCAGATGTGTTGACAAACTATATCTGCAGTGTGTGTGGGGGGTCGGGGTTGGTTTTGTTTTTTTGTGTAGAGCGATGTTTGAATGTGATGTTCTGCAGCAATGGGTCAGTATTCTCTATTTACCTTAAACACTCATTTGATAGTGCTTCATGTAATAATTTCCTCAAGTGAGTGGCATGTTCTGGATTGTGATATTGATATGTGGTTAAGGACATTGATATGAAACTAAGGAATCCTTAGAAATTACCAGTGGGCATGTATTAGACAGTCATTGTAACTTAATGTTTAGTAAAAGTGTGAACTACCAGGGTATTTAGAGATCATAACATTATTATCATGTGTATGGGAAGTACTTGTTGACCAGTTTGTTTCTATTCATCAAATAAACTGTTTCTTTCTGAAATCAGTATAGTGTCATTAAAACTATATTTAATGACTATAAACAAATATAAGATGTTTTCCACATGGTAAATTCATCACACTCCTTATTTCGCTAATTGCTACCATTCAAAGTGATTTATCTTCCTGTTACGGTTACACAAACTGTTTCAAAACTGATAAAAAGGAAATTGCCTCTTAGGTCCCAGACTCACAAACGCTCACCAGAGTAACTTTACTTATGTGAGGTGAGTCACGTTCCCCAAGCGAGGAAGTGTTTTCAGAATCAAGGACTTAGTGAGCAATATACTCCTTGAGTGGTTTTCTAAAACATAATATTTTGTGTGACCCTATATAATTGCATAGAAAATTACATTTTGTTTATATACTTTACTGACCAAGAGCCATAAGGTGTGAAATTCTCTGCACAGTCAGCTCCTTTTTCAGCTGCCTGGTAAGTTGTTCACCTTTTCCATTATGTTCATTTTTTTAGAAAAGGAACTTTTGTTGGACAGGAATTTCTTACCTCATAGAACTCCCTAGATCAACTCAATGCACACGTTGCAGAAGAATAAGAGGTAAGTAAGCATGCATTTAGGCTAGGCTATTTGAAAACATGGTCTGTTTCTTTACCCTCTAAATTAGTCCTCATAGTAAGAGCAATATAAAGATATATAATACTGTATTTACATGAGATATTAAGTTGCACTATTAATTACATGTAAATGATTTTTTATTACATATTTTATTTATGCCTCCCCAGCTTGGCATTGTAACACTATAAACTGAATATTGATGGCTCATAACATCTTCTTTCTGAACCAACTGTAATGATTCATAATTGCTTTTCTCTTTCTTCAGACAACACGTGTGGTGCATCAGAATTCATTCTGCAACACAGCAATGTTCATTCTTAATTCTGCTTTCATAGTAAATCACTACTTGCTTTTAGGAGCATGTCCTGTTTCTTCCCCATCTTGGACAAAGCAGAATCAGGTGGTTTTATGGCTTGGTTGTGCAGAAGGAGGTGATGGATTTGGGGGCCCATGAGGGAGGTTTTTTCTTAGAGGGCTTCTCCTTTGCCTCTGCTGGAGAGGAATTTGAGGGCATGCGCAGATATGTGGAAAGGCCACTGGATCTGTGTCTCTGCCAAGCAGCTCAAAGGTGGAGCAGTGTTACAGCTCTGAGGCTGAGTAAGCCCAAGAGGGGCTCACTGCTCAATGCTACTGTGTAGCCTGGATGAAGCCAACTGATGGACTGTAGAATTTCCAGTTCATGTCCTTGTTGCTTGTGCTGTGCTTTGAGAACAGGATTTGGCCCTGAAAGATACCTGGTAATCCAGGGTTTCCCAAACTGGGGGCCGTGTCCCCCTGGAGGGACGTGAAGCAATTCCAGGGGGGTTGCGTGGTGAGCCCACCCCCACCTGAAGAAAGAGACAGCCTTTGCTTCCGGCTCACAGCTCCTGCCATTTTACGTGGGTGACCTGACGCAGCCGCTAAAAAAAGCAGGCAGCTGGTGAAGACCCATGTGAAGCTAGCTGCCTTCTGCAAAGATGAAGAGTTTGGACTGGGGGGAGGAGGAGAATGGAGTTAGTCGGTGGGCTGGGAGTGCCTGGCTCAGGTGAGGGAGATGGGGATGGGGTAAGAATGGGGGGCTTGTGGTGCCTGGTTTTGTGGAATGGGAGGGGTTTGGGTGGGCAGCTTGCAGGGCTTGGGTGGCCCGCCATCTTCTGGGACTCAACGATGCTTGGGCACCATGCTCCGGCATCGCAGGGTTCAGGCAGCTTGGGCTGGCATCTGGCCCCAGCAGCATAGGGCTTGGGTGGCTTGGGCTGGCAGGCAGGTGGCTGGCCCCAGCAACTTGGGGCTTGGGTGGCTGGCCCCAGCAGTGTGAGGCTTGGGCAGCTTGGGATGGCAGTCGGGCGGCTAGCCCTGGCAGCATGGGGCTTGGGTGGGCAGCTCAGGCAGCTGGTCTGCAGCTAGGGTGGGCAGCTGGTAGGCGGATGGCTGGCCCAGGTGGCGCGCGGCTCAGGCAGGTGTTGGGCTGGCAGGAGGCTGGCCCGGGTGGCTGGTGGGCAGGTGGGTGACTGGCCTGAGTGGCGCGGGGCTCAGATGGGTGGCTCTGGCAGCACAGGTCTCAGGTGGGTGGGTGGCTGTCACAGACAGTTCCGGCAACTGGCACGGGGCTCAGGTAGCTGGCCAGCTGGGGCTTCACCAGGCACCTTCAGGGGGCCAAGAAAAACTATTTTTGTTTATTTTTAATTTTAAAAAACATTTTTATGTCAAATGTTTGTGTTTATTTTAAATTACTTTTTGAATTTTTGTTGAAATGGGGGTTGGATGATGGTAAAGAAGAGGCGGGGTGGCATGAGGGTTTCTCAAAAATCAAAAGGGGGGCGTGATGCCAAAAAGTTCGGGGACCATGGAGGTAAGCTATGTAAAGTGCATCCTGTCTGTCACAAGAACCTATCAGGAAATGTGAAATGTAATGTTTTATAATTACACACATTTGTTTCCATTAATTTCAGATTTAGGGATCACTCCTCTACTCCAACTTTGGAAAAGGGCAGGACAAGAACCACTTGACATTCAAATCAAGAGAAGAAAGTGGAAATGGCTAGGCCACACTTTCAGAAAACCATCCTCCAGCATAGTCCATAAAGCTCTCCCATGGAACTGGCAGAGAAAACATAAAAGACGAAGACCTCAGACAAAGTGGAGAAGATCTGCTGAGATTTAAGAACAACTGGGTACTCCTGGGGTCAGCTAGAAGTTTTGTCTCAAGACGGAGTGAAGTGGAGGAGACTTGTAGATGACGTGTGCTCCACTCGAAGTACAAGGGTTTAAGTCAAGTAAGTCAAGTCTATACTCCAAAAAATAAAACTTAAAAAGCAATACACAGACTAGTCTGCTGCTTTACCCCCTTCTTTAAGCAAAGCCAGTTCTTCCCTCGAAAGCAGTAGTGGGTGACCTGTGGCCCATCAGGGGCAGCCTGCAAGACATTTTGTTTACCATGCCCATACACAGGGTTACCAGTTTTTGCTGGTTTTAATTCATTGTGGGTTTTGTTTGTTTGTTTGTTTGTTTGTTTGTTTGACCAATGGCAAAGCAAGGGCATGCAAAGTGTGGTTCATGCTGATTGGACAAAACATGGACTGTAAAAGCCATGGGTTCACTCTGTGTCCAGTCAAAGCACTGCTACGGTTCATTCGTCACACTCTGAAAATATGTAGTATGTGAGCACAGTTAGCAAAACTGCTTATTCCAGGAGACCATCTTGGTTATGACAATCTTGGAGCCCCATGAGATGGAGGGCCACTCATGCTGCCCACTTACTAACCTACGTTGCCCATTGCTGCTCTAAACAACAAAACAACATGCTCCTATGGAAGTTAGCTGGGGTCCTGCACACGTCCCAGAACAGAAAGTGACTCAGAGACAAGAAAGGCTATATCGTGATGTGGGATACTGTCTGTATTTTACTGCAGGGGGCTTGATCTAATTCTACACATTCAGCAGAGCAATGAATGAGTTTGTCAGGGCTTCTTGAACAAATGGCAAACTTCCATCTCCAAGCAATGTAGCCTGCCATGAGGCTACATATTTGTTTATTCCAAATGGGCCCTGATGCTGCAATGAAGTGCCACAGAAACAGATGTCCACCCACATGAATTTAATTGCAGGAAAAGGACTTGTTTTGTTGTTTTTATATTCTCTCTGCCTTTCCTCTTTGACCTATATTAGCTACCACAGCACAAAAATGTCACTCATATGAGGGACACTATAAATGTTAGTTACACCTAAATAGTTTGTGTCATCTATAAATGCAGCCTAATCAATGTAGATAATAATTAAACTGTATACTAGGTTTTGCAATATAGAAGAGCACATATTCGTGCACACTATAACCTATGTATCCAAAGATCTTTGGCAAAGCCTGAAACCTTTGGATAAACACAGTTTCAGATGAAGCGGGAAGCCAGCTGCACAGCTGTAAAAAGACTGTGCTCTGGGTCTCTACCCAAGAGAAGCCAGTGCACTCCAGATGTTCTGGCAGCTGTAAACTCTTCCAGGTCCTCCATCTCTGGGCTCAGTGAAGAGCAGCCAGCAAACTCCAGATGAGCCAGCCAGCTAAGAGGGCTATGGGAGGCAGTGAAGAGAAACTAGACGGCTCCAGAAAGTAGTGAAGTGATGCTAGATGACTTAGAATTACTTGTCCAACTGTAAAAACGGTGGTACAACCTGAGGAACATAACTGCTGATCTATGATTAAACAAAATTCAGGTAAGTATTTGTCTTTTGTGTATATGAGAGGAAACATACACATAGAATATGCCACAGTGAGGCATATTTGATTTTTTCATTTATGTATATTTTGCATAAATGTGAGTTACCCAAGTCTTGCCAAATATGTGGCAATAAAAATATTGCACATCACCTATTTTACATGGGACATGAGTTTGCTTTTGTCTTTTTAATACCTTTTTAAATAAATGATGCCACTTGTATCGGTGAATCCACATGTGTGTGCATGCACACACACACACACTAAGTAGAGAGAAATTGTGGAATTACACTCATGCTAATTCTGCACTTATCCACTAAAATACTTGCTGGGGGTTCTCAGTTATTTTTTTCATTTCAAACATCAAAAATCACTAGTCTAGTTTAGGTGCTGAAATAGGTTCCCCCCCTATTTTTTTCCATCTATGAGCAGAAAAAATGTTGTTATGTGCATCAAGGCATACGGGGATATGCACCACTTTTGGAAGCACATGCTGCTGCCTATGGGCTCTCTGCTAAGCAGCTGGGCAGCACCTAAATGACTCCTGGGCAGCTGCCCAAATGCTCAGCTTACGGGGAACACTCGTGCTGATGTCTGAAGATGTGGCTCCCCATATGCATTTATTTATGGTGTTTACATTTAACTTAATTTTAATTTGTGTATTTTTAACATAAGTGGCCATATTTTATCTGCGAGCAAAACCATAGGCCATAAAAGCAGAGAAGAAATCTGCACCTGGTATGAAAAATGGTCCATATTATGAGCCCACTGAAAAGTGACAAAGTTGATGCGTGGCAGAGAGGGACCTTGTTATTTAAAGTATATATATCCAAAAAAACCTGTTGGAACCAAGCCATTTGCTACCCTCCACATCCCTCAGCTCCCATGTTTTAGCCCTACTTGTGGCTCAGGTATGCGAAGGCATGTGTTGTGCCCAAGACTGTTGTCAGTCAGGATAAGAATATTCACTAGGGGCTTAATCCAGAGGACATTTTTGCCAACGGAAACACTCCATCTAGCTTTGGATCAGCCCCTGCTACCACTTTTGGTCATGGAGGAATGAAAGGGGCAATATTATTTCCCCCTTATTGGTCAGAATTTGGCCCATAATGCATTGAGACATACTCAGTTTACCAAGTGCTGATCTCTTAGGAAAGAAAATGAATCCATCCCTTTGTGGCTTCGTATGGAAATTAATGTACAGATACCTTTTTTATAGGTTTGCTGATTGCATTTTTGGAGATCAGTACAGGTTGACCCTCTCTAGTCACGAGCCCTCAGGACCTGACTGGTGGTGAATGAGAGCATTGGCTGGACCATGGGAGGTCAATATTGTCCAGCAGCATTAACATTTCCACTGCTCACTGGGCTTTTAGTAGACATTTAGGAGTAAATTACAGCTAAATAAAAGAAGTGAGAGCCAGGACTGTAAACAAACTTTATGGGACCATGGGTACCTGGCCACACACATGAGAAGTGATCCTCCAATTAATTGAAATCATGCCAGATTACAGATATTGCCAGATAAGAGAGTGCTGAATTAGAGAGATTCAACCTGCACTCCACCACTGTCAGTGAGTATAATCTCCCATTTAATTCTCTCCAAATTATAAGAATTTGTGCAGCATTATGCTATACTATTTTGTAGGTCTGAGTAAGTTTCATTCAGTATGAATGTGTTTGATTCTTTATTAATGCTGTTAGTTCAGGAGTTTGCAACCAAAATAGCAAGAAGAGCCATTTTTTTCAAATTCAGCTACAAAATCAATACTTCAAAAGCCATAATGTATGTGAATATGAGACAGTCTTTAAAAAATAACATCAAACCATATTTTTTGCAACCCCTATTTTAAGAATAGTACACACACAATGATTTGTACCAGTTAGAAAGCTTAAGTTACTTTCATACCTGGAATGGAGAACAAATGAGGACAAGGAAAACTTTGCGCCTTTTCTTAAGCAGCAAAGAGAGTGTTCACATCAAGCCTCCATGCCCCCACTCCCAGGCTCCCCTCCCCGCAGCCCCCAACCTCCTCCAATCTCCAGGCTTTAGCTGCCTCAGCCCTCAACCCCCAAATCTGCCCCCATCCCCAAGCTTTACACCCATCCCTCAAACTTACACCCTCATCCTCAAGTGTAACCCCTCCCAGTGCCAAACCCATCCCCCTATCCCCAGGATTAACTCACCTCAGCTGATGAGCTCCTCCATCTGCATGCCCTGCCGCTACTCCTCTGCAGCTGCTGCCTCTTTTTCAGTGGAGCTATGTGGCTCCAGTAGGGGCAGACTTGGCCACCCCTCCCCCAGCTCTCCTGCAGGCCTAGCACTTCCCCCACCTACAGCACGGGCATCTCCCTGCCCTGCTGCCACTGCAATAATGGAACTAAATCTACTTCGTTTGATGGCTGGATCCCTCCTGCCGGACATTAAACCAAGTAAATTTAGTTCCATTATTGCAGCAGCAGCAGGGCAGGAAGCCACATAACAAGTCAGCAGCAGCAGTGCCCAGAGCCACAAATGACTCCTTAAAGAGTTGCATGCGGCTTTGGAGCCGCAGGTTGTTGACCCCTGAGTTAGGTCAACAAATTACATATAGTGTGTCTGACTTCTAAAACTTAACAACATGATACAAATATTTCCTGACTCAGAAATCACTGTTGAATCAATGTGTTATTACCTGCCCCAATTAAAAAAAAAAAAAAAGAATAAAGTCTCAGGTCTTTCCAGATGATTAGTTCCTGGTAGAACTGTTCCAGTTCTGATAGTATTTACCACATAAGAATTATGCTTACTCATGTTAAACAAAACTAGTCCCCATATCTGAACAGGGAAGGTTATAAATCTCCCTGGTGAATGTTGCCTGTGACAGGGAAGGAAAGACTTGCATAATTAGCACTTGTACTTCCTCAGAGAACATGAGCTCAAGTCGAAAGCAAGGAGTTTGGTTAATAAAACACTGGGGCTTGAAAAATACAGGAAAAGACCTGACCAGCTCATAGGCTTTAAAAAAAAAAAAGTGTTTTTGCTTAAAAAAATAGTGGCAAACAGGACGTTAGTGGAAGTTTCTTGTAAGGTTTCCAATACAGAGCAGGAATTCTCCATTGTTCTTCAACGACTGGTAAGTAATTCATGGTAGAGTTAACTGAGAATCTTTACTCTCTTTCCTACGTCTGGAACTAAAATTTACTCAGAGCTGGGTCAGGAAATGGAATTTTTGGCCTGTGGAAAAGACCAATATTTCAGATTTTTTCCCCACATCACAAACTCAGCTGAAAAGTCCAAATTCCAAAATATGTTTTGGAGTAGTAATTATGAAATATTTCAGGTCAGAAACAACAAAGCAACCTTATTAAAACAGTGCTTTGATAATGTCAAAACATCATAATTTCCAATATTACATTTAGTATTGTAATACAGATAAAAGGTTAAATAAAATAAAAGTTGAAACAAAACAATCCAAACAAAATGAGAAAGTCAACACACACTAGGAAGTTGATACATACTCTATTTTTATTTTAAATTGTTTTGAAATTTTTCTGTCAAAAATTTAGTCAAGTCAACAAATTCCCCTGAAACATTATGATTTAAAGACATTTCCTGATAGAAAACTGTTGTGTTGAAAAATTGTAACTAGCTCTAAAACATATCTTATCCAATTCTGAAAGAGTGCAGTATGCTGAAATTATTTATCTTACAGTTCAGTTGGTTGCAAGAGGTGTTATTCTGGTCTGTAACCTTCAAATAAATTATATTAATTTAAAGGACAGACTCTGAGAAGCATCTTAACTTCATGAGTAACCCTACTGAAATCAATGGGACTATTCATAGAATTAAGGTATTTCTCATATAAGTATGGGTCTGAGAACTTGGCTTTTAAAAAGCATGTTTTTTGTAGCTACATACTGAGGGCCCACTTGAATTACTCATATGAGTAAAATTACTCACACCTACATATGTTTGCAAGATTGGAGCCTACAACTCTGCTGTAACTTGTGCAGGATTACAAAAGTGCCCGTGAGGATACTAATAACTTTTATGATAATATTTGTCTAAATTGTTCAGACCATGTACCCCATGTGGAAGGATCCATTTAAAAAAAATCTGTTGCATTGCATGGCCATGGTACTAGTCAGCATTGTGGTTATACACTAGCCACTTGGGCATAAAGGAATGATATTTTTCATCCCTTCATAACTTTCTAGCCAGTTTAGAGTTCTCAGGTTAAAGTCCCTCACTTGAAGATGTCATATCCATCCTTTACAAGCTTTCTGCAGGAGACCCATGAAGATCTTTTGCTTCTTTTGGCTCCTCTGCATTGCTCCCCAGAGAATGACAGTGGGCTCCAGGAGGTACCTAAGATGAGAGAGCTTTTGTAATTAAATACACCCCTTTTAAAACAGATATAGAAGCCTACCCTATGAAGTGGCTAGTGAACTGACACTACGTCCACTGAATGTAAAGGGTGTTAAGGATGCTTAGCACCTTGAAAGACTGGGCCCTAATAAGGAACCTTGTTCGATGTTCGTTCAAGAATCATTAGGGCCTAATTATTAGGGTTCCAGCTACCTCATGCATAATGGAATCTGAAAAGAAATTACTTTTGTACTAATTCTTCAATGAGTTCAATGTTCTAATTATTTAGATATGAGGATTACTTTGCCTTTTCAGCTCTCTAATTTTTAAAAAGTACTAATTGTGACACATTTGGCCCTGCATGTTTACTATACTCATATTACTAAGGAGAAATTGTTTGTAAATTTGATAAACATTGATTTCACTGTATACACACACATAAACTGATGAAAAATATTGTCTTTGAAGATAATTGAAATTTACAGATAGGCAAGATAAGAAAAATTCTGTCTGAAAACTTATCATTTGATTTAAAGATACTTACTTTGGATTTTGATATGTGATGTGGATAATTTGTTTTAATACTTATAAAGCATTAACTTTTTGAATCAGCGTTTCTACAGTCATTAAATAATTGTCTGACCAACCCAAAATTTTGTGAAACTGTAAAAATTTTAAGCAATAAAATTTAAAAATGCTTAAAATAAGCATTGATATTGTGCCAGAATGATTAAAAATTCAATTTCTGACAAGCCTAAATACTCTGTATTAAAAAGGCATTTTATAATAACCTGTCACTTCTTGACATTTTATCCCATTGTGATAAGAACATAGTTTATTTAAAGTCAAAGACGTAGACGTAGAGTCTGGAAAGAAGGTAAATAATTATTTAATTTCGGCAGAACTGATCAACCCAATCATGCATGATGCCTTGATGTATGACAGCCTGATGCTGTTATGCAGTTCAAACATGTGCAGACTAGGAAGTCTCTCAGTTTTAAAAATCTGATCTTTATGTTTTGAAAAACTGTATCCTATCTGCATAACCAAAGCATTTGAAAACATCTTATGCAATCCATGTGTTCAAAATAGATGATAGATGAAGAAGTCTTAATGTTATGCATAGCCTATTTGCACCACAGGAATTAATACGCAAAAACATTTGGCTTTTTTCAGTGCAGATTCAAGGTGCGATTACATGACAAAGACAATATTAACATTTTTATGATTAAATACAGGCTATCTAGCTAAAATGAATGCCACATTTATAGGGAGTATGTGCTTTTTTAAAACAAATATTTTGAAAAACCTGATTTTACTTTGAATTGGCTTTAAAATCCTATCCAGATAAATTCAACAAAGAATTTTAAATGTAAATATATTTTTAAAAGTAACACACTATGTGAAAATGGTAGGTACTTACATACTTTATTAATTCAACTGAGTAAAACATAAGATTGGACAGCTTCTTTTAGATCAATGGTGTCCAACAGGATTTTCATGATTGCCACAGCCCCCCCCCCACCACCCCCAAGACCCCACACAGTCAGGCAGCCCCTACTATGCATGCTGCCAGTGGCTCACCAGAGCAACCATGCCTCTGGAACTGCCAGGCCTATGGCTGGTGCTGCAGCTGGAGCCACAGCTAGAGCCACACCAGCCACACCAGGCTAGAGCAGCTGCCATCACTGCCATCATGCACTTTTCCCACAAAGTGGTGCAGCACGTGCACAGAACAGGCAGAGGGCAGGTGGAGGACACTCCATTCACCACACTGCAGCGTCCCATTTGCCACATGTGGCAAATGGAAAGTGTATTGGACATCATGGGCATTAGATGATTGTTTATGAATAGGCAACTTCTTACCCAAAAGCCAAATAACATAATCATTTACTCATGGGCCATATTCAGCTCTGTGCAGCCTAATCTGTGAATTTATACACCCTAACCTGTGAAGTTAACAGCACTGTCCTCCCCCTGCTCCGAGAGTTCCAACAGCGATTATACACACTTGAGGTCATGACAAAATAATAATCGCAAGTCAATGTTCAACTTATATTTTACATGTGGCATTCCTCCCGTTACCCAAAACTAGTCTGGTATCAGATACAAGGCTGGCAATATTTAGTCCTCAATTAAACACAAGTCTAAGGTCTAGTACAGGGATGTGCAACCTTTACAAGGCGGAGTGTCTAAATTTGACCTTTTAACCTCTATGTATGAGCTGAGTGCCAGTGATACTTTTAAAAGTTGCTAATAGGCCTACTTACAGCACTTTCATTAATAAATATATAAAGATGCAAAGTTTTGCTGTTTAAGTGGTGGGTGGTAACTTCAGCTGGTGTTTTGTTAATTCACAGGTTTAAGCTCTTAGCTGCATGAGGGAGAAGGGGCAGGTCTTAGCTCCTGCCTCGCGTGCAGATAAAAATTGGCTCACGTGCTGCTTTTGGCACCTGTGCTGGGGTTGCTGACCCCAGTCTAGTATTTCAAATGAGTGTCCCAACTAGCCATTGGCACATACAGCAGTGAGAAAGTACTGAAGTATCAGGTATTAAGTTGGTGTATAGAAAAGCTATGTTAAGTAATTTGTAGCATTTTTAAAATGTATTGTATCAGAGGGGTAGCCGTGTTAGTCTGTCTGCAAAAACAACAAGAAGTCCTGTGGCACTTTATAAATTAACAGATGATTTGGAGCATAAGCTTTCGTGGGCAAAGACCTGCTTTGTCAGATGCAATGTAGTGGACATTCCAGAGGCAGCTGTAATTATGCGGGTTCATGAAAAGGAAGGAGTCCCAGTCAAGAGGAAGGCCAGAGCTGACAAGGTCAATTCAGTCAGGGAGTATGTAGCTCACTTCCAGCAGTTTATGTGGAGGTGTCAAATGTAATGATTATATTCTTTATTTCATCCAATGAGACCCGTGCAATGGGATTTAGAGCAGTCACATCACCTGTCTAAGAAAGAGGAAGGATATAACAAATACGCTAATAAAATATTTTAATACTTTGTAACACTTTACTTGAGACTTGACAGTGTAGTATGGACAGAGAACTCACTCATGGCCAGGCCTCTCACAAGTAACACGACTACCCCAAACGTGTGTTGGTTAACCTTTGCACCATAGTATTATATAGGCTTTTTGTACATGGGAGATGTAGACAGATTGATGGCAACCGAACTCCCTCTCCACCTATTTTCTGTTTTCTCTCATCTGTTCTCCTCCCTCTTCCTCTTTTCCCTTTTCTGCTTCCCTGTGGATATCTTATTATTTATAGATGGGACTAAGATAATAGACAATCCAACCTTTGCTTTTCACCTTTCCCTATTTTCCTCTTCTGTGTATTTGTCCTCCTCAAGTCAACTAAAGAAAGCAATAGGTACCCTCAAAACTAGATAATGCATTAGCTGCTGGCATTCAACCATATCTTAATTAATTGAAAAATGTAGCCCATCAGGGGAAGGAAACAAACAAACAAAAAAAAAGAAAGAAAGCCTGTTACTTATCATGCGTGAAATCCTGGCTTCATTTACAGGAATGAGAGTTTTATTGCTGACTCTATCCAAGATAAGAATTCACACCATAAGTATTTCAGCCAATGGTAATGTCACCTAGACATGCTACCATACAACCACTCAGAGTTCTGGAAGGAAGTGCTGTGTGAGGATCACACAAAAACTAGCAAGGGAGAGAGCTGGCTAAGTGCATGAATGTTGCTAAATTGGCAACCCACAATGAAGACAGTTCCATTTACTACAACAGGGCAATTATTATCCTATAGGTGAGTGTCTGTGACTGTAGTTGTTACTTTGCTGGCCTATTTTCTGATTATGACTATGGTGCACCTGCAAAGCTTTGAATGAAGGGTTGCTACAGAAGAATGTTCAGCTGGAAGAAAAGTTGTAATGATGATATAGATGCCAGTGGCCTGTGCTCAGGCGATTACAACAGTAGTCTGAAGGAATGTGTTGGGTAGAGGTGAGTGCCTGTTGCTGCTACAGAAAGAAGCAACTTTATGAATGAGCTGGAGTCCTGTATAGTTGCGAATGGAGTTCTAACCTTATTGGGTCTGTGATTATAACACCACCACATCAGAATCTAAACGGTTGTTTTCCTCCCTCATACACACAGGAACTGGATTTTGGTATCTATACATAAAGAGGAAGACTGACTGGACAGTTGCCTTACCCCAACGGCCCTCACACACTTTGTTAGCAATACCCATCTGGGACCATCAAGAGAAAATTTTCAATTATAGTGCTGCTCAAAGTTCAGTTGGACTTCTCCCAGACATTCAGAAAGAAACACAAGAAACAAGGCATATGCTTCTCATAGATGGCATCTTTGTTAACTAAGCTCCAGCAACGAATCAGCAATAATTCATACAGCGCTGTTCTGGGTGTGGGATGACGCACAGCTTGGAGGGAAGAGCTTATGTGCCCTCCTCTCTCGCGTGTGAAAGCCAATGGGCTGCTGATGCACTCTTTGACCAGCTTGTCAGATAGCTTGATGTGCAACAACATACGATAAATATTTTCATAGATTAGTGGTAACCTTCCATTGTGTCTAAGCAGCACAGTGAAGCAGATCTTACAGCAGAGCATCCCTGGAAGCAAAATATTTTACATACTGTTATTAGCAGCATTTGTGTTTGTATTATATTGCATAGGAGTGCTAGCCCATAACGAGACCTCCTCGTGCTAGGGTTTACAAACAAAGAACTTGCAATCTAATATCACACTTCCAAACTATGGGTCAGAATCTCTGACCTGGAGCAGCCAGTTAATACAGCACTGACAATGTAATTTGGCCTTAATGCCTCTTTACCCAGACCTTTGTAAAGGTGATCCTCAGCTGGTATACAAGTAGCACAGGGGCTCCTGCCCTGCTCCTTGAATTTCTGATATAATCATGAAAAGAAAGCACAAGTGGAATAAAGAGGACATGGGTGAGATCACATCACACCCTGCCAATAATCAGCCTCATTTTTGCCACCGAGCATAAGTTACAGCAATCTTCAGGGTGCTCTGATGAAACACAGGGAGCCCAGACATATAAACAGCTGCAACAGAGTCAGAGAAATACACTGTTGGAAGAGACAGCAAGAGATCGTCCAGTCTAACCCCGCACTGCATTACCAAGTATACTTATCTGTCCCTGAACAGTATTTATCTATCCTCCAATGATAGTAATACCACAATTTCCCTTGGAAACCTGTTCCAGAGCTTAACTATTCTTATAGTTTTAAGAAAAAAAAAAAGTGTTCCTAAGAGTTCAGTCTCACTTGCTGCAAATTTAGCCCACTCCTTCTTGCCCCACCTTCAGAAGACATAAAGAACAATTGTTCCCCATCTTCTTTATAACAGCAGTTAGTATCATGGAAGGCTATCAGACTCCCCTCTCTCTTTTCTTGAGACCAAACCCAATCTATTTCTCAGAGGTCAGTTGTTCTAAACCTTTTGTCATTTTTGTTTTGTTTTTGTGGGGGAGTGGTATTTTTGTTTTTGTTTTTGGTTTCAGGGTTCTTTTGGCTCTCCTCTTGCCTCTCTCAAATTTGTCCCCCTCTTTCTTACAGTGTGGTACCCAGAACCGGACAGAGTACTCCAGAGTAGAGAGGAGGACAGTTTCTGGGGTGGCCATCCCAGGTCCCTTGCCTTGGGGTACCCCATGGTGGCCACCTGAGCTGTTCTCTGGATGGGTCCCAGAGCAGTCTGAGGTATCACCTAGGGGCGTGGCACAGGATTGCAGCAAGGGTCAGCCTCGCCACACACTCTGTGGCAGCAAGAGCTGTAGTGGTTCAGCAGCCTGCTCAACTATACTCTGCTGCCCTCTCCCAACCTGCTGAGCTTGGCTTCACCATGGTCCCCCGGTTATCCCTTGCATAGGAATCACAAATCTGTCTCATGTTACTTTCCCCCTGAATAAAAATTGAATTTTAAGCCACATGTGCACGCCTTGTCACTGATCAGCAGTCCTGGCAGCTCACCTGTTCATTCCATGTCTGAGGATCAGGGCCTGTGCATTCTGTTTATACAGCTTGAGACAAGAAATGAGTTGATTTAACACACACTCATATTTTAATTGTTATACATTTAAGAAGACAATTAATATACGAACATACCAAAATTGAGTAGTTGTGAGACTTTATTACAAGAATAAATATAAATAAAATATATGTCCGTAACCCAAGATTCAATCTTTATCCTTCATTATTTCCATCCCTAAATGTTAAAAAATCATGAATCAAGCCCCCTTCCTGGGAAAAACAGTCCTGAGATTGGCTTAAAAAATCAGGAGATCTACCTAAAATACATGATACAGTCTTATCTGTTGGATTCTCTTTTTTTTTGCCTTCTAGTTTCTGAAATTTTAGGATGCTTCCACTTTTTCTTTTCAAAGCTCAGTGTGCAACTGAGAGGATTAGAAACATACTTTTTTTTAAAAAAAAAAAAAGCTGAACTTCTTATGCAATTTCTTTGTCAACAGCTGGGACTTTAGGACAAGTTCCAATTATTGCAAAACTTTAGATAAAATCATGAGAGTTGGCAATGCTGTTACCTCTCCACCTCAGGCAAGTTTGCAATTTTATTAGGGAGTGGAGAAGAGATGGGTGTTTGGTAGAAGAGGGAAATTCCACATATGGGGACATGGGAAAGATATATACTTTAGAGAGGTTTTGTTTGTTTGCTGTTTTTTTCAATTGCAGCTATTTGAAAGTGCTTAGGAGTTTGGAATGTTAAACGTCATCCCTGGGGCAGAAGAATTAGGGAGCAGAGTGCAGGTGAAGCTATTTTATCACACCTTTCATCAGGACATCACAAAGCACTTTTCAAAGGACTCTCCATTTTGCAGATGTGGAAACTGAGGCACAGAGTGGGAAACTGACTTGCCCAAGGTCAGTGAGGAAGTTAGCATTAGAACCCAGGCCTCTCCTAAACTGCAGTTCCTGATCTATTTACTAGGCAACTCTGCTGCTAGATAAGAGTGCAGGTGAAGAGGTCAAATGCTAAATGCTTTTTTTTTAAATCACCTGCCTATTCTCATTATAAGCTATGGCCCTGATCCTGAGACTCCAGTATGAGTTCAGGACATGTTTTATATTCATGTTCAGTATGTTTGCAGGATGAGGCCTGTGATTTACAGGCTGAGTTATGTGCTTCCACATACACACAAGTTAAAATAATGTGCAATATATCTTTATAATACATACTCAACTATGGGCAATTTTGAAAAATCTAGCCCTCTTTTTCTAAAAAACAGCTGCCTGTTTGTAGATTGAGGAGAGATATCTCTATCACCCTCTAAATGGATCTTGCTTTTGGTGTATGGCCATAGGCCAAGGTGTCAGAATATAAATCATATGGAATTTCAAGTTGAAATGAACACACCAATGTATCCAGTATTCTGCTAGCATGAATTATACTGCACAGCTATGTAAGCGTATCTGCAAGATAAGAAATACCGTGTTTTCCATGCTAAAAATATTTAATCATATTACAGGCTCTATAATGGCACCAAGGCATTGGGAAAAGCAGTAACTGCTGTGTCCAGACTTGCCGATTGGGATATGCAATCATAGTTTTAGTCTTGATATAAATTATAATTAGCATTTTTTCTGCTACAAGCACTTTAATCACTAGCGGTAAGACATAGGGGAATGAGGGCTCTAGCCACTTAATAGCTCTGCTGGCCCTAAAACTGGAAAACAAAAGCTAGGGAGGCATGAGTGGCTGTAATGTTGTTTATACTTCTTTCCTCCCCCCAGCTGGTTTAAACAGCGAGAAGAAATTAACATTCTTAAACACTTGCAGGATGGTTGGCCGGTTGCCTCTTCTTTCCACCCCTCTGCCCCATGACTTGCAAACTCGGCCGTGATTTATAAATTCCCTGGGCAGAAATATGAGTTTGGCCACCCCTACCCCGCAAGACTTCCAGTAAGGAAACGGATTCCCTCTTGGCTTTGATTGCGGCTCAGCTGATGCAGAATATGGCCGCATGCTTGACGGCCCTGTCTGAAGCCTCTTCTGTCCCGTGACATATTCAATTACAAGATGATAAACACCACGCGGAAACCGAAACGTGAGAGCTTGGGGCTCTTGCTGAGTGTACTCTAGGCGATCCTGCTTGTTTGACTGCGCCCCCCCCCCCCCCCACTTTTACAGTTTTCTGCTATTCTTCACTAATTCTAGTGATTTGAGAAATGACCTTTAACCCAAGCAGTTTGCAGACTCCTGGAGGGGATAATAGAAATGCCACAGTCAAGCAAAGGCAATAAAATATTATTTACTAGGCATAAAACTAAGGTTGGTCTTCCTAAAAGGAACTAACAAACCCTTTGTCATCCCCCCCGCCCCGCTTGGACCTGGAAGTTTGGTGATCCATGTAATGTATAAAATCCGCATCTGAGTGTCTCCAGGAGGAACCAAAGCTCAAGTTGTGAATAGTGATTTGTTTACCAGGGCATATATATGGAGGGTTTTCATCGACTAGTATAAAATCCAAGTATTGCTATATTACACCGGAGGACTGTCTGTGTGTGTGAGAGAGAGAGAAAAAGGCTTCCGTAAAAGTTTTGGTTTTTTTTAAAGTCCCCCTTTAGCTGGGGACTTGTCTCTTTTTACTTCATTTGTTGAGGTTTAGTAGGGATACCGGATAAAAGAGAGGACATCCCCAAGAGGGTGTGTATCTGTACCTACCAACTCCCGTTGTATTAATGTGTTATATAACATCTCATTCTAGTACATTAACACAAAGTGGGTTGGTTGATACTACCGCTCAGGGGTGTCCTCTTTTTTTGAAAGGTCACATATGGTAACCCTAGGTTTAGTTCTTTGCTAGCGATGAAGGAGCGGCGTGGCTGTTCGAGGCACAGAGTCTGGTGTGCTGGATGAGAATAGACACATTCTTTGAACGCCTCACTTTTCTGTTAGATGTTGATTACCAGAGACTATCCTTGCAAATAACTGATTACACAGCCACTGAAGGTTATGAAGATGTCCCTAAAACCAGGGAGGGGTTGGCCAAATAACAGGAACAGCTAACAAGAAGAACAATAAATTGTGTTGATAACAGACCGCTCTCGGCTTCAGGTGCTTAGATAAGATTCAAGGTGGTTCGCAGTAATCTGAAATACTTTATTGTCCCTCAAACCGAAATCTATCGGAATAAAGGATCTCTGCTTTTTTTTTTACAGTCCTGTTTTATACAGTGGCCGTTTAATCATTCAGTCAGTGGCAAGCACAAAATAGGCCCCTATAAACTGAGTGCTGGTACGATTTTTACGTCCATTACAGATGCATCCCTTGTTTTGTGTCTAACCGCACCCTGAAACTTTCATTGCAGCTTCTAGTCCTTGTATGTGGAGTCTAAAAGTTGAACAGGGAGAGCCACCGAGGTTTAAAATCTCCCCCGCCCCTTGCCACTATCTTCCAGAGTTCAGTATGAAATAAAGGGGCTTTTCAGACGACTTTGATCCCATAGAATGTCTGATGTCAACAGAAACAACCACCAAAGGAGCGTCATAAAGGTTTTGAAAGGATTGTACACACGGGAGGGTTGTTTACTAAAAGAGCTGATAACTGAGAAGGAAAGGAATAAAAATAGCTTGCCATGTAACTTGTCCTGTTTACACTGTGACCTGGCACAAACAGCTGCCCCCCAGAAGCACCATTACTTTCCTGTCTTAGCGAGAGGGGATTCCATGGTCTAGGCTGTTTACCTGTGCTAGGAAAATTCTCTTCCCAAAGAGCAAAGGAGAGTTGTACTCACCTGGGGGAGGCATACTGTGAGGGTGTGTGTGAGAGAAACAGACTGACACTGCCCGGCCCTGAAAGAGTGTGCACGGGAGCGATGGAATCAGACCAGCTGAGATGTTGAACTCCCGAAGGGGTGTTACTTGCACTGGAATGACTTTGAAAGAGTGAATGCATTTATTGAAACTGGCGCTGCTTTCTCAGCACTGTTTGGCTTTCTCGGCGCTGCTTTGATAATGTGACACCCTCCCATCCCCATCCGAGAACCTGCAGGTACCAAGGAATAAAAGAGAAATAATAGGGAATTATGAAATCACTCGGAGAACGGTGCTACTTCCTGCACTTGGGTGCATGCGAGATGCGAGAAAGGCAATAAAATCGCTGGCTGAGGATCGCAGGACGGAGAAACCATGGGGAAGTACAAAGGCCTGAGGAACCCCCTCCTCGACTTTGGCTCTCGTTAGGTCCTGCGTTATTGAACCTAAATAGTTTTGACAACAACCTGCCAAATTTACAGCGGAAATCAACACCGGAGAAGAGGGAAATCAAATAATCGAGCCTGTTCAGTAACCCAACCTTTGCCAAGGGTACGCGGGAGCTCATCTACGACCTTGTCCTTGCAAGAAATAACGACTTGTCCAAGGAGAAGTTAATCAACAAACTTGAATTCTAATACACACACGCGCGGCGCAAAGCTTCCTTGTGTGATACACATGGAGGGGGACACTGTGCACATGGCGAATGATATATAACTTGCATTGTACTCTATGAGGGATCGCTCTTGCATGAGTTGCGCCTATCACGTCGGATCACGTCCCAGAGATGTGGGGTTGCCTTTCATTGGCTGGGTAGGAGGAGAGGTTTTAACCACGGAGCTGGTCCTGGCCCCGAGTCTAGGAAGCTGGTCTAAGCTGAGTTTGGGGGCAAACCGCCTGCATTGATGAACGTGGCTCTGGCTAGCGCCAGCAGCAAATAATCCATAGGAATGCGTCTCCTGCCTCGGGAGGCTGCAAGGGGCAGGGGGGCGGCGGGGGTGGGGGTGTCTCCGCAGAGCATCTCTGTATTGCAGAGGTTTGCGCCGGGTCCTGTCTGTGGTACAGCTTTAAAACCCAGTCTGGTTTGCCATAGGTCGGCCCAAGGCGCATGCGCAGCTGGGAAAGTTTTCAGCCGCCGTTGGCCGAATAAGTTTTCCGTGCACTGTTGCGAGGCAGGGCGCCGAGGAGAGCCGCGCGCGATAGAGACCCAGGGGTGGCGGGGGGGAGCGGCTCCGGTCCGGTCCCCGCTGTGTGCCCCGCGAGGGGGGCTTTGCCCTGCAATGGATTGGGAGAGTTACAGCCCCTGAACCCGGGACCTGCCCCCCCCCCTCCGCCTCCCCCGGCTGGGCTGCAGGAAAAGCTCCCCCCGGTGCGAGGTGCCGCCCGCCCGCCCGCCGGGCCGAAGAGTGAAGCCAGGCTCCGGAATGGAGAGAGGCAGCCCACGGCTGGCTCGGCAGCCCCGGACGCCCCGCGGCGCGGCGCCCAGCCACTAGGAGAGCGGCGGGGATTCGCGCCCCTCTCCCGCACTGAGCCTCGGCAGGGCGCTGCGCTCCGGCGGGGGCGGCGGCCCCACCTGAGCTGGGGGCGAGGATCGTAGCGCCCCCCCCCCCCCCAGGGCGCTTTGCCTGCAGCCGGCGAAGATCGCGTTGGTTTCCGCCCACGGGCGCCGCTTCGCCGGGGAGCCCCCATCGCTGCGACTGCGGATGGACCTTGGCAAGGAGCCTGCCCTGGTGCCCCGGGAGCGCCCGCGCCGGCCAGAGCTCTGCGCCCGCCTGTGGTCAGCGCGGCGGGCCCCGGCGCTGCCTCTCTGCGGGCTCGCCCCCTTCCTGGCCTCGGGCGGCCGCTGCTTTGCAGGGTACCGCCGAGCTCAGGCGAGCCCGGATTTACTGCCGCCGCCGCCGCCTCGCCCTTTCTCCCCCTGCCTCCCCTTGGATTACTTGGCTGCTCTCGCTCGGTGACTCCCCCCGGCCATGGAGGTGAGTACTGGGCTGGGACCGGGGGCTGCTTGTGAGCATGCTGCGCTGGCTGCTGCGGGGCCAGGGGTGGCGGCAGCACGCGGATGTCCCCAAACATTTGACGGAGGGAGGGGGGCCTTGAGTGTAGTGAGACGGATGGGGGTTGTTCCCCTCCCCCCCACTCGGCCAGCCTGGGGACCCTCTGCCCCTCCCCAGTCTCGGCTCTCTCGCTCATTTCCTCCCCGCTGCGGACGTGGGGGTCTGAAACACCCCAGTTCTTACAACCACAAGGCCCCCTGCCTACGGCGGAGGGCCAGCCCTTACGGCGCGTGTTTAGCTTCAGCTCTGCATCCTCCTCCCGAGTGCGAAGTTTTAAGGGCATCTCAGAACTTTATTTCTGGGGCGAACAGCCGGGGGGGGGGTGAGTGCGGGCAGGAATGGAGGCCTGTGCCTTTAAGGACCCCCTGGCTCAAGGCCGGTTTATAACCTGGCTCTCCCCCCCCCCCATTTATTCTTAATTTTGGAGCTCGCCACTTTGCATCTGTAAAGGGCTCTGCAATGGAGAGAGGAGGGTTTTCGGGGCCCCTTTGATGCTGCCAGGACTCCATGTTGGAAAGTCTGTTAGTTAGTTTGTTTGTTTTTAATTGTCAATTGTATGCTAAATTAGTTACACTCGGAGGGTCACGGAAAGTTCATCTTCTCCGAGAAACTCATCTTTGCGAAGTTCATTCAACTCCGGCAATGTGAAGCACGGGAGGGCACTTTAAAAAGGCTTCTAGAAAAAAAACCTTCTCCCCTTTCTTCCTGAGCTGGGTGCCTTAGGGGCTGCGGGAGGGGAAGGGGCTCTTTCTAGCAACTTGAACCCTGCAAACGTGCACTCCCCGCACCCTCTTTTTTTCTTTAAAACCACCGGAGGGAAGAAGGGGGCCTCGCTTTTGTAAGTCGTTTGCTTTGAATCCCCGGAGCAGCTCGGTATGCAGCGCTCCGGTTTTTTGAATTTTACAACCCACTAGCGCCGAATGGCTCTGGAGAGCTACTTACCAACGGCGGGGCTCACATAAAAGCCACCATAAAACCAGATGCCTGAACAGGCTTTCCAGACACTCCGTGTAAAAACAAAACCAAACCAAAGCCCCGGGATCAGAGGCGACTCCAGGGCTGCTGAATCTGCAGCTGCTCTGCCGCGGGGTGCATGGCCCGGTGCTCTCCCCAGCACCCGCCAAGCGCCTTACAGGGGCGTGTCAGACGACTGGGGGGGGGGGCTCCAGGAGCTGGTGGATGGGATCTTGCTCGCTGCCGGGGGTGGGAAGGGGGCGCCGCAGTGGAGCCCGGCCAGAGCCTCCCCGAGCGCAGGTGTCCTGTGTGTGTCTCGGGCTCGCTCTGCTGGCGGGAGTGCCCTGAAATGGTTAAGAGAGGAGGTGCGCGGCCGCGCTCCGCGCCAGCCCTGAGGGAGGGGGTTGCGGGCGGCTGAGGCTGCCCCCTGTTGGGAGCAGGGCTGTATGACTCCCCGAACGGGGGCCTCCCGCCCCGGGCGCGCCCGGTTCTGTTCCATTCCCACCTCCGCTCTTGCCAGGACGCTCAGGGCTGTGCAGGACCCGGGTGTCTGAGCAGCGCGCGCTGCAGGACTCCCCGGCCGGGCCGTCGGCGCACAGGCCAGCGGGGCTCTAGCCAGGAGGTTAAGAAATACTTCCAGCCTTCTAACCCCCCGCCCCACTTTTGTCCCGGGAGCCCAGCGTTCAACCCCGCCCCGCAGCCAAACTGGCCTTCCACACCCCGGGGGGAGCGCGGCTCCGGGACCTGGCAGGCTGCTGCGCCCGGCTTGGCCTTGCCCTCGGCGTTGGCTCTCGCGGGTTTTGAGGGTAACTCTTTCCTGAGCTCCCACCTAAAGAGCCGTCGAAGGCCCGGCCGTGCTCCCAGCGGTGCGCGGTCCCCCGTGCCAGCCAGGCCCCTTCTGCGCCGCAGGCCGGAGGGCAGCTGCTCTGGGGGGGGGGGGGCGACTCCAGGAACCAGTTGGTTTGTCCGGGGCTTTGCAGGGGTAACACTTAAGCAGAAACGCTCCAGAGGGTGGCCCGGCCGGGCGCCTCGGCCCCGCTTGCGCTGAGTACAGCTGCCCCGCGCGAAGTCTAGTTCTACCCCGACACGTCGGGTCCGTTCACAGCCGCGCCGCGGCCACTGGAGACGACAAACCAGTGACCGAGCCGCGCAGCGACGGCTGATGAGCTGCGGTCGCTCTGGGCCGATCCAGTCGTGAGGCTTCGGTTTGCAGCTCTTTCTGGGCAGTGACCCAGCCAACTTCTCCCCGGCCAGTCTCGGGACGGCGCGTCGCGCTGCACAAACCTGTTCTACCAATTCCTCAGCATGCCCCAGAAGTACCTTTGGCCAATTCCGCTGCCCCCGCACCCCCTTTCATCCCGCATTAATCTCCCGCTACTTAATGCTTGGAAGCTACGAGAGGCCCGTCCAAGGTCGGCGGACGTTATTTTAACACCTTGCAAGCCGGGGGCCAGGCCTGGCGGAAAGGCGAAGGGGGTAGAGGAAGAACCATTCCCCCGCCCCCGCCCCTGACCCTTGTACCCCCAGCTCACGGGCATGTGCCTGCAGACGAGTTCCGACTCTCTGTGCCCTTCGCGCCCTGTGTGCGTGGGGGGGGGGGGGGGAAGGAGGGCAGCTCTCTTGTTACCCGTTTCCTGTGTGCTGCTGACACCGTGACAATTCTCTTCCTCCAGCCGCCCCCCAGGAAGGAGAGCGCCGCTAGCTCCCTAGGAACGCGCTCGGGAATGAGAAGGGAGCCCCCCAGTGTCGAGCTGCCCGGCTGAACAATTCAAGCCCTTTCCTTAGCAGCCCTGCGTCACGCACGCCGGCCCGCTCGAGTAACCTCGTCACTGGAAGTGTTTAACTTATTAATTGGCATCGATCTTTTACGCGCGGGCGGAGACGCTGGGATGTAATAACTCACTGCCCTGGCGGCTTGTACATTTCCGTTTACCGCGGGGGGTTGCGCTGCGCGCCTTGGCAGCTCTCCCCTGGAACCTTGCAAAGGCGCAGCACTGGCTGCGCTCGGGGAAGGGGAGTCTGTGTAAACCCAAACCCAAAGCACCGGCCTGGACGTACGGATTGCAGAGCAATACGCGTCTGCAATTCCGGCTGGTTTCAGCCCAGTCGGGCGGGGTAGGAAAACCGCCATAAATCCCAGCGCAACCCTGCGGCAGTGTTTAAAGCCAGCGGCGGAGTCCCAGCTTTTCCCAGGCAGCCAGGGGGCGGATTCGGATTCGGATTCGGATCCAGATCCGGATCCCCGGCGAGCTCCGCGCGTGCTGTGCCTGACGAGCCGCGTTCTCCTCCCTCCGTCCGGCTGGGACTCGTGGAGGGTTTTTCTTGCCCCAAAGCAGCACCCTTAATCTGCGCGCCCGAGGCTCGCTGCCCCGTCCCCCCGTCCGTTCCCTCGGGAAGCCCGCGAGCCCCATTAGGCAGCTGGAAGTGTTTAACAGCAATTCGAGCCCGAGCTCAGAGCACCACCCGGAGCAGCGCCTCTCCCGGCGATGCTCCTCGTCCGGCCGGGGAAGAGGACAGGAGCCCGGCCCCGCAGCCGCTCCGCGCTCGCCCTCCAAGTGCGCGCAGTGCCCCCTGCAAGCCGCTCCCCGAGGGCGCCGCTGGCGCGCAGTCCGGGGGGGGGGAACTCCCGGTCTGTGGGCCCCTGGCCGTGCAGGTGCTCGGCCCGGGCACTCCGAGGCCGACCTAACCCGCTCCTGCAATGACTCACACCGTTCCAAGGCCGCCGCGCAGCCCGGCGCCCCGCTGCCCTGGGAGCTCGTGCCCCCAGCGTCGGCGCTGGTGGCCGGGGCAGGTCGCGGGATCCATTGCTTGGAGCTGGCCCAGAGCGCGCTCCGCAGCCTCGGAAGCTTCCTGCAGCCCGTCCTCTCCCCGCGCTGCAGCCTGGCCGACTCCGGCAGGGGCGGGCGAGCCTGTGTCCCGACTCCTCGCGCGCGCTCTGCTCCGGGGACCGCCCTGCCGGCCGTTCCCGCAGGGGGCTGCCGTCTCCCCGGCCAAAGCGCCGCGTGGTCCCGGGGGCACTGGGCTGGGGTGTACGGCGCAGACGGAGACGCTCTAATACCGACCCAGCGGCGCTTCGCCGCAGGGCAGACGGAGCAAAGCGGAGCCCGGGCGCCCTTCTTGTAGCGACGGAGCAACGCGATCCTGTGCCCCGCTGGGCTGGTAAAACCAGGCAGGAGAGCCTCTCTCCAGCCGCGCCTTCCGTCCTTGCTTAGCTCCCCGGGCGCGGTCTGGGTGGGGATCCCTGGAGGGCCCACGTGTCTGTCCCCCGCATGCGGACCCTCGGGATCGCTTGCTGCCCGCTCCGGCTGAGAGAGGCGTTTTGAGCTGGGGAGGAGAGACGCGACTCGCCTGACAACGGATTGAGCTTGGCACGTACTCACTCGGACGGTAGCTGCCTCCACGGGGCTTGTCTGGAAGCAGCTCCCAGAAAGGTGTCCTTTGTGCGTGGGGGCTGGGGGCCGGGGAACATCCGTTGTTAGGTTGGAGTTAATGTAACAGCTGAATCTCCCTGCCCTCCCCACTCCCAAAGCACCCCCGCAAAGAGATGCATCATCTTCACTTCGCCTTGATGTGTCTGCTCCACTTGTTGCTTCTCCCCTGCCCGGGCAGCTGTGTCATCTGCTGCCAGGAGAATGAAGGTGGAATAAGCGTTTTGCTGCTCTTACAGTATGGGGGGGACTTTTCCCAGCGTTTGAGCTTGGCACTGAGCTTTGATTCACCGGCACTGAGACGTGTCTGTAGTCGCTGAGCAGCCCTGAAAGCAGAATCACAGTGAAGTTTCCATGTCAGGTTGTGTGGGTGGATTAATTTGGACTGGAAACTGCCTGCATTTTGTCACCAAAAGCTCACTTGAGCTAGGAGCAGTCAGTCAACTTAAAAGGAACCCTGATAGTCCCTTGTTTAAACTTTGTGCTTGAAAATGATCTGAGAAACAATAAACAATCTGTTCTTTTTCCTCCTCCAGAAATCCATTGAAGTATTAGTCCAAGGAAGTGCTTTGGGGACAACTGGCAGTGCAATGGCCTCCAAGTACCTCATAGTGGTTCTGGCCATTTTCTCCTCTTTCGCCCAGGTTGTAATAGAAGCCAGCTCTTGGTGGTAAGCATCTAAAAGTATACTGAGTTTATATAGAACAATATTTAATTTTTGTTTGGTGTATATAGCTTCTCTCTTCCTGCAGAAAGTGCTGCATAAACAGATTTTTAATTATCCATTGCTGGAATAACTTGTAAATCCAAATTTTGCTATTTTTAAAACAGCAAAATTAAATTTCTAAAGGGGTCACTTTATTCTCATTCAAAAGGCTCTGCAATAACAAATGTAAGTGAAAACCCTGGATTCCAGGTGCAAAATATTTGACACAGAGATTCAATTTTTATTTAAACAACTTTTGAAATAGGCCCAGGAGCTGAGTTGTAATTTCTTGTAGCACTTGGGCAAAAAACTCTAATACCTATTTTTTTTCCATGTTTCTATTATTTTGGGATTTAAAAAAAATCCTGCCAGCTCTGCTGTCTGAGTTGAATACTTTTCTTACTGGAAAGCCTGTTTTAATCACGTAAAAGCACATATGGAGCTCTTTTAAGGATTGGAAAAACATGATTAATTTAGTATCTGTACGTGCCTCTATATCTTTTTCTATCAGTTAGAAGGAACAGCTAGTCATCTGTAACAGTATCTTACTATTGGTACTTAAGGGTTTGCTTATTTTCTCATAATTGCGCAGACTGAAAGTTGAGGTTGAAAATCCTAAATTGCGTGGTGTGCTAGGGAGTTGTTTTGTTATTATTTTATGCACTTCTGTGATCAGGCAGTTACTAGAGACTTGTAATTTTACCATGCCCACAGAAATTTGTAGGGATGGGGTGAAATTTGAATCCTGGCATTCAGGTACATTGATGTGTTGGCAAAGACAGTCATTTAAAGCATGCTTCCATCATCCTGTACAAGTGGCCAGCAGTCTTCTGTGCTGCCTTTAAACAAGAGTTTGATTTCTCATTATTTTTCAAAAGTTTTCTTTTTGGTCTCAAGCAAAAGTATGTATTTGTATACTAATATTGTATTTGTCATCCCAATATTAATGAATTTCCTTCTCTATGCAGGTCTTTGGGTATGAATAATATGAATCCTATGAACCCTGTTCAGATGTCAGAGGTATATATTATAGGAGCACAGCCACTATGTAGTCAACTAGCAGGACTTTCTCAAGGACAGAAGAAACTCTGCCACTTGTATCAGGACCACATGCAATATATTGGAGAGGGGGCAAAGACAGGCATTAAGGAATGCCAGTATCAGTTCAGACACAGAAGGTGGAATTGCAGCACTGTGGACAACAATTCTGTTTTCGGCAGAGTCATGCAGATAGGTATGAAACAAAAACTTCCTGATCAAACTGTTGCCTTTGAATGTGTGATATTTACTTAATGTTCTGTATTAGACATTTTCGCCAAGTTCTCAATTTCTGTAGTGTACGTAATTTAGTATCATTATAGCTGACCGAAAAATCCCTTCTTCTCCTTTTAGTCAGTTGTTTTTTCCCTTGCTCCCATCTCTCAGAAGAGTTTGCTGGGTCCTTTTCTCTTGCCTTTTAAATCCTCCTTCATATTCAATTGTTCCACACTACCCACAGAGTACAAATGGTTCTTAAAATTTGGCAGTAAAAATTTGGCTACAAAACTCTCATTGATTTCTGTGGCACAGGTTTAGGCCCACAGATGGAATTTTCCTCCAAACTTTCCAGTCTGTTTCTTTGCCTGTTGAATCCATACTGAGAAGCATATACTTTTCTTTTGTCTTCTGTGCTTTATACAGCATTTGTATTTGCACCTAATTGCGACTTTGCTATAGCTCAGAGCTTATGCAGAGCAGCTATGAGTAGCCGCATAGTTTTTTGAGATCTAAATTAAATCCTTTAGGGCTATGCTTTACTTCCTGTTTCAAAAAGGAATGCTTTAAATTACATAACAAGCAACTTTATTTGTAAATTGGTTAGTCCTTGCATAGCTTGAAGGAGTACGGTCAATTAAAATTTGGCCCCAAACTTTCTGTAAAAAAAAAAAAAAAAATAATAAATAAGGCTTTTGTAAAACCTGATATGAATAGAAAAGTGCCAGAGTTTAAAAATATCTGAGGAACAGTGTATTTTAAACAAATAGCCTTTCCCTTGTCTTTTTCTGCAACCACAGCATTGAGAACCAAAAAACTAAATTAACTTCTCATTGTTGAAGCTGAGCAAGAGCCAAAAAGCAAGTTTAAGTATGAAAAACAAATGCAACAATGCTGAGATTTTTCCGCTTTAATCTTCTTGAGGTTACATCTAAAATCAGGAAGGAAATGCTTACATTTCTGGCTCCATCCCTTCAACTCTATCACTACTTACTGATGTTCAGTTGATTCAGTAGTGTGACTTAGGGTGGCAGGATTGGGCATAATTTCTGTATTGCCAGTATTTCAACTATGAAGGGTTCACACCTTCAAGAATGTGACACAACTGATACCAGAACTCTCTTGCAACTTGAGAATCCTTGCCCTCTTCACTACTATACGACTACCCTAATTAATACTGATGTAGCAATATATCAGGTATTTAAGCCTCTTACGGTAATTGTAGATACAAGAGGGATTAATAGGTATATCCAATGCTTAAAGATCCTGAAAAGCATATTAACAAGTATTGTTTTATAGTGCTATTATTTTCACACTGTGATGTAAAGTACAGCGCTAGTTGCTGTTCCGCTTGTCTATACTCTTGAGTCTGATTCCAATTATACTGAAACTAGTGTTCCATTGGTAGAATAAAATGTCAGGAGAGCTGCTCCTTTTTCTCACTGGTGTGAGATGATTGTAACTGGATCCTGAGTGTGCATACTTTGGTAGGATTTTGTCATTTATGATAATGACTAAAATATAAGTAATTCTACATTGAGGAATCTTTTAGAGTAGCGCTGACCTGATGGTGTGATACCTACCACTGATGATAATTTTCTTGCAGGATTTACCAGGCAAAGTTAGCTAATGCTGTACCAATAAACCAGGCACAGAGTATAGACACTGAATGTATAGTTTACTGTGCATTAAATTTATGGAACTTTTATTCTGTTAAGATCTTCTGTTGAATAAGACTGTTGTGATCCTGCTATAAGCAATATATTGTGCTGTCCTTTGGCTTCTCAGTAGGCCTAGAACTCAGTTGGCATACTTTAAATGTAGGAAAGGAATATTAACATAAAACAGACTAAATGGATCCTCTCAACAACTGCAATGAATACAGGTCCAGTCTAACCATGTCTGTTGATAGTTTTGAATACTCTTGAAAAACTCAGGACAAAGAGAATATTTTGTATTTTATGCCCAGATTTAGGTTTTGTTTCTTTAAATTGAACATTTGTGGCACTTAAACAGTTATATGTATTTGGAAGAATGTCCTATTTTGTGCTACATATGAAGAACACAGAGAAACTCAAATATGTTCAAACAGTTTTCTTCCAATGGCCACAGTTAAGGTGATGCTGGAGAACTGTGGAAAGACAAGTTTGCTGGAGGAAATCATGTTTGTGCCTAGCTACTCTAGAAAAGCCATTCCATAGCAATTCATCCACGTGGGAATGTAACTTCTATAATGTTGTTAGAGTCAATGAAAGTGTAAGGAGATGTGTTGGATTAATGGTGACTACACAATCTAAAACTGCTTGCCTTGAGATCAGCTTCAGTGACTTAACTGAATTTTCTTTAATGAAAAAATGGAGTTGACACTTTGCAACTTGGTCTTTCAGAGACAATTTTTTCTCCATTGCATCTTCCCCTTTTCATACTCTCCCATCACATCCTTTCTTCCTTAAAAATGTACCAAGACCTTAGATGGAAAAATTGTATGTAGTACAAAAGTAACTAATATGCATGAACCTGAACTAACCATACATTTGTCAGGTAAAAAAAAATCACAGACAAAGGAAAAAAAATTGTGTTCCTTTTATGTAGGTAAATATCCCATTAAGTTGAATAAGAACTGAGGAAAAAATCCAAATCATAAATTATAGTACAATCCGGAATTTAGCCTTGAAATCTGTCAAGCAGTTCCTCCAATTAGCTTATGGAAAAGGCAACCTCAGCAACATGTAACGCCAAAATTATTACAATCACTGAGACTACCCCTGTGAGCCTTTGTACTCAGGAGTAACCCATGACTCTTGCAAGTAGTCTCATGAGTGAATGTCTGCTGGAGTGACCCTACTACTAAGGGGATTCGTGGTTCTGATTCTACTGTTTTAGAAATGGCGTTTTCCAGTGTCAGTTCTGAGTTTTTTTTCATTTAAAGAGCATAAGTTATTCATATTTATTCCAAAAGGCAGCATTTGTTACATTAGCAGAGATGCTCCAAATGTAGGGTTCTATTAATATTAACTACAGAAAAACAGTGCATACTATCCATAATAGTGCCCACAGGCCTAAATCAGGAATGGGATCTTCAGGGCTAGGGTTGCTTCAAACACAGTTCCTGCCTCAAAGAGCTATTATCCAAAAATCATATCTGACTGAATATTGGGTTTTTTTTTATCAAACCAATTTTTACACAGATGTTCCTCCCACAAGCTTGGTAAAAGCAAGGTTTACCTAGATCAATTCTATTTTTGGACTAAACAATAGAAGTAAAACTAATAGTTAAACCAATAGTTAACCCTCATTGATTTTCAATTTCAGCTTATGTTTTAGGCTGAGCCGACAGTCATTTTTGAGTGTCTTTCCTGGAGCAGGACTTCAGGCTTGAGCCTGTAATGACGCAAAGTAACTGTTTTTTGGCCCTACTTCCTGATAAGAAAAAATGCAAACTTTGAAAAGGCTCTATAATGTTAGCCTTGCTTTCATGAAAGACATTTGTTGTAAAATAAAACTCTTGCCATTCCCAAGAAAGAAAATGGCTGTAGCTGGGTTCTAGGTAAAAAAATAGATCTGGGTGGTGTCTTGTTGAGGAAGTTCTTAATGAATTTATCTTGCTGCGAAGCTATCCTGTAATACACGTACACACATGAACAAAGAGCTTTTTCTGTCATTGCCTTAAAAGAAACTGTACTCATCTTAAAAATGAAAATTTGAAACACTTGAGTGTAAGGGATCAATCTGTGACTAAAACCTTTAACCCACTCCAGGTCAAGGCTTGCTCTTCCCTGCAATTTATAGAAATAATTTGTATTGGCTTCTTTTGCTGTATAAAGTCTTCCTGTTACTTGAGTTTCTAGATGTCAGCAGGCAGTGGGTGTACTTTATCTTTATTTTTAAAGAGCCCTCTTCAAAGCTGCTGGTGAGTTTTTATGCGCAGGGCAGGGTATCAACAAGAATAATTCTGGTGTGTGCTTTCTTTGACACCAGCAGCTTTGTGACATGCTGTATCTTTAAATAAATTAGAACAAATGGGTACCGTAGATAAATCATGTTCAAGAAGTAGTAATTTAAGGAACAGACTTCTAAAAGTTGTATTTAGGAGGAGAAGCAGCCAGACTTTCTAACCCCGGCACACAGTTATTGTTGTAACCCATTGCTGAACAGTTAGTTTCAGACTCTTAGAATTTATTCTCCTTTAGTTGTATCATTGTTGCTCCACTATGTTCCTTGGTGTAAAACCAATGTGTGAGGAGAGTCAAGCACCCTCTCTTCATGACTCTCCACTCTCTCATTGATTTGCTTTTGTGGGGAAAGGAAAGGATTAAACATGTTTCTATGGAGACCTCTTAGGTAAAAGTGCCCTTCAAGAACTCAGTGAATTTCACAGGTTCCATATAACATGCCTTGCACTGAATGTTGGAGAACATATGCAGGCTTGCCTTTAACTCCTGCTCTTTCTTTCCTTGCAGGGAGTAGGGAGACTGCCTTTACTTACGCAGTCAGTGCTGCTGGGGTTGTGAATGCAATGAGCCGTGCCTGCCGAGAGGGGGAGCTCTCCTCCTGTGGCTGCAGCAGGGCAGCCAGGCCCAAAGATTTACCCCGGGACTGGCTGTGGGGTGGCTGTGGGGATAACATTGAATATGGCTACCGCTTCGCCAAGGAATTTGTGGATGCTCGGGAGCGTGAGAGAATTTATCAGAAAGGCTCTTATGAGAGTGCTAGAATTTTGATGAACTTGCATAACAACGAAGCTGGAAGACGAGTAAGTGATTCCTTCCCCTTCCCCCGATCAGCTCACCTGGGAAGGGCCACACCTCATTGAGAGAGGTATAGAGAAGAGTGGCATGGATAACATTCCATGAGGGTCCATAGCTCATGCCCATATTGGTTTTTCAGGGAAATATTTTCTTTGATTTTCTTATTGATTCCCAATGAAATCTGCTAGTGAACTCAGAAATCAAAGCCTTTAATACTAGGCCCTTTTAAAAAGCAGAGGAAAAGTGTGTGGTATGGGGAGATGAGGAGAGCATATGTGTATGAGTATTCCTGAGTGACAAAACTACAGCTTGAACCTCTCTAATCAGGCACCCTCAGGATCTGACTGGTGCAGGACAAGACTTCCCATCGTCTGGCAAATTCTCATGTTGTCTAGTGGTACTACCAACACTTCCACTGCTTACTGGGCTCTTAGAAGACATGTAGGGGTAAATTAGAGCTAAATAACAGCACAGAGCACTGAGAGCCAGGACTTGTGGTTGGAAACAAACTTTATGAGACCATGGGGAATATGGCCACACCCATGGTAAGTGATCATCCAGCTAACTAAAATCATGCTGGATTACAGAGATTGCTGGACGAGAGAGCTCTGGATTAGAGAGGTTCAACCTGCCATTGGATTTTCCCTTTTCTACCTCATAGGAACTGGGAATATGTCTACACAGCAGCTTTATTTTGAAATAAACTCTTCCAGATGAGCTTATTTTGAAATAACGCTGCTACACACACACACGTGCATTCTGAAATATCACTTAGCTATTTCAAAATATAGCCTCTGCAAACATAGAACCTATTTTGAAATAGGGTGCACTGCTGTTAGAAATAGGATCTCTTCCCTATGTTCCCAGCACCCATTTCAAAAGAGGTGCTATTCCTCGTAGAATGAGGTTTACAAATTTCAAAATAAGCTTACCACTATTTTGAAATTATTTCAAAATAGTGGTTGCACTGTGTAGATGCAAGGATAGTTATTTCAAAATAACTTTGCTGGGACTGCAGAATATCCCTTCATGTTCTTTTAGTAAAACCTCTAGAGTCCACTCTGAGTTTTCCGCAGAATAGAGTTTTATTGGTTTATATTTTCAAGCAATCGAGTTTGCTTTGGAAGGAAAAGAGAAGCACCAAATTTCCCAGAGCAGAATATTTTGGGAGGGACATAACTTCCCACCACCTCCTTTTGAGGATGTGAAAAGCTTTTTATTCTTCTGTGGTGAAATGTGTCTTTTATAGCTTCTCTAATCTTGACAATGCCTTAAATAAATGAGTGCAAACTTCTTTTATGATATTGTGAACTCCAAGAGCCAAGTCATTACCTTCTAGAGCATGTGGTGCCAGAAATAGTCTTCTGGAGACTTCTTTTGTGCTGGTGTTTCAAGATGAGGAGGATGAAAGATAATTGAAAACAAACAGTATGTAAATGTGAGAGGAGGGCACAATGAAAAGGCCAGTTTCCTGCATTATAGGAGAAAAATCAGTTACAGAATTATCTACAGAGCTTGGTTTGTTCCCCCTTTGCAGCCTCTTCTTTGTAGTGATGTTTGGCAGCATTGAAACTTTTAAAAAAAAGTTGAGTGGAAGTTGCATAAGGTATCCACCTAGTGTGTCAGATCCCAGGATTTTTGGGAGAGTGTCAACACTGACTCTTATTTCTATTTATATAGGGTAAATGACAGAGATCTCCCTGCCAAAGCTTTATAAAACGGATATTGCTGTGTAGGTCAGTCCCCCACCCAAAGGTGTTTGGGGCTTTCTTCTGGAGGCCATCTCTCTTACATAGCAATATTTTGGACAGGAGAGCGCTGCTCAGCCAAGAGTGGACTATTGGCTGCTGCACAGCCTGTAACAGAAGAAACCTTAACTCTTTCTCTAGTGTAAACCTTAAACTGAGCTCAGTTGAGAGAGAAAATAAAAACACAAAGGCTATTTTAAATTTCTCAGTGAGACAGCAAAATCTTTTCCCCAGCAGTAGAGCAAGTTCCTGACAGGGAAAGCAACATGAATGATCCTGTGGAGGGCTCGTTTGCACACTTGGGATGTATGAGAGAAGGGATGAGACCTCTCTCCCTTTGGTGTGGGTGGGAGGAAGGAAAGCAAGGGCATGTTAGCTCTCATTCCCTGTTGTGTGGGAGCTGAAGATGTAAAGGGATGGGGATGGGGAGAAAACAATGTAACAGCTACACTGACCCTTCTTCTTTTCTTCCTCCTCTTTTTGTCTCCATTAGACTGTGTATAACTTGGCGGATGTGGCCTGTAAGTGTCATGGGGTGTCTGGGTCCTGCAGCCTGAAAACTTGCTGGCTGCAGCTGGCTGATTTTCGCAAGGTGGGTGATGCCCTGAAGGAGAAATATGATAGTGCTGCTGCCATGAAACTCAACAGCCGGGGCAAGCTGGTGCAAGTGAACAGCCGCTTCAACACACCCACCATCCATGACCTGGTCTACATTGACCCTAGCCCTGACTATTGTGTGCGCAATGAGAGTACCGGCTCCCTGGGCACCCAGGGCCGCCTCTGCAATAAGACCTCAGAGGGCATGGACGGCTGTGAACTCATGTGTTGTGGCCGGGGCTATGACCAGTTCAAGACAGTGCAGACAGAGCGCTGCCACTGCAAGTTCCACTGGTGCTGTTATGTGAAATGCAAGAAGTGTACAGAGATCGTGGACCAGTTCGTATGCAAATAGGGGTGATGAAGTGGGAGGAACGTCTCCCGCCTGCCAACAGGGGGTGCTACCCTCAGGACAACCTCTACTTTTATTTATAGAGTCCAGTGAGTTTTCTTTTTTATTATAAAGGTTGCAAACAGCAGTGACTGGAACCCTTTCTGCACCCACCCTAGGACACTGTGTGGTTTATATTTTTGGCAATAATAGGAGAGAATCCAAGAAAATATTTATTTTACCCCCACCTCCACCTCTCAAAAAAGACTTTTTTTAAAAATAGTGTAGTTTGAAGGGAAATCCAACATAATCTAACTCAGTCACATGAGATAAAGTACATGTGCAGCTGGCAAATAATTCCTGTTATGTGCTTGGGATCTGAGAATGATCCTAATGGACACACTATCCCACAAACCTGAGTATGAGTTCAGCTTCAGTGACCAAAAGTAGTCTGATAGGTGCATACAGAGCTGATCAATACATCCAGGCATCTATAAAAGGAAAGCTGGTATATCCACAGGAGGGTTCATCCCAAAGGTACCATGATGTCAGTCGCATGATTGCAAGGTGCTATCTTAAACAGGTGGGATAGTTAAAGGGTACCGGCTCATAAGAGTTTTAAAAGGCTCTGCTGAACTATTCTGGGCCAAAACAGTCTTGGGTCCAGTACCCAGGAAGACCAAGAAAAATTCTGCCTTGATTGATGATGTACATCAAAGCAAGATGTGGCCTATCAGTGCTTCAGCTACTAACGTAAGATGTGTGAATATTCCATTTTAGCAAGCAGTGCCTTACTGATAAAGATGATCAGGAGCAAGCAACTTCTGCATCTCACCCCATAGTGTGCTCTGGTCAGACCCAATAGAAAGTGAATCATTGCAGCTGTTCACTATCCCACTCTGTGGAAAGTCGTTTAGGAAACAGAATTCCCCTAATTTGAAATGCCTGTAAAAAGTGGGATGGTAGCTGGCCACCTTTCAAAGTATAACTTGGTAAATATGTCCTCGTATTTTATCCAAGGAAATTAGTTATTAGCCATCAATCGTTCTCAAGCTGTTTTATTGTGGATTTTGGGAAAGCTTTGAATTGAGGAGACAATAGTTTCATGTTTTAATGATGTTAAGTGGCTATTTTAGTTCAATACTGCAGCAATGCCAAATTTAATATAAGATGTCTTCAGTACACATGCTTTAGAAAATATATTGCAGGTATACAAAACTGTTCAGACTGTACTTGAGCAGTTACATATATACAGAAAAACTGGTCTGCTGGCATCTGATATTTCAGAGTTTTTTGTACGTATATATTTCAATACAGCCAGTGATTTTTATAAAACTGCTAAAGTTACAGAGGCAGTTTGTCAGTTTAGAGCATATTATTCCTCCCCTCCCCCATTTCCTCTTACAAATCATGTTTAGGTTTTTTTTTTTTTTTTTGTATTGATTATAGCATTCTTGGTGTCATTACACAGAGGTTTTAAGGATACTTTAATTTCAAAGAAGCAACACTTTTCTCAGCTTAAGGGGGTTTGTTGGGCTATAGGTAGATGAGCTATCATGCACCTGAATTCACACTGGTTTGGAGACTGCTTCTCTTTTCCACTTTCCTTCAAGGGCATTATTGATTATCATGAAACATAACCCTTAACATTCCCTAACACAAACTGTATTTGGCCCATTGTTTGTTTTAAGGTGGGTTTTTATTTTTTTAAGATATAAATCAGTACTTAATAAAGCAACTAGCATTTTCCCCCAATACAGTGAATACAGTGTATTTATAAAAGCACAGCATTTGTCATTGATTTAGAAACCTCTCCCTGATTAAAAAAATCATCATTCAATACCAAACAGATAAAATCTTCCACTTTAGCTTAGTTATATTACGAAAGCCTTAACTTTTCAGAAGCCTATAAACTGTAGCATTAAGTTCATCTGGATCTTTTATCAGCTTTTAAAATGATGCTTTATTGCTCTTAATTTATTAAGACCATATTTACCCCTCTCTTTCAGATGGTTGCAAACAAAATAACTTTAAAAAGGCACTAATTCATTGAATATGTCACTTTTGGTTTTTATTATACAAAAACCATAGTCATTTTTTATTTGCTGAATCACCTCTTGTTCCTTTCTTTTAGTGGCTTGTGCCTGTGCGCAGAGCTGAGTCTAACCATCCTAGGAATTAAACACTATTTAATGTAAAATATTTTACTTATTCAGATATTATGTAAATCTTCTATGTCCTTTTCTCTGTTCTGTACATTTAATGTACATATTTCTATCTTGCGTGATTTGTATATTTCACTGGTTAAAAAATTTTTTTGAAAGGTTTTACGCCATAATGGAAGATAGACTATAAAAATAAAACTTTGTATGTTGGGAAGTTGTTTTAATTATCTTTCAGAAGAGGATTTGTTAAAACAATGACAAGTCTGACTTTTAAAAACTTACTATGTGGTAAAACAAGGAAGTGACCCTTTGACAAACACAAGAAGTACAGTTTGAAATTTTATTTCTATATTCAGAGGGCTTAATGATGCAACAAATTTTGGAGGGGGGAGGACCTTGTGACTGTGTGCACCGCAAAATATTCTGTTGAGGGTTAAGAACCCATCTGACAAGGGGCCAGAGGAATGGAATTATTGAATGATGTATGTAGCATTTGGTATTTTTTGTGGTTTGTTTTGTTTTTAGTAGTTTTCAAGTGATGAAGCCCTTTTTATCGAAGAAGACCAACTACTTCAACTGACCTAGTAGTGTGAATCAAGGTTTTATGTAGCAATAAGAGTTTGTAGGACAGGAGTCTTGTAGCTGGATTTTTATTTGACTACATTTTTAGTCTGAATATATAGTTTTCTATCATTTCAATTAAAAATCAACAGTTTTGCCCAGATTTCTTTTCCTGAAATATGGAGTAGGTAGAAAAATGAAGTGTCCTTTAAAAAAGAAAAAAGACAATGACATTTTAGAAGCAAAAAAATAAACTAGCAAAGGAAAATAAAAGATTTGCTGTCCCAAGACCAGTATGCTCTGAACTGATTTCCTCACTGTGTCTCCAAAATCTTTGCTGCAGGGGACAGCTTGATAAACCAGCACCCCTTCTTTTTTTATTTGTTCCCTGGTAACCTTCGAAAATACTGAAACCCCTTTTTGGCTGCCAAGAATGTATTATCCCACAAAAACAGTGGAGCAACATCTGTGTGTTTTAAAATAGCAATTCTGGGCAAATGCAAAGTTCTGTGGTCCTATTACTCACATCTGGTTCAGTTTTTCTTTAGTTGTATATTGACCAGTGTGCTTTATTGCAAAAACACAGGCCCTATTTAGAAAAGTGAGCTTTTTTTTTAATTGGATTGTGTTCAAGCTCTTCCCAATAATAGGAAAATGAACAAAAGAAAAAAAAATAACTGATTGGCAGCACAGAATAGCCATGTTCAAAATAGTCATAGCCTCTGACATCAGAGAGGTTGCTTTAAGTTTCAGTAAAATTTGTGTTCATTTCTTTTTAAAATGCTAGTATCCTCTTGCTGGAACCCTATATTTTTTAGAAAGCGTTACAAACCTCTTTTCTTATTGTGGTGGTGTAGCTAATAGTCACTTTTTTCAGTCCATTTTTGCAAAATGTTATTCAAGGTTTTTATCAAAAAGTTTACTAGGAACAGGGAGGAAGCTTGGAGGAGTGAAGGAATGGAAGCAGACAGTGTATGGAAATCAAAAAGGTTTCCATCTCTGTAAAGAAGTTTTCAGTTCTATGATTTCAGATATACATAATGAAAGACATTGATAACAAAATGTGTAAAATCTTTTTTCAGTGACTTCAAAGGATTTTGGATCAGATTCCTTGAGAGAGCATGCCTAAATTACTGCAAATATTCATTATAAAACAAAACTTTTTATGGGGGATGAGCAGGCCTGTTATCATCTTTGTATGAAATGGTCAATCAAATAAGAATTGTTACTTTTTAGTGAGAAGAACACACCCCCAGACACACATCTGTTTCTATAGGAAAAATTACACATGCTTGCATCAAATGCAAGTTCTGAATTTATCTAAATATAGATACACGATCATACTGAAGAAACACTCTCAGCACTTTAATCAATATTCCAGATTAATTCAATTTTGAATTTAAAGTAGAGAAGTTATTAGCATTTAAATACAATAAAAAAGACTTCTAGATCATACTATGTAGTAAAACTAATCAATGACAAATGGATCTACTTACAAAATTAAATCTGTTTTTGTTCATTGTCATGTATCATTTGTAGTAAAATAATGCATGTGCAAATGGATGTTATCTCTGGGCACAGAGTAAAAGGAGTGGAAGGCTTATGTAACAGTGGTGACCTCTGACTTATGTATGACTGCATTTGAAAGCTGCAAACTTTAATGTGCTGGGCTGGCTCTTACGTCTTGTGAGAAAGAAAAATGTACAAAATCTGATAAATAAAAATGGAAGGAAGGGGACCCCATACTGGAGGCAAACGTGAGACTTTGGCGATGAAGTCTTTTTTTTTTTTTCTAAAAAAAAAAAGTGATTACAACCTGTAATGCTAATCTCTTTACCTTAATCCATGATTCTGTTAAATGAGGGTAATGTGCATTTGTTTATACTACACTGATAGTATGTATAAGCTCTTTGTGATACCCATCTTGACTTCCATGCAATGCCATGATTCTGTGCTGGGAGCAGGTGGCTTTCCATATTGCTCTAAAGCGAGAGAGACTCGTGTGTGTGTGTGTGAGAGAGAGCGCGTGCACCACACACATGAATGACCAATCAGTTGTCCGGCAGTGGCTGAAAACCAATAATGCAGGATAGTTGTAGGTTAATAGTGATATTTCTTCCCCTTCATAAACCACCCTCTTAGATCCTGCTTTTCATAGGGGGAAGTTTTGCTATTTCTCAGTAAATAGTCATGCAAGTTCAGATTTTTTTGTATTGACAAAAAAATTAAGATATCTAGGGAATGTGGGCCTTCTTAAAAACTCAAACTTTGATTTTGAGTGATGTTGGCTAGGGCTTGACTAAGTGAGGTGGTGTGGTGTTGTGAAGTTGCTGCTAGTAATGCTATTGGCACAACATGGGAGGGAACAAGTACTAGATCATTCACCATCAGTGTTGCTTTATGATGTGTTGCCCTTCTCAGCAGTTCTGCTTTCTTACGTAGTGATTGAAAAGCGGTAGACAAAATATTCAGCTAATGGAGAACCCCTGAAGGCTCCTGTAGACAGAGTTACTCAAACATTTTCTGAACCATTTTTAACCATTGCTGATTTATTCCAGATCCACTTTAAAGGAATTTAAAATATGCAAACTGAGGCATAAAGTTTATAGTATGGCTCAACAGCTTCAGACACGATGCATCCCATTCTAACAGGGCTGCTTTTATTTAGAGTAGTTTTTCACAGACCTTTCCAAAGCAAGGAGTAGTTCGGATGACAGAAGACTGTTCCTGTGATATAGCTGTGGTACACACAGCGCTAAAGTAAATTTTTTTGAGGACTCCATGGTTTCTAGAGAGGCTCCTCAGTGCAGGGCTGCCTACCAATAGAACCATTCCCACCAATATGCTCTTGTGGACACTTCTGCTAGAGCTTAGCATCTGCTCCTCCAATTTTCCTACTGGTCACCACTTCCTGTGTTTCCTTCTCTTCCAGCTGGTAAGTACATCTACATCCTGGTTGGTTTTTCTTTTCTTATTCCTAAGCAGAATGGCACATTCTCAACGTATCTTTTCCCAAGTAAGAGGGGGTTTGCATTCTGTAACTACTGATTGACAGCAAGATCCTGCTTGGTAAGCAAACATTGTTTAGGAATATTCCAATGTGTCTTTTAATTGGCAGTTTCACAAAAGTAAAAAGTAATGCTTGGGATCATTTGCATTGACCACCACTTGGAAGTAAGGTGGAGAGTTTAGTAGTGCTGTAATTTAATGTCAAGCTAACTGAGCAAGTGGGAGTTGATGCTGATTTTAGCACATAAAACTAGTGAATAGTTAGAAAGTCAAGACGTAGGGGGGATCCAAATTATGTTGTGCACATATAGTAACTTAGTATGGAAAGCAAGGAACTGTCTCAGTCAAAACTGCCTATATATTCTTGGAAATCAGATAAGACGTAGTTCTGTCGTTCTGCTTTTTACATAATCCCCCGCATTACCATTTTTCTTATTCTTACATGGGTGGGTAAAGAGCCTGAAAGTAAATCAAGTCTGAGCAGTTAATGAACTGGAAGTAAAACCATAACCAAAAAACAGGCCTGATAAAAGCCACTGCAAACAATATAAACAATGCAAGATGTGGCAGACCAATATACTTTTCTTAAGAATTAGGGTTCCTGTAGTTCTGAAACAGACAACTGGTTACTTCTGTCAAAGACAATATATTCTTAATAATTTGCAGAGCTGTCTGATTTATATAAATGAGACGAGACAAATGCTAATGATAATTCAATTTGCATGGTTCCTGGGTGGGTTAAATGTATTTTGTGGAGAGATGGTTAGTTTTGAATTGCTAAAAACCTCAGTCTTCAAGATGCCACATAAAATGGGGGGGAAGTTAATTCTTTCTTTATGTATATCATGAATTGATCTTGACTTGCATCACAGAAGGTATCTCAATCCTTGGCTGGAGCTCTCAGATAGATGTCTTTCTCAATGACCATATTCAACAAAAAGCTCAAAGCAGAATTAAGGCATGGGTAGCAGCCAGTAAATCTGCAGATGGCATGGAAGGTCTCAAGTGAAAGATTTTTGGCTCATGTAACCAGGCCACTTTGTGGGCCTCGTGAGGCAAGAGCTTTGGAATTGTACAATGGAGCATAGGAGAAACAGGGCATGATCTAAGCTTTGGCAGAAACATGTTTTGATCCAGCAGCATCACTTTTGCATTCCCCTCTCTGATGCTAATTATTCTACGTGCGGGTCAAATCCATGAAGATCCAATTCTCTCTTACATTAAGGTAAATCCAAAGTAACTTCACTGAAGCCAATGTTAAATGAGACCAGAACCTGGCCTTCATTTCCTCCTTATTCTTTGTGTAGACAGAAGAACTTGAGGGGATTTCAAGAGGAGTTTTGCTTCTGTGAGAAGTGAATGAAGTCTTCAGGATATGGCAGATGGGTGCTGCTGTCTCCCAATGTTTGCTAAATTGGGAGCGATCCTGCTCCCAGGAAGTGTGAGTAGAGACATTGCAGACCCAAGCCTGTCCTGCACTGACCCCACAACAGTGGGTACTGTCGGGTGGGGCTGGCTGAATGCAGCCTCACCCTTTTAAGAGTTGTAACTTGACTCTTGGGATCACAGCATGCCTCTGGTTTGACCTGGCATTCTTCATGGAGTGAACAACTAGGCCAGATTTGACTGATTATGGCTGAAATATGGTTAATCAAATAATAAACAAAAAAAAAATCCTACATCATCTTCCATGTTACTGTAGGAACAGTTGGACACAATTGAGATGGTTCCTGTTAAACTTTTATAGCTGCAGAAACAGTGGGCCTATTTTTTTCTGCTTTACTCTGGTGTAAACCAATTTCAGATTACCCAGCTAATGAAAGGTGAATCAGGCCTATGGTAGCAACTGTGAATTAACAACATGTTGAACCCCGCCACCCCCCCCGCCCCACTCAGTTAGAAAGAATGGGAAACACTTCAGAAGGTGCCAAAGGACTATTTGTATTTTTTTAATGAACAGCTAATGATCAGTCACTACTGTGTTAATGTATTGTTAACTAAAAAAAAAAATCAGTTATAAGCAGAAAAAGACCTATTATTGTTTCCAAACGTGTAATAAGAAGCTAAAGGTGACTATATTGTTCTGATACTAATGTATGAGGCTGACATTTGTAAAGGTTCATTAGCTAATCATGCAATAACATTATCGCATATCAGTCTTATTTGCATGAAGTTTCTGGGGAGACCTGGCAGCATGCAATGTTACTCAAGCCTGTTTCAGTACCACAAAAAGTGTGCAAAATAATCCACAGGATTTAAAATGCTAGCGTAAGAAACAACATTATACAGTTCCTCACTGGCTAATACATTTTCCAGCCATTGCATTTGTTAAAAAAAAAATGTGTGCAGACCTCATGCAGATTTGCCTTATTGATGTTTATTAATTTAACATTTACTCTTAAAAAGAGAGAGAAAAAAAAATACACCCAAACTTCAAAGCTCAAACTGTTCTTTCAGAGCAGTCCAAAAATGTGTTTCTCCAGGCCCAAGGCAGTTCTAAATCAGCTACAGTTAAACAGAAACCATTTCGCTCAAACTCTGCAAATGTTTTAAAATATCACATGCCACCCGCCCACTACCATCGTCCCAGTAACCAAAGTGGAGGGAGAACTTTTGGTTGTTTGCTGTTTACAATGAGATTTCCTTGGGAAAAACGTGAATTCTCACTTTTATTCAGCTTTGTTAAAAATATTTCATCGCTGTGATGGGAGGCCTTCCTCTACCCTTATCGCTAGAGTCCTTTTTGTGAAGTTTTGTTTGGCTGTACCAAAAGAAGAACTGGGGACATTTGCTATGGGGTTAATTGGATGACAACTTTTATTAGTAGATGCCTGGTACTACCTGGCAGATAATAGTACGTAGTGCAGGTAACCCCATGTTTATTACCTGTACAGGGAGTGGGAGGCAGGGGGGTTTTACCAGCGTCTCCTCTTTTCCATTCAAGTCCTTCCAGCAAATCCATTTCCAGGATTTTACCATCCACCTCCCTTGTAAGAGCATAAAGATGGTCCATAAGAAGGGCGAGGGGTTGGCTACTACTATACTGATCATAGGCCTTCACAACCATCCTCCATTTCCTCCTTTAACAACCCCCTTTTTATAAGTGCTTTTCCGAGTCATTTGGTAGCTTACTGTATATCTTTCCAAGGGAGGCGCTGCACTGTCTGGTGCCACACTCCTGAGTTGCGATATATAGCTTCCTGCCTGTCTCCACAGAGCCCTTCCTGAAACCACTGTGGGGAAGATAGGAGGAAAAAAAAAACCCATCTGCCCCTAAGCCAATATGGTGCTAATGGTGTCTCAGCTTGCTCCCTGTAAAAAGGGGGGCTTCATATACAGAACAAACCCCACTTTAAACCCTACATTCTATAAATGCTAGTGGGAAAGGGGTAGGTTTACAAGATAAAATAAAAAATACCAAGTTAAAAATCACTTAGGAAAGTTAGATGGCTGCAACTCACCAGAGCCTGATGAAATGCATCCTAGACTACTCAAGGAACTGATGGAGGTGGTATCTGAGGCATTAGCTATCATCTTTGGAAAATCATGGGAGACAGAAGAAATTTCAGAAGACTGGAAAAAGGCAAACATAGTGGCCAGCTATAGAATGGGGAATAAGAACAATGCAGGAAACTACAGACGGGTCACTTTAACTTCTATGCCAGGAAAGATAATGGAACAAGTAATTAAGGAAATCGTCTGCAAACACTGGGAAGGTGGTATGCTGATAGGGAACAGCCAGCATGGATTTGCAAAGAACAAATCATGTCAAACCAATCTGATAGCTTTCTTTGATAGGATAATGAGCCTTGTGGCTAAGGGAGAAGCGGTGGATGTGGTATACCTAGATTTTTAGTAAGGCATTTGATACGCTCTCGTATGATATGCTTATCAATAAACTTGGCAAATACAACTTAGATGGAGCTACTATAAGGTGGGTGCAAAACTGGCAGGATAACCCTACCCAGAGAGTAGTTCTTAATGGTTCTCAATCCCGCTGGAAAGGTATAACAAGTGGGGTTCCACGGGAGTCTGCATTGGAACCAGTTCTGTTGAATATCTTCATCAACGATGTAGATATTGGCATAGACAGTACGCTTATTAAGTTTGCAGATGATACAAAGCTAGGAGGGGTTGTGACTGCTGTGGAGAATAGGGTCAAACTTCAAAATGAACTGGACAAATTGGAGAAATGGGCCGGAGTAAACGGGATGAAGTTTAATAAAGACAAATGCAAAGTGCTCCACTTAGGAAGGACCAATTAGTTTCACACATACAGAATGGGAAGCGACTGTCTAGGAAGGAGTATGGCAGAAAGGGATCTAGGGATTATAGTGAACCACAAGTTAGTCAACAGTGTGATGCTGTTGCAAAAAAACCCAACCATGATTCTGGGATGCATTAACAGGTGGTATGCGAACAAGACACGAGAAGTTATTCTTCTGGTCTACTCTGCGCTGGTTAGGCCTCAGTTGGAGTAGTGTGTCCAGTTCTGGGTACCACGCATTGGAAAGGATCCAGAACAGAGCAACAAGAAGGATCAATGGTCTAGAGAACATGACCTACAAAGAAAGGCTGAAACAATTGGACTTGTGTAGTTTGGAAAAAAAAAAAAAAAAGATTAAGGTTGGCGGGGCATGATAGCAGTTTTCAAGTATCTAAAAGTGTGTCATAAGGAGGAGGGCGAAAACTTGCTCTTCTTGGCGTCTGAGGATAGAACAAGAAGCAATGGGCTTAAACTGCAGCAAGGGAGGTTTAGGGTGGACATTAGGACAAAGTTCCTGACTGTCAGGTTGGTCAAACACTGGAATAAATTGCCTAGGGAGGGTGTAGAATCTCCATCGCTGGAGATATTTAAGAACAGGTTAGCTAAATGTCTATCAGGGATGGTCTAGACAGTACTTGGTCCTGCCATGAGGGTAGGGGGGCTGGACTCAATGACCTCTCAAGGTCCCTTCCAGTGCTATGATTCTGAGATTCCCAAGTCAACAACCCCACTGTCCTTTTTGTAGCAGTTTTCACCGCCCCCCCACCCCCCCCAGCCACCTCCTACTATAAAGCACTGGGCCCATCAGTGGCTAGCCAGCAAAAGCTTCTGCACCCTGCCACCTTTAAAGATGCAGTTGGTCATTATAAAAATCAGGGATTGACAGACTTATCTTTCCAGCAAGATGAGAGCACAGAAGTGCGCCTCAACTAGGCTCAGGGCCTGATGGGAGAATGACACAACATAAACTCCCATGGAAGACTGCGGAGACAGTATTACCTTGCACTGGGTTTTGACTGAAACCTATTTTCAATGTTTAGAACTTTATTCACTGTGTTGGTGCCTAGTAAAGAGGACAAAGGTAGACTAGCCAATTTATTTTACTTGTTCCTTTCGTTTTCCATAAGCTGTTCGGCGGCCAGCCGCTGCACTTTTAAACATCATTGAAGCCTATTTGTTATAATAGTTTTGGCATAGAAGTAATCAATTTCTTGACAAAAAGCACAATATTTATATAATCTGACAACACAGTACTATGGGGAGCCTTTTATACAGGCTCTAGGTAACCAGAAAAGCTTTCAGGAGCGCTGTCTCATTATTCTGATGGGCTGGACCCAGCCTAACCTTTTGCATCCACATTGGTGACTGTTTAAAGAATTCATGCATAGCGCTCCCTTCTGAAAGGTGCTGCTGAATATATTTGGCTAAGAGCAAATCCCCTCCAACATCCACTTGTGCTAATAGCTATCATAGGTCTACAGGAGGTACTGTGTCTGGCCATCCCTGAATAACTCGGGGGCGGGGGGGGGTCAAATTTACTTCACCCATAATATGCATTACAATGTCTTCTTTTGCAAGGCTCAGATGGTGTCTAACTGTGATCAGTACACTGCAAAGCAGCATTGGACTATCATATACACTGAATGCTACCAATCTTGGCACTAGCTGGAGCAGCAGTGCCAATGTCAGCCCCCTCCCCTCCAAAAAATGTGTTGTTTGCTCAGTGGGATCCGTTACTTAATGAGCTTTGCTACCATGCATGCATGTGTGTGACTCATCCACCGCTCCATACATCTGGAGGGTTGGCTGGGCCAAATTTCAATGAGTAGGATTGCAGACTGGTGCATGGAGGTTGCATCAACACTGAAATGTGGCCAGGCTGTCTCCTGGTTGAACTGGAAGGGCAACTGAGCCAAAAGCTACAGTGAGGATGGGGGTGGGGGGGGGGGGGGGGGGGGGGGGGGAATTGCCTTTGACACAGCAGCCTGAGGAAGGTCGGGGAGCATGGGGGGGGCATTCACCAAGCCCACTATTGGAAGCACCAGGTAATGAGCTGTGCGGTAAATTGCAAGGAAACACCCTGACTGAGGAATACTCTCAGTCCTTGTGGAAGGAAAGAGGGATGACAGGGAAATGGACTGTGGTTCCTGTTGCATGGACCAGGGATTGGCTTTCCCACTCGCCCCTACCAAATGAATCGTTAAATTGGCACCATTATTTTGGGGGCGGGGGGGAGGAGGGCGGGGCTCCCTTTCCTGAAAGGTCATATGTTTGCCATGCAATAGATTTCCAATTTCATGAACTGGGAATACAGTTTGAATCTCAAACACTGTCCCACTTTGGAAAGTAATAAAAAGCATGAGACCTCACTGATAAAAAAATATGCATCCTCAGTTGGCCATTTGGAAACAAATGCTCTCATGTGCATCTGTGAAGCAGATAGCTAGCGAGTGACGTATTAACAATTAACCCATTTTCTTTTGTACCTAGGTTGTGAAATGTGTCTTCAGGCTGCAGACTAGGGGGCTATAGACCAATGAGCTAAAGAGCTGCATGCTGGCAGCTTTGTGAAATGCACAAGAACCACTTTAACTGGTTACAGAAAAAAACAAACAACTGAACTATGAACAATGCTGCCTGTTGCTCTGTGCCATTTACAGGCACATTACTTATTAACTAGCTTCAGCTATGCAGATATTTCATTGGCACACACTTGTAATGTTCATTAATCAGACATGTGCTGTGTAGGGCATGTGCTGGCTTGGCATTAGTTTCACCCACAGTGCATTAGGGTGCAAACAAGGAACTATAATATTGCCTGCAGAGTCTGATGTTCGTTGCAGTTACACCACTATGTAATTCCTTTGGCTTCAGTGGTGCTAGTCCCAAGTTATATTGGTGTGAGAAGCAGGTGAAGTCTTTCGTTTTTGTGTTTGGCTTAGAAAGGGAAATAACCGTTGTGTCTTTACTTGGGGCATTCTAGTTAACGTCTTTTACTTTCTAGACTGCTGTTTTCATGATAGAAAATTTCTCCATTCCACTTTTATACAATAGAATTAAATATTTAATTAGAAGGGAAAATATTTAAAATAGCTTTATGTCTTAGTGTCAGTTTATATTGGCAATTTACTCATGTAACCACATTTTTCCCTGCTTGGTCATTAATCATTATTAGGGACATTATGTCAGAATTCACAATTATCTTCAGCTCCTACTGTGGGTTTCATTGCTTGCTACAGTTTGGGCTTCTAGGACCATATGAAAAAAACATCCAATCTACTTTAGATTTTTTTTTTCATTACTTAGTACAAACTGCTCATAGAACAAGATAATTGTAGTTGTCAGTGCGCAGGGAAGGGTGTTGAAATAACACATTGGATTAAGCTATTAATGATGATGCTGTAGCCTTTTGCTATGTTCTCCCATGTGAAATGAATGGACACATTTATTGTCATTATCCCACTTTCAGAATGTAATCTTGGCTATCCATGACACAACGTGACAAACATTTCTGGATAGTGCTCTTGCATCAGGCTCAGCATGTGGAACAGTATCAAAATGCGATGCGGCCAGGCCAAGAAGGTTAATGGCCGCATAAGCATGAAGTTCAATTGTGTGGGGTTGGTTGCCCCGCCCCCACCCCCAAACTGTTTCACGTGTTCTCCTCAGCCTTCTTTTTGTCTCCCTGTATTGTTGTTTCTGTAGTAAGGAAAAGATGTGTCACTCCTCCATGTTTGGGAGCATGGGTCCTGCTGCAGATGGGGAAATACATTTGAAAAATTTCATCCGGCCAGCAAACGTAACTTTCATTGTATTTAAGTTATGAAGGTGGTGATCTCAGGGAAGAGTTCAATAAAAGTAAGAGACTGAGGGGCACAGTTGGCTATGGGTGAGTCATGCACTCACTGCCTGGGCTGTTGCCCCCAAACCCATGCCCATTCACAGGCAGATAACCTTATAAAACAGACACACCATTAATATGATGTTTCCACTAACACACAACATCAGAACTGATGACAGTCAAGCACAATAGCTGGAAAGTTGTTAATCATTGGCTTGATGAATAATACAAAATACTGCCAGTGTTCTACCAAAATGTAAACTGCAGGGTAGTTATAGTTTCATCAATGCCATAGACGTCTGTAAATTCAGTTTTAGAAACCCAACATCTTACCAGAATCTAATTTGCCTCCTCTGCTAGTCTCATTTGCTTCCTACCCTGTTTTAATGATACTCAGGCCTTGGTTTAGGTGCAGTTTAGTGAGATGTGAATTGCTTTTCATCACACCTCCTATCGGTCAGTGGTGAGCTGCTTTCAGTTTTGCAGAGAAGAGCTTGGCAGATTCAGTCTGCAGTTCTGACAGGAAATAATTTTTCTCTCTTGAAGCATGATTATCGGGTTATGCAAGTGCAAGCTAACCACTGTTCAACTGTTTTGTGTGTGTGTGTGGGTTTCTTTTTTTTTTTTTTTTGGTCTTATGAGAATCGTAAACTGTCCCAATGCTACACATAACGTTGGATAGATCTGAAGGAAAAAAGCAATTTGTCATTTTCAATGATTGGTTATTATTTTATCACTATTTTTGCCTTTATATCATCTTCAGTTGCAGTTGGACTTGGGAATCAAAGTAGCTAATAGATCGGGGACAACATGTATCATCTGACCCTCTTCGACTTTTTACTGAAGACTAGAGAGGTCATCATTTCGTGCTGGAGGCTTATAAATAAGAAAAATAACAGAGTAAGTAGAACTGGCTGAAAAGTTCAGGGGTGAGCAAACTTTTTATATCAGGCCCCACTTTTTGGCCCTTCAATTAGCAGAGCTCCCCAACCTGGCTAATATAATCCAAACCAATGGAAATTTCAGTTATATTCATATTTAAAAAAAAGATTTTTGGGATGTGTAAGAAAATAAGTATGTAGACTGTAAAATGTCATTAATCAGTACATAAATGTCAATACCCAGACAAAAACAATGACATATTTCAACATTCTTAATGAGAAGAATGAGTCTGACACACAGTAACTGCACCTCCCCCCCATGATATTTTGTATCCAGCTGAAGGGGCCAACCCCTGCAGCTTGCTCACCCCTGGAATAGAAGATTCCCCTTGTACCATTTGATTGGATTTTGAATGCTTGAGGAATACAATTTCCTGCCTTTCAGCAGCATGGACCAACCAATAACTTGCTTTGAGCTTCATCTATAAATTGGTGACAGTGTTACCGCTTTCCTCTTCTTCATGTCCCTTCCCTCGTCCCCTGAAAGTTTACAGAAAACACTTACCAACCGAGAGTAAGCCGTGCTAGTCTATACACTATCAAAACAAAAAGCAGTCAAGCAGTCAAGTAGCACTTTAAAGACTAGCAAAATAGTTTATTAGGTGAGCTTTTGTGGGACAGACCCACTTCTTCAGACCATAGCCAGACCAGAACAGACTCAATATTTAAGGCACAGAGAACCAAAAACAGAAAGCAAGGAGGACGAATCAGAAAAAGATAATCAAGGTGAGCAAATCAGAGAGTGGAGGGGTGGGGGGGGAGGAGATCAAGAATTAGATTGAGCCAAGTATGCAGACGAGCCCCTATAGTGACTCAGAAAGTTCCCATCATGATTTAAACCATGTGTTAATGTGCCAAATTTGAATATAAAAGTCAGCTCGTCCACTTCTCTCTCTAAAACGGTGCGATAATTTCTCTTCAGTAACACACATACCTTGAGGTCATTGACAGAATGCACCAGTCCATTAAAATGTTGACTAACTGGTTTGTGGATCTGGAGTGTTTTGATGTCTGTTTTGTGCCCGTTGACCCTTTGTCTGAGGGAGTTAGAAGTCTGCCCAATATACAAAGCATCTGGGCATTGTTGGCATATGATGGCATGTACGATGTTAGTAGAGGAGCATGAGAAAGTGCCCATGATTCTGTGAGTAACCGGTTAGGTCCAGTGATGGTATTTCCAGAGAAGATATGCAGACAAAGCCGGCAGCGGGCTTTGTTGCAGGGAAAGGTTCCTGGACTGGTGTTCCTGGGGTATAGGCTGTGGCTGTTAGTAAGGCTCCTCATGAGATTGGGAGGTTGTCTGTAGGAGAGAACAGGCATGTCAGCCAGGGCTTTCTGGAGTGTGGCATCCTGATTAAGAATAGGCTGTAGGTCTTTAATAATTCGTTGCAGTGGTCTGAGTTGGGGGCTGTAAGTGATGACCAGTGGTGTTCTGTTCTTGGTTTTTTTTGGGCCGATCTTGGAGTAGCTGGTCTCTGGGTATGCGTCTGGCCCTGTCGATTTGTTTTTTTACTTCTCCTGGTGGGTAATTCAGGTTTATGAATATTTGGTAAAGTTCTTGTAGTTTTTGGTCTCTGTCAGTTGGATCAGAGCAAATGCGATTGTACCTGAGAGCTTGACTGTAAACAATGGATCTAGTCACGTGTGCAGGATGGAAACTAGAAGGGTGTAGATAAGTATAGCAATCAGTAGGTTTTCGGTACAGTGCGGTACTGATCAGGCCATCCTTGATTAGTACTGTAGTGTCCAGGAAATGTATCTCTTGCATGTTGTAATGTTGTTACCAACAGATAAAGTGAGCAAAACAATTGTCCTCTGTAATAATTTACAATTAATAGTCATAGTGCACATACACAGCAAAATCAGCCCCAGGAGCTACAGTCAATTATCAGGTCTGTTTAATTTAGGCCTTGAGCTTATGATTTAAACACACAAATAGCCCCACAAGTTTAATGAGATTATTCATATTTGTAAAGTTAAGTATGCATGTAACTGGGTGCAGAATCAGAGTATAATAGTAGGGGATGGTAGAAATGTTGCTAACAGAAGAGTTTTGTCCACATTATTAAAAGCTGTGAGAGGTAGATTATACAAGTTCTGTAGATCTTGATAGTATTTTGCAGTTGTGGAATGCTATTCAGCTGAGGCACTCAATCTGCTTTGCAAACACTGACTAGACTTCACAAACAACTAGAGCCTAGATCATTATCATCATCAGCATCATGGGTATTTTATAGGTGGATAAAATGTGCAGAAAGATTACCTGGCCATATTGAACTCAATGGAGCCAGAATTCACGCTGACTATCTGGCCTAATGAGTCAGTGACTGAAAGACGAATAGAACGAGGCCTGATGCCCAATACCATGGATCTACCCCCATAGACACAAGGCCACTCTAAAAAAAAAATTGTACAATTAGCAATGAAGCAAACAGGGATTAGTTATGAGATACTTAAGTATTACCCAAATACTTATATTTGTTTAATTGTAGCAATGCTGAATATATCATTTAATAAAGAAAGTTAGAAATCAGAATTCACACAAGCCCTGCACGTTTCCGAACAGAGAAAAGAGCTTCACTATTGATGATCAGGTGATGTCTAATGCCTATTCCTTGTGGTTTGAAAGGTATACAGAGTATTATACTTCGATCTCGTTCATCTTACATATAGTAGAAGGACCTTTCTACTTTTATTTAGGAAGCAGAGCATTGACTTCACCAGAAATTAGGTGTATATGTGATGAATGCAACAGCAGGCATAGAACTTTAAATACAACTAGAATAGGGATTGGAAAGCATATGTGAGCTAAATTGAGATCTGGCATAAATAGTTATAGCTAGAATTCTGTATTAAAAGATGTACAGGTTGAATCGCTCTAATTCAGAACTCTCTCATCCAACACTGTGTAATCCAGCATGATTTTAGCTAACTGGATGACCACTTATCACGTGTATGACTGATGCCAGAGAGAGGGGGAGAGAGAGATAGCCATAGCCATGTTAGCCTGTATTCTATCAAAACAAAAAGCAGTTATGTAGCACTTTAAAGACTAACAAAAAAAATCAGTTTTTAGGTGTCAAAACAAAAAAAGCAGTCAAGTAGCACTTTAAAAACTAGCAAAATAGTTTATTAGGTGAGCTTTCGTGGGACAGACCCACTTCTTCAGACCATAGCCAGACCAGAACAGACTCCGCTGCACTTCATGGGACAGATCTGAAGAAGTGGGTCTGTCCCATGAAAGCTTGTCACCTAGGCTATGTCTACACAGGAAGCATCTGTTGACAGAACAAAAACGCAGTCAAAAATGTAAAGTAGCACGTTAAAGACGAACAAAATAATTTATTAGGTGCGCTTTCATGGAACAGACCCACTTCTTCAGATCTGTCCCATGAAGTGCAGCACCTAACTGATTTTTTTGTTAATCTTTAAAGTGCTACTTGACTGCTTTTTTGTTTTGATAGTATATAGACTAGCAAGGCTCCCTCTCTGTTACTGTCGACAGACGTTACTGCTGACAGGGAAAGCTTGACAGAACCTCTGTCAACAGATTGTGTCTACACACAACTTGCTCTATCAACAGAGAACGGCCAGACTGAACTGCCCTCTGGTGCCAGAAAGCAGACTGGTAGCTCTGCAAAGAGGGCTGCCCGGCAACCAGAAGGCCTCATTGTCAGCAGAAACGGGTATACTGCATTTCTGTCAACAATACTCTGTCAAGAGATGGTTATGCCTTAAGGCTGCGTCTACACTTGCATTCCTCTTTTGAAAGGGGTATGCAAATAGGGGAAATTGAAAATGCAAATGAGGTATAGATTTGCATATCTGGCACTCATTTGCATATTCTTATTTCAAAATAGCTTCTTTCAAAAGAAGAAAACCAGTGTATACAGTGGTCTTTCGAAAGTAAACCCCATCTTCGACAGAATCCTTCTTTCCATTAAAAAAAAAAAAGGGGGAAGAAGACATCTTTCGAACATGGGGTTTTCTTTCGAAAGAGCTGTGTCTGAAATGGTTTTCTTCTTTGGAAGGAAACTATTTCAAAGTAAGAATATGCAAATGAGGTTCCAGATATGCAAATCTGCACCTTATTTACATTTTTGATTTCCCTCATTTGCATACCTCTTTTGAAAGAGGAATACAATTGTAGACACAGCTTAAATTTTTGAGGGCATAACACTGTTGCAGAAAATGCAGAGGTCTGTCGGGATTCTGTTCACAGAATGCTCTAAGGCTATATTTGCACTGAAACAAAATTTCAAAATGGCCATGCAAATGGCCATTTCAGAGATTACTAATGAGGTGCCGAAAAGCATATTCAGCACCTCATTAGCATGCCGCCGGCTGCGGCTCTTCGAAATTGTGTTTTGCTGCCACACGGCTTGTCCAGACAGGGGTCCTTTTCAAAAGGACCCCCACCAACTTAGAAATCCCCTGAGTCCTATCAGTAGATAAGGACCCCTGTCTGGACGAGCAGTGTGGCAACAAAACATGGCAATTTCGAAGAGATGTGGCCGGCGGCATGCTAATGAGGCACTGAATATTCATTTTTAGCGCCTCATTATTAATCTTCAAAAATGGCCATTTGCATGTCCATTTTGAAGTTTTGTTTCAGACATAGCTTAAGTGCATAGATGCTCCCTCAGTTATGTTGCCAGAAGGCACCAGCTGTCAACAAACCTCTCTCACTTAGACCCAGCCCTAATAAATTATTTTGTTAGTCTTTAAAGTGCTACATGACTGCTTTTGTATATGACTAAGTTTCCTGTGGTCCCATAAAGTTTATGTACAGAGAGAAGACCTGTCATAGTGTTCGCTGTTATGATTTAGCTGTGATGTACCCCAAAGTAGCTTCTAAGAGCCCAATGAGCAGTGTAAGTATTGGTAATGTGCTAGACGATATTGCTCTCCCAGAGTCGCTCACTGGTCAGTTCACATAGGTGCTGGACTAAAGAAGTTCAACTTATAGCAGTACATGTAAAAATTTAGTATATGGAAAGGTTGTCATCTAGCACTATATAAGTATTGTTCATAAATAAGTTGGTTCCATAAATCTGAGGCATTAGGGCTTATCCATGAAAGCTCTCTACCTAAGAAATGTGTTAGTCTTTAAGGACTTCTTTTTCAATAAAGTTGTTTTAGCACTGCTAAGGAATGTCTTTCTTAGAAAGAAATTTCTTTCTTAGAAGCTCTTAACACTACTAAAATAATAAAGTAAAACAAAGTTAACAGGTACTGATGAATTTGGTCCATTAACTAACTCAATTGAAAACTGCCATCGTTGTTTGCAGTTTTGTTGGTACTGTGTTGAAGATGCAAAAAAGGGATTTACGTGAGCATGAAAGCATGTCCCTTTCATTAATGAAGTTGGTCAAATAATATATCTTATGCACATTATATCTCCATTGAAATCAACAGTTAAAAAGGAGATTAATTTGCTTGCTTCTGTGTTCCATAGTGAGCCTTGTGATATTTGTTGTTCTTAGATCACCAGCTGCTGGGGTCTGATTACTGGCTGAGAAGCTCAGCTTTCTTAAGTTTCGAACCCTTGTGGCTGTGGAGAAAAGCCTGAAAACAAAACACTTTGAAGCTCCAACACAAAAGCCACATCTACACGTGCCGGCTACTTCGAAGTAACCGCGCCAACTTTGAAATAGCGCCCACCACGTCTACACGTGATGAGTGCTATTTCGAAATTGAAATCGACATAAGGCAGTGAGACGTCGAAGTTGCTATCCTCACGAGGAGATGGGAATAGCACCCTACGACGCCGATCCGCGTCCCGCAACATCGAAATAGCGGGGTCCGCCATGGCAGCCATCAGCTGAGGGGTTGAGACACACTCTCTCCAGCCACTGCGGGGCTCTATGGTCACTGTGTGCCGCAGCCCTTAGCCCAGGGCTTCTGGCTGCTGCTGCTGCAGCTGGGGATCCATGCTGCATGCACAGGGTCTGCAACCAGTTGTCGGCTCTGTGGATCTTGTGCTGTTTAGTGCAAGTGTGTCTGGGCAGGGCCCTTTAAGGGAGCGGCTTGCTGTTGAGTCCGCCCTGTGACCGTGTCTGCAGCTGTTCCTGGCACCTTTATTTTGATTTGGGCTGCTTTGATGTGTAGACGCTCCCCTGCAGCACCTACTTCAACGTAGTGCTGCCCAACATCGACGTCGAACGTCGACAGCACCAGCCCTGGAGGATGTGTAGACGTTATTCATCGAAATAGCTTATTTCGATGTTGCTACATCGAAATAAGCTATTTCGATATAGCATTCATGTGTAGATGTAGCTAAAGAGACAAATAAAAAGAACCACCCATTTTTAATCTTGTTATTTTAAACCATATCACATGATTTTGGCGGGAGTGGGGCGCAACTCATAATTTTTGATGATATGGCATTAGAAAATTGTTAACATTCACTGAGGTCCATGTAGATGTTCATTTCACATCAGTTTACTACAGCAAAGCATAATAGCTAAGATTTATTGTATAACTGCTGATTTGCTGGGCTTTAATTTCAAGTGTGAACCACCTTCTTGGTGACTTTTCATTCCTAATATTTTCAAATTTTTCTGGATGATTCAAAAACTTATTTCCAAAATTAAACGGTATAAGTGCTAAGACAGCGTGTTTTACAAGCTTTATTGCAGTTAAGCGACCACAATAATGCCAACATTTTAAGGTGTAGCAGCTCCATTATTGGTACAAATTCAAGTTCACACTACAGAGCCAATTTTGGTATTCTTTTGAAGAAGAAAAAGTGGTTTGTGCTATCCTGGATCAGAATTATTTTATGCATGATACCTTTTCAATCTGACTTTTGTTATATAGAGGTATTTGACCTCTCAGGCTTCTAAGAGAAAACACATGGTCAACTGAAACATGAGAGTGCCTTTAAAGCAGTGTGACTTTCAAATCTGCATCCATTCCCCACCCCCCCACTTTGCCCACAGAGTCAGAATCAGTGCTTGGAAGCTAAGTGGGGTTGGGCCTGTTCAGTACTTGCTTGGAACACAACCAGAGAAAGTTCAGGTGTGATCAAGCAGGTTGGTGCTGTGTCTGAATCAATACTCATGAATAGTCCAGCATAGTGCTCATCTGGTGGTGCATCTTTTGGCTGAGACCACTAACAGATCCCAAGGCATTTTTCATAAGGATCATGACCTGTCTCAATTATGACTTAAGAGGGACTGGGAAGATTGGGCATCTATATATTCCTCCTCCTACCCACTCTAACTTTTATCTATGTAAATAGAGAATTGAGAGAATATGTAATTTTCCCCTCTGCATAAAATTCTTGGTTTAATGGGGAGGATGTATGGCCTTCTGAGACTGCTTTGATGATAAGCCAATGGGAAAAACATTTTTCTCCTATGTTCTTCTTAGAGCTGATGGGAAAAAATATTTTCTTAATTACATAAGTGAGATTTGATCCCAATATAAGCAGACAGTTTGGGTTCAGTGCTGCACACACAAATATCTATCTATGTATCTATCTTTTTTTTTTTTTTTAACAGTTTCTTGTTCTTTCCACTCATGATTCCTTAACGTGTATCCTTCTCTCACTTACATGTTTGGACATGCTATCTCCAAGGCATAGGTAACCCACCTTTACTATGTTCAAATCTTTGCTGAAAACACATTTCTTCCATGAAGGTTATCATTATTAAGTCACTAACTAAATTAACATTTGATAAAGAGATCTATTCCTGTTTGAAACTGGCCTTGCCACTCCCTGGTGATCTCCTCGCATACACTTTATCTTGCTGTCAGTCCACTCACAATTTACTGTAAAGAATGAGCTGAAACACTGTTCAGTAACATGCAGTGAGGCTGATAGCCACTGTGGGCCTGGGGGCAATATGGGAGAGGCCTGGCTCCTTGCCCCCAGAAGGGGCAGGGCCAAAGGTATGGGAGGCGGGTGAGGTATAGGTCAGGCAGCCCTTACCTCTGCCCTGACTGCAGTTCTGGGTCCCTCCCTCACAGCCAAGCAGAGTGGCAGAGCAGCACTCACAAGATACCTCAAAGGGGCTTGGAACTCCAGCTGCCACTGCTGCCAAAGTGGCAGTGGCCAGAGATGTGAAATGCTGGGCCAGGTGCACCTGTCCTCTTTGCTCCTTTCCCTGTCTCCCCCTGTTGGTGGCCCTGATAACATTATATACACCTTGTTCTAATATATTTGGGCAGTCACCATGTTATAACATGGTCTCCCCGCCCAGTACATTCTTCTCCATTGCTGGGTCTTAAACTACTGAGAGACAAGGAGAGATTTTATCAGTGCAGTGTGCATTGCTGAGAACTCTGATGGTGCTCACTGTCATCCAAAATACCTGCTTCTTGAGTGCTGATGATCAGGTATAGCCCTGGTGGTACTTATCCCATGGGCTATAAAACCAAAAGCAAGCTGAGGGGGGGGGGGGCGGGTCGCTCTTTGAGCACCCCAGCATTGTAGTTTAATGCGTTAATGAATAATGGCTGGCTGGGCTCAAGGATTGCTGTCCAGCACGGCATCCTGGAATCAGCCAGCATCCTAGGGCTGGATTAATTCAGCAGCTTTAGGTGCTACAGCCTTAGATCTTGATTTTTTGAGCTCCCCCCCCCACTCCAAACTGACAAAATTTACAGCCTTTTTCTCCCACGACTCAGGAAGCAGCAAGGCCTTGGTCTCCCTGCCTTCAGGCGCCCAGCCTAGTCTTGCAAGGGATGTAGCTCAGGGTGGCTCCACTTCCTAGTTACCCCACCCTGTATGTGAGCAGGGAAGGTTTCACATAGCCACACCCACCCCTACGTCACCTGACCCCAGTCCTCTTTACACCCAGTCTGGGAAGGAGGTGAGGGGAGAAGAATACCAGGAGCAGAAGTGAGACTCCTTACAGCTGGTGGTCTGGGAGCTGAATGGTGGGTCAGTTGGAGGGCTAGAAGTCTGAATTGCAGTGGGGGTGTGGGGGGGTGGGAAATGGGCTGATGGCAGGGGCTAAAGACAGATCTCATGGAGGAAGCCAGGCACTGCAACCAAATATCAAGCCATTTAAAAGGGAAAATAGCCGGATAGCCATTTCAGTTGTGCTTGACTTGAAATTTTTATAGCCTTGATGGCATGGTGTTTTAACAGCATTACAAGATAGTTGTATAATTATGTTTGTAGAGGTTCATTGGGATATTTTCTATCAGATTGCTTAATCTTGTCAAATTAGATTAATACATACAAACAGCCATATCACTCTCGAGAGCTGGTGACCCTTAGCCTGTGACAGACTGCTTCATTCTCTGTTGCAAGCCAGACTAATGAAGCATCATCACCTGCCCTGCAACCCTGGGTGTCTCACAATCCGTTGCTGTTATAGTTTCAACTAGGGCGGCTCACAGAAGTCTAGTAGAATGCAGATCACACATAATTGTCTGTGTGCAGTTGCAGTCCTTGTCCAGGAACTCTGATCACAGTAGTCTGTCAGCAACATACCGTCAAACTCTGTCTTCTAGCAACCTGAGTAATTACGTACTGGATGTCCCTCAGTATTACCACCCCCCACACCCACAACCCAAATTTTCCCAGAATATGCACGGTGCATGGTCCAGCTCTCTCCTGGACTAGTCAGATATTAAAAATTCACCATCACTGTAGAATGTCAACTTTAACTGGAGCTACTGAATAATTCATTTTAAAGTCAGTAGTGTCTTGGTTCAGATTAAAAACTAAAACATTTATTTAACAAAAAAGAGAAGAATTTAGTGAGTGCAGATATAAGGTTTCAAAGTCAGAAATAGTTACAAGAAAACTAATGATGGCACTTTTTCTGACAGCTAAAACTTAACAAGCTGGACTTAGTTCAAAAGCAACCACTTACTACATGGTCCCAGCAACATGGCTGGTCAAATTTCAGGTCAGGATCTACCCACAAAGTCAAAGCTTTGGTTGCTTTGTCTTCTTAGATGAGAGACATGGCTAGGAGTATTTTTGCCTCCACTTTTACAGCTGGCGCCCTTTGAAATACATTTTCTTTATGGTTACGCCTTGATAAATTTCATTTCTTCTGTGAGGCCAGAGACGTGGTGGTGCATGGTGAACAGGGTTCCATGATAGAGTTTGCTAAAATGAAAATTGATTTGTTCCTGCCTTGCTTCTTTGATAAAGAATGTTCACATGCCAGGTGACTGGCACTCAACTTTGATCACACCTGGATAGACCAGTCAGTTTTTTTTCTCTTTGAGAAACAAATTTAGTCCCCTCCCAGAGTTGCCTAGTAAATACAATGTAGTCATATGCTCAGTTTATGCTTATAACACTTACTACAGTTTGTAAATACATTACACAATAATATTAATGATCAGTGTGATATGATACCACACAAAGCATATGTCACCCAGATTTTTACAATAATTTGTGTGGTATGACTACAGGGTGCTTTCAGCTCATGTGACAGCAAACACCTGAAGAGCCCATTGACAACCCAAGATTTTTACAACCATTATGTGTATTATTGCCAATTGAATACTGAAATGAAAACAAATTTTTTTTCCAGTTAACCTTTGCTCCATTTTAAAACTGGTATATCAGACTTGAAGCAGGAAGCACTTTCTGAGAGATAACTGAGAAAACTTAACTATGGAATGTTTGGCTTCTGGGATGAATTTTGGTTTAAAAAAAAAAAACCCAAAGGGAGCGAATTCAATGTGCAAGTGGAGGCCTCAGAAAAATGTAATCAGGTTAAGTGTTTACACTACCTAAGACGTGTCTGCTGTTGGAGAAAGATGTGTATGCGCATTAATTAGAAAGGAGCTTGAGACTATTTCTGTTCACTTGGCAATACAAGAAATTCCACGTGTCCATGGCATAATACACTAGGTCATGCCCAATAAGGAGAGTAATGCCCAAAGTCCCATGCAGATTTTGTTGCAAAAAGATTTTCCATGCTGCCATTTTGTGCAGCTTTGGAACAATACCATCTCTTTTTTTGGTGGCAGCAAATAAACACCTTTAAATTTCTCCAGTCGAATTTGTTGCTTTTTAGGCCAATTCCTGCCCTTATTTGAATTTTACATTCAAAATTCAATCCTTGCCACCCACATGTATTAGTTCTCATGGAAGTCATCACACAATGGGAAATGTGCATACCATATGCATTCTCTTGACTCCAAAAGTGGCACCCAAGGGTTTTTGTTTTTTTTTAAAATCAGCTCATAATTTACAAATGCTATAGCGGGAGAAGAAAAGATAAAAGCAGCTATTTTAAGATGTCATAAAATATTTTTCAAACTATAGCAAACCTCTTACTATGTTATGTGGAAGCTGAGGATCATTCAGTCTTCATCCTGTGCATGAGAAACGACAGAAGAATATTCTGGCACTTTCTGAAGCATTTTTATTGCATTGCAGGGAGTTTTGTGTTTGTCTTCCAAGCCAGAGCTGTGTTGCAAAAGTGTTGAGTTCTTCTCAATATTGTCTCACTTCACATACTTCTGGTCAGAGGCTATTCAAATCACATGCCAAGTTGTGGCTGCTGGTGAAATAGCTCTTTTAAAACTACACCATTAGAAAGGACATGCTCATTGTACTGTGGGCAATGTTTACGTATTGTCATGTGGTGACTGGGATAGCTTCCCTGAGAGGAGACTGTCCTATCTTTAAGCTAATTGCATGATTTGAGACTGACTGGATTCCATCATGTTCTTTGACAGAGAGGCAGAAAATTGGTCTGAGCAAAATGTTATCCTCTCGCTCTGACAGGAACTTGGTCTTGCAGTGAATGTAGATGGGTGATAGGAGTGGGTCATCCAATTAAAAATTAGAAACAAAAATGAGACCGTGAAAGACCATGGCTGAGAAAAAGTATTGGGTCTGATTTGACACTACCTTGTTCCTTATGGCACTTACGCTTGTGCAGCATGCTTACATGCTAGCTCCAGTGTAAGTGAACAGATAGTGCTGATTGGGCAAAAGGTTTACGCCCACTTGGCAAGATTTGTGTAACTACACAAAATGCAAGGCAATGCAGAAGTGGGCCTGCTGTTTAAAACAATGTTCATTTTATTTTAGCAGATGGCTGCATACCTTTTGTTTGAACTAAGACTTCAAAGGCTAATGTTTTCACAATATTAGCCCTTTCCATCCCACTGTTCTGTAGCAGTGTTTCAAAACAAACAACATGCTCGGAGTTGGGAGCAGCTGGGATGGGACATCATATGTTAAAGAAGTTCCATCAAATTTCAACAATTAACTGCTTCCCATATGGGTGCTGACAGTGCTATGTATGTGGGATTGACTCGTGGCACAAAGGCTGGCTCCTCATACCGGCTTTCTGTGCTGCTATTCTAAAATTGTCTTCTCATAATTAGTTCAGCTTATGTACTCAGCCTTAGGTAAATTTGTGTGTCCTTTGGTATTCTGGGAAACAGCTCCCAACTTACTCAGAGGGGGATCTTTTATTTATTTACTTATTTATTTTTGTCTCTTTCTAAAGGCCCACTCAGCTATGGCAATCATCAATTTGAAATCAGGTTTGGCTGACTTGCTCCCTGCCCACTTCCTTAATTAGCAGAAATGATATAGGCTACTGCTTGGTCGTCTCTTTATGGACACTCATCTATGGAGTCATTAATTAATTGGATTTCATATGTATATGTCCCTGTGTCTATCTGTAAAGACCTGAGGATGGCTGGGCGAGTGAGTACAAAGTACAGAACATACAAATCAAACTCAGTTATGGCTGGGGTTATGACATTAAGCATACATAAAAATCAAACATTTGTAAGAGCTGTAAACTCAGGTGTTTGCAGGCATAAGCCACCACCTCATTGATGGGGATTTGGAAGATGCTTTCTCTATAAACAGATTATTCCATAACTGTTGTTGCAGCATTTATTGTACCATGCTCAGAAGGATTTGCTACTGGCTACTGCCAGAGACAGGGTACTGGAATAAATGGGCCATTGGGCTAAGCTACTGTGGCTGTTCCTAAAAATTTGTAAGTCTGGATTGATAAGGCCATCTGTCACAGACAGAAATTCACTTCCTGTTAATTTTAACTGGAGAAATTATTGGGATTATTGGCAGCCATTTGAGCATTTGTTTTAGGTTTTTAGGTTAAAAATCCCCGACTGCTACAAACCATTTTGTGTATAACTGATGACAGACGGATTAACAGACATGAACATGACCCAGGCAGTATGCTGACAGCTCAGGCTATTGTGTCAATGGCTTAAATTTACTCATAGTGGCGCCAATGATCAACTCTCGTTCTTGATTTCGGCAGGCCTCCTGCACCACATCCTCAGCTATGGCCAAGCAGTGCTCAAAGGGAGCTGATGGAAGGCTTGCGAATGTACCTTCTGCAAGCCTAGCACAAGGCCCGCTCTGAACTGGGCAAGCCGCCTGACATGGATTAGAACAAACTAGTCAAACCTACAGCAGGTGCCAATCACCCCAAAAGGCTCTGACTCTCACGGATCAGGGTAGACTGGGCATGGCCACGAATCTCATTTCTCTGCCTATGCCCCTCCAGCAGCTGCCAGGACTGCATGGCAGAGAAGCTGCTATTGTAATTCAAGGGTAACCCTACATTGGACAGCTATGCTCCTGTGGCTTGTTAAACCAAGTTTAGAGCTGTTTTGTACTGGGAGAGCAGCACAAAGCCACCCTAATACAGACGGCTCAGGAGCTGGTCTGCTACGTTGATGTTAAAAATGCACCCTCTAGGATACTTTGATTAAGAGGAGATAGACGCTTTTTATAAGCTTTCCACTGCAACGCTGCTTTTTGAAGCACCTAATATAGAAGCAGCCTTTGGTTACTTTGTGTATATTTTGGTAGCTGTCATCCCCAGCTTGAGCTAAACACTGAGAATTTCGTGAATGGTGCTCATTTTTCTGCTGAAATGATAGTTGGCTTGCACCTGGAAAGGCAAGAGGAAGGCTATAATTCCCTTGACCCAGTGTTTACCTTTGTGCGAGCCATTATTTTTATAAAAGTAGTGGTTTAGACATTCAGTCTCAAATCAAGGTACAAAATTAAGGTAAAATTCTGCCTGTGAATAGTCATGCCTGGGCCCTTACTGCCAGAAGTACTGCGCACCCGTGAGTCCAGCTAGAGTTAAGGGAGTGCAGAGCATCCAGCGCCTCTGAAAACGAGGCCAACAAAGACAGCAGGAGTTGTATGTGTATATTTTAGGCCATGGTTTGGCATATAACCACAGGTATCTTGCACCCTTGATACATGCCTTTTGTATTTTGCTAGGGTCTGGTTTTCAGCTGTGCCATGCAGTGTTCCCTGTAAATTGAGCACTTGGGTGGCCACCCAGATGATTAGCATAGCAGCCACAGCCAGCAGCGTGTGTTTCTATTAATAGTGAACATCTGCCTGTGCCTTGGTGCATGTAACAAAACTTATTCTACCCCTGGATGGAAAAAAAATAGAGAAACCCCTGGTAATGAGGCATCCAGCTAAAGTTGATGGGAGCTGTATTTTCTCAGTGCCTCTGAAAACTAGGCCTTCTGTTTCTGCCTATAACTCAGGTTAGCTGGAAATATTGTGAAGCGACATAGGCAGGGAGATTATAAAGGCACAGCTCAAACTATAATCTTACAGGGCTTTTTCATATCTACAGGTAACCTGCATTTCTTACCTAAACACCCATTAAAATCTTAAGTGTTTTTCTTACTCAAATACTGTTTGCGCTCAGCTTATGCTAGTTTGCTTAAGCATTTTCAAATTGCAATGGAGTGAGGTTAATGCACAATAAGCAGAGTCCGTGACATTGATGCTGTGATATTATTACCAGCTGTTCACATTTGATAGGGATTTCTATCTATTGTGCTAGTTAGGAGGCCTCAGAGTGCTCTATATGGCAAACGTGTGTTGACCTTAGTGGTTTGATGTTGTTTTTTTTTTCAATAGTGTGTCTTAAATTCATTTTTATCACTGATGTGGTTTTTGGAGTATAAGAAATTTGGTGTATTCCTGAAAAGTACATGTGAAAAGAATCATATCCGTTTTAGTAGCAGATGCAACTTGTATGACTTTGGCAGCACTTACAGTCATGAAGCTAAATCCTCAGGAACAGAACAACCCAGATATGTGTGAGGCTGTTGGAGTGAGGCAAAGGCAGGCTCCAAGTCATCTCTCTGTTTGTCTGATTCTGGGGCCAGCTGTGTCCTGTCTGGGCACCCAGCATAATTTAGAGCAACCTTATGACTGCTCTAAATGACACAGACACTCACACATGCCCAGGGACTGAAGGGACCATTCCAGAAGCCTGGAATTCTTGAGACATAGAGAAGAACCTCCAGGTGTAACTTCCTATTGGGCCTTGGCAAGTGATCGGAGAGTAGAGAGGAGTGGCTATGGAAGCCTGCTACAAACAGAGCATTCTCCTGTGCTGGGCTGAGGAGGAAGCTGAGACTCTGTTGCGGTATGCTTGCCGTACAAATTCTAGTTCTTGTATTTAAAACTGAATAGGACCACCCTGTACATTTTGTGCATTACAGGAAGAGAAATGTCTTTGCGTGGAACAAATTTCCCAATATTTAGTTTTATTTAAAACACTTTTTTTTTTCTCCACATGGGTTCCAAATAGGTTGCTCAGTCTTTTTATTTGTCACCCATTATCCTGCCAGAGTCTACCTACCATTAACTTCAATAGACATGTGAAGTTACTTGAGGGTAAAATTTGATCCAGTAATTTTTCTGAATTATTAGTAGAGAAATTTTCTCTTAGTTGCACCAGTGCAAAGCTATTGCATTTACAGCTGTAAATGAGAGAAGAAATTGACTCAGAAGCTAAGGTTCCTATTTACATACAGTGGTTTGAAACATAGTGTAATTCGGTTGTAGACCCATGTGTAAAATGCAAGGGTAACAAAGGCTACGTCTACACGTGCACCCAACTTCGAAATAGCTTATTTCGATGTTGCGACATCGAAATAGGCTATTTCGATGAATAACGTCTACACGTCCTCCAGGGCTGGCAACGTCGATGTTCAACTTCGACGTTGCTCAGCCCAACATCGAAATAGGCACAGCGAGGGAACGTCTACACGCCAAAGTAGCACACATCGAAATAAGGGAGCCAGGCACAGCTGCAGACAGGGTCACGGGGCGGACTCAACAGCAAGTCGCTCCCTTAAAGGGCCCCTCCCAGACACACTTTCATTAAACAGTGCAAGATACACAGAGCCAACAACTAGTTGCAGACCCTGTATATGCAGCACGGACCCCCAGCTGCAGCAGCAGCAGCCAGAAGCCCTGGGCTAAGGGCTGCTGCCCACGGTGACCACAGAGCCCCGCAAGGGCTGGAGAGAGAGTATCTCTCAACCCCCCAGCTGATGGCCGCCATGGAGGACCCCGCTATTTCGATGTTGCGGGACGCGGATCGTCTACACGTCCCTACTTCGATGTTGAACGTCGAAGTAGGGCGCTATTCCCATCCCCTCATGGGGTTAGCGACTTCGACGTCTCGCCGCCTAACGTCGATTTCAACTTCGAAATAGCACCCAACACGTGTAGACGTGACGGGCGCTATTTCGAAGTTACTGCCGCTACTTCGAAGTAGCGTGCACGTGTAGACGCAGCTAAATGGAATAAACCAAATTCTCATTTCAATCCACAGGAAACATTTCTTAGAACATAATGTCTCTATACTAACTGTAATTGTTTATTTTAATAATTTATTAAATAAAGGAATACACAGCCTAAGCATTCCTTGTAAAATGCAATTCTGCATTTTGAAGCCCTAAATTTGTTTTATCAGGCCTTGACCTAGCAGTTCACATTCCAGGAAAATGCTAGATTAATTAGCCTAAAAACTAGGGTTCAGGCCCTCATACTGTGCTTTATTCCACATTTGAACTGGGTTGTATTCACAAAGTTTTATTTATTTGTACCTAGTTGGCAGTATTTTTTTTTCCAGAACGAAAGGAAGATAGTTAACATTTCAGCCAAATTCGTCTACTCTTTGTTGGTTTGGGTAAAATGTTAATTTTTTTCAAGGTGATTCTGTAACACTAATTACCTTATGATTAAATTCAAGTATGTTTTTTCTCTCTCAAGTTTATTTGTGAGTTTAGTTTGCGGGAAGAAACAATTATTACTGTTATAGCACAGCTCTTCTGGACTAGATGTTTCGTCCAAAAGAGCGGTGCCATAAAATAACACTATTAATAATATACAAGTACATATGAACATGTTATAGTATATAAGATAAAATGTGCTAAAATGAGTGTGGTAATAAATTTTATTGGCATGAATTTGGAATGTCAGGATTATTTGTGAATAGCAAAGGTAATGCTTGCCAATCAAATCTTCATAATACTAAATATGAATGTTAAATATATGCATACTAAATATTACATACAGACATTCTATGTAACATGTGTGCATTTTTTTCCTGGCTATTTTCATGAATTCATTTTTTTTTAAAGAAATAAAAACTGCAATGCAAACAAAAGATCTGAGCTAGCACAACAACTGCAGCTGCCAATTTACTGACCCTATGTCTATGCTTATTCTTGATTAACAAAAAACTTTTGGTGTTCACAGGTGCTTAACTCACCCCACCCCCACCATAAATGACAAAGTATTGCTGCAGTAAGTGCAAGGGTGAATATAGCTTTGGTAGCAGGCACTCTTGTTTGGCAAAAAAAAATGAACCTTCCCCCCCCACACACACTAGGCAGTGAAAGTATTGTGTCAACAGAAGTGCCCACAAATACCATTCACACATACTGCCTTTCCGTGACAGGGCAGCATGGACACTGCCTTGTTGCTAAAAGCAGCATATTGTAGCCATACCCTCAGACCCATCTACTAACTGGCCTTGTTCCTGAAGAAGACTTTCCTGTTACTCGTAGTGCCAGGGCCATCCCCACTGGTGCTGGTGCACATGCAGCCCAGCACTGCTATCAAGCTGCAAGGGAGGGGTTGAAGCTGTGGGGGGCAAGGGTTGCCCCTTCTCCTGAACCAGATGGACGTGACGCTGTTTATTGTACTGATGACTGGGAGCATTGGAACCTGGAGAAGGACTGGGACAGAGATGTAGGCTGGAGGAACAGAAGGTGACCATGCAGCCTGTTGGAGAAAAAACATCACTTTTAAGGAGAAAGTGCCACTTCCCTGTAGCTGTCTCTCTAATGCTATATTTTCTGTAAGTTTTACCATCACCACCTATCTTACGTTCCATTTGTGACGAGTGGGTAGCATGCAGGTTGTACCTAGTTTTCAGAAGGACCTTGACAAGCAATTCTGTCATGCAGCTGAGGTCTTCATGTGCTTTTTGGTGTTTGTCACCGATGTAAGCATGTATTTCATTTGCTCTTTTAGAAACGCTGTCCAGAGTGTTTAGTAGCAATGCATGGTAAACAAGTTTGGTAGCATGGTAAAATTATAATTGCCAAAAAAAAAAAGGTGTACAGAATATGTCCAGCTGAGTCACTGGAATAGTTTGAAATGTGACACGTCATGACAAAGCCTCACTTTTCATTCTTATTAAGTTCTCATTCAAATTTACAGGACTGTATCACTGTCAAGATAAGTTCTTTAACATACATACAGCAAATATAACTTTGCCACCAAATGTGGACTTATATGCCATTTCCACAGAATGACCTATGTGTATTCCTAATGTCAATATTTCCTTTTATTACATGCAAATAGAATCGGAGCTGAACAAAATTGACAGTTGGTTGAGGGCAATGGGAGCTTTGCCATTGACTTCAATGGCCTGGGATCCCATCTAACACGATCTTAATGCTTAATAGTAACAGCGAGGGAGCCGTGCTAGTCTATATACTATCAAAACAAAAAAGCAGTCAAGTAGCTTATTTATTTTGTTAGTCTTTAAAGTGCTACTTGACTGCTTTTTTGTTTTGATCTTAACACTTGTGTAGATGCTTTGAATAGTAAGAATTTGTTCTAAATTCAAGCTTATGTCTAAGGGAAATCCAGACTTTAAATTCTTTCATATTTTCTATTGCAAGTGGTTTTGTGTACAAAAGGGGTAGGTAACAGTGCTATGGTGCATGAACCATGTTTACTAAAAACAAAAACAAAACAAAAAAAACTAAATTTTATTATATACCTTAGACAGAAAGTGTTGAGTTTGAGTATTTCCTCTAGCTTAACATACATTTATTTAATCTTGACTTTAATTATTGTTTAATCAGCTAGTCGAGAAATTACAGTGCCATATTGCTTATGCTTTTTAGTTATTTATATAAACGGTCTCATTTTAGAAGAAGTTTTAATTAGTATCATATTTGTGGTGGATTTACTACACTTCCTGTAAAATATTTCCTAAGATAATGAGCATAATGTTAACAAAGCCTACTTTTTAATGGGTCAGTCAACATTAGTTGAAACTTTCCCCTCTCATACTGCTTGCATTTTATAGTGAACTACTTACACTTTAGTGCATTTTAATAAAAAGTAAAATACACCCCAAAATATTTTAAACAGTGCCATCCATGACACTTGGCAATTAATATAAAGTATAATGTTTATTAAATATGACCCAAACATGCATTTTAGTTGCTGCAGTTTGCAATATCAAACAGGCAAAAAATGTTTATATGTATCAATAGAGAGAATTCAGATGCAGCAATATGCTTCACATTCTGCATGTGTGCTTGGATCTTTTTCAAGACTATATAATAAGAATATAGAAATAGTTAATAAAGATAACTATAAGATATATGAAAATAAATAATACAGTGTGCCTTCCTCAATCATTTGTCTTTGCTACTGGATATATTTACAAGGATAGTGAAGAATTTCTTTTTTTCTATAGACTACCTCACAAATTCACCATTTTAGAATTAAATATTACTCTTCTGGATTCACTTAGAATGTATTCTTCTGATGATATTTTCTTCCATTACCTTCCCATCTGGAAATTCACTACATCCTTCCTTTGACTCCTTCTCCCCCCCCCACTGAGCTGCTTTAAAATGTGCTGGTAGGGGGGAAATTGGCCTTTCCTCTACACATTTCTTGGGGTAGTGTGCATCTTTTTAAATGGTCTGTCCTTGACCCTATGCCCCTCCTTTTCAATAGCAGAACATTTCCTAAAATAAACATTTATTGAAAACAAAAGCTCCATAGTGCCAAATGAGAAGTAAACAGGACCACAGTGCTTGGAGGTTGTCTTTTTGTACTAGTGCATTTCAGAGCAGCATACCCAGAGAAAGTGAAGTAAAATATAGTTAATTACACCCATAGGTTTTCTATAATTTAGAAATGATGAATGAATGATAATGCTGCTAGGATTGGTATTTATCTGATTCTTTTACTAGCAGTTAAAGATTGTGTTTCATGCCAATGGAACAAGAATTTTTCTTCAATTTAACTTCTGACCTTTGATTATTTCTACTATACGTGGTACCTTCACTCCTCTAAGCAGGTATACCAAGTACTATGTCTTCAGCTAAACATATATTTTTCAGGTTGGAATTTTTGTTGTCCTCTATTGTTTCCAGACCATAGCCACTTGCATTCTCTTTTGTTCAGTCTGTCATTTTGAGAAGTGCTTCTACTCAAGAGAAAAGACATTAAGGCCCTAGTCCTGCAAACACTTAAGCACATGCTTAATGTTACTGTTTTGTGTCAGCTTATTGAGTTCAGTGGGACTGTTCATGAGCTCAAAGTTACATGTGTTTTAGTATTTTCAGGTTTAGGGCCTTAATGGCCAAGTTCAAACTCAACTTGAAAAATGATGATTTTTGAAACTTGGACTCAAAGATCATTCAGTTCAAATTCTTCTTAGGATTTACTGTAGAAAATGGCAAGAGCAAAGATGAGGTAGGTGAAACTATTTCAGTGAAAGCAGAGAGTGAAAAATAAAGCTAAAATAAAAGACACAAATGTAAGGAGATACTGTGGGAAAACAGTTGAGAGCGAGAGCACACGAGAACACTTTAAGAAAAAAAAAACAATCGTACGCCCACTTGCGCCAATGCCATTTGGGCAGGGGGAATGTGTCTACTGCCTTTAATATATAGCACAGGCTTTCCTTTAGATAGAAAAAGAACATTAAAATATATTAAAAAGCTTTAAACAAAAAAACATGCGTTTGAATGACAGGCAAACTCCTTGCAAGGTCAGTGCATTTGTTTTGTGAACTCTGGAAAATAATTCACAAAGTGCACACAAGTTCCACCCCTACAAGATTCACCTGTCTTGGGTCCCAGGCTGTTGTCAGTGATATACCTGATAACTAGACATGTTTATGATCCCCTTGGCCTGGGATTACACACAAGGGTAGGGTGATCAGATGCCCCCGCCCCCCCCCCTTTTTTTTTTTGAAAGGGGACAGTATAATAATCAAGTCCTCCAGAAGGTGTTCCAACTTACTCTTAAAAATGAGCAAACTGTCCTATGTTTTCTGTTTCCCCCACCCCTCAGTACCAGCAGGTTCTGCTGCTGGCCAGATCCCTGTTCATAGGCTGTTGGGAAGGGAAGTGTCAAGGGATGGGCAATGGAGTGGGTGTGGAAGGCTGGAGGCATGATGTAGCTGCAGCCCCCCCCCCCCATGTGCTGACTCTTGGCCAGCAGGCCCACACCGCTACCCCAACATTCCATTGCCAATCGCCACTGGCTATATGCTTTGAGCTTCAGCAGCTAGCGAACACAGCCCAGCACTAGTTACTTGTTGCCTCTGCTGCCCACCCAATGACTCTTTCTGTGCTCCCTCTCATGCTGCCCTCACCCTGCTTTCTCCCTTACCTTCCTCCACGTCCACCACTGCTGCTCCTCCATATTGCCCACTGGTGGGGCACCACCTGCTATCAATGCAGCGCAGAGACTCAGCCCTTGGTTGGAGAGCTCAGCTCACCAGCACCCAGGCCAGTAGATTCCTTCCTTACCACTGCCTCTGGATGGGCTGGCACCTGTGAAAGCCTAAGACCCTCCAGCTTAGGGTGCTGGCAAGGAGCAGGAAAGCCAATGCTCTGCACAGTGCTGGCTTAGGGAAGCCTCTCTGCTACTCAGCTAAGCTCAGGAGTGGGTGGGGGGAAGTCTTTGCCAGCCTGCTTCCTCTCTGACTTTACAGGATCCACAGCGGCAGGGCTTAACCCCTCCCCACTGCCTCCTTCTGCCCACTGGCTCCTACCCCCACTTGGTGCATGGGACTCTTACCTATTAAGACAGAATTTTACACATGCGCATCATTATAGAACATGTGAAAAATCGATTTTATTCCTTCTGAACTTGGATTACTGATTTTTTGCATATGGATGAGTTTGCACATAAATATCTTAATTACTGCGTGAAAATAAAATATGAGCCAGCGCCTTCCTGTGTGGGGGTTGTTTTCCTGAATCAGGGCCTAAGAAAATGTTACAGGTAGGTATATAACAACTTAGCTGCATTAGGGATGGCAGGGAGCAAGATGAGGGCATCAGTGGTAAGATATATAACTAGTGATGTTTCACAGCAAAATTACTGTGGCTCACCCTCTGATGTTGGAACCTTCCCTGAAATTTTGGAATTGATCAGCCATGGAGTGCAAAGGAAGGCTCATTTCAGACAAACAGAAAAATGCATATGAGATCTCACTTCACTCAGCCAGTACATAGATTTTGGCAAGCCCTACTGGCCATCAACCCAGTTGCAGGCTGGTAGCGGCCCATAGGCAGTATAAAAGGAGAGGGTTTTAAGGAAATATCCGGGGGTGGTAAATAGTGTTAAAAACTTTAGTTCTGGAAGGGTGTTTCAGTCATGTAGAAAAGCACGAAAGAAAGCAATGCTAAACGTTATTTGAAGGTCACAAACAAGTGGTATCAGTGGCAGTAGGATTTGAGGTAAGACGCAAGCATGGATCAAGGGGGATATGCAGAGTTGTCATGGCTGCGTGTTTTTCTGTTCTAGTTTATACAGAATGTTTATGCCACATTTACCAATGTAATATCTGTTGTGCCTTCTGGGGGGGTGCATTAAGTGACATGATTAACCTCTGTCACATTATGTTTGCTGTCCCATACGGTCCCTATAGGGGGAAGTGTGCATTGGATTGTTTTCATTTGGTAACATGGAGAATAAGCCCGGTGATGTGAAGTCCTAAAAAGTAGCTTGCTAATCACACCTGCAGGTGAACAGGAAAATAAAGCTACCCAAAGTGCTTGAAAATGCCCATTGGACAGAAATTCCAAAGCAGGAGTGCTCTGCCAGCATGTTTTGATGAGCATGAGGAAATGGCTGAAGGGACAGAACCCCAACAGCTTTTCTGTTATGCAACACTTACAAGCATTTTGGTAAAATTCAGCTAAGTTTTACACTTGGGGCTGATAACATGTTACCAACTCTATTAGGAATCTAACAGGCCACTGACCTGCCTGAATGTGCTTATAGTGAGGGATGGCTTTGACTGCATCGCCAGTCTGTTTGTGTGGGTAAGACAGCCTGGCCCCTACTAGAAAAGGTCAAGAGGGTCCTGCTTTGTGCTAGGTTTGTGTGGCAATGCTCCATCTCTGCAGATGCCAGATAGACCTGAGCTGGGAGACGTCGTGAAAGCACCTTCAGGAGCTGGAGAGTGCAGAGACAGCACTGAAGTAGGAGATGGTGCAGAGTCAGCTTGGGCTGACATTTCAGAGAGCAGAAGCCTAGAGAAGGGACTTGAGTAAGGGCCTCACTACCCAGCAACAGAGTTTAGACCACTTCAGGTGGGACAAGTTGCTGAGCCCTCAAGCATCTCAGGCAGTACATCTTTAAGGAGCGGCACCAGACCTGCCCACTTATCATCCTCCAACCTAGATTATGTGGCTATGTCTACACTGCAGAGCTATTCTGGGATACTAAGACATTCCAAAATAGCCACTCTGCATCTATGAAATTCACCCATTAATTTGAAATATTTTTTGAAATAATAGGCATGCTATTTGGCATCCTTGTATACCTTGTTGCAGGAGTAAGGGATGCCTCGAAATAGCACAGTGTTTCAACATTGGGCGCTGTGCAGCCCATGCCAAATGCTGAAATAGCCTATTTCAAAATACATTCAAAATAAGATACAAAATTTGTTCTTTACTACGTACAGGGAATTCATTCTACTGACTTTGGCTGGTCCCCCTCAAAAACATCTGTCTCCTTCACAACTGAGCTTTACCCTTATTGTATGACACTATTGTACCACAGGAATGTAGAACATGTAAAAACAACTAGAAGTCCTGTGGCACTGTATAGGCTAACAGATATTTTGGAGCATAAGCTTTCATTGCCACTCGGATGAAGTTGGTCTTTGCCCACAAAAGCTTATGCTCCAAACTATCTGTTAGTCTATAAGGTGCCACAGGACTTCTTGTTGTTTTTGAAGATACAGACTAACTCAGCTACCCCTCTGATACGTGTAGAATCTGTAGACAGTTCTCACATTATCCTTGTGGCACAGATTAAAGTAATCGGTGCCCAGTTCTTCTAGCAGCACTACAAATCATGCAAAAAAAGAACAAAAACACTAATCCCCACAAAAACCCCACAACAAAATACCAAGAAAAAAATATCCAGTTGCTCAGGTGCACCAGCCATTCTTAGATTTTTCAGTTTTGGACTTTATTATCTACTTTGTCCATCATGTATTATAACACATTTTCCTTAAGCAATGAACTAGACATGCCAATATATCATACACAGATAGTTTTCAGACTAGCAAACCTGTTTTCAGCACCTATTAATCTCTTAGAAAAAGACTTCAATTTATTTTCAATAGCAGAGACAGGCTCTGAGAAGGCTCGTCTTTCATGTAGCAAATCCTGCTCTGCAACAGGATTGTTTCAAATCTAATATGCCAGTCTCCCACAAAAGGATGCACAATAGTGGATGCAGTTCCCAGTGTAGTCTGCCATGCTGCTTGGGTGGTGCTGGAAGTTTATTTGTAGACATGCATGGAAACAAAGTCTTACCTACCCTTTTCTCAAGTGCCAGCTCTAGTAATCACAGGAAAATGCCAAAAGCACAACACAGAAATGAGAGCACAGAGCTGTCTCTGAAGGCTTAACAATCACTTTGGCCTGGCAGCAAGAATTGAACATAGCAGTCCTGTGGCACCTTATAGACTAACATATGTTTTGGATGATAACATTATCTGACAAAGTGGGTCTTTGCCCACGAAAGCTTATGCTCCAAAATATATTTTAATCTATAAGGTGCCACAGGACTACTTCTTGTTTTTGAAGATACAGACTAACTCAGCTACCTCTCCGATACTGAATATAGAAGCTTTATCATGAAAAGTCAGTTAAATATAGAGCACCACTAGCTACAATCTTCAGAGCTAATGAACTACAACACTGAATTTCTGGTGTATCTATAATACAAACACAAAACCTCTTGGCTGTTACACCTATACGTTCACTGCAGGTAAACTATGAAGATCCATAACAAGTCCTCCATCTGATGAAGCAGGGTCTTTGCCATGAAAGCTTATACTCCAAAATATCTGTTAGTCTATAAGGTGCCACAGGACTTCTGTTGCTCTTGAAGATACAGACTAACACAGCTACCTCTCTGATATTTGTCACTGGGAAGATCCATGTCAGCCGAAGAGTTGTGATACAGCACATAGCGTGCTCAAGCTGAACATCTAAGTGAGTGAAAGGGCCATTATTCATCAGTCACATGCAGTGTTAAGGGACACTCAGCATGTTCTCCTTCCATATAACCTCATCTACAGGAGGAAAAATTAAATGTCCCTGACCTTAGTAGCTAACATAGTGGACAGCTCTCTCATGCCCAAAGGCTGCAGGGATTTTTAGAAAGTGAAGATGAGGTCAGGAAAGTCCTGCTTATTAGTCCTCCCTTTCTCAGAGGTCTGAATAAACCTTGAGAGGAGATGCAGCATAGAATCTGAGTTTTTTCCATGGTGTTTGTGCTGTGATACACATCACATAGGCTATGCTTCTTGAGGGCAAAGGAGAGGGGAAAAAAACCCACAAATCATTTCTTCTTTTCAGTACTGTAGCAGCAAGAGAGTTATACATCAGGCATACTTCAACCACTGAGATTGGTTTGTGACATGTTGCCAGAAAAGTGCTGGGTACAACAAAAATTGTTCATCATTGCTGGAGAGCACTTTAAACTTTATTTGAGCCCCTTATAAGCTTCATGGGTTTCCACTTGCAAGTTGAACTAGCACATGGTGCCATTAAGTTAGTGTGTCCTCACTGGAGAGAGGGAGAGACAGATTGCTAAGTGCTGGGCAGTCAGCAAGGCTGCCCTTTGTAGTGAAGTTTCCTCCTAATAGTCCATGTCATGAAGAAAATTCTTTGAAGCAGATGTTCTGCAGAATTAAATACGATCAATATGCTCTGTTTGGATATCAAAGACACTTAGACGTACAATGAGGGAATCAAAAGGTGGGTTCCAGATCTCATAGGCTGAGATGGTTGAGCCATTTGAGATGCTTTTATTTAGCAAAGTTGCTGGCAAGATAGCCCCCAATCAAGGATAAAATGCATCAGGGCAGTGAAATAGTCTTCCTCTGTTCCTGCGATCTTGAACACAGGAGTATCCCCAAGAACTTACGATGGTATTAAACAAACAGTCAACAAGCCCACACCAGATCTTGGGACTCTTCCTATGAACAACTTATGAATTCTGATTTATTTTATATTTTGGAGCATACACTTTCATGGGCAAAGACCTGCTTCATCAGATGCATGAGTTGCGGGAGGGGTGGTTTCAGAGGGGTATTTGAAGAATGAGGTCCCAGAAAAAGGGAAGACCAGAGCTGACAAGGTCTATTCAGCAAGGTGGAAATGGCCCATTATCAAATAGTAATATCAATCGTATCCTTTACCTGCACATCTGCTAATATAATATACGCCATCATCTGCCAGCAATGCCCCACTGCAATTTACATTGGCCAAACTGGACAGTCTCTATGTAAAAGAATAAATGGGCATAAATCAGACATCAGGAGCAGTAATGTACAGAAGCTTGTAGGGGAACACTTCAATCTCCCTGGACACTCAGTAGCAGATTTAAAGGTGGCAGTCCCGAAACAAAGAAATTTCAAAAATCAAATGGAGAGAGAGAAATCTCGGAGCTGCAATTTATTTGCACATTTGACTCCATTAACCAAGGATTAAACAGAGACTGGGAGTGGCTTGCAGCTTACAAAGGCAGCTTCTTTGCCTTGGGTGTTAAGATCTCCCCCTTACACTCTGACAATGGCTCGTATCCCCTGTCTGATTTGACTTGTTTTTTCCTTTTTTCATACTTACTATTGATAAAGGGCCATTTCCACCTTGCTGAATAGACTTTGTCAGCTCTGGCCCTCCCTTTTTCTGGGATCCCATTCTTTAAATACCCCTCTGAAATCCCCACCCCGCTCACTCATGCATCTGATGAAGTGGGTCTTTGCCCACAAAAGCTTATGCTCCAAAATATCTGTAAGGTGCCACAAGACTTCTTGTTGTTCTTCAAGCTACAGACTAACACGGCTACCTCTCTGATACTTGAGCTTTATTTTATGAACCCTATGTATAACTTCAGCCCTCAACAGGTAGAAACCTAGACATGGGCTGGCCACAACTCTCTGATCGATAATACACCCTATCTAGAAAAAGCAACATAAAAAAAAATCAAAGATTATTTGTAGTCTAATGACTCTACTTGGGCATGACTATGGGTAGGTTGAGATGCTGGAAAACTCTAGTTATTCAAGGTGGTTTGCATGGCGAGGGTATTGGAGCAATGGAACAGACACAAAGCAGAATGGGCAACACAGATATTAATGCTAGCATTTAAAAACTCAGAAGAAACTTGGGACAGGAGAGAATCAAAGGGACAGGCTTTTGATGGGAGAGGAGACTCTTAGTGGGACCAGCCAGAGCTAAAGGGAACCACTTGCTGATGTCAGAGAGAACATCCACCAGGTGGAGGAGATGCCATGTGTGGCAAGAAGGAAACATTTGGGAGGACCTGATCAAATCTCAGAAACACTTAAGGGTGAGTAAACTGGAGTAAGGAATGGTGTATCAGAGTGTTGTTGTTTTTCCTAGATCTGTAAATGCTTAAGAAAATGGGGTGTCTGGGGAGACAGCAATAGTCATAGGGCCTAGATATTGTGGGCTAGCTCTCAGAAGAGGAGTGCTGGGAAGACACATGGCAACTGGGATTATGCCTAGAAACAAAGAACCAGAGGCAATGTCTGTACTCTGCTGACACTCAAGAGATCTTAAGAATGATCTGTGTGGGATCCAGACTTTGCGGTCTGGTGAATGTTCAGGACAACTTTACCAGTGCTGTGCTACTGAATACAGTAGCATCTCCACAAGCTTAGTCCAATAGTATATAAACAGTCACCTTGTCCACACCTGCAGATGTCAAGAGCCTCTCAGTTTCTGGATCAAACCAAGAGCCCAGCACTAGTGACTCTGAATGCACCTTTCACCTTTAAGGCATGATAAGACTTTGGAAGTAAGATCTAAAATAATAAAAAAGATCTGTACTGTGTCAGCTGACCATGTATCATCTGGGAAAAATCAATGTGCTAACATCAGCGTTCTCTCTGCAGACAATATCAGCAGTATAGAAGTGCAGGAGCATCAGCTCCACTGGACTGGCCACTGTGTATGTATGCTGCTCCTGAGAGTATTCTGCAACAAAATTATGCGCACTGTATTTTAAAATTCTGCAAATTTTATTTATCATAACACCACAATCACACAGGTTTCAATTATTTTGGCAATTTATTTCAAAATATCCGTCAGCAAGTACGCTACGTAACAATTCACACACATGCACAACAATTCCCCCAAGGGTAGAGGGTTAAAGAAAATGCTATGACCACCCAATTCCTCCCTTTCTATCCCTCCCCCCAGGGGTCAGCTGGGGGTCCAGCCACCCACAACTCCTCCTTCCTAAAGCCCAGGCCTCTGCCCCTAGCCAATACAGCCTTTCCCCCAGAGCCCAGTCATGCTCCATTCTCATACCCAGAACCCAGGAATCCAGAGGAAGACAGTCTGATGCTTGGTCCCAGGCTTGCATGGAGTTTTCTGCGTACTTCTGTCTCCTTCTCCCAGGGCATGTGGGGAACTGCAGCTGCCAGGAAACAGCTCTCTCTCCCCATACCAAAAATGTCTTCTCTGCCTGAGGTGGTCTTTGCCAGGTCCAGCAGCTCCTAGTAGTGGCCATCAGCACTGTAGCCCATTTTTGAGGAGGAATGGAAATTCTACATGCACAATGTTAATTTTGCCTAAATTCTGCATTGTGCAGTGGCACAGGGTTGCTCCAGGGGTAGTATTCCTGCCACTCACTTCCCAAATCAAGTACTCTTTCCTCAGTTAAATCAGGAGAGAAAGGCATTTCAAAAATACTGAAATTACACCTGGAAAAGGGAGACATCTACCCAACAAACTGGGACAACTTGGTGCAGAACAAAAGACAGTGATAACTTGCTATACGCCAAGCCACAGCTTGTTCTGAGGTGAACAGATGTTCTCATGAGACAGAAATGACAAAAGCAGCGGGGCTGACAGCCTCACAGGGCCCCTGGACAAGGGGCAGAATGTGCAAAGCTGGGGTAGCCATCTCTCACCACTGCCCAGACTGTAGTGCCCCCTCAGTGCATCGTGTGGTGCTCCAGCAGCAATTTTTAGGGCCTGGGGCTACAGCTGATGATGCAATAGCATTGGGACCTTTTACTTCACCAGGCTGTGGGTCAGTGTCTCTCCACTCCCATTGGCAGCCTGCACAAAGCAGGAAAGAAAGTGCACAACACCCCAGCCAACAACTACTCAAACATTACACTCGTAATTCGGGTGGGAACAGCTGCAGGGCACAAACTGGGATCCTCAGCCACTTAAAAACCCTTGGCAGATATCATCCTCTCAATGAGGGATAGCCAAAGAAGAAAAGAAACTGTGGGTGAGTCAGTTTTCCCAACATGATAGCCACAATATTCCAGCAAAGTGAACTAACAAGGAGATATAAAAGCTAAGCACTAAGTACTGGGTATCTGGCTACCACATTGTAGTTTTAGTCATGAGTATTTTGGAAGGGTAATACCTATTTCACTATTATCATGAGAAGATACTTTGAGGTTTTAACTTCGGGGATAAATGAGAACAGGTTTTTTTTTTAATCCTTGCTTTTACTCATGCTTTCAGCACTTCTCTCCTGTGACATGATCTAATTCTGTCTGCTTCCCTGACAGTAAATGAAAACATCTTGGGAATGCAAGATGAGCACAGGTGCAAACTTTAAAAGCAAGAAGTGATCAAAGACTGCCCTGGCAAAACCACTGAACAATTTCTAATTACCTTACAGCTATCTTTAGACATAGATCTGAATGATAAAGAGTAGCTTTTCGTATGGAGGCCACATAATAAAGACAACAACATGCAAAATGTAAAAACACAATACATAGCATATTTTACACATTAAATAAACTAGAATAATTCATCCATATCCTGCCATCAGTTTTTAAGTAGAACTAAGTGGAATTAAAGGGGAACCCTACTTAAAAACGTAAATTAGATGTGAGCTCTGTGTTATATAGTTTGAAACCAAATAAGCATTAGATCTGTCACTTACCTTGACAGACAGTTGTAGGATTTACTACTACACCTCCAAATTAGGAGTATAAGTTAATTTAACACACATACGCCTGAGCTATAAGCAGCCATTATTTTATATTGTATCCCGTTTCTTATTTCCTCTCACCATTCCCTATAAACTGAGTGCTTGGGCAGCCACCTATGAGAGATTAAACTGATTAACAGAGTGCTCCAGCACCCACAGCTGGCAGCTTATTCCATCGTTGGAATAAATTAGAGAGAACCCAGTTTCCTATCCATATTTTTAACCTCTTTGGATCTTTTTGTATGGTCTCTCTTTACTGGGGTTTGCAGTACCTCGTAAATTGGTACACTCTGCACATTTCCCCCCCTTCAAGGTATTAATGCAAATCTCAAATAAAACTGAGGCTAACAATGATCCACATGGCACTTCACTAGATCCCACCTCCCAGCCCTGTGGATTCTGCTTTTACTGCATGGTCCTCAGTTCAATCCATGTGTAAGTGTACATACCAATGTACATTTCTTTTTCATGGTAAGTCGCGCAATACTGGGTACAATATGTTTCTGGAACAAGTAGCCCTGTGGCACCTTTTAAACTAACAGATTTTTGGAGCATAAGCTTCCGTGGGCAAAGACCCGCTTCGTCTTATGCATGAGGCATGAATACGTTTCTGAATATGAATGTGTTTCTGAAATCTCAATACATTCCAGCCTCTGCATTCTTTCCATTGACTTAGAGCAAGATTCATTACTCATTTACACTGATATTAATCTGAAATAACGCCACTCACTGACTGCAGTGGAATCTCTCCTGAGTTACATCCAATAATTAAGAATAAGATCAGGTCCTGTGTTTGTAAATTGCTTTTAAAATAATCAGATTAGCTTGCTATAATTTGCATTTGATAAATGTCAGACCAGATTCTCAACTGGTGTAAATCAGCATTGCTAGTGAGCAATGTTGCTTTATATCAGCTCAAGATCTGGCCCCTATGGTTTACTGAATGTTCCATTATCATCCAATTATCTGGAATCTTCTTGTGCAATAGTTATTTCAGGGACTAATGAGAGAATTAATGTACAACTGCAAAGATGGCTATTTCCCCACTTTTAAAAGAATGCATTCTTCCTAACCTTATTATGCCTTCCTGGTTCTCCTTGGCTATGTATACTACTAGAGAGTTTTGTTGACAACACCCATGTTTTGTTGACAAAACCTGCAGAGCATCCACATTCCTCAGGTGTTCTCTCAACAGTAAATTGACAGAATGTGGCACTTCTGTCAACAGCATTCTGCCACTCGACCCTTTGACGCAAAATGCCTCTGTTGACAGAAAGATGGTCTGGACATTCCGGGGAGCCCTCTGTCAACAGACAGGGCTTCTGGGACACTGGGTAGCCCTGCCTACTGTCCAGTAACTCTCTGTCGACAGAGCGGTTCACTCTTTCAATCCACTTGGCAGTCTGGATGCACCCTTTACGGAAGTTACAATCAGAAGATATCTTCCGATAGAAACTTCTATCAACAGATGACTCTAGTGTAGAGGTAGCCCTTAACTTTTGGGAAATAATTACTAATAGTTCAGTCAATGGAGTGAGACTGAATTTTTTATTTATTCAAGTAAATAGCATACCAAAATTCCTTTCCTAGAAGCAGTAATGACTACAGATAAAATATTTTAAAATGAGTAATTTTCAAAAATATTAATAAAATTATCTCATACAGGAACAATTCCCCTTCATATTTTACTATGGCATATATTTCTTTTCTGCAAATTCTAGAATAGATTTAGCACGTAAGGGCTGGGTCTATACTTGCCCCCAACTTCAAAGGGGGCATGTTAATCAGAGCAATGGGAGATTACTAATGAAGTGTTGTGGTGAATGTGCAGAAATTCATTAGGCTAATTCTCCCCCATGGCATCTTTGAAGTGTCAAACTTCAAAGTGCCGGCATGCGTGTAGCTGCGGGCACTTTGAAGTGCCTGCACTACTTTGAAGTGCCTTTACTCTGCAAAATTTTGGGGAGTAAAGGCACTTCAAAGTTTGACTCTTCAAAGTTGCTGTGGGGGAGAATTAACCTAATGAATTGCTGCATATTCACCACAGCGCTTAATTTGTAATCTCCGGACGCACTGATTAACATGCCCCCTTCAAAGTTGGGGGCAAGTGCAGACAAGCCCAAGGTGATATAAAGTATAAGGTGATCATTACATTCATAAAGGTATGTATTGATAAATAAATTAGTTTCTAGTATTTCATCAGTTTGATTTAACTGTCACTTCCCTTTAAATTTTCTTCATTATAGTAGAATGATAAAAAGTCACAGCAAGCCAGGGTATGCCTTTGAGGATGCAAGAATACATCAGAAGAACAGTGAAAATACAATACTTAAGCATAGACTTGATTTCCACAATGTTCAGGAAAACAGGCCTTTACATAAACTCCAACTAGAACAGAATGTGGCTGCCCAGTTTATTATGAAAAGTAGATGACAGGCGCACATTTAATTTATTTTGAAAAAATTGCATGGGCGGCCCATCAAATGCCATACTGGTTTTGAAATTGCTCTCCTTTTTTGCAAGGTGTTACATAGTCATGATCTATCTAATCTTTGGCTGCTACTCCACTAACATTCTCCCGTCAGAGGTGCCATGGTAATCAGGCAATTCGAAGCAGGCTAATAAGGTGCTAATGTGCATATTCAGTGCCTCATTAGCATAACAGGAGCCCCCACAAATAGACTTCAAATTGCAAATTGACAGTGAAGATGGGGGGCAGCTTCAAAATAAGCTACTCACTTCGATATTGCCTTACTCCGCTCTAGTTCTGTAAAGTAAAGCAAAGCAGCAGCCTTTGTTTCAGTCTTCACGTTCCTGGTTGTTCTCTGAGAGCTACTGAAACATGTTTTGTGATTGTTCCAAGTTGCCCAAAAGAGCAAGGCCTTTCACTTTTTATGCTTAGTCTCTTGTACCAGAAGGAATTTAAAATTAGTCCTTAATTTAATACAGGATTCATTTGTTTCAATTCAAAAAATATTGTATTATTGTGCGGTCTTCCTCTGTCCCCACCCTATTTTTACTGTGTTGCAAAAGAGTGCATGATGATATTTTTGTTTTGGTCTGTGCTCTCCTCCTTTCTTTTCCTTTTCCCATTTGCCCTACAGAAATGCTTCAAAACTGTCAACCTGTAGAAGTTGTGGAGTAACAAATGAAAAACAAAACAAAACAAAATGAAAAAAGAAACACCTTAACTTTGCCCTCTGTAACATTTCAAAATTCCCTCAACTTTTGAAAATTATTGTCAAGTTATTGTCATTCATCATTTGGCTTTTTTCTTTTCATCTCCAGAAAGCATATTGACCGTTCTTTGTCTGTATCTTTTAGCAGGAGGTACGGTTTTTATCTGTAGACTTGAGTAAGACGTGTGTGTGTTAACTTCCTCTTGGCCTTTTTTTTTTTGGAGAAAGATTTTCTTTATGAAGGGAAGTTCACCTTTTATCTCAATTGGCAATGCAGTGGGTGGGACTGGCAACAGCTGATTTATTTTTACCACTAGTTTATGTTTATTTTCTGCAAAGTACTTGATTTCTTCTTCTTGCCCACAGGGATATCATTTTTCCTACTGCTGTTTAATGCTTTACAGCTTAATTAGGTTCATTCCATAATTTGAAAACCACAAATAGGCAGCTTTTCATGCTAAAATAAGATGGTTACTTAAGATCAAATAAGCCAATGTTAGTGCCACCCACTACTGCTACATACAGTGACCTAAAAGACTCAAAACTCGTACACCTGCAGGGCAAGAACTGAGGAATGGAACCCATATTAACACAATTGATTTCCTAGCAATAGTAGCATTAGACAATCATATTTTTGGACTTTGTGACTGAGATGCTACTTAGAAAGAAGCAGGTGAATTAAGACCAGATTTTTCACAATGCCAACTATATATTACATTATTAAAAGGACCACATAACTGGCAACCTCTTTTATGGTCAGTTACTGCAGTGGGGGCTAGACTCAATTATTTACTGTATCAGACAGCTCAAATCAATGACCTCTGACTGTCTTTATCTTTTATACACAGAATACAATTCAGCAACAATAATGAATCCTCTCTTTCCTCTTTGTCCGAGAACAAATGCTTTCTCCCTGTGGGGAGAGAGACTAGGCTACTTAGCCAAGGCTCTGTTTTACTTTTTCAGTAGCTTTGTTTCTTTTTCCGCCCCCCCCCCCCTTAAACCAACATTACGTATGCTCATATCTTTTATAACATATAAAAACCACTATTCACTGTTAAAGTTTTGGCTTGGTGATTTTTCACTTGACCAGTTTTAATTTTTTCCAGAAGGATGTTCTTTGCTTCATTCATCTTTCAGCATTATACGAGTGTTCCTGTTCAGTTTTAAAACAGATGAGTAAATTTTGTATTTATGCTAGAGATGGACTAACAGCAAAGCCTTTTCCGCACAACCACACAACTTTGACTGGCAGTACCCCTTCTGTTTCATTGCTATACTTCTAATGAGCAGTCAGTTTTGCTAGAATGTACCAGGCTTTATGGTGGTTTATGATATGTACAAATGTGGACCAGGATGAGACCACTAAACACACTTTCATTTGTGACCTAAGCCTATTTGAACATAGATCTATGGAGTCAAGAGCTGTGGTAGGCAAAATTGGGATGGTTTTGGTTTTGCAAAAAAACTACTTGATCATAGTTTTGTTTTTCAAAACCAAAACCAGGAGTGGTTTGGATCTGGGTCCCATTTTATCTGAACTCCCACAGCTCAGGGGTGGGGCAGGGAGAGGTTCTGTGGAATGGTTCTGTCTTGGGCCAGTTTCTAAAGGAGAGACAAGTGAACTAGATCACCAAGGCTTCAACAGTTCTACTTTTTCTTTGCCAAATAATATCTCTCTCCATGTATTCATTTCATCACACATCTCAACAATGGAACTGCTGAAAATATCCTCATGACAGCAGCAGGTTGGCGAGATACCAGGATGAGAAAACAAGTAAGCCCAAACCATCTTGATTCTAGAATTTATATTTTAAATCCTTAAAATGCATCATGCAACTATCGCCAATCCCTGTTTCTACAGCAAAACAATTCAGCATTACCACAAGCAGAAAAAAAAAAGTTCATCGAAGTGCCACCAAGCAGCTAACACAGTCCATTTCTTTTTTATTTCATGTCTATTTATTTATTTATTTTGCTGACAAATCTATTCAAAACTATTCAAGATGGGCTGCACCAAGGTTTTCATTCATCTTATGGAAAAGTTCTGCAGGATTTATATGGAATTGTATCACTTTGATAGAATTTTATAGGGTGGTTAACAAATAGATGGCCCTATGTAAAGTACAGCAATAACTTCAAAATTACCTATATTTTTGTTTTGTTTTTAAATTTAAGAAGATTTTTCCAGAAAGCCCATGAGTTCAACTTTTCAGCTTTTTTGGTTGTAGCCTTTGTGAAGGGTGTTTATGTGTGTGGAGTCATGCACATGCGTACACATACCCAGAGAAAGATGATCTTGATGTAACTTTATTAACAATAAGTTGGAAGAACAATGTATAACCATCATGTACACAACTACATCTATAGAAAAACCATTAGGGGGAGCTCTGTTACTTATTCCAATAACATCTGTAAGACATGTTACAATGACTGAGATTTTGAAAATGAGGAAACCATATGGTGAGAAAATTCCAATTTAGGCCCACAGACAGTGGAAAAAAATTTTCATTATGAAAGTAGTCCTTTTCCTATTTTAATTACACTGCTATTAGTATGGCTGGATTCACAAGGCATAAAACAGCTAATACTGATCTTAAAGTTAGACTGAATATTTTTCATAAGTTGCTCATACTATATCAATATTACAGCTCTAAGAACGCCCAAAATATGGATTTTCTCAGCCCCTTCTTGCTCCCACCCCCCCCCACAAAAAATTAAATGACCGGCTTCAAAGAAATGAGCATTTTAAAATAAATGTGTATATATTCTTTCTTCTGATGCTCATTATAGGAAACTAATGCATGTGGGTAATTTTGCATGCAGGAACACAAAACAGCTGCATAGTTTTAAAAGGAAGTAGAAATAGAATTAAAGAATGGGTAAGCTTTTACCTTGTATTAATAACTTAGGCTACGTCTACATGTGCAGCCAACATCGAAATAGCTTATTTCGATGTTGCGACATCGAAATAGACTATTTCGATGAATAACGTCTACACGTCCTCCAGGGCCAGCAACGTCGATGTTCAACTTCGACGTTGCTCAGCCCAACATCGAAATAGGCGCAGCGAGGGAACGTCTACACGTCAAAGTAGCACACATCGAAATAGGGATGCCAGGCACAGCTGCAGACAGGGTCACAGGGCGGACTCAACAGCAAGCCGCTCCCTTAAAGAGCCCCTCCCAGACACAGTTGCACTAAACAACACAAGATACACAGAGCCGACAACTGGTTGCAGACCCTGTGCCTGCAGCATAGATCCCCAGCTGCCGCAGAAGCAGCCAGAAGCCCTGGGCTAAGGGCTGCTGCCCATGGTGACCATAGAGCCCCGCAGGGGCTGGAGGGAGAGCATCTCTCAACCCCCCAGCTGATGGCCGCCATGGAGGACCCGGCAATTTCGACGTTGCGGGACGCGGATCGTCTACACGGTCCCTACTTCGACGTTCAACGTCGAAGTAGGGCGCTATTCCTATCTCCTCATGAGGTTAGCGACTTCGACGTCTCGCCGCCTAACGTCGAAGTTAACTTCGAAATAGCGCCCGACGCGTGTAGACGCGACGGGCGCTATTTCGAAGTTGGTGCCGCTACTTCGAAGTAGCGTGCACGTGTAGACGCAGCTATACTGAACAAGAAACAGCGTAAACATACATTATATGATTCAATATCAACATTTGAACTTTTTGGCTATAGATTTTGCAGGTGAAGAAACGTAAGCTGCTTAAAGTGATAAAAATCACATACATCTGTAATAAACAAACACACACATGAAAAGGGACAACTCCTTCCTCCTGTTTGATATCTCCCAGTCCTGGGTAAGGACTTTTTTTTTGGTTCTGGGTGTATATAGTACCTAGTACAACGGGGTCCTGGTCCCTGACTGCAATTCTTGGACATTGCCATGGTATTAATACTGACAAAGTACAGTAAACCTTCTAAATGCACAGTGTTGAGTTGCACTTAACTTGCATTAATGGAGTTAAGCGCAACTTAAAATCCTGTCCCCCCTCGCCAGCCCTGGCTCAACCCCACCCGCACCCCTCCACACTGGTTCACCCCAACCTCGTGTGTCCCCAGTTCAACCCCCGCCCCGCACACGCTGGCTGACCTCTATCCTGTGCAGCCCCGGTTCAAACCCTCCACATGGATTTCAGCTCACACCCCAAACCTGCAAGCAGCTCCGGCTCAACCTCCCAAAAGACTACACGGCCCCAGCTCACCATCCCCTGCAGCCCTAACCCACCCGACCCCCTTCCATGGTCCCAATCCACTGCTAGTCTTAACCCTCCCCAACAACCCCAGGACTTACATTTCAAAAGAAGCTCCAGGTGCTCCTGCTGCTTCCATGGCTGCAGAATGTGCATTCGACTGGGGGTGAAAAAAAGCAGCCTCCAGACTTGCGTGAAACGTGAGGTATGTAAGGGCATGCAGGAACACCACCCTCGTGTAAATCGAGGAACTACTGTATTTGTGTTTTGGCCAGGCTGTGCCAGATGCTGAGTGCTTTGGGATGGTTCTGATTACTTGTATCTACACTGCAATGAAACACCAGCAACTGACCCATGTCAGCTGACTACGGCATGCAGGGGCTTAGGCTGCAGGGCTGTAAAACTTCAGTGCAGATTGCTCAGGTCCAGGCTGGGGTGCCGGATCCAGAACCATTCCCCAGTGCAGGGTCCCAGAGCTTCAACAGCTTGACCCCAGGCATCTACACTGAAGTTTTACAGCCCTGGAAGCCCAAGGCAGATGAAATGGGTTTGATGCAGGTCTTTTACTGCAGTATAAAACCACTTAGCCTTAGTGGCGATAACAATTTTAAATGAAGAGGAAGCCGTGCTAGTCTATACACTATCAAAACAAAAAGCAGTCAAGTAGCACTTTAAAGACTAGCAAAATAGTTTATTAGGTGAGCTTTTGTGGGACAGACCCACCTGGTCTGAAGAACTGGGTCTGTCCCACAAAAGGTCACCTAATAAACTATTTTGCTAGTCTTTAAAGTGCTATTTGACTGCTGTTTTGTTTTGAATTTGAAATGAGTAAATGAATGCATTTATAGAAGAAGTGTGAGAGATAAGGGTGAAGGTGAGCTGCCCAAGATGGTTGGCTCATTCATAATATTCCTTAGCTAAGTAAAGATTGACTGAGGAGATAAGCAGGTTTAAACTACATCAGGAACTATTATTTTGAGAGATACCAGCAGTCTTCTAACAGCCACCCATAGGCACTGCTTTTCTTGCTCTTACACATATAGCACTCATCAGCATGTTCTTTAAAGGTAACACAACCACCTGCCCAATCTCCCAAACTGTGGAAAAAAAGAATTATGGTAATGTATCATAAGTAAGATCTTCCTCTTAATGGCTGTACAAGAGTTCCCAGAAGCCTTTCTATTTCCAGAGCTCATGTGCAATTTAGGCCAAGGTCTTTTTAGGAAATGTGGCCAAGAGGTTGGAAGTGGAGAACATGAATCAATGACTTTGGCTCAGACATATTAGACGAAGCTCTGGAGAGGACAATACTGACAAATAATGCATCATATGGTAATTGTGCCAAACCATTTAGAAGCAAATTCTGACCCCTTACTCACATTGTATCTGTGTAATCCTATTGATTTAAATGGGTCTACTTATGGCATAAGACACTACTCCATTGTAAGTAAGAACATCAGAATCATGCCCTTAGGGACCACGATTGCACCATAGAAAATACATTGGAATGATTTTTTTTCCCCGCCTAAAGAAATGTTACACATTGAAATATTTTTTTTCTTCTGAAATTAAAAGGAAAAAGAGTACACTGGTATGTGATCATTGGCAAAGGATGATGATGATGATGATGGAAAGAGTGAATGAAACTGAAAATCTTACCTAATAACCATGTAGGATATTCTCTCCAATGTCCCTCCTTCCCACAGAAAAGGTATAGAAACCACTTTTGCTAGAGCAGCCATCAGGGGAACTGGGTGATTGCAGACATTTTAATCACTAGCAGGAAATGCAGCAGAATGCTAATGACAGCACCAGGCTGTTTTACAATGCCAGAGTACTTACAATGGGATAGCGTACTGATCAATTCCTAGAGGAAATAATTTAACCATTTGGGAAATGAACAGCTAACTCTGACAGGCTTTGGCACGAATGAGCTGGTCTTTACCTTAGTGCTTAGTAAATTGTAAAACTTTTTTTTAAATGGTGTATGACCAGTGGCCAAGTAACTGAAGACTCCTGTGGTGTTCAGGAAATGTTGAGCACGTCACTTTCCTCAGAAGTGTCATTAATAAGACTGATGAGGATACAAGTGATCTCATAAGTAAAACTAAAATAACTAACACATGCCCACATCCACATCTCACAAACTCAAAATGGGAAAAGATGGTGCAGAATAGATTGCTTACATGTGATAAAAGGGGTTTAAATATTGTTAATAACCTTAACAGATTGCTTCAAAACACACTTTTCAAAGTGATTTTATTCTGATGAGCTTCATTGCTGCTATTTCTTAATTCCTAGATTTTGTGCAAATGAAAGAAAATAAAAAAATCCTTAATTTGTGCGCAAGAAGCTACATTGCGGGGTGGCCACCTTCCTTATTCCTCCTGATAGGCCTCCACATGGAAGATAAGCTGAACAGCTGCTTTGAGCTTCAGCTAAGGAAATATATTTTAAATTTGCCAAATTTAGCTAATGGCAAATTTTCGGCATTTTTCTGATGCATGGAGACTGTATATGTATATTTTAGCCCACCCCACCCACACTTAAAAAAAGCCTGAACATAGCAAAGGTAGACTTCAGACTTCTGTTGACAAAACTTCAGAAGTTTTGTTGACAGAGCGCACGTCCTGACTGCAGATCTTTTGGAAGAGAACTGCTGGTCAGGAGTATTCTGTCAACAGCCCTGTACACCTCATTCCACAAGGAAGAAGGGATGTCTCGCTAGAGGGGCTACATCTACACTAACAAGTTTTTCTGAAAAAGCCAGGGCTCTTTTGAAAAATCCCACAGAGCATCTACATACAAAACATTCTTTCAATATTAGATGGAAGAATGCAGCACTTTTTCCAGCATTATCCCTCATCCTCTCTCAGATGAGGAAGAGCATCTTTTTCTGAAAGATTTTTTTTCCTTCAAAAAGAAAAAACATACATAAGGGCCCCCAGGGCATCTTTTTCCAAAAGAGCAGTCCTCCTGGTGCTGGATTTTTCTACCCCTGACCTGTTCTTTTGAAAGAGGGGGGACTGCGTGGACACTATTGAAATTGCGGATTGGGTTTTTGCCATCCACTGTTTTGTGTGTGTACATGCTGTTTCAAAAGAAATTTTTTTTTGAAAGCGCTCTTTCAGAAGTTCTTTCGACGTGTCTCTGTAGCGTAGATGTAGCCAGAGTGTTTCTCCAACATTTGGCCCTGTGTAGATGGGCCAAATGGCATAAAATCATCTTCCAGCAAAACTATTGTTCAAAGATACGCACATGCATTGCACAATTTGCCTTTCTTTTGCCAACATTTCTCGGCAATCTAGACATAGCCATAAGTATTAATGCTCATACGAATAGCAAAATTATGGCAATTTGCTATAACATTTTTAATTCTAATTATTTTATTCTGCAGTCATGTTGCATGATCTGATGTACATATTATAGGCAGAGCTACTGGCATTCATTTTATGAAAAGGGTAAAGAAAGGCGTAATAGCCAGTTTGTTGGTGGTACAAATGCATGTACATTGTTGGTATTATTAAAAAAAAAAAACACAACACAATCCTTTATAATGGCAAGTGCTTTAAGTGGAGATGTGGCCCCAGAAGGCATTGTGATGCTAGCAGGAAGTAAAGTACTGTGATAGCAATAGTAAAGTGAGCTACACCTCCAGACAAGCTCCCCTAAATGCATGCTGTGAGGGCTTGTCTACCTGTGGAAGTAGAACAGCAACAGTATGCTGGTGAAGCTATATTACTATGGTTTCATTGGTATAATGCTCCAGCAAAAGCAACCCACTCCCCAAAGGCACTCACTCTGGAAGAGAGTGCCCACAAGGGGAGGGGCGGATTAAGAACAGATGGGGCCCTGGGACAACACAGTCACGAGCCCCCACACTATATTAAAGTAACATCATTATTTATACTTTAAAAATATACTCATGCTTATAATTACTCATGACGCATAAAAATTATATTTAATTTTAAAATTAGAGCGCCAAGACATTTCTTTTGTTCCATTAAAACAAATTGTTTAAACAAAATGTAGTTATGGAGCTTTGGAGGTGGGGGCTAGAGTGCCTGGGGCAACTGCTCTTATGTTAATCTGCCATTGCACATGGAGAATTATACTTGTGTAACTATAGAAGTAGAATTACACCAGTAGTTATGCTGGTAAATTTTCTTGTATAGAGGGGCCAGGATGAGGCTTTTTCCCCCGCTAGAATAAGAACATATCTATGAGGGTTGCACAATTGTTGTCATTGTTCTTATTGTCCTTAAAAAAGCAAGCAAACTGAAACACTGTCTTCTCAGGCAATGAAGACTTGACAGTGTTTCCACTCCCCCTTTTTAAGGTTTCTTTGAAAGCAGGGATGAGCTAACCCATGGTTAGGCAATGACAACCAAATTGTGTTCACAGTTGGACAAATTTTTTTGCCTCGGCACATGAAAGGAAAAATCAGTTTGGTCACACATGGGAACGCACCTGGAATCCGCCCGATTCTTCTAGTTTCTCTGGGAAGAAAAAGCATATCAATATCCTTCTCCAGTTCAATGGTTGCCTTCTGATCACCCGCCCCTGTTCGTGCCAAAGAGCTTTAAAAGTACAATGTGAAATGGGTGAATAAATATTTACCTAGTTTATTCAAGTTTTGTTAGGCTAAATTCTTCTATATTTGGCAAGTACTTTGACATCACCCGTTCAAAGGTGCTCTAGGAATGCAAAGCATTTGCTGTTGTTTTAGTTGTTAATGATTATGCTGGCTTTAACAATGTTATAGCTTGCCTTACTCATTCAGTAGGTTTGAGGCATTGTGCTCAAACCAGAAACCCATCCAGGTATGGCAAGGTTTTAGTCTGGGGCTGAACTTCATGGCTGACCACTTCCATAAGGGGCATACCCAAAATCCTGGATACCAGCCATGGCATCAAAATCTGCAGAATGAAACTTTAGGAGGGGCCCAGCTTTAGTTCCCAGAACTGTTGAACTAGTATTACCATTGGTCATTTTGAGAGTGAAAAAAAAAATGAAGGTTGTGCTTGTGATTTGAGCATTGGCCTGAGCATCTGGATAGCTGAAGTCTCTTTTTTGCCTTGTTGCCTAACTTTCTGCGTGACCTTGGGTAAGACATTTAACCTGTCTATGCCTCAGTGTCCTCACCTATAGGAAAGGGTTACTTACATTTTCCTTTTTCACAGGCATGTTGTGAGATTACATTTGTTCATGTTTGTAAGGTGATAAGATGACCTCCACTGACCTAACAATAACATAGAAGTTATTCAACACTTGAAAATTCCCAGCGAACATCAGGACCTCACCTGTGTAGGTATTACCTGAGTTCTCTTGCCCCCACCTACCCATATGGGCCATACTAGCCCTACTTCTAGTCTTTTGGCAGCAGAAGGAATTCTTTCCTATCAGATTGCAATCTCTCATGGTGCCATGACCCAATACAGGTATTATGAGTGTGTCTTGGAAGTATTTTCACAGGGAGAATTATTTGCAAACACATTTAGAAAGTGAGCATTCTAACTATGCCTCTCCCTAATAAAGAATTTTTGGCGAAGGTATAATATTTAGTTTATGCATAATATATCATGAACATTTTCAGATAGAGCTGAGGAAGATTCTTAATCTGGCTGTGCTGTAGACTATGGAACTAGTCCATCAACATTTATTTATACAAGGAAGTGTTCTACATACATCAGTTAAGCGTTCAAGAGTGAGACGTGCCCATGTCACAATGCCAAAATGTGCTCTGCTGCTTGGCTCCTTATTCAAAGCAGCCTATCTACTTCCCACATCACCTCAAGCCTACCCATTAGCTAGTGGTAATTTTTACTTACAAAGTGAAGGCAAGAAAGCTGCATTGCTAAGTGATTCAACTATGAGAGCCTGGAGTAAGGATGCTGCAGTGTGTGTGGGGGGGAGTGGGGTGGCGGGGGGTCTCTGGCCATATGTCTAGTCTCCCTCTGAGAACACTAGTCTATCTGCTTGCCTCTGCATGTCCCATTTCTGGGTCAGCTGTCACCAGTCTAGTTATTTATCATCTCTGCCCTAGTGTTTGTACTGTTTTATTTGTATTGGTTTTAACTTCTCCTCCCCCGCTTCCTTTGTCATTTCATGTTCTGTGTGTGTTGGCCTTGGGCCTGGATTGCGCAAACTGCATGTTGCCCGAGGTAAGGAGTGGTGCAGATCCATAGCACCGCTGGGGGTGTGGAAAGCAGAATAGCTCAGCAAGTTCCTTGGCACACCAGGGTAGGGTGGCATACCATTTGTCTTGTGGTCTCTCCTCACTTTCTGGGTTGGCACAGTGGGATGGAGCCATGACCCCACCTCATTCAAGCCTGCTTGGGGCTGGCTTGTATCTACAGAGATGAAGGAAAAAATCTTTAGACATCAATTAATTCAGGGCCTGCAATTTTGGCTGATTTTTATGTTGACTATACAGTGCAAGTAGGAACACCTTTGGCTCTACACACAAATTGCCAATCCGAAGGTTGTCTTTGGGTTGTAAATTCTTTGAGGTAGGGATCAGAACTATCTGGCAACCTTCAACAATTCCTATTCAAATGTAGTGTAGTACATAAATGGATGATCAAGAATTAAAAACTACCCAAATGATAAAAGAACAATAGGGATTGCCATTTAATCACCCCCATCCTGTTTGTCACCATTTTCAGCAAGCAAGAGGAGAAAAAATAGCTTCCCAGTTGTTCTCAGTCTGGTCCACTTTCTCTGATGTTCATGAGCTGGATTCGCCACGATAGGACAACTCCTGCGGTGACGTAGAAGGATACTATCCTGTACATTCTGAGTCTATTTGGTGGTATTGCGTGTGGTAAGCAGCACTGTAACTGACAGAGTTTATAGCAGTGGTTCCCAACCTTTCTGAGATGGTGACCCATTTTGACAATTCATTGAGACTTTGTGACCCAAGGCAATTGAAAAATGGGGAGTGGTGTGGTTTTCCCTAGGAAATATATATTTTTTAAACAGATCTTGATTCATCACCCCCCAGCCCCGAGGCTTAAACTCCTTGCAGCCCTCCCACCTACCTCACACAAGCACCACTGTTGTCCCCTGCTGCTCCTTCGCCAAGCTGCCATTGTCATCATCTCCTCCACACTGCTCTCCCCAGCTCTACTACTCCCTTCTCCCACCTGCAATGCAGGCAGTTCCCTGCTGTGCTGAAATGGGACTCAATTTAATTGGTTTAACAGCCGGATCCTTCATGCCATCCATTAAGCCAATTAAATTGAGTTCTGTCTCAGCGCATCAGGACATGGACTGGCAGCTGGAGGAGAGAATGGCAGCAGTGGCAGGAGCCACAAACGGCTCCTTAAAGAGCTGCATGAGGGTCAGAGCTCCCCAGCTGGTGACCCCTAGAAAACCTAATGGCAACCCATGTTTGGGTCCCGACCCATAGGTTGAGAATCCCTGTTTTATAGGCTAGTGCCCAAAGTGCCATCATGTCAGGAAGTGGGTTTAAGCTGATGGAAATGGCACAGTAAGGAGATCGAATGGAGCAGTGTAGAAGAAGAAAAAATTAGTAAGGATTTAAGAAGCGGTAAGTATGAGTAACTGACTGTTCCTTTAAATTTAAATGCTTAGTGGCATGCTGAAACCTCAATAAATTTGGAAGTTGTAGTTTTGTTTGCTGCTTCATTAACTTAAAATGTCCTTTTCTGTTATTAGTTTGTAACAGAAGTCTCACATAAATAAAAGCATTGGTTTGCATGACAAAGAGTGAAGTTAAGCCATAAACAGGTTTCACACAAAAAACATACAGGGTAACCATACCTCTGGTATAATATGCAGTATCAAATAAGAAAAGTTAAATATTTACCTCCTAACTAAACATGGTAGAGTCTAAAGTAAATGAAACCAGCTCTTGATAATGTTTTTAAAATAAATTGTTTAAAAGTATGTATTTAAAAACAAGTGGTCATCCTTTGCATTTTAAAACCCCAAATTACAAACAAAAAAAAGTCATTACCATTTGCACAATTCACTACATACACTTTTCCCACCAAAATATTGGTAGCTTAAATGCTTAATTTGTTTTTGCTGTGTATTCTCTTCAGTTTCTCATGTCAAATTGTTGTCCAGTGGTAACAAGTCAAAGAGAGGCAAATAGTACACTTTAATTACAAATATTAGGCAGAAATGTATTAGTGTTGTTTTATTAGTAACAGCTTGTTGGCAGAATAATTTATTCAGAAGATGAGTTATTCTTCTGAAATAATATAAAGAATAGGACATTCCATGTGGTAAGAGGTTGTGTTGGTAACCCTTTTTCCTTTGCTGCTCCTGTTCTGTAGGAACCAGGTCTAGATCTTGAGTGAGTGTAAATTGATGTAGCTGCAATTACCTCAATAGAGCAATGTCAGTTTATGCCAACTGAGAATCTTGCCCATGAAATCAAAGATATTCATTTGACTTCATTTGGAATATGCATGTAGAATTGAGCTTTGGGATAAGCCCATTTGTGGTCATTACCTTTGAAATCGTCATTTAAAAAAAAAATCAAAAGCCATCTTATTGTGCCATTTTTCCACCAGAGTTGGAATAAGAACTGAATTCTGTACAAGTGAAGTTATTTAAAAAAGTAAAAAGTAAACCAACTAAACCTGGCACGAAAAGTTATGAGATTGGTTGCAATGGTATCACAGAGTATTATAATAAAAGATGTGTTACCTGATACACATGACTATTTTTGTCATTTTCTTCCCATATTTTTCCACTATTATCTGTGTGGTTTACAAAAACTTGACACATTTATATGTGTGAAACAGATGCAGAATAAAGCATTAGAATCTGTTATGAACATATATTTTTCAATCATAGACATGATTTATGGAAATGTTCTTTTACATAAAAAATTAAACGAAACAAAAACCCACATTAATTATGAACCTAACATCCAATTCCATTCGCTAATTTAGGGAGCTTAAGGATGTAAAACTTTTATGCAAATAAATAGTTTCTTTACCAAATCAATCAATTAAATGCTGCTTGGAAAACAGCATGTGACTGACAACTACTAGAGAATGAAATTAGATGTTTAGAAATTTGGTTTTCTAATTACAAAAAGTATTTAACATCTAACATTTCCATCCAGCACAGTATATCTGCAACTTTCTGAGACAAACAAGCTGTGAAAGGTTATGGCTTCCCAGCTGACCAGCCCGTACTCGTTTCCAGTCACTTTACTGTGGCATAAACTCTAAAGAAGTAGATTCAAAAGAACTGTAGAGTAGTTCAAGATTAATAAGCATCTGAGCTCCTTATTTATCATGCTCCACTATTCCTTACACCAGGCCAATACTTTTTCCACTTTTGGGCATGGTGCCATTCCATCAAATCATAACAACTCCCTAGTTTTGCTCCAAGAATAGGAGAGAGACTAGGACTTGTATGACCAAGGAGAGTTTGTGGTAGTACGGAGCTTCATGGGTACTCCATTTGCTTAATCACTTAAGCCAGTAAGGGCATTCAGTTGAATAGGTATGACAGTCCACCCACTAGAGGCAAGTGATGCATATGCAGGATTAACCATTCTGCATATAAAGCCATGTAAACAATGATGTTAATTGTCAGGAGTGTCTGACCCCAAAATTTCTGGAACAAAGAATTTGTCTGCGAATTTCACACACATTTTTGGGAGGAAAATTGGGCTCACCTTCAGCCTAAGTGTTTCTCTCCTACTTTGATCACCAGCCTCAACACAGACAGACAGGGAGGCATTTTGGTCTGTGGGTACCCTTTTAAAATGGTTTCCCAGCAAATATCAAGGGTTCTACCTCATTTGCCTCACCTCACTGTCAGGGCCTGGCACAGTCTCCTAAGGTCCAGCCTGCATAGCCAGGGACACCACTTGTATTTGTGGTGTCAACAGCTATGAAAGGTCCTTGTCTGCTGCATGAGGCCCTCAGAGGTTAACAGCATGTCCCACTATCACAATTTAATCTGACAGCTTGCAAGGTATAGTATATTCCTTAATGCCTCAGTTCCAGAGGCATATGGTTACTGAAGGTTTTAATAAAAAGTTTCTAGCCCTCATGGTTACAGAGAAAACTTTAGAACGTGAACTCTTCTAAAAAAATTACTTTTATTATATCTTGTTTTTAAACCAAGCTTAGGATTTGGGGAGCATGACTCATGATTTTTGAATGTGCAGAGCCAGCAGTACTGAATGCGGGGAACTTGATTCAACTTGTAGAACTAATCCCTCATGACAGCAGTTCTTGGACTGTGGCTTGTGGAACACTGGTGGTCTGTGGTGAGCGGCTACCTCTCTTCTCCTTATTTCCACCTGCTACAGCTCATTAAAGACAGCTAAAAATGCATTACACACATTCACTTGTTAGCATTTACTGTGCAATGAGATATGAGGTAGTCCACATAGTCGCTAATGGGAGGTGAGGTATCTGTGAGATAACGTATTCACGTGTTCCACCTATGAAATATTTTGAGGACCTTGCCTTATAATAATTGGCTGTATCAGTATTTTAGGGCACTGTAACTGTCTGCAATGATGGAAAAGTGTTCATATATTTTGATAAGTAAACATAGCATAATGGATTCAAAAATGTTGAATTACTTTCTGACGTGAAAAAGAGAGGGTTATAATTAGGATTTATTTACAAAAATTGTTCATTGAGTTAAGTCGGGGGCTTGCAGATGGGATTATTAGATGTCTGTTCACATTACCAGGTTGACAGCATTGAGAACTCTGTATGGCCTTGAAGCAAAGGGGCATATAAATGGAACTTAGTAGAGGAGAACAGTAGCTGATTTTGCTCTGGGTATGAATTCAAAGATGACTGCCACCGCCGTGTGGTAGTGTGCATGACCTACAAAGGACAGGGAACACCACATGGTTTACGCTGATGCCATAATAGATGTACTAAAATAATTTTAAATGCCCTATCTTCATATCAGCCCTTCCCTAGCTGACTTCCTGTCAAGAGTGGGGAAGCCAAATCTGTTTTTCACATGTCATAGACTTTAAGGCCAGAACACATCTTTTTAATTAGCTGATAATATTTTAGTTACCAAGTATATTTTCCACAGCTCCAAACAGTGAAAAACTATCTTTTGCATCCGATAGCTACAAATTGAGAAGGCTAAAACTGTCCACTGAAATCAATAAGAATGGGTTGATTTTTACCTCAAATTACAGGAGTTAGGCACACTGGGAATTGTAGGAATCCTGAGTCTTTCAGGTAAACTGAGAGATACAAGTATGAAACATGGTGCAATGCTGACAGGATGATATGCAAGCATTCCTGTGCATTAGCAGTGTCAAAATGTGGAGTTTATGACTGCTGTTAGTTTTTTCCCCTCTTCCATCAGTAAACACAATCTCTCCACGCCCTTAATCTAAATCAAATTGCTTGAAAACATGTCATGAGTTACAAGAGTAAATTTCCACTGGCTTAATCATGTATCTAGTGCCCAGCATTTCACATGTGAAGAGAAATACTGAATAACCTATTCAGCCAAATTCACAATAAACTTGTTTTTTAGATACTTTGAAACAGATCCTCAAGTGGTGTAAGTCAATGTAGTTCTATTGATCTAGAAACTGAAACATATAGATTTTACTCTGAATCCAGACCATGCTACAGCTCCAAGGATTGGTCCCTTTACATGAGTGACTTATTAAAAAAGTCAGGCTTTAAAAACAGTGAAATATTTGGTGAGATAAATTTTATCCTTTAAAAAAAGTGGCAAAAATTAATCTAAAAACACCAATGAAAAGGTTAATAGCAATTTGAATGGCAGTAAAATTCACAACACTGGAAACAACAGGCAGCGCCGTTAACACCTCAACTATTGTTTGGCTGGCTTGCTAATGCACCAGTGTTGCATTTGCTGTAGGAAGGAGTTAATGTTGTTATGTAAATGTGATTGAAAGCTTGGTAAAAATAATAAGGATAATATTACAAATAGTCATAACTAGCCCTACTACGCTGATCAAATTTTTTGAAGACACAAAATGCACAATCAAGTTCAGAGAAAACAAGAATACCTACATTTAGTTATATAAGCTATATGAAGTTCTCTAGACGATAAAAACAAATATGTGTTGATGAACAGTGAGATATGCCAATGCATTTCTGGGGTGTGCATTCATTAGGTATAGAAATGAGATTCAACACACTAGTTTCCCTGAGGACTCAAACTGAATGTTTGCACAGGCAATAGGCTGCTTCAATATGCAGCGAACCCAAGGCAGGGTACATACAAGGAATTTCTTTGGTGCTTCTTGTTGTATGATCTGAGGGTTACACGAAGTACAGTTATTAGATTTGAGGTAGGAGTGGCCACGAGTGTTTATATGGTGTCTAGAATAGGGCACAACTAATGACTTGTGGCCTTAAGAAGTTAAATATATAGCATAATGTAATTAATATAAATACAATATATACACAAGATTGATACTGATAGGTGCTAAGAACCTGGAATTCACAATGAATTCAATGCCAGTCACAAGAAGATTCATTCTACTGTATTTGACTGGAAATGTTGCTAAAATTACCATAGTTAAGTCTATAGACTTTCCAACTACTATTTTGTGCAAATCATTTTAAAGTAGTTTTATAGAGTTTTATAGATAGACATAGAAGCACTGCCATTCAATTTTAGGTAATTTCTTTCTCATTTGCTGAGCACAGACAATTTTAACCTAAATATATTGAAATGATACATTTGAAGGAAGAGGAAGACCAAGGCCAACATTACTCAACAATGGGGTAAAACACACACAAACTGTGGAAACAGTGGAAATGCTCAATGTGTTTTTGTTTTAATTTGCACCAAAAAAGTTACTAATAATTGAACATCTATAATAGTGAGTGCCAGTGAAAATAGACTAAGACTAAAATAGAGAAAGATCAAGTTAAAATTATTTAGACAAGTCAGATTTCTTCAGGTCAGCAGGGCCTGATGAAAAACCTCTAGAATATCAAGGAGCTGACTGAGGGGATATCTGAGCTATTAACAATTATCATCAAAAACTCATGGAAGATGGGATACATTCTACATGGCCACCTTACAGATTAGGGAAATATAACCAAAATATAGTTATATAAGTTGGATGCAGAACGGATTGGAAAACCATTCTCACAGGGCCTTTTACAGTGTTTCACACTTTAGCTGACCTATCGAGTGCAGTCCCCAGAGATAAGTCCTGGGTTCAAATGTGTTCAATTTCCTTGTCAGTGATTTAGATCATGGTAAAGAAAGAGCATGCTTAACAAGTTGGTGGATGATACCAAGGTGGGAGGAGTTGCAAATGCTTTGAAGGACAGGATTGAAAATCAAAATGATCTAGGCAAACTGGTAAAACAGTCTGAAGTAAACAAGATGAAATTCAATAAGGATAACTGCAAAGTACTCCACTTAGCCAATCAGTTGAAACTATGCAAAATGGCTCTAGGAAATAGTATTGCAGAAAGGGATGGGACGGCAGCAGTCATAATGGACCACAAGCCAAATGAGTCAACAATGTACCACTGCTGCCAAAAACAAACAAAATTTCCACCACATTTCTTTGGGCTGTAGTAACAGGAGTGTTGTAAGCAAGACATGGAGAAGTAATTTTCCACTCTATACTGATAAGGCTTCAGCTGGAGAATTGTGTTCCAGTTCTGGGCACCACACTTCAGGAAAGATCCAGGCAAATTTGAGAAAGTCCAGAGGAGACTAACACAAATGAGTAAAGGTCCAGAAAGCATTATCTTTGAGGAAATATTGAAAAAGTGGGGTTTATTTAATCTGGATAAGAAAAGACAGAGAGGAGATATGAAATAGTTTTCAAGTACGTAAAAGGTAGTTACATAAAGTTTATACTTGTTAAACTCTTAGGCTATGTATAGATTATAGGGATTTGTCAACAGAAGGTTTTGTTGGACGATATCTTCTGACAAATCTTCTGTCGATAGATCACGGCCAAAACTTCCAAAGGAATCATAAGAGTGATCTCCTCTGTTGATAGAGAGTGGCTGGACTGCCAGGCCACTCTATCAGCAAAATGGCCAACAGGAAGCACAGCAGACGGGGCTGCCCAGTGTCCCAGAAGCCCTGCCTGCTGGCAGAGGGCTTCCCCAGAACATCCAGACCAGTTTTCTGTCAACAGATCTCTGTTGACAGAGGTGTTGTGCCTTCTGGGCAGCAGGATACTGCTGTCAACAAAAGTGCTGTGTTCTGTCAATTTACTGTCAATCAAACACCTTGTGAATCTGGACGTTCCTCGGGTTTTGACAACAAAACCCTCTAGCGAAGACATAGCCTTAGAGTTGGATAAAAAGTAATGAGCTTAAACTGCAGCAAGTTTGGTTGGACTTTAGAAGGAAATTCCTTGCTGTCAGGGTAGTTAAGCACTGGAACAAATTGCCTGTAGGTTATAGAATCTCTGTCTTTGGAGGTTTTAAAAAAACAGGCTAGACAAACTCCTGCCAGAAATGGTCTAATTATTATTTAGTCCTGGCTTAAAGGGAGAGGACTGGACTACCCATTGAGGTCCCTTTTCTTCCAGGTTGAGAAAAACTGAAAGTTGAAGTTACTGAACCAAAAAAAAAAATTGGGAGGACATGCAGACTGCGTAGAGCAAAGCTTTAAGCAAGACTTGCATCAGCTAGTTTTCCTACATTATATGTTTTATATGACATCAAGATAAAGGAAACGTAGTCCTGAGGGTCACTGAAGAGTGAGACTTCTATCACCAATCTATTAGGCTGGCCTCAGGTGCCTCAAACTCACACTCTGAGGAAGCAAAAGATATCTTTAAGCTACCTTTGCTCCTCCCCAACCCTAGAGGCAGCTATGAGGCCACACTGTCCCAAAACACAACTTAGACCAACGTTCTTAACTTATTCCTGCTGAGATGGTCTCCTAGAAACTCTGACTTGCCCAGCATTGATGGGATACAGTGTGCTCTGGGTCTGCAGCCAGCATGGCTCCTCCTCACCCTTGAACACTATGTGCATCAGAAAGGTGATGATGGTGAGCTGGGGGGAACCTCAGACCCGAGTATGGCACACTGGGCACATCGTGTTCCTTGACCCTTGTAAAGGGGACTTAAGCTGGGCCAAAAATGTAATATTCTAACGGACTGTTAAAGATCTGATGGGGAGCTTTGATGCAGCAGTATCCCAACCTTTGAGTCTACCTTACAGACTAAATCCTTGGTTGTACCAGCCCATTGCTTTCAATGGAGTTCATTCCACTGCTATTGGAGGCTCTACTATTTGTGTGTGGAAAAACTATACATTATACTATATATTATTTGACCACAGATCAAGAGCCTATAATTGGAAATTGCCTTGCTCATTATCTCCATTTCCCAGAAATTATCAACTTCCTTCCATCCTCACCTGGCTGATAAACTTTTAGTCTACCAACTTCTTCGGCTTGCTAGACTTTCATTCAAACTGGCATACTTGGACTGCTTGAAATTAGTTTCATACAATCTGGAAGAGTGTATGATATGAAGCCTGCCAAGCTGAATGATGAGTTAGACCATGAAATATGGAATAGGAGGCAGTCAACTAAAATCTCCTTTGTTCTAATGATTATTATGTGTGGTGCAGGCAGAAGCAGGGATCACAGAGATCCTGAGGGTTTATGGTAGATGCAAATGGTTTATTAAGAACAACTGAGCTAACACAGTTAAATAGCACAATATCACATGTAATTTTAAACTTTTAAAGTGCTTTCCAATGCAACCACTATCCAATGTACAAATAATACTGATATCTTCTAGTTTAGTCTGAACATTAAGCTTTAGTCACAAAACACATAGGGTAGGACATACTTTCAAAACCATACTTTCTTCTGTATTTGTACCTCTTTACAGTAGATGCGGCAGGTTGTTACTTAGAATATATTTTGTATTCTTAAAACAGGTTGTAGGGAAAAGAGGGTTTTTTAAAAAATACACAGAAGCCATGTACAGATTAGGGAGGAAATTTTAAAAAGATCTCATAGGAGAAAACAAAAGACACTAGGTTAGCTTTAAATCTGAGAGTTTCCCACACTCCAAATGAAGGATATTGCCAGAAACTCACAGGTGTCTGCCACATGTACAGGTTAAAATGTAGTCCTGAACAATGTGATGTCAGTTCTGTGTTCATAATGTATATATCCAAGAGAGCACTTGAGCATCTGTTATAAATTCAGAGGACCAAATTTTGTTCTGGGTTACAATAGTGTAAATACAAAGTAACACCACGGGATTTCAGTAAAAAATTACTCCTCCTAAAGCAGAATTTGTCCCAGAGTTTTCTTTTCTGTAGAAATAGTCTTTTTTTTTTTTTTTTGGGGGGGGGGGGGGGCGCGGAGCTGAAGCATCCCTTCCTTTCATGAAGCCCATAAGAGAGAGACAGAGACAGAGACAGACATACACACAAAGATTAGGTAGAGACTTTGATGAGGCCTGTCAAGAAAAGCGAGGCACTCTTTGTGGAAGTATAACTGATAAGCACTGCAGAAGGTTTATAGAGAAACTGGGGAGCCCTTTATATATGAGGTGGCCTCGCAGCACCCAAAGTTACAGAATGCATCTCAGATGGAGAAGAAAAGTTAAAATAGTTCTTGGCTTGGAAGTAGAAAAATGATCATAAGTCCGTACAAAAATATTGCTCATATAATTCATTTGAACAAACAGCAAATGCATTATTTTTGCATCCAATCATGTCAAAATTCATCTTTCCCATGGGTTTCAGAGTACAAACAGCCATTCTGGCACAAAGTCACAGCAAGCAAAATTCGATGGCGGGGGTGTGATGATGATGGCGTATGAAACGACAGGCAGAATTTCAGCTGGAAATTTGTGAAAAACAAAATTTCTGAATTGTGGCACAACTTTAACTGAGCTCAGACACTAGATGGAGCAAGGACAAGCCTCACTAATCAATCATGTTGGGACAGGAAGAAGAGGAATAAGTTTGTGGAATTTAATGCTAGGCTTGCCAACTTTTCCACTGGATAGACCATTTAAAAAACTTCTGAGGTGTCAGTGTTTCTGTACGTACACAGAAGTCCTGACTGCCACACCCACCTCCCTGTCTCCCACATCATAGGAAAAGAGGAGACAAGAAATTTGGAATAGATCCAGTATTTTTTTTTGGCCTCTTGTTGTTTGTATTGTATGAGAACTAGAAGCCTCAGTTGGAGATTCAGGCTCATGGAGGATGGCTTTGTAAGCACACACTCATCACAAAAGATGGTTCTGGTCCCAAAGAGCTTAACTAAATTGCAAAAATTTTGTCTTTAACAGGCCATCTTAGAGTTGCCTCATTACTTTAATGTAGTTTATAGTTTCAGCTTAGAGGTGCCCCACTGATTTAATGGTTCATAATTTCATACTGCACAAACAGTGTTTAATAAAAATAAGATTATGGGAAAAAACAGTGACATTGTAAGCATTACTAGGAATTAAAAGTGTGTGGCATGGTTGGAGATAAACTACCATATGAACTCCACTAAGAAGTTGAAAAATATTTACGCATGTTGGAATTACCTCAAACTGAAGCTAGAAGACAGAATGGCAGTGCATGTAAAATAAGATCATTGCAACAGGAAAGGAGAAATATAATCTACATGCTGAATCAGTTATTTAAGAATTTTCTACCTCTGATGGTAAGACAGAATCAATCAACTCAGCTGAGCAACACTGGTACTGCACACATTTATTTATACCGTCTGGTCCCGAGTCAAACCCAGACAACAAAAGCTTTTATTTTCCCATAAAGGCTGAAGGTTACACAAGTGGCACCCACATACTTGTGGCATCCCAACATGTTATTGTCACGTGCTGCAAAGAGACCACAACTCCCAGATAAGTACAAGACAGCCAGCCACCCAAATTCCTGCAGCACAATTGCTTATCAATGCCTCCAAACTTTAGAAACCCGGAAGAATATTACCCTTCTCTTTCAGTCCAGTTAACATGACAGACATCTCCAGTGGTTAAATTCTGGGGAAGGTTGCTTATTTTTGTTCACTTGGGATGACCACCTATTTGAACTAACTTATGGTTTCACTTCACTCAACTGCTTGTAAGTTACATTGGCATCTTGAATCCATGAAAATAAATACATTATTTGTTGCTTCCCCATTAAATGGTCAGCCTTATTTTGTGGTTCTCTCTCTAATCCAGCTATCTTTAGCCATACCCATAAAGCTAGCTTTGAACAAACTGGACACGGAAACATGGAATACAATTTGGAGCAAATTCCAAACTGAAGGACACAAACCAGATAATCTTAAAGAAAGCTTAGTGATGTTGCATTCTTTATCAAAAGCAACATTTTCCATAAATTTAATTTCAAAATTCAACATTTTTGATAGGCTGCAATAATAGGGCTTCTGGTTTTTAGGTTTAACTAAGAAACACCAATAAAATATCTGGGATACAAACGCCTCCCAAATAATCGGTGTTTAACAAACACTGTAAATAGTTAAATATATCCAGGGACATGTCTACACACTTTACTAATGTGAATTATGGAAAGTCTCTGTGTGATTTCTAAAGCACACTAATGTGTGGAGCATTAATTGGGCCCTGTAGACCCTGCTGATGTACACTAAGAGTTCCCCAGTGTGTTTTAACATAGTATGGTTTCAAACAGTTCAAACTATGTTAAAGTGCACTAGGGGACATTACAAGATTACTACTTAATAGGTACATTGCTCATTAAAGTATACAGAAAACTCTGATTATTGAACAGCAACAAAAAACTCAAAATCCTGCAAAATGACAGTAATCCACCCCCAAAACTAGATGTCCTAAAGATTATATAACCCTGTGTGAAATAAAGATAAACAGGGTTCTGAAATGCAAGAAGATGAAGAAGTACATTGGAAAGTAACAAAGAGGAAGCCGTGTTAGTCTATACACTATCAAAACAAAAAGCAGCCAAGTAGCACTTTAAAGACCATTTTGCTAGTCTTCAAAGTGCTACTTGACTACTTTTTGTTTTTACATTGGAAAGTGTGTGGATACTTTTTGAAGCCAATAATTTTTCTCATTCTTTAGGCATACCTGTTGCCAAGCCCTCGTGAAACATTCCAAAGCTTGAAAGTTAGTCTGGCTTCTGTTCCATGCAAGGGGCCTGATCCTGTAAGCACAGCACTCTCATTGCCCTTCAAGGTATGTATTACCTTGAATCACTCTCTCCACTTAGATTATTTAATTATCTTGAATGCAATATCAAAAGTTAACTATTTCTGATCTATATCAGAGATGTAGCCGTGCTAGCCTGTATCTTTGAGAACATCAAGAAGTCCTGTGGCACCTTATAGACTAACTGATGTTTTGGAACATACGCTTTCATGGGCAAAGATCTGCTTCGTCATGTCATTAACGTTTCATGTGTGAAGTCCCGAGTGGATACAAATTTATGCCTGGGATGCAGATATAAACTGGTATTTGCACAACAACAGGGCTCTCCTGCAAACCACAGTGGCAAAAGGAGGTTAATGTGGGGCCACCACTCCCAGGAGCCAGCGCTCTCCACCAGTAACTCCCCCAGAACAACTGTACCACCCCCATCTTTCCCTGTGGAGCAGGCACCAAGCTCACTGGCATGCAGTTAGACCAGTTTTGCAGATCCTAGTTTAAATCCACTGACATCCGAATTTGTGGGCATAAATTTGTATCTGTGCAGGGCTCCATTCAGGTGGGGGTGGGTGAGATGCTTTTATCTTCCACTGTCTGTTCCTTCTTCTAAACTGCATGCAGGGCCAGGTCAAATACAATACTTAAAAGACCACGCTTACTTCTTCCAATGAACCAGGCACACACTTCATTCAGACTGAGAAAGGATAGGTATTTCATACCTCATATGGTCAGATTTTGATGTCCTTATGTTTGGTATTCTCTTATTTGTACAAAGAGTAGCAGGCTCTGGCCTGCAATTAATTACCTTATGCTGATCAGAAACCTGTTAAGAAAACTTCCACCCACTCATAGGGGGCTACTTTAGAAGTACAGTAGAACCTCCAGGGATATGAAACCAGAATTAAGAACTGTCCAGTCAACTGCAGACCTCATTTGGAATCAGAAACCTTCAACCAGGCAGCAGCAGAGATCCAAAAACAGAACAAAAGAAAAACACAAAAAAGAGCAAATACTGTATAACTAAGCAAAATGGCAAGGCGCGGGAAGCCCAAAGGTATTATAGTTTCAAGTGACACAAAGCTAGAAACATTAAAAAAATTCAACAATGGTTTTAGCCTCAGCAACACTATTGGTTTTAGCCACTATCAACACTTAAGAACCATTTAGAAAAGCTAGACATGCACAAATCCATGGGTCTACATCCAAGCGTACTGAGGGAGTTGGCAAATTCCATTGCAGAGCCTTTGGCCATTGTCTCTGAAAAAACTCCTGGAGACTGGGAGAGGTCTGTGTGATTGGGAAAAGGCAGATAGAATGCCCATCTTTTAAAAAGAAAAGAACAATCCAGGGAACTATAGACAGGTCAGCCTTGCATCAGTTCCCAGAAAAATCATGGATAGGATCCTCAAGGAATCCCTTTTGAAGAGCTTGGAAGAGGGGAAAGTGATCAGGAATAGACACCATGGATTCACCAAGCACAGGTTATGCCTGACCAATCCAATTAGCACGCATGATGAGGCAACTGGCTCTGTGGATATAGCAAAGTCAATACCTTGACTTTAGAAAAGCTTTTGATATAGTCTCCCATAGTGTTCTTGCCTGCAAGTTAAGGAAGTATGAATTGGATAAATAGGCTCCAAGGTGAATAGAAAGCTGCCTAGATGATCAGGCCCAGCAGGTAGTGATCTGACTGGCTGGTGGTTGGTTTCAAGTGGAGTGCCCCAAGGATCAGTTCTAGGGCCAGTATTGTTCAATATCTTTATTAATGACTTGGACCAGGGGATGGATTGCACCATCAGTAAATTTGAAGATAGCCACTGTCCCCCTAGCTTATTGTTATGTTAGTGAGTAGGGATAGGGTCCAGATTGACCTAGATAAATTAGAGGATTGGTCCAAAAGAAATCTGATGAGGTTTAACAAGGACAAGTGCAGAGTTCAGTACTAAGGACAGCAGAATCCCAAGCATTGTTGCAGGCTGGAGATCGACTGGCTAAGTAGCAGTGCAGCAGAAAAGGACCTGGGGATTACAGTGAATGAGAACCTGGATATGAGTCAACAGTGTGCCCTTGTAACCAAGATGGCTAATGGCATGTTATGGTGCATTAGGAGAATTTCCAGCAGAACTAGAAAAGTTATTCTTCCCCTTTATTTGGCACTGGTAAGGCCACATCTGGAGTACTGCATCCAGTTTTGGGTCTCCCAGTATAGAAAGGATGTGGATGCACTGGACAGAGTACAGCAGTGGGCAACTATAAGGATTAGGGGCTCAAGCACATGACCTATGAGGAGAGGATGAGGGATCTGAGCTTATTTAGTTTGCAGAAGGGAAGAGTGAGGGGTGATTTGATAGCAGCCTTCTATTTCCTGAAGAGGGGTTTTAAAGTGGATGGAGAGAGGCTGTTGTCAGTAGTGATGGATGGCAAAACAAGGAGCAATTATCTTAAGTTACAGTGGGGAAGGTCTAGGCTGGCTATTAGGAAAATCTGTTTCACTAAGAGGGAGGTGAATCACTGGCATGGGTTACTGTGAGAGGTGGTGGAATCTCCATCCCTATGGGTTTTTAAGTCCCAGCTTGGCAAAGTCTTAGCTGGGACGATTTAGATAGGATTGGTCCTGCTTTGGGCAGGAAGCTGGACTCGATCTCCTGAGGTTTCTTCTACCCCTAGGGTCCTATGAGTCTATGAGCATAGTAGTAAAATATGGTATGTGGAAATCAACTATATTTAGAAAAGTCAGAAAAAAAACCTAAAGCTATTATCAAAAGAAGCCAAAAATAGTAGAGCAGTAAAAGGAAGGTGTATTGCACACAACCTGCTTCTGAGGTAGATAAGGCAATGTATCCATGGCTTGCACGTGAGAGAGAAAAAAGGCATGACTATAAAGGGTGTAATGGTTATAGAAGAGACAAAGTTACTGTACTGAAGAACATATCTAGACAGAGGTAAGGACCACTGTAAAGCAAGCTGAGTGTGGCTTTGTCAATTCAGAACTTGTCATGCGATACAGCAGTTGAGGATTCAAGGAGAGCCTCTGACAGATGAAGCTCAAATGTCACTGGTGAATTTAAAACCACTTTCATTTATTGAACAGCATGAACTTACCCAAGCACAAAACATTTAACTACGATGGGGCAGGCCAGTTCTGGTGCATGTTTCCAAATGAGGCTCTGGCAGAGAGTTCAGTAAAATAGGAAAAGGATTTCAAATCTAGAGAAGACCAGGACACACTGATGGCTACTGTTAATGCAAGTGGGGACTTCCCTCACCCTTTGGCGTTTGTTTACAACAGGGGTCAGGAACCCCCCGCATGGGTGCCAAAAGTGGCACATGAGCCAATTTTCATGTGCACATGAGGCAGGAGCTCAGCCTTGCCCCTCCTCCCCATGCAACCAGATGCTTGCTCAAAGCCTGTGGATTAACAAATGACCATTTAATCATACCGCCACCACCTAAACAGCAAAGCTTCATTTATTGATGAAGCTGTTGTAGTGACTTTAAAAAGTATCACTGGCACTTGGACCATACATAAAAGTCAAAAGGTCAAACTTTGGCCTTCCATCTTGGAAGGGTTGCCAACCCTTGCTTTACAAAAAGGGCCAAACCTCACTGCTTTGCAAACGTGACTGTGTCAACTCTAACCATCACAACTGCAGTCACCACAGTGCTTAGATTGATACATTTTCTGCAACTAGTTTTTAAACATTTTGTTCCCTTTGTGAAAGCCTACCTTACACCAAAACCTTTACCAAAACAAAAAGCAGTCAAGTAGCACTTTAAAGACTAGCAAAATAGTTTATTAGGTGAGCTTTCGTGGGACAGAGACACTTCTCCAGACCATAGCCAGACCAGAACAGACTCAATATTTAAGGCACAGAGAACCAAAAACAGTAAGCAAGGAGGACAAATCAGAAAAAGATAATCAAGGTGAGCAAATCAGAGAGTGGAGGGGTGGGGGTGAAGGTCAAGAATTAGATTGAGGCAAGTATGCAGACGAGCCCCTATAGTGACTCAGAAAGTTCCCATCACGATTTAAATCATGTGTTAATGTGCCGAATTTGAATATAAAAGCCAGCTTGGCTGCTTCCCCTCCAGAACAGTGCGATAATTCCTTTTCAGTAACACACATACCTTTAGGTCAGTGACAGAATGCCCCATTCCATTAAAATGTTGACTAACTGGTTTGTGGATCTGGAGTGTTTTGATGTCTGTTTTGTGCCCATTGACCCTTTGTCTGAGGGAGTTCGAAGTCTGTCCAATATACAAAGCATCTGGGCATTGTTGGCACATGACTTGACTGCTTTTTGTTTTGATAGTGTATAGACTAGCATGGCTTCCTCTCTGTTACTATTCAAAATCTTTACATATCTATGCTGTGCTACTGATGGATAATGGTCATATACAACCATGTAAAATACCATGGCCAAACAACTAGACTGACCTGAAAAATTCCAAAAACGGTAGCATTCTACTAACTAAATCTAATTTGTGAACTTCACAGAAAGGAGGCCTTTGAAGGCCATTGATAAAAGACAGAAGCATTCAGTGTTTGTTTTTGCCACCAAACATCACACCTCACTCAACCAATGGACCAAGATGTTCTGGAAAGCATGAAATGCTGATAGAAGCTACACTCCTTGTGGTGATTATTATTGGAACTGATGCAATTTGAAGCTTAACAGATTTTTGTAAGCAGATGACAATCTAAAGATATTGTCTACCTGTTTGCTGAGTTTTTAAGTAAGACTGGCTCTGAGCTTTTGAAGTGTTCATGCAATGTAGTTTGAAACATTTCCCCACTGATCACTGGTTTTCCTAATTTTTTCTTCCATTCAGTGTTATCAATATATGGCCAGAGGTTAGTCTGCACCTGCAAATACATTGAGGAGCCCTGCAGCACATTAGTGAGTAACAGATTTATTTGGGCATATGTTTTTGTGGGTAAAACTCCCGTCATCAGACACATTGGCATGAAAATTCCCATTCTAATGCATCTGATGAAGTGGGCTTTAACCATGAAAGTTTATGCCCAAATAAATCTGTTAGTCTTTAAGATGCAAAGAGACTCCTTGCTGTTTTTGCAGAGGTTAATGTATCAACTAATTTTTTTTCTGAAGAGCAACAAACAGTTTTTGGATATCTCCACAGAGGAATGGCTACAAATGAATAAACAGAACAACAGACCCCCTATTCTTAGTGTCCATGAGACAATTGAATTGCTACAAGAATGAGCACAACTAGACAGCAACAGTGATAATGACAATAAGGAAGGGGAGATCACTAAGAAGATCCCACCTATGCAAGCAGAAGAATGTTTTGCTACCTGTCTTCAGTGGTTTGGAGAACTCCCATTGGATAAATAATGAAAGAGTGATTGGGACTGGAGGACTGGATACTCAGATTCCCAGGTGAGTTCCCTAAGCACTGGGTGACAGTCATGTGCTCTCTCCCTCATCATCCCAAAAAGATCGTTCAGCTGTGGATATTGGGCCAGAGAAAGAGAGTGTAGGCTCCTATGTGGTTCAGCAGAAGTTGTGTGTGGCCAGAAGTAAGATATAGGACATTTAAAACCCAGAGTTAGGTGCCTCATCCTAAGCATCTTACTTTGAGACAACCACCATTGATATACAGCGGATTATCAAAATAGCGTGGTACTAATTCGGTCTTAAATATCTACAAAACCTACAATCTAGTATGTTACGTTTTAAATGCTATGAGCTAATAAAATTACATGAGACAACGGACTGAATATAGCATACAGAACTTTTACCTGATTTAACAACTTTAGTTGGTGGGACTATATATGTCAAAATATTCTGCTCCTTTTTCCTTTTAAATCAGTAGAGTTTAGAAACAGGTATAGCATTATTTAAAGTGAAGAACAACAAAAAGCCTCTTTATGCAAAATCTCACTGATGGATAAAAAGTTTCAGACAGCTGTGTTAGGCTGTAGCACCTTAAAGACTAACAAATGTCTTTTTTAGTTAGTGAGCTCACAAAGGCTCATCACCTAATAAATAAATTTGTTAGTCCTTAAGGTACTATAGGACTGCTTGTTTTTTGTGATGGATAAAGTATTCTACTATTTAAATGAAAAGCCTACAAAATATGCAATTTATTTTTGCACAAACAGGCATAAGGAAGTATTTTCTTTCCATAAAATAAAGAAAAACAGGATACTAAACTTCCCATGAAAATTAATTTTAAATCCTTTCTTGTTGTGAGCTGCAATTAAAAGGCCTAATAACACTTACATTGAGAGAAGCTGTAGCTGTATTTTTTTGTTTTTAAATTGTAATCTTAGTCTTTGCTAACATTTAATTATTGATTTTTTCATTACTTACCAGTTTTCAAATACATAGGATGGCATTAAATTCAAAGAAACATCTTATTTCAGTTCTATATTTGGTAAATATATTTATTTCCCACCTGTCTTTCAAATATTAGCAAAGACATACAGCATAGGTCAACATCTCTCCAGAAATTTGTTAGGTGATTCTGAATAACAAGGACTGTCTAAATATATAATTCAAGCTTGTGTGGATTGATTTAATTTTCAAATAATTTACAAATAAGTGCAACATAGTAATTGACTGGTGGGAAAAACTATACAAGAATGCTAGCCAGTAGCTTTAAAATACTTAAAATGTGTTAAAAGAACAGTAGTGTTCTTAAAACAAAATTTTTAAGGCCTCAGATTGTTGAATTTGGATTAGCAAAAAGGATGGTTTGGCTAATCAAACAACAAAATCTTTTGTCCCATAAAAACTTGGATGTATCCATATTCCTATATGATATTACAATTTGACAAAGAGGCTTTCTTTCTTAGATTAGATTAGATTTAGTTCGTGGTTATGATGCCATTTTTGGCAGTCTTAAAGGTCAGTGAGGTTTTTGGCTGAGCCTCCATTTTAAAGCTCCAATACTTTGGTCTCCACATTTTACATTGTTATATATGACAGTGCAAGGTCGTGAAATATAACAGAGTGGAATTTCCCTTAAATGACTCAAATCTTACTAGTGCTTTTAAGCCCTATAAATTTAGGGCCAAATCCTTAAGTCTAGCCAGGGATACATAGGATAAAATACTGAGATGGAATCAGAAGGCATTTAACACCTTGCCGGTGAAGGGCTTCCCTCTTTACTCAGTCAAATGTCCCACTGAACTTCCAGGGCTACAAAATTTGTTTTTCATTGGCATCTCAGTAGTATTTAAAAAATTGACTAGGTTGGCTTTTACCTCTGACTTCCATACTTAAATGCATGAATTACATTGCTCAATCTGAGTGTACCAATAGCCAATGTTAGCTAACAGCAAGACTGGGTAGAATTAATATGTAGAGTCAGGTTCGCGGATGGAGGTGGGGAGAGCAAAGGGGACAATTGCATAGGGGTCAGATGCATTTAAGGGGGCCCCCTGGGCTACCACTGCCACTGCTGTAGCCCTGCTCAAGCCCTTTTAAACAGTGTTGCAGGACTGTGAGGAGCCCCAGAGCTCAGATCCATGAAGCTGCAGGGAAGAATGAGGGCCAGGATGTTGAGGGAGTAGGGAGGGGAGAGGCAGGCTGAGAACAGAGGGGGAAGAAGGCTAGTAAGGAGGGAGCTGAGTTCTGGGGTCGAGCCTGGTACTGAAGTGCAGGGAGTGGGGGGGGGGGGTGCAGAGGAACCAGGACAGGAAGGGAAAAAGAGAAGGGGGTGGAGCAGAGGTAAACAGTGAAGATGGAGAAAGGAGCCAAGTGGGAGTGGGGGAGGGGGCATAGGACTTCTGTGAGGTGAAGGTAGGCTGGAGGGGCAGAGAAGGGAAGGAGCTCAGGTGGGCACAGGACTACTAGGGGCAGAACTGGGCAGGAGGTGGGTGGCTGGGGAGCCAGAGATGGGAAGGGGCCAAGCTGGGCTAGGGTGGATGGTAGAGATGGAAGGAGCTGAGCTAGGTACAGGAACATTGGGGTAGCACTGGGCAGGACAGAGAGCGGGAGGAGACAAGCTGCGCACAGGACCTCTGAGGGGAGAGCTGACAAGAGGGCTGCTGAGGGGACAGAGGGGAGAAGGGGCAGAGCTAGGTACAGGACTGCTAGGAGTAAAGCTGGGCAGGGTTGACAAGGGTGGCAGAGTGTGGAAGGGGCATCTCCAAGCAGTTGAGGGACGGGGTTGTGTCTGACCAGGGGTCCTCTGATTGAAGGGTGGCACTCGGGGTTTCCTTGTGTTTGTGTGTGTGTGCATGTGACTTGTAGCTCTGAGGAAGTGGGTAGGGGGCCAAATGACTGTGCTTCCCTGGGTCCCAGAATGCCTTTCAGTGGGTTTGTCTACAGTACTCTATATAGGGACACATTTACAGCAGCAGGCTCAAAGTATCATAATACTACTTTACTTCACAGTAATGAAGATCATACTGATATGGATGTTTCACGCTCCAATATAGTCATGGGATTTCCCCCCTCATCCCAACCCTGTTACTGTGGTAAATTACTTAAGAGTCTAGATTTTTATTAGTTTTCCCCCCGACTCCTGCCACTGTTTGGAAGGAAAAAGATCTATTTCTCAATCTGAAAATTCTGACAACAGTTTGTATAATGCAACATGTGTGCACTCTCTCGGTCTCTCTAGGTGCTTGGTAACATTTCTTCTTTTGTTTATAAGATGCCATTGCTTCAGAGTACATTTCTGTTTTGCACAATTTGAAAGAGTGTAGTGTAACTCATGGTCAAAACTGCAATTGAATTGTTTAGTGTTTATTGCAGTCCCATATGTTTGTAATCGAGGTACAACTCTAGTGGATGAGAAGCAAAAAGCTGTAATTTGCTGTTTAGCATCATAGCTGTTGCACACAGATTTAAATAACTTTATTTGTCTTCTTCCCCATAAAGAACCTTCCATACTGTACATTTATTGAATGGTTAATGGCCTAAAAGGATGGGGTTCATTACTAAATGAAGTATTTATTGCAGTGTTAATTAAATAAAAGCATTGTAATCTTTCCAAATTGAACAATTATGCTCATTTGAACATTTTAAAACAGAAAATCTTTTATATACTAATTGAGTTGCATAATGAAAAGCACGTGTAATGGAAATTTTAATCAAAACAAATACTGAAATAATTTGAACATTTTTTACAATATAAAATGTCTACCTCAGTTTTTATTAGAGATACTGTAACAGCCAGATTAGTTTCAGAACTCATGACCTTTGAGTGTGGTATATTAGTTCTGAGCTGATAGGCCACCCTCACATACCAGTTGGCTAACCCCTTAAACATCAAAGTTACTGTTTGGCTACCAGCCTTAGACCATGACAGACTGGCTGCAAGCCCAAAACTTGACAGCCTGGCTCTAGGCCTACAGCCCTAGCTAACAGGCTTTTCTGCAAGGGTCTGATGAATGGTTTCTGGCAACTCGTACTGCATTCTGACTGACTATGAGAATAGTATTCAATCAGAAAAATGTGGACAAAACCTCTGAGAGTCTTTAATGGATGGCACTTTGCCTAATGCCCATATCCACCGAATGTTCACACCCAACTTTCTTTTCACCTTTTCCTTTTCTTGTTTTTTTGTAATTTCACAGAGCAGCTTTAAAATACTTATACTTGCTCAATACCAAAATTACATTTTTAAAACTTTATGTACACTTCACTTTGGTTACTTTGAAATGACTACAGACCTCAAATCTTTCTATAAGTACCCTAATTTTGAGCTAGTGTAGGTACATTTATCTCCTTCTAAAAAAACCATGTTCAGTTGTGAGGTTGAATAAAATTTTTTAAACATGAAATTACAGAGCATAGAGTGTTCATTGAATTTTGCCTTTTCCATCTTTGGAGAAAGGCATGTAATCCAAACACTTTTTGCTTTTTCCCCCAGAAGTTCATATGTTCAATTCTATTCCCATGTTAAGATTTTGGATTATTATACCAAAAAAAGGATTGGAATAATTTAGATCATTTCCTTGACAGGTGCTTATTATATTGTACAGGGAATGGTCCAGTTTTGACATCAAAACTTCGCTGGAATTATCAAGAGTTTCTAAGGATAAATTGCTAGAAGAAAGCCTTATGTAATTAAAAGTTATCAACAGTAAGTTGTCAGAACACTGAAGAATATGCTTTGGAAGCAAATTCCTGCTCACTTTATCCTTAAAACGAATAATTATTTGTTGGAATAACCAATATTAATTCCCAACAATGACTAAACGTATATGGCCATATTAATAAAATAAGCTTAAACAAGTACAAGTGGAAAAATGTTATGTAAAGTAAACATTCTGAGTGACAACAAAAACTTGGCTCATGAGTCAGATGTATAAAGATGATTGAATGGCTATAAGATGATGCAGCAAGACTACCTGGAATATAAAGGACTGGGGACACAATTTTGAGGAGTAAGGGGACTTTGATGTTGCCCTGGCACTTTGAAGTACTGGCAGGGTGAGCTGTGGCTAAACGTGTGCCGGTACTTTGAAGTTTAAAACTTTGAGGTTGCCGCAGGGGTGGGGGCGGGGAGGGGGAGAATTTGCTTAATGAAGTGCTGCCTATGCACGGCAGCACTTCATTAGTAAACTCCCAACACCCTAATTACCATCCTTCCTTTGAAGGAAGGTGGTAGTGTAGACAAGGCCTACTAGAAGTCCTAAACCCACCTTCCTCAGATCCCTCAAGGGTGGTACTAGGGGAAAAAAAAGTCAGCTCCCCACCGTATGAGACACTGGAGTCCCCAATCTCCTTCTTTCACTCCTTTAACGGATGATTTACTTCCTCTTTCCAATCTATTTTACCCATATTGAGTACCTGCTCTGGATATCTGCCACAAGCTTTACATTCTACATTTCAACACTGTAACCTAATCCCCCTGTTCTACCACACTGGGTTCCTAGACTGGCAGGCAAAAAAAAGCTTATCCCATTTCAGCCACTCTAGCAGTAAAACAAAAAACTTCTTCAGATTCCCCATTAGAAAAGGGAGACACGCACAATGCCCATATCAGGCCATGAGGAAAATGAGCCCTTTTGGAGGGTAGTTAATGCTGACTGCCCTATCCTCCTCATAAGAGGAATTTTTTCTGGTTTCACATGTGCCATGAATACCCATACATATTTTTCCAGTCAGATCACAGGGCTGTGCCTCCTCACCCCCACTGTGTTCCAGTGGCTTCACGCTCATATATCCTGCTCCTTTCCTGTAAGCTTCCATTCTTTCTTTCTCCTTTACTACCAGTTTGTAAAGGGGAGTGCTCCTTTTAAAGGGGGTGAGAACAGCTCTCACTCTGACAAATCACACAGGGACTCACCACATGGATACTGCAGTAAGCACAGCCCACTAGTAAAATAAGATTACCTCTGTCTACTCATCATGTAAAGTGTTCCTGAGAAGTCACTATATGCAAGAAGTCATTAGTAATTTGGAAGATGTCAAGGTTCTCTTATTTGGTAACATTATATTCAAAGCAATATTCTGTCAATCAGCTGAATGCAGGGCCTGTTCTTATGCACAATAGCAGAGGGAGACATTCAATGAAAGGAAGTCATTGTCACCTGTCAGCCTGAAAATCCTTACAAGGTATGTGAATTTGGAACAACCTGTCAAAAACTTCCCTGCCCATTACTAGACGGTGTGTGATTTATAGTCCGATATTTGTGGTGCATGAATAAATTGACTCACATGTTCCTTATTAGGCCAATTTAAATGAAGTAAACAAGAGTGCACTGATAGAGTGGGGTAGTTCCTCAGATATATAAAATAGCAATATCAGCTCACAGTAGCTGAGCATATGTTCCAAAATCTGTAATTTTAAAATTAAAATAGAGACAAATTTACTAATGTTAAATTCAGAGGAACTGAAGTATATTATACCTGCAATAAATGATGCAAACCTATAGTCAAATGGAAACTACCAATGTACCTGTGTACAGTTTAGTTATTTGTTAGAGAAGGAAATATTACCTCACTAATTGATAGAAACTGGGTTAAAATGGCAAAGCTGGATTGGTGTAGTTTATATAACATGAAAGATCTAGTGGTGACATGGAAAATATGATTCAGTTCTTGATGCCTGCAACCGCTTAGTACAAGGCATACAAGAAAAATTATACTTGATTAAAAATGCCAAACCAAAACTATTTACGGTTGCTCATGTGCTGCCTTACACTTTGCAAAAATCCCCAGAAAGATAATCAGAAGAACAACAGAAGCAAAAAAATAACTTCACCTGTTAAGTTTATGAATGGGTTATACTGATTATGTCTTGTTACTAAATCTGATGGTAGCATAAGAATTTGTGAGAATTGTAGAGTCACCACAAACCTCCGGATGGAAATGGATCAATATCCAATTCCACAACCACAAGGTTTATTTGTTAAACTGGAAGAAGGGATGAATTTTACAAGATCTGACTCAAGCAGCTCAACAAGTTGCATAAGAAGTCAGATTCCAATTTCTTACAGTGAACTCTCACATAAAGAGTCCATTTTAAGCACAGAAGGCTAGTATATGGTGCAGCCTGTGCTCCAGCCATATTCTCAGATGAAAATTGTGTAATATGCTTTTTATATCAGCATTTTCAACTGATACAAATAGAGCAGAATACAAGAGAAACCTTCCAGAGATTCTTTAAAAATGTTTAATTAGGGTGTAGCATGGATGAAGAAGCAAAGAGTAGGTTTAGACATGGAAATTTGATATACAAATCCCATCCAAAATCCATTAAGAATGTGTTCGTTTCCAAATGTGTGTGAAAATTTCAGACACTTAAATGTCTATGGAAGACTTATTTTCAATGGGTCTATAACAACTCCAATTTTTATTTATTTATATTACAATGGTGCCCACAATCAGGACTGGGACCCTATTGGGCCAGGCTATTTACAGGCACGTAGTAAGAATTACTCCGTGACCTATGGACATTAGGAACATCAAAGACAATTCATAAGAAGTGAATGTAACAAAGGACTGTAAAAAGAAGGGAGAATGAAGGTAACATGAAGGGGGTAACTGCCTTATGTGTATACCCATCTGAGCCTCTAAGCTTGTGTTTGGGACATTTAGCTCATCCACCACTGACACCATTGTGGTTGCACTCTAGGGCCAGAAAGATAGCCGTGTTAGTCTGTATTCTATCAAATCTGATCTGAAGAAAAGGGTCTGTCCCATGAAAGCTCATCAACTAGTACATACATAATTTTGTTAGTCTTTAAAGTGCTATTGACTGCTTTTTTGTTTTGCACTTTAGTTTTAGCATGCTAACTTGACAAGAGATAGCACAAGTATATTTCAGTACTTTTGAGGTGCTCAAACACTATGGTGACAGAAAACTTAAGTATGTTAAATGGACTGGCTTGAGATGCTAGTGCTAGATGTTAACCAGCTTGTTCAAAAATAGGGTAAAACCTCCAGTATTTATATAGACAAAGTTCCCACTCATGCATCTGATGAAGTGGGTCTTTGCCCACAAAAGCTTATGCTCTAAAATATCTGTGAGTCTATACGGTGCTTCAGGACTTCTTCTTGTTCTTGAAGATACAGACTAATATGGCTACCTCTCTGACAAAGTCCCTGTTGAAACTAGTGTGAGATTTGCCAAGGTAAGGATTTAGACTTGTACTGCATGATTTGAAATAGCATTTGGCTTAAAATCAACAGTATGACATGCCCCATTAGATTTAAATTCACCTATCAATGATAAGGTTATCTTAATGACTCTGAAGTTTAGAAAGACCCAGAGCTTGCAACTCCTTAATCATGCAAAAGTACCATTAAGTTCAACGCATAAGGAGAGCAGAGTAAAATCGAAAGTCAGTTTAGGTAAAATAATGTAGATAGGATAATGAATTTACAGAGCAGATTTTTCTCTCCGTTACATTGTTACAAATTTAGAGCAACTCCACTGACTTCAGATTTAATATTATGTTAAGGAGAGCAGCATTAGGCCCACATCTTATGTTATTTATTTTAAATGCTGTTACGTTAGGTACCTTAGAGGCACCAATTACAATCAAGGCCATCTTGTACTAGACACTGTGTATATGTGCTAAGACAAGAGACAGTCCCTGCCTCTAAGACCTTGAAAAACTTGAAAACAGAAAAAAAGAGGCAAGGGAAGGAAACAAGAAGTGACTTGCCTGTAAAGTTACACAGATCACCAGCCAGTAGTAGAGAACTGAGGTCTCTTGAATTCCAGACTAATGCCCTGTCCATTAGACCAGACTAACACAGCCACCTGGGTTGTTTTCTTTCTTGAACTGATATTGTATACAGAACTCAGGCATCACAATGCTGTTGGTAATTCTAAGTACTAGAGTCATAGTCATTTATATTTCATGTAATTTCAGTGGTGTTTACATTTTCATATGAAAACCACTGATACGATGAGTTAGTCATTTATGAAATGTTAAGGGATAGGTGAAGATGGGGATCCTGGCCTTTTTCCATGCTAAAACATGTCTTTTGTTTGTAATGTTATACTATGTTTGCCTAGATATAAGTTTGCTGCATTGATGAATTTGTGATTAATGAGGGTTATCATCATAAAATTGTGTACACAACTATAAATCACATGCAATTATGTGTGCAGAAACAATATTTGGATTGGAATGCACAACTTTGATTTGGCCAAATTTGCTGGTTACACGCAACTGAATCTGGTAGTTTGTGTTACAAAAACAAAACAATTAAATAATAGCAGTGATACTTTTGCATGCAAACTGAGTGACAATGTGGCTTATTAAAGGAAACCAACAAAATGCAATGGGATTAGATTCATCCCTGGTATAACTCAGTTGTTAAATCAGTGAAATTGTGCTAGCAATTAATTTGATTTTTAATTAGTAAGGTTCCCGCCCCTCCAGAGACCACTGACATTGTATGAAGTGTTCTCATCTGTGAGAAAAAAAAAAGTATAAAGGGGGAGGGATAAATTTTGCCTGTCTTCATGTACTCTTTCCCATTTGATTTCAGTGGAATTGTATAAATGCAAATGGAGAACTGAATTTGATCCCAGTATGTAAACAGGTTATAGAAAATGCACTGGTGAGGAGGTGGAATGCTTTGAATGTAGCTATAACAAGCAGTCCTGTAGTACATTGAAGACTAATGAATTTATTTGGCCATGGCCAGACTCCCTTCCTCAGATTTAGCAGTAATTTGAATGCATCTGTATCATGTTAGTCTAACAAACATTTCCAAAGATTGTATTTAAACTCCTAGCCCCTGGACAAAAGTATATTCCATAATTTAGGATATTATAGGATAATCAAGTCCTAAAGGTATCAATAGTACCTGACTGGGCAAAATAAATAGAAATGGTTAAAAATAATTCTCCATTTATATGTTCCATAAATCAAAAAAGGGCCAAATCGTTGTGATGTTAAGTAGTACCTTGCACCACATCAAATCCGTAATATATTCATGCGCTAAAATACTATTCAGCATAATCAGGGGTGAAAGAATCAAGCCCTATATATGACATAACTCAAATAATGGAAAACATTTGTCTTTGGACTGTCAAATTGACCTTGACAAGTATCTAATCTCCTCATCGAAATACTTTTCCTTCAATTGCATGAGCCACAATTCAAAGGGCTATTTTTAAGGCTGGTAGATGCCAAATTTCAATCTGCTTCTCTTGAGCCCACTTGTTTGTGAAAGGTATATTATATCCATAAATATATATTCTATTTAGGATTTGCTTCTGCGCTCATTAGGCAATGTAACTAATTTAATTCAGTGCTAGTAAGAAAATCTCTTCCAGCAATTCCAAATTCATCAGAATGCTATACACTAATAAACCAACACGCATATGCAATGCGGGCAAAATAAATTAAGGGAGCAAACCAATTTCAGTTTCAAACTTACAAAGAATTAAAGTCAAATTATGAATCATACTTTGGCAATTTCCTTTCAACCATTTTAAAATAAATTTTTGTAGAGAGTAGTATAACATGACAATACAGACCTATCCTGAAGTCTCTGAATGAAATATCACAATACACCAATGTTACATTAGGATATTATACTACTTAGTTTCATTTGTACACAAAACAACATGTTTTTCTTAGATAGAAAATTTTTGTATCACTTCTTATCCATGTTAAAATTCCTTCTGGCTTCTGATCTTTGGAAGCAAACATTTATCTAACCAAGCCATTAACACCTTACAAACCCAATTTTCAAAAGTGTTTTTCCCCCTCTAGTCTTGCTACAAAATAATCCTACACAAAATTTTTGTGAACTACAGAGTACTTTCCTCTGTAGACTTCCCTTAACTCATATTAACCATTCTTAGCTACGTAATTTAGTCAATTTGGCAGTCATTTTTCCATAATAGTATACTTCTGTGAAACACTAGCATGCCTAACACTACAGTAATTTCTTACAGAGGAAAAGAAACAGAAGCTGTTGTTACTCTTCAAATTTCATTTGTGTTGGTGGAATCATCCGTAGTGATTTAAAAGCTAGGAATATTTTAATGTTAACTGCACCATCATTTTAAAATTAACAATAGTACAGAGTACGCCTTTGGAGCATAGATTTGATCAACTTGATTTTTAATTTTAATGTAAAAGGAATTAGCTTGATTTACAAAGTATCTCAATTGCAATGGTGGGTTTGGTCATGTTTTACAGAGTAATAATACAGTGGACCACAAATAAGAGTGAACAGTGTGACACTTGCCCCCTCCCTTCACCCCCCCCAAAAAACATGATTCTGGGATGCAGGAGTGCTGCACATAGGATATCATTCTTCATATCTGCTCTGTGCTGATTAGGCTGCAATTGGAGTATTGATTCCAGTCCTGGGCACCACGTTTCAAGAAAAATGTGGAGAAATTGGAGAAGGTCCAGAAAAGAGCAACAGGACTAATTAAAGGTCCCAAGAACATGAGCTATAAGGGAAAACTTGAGAGAACTGGGCTTGTTTAGTTTAGAAAAGAGAAGAGCAAGAGGGGACATGATAGCGGTTTACAAGTATCTAAAAGAGTGTTACAAGGAGCAGGGAGAAAAATTGTTCTTAGTCTCTGAGGACAGGACAAAGAGCAATGGGCTTAAACTGCAGCAAGAGAGGTTTAGGTTTGACATTAGGAAAACACTTCCTAGTAGTCAAGGTGGCTAAAGATTGGAATAAATTGCCTAGGGAAGTTGTGAATTCTCCATCACTGGAGATATTTAAGAGCAGGTTAGATAAACATCTGTCAAGGATGGTCTAGAGTGTACTTGGTCCTGCCATGACGGCAGGAGACTGGATTCAATGGTCTCTTGAGGCCTCTTCCCATTCTAGTGTTCTATGATTCTATGACCTGGCTGACTTCTGACACTACGTCTACACTAGAGGGTTTTTGTCAGCAAAATGGCCATTTTGCCGACAAAACCCGTGGAATGTCCAGATTCCCAAGGCATACTGTTGACAGTAATTTGACAGAATGCAACACATTTGTTGGTAACATCACAATACTGTTGACAACTGTACCCCGCTCCCCACAAAGAATAATGCCTCTGTTGATAGAAAGCTGATCTGGACATTCCAGGGGGCCCTCTGTCCACAGACATGGCTTCCAGGACACCAAACAGCTCCATCTGCTGTGCTTCTGATTAGCCATTTTGCCAATAGAGCAGCCGGACAGTCTGGTTGCTGTCTATTGACACAGAGGATTGCTCTGGCCATCCACTTGGCAGTTTGGCCATGATCGGTTGATAGAAGTTTTGTTGGAAGATACCTTCCAACACAAACTTCTGTTAACAAATTCATGTAATCTAGACATAGTCTGAGTTATATTACCATTTTCTTCAGCATGAAATGCAATTTGAGTATTTCTTTGGTAGGACAAAGTACATAATAGTATTTTAATACAAAACCCACCCCACTTCCATCACTGTGCCCTCTTGTTTTTAGTATCCAAGAGCAGATTAAGTTTTATTATGTGCACCAAGGCATGTACAGATGTGTACCACTGTAAGTGGGTGCTGTGCTAATCAGGTGGGTGTCATCTTTTTTGGGTGGCTGCCCAAGTGTTCAGCTTCCAGGGAAAACTGACCTCACTTAATTCAAAACATAGGTAGGCTGGTAGGTACGAGTACTATAGTCTGTGGCTAGCAGACCATCAACATATTGGTGTTTAAAATAGGAGTCACTTTAAAATCGAATAGTTATATATGTATAATTGACTCTTAAAAAGTAGACTCTTTGGGATTGTTACTCCTCACTCATTGATTTTAAAATCACTGCTATAATTCCTATGTTCATGGGCTATAATATCCACATTCCCTGTGCAGAAGACATCTCAGCAATGAACCCTAACTCTGAAGGAGAGGGATGGAGGGGAGTGACATCCCCTTCCTGATCACAAGGGAATCATGGGAAGGTAGGCTATCCAGCTGTAGTTCCCAGCACACTCCCATGGGTAGTCTTGGCTGTGGCTGCTCCTAAAACCCTTTTGGATTATACATACAAATGCAGTGCATAAATAATAGCATACCCCAGACTGTATTACCTTTCTGCCTGAGCTGTGTCTCACAGCCCTGCCCACAACTCTAGTGTGGGTCCCAGAATCATGCATGGGAGAGTGGCATGGCAGGAGAAGTGGAGCTCCTTGCTCATTCCCAGAGAAGCGGAGGTTAGGGAGATGTGTGGGAGTAGTTTCCTCTATATACATATTGGAGTGTGGGTGGAAGGGAATTATTCCATCCCATATAACCAAGCCAAACTGCACCACTATTCTGTTTGTATCATGCCCATTCAGATTCAATATGGTGGTAGTCCACTCTTCTTTAAACCATCTGTTCAGATGTGCCACAAGGCAGGCAAGTTGAATTTAGCACTTTGGATAAGTGTAATACAATGTGTGTTTTCAGTTCTAGAATGCCTCTATTTTTTAAAGGAAACATGGTCTTCTAGACAATAACTTGATTGTTGAAGTATTGCTTTTCAAGCACGGTACACCTTCCTTTTTACAAGACCGGTGTCCATTTCATCTAAACCAGCAGTAATCATCATAACAACGAAACTTTTTTTTACATATAATTTTGCTATCATTCCTCCTCCTGCTTGAGTGTTCTCCCACCTGTCTTCCATTTAATCTACAAATATAAGCACATAAATCTTCATGACATCTTGGCAGAAAACACCTATTTTCAGATGACTCCTTTAGGAAACTCTGAATCCAGGTGTTTATGCAAAAAACAAACTGTTGCAGCAGGAGAATTTCAACATGACCATTAAGCAAAACAACAAAGATGGTTAAATTTGAAATCATGCAAAAGTGTGGACTGGGATGTGTATAAATTTAATATATCTTTTCCACACTTTGAGTTGAGTCAGAGAGCTAAGTTACAATTACAGCACCATCTGTAAGGAGCAAAGGTACAGTAGTTTACTGCTACAAGACCAGTAGTGTGCACACTGTTATTTAAAGCATACATACACTGAATTTTTAAGTCCTCAATCACATTTGTCAAAAAGGGATGTTGATCTCAAAACATATTTTGGTTTGAGGGTGGGAGAAGCTGGGAAGAAGAGACAAAAGAATTGGCTATTTTTCTTCAGCCAGATGGTTTCAAAGCAAAGATCCGAATCTATTTAAATGTCAGTTCATATGGTCTTACAAATATTTTTGGCATAAGAGCTGTGTGATTTAAAACTTAAAATCTTTCACCTCCAGAACATTTTACTTAAGATTACATAATGGATAAGAATAAGGGTGCTCATACTTTGCCCTACGGCAACTTGTCAGCAGCTTAGCATCACATTTTGAAAGAAGTGGAACAGCCCACAGCCACCAGATCAGGCTCTCAAACAGGTCACTCAAATGCTGAGGCCCATTGGTGTGTAGTGGGCTGTTGTAGTGATAGATCTTGCTGTTGTCAAAGTTACTGAGTTAGATTATTAATGGTTTAATCCAACTCTCTTTGTTGAGTCTAGCTAATTCTTGCAACTTCTTCAGCTCCCTGTGCTCAAGCAATTTCTTCCTAAATTTGATGACTCCAAATGATATAATATCCATCACTAGTCATTTTTGAAAAAACATTGGCCTACCAGTCCCAGGCATATCAAGTGGTCTTCCACTAGGTTCAAAATGGCATGCCAGTTAGCACAGCATGTTGTAGCTGGTCTCCTCAGCAACATGGGCTACCACAAGCACATCGCAGCTGCCTCACTCACTGACTTTACATAGAATATCAAATCAAGTTCAACGTCTCAGTCCTTATCTTCCTGGCTCTCAATGGGATGGGCCCAGGCTATCTGAAGGATCCCCTAAAGCTCTGGGATGAAGGCCATGGATAACCACTCTGTGGCACAATGGAATTTTCTACCACCTCATCAGTGCAGAAGACAGAGCTTTTTCAGGGATCAGCTCAAGACTGTAAAAAAACTGCCACTGTAATTAATCACCGTTACAGACCTCACCAACTTCTGCTCCAAGCAAGTTACATTTTTTTGCCCTTGCCTTCTCCAATACAAACCTGTAGCCATGTGTACGGGGGGTGGGAGGGGAGACACAAACTCACACTTTCAGTCTGGGTCTAGATATGTGGGGATGGAATGTGCAAGGGATAAGAGGACAAACATGACAGATCTTAGCTACATCACTTAACATGCTACTGGAAGGCATGCAGGTGCTATGATCATGACCATGGCATATGCTGTATCAAATAAAGCTGAACACTGCATTCTGGGACCCCATCACCTCTCTAACTGCAACTTTAGGCAAAGTCTTGAGCTGAACTTTGGCTACTTCTAGGCTAAGTAATCAGCCATCATATTGGCAAAAAGAAGAAAATGGAATGGCCTACAAAGGTCAAATTTTTTGTCTAATAGAAACACACAGCATCATGTACATTAAAAAGAAGAAGAAAAAAACCCCAATAATCCTGTACATCTCTCTCTCTCTCACACACACACACACCCCTTCCCTAAGTGACTAGGATTGCAGCCTCAGAAGAATAGCAGCCTATGTCGCAATTTTGACCAAGGCATTCAGCTTTCATGTACATTAGGCATAGCATTAAGCTCCAGCAGCAGAGCAGGAAAATGTCACTGTAGGATCTTGGGAGATGTTATCAATGTGTTTTTCAAGTTCTGCTACCAGCAGTGATGTGGCAGGACTACCTGGTATGAAGTAGTAAGTCTGTATGTGGCCTGCACCTTACTCTCACCCCTCCCACATAAACCCATGTTGGAGTCCTGGGCACTTCAAGAAGCACTTGAATACTCCTACAGCTCAGGGCATCCAACATCAACCTCATGGCTGTTTTCTGCATGGGAGCATTATGGAAAAGTGTAAATAATTCCCTGCACCTCCTCACGCTTAGCATATCTTCACTGAGAGACACCACTGGGGTTTGGCTTTTGGATGATCCCACGGAAGCGTTGTTACTGTTGTGTTTTGGCATCATTGAGACAACCTCTTTAAACTCCCAACTTCCCATGAACTTTCCCATTCAGATTTGAATTGCTGGTGGCAGGGATTCCTGCTGATCGTTTTAATCTCCTGCCTGTATAAAAGATTCTTTTTATGCTTATGACACAAAAGACTTTACTCTGAGCCTTACAAAGAATACACAAATGAACCTCTTCTGTTTGCAAACAGGAGAAGAGAGTTTATTTCAGCTCATAATAGCTTGTTCCTTTTATACACCCAATCTACCTTCAGGGTTGAGTTTGACTTTCTTCCCATAAATAAAAGCATACTATTTTTTCCATTCAAAAGCAGAGATTTGTTATTCTGATATAGCACCTTTCAATTAATTAAAACAGTTTGGGGGCAGGGTTGTCTATAAATACTAGACAGAATTTGTTTCACGAAGAACAATAAATCATACTTTGTTGCTACTAAGTAAACCAATATCAGTTATAATGGAGATACATGGGGGAAAAAAGTCAAATTCAAGATTTTTCAGTGAAAAGAAAGATTTTTTTCACAAAAATATCCCTTTTTAAAACAGATGTAGATTATGAATTTCAAAATTGCCATTAAAAGAAGAACAGGTTTTGGCAAAAAAATTTCCAATTTTTTTGCCCCTGTTGTCTAAACAACTCTAGGTTTTATTTCCACCTGATCAGAATGGGGGTGAATTTCATATGTCCTTGCTTTGATTGAGTGTTCGGCTGGCAGTGTCTGTGGCTTTGGATATTACTTTTGAGATATCTTAGGTTCAGAATCACCTACCATTCAGTGTTAATGACTTTCTGTTCAAAATAATATTAACATTTATAATGGATATTTCTTTTTAAAAGTGATTTATTGGCTTTGTTATTAAGATAATGTGCAGTGTAAAATGAATAATTATGTGTGCATAATAATTGTCTCCACCTCCCCCCCAGAAAATTAGCAGAAAATGATCAAGGTAAATTATATAATATTTATGTCTCTATAAAGGCAGTAATAATAAGTTTTCTAGATTGCACATATTACTTGCCATGGCAAAAAGAGAACAATTAATATCTACTTTATTTGAATCACAGGGTCTGTATAGTCATTTATTTTCTTTGCATAGTGAATACAACTATCTCCAGTATTAAGTGAAGAATTGTCATTTGGTAATATTGACCTACCATTTTGAAATCACTATTCACAGGTATAACTGACTTCACAAGGTGTGAAACCATAGAGAGCAAACCGCCCGAAAAATTAGGAGTGTTAGTTAAAGGGAGGAACAAGCATTAATGAAATGTCGCCTTAATACATAGCTCTGCTGTATGTGACTTAGACCCAGATTCTCAAGAGATATTCAAGCTCTTGTCACCACTTGATTAGAGATATCTTTCAGGATCTGGATCTTAAGATATGAAATCTCACCAGCTGTGGCCACACTAGCCCTTCCTTTCAGAGGGGCTATGGTAATGAGGCACCACCATGTATATGCACCACCTCATTAGCATAATGGCAGCCACACACACTTCAAAACTGCTGGTTTTGAAATGAACTCAAACTGTGTAGCCAGGGGGCCTTTTGAAATGACCTGATATCAAAAGCCCCTTCTTCCCATCGGGTTGTGGGAAGAAGGAGTTTCTAACTCAGGGGGGTTGTTTTGAAAGGCCCCTGGATACATAGGTAGTGCACATTTTGAAACCGGCAGTTTTGAAGCATGCGTGGCTGCTATTATGTTAATGAGGCACTGCATATTCATGGAAGTGCATCATTAGCATATTCTGAAGTGCCACATTACCATATGAAAGGAGGGGCTAGTGTAGCCACAGCCCCTGGGTTTCTCCTTTTCCATATGTTAAGTAGGAATAATAAATACTTATTACACAGGATAGTTATGAGGCAAAATTCATAAAGTGTTTATGAGGTACTCCAATATAAATGGAAATTTGGGCCATGTTAGTTCCTATACAGAATTAGTAGAATCATAGAACACTAGAACAGGAAGGGACCTCTAGAGGTCATTGAATACAGTTCCTTGCCCTTTCGGCAGGGCCAAGCACTGTCCAGACTATCCCTGATAGCTATCTATCTATCTAACCTGCTCTTAGAAATCTCCAGTGACATAGATTCCAAAACTTCTCTAGGTAATTATTTAAATGTTTAACCACCATGACAGTTAGCAAGTTTTTTCCTAATGTCCAACTGAAATCTCACTTGCGGCAGTTTAAACCCATTGCACCTCATCCTATCTTCAGACACCAAGGTGAACAATTTTTCTCCCTCCTGTTTGTCACCCTTTTTAAGGTACTTGAAAACAGCTATTATGTCTCCTCTAAGTCTTCTTTTTTCTAAGCTAAACAAGCCCAGTTCTTTCAGTCTTCCCACATATCTCATGTTCTCTAGACCTTTAATCATTCTTGTTGTTCTTCTCTGGACCTTCTTAAACCAGCTGACCTCTCTTTCAGACATTTCAATCTCATGTCCATTCAATGAACACTTACACAACAAAGGTAAAAACCATTAATGGACTTCCAAGGCTGTATCTTCCTGATGTAAGACTTGTCTTCTTTTAAGCTTAAGATCAGAGGCCCTCTAAAGCAGGGAGATTGTGATTCAACTCTTCCCTTGTTGTCTTGCTTAACAAGTACTAATACATGAACTTGATTTGTTAACATGCCTTCAAGTGGAGGGAGGGAGCAATTCTTCTAAAACACTAGTCAGGGAGGATTATACAAAAGAAAAATGTTCCTGAAAACTAATCTATTTTTAGTAATGCAAGTAGAAAAATTAGTTACCAAGCTCTGGTAAATAAAGAGATAGTTATTAAAATGTATGGCCCATTCTTGAATTCTTATCAGCCCTTCTCTCTCTAGGGCCAGGTGCACAATAAAGGGGAAGGTCAAATTAAGATACATGACACCAGCTATGTTAATTATCTCATTTCAAGGTTTTGTGCTGTCTCCATAGTGGGAGGTTGATGGTAGCAAATGCTCCTGTTGACTTAACACAATGGATTGAAACATGGAGATATACCTATCTTACAGAACTGGAAGGGACCTTGAGAGGTCATCAAATCCAGTCCTCTCTACTCACAGCAGGACATATCACCATCACCGACAGATTTTATTATTTAAATCTGACCCGCCCCAAATCCTTGAAAGGCCCCCTCCTGGATTGAGTTTACAACCCTGGGTTTAGAAGACCAATGCTCTAACCACTGAGCTGTCCCTCGCCCCCATATTACCCTTATTCCTTGTGAATGGCAGGAATATTGGTACCTGTGAGTTTGATTCAGCATGTCCTTGCCCAGCATGCTAAATCGAACTCTAGAAGATCAACCATGGCAGATTGGCATATATTTTTCAGTACTAAGCTTATAAATATCTGTTTATTCAAGGATGTTTCTAGGTCAGTCCTTTTATGCCTTAACACCCTTTTTATCCTCATGTATACTGGGATCCAAGCTAATGATAAATATATCCCCATATGTATTTACTCTCGTTAGAAATACTATTTCATTGATTAAATCACTTCTACATACTAAGACACCCTTTTTTAATTGCCACAAGGCCTGAGATCTAATTTAATGCTCACATTATTGTACCTGTCATGACAGCTGCAGAAAACATTTTTTTAAGATGTGCTAATTCACAATTTTGGTATGCAATATGCTGTCCCACTTCTTACTTTTTGGACTCAGCTGTACATATATGACAATACTTTTCGTTCATATACTGGTGCACTTCATTCTTAATACCTACTTGTCTTCTTTTAATCTCTATGTTTATTAAATAAACCTAAATCCACATTTGCACATGCAACTTTCAATCCATAACTAATTCTCATGACTTAAAAGTTGACTTTGTTCAGCTTTTCTGTGTCTTTCACTCCCCCCGTGCACTCACACTTTAACTTGAACATCATGTGCTATAGTTCGCCTTTTGAATTCCCAACAATCCTTATAAATTTGTTTGGTATGTTCATCATTGCGATTCCCATTAATTTAGGCCCAGGAAATTAGGTCCAGTACTTTCATGCAGAGTGTATCTTGTAATAAATATATTACAAATAATTCACGGTGCTTGGACTTCAAATGTTAAATTCTGATTATGATGTTCACCCAAAAGCTTGGCAGCCCTCCTCATGTCTCTGGAATATATTTCAAATAATGGACCTTCTGCCAACTTTTTTGATTGGTTAGTTCTCTGCTTGGGAGTCACCCTGGGTGTACACTGTAGCAATGTTGAATCACTTAACTGGTTTAAGGACATTTTTATTCTCGCAGGTAGTTACTTTGATTGGTAACCTTTGTTAACTGATTGCTTACTTCATTTGTTCTTCAGGGCCTGAGCTAATGACAAACTTTTATTAGCTCATTTCAGTCTACATGTCTCATAAGCTCAATAAGCATTAGTACACTTACATCTCCACTCAGAGTTTAAGCTCTACTTCTAGTTTCATAGGAGGCTTCCAATCTCATAAAAAACAAATTAATGTTATAGCAAAAAAGAAAGTGAGAGAAAATCATGTTGCAGTTACATTTTTATTGTCCTTTTCTCTCCCCTGCCAACCATTATTGAACCTTACCTCTGTCTGCAGTTCAGACATATACTTTATCATCCATTTATCTATTATATGGACAAACATAATTCCTTTGAATGACTCTTGCTTTTGCATAGTGTGTTATAACATTTCCTGTTCAATGTACTAAAACATTACCAGAAGGAGAAAATAATCCTGCATGCACAAACAGCTGTGTATGAGACTTCCATAGCTAATACTATTCTTTTTAAACAAGACAGTGTAGTATATTTACTGAGTGCTGAAGACATTGTGCTTCCGTGAATAGGACACTATATGGAATTTGGGTCTCCACTACTGGCTCTTCCATTAACTTGAGTAATCACAAATTATTTCAGACCAACTTTAGTGGGAAATCAATGGGAGTTAGGTACCTAAATACCTCTAAAAAATCTAGCTTTTGCTTGCTGTTTGTCAAATACTTATAATCTTTTGGACAGGAGTGTTTATTTGCGTACTTGTGCAGTTCCTAGAAGAATGTCTCTTTTTGCCTTGGAGCTCTAGCCACCACTTCCATACAAATCAAAAACATACTAACTTATTCCTGCACCATGCTTTTTTTTTTTTTGGTAAATTCTCATATTTTACTCAAATATGAATTTTGGAGCAACTCAATTGATTTCAGTGAAGCTATCTTAGGCCACAGAGCTGTGTTTTTTAAATTGGCATGCCTCTGAAGAAATATTTACCTTTGTGAAATATAACAAAGAATACTATGATGAACACCTTAGACATGTAATGAGTAACCAAATAGATCTCCATTGCTATATTTCAATCCATAAGTCAATCCATAAATCTTCTGTTTCCTAGCCCAAATTTCCAAAAGCAATTTACAAAATAATGCAAGTAGTCTGGTAGCACCTTAAAAACTAACAATTTTATTTATTAGGAAATAACCTTTCATGGGTAAAACCCACTTCAGATTTATGGATTAGAACTGAGAAATCAGGGTAATATAAAGCCAAGATTGGGACAGAGAGCCATCCAACCTCATGAAAATACTCACTAGCAGCCAAACACCATACCACAAAAATATTAACCCTGGAACCTTTTCTTGCAACAAACCCCATTGCCAGCTGTGTCCACATATTTATGCTACAAATACCATCATTGGACCTAACCATACCAACCACATCCTCCTACAGCTGCACACCTACTAATGAGATATGTGCCAGCAATGCCCCTCTGCCATGTACATTGGGCAAAGTGAACAGATGCCACACCAAAGGATGAACAGACACAAAATCAAACATGAGGAATTTTAATACATTAGCTCATTACCTAATAAATAAAATTGTTAGTCTTTAAGGTGCAACAGGACTGCTTGCTTTGTTGTGTGAAGATTCAGAAGGGTAGCTGTGTTCGTCTGTGACTAAAAGCAATTTAGTAATTCTAAAACACGTACCTTTCCTGCTGTAATTGATACACATTATCCTAGCATTTCTTTTATTTATTCTTCCCTTTAATTTGTCTATATTTGATCTTAGCACTATACAAATTACCCATATATTTTACAATTTTAAGTTGCAAATCAATGGCTACTTGGGAGATATTCTCTCCTATATCTGCTTGAAAGAAATACATTGGGGGACTTCAAGCTTCTGCAGTGCAATAGATATGATTATTGGCATGCCTTTTATGCAGTGGCTTCATTTATGGAAAGATAAGAAAATTAAAGTGAGCAGTCTGATCCTGAAATCCTTGCTCACTCAAGTAAGTTATCCCATTGAAGTCTTGCTCATGAGCCTGCCCCGAATCAATAGCAAAACTCTCATTGATCACACTCAGACATGGGTTTAATTTTAAGCCTCTGAATGGGCCACTGAAGTAAAATGTCAGCTCCCACGACGATCAGGTCCAATCAAGTCAATGGGACTGCTCACTTTATTAAAATTAACCATATGCTTGTGCTTTGCTGCCCTGGAGCCAGAGTGCTCAGGAAGTTGCAGGACTGAGCTGTAATGTCATTAGAGTGGGTTGTGCCAGGACCTAAGTTTGGTAGATCCAGCAAAGTTGAAAAAGAAATAATCAAATCACATAAATGCAAACTCTACTATCATTTATATTGAGTTCAGTGATTTTAAGCGTACAATCAATGGCATCATTCCAGTGTAACTGAGAGGCAAAATCTGATCCTTCAGCTGTAACTCACAACATGCCAACAAATTTCAGTTCCTTCTCTTCAAGCCTGCAAGAATTAGGCTTCATTGTGGGAAAAACCCTGATTTTTCTAAGCTGCAATTTGAGAGTCAGGGCCCCATCAGCACTATATGAAATGTTTTGCTCATTCATGCTGTATAAATAAATATCAGAAAATGCTCTTTGGACTTTGCCTTGTCTGTTACTGAAACTAAAAGCATTTGTGCTTCCAAAAAAGACCCGCTGAGGCTAGATTCACTTTTACAGGGATTTTCAGGTTGGCAGACAGCCACTGGACAACTTATTGAAAAATCAGCTAGAACTGATAATGCAAGAAAACACAATTTAGGAATAATCAAAAATAAAGCAGAGCTCATCTAAAGATGGCAATGATAATAACTAAAATGAGAAAACAATATTTATTTTGTAATCGTTTACATTTCTCAAAAAGTCCATAAGAATTCCTAAAACTCTAAAACATTGCTAGTGATTTTCTCTAATAGATTCTCTAAAGCTGTGTACTAGAACTATATTAATGTATCATCAAGATGTTGATCCTGCAAAGGTGGCAGCGTGGGTACAAGGATTCTTTTGGGAAAGCAAATTCTCAGTTTGAGAATAAAGACAAGCTCAAAACTAACGTGAATCATTACTATTTTTCTCTAAGGATCTTGAAGTCCCCCAGTGTATTTTTTTCATATTTGCCAATGTCTGCAAAATGTTTTTTGCCCATTGAATAGCTCCAAAAATCAATTTGTTGCAAGTATTAATATTAAACAAATTTCAAAATGTAGGGTTAGTTACATGAGAGATATGATATTGTTTCTGTTCCCTGATTGGGTGACTAATGTAACTACCAGCACAGTATGAATTGCAAAATACAAATATTACATAAATCTATAGCATTCAATGTTTGCTTTTAGCAAATAGTCAAAGATTCGTTTTTAAGAGTTGCTTTTTCCATAAGTGTTCAATTCCCTATTTTGCCACGGACTTCTTATGTAACTCTGGGGAAGTCATTATCTCTGTGCCTCAGTTCCCCATCTGTCAAATGGGTATAATAGTACTTCTCACATGGGTAGTGTGAGCATGAATACCTAAAAGATTTTTGGAGGAGCTCAAATATTGTCCACTCCATAGAAATACTGAAAAGAGTTTAACTTAGCTGACCGCAATCAGGAAGAGTTCCACAGATACACAATGAGGAACTGGAATGGATCAAAATGTTCAAGAGTGTTCATATAAGCTAGATAAATTAGACCAACCTGAAGCCTCATTTTGTATATCAGCTCTGGTCTGTCTCCCCTTCTTTGGAATTCTGAATCACTGTAAGGCCTGGTCAATGGGGATGTTAACTATTTAAATGGGAGCAATACCCTAACAGAACAAGGTATTTTAGAGATCTGGTCTGCAACATGCAATGTCGAAAGATATCTAGATACAGGGAAAAACCATAGATTGGTTCCTCTGATTTTAGATGTATTAATGGGGCCATTGCTCTAGACACTTTCATAATATGAACAACTATAATGATGCAGCATCTGTTAGATAGCAAGTTGTTGTGAGTTATCCTTGGTTTTATTTCCAGGTATCCTTAGTATAGGTGAGACAAACTTGCAGTTTCAAAATAATGAAAAAGGCGATTGTAAAGGGTGGATCAGACCACCATAGGAGTCTACATGAAACATTGTGGCATATAGTTTTACAAGTCCTGAAGGGTAAGAACATTTTAATTTGATCATTTTACTTATTCCTTAATTATTTAGTTCCTCTTGCTGCGGCCAGTATGTTATCAAAAAGAGACGACAGATACAGATGAGAGAATGGGGGAAAAACACAGAAGAAAATCTAGTTTCTGAGATGAAAAGCTACTTGAGATAAGGAGTTTTCTGGGACAAACATAAATAAGGTGTTAGAGGGGAGGATGAATCTATGTGTTACTGAAAGATTCAAGGTGCTGTCCCCAGGGATTATTACTACTAGAAGGACATTGACTGCACTATATTCTTATGATCACTGAACATTGTATTGAAGAATAAGCAGCTGCAAGAGGCAAGTGAGGCATAAGGAAGGACAATTGAAATGACAAATCAAAGGAAATGATTAAGAGCAGGAAAGTCTCTTAAATAATTTTTAGAGCTTATTGCATAAATTAAAAAAAACTGTTGAATATAAACACCAAAAGGAGAGTTTAAAATGGAACAAAATTCAGATTTGCCCGTTACTGGGGCAATACTTTTCCTTGGATGACCACCTGCATAACATATGCACACTGTTAGCTTTAAAACGCTTAAAAACCATTCTATTCATATTCTTATTGCTATTTTCAGGTCTGTGATTCTATGCTTAACATAAATTGCCCACCAAATAAGATTGCTTCTTTTTATTATGTTGAAACAGCATAAACAGAATTAGATTGATAGTTTTATAAAAAAGCCATCTCTCCCTCTCTCTTTCTGAACTTGCTATTGATTTATACTGAATGGAATAAAGGTTAGGGTCTGGTTATACATTTGCATAAATCAACTGAGGGCTAAAGAGAAGAATATGAACAACAAAAGCAAGTATTTAACGGTTTCTAACATTGTCAGAGCCCTAACTTTCTCTGAAAGAATTACGTTAAAATACCCATTTTAAAGAATTATTGCGTAGCTCATTGATTGGAGAGCATGGAGTCCTGTGATCAGTTCACTCAACCACTGTCTTCCTCTGTGACTTTGAGCAAGATACTTAAGTCATACCTATGCGTTCAACCCATCAGAAACAATGGAGATGGTAGGACTTACTTCACAGAGGAGTGGGGGAAGGCTGTAAGAATTTATTATCTAAGGCTTTCAGAAAAAATATGGTATGTAAGAGCAAAATATAATTAATAACCTAATACATCATGTGCTAAAAGTGGGCAAGGTTATTTCCTAAGGACTTGCTTGCATACAGTATCTTCTGAGCATAGATCACTGCCAGCCCTCAAAAGTGGAATGGTATAGAGTGAGTGTTCCTTTTTCCTCTGAACCCCAGAGAAGACATTCTATGTGCCCTGCAGGCACTGGGTAGAAAACATGTTGGGATCTGGTGGATTAGGTGGGCATGCAGATTACATACTCCTGTCCTCATGCAACTAGTGAGGATAACTTTATTATGGAGCTCCTTTGATATTAAGAAACATGCTTAAAATGGGATCTGTAGCATAACCACAGAACTGCAGGACAAGGGTTGGTGCAGAGGCACAGGGCAAACCTAGCTCTGTTCCCAGATGATCCCAGAGAAGCGTAAAGACCAAGAGACTTTGTAAAATGTATGAAATGGAACCTAGTCTCTCTGGCAGGGTAGAGAAGGGGTAGGAGAAAAAACCCTGCTCCCATCCTTTAACAGAACAATGCGCAGGGGATATCTCAAGTGGTCTTCTCCAATACACCATCTTTTCTATGTTGGGGCACAACCTCTCATTGTGGTTTTGTTCTGCCATGCATATTTGTACACTTGAACATAAGAGTTTACATATCATGGAGTATTTCTGTGCTTGTGCTGTAATTGTCTAAAGAGCGTGTTTGGGAAGGATAAAAAAAATCAAAGAAACTCACATATGATGAGCATTCAAATCTAACTAACTATCTTTATAGTCTCATGCTGCAGCCAAATGTACTAGGCACATATTGCAGGTGCACACCACATGAGTAGATAAATGTAATTGGGACATTCTGTGTCTCTAAAGTATTAATTTCATTAGGGTTTCGTGCGTATTACGTACTTTGGTGTTTTTACTTAGAGAGCCATAGAAACAAGCCATTATCTTGATCTGAAAAACAAATGGGCAAACCAGAGCAATCATAAACCACTGCACTGAAGCCTAGGGCATCACACAGGATGAAAATTAGAGCAAAGCGTAGGTTAATATAAACCATAGAGTTGATGAGGAAATTTCAATATTAGTAAAACTGGTAGACTACATAGAGGATTATGAACAAGTATTGGGATTCTTTTAAAGGTTAAAACATTCTCTGTCACTCTTGCATATTACTTTCAGTCTAACATCAGCAAAGCTCAACGACTCAGAATACCTGTCCCAAGTGTTGCAGGACAGATGACGTGCCAGAAGTACAGCACTAGTTTGCAATCCACAGCTTTGTGTATAATGGGTATTTTAACTTTTATATCTCTTTGTACAGTACATTTTGGTTTCTAATCAGCCATACAAGTGTAGATATATTTATATATAAGCCCTGCAGCTTTGCAGATATCCACAGATATCTGGTTCCTCCAATGTGAATGCAGATCTCTGTGAATCATTTTTGCAGGTATCCATGCACCTCTCTCTATCTACACACACACACACACACACACACACACACACACACACATTCCAGATTGGATCTCAGTTTTGTGGGGCTGCTGAGTAAACAATACGTTCTAATGGTGCCTTAATCAAGGCCCACATTGAGGAAAACTGTGACAGGCTGCTTTGCCCACAGTCTGTGAGCTAGAGAAAGCTAGTATCTAGGTGTGTTCAGCAACTCTAGTAAAGTGCTCACTACCTCTGAAAATCTCTCTTTTGTCCATCATAAGGGATATTAGATGACCCTACACAAAGGTACTACTTTTGTAGTATCACATGCACTTCAGTAGCCCACCTAGCATATTTTTGGGCAAGAGGTAGACCAGTGGGCAGGGAAAGGGGTGTTTGGGGCTGGAGGGACCATGAAGGGGAGAGAATCAGTATTCTTTGCTATACTGCCCTCATCCATGTTTTACATCCACAAGATACTTCCATTACCTCTGGGAGTACAAAAACCAACTATTTTATAAAATGTCATCTCCAAATGAGAGATCAATCGTTCTCCCAAGAATTCTGCTACAGCTCTAGAAGTGGCAGTCACGCCCAGGAATACCATATTTCAGTGGTGGTGTTGCTAAGCATGAGGTGACATCTTTAGTCCTGATTTCCTGGCTCTTGAACCTCCCCCTCCCCACCAGCTCTAAGGATCTGAAAATGGATCTCAACAGTCTTTAGATGGCTGCAGGGTAAAAAAATGGGAGCCCTGAGGCAGCAGTCTCTCCAGGACTTTGGAAGTAAAAGGAAGGAGCCATATGGAAAATGGGATAAACATTTAATATATGGTAATCTCTCTTCTGCTAGACTAGAGTGTTCTTTAGCAGCGGATAGGCAGGTGGCAGCCTGATGGTTTGTCTATGCAACAAGTCACTGAGCAGCAAGATAGGGTGTAAATCTAGAACACAGTAGTTTGCCCTCCCATAACATCTCTTGTAGATCTGCTACAGCACAGTGAACTTCTCACAGTGTAGCTTGGAATACCACACTTTGAAGACCTGGGGGCTTGCTTCTACTTGAAAGTTAATTCTAATTAAAAGTAGGGTGTGAATTTAAAGCACAATAGCTATTCTTGAGTAAATTTATGGCTAAACTCTTAATCTGGATTGACTCAGTGCATAAACAAGTTCTGACTCAGAGCTTGTGTGCACACCTGCCTTTTCTGCTCCTACGATTCAAATTCTGCATATTTCAAAATCTTGGTTCCCTACATATGGATTCTCCATTTTGTCTCTAAATTTCACAAACACAGACAGCAGCCAGCATTTATAGATTATTTATAAAGAACAGATCTTTTATCTGCCAGTAACTGTGCTTCTTAATTTATGACATGCCATCTGGTACTTTTCCCCCATGGTTTCCTTGAAGTAGAAGCTCCCTCTCAAACTCACTGGTATAAACTTTCAAAGTTTTGGGTGGGATTTTAGCTATGACACTCTTATTAAAAGCAGTGGGAGACATATGTCTAAAGCCCCATGCAATGTTTTGAAAATGGACCCCATGGTGTTTTTAAGAGCCCGAAGGTTCAAAGATCCCATTAAAATATGATTTTTGGCTCAGTTAGACCAGTTTTCTTGAAAGTGTTCTAAGAATATTTGCACACAAGCTACATTTATCTTCATTTCTCTGTGATGTCAACACTGGACTTTAATGTTCTGTACACCATAACTAGTCAGACGACAGTGATGAGTAACATAAAAATACCTGCAAATAATCAACAGGGAACACCACAAAATAGCAAAATGGTAGTGTCCCAATGAACACTTATTTTACTGCTAGTTGTCAATAATAACTAGGCTGTCTGGTCATCAGTCCCTAAATGGATATCTGTCTTGTAAAGGGAATTCCTAGTGAAATGTAGCACAATCTGTTTTCTCATGTGCATTTAGAATAATTGTTTAACCCTCACATTTTTTTTTCCTTTTCTGTGAAATCTGGGGAAACAACTATTGTTGCATTGAACATATGCAAAATATCAAGGTTTAAATCTAAACTGTGTCATTCACAGCCACTTCCACTCTGAGAAACACTGCCCTAGCGGATTCAAGCAGGCATATGAGCACCATAAGTGGTACACCGAGGTCTTTCAGGGGATACATCAACTCATCTAGATATTTGCTTAGCTTTACAACAGGCTACATAAAAAATACTAGTACAAGTACAATCAAAAAGTTCATTCAGTGACTTGTTTCTACTGCTTCATATACCTTACACTGAAATGTAAGTACAGTAGTCCCTCAGGTTACATGAGTTGCATTACCATGCACCCTCGCATAACTCAAATTTCACGTAATTCGGGAGGTACCTTTTTTCCCTGGCAGAACTCGTGTTCTGCACCCAGGGAAGCAGCAGGAGCACCTGGAGCTCCTTTTGAAAGGTATATCCTGGGGCTGGGGGGAGCAATTGAGGAGGGTTAATCCTGGGTTGGGTTAGAGGTGTAGGGTGGTGGTGAGTCAGGGCCACGCAGCCCTTTGGGGTGTTAAGCTGAAGCCGCAGAGAGTGGGGGTTGAACCGGGGCTGCACAGAAAGAGGTAGGGAGCCAGAAAAGCATGGGGAGAGGTGTTACGCCAAGGCCAAGGGGAGCGAGATTTTGAGTTACGCTGAACTTGCATTAATGCGACTTAAGCGCAACTCGAAATCACGCCTTGAGGGTTTACTGTACAATATTTCTATTCCAATTTATTTGATAATAAAGTAGTAGAAAGTCAGCAAGTGTTCACCAGTAGTCTTCTGTGATATGGTTGCATGTTTTCATGAGTAATTTTTAAGTGAGGCAAAACCTTGTGGTATGCAAAACAAATCTGACTCCTAAAAAGAACACAGGCTGAAGAGGTTGAATGGCACTTGTTTCAAGACCTCAAATTATGTGAGGACCATGTTTCTCAACTGGTGGTATGTGTAACCTTAGGGGTACATGAGAGAAGCCTTGGGGGTACTTCTACGTTTTTTTTTTTAAAGGGGAACTTTATAAAAAAAAAAAAGTTGAGCACTACACTGGAGTCACCTAGGACCTTGAAATTAAGAGCGCAGAAAAAAAACAAACCAACCAACCAACCCAAGATAGAGTCACTGAGTCCCAGCACTACTCACATATACCTATCAGCTCACAGGACCCCCATTTAAGATTATTTTCCAACTACTAAGTGTATGCCAACACAGCAGCCTTATTTTGAAATAAGCTATTCTGGAAGAGCTATTCCAAAATAACAGCTACACACAAAATAATGTCAAAATAGCACACAGACTGATGACAAAACACATTTTGTGCTTAGGCGCTCCGCAAGCTTTGTGGGCAAAACCCCATTTTTGTCAACAAAACTCTAGTGTAGCCATAGAGCCTGTTTTGAAATTGAGCTATTGAATGCATGCTGGCTTATTTCAAAATAGTAGTTGTGTTGTGTAAACCCTAGGATAGTTATTTTATAATAATAGCTGTTATTTTGAAATAACTTTGTTGAGTAGGCCTATCCTAAGGAATGAGTGGGGTTGAGTGTACACATCTACTTATACTTAAAGATAGTGAAGGGAGTCTGTTAGCAGTTGAGTGATGGCACATCTACTGTGACCTGTTCTTGTAGTCTAGCTTCTCCATAACCCAGCCTGTTCATGGCACATATTTAGTAGATGTACTTTATCTTGCTGTATAACAGGTAGTTAATAAACTCAAACTACATAAGCTTATGAAACCAGAATTTTGGTTTTGGCTTCTCAAGCTAAGAGATGTTTCTAAGCAATAAAAACCTCAAACTATTTATGTATTTTTTTTGAAAAAAGTATGCTACACACTCATTTTCTGCTCTCAGTTACATTAATGTAACTATGGAGTTATGTTATTAATTTAATTTGAATTATTTCAGTTTTTACGCTGATAGCAGAATATGACCCTATGCTACAATCATTATAATATGTGTAATTCATTATCTGTTTGGCTAACAAAGAACAGACATTCAATTCACATTTGTTGCTATTTCATGCTTATGGTATATATCCTGTTGATGAAATACGTTATTCCAAACTCAAGTTCTGGAGTTTATTATTTTTTGTTCTCATTTCTGATGACCACAACTATTTTTAAAGAACAGCCCTATGTAAGTTTTTCTTCAGTTTGTGCCAGCTATGAAAAAAGGATCATGGGAAAAAATAAATCACAAGTATGCCAATGGCAGTGCCTGGCATGAATTGCCTTTTCTGAGACTTTACTCCTTACCTGGAAGTGTGTGTTTTATATTTTTGAAAACTAGTCATAATCCTTAGTAAATTTTCCTAACACCTGAGCCAGCTATTAGTTAAGATTATGAGAAAATCAAAAGACCAGAGATACCACAAAACAGAATAATTACTACTTATCTGTATTAGTAGCATTTGGAAATCACAATCAAAGATAGGACCCCTATGTGGTTGGCAGAGTCCACCCCAAAAAAAAGGATTGTCTATGAAGCTGGGATGGAAGTATGGACTTTATTCCCATACTCATATACTCTTTCACCACAACTGCCATTATTATTATTAACTGTTCTAGTTGCTTTTTTTGTTGCTGTTTACATATAATCATTTTGTTTACAAATTAGATATATTTTCAAAATCATTAAATTGTCTGACTAAAACACCAAGAAATATGATCACTGAGTTCAAACAGACATGTATTACTGCATAGTTTAAAACAATTCAGGGTGAAAAATCCAGTTAATGTTCCCAACAAAGACAAAAGGCCTTATTTTCTATTGTGACATGCCTTTGTAATTAAAAAAAAAAAAAAGGAACAGAAATGCATAGTTCTGCCTCCTGTGGAACAGTTTGGTGCTGAAAATATTAAAGGTGAGGCAATAATGAGACAACCAAACCCTGAAAAAACCTTACTTAGATAAAATTCTCACTGAAATCCTGAATGAGAATTGCAAGGATTAGGCTAAAATTCCAATTGCAGAATTAACACTGTCAGGTTGATTGACTAAAATAAGCATAACTGGAATGAGAATAAAGCATATGGATTATATCTAGGTTTAATTTAGTTGGCCACTGGATGTCACTGACAGCCTCAGAAATACAATGGAATACATTCTGCCTTTGTCAATTATGCACAAATAATGAAAGGCCATGGAATTTAAGCATCTTTTGGGCTGGGACAATGTCCTTGAAAAGCAGCTGCTTGTTAATGGAAATGTTTTTTCACTGTGATGAGAGATGCAATGTTTCATGTAATGTAAATGATGAATTTGGGAGCATCAAAATACTCACCATATCCATAAGCTGGAGGTCACACCAATTACCCACATCATACATTTCTCAATTGATAAACCACATTGACCCAGAATTTAATGTGATCCATGAATCTAATATTTGGGGAATTTCAAAGCATTAATAGACCATTTATTTAAAATTTGTTCAAAAACATACTTTTGTCTTTCCCAGAAAACTGTGAAAGAGAAGTGCCAAATTCTCACAAGAAGTGCTATCCTTATTGTATACCTGACCCATCTGGAAGCAGGAAGTACTAGAAAGCCCACTTCTCTTGGCTCAGGGAATATGGATAATTCAGAAAACTATCTGGTATTTGAGTGCTTTGCTGAACTGAAGTGAATGTTACAACTTTAAGGTTTTCCACCTGTCAATTCCTAGAACTGATATACTGTTCATTGAAAGGAAACAAATTGCTTTCTGTCATGGGAGTTTAAAAATATTAGGGCCAGATCCTGACATTTTTCAAATGAGGCAAAATTGTCACTGAAGTCAACAGGAGATTGATCTCACTGAAGAGAGCTAGCTCAGGTGTGTATTCTGTACTGATTTTCACATTGCTAAACAAGAATGTCAGTAACTAAACCTCATTTCTAGAAAGAGCAAACAGGTGTTATTGAAATAGTTTGTAATCTCTACATTTTCCTGGGATTCAGGAACCATGACAACCATTAGGGTGCACAATAATAGAACAATAGGTATCAAGTTACTGATATAGCAGTGCCTTAGCAAAAGAGCTGAAATGACAATTACATGGTAGCAATGGCAGTACTACAGCTAGGCTGCTGTGGAGCTTCAGTGTAGATACTTATTAGAGCAACGGAAGGTGATTCTCTCATTGCCATAGATGCAGTGCTTTTATGCAAAAAAGGAGCCAGTACTCAGCCGGCTCCCTGCCCCATCTCCCTCCCCAGCCAGTCCCATGGCTGGGGCTGCCGAGATGCCAGTACTCAGTACTGGCAAGTAGCGACACAAAAAAAGCACTGTGTAGGTGACACACCTCACTGTCAGGCAGTGGCTATATCAACAGAAGAATTCATTGACCAACCTAGTGCAGTCTTCTCTGGCTGTGGATTTTCCACATCCCTGATATAGACACTTTTGCCAATCAAAACAAAAAGCAGTCAAGTAGCACTTTACATACTATCAAAACAGAAAGCAGTCAAGTAGCACTTGAAGACAAGCAAAATAATTTATTAGGTGAGCTTTCATGGGACAGTCCCACTTCTGGGTCTGTCCCATGAAAGCTCACCTAATAAATTATTTTCCTTGTCTTCAAGTGCTACTTGACTGCTTTTTGTTTTGATAGTATATAGACTAGCATGGCTCCCTCTCTGTTACCTTTGCCAATGTATCTTTTCAGCACAGACCAGCCCTAAATCTTTCAGCGGGTCCAGCAGGGACTGGATGTTTCCAGAAGGCTGAGCTGACTGCTTCTGTTGCAGAGCTGGACACTGTCATCTGACTTCGTAAACATCTAAAACCCTGCACGACACACTGAAAATTCAGGGGTTAATGTTCATACTAAACTCACATTTAGAAAATACATAAAACAGATGTTTATATCAAAATATGGTAATCCCTCTCCTACCCCCAGAGCCAAACATGAAAAAGATGTTAAGCTAAAGCATGCATGTTAATAGTGCTCTTCAGATATTTTAGTTTTTTTTTTCTCTCTCTCAGATGCATAGATGTTCAGAAGACCTTGGTCAAAGTAATTGTGGGTAACACTATAAAAAGTCATTGTTGGCTTAAGCTAATGGAGTTGCTGCTTTATCTCAATAGGAAAAAAATCTTTTCCTAAGGGGCTGTATTACCACTGAATTATAGCTGTAAATTAAACCCATTAGTCAGCATGTATTAAACCTATTAATCAGTATGATGTTAGACAGGTTACCTGCACAGAGGTATACTAAATACCCAGTGTTTCTGAAGAAAAATGGCAAACAGTATTTGAAGTTACATAATATTAGGAAATGTCCTTTCATGGTCAATTCCATAGAGATAGCCAGACATGACAACATAAGTCAGAAATGTAACAAATGATACATTACTGACAATGACAGGAACACAGTACTTATATGTCAGTCAGCTGGCACAAGGTGCAAATCCACATCTTTTAGATGCTATCTCTTCACCACAGAACGTTTTTCAGGAAAGTCGGCTATAGTATGTTCCCAAATCCTGCTTTTGCCTGTGTGAATAAGTTTGATCATGCACAGAAGCATATTATCACAGTTTAGATGGCCACCTTGGAGAAGCTGGGCTGATAATGTACTCTCAAAACACAGTTCTCAAGGGCTAATTCTACAAATGCGCAGCTATTATTAAAGGTGGAGGCCATGCTGTTAGGCACTAGCTATTGGAATAAGGAACACATATTGTGTTTCTGAGATACTAACTAATGTTGTTTCAGCACACACAAGAGCACACTAACCTCATGTTCATGAATATAAAACCTGAGTAATTACATTGGACAGAAAATGTTTCTTCAGATACACTGTAGACTGTAAGCTCAGTGTTTGGCTCTCTGTTATTAATACAGGTCAGTGGGAAAACTATAAAGTATAAATTACCTGTAGGATAGTCACAATGCATATTAAGCCACTAGGCTAAGCTCTTGCTTTTGGTCAAACAGTGCAGAGCACAGGTTAGGTATATATGAAAAATAGTGATTTAAAGCCTGAGGGCTGCTCTAACATATGCCAGGCTACAATGACCGGAGGGACAAGAATCAACTGCCACCCAGGAAAGGCTATTCCAGCGACACCTCCTTTTCTCCAGCCACACTTCTACTACGCTGGCAATTGGGATGCTTAACTACCTATGCTGTTCTGAGTTTCCATATAGGGTTTCTGACTCTTATCACACAAAACCCCAAACATCCTAGCCTCACTCCAGCCCCACGCTTCCTGAGGCCCTGCCTCTATTTAATCCATCTCCCCTCCCTCTGATGCTTGCTTCCCTGCTCCCCGCCCCGTCACTCACTTTCAGCTGGCTAGGGCAGAGAGTAGGGTGCAGAGGAAGTGAGGGCTCCAGCTTGGTGCAAGCTCTCTGGTGGAACTGGGGGGATGAAGAGTTAGAGGTACAGGATGGAGCTCAGGTCAGGGACAGGAGGTTGGGGTGCCGTAGGGAGTGAGGTGTGTGGGTTCTGGCCAGGCAGCACTTCTCTCAGATGATTCCTGGAAGTAGCCCATATGTCTGGCTCCTAGATGGAGCGGCTAAGATGCTCTATGCACTGTCTTATCAACTTTCATTGGCCATTTTTCTCTTGCAGAAAATAAATTCATCTACTAAAATTGTGCTACAATTGGACATATTATAGATGGAGAATGCTCAGAACAGGTAGATCAGAACTTCAAAATTCCACTTCAATATTGGTAAGGGCACAAGCCCAAACACTGAAGGGCTATGTCTACACTAGCCAAAAACTTGAAAATGGCCATGCAAATGGCCATTTCGAAGTTTTTGGCTAGTGTAGACACAGCCAAGGAAATGTAAAAGCAGGTGGAATCAGTTGGTGACCTAACAATAAATGATTGGCCGTGCTCAGTTTCTAGCTCTTACATGGGGGCTTTGTTTAGTGTTCGAAATTGACAATCTGGAATAACAAAATAATGTTCCTACATCAGTGGTGGGCAACCTGCAACCCATAGACCCTCTGGCTGTCCTCCTTCCCCACTGACCTACCCCTCCCGTTCCTTCCCAGCACTTTTGGAGCATGAGAGTCACCTGATTCATGCTCTGTCCTTGCTCCTTCCCCCTACCTCCTGGAGCTGAAACAGGACAAATCAGATATTCAGGATGTTCCAGCCCCAGGGAAGAGCAGGGACAAGTGTGAATCAGCAGATTTGTGGTGCTCCTAAAGTGCTAGGAGAGAGAGGGGAATGTGTAGGCAAGTCCTGGGCTCCAATGCCCTGGTGCATGAGCAACTTGCAGGGAAGGAGACAGCCAGGGAGTCACAGGGCCACATGTGGAGCCCCAGTAGGCTGCTGTGACCCATTGGGGTGAAAGAGGGCCCCCTCATGTGACTCACTCAGCACCTGTGTTTGCCCATTACTGTTCAAAAACATTTGGAATTTTAGGGTCTAGCACCCAACAGTTAGAACCTTCTCACTCAGTCAGAAGCAAAAAACCTACTCATAGTCTTCTGCTGTAGACACAAAAACCAGATTCCCAGACCCCCCCATTTATACAACCTTGCTGGGAGTCAGCCATCTCAATCACTTTGTGCAGTCAAGCTGTTTCAAACAATTCCCAGCCCATCTGCCAAGCTCCTCTCCAAAATAGGGCTGGAAAATTAGAACAGTTCCCCAGACTAGATAGGGTTTAAGGCTGTGCAAAGTTAACTAATTCCATCTTGTTTGATTTGACCATTGGAATAGTTAAGCTACCTGGACTTTCGTCATACTTATATCTATTGCCGAACTACTTTTTTTCTAATGTAACTTTTAACATATTAACCATTTTGCATCAGATTACAGTGCACTGGCAGTAAGATCACTTGTACACATGTGTATTCATATATCTTGTTGCATGCAGGCCTGCTAAAGTTCCACTGGTTGTATACTCACCAAGCTACTGCTGTTTGGATCTCATATAGCAGGCCCATGTGGTTTTAAGTTTTCCTTTGACAGAGCATACTGCAGTACTCTCTCCTTCTCCACTTGGTTTCTTCAGGATAGTTCTGTGATACAGACTTAGTTATCTCTTCATTGAAATGGGACTGATGTCTCAGGTTCCCCACCCCCAGGTTTATGCACACCTTTTTCAAGATCTCCACCCCTTTTGGGCACACTGAGTTTTCACTGACAGTAAGTGATGGCAAACTAGATATATGGACTCTGAAGTATTAAAAAACCTAATTATTTTAGCTAGACCAAAAAACATACAAATCTAATCAAAGAGTAAGAGGCATACATTTTTCCTTACTTGAGCATTCTTTAGACCTAGATTAGAGAGTCTTTTCAGAAATCCAAATTCTTCTTTTCCCTACCCTCTCCTTTAAATCACAGAGCTACCATTTGCTCATTACTGCAATGCATGTCAGAAAATAACTCCTGAGAGTTCCTGCTTTCCTGACCTCCAAACATCTTTGTCAGATGACCAGCCTCATCAGGTGATCATAGTTCACAACCAGGTGATCATTTGCTTAGTTACAACTTCTCTAGAGTTTAGATTGAAAACAGGCTTGTCCTGGGAAGTAACCATTTCTTTGTCCACCAATGCTATGCTTAAATGGATGATCTCAAAGTCTAGTAACCTTTTATTATAAGTTGTGTGCTATCACCCTTGGAATTTTTGTCCAAGACATGGAAGTAGAAAGACAGGAAGAAGGCAAAGAGCAGCCCTCCCATCGAAACTGAGGATACAGCTTCACAGTGTAACAGGGCCAAAGTTAACCCTTCACTCATCTACCTCTCTCACATCCACAAGTGAGCCAGAGATCTCTTCTGTGTGGCAATCACCACACTTCTTATATTGAAAGGGCCAGTTCCCACCACTTTACATACAGCACTTCAAACCTACAGCCCAAGGGAATGCTAGCTTTTGCAACTATCTGAGGAAAGCACTAGCCAAGCCTCTTTTGCTATCTTTATGTAGCCCCCTGGCTAATGAGGCCAGCTGCTACTTTTCATTACTAATCAGGGGTTGGGCTGCCTCAGCCAGCTCTAATTAACCTTTTTGATTAGCGTTGGTGTGACAGGAGCCTGGTTCAGGGCTCCCCAACAAGCACCCTATCACATACAGATACAGAGACTCCCCAATATCAAAATAATTCATAAACAGCAAATGGACAGATTACCCTACCCCTATACAAAATCCCTTTGCTCTCATTCTTCTCCATACAGCTTAATTTTCTTTTTTTTTCCATTAATGGGCCACCAGAGGAATTTGTCCTTGCTAGACTGAAGAGAGATCGGGCAGTTATGCCATACAAATTATGTTTTAAACAGAGTCACTGTGTGTGTTATACGGACTATAATAAATATCCTGTTACTGCATTTTTTTTAAGTTGCTCAGCTTCTTCTTCTTTCTGATCTTCTATTTCGCAATAGCTGAGAAGTGAACTCCAGTCATATTGTACCTCATGTGTTACGGTGGATGTTTTATAGGCTGTGCTCTATTTTAGAACACCACTTAAATGCTTCCACATACTTTCAAGCACTGCATTAGGTTTGCAGTTGCACTTTAGTTGGTAGGAATATAGTCTAAGAAATTGGACTTCTGATTTTGCAAGAAGTTTGTGAAAGCCAAAAAAGCTCACTGCTATAAGGAATAATTAAAAAAATCTGCAGTAACATCCACTGAAGAAGACTATATATAATACAAGTATTGCAAGGCATAGCAGAAGCACCATATGTAACCAGAGAAGTAGATAGTTGGGTCAGTGGACCATGAAACAGGTCTCTTCCACTATTTTTATTTTTCTCTGCATGGAAGTGATAAAATGTCAGATATTTTTGCATGTGTGAAAGATTTTGTACAGGGCACTAATGTATAAGAACACGCACACATTGTTTTTACAGCAAAAATAATGTTGGTTTGCAACCACATACATAGTATTTTACTAGAGCTGTGAGAGCTTAGAAAAACCTACTGGGGGGGCAAGTGTGTGTGTGGGTGTAGGGTTGTGTTTGTATGTGTGTTTTTAAAAGAAAGTCCACATTGACATGAGCTCAGGAGTGAAAAGTGAGAGAAAATAACAGAACAGAAACAAAAGAGAAACAAGACATAGAGCACAAAGAAAGAAAGCCCAATGGAAGGGACACAGATTTCACTGGTGCCTTGAGCTGTCATGGGCTTTGCGGAAAGGGCATTGGGGAACTTCCCCCACCAAAGTAATAAGCACACACACATGTGATTGTCTTGTGTATGTCAATCACAAGTCTGATGTGAGTATGCCAAACCTATAGAGGCTGTGAAGCATTATTCTCCACTGACTATGTAACACATGCATTTACTGATTTACAAAGCCTCACTCAGATGTGCACTGTGGTCATAGCAGTGGGGTTAGGGTGGTGGATTCATTGAATCAGTCACAGATCGCAGTGACTGGAGAGCTTCTCAATATGTTACATTCTAAATGCCCAATGTAAACAGTGCTGGCACACTCTAAAAGGTAATCTAGTTTGCTTTGATGGAGCACCCTGGTGAAGGAGACTATGCTGACTTGTTCTAGGAAACTTTTAGTGTGTGCCAGCATGTCTACATGGGGTAGTCACAGCACACGTCAGAGAGCTCAACATTCACTGCAGCATGCCCCAGGAGCAAAGTAGTACATTCAGGATTACGAGCAGCTTCACCAGAGGAATCCTGCAGAGCGTCTCCATCAGTCAAGACGTGACATGCATGTGTATGTTTTTACTCAAGTAGTTTTCCATCCCAAAGCAGCTTCACTTTTATTCAAGTAACTTTGTGGGTACTTTTCCCATCTTCTGTGCAATCTCACAGAGTAAGTACAGTTGTCAACAAGGACATAGTCTGAAAGCAGTCAGAGCATTGCACAAATGTTACTGAGGATCTAATTTGGCCTTCAAAACCTGTGTTATTGGTCATAATGTAGCAGATTGAGAGAACCTTACTCAGCTTTACATCTAGACCAGAACAAGAAAGACACATAGATGTGTAAAACCCAGAGTTACACTCATTTAGCCTTTGAGCCTGGACTCACGCATGTGTACTCAGACTAGTCTATTTAATGTAGCTGCCACAGCATGCAGAACAACAGTGGAAGAAAGACTTAGCCATACCCAGTACAACTCACTTGAAACCCCTGCCACTGCTGCCCAGGAGTAGCCACATTACTACTCACATTAATATTCTCTCATCAAGCTAGCATGAACCTGTGTATGCAAGCTGGGAATCACAGTGGTAAGTCAATGTAGATGTAGCGTATGTCAGTTTTTAGCTGTACTGCAATCCACAAATCCTTCTCTTGGCTGCTGCCTAATGCTGTAGTCACCTAAACTCATTCAGTACCTAAGATTTTGCAGTAAAACTTCCTGCCTTTGAGCAGTCACATTGCTCCCTCCCTGTAGGGCTCCAGACACCAAGGTCACACCTAAGCTCCTGTGCAATGCCCTGGGGGGAGAGAGGGGCAGCTAAGCAGAAAAAATTCCCCATCTTAGCTGTAGGCCTTGCTTAGCAACATGCGATCAGGCACCACCTAGCTTCTAGCAAAATAGCCAAAGAAGGAAACATTTCTTATATTGCATTGGTTAGATTATTTACCTCGGATGTGACACATACCAGTTCAACTTCCTCCTCTAGCTGATGAGCAAAAAAAAAAAAAGAGTTTTAATTAGACTTCACAAATCTCAGGTGAGTGCCTTAACCACTGGGGTCTGGAGTCTTTCATTGCCCACTGATCAGTTAGTTGATATGAAACATCTTCAAGCAGCAACTTTGAGAGACCCATATTCTAGACACTAGCTCACATGCCTCAGTGGTGTAGAACCCAGTTCAAATCCCCCCTGGTCTCGGGGGGGGGGGGGGTAACTGAATCACAATCTCCCTGATGAGTACCCTATTCACTGTACTGAAGGTTAGAACAATGGATTCCTCTCAACCCGAGCCTGTTTGTGTTGAGCTAGGCATTTGCCTGCCCAGTTTCCATCAGAAATGGTACAGGTGTCTAAGTTGCCTGATTCCAGAAGGGGCCATTCCCAGCTGTGGATCATAAGCAGTGCTAGGCTTCTTCCTGCAGCCTGGACTTACCTACCAATTCTGTGACGGGACAAATCTTAGGCCACACCTCCCCTCATTAGTGTCTCTCTGATGGTTCCATGCAGCACTCACGGTTGTGAGGCATCTTGCTACCACCTGACTTTAGCATGATGACATCATGTCTGTGCATGCTGAATCTGCTATCATCTGGCAACACAAGTACTATCTTCTGCCTTGCACTAGCTGTATAAGTTAGCAAATGGCACACATTAACCCAAACCCCAAATCCCCTGAACATGTCAGTGGATGCCCCCACTGTACTAAACACTCCTGAAATACTCAGTTTTTCTACTCCAAAAGGCCAGCTTTAATTTTTTTTTTTTTAATTTTAAATTTTCAGATGCAACTCAGGATCACCACTAGGCTTTCTGCACAGCACTTAAGAGCTTTCTATAGTGAAACAAGACTGTTTATTATCCAAGGACAGAGGTTTCACTAATAGTAAAACAGCATCTTGGAAACAAATGCTGGCGTATAAACTAAAATCATAGCACCTGATAGAGAAGGTGGTGGATATCAAGTCCCAGTTAAGTTATTTTTCAGAAATAAACAATATTTTCAAATGCTAAGATTTTGATGCATGCTATCCTTTCATGGGGGAAGATTTTAGTGGTTTAGGCTGTGGTTGATAGAGGGGATTTTGGACAGGGTGTTTAGAGTAGCTGATGCTGGATGAAGGGGATTTAGAACTTTCTGCTCTGTTTTTTCTGCTACATTCTAGAGATTTTGGAGTGCAGTTTCTTCCTTCCAGCTTATGGAGTTTGTAGCTCAGCTGGCAGGAGAGCTTGCTCTCCTCATCTATGTTCGGGACATCAATAGCATGAAATGAAAGCAAAAGGGAAGTTCTGGAGAGTTGATTTTGGAGAAGCTGTTCTGACTCTATCACTTTTAGTGGAGTAGCAGGAGCAAAATGTGGTAATACTAGAAACTCGTGTGACTTTAACAGTTCTTTGTAGTGCTACAGAAACTAATAGAAATTAAGAGCCATAGCAAGGGAAGAATGCATGGTTTTAGATAAGATTTGAAGCAAGGCAGCTGATCACTTAGGCAGGGATATACAGAAAAGTTGTTCCAGGTGCCAGGAGAGACAGAGGAGAAGACCTGTACCAATTAACTCTTTGCAGCATGGGAAGAGTTCTGTTTACTGCTATTACACTGGTATCTGGAATACTACTTTCCAACTGAATGCATTCAGGGATTATTTTAAATGTTATGTCCCTTTTTTCACCAGCACACTGCTTCTTTATGCCAATATATAGAGTCCTACATGGATACAAAAGTGTGCATCACTATCAACCATGATTAACCCATGATCCACTAGTCATCTTATACCTCTAGCCACATCTGTACCTGCAGCAGCAAGTCATCTTAAGGCACAGGAAAGGTGCAGAGATGAGCAGGTCAGGGTGTTGGATCTGGCAGGGAAGCAGCAGCACAATGCGAGGGAGTGGGAGTAACAGGCAGAATGGGGGCAGGGTCTTGCAGAGATGGCGACCCAGGATGTTGCCTGCTCCATCTGACAGGTGGAGGCAGGCCTTGCTGGCCAGGAATCAGTGGGATGGAATCAAGCCGTGTTTGTGGGGATACTGGTGCTGCTCAAGGGGCCTGAGGTGCTTGACAAGAAGCAGTGTGGTGGGTGAGTGTTGGACAACCCAGCCGCCGGCCTGCCAACCAACCTTGAATCCAAGTTGCTACCTGCCACTGGCTTCTGGCTGCTGGTCCTAAGTGTGCTGATAACTGCTAGGTTGCCTGAGACTGACTATGTGGGCAAGGTGCCACCAGGGAGTAGAGCCCTGTGTAGTTGTATCTGTAACCACTCCACTATGTGCAAAATGGCCAACAGTAATGAACTTGATACCCACAAAGTTGTAGGATTCTAGTAATACATGTGTAGTATCCAGAGGTACTGAGACCTCATCTGAGGTGAGTGAAGTCTCTGCTCTACAGCCGCAGCTGAGAGCCAGCTGGCCTTTGGCTCATGTGGTAGAGTGCAGGGCTTTAGACCCTATGCTTGCAGGCTCTATACCTGATTCTAGCAACCCAGGTCTGTCAGCAGTACAACTGGTTCACTGACTGGGAAGAACTGCTAGAAGGTCTCAGAAGCTTGGGATGTGCTTCCTCAGCCCAGGGAAGCATGTAGTACCCAGAGGTAATGAGACCTCAACTGGGATGAGTGAAGTCTCTGCTCTACAGCCTCACCTGAAAGCCAACAGGCCTTTAGCTCATGTACTAGAGTGCGGGGCTTTAGACCCTATGCTTTTGCAGGTTCTATCCCTAGTGCCAGCAACCCAGGTCTGTCAGCATTACATATGCAATAACTCAGGTATGTTGTAAATCATGTACAAAACTCCAAAAACCTAAATCTGTGTTAGCTAATTGTATGATAACACTGAATTCCTCCCTAGTGTCTATCAATGAGAATAATAACTCCAGATGGCTGATTCATAGTTGTTCTGTCTTGGACTTGTTAAAGCCAATATGTTAGTTGTGCGTGATGATTCAAATACCATGGTGGTTTCTATTAAGTTCTGGAAAAATCCCCTTTAGAAAGCTAGCTAAAAATGCATAAATTGTTTAATGTGAACTTTCTGCAGATGACTGATAAAAACAAAGTGAGCTGCTCTAGGCTAAGGAAGGATTTGAAACAGAGTTTCCATTGTGAAGAGACATTGCCTGGTTTAGAGGCCAATTTTTGCAAAAGAATCTTAAAAGGTAAATGGTAGTATGCTAATGTGGAAGAAACTAAATGAGACTTCTCACATTTTTAGTTTTAAATAATCTTGTTAAATGAGGTGGTCATCTGATCCATAACTATAAATGGCTTTGCAGTGATCAGCTTCGTTAAAAACTCATCAGATGCAAGAATTTAGCATCTGGTTATTTCTACAATGTTCCCCATGTTATCTTGAAGGTGAAGGAGGTAAAGTTTTCTTCCTACTAACAGCAGCAAACAATCTGGCTGTTATCAAAGAATACTTACTGATGGCAAAAGCACACATCTGTCCTGCGTGGATCTCTGGAAATCTTTACTTATTCAACAACACTGTTAACAACTGTTCATCGACAGCTTCTGTTTCAGATTACTTTGTATATACAATAGCAATGATTTACTTGAGGTTTCTTGAGTTCCCTAGTTCCATTCCCATGAGTTCACAGACATTGGATCAAGTGTTTCCATGGCAAATATCCACCAATGTCCTTTTTGTCTAATGCAGTGGCATAAGGCCCATTCTTTTGTTCCATCCTTCTCTTTCAGTATACACACAATTCCAGGAAGGTATTATGCTATGTTGGAGACATCAGGCTGGATTTTAAAATTTAATAGGTCTGTTTCATTATTTTTAACCATTGAAAATAATTACATCATAGGCAATAGTGAAGATAGATGACCACCTCTTCAATCTCCTCATGCTTTCTACATTGATAGGCAATCTTTAGTTTTTTATTCATGATAGCCAAAGATTCTGTTATTTTACTTAAGTCAGCACACTGAATGTGGATGACAGCCAAGGAATCAATTTTCTGCACTGTGTTCCATACCTATTCACCATACAAATGGAATATTTCTCATGCAGACACATTGGCTACATCTACACTAGAAGGTTTTCTCAAGGCATTCAGGTGACAAAATCCATGGCGCGTCCACACTAAAAATGCATTATCACCATACTGTCCACAAAACTCGGCTCTTTTTTCGACAGCCTTCTGCCTCTCCCCAGTGAGGCAGAACACCTTTCTTGACAGAATCTGTTGATAAAAAAGCTGTGTGGATGCTCCGGGAGGGCCCTTTGTCAACAGACAGGGCTTCCAGGTCACCAGGCAGTCCTGTCTGCTGTGGTTCCCTAGTCAGCCATTCTGTCAAGAGAGGGCTGGGCAGTCTGGCTGCTGTCCCTCGACAGAGCAAATTGCCTTTCAATCTGCTTTTTTGTTTGGAGGCACTCTGTCAACAGAAGTTTTGTCAGAAGACCTCTTCTGACAATGGCTTTTGTTAACAGATCACTTTAGTGTAGACATTGCTGTTGTGTCTTATTTTTGTCTTTGCCATGTGGAAAGTAACAAGTGTTTTGAACTGTTACCACTGCTCTTTTGTGGTAAAGCTTACTACCTCCTGATGCTGCCTTTTGTAGTGTTGGCATTGGACAATGTATCTGTAGCCCATCATTCTCAAAATGGGATACACAGAGCGCTGGTGGTCCACAGAGTTGATAAATACTTGCTGTTGACTCTTTCTCCTCATTTCCGGTGCCTCATTTCTGTCGGTGCGGGCAAAGTCACGGGCCAAGGCCACACTGACCCCACACCAGTATACTGCTCGGATCCTCAAGAGGCCTGGGACGAGGATAAGGAGGGGACGGCGGAGACCCGGCGACGAGTAGAGGTCGCCCCGCCCCTCTGCAGGCCGCCCCCACCCACCTCCGGCAGGAGGCCCCAGGGATTGCGCACTGGCCCTGTACCACTGTTACAGAGGCTGGTAGGTTTTTCCCTGGCAGGCAGGAGGCTAGCTCTAAGGGAGAAGGGTGAGACGAGAAGAGGAAGGCTTGTGCAGGTGCAAACAGTTACTAAGTTTATTGATTAACAGAACAGGAAAAAAGGAAACAACAAATGTAACACAGTAGATAATTTCTTACAACGTAACTGTATAAACTAGTGATTACTAATATACTAAGTTGCAACAATAATATTTTTCTTAAACACTTACAATAGTAATACACAGGAAATCCATAGGGCAGACCTGTACGGCAGTTTTTATTGAGTTGGGAGGCAAAAAGGATGGTTAAAAGGAAAGCTTAAGGAGAGAGACTTAGGAGTTTTAAATGGTTTTGGCTCCGAGCAGGGGAAAGTTAATATTCTTTTCCCCCTTTGTGCTCCGGGTGGTTTGCTAGGCCACCCTAGTGGAGGCCCTAGGGCTCTGCCTGCTAGGGCCTCCTCCCAGCTGAGTGAGGGGGAGTGTTACCTCCCCAGCTGGGGCTTGGAGGATAAGGACAGGTAAGGGGTTACGGTAAAATGCAGGGTTTGTAGGGTACTGGGAGGTCAAGCCTCTACCTAGATGTTTTGCCTATTTTTTGAGCCAACAATACACTTATCAAATATCATTACTAAATAAACACTATTAAGATTAACAGATTGACTATAATCGTACTAAGTAGATACTATTAACCAATTAACAGAAAAACTATTAATACAAGTGTGCAGTAATAATTTAAGCCTGGGCAGTAAGGCCCAGCCTTAGGGTTGAGCCCCTGGGTGTGGCCCTTCCCTGGCCCTGGAAGGGCACAGTTCGGGTTGCGACCCCGAACCCCCGATGTGGGGACCCAACGCCCACAGTGTTGTGATAGTATAACTTGTATGGCCCGGGCTGGGCCTCATGCCTATGAAAAGTCTATGTGGCCTGGGCTGAGCCTCAGGCCTATGATAGTCCTAGTCACCTGGGCTGGGCCTCAGGCCTGTAGAGTCACCTGGGCTGAGCCTCAGGCCTGTAAGAGTCTGTGTAGCCCAAGTTAGGCCTTAGGGCTGTGAGAGTCTGTGCAGCCTGGGCTGGGCCTCAGGCCTGTGGTAAATTTACGTGTCCGGACAGCTGCAGTCCTGTCAGGCAGGTGGGTTGTGCCCGTTGTCATCCCCGCAGAATGGTTGGCAGCGGGAGCTAGGGTGCCGCTTCGATGGCAGGCTCTGGGCTTCAACAGCTGGGCACGCAGTACCTCACCCTAATGGTGAGGCCAGTTCGCTACCCAGCTGATCCACCTCAGAGCCTGCTTGCCGCTTTAGATGGCAGACCCTGGGTTTTAGCAGGCGAACGCGCAGTACCTCATCCTAGAGATGAGGCCAGTTCGCCGCTCGCCTGATCTATCTCAGGGCTGCTGAGGTAAAAAACCAGCACACTGTCACTGCAGCAGGCAGACCCTGCTGGGCAGTGCTGGTAATGATTCAGGAGCTCTTCAAAAAGGCTGGAGCTCTTCGAAAAGGCTGGAGCTCTTGTTCCGCAGCCAGACCCCCCCGCAGACTGCCACTGAGTGCTGGGCTGCACCGCCTTTTATTTGGTGTCCTCATGCATGATTCATGATTCAATTTTAATATTCATGATTCTGTCCATGGTTTTCAACCAGGTCCTCCAACCTGTGGAAGTTTCCAGAATATCTCCCCAGGTGCCCAATCAGAGGCCTGGATTTTGAACCTGGGCATGAAGTGTTTATGAGTTCAGGGTTACCAGGGAAACCAACTGACTCAGAGTGACCATTACAGGGGGCTGCTAAATGGCAGCCTATGTGATTTTAGATTCTACCTGTACCTGTAATGATGTTTAATGGCCAAAGGCTTGTTTCCCCTGACCCACGGGGGCGATAATGCCCGAGGGATGAAAAATCCCTGACAATTTCCACAGGCATCCACTCCTTTCATTGTGAAGGAGATGCTGAAGGCCCAGCAGACTACCTGAGGAGGAAAGAATTCATTTCAGGGATATGAGATCTATGCTCTGGGCAGGAGAGGAGCCAGGATCTGCCAATGGTACCAGACCCACCACATGGAACAGGATGTATGGGAAGGAATCAGTGAGGAGGATGAGACAATTGAGCGGCATACTCAGAGGAGAAAGGAACCAGGTAGTCAAGAATCCTGAGCATAGGAAGAAAAGTACCAAGTGGCAGGGAAAAAGTTGTAGTTGGAGAACAATTTAGCAGGAAGTGTTTACTTTCCACACCAGGTTCAAGTGCCAGCTAGAAAATAGCTGTATTAAATATTGTGGCTCACTTAACAGTTTACTGCAATGGAAGTAACCAAGAAGGCAGAAGCAGCTGGTGGAGGCAAAGTGGAAAACTCTTGGGGGCTGGGTATTCTTTGTTGCATGCCTTTTCCATGTATAAATCCTTCCCATTGGAAATCAGTATCAGCTTGAGTTTTACAACCTTCAAAGTACAGTCCAGGTGCTTTTTCCTCTCAAAAGCATCAGAATGTCTAGAAACATCTTTCTTTGTGACAGAATAACTTAGGAGCTCCTTTTGGAATCAACTGATGCTTCTGTATATGGTGTTTGGACACTACCATGATGAGCACATTGTAAATTATTTTCTTTCCTCTTTTCCATACCCATCTGCTCCCCATGAAATCTTTACATTCTTCTGTGCATTCTAACACCAGCAACAAACTATTCCACAACACATCCCATGCCTTTCAACCTAGGGAAGTGCTGGAGTTTGAGATTGGAAATCAGCATCTCATCTGACCAGATGTGCACATACTTTGTAATTGATTTGAAGGGATAAACATCTCAAGGAAATGAAGGTAATTCTAGATTCAGTAACAGAGATATGCATTAGAGAAGAAATTACCCAAAAAGCTTTGGTTTGGTTCAGATAACCAACCCATAATTGGGTATGGCTTAATAAAGTTTATTCAAATATCTTTGGTTTTTACAATGACTTGAAAAAATTCTGGTTGTTTTTCATTTTATTTGACCAGAGAACTTCTTGCTGTCTGTGCATACCTAGAGTTAATGTTAAATCCTGTCTTATTTAATGATGAGTATTCAAATGAAAGAAACAAATAAAACACCTGGTATTTTTAGTATGAGTAATATTTTAGTTACTCCCACAAAGAGTTGGAAGACCATGTAGTACACTGCTGTATCCTGCCCAAGGTGTGATTATAATCGCTCATTTATAATATGTATGAAAGAAAAGATTATCATCAGAATACACAGCAATGCACATTTAGTTCATTAGCATTAGGTCTCTTTGTTAAGTACCATGGAATCTCAGTGTGTTCAATAACTGCAAAGTAATCTTTCTGATTTCTACCTAAACCTACACAAAACTGAGAGAAAGAATTATACAAGAAAGAAGCATTTAATTTTCACAGTGTCTTGGGTAAACTCTGTAAATAATGCAATTTTTAGATTTGCTTATTGGAGCTATGTGCCAACTCAGGAAATACATGCTAGAACATATATTAAAATTATGCATCTGGTAGATAATTTGTGGGATGAAGGACTGGACCCTCCTATTAAGTAGAAAAAAAGAGATTTTATTGAAAATCAAAAAGTCACACTTTAGTACATAGAAATGTATCAATGTCCACCATTCAAATGATAAAGTTCTTCTTTAGGAGAAGCATAGTACAGGTTGGATATCTTTCATCTGGCACTCTCTTGTCCAGCACCATCTGTGCTCTGGCATGATTTTATTTAGCTGGATATCCACTTATCAGTTTCCCATGGTTCCATAAAGTTTCTTTACAGTCACCAGTCCTGGCTCAGTGTTCTGTGCTGTTATTTAGCTCTAATTTACCCCAAATGTCTTCTAAGAGACCAGGAAGCAGTGGACATGTTAGTAGTGCTGCTAGACAATATTGATCTCCTCTGGTCAGGCAAATGCACTGGTTTGGCACCACTCAGTTCCCAAGAGGGCTGGACTAGAGAGGTTCAACCCTTAGCTATTCGCGGAAAATGAATATAGTTTGCATTGATTAAGTTATACATATGCTATAGTTCTTTAAGAATATACTATGTTATTATTGACTATTCCCATCCAATCCTGAATTATGATTCAGGTCAAGGATGGTAGTTGAAGAAAGAACAGACAAATGAAATCACTAGGCTCTGTGAATCTCTTTACCTGCATCTTTCCTTCCTTTCGTTACGTCATCTACCTCTTTTGTCCCAATAGCAGCACAATGTGATAGGCTAGAGGGTTTTTTTTGCAACAAACCAGGAGTTTTGTCAATAAAATCCCATGGAGCGGCCACACTAAAAATGCATTCTGTCAACATACTGTCAACAGAACTTGGCACTTCCGCCAACAGCCTTCTGCTTCTCCCCCATGAGGCAGAACACCTTGCTTGACAGAATCTTTCCCCACCCCACCCCCCCAAAAAAAGCCATGTGGATGCTCTGGGGGGCCGTCTGTCGACAGACAGAGTTTTCAGGACACTGAGCAGCCCTGTCTGCTGTGCTTCCAGTTGGCCATTCTGTCAAGAGAGCCGGAAGGCATTCTGGCTGCTCTCTGTCGATAGAGTGATTGACAGTGTGATCCACTTTCAAGTGTGCTTGCAATGTGTCAACAGAAGTTTTGTTGGAAGATATCGTCCAATACTAACTTCTGTCACTATATTGCTGTAGTGTAGCCATAGCGCTTTGTACCACAAGGGGATCTTAACAGAAAACATTACTGCATTTATGAGGGCTTTCCAGTAAGCATTCAGACATTCCTTTGCTAATAAACTTCCTTACCACAACTAGTAATGTGCAGGTGTGCATTTTTAAACAATGAAATGTCAGTTTGAAATGCGTTCAGTCCAATTCCTACAAGAGCAAGATTAATCTTATGTACCACAAGCTTTCATGTTGCTTCCGTTTATTGTTTTGTATATTTGAGAAAGAAAAGAAAGAAAGAAATTCATTGTGTACATTGTCATCAAAAAGAATCAAATAAAAAGGGATACTTAAATAAAGGAAACTGTCTTATTGATAGATGTTTTCTCATCTTTTGGCTGAGGTGCAATGACCTTCCAGAAAAGTGATACACTAAGGGCTTGTCTACACTTGCCCCCAGCTTCGAAGGGGGCGTGTTCATCAGGGGGATGGGAGATTACTAATGAAGTGCTGTGGTGAATTTTGAGGAGTAAAGGCACTTCACAGTTAGACAGTTCGAAGTTGCCATGGGGGAGAATTAGCCTAATGAAGTGCTGCATATTCACCCCAATTAACATGCCACCTTCCAAGTTGGGGGAAAGTGTAGACCCAGCCGAAGAGAGTTATATATCACAGTTCATAGATTAGTTTGAAATACAGGTTTTCTTTTGTTTTTATTGTTGTTCTTTCAAATCACATTTTATGGCTGTGTTTTCTTGTGGGAGCTTTGCTGACACAATCCAGTGGATATCTTGTGAAATTCATTTCTGTGGATGTAATGTGACTAGAGGTGTGGAGCATGTTCTGTATTTGCCTGGTGCAGATATCAGGGTTCAGGTGTCTGCATTGGATATAATCCATAGAGAGGAAAATGCATTGTAGCCTAGAATCAGCTGTAATGCCTTTTGGTATCATCACTTTAAAATTTGCCATCACATATATACAATTTATTTCCCTATACGTGATCCCATTTTTAGTGTGCCAACCCTAAGCATGCAAAACTCTTGCAGACTCAGCATTGAAATCAATGGGAGTTTAGGCACATGTAGGCTATGTCTACTCTAGGGCAATCTGTCGACAGAGGTCACTGTTGGAAGATATCTTCTGACAAACAGATCATGTCTACACACAAGAGAGGGTCAAAAGGTTATCTGCTCTGTCAACAGAAAGCAGCCAGAGGCCCCAGATGCTTTTTTGACAGAATGGGCCCTGGAACACCGGAAGTCAGGGTTGCATGGACAGCAAGCCCTTCCATGAGCCCTGGCCAAGCTCACCCTTAAAGGAACTCTCCGCACCTACTTTCTCTGCCCATGCTGAGGCTTGCCCACCTCCTTGAGAGACAGCACAGCTACCACAGGAATCATACGCTTTCTGAGAGAGAGTTCCATCTTTCTGGTCAGCCATGGTGCCAGAGCAGCCTCCCAGGCTTGCCTTGCACCCACTTTCTGCTGCTTGAACTGCTGTTCATTCTGCTTACAGCCATCCTCCACCACCTCCGGGGCGACACACCTGACACGAGGACTGAGGAGTAGGACCCCTGTCCCCCAATGCCCCACCTGCACTCACCCCCTCAGGTGATGAAGCAGGTCTGCAGGTACACCACCAGGGCCGCGTCTACACGTGCACGCTACTTTGAAGTAGCGGCACCAACTTCGAAATAGCGCCCATCATGGCTACACATGTTGGGCGCTATTTCGAAGTTGAAATCGACGTTAGGTGGCGAGACGTCGAAGTCGCTAACCCCATGAGGGGATGGGAATAGCGCCCTACTTCGAAGTAGGGCACGTGTAGACGATCCGCGTCCCGCAACATCGAAATAGCGGGGTCCACCATGGCGGCCATCAGCTGAGGGGTTGAGAGACGCTCTCTCTCCAGCCCCTGCGGGGCTCTATGGTCACCGTGTGCAGCAGCCCAGGGCTTCTGGCTGCTGCTGCTGCAGCTGGGGATCCATGCTGCATGCACAAGGTCTGCAACCAGTTGTCGGCTCTGTGGATCTTGTGTTGTTTAGTGCAACTGTGTCTGGGAGGGGCTCTTTAAGGGAGCGGCTTGCTGTTGAGTCCGCCCTGTGACCCTGTCTGCAGCTGTTCCTGGCACCCTTATTTCGACATGTGCTACTTTGGCGTGTAGACGTTCCCTTGCAGTGCCTATTTCGATGTGGTGCTGTCCAACGTCGAAGTTGAACGTCGACTTTGCCAGCCCTGGAGGATGTGTAGATGTTATTCATCGAAATAGACTATTTCAATTTCGCTACATCGAAATAAGCTATTTCGATGTAGCGTGCACGGTAGACGTAGCCCAGATGATGAGGCAGGTCTGCTGACTGGTGGGACCAACTGGTCATGGGGCAGTGGAAAGACCAGCAGTGGCTCCAGAACTTCAGAATGAGGAAGGAGACCTTTCTGGAGTTCTGCACCTGGCTCACCCCTGCCCTACACAGCCAGGACACCCAGATGTGGTTTGCCTTCCTCCTGGAGAAGTGGGTCACCATCCTGGACAGCATGGGGAAGTCCACCATCAGGGCTGCCCTCATACAGATAAGGTGTTTCTGTGCTGCAGGCCCTGCAAAGGGAAAAGGGGGAAGCTGGGCCCACCCAAGGGTGACCCTTGGGGAGCAAAGGTGGGGGTGTGAGGAGTGGAGTTACGGAGGGGGGGAAGCCATGATGAGCCACCTTCACACAGACCTGCTGCTGGGGCGGGGGGTGGCCACTCAGGGTGGGCACCTGGAGAGCTCAGGGAAGGGTAAGGGAGGGAGAAGGGGATCTCCCATGGCCCAGGGACTCCCTCCCTCAGTCCCTCACAGGTGTGTTTGGTCTCTTCTCACCCCTCCCATACAGGTAGAGATGGCAATCAACACCAACCTGCTCCAGAGGGTCATCTGCCTCACACACCTGGATGCAGTCATGTCTGGCTTCACTGCCCTGGGCTTTCCCAACTGCTTTGGAGTGATAGACAGGAGGCACGTCCCCATCCATGCCCCAGGCCACAGCCATGGCAATCACCCATGACAGGAACTGCAGCATTCCTGGGGGCAGGGTACCAAGGGGCAGGGGGAGCAGGGGAAGTGGGGACAGCGAGGAGAATGAGGGTGGCAGACACAGGTGCCTGGGCCACCAATGCCTGCCAGATGGCAATAGCAGCATCAAATCTGTCCATGAGCTGGTCACGGGCCCATAATCGCCACTCCCGTTCTCACTCCCACCCCTGCCATGCCCAAGTCTGCCACTCCAAATTGGCCTGCAGCCACTGCTCCAGTATGTTGGTGTGCCTATAGAGGACAGTAGTGTAGGCCCAGATCTTGTCCTGCTCTGTGGCCCGACAGCACCTCTGTCCATGGACCCACTCCCATGATGGTGGGGTGCCAGCTGGTGCTGAGGTTGGGCTGGCCTTGCCCTCCAATGGTGTGGCTGCAGGAAGAGAAGAAGGAGAGACGGTGAGTCATTCTTGACACACAGCCCCTAAAACCCTCCCTGCACCCACTGTGGAAGGATGGGGATGTCCTGGGAGCACTGGCATGTGTGCCCTGCATGGCAGGCCCTGATGCACAGGGACTCTGCAGTGCTTTGGGGATGGGCTGACCATTGCCCACCCACTCTGCTTTCCCTCTGCTCAATGGCCCCAGGGGTGGGGGCGGTGTCTGGCTACAGAGGGGGTGAGGTAGGAGCAGCCTGCAGCAATGTCCATGGGGGTGGGTGATCACCATCACCTGCGGGCATGCCCGCTTGCTGGGGATGCATTCCTCAGTGGTGCGTCTGGAACTGGGCTATCACCAATGTGACTGGCCTGCTCGCAGCCATGGCAGGGGCAGCTGGACCCTCCCCACCCACATCCTAGGGTGTGTGACCCATGGGGTACTCACCAGACAGTCCCACAAAGAGGTCCAGAGACACCCTGGACATTGCCACAGTTTAGGGCCTAAGACCAGGGCTATTATCTGAGTCCCCGGTTGTACTTGGGGTCCAACTCTGCCTTGACCTGGGGCTCTAGCAGAGGTCCCAGCCGCTCCATCTCCAGCTGCAGTGGGGCATCCTCCTCTGAGGAGTTGATAGCTTGTCAGCTGAGGGTGCTATCTGTGACCCCTAGGAGCTGGTGCAGCTCATCACAGAACATATAGGTGGCAGAGCTCTTTTACTTTGACCCACACCTGCTTCAGGGTGCAGGCAAGATATCCGTGCTTGGCCAGGGCTACAGCCAGGTGTGCATAGCCATGGAATTCCTGTATTTGGCTCAGGGGTGCAGCAGCATGGCCTCCTCATCCTAGAGGCCAAAGAGGTCCTGTAGCTCGGAGCCAGATGAGGAAGGCGCCCACTTCTTCACTCTCCAGGGTAGGTCCTAGGACCCCTTAGGCATGTTCCATGAGGATCCTGGGCAGGGTTGGCGCATGTCTCTGGTGGCCTCTGCCATCATCTTGCCACCTGGGAGTGGCTGGGAGGGCAAGCTGGCAGGTATATGGTGGGTCTGCTGCTTGCATGCTCTCAGCTTCCTGCCACGGGGTTTCCGGGACTCCCTGCGGCTTTTAGAGCAGCCTAAGGCAGAGTAGAGAGCTGTGATTGCTGTGGACAGGGTGTCCCCCCGCCTCCACCGTCCAGAGAGCCTGTGCCATGGAGGACCGTTCTGTTGACAAAAGTCTCCCCCAGAGCATCCACACTTGTTTTTTTTGTCAACAGAGTCTGTTGACAAAAGTGTTCTGCCTTGTGGTGGAGAGGCAGAAGGCTGTCAATGAAAGTGACAAGTTTTGTTGAAATACTGTCAACAAAACACATTTGATGTGTGGACACTCCTCAAGTTTTGTCAACAAAACCCTGGTTTTGTTGACTAAACTCTAGTGTAGACATAGGCAGGGAGTACAGGATCAGACTCTTAGGCTACAGTTATACTCCAACAATTTGTCAACAGAAGTCACTGTCAGCAGAGATTTACTGACAAAACTTCTGTCAACAGAGTGCAGCCACACACAAAAGCCAATTGGAAAGAGTGCTCTGCTCTGTCAACAGATCAGCTGAGCTGCCCAAACGCTCTCTTGACTAAATAGGCACACGGAAGCACAGCAGACAGGTCTGCCCATTGTCCTGGATGCCCAGTCTGTCAGGAGAAGGCACCCCAGAGAATCCACACAGTTTTTTTTGTTGACAGAACCTGTTGACAAAAGATGCTTGTCCTCATCGGGGAGCGACAGAAGGTTTTCAGTGGAAGTGCCAAGTATTGTTGACAGACTGTCGACAAAATGCATTCCGTGTGTGTACATTACACCGATTTTGTTGACAAAACCGGGATTTTGTCAGCTAAACTTGGTAGTGTAGCTGTAGCCTTAGAAGCAGAGAGGTATGCCCTGTTATTTTACTACATATGTCTCATTATTTATTCCAGTACTAATCTGACTTCAGTTTGTTTTACTGACACTCCAGGATTTCTTTCTAATTGTGTACATAAACTAAGAATCGTCAGTATAGCAATATTTTTTTCTTTTTTTTAATTTCATATTTGATAAAATAGCATCCTGGTTTGCTATTACCTGAGAAAATTAATAGGAAAGAAATTAATAGATGAACTCATTATCACAGTAAATATCAAACAACCACAAATGTAGGCCCCTTTTCATTAATCAGACAAAAGCTCAACTTGGCATTATTTGATTATCAGTGGGAAACATTCAAGGAAAAAACAATAGATTTTTAAATATTTATGAGAAATTTTCAGCATTCTGACCCCTGTTTATCTAAAAACTAGAAACCATGTCTATACTGACTTATTTCCCATACAATGTATTCCCACTAGGAAAGTATGTTTCTAAATCTGTTGGCCTATAAAAAAAAGTGGGGGGAGGGGGGGATAAATAGTTTAGATTCTAGAACCATAGCTGATTTTCCTTCTTGTTTGGAATCTGTGATAGGTGTTTCTAGTATCTTCATTCATTCATGTGAGAGGTTCATAATCAAGGACTGAGGTCAAAGAAAGAAGCAAGTCCATAGAGCAAGACCATCACACCATCATACTCTGTGGCTCACTGCAAGAATAAAATATTTTTTTCTAATCATTCTACTTAAAGGAAGCTGGCAAAATTGTAGATTTCCATGTTATTACCATGAACAATCAATCTGACAAATACAGTCATTTAGAGTTTCACCAACTGAATCATTGGCATCACTTCATATGCTTTAGGCTGAAATCTCTGATATATATTAAATTTAAAAAATCACCTTGGTAAATTATGTGGTGAAAAGCATGTGCATTTTCAAAAGTGTCAACTGCAAAAGTGTAGTAGATAATAAAGTTATAAATACCTGATAAAATGTTACATTTATTAGTGACATTTGGACTCATTCTTGAAAGAAAAGACATGCATTGTGGGACTACACTAATGCAATTTTCTCAGAATTTTACAGTGCACTTCAGAAACCATTAACAATGTCCACTGAATCTATTTCTAAAATTATCAGTGCAAGAAAAATTACAAGTTGACATTGACAATGTGTGTATAGTTCCACTTGGTTTTTCATTCTATATGATGACGATAGCTAAGTCAGATACTTCAGAAGTTTTGATGTAATATTTATTAGCGGGTCCTTCTATCTTTGGTTCTGGCCAGACAGATGTGGTAGCATACCTCTTCACCTAAAAACGTATGGTCTAATATAGTACATAGCATCAGGAAGCCTCAGAGAAGAATTAAAGTACTCGAAACAGTGAGGAAAATAATGTTAGTGTTTTATAACATTTTAATACAGAATATATATAACTTTTGATATTTAATATTAACTTTGGATACCTTTAGGACAAAGTACTAGTAGGATACATATGCCAAGTATTATAAAATCATTCATATTTAGCTGAAAGTATAACTTACAGTTTATTTAAAATAAATTATGTAGCTCCTCATGTTTCTCCTTGGTCTACCATATCCTGTGAGCTTATTTCATACTTTTGTTTTATTTTAATTATAATGCCTTTCAGTTGCATTATCCCATGATCTTCAATAAGCAGCCAAATGCAATTTACTGCTGTTAAGATGAGGTTCTCTGTTACATTAAAGGATAATGCTGTTAGAGGTGAAAGATTGGTTGTATTAATAATGAAAGCTTTTTTCTTGCTGTAATGGTTTTTACTGCCTATTGCAAATCGAAACATCAAACTCTGTTTTAATATGATACTTACAGTCTTCAACAGCAGAATGCCATTTTTATACAGAATTTAAATATGGAGAATTCAGTAATGTCTCCAGAAATATTTAGCTGTGTCTTTCATCTTGCTTTGTAAAGTAAAATCCAAATCTATGCCATGATTATTACTTTTTAACTCTATGCACACAATCTACCACCCTTTCCCACCATTAGACCTTTAAGTTCTAGGCTAACAGTCGATCAGCAGTGCTAGAAAATATTTCACTGGGATTTGGAAAAATCCTTTAAATAGATTTTATTGGTTTTTAAGAACAAGGTTATTTTGTGTTAATAATAGCATACATTAAGCTTTAGATAATTGCTTTATGTAACATAAAGTTTTGGTTTTCAGCTAAATAAACACTGTATGTGTTCACAGGTGTATTGTCCTCAAGGGCATTCTGCTTTTAGGGGTGGCAGCTGTTGCCAAGGTGTTGCTGATGCAGCACTGTGTATAATTTATTGGAAACAGGTGCTGGCTTATGATGAAGATAGACAGGAAACTAAAGCAGACAACATGTTTAACCACCATTAAAAAAAATTCAGGTTCAGATAGACAATGTGTCTGAGATGTTTGGTGGATGTTGCCAGCATCTCAGGAAGAGTTTATAAGCTCCCAGAAATCACCATAAGGAACAAATTGTATGTGAACTTCGGGAATCACTTCCTAATGGATGTTGTATGTTACACTGCCGCTTTTAACTGATTACAAGAAAAGCATAGTTTGTGTAAGTCTAACAAAAAATACAAAATACTATTCTAACCTAATTGTTAAAAATTACTTTCAAATGAGGTAATAGCTGTTAGAATTCCCTAACCTGTGTACATTGTATTAAGTATGTTTGTTAAAGCCTGTAATATTTCCCTTAAATACAGTGCAAGGGTTTAACTGTGTCCTTCAATAAGGACCCCAATTATTTAATAAATGAAGAATATAGACTGATAGTTATTAAACACAAGTATGTTAAAATGATGTTGGTTGTTCATCTCAAACTTACGAGGAGCAAAGAAATTCAAAATTAAAGATTCTGTGCCATCTGTAACTTGCCCCAAAGTAAAAAAATACATTCTACAGATGAGTGAGATGAATGTGCTACTGTGCTATATACTCATGCTACAATAGATCAGCACAATGGAGAAAGTTAGCAATGGAGCAGTGGCTTGTTCCAAAACACGTTGAAACCAATGGAAAAACTCTCACTGACCTTGCTGGGCCAAGTCAAACCACTAGTTACTTAAATGTTGTTTTTTTCCTGCCTTACTTTCCTTTGCTTTTATTGTAATTCTAATGCAACTTTTTCAACAATAAAAAACATTCAATTGGAGTGCAGGGATAAAAGTTTGCATATTTTAGCAAATAATCTGCAGTTTAATCTCCACTGTCTATAAGATACATGTGCAATAAATATGCATACTAAATATTTTAAAGAAGTTGAAAAAGTGCGTGCACAGTTTTTAAACCTCAACCTTAAATATCTTGGTGATTTACATTCAAAAAGTACCCAAAGGCATAAGACCACATTATGGACTAATGGTGTGCCAAATTTCATTTTTTTTTAAGAAAAAATGTTTGAGTTTCTGAATCTGAGTGTAAAAAAGGCAACTGAAACAACAAAATTTGGTAAAGAAAATATTGACCTGAGGCTGAGACCTTGTATGCCAAAAATGTTGACAAAACTTTATACCAGCCCTAGCAGGCATGTCCTGTTTAATATCTTCAATGTATGGAAAAAGCATTGACAATTTAATGCTTGTATTAATTCAAAAGAATTTTATGCAGTGGGTAGTAGCTTTACATTACCATTCCTAATCTATACCAGCCCTCTTTTTTTTCTTTCTCAAAGAGTAAGTGATTTACAGTGCTGGAAAGAGTACAAGTTCTGTTGAACTAGTGAAGTAGTACACCACCAAAAGCCTCTTACCTGACACGGAAGAATCATCCATTCTAGATGAGAGACAATTTGGTTTTCATGCTCCTTTGGTTCTGGATTTTGTCTTGACACAGATTTAGCACAAGAAAGCAAAATGCTGTATACAAATAAACTGATTTATTTTAAAAAGTATGTAAAGAACCTTTATTTATAGTGAAACACATTCAATAAATACTCCCTTAAAAACTTATATCAGGTTTTATAATCTTTCATACAGTAACAAGTGATGAAATATGCTACAAAACAATGGTGAAACCTGATTGATTGTCAGACCTGGCAAACAAAAACTGCATCAGCTAATGATACTCTTTTGTGATGAAAGTTCAATTATATTAATACCCAATAAGTAAATAAGAATCTACTGCCTCTCTCGCCTAAAACTTCCTATTTTAGAGATCTACTCTCCAGTGGCAAATTGTACTGTGAAATGTGGTGGTTTGACTATCTGCAACATTATTGTCTGAACTGAGGCTATTAAGCTGCTGGTGACACATGTTTTAATAGGCTACGCTATGGTCATGCTACCTTCAGTAGAGGAATTTTGATGGAAATGTGTGTCATAGCCACATGTGAAGAAGAATAGTTAGCTATGTTCTGATGATTAAAGAGGCCACAGCTTGATTACTAGACAAACAAAAACAAGCTAGACCCACAGGCTAAGAGAGCTGGCAGCTGATGAAAGAAGGGCGGCAAAGACAGACCTTTTCCCGTCATTGGCCTCAGTCCTTTCAGAACTGAGCAGGGGCATGGTGCTCTAACTTACAAAGTAAGGATACTGTAGCTTATAAAAAAGCTTTTTTATGACCAGCTACTGTTCTTGCATATACAAAATTCTACACATATAGGCTGCGTCTATACTAGCAACTCCTTCTCAAAGGTTTGTCAAAAGAAGGGGCTCTTTCAAAAGAACCCATGGAGCATCTACACAGAAAAAGCATTCTTTTGAAAGTAAATCGCAAGAATGTGGTGCTCCTTTCAAAATCACTCTTCCTTTCCTAACAGCAACGAAGGGTCCTGTGGCACCTTATAGACTAACAGAAAAGTTTTGAGCATGAGCTTTCGTGAGCACAGACTCACTTCATCCGATGCTGGTCTTGGAAATCTTCAGGGCCAGGTATAAATAAACCAGAGCAAAGGTGGGGATAACAAGGTTAGCTCAGTCAGCAAGGGTGAGGCTTACTACCAGCAGTTGATCTGGAGGTGTGAACACCAAGGGAGGGGAAGCTGCTTCTGTATTTAGCCAGCCATTCGCAGTTTTTGTTTAAGCCAGAGCTAAGGGCATCGAATTTGCAGATGAATTGTAGCTCAGAAATTTCTCTTTGGAGTCTGGTCCTGTAATTTCTTTGCTGTAGGATAGCTACTTTAAAGTCTGCTACTGTGTGGCCTGGGAGATTGAAGTGCTTTCTTACAGGTTTTTTGTATAGTGCCATTTCTGATGTCTGATTTGTGTGCATTTATTCTTTTACGTAGAGACTGTATTCTCTACGTAAAAGAATAAATGCACACAAATCAGACATCAGAAATGGCAATATACAAAAACCTGTAAGAAAGCACTTCAATCTCCCAGGCCACACAGTAGCAGACTTTAAAGTAGCTATCCTACAGCAAAGAAATTACAGGACCAGACTCCAAAGAGAAATTTCTGAGCTACAATTCATCTGCAAATTCGATGCCCTCAGCTCTGGCTTAAACAAAAACTGCGAATGGCTGGCTAAATACAGAAGCAGCTTCCCCTCCCTTGGTGTTCACACCTCCAGATCAACTGCTGGTAGTAAGCCTCACCCTTGCTGACTGAGCTAACCTTGTTATCCCCACCTTTGCTCTGGCTTATTTATACCTGGCCCTGCAGATTTCCAAGACCAGCATCGGATGAAGTGAGTCTGTGCTCACGAAAGCTCATGCTCAAAACTTTTCTGTTAGTCTATAAGGTGCCACAGGACCCTTCGTTGCTGTTACAGATCCAGACTAACATGGCCACCCCTCCGATACTCTTCCTTTCCTGTTTCAGGAACAGCACCCCCTTTCGAAATTGTCTTTGGAAAGAAAACATGTGTAGATGCTCCAGAGGGCCCTTCTTTTGGAAGAACAGTTTTCATTTTCAGTTTGTGGCCCATTCTTTCAAAGGAGTGGGATGCTGTCTTTTGAAAGAGCAGATTGCTCTTTCAATCCTCTTTTTTGTGTGTGGATGCACTCTTTTGAAAGCAGCTCTTTCAGAAGAGATCTTGCGGAAGAGCTAATTCTGAAATATCTCTGTAGTGTAGTCATAGCCATAGACAGGATGCATCAGCTGACCCTCTCACATTCACTCCAGATATTTCATAGAATCATAGACTACTAGAACCGGAAGGGACTTTGAGAGGTCATCAGTTCCAGTCCCCTACCCTCACAGCAGGACCAAGCACCATCCCTGATGGATATTTATCTAATGGGTTCTTAAATATCTCCAATAATGGAGATTCTACAACCACCCTAGGAAATTTAATCCATCACTTAACCACCCTGACACTTAGGAATTTTTTTCTAATGCCGAACCTAAACATCCCTTCTGCAATTTAAGCCCATTGCTTCTATCATCAGACGCTAAGGAAAACAATCTTTCTCCCGCCTCCTTATAACACCCTTTTAAGTCCTTGAAAGCGGTGATCATGTCCCCTGTCAGCCATCATTTTTCCAAACTAAATGGTTTATCAACAAGGTTATATCCCTTAACTCCCAACCTGGGGAAAGGCATAGCTGCCATTCACCCCCTGCTTGCCCCCACAATCAGGGTTAGAAAGTGTTTTAACCTTCACAAGCAGGCCTCTTCTTCCTCATCCTAGAAGGTCTGATCCTGTTTATCAAATGGAGAAAAGTTAAAATGTGGATGGTGCTTTACCAGATCAAACCCATGCAACCTACAATGACACCTGAACAATGTAAATGGAATTCCCCAGGAGACACTAAATCTACAAATCTGAAATCCTTACTAAAGCTTGTGGGGCAGGCATTTCAATCTCTCCAATGTGGTAAATGTAACCACATCTTTTAAGAATGATGGCTGTGAGGGAGAAATTTCCAGGTGAAGTAGAACTGACACTACTTTCACCGAACCCTCCTTTATTGTTGCTGATCCTGGAGCCTTTGGCTACTGTCTAGGTCTGATAGAGATGAATGAAACTGCCTACCTAGAAACATAGTCACATACCACTGACCAAAAGTAACAGAAGGCATCCTCCCAGGCAGTCCCTGGAATACTTCTTTGGTTGTGGGGTGGGAGCAGGGCTTACTTAGAATCCATTTCCTGCAATGACACAAACTAAGGCTAGGTATACACTGACTGTTGAAGATCAAATGCTTAGGTTCGATCTTCCAGGGCACTATTTCACGCACACACAGAACTGTGCATTCAGGTCCCTGTTGACCCCGGAGCTACTTACAAGCCACAAGGATTAGGATATGTCAGCAAGAGGAGCACTCCTGTTGACATTCTTCAGTGAAGACAGGGACCAATGCTGACAGCTGCAAAATTGATTTTAGGTATGTAATTGGCATACCTAAAATTGCCCATAAGCCGTTGGCATTCCCAGTAAGTGTAAACATAGCCTAAGGTAAACAATTTCCTAAACAGTTTTGCAGGTTTTATTTTCCAGGTTTGGTTCTCTTATTCAGCAATTCCCTAGGAACCAATCTGAATTTTATTTCAAAACCTCATTTACACTTTTTAACTCATCTGAATGTTATGTAATATTTATATAAAACACAGCAATCTCAGTAATTCAATGATGTAATTGTGGGAAATAATAAACAAAAGAATTAAAATCTAAAGTGCCTCAGACCTGTAACTCCCCAGGTCATTTAGCACAGCCCCGTTGCCTCTAATTATATATGACTGTATATTAAATGGTAAGGTCACATGGAAGTTGCTTCCTATGAAGTCATACAAACTCTGCATTTGTGGCTATTAAGTTATCATACACATACACAGAATTCCTTTTCTCTTTTTCCTTTTTTCTGCTATTTTTAAACCTTAAGAAAATTAATCGGGGGGAAAAAAACCCTCTGTCAGTACAGCTTTCAGGTTACAAAAAGATACGTAGCACCAGAGAACCACAAAAGGCTGGGTGCCAGACAGGAGGCACAATGTTGCTATGTGTATCCAGAGGTGTTAGGGGTCCTGGTGTCTAAGTATGGCCCTCAAAACTGAAATCCAAGGAGAAAATGGGCCAGAAGAATTAGCCACCTTCTCATTTCCTCCTTTCATAGCTGGGCTAAAACAGATCAATGAGATTCTGTGAGAAACCTTGCTGTTGCCCATATTGTACCTTTTCTTTGCATAAATAGACTGTAGTCTCTGAATTGGTCTACTTCTCACAACCACTGAATTAATTAAAATGAAAAATAGACATATTGTGAAACTACCACCCTTATTATCCTTTCACTGTTCTGTGTTTCTTTTGAGGTAAACCAGATCAAATTACTGCATTATCATTTTTTAATTATAACTTAATATTCATTTGTATTGTGGTAATGCCTAAAATCCCCAATCATGGACTAGGTCCCTGTTGTGCTAGGCACTGAACAAACAGAAGAAAAAACATGATTTCCGACCTCAAAAGCTTACAATCTGAGAATAAGACAAGAGATAAGAGGATACAGGATCCACAGAAATTACCAGGAAACTATGAAACAATTTATTACTTTTATTACTTTTTTTTTTACTTAGATAAATAGTCTAACTCATGGTAACAAACATAATCACAATTTCAAAATAAGGTTGGAAAAATAATAGAAAAAAACACAAGGAATTTGTTAACAGAACTGGATCATTTTCACGTACTGCATCGTGTTAACCAACTATGCATGAATGTATGTGTCAGTGGCTAATCTCAGAATTTTATTACTGAGACAAGACTCAGGCGTGCTCTGGTAGCTGGAGAACAGCAGTTGCCTGTTTGCCTTTAGGGGCCTGTGCCGAGAGGCATGAAGCTGAAGCACAAAATACATCAATAGAAATTTCTAACGAGTGAGCAAATAGGTAGTCATAAACTAAAGCCCAGAAATAAAAGGAAAAGTCAGCCAGCAGCGAATGCACTGTTAGTGTGACACCACATAAAAAGCAGGCTTGTGATGGGCAAAACAAAGCAAGAAGTACAGCCTCCAGAATCTGTTAAGATTTTAATTAAGGTTACTGAATAATACACATTTATTTCAGTGATTACAACACTTGTTTGATTCCCAGTCCCTACCTAACACTGCTTTGGAACAAAGAACCATTTTTTTGGAAGCATCACTGCTTGCAAGTGATGTGCCAAGCTCACGGAACAGTATTGGAGGGACATTTTAGCCCAGATACCGGTAATGTTATGCTGCAGACAAATGGGACTGAATACATATGCTATAGATAGGACCTTAAAAAAACAAGGTCAAGTCTGTCTCCAAGGGAATTGAAGACCTGTTGGCATAGTTCATAAGATTAGGCATGTTGCTATGGTCTTCCAAGCAAAAATTTGCCTCATCTCACTCTTAAGCTCTAGGCTGTGCTATTTGCTTTCCTGGCTGCCATCCTCCAGCTCAGTCATAGCTACATGTTTATTGTAAATTATGTGTATATAAATTAATGTTTTCACAAGTGGAAGATATGGGGCTAAGTTCCCTTATGTTACTTTTAAAAATCCCAAAATATATGTGTAAGTTTTTAAAGTGTTTTAAGTACCATGTATATGTTTTATTAGTTAACACTTGGAGGAAAAATGGCCTGTCTTCTTTTATCATGAGTCAAGAATACACCGCTCATGTCCAACCATGTATTGGCAGAGTGCTCTGAGAAAAAAATAGCAGTAGTCCTTCTTGATGGACATACAAGTCACAAAATGCTAGCACTTCTTGTTTTAAAAAATGCTGGGTTTTGTGAAGGTAGTGAATTTTGGGACCTATTTGACTCTGGCAGTTTATATGTGATAAATATTCAGTCAAGAAAGGGATAATAGTTCATGTTATCCCTCAGAATGTTTGCAAACAAAGTTTTTGTATTATATTGTTACATATCTGTGGGGCTAACTTTAGTTGAAAACTGGTACAAATATTAAATCAATTTCTTTATTGGAATGAATATCTGAAGGGAGACTTCCTGAAATATTGCCGCAAGGAATTATCATTTAGATTGGATTTAATGTCACAGCATCAAATGCATTTGTAGAATAAATGGGTGCAAATCTCATAGAAGGCAATAGGATTTTCACCTGCTTATCGCAGGGCTTAATTTACTCCTCTGTACTTAAGACTTTTAAAGAGGGAATAACATTTCAAAAGCTGAACTTCCTGCAAATATGTTATCTTAGAACAGTTTAATGTATTAATCCAGACAATCTCTAGACATGTTGGGACTTACCTGGAGCTTGAAATACTGGGGTTTGGCCTTTCTTTTCTTTTGTTTTCTTTTCTTTGAGGGACAGCCCCAAATACATTTTCTTACCAAGGGATTTGGGGATTTGAATGTGTTTGGAATGGAATTAAGGCACAAAAGTTCTGCATAGCCTTTTAGGAACAGCATATGTGCATAAACAGTTTAAGGTTTAGACCAGAGCTGCTCTGCTGGGTTTCTGAAATTTTGTGCTGGGTATATGTAGTTTTGCTTCCATTTTTGCTATTTTCTCTACAGCATAGGAAGGAACTATATGCTAGTAAATAATAGGTTTAGTCTGTATTAACTCATTTTTCTGCTAACAAGAATTTAACTCTCCCCCAAAGCTCTAACCTTTCTCATCCACTGAAACACTAGGATATATGGCCATGCATTTAAAATACCAATTTTTTTCAGAGGATCAGTCCATATAAACACCCTAAATTTCAGATGCACAAACCAAAATCACAGGAGTGAAAAACAGAACTAGAAATATGGCAGGATTCAGGAATATGATCTGAAAAGATACATTTGTGATGATCTAGCCCAGAAACACTGCAGGAACGATTTCTCTGAGAACCTACATAGAAGAGAATCCTGTGAAAATGGAAAAGCATTTAATAAAAAATCTTGCTATTAGGATTTATTCAAAACTGTGAATATTGTCTCAGGTCACTGGTTTTTGTTTTGTCCAGAGGAGTTTGCCACTTCTTACTGGAAATGTGTTCTGTAGTGTAATATAGACGTGTTTTATGCAGATTTGGTTTTGAGCCCGGTGTGGATAATTGGATAGATAAGAGTGATTTGCGCCCCTGTTTTATTCATGTAGCATGAGTGAGAAACTATCAAACATATCTGTATTTTTGGATTGGGTAATTTAAGGCAAACCTCAGTGCAGTTAGGTCTTTGAGGTCTTGATTCTAAGAGGAATCTATACATCTGGATAGTTGAAAAACTGATGGTTTCCTGCTGATCTGTCAGAACCTAAGTGTTGACTAAATACAGACAACTCAACTCAACCACCTAGACATGTCCAACTATTTCAAGTTGAGAATCCTTCTGGAGAGATTCCAAGATCTACAGCTTGCTGTGTGTTCTTAATTTATGCAGCTCAGTTTAATTACTTACTCTTGCATCATGCTAATTGTAGGATTTTCTGCACTTTTTATTCTCGAGGGACTGTTCTGCTGACAGGAAAATTCTGAAATACTGCAAATCCTAAGCCCGGGAAAGTATGTGGCAAAGCTATGGTTATGTACCATAGGGAGTGCCCTATGACATGAGACTTCCCTATCCCATTAGGGGAGTTTAAGGGCTGCTCCTTGTTACTTGAGAATGGCAAAACAGCTGGACAAAAAGCCGACAATCTGGCCCACTTTTTAAAATTTATTTTGCCTATTAACATATGTTCTGATTTTCTCTTCTCCCAACTACATGAAGTTTAAGAACGAAAGACCTTGTTTTCAAAGACTGAGTTCTGCTATCAAATACATGCATGTAGTTCTTATTCATTTCTGAGAGACTTGCCAGATCTGGTGGACACATACCTGAGGTCTTCCACATAGTCAGCCATTGATTCCCTAATCTGCAAGGCTTAAGATTCAGCCTGCAACCTTGTCTGTGCCACCTGATGCAAATTTCATTGATGCTAGCTGAAGGGAGAAAAGGTAACTGCAAATGAGATGACATTAAATCCAGAGAAAACAGGAAGAAGAGGCTTAGAGCTTCTATCAGACAGCCAACAAAAGCAGAGATGAGCCTCAGAGGGACTGCACAGGAAAGAGCAACAAAAGGCATCTTCCCCCATAAAGGACAAAGGGAGTAGTGTCTAAAGAGGAGACACTATGGAAAATGGTGCATGAAAATAGTTCCACTCTTTTTTTTTCTCCTTTTTATGACCCCAACCAAATTCCATTCTTACCGAATGTTACCTTGAGGGAGGAAGAAACCTCATCACCCCCAAGTTCACTGGTCAGGTCCTCTACATCATTGTATTGTTGTTGCCAAGCTTCTGGAGCTCTTCAGAAACCAGCCAGGCAGTTTTGGCATCTAAATTGGTAAGATTAACTGAACAGTTACCACAATGTCCATTCAGCCCTCAGGGAAAAAAAATCCTCATGCGCCAAAAATCATGGCTCTACAATTGAAAAACAAGCCAGTCGTGGACTCCGTGCCACACATGACTGATGAGACAAAAATGCAGCTTTAACTGTGACTGTCCACAATTAATGTTCCAAGGTCTGGCTGCTGCATGAAAAATCTTAGTCCACTCTTCTTTTTCCACTGGTTTTGGCATGGATTTAATTATTTAAGGGTGATATTCCTTTGATACTGTCCATTGTTAAATAAAACTTGAAACAGACACTGTAGGGATTCTGGGAAGAGGCAATTAAACTGATGATGTGATAATTTTTGTTTGTGATTTACCCTCAGGGACTATTAGAAACCTGTATCTTACAATGCATTATAAACCACAGAAAGAGAACAATAGCACTCTCAGTTTGCTCTGTTGTTTTTCAACTAGGAATAAATACGTAGTTTTGTACATGTTATCTGAAAGAGTTTGATTCAGAGAAACTAAAAATGAAGAGCTTGTTTTTTCCAATCAGTCTTAGGAAAGAAACCTGAACATATGCAAATACTATTTCCAACCAATCATTTTGGTCAGCTTTAGGTAGTGTTCTGTAAATATTCAACATAAAAGTCCAACAACACAAACACACTGCATGTTTCTAAACATAGTGTCTCAGATTTACTCCAGCATGGGCAAAATGTCCCTGTCATCAGCAGAAAGTCTAAGACAAAACTTAAGTTGTAGCATGAGGCAACTATCTGCACCCTGACACACATACACACACATGCACACACACACACTTTATGCCTGTGAACTATAAGAACACAGCAGTCAGTGGGACAGGGTAGTCAGGAGCTGTACACATGTGATAAATGACCATAGCAGACTTTTTATGGGGTGGTATGGAGACAAATGGTGGAATCCCCTTCCAGGATAGTGGACTTAATTGGTTCAGGGAGGTGGAGTGTATGTTCCCTTTGCAAGCACTTGGGTAGGTGTCTGGAGCAATGAAAAAGTTCTGAGAACACATAAGCCAATCTTTTTCTTTCACCCCATCTGAGCCACATACATTTTCTGTTCTGCTCACAAGAACTGAAAAAGAGAAAAAGGAATAAAACAGGCCTTTTAGTTACTTGTCAGCTGGAAATTTTCCACTACTTCAATTAAAAAGTAGAGCTTGGCATATTTGTCAAACTTTCCTTTTCCAAATAAAGGCATGTTTATTTTCAAGGCAGTTTACCCCTGTTTCTTGATACTTGCAGATGATATCAAGCTGAGTTGGGCGGGGGGGGCGGGTTGCAAGTGTGGGGGCGCTAAGGTCAGAATTCTAAATTGTCTGGAAAAATTGGAGAAGTGGGCTGAGGACAATAGGATGAAGTTCAATAAAGACAAATGCAAAGTACTCCACTTAGAGTAGAACAATCCGTTTCCCACATACAAAATGGGAAAGGGGTCCCTGGGATGGAGTACTGCTGAAAATGATCTAGGGGTCATAGTGGACCACAAGCCAAATAAGAATCAACAGTGTGACACTGTTGAACAGGAAGAAAACATGATTCTGGGATGTATTAACAGGAGTTAGAAAGACATGAGAAGTTGCCTAGGGAGGTTGCAGAATATCCGTCATTGGAGATATTTAAGAACAGGCTGGATAACCATCTAACAAGGATGATATAGATGGTGCTTGGTCCTGCCATGAGGGCAGGGGACTGGACTTGGTGACCTTGTGAAGTCCCTTCCCGTTCCAGTATTCTGTGATTCCATAGCACTAAAATAAAGCAATATTAAATACCAAAGTAATTTGGGCCTGATCCAAAACTAACTGAAGTAAATGGAAAGATTCTCATGGTCTTCAGTGGAATTTGGATCAAGCCCATAATTCTAAATTTAAGATCAATCCCTTCCTCTCCATTAATATATATCATTAAAGTTGTTTTGGAATTAAAAGACGCAGGAAAGTAGTGTTGTGCTCCCCAGAAGGTGTATTCTTGCGCATTCCAGGAGAAATAGCAATTCACCTCATTTTAAACAAATCAATGTATTGTTATTTGATGGAAGAAGACGAGAAGAATAGAGAAGAAAATGAAATAGAATAGAAGGTAATAGTGAAAGTGAGAGATTAAAAAAAGAAGGAAGGCTAAAGCAAAATGTAGTGTTAAAGAGAAACAAAACAATGGCAGGATGGGAAAAGACACAATAGCAAGATTCTGAACTCATTTGTACTGGTTTAACTGTATTGAAATCAATGGAATTATTCTAGATTAAGACCTAGGCCCCATGAAGACCATGTTTATATTGAGCTGGGGTGTAAATGTGTACCATACTCTCCTGGTTTCCACTGAGTGAGCAGTCAAATGGGAAAAATTGCTTTGGTATGCCAAGAAGTTGTTAATCTTAACTATGATATGACAATATGTTCTCCTCACAATGGCATAACTACATTTCCTTGACTATTCAAATCAGAAAAAACTTTAAATGCGTTCAGAATGGTTTTAAAAGATTCACTAAAAAAATCCCACACTATTAATTAAACAGAAAAACAGAGCCTAGCAAAAAGTAATACATGGAAGAGATTGCATTAGGGCATCTGGTGGAATAATAAACCATTGCAGCACAGATTAAGTGATTTACTATGTCAAAAGAACTCCAAAAGGGGAATTGAATCAGTGCAAGTTGTGGCAGTTGTTCATTTGTTTAAATCTGAATGGTATTTGCAATCAGTTTGCTTTTTAAGCACAGACCTTTTCCCAGGATGTTGCTGTATGAAATGAAAAAAAAAAAAAAAAGGTGTGGAGGGGAAATCAGCAATATAAAAGTTACATAAAATAGATGGTATGAAGTCTGGAAATGTGATAAGAGAAGCAAAAGAAGTAAGGAGTAAAGCCATGATTAACACAGTAAAGACAGTAAGAAGAGTTTTTGTTTTGTTTTGTTTGCTAATGTCAGGAACAAATGAATCTCTAACATAGGTGCAGCTCTGTTAGATTTGGTAAAATCTTTAAAAATGATGCAGAAAAGGCAGAAGTGTTAATACATACCAGTGTTCTGTATTTGGAAAGAAGCAGGAACATGTACAAATATCATGTGGGAATGATGAAATATATTCCAATCAATTAGTGACTAAGGAGGATGTTAAACAGCATCTACTAGGTCTAATCACTTTAAAAATCAGGGGATCTGAATAACTTGAACCCAGGAGTCCTAAAAGAGTCAGCTGAGGAGATCTCTAGCCTCCTGAGGTTATTTTCAATAAATCTTGAAATACAGTACTGGGGAAATTCCAGAAGACTGGAAATGTCCTAATATTGTGCAATTATTCAGAATACATGACCTGAAGCTGTACACATTTTTAAAAGGAACACTGAAAAATTAGGGAAGGCACAGAAAAGCACTATAAAAAGTAGTTGTGGGCTGGGGAATAAAAGCCGTATAGTAAGAGATATAAGAGTTCTGTTTGTTTCTCTTAGCAAAAACAATAACTGGGAAGTGGTCTTGATTACACTGTACAAGTACCCTCATGGGGAGAAAATACCAGGTATTAAAGGGCTCTTTAATTTATCAAAGAAAGGCATAACCAGAAGTAATTACAGGAAATTAAAGCCAGACAAATTCAAACTAGAAATAAGGCACACTTTTTCAGCAGCAAGGGTGATTAACCATTAGAACAAATTACCACGAGAAGTGGGGGATTTGCCATCTTTCAATGTTGTCAAATCAACGCTAGATGCCTTTCTGGACGATAAACAGACACAAGGCACTGGACTCAGTATGTGGGTAATTGGGTAAAGTTCTATGACCTGCATATTACACAAGACAGAGCAGATGAACTAATGTTCACTTTTGGCCTTAACAATCCATGCATTTCACCGCCTCCTCCCTTGCATCTCAGTACCATTCACAGCTTGGCTTATGCAGCAATAAGGCGTATGTGACATTTGTAGTTTCCAAAAATTAAAAACAAAGCTCATCCTATAATGTCACTTTTTGACTGGCTCAGAAATAATGCCATTGATTTTCAATGTTCCTACCTGAACTCCAAACATTTCCAGAGCCACGGAAAACTTTAGAGTACCAGGAGGGAAACCTTGACCCGAGTAAAGTCAAGGGCAAAAATTTCATTGTTTTCAATAGAATCAGGATTTCAACCCAGATTACAAAACAAAATAAAACCCCTAAAAACAAAAATCAGACAAATATTGTGTAGTAATAGTGAGAAAGCCGTGCTAGTCTATATACTATCAAAACAAAAAAAGCAGTAAAGTAGCACTTTAAAGACTAACAAAATAATTTATTAGGTGAACTTTCATGGGACGGGCCCACTTCTTCAGACCATAGCCATACCAGAACAGACTCAATATTTAAGGCACAGAGAACCAAAACAGTAATCAAGGTTGACAAATTAGAAAAAAATTATCAAGGCGAGCAAATCAGAGAGCAGAGGGGTGGGGGGAGGTCAAGAATTAGATTAAGCCAAGTTTGCAAAAGAGCCCCTATAGTGTCCCAGAAAATTTGCATCCTGGTTCAAACCAGGTGTTAATGTGTCAAATTTGAATATGAAAGAGAGTTCAGCAGTTTCTGTTTCCAAAGCAGACTGAAAATTCTTCTTTAATAAGACGCAAACTCTAAAGTCATTAACAGAATAACCCACTCTATTAAAATGTAGACTAACTGGTTTGTGGCTCAGGAGTGTTTTGATGTCTGTTTTGTGCCCACTAACTAACTTTGCTCACCTTGATAATTTTTTTCTGATTTGTCAACCTTGATTACTGTTTTGGTTCTCTATGCCTTAAATATTGGGTCTGTTCTGATATGGCTATGGTCTGAGGAAGTGGGCCTGTCCCACGAAAGCTTACAAATTTTGTGGTTTGTCTTCAAGACAGTGGCACTGGAAATATCTTAAGACCTGTTGAGATCAGGTTGTCAAGTCCTCTTGACCAGATGGATGGACTCCATTGCTGCAGATGGCATCTGGTCCATCCAGGAGAGTTGGCAAGTCTCACTGTCCCAGGCTGGGACCACAGCTGGGGGCAGCTGCAGAGCCCTGGGCTGGCAGAGGGACCTCGAGGTTGTGGGGGCTGGCAGAGCCAGCAGCTGATGGAGCCCATGGCAGAGTCAGTTGGTAGTGGGACCCCAAGGGGCAGAGGAGTCCAGAGCTGGGCTGGTGGGACCTGCTGCAGGAGTGGTAGAATCTTTGTCAGAGCCTGAAGGGCCCTGGGGGAACTGCTTACAGAGTCCGGGACCCAGGATGGGAGGAGGTCAGCAGGGCCAGACACTGGTACAGTGAAACGGAGTGAAAAAAAGGTGCAGTATCCCCCTCAGTGCCACTTCATGTGTCTATGCTCCAAGGGGAAAGCTGCATATTACTAGACATGGGCTTAAGCTGCAAAGTTTTGACACTTCAGAATTTCTTTTGATTTTGACTGTGTTCAGTTTGGCATTTAGGGCTTGCTTAGCTCTATTACAAATATAAATTTTTTTGTGGGGGGGAAGGAATTTGTTGCAAAATATTTTCCCTGCTTCTTTAAAATGTTTGCAAAATAAAGTATGGATCATGCTGCAAACATTGTGCCTTATACTGTTCAACTCATTCTGCAGCCAAATGGGTTTTGCGTATATGGGTCACAGCACAGATGCTCTCATCTCTTTACTCGTTAAGATCGTTTGATGTTTGCCAGTTCTGTTCCTTTGATAATGGTTTGCTAACTTTTAGATCTTGTCTTTGTGGCTCCTTTATTTGCAGAATTGAGGAGAGGCAAGGAGCCATAATCCTTTGATCAACATGCTGCTGCTTTAACAAAAAAAATAAATAAATCGAGCTGTCAACAGGAAGCTATGAAAAGGGGGTTGTAAGAATGAGGATAGCTGGTTACAAGAAACAAGATAGGGGAATCTCTTTTCCTCAGAAAATAAATGTGTTGGTAAGAATTAGTGTGTTTCGTATCTACTGTGGGGAAATTTTTGTATCAGGCTAAATCATAACAATGTATTTCGCTCATTTCAGGACAGATTAGAAGCAAGCATGAAGACTGCCGCTGGACTAGCAACATACATAGAAATTTCAAAAGTGAATTGACTACCGTCACTATAAATGTGTTAGGTAGTGCTAGCCTTAATCCTACATATTTGAATATTCATTTCTATACATAGCCTCTGTTTTTGTTTTGTTTTGTTTTGTTTTTTTGGTGTCTTATTAGGTGCATTGAATTATCCTGGATGTTAAGCATGAGTGTCCACTAAGAGAACCAGTGGGGATTTATACATGTGTACTTTTCTAGTAGGATTTACACAAAATTATGAGCTTCTAAATGGTGTACAGTTAGTAGTAAGAATGTATGTATTTCATTGCTGTGAGTGGCAACAAACCACTTGACCTGCATATGTTTCCTTCAGCGCTTCTAACTGCAGGCTCCTAATGCAAGTATTAAATATACAAAAAAAACAAATTAGAGCATGGCTATACAAAGACATACATCATGCAGATTATATACTCATAGAATCATAGAATACTAGAACTGCAAGGTACCTTGAGAGGTCATCAAATCCAGTCCCCTGTCATTGCAGCAGGACCAGGCACCATATAGATCATCCCTGACAGATCTCATCTAACCTGCTCTTAAATATGTCAGACACTGGAGATTCTACAATCTCCCTAGGCAATTTTTTCTAGTTCTTAACCACCCTGACAATTAGGAAGTTTTTCCTAATGTCCAACCTAATCCTTCCTTGCTACGGTTTAAGCCTCTTGTTTCTTGTCAAATCATCAGAGGTCAAGGAGAGCAATTTTTCTCCCTCCTCCTTGTAACACACTTTTACGTACTTGAAAACTGCTATCATGTCCCCTCTCAGCCTTCTCTTTTCAAAACTAAACAAACCCAATTCTTTCAGTCTTTCCTCGTAGGTCATGTTTTTCTAGACCTTTAATCATTTTTGTTGCTCTTCTCTGGACCCTCTCCTATTGCTCCACTTTTTTGCTAAAATGCCATGACCAGAACTGAACATAGCCACCTAATTGACGCCTAATCAGCACAGAATAGACTGGAAGAATTACGCCTCATGTCTCGCTTACCACACTGCTGTTAGTGCATACCAGAATCATGTTGGCTTTTTGTGCAACAGTGTCACACTGTTGACTCATATTTAGCTTGTGGCCCACTATGACCCCTAGATCCCTGTCTGCAGTACTGACAGTCACCTCCCATTTTGTGTGTGTGAAACTGATTTTTCCTCCCTAAGTGGAGTACTTGATTTGTCCCTATAGAACTTCATCTTATTTTCCTCAGACCATTTTTCCAGTTTGTATGGGTCTTTTTGAATTATGACCCAATCCTCCAAAACACTTGAAATCTCTCCCAGCTTTTTATCATCTACAATGTTTATAGGTATACTCTTTATGCCATTATCTACATTGTTGAGGAAGCTATTGAACAGAACTGGTACCAAACTGACCTCCCTGCAGAGCCCCACTTGTTACTTCCAACATGACAGTGTAACTGCTCTCTAATGGTTTTCAATCAGTTATGCATCCATTTCATAACAATCCCATCTAGGTTGCATTTCCCTAGTTTATTGATAAGATGATAGATTATTTAACTATGTATAGAATTTCGATTGCAAGGAACGTGCCATTACTATTATAGTGCTTGATCCAAACTTGCCTGTGTAATACAAACTAAGGTATAAGGCCCTTGTGCATGTACAATTAAGTCTTATGAAAATGACCCATATTGTTTCTGTAAGTACTTTATATTCTTAAACTGAGAGGTCTTTCCACAGATTCATGGGAGTGGCAGAGCTAATCCAGAGTTTGGATGCTGTTCATGCAAATAGAGAAAGTGGAAGAATGATTGTTCTCTCTTGTTCAGCTGTGGTGTGGAGCCTCTGGAAACTGTAATGTGAAAGTAATTGCTGTAACTATAAATAATTAAAAAACACAACCTTAATTTTGCTTTCATAAACTTATACCAGTAATGGCACCATTCATCATTTTTCTGTGGAAACACTTAACAGGTGCTTATGGAAAGTCAGCAATGTGTGCAATAATATTGCACAATGAATAAAAGTTGAAAAACAACTGTCACATTACCCTTACATAAAGACAACTTCTCGTATTATCTGGATCATAAGACTTATCTGAAGAGTATGCTGACTCATTTTCCTCTTTTCAGTGATGAGAATTGCTGTAATTACTTTCTCACACACACACCCTTTTTGTACCAGGCCTCTCATGTTTTATCTACTCTATGAGCTACTGATGTAACTCCCCTGCTTTTCTGCACATACTCACATTACATCTCATCAAATTACCATGCATCTACATAGCAGAGTGATGCTAAGGGTTCCCTGCACAGAGACCGAACTGGCTCATTAGCCCCACCGCTCCACTGGTCTCATTGTCCAATAGGATTCTAATGTGGGCCAGTGCAGAGACACCTCAGGCACAGCAGAGCACGCTCTGGCAATACTGGAGGACAAGAAGCTGTGATACTTCACCCCTTCCCAGCAACCCCCCGGCCAAATCCAAGGAGGACTGTGAACTGTGTCATGAATCAAAACTCCAGACCTCCCTGTCAATACCTTCTCTTATCCTGATGCTATATTCCTGATTTTAAGCCCAGCTCCCTCTCAGCGTCACCCCTCAAATTGTTCCCAAGCAAGACGTGGCTATAAATCAATAATTGTACTGATTTCTGATGAATTACTACGGGTTGAACTTCCCTGGTCAGACAACCTTGGGACCTGACTGATCCCAAACCACAAAATTTGCCAATTCAGGGAAAGTCAATGCCAGCCCTTCTCCTGCTACCAGGGTCCCAACCATGGGGCTCTATAGCCGCTCCACTACTTCTTCAGAGCACGCCCCAGCCCCATTCTTCCCCCTCCATTTCTGAGCTTGAATGCCACAAATAAGCTGTTTGTGACACTGTGGAACCTCTGGGAGGGTGCAGGGAGAAGTTGCTAAGCATGGGGCAGCCAGCACACAAGAGGAGGGGGACTGAGCGGGAGCTTGATGCCCCTTTTTGCCCATGCGTGCTCCAGCCCCGGAGCACCCACTGGATTATCAGCCATACCAGACCATGGATATTGCTGGACAAGGGAATTCCCAATTACAGCAGTTCAACCAGTTTTGTGCATTTTGCAGCAACTATAAAATATTAAGGAAAAAACATTGTGCCCCAATGTCTGCGTGTTTCTTACAGGTGGTGATGGCCGCAGGGATACATGGACCAGAGGAAGGGCAAGCACAATTTGCAAAGGTCCCAGTTTGGGGTGGCACAGTTGTAGAAAAGAAATAGTTGTTCACCAAAGCTGTCTTTGTCCTTTGGAATATTATGGTTTCTGTGCTGCTCCTATCCCTGCCCCCACACTTATTAGCCTCTTACAAATGGATTGCGAGTTTGCATCTCCCTTTGCACACTCCATATGTGAGATGAGGCAACAGTCAATTGCCAGTTGAATTCCCTCCCAGTCCTGTCAGCACATTTCAATAAATATCTGGTGTAGCAGAAACTCCAGCTGGGGCTTGGGCGTGGGAGCTAAGAGTGCAGGGGGTGCAAGAGCAGCCCCAGATTTTAGCCAAGGTTCCAGCTGCTGGCCCCATGGCTGAGGTCCCAGCTGCTGCACCACCCCACCCCCAACCTAGGTCCCAGATACCTCACTGCTCCCCCTGCCCAGCGTCCTGGCTGCCAGCCTCAGGGCTCCACTCCCGCCCCCAATTTGGGGAAGGGACACCAGGAGTAAGGCAACTGGCTTTCAGCACCCCTCTAATAAAAGTTTTATCACACCATTGCTTTTGAGGTTCAACACCAGTGCAAATCTGTTCAGTCCACCTTTATAGCAGCTTAAACACCACTGTGCAACAATATGCAGTTGGGTAACTGTGAGCAGAAACATCTCTCTGGCACAGATTCCTGGATCTCTTCCACAGAACTGGAAAACCACCGCTCTTTTCCAGTCAGGTACTTTGAAAACTGCGTTCTCTGAACGCTGATCAGGCTTTAAAGAAAAAGTTGCAACGTAGCCCCCAGAAGAAATTACTACTGCACCCCAGTCTACCCATTAGACACTAGGAACAGTTTAGAAAACATTAGTAATGTACAATTTTTTTTACCATTATTCATGTCTGTTCCCTCCTCATGGGCAAGGACAGTTATCTGAACCAAGGAGGAGTCACATTCCTGAAACGCTGAAAAGTATAAAACTTATGGGTTACATCTACACTAGCCAAAAACTTTGAAATTGCCATGCAAATGGCCATTTCGAAGTTTACTAATACATATTCAGTGCCTCATTAGCATGTGGGCGGCCGCGGCACTTCAAAATTGACGCGGCTCACTGCTGCGTGGCTTGTCCAGACGGGGATCCTTTTCAAGTATTTCAGTGCTTCATTAGTTAAGTTAAAGTGGAGGGGAGGTGGTCTAGTGGCACCTGGCTCGTGGGAGGGATTGGGTTACAAAGGGGACCTGGGGATGCTTGGTTCTGGAGGAGGAGAGAGAGAGTGGGTTAAAGTTGAGGGAGCGCTGAGGGTGCCTGGCTCTGGGGCAGGGGGAGGGCATTCAGCCACATATTATATATATGAGAACAACAAGGTGTCTTGCGGCACCTTACAGACTAACAGATATTTTGGAGCGCTTCATTAGTAAACTTTGAAATGGCCATTTTGAAGTTTTTGGCTAGTGTAGACACGGCCATGGCCTTGCGCAGCAAAATTATGTTGAGGGGGAAGGCGGGATTTCTCGACTTTTTAGGAGAAAATTAATGCGACCCTTCTCTTTCTTGTACCTAAAATAATGATCTCTGTATCACCCAAGAATCCCATGGGGTTTGCTCTTCATGGGGGTTACTAGCAGCAGAACAGTTGTGGTATGAAAGTGGAGAGAAGGACAGAGAGAGAACCTGGGGAAGTATGAGGGTGGCAGCTTAAAGTGCTGTTTAAACCCTGCCCACAGAGTCTAAGAGCTCGTGAGGGTCACAGCTCGGCATTGCTGTGCAACCCAGTCTACTGAGCCCAGGGACTTATAGAGGGTCAGCTTGTGAGTGCTGATTAACTGGTCCTCAGAGACATGCTCTGTTCATGGGCATACGTCAGTATGTGTTCATCTGATTCTAGGGAAGAAAGAACCCAACTCTGGAGGACCCAGATCCTGCAGCACAGCTGCATTAAGAGGGAATTGGCAAAAGGAGAAGTAAAGCTCCATACAAAAACACAATTAACACAAGCAGCACATCTATAGCATTATTACCCACCCCGCACAGGAGTAACTCTAATAAATGAGCACATCCCAAAGTAATGGGCAAATCGTAACAAAGGGTCTTGTTTGGGGACAGGCACATGCTGAGCATCAAGTACTTCTGAAGTTACGTCATTTCCCTCTTGGATGTTAAGAGGAGTCCCTCTGCCAGAGGTTTCAGATGACAGTGTCATGTATTGTCCTCGGAGTCCTACAGTCCCTTGGTGTGTTTGGGTCTGCCACCTGAGCAGCACTCTGGGCAGCAGCTCGAGGAAGTGGTTGTAGACCCCAAACTCATTCAACTAGACTTTTTATCAGTTTCTCCCTGTGGTGTACCCCTGCTTCAGGAACCACTTCATGAGTGTTTCTTCCTGCTGAAGAGTCGTATCCTGCCGGGTCCTCTCTCCTGTCCAGACTAACAAGCAACGTCTCCAGAGTCAGCCTCCATCTGCTGTCTCTGGGGTAGTTCCCCCATGACTTGGTTTCCATCTTGAGAGCTGAAGGGCCAGCCCGTTGAAAGAGAAGGGTTGCATCTGATGAAGCGGGTCTTTGCCCGTGAAAGCTTATGCTCCAAAATATCTGTTAGTCTGTAAGGTGCTACAAGACTTCTTGTTGTTCTCAAAGCTACAGACTAACATGGCTACCTCTCTGATATTATATATTTATCTATCAATTGTTTTATTTATTGATCAATTGATAGATAAAAATAAATATATAAATACGTGGCTGTCTGTACTCTGTCCATGACTCTTAGTCCCCAGCTGTTTGTCAACCCCAAACTAGAGAAAGACAGAGAAAGAGTGCTCACCACTCTGTCAATCTTGACTCAATCAGGGCTCCGAGATGGTGATGGTAGCTGGAGGTCCGAAGTGCTGGAAACCAGCAAAGCAGAGCCCCCTGCATGATCAGTCAGGAGAGTATGAAGTTCTAATTAAACAGATGCTGGACTTAGATCCATACATCAGAACACTTTACCTGAGCATGGGTATGGAGTTTTGTAGGGACACAACAATGGTTCAAGAAGGAACATAGATTTGTTTATAGGTAAACTGATGATTCAAGAGAGAATTCTCAAGTTGTTTTGTTTAAGCTATTCCTTGCTGCTATAAGTGGCATTCCTTGCAGGTGCTCATAATGCAATTAGGCAATTTCAGTATTTTGGATATTAATAGAGGATTTTTTACTAAAATTGATCTGATAATTACACACCTGGGTGTTTTTGGGCATGGGTTCATTAGCATTTGGAGCAGAGATTTCCTATCAAGCAGTGCTTTCCTGCTTTCTATGGCCAGAGTTCAGTGCCATTCTTGCTCTGGAATTGCTGTTCTCCATTCTGTACGCGAATGGATATGCCTTCCTTTTCCAATCTTTGGTACAAATAAGGCTGAGATGTTTGCTTAATCATTGCACCCTTGTCTGGAGCTGTTTAGATGTGTCTTTCCCTGCCTTTTCCCTGCTTTTTATATGAACTTTAGTCCAAGCAGAGGTGAGAGGGGGACATGTGTGTCTTTCATGACTAATATGCCCTGGTTGCACAAAAACACAGATATGGTAGGTAATATTTGTCCCCATGAACAATTTACCCTGCATCATTTGCCCTTTGTCAAGGGAGGGCAAGGGGAAGGTGGTGCAGAGTCATTTACTTTGGAGAATCACGCCATCATCCTGTTGCTCCATAGCTACCATTCAGTTTGGTGGGAGGAACGTGAGAAGGAAATGTCGCCTGAAGGCAGGGGAGAATGCCAATGGCACAGCAAAGCTGCTCCTAATGCCTCTCCCCATCATGCACAAAACTCTGTGGCACCATCCCTGAAATAGTAGTGTTAATAACTACAACAGCAGTGTATATGTGAGCATCACATATGAACAGTGCTGTACTGCACAGGCCTGCCTCTCCCCGCCATTAGAGCCAAGCTGTAGTCTCTACTTTATTCAGAGTTGCCTTTTGGCCCTTTGCTTTCAGCAAACACAATGTCAATGGAAAGAGAAGAAATCTGACAGGGCTCAAAGCTAGTGTGCTACCCTGACTTCCTTTCTCAAGTGAATGCAGATGTTGCAGGTCATCTTTTTATGACTATCCACAATGCAATCAGATGCAATTTACAGCATCTTGGTAAAAGCCACCTTGCCCACCATTTCAAAAGTGTCCCAAATCCAGTTCTCTTGCATGACAATGAACACCAATTCCTACTGGGGCAACCCAGTAACCATAATCTCCAATACTTTCAAAGTGTGTAGCTTAGATCATTCAATCATCTTCAGATTCTCTCATTACATAGTAAAGTCTTGTGCATTTTGCAGGGTCCAAAAACATAACACATTTCTAAGGCAGAGAACCATCAGGCCTTACTTATGACAACTTGTGCCTTTGGCTTCAAGATGTGCGCACTTTTATCATCAAAGGGTAATTTCTAATTGTGGAAACTGAAGAGCTATTTTGATTCAAACTCAAGGCCCTGATCCTGATCCTGTCAACTACACTTTAAACCCTGGCATATTATTTGTGGAGAACATTTTGTCTGGATGTTGGATGGACGTTCAGCCATATACACAAGTTGTTGGCCCAGCTGCCTGAGCAGGATGTGCATATTCCAGAGCTGAGTAATGTGAACATAAATATAATATGTGCTTAGTTTATATCAGAAAATGTGAAGGCATGTTTCATTCACATAACTGAAGATGATAGGAAGATTTTGCATTGCACAATATAACAAATATTTGCTGAAAGAACCCAAGACAGCTTAAAAATGACAACTGTTCAACAAAACCTTATAGTATCTGACAGTGCATTCCATATGTCTAACTGGATATTAATCCATATGTATATTAGAATTAATTCATTCTACAGTATTAGCACAGTATCATATTAGTTTAACAGAGTATTAAATTAATATGGGAGAATTAGTGTATGCAGTATAGTCTACACTGTATTATTCCTGTATCAATGTAGCATTCTATATGCCTAAACAATATTCTGCCTGGAATAAATTTTCCATATTTACATAAGAGTCCACATGTCTAATACAGAGCAGTGCCAAAGCTGATCCTGCTGTCATTAACATTAGGATCCTGTTAGCTGTGGTGGAACCAAATGAGGGCAGCAGACCTATTGTGCAAGGTGCTACCCAGAGACATGCATGGACATGCCTATGCGCCTGCCTCAAAGAGCTTACAATCAAATATGAAACATGATCTAATCAATATTATAATGGAGGCAGCGCCTCTTGTAAGCTGAGCTCTTGGGTGGCTGCCCAGATGAGATTCAGGTGCTGCCAGCTAATTAGGAGAATGCCTACAGCCGACCCCAGCGGGCAGCACATGTTTCTATTTGTGGCACATAATATCATTTATTCTGCCCATGGATGAAAAAAAAGAGAGAGGGAACACTGAGTGGAAGACAAGAGCAATGAAGACCAGACCATATAATTACATAACTCAACCTCCCTTTAAATAAACAAAAATCACATGAACACTCTATCAATGTTGTCTAATTCTTTGTTTATCTACACAACCCTGTTACTGCATCACTGAAGTCAAAGGGAGTTTTTGGTGTTGTCTTCAGTGGAAGCAAAGATCAGAGACTGAAAGCGAACTGAGGGACCACCAGACCTTGAGATATGGCCAAGGAGTTCAGGAAGGAAGTGCAAAACTGATTTTCTTGCCCCAACCATGTCTCCTGGCACAGCTCCTCCAAACTATGCCAGCTGCCTGCAGCCATAAAGGGTGCTCGGGCAGCTGTTTAGGCATTTGCTGATGAAGCTCCTTTTCCTGTTCCCAGTAACTATTCTGGGGATATGTATGGAACAAATGGTTATAGGAGTTATGCTGGTGTGTCTACACCATCTAAAATTTTCCAAGGCAAGGAGAATCAATGGGTAGCCAGCTAAGCCAGTTTTAGGGCATCTTTTTACTCCTGGAACAGCTCAGCTGAGAAGCTGGTCATAGACGTTTGCTGGAAAACAGAAGTTGGCAAATCCTAATTTGTCAGTAGATCTCAAAGCACTTGCAAAGGAGGGTAATATTGTTACCCCCACTTCACAGTCGGGAAACCTGAGGCACAGAGTGAAGTGTGCATTTCCCTACACATTCCATCCACGTAAATATTCCCCTTCAAACAAACTAAATCAATTAATGAAGTGATTCAAAATTATAAGCACAGAATGGAAGGATTTTACAGTATCAAAATGATTTTTCCCCCATTAAAAATATTACCTGAAAAATGAAATCAACTCATTCCTGCCAAAGGTTTCAATTTCTACCAAGCTGCCTTTTTGTATGATGAAAAATAATTCTGTCAAAAGAATTCCGACTGGAGCACTTCTTATTTTCTTTTAAACACCATCTTGGTTATTTTGGTGTGTTTGGGCCCAGGCCAGTGCCTGACGAAATCAACACTGAAACTGGCTTCAGTGTTTAGTGGATCAGCCCCAGTGTGAGGGTATTAGGTTTCTTTGAGAGGACTGTGGGCCAGGCATGGGGCATTCTATAGCATCACTGACATCAGGTGAAAAAGATATATATGGTTTTAACAGTTTAATGTAAGTGCAACCTGAGACAGTCATGCTATGTAAATTAGATACAAAGATATATGGTAGACATATTCACATGCATTAATCACACATAAATTTCTACATGAATGAGATCCAGTAGCACAAATCAATTTGCAGTGTTTGTCCTGTCCTCTCACACGAGCACCTCTGCCACTTACAACTCTTCAAGGAATGAATTTGGGTTTCCTAGGTGAAAAGTAGGAGACAGTTATTCAGGAGCGCTAACTGTATGGCTGAAGTTGTAGCAACACAAACTGAAGCAACAGATCTGCCATCAGCAATTATGTCCTGCACATTGTCCAAAATGGAAAGTATTAACTGTTGTATGGCAGCTTGTGCTTGACTTCTTTGATCTATCTGAGAATGTGATGAAGTGGCAGGTTATGCATGCATATAATGAATGCAAACTTTCCACGTGCTGAATTAGGCCCAGAATAAAAGGCTAAAAATAGAAATCCCCATCAACAGATGATTTAAGCATATGCTGTATCTGTGCACATAGCTTACATTTTCCTTATTTCCAGAACACAGACTGCTAATCCATTTAGCTGTCTTGACTTGGTGAAAGAGGAGGAAAATGTGTGGCCTTTCTGATTCCCAGGTAGCAGTTCAAACATATTAATTTTTGGAAAATAAGAAATGTGTGTGTATACCAACTTTATAGTATGATATTCTCTCTCTCACACACACAATATACAAAGCATAAAACTGTACATAGTTGCTGGTCTGTATATACAAGTAGTTGGTATGACAAAAGTACTTTGGAACTCAGGCATAAATGCACAAGCATAATCATACCCACTACCTACATCACCTTTTCTTTTGCTGCGTTTTTTCCCCCAGTTCTTGTGGTCCGTCAATCCTGTACTGCTAGATGAATTCTGCTGTCTGGGTGCCTTTCACTGTGGAAACAGTGGATTTGTTTTAACTGGGTTACTCTAGGTGTACAGTTGTAGTTTAAAATGTATTGCACTGGGCAGATAAGAATTTAAGAACAACAGGATAAAACTATCTAGGTGGAAAAATAATAGTTTGACTACCTTGTGCATCTCTTCAAATATATTTTTATTATTAAGTTACATTCTGTCCTCTAATAATCATGCACAGCTGAAAGCAAGCAAGCAAGCAAGACCACTTGCCTTAGATGTGTAAAACAAATCCACATCTGTATTTATTCTTAAAGCTTATCTAAAACATGTTAACATTACATGAGGTTTTAAAAGTAGAGGCAAAAAGATTGTTATTCTGATTGAAAAAAGACATTAAGCACAAAAAATGTTAATTGTGGAAGAGATTCGAGTGCTGAAAGACTGGCAAAAGCCAGGAAATTCAAGTGTAAATCTCACATTGCATGTCAGGAAAAGAAACAAGAACGCAGACTTAAAAGGTCACCATTGCTTTCATTACTGTATTAATGCGGATGCACATTACTTGGATTTACACAAAGCAGCATGATTTCTGGTAGAAATTTTAAAATGTGCTCAACTTTTAGTTTCATAATTATTTTTAGAAGTGTTTAAAAGTACATGTAACTTTAGCATTTTGATGTTTATTTTGCAATCAACGTAATCTTCATTATGCGGCTCACCAGTTGAATTTATTCTGGCAATATCCTTTTTGTTTCCATACACAGATTATATAAATGAAATTATGGTTTGGAATCAAAACTCTCATTTCTAAAAGCATTTTTATCCCTCTGTCTGTAGAGAGAGACTTCCAATTATGAATTACTGTAGTAATCAGTTTTACTGAATATATTTAGACTTAGGATTAGATTTTTCATAGCAAATGTCAGTAAACACTGATTTCACCATAAGCACAGAAACCAAAACAGATTTTATTCTATTCTATTTGATTCATAATCAAAATTTATAGAAAGATAAAACAAGAAAAAAAAAGGCTCCTGAGAACTTATGAGAGCTTAAGAAATATATAAATTGTACATGTAATGTTAATAATTTTGTGATTTTATGGTCATAGAGCTTTAATTTCTCAAATCTCAAGGCTATCATTTATTGTTGTCTAACTGCCCCTATAATTTTCTTCAACTGAAATGGATAAAAATTTTGAAATGCTTAAAATAAACATTGATATTATCTTTCTGAATTAGAAAAAAATAAAACTACAATTTTGGCAGTCTAAATATATTGCATGTTATTTCTCAAACTTGTGTGTGGCATTTATATCTCAAATATGTGTGTAATTCTTGAATAAATATAAATTAGTCCAACTTCTAAACTTACATAAATTAATTTTGCACATTTATAGATTTGTTTGACCTGAGCATGGTTTTGGTGATATTGTCAATACTTTATGGGGTTTTACATCTCGTTTAAAGAAAATTAACTATGTTTTCTTGTAATCTCCCTCTCTTGAATTATTAAATGGAAATAGTTCTATTTATTGCATAAACAGTAATGTATGTAGTGTAAGGTCCAAAAAGAATTTTGTCCTATTTTGACTGTTGTAGCTGGCAATGTGAAATATTAGTAATTAAAATATATTATAAACTCAAAGGTCACAAACTGCACAAATTGTCTAAACGAAATTATCCTGTGTGTGTACCTTGAATGTTGCTGCCACATTTTATGATTTTCTTTTATCCACCAAGCCACTGTGCCTATCATCCACAATAGCCTGATAAGAAAATTAAAGAAAATTGGGAACTAATCCTACTACTTGTTGTCACAGATGTGAATGTAGCTGTCTGTGGGTGCAGAGGACTGCCCATATATAGCAGATTTCACAGTGCAGGTCTCATGCTATTATGCAGTCTCAAAGTGAAGAGTAGCTAGTAATCACAGTCAGAAATTCAAAGGCTTCTGGGATGAGACGTGACCAGAAGGGCAAAAAAGAGGTGGTCATTAGGTCTAGGCCTACACATCAAAGCTATTCTGAAATAACAGCAGTTATATTACACTATGCACGTGTCATTTCTAAATAAATTTGAAATAGTGGGTGTGGTATTTCAGAACAACTATTCCAGAATTGCTTATTTCAAAATAAGACAGCTGTGTACACATAGCCTGAGGAAAAAAGCCTGTTCTATGCATCTTGCAAGCAGAATAAAGTTGAATAATCCGAAAGTGATGTGTTGTTATAGCTATGGAGAGATATCTTTTTCTTTTCTTGAATGTGACGGTCTACGGTGGGCTCTTCCTTATGTCTCCATAGTGCAAAAACTTGTCTCTTTCACCAGTAGAGGTTGGTCCAATAAAATATATTTACATCACCTTCCTTGTCACTCCAAATTTAGACTTCTTGAGGAATAATTGGCCTGACTGTAACTACTCATTTTAGCAGCATCTGGATTACACCCTGTATGCCTACAAGTACCCTACAGCAAATATGTTTTACCCAGGAGCGAGAAAGACAACAGATCAGACATATGAAAAAAAAGTCTTATGTATTATGTATTTCTTAAGTCACAACACAGAATAAAAGGATTAATAGCATTAATCCTCTTAAAAATGCATTTTTTTCTTTTTTAAATGTTATAGCAATGGGCTGCTCTCTCAGCCTAAAGCAGTTCTTCCTTCATTATAATTTCCTTTAAAATATTGCATTATGACATCATCCGTGTATCATTTTTCTGGGCTTATGTGCAAATTTTTAACATAGAAATCAACTTTAAAATTTAAGAAAGCACCTTGTGTAAATCCCTGAATCTCCTAGGGTCTAGGAATGAAATGTAATGCTAATTTAATTCTTTCCCCTCAGAAACACGTAATTACTGCTTTTGAAAGACGTTTTTCTTTTTCCTTCAGACTTGCACTGCAATGAAAGTTGAGTCAAGGAGCAAGGTCCAAGCTGCAAACATACCCAACTTCTGCTACTCAGTCTGTTACAATCCAGAACATACTGTGTTGAGAGATTTATTTCTGAAAATAGCATGTTTGTTATCATATTTTTAGCATATGGAAAGAAAAGAAGAGTTCTAAAACATTCCATCATAATCAGCTAAATATGAAAAGTGAGATGAAAATCATTTGTGAGAGTGTGTGTGTACACACAGAGTGTGGAAGTAGTTTATCAGATGAGTTGTTTCCGGACCTGATCTTTGCATTTATTTTTTTCTTTGAAAGGAAATGGAAATAGCTGATCTGACTTCCATCAGCACATAAAAGAGACTGTTGGTAATTTGTTTTCTGCAGAAACATTTGCTCATGCTACGATGTAGCAGGCAGTAAAGATCACCCACAAAAAACTGTAGCAATCACAAGTGTGTGGCTAGGCACACACCAGGGACTGATCTATGCCATCATTTGCAAAATACGGATTTATTTGGTTTTCCTCTTTCTCTCTCTAGCTCTCTGTCTCTTTTAAGGCTACACACTCTCCCTCCAGGTCCTGCAGTCTGGGTTTGATTAAATAATTACAAACTGCAAGCAGCAGATATATCATTTACATTCTTGAACATGCCAATATGTGCCTTTTGTGGTGATGCCAACCAATACCAAAGCTTCTCTCATTATTGTCATCGAAAATACTGTGGTTCAATGTTTGTGCTGTTTCCTGGATTTTGATGATTTGATGTTGCTCAGCAATTTGCTGTTAATGCCAGCAACACTAAAGAACTGTATAATAAATCCTTTCTATATTTACTCAGTCCACTACTGTATCACTGACATTAGCATTTTATGATGTTATGCTCCAACGCACCTATTTTCTCTTCTTTTAACTCCAGACTATTATGAGTCTTAACAGAAAATCCATCAAAACATGGTTTACTTCAAGGTTTTTTTTATATGATTGTTGTCTATTTCTTCAAAAGATGTAGCACTTGTAACTTCTTGATAGACAACAGTTAAGATAAACTAAACTAACAAGTAATGTGAAGCGTATTGAAAAGAGTAAGGCAAAAAGTTTAGTTTAACGCATCAGATAACACCACTTCCTGCAGAACTAATGTACATAAAAGCATAATTCATTTAAAATGATATGGCATTGTACAGGAGAAGGGCCAAAACTCCACACCACGCTACATCTGGGCTAGCTAGGCTGAACGGAACTCAGGGGCTGTGGTTACATGACAGTGGTCCGTTGACAGAAGTCACTGCCGGAAAAGACTTCCTGAAAAACTTTCTGTTAACAGTGTTCAGCCACATACAAAAGCCAATCAGAAAAGTGCTCTGCTCTGTCAACAGAGCCATCGGACTGCCCAACCGTTCTCTCAACAAAACAGACACGGAAGCACAGCAGATGGGGCTGCCCATTGTTCCGAATGCCCTGTCTGTTGAGAGAAGGCCCCCTCAGAGCATCCAAGCAGCTTTTTTGACAACAGAACCTATCAACAAAAAGCACTCTTCCTCATCTGGGAGAGACAGAAGATTGTCGGCGAATGTGCCGGGTTTTGTCACAATACAGTTGATAAATCCCATTTTGTGTGGATGATCCACTAGTTCTGTTGAGAAAACTGGGATTTTGCTTGTAAAACTCGCTAGCGTAACCATAGCCAGGAGGTTTCGGCTCTTTAAGTAAAACAGTACACAAACTAAAGAGAATGAAAATCAATGTAGGGGTTTCCAAGTAATGGGGTGTAGCCCCTAAGTTGTCACACACTGCTCCTACTTAATGCATAATGAAAGCCAGGCAGCTGAGTTTAAAGCAGCAGGTCACAGGGTCCTCAATGAGTGTTCCATCATCTGGCTTACTGATCTCATTGCCTGAGTTTAAGCAGTCAGAAATATTTCAATGGTAGCAGGTATAAAGAGGGGCACCCCTTAGCACCTTATTACTGGAGACTTACCTCAGTCCTCTGCACAGGGTAAAATTCATCACTGTGGTCTTCCAATCTTTGCCAAGCTGATGACTTTGCACCTGCTGGCTCTTCTCTCTGGAGAGAAGCAAGGAAGAATGGACAACTGCTGGTCATGCCTCTTCTCTCTGAAGGGGAGTGTCAGGGATTTTTCATCCCTTGGGCATAATCGTCCCCGTGGGCCAGGGGAAACAAGCCTTGGGCCATTAATATTATTACAGGGGCAGGCAGACCCTAAAAGGTACATAGGCTGCCAGTTAGCAGCCCCCGTAACGGTCACTCTGTGTCGGTTGGTTTTACCGGTAACCTGAACTCACAAACATTTCAAATCATGAATTTCAAAATCCAGGCTCCTCATTGGACGGAGATGAGGTAGCTCCTGGAAAGGGACCTGGTTGAAAACAGGCCCCTCAGAACGCTTATATGCAAATGACCTCATGAATAATTCATAAAAACAGGGAATATAAGGCAGTGCCCCGCAGCGCTCGGGGGTTCCACTATCCACCGGCAGCCAGCACTGAAAGAAGACTTTGCGAAGTGCTCCTGACTTTGTGAAGAGCTCCTGTTCCCTGAAGGTCCTCAGCTGCAATTCTTCATCCGCCCAGCAGAGTCCGCTCTGCTGAGGCATAGCTGAAATCACACATACTAAAGAACTAAGGCAGTCTCCGCTCTGAGGTAAATTGGGTGAGGGACAAACTGGCCTCACCCTTAGGGTGGGGTACTGCGCCCTCACCCCTTAGCACCCAGAGCCTGCCAAAAATCACTGCGGCACCTCCGATCTCGCCGCCAACAAACAGATTGAGAGCGGATTTGGAGTGTGTCGAACTGGCCCCATCCCTAGGGTGGGGTGCTGCGTCCACTCCAATTGAGGCTTAAGGTCTGCCACCATTGCAGCACCACCACTCTCGCTGCCAACGCCTCAGCCTTTCTCCACCGGACGTGACCATCTTATCGGATTAGACCACCGGATCAGACACGTAAAACCCCCTACGCCCTAAACACTAACTTTCTAGCTTAATTTGGGCTGTGTGGGGATACTTACCAAGCCAGTAACTCTAATTGGGAACTATTATTACTTGGGGCTATAACCATTGGCTTAAAGCTGCACACCTGGTTAACAAGCCCATAACTAGAAGTTTTACTAATTAACTGTTTATCGTTGTGTTCTTTTTCTATAACCCCTTTTCTCCCTTTTTTCCCTTTCCTCCCTTCTCTCCAATCCCCACTGAAAAAATCAGTTGGGAAGGACCCTTGTAGGGTGGACCTCAAGGTGTCCAATAGAGTGGCACTATTAGTCACTCAGGGTACATAGGGGTGACAAACTAATTTATCCCCTATAACCCGGAGGAAAAACTTATTAGATTTTTGTGTCCTCGTGTTTTACAAGGAGAGTCTCATACAGACTTCCCTCATGGAACCCTTCTTGCTGTTTATTGTAAGTGTTTAAAGTATAATTAGCAGTAGATAAGTTAATATATATATCGTTACAAGTTCAATTATTGTGCTGTTTGTTTATAAGTTACTGTTTTTGTTAATAAATATAATCATTATTTAATCCAACCTTCCTCTCCGTATCTCACCCTTGCCCTCAACAAACAAGCCAGCTCCTAACCTACCAGGGATTAGCTTCTCCCCAGTCTCTCCCCTCTTACACTGCACTGCGCTCTAGGCCCCCTGCCGGAGGTGGGTGGGGTCGGTTTGCTGAGGAGCAGAGCGGTCCTTTGCCAGTCGGCGGGCTTCCTGCCGTCTCCTCTTTGCCCTCGTCTGAGGCCCCGTGGGGATCCGGACGGACTGCTGGTGCGGGGTCAGCGGGGGGTTTATCGCCCGCGATTCTGCCCGCACTGTCAGGGAGGAGGAACACTTGAAAGACTTGGTGAAAGATGGGAAAAGGCTGGTGTTTTTGGGTAATAAAGGGATTTTGAAATTCAGAGAGAATAATCATAGAATCATAAAATAATAGAACTGGAAGGAACCTTGAGAGGTCATCACGTCCTGTCCCCTGCACTTCTGGTCCTCTTTCCATACGTTGCCTGCTCTGCACAGCTAGCAGGAGGGTCCTGGGAGCAGTTCAGCTGCAGGGTGGAGCAATGTGGAGTGGAGGGGCAGCAGAACACACTGACTGCCAGCTGTAAAGCATGCACATGCTGTCATCAGCTGGGTGGGCAAGATAGAAAAGCTGAGCAGGCCAGATCCAGTCTGCAGGCCATATTTTGCCCATTCCTGATCTAGATCATCCCTGAATAATGCTTTAGGGAAAGCCAATATATTGAGGAAGAGTGAAAGACAAACTGAGAAATCTAATGAGAATTGCTGAGAAAAGGACATTGTAGGCTGGGAAGTGGAAAACTGAGATTTCTGGAGAGACTGCAGACTTGTGGGATTTGCTCTGGTTTTGTTTGTTGTTTGCTGAAATAAACAGTGGTTAGAATTTTTTTCAACAAGAGGAAGAACATTATTTCCATTGTCCCATAACTCAAAATTGGCTAACTTGTCTTTGCTGAACATTTTAAAAATAAGCTTGTGGCAGAAGCCTTGTATGAAAAAATCTTATTCCCCATACCATGTATTTTGCAAGAGTGTGTGTGTGTGCGTAATCCAGAGTTAGGATATTTGTTCTCTCTATTTTTTTTATCAATATGTGGAATACATTTTGTTATGTGTACCAAGGCATGTATAGATGTGCACCATTACAGAAACACATGCAGTTGGCTGTTGGTGGCTGTGGACATGCTGCTAATCTTCTGGGAGGCATCTCAATCTCTCCTGGGGAGCCACCCAAGCACTCAGTTTATGGGGAACACCGGCTAGAATGAAAACTGTACCAGATCATGGCAAAATTGTCTATGACAGTAATAAGTAATGTGAGTGCACACAAGTCTGAGTAATGAACCCTTATATATGTAACCTACTCTTATGAAAAGTTCATGGTACAATTTTAATTCTTTATGTTATATTATAGTTATCAGTCCTATAACTGTCCCTCACATGTGTCGTCCTTACTCACTGAATACTACTAATTTTCTGGCACATCAGTTGTGAAAGGACTTTTCCATAAATATGAATCAGGTCCACCATGTCTTCTCACAAGAAAAAGCACTACTCAAATGGAAAGTCTGTACATTTTCATTAACTACAGGGGAATAATAAATAGAAATAATTAAAAATTATTGTTATGGAAAAAATTAAGATGAAACCAAATGAGGAATTTTGCTCCTCTAATTGGAACTGTAAGGGAAACCCATTAACATATAGCTTACACAATTTTCATGTAAAAAACATGAGAATTTATAGGTGTTAAATTGACCGCCAGAGGGCACTCTTATTTTTCCTGGAAAACAGCAACATATTGAGAATAATGAAGATATATTAATAGAAAGAAAAAAACCTCAAAGGTTAGTAAAGCCAAAACACAATGTGTTCTCCAGTTCATACCAAGATCTATATCAACACAAAAGTTTGTAAACCACTGACTGAAAGTTTATTTCTTCAGCACAAAAAACACAAAACAGCATTTTCCTACAGAGGAACTACATATTCTTCCAGGAAATGGCACCTACTAAAATATTTCTTTAGATATGATAATATTTAGGTGTTTGAAATCACAAGGAGAATAAATACCACAATCCATTATCCAGTCAATATCCCATACCTCAGTCCAGTTTAAACCTGTGACAGGTGTTGGAAGTAATAGGGGTGTGTTTTTACTAACTTAAGGCACTACTGACGAGGGAAGGAAGTATAAGACTGGTACACTGGTATAAAATAAATCAGGCATTGCATCAACCCAATCGCAGCATGTGAGCAGAGAGAGAGAGAGAGAGAGAGTCAGGCAAAATAGATTAAACCAGTGTTGATATCTGCTGTATTCTCCAGCATTTAAGAATCCCTGAAATATCATGTGCCATTTTATGACGATGATTCAATTGCTCTCTTCCAGATCTAAAGCTATACAAACAACAACAAAAATAGACTCTGCGTTCAAGTTTACACAGTCATACTGAGTCAAAAATGCTTGTGCAGTGCTGTTTCCGCATATATAAATCACATACACACTATAGCTGGCTCTGGACTACAAAGTTCTGTCTATGGAAGTCACTGTTGACAGAGTTTTGCCAACAGAACCTCTGTCTGCAGAACACGTCCATGCCTAATACAAGCTCCCCCTTTCTACACCCTCTGTCGACAGAGAGCAGCCAGACTGCCACGCCTTCTGTTGACAGAACAGCCAATCAGAAGATCTGCAAACGGGGCTGTCATGAGAAATGAAAGCCCTCTCTGTTGACAGAGGGCCCTCCGGAGTATCTACACTATTTTTCTGTCTACAGAGGTGCTATGCCTCAAGCTTTCAAGATATATCTCTGCTAAGAAAAAGATTGTGTTCTGTCAACAGATTATAAACAGAACTTATTTGTAGTGTGGACATTCCCTAGTTTTGTTGACAGAAGGCCTCTTCTGTTGACAAACTTTGTAGTGTAGACACAGCTTATGTTTTGAGCTCACTGAGCCAAATTTCTTCCACAGTCACTCAGTTGTTCTTATGGGAAAGCATTCTTATGGGTGTAACATTTCAAAGATATTCTGACAAAATATACCAACTTTTTTAAAAAATGAAATAGCTGTCAAGGTAAAACAATCTGCATGGGCCACATTTACCTTCAGAAACATGGGTGAATTTCCTTTTGAAGTTAACTAGAACCATTAGCAGTTAAAGGCAGGTTAACATTTTCTTGGAACTTACATGGAGAAACTGCGTTTTCCATTCCACAGGTGTAAATTAGGAGCAACTCTACTGAAGAAAGCGTTACCACTCCATGTTTACAGCTACAACAATAAGCAGAATAGAAACTTAAATGCTGACATTGCCTATGTCTGTGTTACTGATACAGCAACCACCACTTTTGGCTTCTAATTATCTTCTGTAGTGAATATACAATTATTATTGGGGTACATTAATAGTATTACACCTTTGTGTTTAATTGAAAAATATTCATAATAGTTACAGCCAAAATTATAATTAAGTACTTCCAGTTATAAATTGTTCTGTTCTAATTTTTAAGATGGCAGTGTATATCAATGACAAAATGACAGGAGGACCATGTCAAGGAGCACACTGGAAAAAACACACAAACATGCCACATTTTGAAAAAAAATGTTGAAAATAAGCAATCTCTGCTTTACACACTGTTACATTTATGATGGAATTCCTAATCCGATTAATTAGTGCACATAAAACAAATTATAGCTAAATGGCTCAAAATCACAGATTCTACCTTTTGTTTGTATAGTTTTATATGTGGGAGGGAGCAATTGGACTCATCATCATAAAAAGGCACACATCATTTCAGGGATTCTGAGATGCTGAGATACAGGAGATATCAATATTGGTTTAATTTATTTTGCCTGCCTCCCTCCATGAACACTCTGCTGTTGGGTTGATGCAATACTTGATTTGTTATTTTATACCAGTATGTATGAAGGTTACTTACTCTGCTTATGTTTTTCCTTATGGGACCTAGTTCCTTACACAAACCACTACTTCAAGAATGATAGAAAAGTCTGTTGAAAGAAATGAAATCCCTATGATATAAAGGTGGCAGTGATTATTCTCATACTGGGGCTATTGGAAAGGAAATTCCTTTTGGTTTGATTTTTAATACCACATAACTAGATTATTGATTTTTCTAGTTGTAAGCAGTGCTATCATGAGCAGCCTACAAATTGCCAACTGATGCTTTCCAAAGGAAGTGGATTTATCTTTGTATTTATATTTGTAGATGACTTTGTCATCACCTTTGGCAAAACTAAATAATTGCTGCATCAATACTTGTGCTCAGAAGCAGTTTGCAAATGGTTAACATGAGGAGGATAAAATTTAATATACAACAATATATCGTCGCCTGTTTTTTCAAACAGGCTTTGCCAAATGTCAAGGCAACCAGCTCCTCAGCTACTGTTAATCAATGTAGTGCTATTGATGTCAGTAGAGATAGGCTGTTTGGCAGCAGCTGAGGATCTGGTTCAGGAACATTTCAAATGTTCGTACAGACATTCAGTTATACACAGTGCTAAAACTGGAGGTGGAAGGAAGTCATTAGGCTCTAAGTTCTCTGCCTTTCTTTTGTTAATCATTGGTGGTAAGAACCCACTTACTTACATCTCACAGCAAACACTTCAATAGTTCCACACAATCCCTTCAAGAGACCCTACTCAGATCAAATGAGAGTGCCTTCATTTCCAGTTGAGTCTCCCTTTGAATTTGGTTCAAGCTGTCTTCAAGAAAGCAAAAAGGGAATTGTTGAGTAGTGGACAGCCTGATGTGTTTGCACTATTTAACTGTACACATTGATTAAGACCAGTTTCAAACTCCACAGCCAGCGGCAAGTATTGAGACCAAGAAAGATGACTAATGGATGCTGAATAGGTATATGTTGTGTGTATGCTGTTGCATCTCTTTTTTCCCCCTCTGGAGCCAGTCGGGACCAAATAGTTCATTAAATATTTTTTCTCTGCATAGCAAAGTATACAACAGTGTCTTTTAAAAACAACTGGACTTCTTAGGTCAAGTATTTCTCTCCATTAACCTAGTGTGCCAGGAAGGAGCTAATAAAATAATCTTCCTCATAAATTACTTAAGTAGAAGCTCCTCCGTTCAGGGACTTTGTCTTTCTAGTTGTCCTCACAACACACAATGTGCTGTTTAAAAAGTTTAAGTACTAATTTAAGACATTAGCCAAACTGTAGCACAAAGTTTCTGGATGATAAGATTAGTAATTGCTGTCATGAGCAATATCAAATGCTGCAATGTGAAAACAACAATGGATAAACCAAATAAAAACAAAATGACTCTTTGCTCTCCATTCTACGCCTTGCAAACTCACCCCACAATTTTTTCTCTATATCCTTGTGCTCATATTTCAAGAAACTGGTCCTGGAAATCTGGTCTGCTCTTAGGATGGAGGGTTTTTTTGTTTTGTTTTGTTTTTGTTTTTAAAAAAGGCTAAATTCCAGGCAATCCATCTGGGAATCTGCAATGTTTGATATTTTCTCTTTCAGGTAAAAGAGAGAAAAACAGTATGTGTAAGGCGCGAGCAAATGACATCCTGCAAAACAATCAAACCCCTTTCCATAGCTAACCTTTCTAAATAGAGAACAGACACACAGAACAAGGCAGCAGTAAGTGAAACAGATCATAAGATAGCTGTGATTAGAACATCATGTGCGAGAATGTGCTCAGTACTGGAGCTATGTTGAGGCTCAGTCTCAGGATAGACTCAGCCGCCAGCCTTCAGTGCGGTTAAAAAAAAAAGGAGAAAACAAAAATGCACAGAATGTGTTACAGTCTACAGATTTATGGGAAGCCACAGATTCAGGTTACATGACTTTAACAGCAAGTTCTACATTTCCAAATACTTACCTGAACCCATTATGGGTATGGGTTTTTTATGTTTTAGCTTTTAGAACAATATTGCTCTAATCACTTTTGAATACGTATTAGTCATTTAAGTCCAGAACCTCAGTCCACTAGAGGCAAAAGTGAATGTAAGGCTGCCCTAAAGCAGTAGCTCAATATCCCCCTTCTATGTCAGAGGAGACTGGCATTCCCAGCATCACATCAGCCCCTCCTGCTACCCCTGGAACAGAGGGAGTTCTGGGGCTAACTTGAGGGTTATTTTCTACCAACATAATTTAAAGCAGTGCTGAGACTGCTCTGTGAGCCAGGTGCCTGTGATAGCAAGATTGCAGGAAGCATCCCAGATTTGGCACACACAGTAACCATCCTATCTTGGGTACTAGTTTGGCAAATTACTTGGCTATCTCATCAGAGAAGTAAATTCTGAATGATCATTGAAGCTTAACAAACATGTCTGTTTTCAATGTGATTTCTGCAGATCAGAGTCAATGCAACTTGGGGAGTAATGGAGAAAAAACATGTTCTGGTCCAGCTCATAATTAGCTGTTCTCTGTTTGTGGGCCTCATCATCATCATCATCAGTAACTGTGGGCTCAGTGCCCGTTGGTGTCTGATGCCTCTTTCACTATTTCCTTCCATCTTTCCCTGTCCAGTGCAGAGTGGCTTAGTTTCTGTAGACTAGCTTCACACCAATCTACTATATCATCTATCCATTCTCTGTGAGGTCTGCCTCTCCTATTCAAACCATCCATTATGCCGAACACAAGGGTCTTGATTTTTCATTCATCTTTCATTCTGCAAATATGCCCAAATATTTGTAGCTTCCATTTTATAACCTTTGGTAGCAGGTTCTCTTTCAGCTGTATCTTCCTATATAATTCCTCATTGGTGACCTTCTGCATCCATCCTATTCTCAGAAACTTTCTATAACAACTCCTTTTGAAGGCCAATATTCTTCTTTTCAAATCTTTCATTATCACCCAGTTCTCACATCCGTACAACATGCTGCTGAACACATGTTTTCAAGACACTCAGCTTTGTTCTTAACTAGTTGCTTTGCTTTTCCAGATCTTATCCATCACCTTCAAACTCACTCTTACTTTCGCTATTCTAGTCACTATTTCCTTCTTACAGTCTAGATCATATGTTAGGTTGCTCCCCAGATATGTGAACTTCTCGATATTTTCTAGTTCAACACCATCGACACTGATCTTCCTTTCTATTTCCTAATCTCCAAATACCTTTGTTTTTGTTTTATCAACGTTCATAATCAGTCCGTACTGCCTCCCTTCTTCATTTAACACCTGCAGTTTTCACTAGCTTCTCCTCATCTTCCTCAATGATAACTATATCATCTGCGAACCTCAAGTTGTTAATTCTTTTCCCATGCACAGATATCCCTTTTACCTCTTCCTTGATCTTGTCCACCAGTCTCTCCAGATGTGCGATGAAGATACTTGGCAATATTGGATCTCCTTGTCTCGTACCTCTACTTGTTTTAAACCAACTTCCCAACTCCCCGCATGTTCTCACCGCTGCCTCTGCATTGTCATTGATATTCTTCAACAACTGTATCAGTCTGCTATCCACTCCATATGACTCCAGCACCACCCAAGTCACTTTCTTATCTATAGTGTCAATTGCTTTTTGAAAATCAACGAAGCAAGTGTATATGTTCTTGTTCTTTCATCGAGCTTTCTCCGCTATCAGTCTTAGTGCCAATATCTGCTGTATGGTACTTCTATCTTTTCTGAACCCTGCTTGCTTGTCTGCTATATGTTCTTCTATCTGGCTGAGTCTACACATGTCCCTTCCTTTCGAAAGGGGCATGTTAATGAGCGGGTTCAAAAGATGCTAATGAGACATTGCAATGAATATGCAGTGCCTCATTAGCATAATGGTGGCCGTGGTGATTCAAAAGTGTGGCTTTTCAAATCGCGCGCTGCCCATGTAGACAGGACCTTCTGAAAGGACCCCCCAGTTTTCGAAAGCCCTTCTTCCTATCAGGCTTTTGAAAACTGGGGGGATCCTTTCGGAAGGTCCCATCTCCACAGGCGGTGCGTGAGTCGAAAAGCCACACTTTTGAATCGCCGCAGCCGCCATTATGCTAATGAGGCACTGCATGTTCATTGCAGTGTCTCATTAGCATCTTTCAAACCCGCTCATTAATATGCCGCTTTCAAAAAGAAGGGGCACGTGTAGACACAGGGTCTGTGATCTTACTCTCTCAGTCAGTATCACCATCAGCACCTTATCTAGATGACTCGTTAGGGCAATCGTTCTGTAGTTCTTGTACTTCAATGTACTTCCTTTCTTGGATATTGTCACTAGCACAGATCTTGTCCATTCCTTAGGCTCCTTCCCTTCTTTCCATGCTATACTACATAGTCAGTGTATTTCCTGAATCGTGCTTTCTCCACTATATTTGATCATCTCTCCCCTAATATCATCTTTTCCAGGGCTCTTGTTCTTTAGTCATTTCACTGCTTTTTCTACTTCCGTCTTCGAAAATCGGTCTTGCTCTGGATGCCTGGGGGAGATATCTCTTTCAATTCTTCAATCTTTCTCTCTAAGATACTCGGGTCCAACTGTGCTTTGTACAGATCAGTGCAATATCTTGTCCATTGCTGCACAATCTTCTCCCTGTTCATGAGTACTTCTTCGTTCTCATCTTTGATCACCATCTGTTTCAGTTGCCATTTCCTATTTATATTCCTAATTGTTTTATACACCTCCCTGGTCTTACATACACCATAATACCTCTCTATATCTTCACATTGCTCCTCTAACCATTTCTCCTTATCCTTTCTGGATGTTTTCCTTACCTCATTGCATTTCATCCTATATTGCTGTTCTGCCCTCTCAGAAATCTCTCTCCTGATCTTCAACACTCTCTTCTCTTGAACCAACTTCAGGGTCTCCTGGGTAATCCACTTCTTATTGATCTTTCCTTCTTCGGGAACAGTCTGCTCAACTGCCTCTTCTATAGCAATGACTATCCCTGCGACTCTCTTTTCTAGGTCTTTCTCTGTGGTGATATTCTTAATCTTCTCTTCAAGCGCTGTTCTGTATGCATTCCCTGTTTCTTCCTCACATAGCCTCACCATGTCTTTTCTTTTCTTAAACTGTGTCTTATATTTTCTTTTGAGTTTTATCTTGATGTTTGCAATCACTAGACTGTGGTTGAGTCTATATCCGCTCCTTGGAAAGTTCGGCACTGCTGTATTGATGTTATCCATCTTCTTCTTATCAAAATCATATCTATCATGTTCTTGGACTTCCCATCATTCAATCACCATGTCCACTTCCTACAGTCCTTTTGTTGGAATCTCGCATTGCAGATCACCATCTTATGCTCTGTAGCAAACTCTAGCAGTTTCTCACCTCATTCGTTTCTTTCTACATATCCAAACTTTCCCATGACTCTCTCCCAACCTTCATTATCTGTTCCAACCTTCGGATTCTAATCTTCTCCGATGATCAACACATCTTTCTTCGGTATCTCCTCCACCGTCTTTGTCAAGTCTTTATAGAATAGTTCAATCTCTTCCTCCATGCTGTCTGACGTGGGTGCATACACTAACTGACTGAGATGTTGAAGGGTGTCATTTCGAATCTCGCTACCATCATTCTTGCACTCACCAGTTTGTATCCTAATAATGCTCTTCTAGCTGTTGGGCTAAGAAGGAATCTAACACCTGCTTCATGCTTCAGTGCGTTTCCTGACCAAATGACTTCGCAACAGCATCTGTCTCCTGATGTCATCCAATGCATCTCTGCCAGTCCAAGTATATCACATCGGTATCTCCCCATCTCCTTCCAAAGCAGCTCTAATTTTCCAGTTGCCCACAGTGTTTGGACGTTCCATGTTCCAATGGATAGCATATGTGCTAGCTGTAATTTTCTTTCAGTAGCCAACTTACCAACCCAACCCCGATTGTTCGATTGGTATTGCGGACCTTGTTTATCCGGGCAATGTCCGAGCCAGCATCTTTTAACATTTAATTGTACTGGCATCAGATTTCATTCATATTGTTGTTTGACAGTCAGCACATCGACACACATCTGACCAACCTTCCTGCTTCATCCAGGCTTGGGACTGGCATGGAGCTCGCAGTGGCTTCATGGTGGAGTTTTGTAGGTCTACACAAGTTAAAATAAAGGACATCAGAGCCTAAAACTAAGTTTCCCCGAGTTCAAGTCCGCTTAGTTCTCTTGCTATGAATTAGCAGGAAACGAAGATAAGTTGAAGGAAGAACAAAACTGATCAAAGGTCACTCCTTCCAGAATATCTTGTTCATGTTGTTGTGCATATATGTGCATGGGGCATTTCCAAGGGCTGCTGTCCAGGTACCAAGAACCAGAAGTGTTATGAGAAACAATCTGTATTACCTTCCCAGTACAAGAGACAGTATCTCAGTCTTCTGAGCTTGGACTGATGAAAGAGTATTTAAAAAAAAAAATCTAGTGAGCTTGTCCCCCTGGTGGGTTTTTGCATGCTCTCACAGCTCTAATAAAAACATACAAAGAAGGTAAATTAGGACAGACGACTGCTTCTGTCAACGTTGAACAAACAGCATCTTTATAGTTTATATGTGACTTAGAATTCAAGAATGCAGACTTTGTTTTAGTTGACGGGCTTGTTAAATAAAATACTTTGATAGTGCCAAAGGGAAAAAAAAAGAATTATAATAGAAATGAGAATAGATTAAAGCAAAGAAATAACCCTGACGTCACACATCGATATGATCATCTCACCCAATACATGTGAAAGAATTAAAAATAAGGAAGATAGATGCAGGATGGCAGGTGCTTAGAACAACGTCACAGGCTATCATGGCTTGGGTTCTTGCAAGCCACCAAGACAGCAGACTTTGCTTCAGAGGTTGAAAATTTCTGCTGGCTGAAGGACTCTAGCAGGTAAAAAGAGTTTGAATTTAGTGTGAGCAAAGCTGAGAACATACAAAAGTAATACAAAATTCTTCACTGGGACGGCTACGGAGCAAAAGGGCTAGAGAACTTTTACTGCTACTAAAATTGGTGAAATGGTACTTCCCAGCTATTTTCTGTACAGTTCCATCTGGCAGACAGAACAGCTTCACTTGCCACTCAGCATGAATTTGATTTGCTCCTCTGTTTTGCCCTCTTGCTGCTTATTCACCATCTCCTGGCCACCCACCTGCTGCCTTTTGCCCACCCTGCTCCTTGAATTAGTGAAGTAAATATTTGCCTTTAGAGTGATATGTTACAATCTCAGGTGAACCACTGTCTGCTGGCTTCTGACTGTAAATCCTACCGCTGAAAGTGTCAGCAGACTGACAGGTGCTGTTAGGATCAAAGCAAAACCTCCCATGGAGCTTAGGGGAATTTCCTCGCTGTTATGCTGATACACACGTTAGCTGACTGACTGACACTGCCCAAAATATTTGTCCTTCACTGCTATGTTTGGCTTTGATTTTGCAGCAGCTCTGCTAGTTTGTGATGGTGTTGTTACCCTGTGTTATACATTCACCTCTCTTTGTTTTCTCTCCCTTGCCCTAAACATCAGTAAAAGATTAAGGAAACCTGATATCCATCTTTCCTCAACATCCTTCTCTCTCTTAACAAGTTTCTCTTCCCCTCTTATAATTCAGTTACTTGTGTAGTAATTGATCATGGAATCTTAGTGGAGTTATAAAGAGGAAAACAAAACAAAGATGTCCCTCCCTCTAAATATGTCTTGTACAAAATTATGTTTAGTCCCATAATTATGGGTTAATTAATTCTCAATATATGAACATCAAAACAGCAGGAATTATGCCTGTTTTTATTGGCTAGATGTGCCTGTAAATCTTAAATGTTGATATGTTATTGCAAACCATGTTCTAACTTGCAACACCATCTGCTGTGTAGCCAGAAGAGCTGAGTACTGCTTATGAAAAAAAAAAAAAAAGGAAGAGCAGCCTCAGAGGAGTTGCTGAGAAGGGGAAACTTCTGCTTTTTTCTCGACACCCCAGAAACTCCGGTGCTTACATGTAATAGTAGATAATAAAAAAAATACGTGTGATTTTTGACTATATAATATCAGCAACTAAACAGCATATTGAATTATTTCAGACACATTCATAAAGTTTGCCACAGCTCAGTCTCCCTCTGCTTAATTCAATACACACACCACTTTTCCTAACTCACTAAACAAGACAGGTAGCCTAGTTTTTTTTTTGTTTTTTAATCATTGTGATATGCTTACACTGGATATTCAACTGAAGTGATAAATACATATGGTTTAGCAACTCTATTATATACCATTTGTTCCCTAATAATGTTAGAACAGCTGGTTGCCAGACCCACAGATTGCTTCAACTTTTTCAGAAGCATCCAGCATATTTTAAACCCATCACTTGACCTCATAGAGAAGGTCAATGTTTCTCCTGGCAGCCCTCTAGTTATTTTTTAAGTATCTTGATTTTTTGTGTGTGTGATGTAATGAAATTTTACTCATTATAACTACAAATGTCAGCCCAAGACTAGCAAGATTATAGCAGTAGCTGGTACATATGGTTGAGTCATATGAATAATAATAATAATAAATTCTTTTAGACACTGGCCCATTATTATATCCTGATCATGTCCCCTTGGAAATACCTATTCTGGTTTCATGTTTAAGTCATTATAAGGTATCTCTGGAGATCTAGATTTATAGAGCGCTGGTTGGGAGAAGCACATTGTTAGGATTGTGTTTATACAAACATAAAATATATTAATAACATATACCATTGTATTGCTATATAGATATAGAAATGTACTGTTTATGCAGACATACATGATAAGCAACTAAGAATTTGCTGTCACCAAATGCATCAAGTTTTCCTGATGACATCTGAAACCACAGAATAGCTCTGGACAGAACTAAAAAACTGAAAAAAAGTTTGCACACCCAGTAAAACTGATAATGTGATCCATCATTCTGGTCTTTTCTTTATTGAACTAAAACCAACAGCCTTTCAGGTTACACAAGTTACCTTTACTTTCTGAAGGAGGTTAAGGAATCAGGTATATAGCGAATGTTAGAAGTAGCCACAGGAAAAGACCATCGTCTTACCCCACTAAGCAATTTTGCTCATTCCAGTATAACTCTAAACTTATTTTTACTAATTACTTGTCAGATGAAACAGTATTTGGAGATGCGATCAGATCAAAACCTTAAATCTGAACATCTCAAAGTTCAGGGAAGTTTGGATTCAGATCTTCACTTCATGGGTGACTAATTACATCTATTATGAACTGATCCAACATCCCAGATGTGAACACTCTGAATTTTGGAGAAATATGGATCTGGATATAATTATTATAAATCTTCAGCTATACTATGCCATGAACAAGTCCAGACTGGGGCCACTGCTTTTAGTATATCCCAGTTTGGATTGAGCAGCGGGATGTTAGTTCTAAGTAGAAAACTCTATACTGTCTGCATCCTGCCCAACAGCTGGAATAAGACACACGTACTGATTACTCATTTGTGATCAGACAGTCACATTTTTTATAATGAGCTTTGGCAGACCCTGTCATCAGTTAGACAGAGCAAGTAGAATTCCTCCCTGCCACTTGGAGGATGTTACTTTATGGCTATGTCTATACTTGCCCCCAACTTCAAAGGGGGCATGTGAATTAGGGCAATGGGAGATTACTAAATGAAGTGCTGCAGTGAATATGCAGCATTTTATTAGGCTAATTCTCCTCTGCGGCAACTTCAAAGTGCCAAACTTCGAAGTGTCGGCATGCGTGTAGCTGTGGGCACTTTGAACTGCTCGCACTACTTCAAAGTGCCTTTATTCCACAAAAGGGAGCTTGACACTTCAGAGTTGCTGTGGGGGGAGAGTTAACCTAATGAAGTGCTGCATATTCACCACAGCACTTCATTAATAATCTCCCATCACCCTGATTAACACGCCCCCTTCAAAGTTGGGGATAAGTGTAGACAAGCCTATATGTCTTTTCTAAACCATAGTCAAAGGATTAGAAGGAGAGAACTTAGTTGCAGCCACACAAATGCAACTTGACTTGCTTGATTTAAACCCTTGTACTCCAAGTGGGATTATCTTCAAGTCTCCTCCATTTCACTCTGTCACAGGAGAAAACTTCTAGCTGACCCCAGAAGTATCCCAATTGCTGTCATTCAGTCTCAGTAGATCTTCTCCATGTTGTCCAAGATCTTTCTGTTTTGCATTTTTCTTGTGGGTTCCATTTGAGAGCTTGATGGACTAGATGATGGTTTCCTGAGAGAGTGGACTAGCTGTCCACACTTTCCTCTCTTGATTTGAATGTTAAGTGTTTTTTATTCTGCTCTGTTCCAAAGCTCCTTGTTTGTGACCAAGTCTTGCCATTTGATGTGAAGAACATACCTCAGCTGTCTGTATGTCTGTAGCATCTGATGAAGCAGGTCTTTGCCCACAAAAGCTTATACTCCAAAAAATCTGTTAGTCACACGACTTCTTGTTGTTTTTGAAGATACAGACTAACATGGCTACCTCTCTGATACTATGCCTGTAGCTTGTGATTGGAAGACTTTTTAGTATGTCAGGTCTTGTATGCATACAAGAGCACACTCTTCACATTTGTGTTGAATTCAAATTGATATGACAGTCTTCTTAGACTGGGGACTGGGCATCACCATATAACATCCCAAAGGCTGGGTCTTGTTCCTCAGGGCTAACCCCTTACAAGACACCACCATTGTATTTATCTGTGCCTTCACAGGGTAGTGGTGCTTGCAGCTCCCAGTGACTACATATCGCTGTTCCTTGCCACTGGGAGCTCTGAGAAGTGGTGTCCCAGTCTGCCAGCTTTCTGCAGCTCCCTTTGGCTGGGAACAGCAATCTGTGGCCAAGAGGAACTTCAGTCATTCATACCTGTAGAGTCACAAGTCAATATAGCAGGGAACAAATTCAACCAGGGATAAATTTGATGACATATGTTTGGTGGTAGAATTGTTGGGGTAAACAGATGACTGTTAAGTCTTACTGTTGGGGTGACATTAAGCCAAAACTATCTCCAGGGCAGCAGTACTCAACCTGTGGGTCACAGCACCATTTTGTCATGACTGGCACTGGACTTCTGGGACCTAGGACTGTAGCTGAAGCCCGAGCTCCAAACCCATCCTGAGGCAGTGGAGCTCAGATTGCAGTGCCTTTTCCCTACACCTGGGAAACCAGATTTTGGGCTATGGCTGCCTTTCCTCCCATCCAGGTTGAGGAGGGGGTGCTCGGGCTCTGATCTCCCACCCCACAAGTCATATAGTAACTTTTTGACAGTATTGGGAACCATGGTACAATGAAATTTGAGAACAACTGCTCTAGTGTTAAATGGGATACACCAGACATGGTCTCTTTGGGTTTATATTAGGAATAAAAGGAAGAGGCTCCACTATAGTATCCTCTCACAGGTTGAGCCTCTCTAGTCTGGCACACTCAGAATCTGATCAGTGCCGAATCAGAGAATTTGCCAAATCATGGAATGTCAATATCATCTAGCTGCATTGCCAATACTTCCACTGCTTATGGGGTTCTTAGGAGACATTTAGGGGTAAGTTAAAGCTAAATAACAGCACAGAACACAGAGATCCAGAACTGGTGGCTGTAAACAAACTTTATAGGATTGTGGGAAACTTGGCCACACCCATAATAAGTGGGCATCCAGCTAAATAAATAATGCCAGACCATGAATGGTGCTAGACCAGAGAGTGCAGGACTATAGAGCTCCAATCTTTAATAACTATTTAAAACATTTTTAGATTAAAAACAAATTAGATTGACTACATGGTACTGATTAATGATATAGCAGTGAAATTTGACTGCCATTGCTTCATTAACTGGTGAAGGAACTTTCTTCATTCATGGTCAACCACTTCTTGCCATTGGCTGTCACTTGACTGTCCCATCTGTATTTAAAAATGTGTATCAAAATGACTTGCAGCTGATTTGATCTCTGGTTGTCTGTGAAAATATCCAGCCATAACAGCAATTTATATGACTGTTCTTTTTTCTATTTGTCCCTTTAATTCTCTGCTTGACTACTCTACTTATTCTTTCTTTCTTTCTTCCTTTTTAAGGAGTACCATATGTTGAGTGTTAATTAGTAAAGTCTGAACGTTATTCTACTCCATTCTATGAAGCAACAATTTCTTTTTTTCTCAGTTGGGCCTCCTGTATCCGTTATACCTGTATTAAAGTGTTTTACATAGCGACTCAAGCGCTATTAGATAAAGTATTGTGGGCTTCCAATGGCTTTTCTCAGATAGAAACACAATCACCTGATCAGCCAAAGATCACCTGGTTTGCCCTATTTCACTCTGCAAAAGGATACCATGGCTTCTGAATACTGGGCTTGTGATTAGTTTTCATGTCTTGTGCATCCCCTGGATAACAACTCTGGCCCCAATCCTGCAACTGACTCTATGTGGAGTGATAGGCACAATGCAGGCAATAGATGCACCATTAGATACTGAATCTCAAGATAAGGGCACCAGCTGCCAAATCTAAAGACCAGCTTCTTTAGACCTTACACGATCCACTGGTGTAAAGTCTGCATTATTTGGTCTGGTTTTCATTGCTTCAGTTTTGCAGATTACAGCCACTTGACACTCTCATGTTGGCTCTCTCAGAGTGAGATTGAGTTTGGATCTTGATTTGAAAGGGGTGTGCTCATTTCTAGCTACAAGTGCCAAAAGAAATAAACACAGAATGAAATAAACCTAAACACCAAAATATAATAAAAGTTTGCCTCCAGTGGCTGGCCAGTTGTTCTGACCTTTGCTGAAGGAAAAACCATTGTTTGGCAATTCATTCTGAGACAGAGACCTGAACAGTTTAAATGATAAAGCTTATTCAGAATTAAAAAAGAGGCTTGTTACTCTTAATCAGAAGAAAATTCTTTGCTTAAATTAGAATCCTTATATTGATTCCTAAAACTCAGCATTGAAAATCTTTGTATTTGCCAATTTCCCAGGCTTTTAGAAGCTGTATGTCCTATCTGAAGAGAGAAAAAAAAAAGTACATTGCAATACACAGAAGTCATCCAAAAAGATACTATGTACAGATGCAACAGAGATGACATCTCCCATGTCATCCATAAAACTGATTTAGAACATACCCTGGAGTTATTCAACAATTCCCAGAGAATCCTCTTTACTGCACAATAAGAAACACATATTCTTTGTCTTTCCATGGATATCAGACTTACAAGGATGCAGCAATGCATTCACAACCATTAAAATAAAAAGGCACTTTCTCACATAAAGATGTATTTTGCTATCAGGTATCAAAAGACTATCAACTTTCCACATATTTTCCAAAGTTAAACTCATTGCTTCTGGGGCAGTTAGGGGTTTTAAATTTAGTAATATATCTTAAGACCAGTAAGACCTTATTACATTTCAAAATGCTCTTTTGAACTTTGATAATGAGCATTATATTAGCATATTTTTGCAAGTAAATTTGCAAGTAAATTTAAAACGTTATATGGTTGCATCAGCATTTGAAACAAAACTTCACTACTGTGACTGCAGCTTTAAATGGGGTGGGAGAAGGGGGTGATTGGCTGGCCAACCAGCTAAATGAAGGGAATGGAGCTTTTGGCTGGTTAAGTGGCTGGGGGTATTAGTATGAAAACTTCTGAAAAGGCTGACCCATCCCTGAGGAATGCAAGATTTGAAAGGGGTAGGCCTGTGTCTAAAACCTCCTTTTTATATGCAGAAGACTGACTTCCCCACTTGGCTAATTACAGAATAAACAGGCACCTGCACTGCAGTCCCAGACATCTAATAATAAAGACATCTAATAATAATAAAGTTGTGGCCTGATTAAACATGTGTCAACTGTTTCTTGTCCTTTTTGCACAGCCAGACAATTAATACACTTTATTAACTGCAAAGAGACATATCTAAATCAAGTTCCATAGGCTGATCGGTGACAGTAGCAATCATAAAATGGAGGTAAGCCATGATAATAGTATTAAGTGCAAGTGAGAAATGGCTCTTCTTCAAAAGAGGTAGTTTATGAAACAGGTACACTTTAAAATTGGCAGTTTTGTTATGAAACAATCCATTTTCCTATATAAAGAAACGCTATACCAGCAACAGTATGGCTATATTTACCAACTACACATCCCTGGCTCCACAAAAGCCAGTTAGAACTAAATGTTCTAGAGTTTTCATTGTATTTACCACAAAATACTCTGGCTCACAAAATGAAATTAAATTCTTCACTTTAACAAACATTTGGACTCTAAATGCAGATCAGGGAAATGCCATTGTTGTTCTAGCCAAAATTGATTAGCATACTAAAAAAGGGAAAACATTTATGTCATGGTGTATATTGCAAAGTGCTTTAATAAATCTAAACAAATTCACATCTAAAACAGATAAGTCTGAGGTTAACAGATTAGTTTGCAAGTATTTTGTCCCTTACCATAAAATGAACAAAAGTTCAACTCCAGGTCACAAAATCTCCAGCCTCTTTAAAATCAATTATAGAATTCTAGATTAGGAAATTCATCTAAATCCCATTGTTTCTCATTCACCCTAGTGCCTGCACATCAGGGGTGCACAAAATAAGAGGCAGGTTTCCATGGGGCGGGGGGGGGCGTGAAATTTCACAAGGGGCTACAGCACAACTGCATACTGGGTATCACACTCATCCATCTCATTAAAATGTTGAAATATGCTATGCTTTTATGTATTTGTAGTCACATTTATATACCAGTTAATAAAGATTGTACATTGTACATATTTATTTTCCTACATGTGCCAAATTTTTTTTTCCCCATATGAAGATAACCAAACTTTGTCAATTTGGATAAGATTAGACGGTGAGTAAGGTGCTGCCAATTGCAGGGATGAAAAGTGGGACCTGATGTGAAAAGTTTGCTCACCCCTTCTGCACACAATGGTTCTATGTAGTCTCCTGTACCTTGTTAACACACTTGCAAATGCTTACGGTAAAAGGGCATTAAAATCGTAGAATAATAAAACACTAGGACTGGAAGGGACCTCAAGAGGCCATCGAGTCCAGCCCCTCTGCCCCAATGGCAGGACCAAGTACTGTCTAAACCATCCCTGATAGACATCTATCTAACCTGTTCTTAAATATCTCCAGCGATGGAGATTCCGCAACCTCCCTTGGCAATTTATTCCACTGTTTGACCACCCTGACAGTTAGGAACTTTTTCCTAATGTCCAACCTAAACCTCCCTTGCTGCAGTTTAAGCCCATTGCCTCTTGTTCTATCCTCAGAGGCCAAGAAGAACAAGTTTTCTCCCTCCTCCTTGTGACACCCTTTTAGATACCTGAAAACTGCTATCATGTCTCCCCTCAATCTTCTCTTTTCCAAACTAAATAAGCCCAATTCTTTCAGCCTTTCTTCTTAGGTCACATTCTCTAGACCTTTAATCATTCTTGTCACTCTTCTCTGGACCCTCGCTAATTTCTTCACATCTTTCTTGAACTGCGGTGCCCAGAACTGAACATAATACTCCAGCTGAGGCCTAACCAGCGCACAGTAGAGCGGAAGAATGACTTCTCGTGTCTTGTTCACAAAACACCTGTTAATGCATCCCAGCATCATGTTTGCTTTTTTTGCAACAGCATCACACTGTTGACTCATATTTAGCTTGTGGTCCACTATAACCCCTAGCTCCCATTCTGCTGTAGTCATTCCTAGACAGTCTCTCCCCATTCTGTATGTGTGAAACTGATTGGAGCACTTTGCATTTGTCCTTATTAAACTTCATCCTGTTTACCTCAGACCATTTCTCCAATTTATCCAGATCATTTTGACCCTATCCTCCAAAGCAGTTGCAAACCCTCCCAGCTTGGTATCATCTGCAAACTTAATAAGCATACTTTCTATGCCAATATCTAAATCTTTGATGAAGATATTGAACAGAACCAGTCCTAATACAGATCCCTGCGGAAACCCACTTGTACTTTTCCAGCAGGATTCAGAACCATTAAGAACTACTCTCTGGGTACTGTTATCCAGCCAGTTACACACCCACCAAGTGACTGCACAGCTTCATAGATTTTACCACGAGGAAAATTTGGCCATGACCTCTCTCTTTAGTGTTCCGTGGCCTAACCTCCTCAAATTAGCTCTCTCTCTCTCTCTCCTAAAGCCTATCAGGGCCTGCCTGGACCTGGGAGTACTTGACAGATGAGAGGAATGTAAAAGGAGCAAGTACTATCCAGCATCTTGATGCAGCATGCGACACCCAATCTTGGTTAATATCCTGACAAGCACTTGCTTTCAAAGGATAAGTGGAGACAAAGTAAAGGTGGGTGCAGCTCCCCTAAGTCCATTATATGCCATCTGTTCTCAATTTGATCTGAATGCTTCCACTGCAGCATCCTGCCCATGGCTTAGATGTCACAGGAATCCCATGTTTACCAGAGAGTAAAATTAATCTGATTTAGGATTTGTGTTTGGATTACTAAAACCACTTAGTATATCACCGTACGTTCATAAACTAATGGCATAGTAGTGTTACTGTGCAGATAGAATGGCATTTTGCTTTATCAATGTGAAACCACCCCATATTGCACAGATTAAACTGCCTATATAACCCCCATTATTATTGCTGGTGGGAAATGTACACAAACACACTGAGAATGGAATACAGCATTTGTTAACCAGCAACATTATAGTCTATTGGAACTAATATTTTCATTATAGCTGTTGAAATATTTATGGCCCATCAGCAACACATTGCTTTGTATCAACTCAAAACAAAGCCAACTTTGTACAGATGGTGACTTAGGTAGGAGACAGAACTTCTTGTTGTCAGCAAAATTATATACAGGAAACTATTGAATTGTTTTACAAGCAACAAGCAGAGATCACCTTTACAAAGTAAGCCTGGGAGCTTGAGTCTGCATCCTGGAAGTCAAAATTTTACAGAGTAGAAATAGTGCTCTTATGATGAAGGGGGATGCTGTTTTAATAAAATATCCAGTAGTCAGTTCTGCACAGCTTATAGCTATGTAACAATGTGTCTCCATACTGAATTATTTTTAGTACCATATGTCTTACTCCAGTGATTCTCAATCTTCTCACTAGTGCAGATCCTCAATCATCCTCCCAAGCATTTCATGAACTCCCAATCATTCATGGACCCCCAACAAAGCCAATTCTGTCTGCTACGTATACTTCATTAAATGAAGAAAGAAACCACAATGTAGATTTTCAGACACCAAATAACAACGTTGGAAGATATTTAATTTAAAAATAATTTGATTGTAACTCTGCAATTTAAAACTTATTTTCTATGATTTTTTTTCTCATGGACTCCCACGGGTCCGCAGATTCTAGGTCGGGAGCCACTGCTTTATTGTCACTTAGCTCTTTAGAAGATTGAAAATGTGATATGTAATAAAGTTGTGACATGCAGAAGTTTAGTAAAAGACCAGTCTATGTCTCCTGATCCCAGTCAGTTTATATGGTTTAAAAAAAAATACTCCTGCCTCATTATGCCAATGACTATTGTCACATGAGGAAGCCTTTTAATATTATTAAATATTTTAACAAAGACAGAAGAAAAGCTTAACATTCTTTACATGAAGTTAAGGAGCTTCTAACATGGTTCCTGTAATTAGTACTCTGACTGCTTATCTGATTTTTGTTTTTATCTGATTTTGTTCTTAAAAATTCGAGAAAGCATATTTACAGTGTAATAAAAGATCTGTGGAATGGCTGAAGCTGGACCAGGGCAGTCGATTTGGGCTTATGGGGCTGAGACTGTGGGCTATAAAATTGCAGGGCAGACATTCCAGCTCAGGCTGGAGCCAGTGCCCAAAGTGCTAGTTTTAGCTCTGCAGCCTGAACTCTGCAACTGAGCCAGGCTCTGAGACTCAATGCAGTGAGTCTTTTGTTACAGTGTAGACATTCCAGAAATATCAGACTATTTCCTTACCAGACAAGCAGGACACATTCTGATGTAAAAAATAAGATGTTTTAATCAGTACAAAAGAGAAGCTGCTTTTAATGGTTATAAAAACAAAATCAACTTAAACATATATTATTTTGACTACTGTAGTATTAGATGTATCAGTCACAGTAATGTATATTGGAATGTCATGGTAAATAGCACATCTATATCATCATAAAGATCATGTTAAAATAATAAAAAGTATAAAAATTAAAATCAGAAAATAAAATAAATTTCTAAATATGTTTTTTCCAAATGGAAAAGTTTCATTTTTTTTGTAATTTTCATTTTGTAGAAAAAATTAAAAATGTTTTAATTCCTACTTGAAATAAAAAACAAATTTTGAAATATTAATATTTTCCATGAAATAAAAATTTACATTTGTGAGAAGTTTGACTATAGATATGATCTTTATTACAATATTCTGGGATATTTATGTTTGATAAAAGGACGGGATTGTGTAAGAGAATGCAGCTGGGTCTACACTTAGCCTTACTGCTGACAGTTTGATGCAAATAAGCAGTCTCGAAAATGCAAAATGGTGGCTCATTTGCATATTTGCATTGCTAATATGCATATTCATTATACTAGTTTTCCTGATTTTTCCAGGCATAAGGGGCTGCTTGACAAAGGATTTTTTTTTTGCTTGCAGAACCGTGTCTACATGGCTTGAGTTCTGCTCTGTACATGCAAATTAGTCTCATGAATATGTACATTAGACCTGTGGATATGCAAATGAGCAGACATTTTGCATTTTTGAGATTGCTTATTTGCATCAAACTATTGGCATTCAGGCTCAGTGTAGACACAGCTGGATAAGAAAAACACTATTTTTAAACACACAAAAATAACTAATAGTATTCTTACTTATTTCTTTTGGAAACAATCTAAAATGTCATTCTTTAAACTCTAAGAACATTTATGTGGTGGGAAAATGTTTGACAGAAGACTTCCAATTCATGTTTCCATTTACAAGTGAAAACCTTTGCTCTTCCTCAAATGTTTAAGGTGATATAATTTGAAACGTATAGCTGCAAATATTTTGAGTTTAAATACAAGTCTTTACATAACAAATCCCTGATATCGTTATGTGCGTAATAATACGTTTGTATAAAAATAAAGCAGGATCATATGATGCTATTTAAGCTTAATAATGTACAATGTTATCAGTATAAAACAGTTTTGCTATTTGGGAAACTAATTAGTTATCTGACAATGTTTAAGCAATTTCTCACCAAACTTGGGAAAACAAGAACCTCTCCGAGTACTGATATAAAGAAAAGACAATACAGTCACTGATGATCATTTAACTTTAAGTCTACCTTTTTAAGATTCTTTTAAGTTTATAAGAGACTGTTAAGGGTTGAAAGATATTTATACAGTAAATACATATGATTTGATAATTTGAAACTGAATTTCAACAGCTTTTGATAGAATTGAAGTGATATTTCAGAAACCGAGCTGAATACAATAAGAATGAGTTAAAACTCTATCTTTAAAGATGTCTGAGAATTTCCCTTATGACGTCAAAAGCAATTTTACTACCCTACTGCATGGCTGTGTCTACACTAGCCCCTTTCTTTGAAGGGGGTATGGTAATCAGCCTGAGCAGGGAATAATAAGGAGGTGCTGCAACAAATTTGCAGCACCTCATTAGGCTAATTCTTGCAGCAGAAACTTTGATGTTGCAAGCATCAAAGCTCCGGCATGCTGTGTAGCTGTGGGCACTTTGAAGTACCCATGCAACTTTGAATGAATATGAGACAAAATATTTGGGGAATGGGAAGAAAACCAGGAATGTTCTGAAAAGTTAACTTACCTCTTAGGAAAGCCCTTTAATAAAAATTTGTATTTCTAAAGGCATAGGATTGAAGCTGCCACTCCTGCCAAAAATATTATCATCTCTGGCATCACCAGTTATTATATGCACATACTGTAATGCATTTAAAGTGCTTCTGTTCAGTGAACAATAAGATTAACAATGACAAATAACATATGCAGAAGAATTTACTCGAAGTATAATTCAGGCCCTGCAGCCTCAAGGCATCTGGACCCGCAGATCTCTGAATGTATATTTTTTCGGTTGGAAAAGGGTGGGGCTCATCAGCCTCTCTGTGGAGACAAACCCCTTGGATGCAGATCAGTGTAAAGTAATGCACATTGGAAAAAATAACCCCAAATATGCATTCAATATGATGGGGCCTAATTTAGCTACAACTAATCAGGAAACAGATCTTGGGCTGATAACCCTGAGGTTATCGTGGCTAATTCTCTGCAAACATCCACACGGTGTGCAGCAGCAGTCAAAGAAGCAAATAGGATGTTAGGAATTATTAAAACAGGGATAGAAAATAAGTCATAGAATATTTTACTGCTCCTTTATAAAACTGTGGTACACCCACGTCTTGAATACTGCATACAGATGCAGTCTCCTCACCTCAAAAAAGATATCTGGGCATTAGGAAAGGTTTAGAAAAGGGCAACTAAAATGATTTGGAGTTTGGAATGGGCCCCATATGAGGAGAGGTTAAAAAGACTGGCACTTTTCAGTTGAAAAAAGAAGAGACTGAGGGGGGATATGGTAAAGGTATATAAAATCATGAGCAGTGTGGAGAGGGGGAATAAAGAAAAATTATTTACTTGTTCCCATAATATAATAACTAGAGGACACCAAATTAAATTAATGGGTAGCAGGTTTAAAACTAATAAAAGAAAGTTCTTTTTCACACAGTGCACAGCCAACCTGTGGAATTCCTTCCCGGAAGAGGCTGTGAAGGCTAGAACTAAAAGAGAGTTCAAAGAAGAGCTAGATAAATTCATGGAAGGTAGGTCTACAAAAGGCTATTAGCCAGGGGGTATGAATGGTGTCCCTGACCTCTGTTTGTCAGAGGCTGTAGATGGATGTCTGGAGATAAGTTGCTTGATCATTGTCTTCAGTCCACCCTCTCTGGAGCACCCGGCACTGGTCACTGTCAGCAGACAGGATGCTGGGCAAGTGGACCTTATGTCTGACCCAGTAATGGCCATTGTTATGTTCTTACGTTCCCTTATGTTATTCTGTATTGGGGATGACCTGATTCTTTAAGCAATCCAAACATGAGACAGAGAAACTAGAGGGGATGAATGTGCCAGTTCTGGTAAAAAATGGCAAATTGCTGAGCTAAAACAAATTCTGGACACTGAAGGATATATCCTGGACATGGAAAGACATGGAAAACTGGCAAAATGGATACTGAAGAACATTTTAAACTAGAAAAGTACTACAGAAAGGTAAAATCTCAGATTTCTCTGGCAACAGAAGACTAAAATGTCTAATGTCAAGGGACTTTCTCTGGGGAAGTACAGGTAAGACTGCGATCTGAATGACCCATTTCAAAGATAGCATGCATATGACTTTTTAGGAAGAAAACGTACTCTTGCAGCCCTTTCTCAGACAATATGCTCAACTTGAAACAAGTGCTGGCTACATAGCTATTTGCTACCTCAGCAATAAAATAGTGAACAATGGCAAGATTGTAACTTACCTTGGCACAATGCTGTATGCAAACACAGTCAGCAAACAGGAGGAAGAAACAGTGTAGTCTCACTTTCAAAGTATGACACCAAGGAGCACATTCAGAAAACAGATGTCTCACTAAAGTCAGAGTGACTCTGCCAGTATGAATTTAACAGTCAAGAAAGCCAAAGCAAGCAAATCAGACTAAATGTGAAGTCAGACAGAGAGTAAACAGCACTGTACTACCACAGTTATCCAGTCTCCTGAAAGATTATCTCAGCAGTAGTGAGATTATGTCTTGTGATTTCCTCACTTATTCTTTGGTTCACTAGTTGAAGTTTCAAATGACCCATGACCATTATGATCCCAAGAGGTAATATGCCATCTCAAGGACACTGAAAACAGCATATCACTTTATTTTCCTAAACCACGTCAACTCTATAAAAGAAACCCACAGTATTCCACATATTTAAACATTGCATTGTCACCATTGTAAATCAGAGGGCTTCATTTTGCTCTAATTTACATTCCATTGACCTTAATGAAATGATATCAATGTGAAACTGAACTAAGAAAGAACAGAAGTAGGCCCATATTGTTTTCTAGGGGCAACTTTTTCTTTCATGCATGTTTGAATATGTGAACATATGGTAACTTGTAATCATTAGTTTACTCAAAGGTAAGGTTAAGAACAGAATGGCTCTTGCTGTAAAGTTGGAATTCCTGGTATGTGTTATGTACCTACTAGCTGAATGGTATAATTTCCAAAATGAATTTTCCTAAAATATTGTACTGTAATTTCCTATCATAATAACTTAATTTCTTGTTTTGATTCACAATTTAAGAACATCAAAAGCTAAGACATGTATCCTGCAGTGGACTCCATGCTGGTGGACTCCTATGCCCATAACGAGCCACCTCAGACTCAACAGGTATTTGCCCAGCAGAGGCACATTTCAAGATTGTGGCCTAGTTTTGTAATGCTGCCAATACAGACTATTGGGTGTTGTTGAATAGCTCAAGCAATTTCTTTTGTAGCTAGGCTGTTATAGGTCATCTAATACTGGGGACTACAATTCCCAGAAACTCTCCAAAATATCTCTCCCTATATTCCATCTCCTAAAACGACTAAACCTTGCTATGCTGTGAGTTACTAACACCCATTTTAAAGGGCCCAGTGTGCTCTGTGACAATTAAAATATATATTTTTTAAAATCTACTGCTTTAGCAGACAGACAATTTAATGATGGACTGCAAGGACTTTTTCCTCTTTCTTCTCTTGGTTCTCTTGATACTTTCAGAAGCTTCTCTAAATTCCTGCAGAACTAATAGTATTTTTATCATCAATGGATCCAAAACTCACCAGGACATATCTATCATCTCTGATAGTCATCCTTCTACTTTGGTGGAATCCAATGTATGTGGCGATAAAACGTATATGGTGACCAGTATCAGAGGGGTAGTCATGTTAATGTGTAGCTGCAAAAACAAGAAGTCCTGTGACACCTTATAGACTAACTTCTTCTTTTGGAGCATAAGTTTTCATGGGCAAAGACCCACTTTGTCAGATGCATGGGTCTTTGCCCCTGAAAGCTTATGCTCCAAAAATTTGTTAGTCTATAAAGTGCCAGAGTACTTCTCATTGGCTTTAATGAAATTTACAGAGTTTGAGAAAATCCATTGGCATATGGTTCCAAATTAGAGAATTATAACCTGTCTCTTAACCAGCGTCAAATGTTTTAAGCTGTTCTCCTATCAGGGTTGATTCAGAAGGCCATTGTTGCCAGCCACCCAGTAAATCTAAATACAGGGAATGGAGAGCAAATGATGTATTGTCCACAAAAAGGGTACCTTTGCAAGCTGCTCCACACTGCATGTGTGCTTATATACAGTAGCTTCTACTGAGGTCCTGATTTAGGGGTCTGCAACTCAGGCAACTGACAAGGGTGCTAAGATTTTGGGGAGGAGTACCCGGGTGTTGTTTTTGTTGTTAGAAACAACAGGAAAAATAGAATGTTTAATGTAAAATGTTTCAGGTATTTCATGTATGGATTTTTTTTTCACTAGTCTCCTAGAATGTTCTTAGCCATTGTAGAATCTCATGGACACTTTTGAGAATTGCATTTTCCTTGAATCATCTAGAATGGTGTCAGTCATACCCACACGAGTACAGAAATGGTAGGGTATCACTAATCAGTCCATGTGATATAAGAATGAAGTGAAATGAGAGTCCAGCTGCAATACTGTGAACCGTGTTTTACAGTATAGGTATGAAAGTGTACTTGTGTTTTATGACTTGAAGAGTGGAAGTAGTGAATGATAAAGGACATATTTAATTAGATGCCAGAGATAGAGTAAACCACTATCTGCACAACAATATAAAAGAAATACTGTTATTTCTTTTGCCATGCTTACCACATGTTTGATTACTTTCTAAGATAACAGAACACAGATTTTTTGCTTTTCCTAATATTATCTGTTTTCCACCACAGAAAATAAAAGATAGCCCTGAAGAAGCCTTCAGGGGCTCAATATAGGAAGCAAAAAGCTCAGTTGCAATCTACTTTACAGTGGCCGGGTCTACATTAGCCAAAAACTTCAAAATGGCCATGCAAATGGCCATTTTGAAGTTTACTAATGAAGTGCTGAAATACATATTCAGTGCCTCATTAGCATGCGGCCGGCCGCAGCACTTCAAAGTCCCAGAAGACACTGAGGTGTGAAGTGTAAATGATCGACGTTCTATTATTAAGAAATTAGCAGATTTACCTGAAGCTAAGGAATGGAAATATGAGGAAAGTTATGGAGTATCATTCAGTTTCCCTAACAGCATAAAGGAGAAGGATGATAGAGAGGAAAGTGGCTAACATGAAAAGGAGAGTAGTTACAAAGAAAAATTTGGTTTCTATGAAAAGAAGAGAAATGATAATTGAAAATCAGCTTTGCATGATGACAGAAACACCAGTGAGAAAAATGGCACACTACAAATTGACAGTGTGGGCAGAATCGCGGGTGATGAAACCCCCCGCTGACCCCGCACGAGCAATCCGTTCGGATCCCCACAGGGCCTCAGACGAGGGCACAGAGGAGCCGGCAGAAAGCCCGCCCAAGGGCCGCTCCGCTCCTCCGCAGACCAACCCCACCCACCTCCGGCAGGGGGCCTAAGACTCAACGCCAGAGACCGGGGAAGAAGCTGACCACTGGCAGGGTAGGAACTGGCAAGGGATTGCTTGTGACGAGGGTAAAGCACGAAGAGGAAGGTTATAATAAACAACAATTATCTTTATTAACGCCAACGATAATTAACAGGTCAACAATATAATAATTAAACTACTACTTTATAACTACCACTCTATATGCTATCTTATTTACCTAGGTTTTAACTTACAATGAGTATAGTTAAGGGTCCCATTGATGAAGCCACTTTGAGACTTCCCTTGCTAAATACAAGGACAAAAAGTTTAATGAGCCCTTTTGCCTTCTCCGAGCAATAAGGGGGGGTTTAATTTGCCCCCCTCAATTACCCTGGGTAACTGGGTAGGTTACCCTATTGGATACCTCGCGGTCCAGCCGAACAAGGCTCCCTTCCCACTGGCTTATTCAGTGGGGCTTGGAGAAAAAAGGGGAAAAGGAGAGAAGTAGGAAAAAAGAGGTAAAAGGGAATATAACTATGGGGATTTAACTTAACAAGTTTAACTATGGGCTTTGTTAAACAAATGTGCGGTCCAGATAATGGTTTTTTGTTAGATTTAAGCTCACGAAGCCTGGTTTAAAAGTCAGAAAGTTAGTATTCCGGGATGTGGGGTTTTACGTGTCCGTGTGGTCCGTTGGTCGAGTCCGGTAGTCACGTCCGGTAGTGGAAGGCTGAGGCGGTGACAGCGAGGGCGGTGGTGCTGCGTGGGTCGCAGACCTTGAGCCTCAGTTGGAATGGGCGCAGTACCCCACCCTATTGATGGGGCCAGTTCGTCCCACTCCACGTCCGCTCTCAGCCTGTTGTTGGCGGCGAGATCGAAGGTGCCGCAGTGATTTATGTGGCAGACCCTGGGTGCTAAGGGGTGAGGGCGCAGTATCCCACCCTAAAGGTGGGACCAGTTCGACCCTCACCTAAATTTACCTCAGGGTTATCTGCCTAAGCTCTTTTAGAGAGGGTTATTTCAAGAGTGATTTCAAGCAAAATGCCTCAGCAGAGCGGACTCTGCTGGGCGGCTGCAGAACTGCAGGCTCTGGAGACAGGAGCTTTTCGCAAATCAGGAGCTCTTCACAAAGTCTTCTGAAGCAGCTGGCAGGCTGGGTGAATGGGAACGGACTAACCCCCGAGCGCTGCGGGGCGCCGCCTTATATTTCCTGTACTCATGAATATTTATGATTACATTAGCATACGAAAGTTCTGAGGGGCCTGTTTTCAATCAGGTCCCTCTCCAGGAGCTGCCTTACCTTTGACCAATGAGGGACCTGGATTTTGAAATTTATGATTTGAAATGTCTGTGAGTTCAGGTTACCGGTAAAACCAACCGACACAGAGTGACCGTTACTGGGGCTGCTAACTGGCAGCCTATGTACCTTTTAGAGTCTACCTGCCCCTGTGATGATATTAATGGCCCAAGGCTTGTTTCCCCTGGCCCACAGGGACGATTATGCCCAAGGGGTGAAAAATCCCTGACACAAATCTATACATCAAATCCTGCTTTTTGACCAGCAGTCTTAAACTCTGCTGATATTAACACTTGGGAATGGGCTGGACAAAATCAAGGCTATGACTTTTCCAGAAAATGAACAGAAGCAGCCCTTCTCAAAGTCACACTATGGAAAGAGTGCTCAAGAATGGTGAGAAGCTGAATTACCATTAGTTGCTTACTCAAATTCAACTGACAGAGTATTTTGGTTTTGTTGCAAGCTATTTGAGAAGAATGCAAAATAGTTGTTTGTGTTTGCCAGGAACAGTTCCTGGCATAACATAGCTGATGCTCTTAAGCAGGGGTCAGAACCCACCCCCCACCCCCACCTCAGCACAGTTGCCAAGAGTGCCATACAAGCAAATTCTCATCAGCACATGAAGTGGGAGTTCAGCCCCACCCATCCTCCCCCATGCAGCTGGGAGACTGCTCATAGCCACGCTACTTGTGGATTAAAAAAAGACCACCTAATGTCACCATCTACCACCTAAATGGTAAAGCTCTGCATCTTTATTTATTAATGAAGGTGTTGTAAGTAGGACTATTAATGACTTTAAAAAGTATCACCAGCACTCAGACCATACATAGAGGTAAAAAGGTCAAACTTCAGCACTCTTCCTCTGAAAGGTTTGCTGATCCCTGCCCAAATGCAACATAAAAAAATCACCAGCCATTCTGTGACTTACTCCAAACGAATGGAGCTGGCTTAAGCTGAATAAATACAAAAAAACCAAAAAACAGTGCATTATGAGTGGAGGACCGTAGCATTGGAAGAACATGCTCCAGCCTCTCAGCTCAATGACTCTCTTCCTTGAAGGCAGATTTTGACTTTCCAAGGCTCATGGGCTAAATTGTTCACTAAAAAGAATGGTAATTTCTTCAGTTTGGTATAGCTGTTTGAGAAATATGAGCACCTACATGGAGTAGCTGTGGACCATGACTGTGGCAAAATAATTCAAAATGCCTTGATTGACTTTATGGTAAGGAGTGTACTTGATAATATATTAATGCACTGAACAAAGTAAATGGGCTAACTTCATACTGTAATAATGTACTGTACTCCTGACATGAGTAGCAGTGAAAACATGTTATTTACAGTGAGCTTTGTTGATGACAAAGATGGTTGTATCCAAGTAAAGGAACACTGTGGCCATTTCTACGCAGACCACTGTCTTCGAAAGTGGCGTACTGATACATTGCCCAAAATATGCTAATGACGCATGGATGCAAATTCCCCATGCCTCATTAGCATAAGGTCACATGATTTTGGAGTCTGGAAGATCGTTCTTCCTGACTCCAAAATGCCGTTTAGAAGCGTGGCCCCTGGATGGTCTTCCAGAAGTAAGTCCTTCTTCCAGAGGCCCCTTCCTCCCAAAAATTTGTCCTTCCCAAAAAGTCCTTCTTCCATGGGGAATTTCCATCTGTGCCTCATTAGCATATTTCAAGCCGTGATTAGCATGCCACTTTCAAAGAAAGTGGCCTGTGTAGAAACGGCCTATCTGTTTCCAATATTTGGATGACTCTACAGAAAAAGTCCTAACAGAGCTGTTTAAGAATGTTTTGAATGACAATAAAGTAAAACTTCAGGACTGTCACAGCCAAGACGAAAGCAATAGCACAAACATCGGGGGAAGAAACAGTGGCATCCAGGCAAGAATCCTAGCACTGAACCCAAGAGCTTTCTTTGTACCTTCTGTCTGTCTTTCCCTCGTGCTGGTTGTGCAGCATCATCTTCTTCAGTGTCTCTCTTTGAGTATTGCAAAGGACATACGTCCTGTTTTCAGCATAAACTACTATGTAGAGGATCCTCACGGACAAAGTTACAGATCAGACTGTGAAGCCTCTAGGTGACACTCACTGGGAGAGTTTCACTGACAGCTTATGACCAGGGAGGTATCAACTGACTGAGGTTTACAATGCCCTGTTTGAACTGGCACAGTTAAGAAAGCTGAGGCTGGAATCCAACACGAGGCACAGCCTGGCAAGCCAGCTCACTGCTTTCAAATTTCTGGTCTCTGTTGTGGTTTCGTGCTATATCCTGTTCCAAGTGAATGTTGTAAGCTAGGCATTATAAACTCAGTCAACAGACTTCCCAGCTTCTGCCTTGATTGTATTGCGGCCTACAGCGATAACCAATTAGAAGATGCCATCACAGCTATGAAAGAAATGGCAGAAAACATAGGAGTTGAGCTTGTCTTCAAGGAAACTTATATATTTTGCTTGTTCATTGACAATATTTGCGAGTGCATAAAAGAAGTTTGGAGAAATGAAGCACCATGAAAAGTCATGGTAAGGGGTGTTGAATGGCATTACTAAGTTGCCAGTGGACAGTAAAATGCTCTTGAACAATTAGTAGCTGGAGATGGTGGGATAATCTGCTGCAAACCTTTAAATGGTGCAATATGCTACTTGATTGGCTGGTGTCTTAGCGGGCAGAATGACAGGTCTGCCTATCATCTGCTCACCTCTGTTAGCTGGTGGCCGGGTAATGTGCGGTGAGGTATTCCCCTGGGTCCTAAACAACCCAGGTTTTTTTTAGTGTTAGAGCAGGGAGCTCCTAGCACTTTCACCTATGGCCAGGCTGTGGTAACCAAACGGTTAAAGTTCTTTTTATTGTGCCGGCTGTGTTGCAGTGACAAAGAGTCACAGCAGTCAGGCTTAGATCTTAACTAGTTACAAGTTTATTTAAGCTACAGTTATAAGCGTGTGGTTACAAAAGGCTATTGTCTACTTCTTCTATGCTAGCAAAGTACAGGTGTTAACAAGTTACGTTACAATCCAATACAAAGATATCCGTTACCATCTAACACAATGATATCTTGATACAACGACATCTAATTACAGAGCTCTAATTCTTTAACTGTGCACAAAAAAAAAAGGAGACCTTGCATGGGTATATCTTACCCTCTCTGCGTCTCTCGATACCAGTGTAGCCAAGCTGGATCGGTCACTCAATTCCGCAGAAAGACGAATATGAGGTTGGGCGTCCCCATTTGCGGACCTCGGGAGGCAATCACCTGACCCAACCAGCAGGTAGTTGGTGGAAATGCACTCAGAGTTAGAGTTCTGCTGGGCCCACCTTTATACCCCCTTAGGTCACGTATTCTCTTTCTTATCTATGGTGCCAGATCGTACTGGCCTGTCTTTTGTGACGCCAGTTTGTTACAAGGGCAATTCTTACTTAATTTGCACTTGTAAGACAGGAGATAAGCAATTTAGGAGTACAGGACATTCTTTTGTGTGGGCGGAGACTTCCTCTTCTGGGATGGCTGTGTGGTCATCATATCCATCAATGCCAGCTGGGGTGATTTCCTGAGGTCCCCCCCCTTGTTGACAGTTTGGCCTGTTAGCCTTTTATCTGTATTTTCTGTTCCTCGGGGTCACGATGAGCTAGCACATCTGGGCCTCAATGAGAGGCATCAAAGACTGTGCTGTCAGCAGCCGTTTCCGTGCCCTGTGTGCTTGTGAGGCTCCTCAGTGGTGGGAGGGGGCAGCGAGCAAGCTGGCCTGTAAGGGGGAGACTTTGTCTGGCTACAACCTCAGTCTCCTTCCCAGAGATATGCTTCTGGTAGGAGAACAAGATTTTAAGGACCTCTACATTCCCACAAGCATATGGGCTGAGATTCTAAGTAGATTTTATCTGGGCTCAATCAAGAAGATTGGAAAAAAAGCAGATACAGACATTGATATATACATAGATATATTGTTTTGAGTGAGTTTTTGCACAATTTTCATGTAAAGCTAATGAATAGAAGATATATTGGCACATTATACTTTTTTACAATATTTGGTTTTGGGTCGATACTGTCAAATTTGAAATGAATAGATGATGATGAATCATCCAAATAAAAGGCTATGTAAAAATTATGTTTCAGTCACATTAAAATTACTACACAAAGCAGCAAAAGCCACAGAGCTCCTGACACACCTCCCATAACTCTTGCTTCTGTGAAAATAAGTCAGTGATATGGGCTGTATGGAGTGTTAACCTTAAACTGGAATTCCCTGGCTTCTGTGGTTTGATGGCTTAGCTGTAACATTATTCAAAAGTAGCATTTCTTTTACAATATTTACAATATTTCTTAAGTTATAAAATGTGTTGTTGGCTGGAGAAAGAAGAACACTCTGTTAAATATATATTTCCTTCTTATATAAGCTAAGAAAACTTCTGCTCATACATGTGTTTTGTTATGTGTTCTGCTTATTTGATGACCTTTACTGCGACAGAAACATTCTGTGGGTGTGTCTGGACAGCAAAGTTATTTTGGAGTAACAGCTGCTGTTCTGAAATAACTTTGTGAGTGCCTACATAGCAGAAATAATTTCAAAATAGTAGATGGATTTTTTTGATTTCTCTAAACCTTGTTCTAAGAGGAATAACATCTATTCCAAAATAGATATTTCAAACCAGGGGCTATGTAGACAGGGAATAGGGGCTCTTGCAAAACAGAGGGACTCCAGCCTTGGCTCAGGGTGACCTTAAATGCAATTCAGCATTGAAATAGCTGAGTATCATTTTGATGCGTGTTTTTTGTGTGCAGACCCACTATTTCAAAATAAGCTCTTCTGGAAAAATCTCTTCCGGAATAGATTATTCCAAAATAACACTGCTGTGTAGACATAGTCTAAGTGGGAAAATAGAAGCATGATAAGAAAAGTACTAAACGATGCAAACAAATGATCATTCCTTGGAGACAAGAGAAATAGAAAAAAAACCCTAAAAGATAGGTGAATGCAAATTCCTAATGTAGATGCAAATTATATTCAGTATCAGAAGTTTACATAACATTAAAGATAGAATGTGGCAAACTACAGTCAGCAGACACATTAACTGATGAAGTTAGCTTCTTTTTGTCAGCAAATTATCTGTGATTATACTTAAATTTTATAAATGGGTCCATTACTTCAAATGCACAGTATGCACAGTGGGATATTGTGAATGTATTTCAGGCTAGGGATTGCTGTAAAATGATTTTGCCATGGCACATACTTAAAATTCACAATTCGCAATGCTTGACATTTTCACCTAAGTCACGAACTTCCAGGATAGCCACATACAGACATCTAACAAATGTTTGTGCAAATATATATTCACAATGTTTCCTTATTATATAAATATAACTCCAATCAAAAATTCACTTGTTTAAATGCTTACAGCAAGTAAATGAAAGAGTTGCACGTATTCAAATGAATCAGATTTTATTCCAATGACTACTCAAATATTTTCTTGCATAGTTCATCAAGGTTCACTAAAATATTAATTTTATCTAAAAATGTACCATAATCAAAATAATTTATACCAGATTGATTAGAAAATTAATTGCTGAATGACCTCCACTATAAAGAATGAAAGAATATGATGGATTCATCTAGAGATTTCTCAAAGATAAAGAATAGAGGTAGAAAACTACCAAAGAAGAGAGATTTAAAGATGAACGAAAGCCTGATCTGTAACTAAACAAAAGCAGCAGGAGAAGTCAAGAATGGGAACTCTTCAGACAAAGAAGAAAAGAAAGGAAGAAAAGAAAGAATCATTTTCACCTGAGAGTGACTAGGATTGTGGAATGCATGTAGCAAAGTAGATGATTCTGGAGCTACTAAGAGTTTGTGCCTTTTATGGACAGTAATGAACAATCAGAAATGAGAAGGAGCTGTTTCAGATTCTGTTCTGGCTTCTGAGTTGCGTCTGTGTCTAATGGAAATATTGCTGGTCCTAAGATGTTTATCAGTGTATGATAACAGTTTAGAGGAAAGTACTATTATTTCAAACAGCAGAAGTAAAATTGTGGATTGAAAGGAATCACATAATTAGATTCAACTTTCATCTGGAAAATCTGCCTAGCTCCTTGTGGGTACCCCTCAAAACCTCATTGTACTGTCTCTGGAGGTACACCAAACACCAAGGGGCTACAATATTATTGTATCTCACCAAAGACTCAGTTCTGCAAACACTCACAAAACCAGTATTTAGTCACATGAGATGTACCACTGAGTTTGATGGAACTAATCAGATGAGAAAGGACTCCTTGGGTAAGTGTATATGGAATTAGAAACCACTGGGCAGTGCATCTATAAAGCGGTATTTATTGCAAGGATGTCATTTCTTTAAACAATGATGTCATTCATTCCTATGTACCTGTAGTCATGGATGGCATATATCGTTCATCAACAGAGGGAATGGAAGGCCCTGAGAAATAGAGATGAGATACTGAAGAATTAAATTCCCAGAGAAGAGTTTGGGTTTTTTTGTGAAGTTTGGAATATTTCCTTTAATCCAAGGAAAGCGGTATGACAGGAAACGATCAACCAATTCTGTCATTCAAGGAAAGGAAATTGATGCATAAGCAGTCCTGCACTATCTGAATTATCTTACGTTGAATGAATCCAATATTCACTTTGACTGTTCCATTCAGGACTTAGTGTGGTATCAAACTGACACCCAACATATTTTTGGTACTATCAGTTTATCAGTTCCAACTATATGCTGATTTCCCTGCCAAGAGCCAATTGTTATTATAACTTGCTCTGCTTTGATGTTACTCCTATGTTTAAGAATTATTCCTATCTATATTCTTAAGCGAAATATATGGTTTTAAACAACCTGAAATAAGATATATTCAGGAAATAGTGATATATGGTTGTAAACAATCTGCCCTTTCTTAAGCATTAAGATATATTCAGGAAACCATTATATTAGCTATTTAAGGGTTAAAAGTTTTTCAGTTTGATAAAGTCTGAAAACAAGACAATATATTACAAACAGCTAAAGACAGCGAACAGAAATTAGAGAAACTTTAACATTCTTAGGATTTATCATTTATTTGTGTAACCTTATGCATTTCAGGAGTGATCCAGAGACTAAAAAAGTGGCAACATAATACTACTATTTAAAAATAAAATCATAGATTAATACCAGAAAATGAGAGACCATTCAATTTAACATCACGTGGGGGAGTCTTTTAAACTATTTTAAGTGACTCCAGCTCTTCTATTTATAGAAACTACTTGGATGTTGGTACTACAAATAAGATTTCTAAGCTTTCAGATAATAGACAAATCTCAAAGAATAGTAAATAATGAGGAACAACATGGTGAAATTAAAAAAAAAGAAGGATGAAAAAACCCTTAGATATTTAAAATACCTCAGCTAATGGATGGGGAAGGGACTTCAGATTAGATAACAAAAAGTCTTCTGATCAAAAGCAGACAAAGAAAATGAAAGCAGGATGATGTCGTTTTGCAGCAGTTGCAGAAAAAAACGCTCTCACACTTTCAGTCTTTTGTTTTTAAAGCTAATGTGAAAAGGGAAAACTGACCCATAGATAGGCCAGCTTGCTATAAAAATGCAATGTACTATAAATAAGCAACAGGTAACTATAACCCTAGGAAAAATTGCCATGATATTAAAGTGGGGTTTGAATAAGTGAAGAATAATTAATTTCTTTCTATGCATTTTTTATAATTTCCTCTTAAGTCCTGACAGTTCACTTTTGCAGTCTATCATGTCATTGCAGAGCCATCTGTGCATCAACTGAGTTGGAACACGATGGACACATTCATAGTACTCAACAGCTGACAGGCTACCACCTTCACTTGCATGATGGATTTGTATTGGAGTAATAGACAAAAATGTACATTTCAAGAGATATAGAAAGTTTCTTCTTGATCAGCCTGAATATTACAAATACATTTTTTTTGCCTCTGTAAAGGAAGTTGCATCAGCCTCCATATTTTATGCATATTGTCCAGAGGAGCTTTTTCTCTTGCCAAAATATAGAATAGCTTTATAAATTTTAAGACCAAAAGGGACCATTATGATAATTGAGTGTGTCCTCCTGCATAACATAGGCCACAGATTTCATTCAGTGGTTCCTGCAACTAGCCCAACACCTTGGGCTGGAATTAGAGCATATCATTTAGAAAGATGTCCAACTTTGATGTAAAAAATCCAAGTGATGGAGAATTTACTGTATCCATGCATAATCTGTTCCAAAGGTTAATTATCTTTATGTTAGTGGCCAGGACATCACAGGTCTACTTTTTTGGAAAGAATAGTTGTAAAAACAATATTAATATATGAATAAACTTTAACAAATAACTTGGAATAGCTGCTTATTTTATATATTAAGAGGCTCCATTTCCTTTATTGTACAAATACTGAGGTTCCATGTCTGACACAGATTCTTAAGTAGATAAATAACCACCTGCAAAACATGCTATTGTTAAAACAAATTAAGGCCTGTGGTTCAATTCATCTCTAAATGCAACATAGAACCAAGAATATACAAAAACCACTTATAGCACCTGAATGTTCATGTACAAGCTTTGATTTTGGCTGATAGGAGAGGGTGCATGCCATCTATCAGAGGAAAGCTTTCAGATCACTAACATCTTCATAAGAATTTAAATGAACCATGGCAGATTTTTTTAAAGACAGTATTAGCATCTCAACAGTGTGCTAACAAACCCAAGTGAGAAGCTCAATAGACGGAAGGAACACTTTGAAGAGCTAGTGAACCGCCCTGCCCACATCCAGCCTCTCAAGTTACCATCTGCAAATTAACAACAGCAGACCTACAAAAGAAGAAATCAGAAGAGCCATTGCCCAGAAGAAAAACAGAAAAGCACCTGTACATCCCTGCAGAAGCAATCAAGCCAGGTAGTGAGACACCAGAAAATATGATGTATAATCTATTTGGGAAATTTTGGGACAATGAAGAGATCCACAAGACTGGACACATGGCTACCTTATGAGGCTTTCAAAGAAAGGCAACCTGAAGGAATGCAAGAACTGGAGGGGCATCATGTTACTGTCTATTCCAGGAAAAGTGTTCTATTGGATTCTCTTGGGGAGAATGAAGACAGAAATTGGTAGACAGCTCAGGGAAGAACAGGCCAGCCTCCAAAGCGAGAGATCCTGTACTGACCAAATAACATCTTTCAGAGTGATCATAGAACAGTCATCCCCACCCCCACTCACAGTACGTAACCTTCATAGACTTTGAAAAATCCTTTAACAGCATTGAAGAAACACTTTGTGGAAACTACTGCAACACCGTGGCATCCCATCCAAACTTATCAACTTGATTCGTTCAACATATGAACTCTCAACATGCAAAGTTGTTCACAATGGTGTCTTGACAGAATCTGTCAGAGTGTGTCGGGAGTGTGACAAGGGTGCCTATTATCATCTTTCCTGTTCTTGATCACAATGCACTGGATTATGAGCAGGACAACAGATGGCCATCAACAAAGCATTCAGTGCACACATTTCAAACAGCTAGGGGACATTGATTTTGCTGATCATGTTGCCCTTCTTTCACACCAATATGAAAGGATGCAAGAAAAGGGTCACAACACTAGATAAAACTGCCTCAGTGACTGGACTGAACGTTAACAAGGGGAAGACCAAGACAATGAGGATCAATCAGTCCAATAACCATACCATAACACTTCCACCTGGAAGATGTGAAGCATTCACCTACTTGGGGAGTATTATGGGCACAGATGGAAGAACAGATAATGATATCAATGCCAGAATAGGGAAAGCAACAGCTTCATTAAAGAGTTTCTGTCCCATATAGAGTTCACAAATAATATCTGCAAAGATGAAACTGTGGATCTTCAACACAAATGTGAACAGTGTGCTCTTGTATGGATGCAAGACCTGACACAATAACAAGTCTTCAAATCACAAGCTACAGACATTCATAAACAGATGCCTGAGGTACACCCTTCACATCAAATGGCAAGACTTTGTCAAAAATTAGGAGCTTTGAAACAGAGCAGGACAAGAACCAATTGACATTGAAATCAAGAGAAGAAAGTGGGGATGGCTAGGCCACACTCTCAGGCAACCATCATCCAGCATAATCCATCAAGCTTTCACATGGAACCCACATGGAAGCACGCGAAAGAGAAAGGACTTGGACAACATGGAGCAGATCTACTGACACTGAAGAACAACAACAGGGGTACTCCTGGTGCCAGCTAGAAGTTTTATCCCAAGACAGAGTGAAGTGGAGGAGATGTGTAGATGACCTATGCTCCACACGGAGTACAAGGGTTAAGTAGTAGTACTAGTAGTAGTAGTGTCTCCAAAGTATGGAATTTTTGCTCTTAATTTAAATGGGGCTCAAATTTTATCATGACTGCTTTCAAAAAGACTTGTATCACCTTAATGGTTTTATATTTAAAATTCACAGGAAGTGAGGGACATGGGAATCCTGTCATCTGAAAATAGTTACAAATGTATGTCAGTGTTGGTATCTCAGATTTCACCCAGTTGGAATATCTCAGTACTCAATTTCCTGCTTCCATGTTTCCTAGAATATGTTTTTAAAACCTAAAGACATTCTAGGTATATGAAAATTAAAAGAATGTTTTGCCCTTCTCTTCATGTTCAGGGTATTGTTTTTCCCCACACCCTTCAAGCATCTCTGTCAGCAGCTTTTTCAACTATCTCTTGAACAAATTGATTTTGCTAGCTTTCCTGGTCCTTCTTTGTAATCTTTTCAATATGTATATCTTCCTTTGGGTGAAATACAGTAGTTTTGTGTTAAATGCCTATCTGCTCCTAATTTCCTAGTCCATGCACTATGTCATCTTGTTTTGGTGGTGGGAAAAGTTTGTTGAGATCAATTGTATCTGTCGTCTTCATATACTGAAAAACATCAATTAGATCACCACAAAGTCTCCTCTTTCCTAGTGAGAACAACCCTAATTTCCTCAACCATTGCTGTTACTTAAATCTTGAGTCTTAGTGAGTATCATGGTTTTGTCATTTGTCACACATTTTTAGCTCCCATCATGAAATCACATGGTGGATCTGGGCTTGCACATAGCTGCCAAAACAACAGGCATATTGAAATAGTAAAGAAGCAATCTACAAGCCTTCTGGCAACATTTGGTAGGTTTGCTAGTTCCCACCATCTTGAATTTCATAGAAGTATCACAAATTGAGTCTTGATGTAATCTCACATAAAATGTAGTAACATTGTCCTCTGAAAAGTGACTCTCTGAAAATGGCAACATGGTGTTCTGCTTATTCTCTCTCAATAGCTTCCAGAACAAATGTGATCAATCAACAAGTCATACAATATTTATCTTAACTACTATCTGTGCAAACTCCCCCCTGGATCTGCAAGTCACACTGTGGTTTTATAAGCCTCTTTTCATTACCATTAAAAAAAAAAGATTCTGGAATCAGATCCTATTTAAAAAATGTGCCAGAGAATAATCTACTTCATCCTTCCACAGTTAGGTTGGCTCTACAGTGATAACCAAATTTGTAAAAACTTATTTTCCCCACTCAAATCTGAAGAGGAGACTCAACATGATGTAGAATTCACCAGCTGGTCAAACCAAAAAAAAAAAAAAAAACAGACTGACTGCTTTGCTATTAATGAGAGTCACTTGGATATGAAAGTCATTAAAAGCGCCGAGTGTGACAGTAGTTGTGAACTACTAAGGAAAAAATTAACATTAAGTTAAAGTCCAAATAAAAGATTGGAACAATAAAAGCCAAATTTGGATCCTAATTGTCAGTGCGGGCAGAGTTGCGGGAAAAAACCCCCGCTGACCCCGCACCAGCGTCCCGTTCAGATCCCCCCGGGGCCTCGGACGAGGGCAACGAAGAGACGGCAGAAGCCCGCCGACAGGCAAAGGCCACTCCGCTCCTCTGCAGGCCAACCCCACCCACCTCCGGCAGGGGGCCTAGAGACTAGCGCTGTATTAGAGGGGGAAGGCTGGAGGGAAGCTAATTCCCGGCGGGAAGGAAGCTGACTCGCTCGCTAAAAGCAAGGGTGAGACGAGAAGAGGAAGACAAATCAAATGATAACTGTTTTTATTAACAAAAGCAACAACATACAAACAAACAACACAGCATATAAACTAAACTCATACAACTATTCATTATAACATTAGAAGAATTATGAACAACCAACTTTACTAAACCTATTGATCCTAAAGAATATATTGTTTAAACACTTACACTCACTAACAACAGGAGTTCCATGAAGGGAGTCTATGTGAGGGTTTTCTTACAGAACAGAGAGAGTGAAATAGTTAAGAGAGAGTTCCAAGGATTTTTTGAGGTAAATATTTCTCCGAGCTAGGGAAAGCAGATTAGCCTTATCCCCTGTATGCCCCAGATGGTTAGATAAACCACCCTATTGGAGACCTCGAGGTCCAGCCTACCAACGCCTCCTCCCGACTGGGTTAATAAATGACAAATTTATCCAGCGGGGATTGGAGAGAGGAGGGTCCCTGAAGTTGGGAAAGAGAGACAAGGGGATAGAAAGGTTAGGCCTGTACATAAACAATCATAACAATAATTAACAATTAGCTACTTAAACTCTAACTATGGGCCTATTAATCAATAGTGCAGCCTGGAGCGAACAATCTCAGCTCCGGGTTACAGCCCTTAATTGGTCCAGTAGAACCGTGGCTTGATCTACAATCTTTACGAGATTAGTATAAAGTTCTGGTGACAGTGTCCCAGGTTGTACCCAGGGCTTAGAGGGGTTTTACGTGTCTCGGAGTGATGGTCCAGTCAGGTTTTTTGGTCGTATCCGGTATCAAATCAGGCATAGAGGTCGTGTCCAAGTGTCCAATCGGGTGTAGATATGTCACGGAGCGGTGGTGCTGCTCTGGGAAGGCAAGATGGCGGCCTCTGGGTTAGGCAACCGAGCGTGCAGTACCTGCTAAAGCAGGCCAGTTCAGCACTCGGCTGCCGCTCCACAGAGGCCCCCTGGGTTTGGCTTGTCGGGTACGCAGTACCTCACCTTCTAAGGTGAGGCCAGTTCGCCACCCGACTGCCTTGCCCTTGGCCTAACAGCTCTTTTTATTTAAGGACCGGGGCTGACACTAGGCCAGTCAGGAGTTCTTAGTGAGGCAGGAGCTCTTCGCAAAGGCAGCAGCTCTTTGCAAAGGCAGGAGCTCTTCACAAAGGCAGGAGCTCTTCGCAAAGGTTTTCATCCGCAGCTAGACCCCCCAGACTGACCCCGAGGGCTGCGCTGCGCCGCCTTATATCTGGTGTTCTTATGTTTATTCATGATTTTATTTAAATATTCATGAGTTTGCCCCTAGTTTTCAATCAGGTCCTTCAAGTTATAGACACTTCTGGAAGGTTTTTACCAGCATCCAATCAGAGGCTTAGTTTTAAAGCGTGTGTGAGTTCAGGGTTACCAGGGAGACCAACTGACTCAAAGAGACCATTGCAAGGGGCTGCTAAAGGCAGCCTATGGGGTTTTTGATTTATACCTGTGCCCGCAGTGTTGTTAACTGGCAAAAGGCCTGTTTCCCCTGACCCACGGGGGCGATAATGCCCGAAGGATGGAAAAATCCCTGACACTAATGAGCTAAAGGATGACTTTGAAGGAGAATACAAAGTGGGATTTGAAGGGCCTTTGAGGCAATTACATTCGTAGTAATGAAGAAATCTCACATATATTAGATGTGAAATATTCAAGCAAGTGATACAAAATTTTGGGTGGGAAGAAGCTACTGGAAGGTGTAAGCAAGCAAGGAAAATGTGGACCAGCAACAACACAAGAACATTACAGGAAATGTATAAATAAGATAAAAATGTGGAGAAAACTAAATTAGTAAATGCACTGTGGAAAAAAAGGAAAGAAATCACAAAGATTGGACAAGCAAAAGTTTTGAAAAGAGACAGCTCAACAACTAGAGGCAGCATCAAGAAAAACTATGAAAACAATATACAAAATGGTAAGTTGTATGGAAACACTGTCAAGCCAACACTGCCGAGCCAAAACTGCAAGTAAACTGAGAACAAATGCCAATGAAGTGGTGAACGTGTGGAAAAAGCATTTTGACAAAGAGTTCAATTGCTAGACCCTTTAATTCATTCAGATGCAAGAATTCTAGACATGCTAAATGACCAGTGCAGCCTGTAAGGCAGAATGAACATCAGCACAATACCACCATCAGAAGAAAAATGAAAAGTGAAGTGAAGCAATTTAAAATGGAAAAATGTCAGGAATAGACAATAAAACAGCTAAGCTACTAAAAGATAGTGGGACAAGTCCTATAAAAGCACTGGAAAAATAGATAAAGTATGGAAGAGGAGGTATCAAGTTACTGGTTAATAAGAACAGTCGCATCAGTCTTGAAAAAAAGAGATCCCACTGATCTGAATAACTCTGCCATGAAGCCTCTGGGGGTTCCATGCCAGTCCCAAGCCTGAATAGAGGAGGAGGGTTGCTCAGATGAGTGACAATGCACTGACCATGAAACAACAATACAGATAATGATGATGATGATCTGAATAACTATAGAGATAAACATGACTGTCAGTACCAGATAAATTTTAGAGGAAGTAGAAGTTGAGGAATAGCATGACTGTAGGACAAGCTGAAGTTGCATTGATCAGATACTCACATTCCAACAGCTGAAGGAAAAAAAGCAAGAATGGGAATTGAAGATTTTTGGTGTTTCCATCAACTTCAAAAGGTATTTGGTTCATTTGTCAGGCAAGCATTATAAGCAGATTTCCAGTGATAAAGCTATGTGTAAAGACTTTCAATGCCATATCAACTGGTGAAAAACTAAGCAACTAGTTCAAATTTGGTCTCAGAGAAATGGCAGGGGTGAAATCACAATTGTTCTTCATTGTGTCCTTAGACTGGACACTAAGAATATTAGATTAGGCTAGAGGGTGTGCCACTGGAGGATGTTTAATTTATGCAGTTGATGTAATACAACTGGCAGATGCATTTGAATTGACGATGATGAAAAGTAGGAGTTTAACTTTTCTCTGACTTTGCATTCTACGTTTTCCTTCTCTTCATGGGAGTTTTTATTAATGTCATGCACTTTTCTAAATTAACATTTATATTCATGGACAAACACCCATAAATAGGTGCAGATATTCATTCTCTCTAGCATAGCATCTTAAGAGAGACTTTTAACATGCACCAAAATCATTCTTCCACACACGTTAGCAATCTTATTCTGTAATATGCAGAGGCCCTTCTCTGAAGTAATGATATACCCAAATTATCCTCTAGGTTAAAAAGTTCAACAAGCATCACATAGCTCAATGGGAGTTGAGGTCTTAATTCCACAAAGCACTTTAGGATGTATTAAGTTTCTTCCTATTCAGCAAAGCAAATGCTTAACTTTAAACACGTGCTTAAGTCCCATTCGAGTCAACATGAATGTAAGCTCTTCCTTAAAATGTTATGCATGTACTTAAATTATCCAGTGAATCAAAGTATTAAGGCAGTCAGTAGCATATAGGATCAGGCACCATCATTAATTAAATAAAATGGGACCAGTCCTCAAAGTCTGACCACCATGGAGCCAGGCACATCCATTCCCAGCCCATGCCTCCCAGAACTTTGAAATACAACACATGTGGAGCTCAAAGGAGTCCGTGGATACTAATTTCAGAATCTTCAAAAAGTAAAATAACACCAACAACAAAAACAAACCAAAGGTGTCAGAAAATAGATCATAATCGTGAGAATCAGTAGAAAATTGGAATTTTTATCTCAATTCACTTAGTATAGTTATCTAGTAAGGAGAGAAAACAGATATCTATGGTGAAATCTATGGTGAAATCTTGGCTCATTATTGATTTTAGTGGAGCCAAGATTTCACCACTACTGCATACCACAGCTGTAAAAGTTGTCACTTTAAAGTTATCATGAAATCAATCCCAAGACTAATGAATGAAATATTTGTAATTTTTTCACATAACACACACTTATATTTGTGGGTGAAACTTCTATTTAATTAAACACAGCATCTTCCCCTTGATATATTTTGAAGGCAATTACAGATTCTAACAAAATTTTAGGAACTTACCCAGACTCCAATAAAGCTGACTTCAGCCATTACTTTTCTCCCATGCTTCTGTTTCTTTTTACTTTGGTAGAATGGACATGGATATAATAGAAACTAAACAAAAGTAAATTGGATCCCTGGTAAACCAGTACATTTTCTAGTTTCTTGATAGCAGCAATATTTTATCATTTTGGCTACTTTTATCCCCTACAATAAATTTGGATTGGATGCTTATCTGTTTCAATATCTCCATCATGTTAACCACTAAAAAGTTACATTTGTAGGGGAGGAAGTTTGAGGCGCTTTTATGTGGTTATTTTCAATCGGGAAAACCACTTGTTTTGCATCCATCTGTTCAGCATATCTGTTTAACTTTATGTCTGGCTTTTGGAGAGGTAGCAATGTGGTTTCCAAAGCGAAAAGGAGGGAAGATGAACTCCCAAATTGTGCTTATTATATTAAGTAAAGTATTAAATGAACATAGGTGGTGTAACATGATATAATTAAGACATTCCATCATGATGAATCAAAAGACCCTAAAGCTCTTAAACTTATCAGGCCTGATCTTCAGTTGGTGTAAATTGGAAATACAAAAGAAAAAAAAACTAAACATGAGACATGAGGAAGCAAAATATTTCACAAACAATATTTTCCTGGTAATGTGGGTTGTTTCACACTGTTCTACTGTCTGATAGTAATTATTTTAAAATAGATGAACACAAAGATCAGTATTTTCAAAACTGAATGACTAATATAAGACTCCAAAGCTTGTTTCCAAAGCAAACTCTCTCTCTCTGTTGAAATAAGCAATCTGCCAGGGACCACAGTCAAGCATCCTCTGGCATGACCCGTTCCTCCATGGTGAAGGCATGCCACATGTGGGTGTCATGGTGCCTCAGGGCAGGAGTGAGCCACTGGCACAGTGCCAGGAACATCTGCTGGTGCTTCCTGAAATTCTAGAGCCAGTGGTCATCATCCCGCTCCCACCACTCTGAGGTGGTGGGGTAGCTCCAGAGTCAGTGGAGCACCTGGCAGCGGGGGGGCCCATAGTCGGGGGCATCTCCTTCATTTCCTGAGGAGGGCTCCCCTTCCAGGAGCTGCTGGAAGGCCTCCTGCACAGTGCCCAAGAGGGCGGCTGCTGCCTCAGCTACAGCCTGGAGGGCTTCTGGCTGCTGCTGGGGGTCCATAGCTGCATGCACTGGGTCTGGTGTCAGCTCTTCAGGCCTGTGGACTTTTTCCTGTGGAATGCACTTTCTGTATGAACAGTCAGATAATAGATCTGAAGAGAGAATAGTGTTCTGCAGGTGTTCATCTATTTCTTAGCTAACCAGATCCACAGCAATAGCAGGAAGGGAGAATTTTCTTCAACTATCTAGAAGAAAAAAAATCATATTCAAATGGAGCCCATTATTCTCACTTATCCTTCTGTGACTCTGGGCCAAACCGAACTGAGAGAAAAATCTGGAGTATCATTACCTGTACTGGGGAATTATGGTGTACTGGGATCGAAAGCTGCCACTTTAAATGCTTAAGGATCTCCCCTAGTTCTGTGGGGAAATGTGATCCAGAACTAGCTGCAGTCACCAGGCAGCCAGCTAGTATAAATCAGCATGATTTTCACTTTCCTGCTTTATGGAGCAGCCACTATTCTCTGTCTCTGGGGTTTTGTGCACTATAATTCTGAATTTTCAGAAATAAAATAGTAGTATATAGCAACCTTCCAGCAACAGTATTTTATGTTTTTATGGAACTTCTCCGTGGCCATGTCCACACTACAAAAATAACTTTAAAGTTGAGTGCCTACGCACACCCTACTTCAAAGTTAAGTAGGGCACTACTCCATTCCCAGGATTGGAGTAAGGACTTCAAAGTTGGGCTTTTAATAAGGGAAAACATGAGTAGACTCTCTGCAGGCTGCTCTGAACTAGCGCCTAACCTGGAAGTTAGTCCCTAGTGTAGACACATACTATACTTATGTTGTGAAACATAACAAAAGGAAGTGGACATTTGCTGTATATGCCAAGCTTAATTTCCTGTGGACATAGCAGATACTGTGGCATTTTTAATAGCAGCAGCTATTAATATTGGGGGAAAGTAAGACGTCATTTAGGATTCATTCAGTCTTTGTCTAACGCACTTACAGGCATTTCTTGGGTACCCTCCACCCCAAAAAGTCTAATCAAATTTAAGAATGATAGATTTCTTCAGCAATTCCTGATGATCTGGGGTGTGATATGCCACAGCCTAACACGATAATCAGGGTTTAATGATGCAAAGTGCTGAGTGCACTGCTTACAACTTCAATTGAAGTCATTGGAACTCAATGGTAATCCTTGCACAATGACTGTGGGCAGTGGTGGGCAACCTTGGCTAGTGAATGGGTCTCATTAGTGGCCATCCTTCAGCTCAGTGTGCCACAAGATTATCATATAACCAACGTGGTCTCTCAGGATAGGGTAGTTTTTCTAACTGCACTTGTGTACCTACTATTTGCCAGGAGTGCCAATTGAACCGCAGTAGCAAAATTAAGCAAAATAGGTTTAGAATGAAATGGCTACTTTGTAGTTCTTGACCCTTTAATTTATTGTAAAGATTTGGCTAATCTTGGGATAAATTTTATTTTGAATGTCTGTAATTAATGACATGGTTCATTAACTCCAGGGAAGCTAACGTTGTTCTGAATTACAGTAGTTCATAATTGTGGGGTAACTCGTTCCACATGCTCAAGTATTGTAATTCCAAAATATTTTACTAATAGTTCTTAAATAAAAATATTTCTAAATGTACACAGAAAACTGCCTATTTCTAAGCAACACTAACAGTACATAGTTTGAACAAAGAATGCCAAAAAGTATTATTTTTGGCTGTTACGTAATTGATATCATATGCTGTTGCTATTTTATATACTTGTTTTTTTCTTCACTATTGTTATTTTATTTGGGCATAGAGTAATAGTGCCTTAGGGTAATTTTGCATAATAAGATGTTGGTGCACACTAGGCATCAGAATATGAGCCCATTGTTTCTTCTTTGTCAAGCTGCACTGAACATATGAAACACCTAGACCAGGGTGATAATCTTACAATATTCAAAATTTTCCCCTATACTTGTCAGAACTTTTTTTTTCTTTTAATAAAAGGCTGTTTTAAAAATCTGTATAGATGAAGTGAAGGGAAAAAAAACATTCATTATATTCTTTATAATCACACAAGGAAAACAAACATTTAGAATACTATAACTCCCTCTCCTTTTATATCAGCAATTATACAGTTAAGGCAACAAAGCACTTCAGTGTATGCTTAACTTTAAGCAGCTGAGTGCTTGCTTTGCCTTACCTTTGAAATTTTCAGGGATGTTCCACGTCTTACCCCTTAACTCTATGTGAATAATGGGTGGCCACATCCTCAAACTTTCAGTCATTTTTCCCTTTAAAAGACTTTGCATAGGCTGTGTGATCTGGATTTCTCCCCCCCTTCAATTCATAAAAGGTGTGGGGGTGAGAGGGAGCAGAACACAAATAGAAACAGTAGGCAAACTAGCCACAAAAACATTTCCACTTCCTGCTGCAGCTATTTAGGTAAAGACCTGGGCACAGAGCAGAGATACTCTGTAACCATAGCTACACAGTGCTAGACTCCATGAAGGGTACCCTAGCAACATAGTTCTAAGAGTTATTATGAGCTCCCTTGCAATGCAGTATTAGTACATTTGGGCCATATTTCAAAATACACTTTCTACAAACCCTTAGAGGCTCCCTGGCTACCAAAATAGAAATTACCTAATTCTCACCCTCTGAATAGTGACTCTGCTCCTAAACTCACTCACCATGTGACCTCATGGAAGCATATGTGTGTGAACTTTTCATTATAAAAAATCTGCCTGTTCAAAAAAATCTGCCTGTTCAAATGGTTTCAAGATTTGATACAAATGCTTTCTTAAATCAACAAATAACATCCAGATTAGAATCCAAACCAGACCTCTGAATTTTGTGAAGCTTACTGTATAGGCCTCAAATGAGACACGAGGACACCATATTATTATTATTGTTATTATTATTTTAACAGCTGCATACTTACTTTCATTCTGAAAAACTCTAGAATGACAGAAAAATTATGGCAGTTGTACACAGCTGCACATTGGTTAAGCAACATCATCTTAAAGGAAACAAAACTAGAGAAATATCAACTATAATCTAAAAACTGGAGTTTGTATGCACAGGATTTGCAAATACAACTTAGATGGTGTCACTATAAGGTGGGTGCATAACTGGCTGGATAACTGTTCTCTAAGAATGGTTATTAATGGGTGGCAGTCATTCTGGAAGGGCATAACAAGTAGGGTTCCTCAGGGATCTGTTTTGGGACCGGGTCTATTTACTACCTTCATCAATGATTTAGATATCAGCATAGAGAGTATGCTTATTAAGTTTGCAGATGATTCCAAGATGGCAGGGGTTGCAACTGCTTTGAAGGATAGGGTCATAATTCAAAATGATCTGGACAAATTGGAGAAATGGTCTGAGGTAAACAGGATGACATTTAATAAGGACAAATGCAAAGTATTCCACTTAGGAAGGGACAATTAGCTTCATACATACAGAATGGGAAATGACTGTCTAGGAAGGAGTACTGCAGAGAGGTCATAGTGGGCCACAAGTTAAATATGAGTCAACAGTGTGATGCTGTTGCAAGAAAAGCAAACAAGATTCTCAGATACATCAACAGCAATATCATGAGGAAGACATGAGAAGTCATTCTTCTGCTCTATTGTGCACTGATTAGGCCTCATTTGGAGTAGTGTCCAGTTCTGGGCACCACATTTCAAGAAAGATGTGGAGAAATTGGAGATGGTCCAGAGAAGAGCAACAAGAATGACTAAAGGTCTAGAGGACGTGAGCTCTGAGGGAAGACTGAAAGAACTAGGCTTGTTTAGTTTAGAAAAGAGAAGACTTAGAGTGGACATGATAGTGGTTTTCAAGTACCTTAAATAGGGTTACAAGGAGGAGGGCAAAAAATTATTCTCCTTGGCCTCTGAGGATAGGACAAGGAGCAGTGGGCTTAAACTGCCACATGGAAGGTTTAGGTTAGCCATTAGGAAAAACTTCCTAACTGTCAGGGTGGTTAAACACTGGAATAAATTACCTAGGGAGATTGTGCAATCTCTATTACTGGACATTTTTAAGAGCAGGTTAGATAGATACCTGTCAGGGATGGTCTAGATGGTACTTGAGCCTGCTGAGAGGGCAGGGAACTGGAACCAATGACTTCTTGAGGTCCCTTCCAGTTGTAGAGTTCTATGATTCTATGAGCCAGTGGAGCAAGGATTAAGCTGGGTCTCCCGGAATCACTATTGGCATCTCCATGTTGTGAATGGCAATTTTCTGGTCTGGAAAGAAAATCCCATCCTGCAGCTGTCTAAACAGACTGAAGTTCCTAAAGACACACGAATCATGCACCCTTCCTGACCACCCCACACGTCAGCGAAATGACCCTTTCAATCCACTGCCTGCAACTCCATGAGGAAGTATCCCTTGTGGTACGCTGTGGCAAGGTGCATTCCAGCGATCACTCCACCGCAGTTCGGGAACCCCATAACAGTGAACATCCACTATGTCCTGCACCTACCCCAGAGTCACTGTCTTTCACAGCAGAAGGATACCGATTGCCTTGACTACCTGTATTGCACCAGCCCCCACTGTAGATTTGCCCATTCTGAATTGATTGCTTACTGACCAGTTGCTGTCTAGTGTTGCAAGTTTACACAGAGCAGTGGCTACACACATCTGAACTGTCAGAGCAGGTCTCATTTTGGTATTGCAGCACTTTAGGATGGGACAAAGCATTTCAAAAAGTTCCATGAAAGTGGCCTTATGCATGCAGAAGTTTTGCAGCTACCGCTTGATCATCCCACATCTACAGATCAATGTGGTACCACTAGTATGAGCTTTTTTTCATGGCCTCAGACCCAGCACTCCACTATATACAAAATACTGTGTTCAGCCAGCATCTCCCCATGCCTCCTCTCCAGTGTCTCACATTCACATATGGCTGTGTCCTCCTCAGAGTCTTTATTGCTCCCCTGGCTGCTTAGGCTCTGCGCATACTGCAGCGCAATGCATGAGGTGCTCATAATATTTGCCACAGCAGTTTTAATCTGTACAGGTTCCATACTAGCCTTGCAATGGTGTCTGCACAGATATGATAAAAGGGCATGAAGACACTTGTTGCTGTTGCTTTCCAAAGTGGAGGGGGGAGGGAGGAAAAGAAGAGAAGTGCACCATGGGATGCTGACGACACACACCCACAACTACAAGTGGCACATTTTGTCCTGTCAGACACTGGGACAAAAACATACAATGCAACATGGCAGAAGGAACTGTGGGATAGGCACCCACAGTGCACTGCTGACAAAATCAAAGATGGCAATGCTAATGGAGACACACTCTGTTGACTTTATGTGCCAGTGTGAACATGTGCCCTCAGCTTTCTCAAATGGGCATTAGAAAATCAACCTTAAGAAGTTTGACCTAATTTAATAGTACATTACAGAGGCTGGGACTCATTCAGGTATTCCAGCTCTGATCCAGCAAAGCACTGAAGAACACAATTAATTTTCAGCATTTCAGTACTCCAAAGGAAATCAATATGAGTAGTCACGTGGTCACTAGTTAAATGCTTTGCTGAGGCAGAATTTCCTTGAGCAACCAAAACACTCACTGAAATCAATGGCATCTTTTGGCATGCAAAGAATCTAAAGAGAGAGAGAATTATTTTATGTTAATCTGGTCTCGCCACCATGCCTAAATTTGCTGAGTTTAGAGATGCATTTCTCCATTATTTGAGAACTGCAGAATAACTACATGCTTTGAATGCTGATTTTATTACGTAAAACAATCTGCTATATTAGCTGTAATAAGCTTACAAAGTTTCAAAATGTATAAAAAAATTAAAAACTTTCATGTTGGTCTAATATGGACCTCCTACACGGATTGCGAAGTTTCCAGATTTTGTTTCGCTTCTGCATATTTTTAACGTGACCCAACCATGCTTATTAAGTAGAAATAGCAATTAATAAATAATAATAATAATAATAATAATAATAATAAAATGAAGCTCCATTTCAAATATAGGTACTGTGTTGCTTTCTAAAGACCTCTGACAGATAATATTCCTACCTATATTTGATATTATGTTTTGACTTCAGAAATTCTATCAGTATGCCTAACTAAAAGAATAATAAGCACTTTGAAGAGTTAACATTTAACTTCTCAGTTACCTGTTTATAGTAATTAATTCATCCATTTTTATACAGCACTATTGCATAACACATTATGCAAGCCAATCAGAAGGGTAGTAGACAGACTATGTTTATTTGTTATAGATTTGGGTCTCATCCAAACCCCACTGAAGTTGGTCTTTTCACTGATATTATCATGTTTGGGATTGGGCCCTTTATTGCTTATGACTTAGGACTGAACTGTTTTTAAATCTGTCTTTAAATAAAAATGTTAAGCTCTTAAGTTTAGATCCTGCACCATCAAAGTTAATGGAAGGGCGGGTTGGCTAGTGTCTTCAATATGAGCTGACTCAAGACCTCACACAGCAGTCCCTCTGAAAAGTAACTGTTAATGAACAACTACTTCAGAGAAGTATTTTGGATAAAGGAGTTATTTTCTGTCCCATGAATAAGAGAATAATTTGATATTGCAGATACAGCAGTGTGGGAATTTTTGGTAAATGCTGGGTTCTTTTAATGGAAACCAACATATGTGACCTCCAGAATGTTGTCCTCATTTTACTTGTATTTGTAATGGAAAACTTTCTTCATTCTAAATTTCCTAACATTAGACAACCATTTGAGCTGATATGATCAGATCTGATTAGACTGGGAAAGAGAGCTAAATGTGTCAAGAAAGCAGACTTCCTTGAATTTTCTAATTTTGGATATACAAATTGAACATAAACCAAGACACGGAGAGAGGCAGGGATGTTGCCAAAATTTTAGAACTTGCCTATATCAGGGTTTTTGGTCCATTATATTTCTCTTCCAGATATATTTTAAATTTTCATTTCTTTTCAGATTCCTTTGGATACTTTGTTGGTTTTTCTCCCCTGGCAATGTAGGCTATCATTATTTTTTATTGTAGAATGTGTTGAGTGATCAAAGAGGAGTCAGCACAAAAATAGCATCAGCCCATGGCTGGCTGTGCCTGACACAAAATACCCCACCACTGAGTGCTGTTAGGCATATTAGGGCCATCATATTTTTAATTTCAAACCCAGGAATTGGGGTAACCAGAAAGCAGTGCTTATAGGAATCACATTTGAGTAGTGAACAAATGAGGTCTTCTAACACGTCTTCAGTGTTCCTTTGGGGAACAAAAAAAAGAGTGGGGTGGTTTTCATCTTGCATATATCAGAGATAACAAGCTGTCACTATCCTTCTTCAGAATCTTTCTACTTGTTTCCTTCCTCGTGCCTCTTCACCAAATTAAGGAAACAAAAACAAACCCTGCAATATGTATAAATAACAAAGTTGAAAGAATTCTTCACCGTATTAGTTCGTGTTAGTTTTTATTGTGTATCTTTAGACTGCATGTCTCTTAGTATTGGTGCTGTGCTAAGTACAATGAGCTCCAATTATATCATGAACCTTGGGGATACCATAACACAAATATTTAATGTTAAATTGGTACAGCTGACTTCAATATGCTACAGCAATCTGTACCAATTGAAGTGCTTGTTCTTAAAAATCAATATAATGTCTTTCCTGCCACAATTATGGTGAGGTAGAGTGGATACCTACCTGACATACATGAGCTACCTGTCATATCCTTTGAAAGTCTACATAGCCTTTCTGCCTTTAAATATAACTGTTGATTTAGTTTTTGCTTTATTCATCAGTTTGTGTTCCTTTCTCATAATAGAGTTCCTGTCGTAGTGTTTCTAAAGATGCCCAGGACAAAAGCAATCCAACTACCACATATCCTTATGCATGGAAAGTTGAGTCTTGGCCAGAAGCCATTTAGAAAGAATACATCAGTTGGAGGTCTTCCTCTGCAGTCTAAATGAGAAACTGTTCCTTATGTTGTCTTTCATCTTTTAAATATGCTCCAATCTGATGTAAGCAGCTGTCTATGTTAAATTTATTTTTCTGCTTCTTCCCCGATGTTCCCATCTATGCTAATCAGTCTTCCTTTGTACGTCTTGAGCATTATCTTCTTAATCAAGTTGATGTTCAGACCCTATTTCTTGGCTTTCATGGTCTAGTTCTCCCATTAATTCTTGTTGAGTATTTGTATTTTTTGTGACCAGAGTGATGTCTGAAAATCTGATTTACTTATATTGTTTTTGTTAATATTGAGTGATGTCATGCTCTCACTTTCTAGCATAAGATGCACCAGAGTAACTGTGAATACTTTCAGAGCACCATTTTCATGTACTTTTATTTCTCACTATATGCACGTGTGTGTGAATATCTGTATCTCCATCTGTATGCGTTTTAAACCTGTGATGGATGTCCTACTTTATGGTATGTTTACTGGCAGCACAAAAAAGTTTAACATTTTTATGCATTCAAACTTTTCAAAGGTCCACATTCTGAAGCTTTTCCAACTGAACAGACAGTGAATGAAAACCAGAAGACTAATCAGTTGGGTCTACAGATATTCACCAGTAGCTCATTAATTATTTGAGATTTAGCCATTACAACTCATCCACAAAACAAACAAACACAAAAAGCCTGTCTGTTTTATGGTTTAAATAGTTGTTACGATACAGCTATTGCTACAATACATGTCTGTCTCCATTATACTTTGAAAGCACACAATTCTGGTGCATTCAATGAGATGTTTGCTTATGTGCTCACAGATAATTAATAATGGCAGGCAGACCATCATAACAACTTATTTAATATTTACATTTCTTTTTGTTATTTAGCTTATTTTTAGCTCTCCCTCTTTTGGGGACTTACAGAAGACTATGAGGCTGGGTAGCAACAGCAGCAGGATGAGTGCTGTGTGCCTTTTTTATACTCAGTAACACCAATCCGCTCTCCAGTCCCACCTCAGCCTATCCAATGGCAGCAGCAAGAAATCTCTGCTGTCACTTCATCCTTCCTGCTCTCAGAAGCAGGGGTTGGAAAGCTCCAGAGCAGTTGAGTTTGGATTTCCCCTGCACTTTGCCTCAAATCTGGTCTTACCAATGAAAGCTCATTACCCCATAAGTCGAATTGTTAGTCTTTAACGTACTATAGAACTGTTTATTTTCTGTCATTTGAAATCAGCTGGGATGTATACTGCTGCAGACCTTATAGCACGTTTGCCTTGTGGGTGGAGGCAGCAAGCTGTTAACAGAGTCCTCAACTCTGGAACATTATCCTCTACTTGATCCAACAGAGGCCAAGTTTGTGGCACAGTTCCTGTATTTCCCCCGGCACTTGGTGAGGGGGTTATTTAAAGGCGAGAAGTCCTCAGGCTGCGTGGTTTGATGGGAGACTTTGTTTGTTTGCACTGGCTAACATGGGGTGAGCAGATGTTTAAAGCTCATGTTTTAATGTAATTTACTGTGGGTCTGCCTAGATAGTTTTCAGTTACGAACATGAAAAAATAAATAAAACTAGGTAAATAAATGCTTGTTGCAGATCAGGCCAGTTCTTGTATCATACCCTTTGGTTTATTTTTTTTAAACTGAGGATGCTCAGGCTTTGAATAGCTTTAACATAGGAGGAGGGGCTCTCTCTTGGCTCAGACTCATGTTTATTTGTCTTTAAATCCACACTGTGGAATAAAACATTCAAAAATGAACACGCATCTCAAAACAAGTGATACATTCACCATGGAACACAGCTCAAGAACAGATTGCGTACATCATTCCTGTACAACTTGGGTTTTAAAATACTGTGCTTATAGGGAACGAACTCCCCTGGGAAGTTAGGCCATGATTCAACCGTGTGTTTATGTACATGTTAACTTTTAGCATATTAGTAGTTTCACTGATAGCAACAGGGCTATTCACTCTTAAAGTTAACCATGCTCTTTAGTGCTTGTTGGATCTGGGCCTGAACCACATTGCCTTTAGGAAATTAATGAGGATCCTGCAGTGCAAAAGGCTGGTTTATGCTGGTGACTAATTATTCTGAATTAATGAAATGATAGGCATCTGGCGCCATAAATTTATTGGGATAACCTTTCATATTTTTTCAGTTTTTAGTTCTTGGGTGTATCTGAAATATACCACTTTGCTCAAACACAATAATCTTTTAATTACCAGTAGGGGGGGGAAGGGTGACCAGAAAAACTTTGGATTTTTTTCCCCATGAGACATTTCAAACAACAACAACAACAACAACAACTCCTTACTGAAAAGTTTGCAGCTGAAAAATTTCCCCTTTCCCTTGGGACATTGCATGAAAAAGCATGCTATTTCAACTTAAAATTTCATTTTCCAGAATCCTGCGCAGCCTCATTGCTCAAGAACTGTCTTCCTTCAGTAGAGAAAGAGAAAGAAACTGAGTAAGAGCACATGTGTCTTCTGGATTTTTTTTCTGTACTTTTCCTTTGTTGTTCTTTTTGGGCTTTTATGGCATACTTTGTAAGACAGATTACCCAGAACCCATCTGTAGTGGCTTCCTTTGTGCAAAGCCTAAAGAGTTCTACAGGCTTCTCACTCTGAGTCTCTCTCATCAGAGTCCCATTCACCCCAGATGCAGGAATAGGGTCTCATTACTGGTGTTCTCTGATCCAGATTGGGAGGAAAAGGGGCTCTTTATGATCCTGTCATCTCTTGCTATAGAATCTAGAACCCAGTTCAGAACTTGCAGGTGGACTTGTATCTTATTTTTGCAGTCCTGTTTTAACCCAGGATTTACCCACAAACAGGCTGGACGAAGTCCTCCTTGTCTTTACAGACTCTGTCTGTTCTGCTCTGTCTCTGCTGATGGGTCTTCTCTATTGTGGAGTTTTGAGAACAACAAAAAGTCTTGTGGCACCTTATAGACTAACAGATATTTTGGAGCATAAGCTTTTGTGGGCTAAGACCCGCTTCATCAGATGCATAGTGGGGGGGCGTGGTTTCAGAGGGGTATTGAAATAGTGGGGTCCCAGTAAAGGGGGAGGCCAGAGCTGACAAGGTCTATTCAGCAAGGTGGAAATGGCCCAGTATCAACAGGACTTATTCAAAAGAGTAAAAAACAAGTCAGATCAGACAGGAGGATGTGAGCCATTGTCAGCGTCTAATGGGGAGCTATTGGCCATGTCTACACGTGCCCCAAACTTCGAAATGGCCACGCAAACGGCCATTTCGAAGTTTACTAATGAAGCGCTGAAATGCATATTCAGCGCTTCATTAGCATGCGGGCGGCAGCGGCGCTTCGAAATTGATGCGGATTGCCGCCGCGCGGCACGTCCAGACGGGGCTCCTTTTCTAAAGGACCCCGCCTACTTCGAAGTCCCCTTATTCCCATCAGCTCATAGGGGACTTCGAAGTAGGCGGGGTCCTTTCGAAAAGGAGCCCCGTCTGGACGCGCCGCGTGTCGGCAATCCGCATCAGTTTCGAAGCGCCGCTGCTGCCCGCATGCTAATGAAGCGCTGAATATGCATTTCAGCGCTTCATTAGTAAACTTCAAAATGGCCATTTGCATGGCCATTTCGAAGTTTGGGGCACGTGTAGACACGGCCATTGTGGAGTTGTAGCTCCTTGGATGGGAGACCCAATATTCCTATCTGGCTCAGAGCCCAGTGCTCTACCAGCATTAGGTTCATCCATCAAGGAGCAGATTGATCATAATTCACTTCCTGAGCTTGAAACAGCTGCCTCACATCTAGAGAGAGCACCTTTTGGATTTTGTCCCGTGCTGGGTGTGGCTGCTCCGCCATGCCTGGGAGGGGACAGAGGAGTCCAGAGGAGACGTGCTACAATAGGGGATCCTGGTTGCTATGACCCCTGTGCTCATCACACTTTGGAACAAGAGGTGACAAAGTGGTTTGAAGCAAAACAAAATGCTCAAATTACCTGAAAAAATCGCCAACAAAAGAAATTTAAAAGAAAATGGATGAGAGTGAAACAAGCCTGCCTTGTGTGCTGCCAGGGTGGAAGGAAGAGAAAAGGGTCATGACCAGTGTTCACTGTAAGTTGAGAACTTGGGAGACCACCCAGGAGAGATTTAGGTGCCACTCAGCTGATTAGCAGAGCACCCACAGCCACCCTGTGTGGGCAGCATGTGGTTCAATCATAGAATCATAGAACACTCAAATTGGAAGGGAACTCGAGAGGTCATTGAGTTCAGCCCCTGCCCTCATGGCAGGACCAAGTACCATCTACAACATTCCCTATGGATGTCAATCTGCTTCTATTGATAGCATGCATCCACACATCTTGGTGCACATAACAAAATTTATTCTGTCCATGGGTGTAGAAAGAGAGAGAGAACACTGGTCATGGACAACTGGCGTAGTCCTGCAAGCTCTGACCAGCCTCTAGAAGCTGCAGAGAGTAAAACAACCTCAAGCGTAGCAGAACTGCAGGAGCCATTAGGCTGCATATAGGCTAAACTAAAGTTTTTTAAAAACTTTCTGCACAATTTTGACCACCACCACTATCATGCTGTTAACTGTCATGCAATATTTGCATTCTAAGCACTTCAGGTCCATCAAACTTTATTTTGTCATTTTTGGTGGCACATGTGCCTTCTTTTTTGGTTCAACAAGTTCTGTCTCAATGATGTGTTAAAAGCCTAACCAGGCATATTTTAAGTTAGAACATGAACAAATAACTAGTTTTTAGAAGAAAGGCCACAAGATAATTGCAAAAATGCAAACACATTAAATAAGCAATGACATTGAAAAAAGTCTATAGTAGCATCTCCGTAAGATACTGTAATGTTTTTTTCAGAATTAAACAGGTCATAAAGAGTTCAACTATAGAGTGTATTATAGTCCATTGACAAGACATCAGAATCACCGTATAAAGTCAGGAATCAGTTAATGAACTGGGCAGAGCGAAGGAAGTGGGCATAAATTAACTAAGCTTCTGTATTTTGCTTTCCCTTCACACCATATTACTAGAGCTGCAAGAACTTAGGGAAAAACAGCATGGAAATCCACAGTTCCCCAAAAGCTCTCCAAGATCAAGAGCCTAGCTAAATTAAAGCTACTTGAGATCGTTTTCACATACGACTCATTTTGGTTCAACAAATTCTGTCTCAACAATGTGCCAAAAGCCTGAGGAGACATATTTTAAACCACTCTGAATATAATAACTGAAATTTATAGAGCACATCTCTTCCCAAAAGAACTTGGAACACTTTACAAACTAGAGCACTGTCTGCTGTGCCCTTACCTAGGCAAAGTTCCTGTTATCTTCAATCAGAATTTTGCTGATCTATGTACTGCAGGAATCAGGCCATAGGTACCCATAAGGAAAGATACAGGTATAGATACTGATCAGGAAAGATAATGTGGCAAAATTAGAAATAACCAAAAATGGAGTTTTGGAATAGAGAGCCTTAATTAGAGGCATTGCTTCCACTTTAATGAAAATAGTATGGTTATGCATAGTTGCACAGTGGTGAAATAAATAAAATTATACTCACAAGTACACGTCAATTACAAGTCAGAGATTTTTAGGTTAGAAACAGAGAGAGAGAGAGAGAGAGAGATGAAGGGGGAGAATATAAAATAATAGCATCAATCTCTATGATTCAACAAGACAGATCTGTGTTTGTCACTTTGACTTGAAGTAGAGTTGCTAAAGATCTAGGCCCAGCTTATAACTTCCATACTATGTCAGCAAGTTTTATTAATGACTGTTGTAATCTGACTCATCCAGTTAATTAATTATTGAATCTGCCATCTGAGATTTGATTACAAGACTCTTCTCCTTTGACTGAGTTTAACAATTTGAAGGTTCATTAATTTCTGCTGTTTTTTTCTGGGAGCTGTAAAGCTCCATTTATTCTCACTCTGTTCTGCTGGTCTCTATGCTTCTCCACTCTTTTGGGGCTAACCACTAACCATAAAAAGGCAGAGATGAGATTTACAAATATACATGGCATCAAGCATCTTTTCCACATACAGTGCTTATTCCTGAATATTGATTGGTCATGACAATAGAAGACTTTTTCAAAATTCAAAAAGTTTACACACATAACAGCCAGATCCACAAATGGATTGTTGTCTCTGTACACATTTTATTAGACTATTCCATTCATGACTATGGAAAACAATTGCTTCTGATACCAGTGCCTCTAACAGAATACCACCATTTATTTAAATGTCCACTATAATAAAATAGGCTCCTATCCAACAGCAGGAATGACAAAAATCAAATTTAGGAAGCAAACTTCTGATAACAACAACAACAAATAATACATTTCAACACCTCAGACATAAAATACCCAGCCCCTACACAGCTCTCTCCCCTATGAAACCCCACTATCTGCAGCAGGCCTTGGACCAAGGTAGAGCTAGCAACCTGTCTTGAAGATCAGCATACAGAGGCTGTTTTGGAGGATGGGGGGAGGAGTTTGAACCTTCTCTCCTTTAAATAAAGGGGATCCCCTGGCACACCCTTTTGAGTGTAACTATGACATCATGGCGTAGAGAGAGGCAGTCCCTAAAATTCAAAGATCTGAAATTGTTTTAGAGCTGTACAGATCAAAAACAACACCTTGAAACCAATAAGCACAGCACAGTACAGCACAATTGTGTTACTTATATCTTGCACCACTTTAAACTTCCAGATTGATTTAAGGTGTAACCCACTTATGAGCTCAATATAGCAGTCTGGTCTCAAAGTCACAAAGGGCCATGATCTGCATCTGAAAGAGTCAGTCAGTTGAGGCATAGCTGATACAAAGGGATTCTAGGACATAGCTGATACAGATACAGACACATCCACAAGCATCTGGGGATCCAATACAACACAATCCCAGATGATGCACTCAGGTAACAAATTGGGAGCAGACACACTCATTAAAAGATAGAGAGATCAGACTTGTAGTATCTTTTAGCACTTCTCTCAACTTTAACTACAGTTTAAGTCATAACTAGTATCTGCCAGCAAGCTCTCATTCATGCCTTCAATTCCCCCCCAGACTTGGGATAGGCATGAAACAGCACTGGCTGATAAATGGTGAAGGAGAGGTGGATAGCACCAGCGCACTGAAAACCCAGAAATTCATACCTCCAAACTAAAGGGTGTAATTTTTATGTCAGTCACTCAATAAAAGGAAAAATGCAGAAAAGTAAATTACACTGGAAGACAGACAGCTAACTTTTTTGTAATTGATAACAGAGCTACATGCAAGCTGAGCCTTTTTTAGAGCTTGTTGAATATTAAATACGTTTAGTGTTTTCCTCTGTACCATCCTGCTCCTCCTCCTTCTGTATATTTTACTGAACAAATTTACTATCAGGAATGTTTGTGATAAATGGTTTTAAAATGAATACTGAAGAACTGGCTTCTCTAATGGCAACTAAATCTAAGAGTAAAACCAGTACTTATTGAAAACAAATACAAGCAAGAATGCAAAATGAAAAATATGAATTTCATCTGTGATTTGCTGTGAATGTTTTACTCAGCTCTAGTTAGTGATAGAGATTCTTTTTATTCCTTAAGAGGAAGTAGACCTCATTTGATAGGTGAGCTCTATGTTGAAAGATTTCCCATACTTTGTTTAGTCAGCATTACGGTTGGTTGATTTGAAATGCTTCTGTGGTTGTGTTCAAAACTTTTTACTGATATTTTTGCCTTTCAGTTGACTTTGATTGTTAAAATGAAAGAACTCAGAGTTAAAGTAAATGGTGTTCCACCAGGCACAAACCAGTTCCACATGTAATGAGGGTAGAGAACTAATAGCATGGGTGAAGACAGAATGACATATTACCAAGAGTGGTAGTCCAGGACCTCATCTTCCGAAAACTCAGAAAGATTTACGCCTTTTTAATCCAATCATAATTCACTCCTACAAAACACAGAATGAAGTCCACAGAGGAACATCCAGGGAAATTTTCTGAAGCAGACATATGGGGAAATTCCTTAGTAAAGGTAAAAGGTCAGCTATTATCTTGGGACAACTTGATTTAAAAAAAAAAACAATCTCAGACCTTTGTGATAATGGTAATTTGCAGAGATGCAAGGAAGAAAAAATTAGCAGCATCCAAGGATGCCTAAAATGTTTTCTAGCATTATTATTATAGCTAATAGGTTAAAATTACCGAAGTCCAAGGAGTTAAACACATGGAGGAGACTGGCTCAAAGTGTTCAGATTTTAAAAAGCAGAAACATCCCTTAAATATCTGCTAAGTAAAACATAAGCCTAAATTACACACAAGTACTAAGGAACCATCCCTGCATTTTGAGACCACCAAATACCTCTGCTTTCAATGGAATGCAGGATCAGGCCCATAAATTTCTTCTAAATGTTACAGTTTCCCAAATTATGAGAGACAGAACATTTCCAAGGCAGGCTACCCAAAGCCAGAGGAAATTCAAATCTTGGCAGAATCAGGACCGAATAAAGACTAAATACGGTCAGTTAGTAGATGGTCTGTTTTGGCACTGTGCTCAAAGGATGAGATAAATTATGAAGGTATCCCTTTCATTGGACTTAAAAACATAATTCGTAAGTGTACCATGAACAGTAAACTGTTTATAGTACTGATGCCAATGTGCTTCAGGAGGGGCATGGTCAATTGCTATATTAAACACTAAAACATATAATTAAAGCATATCGGATCAAAGGCTGGAATTTCCCAAGGATGCTAAGTGGGTTAAGAGCCCAAATTATTTTGCAAAGACAATGGGATTTTGACTGCCCAACACTTTTGAAAATCTTAGTAAAAAATTATGGCACCCAAGTGCATATGTATAGACTAGGGTCAAGAGGAGATAATCAGAATCAGAAAGTAAGGATGTTCAAAGAAGATCTACTTATCATGAACAGAACGACTAAATGACAAATTCCACAACATTAATTATTCTGAATTAAAACCCACTGCACTGACCCTTGAAACTGATTTTTTTAAGGTCTAATGGAAGCTAACATTAAGAAGTGAAAAGCATCACTGAGATTGTTATTATCTTAGACCTTGATGCTAGCTAGTTTTTGACAATTTATGGGAAAAGCGCCAGGCAGCAAAATGGAGGCATTTAAAAGGATATGGATTCTTATAAGATGTATGAGAAACAATTTGTCATGATATAACCCTGGAGGAGAAACATACATGTGGGCAATGAAGTCTGAGCAATAGAACATAAGAATATATCCCCGTTTTTGCTCATTTTCTTTCCCTTTTTTCCTTCTTTACTGCTGTGCTTGTATTTTCCTCAGTGTCTATGCACAATAAGAAACAGAAGTGGTTTATACTGACCAAGATACTTTAATCTTTAAAAAAAATTATAGTAAAGGAAAGATAAGAACCCATCTATGGTGTTTGAAAGGAACTGCCTCATCAAGAAGTACCTCTGTGGTCTTTTGTCAGATGTAAATTTCAAACAGAATAAAATGTATGCAATAAAAATGATCATGTTTTCCCCAATCTTGTAGCTAAACATGAAAAGAAGCCCGGACAGCATAGTGTGACAGAGGGTTTTGATGCAATTTAAAGTTCCCTTTGTCCCTGGAGCATATATTTTGGCTAATACTTCAAGGGTTACTGGCTGTGTTCCATGTAAACTGAGCGCAGGCCAGGAAAGATCCTGATGCTGTCAAGCAGATTAGCAATGCTCCCACAGCCTCCCCATGGATGGCAACATGTGTTTCTTTTAGTGGTGCATATCCATATATGCCTTGGTGCATATACCAATATTTATTCTGCCCAGGGATGTTAAAAATTAATAGAAACACTGCTTACAGGCAACTTTCAAGAGGTTGCTGACCTCATCTTGGACAGGCCAAGCTAAAACATACTGAATTCATGAAAAGACTCCTCTTGACTGTGATGGGAAATGAATCTGGCCTACATCTGTAACAGATAAGAGATTCTATTCCTTTCTTTGTCTTACACACTTCTTAAGCACAGTTTGTCAGAGTTGGTTTGCCATGCAGCATGACAGCATAGTTCAGCAGGTGGAGGAGAGAACTAAGAGATAACAGAGTTCACAAGGCAAGATCATGTGAGTTGCTCACACAAGTTTAATTAACTTCATTGTGAATTGTATATGTACAATGGATGGGGTGACTAGTGCAGGGAGCTGTTTTGTCTGCCACTGACCCATTTAGCACCTTTGGGCAATTTATTTACAGATTAACTCTGCAAAGTCTGAAACATCCTCAACTCTCCGATTTGAGCAAGAGTTCAGGGCACTCAGGACTTTACAAGACTGACATCCTAACTCATCTGTAACTCTGTTTCCTCAGAGTATAATTCTGAGCAATGGGATCAGTTGGGCCACTTCAGTGAACAGGTAATTATCCTAGTTCACTCATTTTTGTTGATGTCATGTCACCTTTTCCTCCCTTTCCTTTCAATTTTTTAAATGTACCATTGTATCAACTCTCCTCCTGTCCAACTCCCTGTTTGCAGCTATAGCTATACTAATGAACCCATTCATGGATATTAAATGATTCCTCTCACAAGACAGTTTTCTTATTGTAAATTAAATTGTGTTCCCAGTTCTCTATTCATATGGGTGAGTCTATCATACTCCATTAGGTAATTATTTGTATCCCTGATCTTGAAAGTTGCTTTTATAAAGAAATCATGAAAATAGTATTTTAGACAAAAACATATTTTTCCTCTCCCTCTTTCTATCACGTAGAAAAATGGGACCTTATGCCTTTTAATTTCCTCTGCTTGGGCATGGGCGAGATTTTCCAGGGAGGTCTACATCAAAGAACTCTGGTGACGGGATATTTCCAAGAATATGACACAGATCCTTCTACAGACTCTTAGCACAGAAAGAGAAGAAAAAATGTGGTGCCATTTTTCCCTTTCAAGAGGCCATGTTCTTCCCTTTCCAATCCTGCTGTGTTACAAGGTAGTTCACTTCCTGTGTATAACATTTAAAGTCAGTGGGGGAGAGAGTGCTTTTCCTTTTCCTCATATTGCACTTTAATCTTTCCTTAGGGTATCCTGTCTCTACTAATCTTAAATCTGTCAGGCCCTCACAAAAAGAGGATTGCTCTGTTTGGAGAGGAATGGGCAGGACAGCTTTCCAACTTTTGTGCCATGAAGGATAAAACCTTCCTCTCTCAGTCTCTCTTTCTCAAGTGAAACACAGTTAAGAAATTCATGCTTTGACCTAATATGAAACAGTATTGCCTGGAGGTCCCAAATGCAGAGCTGAAAATATGAGACAATCTTCAGTGCATGAAGAATTTTAGCTCATTTACATGCTTGGTAAGGCTGTTTAAGATCATTGTTTACTGTTAAGTAGTCCTTAAATGATTATTGTTAAATATGCTAAAAGTAAGACTTCTAAATAGTTTCCGTTTGTACAAAAAATCTTTTAAGATAGGCAGATGCAAAGACATAATGACTGCCATATGTCAGAGAGATTTCATGGTTTAAAAATGGACTTGAACAATGGCCTTCTAAGTTCCTATAAAAGAAACACTTTTATAAGTTCCTGAGGTTTTCTATTTTCCAGTGAAGTTTTATCAGCGGAAAATAATGATTTTTGACCTTCCTGTATCTCACAGTTTTTTATCTCGCTAAAGAGATCTCTAGTTGTAGAACTACTAATGGATCTAGACGACATTAATTGAATAGGCCTTAAGGTATCTATACTCATCATGTAGAGTTAAAACTGTCACATTAGCTTCAGGTTTTATGCTTAACTCAGAATATTCTTTCTTAACACTTTGCCAGAGGGTAGATTTCCTTAGTGTTCTTGTAAAATTCTGGACTCAGACTTTCAAAGATTCCAGAAGAAAGGGAAGAAGAATCCTTTAACATAAAACATCTTTCTGAAAACCACAAAGATCCTTGCTGGGAACTCACAAGCCTGCATTAGGGTCATTATCAATAGTCTTTGTGTACTTCTTTTTAATGTCTGTTATAGATGATACAATTAAAAGTTAATTGTGACTCTGTCTAGGTCTGTCTCACTTGATGCTTGAAAACAGTCTAAGCAGAGCTTTCTTGTTTTTTATTTCACTCAAATCTGGAGACATGGAGGTAAATGAACCTAAAACAGCTTCATTAACTACAGCCGATAAAATATTGACAGAACTCGGAGTCCTATCCTAATTGCAGTAGTGATCACATTCATGTCTGAGAGGTGGTTTAGAAGATCCAGAACTCCAGCTGCCTGCTTTTAAATAGTAAAACCCATTTTATTTTACCATTTTTCTTGTGACATACTATGCAAATGAAAAAACAACTTTCTTATTTTCCAGTAAAAACCTAATCTGACCATTACCAACATACCACTTAAGAGGAGAAATGAAACCAGCTTTTCCTGGTATCTCAGGAGCCATCTGCATATGTGCCAAAAGCATTTGTCATTACTTCAACTATTCCAAGTAGTTTTTTTTTTAACCAGTTAACATGCTCTGCAAGAAGTTTATATAGCTGAGCTCAGAACATTTCTTGCTGTTCCTTTTCTCACTTAAGTGATATATCCATTATTTGAAAGTTACAATCTAAATCCCAGGATAGTCAAACAAACCCTGCATTAGCCACTTAAACGGCTGGTGTTAAGGGTCAATCTGACTCAGCTGCTTTTAGCATACATAAGTGCAGTTCAAGATCACATCTGAAAGGAAAGTTCCCAGCTTTTGAGCTTGATCTTAAGGAGGTCATGTGAGCTGTCAGCTCCATATATCCATTTGATAAAGAATTCAGTATCAGATAAACAACATTCTACAAGCAAACTGGATCTAATCTCCATATGAATGGCCTTGAATTCTACGGCACTTTCGTGTGAAATTCTGAATGGCCCTGAATCCTGTGGACTCTTGTAAAATTCTGAATCACTCTCATTGATTGATTGATTGAGGGGTTTTCTCATTGTAGTTAATCCATCCCTCTGAGAGTCAGTAGACCTACTACTGTCTGCACCGAGATTAGGTTGGCTTAATCACCTTGCTCAGAGGCGCCTTTTTTTTTCCACACTCCTGAGAGATATTACTTGAGAGACCTAAATTTTTGGTGTTGACCTGGACTATAGCTATCCTACAGAGATACATCAGCATAGTTCAGCAGTGTAGGCATGCCTTATACCAAAAAGACAAAAGAAGTGCTTTCTATCTGTGAAGGATTATCACCTCTACAAGTGACTTTAGCTAGGTCAATGGAAGTACTCTGCTGTTGACATACAGGCACCTATCCTGGGGATTATGGCAACATAGCTAGATTGATTGAGGTGTAGTTTTTCACACCCCAGCCAATGTACCTGTGCTGACATAATTGCTTGTTTAGCGCAAGTAGCAGCATTTTCAAAATTCGCCTAAAAACTCAAACCATTATGTTAGCCTCCTTACTGAATAACTTCCTTAAACTAAACACAGTAAATGAAACCTCAGTAGATGAACACATAGCCTGCACTGTAAGGAAATTACTTTAGGGGTTCACTATACTATAATGCCTCTCCACCATTTTAGATTCAAGCAGCTCTAATATTGTAGGGAACACATACAAATCCTTAAAGCTGATAATCTAATTAATCCTTTCAAATCTAAATACCACTGTGTTTAGGGGCTAATTTTTACTGTTATGGTTCTGAAAAATACTGCCAAAATAACTGTTTCCTGAGCTTTAATATAGCTACCAGTTACTTTCCCTGGCTCTCTAGAGTTCTTGTACTTAAACTATTAATGGGGAAATTTTCAGAAGTGCTTATTGACTTAAATCTGCTTCCCCATTAAAGTCCATGTGAGATTTACCTTTACTCTAAGTGGAAACTAGGCCAGTGCTGAGTGCTTTCAAAAATCCCAACCATAAATTCCAGATTAAATTAGTGCCATATTTGATAACTGGCAGACAACAGTTTAAATTTATTCCAAACTCACAATTACATGTATTTATCAATGAAGACTGTCAGTTAAGTCCATGACATATGCAAACGTTGCTCTAAATGTCTTATCCTCAACTAGGACTAACAAAGCTGTGATGCTCTCCTGGGGGAACCCAGCACTGTAAGTCACTGTGTTACTTCTCTGCCCTAACAACAGAGGGCTTTCTTTGGTAGACTGTGAATAAGCTCTCTGACATACAAGTCTGTCCGCTTCACCAGCCAACTCCTCAAGATTTTGCTAGTTATGATTTTGTGTTACAGGTAACAATCAGTGAATCCCAGTTCCCAAGTGCCTCAGAAACACATCTCTACAACATCCAGATCTCTTGCTGGTCACTTACAGATATTATTAAGACCGACGTCCCCGAAGATCCAGAATGCACAGCAGCTTATTAGTTGACTTTGGACACACCCTCTACCTCAGTACACAGCATTGAGAAGAAACAAGCAGTCCTGTAGCAGCTTAAAGACCATCAGTTTTATGTATTAGGTAATGCGCTTCCATGGTAAGACCCACTTCATCAGATTTACCCTCTGAGAGTTCTGAGAAGGTTTATAGAAGGGGTATAAGCAATAAGCCAGATGTCGCTCACCAGGGTTTCCTGGCAGGCAGCTAGTGCATTGTCCTCAAGTAGGGCCACTTGCAGCTTCCTTGGCTGTGCATTGCCATTCCCAGCCAAGGGGAGTTGTTGGAAGTGGTGTGGACTGGGACGTGGCTTCCTGTAGCTTCCATTGGTTGAGACCAGCAAGATGCTGACAAAGTTATCTAGAAGTAGCCATACCCGGAGATGTAAAGGTAAATTTAGTGCTAGCAGCCTGCCAGGGGCTAACCCTGGTGAGCTGTGTCTGGCTCATGGGCTGCTTGTTTCCCTTCTTCAGTTTATAGAAAATGAAGCATAAGGTTATTAATTAAAGAACACATATTTCATGGATACCAAGCAAGAAAATAATTGATCATAAAGCATTACAAAAGAACACGCTCTTTGCCTAACATGGATTCTCACTTACATCAATCCAACAGCCTCTCCAGCTCTTTAGGCAAGAGGTCCAACGTTCACTGAATAAGAGGTACTGCCCCATTTGCCACAACTCCTTTTTGCAGTCCAGTAAACCACTGAAATGCATTCCCAGATAAAAGTTCTCTCCCCAGCTGTTTGCAGTTCACCTCCTCTGCTTGACTGTCACAAATTCCTTTTTAGAGTCTGCCAAGCAGGCCTGATTCAGACAATTCAGCTATTTACTTAGCTAGGTATATGAATTTTGGGTATTTATCTGAACCATCTGAAATCTGAACCACTGAAAATTTATCTGTGTGCCTAGTTCCAACTATGCCATTACAGCTGTATGAATACTTGACTTGTCAGCCCTTTAGTGGGTATTAGAAAATCCTGGCACCTTCCACAGGTTGAAGTTCAATTAATTTCACCTAAGGAAAATACTTATTTTCACCATAAATTGCTAATTTCACTGAACCAAAGAGCACAGTGAGCACAGTAAAGAATGAGAAGATGAAGGATGAAAAATAATACTCAGTTTGTGCCCTGGATTTTACTAGCATGGCAAGGAATAGTCAGCCTCCTAGATGAAAACTAGGACAAAAGGTGGTACTCAAACAGGTGTCTTTGGAGGAAAATTTAGGAAACAGTCTAATTAATCAAGAAAAATTAAGGTCAACCACCTAACATTTTCATAGAGTTGGAGTGAGGTTTCTTTGGAATTTTGGGAGGAAGATTTGTTTGTATGTATGTTCCTTAAGAGAGGAGAATGAGTGGACAATGGAGACAAGGCTCATACAATTCCCATGGTTCTCCTTTCAAAGTATAAAGGGCACAAGACCTGAAAGCGCTTAAGAGAGAAAAGGAAATAGCTAGAACTGCTTTCACCCAAACCTTCTAGCACAAACTTCTACCTTATCTTCTGAAACCAAATGGTTCAAAAAGCCAGTGACTTGTTCTAGGGATTACCAGCCAAATAAAACAACAAGAAGTCCTGTGGCACCTTATAAAGTAACAGAAATTTTGTAGCATAAAACTTCTGCGGGCAAAGACCTGCTTCATCAGATGCATGAGTCGGGGGGGGGGCGTGTTCAGAGGAGGATTTAAAGAGGGGTGGTCTGAGTAAAGGGGAGGGCCAGAGCTGACAAGATCTATTCAGTCAGGGTGGAAATGCCCCATCTTCGGTAGTAACACGGTTACCTCTCTGATACAGCCAAATAAAATATGTCCCTTGTAGCCCTCTACACAATGAAACAATCACTACAGCCTTTATTCTTTCCTGCCCAAAATAACCACCTGTTTTGCCTAACATATATATAGCAGAATTGGCCTTGGCAGTGGGTTGGGCTATCTCAGTGTCACAGAAAAAACAAGAGGAGATGGCTCAGCTGCAGAATCTCCCTTGGGCTATAAATATATGGTTTTAAAGGAGTTTTTGGAGCTGCGACAAATACCAGCAGGCTGCTTTCCCACACAAGATATTAGAAAATGGTGTGCTCATGTCTGGTTCTGAGCCCCAAAGTCATTTTCTTTGTATCAAGATTAAAGGAAAAATAGGCAGCTGGGGTTAATAAGTTTGAAATTAATGCCACTACCAAGAAAAAGAGCAGCAGCAGAATCCTGCAGCTACTTCTATTACTGTGTAGAAGCACATAGTGATAGTATCACGCTAAAATGTGGATCTAGCCTCAGGATTTAGAGTGATAAAACTGTAGAGTTATAGCTGAGTTTCCTGTTTATTAAATATAAATATACAGTTTCTTGGTTTGCATATATAAATAAATGTGAATACACATATTTCTTTCTCTTGATTTAATGGGGATTTGGATCAGGTCTTGTATGACTTTTCAGGTACTACAAGATGCATGAAGACCAGTGTTTATCCACTGGATTTTTTCCATCCCTCAACTGTTCAAACAGCATCCACCACCATATCAGTCTTTTTGAACATGGTCTTTTGGGGAGAGGGAAATTCCTCTATCCCTTGTCACCTGCAATATGTTATCAGGTAGCAGTCTACCTCTTCTTCAGCATCTCTGAATGTGTGCTCAGGATTTAAGGGTCAGTGGATTCATGCATTTAAGGATCACACAATACATTACCACTTTGCCCTCAGCTGTGCAACGCTCCCATGAATGATGTGCGGAATACAGAATAAGTTCCTACAGAGCATTTTATAAATCTTAATTTCAGTTGAATAGAAGGAGTACCATCAATTAGGGAACATTCATTCTGAAGACAGAAATGAGAAACAGCATGGCCAAACCAAAATGTGGTAGATAAACCCCACCACCAGCAAACAACCAAGTTCTAAAGGAACTTACCAAATACTTTAACAATGCTGTCAGTAGCACACATCTTGGATGAAACATCATTTTACACCCAGCAGTTATTTTTCTTTGGAATTTTCCATTCTGCACAGTGAGTAATTTGATGCACATTAGTGAATTAGATCTTTATAATTTTGACTAACTTGGGGAAATAAAGTGAGCTGTCTCCTTTTTTCTCAGCAATATTGATTTAACATGACTGTATTTTAATGTTATTCCTTCCATGCTTTCCTGAATATGAAATTAGTCTACTTTCCATAATGAACAATTAATTATTATTGGGGGGTGTTCACATTGTATTAGCAGGAAATCAATTTGCTCATAGGGTCAAGTTGCCAATATTTCATGTATTTATAAGCCTTTTTTTTTTAGAAAAAAGTTCTAAAATTTTAATGGTAATTACTGTCAGCCTCCCTCTGCTACCAAATAATACAGGTTTTTAACATATTGATTGTGGTTTTACCATATCACGCAGTATTTACTGTGGGCTCCAGCACCTGACTGAAGACTCGATCTGAACAGTTACAAAATGTTTCCAAGGCAGGATTTATCCCTCATGCTCCTCTAGACACAGCATCTGCAGCAACCCCTCACCTACAGATGACCTATGCTACACACCATTTTAGAGCAGTAAGGCGCCTCCTAGGCATGTGCCTACTGTGCTCAACTCGAAATTTGATCCTGTATATTTCTAAGTAAGGGCAGGCCTATGCTCAACAAGAAGATCGAATTAAAGTACACAATTCTGGCTACATTAACTACATAGCTGGAGTCAACATACCTTAATTCGGGCTTGTGCGCCATCTCCACTGAGGGAATTCGATGGCAGTGAATGCTCCTGTTGACTTCCCTTACTCCTAACAAGCAGCAGAAGTACCAGTGCTGATGTGGACATCCTGGAAGTTTGATTTAGCACGTCACTAGGTGCACTAAATTGAACTCTGGAAGATTAACTGTGGCAACCATGATTTTGCCAGAAGCGTAGCTTAAGTCTTCCAAAGATATCTTAGGTAACTTTTTTCCCCACAGTCTGATTTCCAGTCACAGATTTGAGTAGTGTGACTGACTGAGGAATAAACAAAGCACTACTACAAATGAATTCCAACTCATGCCAGGACTTCAGCATCTCACAATCTCTCTGGCTCTCCATTTCATCATAGGGAACTTGACCTAACTATTCCACGCTTACTATATGTAAAGTTGAGGAGCAGAAGATAAATGCTAATATATTATCATAATCATCCCCTCTTTTATGTCAATTACATTTGCATATATTTTAAAAACATTAAATATTGAATTTTGCCACTTGTGATGCATATTATCAAAGAATTAGAACCAAAACTGTTGAAGTCAATAGAGACTTCAATGGGTTTTGGTTCATTTTTAACATGCTCCAGTTCCATAGTAAAAACACTCCAGTTCCACAGCAAATCATCAGAGAAACTTATCTGTGTCCTTGTTCAACAAAATAAGAGAAGCACATCTGCAATTTCAGGATGTACTTATGCTGCATTGACTCAGTTATCAATACAGCTCACTCAGCCTTTATTATAAAAATAGGTATTGGATATATCTTCAAGCTTCCCATTATCTCACAAATAATTGAATAAAGCCTGTACTGGTGAAATCTCCCCTTACCTGTTTCATTCTGTCCCCATTAGTAGTTCAGGAAAAATGTTGAGTTGCTATAGTTTTAAAAAAGTACACAGTGAAATTGTGATTTTAATATACTTTATTTAAAAAGTACATAGTTTTAAATTGGTTTCAATGGGACAAAGCAGAAAGTAATGAACATTATTTTTATATCTAATAAAGTCCTTTTTGATGAATTGTGACTATCATATGGCAAATTCATATTTGCATGGCTTGCAAAGTAAAAAGATAAATCTTTTTCAACGTATGTCTAAGAGTTTATCTCATCAACAGTTTAAAATCATGAAATGCTGATGTTTTGACTACATTTCTTGTCTTCTATGTTGCACCATTTCTCAGTTCACAGTTTGTTCATGTATTTAGCATGCCAAGTGAACACACCAGTCAATGTCACCTTGAGAAAATTGCCAAAAGCAGTGGAGGAAGGACAAGACCAGGTTTAGCACTAAGTCCTAGAACACCCCCGCATTCTCTTGCATTCTCCTAAAGAAAAGAACATAGAAGAATTAAGAAACAAGCATTAACATTCATGGCGATGCTTGGGTATTTACAAAGAACTTGTGCATTAGATGGCAGATTCAATAAAGGAAAAATTTGTGTAATCAAAACACAGAAAAAATAACGATGATCAGGAAGCCATTTTCTACTCTGTCGCTGGCCTGCTACATGACCTTGGGCAAGTCATTACCCCTCTGTGCCTCAGCAGAGTGGATACTTAGGCACATAACATATGTAGCACTTGTGCTGAGTGTTACATCTGAAAAGCATGATGTTGGAGTCCCAGCTAAATAATCAATGTACCACACATAACAAGTAAACTGGTTTCAGAAAGTACCATGGGGAAGAATTTAGCCGTCAGTGTTAAACTTAGAATGAGATCTCAGAAGTTCCTGCCTCCCAATTCTGTGCTCAGCTGATTCCTCTGCCTCTTACATGTTGGCTGTGGCCACACTAGGAATTAATTCCAAAACCACTTTTGAAAGGAGGTGTTATTTGAAACAAGCAGCAGAGTGACTACACACAAATTGTTTGTTTCAAAATCAACATTGAAATAAAAAGGTGATCATTTTGAAAGAGTTGTTCCACTCCTGTCTTGGGAACGCCTCACTTCAACGTTGGTTTTTAAAGGAAGTATGTGTAGCTGCTCCCCGGTCACCATTTCGAAACCACAAGTCCTCCGTGGAGCCAGCCCCTCCCTGGAACACTGAGATGCCCTGGCCAGCAGCCAGGGCTCTATGGATGTCAGCTCCAGCTGCCTGAAAGCTGCAGGGACACAGAAACCCCATGCAGCAAACTGAGAGTGCGCTGGCAACCATAGAAGCATGTGCTTTCCACAGAACACTCTTTAGCACCCCCCAGAACAGCAGGAGTCCAGCCAGGCAGAGGCATGGCCAGTAGTAAGGACCCCCCGGGATCTCAAGATACCAGGAGGCAGGACTCCCAGGGCCCCAGGCAGCCCCCAAAGAGGAGGGGCACCCTGTGGCTGGAGGCCAAGGTCTGGGACCAGGACATCCTGCTGAGGATGGAGGGGTGGAAGCGGAACACAGTCGCCTTTGCCTGGCTGGCCGAGACCTTGGCGGCAAGGGGCCACCCACCTCTGAACTCCCAACCAGGTGTATTTGAAGGTAAAGTTGCTGCACCGGGGTATGAGAAGGCGCGAGACTCAGCCAGGTGGTCAGGGACAGCGCCTGCCGCCTGCCCCTGCTAGAACGACCTGCACCACCTCCTCAGACCCAGGGACGCCAGACCACCATGAAAGACCCTCGACACAGCTGAGCCGGAGGGGCAGGGTGAGGAACCAGAACCAGGACCCTCTGCAGCACCACCAACCCCACCCCCAGAGCTGCTGGGCAACAACGAGGACAGCAACGGTGAGGGTGGGAGTGAGGGAACCCTATACATCATTGTGCCATTGGAGGACATGAGTTGGGTCACTTCCCCCCAGCCCTCCCCCGAGGCACCCTCAGGTAGGACTGGGCAGGGCCGCCCCAGGGCATGTGGGGTGGGGGGGACAGTCCCCGCTGCTTCCAGCATAGGCCTGGACACACGGCCAGCAGCTATGGGCCAGGTGCCCTGGGGACAGCCATGGTTGTCATCAGAGAGGAGCCGCACATGTGAAGGGGGTCCCCACACGAGGCCATAGACAGCCACATGGGGCATGTAGCTGGGAAGGGCAGGGAGGGGGCCAACCCAGCTCCACCATTGGCCCAGCATGGATGGACCCCCCAGCAGCTGGGCTGCCTCAGCCCCCACGCCAAGGGCAGGGAGGAATGGTGATGGGGATGTGGCCACAAGCCCATGGTACCTGGTCGCTTGTCTGACATGATGCCGCCCCTTCCCCTTATGTCTTCACAGCCTTGATGTCCACAGGCCACCCCAGCCCCCCTGATGTGCTATGGGGCCTTGCAGCAGCTGGCAAGGGGGAAGGAGCGACGCCCCCCTAGGACTGGGTGCCATGCCGGGGGAGCCCACTGCCACAGCCAGGCTGAGGACTTAGCGACAGCCCATACAGCTGCATGGCAGGAAGAAAACCGCCTACTGCAGGAATGGCTCTCCATGGACTGGGTGGCCTGGGACCAGATCTCAGGGTACCTTGATACCCTAACTCAGGGTATCATCAACCACCTAGCCCAGCTGCCTACTCCACGGATGGCCTTTCCTGTGGTCCCCGCGCCCGCCCCCCTGCTGCCCCTGCCTCTGCACCTTCTGACACCCCTCCCGCCTGGCATGACCTCAGCTGAGAGGGAGGGGCTCGCGTAGTCGGCAGGCGCAGCCGGCCTGGCCATAGCCCCACCAGTATCCCTCTACCCCCGAGTCTGAGGCAATTACACCCCAAGCACACCCCTACCTACTGGTGCTCCCAGCATCGTCCCAGCCCCATGGGGGCCCCAGAACTGGGGCGGTCACAGCTCCAGGGTCCGCCGTGGCTCCCGTGCACCCACCCCATGGACAAGTGAGGCCCCCCACCCCCACTGTAAATAGTTCAGCCCCTAACCTCCCCCACCCCCCGTAAATAGTTGGAGGCATTTTGGGGTTTGAAATATCAACAGGTAACTTTACTGGACAGTGTCCATGTCATGCATTGGGTGGGGATGGTGAGGGACATGTAAGCAGGCAAGGGTGCTGGTGAGGCAGAGGTGGGGGTTGTGTGGGGCGGGCTGGGGCTGGGGCCGGGTCACAGGGGCCCCCGGCGCAGGCCTCCCAGAGGACCTCCTGCATGTGCACCCTGTCCCAGTGCACCTGGCAGCACGGGACTACACCTGGCTGGTCATACCGTGGCACAGACTCAACCACCCAGCATGCCACAAAGATCTCGTGCATGCTTTCCATGAGACTGTGGAAAGCACAGCATGCACCCACAGTCGCAGGCATGCTGGAGAGGCCCACTTCCAGGCGTGTCAGCAGGCAACTGAAGCATGCCTTCAGTTGTCCGAATGCCCACTCCGCCATGTTCTTGGCCTGATTGAGCCAGGCATTGTAGCAGTCCTGGCTCTCATTGGTGTGGCCCATGTAGGGGCACATTAGCCAGGCCTGGAGGGGGTAGGCCGTGTCGGCAACAATGCATGGGGGCATGGTTGTCCGCCACACAGGGAGCTCCCATGGTTGGGACATAGGTGCCCTCAGCCATCCTGTGCCTGAGCCATCTGTTGCGCAGGATGTCAGCATTGTGGGCCCTGCCTAGCCAGCCTATGCAAATGTCTGTAAACTGCCCTGTGGCATCCATAAGAGCCTGGATAACAACAGAATCGTAGTCCTTCCGATTTATGTACTGTCTGCATCTGTGTGGCAGGGCCTAGATGGCAACGTGGTGCTGTCCAATGCGCCGATACAATTGGGGAATCCCAGCTGCTGAAACCCGGCCATGGCGGTGTCCACATCCCCCAAGCAGATGAGCCAGCGCAGGAGGATCCAGTTGATGGCATTGATGACCTGCACGGGGTGGAGGGCATGGGCACCCATGAGTGTGTGATAGCATGCAGGGGACCCCTTCCTTGGGATACCCTCCCCGGGATCTTCTCCCTGGGCCCCACTATGGGTGCATGACCCCAGCTGCCTTACCTCTAGAAGAACGGCCCCAGCGGTGGCCTTTCCTACCCTGGATTGGTGGCCGACTAAACAGCTGCTGTCCAGGGTGACCAGCTTTCACATGGCAATGGTCACCCTTTTCTCCATGGGGAGCATAAGCTTCACGTGGGTGTCCTGGTGGTGAAGTGCTGGTGCCAGCCACTGGCCCAGCTCCATGAAGGTGGCCCAGCTCATCCCAAAACTGCGGAGCCACAGCTGTTCGTCCCAGTCCTCCAGGATGATGTTGTCCCACCATTCCCCACTGGTGGTGTACTGCCAGAGGTGACAGTGGGCCCGGGGAAGGAGATGCTTTGGATGTACCGTGGGAGGATCTGCAGGAGGCTGGCCACGTGGCGGGCAGCATGGAGCCCAAAGTGGTATGCTGCTAGGATGGCCGTCAGGCTGCATATGATGTCCAGGATGTCCCCGTCAGTGAAGTGCTGCAGGTCCATGCCGGACTGCAGTGTTGGTGCTGAGCAAGGCCCCACCAGTGCTGAGCTGAAGGTCATGTGCTGCAAGCATCCTGAGCCCTCAGCATGTGCATGGAGGGTAGGTTTGTCTGGGTGGGGCCCCTTAAGGGGGTGGCTGGCCCATGCTCCTGGAAGGGCTTGCTAGCCATTTGACTCTTCCCTTGCCATTTCCTTCCCTGGTATTACGAAAGGAGGCTCTGGGCTGTGTAGCCACTCCCTTCTGAAAGGACGGGGGATCTCTTTAATGTTGTGGATTGCAACAACAATCTGCATTTTGCGTGTAGTCGCTTTGTTTCAAAATGACTCACTTTGAAGTGACGGATCAGGACTACCCCTTTCGATGTCACTTGCTAGTGTAGCCACAGCCATTGTACTGTGAGGTACGAAAATAACACTTTGCTATGACACAGAAGCCCAATAGACAAAGTCTACGTTGCTTGCAAACACGCAGCAACTTCTCTTCACTATTGTGTTCAGAATGTCCAGAATATGTAATTGCTTTTCACACTAGAAGAATGCTTTTTAAATAACTACTCTAGAAAAAAATGCTTACTCTAGATGGTAAGAAAGCAGTATAAAAACTTACTTCTGGATGAAATCCATGACAAGATTCTGGACGCCTTCTAATCTTCTGGGATTTTAAACGCTCACATTTCAGGGACTCGTTATGTTCACAGTAGTTAAGGAGAGATCTTATAATCACTGCATTTAAGTATTCAAAGTTTGCTTGAATGGATTTGAAGTCCATCCATCCATCCCTACCCCATCTCACTCCTCCAAAGTACAACCAATCAATAAAAGAAGTGGGACATAATTGTATTGCTGCTCTCATATGCACTTAATGTGAACAAACAGTCTATCATGATGCAATAAACATATATTACACTTTCTTTTTGGTGGATTCCTATTTATGAGAAGAAAATATCCCAAACTCTAGTGCAGTAATTAAACAAGATGTGTTTAGACTACAAATTAAAGTACCAACTTACTTTATTACAGAGTTAATTTTTATATTTTCACAACGCAAATTGATACCTTTCTTTGTATCAAGCCAATCCTAAAATACAAAGTTAAGGAAATGGTTATTTATTGCATTACAACAAAGGAGATATCAATTTAAAAATGTTATTTTTGGCAATATGGGTACCATTTTTAAAAGCACCAAAGATTATGAGGTTATGTCCTATTTTCAGCAGTAGCAAACTCCTAGGGCCATATTGACAAAGGTGTTTGTGTGTGTAAATATGCAGGTAGTTGCCTTACAAAAGCACCTTAGTAAGGTTGGTGAACAACTCTCATTGACACTCAATGGGACTTACGCTCTTAAATGCCCAAGTCACTTGAGAAAATAAGACTAAGGAGCAAATCCCCAGCTGGCTTTACTTCCATGCGACCACGACAATTTACAATAGCTGAGGCTATACCTATTAGGCTTCTAAATCACACAGACTAGAATTTTTAAAGGCAAATACATGGTAAATAATTTTTCAATATTCACACTTTGAGTTTCCCTCTTACAATAATGAAAATAAAGGATATACCGTATTTCTATGGGTTCCATGGTAATTGGCAAGATAGATTCACAGTTACATTCATTATCTACCACCACCATGAAGAGATTGCTGCTTGGGATTTGCTGGATGACAAAGGATCTGTAAATATAAGAGTCACTAATTAACGATAACGTATTCTATTGTACATGACCAAGTTTCTTAGCCATAGGCTTTTATTAAGGGCATTTTAATATGTCATAGAACAAACAAACAATAAACAACTAGACCAGGGTGGCCAACCAGCTAGGGATGAAAAGCCTCAGATAGAGTGCTAAAAGCCACGTGGAGAGAGTGCAAAGAGCCACATATCATATATTTATTCTCTTGATAGATAAAAATAAATATACAATATGTGGCTTAATGCATTCCCCTCCCCCAGAGCCAGGCACCCCCAGCCTCCCGCTCTAACCCAATCCCCCCACCTCCAGAACCAGGCACTCCCAACTCCTTGCTATAACCCAGTCCCCCACCCTTCCATGACAGCCAGGAACCCCCAGCCCCCACAACCCAATCCCGCACCCCCTCCTCCAGTGCCAGGCACCCCCAGCTCTTTCTGTGCTCTAACTCAATGCCCTAAAGCTTTGCCAGAGCCAGGCACCCCCAGTCCTCCATGCTCTAACTTGATGCTAATGACTCACCAGAGCCGTCGCCACTGTTGCTGCCACACACTTCTCCTGCCAAGTGCTGGGGCACATGTGTGGAGCAGCATATGGCACTCCTGGTGCATGGCTCTGAGGAGGAGCTGCATTTAATGTCTCAAGAAGCCACATGCTGCTCAAGAGCCATGGGTTGGCCACCCCTGAACTAGATGCAACGTACACAGACCAATATATACCACTGAGAGTGAAATTCATTCAAGTACAGAGAGGCCTGTGAAAGGCTCTCTTCACCCTGTAACCTTGGTGGTACCCTTCTGGGGTATGAACACCTGAGGAGAAGGGCTGCAAAGATGGTCCCCTATACAGTGCTTAATTCATAGACCCAGTACCTCCAGGCTTTCTGTGTAAGTTATGAACATAAAAAATCTTCCTGAACCCTGGCACCTGACTGAGCCCGAGCACCTCTTTCAATACATACAGCACCTCCATTAAATTATGACAAGGTATACATGAAATTCAGACACAGGAACACAGCAGCACTACTAATATATGTAAGGAACACCACATTCCAGGGCGTGTAGTGAATGCTCCTTCTTAGCATGCATCAGCTTTCCCTGAAGCCAAAAGGAGTCTAATGGTTTCAATGGGAATTGGATTTGACGCTCCATGCACATCCACAGAGGAAGGGTGTGGGAGACAGAGTATTTGGAGATGACACAAATTATACACTGCAGAACAATCTAAGTCAACTGTGTGGGGTTGCATTATAATGGCCCTATAAAAGGCTGTGTTTCAGTGGGTCCAATTCATCCTCAATTCTGAAATTCAGGGTGAAAGACCTTGGCCGTGTCTACACTAGCCAAAAACTTCGAAATGGCCATTTCGAAGTTTACTAATGAAGCGCTGAAATACATATTCAGCGCCTCATTAGCATGCGGGTGGCCGCAGCACTTCGAAATTGGCGCGGCTCGTCCAGACAGGGCTCCTTTTCGAAAGGACCCCAGCTACTTCGAAGTCCTCTTATTCCTATGAGCAGATGGGAATAAGGGGACTTCGAAGTAGCCGGGGTCCTTTCGAAAAGGAGCCCCGTCTGGATGAGCCGCATCAATTTTGAAGTGCCACGGCCGCCCACATGCTAATGAGGCGCTGAATATGTATTTCAGCGCTTCATTAGTAAACTTTGAAATGGCCATTTGCATGGCCATTTTGAAGTTTTTGGCTAATGTAGACACGGCCCTTGACAATTTGGATCCAGGTTTAATTTACCCATGTAGGTTTTTATACATCATTACAATGTAAAAATATCTTGTGACATGGAACATCTTTGAAAGTTGGCACATCCTGAAATTGAGTTTTTTTGGCATGGTAAACTGGTGAGTGAACATGAGGGTAATGAGGGCTTGGACAGGACTAGATGTGGACAGAAGCATATTTTCACTCAGACGTCTCTATTTAAAATAGATATTGTCTTACTAAAAAAACTCCCTGGTTTTCCAAAAATCACATAAGATGAAATATACGGGGGTGGGGGAGGGGGTGGAATCTTTGAACCTTGCTTGAGAAAAGAATAATTGGAAAACCTGCTATAAAAATATTGCCAACGGAAAGATTAAATACCTTTAAATATTTTTAAAACTCACTGATCCTCCATTAAAGTTACACTTAGAGAGATCTGCAGGATGTTAGCTTGATGTTTATACATGAAATATACATTTATGGCATAATGTACAGGGCTGAACTTTATAAATGCACCTAAACAGCTGGAGCATGTAGTAAGGCTGACATCATTGTAATGGAGCATCTGTGGTTTGGTGTTTGGAAGAAATGGGGCCAATAAAAGGAAAGGAGGAAAATTCTTTCACAGAAAACAACAGCAAAGTTTTATATGCATGAATATCCCAGAAAGTTATAAATAAATCAAATCTCAAAGGAGGGAAAATGCCATTTCAATTTATCCATCCTAAGAACTGAAACAACCCAGTCCTATCCTTTTTGGAAGTTGTATTTATATATCCAAAAAAAACAGCACAGAAGAAAAAAATCTGAAAGCAGATACTCAAAAGTGTTGCTTTAATTACTGTTTATTTGCATAACTATTTGACTCAGGCAGGGGTGTGCCACTCCTTTGTCTAACTTGAGGCCTCCTCAGTTTCAAACTTCTTTGTGGATAGTCTACATTTTGAAGCCCTCCCAAAAGGGACATGCTGAACTGTTCAAAATATGCATCTTACATCAAGGCCTTTGGAGCTTAACGTTCAGATTTCATGAAAGGTGGATATATTTGCCGTTTATTACATCCTATACTGGGGTGTTATAATAACTGTGCAGTAGAGACAATATTCCTTCTTTAAAAAACAATTCCTGAACTTTTCCTGCAACTTCATCTGGTTGGGGGAAAAAAAAATAGAAAGTGCTTCCAGGCAAAAGTCAGCCTACAACTAGTAGCCATGATGCTAAGTAGACTTCTACATGAGATGCTCCTTTTGAAAGTCAGAAACTGTAAGAATTATTAGGAATGAAAAACCTAGATTCAAGTCCTGTTGTGTATGGAGTAGCCTAGGGACTTGAACCTTGGTCCCCATCCCTAACCACCAAGCTCTTAGCTATTCTGGTGTGTGGGTAGGTGTGCCTGTCTGCCTTCCTTTCCCCACCAAAAATTCCTTTGACCAGTCCTGCTTTTGTTCCAATGTACAATGGGAACATTTTTAAAAAACTGAAAAACTTCTGTGGATGAGAAATACATTTTCCCTTTGTTTTACTTAACAATACTGCTGTATCTGGTAATTTGGAACATTCACGTACATGCTTAAACTGAAGGAAACTGTGTACAATATCTTTTCAATATATACAGCATTAAGTTATTCAGTCACAATATGTTTACCAGGAACTTGGTATTAGGTTTGTCTGTCATACTACTCCCATTTAATAACATATGAATCTGGTTCCCTTCCAGGTCCATTGCCTGCTCTCAACAGCAAATGATGTGGCAATTCCATAGTATAACCAGGATGCATGTCCATCTTTCATAGATGTTTTAAAGTGCATTCATTATTCAAATTGCAAGTTACGTGGTATAATTTCTACCCCGAAACATGATAAGCATGCAAATGCTCTCAGAATTAATAATTGCATCCTAATTTAAAATTCAGTTTCTATAGTTATATGCTATGCCACATAGAAAATCACTCTGAATGAATCTTCAAGCCAGTGACCCTCAATATCTTGACCACAGAAAACCAAAAGGTGCAGAATTAGAGTGAAGCCATTTAAAAACTACAATCATCAACCCAAATGTTTTGCAGTATATGCAAAACTATAGCTGCGAGGGAGGAAAAAAAAAAAACCAACCCTCCAACAAAATTACCTTCAACATAGAGGAAAGTACAGAAAGTTGCTGCCAGAGTAACAAAAATGGTGTCAGCTTTCAAGTGGGTTCTCAGAGAGTTGCCAAAATCTAGATTTCAGTGATTATTTCTGAATCACCTACGGGGTTAGGCAGTCATTTGTGTCACCAGCAATACGGGAGCCACATATCAGCAATGGATTAAAGGTTTTATTGCATATTTTTTTACAATCAAAAACTTTATCTATGTTTATTATTTATGGAAAATGTTTCAAGTTTAAATAGCAAAGGCTCTCTTTTTAAGTTTAGTAATATGAACCTTTGGAGACTTTTGCTTTACAACAGAACCATCATTCTCATTCTCATCAACAGACATCCATGACAAGTGAATATTAGTTTGGCTGGAGATAGCACACAGAGAGCTTTGCATACTTCTCCATATATAAAACATCCTAAACTCCCATAGTTCTTGTTATACTGAAGCCACATTGAGTCAATAAAAACCTTATTAATCATTCTATCCATCTTTCATCCCCTGTGGAACTGCTTTGGTTTATTTAAAGTGTGGATCCAGAGCTCAATACAGCCTTTTACTGGAAGAGTATATTCACTCTACTTTTTGTAAGGAAAGGGGTCGGGGAAACGACGACATTAAGCACTTGAAAAGGAAATGGGGGAAAAGCAAGAGAAAAGAAAACCTAAGCTATTTTCTTGCTGTAGCCAAAGGGGAAAACTGTGAAATTCATTGTTTTGATTCACAGAATTAAGCACCAATTTTTCACACCCTTCAAGTTTTCTTTTTCAGCTATTTTGGCAAAACAAAGCTTTCTTTGCTAAAAATAAATTTGGGCATGCATTTTGCTTGGAAACAGGTAAATTCTGTTCACAAAATGCATATACTGTGGTAAAACCTTCCGTGAAAATTAACACATTTTCAAGAGTGGAATTATACTGGAGAAAAAATGTTTCAAGCAGTTTTGCATTTTTAATATTTTATAAATGGCTCTTTCGAGGGACATCTTAGTAAAACTTACTTTTAGTAAGTTGGTAATTTTTGTTCATTCTCTGAAGTTTCAATATTATGTAGGTGTGTATATAATAGGCAGAGAGAGCTAGGAAAATCCAGCTAATTCCATTATGAGCCATGTCTTCCTAACCTTTTGGGATAACATGAAACTTGGTAAACATAATAAACAAGACTGTGCATGCTATAAAGCTGTGGAAACACCAAGTCTATTAATGTTTGAATATAAATACTTTCAATTATCAGAGGGGTAGCCATGTTAGTCTGTAACCACAAAAACAACAAGAAGTCCTGTGGCGCCTCGTAGATTAACAGATTTATTGGAACATAAGCTTTCATGAGCAAAGACCCACTTTGTCAGATGCATGGAGCAGAAATTCCAGAGGCAGGTATAAATATAAAGGCACATGAAAAGAGGGAGTTACCAATCAAGAGGAAGGCCAGAGTTAATGAAGTCAATTCAGTCAGGGAGGATGTGGCCCATTCCCAGCAGCTGATGTGTGGGTATGAACACGAAGAGAGGAGAAACTTGTTCTGTAGCTGGCCAGCAATTCCCAGTCTTTGTTCAATCCTAAATTGATGGTGTTGAATTTGCAAATTAATTATAACTCTGCAGTTTCTTTTTGGAGTCTGTTTTTGAATTTTTTTTTGCTGCAGAATGGCCACTTGTATGTCTGCTCCTGAGTGCCCAAGAAGATTGAAGTGTTCTACAGGTTTTTGGATGTCACCATTCCTGATATCTGATTTGTGTCCAAGACTTTCAACTGACATGCTAATCGTTATTTCAGGCATAATAAAGTTTTAATTTACTACTACATGTTTATTCACAATCTTAATCTAGGGATGTAATTTCTAACGAAAACGTACTCATTCCTGAAGAAAATTTGAAAATTGTAGAGATGGCGGCTACTTAGAGTCATGAAAAATGTCTGAAGGGTCTTTACAAAATATAAAATAAGGCTCATGTCCCATCCCGAAGAGCTTAATACAGACAAAATTGGAACCTGTTACAAGCATAGACATTCCATACAAGAAAACGGGCACATGCGTAATAATGGCAGAATCTGGCTCTTTTTCTTTTGTGGCAGCATTAGATATGAGGCTGCTCTGGGGCTTTGTAAAGTAACGATTCATAGGTAGTTCCTTGGGAATGGCAAACATGCAGTGTGCACCAGACAAGGGGTCATCTGATTCAGCTCCTACTCACTGCTTATAACTTTCTTGCAGTACCTTATTGTCAACAGGGGCTGAAACATAGGCCAAAAATTTTTTTTAAATATAGTTTCAATATTTTTAGCAAGTTTCAGGTTCTCTTTCCAAAAATACATGGACCACAAAAGACACTATTAGCTGAACAGAAGTCAAATATGCAGGACAAGTGTGTTCAATCCTGCTAAGCTAATTGAACCTTTAAGTTATTACTTTCTACTGTTCAAGTAAAACATATCCTGCTAAGGAGAAATCAATATTCTTAATAACCAATTTATATTTACATGCAGACAAGATAATCTATTTTACTTTGTTCTTTTATAGTGTCTTATGTGTATAGCATACTAAATTCATAGGCCCCGCATTCTCTTAACACTTAACAAGCCACCAGAGAGGAACACATACCCAAACAAACCAACCAAGGTGGTTATGGAAACAACATGTCCAATGCCGCATACTTTGTATGGGACTGAAAATGGCCAGACATCAGTATGAACAGAGGATATGATCACAGAAGACCACCTGGGCCCAGTATTCACAGAAATCCCTTGCCCCTTATTCCATGGATTCCTGGTCAACAGAGCAGACTTTCTCTCCTCTGTTTTTCCAGGGTTCTCATAGCTTACAGCCATGTTGCCATTAACGGGTGGGAAGTACTAGTGCTATATGACCCTGTACATCAATAAGGTCTATAAATCATATAGATACAGTAATACAACACCAAACAGCTTTTAAAAAATCCTTTGTATTTTACATAGCTCTCTGAGAAAAAGGGAAATACAAATATAGAACAGCTGTCCTACTACTCCCAGCTCCACCCTCCCTCCCACTTTCATAGGGAATGTATGGGGTTTACAAAGTGTTTAAAGAACCTAGCTGAATTATGACTATTTGTGTTTGAGGACAACTCATGGAACACGGCAATATTTGGAGAATAGGTGTGAACTTACAGATATCTTTCCTCTGATCATCTTCTGGAGTAGAAGATATTTTTCTGTGATTCTGGGGGCACCTGAGTATATTATAAGCTTCAGAATCAATTAGACTTATTTAAATAAAATTTTGCATATCTACTATATGTACATAAAGTGAATTCCTTTCTAGTGCAACACAGGAATGTTGCTGTTTAATGCATTCCTTTTCAAATCACACTAGCTTTTTAGGGCTATTTTACGAGCAACTGTTATGTTCTAGAATTTTTTTTTCAAAAAGTGGATTTCATTATGTTACTCTGCTAATGATAACAGATTCTACACAGTAGAATATGTGGCAGCAATGAACACATGGGTTATATGGGGTTTGAATTCCATAAATATTTAAAACGTCTGCACAGATTTGTATTTAATCTCATGTTCATGGACACTGAGTTTGACTTAAGAAAAACCTAATTTCTAGAGGTCTGGTTCTCATTTTGTCTCCATCTATAATTATTGTAGAAACCATTTGATATTAATACTCCATGCTGCAGTGAAGACGGGAGTATACACCTCAGGGAGTTGGAACTAGGGAGTTTTAAAATGGTTTCTATTGTGTATAGGGTTCATAGTTGGGTTCAATGGCTTTCAGCATTCCCACAGTAAAAAATTGTTCCAATACCACTGCCTAACCTACACCCAAGGCGTATGCCTCCCAACACACATTGATTTACATAAGTCACTATTTTTCTAACAAATGGTACTGGCACAATAAATGTTCTTAGTCATGTATAAGCACTCTGATGGATGTTACAGAAATGCTATCATGGAGAAGAGGCAGTACATTAATGATGGTTCTTCAAGATGTGCATCCCCATGGGTGCTCCACTCTGGAGTGTCAGCACATCCTTGCACCAGTGCTTGGAGATTCTTCTATAGCAGTGTTTTCCCACGTCATGCATGCACAGTAGTGCCTCCTCATGGTATGTGGTGCACATGCAACGTGGGCCCCTCCATTTCTTCTCTACCCTAGCAAATAGAGCAAGATGCTCCAAAGCAAGGGAAGGAGGGAGTGAAGTAGAGCACCCATGGGGACACACATCTAAAAGAACCATCATTACTGCACAAGGTGAGTAACTTCATCTTCTTTTTCAAGTAGTGTCCACGTGGGTCCTCCACTCTGGGTGACTATAAAGCAGTAGTCACACTTTGGAGGTGTGTTTGGAGCTCAGTAACAATTGCAGTTGACAGAACTGTTTGACCCACTTGAATGGAGGAAGCAATGAAAGATGAGAGAGTGTAGTGCTGTGCAAACGTGTTGCCTGGAGGACCACATCCCTGCCTTGCATATGTCCATAAGGGGTACATTCTGGAGAAAGGTGGTAGTGGAAGACACAGCCTGGGTAGAATGGGCAGTGACAGCACCTGGAAGCTCCTTTCAGTGAAGTGCATAACAAGTGGAGATCCACTTGGACAGTCATCAAGGTGAAACAGGCAGGCTATTGGACTGCTCCATTAAGAAGAGGAAGAGCTTAGAAGACTTGCAGCAAGGCCTCATGCAACTGATGTAGAAGGCCAATTCCCAATGAACATCCAGTGTTTCCCATACCGCATGCACAGGATCAGAGTTTAGCTTTGGGAAGAATGCAGGTAAACAGAAAGGTTTGTTGATGTGAAATGGAGAGGGAACCTTAGGAAGAAACTTAGAATGAGGGTGGAGTGTGACGCTGTCCTTGGTAAACATGGTATGAGGAGGTTCAGCCACAAGAGTGGCAAGCTCTCCAACCTTCTTGGCTGACATGATAGCAATTGAAAGAGAGACATGCATGGACAGATGGAGCCATGAACACATTGCCAGGGATCCAAAGGGCAGTTTAATGAGGCAGTTGAGTATATGCTTAAGGTCCCAAACAGGGAGTGGAGGACATAATGATGTAGAGGTGTTTTGCAGACCCATCAGAAAATATTTGGTGAAGGAATGAGCAAGGAAGGAAATCCCATCCTCCTCTTGGGGGAACTCCACCAATGCCACAGCATGCACCAGGACAGTACTGAAAGTGACACCTGATTCATGCAGGAGCAGCAGGTAGTCAAGGAGGACAGGAAGAGGTGTGGTGTGAGGAGGCACAGAGTGATTAGCACCTAACCACAGAGAGAACCACATCCACTTGTAGCGATAGGAGTCCACCTGCAAATCCTATCTGTTGTTACTGAGAACCCTCTTTACGCCTTTAGAGCATATGATTTTGGTATTCTGGAACCATGAAGGAGCTATGTGTAGAGGTCCAGCTGGAATGGATCAGGGTGAGGGGTGCAGCTGAAATCTTGAGACAGAAGGTTGCAGCAAGGAGGAAAGGGATACAGAGTTGCCACTGACAGCCTGTACAGGTAAGGATACCAAGTTTGTGTTGGCCATGCCAGGCTCTCAGGATGAGGTGAGTCCAATCCGGTCTGACCTTGACTAGAAGCTTGAGAATCAAGGGAAGGAGAGGAAATGCATAGACAGGGGTGCATCCCATTTGATGGAGGTGTCCCCGAGTGTGTCTGTCCCCAGACCCACTCTGAAGTAATAGTGGTAACACTTTCTGTTGACTTGGGTCACGAACAGGTCTATGCACAGCTAGCTCCAAAGCCGGAATACATGATTGAGAGCCATTGTGTCAATTTGCCACTCGGGGTGATCACTGAATAAGTGGATGAGGGTGCCTGCAATCATGTTCAGTACCACAGGGAGACATGTAGCCAGTGGAGTAATGTGGTGCTGCAGACACCAAGTCCACAGTTTTATGGCCTCTTCTCATAGGGACGGGGACCGAACCACACCTTGACTGTCCATATAATACATTTAGGTGATGTTGTCCAGGAGGATGTTGACTGACTCATGTGCAAGGTACCACTGAAAAGGCCAGCAAGCTAAGTGGACTGCCCTGAGTTCCAGGTGGTTTACATGGAGTGCTTGCTTGGTGAAGGACCATTTGCCCTGGACCATACAAGAACCCAAATGGGGCCTCCATCCCATAAGGGAAGCATCTGTAGTCATGGTCATGGAAGGTGGCTGGTGGAATGGCACCCTGCTAAGAAAGTTGGCCAGACACATCCACCACTAAAGGGAGGTGAGAACACACATTGGGTACGGCCATGGATTTGGACAGCGGGTCCCTGGCCAGGGCATAGAATGAGGCACTGTATGTAAAGTCTGGCCAACTTGACCACATATGTGGTAGTGGCCATGTGACCCTTTTATGATGCAGGTGGGCAGCCACAAGTGCAAGAGTCTTGGAGAACATCCAGGGAATGATGGAAAGCCCAAATGGAAGCACCCGGTACTGGTAATGGTGCGATTCCAGTGTAAAATGAAGGACACATCTGTGAACTGGATGGATTGTGACGTGAAAATAGGAGAAGTCTGTACTGTTTGACTTGCACCTCCTGCAAGTCCTTTTCCTGGGTCTGGGCCCACCTTCCAAAATAGCTCCTGGAATTCCTGGAATGGTCTATAGGGGGAGGAGAAACCGAGAGCACCGTGTTGTCTGGTGAAGACAAGGAGTGGTGCAGCAGGGACCTATTGTCACCCCCTGAAAGGGGATCCTCAGCCTCAGAATGCTGTGATAGGAGAAACATCACTGATGTGGCTGGTTGTGGTGATGTGGGGTTGTCCCTGGACACTGACAGAGGAGCATGGGAGTGGGGCGACCTGCAAGGCAATCATGGAGGAGCTGGTTCTTGAGGTTATAAGTAGTGGTGTGCAAGTTACGGTGGGGACGGCTGTAGGTAAGCTATGGTAGGTGGCACATCCTTCCAGTTGGAGTGTGTGGGGCTGGAATGCTGGGATGAAAAGATACTCCTTCAGTCAAGACCTGCCCTCTCCTAGGGTGGGCAGTTTGACCCCCAACCCATATAAGAATCCTAAAGGCCAAGACAAACATGGGGACAAAGGCGGCACCAGGGACACATGGTGTGGTGAGCTGCGCGGTGTGCACTTGTTGGCAAATCGTTGCGGTGCACCTTAGATACCGTGCCATGCTCCAGTGCTGGGGGCTTCAGCAAAGTGGTGTCTGGGTGCCACTTTGGTGTCTTCAGTGCTGTACAAGACTGGGGCTGTGCCTTGACCCTGGACATGCGCAATGCCAAGCCCAGTGCCTCATGCAAGCTATGTGAAGACATGAAGTGGTGCCACTTGCACTCCGGGTCCAGCACTGAGGGCAGGGTCTTAGTTTTCGAGGACCTCTCATGCCCAGGTCAGTGCCAGAGCCAGCAGTGACAAGCTTGGCTCTGAGTGCACCCACTTAAGCAGTGCTGGCTGTGACAGTACTAAGGACATTACAGTAGTCTTTTCAACTGGCACAGATGGCACCAGAGGCCAGGAATGGATGGTGGGCTGATGGAGGTAGAGGGATGCTCAGAGTCTGTACCCTTGGTCTCCTGTGCTAGTTTTTCAGGAGAGGGCTGCTCTGGGGCTGGTGGTTGGAGGGACTTTTCATGCAGGTAAGTCCTGATCCTTGTGGCTTTGGTCCCTTGTGGTCCTCACCATGAGGCTGGAATAATGGATGCAGGATTGGTTTGGTGGCCCTCACCCAGACACTTGATGAAGGAGAAATGGCCATCGGAGGCCGGCATGGCTTCTGTGAATGTTGTGTATTGCTTGAAGCCTGGGGAGCCTAGGTTGGTGATAGAGCAACAACTGATTCTAAGACTGACTAAACTTTTTTTTCTGAATGTTGAACAGGAGAAATAACTTGGATACGAGTAGAAGAAATGCGAACTGACCAACTAAATTAATTTGTCTTTCAGAAGGAGTGTGAAACTATCTGCAGCCAAGGACTGCAGAGAAGGAACTGAGGGTCCTGCACCACAGATAGCACAAGGAGGTGCTACTATGCATGAGTAGGAAACCACAGCTATAGAAGAATCTCTGAGCTTTAGCACAAGGATACATGGGGACCCAGAATGGAGCACCCATGGGGGCACTACTCAAAGAAGAAGAATTTAATGTGTACAGAGAAAAGGGATAAATGGGTCTGCAATGGACAAAAACATACAGGCTGAAATATTTAAACTTGTTTACCTGCTCTGAGCAACTGAAATGCATATTAGGGCCCCTGAAAAAGCAGCCTGAATTTCAAAGGTGCTGAGCTCCGGTAGCTCTCATTATCTTCACTGAGAGTTCTGACTCTTCTGCACTTAAAAGAGATCAGGCTATTCTTTCTAGGTACTTAAATATGAGCTGACATTGCTAACTTCAAGCACCTGGAGCCTAAGATTTTCTGTCCTTTCTCAGGGAATTCATTTCATATCTGTTTTGATCTTTCTTATTTTTGTCTTAAGTAAAAGAAATGACACACATAAATCAGTGTAGAGTAAATGGAAAATTTCTTACAGTCTACACTCAAATAGCTATCACATATCAGAGGGGTAGCCGTGTTAGTCTGGATCTGTAACAGCAATGAAGGGTCCTGTGGCACCTTATAGACTAACAGCGTCTGACCAGCATCTGATGAAGTGACTCAAATAGCTGTTACTCACAACATAAAAAACAGTTGCAGATATCCAGCCTTAATGATCTGGAACAAACTATACCCATTCAACTGAATTGTAGATATTCATTTTTCTGGTTTCCAACTCACATCATGTGTTTTCTAGGTTGCCAGCTATCATTCTAACCCCTGATTCTCTTACTTACCCATTTTTAAGCAAATTAACTGCCTACATTGCAAGCACAAATCAGTTTGTGTAGGACTTTTAAATAAAATATGAAATAAAGAATGGAATATTTTAGTACCACATGTAAAATGTAGTACATATGCCAACAGCAACAATTTGGAGTGCCTGAACATTTAAACAAGATGAAAAAAAAAAAGGGTGGTTCTTTAACACAACACGATAGTTCTGAGACCTGATCTTCAGTGTGAACAGGCAGGTGAACTCCTGCTACAATGCAGAGTTCTACCAGTTTCAGCAGGTCTGTGTGTGGGTGTGAGCATTCACCCATTCAGACCAGATTGCAGAACTGCACCCTTACATGAGTGAGATGGATATCACAGAAAAATGCCTGCCTCCAATATCAACAAGTAGAGGGAATCAAGATGGGGCCATCTGTGAAAGACGACAGCCCCAGTAGTGAGGGACAGAGATAAGTGCTGAGGGCAGTTGGTGGCTTCTCCACTCCTGGGAGGAATCTTTTGCACCAGGTAGTCAGCTGCTGAGGGGGGTGGGGAGTGTGGCACAGATGCTGATTGGCTAGCTTCCCCCCAAACCCAGAAATTTAACTGGCTATTTGCCTGCTGGAAGAGAGCCAAAAGAGGTTCCAATGTCTATACACGCCCATAGAGGACAAATATAGGAAGACCTGCCCATAGGAGGGATTTCATCCTATTGGGCATAACTTTTGAATTGCAGGAGCTGGGATAATGTCCTCTACTGTCTTCCATGCTGCAGAAGCACATCTTCTGTGTAATGCGGAAAATAATCACAGATGCCAGGTGAGGAATTTTATGGACAAATGATAAAGTACATTTGAGTGACTTGGTTTTTGCTGATGATATCGCCCTGCTCCTTTTAACACAATGCTTGATGAAAGAAAAGGAGTGTCTTTTGGAAGACACAGCAAAACAAGTTCATTTATTCATCAGCTAAAAGAAGATATAATACATGACCATCAGTATTTCAAAAGCAACCAGCTGAGTTGAGAGAAACAGTAGATTAAACAAATCCTACTTATCTGAGCAGTAAAATGTGTTGTGATGGTGGAACCATGTCATATCAAAAGTAGCAAACAACTTTCAAAAATTTGAAAGGATTTGGAAAAGTAGCATGATTGGCACTGAAAGAAAAATATATACACTTTTTAACAGCAGCATTCTGTCTGTCTTGTATGGAGCAGAGGCATGCAAATCCACAACAATTGATAAGAAGTGACACTTCTTCCAAATTAACGCCTGTGAAAGATGTTCATGGGCCACTGGAGTTTATTACAATATCAGAAATTCAAAACAGAGCACAGCAACTTAAAGCTGCAAATATTGCAAGAAGACACAATTAAGACACAATTTAAGGATGCCACCAACATGACTTCCACATCAAGAGATAACAAACACACCAGCTAGAAAGAGAAAAAGAGGGTGATCTAAGAAACATTACATAAAAACAACAGAGAAAGAAGCTAAATCCATCAGTATGACATTCAGAAGCCTGAAAAGACCAAAATTGCTAAATGACCTATTCACCTGAGGGTGGGTGAGAAAGACAGAAAGATAAAAGAAAGACAGAAAGAAAGAAGTAACGTTACTTGTCTGAGATTATCAAAAATATTCATATCATATCCAGACAAACCTATAGTTTCTTTTAGATTACAAAATGTTTTTCTCTACACAGCTGTTAAGTTTAAGAATGTACTTGCTTCTATTAGTTAAAAGCTGCTAAATGTTTATAACACATCCTTTAAAACGCAGAAATCATGAAAATGTAGATGTACATTTTTAGTGTTCAATCAATCATACTGTACTAATTCACTGAAACAAACATCTTCATAACTCTAAGAATTGTTCATAACAATGTCTGACTTTAAAAGTTCACTGGAACATTTTCTAGATTTCATCAATTTTCTCAATCTAAACAACCTTTAATATAGATTACTAATTAAAATATTATCACATTCATTCAACATGTGAAAATGCATATCATTTAAAAACCATCCTCATAGTTGTATATCTCTATCAATCAATTAATATTTATTGCTGATACCTGAACATGTGAAATTAAGTTACGATATATTACCTTTATAATAGCAACAATGGGCTTAATCAAGCACCCATGATCACAGGATGGATGGGGCACTGTGTAAGCAGATCACACTCCTCCCATGCACAAAATACGAGCAGCCACCCCCAAAGCATCCTTGCTTCCATGAGCAGGGAGACAGGAGGTTTATGCATATCACCCAGGAAGAGACCACAAAGAAGCGAGGGAGCACAAAGCCAACACAATGCCACAAGGATTTTCAGAATTTAGTGGGAGGGGGTCAAGTGGCCACTTCTGTGAGGGATAAACTCTGTCCTGCTAGTGGAAAGTTGGACACAAGCATGTCCAAGGAGAACCATCAATTTCCTCATCCTTGCTTACTTCTAATAGGTTTTCCCATTCTATGCTGTCATACTAAATGGAAAGACACACATAATCCAATCTGAATCATGTAAAACCACACTAATGTGTGACTTCCTTGCTCTCACAAAGTTCTGCTAAGAAGGGTATGTCCCTATATATTTACATCCAGGGGAATACTGCATCAAAACTGGGTGCATAATATATTAAAATTCTGCATACTTTGTCAAATGCAATATGCAAAATGCAATATAGTCACACTAATTTCAATTATTTTGGTAATTTATTTCAATATGCCCATCAGCAAGCATGTCTACAACAATATGGACTGCAAAAAAGGTTTCCCCAGGAGTACAGAGTTAAACAAACACATCTAGCAACCCAGTTCCTGTTTCTCTGTTATGTTTTGTGCTGTGCATCAGTCTGAGTCACACATGCCAGATAGGCACATCTTGGGGGAAAGCTCTGTCCCTCCATTTTCAGAAATCAGCATCCCTCTATCTCCTCCAGAGCCCAGAGATCCAGAAGGAGAAACAGCCTGATGCTGGGTCCACTATCCCTTTAGGGTGTCCAACGGAATTTCTCTAGGAGTAAATGTTTAATGGAAAGGATAGGATACAGAGAGGGCAAAGCTTGTTTAGAAATTGGGGATCCTGTGTAACTCCAGTATCCAATCACTCATCTCCTTCTTGCTTAGGAGCATGACTGTATACGTCCAAGCAACTTAAAGTCCTAAGCTGACTTCTGTGGGGTGTGTTAGTAAACACTATTCACGACAGTAAGTGAAGAGGTAATTGGTACTTAAGATACAATAGATAAACTTGCTTCAGCACTAATCAGACATATGTTCAGGCTCTGTTGCTACAATGTCCTTTAGCAATGTGCTTAACTTTTCAGCATATAAGGAACCTACAACCAGAGTCCTCCTTATATGTGATGAGTCAGTGCACACATTTTAAACTACGGAATTAAAAAGTATTTGTTCAATTATTACCATAGCTGAGGTATTTTCATTAAAATGTCTTTCACATATTTGTACTGTGATATAAGCACAGATATAGGACACCTTTTATGCAGCAAGTTGCTAACCCTGACAATGCACAAGAGGTGTTTAGATACATGCTAATAAGAAAAATTTCCCAGTCCCAAAAAATGAAATAGTGCATTAAGAAAGGAATTTCCTTCTTCAGTTCACAAAATAAATTGTCATGGCCAGACATTTTATTTAGACATTAAGTATACAGTGTTTCAAGGAATTTCTCTCTGACCCACAGGGCTCATTTAAGTCACAAGCTTTCCAAGAGAAGCAAATGGAAGGCAAATCACACTTAAACATAGATTTGTATGACTTTGACAACTCAATAGGAAATCTCAGATATATTATCTGAACAGTGACAAAGAGATGTCTTGGCAGGACTTAGAAGCCTCTTGGCAGACTGTGACCAAGGACACAAATATGGACTGAGAAAAGAACACAAAAACATAAGAAAAATCATATATCATCATTAATAATAATTAATATATCAGAGACATAAGTAATATGTTGTAGAGAAACAGCTCCTATAATACTGAAGTCAGTGGACGAACTAAAATGTTCAAAATGGTTTATAGGTTGGAAGCTTTCATCTTTAAAAAACAAACAAACAAACAAAAAAAAAAACAGATCAGAAACTGTCCAAGGGATTGTGAGGCTAATAACTGGCAACTCTACATGTGTCTGGTAATTTAGATATGTGCTGCCTCCTTATTTCACAGTACTTTTTTTTCAAATTACAGCAAATTATTTCATTTCCTGAACTATCCATTCAAAATCTAATGCTGTCAACATTACCTAGACAGTAACTTTAAGGTCCACCTGCACAACAAACACTATCAACTCAGCTGCTTTTGAAAAAGAGAGGACGTTATCTCATTGTACAACTGGAAAAAGTTTGGCTAGTACTCAGTAGAGACATGCACAGTAAATACAAGGAATCTCATTCTCCAGATTATCTCTTTGTCATGGTGAGTGGGCCTGTGTGTTCCAATGAACCCGAGTGTGATGCCATAGGAAGTCTCATACTCCCAGCAGGTTCACCCATGGTAGCAAGGACAAGGGGGAGGGTCCAGATGAAAAACAATCCTAAAAGTCCTCAGTGGCAGAACATGAAGGATAGCAAAGGTAATGTTACAATGACTGGGAAGGCAAATTAAGGCTGCAGCAGACAAGAGACTCCCAATCACTGTGGATCCCATTCCATTGGATCTGAGCCTTCTATCCATCAGGAACTGTGTGGTGGCTGCAGTGCAACAGTCCTCCCATGTTAAAAGAAGTCACGCATAGGCATCTTCATCTGCGTACTACTCTCCTAAACTTAGACTGGCGAATGGCGACATCAGCAGGATTGTAAAATCTGAAAGCTTTTATAGTCAGGGACCAGCATGTAGGTGGTGGATGTATGTATCACTCATTCCATTTCAAGGACTGAGGTGGTAGGTCCAAACAGAAGTTAAACAAACCTGCATCATTGCTCCATCACTGTTCAGCACCTTCATTGCCATGACCCTTTACCTCATTGATGGCAAGTTTCCAGATGGCATGAAGATTGTTTAGAGAACAACCGGGAAGCTATTTTAATCACAGGAGGCTGAAGTCTAAAAGCAAGACCTCCATGACCTCGATCATGGAACTCCGTATATGTATGACAACATGGTTGCTGCTCTTTCTCCTGCAGCCCTTCAGACCATCTTAAGGGCCTTCGTGGAAGCATATGAGAATCCTGGCCTCACACTGAACATCAAAAAGACCACGGTGCTGTACAAAGCTTCACCAATAGGACAATTTCATGTACCTTCTATTAAAGTCAATGGAGAACTGCTGGAAAATGTGGAGCACTTCCAAAACCTTCGAAGTGATCCTTCCGCTAAAGTTGACATTGATGCAGAAATTCAGCATCATTCGAGCTGTGCACACTTCGCTTTTGGATGCCTGAGACAAAGGCATCTTTGAGAACCGGGACATCTATCCCAATACAAAGCTCCTTGTATACCATGCAGTGGTTGTTCCAGTGCTACTATATGCATGTGAAACCTGGACAACATACAAGCGTCCTTTGAAAGCACTTGAACAATATCAACACTGCCTCAGGATAATCCTATCTATCTCTTGGGAGGATAGGCACACAAACACTAGCATCCTGGGAGAGCTGAACATGACCAGCATTGAATCCATTATCATTCATCAACTACTTTGTGGGACTGATCACACGGTTTGGATGTCTGATCAGTGCCTGCCAAAACAGATTCTGTTTTCTGAGTTGGAGGAAGGACAAAGGAGCATTGGGAGCCAGCAGAAATGATATAACGATATGCTGAATGCACACATGAAAAAATGCAGTGTCAGCACGGACACTTGGGAGAACTTCACCCAAGACCATCCCCAGTGGAGAACTATAATATGTGAGGGGATGACACAATATGAGAGGTTCCACTGCAGTGCAGACAAGGAGAGGTGGAGAAGAAGAAAACAGAGTTAAAAATTACCCCCATCCCCCTCCAACAGCTACTAACACCGGCTGCTTCTGTGACAGGACCTGAGGCTCCAGAAGTGGGTTGATCAGCCACCAATGGACTCACAAATAGGAGGGCAACATGAAAACGTCCTATTTATTATTAAGTGAGAGCCAAAAAATATATACATATATAAGGACTTATAATAAACAGTCTTTGCAATTTGATCCATTTTATAAGAAGAGAATCATCAGGAAAAAAATCTGTATGGAATCAGCTAAAAGTTTCATTTTGGGCTTCTTTAATTATGATCTTGGAAATATTACATATGTTGATTTCACTACATACAAAAACAAACAAAGATATTTTCCATTATATAATCAACAGTCCAAGAAAACATATATAATCCATTTACAGATAGTCTAAGAAAAAATCATGCTGCATAACTTACTAGGTTTAATTTAAGGATCTGCATTTTGGCTCATTTTCATATGTGATGTTTACAACTTTTGTTTTAACAGTTACCAAGTTTTAACTTGTTTACTCTCAAAGTCTATAATAAATAAATATTTACTCTCTGACGCCCACGGAGTCCTAGCCACTTATAATTTCCCACAACTTTGAAAACTGAAATGGATAAAAGTTTAAAAATTCCTTAAAAATGACATTATCCATCAAAGGTATAAAAAATCATTCAGCCAAGCCTACTTAAGAATATTCTTATTATCCTGCAGATGCTACATATCCAAAATACTCCCTAAAATCTATGAGATTTCTGCATGGGCAATGGTTGTAAGATCAAACAGATTTGATTCTGTAAATCACTGTGTCAGAAGACAGCATTCATATGCCTTCTTTAAGGTCTGAAACCACAGATTATTCCTACTGGGGAGAGTTTTTGGGCAGCAAACCTTTATTTATGGCACACTGGATAAAATCTTGTGATTCAATCGTATACACATAGGAAATAATTATAGTTTCAGCATTAGCAATTTCTTAAAATATCACTGATATACAGATTTCATCCTGTATGCACTGTTTGTAAAATAAACATTTAATGAAATTACAAAAAAAAGAAAAAAGAAAATTCATCAAAAACCTCAACTGTAATATAACTGTAAGAGTCATTATTTCCAATGTAAAAACAGAACTACTATTTGTATTAAAAAAATCATCCCACAACTCAGTACTAGTATCGCACTACTTTATATATTATTGTGTAAATTGGCAAGTTTAAAATAAACAAACGAACTATACACAAACCCATTAACAATCCATTGAACTCCCTTTTACAAGGGCCTCATATTGGTTCTCATTTACACTAAGGCCACTTTATACAGCTCAGACTGCCAAGTCAGTGTCAAGGGGTCTGATGTAAATGAAATCTGACCCCTAGAGTGCCACAATGAACTTCTATTGAAATGTGCAAAACACTGAGCTCACTCTGCCAAGTCAATGTTCATTCAAGTCAATGAGAGTTAAAGGTAGTTAGCCCTTTTTTTTTTAAAATCATTTACACCACCACTAGTGAGAAATGCGGGTATGGCACATGTGCTTCTCAACATTAACAAAGTTCAAAACCATTCATTTGTCTGTCAGATTTTCACCACATACTAGAGTATACTTGGCTTGTCTGCTGAAAAAACAACTACATAAATCATACAATGTACATCAGCATCTGTGAAGAATAGTTGCTTTTGCCCATGACTCTTTAAGATGAACAAAGTAAATTTGGTAAGAACCAAAACTATTTCTGAGGGGGTATTTCAACATGCAAGCCTCTCCTGGAATCCATAGGAGATCCTCATTTATAAATGAATTCCAGGGTGAAATAACTTAAATTCCTTAGAGATACTGTTGTATTGCTTTCCCCCCAAGGGGCAGGGGAGAAGGTTGGGGGTGGTTTCAATCTGACAGCTGCTGTAAGAAATTTAAGTGTGGGATGGAGCTGGGGGGCATGTTCAGGCAGAGGACTGGAGGGTGTGAGAGGCTCAGAACAAGAATTGGAACTGGGGAGTGCAGGAATCAGGGCAGAAAGTTTGGTTATGGGGGTGCAGGAGTAAGGGAAGGGGGTTGGGAGGGATAGGAGGCCCAGGGCAGGAGTGGGGGGTGGTGCAGGAGTCAAGGCAAAGGGTTATGGAGTACTCAGGCCAGGAGGTTTGAGGGTGCAAGAATCAGAGCAGGGTGTTGTGAGGTATGGAAGGGCTGAGGGCAGGAGACTGAGGTGTGGAGGGGGTCAGAGAAGGAGGCTGGGTGTTTGTGGACCGAGTCTGGGGCTGGCTGGGCCTGTGGAGATGCCACTGCCTGACCACTGGATTGCTGGAGCAGTGGGAACCACGCTGCAAGCCACCTGAGCAGCAGGGCTGGAGCCTGATTGCACTGCAGCCGCACTACCCAGCATGCCATCAGTATCCAGAGCCCCATCCTTAGCTGTGCCAACCTCTTACTGGTGCGCCACATTGGAGTATGCTGGCTTATTTTCATATTTAGTTGCTCCAACAAGAAAGAAATTGGGCCTTGGTGTTCTCTACATATCTCAGAACTGGCAGGGACCTTAAGAGGTCATCAAATCCAGTCCTCTGCTCTCACAGCAGGACCTATCATCTTCCCTTACACATTTTTTTAAAAAAATCTAACCTACAAACAATGCTTTCCTGAATTGAGGAGGATACTGGCATATTTCTAGTTACATTTCTCTTTATGTTGTACCTTAACATCAGTGCTCTTTTTGTGCTGGTACTTGCCGATACTGAGTACCAGCACCTCAGCAGACCCAGCCATTGGATTGGCTGGAGGTTGGAGACTGGAGAGCCAGCTGAGTACAGGATCCTCCCAATCCTGCTGCAACTAAAATTAATGGGAAACATACCTTTCATAGAATCACATAATTGTGCAACTGGAAGGGACCTTGAGAGGTCATCTAGTCAAGTCTCATTTACTCATTTCAGGACTGAGCATTATCTAAAACCATCCCTGACAACTCCACCATGAAGCCTCTAGGGATTCCATGTCAATCCCAAGCCTGGATAAAAGAGGTGGTCAGATGACTGATGATGCACTGATAGTGAAACAACAATATAAATGACATCTGATATCAGTACAACTAAATGATAAAAGATGCTGGCTTGGATGTGGCCCAGATAAACAAGGTCTGTGACACCAATTAAGCAATCAGGGTTGGGTCGATAAGTTGGCTACCGAAGGAAAACTACAACTAACATATATTATCAGTTAGAACATGGAATGTCTGAACATTGTGGGTGACTGGGAAATTAGAGCTGCTTCGGAAGGAGATGAAGAGATACTGATGCAATATACTTGGACTAGCAGAGATGCGCTGGCTGGCATCAGAAGAGATGTGCAGTTGTGAAATCATTTGGTCAGGGAACGAAACTAAGCATGAGATAGAAGTTGGCTTCCTTCTTAGCAAAAGAGCTAGAGGAGAATGATTAGGATACACACTGGTGAGTACAAGAATGATGGTAGCAAGATTCAAACCAAAACCATTCGAAGTGTCAGTCATTCAGGTGTATGAACCCACATCAGACCGTATGGACAAAAAGATTGAGCTATTCTACAAAGACTTAAGAAAGACATTGTAGGAGATACTGACCAGAGATGTGTTGACCATCGGAGAAGATTGGAATGCAAAGGTCAGAACAGATAATGAAGGTTGGGAGAGAATCATGGGAAGGTTTAGATAGGGAGAAAGAAATGAACGAGGTGAGAAACTACTAGAGTTGGCTATGGAGCATGAGATGGTGATCCGCAACATGAGATTCCAACAAAAGGACTGTAGGAAGTGGACATGGCAATTGAACAACGGGAAGTCCAAGAACATGATGGATAAGATTTTGATAAGAAGATGGGCAATGGCAGTACTGAACTTCCCAATGAGCAGATATAGACTCAGTCCCACAGTCTAGTGATTGCAAATATCAAGATAAAACTCAAGAGTAAGTGTAAGACACAGTTCAAGAAGAGACATGGTGAGACTAGGCTAGGTGAGGAAGAAATAGATTACGCATACAGAGCAGTGCCGGAAGTGAAGATTAGGAATACAGCCACAGAGAAAGACTTAGATAAGTGAGTTGCAGGGATATCCATGGCGACAGAAGAGGCAATTGAGCAGACTGTTCCAGAAGGAGAGAAGATCAATAAAAAGTGGATTACACAGGAAACACTGAAGTTGGTCCAAGAGAAGAGAGCATTGAAGATCAGAAGGGATGTTTCCAATAGGGCAGAATAGCAATATAGGGTGAAATGCAATGAGGTAAGGAAAGTGGCCAGAAAGGATATGACAAAATGGTTAGAGGAGCAGTGTGAAGACAGAGAGGTATTATGGTGCATGTAAGACCAGGGAGGTATAGAAAATTATTAGGAATATTAATAGGAAGGGTCAGCCAAAGCAGATTGCAATCAAAGATGAGAATGAAGAGGTGCTCACAAACAAGGAGAAGATTGCGCAGAGGTGGATGCAAAATTGCACTGATCTGTACAAAGCACAGTTGGAACCGAGGAAGGGAAGTGGTACATCATTGCGGAAGATGAGGAGAAGCTAGCAAAAGCAGTGCAGGTGCTAAATGAGGAAGGGAAGTGGTACAGACTGACTATGAACACTGATAAAACAAAAGCAATGGTATCTGGAGATAAGGAAATAGGAAGGAAGATCAGTGTAGATGATATGAAGATAATGAACTTAACAGAATTTTAATAAAAAATGTCTACAAATGTAAAATGAAAATAATTAGATTAAAAGGAACCATTTTATCAGCAGGGATATACTGCAGAAGTTTAATGCTGGCATGTTTATCAAATTCTAGAACCATAAATATTATCTTCCTTTCCAAGTTATAATAATAAACACTTTGCACTTTAAGAGACCTTTCATCAAAAGACTTCAAAGTACTATATAAACACAAATTAAGCCTCACAATCCCCATGTGTGATAGGCAAAGAACATAGAGGAAGCTAAAAAAAATAATGTTGTAGTCAACTGAAACTGATACACAATTTAGGTGGACAGATTTAGAATTTGGTTACACGCCTGAGATAAGACCCTGTATTTGTGAATAGGGTTGTGAGTTAATTATTAAGCCCTTGAATCTGAGCTTAATGTCACCTCCAAACAGCAGTGTCCCTTAGAAACCATGCTTAGGGCTTTGGATACAGTGTAGTATTGACTCAGAGGGAAGAGTGTTGCTTGCCACCAATAGATCAATATTTCCTTTAAGCAACTATTTCCAAAACGTCAGCTGCTTCTTTTTAAGCAGAACATTTAACAGTCTATCATTTAAAACACAATACGGTGTATGTGTGTGCGCGCACGCGTGTATGCGTGCATTTGTCAAGAAAAAAGTAGCTTACTGGAAAGTATGAAAATGTTCCATGAAAAAAAAAAAAAACAGTTTTGTACTCTTGTTGACAATCTCAAATGCCCAGAAAGTACGGGCTGACTTGTTTTGGATTGCTGTTACAATAACAGATTAATGTAATAATGATTGGGATATTGAATAACAAAAAATTATTGGTTGAGGCAGCCAAAGCCTGACCCTAATGACATTCTTATGTTAATTCTTGTTTTCTTTTAGGCTCCTACTTTCTTAATAAAACCTATATTTTTAAAACATTTTAAACACTGCAAATTGTCCTGAAGAACTATTCATTTCTTTATAGCAAGTTTATACATACAGGATTATATCATATACATACACACACACTTAGTATCTGATCCAAAGCCACTGAAGTCAACAGGCAGCTTTTCATTGACATAAGCGGACTTTTAAAAAAGTCCATAGAGTTAGCTGAGTTATTTATGAGTGAACCGTTCATTTTATAGAATCCTTTATAGTATTTGCGATTTATTCACCAGCACTTTGATTTTAATTCATGTACGTATTATTCAAAGTTATCTCAAAGTTTTATACAAATCAATTATAGCCTTTTAATTGGCTTGCTCACTATTCATTTGGACTCAATCATGCAAGGTACAGAGGACCCTTATTAGTCAATAAAAGTTGACAGAATGCCATAGGATGGGAGGAATAGACATTTTATTTTTGCTTTGTGTATGTTCTGTTCACGATTTAGTATTTTGTGTTGAATGACTGTTTTTATAAGTCAAATAACACTGCTTCATTTCACTAAGTTGACCAAATTTTTTATTTAACAAAACAAAACAAAAAATAACAAAGGAACTAAAATAAAAATCAGAGAAAGGCTTGAATGAGTCATTTGTGGTGCAAAACCTCTTGCAGTAGAATAGTTGCAATATTTCCAAACTGAATTCTTATATAAATATCCATGACATTTTCACTTTCCATTAAAGTTCTTGAAGACAAAAAAGGATGAATGCATGTGACAATTAAACAGATTTGCGAATACCACTGGAATAAATTTGTGATTTATAGTCAACTGAATATCTGCAAACACCTTTTTCAATAATCACCTTGCTCTATGTGTATACTGTCAATGTGTAAAATAACTATACTTATTTAGGACCTGATCCAGCTGATAATAAAATCAATGGAAGGACTATGTGGGAGCTGGATTCAAACCTAAGTGTCCAATCATGGGAAGCAATGAGTACCCCGCAAGCCCTGCTGAAGGCAAGGGAAGCTGAGGACACTCAGCACCCTATAATAGTGCACTCTTGATACACCACTCTTAAATTAAGAATATTGAGCAATAAGTTTTGTTGTACAAATATTTACTGTGCTGAAGCCATGAAACTGACAAATGGGTAATAAGATGTAGGCCCACAAAAGTCTTTGTCAAATTCCTTTGCTGTTTTGTGGGCAAGCTGCTTGGGTTATAGCAAAACATTTGTTAACCATGCAGTCTACAATCTTAGATGCACTTTGTAGATTGCTAATGACAGTTAGAGAGTAAACACAATAATGAAGTGTGTTCCCATGAGAATATGACAGTTCTCCAGATTATTTCTGTATGGTTTGCTATTGCTTGTGGAGAAAAATAATGGCTGCCTTGAGATCAGTTGGTTACAAACATAGATTTGGTTCTGGTGGTTTTTTATTTTGTTTTGTTCCACTGTGGAACATAAAATGTTTTTCTACGAAAATCATCTTAGCACATTATTTTTAAATACTATAATTTTCACCGACTCAGTTTCCAACTCATTGCTGTCCAAGTTTTGCAGAATTATGTTATTTTTGAAAGTTATTTCCTTTGCCCTGAAATTACCTATGTAGTTTGAAATCTGGTTCTGTCATATTAATCTCTTTTAATGGAATCAAGTCTTTTTGCAATGTAAAACAAAACAGACATGATACAATAATTTGTTGGGAATGTTCTCCCTAATCCTCTGAGCAATGATGATAAAGCAATATAGTTTTAACTCTATATTGTTGGCATTAAGCATTACACAGCAATATAACAATAAGAAGTCTTTGCTATGTGGAAATAATTCAATTTTCTTGAGTATGTACTTTTCATACAGTGGGACCTGTTGTCACTATGAAAATGTTCTTCAGGATTAGTTCACAAAGTAAGACTACTTTTGTCATCAAAAACATTATAAAAAGATATAACAGCAATAGTTTCATTATCACTAAATGATAACCAGAAGTGAATGAGAACAGAATATTAATTTTTAATATTTTAAGTCATCAGAAAGGTATGGGGCACCCTCAACCCTAGTTCTACATTTTGGGTTCTTGGCAATTTTCATCTTTAATACACTGGTATAGCCCAGGGGCTACAGGTTCCAGCACGAGATCACATAGCTTGATCTAAGTGGTCTGTGCTTAAATCAAAATAGAGTAGTAAGTTCTGAGACCTTCGAAAGCTGAGTGATGCTGCAATTTTTTTTACACTTTACACAAATTAAATATCTCTCTTAATCTTCTGACAAGTTGTTAATTTGTCCCTACATATGTTAAAGTGTGGATGGCTCTGAGAAACCATCTGGCTGACCTCTTCCCCACCAATGAATGTGTAAAGCAAACAATTCTGACATTTCATTTGCTAGCTCCAACATAACACTGGTCAATTCGCTGTATGTGCTTCTCCCTTTTCAGTAAGAAAGGTATATTTGTCAGCTTCAGATATTTGTTCACTATAACAGAAGTATCAGAGAGGTAGCCATGTTAGTCTGTAGCTTCAAGAACAACAAGAAGTCTTGTGGCACCTTATAGACTAACATATTTTGGAGCATAAGCTTTTGTGGAGTCTTTGCCCATGAAAGCTTATGCTCCAAATACTGTTAGTCTATAAGGCGCCACAAGACTTCTTGTTGTCCTATAACAGAAGTGTCTTTAAATCGTTATTTTCTAAACTATCCCCCAGGAACGTATTCACTCTTTTTTAAGATGCTCAGGAGCATGTGTGTTGAAATGGGTTGAAACACATGTTTATAGTGAAATCCTACGAAACCTCCCTTGAATTCAATTAGGCCTGGGTTGTTTGTTGCTAACTGCATATTGGTTTAGGATGAAGCAGGAAAGCCTTAACAATTTCTGTCTGACGCAAACAAATCAAAGAAGGTAGGATTTTGATTTGTCTAGTTCTTTTTTGTGTTTCTGTGTTATAAATGATACTATTGCAAATATTAAGGTGTTTTGTAATAATGACGCCTCAACATAGGGAAAGTTAAATTAAAAAAAATGATATTATCATTAAGTATACACAGTTGACATCAGTTGCAGTAACCGAACAATGCTCTAATTATAATATACTGTTTAGTGGCATTTCTTATTATACAGTAGTTCCATCAACTTTAGAGACATACGAACTGCAGTGAGCAAGAATATTACTTTTTTGGGGAAAGTTGAGAAGTTCTACTTTTAACTCTATGAAGGACTACTCTACTATAGAAATAGTATTAGCAAACAAGGGATGTCTAATGTGTGCCAGACTTTTCTATTGTCAGTTCAGCTTCCCAGGGCTAACGCTCGGGAAAATATATTTACTCCTCTCCCATACTTTACAGCTTAACAACTCCAATATGTGGAGAGTTTGGAGAAATCAAACAGAACAAACAGATACCAGTGCATGAAAATCCAGTGAAATTCCTAAGCTGCTGTTTTTCTCGAAGGATGCATCAGTAAATAATTCTCCCTTTTTTGGGATATTGCACAAGTCTGGTTTGCAATCATTGACATAAAACTTAAATCATTTCAAAGAACTTCTTCAGGCACTAGAAGCCTGGAACTACCCAACACTTTCTGGTATGGCACAATATTCCATGCTTTAACTTCAGAACATTAAACCTTGACTTGACCCCTACATTGCCATGAGAAATGGCATGCAGACATTGATGGTTAGACAAGACAAAATATAAAAGCTAGAACTGCATATCCTTCAACTTACACTTAAGAATCTCAGTTTAAGTGGTTTGCCAAAACTATTGTACAAAAGAACTGAAAGGGCTTACTTGAAACAGTCATCACAAGCAATGTTCCCCGTAGTCTCCTTTATTGTGCGTTCAGAAACAAAAGCTGGATATTCAGTATCACAAGGCTCTAGGGGTTGTTTCAATCTCTGTGCTATAGGCATATAAAATATCTTAATGTTACTTGGGAAGAACAGCACACAAAATTCTCAATTATGTGAGCTACTGTACCAAACATCTTACAGTGAATGGAAACGTTACTCAGCTTCTGCCACCCTGTGATATTTCCTAGGCAGTGCATAATGCTTTTCTTTTTAATTAAGAAAAAATCCTTTTATCTGGGGGGACGCAATTTTGTAAGACATAAACCTTATCATAGCTACATATGTTTTCCCTTTGGACAAGCTAGTTGTGATTTATGGACAATATTTTGTTTTCAAAATGTGAATAGACTCAAGATAAACTAACTGCTGCTATTCTGTTTCAAGTACACACATTTATTTTCTACTTCTCCTTAATAATTGCATTAACATGTATTTGCCGGAGTACAAATGTGTATTTGCTGGACATTCAATTGAAGTCGACATATCATTTCTGTGGAGGGTAACCCTGAAGACTGCATTGCCTCAGAATAGAAAAAGAAAGTATGTATGGGACCAAAAAAAAAAAAAAAATCTCTGCACACCAAGATCCAGGCTGCTAGCCCTGGGGCGAGAGTCTCCAGCTGCCAATGTTAGGAGTGTCGGGGGCCTGGGTGGGGGGAGGGAAGAGCGAGCTGTCAGTGTCCTACTTCAGCTAATGGAACAACTCTTGATGAGGACATACTCCACTGACAGAAGGAGATAGTGTAGACATGGATAACCTCAGTAATCACTGCAGCAGCTGTACATTGACCCATTTTAGGTCAAATTAATTCTGTAATGTAGACAACACCTCTGTGTCTTGTACCAGTGAAACTAATCTGACTCTGTTACATCAACCATAAGAATTTTAGCTGCATAGCTTTAAAGAGTGGGAAATATGCACAAAAATTGGTGCAATGTGCTTCATGAGCAAGATATATACAAACCAAAACAGGCATTTATTTCCACAGACACTTATTAAACAGAGGAAATAATTACAAAAGACGTCTTGACTATGTGAGGCATGCACCATTTCAATGGGCTGCATCAGGACTAGCAGGAGACAAATAAATCATTTCTTTTTGTTTCCTAGATGTTCAAAAAAAAAAAAAGACAAAACAAAAACCAGTTCACTGCAAACCAAAAATGAAAATTCAAATGTTTTGTTAAATCAAAAGCCAGTCATACATTTTGTTTAGGGACAAATAAAATATTTGGTTTCTAAGCATTTTAAACCTTTTTATATATAATAAAAAGCAAAGGGTTAGAGTCACAAAACTGAGGAGGTGATGGTGGTCCTCTTAATACCAATGGCTAGGGCACTCATTTGGGATATTTGAGAGTCAGGCTTCAACCCCTGTTCCAGCCATACTACAGTAGGGTCTCAACATTCATGAATTTATGGTTCATTAATTCAATTATTCGCAAGTGGCCACTTCCCAGATGCTCTGGGGCATGGGGCACAGGCAGCCGCCGCTTCCCCCAGGGCCCTGGGCAGGGAGTGCCGGCAGCTGCCCCTTCCCTGGGACCTTGGGCAGCATTGCTGGCAGCCACCCCTTCCCTGGGGCCCCGGGCAGGAGCGCCGGCAGCCTCCACTTCCCCTGGGACCCTGAGCAAGCGTTCGCAACTGTCGCTTATCCTGGGACTCCATATTCCTGAAATTCAACAGTCATGAGGGTTCTCAACATGGAACCCTTGTAAATGTTGAGAACCTACTGTACTTTAATTTAGGTCTTCCACTTTCTAGAGTGGCACCCTTACCACATAGCTGTATTGTAATCAGGGTCTCCCAGGGACACATGATGAAGCTATTCAACTCAGTATAAAATACTTGATTAATTATTGGCCACAGGAAGCAAAGTTTACTGGCTGGTGACAAGGCCACCCAGGTAGGATGATGGAGATCCAAGATAAAGTCCTGTGCTAATGAGCATTTAATTATTTAAACAAAGTGGAACAGCTTCAACAGGTGAGGCTGAGAGAGACGCACCAGAGAATGCACTATAATCTGATGGAAAGTGCAGTCAACCTGGGATATGGGAGACAAGTCTGAATTACTGCTCCAGAGAACGGAACTCAGCCAATGTCTTCCCCCATTCGAGGAGCATGCCTGAGCTTCTAAACTCCTGGGCATGAGGAGGAGTGGACAAAAGAATCAAATCGGGATCAAAGGAATGCAAAAGGTGAGTGAAAGTTTACAGTTACATGTACAACCCCCTGCCTCTAAACTGTGCTGTCAGCAAGTCACAATCTGTGCCTTAGAATGGAGAATAGTAACAGAGGGGTAGTCGTGTTAGTCTGTATGTCCAAAAACAGCAAGTAGTCCTATGGCACCTTAGGGACTAACAGATATTTTGGAGCATGAGCTTTATGTCATGACATACATCTGATGAAGCAGGTTTTTGCCCACAAAAGCTTATGCTCCAAAATATCTGTTAGTCTATTAGGTGCTACATGACTTCTTGTTGAGAATGGAGAATGATATCTGAAGTGTTATAGTGGCAAAATACACCCACTGCAGTAAGCAGTTTAAGAACACTATTCTTACTAATTATCACAGAGCAATTCTAAAGTATCTAATAGGATTTAAATAAACATAAAAGCTGACAAAAACTTGGAATTTTCACTCTGTAGAAAACTGTGACAGTTTGAAATTTATTTTCATTCCAAATCAGAACAAAATAAATGGCAAGTTCCCATGAAACAAAAATGTTGATTTAAAAAAAATCCTTTTCTGTAAAACCTAAACATTTTGTTTCTGCTTTAAGTTTGTTAACATTTTAAAAGTGTACCATAATTTATAAAATAATATAAATTTAACCAAGTCAGTTTGAAACACCAAAATCCAAAGCACTTTGTTCTGATAAGGTCAAAATGACAGGTTTCAGAGACAGCTGTGTTAGTATGTTTCAACAAAAAAAGGCATAAAGTCCGGAGGCATCTTAAAGACCAATAATTTTTTTAGGGCATAAGCTTTTGTGAGTTGCAACTTACTTAATCAGTTGTAAAATGGAATCTTTCGATCGTATCAATTTTTTTCCTTAAATAAAAATTTTAAAGTGTAATTCCCATGCAGTTTTAATTTTGATGAAAGAGCATTTTCCATTAAAAAAATCCATCACCATTTTTGACTAGCATACAGAATGAGGCTAAATGAGATGCTTTAAGAAGGAAGATTTTGTTTTATTTTTGAATGTAGAAAAGGAAAACTATCAGAATTATATTGTTTTCTGTTAAAATCACCTCCATACAATCAGCTTTAGTATTATTTATGTCACCTGCATATTAAGTTCTGATTTTATGCAAATACACTGTAATTTCGATGTAGCATTAAAGTACACATATACTGACATATGTAAAATAACTTCATTCTAAACTATAAGGGATGAAAGATAATAAAATATTGCCATGATAGACAAAAATTTACCATATATGTATAGACACTTCATTTATGTTTTAATACTAAAAGTGAAATTAAATCTATAATTTTTTCATTAGGGCCACAAACGGTTTACACGTACCTTTTGCTGTCAAATCTGAGTACCACCAACTGCACAAATTAAATTCCACCAGGAACCTAAAGAAAGGATCAGAGAGTGCCTCATGTTATTACAAAGGGAATTTTCAAACTATTAGCTCTGTGTTCCATCTTTAAACTGTCAGTACTGTGATACTATTAATCCCATTTCAAATAAAAACAAACAAGTAACTACAGTTCAAGTTGCTAGCATAACTCCAGCTTTTTTTTTTGGTATTGTTGTAGTCTCATTACCCTTTCTCTTGCCAGTGAAAAGTTATTCTGAAATTAACACTATCAAGATATTGTACCTACATCATTTTATAATCAGGAGCTTTCACATGAGAAAGCTCATTAAAATTCCCAGTTCATGGCAACCCACAGCAATTTTACAGTTGACCATTATTTATAGTTATTCTTCATCATATAGAATATTTTGATTGTCTAGTAAAAAGCCATATGGTTAGAACTTTCCTGGCCATGATACAGAAATATAAATAAAATACTTTCTTATGCTTATTCCAGGATCCTAAATAATAAAATATTTTACTTCTAGTTGGAGAACAGACTTTATTAACCAGAGGGTAGCAAGTTTTGTTTGTCTGTTTAGAAAGAGAAAGAGAGAGAAAAAGAGAATACACTAGCCCATGGAAATACACTATAGATTTACTACCAAAAATCTCAACTGGAGTGCATTAGCTTTTATTATATTATATTTATTATATAAGTAACACCACTTCAACATGCAAAGTTAATTTAATGATACGAGATTAAAAATGTGGAAATTCAGAAGGGGACAAGAAGGTTTCTTGCAATTTTTGATGTTGTTACAATCAGCAACAGAGTTTCAATTGTAACATGATTTTTTTCTGATATTTATTTTGGGATCTGTATTAAAGATTCAGTTCTGCAGAGTGTTAGCCTTTTAAATATAGTTTCTGAGATAGTACTTCAAACGGTCTTTCACAAAATCTCATAATATTTTTCAATTAAAACAAAACCGTTACAAGAAAAGATTGCTTCCTATTTATGGAGGAATTACATTTAAGCCTGCAATTGATCAGGCTGAAAAGTACGATGATAAAATACACAGCTTAGAATATACTAAATGACTTCTTTCCAGCATAACTCAAAATAATTTTTAAAGCTCTTATTCTTGTGTGTTCTTGGGCAATAGTTCCAATTTCTCTCAAAAGTCATGCCCACTTGTGCATCATCTATGTTCATTTAAAATATGTTGGGGATCAGGTAAAGTCAACAATTAAATAATATGTGACAAGCACACCTAGAGCTGACATAAGTTTCAAAGGCTCCAACTTATAGAATACTTTATGAAATCATGAAATAGCACAATGCATCACTAAAAGAGTTTGTTCTATTGACTACAGCCCACCCAAGCAGCACTAAAACCAGCCAGACATTCATGTTAAATTTAACAGTAACCACAATAATAAATTTGATTTGCGTATTGCAAGCTGTTAGACTGTTAAGCAAAGACATAAGGATATAAGTAAAAGCCATGAATAACATACTAGAAGTTGCAATTTATATATTCCTATATAGTTACTTTTTTAAAACTTTACGTCAGAAATTTAATATAGAAAATGTTACTGATTTTTTTTTCAGAAAGATCAGTATGCAGGACAAAAGTATAAATATGCTTTAAATTCTTGACAAATTTTACTTACATGATGAGTTCAGTCATTATCCATTTTACTGCAGCAAAGAAGGCATTATAAGGCTAAAGAGAAGCAACTCATTTAATAAAAAAGATAAAGCATACAGTATTTGTCCCTTAATTGAAGGCGTATATAAAGAAAATGCTATTTGAACATAGGGGTATCACATCAAAAAGAAGCAGAGCTTTATCTCGGAGATTAAAAAGTATGATACTGTATCTCGATGGCAACATTTTAAAACATTTGAAGTATACTGTCATGAAACGTGCTTTACAAGTAAAACAAAGGTGATCTAATACACGAGTTATCACTGAGAAAAAAGGAAGTTCTGCAAATTATACTTAAATATTTTACCTCTAGGGGCTACTATTTCCTCAGCTAATATGGAGGGAGGAGTATTGATAGATCACTTAAATGTTTTTAAACTGTAATTCATGGAGTTGCATCCGTAATTTAAATCTCTATTCCTCACCTCACTGCCCTTCATTGTAATTGTTATAGTAAAACTGACACAGCTTGAATTTACTTTCTCTGTGTGAAGTCACTTGTGCCCTTCTGAAAGCCCACAACTAAGGATTATTCAGTGTTAAAATATTTATTATTTTTCCTATATTTTGAAGGAAATTAACTAAACTAACATGTATTTAAATTATCTTGAACTCAGTGAACCGATACTTTGTAATCTTGGTTTTTATCATGTTTTGTAAATTTTAAATATTTTACATAAAATATCAAAAGGAATATTAAATTGGGGTAACCCATGCAGAAAAATTAGCTTCTCAAAATCAGAAATAAGGAAGACCATCCCCTCATATATTTGTGCACAGATCTTTCAATTCTGTAAGAAGTTTTGAGTCCCTCTTTTAGATACCAGGGCATCAAAATATTTAAGCATGTGCATACCTTTGAGCATATGTGTACTCCCATTGATTATAATGGAACTACTCAGCTGTTAGAAGTCATGCATATGCTTAAGAACCTTGCAGAATTAGTGCCATATTAAGGTTCCTGATGCAGTAACATCTGGAATACCGAGGCACAATGGAAAAAAGAATGGAATGTCAGTTTAAACTGTTTTATTTCTGATTTCTGGCAGGTGAGGAGGATGTTTAACTAAACAATGCCATTTTTTAGGAGCTTGGGCATATGCTGTGCAGAGAGAAACAGAACAACTCTAATCACACAGAGGATGCTATATACAGCATTTCCTCTCTTAGGGAAGGGGAATTTAAGGTACAATTTACATAAGTTATTGCAGCTTTAAGCAGCAGTAACTTCCCAACTGAAGAGTTCTGAGACCACAGAGGGGGTTCGGGCACATGGCTGGTCAACCCACAGCCAATTACACTACAGTGTATATTCTGTTATTGCTAGTATGCACTACTGAAGTGTTGCAGAAATACCAAGGACTTTAAAAAGAACCTGAGACTAACATGGTCTTGACCTATGAAGAACTGATACACAGGTAAAATTAAATGAACTAAACAGCTAAGTGATGACTAACTAGGATACGATAACTCTCTGCTAGAACTAATAAGAAAGAAATTTCCGTTCAGTGGGAAATTCAGACATTTCAAGAGCTATTTTAATTCCTAACTGGAAAATTCCTTAGTTAATCATACACGAAAATAACCTGACAATCCTTTATTCTGGAAAAAAAAAATTGTCCATAATATTGAATCACTTCCTGTTAATAATGTTAAAGCAATATAAAAATAAATGTATGATATTAATGTGAATTGAAATGTTCCAGTGTTACCAGAAAACTGTTTCAAAAGTGCTATTGGAATTTTTTCATATAATCAAAAGGAAACAAGAAAGCCAATGTTATTCATTTAGTTGCTTTCCTGGTGAAAATTTATGGCAATTGATACTTTCCCATGACATATTTGATTTGAGTAAACAGCGTTTCTGATGGAAAATTTGTTCGGACAGTTTTTAAATCAGCTCTACTACCAATATATGTAGCTGAAAGATGCTACCACCAAATAGGAAGATGACTCATTTAATGCCATGATCATGAAGAGATGAACCGGAGTGGACCTTATCCTTGCACAGGTCCCTCTGTAAGACCAGTTTATTAGTGTGGCTCATGGAGGTATAATTTGAAGTTAGTGGGTGAAATTAAGATAAGGAAAAAGGACGCTGAATGTCATGTAAAACTTCTTTATTATAAGATCCGTTTGGCTATTGAAGAAATAGTCCCATAAGGGAAAGACCAGAAATGCCATCACTGGGGACCTTCAAAACTACTAAATGTACATTAAGGACCAATCCTACATTGACAAAGAGATGGACTGAATTATCTCCAGTCTCTTATCTGTTTCTAACTTCTACTCTTTTAATCCCATGGTGCACACGAATATTCTACAAATTCTGACTGTGCTCCATTTCTTGCTTTGTATAATTATGTCTCTTGAGGAGATGACGTGGTGGAACACTTCATCTATAAGACTTGTGCATATTGTGATACTTGTGTTGGACTTCTACACTATTTAAAATACAAAAAGACGCACATAGTCCTAAACTTTTAAGAGTCTCAAGACCAGCCTTACTTGGGCCTGCAACTGCACATGTAATTCTTAGGTGGGAATATAGCATATATGTGAATAGGAACAGCATGTTTATGCGCAAAATGTACTGTATGGTGCTTAACAGGTGATTAGTATATGCAAAGCACTAGGCCAAATGCACATGAGCTGTTTTTAAAATCCAGCACTAACTTTTCAGCATAAATTTTCCTTACACTTTCTTTACAATCATGATAATTAGATATGAGTCAACCATCAGCAACAAAATAAACTCTAAGTTAAACTTTGCATATTCTTCAAAGTGAAGCTCTTGTAAATCCCCTTTGAGAGTCCAAAAAAGTTAGCTTTGATATAAAATGTTCATCAAGTCACAGTATATATCACAATTTTCCAAGAAAGGACATTCTTCCAATATTTGCAGCATGACCAGAAACAGTAAGTAATAAATATCTCCTGTAGAAGTACCTACTTCAGAGATACAATTTTTGTACGTGAAAGAGGGATAGTATAACTCCACATTCTGGCATGCTGATCCAGATTTAAATGACTTCCTTCACCCTGCCAAAAACTTTTTGATGTTTCCCCATTGTTGTTACTTTGAAGACATTCTTATATCTCTCTTGTAAATCTAATTTAGAACATTTCATATTATTTAGCTGACAGCTTACAAGGTGATCCAAGTGCTATATATTCCCAATATAATAGTGTTTCTAAAGTCATGTCTTTTGTTGGGAATGTTGTAGGCATATGTGTAGAGTAATTCCATAACTTAAGGTATTTTAAAATATAAGAGATCATATAAACACATAAATGAAAATATTATAAAATGCATATGGGTATTCAACAAGCCATAAAAGTTATACCATAATATTTAAATATTTACTAAGCAGTTTCAGTAATTGTGCTGGCAGAACTACCAGGCTTAGCTTGCATAGCTGTACTCAGCTACCTTTAAAATAATTTGGGTAATAACTCTTTCTAGAGTGAATGATATCAGTGTATTGGGCCCTTCAGTTTTGGAATTATTTTTCCTGCTAAATACTAACAAATGTGATTAAAATGATTAGTTTTAACATAAAATAGATAATTCAGCTATTTACATCTAATCTATTGGTCTCCTGTAGCTTAAAAAAATCTAAAAATATTTTGTATTATGAAACCTCCTTAAATTATTAATTGCAGCTCTGATTCTTCAGTGACCAGGGGTCTGCTCAGATGGAGCACATTTGACTTCACTCAGCTTCTCGGAACGCACAGAAGTCTGTACACAGAACTAGAAACACGGTTAAAGTGGTGAATGAAAGTCCACTTCCGAAAAATCAAATCCATTGTTCAGTTTACTGCCAAAGTGTAAAACAAGCCACCCCATAATTAACACCTCCCAAACCTTTTCTAACAAATCACATATTTTAAAATTTCAGATCTTTATTCAAAGCAAATGTTTATAGTTAATTTAGTAAGTTATGAGAGTAGGGGTTCATAATGGGACAAATAACATGCTGTCAGACCCTTAGGATTAGTAGTGTTTGTGGAAAAAGCTACCATACAAAGGTTTGGTCCTACAAGTAATTAATACAGTGAATTTACTGATACAGAACGATTGCTCATATGGGGTGGAATGGTACAGTAAATGTCAGAGATTTAATAGTTCCAGATAGCAATAATAGAATTGCGATAACTTGAAATCAAAATATTACATGATAAATATAGTTGCAACAATTTTCTTGGTGATTTTATGGAAAGGTGCTCATAATGTTAACTATACTTACGTCCAGTAAGCTATGGGCACTGTCGCTACTCTCTTTGTTTGTTCTACACATGGCCTGGTAGTCATAAAGTGTAATTCTACAGACAAGAACAGAAAATTGCTTGACTAGAAGAAGAAAACACACCAGAATAAACTGGTGAAATACAAGAAGGTCTGCCCACAAAAGAAGGCAGCAAAATAAAATTTAAAAAAGGGAGAGGAGGGAGGGCCATTAAAATACATTCCAGACAAGGAGCATAAAGGCAAGAAACACGATAAAATATTGTAAGAATTTTTCTTATTCAGGCCGTGAGACAAAACAACAGAATAGTTGGAAGTAGAGAAAATAGTGAAAGGTACATATATAATGTAGCATATGGTGGGATAAACAATGCAAAGGAAAGAGAACTATATATTCAACATGACGCTTAAATAATTAGCTTTTTGATTCTGGACTGAGATCTTCACATGTAGCCCCCACAAAGGGAAACATGCATATGAGGGGCAATTTGTGCCACAGCATTTGTGTACCCTCAAAACTGAAGACAGACATTGCCAAGCACCTAGACAGCCCATGTATCAATTATCCACACCAGGGGCTATGGCTTGCTAAGATGTGAAAAGTTGAAGCTCACTGTATTATCTATTTTGACATTCTAACCAGCGTGAGTGTAAGTGTGTCACTTTTTAGGAGTGCAAAATATTCATTGTGTATAGTACTTGCTGTAATAAACAACTTACAGGAACCTCCTCATATGCATAGTCAATATGGAGCTCTCTGCCTACTTGTGATATTACCCATCTTGTTAATAACTGAGTGCTCCCAGAAAAATACAGCATTCAGACATGTGGAATTTTGACATCATGAATCCCTTCAAGATTGCATCCACACAATAATGAATCATTTACGCCCATCCACATAGATCACTTTTAATATTTGTGACAAATGAAATACTGATTTTAATCTTCATTTAATGAGTCATTACAAGTATTAATTAACAAAGGTGATTAATATAAATTAAACCTTCATATACTGTTTTCATCATCAGAAATATAACAAAACACAAGTGGATGTGAACAGTTATAAAAACATGAAAGGCGACTGCAGTGTTCTATAACATTTGGTATGCCTCTAAATGAAATGAAAAGCACGACACACTCTGGAATTAAGCCATGGAGGGGATGCCACAGGGGCATGTCAAAGTCAAAGAGCCAGCTACTGACACACTTTTAAGGTCACTCAGAGGCATTCTATACCATATACAGAAAATGATTTCAATCTGAAATGTAAAAATGTTGAAATCCATGTTGTGAGGTAACTACATACAGTTTTGCTAAACTGAATGTGTGTCCATACTGTCACTAAAAGGTTGTGAGTAATCATACAAGTATTAGTTATTAGTTACAGAGCATATTTCTTTCTGACTCAGATAAATTTTGATGAAGTGATTTGGATCCTGAAGCTTCTTCAGCTAAATATTTGGCATGGATCACATTGCTCTCTCATATACTATATCTTATGTCCAGTAAAGAAACAGCAAAGGAGCCAGGGCTGTATTGACCTGGCAGAGGCAGACAGTAGACAAAACGCATAGCTAGAGACCTATACATGGGTATAGGTTAAACACTGACCATATTTGGCAGAATCACGCCCACAGCCAGATCTGTGCACACAGATCTGCCAAGACAAACAGAGCAGTACATGGTGTAAGCTGTGCTGCCCTTATGGCATGCAGACATACACCACTTCTTCCCACTGATGTCAGCATGTGTTAAACACGCAGAGAAGAGCAGTTTACAGGCTTTAATTGTTCTACGCAGAACTGCCGAAGAAGACTATTGGGCCGAAATGCCGCCACTTACCCATGCCTGACAGTCCTTTCTTACAGAGTTCAGTTTTCACTATTTTCATAGTATGTCTGAATATAATGAATAAGAATACTGCAAATGTGATATTTGTGAAGTGCAATCATAACATCAACTGTAAACTTCACCTGCTAGAAAAGATTTGTTAATTTGCAGGTTGCTTTATCCTGCATAGAAGTTTGAATGGAATTATATTAACTATGTATCACTTAAAAATATCTTATAATTCAGACTCCAGTTTTCAATATTGGAAGGCGTCTTTACAGTTTTTATTTGTAGTATCAACACTTGCAAACATTACAATAGTGTAAGTGAAATTTTGAGTGTAATTTCTTTACTGAACTTTAAATGATGAAGATTAATAAAATACTGCAATGTGAATTGAAACAAAAGTAATTTCAAATACAACTTTTAACTGAACAAACATGTTTATGTAGGTTGATTCTTAAGGCTATATCATTTTGCAAATGTTTAGATTGCTCTAATTGGCTACGTCTACATGGTACGCTGCTGCCAGCAGGGTCAAGCAAATGAAGGCACTCAAGAATGCAAATGAGGCATTCATTTACAAATTGTGTGCCTTATTTGCATACTTGCACAATTGCTGTCCCAGCAGAGGTTTCTGTCGCCACAAATCAAGCCTTATAAGATGGGGTTCTGTCGACCAAAACCCAGCTTGTTGTCCCTCATTTTTGTTAAGGATCCTTGGGCTGTTGACAAGAGGGGTTTTGGTTGACAGAATCCTACATACATGGCATGTTTCGTTGTGACAGAAGCCTCTGCTGGGACAGCAATCACACCAGATTATGCAAATGAGGTGTCAATTTGTAAATGAATGCCTCATTTGCATAGCTGAGTGCCCTCATTTGCATGACCCTGCCAGCAGCAGTGCGCTGTGTAGACATAGCTGTTGTTTATAGCATGTCTGTTGAAACATGAAGTTAAATACAATTTTACTTTGGTGAAAGGCAAGAAGTCTGATCTTTAAGGCACATGGAAAGAGTTATAACAGAAAGCCTAAAAATCAGGGTAAATATATATATAGCATAATTGCTATGGCTGGCCTGCAGCTCTACAAACCCATGTGTGCATGACATTGCAATGTGTTTATAGTTTTTTCTAAATATATCAAAGTGTTTCCAGAGAGAAGATTCCAGCTACAGATGGAAAGTATAGGAAAGTTGCTTACAACACAGAGAAAATCTCTCCAGGTGGAAAAAAAAATTAGCCATTCTTAAAGAAAGCTGCATGACAGACACAGCTTTCCCAATAAATGCCTGGAATAAATTCTGCTTTTGTGAAAGATGTATTGATGTTGTTATAGCATGTGCTACTTAACTATTAAATCATAGCATACTGAATAAAATAAGTGTGATGCTAATTTTCAGAGGGTCAGCCTCAGTGCTACTGAAAACCTGCACCTTTTCAAAGACAAGACAAACAACGATATCAAAAAGAGATGAGCATATTGCATAAGCAAAAGGATGACTGCAGACATCCTTACAAGGTCTAATTCTTCACCAGTGGAAGCCAAAGGAAAAATTGCAGGTTACATGAATGGTAACAGGATAGAGTCCATAACTAGGCTGAAATTTGAACACTGTGACATGTTGAAACAATTCAGGACTTTCATTCAATGTCAGTATAAACAGATATTAAAGTTCAATACAAATGGATTCCACAGCATTCACAAATTCAAATTCCAGCTCTCTTTTATTCTTGAAAATGTGTTACAGCTCTAAGACTTCCTGTACGTCAAAATTGTAAAAGACTTCTAGTGCTATTACTTTCAAACACTACCATAATATGAATAGCCAATGTGGTGCTCCAAGATTCTGCAATGCTTCTGTGAAAAGAGGTTATTCTACAGCATTATTTTAATGCTAATGTCATGCTAAGATGTTATAAGATAATTCTTCTCCTTCATATTTAGACAGAAGGTTGCAAAAATAAAGACTTCTAGATTATTTTCCTATCTGAAGTCATTGTGTTGCTCTTTGAAAAGTTTGTGCCTACCTGTATTCTGTTCTCAACTGCTCATAGTTTAAGAACATGGTAAATCCCAGCTTCTCTTCTGATCTAAATTTAAGCCAATCTAGTTATGCCCAACCCAAGTCTGATGTGTTCTTAGCATTTGTAGTTTACTCTGGCCACAAATAACACACCTAAGTCTTCATGACATCACTCAACTCTTAACTGCCCACGTCTCCATAGTTTACTTTGCAGACTTCAGTGACAGTTGCTTTCAAAATCAGATACGTGACAGACACAGACTACACATAAAACTGTAAGTAATGGAAAACCAATTTTCCACAGCTAAACATGCACCTCTATTTCAGATGAGCTTGGGGGACAAATCCATTTTGGTGAAACCCCTTTACAGTCTGTTTCGTGATATAAATTCAAGTACTGGACTTTAAAATGTACTTGAAGTTGAGTAAAAAATCTGGTTCAAGGAAACTAAACATTTAACAATTAACAGGATCCCATCTCTAACCCCTGTTAACTTTCTGTGGTTTGGGGGTATGAAGGCGCCTACCCTCCAAGCTATTCTCCTTTAGGTTTTTGTTGTGCCATGATTTTGTGATTTCCCCTAAAATTCACTGACATGCCCCAAAAAATCACTGGGTAAGCCTGCGTGGGGGCCATGCTTGCCCATACTTTTCCCACAAAGCTTCCTACTGTGAGCTGTATTTCCCTTGTAGGATATAAGCTTCCATTTCTGCATGCATACTAGAGGCAAATGGCTTCTCCTGGTTATTTGTGGGGTCCTCTTAGTTGTTCACAGATCAGCATTTGACTACTCCCCAACTCTATTAGGGCTGCAACCTCTACCCCATTGAACCACACGGGGAATAGACTCTTGTCCAACCCTCCTTCTCTAGCCCAGTGTCTACTGTCCCTGCTTATTCATAGTAGCACTACATGAAGGAGTAGTCACAGCAAATATGACCTGCTGCCAGAACAAAAAGCAAGCCAAGCTGAGGAATTTTTTTCATCCCTGTCTGCACAGGTGTAGTGGGATTCTTGTGGCAGGTCTTTCGTTGGAACTAGTCCCTCCTCTCACCATTTCTTCCCCATGAAAACAGTCTTCCAGGGTGTTGTGGTAGCCATACATTGGCTGGGGGGTGGGAGGAGGACAACACCTGGTATGCAATTCTCCAGTGGCTGTCCCCCCTCAGCAGGCCCAAAAGTCTGTCATCCCTGGTCCACTGAGGTGAGCATCTTTGGTCTCAAGTGGCCCTACTTTGGACTCCTATGGCATCCATGTTTCAGTGTACAACTTGAGCGAGTTCAATAAGATAGGGTGACAGCAAAACAGCCCTGTATTCAGATGGCTATGAAGCTATTGTGATGACCCTCTTGAAACTTACTGAGAAAGCTTTGGAATCATCTTCTGGCCCTGTTTCCGAGTGTCCTACAGGGAAGCTTGTAATTGTGGTGAAGTTCAAAGTACCAGCCTCCATGTGTGACCTTGCTCCTTGGGTTTGTAAAATTGTCATCACCTCTTAAAGCAGGTGTTGTCGCTCTTTTTGATGCTGTGTCACCTGTTTCTGCATAAGCTGTTATCGCAGCTGCTGTTGAGCAGTCGTCTGTGTGAATACCTGGTTCTGATGCCACTGTTGTTGTAGGCTGTCCATCAACTGCTTCAAAAATATGTTAAGGTCCATTTTTCTTTTCTCCTTCCACTTTCTTCTTCCCTTCTGGCTCTTCTTCTAATCAATGTCTTACAGCAGACTCAGCATGAATGCTGTCATTCTCTACCGAGTTGTCAAGGCTGACACTTGATGGAAGCATTACTCAGTGGTTAGGGAGTCAGTTCCTCCTTAGTGCAGAGGCTGGTTGGGAGAGGAACCTCAGCTCTCACTTCTACAGACCTTCATCCAGGGCCCTGGGAGGATTACCAAGTGCCAGACACACAAAAGTGCCTTATGTTTGCCCTCTCTGATCCACTCCCTGCCTTCTAAATTCTAGGCTTTGCCATATGTAGCAGAAGATACTGAAGTAAAGGTATTGATTGCACCTTTAGTCTGTGTGTAGGTCTACCAGGTAGGCTTCCTTCTTCCTAGTAGAGCTTCCGAGACATCCCTCTTTCTGCTGAAGCATGTCTTTTCCCCTGCATTGTCAGCCCATTTCTGAGTGGTATGGCTTCCCTTTAAGCTCCCCCTCTATTTGGAGCATGATCTGCAGGGTGGCTCGGGTTTTTTTCTGGGCCCTGATCTGTCCTTTAACTCCCTCAGAATGCATGCAGAGTTTATACACCCTATCACATCCTACAGTACAGGTTATACTTACTTTCAGCTAGATCTTCAGCATGTGTTTTATTTCTGCTTATCAATGTCAAACAGTCTATTTTACAACTACACTGCAAAGATCTTCAACTAAATAAAAGATAGTCATTTTCTCATCAATTTAAGTTTTTTTGACCTATGCATAATTTATATGAAAGACAAGTTTAACAGGGTTCTGTCTTGTAACTTATGCAAATCCTGATTCTATCAGGAATAAATGCAACGAAAGGAAGCATGGAAATTATCAGAATAGCTTTCTATCAATATTCCTCACAAATTCAACAAACCAAAAAAATTCTGACTGAGAGTTGTTTTTAGCTTAACATATGTGGATTATGAGCAAATGCTAGATTCACCCACCCCCCATGCTCCTTTTAATATCACCTAATCATGATCCCACATGGAATGCATGTATTACATACTAAGAGTCCAAAGGGTCAGTGCACAATTCTATGGTGTTTTACAACAAATTATTTTTCAGCTGTGTGATGAAACATGCACTGCATACTGTAAATAAATGCTCTGAAATTATTACAAGTAGTAGACTGAATGACACAGGTGTACGTTAGGTATTAACGTCAAGCTTGGGAGTTGAAATCCCACCCAGAGAGGCAGTGACTGAATAGATACCATGAGGGCTAATCAGTCACCTATGTGAAATCAATTGGTGGGTCTCAGTCACCTTCTAATGGGCAAATGCCCACTTCCTCAAATACAGTTGGCAAACCTAGCTGGAATTCTCAACAGAAGAGCCAAGATTTAAAGAGCATGGCAAGTGAACGAGCCTCTGATGCACGGCCAGTCTGACTATATAAGTAAACTAGGCAGTTGACCAGGTTACTGGCTTTATGGGACATCAAATTAGATGGAAGTGATTTTCCCTCTATTCAAAAACATAAATTAATATTATCTCTTGTAAGCAAAGGTATCAAATATCATACTTGTAAACAGTGCATCATCGCCATGTCAGAAATTGAGTTACATTATTTATTTCACATTGTGGGGTACAGCTGTATATGTAAATACTGTTAAAATGTGTCACATCATAGGTTCAAAAGAGCACCACTTGGGCTTGCTCCCTCAGGGCAGAGTCTGACAGTTCAGTCATTCTCAGTAGCCCAGTGTTGACCAGTCATACAGTTGAATCAGTGTTGCGCGACATTTATTAAAGGCCAGTCAGTGACCCACAACAACTATTCTGCCATGTTACAAGGAGTGATCCCAAAGATCACAATGAAGAATGAAGAATTTGTATTGTGTTGGAATTGAAAAATTTGGTAAGAGTTTTTAAACAAGATTTTAAAAGGAGAATCACAAGTACTAGTAAAATTAAGGTTGTGTATTTACTGGAGACTACTACTCTTAAAGTAATAGTGAAGCCCTGACTTTCAAACACCTGACTGCTAACGTTAACAAATACCACATAACATATACATTCCTTTCCATTCTAATTGCAATAATGTTCAATAGTATCAGAAATTCTGGTCATCAGTTTATTTTTTAAACAGTTTTTAAGTGAATGTTGAAATGATAAAATAAGTTAAAATTTACCAGATTTACGTTACTATGATGTCATTGTATGGTCAGTAAGTCTCCAGGAAAGGTTTCATTAGGTAGAGAGCTACATGCTCTATTTGTCCCATGGCATTGCAAATTCATAATTCATAATTTTTCTCTCTCCATGGATTATTTACTCCACCTTTAATCATTCTTACCAAACATTTTGATTTGTTTATTTTTAGTTAAATATAAATCATGTTCTACTTACTACCATTGTTCTCTATTTCAATATTTTAGTTGAAACAGTTGCTTAATATTTTTAAGAAAATTAACACCATGGCAAATAAAAAGAAACCATGTGGAGGTCAGTATCACAAAAGGAAAGCTGAGTAGGTAAAAGAACAAGAAAAGCAAAAAGGTTCCTTCCTCAAATATCTTCAATTTTATAATGACCAAGATGAAAGCAATTTATTGCCCAATTTGCAAAAGCACAAAAAGCAAAGTTCTAAATGTTTGATCAAATCAATGGCCCAGTGAAAAATGGTTACAACTCAAAGAGAGACTTTCTTCAGTATCGAGGAATAAAGATTTTCATAGCTTCACAAAAACCAGTTCCTTTGGAAGGAAGACAGTTGCAACTTGAAATGCATCTATTTATAGTGCTGACCAGAAACACTGTGTACTACATAAAATAGTTAAAACACTGTGCACTACTCAAAACAGTTTAAACAGTTAAATGATCAGCTGGGTAGTTTATCCTACACAATAAAATTATGGTAGGATTAAAAGTAGAGAAAGTGGGAAAAATCAATGAAAACATTTAAGTTTTATTTTTACATTGTTCATTTCAAATGCCAAGGAAATAAAGGAAAAGTTTCATTCTAAATTTGTCATTTTTCTCTACACTGTATGTGGGTGTGCAAGACAAAGTCATACTTCACCTAGACTGCTAAAACATTTGGGCCAGCCCAGCTCATGCCTACAGTTGGCCCTACAGGTCACTGGCAGGACAATTTAAGGACAAACAGATTATTATAGTCTCCAGGCCTGTCAATCCCACACCTTTCATCACTCCCAAATTCATTTAAAAATAAAAATAAATTATGCCTTTGACAAAAATAACTTGTCAGCACATGTCTTCAGCTGTGCCTTAGGAGAAGAAGTGAACTAGCTTTTAACTGCTTCTAATTGCCAAGATGCTGCAAAGCATAACATTTATAAAGGCTACAACTCAACATTCATTTCTAGCACGTAGAACAAGGACTCTTTTACATGGCCCAGATGGTTGGAGCCTTACAGTTGGGTAAAGATATTCCCGTATATCTTTATAAACTGTATGAAAGTGGTAGTAAAATTCAGTCAGACCTGAAGTATAAACCATGCTCATATTCAGTTTTGAGCCAGTGAATCAAGGCGGAAAGGCGGAGATCATACCCCAGAATCATGAAAAAGTGACAAGAGCACAGATCAATAAATATAAAACAGTTAGAAGAGGGTGCCTGATTCTGGCAACATCATTAGGTAAGATGTGGAAATTAGTCTGTCTTTAATTCCTAGAGCGTGTGCGCCAATTAGGAATGAAGCCTATTCTGCCAGTCATTTTTCCTAATGAAACAATAACAAAAACCCTTGCCCCTTTCCCCCACTGTGCACTGGACTGCATTAATTTTGTCATATTTTAAGATATACTTTAGGGGTACATGTTGGGTTTGACCCTGCTCAAATTCAATGGGAGATTTTTATTGACTTCTCCAGTAGGAGCAGAAGTAGGCCTTGGGGACTGCACCAATTAAATACATCAGGAAAAAAAAGGACTATTTTTCCTCTGGTCCGAGAAAATAATGTTTGTATTTGTACAGGTGAAAAAAGCTGCACTAAACCCCACTGACTGCCCAATCACCTACAGCACCAGTCTCCTCCAAAGCGTGCACTTAGCTTCATAGAAAAATGCTGATTAAAAGAGGCCATTACTTTTTAAATGGTTTTGAATACCACCAAATCAATCAATCAGTACATCCATTGGAAAGCTAAAGACTAAATTAAAGAGAACAATACTTCCAAATATAACCTTGTAACACGTTCTCTAAAAGGTTCCCAGCACATTTAATTAAAAGTTAATGTCACTGTCAAGGACCTTCCATGTTACAAAATGTCCCGTGTTGAACATGCCTCTTCAGAAGACTTATGTCTGAATGGGAATGAGGCGACCCACTTGTGATCAACTACTAATTCTTTTTCAAGTATGTGGCTCAAAAATGTTTTGATATTTTGTGTGTAGCTTTGCAGAGCTGTCATAATTTTATTGTACATTTAGTAGTATAACCAGGAGGCAAAACGTTTCTAAGGTTTGGGAAACTTTCACTACATTTAATTCATAAGCTGATCAAAAGATAGCGAGAGGGAAAGAGAACAAGAATGGTAAGGGGCTTGGAATGTGACATACTTTAAGAGCACAGGGAGCATACATTATTCACTGGGAAGCACATAAAGAAAGATAAAAGAAGCAGCAGGGGAAGGTAAGCAGCAAGAGGAGCTCTCAGAGCCATAAGAAATTGTTAGAGTGAGCCTGGGAAAGCTGGAATCCAGGTGTCCACCAATTTGGTTTTATATTCTGACAACATGATTAAATATCGAAGTAGAGGTCCTTCTGTGGGGGCCAGAACTGTCAAGAGGAGAGGATACTCCTGGCATATATGCCTTTAAAACTTGCTCACTTCTAGATCCTACTGAAGAAATCCTGGGAGATTTTTGGGAGACTATGCCTTCTGTTTTCTCTGACATTTAAATTCAGTTTATCCCTTTTATAAACTTATTTATTCTCAGATCTCATTTTTGTAGACTGTTATTCTTTTTTAGACTTTCAGACTGTACATTTTTCCTTCAACAAACAAATTATATTTCATACGATTCCCATATAAACTGAGGGGTGTCTCCTGCAAAAGAACTAACTTATTGGGTCTTGTCGCCAATCTTTTTAATTGAGAAGTTTTTCATGATAAAATCATTTCAGTACCTATAAAAGCTGCAACTTTACGGTTTACATCAATTCAGTTCCTTCAGTATGCATATCTTTATTTAACCGATAATGCATTTAAATAGCATTTTATTTACTGAATTGTGTGCGTTATACAGGATGTACAATAGTCAACAATTTGATAAGGAAGGACTTTCTAGTCAACATGCCATGTGACCATGGAGGAATTTCTGTAAGAAACAGGCTACATATTTTCATGAACATAATATTCACAACTAAGAAGATCAAAAGAGCACGCTGCAGTTTAAGAAAAAAAACAACATTTAGTTTCACTTGAAGTTTCACATTAAAATACAACCAACCAACATATAGATGGATGTTCTGAATACCCAGTCACATGATGAAAACAATGTGGACTTTGGGAAATAAGCACCTTTTGCCCAATGCTTCCAGCCTGATCATGAGAAGTACTGTGTGCTCTCTGATGCAACAGATGTCAGTGGAAGCTGAGAGTACTAAAGATGCCACAAGAGGTCGTCTCTTGCCTTTACCAGATTGGGCCTTTAGTGTGATAATTAACATGAATCAGTAATGTGGTGGAATCTCTTTGTACTGACATTCAGGACAGAACTTCAAGAGGAACATTAGAACTCCCATTTCCCAGTGGTTGTCAATAAATGCCTTTTGTGTTTTATGGTGCACGTCCACGCATCATGGAAAACTGCACTCTGCCAGGTAAGCCAATGAGGAGCGCACACGCTCAGATGACAGTTTTTATAGCACACACATCTGCTGGAAAGTGGCAACATATAGGCTGCAAACTGGAAAAGAGGATGGCTCTGGAAATCATCAGAGGAAAAAATTCCAAAGAATATAGTGACAGATTAGAACCTTCTCTCCAATCTGATCTTTACAATAACCATAATAATAGGAAATATACACATAATATTTAAGGTAAGTGCTCTGATGCACTCACACTAGCATCAATGCCCAGAATGAAGAATTCCCTTCCAAGCTCTTACATGCTTCCCCCAACACCCTCAATTTAAAATAAAAATGAAGAAATACATTAAGGTAAAGCAAAATGAAAACAACCTTTAACAAGGATCACATGTCTGATTAATGTTTGTTACAAACCCAGGAAAGGTTCTCATTCCATACTGGTGGGAGGATTCTTTCTTAAAACCATGTATGCTGCAGGGAAAAGTGAATTTACTTTCTGCTGCTCTGCGATATCTGCTGTCCCACAGGAAGAACAGGTGGCTCGCTGAGTGCAATTATCTCCATTTGAGCGCAGCCCTTTTTAAAAATTCATTGGCATCGGCCAGCTTATCCTGTTCAAATCATCCGCTCACTGTATTTAAAATTTGCTTTCAACATGAGGCTCAGCTACTCTTTTAGTGCATTTGATGTTGGCTTCATTCTTTCTAGCTGCCTCATAGCTAAACACAAACCAATTAGCCATTCCAAGTTGGCTATCACTGCCCTCTAGAAGGAGCCTTCACTTCATCTATGTTAATCATGGAGCTCTGCATCACTGAATTTTTGTTTGATCAGCTGTTTGCAATGCCAATATTCTGCTTGGAGGAGAAAAGCAAAGGACTGGAGGTGAAGCATTATTCTTTGTGTTTAGCATCAATTTTTAGCATGGATTAAACAAGGTGGATTACTCTTCTTACTTTTCCCTCCCAGAACCCATTTTGTAAACAGGAATTAGTGCATTTCATAGCAACTGTTAAAAATAGTCACAGTAAACAAATAACCCTTCCTTTGCAAGCAGAATAAAAGTTGCCATCCTCAGAAAACTAGAATTTGAGACTATTCTCTGAGTGCTAGATTGTGTCATTTTGAGATAGCCCTTCATAGTGTATGAGGCATCGCTGCACAACCCAACAGGATCATGGGAACCATACTTCCTCTAAAAACTTTGATCAGGAGGTTGGCCTGAAGCAACTATTGACACACCTCAGCTAGCGTTAAAACAAGCTAGCTTGAGAAAAATAGCAATGACACCACAGCAGCATGGATTGCCACATGCCCAGAATTCTGGATAAGTACTCAAACGGCCACCACCCAGCGTTCCCTCTAATTTTTTCCACCCAGGAGTGGAGTAAACTTTATTATGTGTGCCAATACATATGTGCACGTATACCACCAGTAGAAACACATGCTGGAAGGGGAATAAGAAGTGGGGTTTTACAGGTGGTCAGTTTTGGGGCCAGTTCTGTTCAATATCTTTATCAATGATTCAGATAATGACATAGAGAGTATGCTTATCAAGTTTGCAGATGATACCAAGATGAGAGGAGTTGCAAGTGATTTGGATTATGTCAGCATTTACAATGATCTGAACAAACTGGGAAAATGGTCTGAGGAAAACAGGATGAAGTTCAGTAAGGACAAATGCAAAGAACTGCACTTAGGAAGGAACAATCAGTTTCACACCTACGAAATAGGAAGTGGCTTCCTAGGCAGGAGTACTATAGAAAGGGATATAAGGATCATAGTGGACCACAAGCTGAATATGAGTCAAGAAAACAAAAAGCAGACAAGATTCGAGGATGCATCACCAGGAGTGTTGTGAGCAAGACACAAGAATTCATGCTTCCACCCTACTCAGCTTTGGAGTACTGTGTCCAGTTCTGGGCACCACATTTTAGGACAGATGTGGAGAAACTGGAGAAGGTCCAGAGAAGAGCAACTAAGATGATTAAAGGTCTAGAAAACATGACCTCTGAGAGAAGATTAAAGAAACTGCTTTTACTTAGTTTGGTAAAGAGAAGGTTAAGAGGGGACATGATAGCAGCTTCCAAGTACCTAAAAGGGGGTTACAAGGAAGAGGGAAAAATTATTCTCCTTAGCCTCTGATGATATGACAAGAAGCAATGGGCTTAAATTGCAGCAAGGGAGATTTGGGTTGGATATTAGGAAAAACTTGCTAACTGTCAGGGTGGGTAAGCACTGGAATAAATTGCCTTGGGTGATTGTAGAATATCCATCACTGGAGCTATTTAAGAACAGGTTAGATAAATATCTAACAGGGATGATATAAATGGTGCTTAGTACTGCTGTAAGGTCAGGGTCCTGGACTTGATGACCTCTCAAGGTCCCTTCTAGTTCCAGTATTCTATGAGCTTCCTTGTGCACAAGGGAATCACAAAATCCCACACCCTTTTAAGGGATGCAGCATACTTCTTTCCCTCCCTCTATGCTGCTGGCCAGCTTCACCAGCTGGTAGAGATTGAGAACACTGAACTGTTTCCATCTATGAACTCATCCCATTCTGCTTCATTTACAGAATAGCTTCCCACAGGGTACGAGTTAGGGAGTCCTATATGAAAGGACTACAGTTCTTCCCGTTTCTTATAAGGGGCATACAAGGGAGAAGGGATGGAGGGAAGCTACTTAGAACTGTGTGAACACCAGGCAGAATCTAGGACCAACTCAGGGATGACACGAGATTAACATGTCCTTGAAAAATTCTACTTGCCCACTTCCCTGGAGTAATTTATTTTGACCCAGGCCTGGCCTTGTTCTTTTCATGACAATTTTGCAAGGCTGAGATGGTAAATGTGAGTGAAAATAAATCAGTGAGATGTAACTATTTCTCTTTTGTCTTCTCTAGTTTGTCTTTTGTAAAGAGCAGAATCTCCAGATTTCTACCGGTTAAATTTTTTTGCTATTTCTTGTGTGACTTCCTTTTGAAATCTTTAGCTGCAGTGTAATACATAGTGCTTAATTCTTCTCCCACTGAAGTCAGTGGGAACAGGATTGGACTCAGTCATCAGTATCATATGCCAATAAGTTACACTGTGTTAGCAGGAGACTTGTAACAGTCCATGCAAGTGCCATGAAATTACACTAAGATCACCTGGAACAAGAACACAAGCAGAATCCAGCCACTCAGTCAACTTTGGGCTTGTTTTATTTGACCTTAGTTTCATTTTACTTTATTTATACAAACTTTTTTTTTTAAGGGAGAGAGGGTTGTAAAATTCTTACCTTTTAAAGGAACCCATTGTTAGTAACTTGTTCATCACAGCCCCCTCGATCTCACCAAAAAAGTTCCCAGTCTGAAGGGGAAAAACATAAATGACCAGAAGTGGAGATACATGCAAAACAAGAGTGGATACAATTTCAACTGTCATATCCTGGGATCTGACAAGAGTGGCTCTGACAGTTACATAGATAGATTTTTAGGGCTACTGCTACGTAAAAATTGAAAAAGACTTAACAGTCATGACAAGTTATGGGGATTACAGAGTAAACCCCTGAGTAGATGGGAGAGTTTATATAATAGACTGAGGTACATTATATAACATTTAATGTCAGAAATAAAACCCACCCAAATCTCAAGCCTGTAAAGAAAACGCAACTAATCTGATCACAAACCCCTGTGATTAAAATGCTACTCCATAAAGATATAAACTGGTTTTGAAAGGATTTCCTAAATGGCCATAAAAAGCATTGTTTATAATTCCTGCATGTCCTGTTTATGGAGCTGGAACATTACATTTCACAAATCCTATAAATTTTCACCCCATTCAGAGTCATTTCCTGCTTAAAACCACTCATCCTGATGAATGATCCATTTTGCCTTTGTTCTGTAAATGAAAAAGATGTGGAATAATGAAGACAAATCTCTGATGAAAAACAAACATTCCTATTATGAATTTGATATATAATCTGGAAGAGATTCCTTTATCCATTAGGCCTAGGCCCAACAGCTAGTCAAATGGAACAATAAAGATCCATGCATGTACAGGACAGTGTTCTTTCCAGTGTGTGGATGGCATTTTTGTTTCAGGGTCTCAGTTCACAGAAGGCTTGGGCATGATCTTTGCATTGTTTAAGGAGAAAATCCCAGACCTGGGAAGAGGTGGGGAAAGGTCACGAATAACTAAACCCTAGTTTTCATTACAAGTAACTTACTTGACCTCAACTACACATCTGGGAGTTTGCAGACAGAAAAGTTACAGATCTAGCCAAGAGGCATTCCTCTGTCTAAAGAGCATGCATTGCGTTTTTCACTGAAGGGAAACCTGGGACATTTTTCGAAATGTGTCGGCATGTAACCCTGACAGGGGCAAGAAGAACATTTTTATTTTATGCACCAGTTTCAATAACACTAGCTGCTAGATGAAGAAGAATTATCCTAAGTGTAAGACAGGAAATCAGAAAGCACCAAAAAAAGCCCAGACCAGGCAAGGCTGGTAAATATTACATAGTAACAAATCTTATTTATCAAGTCATGTGGCAGTTGCATTCAGGTCCTTGAAGTACAGCTCTCACTCAAAATACTTTATGTACATTTTTAAACATTTACTTTATCCTCAGAAATTAGTTTATGGATTTTTAAAAACAGATGAACAGCTTAATTTACATCAAGTAGGCCTACAGTCAGGAAGGTCTGCTGGTAGCAGAAGGTGCCAGAGTGCACCAAGAAGCTCTAGTTGGTCCCCTCAATTGTTGCAGCAAAGCCCTACTCCTGCGCAGCAAGCGCTCTTTGTTTTTGTGGGCTCTGTTCACCCCATAGCATCATTTGCTTAGTTTTTCAGTTCACATGCAGAAACTTCCAGCTCAGGATCTACTGGGTCTTCCTCCTGCTCTGCCAATGTTTCATTGCTCCTAGATCCTGCTGTAGGTGAATCTCTCTGGTGTCACTTAACAGAGGATATCTACAGCTTCACTACGCTGAGAATGAACAAGTTGAGCAGTACTCAGTCATCTGTGGCAGAAATACCCATCTTTGCATCCTGAAAGCGGTTCTTCTGAGGACACTGCAAAACTGCCCACAGCCCTGGATCCCACATACTGACTGTGCCTCACCTCAGTACCATTCTAGCCTTTTTAGTATCTGGTAGAGTGACAGGACTATGGACCCTAACTGTCTTGTTCATTACACCCATTCCCAGCACTGAACATCCACCTTGCCTTCTTTGTGCTGAATAGCCAAACCCAGTTACTACTTCTGTGCCCTTGATACTGCTGTGAGAGTGCCTGCTTGGGAGGCAATCAGAGTAAGTTTTCAGGCAGAGCTGGATGGAAGGTTTCCAAACATTTTTCCAAGGGAAAACTCTAATTCATCACAAATGATAAAATTCACAGAAACATGCTGATTTAGATGGATTCAATATAACACAGCCAGGTCAGCCAGGCTAATATTCCATGGACACCTGGCTAATTTCCTGCTATCTAATCTGGCTGGCTCCTTGTCAGTCCTCCTGAATGGCTGCCTCAGAACTGGAACCACAGGGGATCCAGACTGCTAGGACAGCTGGCTTTTCACAGGTTGGTGAGTCTCCTAGCACAGGTATGTGGATGCCTTGAGGTCTCCAGCTCTAAGGCAGTCACCATAAAGAGGCTGCTACACTAGTGGCTGCTGACTGAATTAACATGATTACTGTCAGTTTCATTGATGCCCACTCTTGAATAGCAGATATGTAACTGACCAGTATGGTCAGCCAAAATATGATTTTTTTTAGGGGACGGAGGAGGGAGAAGGGTCAGACTGAGGGAAGATATCTCTGAAAGAGTTTAAGGTTCTACATCCCAGCTAATCTATCTAACCATATCAAACTTAGCTCAGCTCAGATCACCACTCCACAGAGTAGCCTATATTGAACATTTTTGCTCCATGTGGTACGTGCTGCGAAACTCCCCCAAAAAGTTGACGTGGGGTGTCTCCTGAAGGGCTGCAGAGTTAGGCCATTAGTGTTACATTTTCCAATCAGCTGTCCATGGTCACAACAATCTAATAGCGTAACCTCTGGAATAATACTGATTTTACCCCAGTCCTCTTTATTGTGGTGCTGAACGCATGGTTTAACTCTTGTACCTTTAACGATAGTACTCTGGTTCAGAAATCAGAAACGCTAAAACCAACAGATTTATAGTAGAGAATTTCACAATTACAAGTGTGAAAGTAGGACCCTCCTAAACAAGGGAAAATCTCCATGTGGAATCATCTTCCTCAGGTAAAAATTGTTCCAGGGGAACAGACAGAGATTTATAATTTAAACTTCATAAGTTGAAAGCAGACCCACCACACTGTGAACCTAGTATTTTTTGATGTCCTCTGGGAGTCAAGTTATATTTTTAATCTCATGCTACTCATTCCTTAAATTTGAATCCTTATCTTAATGCTTCAACTCCGACACTATGTTTACCAAACAAAATCAAACAAACTAAACTTTTTCTAAACACATGATATGGGGCGGGTTAAGAAAAGCCTGCCACTTACCTGTCTGTAGTCTTCAGACACTAAAATAAATCCATTGTTATCTATGAGGTAGCAGTTAATAGTCTACAAAACAATAAAGGCAGAATTTCAAGTCTTGTTTTTAAAGCATGTCACTGATTTTATTAAGTAATGTATTTAAATCTCAAGCACATCTAAACAGATAAACATTTGGGCCTATGTGATTGTGAATGATCAAAGAAATTGTAAGTGAAACAACTTGCAGTTGAGAGGAATGATTAAGGTATCTTACATATTTACTTTCCACACAAATGCCCAAAATCAAGAGTTCATAGAACAGAATTGAACAATATGAGTAAATTCTACATTTTTAGAATATATTTTCAAAATATTTCCCTGTGACAAAGAACACAAAGGCTTATAGCCCTGGTTCTCCTCATGGCTTGTGTGCTATTTAGAGAGCAACATCAACACAATGTCATTACCCTAATGATGTATTAATGAAAACATAGCGGCAGATTGGAGGACGGACAGGGGACCAGGAATATTTTTTTTAATTTGTCCTTAGAATAAGAGTGGGTAAAGGCTTCTGTAAAAGAGGCCCCATAGGTCTCCTAAAGGCTTTCAAACTGTGTTTTTAATTGGGACCTGGACTCAGTGGTAGGAATGTTAGCTTTAGGTAGGTCATATTTACAAAGTACATAAAGCAAGGCAAACTCAAATCAGTGTTATCCCCACACAATTTTAACTTCAAGTGAATGACCTGATACAGGCTAAATTTTAATTACTGCTCTGCAGAATTTAAATTCAAGGTTTCATTTGGTATAACTCAGCTTCTTTTTATTATCACTTCAGGTACTTACCTCAACACTATATTTGTAATGTATATCTTTATTCTAGACCTAACGCAGCAAAATATTGTTCCTTACACTGTGAAATTTACCTAAAAAGATCAAGATCACCCCCAACATACTAAATTTCATGGATTAGCTCTTAATCCAGAATCGTCCTTTCTTACCACAAATAGGTCAGATGCAGCTAAGAATAGAAGGAGTTCAGTGGTCGACAGCAGCAACCCAAAAAAATTGTCCTGCAACTGGCAATTGAAAACAACTAAATACAGAGCCTGAGCCTGCATGCCTGTCTTCAGTAAGAGTTTTGCCCAAGTAAGGACTACATGGTCAGGTCCACACTGTCTTCACAACAGTCTGCCATGGACATTGGTTTTGGAGCTGTTAAATTACTACAGACAAAGCAGCCCTGATCCAGGACAATAAGGAAGGGAAAGTTCACTAAGTAATAATATGTACACACTACATTTGGAGGGTAAGTTCAGATAACCAAATGTTTAGATGTATATTTAAAGGTTATCTAAATTGCTTTAGCTTTCTGGTCCAAACTGGAAATATTGTGACAATACTGTGCTCTCTTTCAAGTTGAATTTTGATACTTTGGATCCTGGTCAAATCCTGGCAGTGAAGAGCCCCTCCTGAAAACCCAATTTTCCAGAAATATCCGTTTCCAGTTCTTTTCTACAATGGGCCAAAATTTGGTGGGGCTGTTACTCCAATAAGTTTTGCTTATCTACAAAACAGATTGGGTGTTTGCTCTAATGATGAAACAGGAACTGATATGGAACCTCTTGAAGCTATTCACCCTTTCCTAATCACCCAAAGCAAGGAATGGGAAGCCAGCCTGGCAGGTGCTGCAGATCTAGCTGTTGTCCTGCTTGGTAGGTCAGGACTTGTTAAATTGCTGTAACTCATGGACAGTTGCAAGTGTGAATAAAAGGATAAGACTCCTATTAACTTTAATTGAGGCTAACACAAGACAACCTGGAGAACCTTCGAGAATCCCACCCTAACACCTCTGATCTAATCATCAAGGGAGCGTGGCACTGAAACATGCTGCCTCCGCACCTCAATGGCTGGGGGAAGTTGATTAGGCTGATGGTGAAGATGGATAGCCCTATCAACAAAAGAAGGAAATGCTTGTTGGGGGACATTGAGTATCTATCTCCTCCTCTGCTTGTAATCTTTGGCACCCATTGGCCAGTTGGGGTGCAGAGGTGCTGATAAGCCTGCCTCTCCCAACTCCAGGAATTTAACCTGGAACACGAACCAGGTGGAGCCTCTTGGGGCTTCATTCCAGCAGTGTTATATACTGATGCAGCAGTAGAAGCAGTAAGAAAGCAAAGGAAGACAATGGGCATTCAAAGCATATTAGGACTTGCAGACAACCTACAAAGCACTGGATCCACAAGAAAGCAGATAGGGAGAGGGTTTACATCTTGGATTTTATTTATTCCTTGGGCCCACCTAACTATTCAATGGGAAACAAGCCTGCATGTGCAGAAGTGCACTTGCCCTTCTTTCACTTGGGCTGTGTCTACACTAGCAATGAACTTTCAAACAAATTTTGAAGTTAGGGCTTACTTCGAAGTTAAGTACAGAAGATTTACACACATTATGCATTACTTTGAAATAGCAATTGAAGTAAGGGGGGCCAACTTCGAAGTCCTTATTCCATTCCCAGGACAGGAAATAGAGCCCGAGGTAAATTTGAAAAAGGATGTGTGTAGATGCTCTGCATTCTGCTACTTTGAAGTAGCGGGGTCTGCTATGGCGGCAGTCCGCAGGAGCCCAGAGATGCTCTGGCCAGCCCAGATGGCGCTCTATGGTCCCCACCGGCTGCATGTGAAGACGTAGCTACTCAGAAACCCCAGGCAGGAAGCTGAGAGCGTGCTACAAGCAGAGGGAGCATGACCTCCCTGCTGCACGACTGCTCCATGATGACACCGTGCTGAGAGACACCCCCAGCCAGACTGAAAACTCTGACCCAGGCTCTGGCTACCCACCTTGCCCAACCTCCTGCTCCCTTGCCAGCCCACCCTGCAACACCTTCCATAGCACCCCAGCCCCCCCCACTGCTGCTCCCAGGGTGGCTTCCGACCATGGGGCACTGTTCCTACCCATTCTCCCACCTGTCACTCTCCTGGCGAGCAGACCCTTCTCTCCCCACAGGCTCCCCCCGTCCTTTCCATGGCTCCCACCAACTCTGAGGCCTCCGTACCTGCTCCAGTGCAACTACCTTCATCCAACACAAGGCGGTCCCACCAGTTGGTGCTGGTGGAAAAGCCCCAGAGTTGCCAGATCACCAGGGTGGGGCGCAATCACTGCCCCTGACAGAGGGCCTGCAGGAGGGAGCCTATGAGGCTGGCTCTGCAGTGCTGCTGGAGGATGGCTACCAGCAGCACTGCCAGCAGGCTGGCCATGGCCTGGAGGAAATCCCCCATGGGGAGATTCTGAGGACTCTGAGGATCCATAAAGGTGTCCACAGTGGCTCAGTTCTGTGCTGAGGGTGTGCCGTGCTGTGTACAGCATGGCAGCCCTGAGCATGTGCAGAGTGTGTGTGCTGGGAGGGGCCCTTTAAAGAAGTGGCTGGCTGCAGGCCCCAGGAGGGCTTGTTAGCCATACAACTGTCGTCTGCACCATTTCCTGGCCTCTTACTTCAAAATACAAGCTATGGATGCGTAGATGTTTCCTTTCGAAGTGCTGGGCCGCTACTTTGACGTAGCGGACAGTGAATTCGATCCACTTTTGCATGTGTGGACATGCATTTTCTAAGTTCGTTACTTCGAACTAAGCTCCTTTGAACTTATGGTGTAGTGTAGACGTGGCACTGTTGTAAATGAAAATAGCCTTCTCCATATAGCTGGCAATCCAAGAAAGATTTTGTTAATTAAATACAGCACTGGCAAAGGACAGTTGGAGGCATGTAACTGGTTGAGTGCATCAACAAGACATTCTTAAACATTTCTTAAACAATTCAAGTTCAATGAACTTCAGACTTTCAAGAGAACATCCCTTATGCAGACAGCCCATAGATTTACAAAAGAGAGCAGCTCTGATAACCAGAATAAACTTGGAAGGAATGTGGGCTGAGGTCTGAGAATGTATCTGACCTCCCACCTAAGATTCCATTACTTTCGAGTGGGTTCATGGTCTGAGAATTTTGCACAGCTCCTGCATACAATACTATTAACCACCATGGACTATAATTATGGATTAATACACACCACAACTCATAACACTCATGAAAATTACAGACTAATAAATTCCTTGTCCCCCGCAAAGAAACTGAAATTTTTGATTAACTGCATGAGTGGCATGTCATCACTATTCAGTGCCATTAAAAGCAAGGTACAAAACTCACCAACTTGCTCATCTTATGCCTACTGAGCAATAAGGTTTGCCATAAAAATCTTCCTCTGCTCTTAGCTGGGTTTTAGCTGCTGCTTACCAATAAGTAAAACTGTTTAACAGATGTTTGCCTGCCATTGAGGGAAGGAGACTGAGGGGCACAGATACAGTCTGTAACTTCTGATATTTGATAGGATATAAAAAAAAGGAAATTTTTGCTTTTTTGCAGATCTGCTCCCTTTCTCCAGTATAGCAACTGATGGTATATTTTATGGTGTATTTAAAGACCTGATTTGACAAAAAAGTTACACATAATCACTGCTGTTTTATATAAGAAAATATGTATCATTACTATTCAGTCATTAGGACAGCTACAGAGAAAGGAATCACTTTCACCCATGCTGGATTTTACGGTGTCTCATGGCTTGAGCTAAATGGTAAGGAGATTCCACATAGCACTTCAACTCTGCCCAGATCACCTGAGATTGTATTCTGTTCAGCAAGCTGATTACATGTAACTGGGAATCCAATGATATGAATACTTAAAGGCTGTTGGATGGGTAAAGCTCATCTATTAAGTCCACAGCAGGCAGCAACAAAAGTAACTTTAGTGGAGCAAGATTAGGAAATGTCAAATTAATAATTCTGCAGAGATCATGTTTTGTATTGGGAGCCACATCACATTTTAGGGAAAGAGGCTGTGACCTCACTGAGCCCTAATTAAGATGGAATGAAATGCAAATGACAGAATAGAAGATGGCTTTCTTAGCATAAAATCAAGCATTTTGGGGAGAGGGTGTAATTTTTAAATTGGTAGTTGAAAAGAACAACCTTTTTAAAAGCTTAAAAATAGAAAGGGAGGATGCATGCTTCAAAGGAAGGAGATATAGGTCTCTAAAGAGAGAGACTAAAAAGGCACATTAGCATCTATCCAGATTGCAAGGGCACAGTATAATCACTAGCCTTTTCACATTTGATTGCCAGAGTAATAGCAGTGACTACTTGTATTAGCAGCTATTTAATGGGAGGGGGACATGGACGAAGTTCAGAGATTTGGCTGACTGCTAATACTTATTTTTCTTTAGTGCTGCCTCGTAAGCCTCTGCGGTCTAGTGAATTCACTATTTAATGGAGCTAGTGGGAAGATTTTCGACGAAATGAAATTTCATCAAAACATGTTTAGTAAAAGTTTAAATGTTTTGCAGAGATGTATGGATAGCAGTGAAGTAGTCAGATGAAAAAGTCGAGGGGGGAGAGATTCTCTCAGGCTACATCTGCACTATGAGATAAATTTGATTTTATTAAAATTGATTTTTAATGCTGTTTTTATAAATTCGAATTTGAGTGTCCTCACCTCCTCACAAAGTCCCAACAAAGTACTAAATTGCCAAACATGGACTGTTGCAGCAGTGCACTGGGGGGAAACTTATCCCATAGTTCCCTCAGCTCCGTAGCATTCTGGGGTTTTTGATGGTGCAGGATGGGGAAAAAGTGCCACGCAAGTGGTTGGGGTATGTGATGTCATCTTACCACATTGCATTGCCCTTATTCCTCTCCATGGAAAGCAAATGGACATTTTTTCAGAAGGAGACTTCCCCCCAGCGACAGCCAGCTCCCAGAATCTTTGCTGTGAGGTGGAGACTCCCTTTGCCAGCGACAGCCAGCCCCTGCAATCTTTGTTGCTGGGGGACGGGGGCGGGAGAGGGGAGACTTCCCTCCAGTGACAGCCAGCCCCCTGAAAATCTTTGCCACACCGTGGAGACTTCCTTCCTGGTGACAGATGTTAAGATAAACAGTACATGGGTGGAATGGAATCCCTGATCAGCTTCTTACCATTTCCAAACTGATCTTATGACGTGCACTGCCTTACCTCAGATAAAGCTGACATACTAAAATTTAAATGGAGATCGAAGATGAGAAAGTCTATAAAATACTTACTTCATCATCACAGCTTATAGAACATCTTCCATCAAGAGATGCACACTGCAGGGGATATCAATAGAGTATTATATTTTATACCAATTTTTTTTTCTTTTTTACTCTGGTGTTTGCCCAAACTAACATTTAAAAATGATAAATTAGAATTTCATCAAGAACAGCAGTTTATTTAGAAAGCAGCACAACGGCAGGACAAGGTTACATTAATTTCCCAATCCTGTTTGGACAACATCTGCATCAAGGGGGTTAATTCATGCTGCGCTAATTTCATTTACTTGTTCCAGGTTTTGCTGCCACTTTCTAATGATACAGGGCCTTACATAGACAAGACTCTATTGGGACTTCAGTAGGACTATTGTGAGAGTCAGGATTGGAAGACTGAGCCCAAATTTCACAGAGTACTTTACAAATGATCATTCTCAGAAATGCTTCAATCTCAACATATTCTCAAATTGGTGATGAAATCTCATGATCCCTTTAAAAGTGGAAGAGGCTATGTTGTTAAATAAATACACATTTTATACACAGTGTATTGTTTATAAAAAAGCAAACTAGCCAAAAATGATTCACTGAATACAGTTACTCTCTAGATCATTACTTTAGGTCACAAAGGTAGAGGGCAGATATACCAGTGGTGGGCAATAAGTATCCTGTAGGCTAGATGTGGTTCACCAAGGTAAGCCCCTGGCGGGTTCCTGAAGCCTTTATTTACCTGTGCAGGTAAATATTGGGTCTGGAGGCTCACCAGGGCTAACCCTGGTGAACTACTGCCCACATTAGAGATATATCTTAAACCCTAAAAGGGGTCACAATTGTGCCATCCCAAGAGAGAGCAAAAAACAAATTGTGATTAAGTCTCACAATTTGGTCCTTGTTTCCCCATTCCTCCAACAGGGATTCAATTTTTGCCAGCCCTTTACCTGACTTCTCCCCCTGCACCAGCTGTGGTAGTTGGTGCATTATAGAGACAAGGGACTCTCATTCCCTTTCTAGATGCTGTGGAATGAGAGCAGCAGCCCACTGACGGCTGCTCTTCTCACTGAACTGTAACCCATATTACAGACAGGTGGTACGAGGGAGCGAGGGAGCCTTACTCCCATCTTACTTCTGTGCATGGGAATGGCAAGACAGGTAACTGATATTTTTGTGTCCCTATTTTTTCCATTTAAAGTATCCTTGGGACAACAGTTCATGGGTCTGTAGGTTATACTTTGAACCATAATGTTTGGGAGGCTCTCCATTCGTGCATGTTATCAGCCTCACGGAAACCCTTCCTGAGTTAAAAAGTAAATCAAAAGAATAGCTTATAGACCTTCACAGGAAATCTTAGAACTGCCTTGGCTAAATATATCTAAAATACAATATCTAGGGTACAAGCATATCACCTGTACAATGAAAGAGATGCTATGGTCTCATAGCAATAAAAAGTAACTAACTGGAACTTACCTGTCTGCTGGCAGTCCAAAACTTCCGCTGGAAAAATTCAAGTTTCATCTGTATACCTACAGCTGGCGTAAATTATAAATAAAAATCAAAGTATCAATATATTTTGCATGGTAATTTTAGACTATTCACAGGGGAAAGTGCTGGTGAAACCTACTTGGAAAAAATACCACAGTGGTTAAATTTCAGGTGTCTTTGTGGTCAGATATTAAACAATATTACTCTTTTACTTAAAGCATCAAGCTACTGAGGGCGCAGCCTACTAGGAATGCACTAATCATGACTTATTAAAATTGCATGCCCTTTACAGTTAAAATAAAAACTGAAAACTGAGCACCAGAGCAGTGGCAATTCTTTTTTTCCAGATTGGTGCCATAACTCAATAATCCAGCTCCGTTGTGGGCTGGAAAAAGCATGCCTATTCACTAGTGGCAGGCCAGGAGAACAGACAAAATTTAACCGCTGTGGATTCTACACTACAACAGAACCCTGCTGTGGACTAAAGTCTTAAGAGTTTCAAAGTAGGTGAAAGGTAGCAGAAAGGCCATCTACAGATATTTGACCTACAAATGAATATTTGTGCCCATTTTGTGAAAGGAAGCACAAGATAGAGTAGAAGGAATGAGGTAAAACAAGTGTGTCTAATTTAAAATATCTTTTGGTTAGCAGGTTTCAAGACTCCTGATTAGGTTACCCAATGGTAACATGCCAGGAACAATTTAAGAAATGGTTTACTAAAACATTTATAATTACAAGCTTATATGCTTTGGGAAAGAAATCTCCACTTGAAATGAGTTAAGAGTTTTTAAAAAATGGTAGAATTGCATGACACACAGACTCTGAGATTCCGTATGTTGCACACCTGTTTCAGCTGCACACATTGGCCATTACAGGGATGTAGATCTGCGCTGCAATTTGGCCCCTTCTGCTTCTGCTCCATCTGCCAACACTCGTTGTAGAGGAGGTGTTCTTCCCTATAGCTGCTTTATGCTAGTCTGGCTGATGTACTGGGGGCCAATCCAAGAAAGAACTGTGATCTCACTGAACATGCTCCATCCTCAAATCCAGTATAAAATTTCCCTCGACGGATCTTCCTGCAGGTCCCCTGAAGGGGCTGCAGTTCTTGGAGCCTTCATGGCCAGGCAAGGATTCCCACAACTTCACAGTTATGCATTATTGGAAATGCAACAAAATCAAATTTGTTCTGGAAGTTCTAAGGAAACTTCATTCATTCATTCTTTTGCTAGGATCTGTGGTATGGACTGCTTTTAATCATACTTCCATTCTTCCATAATACCTAATTCAGACTGACAATTGGTATTTGTTTTAACAAATACACTGATAATGAAATCATGAGCACATTTCATACTGTATTAACAAATATAAAAATGGATGTGATTTGAAATGCAAAATATACTGCTACAGCGAGATGAAAAATTAACAACAGAGAAATATTTCCTTATTGTACTAGTGTAGAAAAAGTTTTGTGCATGCTTGGCTCCATACTCAATGGTGCCTTCAGGGAAAGGAGCACCCCTATAATGCCCCATTAGACATAAAACTGCATCTTTAGGTGCTTAAATACCTTTGAAAACTTGTCCTTGAATCCTTTATATGTAGTAGTAAATTTTAAAGCCTATAGTTATTAAGAAATACCTTTCATCAAAGGATCTCAAAGCACTTCACAAAAATTGCTAAATATTTTAATTCTTATAATATTGATGGGAAAAATGAGACAAGATGAATGAGAGAATTCACACAGTCAGTGTAAGAATTCACAACAGAACACAGCTCCACTGACTCTCAGATGCTTGCTTTAACCATTAGATAACATTGCGACTTTTCTTAAAAGAATACAGAGTTAAATATAAAGTAACTTGGGGCTCAAATATTTGATTCTGAATGGCTAAAGGGCTGCTTCTAAAATATTTTATTCAATAATATCTGATTGTTATTAAGGCTTAAAAAATATGACCACAAATATCCTGTACATGTTTCATTGCTCTTGAAAAGCACGGGGAGTATATATTTCCTCATATAAAGCCTGAAAAAATGCTTTACTATTACCTCAGGAGTTGAAAAGAAAATTATTATTCCATTCACTAGCATTGTTAATTCTTCAGAACATGGAGTTCAGACAAATAGTTGTAATTTGAAATGTAGGAAACATTTGTAAGTGCCATTCATTTTACTTTACATACAGGTGACTGTTCAAAGCACTGCATGCCAGAAAAAATGCATGCTACAGAGTTACTCACTCAAAATGCATATAAAACACTATGTAGACTTCTTAATGACATCACAAAAACCAGCATATAAACAATAAAAAGGATAGGATTAAAATGTCATATTAGGATATACTCTCTTCAAAGAAAACTCCTGTTGCTGCTTTCACCATAAAGTGTTAATGGCAGTTTTCTTCTCCCTTCTTGTCTTTCAGCATAGAAATGTGTCATGTAGCACTTTGTTATTTAAAAACAAATATAAGAAGGATTACAAAGATTACATTAGGGGAATACTTCACAAGGGAAATAGGTAATCTGTTAGACCTGATATTTAAATCTTTGCCACTTTCAACATCCTACGATCTCAACCAGTGCAGACTAAAATATGTTACATTTCTTTTTTTACTTTCTTAAATAATATGGTACCTTGGAGATTAATTTTGCAGCTCTACTAAATGATCAGAACAGTATTTTTAAAAAGAGTAGAACACTGGTGCAGTCAGTAACCCCATCCGTATAGTCTTCACACAAGTGAAACTCCCTCTGCAAATCATGGTAGTTTTACATGAGTAAGAGCAGGCCCAGCATTCTGTCTGCTTTCCCCGTCCCCTCACAGTCTGTCCAAGAAAGCACTGAAATTCACAGAACTGACATCAATAAAAACAAACTGCAGCTGCATTCCTTCTCTCATCTTCATAAAGCAAGCATGTTCTGAATTTTGAAGAAACTAGCCCCAGAATTTTAATAGTCTTTATATTCAAACATTGCATTGTACAGTTCACTCAAATGTGCACATGAAATGTTTTATAGTTGAGCTATGTCACAATTATCTCATTATAGTTCCAAATACTCTCTCATGTGGTAAGCATTTTATACCAGGTATTAGAATATATTCGGTATAAATTTATTTTTGATTTAAGCAAAGTTATAGTCTGTATCCTTAACACCCAAAATACAAAAGTTTATTATGGAACTTGCACATTTGTAAAATGTTATCACAAAGCAACAATACTGTGAACCATCCAGAGGGGCAACTAGATGATTGAGTTGCTAAAGTCACTCAAAGATGATAAAATCATTGCAGAGAAACTAAATAATTTTTTTGTTTTGGTATTCACAGCCGAGGATGTTAGGGAGATTCCCAAACATGAGCCATTCTTTTATGTTACAAATCTGAGGAACTATCTGAGATTGAAATGTCATTAGAGGAATTTTTGACGCAAAGGGTGTGTCTACATGGGCACAGATCTTCAAAATAGCCATGCTAATGGCCAAAGATTACTAATGGGGCGCTGAGTTGAATATTCAGCGCCTCATTAGCATTAGGATGCTTCCAGCCGCAGATCTTTGAAAGCACTGCTTTCGAAAGCATGCAGCTTGGTGCGGCTACATGGGGGTCCTTTTCAAAAGGACCCCACACCTTTCGAAATCCCCTTATCCCGCTCACTGATCGGAATAAGGGGATTTCGAAAGGCGTGGGTCCTTACGAAAAGGACGCCCGTGTAGTTGCACCAAGCCGTGCGCTTTTGAAAGCGGTGTTTTCGAAGCACTGTGGCCAGAAGAGTCCTAATGCTAATGAGGCGCTGAATATTCAATTCCGCGCCTCATTAGTAATCTTCAAAATACAGCTATTTTGAAGATTTGTGCCTGTGTAGACACAGCCAAACTGATAAACTTAACAGTTAGACATCACTGGGGCTAGATGGCAGTCACCCAAGAATTCTGAAAGAACTCAAATGTGAAATTGTGGAACTATTAACTCTGGTTTGTAACCTAACTTTCAAATCATCTTCTGTACCTAATGACTGGAAAATAAGCTAATGTGATGCCAATATTCAAGAATGGCTCTAGAAGTGAGCCTGATAATTATAGACCAGTATCAGTATCAGACAAATTAGTTGAAACTATTGTAAAGAATAGAATTATCAGACACACAGATAAATGTAATTTGCTGGGGGGAAAGTCAACATGGTTTTTGTAAAGGGAAATCATGCCTTACTAATCTGCTACAGATCTTTGAGGGGGTCAAAAAACATATGCACAATGGAGATCCAGTGGACATAACATACTTAGATTTCCAGAAAGCCTTTGGCAAGTTTCTTCACCAAAGACTAACGCTATGTCTACACTACGATATAAATTTGATTTTATTAAAATCTATTTTGTAATGCTGGGTTTTATAAATTTGAATTGAGTATCCTTCCTTCCCCACAAAGTCCCAACAAATTCAAGTTAGTGCTGCCACACTAAATTGCCAAACATCAACTGTTGCAGCAGTGCATTGGGGGAACCTATTCCACAGTTCCCTCAGCCCGAGGGCACTCTGGATTTTTTCGCTGGTGCAGTATGGGAAAAAATACCCCGCAAGTGGTTGTGGGTATGTGATGTTATCTTCCCACATTGCATTGCCCTCATTCCCCTCCCGAGGAATGCAAATAGCCATTTTTTCAGCAAGAGACTTCCCCCTGACAACAGCCAGACTTCTGAAAACTTTTGCCATGTGGGGCAGGGGGAAGACTTCCCCTCCCCCCAGCAACAGCTAGTTCCTGAAATCTTAAATTCACAGTTTTCCTGTTACTTTACTTTCTGCAATCCTGGAGAGCATTGGAGATGCAACTGTCCAGAGTGGACAACTGGGGGGCATTGTGGGATACATGTGGGACTCCTCTGGAAGCCTATAAAACCAATTTAAATGGAAGCTGTTTCCACAGTACTATTAATTTGAATGCTTACATTCAAACTTCCTGTTAAACCCACTCAGGCTGTCAGAATAAGAATATCAGCCGTAGTGCACCCTAAATTTGAAACTAAGATATTTGATGCGTGAACAGTCATAATTTAAAATTGAGCTAAGTGCCTTAGATTCAAACTTATGCTGTAGTGTTGACATAGCCTCAGAAAGTAAGTTGGCAAGGGATGAGAGGGAAGGTCCTCTCATGGATTAATAACTGATTAAAAGACAGAGGAAAGGAGTAGGAATAAATGGCATTTTTCAGAACAGAGCAAGGTAACTAGCTGTGTTCCCCACAGGTCCATATTGGGACCAGTCCTATTCAGTATATTTATAAATTATATGGAGAAAGGGATAAACAGTGAGGTGGCAAAATTTGCTGATGATCCTAAACTGCTCAAGATAACTAAGAACAATACAATCTCGGAAGAGCTTAAAAAGGATCTCACAAAGCTAGATGTTTTGGCAATAAAATGGCAAATCAATTTTAACATATTGATAAATGCAAAGTAATGCACATTGGAAAAAATAATAACTGTACATACAAAACGATGGGGACTAATTTAGCCATAACCACTCAACAGAGAGATCTTGGAGTCACTGTGTATAGTTCTCTGAAAACATCCACTCAATGTGCTGCAGCAAACAAAACAAAACAAAACAAAACAAAACAAACAAAAACAATAAACCCCAGCATTTTAGGAATCACTTAAAAAGGAATGGAGAATAAGATAAAGAATATCTTATTGCCTTCATATAAATCCACAACATGCACACATCTTAAATAGTGCATACATACATAGGTGTGGTTGCCTCATCTCAAAAAAGATATACAGGCTATGTCTACACTAGCACCTCTCTTTCAAAAGGCGGATGCTAATGAGACATTTTGGGATATGCTAACAAGGCACTGCAATGAATATGCAGCACCTCATCAGCATAACAGAGGCTGCAGCACTTTGAAAGTGCTGCTTTTGATCACATGTGGCTCATCTACATGGGGTCCTTTTCGAAAGGACCCTGTACACTTCAAAATTACCTTATTGCTACAACCAAATAGGAATGGGTATCATATGAAGAGATATTAAAAAGTCCGGGGCTTTTCAGCTTAAACAAGAGACTAAGGGCAGATATGACAGAGGGTTATAAAATCATGATGGGTGTGGAAAAGTGAATAAGGAAAAGTTATTTACTTGCTCCCATAAGAACTAGGCATCACCAAATGAAATTAATAGGTAGCAGTTTTAGAACAAACAAAAGGAAGTTTTTCTTCACACAGCATACAATCAGCCTGTGGAACTCCTTGCCAGAAGATATTGTGAAGGCCATGACTTTTTCAGGGTTTGAAAAGACTAGATAAATTCGTGGAGTTAGGTCTATCAATGGCTAATAGCCAGGAGAGGTGTCCCTAGCCTCTGTTTGTCAGAGGCTGACAATGGATGACAGGAGAGGGGTCACAAGAAGATTTCCTGCTCTGTTCACTTCCTTTGGGGCATCTGGCATTGGATACTGGGCTAGACGGCCTGTTGGTCTGACCAAGCATGGCCATTCTTATAAAAAGGAATCTGCTGCTGTGAGTTTCCTCCTTATAAGAATCTCTTCAAACTTACTGAAAAAACTGTTGTCGGGTCAGATCAATGTTTTCAAATAATATGCAGCTCAGGATACATCATTGTGCCAGCTGTGGCTACAGCACAGAATAGTTGAATAACAGGAGAGATAAGCCTGAGTCCTGCTTTTCCTTCTGTATTAACTACACAATCAAAAGACAGCTGGAATTAAAGAAGCCACATTGGGTAGAACTCCCTCTTGGGTTCATCACACTCCTCTCTAAACTTTGAGCACTACAACCTTCTTGAGAAAAGTCAAGTACAGAATTTGTTAGCAAGTTGTTTTTGGCTACGAATTCTTAGCAGCCCAACCGAGCATTGCAGTGTAGCCCCAATACACCACAAATAGGCTGGAAAAGAGAAGAATTCTGAAAGATCAGTGTCATGTTGATGACATTATGTGATGTCATCCTGTTACAATATTGTGTTAATGTGATATTGCTGTGTAATGATGCAAACAGAGGTATCAGGAGAGCATGTGATTACTTTGCAACTCTCTCCAGTTCTGTTCAGCGATGAAATGGACCTCCAGCTGTTTGTTGAAGCCTAAACAACTACTACTTCATCTGAGGAAGTGGATATTACCGGAAAGTTCATGACCTAACACATTTGTTAGTCTCTAATGTATTACAGGACTGCTTGTTATTTGCAAAGCTACAGACTAACATGGCTACCACTGTTATTTCTCTATATGATTCCTTTGGCAGAAAACAGCATGAGAAGAGACTAATGGTATCATCAGTTACAATAACAAGTGAAGTTAAAAGTGAAAGGGTAGTTTGAAACTTAAGGCATGTCCATTATGTGAATATTTGCATGAGACCAGTGCAAATCCCTAGAGGTATTATGCTGTGCTGGTGTAGCACAGGGCTTGCAATAGTGTAGTTAACTCTAATTTATGCCAGTTGAGCAAATATGTATTACTAGTTTGCACAGATCTATATTATGCATCACTTCACAATGCTTCCTAATGTACAGAGGACCATGGGGGGGCCCAATTAATCATTGCTCAGCATCTTATGTATTTATTTACCCAAGTGGTAATTATTTAGTACTAAGTTCACCTGGTAGCATTTTACATTTAGGTTGCATAAAGTGGATGACTCATCAAATCAAACCCTGATCCCCAGTGTCCCTGGAAAAAGTGGGTCTTTGCTCACGAAAATTTATGTTCAAATATATCTCAGTCTATAAGATGCCACGAGACATCACTTTGTTTCCACAAATATAAAGTCTCACTTTCAGCACAGCAATACTGTATTGAACTTTAATAATCCAAGTATTTGATACCATATGAAGCAAGAATTCTCAATCTACTACCAAATTAACAAAGCAAGGCCAACAAATAGCCTTCAAAAGCAATTAAGAATAGGCAAGATTAACTTCATGGAGAGATTTTTTTTTCTTTGACAAAGCTGCACATATTTCTCAGTGCAGAAGTGATGAAACAACAAATGGTAGGGGCCTACAATTAAAAACTCAGTTTCAAGAAAGCAGTTAGTATTCTGCCTTTTCAAGTGTGTATCATAATCTAGTCAGTCATTATAAAGCACAAATATGAGAACATAAGGGCTAATGTGCCAGTTTAAAAGATCAAAATGTAAAATGCTAGATGTAATTAATCACTCAGGACTCAATTAGGGCAATGCACTCAAAATACTTAGTTACTTGTGCTTCACAATGCAATTACATGCAAAAGTTTGCTTCACGTCATTTGCCAATGGATTAACTTGAGTGTGTATATCTGCCAGCAAAGGTACATTATATTTAAATAACAGAAGGATTATGGGGACCATTAGGGGACTAATTTTACTGAAAGGTGAAGGTGGATAGTTTATAATATATATACTTATATCATCACCCCAAATGTCTTTTTCACTTGTATTGGAATTCCACACTGCTTTTAAGTTTCAAAAATTAGATTTGGGTAACCAAGTAGCACGTGTGTAAAATCAGGATGGCTTATGATGTCTAATAGGTATTTTACAGAATGGTTTGGTAGATAAGGTACTGAGTTGACACTTCAGAACTTGGTTCAATTCCTGTTTCAGTCACAACCTTCATGTGTGACCATGGACAAGTCAGTTCTGCTGCCGTGCGCCTCAACCTCCTGTATGAGGATAATGCCTCCTACTTCACTGGATAAAATACATTATTTACGGGGAAGCATTCAAACTGATAATATGTTGAGAAGATAAAACACATGACTGATGGGGAAGTGTTCAAATACTACAGTGATGGGGGACATATGTGTATCTAGAAAGACAGAGAAAACAAACACCCCCTAAGAATGGACCAGCATTTCTCACAATATATAGGAAAAACCTATATGGACATAATGATGAGCAAACACAAAAAGCAGATTGTTGGCCAGACTGGGAAACTGTTGTTCCCTAATCCCTTCATCAGCAAATAACTTGTTCTCTATAGACTGGTGTATAGTGAAATTACAGGAGTACACACACTGAAAAATATAGGGACAACCTCCTCCTCTAAAACAAGTGAAGGCAGCTAGACTGGGTAGTTCTAAGAGAGGAGAACAGTCGCATCCTAACGTCTTCTACGAGCCAGGCTGAGTGTAGGCTTTTTGAGGAGGAGCATGGCACAAAAGTGGCAAAGGCAAAAATCATTTGGTGGGAGATCCAAATTGGAGTTATTGGTAATTTGAAGTTAAAACTGTTCTGACTCCTACAAAGCCTCCTTGTTAGTTCTAACGTGAAGCTGTGAGGGGAGGCATTCAATGGGGGAAGAAGCAGGGAGTGTCCACAAAACATCATGAAAGAGCCAATCATTCACATGAAGCCTCTGGAACCAGTACAGAGGGAAGCAAAGTTCCACACAACAGCCTGGGTTCAACAAATGCAGAGGTCCATGTCTTTTGCCCTGCTTCTGACTCTTCTCTCCTGAAGAGGCCATTAGAAGAGGAATGCTGTGGAATATCTGGGGACCTACTTTCCCTACTTCCCTGAGACCTATAACTTGTAATCTTTTCATACCTCATACATTTTATTTAACAAATAACTTTTATAACAGCCTGAGGAGTAGTTTGTTATCTGAAGATGCTGGAACTAGGTTGCTGCCATGTCCCCAGCTTAAAGTGGTTTCCATAACATACTGGTTGGTCCAACAGGTCTCTGCACTTTCACTATAAAAATGGTTCCAGCACCCTGGCCTAATCTGGAGTTTAGAAGAGTCACAGAATTTAGGGTAGCTTTATGATGATGTTCAGGCCCTCATATCTCTTCCTCTGCTAAAAATTACTTTAAATGTAATTCAAACTACAGATTGAACAATTGGGGACCTTGGGGACCTTACCAGTGCTGGATGAGAGAATTTGCCAGACCACAGGAGGTCAATATTGTCTTCCACTGCTTACTGGGTTCTTAGAAGACATTTGGGGGTAACTTATAGCTCCATAACAGCACAGAACACTGAGTGCCAGCAGTAGTGGCTGTAAGCAAACTTTAAGGGAACAAGAAACTTGGCAACACTCACGATAAGTGGTCATCCAGCTAACTAAAATCATGCTGGATTATGGATGTTGACAGATGAGAGGTTCAACCTGAACTCCAATGTCAAAAATATTGGGAGTCATACCTTAACCATATCTTAGTTTTTCACCCTCCTTTCCTGTTCCTGGAAGCCTACCCATCATTCTTACCATGCTCTTGTTTTTGATGTAATCCTTTCTCGTGATTTATCTTTCCTGTCTTGACTACTCCGATTCTCTCTATTACAATCCTCCTAATTTACTAGAGTGTAAATGTGCACTGTTTCAGATTATAATTCTGCTACTGTTTCTGCAAATAAGGACATATCACCTCACTCCACAGGCTATTACATGAGCTATGTCAGATTAGGTTCAAAGATTAGTTATGGAACAAATAGCCATGAAGACTAGACAGCCTTCTCACAGCGATATTTTCTGAGGCATATTTTGAAGCAGTATGCACTGTAACTGCCTACAGTATTGACTGCATTGCAGATTAAAGAAGTGCTTCCATCTCCAGAGCTGAAATTCTGCACTTTACAAGTGCTGAATTCATCCCAAAACTAGTACTTTGACATATACTGTAATGAGGATTTACAAAGGATTGTACACCCAAAAGTCTTTGCATTCAACAAAAAGCATATACTTTAGTCACATAACTATATAATGTAAAAATGTTCTAGTGTCTTCTACTGGAGTGTCTATTTCCTCAGATAAAGTAACTTTTTCATCATCAAAAGTGTTAAAAATTGTGAGTTAGCACTGATATACTATTAATTTTAAATGCATAGTTACTGAATTATAAAAAAATAAAGAAATACAGTCAATGATTGCACCAAACTATTCACTCCTTTCCTGTGTGAAATACTTGTATGCACCTTTCCTAGAATATAGTGCAATACCTTTCCCTGTGAGAATAAAAAAACCTGTCATTTATGCATTTGGGCAGGTGTTGCCTGAGGTACAGGTAAACAATATCTTCCAAAAAGGGCTATTTTTGGTATTCATTACAATTTTTAAATACCTTTTCTGATGGCTTCTCCAATATGGAGGATTTTAAAGGCAGCGTTTTAATTACAAATTCCAGCTCTGTCACTATTCCACTGGAGAGGTCAAAATTAAACAGGCTAAGTTAATAGCGAAAGAAGGAGTTGAAGAAGGGAAAGGAGCTCTTTGTCTGCAAAACACTGTTGTATTGGCTGCATCTCTCATTACAATGAGAAACTCCCAGAAATATTTGATATAAAATATAAAAAATATATTTATATAAAAATGTAAAGTGTTTTTATATTCGGTCCTTTGCCATGTTCAGAGTTTAAGGAATATTACAAATCATTGCTTCAGTGTACTGATGTATGCCAGATCTAAACCAAGCAGGGAAAGTACCTAAACAATACAGCATCATGCTATTGTTTAAAAGGTGTTTCACATTTATTCCTATTTGCTTCTTCCAGTTAAACAGGGTAATATTCACCAGTTTGCTTATGGTCTCTTTCTTGGTCAAATGAAAGTAAGTTCAGCTCTACTTATTCATAATTGGTGAGACATTAATGATGTGGTGCAGGTCCCAAATTTTTTTTTTTATAAAAGGAAAGCACATATCACACATGTACATATACTCATGTTTCTGTATGTATATCTATGTCTAGGTCATATCTAAACAATGAAACAATATTGCATCCATGTTCCTTCTCAAACATATTCACACACATTCCTCATGCCTCAACCTAAGCTATGGAATCACTTTCAGTGCTTATTTTATCTATATCTATTTTTAATCTGTAAGCAAAAATAAAAATATAAACTTTTTTATAAATATAAAATTACCACATGCATACAAACATATTGAAATAATTTCTGGTTAAAATATTTTGGAGCTCTCAACGGCATTATAAATTGTTCATCATTATTACTGCTATCTTGATTTTATTGTTAGAGGCACAAATATTTGGCAAAGCTGCTCACACATGTGAGGCTGCAAACATAACGAATGAGCCATCACAGCTTGGTACGGTACTCAAGCAGAGTTTGCTCAAGATCAGGAGGTCACAAGACATATCCCTGGGTGGAGGTATGGAGATGGCAGGTATAAAGGAGTTAATGCTCTTGAGTTGTAATAGTGGAGAGCTGAAACTCTGTACAATATGATTAGTGAACCTTCAATCTGATGCCCCTTCTTCCAGAAGATTTTTGGAATTTGTGGTGTGGTCAGTTATTCTGGCTGGGGGATGCAAAGATAGAAGGGACTCAGTGCCAATTGCATCTCCTAGGGGCCTAAGGAAAGCAGAAAGGAGGGAATGCATGGGAGGCGGCAGAGAAATGGGAACAGAATGATCATCCTTGGAGAACTAAGTTCACTGTAACTCAAACCACAGGGGAAGATGAAAGGGCTTGGTCTGCAGCCAAGCTGAATTGTAGAGCTCAGTCTGTGATCATCATCACAAACCAGATCCCCTGACACACATCTTACTTCTGGACAGCTAATGAAGCAGCAGCAGGAAGAACAGGAAAAGGAAATCTATTAAGTGAATACATGAAAACATGTAAATGCTGTAGATTGAAACACTGTATTTCTAGAAGGCTTCAGCAAGGTGCTTGGAAGAAAACAGGTAAATGTAAATTACCATATTCATAGTGATGCTGTATTTCAAAAGTTTACAAGGTAACAGTTGATATCCTGCCAATATTTTAACAAAAGAAATCCTACAAAAATGTTCTCCTCTCCTCTGTGATAAGCTGTGTGTATGAGGGGTGAGTCTCTAGGGATATACTTGGAAATCCATTTGTTTTTTTTTTCTATTTCAACATAAATACTCTCCCATAACTAGGGAAGAAGATAACTACTTAACAAACTTATTGCATTGGAATGATACACAGCTTATTCCCTAAAAACATTATGGATGTATTAATACTACAAGGCAGAAGTTTTATTTCTGTGTAGCATGAAGGTGGGAGAGAGAACGTGATGAAAGTATGGCCTGGTCTGCACCAGGGATCAAAGCTGATCTCAGATATGCAATTCTAGCTACACCATTAGAATAGGTAGAATCAATGTATCAGGATTGACTTTGTTCCCTGATGTAGACTGGGGCTCTTCGGCTCAAACCAACATCCCTTACTCCACACAACAGCATGAAGTATGAGGGTTGACAGTCAAGCCCAGAGAGATCGATTTTTACTGCATCTTCATGCATGTGGCAAAATCAATCTCTGGAAGATAGATCATAGAAGGATCAGCCCCACCCACCCCCCATAAGGATAGACATACCTTATGTCTGGTTTCTGCAGAATGCTTCTGTAGATCTTTAGAAAATACCTAAACACCTAAAGCAATCTGGTCCATTTAACAGGCAAAAAGGTGTCCTATGGTAGTATCCCAGAGAGGGGGCAAACTCGATCTGCATCAAGAAAACTGTTCGGGTGGCAAAATTTTTACAAGAAATTTTTATGAGCCTTTGGGAGCATTCCCTCCAGTACATCCCTAGAAGGCAGCTGTTTTGAAGGATATATCTTCACTCTGATGATAGTGGAAATATGTAAAGATGGAAACTTGGCTGTACTAAAAATAAAAGAAAATTTTCTTTTAATACTTCTCTAACCATTTTACAGTTTTACCGAGTTTGCTCATTCACTTTTTGGCACTACAAGAATAATACATTTATAAATCTTAAGGAAGGCACCATAAAATGTAATGTACTTAAAAAATTCCATTAGTTTTATTTGTTACAATTAAGGTTTTAATCTTACTAGTTGTTAGTGTGGCTGAGCTGGTATTCCTTTCACCTCTGGGCCAAAAGGTTGTGGTTTGTGGTTTCAAGTTCCTAATTTGTGAAACGCAAGAGGCTTAGAGTTCCAATGAGCAGCCAAAAGTTGTGATCCTTATCTGAACTCCAGAGTCTGTGACTGACTACACTCCCTCAAGAGACTCTACCACAGTTAGTCTCAACTGAAATACAGCATGAAGGATTCTTGTAAATTTCCTTCCTCTAGTTCCCGTTCTGGCAATCAACTGGGTTGAAAATCACTGACCTACACATTTCATAATTTCAAGAAACATTGATTACAGAAATGGGTGCAAAAATGGTTCTTATTTCCAAGTACGTTGATCCATTCCCTTGGTCAAGTTTTAATGCTAGAACTTTGTCTCATGCCCAGTGCTGACCCAATAGTGCAGTGCTGGGCAGATCCTGCCCAAGTCAAAAGCCTTGGTCAAGTCGATGAAGGCTATGTAGAGTGGCTTTCTCTGCTCCCTGCACTTATCCTGCAGCTGCCTTAGGGAGAAGGCCATATCAACGGTAGACCTCTCTGTGCGGAATCCGCACTGCGATTCGGGGTACACCCTCTCAGCAATCTTCTGGAGTCTGCCAAGGATGACGTGAGCGAACAGTTTACCAGTGACGCTTAGGAGGGAGATTCCACGGTAGTTGTTGCAGTCGCTTCTGTCTCCTTTGTTCTTATACAACGTTACAATGTTAGCATCACGCATATCCTGTGGAACCTCACCCTCTTTCCAGCACAGGCACAGTAGCTCATGCAGGGGTTCCAAGAGTGTGTCCGCGGCACATTTGATTACCTCTGGTGGTATACCATCCTGACCAGGGGCCTTTCCAGCTGCAATGCTGTCGATGGCTGTCTTCAGTTCGTCCACAGTCGGCTCTTGGTCCAGTTCGTCCATTACTGGTAGGAGCTCAACGGCATCGAGGGCTGCGTCAACCACAACATTCTCGCATGAGTACAGCTTGGAGTAGTGCTCAACCCAGTGCTCCATCTGTTTGGCTTTGTCAGCGATGACTTCACCAGATTTGGATTTCAGAGGTGCCATCTTGTTCTGGGTGGGTCCTAATACCTTCTTCATACCCTCGTACAATGGTCTGTTCAAACTGCTCCACAAGATAGGCTGTCCTCCACGGTTACTCAAGATGATCCAGTCGTTCCACGAAAACATGAGAGGAACCATCCAATATGACAGCGCATTATCGGATGCTTTCAGAATCAGGAGCAGCGTCAAACAAGGATGCGTGCTTGCTCCGACATTGTTTGGGATCTTCTTCGCACTCCTCCTGAAGCGTGCCTTTGGATCTTCAACAGAGGGCATCTTGCTGCACACAAGATCCGATGGGAAACTGTTTAACCTTGCAAGGCTGAAAGCTAAGTCTAAGGTGAGAGAAGTCCTCATCAGAGACATGCTGTTCGCAGACGATGCTGCTGTAGTGTCTCACACAGAAGACCAGCTTCAAAAACTGCTGGATCGGTTCTCCAAAGCGTGCAAGGACTTTGGGCTTACCATCAGCCTAAAGAAGACGAACATACTCGGTCAGCATGTTGCTGAATCCCCATCAATCAGCACTGATAACTATACGTTAGAGGTTGTCCACGAGTTCGTTTACCTAGGGTCCACCATCACTGACACCCTGTCGTTGGACACTGAGCTAAATAGGAGGATCGGAAAAGTGGCCACAACTCTGTCTACACTCAGCAAGAGAGTGTGGAATAACAACAAGCTGTACACTCACACCAAAATGCAAGTCTACAGAGCCTGCATCCTCAGCACCCTCCTTTATGGCAGTGAGACTTGGACCCTGTATGCCCGCCAGGAAAACAGGCTGAACGTCTTCCACTTGAGCTGCCTCAGGCGCATCCTTGGAATATCATGGAAGGACAGAGTGACCAACACTGCCGTCCTCGAGCAAGCTGGAATCCCAACCATGCACACCCTCCTCAGGCAGCGTCGACTCCGCTGGCTTGGCCATGTCCACAGGATGAACGATGGAAGGATTCCAAAAGACATCCTGTATGGTGAGCTAGCCTCTGGCAAAAGACCTCCCGGACGCCCCCAGTTGTGTTACAAAGATGTCTGCAAGAGAGACCTCAGAGAGGTAGACATCGAGCTGGACAACTGGGAAGATCTAGCAGATGACCGCAGCAGATGGAGGCAGGGGTTACAAAAGGGCCTTCAAGAAGGGCGAGTTGAAGATCAGACAGCTAGCAGAGGAGAAGCGAGCGCACAGAAAGCACAATAAGGACTTGCCAGACACCCACTACATCTGCAAGAGATGCAGCAAGGACTGTCACTCTCATGTGGGTCTTTATAGTCACAACAGACGCTGTAAATGAAGTCCTCAATTGAAACTTTAAAGGGCGCGATCCATAGTCTATGCAGACTGAAGTATGCCTACTACTATGGGCAGATCCTGCACTGTTAGCGATGGTATTCTTTTGATGCTGCTGAAAAAAAGATATTTCTTTTCCTGGTGACTAACACTTACAGATTCCATTCCAGTCTTAAAATAATAAGAAATTAGCCATGACCTGTGCTAAGTTTTGTGGAACCCTACATGAAATAACTTGTGGGTCTATATTCAGTTTTAGTACACACATGACAAGGTCCCTCCCCATCCCCCAACTTTTCCCTACCTAATGAATACAACCTCACACCCTCCCAACCTTGCTGCTTCCTTCATTCCTACCTGCAACTTCCCTCTGGTTCAATGACCTCATCCCTCTCATCTATTTGTGTGATACATCCATATATTGGGAAGCAAGGAAGTGGGGCAAAAGAGCAGTGTTCTAATCAAGAAATAGGCGAGAACAGTTAGGGAATTCAATTTCTGCAGCACTCTGATGCTTCCAGAGTTATAATGGACCACAGATAGGTGGTAATATTGCACCTAGAACAATGGGTAAATGGATCTAATGCCAGGTCCTTGGAAGCATGGGGCCCTATTTGTCCAACAGGTCTAAGACCAACACTCAGAAAATCCAGGCTTAAATTATTTTATTCATCAGCCACTGAAAACAACATTCAGAAGTGTATGTCTGCTCTGTTACTGAACAGGTAATAGTTGCCATGTTCCTCTACACTCTACATTTGCCTACATTACTATCTCACTATATGGTAAATTGCTTCAGGTTACCATTAATATAAACGGTACTATATTAAGTCAAGCTCTTTTCCATTTTATATTTATAAGAATCAGATTACGTGAGCAGGCTAACTCTTTAGTAGTACCTATGTCTCTGACAAATGCTTTTGATGTTAAACAGCTATCTGCTCTAATAATCAAGAATGGCTTAGTCTTTTTTTTTAAATCATTAATTAGTTTAAGTATGTTGTGGTAATCACAAATTTAGGAGCTCTTTTAGAAGTGTGTATGCGCAAAACAGCTTGTGCATCCCTTGATGATTTTGCAGGTATTTATATGTTTCTATGCATGCAACTCTGATTAGCCTGATCACTTGAAGAATTTTGCATAGGAAATTCTGGAGCAAAAAGGTGTACGTACACTTAAAAAAAAAAATCTGTGTCTTAATTTTTGTACCTCAACTATTTTTAGTAGGAGAGAACAAACATAAAGGACATGGATGGTAAAATGGCATATATTGTAAAAGCAGATTTACCTCAGTGTTATCCACTCCTTATTTTATGCAGGGCTTTTTTTAGTTTGTGGAGGAAAACAGAGCAATGTGTTTGTTCAATGTAAGCATAAGGTATTTATTACTTTGGCTTAGAGCCAGCTATCCTGAAGTACCCTGAAGTGTAGGTTTAGGCCATGTCGAAACAAGAAATTATTAAACAAACACTGGATCTTCCTCTACTGAAATGCAGGGATTTTTCTTTTTCATTATATTTCATCTACATAAAAGAAAAGGGGGGATTCCCTTTAAAAAAAGATCTGTAGTTTGTGCGTTTATTGCTTCTTGTTAAATTAATTATAGGCATGCCTGGCGAGAACTTATTAAAAAGTACTTCAAAGATGGATTAATATTAATTATACATCCTGTGTTTCCATATTTTAAATTGTTTAGCTTCAGGTCATGAGAACACTTTTCCATTAATGTTTTGAAACCTAATAAGGAAGGGCAAAAATTAAACTTGTGGCCAAATGCTGTATCTGGATGCTCAAGCAGTCTGTATTGATATCACTGGGATCTGCATATATATTTGAGAAAATAATTTAATCCTTGACCACCCCTCTAACACCAAATGAGTCAGTTAGAGAGTCAGTCTGGATAGGTAGCAAGTACCTTACAGACTGGGTACTTGGGATGGAGAAACATCCATAATTTTGGTTCTTCTATCTTGCATTATTTCATCTTCCAGTCGGACTGCTATTCAAATATATAGCTGAGCAAAAACAACAGATTTTTTTCAGTCCACTGGCTGAACCAGTAAAAAGGGATTTTGTTTTGGAAAACAATAACTATTATTTTTCCCCAAAACCAATTTTCCATTTAATTTTCAACTTTTATTTTTATTAATGAAACTAAAGTAAGTTTTAACTTGAAAAGTTGATTTGAATATAAAATTAATTTAAAATGTCAGAATGAGACATTTTGATTTCTTTCTGAATTTTGGAGCAGTTCTTAACTGATACAATTTGATATGAATTTGCAAAATATTTCACTTGACCCCATCTAAATTTGTCAACAAAGAATTTGCAGACAAATATTTCAACCAATGATACTCAAATATTGTCTGTCTGTCTGTCTTTCGGTATCCTTTCAGGTTCTTATGCAGTAAAGGCACAATTTTGTTCTATGATTTGTGTTATTACTTTATCTAAATGATAACAATTTTATAACTACTTTAAAAGTGGTCACTACAGAATAAAAGCAATAGTACCAATAAGAGGAATGATATTTAACAAATACAATTGTTTAACATGTTCAAAGTCCTCCGTAAACATTAACTAATTAATCCTCATTACTACATGTGAGGGACAGGAAGCACTATGGATGAGGACCAAAAATTCACTTAAGCATTAAGAAAACCCAACATGATCAATTGGCAGTTGGTAGGGAATATAAGAATCAAGAGGAGGAACCACCCACAGCTTAAGGGTGCTCCAGAGGTAAATATCCCATACCAACAACATTTTCAAAAATGCCTAAGTGATTTGGGAGCTTAAGTCCCTTGTAAATAATTATGTTGGCACTTAGGGAGAAGCCTGAATGCTACTGACTCTCAATAAGATTTAGGTTTCCTAAAACTGGATATTTTAGAAAACATTTAGGTCCCTAAAGATGAAGACAGATTCTTAGTGGGATTTGCAAACCAAGTAGGCATCTAACCTATCCTGAAATTGATGGGATTTAGATAATTAAGACCCAGATTGTTAAAGGTATTTAGGCATTGCTGCACTTTGGCTGTGTCTACACTAGCTCCCAACTTCGAAGGGTGCATGGTAAGTAGGGTGTTGGGAGATTACTAATGAAGTGCTGCGGTGCATATGCAGCATTTCATTAAGCTAATTCTCCCCCGTGGCAACTTCAAAGAAGCAAACTTTGAAGTGCTGGCTTGCATGTAGCTGCGGCTAACCCGCCAGTACTTCAAAGTCCTTTTACTCCTCAAAATTTTCATTAGTAATCTCCTGACACCCTACTTACCATGCTCCTTTCAAAGTTGGGAGCTAGTGCAGACTCAGTCTTGGTGTTGCAATGCCTGAGCCAGGAGCCTAATTCTTATTTTCAACAGGATGCAGGCATTTAGGAGCCAAAATCCCTATGAACACCTGGGCTCTGAGCTTTCCCACTAGGTGCCGATCTGCATTTGGCCCTCCACAATTGTGCATTATTTTTGATATAGTATCTTTAAGCATAATAATGAATAATACTTTGCTTTCCTGGGTTCCTTTCAAAACACAGATGTCACAGTGATTTATCAATTAAAGCTCACAACACATCTGAGAGGTAGGTATATTTTTCCCCTAATAACTGGAGCTTATTAGCACAAGAAAAAATAATTTGGAATGAATCTGTAACCACTGAACACAAGTTTCCTTCTGTTTCATTAAAAACAAAATAAATATAATAAAACAAGCACATTAAAGATACAATAAAGTATTAACTGACTTCAGGAAAACATTCTTAGGGATTTATTTTATACTCTGGTCTTAAATCAATTTTATAATACAAAATTGGTAGAATGAGAGTTGATGGAAAAATAGGAGGACTGCATACAAAATTCTTTTGTTGAGCCAACAAGTAGTTAGAAAATGGTGTCTATAAGGAGCTCTGCTTCGAAGACATCTGACTTCTGCATATGTAAGGGTACTCTTATAAGGGTGCTGACTTCATAGCTGAGATTCTTTTTCATTTAATTCACTCATATTAGATTATGGTACTGATTATGATCATATCCACAGTATTTTAACAGAGTTTCCATAAGAACACAATATGCCCCTGTTTTTTATCTTTTTAGACAAGGCTATGCCTGTTTAAGAAGTTGAACTATTTTGATGAGGACAACATGTTTTGTTTAAGTTACATTAACTGAGGCCAATATTTCCTAATTGCATTACCAGGAGAAACATTCACAGAAGTTCTTTTTTGTGGAAAACCTTCCATAGTCCAGAGTTCGAGTCATTTTAGTCACTGAAGAACAGGAAACATCAGCATTGCCACTTCTTATCAAACTTAAAACATGTTAACTGTTCTTAAATCCATCAAATTTAATCCTTTATTAAATGATAAAATTAGCCTTGTTTTCTAGATTTCATATGTAAGAAAGCTATCCCATGGCATCTGGATTTCTGAGAAATTTCTACCAGAAAATGTGTGTATGACACCAGGGTGGTCTGATGGCTAAAACAGCACAGGGCACCAGGAGACATGATTTTCATTCTTGGCTCTTCCCTTTACCTATGTAACTTTGAGCATGTCTCTGCCTAATCACTGTCTCAGTTTCACAAAGGGGAAACTATTTGACTTGCTTCGCAAAGGGTTTTCAATGTATGAAGAAAGTATCAAAGAAGGTCAAACATTATTAATAATATATTACCAACTACATTAGGACCCAATATTGGACCACTTATTCAACCTCCTGTCAACTGGACAACTTGAATAAGCAAGCACTACCCATCTGAGGAAAATATGGCAGGAGCCAAGCCTTTAAAATGCAAGACACAGCTAGGATGATCCCTTCAGATTTCAACAGAAGCAAGCCTTCAGAAAATACAGAGACAATTTTCTTTTAAAACACTTAAATGATTAAAAATAAGAATTTCAACAAAGGAAATGCTCATCAATTTTTAATTTATACAAGTTACTAGAAGTAGTCTATAGAAAGACTTGTTTAAATACAGAACTTTAAAAAAATTGCAGAGTGGGGACTTTACAGACTCTAGCAGATGTTCCCCCATTGGCATACAAAGTATAGCTAAAAGAATTATATATCTGCAAATGTGAAACTTTGGTGGAAGCTTAATAAAAATCAGCAAGGAGTAGTTTAACAACATCAGTATTGTGGCAGTAACTTGAGTGCTGTGAGCTGTGTTTTAATATACTGAAGTATACTGTAACTCAGGGAAGCAGGCTGCATTCGTTTAAAGACACAGCCTCTATTCACAATTACTTTTTTTCAAAAGAGCTTGTCTAAAAACAGTGATAAAACACAAGATATATTTGAATGTCCCCATCAGGATGCCTTAAAGATAGCTGTCATTTTGATGTACCCAGTATGTTTAATGTAATTTAATATTTCACAAAACAGTATTTTCTTTTTGATCCTCTTTACAAAGAAAATATTTTGTATTAATTGTGAAGAGGAAAAATGGCTTTCAGTCCATATTCAAAATAAAGAAAACTGAATGTGATAATCACATTGCAGAACAGAGTCAAACAACAAAAATACAGAAGACCTGAGCAACCCCCGTCCCCTTCATTCCCCCAAAATTACAGAATCTACTGCCCTCAACAAAGAATTCATATCTAGGGTCAGCTGCATGGTCTTATTTATTAGGAGGCACTGGAGAACTGAGAAAGATAAGAGAATGTAGCAATATGCTGCCATTTTATTAAGTTTAACATTAAAGATCTAGGAGGCTGATCACTCTTTTACAAATTCTACGATAGTAACTAAGTCTAGCCTCATGCTATGCAATTAAGGAATAAGAGGCCAGTTCGTCAAACCCCAGTACTGAATTAATGATTCAGCTCACTGAGGAATCTTTATTAAGAGCACTGTGATAATTGGTGGGTTTTTTTAAAGCTGGTTTCCTAGAGCCATGGTTTTTTTGTTTTTGTTTTTTTTTCCATGAGAATCTCAGCTTTCATTAAATGTGGGGTACGGGGGAGGGAAAGTAAGCTCTCATGACTGCAGGGAAAAGCTTGAAAATGTGAACCCTAAAGCCTCAAAACACAAAAGTGGCATCTCTCTTTCTCTCTCTTTGTATATATAGTATTTTTAATCCAGTCATGAGTTCTGGTGCCTGTTTCACGGTTTTTAATTCGTGGGCTTGCCATTACTGGGTGTAGTTCAGTCTGAGAAGATCTTCCTTACTATGCAGTCTGATAATGTTCACCTCACCTGGCTAGGGCTCATATCTGGAGATACGCATGAAGTTTGCCCCCAAATCTCTTATTGGCATTGGATACTGGTCACAAATAGTGACCATATTTATTTACTGGTATTTATTACCTGCCTCACTATGTGTGTGTGTGTTTGCTATCCCTTACTGTTATGATCAGTCATTTCGGATACAGTGGTGAATGTGTGTGTGTATGATGAAGGGAACCACCAGGCACCACCTTGCCAATGTTAAGAAAAAGGGCAAAATTTCTTCCTAATCCCCAATGTGAACTGGTTGCTGAAACAAGCTCAGACACTGAAGTTTGACAACTGTACTGTCTGTAGGGCATGACAAGTTTCAGAAGCAAAAATGTCTGTTGCATGCCCAGGAATGGTTAACCACAGAGGATTTGAGTGTGTGGAAATATCAACTTCCTCTCTCTTCAACTAAACAGTGGGTACCTTGGGGAGACTGGGACATAGCTACACCTTGTCCCTGCTTACAGGATTCAGATATGTGTTTGCAGTAGGTGAAAAAGGAGACCCTGGGGTCAGATGGCAGATCCTCCCTCCAACCTGGACCATCTCCCTGCTGGCCCAATCTTGCTTCTTTAAGATGGGAAGGACATTCTCACTAAGGCTACATCTACAGTAGCCCAAAACTTCAAAATGGCCATGCAAATAGCCATTTCAAAGTTTACTAATGAAGCTCTGAAATATATATTCAGAGCCTCATTAGAATGCCAGGAGCCACAGCACTTCGAAATTGACGGGGCTCCTTTTCAAAAGGACCCCCGGCAACTTCGAAATCCCCTTATACCTATCTGCTGTTAGGAATAAGGGGATTTCGAAGTAGCTGGGGTCCTTTCGAAAAGGAGCCCCGTCTGGATGACCCGCGTCAATTTCGAAGTGCCGCAACGGCCAGCATTCTAATGAGGCACTGAATATGTATTTCAGCGCTTCCCTTTATAAAACAGTGCGATAATTCTTCAGTAACACACATACCTTTAGGTCATTGACAGAATGCCCCATTCCATTAAAATGTTGACTAACTGGTTTGTGGATCTGGAGTGTTTTGATGTCTGTTTTGTGCCCATTGACCCTTTGTCTAAGGGAGTTAGAAGTCTGTCCAATATACAAAGCATCTGGGCATTGTTGGCACATGATGGCATATATGATGTTAGTAGAGGAGCATGAGAAAGTGCCTGTGATTCTGTGAGTAACCTGGTTAGATCCAGTGATGGTATTTCCAGAGAAAATACATGGACAAAGCTGGCAGCGGAAAGGGAAGCAGGTGAGCTGGCTTTTATATTCAAATTCAGCACATTAACACATGGTTTAAATCATGATAGGAACTTTCTGAGTCGCTATAGGGCCTCGTCTGCATACTTGGCTCAATCTAATTCTTGACCTTCCCTCCCACTCCTCCACTCTCTGATTTGCTCACCTTGATTATCTTTTTCTGATTTGTCCTCCTTGCTTACTGTTTTTGGTTCTCTGTGTCTTAAATATTGAGTCTGTTCTGGTCTGGCTATGGTCTGAAGAAGTGGGTCTGTCCCACAAAACCTCACCTAATAAACTATTTTGCTAGTCTTTATAGTGCTACTTGACTGCTTTTTGTTTTGATAGCGTGTAGACTAGCACGGTTTCCTCTCTGTTACTATTCTGGAAAAGCTATTCCAAAATAGCTTATTTTGAAATAATGCTGCTATACACAAAAATTATTTCAAAATAGTACTTAGCTATTTTGAAATACAATAAACTCTTGTTTAACTGGTAACAGAGAGTAAGCCATGCTAGTCTATACACTATCAAAACAAAAAGCAGTCAAGTAGCACTTTAAAGACTAGTGCTACTTGACTGCTTTTGGTTTTGTTTAACTGGTATTTGAGTAACCAGCACACTCAAATAACTGGCATATTTCACAGCCGAGGAGCTCTGGTCAGGGGACACCAGGCAGGAGCACGACGACAGCAGAGGAGCCTGATGGCTGCACTCACATGCAACACAGAGGGATGCAGGGCAGTGCTGACTGGGCTGGCCTCTCTGAGACGTAGGGCTTTGCTCTCATGCTGTGTACAAGTTCTCCATCCCTGATACCACTTCTCCATTATGACTGTTATTTTGAAATAATTTTGTTGTGCAGACCTACCCTAAAAGACAATACTTACACAAGGCCGATGGATTGAAAGCTTTGGCTTTCCTGCTTTGCTCACCATTTCTTAATTAGAAAAATCAAAGGGGCCATAAATTTGCAATGGGAAATTACAGAAATGTCGTGAAAGAGTAGAAACTGAATACCTCATCTTTGTTCTTCTGAGTTTGATGGGAGCTTGCCTAATTATTTCACTGGGAACAAAATCAGGCAAATACTTTCATTGAGTGTTTTCAAGGTGTAAAGCACTTCTAAGTAAACATTCTCAGGCACTGCACTAATTGGGGTCAGACATTGTAGGCAAACAGATTTCATTTTTAGTTTATAAACCTATACAGCAGTGATGTAGCTGAAATGTTACAATAGAACATTACATTGTAGAAATTAACTGTTTACCTGAAATACTTTGGAGTCTACTTCACAGCAATAACTGCCTTGGAGAAGACTTAATGATGACTCAGTTAAAGAAAGATTGCAGAACTACTCTCCCAAAGTGGTTATCACTTAATTTCTGTCGGGTGGAATTAGTAACCTCTCTGACCCGCTCTGGGCCGCCCAGCTAGCGGAACCGGGTAACGAGCTCCGCCTGGTATTTGTCCAGATCCTCGGAGACCCGCCCTCACGGACGGAGTGTGTTGCAGACCCATCCCACCCCCCACCAGCGGGAGAAACAGGGGTAGTGCACGTGACCTTCACCTAGATTGTTCTTAAGCCCCCCTAGCAGGCACTGGCTGGCATGGAGAACGAAGACTGAGTGGGCACTGATTAAAAGTAAAACAAAGTAATAGTTTATTTAAGGGTATAACAAAGAACAATGACTAATAAATAGAAACTATCCTATGTTAGCTAAAAAACCTTAAGGACTTACTATTATTACACGTTCCATGGTGGTAACCTGTGTTATGATCTTTATTTGACCAGAAGGCAAGATAGTTAATTAGAGCGAGCTAAAGTCTGAGGAAAAAGGTAAGGGTATTTAAGCCTTTATGGCTGCCTCCGTAGAGGTGCGGGCAAGGATTGCTAGACCCTACCCGCTAATATTTATACATATGCTTCTTCGGGACAAGGCAGGGGCGCCACTCCCCACCCACTATCCCTGACCGGGTTGCTACTCCGGCCCAAACGGATGAACCTTGGAGCCCCCACTGGATTTGCTCTCAAGGCCAACCTACAGACTGGGATACTATTGCCCCACAGCCTGTGCTTGAAGCCTTTAAGGATAGATAAGGTAAAAGGTAAGTTTGGGTGTCGGGAGACAATGCCTTCACACCGTAATACCCCTGGCATGCAACGACAGGTTTAAACTTTAACTATTTAAACGCTCTATACTATTTGTACTAACTACTATACTAATTAATTTAAACTATTAACTATAAAATATTAATTAAATGTACAGCTTAAAATTGTATAGGTATGGGTATTCAGGCCCAGCCCTGAAGGTCGGGCCCCTGGGCACTGCACTCCCCCCGCCCAGACGAGGGCACGGCAGGGGAATGACCCCTGCCCCCCTGTAATGGGTCCTGGTACCCAAAAGGTATGTGTCTCTTTAAATGTGTGATAAAAGCCAAAGCAGGTGATACAGCTTTGGGCTACGCCACGGGCCTAGTGGGAATTTTATGTATGTTGTCAGTCCGGTAGAAGTAGTCACATCCAGTGTAGCAAGCGTCGGTGTTAGGGAGTGCTGGTGATGTCACGCGATGGCGGGTCCCTGGTTACGCTGCCAGGCATGCAGTACCCCCACTGGAGTGGGGGCCAGTTCGCCACCTGGCGGTTTGGCCGAGGGACCCGCTTGCCACTCCTCGACGCAATGCGGTGCTTGGGGCCAGTGTGGCGCTGGTGCACTGGCACCGCTTCTGCACCAGTCAGGCCCCTCAGGTAGGCCAGGTGCTGTGATTTCAGCTCTTTGGCACTGCGATATTAACTGGCACCGCTCAGGCTCTTCGCTCTCTGGGAGCTGGCCTCAGGGACTGGTGGACGCAGCTTCAGCTGCCACACCTCTCTGTGCAGGGGCACAGATCCTTGCTGTACTCCCAAGGGCCGCAGAACTGCGGGCAGCTCCTGCTTATATAGTGTCCTTATGTATAATTCATGATCTAATTATAATACAAGAGTTCTATTCACCTGTTTTCAGTCAGGTCCTCTCACCTTCAGAAAATTCTGGAAACCCAGGTGTTTATCCAATGAGAGGCCATGATTTTAAACCATTGATCATGAATAATTCATGGAGTTCAGGTTACCAGGGAAACCAACTGACTTAGAGTGACCGTTGCAGGGGGCTGCTAAATGGCAGCCTATGTAACTTTAGATTTTTCATGTGCCTGCATTGATGTTTTACAGCCAAAGGCTTGGTTTCCCTGGCCCACAGGGACGATTATGCCCTAGGGATGAAAAATCCCTGACAATTTCTATGCTGAGAGATCAGTGCAATGTAAAAGACTGAGGGTGCATATACACCAGAAACTAACTTCAAACTCAACTTTGAAGTTAGGTACTACATCTAAGTATCCAGCAGAGAGTCTGCACACATCTTCCCTTACTTCAAAGTTAACATCAAAGTAGGGAGGCCAACTTCAAAGCCCTTACTCCATTCCCGGGAATGGACTAGTGCCCTACTTCTAGGTTTAACGTCAAAGTAGGGTGTGTGTAGATGCTCTACTTCGAAGTTGCTTACTTCGAAATTGTAGTTCAAAGTAAGCAACGCTGAAGTTATTTTTGGAGTGTAAACACAGCCTGAATGTTTTAAAGCATATCTCAGAGCAGTATAGATGCTTCCTTTCCAGGTCTTCTCCTGCGCTGCACACACAAACTCTTTTAATACAAATATTAATATAAATTAAATTGCCAATATTATATCAGAGTATCATCAGCTACCAGGATACAAATTAAAGGGGAGCAGTTCTCTGTTCTACCTTCTTAGGCTATGTCAGGATTAGAGCATCGACAGAAGTTTTTGTCAGACAGTATCTTCCGCTAAATACTAGTTTTGTCCACAAAACCCTCTAGTGTAGACATAGCTTTAGTAAGGGATTTAAAGGCAGGAAGCTTCTGAACTCAAGTTGTAAGTAATGAAAGTCTATTTAAATTCTCATTTATGCTACAAATAGGCATAGAAATGATTATCAGAATCAGCTATGGTTTGTCAGACTTCAATTGTTTGTTTTTAAGCATTTTTTCCATTTTATCCATTTAAATCTTCACAGTTGAAAGAAATTATGGAGGCGGTGTTGAGCAATAATTACTTAAGGACAGCAGTTGTGATTCAGAAAGCTAAACTCTTGCTCCTACAAAATACAAATTATCAGCATCATCAAATTGTCAAAGCATAGCAGGTAAACATCCTTAAACTCTATTAAGTCTTCAAGCTGCATTTTTCTTACTTTGCCTATTTGTAAATTTTATTTACTTTCAATTGAAATATTTATTCACTAGTTTGGGGTGTGTATGGGGAAATCAACTTACTGACATTTACCAATAAAATCTATTGAAGCCTAACTTAGTTGCACAGATTGCAAAACTTTTCCTATTCTAAGGGTTCGTCCACACTAGCCCCTCCTTCAAAGGGGGCACATAAATGAGCCCAACTGGTGAATAGCAATGTGGTGCCATGCTGCATAAGCAGCACCTCATTAGCATAATTCCCACCATGCACACTTCAAAGTTGTTAACTTCAAAGTGGCAGCAAGCCATGTAGCTGCAGGCACACTTTGAAGTGCCCATGCAACTTTGAAGTTCCCTTACTCCAAAATGTGACAGAGTGAAGTGGAGAAAACTTGTAGATGTCCTAGGCTCCACTTGGAATACAAGGGTTTAAGTCAAGTCAGCCAAGTTTGGTCCCATTGAGGCTGTACAGCTGGGTGTTGTTTCAAGTCCCTTTGACTGAGTCAGTCTCGGTGTCTGTGTTGCTCTGCTGTGGGCTGTGACCCAAATTTGTACCATTGCTAGGGGAGACCAAAGGTTCTGACTGAACAGACAGGGTCATGGGGTGTTCCATAGGTGATGGAGATAGGCTCAGTGGTATGATCAGCACATCAACTGGGAGTCTCAAGAAGATCTCTGTGATCGAACCCACATCAATTAGAAAGTACCCTTTGTAATTCTGATGAAAGTACTGAGATGGGAGAAGATGAACACTGAGCCAAAAACATCATTTTGGAAACTGAATAGGATGGAAAGGTCTCAAAAAATATGAGTCACAGTGATCAACCCTTTCATTCTATTTAAAAATTACAAACTACAGGAGGAAATAAAAGCAAACAAAGTATATAAAATGTTCTCTCTGATGGCCAAGATGCTAGAGATATGTGGCTAAAAGGGGGCTTCTTTTATCATGCCCTAAATTTCTTTGAAATCATGCCCTAAATTAGCTAGGATTAAAACAGAAGTGATAAAACACAAAGGGGCACACTACGCATATCTGAGGGAACGATTTGATACATTTCACCTGTATGTGTTAGGATCAAGAACTGCTAAAGAAGCAGAAGTCAGGTATAAACACTGAAGAAACAGAATGTGATCAATACTGATGTCTCTCCAATTTCAGGGGAAAAGCAAGAGAAGAATAACCTTCTTTATGCAGAATAATTGTCAATATGTGCTGAGAGACACTCAATCTGCTGTCATAGGTTTGCTAGCTGCTCAAGTAGTGCATCTGCCTGAACCAGAAATTTCATCCTTCAAATACACTAACAGCATCTGGAGAGACAGTATAATAGAATCTACAGTAAAAGCTTGCAGATGACTTATGACAGAACAAACAACTAGTAAGGTCACCTCATTTCATGACAGTTATGAAGCAGTATCTTCATTTAAACTGAATGCTTATTTTTCAGTTACAGAAAACCTTTCACTCATCACGGCAGATCACAGGCATTTGGCAAAACCCTGCTAAGATTTTTAAAATGTCTCTTGATGGGACTTAAAGGTAAAATAAGCCAGCTGCTGACATGGTATGTAAATTGTGATTCTGCGAGCTGTACAAAGACATAGGAGGAGATGGTTCCTTAACCTGAAAATCTTTTAGTTTCATCAGGCGAACTGATGGTGGGAGGGGGAGAGGCAGTTGGGAGGAAGGGAGCAGTTGCTTCCCCCTCGCCGCCTGGGCTGGCAATTCAAAGGGGCCCAGAGCTTTGGCTATTGCTGCTACTTTGGCAACAGCTGCAGGTGGAACTCTGGGTCCCTCTGAAGTGCTGCGGCACTGCTGCTCTGGCTTCGTGCTGTGAGGGAGAGTGGAGAGGCAGCACTGTGGAGAGCTGACTGCTCTTGGCCCTGCTCCCTCTGCTATTGGCCCAGAACCCTGAGAGGAGTGGAGGAGGGCCCCCTTCCCACCTTGCCCCAGGGCCTGCAGGACTATCATCATACAAGAGTAAGAGATAGCTAAGAGAGTAGCAAAATACAAAAAATACTTTTTAAACGGGATTCTCTTTTGCTTCATTGTAGTATCTGTTGCCTACCTCTTGCATGAACTTTCCTCCCAGGGCTACTGCAATTCTGACTCCACATTGCATTCTCCCAACCCCCCCGCCCCTCATTCCTTCCACTTCTGCATTATGGTTAAATGAAACTGCTGTATCTGTTAAAAGACTGTTGTTATTACTATTATTGTAACTACCCACATTATTATTTGTAACATCTCTAAGTGGTCTGTTTGGGAGGTAGTCAGCAGCAACATCACCTGTGTTTCCCAACCACTGATCATTTCTGGCCACAGCACAACTATGCCACATATGGCAAAGGGAGGAGAAGGAGACCACCCTTATACCTTTGGTTTACTCTCCAGGTTCAGACAGAAGCTTTCTGTGCAAAAAAGAATTTTAAAAACATGGGTGGGGGGTGATAGAAAAAGAACAGAAGATCCCTCAGATACTGTAGGAGCATTACGCTCTCAAGGTATGCTGCTAGCTGTGGTCAAAGAGGTGAAGTTAAAAGATCTTAATAGAGAGCTAGCTGTTGGTGAAGACCTGAAAAAAATCACAAAATTTCCAGTAATTTCTTGGAATGTATTGCAAGCAACTTTTTGTTTCAAAAAACAGTGGAACCAACTAGTGGGACAGATATTTTAGCTTTTATTCTGACCAAGAGAGATAGCTTGGAAGTCAATCTAAAAATGAAAGGCAGTTTCAGTGAAAGTGATTCTGAAACAGCAGTTGTCATAACTCTAAAGTACAGCAGACAATTTCAAAGGGAGAAGAACAGAGACACAGGAACAAGAGCATCCACATACCTCTTTGTAAAACCTATTTGATATCGAAACAGAGAACAGCATCAGTCACCACAAATATCAACCTCATTTGTGTTCACTGGAATCTTACAGTAAGCGTTTACAATATCCCTAACTGCATTTGTGAAATGGTACAATCAGAGGTTCCAGCTTCTTTTCAGCTGTCCTACTGAATATGCTTGCTGGTGATGGCTGCTGTATAATGCATATAAAATGACATTGAAGAAGATTACTGTCTGGCATTATCTAATACAGTAGGGTCTCAACATTCATGAACTTACAGTTTGTGAATTCAATTATTTGTGAACTTACGGTTCACTAATTCAATTATTTGCAAGCGGCCCCAAGTCGTCACTTCCCCCGGGCTCACGAAGGAGCACCGGTGGCCACAGCTTCCTCAGGGCCCTGGGCAGACAGTGCTGGCAGCTGCTGCTTCCCCCAGGGAGTGCCAGCAGCCACCGCTTCTGTGGGAAGGGAACACCAGTAGCCGCCCCTTTCCCTAGGACCCCAGGCAGGAGCGCCGGCAGCCTCCGCTTCCCCCCAGGGCCCCAGGCAGGAGAGTCGGCAGCCAGGCTCCAGGCACAGCGGCTGCCATATTTGGGAAATTCAACATTCGCAAGGGTTCTCAACACAAGATGCTTCTGAATGTTGAGACCCTACTGTATATGCTACAGTGTTTTTTATATGCTGTTGTACCTCTAATACTTTTCAAAATTACTGATTCGAAATTCCTTACAGAGGAAAGAGAGAAAAACTGATCTAGAGATCACACTGGGGCCTGATCCTACAAGCTACTGAAAAGAGATGGTTGAAATGTTATGACTAAACTGTTTCTACCTCCTCCCCCTTGACTATGTTATTTTTTGAAAACCAAATCATTTTGCTGAAATGTGTCAGTTATGGTGAACTTCTAATGAAACAGAGGCAGATTAACAATGGTTTCCTGACAGCTCGCCTGGGGGGTGGAGGGCTTCTGGGGAGTCTATGACTTCTGGAGACCACAACTCTGGCATGGCTGAGTCTCACCCTGGGGCTTCTATGTGCCTGGAAGCCTCAATTCCTGACCTCACAGCATTGTTGCTGGAATCCCTGGTATCTGTGGCTCAGGTCAGGGCTTCCTAACTCCCTGCAGCAGAGCTGGGAACAATATTTCCAGGAAACAAAGCTATTTTCTCTTGAACATTCCACCAGCACTGACCAGGAGCCAGGAGCCTTAGAAACCCCTAGAGCCACAGAGATTTGGCTCCCATGCTCAACATTGTTTCAAGCCATTTTAAATAAAATGTTTTGATTATTTCAAAAGGAATTTGGGATGGATTTTCTGACCTGAAACAAAGTGGGTTTTTTTTCTTTCCAAAAATGCCTGTAAAATGGGAATTCTGATTTTGGAGAATTTGACTGAGCACTTGACAACTGAGCAATCCGTCCCTGATCCAATAGATTATTTAATCATGTGTCAAACTTTTAAGCGTATGCTGAAACAAGCGTCCAGCTGCATTAGGGTCAAAATGCTTAGAACCTTGTCTAAGTCATGAGGAAGATGTCCATTGATTTTAATGGAAACTTCCTGAAAATGAAAGAGAAATACTACAGTTAAACAGCTGACAAATTTATGTCTGATTTAAATTGTGATTAAGTCCAGCATGACATGCTCTGTTGTTCATCCAACTGTTTTAATTACACAGGTATTTAGTTAATGAGAGAAATTCCTATTCTGAATCCATAAGGACTATAACTTTAAATATTCATCTATCAATTTAAGTAACTTTTTGTATAAACATGTTTCCACAAAAATGGTGGCAGAACTAAGGAAGTAATAGGTGTTAAGTATCAGTTTAATAACTCATACACTAAGCATGTTATACATACTAAAGAAACCATCTTTAGCGAAACCTCTTCTAATTTTGATAACATATTATGCACTAAAATAAACATCTTAAATGCACAGAACATTATTTTTATGGTAATGGAAAATACTACATCCCTAAATCTGTGTTGGAAATAACTTCATGGTGACTTGTGAATGAAAAATTAACTTTCTAGTATTTGTAAATGTAGCAATAAAAACAACACAAAGCAAAACACAAAGAAAAAGCTGACAAAAGAACTTGTTGTTTGGTGGATCAGGAGTCAACAATCAAGAATGATAATGAAATGGATTCCAACTTATAGTTTTCAAGCTGAGACAAAAATGATCTATAATACCTAAACAAAACAACATGTAAATCCCGTATTTGATCTCAGACATGCTTTTCCAATTTTTGTTTGCTTGATCCTTTTGTTTCTATTTCTTTTATGTCAAATAACATCTGTTTCCATTTACTGTAGGAGCAACATGTACTCACTAATTAACTTTAATCATACTTATCTGACATACATTTTATCTATCTCTACAAAGATGTACAGCACACAACAGCTTATTGTTATAAGTTGGCAACTGATTGAAAATTGAAGCCTATTTTACTGCTACTACTTGTGACAGCACCAGTAAGTATCCAGGCACCTGAAATTTGATTTCAAGGCCTCTGGCTGCAACTTTATCTAACCTGCAATTAAGTGTAAGGTAACCTAGCATCACTATTCCCTGCTGTCATTCTTGATTCCAAAGGCCTTGCATCCCTTAAACCAAATACTCTATCAAAAAGACTGGGCTCACTCTAGAAGGGGTGCTTGCATTTCAGCCAGACCATAAAAGCCTGTCACACTAGCACATGTTCCTCACCTACACGTCCCAGACCCTGCTCATGCCAAACTCCTATCAGAGTTTTGAGGGAAGAGGTTATCACAAACCAGACTCAGACAAGGCTCACAGACGAAATCTTCACATACAAACAAAATACATACAGTACTGACTCTCCTACTGGATTCATATCTTCATCTATCTCGTCTAGGTAAAACAGAAAACTGAAATCTTCCAGAACAACTGAAACAATAGGTAAATGTCTCCTCCTATCTCAGACAATGGCTCCTTCCAGATATATTAGTGGAAGGTGAGGAAAAAACTGCATAAACAGTAGTTATGGAATAAATTGCTAACAGGAGAAGTTTTTCCATAATTCATGTCATTAGTGGTTAGTTACTGGCATGAAGTGGGATGGGTTATTTAAAAAAAAAAAAAATTTTGCTTCAGTTCCTTGAAAGGTGAAAGCCAAACTGTAACGGCATCAGAAGGAGAAAAAAGAGTCACCTCTTAAATGGCACCTAACATTATTTCCCTTAAGCTGTGCAGTAACCAAGCAGAGACCCTGGCAAGGTTTGGCATTCCCAGTTCTTAGCTGGTATACCTCTCCTCATCTTCCCGGCCAGCAATCAGGAACTTGCGCCTCTCTAGTCAGCCTGAACAGGCTGACACAAAGGAGCTTGAGAAACTGGTTAGCAGTTTTTGAATTAACTGTGTCTCAGGCTGAGCTGTGATGCCTCTCAGGGAAACCCCAAATTAGGGGGCACTTCAGTAACAGCTGTTCTTACCATGAGGAAGCTACTCTGTGCTGCCCCACTTTCAGCCCACAGGACTCTGCTGTCCTCTGCAGGTCAGTGATAAGCACATTCCTACCCCAGGTCCAATGAGCATTCCTCTGGAAGGCCTAGCCCCTGATTCACTGGACACACACAGAATTGCAGGTTCCTTGTTCCTAAACAAACAGTACCTCAGAGCTTACCATTTTCACTTAAAACATGGCTTTGCTTAACACATGACCGTTTGATGCCTTCACAGAAAAAGCAGTACAAGTTTAGTTAAGAACAGTGATTCAAATGATAGCACGCAGAAATACTGGAAATGAGCAGTTACATATGAAAAAACATCCTAACACATTCTCAAGAGCCTAAACTTATCAAATGACGCATTATTGTCACAAGAGCAAAAGTTAAGCCAAAATCCTTCCAGCATCTCACAGCTAGGTTTGGTTGTCATCCTCCAGTCATGAAGCAAGCCCACTGCCAGTTTACTTCAAATATGAAAGGCACCAAGGTGTTCCAGATATATCAACAGAGAGGAAGCCATGCTAGTCTATACACTATCAAAACAAAAAGCAGTCAAGTGGCACTTTAAAGACTAGCGAAATAGTTTATTAGGTGAGCTTTCGTGGGACAGACCCGCTTCTTCAGACCATAGCCAGACCAGAACAGACTCAATATTTAAGGCACAGAGAACTAAAAACAGTAAGCAAGATTTGTCCTCCTTGCTCACTGTTTTTGGTTCTCTGTGCCTTAAATATTGAGTCTGTTCTGGTCTGGCTATGGTCTGAAGAAGCGGGTCTGTCCCACGAAAGCTCACCTAATAAACTATTTCGCTAGTCTTTAAAGTGCTACTTGACTGCTTTTTGTTTTGACAGATATATCAAAACAGTCCTTTGATCTTCCTTCATAAACAGGACAGCCTCCTACTTTGGGTTCCTTTTTGGAGATTTTGTGATCTTTTATTAATTTTGATGAGTTGGGGGCTTAATATGCAGAAGAGTATCCATTGTCAAATATACAATATTCCATTTTCATATAACCAGACAGATAATCATCTCCTGCATTTCCAAAAGGAACATATTTGCCACCTTCTCGTGAAGTGTTTTAACTCACACATATAATGTCCTGGGTAGGTACATAATTCCTTAAATATCCTTACATATATTTTGTAATGTTTATGACAATCACTATGTTACCACCTTTCAGGAGATCTCACAGGGCACCCTTCAGGAAATTATTATACATACAACTGGCACTGGGATTCCCTGCAAAGCTTTATGCACCCCATGGAACTTCCTTCTGTTGGCATTGAAAGGTTCATGGGCCACAACAGTACGTCACAGAGATTTCAACTGTGCTTATCCATTTCTGCTGGCAGGTAGGTGGGAATGGGTTGTGTGTGAAGGTTCTACTCCTTAATTTTTACCCTTTGTGGAATGTAGTTCCATTCCAGGGACCAAGTGTTACGAAGTTTTCACATTCCTTGAGCACACGGAATCCCATTAGACCCAGAAACTAAAAGTGCTTCTTGTACCCTCTGACCCTCTTGTATCAGAATGTGGCACATAGCCAGGAAAGACTGGGATAGTCTCACATGATACAACACTATGTTTTCTGAAGCAATATATTGCTTATTTTGTAAAAGGTGATGGGTGGGCTGCTCAAATACTATTAACGGGATTTATCCAGGAGTCCCATATGAAGAAGAGACTGCATTGCTTTGATTTTCATCAGATATTTCCATGACAAGATTATTCATTTAACTAATCTAACATCATACAGTAGCAGGACAGAAATACAAGATTTGCAGAATTTCTAGGTTAAGCAACTGTTGCTATTTTAGCCAATTCCACATTAAAAACAAAACAAAACAAAAAAACAAAACAGAAGAAAAGTACAGGAATTAAATGAACAAAAAGTTCTGTATTATTTTATTTACAAGCAAATTACATATGCCTTTCTGCGCTTGACATAAAATGTATTAGAAACAGAGTGCTGTAGCTTTAAAATATTTGAAATGTTGCTTATCTTCACAGTACTTTCCCACTGCTAGATGCTTCTTAAATTCACCGCATTACACTGTAAATAGAACTCTTTGCATGCATAATGCTCCTTCTGAATATAAAGTAATCAACAGTTTTTTGTTAGAACTGTGACAAACTATCATCTAATCCAGTGGTGGGCAACCTGTGGCCCATGGGCTACATGCAACTCATCAGGATACACCACTGCAGGCCACCAGACAGTTATTTACCTTGCAGCTGCCGGTGGGGATCACCTGCAGTTCTCATTGACCATGATTCACTGTTATCAGCCAATGGAAGATGCGAAAAGCCATACTTTTGGATACAAGGTAAACAACCTCCCTGGTGGCCCACTAGCAGCTTACCCTGGTAAGCCGCAGATGGCCCACAGGCCATAGGTTGCCCCCCACTCTTCTAATCATTAGCAGAATTATTGATGAGGTGCTACCACTAGCAGGCAGCAGGGATAGAGTGTATTAGTTTACTCATCTATCTTTACATCTGTGATGGGAAATATCACACGGAACATGTTATAATCTGGTACAGCAAGACACAAGTTAGCTTAAGTCAGGCGTGTCCAACCCGCAGCCTGTGGCCCACATGCAGTCCTGGACAGCTAGTAATGCGGCCCCACAAGATCGTAAACTTTTAACATTATTAGGTGATTTATATACATTAACTATATTATATATTTTATATGCGGCCCAAGACAATTCCTCTTCACTCAATGCAGCCCAGGCAAGCCAAAAGGTTGGACACCCATGCCTTAAGGGGTCACAGCAATGGTTGCTATGTGACAGCAAAAAAACAAAAGAAGATGTCAATGTTCTGGTGCCCAGAAGTAAAGCAGATTTCATGGTTACTCTGTTTTGGGCAAATCTCTACATTTGTCAAACACCTGAATTTTTAACGGACTTTTTTCCCATATCCAAGGCATTATTACTAACAAACAGGAATAGGATATGTATTCCTGGGTGGGAAAAATTCTGTTTACAAACACATACCTTCAGTGCTTTATATAAAAGGATGAAACCACCCCAACATACACAAAAGTTGAATTAACAGATTTAATCACAGGTTTCCACAGTTAAAATGATCATGAAGATTCAATGAAAAAAGCAATAGCTTCTTATATCACAATACAGAGAACATAGAACAAGCTCTGTGTTATTGTTGGAAATGAACCTCACACCATGCTTAACTTTCAATGACCTTGCCCTGTGAACATCTTTTCAATTTGTTGAGTGCTAAAAATAACACAATTCTAGCTGCAACGGATTACCCAGAAAGAGTGTAAGCCAGTTGAGAGACATTCTTTACAGCTCCTGTTAGTTTACACAAAGTGCTGCAAGAGCTCAGTAAATATTCCTGGATAGCGCACACTCATTTATATTTATTCCCTCTCTCTCCTTCTCTCTCTCATTAATTATCTGAATCACAAGCCTTTTTTCTTGACACACACATACCATTGAATTCATCGGCCCACAGAAAACTTTATTAAAACCTATGGAGAATTAAAGTGTGAAAGAATATAGACACATAGCACGGAAGAACAATACAAACAGTTAGTATGCCCTTAACAAGGTCAGGAGTTGCTAAAGGGGGCCTAATATCAGTCATCATTGATGTAAGCAATGGGCTATGTCAAGGACAGAGGACTGTCCTCCGTGAACTGGAGTGAGGCAACTCTTAAGGCCACAGGCTTCCCAACTGCTGTAGCTTCCAAAAGGAAAACATAATTATCAGATTCATGGAACACTTGTTGCTGGCAGGACTGCTGAAATTATCACAGTGGCTTGTGGTAAATCCACTTATACCTACATCAATCCTAAATAAAATGAGTCACTATTAAACCTAATATTTACTTCTATTCCTGTATGCATTGGTAGGGGAGGGATAAGGAGCACTAAGGTTTGGAAGGTTTTGTTTTAACCTTTTATATAGCTTGGTATGAATGTAAAGTAATCTACTCCTGGCCTTTAAATTCAACACAGTTGGAAAGTCAGAGCATTTAAATGTTACTGTGGTGACATGTGACTCTCGTTCATGGGATTCTTCTTCCACTATAAGTCTTTCATCTCAAACCAACATGATGTGTCATTCATCAAGAGAATAAGAAACTGTACTGTCTGTCATCTGAAGTGGTAACTGTACCGTTTTCTGGATGAAAAGGCATGATTACTTTACAGAGGGTCAATAGCTCTACATTTTCAGTCACTGTTCAGCTTTCCTTCAGTTCTTTTGACTAGTTTCAGACACAGTTCAGCAAAGCATTTCCAGATAGTAACAAAATATTATGCATTTCTCATTTTTCTAATTTTTCCTCACCTCCCCCAAATAAGTTTCTATTTAGTTATCACAGTTGAAAGTTTCCATGATTTGTGGCGAGGTGTGGGAAACTGCAAAAACTCCTCTTTGAAAATGAATCTGCATTATCAAGCCTCTTCTTCAAACTCTGGGTCAAATTCTATCTTTGTGCATGCATATGCAACTCCCACTGGAATCAACTGTAGATTCAGCAATGTATGAACTGTTGGACTAGTCTCTGCTCCTGAATGACCTACTAAGCTAAACCTGCAATTTCAGCACACATGTAGCCCAGAAGTGTCCCTTCTAATGGAAGAGGAGCTGATCTCATGAATTTCTGCATTTGTCAACAACAGATAAGATCAGCATAATGCCTATCTTGGGATGTCCATAAGGCTACAAAAACAAGCAAACAGTCTACAGTGTTCCACTTCCTGCAGATGAAAGACTGACAAGAATATACTGCACAAGTGTTCTGCAATCTACAGTAGGCCCCCATTCAATCCAACATCCTGCTGCCTCTGCCACAAAGCCCTAATTTGGGCTGGGAGCTGTGTCCATATCTATGTCCACTGTGTGCTCTCTGTGTCTGGACAGCATTTATCAGGGTATTTCAAATGAAAGAGTCTAGTGTGCACATAAAACAGGCCTTGGTCAAAGCTTTCTTGGTGAACAGTCTGGGTTGCAGATGCAGCCTGTGAAACAATCATGACTGAGTCCAAATCTTACCCCTTTCACGGCGTATTGCAAGACCCATGCTACTGATCAAGTGTTTGTCCCTGCAACTCTAAATAGAGTATAAACTTAGTTTTAGAGGCTTTCTGGGAGAAGTAGGGAATGAAATGGAGTGCTGTGCTTCCTTCACATGACAACCCTATTTATATTTATAGACTATAACTGGGGAAGAATAAAATAGTATATAAATTATATTATAAATAATATAAGGCAGAATTTGGCTGTCAATCTCCTGAAGACTCAAGCTAATGAAATCACTTAGCAAAACATGAAGTGGAAGCTCATTCTGCATCATCACATAGTTTCACAAATAAAGTCACAGTTCAGTTCATTGCTAGCTGTTTGTGTGTACCCAAAGGCAGAATTTGGCTATAACAATGTACCTGAGAGGGTTGGCATTTGAAGACGTCTGACATTTTTGATGGGGCATTTTCAAGGCTATCTTCATAACAAAATTAACCAAATGCATAAAAGTAAGTACCTTAAAGGATCTCATTATACCAGATTTCACACTCTTCTGACTATATTATTGTAGTTTTAATTATATAGCAGTCAAGGGCCATTATGCTTTTGCTATTACAATTGCTACAGAGTGAAAGTGCTATTTTATTTCTAAGGAAGTTAACAAGTGAGATACGCCAACATATTATCAAGTGAAATATAAATTTTCAACCAAATGTCATTTAAACTATGAAAACAATTGAGAAAAAAAGCAGTCTGATATTTTTAGTATCTATACAAGTATGTTTGCTATAATCACTGAAGAAGGCACCAGCTTTGTGTTCCCATGCAACAAAATCCTGTCAGCACAGCTAATCCCTTTGTATGTAAGAAGAATAAGAGCAAACAAGTGCACTGTCAAAACCATGCCATCAACACACAGGCCTGTTCCTAGTAATATTACACACTCCATTGCCTCCAATCATAACTCAGGAAAACCAGAATCCATGATCAGAGTCATCTGATCTTGAAGAATTGACATAACATGGCTAATAATCCTATAGAATTCAGAAAGAACACTGGATTTTTAAAAGGCAGCTTTATTTTTGTGCCTTGGATTTGAAGCACATTAAATAATAGACGAGGGTAGGCTACCGGGTCATGATATGTACGCGACAGCTGTCCAGTTGTCAGACACTCTATGCATGACCTGAGTAAGACAATCTCTGAGAGTAATAGATGGACAGTACGAAACAAAAGAAAACAACAACAAAAATATGACAGAGGAAATAAATGAATGCATTAACAACCAAAGCTGAAGGAGTTACTCTCTAGAACAATTAATTGAGCTCCTTTGTTAACTTTTTTAAATGAAGGCATAAAGGCATAAAGATTACAACATAGTCCAGAAGCACACTTCCAGTTGCAATCCAGCATAAGTTACTGTCTTCTTACTAAACTTGGATTAAACCTTATACAAGCAGGACAACGTGTGAACAACCATGAAAGGTAAGCTGCAATTTAATTATTAAACCTATAGTGAAGGAATTTTGTTTTGTAGAGAAATATTGACTTTGCCAACCAGTGTTTATTTTTTTACTTTACAGTGGAAGTTACTGTTTAAGTTGTTTTTCATGTTTCTGAAGCTAACTGTTGTAAAATACCACAATGCTAGAGAATGTGTTTCTTATTTTGCTTGAATGAACACAAAATTCAGGCATTATAGCAAAATTTTCAACTACATTTCCTTTCAATTGTTAAATAATAAGTGGTTTGCAAGGCGAACTGTTGTCACAGAAATCCAAACCATTCATTTACAAATTTAATGCGTTCATTACTGAAATCTCCTTCTGTTGTTCTTTTAAGATAGCTTTCCTTCTTACTAATTGATATTTGAGCTCTAGAAGTCAATATGCACTGTATCTTTTATTTTCCAAAGCTTTTAAGTAACAATGGGTGAGGAGCTCTTCTACTTTGAAATAGAGAATATTAATGATTTGATGCAACACAATATCAAAGAGGATTTATCAATCTACTGCTCTGTTTCTCCAGAGCCAAAATAATTCATACGGGATCAACATCCAAAACTCTCTAACTTATCTTTATTATTCCATTGTATGCATATCAGCATAGCTTTAGGCAGCATGATGATTTTAAAAGAATACCATTTACCACATATGACAGGCACAAAATATTATTATTTCAGTCAAAGCCAACTTGACCCCTGTCAGAAGCCATGGGAGTAGGTAATAATTTTAAATATTAAATATCAGTGAACACTCCTGTGACCTCATTTATCATTTTAACAACTCTACTTGGCAAATGTTTGCTTAGTGGATAGATGTTCAAATCTTTGGGAAGTACAGCTGGCATTTAGATAAGGGGATTTCAATTAAGAAGCATAAACAGGGGTTGATATTTTAAAGAACGGACCTTAAAAACATCTCACTTACTGGAGAGGTCTGTAAAATTTTCTTTAGGGAACCCTTAGAAGGATATGTTTTCTCTAAAAAAAGGAAAGTTTAATTCCATAAGGTGCAGCATGTAACTAAAAAGTGACTAAAGAGAACTGTGCTTGCAACTTTAACATCCAGTGCCTCAGAATCACCATCACCAGAGAAATATAAATATTACAATATCCTGGGGAATCCTATGGGAGGGTTTCATTCCTATTGGTATGCAGCAGCTAGAAATTCACCTTATCTTTATGGCAAGGGGGTTGATGTCTAAGCTTTTTAAAAGTTATTTACCTGTAAGATAAAGCAACGGAAAGTAACTCTGTTTAAAAGTAGAGAAAAGTTATTTTAGTCTACATTAAATGAGGTTAATAAATTTTTATCTGGAGTTCATTTATACTATACTGATATACTGAACTGTGAAACAGTGTGCTTTATTGTCTATTTCAACATGTACATCTTTGGCTATGCTACCAATGTACATACTATCAAAACAAAAATTATAAATGAGTTTCATCAAATTATCACTTCTTTTACTCCTTGTACAGGTGACTTGCTTTTGGTTTTGAGTATCATTGTGCTAATACATATGGTATGTGGATGCCCTGAAAAGTGCCTATGTGATCAATCTTCAAAGACAGTGGACTGCAGGAATCAAGGACTTGTTGAAATTCCCTCCCACTTACTTTCTGAAACTCTAATATTACAACTGCAGAATAACCAGATTTGGAGAATCAATCAAAATGCATTCAATGAAACACCTTTTCTCAAAATTTTGGACTTGTCAAATAATTCTCTTTCAAATTTGTCATCTGGTGCTTTCCAGGGACTACAACACTTACAGGTTCTAAACCTGACCAAAAACTTGCTTCGTTACTTAGACAACAAGACTTTCAGTTCGCTCCCTCAATTAAAAGAACTGGATTTGTCATCCAACAGTATATCAAATTTGCCTGAAACTCTAGGAAATAATACAGGAAATATATCTTTATTGTCTGTTAAGTATAATAAGCTTCAGAGACTGGACCGAGTTCTGCTGGAATCCCTTCCAAACCTGAAAGTTGTTCTTTTCAGAAATAATCCCTGGCAATGCACTTGTCATGTCATTGGCCTTAAACTGTGGTTGGAAAGCTTTTTATACAGAGGTAAGTAATTTTCTTTATTAGATAAAATAGTAAAAAATTGACTTTATATATATTTGACCTGTTCTAATGACTATGGCCCTGATATCAGAAAGCACTTAAGAATATACTTAATTCAACCTCTGCTCTGGACTAGAGGTCAGCAAATAACTGATTTTTCAGACATCTGGAAGTTCAAGAACATCAAAAATTCTGCTTGGTTGAACTGAATCCAAAAATTAAAGAATAATATTGATGAATCAAACATAACATGTAGTTTGATTAAAAACACTTCATTTCCATTTTTTTAAATGCTCATTTAAAAAAAAAAGACTTAGAGGAGGCAAATGTAACAGTTGTGGTGCCTTACTGCTTTTAGCCCAGTGGTTAGGGCAGTCACCTGGTATGCGGGAACCACGTCTGAATTCCCACATTGGAAAAAGGGATTGAACCCCACAGGTGGGTGCCCACCAGGTCTCAGTGTCTCACAGTGAATCTGTTTTTCTTTGTATCATATATATAATTTGTGCTGTGTCAGTCTGTCTGGGCAAGGTTCTACCATGTCTCACCACCTACACTGTGCCAGCCCCAGCCCCAGCTCCAGCCCCAGCCCCTCCTCCGGCCAGAGCAGGGCCTGGCCCAGACCCGCCAACACAGCCCCCCCCCATGCCAGACCCACCCCTCTCCTGGCCAGTGTGGGGTCTGGCCTAGCCCCCCAATGGAACACACACACCCCAGGCCAGCCCTGGGCCCAGCCCATGCACTTTGGATGTGCTCTACAACAAGTTTCTGTCTAGCACTTTCTTCCAGCTCAACTTCTGCTTGCAAGTGGAGCTGCAACTGGGCCTCTAGTAAATTATTAATCATTGAAACAGGGACTTCAGTTTGGGACTGCCCTGACACTGGGTTAAAACTTAAAACACAGAAATACACAATATCATGGTAAAAGAAAATATGAAGTTTATATGTAATTTAGAAGAAGCACAAAGTCGTTTGGCCATATTTCCACCTGCTTTTAAGTTCCTCCATGTATAAATCTATGAGTTATTCCATGTAAAAGCAGTACTTTTCTTTTGTGCAAGTTAGAAGTTCTCCTTCTGCTTTTGAATGGCATTACAACGCTTTGTTCTGAGCAACGCTAAACTCCAAGATGATTAGATAAAAGAAAAAATCACAATTCCAAAATGTTTAAAATTTTTTAAGTTTGTCTGTTTCATATTCAGGATAGGCAGTGAAAGGTATTAAACATTAAAGGATGACGCGGCACTAATTGCTGTGGGAGCTAGACAGACTTTGAGAAATCAAAAGAACAAGATAATCCTATTTTCTCTAAAATAAGCATTGATGCTTGAATGTGATATAACTATTTCCTTGGTTTACTATGTAGAGGTCTATATATCGGCACTGTAAAATGCAGCAGCCCATATGACAATGCTCTGGGTCTTCTGTTTGTACTCTGTAACACAACTGTTATTCAGGATCCATTGATTGCCTTAACTCATATGTGCAGGAATCTTAAAGATGAGATTTGATTTATGTGCAGAAGGCTGTGCCTACACAGAGTTGCTTTATTCATTCAACAAACAAGAACTAATGTAGAACTAATCTCCACTCAGTTTTTTTTTCCTTTAACAGATTATTTTTAAGTGAGTATGTGCAAGAATAACTTTAAAATGCTGCACTTTGGTTACTAGAAATGTTTAAAGTTCTATGCACACTTTCTTTTTAAATTGAAATGTATATAATTAACAATCTATGTCTAATTAGCGAATTAGTAACAAATAGTTAAGTCTCCAAATTCTCACTACCATCCATTGATAAACAGAGCATGCCACAGGTAATCACTAAACTACACGAACATACATGTACCTCAAAAGTGTATTTTTAATTCAGGAATTACCACCACGAGCAGAGACTTATTTCTTTCCACAGTATCTCTCTTTTTGTGCTGTGACCTCATTTCTTTAGGACCATCAAATCATTGGGTGAGTTTCTCAGCATACCCAACGCAGGGGGAAAACAGCATTTATGATCCGTCTGAAAGAGACGTTTAGCATAAAGGGGAATCCCCAGGACAAATTAAGCCTCTGCAGCTGCACGCACCTCAAAGGCCACCTTGAGGCTGTTCTAAATGGAGGCACAATTCCCAGTCCTTCCAAGAGCAGGAAATTGCATGGATGGTCTGTGCTAGAAGCATCCATCTATGTTAGAAGCAGCACTGGGGCAGATAAGGATCTGGTCCATTGGATCTATATTAAAGCACATACGTTTAATTCCACTGACAATCAGTAAATGCCTATTACTGCTAGATAAGAGGTGGAAGATGGTATTAGTTACAGAAAACTAAACTAGTCTTTTAAGCCAGTAGCAATATGTGGAACTTGTCAAAATATTCAATGGGTTGAGTTGATAGAGTGCATCTGTAATTTAACTAATAAAAATTAGTCTCCCAAAGGCTCTCTTTCCCATGGTTAAAATACTACTACTTTCCGGACTGTTAAAATATTAAGTCATTTATTTCAGCCCCCGGGGCTTTTGTTATATTTTACTCAGCATATTCCCTGGAACAAATCTTAGCAGGGGTTCTGAATTCTGTATGCAGAAAAAAGAGTAGTTATCCAAGATAAGCATATCACACTATCTAAATTACAGTGCCAGGTACACAGCTTCTTTAGCTTACCTCAGAAATACAGCCACTGTTTGGCAATTCAGTGATTTATGTTCTTGTAGGCTTTGTGTGAAACAAAAGTGAGATGTCTAGACTAGAGGGAACTTTATCATCAGAAGTTTTTGTCGGCCAGACCACCAAACTGAATCATAAGAGAGATATGCTCGGTCAGCAGAGAGCAGCCAGACTGTCCAGCCACTCTATCGGCAAAATGGCCAACCAGAGGCACAGCAGACAGGGCTGCCTGGTGTCCAGGAAGCCCTTTCAGTTAACAGAAGGGCACCCAGAACATCCAGACCAGCTTTTTGTCAACAGATCTCTGTTGATGGAGGCCTTCCTCCTTGTGGCGAGCAGGGTACAGCTGTTGACAAAAGTGCTGTGTTCTGTTGAATTGCTGTCAACAGGAAGCCCTTGAGAAGTTGGATACTCCATAGGTTTTGTCGACAAAATGGCTGTTATGTTGACAAAACCCTCTAGTCTACATATGGGCAGATTTGCACAAATGACAACGAAGTGCAACAAATAAAGCCATTTTAAAAACCAGTGTTGGAAGAAGTCTAGATATTCTATACTGTAGTATTTCTCTAGTATTACACTTTTGTGACTTGTAACAAACCAGAATGAGTTATGTTTTTGCAACATGGTAGTTGGTCCCTAAAATGAAACTGGGCTCATCTCTTGTGTTCCAGTTAAGTGTATCCTAGTTTGATGTAGTGAGGTGGGTTGGGCTGGCCCCAGAAAGTTATAAATGAGAGTTTAGAACCCAGGACACTGACAGGGTGTTCAACAGGTACAAATAGTCCTGAGAATAAGGAATGCTCAGAGGAAGAGTTGCCCCTGAAGGAGAGAGCAGTGAGAGTTCCCTGATTGAGCCATGGAGCCAGATCAATGCTGGTGAAGGCAAAAGGTAGGGAAACCATCAGAAGATCACCTACAAGCTTCTCAAAACCCAACAGTAATGATCAGAATGGCACAGGGAGGGCTGTGCTTCAGTAGTGTGAAAAGGCTCCTTCATTCATATCCCCATGCATTTAGTTCACCCATTTAGCAAACATCAGGCACCAACCCTATAGATTGCATGGGGCATGGGTCACTTGCAAGCTTAAGCTAGTGTAAACAGTGGATTCTCTGAAATCATGACTTCAATAACTCAGCCAGAGGTTATGCGTTTATTAACAGACTTGGTCTAGGAGGTCCTGTGGCCTGCAACATGCAGGTCAAACTAGACGATCATAATGGTCCCTGCTGGCCTTAAAATCTGAGTCTGTAATAAAATACACAAGATATGCCATATGGACAAGTTTGAAATTAGAAAATTCAACTGCTTTATTTCTCTAACTTTTGTATGGAGGATATTGCTTTTTGCATGTAACGTGAATGTTGTTATACTTTTAGAAAGTATACAGAAGAAAATAAAGTCATATAGAATATTTTATTTTCACAATTTATAACATAGCCAATGGTAGCATAAAATGTCAGAACGATCACTACCGCATGGAATATTCCTGTGACTGCTAATAGGAAAAAGTTTACAAAAGAGATATTGTTTCCATATATGTTTATTAAAAAGTTCTGGTAACAATGTAACTGGCAACAATATCTCTTTGTTTTCACGTACGGCTTTATTCCTGACTATTTTTACATTGGGTGGGGGGCTTTGGTTTTACTATAAACATTGATAAAGTACAGGTAAGTTTACTCCTAATGAATTACTGGTTACAAGCAATTGCTTATTTGAGCATATAAAAGTGTTATAATCCTAGTTTTTAACTAACTGAAAACATTCATAAAATAATATATGGTTGTAAATTCTTTTCAAAGTAGAAAAATGAAGCAGTTCATAAATTCCACTGGGCTTTTTTGAGTTTTTACATAAAGAAAATTCAAAAGGACAATGAGCTCAAGACTTTAATATGTTCTTTTCAGGAGGAATAAGTGATGGCGTTCTATGCTCAACACCAGAAAACCGGAAAGGAAAGGACCTCCTCAAAATTCCTTATGAGATGTATGGAGCATGTCCTCCTACAGCTGCTCATGTTCATCTGGCTAATACTGATCACCATAACTCTGAGTATAGAAGTTCTCAGAAGATGGCTCATCACAATGAAAATGGAGAGAGTAGCCATTCAGACTGTGAACCTAAACCAAAGCCAAGGCCAGTTAGTTTGCGTCATGCAATTGCCACTGTAGTAATCACTGGAGTTGTCTGTGGAATTGTGTGTCTAATGATGTTGGCAGCTGCTGTGTATGGTTGCACCTATGCTGCAATTACTGCTAAATACCACAGAGAACACTTGGCCCCAGAAACAGAACAGGGGAGTCCTGAGGAAAAAGAGCCATTTGATAGTTCCTTGGCTTAAGTTTTTTTTTTGGTTTTTTGTTTCAGTCATATAAGAGTCCTCATTTCAGTCAGAAGCTTAGTGTCAAGTAAGATTGATGTACTTATTACTCCTGTGTTTTGCTTTTTCACATTAAACATGTTCCTGTAAAATAGAAACTCATTCCTGGGAAGACATTTTTGAAGAGAGGTTAAACTGATTAAATAAATATCTTATTTATTTTTTGTGCAGGCATACATTCTGAAGTATTACCTGACTATGGCTATGTCTACCTGCCCCCTTCTTCGAAGGGGGCATGGTAATAAGGCTGTTGGGAGATTACTAATGAAGTGCTGTGATGCATATGCAGCACTTCATTAGGCTAATTCTTCCCCAGGGAAACTTCGAAGTGTCAAATTCTGAAGTGCCAGCATGCGTGTAGCTGGGGGCACTTCAAAGTGCCTTTACTCCAGGCTTCATTAGTAATCTCCCATCAGTCTGATTACCATGCCCCCTTGGAAGAAAGGGGAAAGCGTCGATGCAGCCTACGTGAGTTTGAGGTTAATTAGTTCTTCACAGAACCACTTGCAAATATTCTGCACAACAATAAATAGTCCCTTTTATAACATTAGTACAATACATGGCAATAACTGACAGTCACTAGCTATCACCAATGAGATTTCTGGAATGGAAAATTCAGAACAATTTTTAAGTGGCTTAATAAATCTTACTTAATGCATACCTAATGAACATAAAACAGAACAGTAACCTTTACGTACCCATCATAATAGATAATAGTAGAACTGGCCAAAATGTTCACTGAAAGTAACTGACCCAACAACTTTTCTAAAAAAAGTAATTTGCAGACATATTTTTCCACTTTTCAACCTGCTTGACTAGGTAAAACATTTTAAAGTGGCATCCACGATGTATCTCATGAGATGGAAAAATCCATAATTAGCTACAGCAATTCAGTTATAGGCCATGTTTAAAGGCAAACATTTTTCTCTTACTTGGGGAACAGTAAACAGGAATGGAGAGCATGGGGAAGATTGAAGAGGACGAGAAAGAGAAAGAGAAATGGTTAACATGCCTGTATTATAGCATTTAAGGATTTGAGAAACGGCCTTGATAGAAGAAAAAACAAACTATAGACATGCAAGCTACCCTTTATTCCTCATCAAAATATTAATACACGTAACTACCACCTCTCTGTTCTGATTATCTTAATTCATAAAACTTCCATTTGGCAACACTTGTCACAGGAATAAAATAATGGATTTGATACTGAAATCAGTACATTTGTGTGTTTGTATACTGTTATTCTTTCTCTTATGGATGGTTAGATTCCCAAGAAGGTGCAGTCTAGCCGAGTGTTCCAGTAGCAGTAAGTTTGCTATCGGCAGAGTTGCAGCCACAAAATTCTCAAAACCAGAAAGTCAGAAGGGAAAGGATATTCTTAAACTGAAAAAGCATTTTTCAAATAAAATATTTGACTAGGGAGTTCACTGCATCATTTAAATCTAGTTCTAGATTATTATAATATGTATGTCTAAATTTCCTACCCTGGATGTTATTTTCAGAATTAGCATTTTGCAACAAAAAAGGCATTTTATCTTAGCCAGGGTAGTGATGCAAGGATATTGACTGGAATTCTATTATCAGTGCATTAAATAAAAAGCCTGAGTGCCAAATCAAAGTCAAAGGACTTCTACCTGTGGGAATTACAAGAGAACTGAGGAACACACACACACACACACACACACCCAAAATTTAGGGCCCCAGGGAATCATGCAATTAGATGGCAGGTGCATAGCTGAAAAATTTTGAAGCTTTAATTGACTTCAGTGAAACTAGGATTCACTAACAGTGATTCCAGAACCTAAGACTCACCAATGGCATTAAGTACAAATATGCTGAAATTATCCTGCAAAAGGAGACTCAACATTCCTGGTATTTCTAAGTTAAAAAAGAAATAGAACCTCTGAAATGCTCATCCCTCAAAAAAAATCAAACCAACCTACCAAAACCTGTCAGACCTTCTTCCTAAAGAAGCAAAAAAAAAAAGTTGTATTTAAGCTGCTTTTGGCATTTTCATGGGTACTTAACGCCTTAAGTCCGTGTGAAATTCTGCCACAAAGACAGATAATTCTTACTTCCATTATTACATTCCTTTGTGTGACTAGAATAGGCCAATTCATCTTAAATATGTCACATACATTTTAAAAGGCTATATGTTAAAAATGCAGAAACATCTCATTATTCTTTGATAAAATTTTATAGATTTATAAATTCAGCCCATGGTTGCTACAAACAGCCATTTAAGATGAAAATGTTTACTAATATTTCAAATGTCAGCAGACTTTCAGAGGAAAAATACAGAGCCAATCATTTAACTTAACAAATGCAAACTTATAATTTTGCAATAAGAAAAATGTAATGTTTAACTGCAAAAATAAATTTCAGATGAAAGACACAATTTGCTGAGTATTCTGTGAGAACCACAAATTATCTTTCACAACCACTGCAGTTCATAAGGAATAATTTTCAAACGCCTTACAGAATATTTTTAGCTGCTCATTTTGTTCTGCTGAACCCAAGGTTTCCCTACAAAATACCTTTATTTGTAAAGCTATGGACATCTGCTGCTGCAATGAGCTATTTGCACAGATTTATTCTGCCAATAAAGGTAAGTGATTAACTGTTTCAACAATGCAACGCAGAGCACTTCTGCAAACATAGTGGTTTACCCCCTAACTCTGGAAGAGCCCCTTTTCCTCAAAACATCAGGAGAGCTTGCTCAATGTCTGCCATTTAGAAAGACAGCTAAAAAATGGACTGTACTATTCTTATCAGTCAAACAGGGATCAGCTTGTCACTTTGTTTTCAGAATCAATATATGGAAAATTAAGATGAAGACTGTGGTCCTTCTTGCAGATTTTGTTCCAAATTTAGAATAGGAGACAACGTTTTGGGCGTAAGGGCACTTTGAAGGTACGCAAACATTTTAAAGTGCCCGCAGCTACGTGGCTTGGCAGTGCTTTGAAGTTTGCAACTTCAAAGTTCATGTGGCGAGAATTAGACTAATGAGGCGCTGCATATGAAGTGCAGCACCTCATTGCTATTCCCCGACCTGGCTCCTTTACATGCCACCTTCGAAGGAGGGGGCTAGTGTAGACAAGCCCCTTGGGTTTCAAAAAAGGAAGCTTAATTGCATTATACACAGGGTATATTTGTATGATTAACAACATAAGACACTAAAGTTTGCCTAATAATAATCTATTAGCTGTGAACCAGGTGACAAAAGTTCAGTTTAGATCAGCATTAAAAAAGTATGCTGATTTGAACCTTTTTGGTATGCAAAACAGGGCTTGAAAGGTCATTCACAAAAGAACCTTGGTACTCTGGTTTTCTGTTACCTGAAATATGACAGCATGCTCCCCTGGTAAGGCAGCCATCAACATTAATCACCTGGACGTAGGATGGATCTTATGGATCGACCTCATGATAATCATGGAAGGGACAGATAAGTTTGCTGACAGCAGAGTACACGACAAGAGTATGCTGGCAATAGAGGTCAACTCTATGGCTGCATCTTCACTAGCAAGAAAAAAAAGTGCCTTTTCCGAAAGAACGTATGAAGTGTCTACACACAAAATGTGCTCTTTCAACCTGAAATTGGAAGAATGCAGCACTTTTTCTGGCGGCCCTCTTCCTCTCCCAGATGAGGAAGAGTCCCTTTTTCCAAAGGATTCTTTTGGAAAAAAACATGTGTCTCTGCTCTGTGGACCCTTCTTTTGAAAGAACAGTCCTCATGGTGCTGGACTTTTCGATCCCTGGCCTATTCTTTTGAAAGAGCAGGGGTTGTGTGGACTCTCTTTATCGAAAAAGTAGATTGATTTCTCTGCTTTTTTGTGTGTGAATGCAGTCTTTCAAAAGAAGTTTTTTTTTGGAATCTCTCTTTTGGAAGAACATCTTCCGAAGGATCTCTGTAGTGTAGCCATAGCCTGTATGATTAGAAGGGGATCCACAGATTTGGTGCCATAGTTTCCATAGGTTTCCTGCCTTTGTGGATACTGCAAACTGAATTTCTTCCACAGGACTTCCACTCCTGCTTCAGGGAAGGAAGAAAAATTTGCAAATCCTCTGAAATTTTGGAAATAAATGATGTTCCTTGAAAATGGCTAAAACTAGCTAATCCAATCTGAAGAAGCAGGTTGTACCGAAGAAAGCTCATCACCTAATAAGTAAATAAAAACAAAAAAGCAGTCAAGTAGCACTTTAAAGACTAACAAAATAATTTATTAGATGAGCTTTCGTGGGACAGACCCACTTCTTCAGACCATAGCCATACCAGAACAGACTAAAAATTTAAGGCCCAGAGAACCAAAAACAGAAATCAAGGTGGACAAATCAGAAAAAAAAAATATCACGGTGAGCAAATCAGAGAGTAGAGAGGCAGAAGTTGGGGGTGGGGGGAGTCAAGAATTAGATTAAGCCAAGTATGCAAACGAGCCCCTATAGTGACTCAGAAAATTCCAATCTCAGTTCAAACCATGTGTTAATGTGTTGAATTTGAATACGTGTTAGTCTTTAAGGTGCTACAGGATTGATATTTTTATGTAGCTAATCTACATTTTTAATTGAAAATGGATTTATTTGTAATCCATATAATGATAGAGAAACAAATAACAAATTACTTAAAAATTCAAACAAACGTAGCATTGTCTCCGTTTCAGAAAACCAGTCCAGATTTTGTGCCATGTAATACAATTGAGGAATTATTTGGTTGGCAGCAATGTCTTTTGGCAAAACACCCCCAGAATCTGCTAGTAGAGTGCACTGGTAGACCCACATATCTGCTAACCTTTCCCATTTAGCTACAATTAGCAGAATCCTCTTTGAAGTCTACTATAGATATCAGCATACAGATCTACCGTACCTGTGCAGCACACACATTCAGAAGATGCATACCATAGAATGAAACAAAGGATTAGTAAGATGTGGCACTTCTGCTCACAAATTACGATTACATTAACAGAGGAATATCCTCCCCAAGAACCGTGGTATCATGTAAAAGTACCATTTGTAAATGAACTGGGAATGTGCACATGTGAATGCCCCGAACACAGAATGCACATTCTGCTTTCTACTGAAGCCATTACTGTACATCTCAATATTGTATTTATAAATTAGAAGAGAATATGCAAAATATATTAGACCCAATGGAAAAACATAAAACTAACTGTGTTTTCCACTAAAACATGCAGGGACAATGCAAGGGACTTCCTAAGCATTATTGCTGATTAGACTATTCAGTAGTTTACAACTGAAGTAAAAATCATTGCCCTGACTGATAAGGAAAGCATACATCTTAGAAAACCAAGAATCTCTGGATGGTTCAGCGTAATGGAATGACCGTTTCCCACTAAACACTAAAGCTGCATCAACACAGCATTCTCCTTTTGGAGGTGGAATACAAATGAACGAGATCAAAAACACAAATGAAACACTGATTTACAAATCTTGCATTTCATTTGCACAATCTCAGGCAATCATGTTTCTGGAAGAGACTTTTCCAAAAGCAAAACCAGTCATGTAGATAGGGTTCCTTTGGGGGGAAAAAACCCCAAAATTGTTTTTGAAACAACCCTTATTCCTCACTCATTTCAGGAATAAGGGTTCTTTCAAAGCACTTTTATTTTCCTGAAGGAACCCCATCTATACAACTCTTTTTGCTTTCAGAAAAGTCACTTCTAGAAATGCAATAATATGAGATTATGCAAATGAAGTGCAAGATTTGTAAATCAGTCCTTCATTTGCATTTTTGATCTCCCTCATTTGCATTCCTCTTCTGAAAGGGGAATGATGTGTCAATGTACCCTATTATTAAGGCTGCCGACAGATATTTCTAGTGTAGATGTAGCCATTGAGAGTACTTTTGATAGACAGTGTAACAGGTTGAATCATAGAAGTCCCCTTGGGATTGTCCTCTGGTGTCCTGATCATGATGCCACTGACACCCATCTCCTTGTTCATTGGGGCTCCTCACCACCCTGTCCTGCTGGGACAGATCTTCTTGTCTACCCAAGACAAGGCACAGTGTTGGGGTTACTATCACACTGCATAGCAACATAGACACTGAACCAGCTCAGATCTGGGAGGGCTCTGCAATCAGGAAACCAAACCCCTAATGAGATCAAAATCCCACACAAATCCATCTCACTTTGTGTAAAGTTATTACACAGAGAAAGTTCATTTTGACTGCCCAATTTATCAATGAGAGATATGCACAGTGGCTGCTCCTGTCCCAGATAACAATTATTTACACTAGGCTTGTTAATAAATAAAAGTGAGTATATTAAGAATAAAAAGTAGGATTTAAATGGTTGCAAGTGAAAATAATCAGATCAAAATAAGTTATAAATTAAAATGAACAAAAAACACTTACTACTTTTAATCCACTAAGAAACTTGTTACATGTAAATTCTTACCCTAACCAACTTATCTTATCTTCGGTAAAAAGCTTCAAGTCAGAGTTGATCTCTACTCTGGCCTGGGTCTACAGCTTCTTCAATATTCTTTGAAACTCACTGGTCCATCCAAAGAGGATACAAAGGCCAGCTACAGACAAAGGTCTGATGGATTCCCATTGCTTAGACAGACTTTCCTCCATTGAAAAATACCAGGTCTAAGATTGATTCCAGTAGCAGGTAGCATTGTCACATGTCTGACTAGGACCAATCACAGTTCGAGCTTATAGGACAAACACGACCCTTCACATGTCATTGATTTGAGTACTGAATCATTAAGTTTCCAAGCATCAGTAATGTCCCTCATTAGCACATTTAGGAATATAAAGAGATCCACACTTCATATTTATAACTTCACATACAAGAATGATACCTGCACAAAAACAACAAACACATATTCTGCATACTGTAAGATTAAAATTGATAGTTACATGTGGCATTTTGTTAAAGCATATTTGAGTTATGACTATTCATATTCATAAGCCAATTTTCATAAAGATGGGAGTGTGACAGATGGAGCTATTCTTTTTAAGTGCTCTGCTTTGATGTAGTCACATTCAAAGTAGCAGCAGGTAAAACACTGGGTAACCTTAATGGTACGCAATAGTTTAGAAATAACTCAGAATAATATTTTAACTTAATATATACTGCAATGTAGTAAAGGAAACATTTGATTATCAGGGAGGCATTTACAGTACACTTATTTCTTAAAGGTAATTGGTATTTACACCATGTTAACTCTTTGAAGGTAATGGCTTGATTTTCAAGATTCACATTTGTAAAAGTTCATGCTTAGGTTTCATTTGCAAAACTCCCAAAGCATATGGTTACAGGCACATGCACATTTCACTCTCTGCACAAACTTTTACAAAAACTGAATCTAAAGCTTTAGAATGTCATTGACTAAGTCTACAGTACTAATTCTTAAACAACTACAAATCCTGAGATAACTGACTGAAGAACAGGATTTTTCACAACGCTAATAATAATGGCTAGGTAAATACTAAAAGGTAATCTGGAATATTCCCATATGACAACACAGTCAAACCTCACCTAGCTGAAACTTGGTCAATCAAGAATCTTAGAGTATCTTGGGCAGTTCACATGTTTACAGAGTTTGATTTCAATGCATAAGTCTTCATGTGCCAATTTAGGCATGAAGACCTGAACGTAGGAGTCTGAATACACATGACCAGAATTACTAGCAAATAGTCCAGAAAATACTTTAAAACCTTATTTTTAAACACATAGCAATAATTGATTTCCTTAATTCTATTAAAACACGTACATGAAATCTGCCATGAAATCTTTCACCTGAGAATTTATTTCTGTCACCACCACTATATAGCAGTGGACAATAATAATAAGCATTTATAAAAACAAATATCAGGCAATATGATTTTTCCTTGTGCAGCACTGAAACTAAAGAATAACGTTTCTCATTTCTCAAAACTTTAGCCTATTTTTATTCATGTGACAAGGAATGCTGAGCAACCCAACACTCACTGTGTCCTTGTGCTCTGACACCAACTATTATGGAGTTAAATGCACCTGCTAAATGTGGCTTGTTATTATGTGATCTGTGAATGACAGATTCCTTGAAACTTTATATACCAAATACCCATAGAAAGCTAATGTACTATGTAACAAAATTAATCAGAGTAACATCAGTTTAAAAGCATCTGTCCTTCTCTTTTTAACTTTGCCTATTTATAGGAGGAAAATAATTGCAGCTTCTAAAGATTTAGGGCAGATTGTGTCATCCTTACAGAAGCCGAGTCATAACTTGCTGCATCAATAGTGCAACAGCTCCATTGTCAACAAAAACCATAATTAACATCCACTTTTCCCTGCTCTTGCTAAAATAAAAACAACAACTCCTCCCCCCCACACACACACCACCTCCCCGCTGCCCCTGTTGGCCTTTCTACACTGGTAATTTAAAAACCAGCTTTTAAAATCTAAATGCAATATAGAAATCACAGAGGGAACATAATGTAGAACACTAAGACATAGCTCTTCTGAACATAACTGCATTGTAACTATACCCCATATACACATTTTTCAGGTTTATTATTCATAAATCTGCTGCAAATATATTAAGCTTTCAGAGTGTACCGAAACAAAACAAATACACCTGCATGTTTATAAATGCCTGCACTCATGCCCCAATTCTAATTTGAATTCATGTGAGTTGCTAACGTAATTGTATGTCACTTGGAGAGGGGAGAATTTAAAAGCAGCTCATGGTTTACTCCAGTCAAGTAAATGTATTCCACTGGTATCTGACAGAGGGTATACAGATGGTAAAGCAGCAGCAATACACACATTCTACAACATTGCCAACCATTGTATCTCTATAAACACATTGATTGAAGATCTCCAGTCATCATTATTGGATTATGCATCCTCCATTTGGAATAAGCATTTCTGTTAGCACAGACCCAGAGAAGTTAGCATGGAGCAGGGATGCTCTGCTACAAACAACAAAAACAAAAAGAGGAAAATATAAACCGAAGAGGAGATTGCATAGATGGTAGCAGGAATTTTATTTCTCCCTTGTGATCAGATTTAAAAGAGGTTCTTGTTTACTATGCATATACAAATATATTTTGTTTATAAAAAGAAGTCTTCTATTTTAGGATATTCCACAAAGGAAAATGTTCAGGTGCTGCTTTATATTCAGCTAATACCTCTGTGGTGAACACAGGATTTTACACCAAAGGGGTATTTTAGTCACCAATGTGCTGTAACTCATTGGCCGTGTCTACACTAGCCCCAGACTTCGAAATGACCACGCAAATGGCCATTTCGAAGTTTACTAATGAAGCGCTGAATGCATATTCAGCCCTTCATTAGCATGCGGGCGGCCACAGCACTTCGAAATTGACGCACCTCGCCGTCGCACGGCTCGTCTCGACGGGGCTACTTTTCGAAAGGACCCTGCCTACTTCGAAGTCCCCTCATTCCCATCAGCTGATGGGAATAAGGGGACTTCAAAGTAGGCGGGGTCCTTTCGAAAAGGAGCCCTGCTGGGACGAGCCGCACCAATTTCGAAGTGCCGTGGCCGCCCGCATGCTAATGAAGCGCTGAATATGCATTTCAGCGCTTCATTAGTAAACTTCGAAATGGCCATTTGCATGGCCATTTCAAAGTTTGGGGCTAGTGTAGACGTAGCCATTGACAATGAGAATCAGGAATATATATTTCATGTAGTCGGAAGTGGGGTTTTGGCAGAATTGCAAATTTAGAAATAAGTAATTTTGAAAATGATTAGAACCCCAAGTTCCATTTTTAAGTGATTTAGAACCTGATTTAGGACCAAATTTTTAAAAGTATCCAGGTATTGCTCCACTCTTTGCAATGATACCAAACTGATTTGGGAGTCAAAGTCTCACTGAAATTCAATGGGACTGAGGAAATTAAGTCTCTTTTGAAAATGAAATGAAACAGAAACAGATGAGTGTTACAACACTCTTGTAACACTGCCTAAATACCTTGACAAATCTGGACCTTAGGCACTTGGAGAGTTTAAGTCTCAGAAGTGCTTTTGAACACATTACTCAGAATCTTTTGTAGATCTCTGACTAAGTAAGCTGTTCAGTGAAACCGCAACTTCCAGCTCCCGCCACTTCTCCACTTCCCATCTGTTTGTTTATTTTTACAATAACCAGAAGAACCAATAACTATATTGGATACAGGGTACTTGTATTGTAACTTATTCCCTGGGAAAAATGGAATTGATAATATTCATTCTGTTTCCAACTAATGAAGAAACCAGTTATACACAACGCTTCACTATCGTTCATAAGTATGATAAAAAAGTTAATTACATCTGCAGCATTATCCAGTTTGACATTTTTGCCTAAGTTAATAGTTTTCAGATGTTTTTGAAAGAGATTGATGAGATTATAATCAAGATTTTCTATTACGTTGTGAGGGAAGACAACAAGTTGTGTGTATTCTCATCAACTTGGGGAAGAAGGGCACTTTTTCTGTGACACTGTAGAATCTATTTGATGAGAGGGGATAGGCTGAGTTTCAGGAAGTGGCTCAGAGATATTCCATTATTTAAGATGGCATACTCTTACTTTTCAGGGATTGTGTGCTGGGGATAAGCTTCACTTAACCCATTTGAATCCCATTTAAACTATTTTTTGTGTAATTTCCTAATATGATAAATATATGGTGGTTTGGAGTAGGTAAGGATGTTCTCCTAACTTTCCATCAAGTGGGACAGGGATAGAGAGCCAAAGGGACAGATATGGGCAGGGTGGCCGAACTGTGTTTATGTGGAGGGTGTGGGGGGTGGAGTGGGAGGGAAACTGGTTTTAATTTCTATCCTCTCCAATACCAGTTCAGTGACTTTTGCATTCTCGTGGTGAGTTCAATTTGCGTATGGCCACATTTGTTTCTCTAGGCCAACCACAGCTCCTCAGAGTGGAGGAGCCTCCATCAAAGCTACAGCGTGTATAGTAGAATCCAGAAATCACACTAACACACAAAAGTAATCTCACCTGGGAATCCCAGATGCTGGTCTTTGACTGAGGGTAGGTTTACTGCACAGAGAGAAGCCCTCTCTCCAAGAGCACTGCATTACTTTAATTCTGCTAGAAGCAAGAACCAAGAGGCCTAGAGGCAACCTCACATTGAAAAACAAGTATAGTTCTCAAATAGACTGCACATCAGTTGACTCGGGCATCCAGATTATGGGGAGAGAAAGAAGGCGGAACTCTCAGCTCTTCAGAACACTATTGCTTATATCTGAATGCACTTCATAGTCCTTAATACCTTATACCCCTTGCTTAAAAGGCAGTGAAAAACCAATCACCCCCTTTACAAAAGAGGTAGTTTAAAGTATTCATAAGTCACTACCAGCAGAGCTGGGAACAGAGCATAGGTCTTTAATATGGCAACCCCAACCTTTCAAATAAGTGACAATGCCTCTCAGAAAGAACCTGGCAAATCTGTGTCCTTGGGTACACTGGTTGTAACCACTCGATTATACTCTTATTCCAAAGATGGGAATAAAATTGTGTAGTCTGACCCATAAATCACTCTAGTGCTGTGTTACTCACTTGCAAAGTGAGTATTTCTTTCCCCTTTAGAGGCTGCTCCACAGAAAAGAGGTTATTTCTGATGCTTTAGTGGAAGAGGTTTGGGCTTAGGATATAAAGAAGCTGGATTGAAATGCTGCTAATGAATCATGTAATTTTCTCGGTTTATTCTTTTCTCTTGTTAAAAGAAACTGGCATATTAATTGATAGTATGAAAATATTGTTGAAACAGGATTTATAGCGGAAAACCATTTAAGCTGGTAATAATGGTGCAACATGCAACAAAGTACACGATGTTCCAGTTTTCATCTATTTTCCACATACTTTCCTGTCCCACACTGGCAGACTTGAAGGTTGTGAAACAAAGCAGCAGAAATGACCTAGCAAAATGGGTGCCAGATTCTAGGAAGAAGCCTGTGCTTTCAGCTGCCAGAAATGGTACCTATCTTTACAAGGAACACCTCCTTCAATAGTATAGTAGTGGTCACCTTTACTTAGATTTTCAACACTATTCATTACTCCATCGGATCTGTTGTAAATGATGGGAAATATTGGCTATTTAAGATACAGGAAAATTGTGACTAGAATGGTAAAGATAGGAAACAAACAATTGTTGATAACTTTGCTTCACTTACAACCTAATTTTCTAAATTGTGGATATGAAGGAAGCTGGGAATGAAGTTTATATTTATTGAATGTGTGGGTGATAACACACCAGATAGTTGTAAGTAAAGGAATTCTGAAAAATTTCAGGTACCAGAGAAAAATTTCTATAAAAGAACCAATTTTTAAATGAATTTGAACTTATGCCAAATAAGTACAACTGAAAATACCTAGAAATTCCAATTTTTAACCCAGAGATTATGCTTTTTAAATTGGGTGAAGGTTCATTTTTATTCTTCAGACAAAACTAAGATTTTTAATCTTCACATTAAACGAAAAAAACTAACCCTATACAGAAGCACCACTGTTGTACTAATGCACCCATCACCAATGTGTTTGGATACTCTCCAACCTTTTAGTATAATTCTGTTTTCTTTGTGAACCCTAAAATTCTGTTGACTGCGAGGCAAGTCTGACAGTACAGAGGGCCACCAATAACTTCATAGGTCAGAAAAACAAGTTAACTTTGAGTTCCTTTCTTTTCTCTTTTTACAAATGCACAGGTGAGGATCGGGAGAAAGGGAAAATGACTGTGGGGAGGCAGAGTTCATCACCTAATTCACAGATATTAATGACCAAAGGAACCATTATGATGACCACCTATTTTGCCCTTCATCATAAAATCAGCTGTAGGATCTTTATCTGTGGCTGAACTAAAGCTTATCTTCAAAGAAAAAAAAAGACCAATTTGATTTTAATATTTCAACTAATAGAGAATCTATCATAACCACTGGTATATCTTTCCAATAGTTACTTAACCTCATTGTTAAAAATTGCTAGTCTGAATTTGTTTGACTTCAACTTTTCAGAGATTCAATCTTGTTGGTAGACTGAAGAGCTCTCTAACACCAAATTTCTGTTTCCCATATAGGTGCTTTTAGACAGTCACCAAGTCACTCTTTAGCCTTTTCTTTGATCAGTTGAACAGATTGCATTCCCAGAGTCTCTTACTGCTGGTGTGTTTTCCAAATTTAGAAGAATGTGTTGAATCTTACTATATAACTATATATTTACTTAAGATAAGTCATTCTGGTTTAGAACTAAGAAGATTTGCTCTTATGAGTACTGAAAAATCTTTACTGATTGCTCTGATGTTATTAGTTCCAGGTCAACCTAGCAGTTTACAAAGGGAATTGGGCACCCAATGAATACAGACTCAAACTCTTAAGGAGAGGAGGCCTGCAAAGACCTAGACTTCAAGACATTCAATTGAGCTTAAGGAATATTTTCTACTGATTTTTTTTCCTGCATGAAATTTTCATTAAGTCACAACAGTCTGAGCAAGTAAGGAATTCACATACTGCTTTCATATAGGAATAAACAAAGAATTTTACCTGCAACCACTGGAGATTTTCTGTCATCTAAAAGTTGAATGGCAGTACTAGCTGTTACCACATTACTTTTGTTTGCTGTTTCTGCAAAGTGTAAAAAAGTCATTCAAATCAGAACATATCGCAGCACAAGCAAGTTTGGTTGTAGATTTTTAGTTTGAAAAAATTATCAAACATTTATATGAATTTAATGATCCAAAAAGTGCTGATTTGACATTCAATTACAGCCTGTATTTATGCACAAAAGAGGTACAGCACAGGTAGCACAACATCAAAATTTCCCACAATACCTAATTACAGGGTTGGTGAGCTTGCTGAATACTTTAGAGCAGATTTCAGAAAATTCAGTTCAAATACCTTGCCTGAATACAACATCATATCCAGTTTTATGCTTATTGAAGATATGACATAGTTACAGACCTGTACTAAATGGGATTGAGTAAACAAAGCTGCCAGGTATCTGCTCGGCGGCTCTTCTGTACCAGAGTGGAAAATGATCAGCATTAAAATTATTCTCTTTGTCTTCAGCTGTCAGGAAGTCTCTTGAAACAGAAGAAAGAGGACAATATTTGCTGCTTCTCGTATATCACAAAAACATGTCAAGCTTGAAAGCCAAAACAAAACAGTGTCTTAGTCTTTGGGAAGGAAAATGGACTTCTCTTTTGGGCTCTTTTTTGTCATTTTTGCAGTAAAATAATTAACTGTATCACTGAATAATTCTTGATATACTTGTAGTATCTTCTCACACAATAACTTGGGTCATAACCATGCTATGTACAAATTGAAAAGAGTGAGCAAAGGGGTAAAGAACTCAGCCAAAGAAGTAGCACTGTAGCAAATTGTACTATTGTAGCAATTTTAAAAGATGCCTTTTTCTTTCTAGCAACTTGCTGAAATCATGTTTTACTTTTTAAACAACTGTGTGTGGTGGTGGAAGTGTTGCAGTAAGTGAGAACAATTGTTTTAAGCAATCACCTTTCAAGTCTTGACTTGGCCAACATGATTAATACCTTTCCTTCCTGAGAAAAATATAGTAAGGAGTGAAAAATGAAGTTGGATATATTCTTCCCTAAAACGGATATCAGGGAAAGTTTCCCGAGGTGGAAGAGAGCAGTCATATGAGGGGAAAAAATGCAACAGTCTTCTCCATGCTCCTTACTTTCAGTCTGTTGGATGAGGACAAGCGCAGCACAAGTTGCAAAGCCACCGATTCCAGCTAACACATCTCCCTCTCAACAACAATGCTGTGTATTCAGGCTAATACCATGCAGAAAATCCTTAGTTATGGTAAATATAAGAAGTGGCTACCATGCACAAAGCACATGAGTGCATATCTGGCATTTGCATCACATAGAGCCTCTTGTAATAAGTTACGCTCACAAGAGGAATTTTGTTTTAGAGGACTCATTTTAAGAAACACATACTTCCAAAAATTCCTGTTAACATTTTATGGTACTGAAATCAGTATATTCCACACATATTTGCACTTGCATACAGCAATTCCTTAGAAATGGGTCCTTAAAAGATAGGCAAAGGTATATTAGGGAGATCAAAATGATTGCCTTCTTTTTTAAAAGCTTTTCGCAGAATAACGAGTCAGCTTTTTCATGCATTTCCAACTTTGCCTTTGCTGTTTAATGGCTACTACAGCTAACTGATGGCTGACCTATGTAACTTTGTTCTCACCCACAATTATTTCCAATTTGGTGACAACATATACCTCCAGATTAGTGGCACTGCTGTGGGCACCCGCATGGCCCCACGGTACGCTAACATTTTTACGGCTGACTTAGAACAATGATTCCTTAGCTCTCATCCCATTACCCCTCCTTTATTTATGCTACAGTGATGACATCTTTATCATTTGGACGCACAGTAAAGACTCTGGAAGAATTTCACAGAGATTTTAACAATCAGCATCCTACCATCAACCTCAGACTTGACTATTCCACATGAGAAATACATTTCCTGGATACCACAGTACAAATCACTGATAGCTACATTGACACCACCCTCTATTAGAGCCACACTGACTGCTACACTTACTTACATGACTCCAGGTTCCATCCACTCACACCATACAATCCAACATTTACAGTCAAGCCCTTAGATACAATCGCATCTACTCTGACCCTACTGACAGACCCCGAAAACTACAAGCCCTCTACTAAGCATTTATAAAACTGAATTACCCACCAGGAGAAGTTAAAAAAAAAAAAAAACTGACAGGGTCAGACAAATACCCAGAAACCAGCTACTTCAAAATAGGCCCAAGAAGATCAACAACAGAACACCACGTCATCACCTATAGCTCCCAACTCAAACCCATGCAATGCATCTTTAAAAATGTACAACCTATTCTGGAGCCACCTCCAGAAGGCTCTAGGTGACAGGCCTGTCCTTTCCTATAGACAACCTCCTAACCTGAGAAAGATTCTCACCAGCAATCGCAGGCTACAGCACCGTAATACTAATTTTGGAACTTTTCCTTGCAGCAAACCACACTGCCAGCCTTGTCCACATATTTATTTTGGACATACCATCACTGGACCTAACCATGTTAGTTACAAGATCAAAGGCACATTCTCGTGCACTTCCAGCAACATTATATATGCTATTATGTGCCAACAATGTCCTGACACTATGTACATTGGACAAACCGGGCAAAACATTTGCCAAAGAATAAATGGATACAGAGCAGACATCAAGAAACTCAACACACATAAGCCAGTCAGTGAACACCTCAATAGAGTGGGCCACTCTGCTGAAGACCCAAGAATTTGTGTCCTAGAACACAAATAATTTAAGAACAGATTAGAGCAAGTGATTTGTGAGCTAGAGTACATACTCAAATTCAACACATTAACATGTGGTATGAACAGAGACATCAATTACATCATGCATTACAAGGACTGCTTCCCTTCCTTTGATGCTAGTAATTATCTCAGACAGGACAATTAACATCCCCACCACCACCTCTCACCCCCTTCGATCTGTCAGCTTTTATTTGTGCAAAATAACCTGGTGACCCCTAAGTGACTGGCCACACTTGGGCATGTTAGGGTGAACTGCATGGGCACTTGAACAACGCGGTGAGGTACGTGGGATGGAGGCAGGGTACAGAGACCCTTTTAAAATACTATAAAGAAGTATGCCTCAGCACAAAATGGCTAAAACATTAACCCCAGGACAAGAACCGAGGAACCGAGTAAATTGGGCAAGTCTAAGTCAGTTAGCACCGGGATTTACTGGATTGCATACAGCCTGCATTAACAGCAGTATGTAACTTCAGCAGCATCCACCTCCTCTCAGCCTAAATTGAAAAACAGGAAAGACCATGGCCTCTGACCCATCAGCCCAGAGGAGTCAGCTGCGTACTTTAACAAGGACAAAATAAGTATGAGATATATAGTTGTGTAAAATGGGGAAAGGGGCTGAGGGAGGCTGCAAGCAAAGAGAAGCAGAAGCAACCAGGCTGTGATGTGTCAGGCCTCGGGTGGAGCCAGCAAATGGCAGGATTATAGAGGGGGGCTACAACGTAAGGAGGAGGAGGAATTCCCGAATCCTGGAGAGACCGGGTGCTGTCTGCAACAAGGCCTGATCACCCTTCGCCGCTCCTCCCACCTGCTCACAAGTTAGATAGAGTAGGGTGTGAATACCTAACAGTACCACGAAAATCTATATTAGTAGTATAGCTAGCTGAAGTAACACGATGCAATGGTGCATCTTCTTCCTGTATCTGCTTAACTATGTAAGTATATGCTCTCAGTAAATGCTCTCATTAACTCTTTTTGTATGCTGTCTGTTTGTATCCTGTCCTGTGGCAAGTCTGTCTATATGGTGATGTGTTTATATTTTAGTTTCATGAGCCTGTAAGGGTCACGTGTAAGGCTGAGGCAAAGATGCCCCAGAACCCCCAAAAGGGCTTTGATCCAATGACGGGGAAGTTCTGAAAGCAAGTGGCCTCAGCTGGGAAGCATGATCCGCTGAGCCTCCATGCTCTACAGGACAGAGTGTCATTTGTGTCTGTATGCCATACCCTCCTATTAACCCTTAAGTAGTCCCATCCCCTGAAACTCGAAACTCACACTTCTTGGGGATAGATAACAGCTCTTAGAAATTTGGATAGATAACAGCCAATGAATCCCACCAACCCATAGGCTGTTTTAGATAACTACTGGGAGTTAGAAAAACCCCAGGGGGTGCTTCTCTTTCTTTTGGGTGTAATCCTATTCCTCCTGCTAGTAGTGTGATGTAAGCCACAGCTATAAACTACACCAGTTTCGTAATAGCAGAATCAATCTCAGTGGTGTGGGTCATCACCGAGGAGCAGCCCTCCTTTTTTCCCAGATCAACACTCCACTCACCTCCACACTTATTTCAGACTTGGGAGCACAGCTTATTTGTTCCTCATTATTAAATATTATTGGCTCAATTAAAAGGATTGGGGTATTAATTTTAGATGGTAGACAGAGCATAACAAAGTTATACTGGCAATGTGATTTGCTATAATATGATACATATTGGAATAGATAAAAATTAAGGGCATTTTTCTGCTGCTACTGAAGTCAATAGGAGTTTTGCTATGAATTTAAGAGGGAACAAAATTGAACTCTAAGTGAATACAAGTATGCGTCAAAGTTAAACCCTAAGGGGGTTTTTGGTCACTGTGGTTATTACATAGGATTAGAATAGAAATATGTGCCTAGATAGCAGAAAATTTACTTTCACTAGATAATGCTGTGTGGCTTTACTTTATGAAATCTAAGCCCTAAAACATCAACTTCTGTCTCATGCTAATTCTCAAGTTACTACAGCTGAATTTTTATCTCTCTTATATGCAGTGATATAAAGAGCACTAACATATTGCTACAACATTTTTGCACTTAGGTCCAGATCCAAAAGAAGGACTTAGTGACAACTCCTCCTTTGGATACCCAAGTCCAAACTGTAGGTGACAATGAGATGCTGAAATCTTCCACTAAGCTGCTGCCTGACCCTGGAGGTGCTTAAAGTCCCTGGGGCCCTAAATTTCCCCTGCTTAATTATTTGAGGTGTCTATACTACTGCCTCTCAGCATGCACACAGTTGCCTCAGCCCTGGCCAGTGTCTCTCTTACGCCCAAGCTCCAGCAGAGGCCCTCAAGACCAGGTGAAACTAACCACTTGCCTGGAGGGCCCAATCCACTAGTTATGTGCAGAGCATGCCTGACTATACACAAAACAGCCAAAGAGGAAAAGAGATCTCCTTTATAAGCATTATCCCAGTGGCTATAGAACTCATTCAGGACATGGAATACCCAGGTAATGATAAGAGATTTGACTAGGGGTTTCCCACCTGTCAAGTCAGTGCCCTAACAACGGGACTATAAACTCAGTTAGTCGCTTGCTCGCTCATCCAGGACAGACAGCAGAGATTGAGATATACCCACATCAGAATATCCCAAAATACAGTGTGCTAAATATTATTAGAGGCTACCACCTCTTCCTTCCACCACCACACCATTTTGGGAGCAGTCTGTGTGTTGTTGCTACTATTCTTAAAATAAATAAGCATAGGAGGTCTGGCCCCATTTTAAACAGATGAGCAAACTGATGGACACAGGGTCTGAGCATCTTGCCTAAAGTCATGCAGCAAGCCAATGCAAAGATGGGCATATAACAAGGATTTCCTGACTCTGACATCCCTGCACTAATTTCTAAACAACACAGCTTCACCCCAAACCACCATATTAGTTGTGCTTACTCAGTTTTGTACCCATTCAAAGCATAAAACAATCACACTGACACTATGTTGCTTAGAAAAAAGTCCAATATATGCAGATAAATAATTTCCCCTAGTATTCAACAGGATCCTTTTGCCTATACTGTTATCCCAACTTAACAAAACTGGTGGTGAATTTATTTTTCTTACTACAGCATGAAATGTTAAGTACTAAGGAATTTAAAAATGAGCACTGTGATTATATTTTTAAACCATTTTTGTGTAGCTTTTTTTCCTCTTCTAAAAAATAACTGCATAAAATATTTTAAGAACAGTGTTTAAGGGCACAGACTGAAACCATAGTAATCCACTATGTAAGTAGCTCACAGTAGGCTTAGATATGACACAGCACTAAACCTGTCTACAACCCTTCATACTGAAGTATCTTTACCTACGTCACAAATTACACAATGCATATCTGTGATTTTGTGAACCAAAAGCATGATAGAATAGGGAAAATTAAAGTTCTGATTTAATAATATCAATACACAAAGTGTTACAGACCTTCTCTAGAGGTAATTCTATAACAGGAATGAATAACGACTGAAAACTCTTAAAGACATTTGTTATGAAATAGCTTTAAGAAAAATTTCTTAATTCCCCTCTCTTATGAAACTACAGTATCTTCTTAGTTTTGCACTGAAAAAAATCAAGATGTGAATCTGATTGCAGGAGGGTGGAAAAAAGTAAACACACAGACTGAAAAAAGGCCCCATTACAGCCAAAGGTTACAGAAAAATGTAAAGGCACCTAGGAAAACTTTGCCCGTGTATAACTTTGGGGAAGATCATATCTCCTAATTTTTCCTTGCTTTCCCATCTACCCACGCCCAGTTCAGTCATGTGACTTACTGATTAGTAAGTTGCTCTGGTCCCACAAACAGGTTGATACGAGATAGACCCGTCCTGGTTCCAAGAAAAGCAACTTCCACTCCCTTGTCAGAATTTCTGAAATAAAGCAGCCCACAAGCAAAGATAAGCATTTCTAAACAGTAAATAGATCAAGGAGTGAAAGAGCATTTTTGAGCTCAGTTTTTAAATTTATTGAAAGATATGTTCATTTTAAGACAAATGAATGCTGAGCTTCACATACACATAGCTCTGAAAACTTATTTGGCAAGTAATCTCTTTTTCTAAGCTGGTTTTATGTGGTGGCATTACATAGTGAGTCAGGGAAGAAAGAGTGTTGGTAACTACAGTAGTACCCCGAGATACATGTACTCAACTTGCATATATCTCAGGTTAACGCCAGCTCTCCACCACTCAGAGGAGCTGGGAAACTGACCAGGTGCTGCGATGGTCAGTTTCCCAGCTCCTGTGAGGGATGGCAGCAATGTGCTGGTCAGTTTCCCAGCTCCTGCCAGCCACTGGGAGCCAAAAGCCAAGCTACTGCCTGGTTCCAGCTCCTTGAGTTACACGAGGTTGCCAAGGAACACAACCTTCACATAACTCGGGGGTCTACTGTAGCTTGTCAAGGTCACTCCTTCTAGTCCTATGCTGGGAGAGGGAGAAAAAAACCTGCTTACCCATTACTTCCCATATTGTTGGGGGAGGGATAGCACAGTGGTTAGAACATTGGCTTTGTAAACCCATGGTCGTGAGCTCAATCCTAGAGGGGGCCTTTCAATAGCCTGGGGCAGCTTAGATTTAAAAAAAATCTGTCACTTCACACAGCTCTTGCTGTGAGTGAAGGGGATCAGACCTGATGACCTCTTGAGGTCCTTTCCATTTATGTGAGATACAGATGCCCAAGTATCTAAAAGGAAATAAAGGCAACCCAGGGAATTACAGATATCACAAATAAACTACAGAATTGCAACCTAGATGGAGCTCCTTATAAGATGGGTGCTTAGCTGGTTAGAAAACCATTCCTAAGGAGTAATTATCAATGGTTCACAGTCAAGCTGGAAGGACATACTGAGGGCGATACTGCAGGGACATTATAACAGTTTTCGAGTTACAGAAGATTGTTACAAGGAGGAAGACGAAAAATTATTCTCCTTCACCTCTGAGGATAGGACAAGAAGCAAGAGTAGTTTAGGTTGGACATTAGGAAAACTTTCCTAACTGCCAGAGTGGGTTAAGTATAGTGAGGTGGTATGGACTTCCCTTGTCCCAGAAGCAGAGGAAACTTCCCAGAGGCCTTGGTGGGTGGAGCCAGAGTACCCTTGCCTGGCTCCCCAGAGATCGACTAGCAAGGCAGGAAGTGCTAGAAGCGGGGCATGGAGGTTATTAAAAGGGCGGCTGCCTAGCCGAAGAGAGGGCCCCAGCCAGGCTCCTGAGAGCAGGAGACAAACAACCCATTCCAGATGGACCAGCAGAACGGACCTGACCCCAAAGGTCTGCCACTTTCCCACTACCTAGATGTCCCCAATCTACCTGGGCCCACTGCAAGCTTATTACCTCGAAGTCTCTGAATTGCCTGAGCCTACAGACCTGCCAGCTGCCCAGCAGTTGTGGACGTGCCTGAGCCTCTTGACTTGCTGCCCGCCACCCACCTGAGCCTCTGGACCTGCCGTCTACCCAGAAGATATGAACCTGCCTGAGCTCCCATATGACCCCCCATGATTATGGAGGTGGAGGTAGGAAGTAGTCAGGGGGGATGCACTGCCAGACCCAATGTTACTGTGTTGCACCAGGAATCACTACTAGGTAAGTGTAGTGGGTAGCTGGTGTCAGCGGCCATTAGGGCCTTGGGCTGGGGTGCAATGGAGTGAGTGGCCAGTACTCTCCTCCTGATCCCCTGGAGCAGCAGCCTTGTGCCTCTCCAGACCTACACTAACTTGTTTTGTTCGCCTGCTGCTCTGCCCTGCTCCGGGGTGAGCTATTTACATACTGTTTGCTTGCTCAGCCCGGTGACAAGGAGCTGAGCCTTATACTAACTGCTGCCCTGCCCTGCCCTGCCCCAAGGTAAGGTGCCTACTTACTGTTTGCCCACTCAGGCTTGCTGTATGAAGCTGAACCTTATAATACCTGTTGCCCTGCCATGCCCCAGAGCAAGGGGCTTGCATACTGTTTGCTCACTTAGCCTGACTGCTAGGAGCTGAGCCTTATACTGCCTGCAGCCCTGCCCTGCCCAGGGCAAGGTACTTACATTCTCTGTGCCTGATCAGCCCAGTTAAAGGGGAACTGAGCCTTCAAGCAACTGATGCCCTGCCTTGAAGCAGGCAGCTCCTAGACTTTTGTGAGTGGTTCTCTTCCTTGCCCCAGAGGAGGTGAACCACCAACACACACCTCTATGGTAAGCACAAGAATAAACTGCGTAGGGAGGTTGGGGAATCTCCATCACGGAAAATGTTTATGAACAGTTAAGACAAACAGCTACAGGGATGGAGTAGTTAATAATTTAATCCTACCATGAGTGGAGGGGACTGTACTAGATGATTCTCAAGGTCCCTTCCCATTCTACAATTCTGTGATAACCTCTGATTTGTAGCCATCAGGTTCACATTAACACAAAACCAAGTGTATCTTTTGGCCTTCTGACTGCAACCCTGCAATCCCTTATTCCTCCAGAATGATCTATGTCTATAGAGGATGAGGGGATGTAAAAGGGTGTAAGGCTGTGGCCATACTTGGCCAAAACTTTGAAATGGCCATGCTAATAGCCAAATTGAAGAATACTAATGAGGCACTGAACTGAATATTCAGCACCTTATTAGCATTCACACACTTCCAATTGTGGCACTCTGAAAGCGCTGCTTTCGAACACCCACAGCTCGGGGAGGCTACATGGGGGGTCCTTTTCAAAAGGACCCTGCACATTTCGAAATCCCCTTATTCCCCTTATGTGTTCAGCTGAGAGGAAAAAAGAGATTTTGAAATGTGCAGGGTCCTTTTGAAAAGGACCCCCATGTAGCTGCGCTGAGCCACACACATTCCAAAGCGATGCTTTCGAAGAGCCACGGCCAGAAGAGTGCAAATGCTAATGAGGCATTGAATATTCAGTTCAGCGCCTCATTAGTATTCTTCGATTTGGCCATGAGCATGGCCATTTCAAAGTTTTGGTCAAGTGTGGCCACAGCTTAAGAGTCTTGCTGTACACAAACACTGAATTTGCCTTCCACAAATGGAATGGAATAGCTGTAGTTTCATTGTGCTGGAGAATCCAAAAGACTGTATTCTGTTGTGAGAATTTCATTCTCATAGCTTTGTGTATATTAACACAAATGGTAGTTACAGAAAATAAGTTCTTATGTCTTAAGAGTAGACTGAGTAACCATTAGTATGGAGAACTAGATTTTCCTACAGTTGGCTATGAATTCAGTGCACAAGAACAACTTATGTTATAGATAGAAAAATTAACACACTTTTTCTGGTTGTATTTTGTTGTGTATTTTTAAACTACCTTTTAATCTTTTTAATGTTTGATGTCAACAAAACAAAATTTATATTTCCATGATATTTTCTCTTTTAACCCATAGTTACTCTGAGTATTTCCTAAAAATGGAGATGGAAAAAATCACAATCCTAGTAATTACAATCCACACTCAACTAATTACCTTACTGTATTATATGTGGCTTTACAATAACAGGCCTTTTCATACAACACAGAAAATTGTACAAACTTAACCAACTCTCATCTGGATAGTGTCCAGAATTCCTTTTCTACAATAATAGCTCACATAGGCCGTGCTAATCAAATTACCTATTTCCCAATATAGATCACGTTTCTCCACATAATACTATAGCCTAAGTGTATCACATGTAGTGTAAAAGCTCAAAAAAGAAATAGCTAATCTACTGTACAGTAAAGCATTTAGTTCCAATCTGGTTTTGGAAAACTGCAGAATCTATATGCTTTCATGCCCTAGACTTATGTCTAGAAAGTCTGAGAGAATAATGTGTAATCAATAATTTGCAATGTTACTAATTTCATTATTTTTGCACATAACCTGCTCTCAAACAAATTACATATTTAAAGATGTATTCGTGTTTCAAATTTTTTCACTATTTTCTATGAGAATAATTCCACATACTGTGTTGTATTTTCAATTCCTACATGATTTGTTAATTTCATACGTTATTCTATATTGTTAAAGATGGTATAACCTCAAAAACAAACCAAGATGGCACTAATTACAAATTTTAAAATTTACTCTTTTGTTCTAACTAGAATATTTAAGCTTAAATGTTACATTTGCTTTTCATTCACTTTAGTGAAGTTCAAGTTACCAAATGCTTGAAGAATATGAATTCACAATATTGATTCAAATTTTCTTTGGAAAATGAACAAATAATCAGCCATTTTTTTTTGTAAACCCCACTGATTTATTTCAGTGTATTTAAAATGTTCCCATCTACACAGTGTCTTGGCAAAAGATTCTTCAATTGTTTAGGTGTTTTTCAATCATATTTCACTACTTGTGCTAGAGTATTCTTCATTATTATATTAAAATGTGCAAGTATATTTATTTACTTACTCTGATTTATTTAGAGCTAGACTGGTCCAATAAGCTTCTATGGGAGCACTCACAACTGCATCAAACAAAACTTCTTGTATCAATTCTTTATCACCTTATAAAATTTATTAAATTAATAGCAAAATTAGATCGTATGTTTGGTAAAAAGAGACAAATCAACATATTTTGTTAGATGAAATACACAAATATTATTATTTATTTATATTCAACCCATATTTCATAGATTTAAATCTATGGACACTGGACAGCATTACAAGCAAAATATGTAAAGTTATAAATTACTTCACTTTGACAATCACCAAAATTCTTCCTCATGCTCTGTGTTCATGTGAAAGTAGCCCTCTTTACAATGGCACCAGTAACAATGCCAGATTATTAAGTGAGGAATGCCTTATCCATTTGAAATGACACAGGCATTTAGGTAAAACAATGTAATTTCTAATGCTAGTATTTGTGCAGGATCCCAGATTAACACTCCATCTCTTGCAAAACAAGCTATTAAGCATATTATAATGACCAACCCAAAACAACCAACAGGGTCTGCTTCCAGAAGTAAGACCCCTGGAATTCATTGGTGGATCATGGGTGTATGGAAAATGGGGAGATATTGAATCTGAAATCTTCAGAGACCAAAGTCCCTCACTAGGTGTCCTTTGTCCCCCTTGCTGGGGACACGGAGTTATGACTTTTATGGTAAGACTCCTGCAATCTTTCATCGGATCCACTTTCATGCTTGGAACAAAAGAAACAGATCAGAGAAAGCCATTCCCTGATATTAAGTTAATAAAGTTGCAACCTGGTACTTAAATCCACCTCTGCGTCATTTTACTCTGTGTATTGATCAATAGTCTTGAGAGTTACGTGTCTCAGATTTATATTTCATCCAAAGGACAATTTGCCCTCTTCTCTGGACTGTAGTATTAGCTTTCTTCTAACTCTTCAGGAAGAATGTCACCTCCCTAAAATTTTATCACCACCACTGCCTGAAGCACGTGTTATTTTATCTAGAAGTCTCATCTAAGTAGTCTCAGCCAGTGTTCCCTGTAAACTGAGCACTAGGGCAACTACCCAGGAGAGATTTAGGTGCCACTCATCTGATTAACAAAGTGCCCACACCCACCTACAGAGGGCAGAATGCATTTCTATTGGTGGTGCACATCTGCAGATGTCTTGGTGAACATAAAAAATTTATTCTGTCCATGGCTGGAAAAAATCAGGGGGAACACGGTGTCAGCAGAACTATCCTGAATGAATTAGAACTGAGGAGACCATGACACAAAATAGTATGGCTGCCTAGTGTGAACTGGAAACATAGTGTTCGGTTTGTCAATAACATACATAGTAAAATTTTCCGGTATCAGTATATGAAAGTACTGCACCAACAAACTGTCTTATATGCTGAAGTAAACATGGAATTTGCAAGATGAAGTCAGTTAACCATACTGACCCAACCATCTTAACAATTGAACTAAGTCACATTTTATTATGTAAAGTTTAAATGCAATAATTGTTTATAAAAGGAAAAATGTATCAGTATAAAACAATTTAATATACTCACATTGAAGCAATGGCTCTTTTCCCGTGAGATAGAGTTTAATAGCTTCTAACTGAGTCATTTGATGGTGTTCAGGATGTAAGTCAGTGTTGCAATATGACCTGAAAATGTAATATTCACAAAATACTAGAATGTAAAAGCATGATGTGTACTGTGAACAGTTGGGCAGAGTAAGCACAAACAATATTAACAAACAAAGAAGGGTAACAGACACCAATTTCATGCTTTGTTTAAGACATACCATTCATCTGCTAAGGATACATCAGGGTGTTCTAAATCATGCAACCCTGAAACAGAATTAATAGTATGTTATATAGGGAGCAGACTAGATACCAGATGAATATTTACAAAGACTTCATAGCCTACACTCTTCCTTCTTGGAAAGGGTATTATTATAAAAGCATAATAAGTCACAGTAAATCATATTCACATACATTTCAGAGTCTGAAAAACTGGCATGAGCCAAGTAAATGAGTGTTGATGAAATGTCAGGTCTAAAGTCATTTTCTTGTGCATAGATATTTAAACTCATCTGATATATTTGAAGATCCGAAGAAGACCTGAGTGAAAAGTGGTGCATTAAGGTACACTAACCAACAACTTTGAATTCCTGTGCTCTCATTAGTTTAATAAAGCCCTTTATGGTATATTATAAACTTGAATTTTGGGAAATTTAAAACTCTTAATTTCATATAAGTAAATGTAGATGTGTTGGTCCCATGGGCTAAAAGCAAAGTGTGCTAAATTTTCATCATTTGGACCATGAGTTTTACCTATGAAGATATAAGTACATAAGTATCTGTGCACATAAACGTGCACTCTATGCATGCAATTACTTGCAAGCATGTATACTATGCAAGCCTAAATTTTCAACATTCAGGCAATAATTTATTATAACTATGTATTATGCTGATAATGTCAGACATTTTCTAGACAGAGAAGTAGGAACAGTTAACATGCCTGAAAAGAAAACAAAAAAGGAAAGAAAAATGGAGTAGAGGGAACCAGAAACTCATTTTTTGTTCCTTTTTTATTAAAAAAAAACCTGAATACACAAGTAAACAAGATGAACTGTGGGCAGCATGGCAGAAGAGGGTTTTTGAGAGCTTAACTGTGTAGATGATAAGTGCCTTGCAATGAGCTCAGGAAGGTCATGATATTGATAAGGTGAAATACAAAAAAGGGAGCATTTGCAGCTGTTTATGCAAGAAGCTGACAGATGAGAGTAGGAACATTATGTAAGTGAAGGAGCAGAAGCGTGATGCAAAGTGAGAAACTCTTGGCTAATTAGGGTAGGAAAGAGTTACATGGAGCTTTGAAAGTGTGGAAAAACAGCTCAAAGTGACAGCAGATGTAGGATTCAAAATTATGATCCCTTGGGATTGCGAGGATGGTAATATTGTTCAGATTGATAGAGTCAGAAAAGTGGAGAGGATTTGAGAGAGCAGAGTATTGTAGCTAAGTTAAAGCAGAAGGTGATGATGAGTAAGGCTATAATTTTTTGTCATGGAGGCTGCAGAGGTTACAGCATCTGTGATTTTCAGCAACCTCCATGTTTTCAGCCCTGTCAACTTCACCCCCACCCTCTCTTGGTCATTTGTTCCTGAGGGCCTTGTGGATGGGGGTATGTCTCACATTTCTGAGATACTGGGGGGGGAACATGCTCCTGGCCACCATGAGTAGTGGGGCCTCTCACAGCTCAAAGGCTGCAGGCTCCCAAACCCCACCCATATAGCTTCTGTCGGTGCTGGATGAAGGTCAGAAGTGTGTTGGAAAAGCTCAGAAAATAAAGAATTACAGTGCTCATACCATGCTACCTTTCTAGTTACACAGTACGAGTCCCTCACAAATATTCATATGCTTACTTTACACTAACTCTGTGAGGTAGGGAAGAATTATTGCCCACAACCTACAGAAAGGCAAGTAAGATCCACAAAAATCAATGACTTTCCTAGGATCTCAGAGTAAGTCTGCAGCACAACTGGGACTGAACTCATATCTCCTCAGTGTTTTTCCTCAAGCCTTAACTGTAAGCAGCAAGCATTCCTTTTCTAATACAACACTGATTATTTGGAGCCATCAACACAAATGTGCCTTATCAGCACAAGGCTCCTCCACTGTGAATGACCATCATATAATATCAGCCTTAATATGTTGTTATTCTATAAAGGTCCAGAGAGGGAGCTGTGCTAGTCTACATACAAGCAAAACAAAAAGCAGTGAAGTAGCACTTTAAAGACTAGCAAAATAATTTATGACGTGAGCTTTCGTGGGACAGACCCACTTCTTCAGACCATAACCATACCAGAACAGACCAATATTTAAGACACAGAGAACTAAAAACAGTAACCAAGGAGGACAAATCAGAAAAAAAATGGTTTGCTCACCTTGATCATTTTTTTCTGATTTGTCCTCCTTGATTACTGTTTTTGGTTCTCTGTGCCTTAAATATTGAGTCTGTTCTGGTATGGCTATGGTCTGAAGAAGTGGGTCTGTCCCACGAAAGCTCACCTAATAAATTCTATTGCTAGTCTTTAAAGTGCTATTTGACTGCTTTTTGTAAAGGTCCAGGTCCACACACTTCCATGCTTGACCTCATCCCCATATAGCTGACTCTGCTCACCCAATCTATTCTTGCAGGAAAGTTCTTTGGCCATCATTTTAATGTTTTCATGCATTTCACTAATGAATTTACCAAAAATTAAAACTCCAGACAGAGGAAAGTGATCTTTTCTTTTAGTTTAGCTAATAAAAAGCAAACAAAATAGCAACACCAAAAGGAGGCCGCTCTAGACCTAGTTCTAAATTGGTTAACATAGACTTACTCCAAATTGTGTAGTGATAAGGCTTTCTACACTGTGGTCTGTGCCTAGCAAAATAATATCTTATATAAATCCAATATACTAAATCAGAAATTAGCATAATTTTTTTCTATAAGGATTAACAGCAAACACAAGCCTTTGAGTAATTCTGCAGAAAGAAAGGCTTTCATGAGAGAATACCCATAAGCACATTCTCACTATGTCATATTAAAATGTGTAAATGTCAAGAATATCAGAAATTATTAAATCCCCCTGAAGAATTTGCATTTGAGAGATTCATAAGCTTTAGGACCAATAAGGATCAACAATTAAACTATGCTGTGTAAGTGTTACAAGAGGGTAGATAGTCTCTTACCTTCCTCTATAGTTACATTTCCTCTGAAGAAATATTTGCCATGTCCTCTAGAGAGAGCCACACCTAAACTGTGCAGAGAAACAAAGCAGACTTTGCAATCTGTGGCAGGAGTTACAGCAGAGACTGAGAGCTATTTTGCCTTGCTAACAATTCCAGTTTATATACTAAGCACAATTTTATAAACTGTTTCCAAAACACCACTGAATATATGTATCGTTCAACTAGCTACTTGAATGCCATTTGCAGTCTGATGTGCCAGCAGCAGTTGGCTGTATTTATGTGCACTTAGAGGTGCAGCAAACCATTCCCTCTTTGGCAAACTAACAAACAAGACCCTCTAGCACATAACTATTCACCCAGCATGCTCATTCTTCATCCAAGTCCCATACAGGCCCACAGGCTTACAATGGATATAGTAAAAAGGAAAGAAATATAAAAATATGATAATGGTGTCAGGAAGAAGTTATCAATGTAATTTTTGTGCTGCTTACATTTTTCACCTGTGTTTATATTTCCCTTATTGACTTTATTAGCTCTACTTAAATTTTTTAAAAAGTAAGTAATTTTTGGTGAGGTTATTTATCATCCTACACTGGCTTGCTTCAATACTGTCTGACACTCATATATGTGAGAAAGATGGCCAAGCTCAGGGGAATATTTCAATAGAATTTACAATTATTAACTTCCCTCCTTGAATACAGGGTACAGTAAATGTATTTTTATTAATAGATTATTTCTAATTCAATTTTGGGCAGTTAGTGATTTCTTGCCATTTTTGCTAAAACACATGTCAAAATAACACGGCTGACTTATTCAGTTTTATTTATACAAATACACTCAAGATAGTTCGGAGAAACAAAATATAAAAACCTCAAATTGGAAGTGAAATACTACCTCCATTTAAACTGCATTTTTGTTGTGGAAAAAAATGAAAATGGGACTCAATATGTAGTTAGTTAAATGGATTATAGTATTTATAGCTCTCTGAGTACTTGCAAAAAAAACTCTTGTTCAATGTAAACCTCAACTGAATATTTTTTTAATGAAACATAAGCCATGACAAACAATGAGTTTGCCTATGTGAGCTTGCACAAACTTTCCACCTCTGGAAAAGCTGAAAAGGAATGCTGGAAAGCCTCTTTCCTTCACTATTTTCTGCATTGTCCGGGAATATTTTACTGTGAGCTCTGGCTGATGAGCTTTTAATAAGCTCACAAGGTTTGTACAAATGCAAGTACAAATGAGTCTGATGAAATGTCCATTTATTATGGTCAGCTCTACCTGAAAGGAGTACCCTTGATGTCTGTATAATAGTAGTCATTTGTCATCACCAATACCCGTTTCTAGATTCAGAACAAGAAAGTCAGAGAAAAGAAAACAATGTTAGTTTGCTATGAGAAATTTGTAAATGGTTAGTTTGTGATAAGGTTAAATAATGACATACAAGGTACATGAGTGGCTCACGATAATTAAAGACAAGAGAAAAATGATCTTAGTGCAGCATATCTATTCTGTATAATCTTCAAAAATTATTTAAACATCTATTTGCTTTAATGTTTAGCAGGAAATGCATTTTATATGCTGTACCCCTTTGTCCACTGTCTTCTTCACCTCCATCGAAAATTTCCCTGTTTTCCGATTCACCATTGCATTTCGAAGCTGAAATGAGAGAAATATTTTCTTCACTTTTTTTGTCAGCATATTTAAAAATTTTTCACATTCTAAAGTTCACAAATATTTTCATATGGTCACAGCAGTACTTTGTTTTCATATGGTTAGAACAGGTTTGTTTCAGTAATTACTGCTGCATTTTTAATAAGTGTATCTGTTAAAGGTGTTATGATAAAGCAGTCTGGTAAGGGGGACAATCTGTGATTCAAACGTGTCAACAAGCCACACAATGGCACAGTAATAAAAAAATAACTACATCTATTTCATTTTCCTTTCATCTTCTGTTTGGTACTCTACATTAGGTGATACCTTAAATCGGGGTGGCCAACCTGAGCATGAAAAGGAGCCAGAATTTACCAGTGTACACTGCCAAAGAGCCGCAGCAATACATCAGCAACCCCCATCAGCTCCCACCTCCTGCCAATCAGCACTCCCCTCTCCTCCCTTTGCCACCTCCCTCCGCAATAAAGCTGTTTCACAGCATGCAGGAGGCTCTAGAGAAGGAGAAAGGAGAGAGGATGTGGCAAGCTCAGAGGCGGAGGCAGGAAAGGGCAGGACTTGGAGAATTACAAAATCATAGAACTGGAAGGAACCTTAAGATGTCATCAAGTCCAGTCTCCTGCACTCATGACAAGATCAAGCACCATCTAGACTGGTGGTGTCCAACTAGTTCTGAAGCAGTAAATACTATATAGTTGCTACTGCTATAAAGAACTGACCATATTATTCTGAAAATACATTTATTGTTCAAGCCAACTAGTCACAGGCAACCGGCCAAACAACCATCTGTGGCTAGTGGTTAGTGTGCTGGACACCTCAGACTAGATCATAAGGGTGGAGGCAGCACCTGGGGCAAAGCTGGGGGTTGAGCAGCAAACACCCTTAGCGCATTGGAAAGTTGGCACCTCTACTCCCACAGTAGGCACCTGTGCAAGGAGCCACATCATAACTTCTGAAGCCATAGGTTGGCCTTCAGTCGAGCCAGAAACTGAAATAGGTATAGAATGGGACAGTCTACTAGGCAAACAATGTGCCTTGTCAGGAACGCATAACAGCAATGATCTGTTCTGGCTGCTTCATGGATTCTGTGTGGAATTTATGGTAATGGTTTCTAATGGTAAAGTCCTAAATGGCCTAAAAATGCTTTTCTGAGGTACCATGCTGTCACATCATGTTTAACAATGCTTAGATTGCTTTGTAAGTTGCTACCCTGCCTGTTTATTTGAAATTGGTCATTAAATATTTAATGACCTATCCATTTAGACTTTTTTTTCCCCAGAAGTGGACAATATGATAAAAGCTGCTATTTGAGAGTAATGTATGTATTGTTTGGGTGTGTTTGCTGTATTTTAATGAGGTGTCCTTATAGCCGTGTCATTCCCAGGATATTAGGGAGACAAGGTAGGAGAGGTAATATAATTCATTACACCAGCTTGTGCTGGTGAGAGAGGCTTTCAACCTACAAAGAGCTCTTCCTCAGCTCTTGGAAAGATACTCTGCAGTGTCACTGTTAAATACAAGGTTGAATAGGTAATGTATCTAAAATAATTGGCATATATTGTAAGGGATGATTCAAGGTGATGTATTTGGTCATTTTATGGTTTAGGGTTAGCAGAAGCTTCTGATTCTGTCTTTTTGGCCTTGTCTACACTTTGCCAAAATTTTTGGCCAAATCCGAGAATACAAATGAGGTGCTGAAATGAATATTCAGTGCCTCATTAGCATGCTGCCAGCCACAACACTTCGAAAGTGCTGAGTTTCGATCATGCGCGGCTTGTCTACACAGGGCCCTTTCTGAAAGGATCCCACAAACTTTGAAATTCCCTTATTCCTATCGAAGTGCTGTGGTTGGCAGCATGCTTATGAGGCACTGAATGTTCATTTCAGTGCCTCATTAGCATTCTCCAATTTGGCCATTACCATGGCCCTTTTGAAATTTTGGCCATGTGTAGACATGGCCATCCTGCTGTATTTTTAATTAATGGCACAGATACAGAGAACTTTAGAAAGGTATCTTTGTAATGTATTTTCAATTAAAGTATTGCCATGCTGATAGATATTTCTGTTGTAAACAGTAATATTTCTTATAAAGACTTCATAAACAAAATTATAATAGATTCTCACTAAATTATTCAATCACGCTCACTCTGTGGACTAGCTGCCATATTGTCAGGTATAGTATTGTATTTTATATGGATGAACAGTCCTTGCACTAAAATATGTTCTGTAGGGGACCATAAAATAAACAAATGCAGAAGTTTTACTCTCTCTTACATTGTTATTTACAATATTTGGAAACATTATTGAACATGGTGTTACAGGAACGACAATCCCATTTTTTTCACCAATTCCATGTATGACAGATTGGGCAATAGGGAGTGATTTCAATGTCAATTTGCAAAGGTGGGTCAATAAAAGGTGTGCTGGCTTTTCTATTCAGTCAGAATGCATAGGGGCTGAGAAAGCTTGTCAGTGAAATATCTTATTTTTCACTTTTATGCATGGCTGACCTATCAAAATCTGCAATGTTTGTGCTCTTTAAATGTATTCTAGGCTGTCTAGATTTCAATTCACAGTCTTACTTTCCTATTAGTGAGTGTAAAAGAATAATTTTTAGCTGAAAGCATACATAAAATAAAGCATATATTTTACCGTAGTTTGTAACAATATGTAATAGGCAATTCTGGAAATATTTACCCATTTTAGCTTTCGTGGTTTTGAACTTGGAGAGCTGGTCTTCATTAACAATCTACTTTCTAACCTTTACAGAACTGTTCCATTTAATCTTAAACATGTTTTTCATTCCTCTCCCTCCCCCACTTCTTGGTGCCTGAAGTTATCTGGGACCCATTTCTTCCACAAACCCCAGGTGAGTCATCCACTTACTGATTGGGCTCCCATACTCTAGTAGCATTCACCTCCATGAGGACCCTGAAATGGTGCCCCTGGACAGAGAATATCTCCTACTTTATGTTCACAGTATACATTTCTGTATTACAAAGTATGCCCTTTATTATGAGTCTTCCTGTCCTATTGAGAGATGAAGAAAGGCCCACTGGTACTAGCCTAGGACTTGGAAAACCAAGGTTCAAATACTTATATTTCTGCCACACACTTCCCATGTGAACTAAGATAAGTCACTTAACTACTCCATGTCTCAATTCCTCATCTAAAACCTATGTCACAGGGATTTGAGGAACATAAATACATTCAATATTGTGAAATGCTGTGAGAGCTACTGAAAAAATTGCCATGTGAGAGCCAGGTATCATCATCATCATCATGTCACCCAACACAATCTCAGTGTTAAAATATGAGATCATTTAAGGTGCTTGGGAAACTGAGAAATCAAGTTGATGTGGTAACTAGTGAAAAATTCTTACCCAACTTCAACATAAGTGTTTTGTGGAAGTTAAATATGCCAGTAATATGTTACATGATTACAAGCATCTGTATGACAATGGATGTGCTGGAGGGACCTGGGTGGAAAAGTGGAGGAGCTAGGAAAGGCACTCCCCCACCCTTGCCCCCAGTTAATTACGGGATTAAACAAAGGAGGGTTACCTGCACTGTACATATTATCTGCCAGGTAGTAGCTCATACTAGAGCTAATTCTTAACTTCTTCTTGAACTTGAGCAAACAACAGCTCATTGGTCTGGCACAAGGAGAAACAAGAGCATCAGACCTAGGTCTTCTCAGCAGCATGCTGATTTCAAGTCAGAAAACTGTACTGCAAAGCTCTAATTCCTCAAAGAAATGTCCATCAGACTCACTGGCTCTTGCAAGTATCAAGAAGAACCTACATTTTCTCTCAGGGATGGTGACATAAATAATTTCCTTAAAAAAAAAACAAACCCTAAATAGCACCAAAGTCAACACATTTCAAAACTTCTCACATATTCTTCAGACCTTAGAAGGGTTAAATAAAGAGCAGAACTGGCCATTACTTTGATCAGCAAAATCCCCCCAAACTATAAAAGTATATTTATCTCTAGTCTTGTTGCTAAGAATGGTACTATCTGTAGCCTTAAGCATGTAATTCCTTAATTTGAACTGCTCCTCCTCCATCCTTTTTCTTGACTTATCTGTCCTTGTATGTATCCGTAGCTCTTGCATAAGAGATGTGCATAGTTATAGTACTAGTTATATCTCACACACTTCCATTACACAATAAAATTATATCAGTGCTCTGCCTAGTTTCAAAAAATCTCTATAAAAGTATTCTGTTCACGTTGTGCTCTCTCATATGTAGACATCTGGAAGAATATTTCCAGTTGCAGGTGGCGATGCCAAAGCATTAGTCTAGCATTTGGAGTTGTACTACATTTTCCCACAGTATTTAACATATTGTCTTTTAAGAAAACATTTGGTGACTAATGGCCTCCTAGTAGATTTGGTCAGCCACTGGTATACAAACATGATATCTGTTGTTGAGATTACTTTTGAAGGAAGGTTTTCTTACTTAAAAAACAAGAGGTCCTGTGGCACCTTATACACTAACAGATATTTTGGAACATAAGTGGGTCTTTGCCCACAAAAGCTTATGCTCCAAAATATCTGTTAATCTATAAGGTGCCACAGGACTTCTTGTTGTTTTTGAAGATACGGATTAACTCAGCTACCTCCCTAATACTTGATTTCTTACTTAAGTTTGTGATGATAAATTGTAATGATTCTGCAACCTGCTAGATTTGACCTCTTTAAGGGAGTTACTGTGATGTGTATACATTATGTATATATGTGGTCGTCTGGCTATGCTGGAAGAAGGGGAAGAGACATGTGATATGGGTTTAATGAGACCACAACTTTATTATTAGATGTTACCTACCAGATACTAGGTACAGTGCAGGCAACCCTCTTTTGTTTAATCCCATAATTAACAGGCGGGAAGGGTGGGGGAGTGCCTTTACTAGCTCCTCCACTTTTCCACTCAGGTTCCTCCATCACATCCACTGTCAGGCCCCTGCTAACCCTCCTCCCAACCACCACCTTGTGGGAGGGGTAATGAGTTGTGACATAGGGCCTAGTGCCAATCATGTTCTGCATGAACAGTGCCCATCAGAACCTGCCGTGAGGAAGGCGAAAAAACCAAAACAAAACCAAGTGCACTTGGACTATAGATTGGAGAGTGAAAAACTCCTTCCCAGCCTGCTCAACGGGATGGCTCGCATAATGCCCTCAGCAGATATAGCCATGAAACTGGCATATTTACCATCAGAATAAGATGGTAGGGTGGGTACTGTTGATCTTGCTCTTTGAATAGGAGAGCAGGGGCCCAGCACAGACTGACTTTTCAAAACCCCTCGTTTCTGAGTGATGAGCCCCCTTTCCAGCAGTTTCACATCTCTCCCCCCTCTCCACAAGCCATCAAGAATCACTCTGTTCTCCCAGCTTGCCTGACCAAAAAAAACCACCAGCTTAAAATGCAGGTTTGTGATTAAGAATAGTCCACAGCTACTGTACCCGGCGCATGCATTTCCTGTCACATACTCTGTAATCATCAAAACTAATTAATCTTGTTTTTCTTCTAGATTTTACTATTATATGTTGGGAGCCAACTTGGACCTGATCCACAAGCTTTTTGCTCAATTTAGTCTATTAGTAGCACTAAGAAAACTACTGCGTTTTTTTTGAAACCTGAAACCATGGGAAACTGCTTGTTTCGAGGTTCAAACATTAAAAACTAAAACTAGCAGAGTTTAGTCCAAAACTTTTTTTTTTTGGGCCCCATGAACCTTTAATCAAAAATTGAAATAAAACACTGTGCTGTCTCTGGACAGACACAAAACAGATTTTGGTTTGGTTTCATAAGAAAACTTTGGTAACTACTGGTCACATGATAAGTTTTCTGGGTCTCACAGAACTGCCCAAAATTGGATCCACAGGCAGTGCATCAATGTGAATAGCTGCCAGTTTTATCTGGAGCTATGGTGGCTTTGTTGTATATTCAGACAAAATCAGAATTCGAAACAGAGCTTCACTGGTCAAAATCTTTTTGAACCAAAATCAATTTTTGGTCAACGAAATAAACTGAAACCACTAACAAAAGTTATGTAGAATTTAGTTCAACCAAAGTAAAAACAAAAACGAGGAAGTAAAACTGTATACACAAAACAGAAGAAATTATACAATTATTTAGGAGATACTGGGTGGAAACAAAACAGTTTAAAAAACAAATGGAAAACGCAGGGGGAAAAAGAAGAATTCACGAAGGCCTAAAAAGATGCATATTCAGCCTACTAATATAATTTATACACTGGGAAGACATTTTTAAAATATCAGTTCGATGGGCAGATAAATTAGGCAGAGTAACATGTAATCAATGATAAGAAAAAGTCAAGGTAGGAAACAGGAAGTATTTCAGAGATTACAGAAGGATGTTTAGAGAATATGAAAACATGAAGAGGAAATCCATACGCTGTAGGCAAATAAAATTGCATGAAGTAATGTAAAAAATAAAAAGAAAGGTTTCATGTAAAGTCAACGTAAAACCTCAGATATGGAGTTAGTATGGCCTCTTGAGAGACAATGAAGGCAATCTATGAACAGAAAAGAATGCTACTGCTAAAAACATAAATTAATAAACAAACAAATTGCTAATAACATACATTATTTCATTATTCAGAAAAGGAGTGGATAGACAGTGGCAGATACCAATATATATTTTTCAGCTAAGAAATGAAAATATAGGCTTATGTCAGAAAAAGGATCTAAAATTAGTAGATCTGTAATCTGACCAAACTCCTGGGACAGACGTACATGACTCATCCCAGATTTTTGAAGGATATGACAAAATAAATATGGGATCCTTCAATAGGCGCATTCAGAAGCTCTCTGGAAACAGCAGAAGTATGAAGGAGGCAAGAGAAGATACTGATAGGGATGATCTAGGCAGTATTTCATCCTGCCATGAGGGCAGGGGGCTGGACTTGATGACCTCTCAAGGTCCCTTACAGTCTTAGTATTCTATAACTCTATGATATTCAAGACAGGATTTAAGAAAAATCTATGGCAGCGAGGAAATTATGAAAAAAATAAGTAACGCAAAGAAAGGGGAGCACACAGAAAATTACAATTTAATTAAGGACAGTCAGGATGGATTCACACAAAACAAATCATGCCTAAGTGATCAGATTTATTGAGGATGTAACACAAGGATCAGGCAAAGGTTAAGCCCTGGGCATAAGGAAAGCGTTTGATACAGTACTGCAGCAAACACTAAAACTGCAAGGTAACTAAGAATGGGACACAAGGTAAACTACAGAGTGGATACAGAAATATGGGTGCAATCTTGTACATGGCATCAGGTGGGGATAGAAGGAATTGACTTGTATGATGTTCTTCAAACCTCAAATTAGGTGTTAGGAGTAAATCATTTGTAGGGGCTCCATTCTAGCTTCTGTGATCTGAGCACAGACTCAAGCATGTTTTTGTTTGCTTGTTTTTTAACTTAGTTTAGTTTGTTCTTTTTATTTTTAAGGGCAACATGAGAGAAGAGAGTTCCTCCAGAGATGTGGAGCAGTAAAATCTGGTACAGATTTCTTAGATTTGATAGCTGAACCACAACTGAACAGATGTGCTGAGTCCTTTTAACCAGCATAATGCCACTGATGTTTGTAATGGGATGCATGGAACATGAAAGTTAGGTGATGAATTTTACAGATGAGACAAACAAAGAGAGGGAGAAACACACATATATGGAAAAAAGAACCAATTCAAAAGAAGAAAGGAAATAAAATTCTAAATTATACAAAGGGGACTCTGGAGCAACTAAGCACAAGTTGGACCTCCCACGTCCGGCACTTTGAGGAGCTGACTGGTCCTGAACAAAGGGATTTGCTGGACCACGGGAGGTACCCCGCCACTGGCCCACATCCATCCCAAGGCAAGCCCTCCTACCTCCAGTCTCGATGCTGCTGCTGCAGCTCTCTGTCGCTGCCCCAGCTGTCTCTCTACTGTCACAGCTGATGGCTCCAGCCCCAGTTGCAACCCCTGCTGAAGGCTCCAGCCTGGCCACAGGCCCTGAACACCTGCTGACTGCTCCAGCCCCAGCCACCACTTCCAAGGGCTTTGGCCCTGTCTCCTGTGGCCCCACGGAGAGCTCTAACCCTGGCTGCCCTCTGGCCACAGGCTCCACTGTCACTGCCAAGGGCTCTGGCACTGGCCATGGCCATACACTCTTACAGAGGCCTCCAGCCCCCACTGTGAGCCTGCTGCCACAGACTCTAGCCCAGGGTTCTCTGGTTCAGGAACATGCGTGATCCACAGGCATTGCCAGACCAGAAAATCATGGGTTTTAGAGGTACAACCTGTAGCATTTTTGCTGACTATTTGAACAGTTACCAGGTACAATAGTGGGATACAGCAGTCTCTTTTGGGAAACAGCCTCAACACAACTCACTTACCACATCATCTCTGTCTTCCCACTCAACCTCAGAAAGATCAACACTGCTGTAGTTGGGTTTTCTTCTCTTTTTTCCTTCTTCATACTAGCATTCAAAATAAAATTCAAAGCATTAAAACATTAGGGATGGTATATTTCATGTGCACAAAGATCTAATGTCAAATAATTTTATAAGTTGCTGGGTGGATGCTGGTTAGCTACAGTGTACGTTTTCAGTGTGTGGCTTAATTAGTATGAAATGTCAGCACAACAATGCTGAAATATTTTCTGTTAACTAAAAAACCTGCTTACTGCACACATGCACGGACACACACACACAACTCCTATGTTGCAATGCAAACCTTCGTTCAACCAGAATTCTCCCTTCTGCATATGACTCCAATGTCACAACCCTTTTAGAAATGTGGGGAAAGTAATACTACTAATAAATTAGCTTGTTCTCTTAGCCACATTTTATAACCAACTCACCAATTATAACTTCCATACATAACTAACCATATGGAAACTACATAAAGCCTTGACCTCAAAGTTTATACTAAGTGTCCCAAACTAGCTTTCAGTCAGGCAGGAAGTTATATTTCCTCTAATCTTATCAACAAAATGTTTACACATTTCTTTTTAAACAAGATAAGCTGTGAGTCTTGGGAAGCTTGGTGTTAATATTTGCGGATATTACATTTTATCTACGATTTAATGGGGAAAAGAAAGCAATATGCTAATAATGGCAGGTTACTGTTTTATCACTACATTCATTGTGACTCTGTAAATCTCACATTTTAAGTAAACATCCTTAATCACAAATGGGGTGTTTATACCATAGGAAATTCTGCCCTCTGCTGAGCATCAGAAATCAGCAACCCCACTATTTTAAAAACAAACACTTTGAGGTATGGAGCAAGAGTGAGTGTTTTAACATGGGATTTCCCATCTCTTTAAGTGGATAAATTAATCCATGTGGTTTAAAGTGAATTGACAGAAACATTTTTCAAGCATACACAGATTATGGTGGCAATGTGCGCTTTAAAATGCTGATAGCTCATTTTGTACATCTTTTACCATTTATAATGGCTAAAGAGAAAAAACATCTTTCTATATGGTCAGAGATGCTCAAGAAATCTTGGGCAGTTCAGAAATCTAGTTTGTAACTTTACAGGCTTGAAAGGATGGCCCCTCCACCCCATGGACTTCCCAGGCAGAGGCTTATACTTATCTTTTGTGGTGAACACACATTTGCACTTGGACTAAGGCTAATCTTCAGTGGAGATGCCTTTCTTCTTCAAGGTTAAAACTGACTTCTATTATCATGAGTTGCTAAACTAAAGGAACTGGATATTGAACTCAGTCATTTTTGCAGTATCAGAATAATTAAAAAAAATGGAGATTTCAGAGAAGAGATTCCTTTTGGAGAAGTTGCATATTTCTTTAGGGTATCAATTGTCAGATCCTACTTAAAACAGAGATGTTGGGGCAAAGTGGTAAATACTGGGCAGTTGTACATCACAACCCTGCTCTGCTTTCTTATTTTTGCTCAGAGAGATTTGGCTCCCACAATGATTCCCTAGGGCAGTACTTTTGAGAGGACACATCTGGTTATTTCCTGAATCAGTTCTCATTATTCTTTTAGAGTATGACAAACACTTGCCAGGTCCTCTGTTGAAAGCTTTAGTCGACGGTCATATCAGAAGTAGGGCTTCATTTTTGCACAGTTTTATGATCAGTTTGTAATCCCCCAGTGTGGATGCAGTTACATCAATAGAAAGGTGTTTGTATGGGTATTTCAAAGCACATTATAATGATATAAAAACATCTTTATACTGGTATGAGTGTGTTATGAGATTGTACCAATTTACCCCAAAGTCATTATGATGCTTAAACTAATTTAATTAAGTTGGGACAAAAATTATGTGCAGACAGATCCATAAATACTGAGAGTTAATATTACCTATTTCGGCATGAGGTGGGATAATTTGGATATAGCAAACATGGAGTGACCCTAACTACTGAACTACCAACAATATGTAAGAATATCCTTATTTAGGACTTGTGTGCACCAGAGAGGTATACATTTTAGTTAGCACAAATGTGTTACACTCTAACTGACCTGTGTAGATGCTGCTGGTACTCAACAGAAGTTCTCTAGTATGTATTAATATAATCCCCTTTCTAACAGTACTAAGTTAATGAGCACAAGGGAACTTTTAGGCTGAGTGTCTACACTTGCATTCCTCTTTTGAAAGAGACATGCTAATGTGGGAAATTGAAAATGCAAATGAGATGCATATTTACATATCTGATGCCTTATTTGCATATTCTTCTTTCAAAAGAGCTTCTTTTGAAAGAGGAAAAGCAGTGCAGACACACATCTTTTCAAAGTAAACCCAACCTTTGAAAGAATGCTTCTTCCCATAAAAAAAAATGGGTTTTTTTGGAGGTGGGGTTTACCTTCGAAAGAGACGTGTCTACACTGCTTTTCTCCTTTTGAAAGAAGCACTTTTGAAAGTATATGCAAATGAGGCACCAGATATGTAAATCTGCATCTCGTTTGCATTTTTGATTTCCCTCATTTGCATGCCTCTTTTGAAAGAGGAATGCAAGTGTTGACACAGGCTTAGGGTGCACCAGCAGAGCCCACATGAATTAGATTGTGCACAAAACCTGAAAGACATAATAAAATTTATACCCTCTGGTGTGGACTACAGCATGCTGTAGACAAGCCCTTATGAGCATTTAAGACTTTCTGGAGTGTCTTCTGTTCTCATACACATGTGAGAACTCTTACTGAAAACAAAAGACAACAGAACTATGCTGTCAAATATGAAGCAATCCAACTACATCATATTGAATATGGACATTTTTTATACCAACCCTATGGGTTTCCTACATTTCATTTAAGAAACGTGTAATCAAAGAGGGATGAAAAAAAGAGTCGAGAGAGCACTCATATCTAAAGTATGAGCTTTACAGTGGACTGAAGTATAGCGGGAACTGTTAATAACTAAAAGGCAAGTGTTTAAAAAATACAGAATGTACAGATAGGAACAAAAGTGTATATCTCAAAAAAAGTTTCCTATAGCCATGAAAGAAAGAAGAGCAGAAAACTCTCTGATGTCTCACAAGGAACACATTAAATGCTTAATAAAACATTTAATCTGACCCAAATTCACTTTTTTTTTTAAATACCATTTTCAGTTTGCCAAAAACATAAAAGTGTTAGGACAACCTGGAATGAATATTTTTTATATTTTTCATTTGGCCACAACAAAAAACAACAACAACAAAAACGCAGATACTGACATGTTTCACTCTGCAATGCAGATATGGGAAACCCCTAGCTACTAAAATAATTGTGCTAGACAAAACATAAATCTTTCATTGACTACCTGAGGGCAAAGTAGTACTCAATCCAAAAAATACTTGTGCAAGTTTATAACTTGTTTATCTGACTAATTGCCATGACACTATCATATGAGGAAGGTTACTCATCTGTGTATTTGCAGAACTGGGGCTAATACAGAAAGAGAAATATGTTGATTATAGAGCACTCAATACACATAATCTTAGCATTTAACATCCCCCTAACAGCAATTTTTACATACTACAAGCCAGGCTTGAGGTAAATTTACCCCTCTAAAAATTTTTCTTCACCAAAGGTAATTCATCCACACATTTTCTTTTCTACGAAAGTTAGCCTCTCTTTCCTTTTGTGTCTGACACACACTGTTGAAGAATAAAATGTTGATTGAAGGCTGGAGCTGAACCCCATTTGCAAAGTTATTCAGACTGTAATACAGATACCAGGAAAAATGGAAAATAGGAACTCTATCACATTAGCATCTTTTCAAAGCATGCGATAAAGCTAGATTTATATTGGGTACCATTAATCCAGTTTTCAGACACCAGAAAATGTGTGGTGATTTTATTTACAGAGTTAATATGTATAAAATGAAGGATATATGTTTCAATTAGAAAAAAAATAACACACTAGACTTCTTAATTACCTTTTGAATTAAAAACATATCTCACAAGAGCTCAGATATTTTGAATAAAATAGGTAACCACTTCCTTTGGTAATCAGAATGATCTTTGTCTTAATCACTGTCTTTTATTTGAGGTATGACCAAATTGTTGTTCTACTAGATGATTCATGAACAATGTGTGAGGTGTTCTGCTTGAAGACTTCCAAGTCACTTTTTTTTGCTGATAGCATAAGAACTCTTTACATGTGCCCTCATTAAGGTCTATGATTTCCCTTTTTTTTTTTTCTTTGAGCTGTCCCCTATGGGTTAGGCAACAGCTGCATTTAACATGACTTGTAACGTGATTATAAAGCCACAGTGTAGCAATGTGATTCATGAGGGAGTGAGCAGCATCTTAACAACTACAAATCTCAGGCCTAAGATGATGGGAACTTAGTAGATACATGCTGGATAATGGGTAGTAGTGGAGGACAGTAACTACTGACACAGCACCCAGTATATTGCAGGGAACTGTAGCCTGAATCTCTATTGGGAAAATACTGTAGTAATGAGATTTATTTTGTGGCCAAATTCCAAGGAGTAGAGAGGCAGAAATAATTTCTCCCTTGCCAAAGCATTCTGTCAGAAAAGCTGGCAATCAGGAAAAGAAAGACATTTTCTAATTTAAAAATTATCATGTCTATTGTATTCACAAACTTATCCAACAGAATTTAATATGAAATCAGCGAATTTCCACAGAAAATCCATGAGGACTGTAGAAACTACACTACGAATCAAGGATCCGATTCAAAAGTTCATCTTTCTTCACCAAAGCATTTAGGCACATGCTTAATGACAGGCACATATTTAAGTGTCATTGAATTCAACTGGAACTTTAGCCTGAGGCTAAAGTTAAACTTGTGCCAAAATTGTTTGATGAACAGATATAGGCTTAAGCATGTGTGCAAATTTTTAATAAACTGGGATCCTATATAAGTGAACAATGAGATTTTATAGAGCTACGGGCCTGCAGCTACATTGAGCTACCATGTATCATTCCAAACTATAAGGCTTTTTAAAAAATATAAAAAATGATTTTTTTTTGTTTCTGTCACGTAGGCGTGGGGAGTCAGTAGGCACTGCACTACCATGCACAGCTAGATGCAACTTTCAGACAGCAGGTAGAAGATTTATTAGATGACAAGGATACAGAATAGAACAGACTTGTCAACACAGGAAGCAGAAGCAGTCAGTACACTCCATCTTGGGGGAAAGGGGCTAGAGGCAGTGCTGTGACCCTCCTCCCCGTACCCTGAACCAGCCAAGACTACACTTTGTCCTGTTTCCTGGGCAAAAGGTGTCACCTGGCTACACCCCCTCCCATGCTTAGATTGTGAAAGGCATTGTCCATTGTCTACTTGAGGAAGGCTGTCACACCTGAAACTCCATCACCATCTTGGTGTTAGTGCAGAGCCCATGGAGACTGAGGCTCACACAAGGGGTTAATAGAGGACAGTAGAAATCACATGCAACATAACAGTGTCTTATACAGGGGGTGCTTGACCTATGTCACTCCGATATATGTTGTTTCTCACTTACACCACTGAAACTTGGAGGAGCATGATGTAAAAATTCCTCATTTAAAAGCTGACTGGCCAGGGCTGGCTGCTGCAGGCCCAGCAGTTACCCAGCACGTTATCCAGCACCCCCAGTTCTCATGGTGGTGGGAGGAGGGTGTATAATAGAACTCTTGCTGTAAGTTATTTCCTATGGGGAAAATTCCTCATTATACATCATTCCACTTTATGTTGCAACTATCTGGGCCCTATCCCTGACATACACATTGAGAACCTCCCGTACAAAACTTTGCCCCAGGGGTATTCAAGTTACTAGGAAACTCAAGACATTACAGACATAACATAGTTCTCTGGAGAGTTTGGTTATTGTGGTTAGTTCTCTAAGGTTCTGGACATTACCAGTTAAAATCGTTTATGGTCTTATCCTACTAAACTCAATGGAAAGGCCCTCACTGTTGCAGTAGGAACTCATATAGCACTAAAATTTTACACAGCTCTTGACAAACATAGGGCCAGGCTGTACCAACCTTTAAAAGAACACAGGCAATTCCTGCCACTACTGTCCCAACAGTGGCCTGCCTGCCCTTTGAGCTTGTGCTAATGACGGTGGTACATGGCCTCTATCTTTGATGACCCCTTTGGGTGATATGTTCCTATAATGGGGGCCAAGGAAATAGTCGCTTCACTCCTCCTAACGGAGGCACTGTGGCAGGCTCTTGTGCGGGCCATTCAAGGAAGAGGAGACCTCTTCAGTCCTCCTCTCTCCATCTAATGGCGAACCTCAACAGTAGTTCTTCCAGGTATGTCCTGAGGATAAGCAACAACGAGAGTCTCTCACCATCTGGTTCACACATGAGACAATCTTCCTGCCCTGAAGTCCTTAGAGGCTACATAAGATATCACAAACAAAATATAAGCCCAGAGAAAACAGTTCCAGAAAAGGGGTATATGATGATTATTAATGAGAAGAAGCGGGGAGGCGGGATTATTTGAAGAGACATTTTAAATTTTTACATCTGAAAAATGCCTTCCTGCTCTCTATTTACATTAAATTGTTCTTGAGAACTGAGTACTCAGTTAATATGCACTACGCTGCCCTGAAACACTCTGCCTAGAATCACAGAATCATAGAATCACAGAAGAGTAGGACTGGAAGGGACCTCGAGAGGCCATCGAGTCCAGCCCCCTACCCTCATGGCAGGACCAAGCACTTTCTAGACCATCCCTGAAAGCCATCTATCTAACCTCTTCTTAAATATCTCCAGTGATGGAGATTCTACCACCTCCCTTGGCAATTCGTTCCAGTGTTTGATCACCCTGACAGTTAGGAACTTTTTCCTAATGTCCAACCTGAACCTCCCCTGCTGCAATTTAAGTCCATTGCCTCTTGTTCTATCCTCAGAGGCAAGGAAGAACAAGTTCCTTCCCTCTGCCTTATGACACCCTTTTAGATACCTGAAAACTGTTATCATGTCCCCCCTCAATCTTCTCTTTTCTAAATTAACAAGCCCAATTCTTTCAGCCTTTCTTCATAGGTCATGTTCTCTAGACCTTTGATCATTCTCGTTGCTCTCCTCTGGACCCTCTCCAATTTCTCCACATCTTTCCTGAACTGCGGTGCCCAGAACTGGACACAATACTCCAGCTGAGGCCTAACCAGTGCATAGTAGAGCAGGAGAATAACTTTTCGTGTCTTGTTCACAACACACCTGTTAATGCATCCTAGAATCATGTTTGCTTTTTTTGCAAAAGCATCACACTGTTGACTCATATTTAGCTTGTGGTCCACTATAACCCCTAGATCCCTTTCTGCCGTACTCATTCCTAGGCAGTGCTTTCCCATTCTGTATGTGTGACACTGATTGTTCCTTCCTAAGTGGAGCACTTTGCATTTGTCCTTATTAAACTTCATCCTGTTTACCTCAGCCCATTTCTCCAGTTTATCCAGATCCTTTTGAATTATGCCCCTATCCTCCAAAGAAGTTGCAACCCCTCCCAGCTTGGTATCATCCGCAAACTTAATAAGTGTACTTTCTATGTCAATATCTAAATCGTTAATGAAGATATTGAACAGAACCAGTCCTAAATCAGACCCCTGTGGTACCCCACTAGTTATACTTTTCCAGCAGAATTGAAAACCATTAATAACTACTCTCTGGGTACGGTTATCCAGCCAGTTGTTCACCCACCTTATAGTAGCCCCATCTAAGTTGTATTTGCGTAGTTTATTGATAAGTATATTATGTGAGACCATGTCAAATGCTTGGCTGAAGTCTAGGTATACCACATCCACCACTTCTCCTTTACCCACAAGGCTCGTTATTCTATCAAAGAAAGCTATTAGATTGGTTTGACATGACCTGTTTTTAACAAAACCATGTTGGCTGTTCCCTAGCACCTTACCACCTTCCAAATGCTTGCAGATGATTTCTTTAATTACCTGCTCCATTATCTTTCCTGGCACAGAAGTTAAGCTGACTGGCCTGTAGTTTCCTGGGTTATTCTTGTTCCCCTTTTTATAAATGGGTACTATATTTGCCCTTTTCCAGTCTTCTGGAATCTCTCCCGTCTCCCATGATTTTCCAAAAATGATTGCTAAAGTCTCAGATACCTCTTCTATCAGCTCCTTGAGGATTCTAGGATGCATTTCATCAGGCCCTGGTGATTTGCAGACATCTAATTTCTCTAAGTAAATTTTAATTTGTTCTTTTCTTATTTCAACTTCTAAACCTACCCCTTTTTCACTAGCATTCTCTATGTCAGGCATTCCTTCAGATTTCTCAGTGAAGACCGAAACAAAGAAATCATTAAACATCTCTGCCATTTCCCAATTCCCTGTCACTGTTTCTCCCTCCTCACTGACCAATGGCCCTACCCTCTCCTTGGTCTTCCTCTTGTTACCAATGTATTTGTAAAAAGACTTCTTGTTTCCTAGGGATGCGTGAAGTTGCATCCCTTCCCCCTTTAAATATTTCCTGTCTTGCCTTTAAGCTATTTACTTCATTTGTATTTTCTCCTAGCAATATGGTCTGATTTGACTCTTGTAATACATAGAATCTGTGACCTGCATTTATCTTGTGAGCTTGAAAGATTGTTCATTGAGTTCTGCTGAAACCTGGATTTGTGGAGCTCTTGGAGATGTTCAGTCCAAAAAGATGCTTGTAAAAAGTGCTTCTACAATTAAGATTAAGAAAATGTGACATATAAGAGAGTAAGAAATGCCCTTTTCAAAGAAAGACTCACACAAAGTCTATTATTTAAGACTTTAATCCAGAAATTCTTAGGTTACGGTTGACAAAAAGTCCAGTTATTTCTGATTGATCATTCATGCCAGCTGGCAGTAAGAAACTGCCATACTGTAAAATTTCCAGCCATCACGCAAAAACTGACAAAGGTGGCCACGTTCCTTTAAATGGTGTGTGTGTGGAGGGACCAAAGGGAGGGCATGAAATCTAAAACCTTCATTTTCAAGAAAGGAAATACTAGGGGCAAATAGATGTGCTCTATACACTAAGATTCCTCTGACCAAGTAATTCTGCGAACTGAGACACATACATATTTGTGTGTTTTACAAGTAGTACAGAAAATGTCTAAACTGATGACATGGAAAATATGGAAAGAGTACAGAGGAAGGTGGCTCCAAAGAAACAGAACACAGCTTTATGTCACATGCCAACCAAGACTGGGTGAATAGTACATTATTTTAGATCATAACGTCAGCTGGATTACAGTTGATTAGTAAAGTGACATGTATTTGATTAATTTCACTGAAACATCTCCCTCAGTTTACAGTTTTATTTGCATTCTCAGGTCCTTATTTGGGATTATGTAAAATTGACAGCTGCTTATAATTATTTTGGGTTTCAGCTGAAATAATTAAAAACATCTGCCTTTTATCTTAACACTACCAGACAAACACACGAGCTTGGTTTTACCTAGCTTCAAAGATGAAAGCAAAGCATAAAAGAAACCTTTGCATATTACTAACAAATTTCCAGTGATTCATTTATATGTACAACCAGTTATTCGAACACCCGACAAACCTTTAATTATCTTTTAAATGTACGTAATTTAGAACTGCTAATTAGGTAGCAATTTATGCTCTCACAGGGATTCAGACATTCTTGTCTTTCAAAAAATGTAAACTCCAATAGGAATAATCACTGGCATTCAAGTGATTGAATTTTTCAGTTATTTAAATGAACATGAAGCATTTACACTGTTCAAATCATTTAAATATTCTGCTGTCAGCTGCAGCTGTAGAGTTTTACAGACTCTCTGAATAAAGCAAGGGTAAGTATAGGTTATCTTACGTTCCAGGCAGGACTCCCCAGAGAGGAATGAGATTTGCTGCTTATGAAAGGCTAACACTGCTTAAGTGGAGCATTAATGTTTCCTCTGAGATTTGGATTTCTCCGTTTTTCTATATTTGGAGAAACAAATTTTCCCAGAATTTACAGCTCTGAAAAACTTAAAACTGGTTTAGCAATTTTAAAATACATAGATCTTTTAGCTATGTACAATATATCATCGCACTTAATGTTTTAATTTAAACTCACTGACTTACTCTGGTAGCCAAACTGCCAACATATTTAGGTGAGGGTTTTATAGTACATGTATAGCCTTTGTTTCCTGTATATACCTTCCTCTATTAGGACTGATCTTTAAAATAAATTATATAAAGATGTGCCCCATTTTGAGGAAAGCAATTTATCAATTAGACTACATATTGCAATGATAGAAAACATTATTTATGTATAACCATTCCAAGTACCATCATTGTTAGCATTCCTGAGCTAAAGCTAAGAATGAGTTACAGTTTCCCCATAAGGACAGAACAGTTTGATTTAAACTTAGACATGTTACAAAATCCTTAGTCAAAACAGAGTAAGAAATTGAAACTCTGATGCAGCAATATTTAAATTTTAACACATTATGGATTATATAGGATTTATCGATGGGCCAGGACATTTTCATGATCTCAAATTTAGGAAAAAATAAAAAAAGGCATAAAATGATGTTTTCTCAATTCCATATTGCATTTGGCCATCTGCAAGAAAGACATTAAGAGACTCTCTTTCCCAAATGAAATTTTGTTAGTGTATTCCATCCCCAAAAGCAAGATATCTTCTTCCTTTTCCGAACAACAGCCTAGAATGAGTATTATGTCAATTAAAAGGGATAAGTGCAAGAGAGTCTATTCAGTCCACTACAGACTTCACTATTAGTTATCAAATTTCTGTGGGAGTGCTGTGGTGATGGGCACAAATCCCTGATATAGACAAGATAGTTGCACTGGTACAAGCCCAAAGTAACTCTATTTACTACAAATTAAAGGACCTTCCTGATTTTCCCTGTAAGCTCCCGATCTTTTCTGCAAGAATCTCATCTCCTGTGACCCTACAAAAACAGACTAACCAATAATGGCCAAGCTGAGGGTTAATCAGTTATGTGTATATTAATATTTTTATCAGATGTGTATATTTTAATTAATATAAAAACTAGATATAATTTGACTGTACAGATTGACCATCTCTAATCTGGCGCCTTTGGGACCTGACTGGTGCTGAATGAGAGAATTGCTGGACGAAAGGAGGTCAATATTTTCTAGCACACTGCTTACTGGGCTCTTAGAAGACATTTAGCGGGTAATTTATAGCTCAGTAACAGCACAAAACAGCCAGGACTGGTGGCTGGAAACAAAACTTTATGGGACTCTGGGAAACTTGGCCAAACCCATGATAAATGATCATTCAACTACGTAAAATCATGCCGGATTACAGATGTTGCCAGATGAGAAAGCTCTGGATTAGAGAGGTTCAACCTGTAATTTTGTCATCAGTCCTTAGTACGTTGTTTGTCTTCATAGATTGTAAACTCATCAAGATAGGTACTACGTCTTTCTGCATGTGGACAATACCTAGCAGAATGAAGGTGCTAACGAAATATTAATAAACACATAATGATATAAAGACATAAATGTAAATAGAATAGAAAACTTTTCTCAGGTATGCACTTTTGAAGAATACATAATGACTATGGCAAGCCAATAGACATTGGCTTTAAAAACCTAAATAAAAGGAGCAAAATCAAATCTATTTATCGTTAAATCAGTTATTCCTAAATTCTTACAAAAATGAAATTGTGAATGATTAAAGAGAAGTGAAACAAATTTGTTTCATCAAGTGAGTGAACTCACTAAAAATACATATATTTGTAATGGAAATATGGCAGACAGACAGTACTGATCTTCTAGTGATGCCCAGATTAAAAACAAACAGTAAGATCTGCTTCTGATCTCATTTACACAAGTAAAATTCCGGTCAAGTCAGTGTTATTCCTACTGATTTCACTTGGTCGATATAGGTTTAGAAATTTAGCTGAAACAACAAGAAGTAACATCATATATCTAAATGTATCTAATGTGTGGTATTTCACACGGAAGACTCCCAAAGAATTTTATCCCTCTTTACATATGGGGTTAATGTACCCACAAGTGACATGAAGCTATGCAATACTTGGTAAAACCATACAATAGTTCTGTGAAGTGAATATTTCACCCAGTAAAGCTTCTAATTGTCTATGAATACCATCTATATTAAATCTGAATGTATATATCAAACATGTGTACGACTTTTACAGAAATATAGGGCAGGGATCATGTTTTTGCTATATATTTGTACAGTGCCTAAACACCACAGGAATATAAGCAACAAATAGTAAAATAGAAGACTCTGTATCAGCCCTGAGAAGCTTGACACGTACATCAAAGAATAAAGATAAAAGAGCAAACAATGGAAAGGGAACAAATCCAAGGAAAGAGTGCTGTTTGCTAAGGAAAGCGGATGATACACTTTTTTCAGTTTTAATATGGTAGTTTTTATGGCCTCGTTTTTTAATATTTTGTCCTTTTCAAACACAACAGATAATAGTGGCAGGATGAGGTATGAAAGAAGTAAATTTCAGGAGGCGAGAAAGACTGTTCTCGATATACCTGCATTACTACGCAATACAGTACTGTGTTTGCAACAAATCTTTATACAAGACTGCATGCAGAGTGCAGTAATATCTCGGTTTTCCTAAAACTGTAACTTCCAGTTTGTGAATTTGGTTTCCCCTTTAGTTTTGATTCAGAAATGTATGAAGCCTTTATAAATATATCATTGTATTCTACAATGATTATTTAAAACACTGAAATCCCACTCCTGTAAACTCTACTGTCTTGGACTATTTATGGTAGTTTTTTTAGTAGAGACGTTTTTCTCTCAGCATAGCAGCAGTCACTGTTTATTTTTCCGTAATACACTACAAAAACAGCTCTCATATACATCAGATAAAGGAAATGTGTATTTTTTCTTTTGTGTTTTAAACAATTCCAGTAGATATTTAAATCTGCATTCTAATACAGTATTTTGATGTCAAGACAAGGACATTAAATAGCAGTTATAACTTTCTCTTTTTTACCTATATGTAACATACCAAAAACTGGCATGATTCAGTTACATTCCTATCTTTTTCAAATAAGACCTGGTACTATCTATTCCCAGCACCCATGAGGCCCACATCACAAAAGTATTGAACTTGGCAGTGCTAGGGTGCCACCTAATGGCAATTCTTCCTCAATTCAGCACTGGTTTATAACCACAGGGGAACTGGAGAGTGCATTTTTCTGATTCAGGGCTCAGAAAACAAACCATTATGAAATGGATAGAAAATGGAGTTGATAAACTAGCAACAAGATATTGAATTTTAACATGATGCACAGGCACGTTCTCAATAAGCACTACATAGAGCAGAAGATTAGAAAACTTACTGTTAGTTACATTGCTCCTATACTATACTGTCCCCTTCTAAGTCACTGTCTCCTGGTATGACAAGTTTGGATGCACTGGCTATGAAAGATGTGGTGTAGTATGCCATAGCTAATGACAATGAATGTAACCCAAGAAGAAAAATATTCACCACAGAAAAATTGTGAAAAATAAGAGATGGCCCAAAGAGAAGTGGGATGGGAAGAAAAAAGGAAGAGCTATGATGGAACTAGAGTATTCCAATCAGTTATTAAAATGTTTGGGAAATAAATATAATAAAGCACACATATATTCCTCTGGGAATAGACTATTCAGCACTCCTTCATGGCCAGAATGACCATCCTTGCAGTGCTGCTTTGGAAGATGTAGTGAGCATTATCCTGATTATTTAAAACCTTCATTGACCTTTTTGAGGGCACAAATCAGCTTCTTCCCCTGCAGGGTACCCAGCAGTGATTGTTCCCACTAACAGGCTACAAAAAGAACTCCGGTTATCTTAAATGAAAACTGAGTTTATTCAACCAACCATAGAAAATAAAGAGAAAATCACTCCCATAATGAACAATAACAGACAGTTAGCAAACTATAAACCCAACATGACTAATCAGCACAAGAACTGCAGCTAGCAAGGCTCCGTTCTGAATGGCAAAAAGACACTGATTAAATAAAATGAAATCCTTACATGTTAGAAAGTCTTTTTTTCCCCCAAACCAGCTGTTGCAAGCCTGCCTGTCTTTTCAGGCACCCACAAAGGGAGTTTCTCAAGAAACAGTTTGACTCTCTTTCCCATGTAACCCCAGAGCTTAACAGATATGGCTCACTGGAGTTAGCCACTCAGGAGTTTATGAGAATAGTAGCATTACATCATCTCAGACAAAACTAATGATAATCTAAACCAGTTTGAATCCAGCTGGTATTATGTATGCTCAGAGGTAACCTCAAATGATGCAGAAGTTTTAGCTAATATCCTCTGTTAACTCTTTAATTCCAGTCCTGCATGCATGTCACAGTCTTGAGTGCAATGAAGCTAACAAGAATTTTCCCACTGGCTTTAATGGGACATAGATTTGGTCAATAATAATAATTTTCTCATACAAAGAATTACAGCCGTAATGGCCCAGTCCAACCATCACCACATCATCAGAAGTCCAACGACAGTCAGTGAAAGGTTGTAAATATGCAGTGATTACGGGATGTAGCTTTAAAAAGATTCTTCGAAAACTGAAAGGAAGACAGACTGAACATCCTGTATTGAACTCACTGTGACTGTTTTTAGGCACAATTTCCAACACTTCTATTTCAGAAAGAATGAAGATTTCATAGATAATGAGATAAATACACCCAAGATGAATGGTGGTGAGAGGGGTATTGATGATATTGCACAGTAAACTCTTTTATATCCGGCATTCTGTTATCCAGAACTCACAAATAACTGGCATTTTAATAATAAATAAATTTTGGTTAAGTTTTCCATAAGTACAGCATAGTGAAAGTAAATACAAATAAATACAGCATCTACACTATCTAGTTCTTTCAAAATATTTTTCGACAGAAGGCACTCTTTCAGAATATCCAGCAGAATATCTACACACAAAACATTTCCTTTGAAATTAAATTAAAAAAGAACATGGTGCTGCTTTTGAAAGTGTTCTTCCACTCCTGCTTCAGAAAGAGCGCTTTCTTTTGTGAGCTGCTGTAGAAAGCAAATGTGAGTAGACATTCCGTGGGCCCTTTATTTCAAAAGAGCCGTCCTCATAGTGCCTGATTTTTTGATCCCGGGGCTTTGTGGATGCTCTCTTTCAAGAGAGCAGATCGCTCTTTTGATCCGTGAGTATGTGCACGTGTGTGTGTGGACACACTCTTGAAAGAAGTTCTTTTGGAAGAGATCTTCTGGAAGGACTTCTTTTGAAAGATTGCCAAAGTGTAGATGTAGCCTGTAAGTTTACAGTGTGGGTAAATAAAGTACTCTGCATACATTTTTGTTTGTTTCTTAATATCTAATCTTGTTTTTCTTTAGTGTTATGCATTGCTATATATACATCACTATTATCCAGTATATTTGAAAATCTGGCAACCCCCAGGTCCTGGGGCTGCCAGATATGAAAGCATTTACTGTATTCATTTCTCCCATTAAAAACAATACTTAACTATGGCAGATGGGTAATACAATTTGCCAGTCTAATTTATATTATGCTCTGTTGCTGGATAAAGACTGAATGAAGAATGGATAATATATAATTTGTAGTACAGTGTTTGAAGTCAGCACAGTGCAGGAGAAGGTAGGGTATGTGTTTGCAGGTTTTAAAACTCCTTTGGGGGAGTTTTAAAATATACAAATATACTGTTTGAAAATAAAGGCCACTAGATTAATTCCATAGGACAAACAGAAATGCTTTTCAGGAGTTTCTTTACAAACCAAGGATGAACTCATGGCTATCTAGAGAGAGTGGTGAACCTTATCAAACTGGAAAATTTCTCCTCACTTCAATTGAGTGTATCACATTTTTTTTAATTAAAAGAGCCAGTACCATATCCTTAAAACAAGGGTTTGGAATCAAGAAAATTAATCAGATCCTCAATAAAATAATCACCTCAATGCACAAAGAAAATGGAAATACAGCTATATGATAAGTTCCAAAAGTAAGGTATGGAAATTTCCAAAAGAAGGAACCCCCGTGCCTCCATCCCCACCTTTAAAAAGTGGGTAAGAACGGAATATCAATTATTGCAACACTGTCCCCACAGCAGACAATAAATACCACAAATGTAGCAGAAATGTTTCAAGAGCTACAGAGAGGGAGCCGTGTTAGTCTATATGCTATCAAAACAAAAAAGCAGTCAAATAGCACTTTAAAGACTAACAAAATAATTTATTAAGTGACCTTTCGTGAGACAGACCCACTTCTTCAGACCATAGCCATACCAGAACTGTGTCTGTTCTGGTATGGCTATGGTCTGAAGAAGTGGGTCTGTCCCACGAAAGCTCACCTAATAAATTATTTTGTTAGTCTTTAAAGTGATACTTGACTGCTTTTTTGTTTAAAGAGCTAGTTAGTGGGGTTTCTTTCATTCCTCCAAATCTACAGATGCAGAAAATATAAAAATCTAAATTTGTTTAATGCAAGTGTTTGTCTCACCTTTACCTTCTCCTAGTGCTTCTTCCTCCTTGGACTCTTTTGCCATAAGGATTTCCACTGACATCTCTAACTTCCTCTGCAAGGTTCCAAGGAGATGTGGGCTCATATGGTAACACAGGACTTGTCAACAAAGTGGGTTAATGCACACTATGGGGATGTGATTTGTAAAGAACACTAATGTGCTTCAAGTTGAGTGGTCCATGTAGACCTACTAGTATGCATTAAAGGTTTCATGCTGCACTTCACTATTGCTCTGTACTATATTAAAGAGCACTAAAGAACCTTTAGTGTGCACCAGCTGAACCTACATGGACCAATTAATGCTCATCATGTTAGTGTGCTTTAGAAATCAGACCCTCTAGTGCACACTATCCTATCAAGTATAGAAGCCCTAAAGGAGATGGGAACCAAAGACAGGTGGGAAGTAGGTTACTGTTCTTACACTCTCCTCTTCCCCCATCATATCAGCTTCAGAGCAGCATTAAGATGAGGGTGGGAGCACATGACGACACTGAAGCTACATCTACACTGTCCCAGAAGATCGACCCACTCAGGGTCAATCTTCTGGGGCTTGATTTCACACGTCTAGTATGGATGTGCAAAGTCGACCTCTCAGGTGCCAAGGAGTAAAACGGGAGGAATAAGATGTGAGGAGTAAGGAAGATCAATGGGAAAAACCTCTCCTGCCAATTTTCCCCTGTATAGACAGACAAGTTAGCAGAGCACAGATATGACAATTTTATCTATGCAATTGGTATAGTTAGAATTGCATATCTGCAGTCAACTTTCTTAGTCTAGTGTAGACATAGCCTAAGAGACCTGAGTCTTATGCCACAGCACTAGATTCATGGCTTCAACCTCATCCACTCCCTGTCTACAGTGAGATAGATACATTGGAAAGTGAGTGGGGAGAGGAAATAGTGCTGAAAAAAATCATTAACCTCCTGCCCCCAAAGGTTTTCTATTGTGATGTTCTCATATGCAAAAATGAAAAATCTTCCAGGGTGCCATAGAATGTGGTACAGCTGACAACACTCTATGCCAGTGGCACCCAAACTTTTCACTAGTGCAGACCCCCAATCATCCCCCTAAACTATTTGTAGACCCCCCAATCACCACTCCAAACCATTTGCAGACCCCCATCAAAGCCAATTCTAGCCACTACGTTCAATGCAAAAGGGAACCACAACACACATTTTCAGACAGCAATTACTGCAGGATACTTGATTTAAAACTAATAATTGATTGTAACTTTGCAATTTATTTAAAACATTTTCTATGATATTTTTTATTTATCTAATTTCCCCCCTTCCCCCATAGGCCCCCTGCAATACCCTCACAGGCACCCAGGGGTCTGTGGGCTTCAGGCTGGGAATCACCACTCTATGCACAAAGCTGTTTCACTTTAGAGAAGTATCACAATGAAATCCTGAGAGTTTTTCCTTTTACTTCCATAGGGACATGATTTCATTCTCAGTCTCAGTCTGGACCACAGCAGTAAATGATACAAATCTGTTACATAGAGTAGAACAAAAATATTTGGTTCAGCATTACGTGCATGTTTGTGAAACTCTACCAGTTCACTTCCAGTAATGAGGAACAAGAGCTATACTTTACCACTATAGTAGCATTTAAACATGTTCTTGCAACTTCCTTGGTTAATAAGGTTTGTTAACTAAAAACAGGTGGGAAAGGAAGACATACAGGAACACTGCAGAGGAAACCCTATTTATCCAAAATACGTTGCAGAATATGGTTAAAGACCAATTTGCATACATCAAACTACAAATCCTTTAATGCAGACATGGGTAGTGAAACCAATTAAGTGTTAGCTGCACATGTCGAAGCTGCCTCCCAGGCAGAGTTCACATTCACACTCAAATCCTGCCAGAATTTTTAAAAAACAAAAATCAATCAAACAAGCAAATGATTTATGTGAAATTTTGCCATGGCTCAGAAACTGAATAAGAGTCAGGGAATTAAAAACAGAAATAAATAGTTTTGATCTTTGTTGAGAGCAGAAAGCCTCATGGTTCCATACTATGTCTGGTGCTGTTTAATATATTTATTAGCAATCTGGAAACTAGGTGAGCACTTAGGGAACAATATCTGCAGATGAGAAAAAGTTATTTGAGTTAGTCAATTCCATACATGACTAAAGTACTTAGGGCAGATCTGACCAAACAAGGTGAATGAGCAACATGATGGCAGATGCCACTTAACATTGGTAAGTGCAACATAAGGCACACTGGAAGAAAAATATGAAATTAAATATGCATCTGACATGTGTAAATTAATGGTATCAACTCAGCAAAGGGGCCTGGTCAACCCTGTGAAAAACTGAAGTACAGAAAGCAAAGATGATGTAAAAATAGATAAGAATAAGGATGAGGAAAAATACAGAACAAAAATAATGCCATAATATAAATCAATGGGACAGTCTCATGTGAAATATTAACAACTACATCTCCAATACAACTACTATAGAATTAGAGGACGTTCAATGAAGGGCAACAACGAGTAGGAGGATAGAAAGCTTTCATATGAAGAGAAAAAGAAAAGATTAAACAATGCCAGTTTATCAAGGAGTGAAACATGAGATGATATGATCTCTTTATATAAAATAATGAATGACAGAGAAGGTTGATGAGGTACTCTGTTTTCTCTGTCTCATAATGAGGAAAGAAGGGTATTTGTTTATATTTGAAAGATGGCAACTTAAAAACTGATAAAAATACTTTTTCCCATACAAGATATAAACAAACTGTAGAACTCACTGCCACAGGATGCCATTTAAAAGAATAAGATTATAAAAAGATTAGGGATTTATATAAAATCTTGGAAAGACATAAAAACTTACGCTTCTAAATTTAAGAAAATTGCTAAATCCACGAGGGATTAAGATGAAATATTCATGGGTGATGTGATGCAGAATACAAGACTTTTGCTCACAACCAAGTTTCTTCCACTTTTTCTGTACCTTTTTTAGTGCTGCAGACTCTTGGAGACAAATTACTGGACTAGATGGACCATAGTACTGACCCATTATAGCAATTTCTGTGTTTACATATACAGATATAGTGAAAATTTGAATGCATGGAGTGGTTACATGTTGACTCAAAACTTGCAATTTGATAAACAATCAATGGAGGCATAAGATAGATTGGAGGCTTTTCTTTTCTAGTCTTGACTTACCTTGGAGGCAGAGGTACCCATTCCAATAACTAGCGGAAGATACATACTCACCATAATTGAGCAGTGCCCATGGAACGTGGGATAGGAAATAATATCTTATGGTAAAATGTTAGGGTAACTGCACTATTTATATGCACTACTGCACTATTTGTATGCACTATGAGTGGTGCCATGTTTGTATGGTAAGAAACAAGGTGGATTAATTTGCAACGACCATCACCAAGGAAATTATTGTTTCTTAGTCTGTAATGTGCCAAATTCTACCCTGCTGATATAGTCCTCCTTCCTGCCTGCCTGCAGCAAATTCCTCACTGCAGAAACACAAGCAACTTTTAACAGAAAGAGAAATCCTCCTTACTGTAGAAAAAAAAAATGTAACGAACGTATTTCAGCTGGCATGCCTTTAAGGACACTACAGTGTGCAGCTTGCTCCTTGTTTAGTTCTCTGTTTCTATGCAAAAGCGGCTAAGAAAGAAGCTATTCCATTCACCCATGGAAGTTCCAGTGTTGATATTTTCACTTGCTTTCCTCCAGTCAAATAATAAATAAGGAAACAATCATATTAAATAAAAACATTAATTGAGTGTGTAATTTCTAACCCAAATGTTAGACAGACAAAATGTTTGTGCTGACTGAAAATACAGGATGTGCTAATGATTTCATAAATCATACTTTTCAATAATTCTAATTTATTTATATATGAAATTAGCCATCCAATTAATATTGCAGTTTTCTGCTAAAATATTGTTGAAATCAGATATTACCCTAAGTGCCTACTTGAAAAATACATATGGCATCCACATGTGTACTAGAGTGAGTTCATTAATACCAGTACTTTACTAAGGGTTGATGGTGATGAACACGTGCATGCACCATTCCTAAACAATGTTGCAATCAGGAATGAAGCTATTCTCCAGGGTGTTATGTCAATAAATATTTGCATAATGGGCACTTCTATTTTATTTATTTTGATTAATGGAAACAAGATGACAAAGGAAATAAAGGTGAACTTTGTTGCTACTCTTTCACTAAAAATTCCCTTGTGTCCCTATTTTACCATAAACTATGCTTTTTTGAAAATTCTGTACATATTTTAAATTGGAATCCACTTTAAAATGACAAATGGGGTTATTACACAGTAATAGAGCATTCAATTTCAGCGTAAAATGCACATAATTATGGCAATTTTGGCTTTGCCATTCAGTAGTAATAGAGGTCTGTATCTTTTACCAACTGACTTGTATATTTATGTACCATAGAGTTATTTGTGTTAACATTTGTTACTATTACATTGTAAAATACACTAAGCATTCATGCTTAGAACTTAGAACATACCCTATGTTCAAATAGTGGCATTTCTCATTCTCATTTCTCATCTCTCTATTTTGATCTTCATTACATTTTTCACACATTAAGTAAGTATAACAACCATAAATATACAAAATAGGTTAACAAATAGCTTTCTTACCAATGGTCTGAGCTCTGGATGCGTCAAAATGTATCCATTGTTTGTAATCGCAAAAGCATATCCATGAATACCTAGCTGTAAGAATAAATGCCAAAGGAACATTAATTGCCTTGCTCTCCAGTGAATTCTGAAACAAAAACCAGCCAAACATTTAGCCATTTATGGCTTAAACCTGGCATTCATAAACCTTATCTCAACACAATATTTCATTAAAATGAATGCAAAGAGCCAATCGTTGACATTTTGTGAACTTGGCAAATAGCACAATTTTTAAAATGTCATTCACATTTTGCTGTCTTGGATACTTATTCCTATGCACTCGAGGGGAATTTTTAAAAATTAATTAGTTAAGAAAAAAACATAAGCCTGATGTGTTACGCTATGTGTTAACAGGAAGGAACGATGCAATTTAAGAAACTCACAAATGAACAGGAGGGCCCAGGTTCTGCTTTTTTATTTGCAAAGTAGCTGCCATAGAGCAATGAAATTTTTGAAATCAATGGGACTGCTCCCATGAGAAGACAGAACAAGAGGTGACCTATTATCAGTGATATTTACATACAGGAGTTTTAAGTCTGCTTCATTGCCAAATTATTTCATGTTTACTTCCATGTACACAGAACAAGGGTGAATTCTAATGCAAAAGTTCATGTAATTTACATTTTGGACTTAACAGAAGTGTGAGAACTCATTTGAGAGCAATGAAAAATTCCATCAAGCTTAAAAGTAAAACTAATCAAAGTTAGCACTGCATTTATTTAAATAACAATCCTACCAATTGAAAACATTTCTATTACACAGTTGGTTGCACTCACTAACTACAATAAATGTATTTTCAAATCACTGATATTGTCATTAAAACATCTCTTAGCATAAACTGGGCACTGATCCAGTGTCTTTCTATAGGTGCTGTACATACCAGAATTTTACCATTGTAAATATTGGCAGACTTAGATTTAGACTCAATGACTATCTTTTTCACAATATTATTTCAGTTTTCAGACATTGTAATACAACGTTTACCTGTAAAATTCTCCCATGTGTTATATAATAAAAGAATGTTTGTGTTCAAATATTTACATACACAGTGGTGTCTTCTAAACCAAAAATTACCCTGATTTGCCAGTTAGCTTCAATTTCTTGTTATGAGACTACTTTTTATAAAAATCACTGTGTTTCAGCAGATGATCCATCTTTGGCAATGCACTGAAGTGCATACTTAAATTCAGTACACGATTAAAACATTACTGAAGAGTGATGAAGTATAGCACAGACTTAAAATTTTTGTTAAATGGGGTCTTAATACAAAATCATCTGTCACAAGTCAGAGCCATTTGTCACAGTGATGATTAGTAACAAGCAATCCTGTGGCGCCTTATAGACACAAATTTATTACGTCATGAGCAAGACCCACTTCCTCTGAACAAGTGTGGATGATTTGAGGAAGTGGGTCATACACATGCAAGCTCATGACCTAATAAATGTGTTAGTCTCTAAGGTGCTACAGGACTGGTAGTTTTTTGTAAAGCTACTGACTAACACCGCTACCCCTCTGAGTGCTAGCTAGACCAGATAGTGTGAGGATTTACCTCATTTACTGGAAAGATAAAATTCAAGAGATATTATAGTTAGATCAGAGAAAGCTCCTATCTCATTGACATTTATTTTATATTTAGCTCAGAATTATCAGACATACATTCAACTGTATCTGCCATAAAGAAGGTTGCTTTGTGAATTAACAGCAGCAATAAGCTTTACCAAAGGAAAACAGAAGGTGGTAGGCTCTTGGTGTCTCTTTGTAAAGCAAAAAGAGAACAATATGAGCCATATTTTACCTATCTTTTTATGATATGTGATCCTGCACCTGGCTAAATACCAGATCTGAAGCATAATTTTCTATATGAATGGGTAATTGCAGAAAAAATTCTAAACAAAACTAAAGTCAGGTAATGAAATAAATGTGGGTGGTATGCATTCAAGAATTAGTATTTATCTGTTTGAAGTTTTCTGTAGCTTCAAATGTGGCACTTTGCCATTGTGCAGTGCAGTGCACTGCGTAAAGATGTACAATGCTTGCATTTAAAAAGTTTCTTTTGTTGTCAGAAACATTACTGCTTCCTCTAGTAATCTCCATTAGAAATATTGGGACTCTCTCTCAAAAGAGAAGAAACTGAGTGATCACTGCAAAATTGCATGTAAGAATGGACTATTAATGAGCCAAATCCCACTGTCTTCATTCAGGACAAGCTCTCACTGAAATAAATTCAAGTTCTACCTGTGTGACAAGTCCCTTGTTGGCCCCCTAGGGGGGTTCTGTGCTTCTTGGCGGATTTAACTGGTTGCCTCAAAGACTCACAGTGGTCTCTTCCACTGCGTTGGTTCTTTCCAGAGGCAAGGTTCTTCGTTTACTGAGCCAGACTCATCACAGCAAGTCAAAGTGGGGAGGGATAAGACCCCTTCAGAAGGTTCTCACACCCCTGTTCTTCTGCTACAGTGGTTCTCCAGGGGAAGGGTGGGGGGAGGCCAAGCCCATCCACTACTCTGGGCTCTGGCCCAGGGACCCTAGTTGGGAGACAGCTGATTGGACTTTTCCTGGGTTACTTCTCTCTAGCACCTTATCCCCTCTACCTGGATGAGCTGCTTTTCTCTTCCAAAATCTCAGTCCTCCAGCCTCTCTTCCTGGTCTGTTTCTCGTCTCCTCCCTCCCTACCCACCTAGGGGGAATTTTTTACAGTGAGCCAGAAAGCCTCAACTGGCAGCAGGTGTCTGATTTGCCTTTTTGCTGCAGACTGATTCTTAATAAGCCACAGCTGCCTGCCTTGAAGGCTGGGCCACACCCTCTCTGAGCACAGGCAATTAACAAAAAGGCTCCAACCCAGCTCCCAGTATGTTTGCCTTCCACCAAGTTCTTGTAACTCTTGTGGTTGCCTATGGTCTGCCATACTGAATAAGGACTACTGGTAGCAGTTAATTGTTACTGTTCATCATCCACTGTACAAAGCACATTTCATCCAAGCTAATGGAATTCCATCTCCAAGCAACAGTATTAAATCCTTATATGAATGTCACTGAATGAATAATGTGAATATCCATACAAAGCATCTATAAAAGTGCTTCTACCAAAATAGATACCTTATATTATACAATGAACAAATGTTTATGGAGTGTGAAAATGGGTGCTATAATTCAAACTTTTTTGCCACCATAACTAAAGTGCATGATAATAAAATGCCTCTTATAAATATCTTGACTTGCATTACACAGAATTCTGTGGGATATATATTATTTGCATAGCAATAGAATTAACTTAATATGGTCAATATTGATAAATCAGAGTTGTTAATCCCTCCTGTCTCAAAGCAAACAAATAAAAATCAAAAGCAAGCAAGTGTCCCATGCCTCTTTTCTTGATCATTGTGGATACCACTATCTGTCCTGCCTGTCTTTTAGGCCTGTAATCTGGGCATCATTGAGAACTCAGACTTCTTTAGGTCCTCATACCCAGGCTATCAGAGGGGTAGCCATGTTAGTCTGTATCTGCAAACAACAATGAGGAGTCCTGTGGCATCTTAAGTATCAACAGATTTATGGGGACATAAGCTTTTGTGGGCAAAAACCCACTTTGTCACATGTAACTAAAGGACCCATGCCCTAACCAGACTGCACAAGGACATAGATGATTTCAGGTGTAGAAGTATTAAGCAGGGAGGAATTCTGAAAAGAAAGTTAAGGATAAAGTGAGTTGAGTTCATCTTTGTATGGCTTACACAGGACATGACATCCTCCTCATTTTCTGGAAAGTTTATGTATGCTATATTCCATAGCACGGCACTTCAACAATTGTTTTGTTACAGGCAGTTATTCATTAACACTAACCGATAATAGAGGACTATAAAAGCAAACAAAATGTAGAATATTGTGCCCCACACTAACAGAAATCTGATTCAGTTGCTAATTTGGAAAGTTGTTGCTTTATACCTTGCAATAAATAAATCTAAATCTTTATTGTTCATTCAATCCTATATGTTAAGTAAACTGAAACAATCATATGTAAATTACCTTATATTTTGGAATGGCTTTCAGAAGTTCTTTAACTGGAACATCTGTGCCAACTACTCCTAGAAGAATCCCTTTGGATCTCTGGAAAGGAAAATGCAGACCACTCAGCAGATAAACAACTGTTGAAACAACACATGCCATCAATAATTATTTTCATATTGTAAAAATTGTACTGAGGAGTACAGATTGTAAGCTAATCTGCCAACTACTTAAACAACTACAAGGAGGATAGAGCTAATCTGCCTGGCCACACACAAACACACCCCCTCAGCAGCTGGCCTCCTTTCCTTAGCCTGAAAATTAAATCAAGAAAGTGTGCAAAGTTTCAGCAGATAAGGAAGGTCTCCCTCAATTAAGCACTTCTATTTGCCAGGCAGTTTTAAGCTAAAATGCTACAGATGAACATTTAACTTTTCTTTTTCCTTTCAGATTTCCAATTCCAGCTGCTAACCAAGAGAGAAAAATTAAACATTATGAGACAAACATGTAATTATCTTTAATAATATAGCATCATGTTAAAATAACAGGTCTGTAAAACATAGCTATTCAAACCACCTATATGACTATTGCAAATGCACTGGACCTATCTGAGATAAGCAAGTTAGCTAAAAGGAGAAAATGTATATAGATTATTTGCTATAACAAAGCTAATGTAGAAGTAATGAGACACATGGCTGAAATACCACAACATGAAATTCATCATCTCAGTCTTTTCTCTCTGCCACAACACTTTTATTCTTTTATTTTGAGAACTATAGTTTCTACACTATAATTATTTGTGCATAAATATATTTGCTTAATTTATTATGACAATAAATTCAAATAGCAAATAAATAATAATGAGAATTCTGCAAGTTATTACATTTTGTTGCAGACATCAAAGCATCACATGGTAGAAACACAGTTTGAGTACTTACAGTTTCATTTTGTTTACTAAATACCGGCATGGCAACAGTAGTCATCAAAACCAATCCCTGATCATCAGCAAGCTATAGTTGAAAAGAAATATATATTACCTCTGAGCTATTTCAACCCATGGTTAAAACATAATTATAGCAGCAGCCAATTAAGTTTTCTTCTTTTTAAACGAGATCATGCCTTTCGTCTAAATGAGTTTTGCAACTTTCAAGTTTCAACCTAGCCAGCCTCAAGCCATCTCTTCCCTCCCACACCTTCCTGCCACCCCATCAACTCTGCTAGTCAAAGGGGTCAGTTGTTCAGGGTATCTTTGCTGACATCGCTGAAGAGAGATACAAGGGAGCTGAAATGAGGACTGTAGAAGCAGTAGGTGCATTAGATAAGCAGGTGGAGCTCTGTTTGACCTCTTTCCCAATGAAAAATCTGCCATGATTGAACCAATTTGTCTCAGGTTCAGACTTGGAATTCTTATCAGCTAGGACAGAGTCAGTGGAATTATGCCAGTAAGAAATCCAGGAGCACCCCTCTTGCCTTCATATCCAGCAGATTTGAGTTTGTTGGACCAGTTGGTGGCATTAAACAATGGCTGGTTCTGTACCTCAGGTTTAAACACATTGCTTCAATTTAGGGAGACCCCAGGCCTCCGGCTCATTCAGGAGGAAAACATGGAATGATTTTTCATCATAGACCAAAGAAGAGTGGGATTGCTTGGGAAATTGTGTCTTCAAACCTTATCTCTTTTTCTACTGAGAGATAGCAGATTTTCTATTTGCATCTTCACTACAAGACAAATGACGGAGGGGTATATACTCCAGCAGACTTGCACCATTCTGTCAGTCTGCAGATCTTGAGGAACTTATTCATCCTCACATGAAGGGAAGTACAAGGTACTATTTAAAGCAGCCTTACCTGCTATAGTAGTAGTAGGGTTGCTGGGTTTTTCTACTTGTGTGTGGGGGGTTTTGTTTTTTCTTTTTTTTTTCTTTTTTTTTGTGCAGAAGGTATTTAAGTTAGGTGAGATTATCCCATCTTTCAGGGCATTAAGCATCCAGGTTTTAGTGAGGGATGCAGGGAGACTGAGTCAGGCACATATTTTTTCAAAAGTAGGGAACAGAGAAGCTGCTCATGCTGAGAAAACTTTTTGGAGAAACTACATGCCCTGTTGCAAATTGTGTAAACTATATACAAAACCTCCACCCAGTTCACATATTGCTGTTGCTGTATTGTGACACATCCTCTTTACCAAAATTTCAGTTAAGGGCCACATTTTGGAGAATCTTGGCACACTTTAATTTTCACATCCAGACTCTTTTGAGCACAATCCTTTTCCTATAGGAGCTGCCTCCACCACTGCCTATTCAGATTTTCAAAATGTCAATGTCACAGACATTGGTGGCTGGATAATTTCAAGAGACAGATTAGGAGCTAATGCATTTGAGTGTTGACATTATTAACATTTAAGTCCATTTAATTTCCTGTATGTTGTATGGGTTTCATTCTCCCAAGCAGATTTATATCCTGGTACACAACACTATCCTCTGCATACAGAGAGCTACCAGCCCCTCAATAGAAAATCAAATAGGTTGAAGGGCTGGGAAGATTTACACACGATCTAACCTGATCCTTGTCCTATCGGTCAGGAATGACTAAAGTAGATAAGGGTGGGGCATGGCCTGGGCTGGTAGCTAGAGTCAAGTGTGATTGTGCCAGTTCAAGAACTTCTTCTCCTTAGCCACAGAAGTATGGTTTGGCATGCTGAAATGGTGGGTATGGAGGAGCGCCTTGGGCGTTACATTAGACAAGACAAAACAAATATAAATAGAAACATGGCAAAGCATTCTGCTGATTATGAGGTGACATCTTGGAGATTTTACATGATTGCCCAGGGTTACTCAGCTATGACAGGGTGCATCTGTCAGGAATCCATTAGAACTTTTTTACTGTTGACATCCATTAAGGTTTAAGGGATAGCTGAGAACAAGTTGTGTGCTAGAACACCCAATATGCAACTGATATCTGGTGGCATTTTGCTATTTTTAAAATGGGCTGGGAGAGAAATCAGACCAGGATTTGGCTGAAATCTTAGGGAAAGGGACCTTTAACATCAAGAATTTACTATTTAATCAATGCCCGGTATAAATGACGTCTACTGGTAGAGAATGCTGGGGGTTGCCCAGTGGTTGATGTAGTCGTCTTCTCAGATTAGAAACTTGGGCTTATGGTCCAGGCTTACTGCTAAAGACTGGGAGGACAGATGATTTCAGATGGATTCCTGACCACTTCCTTGATCCTTGAGTCATGAAATGATGGATCAAAGATGGCTGGCTGACATTTTGGGAGATCAACTACAATCACTTCTTCCTGTAAAGACTATGTTTTACCCTTCATTAATTATATTTAGTAAATATTTCTGTATTTAAATTGAATATTTGCCATATTTATGTCAGACAATTCCTTCAGTTGTGAGGAGTTTTCTTGGGTGAGTCCCTGGGCAATAATGTTTGGCGGACATACTTTGAAATAGTAGAATGGTAGTCACTGGGTGTTTCCCTTATCATATAGTGAGACAATTAACAGTGGAACAGGTAAGAAAACTACAAAGGAAACCATGATCTAGACAATTTGTTGGGATGTTAAGTCTTTCAATCCCTTTTAATATTAAAAATGATAGTACTGTCTCATGATTGCTGAAAAAACATGTATTACTTGAGCAAACTTGATGAGAATTAAAAATGAAGAATGTGTCCTTTTGTCAATAATTAAACTGAACTTCATCCTACATTTATCATATCACAAGACACATCACTAGAAGAGGTAGAAAAAACCTGATTAGAAATGCATGGTAAGATGTTTTTCTTTGTCACAAAATAAGAATTCAGATATCAACAACTCTTAAACCAAAATGTAATTATATACTTTATGAAATTATGCTATTTATTTAAAAATCTCAAAGGCCTACAGTATCACTGCTAATGGCTAAGCAGTAACTCAAATTTTCAAAATCCATTTTCCAACAATATAGACAATTGACGACTTCCAACTCCATCAACTCCATGTTCATAAACAAGCAATGTGCACGTTAATAGATAAATAAATCAAGCAGTTAGACATCCATTACTAAAACCACACATTTGTTCTTTCTTTTAGCTTTCTGAAGAAATTTCAGTTCCTAAGATGGGTCATGTGAGAAACAAATTGAAACATGGGCAAATATGTGTTTTCACTGAAAAAATATGATAAACTGTGTTTCTATGCAGACGAAACATGACAGCTTAGTCACAAATATAAATAAGGACAAATATTTCAGTCGTTATAGACAAGTCTATTGAATGGTGTTCATCAACTAATGCAATTGTCATTTATATACCACGGAGCATCCTTAGAAATGGCTGAGGTCCAAGTATGAAGTGCTCTTGTAGCTATAGCGGTATAAGGATATTAGTCGGAAAAGATGGGGTGGATGACCTGAAGAAGAGCTCTGTGTAGCTTGAAAGCTTCTCTGTCTCACCAACAGTAGCTCATCCAATACAAGAAATTATTTCAGCCACCTTTCTCGCTGACACCCAAATGGCCTCCATCTAACTGTGAATTTTGCCTACCCATTTTCTATTGCTAGGACTGTCCAAAAGTATACATACCAGCCATTATTGCATGCTGTAATAGTGCACTCATCTAATAAAATTCAATAATTCAATATGTGCATACATGTTTCTATGTGTGTGTGTGTATATGTTACAATAAATCCAACTATTGGGACTATTGAGCTCTCAATCAGTGAGGTTTGCAAGTTTACAGGATATGACAGGCACATCTGCAGAAATGCAAGCCCATATTTTTGGGATGAGTCCTCCCTTGGAGTTATCATTTTTGATTGCAGCTCCACGGCCAAACACAGACCAAAGGATGCTACACACAAACCTAACAGAGACCTTCCCACAAATTTAATTAAATTCCCTGCAACTTTAATTCAACTAACCAATGAGGGCTGGCTCAGGCCCTGCCACTTGCTGCTGGAACTAGCCACCTAACATACCTACTCACTCACTGAACTTCCTCTACCCACCCCTTAGGGAGAAATACCCCACAGTCTGAAAACCTCTGTGCTATGCTTATGCTTTAGCCAGAGCACCATGTAAGTTAACATGCAGAGGCTCAGATTAATATTAAAGTCCTGTTTCTTCTTATTTGGCAGTATATGAATTCTACATTTTGATTTCCTTTAACTAGGTATAGTACAAATAAAGAAATAATGGTCAACTGAATACAACACCTAATTTCACTGGCAAGCTCAAATACTAAAGATTACAGAGACAGATGTGAGTGGAGAGAAAGGTATGTGCTTTGATATAGTTTTCAAAAACATACTAGAGTACAGCATTTTTGCTGTAAAATTAAGCAACAAAGCAAGTATCATTCAAATGCTTTCGAACAGGTTAGGCAAAGCAGTAGGGTGTCACATGCTGAGAGAGCACCACAAATTGTTACTAAAAGGATGAGAAATTGGGTAAATACGTCAAATTTCAGAATCATTAATGTAATCAGTAAAGCTGGTTGAAAAACATAAATACTGATCACTTTTGCTGCTGTTCCTGAGGAAAGCTAGAATTTTCAAAGGGGCTTCTGGACATTTTGCACTCAAATCCCATTGATCTTCCTATATTAAAAACAAAACAAAAAACTTCCTTCCTGAAGGCTATGAGGAATTTTAAAGGGAAAAATGGCAAATGGATGCAGAGAGAAATGTTCCTAGTAAAGTACCTAACAATAAGGCTTCGTCTACACTTGCATTCTTCTTTCGAAAGAGGTACGCAAATGAGGTAAATTGAAAATGCAAATGAGGTGCAGATTTGCATAATTGGTACCTCATTTGCATATTCTTATTTCAAAATAGCTTCTTGTGAAAGAAAACCATTGTAGACACTGCTCTTTCGAAAGTAAACTCCATCTTTGAAAGAATCCTTCTTCCCATAAAGAAATATTACTGAAAATTAATCATCCTCTCAAGAAAGTGTGGTAAATTTAAAGACTACATTCAACAACCTATTCTTGTTTTAAGTACAAATCTCAATGTAGATTTACTACAGAGCCCGTAGGGCACTATATATGAAATTATAAAAGTGAAAAACATTAACCTCCATGAAGAAAAAGAAGAAATCAAAGTAACAGTAAACCAAGGTCAAATGCAAATATTTAGTGAATGATTCTTTAATACTTATTTTGATTCAATGTAACTTTCATAATTTTAATAAAAATGCTAAAACTGCTAGTCATTCATTTCAGTGAAAACAGCAGCGTTGCAAATTTTCAATTTTCTATTCCCAGTGACAGCTTCAACACTTCAAAGTACAAAAAGGTAAATGAGGTGAGGAATGATAAATGATGATCCAAAATTGCTGAAACATGATAGCACCAAGATAAAAGAGGCCAAAACTCTACTTACACAAGTTAAAGGATAACACAAAAAGAAAAAAAGAAAGCTGTCAGGAACTTCCGGAAACAAATATTACCAGACATTAAAAAACAAAACAAAACAAAACAAAAAAACCCCCACACATTTGAAGGAGACATGACTTCTTTATATAAAAATAGATTTAAAAGCCTTGGATGATTTTTTTAAACCAGTGTGTGTTCTTATAATGATCTACCCCCATTGTTGTGTCTAATTTATACACTTCTGGCTCTTCATACAAGTTAAGTCGAACAAAATATCACAGCAGGAGTAGGACAGCAGATCTTGAACCCTGCTGTGTTTGTTCAAGAAAGCAAGTAAAGCTATTTCTAACAGGAAACAAAAGACCCAGTTGGGCTATTAAAGAGAAATACCTTTTTGCTATTCTATGAAGCAGGAGTGAATCAACAGCTGTTCAAAACTGGTTCAAAGCTGTCGTTCATTTTAACTATCGATTTTGGAAAAAACGTAGTTCCCCTCCATACAAACATTTGGCCCAACAAAGTTTTCAAAGCTATAACTGAAGATATTTGAATTTTGGCAAAATGATTAAGTTTTAGATTTATTTTCAATTACTATTTGCACAGCTCTTTGGGGTGTTCTCTGATGGATCATTCTAGCCACTCTCCATTTTTGTTGGCAAATATTAGAAAAAGGTTTGTTACTATGTTAAGTTTACTACTGTACTTGTGGCATTTTCCTTTGTCAATATAGGGAAAACCACAAAAGGCAAATATAATACGGTACAATATATAGCTAACTTAAAAGGCTCCCCCCTGAGATCACTTCAGCTGTGTCTACAAGAACATTCCTCCTTTGAAAGAGGAATGTAAATGAGGGAAATCAGAAATGCAAACGAGGTACAGATTTACATATCTCACACTTCATTTGCATAATCTCTTTTCAGAAGAGATTCTTTCAAAACTAAAAAAGCAGCGTAGATGGGACTCTTTTGAAAATAAAACCTGCCTTCGAAGGAACTCTTATTTCTAAAAAAAAATTAGGAATAAGAGTTCCTTTGAAAACGGGGTTTATTTTCAGAAGACCACTGACTATACTGCTTTTTTTCTTTCGAAAGAATCTCTCCCGAAAAGGGATTATGTAAATGAAGTGTGAAATATATAAATAGCACCTCATTTGCATTTCGATCTCCTTTATTTACATTCCTCTTTTGAAGGAGAAATGCACGTATAGACACAGCTCTTTAGTGCAGTTCTGAATTCACAATTATTAGTTCCACAGTAGTTTTCACAGTAATTTACACAATAGGTTTCATTTCAGGTTTTGTATTTCATTCCCACCAACTAAGAAAAAGGTTCCAAGTGGGTAGCTAATAGCTATAGACCAATGACTAAACACTTTCTCCAAAGTTGTGACACACAAAATAACCTCAAAAGATTTTATAAAAATAACAAGGAACTCACAATGGGTATAAAATACTAAAGGTAAACATGGATGGTACACTTCTGTTTCAGATAATCAAAAATTAAAGTGAGCATGTTTAGAGACAGGTGACTTGGTTGAAATGATTATAGAGAAAGCATTCTCAGAGGGGAGACAGATTCCGACAAAAACAATATACGAGTTCAGACATCATGGAAAACACATGCACAAGTAACTATGACTTTCATAAAGATGTGCATCAGTCCTGTACTGCTCCCCTTCATCCTGCAAACGCTAAGGAACATGCTCACCATGAACTGATGGGCTGAAAATTAATCTGGACATAAACATTTCCTTTTGTTGTGTATAATGAGGAAAACAAAGCCCCTGAATTAATTACCCTCAGAGCCTGATTGACATCTGAAATTGCACGTCGTAACTTACTTTAGCCATCAAGATTCTTTGCATTGCTCAATGCAGAGCTGCAACAAGCTCTTGGTCAGTCATAAATACTAATACTGGGGGTGAGCAGCCTTTGTAGCTTTCGACTGACTATAAATACAGATGTGCCCCACAAATGACACAATTGGCTTCCATTTGCATCATATTAGGATGGAGATACTAGACGATTCTGTTATGATACCAGGCATCTGTTGAGGTCCAACCATTAGAAGAACTGACAGGAGATAGACTTGACGAAAAGCAACAAAAGATGCACTCTGAGTCAAAACGTAGCCTTTGAGTTAAAACATAGCATTTATGTACAATGTGCTGCAAAGTGCAAGAGAGCAGCAAAAGGTCCAAGATAGTGAGTCAGAGATCGGAGTCCAGTGGTTTTGGGGATTATGGAAAGAATCATGCTGCTATGGGCAAGGATGGTATGAGGTTACTACACAGATCAGTAACACAAAGCCTCTTTCAGGCATACTGGGGGACTGGTAAGGACTTCCACAAGTTAGACAGTTACACAGGAGTGATGAAAAAGTAAATCTTGTAACAAAGCCTATAATCTTGCTAAAGTTAACCAAGATATGATTTAAAAATACCATATTCTTACCTGCTAGGTGAAATATCAGAAGTCCTCATGGATTATTTGTAACTATCCTCTCCCTTCCCCACCCCCTTCCCTTGAGAAGAGGGCATAGTCTAGCAAACAATGCATATGGCTTTAATTCTGCAATAATCTGTTCTACGGGCAACACACTGAAAAATGGCTTTTGAGGTCTTGTATGGAAGCTGGGAGTAATTTTTACTGACCTGGAACAACAGTAATTTGTGGTGGAACATTATTTGATACTTCAACATTGTAGCAGATCAGGACACATGACCCAAAATCACAAGACAGAATCTGCCAAACATTTTTAGACTCTCAAAGGGGGTATATATGAATCAGCCTCTTGTAACCCCACTCTCTTTTTCTTCTGTGTTCAGATTACTAGAAAAACATTTCACAGACACTCTTAGACTAATAGGTGAAAACAAAAAGGCTGTACTCTAGGTGAGGTGAGGGAAGTTGATTCCTATCACTTAGTTAGGAAGCTTTAAATCATCAATTGTCATAAACAACGTATTTCCTATTTTTCACCATGTGTCACACTGCATGTCCACTGTGCTCTCTGCCAACACTGTCTCAGCAGAAAAACAGACTGGAGCTGTAACCCAGTATCACATGATTTTATGTCACCTTCAGGGTTGAAAATGTGATTTTTTTAGAAATCCCTGAATAAGGGTATCTCAGATTTATATGGTATTATAAAGAAATGCTCACACACATTAACAAACCTTTTAAATATCTGCAGGTTTCTGGGTGTCCATTTGTTCTCAACAATTGTCATTAAAAAGGCATGTTTGTCCAGTTTCACATCTTCACCCAAGCTTATTATAATAATACTTAAACTTATACATAACTTGGAAAGTTATTTATGAAATAGAAGAATTGGGAATATTGCCAGCTCAAGGTAAGTCTGTGAAACTCTTTGATTTTATAATATGAAATCTAAACCACAAAATGTTGTGATTATTGTGTTTTCTTGAAGTTTTGATTATATTTGTGAAGTATACAAGAAAGGTGCAACAGGCATCAAGTGATATGTTTTGGTCAAAACCATCACGGTATCTTGACATGTAATGGTGAGTCTGGTATCATACCATATCAGTGCAGAAGCTGTACAAGAACAAAAGCACACTGCATGAAAGCTGTATGGGTGAATTTTGTTAGATGTATCAAGAGGCTTTTTTTGATAGACAATACAATGGGGACCAGTGAAAGGCTTGGCCATTCCATGGGTTTCACTGCCCTTCCAGCAGAGAACACCAGGGTCTGTGGATGGTTCACTTGGGCTAATCATGTCAATTTGACGTTTGCTTATTATTTTCAAAATCACTGACAAAATGGCTCCCCTGTTGTGCTCAACTAGCAGATCACTGCGTGTCCATTTTGCTCAAATATCTGTTACATTGTGTTTGAATTACTGCTCTCAGCAGGTGGTTTAGCTGCTCACAATGCAGAGCTTTGCTGTCAGTTGTGTTACTTGCTGCTCCATTCCACTGCAGCATTCACATGGTGAACCATTTCACTGATTGCCACTGTAACATATTCGCAAAACTGTGGAAACATGAAGAGTTGGTGGTTTCTTTGCATGATTAAGATTTGATCGAAAATAATTTACCTTTTGTGCCTGAGGGAGCTGGAAAACAACAAAACAAAACAAGCAATCATTATATGTTAAATTAGTTTGAAATGTGACAACCAGTTTATTAGTAAAATCAGAAAAGTAACAGAAAAAAAGAAAGAACAAAGAAAAGCAACTACAGAAACTAAATTTACTATGCCAATCAATTTCACTTACTGTATAAACAAGGGGCTACATTAACAGAAGGTTTATGATTTGACAGCTTCTTAGTTAGGTATCACAAGCATCATGCTACTTATTAAAATACCACAGTGCTAGGAAAAGGACTGTTTTCCCAATAGATATGGTATCACAGTTGAATTGTGAAGTTCCATCTTCCTGTACACAAACATGATTCATTATGAGGAAAGTTGAAGTTTTAAATTCAATCTTTCTGGTTTTAATAAAGGACTGAAACAGTTCTTCATTATTCACTTACTATCATGTACGCAAAATTATTCAAAAACACTACCAGCCTTAAAAAGAGTACTTGATAAAGATATGAAAATTTTAATACAGTGCAAAAATGATGAATTAGAGGTCATATGTGTAATTCTTTAAGAAAGTGCTTGTATTTGAGTAACAGTTTATGTAGTATGATATGCACAACTTGCTATGGGAATTATAGATGTTTGATTAATTGTAAAGTAAATACCATAATTAAGTCCTGCTTAAACAGTCAGAACTCAAGTTAGACTGCCTTGGGCCTCTCAGAACATGTATCTACTTATTATTCTCCCATTTAACTAAACATTTGACTTTTTTCTTTTTCACAAGCTGTCTCATCTTACAGACAAAAGGAGGATGCTGAAACATGAATATTTAAATTTCTGTTATGATGTTGCAACTACTCTATTCTATTCTTTCTTAATAACAAACATACTAATAAAGAGCATAATTTCTATAGTCAGGCAGTGGCTCAGACTAATGAAACTACAATGACAGATCCACTAACCAGTACCAAGAGTTGCATCCCCAACTGTGTCAGATCCAGTTGTCTTCATAAAATGAAACAGATATAATTTAATCATTTTCTTCACAGTATTTAAAGAGGTCTTTGATTAATTAATGTCAGAACTGGAATTAACTCTTTAATGATTCTACGCCTTTTACTATAGATGGGTTTTCATGTTTGGTCAAATCTTTTGAAACATGAGACATTTATTTAGAAAAAGGTATAATTTACATGTTAAAAATTAGGAACTTTCTAGTGGCAGCTAGCACCTACAATTGTGGACCAGAGTTTGTAAACTGTTATTCTTACAAGCAGTCCTATTTACTTCACTGGGATTTTTCTCATGAGGAGTTAGACATTTTCAGAGTCGGGTCCTCTATATATAATTCAGATGCTCAACATGGTTTATCAATTCCCTGTTACAGCCTTCCTGTAACCTGACGAATATTTTTGCTTTATCTATCTTTTGAAGGATTAGTAGTCAAAATTTGGATTAAAAATAGATTAGATTAATCAAATAAGAATTATTTTCCATTAGACTTCTCTGGACTGAAACTTGGTTATTTTTCACACAAAGTCTCTAGATTCTAGATAAATCTTCACTCTGATGCCGGTTTTAATCCTGGCTATTAAAAAGTACTCTATGTAAACAATTCACACTGTTCAATTTAACTCCTTTGCAGTAAACTACATCTCTTTGTCCGACATAATACTTTTTGGAAAGCCACAGGAAACAAATAATTTTCCTAAGAGTAACAATACTCGTCCTCTGTTCTAACCTTTTACTACAGACTCTTAACAACTGCATGTCTTTGTGTAAAATCCATTGTGTACTTCTGATTCCTGTGGTTTGCTCATATACTGCCAAAAAAGCAGTATTTCAATTATCTCTTCCTGACACTCAAAAACATATTGTAGCATTTTCTATTCTGCTTGCATCTATCATAACTTGACTTCTCTAAAACCTGATCTTAAAAACAACCTCTATTTCTATTTGTTTTGAGTGTCAGCAGTTTGTCGTGTTCATGTAACAATCCAGAAAAAATTTGAACGACTTATTAATATTGTTCTCCCACTGCACACCATACATTCAACATATAGAGGTAATCACGATGCTGCTTCACAACTTCCCATGTTTTACACACATCAGGAAAATTAATATACTATTAAGAAAAGACACCTCTTAGAAACCCCTATGCCCCACCTTCCCTCTACCAACTCCACCTGGCTTGGAATTCTGAAGAGCGGAAGGGGCGGGGAGTAGGCAAGCAGCTTCATTTTGTACTGTATATTTAGCTTAGATGGTCTGGTTATTTTCTCCAGAGTAAAGGAAAAGCTCTGTAAATCTCAAAAGCTTGTCTCCTATGCCAGTGGTAGGTCTAAACTACAAAAGAAATTTGAGCTAAGATACGTAACCAGAATTGCATAGCTGGTGTTGAAGCACCCTAAATCAAATTTCTGGTGTGACCCCAATGCAGGAGGTCAATGGGAGAAAGAAGAAGAGTATCATAGTGAAAGGGGATGCTGTCAGGGTTCAATTCAGCAAGCTCCTACTAGGTGCACTACATTGTTCCAATGCTACAGTATGCATGTGAAACCAGGACAACATACAAGCATCACTTGAAGATACTTAAACAGTATCATCAACACTACCTCAGGAGATTCCTAAGTATCTCTTGGGAGATTGGGCACATGAATAATAGGGCCCTGGAACAGTCAAACATGACCAGTATTGATGCCATGAGCATTTATCAACAACTTCATTGAACCAGTCATGTAGTTTGGATGTCTGATCAGCACCTTCCAAAACAGATTGCTTTCTGAGTTGAAGGAAGGATGGGGCAGTGTTGGGGACTAGCAAAAGTGATATAAGGACATGCTGAAGGCACACATAGAAAAAGTGCAGCATTGGTGTTGACACTTGGGAGAGATGTGCCCAAGGCCATTCCCAGTGGAGAATGTAATCGGGGGGGGGGGCAATTTGAGAGGCCCCATTGCAATGCAGACGAGGAGAGGTGGAGAAGAAAAGAGCATCAAAAACTGCCCTGCAGCCCTCCAACAGCTACCAACATGTGCCTCTTCTGTGATAAGACCTGCAGCTCCAGAATTGTGCTGATCAGCCATCAACAGACTCACAAATAGGAGGGTGACATAAAAGACGTCCTACTCATTATCGAGTGACTGCCAAGACACTACATCAAAACCCAGAAGATAGACTGCAGCAGTGTTGATCTTCCACTTAGTGAAGACAAGCCTCTATACAAGTTAGTCCCAATAAAAGATATGATCTCACCTACCTAGTCTTTCTGCATTACAAAAGATAGTGGTGAATTTTAGTTTTACTTTTCCCAGAATAACAGAAGTGCTGGCACAGACAGTTAACCACAGAAAATAGGGGAAGCCCTGAGACTTAAGAAAAACTTGAGGTTAAGCCCCCCCAAAAAAGAGTGTTATGGGTGAAAGGAATTACAATCCCTTAATATTTTTGTGTAATTTTTAGAAGTTTCATTTTTTTTAGTTTTCATTTAACTATTCTTTTCCAGTATTTGCTACTCAAGCATTATGCCATTATTGCACAAAAATCCATACATTTTAATGACTGTCCAGATGATCTACTTGATTGACCAGAAACTATAAAACGGTGAAATTAACTCATCTCTTTTAATTGTAAACGCTCAGCAAAGTGCAAAAGGACTTATACTCCCATTGACTTTAATGGCGTAAGATCATCAGAGACTGCACAAAGAGCAAGCGTGCTTAATTAATAATTTAATTTTTAAGATTATTTTAGAGCTGATTATCTCAAAGTCCTGCCACGCAACCACATGCATAGGTAATTTTCATCATAGGAATATTCCTGTTGACTACTCCTGTGGAAAAACCTACTATTCTGACAAAGACCTTGTTAGTAATAGTTAACTTGTTTAAAAATTAAAAAAAAAAATCTGTTTAATTCTGACAGTATTCTTACTACTTAAATCCTTACAGAATACTTTGATGTTAGCAACATCAGCACACTCATAAGCCTATAGACATTGCATTTAAAACAGAACAGTTTTGGAACTCACTTACTTTACTTTTGGCTTTCATATTGATATTCTTTATACTTCACCAATGACTGGCTTTTTTAAGTGTTACCTTTATCTAGCTTGGGCATAGAAGATTAATATTATTATTCCTTGACTTTTCATACGTGTTGATGTTTAGATTGCATCACTTTCTTGGCCATGAATTTTCCACAAGGATTTGTTGCATGTTATCATTTCGAATCAATTTCTTCTACATTAAATTGCACATTAACATTAAAACTTGTATTTGCTTTGCAATTATTAAGAAATGCCCCAGAGTGTAATATACATTTATGTAAATAAACATCTTCCAATGCTTCATTACAACAGAAAAATTGTAAAAAACAAAACAAAAAAAAACCAAAAACACTCCTGATTAGTTGACACCAATCAAAAACAGAGGTTCGTGCTGCCTTTGTTGGCTCTAAAATTACAGATAAGCAGTATTTCAGAATTCTCAAGGATAATTGCTACCAAGACTTATGGGGGATTTCCTTCAATTTCTTATACTTGGTGAGCATCGCTGACCGTGCTGGTGCACAAAAGAATAATGTTAAATCCAAAATCCATCAGAAATTCAAGAAAGAAAACAAGACAACATTTAAAATGTGATATATAATAAGAAAAAATCTGTAAACACAGTATTGAAAACAGAGTGTGTAGAGAAAAGAAAATGTAAAACATTTTTCAGCAGGTGCCTTTTTTTTTTTTTGGCAAGAGATCAGATTTTCAGGAGCCTATTGAATAGTATAGATTCATTTATATGGTCATCATGCAGTAACACCACAATGTCACAAGACTGAATTTTATGAAGATAAATATCTCAAAGAAAATTAAGATGGAGAAAAATTAACTGTTCCTGCTTTGTCCGAGGTTGTCATTTTATTGGAGGCATACAGCTGAATAAAAAACACAAAAACAAAACCAAAAAACCCTGTCACTTCAAAACTTTCCTGGTGTACACAAGGCATAATTTCTTAACAGTGGGAGTAAGTAACTATTGGAACAATTTACCAACGGTTGTGGTGCATTGCTACCCATTTTAAAATCAAGTTTGGATATTTTTCTAAACAATATAGTTAAGGAATCATTTCGGGGAAGTTACATGGCATATGCCACGTCAGAGATTGGACTAGACGATTACAGTGCACCCTTCTGTCTTTGGAATCAATTAATAGTGACTATCACAGACATGCCCCTGTGCATTACAACAGACCAAAAAAGTCTTCTCTTCACAGAATGATATCCCTCAGTACTCCATATGCCTTTCCTCTGCTGGTTGCTCTCATTGTCTTTTAAATCATATTAGTGTTATTTAACTTATAACTCATTAAAACAAAAAGCACTCCAAAAGTCTTCCATTTCTTCCAGTATGAAACTAGGGAACACTTATTGCCATTAGTAAATAAATGAAGTATGTCCAATTACAAGCTGTTTATGGTCCAGTTTCCAGAAGCGGCAAAGTTCTAAACTCTCATTTTAAAAATCACAAAAGGTCACAAATTGGCCACAACTCACAATTTAAAATCTCAAAACCTAAACTAGGTTTGATTTTCATGGAAATAAATCCTTTCTGACTCATGAACAAAGAAGAGGGGTCAGGCTCACAGTAACCAGAGATTATGTAAGGTGGATGTAAAATTCTAATAAAATCATAAACCTCCATTTACTACACTATTCTTCCAAGTGTAAATATCTGCGCAAGAACAAAGCAGGAGAGATTATGGCCTAGAATCTTTAAAATAATTCTGTATTATCTAACTGTTAAACAGTTTTTCCAGCACCACTACATTCCTTATGGACTGGACTCAACCAGAAATGGAAGCAGTTAGTTTTTAATTTTTTTCCTTGTTCTTCCCAGTAATGGTCACTGTTTCCACTTATGGGCAATAGCATAAACACCACCTATAAATAACTGGCAGGATGTAAATGTAGGTTGAACTTTTTAAAGCACTAGACTTTTAAAAAGACCCGCCCCCCAAAAGAAAAGGAGATAATTTTACACTATAGACATGAGTGATGAAGATGACAACTCAGAAGAATAACTGCCAATCCAATATTTATTGCATTTTACCTGGAAATATATTCTAATTATTTATTCATTTCTGTAAATGATTAGATAATGCTTGTAATTTGTCTTCTAATGATATGGGATACAAACAGGTATTTTGTCATGTTTTCAATAAACAGTTTGAAAAACATAAAGCAAATTCCATACGCCCAGACTGGTGAGTCCAATTATCATATGGTCTTCTGGTCTTTGTTTCTCTGAATTATTTTTTCTACAATAGGTGAAAGTTTAGATAGATTCCAAGATACTGGTTTTTTTTCCTTCTCATTCTTTTCCAGATGCTAAAGGCTAGTCCTGCAAAATGATGGTCAACTAAATTGATCTGGGCTATCATCATCAACAATTAGCATAGGCTCGGCACCAATTGGTGTCCAATGCCTCCCTCACTATTTCCTTCCATCTTTCCCTGTCCACTGTAAAGTGGCTTAGTTCCTGTAGACTAGCTCAGCACCAATCTACTGTATCATCTAGCCTTTTTCTGCAGGGTTTGCCTCTCCTATTTGAACTGTCCATTATGATGAATACAAGGGGCTTGATTAATTTTTCATTCATCATTCGATCTGGGTTAAATGTGATATTCAGTGATTCAAATTATAAATGCTATTATGCATTTAGGGGAATACTTTCCATTTGGATCCAAAAGTTCTGGCTTGGTGGAATATGAAATTATTTTATGTAGTAAGGAGGTAGTAGTAAAATCCTAGTAAAGGATTTAAAGGAGCTAGTAAAAATCCTGCCATCTCTTTAATGTCAAAAAGGCTACCCCATTTTAACCTGTGGTTCGAATCTTCCCAAATAAAAGTGAGCGACAAAAAGAGTAAGCTTCTCAAGGAAACTATGAAATTGTGTGATAGTAGAATATAGGGAATAATGGCAAGACAGAAAATATTGATCACATTCATTCTCTTCATCAAGCCAGTAATATCTACTGCATGAAACTGTTCATTTTCTGAAGGAAAGGGAGATAATTTATATGAAACATGAAAATCAGTGGAAGAGAGGTAACTCTCTAAGTATATATAAAGATGCCCATAACTACAGACAAAGGGCATATGGCAATTGTTTTCTTTTTTCTGAGGGTCTGCTTCCAAACCTGCCGTTAATTATTTTGACATATTGATTTGTTCTCTAGACATTTTTCCATGTGTCATAATTACCCACAGTACATATGGAATGCAGTGGGCAGGTCTGGAAAAGAATAGCAGGCTATATTACACATATTAAGCAACTCTGTCAATTTTAATGACCTGAGTAGAGGACTAATCTGATTAAACATACCAGCAGTCACAGAAGGAGGCTGAATTTAAAAGGAGTTATAGAAGGCATCCGTGTTTTGTTCCTCTTCTGAGTTGGTATGTCGACAATATGAACCCATAGTAAGCAGTCATAATTCGCTGCATCCTAATTAAAGTCCCACTTTACTTCTTGAAAGGCCTTCCCATGATTGAGAGACATTGTTATATAATATTTCAACTAGACAGACTAAAATAAATACAACAATTTTTTCATGTTGTCCAAACCATAATGGCTAGTCACAATTCAGGCCTCATGTCTGTGAATCAGTTCAATCATGACCACATCCAATTAGCCAGGATTGTTATATCTGCATTAAAAGATGGAGATTGGTCTGCAGTTTGCACAATCACAAATACCCTCCCCTCTTTTGGTAGTACAATGATTGATAAAGTAGGGAACACAGGTGTCTGTTTCTCTGAAAAGTTGTCACAGGATTTTATGAGAATCTACCCAGACCTGACACTTTACTTAAGCCAGTGTTTTCTTTGTAAATCCTACTTACATGTATATGATCATTGTATTTTAAGTTTTTTGAGTGGACAAAATGTGTAAAATCAGAGCCAAGACTTTATTTTTGGGACCCATTATGTTGGTCTAGACCGGAGTGCTTTTGATAAAGGCTCAAAAATTCAGAATGCAAAAAATGCTTTTCTTTGGTATTATGGACATCAATCCCTGAAAAGGTTTTTGTTTTTTTGATTTTCTTCCCCCTTTTTAATTGCCAGGCCAAAGCTTTATCAGATGTGTTGAGTCCCTCCTAATAAAACTTTTATATGTTCTAATTGCATGCTCTGATTTGTTCATTCTAATTAAACGCATTTCTCAATTCTCATACTTTTTCCCATGGAGTTATGACCTAAGACACAATTCTATAATTTTTTCCATCTGAGCCTGAAGTAGTTGATTTGCTAAATGTTTATTCTTCAGAGTTACTGAGATAGCTCTGCTCCTTATCACTCTTTTGGCAGCATCCCATGGCAAGTGAAGGAAAATCTCAGGATGCAGTTTCTAGTTAATCAATGGCATCATTCAGCACCTGTAATGTCTTCCAGGAAAAGTCATTTCATTAAAACTGCAGATTTCATGTTTTTAGTTATAGTACCAGCAGGCAGAGCCTGAATTCCTTTTAAAGAACTAATCACATTTGGAAATCAAGACAAAAAGTCATCTCAAATACATCATGTGACTGTTAGAGGAAAAGACGTATCTTCTTTCAAAGTGGCGAAGCTGGCACCAGGTATCGGCCAAAGTCCATCCTTCTATAAATTTTGCCCATCTTGTTCTCTTTAGAGAATGGCTGGGCATGGCTAATCTTGGCAAGTTAGGATTATGTGAAACTTGCATGCTACTATCACTGGTCCTTGGGCAGGTGGATTCACAGGTCTTGATTATTGATCACAGCATTAATCTTCATTCTTTTCTTTAGAAAGCATTTATGTTTCAAATACCTTTTTATTTTACTGGCATCACTGAAGAAATAATTATTCTAGAGGTTCATGCATTGTTCTTTAGGCATTTTCAACCTTAACTTGATTTTCTTGTGACTAACATCCTATTTTTAAACATAAATTTCTACCAAAGGGACTGTGATATGTTTCAGAGCAAATTCTTATGATCATTTAAGCAACCAGGACAATTTTAATTCAGGTATGTTTTCTAGAGCTGGCAATCTTACATTTAATGTCTATGTAATATAATGAATAAACTGTGCATCCATAGCAAGTTTCATTAAATGAATTAGATAATGGCATAGACAATATGCTTATCAAGTTTGCAGATGATACCAAGCTGGGAGGGGTTCCAACTGCTTTGGAGGATAGGGTCCAAATTCAAAACCATCTGGACAAATTGAATAAATTGTCTTAGGCAAATAGGATGAAGTACCAATAAGGACCAATGTAAAGTTCTCCACTTAGGGAGGAAACACACAGACATACAAAATGGGAAGTGATCTCCTAGGAAGGAGTACTGCTGAAAGAAATTTAGGGGTCAGAGCGGAGGACAAGTTAATTATCAGTCAACAGCGTGGCTCTGTTGGAATAAAAGGGTAAACATGATTCTGGGATACATTAACAGGAGTGTTGTGAACATGACACAAGAAATAATTCTTCCGCTCTACTCTGTGCTGACTGACCTCAACTGGAGTACTATGTCCAGCTCTAGGCACCACATTTCAGAAAAGGTACAAAAACTGGAGAGACACTTCAGAAGCACATTCCCATTCAGCCAACCAACAAAGCACACACTTAACTTTGGAACTGTGCTTAAAGTCTTACTGACTTGAGGGACTTTTTTGTGCCAAGTGTTTAAATGATTTGCTGAATTTGAGCCTACATAAACAACTTGTTGCTAAATGGTTAGCATATAAAAATGCAATTCTCTCTGGAAAGTTCATAAACAGCTGCAATTGTAGATGAAGTTTTACTGTATTATGACTAGCTTATACTGTAAAAGTCACAATGTGGACTAGTCGCAATTGATACTGGACACCTGGGTGAGACATTATGCTTAGGAAACAGCACAAATACAGTAGTATGCAGGGCAAGTAACTGATTTAGTGTCATCATCAGAAAAGCATAAATCCTACTCTTCTGTCCCTTTTGAGAGTTCTGATTCACAAAAGCATTTACACATGAAGCATGTGGTTAAGTCCTATTTAAGTAAATAAAGTTAAGTGCTCTCTTGAATAGGGATGCTTTTGTAAATTGGGGCTGTGGAGAACAAAAGCTGTAAGACAAGCAACTGACAGCTAATGCTTCAAGAGCTTTGTTTATGTATTTTATACCAATTATTTTGTCAAGTTTCACTATAGCCTGTCCTTTCGTAAAAGAAAATTCTAATATCTCCAAGTCTTCACACTTGTTTTAAAGCTTACTCACAACAATTACCAATGCAATCTAAACAATTTCTTGTTAACATTTCACAGTGATGGCCTTATCAGAAGTTCAACATACATTATTCCAATATAGCATTCATTTATTTATGTAATGCAGTACAAAGAGTAAATTCCTTACTGTATTTTTAATATTAAAAGATAATGAAAGGCCAGCCTGAAAAAGAAAACAAGACAGTATGAAAGTTAGACGTTAATCTCTGAGAGGAAGTGAACTATGGATTCACTAGGGTACAGTATGCTGAATAATGTCAGCATGGGAAGGCAAAATGCAAGGGATGTGGTTTAATTAGGCTGCAACTTTATTAACTCATCTGGGAACTATCTGGCAATAATTCATACAGTGCAGGTCACAATTCCTCCCTTAATAATTTCCACCTGGGGAACAACAGCTATCAGCCCTGCACCCTTTCACAGCTGGTCCCCAGCCTGCTGTTTAGATTGTGCTGCCCATCACTTTTGCCACACCTCAGATGTTAGGAGACCCACCACCACTCCCTGACTCCTTTAAGGGATGCCTTCCCTTAAATTGACTTCCAATTCCAGGTTGCATAGTGGGCAGGCATGACTCTGGCCACCAGCATTCAGGCCAACAGGACCCCAGCCCCAGCTGTGTCAGGCTGGCAGGTAAGGCCCTGGCCATGTGCCGGTGAGAGGGGAGGTGAGCAGGTGGAACCCTGGCCATGCCCACAATGGAGTGCTGCGGGCTAACAGGCAGTACCCCATGGCCACCCCAGAGGATTCCCAACTACATCCATGGGGTGTGCTGGAGAAGCCCCTGCCATGCATGGCAGCCAGGCTGCCTGCCCCACAGACTCATTAGGCCTGCAGCCCTGGCAGAACCCTGGCCTTGGCTGCTTTGAGCCAGATTGCCAATGGTTAAATGGTAAAATTTTACTCATTTAAGCAGACAAGTGTTTTAACATGTCTGTATCACTATTACCTCCCTAATCAATTTAGTAGTGAGGGTAAAATTCAAGTCCTTAAAAAAGGCAACTAGTTCAATGCCCACAGGAGGCCAGAAATGGTAGTTCCAGGTGCCTGGTGCTAATCCAGGCAGGGGAGAGGCTCTGGGTGGAGAAGCAGGGTTTGCCTGAGTCCCACCAGCCTTCTCACTAGCTCAAATGATGCCTTCCCATCACCAGCTGCCCACTTTCCCCTCAAAGGGAGGGTCCCACAAGCACCCACTACATTTTTTCTACCAATAGAGTAAAAACCTATTTGTCCTGAGACTGTCAGGGTTACATTTGGCAGAGATACTCCAATGTACAACAGCTGCATCAATTTCACCAGAGAATATGCACAATTGTGTACATTGATTATGAGTGCAAAAATATAATAAAATTACAATTACTTTTTCCTATGTACAAACTTTGGGCATGTTCCTATATTCCTTAAATATACATGTCACAGCTCCCTCTGCATCCATGACAGACTGGGGTATACAAAGGAAGAAATAAACTCAGTGGCAGGGTTTAGCATGCATTTTTTAAAGATTCTGTTTAGTCTTCAGACTTAGGATTCCACTTATTCATTTGTTTCCAAGTTTCTCTTGACAATTTACTTTTACTACATAGACGTTTCCTCTCCTCTCCCTGGACTCATGCAACTCCCATTGACATTATGGAGAGTTATGTGCATACATAAATGAAGCAGTAAACCCAGCCATCTGATGTCAAGAGGATAATGCAAGTACAAAGAGGATGACGATATGCCTCACCCTCAGAAGAAATTTGCACATGCTTTTTCTGGGGTTTAAATATTAAATCTTCTTTCATTCATATTGTTTTCCTGGGCTATTACATATTTTGCAGTAACCCATGCATCAGACTGCAATTAGATTCTTAGAACTGCATGCAAAATGTTCCCATCAGAAAGAAACATAAAGATTGCTATGGTGAACAGTCTTAAAATGAATGTGAAAGCCAACATTCTAGCTGCTATCTTTAAAAATAATTCACTTGAGATAAATAGTGATTAAAAAAGAGAAGCTCTAGTAAAAAGAACTAAAAGGGAAAAAAAGGAACAACAAAGGTATCAAAGTAATATTTTGAAATAACAAAAAGAAGACAGCATGCTTTAATTCAAATTTACCTATAACAAACGTGGTTTGTGTATTTGACCCTATTATACTACTCTGGAGCACATAAAAGTTTTATAACAAATGCATTAAATATAGTCTGACTTTTACATATAGAAAATAGGGAGATAAAGGACTATCCAGGGTTTTATTTTTAAACAACAGATTAATTCTTTTAAAAAAGGAGCAGCAAAATAATGCTACGTTTTTAAAGGTCTCCTCTCTCTATATCTGATAAGTGTCCTCTGTCTTGAATGGGAACTAAAATAAAAAGAAGCCTGAAATAGCAGTACATTTAATTACATAAACTAACAGTTTTCTCCTTCTAATGAGCATGAATTGTTTACATAAAAATTTATTTAAATTACTCAGAGTGATTACTTTAAATGCACAGTTTGGTTAAAGGCTAGAGTAATCAATAATTAATTTTTCTTTTTTAACTCCACATACAATACTTTTACAAATAAGCCACAAGGCTAAATATGGAAAGAAGACAACTGATTCATTGATAAGAATAATTCTAGATTGGATAAGCAAAATTCTGTATTCCTTATAGATGTGTATAACAAGACTGAATTTGAGTAAATCTGGATTTATACCAGTTAAGTGACCACAGAAGTTACTGCTATAAAAACTATTTGTTATTAATGTGGTATGCCACTCCATTATCTAGAATCATAAAAAGGTAGGGCGGAAAGAGACCTCAGAAGATCATTTAAGTCCAGCCTTGTGAAATGAGGAAGGAACCAAGCATATCTAGAAAACCACCTGCCAGGGATTAGTATTTCTCAAATGCGGCCACATGAGGCCAGCAGGGGCTTTTCATGCAGCCACTGCCTCCTGGGTGGGGATGGGCAAAGCCGTGTTTACAAAAGCACAAAAATCACTTTTCATAGAAACAAACTTACCAGCTACCAAGTCGAAAACAAGCAACTGAAAAAGCAAATGAAACAATAACAAAAAGAAAATAAATTGTAAAGCACCTTATTTTTTCTATTCTGCTTAGCTCCAGTAAATAGACACACAATTTTATATTTTTTTTATTGAGTCTGCAATGAAAATGTATACAAACCACATTTATTTTGTTTTTTCCTAGTTAAGAATTTCAGGAAAAATTGTCAGAGTGGCCACCAGTTGGAGTTGGGGGTTGCATTCCAAGATAATGAAAAAAATTCTGATCATAATCTGAAATGATGAGGATTCCAAAACTTCCCTCAGAAGCCTACTCCAATGCTTAACTGCCCTTACAGTTGGAAAGCCTTCTTAATATCTAACCTAAATCTAGCTGCTGCAGATTAAGCCAATTACATCTTTGTTTGACTCTTAGTGAATGCGGAGAACAATTCATTAACATTCGCTTAATAAGAAAGAACCTTTAACATAGCTGAAGTCAGGGGTTCCCTCCCTCTGTCTTTTCTCAAGCTTCTATAATTATCACTATCGCTAGTCACCTGTACTCTCTGTTCTGTTACAGACTCTTCCCTACCTTAAAAGCAGAAGTTACATTTCTATATCAGAATTTTTATTTTTATAAATTTTATCATTACCTGCATGTAAAAAGTATTTTCATTAATAGAAATTTCATTGTGGATATGCTCCTAATAAATAAAATTTTAACCCCCCTCATCTGTTCATGTTGGTAAAATTACATTGTGGTGTCACATAAAGATATTCCTGGAGGAGAAACATTGTCCTGCTATACCAAAAGAAAGACAGGAGACACTGGACATGGTTTAATCAGGCTGTAACTTTATTATTAGATGTCTAAGACTACCCAGCAGATACAAATACATAATACAGAAAACTCCTTGTTCATTCAGTTACTACCTGGGGGCTGATGCCACCCTCCCACCTTCATTTTCCATCCATGTTCCCCAGCACACTCACTGCTGGGAATTCACACTCCCCCTCTCTCATAGCAGTGATAAAGTTAACTAAAAGAAAGTGGGCTTGGTTCCCTGTAAGACAAACCATAGATGCCCTCAAGACCCTCACCCTGTTCCATTTCTTTAACACATTTTAAAGTCCTTTACCATGTCATTTATACAGTCGCTGACTGACTTTCCTATGGAGTACGTGCACTGGACATCTACCCTACACTTACATAATGAGTTTTGACATATAGCCTAAGCCTATTTCTTCCTCACCATAAAAATTCCTCCCTGAACCTACTGTGGGGAAGGCAAAGAAACAAAAACTAAAACCACAACAAAAAAACAACTCCATCTAAGCCAGTCTGATAGCCAAGGAACATTTCCTTCCTAGCCTCACTTAAAAAGGGCAGCTAGAACTAGACCAAACTGTTTAAAAAGAACTCTGCTAAACTCTGATTAGAGTCCATATTTAGATCAAATTACTCCACCTGCAAACTGAAGGTATTGGGGTCCTGTGTGGGTGGAGAGTGAGGGTGAAATTCAGTCCCATACTTCTGGGCCAATGTGTCAACTGCCTGTAGATTTCCCATGCTGCCAGCCTGCTGCCTTGGCTTTAATAGCCTTTATAATGCCTCTAAACTCATCCGTTACTGAGGATACTTGATCTGTATAATCATAGACCCACAGTCGCATCTTGGCCTACTCCACTCTGTTTCCATTATGTCTTTTCCTGCCAGTCAGTCTGGAATCAGCAAGAAATCTCTTTCAGCGGGGTGTGACAGAGTGAACATACACTTCTGATGACTGTCCTACCTGCATAGAGCCCTGAGGAGATACGCGTTTATATCCACGGACGCAGATATCTGTGGATATAAATCAGTAGCCAGAAAGCCACAGAGATCTCCTGGAAACGACTGTGGTAAAATAAGAATATGGAACTACCACTACCAGAAGTCAGTGCCCCACACTATCAGCTCTTCCACCACAACTATACCACCCCAAGCATCACCCTCACTCATTCCATGTAGTTGATTGTCTCTCCTTTCTGGGGTCATGCTGGTGAGCATGGTGCCTGCGCTAGGGAAGTGGAAAAGCCACACTGGAGAAGCTGCCAACACAGGTTGCTGGCTCTTGGGAGAAGAGGCTCCATATTCTGCTCTTTCACTGTTACAGTTCCCAGGACAGCTCTGCAGTTCTGTGGATGCTAATTTATATCTGCAGTTGTAGATATAAATTTGTATCCATGCACCACTCTGTTTATGCAGGTTCTCTGTGGAGCATGTGTTTCATTTTCAGAGGGTTTGCACTGGAAATTAACACCACAGGTGAATTTGAAACGAGGAAATTATATATATTACAGCGATATTGTTAAATATTGAAAAGGAGAGTCAACAGCGGTGTGCCTGGCAATCTAGCATGACAATCAAAGTCAAAATAATTTTGAAAAACATTTTCATATTTTTAGGGATGTTTCTGAGATAGATCTCCCTGTTCAATAGCCTAAGTTTTGACTCTGGAAACTTTCATGTTCTGGAGACAATGAGTGTAATTGCATTTCAGTAATAAACTACATCAAAGCACTAATATGCGTAAAGTATATTAGTACTTTATCAAGGTACACTCAGAGAATGGTAACAGCTTCATGCTGTTTTTATGTGGTTAAAAAAACAATGCTTTTGTTCAAGATTCACTTTATTTTGGCTGTCCAGGAGATCATTTAAAGACTTAGATTAGAACGAGATATGCTTATGACTTGGATAGACTTTTGGGAGCCTGCTTTGTACTCGAACTGTGCACCCTGCACAGATGTCCATTTCCCTCAGGTCACAATTCAAGGTGTTGCAAATTGTTTGGACAACCAAGTAATGAAGTGTCTAGGAATTACCAACTGTAAAAGCTCTGTTATCCAGCATGTTGGAGGGATGGGGGTGCCGATTAACTGAACATTCTGGCTAACAGAGCTATATTTTAGCAATGGAATACCAGTTTTCAAATAATGATAGTGCAATTCAAGTAATAAAGAATAACATAGTATAGAGATACTCACCAATCCAGTAGTAGTACTGTACTGCAACTGACTGGTTTCTTGAAGCACTTAAGTGCATGTAAGTAAAGTTTTCTGTTCAGTAGGTTATCTTATGACACTATATATCACTAAGGGCTACGGATGGCATCCACCCAAATCACTAAAAATATACCTAATACGAAAACTATACTGAATGTAATTTAAACTTTCTTTATTAATTTAGAAGGCACTTCAGGATCTGTGCTTCAGGGTCTTCATTACCAACATCAATTATCATTGCAGGTGTAGAAGGTGTTGGAGAGTGGGCTGAATGTGTAATGATCTTATGAGACACACCCTGGAAGCTGCTTTTTTGAAGAAATCCCTGATTTCTTGCTAACTTGTCTTCTGCCTCTTTTGCAGAAAAGAACAGTGCAGAATATGCAATTGCACACTGTGCTGGGCTGTATATTAATCCTGTTTATTAGGCTGAAGGGTTGTAATGGGAAATAACGGGAACGCTAGTTAACTGAGCTCTCTGATTAACTGAGTGCAGGATAACAGCGATTACTGTACTGTAGAGACTGCATCTCCTAACTATTCCATGTCACTAAAGTGATAGTCTAGCGTTGCACTCATATAGATGGAGAACAGGCCACTCCCAGTAGAAAATCGCTGTTAGTGATGTTTGCCTTTTCTTAGTTTAGGCTTTGTACTTGTATTTCACTACTTTGGCATAAGCCTCATTATAGGTGCTCCAATTAGGAAATTATTCTGGCAGTAGGTAGTTTCATGGTTGATTATCTCATTTACCTACCTCTGGCTGAAATGTCTCCTTTGATTGCAGGTTCAGAACCATCACTGGGACTAAAAGCATCATACTGGTTCACCAAACTGTTCCTAGTCCAGCAAATCATCCTGGTAACCTCTCCTTCAAAACTGACTGGAACTTAAGCAGCTAATATTGTGCAACCTGCTTGGGTTAGACCAGAGGTTGGCAACCAAAAAAGCAAGAAGAGCCACTTTTTTTTTCCCAATTTGGTAAAAAGACTCATTAATTCAAGAGCCACAATGCATGTGAATACAAGACTGTCCTTAACAAATAACATCAAATCATACTTATTGTAACCCCTATTTTAAGAAAAGGGCACACAATAACGATTTGAAATGTGATATATGATTACTGCAGGGCACTCTCAAACTTTGTAGATATTCTATTTCCTCACAATTTACATGTGTGTTGTATCACCGTCTTCCTGACTTTCACTCCCAAACCTTCTCTCTCTCTGGAGGATGCTAGCTTCGAGAACACATCTTGTTGGCTATTTAGATAGAAGCTGTTCATTTTGGGGCTGTTAAACCTCACTCTTTATTGAAAATAATCAGGTTTTTTGTTTTTGTTTTTTTTTTGTTTGTTTGTTTTAACTTTGTAATTATAACATCTGGAGCCTACAAAGAAGTCCTTAAAGAGCTGCATGCAGCTCTGGAGTCACAGGCTGTAGACCCCTGGTTAGGCAAGTCAACTGAAAACCAGCCTTTGGGATAGATTGATTCATATTTCTCAAAATTAATAAGACATTTTTGTATAATAATTTGGGGACATGATCTAAAAATAACACACACACAAAAGAATACTGTATGATTGTAAGGTCTGAAATCCTGTCTCATACCCATAAGTAGGAATGATTTTCAATTGTCCATTGATACAAGATACTCAGTTTTAGCCTTAGCGAGACAATGGATCATAGAAACACTACTGACCCACCTCTTGATCATTTACCAATCCAAACACATAAAACACAGTGCTATCAAGGAAAGTTTTAAGACAGATATTACATTGCCTAGTGTGGGTGTCATGGCAATGTTCCATGGCTACAAAAAAACCAACCAAACAAAAACAAAAGTTAATGTAGTAGTTTAAAAATTCTCCAACCCTACAATCTGCCCTGAATAATAATAATAATAATAACAACAATAATAATACCTAGCTCGTAAACAGCACTAGTCAACAACAGATCTCGAAGCAATAAGATGGGCAGCGTCATTATTCCACTTTTACAAATGAGGAAACTGAGATAAAGTGGCACCGTGGGTAGGTGGGGGAATTTGGCCAAGGATATGGGAGAAAAATCATATTTCTACAAAAGTGCCATGGGATTTTTACCACCCAGAGAAGAGCAAAAGTAAAAAAAGATCCAAACAACAACAAAAAACTCAAAGCATGTATTGACTTCATGTGAACATTCTGTTTCTTTATCACAGAGAGAAAGTATTGATAGTCTTTATATTAAAATCACGTAATTCCTCATATCTACACCATACACACCAAACTGCAGACTTTGTTGGAGATATTCCACCTGTTTCGTGCCACTGCATCATATTTTATTATTTTTTCCTTTTGTTTGTCATTACTGAGTGAGGGACTCTTTCTGGATATTATGCCATTGTACAGTACCTTGAACGATAGGTCAGTAAGCTGCTGGCTCAGAAATGCTTTGAATGGAATAGTACATAAGAGAGAGAATAAAGCAGTTAACGTATACTCACAATGTTATTTGAGCTGATGACAAATATAAAAATAATGGGGATTAAGCTTCAGGAACAAAGGTAACAAAACTACAGGCAGAAATTTATTAAATAAAAATAATGAACATATATTTTAACAAACTACTAAGAACAACACTTAGAGCTGACAGTAAAGGCAGTTTGACACAACTACTAATTAATAGAAGACTATAAATAATTCTAGGCAGCTTTTCTTGCTATTGTGACCTGACATTTCCTCCAAAATATACACCTGCAGTCACACAGAGAAGAAAAGCATTCCTGCACCTCCCCTTTTGGAAAGTTTTAAATACATGGAGATAAATCAGCTAATAAACTACAAGGTCAAATGCTTTAGAAATTTTGTATGCTCCCTGCAGCTTATCCAGATAGAAGTATGGCACCTGCTGGACTGAATTTATTCAATCGGGTGGAACACTTCTAGCAAAACAATACGAGGAAATGATTCATCTGGAAGAGCTGACTTGACACCTCACTATGGTGAGGAGATAAGTCAACTTTCAGTAACACCATCATCAACAGAAAACTTGACACAATAAAGAACCCCACACCAAGCAAAGCCCTCTCTGGATACAGACTATCTAACAGCACTTACACACACTTTATGGCTGTGTCTACGCTGAGCTCTAGTGCCAACAGTTTGAGGCAAATAAGCATTGTTGAACATGGTGACTCATTTGCATATTCATGTTACTGTGCATATTCATAATACTAATTTGCATACCATAGCAGAAATTAAGCAGTGCAGACATAGTTCTGCCAGCAACAAAAACATTTATCAGCATGCCCTTATGCCTGGAAAAGATCATTGCCTATAAATATATTTGCTCTACAAAATATCCCAAAAAACTGGAGGAAAAGAACTATTAATAGCTAACTTTCCCAACCTCAGTACTTGCTAAAAAAAAAATCTGCCTTTCCTTCTGTTTTCTCTCCCTCTATTGTCTGCTTTTCATTCAGTCACTGCAGCAAAACTCAAAAAGGAACTCATAATTTAATGAGTCTTTATTTTTTATTTCAGTCTTCTATTCCAGTAGTCCAGATGAAGTATATTTTATCTTCACTGCCCTTTCTTTTGAAGTGTCATAAAATGAGAGATATGTGATCAAAAGATGGAATTCATACACTACATTAAATTAATTGCCTTTCTGCATTATCATTTTACTTTAAACTAGTCATTCATGAGAAAATGAAATATGAAAAACCTGAGAGTAACAGCAATTGCTTCATAATCAACTCAGCTTCAGTAAGAACATCTGTCTCTGATCTTATTAGTTTCAAACTAATATTAGTTGTAAAGTCATTTAAGTGGTGTTTTTTTCTGGGGTAATGACAAGTTCTTCCATAGTGTTTGATCAAACACAATATGGGGGTAGGGGGAGATTTAGCAACAAGTCTTTCCTTTGCTTAGTGATCCTTTTTCTTTTGATTTTCAATTCTGTAAAATGACAAGAACAGCAATTCTATGTGAAACTCAAGAAGAAAAAGGATTCTATGTCTCCTTACCTAAAGGCATCACACAGCGTCATTGGCAGGCTCCAGCTGGAAAAGTTCCCAAATTGCTGTATCTCTGGCATGCAGGTGTCTGAGAACCAGACTGGCAGCCTTTTGGCATGGATATACTAGTAAATCAAAATCAACATAAGAACTGCTATCTGCAGTTTATGCAGAGTAACTGATGGAAGAACATCCAACAGGTGAACAGCCTCAGACATTTGCGCTTCAATGAATTATATACAACCTATTTTTCCTCATGTAGGAAGTAACAATAATTCCTGATATAAAGTAATGATGTAACAGGCTAGAGAACTGTGTAAAACAATAGAAAACCAGGAAAACTCATGACAACATCTTAACAGTAGTTTTAAAGATAGTTTTCTTTAGATCTACAGTGACAGTAATAGAAGAATCTTTCCAGTTAACATTTGAACCTGACTAAATTTCATAGATATGAACTTCAATCACAAAATGCTTTTTCTGTATGAACCTACTTTGATATTTCAGGAGTGCCAGTAGGAAAGGATAATGCAGGTGAGCAATGTTGGGACAACTAAAATGCTAATCACATGAGGATGGGCTCCATCATTCCCCAGTCACGGGCAAGCAATGCTACTGTAAGAACACAGCTTTATCTCTTATGATGACCCTCACACCTGGGCAGAGCTTTTCATAAAAGCATGCAAAAGCATTTTTCCACATCCATTATAACTCATTTTTGCCATGATACTTAAAAAAAATTGACATATTAGGCTGCTGGTATGCACAGACCACTGCCTATCATGCTGTCAAATACAATCTGCATTCTGCACATTCTGAATAACCGTACACTAGCAAAAATAATTATAATAGTAATCTGTTTCAATGGAAATAAAGTACTGTAATATTTATAGTCTGTGCCAGAGTTATAATGACTGTGGGGCAAGAAGTGAAGTGTCACAGCATGTTCCACATGTTTTTAACGCTGTTTCTAAAGGCTCTAGAGGCTATTAAATTTAATGAAGCCATCTGCTATGAAATAGAGGTCCAACCATAATCAGTTTTTTCAATGCCATATAATACAGATGGCATTCCATGTTCACATCCCCAGCAGGATATTTCATGTTGCTCTTTAAGTGCAGGGTTTTGTTTTGCTTTTTTGTTTTGGTTTGATGTTGGTAGCATCTTTCTGATCTGTGGTAGTTTATTGTGCATATACTGTACATACAGTGATGCATATGAAAAGTGTTAACTCATTAAAACAAATATTGCCATCTCCTTACAACTTTTTTTCTAGCAGCTCTAACAACCAGTAATTATATCTTTCAGTAATACTCTGTGGCTAATGCAGTCACTGAAAATGCCCCTAATAGCATAACTTCCAGCACTAAAACTGGAGCAAAAGCAAACATGTGATTTATTAAACATAAAGGGTTTCACTTCAAGTGTTGAAAGGTTTTGTGTGTGCATGTACATGTACAGTGTATGCATAATATATTGGTTTACATCCCTTAAAAATTGCAATTCTGTTGCACGCTGTCAGGGATATTGCACATCGGTTCTTATTCTCAATGGCCATATTCACATTAGTTCATACCAGATTTTGCTTCTCTAACATGCTCCTATTTGATTCTCAGGTTCTCAATTTATCTGTTTATTGGGCCATGCTACCCTTGTGCATGCTCTGTGTGATCTGGGGCTCTAAACTCTCATTTAAGTGGCAAAGCATTCCTTGCACTGATTAGCACCCAACTGCCAAGCGTAAGTAATTCAAGCTGTGCATTAGCTTACAAAAAGGAACATATTCTATTAATGATATTTTGAGCTGCACCTAAAAGATAATGTGTATGCATGAACTCCATTCATTTGGAGAAGTTTATACATTTATAATCTTGAGCATTCATTATATTTTGTGAATTGATACATAGGATCTTATTGGATTTAACACAATTAATGTCATTACCAGTAATTCATTTACTTTAGATAGAGCACTAAAGCTAAGGGATTAGAATTGTTGAGTGGGAAACTGGCATGTTTAATAATGATGATTAGAATTTTTGGGTCAGACAACTCTCAAAAGCTCTGGGGGCAAGCTTTGTGCCTGTGTAGAGCTGTAGGGTGTGGGAGATGAGGATGCTGTGGAAGTGCCTGAGTGCTCTTTCACCCAAAGGCTGAGACCCATGCATGGGGAGCCTGTTCTGACTTGAGATCCAAGGGGTACACTTTGGGTATCTACCAGTGATGAGATTCAAATCCTGTTGAATAAGTCTAAAAGCTCCCATTAAAATTAGGATCCAGGATCAAATTCAATCCAGCAAATTTGGAGTGAGCTGGCACAATTCTCACTGGAGTTTCTGAGAGAGGATCTGAGATAGCAACCCTCTCTTCTGAAGGACATTGAATTGCTAGATTCTAAGGGACACTGACTTGGGAAGTGTATTCCATAAGGATGTAAGTATTGGATTTATATCTTGTAAGTACACATGTAGTTTCAGAAAGGTTAGTGTTAGTGTGTAGTCTTAAAGTGCTACAGGACTGCTTTTTTGTTTTGTGAAGACTATAGGTAGTTGATTGATTTTTCCTTAATTTTGTTGTTTTATTCAATCTTAGTAGTCAAGCAGGGGATCTATAGGAATTATACACTATAGCTGTGTCTACACTTACCAAAAACCTTGAAATAGCCATGCTGATGGCCAGGTTGAAAAATACCACTGAGGTGCTGAAATGCATATTCAGCGCCTCATTAGCATGCCGCTGGCCACAGCGCTTTGAAATTGCTGCGTTTTGCTCCCATGCGGCTCGTCTACATGGGGGTCTTTTTCAAAAGCACCCCACCAACATCGAAATCCCCTTATTCCTATGAATATGAGCTCATAGGAATAAGGGGATTTTGATGTTGGTGGCGTAATTTCAAAAATTACCCCTATGTAGACGAGCCGCACAGGAGCAAAATGCAGCAATTTCAAAGCGCTGTGGCCAGCGGCATGCTAATGAGGCGCTGAATATGCATTTCAGCACCTCAGTAGTATTCTTTGATCTGGCCATTAGCATGGCGATTTCAAAGTTTGTGGTTAGTGTAGACATAGCTTATGAGAGGTTAGCTTTAGCATTCTTCTTTTTCTTTTTTTAAACATTTAGGTAGATGTTAGTATGTAGAGATTTCCCAATATGTATTTCAATACGTGTGAATATATCAGACTTTCCAGTTTGGCTATTTTAACAGCAAGAGGACCAGCGTACCGATTTGAAAGATGGCATTTATCTTGTGTTGAATCAGCACGTGCCAAAATACAATGGCCTGGATAGACTTGTTGTCTTGTTTATTGTAAAATAGAGGCAGGAGTCACTAAAAGTCATCAGGTGGCAGTTATTAGGGTTTTAAGTGCAGAAGCCAGAAGCCTCACTTCATGAGGCTGTGAAGTAACATCTTATGCATATTCAAAGAGGTACCTTAGCTTAATCACCAATCAGATGTGTTTACCCTCATACCCTTAGAATCTTAGAATACAGAAGCCTGATTTTGATGCTGGGACATTGGGTCAAAATGATGAAAAGAGGCCTATAATGCCTCATGGCCAACTGCATGAGAGAAGAATTCTCCAAAGGCTTCTCTAAGTCTGCTCTAACATTTTGCTTCTCTCTTAGGCTACAGGGACAGTCTCTACATAAAAGAATAAATGCACACAAATCAGATATCAGAAATGGAAATATACAAAAACCTGTAGGAGAGCACTTCAATCTCCCAGGCCACACAGTAGCAGACTTAAAAGTAGCTGTCCTACAGCAAAAAAATTTCAGGACCAGACTCCAAAGAGAAATTTCTGAGCTACAATTCATCTGCAAATTCGATGCCCTCAGCTCAGGCTTAAACAAAGACTGTGAATGGCTGGCTAAATACAAAAGCAGCTTTACCTCCCTTGGTGTTCACACCTCCAGATCAACTGCTGGTAGTAAGCCTCACCCCTGCTGACTGAGCGAACCTTGTTACCCCCACCCTTGCTCTGGCTTTTTTATACCTGGCCCTGCAGATTTCCAAGACCAGCATCTGATGAAGTGAGTCTGTACTCACGAAAGCTCATGCTCAAAACTTTTCTGTTAGTCTATAAGGTGCCACAGGACCCTTTGTTGCAGTTACACTACAGTGATATGTCAACAGAAGTCACTGTCGGAAGAGATTTTCCGACAAAACTGTTGACAGAGTGCAGCCGCACACAAAAGCCAATTGGAAAGGTACTTCTTTCTGTTGACAGAGTGGCTGGACTACCCGGCTGCTCTCTCAACAAAACAGGAACCCAGAAGCACAGCAGACAGAGCTGCCCATTGTTGTGGCTGTCCTGTCTGTCAAGAGAAGCTCCCCCACCCCCACCTCTCTGAGCTGCCACACAGCTTTTTTGCAAACAGAATCTGTCAGCAGCAGCATTATTCCTTGTGGCTGAGTCAGAACACTGCTAGTGACAGTGCTGGGTTTTTTTGACAAACTGTCGACAAAACGCATTTTTTGTGTGGATGTTCCACCAGTTTTGTCAACAAAACCAGGGTTTGGCAGGCAAAATTCAGTAATGTAACTGTAGCCTTACTAATACAAGTCTTTTTTTAAATTTTAAAGTTTCCTCCGCTATAATTCTCTCTCTCACCACCAGCAGAGTGGAGCTGGTACTTCAACTCTTTGGGTTCGCAGAAGGCAGTGTGAGTATGGTGTTATACTAGGCATATGTGTGATTCTATACTCAAACTGTATTTATGTAACTAACCAGGACAATCTAATATGCATACAATCATTATCTCATACATTTGATTGTGTGAACGTCCATTACTTACGGTAATAAACTTGTGCTGCTATGACATAGTCCACAGCAGACATGAGATTACTGCAGGTCTCGAGACCTACCTCCAGACGCAGAGCTCTTTAAGCTCTCAATAACTGTAGTCCGGAGTGGTGGACAAGTCTAGAGATTCTTAGGTCAAATTGGCGAGCCCTTACCCAAATTGATATTCCTGCCCAAATGCTTAACTTTGGACAACAGTAGCAGGAAAGTGTGTTTTTCCCTTGAAAGGAAACATTTGCCTGAGATAATTTGTACTGGAGTAACAGGATTATTGTTCGAGATGGAAAAGTAGCTATCTGGTGCACCCTAAAGAACCAGAGGGTCCAGAAAATAGAGAGCCAGTAATAGAGACTCTCCTCTTACGGTAACAAAGGTTTGTAAGAGCTGTCCCAGGGTTCTGGGAGAAGGTCAGAGATGGAAGTACCTGCAGGATTGTTATTGGGAAGATTGGATTATAAAGGACTTTAGTCCCCAAGAAAACATGCAGGGTTGGACTGGCCCCATCCTCTATAATAAGCCATGCACCAGTTTATCAAAGAATCACATGATACTTAAGGGCAGCAAAAAGTAAAGCTATGTAATGAAGCTACCACAGTAAAATACAATAGAATGGTGGATGGGACCACTACAAAAAGTGTGGGACCAAAAAAAATCGTGAAATCAATTTTCATAAATTATAGTTTGTGTTAAAATTCTCCCTTCTTACATCTTTATGGCCGTGTCTACACTAGCCCCAAACTTCGAAATGGCCATGCAAATGGCCATTTCAAAGTTTACTCATGAAGCACTGAAATACATATTCAGCGCTTCATTAGCATGCGGGCAGCCGTGGCACTTCGAAATTGATGCGCCTCATGGCTTGTCCCAATGGGGCTCCTTTTCGAAAGGACCCCGCCTACTTCAAAGTCCCCTTATTCCTATGAGCAGATGGGAATAAGGGGACTTCGAAGTAGGCAGGGTCCTTTCAAAAAGGAGCCCCGTTGGGATGAGTCGCGCGGCAGCAAGGCGTGTCAATTTCGAAGTGCCGCAGCCGCCCGCATGCTAATGAAGCGCTAAATATGTATTTCAGTGCTTCATTAGTAAACTTTGAAATGGTCATTTGCATGGCCATTTCGAAGTTTGGGGCTAGTGTAGACATGGTATAAGTGGTATTTACTGGCATTCACTAATGAAGTCTTTTCTAATATTCACTTGCTGTGATCACACAAGCTCTTTCCACACTTGCTATGAAACAATTTAGAGGGATGCCACACCAACATACATAACCTTAATTAAAATGATGGGCCCTGGGCACCTTTTACTGTGATAAAATACTAATTACACCCACTTATGACAATAGCACAATTAACTCATCCCATAAAAGTTATTTGATGATATCTCTGGGAATAGAATCTAGTTGAAAGAGGATAAGATTTAATTTTTATTCCTTCATAAAAGCTCGTTCATACAATGAGAGCAAAAGGAAATTGAATAGCATGTAGTTAATAAAATCTCAACTTAAATTCTTGGAAAGAAAAGATGTAATGAAAGCATTAGCTCTAATGTAACTTATGCTGTATCCATGTGTGTTACATAGGGCCTTGTGTATTTCGCATTTCTGGTGTTGTTGGAATTGCCACAGAATTTACCCTTTTCCTTAGAAATCGTATTCAGAACCTCAGCTCCCATTACTTGAAAAAATTGTTTCAAGCCTAATGGTTGGAGAGGTAGCCTTGAAAATATGAACTGATTGTAAAGCCTGCTGGATTCTGAAGAGAACCAGAAACCATAGTTCTGAGGATTTAACTAGACTTGTCAGTGAGCATCTAGCACAAATCAACTGACTATGAATTAAAACATCTTAAACAATTGTAACTTTAAATGAAGACCAGTGATGGGCACCTGTGGCCCACCCCTTCCCACAGCTCCTATTGGTTAGTAGTGATGCAGTGTGGCCACTAAGAACTGCACAGAGGGAGTAGCCGGGGGGAGGGGCAGATCTTGCCTGTAGACACACCAGGTCAGCAAAATGTCTCATGTTGCACCAGTGGATTACCCTGATGGGAACCTTTTTTTCTTAGTTCTATTTAATCCAAGGGTTACATTTAATTCAGTTCCCTCACTCATTCCTGCTACTCATAGGGAAATGTGATGCTGAACTAGGCTATCCAAAGGCATCAAATGCACCCACAAACAGAGCAAATACCATAAAAAAGCGTAAATGAATTTTATGCCACTGATTATTTTAATTTCTACATTATAGCTCCGTGTGTCACCAGGAAGCAGTAGGAAGAATGTGAAAGAAGATAAAACCGTGGAAGAATTTAAAGTAGTGGTTCTCAAACTGTGGGTCACAAACTCATTTTCCCAGGATCCCCAGGGCCAGCATTAGATATGCTGGGACCCAGGGCTGAAAAGCCGAAGCTCCATCACTACCTAGTGTGGTGGTGCTCTGAATGTGACCCCCTCCTCTGGCATCCTGTAGTAACTGTGTTGTAAAAAGGGAGTCCCTGAGTAAAGAAGTTTGAGAACCTTGATTTAGAACATACAAAGATTTTGTCATACAGGGATCAAATTACCCCTACTGGTAGTGACTCAAGTCAGTTCCTTTTCTCCACAGGCTGCCATCTTACGCTGCAGACTCTACAGTACAGTAAAGAGTTTTCACCTTTATGTATTCAGAAGACAATGTGAGTTGACCTCAACCAAAGCCTGAGCCTGCAGATAGCCTGAATCTACAGCCTGAAAGAATTTAACTGCCCCATTAATCCAGAGCCCTTCTTACCCATACACAGAATATACAGCACCACTGGGTCTTAATGTCCACTTTCCTGACTCTTTTGATCTTTGTTCTGTGGCTCTGCTTCCTTGGGAGAGGAGCTAGTTAAACTAAAAGTGGAAAAGCCTGCCAGACCTCTTAGCACAGTGGTTCCCAAACTTTTCAGCATCACGTCCCCTTTCTGATTTTTGAGAAACACTCACACCTGTCGTCTTTATCATCATCCAACACCCCTTTTAACAAAAAATTCAATTTGTAATTTAAAATTTAAATAAATACAAAAACTTGGTATAAAATTTTATTTAAACTTAAGAATAAGCACAAATAGTTTTTCTTGGCCCAAAAATTTAATAGGGCAGTGGTCTATTCTTTTTACACCCCAGATCACTTTTTAAATGTCAGGGAAAGCCCCATGACCCCACCCCTTTCTTGAGGCTCCGCGCTCTGTGTTCCCCTCATGTCCATCATTTGCTGTCCCCAGCCCTTACTCACTCTCACTGGATTGAGACAGGAGGCACGGGCTCTGGGGTGGGAGTGAGGGAATTGAGTGTGGGAAGGGGTGAAAGGTGCAAGCTCTGGGAGGGAATTTGGGTGCAGGAAGATGTGGAGAAGGGGCTGCTGGCTCAGGAAGGGGGCTCCAGGCTGGAGAGTGTTGGGGTCAGGTGCAGTGCTCGGATGCTGAGCAAACCACAGGCTTGTAGATGTGGGGGTGCAGGAGTTCAGGTTGGTGTGTATGAGGGTATCAGGGTAGTGGAATCAGAGTATGACGGGCTCAGGACGCAGATCTGCAGTGTGTGGATTGTGAAGTAGTGCTGTAGCAGAAGACTGGGGATATGAGAGGCTCAGGACAAAGGATTCTGGTGTGTGACAGCTCAGGACCAAGGTGTGTGGGGGGATGCAGGGGTGTGATGATGCTTGTGGCTAAATGGGGGCTTGGCCCTGATTGTGGGTTGGTTGACGAGGTTCGTTTTAAATAAAATACGTCCAACAAACATTTCAGCATTGTCTTTATGGGAGGGACAGGGAACTTGCATTTGTGGGGGGCTGGGCAAAGACAGGGGAAATCTCAGCTGGTACCTGGAAGTCCTGCTGCTGTGCACCAAGTCTGGGGTCTCAGGAAGCACGTGTGCTGCTTCCCCTGCCCAAACAGCCAGCGCGTCTCCTGAAAAGCCGGGTCTGTTGCCCGCCAGTGACTTCCATCCACCTGGCTGCTTTCTTGCATGGAGGCCAGGGCAGGGGGAAGTCCTGGGTACACACCCGCTCCAACTGCTCAGGCAGTGCACCCTGCTCCTTGCTTCCCATGGCAGCTGCATGTTGCCTGAGCAGTTGGAGCTGGCACAGATCCGGGACTCCCACTCCCTCCCCGCCCCCTGTGCAGGAAGGCCACAGATGGAGAGAACTCACCAGTAGGGAACAGACCCAGCTTTTCAGGAAACACGCCAGATGCTTGGGGAGGAGAAGCAGCATGCACGCTTCCTCGGATGCCGGCTCTGGCATGCAGCTGTGGGACCTTCCCTCCCCACACTGCAGGAAGACAGCGCTACCTCCATTTTTGCAAGAGGTAATGCCAGTGTGGGATTTTTCTTGGGGCGGAGGGGATTGATGAGGGGCTGAGTCACCGCAGCCCCCTGTCCTGGAATTTCTTCATGCCCTGCCCCCAGGGGAGCACACCCCCAGTTTCAGAACCTATGTCTTAGCAGAATCTGTGAAAGAGCCATTCAAGTGGTTAATGAAGCCACCAAAAGCATTTGCCAGCCCCTGTCAGTGTCTGAATTTTCCACAGGACCTTAGTTTAAAATTTGTTTTAAAGCTATGTAATAAGGTGTTACTGAAGATGATAAAATCAAATCTCTACACAATCATTGTATCCTCCTCAGCTGCCATTGGACATAGCGCACCAATTTAATAGTACAGCGTAGGACACCATAAATCCTAAGAATGGTTCTGCACTGATCTCAGTGTGGTCTTAACCCTGTAGTTATTCTAAATGCCAGTCGTGTTCTCTTTTTCCACTGGTAAAAGAGAAGAGACACTCATACCATGCAGAGCTGCATAAGCTCCTGTGAGGGGCATCTCATTTTGGCATCTAGAAGGTTTGAATACTAATGTAGAGATGGAGCCTGGCTTGTGAGCAAAGAACAGGTGAATGTTGTTACTCCCCTCTCCCAGCAACAGCTCATTTCAGCATTTGATCTGTATTGTTCAAAATGAGTTTACTTTGCTACATTGATATGATGGCTAGAATTGAACAACAACAAAAAAGCTAGAACTCCGATATAAGAACTCTTCAGGTTATTTGTCATTTGTCCCTAATTGCAAGCTTAAAAAGACCTATTAATCATCTATTAACGTGATTAATAATCAGTGACACAAACTGTAAATGTTTCTGAAAATGAAAAATACTCTTCACATACACAGATGACACTATGGTACATGCATAGTGTCACATCATTGCTATTGTATGATGAATTTCTGCCTGACTAGTGCACCTCTCACCTCACTGTACAAAAAGAAAGATGGTGGGATATTTATGTAAACATTATCAAACATTCTCAATATGCCTCACACTACCTCTAGCCGCAATCTCAGGGAGCCCTTTCCTTAGCAGGAAGATCTGAGTTACATCAATGGTTGCCAGCAGTGTCAGTGGATCATCAGAAGTTTCTATGTTTCTGTTCTGAATTGAGCTGTGTTAAACAATTATCTGAACCACAGCTTTTATGGGGGGGGGGCAGAAGCGGGGCGGGGCGGGAACTGTAGACAGAACATTACACTCCCCCATATTTGCAGAGAAAGAAAACGTTCACCATGAAAACTGACCTTGCGGCCTTGACTGTGGATTTAACAGAGGGTGAAATTTGGCCAGTCTCACTTACCAATATTCACAAAGTGAAAACTGAGGGACCAGACCTAGGCTAGCTTTTTTTCATACCACAGGTAGTTTGGGAGGCCATCACTGGGCCTCTCTGTTTCTTGTGCTGACAATTTGTGCCTAGTTTCATTCTCAATGTAAGGACGGATCTTTATGTCTTATTACGTAGGGCCTTTGGGACCATTCCTTCAGTCGGCAACCACTGGGGTGTCAGGAGGCCCCATCACACCTCATTTCCTAAGCCATGTCCACTAGCACAGACCAGTTGTACTTACACATAGAATAATCAAAATGTACATGTGAAAGGGACCTGAAGGGGGCCACACTGCCCCATGAGGCAAGGTTAAGTACACCTACACCAGTGTTTTGCAAACTTGATTCTGTGGACCACCTGTGTTTCAAGAGAACTCCAGAGGGTCCACAGCCCCCATTGATCAACACTTCCCCCTCTCCCTTAATTTCTTCCTTTTCCCTGATTAAGGCAGACTCCCTACCTACCTTGGTTTTGTGCAGCTCCAGGAGGCAGGCACCACATCTCAGCAGTCTCTAGGTGAACAGGCACCAAGGAAGGCTCCTGGCATTGACCCTGCTTGAGTGCCAGCTCCACAGCTCCTATTGGCCAGGAGTTGCAACCAATGCAAGCTGCAGGGATGGCACCAGTCCATGTGCCTAGGGGCCATAGGGATCTGATGGCCACTTCTAGAAGCCATGGTAAGTACTGCCAGGACCCCAAAACTACCTTCAAGACTTCAACCTCCTGCCCCATCCTGGAGTCCCCTCAACCTCTGCACTCCAACCCTCAGCCCAGAGTCCCCTCCCAAACTATCCTAGAGTCTACATTCTCACAAACACCCTAATCCTGGGCTTCAAACCTGAGCTTATTTTTCAGCACTCCAAACCCCTCTTCCCCAGCTTCACCCCAGAGACCACACGCACAGCTGGAGCCCTCAGCTTTCCACACCAGCACCAGCCCACTGAAAGTTAGTGAAGGTGGGGGAGAGTGAGGGACAGAGGGAGAAGGGATGGAGCAAGAAGAGATGAAGCCTCTGAGAAGGGATAGGACAGGGCCTCAGCCAAGGGGCAGGGCAGAATCCCTGAAAATGTTTACATTAAAATGAGTGTCCTAAAGTGGATAAAGTTTGAGAACAACTGACCTAGACCATCCCTGAGAAGTATTTAGTGGATCTTAAAAATCCGTATTGTTCTGAAGTAGATATAGTATTTACTCCCTCATGCTGTATTTAGCTGGGATTATAAAAACAGATGGAGATTTGGAAGGATTAGATTATTACCCATACGTGTCAATAAACATCTATTTATCCATATACACACAAACCAATGAAAAAAAAAATTTACACCAGTACTCTACACACAGGCAAAGGAAGAAAAATGCTGCTTGAAAACACATGACTATTTGATTCAAGGCTATTTACTATTTATGTTTTGAAATGTTGATATTTTGTGGTTTAACTGTTATAAATAAGAATCCACCAAATTTGCAGCGATGAAAATTGTGTTGCAGGCTACAAAATCTGGTGTCTCTATGAAATCTGATTTTTTGTATACTTTTATCCCATTCAGTACTATTGGGTAAAAATACACAGACATATACAGCATTTCTCATACTAAGGGTCCTGACCCAAAAGAGAGTCGCATACCTCTTGCATTGGGGTCACAATATTGCCACCCTTATTTCTGCACTGCCTTCAGAACTGCATGGATAGAGAGCAGCAGCTACTGGCTGGCTTGTGTTGCAACAAAACAAACTATTTATCCAGAGGATGAGAAAGAGAATTGACCTCTTAGACATTACTGACAGGGAGCTTTCACTCAAAGGCATCAGAAATATGAAGATAAAAAAAAGAGTTTTGGCTGAAATGTAAAACAAGATGTACTGACCACTTATAAGATAGTGGGAGGGGTGGGGAGAGAAGGAAAAATGCATGAGAATGAAAATAAAGGCTTTAGATTCCAACAGCCCTCTCCCCATTTCAGAAGATGCCTTGAAGCAGGAAACTTTGAGGTTTCTACAAACTTTTTTACCTCTCTCATTCTAACAGTTCAGTGAAGAAAAGGAGTAGGAGGAGTGCTGATCAGTTATGCTCTAATCTAAAGCACTAATGTGGTAAAACAGGAAACAAGTTGATTACATGCAAAACAATATTTCTGAGTAGGCCTATTTTGTTTCTCTTTTGTAAATATGGATGTTCACATTTGTGTTAATATTATTCTATACAAGACCACAATTGACATAAAAGAGGAAGAGTTAATTGAACCACAACCCAAAATAAAACAGTGCCTTCAATTATTTTGCTTGTACTTTATGATGATTTTACTTGAAACTTGCTGAAGGCTGAACAGTTTGGCAAAGTTTAAAGCTTTCCCCCCTTCTCCTTTTAAAAAGGTGACAGGCGAAAGCTAACCTGATAGAGAGTTTTCTCATTTTGGAAAGTTCGCATGAGGGTTGAAAAACAGTTAAATTAAATGAACAGCTTTGCAGCTGCTGATCTGTGATTTCTACTCATCAGAGCCAATATTTGTAACCATTTCACACTAAATTAAGAACATTTGCTACAACTCTTGTGATATACAGTGCTTCTACAATATGTTACTCCTAATTAGGTAAATGAGGAAAAGAAATAAAAAAAGCGTAAGCAAGCCATTGAAAGCAAATAGAATGTCTCTTCTTCTGGGTCAGACACGACTTGCATTAAATCTAACATTCCTCCAGGGCTGAACCTCAAAATGACACCTCAGCAAGGTAACCAAGCCACCTACAACTCAGAATAAAAACATCTGTCTTATTTTAATATGTAATATCTACATTTTCAATATTTTTCAATTGAAAATATGTTAATAGTCAGTCAATAACTTACCTTTGTGAATATTAATGACTACTACAAAGATCTCATTTAATGTAGTTTACAGTTAAATTTACATTCATGTAAAGGCATTTGGAAAATGGTGCTTACTGCAAGCAATGAATAATCTTGTGTTACTGGCCACGTCTGACAACCAAACTGCACATTTTATGATTATAAAGGCAACAGTGACTGTTACTGCATTTGTAAGCACTTACTAATTGCTATGCTGGAATTAATAAATTCATACTTTATAAAACTTAACCCCATATAGTGACAGCCAAAGGGTGGAATGATGTACAACTGGTATTGATAATCAGAACAGCAGGTTTAAATATAATTCCTGATCTTCTACTGTGAAGATGCATTTAAATGCTTTCTCATGCAGACTTACAGTGCTGTCAATATATGCTTCAGTCCATACCACATCATGTTCTTGATCAATCACCTTTGGTCGGCTAAGAACATGGAGATATTCCATGACATTCTCCTGCACATCAGCTAATGTAGAGATCTGTGTGAAAAACCCTGTGAAAACATACAGATCCCAAATTATGAGGCTGACAGATTAAATTAAGGAAGACTCCAACAATACATATGAGGTATGTTATGTCTGCTGTGTTTTCTGTTAATTATCTCCAAAGGAGAAATAAGAAAAGACCATCTTTGATGAGCAACAGCTTTGGTGTGTCAGCCTTGAACAGCTCAGTTCTTGAGACTGTTATACACCATTGCTCACCTTGTCATAAGCCGCTGGTTCCCGGAGAGTTTTGCTGTTTTGTGGTAAGGTAGAGGTTATGGGATTTGTTTTTCACTGTGTATATAGAAATTACAATTATATTCACTCTTTAAGACATTCTATTAAACCATCCAAAATTCATCTAGTTTCAGGCGTCAGTTTACAGAAGTTACCTGGGGTTCCATCCACTGCATTTGAACTGCCACAGATTAAAGTTTTTTGTGCCCCTGTGAAGCTGACCCGTGAGGTTTAAAAAAAGAGCAGTGGTACTCCACTCCAGATCTGTCCACACTCACAATCTTGTGCAGTATGAAACGTGAATAAACTCCCAATACTGTAACACATTCTTAACAAATAAGAGGGGCCAATGAGAATAGATTCGGTATCATTTGGATAGGTAATCACAAATTTTTTAAATCTTGAAACTGGATCTCTGAAGGGCGTTTCCTGGCGGCAGTGAAATGGGGAAGGTAATGGCCACCTACACTATCATCAGTTTTTTTCCCTCTAAGTGCTCAAATATCCTTAAATTTCTTTGCTCTGCCATACCCATTTCGTCCAAATATAACAAAGGCCTGGTGAAACTCCAAGGCCACAGTCCTATCCAGACTACTGCATGAGTTTGCTCAAATGTACCCTCACCGACACTACTACAACTTGATCTCCATTCAGCACCAACACTCTTCTGTACTACAGGAGAACTGATGCCTAATGGACAACAAAGAAGCTTTACCACTACTCCTGACCTTTGCCGGGTTGGAGCACCAGACTACAAATGGTAACAGGCAGCTGGAAACAACTTTTGAGCTGTTTTTATTAGAAAGGGACAAATTAGACTGGATAAAACAGACCAAAATCTTCCATCAAACTTCCAGGTGGAACTTTTTGACTTATCAGAAAGCTTGATTAACTTTTTTTCTTCCTCATTTTTGTGGACTATGCTGCTTTCTAATTCCATCCAGCATCAGAAGTACAAAGTCTGAGTTTTCTAGTAAGTACCAACATAAAAGTTCATGGCTATGTGTAGCATCGTGCTTATAGTGGGGCTTTGGAAGTTATGACATCTTGGCTTCCTTTGTAATTGTAGATATGATATAGTGCTTCCATCTCTAATGTGGTTTCATTTATGCTATCTACCTCACAGGGTTGTTCTGAAGCTAAAGTGAGTTACACTTATAAAGAATTTTAAGATCCTTAGAACTGCAGTACTTGTCAATTAAATGTGCAAATTTTTGGATTTTTATTTGACAGAACACACACTTTCATACCTTTCAAGATTTTTATACATTTCTATCATTAATACGTGCAAGATCAAATTATTGCAAGCTTTTTCATCTATGTCTCTTGATTATTATTATGTTATAGCCCTCCGGAGATTATAAATATAATGCATGTGAGGCTCCCTCCTGCATATATTAAATAACCCAAAGGAGTAAAAGATTACGCCAGTTCCCAAAGGTATATGGGATAATAGTACCCCATAAGAGTCTGATAAGGATGACTACATTAAAGGGTCCCAGAGGGTTAGCTGTGTTAGTCTGTAGCTTCACAAAAAGCAAGCAGTCCTGTAGTATCTAAATAACTAAGAAGTGTATTAGGTCATGAGTTTTCAGTTATTTTTATAAGTGGGTCTTAACCATGAAAGCTCATGACCAAATAAATAAATTTGTTAGTCTTTAAGTTGCTACAGGACTGCGTGGCTTTTTGTACTTTAAAGGGTGTTAAATATTCAGACACCATGCGACACCATGATAGAGTGCTATAGATGCTTCCGCTGAGAAAAATCAGTGACTCAGACTACTTCAGCTATCTATAAAAAGACGTTTCACCTTAGTGATGGATACAAAAAACCACCTCCTTCCACATAAAGTCCTTACACAGCCAGCGAGAATTGCAGAACCTGCACTTGATAGAGGTGCACAGTCTGGTCAACCATAGAAATGACTTATGGGAAAAGGAATATGGAACCAGCCAAAGCCAAAGCATGCTATTTAACCAGTTGCTAGGCAGTGGAAGAATACATTGCCCTCTGAAATGGGGAGGTATATGTCCTTGAACCAAAACTGTGCACTACTCCAAACGTCTCCATTTCATCTCTTTTGTATAAAGCTTATTGAGAAGCAATCCTATCTCAGGTTCGGTCTATTTTTGTGGTTCATCTTCATTCATTCTCTTTCAACGTTTGCTCAGTTATGTCAGTTTTGAGGACTGCAATTGATTTGGTAATTCTGTCTCTTTTCTGTTCATTTTTACACGAAACAATCTCACCCTGGGCCAATCCTGTTTTCCTGGCACAACCAAACTCTTATATTGCTTTAAGTTATGACAAGAAGCAGCTGAATACTGAATTTGGTGGTCCTGGCTGTTACCATTTATGAAAAGTTCTTGATCAGACAACAAGCTCCCTAAAATGTATAGTATATATAAAAAAAGCTGCAATAAAAATAATTTAAAGCTTTAGTGCCTACAGGTCCGCTCAGTGATACTTCTTGTTCAACCACTCAGACATGTAAGCTTAGTTATAATTCTCAGGAGATGATGCTGTCCAGTTCTTGTTTACAATGTCACCTGAAAGTAAATGTATGCATTCACATTGTACTGTTGTAGTGAGACATTTGTGGCCAGATATACTAAACATTGATATGCCTTACTGTGTTTCAGCAACCATATCAGAGGATGTATGTCCATGGTGATGACAGGTTCTGCTCAACAAGAATTAAAAGCAGTGTGGACCGGCATATGCTCACCTTCATCAGCTGAGCCACATGCCAGCAGTAGGCTGACTTTCTGTTTTGTTGGTCTGGGTTCTGTAGTTTCTGTATCAGTGTTCCTCTCCTAAGACATCTGAAAGCAAGCGCCAAACATCATCCTGCTCTGATTTTGGATGGCACTTCAGATGCTTAAACTTGAGGTTGAGTGCGGTAGCTACTTTAAGAAATCTCATCGTGGTACCTTCTTTGCATTTTGTCAAATCTGCCATAAATGTAGTAGTAAAACAAATATGTGATTGGTCGGGATCTGAAACGGCTATCGTGAAATACAGGCAGGTAAAACAGAGCAGAAGAGATACAATAAGCACCACAGGAGTTCAGTCACAAATTAACACTTTTTTTTATTTTAACGAGTTTCTTCAGCACAGATGTATGCCACCTGGAATGGTGGCTGATACATGAAAGGGCAGACAAATGTTTAGCATATCTGGCACAGCGGGGCGAACAGCCACTGCAGGCCCCACTGCAAGGTTGGCGGGGGGGGCACAGCTCCACGTACCTCCGTCAGCAGGCCTGATCTAGCACATAAATGCCTTGCAATGCTGGCCAAGTTCCATGCATTCACGCTTTCTCAGGTTCAAGTGACATTGTGAACAAGAATAGCCAGGATTACCGCTTGCAAATAGTAAACAAATTTATTTGTCTCGGTTATTAGCTGAAGAAGTAGTAGGATTGACTGGACATGTGAGCTCTAAATTCTTACAGTATTTTGCAAGTGTAATTATGTAACCAATAATTTAATTTGTAAGTTATGTTGTCATGATAAAGAGTCTCTTGTACAATACATGTATGACGTGAATTGAAACACTATTTCTTTTATAATTTTGTAGTGCAAATATTTATAATAAAAATAATCTAAAGTGAGCACTCTACACTTTGTATTTTGTGCTGTAATATGAAATAAATATATTTGAAAATGTAGGAAAACATCCAAAATATGTAATAAATTTCAATTGTTATTCTACTGTTCAGTAGTACAATCAATTGTGGGTCATTTTTTAAACTGTGATTATTTTTTGAGTTAATCATGACAGTTAATTACAATTAATCAACAGCCATATAAACAAATTTTAAAAAATGTCTTTAAGGAATGTTTTCAGTACTCAACTACAGCAATAGATTAAGGTTTTTTGGGCCTCTGGGCCTGAGCAATTGGGTTCCCTCATCACCCTTTCTGACTGCAGCCAACCACCAGTGCACCAGCCAGGGCAAGGGGCTGCCTTGTTCCGATTACCTGGTGCGGAAGGTGGGCAGGCAAGCCCCTTGCTGAGGCACTGGGTGGCTCAGTGAAACAAGCCAGCCCCTGAGCCCCAACCCTGAGCCCCTGCTGGAGCACCGGGCAGGTGGAGAGGATCAGGTTTGTCAATTCTCATTTTTCCAGGGGCTGCACTTAGCAACAGCCCCTAGGCACGAACCCCATTGGACCGCATTGTGCCAGTGGCTAACCCACTGGTCTTCAACTATCAAAGACAGATGGAACACTTAATGTGGTCACCTTATCTGTAAATTCTCATTCTTTCAAATATTTGGGGTTTTGCAATTCAATTGCAATGCTGTGTTTCCTGGTGTTATGTGGTTTGGGATGTTCGGTTTGTTTTAAATTTTATTACCTAGTTAATATATTCTATAATTATATTAACTTACTGAAACAAACTCTTGGCCTTACACTTCACTTTAAAGTCCTCTGTGTTTTTGAGCTGTTGCAGCATGGCAGATTAACAACCGATTTAGTCTTAATTGAGAAATGTGTTCTTGGCAATACGACATTTGGTATAAATGGTGGAGAGAAACAAAAGTATACTGTTATTTCATGACTTACTGATTTAGAATACTTTTGGGAAAAGGTATTAGCCTTTCTGACATGATGACCTTTCCTTTTTTGTGGCTGGATCCCTGCAGTCAAAATATAGGCTTTCCCTTCCTGTCAACACTAACACACATTTCATTATCTAGCCCTTTTATATTGAGTAAAAGTCACTAATACTCAAAATTTAATGACCTGTTTATTTAAGCTATCGATATATGAAACTCAGTAAATAACCATCACCACTCTCAAATACTTTGGTTTATAAGGCCTTTCATCAAGGACTCCAAGCATTGTACAATTATGATTAAGTAGTGTTATCATTGTGCAAGTGATAGCCTAAATTTTCAAATTTTCTCCGTTACTAAATTTTCTCTGTTACTAAACTTTCAAATTTTCTCTGTTACTAAATTTTCAAAAGTGACTTTGAAATATCTCAGGTTTTGGTTGTACACCTTTAGATATTTAAAAAAAGGCTCTTCAGTACCTTTACAGTATTTCAAGTTGGACACTCAAAATCACTAACTTGTTTCTGGAAATGTAGCCACTGAGACTAACACACAAATAAACTACCTCCATATCCTTAAGACCAGTGTGTCAGCTGCAGTTGAGGGCAAAGTCACCAAAAGCAAAACTGAATTATAGTAAGGAGCAACTGAACCCTTTAAAAATGTGCTGCCATTTCTACAGCTTCGGAGTAGGTGAGGGGTTAAAATAGGGAATATTTCCCCACATATACATTCACCATTTAAAATTTTGTAATTGTTTTCTCAAAAAAACCTTAAAGAACATGGTTTAGTCATGCTTTTATTTTAGCAATTTTCACATGACCTCGAGTTTTTTATTCCAAAATGGCTGTTTGTGCTGTATAGGTCACATGACCTTAAATGACTAATGTAAAATATTAAGGGATTTCCTTGTATGCTTCCGAAACCTTTGTAGTAGCTCCTATGGTCCCAGTCAGGGATTGGGCCCCAGGTGTGTGGGAAACCTAGCTAACAAACAATACATTGCGTGTCCTGACACCATACACCACAGACTTTGAGAGTACAGTGAAAGTTTTGTTATCCAGCACTTTAATATCTGGAAAACTTGGTTAACTGGCAATACAATTTTCTCTTCAGTTAACCAGAAAAATTCTGACACCTATGCAGCATCATTTTCCAGCCTCAGAGGTTGCATTTGTTGGATGGCCCTGAGGCAGTGGAGGAGCAGTAAACTACAGCATTGCATACAGTAATCGTGTTGAAATAATCTTATTTAACACTATATCTTTTATTTCTTAAACATTTTTGCATTTTGTGAAAAAGCTTGAGTAACTGGCACATTGATTAACCACCAACTCCATTCCAATGTATGCCAGATAACAAAGCTTGTACTGTATTATACATTAGATTCTTGAACAAGTCATAAAACTAGAAGCAGATCATCATCTTCAGTCCTCCAAATTCGAAGTAGTTAGGGAAAGGAGGTTCATAGTAACTCATAAGAATAGCCATACTGGGTCTGACCAAAGGTCCATCTAGTCCAGTATCCTGTCTGCCAACAATAGCCAATGCCAGGTGCCCCAGAGGAGGTGAACCGAAGACAATGATCAAGCAATTTGTCTCCTGCCATCCATCTCTCGCCTTCAACAAAAGGCTAGGCACCATACCTTACCCCTTCCTAATAGCCATCTATGGATCTAACCTCCAAATATTTATCGAGCTCTTTTTTAAACTCTGTTAGAGTCCTGGCCTTCACAGCGTCCTCTGGCAAGGAGTTCCACAGGTTGACTGTGCGCTGTGTGAACAAAAACTTTCTTTTATTAGTTTTGAACCTGCTACCCATTAATTTCATTTGGTGTCCTCTAGTTCTTATATTATGGCAACAAGTAAATAACTTCTCTGTATTCACTTTCTCCACACCATTCATGATTTTATATACCTCTATCATATCGCCCCTCAGTCTCCTCTTTTCTAGACTGAAAAGTCCCAGTCTCTCTAGCCTCTCCTCATATGGGACCCGTTCCAAACCCTTAATCATTTTAGTTGCCCTTTTCTGAACCTTTTCTAATGCCAATATATCTTTTCTGAAGTGGGGAGACTACATCTGCATGCAGTACTCAAGATGTGGGCGTACCAAAGTTTTATATAAGGGAAGTAAGATATTCTTTGTCTCATTTTCTATCCCCTTTTTAATTATTCTTAACATCCTATTTGCTTTACTGACTGTCGCTGCACACCGCGTGGATGTTTTCAGAGAACTATCCACTATAATTCCAAGATCCCTTTCCTGATTTGTTGTAGCTAAATTTGCCCCAATCATATTGTATGTATAATTGGGGTTATTTTTCCCAATGTGCATTACCTTACACTTACCCACATTAAATTTCATTTGCCATTTTGCCACCCAATCACTCAGTTTGCTGAGATCTTTTTGAAGTTCTTCACAGTTTGCTTTGGTTTTGACTATCCTGAACAGTTTGGTGTCATCTGCAAACTTTGCCACCTCACTGCTCACCCCTTTCTCTAGATCATTGACAAATAAGTTGAACAAGATTGGTCCCAGGACTGACCCTTGGGGAATGCCACTAGTTACCCCCTTCCATTGTGAAAATTTACCATTTATTTCTACCCTTTGTTTCCTGTCTTTTAACCAGTTCCCAATCCATGAAAGGATCTTTCCTCCTATCCCATGACCACCTAATTTACATAAGAGCCTTTGGTGAGGGACCGTGTCAAAGGCTTTCTGGAAATCTAAGTATACTATGTATACCGGATCCCCCCGTCCGCATGCTTGTTAACCCCTTCAGAGAACTCTAATAGATTAGTAAGACACGACTTCCCTTTACAGAAACCAGAAACTACAGAAACTCTGACGTGTTCATAACACCAAACAGAAGATTATGGCTGTTGTTCCTCAGTTTACAGTTCAACAGGGACTTTAAACAGCTTTAAAACTTTACTCTGAAAAAAGAAAAATGATGCTTTCCCTTTCTAAAATAGTTTGTGCTAAAATTAGTACTGCTCTGTATTTGTTTGTATGTGAGCAAATGCATGACAGCCGTGTGCATCTGCTGCTGTCTGATTGCGTACTTACGATTCCAAATGAGAGGTGTGCTTGGTCAGTTCATAACGCTGGTGTTCACAGTTCTGTTTACATTTGTATTTGTGCCCATAACCCTGGAGATATTATCCAGTATTTTTTTTTCTTTTTCACATAAACTGGAACCTCCATATTCTGGGTGTCCCTAATCTGGGAACACTCATGGTACAGAGGATGAAGTGGCTGCTCCCCCTCCCTCCCAGGTGTGGGAAGAGCAGCCCAGAGCCATTTTCTCTGAAGCTTTTCCCCACTGCTTCATAGTAGTGGCGGGTGGTACCTGGGAGCAGTGGGGGACATGGAGCTGTGTGTGCCCCTGGTAGTGGAGCACGAGGTAAGCACCCTGTCCCTATGCCCCTTGTGTCTAGACCCTGTAATTGCTTCTCTCATCCTAATGTAATCCAGCATAACCTGTTTCCCAGGGTTGCCAGATTAAAGATGTTCAAGTGGGTTTTTTTTCCCCAAATCAGAATTGCAGGATGTTTTTAAATCTTAGATTACTATTAAAATTACTACTGTGAAGATTAATTTAACAAATTTCTGAATTTCTATAACTAGAAAATCCCTCAGTCACAAGACTTTAAGTTACCTTTGAGATAAAGCTTGCCTCCACATAGAATTAGCATAAATCTACATGCTTCATGAAAGGTTTTTATGTCACTATATTTCAGATAAAATGGTTTGTTTAGTCTCTTTCCCCAGTTTCTCTTTTTTAAGTAGAAAAAGACTACAATAACTCCTGGCAGTTGATGAAGGACCGAACAACAGACATGACAAACTAATCCAACAATAATTGAAACAGCAATCCACAGTAAATCATATGGTATTTTGCACCAGCTTTTTTCATGTTAAATTTGTGCATAAAGCAAGATACGAAGACAAAATACTGACAGTTGCAAACATCTTCCTATTAATCTTATTTTGCAGATAATGAAGGGGTATGTATTGGGACAGCCAATATCCTTTTTATGGCAACAGAGATATCTCATTATCTGTCAATATCCCATACAAATATGTAGTACTCACTCTTAAAGATAGGCAAAGAGGTATACTTATACAAACACGTAATATGCTTGACATTTCAAAGATCCCCATCACTGTGGTCACTAAGCACATGTGAGTGCTTTATTTCTTGGGAACAGCTTTTTTCTTTATTTCTTGGGAACTCCAAAGGAGCTGAACTAAACAGCACAATCAAAATATTTTTTATGACATAACCCAGTAACGTAGAGGCACGTGGGGTGGAAAGTTGAGAAGAAAAAGTGTGTTACAGAGCTAACCAAATGCATGTAGCCAGCTAGGTCCAGCCTATTAAAATTATTGACCTTTTAAAATGACTCTAAAGGATTTTTGTAAAACCTTTTGTTAATATATGCAATTTTTGACTGAAGTACCTGAGGACTAGAGTTGTAGCTGTAACCATATATACATTTTTCCCCCCTTTGTGCTGTTCTTCTCAAAAGTTGGGTTTCAGTTTGCACTGTACACTTTTGAATGTTTATTCTCCCTTTTAATGTGTTTTTAGACTTTGTGGCTCAGGTTAAAAGCCTGCAATCAATTTATAATTTCCATGAAACTATACTTAACACTAGAATTAACTTCTTTTTATGAACTTTTGTCTCATTATTTCCAGATAGCATTGGTTTATTTACTTCCTTCCTAGACATAGTAGCTTCCCCAGCTCTTTAGCTTACACTATAATAAAATACAATGAGTTACCACAGCATGAGTGATGGAACTCTCCAAATTTTTTGCATATTTGTTTAAATATTTATTTCTGAATTTTCTACCTTCTAAGTTGTTATACTAGAGTTAAGGACAAGGGGAGAGGATGTTGCTGTATACTGCATTTTCACTGTGTACTTAGACTGTTTGATTATTTGTGTGTATAATGCTACCATATGTCACAAAGTCAGTCCTCAGCTGAATCACACACTTGCCCATTACATCAAAACAAAAAAGCAGTCAAGTAGCGCTTTAAAGACTAACAAAATAATTTATTAGTCTTTAAAGTGCTAGTTGACTGCTTTTTTTTTTGATAGTATATAGACGAGTATGGCTCCCTCTCTGTTGCCCCATTATATGAATCTCTTTTATTAAGGAGATTTCAGCTCCTTCTCCAGCCAGTGAGGTTTAATCAGGAAATACAGTTATGCACTTAACTCCTTGAGCACATCTGTTAAGCCTATGCAGGTTATGTCAGACAAACCTATGCTTTAACTTACTCATTCTTAAAACTTCCTCGGCTTCTTGATATGTAAGCCGTAACATCTAAGACCCCTTTACGCTCATAGATACTATTTTTTTAAGTTAGAAAAGTCCTTCCAAGAACCATGCATCATTTCACAAGACAGAGCACGATGTTTCATGAATGATTTGATTAAATTATTATCCTCTGAAACTGAATTTTCTTTTCATACTGCCGCTGATTGTCAGCTTATTGACTACCAATACCATTAGGCTTCAAACAGTTCATAATGACAAATTATTTTCAACTGCACACTGTACACTTGATAATACTAAGGCTTCCCACTTTAAGGTCATGGAACAACATGGATGCAGTGTTCTGATAAAGAACACAACATTAGAACTTCATTTCTTTGGGTAGGGACTAAGAATGATATTTCTCACTGCACTGAAGCAGAAATGCTCCAGAGCAGAACACCTCCAGCAAAAGTGGCCTCTCAGCAAAGTGAACAGCATGTAGAACTGGCTTCCCTAGCTGGTGCTTCCTACACTTACTAATAATACAACTGGTCATGGAGGCCATAAATCCCGAATATAGGGAAAGCATATGCCTTTCTTCTTTCCTTCCTTTACCAGACCTCTTCTGTTTTCTTCAGTATTTCATAAAGGGTCATCCACACTAACGGTGTGTAATTAATTACAAACATTCCAAAGAAAGGCAGGGTTTCAAATTATTAAACTAATAGACTTCTATCACATAAATATTTGCTTCATATTCTCTGTTTTGTAAGTAACCAAAACTTTATGGTCTATCTTTATTTTTACAGCTGGCTGACTTTCTGTTGAAAGTGACTGTTGAGGGAAATACAGTGGCTGAATATTTTAAAACTTGGAATGCTGAGCATAGGGAACCTTTACCTTTTTTCTTGTTAAGAGCCTGATAAATCTCCATTTGTTTTAACTTTATGTGCACTCGCTTACAGAATAATGAGGAAAATGACTGTAAATTCCATGTACCATTCTACTGGGGCTTTGAGATCTTGATTGTTTTAATGTGTTTAAAATGGTTTGCTGCCTTGCCTCATTAAGCCAATAGTCCCCCAAGATATGTTCTCTTTAGGCACAAAATGTAGCAGAGAAATGGGAAGGGGGGAGGTAATGGGTGCCTCATGGTTTCGCCATCAGATTCCAGAAGAACTTTTGCAAGGTGGTATGAATTTCCCTACTGCTCCTTTTTGAAAGAAAGGATTTTGCTGTCTTCAATGCAGTCAGCTGGAAACCTTGCAAACAGCCTTCATCTATGCTGTGCTTCCAAGGGGAAAATCACTGCAAGGAAAATTGATTTCAGGGCCATTGACCTCAGTACCACCACCACGCTTTGGCCCACCCATGCAAGAAGTAAACTGCAGTGAAGTCATTCAGCCAATCTGCAGATTGGCTAAAGTCTCTTCTCCCTAAGATGTAATATGTCTTTTCTCTAAAGAACTTGTCTGAGTGTGAACAAAAGAAGTCTAAGGGGAAGTTCTGAATCTCACATAACCTGAATTGAGGATGGTTGTGCTGCTTCTTATGCTGTCAGATCTTAACCTACATGAAATTAATTACAGATCAGACATGCAAGACCCTTCTCTTACAAAATATCAGGAATCAAGTCACATAACTGATAGAAACCGAGACAAAAGTCTATGGAGGCAGTGATAATTAAAATAAACCATTTAAAATACATCTATAGGCCAGATTCTGCTCTCATTTTACACAGGTGTCAGTCTAGATTAATTAGTTTCAGTACATTTAATCCAGATTGACCCAGGTGTAAGAAAAACAGATTTGACCTCCCCGCCCAATCCTGATTTAGAAAAAAGAAAAAAAATTAAAATTCTTGTTTAAGAGTATAGAAAACCAAAGAAAGTGAAGGGGAAATCTATTGTTTTTGTTGCTTGTGATGTAGAAGAACAAAGATGTGCACTTTTCCTTCATCAGGAATGAGACTGACATGTACCAGATGAACTAGTCAGGCAGTTCCCATTGCTTTGCCATAATTTCTAAGTTGCTGTGCTTAGATCTTTTTGAAGCTACAGAACAGTACTGTCTACTAAGCTACAGCATTTGGTTGATTAAATTGTCTTCAAAAAGAAGCTTCAAAGGATTTCTATACAATGACAAACTAAATTATGGTGTAATATTAGCTGATTAAGAGACTACTTCAAACTGAGTAATTCCCATCAGATGGGCACATCAGTGGTTAAATCAATAACATCTATATGAATAGTACCTGATGTGAGTCATCATGATGTGATGAAGCACAAAGAAAAAAAAAACAAATACAGATAAGCTTTTCAAGAATCCAGATAAAGTAAAAATTGACTTAATCAGCAATTTATAAATTATAATTATTATTTATAGCATGCTGCGCTGTAACCATATTGATCCCAGCTTACTGGAGACACAAGGTGGATGAGGTCATCTCTTTTATTGGACCAGTCTCTGGGGGTGAAAGAGGAAAGCTTTTGAGCTTAAGCACAGCTGCGTGCATCTTGTCTCATTATTTATAGTTTCCATCCCTCCTATGTACTATTATGATCACTGTTACCACAGTATCTGAACACCTCATAGGGTCAATGTATTTCTTCTCAGAAGACACAAGTCTGCCTTTACTATTTAGAATGTACATTCTGCAGGGTTGCGGTTTACCATATGGTTTGTAAAGTGCCTACAATAATCAAGGTCTGACATTAATTGAAGTCCTCTGTGCTACCCTACCACCAATAACATAACAAGAGTGAAGATTTTAAACTGAAATTAACCGTCAGTGAACCATGCAGAAATTGAATATCATCTGTGAAATGTTTTAGATGCATTTTAGTTAACCACAAAAGCATATTAAATTGGGTATATTTTTAAGTCTGCATGTTATAGATATGTTTTCATAAACAAGCCTGTTATCTTCTTGGGAAAAACAAAACAAACAAAAAAAAACCCAACCAACCCCTTTCAGTTCACCTTAAACTGTGGGCAATGAGATGAAGCATGACTGAAAACTTGTACAAATTTTAGCATGGTATCCTGCAAATAAGATTTCCCATTCAAGTCAGTAAACCAACCTTTGTTAGCACAGGCCATCCATTTGAGGTTATCAGCAAAAGCAGCTTCTCTTCCTATAAGATAGGTAAACATGCGAACCTGAAAGTACAATAATGAGATTAATTCACTTAATGCTTAGTGCATATGCAGTTTAGGTATTTTACATATGAACAGTTCACATGTGCATAACACATCACAAAGTTTTAAAGAATTTCTAGTTTAAACATCTATGCCAATAAGCTATTTATGACACCATGTGTCTTTGTTCTGTTAAACAAAGTGGCTTATCAGTGTGGATGTTTTTAATATCTGGCATTTAATCAAAGTCATAAGTAAAGATAAAAGAGAACACATTTAAGCTATTGGTGCATAATATGAAGTCACATATTCGCGAAGTCTGCTGTGCAGTTGTGAATTTAGGAGGCTGTTCTGGTCTTGGGGTTGTATTTTAATAATCAAATACATCATTGCTATAGATGTAGGAACTTGAAACAACCTGCTGGCAAATCCTATCTTACATAAACGGTCTATACATGGCATTAGATATAAACATGACTCTGGCGATAAATTGCAGAGCCCCATGACACACTTATCTGAGCACCCGCCTGAAATCTTCCGGCTCACTGACACTAAACATTTTAATTTTTGAGCAGCTTCAAACAGCTCACATTTAAATGTAAAATAAAATAAAAACAAACTAGTGCAATGACTCCCTCTCTTCAAACACCTTCTCTCAAACACTTCTCTCTAAATTCCTATTTATTGTATATAGATACTTAAATGACTTCCATTGTCTTATAAGCTGAGGGCCTCACAAACAGTAATGAATTTATCCTCGCAATACTCCCGTAAAGCCTGGAGGGCTATCAACATTTTACAGATGGGGAATTGGTGTAGTGAGGATCTAGTTAAGTGGCTTCAATGCAGTCAGGCAGGAAAACTGCCAGAGCTGGGAATAAAACTCGTATCTCCAAAGTCTCAAGACTTCTCTTTTGGGAACAGTATTTCCCCCTCAGTTTTACTCACTCCCACTTCTATCACCTGATGAACTCTATTTTTGTAATTCTTTGTTTTTCTCTAATGGTTTTCAACATGCAAATATAATGCAAGCGTATTACACATGTTCATGGAGTCTGAGAATGCCCCAGAAGCTCAGTATATTATTAGTAGTGCAATAGGAAACTTTAATACTAAAGCACAAAAATGGGTGAAATTTCCTGAAACTCACAAGATTTGGGTTTCTGATGAAACCCCTGAACTAACCAATGCTAGCCAAGGACCCATAATCTCCACTCTGCAAATCCAACCCTTAAGATAAATGTTCCCCACACCCCACTATCATTTTCTTTGTGTCTTCCAGAGACAGGGACTACTGCTTTTGCCCAAACATAAGCACAAGATGCTTATATCAGTCTCCTGATTCTAAATTCCTTCTATATTCTGTCTTTGGGATGCCAGAAAGACAGGTCTGGCTCTACAAGACTTGCAGAATATCTTCAGGGAAGCAGAAAACGTGATCACTCCCAGAACACAGAATTACAGCCCTGAAATTGACTGATCAGAGCTAACTTAAACAACGCCAGCCTGCCTTCCTTACCCTAATGACTAGAGTATTTTCCCCTTGAACCCTGAAAAAAGCCCAACAGGAACAAGAACACTAAAACACCTATTTCTTTTCCTTGACAGAGACTCTACAGAAGCTTCTTCTGTTAGTCTCTCATTTACAAACTGTGATGGCTCTTAACCAAGCGATCAAAATCAGGCTTAAAAGATTTTTAACAAATTAAGTTACAAACATAGAGTAAGAATACAATGTCGAATAATACTTTATATTAGCATTAAATAGTACTCTAAATAAGAAATATAATGCCATACTATATGCTCATTTCTATCACTTTAAAACAGTGCCACAGATTTCAAGTCATAATTGCCAGGTAAAACATACTGCAAGAGATACTTTATTTTCTTTAGACAGACTTTGCGACAAGCAGATGTTAACATTTTCTGAATGCAGGTATCTTTCTTTCTATTTTTTAAAAGAATCAACTCAGTGCATCTCAATCAGTAAAGCTGTTAATACAGTTTCATGGGAGAGACATTCAAAATTTAAAAAAAAAAAATCCCTTTAAGTGGATATACACTAGAAAATAACTCCAAAGCCATCAGCTCAACCCCCTCTTTATCAGAGCAGTGTTGTGGGCATCCCTGCAGAGATGAGCATACCACGGCTTTAACCCCTTCTTCTACACCTTTGTGGTCAATAGGAGTTTTCCCATTGATTTCAGCAAAACCAACCTATAGCACAACCAGTGCTATAGTTAGCTCAAATATTTAAATTTAAGACACCATGTTTGCTTAAAAGTTTTTTCCCCTGTTTAGTTCCCCTTCACTTGCTGTTTATTATGGTTCCAAACATGTTGTATTGAATTTTGTGCTTATGATCACTAACACAGCGTTTGCTACAGCATTTTCATTCTGACTTGCTGTATCCTTCCTATGCCATTCCTTCCTTAAACAGAAACCGCCCATATCAAATTGCATGGGGTTTTTTTTATGTCGCAAAACAGAGGAAATTAGGGTTAGATCTAACACTCTAGTATTTAACAGTCTTCTAAAAGTTAAAAAATAAAAATGAGAATTGTGTACCACTTCAAGCCTTCCACTCTTCTCTTAGCTGTTTACCGAATGCTTCTTTTGTTTCCTGCCAAAGTGTCACACTTGTCAGGTTTGTCTGACACGCCACATTAAAGTACATGGTATGCCATTAGGACGTAATATTGGTCTTTTTTCAAGTGGTGGGGGGAGGCATTATTGCTGCTTCTTCGCTTTTTGACTAAGATCAAATACAGCATTCATTTCATACGTGATGTGACCTCTGTTGAAAAACTACATTCTGCTCTTTCAGGCCAGTGGACTTGATTTAATTAATAGATACCTCTTTTATCTCTAACTTCTGTGATCCTACTGCACTAGCCTTATGTAACTCAGCAAAGCCATACAAAAACATACACTTTGAAAATAAAAGTATTTTTCCAAGATGTGTTTTAAAAGAAACTTTCAGATGAAAGGAAAAGCTTCTAAGTAAAGCAAAATAATCATATTTCATATTTGACACTTAAATCTCTGAGCCCAGCTTCCTGAACTTGAGTACATTTTCATTTTTTTTCTATAAAATGTAGTACTTTAGAATATCACACCTCAACTATATTGAAGATTTGAAAACAACAGGTAATGACAAATCTTCTCCCTGGGGCTTTTTGTTGTGAACTGTGTTTTAAGATGAAATTAAATGTATGTCAGTAAGGCCATGAATTCCAAGAGGTTAGAGGCATAAGACAGAGGATGCAGTGAGAAAGGAAAGTGAAGTACATGCCTGGATAGAGGACACAGTGACATATTTATGTGGAAAGATAAGAAATGAAGCAGTTGCCCCCCCCCGCCCCAAAATGGTACTAGGTTCTGCTAGGCTCAAAGGACCTTCAATATTAAAAATAGTGAGAGGATGAATCAGACCTTTAGAGTTTAAAAAATGGTAGGTGCTTTTGTGGAATATTTTGCTGTTTCAAAATTAATTTTAATACATAGGCTATGTTTCCTGTAGAAATGAAGATTTCAGTATTTTCAGATGCTAACCAAGAGGAATGTTAACAAAAATCTTTTGAGACTATGGCAAAAAAAATTATTTTTGATCCTAAAGTGTGCAGAGATTTTAGTCACACTTTTAGAATCCAAATTAATGCCAGGTTTTCACTACAGATATATTGTGTTAATCCTATTTAACTGAACATCATGTGAGACATAGTTAAGAAATATTTAATTTCAAAAACCACATGCATCTTCAAACACCTAGCAATAATATTCTGTCTACTGATTACTAATGGGAGTCTGTAATAGTGGTTTGTTCTATAACAATCTTTTCCTGGGTAGATGGGTGGGTGGACAGATGGGCAAACATATACATGCACTTAAATTAAAAGATTGAAGAGCAAAATTCTTTAACACAAACCAAGTATTTCCAAAGTTATTCAAAACCTGGCTAAGCAAACACCAGAAACTAAAAAGTTTCTTTAGATCCCTTCTGCCCTCTCTAGACCAGCAGAAAAACTATTCAACAAAGACTGAGGAAAAGCTATAGGGTAGCTTAGTCTGATGGCAGACTCAAAATGTGCATCAGTTTTCTAATGGCCTTTATTGTCCCAGTGTAGTGAAGACTTTAAGGAAGGAAGTATTTTAATTAAACCCAGGACTATAACATGTTTTGAAGTAACAAATATAGTTCCCATATTATTTGTGAAAAACAGAACAGTCTACACTTCTTATTATATAATTAAGAGTTTAAATTTAATACAAAACTTAATCCTGCTTTCATCTGTAGCAAGCAAGACAATTTTATTCGCCCTCTAAAAAACTTTCCCAAAGATGCCATGTCAAAATGGTAACTTTAAAAAGGCAAGAAAAGAAAATCTTCCTTTGCTTTACCTTGTGATATTCATGAGATCATTGTGGTTGCCCTTAAATAATCAGAGATCAAAGAAATATCCAGATAAAAAGAACTTTCAAAATCCCCTATTTTAATTAATTTACAATTTAAACAAATATTGAAAAATAAAATTCCTCCCATTTTTCAATTAGCTATTCCTTCTTATTTACACTGAGTCAAAAATTATTTGTAGAATTTTTGTAGGTAAAAATTAATGTACAGGGTGATTTCCACTTCAGATTCCTGAAGGGGTTTTAGTTCATTTGTTTGTTAATTTTTAAATTCTCTTTCAGCTGTAAATCCACTCCTTTTGTCAATTTAAGTACTTTTAGAGGGTTAAATTTTGCTTTCAAATTAATAAATCTCATTTAACTCAGTGGAAGTCACCAAGTACAAAATTTGACCCAAAATATGTTCCTAGTCATTCTAAAAATCAAACACAAAAAAGGTAACCATTTGCTTTTTTTGTAATTTTTTTTTAAAAAAGTGTACTTAAAATTGTATACTGATTTTAGTGCACTGAATTAATTTGATGAAATGAAGTATGTTCATCTGTAAAGAAAATACCACTGAGTGTACCTTTTTAATTCCAGGGCTTGTTGATAGTCAGCTAAAATATTAGTAAACACAACCTTTAATCTCCAATCACAAAACAAACAGTAAAATCAGAAGTACACTCCAAAAAGGAACATAAATCACTGTCTCTATTTATCTTCCTGAAAACAGTGCTATCATATAGTGTATGTGGAGACGGAATCCATCAGAGGGATTTATCTTTAATGGTCTCCTTTAATCTAGAAATAATCAAATGACATCTGTGTTCCTTAAAAAAAAAGTCCAGCCTTATCGAAAGGCGAGAAAGGCAAACGTGGTAAGACGCTAAAGCAGCAACAAAACTGCATTAAAGCTACATGCAATAAAATTTCAACAAATGGGTATCGTAGATCATCATGAGAAATGGACTGCCATTATGCTGGTACTGCAAAGATGTTAATGATTTTTCCCTGAGAGTGTTTTATACACACATTTTATGTGATGTAAACAATGTTTCTAGCAAATATTTTTAAGCATCAGCATAAGCAGCACTAATTATTTCATACCAACCTTAAAAAATATATTACCAAGTTGCAACCCTGAAAACGATCGATCAGAGCTCAGTTAAACAATGCGTACCTTCCTTACATTAATAATTACAGTATTTTTCCCTTTGGGGCTATGGAGTATAATAGTATATCATATGTGCTTATTAATATTAGCTATGAAATACAAAAGAAAAAATATAATTTCTACATACTTTTTATAAAAATTAAAAATAAAATAAACTAGCATTTTAAAGTATGTCTGTTGCAGTACTGCTCCATATTCATTATCAATGGGTTACTGCACAGCATATTTAAGAGATAATAAGAGTATATCAAGAAAAAAAAGATTATGTGCATAACAAGAGAAACTATTTTACACTAGTTTTAAGGGTGCTGAATTAGATGTATGCCCATATGTTTATATTCCTCTTGGGTTTTAAGGACCAGCTTTAGAATTCAAGGAGGAGGTTAAATAATTCTCATTATCTGCCACTTTTTAAAGTTTGTCTTATCAATCAGTGCACTGAAACCAGTGGTTTAAATTTTATATATTATGACTTGCAGTGGGAGGTTATCACTGATGACTATTTTAAATGCAATACAGGCTTACAAAAGCCAGTGCCCGCCAGAGCTGTTTTCTGTTCTCAGATACTAGGGTCATGAGTAAGGCATAAATAGACTAGGGGTAAAACTCTCCAAAGTGACTTAACAACCAAAGCCTCATCTTCAAAAATTACTTAAGACCTGGTCTTCACATGGTTCTAAAACTAGTGTAACTACTTTGGTTGGGCTACGGTTGATATTTTAACAATTGTTAATACTTCTACCTGCACAATACAGTCCTTACTGTGTAGGCAAACCTAAACCAGCATAACTTGCCCTAAATTAACAAAGCATATTTTCAATCCTGTACAAGAACAGATACACCCATATTAAGTAGTTCTATACCTATTTGATGGAAAACACAAGGGTGTGTATTGGATTAACGATATAAATATAGTTAAAACAGAATAACTTTTATATTTGACCAATTCCTGAAGCCCATAAAAAGCCTAAGTCCCATTGTCTTTCACTGAGATGTGCATTCCTATGTGCCTAAATCTGTTTTGAAAATGAAACTTAGGGGCGCTTTTGAACATTTGATCATATATGGATTAAATGTTAGGCGCTGATTTTGATACCTCAGATACCACTGTAAAGTGTGGAAAATATAGACTTGTAATGGTGACTATCATATCTTCTCCCTGCATCTTTTGCGAAATAACTCAAGAGTAGATATATGTGCTCTGAAAACTGATAGATTGAATAAGGTGTCTGTTTTACATAATCTGCTCCACATGTGTAGTATTATTACATTGTCTGGTACTCAATAGATATGAGTCTCAGATGTCTGGGATAAAGGCCAAAATCTAAACATTTTTAATTTTCAGACCTAGGCCTCACACAGATTATCCTCTTTAGGGAGAAGAAACATTCACATGCAGAAATACTAATTTTCAATTGTTGTAACTGCTTTTTGCAAATTCAAACATTTTAGACATGCCATAATTGCTGGCTGCAAAGACAATTTTATTCAAAAAGCCAAATATTTTACTTTAGGGCGCATACTTGCTATTTCTGCAATGCATGCGATTCCTATAGGCATGCCCTGAACCACAATTTTATATTATTCAGTGCTACCGTGTGAACAGATGTTGGAAGAAAAAGTTCTAAATTAATGATACAGATATTGAAAGGTAGGATCTATAATAGAGATTGTGACTAACTCTCTTTTTTAAGTGTTTTAAGATGCCGGATGCCTGATAGCAACATTGGAGACTAATGCCCTTTATCTTTCTACAGCAGCTGTAGAAATTTCCTTACACTGCCCTGCTGTTATGTTTCAGTTCATGCACAGATGGATCACCTCCAGGGGCGCCAACACTCTCCATTCAGTTACCAGCCTACCTGATTAGATTGCTAACATGAGTTCTAATGGATGCAAACTGTGATGCAATCACTATGAACTGGTTTAATTCCAACAATTAATTTCATATAGACCAGGTTCTTTATTAAATATTTTTGCTTTTTGTTATGATTGAGATTAATAATTGTGCTTCAGAGCAGTAGCTTCTGGTAGTGGGCTTGTGAGATAAAGCACAAAACAGCTGGATATTTCTATGACATGTTTGTGTTGGGAAACCTGCTCAAAGTGCCTTGACAAATAAACTAGTGTTTGTGTACTAAATTACCAACTTAAAGTAGTCCACACAAAACCGAATATAAATCTTGCATGCAAGTGATTAAAGAATAATTAATTAGTTGGCCAGTAGATAATGCAGATACTTAATCGACTTTATCTCTTATTTAAAAATGCATTTTCTTTGTCCTCATTTTTCTTGTAGTTTGCCTTAAAACAGATCATAACTTAGACTGCAAAACCTACTGTCTGCATGGATATCAAAATATCCAGTTAATAGGTTTCTTCAATGCCAACAAATATTACAGAAATGAAACAATGGAAAGGACCCACTAGGCACGTGATGTACAATCTGCAAGCAGTCAATGAACTATATTATATTTAATACTACACACAGAACACTGGTGAGAAAACCATGGATGGGAAATGGAGACTCACTCCTCTGTATCCTGAACAAGATGAGCTGATATAGGATAATTGCAACTGTTAGTCATGGGAGCCGATGAAAGGCTCATCCCACAACTAACTCTGCAAGGCTCGTCATTCTGAAACCCTGATGGCTCTTCTTGATGCTGAACAGCTGGTAAAATAAGATTTTCAGATACTTCAATTTAAGCTGCCAGAGGGAAAAGCAAACTTCTGCTTACAGCTGACAGTGAAGTGATGACCTTAACTTGCAGCTGCAAGCTATTTCATGGGCATCACCAGTAAAACAGAGTTTCCTCATGACTCACCAAGAAATGACAGTTGCCTCTATGTTGAATTGATCAAGATGCTTCAATATTCATTGAATCAGTAGCTAAAAAAAAATTAGAGGGACAAAAAATATTCAAGTGACTTGCAGGCTCCTTTTCAAGTAAACCAGGAGACACTAGAATCAGAGTTCATCTGCAGTTAATGTATATTGCTGAAATCTTCGTTTCAAAATGGAATTTCTACAAATGTCTGAATTTCATGAAATCCAGTCTTGTCTGCCAGCTGCCTTTTCTTCAAGCCTCTCTGGAAATACAGGCTGAACCACTCTCATCCGACACCCTCGAGACCTGATCAGTGTCAGATGAGAGAATTTACCAGACCATGGGAGGTCAATATTGTCTAGCATATTTACCAATAGTTTAAGTGCTTACTGGTCTATTAGAAGAAATGTAGGGGTAAATTACAGCTAAGTAACAGCACAGACCATTGAGACCCAGGACTGATTCCTGGAAACAAACTTTATGAGGCCATGGGAAACTTGACCACACCCATGACAAGTGGTTCTCCAGCTAACTAAAATCATGCTGGGTGACGGATGTTGCTGGACAAAAGAGTTCCAGGTTCCACCTGCACTTATATTTGTGAATTGACCCTTTTAGACTGTTAATCTAAGTAAATCAAACCAGTGATACTACACCCAGTAGCCTTTAAGCTGTATGGCATTACAGGTACACATCTTAAAGACAAACATTGAGAAGCAATACCAATTTTTTCCATGGATACTCCTTCCTCTGCAATGCTTAAAGAATACTTTTTTTGTGTGATTATATTTATTGTGTTTTATAAAACAATTGCTGCACTCACAGCATTTTGCACACAAAAGATACAGTGTGCATTTATCACCAATTACAAGTTAAAGCTAAGTGATTAATAATCTGCCTAAAGGAGCTGGTCCACTACCAGCCCCTGCCAACGCAACCGGAGAGATCCATTCACAAATAGTTTGCAAACCAAAAAATTAGCTTATTTCACCCTTTCTTAACATGAGACAGATCATATGGGAGGAAATGGAAGGGACAAGGAATAAAGACAAATCTTAAGGGGGAAAGGAGCAGAACAAAATAATCGAACAATAAAACTGACATGTGCACCCTGAAAATGAGTAACAACTCCCAATCAGAATGTCTCCTACTCTAGAAACCCTGCCAAGACAGCCAAATAGTCAGTACACAAACCATATCAACACAAATAAAAATAAAAGTATGTTTATGAAGGGGTTGTAGTATACTTGAAGAACTGTAGTACTTTCTACTTTCTTTTTTCCTACTTACGCTTGTCAGGATTAATACATTCTTATACTGTTTTGCCAATCTTCATCTACATGCTAAGAAGTCATTTGCTGTCAGCTTAGAAACAATTCCTGTGTCTGCTGAATTACCAATCAACTTACTATTTATGTTTATTTACATTCCATTCCCTCTAGTTTCTACTTAAAGCAGAAATATTTTAAAAATTAGTTTTAGGGCCGCTTTTTGTCATTAACTTCTTCTACCTTTAGGAATCAGGAAATGGACTTTTGCTGCTTTATGATTTTTCCTGCCCTCTGCTTTGAAATGCTCTTCTTTTAAAGATTTGTGTTTAGCATTTCCTCATATTTTCTGATTTCTGCAAATATATACCATATCCAGACAATATATTTGCGGCACAATTATTTTCTTGATACCTCAAGGACCTTAAACTGACTGGATGGCTCAACAACCAACATCAGTTAATGGTTTTGATTAATCAGAAAATAAGATATTACAAGCAGTAGCAATAGGAAAACATAACGCTACCTCAGCCTGGGTATCATGCAGTTTCAGAGCTCAGGTGTTGAGCTCTGTTCTCCAAAAGACATACACCCTCCAGCAGCCCTTTGTATAGCACTCCTCCAGAAAACATGTGCAAGGACAGGAAAAATAGATGCTAGACTCAAACTCTTGTATATTGAAGACCATACACCCTGACATAGTCTCCCATGGGGAAAAGTTTTGGTCTAATCATTCAGATAATTGAGCACGTTGTTCAGAAAATTCCAGTGAACTATGAACTTCTGGGAGATGCACAAAAGTTTACAAAAATCACATGACTAAGCTCAGAGTTGTTACATTTAAAAAAAAACTACACAACAACATATATTTATGATGAATAAGACACACACAAAAACCCCACATACACATTAATGCCCCCTAATTGTCTCAGGAAATACATCTGCGGTACCTTAAGACTGAGAGTGCTTGCTTTCTATCACTATACCCCCTGAATCCTTGTCAATCATGTAGGTACAGGGAGGGAATCTTCCATATCATAGTGACCATTTTGTAAGGCATGCAGAGATGTTATTTAACTGTGTGCGTGCAATGATTAAAGAAAAGCTTTATCACCACATTAAAGAAAAGCTTTATCACCACCACATTCAGGCTGAACAGTACGAAATGTCAGGGATTTTTCATTCCTTGGGCATTATTGCCTCCATGGGTCAGGGGTAACAAGACTTGGGCCATTTAATATCATTACAGGAACAGGCTAAACCCAAAAAACATATAAGCTGCCATTTGCAGCCCTTATAATGGCCATTTTGAGTTAGTTGGTTTCCCTGGTAACCCTGAACTCAAACACTTTACACCCTGGATCAAAATCCAGGCCTCCAATTGGTCAGCTCCAGTCATGTTCTGATTGCGCCCTTAACCCAGGCTTCTAATTGGGTACCTGGGGAAAAGTTCTCGAAGCTTCCACAGGCTAGAGGACCTGACTGAAAACCGCAAACAAGCTCATGCATATTCAAATTACGTCATACATTATTCATAGGAACACCAGATAAAAGACGGCGCAGCACAGCGCCAAGATTCCATTCGCTCAGGCCTTTTCTTCAGCCCAGAAGCCTTTTCGAAGAGCTCCTGACAGCTTCCAACACCAGCACCGCCCAGCAGGGTCCGCCTGCTGTGGCAAAAGAATGCTGCTATCACTAAAAGAGCATAAAGCAGCACTGAGGCAGGTCTGGCAAGTGCTGAACTGGCCTTACTCATAGGGTGAGGTACTGCACGCTTGCCACTAGAAGCCCAGAACTTGCTACCACAGCGGCACCATCGATCCCGCCGCCTTCATGCAGCCCTAAGGCAGATCAGGTGGGTGCTGAACTGGCCTCACCCATAGGGTGAGGTACTGCACGCTCACCCATAGAAGCCTTAGGGCCTGCCATCACTGCGGCACCTACGATCTCGCTGCCAACCCATTCGCCTGAGAGGACTTCACCCGTCGAGACACGTAAAATTCTCTGCAGGCCTGAAGCTCACCTCAGGCTTCACCAACCCGTGGTCCTACGGACTGCCAAGGGCTATATAGACTTTTACAGGCCTGAGGTCTGGCCTAAGCCACTAAGACTCCTCACAGGCCTAATAATTCCTCCAGGCCACAAAAAGCTTCTTGTAAGCCCGAGGCCTGGCCCGGGTCGTAAAAATTACACTGTAATAGTATTATGGGTGTCGGGTCCCCATGTTGGGGGGTTTGGGGTCGTTACCCAAATCACGCCCTTCCAGGGCCGAGGGAGGGACATACCCGAAGGCTCGACCCTTAGGGCTGGACCTTAACGCCCAGGCTCAAAAACATCAGCACACACTTGTATTAATAACTTTCACAGTTGAAGTTTGTTTAATTGACCTTAGTTATTAGATAAGATATTAGTTAAATATTTGGTAGAGGTTCAACCTCCCCGGTACCCTTCTACCCTTGTGTTCTAACCCAAACCTTGTCTTTCTATTACCCTCCAAACCCCAGTCAGGAAGGTAACACTTCCCTGGGAGGAGACCCCAGCAGGCAAAGCAGCCCTTGGGTCCCCACTACGGTGGACAACCATACCACCCAGAGCATTAAGGGAAGGAAAGGTATATTAACCTGTCCCTGCTCGGAACTGAAGAAACAAATTAAATTCCTTAAGTCTTTTTCCCTTTCCCTCTTCTTTAACTGCCCTCTTTGTATCTCAACTGAATAGAAAATACTGTACAGGTCTACCTCATGGAGTTCCTGAATATAATAGTTGTAAGTGTTTAAGTAATATATTGTTTTAGCATCTTAGTATAATAGCAATAGTAGTTACTAGTTTGTAAGAAATTGTTTATTGTATCACACTTGTTGTTTGCCTCACTGTTTGTTCGGTTAGCTTGTTAATAAACGTTGTTGTTGTTTACACCAGCATCAGCCGTCCTCCTCTTCTCATCTCACCCTCTTCCCTCAGGGCCTGTGCGCAATCCCCCGGGGCCCCCTGCCAGAGGTGGGTGGGGTTGGTCTGCGGAGGGGCGAGGCGACATTCACTCGTCGCCTGGTCTCCGCTGCTCCCTCCTTCTCCTCGTCTCGAGCCCCTTGAGGGTCCGGGCAGCCTACTGGTGTGGGGTCAGTGAGGCATGCTTTGGCCCGCGACTTTGCCCGTACCGACACTAAAAAAGTACAAAGGATTTCTACAGCAACATGTGATGTAGTACTTTCTATTCCTGTCTTTTTTCGCTGTGCAGTTTAATGTGTTTTCATTTGTATCACAAAACCTATAGCACAAAATGTACAAGATGAAAAAATGCGGCTAAAATGAAATGGTAATTTTGCATTTCCGGACCATTTCTTACCTTAACAGTTCAAATGTTGAGCTTAGCATTGCCAAACTGAAAAAAACTGGCTGAATGAAATTTCCAACAAATTTTCCAAATATGAAACCTTTGGGCTGAGACCAAGCCTGGAAAGCTTCATTCCAAAGAGACCACTTTTCACAACGTTATGATTATCTGAAAACCATAGATTATAATAGAAACCAATTTGGAGCCTTCACAAAGTTTTCTCTTCCAGCCAAAGCTATAATGTTTCTCCCACCTTTATAAATTACTTTGAGGCACTGGATTTAATGCACTATAAATATTTTAGATACAGCTATAGATCAGGTGCCAATAAAACCTTTTTAACATATTATTATGCATTGTGTACATACACCATATATTTTTACAGAAAAACTATCCTGGAAATGTTTTCCAGAGGCGGTTTACTTTTTCTTTTTTATTCTAATTTTGGTGTCCTTCTATTTGTAAAGTTGGCCCTACCACAATAAGTCTAACTTTACAGAAAACACATGGAAAAGAAAATTAAATATTTTTAAAATAGCCACAAAATATGAAAAATAGGTTTTCTACAGATGGTGGCATAATTTTAAAGTCCTATATCTTACAATTTACTGGAACCAGAAACAAGTGGCATATACCGCACTAGACTCCTCTCTCCTATGATACAAAGTTCCTGTTTCTAGTCCTGATGGGGAGATATTAGATCCTAAATTGGTTGCCATGAACTCTGACAATTAAGAAGCATGCGTAATTTATTTATTTAACAAACTGAAACTAGAAATTTGTCCTTCATCTCCAAAGCAGTAGCCCTGTACAAGATAAGCCAAGGAACGATTGTTCTACAGAAGATTTGTATCAGGATCGAATTATTGATCATTGGCTGTGGTTTGTCATTCATTATTCTGTTTAGCTGTCAGTCACCTAAGTAGGGAGTGGAAACAATACAATATGATTTAGCTGACCAAAGAACAGTACAAATAATGATGTAAAGCAAACAGCAGGGAGTTGAAATGAAAGTTTATGAACAATCTACAGGGTGTTTTTTTTTTCAGAAACACTATTTGGTGATCTCTTCTACAAAATAAATAAACTACCAGGTAGCAGGCCTATTTCACAAATGATCTGTAAACTAGAAAAGAGCTACATTTCCAGCTAATAGAATTAACTATGAACAATTCTACCAGCTCTAGTTATCGTCATTCATATCACTTGATGAGAACTTCAGATTTGCTGAAAAATAAGCATAAGCATACTTTACACTTTGTTCCTTAAGTGCAAAGCATCATCTGAACCAAATTAGTACATTTGGTTTACATTATAAATCTTGGGGATGGAGGGAGGAAAGGATTAGAGCAGAAACAATGACATAAAAACAGTCAAGCTAGCCGAAGCTGCTGTAACAGCAGAAGAGTCATACAGTGCTTGCTATAACACAACTTACTTACCTTGTATAACGGCTAATTGTTTTGTATTCATGAGAACAGATGAGAATGAATTCTGACTAGCCCAGTATTATCAACTTCCCCACTTGCCCCTGCTATGCCATAGTTATAGGATGTAATACAGAACAATGGTAACACTCACAGTACATTCTACTGTGAGTGGCCCAGACATAGATTAAGTGGATGTCATAATGGATAAAACATTGGCCTTTCACCCTATGAGATTTTGTCCAGTCTACAGTCCTGTCAGATAATGAGTTTGGCAATCTCCACTTAGTCTTTTTGGACAGTAATCCCTACCACAGAACCTCTATATAATTTATCATATAATTTACTACACCTGGCAGCCTTACCATCAGTTCATTCTTTTGTTATGTAATAGTCCAAAGTGAAGTCAAGGGTGGTTAATGCTCTGACAACCTGCTATTAGCTCCCATAAGATCTGATTTTGAGGATATTACTGCAGTCATAAACAATTTTGTAAAAACTGGCAACTGGGACGCCAATGTAACAAAATAAGGTGATGGGTGGACATTTCATTACTGATTTTCTAACAAAGTGCAAGAGAGTTTAAAGCATCCAAATAATGGTGCAGAGGAAATCTGAGATTGAAGATAGACTGCCATGGATTAGTAGTCTGCAGACCGTCTAAACCCAGACACGATAAGGGTTTGATATACCTTGGTGTTAACGCAGCTTTTTTTGACATTTGTTCTACACTAATCTTCCATCCCATTTGCTCAACTTTGTCTTTTACTCTCTCTGTTTAGTTTAGTCCTTGTTTTTATAAGCATTTCTTTTCCATTTTGAAGCACTTTACTGCTGTTAGTTTTCCTGCTTTAAGTCTACTGTCTTTTTGCCAGTGAAGCAAGAGAGACTGCTTCCACTGGTGTCATTTCAGCTCAGATGGGGAGAGGAGGTGGGATGAAGGCAAAAAAAGAGGCACAAGATTGAGTTTACAGGATAAAACTGTGTCAGGTCACAGAGTAGGGAGAATGTTAGCTGTGCAGATAACCAATGAAATGTCACCCAAAACTGGCATGTCAGGGCATATATGTACATCAAGTCTGAAGTTTTCCAAGTGAAGGGACCCTCATTGGAAATGATTGTCCATCAGGGTTTCCAAATCCCCTTAGAGCTCTGCAAATTACCATCCCAGTGTCCTAAGCTACAATTTCATGGCATTCAATAGCCTTCAAAATGGTAACATCTCTTATGGAGTGGTTGAGGGCCCACTGACCTGCAAAAGGACAACAGCAAAGGACACTACTTATAAAGTCCTCCTGCACTTCCATATTTGATGATCAGGTTATAACAACCCATGTTTCTCTGATTCTCTATTTGTATGGCACACTCATAATGCAAGAATGAAAATTAAAAAGATTCCAGTTACAGAATTAACTGAAATTATTATTGCATAGTGTATAGACCTCACCAGGAGTTTGTGTGGAGGGAGAAGGCAATATAACTGTTGCAAAACCAAAAGTCTATGTTTAAACCATAGTCACATGTTCTCCAACTCAAAAGTATTGCCAAGGAACCTTAAATGTATGGCACACAGATGGTGAAAATGTTATCAGGGAATGAAGGCTCTTGGTGGAATTTAAGTAAGTGAAGCCTAATAATTGAAGAACCACTGAAATCTATATCATCATATCCACACTCAACTTGGGACCAAGCCTCCCAACCAGCGCAAAAACATCCACACTGCTATGTATACTGCATTAGCTTGAGCCCCACTGAAGTCTGTCTTAATGGGCTGATGGAATTGCTCCCAGCTGCAGTATAGATTTATTCCATAAATTGTGCCAGTGAGTAACTGGAGGCAGAAGCAGGCCCTACAAAGATGAAAAGCAACAAAAGGTTCTGTGGTGACTTGACATGCAAGGTGCAATGACTGCATTCATCAAAGAGTATCATAGTAAGATTGAAATCCTCCCCTGAGGAAAAGGAAAATGATGTCCTTAAGAAACTCTTAAAGGTGCTTACTCATCTTAATGCAATTTTTAAAAATGTTTGTAGTGTCTTAGGCACAAAAATTAAGCGTTTCCACAAAGAGAGAATACAACAGAATACTATATATATATATATATATATATATTGGGTACTTGACGGAGACTTACTGAGCTATTAACCTTGGCGTCTGTTGGATTCAAGAGTAATTTCCAGCTGGAAACCTAGCACGTGTCTTACTGTCTTGGCCAGCAGTAGCCTTTTCTTTAGTATACTTGGCGCAACAGACTGCCAAGGTCCAGCATGGAGATTGCAAACTTATACTTTGTCTCAAACACAGATTCTTCTGCGATTGTAATGGACATTGCTGATCGGAACGGAAACATTATTTGACATTTTTTGACAAGCCTGCTACTAATGTCTACTTACTGTCAGGCACGCCTAACTATAGGTCATCAAAGTCTCCTTAGCCTAGAAGCCACACTTTTGTTTAAGAAAATCTCTAAGAAATTACTGCATCAGTGGTTGGAAAAATAAATGTGATTTTAAACATCACTAATTCTTTACAATATATAGAAATAAAAACTGTCTATTATGCTGAAGCTCACTTATTTCTTTACATGCAACATATAAACATATCATTAATTGTTTGAACCCTGAAAGCATTACAGTGATGAAATTAAATAGACTCATCTTCCTTTGACATTTCAGCCAACCAGAAGCAACTGCTGCTTAGACTATCAGGCTATACCAGTCAGTACTAAAATTATTGTACTGCCTTTAACTTTATCTTTGATTAAAAATTAAATACAACTATCCTTTACAATTTTCTGTAACCCTACAGCATCCATGTGCTCTCATAGTTAAATTAAGTCAGACTAAATATTTAATATACTATTCTAACTAGCTACAAACTGTTACCTGATTTCTGTCTGTAAATGAATATGAAAAGACTCTGGAGGCCTAATGTTAACATTCACCCACTCTGGTTACAGTATATGAGAGAAATTACAGGTTCTAATTAGTTTCTTCAAACTGCAAAGAAATAGAATTTTCATAACCTGCTTATTAAAAACTGAAGGCCCCCTTGAGACAGGGCAAATTGCTTCTATCCTGATTCGCTTATCCTTGTACAACAACATACAGAAGACTCACGTTGTCTGACTTACTCAGCTCATATTTCTCCCAAATTAATGAGCACTCAAATTATTCCAGCTGCCCCCTTGGCACAAAGAAAAATTGAAAATCTATGGCTGCCAAGTGACGTGTATAACCCAGCTGTTAAATAAAACATGCTTACAGGGACACAGCTGTTGAGATGCCTATTTACATTAAAGTAACTGAACACAGAAAATTGCCTAAAGACAGAAAAACACAGAAGTTCACAGAAGGTTACAGTTGAAAGTCTGCATGTGAAGGTCTGACTTATGTGTCCAAAGTGTCGAAAAAAATCTCGTCTAAATTCATCCTCAAAATTTTCTTTTTGCGGAAATTGGAAATTTTGAAAACTAACAAGAAGTGGAAGTCCTCCTGAAGTTATACACACTGTTGTAGAAGCAGATGAATTTTACTTCTTTAATCTATACTAGCTGCTGCTTCATCTTCTCAAAATTGAAGGTACTAATTACTATCTGTTAAGTGCAAAAGCTCACATAACCTCAGATACAAACTCTTTCTTCCAAACACTTAATGATGCACTGACTCATAGATTCATTCACAGATTTCAGGCCAGAAACATTATTACAATTACCTAGTCTGGCCTCTTCCATAACAGAGCCGTATGTAATTTCACTCAGTAGCTTTTGTATCAATGCCATAACTTCTTGGCTGAGTTAGACATATTTTTTTCATGTTACTGAATATGTTCTGACCACCTCTCTCTTGCTGTTTTTAGAGCACTCTGAAATTCTGTATTCATCCAGGTTCAAGGCCCTTTTCTGCCTGATTCCAAGTGATTTTGAATACGACATGCCTCTCTGAGGCTAAGCCTACACTAGCCCCTGCCTTTCAAAAGGGGGATGCTAATGAGACACTTGAGGCTATGCTAATGAGGTGCTGCAATGCATGATAGATAGGGTCTGTGTCAGAACCTGAGAATGGACATGCTCAGGGTATGCTACAGGCATGAAGGGTGAGATTTCAAAGAAATTTTGGTGCCTAACTTCCAATGGTGTAGAAATACTTTGGTGAATCCCACTCAAAGTGGTAAGGTAGGGCAGAACCTTCACTGAGATGTACAAGACAGTTCACACCTCTTAATATCATTCCCTGCTGCATTTATTTGCATGGTGCTGAGAAGATCCTCTGGACATGTATGAACCACTTTATGCCTCTGCAAGCCTTGTATGCTGCAGAGGGTATAAAGAGCCCTTCTTTCCATACTAGACACAGACACAGGGTAGAGACTAGGTTTATCCTTTCCTTTGCTGTCTCCAGCAGGGAGATATACTTCTCATTTCTGCTCCTCCACTACTAAATACCCTCACGCTCACATCCCCTCTGCCCTACTGAGAACCTGAAGTGGCCATGAGAAGGGCAGGGCTGGTAGCTGAGTGTGCCAAGATACACTTACGAATTGTAACTGTATTTTCTGGTTTTCAAAGGTTCATGCTTTGTTTACCTTTAATTTTGTTGGCCCTGGGCTATGAAAGGTTTGGTTTGATCCACACTCCACATCGCAAAAGAGCACCAGGTAGCATTAGGCAACATTAAGTTGATAGTTACTAGGTATTTTGGCAGTGACATGGATGTAATGCCACCTTTTGTATGATATTCCTCCATTTATACACCCAAGGAACATGATAACCTCTTCAGCCCACCATCACACTGGGAATTCATATTCAGTGTGTTAGCCATGTCTTCCAACTCTTTTCCAGAGCCACTGCTTCTTTGTGTGTAGTCCCCTATGCTGACCGACCTACTTTAAGTAAAAAAAAAAAAAATTAAAGAAAACTAACAAAAAAAACAGGCCATCAAGATTGTGCAGTATACCTGACAGGGCATCATTTATCCTGACCATCAGTCTTTGTACATCCGCAATCTTTACCAGCAACTATTTTGTATTCTATTTCAAATCACTGATAAAAAGTATTGAGCAACCACTGGATCCCTGTGAATGTGATCTAGAAATTTCCACTACAAGTTCAAACTCTCTAATGCGGCACCCTTAGGAACGACCACTTCCAGACAAGAGGATTTCCCAGAGCATGGGAGGTCATATTATCTAGCAGCATTACTAACACTTTCACTAGTAACTAGGCTCTTTGAAGACATTTACGGGGTAGATTACAGCAAAATAACAGCACCAACCCGGGGAGCCAGGACTGGTGTCAGGAAACAAACATTATGGGACCATGGGAAACTTGGCCACATCCATGATAAAAGGTCATCCAGCCAACTAAAATCATGACGGATTATAGATGTTGCCAGATGAGAGAGTTCCAGGTTAGAGAGGTTCAACCTGTATTAACAATTAGGTTTTGAGATCAAATAGTTTGACAGTTTTTAACTCTGTCTAACATGCACAGTATTAAAATGTGCTCTATTAACAATCAATCAGAATATCAGGAAGTCCTAAACAAGAGCCTTACTCAAGCCTAATGTATAATGTGAGAGACACGTTTATCAACTAAGACTAGAACCTCAAAAAATAAAATCAAGTTTGACAAACCCTGTTGTCCATTAAACCATGTTGACTGTGATTACATACGCTATCAATCTTTAACTCTTTACTCTGTATATCATGAACAAATCATTTTATGATCTTGCACGTGATAGCCTGCAGTTACCTGTTCTTACCCATTTAGCCTGTTTAAATATTGGCACAATATTAGTATTTTATCAGTCCTCCTGAATCTTCCCAGTATTCCAAGATTTATTAAACATTAACATCAGTAACAGAGAGGGAGCCATGCTCGTCTATATACTATCAAAACAAAAAGCAGTCAAGTAGCACTTTAAAGACTAGCAAAATAATTTATTAGGTGAGCTTTCGTGGGACAGACCCATTTCTTCAGACCACAGCCATACCAGAGCAGATAACATCAGTGTTTCCCATGTGAGAAAGGAATACCTTTAGCTATCTGTTCCAAAGCTGATAGTTGCAGGAACTGTAAGCAAAATATCTGTAGCCATTAAACACAAAAGAGAAGTTTGGCAAGGTTCATTGTCCAAACTCAGGATTATAAACTTTTATAGGAATTACAAGACATAACCCATGCTCTGTGGTTAATTATCAAAACATGCTCTGTTTGCTCTCCCCTTCAATTGCAATGCAGTACTGGACTGTCCAAATTGTATAAAAGTATGTAGTGATGTCACTGAATGTATCATGCATAGGGAAAACAGATGAATACTCTATAAACACTCTTCAGTCCTAACACACGTAGCCTAAACAAAGGACTTCCTCCTCATTTTAGAAGAAGATGGGAAGGACAAGAGCTGGAAAACAAAATGAGGACATTTGAGCATTAACACACTTACATTTGACAATGATTAAAAAATGTAATGGAAAAGAAAAGTGGTGAAATGCAGAACTCCAAAGTTAAAAGAAAAAGCAAGATTTTTTTGCTCTGCAAAAAGGCTCCTTCAGCAACTCAGGTTACTTTGAAATGTTTTTGACACATAACATCACCATACACATTCTTCCTTATGGTACAGTTTCTGAGAGAATAACTGAATCTATTCAAAAGCATCTTTTCTGACTTTTTTCCTGCCTGCATGAGTACACCAGTTACAAGTTTTAAAATAATGTCAATGAATCAGAGCCCAAGACATTTTAATAGATAGCACTGTTCTTAACATCTAAAAACTCCTGACTTTTCAGGAGTTTTATCACAGATGTCTGGAACTTGTTTTTACGCCATGGGCCTAAACACAAAGAAAAAAACAGAGTTCTTTGTAGATTCACAACTAGAATGAATAAAACAGTGCAGAGAAAATATTTTCAGAAAGCTACTGTCCCTTCACTCCATGATGATACGTATTGCATATTAACAGTGCTAAGTCTGCCAATGATGAGATTTCATGAGCTAATTAATAAAATAAAACTCAGGATTGAATTCATATCTGTTTCAGGCAGGATACGAATCAGTAAATACCAAATACAAAGATATAGTTGCTACTGGTCTAGCAGCCGATGGCATGACCAAACACTGACATCCTCTTTATCAACACTCAGAATAGTAGCACATTATTATAATTTCTCACAAAATATTTAACCCACATACAAAATATCACAAACATTTCTTTACATTACAGGATGACCACAAGCTAATGATAAAACTAATGTTACCTGAATGAAAAAGAGGCTGAATAGCTGAACATCTGAGGCTCAAAACTACAAGTATGCCATCCCCAACTACCCTTTAGCATTGCCCAGACCTTCCGTCATCCAGCAAATTCTCTCTTCCAGCACCAGTCAAGTCCTGAAGTTGCCGAACAAGAGAGGTTCAACCTGTACTGTGATCCATGCCTTTGTCACTTCAGGACTGGATTACCAAAGTACAGTTGACATGGAACTACAGTATAACTCAATTCAGATCCCACTAAGCAATGAAAGTGTTAGAAATGTGCTCTTGCAGTCTGGCAAATTCTCTCATCCAGCACCCATCAGATCCCAAGAGTGCCAGATGAGAAAGGTTCAACCTGTATAATAATTTATGTCCAGATTCTGTGACAGCAACCCATCTTTTGTTTGTACTAAGCAATGGACCTAGGTGTGAATTATTACAGAATAACTGATGTCCTGTCATGTCCTTTTGATGTATTAACCATTTAATGTTGAGAATAACACATTCACATTTTTCTATGTCCTATTTTAAAATCTTCTAGATTGAAGTGCGTAAAAACCTAACTACTAGTGCAGACAGTCAATTCCCATCTGGACCACTGTATCTTCCCTTATGAAACACGTGAGTTTACATGCTACAGTAAAGGTCCAGACAACTGTAAGGCACCAGTACTTTGATTTTTAGTGCAGAAATATTTAAGTATTTCATACATAAAATGGAAACTGAATTTTTACTTCAGGTTTGCCTTTGGGACTTGAATGAGGAAACTGAAATACCTGAAAAGGGAATTTTTTGTTTGTCATGATTAGCAAGGACAGTGGAAAGAAAAGAGAGAAGCTGATAGGTCTTTCATTCTATCAAGGACAATTGTCTTTTTCTTTTAAAGGATATAGCTTCTTTATGATGTGTAAGATTTCTTTAAGGGGCTGGTTTAGAATGTTTAAAATATATTTGTTTTCTACTTCAGATTAGGGTCCAAATCTAAAATCCTGCCATAATCTTTGATTTTTACTAAAAAGATTTGAAATGGATTTGAATCCATAAGAATTAAACTGAGTGTGAACCAAAACTAAAAGAAAAGCCACCCTTCTGCACATCTCCTTACATTTTGTAGTTAGCAGGAAAGAACACATTTTAAAGAGCCAAATCAAATCATCCAGAGCAGAAAATAAATAAATAGCTGAAGCCCTATGAAAGTTGCAACATTTTGCTCCCAAAGAACTCAGAGCATGGATAAAATTCCAGAACATCCTGCAAGTAAGAGGATTAATTTATGTCTTAACTTACATATGTGCATTTAAAAAGCACCCAACTCTACATGACTTAACCAATATCCCCTGTCCAAATTGCACTTATCACCTTTTTTGCATACCTTGGCATAGGTTGGAGGTAGAACAGTGTTAAAGCTCTAACTTTCATGCCTTTCTGCTCAATCAACACATACCCATTATAAACATCCAAAAGTCCATGCTGGCAACAATCCCAAATGCTCCAGTGAAAGGGTTTTTGTTCAGTTGCATCCATTTGATGTAAGGTTTATTTTTTGTTTTTAGCTGCTGTACAAACTCCAGAGCCAAGTGGCCACTGACCCAAACCATAAAGTTGTCTACCTTTGAATTGAAATTTCAATATTTTATTACCACATGAATTGAAAACATTTGGCTACTCTGCATCAGAAATGATATATCATTACATTTATAACAGGATAGATCCTCCCAGCATATTTCTTATCCAAGCAGATTACAAACCAGTTAAATACAATAGATTTATCTGAAAAATAGAAATGTGGTGGGTTTATTTATTATTCAGTTTAAAAGAGCCAAGATATGCACAACTCCAGGGGGCCTAAGCAGCCTCCTGACTCTTGGCCCTTAAAAAAAAGGCAGGAATTAAATTCTAATAATTCCATTTTATAAGCATGATTTAAAAATAATTCAGTATTTTAAGCCTAAAACAGATTTAAGGGGCAAAATGAACATGTTGCTCATCAGTGGAAACATCCATACCACAGTCTGGACTTCAATAAGTATGTGATTTAAGCAGGGGGGCAGACCAAATGCAAACACATTGTATATAAACAGAGAATGGATTTAATTGTCAAAATCAAAACTAAAAAAAAACAACCAAACAAACAAACCCCCAAAATCACTCAATATCCTACTTTTATTTAAATTTATTGTAATTGTTCTATTGGGGTCAGTAACAGATAGAGTACAAGTATGCTGTTGGCAGTCTTAAAACTACCCAATAAAATATTTCAGGGCCTTTCAACTATACATATATGACCACCCATGCCCTGCAGTCTTGGAGGCTTCATTATGCTGCGTTCACTCCCAATCTGGGCTCCTCACAAAGAATGAAACAACATATAAGTCACATCCTGTCTTATTAATGTTATAGTTCCCTTACTCTTTGAAATGCATTTTACTGAGGGTTACTCCTAGTTAAATTTCATTCAAACAGTAAAGATGTGACATAACATCTGGTAGTGCCAGGTGAAGAATAAGGATGTGTGATCTTTCTTCTCACCTGTATCTGGTGAAATGCAGATTTTTTTTTGTTTCCTGGCTTCACCAACTTGCTGTGTAAGGACCCTCTTTTGTTGTAAACTGAGGTAAATGCATATTCATTTCTACTGGGCCTATTTGACCATTCCAGCCTAATCAAGGTTCCATGGGTTTGAACAAACGCCACCAATAAAATTCAATGGGGAACTTTACACACAATGCTGGTGCACAAATTTTACCATGATCTCATTGGCCACAAAGTTATTAGTTTTCAAATGGTACCTCACAAGGCAAATTTTTGTACAAAGATTGTAATAACAGACTATAGGATGTAAATAAAAAGATGCATTCCATCACAACATAGTTTATGGAAAACTGAAAAGCAGAGGAGTTTTATTTTAAAAGAAAAGGTACACAGAAGCTTTTGCAGAGGCCACAATACAAACTCCCACAATTTGGATGCACTTGTCACTCTTCTCAGAAGATAGCACATACTAAAAATGACAACTATATAAATTTACTCATTATTAATACTTAAACATATATTTCCCAAACAGTGTTTCTCATTTCATAGGCAATAACTCCTTGTGTTTCACATTGACTCTGTTACCTAAGATCTATTTCCTGCAAAGACCTGAGCACATGCTCAGCTTTACTGGGCCCACTGTGACTCAGACAGTACTCTCCAGAAAATCTATTCACAGTTTGTAGTTAGGGACATGCCTAAGTCATGGTACAATCAGTGGCTATGGTTAGGCAAACACTGGGAGAAGGGAGGAAGCAGTAAGGAGAAGGTAGGCCAATCAGCTAATTATCCAAGTTGTTTGTACACAAATGCAAGAAGCCTGGGAAACAAACAGGAAGAATTAGAGGCCCTAGAATAGTCAAAGGAGTTTGAAGTGATTGGAATAATAGATACTTCGTGAGATGACTCACATAACTGGAGCACTGTCATGGAAGGGTATGAAGGACAGGCAGGGCAAAACGAGGAGGAGTTGTGCTTTGTGAGAGAACAATATGATTGCTCAGAGCTCCAGTATATGGGGGGGAGAAAAGCCAGCTGAGAATCTCTGGGTTAAGTTTAGAGGCAGAAGCAATAGAGTTAATGTTGTGGTTGGTGTCTGCTATAGACCTTCACATCAGGTAGATGAGGATTCCCTCAGACAACTAAGAGAAGCTCCTAAATCACAGGACCCGGTTCTCATGGGAGACTTTAATCATCCGGACATTTGTTTGGAGACCAATACAGCAGTGCACAGACAATCTAGGAATTTTCTGGAGAATGCTGGGGATAGCTTCCTGATACAATTACTGAAGAACCGACCAGGGGCCATGCACAGCTTGACCTCCTGCTCACTAACCAGGATGAACTAGTAGCAGATTTTTAAAAGGATGGCAAGTTGGGCTGCAACAACCATGAGATGGTAGATTTCAGGACCCTGACAAAAGGAACAAAGGTGAACAGTAAAGTACAGACCCTTGATTTCAGAAGAGCAGATTTCGACTCTCTGAGAGAACTGATGGGCAGGATCCCCCGGGAAGCTAAAATGAAGGGGAAAGGAGTTCAAGGGAACTGCCAGCATTTTAAAGAAGTCTTATTGAAGGCATAGGAACAAACCATCCCAATGCACAGTAAACATAGATGGCTTAACAGGGAAATGCTTGGTGAGCTCAAACTTAACAAGCATGCCTATAAGTGGAAACTTGGACAGTTAACTAAGGAGGACTATAAAAATATTGCTGGAAAATGCCAGGGAATAATCAGGAAAGGGAAAGCACAATTAGACCTGCAACTAGCAAGGAATCTGAATGGTAACAAGAAGGGTTTCTACAGGTATGTTAACAATAGGAGGGTGATCAGAAAGTGTGTGAGGCCGTTACTGGATGAGGGAGGTAACTTAGTGACAGATGATGCAGGAAAAGCTGAAATACTCAATACTTTTTTTGCTGCAGTCTTCATGGACACTAGGCAATGCAGTATGGGGAGGAGGTGGGCAGCCATCAGTGGGGAAAGAACAGGTTGGCCGTGTCTACATGAGCCCCAAACTTCGAAATGGCCACGCAAATGGCCATTTTGAAGTTTACTAATGAAGCGCTGAAATGCATATTCAGTGCTTCATTAGCATGCGGGCGGCTGCGTCACTTCGAAATTGACGTGCCTCGCCGCCACGGGGCTCCTTTTTGAAAGGACCCCACTTACTTCAAAGTCCCCTTATTCCCATCAGCTCATGGGAATAAGGGGACTTCGAATTAGGTGGGGTCCTTTCAAAAAGGAGCCCCATCTGGACGAGACGCGCGGCGGCGAGGCGCGTCAATTTCGAAGTGACGCAGCCGCCCACATGCTAATGAAGCACTGAATATGCATTTCAGCGCTTCATTAGTAAACTTCGAAATGGCCATTTGCGTGGCCATTTCAAAGTTTGGGGCTCGTGTAGATGTAGCCGTTAAGAGCTACTCAGAAAATCTAGTGGGTCCACAGTTAGTGCATCCAAGGGTACTGAGGGAACTGGCAGATGTTATTGCAGAGCCTTTGGACATTAGCTTTGAAAACTCATGGAAATCAGGAGAGATGCCGGATGACTGGAAAAAGGGAAAATGTAGTGCCCATCTTTAAAAAAGAAAAAAAGGACAATCTAGGGAACCGTAGACTAGTCAGCCTTACCTTAGTCTCCAGAAAAATCATGGAAGGGATCCTCAAAGAATCCATTTTGGAGCCCTTGGAAGAGGGGAAGTGATCAAGAGTAGTCAACATGGATTCACCAAGGGTAAGTCCTGTCTGACCAATCTGATTAGCTTCTGTGAAGACGTAACAGGCTCTGTGGACATGGGGAAGTCAATGGATCTGATACACAAAGCTTTTGATACAGTCTCCTGCACCTTTCTTGACCACAACTTAAGGAAGTATGAATTGGATACATGGACTGTAAGATGGATAGAAAGCTGCCTTGATGGATGGGCCCAATGGGTAGTGGTCAATGGCTCACTGTCTAGTTGGTGGTTGGTTTCAAGTGGAGTGCCCCAAGGATCAGTACTGTTCAACATCTTTATTAATGACCTGGATGAGAGGGATGGATTGCAGCTTCAGCAAATTTGCAGATGACATTAAGCTGGAGGTCAGTTAGCTACATTGGAGGGTAGGGATAGGGTACAGAGTGACGCAGACAAATTGGAGGATTGGGCAAAAATAAATTTGATAAGGTTCAACAAGGAGAAGTTCAGAGTCCTGCACTTGGGATGGAGAATCCAAAGCACTGATACAGGCTGGGGACCCACTAGCTTAGTCGCAGTGCAGCAGAAAAGGATCTGGGAATTACAGTGGGTGAGAGGCTTGACATGAGTCAACAGTGTGCCCTTATAGCCAAAAAGGCTAATGGCATATTGGGGTACATTAGGAGAAGTACTTCCAGCAGATCTAGAGAAGTTATTGTTGCCCTCTATTCAACACTGGTGAGGCCACATCTGGAGTACTGTGTCCAGTTCTGGGCCCCCCAATATAGAAATGATGTGGATGCATTGGAGAGGGTTCAGTGGAGGGCAATGAAAATGATTAAGGGGCTGGAGCTCATAGCCTATGAGGAGAGGCTGAGACATTTGGGATTTAGTTTGCAGAAGAGAAGACTGGGAAGGGGGCATTTGATAGCAGCCTTAAACTTCCTGAAAGGGGGCTCTACAGATGATGGAAAGAGACTGTTCTCAATGATGACAGATGGCAGAAGAAGGAGCAATGGTCTGAAGTTACAGAGAGAGAGGTGTAGGTTGGGTATTAGGAAAAACTATTTCACCAGGAGGATGGTGAAACACTGGAATGCATTACAAAGAGAAGCACTGGAATCTCCATCCCTATAGGTTTTTAAGTCCCAGCTTGACATGGTCCTGGCTGGGATGATTTAGTTGGGGTTGATCCTGCTTTAAGCAGGGGGCTGGACTAGATGACCTCCTGAGGGCCCTTCCAGCCCTAGAATTCTCTGAGTCTATGATTCTAGCACGAAGATTTAAAAGTGTGGTTATATTAGAGTTTTATATATGGCACATGGTGGTTGCTGATCAACTTGAGAAATCAATGAATAGTAAGACATCCCCTGCTTATCACTCACATGACTTCTGGAAACACCTAAGACTGAACAAGGGTGAAGGACTGATAATTAAAACTACTCTTAGGATAAGAAATTGCATGTAATGAGTTTCTTAGAGTTTTAAGCTTACTTGGCATGTCTTGTATTATTTCGCTTAGTAACTTACTGTGATCTGTCCTAACACTTGCGAGCACATAAGTCCTACTTTTTGTACTCAATAAAATCACTTTTGTTTATTATTGAACCCAGTGTAATTGTTATATAGGGGAGACAACAACTGTGTGTGTATCAATTTCATTGATAAAAGGAGTAAACAACTTGCGTGTGTCTACACGGGCACAAATCTTCGAAATAGCCACTGTAATGGCCATTTCAAAGATTACTAATGAGGCGCTGAATTGAATATTCAGCGCCTCATTAGCACTAGGATGCTTCTGGCTGCGGCACTTCGAAAGCGCTGCTTTCAAAAGCGCGTGGCTCGGCACAGCTACACATGGGTCCTTTCCGAAAGGATCCTGCCCCTTTTGAAATCCCCTTATTCCAAACAGTGAGCGGAATAAGGGGATTTCAAAAGGTGCGGGGTCCTTTTGAAAAGGACCCCTGTGTAGCCGCGCCGAGCCGCATGCTTTCGAAAGTGGTGTGGCTGGAAGTGTCCTAATGCTAATGAGGTGCTGAATATTCAATTCAGCGCCTCATTAGTAATCTTCAAAATATGGCTATTTCGAAGATTTGTGCCCATGTAGACACAGCTCTTATGAGATAGCGCTGTATAAAACTTTTCATGACGTGTGAGACAGTTTTATCTGGGGTTTGGTCCTAGTAGAACTGTGCACCTAGGTGCTGTGTGAAGGCTGTCTGACTGAGCCTTCTCAGAACTGAGCTGATCTCAGTGTCTGTGTTGCTCTGTGGCGGGCTGGGACCCCAAATCTGGGTCTTTGCTGCGGGAGCCCAGCCAAGGCAAAATGCAGGGGGCACACAAAGGGGTCACATGCACACCCAGCATGTGCCCCTCACCATACTCCCTGTCAGTGCCACTTCTTGTGATTGTGAAGACAGTCCCACCTCTTTCCCTGCACGGCACAACCCAAGAGGTGGTGAGAGGGCAGCGCATGGGCAGAGCAGGGAGTGGAGAAGGGGTTGGACATGGACATAGCAGGAGTGGGGTGAGGTGAAGCCTGGGTGTGATAGGGGCACATGACTCATGCCCTCCCTAATAATCTCTGCATTAGTTGCATCAGGAGACCACAGCTTCTAGCCAAGTGGGACAGGATGGTGGATAGCCCTAGTGCAGGTAGACATGCTCAGTGGTATGATCATCCCCTCAGGTGACAATCTCAAGGGAATCTCTGTGACCCAAACCATCACAGAAATATTTGCTAAATAAGACCAATATTTATTTATGCAGGTGCATAAATTCATGTGGAAGAAAAAAAAGTTAAAAAAAAGGTTTTACACATTTTGTCCACTCAAGTCTAAAAAAGGAAGCAACTTCCCATTAACTGTGAAATGGAAAATATTATAGGGGTAGCAGTCAGCATGGACTATAAATTCTATGTCCAACTCCAAACACTACCTTTAAGTTGTATTTCACCATCACTATCATGTATATCTCCTGAATTTCATTCAGTTATACAGGTTGAACCTCTCTAATCTGGAACTCTCTCATTCGGCAACATCTGTAATCTGGCATGATTTTAGTTAGCTGGATATCCACTTATTATGGGTGTACTCAAGTTTGCCATGGTCCCATAAAGTTGGTTTACAGCCACCATACTTGGTTCTCAGTGTTCAATGTTGTTATTTAGCTCTAATGTATCCCTAAATATCTTTTTGGTGTCCAGTAAGCAGTGGAAGTGTTGGTTACTCTGCTGGATAATATTGACCTCTTGTGGTTCAGCAAATTCTCATTTGGTACCAGTTAGGACCCAAAGGTGCTGGACTAGAGAGGTTCAACCTGTATTATGTAATTAAGTCACTGACAGTTACCTGTTACATGGAAAGCATTTACATGTCTATTGTCTACAGATTTAAAAAAAAAAAATCAATAAATCCACTTTGCATCAAGTTACACTGGTATTATTTTGACAAAAAAACAGTAAAGTAGCACTTTAAAGACTACCAAGATAATATATGAGGTGAGCTTTCGTGGGACAGACATACTTCTTCAGACCACAGCCATACCAAACAGGCTCAATATTTAAGGCACAGAGAACCAAAAATAGTAAGCAAGGTTCACAAATCAGAAAAAAAAATATCAAGGTGAGTAAATCAGAGAGTAGAGGGGCGAGGGGGTGGGACTCTTAAGTCATTAACAGAATGACCCACTCCATTAAAATATCAGCTGACTGGTTTGTGGTATTATTTTAAGAAAATATACAGCTTATGGTGTTTTCCATTGTAACAAATGTGCAGTTTAAAGTCTTAGACAACAGGGACACAAATAAATTAGAGGCCTACTGGAAAAAAGGTGCTTTAAAAAAAAAAGACTATTTCTTTAATTAACATCTTAAAGGTTACAGGAGTTTCTGGCTATAGCTTTGCTAGGACATAACTGCCCATCAATGGCTACCAAGAACTACAACAGGAAATTTCTCCCTACTTTCCTTCTCTTTCAATGAGCCAAAAGTGTGCAGAATTGTAGTATAGTAAACCAAGCAAAAGTGACTGAATCCTTTATATATGGTTTAGAAAATTTGCTTTGTCTGCTCTGCTTGAATGTGTGAGTCACATTCATTATCAGAGGCGTGCACTAACCCTTATTTATTTTCACTTATTACAATGGCTTCATTTTCATTCAGGGTATTTGTATTTCTGAGATTACAGCCATTTACAAAGGTTCTCTCTACTGGAAAAAAATAAATTGTACAATGGGGCAGCAGACCATAAAATCCCAATCTGAACTGTGCAGCTTTCTATAACATGACCAAAAAGCAGAGAAGCCGAAAAGAGATAAGGAATTACATTAGTGTTTACAGTAGCTGACGGAAACGGTCCAACCAATAACATGGCAGTTGGTGTGCTCAGGGCTGTTCATGAAACGCAGCATGTTGACTGGGGAGTTTGTGACTAATAGCTGGAAAGCATTAAAAGTTGTTTCTTCATTGAACATCAAATGCATGACTGTCTCCTCTTGATTCCTGCCTGCTAGAGTTTTCACAGTTCACTGGCACCAACTCAAATTGAACTGAGGTTATGTATAGTGATGGACTGTAAATTAGTTAGCAGGGAGAACTGAAAAAGTATCAGACTGTCAAGGAGAAGGCTGTTTTTGGGCCTCATTTGTGTTAAATGCTAATTTTAGTAGTGGGAAATACTTACTCTGATGTCTACTCTAAGATCTTTTCTACACTTCCTAAGGTTGTTGACCTAAGTTATGTAACTTTATCTACCCAAATAACATAACTAAGTCGATGTACTTAGTCTGCCTACTGTAGTTTCTTAACCACGCTAAGTCAACAGCTGACACTCTCCCATCAAGTCTCCTTACGCTTCTTGTTCCGGCTGGAGTATAAGAATCAGTCAGAGAGTGCTTGATGATTGATTTATTGTGTCTATACTAGATGCAATAAATCAACACCCACTGGATTGATTGATGCCTGTCAATCCAGCCTGTAGTGAAGACATGGCCTAATCATGATTGCAAAAATATCAAAACTTGCAGAACATAAAATAATACTTGAAAACTGGTAGAAATCACTGCTTAAAGTCCTAGGCCTTATTAGAAATAACACCCGTGTAATCAAGAAAGGTATTGAACCTCTCAAAGTTTTAAACACAAAAAAATGCCACACTCTAATAATAATTTGAAACTCTACTGGCACCTTCCACCTGAAATCAAGAGAGAAAGTAGCAAGTAGCAAAGTAGCAAAAAGAACAAGGAGTCGTGAGGAGGAGTGCACCCCATTATCTCAGGACTCAGAAACAGGCTTCAGTAGTGCTCCCATTTTCCTGATTGGGAAAGTACTGCATCTGTTCTACTTACCAGACAAGAGCAGAGTTAAGAGCAGATAGAATGCCTCACTGCCCATGATTCACATGATTCCAGGTCATGTATTCTGGGAATAGTTCAGAAGCAGTCTTTATGGAGAATATATATTTATTCATTTGAGGTTTGCAGGTCTCAAGAAAAAAGAAAAATTATGCCTAGTAGCCATGCAAATTCCCACCCACTGCTTTCTGCCTCATCTGGGGAACCCCATTTTTTGTAGAGAGAGGCTGAAGCCAACTCTACACTGCAAACTCTGGTTCACATAAGTTATGTTGTTACAGAGCTGCTGAAGTTTTATATTGCTCATACTGTGCATACTTGGTGGCTTGTGAAAGCACTCTGCATATACCCAGCAGGACTACACCTGTCAACGGAAAGGGCAATGCATAATGAGTTAATATCCCCATGCGCCTTTGAATTTTCTGCATCTATGTGGTGTTTATTGGACGTTTATAAGTACTGTATGCTTGGAGTATCACTATGTAGTCTCCAACCTGATGTGAACTAAGAAAGATAATTGTATTCTCCATCAATAGAAATTTACTGAGTGGCAAAAACAGTACAGAAAATCAAAGTACAAACCACAAACAATGCACTACAAATTTTAAATGTATATTAACCAAATGAAATATTAAAATTGGAAAGGCAGCAAATATTTCTGCCCATATCAGTGCATAAAGGCAGTTCACTGTATCTATATACAGACCAACCACAGTTCTCACATCAGATAATGTGAAACTGTGTTTTCCCTTGCTGGCCTGGCATGGAGTGGTGGGTTAAGGGTTAAAGATGCAAACCCTGATGCTGGAGAAAGGGCTTAGGACCTGCTGGCATAAAGTTCTCTAAGAACTACAAGGGTGGAGAGTCTCGAATTTTTGAACTTGTAGGGAAACTAAGCTTTGAAACATTTGTGTCTGAGAAAACCCGTTATCTCCTGGTGCAATTCCCTCTCTTTTTACTGCCTCGTATCCCATCTGCTCTCTCCTTCTTCATTCCATCTCTCGTGCTGACCCTGCAAACCCTTTGTTCACAGCCCAGTGCAGTGTTACCTTGCAGGATGTCACTGAACATGCCCTCCCTAGTCCTTGTTTTTATCCTCCTCGGGGTCAAAAAGTCTGGGGCTGTGAAGGGGAACTCCTCATGGCCACAACAGCAGCAACTACCAATAAAAATAGACAGATGTTTCATTGGACTTACAATCACAACAGAAAGGAGAAGATAAGTTTCAACCGCCCTTCTCCTTGCTCACATTAAAAGCATTTAATAAGTCCTATTTATTGACACTTCAGCTTTGGGCAAGGGGAGCTACAGGCACACTCACCAACCCAGGCACTCAAGAAAAGGCATTTCAAAAACACAGAGGAGGATAGCGTGGAATCTGGTCCCCTGGACCCGTAAGCACTGGAGCTCACACTTGTGACCAAAGGGGCTACTGTTACAAGGAATGGGGCACTGTGGGACAGCTGCTGGATAACTGCTATTGTTGACACTGGTCACACAGTGTCTATACATGCATAGTGTCAACACCAGTAGGTTGACCATAGCTCAAAACCATTTGGGCAAATGGTTTTAGTGTGTTTGCTTATCATCCAGGGACTAATTTCAGTGCAGACACCTACACAAGAAGGTTGATGCAAAGAGACAGATGTTTTCCTAATTTTGTAGCATGGGCCAGGCCTGAGAACTCTAAAAAGGAGATGATTACTACTTATCATGAGGTAGTCATCTATGATTCAGGTACCTGTCCACTCAGAACTGATCTGATCATCCATTCATTTTATGTAATCCATCAAACACATAACCCAGCTACAGCCACAAGAAAATATCAACTTTCATTCACCACAACCCTGAGCTAGAGTTGAGCCAGTGACCTAGACACAGGAATATGTTTAAAAAGTACAACAGGATAAAACTAAAACAATTAGATAAATTTCATAGAGAAAACATCCATCAATGGTTATTTGCCAAGATGATCATGGACACAATTCCATGCTTCAGATATCTCTACACCTTCTGTATCCAGAAAGTGAACTGTATAGCAAAAACTGGATCACTCAGAATTACCCTAACAAAACAAAGCAGCAGTCCAGTAGCGCTTTAAAGACTAAGAAAATAATGTATTAGGTGATAAGCTTTCATGGGACTGTTGGTTTGTTTTATTAGAATACAGATTAACACATCTACCTCTCTGTTACTATTCAAAGCTACCCTGTTTCTTTCACTGAATCACTTAGCACAGGCTGCTGCCAAATACGAGATACTGGGCTAGAGGAACCATTGGTCTGACTCAGCATGGCCAGTCTTATGTTTTTAAGTTACCTGATGCAACTTTGAACACTAGATTAACATCACAAACAAAAAATAAAAACCACAGAGGACTAGAAAGTAAACTTTTACCAGGACTTGGAACAAACATTTATGATTGAATACTGTATAAAGAAAGGACATATGGCCAAGACACAAAGCATCGCCCTATGCTATAATATTAAACTGTACTACTTACTATAAATATATCCCTCAGAGACCTTCTACTGTTCTGCAGATACACTACGGTGGTTACAAATGCCATTTGGTAAGTCACTGATTTCCCTACTATTATCAGGCTACTGCAGTTGTTCACTTCAATGAAGTGGAATATCCTTTCAAGCTATTGTTCTGAGACTGGAAAGCTAATAACTGACTTGATCATTCTGTAAGCCAGACAGCATTCTATTAAATTTCCATTAAAGGGAGAGCATGGAAGCATAAGCAGGCAAATAACCTTTTAACTGTTAACTTAACCAGAGAGGGACAAGTCCAAACTGGTTTCAGCAAATCTTTGCATGAACAGATTAACCTTACAACAGACCTGATTCAATGTGTTAGAAAGCCCAGTGCACCAGACTTTTGGAACATCTTAGCTCCTATTCAAGCAACTATGTGGGGCAAAAATTCAAAAAAAACTCAGCAGTTTACATGTGAAAATCTAACCCATAGAAACCAAATCCACCTTGAAACCACCTCATCTTTTACACACTTAGCCTCAATGAAAACAGTAAGTATAGCACAGGTTTTCTGGAGCAATTCTCTCAAAGGATCCAGACCACAATCTGACATTCCCCTGCATTAAGATGGAGTGATTCAAAACACCTAATTATGCACACACACAACCTTCCTCCCTTATCGCAAAGGCATACAAATAAGCATCACAGTCCTGCAAACCATCACTTTTTGTGAGTAGTTCTTATTTGTGTAATGGTTCTAAATCAATGCTTCTCTGCTAGCTAGATGGAGGGTGCGGGAAACCCTGGGTGTGTCTATGTAAATACAGTTTGCTCCTGCTTTGCTCAGATTTGCTAGATGCTCAATAGATGGAGCAGTGTTTTGCTCATTGTAATCAAATTAATTTGTGACCCAAAAGCAACAATGTTTGTATTAAATACAGGAATAGTGAAATATGGTTATCGATTTTGTAATTATTGTGGTAATACAGAAAACTGGGACTGTGCCTCATCTGCTCCAAAGATAAAAACCTCAAATATAACAGAAAGGAGAGTCCTGTGAAAGTAAGAAGGTTGGGGGCATATATTCTGTTCAAGAGGCCACATGTCTTCCTCAGAGTCAGGACCTGGTCTGGTTTGACCTGTTTCTCCATGCTGTTCAAAGACTACAGCTAAATAGGCTTCATTAGGAGCCTCCTTATTTTAATTGTGGTAGAGCTGTACTTCTACTTGCAAAGAGCTAAAATCACTAGGAGCTGAAATCACTTGAGATGGGGCAGTGTTTCTGTCCAGCCTGCAAAAGAACTGAAAATTACTAAAGCTATGTCTACACTGCAGGCTTTTGTTGACAGAAGTTCGCTCAACAGAGTGCGTGACTGGACTGCAGATCTGTAGGAAGAGATCTGCAGGTCAGGAGTATTCTGTCGACATTCCTCTACACTTCGTTCCGCAAGGAAGGGTGGCTGTCTCGACACAGGGGTTTTTCTGACATTTGGCCCCATGTGGACAGTCCAAATGTCAGAAAAGCATCTCCTGACACATCAGTCAGCAAAAGATATGCAAATACATTGCCAACAGTTCTCAACAATTTAGACATAGCCTCAGAGCTTCACGAGCAGAGGTCACAGCCAAGAGTTGGATGGCAGTGGATGGTGACTGATGATCAGGATGGTGGTGCTGGGGAGGTGCAACGAGCAGCCAATAGGTTAGCAATGGAGAGCAGTGAGTAGGCAGACACTATGCAACCATTGGAGCAAGTGGGATGCCTCTTTTACCTCTCTTCACCCAGGGTGGGAAGTAAACTCTGTGGATGTGTCTCTGAACTCTGGGTCTGCACTGATAAAGTGCAACAACTATGAGTTGGGTTCAGAGAACAGCTGGGTGTTAGAAGGGGATTTTGGGTTGCTGGACTTAAGAACCTGAGAGGAAAGGACACTGCTGAACCTACTTGGGGTGGGTCTTTTACATACGATTTGTGTTTGCATTTTTCCCAAATTAATGCCAAGTTACTTCCCTCCTTTTAAGTGTATTTTCTACATACAGACTGTGTGAAAGAAGTATTGCACCTAAGAGGCACCCAAGGGGTGGTGTGTGAATTTCCTAGGTTACTGGGTAGGAGGTGAAGCTGGTTCAGTGTTGGATCAAGAGAAAAACCCGCAGATACTGAACCTCGCCTGACTGCTGCTGGTTCCACCTCGCAGAAGAGTTACATGTGAATAGCCCCATAATTTCAAATTATTGGACTATGTCATGAGTGTCAAACACTCTTTAGAAATTCCCCTGGAAGTAAAGGACTGCAGCCTTGTCCCTAAAGCTAAGGATTACAGAGGTTCATCAATTTATTTTGAAGAAATAGTACTTAAATTGCATATAACCAATTGGCCATGAAACATTATCTCAAGCAGAATCTATCATTTTGTCATAGAAGAAGATTTTTAGATGCCATTCAAGTTAAACATATTTTGAGCTCAGCGTTTTAAATGCAGCTGTCAAACTAAATTTAATGTGGAAAGGACCCAGTTTTAAAGTTATCTAGTACCACTTAACACCTTTTGTTTGGAAAAGGAAAATCTTTTTCTCTCTGCTTGATTCAAAACTGCAATTTTAACACCCACCCTTTGAATTTGGTCCACTAATCTTTTCTTCCTATGTTTGCACTGGTGTTATTATTGTAGCCATTTCAAAGTGTGGGCTCCTGGCTTTTTGTACTGAGTTTCCCCTCCACAATTACTGTGAATTGCTGTCTCTAGAAAATTGCTTGCACAAGTGAAAATACCAGCCTTTCAGAAATCAAGATTAAAAGAAGAGAGAGAGACTGTTGTACTTGTCATCTCTGGAGACTCTAATAAGGAGCTTCATAAGAGATAAGGCAGTCTCCAATTTCCTTATACAGGAAACAGATTTATAATGAATGCATCTTAATTTCACATTCTTTTAATCTGTCACATAACAAACAATGTGTCTGTGTTAGTAAAAACTGCTTTGACAATCCCTCTGAATCCAAATTTTATAACTCCTAATTGGAGTTACACATTGAAGTTGGGAGCACTGACAACTTATAGTGGAAGTTGTTCAGCAAGTCATGGGATCATTATATGCACATGAAGGCCCATAAATGAGCACAAGAAGATTTAGACTCCAATCCTAGAACTCTTTTTAGGTGGATGGAGCACATCAGAAGCACTAGTCTTGGGGAAAGTCTGCAATTGTTGCCTTTGGAGCCACAGCAAAATTGCAGAACTACTCTAGGACAGAACCCCAGAACCCCACAATTAACAGAGACCCTCAAGGGTGCAGGGATTCAACTACCCAGTCAACTGTAGGACAAAGGCCATATAGCATGCAAGGCAATGCCAAGTTACATACCCCTAATGCATTTATTCACATAATTGCATTACATTCTGCACTGATTTTCTTTTGATTATTATATGTCTTTACATTATCACACATTACTTCAGATAGACTTTATTACTATGATACTTATATTCCTGGGAAGCAATGTGGTACAGTGGACAGAACACTGGAACAGGGACTCAGTAAAACTGGTTTCTATTCCTGGTTCTGCTGTTGGCCTGTTGGGTGACCTTGGGCTACTCACTCCATTTTTTTGTGCCTTAGTTTCTTCATCTGTAAAATAAGGATAATGCTGTTCACTTCCCTCTGATATCTGCTGATGAAAATTACTATGTAAGAAGTAGGTATCCAAGATATCCATAGACAAGATATACAAACCCTCACTTGCCATTGAATGAAAAAATGTATGAAACCAGACATCTTTGCTGCATTCTGTTTCTTTTTGTCTTGTAGCCAGTTCCCTTAAAAATCTTCAGAGGAAAATAGGATTGTGATTCCTCCTTACAACAAAAAATAATCCTGTATTTCAAAATTTAACCTCTCTTCTTCCGAGATTTTAGTTTGAAGATCTACCCAAAAATTTAGGTATTCCCCACACTGCTGCATCTGTAGAATTTCAGGTAGCAACGAAACATTAAGCTTAGTTTTACCTTACCTCCTGTCACTCTGCAATCAACAAGTAAATACACTCCAATTTAGAGTTAGAGAGGTCAAGTATACCATGATATACTGTACAGTAAAAGTTATTTTATCTAGCATGGGAGGGGTGGGGGTGGAGAATATAAGGGGTGGTGGTGTTCAGTGAAAAATGCTGGTTAACTAAGAGAGCGTTTGGGTATGGAAGAGGGTTGGGGGCAGGAGTAAACTCAGGGGGCCAAATCTAGGGAGTACTCACCTTGGGCAGATCTCCGAAAGCAGCAACCTGTCCCTGCTGCTCCTAGGCAGAGGCACAGCAGGCAGGCCTGCATTTTTTCCCCATCCTGTCCTGAGAGCAGTATCTTTTACTCCCATTGGCTAGGAATTATAGCCAATGGGAACTGTGTGGGCAACTCTTGCAGGTGGAGGCAGTGCACAGATGATCTTGCCGGGAGCCGCCCAAGGTGAGCAACCCCTTGGACGTGGCACCCCAAGTTCCTTCCTGTTACTCAACTATGTGCCTTGAACCCCTCCCACACTCCAAACACCTAATGACCATTCATTCCTTCATCTAAGAGCACCAGGGACATGTCACTGCTTCCAGGAAATCAGCTAGCAAGCCTGCCAGCCCTGTGCCAACTGGACTATGAATGAGACTTTCTACAAAGATTAGAAAATGCTGGTTTATAAATCTCTCTGGCTAAGTAAAGGTCTGAATAACATAGCCTTTAGTGTATATGCTAACTGCTTCTAACCAAAGTAATCAAAGGAACTATGAGAATGCCACAATACATGGTACAATATAGTACAAGCTGTATAAGTATGCTATATTAGAATATACTACAGTACTTAACATTAAGAAAATTATTGTTTAATTAACAAATTTAACATGACCTGTGGAATAGAAATGAGTCAGAACAATTTAAGTCCAAATTTACTCGTACCCAATAGCTAATGAACATATTGAATGAGACTATAAAGCTATCTGTCTCTGCAACACAATCAGATGTTACAACTTAAATGTAAAATACCTTTCCTTCTTCCTTTGCCCCCTCCAGCAGAATTTTTGGTATCCAATAAAATGCATAACTTGAATGCACTGAAGATAGTTCATATATGCTGAGAAGTAACTGGCTACAAATCTCTCCCCACACACACATTTTGGAATGCACGAAAAATTATTAATGTCTGTGCTATTCATACTCTTGAAGTGAGAATTGAACAAGGCAAAAAGAGTAAGGTCATCTACAAAAAAAAAGAGCAGAAGTTCCTAATGTAATACCAGACAATTAATATTAAAAGAGGTATTCAGAACAATGAGCCAGAGGCACTTCTTGTGCTCAAATATTGGGCCTTTAAGTGGTATGGTGCATGGCTGTTATTCATCAGTACAGTTGGTTTTGGCAAACATCGGCAATTTGCATTGTAAAATTTTTGCTGTGGGACTGAAAAAATTGTGAAATTTCTCTGTCTCTCTCTCACCCACACACCCGTCTTAAAAACCATGAAAATATTTTCAAATGTTGTTAAACCCTTCAAATCTGCCAAATTATCTACTTTTATTGGCTTTTACAAATCTCATTTAAAGTTAACAAATGAAGCTATGTAAAGCTAGGTCTTGAGGTTCAGCTGATCTTCACAAAATGCAGGTCAGAGTGTGTGGGCAAAGGTGGCTTTAATTTCTGCTGCATCTCTGGGCAGCACAGGTCCCTCAATGCCAACTAAGAAGAACCATAACTCACAGCACTTGCAAACGATACAGTGTCTAAAACTGCAGATAAGGATGGGTGTAATAGAGATTTGTCCTGTTCACAACTCCTCTGCCATCACCAGACCCTCTCATCTCTTTTACATCTGAAAGCAGATCAATGACAACAGATGACACAGATAATTTCCCTGGGCAAATTAAGCCAGTTACATGCCAGCCGCATGACACAAAGTTAATTCATTTTAGCAGAGAATACCTCCTTTAGGAGTTGTGTAACATTTCACAGTGTTTCACAAATAGTAACAAATGAGACCCTTGAAATGGGTATATAGTACCTCAATTTTACGGATAAGGAAACAGACATTAAGGACTGGATTCTCCACCATGCATGAAAAAATCTTGGAAATAGTAGCTGGGAGCTGATGGTAACTCCCTGATACTCATCTACTGGGGAGCAGCTTGAACTGAAGACAGGCATGAAGTCCCACATCAGTTAAGAATGGGAGACAGAGGACCCATGCTCTGCCATCCACTCTTCATAATACTCTGTCCTACCCCTCAACACATAACCAGCAACAGGAGGTGGGGTTCCATTGAGGTGAGCAGGTGGAGCCATCTCCATCAAGGTGAAATCTGCACCACAAATCTTTGGTCACTTAGTAAACTGTAGAGCCCAGACCCAAAAAGACCAAATACAGTTATGGCCTCAGAAAATCTCACTTTGCTTTTCTCAAGTTTTTACTACTTTTTCTCCTCTTAGTACTGCACAGCAATGGGAGCAGCAGTTGTATGCTATTCTGGTTAATGCATCAACAAAACTGTAGTCTATGGCTATGGTTACACTGACCTGAACTGTCACCAGCCATATGAAATAGTTGGTCTCAAAAATGCAAATGGCTGCTAATTTGCATATTTGTCTGCCAGCAGAGGCTGCTGCCCCCTCCAAAAAAAGCAGTGTAAATATGGTTCTGTTGGTGAACACCCCCCTTTGTTGGCAGCTACTTATGCCTGGAAAAAATCAAGCATCAGAGGCTGCTGACAAAGGGGGTGTCGCTGGCAGAACCACGCTTACATTGTTTTCTGCTGGCAGCATCCTCTGCCAGGGAATGAATATGCAAATGGGTGGCTATTTGCATTTTGAAACCTCCCATGTGCATACTGTTGCGAGAAGCTTGGGTCAGTGTAACCAGAGCATTCTAATTCAACCCCCACTAAAATCAATGATTTTTTTCCATTGATTATAAAGGGAATTAGACACAATCCTAAATTCCAGTTGCAGAATACAGTATTTGTGAAGGAACGTAAGTGAGAAAGTACTCTGACAGACTGAAATAACAAGGTATATTTGCATACCCGTGTAAAGGAGCTTACTCACTACAGGAGTACCTTCATTGCCTCTTATAAGAATCCCTAATCCAGGATAGGACCCCTGAATTGACTCTCCTCCTCGCCCCTGTCTCCCATGCCCGCTACAGAGTTGTTGCAGATCTCCACCTTGCTGCCTTCTTCCTGGCTTTATCACACTAGCCCAGTGGGTTTCAACCAGTGTGCCACAGCACACTAGTGTGCCACAAGACCTGTCCAAGTGTGCCGTAAATTTTCATTACTTTCCCCCCTGTGGTGGCTCTTTGCAGAGCCGCTGTGAAGGGAAATGCCAACCCTTCAGGAGCTCATTGATCTGAAATGAACCTGCCCCCTTCCTGCTGTGGCAAGGCAGGGAAGGTGGGAGCCTGTTGAAGCTGGGATGTAGTTTAAATGCCATGCCCCAGCTCCAATGGGCTAGCAGGAAAGAGAGCCTGCTCTGTTGACCTGCCTCCCCTCCCTCCCCACAAGTAATCAAATGTTTCAGCGGTTATTCAATTACTCAACTTCCCATTTGATCCTTCTGTACCCTGTTGTAGGCACTACTGTGTTGCAAACCTCTCTAGTAAGACTGTAACCACAGTAAATGTAAGTAAATGTGACGTTTATAAGCAATTGATTCAGCTGAAAAAAGCGGGTGTGACGTTGAACGGTCTGTCTCATTCAAGTGTGCCATGTTACTGAAACAGTTGGGAACCACTGCCCTAGCTGCCCTGCTCTCACTGCTGGGTTTCAACTTTCATTATTTCTTATCAATCCATGGCTTCCCTCCAGGTGCAAACATGTAAGCTAAATTGCCCCTTCCTGGCCCAAATTAACACACTCAGGGATTGCATGGGATGGACACCCCATCAGAGTCAGACAGGAAAAAAATATAAACTCTCATAATTAACAAATTTGAGGTGGACATTCTTGACAGACAAAACACAAAACCTGACCATGCCATTTTTACAATGACTTCAAAGGGAAAAATATGAGACCACTTACATCAGCGTTCCAAACTCCTGGGAAGATCTGGGGTTGGAACTCAGACTGTCTGCTTCACACAGACACATTCTTCTTTACACATCTTGAGTTATTGTTAAGATCTGTTCACCTTATGTGGAAAACTTTTTCCCCTAATTTTAGTATTCAGTAAACAAATTAACACAAGATAGAAAATATTAAATAGGGTCATGTTACTTTTTTTCTACATAAAACCTCAGTTTTTAACGTACCATTTTAAGAGTGCCCTTCATGCATGCAAACTTACTGTTTCAGAGCACCCCAAATTACAATCATAATGTGCACATATTACTACTCTCATTTCTATTATTTTCGTCTTCATGCCCACACTTTTACCTATTGGGTCTTTATTAAAAAATACAGCATTTCACATCAATTGCTCCAAACTCGGATTGCCAGTCATCCAGTTTGCTACCAGAATGCCCATTTGAAAAGTGAACCTGGTGGCTCCAATCAGCACTGCTGTCAGGGAGGCTAAAAGATGGACTAGCTGTGCAGGGGGACTAAGGCAAGCTCCCTGCCTGCCCTGCTTTTGCCAAATTCCTGGAAATGGCAAGCATTTCCCTTGGGGTTCTAGGCAGCCATGCAGCCATGAGGCTCTGTGCACAATCCTTGCCCCAGCTCTTTTGCTAGGATCATAGTGCCCAAAAAAAAAAAGTCTGTGAATCACAATCATAGCACAGGGTCTTGTGTAACACACCTCTCATTTAATAGAAAAAATGGAACCAACATGTGGAGCTACCTATATATTTTTTAGCTTTTTTGTGTTAATTCCTACAATTTTAGGGGCTCCCACACTCCCAGGGATACTCATATCTTTCATTTTACTCTGCTCCCAATTATCTTTTTCATCCACCTTCACTTCTCTTTTCAGCTTGTATCATCAGTTCTTTCCTTTCTCTTGTCTCCCTAGCTCCTCCTGTACCGTGGATGTTGCCAGACCAGAGACTCCTGGGATTTAAAGATACAACCTGTAGAAGTTGGATTTCTGCAGTCTGAGCTTCTGTTGTCCAGCATCTGCATGGGTGCTCCCAGGCTGGAGCAATCATGGGAATAGCTGGACTCTGTGATCAGAAGCTCCCCCTCTGCCCTCCCAGAAGTTTCTGGAGTGCTGCAAATAGCTCAAGATCAGGGAGGGAAGCATGTGGGGAGACACACAGGAGAAGAGGCATGATGGCTGCGATGCCCCACAGCTGGGGAGTAGGACAGCAGACTTGCTGCTGGCAATGGGAACCAGAAGTGCAGCCCTGCAACGGGCAAAGGGGGCCAGAAGTACAGCTGGACAGCTGCAGGGCTCAATGTGCTCCAGCGGGGCTGCATTCCTGGACCCTGGCCACAGGGCTTCACATCCACACTGCCTCTTCCCCAAGCATCCCTACCCCTGATCCATGCTTGGTCAATGCCAGTCCCTCTGCTACCACCAGAGTGGAATGCCACAGTCATCAGCAGTAAAGAGTCCAGCATTGACCTTCCCTTTCTGACCAGACCCCAAGAGTGTTGGGCAAGGGAGGTACAACCTGCAGCAGGCTGATTAAAGTGGTTTCATCTTCTGAAATTTGTTGGCCCTCATGAAACATCTTGCAAGTCTATTGTGGCAAACATGAAAAGCAAAGGACTCCTGCCTTCTGCATATGCAGGAGTTAACTTAGTCTATATGTACCAAAGTGCTTACTTGAAATTCTAGGAAAAGGAAGGCGAACTGCACCTTTAACATGAATTAATTCAACAGTGATCACTATTGAGACAATCTTCTGATTCTAAAAGCAGTAGGAGAAAACGGACCTATTTTGTACATTTGCTTCAACAGATACCTTTGTGTTCTTCGAAGAACTGCCTTGGATCCAACAGTGCTCGAGTTTCTGTCTCAGGGGAACCATTATCCATTGAAAGGGCAAGAGAAAGGAGGAAGGATTAATTTATAACTGAACATGTTCTTTTGATTTTTATAGCAGTTTGGTGTTTAATTTTTCACTTTAGCATACATCATTCATGAATGATTGTCAAGATCTGTAAACCACTCTGATCTCAAGAGCCAGTACACAGTCTTGGAGGCCAGGAGCTGCTTGCACTGAAAGCACACACATACCCACTGCCCACTAGGACAACAATCATATGTAATGCATTTGATGAAATGCACTGAGCAGAGCTAGGCCAGATCCTGCATTGCTGCTTTCCTGAGCTTTAAACTTTAAGTGTATCACCAAATTCTGGCGTATAGTGGCACTCCTTGAGTCACTGTACAACTTACAGCTGCTCTACGAGGCAAGGTCTCATAGCAACTTTTTTGGGACACAAAATTAACACACACTATGATCCAGCTACACCTCTTCCCCCATCTCAGCCTCAATGCACTTCCTTCATTGGGGACTGCAAGATGAGCAGCCATACAACAAATTTGTAAACGTTGCCTTTGTGCTAAGGAAGGAAACCTCCCTGTGGTAGATGGATTCAGCAGAGGCTTGTGTTTCACCTACCTTGCAACCCTTTTCTACCACCAGAACAGCAAAATACATGCCGCAGCAAAGGGCTCTGTTTGCAATACTCTGTCCTCCATTCTGTACAAATAAAATTACTAGGTGATGTATCTGATCTGCACATATTTAAAGACTCTTTTCATTGTTGCTTTTAACATTTCCCTGGCATTAAAAGGCTTCAAAGTCAAACAGAAACCACCCTCTTCCCAACCAGCCATGACAGAATACATAAAACAAAAAACCCAGGAAGAAGTATGTAATAAAAAGGAGTAATTATATAATAATACAAATCAACCATAGTGCACACGTTTATAATAGAAGCATCTTATCTCTGTCTGATCCACTAATACGGTAAATCAGTCAGATAGATTATTTTTAGTGCCAAACCCCCAAACTCACTTTATGGCTACATCTACACTAGCCCCTTCCTTTCAGAATGGGTATGGTAATGAGCTACATTGGCAGATGCTAATGAGGCACTTCCGTGAATATGCAGCACCTCATTAGTATAATGCTGGGCACACTCAGTTCAAAAGTGCTGCTCTTGAATCACGTGCCACCCGTGTAGATGGGGCCTTTCAAAAGGACACCTTGGATTTTGAATGCCCCTTCTTTCTATTTAGTTTTAGGAAGAAGGGACTTTCGAAGTCCATGAGGTCCTTTCAAAAGGCCCCCATCTACACAGGCGGCGCACGAATCAAAAGCGGCACTTCAAACTGTGCGAGGCACTGCATATTCATGGCAGCACCTCATTAGCATGGGCTGATGTGGCTCATTACCATGCCCCTTCCGAAAGGAAGGGGCTAGTGTAGACACGGCCTATATTTCACAATCCAAGGAAGTACATAAAGCCTGTCCAAATCTGCTTGTATAAATCCATATGATCACCTAAACTCCCATCATACAGTATGGACTGAAAATGTGAGACAGGAAAGATGGCATTTGAACCCTGCTTGTTGACACAGAAGCAAAAGATTAGTTTTTAACAGTTTTAGAGGAACCCAAAAACACAGAGGCCCATTGGTAGTTCACTAGGTTACATCACCAGCTCTACATACTCACTGCATCTAGCAAATGTTTATCTTAATCTGTATCTAAAAAATGCAGGATAACACTGGAAAACTAGTAACTTACTGATCCATAACATTATTGAATGAAGTATGCCCAAGAAGGCGAACAGAAATGCTGGGCCACCCTGGGCAGAGTAGGGAGAAGCAGGTTACATGCCCCAGAAAGGGTCTCAGGTGGAATGGGCAGGGCCGAGCACAGGCAGCCCTCGGCACCACCCACACAATCTCCAACAAGCCCTTAGGCACCCATAGTGTACCATGTGGAGTTCCAGCAGTGATTTAAAGAATCTGGGGCTCTGGACACTGTCCCTTTTGCCTTCCCTCCTAGTTGGCAGGTCTGTGTATGCACAGTCTTTGTATAAACTATATGTACTGGACTAGAATTATTATTTTAAATATGTTTGGCATGTAACACAAGCAAAATCTGCTTCAGACAAAGAAATGGGGTTTTACCTCAGTTTACAAATAAGCAATAAATGGGGCCATCAAACTAAGATATGGAGAAGGAGACAGCATGGCATCTCCAGCTCCAGTAGGGGAGAGAAGCTTGGCCTGGGTTTTACTTTTCAAAGAATGTACAGCAAAGGTTTATTGGTCCCAAGGATATGAGCTGAACGGCATGTGGCATGCAAATGACTCAGCAGATTGTATATTCTATTACTGTCTTATAAAAGTATATAGAGTGAGGTTGTGCATGAAAGCCAACCATACACAAGTTATTATTATTATTGTGAGCTGGGTGTATTAACACAACAAAGAATTATGCACACCCATTAAAATTAAGCTTTTCAGTTTGTGACCAAACAAGGAAGAAAAGACTTCTCCCGAGAGGAGAGAAGGCAGATATTGACCTGTCTCCCATAAAATTAAGGAAGGTGTGACTAGAGACAATGGACTCTCCATTTACCCGGAAATCAGCAAGGGTCTGGCAAGACCACAAGAAGGGGAAAACAGCATGAGGTCATTCTACCTCTTGAAACAAGTACATCGAACTTTGAAAGACAGAAACAAAGACAGAAGCCATCTCTGACATCCATCACTAACTTGGCACAAGGAAAGAGCTCTTGCAAGGCAGAAAGATGAGTGCCTTCAACCAAGAACTTCAATTTCAGTTGTATTTCAATTTAACAGCAATTTGGTCTGAACAGTAGTAAAATTATCTTCTCATCTGCTACCAATTTTCTTTCCATTTCCTAAGCATGGTATACTTAAAGTACTGGTTGTTCCAGAGCTCTTACAGAAGGCTTACCATAGTAGAAAGGAGATCACAAAGAAAAGAAAAAAAACTTATTTTGAAATGCAAAAGGTACTGGTCAGCGTACATGCAAATTGATGCGACTGATAAAATCCCGTACTCAGGTTATATGCATTACCCACATGCTCAGTATTGAATATTTAGAATGCACTTTTGACATTTTTGTGTGAGATGTGTGCTTTGATCCTAATTGCATTTTGAATCCATGATCCCATCAAGACAAGTGAAGTGGTATTTGAATTACCAAACATTTTAAATATATATTTTTAGAGGTGTGATTGAAGTATTGTTGATTAACATTTCCCTCACATTTCTTTAATTAAGAACAATTCCACACCCATCTCTTTATACCTGAATTTGTTTAGCATAAGAAACAGCACCAGAACACGTCTTCATTGTTTTTCTTGCAGCATAGGCAACTAACTTCGATAGATGCTGCACGTAAAATTTGATCTGTAAAATCCACATACAGGTAGTGGTGTAGGTAGTGGTTCTGTTATGTTCAGCATTATCTTCATGGCAGAGCTAGCCCTGATCATCGGTGCACAGGTCTGAGCTCCTAAGTTAGCACACCCCCGGTGTAAACATCTCCACTGCAAGGCTCTACCCACTTTAGAGTATGCTCACTCTGCAGTCACCCATCAGGGTCTAGGGATTTATCAGATGATTCTTTGTTTTGAGGAGCTCTACACTAATTTCTCAGTCCAACAATTTCCATGACCTTCAGAAGGAACTGTGGAAAAGCACAGAGGACTACCAGTGCTCAAACCCTCACTGCAAAGCAAGTGGCTTCCAGTCCAAAGTAAAGCAAAGCTGAAGCTCTTGCCAGGTAAAGCACCTCCAAATCTGAGTAAAATATTTGTGCATATGGATGATAGGATGGGGTAACGGGTAAGCTAGGGTAAGAAACTAGGTTAACTGTACAGTGAAGCAAACCAGCAGAAATATACCACTTTAAGGACTAACAAAATGAAGATACCCTTAGGGCTTGTCTACATTGTGCTGCAGTGGAGACTACAGGGGTATGAATTGCAGAGGGCCCCTAAGTGTTGCATACTCAGTGCTCGGTGGATGCTGCTGAAGTGAACTTAATGGCGCTTATGCTGTATGAACACAGACCTATTTGGAAGTCCCATCTACAGTGCATACCTCTGTAGCACACAGAATGGAACAGAACAGGCATAGGATTCAATTCAAACCCTTCAGCATTCAGAGAGCTAACGGGGCCAAGACTGTACTGGTGAGTGATTTCAATTCATCTAGAAAGAGCAACATTTCAATGCATTTTTATTCTGCTCTGTGAGTGTTGTAATATATTTTTGATTAATTTATTAAATCATCATAATATTCGGATCAGTTTTCAGGGAACACCAAGTGGGGAAAGAAGCAGTTAAGGAGGGTTGGTCCCATGCAGGTGCATAATGTGTGGGAAAATGGTTCATGAGTGGACCACAAATGAAATACAATTAAAGTTTTAATACTCTATGCCAAAGAGGGAATGTATTTGCTCATTTTCTGGTACAAGCGCTAACATGCATATGTTTAGAATTATGACCTCACATCTAGCAGTAAGACTTTCACTCAGCACTTTTAGCCACTTAAGTAATCCTTGGGGACAATCTTTTTATGATTTGTCCATTCAGAGATGCTGATATTTGTGAAATGCTACACTTTGGCTAACTGTCAAGGGGCCATATCCTCTCCGTGCGCAAAGTTATCTCTTCTGAAATGACATTTACTCTGAAGTGAGCACATTTAAGCCGTCTGCTTTTAGGGATAAAGGGATCTTTCAAGAGTTCTAGGCAACCTAAATGGGCAGAAACTTTATGGTGAATGAATAGAAGGAAAAGAACCATAATTACGCCATTCTTGCTCTTCACTCAGGATGACTGACTCAAAGTAATATTAATGAAGGTGAAGTATTTTGCATACAGCAACTATCCTAGAAATATTTTTTGTTTATTTTAAAAAGTAGGAACCAACACCCAGTCTAAGTGACTGAGCAGGATACTAGGGAAATTCAAGGAAACAGGGAAGAAATCCTGCTCCCAGATCCTACAATGGTGGTAGCATTCCTCTTTGTTTGGTACTGCATCCTTAAGAAATCAGCTTCAGTCCTCATGTCCCTCAGACATCTCCTATTCAAGGGGAGTAGGGAGGATCTATATAGCTCCCTGATCCAAGCATACTGAAAGAAAGCCAGGGAACCACTGTAGAACAGTTCTCTGTGTATTTAAGGAGAACAGTCTGGCCTCACACCCTTCCCCTAATTCATGCATCTCTGAGCAGCGCAGCCAAACTGGTTCCACTGCCACGGCAGTAACAACAGAATTTCCACCATCATCATCATCATCATTTCATCAGTGTTGAACTTTGTGCTGTAAAGAACCCAGCTCTTCTGAGTGTTGATTTGAAAAGGTTTTTGATTAAAAACTGAACTACACAACCTACCAGAGAAGGCAGTGATTTTATATCAGTGATGTGTGTCAAGGAATCTGTAATCCTTGTATTATGGAATCAACTCCCCCTGAACTGCATTCATCACACTAACTTTAGCCACAGAGCTGAAATTAAAATAAAATCTAAATTAGCAAGATCAGAATTTTATTAAAACTTATAAAACTTCTGGTTTCCAAGTCTCTGGACAGGTTACTGGCTATTACTATGCAAAAAGGCATACCTCACAGGAGCACATCATATTTAAATACATCATCATAATATTACAGTAAACCTCCCTCCCACCACAATTCTACTACTAACCTTCAAAAGACTAGACATATACTCTAAAGATATATCTAGACTAGAGGGTTTTGTCAACAAAACCACCATCTGGTCAACAAAACCCAAGGAGTGTCCAGATTCCCAAGGACGTTCCGTCGACAGAACGCAGCACTCTTGTCAACACCCGTACCCCGCTCACCACAAGGAAGAACACCTCAGTTGAAAGAGATCTGTCGATAAAAAGCCAGTTTGGACATTCTGGGGGCTCTTCCATCAACAGAAAGGGCTTCCAAGACACCAGTCAACCCTGTCTGTTGTGTTTCTGGTTGGCTGGACAGTCCGGCTGTGCTCGTCAGCAGAGTGGATTGCTCTTTTGATCTACTTTGGCAGTCTGGCTGAAATCTCTCAACAGAAGTTTTGTTGGAAGGTATCTTTCCACAAAACTTCTGCCAGCAAATCTGTCCGGTCTGGACATAGCCTAAATTTAAAGGAATATATTTACTACAATTAAGTGGAACAAGACTGCTGTTATTAAACAGAATGGCAGACTGCAGCTTCTTTACGCTTTTAAAATATACAGTAATACACATTCTTTTTTTAGAAGCAAATAAGACTGCATAGATAGAATCCACAAGGGGATGCTGTTTTGTTTTTTCAAAAGTACAGGGTAAAACAGACCAATCCTAGAGCAGAACGTCAAACTTTCCAAAGTAGTCTTGGAATGTATTAACCTTAACAGTAGATAAATATCTCTTTCAAAACCATTGTCTGTCATACCTAAAAATATAATGTGCTGCAGCTAAGCTAAAAGGTGTAAATTACACCTGAAAAACACTCCATACTAAATATATATTATACTCTAAAATAAGTTCTACAACTGCTATTCCTTTTTCAAAACTGATTCATTTTGTTTCAGGAGTTTACTCTTTCTCTTTTTAAATGTCAGCATTCTAACTGATGTGACTTTGTAAATGGAAAAAGGAAGAAGACAGGCATGGTTCAGGTCCCACTGGCAGGAAGGGTAGTCTGGCTAAAGACTCAAATAGAAGCAGCATCAGGCCCATGGTCTGCATCCCGTTGCCCATAAGAACCTCTACCCTTTTAATAGCTCCATATGGTGACATGGCTTCAATTTCCTTTTTTTCCCCACTGTTGCCAAACCATATTTTTGTCATACATTTAATTCATTCAAGAATCTAAAGATGATAAAAAGATGTAATCTACATAGACAGACAGTAAAAACAGGATTAAAATACATGGGGTTGAGCCAAGCATTTACACTGAAGCCCTTTTCTCCATATTTACCATACCATCTAGCATGCAAATCTACCCTCATTTCTTTCTTTGTTATTTTCCCCTTCTTAATGTCAGCATCCCTCATTAAGCATCACTTTAAAAAAATTATCAGAAAGCTTCCTCAACTAATTCTACTGGATAAATGGTACAATGCATTCACAAACACACCCACGCCCCAAAGAGATCCATAAAAAGCAATGTCTAAAGCAGATGATAGAGTTAATTCATATAAAAAATAATTTACTTATCTGATTATCATATTGTTGTACCTGCTAAAATCACTAGATGTCTGGGAGTCTAAAATGGCTAATGTTTGTTGTTGGCAATAATTCTGATCAAGGGATAACTGTGGAATTTATCACTATAATTTCGTTCTCTGTGCTTTTGCCTCCTCTCCATTTTGGAGATCAGTTGCCACTTGATATTAATTATGCTGTAAACTCATTTATCAAGGTCTCTAGTTAATCTGTCATTTTTTTCCTGTATATTTTAAAGTATTCTCCCAAAATGATTCAATTTCTAGTCTCCAGTAAGCAAGATCTAATTCCCGTGGGAAGACGATTCTGTACAGCCATTCTGTAGTAAAATGGCTGAAATTCATTGGTAATATAACAACAGATCTTGTAAACTTTCAAACTTATTTTTTGAGTAGTGGTGGGTGAACACCAAATAGTGTGTATACTGTGTTCACATAAGCAACAAAATGACAAAACAACCACTTGAATCTGCTAAACTGGGCAAAAACAGGATGTTCCAACAAGTTTCTAATGCTGCAAGAACAGCCTGTATGCTGGAACTCTTCACTTTAAGACAGTCCCTCAAGTGCAAAAAACTTTTTTGTTTTCCCAGGGTCAGTGATTTTCAAAAGAAGGTTCAGATCAGTTAACCCATGCCTATAGCTTGAAATGGAAGAGGATAAAAAGGATTGCTTTGATTAAAAGTATTTTTGGAAGGTGACATTTAATATCTGTAATTAACAACATGCTGTTGGGCTATGTCTAGACTAGAACAACCTGTTGAACTTTCTGTTGTAAGATATCTTCTCACAAAACATCTTTCATCAGAGAGCAGACAGACAGCAAACAGGAACGAAAAAGTGATCCATTCTGTTGACAGAGAACAGCCATACTGCCCGGCTTCTCTCTTGACAGAACAGCCCCCAGAATGCCATCAGACAGGGTCACATGGCCGGCAATCCCTTCCAGAAGCCCCAGTGAGACCCACCCTTAAAGCCCCCCTCTCCTACTGACGCTCATTCCCTGCCCATATTGAGGCAAACCTACCTCCACAAGGTACAGCACAGCTGCTACAGCAGGGCTTCGATGCTTGCCAAGAGACAAAGGGTGCGTCTACACTAGCCGGCTACTTCAAAGTAGCTGGCACAATGTCGAAATAGTATGCGTTGCATCTACACGTGCCGTGAGCAATTTCGGTGTTGACATCGACGTTAGGCGGCAAGATGTCGAAATTGCTATTCTTATCCGAAGATGGGAATATCGCCCTACTTCGACGTTGAATGTCGAAGTAGGCCATGTGTAGACAATCCGCGTCCCGCTATGTCGAAATAGCGGGGTCCTCCATGGTGGACATCAGCTGAGGGGTTGAGAGACGCTCTGTCCAGCCCCTGCAGGCCTCTATGGTCGCCACGTGCAGCAGCCCTTAGCCCAGGGCTTCTGGCTGCTGCTGCTGTTGCAGCTGGGGGTCCATGATGTGTGCATGGGGTCTGCAACTGGTTGTCAGCTCTGTGGATCTCGCGCTGTGCAGGCCGAGTGTGTCTGGAAAAAATCAGGCATGTGAGGCTGCCAACAAAGCGGGGTGGGTTTCCGCAGGCAGAACCACGTTAACACAGCTTTTTTTGTGCAAGCAGCAGTTTGCGCCGGTGAGTGAACATGCAAATGAGTGCCCATTTGCACTTTGGAGTCTGCCCATTTGCATGCTGCTGCTGGTGGTTCACATTAGTGTAACCTTAGCTTCCCTGTCTGAGAGCTACATTCTTCCTGTTTGAAGCTCTCCTTTTGAAGTTGCAACTGTAGAAATTATCTTTTTATACTTTATTTCCTAAAAAGTCTTGTGTAGTGTTGTTGGCTCAGAATGAATACCCAAGTTGCTCAGATGAAAGAGTAACATACAACCTGTAAAACAAAGGAATTCTTCCAGATGAAAGACACTATGTCAACAGAAGGTAGTACTGTAGCTGTAGGTATGATGCACAGCTCATCACGTTTGAGAAATGTAACTAACCTGTTACCTTTCTATTCTACACATCAAATGATAGCTAGTTAATCAACTCATTACATACAATACTATTGTATTTATTAAATTATAAAATAAAGGGTCTTTTAAAATAAAAGCTAATGGCACACTGGTTATTAACATAATTGTGAAATGTATGTGTTAACACTATACAAGGAAATACTCCATAGCAACCACCAGCCATACCACAGTAATACTAATCCTGGAACAAACCCCATTGCCAACTTGGTCCACTTATTTATTCTGGAGATACCATCACTGGACCTAACCACATTAATTACAAAATCAAGGGCTCATTCTCCTTTACCTCAACCAACGTTATATATGCCATCATATGCCAGCAATGCCCTTCTGCTCTGTACATCAGACAAACTGGACAAACACTTGGCCAAAGGATGAATGGGCACAGAGCAGACATTAGGAATCAGAATAAATATAAACCTGTCAGTGAGCATTTCAATGGAGTGGGCCATTCTGTTAAAGACCGAAAATACGCATCCTACAACTGAGAGACTTTAATAGCAGATTACAAAGGGAGATGTTTCAACTGGAGTTCATACTCAAATTCGATACATTAAAACTTGACCTCAACAGAGATAGCAATTACCTCATGCATTACAGGGACTGTTTCCCCTCCTTTGATATTCATAATGATCTCAGGCAGGACATTTAATATCTTGTACCCTTCACCACTCCCCTTCAGTTCTCTGTACCTGATTTGTCAGTTTTTATTTCAATTTTTTTCAACCTCTGTGTTATATAACTGTTGGTCTGTACTGCAAATGGCATATCTCCAGATATGAAGTAGGTCTGCCCCACAAAAGCTCATCACCTAATAAATTATTTTGCTAGTCTTTAAAGTGCTACGTGACTGCTAGTTTGTTTTGTTAGAATATAGACTAACACGGCTACCTCTCTGTTCTTGTACGAGGAATTATGGGTACCCGATATTATGCTTTAAAATGTGTAACAAAGATAATTAAGAATGGCAGACCAGGGAGTGCTCACAAACAGTCTTCTGTCCAGACAGGAGGGAAGGCAATTGTATATCTTGCTCCAATGAAATTAAGGCAGATCTGACCACAAATACTAAAAGACATATTTACATACAAATCAGGAACAGGATGGGAAGTCAACAGGAAGGGAAGAAGAGCATGAGATCCTACTGTACGTATCTGTGGACAAAACAGTGAGCTTTGGAAGATAAGGAGAAAGAAGAAGCCACCTTGCCAGCCATCACTAGCCAGACACAAGAGAACAGAGCTAAGGCAAGCTGAAAAAGATGGGCCCTTCACCGAAGAGGGCTTAAGTCTCTAGGAACCTAGCATAGGTGAGTAATTCACTTAAGCAAAGATCTCTCACCCAGAAGAAGAAAGAAACCAACATTTTTCACTTCACTTGAAGCCCTTGATTGCGAGAAAGTGAGCAATCACTGGAAAGAAAATGATTTATAGGAAATCTACCTTGAACCAAGGCAGTAGTATTTTAAGTGAAGTTTTAGACACTAGAAAGTGTGTTCTATTTTTATTTGCCTGTTTTATCTCTAGTACTTGAACTCATTGAAAACCCCTCCCTTTTTATTAATAAATTTATTTTACTTTCCTTCTAAATCAGTGCAGTACTGTATTTGTCTTGAAAAGCCTATTAATGCTGCTATGCATTTGTCTCTCAAAGGAGCAAGACCTTATTACTCCTGGCAAGGTTCCAGGAGAGAGTTTGGTATTCCAAGGTACATGATATTGGGAAGATTTGGGACTGGCAGTAGTTATCAAAGCTGTTAGAGACCTGTAGATGGCTGCAGTGTTGTAAACAGGGTGCTGGAGTCAAAGTTTCAGAACCAGAATTGCACAAAACAGATACCTAAAACATGCTTGTACAGTGGCTGGAAACATCCAGATAGGGATTTACCGCAGCAGAGCCTTTTCAGGCACTTGTAATCAGAGGTGGAGAAAGTACCCAAAAAGTTACTTGAGTAAAAGCAAAATGCAATCTAGATTCACACATGTATGTGCGCATGCATGCATATGTGTGTACTTTATTCAAGTAGTCTTCCAGAGGGACACTGGTAACTTGTATTTAAGTACATCTCTCCTCACTCCAAAGCTGCTGCACTTTTACTCAAGAAACTTTTTGCAAACTCTCATAGAAATGCACCCCAAAACATGACAACAGGGTATTCAATCCCCATACCTTAGGCCACCAGCTGAACACTGAAGGGATAAGGAAGGAATGTTACCCCCCCCAGCCCATGTCTATTTCTCCACCTTCATCTGCAGTATCAGGCATAAGAAACTGAGTGGACAAATCTGGATGAAATAAATAGCAAAAGAAACAGGTTTTAGAGGGGTACTGTTGTAGCTAAAGCATCTTGAGTGTGCAGCAGGGAATACCCACCAGGTGGGCTATGGGGAGATGGAGTAGAGACACCAGGAGCATCTGATCACAGGTAAAAGGCTTCGACTGATTTTATTAACAAATGAACAATACGACAACACAATCAGACGTCAAGAAGCATTCACATACTGCAGAGGCCAGATACCAGGCTTGATGGACCACTAATCCAATCTAGTCTGACATATCCTGTATTTCCACCATATGTTCCTGAAGTGCTTCCACACTAGAATGAGCCTATTCAGCTCATTCATCTATAACTAGGATAAAGTTTCTTCCACCAGGTTTTCATCTTTTTCAAATAACTCAGGCAAATTCACTCAAAAACCCTCCTCCTGTCAAATAACCAAAAATAAAAATAGATGGAAAAGGGATCCCAACAATAGTGTCTTAATGTTGGAATGGGTTGCTTAAATCAACTTCTGCAAAGTAACAAACCAATCAGTCTCAAAATAATCTACAGAAATCATATAAGGGAGCTTTGGATGCAAGAGCACATAGCCCTGAGAGGACAGGGGACCTGGCAGCACAGCTAATAAATGTAATTATAACGATAAAAGCTTATAAATGGCTTCTTTCTACACTGTCACTCACAGCCCAACCTACTATCGCTCACTCCTGCTATACACAATGACCTTTGTCACGCTTGAGAAAACAGCATCCCACAGCGATTTGAGTCTTACTGAGTGGCCAGATGGGGTGGTTTTGCTTCATTATTTGTTTCTGTGAAGTGGAAATGCCAACAGAAAGATTCATTACTGTCAAGACCATCTTTGCAAACCCCCTCTGATTTATTAGGGCATAAACTGCTGTACTGGCTTTAATGAGACATAAATGTTCTGTAAGGCCCGTGAACTCAAGAAGGAAATACACTGCCATCAAGAGGCTATGTGCCTAATTTATTAACAGTCTGTGCCAGTGCCATCACTGAAGAGTCATGCCAGTAGTATATACTGCTGTAGTAGTTCTGCTGGAAAAAAGTGTGAACTATATTAAATATCAAGAAATACAGTGCCCAATGACCATTTATGAAAAATGGTAACTGTAATTTTGTTCTGAAATGCTCATTAAAAAGAGACAGACAAAAATGCAATGAAACTGTTACATGTAAATTCTTTAACCTTAAAAATAACACCCTCTAAAATGGATTTAAATTAACTTTAAGGCTGCAACTCAAAAGCACAAAAGGAAAATACTGGAAAAAGAAATCTGAAATTTTGTCTCACAGCTTTAGCTATGCTACATTGTTGTTACAGGTAACAGAGAGAAAGTCCTGCTAGTCTATATACTATCAAAACAAAAAAGCAGTCAAGTAGCACTTTAAAGACTAACAAAATAATTTATTAGGTGAGCTTTCATGGGACAGACCCATACCATATGGCTATGGTCTGAAGAAGTGGGTCTGTCCCATGAAAGCTCACCTAATAAACTATTTTGTTAGTCTTTAAAGTGCTACTTGACTGCTTTTTTGTTTTGTTGTTTCAGGGATTTAAGATCAGTGTTTCCTAAACTATGTTCCGTGGAACACAGGTGTTCTGTGAACAACTTGCAGGTGTGCCACAAGCATCTAACACTTTTTTGATATTACACACTGATGGTACATATTTTCTGTCAGCAAACACAACGTTACTTCTTCATTGTTATGATGCCAGGTTAAATTGCTTCATTTAGTTTTGGGGGTTTTTTTGGTCTGACAAGAATTTCTGAAGCAAATTTTGATAAGTGTATGCATAAAAAATATTGTTTGGTTACTGTGGTCTCAAAAAGTTTAAGAAATACTGGTTTACATCACTCTATGGTGGCTCTCTCTCTCTCTCTTTTCCCCCCCTTCCAACTTGCACTTGCCTACCAGCCCAAATCCTCCTCTGTGTCTTTGGTCTGTGAGTGTACATCTGCACTGCACTGCGGTTTTGCCTACCCGCCAAGTTAGATAGGCTCATGCCAGAGGGACTCATACTAGTGCACTCAAAAGAGCTCTGTGCACATTGCAGCACTGGTGAAAAATGAGGTTAGTCACCCCAGCTCAAATAGGAATAAGGTGGGCTCAAGCTTGGTGCCAGCCTGAACCTCTGCTGGTGCAGAAATATCCACACCTCTATTTGTAACGTACTAGTACAAGCCCTGTTAGCACAAATGCGTCCATCTGAACTGGGAGTCTCACTCCCAGAAACTGTGCAGATATACCCTCAGTGTTTGACTAAATACATAAAAATTATAGCACTTCACTGTACTGGTACAGTTAAAGTGGTTTGATGCCCTTCGAATATTAGCAGTCATTCCAATAGAAGAGTGCTTAGAACAGTATACCTCATTCTCATACAGGACAGTGAATACATTATACTTGTGTAAAGACACTGGGGCTGGGTAAGACTCTGGCCAGACTGCCAACAGCCCCGGCCCAGAAGGCACCAGGGTCAGCCTAGACCAGGCAGCTGGTCTGGTCCGAGTCCTGTGGAGGCTGGCTCCAGTTGGAAACACAAGCCCTCTAAGTGTCCCCGACCCAGGATGGCTGGACTCCCTGTCACTGGACTCCAGCTAAACCTCCCCCTACTAGCCTCCAACCCAGTGTCTTTAGTCCAGTAACGTGCCCGACCACAGATGTTGCCAGACCAGAGAATGTCAGTTTTGTGACATTCAATCTGTACCACAATTGCCTCACTAACTAACCAAAATAGTTTTTCCAGTACAAATTTCAAGTGAAGACAAGATCTCAGTCCATTTCTCAATTATTTTAACTAGTTTGGGTGTTCTGAACAAGGGCTATTCTGAGCCACTAGGGATATAATTACACTGCAATAAATTACTTGCACCACGGCCACAGCTCTCCTGAGTCAACTGACATAGGCTCATGGGATAAGGGCTGTAAGGCAAAGACTTGCAGGGCTGGTGTTTATGCTGTAGCTGGAGCCCAGATACTGCCTCCCCTCCCACCACCCTTGTGAAGAGTTTGGGATACAGTCTGTACAAGAACATTTGCATTCTGTGAGCCTGAGTCATGTGATGCATGTCAGCCACAGGTGTTTAACGCTGTGTAGATATACCCTAAAGCTACGCACTCTAGCTTTGTCTCTTAAAGGCTGCGTCTACACGTGCACGCTACTTCGAAGTAGCGGCGCCAACTTCGAAATAGCGCCCGTCACAGCTACACATGCTGGGTGCTATTTCAAAGTTGAAATCAACGTTAGGCGGCGAGACGTCGAAGTTGCTAACCCCATGAGGGGACGGGAATAGCGCCCTACTTCGAAGTTGAACGTCGAAGTAGGGCACGTGTAGACGATCCGCGTCCCGCAACATCGAAATAGCGGGGTCCGCCATGGCAGCCATCAGCTGAGGGGTTGAGAGATGCTCTTGCTCCAGACCCTGCAGGGCTCTATGGTCACCATGTGCAGCAGCCCTTAGCCTAGGGCTTCTGGCTGCTGCTGCTGCAGGTGGGGATCCATGCTGCATGCACAGGGTCTGCAACCAGTTGTCAGCTCTGTGGATCTTGTGTTGTTTAGTGCAACTGTGTCTGGGAGGGGTCCTTTAAGGGAGCGACTTGCTGTTGAGTCCGCCCTGTGACCCTGTCTGCAGCTGTTCCTGGCACCCTTATTTCGATGTGTGCTACTTTGGCGTGCAGACGTTCCCTCGCAGCACCTATTTCGATGTGGTGCTGTCCAACGTCGAAGTTGAACGTCGACGTTGCCAGCCCTGGCGGACGTGTAGACGTTATTCATCGAAATAGACTATTTCGATGTCGCTACATCGAAATAAGCTATTTCGATGTAATGTGCACGTGTAGACGTAGCCAAAGACTCTGAAGTGTATAAACTGTTAAGCAACTATTACAAAGGACTGTCACTTTCCTTCTTTAGGTGAATAGGCACTGCTTTCTGGACAGAACACAAAGGTGAAATATCCATCCCATTTATGCTACACCAGTGACAAGTACAGATACAATACGAATAATCACAGAACACCCCAATATTTGTCACAGCTATGTACCGCCACAAATATACAGCAAAACTAAAAACAGAGGGCCAAAATTTCTGCAGTGCCTTATGCCATTAGTTCAGGAACTAAGTGTGTTCAATTTCCCTGTCAAAACAAAATATACAATTTCCCTGTCAAAAAACAGTAGAGCTAGCTAGAGGACAGCTAGTTCCATCGACTTCTTCTGCAGCTTTGGACATGCATTTAAAAAAAAAAAGATATTGCGCATGTTGTGACCTATAGCCACAACTGACTTACACACTCTACATTTGTGGAAATGAGCTGTGAAGAAAGGAAACCAATGTCAAATCTAGAGTGAATCCCCTGAACTAGTTACTCTGGATTTACATCAGTCTAAGGTAAACAAAACATGTCCCTCTATAGCATGGCCACTGTTGTGAATTTTATCACAAGTAACGTGATTTCAGCCTCCTGCTGCAGATGGTTCCATGATGATTCAAGAAGCTCTAGCCATCACGCAATTACAGAGAAGCAAAATGGAAAGCAAGTGTTTCTCCTAACAATCCCCTGTGGAAGCTACACTACAATGGAAGCTCAATAATGAGTTCCAGTCCCAGCTCTCCCACTGCCTGTGCTTAATAGTTCAGTGCTGTTCACAAACCTTATTATCAAAGTTGTGTACCTTGAGGTGTAACTATCATTCACTAATTTCACAGAGAGGAGAAATGAGAACTTAAACACGGTCACTTCAGGAAGAGCTGAAAATAGAAACCAAGTTCCTGACAAAGAAGAGCCAAATCTCACTCACTGTGACAGAGACTCTTTCAAATGAAACATGCCAAATTCAATGTCTGTGTAACTTACACTAATGCATCCTAGTGAATGCAAACATAATGCTCATCTTAATGCACTGGAAAACATCATTTACACATCTACCAAGAGACCGTGTACATAACCTTTGTACTGAAATCTTTTAAAAAATAAACTGATACTCAGATTCTGTAGCTGTCTTACACTTTTTCTAAAATTATTAGATGTCTTTGCTTACAGTGTAGACTAATAATAAACAGAATTGGTTTTCTCTTATAAAAGGGCAGATTCTAAATTTTATTTTGGAAGACTTAAAAAGAAATCTATAAATTTAAAAAAAATCAAGCTATTTTTTTCATGCAAGAATTTAAAAGTATGCATAAACCCAGACTGATTTAGCAACACTTTCCTTACTTCTGAAAAATAAACCTCTGAAAATAGCAGAAAACTTAATTAAGCAAATTAAAAGTATGAAGATATCTGCTTATGAGGGCATTGTAACTTGCCTACATCTTTAATTTAATAATCCTTTGTCCCTCAGAGATCAGCAATAATTTGTACCAGCAGAGCTCCTGTTGGCAGTCGTGAGTCTTGCAGATATTGCAGTGCTGTTAGCACTTGATTAAATATTAATGTGGGAACAAAGGCCAGGTTCTTTTGCCACTCAACAACCCATTAATAAATCACTCTAGAGGAGAAAAAAGAGGTAGCTCAAAGACAGTTGTGTTTTGTTCAGCCACTTCCTTTTGGTAACTCTAATTCTATATGCTGGTGAGAGAAAAATAGTTCATTAGGAGTTTTTTGTTTTTGTTTTTTTTTCACATGTATACATGGATTACTTTACATTGCTGTTCCCTTATGCCTATTAAGCATCTCTCATTTAAAATGTGGTGAACTTAAATATATCTGGGCTAGGTGCTATTTCATCTCTGGCTTACCGAATTAAGACGACTAAATGGTTTACCATGTAACTATGCATAGCTTATTTTATGCATTTTTACATAATTTATTATTAAAGATTACATATTCTCTTGTAACAAGAGTCCTTCAATAGTTATGAGAAGGCAAAAAAAAGTTAACTTAGAATATTTAAGTAGTTACTATTTTTCCTTCTCTGTATGACTTTACATGCACTTTTAGTGAATGTTAAAAGAAAACAAGAGAAATTTTATTGTTAAAGGCTACGTCTACACTTAGTAAAAACTCTGAAATGGCCACGCTAATGGCCGAATTGAAGAATACTAATAAGGTGCTAAAATGCATATTCAGCACCTCATTAGCATGCCAGTAGCCGCGGCACTTCAAAAGTGCTGCGGTTCGCTCCCATGCGGCTCGGCTACACTGGGGTCCTTTTCAAAAGGACAGCACCAACATCGAAATCCCCTTATTCCTATGACTTCAATAGCATCGGCAACAGGGAAGTATTACCAACCAGAGGTTCCTCTCCTACCTCCACAATCAAAACTTTTGTTAAACAAATCATAAATTTGGATTCTTTTCATTGGCCTTCTCATGTTTGTGTGCTTATAGAGCATGTTTTCAAGCTCTCCTCCACAGCCACAGGGCTAAACTAAAACCACATAAATTAATTATACTTATGATTCTTTATTACTGATCCAATAAGAGCAAACAGCTGATATGAGAATTCATTTTGAGTCCCTCCTTTCAAGAGAACTGTGAATAAGCTTGGGACAGACATACTAAAAAAATAGAGAAGATTAATTGTACTCATCTAGTGAGTTATTCTCCACCCCCACCAACAAATATAGAGCCAAACATGTTTTTCCCATTCATGTTATACTAAGATATCATTTCATAAAGGCAATCTCATATGTTTGCCTCATCTCTACTTTGTCTACCTTTTAGGGAATATTAGGACAGTCTAATTAAAACAACAGTTTGCAAAATGGAGTACAAATTGAACTTCTCGAGTCCAACACCCTTGGGACCTGACCAGTGCTGAACCAGAGGATTTGCAAGACCATGGGAGGTCACTACGATCTAGCAACATTACCAACACTTCCTCTGCTTACTGGGCTCTTAGAAGACATTTAGGCGTATATTAGAGCTATATAACAGCACAGAACACTGAGAGCCAGGATTGGTAACTGTAAATATGCTTTATGGAAACATGGGAAACTTCACCACATCCATGATAAGTGTTCATCCAGATAACTAAAATCATGGAAGACCATAGATGTTATGGGACCTGAGAGAGCTGGACTAGCAAGGTTAAAACTGTACTGTGCATCAGTCCCGCTCTCTCCAACCGGAAACTTAGCATTGTCAAACACTATTTTCACATATCTGAATGTATCACACATTTATTTTTGGTAGCCTACAGATGTGAGACATGGGTGATAACGAAGATTTGAAAAGAAGAATATTGGTGTTAGAAAGGAGTTGTTATAGAAAGATCCTGAGAATAGGATGGATGCAGAAGGTCACCAATGAGGAATTATACAGGAAGATACAGCCGAAAGAGTACCTAATGCAGAAGGTTATATGAGAGAAATTACAGCTATTCAAGCATATTTGCAGAATGAATGATAAATGAAAAATCAAGACACTGGTATTAGGTATAATGGGCGATTCAAATAGAAGAAGCAGACCCCACAGAGAATGGGTAGATGATATTGTAGATTGCTGCAGAGCTAATCTACAGAAACTAAGCCACCCCACACTGGACAAGGAAAGATGGAAGGAAATAGTGAGAGAGGCATCAGATACCAATGTGCACTGAGCCCATGGTTGTTGTTGATGAAGATGATAAAAATAATCTAAACATAATTAAATAGCAACAGATATAACAGCAATCATATTGGTATATATAATAACTTATCATGCTAAACTTCTCATGGGAGTTAGCTTCGAACCAGTCATTCGTGTTTCTAGCTCTTCTTCCAAACACCGATAAGGCTGTGTTGTAAACTGTATCCCTCAGATGTTGCCATTTCGATGTCACATCGGCGCCCCCGGGGCCGCTGCGCAGATTTTCCTGGAGGGTCTCTCTGAACTTTTCAGCTTTCTCCGAGTTTGCCGTCTTTCTGGCATCAATGTGGGGCCTTCTGGCAGGTTTAGAGAGGTACAGCTTCTTGGGTCTCAGCTTGAGCTTGGAGCAAACTAGCGAGTGATCTGTATCACAGTCAGCACTATGATAGCTGCATGTCAGAAGGATGTTTTTGAGGTTATTACACCTAGTGATGACCACGTCTAGGATGAACTGAAGAGAGCAATCGACATCATTGCAGCAGGAAAGGCCCCTGGCCAGGATGGTATACCACAAGAGGTAATCAAATGTGCCGCGGATACACTCCTGGAACCCCTACATGAGCTACTGTGCCTGTGCTGGAAAGAGGGTGAGGTTCCACAGGATATGCGTGACACTAACATTGTAACGTTGTATAAGAACAAAGGAGACAGAAGCGACTGCAACAACTACCATGGAATCTCCCTCCTAAGCGTCACTGGTAAACTGTTCACTCGCGTCATCCTTGGCAGACTCCAGAAGATTGCTGAGAGGGTGTACCCCGAATCGCAGTGCGGATTCCGCGCAGAGAGGTCTACCGTTGACATGGTCTTCTCTCTAAGGCAGCTGCAGGAGAAGTGCAGGGAGCAGAGGAAGCCACTCTACATAGCCTTCATCGACTTGACCAAGGCCTTTGACTTGGTCAGCAGAGATGGTCTGTTCAAACTGCTCCACAAGATAGGCTATCCTCCACGGTTACTCAAGATGATCCAGTCGTTCCACGAAGACATGAGAGGAGCCATCCAATATGACGGCGCATTATTGGATGTTTTCAGAATCAGGAGCGGCGTCAAACAAGGATGCGTGCTTGCTCCGACACTGTTCGGGATCTTCTTCGCACTCCTCCTGAAGCATACCTTTGGATCTTCAACAGAGGGCATCTTGCTGCACACAAGATCTGATGGGAAACTGTTTAACCTTGCAAGGCTGAAAGCTAAGTCTAAGGTGCAGCAAGTCCTCATCAGAGACATGCTGTTCGCAGACGATGCTGCTGTAGTGTCTCACACAGAAGACCAGCTTCAAAAACTGCTGGATCGGTTCTCCAAAGCGTGCAAGGACTTTGGGCTTACCATCAGCCTAAAGAAGACAAACATACTCGGTCAGGATGTTGCTGAATCCCCATCAATCAGCATTGACAACTATACGTTAGAGGTCGTCCACGAGTTTGTGTACCTTGGGTCCACCATCACTGACACCCTGTTGTTGGACATTGAGCTACATAGGAGGATCGGAAAAGCGGCCACAACTCTGTCCAGACTCAGCAAGAGAGTGTGGACTAACAACAAGCTGTACGCTCACACCAAAATGCAAGCCTACAGAGCCTGCGTCCTCAGCACCCTCCTTTATGGCAGCGAGACTTGGACCCTGTATGCCCGCCAGGAAAAGAGGCTGAACATCTTCCATTTGCGCTGCCTCAGGCGCATCCTTGGAATATCATGGAAGGACAGAGTGACCAACACCGCCGTCCTTGAGCAAGCTGGAATCCCAACCACGCACACCCTCCTCAGGCAGCGTCGGCTCCACTGGCTTGGCCACGTCCACAGGATGAATGATGGAAGGATTCCAAAAGACATCCTGTATGGTGAGCTAGCCTCTGGCAAAAGACCTCCCGGACGCCCCCAGTTGCGTTACAAAGATGTCTGCAAGAGACCTCAGAGAGGTAGACATTGAGCTGGACAACTGGGAAGAACTAGCAGACGACCGCAGCAGATGGAGGCAGGGGTTACACAAGGGCCTAAAGAAGGGCAAGATGAGGATCAGACAGCTAGCAGACGAGAAGCGAGCGCACAGAAAGCACACTAAGGACTTGCCAGACACCCACCACATCTGCAAGAGATGCAGCAAGGACTGTCACTCTCGTGTGGGTCTTCATAGTCACAGTAGACGCTGTAAATGAGGTCCTCAATTGAAACTATAACGGGCGCGATCCATAGTCTATGCAGACTGACGGATGCCTACTACTACATGCTAAACTTCTATTGGTACCCTCTATAACCCCAGTTCTATCACCCTTATCCTTGCAGAGAAATCTCATTGTGACTATTGGAGAAATAAGATACCTGTCAGCATGAATAAGTGTGCAAGAATCTGGCCATTAAAGCTTTGTAATAACTGACATTTCTCAAGTGCCTGAAAGTCTCAGGTGAGCTGTAAAAGCCCTATTGCCCACTCCCCCATAGTGACAGGACAGTGCCAAAACAGGGAAATGGTGTTTTTTGGTGTGGAGTCCCAGATTATTCTTTTTTGGAAATACAGGGGAATCTTGTCCCCGCATCAGGAGGCCAGTCATAAAATCAGCCCCATATTCTATGGAGGGAAGCACTGAGAGGGCAGGACTATTCATTCATTGGCTGTGTGCTGTTGTAGGTCCTATTCAAATTATTAAGTTGTCAGACTGCTGTAGAGCAATGCTGATGGGAGTTCCACAACTGGTAACGGCACCCTATTTAAGTAGGCTCTCCAAAGTGAAGGAATAAATAGAAGGCTATTCAACTAAAGCTGTACTTGTATGCATAATGATGAAATTTTCCTTCCATGAATTTTTACGCCAATAAAAGTTTATTTCATGAGAAACTGATGGAAAGGGGTGTAAGCTTGATCAAAGCAGAATCATTTTAACATTTAAAGAACTGCTAATGGCAGATGTTTACCATATTCACTCATCTCTAACACAGAAATTCCAGGAGGCAGGATAAAGACAACATTGCAATTTTAAGAAATCAGCTACTGATTTTTCACAGCAAGAATATAAGTAATAAACACATATAGGTTTTTTTCCCTGTATCCTATTAATTTCATCTCTGACAATGAGGCTAACAGAACACACACATCAACCATGAGTATCTGGTTTTTTTTTGTTTTGTTTCGTTTTTTTAATGACGACAGAGAGCCAAACATAACTCCATTCTTGCAACGTAGTCATTTTTAGGGTGCTTTGGTCCTTATTTGTGGCTTATGCTTAATCTGTGGAAGATGAGCAGGTCAAAACTGGCAGACTGAAGCAATGTACTGTGTTTAACATATCTATCAGATGACCAGTGTTTCACAACTGTGAGTGTAAGTGTACAGTAAGGGGGGGTGTCAGCTACTGTCATTAATTTTATAATCAGTTTGTTGGAGAGCACATTAAAAATGTCAACATCCTTCAATAACTTGGAAACATTTTCTTCCAAGTTTGTGCAGATGGATAATTCACTGTATACTTGATTTTCATAGCCAGCATTATATGCAGTTTCATTTCAGCCTTACTTTTGTGCAGAAGAAAAATCTGATGAGCCGTCTTTCTTACTTCCTTCTCTCCCCATACTACCCACAAAGTTTTTGCTCAGATTTTCTTTTAAACTCTTGGAATTTCTATTAAGCAGTTAGATAGTAAATGACTGATGTTAACACTCAAATTATCCTCCAAAAGAAAGAGATTAACAGTTGTGCGTATGTTTTTCCTCATTGCAAGTTACTTTTCCTTATTGTAGAGAAGAAGCAAAGCATACAAGAATGAGCACAGAATAAGCCTGCTATAGTTCTTCTAGCTCCTGCGCTACTGTGCTATACATGGTCAATTAAAAATGGTCAATTAAAAAAATGGTAAATTACTATGATTTGGAGAGCATCAAAGTGCTAATGCAAAATAAATATCCAATAATCATCATGAAGAGCTGCTTGCATTTCTATCATCAAGGTTCTTTTGAATTTTGCCTTAAACCACTCTCTTCAGTACGAAAAATTTAGTATAGCAAACGTACAGTGTGTTATTTTGGGAGTACAGAATGATTTTTGTAAATTTACAGGTATATCCATTATGTCGTTTATGAGTTAAAATTAATTTTAAATAATAGGTCCTGTTCAGAAATGTAGCACCCTGTGTTGGAACTTGTTTTGTCACAAGTAATCTCAAAATGTTAAGCTCTTTATAACTTCCCTAATCATTAAAAGTCATTTAAGGTACTGTGGTATAGCTTGACTTTCATTAGGCTTTCCATACTATCTTACTCTTACATAACCTTCTCATAAACAAACCAGCGAAACACAACCTACATAAAGCTACTATAAGTTGGGTGCATAACTGGTTGCAAATCCATTCTCAGACAATGGTTATCAGTGGTTCACAGCAAAGCTGGAAATGTATATTGAGTGGGGACATGTTGGGGTCAGTTCTGTTCGATATTGTCCTCAATGATTTAGATAATGGCATGGAGAATACACTTATAAAGCTTGTGGGAGATATCAAGCTGTAAAGAGTTGCACGTGCTCTGGAAAACAGGTTTAAAATTCAAAAATTATCTGGATAAACTGGAGAAATAGCCAAAAGGAAAGAGAATGAAACTCAGAAAGGACAAATGCAATGTATTCCAGTTAGGAAGTTAGCTGCACACATACAAAATGGGGAAGAAGTAATGCAGAAAGGGATTTGGGGACTATAGAAAAATGTTCCTCAACCAGGGGTATGCGTACTCTTGGAGATACACTGAGGTCATCTAGATATTTGCCTAGCTTTACATCAGGCTACATAAAAAACACTAGCAGAGTCCGCACAATACAAAAGTTCATGCAGACAGTGATTTGTTTCTACTGCTTCATATGGCCTATTCTCAAATGTAAGTGCAATATTTCTGTTGCAATCCCTTTATTTCATAATGGCTACGTCTACACGTGCCCCAAACTTTGAAATGGCCACGCAAATGGCCATTTCGAAGTTTACTAATGAAGCGCTGAAATGCATATTCAGCGCTTCATTAGCATGCGGGCGGCAGCAGCACTTCGAAATTGATGCGCCTTGCCGCCGCGCGGCGCGTCCAGACGGGGCTCCTTTTCGAAAGGACCCCGCCTACTTCGAAGTCCCCTTATTCCCATCAGCTCATGGGAACAAGGGGACTTCGAAGTAGGCGGGGTCCTTTCGAAAAGGAGCCCCGTCTGGACGCGCCGCGCGGCGGCAAGATGCGTCAATTTTGAAGCGCCGCGGCAGCCAGCATGCTAATGAAGTGCTGAATATGCATTTCAGCGCTTCATTAGTAAACTTCGAAATGGCCATTTGCGTGGCCATTTTGAAGTTTGGGGCACGTGTAGACACGGCCAATAAGAGGGTAGAAAGTCAGTAAGTTTTCAGGAATAGTCTGTGATATTTTTGCATGTTTTTTTAAGTAAGTAGTTTTTAACTGAGGTGTAATTTGGTGGAATGCAAAACAAATCTGACTCCTGAAAAGGATACAGTAGTCTGGAAAGGCTGAATGGCACTTGTTTCAAGACCTCAGATTACCTTAAGACCATGTTTCTCAACCAGTGGTATGCATACCCTTAGGGGTACATGAGACAAGTCAGTGGGGGTGGGGAGGTAAGGGGTCTTTATTAAAAAAAAAAAAAAAAAGGCTGAGAAACACTGCTATAGCTGATTCACAAGCTCTATATGAATCAGAAGCGTAACACTGTTGCAAAACACTGTTGTAGCAAGAGTGCTGTCAGCAAAACATGAGTAGCATTTTTTCTGCTCTACTCCAAGGTGATTAGGCCTCAACTGGAGTATACTATCCAGTTCGGGCTGCCATATTTCAGGAAAGGTGTGGATTAATTGCAGGATATTCAGAGAAGAGCAACAAAAATGATTAAAGGTCTAAATAACCTTTGAGGGAAGACCGAAAAAGTGGGGTTTGTTTCCTCTGAAGAAGAGGAGACTAATGAGGGGGGCATAATTACACTCTTCATGTACATAAAATGCTGTAACCAAGAAGAGGATGAAAAATCTGTTCTTGTTAACCTTTGAAGAGAGGACAAGCAACGTAGAGGTTAAATTTCAGCAAAAGCAGTTTAGCCTAGACATGAGTTGAAACTTCCTAACTGGAACAAATTGACTAGGGAGGTTGTGAAATCTGGAGCTTCTTAAGAGCAGGTTAAACAAATACCTGTACAGGCACAGTCTATATTAAATATTGTATTAGTTCTGTTGCATACTTGCCCTCAGCGTAAAATATTCTGTAGTTTGTATAGTAACGTGTATTAATGGTTGCTTCTGCTTATATAATGGAATGTTGAAGAGCAGCCAGTGAGAGAGAGAGAGAGTGCGAGAGAGACTGTACAATTACAATGCAGTACAATACACTCTTCAATGAATCCCATGAGCCTTACGTGTTTTTTTTCAAGATATGAATCCCTGCGGAAGTAAGACAATGGAAGATAGACTGCTACACTATGAAGCATCCAACAATAAAATGAACTCCACTTGTATGTTACAATCCAGGAAGAGGCTTCAACAGCTCCTAAGGGGAAATCTCTGACATTGAGTTTAGAATCTAAAATAAGTCTATGCAGAAGTGTTATGCTATAGAAACAGAACATATTTACTCAGATGTATAAATATCATGAATATCCTGTCAGTTTTATTTTTATAGAAATGACTAATGTAAGGGTAGCAGAGAGGATTACATGATCATTGGGGAAAAAATCACTCTTACATTTGGACCTCTTACAGAAAAGTCTAGGTTTATCAGTATCTCAGATTTTTCTGGTTAAGAGTTAGACATAACGTTAAGTCTACAGAGACAATGTCCTATTGTAGAGTTTTAAATAGTAGCTGCTTAAGGTAATAAGCACTAAGTTCTAAATTCAGCAAAGCACTCCAGTGCATGCTTGAGTCAGTGACTTTATATATCCGACTTCAGTGGGATTTAAGCTTGTGCTTTAATACTTCATTTAACAAGCAGAGGAGTTCTCATATATTTAAGTGCTTTCTTGAAGTGAGGTCTTAAGGGGTGTACTGTACTTTGTGATCCTGTGTACACAAGTGATGGCTCCTCAATGCATAACAGTTGATTTTACTACGTAGTCAGGGGTTCCTATGGATAATAGCAATAATCTGGGTAAAAAAATAAATTTCATTTCCCTCCCTCTTTCCAGCAGCATGCAATGTCTATATAACAAGATGACTATGACAAAACCTCAAGTATATTATATCAAACCCTGATTTTTTTTCCCTTCTTATATCTTTTTCTTACTGGTCTGTTGTGGTATGACAATTCTTATGTCTCACATCATGCTTCTATTTTGATTTAGTATTTAGACATCAAATTTCCACTTCTAAATGCAATTTAAATAACTAAACAAACTGTAACATTCAGACTTTGAAGACAATGAACGAATATGCTTATACTTTTCATATTAATTCTGCCAGTACTGTGTATAAGCAGGTGCATCAAATACTGTGATCCTCACTCATGCAAAAGTTCTGACTGCCTGAGAAAGGACCACAGAACTACCCAAACTAGGCTAAAATGTACTCTAACATGGAGACTGAGTTTACAGAAAACAGGAGAGAATCTTTTTTTCAGGCTGTCTGTATTTTGACTAATTATTTTACATTCATTTGTGGGGCATGAGAAGTGCTCTGCCACATCAGACCTGTGGTCCAACTATTCCAGGATCCTTCAGAGGAACTTACAACAGTTAGTGCTACTGCAGTTTGCTTCCTCCTTGTCCAGGAGAATATTGAGACTGTCCTTTGATCTGGACAGGTAATAAAGTGACACTCTAGCCCAACATGAATTCAGATAATTTCAGAGCTTTTAAAATGGGCGATTTGAGAAGATGTTTAACTCTAATATCAAACCATCCCGCTGCTTTCACTTCACACCTCAGATATCAAAATACTGTGTTAAATACTGCCATGTTTATACATCAAGACCTAGTCGACTAGGCATGGCTAATATGAATTTCTAGTTTCATTTTTTTGTAGTGAAGGATTAACAATATGCCTGGTGTGCTCTCTTCACTCATGATATTACACAGATCTTTTAAGTTACTATTGTACAATATATCAGTTCTGACTTTGTCTCAGATCCCTCTCTCATGCTTGCCTTGTTTAAGTCAGGAGATATGTACACTATAAGCAAAAGTAATTAAAAATAAACTGAGACTGTGAACTATGCCCTGGCTTTCAGTGTAATTGCAGGAGTGTTCAGCTTTTACCACACCAACTAAAAACAATTTTATCATGCTGTTGAAGGACTACAATAAATAAATGATCTCACTATTTCCATAAATGGATGACATAATTCACCACAAAACCACTACTTCTAGAACAGAGGTCTTAGCCTGGGCACTTTTTCCAAAATGAAATAAGTACATTTGCAGAAACACTCGTCATCAAACAGGAATTACTGGTGAAAGGATCCAGTAGGCTAGAACCCTGGCCTGCAAGGCTCCAGGTGACTGATATTCACACTACCACCTGGGTGGGCATGATGAATGTGCTATAAATTCAGGAGATTAGATTCCACAGGAAGTGCTGGTCACAGAAGGCAGATTGGAAGCAGTGCCAAGACCTCCAGTTGGTCCAGGTACACCATTTATGCATCAAAGGAGTTCTGGGAATACGTCTGTGCAACAAAGCAGATCTCTGACCTGCTGCTGATACAGACCCTGCTGTGTTCTCTCTTTTTCACTGCATGCCTTACTTTCTTCTAACCCACTTTTGCTCCTGTCTTTGGCCCAGCTCTGCTCCTGCCTTTGCTGACACAGATACAATGTTGTGGATTTTCAGCTCAGATTACAGGCTCTGACTCTCCAGTGACCCTGGCCTCCGACATATGATTTTTGATGTTAGTTCTGATGCTTTACTCTTACTCCTGTTTGGGTCTGACTTTGTTATGACCCTTCGTCTCTGACTCACGCTCCAAATGCTAAACCTGAGCGCTCACAGCCCAGTGAAGGCTGCTATACAAAAAAATGGAGCAGTTTTTGATTAGCAAATGTATCCTGATTCTTTTCAGACTCATTTTTACTCATAAGTAGTGCCAAAGAGTTCAGACAAATAAATTTCAAACCACGAGTGTGTTTGTTTTGACTGTTCACTAATTATTAGCCATACTGGAGTTGTTCCCTAAGTAACCTCATATTGTTTCTATTCCATAGTTGGATGATAAATATTTTAAAAGAATAAAGGCATGTTTAATATACATTTTAACTGATATAAATGATTACCCGCACTAAAATTTGTGGTGCCTTCAGGAAATATCAGCCAATACACGATTGTGGCCAAATGCATAATTCTTCCCATGAGGAAATGTAGTCTTTCCTGTGGCAATCTTTATGCACCATGAAGGATGAGATTTGATTACTCTTAACTACCTTCCTGCCTTTTTTTTCCTTTTTGCTTTTAAGTGATGTGAGGAGTTATTTGTGGCAAATAAAAATTTGGAGCACTGAAGAGATCCCACAAGACTGGAAACATGGTTACCTTATCAAGCTTCCAAAGAAAGGCAACCTGAAAGAATACAAGAACTGGAGGGGCATCATGTTACTGTCTATTCCAGGAAAAGTGTTCAATAGGATTCTCTTGGAGAGAATGAAGACAGAAATTGATAGATAGCTCAAGGAAGAACAAGACAGCTTCTGAAGCGAGAGATCCTGTACTGACCAAATAGCAACTCTCAGAGTGATCACAGAACAGTTGATTAAGTGGAACTGCCCCCTGTACATAAGCTTCATAGACTTTGAAAAAGCCTTTTGCAAGCATTGAGAGAGACACTTTGTGAAAACAGTTCCAATACCGTGGCATCCCATCCAAAATTACTAACTTGATTTGTTCAACATGCCAAGTTGTTCACAATAGTGTCTTGACAGAATCCTTCAGCTTACTGTCAGAAGTGCGACAAGGGTGCCTACTGTCACCTATCCTATTCTTGATTGCAATGGATTGGATTATGAACAGGACATCAGAGGGTCATCAACAAGGCATTCAGTGGACAAGATTCAAACAGCTAGAGGACACTGATTTTGCTGATGATGTTGCCCTTCTTTCACACCAACATGAAAGCATGAAAGAAAAGGTCACAAAGCTAGACAAAACTGCCTCAATGACTGGACTGAGCATTAACAAGGGAAAGACCAAGACAATGAGGATCAACCAGTCCAACACCACCACCATCACTCTAAGAGGGGGTGACCTGAAAGATGTGGAGTAGTTCACCTACCTGGGGAGTATTACGGGCATAGATGGAGGAACAGATAAGGATTTCAATGCCAGGATAGGGAAAGCAACTGCTGCATTAAAGACTCTCCATCCCATATGGAGTTCACAAATAATATTCGTGAAGACGAAACTGCAGATCTTCAATACACGTGTGAAGAGAGCGTGCACTTGTATGGATCCGAGACCTGCTGTAACAAAAAGTCCTCAAGTCACAAATTACAGGCATTCCCAGACAGATGCCTGAGGTGCATCCTTCACATAAAATGGCAAGAGTTTAAATGAGCACCATTGGAACAGAACAGGACAAGAGCCAATCGCCACTGAAATCAAGAAAAGAAAGTGGGGATGGCTAGAGGACACTCTCAGGCAACCATCATCCAGCATAGTCCGTCAAGCTCTCACATGGGACATTCAAGGAAAGCGCAAAAGAGGAAGACCTCATACAATGTGGAGAAGGCCTACTGAGATTGAAGGACAACTGCGGTACTTCTGGAGCCAGCTAGAAGTTTTGCCCCAAGACAGAGTGAAATGGAGGAGACTTGTAGATGACCTATTCTCCATGCAGAGTACAAGGGTTAAATAGTAGCAAAAGAAATCTTTGGCATCTAGGAATTCTGAATTAGGGAATACAACTGTGAATTACTGACTTTCAGATATCACTGTGTTATTTCTAACAAACAAAGAACTGTCTACTGAGACCACTACCTTCCCTGCTGCACAATACTGTCTCACTGCTTCTTCACACTCCAGTTCCTGTATCCATCTATCGTCTTGTCCATTGCCCCAAAGAGCTTACAGTCTTCTCTTTTGTTCTCCTGTGTCTGCTCAGGACCCAGTACGTGGAGAGAGGGGAGGGAGTTTCTCATCCATGACTAAGGGCTTCTATGCAGTGACACGGACAGCTGCCGTGGGCCCTAGGCCAAGGTGGGAGGGATACCCAAGCCCCAGAAGGGGCAGGGACAAGAGCAGTCAGTTCTCAGTGCCACTCAGACCATGGTTCTGGCCCCCCCTCCACCTCACAGCTGCACACAGCTGGAGCAGTGCTGCTGTGGTCTTTCAAAGGGACCTGGAGCTACAATTGCTGCCACTGCCAAAACAGGAGCAGTGGCAGCCTCGGGACAACAGCCTCCTTCCTCCCCACATCAGCAGGCCTGCTTCTATGTGCTATGGAAATAATAATAATAATAATAATGGGAAAAGTAGACACCTTCCAATTCTTTAATAGGTAGAGGACAAACAGGGTGAAATCTTTCACACATAAACATACTTCTTGAATGTGACTTTTAAAAGGTGTAAGGGGTGATACAAAGAAAGCCCATAAAATAAAGACTCACACATTTCTATGATCAGTAGCTTTCCTTTATCAGTATCCCAAAGAGCTTTTGTTTGGCCTTACCACTCAGTCTTTTATCCCACTGCAGAAAGGCCTCCTAAGACAGATAATCAACCTAAGTTATGTTGTAGCTTACAAAGAGCTACAAAATGTATGGTGCCTTTCTTTCTGTTCCTGAGATAACTAACAGTGTGCACAACAGAAACAACAATTGCCTTTGAAGCATTTCAGCCTTTGTAGAGAAAGAAAATCAATTTAATAACACCCAGACAATAGCATGGTCAGGACATTCAATTTGCTGTACTAATGTTGCATATTTGCAACATCAGCATGTTCCTAAATTAAGAAGACTTGGTTAAAATTCTACAAAATGCTTTAAAGCCTTGTAAATGACAGAGTTGAGAAAATAGATAAATTGTGATCACTATTATACCATGATGCAGCCCTCCATTTTCCCTAGGTCCATTGTCAGACTGCCCACTTAATTACACTTTTGTCCTGAAGGTCGTTTACAGACACAATAAATGAGAATATGCTTAACACTTGTGAAAAAGGAGGGTGAGAGAAGAGCATGTTCCTCCACTATTTATGAAAAAAACTGTAAGGTATTCTATGGGACTAAATGTTTAAAAGTACACAAATATTCACCTCCTGCACAGCATTTACTATGCCCTTTCTTTTTTGTCACCTGTATTGCTCACTATGCTGCTTTTTATGGCTAAAAAAAAAAAGCATTATTAAAAGTGGATTTTATATATTTAACAGATCTGAGATTTCAAATTCTTAAGTTATAACCAGAAAATGGGATTGGAGGACAACGGATAGATCACTTTATAACTGCCATGCTTTGTTCACTCCCTCTGACACATCTGGCACCAGCTACTGTCATAAGACAGGATACAGGGTTAAGCAGCCATTGTTCTGACCCAGTAAGACCATTTTTATGTCCACGGAAAGAGCTTGTGCTCTATACCACTGACAAATCTTCTAATTTAACAAAGCATAAGACCTCATATCTGTTAGTGCATTATAAGGAGTGATCCCAGAACATGTGCCTTTTAGTGTTATGTAATTAAGGAGTAATTATGTCTTCCTGCTAATGTGGAATATTATTGTGAAATCTAAAACCTAGAAACTTGCCCACTAATTAATCTTTGAGTTACGTGTTCATTTTTATGTATTGAATGAATACGTACAAAGCTATAGAAACGTTACTTACCATATGAAGTAGCATGTGCTGCCACTCCCCTCCCCCGGCTGGGGAAACGGAAATGCAGGGAAGCAATGCCTGAAAGCTTCCCATCGCTGCTTCTATCGGCCAATTCCAGCCAATGGAAGCAGCAGGAGTGGGGCAGTGGCTGGGAACGGTGTGGGGCATGCAGCCACGTGTGTGTTCAGGGAGCTGTGCCAGGTCAGTGCCCCACCATCACCCTCAAACATACTCCCTCCTGCCCAGCCCTCCGCCCTCAACCCCACCCTCTCTCACAACCTCCTTTCTATCATGACTCACCATCTTCAGCCTGCCCCTGCATCCTCCCTCCCACCCAGACCCCACCCTCATCCTGCTTCTTAGCAGCCCCATCACACACACTGAACTCTGAACCCCCCATTTTGGTCCTACTCTGAGCCCCGAGAAGAATTAATCCGGCTTGAGGGACGCCTTGAACCTCATTATCCCCTTCCCCACCCTTCTTCAGTGCAGTTGCAGCAGGAGGGGAGTGAGATTTTTCAATGTGGCCCCTGAACCCAAACAGTTCCCCACTCCTGTATGACCGTATTTCCAGATTCTTGTATTACACGAGCGACTGCTAACAATGATAAAGCCTATCTTCTAAAGACATAGTTGCAATGGTTCACAAGAAATGAGAGAGCATAGAGAAATAGAGAAAATATGTCCACTCCAAGCAAACGTCAAGGCAGAATTTCCACAGAACACTCAAGACCAATAGGAGTGAGACAGCCAGTCAGTGGGTAAGCCCAGGTACATCTTCAATGGATAATATAGGAAAACAGAAGTGCCCTGGCTACAAGCTATCTAGCACAAATACAGACAATCAGCAGGCTGAAGCACTTTGCTTCCACACTTCAGAAAAATACATAAAAAATGCTCCAGAGATATTTCCATCTCTCCCTCCTTCCACCCACTTCAAACCTAAGATTGAGCCCCTCTACTCCAGTACTCTCACATCCGGTAACATCCATAATCCAGGATGAATTTAGTTAGCTGGAGGTCTACTTATCATTGTGTGGTCAAGTTTCCCATAGTCCTGAGAATGAGAGCAAGTCAAACTGTAGCAGGAATTCTAACTTGGCCAGTAGAATTCCTATAGGTGAAGACAAATTAGGCAGTGCAAATTAGGCTTGCTGCAACAGCCAGGGTGGTCTAGAGTCCTTGAGCTTTACTGCAATAAGTGTTAAGAAATTGAGAACACAAAAATTAAAAATTAAAAACAATGGGATTAACACATCTACCACAATGTGCAATACTTTAAAACTGTACCTTCCATTATAAGCATTAAGCCTTTCCTGGGTCTGAGATCAGTTTACATACTGATGGGAAATACTTTTCAGTTAATTTAATGCATCCTCTTCCCTTTCCAGAGATGGAATGTGCCAAAATATCACCAAATGAAGTCTTGGAAACAGATATGGTCCAGAAAATAAAACTTATTTGATCCCTCTGGCTTCTTGCGAGTGCTGTCCCAATACATGTGGAAAATGAAGTAACCTGACAGTTTGCCAAGAAGATGATATTCAAACCTAGCACAGGCTTTGATTCAGGAAAGCATTTAAGCATATCATTTATTTCACTGGGATTTTAAGCATATTCTTAAATGCTTTCTTGAAGAGGGTGCCAGAGAACACAAACCAAAATGAATACTGGTTAAAAAAAGAAAAAGAATCCAACACCACTTTTTTCAGGTGCTCAGATACGATGATGACGAGGGCTATGTAAGTACCTAGATTCAGACCGACGTATGGACGGACAGGAGTGGGGATATGTGGGGAAGAGAGATTTTAGATAATTTGGCCTTCTGCAATATTTTCTGCTCCTATATAAGAACTTACTTGTTACTAATGTTCCCTCTAACCTTTTCTATCCATGTGTGGAATAAATTCTTATGTGCACTGAGGGATGTGTGAATGTGTAGCACCACTAGAAACAACAAAACCAGTTGTAGGCGCTCTGCTAATCAGCTGGACAGCACTGAACTCTCTCCTGAGTGGCTGCACAGCTTAGAGGGAAGAGTGGTCATTATTCTCTTCTTAACTTTGATCATTTCAAAATATTTTGAGTGTAACATTCGTTAAGGTGGTTGTCCTGTTTGCTCTGAATTATCAATAATCAATCGATACCCAGCATGCCATTAGAAGTCATGATGCAACAAGAAATTTTGCCTTTCAAAGGAGGGATAAAATGACCATTTATGGTCATTGGAAATGCCATGGCACTTTAACAAGATAAACAGTTATGTTTCATCTCAGGGAAAGCAGCTTTGAAATCTTGCTGAAAGAAAGGCACGGGCACAACATACTTATGGACAGAGAAATACTATCATTAGTGGTTTGCTGAGACAAACCTGAAGAATCTGTTTTTGTTTTCTTGAAATAGTTTCCCACACACAGTTAATACATTTTAACATAGCCATAAGAGCAAATAGGGATAACAAAAGTGAATGTCTAATTCACTTACTACTTTGGATGGTATTCTAAAGTTATCCTTGAGAATCAGACAGGATGGCGGTGTCTACACAACCCCCCTTCTTCGAAGGGAGCATGGAAATGACACTCACCAAGTAATATCAATGAGGCTGTGCCATGCATATGCAGCACCTCATTTGTATAATGGCAGCTGCACAAATTTCAAAGCAGCTAACTTCGAAGTTCTGACAAGCAGTCCAGCTGTGGGTGCTTCAAAATACACGCCCAACTTCAAAATTCCCTTTCTCCCAGTTCGTTTTGGAAGTAAGGGAATTTTGAAGTTGGGCACATATTTCAAAGTACCTGCAGCTCGACTGCATGTCAGCACTTGGAAGTTAGCCACTCTAAAATTTGCATGGCCGTCATTATGTTAATGAGGTGCCGCATATGCATGGTAGTCCCTCATTGACATTCCCCAGTCCATGTCATTTCCATGCTTCCTTCGAAGACATGCGCTAGTGTAGTTATGGACGATATGTTTTACAACAGAACCATTCCAGGAATTCCTTACATCAGGAAGGAATACCAAACACACTATCCTTTTTAAGAATAATTTTGCTTGCATGTTGGAAAAAATGTTTTGTACAACTATATTAAATACTCAGTGAAGCTGAATGTGCTTGGACTTCTTGGTCAGTGTGCCATAAGATCTTGTTTAGTGAAACTGCTTGAGCCTGAAAACAAGGGGGTGGAGGGTAATTCATATGAAAATGAGAACACTAAATACCTTACTGTAAAACGCACTTATAGCATGAAGTTCCTGCTTTTTAAGGTATTAAGATTCCATTTAGAACCATTAAAATTAAATAAACATATTAACAATTCCACCTGCACAGTCATTCAAACAAAACATGGTATATTATTTAATAACACCTACCTGATATACACATTAAGGATGAGAATGTATCTAAATAGTGTTGGGTGGGAAGAGTTATTTTGCTTTTGATTTTTGGGTGCTGTGGCTTTTGGAAGAAAAAAAAAAAGGCAGGGGAAATATTTTCACTAATCAGAGCAGTCCAAAAGCTAGTTTTGAAAAGCCTTTCAAAAGTAGTAATTCTTCAGATGATGCCCAAAACTAGCCTGGCCTTCCCAAATGAACAATATTGATTTCATGCCAACTGCTTTCATGGATTAATTTGCATCGGAGAATTCAATGGCTCTGAATATCATCCAGTAGAATTTCTTTACTTTAACTTAAAGTATTATCAGTAAGGAGCAGATTTTCAACCAATTATCCACTGGAATACTTCTGTGATGATTATGAATGCAGTGGTCTTATCAAAGATTACACAAATATCAAAAATATTTCTTTTACCTAAGGCAAGGGATGTATAGATTGAAAACAAAGGAGTGTATATTTATATATGACATGTATGACAAAAGTGGGTTTTCATTCTCATCATTTTTATAAAATGACTTTTACTGACAAGAAAAAACTTAGAAAGGATCCTCTATAAGAAGTTTATCAGCAATGTTTATTGAATCTGACCCTCTCTACATCTAAGTCTACATTATAGCAATCCTTCAAAAGTAGTAGTTCTGGAAAATCCATTCTAAAAAACTTCTTTCAAAAGAAAAAGCAGTCAAGTAGCACTTTAAAGACTAGCAAAATAGTTTATTAGGTGAGCTTTCGTGGGACAGACCCACTTCTTCAGACCATATCCAGACCAGAACAGACTCAATATTTAAGACACAGAGAACCAAAAACAGTAAGCAAGGAGGACAAATCAGAAAAAGATAATCAAGGTGCGCAAATCAGAGAGTGGAGGGGTGGGGGGGGAAGATCAAGAATTAGACTGAGTTAAGTATGCAGACGAGCCCCTATAGTGACTCAGAAAGTTCACATCACGATTTAAACCATGTGTTAATGTTCCGAATTTGAATATAAATGTCAATTCGTCCGCTTCCCTTTCTACAAAGGAGCAATAATTTCTTTTCAGTAACACACATACCTTGAGGTCATTGACAGAATGGCCCATTCCATTAAAATGCTGACTAACTGGTTTGTGGATCTGGAGTGTTTTGATGTCTGTTTTGTGCCCGTTGACCCTTTGTCTAAGGGAGTTAGAAGTCTGTCCAATATACAAAGCATCTGGGCATTGCTGGCACATGATGGCATATATGATGATAGTAGAGGAGCATGAGAAAGTGCCCGTGATTCTGCGAGTAACCTGGTTAGGTCCAGTGATGGTATTTCCAGAGAAGATATGCGGACAAAGCTGGCAGCGGGCTTTGCTGCAGGGAAAGGTTCCAGGACTGGTGTTCCTGGGGTATAGACTGTGGCTGTTAGTAAGGATCCTCATGAGGTTGGGAGGTTGTCTGTAGGAGAGAACAGGCATGTCACCCAGGGTCTGAAGGTCAAAGACCCTGGGTGACATGCCTGTTCTCTCCTACAGACAACCTCCCAACCTCATGAGAATCCTTACTAACAGCCACAGTCTATACCCCAGGAACACCAGTCCTGGAACCTTTCCCTGCAGCAAAGCCCGCTGCCAGCTTTGTCCGCATATCTTCTCTGGAAATACCATCACTGGACCTAACCAGGTTACTCGCAGAATCACGGGCACTTTCTCATGCTCCTCTACTAACATCATATATGCCATCATGTGCCAACAATGCCCAGATGCTTTGTATATTGGACAGACTTCTAACTCCCTTAGACAAAGGGTCAACGGGCACAAAACAGACATCAAAACACTCCAGATCCACAAACCAGTTAGTCAACATTTTAATGGAATGGGCCATTCTGTCAATGACCTCAAGGTATGTGTGTTACTGAAAAGAAATTATTGCTCCTTTGTAGAAAGGGAAGCGGACGAATTGACATTTATATTCAAATTCGGAACATTAACACATGGTTTAAATCATGATGTGAACTTTCTGAGTCACTGTAGGGGCTCGTCTGCATACTTAACTCAGTCTAATTCTTGATCTTCCCCCCCACCCCTCCACTCTCTGATTTGCTCACCTTGATTATCTTTTTCTGATTTGTCCTCCTTGCTTACTGTTTTTGGTTCTCTGTGTCTTAAATATTGAGTCTGTTCTGGTCTGGATATGGTCTGAAGAAGTGGGTCTGTCCCACGAAAGCTCACCTAATAAACTATTTTGCTAGTCTTTAAAGTGCTACTTGACTGCTTTTTCTTTTGATAGTGTATAGACTAGCACGGCTTACTCTCTGTTACTATTCTTTCAAAAGAGTGCATCAATGCATATAAAAGGGGACAGAAAAATATCGATCAGCTTCTTTGCTAGAGAGCACCCACACAGTGCCCACTCTTTCGACAGAATGGGCCAGAGATTGAAAAATGGGGCCATGACAACTGCTCTTTCGTAAAAAGGACCCCCCGGCCATCTACATGCTTCTTTTTTCAAAAGAATCTTTCAGAAAAAGGTGTTGTTCCTCCTCTGGGAGAGGAAGAGGGCTGCTGGAAAAAGTGCTGCATTCTTCTGATTCAATATCAACAGAACACATTTTGTGTGTAAATGCTGTGTGGAATATTTCGAAAGAGTCCTGCCTTTTTCAAAATAAACTCCCTAGTGTAGACATAGCCTATGTGTGATAATATATCCTAGCTGCCACTAAATATGGCATAGCATCACTATTTAACATTATTGGTGTATGGCAGAAATAAAATAGCCCTTATATAACAAGGCTGAAATAGAATGTTTTACAATTTCTTGTTTTCTCAATTTTCCCTTGGAAATGATTTTCTCTCTGTTCTAGTTAACACACATTTTTGAAAATGAGCCCTTAAGTCTCACTTATATGCTAGTCCTTGCCAGATATATCTAAAAGATATCAGGAAATACAAGAAGAAAGAGACACATTGGATAATACGGACGCTCATAGTTCTGGGAGCAAAAGCTTCATCACAAGATACATTTGCAAAATAGCACTACATAATTACATTTCTTTTTTTTAAATTTTAAAGCATCTGACAAGTATTTAAAAAAAAAAACTTTAAGCCATTTTCAGTTTGTATAGTCATTCTAATATATCCAAACTGGAGATGAGAAGACTGGGAAAACATGTAACAAACGCTAATTCAGATTCAAAAGACAATATAGTGTCAACCATATGCTTCACCTTCTGTATTTGCTCAAGTAGCTAAATTTTATTAGGATTGATGTTTGCAAAAAATCAAATTTAAGTTTCAATGATCAACTATTACTGCAATCAAATTTTTAAAAATTATATATAATTGTAATTTTGCAAATAGCACTCTGTTCGTTAGTCTCATAAATCACCTAATCAGAAAAGAGAAACACCAATATTAGATTTAATTAAATGAAAAAATACAGCATGAGTTTTGAAGTTTATAGATCACGTATTCACAATTATACCATGAAGAGGAAAGAACTGAAAAATAAATGATTTGGGTAAAATTATTAACTCAGCATAAAGTAGCAGCCTATAGCTTGGATGTGATTATCTCAAAACACTGAGATAACTGGGTGAATATTGCAGAAAGACAGAAATATTTCTTCACATATTTTAAAGGCAAGAATTTTCTTACAAGTTTAAATACAGGCATTCATACAAGTTTGCTGTCTGAAAAGTTTATAGAAACAGAGATTTTAAAGTAAATGTTAGAGAGAATACACGGAATACATGAAAAGTGAAATTAGACTTCGTAAGTAAGACTATTTTCCACAGAAGCCTAATTCTAAGAGTAACTCTAAGCCAGATATGGAGCAAAATATATCCTGTGATAAACCTAATTAAAAAAGCTTCAATTTTTAATATTCAGATTTCTGTCAAACAAATTCTTACACATGTATTGTATTGCACCCAGAATTATTTGGTGAATAATTTTAACTGATATATATTCAAGAAAAATAAAAATTTGCTTGTGTTTAATTTGTGGACAGAAAAATATTTAAGTCTTGCCATTGAGTAAATTATTCAGATTAATTGACAGATGGGAAATATCCTTTACTCTAGATTAATCACAGAGGCCGTGTCTACACTAGCCCAAAACTTCGAAATGGCCATGCAAATGGCCATTTCGAAGTTTACTAATGAAGCGCTGAAATACATATTCAGTGCCTCATTAGCACGCGGGTGGCCGCGGCACTTTGAAATTGACGTGGCTCGCCACTGCGCAGCTCTTTCAGATGGGGCTCCTTTTCGAAAGGACCCCAGCTACTTGGAAGTCCCCTTATTCCCATCTGCTCATAGGAATAAGGGGACTTCAAAGTAGGTGGGGTCCTTTTGAAAAGGAGCCCCGTCTGGATGAGCCGCGCAGTGGCGAGCCACCTCAATTTCGAAGTGCCGCAGCCGCCCGCATGCTAATGAGGTGCTGAATATGTATTTCAGCGCTTCATTAGTAAGCTTCGAAATGGCCATTTGCATGGCCATTTTGAAGTTTTGGGCTAGTGTAGACATAGCCAGATAGGGACATAACCATATGAAGCAGCAAGGTGACTAGGGCCAAAAATTAGTCCAAGAAATAAACAAATATTTTCTTATTATTTCCACTGAGCAAGGACTAGCCCCTCAACAGTACTACTGATCTCTCTACAATATACAAATGAAATCTCATGTCTGCATTCTTGAACAGATCTCATGCCTCTCAAAGGCACACAAGTGATGAACTTTCTTCTCTATGGAGAGAAGGGGGAGTTACAAAAGGAGTGAGTCAGGTTTCTGAAGAGGGGAATAGGGCTTCAGATGCTATTATAGTCACTAATGCATATTCTCCATATCAAAAGCTCTTAGCCAGTGGGAAATGGCAAAGATTGTGTCATTTTTTCCCTTCGTAAAATGACAGTAATTTGCCTAATATTCCTAACAATATGCACAGAACATACACAGTAAGACAGTCACATAATCATCTTTTTTCTCACTTCCCACTTGTTAATAAGTGAAATTTAGTTCATGTAAAAGAGAAAATTAGGTTAGAAAATAATTGAAATTCAATAAGTGACAGAAACTTGAGTAAAATTCATACACCAAAGTGTAATTCGTTATGTTAGGTACTAATCCACACACGGTTGAAATCCCAGGGGTCATTTCCGTATTAAATCAACAGGACTCAGGAAATGACATACAAAATCCTCTATAAAACATGGTTTTTTACAGGACAGCAAGATTCAAAAACAAATGGCAGGAGACAAGAAAAACAATTAACACTGGAATGCAATGAACGTATATAATCCTCTTTTTCAACTAGGAACTGCAAGAGACTCGTATAGCACCCCGTATGAAGAACATACTAATTAACAGGCTACTTCTCTCTATTTCGCCAAATTTCCTCATCCATGTGTATAGACCAAAACAGATATTTTAACTAGATCTACTGTCAGTTGTGAACTCTGTCCCCACAATATATTTAAGGGCTGTACTTTCTATTTTACCTGCATAGTATGTCACTTTCTTAACTAGAGCCTCAATACACCTTCTTTGGCTCCTAAAAGGAGCACTGCATTGCTGTACTATTTATAACTATTTCAGGAGATAACATTTCCCTTTTTAATGATTTCTCTTTGGGGAAATATCATACAGTCCTAAAAATATATCCCAGAGGTAATGATTTCCTTTCTGTGTTGTTCTAAGAAGGTCATTAATGGAGTGAAAGGTCACCTCAATCCCTAGACAATGACATGTAAGTATTTTTCTGTCATAAAAGTAACATCCACCTAAGTAAATCATTAGAAAGAGCTTTAGGAAACTTTCCATTAAACAAGCATTTATAACGGACAGAGATCATTCAAGTTTTCCATCAAACAGTGTCTGTAATGTACTTACCTTCCTGTCTGGCCAGTTAAACTTTGCAAATATTGTGTCATATGTGTCCACAGCACCATCAGTGATCAGCATTATTGCTTGGCTGCAGATACTCCCTTGTCCTGTGTGATTGAACTGTGAAAGGAAACAGTTATTTAAGTAACCAATTCAAGTGTGTAGATCTTATAACGCTTCTCTATTGCACCCAGATAAACACGTAAAAGAAACCTTCCCATAATTTTTTGTAATCTTTCATTACATATGGTATTCATCTAATCTACTATACCTTGGCATTTGTACACTAAAAGAGGTACCATTTATTATTGTGTCTCCACCAAGAGTGGTATAAACAGCCTGATGCGTTAGAAGATGCAAATTCATAAAATACAACATTACTAGCATTTCCTTTATCATCCCATAAAAACAACCCATTACATGAAAAGCCTTATGGAACCAAATCCTTACACCGCATACTGAGGAATATTTGAGAGGAGGGGATTTTTGTTCATTTTGCTTTTTAGCCTTGCAATTATTTTATGATGTCTTATCCATAAGATATATCCTATATACATGACAGTAGACATAAGCTACTCATGGAAAGATTGGGTTCCATAAGGAATCTTTCCCACAAAGATTTTATTTGGGGCAAAGTTTACTATAAATATATATCTTTAAATTTATCAGGCTGCAATACAATTCTCTGGTGGATACCTCCTAACCACTATTTTCCTTGTCTATTGTATAAATACCAAAGTACAATACCATAGTACTGAAGTGCCTCACAATCATTCATCAATTTATTAATTGGTGTGTATTCTGAAGCAATCTTTCCAATTTTACAGATAAGGAATGGTGGCACAAACTCAGATATATTAATTCATTTCCCCAAGGTCACACACAAAGCCAGAGGTTGAGCCAGGAGGAGAACTCAGATCTCAAGTCCAAATCAGTACACATTTGGCAGGGAGCCCATCTCCAAGAAAAAGGGATATCTATTTTGATAAGAGAGTGGAATGGACTCAAACCAAGTGCAGATGAAGAAGTGTTGAGATACTCCATTTTGCAAAACTGGAAGACAGAGGCTGAAGGAAACGAATGGTCCAATACCGGGAGGAGAAAAACAACCATATGGAGAAAGAAATGACCAAACACAGACCTACCAGACAACCTAAATCATTATTTCAAGGAGTAGAATTTATGCAAATGGAAACAGAAGCCCCAAAAGAGGAATTAGTGATGATGCAAATATATTGGTAGACATAATGATAAGGGATGAATGAATATCAGCCAAAAATGGAAGAAAGATTGAGAACAAATGAGTAAAACAATACCTGAACAAAGTACTGGAAATACAAATGATTTATGAAATAAACATATAAAAGACCATGAGCATCAACCAGTGCTACCAAGTACGAAGTCCAGCAAAAACGGTATTTCCCCCCAAACAAAAACTTTCTGGGAAAGACATCTCAAGGAACCCAAATCTTCCCTTGAGTAACTTATGCTGACTGTGATGTACACAGGATGTATCTTATGGATAATATAGGTTACAAAATGACTGCAAGACTGAAAAACAAAGCAAACAATAATCTCCCTCCTCTCAGGTATTCCACAATACACAATGGGAGGATTTATACAAGCACTGAATGAAGCTCTTAAGGAAGCTGTAATACCAAGACATATTAGGTAGTTCAATGATATAATTTATGCCAGGGCAACAGTAGCAGTTCAACAGTTTCACATCAAGCCAGCTGAGGAGCCACTGGAAAACAACCCACATTCAAAAAACCCATGAAAAAAAAGGATAAACCAAGAGCTTAAGCTATTACATCAGGTTATCAGCCTACCAAATTATTTTTTTAAGAATCACGTGAAGAGAAAACTAAGCGAATGGCCCTGCAGATGAAATATGAGCTGAATAAAAGAGATGCGAGAGTTGTGCAAGAAACTGATCATTGAGTCACAGGCATGAACCACATTCAGCACAAAGTTGTCATCATCAAGAAAACAGCCTCTGCACAAAAAATCCTAAGAGATTCTTTGATCATATTGACATTAAAAGCAGAATAGGAAAAAAAAAAAAAGAGAGCGAAAAAAGATGTGGAAGAACATCAATTCTAATGGAAGGAAATCAGGACTAAGTACATATAGGCTACGTCTACACGTGAAGCCAACATCGAAATAGCTTATTTCGATGTAGCAACATCGAAATAGGCTATTTCGATGAATAACGTCTACACGTCCTCCAGGGCTGGCAACGTCGATGTTCAACTTCGACGTTGCGCGGCACCACATCGAAATAGGCGCTGCGAGGGAACGTCTACACGCCAAAGTAGCACACATCGAAATAAGGGTGCCAGGCACAGCTGCAGACAGGGTCACAGGGCGGACTCAACAGCAAGCCGCTCCCTTAAAGGGCCCCTCCCAGACACAGTTGCACTAAACAACACAAGATACATAGAGCCGACAACTGGTTGTAGACCCTGTGCCTGCAGCATGGATCCCCAGCTGCCGCAGCAGCAGCCCGAAGCCCTGGGCTAAGGGCTGCTGCCCACGGTGACCATAGAGCCCCGCAGGGGCTGGAGAGAGAGCATCTCTCAACCCCCCAGCTGATGGCCGCCATGGAGGACCCAGCAATTTCGACGTTGCGGGACGCGGATCGTCTACACGGTCCCTACTTCGACGTTGAACGTCGAAGTAGGGTGCTATTCCGATCCCCTCATGAGGTTAGCGACTTCGACGTCTTGCTGCCTAACGTCGAAGTTAACTTCGAAATAGCGCCCGACGCGTGTAGCCGCGACAGGTGCTATTTCGAAGTTAGTGCCGCTACTTCGAAGTAGTGTGCACGTGTAGACACAGCTATAATCTCCTGTCTGATTTGTTGTACAGGTTGAACCTCTCTAGTCAGGCACTCTCTCACCTGGGAACAGCCACAATCTGGCATGATTTTAGTTAGCCAGACAACCACTTTGGATGTGGCCAAATTTCCCATGGTCCTGTAAATGTTGTTTACAGCCACCAGTCCTGGCTCTCAGTGTTCTGTGCTGTTATTTAGCTCTAATTTAGCCCTAAAAGTCTTCTAAGAGCCCAGTAAGCAGTGGAAGTGTTGGTTTTGTTGCTAGACAATATCGATGTCCTGTGGTTTGGCAAATTCTCTTGTTCAGCACGGGTCAGGTCCCGAGAGTGCCAGATTAGAGAGGTTCAATATGTATTTAAAAAGTGAAAGAAAAATTTAAAAGCCACACAACAGAGGAAAACACAGGAATGCCAAAGAAATAAATAGGTGAGTGTAGCGAGGTGCTGTGGCTTCCCCCAGACTCAGAGGCGGAGGAGGCTGCTGAAAGGCCCTGGTGGGCGGGCCCTGAGCTGGAACACCAGTGCCCCACCCCTCAGAGGGCGCTGCCCAGGGCCAAAAGGGTCAGGGGCATGGCGGGGCTTGAGGCCCATTAAATGCTGGGACACCATGCTGGGAGGAGGCCGCTGACCAGGCTCCTGGGTGCCGGGGGCGGGTGACCCACCGCTGCCCAGCCCATTGGCAAGAGCTACTCCCCAGCTGCCCAGACCAGCCTGGGCAGCCACAGATAAGGATACCACAGGGATACTACCCGGACTTCCCGGACCTACCAGGGTCCTCATGCCAGTGGAGGGCACCCTCCCCCAAGGCTCTGCCAGGACCAGAGAGACTGCCTGGAGCTGGCTACCCGGGGGCCCCAGAGGCACAAGATCTCAGAGTTCGTCCGAACGCCTGCAGCGCAGAGGCCTCCAACCACCTAGAGCCCACAGTCCTACCACCGCTGGACTACCCCAACAACATTGAGATGTTCGACTGGCCAGAGCCACCGAGGGCAGATTACCCGGCTGAGACCTACCAACCAGGACCGGCAGACCAGGCCGACTGGGACATCGCGCCTATGGAGTTAGAGGTAGGAAGCAGCGCAGGGGATGCTCCCCTGAGCCAATGGTGGTGTGCTGCAGTCTGGATCCCCACTGCGAAGCTCAGGTATGAGCGATCCATAGGGCCCCGGGCTGGGTCGCAGTGGAACGAGAGGGCCTGTGACCCCTACCCGGTGGGGTAAACCCTTGCCTCTCTACAGCCAACCCCGGGGAGGGGAAAGTATTGTGACTGCTGCCCACCCTAAACTAAGGGCTGGGCTTCCCGAACTGCGTGTCTAACTGCTGCCCTGCCCCAAACTGAGGGCTGGGCCGCCAAGCCACTGCCCCACCCTGAACTGAGGGCTGGGCTTTCAAACTGTGCAATTGAGCTTGGCCTCACCCTGAACTGAGGGCTGGGTCCCCGAACTGTGCACTTACCTGCAGCCCTGCTCTGAAGCAAGGGCTGGGTGTCCAGACTGCTGGTGAAACCACTGCCCTGTCCCAAGCTGAGGGCTGGGGCCTGTAAGCTCCTGTTTGGCTGCTGCCTGGCCCTGGACTGAGGGCTGGGCTTCCAAGAACAGCCTGTGTGACTGCTGCTTTGCCCTGAGTGAAGGGCGGGCCTTTAACGGTTTGGCTGACGGCTGCCCCACCCCGGACTACAGGTGGGGCTCTCCAGCTGCCGGCTGACCACCAGCCAGCCCTTAAAGGGGACAAAGCCCTGGGCCAGCTAGACCCAGAGGACAAGCAGTGTTGGCCCACGCTGCCCAGAGGGGGCGCTGCCAAAGGCAGGCGCCTTTCAGTGAGGTACTGAGATGAAAAGTCAGGATGAACCTAGACACGATAGGAATCATGGATTCTGCCTGAAATGCCTCGCATGCCTCCATGATTGATTACTTGAACAACTTAATAAATGTCAGAAAATGGATGTCCAAGATGGATGGCAACAAGGAGAGTCAACCCCAGACCCCCACGCCAAATAATAGGAAGGAGGCTGCTGCATTCCTAATTACATGTTTACCAATTTTGTGGAAAATTCTTTCATCAACTTTGTATTGTATTAGCTTGGTCTGGATGCTGCTTTCTGAACCGAAAGTACAGCAGTACACATGAAATGGACAAAGAGGCTGAAGAGGACAAGACATCTGACTACCTAACAGATGAAACATGCTACTATCTGTGGAGCAGTCAACTGTTAATGAAATTCGTAACATTCAAATCAATGAGGACTCAGAGTAATAAATCACTTCTTTTCAGTAACAAGCAATGATCAAGTATGCATTCCAGGCGAAAAAGCAGAGACAGGAAAGTAAATGACCACTGACTAAAACTTTATAATGTTATATGTTTACAGTCAGGCACAAACACATAGGTACTCCAAGCACAGAATAAGAAGTCACTCTGGCTGTCTGCTTGAGCACAGCACAGGGTTAGTATCACGTGCATCACACAATCTCTGAATTAAGTGGTGTCACAGACTCTCTATCTTCAAAGTGGTTTTGATTATAAACACAGGTATTATTCTCTATTTCCAATTGCACGGGTCCCCAATTAATCAACTTTACCCTTTTCCCTACGCTCAAAGGAAGAATACTCTGGGTCTCCAGCATGAAGCATCTGATGGCTTATCTAATTTTGAGGTCGGTCCACTTGTGTTTTACCTACTGGACACATGGAGTTTGTTTTTCCATCAGCTGTTGCAAGTGAGTTGTTTGTAAGCGGATCTATTGATGTTGTAATAGACACTGAGTAAATGGGACGTCCCTGTTTGGGAATCTTTCTGTTTACTTCAGCAGGTGTTGGATCGTGGACCAGATCTTTGAGGTACTGATCTTCAACAATCATTCTTCCAAAAATATTGTAATTAACTATGACATCTTGTGATTCAGCTCTTCTGTAGTTGAAATTTTAAGTTTTTAACTGGTGCCATTTTACCAATGCCAGCCAGGCTGTGAGTGAAACATGAAGCATTCCCTTCACTATGATGTCCTTAGATTTACAATATTTTTCTATATCATAATGCAGAGAGATAGCCATGTTAGTCTGTTTCAGCAAAAACAAGTCCAGTGGCACCTTAAAGACTAACAATTTTATTAGGGCATAAACATTCTTGAGTTGCAACTCACTTCATCAAAGGCTTGTTTAAATGCACATCTACTAATGGTCTACCCCATCATGTGGCAGCAATGCCCTTCTGTCAGCTACTTTGGACAAACTTGCCTGTCTCTCCACAAAAGAATAAATGGACACAAAACGGACATCAAGAATGGAAATGTCAAAGGAAAAAAACAGTAGGAAAGCACTTTAACCTTCCTGGACACACTGTTACAGACTTGAAAATTACCAGTCTTCAGCAAAATAACAGAATTTAAAAAAAAAAAAAAAAGAAAAAAGAAAAAACCCTTCAAAAACAGACTGCAAGGTGAAACTGCTTCTCTGGAATTCATGTTCAAATATGACACCATCAGAATGGGTCTGAATATAGAGACTGGGAATGGCTCTCTCATTACAATTAACAATTTTCTCCTTTAGGCATTCTCATCTTCGTATCATTGTTGGAAGTGGGACACATCCACCCTGAATTATCAGTGATGTAAGGCTCACATCTTTGTACCATTTGAGCCTTCCATTTCATGCAACTGACTACACGAGTGCAATTCATGAAAGATTATGCCTTTAAAAAATTGTTAGTCTTTAAGTTGTCACTGTTGGTTTTCCACATCATAATGTTAATTTGGCAAAAGGGTGGATTCTTCAAATTATCCTAACTAAATGATGGGAAAAGGGGGCAAAGAATAATAGACTATCTAAAGAATGGTGAATAGTGGCAGTGGCACATCTTCATATTTTTATTTTAAAACATTACCATATTCTCTCTGCATCCACATTATTCTACATGGTAATCTGCTGTTTGAATATTTTGAAGAATGTAATTAAATGCAAATGCCTTGATGAGTAATATCTCCTCATATTTGTCTAGAACTTTATTTTATTGAATAGCAAGAGTGATGGAAGTATTTTCCATAATAATAACAATGACAAGGGCCTTATGATGAACCTCAATTAACTCACTGATTCATCAGTTAGGAGTGAAAATTTCAATGCATCCTGACATTTAGAGCATTTGGTTGTGATTAAGTCTTTGAAATGTCACAGAATTTTATTTAATTGGGTATGATTTTTAAAAGGTAATCACTGCAAAGATCACATTCATCACCAAAAGAGATAATTGAAGTTGTCACATGATATAGTAGGTGCTAACTATTGTACCATGCACATCGGTATTCTTGCAGTAACTAATGAATACTGTATAAATCAATGCTTGGCAAGAACTTGAAAGTGGATTTATACATGCTTTTCAAAGACAGTCTCAGCAACTTCAACTTCAGAGACATTATTAACAACAATCTAGGCAAATACTGAAACTGAAATGCAGGTAATTGCGAGACAAATTTAACCATATTTAATTATTGTAACCTCTGAACCATCCTAAAATCCCAGCCAGAATCTCAACAACCTTTTTGTGTGATAAATAGCTTGTGTGTGAGAGAGACACCCTTAACTAACTTGTAATGCACAATAATAGATTTCGATCACTTAAAGGTCACATACTGTAGATGAAGTGGAAAATAGTTTAAAGTACCCTTCTAGAGGAGATTAAGTAGCATGTTTCTGGATGAAGTTGTTTAAAAGCACACTTGTAAGAGAGTATAATGCCAGTGGTGGGGAACTTGCAGCCCACTGGGATGTTTTGTTTACTGTTGCCCACGATTCTGCTGATTTTCATCTGCAAAGTTTTTTTTCCCCTCCTACCAGTATTACTAGAGTGACAGACTTAAAGCAAAGGTATGTTAAGTGAAGTGAGTGCCTGATTGTACACAACACTGATTGTGAGAGCCAAGTGTTCCCTGTGCATTCAAAGTGCAGCTATATTTCAGTCAGAACATCCCACAAATTCTAAGTACACAAATGCAAATAGCGTAACTACCCTATCCTAGCAGATCGTCTTGGTTACAACAATCTTGCATCCAACTCATGCAGTCACTCACTAGCCTAGGTGGCCCATTGATGGTATATGAATGTAGTAGATATATTTCTATGTTATAAAATACGCACAGAAAAATATATGAAGAATCTATTACCTTTATTTTTACATTATAAATGGAGGAAGATATTACTCTATGTCGATCAAATCTGAAGGAGCACATGGCATGTTCTATGACTGCCTTCCCAAAGGTTTTCTCTCACCATGATTGCAGTTCAGTGAGACATGATTTCATTTTATTCTCATTGTTACCTATTTAGGTACCTATTTTTTTTTAAAACTAAGCTTTACACTGCCCGCAGTGACATATTATCAAAGTGCCTTAAACAATTTAAAAAAAACACCTAGAAGCTCAGGTTTCTTAATTTTTTCCAATGTATGTGGATTGGGAGAGCTAATCTAGAACGTGTTTTGTGCATAGTATGGTTGATATTTACTGTATCACAACATGTTTGCAATGTTATATTTTGGGTCTACAGTGAGGCTCTTAATAAACTCTACAAAGTGTCTAGAGTTGCTCACTTCACGCAGCTTTTTGTATTATCATGTTCGGCAGGTTCTGCAGCAGGAAATCCGTCTCTCACTGTCTAAGTCAGGGGTCAACAAACTTTCTGAGGCAGAGTGCTGAAATTTGACCTTTTGACCTTTATGTATGGTGCCAGTGATACTTTTTGAAGTCACTAATAGTCCTACTTACAACAGCTTCCTTAATCAATAAACTAAGATACAGAGCTTTAATGTTTAGCACTAGTGGTGGTTGGTAACATTAGCTGGTCTTTTGTTAATCCACAGGCAGGCATGGCTTTGAGCAAGCTGCTGGCTGCATGGGGGAGGAGGGGTGGGACTGAGCTTCTGCCTTGCACGCTGATGAAAAATCAGCTTTTGTGCCATTCTTAGCAACTGCTGACACCTGGTCTAGGTAACAGAGGCAGTGCCATGTATTTGCTTCAGCTTCCTGCTACTGGGTATATCTTTGTCTCCCAGATTAAAGAGTTCTTTCCTATCAGAAATCTGCTCCCTATGAAGCATTTATAAACCAAAATAAACTCATCTCTTACAGGCTCATTTGATAATGTACATGAATTGTACTACTAAAATTGTTCACTGTCCAGACATTTTCTGGCAACTTTGAAAATATTCTCACAAACTTAATTTTTAATTTGTAACCATGAGTATTCACATTTGCCTTTTAAGAAGTGTTGCACGTGTAGGGAAAATGTTAATTGGCTTTTACTGACTCACTTACGTAACTAACTCCACCCAACTAGAAGGAAGACGGAAGTAAACCTCAGCAAAGTGAACTTATGCTGGGACAAATTGTTCCTGGGGGAAGACTCATTGGCAATAAACGAGGCTCTAGGAGAAGTTTCAGAGTGGCATTTCATCATGTAGCATCTTTCTGAAATAACATTATTGTTAAGAAACTTGCCCTTGTCTTAAGAGCAGTTCCCAGGTAAAGTATAAGTGGGCTTATCCTGTGAGCCATGGATGCTGGTATTTCACCTCTGAGTAGCCCTTCTGACCAAGCTCCAGGACTTTGGATAATAAAGGTGGCATGCAGCCACCATTACCTTTTCCCCTTCAAGTTCAGTCTGTGCCAGCTTTTGCCTTGTATGACTGGATTTGGTACACATGCTTTCCTTGATAGGCTCTTCCATAGTTTTGTGATAAGGCAAATTATAATTTTTCAAGTGCCCATCCATGCAGGGATCTTGCTAAAGGAGGTACTTTTGTACGATTAGTTGTAGAAAGAGAGGAGCTCAATCCCCCTGGGCTATGGTTTCACTGACCCAAACTGTTGAGAGCAGTATGCAAATGGATGGTCTTGAAAATTAACATGGCTGCTCATTTGCATATTCACTCACCATCAGAGAGTGCTGCCAGCAGAAAAAAAAAGCTGTATAAACATGGATCTGCTGGTGAAGCCCCCCTTTTGTCGGCAGCCTCTTATGCCTGGCAAAAATCAGGCATCAGAGGCTGCCGACAAATGGAGGGGGCGGGGTTCGCCGGCAGAATCAAGTTTACACTGCTTTTTTTCTGCAAGCAGCAGCCTCTGCTGATGAGTGAATATGCAAATAAGTGACCATTTGCATATTCAAGACCACCCATAGAGCTGCTGGCAGTTCAGGTCAGTGTAATTGTAGCCTTGGAGTTTTACCTGACTGTTGCACAGAATGAAGTTGCAATCTCATTAGTTGGCCTGGAAGTTTCACTATGGCTGTGGCCACACTTGGTCCTCCTTTCAGAGGGACTATGGTAATGTGGCACTTTGGGATATGCTAATGAGGTGCGACCATGAATATGCAGTGCCTCATTAGCATAATGGCAGCCGCATGCACTTCGAAACTGCCAGTTTTGAAACACACAGCACCCATGTAGCAGGGGGAGGGGGACTTTCAAAATTACCCCAATTTCAAAAGCCCCTTATTCCAATCTGGTTTGGGAATAAGGGGCTTTCGAAATCGGGGTCTGTTTTGAAAGCCCCCTCCAGCTACACGGGCAGTGTGCACTTCAAAACCGGCGGTTTCAAAGTACATGCAGCCATCATTACGCTAATGAGGTGCGGCATATTCATGATAGTATCTCATTACCATATCCTGAAGTACCACATTACCATAGCCCCCCCAAAAGGAGGGGCTAGTGTGGCCACAGCCTATGAGGTAAAATCACAACCACAGGGTTCCCCTACACTAATCAAAATCTAGGTTTATTTCAATAAAAGTTGTAACTAATGACTTTAAACCTAGAATAGCTGACAAGCTTACAATTGGAGCTATGATTTCTCTTTCATTCTCACTACTTCCTATTTGCTTATTTTATCTAAAAGAAATTTTTAGAGAAGCAACAGTTCGTTAAATCAAAATAATGCTACAGTGGCTCTCTGTTGGAAAATACAGCATGATAATGTATTTCGGATTTGCCAGGAATTACTAAGAAAGGATACTTGTGAACGACAGCACATGAAATCACAATGCAATAATCACTCATACTGATATTTAACATGTGGGAAAATATCTTGGGCAAAGACAATGGGTCTGATTTCAATTAAAATATTCCTTTCTATTCTGTAGGAAATATTCTTTCAAAAAATGCAACATGACTTTTTTATGGCAGCTTTAAAAAATGAAAAAGTAGATGATCTGTACTGGGTTGTCCACATAATGATGTTCACACTGAAATGAATTACATTTCTCAGACGTTATTCACAGGAATGTTATCAGTAATCAAAAGCTGACCTCAAGTTTTGCCCAATAAATAAAACAATAAACCTCTGAACTGTTTCTAAATGGTCTATGTCTAGACAGAAATCAACATAATTTTGCATTTCTCTCTCAGAGTATGGGAAGGCAGAAATGATAAGTTATAACAACCCTTCAGATAGCTACTTTGTACAGAGCTGTCTACAACACATGAATCATTGTGGTAAAAGTAAAAGCAGTGACAATCATTTGCCGATTTCCAATAACTATGTATGTTCTTAAAATGTTTGTCAGATATAGAGATTAATTAAATGACTTTAACCATTATCAAAAATATTAAGTAGAAAACTTTAAGATCTAGAGTAGCCTAATGTGAAGAAATAACCACTTAAATAATTTGATACTTGTATGTGTGTGTGTAAAATATTTCAAGTATTACATTGCAGACTAGGTCAAAAACACATTTATTATCATCATCATTCTATGTGCATGTGGAATTTTGAGCAGGTGCCTGTCATGATTTATTAGCTAGCTACTCAAATGAAAGTTAATTTTAGCAATTAGTTTAATGAGGGGGAGGAGCATCAATGCAAATACTTAATGAAACATACAAACTTACATCACTGAGAATGTTGAAAGCCTCATTTAAAGCTACATCCAGCATTCCAATTCCTTTTGCAAAAAGCTTGTTCAGGTGTTCCCTGAAGTGCTGAAACATGCAAAACACAGATTGTAAAAGCAATATTCTAAGAAATTCAACATACATGTTAATACATTTTAGAGATGATGGACTGAGAATTTATGGATATTTTAATATAACGATACACCATTAATTAAAGATTAAAGTAACTCTGTGATGAAGGGAACAATTGTGTTACTTAATTATTCAATTATTTCTCTCATACATATCCAAATCACAATCCTGAATCACTGGACTGTCAGCTGTCAACATTGAGACAGCTCTCAATGATTTATAATGCCCAATTCTCAGCCTATTCAAGCAGAGAGAGTCTCTATACATACCAAGTAGATGTTCCAACAAAAATAATCAAAGCAGGAAAAAAACCCACAGCTTATAGGATCTGTCTATCCGCAATAAGATAAAAATAGCAATAACGTTAGGATTAAAAGTTATATAGAATGGATATATGAGAGGATGTGGGAAGAAATGTTTATTATTTGATATTCTCAGTTCTCTTGATTTAATGCAAACAGAAGTGTTATGACACAGGAGAACTTACATGGCCCAAGTTTAATTCACAAATTAGAAATTTGTGTTATTAATCTAAGTTGTGTAAGAAGTATGAATATGATATGAATAGAAAGCTGTATTATAAAAGCAGCATTAAATTTGTCCAGCTCTTAAACTATTTTCAGTCTGCCAATTGTGACAGTGATTGAAATTAGCAAATTGCAGGGAACAACAGAGGGAAAAGAGAATTAGGAAAGGGTGCTTACACAAGTCCCATATTAACAGAGCCAGATTCTCCTTTTGGAGGGGGCATGTTAATGAGGCAGTTTGGAAAATGCTAATAAGACACTGACATGAATATGCAGTGTCTCATTAGCATAATGGCAGCTGCATGCAATTCGAAAGTGCCTCTTTCAGAATAGGCTGCCCATGTAGATGGAGGGCCTTTGAAAAGGACCTCCCCCCCGACTTCAAAAGCCCCTCTTCCTAGAACCAAATAGGAAGAAGAGGCTTTCAAAGTGAGGGAGGGTCCTTTCAAAAGGTCTCTGTCTACACAGGTGGCATGCATTCTTAAAGCAGCACTTTCGAATAGCACAGGGCTACCATTTTGCTAAGGAGGCACAGCATGTTCATGTCAGTGCCTCACTAGCATCTTCTGAACTGCCTTATTAACATGCCCCCTCCAAAAGGAGGGGGCATATGTAGACACAGCCCTCTTTGCAGAAGGCTAACTTCAAACATATGATTAGTTTACATTCTGTTTAAGCTGTTTTAAAGTTTTAAATGTGACTTGAATTGTACATAGAATCTGCACAAGTCCTCTCCATGGGGCATAAAATTACCTCCCTCCCCCAGAGCAATTCAGGAAGCTTGCATTGCCACTACCATGCTATAATATTGGTTCAGTAACTAAACACACTTCAACTGTGAAAGCTTTGCCCCCTTTAATATATATTAAATTCACCATTAGTATAACTCCATAACAAGCACATAATAATAAGGCCAGAATAAGCTCCAGACCTATTTACCATTAGAAACTGTTGGCAACTTTTGAGAGAAATTATAAATTATCAGCATGGAATGATCACATTTTTATAACCAAAAACTAACTTCACTGGGCTTTTTTTCTCTAAAAATAATGTTTTCATATCAGGAAACTGAGTCATCTAGGTTTTTTATTGGAAAGGTTGATACACAAACTGACAAATACAGTGCCAAGAACCATGCTGGTGTAAAAATAAATTGTAATATCACATTTTACGGGTCACTCTCCTAAACATTTTCCTATCATACAAATTATTACAGTAAAATAAAAGTATATCATGCTTTGTTGGAAGCCAGAACACTTCCTATTTTGTTAAACTCCAATAAATTAGAGTTAAAAAATTTACATCTGCTCTCGAGGCAATTTTGAAGCATATGTTGTTGCCACAAAAATAGCCTAGTTTTCCAGACCAATTAGTGTAGTTTAATGTTCATAGTGACCTTCTAAATGTCATTCATACATCTCAATATTTTGAATAGCCAAAAGGCAAAGCCTTGTTTACCTAAATAAGCACAGACAGCATAAAACCCAGTATAGCCTAGATAGCGGAATGGTGCTTTTGCCTCCCTTACCAGATAAACATAAGTGAACATGCGTATTGTAAAAATAATGATAAATTTTAATGACATTCTTTCCTACTAGCTACACAGATATATATTAATAATTTGAACCAAAAAAAAATCAAGAATTCAGGAGTAGGGAAAGACTGGAGAAGGAGACTATGGTTTGGGGAAAACCTTTATAGTACATTTGGTTTTATGGCATTTCTACAATTAGAATCACACTTGAGCGAGAGAAAGAAAGAAATGCAAATTTCTATATAACCAACGAACCATTTTAATTGCACAAATCTATTATTTTCAAAACACTACTTATTCAATCCAACCAAAGCCAATCCAAACAAAGAAATAATTATACTTCTAAAGAGTTAAAGTATCACTGACCTTTAATGAATGTGTACTGAACCCACATTCACATTTTTAAAATAATAAAATATGGTGAATAAAATGCTCAAACATTAAACAAATGCACTGACTTTTTTATACTGTAATGAAGTATAAATTTTAATTCTTGGAAATTTAAGCTTATATTAACAGCACACTAGGTTGCCAGCTTTTCAACCACAATATGCTGAGCATACTGTTGGTCACGCAATAAGGAGTAGGACATCTTCACATCACCCTCCTATTTGTGAAACAGTTGATGGCTGATCAGCCTGATTCTGGAGCCGCAGATCTTATGAGAGGGCATGTGTTCATAGTTTTTGATGCTCTTTTCTTCTTCTCTGCCACTCCTAATCTGCACTGTAGTGGGACCTCTCAAATTTCACCACCCCCTTCTGGATTACCATTCTCCATGGGGGACAGTCTTGGGCAAGGTACTCCCAAGTGTCAACACTAATGCTGCACTTTTTCACGTGTGCCTTCATCATGTCCTTATATCACTTCCACTGGCCTCCAACAGTCTTCTGCCCTTCCTCCAACTCAGAAAACAGAACAGCTACATCTACGCTAGAGAGTTTGTAGAGAAAACAGGGATTTTGTTGACAAAACTCACAGAGCATCTGCACACAAAATGCTTTTTGCTGATGAAACTGTTGACAAAAAACAGTGTAGATGCTCCAGGGTGCCCTTTTGTCAACAGAGTAGATCGAAAGATCAATCTGCTTTAATGTGCAAACACAATGTGTTGACAGAAGTTTTGTAAGAACATCTCTTCTGACAGTAACTTCTGTCAACAGATACTTCTAGTGTAGCCATAGAGAATCTGTTTTGGGAGGCACTGATCAGACACCCAAACCACATGAACAGTCCAACAAAGTTGCTGGTGAATGATAATGGCTTCAGTGCTGGTCACGTTCAACTCTTTCAGGATACCAGTGTTCATGTACCTATCCTCCCATGAGATACTTAAGATTCTCCTGAGGCAACATCGATTATATTGTTCAAGTGCCTTCAAATAATGTTTGTATGTTGTCCAGGTTTCACACGTGTACCGTAGTGTTGGAACAACCATTGCACAGTATATAAGGAGCTTTGTCTTCTGATAAATGGCCCAGTTCTCAAAGACCCTTTGTCTCATGACAGTGAAAACAAAGCTTGCAAGGCACAGAGAATGCTAGATTTTTGCATCAACATTGACTTTAGTGGAAAGATGACTTCCAAGGTATGGGAAGTGCTCCACATTTTCCAGCAGTTCTCCAATGACTTCAATAGAAGGTACATGAGATTGTCTCACTGGCAAAAGTTGATGGAGCACCTTGGTCTTTTTGATGGTCAGTGTGAGGCCAAGATTCTTGTATGCTTCAGTGAAGGCACGTATGATGGCCTGAAGGGCTGTGGGAGAAAGAGCAGCAACCATGTTGTCATCTGTATACTGAAGCTCTATGATCAAGGTTGTGGAGGTCTTGCTTTTAGCCTTCAGTCTCCTGAGATTGAAAAGCTTCCTGTTAGTATGAAGATTGTCTATACAATTATCTGGAAGCTTGCTATCAGTGAGGGTCATGGTGATGAAGAAGCAGAACAGTGATGGAGCAATAATGCAGCCTTGTTTTACTTCCATTTTGACCTCAAAGGGGTCATTTTGGGCAGCAGGTCAGAACACAAAGATGGCAGTTCATCAAGACTGGGGCTCACTCTTTGTTCTTAGCATAATTCAGAACATGCTCATGGATATTCCAACTGTCTTGAGTTCTGATCCCATGCCCAGTGAAGTCCAGATTCCAATTAAGTTCAACAGAGATAGTTCCCAGTCAAATGCAATTAAAAGTATGGCTTATAAAATCCCTTTCAGGTTGTCTTGGAAAAAGGAAAATTCAAACCAAAATTAAAAATTTCAGTGAAATCCATAAATAAGAAAAAACATTTTTGTCAAAACCATTATTCTGACAAGAAAATTTCAACTACCGATTGAACGTTCTCAGCCAGCAACCACCATAATCCAGCATTGCTTTAGTTAGCCATCTTAGTTATCATCGGTGTGACCAAGTTTCCCATGATCCCATAAAGTTTGTTTCCACCCACCAGTCCTGGCTCTCAGTGTTCTGTGATTTTATTTAGCTATAATTTACCCCCCAAATGTCTTCTAAGAGTCTGGCAAGCAATGAAAGTGTTGGTAATGTGCAAGACAATATTGACTGCACCTGGTCCAGCAAATTCTCTTGTACAGCACTGATCAGGTTCAATGTGCATCAGTCATGCTCTCTCTCTTACACAAATGACAGAGTTGGTAATGGGGTAGGAAACAGCTGCCATAGCTGACTTTTGTGACACAGACTGATGGAGTCTTCTGGAAACTGGTCACACCAACTTTCTACAGGTGAGTCAAGGTTCTGATCTTTTCTATTTTATTTTAATTCTGTTTATCTACTAAGCAGTTAAGTAGCTCAATTTAATTTTTCTCCTTGGAAATAAAAATACCGTTCCAAAAACATTATGCAAGCTAATAAATAATTTTGCTATATAAGAATGCTCACCAATGGTTTGCAAAAGCTCAGCTCATTTTACAGATTGTTTCATGAACACTATGAAAACTTTCTGACAAAGTATGCACATTTTCATATATGAGCACACAGTATAAAGAAACAGATTAGTTACAATTACCAGTAAACACTAGAATCTCTAATCTAGAAATCAACGTATATGGTGTATCAGAAAAAACATTTTCTCTCCTCATAGTTAGATATATGTGTGTCTAAAAACACATTGTTGAAATCTGAATAAATATAATGTTGACATTTGTTTGCTATACAAACTGGAAAATGTCAGCAATGGATTTCATGCACTACGAATTTTAATGAACCCATGTTTTCAGCCTCCGGCCTCACAGTGAGCAGATGCTACTAGGTGATTCTGCAAAAGGACTGAATTAATTAAGGGTTGATTTAAAAAAAATGCGTCATATTCGCTATCCTTCATTGGTTTACAATCTGCTCTTTGGTGTTTGAGAATGTCAATGGCACTTCAACAGTATGTTTATCCATCCACTAGAAAATTTAGTCAAAGTACTTACAGTATTGTTTCTTTAATGTACGTCTTTACCATACTGGGTTTTATGGCCTTACTGCACTATATGCAGTTATGACAAATGAAATTAAAAGTTCTTTCAAAGAAGGAATAAATAATAGCTTTCTCAAGCTGTTAATGTATGTCTAGTTGAGAGTGGGTTTGTTTTAAAACAGTTAATATGTATTATTGTGTCTATCACACCTAATAAAAAGCCATATTCCAACACCCATAATGGCAACGTGTGGTACTATGTTCCATAAACAATCCAAATCACTTCAGTGGGACTACAGATAGTAACCAGCATGGGCCAGATTCCCTCAGCCATGCCGTATGCCGTTTTTAAGGAGAAAAGAAAAAGAAAAGACAAAAAACTAAGCTTGATACATTCAGTTTCTCCCTTTTCAGATTTCCAGTCATCTACAACAATGTGCTAGAAGACTAGCACTTATGTTAAGACACACTTCTGTATATCCTTTCATTAGCAGAGGAGTACTACAGGCACTGCATTTTCAAAGAAAAAAATCTAATTTTGGATATGAGAGTGCCAGCATTTCAACGTAGTGTATTTCTGTTTGTGTGTTTGCACATTATACTGTTGCCTACAAATACCAATCAATATCCATATCTGCTTATATAACCAATACATTGTACCCATAGTATATTTTTCAATCAATTTCAGGGAATACCCAAACAGCAAGACTGACAGCTCTCTACAAGTCACATAAGCATTACATTAAACTTATTTTATATTTGAGCAACAACGGCTGTTGTCTACTCTACAAAAATAACTTAGAAGTTGCTTCAAACTTTGAAGATGAGCATCTACACACACCCTACTTTGAAGTTAAACTTCAAAGTGGGACACTACTCCACTCCTGGAAATGGAGGAAGGACTTTGAAATTGGGCTCCCTATTTCAAAGTTAACTTCAAATAAGGGAAAATATGTATAGACTCTCCCTTTGAAGTTAACTTCAAAGTTAGTTCCTAGTGTACACACACCCAATGGGTTTAAACACACTGATTCGAAAAAAAGGAAAAGAATGTGACCATGCACTTAGGCGTTGATATAATGCATGTGCTTAAGGGAGCAGAATTCAGGTTGGACTGTCAATTGTAAATCTGGCATTCCCTAACTTGCAAGTTCTTAACTTTGCAAGCTAAACCATTTTCTTCCACCATAAATTTTTAACTACAGTTTCCTAGCAGAATTTCTTAGTCAACAGTATAGATTTCCACCACTTGACCTACAGGACTAACCTACATTAGATGTCAACAAAATAGGCTATCATCATATAGGGAAAAGGGGGCAACTGGTACTTTGTAGCAGGTGCAGGGGAGAGAAATCAGGGGCAATAAAAGTGAGGTGCTTCTGGCTCATTCTCTGGCTCATTCTCAGAATGGAAAACTGTCTGCTGGAGGCACGTGGTGAGTTTCGGAAAGGGCATGATTGTGGATAGCAGGGGCGGAGGTTATCTGTAGATTGAAAGCTATCTCTGCCAAATTTTCAACAACTGCTGCAAACTATGATGTGTTGCAGCATCTCATAAGAGATTACAAAACTCTTTCAGAATGAAAATGTTAAGAGAACCTAAGTATGCAGAGAGCATATATCAGCAAACACCACAACCAGAAGCTTGACTGCAAGGTTATAGTCTCCCTTTAAATGACTTGAACAAGGTCATGAAGGACCCGGAATAGAATCATAGAGTCCCTTGCTCTTAACCATTGAAAAGGCTTTTGTGCCTTATGTTTAATTGTGATATTCTTTTGCTAATGTGTAGCATGAAAACCCAGTAAAAATTTCTCTCACACCTATCTATCCATCTACCACTGGGCTTTTTGAGTACCCATTTGATAGAATTGGAGCACTTGCATAGTAATATGAGAATGCTTGCACACTGAATGGGGTATCTGTGCAGATGTACAACTGTGTACACAAACAATTGTGGGCAATTATAAACCTAACTTCCACAGGCAATTACCATTATGTACCATGTCTACTAGCATACTCAAATACCTAATTTGCATGCACAACCCTGCCAATTTTGAATGCAAGTTAGTCACACAATTATGACAATCAGGCTTTGATGTCTGATTACAAAATTATAGGTGCATAATACATACATGGGAAGTTGTGACTTCATTACAATAAAGGGATAGAAAGGGAATCAGCTGAGGATTTATCCATGTCTCAGTTTAGAAATAGTTGGGAAAAGGGCGAGGTGAGGAGAGGAATTTCAGAAAAAAAAATTCATAGCGAAATGCACAACTGCACAGAGGAGCAGTACAAGGCCCATGTTTCATTCAGAGGGCTTCTGAGTGCATAGGACTTGTCCTAGAGCTAGGCACAGAGCAACTCTGTTTAAAAAAAGCTCTCAGATGTAAAACTGTTACTTTGATGAAAATTTCTAACCAGCAGACTGAACAGTGATACATGGTTGGGGGGAAAAAAAAAAGACTTTATATGGGCCAATCAAGCTGTGGACACTGGATCTCATGGCTCCATCCCACCCAGAAGGCAAAAACACAAGAAAATAATCTGCTGGTCTTAAAATCAGAGAAAATACTATTGTTTCACCTGTAAGTACAAAGCATACATGTCTGAGGAATAATGGATAGCATAGGTCAGGGCATACTGGTGCTACTGTTTACAGCAGGGTAACAAAATAAGGGAAGGACTTTCCTCTGCAATGCAGGAAAGGTCCCATTTTTTATTAATATTATGATACCCGAATTACAAGTTTGATCACCTCAGTCGACTGACAGCGTTTGCTAATGGAAAACTTTCCTAATTGTTTGGATATTCTACACTAGGGTCCCAGTGCACATGTTCCTGCAGAAAACTAAGAACCATTATTGGTGCATATGAGTCAACAGCAGATTAAGGAGGGCCCAAGTGAGCAGAGCATAGTAGGCCTTCCAGATTATTTCTCGTGCTTGAACATTGACTCTCTTCTTGGGGACATTATTGAAAATGCCTTTTCTTTTTCTTCAAGCCCATTGCGAGTTCAATGACTGCACACACTCCAGCCTATGTATCTTTGGTTGAAAGAGTGTACTTTGATTTCATTGTCTAGGGGTTGCAGGTTAAGAATCTGTTGAGCTATCAACTCATCTTTCCATCTCTTTTTTCCTCACCCTTTCAATTTGTGATATACTACATTTTAACTTTTTAAAATAACTAAGTTAAATAATGTTTTATTTATCACCTTTCTCAAACGGTCTGTGATCAAGGACCTTTTGGTCTTTTTTGTCCTTTAATAGTGTTAGATCCAGCACTGCTTCAGAAGGGCCACGTGCCCCTAGGTAAGGTGGGAGGGGTGCCCAGCTCCACTCCACAGAAGGGGCGGTTCCAATGTCAGAAATAGAGGGGCCTAGGACATTTGCCACTCAATGCCACTGGGACCGCAGTGTAATAGCAGCTGCTAGAGCTCCAGGCCCCTTTAAAATTTGGGCCCAGGGACAACTACCCCCATTGCACACTTCTGCTTTTCCCCCTTCCCCATTGGCAGGCCTAGTTAGATCTGGGGAGGGCAATAAGCTGCCCATGGAGTAGATATATAGTTTGCCAGGGTATACCACTGGTGGGCTGCCAGATGATTTTGCTTGTGCCTCTGTAGATACAGTCATTTGCAGTTCCTGTTGGCTGTCTGTGGCTCCATAGGTGAAACTAGTAGATCACAGCGGAATTTTGCAGTGGATCTCATGCAACTATACTGGCATTTTGTTCCCTAAGGGCCTCAGTTGTGTCACCTGAAGATCAATTTTGTTATGGAGACCAACATAGTTCTCTTGATCAGGGTTAAGATAAACTGCCGCTTGCTTTTGAAGCTGTTCCTGTGTTCTCAGCTTCTGAAGCATCAAATGTCCCTAAGATGTATTTGGCTGAGAGCTGTCAAATCAGCCGGAACGACTGCACCAGGAACAAAGCCAAGACCAGCCTGCACACAGTGGAATCATGAGGTTCATTAATTTGTGACAAAGCGGGTCACCCACATATCATTCTAGGACATAATAGTGTTCATTTCTCAAAGTCTGATTTGGACATTTTCCTACTGACACTTGGAGCGGCTCAGAGCAGTTATTCGTTATTTGGTAGAGTGGTGGACATTGTTCTATCTAATCACTTGTGTTTCTTGGAGGCATGTACTATGGGAGGGGAGATGACAATTCACTTAATATCCAAGCACTGGTCTATGAGTAACCAAATGATCAGAATGAGAGCTTGCAGTTTCAACTGCTCAGTCTTTGGACAACCTAGGAGCACAGCTGAACTACAGCAGAGCTGCCACTGTGCCTGACTGGCTGACGAAGTCAGCTAGCCTGCTCTGAAGCCCAACAGCAAACACTGATCTCTGACTGTTCCTTGTTGATAGCCACAATAGTAACTGCTTGTGTGCCAGCCTTGTTTCCAGCCTCAGTCTAGTCCTGTTCCCCTAGCTTCCTGTGCCTCTGGCTGTGTTCCCTGGCTTCAGTTCCTCACTTCAGCTCTGACCCTTTCGCTCTGGTTACTGGCTCCCATTCCAAGAACTAGACCTGCCTGTCCATCGCCCAGTTCAAGGCACCAAAATGAAATATATTGGAAAGGAGGGGAGGTTTAAATATGACTAGATAAAAGGGCATTGCTTGTTATGCCAAATGATTTGCATAGTGGAGGAGTAGGGTGAGTGAAACTGGTCTGAATCTCAGTAGGTCGGGGCTTGCTGTGGTCTAGTTGTACCTATTGAATGAAACAAAGGTAATCACAGTAGGATTTTTTTTACCTATTTATTGTACTACTGCTTTATGCACATTGCAATCTGCATTCATTACATGCTATTTTTAAAAGTTAGAGCTATTTGCTTACACAAAATGACATATGCAGAGCTTTTGTTTCACTATTGCTCAGTGGCGACGCAAACCAGCTTATGTGCTGTACCAATTTTCTGTTTGTTCAATTTCAGGAAAATTTCAACTCAAAGAAAATAAAAGCTTATTGGAAGTAGTTACACACTAAGCTCTATTTCTGCTATTTTAATTTACATAAGGGTAGCTCTCTATTTACTATGCCTATCTTGCATCTATAAGATGCTCTACAAATTTTGTTTCATCTGGAAACATTTATAGTGAAATGTCCTCAGTCCATACATTGTGCCAATGCAGGAAGAACATATATTATGATATTGTAACTTTAAATTTGGAGTTACATTAAATCAGATAGTCATCTCATTCCTATGGGGTAGGTAAATTGCAATATGGAATTTCTCAAAGATAAAAAAACCTCTTGGCCCGAGAAAACTGGTATTAAAACATGCAATCCCACATGTTTGTAATTTTGTGGAGAAAGTGCAGACAGTGACAGAACAGTTTCTGAACTATTTCTTATTTCTTTTTCATTTGTATATAGCAAATTGATACATTTCAAGGTAGCATCTGTTTAATGCCAAAGCCTAATTATGAAGTATCATATAAGTGCCACTCCTGGACCACATTTAGGAACAAAGATTCATTTCAACCTGTTTTTATGTCACTGTCTCAATAATTACAGGTATGGCCCTGATGATAAATTAGATGCAAATCAAATTCTGCACATTATGAAAAGTATGCATTCTGAAACCAAAGATAATACTTGTCTCTTAAGAGCTGCATTTAACTTCTGAAAATGAACACAGCACAGCACAGCAGAACACGGTTAAAGGAAACACCTTCAACATGATTGAAAGAATTTAGAAAAGCACGTAAGATAGCTAGCTGTTACATTGTTACTTCTCAGTTTTTGCTGTATCCTTCATAAGTTGAGAACATTCCATAACTAAATCATGTGCTGTGAATTATCTAAGTACTTAAAAATCAAAGCAGGAATACCAGACCACACAATTTTTCAGACCCATGGCTGCTATTCATGATTTTCAGAAGATGTCATACAAATAAAGTGTCCCAACAACACACTATGTGCTTGCAATGAGACAATCACTACCCTCTCAAATGAACTTCCACAGAAAAACGAGACAAAAACCATCATTCATAGGCAAACATTTTTCACTCCAACTATGACCTCTCAGTCCTCACCCTCAAATGAAACCTATACAATGCTGTGCTGGCATAAGTATACCCCCTCCCAAGAGGGGGATTCTCAGCGGTGTGGGCACCATTACCACTACTGCCAGTCTGTTACCCCCAGGCTGGGCAGCCAACAGCCAGAGTCTATGAGACAGCCCTCAGTTGCAGGGCCATGCAGTTTAGTGGCCAGTGTCTATGAAGTTGTCATTTAGAGAGCAGAGATAGGGCAGCAGCCCCAGTAGGGGGAACTGGGCTCACCTGACTCCATGGAGCTCCAACCCAGGGCCCTGTCAATGATGGAAGGGTCCACCACTAGCTCAACAGCATATCCTACCAAAACACATCAAGCTACTCAGATGGGAGGTACCACTTGCCCACCCTCCTCCTGTAGGTCACTTCTTATTGTCTCTGGAAATAGGGCGACCTGGGAGGCTGCTGGGTTCTCAGACTTCACAGTGTAGGTCACTCTGTGGGGCTCTGTGAATTCTGAAGGTTCTTGCCATCAGGGTCCAGGGCTTGTTCACATCTGGACCTCTGGCAACAGGTCCTTCCCCTTCAGTGTCCAGCCAAGATTGAGCTGAGCTGCTCCCTTTTGTACTAGCCTGCCACTTGGAACATGCCCAGTATGGTTGGGGGCAAGACTTTCTCCTCCCACAGTGTATTAACCCATTCCAGCCCACTGTGGGATAGGTACACCCTGTCACAAACATCTTCAAAGGACAGGATGGCAGCTTAAGTTCATAACTTTGCTACACACTGAAATCAAGCATTTAATAAAGATGCTGTCTCATTACAACAATCTGTGAGCCATTGTACCCCCTTACCCTACAACCGTAGAGGTGTTAGCTGTACGGTTCACTCTGTATGCTCTTTTGCAAGATGAATTAATTCCTTATCTATTCCAGCCTTGCCTTTCACTGCAACACTCTGTGTATCCTTCCCAGATCTGAAGAAGAGCTCCATGTACATTTTAAGCTGTTCCAATAAAGAAATGCTGCCTCACTCACCTTTTCTCTTTAGAACCCTGAGATGCACCCGATTAAGACACTATTGCAAAGTGACGTTGGTAAATCACCTCAGAATGAGGTGCCTGCTTTGTGCCTTTATGCAGTATTTGTCATGTGCATAAACAACATTTCATCTATTTTACATTTCATTGTAAGTACTTTTATAAAATCTCTAATTTGATTCAAACACGTTTCTCGATGCAGCACAGCTTCCATTAGCTGTCTGTTACACTGACAGAAAGCAAAGGTGCAGTTAGGTCAATAGAGTCAGCCTTACAGCTGTGTGAAAATTAATTTCTGCAAAAAGATTTCATCTTTGGTGTTTAATGGTCAATGTATTTATTTAATTTAGCCAGATTTTTACAGCCAGGTCTGAACTGCATTCATTTGCTATCACCGTTGCTGGCCAAGACATGCTGTGATTCTTAGAATTGCCACTGACTTCTTGATTCCCCACCTTATTCAATGGACAGAGGGAAAGTCCTAATTAGAGTATTGGCAATGCGGAAGTGGAATCGATGTTCATTCTTTTTTGCTCGTTTCCTGACAATCCTTTAATAAGGTTCAGTAATATTTAGCTAATAGTTTAAAACTACCTAAAAATCCAAACTCCATCATACTGGACATACACTTATACAGTGGATTTTTTGTTTGTTTGTTTGTTTTTTAAATGTTCCCCATCACTCTAACATATATAAAAACATTCATGGAGGAATGTTGCTCAACAGGATACTGACTAGTATACTATGGAGTTTGTGTGGGATAATTTACCCTAGCCAATTCTTGACTTAATCTAGGATAGGTATGCAGAGCTGGGAAGACAGCACAGTACAAGTACTAGGAGCCCAGCCCAGATCTTGATCATGTATTTAGCTTGCTGGCCAGCTCTGAAACCTGAACTTTGCTGTGTTTTCTGCTCCTGCTACCCATGGAAGCTGGATTCAAGCCTGTGCACAGATCTGTGGTGTAGACATACCCAGAAATTATGTCCATGACATACAACCTTGCAGGACTGATAATGACCACAGTCTATGTCAGACATCATTCTGAAAACATTACTAATAAATCAAATACAACTGAAATTAAGAACACAATAGATTAGATGAGATGAGAAGTCAGTGTGTAGAAGCATAATTCACCCCATTTTCCCCCTTAGTTGTGACTGCTTCTCTAATCATGAGTGCACCAAGGTATCAGGAACAACGACAGGAATAAGGTATGAAGTAAGACTGATAATTCAGTCCCAAGAGTCATATCAATAAATGATTATGTGAGCTAACTTGTAACCCATTTTAACTGTCATGTGATGAGCACAAAAGAGCAGACCTCAGACTTTGGGTAGTGAAGAAATAGCGAAATGCTACACAATTTACACTCAGGTAAAACACAGACAGAAAACTCTCTGCATATTACAGAGACAATGGTTGCTTCTCCACTGTTATGTCTGAGCTGAGTTTTGCACCTAAAAATGAGTATTTGACTTCACTGTCCTGTATGAAGAACACCAACTGTCCCTTTCAAAGATAAAATTGCAGGAGTTAAAATGAATACAGAATTGTTTTTCTGAGAATTTAGAAGAAAATTTTAATTGGCCTGAGTGAAAACTAATGTTGAAATGGGCCCTTAAGAAACTTAGCATTCTGTGGCTGCAGAGTACACAGGCAATCCGAGCCCAGGAGCAATAAAGCAAAGCAATGTTTAGTAGCTGCTTTGAACTGGAGATAGAATGACTGTGCGCTTGGCTGGAAAAACAGCAGGATCATTGACAGTAAAGGGGGAGCAGAGGTAGCTAGAAGCTTCTGGCTAGCTGTCAGGATTGAACCTAAAACAATTTGCTAGCAAGGATCAGAAGACTATTTGAAGGAGTTCCTGGCTGGCTGAGGAGAGGGAGCCAAGGGAGGGGCACAGGAAGACAGTGTCCCCCAGGAAGAAGCCCTGGGGATACAGCCCCATATCGGGGCTGGACCAGCCTAAAGACCACAGACACAGTTAACTAGAAAGGATGTTTACAAAAGGCAGGTGCCAACCCCATTAGAATGAAGTCTTTAAAAAGTAATTTCCTCTGATTTGCAACCACAAACTCTCACATACCCGAGAGCCTTAATTTTATTTCCATATCTTAACATGTTAGGATTTCTTCTAAATTGAACTCTAACTGACACTTCTTGGCTTGTAATATTTGTTGCAGGGATAATTACAACCTTGCTAAATTGTTTTACCCTATATTGCTGGCTTATATACTCAATCTTAACATCATGTTAAGATTTTTTTAAGTTTGTGGTCCGACTTCCTTTTAAGTCAATGAGGCTAGGCAGTGCCTTAAATAGGAGCAAGATCAAGATCCAAATAGAACAGCAGAAATTCAGGACCAAATACCAAAAATATCTATTCACAAGCAGGCCAATGAGCTTTAATTTTGACTCCTTACATTTAATTAGGCATTTCATTTATGAGTTTAAAGGTAGGAATTAATTCATACTTATCTGTAATGGTGTTATTAACACTCATTCATAAATCAGCATAGAGCGTGAACGGCCTTAGCACCCTGAAGGTCAAAAGACCAGACTCTGTAGTGCTCTTGGGAGATAAAGCATACTATAAATCAAAGTGCACAAATTGATGTGCAAGAGAAGGGTGAATCATTTAAGTACTTCAGGCTAAACTCTGTTACTGTCTGCAGAAGTGAAGGGTCCTGAACACTGAGACATTTCTGCCATGAGGGACAGGACACTGAAAGCCTGTGTAGGACATTATGACCTCTTGGGCACCATGGCATAAGGTATGATGAAGGTTTCTTGCAAATAACTACAGGCAAAGAGGAAAATGGCCAGTGAATATGCAATTTTGTGGCTCCACAGATCATTCAGTCCACCCCTCATAATATGGACAGCCAGCATGGCCAACAGCTTCACTGGGTTCTTGGTCAAGTTGTGGAGGGGGACTGCTCTACACCCACCAGAAAAGGTGGGGCCTTGCACAGAAGGAGAAGGGCTAGGGGGAGCCAGCTCTCAGTGTCACCTGAACTGATACACTTCTCCTGCGTGGTGCTCCAGCAGCAATTTAAAGGGTCTTTCATATCACCAGGCACCAGGGCAATTGCTTGTTTAGCTCCCACCCCCATCAGTGGGCCTGGAGACAGTAAACTAGTTGCATTGGCTACAGCAACCCTAACACTGTATAGGATCAGTGGCCTAGAATTAAATACTTCACTTTAATCCCTGAACATTTACCTCATATACTGAAACTATCCATAGAAACAGTATTTGCACTTTTATGCTTACTATGAACAAAGCACATTACTGATTTCGTGGGCATATCCCTTTTGCATGCACATTTATGCTAATATTTTGAGATTAAAACCCAAAGAGTCCAGCAAGAGAACAAAAAAAATCTAGCAATAAAACTTCTCTACAGTAGAAAGACTTCATTAGACCAATCTATGCAGAGAGCAAAATACAACAAATACCTTGATGACAAACATAGTCAAAGTTTTTATCCTGTGAAAACAAATTAATGCTTATGTTACTGAAAGACCTATTTTTCTCCACTATTGTAAAAAATCCAGTGAAAACCTATTGGAACATGTGAAATAATTATTTCTTTCTGCTTCTGCTAAGCCGATTAATTTGTGCCATGTGTGATACAGACAATAAATTAGCAAGGTACAGCTAGCAAAAAACAGAAGAAGATATTTAATAAAATCAGTTTGAGTTACTTTCAATATTGGCATTCACAAACCATGGCAAAGTCCATGGTTTATATATAAAGTTCACCTACAGTATAATTTGTATATACTTATGAAATAATTGAGGCATATTAACTGCAAACTACTTTCATTAGTGTAATTATTATAATGCTGCTTTATTTGTAAATGCACACCCTATCTAATTGTACAGATTGAACCTCTATAGTCTGGCACCCTTGGAACCTGACCAGTGCCAAATGAGAGAATCTGCCAGATCATGAGAAATCAATCTTGTCTAGCAGCATTATCAACCCTTCCAGTGCTTACTGGGCTCTTAGAAGACAGTTAGGGGTAAATTAGAGCTAAACAACAGCAGAGAACATTGAGAGCCAGGACAGGTGACTGAAAACAAACTTTAAGCAACTATGGGAAACTCGACCACTCCCACAATAAGTGGTTGTCTGGCTAACTAGCATCATGCTGGATTATGGATGTTGCCAGATGAGAGTGTGCTGGACTCGAGAGCTTCAACCAGTAGAATATACTCTGTGTTTTCAAAGCTAATTCTGTACTCTTTAGTAATCACCACTAAAACATTTTGCTTGTGGTAGGATCTAACATAACACTTTTCCTCAAAATCGAAACTTGTCCACATCAGAGGCCAGGATGATAGATACTGTATAAGAATGTGAATAAAAAAGAAACCAACAGAATAGAATATGTAATGTTAGGTAGATATTGTCTTTATGATGGCAACTACTATACAGCAGTTTCTATGCAAGTATAGAAACTATACAATACTTTGCAAACGTAGATAATGTGAGTTAAATTGTGTGCAATTTAAAAAAAAAAAAAAAAAAAAAAAAACCCCACAACTTTAGGTTCTAACGCTAAGGCTAAAACTTACAAATGGCCATGCTAATGGCCTAACTGGAGAATACTAATGAGGTACTGAAATGAATATTCGGTGCCTCATTAGCATGCTGCCGGCTGCAGTACTTCGAAAGTGCCGTGTTTCTCTCAGACGCAGCTCGCCTTCATGGGGGTCCTTTTCAGCTGATAGGAATAAGGTGATTTCAAAGTATGCAGGGTCCTTTCGAAAAGGACCCCTGTGTAGACGAGCCACGTATGTGCGAAACGTTACACTTTCAAAGTGCCTCAGCTGGCAACATGCTAATGAAGTGCTGAATATTCATTCCAGTGCCTCATTAGCATTCTCCGATTTGGCCATCAGTAGGGCCATTTCGAAGTTTTGGCCAAGTGTGGCCACAGCCTAAATGTATTCAGGGCACAGGAAATCAAATGAGTAGTATTCATTAACAAGAGTTTTATGAAATGGCTTAAAATCTTTTCATGTGCTGGCTTTTCCTAACATGCTTGAGACTGCTGTTTTGATACCACAGGAAAACAGTAATCTATATTTATAGCTTTTTAGTTTGCTTGTTGATTTTAATTATTTTTGAGTGATTAAATGTGCGGCTTTTGCCAAATATAGTTAAAATAAGCAAGACAAATTACTGAAAAGTTTAATGCTACAGTATTTTATAACATACTTATTAATTCGAACTTGATGCTGTAGTAAGTAATCAGGTCACTGAAGAGCCTGTAGATTAACTGTACAAGAATTCTTTTCAACAAAATGTGGTCTGCTATGGAGGCTGTCTCTTGTTTTGGTTTAATGATGCACTCTCTGATAAACAAAATGTATTTGGCTCTGAATTCATGCAAGACGACAAAACAGCTGCAGTTGCCAACGATGACTCAATTATTATGGTAAAGTGAAAGAAAGGCTAAATCTGGAAGAACTTGATAAATGATACTATTTGGCATAATATCGAGGAAAGACCCCTAGAATTCTGAAAATCTTTTGTAACTTTAAAACAACTGCTTCATGAGGAATTGCTTGAAATTAAACCTAATTTCTAACTAAGCAATCTGACCTGAGTAGAGAGAGACCTGGAGAGATTGTTAATACCACAAAAACATGTCTGCTGGTACTTTGTCTTCCAAGCTTATAAAACCCAGTGCAGTATCCACAGAGCTTTAGTAGCTTTGATAGAATCCATTGCAAAACATTGTAGAGTATTTGGAAAACAAACAGAAAACTGAACAATTCCTCATTTACCACAACCTTTCCTGCTAGTTCTCTCACTTTAATCAACAGGACAGTATACGGTCTTACGACAAATATATTGGAATAGCACATTTAATAAAAACATATTGGCCCATGTGTGTCAGCATGTACATATTTTGGTTTACAAGGGTTTTGCTACTTTGGCTATGTCTCTCAGTATTTTTCCAACTACATGTACTTAACAGTTATAGCAGAAGGGAATTATATTTAGGTGAGGTAGAAAAGCTGATACTTTGAAGGCAGAGACAGTATGGAAAACAGCTATTTTTCTCCTGGTGTTGAAAGAAGGTTCTCATGTAAGGGAGGAGTAGGGTTTTGTGAAGGAAAGTTGAAACATAATGAAAGAACTCACCAAGGAAAAGACATACTTTTGAAATCAAAGCAAAAACAAGGATCAGATACTGAAATTTCTAAATAAAGGGGAACATTAATCTTGAGCTCAGCTGCAATGTGTTTGATTTCTTGCAGCATTAAACACTTACAATAGATTGCATCTGTTTATCTGCACAGCCCACTTCCCTGATTTGGTTTTCACCCCCATTAGAGTGACTATTCTCAATTATCATCCTAGTTACAACTACCCGTCTTTTGCTCATGGCAGGAGAGAGGATCAGTCTCCCACCACCCCAATGTCTCCATAATCCTGTACTACTTAAATTTAAAAGCAGCGACAACAGTATGCCTCAGTAGGTTACAACAGCCACTGGATTACAGGGCTCTGCTCAGTGCTAAAAGTCTCACGGAGAAGCCTGTAAGTAGACACATGGACAGAAGAACCAGAAAACATTTGTTCGGAAAGTATAGTTGCACGTGGCTTTCCATACAATCCTAAGGTGAAATGAGTAAGCTATGACCATTCTGAGTGGGTTTACATTTCATTATTCAAACTTCTGCAGTACCTATAAGCAAGTCATTCACACATCCGTGTATTTTTATTGCTCTGAGAACCAACATGGATGATACTTTCTTTACAACTAAGTTTCCCATTGTGAGCTGTAGAGTAGAAGAATGGCATTGCTCATGACAATGTAACAAAACAAAACAGTAGTCACATAGCACTTTAAAGACTAACAAAATGATTTATTAGGTAATGAGCTTTCATTGGGCAGACCCACTTCTCAGATCTATACCATTTCCAGTTCAGACTCAGTTATATAGCACAGAGGTCCAAAAATTTGCAATAAAAACGGACAAATCAAATACATAGAACTGAAGGAGAGGTTGAGGGGTGGGGGAAGTTAATGTCTTGCCTGAGAACTGTGAACATCAAAAGAAGGGAAGCAGTCCTTGTAATGCATGAGATAATTGCTGTCTTTGTTCACACCAAGTGTTAATGTGTCCAATTTGAATATGAACCCCAGTTCACAAATCTCCCTGGCTGAGCCTACACTACAAAAATTACTTCAAAATTGCTTACTTTGAAGTACATCTTTGAAGTAAGCAACTTCAAAGTTGAGTGTCTACATGCACCTTACTTCACAGTTAAAGTGAGGACTTTAAAGTTGGCTTCAAAGTAAGGGGGGAAAAATGCATGTAGATTCTCTGCTGGCTACTTTGAATCTGCTTTTAAAGTCTTTTTGTTGTAGGATGTACATTATCGGGTCTTTAACAGAATGGCCCAGTCCATTGAAATGCTCACTGACAGGTTTATGTGTATTCAGATTCCTAATGTCTGCTTTGTGTCCATTTATTATTTGGCAAAGTGTTTGCCAGGTTTGTCCAATGTACACTGTAGAGGGGCATTGCTGGCACATGATGACATACATAATATTGGTCAAGGTACAAGAGAATGAGCCCCAAGGCTTTTGACTTGGTCAGCAGGAATGGTCTGTTCAAACTGCTCCACAAGATAGGCTGTCCTCCACGGTTACTCAAGATGATCCAGTCGTTCCACGAAAACATGAGAGGAACCATCCAATATGACGGCGCATTATCGGATGCTTTCAGAATCAGGGGCGGCGTCAAACAAGGATGCGTGCTTGCTCCGACACTGTTCGGGATCTTCTTCGCACTCCTCCTGAAGCATGCCTTTGGATCTTCAACAGAGGGCATCTTGCTGCACACAAGATCTGATGGGAAACTGTTTAACCTTGCAAGGCTGAGAGCTAAGACTAAGGTGCGAGAAGTCCTCATCAGAGACATGCTGTTCGCAAACGATGCTGCTGTAGTGTCTCACACAGAAGACCAGCTTCAAAAACTGCTGGATCAGTTCTCCAAAGTGTGCAAGGACTTTGGGCTTACCATCAGCCTAAAGAAGACAAATGTACTTGGTCAAGATGTTGCTGAATCCCCATCAATCAGCATTGACAACTATATGTTAGAGGTCGTCCACGAGTTCGTGTACCTCGGGTCCACCATCACTGACACCCTGTCGTTGGACACTGAACTAAATAGGAGGATCGGAAAAGCGGCCACAACTCTGTCCAGACTCAGCAAGAGAGTGTGGAACAACAACAAGCTGTACGCTCACACCAAAATGCAAGTCTAAAGAGCCTGTATCCTCAGCACCCTCCTTTATGGCAGCGAGACTTGGACCCTGTATGCCCGCCAGGAAGAGGCTGAACGTCTTCCACTTGCGCTGCCTCAGGCGCATCCTTGGAATATCATGGAAGGACAGAGTTACCAACACTGCCGTCCTCGAGCAAGCTGGAATCCCAACCATGCACACCCTCCTCAGGCAGCGTCGGCTCCGCTGGCTTGGCCATGTCCACAGGATGAACAATGGAAGGATTCCAAAAGACATCATGTATGGTGAGCTAGCCTCTGGCAAAAGACCTCCCGGACGCCCCCAGTTGCGTTACAAAGATGTCTGCAAGAGAGACCTCAGAGAGGTAGACATCGAGCTGGACAACTGGGAAAAACTAGCAAACAACCGTGGCAGATGGAGGCAGGGGTTACACAAGGGCCTTCAGAAGGGCGAGCTGAAGATCAGACAGCTAGCAGAGGAGAAGCGAGCACACAGAAAGCACAATAAGGACTTGCCAGACACCCACTACATCTGCAAGAGATGCAGCAAGGACTGTCACTCTCGTGTGGGTCTTTACAGTTACAATAGACGCTGTAAATGAAGTCTTAAATTGAAACTTTAAAGGGCGCGATCCATAGTCTGTGCAGACTGAAGGATGCCTACTACTACAAGAGAATGAGCCCCCATCTTGTAATTAACATGGTTAGGTCCAGTGATTGTATCCTCAGAATAAATATGCGGACAAAGTTGGCAATGGGGTTTGTTGCAAGGAAAAGTTCCAGGATCAGTATGATTATGGTGTAGCCTGTGATTGCTAGTGAGAATCTTCATTAGGTTAGAAGGTTGTCTACAGGAGAGAACAGGGCTGTCACCTAGGACCTTCTGGAGTGTAGCATCATGATCTGTCAAAACAAAAAAGCAGTCCAGGAGCATTTTAAAGACTAACCAAACAATTTATTTATTAGGTGGTGAGTTTTTGTGGGACAGACCCACTTTTTCAGACCATAGCCATACCAGAACAGACTTAATATTTAAGGCACAGAGAACCAAAAATAGTTGTCAAGGTGGGCAAATCAGAAGAGAAGAGGGTTGGTGGAGTGGGGGAGAAGTTAAGAGTCAGATAAAACAATGTAAGTAAAAGAGTCCATATAATGACCCAGGTAATTGGCGTCCCGGTTCAAAGCACGTGTAAATGTGTCAAATTTGAATATCGTCTGAAGAAGTGGGTCTATCCCACAAAAGCTCACTACCTAATTTGGTTAGTCTTTAAAGTGCTACTGGACTGCTTTTTTGTTTTGATAGTATATAGACTAAGATGGCTAATTCTCTGTTACTATTCATCATGATCTAGAATAGGTTGCAGGTTTTTAACGACATGTTGCAGGGGTTTGAGCTCAGAGCTAACAAGTGGTGTTCTGTTATTTACCTTCTTGGGCTCCGACAATCTGTTTTTTTACTTCTCCCGGTGGGTAATTAAGTTTTACAATGCTAAGTTTTCAGTCTCTGTCAGTAGGATCAGAGCAGATGCAATTGTATCTAAAGGCTTGACTATAAATGATGGATCATGTGGTGTGTGCTGGATGAAAGACAGAGGTATGTAGGTAAGTGTAGCAGTCAGTGGGTTTCCAGTAGAGAGTGGTGTCAATGTGCCCATCTATTATTTGTACTGTGGTGTCCAGGAAATGTTTCTCTCGTGTGGAATGGTCAAAGCTGAGATTGATGGTAGGGTGCAGTTTGTTAAAAATCTCTGTGGAATTCTCTTTACCATGGGTAAAAATATGAAATGAGGGAAAACAGACCTACAGTTACTGCCATGCATGCTGAAGATCCTTATTTCTGAATTCTGACTGAGTTTTTTATATGATCATTTTATTGCAGGTGTATTGTGAGCCACATGAAAGCTGTAGAAGTCCAAGACCAAGAAATGAAGATACAGAAGCACTGCCCAGATGTAATGTGTGAAATTTATCCTATTATAGCACTTTCCATCATTCTACAATGGATCAAAATGCAGATTACCACATATCCCTATATAATGTAAAGTTAATTCAATTTAATTGATCAAAAAGTTTTATGCCACCCAGATGATGCTCAAAATATTATTATTTTACTATTCGAAATAGCTAAGTATTTAATACTTTACTCTCTGGCGTATACTGCAATATAATTTATTTTTGCCTGAATCCCATTTTGAAATCACATCCAGAATCAATTTGGGTATATTTACCCTGTATGTTAAGTTCAAGTTTTGGAAGCAGAATTCTAACTTTTTGCCAGCTAAAACCACATTTTTCTTATTTATTATCTGCCTTCCAGAAAATTTAGACTGAAGCATAAGTCTCAGATGTGCAAGACATAACGCACCTAAGTATTTTTAGTATCCCAGTACAATACATCACCAATCACTTTTCATTTTTCAAAGAAACTAAGAACTGAGTATCACTGTATTATTTTTAAGTATTCTAACACATTAAACAGTGTATATGCCTAAACACTTTCAGGCACAGAAATGTCATTGTCAATAATGCTGTTTACATGCTTATACTAGATGAAGACAAAGAGCCAATGAGCCATGGCAGTTCTCTAATGCAGTACAGTATATTTAATTCATTTGCCTACGTGAGTCAACATTACAAACTTTTTAAGAATTTCCTGACATAGCTGTCAGGCCCAGTGCTTCACATTTTGAATATATCTACACCAAAAAAATTACATACTGTTTGAGCCAAAGCCGAATGAAATCAATTGAAAGATTTTTGTTGAATTCAGTTCATTATGGATCAGCTTTACAGAGAAGAAATATCTAAAACACTGTAACACACATTTAAAAACCAGTCAGAAATTAGCATAGTATTCTTTAAACACAGGTACATTACCTACCAGTTTTGTCATTTTCAAATAACTGCAGTAATAACTTTAGGGCAAAACATGTTCATTGAGGCTGAGGCTTTCAAACGTGGGTTAGGAAGTTGGGCATCCATCTCACACTGACTTTCATTGGGAGCCAGGCACCTTATTCTCCTAGGACTTTGGAAAAATTCCCAGTCTTTCATATATTTCTAGATGCAGTGAATGTGTTTATATTTTTTCTGCAAAGGACCAGGCATACCTACAGTACTAAGTAAAATATTAAATCATAATCATGTCACTTCTTTTGTTTGGACACTCCTGCTTGAAGTTGAATCACTTTGCCAATAGCTCAACTTTTGGATATTGGGAGCCACACACACTTTGGAACATGCAGCAGCGAAAGCTGCAGAGGTGGTGATGATGGTAGTTCTTTTAGAAGTTCTTTCCTAACTGCGGTAGCAGTTAAACTTTCAGCAAAGACAGAACTAGTTAATTTTTGAAACAAAGTGTACAATATGGCTTTGAAATTCTAGCATGCATGAGTATAACATTCACATGCTCTCCCATGAGTACTCAAATATGCTCATGCACAGGGCTTTTTTTTGGGCCAGAATGACACGGAACAATGTTCTGGCACCTTTTTTCCTGGTGCTGCCACCACTGAGGAAGGCGTCTGGGCTACGCTTCCCGTTCACTACATGTGGTAGCAAATGGGGCAGTGGTGGGGTGGAGAAATGAGACTCAGCAGAGCTGAACACATGGAGTGCCCCTGCCCCACTCTGCACATTTGCGGTTCCAGCTGGGAACCACGCAGCTTCGTCAGTCCCAGCATGGCTCCTGTGGCTGCACCTGGGAGTCTGTGGCCCGAAGTGGTCCTGGAGACCCAGCTCAGTCCCGGAGGGCCGGTGAGATGCTTGTGGAACTCCTGCGACCCAGCGCGCCTCTAATTGGAGAGTCCCCTGTAGCACCACATCAGTAACTCACCAGCATTCACTTGGGGGGAGGGCTTGGGGTACCTGGCTCTGGGGAAGAGGGAGGACATTCAGTTGGGTGAGCTGGAGGTACCTGGTTCTAGGGGAGGGCATTGATTTAGATCTGGGAGGCAGTCTGGTGGTGCCTGGCTCTCAGGAGCTGCGTCTACACGTGCACGCTACTTCGAAGTAGCGGCAGTAACTTCGAAATAGCGCCCGTCACGTCTACACGTGTTGGGCGCTATTTCGAAGTTGAAATCGACGTTAGGCGGCGAGACGTCGAAGTCGCTAACCCCATGAGGGGATGGGAATAGCGCCCTACTTCGACGTTCAACATCGAAGTAGGGACGTGTAGACGATCCGCGTCCCGCAACATCGAAATAGCGGGGTCCTCCATGGCGGCCATCAGCTGGGGGGTTGAGAGATACTCTCTCTCCAGCCCTTGCGGGGCTCTGTGGTCACCGTGGGCAGCAGCCCTTAGCCCAGGGCTTCTGGCTGCTGCTGCTGCAGCTGGGGGTCCGTGCTGCATATACAGGGTCTGCAACTAGTTGTTGGCTCTGTGTATCTTGCACTGTTTAATGAAAGTGTGTCTGGGAGGGGCCTTGTGTTAAGGGAGCGACTTGCTGTTGAGTCCGTCCCGTGACCCTGTCTGCAGCTGTGCCTGGCTCCCTTATTTCGATGTGTGCTACTTTGGCGTGTAGACGTTCCCTCGCTGTGCCTATTTCGATGTTGGGCTGAGCAACGTCGAAGTTGAACATCGACGTTGCCAGCCCTGGAGGACGTGTAGACGTTATTCATCGAAATAGCCTATTTCGATGTCGCAACATCGAAATAAGCTATTTCGAAGTTGGGTGCACGTGTAGACGTAGCCAGGGAGAACAGTGATTTAGAGATGGGAGGGATTCTGGAGGTCCCTGGTTCTGCGGGAGGGTATCAATTTAGAGCTGGAAGAGGTTCTGCGGGTGGGCATTGATCTAGACCTTGGAGCAGGGCCGGGGTGCCTTGCTCTGGGGGAGGGGAAGGGCGTTAATTTAAAGTGTGGGTGGGGCTTGGGTGGTGCCTTGTTCTGAGAGTGTCTGGTTCTGGGGGAGGGCATTCATTTACCATTGGGGAGCTGTGGGAATGAGTGAGGGTTAAGCCTGGGGCAGTTTGTGGCTGAAAGGGGGTTGGGGCTGGGGGAGGGGGGGCGGTTTGGGGCTTGAATTTTGGCATCTTCTTTCTAGAAAAAAAGCACTGCTTGTGCACAAACTCAGATCTATTCTCCACAAGACTGTGTTGCCAGTAAAAAAAAAGGATGAGGCTGTGCTTAATAGATGTGAGCCAAGCAACTAATAACTTGGGAGAAGGAAGATGATGGGACTGCTCTGTTGAACATGCATCATGCTGAACTTCAGACTGAAAGTGGTCCCAGTGCCCTCTTCACAGGTGTGTGGGAAAGAGAGAGTTTGGGTCTGGGTCCAGGGTTTTCAGTTACAAACAGGTACTTAAAAGGCTGTTCTATCTGCCAGAAAGACAAACAGTTGACACTTTAGGCAAACTAGAGTAGGCTTAGTAGCTACTTTGTTTGTCTTTAAAATGCAGCAGAGCTGCTGGAAGACACAGTTTGATTTTCAAAGAAGAAGTAAGGCCTATAAACTACTGGCTTTAGTCAAATATTAAAAAAGACAGTAAGCCAGACAAGAAAGTGATAACTGTATTTGCTAAGAAAGCCAGAAGAGGCTTTGTAATAAAATAAGCTACAACTTGATTATTTGTTCCCACTGAAAGATACCATTTTGCTTGAATTTAGGAGGGAGACAGCTTTTCGTGTGCAAATAAATGAAGTTGTGCGTGTGATCAAACCAAACACTGGAAAACCAAAGGGATGTTCACAAGCATTGTTTATGCAGGTTTCTCACCAATATTATTAGATGCTAGTTTAGATATGTTGGATATTAGAAAATATTGTTTTACAGCTTTTTGCCTTAGTATTTGCAATCTTAAAAATTTCTCCTCTGCCCACAAACTATCTTAGATAACAAAAGAATTCTTTGTGTTTCCTAATTCCACGCTGGAACTGATTAAATTTGAAAAATCAATGGGGATATTTGACTACTAATCCCATACCAATCAAGTAAGTGAACACTATGGGTGGGTCTACATGTGCCCCTTCCTTTTGAAAGGGGCATGTTAATAAGCAGGTTCAAAAGATGCTAATGAGGCGCTACAATTAATATGTAACACCTCATTAGCATAATGGCAGCTGTGGCAATTTGAAAGTTCGGCTTTTCGAATTGCGCGCTGCGCACTTTCGAATCGCGCGCTGCCTGTGGAGACAGGACCTTCTGAAAGGGCCCCCCCGGGTTTCGAAAGCCCTTCTTTCTGAGACAGGACCCTCCAAAAGGACCCCCCCACCAAGGTTTCGAAAGCCCTTCTTCTAGGATTCATTTGCAATAAAACATTTGGCCAGTTCAGTTTATGATTTGTTCATGAAATGATACTGATTTCTGCTAATATATTTGCTCTTCAAAAGTTATTGCAAATAGTTTGAATGAACAATATTTAGCCTGACTTATTCACATAGGCTGGGTCTATATGTGCCCCTTCCTTTTGAAAGGAAGAAGGGCTTTCGAAACCTGGGGGGGGGCCTTTCAGAAGGTCCCATCTCCCGAAAAGCCGCACTTTTGAATCGCCGCAGCCGCCATTATGCTAATGAGGCGCTGCATATTCATTGCAGCACCTCATTAGTATCTTTCAAACCTACTCATTAACATGTCCCTTTCGAAAGGAAGGGGCACATGTAGACCCACCCATAGTGTTCACTTACTCGATTGGTATGGGATTAGTAGTCAAATATCCCCATTGATTTTTCAAATTTAATCAGTTCCAGCGTGGAATTAGGAAACACAAAGAATTCTTTTGTTATCTAAGATGGTCTAAGATGTGTAGACCCAGCCTATGTGAATAACTCAGGCTAAATATTGTTCATCCAAACTATTTGCAATAACTTTTGAAGAGCAAATACATCAGCAGAAATCAGTATCACTTCATGAACAAATCATAAACTGAACTGGCCAATATTTTATTGCAAATGAATCTTTGATTTATTTAGTTCACTAGTGTAAGAGTAATTGAGTACATTAGAACTTTTTTATGATGATTACATTGTTGCTATACACAAGTCTAATATCAAAATGTGCAAAATGAAATTCAAACTGTCAAATACATAGATCGCTCTCCGAAGTAAAAAACACATGGTATGACCCATATATATTTAAATATTGAGTAAAATTTTGCTTGCAATGTGGGGACTTGGGTTTCTAAGAAATTTTGATGCTGTTGAAACAAGACAGACTTGTGACATAAGTACTTCTGAAAATATTATGCATTATGTGCAGTGTAATATACATTAACTAGTGCCACAAAGCAAACTTTTTTTTTTTTTTGCACTTCCATTGGTGATATGATCAACTGAATAGTTAGGCTACATGACAAGGATGGGAGAGCAGAATTATACGAACAAACCCAACAGGCAGATATGCCCAATTTCCTGCTACCTTTTTGCAACCAGCTGTTTCTGTGCAACAATGTGTGCAAGCTTTATACCATTAAACAATCATCAGTGATTGCAGCAAGACAGCAAAATACGTGACATGGACCAAACAGCAATTTTTTAAAAAGGTTATTGTGTGTTGCATAAATCATTTTGTTTCAATTTGGTGCATAGCCTACATACACAGACACTGATACTCTACTATAACTCTAAAGAAATGATTGTACTCCTTCAAGGAAATGTCTCCTTCCACTAAATCACAAAAGTGACAGGTACCAAAATACAAACAAAATAGCTTTAAAATACCTAAAATATACTGTACAAATGAGATACTCAGTATGTATTTCCCAATGACTAAATCTTGCAATTAAGTCAGTGGTCTTGGCACACTGTTAATTGAGATTGCCACTTTTTTTTCCTTATATCAATTTTTTTCGACCTTAGGGCCAGAAGGGACCATTATAGTTATCTTGTCTGACCTGCATATTACAAGCCACAAATCCACTCCTGTCATAGGCCTGTAACCTTTGGCTGAGTTACTGAAGTCCTTAACTCTTGATTTAAAGATTTTAGGTAAAAAAAAGAATCCACTATCTAGTTGAGCTCAAACTAGGTAGTGACCCACAACCAATGTTTCAGAGGAAAGCCAACTCTCGTAGGATGTCTGTCATTCTGACTGGAGGATAATTCCTTCCTGAAGCCAAATATGACAGTTAGACCCAGAGTACTTGGGTGAGACACATCATCCATAGAGCTCCATGTCTGGTGTCCCAGTTCTGGCCATTGGAGATATTTCCTAATAGCAGTTGTGAATGGAGCATACACTGTTGTAGGTAAACTCATCACACTATACCCTCCATAAATTTACCAAGCTCGGTCATGAATCAAGTTAGGGTTTTTGCCTCTCGAATCCCTTTGGAAAGAGTTTCCAAAACTTTATTTTTCTGATTGTTGTATTTATCTAATTTCAATCCTAAACTTATTGATGGCCAGCTCTTGTGCCAACAGCAGCTCCTAACTTAAAGACCTGTCATCATTCCCTGTTTTTTATCCCTCTGATGTATATACAGAAAGCAACCAGAATTCCTCCAGCCTCCCAGCACCCACCTACATCTCCAGCCTTGTTAGGCTAAACAAGCCAAGCTCATTAAGTATCCTATTGTAAAACAGGTTTTCCATTCCTCTGATCATCCTAATAGACCCTCTTTGCACCTATTCACATTTAGATTTATCGTCTTTAAACATGGGAGACCTGAATTGCACACTGCATTCCTGAAAAGGTCTCACCACCACCTTCTATAACAGTCCTAACATTTCATGTCACTACTGGAGATGCTTTTCCTGATGCACCCAACATCTCCAATAATCTTTCATGGCTTCTTCACATGGGCGGTTTATAGCCACTCTGTGACTGAAAAAATACAATAAAGTATTTCATATCTGGAAGCCTTGGGACAAGGAGGTTGCCTGATATTCAAATATTCTGGATAAGAGAGGGGTATACCCAGTAATGCATAACACTAAAGAAAAACAAGATTAGGTATTAAGAAACAAACAAATGTATGCAGCATACATTATTTACCAAAAACAGTAGCACTGTATACTGTAAACTTGTACTGTATTCGTTGTATTTATTTGTATTTACTTTATTCTGTACTTATGAAAAATGTAACAAAAATTTACTAATGGTTAAAATGCTGGTTGTTTGAGAGTTCCAGATAGAATGCCAGACATGAAGAGTTTAGTGTATGCCCAGGTCTCTCTCTCCTTCAGTTGCTTCCAACTGGTAAAACAACAGCATATAGAAAAAAAATCTTCTTGTTACTTAATTCTTAAGAGAATGACGTGGCATTACTAAATTTCTCCCCCTTTATTTTTGTTCAATTTTCAGTGTCACCCAAATCTCCTTGTAGGATATCCTAATCCTACTCCATACCAGTAATACTCCCAACTGTGTTACTCACACTTTTCTCTCGTATAGTCTAATTTTTTTCTGTCAAGGTCATTAATGAAAAAAGTAAATAAAATTCGTCTCAAGATCGACGATAGAGGAATCTCCACCAGTAGCTCTCTCCAGCCTGACAGTTCAACTTTTAGCATGACCTGCTACAGTCTCCCCTTCAACCAGTTCTTTATCCACTTTATCAATTTTCATATTAATTCCCATCGTCACTGATTTAACCAATAATTTCCATTGCAGAACTGCAGCAAATGATTTACTGAAATCCACATAGATTAGATCTACTGCATTTCTTTTATCTAGAAGATCAGCTCTCTTCAAAAAGAAAGATCAATTTGGTCTGGCACAAATCTATCCTTTGTAAAGCCAGACTGTATTTTATCCCAATTATCTTTTACCTAGATGTCCTCAAGTACTCTCTCAAAGTTTGTTCTAAGACTTTGCGTACAGTTGAGGTCAAACTCACAGGCTTGTCATTTCCTGAATCACTTTTCTTCCTTTTCTCAGATAAAGATGTTTTATCTGCAATTCTCCAGTCTTAGAACATGACCCTCAAGTTTATGAATTCATTAAAATTCTTCCTATTGGGCTTGCAATTTAATGTGCAATTTCCTTTAACATTCTTGTATGGAGATTATAGGGATCCCCTGATTTGGTCCCATTACACTGAGTTTGGATTCCACCACAAATTGGAAATTTCTAATTCTATAGTCCCATTCCCATTAACTACTCTGCCCCTCTCCCCTGCTCCCCATTACTCTTGTTAAAAGTTGAGTCAAAGTAGTCATTTAGGTGTTAGTCCATATCTAAACTATCTTTAAACTCAACAACTAATGACTTCGCGGTCTCCCTTCTTCTTTCCTTTTCTGTGACCAAAGAATCTTTTACTACTGGTTTTAATTTCCTCTTCCAAAGCTCAACTCTGCTTAGCTATTGGCAGTTCTCCTTTTATTCTCCACATTTTCTGATCTCCAAGGGTAGGTTTACACAGCAAAGTTATTTCAAAATAACTAACCTAGCGTGTACATCTTATTTTAAAAGTGTTAAAACTCATTTTATGAGGTATAGTGCCTATTTCAAAATACATGCTAAGACAATGACTATTTCAAAAGAGGGCTCTGTGTGTGTAGACAATGTATTTTGAAATAGCTAACTGCTATTTCAAAATGCATTTTGGTGTGTAGCAATGTAATAACACATTTCAAAATAGCTACTCTGGAATAGCTTATTACAGAATAAGGCTGCTGTGTAGACATACCCCCAGGGAATATTTGAGACAAATATAGGGATAGTGATTGGAAACATTTTAATGGTTTACTCCACCATTTTTGCTCTTCTGTATTTTCATATAAATGATCTTACTAGTTTGGATTTTCCAGGTGCAGCATTATTGTGACAAGCGCCAGAGGGGTAGCCGAGTTAGTCTATATCTTCAAAAACAGCAACAAGTCCTGTGGCACCTTATAGATTAACAGATATTTTGGAGCGTAAGCTGACGAAGCAGGTCTTTGCCCATGAAAGCTTATGCTCCAAAATATTTGTTAGTGTATACAGCGCCACGGGACTTCTTGTCACTTATAGTGAGAAGCATACGTTAAACTAGCAACACCATATAAACTAAACATGCTGTATAAACTCATTTTAAACTAAAATTGAATGTAAGCAACAACGTCACATTTACCCACTGGGAATTACTCATGTAGCATCTTGTGAGCAACATGGAACAAAAATTCAAGAATTATAGGCCAAAATTTCAGAAGTGATTAGTGATTTTGAATGCCCAACTTCAGGAACTGCCACGCTCCTGGGCAACATGGGAGGGCAAACTCTGCATTTCTGGAAGACGTGCAGCCTTGGGCAAAAGGGGTGGTGCTCCAGGGACAATTTAAAGGGTCCTTTAGAATCACTGGGCCCCTTTTTCCTTCCCCCTTTGCGCCATTGGCAGGCCTGGGTACCTTAAAGGAGTCTTTTAACAGTGTTTCCAGCGGAGGCACTCAATCACTAGTCACCTACAAAAAGCTTATTCTTGCTCTATATTAGTCACCATCAGTTTTATTTTGTTTAATGTCTCAGGAAGGTGTTGGGTACTGATAATGATATCGTTTATTTATGTAAACTTTTTAATGCTCATTTAGAGGGTTAATTGTACTATTTGTCTCCTATGAATGGATGTTTATATACAGCAATTTTGATTCATTTCCTTTAGCAAAGGCTTAATTCCTTCAATTTTACACATTTAGTAACACTTTTGGATTCATCACCAATGACTGAGTGTTAAATCTTTTCTCTCTTTAAAAACGATGGTCAATGAAGTCATAGCTGAATTTTTGTGGATATCAGTATGGACTTAATAAAAAACAAAAGTCCTAGTCCACCTTACAAAAATAGCATTAGATGATAATTTTTTTGCATGTGAATAGCACATATTACTCAAATTAATATGGACATGAACACCACTGAGGTAGATCATTCCACAGCTTGAATGTTTTCACAATTTGTAATCGGCCCCACCCCTCATTGTTTCCAGCATTTAGCCAGACTTTTCATTTTACTAGCTGCAGGGAATTTTCCATTATTTTGCTCCTTTCGACTATCCTGTCTACATAAACCTCGTAATTTCAATTGACATAGTTCTTTTTACCTCTATTTACCGAGAATTATTGTGTAACTTTGCTGTTGTGAAATGACCACATTTAGATGGTAAGGAAGAATACCCTATACTGTGTCTGATCCCACAGCCTTTTTCAAAGAAAAGTCTTACTGAAGTCAAAATGTTTCCTGAGAAACGAATAAAGAATTTGATTCTCTGTAACTCCTGAGACCTAAGAGACAATTTTAACCAGAATAGTGTGATTTGAAAAAAGTGACTAAACTTAATTAACAGTCTGCAATTTCTATTGAAATCATTTATGTTATTCCAATAAGCTTATTTGCTCAAAGTACCTATGTGAACATTTTTTCTTGCTTATTGACTCATATTAAAGGCTATTTTTAAATGAGATAAAATAATTAATTTAGTAAGATCTAATAATGGGATCTGGTTTATTAAGAGAGATCATTATAACACAATGATATGCATCACACCCTATATCTTTTGCTTTGTTACTCCCATTCCTTACCTCTTTGTTGGCTCTGTCTGCTTGAACTAATGTTCCATTCAGACACGGTTCTACATAGTGAAGTTCTTCATTATACTGTGGGGGGAGTGGGAAGATGGAAAATTTAATTAAGGACTTTGAAAGACAAAATTAAATTTAATGATTTAGGGCTACAATAAACATGCATATAAAAGCAAAAACAATAGAATTCAATTCATTTAAAAATGAGGCATGGAATGCTTTTTTCTTCATGTCATTCTTAGAGTATTTCAAAGGCTGGAGTTTTTAAAAGGGAGGACGTACTTGATTCAATGCCAGAATGCAGGTAGGTTTAGTGAGTGCTTTACATAGTTAAATAAACCACACAACAGTAAAGGATACAAATGTTCTGAATCTTAGGAAGACTGGCTGACAGAAACGCCCCCCAGGTTGGAATCTGGATAGTATTAACAATTCAATGCTGATACAATTCCAGCCTTAATTCCCAATCCTCTGGTTCATTTTGAGCAAACACTGACAGATACCTGAGTGAAGGCATAACACATTTTGGGGGACTTAATACTGGAGGAACTGACCCAAAGCCGTATAACTCTGAACCCATTCTGGAAATGTTTGAAAGTGGTCAATCAGAGATTTGACATCTTTATAAAATATGCTTCAATTACTTTGGCCCACAGTTTTAAAAAATATTCAGTGTTGTTCTGCTCACTACTGTGAGGGTTATGTGACTTAGGCTACATCAATGCTGCCCTGAAGATCAACCTGCTCAGGGTCAATCTTCTGGGGCTGATTTCACACATCTAGTATGGACATGCAAAATCAACCTCTCAGGTGTTGCAGTCAACCCCTGTACTCCCCGCAAGATGCAAGGAGTAAGGGAGGTCAGCGGGAGAAACTCTCCCATTGACCTTCCCCAATAAAGACAGCCAAATTAGCTGAGCATAGATATGTCTATTCTAGCTATGCAATTGCTGCAGCTAGAATTGAGTATCTGTGGTTGACAGACTTTGCCAAGCATAGGGGATGGCTAAGGTACGGTCTAGACTACTGAGTGAGGTTGATATAAGGCAGCTTATGTCTAAACTTAATTTTTTTTCCCATTTCTGACCGCTATGCCAGCTTAATTACCCCACCTCTGTATGTGATGCAGAGTCACGGTTGGTGTAGTTAGATCAACACAGTGACTATGTACACAAGTGCTTCTGGTGAGGACAAATACTGCCACAATATGGAGCAAAGTGTAAATACACATGTGATCTAACAATCGTGGTGACTATATGCTAGTGTAAGACTGATTGATTTAATTTTGCACTGTAGATGTGGCCTAAGTCTCATTTTCAGAAGCAGATGAAGCATTGGGGCTAAAAATTCCTATGGATTTCCAGCGTGAGAGATATGCCTTAATTTTTGAAATAGGGATTTAGTTGCCTGACTCAATTAGACGATGTCTATACAGCAGCCTTACTCCTGAATAAGCTATTCTAGAATAGCGTATTCCAAAATATCGCAGCTACACACAAACTGCATTTCAAAATAGTGCATCTACACACAATAGAACCTATTTCAAAACAGAGCTACTGGAAGCAGTATGGCTTATTTTGAAATCAGCTCTATTCTCTGTCTACGCAGATCCTATTTCGAAATACCAATACCAAAGTAGGCCCTATTCCTCCTACAAGATTTACCAATTATGAAATAATGCATCAGCTATTTCAAAATTATTTCAAAATAGTGGTCGTATTGTGTAGATGCTCGCATAGTGATTTTCAAATAGCGACTGTGTAGATGTACCCTAAGCCTCAGAGCCTCAGAAGTATTTAGGGTCCTAACTGTATATCTGAGCTTTAAGCCTTGCAACCCTGAATGTTACCCTTGTTCTTCCTTTCCTCTCTAGTCTGTTGCAAAGGTATGACAAAACAAAAGAGGAACGGAGAGGTCTTTATGCTCCAGTTGTTTGGTTTCGCCTGCCAAATGTCAGTTAGACCACATCAGCATGACCAACCTCAGATGCATAGCTCAGGCATTCAACTTGTCACCTCGGCTAAAGAAAATGGGGAAGTCTCTCAGAAGAGACAAGAAAGAAGGGAAGTAGGGGGGCCTCTTTGACCTCATGCAATAAGCACGAAGCCTGGAAGAGCAGGAGCGGTTACTAACACATGACATAATGAATATCATAATCAAGCTAAGGCTGGTGGGTCCTCCCCATTCCACATCTCAAATAAGGGACCAAGTGAAATGTGTTGTAAAATGATTGGTGTATGGGCATACATCATCCCATGAAGTAGTGACATCAAAAATCATATAAAGGAGCATAACAGCAACCCCCAAGGGGGGGACTCCCAATGCCCTGGAGAAGCCAAGTGTCACTTGCGCCGAGGACTGATCACCCTACGCTGCCCCCCCGTCTGCTCACAAGATAGAGTAGTGCGCATATACCTATTGGTGCTGTGAAGAAACCTGTATAAGTATAGCTCTAGCAACATAATGAGACAGTTTATTGTTTTATCTTTGTACCTGCTCAATTGCATAAGTAAAAACCATTGTTTGTGTTAAATTTGTCTGTCTTGTTATTTGTTCGTCACCCATATCCATTCTTTTACCCAGTACCCTGACCAGTGGTCAGAGGGAAAGGTACCCTTAACTGTGTATTGTGGTGTGTTTATGTCTTAGTTCATGAGTCTGTAAGGGTCACATGTAAGGCTGAGGCAAAGACACCCCAGGACCCCCAAAAGGGCTCCGGCCCAATGACTGGGAAGTTCTGAAAGCAAGCTGTCTCATCTGGGAAGCGTGCCCCACTGAACCTCTGTGTTCTACAGGACAGAGTGTTGTGTGTTGGTATTGACAGGTGGGCTGCGGGTAGACCCACTACCGGGGCCCCTTTTTATTTAACCCCCTTTTTTAGTTAACTCCTTCTCAGTTAACCCTTTTTTAGTTAACCCCCCCTTTTTTTTTTTTAGTCAACCCCTTTTCAGTCAACACCTTATTCCAACCAAGCACAGTTAGAGAGCACTAGACAAACCTGGGAATCTGTGTGCGTGACTGTAGAACCCTAGAAACCCCACACGTCATCACCCAACAGGTATCAAGTGAACCTGCAGAATAACCATGACAGCCACTCGAACAGGACAGCAAATTCAGCTAAATGTATTCAGAGAAGACATTTCACATGATTAGTTTAAGTACACATTCCAGCTCTCCTCATATCAATGGCTATAGTTACACTACACTGATCTGTCAATAGAAGTCACTGTCGGATGAGATTTCCCAATAAAACTTCTGTTGACAGAGTGCAGCCACACACAAAAGCCAATTGGAAGAGCCCGCCACTCTGTTGACAGAGTGGCCAGACTGCTGTCCACTCTCCCAACAAAATAGGCACCCGGAAGCACAGCAGACAAGGCTGCCCATTGCCTTTGACAGCGTCTGTCAAGAGAATGCTCCCCAGAGTGTCCACACAGCTTTTTTGTCAATAGAACCTGTCAACAAAAGGTGCTTTTCCTCATCTGGGAGAAGCAGAAGGTTGTCAGCAGAAGTGCCCACTTTTATCAGCATACTGTCAACAAAACACATTTTGGTGTGGATGTTCCACCAGTTTTGTCAACAAAACTCTCTGATGTAGCCATAGCCAATGAGAATAAAAAGAGTGTCAAACAATGATTTATTGCAAAAGTGCTGCAAACACAATGTTCTTCCTTCACTACTAGTCATCATGGTCCATGTCTGGCTGCGACTCTGGATTTAGTCTACATTCACACATTCTAACCCTACACCCTTGCCAGCCTTCTCCTTCTTGGACATCTGTCATCATCAGTCACGTGGTCATTGCAGTCCTCTCCTACATTCATTAAATAATTACATGGTTATGAGTGCATGGGCCGGGATATTTAATTTGATCAGTGCCAAAGTATTCTGGAGGCACTGTGCCAAATTCTGTTGTTGGTTATATAACTCAAGTAAATCTGCTTACTGACTGCACTGGATATAGTTTGCATTCAAAGTGAGTGAACAGAATAATTTGATTTTTGTATCAATGGCATGTGTTATCAGACCAGTGATTCTCAGGTTTGCGGCAAGAATGTATATACCTCTCACTATTTTAATGCAATCAATATCAATTAATTGTGAGAATTCCTATGCACACCTGTAGTGTCACAGGTCCAATGAAAAAGCCAAAATAGCAAAGGGAGATCAGGATCTCCCAGAAAAAAAACCATGTTGTATGAATCTCAGAATTACAGAAGCTCCTTCTGATAAATACTATATGCTTCCCTACAACTCATCTCATTGTCTTCTATTCTGCCGTTATGCATCAAATGTTCTTTCAAACTAAGAATTCCAACTCCACACTGCATCTGCTGTTCAGATCCATCCTCATGACTCTCTTCTTCCAGGACTTCCATCAATGTAACCCTGAATGTATGTCAAACCTTACCAAACAGAATACTGTAACACCGCAAGGTACACGCATTCAACATGCGCATATCTCGCCTTTACAGGAGGGGGTGTGGGGGGTGTATGGGGGCAGTGAGACCCCACAGAGCCAGATGTGGAGTCCCTGGCTGGGATGTGGGAAGACCCCACAGCCCTGTGGGCTGGAAGCTGGCTAGGCAGCTCCTGGCCAGCAGAGCCAGCCACAGGGTCCCTGGCCTGGGGGCAGGGAGACCACACTGCCCCGTGGCTGGAGCAGAGCCAGCTGCATGGTCACCAGCAGGGGGGCAGGGAGACCCACAACTGGAAGCTGGCTGGGCAGCAACCATCCAGCAGAGCCAACTGTGGAGTCCGCACCCGGGGAGTGGAGAAAGCCCACAGCCCTGCTGCTGTAGCCCTCTCCCTCCCTTCCCCCAGCCATGTGGCTGGCTGACAGCTGCACAGTTGGGGGAAGGGAAGGAGAAGGCTCTTTAGCCATCCATTGTATTTTAATCATGATCCTTATTTCCAGGATCTCAGCCACAAGAGCAAAGGAAAATTTCCAATTGCTGCACTAGATATTTCTTTTCATACCTCTCACCACTATAAGGCAAACATATCAGTTTTCAGCTTTATAACAGGTTATATCTAAGTAGCCTAATTTAGTCTGTTAGAATTCTGTAAGGTGCTTTTTTAGCACTGTTTTGAATTAATCCAATCTTCAGATATTCAGTAAACCTGTGGACTACAGAGGGTTGTTGCTTGTGTGCTTGCCAAGCTCCTCAGTACTTCTCTGGCTCTGCACTCTCCACAGTTGTAAAGTACCAAGGAAGCCCACAACGTCCACAAAAATTATGTTTTTAGCTGCTTAGCAGTACAAATTTACAGATGAGACCTGCTTTCCAGAGAAGTATGAATAAAAATGTTCACTTGGGCATCCAGATTGCACAGAGCGTGCATGGCAAAAACATTCTCATTGTTATTATGTGCACAATGCATAGAAATTCATTCTTTTGAATCCCAGCCAAATTGTTAGTGGTTTTAATTTACCTTGACTACATTAGCATAAAAGTATTTAAAACAATCATATGTATGTTATTACAAAAGAAATTGGATTGTTCTAAACTGTGTAATCAAATATTTTATGTAATGGTGTTTTGCTAGTAACAAGTATAAAGCGAAAGCACTCTTATCTAGCACTTCTTCCCGTGCTGTTCAGAAACAGTTCTGCGCACATTTTAGAATCAGTCAGTGTGCGTATATAATGCATAATTAAGTATTAACACTATTGCACAACTGTATTGCTCTGGACCATTTGAACTCTGACACTTACTGCCAAATGCAATTTACATGTGACATTCCTCCCTTTTTGGTCAGCCTTTACAATCATGTACTCAAAAATATGCACTATGTGCAAAACGAGAATTTTTTCTTCTTCATGAAAGCAAAATTGCAAAACAGAGAACCTCTCTCCTGCAAACCTAAGAAAACCTAAATGAAACCCATCCTCCATATAAAAACATTTTGTCACAAGACACAGGTGTCTGCTGTCACCTCTCCAAACAGGTAACAGATTAGCTCCATGATTTAATCTGTAATTTGAGTGCAACGTTCACTACAGTAATATGTTCAGTACATTTGACAATTTCTGGTAAAGGGAGCTGTTATTACCATTACTGCAGGGCTCATAGATCTGCACTGAATGCCTGCTGGACTCCATGTGGTGTTTCAGGTGTCATTTAGGACACACAGGCCCTATTTGGCAGCTCAGCACCTGCCTCACTCCTTCCGCTCTATTTCCACCATTGTAGTCAGCAGAAGTGTATGCGCTGAATTCGCTTCAATACCAGAAACAACGAGAAGTCCTGTGGCACCTTATAGACTAAGGCTGTGTCGACATGTGCTGCTTCTTCTGGAAGTGGCATGGCAATGAGCTATCTGGAAGATGCTCATGAGACGCGGATGCAAATTCTCCATGCCCCATCAGCATATCACCACATGGTCTGGAGTTTGGAAGAAGCTCTTCCAGACTCCCAAATACACATGCAGATGCGTGGCCCGTGGGGATCTTCTGGAAGGAAGGTTTCCTTCCAGCAGATTCCCACAGGCCACACATCTGCACGTGTACTTTGGAGTCTGGAACAGCTTCTTCTGAACTCCAAACCATGTGGTGATATGCTGATGAGGCATGGAAAATTTGCATCTGCGCCTCATGAGCATCTTCCAAAATAGCTCATTACCGTACTGCTTCCTGAAGAAGCAGCAAGTGTAGACACAGCCTAACAGCTTTATTGGAGAATAAGCATCCATGGGCAAAGACCCACTTTACCAGATGCACTTCGTCAGTGGGTCTTTGCCCACAAAAGCTTATGCTCCAATAGATCTGCTAGCTTATAAGGCGCCACAGGCCTTCTCATTTTTGCTCATTCAGTCTAACACAGCTACCCCTCTGATACAGAAAGAAATATTTAGTTATCTAAAGTTTGGTATTTATCAAAGCCACTCAATAACATTAATGATCCTGTAACAACTGACTTTCTACAGTCTGCCTTGCAGATCTTGCCTGATCAATGGCACAACTCTAACTAAGCAAGGACATTTGAAAATCTATACTTCCTTCATTCAGTGGAAAGTTGTCTCCTCTCAATTTTCGCATATCCTACCACAACATCAGTTATCTAAAGTAAAATGAGTAACTACTGTGGCAAAAACTTTGAATAGTCTTGAGTTTCATTTATGTATTCAACATTCTTTTCTGTCACATATTCCCACATCCGTATACTCAAGCCACCCAAAACAAGCACCTGATATAATAAAGCTGCAGTGTTCAATATGCTGTCCGTTCACCACATGTGGCAAAGCGGACAGCACACTATGGCGAAGTGGCTCACTACAGCTGCACAAGTAGAGCACCCTCTGCGCATTGCCCCACCACTTGGTGCAACAAGAGCATAGCAGCAGCTGAGAAGGCAGCTCCTCCTGCCGCCTACCTGAGGTGGTGTGGCCAGTGTGGCTCGTGGCAGCCTACAATATGGTGGCTCATGTGGCATGGCTCCAGTGAGTCAGACAGTTTGTGCGGGGGAGGCAGAGTGTGCTTGGTTGCAGGGGACACCTACCCAGCAGGAAGAGGGGCCATGGCAATTGTAAAGTTTGTCTTGGGCACCACTGTAATAAAGAAAACTTCCTTGGTAACATCCTTATTCAGTTTGTTCAAACCCAAATTATGTTTCTGGCATTGCTGGAGCAAAATAAAATGTGTGAGCAGCTAATTGACAACCCAATCTAACCAGAACCATTTATCCATAGAGAGATGGCTGTAATATGGCATATCCCTCTGCAATATCAGCTCCTTTTTGTGGAAACTGGGCCAAGAAATGTGTGTCTTGCAACCTGTGTGCATTACCACACTCTTTGATCACATAAAATTAACATTTGAAAATATGGCCTGAGCTGAGTGGCCAGCAGTAGTAAGAAGCAGCTTTCATTCATTCCATTTCCAGCTTCCTCCCTCAAGACAACTAAAACAAAATTCACAGAGTGAGTCTGTCCTGAGCCAAGATGAGGCCTTCTACTCCATGTATACGCAGATTAGGGCAGCACAAAGATCTCTGGACAGACAGATACAGAGCATAATAGTAGGCTCAAACCAAGGGAGGTCACTGCAATTTTGTATATATATGGTTCCTCTAGCCAAGGAGTTCGCAAACTGTGGGTCAAGACCCCAAAGTTGGTCACAACCCTATTTGAACGGGGTTGCCAAGACTGTTATTGGCCCTGGGCTCCAGAGTGTTTGCAGCCCAAGCCCAAACCCTCTGCCTAGGGGAAAGTTTCCATATCCCCCACAAAGGGCAGAAGCCCTTTGCATTCAGTCCCTCCATCTACCCACACACACCCCATCATTATCTGGAGCACAGGGTTCTCTCTCATATTTCCATCCATGGTCAGAATAAATTTTGTTACGTGCATCAAGGCATATGGGGATGTATATCAACAGTAGAAACATACACTACCAGCTGTTCCCTGTTCTAATCAGCTGGTCAGCACTGGAATCTCTCCTGGGTGGTCACCCAAGTACTCAGTTTACAGGAAACATTGCTGAGCTGGTGGGGCTTGGTCTTCAGTCCTCCAAACCATGGGACTGTGTAGTAATTTCTGTTGTGAGAAGAGGGTCATGGTACAATGAAGTTCAAGAATCTCTGCTCTAGTATTACTACTCCCTACAAATAGCACAAAACCTGTAGCAACTGTGCCCATCCACAGACAGAAGCAAACATATTGTAATTCTTCATGCTAGCTGAGGCTTGGCTGAGGAGGTGAAAATCAACCGTCTCCACTTCAGTGACACAAAACCTGATATACTCAATCAGGAGAAAGCAAATTTCACCTTTCATCTATTCTGAATGAACATAGGGGTTTCAAAATATGCAATTCTGAACCACCATAAATTCTCATGATATGGTTATAATGGAAACTCTGCACATTAAAAACTGGGGGTCTTATTTCTGTGACTTGAACTCACCAATAATGATCTTCTCGAATCAACTTGCTAAAAATCCTTTGGCTGAGGCATTTAAATTGATTTAACAATCTTATCCCAGATAATACTTTGTTAATTTAATAAGAACAAGTCGTCCTATGGCACCTTGTAAACTAACAAATATTCTGGAGCATAAGCTTTCATGGGCAAAGACCCGCTTCACCAGAACCATGAATGGGGAGGTTTCAGAGGAGGGTTTAAAGAGGGAGTCTCAGTCAAGGGGAGGGCCAGAGTTGAAAACGTCTGTTCAGTCATGGAGGATGTGGCCCATTATCAGCAGTTAATGTGGAGATGTGAACATCAAGAGCGAAGAAACTGCTTTTATAGTGGGCCAACCACTCCCAGTCTCTGTTCAATCCTTGGTTGATGGTGTCAAATTTGCAAATGAACTGAAGCTCTGAAGTTTCTCTTTGAAGTTTATTTATGAAGATTTTTGTTTTAGAACTGCTACTTTTAAACCTGTTACTGAGTGTTCAGGGAGAATTAAGTGTTCTCCTACAGGTTTTTGTATGTTACCGTTCCTGATGTCTGATTGATGCCCATTTATTCTTTTACGTAAAGATTTTCCAGTTTGAGCAATATAAATTGCATTGGGGCAGTGCTGGCACACATTGTATTATTAGATGGGCAGGTGAAAGAGCCCCTGATGGTGTGGTTGATGTGGTTATGGCCTGTGATAATGCTGGTGTAGATATGTGAACATTTTTTAAGATACAGATTAACCCTCTGACACTTCTTCATTTAAATGTACAGCTTAGGTCTCTAAAAAAGCATTTTTTAAATTTCAATATTGGACAGAATTAGTACTCTGTTTTTTATGATAATATTGTTAATTTAATGCATGACTTACAGTTATACTTCAAAGCAAATTGAAAAAATATGTCTGTTCTCTTGTTGTTGCAGACATCTCTCTTCATGCACTGATGAGCTGACCTTAAATTTTAACGTAGACTGCACAAAATCACTCTCATACACACTCTCAATTATTTTGTAATTCAATCCTTTAGTCCATCAATTGCGGACAGCTTTTGCAATAACTTACTCCATGAAGGTGAAAATGATTTTTAACATTATCTTTTTATGTTTATTGTCTGGAAGGGTCCAGGTTGGATTCTTCTGTTGTTCTCTATACACAAATATATTTAGAAAATAATTTAGTAAAGGATGAAAAGGGCATGTACATATATCATATAAACACCCTGTCTACTAAAGTATTTTTCACTATCCTATCTTGCATACTTCAATTGTTAACTGAATTTTTAATGTTCAGGTATAATGTTCATGTTCATAACTCCATTTTAGCCAGGCTTTAGCCCATCATGTGAGCCAAGTCCTCTCCTGTGTGCCACCTCTTACTGTCTTATACTGTGATGGTTGTTGATTCTCTCCATGTTTTACTCTCTTTCACTTTATTCTCTTGCCCCACACCCATTGCAAGATCCACCTTGCCAACCCAGATTTCTGGCTCACCCTCCATAGCTGCTTTCTCCCTTCCTGCTCTTGTGCTGCAGTGTCATTAGTAGAAATCCTACAGCCAAGCTGACTTCCATGTCACACAAATTCATCCTCTCCCCCTCCAGTTGGGAAGGGGTGTGTGATATGACAGTACGCGTAAGAAAATTAAGTGTGGGGTAGAGTGCAGGGAGTTCAGGGTAGGAGGTGGGGAAATGGGCGTTGCAGGAGTCAGAGCTGAGCATCTGGGGGAAGTGCTGGAGTCACTGCTGGGGGGGAGGACCTCAGGGAAGGAGGCTGGTGGTGGTACAGGAGCCAGGGTTGGGAGTGTGGAAAAGGGTCAGGACGGAGAGTTGGTGTGTGTGGAGGGGGGCAGGAATCAGAGCTGTGCCATGGGGAACTCAGGGAAGAGGACTGGGGTGTGCGGTGATGCAGGGATCAAGAAAGTGAGCTCAGAGCCTAGAGCTGAGGTGTGTTGGGGGCTGCAGGAATCAGAGTCTAGGGGTAGGAGTACAGGGGAGATACAAGAGGGTGTGGGTGCAGGGATGGGGGACTAAGGGCTTTGGAATTCCTATAATAAATCAAGTATGCAGTAACTCTAGAATTATAAAATAATAAGTAAATAGTTTCTATAATAAATTAAGCAACTTGCAATTGTATGGTTATTGTACCAAAGTAAGGTGTTCTACTACAGCTTTATTGCAAAGTCACTAGTTTTTCCATATTTTACTAGGTAGATATGTCTCTGGAGTTACTCTATCAAGAAAATTATTTTCATGCAAAGCATTTACTTTCTTTCTGAATAATACACTCCCATACAGTACCAGTAAGAAAATTAAGTGTGGGGTGGAGTGCTGGAAACTCAGGGCAGAAGATGGGGATATGGGGGCTTGGGGGAGTGCTGGAGTCACAGTTGGGGGGTGCGAGGAGGAGATAACTACAGATATGCATGATGATTACCCTCTAAGGATGGCTCTTTAAATATCTTAATTCTTTAGTTGATGCATTTTTATCATTTAGTCCCTTATTGAGATTGATCACAGTTTTGCTGAAGAACAATAAACTTTTCTTGGTATAGAATATAATTATGACTTCTTTTGTGAGTTTCTGCTAACTATGTAATGCATAATTAATTAAATTAACACAGTTTAAATAAGAAAATATTCTGAACTGTCAGTTTGTGTGTTAAAATAGAGTAAGTGCTTGGACATTTAGGACAGCTTTACTTATTTTATATATAAAATATCTTCATCTTACTGAGGGCATTTTGTACTATATGAAGTGCACTTGCTTGTGCCAGAACAAACTCTATAGCATCGATTGAATTAAGCAGTTTGACAAAACATAAAGCATTTCTAAAGCGATCAACAAAGGAACAAGTGTAAGCTATAAACCATGGCCAGCCACAACATACAAGAAGAAAAGGCATCCAACGTTTAGGGTCTGTTCATGATACCCTTACTTATGTGAGTAGTCCTCCTGTGTTTAAGGGTTGTAGAATATGGCTCATACTTTGTAATTAAAAAAAAGTTACTGTGCCATATAAAATTAACTGCCACACTACACATAAATAATTACAGCTATTCATGATTTAATGTACCATCTTTAGTAAAACAGATAATGCATCTCATCAGCTCAGCTCTGCTGAACCCATTCTCTTCCTTGCAAAACAATGCCATATCACAAGATCATAGCAGAAACTGATCTAGAATTTGAATAGAGTATACAGCAAAGCAAACATATGTCCTCACATACCTATGCTATGGTAACTCAGGGCTGTGTATCACACCAATTTTCACAAAATATTTTACAGATCATTAAAGAATGTTGGTAGTAATGTGAACTGTCACACTTGCCATTATTTTGAGGTTGCATTAAAAGTACAGAAAAAGAAAGGTTATCAGAAATATAAGTGAAATTAGACCCAGAGCAGTAACATACAGATCAAGCTGAAAAAGTGCAGTGATCTCTGCACATTCATTTACTTATTTCACAACTTTTATTTCTTATGCATTCAGCTGTTCTAGAACTCAACTGATTTGAGGGCTAAACACCAGCCTTCATTTCTCAGACTGAGAAGTTTGAGAATATCTTTGCAAACTTAATGCAAATATACTGCAATCTTAACTATTGAGGCTTAGACACTACCAGCCTACGGAAACTTATTTTTAACGTTCAAAGCATTCTTTAGCTTGCATTCTACAACGGAAAATAACAGAGAAAAACATGTCTATTGGTGTGTATGGGAATACAGATTGCACTAAAAAGCTGCAAAAAGTTGCAGGCCACAGATATGCTAGCTGCAACTCAGGTAACTGCATTAGGTTATTATGGGAGGATTATTATAACTCTAAGAATGACATAGAGAAAAATCCTGCCATCCAATGCAGAAAGTAGTCATGCATTGGTATCAAAGAAGCAATATGTCCACAGAATTTTCAATATGTTAAGGAAAAGCAAGGAATATAGATGCTTTGGAAAAACTGAAAAAGTCTGTCCAATTATTGAGATTTCATGAAGTAGCATGCCATTACAGTCCTTGCCCCCTTTCCATGAAATTCAATTTAGTCATGCACATGGCAGGATGTTAAACATAGCAACAAATAATACAACACAAAACAATTAATTGGAAAAAAAAAGGAAGGACAAAAAGAGAAACTCACAGCAATTATATTGAAAAAATCATCATCTCCAAGGGTATCCAAAATAGATGATACAGTCTGCTTAGCAATTGTCAAACGGAGTCCTTTCATGCTGCCACTGACATCAACTAAAATGACCACGTCTTTTGGAGAAGTAGCTGCCTGTATGTACCTAGATCAAAAGGCAGATGATAGACTGAACTGGTACGTTTTTGTATTTCTTAAAAACACACTGGTGGTTGACTGTTACCTACCATTTTCGATTTCTGCAGTCAAATGCAATAACTCCATTCTCATCTGGTTCCCATTTAATTCCTGTTTTTAAAACGAGATTACAATAAATCAGAATGGTCATAATATGTTTCTTTGCTACCGGTGAAAGTAGCATTTAAATGATTCTAACGTGTTATTGATTGAACAGACATGCTTAAATGTCACACACAAAGAACTGTAGCAATTGATGGTCGCCATGGCAGCTAACGCTGGAAAAAAACACTTCAACAAAACAGGACCATGGGAAATATAATCGTCTTTCTCAGCTGCTTTCAGACCACTGCAGGGTGAAGACTTCTTCATCACTGTACTATTCATCACAGTGAAGAATGTGGCCAGGGCCGTGCTATGCTTAGCCATGGCAATTGGCAAGAGTATGATGATACTAATCAAGTCAATTTCCCCTCCCGTTTTTCTACCATGCCTGAACTTGCCAGGGACTGTCATGCTTGATGGCATCGCTCACTGGTTGTGTTTCAGACATTCTGCCACAGATCACTTGACTACAATGAGGTAATGTCTCTGACCCATGGGTCAGAGGAAGTACAATACCAGCTATAAAATAAAGAACAGACAGGCCAGTCCCCCCTGTATTTAAATTACATATTTCTGGCCTTGCATTCAATCCCTAGCACATAAAAAGATCCTCTTACACTAACAATGCTAGAATTTTCACCACTGAAAAGTAAAGAACCTTAATGTCTGAACTATGATTTAAAGCCAGACTAGAGAGAGGTGTCAGTCACTAACACACATGTGCGTGTGAACACTGATGATTTTAGGCTCAAGGAAACAGCCTCTAGCCAATCAGCTCAAAAGAGCAGTTTCACTTCTGGTCTGAGCTCAAACTGGAAAGATCAGTGGGAGTTCTGTCACTGAAGTTATCAGGAGCAAGTTCTCATACTATGTAAAAGCAGAGAGCTATGCATTCTGGTCGAGGTACATGAGCGTTAATCACTGTATGTTTAAAAAAATCCTTTGAGATAATCAGATGGCATGAGAGAGAAAATACCAAGTGAGTGCAAGACAGAAAAGAGCTCAGCTTTCAGAAAATTCAGTTAATACTCTGCTCAGATATTCTGCTCTGCACAAGGATACAATATTTCCTCTTCATTCATTCTTTTTTTATCTCCTTACACTATTTCAAGTTAAGAAATTACTTATGTTTTTGTGGCTCATGTACTTTTTCAGATAGAGAGATAACCAGAGACACAGCAACAACCCAAGGGTGTCGCCACACATTTTTCATGTCTTGGAAGTTACAGGAACATTTTTCATGCCTTAGAGCAAATGCAATTCTCCTCTCTGTTAAACTACAGAGAAGGTGTGTGAACCCATGTCATCTTGAATAAAGAACCTGACATGATTTCTACTTTTCTGCTTTATTATGACCCCTGTATACCTCACACCAGCAACAAAGGAGTCCCAGAGCATGAGGGAGAGGCTCCATTTAAGTCGTATGAATAAGAAAATTAGCAAGGAAAATGTTAATTTGATTTAGCATAGAAATAAAAAATATGTAGTAATGACTTATCTCCCACAAACACGAAACCACTGTACTATTCCAAATTTAGCTTTGTTACATTAGTACTAGTTGAATTCTGTTTCTACAATTGCCGTATTGGCATAACTTCTGCCTTAAGTCATATTCTCATAATTCCAAAGCAAAATTAAAATGTCTTTTTTATTAAAAATTCAATTCAGAAGAATTAAACAATGTCTCACATGATACAGCACTGGGCAGAAAAATGCCTCAAGGGTTTCACCTGTTCTCACCAAGAATCATGAGTATATCTATAATTCTGCAAAGTTCCCCCATCCCCTCCAATTTGTTACATGTGTGTACTAGCAGGCATGTACTGTGTTTGCCAGAATCAGAGATGTCTCAGCTAACAAATATGAAAACTCTGAGTTTCTCCATGAATAAAGATACATAGTGAGAAAATGTAGACCTTGAAAATAGGTTTGCAGTTTTAAAAAGGCAAAATTGTGATCACTGGCTCAATTTCTTTTACAAATTTACATTCAGTGGTACTAATTTCCTAGTTGTTACAATACAGGGTATTGGCAAACAGTAAGCCAAATTTGGAAAATGTATAAAAACATGGTCATTCAGGTTCCTTGTAATTACATCTGCATTTCCAGTTGGTGCTGCTCCCTTAAGTATAACTGCTTAAGGTGTCTGGTTCTCAAATGTCATCTCTCTTGGGCAGAGAACAGCTTCTCTATTCCTCCTCTTTACAAGGATTTTATGACTGCACATCTCCCTGTCTTACATGGTGATATAGCATGTATGTCAGTATACCTTAAAGCCACTATCCGTGTTTTACTTTTTTTGCAAGAGTTATGAGGAGCATCTTGCTAACAGTTACAAGTTACCACACCACTCTTTCTAAACAAGCACCTTTAATCTTAAGGTAGTAGCATTACAGAAAAAAAAATTAAGAAACAAATAACAGTTCCTATACATATACCAAAAGTTTACCAGAGGTCACTCATTAGTCTCATTGGGACCCCACAAAGCCAAATCCTTTCCAGCCTTGTTGCAGAGGATGGGTTGAAGACCATGCTCGCACACGGGATTAAAAATAAGACTCCCCCCCGCCCCGACACACAAACAATTCAACCACAAGCTTTTTCTGCCAAAAGTGCTCTCTTTGTGTGTTGGTCTCCAGAAGATCAAGTCTGAGCATGTATATGAGAGCCTCCCTGAGGGTGATACCTCTTTGGAGGTTTTTAAAACTTGAGTGATTCACCTTATTCAGCCTTCCTTCCACCCGATTTTTTTCTTGGAGGAGCTGTGATAATCATCCCCCACAGAAGAAAATACAGTGCACAGCAGTCTCCTGCCTCAGTGATAATATACTTAACACAATAAGCTCCCACAAAGATACTGCAGGCATTTACAGTACCTATCACACCTAAATTGGGTAAATGTGAAAAAACAAGCAAGCAATCTATTTGCTGCTGGATGAGTTTTTTTCACAATTACAAACATCAGTTAGGGAGGGGGGATAAACATTTATTGCCCTTGTTTTTTTCAGAATGCTCTTTCTTGAAAACTCTAAATTAAGACAGTAGAATCTGGTGTTAGCAAAAATCAGGACCCACAATATTAATTTTAATTGAAAACTGTAGCAATATAATATATTTTATTTTTATTAAAATACTTACCCGGATACTGTCTAAAAAATCCCTTCGCACTTCCAAAATACTGCCATATCAGAGAAGGGTCACGGTCAAAGTTATCGACAAACACCTTGTTTAAGGATTCTGACCAAAACACTCCATTTACAATAGCTGGATCTGAAAAAAAGAAAAAGAACATGACAATCAGTTGATCGAATCCCTTGCACCATATCATCTTTGGCTGATTTAGTATCCAAAATCATTGGTCTGTAAGGTGTGGTTCATAAGTCAAATCTGTAAAATTTAGTTCATAGGTCAAGTGCATGTGTGGATCCTATGAAGTTTCAGAGAGCATTTCTGCAGGCCTTTTTGGAGCTCATCAGCAATTAACTTGGTACGTATGCGTCTCTGGTAAGGATTTTCCCAGCTTTCATGCCCAGTATTCAGGAAATAAGACACAAAACACACCTACCCTAAAGAGAGAAAAAACTTTCTTCACTAGCCAAAAAAAGGGTGAGGAACAAATGCACTTCCCAATAAGCTAGCCCCCTAACAGCTAGTAGGGTGTGCAAAGATGGGTGTGATGATGTTACGTTTTATTTTAACATGCTAGTGCATGAATAGGCAATGGTGTTGAGTCATGGTGATGAAATATCATCACGTATTAATGCAACGTGACAACACAAACACAGGATAAAAAGGTAGAAAGTCATGATAGAATTATTTTGCATCAATCCAACACTGCATTTCCAAATGAAGTTGCTTGGCAGCTGTAGTAGGTTACTTACAAAAACTTTCAACAGTATTTATGTATTTCACCTAGTGGAAACATACACATTGATGTAGAAGATACAACTATTAGTCATGTATGCATTGAAAGAGTTACAAGATATATTTCATAGGTGAGAGATTTGTTTATTAGGAAGTATAACAGGAATGGTCACATCACTTTTAATGAATGAATGTACTGTAACGGTAAGAGATTATTCATTATTTTAAGTCAATTTACCCACTTTTTAAGGTGCAGGATTTTTCATGACGTCCTGCATGAATATGTTTTGTATTTTTGTATTTTGTATAGATTTTCATTTATTTGTATATTAATAATTATCTGTGGGGATAACACACAATATTCCTATCAATAGACAGATTCCATTTCACCACATTGTGACCTGTAACGTGTACTCTTTCGCACCAAAACACCTATCTTCATTGACATGTTCAGAATCAGACCTCTACATTGTAGGAGTTTTTAATTTTCTGGTTTTAGTACAATGGAGTTTAATATGTTTTATAAAATGAGATAACAATTAACATGCACATAAAGTGAAATGCCTTTCACTTCCTCTTGGAGTATGTACGCTTATTCTGATTTATCCTGATGCCATAAAAATCATTCAAATAAATGCCAGGCAAAAACTGCATAGTACTAACTACAGTCAACCCTTTCCTATCTGGCATCCCTGGGACTGGGAAGTTGCCAAATATTCTTGATAGTGGAGAGCTATACCTAGCAATACGTAACACTAAAGAAAAACAAGATTAGATATTAAGAATACAAAAATGTATGCAGAGTACTTTATTTACTAACAACAGTAGCATTGTACACTGTAAACTTACAGGCTATGTCTACACTACAGCAATCTGTTGACAGAAACAGAGAGAAAGTTGTGCTAGTCTATATACCATGAAAACAAGAAAGCAGTCCAGTAGCACTTTAAAGACTAACGAAATAATTCATTAGGTGATGAGCTTTCATGAGACAGACCCACTTCTTCAGACCACAGCCATACCAGAATATACTCAATATTTAAGGCACAGAGAACCAAACATAGTAATCAAGGTGGACAAATCAGAAAAATATTATCAAGGTGAGCAAATCAGAGAGTAGAGGGGCAGAAGGTGGGGTGGGGGCGGAGTCAAGAATTAGATTAAGCCAAGTATGCAAAACAGCCCCAAAAATTACCTACAAAATTCCCATCCCGGTTCAAACCACGTGTTTTGGGAATTTTTAGGTCATTATAGGGGCTCTTTTGCATACTTTGCTTAACCTAATTCTTGACTCCCCTCCACCCCACCTTCTGCCCCTCTACTCTCCGATTTGGTCACCTTGATAATATTTTTCTGATTTGTCCACCTTGATTACTATCTTTTTTTGTCGATAGACTGTCAACAAAAAGCATTGTGTGTGTAGATGCTCCACGAATTTTGTCAACAAAACACCAGCTTTTGTTGACAAAACTCTCCAGTGTACATGTAGCCATACTGTATTTGCTGTATTTATTTGTATTTACTTTCATTATTCTGTACTTATGGAAAATGTAACTAAAATTTACGTCTACTGGTTATTAAGATGTCAGTTATTTGAGAGTTCCAGATAACAGACAGTTCACTGTGCATGTGAAAAAACATGGAGTTTGGACTGACCTATTTTTATTCTTGTAAACAGCATAGTATATGAAAGCACACTAAAATTCTAAATGGGGGAAGAAATTATATTTCTATTAGGTTTGTTTTTTCTTTTAATAAAACCAGTGCTTTTTGTGTGCTGGTACCTGCTGGTATTGAGTACTGGCACCTCAGCAGCCTCAGCTGCAGGATTGGCTGGTGGAGGGGGGAAGAGAGTCAGCTTAGCACTGGCTCCTCTCTCCCCCGCAACTGTTTTGGCATGCTGGAAGGCACACACACATATTGCCATCTGGGCTCCAGAACACAGCGCCAGCACCTTTATAAACAGAAAGGGGTACCACTCTGTGGTCCTCAAGGCCCTTGTCAATGCCAGGGCCAGTTCATGGACATGTGTGTGGGATGGTCGGGCAGGGCCCTTGACACCTGGATGTTTCAGAACTTGTGACTCGGCCACAGGATACAGGAGGGGACCTACCTCCCCTCACAGGAGCTCCCAGTAGGAGACATCACTAGGTCCCCCCTGCATCATGGCCGATGCCACATACCCCTGCACCCATGGCTTATGAGGCCCTACACAGGACGCACCAACCTGTCCAAGGGCATGTTCACCACACACCTGAACCACGCCAGGCACACCATCGAGTGGACATTCAGGAGGCTGAAGGGGTGGAGGCTGTAGGTTAGCCTGCCGAATGTGCCCATGGTGGTTGCAGCCTGCTGCGCTCTCCACAATATTGTAGAGAGTAAAAGGGCATCCTTCGCCCAGGGCTGAGCAGACACCTGCAGCCCCATGCCACCAGGTGCACAGAGATAGGGTGTGTGTCAGGGAGGCCCTGTGGGAAGCCTTCATCCGGGGCCTGCAGTGTCCCTCCCCCAGCCAACTCATGACCACACACACCCCGCACCCCACCTCTCACGAAACAATAAGGACATGGGAGAAGGGGTAGATGCTGCTGCAGTGTCACCGGGGAGCATGCATGCTGCCGGGAGGTCATGCTCTGCCTGCATGCTCACCACTTCCTGCCTGGGGCTGGCTGGATAGCTACATTTTTATCCACAGACGGAAGGGATAATAGAAGCCCATTGGGGCTGGCCAGAGTGTCTCCGGACTCTGGCGGGCTGCTGCAATGGTGGACCACTACTTGGATGTAATGGGATGCGGCACATCTACACACATCTTATTTCAAAGTTACACTTCAAAAAAGGGTGCTATTCCCAACCTGGAAATGGCATAAGGACTTTGAAGTTGGTCACCCTTACTTCAACCACAATTTCGAAGTAATGTATAACATGTTTAGACACGCCACACTTAATTTCGAAGTAAGCCCTAACTTCAAAATTAATTCTGAAGTTCATTGCTAGTTTAGATGTGGCCAAAGTCTAACACATCCTAAAATATTTGTATGTTACCAAGTGATTATCATAAGAAAGACAAAGCAAAACAGAATTAATATCTTTGGAAGCCAGGTTTTTTGAGCTAGAAAGCAAATGTGATTGTGAAATAGACACATGATAAAGAAAGGTGCTCAATATTACTAATGTAACCTGCACCTAAAGGCAATGGTTTCAAAAACAAAATCAAAGCTAACTTAGAATCTCAGTTGTATTGTTTTTAAAAGCATGAACATACAACTTATTCAAATCTTTGAAGCGACACTTCCACTGCAAAAAACAAAGCTAACTTAATTCAGAGCTATATGTTTGTTTTTTTTAAAAAAAGGCACAAACCACCACACATTTGTTCAAGTGTTTCAAATAATGCTTCCACAGAATTCTAAAATAATGGCACTCTGCATTGATTTCAAATGATTGCTTATAATGCGATTTTAATGGAGTGGGAAAAAAGGTGAATTGTTTTCTATCCTTACATTCATCAAAAGAAAAAAAACCGAGGGAAAAAGGGAAATGTCTCAGCTAACATCTTTGAACTCTGCATTCATATAAATATTTAGGTTTACATAGATGGGCTGTTGAAAAAGCAAGTTCAACAAAGGAGATTTTGTTTTAAAAACATGTCTAGTGCAGTTAAATTTAGTCCTAGGAAGTGAAGTATATATTTAAAAATCAAAACCTGTCAAACTAGAGACATACTAAACAGAAATTTGAGTTCACTCCAACAAATCTACTATATGAAAGTAAACCTGTGTCACTATACAATTTTGGTGTTGCCTAAAGGTCATTATTGAAAAGAGGAAAAAAACTCAGGTGTTCGCTAGTTTAGTAACTCCAATAAGTTTCCCTCAAATGCCATGATCTGAAATTCAGGATCATTCTTGACTAATCCTAACCTACAAAAATAAAACAAATTTGGAAAAATATGATCCTAATCTAACAAGAATGCAAATACTGTGTTCTGTCCTAATACTGTATTTAGTGGCCAGATAACAAAAATGACACGTTAAAGATCTCGGCCATGTTCTCACCTCGCCATATAACTCAACACTAGCTTTAATATCAGGATTCTAACCCCACTGTAACCATACTAGCTCTGTTGGATGAACCATATTATTATTAAACAGCACATCTGATTCAATGATGCATTGCAACAGTAGTATAACTAAGGTGGGTCAGGAGTTCAAATCTCACTTGGAACACAAAATTTAGTTTCAGGTATGTTAGGGTTTATTTTCTTCTCTAAGAGCATTTTAGGGGAGGTCTCTTCAAAGGGTATGCAAAGGGCTTGCTCTCAACTTGGCATCTGAGCTCCTTCATGGACCTTCCTACATCACCAAGAACTCATAACCATTCTGAAGTTGGACATCACTGCTTTTATTACTTTTAATTTTAAAAGCATTCTGAGGCATCTACACAATTTACATCCAAGACTTCATCCCAAAAACATGAAATCATACACTCTCAATGGTTCACCAGATTTCTTCTATCACTCATTCCTCAGACAGCCCAAAATACACTGCTTGTTCTCCACCATATCCCAAAGCTTCCACATCCCACTACTCATTCCAGCAGAGCAACTCCACATTACTGCATTTTGATTCCATATGAGCTCTGACTCCATGTATGGGAGGTAACTTTGTTGCCTCCAGACAACTGTGCTTGCCCAGGCTGCAGAGTTTCAGTGTTACAGTATGGAAACCCTGAGAGCAATATTTGAAAATGTTTAACACACACAACATTGAGATAGCAAATATCAAGAGAAACTGATCTTTGTAAATTAAGACATATTGAAATATCCATGCTTGTCACTAAATATTGGTTAAGGATGAGTTAACAATAGGTAATTGCCTTAACGTGTGCATAGATCTATACCACAAACCATGACATTCTCATATAACAGGGAAAAATTTTACCTACTTATGCATATTTTAGCGTATGTTCTGTATTATATTAATATTAATAATCACAACACATCCAAAGGCTGGTCACTTAAAAGCATCAATCCAGTGACCCCTAAATAAATCAGAAAGGGAAAGATGCATTAGGCAGAGCTTTTTAAATAAGAGGCTGTAATTAAAAATCTACCAAGCCCTTTTAAAATAAATACTAGATTATCAAGAGAGGATTTACTGCTTTTTTGCATGTTGCACTCTTATTATGTCAGCCACATTCAGAATGATCTGAAGGTGACACAGCCACTCTTACTTGTAGATATATTAGGTCAGACTCTCTCCAGCCCTTACAGTGATAGACAAGGAACAGTGAGTTGCCCCTTAATCCAGTCTCCAAATTCTGCAGAACACAGTGCTCTTGAAGTACCCCCAACTGCTTAGTGGATGTGGAAAGGGCAAAATGTAGGAGCTATAGGCATGCCCTCCTTATATTCAGAGAGATCTGCGAGTTGTGCCGCAGACATAATGCCCTCACAAGTCTCCTGATGACGTGGCTATGCACCACCCTCAAGGCAGGGCTGTGGGTATAAATCATAGATCCATCATTTATATGTGGAGTTTTTGTGGTTTTTGACAGCTAGCACACCTTATTCAAACTAGACGCATACATGCCCCAACCTGGTAGTTGTTTACTTACTGGAATTTAGACCAACTTCTCTTTGCATGTGCACTGCCAAAACTACAAGTGCGATCCATTCCAAATTTCATGGCACATCTTCTAATGGCAGATATGAGAGATCTATTGTACTAACCAAATTCCAATATTGGAAACTATATTCTGCCAATATTGCCTTTGCTGTTTCATTTGAAAAAAAAAACATTTTCTGCTTACTATCCTGTTGTGTGTTGCTTCCATGTGCTGTTTGCATCCCCAAAAATAGCTACATTTCAATATTGGGTAACCAGATTCTTTTGAATATTTGGAAAATGAAAAGCTCTATGAAAACAAAAGTCATTAGCATGATGCTAAAAGGCAAGCTCAGCAAAATAAATGCAAATGTCTTCTGCCACAATATTTTAAACATAAATCCTATTTTTGTTTTGCAAAGATGATTCCTGGCAATAACCTCTAAAGTGAAATTAAAACATAACTTTAGTCTCACATCGCCTAGTCTGGCTGTCTTGCAGATATGTAGGGTTTTGCTCTATTTGCCATTTGTATAGCTGCTATCAGTTTTTACTGATATTGAATATAAACACTGCCTCCAGGCAAACAAGTACATTGACAGGAATCTGAAATATAATTGCCAAGGAACAGTAAAAATGCATGTAGCAATTAAGCGGGTGTGTCAGGTATTATTGAACCTAAGAAGCAGAGCTAAAGGCTCAGCAAAGACATGCAACATGCGCATGCTCAGACCAAATGAATGCAGAGAATGAAGAGGAAGACAAGGACTGGCATATGAAGCATTTTATTCATACAGTTCACAAGAAGTTCACATGAAGAGGGAAACAGGTAACATAGTTCTATGGCAAGGAGTTATTTATTATTTACATTTTAAAGTAGAGTGTATTTTGCACTCTACTTATTTCAGCAATAACATTTGATACTGATGAGGAAATGCAATGATTCTGAAGGAAATACAATATTGTTGTTCCCACAGTGTTTTCAGCAACCTGTTTTATTACAAAGGACAAGTATTAACCAATATATTAGATGTATGCCCCTGTTACATTCAATATGTGATGTGATATTTAACCTCTGCCTGACCAGCATTCCAGACACCTACCACACCTCCATGCCCTGAAGGTCAGCAGCTCTAACACTGTTGAACAACGTACAGTACTGGTACTGCAGTGTAGCGTCAGTACAAGATATAAATCTAAAGTGCTAGCATGAGGGGTGAATTCCAACACACTTGGTTTTGAAAGAAGGGGCTTTAAAAATCTGGAGGTTCCTTTCAAAAGGCCCCTGTCTACATGAGTAGCATGTGTTTCGAAAGCAGCACTTTCTAAACATGCGTGGCTGCCATTATGCTAATGAGGTACTGCATATTCACAGCAGCACCTCATTAGCATTTGCCAAAGTGGCTCATTGCCATCCCCCTTTCAAAAGGTGGGGGCTAGTGTAGCCATAGCCCTAATGAATTACAGTACACTCTTTCACATCTGGCAGCCCTCGGTGAACAGAGTAGCTAAAGAAGCAACGAAATTTAATCATCCCAGAGATCTGGAAGGGCAAGGTTTGACTGAGGCAAAGAAATCTAATCACCCAAAGATCTGGAGGGGCAAGGTCTGATTGAGGCAAACAATACAGAAGACACCAACTAATGCAGCTTTCCAGACAGTAAAGGGAAGGGAAAGTGCATCACTCATCTCACAATAACTGGTTAGTTAGGAGCCCAACCCAAGTGCAGCAAGTCCAGCCCAAAAGCAAATCCAGACTCAACCAAAAAGCACAGAAAGTCAGTTCTGACACACAGGAAATTCCTGAAGATGTTTGCAAGCAAACTGGATGGAAATGCATCTGTCATTGACCAGGAAATCTAAAATTATGCTGGTGGCATGGGAGGAAAAGGTGCTTGACAAACAGTACAGGAAGTCAGTAAAACACACTTAAAATTATGGTGAAAGAAAGAGAATGTCAGTGCCACTAAATGAAATCAACCATGCCATGAAATATTTAATGTACAACATACCAAAAGAGAGTAATAGCTCAGCTGCTGTCCAAGTGATATATACCAAGGATAAAGTGCAGCCTTGGAAATTATAGCTAAGCTCACAGAAACTGCTCAAGGACAAACCTGTGTACAGTTTTTTCTTTAACTCTTTTAAAAGCAAGCAAAAGTAACTGCACAAAAAAAAATCAGCCCACTGTAAAGTAAAAGCCTGATCATTACTGTTAAACTATTCAGTAGAAAAACATCAAGTGTGCTATGAATATGGGACAATGTGTATACTGTACAGCATGTTGGAACCTTAAAATAGTTTGGTCCTTTTTGCTAAAATATATTAGGTTAATCTAGGTCTAGAGTCAAACACTAAGTCTCTCCCAATGCACACAAGAATGTACCAATGTAAGTGTGGTTGTGTGAAACTGGGTGAGACAGATCAGATGGACACAACATTCTCTGTCCTCAGATTGTTGACTGTGACAAATCACTCTCTCTTATCTCCACAATTCACTGGTTCTGTAAGCTGCCAAAAAGTGATGGTGCTTCTTTCCTGGCCCTATTCAGTGCTTCTTACATAGGCAGTGCTCCCACTGCCTTCAACAGAAATTCTCCCTGAGTGAAATGTGGTTAGAACAGGCTTTGCACATATGAAAGCATAGAAATCTCTACAACTACTACTAAAACATATGGAACCATAATCAAGATGCACAAGTCAATCTTGGGATGAATACATTATGAACTCAGACTTACCAATGCTAAAACGCTAGCTGCTTCTTTTGAATGTGGCAAATAAAAACTAGAAAAAAAATCAGATAAACAAAGCACAGATAGTATAAGATGCCTTTGTAGATTTTCAAACAAAGTCTTCCAAAATGTTTTATGTTCTATCCAACTCTACTAATGCTAGACCACAAAGGCATGTTCTCTCTCTCTCTCTGTCTCTCCCTACCACTCCCAACTTCTGTCTAGGTTTGGTTTTTTACACCACACAGATCCAAGAAAAGTCAATGTGAGGTCTGTGTTATGTAGCAAGACAAAGAGGTAAATAATCACTGTATTCTGAAAGAAATGAAAAGCATGAAGAAAATGCATTTTAGAATAAGTGTGTGTAACTTTCTGCAATGTTGATCTGTTCTACTTCACTGTAAACAAAAGCTACAAATATTACATTTGCCATACAGCCATTAGATCAAACAACTGGCCACATTCAATCCTAACAGGTGTCAAACAGAGATACCATATCAGTTACCACCTAAGAGTAGAGATTTAGACTACTTTCTAAATACACACTTCAGAGGGGAAAATGGTGCCTAGAAACCTTTATTTTCAATCTAGCCAAAAGTGTCTATATAACTAAATAGTCATGTTTGGTTTTGATTAATCCACCGTGTATCTCTTTCTACTGTGGGTGGCATGGGTGGCTGATTTGTTTTTCCTCTTCTTTAAATCAGTAATAGGCCAAATCCAGATTGTTTTTTCATACTGAAGCAAATGGAACTGCTCAAATGAATAGGACCAACAGGATTCAAACTGTATACATCAGCATATTAAATGCTGATGCTGCAACTGAGGAAGATACAGATGGCTTGTACAAATGTTTTATTATTTAGAAGTGATAAACTGCAGAAGCCCACTCCACACAACTCATAGAGACTCTCAACTTTTGCCTTATGCTTACTCTTAATCTTGTCATGTGATCACTTACAATTTTGTACTCTATTCACTGCATTCCTCACATATTTATGTTGATTTTTGTTTCATTTATTTCCCTATGGAACTTACCTGACATTTAAAATGAGCAGTTTCAGAACTCAATGATAGATCAACGAGGGCCGTATTCAAGCAGCAGTTATACAAATGTAACTTTCTCCGAAGATGGTGAAGTTTCATGGAAGGGTAACATTTGGCCTATTATTATAGACCCAGAAACACTGACCATGGAAAGATTTAACAATATATTAAGAGCTAGAATCTGACGTAGAACATATACCATAACATATAACATATAACATATGTTATATATATATATATATGTTATATATATGTTATATATGAACATATAACATAACAAATTGTTGGGCAAAAGTCAGCATGGTTTCTGCAGAGGGAAGTCGTGTCTGTCTAATCTATTAGAATTCTTTGAAGGGGTTAATAAACATGCGGACAAGGGGCACCCAGTGGACATAATATACCTAGATTTCCAGAAAGCCTTTGACACGGTCCCACACCAAAGGCTTTTATGTAAATTAGGTGGTCATGGGATAGGAGGAAAGGTCCTTTCATGGATCGGGAATTGGTTAAAAGACAGAAAACAAAGGGTTGGAATAAATGGTAAATTTTCACAATGGAGGGGGGTAACTAGTGGTGTTCCCCAGGGCTCAGTCCTGGGACCGATCCTGTTCAACTTGTTCATCAATGATCTAGAAAATGAGGTAAGCAGTGAGGTGGCCAAGTTTGCAGATGACACCAAGTTGTTCAGGACAGTCAAAACCAAAAGGGATTGTGAAGAACTACAAAAAGATCTCAGCAAACTGAGTGACTGGGCAGCAAAATGGCAAATGAAATTTAATGTGGGTAAGTGTAAGGTAATGTATGTTGGAAAAAATAACCCAAATTACACGTACTACATGATGGGGTCAAATTTAGCTACGACAGATCAGGAAAGGGATCTTGGAGTTATAGTGGATAGTTCTCTGAAGACATCCACGCAGTGTGCAGCGGCAGTTAGTAAGGCAAATAGGATGTTAGGAATTATTAAAAAAGGGATCGATAATAAGACAAAAGATATCATACTTCCCCTATATAAAACTATGGTACGCCCACATCTCGAGTACTGCGTGCAGATGTGGTCTCCTCACCTCGAAAAAGATATATTGGCATTAGAAAAGGTTCAGAAAAGGGCGACTAAGATGATTAGGGGCTTGGAAAGGGTCCCATATGGGGAGAGGCTAGAGAGACTGGGACTTTTCAGTTTGGAAAAAAGGCAATTGAGGGGCGATATGATAGAGGTATATAAAATCATGAATGGTGTGGAGAAAGTGAATATAGAAAAATTATTTACCTTTTCCCATAATACAAGAACTAGGGGACACCAAATGAAATTGATGGGTAGTAGGTTCAAAACTAATAAAAGGAAATTTTTCTTCACACAGCGCACAGTCAACCTGTGGAACTCCTTGCCCGAGGAGGCTGTGAAGGCCAGGACTCTATTAGGGTTTAAAAAAGCTTGATAAATTTTTGCAGGTTAGGTCCATAAATGGCTATTAGCCAGGGATAAAGTATGGTGCCCTAGCCTTCATAACAAGAGCAGGAGATGGATGGCAGGAGATAAATCACTTGATCATTGTCTTCTGTTCTCCTTCTCTGGGGCACCTGGCATTGGCCACCGTCGGCAGATGGGATGCTGGGCTTGATGGACCTTTGGTCTGACCCAGTATGGCCATTCTTATGTTCTTATGTTCTTATACCTAGACAGGAGCTTTAGGGTGCAACAGCTCCAATTACACAGTTATGTGGAACACCGAGATAATAAGTCCAGGTGCAAAGGAATAAGCATGGTAATGTGGCCTCTTACTCCTTTCATGTGGCAGGAAGAGGAGCACTGGCTCCAGAATAGCCATTAAGTGAACAGAGTAGCTAAAGAAGCAAAGAGGTTTGCTGGTGATCCGCTGACAGTGTAAGTCAGAGGTAAATAGTCACTGACATTTGAGAGCACGGAGGAAGCAAGGGAAGAATTAACACTGTCTCCCCCTAGATTAGAATTACTGTAGGGGTTATACGTAAAGCAGTGGATGTAGCCTTTTCTCAAGACTGTGACAAAAGTCAGACTCTAGCCCTAAGTAGCCACAGAAGAGCAGGTAAATCAAGTGGTGTTACATGAAAAAAAAGTGACTACTTAGCTCATATTTGACAGTTAGTTGCTATGGTGATATGAATATATTACAAAGTGTAGGTTGAAATATAGGCTGATGGGAAGAGAAAAGCACAATACACATCTTGAGTGACGAATGGCAAAATATCCTAAGACCTCCAGGCTACGGTTACACTACAGCGCTCTGTTGACAGAAGTCACTGTCAGATGAGATTCCTGACAAAACTTCTGTTGACAAAGCGCAGCCACACACAAAAACAAATCAGTGGAGCAGCCGGATTGCCCTGCTGCTCTCTCGACGAAACAGATGTGGAAGCAGAGCAGACAGGGCTGTCCACTGTTGTGGATGCCCTGTCTGTTGAGAGAAGTCCCCCACAGAGCATCCACACAGGTTTTTTCGTCAACAGAATCTGCCAACAGCAGCATTATGCCTCAAAGCTTTGATGCAGAACACTGCTGGCAAAAGTTGACACTGTTGACAAATACCATTTTGTGTGTGCATGCTTCATGAGTTTGTTTAACAAAACCAGGGTTTTGCCAGAAAAACTTGCTAGTCTAACCATAGCCAAAGACATGGCTGTAACGCAGGGAATGAAAAACTGCCACTAAAGCCATTTGCAAGAACAAAGCAATGACCATAAGAGAGACTGAGAGCAGGACCTGATACATAGGATTTGAGCAAAGCCAGAAGTAAAAAGCAAAGAATTCTGTGCAACTTTGTATAATCACAATAAGACTTAGAAGAAATAAATGTGGAATGATAGGAAACTCTGTGATCTTGACTAAATTTGTTGGGATAAGGAACGTCTTTCTCAAGGATAAAAGATGGAAATGTTATAACAAGGGAAATCCAGCACCAGCAAACATCACATCCTTATCTGAGCAGAGACTGAACCTGGTAAAGCCAAAAAAACTGAGGACAAGAAGATCATTACATGACACAATAGACCACAGGTACATGGAATTAGAATTAAAGGCAGAAGAAAAGAAATTGGAAATAGCAGGGCTACAGAGCACACTATTCTCTTGAATCAGACTGAAGAGTGACTAGCATTTCTAATAAAGCCAAATTCTCTCCCTTTACAAAAAACTTTTTAACTGAACATGTGAACTGGATAAAGACTCTTATTTGGCTGGCTGCAAGTAATCAAGAAAAACAATGACAGAGTGAATGCACTTCCCCCATAAGTTAGGGTTGGCAGAGTGGCTAGCAGAACCTCTCATGAACAAGACACTTAAAATATTCTGGACTTTGAAAACAATACTAATATCATAACTAATTAGAGAGGCAAAAAAAAAAACCAGAAAAGAAATCAAGAGAGTAAGAATAATTAACCTCACCTTTCCCGTCCAAGCTGCATAAAAGTTCCAGACCAGTGTGTCTCAGTCTAGTCTAACAGGCCCTTTCCACTGTTGATATATACTTTGCAGAAACAACAAGGTACACAGGTATTAGGGTGTACTTTTGCTTCATTGTTCTCTCGTTAGCTGAGCTGATTTCAGGCACACACCAAGTGCCCAATTGTCTTATGAATACACCAAACAACAGCATACAGCTGATTGGTCAACGGAGATTCTACATGAAGGATGATGCCTGAGAATTAATAATTTTTCAGAGAAGAAGAATACCATTGTATCGATGCTACATGGAAAAGGGCTTGGGCACAGATTACACTATTGTTAAGTCATCAAACTGTGTTCCTATTCATGAAATAGGAATTAATTTTTGCAATTCCAATAAGGCTACATGAACATGTAAGTCAAAATATCAGGTATTTTGCAAGGAAATTGGAAGAAGTTTTTAGATTCTTCTCTTTACGTTTATAAAATCTGTATTTGTATTTCCATCAATGAACAAAGTTAAATGTCTCAATTTTTTGTACTTTTTCTGCCACTGTCTGCACTACTAGTATAGGTCAGGTATTATTATTAGTTTATTTCCAGTAGCACCCAAAGCCTATGAAGCATTGTCCCAACAGAAAGAAGGAACAGAACCTATCTAGAAGAGTTTATAAGCTAATGACAGAGTTCAGGAAGAAATATTTCAACATATAAATCCAGTAGTCATCAAGGCAGTACTTGCTGGGGATTATTAAAAGTAGATATGACCATGTCAGATTTCAAACAGCTTGGTCCGGGAAGGATTATCAAGCATGGAAGTTAACAAACTACATATTATAAAGACAGGTGAGATTTTATTTCCCAATTTCACACCTTTCAGGAAGGGGTTTTTACCTATCTTCCAGTTGTAATTGACAATCTTTGTGCATCACTTGGAGAAAGATTTTTTGGGGTTGTAATATTCTAGAAACTAGATAATTTTGCTTTGACACTCCCTTAAAAACAGCTGATAGGGAAGCGTGACTGAACAATATTCACAGCTTCTTTTAAGGGGCAAATTGAAAAAACCTACTTAATCAAAAATCGCTTTGGTTCATCACATTTTAATATCTTTTTGAGAAGGCTCTATTGCTCTCAGAAGATTTTTTTTCCTATGCAGGCAGACGTTTGATTACAGCCTGCATTTATCACTTTGTAGTGAATAAATGCATCTTTTAGCATGACATTGAACACCAAACTATGGAAATGCCATTTGACATAGGTGATATTCTCCTCCGGGATTATAAAGAGTTCAAGAAAAAAAAACTGTATCCGATTCTGTAAAGTTCAAGTCTAAAATCCACAGTTGCCAAGTTTCTGGTGCTGTGAGAAGCAAGCAGATAAGTTATGGGTCTAACACAAATGTGCATGTCTTTTAACAAACATAAGCAAATTTAGTTAAACCTGTGAGGGGGGCTAAATTTCAAAGTGACTATTTGTCTGCAAAATATATTGTAATTCCTCAATATTCAACTTATTTTCTGTTGTATTCTGATCCATTAGTAAGCACTGCACAGTAGCATACTCTTTCCTAATCTGCAATGTGGATGCACAGGACCTGAAAAGAACCATCTATTCATTTCACACATGCTACCATTCAGTGTTGACAAAGTAACAACATTGGGGCCATATCTACACGAGTACCCTCCTTTCAAAAGGGAGATGCTAATGAGACACTTTGGGATATGTTAATGAGGGGCTGCAATGATTACGCAGCGCCTCATTAGCATAACGGCAGCCGCAGCACTTCAGAAGCGTCACTTTTGATCGCACGTAGCTCGTCTACCTGGGGTCCTTTTCGAAAGGACCCCGCACACTTCGAAATCCCCTTATTCCTATAACCAAATAGGAATAAGGGGATTTCGAAGTGTGCGAGGTCCTTTCGAAAAGGACCCTGGGTAGACGAGTCACGCACAATCGAAAGCAGCACTTTCAAATGTGTCGCGGCTGCCATTATGCTAATGAGGTGCTTCATATTCACTGCAGGACCTCATTAGCATATCCCAAAGTGTCTCATTAGCACCCCCTTTCAAAAGGGGGGTGCTAGTGTAGACATAGCCTGGGTGTTCTACTTCTGTATTCTTATGAAATGCAAATAAATAACTCCTCCTGATTCTAATAGAAGCACTGCCTGCAAATAGAGAGGAAAGCAAAGTTTGTCTGATATTTTTATTACTAAAATAATTGAGTTCAAAATTGCTTTGGGCTATATTGCATCCACATTTTTCACTTTTTATGGTGTTCAATAGTTTTTATGGCTGATCATGAGTAAAGATAGGACACATCCACAAGTGAAGAGATAAAGATAACACACAGCCCAGGAAAAGAATACTGAAGGAAGGGAACATAAAATTGACTATAAATTTCATAAAAAATTTCAAAAGATACAAACTGGTTTAAGTCAAATGTAGTGTCCTTTTAATATCCTGCAAGTTATATAGGAAGGCAGAGACTAGTGGTAAGGGAGACAGTAGAGATGTTATATAGACAATCATATCATGCTCGGTGGTCTGGAGGGTAAAGATAAAAGCCAATTCCTAGACCAGAGCATTTTAAGCTTACATTAATAATCAGGCCAAGCTGGCTGAGGAGAAAGTACTGGAAGAATATCAAACATGGTGTGTCCTAAGGAAAGCAGCACACCTGGACAAAAATAAATTACAACTCATTCAAAAAATAGACAAGACTTTTAATTTTATTTGTCCCTGCAACTTATTTACATTCAAGTATGGCAAATGGATTATTAAAAATCATTTTCACAAATACCTTACATAAAATATATTGTTTATAGGAAATTGTTACTCTATTTTAGTCAAACTTGCAACACAAAGATTGCTGTATTTAAAGTAAGATTCCAGTCAATGGTACATAACTAGTCTCAAGAGACTACTACTGTATTAACTGGCATAGTCTGATTGGCTGTAATTAATCAGGAGTTCTGAATCTTTTTTCTCCACAGTATTGAGTCAAATTTATAACAGAAAGATTGCTGCTATTTAAATAACTTTCCAGTCAATGGTATGTAACTAGTCTCAGAATAATACCATCATATTAACTGGTACAATTTGATTGGTTACAGTTTGGCTGTCTGTAATTAATCAGAACTTCTCAGTCTTTTTCTCCACACTATTGAACATTTTATATTACATCCATGACTCAAGTAATTGTTAAAAAAATGACAGCACAGCTTCAGACTCTCAGCAACATATTGTTTGCCTTAGGTTTGTCAGTTGAGTTGACATAAACCGTATCTCCTGTTGACAGAAATGCTTGAAAGTACTCAAGGAATGTACCATCCATCATAGAAAAATACTCTGCAGTTATGGAAAGCAAAGATAAAAATTGCTTCCTACACCCTGTAAAAGCTCAAAACAGCCCCTACATCAAAGAGGGGTTTATTTAAGGAAAAATTAGGACTGCACTCAATTGCTACAATATGGCACCCTTGCGCATCTTCCCTAAGGCAGCACAGGAACTCCTTGGACTCAGCAAATGCTCGATGGTTAAATAGACCAAACTGAATTCCATTTCTCTTTTGATCAGTGTTATGAATTGTCTGTCCTTCTTGCCACTTGAGGAAAGACAAGATACCAGACCTGTGGTTTTAACTAGCCAGCAACTTTATTTACTTAACACGTCTGGGTAACTAGATCAATGCAGGTCTTTCTTCCTACAGTAATCCAGACTATCTAAATGAGGGCTACCTTCAGCGCCCCCCCCCCACCTCTACACCTCTTACTTGGTCCCATCCCCACCCTCCTACAAGAGTCAGGTGTATGGAGAAAAGGGTGTCTCCTCACTGTTCATGATATTAAGAGCCCCGCATGCCATTCCTAGCCTTCCTTAGTAGATCCCTTTTCCCTCCTCTGCTTCCCTTTCAAATGTTATCAAGGAGCTCAAAGTTGTTTTCACTCTTGACAGTTGCTGTAGAAAGTTGTGTTCCAAAACATGAAGAGCAGCACATTTAAAATAGTCAAACAGAAAAATCAGATTTTTGAAATTTGTGTTCATAGAATCATAGAATTCTAGGACTGGAGGGGACCACAAGAAGTCATCTAGTCCACCCCCTGCCTAAAGCAGGATCAACCCCATCTAAATCATCCCAGCCATGACTATGTCAAGCTGGGACTTAAAAATCTCTAGGGATGGAGATTCCACCACCTCTCTTGGTAATGTATTCCAGTCCTTCACCACTCTCCTGGTGAAACAGTTTTTCCTAACATCCAACCTACACCTCTCCCTCTGTCACTTTAGACCACTGCTCCTTGTTCTGTCATCTGTCACCATCAAGAACAGCGTCCCTCCATCTTCTTTAGACCGCCCCCCCCTTCAGAAAGTTCAAAACGGCTATCAAATTGCCCCGCAGCTTCTCTTCTGCAAACTAAATAAGCCCAAATCTCTCAGCCTCTTCTCGTAGATCCTGTGTTCCAGCCCCTTAATCATTTTCATTGCCCTCTGCTGAACCCTCTCCAATGTGTCCACATTCTTTCTATACTGGGGGGCCCAGAACTGGATGCAATTCTCCAGATGAGGCCTCACGAGAGCCGAGTAGAGGGGAATAACAACTTCTCTAGATCTGCTGGAAATGCTTCTCCTAATGCACCCCAATATGCCATTAGCCTTCTTGGCTACAAGGGCACACTGTTTACTCATAACCAGCCTCTCACCCACTGTAATCACCAGGTCCTTTACTGCTGCACTACTTAGCCAGTCCGTTTCCAGCCTGTAACAGTGTTTGGGATTCTTCCATCCCAAGTGCAGGACTCTGCACTTGTCCATGTTGAACCTTATCAGATTTATTTTGTCCCAATCTTCCAATGTGTCTAGGTCATTCTGGACCCTATCCCTACCCTCCAATGTATCTACCTGACCCCCTAGCTTAGTGTCATCTGCAAATTTGCTGAGGGTGCCATGCATCTCCTCATCCAGCTCATTAATAAAGACGTCAAACAGTTCTGGCCCTAGAACCAATCCTTGTGGCACTCCACTTGAAATCAACAGCAATCCAGACTCTGAGCCATTAACTACTACACTTTGGGCCTGTCCGTCAAGCCAGTTTTCTATACCTCTTACAGTCCCGTATCCAATCCATATTTCCTTAACTTATGGGCAAGAATATTGTGGGAGACTGTATCAAAAGCTTTGCTAAAGTCAAGGTATATCACATCCATTGACTTCCCCATGTCTACAGAGCCAGTTACTTCATCACAGAAGTTAATCAGATTGGTCAGACAGTACTTGCCCTTGGTGAATCCATGTTGACTACTCTTGATCACTTTCCTCTTTTCCAAGTGCTCCAAAATGGATTCCTTGAGGATTCCCTTCATGATTTTTCCAGGGACTGAAGTGAAGCTGACCAGTCTATAGTTCCCTGGATTGTCCTCCTTTCCTTTTTTTAAAGATGGGCACTACATTTGCCTTTTTCCAATCATCTGGGACCTCTCCTAATCTGCACGAGTTTTCAAAGATAATAGCCAAAGCTTCTGCAATGATATCTTCCAAGTCCCTCAGTACTCTTAGATGCATTAAATCCAGACCCATGGATTTGTGTGCATCTAGCTTTTTTAAATAGCTCTTAACCTTTTCTTTCTCCACTGAGGGCTGCCCAACTCCTTCCCACACTGCATTGCCTAGTGCCATAGTTGGAGAGCTGACCTTGTCTGTGAATACTGAGGCAAGAAAAGCATTGAGTACTTCAGCCTTCCCCACATCAACTGTCACCAGGTTACCTCCCTCATCCAGTAACAGCCCCACACCCTCCCTGATAACCCTCTTATTGTTACTATACCTGGAAAAGCCCTTCTTGCTGCCATTCACGTTACTTGCTAGCTGTAGTTCCAGTTGTGCTTTTGCTTTCCTGATTTCCCCTCCCCCGCCATTCTCCTGAAGTTTATTTATACTCCTCCTCATTCATCTGTCCAAGTTTCCACTTCTTCTATGCATCCTTCTGGAGTTTAAGCTTGCCAAAGATTTCCTTTGTAAGCCAAGCTGGCTGTCTACCATATTTGCTTTTCTTACTGCACATTGGGATGGTTTGTACCTGTGCCTTCCATTTGACCTCTTTAAAATACTGCCAGTTCTCCTGAACTCCTTTCCCCTTCATATTAGCTTCCCAGGAGATCCTGCCAATCAGTTCTCTCAGGGAGTCCAAGTCTGCTCTTCTGAAATCAAGGGTCTGTATTTTACTGTTCACCTTTCTTCCTTTTGTCAGAATCCTGAAATCTACCATCTCATCTCACCTGCAGCCCGGGTTGCTGCCCACTTCTATTTCTCCTACTATTTCTTCCCTGTTTGTAAGCATCAGGTCAAACTGCGCATGTCACCTGGTTGGTTTCTTCAGCACTTGTATCAGGAAGTTATCCCCAACATTCTCCACAAACTTCCTGGATTGTTTGGGTGCTGCTGTAGTCATCGCCCAACAAATGTCCAGGTAATTCCTTGAGGATTTCCTCCATGATTTTCCCAGGGACTGAGGTAAGGCTGACCAGTCTATAGTTCCCTGGACTGTCCTCCTTTCCTTTTTTTAAAGATGGGCACTACATTTGCCTTTTTCCACTCATCTGGGATCTCTCTGTATCTCCAAGAGTCTTCAAAGCCAAAGGCTAGGCAATGACGTCTGCCAATTCCCTCAGTGACCGTGGGTGCAATAAAACCAGACCTATGGATTTGTGTACATCTAGTTTTTCTAGGTGGCTCATAACTTGTTCCTTCCACACAGATGGCTACCCTCCACCTTCCCATATTGCATTGTCTAGCACCGTAGTGTGGGAGCTGTCTTTGTCCATGAAGATGGAGGCAAAAAAAGCATTGAGTACTTCAGCTTTTCTTATATCATCTGTCACTAGGTTACCTCTCTCATTCAGTAATGGCCCCACACCTTCTCCGATAACCAGTTTATTGTAGACATGCCTGTAGAAACCCTTCTCGTTACCCTTCACTTCCCCTGCCATCTGTAGTTCTAATTGTGCTTTCACTTTCCTGATTACCACCCAGAATTCTCCAGCCCTATGTTTATACTCCACCTCGGTCAACTGTCCACGTTTCCATTTCTTGTACGCATCGTTTTTGAGTTTAAGCTGACTAAGGATTTCCCTGGTAAACCAAATTGGTTGCCTACCATATCTGCATTTCTTACTATGCAGCAGAATGGTTTGTTCCTGTGCCTTCAGTAAGACTTTATAAAAATGCTGCCAGTTCTCTTGAACTTTTCCCCTTCATCTTTGTTTCCCAAGGTATCCTACTCATCAGTTCTCTCAGGGAGTCATAGTCTGCTTTTTTTAAATCAAGGGTCTGTATGTTACTGCTTACCCTTCTTCCTTTTGTCAGGCTCCTGACTATCTTTATAGTACAGCTGTGCACTCTTCACTCAGACAGCTTGTGTGTAAACTTACAGAGATACCTTCCATACTGGACTGTGTTGTCTCTGTGGTTTTTTTTTCTTTTACAAAGCTAGTTAATTGTTTTTCTTTCAACATTTTTCATATTAGATTTTAGACGGTGAGTGTTTCGGGAATGGAATGTGTCTTACCCTATGGTCTGTGAAGTGCTGTATAAATTTAAACTGCTATATATGAGTAGTACCTGTAATATATGAATAAGTGACAAGTTCAGCCGTGCTTGTCAGACTTCTGTCACTTGTGCTCACCTAACCACATCCTGCTGGGAGCACTACCCAAATTTCTCTGATATGGTATCTAGGATGTCACATTCTGTCCCAATATCAGTGACATTCAGTGTTAGCTTCTCTCCTGATTTTATTGCCAATCTCCTGTCTTGCTTTAAGTATCAGCTCTGGTATTATGGAATTACATGAAATCTCGTTGTTTTCCCCTTCTCCAAATAAATTTGTAACCCTCACGGTTACAGACAAAATCTTGAAAATGGGAATTCTAATAGGGTGTGTCTAACCTGCAGTTAGACACCCACAGCTGGTCCACACCGGGTGACTAAGGCTTGCAGGGCACAACCTAAGGGACTATTTAACTGTGGTGTTGAAATTCAGACTTGGACTGGAGTCCTTGAGGTGGGAGCGCACCAGAACTAAGACTGCAGCCTAAGCCCAAATGTCTAGACCACAATTAAGGAGCCCCTTAGCCAGAGTCACACAAACCTGAATCAGCTGGCAGAGATCAGCAATGTTTTTTTGAATTGCAGTGTAGAAATACCTTTTAGACACAAACACCAAAGGACAAATATTTTAAGGTATTCCAAAATACATTATTTTTAATAATCTCATGATTTTTAAACAGTCTGGTTGGCAATACTGTGTGGTTTTGCTGACCCCCTACAAGTCCAACAAAATGAGACACAAGACATAGCTGTCCAAAAGACATTCTCTGTTATGCAGGCACCTTCTTGTTAACCCATAACTGCAAAGTGCCTGTGCCCATGCCTTAAAGCAACAGTTTGCTTAAACTACTGATCACTGTACCTTTTAATGGATAAATACAAGTGGAAGCTGCCAAAAATCTAATTCTATGGATCATTTCTCTTGCTAAGGGAACATTAATCTGAATGTTCGAGATGAATCTATATGTCTGTGTTTTAGGAAAATATCAGCAATAATCCAGAATTCAGCTATTGGGAGAAAAAAAAAAGATAGAAATAATGTCTCTGCAGCAGCATGAAGTGATCGTTTTGGCTGGTTTGAATTAGGCAAAGCCAAGACAGGAATCATCATAATGTAGTTTCCCCATATATCTCTATTGGCAAATCCTGGATTAGTGACCAAAACACGATTTGGCAGCTCACTTGACCTAGGATTGAGCATATAGTTCAGTCGAGTCTGAAAAGCAGTTCCATACAGAAATGTGTTATGTAATGCTGGATAAGAAGGAAGTCTTCTCATTTTAATAAAATGACCACCACCTCAATTGCTTAGCCATTGAATCTTCTCCCTATAAATATTATTAACTTAGCACTTCCAAATCCCTTTGCAACCATCACAATGTATTTTTCCTTTTTGATTTTATTTTAACAAGTAATCAATATGAATACAGAAAGTCTGGAATGAGTTCCTTGAGATGCACAGTTAGAAAAATATTAGCAACTTAAAAAAGTGCAAAAGTAATCATTGAATGGCTTTAAAAGCATTTTCTCTCCCTCTTTAAAATACTACCTTTTTATATCTCACAACATTTTAAGTATTTTTGTGAAGCTTTGTAATTTGGTAATCCCAAATTTAAACATTTCTTTACAATTCGGTGTTATTAAGCTCCTCTGCAGTGAATCACATCTCAGATGAAAGGCTGTCTCATGAATCACGTCTCTCCTAATTATTTGGACTATCTCCCTTCTCATTTGAGATTACACAATATGCCTGCGTCAATTACCGCAATTGCTGACACAGACCTGCAACATTTGGAAAGGATTTAATGCATATTTAGATGCCTTTTAACACAGTTCAAATGAGAAGCAAGCATCGCGTGACCAACCAGCTCTCTCTAGATCACTGAGAAGTGCTCCAAGGACCACAGTTAGTAAACTTGTGGGCTAAAACTTAATACATTGGAATGGCTCAGAAAATTAAATTGATTGTTGATCCCTAATTGCAATAATCAGACTCAGACTGAATTCTGATGACTGGACGACAAGAAATTCCAAAGGGAAAATGAAAACAAGGTGTCATAAGTACAGTTTGTGATCCCTGTTTTCGGACTCTGTCCACTCTTGTGTGTTCATTAGCTCAAGTGTTTCTCAGGAGTATACTTCATGCACTATATGTCAAGTATACCACTCAGTATCAAGTGTGATACGTTATTAAAATTAACTTGCTATACAGGTTACTTAAAAAACTGTAGCACTTGTAGTCAGACAGTTGAGACTTCTTCTACCAGCCTTGTGGTATTACTCTTTGGCTATGTCTACACGTGAAGCCAACATCGAAATAGCTTATTTCGATGTAGCAACATCGAAATAGGCTATTTCGATGAATAACGTCTACACGTCCTCCAGGGCTGGCAACGTCGATGTTCAACTTCGACGTTGCGCGGCACCACATCGAAATAGGCGCTGCGAGGGTACGTCTACACGCCAAAGTAGCACACATCGAAATAAGGGTGCCAGGCACAGCTGCAGACAGGGTCACAGGGCGGACTCAACAGCAAGCCGCTCCCTTAAAGGGCCCCTCCCAGACACAGTTGCACTAAACAACACAAAATCCACAGAGCCAACAACTGGTTGCAGACCCTGTGCCTGCAGCATGGATCCCCAGCTGCCGCAGCAGCAGCCCGAAGCCCTGGGCTAAGGGCTGCTGCCCACGGTGACCATAGAGCCCCGCAGGGGCTGGAGAGAGAGCATCTCTCAATCCCCCAGCTGATGGCCGCCATGGAGGACCCAGCAATTTCGACGTTGCAGGATGCGGATCGTCTACACGGTCCCTACTTCGACGTTGAACGTTGAAGTAGGGCGCTATTCCGATCCCCTCATGGGGTTAGCGACTTCGATGTCTCGCCGCCTAACGTCGAAGTTAACTTCGAAATAACGCCCGACGCGTGTAGCCGCGATGGGCGCTATTTCGAAGTTAGTGCCCCTACTTCGAAGTAGCGTGCACGTGTAGACACAGCTTTTGTGTCATGTTTAAACAGTACATTTAGGGTCCTGGTGAACAGAGATCCTAACTAATGAATGACAGTTCAACTGATTTGGAAAAAGACAGTTACCTGTTCCATAACTGGTGTCCTTTGAGATGTGTTGTTCATGTCCATTTCAAATTGGGTGTGTGCTGGCACATGCCCAGTTGCTGGAAAGCATTTTGCCCTAGCTGGTAGCCATCAGGTTGGAGCAGCACCCCCTGGAGTGGCACCGATACGGCAACCAACATATGCCCCGCCCACTCCACTCCCTGCTCAGTTCCTTCTTGCTGGCTACTCTGACAGTGAGGAAGAGGGTGGGTTTTTGGAATGGACATGAGCAACAGATCCCAAAGAACATCAGTTATGGAACACCAGTTTCTTTTTCGACTGATTGCTCATGTGCATTCCAAATTGGGTGAATACAAGTCAAATGCCTAGAAGGTGGGATCAGAGCCCTAGAAGGATGTAAGACAGCCCTGCCCACTGCAATGTTCTTCCTTGAGTGCTGCATCAGTGCATAATGGGCCATAAACATATGAATTGAGGACCAGGTAGCTGCCCGGCAGATGTCCTGGATAGGGCCATGGGCTAAAAATGCCGTGGAAGATGCTTGTGCCCTGGTAGGGTGAGCCCTGATCGGGGCAGGGGAACCCCTGCCAGTTTGTAGCGTTCCTTAAAGCAGGGCACTATCCACAAGAAGATCTGCTGGGTGGATACTGGGAGTCCCTTCATTGTGTCTGCCACTGCCACAAACAGTTGCTGAGACTTCCTAAAAGTTTTGGTCCTGTCCATGTAGAAGGCCAAAGTCCTTCAAACATCTAAGGTATGCAAACTCTGTTCCGTAGGAGAAGTATGAGGTTACGGATAGAACACCGGCAATGAAATACCTTTGTTGACATGGAAAGAGAAGACCACCTTTGGCAAGAATACTGAAGGGGGTCTCAGTCTGACCTTGTCCTCATGACACATCATATAGAATGAGTCCACCATCAGTGCCCTCAACTCAGACACCCTCCCAGCTGAAGTAATGGCCACCAAAAAAGCTGTTTTATAACTTAAGAACAGCAGGGAATAAGAAGCAAGGCATTTAAAGGGGGCTCCCATAAGTTTTTACAATACCAGATTAAGATCCCATGCAGAGAAAGGGGACCGCACCTGCAGTTTGACCCTCTCCAGGTTTTTCATAAACCTCTTAACTACTGGGTTCCAAAAAATTCAGGATACCCCATTGCCAGGGTGAAAGGCCGAGATGGCTTCCAAATGCACCTTAATGGAGGACAAAGGCAGCCTTTCCTTAGTTAAATACCACAAATAGTCCAAAATAAGAGGTATGAGGCCTGCAATGGGGACATCCCCTTCTGAGAAACTCAAACAGAAAACCCCTTCCACTTGACAACACAGGCTGCCCTCAGAAGACTTCCTACTATTTAACACCACCTCCCTTACAGGGTCTAAGCATGAGAATTCTACGTCCTTTAACCGTGAAACTTCCAAGCTGTAAGGTGCAAGGATTGGAGGATGGGATACTGCAGTCGTACCCCCTCCTCAGTCAACAGGTCTGGGCATAACACGAGTATCATTGGTTTGAAGAGCAACACTTTTACGAGGGCCAAGAACCAATGCTGTTGGGCCCATGCCTGGGCCACCAGGATTACAGGCACCCAATATGACCAAAATTTTGAGCAGGACTCTGGGGACAAGCAGAGTGGGAGGGAAAGCATAAAGCAGCAGGCCTGACCAGGGCATGCTGAATGCATTTACCCAGGACCCTGGACTCCAGCTCCGGTAAGAACAAAACATCCGACACTTCACTTTGAGATGCCAGGTGAATAGGTCCACTTGGGATGTCCCCACTTTTGAAAAATTGAGTACAGCACATCTGCATGTAAAGACCACTCGTGGTCCATAAAGGACCTGCTGAGGTGGTCCGCTGATGAACTGTGGACTCCCAGAAGATAATGGGCCTGCAGAAGGCTCTGATGGCAAATGCAGAACTCCCAGAGCCTGACGACCTTGTGACACAAGGGGGGGGGTGTGCACCCCCCATTTGTTAATACAGTACATTGCTGTCTTGTTGTCTGTACTCACAGACATACAATGCTATGCCAAACTGTCCCAAAAGACCACACACACCAGGCAGGTGGCCCTGAGCTCCCTGACATTGATATGGAGCCTGAGGTCAGCCCAGCCCCATAGGGCCTGAGTTTGGCACTCCCTCAGATGCACTCCTCAACCCAGATCTCAAGTATCTGCCATGAGGGAGAGTGAGGGTTGGGGAGGTATGAAGGGTACTCTGTCACACACCACTTGAGCATCCAGCCACCAGCTGAGGGTGGACAGAATTTGAGGTGGAACCATTACTGATGAATCTATGCTGTCCCTTATAGTCTGGAATGCTGAGGAGAGCTGTTGAAAAATCCTCAACCTGAGGTGCTTGATATGTCCCTGGCCATGGGCTGTGGTGTCTGTGTGTCTTTCCCTGCATCTTAACCAAAAAAGCCTTAGGAACTGAGTTTTTTGAAAAAAATCTACTGTTTAATTGGTGACTTTATTCCCTATCAAATTCCATAGAAATCACTTGTTTTGTGACAAATTTACCTCAAAAATCTCTCTTAAATATTGTACCATGTAAGGTATATTGAAGTATATGGAAGTAACGGTTAAAGTTGACAGCTGGTGTTAATATTCATAAGGGATAATTAATATGCATAAGGTTAGGTTCAAAATTCTAACAGCCGATTGGTTGATTTTCGAATACCTCATGAATATGTAATATAGAACTTTCCTTGGTTGCCCGGGCAACCAAGATGATGAGGGGTTTTTAACCTGGTCCTCACTGGCTCTATAAATCTAGGGGCATGAAGCCGCTAGACTCACTGGCATCGGGACCCCAGAAGAGAGTACAAGTAACTGCAGCGAAGTCGGCGCTGACTGGAAAGTCAGAGGCCGCCACCGAACCTGGTTCAGTCACCACAGAAGATCAGCGTCGGACCTTCGTGGCAGTCATCGCACACTAGCCGTCAAGGGACGCAGAAGACCGAAGGGACGACTCCAGGAGCTCAGACTTAGCTACAATAGTCATTGCAGGATGTAGAAGAGCTCCAGATTGACATCTTTAAAGGCTCCAGTTTTTCTGGAGGGTTTGCCCGCCCCAGGTGGCGCCGCCTCACCAGCGCGCACCCTGTGAGGGGGGCAACCGCAGCAGCAGTCCTGCCCTTCTCCTCACTGACCACCCCCGTGGCCGGCAACGAGGACTAAACACTGCCCTTTTGCAGAGGGGTTTTGTTTACCAAGCCAGTTCTTTTTTCCTCTGCATTCTCTCTCCTCTTTCCTATCAGGCCTTGCGCGGCACTGTACAAACGCGCCTGAGCTGGCCATACCTTCCTAGTATCTGTACCAAGAGATCGCAGGCCCAGCGCCTGGACACAGAGCTAGAGGAAAGAGGTAATTAGAAGTGTACCTTTGAAATTATGAGCTGTTTAATGTGTATCTTCTATACTTTCTGCTGTATTTTTGCTTGTTGCTGTATGTGTTAAATAAGATATAACACAGAGAGTTTTTATATTTAAAGTGACAGTAACGCAATTTTGTCAGCCTAGTTATTTGTATAGAAGTGTATGCTAAAGTTCTATAAATCATAGACAGTAGGCTGGGACTGCCCCAGCTCTACTAATGCGGCTGATATTTTGTGACCCTAGATCACGCTAGTTAATGTAAAGCACAGGGGGCTGTATTTAAAACCAGCCTAAGAGCATATTCAGACCTCACTGTATTATAGGAGTTTAATTTATTCTGCACAGTAAAAGGCATATTGCCCTGTAAGAGGCACGTAACTTATATTTAAGACTTACCATAAAGAGTGATTCTAAATTGAGGCATAGCTTTGGGGCTTAAGCTCCACTATATCTCTGGAACTACCATAGGAGGCGGTTCCACAGTCAACATCTGCTCCCCCCAATCGAAAGGGAGGTTGAGCGTTTATATGACGGTTGAGGATCTCGTGGCTCTCCCCACTTGCCTGCTTGAGAGTAGCGCCCCACAGCGGGTAATATATTATTATTAATCCAGTACCTCTGTAATCAGAGGACTGTGAGATTTTATGCACTTAACCATCTTCCCTTTACAGACACTCATCAAAGAAGACATGAAATTCCTGGGATGCACCGTAAGTAAAGGGTTAAGTTGAGGTTGCTGCCGTTGCAGCTTTGCATTGTTCAAGGGCTTTAGTGTTAAATAATAAACACTGTGCTAAAGAACTAGTGGTGAGTGGGAATATATATATATATATATATATATATATATATATATATATATATATATATATATATAAAAATAAATAAATAAATAAATAAATAAAGACTGTTATCTTTAGGTTAGTGTAGTTTCTTTTTCGATTTCCCTTGTTTTGTGCGTTCCCTGTTACCCTCAATAAACTTTCCTTGTGTTGCCACCCCAAAAGGGCCTCAGTTGTTCTTTCAGGGTTCAGACTGTTTACTGCACCACAATACCACGGTTCCTTACCACACCCTGTACAACCCCATGGTGAGTGGTCACTGTGTACACCGCACTGGGTTGTGGGGTAAAACCCAGTGGGACACTTTGCCATCACCTTTTGCATGATTAGCTAAGTGTCCCAGGGCAAAGAGATTCGGAATATTCGCATTTTTGTGTGTTCCGGTGTCGTACCTCAGTTTCCCCTGTCGCACGTAGACTCTCCAGCGTGCTTCGTTGCACTGCCCTTCACAATAAGAGCCACAGCTAAAAAGGAAGTATTCAGAGGCAGGTGAACTGTACTACGAATGTACAAGTTGCTGTATTACCCAACAGCCTCGTGCATCACCTGGCTGTTGGGGTGGGTAACCTGTCGTCACATGTAATACCAACCAAAGTCTAAATCCTGCTGTCTGACAGGAAAGCCCTTGCTCTGACTGAGTCCAGAAGTGCTTCTATAAACTCTATTCTCTGCATTTGGACCAGCACTGATTTTGTCTTGTTGACCAGGAGTCCAAGACTGTTGAACATTTGATGGATGAACTGAAGATGTTGTTGAACCTGGACCCGAGAATTCTCTTTGACCAACCAATCATCCAGGTATGGGAACAACTGGACCCTTTGCAGGAAGGCCACCACCACTACCACACATTTAGTAAAGACCCTCAGCAGTGGACAGACCAAACAGGAGAACTGTGAATCGGTAGTACTTGCTGGACACTACAAACTGTAGAAACCTCCTGTGAGGGGGATAAATCGTTATGTGAAAATAAGCATCCTGTAAGTCAAGAGCAGCAAACCAGTCTCCTGGCTGCAGCAATGAGATAATAAGACCCAGGGTCAAAATGTGAAACCTTATCTTTTTTATGAACTTGTTTAGATATCAAAGGTCCAGGAACTGCCTTAACTCCCCTTTTGACTTTGGAATCAGGAAAAACCATGAATAGAACCCCTGCCCTCAAAACTGGTGAGGGACCTCCCTTATCACCCCGCTGTGAAGGAGGGATTGTATCTCCTGCCTGAGCAGACTCTCATGTGAGGGGTCCCTCAGGAGGGAAGGGAAGGGGAAATGGGGCGACAGAGGGAGGTGGAGGTAAATTGGATGGCTTATTCCCTTTCCACTCTGCACAGCACCCACTGGCCCGAAGTAATATGGCACCAGGCAGGGTAAAAAGGGGGACAGGAGAAAGCAAAACAGAGGGTGTGCTGGAACAGGGTTGGGGATTCGTGTCGTGCTCTTGACCAACCCGTCAAAACGCTTGTTTAGGGCCTGATGGTGGTTTGAGGTGACCCTGCACTCGGCCCTGATGGTTTCTGTACCACCTGCCATTGCAGCTCCTGCACCTATTGTGGTCTATTTTGGGTATAATGTCTGGTGAGAGGGTGGGGAATAAAATGTCTGTGCTGAGTCACCAACATATGCAAGCCCACAGAGCAGCCCTGGAATCTTTCAGGCTATGTAGCAATTTATCAGTCTTTTCCAGAAAAAGTGTACGGCCTTCAAAAGCAAGGTCCTGGAATCATCTGTTGGCCCTCATAGGAGAGGCCACAAACTTACAGCCAGGCCCCCCTACACATAGTCACTCCTGAGACCATGACCCAAGTGGCTGCATCCGCCACATTCAATGCAGCTTGGGGAGCTGCTCCAGAGATAAGTTTGTTCTCCTCAACTATGTCCGTAAATTCAGGTTTAGAGGCTGGAGGGACTAATTCCATAACTTGGAGGAGTTGACTGTGTTGTATGCATATCTATGAACCAGAGCCTGCTGGTTAGCGATTTGTAACTATAAACCTCCCATGGAATAAACTTTTCTACCACAGAGGTCCAAACACTTAATGTCTCTATTGTTGGCTGAGGGCCCCTGAAAAAGAGAAGTTACTCACCTGTAGTAACGATGGTTCTTGGAGATGCGTCCCCGTGGGTGCTCCACAATAGGTGTCGGGCTCGCCCAGCACTACAGATTGGAATTCTTCCAGAAGCTTCTCCTGGATCGCGCATGCGTCGGCGCGCGCCACTCCCGCGCATGCCCCCAGCCGCGTGCGCGATCCGGTCCCTGCCAGTTCCTTGACCAACCGCCTCGAATGCTCCTGAAAAACACTAGACAGAGATCCAAAGCGGGGAGGATGGGCGGGTGGTGGAGCACCCACGGGGACACATCTCGAAGAACCGTCGTTACTACAGGTGAGTAACTTCTCTTTCTCCTTCGAGTGGTCCCTGTGGGTGCTCCACAATAGGTGACTACCCAGCAGTAACCCGAGTAAGGAGGTGGGTAATCGGTTTATGTGCAGCTTGCCCCCAAGAGGACTGCTGTCGACAGACAGGTATCCTCTTCGAATACCCGATATAGGGCATAATGCTTGGCGAAGGTGTCGTAGGATGACCAGGTCGCCGCCCTACAGATGTCTTTTAACGCGATGCCCTTGAAGAAGGCTGTTGACGCCGCCACTGCCCTGGTGGAGTGAGCCCTAGGCGGGGCCATCAAGGGGGTCTTTAGAAGCTCGTAGCACATTTTTATACAGGACACAATGTGCTTTGAGATTCTCTGTGAAGAGAGACCTTCTCCTTTTGACCTGGGAGCGAGAGGGACTAGAAGCCCATCTGTTTTCCGGAAGGACTTAGCTCTGTCTATGTGGAAGGCCAACACCCTCCTCACATCCAGGAGATGCAGGCGTGCCTCCTTGCTGGAGCTGTGAGACTTCGGGTAAAACGAGGGTAAAACTATTGGCTCGTTAAGATGGAACTTCGAAGAAACTTTTGGAACAAAGGCTGGGTGCAACCTTAAGGCTACCACCTCCTTTGAGAATACTGTGCAGGGCGGCGTTGCCATCACTGCCGCGAGCTCTGTCACCCTGCGGGCTGACGCAATTGCAGGGAGGAAGGTCGTTTTCATCGCAAGGGGATGGAGGGGAACTGTGGCTAATGGTTTGAAAGGTGGACCCGATAGCGTGCTGAGCACCAAGTCCAGACTCCATGACGGTGGAAGCGTTTTCCGAGGGGCATACAGGCTTACCAACCTCTTCAAGAACCTTGTGACGATAGGATGGGCAAATACAGTGGGCCCTTCCTCCGTATGCCGAAAGGCTGATATAGCAGCGAGGTGGAACTTTAGTGAGGATAAAGAAGACCCGCCTCCTTTGAGGTCCAATAAGTATTCTAATATTACAGGTATAGGAATGTCAAGGGGAGCTAACTGCTTGGCGGAACACCAGGCTGTAAATCGAGTCCATTTCTGCTTGTAAGTCCTCCTGGTGGAGGTCCTTCGGCTACATTCCAGGATTTGTTGTACTCCCTCCATACACATGCTCGATAAGGAGCTGAGCCATGGATTAACCATGCTTGTAGACGCAGACCCTGAGGGTGCAGGTGCACTGTGGACCCCTGAGCCTGCGTGAGTAAGTCCAGCGCCACCGGTAGAGGAAGCAGTGGGCGGTCCAACATGCGCAGAAGCAAGGGAAACCATTGCTGCCGATCCCAAGTTGGGACTATGAGTATCATGCGAGCTCTGTCCCTTCTGGCTTTCTGCAGAACCTGTGGATAAGCACTGTGGGGGGAAACGCGTAAGGTAGAGGGCCCCTCCATGAAATCATGAATGCGTCCCCCCAGGGGACCCCCACCCCACTCCTGCCCTGGAGCAGTACTGGGTGCACTTCTTGTTGTACTGGGTGGCAAACATATCGATCTGGGGAACCCCCCCATGTACGAAAAATGCGCCGTAGCAGATCGGAGCGGATTTGCCATTCGTGTGTGAGTGCGAAACGCCTGCTCAGCTGATCTGCTTTCGCATTGTGATCTGCTTTCGCATTGTGAGCACCCGGCAAGTATGAGGCTTTCAACGTTATGTTATTGGTGATGCACCAGTTCCACAATCGGACTGCTTCCGCACAGAGACCATGGGATCATGCTCCTCCTTGTCGATTGATGTAAAACATAGTGGAGGTATTGTCGGTATTGATCCCGACTACTTTGCCATGCAGGTAATCTCGAAAATATTTGCAGGCATTGAACACTGCTCTGAGCCCCAGTATGGTTATGTGCAGTGTCTGTTCTGCAGGGGACCATAGCCCTTGCGTTACCTTGTTGCCGGTGTGCGCTCCCCATCCTATGTGGGAGGCGTCGGTAGTAAGAAAAATAGAAATTTGTGGTTGGTGAAAAAGGCACCCCCCACTAGCAGATTCTTGGGATTTTCCCACCATGCTAGGGATCTGCGCACCTCTGTCATGGGCAACACTCCCCTGTGGACAGTATGAGATGCCGGTTTGTAAACACTCGCCAGCCAATGCTGCAGGCTTCGCATGTGTAACCTGGCATTCTGTACCACAAACGTCGCTGCTGCCATGTGGCCCAACAGCTGTAGGCACGTTAGGACCGGCACCGTGGGGCTGTATGTCATGACTTGCACCAGTGAACTGATGGTGCAGAAGCAGGCATCGGGCAGGTATACTCTTGCTGTGATAGAGTTTATGCGTGCCCCTATGAACTTAATATTTTGTGTGGGTTCAGTCTTTGACTTTGCGAGATTGATAACTAGGCCCAGGGAAGAAAACGTGTCCGCTGTGACGCGTATCATGCGTAAGACCTCTGCCTTCGAGGCCCCTTTCAGCAGGCAGTCGTCCAGATATGGGAAAATAAACACCCCCTGTCTGTGCAGGTAGGCTGATACCACTGCCAGAGTTTTGGTAAAAACTCCGGGAGCCGAGGAAAGGCCGAACAGAAGAACCCTGTACTGGAAGTGCTCCCTGCCGACCATGAAGTGGAGGAAGCATCTGTGTGCTGGGTGGATTGTTATATGAAAGTAAGCATCTGGTAAGGCGAGGGCTGCAACCAGTCTCCATCGTCCAGTGCCGTGAGTATAGAGGCAACTGTGATCATCCGAAAAACGCTGCTTGCGCAAGTAACGGTTGAGGCCTTGTAGATCCAAGATGGGCCTCCAGCCTCCTGTTTTCTTCTCTGTTAGGAAGTAGCGTGAATAAAAACCTTTCCCCTGGAATTGCTCCGGCACTCTTTCCACCGCCCCTATGAACAGAAGGTGATCCACCTCCTGCTTGAGCCTCGCCTCGTGGGCAGTGTCTCTGAGATGAGGCCTGGCGGGAGGCTTAGTCAGCGGAAGTGACTGGAAGGGGATCGTGTAACCCGTGGCTATAAGCTCTAGCACCCATCTGTCTGTGGTGATCTTTTGCCATTGGGAGTGGAACAGTTTGAGGCAATGATGGAACATGAGATGAGAGTGGCATTGAGCGATGGTATTGATAGTGCAGCCCCCAACATATCCGTCAAACTTGTTGTCTTTGAGCCTGCCCCGAGGGCGTATGGCTTGGTTAGGAACGTTGCCTGGGAGTTCTGTACTGAAGCTGCTGTTGATGGCACCCTTGGTCGTAGCCTCGCTGATATTGAGCACGTGGTTGGTAAGCGTAGCGTCTTTGCTGAGGATAAAATTTCTTCCTCCTGTATGGGGGAGTATACATGCCCAAGTTTCTAAATGTGGCTCTCGAGTCCTTGCTGGAGTGGAGGACCGAGTCGGTTGAGCCCGTAAGCAGCTTTTGTGTATCAAAGGGAAGATCCATGATCTTCACCTGGGGGTTCCTGGGGATACCAGACGTCTAGAGCCAAGACTCCCCACGCATGACCACTGCTGTAGCTGTTGAACGTGCCGCTGTGTCCGCCACGTCCAGCGTAATTTGCCATTCTCAATGATAGGGTAGAGGAGGAATATACCTTCCTGCCAAACAGCTCTAGCTTCTTAGCATCTTTATCCCATCCCCCCGATTTGTACTGAGACGCCTTTGACCTCTGCTGGGACAATTCGACCACCAAAGAATTTGGTTGTGGGTGACTAAAGAGGAACTCCATGCCCTTGGCTGGGACGAAGTACTTCTTATCCGCTCTCTTGTTCGTAGGCGGAATAGAGGCCGGAGTCTGCCATATGGTAGTGGCTGACTCCATAATGGCTTCGTCTAGCGGGATAGCAATTTTGGATGAAGCCGGGGGTCTCAAATTTTTGAGGAGTTTATGTTGTTTCTCCTACACCTCTGCCATTTGAATGTCTTGCGTGAAAGCCACTCTCTTGAACAGTTCCTGGAATTGTTTAAGGTCATCCAGGGGGGAGACATCCCTGGGGGCCATGGCCTCATCTGGGGAGGCTGAGGAGGAACCACTGGGGTAACCCTCCCTCAAAACCTCAGGCTCCCGTGGTCGATGATATACTTGCTCCCTGGAGGATTGTGAAGGAAGGTCTTGGGGTTCTGGACCTCACTCCCCCTGAGACAATTGTGTTTCTGTCCCAGAGCGAGAGTGTACACGGGGGTATTGAGCAGCAGGGGAGGACCTGCCCCTGGGTCTAGGCCTGTGGTGTCTGTGTTCAGCATGATGCAGACGACCATAGCAGCATGGGCAAGGGCCCGGTGGTGGAGACCTGGGCCACGAGCGGAGAGCGTACCCACGATGTCTGGGAGAGCGGGACCTCCGCGATGACACAGATAGAGGAGAAACTGGTTTGTGATAGTACTCCAGGGGATCCATGCCCAGAAACAGTGAAGGTGGCCCAAGCCACGGTGAAATTGGTTGCAGGAACGGAGAGGGAGGTTCCAGATAAGCCGGTGGAGTCACAGCCTGTCAGTGCAGCGTGTGTGTCTCGGTGGGGAGGGCTAGGTGATAAGTGCAGTGCAGCCCTGACTGAAGATGGACTGCGGTGCCGGGGTTTTGCTTTTTTTCTTTTTTGCCTTGCCACTCCCTTGCAGGGTTGGCACTGCCCCCTCCCATGCCCGGGATCTCGGCCCCGCTGTCAGCGCCGCACTTGGCACAGTCAGCTGCGGTGCCACGCGGGTAGTTTCCTCCGGCACCTATAGGCTCCGTGCCAGGCGCCCCTGCACCATTGGTGCCGCGGGGGCTGGTGCCGCCTGCAGCAGTGCTGCCGATTCTGGCGCTTGCCTCGCTGGTGCTCTCGGCGCCCTGCGTGCCAGCTGTTGTGTAATCAGAGGCTCAGCCTCTGCCACATAAGCTGCTGCGCCACCGCTTCCCTGAGCTCGCGGCTGGGGGCTCTGCGTGCCGCTCGTCCTGCTCGCTGAACTCGCCGTCAAGGATCGAGGCAGGGAGAGTTTCCTCCTCTTCTGCACCGAGGGGGTCAGAGAGGCTGCCTTCCTCTCATGCAACCCAGAGGGCCCTTCTGGGTAAGGCTTCTCCGGCAACTCCGGCTGGAGAGCCTTGTCAAACAAGAGCATTTTAAGCCTCATCTCTCTGTCCTTTCTGGCCCTGGCTGTGAGCTTAGCACAGTGAGAACACTTCTAGGTAAAGTGTGATTCCCCCAGGCAGCGGATGCATTCGCTATGCCCATCGGAGGCCGGCATAGCTTCGCGGCATGACTCACACTTTTTAAAACCTGAAGAAGACATTGCGGTGAGTCCTTTACTGTTAAAAGGGTACTTAGCAGTTAATCCGTGCCTTTCCACCCCAAATAGCGATCACCAGCCTGCGGGGCAGCGGGCGGCTTAAGTGGCCTTCTCGTCCACTCCTCTCTCCTTTGCTCCTCTCTCTTTTTTTTTTTTTTTTTTGCTCATATTCTCATCCTTGGTTTTTTTAGTGACAAAAACGACATCTTATCTGACTCTGGCCTTAGCCTGAGCAGATTCCGTCTGCAGCCGATGGCGGTTGAAAAGGAACTGGCGGGGACCGGATCGTGCATGCGGCTGGTGGTGCGCGGGGGAGCGGCGCGCGCCGGCGCATGCGCGATCCAGGAGAAACTGCTGGAAGAATTCCCATCTGCGCAACTGGGCGAGCCCGACACCTATTGTGGAGCACCCACGGGGACCACTCGAAGAAGAACCTTTGCCTCTCCCTGTGGTTTGTGGCATCAAACCACAAAGGATCCAGTGGGAGGGTGTGTAAAAAGGTGTTCATTAACCTGGGAGGCACAAAATACCAGCATTCATTTTTAATTGCCATTGGTAAGGCTGAGGCTAGGGTCTCCCGCACTGTCTTTGCCATACTGTTAATAGTTGTAATGAGACATAAAGCCACTCTTGTTGGTGCCAAAGTGGACAACATGTCTGTGAAGGCCAGCTCCAGCCCCAGTTTAGCAGCTCTGGCTCAGTCCCAGGGGCACCAGCTCCAGCCATGGTTGGGCTACCGCATAGAGTCCAGCCACCATTAGATGTGGCCTCAGCTTGGTTGCCGGGGCACCAGCTCCAGCTAGTCACAGCACCAGCCCTGGGGGCACTGGCTTCAACCACTGCTGGTCATGGCCCCCACCACTAGGGTGCTGACTTGCTGAGGCCAGACACAGCCCCAGCTCCATCTGTGGCTGGGCTTCCAGATTCAGTCCCAGCCCAGGAAGCACTGGTTCCAGCTGTGTCTGGATGCAGCTATGGCCCCTCCTGAACTGCCAATGTGGCCTCGGTCAGGCTGACACTGTGGCCCCAGCCCTGAGGACACAGGCCTCGCTGGGCTTCCCTGCACAGGGCTGCCAGCCCCTGTTACTGGGCTCCTGCCCAGCAGAACACCCAGCCACTGACTCTCAACCTAACAGCCTCCCAGCTGGGGGCTCTCTGATCCAGTAACATCCATGGTCCTAGGGGATCACATATGCTACTGAACCAAAGAATCCTGGTTTTGGGAGGTGCTACATCGCCACAAAGGATGTACTATATGGCCATAGAGGAAAAATTATCTTCATCTGAGGCAACGCCTTAACAGTTAGAGGTCTGAAGATTGAGAATAACTAGGCTTAAAAATACAGAGTAGTTTATCAAATATAGTCACTTATTAATAACAACCTAGTGCACATCTTTAACTTGTGAAATGATGAGAAAAAGATGATATTGGCTAACCTTTGTTGTACATGTTGGTTGGCACTTGCACATCACTCAGACTGATATTCACAGGCAAGTTATTGAAATGGTCATTTGGCACTAGGATGAACTCCTTCCCCAGTTCCAAAAAGTTTCCTTCTTCATCTCGTTCATTTATGAGAACAGCATTGAAGTATTCATACTGCAACAGAAATTTACATTCAGTTATTATACCACCTGAACAATTTTCTTATATTTTTATCCATGCAGTCAACTATGTAATACTTATTAGCATAGGTTTTTGCCTAACACGGAACAAAATTATACAAAAAGCTACGGATCATTATAAATTCAAAGATTAATTTAACAAAACTAGTATTTATGCACTTATTTCTGAAAACAGGATATCTGTGAATGCACATCTCTCAAAGCTAAATGGAAAAGGCACTCCAACGCCATTGTACACAACAAAAATAATATTTTAAACACAGTTTTCTCAGCCTAAGCCATTTCTTGCACCATTATGTACTGGTAAAAGTATCTCCTTCTAGCCTAGTAATTTCCATTAATTTGAGAACTGTAGTTGGTAGTGAACTTAGCGTTTGATGAGCTGAAAGCTTTCTCGCTTCACAAGCTACATAAAAGGATTTGGCTAAACCTGATGACAGCAGAATTCTATATAATTTTTCTCCTAGGTTTTTATATTACTTCAAGCATAATTCGGATTGACTGGCATCTCTTTAAGAGCGGGAGTTATGTTTCATGCTGAACATCGCAAATACATGCTACAAAAGGTTTCATACAATCCAACTTCAACTTTGACAGTAATACAAATCTAGATTTGACTTTTTCTGGAGAAAGAAATCATCATCTCTATGTGTAAAGGCACTCAATGATATTTGGCTTCTTCTGAAAAGAGTAAAATAAGATAAGCAAAAGCAATTTAGATAAAATGACTGATTGGAAGTTGAATGAGAGTGAGTACGTATGTGAGAGAGAAAGAGACAGAGAATGAGAGTGAGCCCTAGCTCGAGCAAGGATTCTATCAAACTCTGGAGCAACAAAAAGCATCATATAACCCCTTTTTAATCTTGCAATGTTTGAAAAACTAAAAAGTATTTTTCAAATATTTATGAACTATAAAACATACAAGTGTAATATCTTTGAAGTGCATGAAGCTGAATCCCAGTCACAGTTATAACTAAAATACATGATCATAAATAATAATAGCGTTGAGTCTACCCTATATTCCCCTTTAGAAATGCAAACGCAAATAAGTGAGATAGGATATGCAAATGAAGCATGGATTTACATATCTTGTGCCTCATTTGCATATTCTCGTGCACACTTCCAGAAGAGATTGCTTTCAAAACAAAAACAGCTGTGTAGACGGGGTTCCTTCAAAAACAAAAGCCTTTTTCAAAAGAACCATTCTTCCTGAAACAAAATGGACTAGACACACAATACTGTGGAAAATACTTTTATAGGATTTCTTCGTTATATTTATAATTCAAAATAACAAGTATAGAAAACAGATAAATGATTCATGATGGGTATCTGTAGGCTTGCCATGTTTTCAAAAGTATCATTTTTAGGGATGCTGATTAATCAGAGTTAACTCATATGATTAACTAAAATTATTAATTATAACATATTAATTGCAATTAATCTCAGTTTTAATTGCATTGCCAAAAAAGATTGCAACTGAAATGTATTACATTTTTTGAAGTTTTTCTGTATTTTTAAATATATTTATTTCAGTTACAACACAATGCAAAACACGGAGTGCTGACTTCATTTATTCCTGACAAATATTCGTATTGTAAAATAATAAACTAAATTAATAGTATTCTTCAATTCACTTCATATATGTACCATAATGCAATATATTTATCATCAAAGTACAATTTACAAATGTACTTTTTTTTGTTACGTAACTGCATCCAGAAACAAAACTAGGTAAAACTTTCGAACCTGAAAGTCCACCCTGTCCTACTTCTTGTTCAGCCATTTACTAAGACAAACAAGTTTGTTTACACCTATGGAAAATAATACTTCCAGCTCACGTACAATGTCAGCTGAAAGCGAGAACTGGCATTTGCATGACACTTTGTAGTTAGCATTGCAAGGTATATATGTAGCAGATATGCTAAGCATTCACACGTCCCTTTGTGTTTTGGCCTGCACTCCAGAAGACATGCATTCATGCTGACACTTGTTAAATGTGTTCATTGAATTTGTGATTAAGTCCTTCGGGGGATAAATCTATTTTTCCAGCTCTGTTGTACCCACATATTCTGCCACATATTTCATGCTATAGCAGTCATGGATGATGACCCAGCACATGTTCATTTTATGAACTCTTTCACTGCACATTTGATGAAACACAAGGAAGTTACCCATGTGAGATTTCAAAAGATAGTTACAGTACTTGGCCCAGGGTTTAAGAACCTGAAGTACCTTCCAACATCTGAGAGGGATGAAGTGGGAAGCATGCCCTCAGAAGCGCTAAAAGAGCATCACTTCAATGTGGAAGTGACAGAACTCAACACCCCCACCCCACCAAAAAAAAAGGGGGGGACAACCTTCTGCTGGTGGCATCTAACTCACATGATGAAGTGAATATGCATTAGTCTGCAGTGCTTTCCATCATTATCAAGGAGAATCCATCATTAGCAAAGACGTGTCCCCCTCTAGAATAGTTGTTGAAGCATGAAGGGACATGTTTATATTTTGTGTATCTGACACATGTATCTTCTAATCCTGGTTGTAGCAGTGCCATGCAAATGACTGTTCTCACTTTTAGATGGCAGCATTATAAACAAGAAGCAAGCAGCACTATCTCCTGCAAATGGAAAAAAGTATTTGCCAGAGTGATCAGTTGAACAAGAAGTAGGAGTGAGTGCGTAGGCTCTAAAGTTTTATATCATTTTCTTTCTGAACAAAATTATTTTTGTACATAATTCTAAAATAATAAATTCAACTTTCATGACAAAGATATTGCACTATTGTACTTGTAAGAGGTGAATTCAAAAACGCTCCCTCTTGTTTTTACAGCAGAGATATTTGTAATAAAAATAAAGGGAGCACTGTATACTTTGTTTTGTAATTGAAATCAATAAATTTGAAAAAGCAGGAAACATACAAAACATTTAAATGTTTTATTCTATTATTGTTTACCAATACAATTATTTGTGATTATTTTGATTGCATGATTAATCACTATTTTTAAATGCTTGATAGCCCTAGTCATTTTTCAGTTTTACATGCAACTAGTTTTACTGAGCAAATGCAAAATCTTGCAGCTCATATATTTCCACTGAAACATTCATCAGCTAACCAACATACGTGCCTAAGGCAGAGTCCTAAATAGCATAGCCACTCTCTTAGCTGCTACTGCCCTTGCTATGCAGGAAGAGAGAGACTGCAAGGCTGTATCTACATTACATTTTTTTTTCCACTCGTACTTTTTTCAGAGTCCCAAGGTTGAAATAAATAAAGTTAAAAAAATCATATTCACACAGCATTGTGAAATGGAGCATTCAATTAAGTCGACAATATCTATGCTTTGTTCACAGATATTCTCTCTCAATCTTGAAGATGCGGGGATTACCAAAGGTTGTTTGCAGAGATGGAGTTATTTTGAGGGAAAAGCCACCTTATCTTGACATTTCATGCACGGCAGTTTGCACACTCCATATTTTTGAGGGGTTTTTTGGGGGAGGAGGCGCAGGGAGGGGTTGAAAAAAGTTATTTTTTTTCTGAAAAAAAAAAAAAAAAAGCAAGAGTAGACAAGCCCAAAGAGATGTGACTGAATAAGGTTACAAATTTGTCCCACCTTAGAACTACTCAGCATTAAATTGCATAGTGCAGATCCTCCATCTCTCCTTAATTATTTCCACCTATTTGAGAGGGCTGCCATTGGTTCTCCCCACTCAGAACCTGTGGCTGAGTCCCCAGTATATACGTACTGTGGCAGACCCCAACCTGGAAGCTTCAGGAACCTTCTGGAAGGATGGTATATTGGATGGTGGGCCAATGCCTTTTTGTTCCTTGACGAGGCCCAAGCCCTCGTTGGTCAGCTGGGCCCTGCACTCCCTATAAAAGGCTCCCCACCTGGTGGCGTGGGGGGGAAAGGTTTTGGAAGGTGCACCAGAGGAGCGGAGCGGAGCGGAGCGAGAAGGTACCACAGGGAAGCGGTAGGTGAAGTGGCCCAGGGTGAGGTTGCTACTTTGGGGTAGGGGTGAAGGCTCTGCCAGTTGCCTCTGGTCCTTGTAGGGACTCTGGGCTGGAGTTCAGGGTAGAAGGCAGGTCTAGACTCCCCCCACCCTTCCCCAGAGGGACTACTCCACTGGAGCAGGTGCGGGCCTGCAAGGGGACTGGCTTTATCCTCCCCACTCTGGACTTGCCTGTGATGAGGATGGCTCACTAAGTGGAGACTCCTGCCTTTGGAAGGGCCTGGGCAGATAAGGGGTCTCCGTGAGTCTCTGAGGCACAACAGAGAACCTCCAGGAAGTGCAGGGACCCACAGGGGCTGACAAGGGACTTTGTCACAATACATACATACAATCTTTGTATAAGGATTGAGGAAGCTGAGGAGAGGGATTCCCCCCTACCCCACACCAGTTGTATCGAGCAATTGGAGCCCCGATCCATCCTTCCTCAGCTTCCATAGGGAATGCCTTCGCATAAGTCTGCCACAGGCTACAGTTTATTAGGGAACCAAACCCACACTGAACAAATTTTAACAATATGACTTTTTACAACCTTTCATATCCACCAATTCCTTGGGCTACTGAGAAGACAGCAGAAACGCACATCCATGCAGGCCAACCCAGTGGTGAAGAAAAATTCCTTCCCAGCCTAGAAAAGGTGACTAGCATGATGGGCCCCTGCTCCCAAAGCGGGTGCTACTCCTTAAGGGGCAGAATGCCATCTTGAACAAGGGAAAGGGTTTATTAAACCTCCCTTGGGAAGTGGAAGACAATAGGCTGATGTACCAATGTGCCAAAGACCCTCCACCTCGAGCCCACAAGGAGGCAGGGCATTCGAAAAAGGAAAAAGAGTAATTGAGGGAAGAGCACTCCTGAAAGTCGTTGATGGTTCTCTTTTCTCTGCTGGCCCACACAACACTTTCCAACCACTGAGGCTACAGAAGAATGGGGATGGAAGACAAGAGACATTGGTACTTGTTACAGTACAAAATATAAATGGCTTAATCATATGATAGCAAGTCATGCATACTTTGGATTTCAATGTTATTTAAAATGGAAATTTTCTGCTTTTTAAAGCAGATTTTCATAAACAGATCAAAATGCAACCACAATATATCTTAAATATTACCACTTTTAAGATGAAGCTGCAAACCTTCCTGCTTATAATATGAAGTTCTTGAAACAGAAAGATACAAATGGTATGGAAATGGTCAAGCTGCACGTAAGGAAACTGGTCAGATTGCAGTTTGGCCAAGAAAAGAATATCAGCCATTAACAAAAGCACAATGATGGCATACTTTGCTTTCCTTTGTTAATTTGGTTATTCCTTTCCTTAATCAGTAGACATGCTCTTTCATTACGTTCCATTGAAAGGAAAAATGATTTTCAACTGTAAATGTAAAATGTAAATGTAAAATTGCCAGGGTAGCTAAGTATTAAATATGTTAGATTTTAAATAAAAACACTTCTAGTTTTGCTATTCATGGGTATTTGTTTGACTGATTAATTGACTTTTTAGGCCCGAGTCTATAGTTCATGTTTTACAATTGTGGAAATGTTTATGGAATAATCTGATTATGTAAATAATACAAGTAAAACCAAATCGAAATGTATGTTCATCCATCAATTATTCCAAAGGCATTAACATCTATGACTAATAACAAAACATTCACTTTCATAAAGTCTCCCCTAATCTTTTTCGATATGGAAAGAACAAAAATAATGGTGTTTGTTTCTTAAAAATCATTCCAGGGAGAACAAACATTCAGTAAACTCTGCAGTTGAAATGGTTAGCAGTGAGTTTAGGAAAAGACTGACATCTAGGTACTACTTTTCTAGCCTGATTTCTTCTGTGCACATCTGTTACAGCTTCACAGGAAAATACTGTCTGTGACAGCTGAAAGGTGGTATGAAGAAAATTAAAAATAAAAATTGGATTAAAAATAGTGAAGCAAATCCATCTGGCACTGACACTACATTTAAGATAATGCTCTAGGGAAAAGGGGATACAATCTTACTTGCTGACAACACAGACACTCCAGCTGTTAAGCTCTAAGAGAAAATGATTCCAGTTTAATCTTGTCAACCTCTGATGTAACCTTAACAAGGTGAGCTCCCACAGTGCACAATACAACACACCAAAACCATATTAGCCTAACAGCAAAATGATTACTTGAGTTAGGAGTACTGAGAGACTGACTGTGATATGACCAGGCAGTGAGATTATTCTAACCTTATGTGTAAAGAGACATGCATAGCGAATGGCAAAGCAAAGCAAAATCATTACAAGGAATCCATTCATATACTTTATTACAGAGATATCACTCAAGACATGTACAAGAACATTAATACTCTAGTGCATTTGTGTCTGCTCTTGTGAAAACAAATTGTATTTTACACATTCACTATTACACATCACTGCCACCTTTGTAATATAAAAGTTTCTGAGAATTTAAACAATTGTTTATGCCCACTCATTACATAATGAGCACCTGTTTGCCCTGACAAAACCATGCCAAGTTGAGGACACTGGGAAGAAGTGAAGGGAGCATAAAAACCCTTCATGAGCCATGCACTTTTTTTTAGAAAATGTGTCCAGTGAATTTGGGATTCATACCAAGGAATTATATCACTAGTAGTTTCAGGCCGGACCTGTACATAGTGGGTGCAACTGTTATCACAGTAAACCTGCTGAGAATGGGCGGGGGGGTGGGGATGCAAGATTCAAAAATGGTTAGCAGATTTATTCAACATACTGAGGCTTGTTCTGACAGGAAAGCTTGAACTGCAATGTGCTTTATTTTGATGCTGTTTAAATACAAACATCTGAAACAAAATACTGCCACAGTAGTTGATGTGTGTTAAATGAGCTCTTTGGGGAGTCACCGGGGCCTACCTTAAACTGCTTGGAGACAGGGTTCTTGCAAAAGGTGCAGCAGAAAATCTTTCTGGGAAAAATGCAAGACTTCTGGAATATAAAAGCCACCACAGAAGATTTTTTTTTTTAAACCACCAGGGAAGGAGGACTGCGTCAAGACTTTGGAAATCTCCTGAGCTACACACCTCAAATCATCCACATAGTTAGACATGACTTATTTAAGCAAGTGAGTAGTTCCATTGACTTCAGTAGGAACGTTGCTGAATTCAGACATGAGTAAGTGTAGCCAGACAAAGGCTCCCCCTTACAAGCCAGCTTGCTCGCTGCCCCCCACCCCCCGCCCCCACTGGGAAGCACACAGGGCACGGAAATGGCTGCTGACAGCACAGTCTTTGAGGACCTCATTGAGGCCCAGATGTGCTAGCTTATCGTGACCCTGAGAAACAGAAAGTACAGATAGAAGGCTAACAGGCCAAACTGTCAACATGGGGGGCGGGACCCTCAAGAAATCACCCCAGCTGGCACTGATGGATACGACGACCACACAACCATCCCAGAAGGGGAAGTGCCCCACCCCCACAAAAAGAATGTCCTGTACTCTCAGATTGCTTATCTCCTGTCTTACAAGTGCAAATTAAGTAAGAAATGCCCTTGTAACAAACTGGCGTCACAAAGACAGACCAGTATGATCTGGCACCATAGATAAGAAAGAGAATACGTAACCCAAAGGGGTATAAAAGATGGGCCCAGCAGAACTCTAACTTTGAGTGCATTCCACCAACTGCCTGCTGGTCGGGTCAGGTGATTGCCTCCCGAGGTCCACAACTGGGGAGGCCCAACCTCGTATTCGTCTTTCCGCGGAATTGAGTGACCGATCCAGCTTGGCTACGCTGGTATCGAGAGACGTTAAAGCCCCCTGCTTTAACAGTAAAAAAAACCTGGGTTGCTTAGGACCCTGGGGAGTACCTCACCGCACATCACCCGGCCACCAGCTAAGTGAGTAAAACATACTATAACAAGTAGCCTAAGTATAGCACTACAGTATTGCAATACAAGAATTACTGCAGAAGAATGCAGTTTATTCTGAGCCAAATGTCATTCTTTTGATTGCTTACACTGAAAATATTAAAAATGTAAACAGAAATCTTGTGATGATTTTAATTGGTTTATAATGAAAATAATTGGTAAATACTTTGGAAAACAATATTTAATTTTGAAATAAAATATTTATGTTTTAAAAGGGAAAATATTTTATTAAACCATTTTGACCCAGTTTTTACCTACAAGTACTCCACTTTAAGTTGAAATAAAAAGCAAAACATAGTCGACTGATGTCTTATTTGAAAATAAAACTGTGAAATTACATAACTGAATACTATGAATGAAGAGGAGAATAACTTTGTTTCTTGTTAAGTTAAATGTTCTGAAGGTACATCAAGTGTTTGAGTAAGTATAGGAAAAATACACACGCAGGCTATTAGGACTTTAAAAACCTAAATATACCACATGTAGGGGGCAACATTACAGTAGCATTTCCCGTTAGTTAAAAAGAGACTGTTGTATTAGTATTTGCAAATATGTGGTTATTACACTCAATCATTCTTATTACCACGTAGCTATAATGCTGAAAATATAAAATTATTTTACCAATATGCTTGAAATGGAGTATGAATCATTCCTGAAGGGTACCCTTTCAGAAGAATAAGCCCAAATGACTGATCAACCAAAATAATATATGTGGCTTTCCCAAGAAGGAAGAAAGGAAGTCATCATGAACACATTATTATGCCAGTTAATAAACAGCATGCAAGAAAGAAGGTCAGGCAAGAGGTCAAGGAGAAAACACAGCAAAATGCTGGAGAGGAAAATATGGAAGCAGTATGTATACATATCTGAACAAATATACTGTTCAAATACATTTATATGTGCTTTTAACGCAATATGCTATTTCAAATCCATCCAATCATATTTGGGCTTTGTTAATGACACTTGCACATATACATTCACAGAATGACTGCAACAAATCTACTTATACTATTACACTGCTTACAGAGTAATATTTTGTGCACATTGCAGTGCCTTCTCTTGCAACATACAGTGTCTACAATACATAAAAAATATGGAAGATACAACATGCACTTAAATCTGTATGATTAGGACATGTATCTGTGACCTTTAATACACTCAATGGTAGTTGGCTGAAGCAAAATCTTTTCACTCTTACCTTAAAATTTGTACCCACTGGCTTTTCTGTGTTTGCCAAAGACTTTCCAAAACATTGTACAAAATCTCAAATGATGAACCAACCATCTTCAGGCTACATAATGATACACTCTCAGCTCTATGTTTATGTCTTACTATTGTACATCATAATGATCATGAAATGGTGGAAGACTGTATGGCCAACTGCATTTTCCCCCAGTGTACTGCTAATTTTGTGGTTCAATTTGTGGCAGAGAAGTAAGTGCTACACAGAAACACACACTCTCATATATTTACAATATATTTAGACTTTGACTCTCAAAACTAAATTTTTCCCCCATATTTGCTGGAAGTTCTTCAAAAGGATTCACATATTGAAGATATTTCCAAAAATCCAAATGTTAAAATGTAGAATAATTTCAACCTAATATCAAAGATAATTTATCAGAATATTTACTGTAAAATTTGTATTCTAGAGATGTATTTTAAAATCTACACTAGACATCCATAAGAACATAAGAACATAAGAATGGCCATACTGGGTCAGACCAAAGGTCCATCTAGCCCAGCATCCCATCTGCCGACGGTGGCCAATGCCAGGTGCCCCAGAGAAGGAGAACAGAAGACAATGATCAAGTGATTTATCTCCTGCCATCCATCTCCTGCCCTTGTTCTGAAGGCTAGGGCACCATACTTTATCCCTGGCTAATAGCCATTTATGGACCTAACCTGCAAAAATTTATCAAGCTCTTTTTTAAACCCTAATAGAGTCCTGACCTTCACAGCCTCCTCGGGCAAGGAGTTCCACAGGTTGACTGGGCGCTGTGTGAAGAAAAATTTCCTTTTATTAGTTTTGAACCTACTACCCATCAATTTCATTTGGTGTCCCCTAGTTCTTGTATTATGGGAAAAGGTAAATAATTTTTCTATATTCACTTTCTCCACACCATTCATGATTTTATATACCTCTATCATATCGCCCCTCAATCGCCTCTTTTCCAAACTGAAAAGTCCCAGTCTCTCTAGCCTCTCCCCATATGGGACCCGTTCCAAGCCCCTAATCATCTTAGTCGCCCTTTTCTGAACCTTTTCTAATGCCAATATATCTTTTTTGAGGTGAGGAGACCACATCTGCACGCAGTACTCAAGATGTGGGCGTACCATAGTTTTATATAGGGGAAGTATGATATCTTTTGTCTTATTATCGATCCCTTTTTTAATAATTCCTAACATCCTATTTGCCTTACTAACTGCCGCTGCACACTACGTGGATGTCTTCAGAGAACTATCCACTATAACTCCAAGATCCCTTTCCTGATCTGTCGTAGCTAAATTTGACCCCATGTAGTACGTGTAATTTGGGTTATTTTTTCCAACATGCATTACCTTACACTTACCCACATTAAATTTCATTTGCCGTTTTGCTGCCCAATCACTCAGTTTGCTGAGATCTTTTTGTAGTTCTTCACAATCCCTTTTGGTTTTGACTGTCCTGAACAACTTGGTGTCATCTGCAAACTTGGCCACCTCACTGCTTACCTCATTTTCTAGATCATTGATGAACAAGTTGAACAGGATCGGTCCCAGGACTGACCCCTGGGGAACACCACTAGTTACCCTCCTCCATTGTGAAAATTTACCATTTATTCCCACCCTTTGTTTTCTGTCTTTTAACCAATTCCCGATCCATGAAAGGATCTTTCCTCCTATCCCATGACCACCTAATCTACATAAAAGCCTTTGGTGTGGGACCGTGTCAAAGGCTTTCTGGAAATCTAGGTATATTATGTCCACTGGGTGCCCCTTGTCCGCATGTTTATTAACCCCTTCAAAGAATTCTAATAGATTAGTTAGACACGACTTCCCTCTGCAGAAACCATGCTGACTTTTGCCCAACAATTCGTGCTCTTCTACGTGCCTTGCAATTTTATTCTTTACTAGTGTTTCTACTAATTTGCCTGGTACTGATGTTAAACTTATCGGTCTATAATTGCCAGGGTCTCCTCTAGAGCCTTTTTTAAATATTGGCGTTATATTGGCCATCTTCCAGTCATTTGGTACTAAAGTGGATTTAAAGGATAGGTTACAAACCACTGTTAATAACTCCGCAATTTCACATTTGAGTTCTTTCAGAACCCTTGGGTGAATGCCGTCTGGTCCTGGAGACTTGTTACTATTCAACTTATCAATTAACTCCAAAACCTCCTCTAATGTCACTTCAATCTGAGTGAGTTCCTCAGATTTGTCACCTAAAAAGGCTGGCTCAGATTTAGGAACCTCTGTAACATCCTCAGCCGTGAAGACTGAAGCAAAGAAATCATTTAATCGCTCCGCAATGGCACTGTCTTCCTTGATCGCTCCTTTTATATCTTTATCGTCCAAGGGCCCCACTGCTTTTTTAGCGGGCTTCCTGCTTCTAATGTATTTAAAAAACATTTTACTATCGTTTTTTGAATTTTTGGCTAGCTGTTCCTCAAAATCTTTTTTGGCTTTTCTTACTACGTTATGACACTTAATTTGGGAGTGTTTATGTTCCTTTCTATTTTCCTCACTAGGATTTGACTTCCACTTTTTAAAAGCTGCCCTTTTCTCTCTCACTGCCTTTTTAACATGGCTGTTTAGCCATGGTGGTTCTTTGTTAGGTCTCTTACTGTGTTTTTTTATTTGGGGTATACATTTAAGTTGGGCCTCTAGTATGGTGTCTTTAAACAGTTTCCATGCAGCTTCCAGGGATTTTAGTTTAATTACTCTACCTTTTAGTTTCTGTTTAACTAGCTTCCTCATTTTAGTGTAATTCCCCTTTTTGAAATTAAATGCCAGAGTGTTTGACCGCTGTGGTGTTCTTCCCAACACAGGAATATTAAAAGTTATTATATTGTGGTCACTATTTCCAAGCGGTCCAGTAACAGTTACCTCTTGGACCAGATCCTGCGTTCCAGTCAAGACTAGATCGAGAATTGGCTCTCCCCTTGTGGGTTCCTGTACTAGCTGCTCCAAGAAGCAGTCATTTAAGGCATCAAGAAATTTAATCTCTGAATCCCGTCCTGACGTGACATGCACCCAATCAATATGGGGATAATTGAAATCTCCTATTATTACTGTGTTTTTTATTTTGATAGCCTCTCTAATCTCCCTTAACATTTCAGCATCACTATCACTGTCCTGGTTAGGTGGTCGGTAATATATTCCCAATGCCATATTCATATTAGAGGAATGAATTGTTATCCATAATGATTCTATGGAACATTTTGATTCCTTTAGGATTTTTACTTCATTTGATTTTATATTATCCTTCACATATAGTACCACTCCGCCACCTGCACGACCTGTTCTGTCTTTCCGATATAATTTATCCATGTGAATTTATACTGTTCGCTCTTTATGTGAATCAAAAATGGTCACCATAGATAAAATAAGTCATCACCAAAGAAGCCATTAACATTCTTAACATGATATACAATAATAATAATGATAAAAATGTAAAACATTTCTTCCAAGATCACAGTAACCCTTGCTGGGGGCCTTTGGGAGATGCTAAAAAACTGAAATCTAATGTAATTTATATTGACTTAAATTACCAGACCATGAGAGAAAACTGAAGCACTGCAGAGAAGGAAAAGCAGAAATTAAAACTAGCAGGTGACAGGAGAGAGAAAAGGCATAAAGAGCGTTTAAAAAAACAGCAAGGGAACTCCACAAAACTCTTACAGCACAGCTGAGTTTAGGGGGGAAAAAAAAGCTGAACGAACTTTTCCAGAACGAGAAACACACACGTTACTGAAGTTAAGCAGCTATCTTAGGCCGTGTCTATACTACCCCCTCCTTTTGACAGGGGCATGCAAATACAGCAGATCAAAAATTGAAATGCCTGATTTGCATATTCAGGACCTTATTTATGTAATGATGGCCACTTTCTGTTCCAGAAGTGCTATTTTTGAAAGCTGAAACAGTTAAATTAGGAACGAGGGTGCTTGTGAAAGGGGGGGGGGCTTCCTTTTGAAGGAACAGCATCTACATGGCTGTTCTGGCTTTTGAAAACAGTACTCCTGGAATGGCGAGTGGCTGACATTATGTAAATGAAGCATTAAATATGCAAATCAGTGGCATTTGCATTTTGATCAGCTACGTTTGCATACCCCTTTCGAAAGTGGGAGGCAGTGTAGATGCGACCTTAGGGCATGTCTATGACAGCAGCCTTATTTTAGAAGAGCTATTCCGTATTGGCTTATTTCGAAATAACACTGTTATAAACAAAAATGCATTTCGAAATAGCACTTAGTTAATTCAGAATACAGCATCTACATATGCAGAGACTATTTTAAAATTAAGCCATTGAATGCACTGTGGCTTATTTTGAAATAGGATCTATTCCCTTTCTTAACAGCATGTATTTCAAAATAGCTATTTCAAAAGATGTTATTCCTCAGAGGCAGTGTCTACACTAGCCCAAATCTTCAAAATGGCTATGTAAATGGCCATTTCACAGATTACTAATGAGGTGTTGAAGTGCATATTCAGCACCTCATTATCATGCCACCATCTGCGGATCTTTGAAATTGCCACTTTTCGCTGCTGCACAGCTCATCCACATGGGGGTCCTTTTTGAAAGGACCCCCGCCAACTTTGAAATTCCCTTATTCCTACCAGCAGATAAAAATAAGGGGATTTCAAAGCTGGTGGAGTCCTTTCAAAAAGGACCCCCGTCTGGATGAGCTGCGCAGCAGCAAAAAGTGGCCATTTCTAAGAGCCGCAGCTGGTGGCATGCTAATGAGGCGCTGAATATGCACTTCAGCACCTCAGTAGTAATCTTCAAAATGGCCATTTCGAAGATTTGGACTAGTGTAGACATAGCCAGAATGAGGACTACCTATAGTGAAATAAGTTGTTGGTTGCATTGTGTAGATGCTAGGACAGTTATTTTGAAATAACGGCTGTTATTTCGCAATAAATTTGCTGTGTAGATCTACCCTTAGAGAGCTCAGAGATTTTTTGACTTCCTTATAAATGAATGAATTGCTTGGAACACTCTCTTGCAGTCTACTAAAATCTACTCCTCTACAGACTATACTATTAACAGTCTCTTCTCATATATTCCTGCGATGGACAGCAAAGTGACAGATGTCTGAGAGCATAGACGCCTCTAGGGCTTTGAAAAGACATCTAACAGCTGTTTAGTACTGAGCAGTTCAGTTACTGATGCCAGGTCCTTACCCACACTATTAAGGCCCTTTTGCTCAACTACTTAGCCACAAGGTTAGAAAACAAGTTTGGGAGTCACCAAAGCTAATCACCTAACTAAAAAAAAAAAAAAACTATTTTGAATTTTGAAGTGCCTTTAAAATTAAGACAGCTTCCATCTCTTCTGTTGGAGGATACATCCATTACCCCTTCCATTTGTTGCCTGAGAGCTTTTACAAGCTCTATTGTAGAGTTGTCTACCACAAATTTTGCTGGTTTTTTTTTGTTTTTTTTTGAGACACTGGCTTCCATCTTAAGAAACCATCACTACAACTTGATGTTACTGAAGACAAATGTCACTCTCAGTCTGGCTCTCTCTAAACTGAGGCAGCATATCAATGTTCCAAGGATCCTTGCAACAGTATGTGCTATCACCTTCTTTGCAATCAGACAAGAAATCACAATTTTCTTTTCTAGATTATCCCTGGCTTTCTGGTATGACTGCCTCATTACAACTGCATTCCGATAGGATAAATAAATACTCATTTCTTCCAGTACAGAATCAATTATAGCAAGGAAATTAATAAAACTTGCCTAAGCTCATGTCTACACTAGGGGATTAAATTGATTTTAAGGGTCTTAGGTCAATTTTATAAACCATCAGTCTTTGCCGCAGCGCTCAATAGGTCGATTTTAAGAGGCTCTAAGGTGGACTTTTATAATGCCGAATTCACCAGGAGTAACTCCTGAAAGTCGATTTTACAATGTCAACCTATACAAGTGCAGATGGCAGCATTATTAAAATGTATTTTATTAGCCTCCAAAACTATCCCACAATGCCCATCGATGTGTCTTTTCTGATCATTGCTTCACTTCCACTGCTCTCCAGGTGAGGAGGAAGTAGGTGACAGGAAGCAGTGGCCATCCGCCTGGGAAGTCTGAATCTATTTCCTTTCCTGTCTGGACAGTTTGGTGAGCAGACATCAGGAGCACACCTCCGCAGCACACCTAGTAGCCATGAGTTCCCCGGGTCACAAAAGAGACTTAGCATGGAGCCATCTGGAGATCCTGGACCTCATCACAGTATGGGGTGAAGAAGCTATCTTCCTTTAGCGCAAAGCCAGCAAAAGAAATGCCAGTATTTATGCAAAGATATCACAAGGCATGATTCAGAAAGGATACACCAGGGACGCTCAGCAGTGCCATATTAAAACCAAGGAGTTGAGGCAAAACTACCAGAAGTGCAAAGACACTAATGTTCAGTCTGGGGCATCTCCCCAGAGATGTGGCTATTATGATAAGCTTTCTGCTATTCTGGGGACACACACAACCTCTTCCCCACAGAAGATGCATGGATTCCTCAGCATGTATTGCTTGGCAAAATGATGATATGGGATCTGATTTGTTGGATGAGGAAGACGTGCACAACAACAGGAGCTGTTTGTTGACTTGCAGCCCATCCCCTTATCTCAGGCTTTGGAGGCAAACCAGGATGCTGGAGAGGGCACTTCTGGTGAGTATGCTTTTTTCTACTGACAACAATCATGGCAGGGAGGGTCTATGCTCCTTTCCCTTGGAACAGCTTGTTAATATTTTTGGTGATAGAGTCCTGATCCTGTTTGCATATCTCACTGAAGGTCCTAGAAAGGCACTTATGGATTTTCCTCATGAGATTTTTGTGGAGACCTGAGCTGTTCCTGCTCCCACAGTAAGACACCTTAATGTGCCAAGCCAACAGTAAGTAATCTGAAATCATGGCCTCAGTGTTCTTGAAAATTTTACAGCATTGTACTTACACAGAATGAGCAATCTTTCTTTATCCCTTTTTCTTTTTCTGAGGAGGCTGATGTCTCCTTTGGAAACCTAGAATGCATGGGAACTTTTCATGAGTCACTAATGCTTTTTTGCCTGTGACCCACCCAGCACAGAGCAAAACTCATGCAGCTGGACTGGCTTTTAAATCATGGCATGGCAAGACCCCCTACACCCCGCCCTGAAAGGCAGGTGATCAGACCCTTCCTTGTATAATGTGTGCACCTGCAGTGACTTTTAATGTTTTTATTTTTTTTAATTTTTTTTTATTAAAGCCTGGCGTGGCCTGCTTTAAAATCTAGGCACTACTTTAAGCCGCCCACGCGGCAGTCCCCTGCCTTCCCTGTGGGCCTGCGAGTGATCAGACACATGACAGCTCCCCTCTTCCCCCTGGCCAGCAGGCAATTGGACCCTGTCCTGTTTCACATGCATGCCTGCACTGACTTAATAGTTTTTTTTTAAATCCTGGTGCAGCCTGCTTTAAAACCTCACCACTCAGTGCCATGCCCCGTCCGAATGGCAGAAATGGTACTTTCACATTATTTCTTCCTGTGAATTGAAGATAGCTTACCATTGCATTCAAGGTAAACATCAGCTGCAGAAAAGCTTGAATTGTTCTGCTTTGACTCAAGCATTCTTCAGTCTCAAGAATCCACAGAGTGAGCTTGCCATTGCAACTTGTTCTTCCATAAAAACAGAGAGCCATTCATTCCGTTAGTGTGCTCATTGTTCCGAGTAAAGATAAAAATGTCACTATTGACAATGCACTAAATATTTCAACAGTTTTAATGCAGGAAACAACTTTAGAAAAGGAAGTCAGAGGAGTAGAACCCCCAGTTCCACTGAACTGAGTTTGCCCCAAATGTCAAGAAGGAAGAAGACACATCAGGAAATGATGGCAGATTATTTTGAAGTGTCCAGAAAAGAAAAAGGAAAAAAAAAAAAAAAAGAGGAGCTGAGAGACTGGAGGAGAACCATAGCGGACAATCAGACTAAAATGCATGTTTCAATTCTGTCCTTAATGACCAGACAGAGATTATGGAAGCAATGCTTCAACAAAAAAAACAAAAACCAAACAAAAAACCTCAAAATCAATCTCCATGAACTCTACAGCCCCTGTCCAATACTTGCCACCATATCCACCGTCATTCCCTTCACCTGGCCAGGGCTCTCTATTCCCCCAGCCACTCGAGGCACCCCCATTACATGCCACCCTTTCCACATTGATTCCCCTCCCCTGGTCGGGGCTCCATACCCCCAGCAACTCCAGGCACTCCCATTTCAGATCTCCCTACACAAAATCAGTTTCCTCCCTGCACAGGCTCTATATTTCCTGTGCAGTCTAAGTCTCCTTCTTGCATACCTCCTCCCTCCACATTGGGGCCCCAGAAAGGAAGGTGGAAGGTCAGAGAGATCCCCACACTGTTGTCTCAGTGAATCACCCACCAGCAAAAGGCTAACATACCAGGAACCACAAGTTTATTATCCTTTTGTTTTCTCCATACACACCATTCTTCCATTAGGTCTCCCTAAATAAAAATATAGTCAATTGGAAAAAGGAAGTTTTATTTTTTAGTTAACATGTTTTGGAGTCCCTGCTTTGGGGTTGAGTGTGGTGGTAACGGCTCTCATGTGATTGGAGGCAGTTTCATAAACGGCAAAGCAACAGCATGGGCTGAGAGATGCTAGTTAATAGCAGGAGATTCAGGACCCTTCATGCTCATTCTTAAATGTGGTTTTCAAGGCATACCTAATATTCATGGTCTCTTTCTATGATCTCCTGTTTGCTCTGGTGCCCGGCTGCTGATAATTGCTGGCCAGGAGATCTGCCTTTGTCCCCTCCCACCCCCCATGCAGTTGTGAAATTCTTTCCCTTTACCTCACAAATGTTATGAAGAATATGGCAGGCCCCAATGAGAATGGTAGTATTTTCTTCACTGAGGTCTCAGCAAGACGAAAGACACATTATTCCACCATTCTTCACTTGCTCAGCCTATAGTTGAAGAGCTCCTTACTGCAGTCCAGGGTGCCTGTGTATGGCTTCATGAACCAAGGGAACAAGGGGTAAGCAAGACCACCAAGAATCACTATGGGCATTTCCAAGTCCCCAGTGTTGATTTTCTGGTCTTGGATGAAAGTAACACTCTGGAACCTTCTAAACAGAGCTTTCCTAAAGATTTGTGCATCATGCACCCTCCCCGACCACCCCAAGTTGGTGTTGGTGAAATGACCTTTGTCATCTACCAACGTCTGCAACACCATAGAGAAGTACCCCTTCAGTTCATGTACTCTGAGGGCTGGTGGTCTGGTGCAAGATGTGGCTGTGCATTCCATCTTTGGCATCACTGCAGTTAGGGAACCCCATGGCAGCAAATCCATCCACTATGTCCTGCACATTCCCCAGACTCACTGTCTTTCACAGGAAAAGCTTAGTGGTTGCCTTGGATACCTGGACGATAAACCCCACTATACAGTTGCCCTCTCCAAATTCATTTCCCACTAACCGTTAGCTGTCTGGTATTGCAAACTTCCACAGAGCAATTGCCACACAATTCTCAACTGTCAAAACATGTTTTATTCTAGAATCACTGCGCTTCAGGGTGGAAGAGAGCACTTCCCAAAGTTTCAGCAAAGTGGCCTTATGCATGAGGAAGTTCTGCAGCTACTGATGATCATCCCATGACCGCAAAATTATGTGGTCCCACTAGTCTGAGCTGGTTTCATGGGTCCAGAGCCTGTGCTCCACCATCTACAGTGACTCCACTGCTGCCAACATATTCACATTCCTGCTTTCCGGATCTTGATGTCTGTCAATCTACCCTGCATGAATCCACTCATTCTCCATGGGCACTACTTTCAGAATGTGCTGCATCACAGTGTGGGAAGGCATCACAAAGTACCACACCAAACATTGAAGCATCTCTGGATCCATGTTATTCTTTGTAATAGTGGGTGACAGTCAATGTAAAAGCAGCACAAAAATTCCCTTGTTAATTTCTTTTCAGCAGGCAGTAGGAAGTGAGGGAAATGCAGTCTGGAATGATGACATTAGAAATGCAGAATCACTTGCAGTGACTGTATTTCCCCTTAAGACACTGGCACAAAATCTCAAAATGCAATAGGGCTGCAGGAACTGAGCGATAGGTGCCCACAATGCATCGCTGCCATGGTCAAACTTAGGTAATCTGATGGGAGCACAATAAGTCAACTTCATGTGCAGTTTTGAACACTCAACTTTGACTTCATAAAATCTACTGTTAAAAGGTCAACTTTCATACATTGACCTTATTCCCAAGTGTAGACATACCCTAACTCGCAGAGGTGTTGCCAGTATTAAGTGACTCATGTTTGTAAAATGCTCTGAAAATGTCAAAGTGCTAAGTCTTTATTATGGTGCCTGTGTTAAAACACCCACCACAATTAAGAATAGAAAAAAATAATTTCAATTGAAAACACAACCCCCACCAGCAACTCCCTTTAAACCCACCCACCCTTTTTTTTTCTGGATCTTTCAAAGTAAGGGTCCTATTGACAGAAAGGGCCATTTGCACAAAGTTGGACAAAGTCTTTTCGGCTCTGCAGTTACTTAAAAAAAAATCTTCTCAACAACTGGCAAAAGTTTGATGTTTGGCATAGAAATACAGTTTGCCTCACTAAGAATTAGGGTTCATGCTGAGTTTAGAAAAAGGAGGGGAAAGAGGTTCACTTGTAGATATGATTACTTGTACAGTGCATGCTGATTTGTGCTGCCAAAACCTTTGGTAAAATCCTGGTCAAGGGCAAAACTCCCAGAGATGTCAACAAGGCCAGGATTATACATATCCCTTAAGTTAAACACTGGGTATGATACACACACTAACTCCGCTTGAGTTAGCATGGTAACAATAGCATTGTGACCAGGGGTAATGGTAACACAGGCAGTAATTTGGTCTGGCTGTGCCAGTACATAGCAAAGGAGATTGGTGAATCTACTCCAAGCTGCCACTTCTGTTACCTCCAGATACCCCCAGATTTCCTACATGTGCCTGGACAGCTAAGTAATTGTGGCTTTGTTGTTTCAAAGCAGAACCATCTGGAGCTCTTGGACCCTCCCCCCGTCACAGGATCCTATAGCCTGGGGTCCTGCCTAAATGTGAACATCTATATTGCACTTGAACAGTCCCTTATCTGAAGCAGGAGTCAGCTAGCACATGTCAGCTGCAGGTTTTTAATTAAAGTGTAGACAACCAGTGCATCAGAATTATGGTATCAGTAGTATGCACCTAAATCTCTTCTAAAAATCTGAGACTTGGAGAGTCAGGAAATTTCACTCCTACTGCCTACAATACATGAAATATGGAAACATTAACAGAAGAGGTTTATTTTTGCTTTTTAATAAACATGAAAATGTTATTGGCCTCTATTTAAACCAAATGTTTTGGAGAATTTGCCACAAGCCTATTACTTTTCCATTAAAAAAGAACCCTTCTGGAAGAGCAAGAAAACTTTGTGCTTCTATTGCACAGTCCATTTGAGGATCACAAAGTATTTTGCGAACACAATTGAAATAAGTTTCATATTACCTCTGGGAAAACAGGAAACCAAGTTCCTTATTTTACAGATAACAGAAACAATGCACAACGTTGTACAGCAAATGTAAGTTAAGAACCCAGATTTTCTGACTCCGTGTTAAACCATACTTTTCCTTAAGAGACTACAGATATTATTTTAACAGAACAAAAAAAAACCTGTACTATATTTCATTGTCATATTAAAATGAATACCCTATTAATATGGAATAGATCAGAAGGCATGTGCACAATGTTTATTACACAAAATTCACAGGGTCTGATAACTTGTGCCAAGTTTCAGGAATATCTAGATGCAGTTCGGTGCAAACATATGCCAATTTATTATTTGATGGAAACCATGTGAAATGCAGAGTTTTTATGGATTTGGCTTAAAAAATAACATGAAATTCAATGACTGAAAGCAGAAAGATCACCAATACAAAGAAATGCAAACACATGAATGAAGTGAAGAAAAAGTAATTCATAGCCCTGCTGAAGACAAACTACAACATTCCACACAGCTTTATTCCACACTCACATCAATGAAAAGATATTCTGAGACTACTCACAACTTCTATTCTTTTACTCAACACTGCATAGAATCACAAATGTCCAGAAAGACATTTCCAGGTATATGCACTGAACACAATCTTCATTTAAAAAAAAAAAACAACTGAATTTTAGCAACTGATTTCATTAAAAAACATTTTGCATGGATGGTCATTTGGAATAATATGCATCAAGGAGGAGCAACAATGTCAACATCTACAGCCTTAATCCTCCAATCATTTTATATGTGCTTAACTCTATGTACTGTAAGTGTTCCATGGAAATCAACAGGGCTACTACAAGTGCATAAAGTTATGCATTTACTTCAGGCTCTGCATGACTCAGGCTAAAAATCTCTGCTTCTCATATGTAAAAATTTCATGAAGTACCATTCAAAGCATGCTGATTAATATACTCTCTTGCTCTGACAAGTTTCAGCATTTTTCAATTTAAATATGTTCCAGTTTTAGTATTATAGAAAAAGTATGAAAAAAATCTATTCCTTGATCTATAACAGAAAAAAAAAATCTTAACTGCTAGCAGACATAGCCATGTTGGCTAAACCATTGTGGCAAACACAAAACTATGGTGACAGAAGAGGGCTTCATCAACTTAGCTAATGTCATTTAGGGAAGTGGCAAAAGAATACTTGTCAACTTAGAATAAGGAGTGTGGTGGAATCTTGAAGATTCACAATTTTATTATGGAATGAACTTTCATGAGTTGCAACTCACTTCGCCAGATGGATGAAGTAAAAGAAAAACCGAAAGAGATAGCAAGAGTACAGAGAGGGGAATGTTACATTAGAGTTAATTTAATCAGAGTGGATGTGGATATTAGGTGAGAATACCTAAAGTGAAGAATTAGTTATCGTAATGAGAGAAACATTCCCAACCCCTATTCAGGCCCATTCCAGATGGTGTCAAATTTGCACATGAAGTCCAGCTCAGCAGTTGCACATTGCAGAATGTTTTTGAAGGTTTCCTCCCGCGACATCCCCAGCCATCCTTGAGAATGGCAATTTTCAGGCCTGTAACTATGTCCACGGAGGTTAAAATGTTCTTCAGCTTGTTTTTGTATGTTAACATTCTCAATGCCTCATTTGTTCCCATGCATTCTGACAGTTCAGTTTGTCCAATGTACATGGCAGGGGGCATTGCTGCCACACGACAGCAAATATGTAAACTTTCAATGAACCTCCAAATGGGGGGGGGCGCTCTCCTGGGTGGCACAGCTATCCCAGTAGTTCTGTGGGTTGACAAGCCTTGAAAAACGAATGGGACTTAGGGCCCTACGTCACTTTGGTGTCTTTGAAAATCTTCTGCATTTAGCCAAACCTTCCACCAACAAGACCCATGGGATCTGTTGACTTTCATTGACTACGGGAGTGGATGGTTTATGAAACATCGGATTTAGGACACCACTTTCACAAATCTGTCTGAGTAAGCCTGAATCATCTATCTTGATTGGTGCTGGTGAATCTATGTTGAGAGTCAATCTCTGGGGTGTTTTTTTTGGTTAACTCTTAGTCCATCCTGGCATCCAAAGGTGCACAGGTATTGTGTCTTTTCCTGCATGTGTTGATGGGTGTGGGAAAGCAACACAAGGTTGTCTGCAAAGTCAAGGTCTTCCAATGTGGAAAGAGGTGTCTATCTGATACCCCTTGATGCATCTGCTGCTGTTCTCCACAGCACCCAGTCGATCACCATGTTTAAGAGTAGTGCAGGCATAATGCATCCATCTGACTCCAGTCTTGCTTTGAAAGACAGAGTGCAGTATTCCACACTGCATGTGAAGTTGATATACAAATTCTTGATGAGCTGGACCACTTGCAGAGGGATTCCATAGGCTCTCAGAATGCACCAAAGGCTTTCTCTGTGTATGCTGCCAAAAGCCTTCTCAAAGTCAACAATCAAGATAGATGATGCAGACTTACCCAGCACAGACAGCTTTATGTACTTAGGCAGCATCATCCGCCATGATGGAAGCACCAAGAATGACATCCAGAGCATATTAAGCAGGGCCAGAAATGTCCTCAAAAGTATGAGCAATGTATTGAGATTCTACACAGTACGGTGTCCATACCAAACTTACGCTGTACTAGAGCTGCATCATATCAACACTAGTATACGTCTCAAAGTGTTGGAGGATAACAGAGTGCAACCTGGCCAAGCTCTTGTCCTTTCACACCAATAGCTTTCACAGGACACTTCACATCTTTTGGCCAAAGACAATTTCCCACCATGACCTGCTCCTGCAATGTCACCAGGAGGGCACGACCACTATCATCTTGAGAAGACGCTGGAGATGGATAGGGCACGTGATGAGAAGGGAGACAGAAGCCATTGTAAAGCCACTGATGAATGAAGGATGAAGGAAATGTGGCAGGCCGAAGGCAACATGGTGGCATACTGCTGAGGCAGATATGAAGAGAATGAACTACAACTGGGACACACTGGAGAAAATGGCCAAAGACAGACAGAAGTGGAGGACCTTCATTGCTGCCCTACATGCCTGCGGGCATAACAGACTAACTTTCGCAAATCCAAAATTAATAGGAGTTGCACATGGGATGACCCTTTATTATTTTTGTTAACTTCTTTGAAGATCACAAAACTCATTATTTAGCATGACTATTTTCTGTTCACCTCTACTTATACCACTACGCAGCACTATAAGCATGTTCCTTCTCCCTTGAATGTACTGTCAGTTTCATTTTAGAAACTAAGGAAGCAGTCAGTATTAGCAGTTTCTACAGAAGTGGGGAGGAGAAGAGCTGCATTAAAAACCAAATATTTCCTTAGAGTCTTCACATCTTTTCCAGGGATAACAGACTACTGACCTGCAAGATAGGCTACAAAGCAGCTCTGGTTTTAAAATTTGTTATACAACAATAAAAAAAGTTAAACATTTTACTGAAGTGGATAAAGTGAAAAGTTTTTAACAAATCAATAGGGCACTGCACAGATATTCACTTGTACATCGCAAATTGCAGTACAAATGGCTAAGATTATAAAAGGTATCTAACATAGGATTTAACTTTAAGGTGCCTTAATGCCACTACATGTTGCTGCCTGATCCATCTCAACATCTGAATGAGGGGTAACTGCCCACAGGCACCTTAAAGTTATATTAAAGTAAGTAAATAGGTATCAACATTATATCTTCAAGCCTTACCTATTTTATATAATCAACAGCCAAGGCAACACAAAGGTAGCTTTTATATAATTAACTTGTCAGAATTAAGTCATAAAAATAGTCCACATTCTGTTCTGTTAGCCTCCTTTTATTGTATTAATGTCATTCCTGATGAAATAGTATCTGAAATAGCTATGGAAGAATGTACTGGTCTAATTATTCAGTGGTATCATTCACTGTGACTTTAATCTTAGTTTTGGAGTTATGGTCAGATGATATCAGGTTTTAAGAATTTATCAACACATCTGAAGCCATAATTTAGGTCATAATTTCATAATTAACAATTTTCAGAACAAGTTAGCAATATTCATATTTCAAAAAGAATGCGTACGGCATTTTCACCTATCCAGAATTAAAACTGAATAACGCTCTCAGAAAAGATGGTCCTGCTCATTCAGGTAATCAAAGGCATGAAATCCTAGTTTGAAAACAAACCTGTCTGAATAATTTTTAGTAGTATTAATTGTCAGCTCCATTATCCAGCAATTTTCTCATTATGTTTACATACTATTTAAGAGTGAACATGTAGGAAGTGTGGTAGGGTTAAGGAATCTAAGTCTGAAGAGCCAGACACTGGAACCAGGATTTCCTAAGTATACAACAACAGAAGAACTGGAAACAGAGTATTGATGTTCCCAAGAGGAACTGGTACCAGTGGAACACTAGTGGAACAGAGAACATACGGAGGTAGGCTAGAAACAAGTCAGACAGATGGATACTGCATTCCACTGAGTTTAATAAAATTTCACTTGTTCAGCGTAACCTGCATTCATTTTCTCTGGTTGCAAATGAATCACAGCAGCAGCATTTGCACTGTGCATTCTCTGACAAGCAGCAGCTGGCAGAGTAAGCCATAGGACTTGATCTGAAGCCCCTCTAAGTGCTGAACATTGCAGACACAAACCTAGGCCTACAATGGACCAGGTGCAAGGTTTTCAAACTGTACGCAGTCCTGACCAGATAGAGGAAAGACAACAGCAGGAAAGAAGAACTGTTATTTTACCTTACTGGGGAGCAAGGCAGAAAGGTTTTCACCACTGCTTCATGCATCATAACAGTCCTAGGTGCCCTGGGGACCAATTCACCACAAAGCAAAATAAATCTGCAGAATGAGACAGATTTTTCATTAATGACTAGTCTGAAGAAGAGGAGACAGACACCCTCTGCTAGGTTACTGCCCTATGCACTGTCAGTACTACACGCAATTTTGAAGACTTGACAATCTCCCTAATTCAGGACACAACAGCTTGTGGCATTCTGGCATCATCATATTCCAAAGTGTCTCCTTCCAGAAGGCAGGCTCATGACAACCAGATGTTTTGACATGGGGCTTGCAGAGGCAGCCTCAAGAGAAAAGGTGGAAGATTTAGAAGGCACAATACCATCGTAAATAGATTCAGTGAGACAATGTAGGAAAGCAGATGACAGGATTCTATATGCATAAATGAGAGGCATATACATGGGAAGACAGCATGAACAGGTTATGAAAAAGTGCCCCATACCCAGAAAGCATTGCAAGGAACATGGGAGGACGACAATTTTAGCAGCCTGCAAACAAGCAGAGAAAATCTCAGAAAAATTAAATAAGACTTCTAGGAGAGTGGGGTAGAATGAAAGAAGGTGGTAAGAACTTTATGACTCTCTCTTTCAGTCTGAGAGCATACAACGTTCAGGTTCTGAGGCAGGAAAGCAACAAGGGGCGATATCAACCTTTGTTCATGCAACAATGGTAACCTTGTGTGATTTCAGCTGGATAGGAGGGTCTGTTGCAATTAGATTCCTTGAGATGGATTTGATTCAAACGTACTCCTTACAAAGAACAGACACACTCTATTAATGTACAATGAGAACATCATGTAGCTTGTAAGAAAATGTGAGCTCACTGCAACTAAGCAGGAAAAGAACATATAGTACTAGCCAAAATTTGGGTTAGTCGATGATAAACATCATAAATGCCACTTTGAGAATACAACCATAGATCCAATCAGAGTGCAGCATCAGAAATTTATAGCTGTGCTGCAAAAAGCAAAAAAGAGAAAGTCCCACAGACAATGCAGACAATTGTACCAGTAAATCAGAATGTTTTCAAAAGCAAGGGGGGTTCCTCCAAGAAAGCCATGATTGGAAGTAAAACCCACAGTGGAACCTGCATGTGTACACAAGGAAAGATGCAGCAGCACTATGTAATGCAGTACACAAGGAGCTCACACCAATCTGAATAAGCAGGATGGTGGTGGTAAAAAAACCATCACTCAGATTCTATACGTGCTCCTATCCAAAGCTATCCCCTAACTATCCACAATTCCTGACATCTTGCCAGAGCTCTCCAGAGCCATAATCTTCAATGTAAAGAATGGGTTTTGCTATGTAAGTCTGGACAAACAGCATACCATAGTGACTATCTTTGCAACACCATTTGGTAGTTAAAGATAGCTGTGCATGCATATTGACATGAACTTGGCAGTAGAAATGTTCCAGAGAAGACTCACTCAAGCACTGGAAGGATTAACTCTCGTGACTGGACTAATTGCGGTTTATATCATAATTGCATAAGGATACAGAAGCTGAATGAACATAGCAGAAAACCACAAGCTTTTCTACAGCAATGCAGGGACAAGAATATAAACCCTCAACCTACAATAAGAGTGACTCCAACAGTGTGAGGTGACATACACTGGACATCTTCTCATACAAGGAGTGAAAAGAGAGCCCAACAAAATGGAGGTAACACCTATGGATACCCACTAATAGTGTAGTAAAGACCACTAATTCCTAGAGACAACCATGGCAAAGCTCTTTCTTAGTGCTCTAGAAAGACTGCAGAGCACACAGATGCACCTTCATACTACCAGGCAGAAATCAGATATTGTCCAGCATGACTACCACTGTTGGCTGACACCCTAAGCAAGGCCTATCTACCTGACATCAACAAGTTGGGGAAGGGAATCAGAACATAGTACAACATGTTAATAGATTCAATATTTGAGATTCAGCAACAAAAGTGATGGAAATCAAAGAGGCAAAGAAAGGGACAGCCAACCACAGGCATTGAAGAGAAGGATGCTAGCAGGTCGGAAGAACAAAAAAGCTCTAAGTACTGGCTGGAACAGAGCCATACTTCCAAATTAAGCTGAGTGTGAAGGTTGGAAACATTTGGGGACAGAGCTGTTGTTGTTGCCTTTTTATGTCAGGATGTTGCGCAATCACATGCCTCACACCTAGGCACTCACAGCTGTCTTAACCTACAGAGTATATTTACCAGTCAGGAATGAATGCAAAATTCTGCTCCTTGATAGAAGGGTATGACATATGCCAGTTGTGTGATGACAGCCAGGAGAAAGACCTGAAACAACAAGTAGTCCTGTGGCACCTTACTGACTAACAGTTATTTTGGAGCATAAGCTTTCATGGGCAAAGACCCATTTCATCAGATGCTTTGCCCACAAAAGCTTATGCTCCAAAATATGATAGTATCTAAGGTGCCACAGGACTTCTTGTTGTTCTAGAAGATACAGACTAACACAGCTGCCTCTCTGATACTTGTCAGAAAGAGATGCTGTCACTGTATTAAGTGCCCATCCAATCACAGAAAATGGTGGAAAGTAGCTTATTTAACAATGAAAAAGTAGGACTTGTCTATCACAGACTGCCATTCTGGTCTTTGGAAGGTCAATACCCTGCCTGATATAAAAAAGCAAGTCAGTGATTGGCAAACTGAATACCCTCTTTGCAATACATTGCACTGTGGACATTATCTTCACTGACATCAGACCCTAAATGGTCTTGGAAAAAAAATTACACAAAAATGGGAGTTTGACCACCGCCCCTCCTCCTCAGCATACCCCAAGAGTAATAAGAAGATAGAATCAGCTCTGAAAACTAAGAGACTGGTACACAAGGCTGTTTCTTCTGTTTCAGACTCCTGGCTATCATTGCTGGTACCCTAGACTGCCCCATAACCAGAAGGGTTCAAAGCAGTCCAATGTAGGCACTGATGGGGCAAATACCAAACCCTGATATCAAGGAGCAAAGGCTGGTTGCAACGAGAGTAGAGACAACTGTGGCCAAGCATCAGAGAATGCAGGCGCTAGACTATGACAGATCACTCAAGACCAGTGTTTCTTAAACTTTGAGACCGTGGAACACCGACCTATTTTTTGTGTGAAACAACTATGAAAATTTTCTTTAAAAAAATTGTCAGACAAAAAACAAAACAAATAACGAACAGTGCCATATACAGCAAAAAACAAAATGAAAGAAAACACTGGTTTAAATAAATATATACCATCAGCATATGATATTAAAAAAAAGTGTCGGACACTTGCAGCACACCTGCGAGTTGTTCACGGAACACCAGTGTTCCGCAGAACATAATTTAAGAAACACTGGTCAAGCCTGTATGGGCTCTGGACGCAGCCACTTGTATGAGGATCCAGCCATTATGAAGACAACAGAGGAAGTGGACTAAGGGAGTCACGAAGGGAGCAATAGCACCAAGATCACACAAGTGCCGTGTCTACACTAGCCCCAAACTTCAAAATGGCCACGTAAATGGCCACTTCGAAGTTTACTAATGAAGCGCTGAAATGCATATTCAGCACCTCATTAGCATGCAGGCGGCTGTAGTGCTTCAAAATTGACGCGACTCACCGCTGCACGGCTCGTCCTGACAGGGCTCCTTTTTGAAAGGACCCCACCTACTTTGAAGTCCCCTTATTCCTATGAGCAGATGGGAATAAGGGGACTTTGAAGTAGGTGGGGTCCTTTTGAAAAGGAGCCCCGTCAGGACGAGCCGCGCAGTGGTAAGCCGCGTCAATTTCGAAGCACCACAGCTGCCCGCATGCTAATGAAGTGCTGAATATGCATTTCAGTGCTTCATTAGTAAACTTCGAAATGGCCATTTGCGTGGCCATTTCGAAGTTTGGGGCTAGTGTAGACGTAGCCAAGATGACTACTCAAGAGGGACAAGTGGTATAAAGGAATAGAAAACACTTGTGAACCTGCACACACACACCTCCCAAGGACAGCCTCCAGAGAACTGTCTGAGGCCAACTCTATGGTAGTGTAGAGGTGATTTCACAGAGAGATCATGTGCTAGATTCAAGAAAGAGGTGACAAGAAGACACAGACAAGTCGTATCTAGAGTGGTTGCCAGCTGAGGAGACCAAACTATCTCAAAGATCATATACCCAACTGAGTCCATGATAATATACCATGACTTTAGCAAAGCTTTTGATACAGTCTCCCACACTCCCCTTTTGATCAAGATCAAGATGTATGGATTGTACAAAATGGACTGTAAGATGGAGAGAAAGCTGGCTAGATCATTGGGCTCAATGGGTAGTGATCAACATCTCTATGTCTGCTTGGCAGCTGGTATAAAGCGGAGTACTCCAAAGGTCGGTTCTGAAGCCAGTTTTGTTGAACATCTTTATTAACAGGGAGGTGGTAGACTCTCCTTCCCTAGGGGTCTTTAAGTCCAGCTTGACAAAGCCCTGGATGGGACAATTAAGTTGGGATTGGTCCTGCTTTCAGCAGGGAGTTGGACCCTCCTGAGGTCTCTCCCAACACTATGAGTCTAAAGAAGAGACATAACCTCAGCTATAAGTGAACAATCTCTGGTCACAGGAACATGCAGTGGAGATCTGGACATTAATTATTTTATCAAACATTTGTGATATATGGAAGAAGTATTTTGATTAGTGGAACTGGAGTCAGAAGGTCCAGGTTCCATGGAGGGACTGTTTCACAGGACACCAAGAAAATGGGGAAGTGGGCTGGAAGCAATTTAGCCATGTGAACAATGCCAACCACAGAGTTTAATACGATTTCACTTATTCAAATTAACTTACATTCACCTTCACCATTTGCAAGGAAAATAATAATAATGCTTGCAAGGAATCCAGGAAGTTGAAAAAGGAAAACGGTGTCCCAAATTCATAGGGCAGATGATTTCCTTACTTTTTCTTCACAGTCATCTCAGCAAGAAAGTTTACACACACTGATGCTTCTGGTCTCTCCAACATTTAAACAGACAAACATATTTTGCAGTTTCCCAGTTAAATACTCAAAACTAGTTTTCATTTCAGGTCTCCCTCTCTGTCTTTGGCAAAGACTGCACTGAAAAGAAGAAGAGGGAGTGCAGTATCATCCAGTCACAAATCAGTTGGAAATGTTCATCTAGTAAAACGCAAAGAGCTCTTTATTTCTACCAGATGTGTACAAATAATCATACTCCTCAAGTTACTAGATCAGGGTTAGTCACAATGACATTTTAAAAACATACACAAAGCTCTTTTCTCACCTGTAACTGTATGATCTTGTAATCACATTCCGTAAACATACTAGGACAAAATATTTATTCCTTCTGATTTCATTACTGGGAAAGAACTAAAAGAAAGGGCCAGATGCAAATTTGCTAATACACTTAAAAGAAGATTCTGAATTATCATTAAATACTAATTGCAAAGACCACTGGAACACCTGAGTAAAACATACTCTTGGACCACACCCTCCACCCCAAAAGGGAGTTTTAAATTTGTTGCTATTAAATTTGTTACCATATAATAAAATCAATTCATCTTATTTGGCTGTTTGCCAATTGCTCTTTTTATGGCTAATTTATGCATTTAATGTATCTCACTGCTGTGATTATTTTAACCCAAATGTGTGATGATAATGGTATACAATGCCATTGGTTCTATCACAATTTAATTGCACAAATAGCCTTTCCTAGAAAACACAAGGCATCTGCTAATCCCAGTAAGGCTTTTATCTGCAAAAACAACATGCTCTTTGAACATAGTGCATATCTGACAAGAGAGAGATTTAAAATAATGAACATTCTACGAAGCTAGCCCAGTGGTCATTAGTTCAGTCTTATGAGACATAAATTTGCTGCATAGACAACTTACTGTTAATAGATTCCAAGAGCAAAATTGCACTAGATATGGTTACACTATCCTTAGACTGGCAGAAAAAAAATGGAAGCAAGCCCTTCCTCCTAAGTAAGGCACAATGAATACATTTTATTAAGCAACCACTTCATTAGCAATTGCACCCTACCAATATATGCAGTGATTCGGCCACCAGAGGATCTGAACAACAATGCATACACCATGAAGAAGTCCTGAAATGTAATATTCATCTTTCAAGTGAATGATCTGTGGTTTAAACAAACAGACTTGAGACTTATTTTCCCTTTTGAACTTTTTTATAATAAAAAGTATATTCAAAAATAAAAAGCAATTATGCCAGTGGATATCATTCTAATCCTAACATACACACACTCAGAGGAGAAATTTTAGAAATCATGTTAGTATCTCAACAAATATTCAGGTACTTACTGTGTGAATGTGGACTTAGGCATACCTGTGTGTTACATCCTGATACTGAAATTTCCTTGAACTTTTTATATGAAGTTTATTGGTAGTAACAACATAATTTGTCTAATCCAGATTTTTATTTAGAATGACCTTTATTATTTATGTAAAATTATTTTCTGAACAGGAAAAAATTCTTCATTGGTGTATATTCTGCATTCTAATTCCTTTGTAAGTTGTTATGCATATTTGTCAGCATCTTGGATTCAATTGGTGATGAGCACTGAATACAGAAATCAAGCATGCACAATAGGACTAACATGGCTCTCAGTTACACTGGAATGAGATAGCACTGACATAACAGAGAAGCAACTAACATGAAATGTAAGTTAACATGAGTTAACATCAGCTGCAGAAAGGCCTTGGAAATTTATGGACTGGAAGGAGGGAATAAGTCTAACGGGGTGTTCTGATTCCAACTTTTCAGCTCCTGCACAACTAGCAACGTGAAGCATGGATAGGTAGTATGACTTTGTCAAGACCTATAACAGCCTGGTTACCCTGCTGCTGCAGCATATTTCATGGGCTTTTACTAGCTCTGTAGCAACCAAAGCGCAGCATAGTGTCCTTTTCTTTGTTAGAGATATTTTAAAAGAAGAAAATAGGTGCTGGCCCTTCCACACTAACACAACCAAAAAGTTTCCTGCATCTCCAATTTAAAGCATCCACACACAGCCAGATAACTGAGCTATTTCTTAGCCAAGTTTCATAGTAATTCTATAATTCTTTTTTCATCGGACAAATCCAATCTAACACAATAAACTTCTGCCTTGCAGAATACAGCTGTACATAGGCTTCAAGGAAATTAGCTCACCATTTCTCTTCCTGAATGAGTCCTAGATTCCTCTGTTCTATATCTAGTTCTTCCCTATAAAGGAGTCAGAGTAATTTTCCTTCTTCCTCCTGCCAGTAGGCCAAGATTGCTTTATCTTTATGAATCCCTGCTAGCTAGCCTCAAGTGGAGAGTTCTGCCCCTCTTCAGTACTGACTCTGGCAGATTCTCAAAAGTCAGTTCTCTATCCTCTTTCCCTCTATCATTAACTCTTTCTCAGACTATTCAGATGCAGTGTACATCACACCTGGTATTTCATATTCATCTGCCTGTTGAAGGCTAAGAAGAGACAATAGAAATATAATCATAGAATTATAGAACACTAGGACTGGAAGGGACCTCGAGAGGCCGTCGAGTCCAGCCCCCTGCCCCAATGGCAGGACCAAGTACTATCTAAACCATCCCTGATAGACATCTATCTTACCTGTTCTTAAATATCTCCAGCGATGGAGATTCCACAACCCCCCTTGGCAATTTATTCCACTGTTTGACCGCCCTGACGGTTAGGAACTTTTTCCTAATGTCCAACCTAAACCTCCCTTGCTGCAGTTTAAGCCCATTGCCTCTTGTTCTATCCTCAGAGGCCAAGAAGAACAAGTTCTCTCCTTCCTCCTTATGACTCCCTTTTATATACCTGAAAACCACTATTATGTCTCCCCTCAATCTTCTCTTTTCCAAACTAAACAAGCCCAATTCTTTCAACCTTTTTTCATAGGTCACATTCTCTAGACCTTTAATCATTCTTGTCGTTCTTTTCTGGACCCTCTCTAGTTTCTCCACATGTTTTTTGAACTGTTGTGCCCAGAACTGGACACAATACTCCAGCTGAGGGCTAACCAGCGCAGAGTAGAGCGGTAGAATGACTTCTCGTGTCTTGTTCATAACACAGCTGTTAATGCATCCCAGAATCATGTTTGCTTTTTTTGCAACAGCGTCACACTGTTGACTCATTTAGCTTGTGGTCCACTATAATCCCTAGAACCCTTTCTGCTGTAGTTGTTCCTAGACAGTCTCTCCCCATTCTGTATGTGTGAAACTGACTGTTCCTTCCCAAGTGGAGCACTTTGCATTTGTCCTTATTAAACTGCATCCTGTTTACCTCAGACCATTTCTCCAATTTATCCAGATCATTTTGAATTATGACCCTATCTTCCAAAGCAGTTGCAACCCCTCCCAGCTTGGTATCATCTGCAAACTTAATAAGCATACTTTCTATGCCCATATCTAAATCATTGATGAAGACATCGAATGGAACCGGTCCTAACACAGACCCCTGCGGAACCCCACTTGTTATACTTTTCCAGCAGGATTGAGAACTATTAAGAACTACTCTCTGGGTATGGTTATCCAGCCAGTTATTCACCCACCTTATAGTAGCCTCATCTAAATTGTATTTGCCTAGTTTTTTTATAAGAATGTCATGAGAGACCATATCAAATGCTTTACTAAAGTCTAGGTATACCACATCTACCGCTTCTCCCCTATCCACAAGGCTCATTATCCTATCAAAGAAAGCTATCAGATTAGTTTGACAACATTTATTCTTTACAAACCTATGCTGGCTGTTTCCTATTACCTTACCACCTTCCAAGTGCTTGCAGATGATTTCTTTAAATTACCTGCTCCATTATCTTTCCTGGCACTGAAGTTAAGCTGACTGGCCTGTAGTTTCCTGGTTCTCTCCCTGATTCTTTATAGTGGATCATCTCCACAAATGTAATGAGGAAACTGACATGGATGGATCCCCAGCAAACTGAACGGATCTGGTACTAAATAGCCAGCAGCAGAAATAGACAGAGTAGGATAAAATAAGATAAATTGCACTTTATGCTAACCTCCCCACAGACTTAGAGCTCGAAGCACTGCTATTAACTACAACTAAAAGGTTCACAGAGCTAAAGCACAACTGCTATCAATCCCAACATTCACCTCTGAATTCCAAGCTAGCTCCAAAAAGAGATGGAAGCTTTCTTGTGGCTTGAATTTAGGAAGTCACAAGTATAATATTGCCATGAGGAAAATTGCTGAAAATATTTTGTATTTCAAACTAGTTTTTATCTTTCACGATTTTTCTTCAAGGAACAGCAGAAGACAACAATGGACGTTTTGTATTTTTCAAAAGGTATCAATTTTTTTTTACTGCTAGCAAGAATTTTTCATTTTTGCACAGAAGAGCGCGTACTAACTGAAGCTACAGTGCCATAGACAACAGCAGCAAACTGTTATACTGTATCAGTAAAAGCGGGGGAAACGTGTGCAGTGCACATTAATTTTCTCCTTAAATTGGAGAGCTTTGTGAAAGACTATTGTTGTAGAAATAAGAATCTGGTGAGTCACGGCACATATGTGACAATCGGCATTGACAACTTTGTGCTAGCAGTTTGTAAAAGAAAAATAGGAAAATTCTAACCATATAATGTTAGTAGTCGCAGCTCCACAGTACAGACTGCCTCATCCTTGCTGAAGTAATGAATGAGATGCAGGCACAACAGACTCCCACACTGCCACACCTACTTTTCCCACCAAATTTTCTAAACACCTGTAGCATATATTTCCAATCAAGAGTGTTCTCTGATCAACAAGTTCAGCCAAGATAAGAGGGACGATGGTATTGTAGATGCTATAAATATGCATTCCAGAGGCTTCACAGGCAAAGCCCCTTTTAAAATTGCCACTTTTCAAAGCAAAATTTCTAACCAACTGATTTATATTTAAAAAAAAAAAAAGATTATAGGAATGTGACATGTTAGTTAAAAAAAAAAGCTGTGGAAATACCTATCTTCCCTGATCAATTATTTGATGTCAGATAAGTTGTGATGCAAAAATCACATTCACTAAGGCTACATCTAGACTGAAGGCTTCTATCAACAAAATTTCTGTCACCAGAAATTTTGCTGACAGAGTGCATGTCCAGACTGCTGATCTGTCGGAAGAGATCAGCTGGTCAGCAGCATTCTGTCGAGATTCCTTTTGGCAGAGCAAAAGCTGCAGCCCACAAGAAAGTACCAGAGGGAACTAGTTGGTGAAGATGCCCAGGGAAAGGTTGATGCCCTGGGGCAGGGGCAAAAGTCCTCCCAGCAGCCTCTCTTCCTAGGGTCCCTGGGCCAGAGTCCAGGGCAGTAGGTGGGACTGGACTTCCTTCACTCTTCCCCTGGAGGGGGTACCCAACTCGGGCCAAACGGGCAGTTCAAGACCAGTGGAGAGGGTTCTACTCCACCTCCACTCAAGACTGGCCTGTGATGAAAATGGCTCAGTAAAGGGAGACCCTGGCCTTTGGGAAACCCCAGCACAACAAAGGGGCCTCTCTGAGTCTCTGAGGCACTCAAGGAGCCTCCCAGAAGTGCGGGAGCCCAAAGGAATGGACAAGGTATCTGTCACACCCTGTACTCCTCATTCCACGAGGAAGAAGGGCTGTCTCAACAGAGGAGGGTTTTCTGACATTTGGCCTTGTATGGATGGGCCACTGCAAAATGGGAGTAGTTAAATTCAAAGTTTGGCTTTCAGCAAACTTTGATCCTCTCTGAACTCAAACTGACAGCAGTTCTATAAGCACACAGCACCATAACACAAATGTTATGATTCTAGCCCTGACCATGCTTGGAGAACAGGTTGCAGATGGAAGAGAACAGACCTTTTCTAGAAAGGAGCTTTCATGATGTAACATTTGACAGTACAGATAGTTTGGTACAGTAGTAGTAGACAGTAACGTAGTGTAAGAGGTAAAGATATGCAGATATAAAACAGACAATTATTTAATATTAGTATTGTTGTAGCACCTGAAGCACTCCATTGGTATTCCACTCAGTGAGAGACTGTACAAATATATAAAAAGACAGTCTATCTCATGGTCAATTTAATTAAAATGGCTTTCTAATTATCAAAACTTCAGAAGAAAGTCTCATTCACTCACTTCTCGCAGACTGTACAATGCAAACAACATGCTTCCTCTGAATTATCTGTTAAAAAGATTCCTCTTACCCAAAAGGTCAGCATATAGCCCTTGTGTTAGCAGCAACCAGATGATTACATGGCTGCCTCTCAACATCTGTACAGATCCATTTATTTGACCTGAAGGCAATAGGTAATAAACACAGCATCTTGTCTGTTGATTAATTCAGAAGTCAATATACTAAACGGCAGGCAGATGCCCTGGCTTTTATGGTTATTTATAACAAAACCTTAAGAGACCCTCAATTTTTAAAAGAAAATTTGAAGGACTATATTCATACACTAGTTATAGTAGTAGTATGGATTCTTTCATTTTCAGATACTGCACTAAGAAAAAAAGTCACTGTGTAAATTATTACATTTTCCATCAAGCAGATAACTCAGGCAGCGTCATGAGTCACAGAACTTAACTGACCTGTGTCAACACCCCCTTGAAAGCACGAACGCAAAATGCCTGTGAATCACTTAAACAAGTCTGAATTTATTTTATTTATATTATGCATCAACATTTTTAAGACATAGTTTGTGCCCAGCTACTTTCCTGGAAGTTTAAGTAATGGCTAAAGTACATGACTAAATCTTCTGAGAACAACTGGATTTACATATGACAAATGGCAAACAATTACAAACTCACATATACAGACTCATTGTTAAACTTGCCCCAGGCTTGGAAATGTCTTCGTAGTTTTCCACAGTTTATACAGGAATTTAGTATGTAGCAAATATATAATCAGTATTAAATGAGATTAATGCATACTGTGGGGAAAAACAGAACTGCAATTGAGCACCATAGATTTCCTTCTTGCTCTACCCAGACTGCAATCAAGTATATGCGTATCTGTGTGTTTGAAAATTTGAACATAAAGCCAGAACACAATTACAGAAGCTGGCTTTCTTCCCCTCTGACTGAAGTAATGTATGTTCCATTTTTCATTGCCACAAGATTTACCATCCATATTTTGATTAGCCTCTATTTTAGGCATATCATTAACAAGATGGTTATTAGGTTGTCTAGCTCACTCCAACATCATTCTTTATGGTTTCTTGCATCTCTCCTCCTTCACTCACTTTCTTATTTCCTTCACAAAAAGTTACTTTATCATTATTATTTCTTTGTTTGTCAATTAAGCAGGAAATGTTATAAAAGAGCACAGTTCTGGTCCCCATGGGATTAGGAGAGCCTTTTGTTTTTTTCTTTGTTTTGACCCACCTTGGTTCACCACTCAAGTTTTGCTTTTAGTTTTACGTTAGAATATAAAAGCTGCACAGTTCACCTGGTTTCACACTGAAAATGTGTAATATTACATTTACTGATGATAGCATAAATAGCCCCTTTTTATTAACAAAGCCTAACATTTGCTCAGAGAAAAGGCACAGGAGCTGCATTTTCTATCTTTTTTATTTAGTAAAAAATACTATAGGTATTTATATACAAGATTACATTTATAGCACGTTTTCTGCAAATTAGTTTCATATGTCTTGTTAGATTGCAGTTTAATTCCTTTATAAGTGTCAGTGTTTTAAATTTGAAAAAATTCTGAATGAATAATACTCAGAGGAGGTAAAACTAGTTAAGGAGGTGGAATCCTGTAACTTTTTTTTTGTTTTGAGTGTGGGAACCACAGGAAATGGATATAACTAAAGTGGTCTCACTTGCTAATGATCACAAAAAGCTGCTTAGTTGCAGAACCGCAGACTCTGGTCGCTAAATGATGAGTGCTGAGTCACTGACTGCACTCTTCCCTGCATGTATAAAGGATTACGTATTCAATCCAGAAACTTAAATAAAACAGACCATGCCATTGAACAAATGACAAAAGGAACATTTAAGGTTGCATCAATATTACTCACAAGTAGGAGAATGATAAAGTTAAGGATCCATGTGCGTCCCCAACTCTGCCTAATTATGATGCATTCTTTAATTACATAATCATAAATTCTTATGTAATAGAATAAAGTACACTTTTCGCACAATCTTACACAAGCACATGAAGCATCTTAGCAAATTTTTCAGTCTTTTCATAATAATCCTTTATCTTCACTGATGAATTTCTATCATTCCTTCAGTCACATTTCCCTCCCTGCTACACCTCCTCTGGCTAGGGTTCCTGCATCTGGGGCTGCCAGCAGGACTCTACATTGCAGCCAGTTCCCTGCCGCCAGAGATCCCACAGCTGGGACTGTCAAAGTGTGGGTACTCAGTGTCGGAAAGTACCAGCACCAAAAAACCACTGGTCAACAGCCACATACTGTACATTTTCCTTTCACCCAACAGCACATCTGGCAAGTCAAAGAAAAAAAGCTATCAACATTAAACAAACATATATGGGCCTCTTACATGCTATGTCTGTACTTTTTCATCATTACACAAGGTTGTTATACTTTATCTCTAGTAGCTCGCATAATAACGGTTTACTGTCTCTTTCTTCATGTATATTACTTCCATGGACTCTGGATGGCAAACAATGAATAGCTCATTATGTTAGAAGATAGTTCAGAAGTACATTTAAGGTTGTCATAAAAATGAGTATGACATGAGAAACGGTACTTGCTGATGTAAGAATCAAATTGTTACACAGAAGGGGATTGATTTAGCTTTATCATGGTCATACTAGATTTGGAGTGCTTAAATTATTCAACAATAATGCTCCCTTAACAATAAGATTTGGGGGAATGGGGCTTGTTAAGTTGTGTAGCAGGATAGCAAGTGAGGTGGGGAGGGGACAAAGGGTATGTATGTGGGAGATGGGTGGCCTGGGAAAAGAGGGATGTAACTGGGAGAGGGTTTTGTGTATGGGGAGACAGTCGGGAAGGAGGGACATGTATATTGTAGGAGAGAGGAAAGAAATTCTGTATGGTAAGTATATGTTGCTGCTGGGGGGAGCATTGTGGGGTGGGGACTGTTAAATTACCATTTAAGCAACTGAGAGCCAGACCTTTGCTCTAAGCCAGTATGGCTCCTCTTATGTTCAGTTTTTCTGAAGCTTTTCTGAAGAAAGATTAAAAGGGAAATTCCACAAGGTCAAAATATTTTGCTACATTTTACTGAACATTTTATCCCACACACACCTTATGATAGCCATAGATCAGATCTTCTACTGAAAATCTTAGTAGCTGTACAACTTTTACCTCTGACAACTTAGGAGGGCCAGGGTTAGCAATTGAGAGGAATTCTGACTCTGCACATGGTCTCAGAGCAACAGCCATGTTAATCTGTAGCTTCACAAATAACAAGCAGTCATGTAGCACCTTACAAGCTAACAAATTTATTTCGTCACGAGCTTTCGTGGGTAAGACCCACTTCTTCAGATGACTGAGATGGATAAAAAGCTTTGGCTGTTCTTTAGCTGTGCACTTCAGGCCTAATCATATTCTCACTGAAGTCTATGGAAAGACTCTCATTGGCACCTCAGAGGAAGTTGGAGCAGGCCCTTTGTGAGTTTCAAGATGAAGCACAGAAGGTACTGCTCAGGTCCAGCTTAGTGCTACGCCCCTCACAGGTGAAAACTAGACACACAGCCCATTGGGCAGGGTCAGGGTGTATAAGGGGACTATAAATTATTTTTGTAATGCCTGGATTCTGGGTTGGCTGAGAGACAGTGCAGCTCCTACCATAAATCAGGAAATCTCTAATTCACAGCTGCCTCCTGAGGGTTGTCTGGAGTTGCTTATCTGCCAAAGAGCAGCTCAGAATTTCCATGTCATGTGGAAGAGAGCTCCACCTCTCCTTTATCCAGCATGTTTCCTACTTCAGGGATTATGAAGGGCGCAGTGTAAGGGTCACTTTCAGCAGACCTATGCTGCTTCTGTGCCAGAGGAATTGTCCTCTGGCCATTTGTGATGTCTGTACAGTCTCTATATTCCAGAATAGCATAAAGAACCACCAGGGCAAGTTGAAGAATCTCAGCTTTCATATTCAGAGTGCTGTATTCAAAGGCTTAGAATCTGGTCAAATCAAGGCAATTTTCACCAAATCATATAAAGACACTTCTTTGCAAGGGCTACGTCCATACCAAACGTAATCTATTTTACACATTCTTTTCTGCACCACATCTTTATTAGCTCTCTGGTCTCTTAAATGGCCCAACTATTTTTGCACAAACATTCAAAGCAAATTGGTCCTTTATCACAGACCTAGCCTTGAAAGTATCAGCCTGAAGAACATGATTTCCAATGTTATAATGTACCTGAAAGCAAGCGATTAGAATGGAAACCCTATGCAGCCTTAACTAAGGTACTTGCTACTGGTAAAACAGGTACATTTAGGAAAGCACTACTTTTAAAGGAAATAGAACAATTCTTGAGAATTTCCCATAATATCATCCCTACAAATCCATAAAAGATAGCATACATGATAGAACTAAGGAAAATGGAGTGCAACTATATTGAAAGATTTTTGCAATATAATGAACATAAACAATCAAACAGATCAAGTTATGCAAGTTTTATCCAAAGATAAAAATGGGGCACAATGTGGCACAGCTATGCTTAAGCACTGCAATTAAACCATATTTTGGAGCAGTTTTAAAATACTCATGAAAAAGGTGCAAATATTGGGGGACTGAGGAAATATTTTAAAGAACTGGGTGTGTTACAATTTAAATGCAAAAAAAAAAAACAAAACTCTAGATAACTATATCCCCTGAAGTGAAATCTTTAAGTGTTTAATTAATATTTTTTTTAACAATCATAAATACTCAGATGGTTCGACTGGTGTGAAACAAGAGTGGCATCTAGTGGCTAGTAATGTTACAGTACTGTTTCCCATTCAACAGCTGGGATATGTTCCAGACCTGTTTTTCTACTGTATTTTATTACAAATGTCTGAATTATAATTGGATATTTAGTAACGGCCTTGCCAGCAAAATCTAAAGATTAACTTTCTAAGGAGTAGATAAAGAGGTAATACTTTAGTCACTGTTTATCTGTGTGTTGTTAGTATATTAGCTTAATGATGAATAGATGGAAAAACTGTTAACTTGCTTAGAAAATTTTGCCAAGAAAAGATTGCACACCCTGTCTGGGAAAATATTTAACATGCATATTAGTCCAATACCTTCTACATACAATTTGGGTTTCCACTGGCTTACTATTGAAAGAGAAACATTGGAGGACACTCAGTAGTGAGTAAAAAGTAATTATGGGACTGTGCCCCCATCAGGTACATGATTTTTCATGACACTTTTTAAAATCACTGGACATGTTTTCAGAATGATCAATTTAGTTTTCCTTCTGTGAAAACAACTGAAATGGTGTTTCCTCCTTGTGAGTTTTGGAAAATCCTTAAGATGGGATGCAATCTACTGGAGTGGAGATGGACCGTATTTCCTGCAGAATGACTCTCATCCTCTGGGGCAACATTTCTCTGTTTTTTGTAAGGCGGGGGGCAAGCAGGGCTTTGTATTCACCCATATTTTGGAAACAGGAAAAATTAATGAGTAATTGGTGCGACTTGCAGTTTACATGCACATAAATGGCACTATACAGTCAGAAAAACTCATCATTGTGTACATCCAAATAAGTACAGGAGGAAATCATTTTAACACAAATAATGAGGAATACAAACTAAACTTTGACTTCTTTCGTATATGCAAACTAAGAAGACCAGTTTCTAATCTCTGACACAGAACATACCTCACTAAGGGAAATGTTCTCTCTTCAATCCAGGGAGAGAGGAAGGAGAACCTTTTTTCTTTTTTTAAAAATAAAAAAGAATATTGTACATTTATAATTTGAACAACAGTGAAAAAGCCACTCAAGATTATTAAGTTACAGAATTTGGCCTTGAGTTTACCATTCACATTTTCATCTTAGTCTGCTCTTGACCATGACAGCAACATCATTTCTAATATAGTCACTAGACATAAATATCTATAATCATAAGCTAAATAACTAATTGGTGCTAGTATTTATGACTGTATGATGACATTGATAGTCAGTAAACGTTGAAAGCCCTGTTACTTATATCAGCAGTTAAGAACAGCATGACAGGAAGCTGAGAATTGTAATTAATAGCTCATACAAAATTATCACATTAAATTCAAACACTGAAAAGCAGGGCTGAAATGTTTAATATTAAAGTGGATATAAACAAAGATATTGTGTAAAATACTTTAAAACGCTCATCAATTATAGGCAATATATAGTTAGAAATTTTGGCAAAGCAGTAATATATGATTGTAAAGTTTTATTTTTGCTGAATATGAACCCTCAGGAAGTGAGGATTTTTCAATATTCCATAAAAATTAAAACGAGTACTGAATGAATCCAGCAATAAAAGTCTCATGTATCTCTGCACTCCAAGACTGCAGACTGTCAAATTTAGGTCTATGCAACCTATGTAACCACACACATTCTCAAATAAATAGGAGGATCGAAAAAGCGGCCACAACTCTGTCCAGACTCAGCAAGAGAGTGTGGAACAACAACAAGCCGTACACTCACACCAAAATGCAAGTCTACAGAGCCTGCATCCTCAGCACCCTCCTTTATGGCAGCGAGACTTGGACCCTGTATGCCCGCCAGGAAAAGAGGCTAAACGTCTTCCACTTGCGCTGCCTCAGGCGCATCCTTGGAATATCATGGAAGGACAGAGTTACCAAACACTGCCGTCCTCGAGCAAGCTGGAATCCCAACCATGCACACCCTCCTCAGGCAGCGTCGACTCCGCTGGCTTGGCCACGTCCACAGGATGAACAATGGAAGGATTCCAAAAGACATCCTGTATGGTGAGCTAGCCTCTGGCAAAAGACCTCCCGGACGCCCCCAGTTGCGTTACAAAGATGTCTGCAAGAGAGATCTCAGAGAGGTAGACGTCGAGCTGGACAACTGGGAAGAACTAGCAGACGACCACAGCAGATGGAGGCAGGGGTTACACAAGGGCCTTCAGAAGGGTGAGTTGAAGATCAGACAGCTAGCAGAGGAGAAACAAGCGCACAGAAAGCACAATAAGGACTTGCCAGACACCCACTACATCTGCAAGAGATGCAGCAAGGACTGTCACTCTCGTGTGGGTCTTTATAGTCACAATAGATGCTGTAAATGAAGTCCTCAATTGAAACTTTAAAGGGCGCGATCCATAGTCTATGCAAGACTGAAGGATGCCTGCTACTACTCTCAAATATATATAACATGCTAAAACCATTTGCTTCTAGTGAGTACAGCTGCCAGCTTTCTACCCACAGAAAACTGAACACGCACACTCCATTCCCTCTGCTGAGATCCTGCCCCTTTTCCAAACCCTTGTCCCCATTTACTCACCATTCTTCACTCACTTTCAATAAGGTGGTGAAGGGGATTGTGGTCCAGGAATGGGCAAGGACGTTTGCTGACGGTGTGGGTTCTGGTGTAGTGCCAGAAATGAGAAGTTGGGGTGCAGAGTGCAGGCTCTGGAAGCGAGTTTGGATATGGGAAGAGGTTCCAACTTGGGCCAGTGGGTTGGGTGTAGCCAGACATGAACCCCTCATTTGGCCTTTTCCTCTTCTCCCCCCAACTGGGAGAGAGAGAGAGAGAAACAAAGAGGGGGAGACAGGCAGCCTTTGATGTCCTGGGAACGCAGGTGTGCTGTCTCGCCCAGCCTCTCTACTATACACAAAAAACAGACAGTGGATGGGCTAGCTAATGGCCGCCCTTCTGGCTGATCTCAGTAATTGACATGCCTGATCACTTCCCCAGGAAGAACAGGGAATCTCCGCCCATCACCTCCAAAGGTGCCCAACTGTCCACAATTCACAGGTGCAAATTGAGCCTTGCACCTTCCCTGGGAAACCTGGGGTTCAAAACATATTCCTCCCGATTGGCCACTTGAGACCAGGAAGAAGCCTACGTGACAAAAGGGGTATAAAGGGGTTTGGCAGCACACCCCCCTTTCAGTTTCAATCACCTACACCTGCTGGCCTGGTCTGGAATTAACTTCCAAGACTGGGGACACCTGGTTCCTATCTACTTCTTCCCGAGGGATTGAGAGAAAGATTCTGGGTCACACCGGATCTAGGAGGCAGAGGTAAGAATTACACCTGTATTACGCTTCTTTCCTATAGGAATTGAGGGAAAGACTCTGGTTCCACCAGGTCTAAGAGGCACGGGTGAAAATCACACCTGCAACGTGCCTTTGTTGTGCACACATTACTTGTATTAGTTTAAGCTAGCTAGTTTGTCTAAAACTTTTCTTAAGTCAAATTGTGTTGTTTCCCCTTTAAAAACCACGAGTACTAACTTGTACTTTAATCATTTGTCTTAGTTAAATTGTTTCTATCTTTGCATAAATAAAAAGTAACTGTTAAAGCCTCTCTAAGTGTAATTTTCCTCTTGCTGCTGTACCCGAACTAAACACAAACCAAAGAACCCAGCCTACCCTGGCTGCTTAGCGTAGCTGCTGGTGTGGCATCACCCGCTTTGCCCCACCAGACCCTTAGCTGGCACCAGAGCATCGGCTCACAGTTGGGACATGGGAAGGGGTTTTGAGCTGGGGCAGGAAGTTGAGGTGCAGGAGATAGTGCAGGTTCTGGCAGGAAGTTACGGTGTGGAAGGGTGCTCAGGACTATGGCAGAGTAGGCTACAGCCAGACAGTGCTTAATTAAGGCAGCTCACAGAAGCAGTGGGAAGAGGTATAAATTGGCCAGGGAAGGCAGGCAGGGCCAGGAGACACATGTAGGGAGGGAAAGTGTTCAGGCTGGCAGGTGAGGCCAGGACAAGCATGTGGGAGGGGACATATGTAGAGACCACTGCCCCTCTGTAGCACTTCCTGAAGGGGGTTCCCCTGGCCCACCAGGAGGATTTGAGGACTGGCCACAAGGTAAACTGAATTTGATTTTCAGATTTAAAGACTCATTCTTAATGAAGTAAAGCTGCAACCAGAATATTTTGAAGCCTAAGCCAAAATACAGAACTTCATATATAGGCCATCCCTTTTATATCATGTTATTGTCCTAATTTTTTCTTGTATTTGTCCTATGACTATTCAGAAGAAAACAAATGCAGTGCCTTTAAGAGTCATCTACAAAATTAAGAGAACTAAGATGGCAGTATTCTTCATTTAGGCCTACAATGCACAAGACAGCAAACTCCAGATACTTAGGTATTCAAGGTTACTTGTGCTTAGTACATTTTCAAACATACTTGCTGAGCTGCAATAGGTCAGTTCCAAGGGTTTTGTTTTTTTTTTTAATTCAGTAATTTGGCTGAACAGAATTATCATCATTTATTTGCTGTATGACAGTGCATAGGATCCCCAGACATAAGCCAGGACTGCTGGGTGCTACACAAACACCAAACAAACAGGACAGTCTCTGTACCACAGTGTTTGCTAGTTGAAACCGCATACTATCAGAGCACAGCAGAGAAAGTGCATAGCAGCAGTTTGTGTGCCATACACTGAAACACAGCACATTTATGCACCAGCTTGCTGAAAACTATCTGATCATTTGGTAAGTCCTAAGTATGAGATTAGAGGCAATATATGAATACCTACAGATAGGCAAGGAGCACAAGGAAACAATGAGGCTGTGTCTACACTATGAGATAAATTCAAATTCAAGGCTTTAGCTTGATATTAAAACATGACTTACTTCACCCGTAACACTGCGTGATAGACCGCAGCCTGCAGCAGGCTACCGCAGCCTCATGAAAGGGACATATGTTGGCAGCTGGATATGTGCTTTTATGTTTCCCAGAGACTGAGTCTTATCTGGGGTCATCTAGCAGCAGCCAGCTAAACTGGCACCTGTGGCTAATTAAGGACTGTGGAACCTTTCAAAAGGGTTTCCTTCAGGTAAGCAGGGGAAGGAGATAGAAGATGGACAAGGTGTGTGGAAGGACTCCCCCCAAGAAGAGAGGACCACAGTCACCTGAGGAAGGTATTAGGGAAGCGTCTGGTGAAGGTGGCCCAGGAAGGCGGTTTGCTGCACCAGGAGGGTCCAAGGAAGAAAGCCCCTCCAGGTGCAGCTGCCTAGGGTCCCTGGGCCAGAACCTGGTATGTGTGAGAAGGCTCCAAGTTCCCTCTAGACAACCCCAGGATGGCCCCAGAGAATAGGAGGAGACTGGGCACCCCTAAGGGGGGTGTCCCCCACTAATGACTGCAATTTGGACTAGCCCATGACAACAATGGCTCAGTGATGCTGCGCCCCAAGCCTCTGAAAGAGCAGGAGGCAGAGCAGGGGATACAGCAAACTTCCGAGGCTGCGTTTAAACCACCACGTAGTGTGGGACCCAATGAGGCCAAGCCTGGAGCTTTGTCGCAACTGTTAACTCAATTTATTGAGGTAAAATACCAATTACAGAATATCAACATCATGGGATGTGTATCGCGTCTATTTTGAATTTAAAATCTTGAATCAAGGCTAGTGTGGAAGAACCATGTCCTTTATTCGAATTTGTTAGCCTACAGAAGTGTCCCATATGTATCCCACAAAGCTATGCGGTGACCCTCCTTGTATGGCCACTCATTGTGCCCTTCTGTCAGGTGTGCAGGAAGACAGTCAAAGTGAGCCCACAAAGTTTGGATTGAATTTGAATTAAAATTTGAATTGGAATTTAGCAGTCCAGCCCTGCAAATAAAGTCACCCATTATCAAAATGTCCCTTTGCCCACCACATTGCACCATAATTCGGTAGGAATTATCGGTAGCCCTGTACTGCAATTATGAGCATTCAGGGTAATGATCTGACTAGCACTTCTCAGGGTCCCAAGAGAGCCCCAGCTTGGACCCACCAGGAGATTCTCAATCTCATTGCCATTTGGAGAGACCAATCAGTGGTGAAGAGACTTCAGGTGGCTGAGACAAAGCAGCAATCTATGATGAAATGGTGTGAGAAATGGGTGCCTGAGGTTACTCCCAGGATTCTATGCAGTGCCGGGTGAAGGTTAAAGAACTCTGTCAGGCCTATCAAAAAGTCTGGGAAGCCAACCTGCAGTCAAGGAACAATGCCAGCCAACCCCTATTATCAACAGCTCCACATGCTTATGGGGATGTTGTGTCTTCCCAAACACAATTTTAGTTGTCCTCTTTCTTTGTTGTTTTTTTCGGTCATGGAAGAAGAAACTATGAAAGAAAGTAATTTGTTGCTAGATGGATACATCCAAAAGATGTAAATAAATTAATCAATCATTAGGTAAATAATTTGATTAATTATGTTCTGAGTTACCTGGGTGAAAATGATGAATAAATCTCATGCAGCAAGTAGAGCAATGCCTAGTGTAAATCTGTTGCGGGTGAGAATGAGACACAGAGTTTAAATGATACATCATTTTCTTCTGTGTGAGTTTTGTACATTCTCTCATGATAAGACTAATGCTGGTTTCTTTTACTGACTGACTAAGTCATCCTGCAGTGGTCAATTCTTTTGTAGGCAAAAGGGGATGTTTCTCATGGTCATATTGGCTTTTATATGCAACCATACACGCTTCTAAGCCTGGCCTATGAATTGTATTTCCAGACGAGCCTTGACATTGCCTTGTGAATTCAGACGACTTTACCAGTACAGTCTGTGTGTAAATGAACTCCAGCAGGCTTACATAAAACTATACAGTACTCTGTGAACTGGGCTTATAATGTCAAACAGTGATGTCATTGTATAGACAAGTACACATATAATAATGATTATGACAAATACGATCTTAGATGCTGCCTGGAAAACGCATATTCCAGGCCCAGTTTTAATATCAACTTTCATATTCTACATATGGAATATAAAAGCCAAGTTTTTGTCTATTTTGACTTCTAGATGAGTGAAATGAGGTCAGGAAATCTGTTAAAGTTTGTCTCATAAAAATGTTCTTAACCCAACCACCTTTTTTTAAAAATAGTTTCCTTTTGTTACCTGCACGTTTAAATAGATTGTTTCCCGATGGTTGTCTCTCTGAAGGAAAGCATTAACAGATTTCTGTAATTGATTATAGTTTAATGATACATAATGGCAAGTTCTGTTTTCCATTACTGGTGCCCTAGATGCTGAGCCATGACTCTGCCTTGATACTAGAAAGCGTACCAGTGTGCTGATGTGTATTGATTAAGTAACATTTTACCAACAGAACTGCCTTATGTTAACTAAAAACATATCTCCATGATTTTAATCATTCATACTGTATCTTTAGCTATATAGACTCTTAGACAATTACATCTGGGAATAAGCTGTCTCGGTTTTCTTCTTTCTAACTATTGTCTTTCAGATGTTAAGTTTCTTGTAGGCAATTAGTTGATGTGCTGAGATCACTGCTTAGCAAGGTGACCAATATTGTCTCAGGCTGTCTCTACACTACGAGATAAAATCAAGATATAATAAATTCAAATACTTAATCTCAATATTGTGAATTTGAATAAAGTGTCCACAAGTCATCTTGAAATTCGACCCACCTTTTCTCTGTGCTGAATCTCCATGTCCCCATTGCCCTGTGCAAGTTCGACAGCATAAACACTGCATTGTGGGTACCTATCCCACAGTGCCTTAGCACTGGCTGCTTGTGGATGTGGATCCTAAGATTCCAAGCACTATCCCAGAATTCACGACATCACTAACCCCAGGAAAAAAGAAATGGAGATAGCACCATTTCCTGCTGCAGCATTCCAGCACAAGCATGGATCCACGAACTCTAACTCATAGCTCAGATAGTTTTGGCAACCATAGCATCTCTCATGTAATTTGTCCTTCAATTCTAAAGCTCAGTGACACTTGACTATCCTCCTGGTAGTGGTCCTGCTGTTGCTGACGATGACGACAATGATGGTGGTTTGGAACAACAATTGTGCCAACTGCCATCCAAGAACTCAGAGATGGTGGCTGCCATGACTGCATTGCTGACAGTGGAGTGGTGGTTTTGAACTCAAGGGAGCAGCACACACTGGTGGGATCACACACTTTTAGAGTTCTGGGATGACCAGTTGTGGGTGCAGAACTTTTGCATGCACAAGTTCACCTTTATGGAACTTTGTGATGGGCTGACACCTGCTCTGAAGCCCAGAAACACCAAAATGAGGCAGGCTTCGCTGTGGAAGTTTGCAACCCCCAACAGTTACCAGTCAGTGGCAAATCAGTATGGGGTGGGCAGATCTACAGGGGGTCCGTGGTGATGGAGGTCCAGTGCAAAATGTCAGCAGCTCCTAAGCAAGACTGTGACCTAGGAGATGCACAGGCCACAGGGGATGGCTTTGCCACCCAGGGCTTTCCTAACTGTGCTAGGGCAATAGATGGCATGCACATCCCCATCATGGCCCCGGCCCACCTGGCCTTGGAGTATAATAATCTAAAGGCGCATTTCTCCATGGTCATGCAGGGGTTGGTAGATCACAAAGGTTGTTTTACTGACATCAAAGTTGGCTGGTCAGGGAGGGTTCACGACACGTGCATATTCCAAAATTCGGGACTGTACCAAAAGCTCTTGGATGAGACTTTTCCCTGGTTGGAAAAATTGAGATTGGCGACGCCCATTGTTATATTGGGCAACCCTGCTTGCACTCTGCTTCCCTGTCTGAGGAAACCTGACACAGGCACCCTGGACCCAAGCAAAGAAAACTTTAATCACAGACTGAGCAAATGCAGAATGATTGTGGAATGCACCTTTGGATATCTGAAAGTGGGGTTCAAATGTTTATTGACCCGTTTGGGTGTGTCTGAAGCTAATGTCCCACTGTTATTACAGCATGCACTATTTTGCACAAACATATGTGAATCAAGGCAGGAGACTTTCCCATCTACCTGGAATTCTGAAGCGGAGGCAATAGGCAGGGCTTACTCGCAGCCAACTACACTGCCATCTGCCAGTAGCCACGCTCAGTCTGCAGTAATAAGGGACACTTTAAAAAACAGCTTTATGACTGATCTGTAACACACATGCTACCTATGTATGTCTCTGCCATGCCAATATATCAAACTGTGCTGTAATGAATAAATGCTCTTCTTTGGTGGGAGGGGTTAAACTGCAGTAAATAGAATGTGCTCCGCCTTCAGTGCCCGCCCTCCCCCCCAACCCACTCATTTCCCTCAGCTGCACCTCTGCTGCAAACAAGGGAGTTCCACTGGCCAGTTGTGCCTTCAGCAGCACTCACCCTCCTCCCACCCACCTGGACAAGGAAGTTTCACTAGGCAGCTGTGCCTTCAGTGGCACTACCCCTCCCTCCACCCGCCCGTTTTGATTTCTGTTTCCACCCCCCCCCACAAACACACACATTCCTGCAGGACAAGAAATCACACTGAGCTCAAAGGAATGATTTTATTTTGGGAGTAGGAGAGGTTAAAGTGACTGGGAAAAGAAGCCTTGGTTATGCATCTCATGGTATTACCCTTGCTACTCATAGTATTCATTTTGAATTAGAGCAAAAGCAAATTACATGTAAAATGTGCACAACCATCCAGGAGTGAAGACTGCCTGGTGTCTGTTTAAAAAGTGATCTATCACTGCATATTGCTCGTTGTCTTCAACCAGCAGAACCTCTTAATTATCTCTTTACAACTTCGCACACCTAGTAATTCCCACCCAAATGTTGATGGTAACCTCAGGGCTGTGGAGAGATGAGATACCACCAATATATTATTATTTTAACAAAACATACTTCACTGGATCTGCTTCCATTGGTGAGACACACACCCTTGCTTTTGAGCTTACACAGAGCTCTTCTTCAGGTCTAGGAAAGTAATTCAAAGTGTCATGGAAATGCAAGATTTGAACAGACTCGTTGGCTTACTTATGTAGTTAACACATATTCCAAGTCATCATTAAAGTTGAAGTGGCTTGTTAATACTTCTTCAGTCACAGAGCAGACAGGAGGGAAGGGGAAAAGCAGCTGAGGCAGTTGTTAACAGGCAGCAGATTGTTATAATACACAATAAACCCCATATCTCTGTTCAGTTCATGATTTTTAGTATCTAGCGAAGTTGTGAATTTAGGCTCCCGGCCTAGCTTTGGAAAGTGTTGTGCAGTTTTCCTTTGAGGAGGAGGACTGATCTAACAGAGTGATAATGAGCCACTTCACAGTGACTGATCCCTCATGGGGGCTAGAAGTATTTTGTTGGTGAAACTGCTGAGAAACAGCATTTACACACACCAACTTTTAGCAACACAGTGGTGTCAAAAAAGCTTTGTTGCTAAAAGCTACATAATGTAGGCATAGCCATAGGCTTAATCCACACTAGAGTAGAAGGCCAATTTCTGATATGCAATTCTAGCTACTCCATTAGAATCAGAATCACCTTTCTTACCTAGTGTAGATCAGGACTCTTCAGACTTGTGCAGACATACTTAACACCACGCAACAGCATGAAGTACCAGGGTCAATGGCCAAGCCCGGAGAGATTAATTTTGCTGCGTCTTAACACACACGGCAAAATTGAACTCCAGAAGATCAACCACAGAGCAGTCGATCATCAGATAAGTATAGATTCACCCTTAGTTTCCCAGACCCAGAAAGGAGCTCACCAACAGAAGCTGGTCCCATAAAAGATATTACGTCACTCACATTATATCTCTCTACTACCCTGAGACTAACATTGCAGGCAGTGTTGTAGCTAAATACACTTCATGCCATTTACTACTAAATAACGATGAAGCGGGTCTTTGCCCATGGAAGCTTATGCTCCAAAATATCTGTTAGCTTATAAGGTGCCACAGGACTTCTTGTTGTTTTTGAAAATACGGACTAACTCGGCTACCTCTCTGATACTAAATAACGAGGATTTATTATAAAGAAGCTAAACTATAAGTATAAAATGGCCAAATGCTGATCTCCATTGGTTTGTAGCAGTGTATCATGAGAAATATCACGTGACATGGGATTCTTGGTTTCCTATTTTTTGTCCACTACCTTACTTTCTAAATTTGGTAAATGTGAAATAAGCCTCCTAGTCTTGTGTTAATTAAGTCCTGAGCCTGAAAGGTAAAGGCAATGGGAGAAGTAAAAGTTCAGCACAACTCGGAATCAGGCCCGAAGTAAATCCCTTCCCTTTTGCTTCTCTCTCTCTCTCTCTCTCTCTCTCTCTCTCTCTCTCCCCCCATCAGACTCCCCATTTTTTCATATTCGGAACAAAATTACTAGTGGTAAAAGATCTGGAAACTACGGTCTGTAGAGGAGAAAATAAATCACTGTCCTTCTAAAAAGCATCACAACTTACATCCAAGAGCATTCTCAACAAATTAAACAATACAATCTCAGGGGAGAAATTTTCAAAGGGTCTCAGGGGAGTTACTGAATGTCTAACTCCCCTTTTTGCTTTTGAAAATCTGTATCTCAATCAGTCAATATTATTGACACAATGGGATTATCTGTGTATTCACAGGATTGTGCAGAATTAGTGCCATGTATAAACAATGCTTAACACGTAACAAATGAGATGCTCAGACTCAAGCAATTTTTTTTAAATTCACATCTAATGCAGTAAGCCAAGAGATGCCAGGTTTGAGCTGCAAGCCTAGACAGGGCTCAGTCATTACAAGCCCTAGCACAAATTAAGCATAGGCCACATAGCCAGGCAAGATTAGACCCTAGCCTCCAAAGCACTATACAAATACTTAGAAAGACATGACCCTTGGGTTAGGACACTATATGCCTGAACTGGAAGCAGAGTTTTCCATGTTGGAAAATATCACGTGTGTTCCAAGAATGATTAGCCAACAGCCAGCTCTCATACTTGCTGATTTACACAGAAATGTTCACTAATACCTTTAATATGCACATTTGGGGACTTAGGCACTTATACCACTGATGTGATATGCAGGCGGATGTAAGTGAGACAGATTCCAAATATTTTTTTAATATTGAGTTGAACATTTTGTAGAACTGTAGCTACATGCCTTCTATTTTACATTTTATTTTTCAAATCAAATTAATTTTATAGTAATGTTGTTTCCATTTTTTTGTTAGAATTTTGTGAGGCACCTGACCATGATGAAATTTTCAATTTATCTGTCAATAGATATGAGCACAACTTTAGTTACTTGAAATATCAGGCAGTACTAAGCCATAAATTTTACAGTGTGGGTCAAAATAATTTCCATGATAAACTCCACATTCTTGGAAGTCTGCCATGAGCCCTCCTGCTTCCCAACCAGGTCCAGCCATCCTGTCACAAAGACGGCAACACTTTCCTTTCAGATGAGGGTAAAGGAGGAAAGTTGGCTCCTTCCTGAATAAGATGGAGGAGCCCCAACTCCTCCTCCTTCAGGTCATATGCTTTCATTTATATCCTCTTCTAATCCATTTTATCCCCTGACCTGGTCCAGGTACTTCCTGATCTTCCTAACACTGACCAGAAAAAATTTCCCCTTCTTTCTACTCTGCTACCAGATGCAGAGGGTGCCTTTAATACCCCACCCCACTTTTGTTTTGAATAGGCCAGCCATACAAGGACCGGATCCAGCACATAATGTTGGAGTGAGTGCATTCTTTTGAGTGTATCATGTAAATCAATTATATGTGGTATTTATCTGCAATGCCTAAGGGCCTGATCCTAAAAATGCTCTTAAACCAGGGAATTAGTCCTAATAGGACAACTCACAACAGTAAGTACCATGAAAGAGCAGTAAAGGTTTACAGCATTAGGTTCTAAACACTTGAGTCCAAGTGCAAAAGATTATCTCATCTGTGGAAGCACTGGCACATCCAAAAATCAGCCTATTACTTTCAAATGCATTATTATTACATTACACATGCCTATAAATATGCATACATAATTGTTCATACTGTCACTCATTCCAAACCTTGCAAGTCATTAGCCTAGATGGATGAATACTATTTTTAAATCTAACATTTCTGCAAATTCACCACAGAATGATCATACCTTGAACATTTCATTTTAAAAATACAAGGAATATGACAGCCTTTAATTGTACACCATAAGCATTATCATGGCCTTTTACACTTTTATATTAGCACCCACTGCTCCAGTTAGGATCACAGTTCATTTTCATCAGTTCTGAATAATGTTAGCAATGTTAAAAGTCACCAATATATATTCCATAAGAAGCTTTCATTTATCTCAGAAGTATGCAAATGTATTTTCAGATTCAGAAAAAATGTTAATCTCCCCAAGACACTGAATTCAGTCAAATCTTTTATTTTATTAACTGTCTCAGCGCAACTGATGAAATTATGCATGTAAATAAAGGGTGAGACAAAATAACCTACCTGATCCCAGAAAATTTCCAAACAATGACCAATAACGGGTTTAATTAATTTCAGTACAAAAATGGGCTCATTCTGTCTCAAGGAAATGAAGTTCAACATGCAGACAATGGAATTAGAAAAAAAACACAAATCTAAACCAAGCTGTATCTTAAATTTGAAATAATCAGCACAGTGTTTTAATTGTGCAATTACATGAGATTCAAATGCAAAAAACCAACAAACATCCCAAATGTGAGAGGATGTATATAGCAGTTGCTCACCCATTAGCTTCCTCTAAATTATGGCAAGAAAAATCATTAGTATGTGCAATACTGCAGAAGTTTTTCTTCTATGATCTTCCTAAACATATTCACTTTTACATCACACCACTCAGAGATTGTAATTTACCAGCACAGTGAATTACTTGGTAACTACTAACTTTCCTGCTTTCCATACATTCACTAAATCTGTATCTGCAATTTTATTTTGCCTTGAAAATTATAGTTGTATAGCAAAGACTATATTGGCATAAATTATGTCAAATGGGATACGTCTACACTAGCCCAAAACTTCAAAATGGCTGTGCAAATGGCCATTTCGAAGTTTATTAATGAAGAACTGAAATACATATTCAACGCCTCATTAGGATGCCAGCAGCCATGGCATTTTGAAATTGATGTGGCCTGCCCCCGCACAGCTCGTCCAGACGGGGCTCCTTTTCGACAGGACCCCAGCAACTTCTAAATCCCCTTATTCCTATCTGCTGTTCGTAAGGGGATTTCGAAACTGCTGGGGTCCTTTCAAAAAGGGTCCCCATCAGGACAAGCTGCATCAATTTCGAAGTGCTGCAGCTGCCGGCATTCTAGTGAGGCACTGAATATGTATTTCAGCACTTCATTAGTAAAGTTTTGGGCTAATGTAGACATGGCCACGGGTGTGAATAAACCACCCCTCAGCAATTTAAGTTAGATCAAAAAGAGCACTCCTGCGCACAGTGCTATGTCGATGGCATAACTTCTGCCATTTGTGGAGATGGTTTTATTATGCTGATGAGAGAACTCTTTCCCATTAGCATAAAACATCTTCAACAGATGCCCACCAGCACCTTGGCTGCATCAGTACAGCTGAACCTCTGCAGCACTGTATACCCTATCAGCATGAAAAACAGTCTTGTATTAAATGTAATCATGAAGCAACTCCAAAAAGGATTTAAAAGGAGAATCAGAGATGGGAACGTAAAGAGGTTGTGGAATCTCCATCACTGGAAACGTTTAAGGACAGACGAGATAAACACCTGTCAGGAATTGTCTAGATAATATTTAGTCTTGCCACGAGTGCAGGGGACTGGATTAACTATGCTCTTGAGGACCCTTCCAATTCTATGATTCTCTGATTTTATGGCCCATCTTTTATTTCTCGCATGTATAGTTTATTGGACCTAAAAATAATAGAAGAGAGGGGGCAGGGACCAAAACATGCCTGGGATCTATTATCAGATTGCTTGTTATGGGCTACCTGCTTGAGAATCATAATTGCATAGGGTAGTATTCTGAAATGCTTTATTTTTCAGGCAGGTGTAAGCCAATAAAAGTTTAATTTTCTATGAAAAGCAGGAAACAGCAAACTCAGCAAAATCTGGTACCAAGCTGCACAACTATTCCTGCTTATGAGCTCTTTCACACAAAGTAAGCAGTATAGTTTTAAGGTAACAGCATGCACATGGTTCAAAATGTATTACTCTCCTGAAAGACACACATCATATATGAATGAATTGCTCCACTAAATTACATTATTCCTCTGAGGGAAAACACAAAACAACATTATATGCTGTGACTACAGAGAAGTGAAACAAAGGCACAGAAGTTTGCAAGAGCTTATTAAGGATTATTAATTTATTTATTTTGCTGGAATGAAGCTGAACACCAATCAAACTTGTAGGTTACACTTACACCACCTACTCCTTAAGTACCTGAATGTATTGTACTCGCAACATATATCAAAATTCAAAAATATGAAGAGATACTTTAAACAGATCAAATTTAAATATATCTGACTGACTGGCACCTGAGAGAGCCCATGGAGCAGGCAGAAACGTCGTGGGGAGGTCTGACTTTCACAATAGAATGTTACGTACCTTCTTTATAGAAGATTTAACAAATAAGAATATATCATTCTCAGTATAGCACTACCAGCTCATATGGTCCCATATGTCTATGGATAAGGACAGCTAAGGTTTTGTATCAAGATCAGAGGCCCCTCAAAATGTCCAGACCAGCATTTTTGTCAACAGATCTCTATGGAATCTGAACGCTCCACGAGTTTTGTCAACAAAATGGCCATTTTGCCAACAAAACCCCTTAGTCTAGACATGGCCTCTTTTTCTCTAGCTCTCTATTTCTTTACTATTGTCAACCACAGCTCTGCTATGATCACAAATTGGTCCTATTGTAATCACCTCATATGTGAACATCTTCTCTAGTGTACCTTCCCTGCTTGCTTTGAAAATCAGCACAATTACATTTTCTGACATATGACTTTTTCAGTCTTGGTATGTTTCCCAGGAATACTCCAGTGGCTTTATCACCTCTTCCACTCACATTGTCATCTTTGTTTCCTGAATCCATTTTTTTCCATCACAGTTGTTAAGGCTCTGGGTTTCTTCTTGTGTGTGGTGGGTTTTCCTTTTGATTCTGTATTTGTAGGTTGCCAACTGTGAACCTCTATGGGCTTTCCTAATTGTCAGAGAATTTCATTCACTATCTCTTATATGGTCTTCTGATTTGGAGTCAGACCCTCATGTCACCAATTTGTCATCCTGTGATGTGCATGAGGGAATTTATTTGGTACCCACCTGTTACTTACAAGGCCTTGTGCAACACAAAGCAGCTGAAAATGGAGCCCTGGGGTGAGAGGAAATGCCAGGTTAAGCATGGACTTGTCTGTGTTGTTGGAATGAACTTAAGTCTGTGAATCTGCTTTGTTTTAAACTGGTCCTGGTATAAGACTTGTCCCAGACAGGGGGACTGTTAACCAAAGGAAGCCTCTGAATTAAGACGCCCAAACAACACAGACAGGGTGCCTGGCAAAGGGACCTCCAGTTAAGAGGAGGTGCACACAATAAGCAGTAGACCTGTTACATACAGCATTATCCTGGTATCTCAACAATGCCAGCTGGTTCGTATACACATGCATTCATCTGACCTGTAATAAATTATATAATTTTTCAAAGCACCTCTTTCAAGACAGGATTTTGTGTTGCCACGTCTCACAATTTTATCTAGAGTCTAACAACAACAATTGGTGTTTTATTAATTGATGTTTGACTTCTGGAGTAATGTGAACATATAAGAATCTCAGCTTGTATGCGTTAAAGTAAATTTTGCATCCTTATGGCTGTGGAGGAACACCATGAAAAATATGACCTAAGTACACCCTTGAGGTTCAAACACCCAAAGGCAAATATATAAATATTTATTTTAAATCTCATGATTATTTTGCAACTGACTCATGATACGTTAATGTTTGAGAATGGCAATACTACAAAACTTCCCAAGGCAACTTTCCAGGAGAAAAATACAGAAGACAGGCCCTCAGGAGGTATGGCCAGCACTCACAGCAAGGGACACAATGAAAACAGGAGGAAGCATTACAAGATGACTGAATTAATTGCCGTATGCGACAATTGAGTCTATAAACAATCCCATGTGTTAGTATTTCTGCAGATAATTTACAGTAAATATTACCAGGCAATTGCCCTAGATTTGCATTAGATATAACTAAATCTTCATTTATAATTAAATGTATTGGCTCACTACAAAGTACATTTGACAGGAACAAAAATCAAAAGATAATTGAATACGTCCTCTGTCATGTATCAATGATAAGTTAGAGAATTACTGGAACATCAATCCATCATTTGTGTTATCTATCATAAACATGTAGCTCTCCCCTTTCACCCCCTCCCCCATAATTATTCCTCTGTCTCTCTCTCTCTCACACACACACACACACACACACACACACACACCTCTCCACAATGCAAAAAGCTGAATTCTGAGCCCGATTCTCTGCAGGCACCAGAAATTGCCCACTGATGATCATGAACAAACTAGGAGAGGGGTCCTGTAGGCATTCTGTAGTTCCAAGAGGACATGGTCTCTTGTATAGAAGGTGTATTCTGCCACACAGCTGGCAGAGGATACAGAACATACTACATACACTAACAGTGAGTTTATCTTACCCATTTTCAAAACAGAATAAAACTATTTCTGGCAGTACATTGTAGTTGTAACCTTATGCTGATGGGACAGCACTTGAACCAAGCGTGCAGAAAGTGCTGCTCCATGGGTGTCCCCCCTCAGAATGAGCAAAACTGCATGGAAGTCAAGAACAATAATAAGAATGACAGAGCACTGGTTGCTGTGTTTGTGATGAATACTGCACTGCACCCCTGCTGTGAGACAACGAGTTGAAATATTTGTATTACTGTATCGCACTATAAAATTATTTTTATAATTTTTCTGAAAGGGAAATGATGAATATTAATATAAATATTCTCCAATACAGAAGCCCTCTCAGGCATGCACTGTGAATGTGACGCAGGGATTTCACTCTGAAGGTTATTTTCATGTTGAACAACTTCAGAGGATTTTCAGTTAGTAGCAGTTGGAAATTCACTGCTTGCTTGATAGCTCAGCGATCATTTATTTTTTTTCATTCCTCTTCACAGACCCAAGAAAGCAAGCAGGAAATAGGGAATATGTTCAGGGATTGATAGGTTTGCTCTTCAGAGCTTCAGTCTGGATGTCAGTTTGCTGCAGCTCTAATACAAAAGCAGCAATAAGTCAAACTAAGAAGCCCCGAGCTTGAAGTCAACAGTAATTTTAACTAAAATTAACAATTGCAAACTTTGATCTTTTGTTAAGAGTAAGGCAGGTCTGTGAAACAGTTTTACAAAAAAATACAAGAGTCATATTTTTCTTGACATTGCAATCATTTAAGATGGCACCAAGGATGTGTATTATGCTTTAATGACTCAAGATACAGACAGCTCATTATCTGGGGAAACAGAAATGCAGCCTTTATTGTTACTTCTATTTTATCTTCACTACCCTTTAAGAGTAAATGCCTTCTTTAAAAAATTGTCATTGTAGAGTTTGACATTTATTGTGTCTCACTCATTCTTTTTCGCTTTTGCTCAATATTTAAATAAGGCCTACTAACCCAGAATTTTCATTATTGATGGATGCAGACCATAGTTAACTCTTCTGCCTCCTCACGGTGTGACTAAGCACGTAAGCTGAACGTGTGTGAACGCTACTGAAGGTTAACAATGCAATGCACACAGAGAGCAATCTAGTCTGCAGAATCTTTTCAGTGGCTTTGGATGTGGAGTGCAGGCATTTAGAAAAATACTTTTTTGATCCGTAGAATAAGCAGAACAGCTGGCCAGGAATCAGTGACATACAATGAACACCAGACTCCACTGCACTGCTTGTAGAACCAATTTTTCAGAAAGGAATTTAAATAGTTTAACCTGCAAAATGGTGAGTACTTGCAACTCCTGTGCAAATTGTAGACAATCAGGATGTCTCAAGATCAGTGTTTAATGTTGTGGGCTTATTACTAACAGCTTATAAAATATTAACAATAATGGATTATAAAATCTAGTCACTAAGTGCATCATTTCAAAATTACTAACATAATGAATGTGTACATAGACTTTTCCAAGTACACTAATATCAAAATAATGTACATGATTTTAATAAGTATTTCAAAGATAGTGTTCTGTAGCTACCCCAATTATCTTTCATCCTATTCTCAAGTAACTTATCGAAGCTGCTACGGTCTATTACATTAAATGATAATTAAATACCTTAAAATGCAATATAAATACATCAATAAAAATATCATTACAAATTTTTTATGGAGGGCTATGCAATACCATGCCTTCCCTCAGCAATTCACAGCCAGGAAAGAAAACCTCCAGGACAGAGACAACCAGAAAGAATCAAGCCAGCAGAAGCAGATGCTGCAGGGACCTGCAGAACCTTTAGATACCAGTATCATCATCAGTCTAAAATTAGACTATTTACTCAAAACCCCTTCTGGTGACTCCCACACAAATCACTTCACTCTTAGGGCTTGGTTACACTACAGATGTTACGGCCCCACAGCTATGGTATTACAGCAACATACTATAGACTCCTGCTATGACAACAGAACAGTTTTTGCCAGTTCTGTAGTTAATCTATACCCTCAAGACTAACTAAATGGACATAAGAATTCTTCTGGTCTATGTCTACCCTAGCCGCTTCCCTTTTGAAAGGGGGATGCTAATGAGACACTTCGGGATATACTGATAAGGTGCTGCAATGACTATGTAGTGCCTCATTAGGGTAATGGCAGCCATGGCACTTCCAAAGTGCTACTTTCAAATGTGTGCAGCTCGTCTACACCAAATCGGAATAAGGGGATTTCAAAGCGTGCAGGGTCCTTTAGAAAAGGACTCCGTGTAGACGAGCCATGCACGTTTGAAAGCAGCACTTTTGAAGTGCTGTGGCCGCTATTATGCTAATGAGGCTGATCTAAGTTCTAGGTGCAGGTCACACTGTGTGCCTTCCCCTTTCCATTCCTTCCTCTCCTCCCCACCACTTGTGTTCCCTGCAAGGGCAGCACTTGGGCATCCACCCAGGAGAGATTCAAGTGCCACCCAGCTAATTAACACAGCCCCTCACAGTGAGCATCATGTGTTTCCATTGGTGGTACATATCCATGCATGTCTTGGAGCACATAAGAAATTTTATTCTGCACATGGATGGAAAGAATTGGAGGGAACTTTGTAGTAGCAGATCTCCTCATAAAAAAAACCTCACTGTTAAAAAAAATTCATTGAATTAACTTGATTCTTGGAAACCATCACTTTGTTCACGCTGCTCGGGTGCTCTCTCTCGTTTGTCCTTTTTTTTTTTTTTTTTTTTTAAAGAATATAAACTCTTGGGGGGGTGAATAGAAACTCTGTCTTACTCTCTATTTGTAAAGTACTAAACAACAGGCCCTATAGGGTCCCAATCTCAGATACAGTCACTGGACACTAGTGTAGCACAGAAGTTCTAATAATAAATTAGTTACATATTTATTTTAAATAAATATAGACTTCAGCAAAGCATGAACATTAATTTTGTTCTCTAATGCAGGCTAAATAGTAGAAAACTCCATTTTGTCTATTTTTAATAACAATGCCAGGGAGCTATGAGAAATGCATTTGGTGGTATCAGTCCCGGTCCTCATGGATAAGCATTCACATCACAAATTGATACCTTATTGGCAGCCTCAGCAGAGAAATGGAGAACTGAATGGGCCACTGGGACTAAACTATCCTCTCTCCTCTTCCAAATGGAGGCTCCGTGTTAAGGCAGTTTGTAAAGAAGCTTGTACTTCCACTCCAGTGCTATGGAACAGGCACTTTTCATAAAAGAAACTCCCAAAGGAGCTGGAGATTGGAGGAGGGGGATCAATTGTAGTTCCACAAACATTTCTTCATACCATACTATAAGTTTTAAATCCTACACATGAGTGGGAAAAGTATTATTTTGGCTTAGAACTTGACATCCAGATTTTAGAAGTTCATCTCCCTGCAACTTGCTTCAACTATAGCTCTTGGTTCACATTTCTGTAGAAACAAGGAACTTTTCAAGGCCAAATGCAGCCAGTTAAAGCTTTAAAATCAGCTACGCCTCAGGTAGAACACTGTCATTAATCAAACATGCAGTATATGATGCTTGAGAGTTAGACAATCATATCAGCTGGTTTGATTTGTTTCTGTCAAATAATGGGAAGTTTTATTTGTCTTTTACTGCAGATTTTTTTTGTTGTTGTTAAGCTTGACAGATTCAATGTCAGAGATAAGATCTGAATGTTTAGATCATTATAATATACTAGAGTATATTGATTAGAATTCTTACATGATAACTAAGGATACAACCAATAAAGCTATTACAAATAAAACACAAAGAACTGAAACTGACCCAAATGAAGAATGGAATTTCAGTATGACAAGAGAATTCCAGAGATATAACAAAAGACGAACCCTTCCAGCTGTGATATTCTTAACTTGGTATTTTGCCGCAGACAATAAAAATATTAATATGATTTTATTTTTCCTTTGCATCACTTTTACGTGATAGAAAATTGTCTGTACTTTGATGAGAGTATAGACGATCGATTCTGGACCCATAGATAATATGAACACAGTCTCCTTGCTTCTGCATTTTCAAGAACAGTGGGGATCAGTTAAAGGGCTTAGACTGCTGCTTGTATTGTGCACATCTCACTTTTAAACTCTTTTCACACTGTCTCCCATTCTCACGGCAAGGCATCAGAAGTTTTGCAAATTCCTCCTCCACAGGATAATTACTGCATGACTTCTCCCCCCTTTAACTTGAATGAATACTATCAAATCATTCTGGAAATTATTTTTATATTGAGCAGATGGCGGCATGAGATTTTTGATAAACAACAATCACCTCCCAGAAAGGGTTACAGAGGGTTCACTGAAACCAAGATTAACAATTGATTAGTTCTAATGGACCATGGCAGTAATAACCAGCAGAGCCCTACACAGACATTTGATTGTCCTGTTAATGCTGCTGACACAAATGGTTTTTAACTGGCTTCTTAAAGGTGTTAATGTCTTCAAAGCCTCAACAAATGAAGGACTTCATCAAAGTGAGAACCATCCTCAGTGAAGAGGCATTTACCATACACGTTTAAAACACCCTTCCATAAATGCGCTCCTTATTTAGACTGTAGATCCAATTTCTTTGAGGCATCAAGTTCAGAAAACGAAATACAGTAGGCCTTCCAAAGGCTGGAATGCAACAGATTTCTGAGCCATCTAAATCCAGACAGCTAATAAAATTGTAAAATAATCAGTATTCCAATTTCAAAACAAAAAAGCAGTAAAGTAGCACTTTAAAAACTAACAAAATAATTTATTAGGTGAGCTTTCATGGGACAGACTCACTTCTTCAGACCATAGCCATACCAGAACAGACTCAATATTTAAGGCATAGAGAACCAAAAATAGTAAATCAAGGTGAGCAAATCAGAGAGTAGAGGGGCAGGGGTTGGCGGGGGAGTCAAGAATTAGATTAAGCCAAGCATTTAATTAATCTAATTCTTGACTCCCCTCCACCCCCGCCCCTCTACTCTCTGATTTGCTAACCTTGTTTTTGACAGTGCGAGCAGAATCGCGGGCAATAAACCCCCCGCTGACCCCGCACCAGCAGTCCGTCCGGATCCCCACAGGGCCTTAGACGAGGGCAAAGGAGAGACGACAGAAGCCCGCCGACTGGCAAAAGGCCGCTCCGCTTCTCAGCGGGCCAACCCCACCCACCTCCGGCAGGGGGCCTAGCGCCCAGTGTTGTGCAAGAGGAGAGAGGCTGGGGAGAAGCTAATCCCCGGTAGGTCGGGAGCTGGCTCGTTTGTTAGAGGCAAGGGTGAGACAAGGAGAGGAAGGTTGAATAAAATGGTGATTATATTTATTAACAAAAAACAGTAACTTACAAACAAACAACAACACAGTTTGCAAACTAAACTTATAGAACTATATAATAACTTATTTACCTCTAATTATATTTTAAACACTTACACTAAACACCAACAAGGGTTCCATGGAGGGAGTCTATATGGGACTTTCCTTGTAAAACACAAGGATAAAAAGACTTAGTGAGCTTTTTCTTTTTCTCCGAGCTACAGGGGAATAAATTAGTGTTTTACCCCTATATACTCTGGGTGACTAGTTGTGTCACCCTATTGGATACCCCGAGGACCAGCCTATCAAGGTTCCCTCCCAACTGTTTTTTCCAGTGGGGCTTGGAGAGAAGGGGAGAAAAGAGAGAAAAAAGAGGGTTAGAGAGAGAGTATAACAATGAACAATTAACTAACAAAGTTTCTAACTAGCGGCTTATTAACCAATTGTGCAGCTCCAATTAAATGGTTTTAGCCCCGAGTTATAGCTTTCATTTGGTTTTGAGCTACAGTTTGGTAAGTATTCCTGCACAGCCCGAATCAAGCTTCGAAGTTAGTATTTCAGGGCGTGGAGGGGGTTTACGTGTTTGGTTAGTCTTGTCCAGTGGTCCAGTCCAGTGTGATGGTCACGTCCGGTGAAGAAGGATCTAGGCGTTGGCAGCGAGAGCGTTGGTGCTGCGAGGGTGGCAGACTTTAAGCTTCAATTGGAGTGGACGCAGTACCCCACCCTAGGGGTGAGGCCAGTTCAACCCACTCCAAATCCGCTTTAGATCCGCTTGTTGGCGGCGAGATTGGGGGTGCCGCAGTGATTTTGGCAGGCTCTGGGTACTAAGGAGTGAGAGCGCAGTACCCCACCCTAAGGGTGAGGCCAGTTCACCCCTCACCCAATTTACCTCAGAGCGAACTGCCTTAGCTCTTTTAGTGTGTGTGTGTGTGTGTTTCAGCTAGTGCCTCAGCAGGGCGGATGCGAAATTGCTTTAGGAGATCTTCAGGGAGGCAGGAGCTCTTCAAAAAGGCAGGAGCTCTTCGAAAAGTCTTCTCTCAGTGCCAGCTCTGCACCAAGCGCCAAGTGCCGGTATCGAATGCCCCAAGCGCTGTGGGGCGCTGCCTTATATTCCCTGATCTCATGCATTATTTATGAGTTTATTTACATATGGGCGTTCTGAAGGGCCTGTTTTCAAACAGGTCCTTCTCCAGAAGCTGCCTCACCTTTGTCCAATGAGGAGCCTGGATTTCAAATCCATGATTTTGAAATGTCTGTGAGTTCAGGTTACCGGTAAAACCAACTGACACAGAGTGACCGTTACAGGGGCTGCTAACTGGCAGCCTATGTACCTTTTAGAGTCTACCTGCCCCTGTAATGATATTAAGGGCTCAAGGCTTGTTTTCCCTGGCCCACGGGGACGATTATGCCCGAGGGATGAAAAATCCCTGACAGTTTTTTTTTTTTCTGATTTGTCAACCTTGGATTACTATTTTTGGTTCTCTACGACTTAAATATTGAGTCTGTTCTGGTATGGCTATGGTCTGAAGAAGTGGGTCTCTCCCACAAAAGCTCACCTAATAAGTTATTTTGTTCGTCTTTAAAGTGCTACTTTACTGCTTTTTTGTTTTGATTGTATATAGACTAGCACGGCTTTCTCTCTGTTACTACTCTAATTTCAGTACTTTATCTTAATTTCAAAGCTTTGTAGACCTCCTCCCTTACCCTTAACTCTGAATAGGTTTCTCTTGGCATTCACTTCCTATGACAAATTTAATGCCTTATTTCACAGTGAATTAATTATTTCACACCAGATTTTTATTATGAAAAAATACTTTGTTATGAGTATAAAGTAACCATGCAAGTTTGGAAAACAGAACTTATTGAGACAATTCTAAGCATGGAGAAATCTGTAGTCCTCCTCCTTTTCCCTTCATGTTTACTGCTCAACATTAAGACAGACTCTTGATAGATACTCACAGAAAATGTTAGAAGACCGTCTACACAGTGAAAACAAACTAAAAATACATTGCCTACTATGACATTGAGTGGAGCTAGGAACAGAAATTCATCACAAACAGGAAAACATGTACTAATTTAAATATTGATGTAAAATACATATATTATACTACCTTCTCTTATTACATTGCCTGAGGGATTTCTATGCTGACATGCTTTGCCTTTTCTTATTTTTTATCTCATTCCCAATGTTTCTCTCATTTTCTCTCTTTCCTCTCTTTCTGACGCCAGTACACTGAAAAAGGCACCATTCTGCTACAAGGATGTCTTGTCTGATACGCATAAGTCTTCTGTGTACAAAAGCCTTTTCTACACTCGTCATTGTTCCATACACAAACCATTCACATAGCCCAGTGCCACTCTAATCCCATCCCCATACATTTCCACCCCATTTTCAAATTCATCTCTCCAAACAGCATCTCCTTCCTATGACATTGCAGCTATGAAGCATGCTGCTAATTAATGCATTTAAAATTATCTCGACTCAAGGAGTTATGGAGTAAATTTAAATGAATCTCTAACAGGTTACAATTCACTTGCCAGGTCTCTCAACCTACAAACAATGAGTGCTTAACTTGTCAATATACTGAGACAATCTCCATTAATTCCATTTCTGTAATAAGCATCCCACTATTACTCATTTGGTTGGCTTTCCACAGCAGTCCTTGGAGTAAAAACACAAAGACTTTATATATTCTGATGATAATTTTTTATGAAAAAAATTACTAATTACCTGTAAATCAGCATCAAATTCATGTTTCAAGTGAGCATCCTCTGCAGCTTCAACAAGACGCTAAAGAAAAGGAGAAAACAATAAGTACCTTGCTGGCATGAACTGATATCTTTTAAATCCCCATGGTTCTTCCAGAATTATTAAAAAACAATTATTAGCAAGTTGGATAATTCATTGTCACCATGTACAATGGTGCTTGGCTTCACTGATATTGAAAGACCTGGGGTCAGATTCTTTAAAGAGTTTAAGACCAGATATTTCAAGTGCTCATTACCAGCCATTCAAACCTGATTTCTGCAAGTGTGTAGCATCCAGGAGCTCCTTGCATGATTTTCAACATAATGTACCCTGTGACAGCTTTGTCATTTGAAAAAACAAATATTCTGGAATCATGATGGATCCCTGAAGGTAAAGCCGTCTACATTCAGGGATAGAGAAACAATCCAAATACTTAGACTGAAGCAACCAGTTCTGGAGAAATTCCTGCAAGTGTAAATCTAGATGCAGCAGAACCTCTGAGTTACAAATACCTTGCTAATGGAAGCTGTTCATAACTCCAAAATGTTCAAAAGTTGACAGCTGAATATTGACTTAATACAACTTTCAAACTTTACTATACAGAAGAAAAATGCTGCTTATGACCACCTTAATTTAAGCAAGCACAAAAACAGTTTCCTTACTTTAAATTACTAAAAAGAAAAAGCATTAAGAAAGATTTATTAAACACTTTACAACACCATCTTAGGTTCTTTTTTTTTAAAAAAAAAGTCAATTATTGTTTCCACTGTTGCCAGCTTGCATATTTCTGGCTCCAAATCAGGTGAGCGGTTTACTGGTCAGTTTTTAAAGCTGATGTTTGTAACTCAGTGATTCTACAGTACTATATGGAGTTTGATATCTATTATAATTTTATTAAAAACAACCGTGACATTAATGGGGGCTATTTCAATCTACAAATAAAGTTAATTAAAAATCTTTTTTGTATATATTATAGAAATACCACAGAATTGATATGTATTGGGATGGGCAAACCTCTAAAAATTACATATGCATGTTTTAAAATTTATTGCTCACAGTCTGCTCTATCACAGTTGCAATGAGCTAAAATCATTTTAAATTTGTGAGCCTTCTTTTATCAAAGAAAGAAAAATATTGTGAGCATAACAAACGGCTTAACGACAAATTCAAGTAAGAGTGTACTCCCAACCCTCCTTTTTGAAACCAAAACTGGATTATAAAATGGTTGTTTGGAAGCTTCCTTTTGAGTGTTCAGTACAGAAGACCATGACTTTGATGGGTATTTTTAATTAAAAACAAAGGCACTGGAGCTGAAGAGGGGTCAGGATCCTTTATGCAAGTGAATTTTGGGACAAAGGGCAGACATCGAATTTTTTTCTCCCTTCCGCACTGATGCATTTACCAATCCATTGGAACAGAAATTATTCTAGTATATCATGAGGAACTCAGTCCTTGAAACACACTACCTAGTGGCTATAAAACCGTAATTTGTAGGTTTTTATATAGTTTGTATTGACCCCAATGTTCCTAAATTACATTTTTTCTCTTCAGTGAAAATCAAGATCTTTCTCCATAGATGAGAAATTACTTAGCTCATGCTTCTGTAGTAACAGCGGATAATCTTCTAAATAGGAAGGCACCAAAATAAAGGGTGTTGGTTTGTACCTCTGATAGATAAAAATATAACCCATGGTGTATATGCTTCCCCCACCAACCATGTTCCTACACACTAAGGCTGTGTTTACACTACAGCACTCTGTTGACAGAAGTCACTGTCGGGAGAGATTTCTTTACAAAACTTCTGTTGACAGATTGCAGCCACAAACAAAAGCCAATCAGAAAAGCACTTGGCTATGTTGACAGAGCAACCAGACTTCCCCACTACTCTCTCGACAAAACAGACACCCAGAAGCACAGCAGACAGGGCTGCCCATTGTTCTGGATTTCCTGTCTGAGTGTCCACACAGTGTCCACACAGCTTTTTCTTGACAGAATCCATCAACAGCAGCATTATGCCTCATGGCTGAGAGACAGAACGCTGCTGGCAGAAGTGCTGTGTATTGCTGACAAACTGTCGAGAAAAAGCATTTTTTGTGTGGACATTTCACCAGTTTTGTTGACAAAACCAAGGTTTTGTCAGCAAAACTTGCTCTTGTAACCATAGCCATAGGCTACGTCTACACTATGAGATAAATTCAAATTTATTAATATAATTTTTATAACGCTGGATTTAACAAATTCAATTTGACTATCCTCACCCCCCCACGTACTCCTCACATAGTCAACTTATTGGTGTCACACAATTGGCAAACATCAACTGCTGCAGCAATGCATTGTGGGAACCTATCCCACGGTTCTCTCATCCCTGTAGCATTCTGGTTATTTCTGCTGGTATTTGACATCATCTTCCAACATTGAATTGCCCTCACTCCCTTCCTATGGTAAGCAAACATCCAGTTTTCCAGGTGGAAGAAAGGAAAACTAGTGCATCAAAAAAGATCACAATGCACAGAAATCTCTTTCTTCTGTAACTGAATTGTTTTTTAAAACTGTAAAAAAATCAGCAAGTGTCTGCCTTCTCCACTGGCCCTCCACTGACTGTTACCCCTCCCTTCATTACATCTGATCACTGAAAATAATACAGGGACAGAGAAAATCATGAAGAAATACTAGATAGTAAAGATGTGGAAAAAAGAGATTCGGTGAGGGAAGCTATTTGGCTTCCCAGTACATTATACAGCTTCTGTGCACAGTCTGTATTCTCCACTAGCCCTCCACCCACTAATCCCTACATGAATGGGGTCCAAAATTAGAAGAAAGAGGATAGAAAAGGCTAGGAAAAAAGAATTTTGGCTTCCCTCTTCACTACACAGACATTGCCAACACGGGGGATGGGGCTCACCAAATTTCACTGCCATTGTGGAGTACTTTGGTATTTAGGAGGTTGAATGGCCAGTTGACATAGTCCCTGAATACCTTTTTTGCTGGGGGTGCAGGGTCCAGGGCATGAGGGCCACTTCATTTGTTTCCCCTGGGCGGCATCCAGGCCCTGCAGTTCATAGACACCAGGGAAGACTTCTCCCCAGCAACAGCTATCCCCCGGGTCCTTGCTGGGGTGGGGTGGGGGTTTCAGAGGGAGCCAGTTGAGGTAGTCCCTGAGGGCTCTTTAAGCCCCTGAAATTCATAGCCACCAGGGAGACTTCTCCGTGGGGGCTACAAGCCCCTGAAAATCTTTCCTGCTATTGGAGCCCTCACTGTGCGCTAGCCAGAACATGGTGCTGTCTGGCAGCCTGGTCAGCACTGAACAGCAGGCACATCCTTTTATTGGGTCGGGGGCTAGCCACATGATGCGGTTGAGCATGGGAAAGACCCTGACTGTGTGGGCCTTTGGGGGAGGGGAAGGGGCATGCACAAGTATAAACCACTGAGAAGCAGTTTCTCGGCCTCTTCTACAAGCACAATGCCCATAACAGCCTTGCTGCCACGTGGTGTGGTGGGGCAGAGGCTAGCGCCAGGCAGCACAGAAAAAACAACAGCAAGTGCTCAGATAGCAGTGGGTGAGACAGAACCACAAGCTCAGTGTTGGGGCTATTTGTAATGGGTAGATGTGGTCACAATGCTGATAGCATTCAAACATGACCCCCACTGCCATGTGCTTCCTGATCCTGAATTGAAATTCATGGTCTTCCTGTTACCTAATTCCTACACAGCTGGAGACCAGCTGCCAGAGTGAAGCACTGTAGGGTGTTGTGGGTACACATGGGACACCTATGGAGGCTAACAAATTCGATTTTAAGACATGGTGCTTCCACAATAGCCTTTATTCCAACTTTTAGATTCGAACTTCATACTGCATCCCACCAGTTCCGATGATATTATGATACTAATGTTAGTGCTCCCTAAATAGAGCTAATAGTATTTACAGTGAAAGCAGGCATATTATAATATCGAGCTAACTGCCTTAAATTTGAATTCATCTCATAGTGTAGAGGTAGCCTAGGAGTCTCCTCCCCCATGGCTGGTAAGGGAAGACGTCATGCAAACACAAAACGATGTAACAAGACAACAAAATTTCTAACCACAGAATGATGTTCTAGAACAGCCTTCCTAGTGGAAGAGATGAGGGAAAAAAACTTAGTTTTATAACTAAGCTTGATACTTTTATGGAGGCGATAGTACACCGTGGCTGCCTACAATGACATGGAGCTGATCTGTGACAGCTAGTAGCAAATCCCTCCACTGGTTGCTGATAGGACACTAGAAGCAGATCTGATTTCAGGTAACCTGCCTCCAGCACATTGTAGGCCATGGATCCTTGCCCACCAACTCATGAAATATGCCCAAAATCTCTGGGTGATGGTGTGTGTGTGTGTGTCAGAGATACTCCAAAGAATTCTCTCCCAGGTGTCTGGCTGCTCGATCTTGTGCACATGCTCCAGCTCTAACTGATCAACAAGAATATTCCCCCAGGATAGATTGGCAGAGACCCTGGGGTGGTTTCACCTCCCTATGCAGCATGGGGCATTGGACACTTGTGGATTTAAATTAGTGTAAATGGCAGATTCGCTGTAACCTGAAGTCTTTAAATCATGATTTGACAATATCAGTAATTCAGGTGCTGAAGCTCTGTAGCCTGCGATATGCAGGACAGAGTAGAGGATCATGATAGCACTGTAAGTTTGTGAGTATGTGTGAGCTAGCAGTATAACTATGCATGACACATAACAGCATAATTTATTTCCTCACCACGGGTACCAACCATTAGTATTACAGTGCTTCTGAAAAGTATGAGTGTGTTAGTCAGTGATGTTCATTGATACAGCAAAGGTCACAGCTTGATCACCTAAAGCTAAGATACCTGGAAAAAACAGAGATATTCCAAGTAACTTTTTCCATTTTATACTGATTGATGATTGGCAGTTTTTCAGATTTAGCTTGGTTGCAGAGCAGACGATTATAAAGCAGGATAATGCACTCAAACTTCTGAAGATTGACCAAACAAATGAGAACTATAAAAAGATTGTGTTAATATTATTTCTAATTAAATATATATTCTATAAAAGTAGTTAAGATAATCATATCTAATTAGATGTGTTCTCGACCAAACTCGGTCGATACCAACTGAGTGTTTTGCGTCTGGAGACCAACATGAAGTGAAATGGAGCAGACGACTTAATGAAGACAACAGATTTGCCTGTTTCTGAGGATTGGTGTACTCGACAATGTGCAAAATATTTGTAATGGAATGGGTCACATCAGGTCCAGCCAAGCCACACAGTGAACATACAGCAAGAAGAGCTACTGTGTCACGTGTGGTTTTATGCTACCTTTGCCTTTACGTTCCTGGGATTAGCCAGGGCCAATTTAGCTGCAGTCATAACTTAAGCAGTGCTGGTTCATCAGAGCACAGCTGTGTAACAGCCATGATCCCTTCCATGAAAAAACCTCCTGTACAGAGAGCTGAAAGGTAGAATCATAGAATACCAGAACTGGAAGGGACCTTGAGAGGTCATCAAATCGAGTCCCCTGCATTCACAGCAGGACCAAGTACCATCATGATCTTCCCTGATGTGTTTATCTAACCTGTTTTTAGGTGGCACATAATGCTATACTGGCTCTGAAGTACCCAGAGACTACCCCCATCCAGGGTGGAAAAGACTCAGGAAACTAGTTTAGATGCATTTGCTTCCTTTCTGGACCATCAAACAGCCTAAATAGACACTGACGAACTGAGGGTCAAACCCTCATGTTCCATTTGAAATTCACCATCTGTTTCTGTACTCCACAAGCCCAGAAAATTTAATTTCATATTCACAAGGACTTACAGTGCACTTCCTAATCATATTGGTATGTCCTCATGTAAACTAACCTCCAAAAAAGTAGACCTGGAATGCTGCATATTATTAACCTACAGCTCCCATCATGATCCCCCTGCATACTGCCCAATAAGACCTAGTGTAAGGGATCAAGTATCGGAGGGGTAGCTGTGTTAGTCTGGATCTATAACAGCAATGAAGGGTCCTGTGGCACCTTATAGACTAACAGAAAAGTTTTGAGCATGAGCTTTCGTGAGTACAGACTCACTTCATCAGATGCTGGTCTTGGAAATCTGCAGGGCCAGGTATAAATAAGCCAGAGCAAGGGTGGGGATAACAAGGTTAGCTCAGTCAGCAATGGTGAGGCTTACCACCAGCAGGTGATCTGGAGGTGTGAACACCAAGGGAGGGGAAGCTGCTTTTGTATTTAGCCAGCCATTCACAGTCTTGGTTTAAGCCTAAGCTGAGGGTGTCGAATTTGCAGATGAATTGTAGCTCGGAAATTTCTCTTTGGAGTCTGGTCCTGAAATTTTTTTGCTGTAGGACAGCTACTTTTAAAGTCTCCTACTGTGTGGCCTGGGAGACTGAAGTGCTCTCCTACGGGTTTTTGTATATTGCCATTTCTGACATCTGATTTGTGTGCGTTTATTCTTATATGTAGAGACTGTACAGTTTGTCTTACGTATATAGCAGAGGGGCATTGCTGGCACGATGGCATAAATTATATTGGTAGACGTGCAGCTGAATGAACCCACGATGGTGTGTCCAATCTGGTTAGGTCCTGTAATGGTGTTCCTAGTGTAGATATGTGCGCAGAGCTGGCAACGAGGTTTGTTGCATGGATGGGTCCCTGAGTTAGAGTGACTGTGGTGCAGGGTATATTTACTGGTTAGGATTTGCTTCAGGTTGGCAGGTTGTCTGTGTAAGGGATGTAGCAGCAGGAGCTCAATCCTCCTGTAGGAATTTGAGGAATGTGTCCTTTAGAGATCATTCACATAGAGATGGGAAGATTTGTAGGGTGCGTATATGTAAATAATTGCTTTGTTTTGCAAGACCCGCTGGGTAGCAGGTGAAGCAATGGTGTTTTTGCCTATTGTAAACAGCTTACTGTTGTAACGTCACAAATTAACCTATCAGCCAGGAAGAAACTGTGGAATATCACCAATGCTTGAAATTATTGTGGAAGTACAGGGCGGTCATCATCGCTGTGTAAGATGTGGATCACACAGGGCTTCACTTGGCAGAGGCCTGTGGGGTAGAAAGGGAGAGAGGATATTGGTTGAATCAACTGGCTGGGAGCTTTTTGGCCATATAGTCATAAGTCTGGTTTATTCAAAGGTTCAGCTGTTCAAAGGTCTGTTGTTATTACATGAGAATTCACCCTGGTGGAACTGAGATTCCTGTGCCTAGGCCCAGAACTGAAGCTACTGAGAGTTGAAATCACTGGCAGCTGAAGCCACAGAGAGCAGAAATCACAGGGTTTTGCCAAGAGCCAAACCCATAAAGCAACAGCAAGTGCCTGGCAGGCAAGCAGCCGGCTGGGGCAGCCAGCGGAGTGCGGCAGGGAAGCAGCCGGCAGGTGATGCTGCCTCTGTGTGGCAAGAAAATCCATTCTGATGTACCTGTAAACTCTGGATTCATACAGACCAGACCATGTAGTGAGTGGAGAGTTGAAGTGTAGGTACTCTCTGTAAGTGGGGTGTGCATATAAAGAGCTCTAAGCATAATACATGGCTCAGCAGACTCTGTGGAGTGCCTTTGCTTAATGGGTTTTTCCTTTCCTATGTTTAGGAATACTGCATGTGTCACTGTGTAAATTTATGTTAGACTACTGTTATTAAACAAGCTATTCCTGTCTCAGACTCCTGGCTTGCAAGAGGGGAAGAACTGCCTCTACAGGCACCCAGATGATAGGCAAGATTATCCCAGGTTACGGGGTAGGGGCTCAAGCCAGGTTTTTGTGTTATTGACAGAATCCCCTAGGAACTGAACCTGGCTCTTCTGGTGGTGGCCTGCCGTTAACAGAAGGGTTACACTAGCAATCACTAAATAAATACACCTGCTCTACACACCCAATTTCAAAACATATTCTATTTAACTACACTAAGCAACACTGGAACTAAAAATGCCCTCTGAAATTTCACCTAATTAAACAAGTGTCCCAGTAATTAAACACCATTTAGATGTAAAGACTGTTAAATCCATTTAATTAAATAGATTTACACAGTGTGACTGGTTTAGGTTTGGATTCTTTTAAAGGGCATTTCACTGTCTTCATAGCATAATGCAAATGCCTCCATGTGTTATCTTGTTGTCTAGGATGATGCTGCCTTTGTGACTAAGACTTTGAATTCAACCTGTAGAGAGGCTTAATAACGGAATTCAAAGTGCTTACGATACACAGATAAGAGGTTTGTTCACTTACTATATGACATTTTCTTTCTTTCAAGTTGATATTATACAAGGCTATCAGCACTGCACCAGAAAGGTATATAATAAATGGTACTGCAATTTTGCCAGTCACAGCACCAGGAGGCAATAATGCCTATACAAAAATGATATAGGTAATTTTTTATTAGACCCTTCTACAGTGTTGTTCTTATACTGGACCAAACCTTGAGAGTCAGCATAAAGCCAGAAATGTCAGATTCTGAACTAGAGTTGTCCCTAAGCAAAAAGTCATATCCTAAGGCTGCAAAGTCATTCCATCATTTTAAGCATTTTCTGTCATGCCATCATCATCAGTTCGTAGGCCCTGACTCAGCTTCTGCTGCAACCCTCCGGCAACTCTCAAGCTTATATCCATACACAATCCCCAGTTCTGCCTTTCCTCCTTTTCTGGTGCACCACAGCCCTCCCATTGAAACAGCACTTCAGGAGCCACTGCAGAGCTCTGCTTTGTGGAACACAATATATGGTACTGCTAGTGCAGCTTGCCACATACTGACTTTTCTCACCAGCAGAGCCAATTTCGTTCTCAGCAATGTGGGTATCTCTACGCCCATGAGTTGTGCAAAATATTCTTTGCAATAACTCGTTACTTTCTACTTCTTTCTTGGAACAATATCAAATTTATTCTGCAAGCAAGCTAACTTGTGGGAATTTCCATATATACAAAGACTGAATATCAGAGTGGACAAAAGTATCTATTTCATAAAATTAATTAGTTCAAGTCCAGTGAGGATTTTCATGGAGAAATTCTCCTATCTCATGTTTTCTTAATATCTAGCAGATCACTATATTTTCAGTTCTTGCTTTTGTTACCCAAAATACATGTAATGACAGTATTTAAGCAGCTCCCTGAGTTGAAACAGAGGTACAAAAGCATACAACATTGAACCTAATTTGCACTAAACTTTGCATCTTTCTGTGATTTATGGAACACATTTTTGAACTTTTCAGTGTATTCTAGTTTCTCTTATTATCCTCCTGATGCTTAATACATTACTAACTGTATTCAAGGAATAGTACTGGAATCATCATGTAACTAATTTAACACCTGTAGGTTCCCAGAGAGGCAAGCGAAGACTGCATAGACAAGCTGATAAAGACAAACATCTCATATTGCAAATGTGAGTGAGTTACTTATAATTATAGTGATGTATTTTTTAAACATTTCTATTACTTTGTGATTGAACATGATTTCTTTCTTTATGCTTTTCTAAAATGCAAACTAAAATGTGACCCAAAGAAAAGATAAACTGTTTTTGTCATAGATATGAGAAGTGAAATGTGTGGCTTCACTAAAGTCAATGGCAAGTATTCTATATGCGTTAATAAGGTCACAGTTACACTAGGGGCTTGTCTACACTACCACCTTCCTTTGAAAGAAGGATAGTAATTAGGGCGTTGGGAGTTTACTAATGAAGTGCTGCCGTGCATAGGCAGCACTTCATTAAGCAAATTCCCCCCCGCAGCAACTCCAAAGTACCGGCTGGTGCGCCGCAGCTAGATGCATGCTGGTACTTCAAAGTTTAAAGCTTCGGAGTTGCCACGGTGGGGGGAATTTGCATGGCACCAATTCATTAGTAAATTCCCAACCCCCTAATTACCATCCTTCCTTCGAAAGAAGGTGGCAGTGTAGACACAGCCTAGTAGTATATAAAAACAATTGTAATAGAAATGAGTTAGTAGGTCAAAAGGTTAAATTCATCAAGATTCCCTTACTGGTTTCAGTTAGGGGAAGGCATTTTTATAGCTGAGTTAGGGAGCTGCTCTAGTGCTCATGAAACAAAAACAGATTGGTCCTACCTTTCCAGTTTAAGGCTGAATTAACCCTAATTATCTAGCCCTTTTCGGACATTCCTGTTTTTTAAGTGCCCACACATTTGGCATATCTCTAAACTAGTGGTTCTCAAATTGTGGCCCTATCAGCACAAAGCTGTGAGATCATCAGGGCCATATAAGAAGTGTATGTATTGTGTGGATGTGGCTCACATCTGAAAGAGAGAGCTGCACAAGTGGACCACAATGTAGGTAAGCTGAAAACCACCACTATAAAAACTCTTCTTTTTCTGATTAGTTTATTTCACACATGGAATGGTTCTCTTATATACAATGGTGATATCCATGTGATAAATTAAGAACTATCTAATACATTCCATAATTCATTCATCTTCAGCTGCCTTACCAGAACTCTGCCCACTAATCTGTATCTTCCAGGATTATTTTTAATATTTCAAATTTCAGAGATGCTTCAAATGAGCAAACATGAAAAATCAAAATGAAAAACAACTTCTACAAAGCTCTTTGGTTCTTCCTAGAATCTGTGTAAAGTCCCCACAAAATTACATTTGGATGTAGAGGATGTACAATATTCAGCCCTGGACCAGTGAGAACTTCAAGATCAAATACAAATGACAACTTTATCCCTCAGATAGCATGGATTTGCTCCTTTCTGGTACCAAGGATTAGTTGTTTTCAAGTCTAGACTTCATACTATAACCTGACTTTAAAATTGTGACATGGGATTCATAGAAAGGTTATTTTGGATCATTTTTAGAGATTTCTAAATGTTACATTCTGCTCTACTTGCATTTGAGCATTGGGACTCATGGCACTCAGACAGCTTCACTTTACAGGTGAAGGGATACAAAAATAGTATCAAACATGCCTGAGATTTTCAAAGATGTTTATGGGATCTGAATGCCCAACTCCCATTAAAATTAATGGTAATCAGGCATCCAAATTACCTAAGCAGCTTTCAAAATCTTAGCCTAAACTTTTAAACAACACATTTTATTTAAAATTTGAAAAATATGTGGCATAACAGTGGAATCTTATAAAGGTTTTATTAACCAGTGTTGGGAGTAGCTACTTTGTCAGACATGATTATACCTAATGTGGTCACCAAGCAAATTCCACTGGAAAATTTACCTTCCCTGTTAAAAAGGAAGGAAGTTGGGTTGGGCAAGGGTCCCCTGAAGTATTCTCATGACTCTTCAAGTCCTCATTATTGTCTTTTCCAGCCCCTTCCCACTGGAATGCACTGCTCGGAGTCTGGGTCACGTAGTTTAGGGCGAGAAGAGGTTAGTTGCTGTCTTCCTCTCATCAGGGCTATGTGAGGAAGGACAGCCAACCTTCTGCTCTTTGTCTCTTCTCATGGCAGGTTTTTACCATTTAAACTCCACTCCCTGAGGCACAAAAAGCCTGGTAAGTCATCTTGCTAGTGTTTAACAGGCCAAAATGATCTCACACTTCTCTCTGGCACTGTGAAGTCACAAAGTGATTTTAGATTTCACACAAAGGCAAGGAGCAGGGCCTAAAAAAAAAAAACCTGAAAGCTCTTGGACTCTAGGGAAAGAAAATGCATCTGCATGCAACAGGGATAGAAATACTACTTCCCCATTGTGGGAATGACTTCCTCAAGAGGCAAGCTGCCACTGTATTAAGCAGCGGTGCCTTCATCTGCACTACAGTTTGATATATGTGCCAAAATGAATCAGATGTCAGCAATTTAAAACAAAAAAAAATTAACCTGACATAAGTACACGACTGTATAGGTGGTGTGCTCATATAAAATTACTGGATGCAAGAATGCAGACCCTGCATTAACTTTTACCCAGTGTAAATCAGGACTTAATCCACTGAAACCAACAGACAATTTTTCCTTTGTGTGTTTGTTTCCGGAACAGATGATTTTGTGTCATGCTATTAGACTGTGAAATTTCTCATCCACTGGCTACTAGAATGTATAAATCTGCTGGGCAATTTAAATGTCTCTTAAAGACTTATTTATTTGACTTGGCTTTTAATTAGAATCTTTTATGCTCCTTTAGCTGCTACAACACATTTTAGATTAACTAGCTGAATTACAAAGTGATTTACAACAAATGTCATGAAAAAACTAAATACATAATATTGAAATAAAATAAGTTTAATAAGCACTTATTTTACTCTGGCTTTTATTTCTTCTGCAGGAAAGTAGTGATTATTTTTATTGTATTTGGATTTTAAGACAACTAAAGACTTAAATACATCCAATACTAATTAAGCAGTCATCATGACTCCTGAGAAAATAATCAGCAAGTTCAGGGAAAAAGAACAGTTTTAGATAAACTTTTGAAAAGTTCAAAGTTAGTTATGACCAATTAGCTGTAACCTAGAGATGGTACAAAATTTACTACAGTACACAGAAAACAACCCTCATTAATTATGTGTTTCATGACAACAAAGGCACAATAAAGAAACAGAAAGACCAATGACCACTAGTTACAGAGATTTTTTGAGATGAACTATGCAGGATTTTTTCCTGTTAAATATACTCAAAAACCCTGATCCTAAAACATTTGTACTGAAGAATTCACAGTGAATAACAGTGTAACAGAAAACATTATGAATAGGGTTCAACACAGTAAAAGCATTTATCACCTATCATTTACCATAGTATAATAATACACCTTTAACCATTAACAAATCCTCACTGCAGCCCTATGAGGTCAGTAAACATAATTATTCCCATTTTACAGATGTCAAGAGTATGCCATACTGGTGAAATGTATTGCTCATATGGTGAGTCAGTATTAAAAATTATATTAGAATCTAGGAATTCCCATTTCCCGTTGGTGGGCAGTAGAGAAATACGATACAGTGTTTATCAATAAATAAGGGGCTTGATCCAAAACCCACTGAAATGAATAGAAAGCTTCTTTTGGATTAGGTGCTAGGTGAGAATTTCCATGAAAAGTGATATTTTCCTGTTCCATTTGGAATATTCTGAGGATGCAGCCAGTATCTATGTAGACAACAATAAAACCTAATCCAAGATTAGAGGATCCTTATTTGAGGAATGTCTGTGTTAGAAATCTGAGGGAGTTTTAGTATGACCCATCATCTCCAAATCCAAGTTAACTAAAAAAGGGTACTAGCACCTATTTCAGTTAAACTATTGCCATAATCAAAGTCCAGACTCCAACTATGCAGTATGCTTGCAACCGGGCTCTTGCAAACAGGGCGACTGCTAACAGGAGGGAGTTTTGAGAGGGGAGTTTAGAGGGGGAGCTTAGAGGGAGCCAGTTACTTCTAATGTCCTTAAATCTTTTATAATATCCCCATCTGAAACTTTTACTTAAAAACCCCATATAGAATTAAATTAAATCAGAGGCGGCAATGGAGGCAGAAGACCAGCAGCAGAGCACGGGCTATCCTGTTTATTGTGTCGAGTGCAATATGTATGATTACCTACCCTGTGGGTGGGTGGCATATGAGCGCACTCGATGCAAGGAGCTCCTGGCCCTCAGAGATTGAGTGCCCCAATGACATTGGGAAGGGTAGAAGAGATGTTCTGGAGGCCAAATTTAGGTTGCTCGAAGGAGACTGAAATCCAGGACCTCTATGGTGGCATTTTCAGAAATGCTTTCAGTTCCACGCGCAGGGCCAGGTAGGCAGGAAGAACTTCAGAGTCTCAATGTGTAGATGAGACGATGGTGTAGGGAAGAAGGGTTAAGATTTATTAGGAACTGGGGACACTTTTGGGGTAGGGGGAGCCTATATAGGTGGATCCAGACTGCTGGCATTAAACATTAAAAAGGTCATAGAGCAGTGTTTAAACTAAGAGATGGGGGAAAGCCGATTGGTGCGGAGAAGGACATGGATCAGACAGAGGCTTCTCTTAGGCAAGACTCCATTGATAGAGATTCTCTAGAATTCAGTCAGAAAGAGAGAAGATGGGAGATGATAAAGTATGGGCCAGATCAGATGAGAAACAATCACATATAAAAGAATCCAATACATCAAGGAAGGGCAGGCATATGAATAGGGGTAGTTTTTGAAAGTGCTTTTACACAAATGCTAGAAGTCTGTCTAATAAGATGGGTGAATTAGAGTACTTCATATCAAAAGGAGGAGATCGACATAATAGGCATCATGGAAACCTGGTGGATTAAGGACAATCAGTGGGACACGATCATACCGGGATATAAAATATATCGGAAGGACAGAATGGGTCGAGCAGGTGGCGGAGTGCCACTGTGTGTGAAAGATAATATAGAATCAAATGAAAAAAATCCTAAATGAATCAAAATGTTCCACAGAATCACAACGGATAGTAATTCCTTCCTCTGATGGGAATATAGCACTAGGGATATATTTTCGGCCACCTGACCAGGGCAGTGATAGTGATGCTGAAATGCTAAGCAAGATTAGAGAGGCTATCAAAATAAAAAACTCAGAAATAATAGGGGATTTCAATTATCCCCTTATTGACTGGGTACATGTCAACTCAGGACAGGATTCGGAGAGAAGATTTCTTGATGCCTTAAATGACTGCTTCTTGGAGCAGCTAGTACAGGAACCCACAAGGGGAGAGGCAATTCTTGATTGAGTACTGAGTGGAACACAGGATCTGGTACAAGAGGTAACTATCACAGGACCGCTTGGGAATAATGACCATAACATAACAACATTTAATATTCCTGTGTTGGGAAGAACACGGCAACAGTCCAACACTCCGGTATTTAATTTCAAAAATGGGAATTACACAAAAATGAGGAGGTTAGTTAAAAAGAAATTAAAAGGTAGAGTAACTAGAGTAAAATCCCTGCAAGCTGCATGGAAACTTTTCAAAGACACCAGATTAGAGGCCCAACTTAAATAACACAGTAAGAGACCTAAAAAAGCCACCATGGCTTAACAACCATGTAAAAGAAGCAGTGAGAGATAAAAAGGGCATCTTTTAAAAAGTGGAAGTCAAATCCTAGTGACGAAAATAGAAAGGAACATAAACACTGCCAAATTAAATGTAAAAATGAAGTAAGAAAAGCCAAAAAAGATTTTGAGGAACAGTTAGCCATAAATTCAAAAAACAATAGTAAAATGTTTTTTAAGTACATTAGAAGTAGGAAGCCTGCTAAAAAAACCAGTGGAGCCCCTGGACGATAGAGACCAAAAAGGAGCAATCAAGGAAGATAATGCCATTGTGGAAAAACTAAATGATTTCTTTGCTTCAGTCTTCACAGCTGAGAATGTTAGAGAGATTCCCAAATCTGAGCCATCCTTTATAGGTGATGAATCTGAGGAACTGTCCCAGATTGAAGTGTCATTAGAGGAGGTTTTGGAACTAATTGATAAGCTAAACGGTCAAGTCTCCAGGACCAGATGGTATTCACCCAAGGGTTCTGAAAGAACCCAAATATGAAATTGCGGAATTAATGGTGGTTTGTAACACATCCTTTAAATCAGCTTCTGTACCCAATGATTGGAAGACAGCTAATATAACACCAATATTTAAAAAGGGCTCTAAAGGAGACCCTAGCAACTACAGACTGGTAAGTCTAATGTAAGTACTGGGCAAATTAGTAGAAAGAATAGTAAAGAATAAAATTGTCAGACACGTAGAAGAACATGATTTGTTGAGCAAAAGTCAACATGTTTTTTGTAAAGGGAAGTCGTGTCTTACTAATCTATTAGAGTTCTCTGAAGGGGTTAACAAGCATGCAGACGGGGGGATCCAGTAGACAAAGTATACTTAGATTTCCAGAAAGCCTCTGACATGGTCCCTCACCAAAGGCTCTTATGTAAATTAGGTGGTCATGGGATAGGAGGAAAGATCCTTTCTTGGATTGGGAACTGGTTAAAAGACAGGAAACAAAGGGTAGAAATAAATGGTAAATTTTCACAATGGAAGGGGGTAACTAGCGGCGTTCCCCAAGGGTCAGTCCTGGGACCAATCTTGTTCAACTTATTTGTCAATGATCTTGAGAAAGGGGTAAGCAGTGAGGTGGCAAAGTTTGCAGATGACACCAAACTGTTCAGGATAGTCAAAACCAAAGCAGACCGCGAAGAACTTCAAAAAGATCTCAGCAAACTGAGTGATTGGGCAGCAAAACGGCAAATGAAATTTAATGTGGGTAAGTGTAAGGTAATGCACGCTGGGAAAAATAACCCCAATTATATATACAATATGATTGGGGCAAATTTATCTACAACAGATCAGGAAAGGGATCTTGGAATTATAGTGGATAGTTCTCTGAAAACATCCACGCGGTGTGCAGCGGCAGTCAGTAAAGCAAATAGGATGTTAGGAATAATTAAAAAGGGGATAGAAAATAAGACAAAGAATATCTTACTTCCCCTATATAAAACTATGGTACACCCACATCTTGAGTACTGCATGCAGATGTGGTCTCCTCACCTCAGAAAAGATATATTGTCATTAAAAAAGGTTCAGAAAAGGGCAACTAAAATGATTAAGGGTTTGGAATGGGTCCCATATGAGGTGAGGCTAGAGAGACTGGGACTTGTCAGTCTAGAAAAGAGGAGACTGAGCGGCGATATGATAGAGGTATATAAATCATGAATGGTGTGGAGAAAGTGAATACTGAAAAGTTATTTACTTGTTCCCATAATATAAGAATTAGAGGACACTAAATGAAATTAAGAGGTAGCAGGTTCAAAACTAATAAAAGAAAGTTTTTCTTCACACAGCGCACAGTCAACCTGTGGAACTCCTTGCCAGAGGACGCTGTGAAGGCCAGGACTCTAAACAGAGTTTAAAAAAGAGCTCGATAAATGTTTGGAGGTTAGGTCCATAGATGGCTATTAGGAAGGGGTAAGGTATGGTGCCTAGCCTTCTGTTGAAGGTGAGAGATGGATGGCAGGAGACAAATCACTTGATCATTGTCTTCGGTTCACCTCCTCTGGGGCACCTGGCATTGGCTACTGTCAGCAGACGGGATACTGGGCTAGATGGACCTTTGGTCTGACCCAGTATGGCCATTCTTATGTTCTTATTTAAAGCCATCAGAAAAAGAACATACGTATGCATTCCACCATATCCACTGTTTCTGTTCTTCCCTAATTTTGAAAGAGAATGAGAAGACAAATAGAAATGAGATAGAGCTGCAAAATTTATATTTGGATTTTGATCACCCCAAGCTTTATCCACATTTTAGGGAAGTTCAAACTAAAAATGTTGGCTCATGCCCATCTATAATATAAAAGCCCTTATTATTCACACTATAGTGCAAGATTCTCTCTGTTGGCTACCCTGGAGCCTATCGGCAAAGAACAGTTAATCCTATTTAATCCCTTGGTCTCTTACACTGTGCAAACTATTTCTATTTCTCTGATCACAAAATCCATAAGCCCATATCAACACAGACTAAATCATCATGAGAATTTTTTTCATTACTCAAGTACAATAATACGTTGTTTCTCAATAGGTTGAGAAACGTATTGCTATAACAGGCCTCAGGTTGAATAAGTATAAGGTTTACCTGAGTTCTGCCTGGGAAACATTTATTTTGGCGTATGCTACAGGTTGAACGTCTCTTGTTCAGCATCCTCAGGACTGGACCAGTGTTGGACGAGAGAATTTGCCGAACCATGAGATGTATCAGCTCTACCAACACTTCACTGGGCTTGTAGAAGACATTTAGGGGCAAATTAATGCCAAACACCACCACACAACATTCAGAGCCACGACTGGTGGTTATTAACAAAATTCATGGGACCACAGAAAACCTAGCCACACCCATGATAAGTGAGTATCTGGCTAAATAAAATCATGCTGGACCAAGGATGCTGCTGGATGGGAGCATGCCGCACCAGAGATGTTCAACCTATAGTATCATTAATAATAATCATTAGATTAGATTTCAAAGAAGTCTCAACTTCTTCCTTAGCCTTTTTTGTGCAACATAACATTGCATGTACTAGCTTTCTTTTAGATTTAAAGTATTTTTACAGTTTGTTTTCTTCATTTTTCGCTTTCCAGCTTGAAATCTGACTGACATTTTTAGATCAAAACATTCAAAATTAATCTGTTAGAGATCTGACGTAAACGGGGAAATCTGCAATACTTAAAGATTTTATTATTATTTTTAAAAAAAATCTCTCAGGACTCAATTCTACAGAGCTATTTTGCAATGTTTCCAACTCTTTCAACTCAGTCATCTCACATAATTATTTAAAACCTGGTCTGTGTAGAGTCTAAAAAATGAGACTTCATTATGATACCTCTCCCCCTTTTTCATAGAAAGTTAACCCTGATTCACCTAGGAAGATCACAAGGGCTTTGCAAAATATTTGTCATATAACAAATATCAACATGAAATGTCCCTGATTTGGGTCAAAAATAAGGTACCCTCAGAACATGGTTTACTTGATCTGGGGCAAAGAGCAAATTCTGCTGATCAGTCTCACCCAAAATGGCTAACAAAATGGTGGGCATACTGTGGCAGCACAAAGGTCCATTGTATAGATAGAAAACAATAATCACAAGAACAACTTGCTAGATACTACATAGCAAATAATTTGTGGAGGAAACATTGCCACCTTTTCATTACATATGATAACAGGCACTATGATATAAATTATTTTGTTAGTCTTGCAAGTGTTACATGACTGCTGGTTTGTTTTGTTAGAATACAGACTAACACGGCTACCTCTCTGTTACTAGGCACTGTGAGGTTGCTAATGCAAATGACCAATGCTTTGTCAGACATACTTAACAGGTAACGCTGTCAATATAGGTGCAAAATACTTAACTAAAGTCAAGATATAAGCCTAATGCAGAGGCAAGTTAAGTGAAATGATAACATACATTCTTTGCAGGGCTTGTCAATGTAAATTTGAAGATCCAGCCCCTGATTTGACTGCATAGTTATGATTAAAGCAGGGTGACCAATAAAAAAGCAGTGGCCCTCCAGGGCTAGTTCCTGGTTGGCCTCACCAATATATTTATCTGTGCCTCTACAGCTATCAGGCAATTGCAACTCTTGTTGGCTGCAGATCAACAATTGCAGCCAGTAGGAGAGTTGGGAAGCGGTGTGGACTGGGGCACAACTTCCAGCCACTCGCATTGGCTATGAATGGTGATCAATGGCCAAGAAAAGCTGAGACTGCCTGATACTTGGGGAGGTGCAGGTAAATATATAGGTAGAGACCCATTCAGGATTAACCCTGGTGGACCAGAACTGGACCTCAAGCCAATATTTGCCCACCCCTGAAATAGCATGCGGTGTTACACCACAGTGAATATTGTCCAATAAATAATGTGTAAAGACAAAAAATATGCATACGAAAAAGTAATTTGAAAGACTATTTTTTGGTATTTTTTGTTTTGCACATATCGGTTATGGTGGAAGAATTGGCTATTTAAGAGTCGGAAGAAAGCAGATCAAGTTTCAGCACAATCTCTGTGTCAACAAAGTTGCATGAAAAAAAAACCACTTTATTGACAGAGTTCATCTACACACAAAAGCAGATGGAGAGAGCAATCTGCTCTGTCAACCGAGAGTAGTCAGACTGCCCTGCCCTCTGTCCATAGAATGGCTGACAGGAAGCTCTGCAGACAGGGCTGCCCAATGAACCGGAAGTAGTCTCTGTTGACAGAAGGGTCTATATTGCACTTCTATTGACAGAACTCTGTTGACAGAAGTGTTATTCCTCAAATTTTTGAAGGATAATGCTGTTGAGACAAATGCAGAGCTCTGTCGAGGCTCTGTCAACAGAACGCCTTGTGTATGTGTACATGCTCCTTGAGTTATATTGAAAGAAGGCCCCTCCTGCCGACAAAACTTTCTGGTGTAGACACAGCCTAAGGGTTTCCAGAGGAACACACTGGAGCCCATGAGCTACAGCTACATCAACATTTTATCTGCGGATAGGACTGTCTCTATCATTGCCAGTTCAATGGTATTATTTCAGGTGCTCAACCTCAAGAGCTAATCATCTCAGTGATAGTGCTGAATCTCTCAAAAGCAGCAATGAAGCAACAATATGGGATAGGAACTCAGCTGTTTCTACAAGTGGCAATGAAACTAATCATGATTTACTACCTCATGAGATATGCTGATTGCAGATGAGTCCCTAGGCCCATTACTAGCTCTTCATTGTCATGCTGTATGTACAATATCAAACATTTTCTGTCACACAGTCAGAACGTATTACCTCAATCATAACTTCAAAGACATACCCACTGGTACCTATTTAGGCATATAATCATTATAGTCAATGACTACCAAGTAGATTCTTAAATCAAGGTTACTTTCTACTCACTTGTCCTTTGCTTCTGCTTTATTGGTCTTAAGAGAGCTGATGAAACATCTTACAGCAGTCCTCATAAGAAAAACGACTAGAGAACAGAGCGCATACAGAAATGTTCGGATCCCAACTAACAGGACTGGCCTATCTCCAAAATTTTAGTTAAAGATTTAAACCCCAGAAAATAGATCATTTTAAATTCTAGGATTCCCTCTAGGTCATTGACTAACTCAGGGACTGAAAACCAAAATACCAAGAAGAGCCTTTTTATTTTTAATTCAGTAAAAAACCCTCAATAATTCAAGAGCTGCGATGCATGTGAATATGAGAGGCTTCTTAATAAATAAGGTCAAACCATACTTTTTGAACCCCTATTTTAAGGGCAGCACGCACACAATGATTTGAAATGTGATGCAGGTTTACTGCAGTTCACAACAACTTTTTACATATTCTGTTTCCTTACACTTTACATGTGTGCGTTTGTACTACTATGTTCCTGACTTTCACCCCAAACCTACTTTAATTATGCCAATTTTACTTCATGTTTAATTTCAGTTTTCTTTCTTAAAATGTGTGTTGCCTTCACAACAGGAATGCCACAAGCTTCCTTTTCAAAAATCAAGATTTTATTAGCAACATGATCAAAACACACATAGTGGATCATATCCACAATGCACTGCACATATTAAAGAGGGAGTTAGTTATCCAACGTTTTGAGATGACATATCATGTGTTATTTAGATATGAGTTGTTCACTGTTGGGCTTTTAGACGTTCAACATTTATTGAAAGTAATCAGGATTTTTTTTTTAAACTTTGCAATTATAACATTGGGAGCCACAAAGAAGCTGCATGTTGCTCTGGAGCTGCAGTTTGTAGACCACTGGCCTAACTGAAAGAAGTCACCAATTTAGGTTGCTGCTCTTTCAAAATTTTACCTCTCCTGCAAAGTAGCATCTGATCCATCCTCATCCTGACACCTACGATCATAAGGACTAGCATGTTCCAATCACTAAAGGTAAGACAGCGGGAACTACAAATCCAAGAGGCCGTTTTATGGTTGTGAGGGAAAACAAAATGCATATAAGTGCAAGTAACTGGATTCAGATCTGACTAGGTCATCTCATGTATAATCTTCAAAAAGGCGCATGTTATTTTTTCTGTTTGTAATACATAAACTTTGCCCTTCTTAAAGTATAGCTGCAGTAGTTAGCAATGTGACATAACCAAAGAAAGAAAATTCCCAATGCAGCACAAAAGTATCTCTGGCCTCTATTCTCATTATCCATTATCTCCATGTTTTCTTCATACATAACATTCCTCATAACTTCCTTGAACCCCATTCCCCGCCGACAGTAAAAAAAAAAAAAAAAAAAAAAAAAAAGGCTCAAATCCAGCATTTAGTTTAATGCAGGATCCTTGGGCTCACAGAGAACTCAGTGACCTGTACTAGGGTTTGCCAGTTTAGACACAAACAGATCACAAAAATAAAGAATGAATATTCCCATAGGAATGAACAACTATATGTATTATACATTACAAGGGAAACTTGTCACAATGTGAGGTGATAATATACCACCATGACAACGACTGATAACATTTTAAAGGAGAAGTGCAGTGTTCTTTATTAACCTCGGTGGCACACGCACTCTCAATCAATATGCAACCTAACAACTTTTTCTGCTTCACAAAATGATACTGAACCTTGGAAATTAAGGAAATAAACTTCAATGTCTTTTTATAAATGTAGATGAGCTAAAGTATATGCAAAGATACGCCTTTTCCAGAATGAACAGTATTGTGCTTCACATTCAAAACCATTAAAAAGAACAACTGAATGGATATAAAAAGTATCTTAGCTTCATAAGATAGTTAATTGCTTTTAGCAATTACATTGCTAATGACGTGCAGAAAAATATCTTTCCTAACCTTAAACTGTAACTTTAAGTGCTTTTGATTAGCTGTTACTTTCAAATTTTGTTCATGTATAAAAATATAAAACTTGACAAATTAGCGTCTAGGTTTTTCTGATGCTATGTCTAATCTCTGTATCCTGAACCTGGTTTGAATTCATTATAGCAGCCCTTTTTGCTCCTTAGTTCACTTAACAGATTTTACACATATTTTTCTAGCTTTCTTCTGCCTCTGACTGTTTATAAACTATGAAATTATTGCCCAATAGAAAGAGCACTATTATAAGTACTGTTTCCATCTAACCTGCTTCTTCAAATTGTAATGCCAAACACTAAAATATATTGGCATTCTGCCATATTTACAATAACGAAGAATTTTCATTATATATATTTGTATCTTCCTACAACTGCATGTAAATATTAGAGTTCTTGTTTACGAATTATAAACATAGAGGACCCTTATATTTCCAATGAGTATTTCTTAACTTTATTTAATCACCAGACATATTAAAAGAGGAAAAATTCATTATTTGTGAATGACAGATTATAAGAAATTATATTCAAGCACTGGTAATCCTTGAATAAATTACCATTTTGATGAAGAGTTAATAGTTTACATTCAATTATCAATGGCTGGTTTCAGAACCAGATCTGAACATGAAATATCTGAAATTTAGGTAGATTTCAGATCTAGATCTTTGTTCAGATCCATAGGTATGTCTACACTGCAAAGAAAGCTCCATGACACTGAAGCTGAGAGCCCAGGTACACCAATTCAGGAGTGGCTGTATTGTATCATGCAAGCAAGGTGCTCTCAAATCTCAACAGGACTCTATTTACAAATGTGAAACTATTTACCAAGCTGCTGCATCATTCTGTTGCACTCCTAAGCCCCTGGCTAATCTCCTCCTTTCTCCTTCCTGTTTCCTATACTTCCAGATTCCCAGCAGCCACTGCTCTCAGGTCCAGCAATTACAAACAGTATTACATCTAAACATCACAGGCTGCAAGGCTCAAAGTGGCAGTCACAACACGTGGGGTTTACCTGGTGCATGGACCCCAAGACTCTATCCCTAGCAGTGCTCAAGAGCCTTGGCTCCAGGCCCAGCCCATTTATTATGCTATTATTTTTAGGTGAAGGTCCCTGAGACTCAACACCATGGGTTTTTCTTTCAAGGATAGACATATGCATAGTTTGGTTACTGATGTTCCCCACAGTTCAAAGGTTTTCAGGATTCCCATATTTGATTAAGATCTATCCATATTTAGGAAGATCCTGGAGAACGACAACTTTTCCATTTCAAATGTTTAATTAGAGGAGGAGTGGTACATAAACTAATACTTCCCCCTATAAAAATATTTTCGGACAGCCTCTGAAGATTTTTAACTCATCATCTATTTGAAGCATGAAATTTGGAAGGAAAGCAATAGCTCTGGGATCAAGGAGATACCTTTTTGCAATCTCCCTTCAGATTTATCCAAGTTCTCCAGCCATCAAAAATTGCTGTTTGTACTCTGTGTTATTCTCAGAAGAGCTTGCTAGAAGATCGCTGCTAAAATCTTCAGTCACCTATCCACACTAAGCAAGCTCTCTGGAGTCTCACTTCAAATGCCATGCAGGCTGAACATCCACATGGACATAAGACATATCCTTGACTTGCTCTTTTCTCCAATCAAAATACCCTAGTGCACTGAGCTGCTGTGATCCAGAAGTTATAAACTCACCTTTCTAAAAGGTATCAAAACAAAAAGCAGTCAAGTAGCACTTTAAAGACTAGCAAAATAGTTTATTAGGTGAGCTTTCGTGGGACAGACCCACTTCCTCAGACCATAGCCAGACCAGAACAGACTCAATATTTAAGGCACAGAGAACCAAAAACAGGAAGCAAGGAGGACAAATCAGAAAAAGATAATCAAGGTGAGCAAGATTTTTGCCCTGAGCAAGATTTTAGCCCTGGCACCTGTCAAGGGCTAGCCCAGGTGAACTACATCCATCTTATTGCCCAGCCCTGTTTTTAGCACACAGTTGATGCATGCATTTTCGCTGCTGATAGCTTTGTAAATTTATCCCACACTGTATACCCATATATGCACTAAAAAATCTACATTGAAGATTAATTCTCTCCACAACCCAACTCTCAAAGTATACCAGCTTGCCAGAATCAACAATTAGCAAAGAGGAAATTGTGCTCAGGAAAACAACAGATTTCAGCCATGCACACTTGGGACAGACACAGAGGTAACTTTAAAGTCATCAGCAGAATTGCTTATGACACTGGCAATGCAAAAGAGCCAGATATCACAGGACAAATAGCCTTTATTTATATCTTGTCACTTGTGTCCTGGCCTAGATGAAATATTTGGAACTGAATGTTGACCTTTATAGAAGAAAAGAATGTTGATGAATAACAAGAAAGTGACTGAACTGATAATGTTTGCGATTATGCTAAACTTAACCCATAAAACGATAACTCTCTCATACGCTTTGTGTGTTGTGGATTAAATATCCTGTGACAGCAGGGCTGACAGCTTCACCAGGCCCCTGGGCAAGGCAGGGTGGGTGGCTGCTCCAGGTCCCTAGAAGGGCAGGGCTTGGGCAGAAGGGGTGCATCTGAGGCAGCCCACCCTCAGTGCCACCCAGACTGAAGCACGTACCTACTTCCAGCAGGGCACAGGGCTCCAGATACTGCCCAAGCTCTAGGCTCTTTTGTATCACCAGGTCCCAGGGCAACTGGTGCCTTTCAGTGTGTACGCATGCATGTGTACGCGTGTGCGCACACACACACACACACACACACACAGGCTGTGGCTTTTCAGAGGAGCTATGGTAATGTGGCACTTTGGAATATGCTAATGAAGCGCTGTCATGAACATGCAGCACCTCATTAACACAATAGCAGCCGCACACACTTCGAAACTGCCCGTTTTGAAATGCATGCTGCCCATGTAGCTGGAGGCCTTTTGAAACAACCCCCTGATTTTGAAAGCCCCTTCTTCCCATTTGGCTTTGGAAGAAGGGGCTTTCGAAATTGGAGGGTCGTTTTGAAAGGCCCCCGGCTACCCAGGCACTGTTATTTTCAAAAAATTGGCAGTTTCAAAGTGCGCGCGGCCACTCATTATGTTAATGAGGTGCTGTATATTCATGGCAGTGCCTCATTAGCACATTCCCAAGTGCCACATAACCATAACCCCTCCAAAAGGAGGGACTTGTGTGGCATTGGGCATCTTTTGTTATATAAACCAGTCTGCATTTTACTAGTGATGGGAAAAATCTCAACATAAAAAGCTCAAACTCTCAAATCTGGAAATGCTGGTTGAAAGTTTCATGAAGGTGAAAGTCTGATGTGATTTCTGATACTTTTTGGGTAATTAGTGAAAAAATCTCATCTCTCTTTTGCAGGATATTGCCACTTCCGCAGTCAGCTGGCATCAAAAAATGAAGGGGTGCTTTAAAATAAAAACAGGATTGTGCTGAGAAGTTTCTGGCTCTTATACCATCCCAGTGGCCCATCCCTTTTTTCCTTCTCTCAGGGCAACCTGATTTACTCACATTGATTGTGTGATGTTCCAATAATGGGGAAGTAATGCCCCTTTGTGCTGGTTCCTTTTCACGATAACATCACTATTGTATTATTTGTATAACTGTAGCCTCTCGCAGCCCTGGTCATGAGTCAATACCCCACTGCGCTCAGTGCAATAAAAACTCAGAGATGGTCCATGTACCAAGAGCTTATGTCTAAATATTAGACACATGACAGCAGATGGATACATAGCGGCAGGGTTGCAGAGGGAGGGGGAAGGAACTGCTCAGCAAACAATGACACAATGTTGAACATCATACTGTCACAAGCAAAATGGTGGGGCAATTTGGTGGGGCAATTATCAATGTTTTAACATAAGCCCTACATTCCAGAGTATGTGTGCTTCCCAAAATGAGGAGTCAGGAACCTATCAATTTGCCTACTCAAACAATACCAAACTTTAACAGCTATAGTCCAGGAAGCAGGCAGCATGACATGGCAGATAATATTTCATCTTTGTTCTGAAATCTGTGCAGAATTTGTTGATAGTACATGTTCACATATATTGTGGGTATGTGTCAGTATCTTTTCAGTAACTTCTGTAACACCCAACATTTAGCGTAATTTTGTCTGTCAGAGGGAAAAAAAGAAAAGAATTTCTCTTCAGAAGTATTTTATGAGCTATGAAGATAGTAATCACCTCCATGTGCAATTTAACAATATTTAATGAAATGAGCTCTGTCAGAGACAAAGAAATCATCCCAATTTACTCTTAAATTTGAGGGCAGAAGTAGATAAATTCATGGGCTATGTCTACACTAGCCCCTTCCTTTCAGAAGGAGCCTGGTAAGGAGTGAGTTTGGCAGATGCTGAGGTGCTTGCATGAATATGCAGTGCCTCATTAGCATAATAGTAGCTACACACGATTCAAAAGCGCCATTAATAGACATTGATGGACCTAACCTCCATTGCCGTATCTACACTAGCCCCTTCCTTTCGGAAGGGGCATGGTAATGAGCGAGTTGGGAAGAATCTAATGAGGCACTGCCATGAATGTGCAGCACCTCATCAGCATAATGGTGTCCATGCTGCTTTCAAATCGCGCACCACCCATGTAGATGGGGGCCTTTCAAAAGAACCCCCAGACTTCAAAAGCCCCTTTTTCTTATTTGGTTGTAGGAAGAAGAGGGCTTTCAAAATCCAGGGGTGCTTCTGAAAGGCTCCCATCTGCATGGGCGGTGCACCATTCAAAAGCAGTGCGGCTACCATTACACTAATGAGGTGCTGCATATTCATGACAGCGCTTCATTAGCTTCTTCACAACTTCCTCATTAACACATCCCTTCTGAAAGGAGAGCGCTAGTGTAGACATGGCCATGGAGGTTAGGTCCATCAATGGTTATTAGCCAGGATGGGTAGAAATGGTGTCCCTAGCCTCTGTTTGTCAGAGGATGGAAATGGATGTCAGCAGAGGATCACTTTGGCAATTACCTATTCTGTTCACTCCCTGTAGGGCATCTGGCATTGGCCTCTGTTAGAAAACAGGATACTGGGCTAGAATGTCCTTTGGTCTGACCAAGTGTGTCCGCTCTTATGTATCAAAATTCTATCACCAGCTGATATGCAGACACTGATTTTTAATTGAAATTGTAATTTTTTCTCCCAAATAACCCATTAAGGACAAAGGGGGAAGGAAGAATAAGTGCTAAATGGATACCTAGAACTCCACTGAGACATAACCAAGTTGTAGAGGGACTTTCCTGCCTACAAGATGCCAGCAACAGGAAAAGGTGGGATGCTGGGCTTTGTATGAAAACATCACAGGTGTGATCTTAGGACCTGGCATGACATCAGCATGGACAAGTCACTTAATCTCAGTTTACCCATCCATAAAATGAACGTATTGCTTTTCACTTTAAGGTTTAAGTGCTTTCAAACTTTAGGTAAAAGGATATACAGAAATACAGAAGTGAGGAAGTCAAAGAATTACATGCAAACTGAATAGAGAGCTCGGCTGAACGTAACTGTCTCAATATTATCTGCCTTAATAGAGCGTGGATATTTTTTTCTCCATCACTACCACCACCACCACCACCCACACCATTTTATGTAATTGACCATACCCATAACCAGCCACTTTTATCTCCTTTGGCTTTTGCGAGAGACTTCCAATTTATGATTCACTAAGCAGTGCCAAGGTTAGACCCTGATGCTCAGCAAGATTCATTAAGTATGAAATACAGTGTCAGCAGTGTCTTTGTACTGACCTTTGGCTCAAAGAACTTAAAAGTTCTCAATAAAATAGAATAGTGGCTTAACCACTTTTCATCAGATGTTTGATACATTGTGAAATGTTCCAAAAGAGACCATAAAATATATTTAAAAAAATGGCTGGAGAAAATTAAAATCTTTAAACAATTTTACAAATACAGGCAAGCATGTCTGATTTATTTATTTTAGTCTAGTATAAAGATTCAGTATCTCAGCTATTTTATAGCTATTGTGCATTTACTGTGCCAAAACATATTACAATGATTTGATTCATTTAATTCATAAACCATGCCACACAAAGAATTACATACATTTAGCTAATACAATGACACCTAGAGCACAGGATGAAATTCTTGCATAAATCTTCTATTCCAGGCTACGCATAAATAAAAAGCATCAGAAATAATTAACTACTACAAAGGGAAGGTTGGATATTTTCAGTGGAAGCAGAGGCTGCGTAGGAGTCTGCAGGAAAGTTGACAGGCTTCTTCTGAAGAAAGTTGAAATTAAACAAATATATAAAATTTAGAGCAAAAACTCAGACAGTTTAATAGTTTTCTGTGCTTATTAGATTTTTATAGACTGTTCTACCACCAAAGTTTTGTAACCCACTGACGCTGAACGCAGACACAGTGAAAATTTAATGAGTGAAGTTACATAAAGTTTCAGTACAAACTGAAGTTCATTCTTAGTGAACTTTTGGTTACAATGAAATTGTTCTATGAATTAATGTTCACCATAATATTGTTTTCTTCCACTTTATAATGAACGAGCAAGACTTTTAACATCTAAGACCTTTGCAGATGCGTCTGTTTATGTAATCCAAGTACACAAGACTAAAGGCTCAGGAATCTTATGATACTTGAGCACATGTGTACATATGAGAAGTTGCATAGCACTTCCCCTTTTAAGACCCTATTTTCATTTGCTTATCACTTAATTAAACTTTAACAATTAGTGTAGGCCTTGAACTCAATTATTTGGAAAGTTTTGGCTGGAGTAATTTAGTCATTTCTTAGAATGAGGCTTGATTAAAAATATGTTTATCCCATCTTTTACACTTACAATGGTTTTGTTGTGAAGTATTTAGTATTACAATATGTAGGAATTTGAAATTCTACTTAAGAAGAGGTTGAATCATGTCAGGAAAGTGCCTTTTCCCAGATCCATTAAAATCTACCCAAGTTTGATAAAATTAAAAATCTTAAACAAACAAACAAACAAAACAAAACAAAACAAACATTCAATTTACGGATGCTAAGTAGAGACGTGTTGAGTTTTGGCAGCTACATTTTCTGAAGATTCCATCAACAGCAAGCATACTCCTAAAAGTCAATGTAAGATGACCAGACCTTCCAATGTAATCTGGACCATCCTGATATTTAGCCTTTTGTCCTGTGTCCTGAACCACATATGGCCAGGATGCCATTTATTCCAATAGTATACGGTTGGATGGGACTGCACTGGTCATGCTAGAAGGCAGTCACCTGTCCCTACGTGGATCCACACACCTCTGGTGAGTGGCTGGCAGGATGAGGGTAGGAGGGTTTCCACCTGCTACACATGCCATAAGCACCAGCTCCACACCTTGCATTGGCTGGGAACCACAACCAGTAAGAGCTATGGAAATGAGGCCTGCAGGTGTAGACAGCATGCAGAGTTCGCTGACCGTCTCTGACCCTAGGAGCCTGAGGGACCTGTCAGCTGCTTCTTGAGAATGGCATGAACTCTGCCCTCATTCTCCTGGGCCTCATGTCAGGAGGCAAGCAGCAAGTGGGGATTAGGTTGGTCACAAAATAATGGGGCGTTCATGGACAAACACATGTTGGTTGGTCTGGCAACGTACTGCCATCCTGCCCACTCCCGTTGGGAGCAGGCCCATGCCACACCACACAGCCCCACACCCAACATCCCCAGACCTGCTACATTCAGCTCCCTCCCCAAAATGCATTGTGCCCTGTACACCATCATTCCTGCCCAGTGCCACCCCTTCCCAAAGCCCCACCACAACTGACAGCCAGCACCCTGCACTCACACACAGTCCCACAACTGCCCAGCACCCCACACAGAACCTGCCACTCCCTAATGCCCTGAAAAGCAAAGATCTACCCCTCTGCCCAGAGCCCACCCACACACAGACCCCTGGGGCTCAGCACCCAAACACACACAGCCTTCCCCCCAACAGTGCCAGCAGCTGAAGCTGGGGTTTAAGGCACGATTGTTGTCCCACTCCTCTTGAGTAATTATGGGGCTAAAGCTGCAACCAGAACCTTGCACTCCTGTCCCACAGCTTGTGTTGGGAGCTGTAAGTAGAATCATGTTCCTCTGCCCCACAGCTACAGTTAGGATCTGGAATCAGGGCCTGAACCATGGCTTGCAGCAGGGGCAGCAGCTAGGGTTGTATGCCCCCTTTCAGCTTCCTAAAACTGTGCACACTCCTCACCCACGGCTCTGGTCAGGGCTGTGCGCCTGTGGCTGCCATCCCCCCACATTTCCTAATATTTTTCTCTTGTGATCTGCCAACCCTGAATCAATACACTGTGTGTTCACCATCCTCAGAACCTGCAGCTGTAGAAGAAGAGAAGGATTTTCCCTGGAATTGCTCACCCAGTTACCAGAGGGCACTGGATATATAACAGAGAGCAGTAAGATTGTCTCTTCTGTGCTCCTGCTGATGAGCAGAGAGAATGGAGGAGGAGGATGAACCAGTCACAATAGAATAAACAGAGTCAAGAAATGGGGATGAGGGAGCAAAGAGGAAATGGGAACCAGTGGGTAGGCTGGTTGGATTAGAGCAGGAGAAGGACTGTTAGAGTAGAGCAGAAAGGAAAGCAGAAGACAGAATAGAGATGTAGGGTTGGATGGAAATAAAGAGGAAAGTTGTAGAATGAGGGTTAGACTGGGAAAGAGGTTGGCTAGCAGCATGGGGTAAATATGTTGACTGCTACTAGACTACGCTCCTGTGCAGAACCTGGAACTGTTCTGGTTGAATGGAAATAAAGAGGAAAGTTGTAGAATGAGGGTTGGATTGGGAAAGAGGTTGGCTAGCAGCATGGGGTAAATATCTTGACTGCTACTAGACTACGCTCCTGTGCAGAACCTGGAACTGAGCCAGAAGTCCTTAAGCTCTGTAGGATGTGAGATGAGGACTACTGTGGGGTGACTCTTCCATACAGTGGTTACAGTCTACTACTGCTACTATTTCCTCCATAAGATCAAGTGGTAAACTGTTTGTGCTGTGCATTTAGAGGTACAAATATTACCCATATAGGGAATCAATGTATTTCCTCATGAAAAAAGTAGTCTGATAATGCAATTAAAAGCTATCAAAATACGTACCCTCAAGAAGAAAAATTAAACGTGCAGGCTTCTTACATTCTGAGTGCTTGACTTTGCAGTCTTAATGTTCTTTCAAGATAGTATCTTTCAATTTAAATGTTGATGGTTGGATGGACAGAAGACTTATATGAGTTCAAGCATAACTTTAGGCTGAATAATGATACAGGAACTATTCTGGTAAGAATGATTAATCATCTGTTTTTGAAACTGGAAATTCACAAGCCTTAACGTGTCTGCAGACACTGCAGCAATATTCAGAATCATTTGAATTGTTCCTATTACAACTGGAAGACAGAATAAAAAAATAGCAAGAGATCAATCTGAGTCTACTTCCAGGCTCTCGTCCTGCCATCTGCACCAAGGTTATACACTTTTCCCGTATTCCTATATTGTTTAAAAATCTTATGGGACCTTTCATAAAACATTTTTGCTACAGCAACTGAGTGGCTAAACACCGTGCTTGAAATAGCAGCACTATCATGTGCATGGTATTCCATTTCTGCTACCCCTCATCATGAAAGGGTTAGCATAAACTTCAAAATAGATGCTTATTTTGAACTTTGGTGCCATTTGAACAGCACTGAGTTCAAAATAAATTAAATTTAAAATAATCAACACAATGTGTTGCACAAATTGCATAAGTTGTTTTGAGTTATGGCTGTAGCGTAGCCATAGCCTCACTGCTTTTGGCTCCAGCTATTCAGTCTGTGACCAACCTACCTCTTTAAAGTACATTGCTGAAGGAGTGCACAAAATGAGACTGACAGCTGGATACAGCTAAAACAGAAGCAATGGCAGCAGGCAGGGATCACTATTGTGATAAATTATATGCCTATTATTCTATAACAGCTTGTGACTAGCCAATGTCCCATGGATTGAGCTAACGTGTGATCAGGATGAGCTTCAAGCAGGTTCAGGAATCCTATGGAAACCTTTCCACCACCATTCAGATCCTTGTATTACTGTCTGCTAACTTTAAAAGCTCTGAGAGAGTCAACTAAGAAAGATGCGATACTGAAATCAGCTATACTTTACTCTTCATAAGCTATTCATGTTGCACATAAATTGCAAATATAACAAATAGCCACCTAGCAGCTTTATAGTTATCACTGTATTGTACACCATGATTACTCCACAGCAGCAGATCCCTCTTCCAAGCATAACCCCTACTCAAAGTAAAAAACAATTTCCTTTTTGTGTTAAATTAAAGAATGAGGTGAAATCAAGTAATTGTCATTCTCTCCAGTTGTAAATGTGTCCAGCAACAAGGTCATTGCAGCCAACATTTTCAAAACTGATACCTACATCAGGCTCTTAAATCCACATTTAAACACTTAAGTAAATGTAGCCAGACATGAACCCCCCCATTTGGCCTTTTCTTCTTCTCCCCCCAACTGGGAGAGACAGAGAGAGAAACAAAGAGGGGGAGACAGGCAGCCTTTGATGTCCTGGGAACGCAGGTGTGCTGTCTCGCCCAGCCTCTCTACTATACACAAAAAACAGACAGTGGATGGGCTAGCTAATGGCCGCCCTTCTGGCTGATCTCGGTAATTGACACGCCTGATCACTTCCCCAGGAAGAACAGGGAATCTCCGCCCATCACCTCCAAAGGTGCCCAATTGTCCACAATTCACAGGTGCAAATTGAGCCTTGCACCTTCCCTGGGAAACCTGGGGTTCAAAACACATTCCTCCCGATTGAGACCAGGAAGAAGCCTACGTGACAAAAGGGGTATAAAGGGGTTTGGCAGCACACCCCCCTTTCAGTTTCAATCACCTACACCTGCTGGCCTGGTCTGGAATTAACTTCCAAGACTGGGGACGCCTGGTTCCTATCTACTTCTTCCCGAGGGATTGAGAGAAAGATTCTGGGTCACACCGGATCTAGGAGGCAGGGGTAAGAATTACACCTGTATTATGCTTCTTTCCTATAGGAATTGAGGGAAAGACTCTGGTTCCACCAGGTCTAAGAGGCACGGGTGAAAATTACACCTGCAACGTGCCTTTCTTGTGTACACATTACTTGTATTAGTTTAAGCTAGCTAGTTTGTCTAAAACTTTTCTTAAGTTAAATTGTGTTGTTTCCCCTTTAAAAACCACGAGTACTAACTTGTACTTAGTTAAATTGTTTCTATCTTTGTATAAATAAAAAGTAACTGTTAAAGCCTCTCAGTGTAATTTTCCTCTTGCTGCTGTACCCGAACTAAACACAAACCAAAGAACCAGCCTGCCCTGGCTGCTTAGCGTAGCTGCTGGTGTGGCATCACCCCCTTTGCGCCACTGGACCCTTAGCTGGCACCCAGGCATCGGCTCACAGTAAACAGCTTGATTTTGAATAGTTTTTCATGCACAACTCCCTGTGCAATCAATGGAAATAAGGTGCTCTGCTGTTTAGGAACTGACCACGTAAATGATGGATATATGTAGAGTTAAGAGCCTAACTTTAGGCACACACATCTTTGATAAATCTTGGCCTACAACATCATTAACTCTAAATTAAAGAGCCACAAATCATGTGCGTATACTACCAATCAGATACAATGCTTTGGCAGTCATCTGTGATCTTGAAAGTTCCCAAGAACTGCCTTCTAGGTTTCCTGGCAGACCATCCCGATTTCAGTGTAGGTTACTTCCAAAACAGTAAGTTAACAAATTAAATTACTGAATGACCCAAGTGCTGGTAACAAATTACCAAGCCGTTTTCTTGTGGAGCTCTGATTTATTGTCTAAGTCAGTCCACCATCCAAATCAGAGGTGACAAGATGTTAACATATGCAGGTTAGATGGTGTCTTGAATTAAAGTTGCTGCTGTTAATCCATTTCCTAAGGGACAGAAGACCTCATCATAATCATTTCTGCTTAGCCCAAAGGCCGGGCATTGATACTAAAGTATTCTTATTCCTAGAAATGGCCTTGCCTTTATACAGTCCAGGCAAATATTTTTGCTTTAGGGTGGGTTTAATATCCACTTTGGGGAATAACATGGTAACATTGTACGTGATTACAAAAATTTCAGAATATTAGAAGAAATAAAAGTTTTGTGAGGCGTTGGTGAGAGACACTGATTCAGATGGTGTTTTATATACTGGATCAGAGTCTTCTACAAGAAAGATATTGGTTCTACCATGACATGAGAGTCAGGAGGAGCGGACATTATTGTAACAGGAAAGTTACATGGTAAAGAGACAGCAGAAATTAATGTCTTTCATGAGTGTCTGCCTGATTTACTTCTCTACTGCAGTAAAGATTTGCTCATGATTTAAATCAGCATTTTCACAAACAATGAACGCCTGTGAATTGTCCTAATGTTATAATGGCCTGGCAAGAGTTTTACTCAAACACTCTTAAAATTCAGTCCCTATTTAAGCCTAATGTTTAAAACTAGTACCAAGTTTGTTTTCTATCTCTGTGCACTAGACATTTCTGCCCAGTATACACAGAAATAAGGCATGAGAACATCAGCTGATCACAGATTATGCTGAGTGGGATTGCATGGGCAGCAGGTGAAGCTTCCCTCGGGTAGGCTAGCTTCCTGTACCGCCTCTTCTGCCCATAGCTCCACCCCCTTTCTCTGCTCCTCCCTAGACCCGCTCTACCCACTGCTCACCATGTTCTTCCTTTCCCCCCCCTCATGAGGCCCTCACCACACATGGCATCCCTCCTCTCCTCCATCCCACATGGCTCCTGCTGCCTATAGGGGCATGAGCAGCAGGAGGGAAGTCAAGGTCAGTAGACAGCTGTGAGTGGAAGGGTCTCACAGGGAGGGGAGAATGGAGAAGAGAAGGACTGTACAAGGCAAGTGGCGGGGACCTCAGGAGAGGAGAGGAGTGGAGTGATATGGCCAGTCAGTTGTGGCCTTGGGGAAAGGGCATAAACAGGGATGGGAAGAGGTAAAGCACAGACAGGTCCACCACAGCCCAGATATCTGGCAGTGGGTCAGCATTAGTTCCCCTGAATTATTATTCCTACCAATCTATGGTAGGATGGACCCACTTTCAGGGCTGGGACCCAATGCCTCCATTAAGAAATGCACTAAAACCTAGGTTCCCTGCAAGCTCTCAAGAGCTGCACAGGTGAGGATGGGTGCCCCTCCCCTAGTCTGAGCTGCCACAACCAGGGAAACTTAATACTTTGTGAGAACACTGGTATTTCAAAGCTTAGAATCTGGGACACTGCATAGTGTCCTATGTGTAAACTATAATGTAAAAGGCTTGGTTATAGGAGCAAAGAAATATATTCTATAGCAAATATAATGATCTGAGCTTTTTACTTTATGAGGAGAAATCTAGTATGTTGCTGTGCAAAATCTAAATCTTTGCACAATGGAATGAACTTTAAGAACTGTACATCACAGAATCAGAGCATAGGGTCAGAAGAGAGCTTCAGAGGTTATCTAATCCAGCCCCCAGCACTGCTGATTTCTAGTTCTATTGTTATCATTTTCAGAATAAAAGATAAAGATTTTTAACTCGACTCTGTCATTTTGACTGCATGCAGTCCTGAAGTTCATGTTGTGCCCGCCTGAAGCCATAAAATTCCACATGCCTGCAGAAGGGTCTTTTTATACAGAAACTCAATATTATTCAACACATTTCACGATGCAGAGAAGGCAGTCTTTTGCAGAACAGGTGAGATTTTAAAATTTCCAGCACTGTGTATAATCTCTCCCCTATGGATTTTTACAGTAACAGCACCACACACTGCTAGCAGTACTGAGTACATGCACTCAAAAAAAAATTTTTTACATGAACCATTTTAATACAATGGAATGTATTACACCCAGTATGCTGCACTACATTACTTAAAACAGAAATGATGTTCTGTTCCTTCTCTGCCTTTTAAGTAATCTCTTTCCCTTTGCTTCATCCAGCAGTTTCAACAAGTATGCATGTGACAGCATCACACAGATTTTTGCCTCTTTTGTTCATTAACACTTTCTATTTATTTGTAGGATTAGCAGTAAGAGCAGATTAGCACTTGTGTTTGCCATTAGTAAATAAAAACAGAATATTCTCTTTCGGAAAAAAAAAAAAAATCTAGTCTAGTACTGGGAAATATCCAAAGAGCCTTAGCATACTACAATTATTCCTTGCTGCACAGTAAAATGGATTGATAAGGATACTTTTCAGCCATCTGTGACAACACAAGGGTTAAATTATTAAAGTACTTTAATAGCACCATAACATTGTTTCATTTCTCAGATACTAAATTGAGCTACTCTGCACTTCTCATTTCTGCTTAGAAAAGATAATTACCTCACTACTGCATTGACCATTGAAGAGATACTGCTTTGCTGTTCCTGTAGCCTACATTACCCTGTTTCTTACAGAAATACTCTCTCATGCTGCCCTCATTTTCAGTTACTCAGAGATCTGCAGACATCTTGAAATGATAGAAGCGTGTCTTCTTCCAGCAGATTTATATAGCTAAACAGGCACTGTCTCACGGTAAAGAGATGATGTATTCTAAACTAACAAAACACCATTTAGAAATTAGAGAAGCAGTCTTCACAGTCTATGTATGGGATGACAAAGAAAATGATCTGACAGGATGAAAAGGCAAAAACTAAGTCTGGATAAGAAAAAAAAAACATTTTGATTAGAATTTGTGACAAACTGAGGCAAATCATAAGGAATGGGGTAGTAGAAGGGGAATGTCAGATTAAAAATAGCAATGTGAATGAAGTAAAGACTTAAACCTAATACGAACAGATTACGGGGGAGATGAGAGATCAGGAAAGAAGGATAAAGAAAAAGTTAGCCCAAAATAAAAGGAGTATAATGAAGAAAGATAAACAACAAGAAGTTCTTGAAAAGGATAAGATGCGAACAGTCTGGCAAGGAGTCAACTAGCCCTTTAAGGCATATGAGAAGAAAGAGTGACAACTGGCATTGATAGAACAGACTGAATGAATTCTTTGCATTAGAATTCAGTAAAAAAGCTACCTCGCGTCCATAGGACACATTTTCCTGATGAGAATGTGAATGCTCAAAACACAGAGTTAAAGGAAAAATACCACCCTCCTCCCCACTTGACTCTCCTATGTTAACTTCCTTATTCCTAGGGATCCAGTAAAAAAAAAAAAAAAAAAAATCAGGCCTACCTCCAACACTTGGTTTTGTAACTGACTAAAACCAGATTGTTCTGGCATTCAGAAAACAAAAACAGCTTCAGAGTTCCAAGTCAGCATTTCTCTTGAAGTACAATGCAATTCCTCTGGCAGAAGCACTATTTGAGTTTGCCACCAATCCCTTGATGCAGAGCTACTAAACACTGGGTACACAAAGCACTAGTACTTCTTCATGACATTCCCAACACTCTGTATTGCATGCTTACCCATGGGAGGAGGGACAAACAGCAAGAAGTTTTCTAAACTGCAGCATATTTATTGGAAAAGAAATGGAACAATGAGGTATATTTCTGACAATAAAGTATCTCCTCAAAAGGAGAACAGGTTATCAGGAAACATTGCTAGAACAGATTATACTCAAGGAGGAAGAAAAAGTCTGAGAAAGGTATTATGCTTTTCTACAGAATCAACTTAATCAGGTGAGTAATACTTCGACCTATACAAACATACGCTTCTGTTAAGGGAAGCAAATAATCTTCTACGTTAAACATATTGTATATCCCAAATCATCTGCATTTTGATGACCGTAAAAAACTATGAACTAGCTTATTTGTTGGCTTCAATCAAACTCCAGTTTACAGACTATAAAATTGTTTTTCAGTAGAAATATTACATTTATAAATGCTTATGTGATGGAACGAGAGCAGCTCGGTAGCAACTGATGCATGCAGTACTGATCTGATTAATGGGATGTTGACTGCATAAATAAAACAGATTAATTTAAAAGAGTCTATTATGAAAAATAAGGAGGAACAAGAGAATGGCTTAAGATAAATTTATCCATAAACAATTGAGGGTTATTAAGAGAAAATGCCAGGAAAGGAAAAGGCTTCACACAGTGAAGATCAAAGGAACTGTGGCACGTTTAAAAAGAACACTCTCAGGAGAGGAGGCAGTTTTTCAAAGGAAGCAGGCTGAGACAGAAGCACCCACTGAAGTGTTGGAAGAAGCGTGGCCTAACTTGATTGCTTTTAGAGATTGTAAACTTTGGCAGTGGTTACATTAGAAAACTGAGTGACAAGTCCACCCAATTTGGGCTTAACTATTTTTCACCTCCAGTTATACAACTTTAGACAGAAATATTGTTGTTTGTAGTGTTTGAATAAATATTTATGCCAGAGATTAACAACAGAAAATAGGTAGAGGACCAGTTTACCATAGTCCAAGACACTGAGTTTTCCTGTTACATTGCACATGGTTGGTTTCTTGTTGTACAGGTTTGTTTTAACCTCTGAACGTCTCTTACAAACTGTTATCTTCTGCCAGCAATATCAGCAGGTTCAGGTAAAAGAAAAATTAGCAAAGCCAAGCTTATATCATCAAATGTTGGCTCAAAGTTACCTTATCTATACTCATTCAGTATCCATACTAATAACTCATTACAATACAACAAAGCTCAGTCATACCACTTTGCAATTAATCATTTATATTTAAATATCTTATGTAGTATTTGTGTATTACCATGCCCCCTTCAGGAAAGGGAGGCTAGAGAGCATGCTTTGAAGTTAGCATTTCTTCGTCTTCTTTAAACTTTTGGTTTCAAGGACCCTTTTCATTCAAAGTCCAGTTTAATGTGGGTATCATTAAAAAAACCTTTCATTACAGATTTTCCACTGTTGCATTTTGAGGGTTGTTTTAATTTTAGGATCTTATACTATAGTACAATTTGATGGCACCCCACGAGCCTTCAGGTAATAGATTATGACTAGAGCAGTGGGGGCTACTTGGACACCAGGTAAAGGACAGAGGTGCAGGAAGCCCTAAAAGAGACCTCTTGCATCATCCCAGGAGGCGGGGGGGAGCAGTAAAGGCATAGGGAAATTCACACAGAACTTGTTTTCCACTAACTACTACTGTATAAATCCAGTTATCTTTAGTGGTAATTACATGTATGCATCATGGAAAGACGAGACCTCATCAATGATCCCTATAATCTTTTCTATCAATGTGAAGAACAAATGTTTCTGAGTATCGAGCCTGGGGTGGGTTAGGGCTGTGGGGGGGGGGGAGAGAGGAGGGGGTGCAGTTGAGCCAAGGCCAAGTGGCCCTGCAGGGATTTGAGACAGAGCCAGAGCTGCATAGGGGCATGTGAGCCAGAGCCATGCAGGGAGTAGAACCAAGGCCGGGGGGAGCAAGATTTTGAGTTACACTTAACTCATGTTAATGCGAGTTAAGCACAAGTTGACATCACGCATTTCAAGGGATTACTGTATTTTAAAGAGGAACATCTGTAGGAAGATTGCTTAATTTGTGAAGCTGTGCCTGTTAATTAACCCCAACAGTAGATCTGCTTGCTTTTGTTAGTAATGCTGATTGCAACTGTAAATTGTAGCAAGGGCATGTCACCTTTCAAAGAATATGCAACTTAGAATAAAAAGAGTGATCAAATATCACACTTCAGGCCGTAAACCAAGTTTCCAGATAAGAACCTCCACATTTCTCAGCTCTCTCATATACCAGTTAAAACACAGAAGCATCTTAGCTCATTTCAGGTGGAAGGGACTGCACCTTTTTCTAATGCATCATTTGGTAGCCCATATTTAAGAGGAACATTCCCACAGCAGATGAACCAACAATACAACACTGAAATGGTCATAAATTCCAATGTAAACAAATTGACAACAAACTAGAGCCCGCAGTGATTTTCCAAAAGCATGTAAAGGTTGAAAAAATGTTTATAAATAGGTGATTTGTTTCCATGTTTATATACTTCTGAGACAGTCATCAAAATGTGAATTAAATCAAGTACCTTTTAAACAGAATCTTAAAAGATTTTTACAGCAAAGGATAAATTAGGGGATAAAGGATCTTCTACACTCACATGTTGTCATAGCAACCACAGTTCCAAACACAGTGAAAAGCTATATGGAAAAGGAGAAACTGAAATTATAAACTATTATGAAAGATTTTCAACCACTTTAAATATGGAATAGCCATTTCTTCAGCACTACTGTATGTTAGTGTAGGTTTTTCTACAAATGCCATCTGAACAATTCTTGCTCATGGAGCAAGTACTTAATCTAACAGGCCACCTAAATCTCCTTGACCAGTGCAACAATGGAAATAGAATTTTGGTAAGGGTAATCTAAAGATCTGATTAAAGCAAACAATTACAGGTTAAACCTCCCTACTCCAGCACTATCAGGACCTGACTGGTGCCGAACGAGAGAATTTGCCAGACCACTGAAGGTCAATATTGTCGAACACCATTACCACCACTTCCACTGCTTACTGGGCTCTTTCAAGGCATTTAGGGGTGAGTTACAGTTAACTAACAGCACAGACCACTAGCAGCCAGGACTGGTGGCTGGAAACCAACTTTATGGGACCACGGGAAACCTGCCCATACCCATGACAAGCAGTTGCCTGGCTTGCTAAAATCATGCCAAATTTCAGATATTGGCGAATGAGAGAGTTCCACATTAGAGAAGTTCAAACTGTACTATACTGAGTGTGCTAACTGAAAAACTTCAGAAAACATTATTGTCCACAAATTCAATATCATCAAATAGCAGGGACAGTTGTACTACTGAGGAGAAAGTCAATATTGGACACTACAGAAGAATAAAGTGATTAGACAGGTCATTTGAGGCTGCTTCTCTGCTGCAGCCAAATATTTGGCAGCTTTTGGTCCCCAAGAAAATTAGCTGGAGCCTGAAGGAGAAACAGCACAAAACATTGTGGCAGATCATTTTACATAACAAGCACAACATGAATGCTGTGTCTCTTGTTCAGCAACCTCCACTCTTCTGTAGAGTCACAGAAAATAACCCATGAGTTATAAGACTGTTCCTACTGGCTCTGCTGGGAAATGGGAGCATTCCTACCATGCTGGGTATGCCCACTGTGGTTTCAGTAGTTTTGTAGAGATTTCCCACTCACTTGTTTGTTTCCACGTTTGTGCAGCCTTTACTGTGAGGTTTAGTTTTCCTTGACATCAAAATACCTCCCATTTTGAGAGCAGAGACTTTCTCCAACATGAATCAACAGCATCCGAAAAACCACTTGTATTTTCACACATTCAGAAGTATTTGTTTTTTAGCACATGAACTCTCAATATTACCACAGTTGGCCAAACATCAGTTAAGTGCAACAAATTGATCACCAGACTAAAAATCTGATAAATTAAATGTTTTACAAGTTTTTTTCTAGGATATTAGAAAAGTTTAAAAGGAGGCACACCCGCCATTAACCACAGCTTGGCATCATCTGCTTCTAACTGCATGCCTGTTAGCCTGTTGTAAACATATAAAAGAGAAATGCTAGAGGAATGAACTGAAACTGCATGAATTCTCTTTTAAGTGCAATTGTTTTTTATGATTGTGTTTCAAAAGAAGCTTGGAATAAAGAAGCAATACACATACATAGGCATACAGCAGTTTATTTTCCTTTTTGCTCATATTGTGGTATTTTATCCCTGTGAAACGACCATGCCAGCAACAGCAGGAACAACAATGTAACCATACCGAACTGCTTTGTACTGCAGTGATTACTGTAATTCAACCTTCACAATAAAACACAGAATTATCACTAAAACTATGACTTATAGGACAGGTTTGAAACTGTTTCCTTCTTCTCACCAGCACCATTTCTACCACGATTTACTTGTACGATTTGTCCTCAGGGAGTACTTACACAGCACTGCTAAAAGCGATCACGTGGGCTATTCTGTACTCACTTAAAGCACAGAAAAATGTGCTTGATCCAAGAGAATACATTTTAATGCTTCTGAATGAATATGTAGCTTTATCATATGCACTGTAAAAGGAACTATAAAATGTTATTTAGCTGTTTGCTCTCTTCAATGTGATTTATTTTTAAAATATGCATGTTAGTTGTTATATAATCCCTGTTTTCTACTACTGACAAAAGGATGCTACTTAAAATAAGGCAATTCATTTCACTGGTTTGACGCAGAAAGCAATACTTAGACTAAAAATAGCCAATGAATAAAATCTTAGAAGTAAAAGGATTGCATCAGTTTACAAGTGAGCTACACTCTTCTTGCTCACATCCAATTCACATACTCCAGAACTATTTAAAACACAAACTTTTAGATATTTTAAACAGCTAGTAAAATCATGCATTTACTTATTTTACTAAAACTTTGCAATGATTCTATATTTTCAAAACATACATAAAATTCCAAACATACATTTCATATGTAATGTATTACTCAAACTAAATGAATCAAAACACTCCATATAGCAGTGCTTCTCAGCTTTTTTCTGGACTGTGATCCACTCTACAACAGGAAAAAATGGGCATCTACTTACCCAACATACAGCCACACAAAACAACTCTCCTGGACCTATTCACAACCCCTACATTTAAGAACCCATGATGGTACACATGTAGAATACGAGAAATGAAAGGGACCTCAAAGAGCCAAGTCCAATCCCCTGAACTCACAGCAGTACCAAGCATCATCATGATTAGAATCCACTCCCAATGTAGCAAAGGCAAATAAATATTCAGGTTCTTTGTTGCAACAAACACTGCCTAAAATGGCTATGGCAATGAAACCCAAGTTAATAATTGTAACATGATAATGTCAAGCTAATATTTTAAAGACCTCCCCTGCAGATGCTGGAGAAAGTAGCTCAGCCAAAGTAAAAGGGCTTTGGTTTAAATTTGTGAGCCCAGAAAAACATTTTTCTACTACACCCAAAGTCACAACTTAAGAGGGCATTGCTGACATCGTCATTTTAAATGAAATGTATGAGCTGTAAAACCATGTAAAATCATGCTTTATGAACCCATGGCCTGCTACGTGGTGGAATATTGTAGCCTGGATCAAACAGTCTGACTCATTTCAAAAACTACCTTCTAGGAGGCAGCACAGCTTCAGGAAAGGCTTCTGGGTAATCCAGGCTGTGTCTATACTACTTCCCTACTTCGAAGGGAAGATGGTAAGTAGAGCGTCGGGAGAGTATTAATGAACTGCTGAGGTGCATATGCAGCACTTCATTAAGCTAATTCTCCCCCGTGGCAATTCCGAAGTTTTAAACTTTGAAGTGCTGGCTAGCAGGTAGTCGCAGCAAACCTGCTGGTGCTTCAAAGTGCCTGGGCAACTTTGAAGTCCCTTTACTTCTCAAAATTTGCATATGCAGCACAGCACTTCATTAATAATCTCCCAACACCATACTTACCATCCTCCCTTCAAAGTAGGGAGGTAGTGTAGACAGCCCCAGAATGCAGAAGTTCCCAGTTTCTGCTGCAGAGGATGTTATATAAAGCGATTATTCTTTTTTTACACCCTTTTATTTATTAACACTATGTTAATTATTTTACGCTATGTATTCCACATGCTAGCCCACCCAGTATCAGCCAATGACATATGATAAAAAAAATACAATAAAGATACATCTCATTGGGGATTCACTTTCAGCAACATTCCCAGTAGAGCACTGTCTCCAGATCTGAAGAAGTGGGTCTGGCCCACGAAAGCTCATCACCAAATAAATTATTTTATTAGTCTTCAAAGTGCAACAGGACTGCTCTTCTGTTTTGTTAGAATACATACTAACACGGCTACCTCTCTGTTACTACTAATTGGGGATGACAAATGATATTACATTAATTGAGATTAAGCTACATGGACTGCATACATAACATTTTCATAAGCATCCTTGATATAAACACAGTTGACAACTGAGGAAACACTGCCCCACTGGGTAGATTGCTTTGCGTGTGTCACATCCCTCTCTGTTCCTGATCCACACAGGATGAAAGCCTATTATAGCCTTCAGCTACAAAGAGCCTGATACTTTATCTAAAGCTGAAAAGACTTGTGCTTTTAGCCCTGGAGAGAACATGAAGGTTCTCTCATAACATGAAGCTAGTCTGGGATTCAAGCTGCCATGGCCTCATGTGCTTTAGGGATGTTATAGGTTAACTGGTAAGCTTCATCCTAAATCCATGAGACTTGCCAGTTCTAGTTAACTGATAGCAGCTGGAGCAGCCTATCCCAAGAGTGCAGGCAGGGGGTTACTCCAGTTCCACAGGGCTGCTTCAGGTTGGGGGACACTCCAGTGTGGCCAGAGCAGCCCCAATCTGTGGTAGCTGAGGGGAGGAGATGCAGGGGAAGCTGCTCCAACCGAGCCAGGCTGGAATGCGCCACACCTGGGTTGCCAGACTGGGGCAGCTCTGGCCATCTGGAGCCCCCCTGCCCACAGCACACCTGGGACCAGGTTTACCCACTGCTTAACCAGTTAATCGATTAACCAGGCTTAAACATCCCCAATATGCTTAGGATAATCCTCCTCTATCTTATGGAAGTGTGCGTTGTGCATCCCATTCTATGCCTGATCCACACAGAATGTGAGTCTGTTACAGCCCACAACTACTGAGTCTGGATCTTTAGCTCAAGCTGCTGACACTTATGTTTCTACCTCTAGAACTCAAGCTATATAGAGATGTGTGTAGATACTTTCTGTAGCTAGGACTCAGGCCACGTCTACACTAGTCAGTCATTTCACAGAAAATCAGGCCTTCTTCTGAAAGAACAAGCTGAGCATCCATACACAAAGTGAGCTCTTTCGAATTCCTCTCGAAAGAACATGGCACTTCTTCTGAAAGTCCTCTCTCTTTCCCAAATGAGGAAGACCACCTTTTCTTCAAAGGATTCTTTCAGGAAAAAAAAAACACTTGTAGACGCTCAACAGGCTTCTTTGTTCAACAGAGTGGTCCATATGGTGCTGGATTTTTCACTCCCTGGCCTGCTCTTGAAAGAACAGGGGCTGTGTGGATGCTCTCTTTCAAAAGATTGCTCTTCTGATCCACTTTTTTGTGCATGGATGCGCTCTTTCGAAAGACGATCTTCTAGAAGATCATCTTTCAAAAGATCACTGTAGTATAGCTGTGGCTTAAGGGTATGCTTACACAGCAAAGTTATTTTGAAATAACAGCCATTATTTTGAAACAACTTTTCTAAAGTCTACACAGTGCAACTGCTATTTCAGAGTAATTTTGAAATCAGGGCTGGCTTATTTCAAAAGAGGTAAACCTCATCCAGAAGAGGGGCTGTGTAGACAGGGAATAGAGCCTATTTTAAAATAAGCCATAGTGCGTCCAATGCCTCTAGCTCAAAATAGGCTCTACTATGCATAGACACTATTTTGAAATGCATTTTGTTTGTAGTAGCAGCATTATTTCAAAATATACCAGAATATCTTATGTAAAAAGTTTGTGAACATCCTGAAGTAAACATGTATTGCATTCAAATCATTGTGTGTTCTTAAAACAGGAGTTATAAAAACTATGGCTTCACTTTATTTATTAAGGACTGCCTCATTCATACGCCTTGCAACTACTGAATTATTGATTTTTTTTCCATTTTTTGCTATTTTGGTTGCTGACCCCCACTCTAGGAGGAGAGAGCAGTTCTCCTCCATTTCAGTCTGCTTTAGTATCCCCAGAAGACTGTTTCAGGTGACACCAGGACAGTCTTCATAACCCTGCACTTAAGTTTTACTTAAAATCGTGTACATCTCAAACCCTACGCCACTGTAGAGAACTGCTTCAACTTCTGTGTGAAGCTGCACTTGAAAGATGAGGTAAATGGAGCACATGGAAGTGTCCATCTGGCCTCCCAGTCAGCATCTTATTACCGAAAACTATAGAAACTGTAATGGTTACCACTGTATATTTTCAGAGTGCATGTACAGTGCTGCTGAGGAAATTTTGACAGGATAACGAACTGTTGACGAAGTTGAGGACGGACTTCACTCGGCCCAACCTTAGGGTGTCAGGAGTGGCTCCAGGCCCACAGACAGGGCAGGGATTTTGATAGGATGGGTGGGGTTGGGGGGGCTAGCTTCCCCCCAGCCAACCCTTCAGGCCCACTGAACAAACACCTCCTAAGCTTCAGCAGAAATTTCAAGCACTCTTGCCATTTCTGTGGCCAAGTTAGTGGTGGCAGTCACCAGGAGCCCAAGACCCTGTTAAATCACCAGGTCCCAGGACAGCTGCCATCTTCAATTCTCCTATCAGCAGCACTGACTGTTGAACCAAGCACTGTTGAAATTATTCTGGATTATGTACGTATCCTCCCATATCATCAAACTGCAGTGAAACAGAGCAAAGGTAGGGTTGCGGGGGTGTGAAGGTAATAAATGGATTATTTTCCCCTTTGTGAATTCTCAAATTCTTTTACAGTCATGACACACTGGCAGTGACGGCCAGTATAACTCTGACCCAATACTACACATGCTAGTAGCTTGAGTGTGTGCAGGGAACAGTGCTGGATCCAAAACTACTCCCGATTTTTGTCCAAGAAACAAAACTGCAAATTTCAAGGCATTGGGAAACAAAACATTTTCATGCATCTATTACATAAATCACTGAAACCATTTACTTAAACTGCTCAAACTACAGCTCAGATAAAACAGGATCAGTATCCAAATCAATCTTGGTTTGTTTTTCCTAAACCAAAACCCAACTGTTGAGATTTTGTAAAAACAATCCTGTTTCATCCATTTTTGATGGGCACAAAATGCTGCTGCCACTTGAGTTAAGTGCCAACATTTATAAAAATTAGGAATAATTGTAATAAATTCCAAATGTCAATTGAAAGAGGATATAATAATCTAAACTGCAAAAATGTTCAGGCAATAGCTGTGTGAAAGCTTTCTGTGAATAAAAATCCGGGATTAAATATTAGCTTTAAAAATGCAAATGTTTCAAGTAGTTAGTATAAATCATAGAAATGAATACTAGTGAGACAACATGAGCATCTCTGTTAAAATCTTTAGTTATGCTAATGAGAAATACTAAAATATTCCAATACGCTAAACTGTGATAAAAAAAGCAGGAAACATGGGGCTAATTTCTTCCTGTTAATTTGTCTTAAATGTGACTCCTTCATTGTTTTCCCTTCTGCTGCGTGCAGAGCTTTTTTATGTTGCTGATAATGTGGGCTTAATATTACGCTTTCTGTAGTGAGGTTTGATAAATTACTTATTTTGTGAGGCAGTTTCATTTTTTTCCTCTGCCTGTGTGTGGAGATAAGTGTTATATATTTTAATGCAGCAGCTTTAAGCGTTCTTCTCATCTTTTACATTATTGGAGATGAATCCTTAATAATAGTTTCTAACTGAAAAAGCTTTTAGTTTGCCTCTCACTCATTTCTGCTGTCTTTTCTGTCCTACATAAGCAAGTGTTATTCCATATTTTAACTTGCTACAGAAATTTGAGAACTTCCTGACTGATGTTTACATGTTTTTCCTCTTTTCTTCTTTCTAATTCGGGCAGAGGTGAAAGGTGCACCATAGTGTATCGCTCCAACAAGAGCTGGCTGAGCTGTGGCAAAAGCCAGCAGGGAGCTATTTAAAGAGCCAGCAGGGATGCAGGTTGCAATAGGACAGTATGTGTACAATATTTAAAGTTACTTTCACCCCTGAATTTGGGACAATCTGAATACTGGTTCTTATTAAGGTGTTAATGTTTTATTCAATCTGTATTCAAGCAGTTTCCATTAGCATTAATGAAAATTACACACTGGCAGCAATGAAAATGTGTAGTTTAGATAATATTGATATTGTAATACTGAATATAAGGAATTATGTACATAACAGAGAATCTCTAGATGTGTGCATATCCCAAATTTCCTAACACCATCAATTGGAAACAATATCCAGTTCCCAACATTGAAAGCAACACTTACTAGATTTTCACTATTACAAGTCAGTGCTTAAGAACTGCAAAGAGTAAGATCACTGTGAAGGAGAAAAGCTCTTTTACAAAGTTCCAGTGATTCAAGGTGCTTAGGATGAATAAATACTTACTATTGAGATACACACACACACACACACACACACACACTCTTACACTTCATAGAACTGGAAGGGACCTTGGGCATCCATCGAGTCCAGTCCCCTGGCCTCTTGGTAGGACCAAGCACCATCCCTTTTTCTTAAAAATCTATTTGCCCCAGATCCCAAAATGGCCCCCTCAGGGACTGAACTCATAACTGCAGGCTTATGCTCAAACCACTGAGTTACCCCTCCCCCAAAACTGTTTGCCCTAGATAGCCCCCTCAAGGATTGAGCTCACAACCCTGGGTTGAGGAGGCCAATGCTCAAGCCACTGAGCTATTCCCTAGTGCACTCTTAACTATCACAGATAAATGACTATGCCACTTGTACACAACCTTCCTGCAGTTTGTATCTTTTCTTGCTATCCTATGAAAACCAAACTATTGAAGTTCACTGAGTCTGTGAGTGAAAGGACAGACTGTTTATTTATATTAACCGTTCAGAGAACAAACAGCCTTTTGTGATTCATAACACAGGTGCCTGAAACTTGAGACAAAGATCTACAGATGCTCTTAAGGCAAGCTTAAGCTGTCACTCAGGAGCGTGTATTATACAAAGTCCCTGAACTTTAATGAGACTATTAGTGCAAGTAAGGATCTCTCATATGAAAGAGGGCTGGACAGATGCAAAGAGGGATGCACAGAGGGAAGAAATGGGAAGGGTGCAAGAAACTAATCATCACACCAAGGCTCCCTCAGCAAAGGGCTGAGCATAAAAGCCATACATCCTGTGTCCCAAGGAATTCACACCTATCACTGTGGATGCATGGAGAAGGCAGATTCTTGGCCCTCTAGACCCACCCCACTCTCCAAACATACTCACAGGGACCAGGCAGTATCACCACATCTCTGTCTAAGAGTAATTGGCAGCAGCCTCTTTGATCATCTGTCCCAGAGTGAGGTTTCTGGCTGGCCAAGCAGAGGTTCAGACAAACCTATCTTCTCTACAGAGAGAGTACCATAAAAGGGAACAAATAGGGACTGCCAGGGACTAGAGATTCTCTTTTTCACGCAGACACAGACATGGCTCCTACATGCATATCAGCTTCTGAGGACAGGTCATTAGTATTGCTACCTTTCACAATTCTGCCACAAAGTTTGCAATGTTTTTGTTTTTCTTAAAGAATTAAATGTTGGAATTAGATGTTTATGTAAAAAGCTCCTCTGGATTTCTTTTAAGAAGGAAAGTTTCTGGCACTGAAGTGTACAGGAAAAAAAACCCACACCCTGAAAACATGAACTACATGATCCTAACGGCTCAGAATCAGAAAGACAAAGAGAAATGCAAAGTCATTATTTTTAAAGGTTCTCTTGACTTTTTGTGGTCCTGACTCATGATTTCAAACGTTTTGATCGGCAGATAAAACATAAATTTGTTAACATTTGTGAATTATTCTAAGAAATGACTGCACAGAAAAACCATTGCTTTCCTGGCACTGTACTAACTTACACAGCCCCTAATTTCTGTTGTTGTGGATGTTATAATTACAACAGTAGTTTGGGAGATAAGTCTTTTTGATGGTTTCCTCTCCACCTCTGAGTTCATTTCTCATGTCTGACCCAGGAGTGCAGTCAACACATACACATAATTGGTGGGAAGCTAAATGAACTGCAAATTCAAACATCAAAGAAAATAACGTCCCAAGTAAATTATGAAACAATTTCAACCAAATGCACTGCCCAGCACCATTTTTTTTAAGCAATAAGGACTTTATTTTTCCATATTAGGCAAAAAGCATGAAGCATCATATTAGCAGTGAACAAGAAAAAAAATGTGCTGTTTTTAAATACTGTTTTAGAGATGGTTATCAAGACTTGTGTAGTAAGCTGTTGGTTGCTCCATAAATTGTTAGTAAATTACTAATCAACCTCTCTTTTTTCCCCCAATATGTCCTAATTTGCCAAAAGTAAATAAAGGTCTAAATTCCTTTCAGAACAAAGATTTTTCACTTCTGTACAATAGACTGATTTTTCCCCCCTCAACTTGACCAATGACATCAAAAGCAAGCAGGAACAATTAGAGTTAAAATACTGAATGCGCATACAAAAATATTGCTGAAAACCTTTAATTTGTTGGCACTAATTAATACAATTATAACCATCTCTCTTTTATTTATTATGTATTTATTCTGTCATTTGGAACTATTTATAGTGACTTTAGGTTGATTCACCATAATTTCCTTCTACCTCCAACCTGTTTACAATTCATTCCTCCAGCAGTTGTATTAATTTAATAGCATTATTTATTCATCTAGTATGATGATTAAAATATGGTCTTAAATATTTAAACAATAAGATTAAAATAGTACATGTTGCATGGAACCATTTTATCTTCGCTAACAATCTAAATGCAATACCACCTCATATAATGAATGATCATGTTCACATTCCCTTCTTCTAATTCCGAAAGGAAAAATTACCTGAATCAGTGCATATAATCAATCATTGATAATTTGTTTGTTATACATCTGGGCATACTGAGCTTGGGAAGGTGTAATTAATTTTCAGAATGAAGACTTGTTTTATATTGTCATTTTAGACAGCTAGTAAGTATGAAAGATCTTTTCTTTTCAATCCAGCCCTGATCAAAGAGTCAGGAAATCATTTTAACAGAATAAAAACAGTGCGTAATAAAATGCACACTGAGCATGGATGACATGATTAGAAGTGACCTTTTGATTTGGGCATAGGCGTCATCTTCCTCTCTTCTCCCACAATACAATTTTTAAAAAAAAAAATCACATTTATACAAAATAATTTAGTTTCACAAAGTCTTTTGGAAGATTTCCCACTTTGTAGATTATGTATAGGAGTTTTAAGAGGTCCCAGATGAAAAGGTTCAAATTCATATAACGCACATGCACACATACACACACACCTAATAAAATACTGAAAGGATACATATTAGTTATTTTCAATATAACAATCTGCACTAGAGAGGGCCAACTACATGTTGGGAGAAACAAGATCCTTCCATATGCACTTCCTATTCACTTAGTGTGGAAGAACTGGTGTCCTTCCATCACACTCCTCCTCAGCATTTCTAGGAGGCAAATAGCTGGTTAGATGTCCCATTCTATATACAGGAGGGTAACTAGGAGACTCACTTCCATGTCCAAATGCTCCTATCTGTATAAGTCAAATACATATTCAGTGTCACCATATGAGTTACATGTAAAAAAAAAAAAATCAAGCCTTTTAGCTGCTGCCCAGGATTATGAATGCATAGTCTTCCTCCTGCTCAAAATGGACTTATGTGATACTAAGCATTCCAAAAACACAAGTACCACAGTGCTAAACCCTTAAATCGGATTTTGGTAAGAAAACTATGTTAAAATGGCACATTCTTCTCAACAGAACTACTCTTTATATATACAAGTCATATCTGCTTCAGCCAATAAAACAAATTTTTACTTTTAGTTCTACTAGCCACATACAACCAACATTTCTGATGAGAAAGGAGTTGGTTTCTAGTCTGGATCTATCATCACAATTGTTAATAAGATTTACAGTGCAGTGAAGTCCATCCTTGGTTACCCTTGTGCAAGACTACCAAAGACAATGGGGATTCACAGACATAAGCAAGGGGAATAAATTCTGCCTTCCTATGCATCTGTGTAATTTACCCATTGATCCTCTTCAATTAATGGTCAGTGCATCAACGAGAAAAAACTCGGTTTGACTTTCAGAGAGCCCAGTGAGGCCTGAAGTTATACAAATGAACTTTTCCATTCTCTCACTGAGCACATTCAATGCAAACATCTTTGAGAAACGGGACATTTTTACACAGCCACTTTGCCAAGTAGCATCACAATACAAAAAATAGAGTGGTCCTGATTAAACTGAGAAAAACCACGTATAACAAAAGTAGAAAATAGAAAAATTTGCAGAGAGGAGATTAAAACCTATGTATGTTATTTTTAAACAAGTTCTTTTGGGCACACTGGCGACATTTTATTTGCTCATTTAAAAACTACCATTGAGAGCCCTGGGACAAAAAGTAATCCCAGGCAGAGATGACATAGCATCATCCAGGGAGCATAGAATTCAAGGCAAATCAGCAACTCTAGCCAATTTGAATGCTGTTATAGCACTTAAGAGCCTTGATACAGCACTCCTCAATGGGATAGATGTGATCTAAAACTCATGACTAGACTCAAGAAACTGAAGAGGCACTCAATTTAGTGTCCATAACATGTTCATGTAGCAGCAAAGGACAGAAGCTGATGATACTTTAAATTACAGTCAAACAACATCCACATTGAATAGATGTCTAAATTGCCCAGAGAACAAAAGAGACAAACAAATGAAAAACAACACACACAATTACAAATAAAACTGTACATAATGCAAACAATTCCAGTCATTTGTGCGAAAAAGACCAAACAACCATTTCAGTCAAACAAACAGATTTTTTCAATTGGGTAGATACATTGGAGGGTACAGATAGGGTCAGAGTGACCTACACAAATTGGAGGATTGGGATAAAAGAAATTTGATGGGGTTCAATAAGGACAAGTGCTTGTCAGGGATTTTATCCCTTGGGCATTATCGTCCCCGTGGGCCAGGGGAAACAAGCCTTTGGCCATTAAACATCAATACAGGTACAGGAAAAATCTAAAGTTACATAGGCTGCCATTTAGCAGCCCCTGCAACGGTCACGCTGAGTCAGTTGGTTTCCCTGGTAACCTGAACTCATGAATTATTCATGACAGCAGGTTCAAAATAGAGCCCTCTGATTGGCCCCAGGTGAAAACTTCCAGCATCTTCGGCCGAGAAGAGGACCTGTTTGAAAGCACCTGCATAGAACCCTGAGTATGCTAATCATGTGATAAATATTCATGAGATTCCTCTATAAATCCAGAAGCCGCAGCCCATGCAGCGGCCCTGAGGGACTCAGGCTGAGCTCCTGTTACCTCATACGGAGAAGCAGGGCCACCTAGTGGTGTCCGCTGAGCTCCGAGGCCAGGCTCACCTAGCCGAAGAGAGCTGACATCACTGCAGCGCCTGCCCATCAGGTGGCGCCAGCCGGGAGCTATGGGGCACCGCAACCTCAGCTCACCTCAGGTGCCCACCGGCAAGGAAGCGGCACCAGCGCCCCAGCACGCCTCAATGCCCACAAGCAGCACATTGCATCGGGGAGCAGCAAGCGGGTCTTTTGGCCAAGTCACCGGGTGGTGAACTGGCCCCCACTCCGGTGGGGGTACTGCGCACCCAGTGACGTAACCAGGGACCTGCCATCACTACCACCACTGCTCCCCAGCATCTGCGCCTGCTGTGCCTTCAAGGACCACTTACCGGACAGGACACACTTACCCGGACAGGACCTCTATCACCGGACGTGACACGTAAATGATCTACTGGCCTGTGGCATAGCCCAGGACCTTTTCCCAAACCAGACGCTTAATCCATTACAGCACTTTTGGGTACTGGGTCCCCTGATAGGGGGTTAGGGTCGCACCTCAGCCACGCCCTTTCCAAGGCCAGGGAAGGGCTGCACCCAGGGCTAGACCCCAGGGCCGGGCTTGATCGCCCAACTTTAAATAATAACCAAGCTGTACACTTGAATTAATAGTTTACTTGAATTAATAGTTTATGATTATAGTATAGATACTTAGTTATAGAACTAGTTAGTTAGTTAGTAAGTTAGTTATACTTACCATCAAGCAGGAAGGTCACTACGGTGAAGGCATAACCTCCCGGTTTCCCTGGGAATCCTGCACCTTTACCTTTCCACAATCTCCAAGCGCTAGCGGGGTGGGGCCGTGGCAAACACCCAGTTGGTAGGGGGCCTCAGAGGCAGAGCCTTAAGGTCCCCAGTAGGCCGGAGTAGCGACCCGGCCTGAACGCAAAGGGGAAGGAGTAGCGCCCTTCCCCTGCTTGGAGCTAAACGATTAAGACTTCCTTTGCCTCTTACCTTAAAAGTCCATCCTTAACCTTTTTAACTTTGCCTTCCGGTCAAATAAAGAAAACTACACAGGTTGCCTTTATGGATTTATTATTGATAATAGTAAGTGTTTAAGGAATTTATAGGACACTACTAATATGAACTGTTTTATGTGTTTATTTTATACATTTTGTTGTTTGTTTGCCTGTTGTTGGCTTTGTTAAATAAATAGAACAATAGTTTCACCCTTAAGCCTCCTCCTTGTTCCACCTTCGCCCGGGAGTTTAGCCACTGCCTGCCAGGGGGGTTCCACCTTACAGCGGGAGGCCACGTGCATAACCCCTGGTCCTCTTGCCAGTAGGGGGTGGGGCGGTCTGCAGAGGGGCGGGGCAGGGCGGCCTAACGTCGCCGGGCTGTCCGCCGTCTCTCCGATACACCTTAGGTCCTCGAGGATCTGGACAACTAGAGGGGGGAACCTCGCAATCTGGTCGCGCTAACCGGGCGGCTCAGAATGGGCCGTAAGGGGTTAATAATTCCCCCCGACAGTGCTGAGTCCTGCACTTGGGACTGAAGAATCCCAAGCACTGTTATAGGCTGGGACCTACTGGGTAAGTAGCAGGACAGCAGAAAAGGACCAAGGGATTACAGTGGATGAGAGGCTGGATGTGAGTCAACAGTGTGCCCTTGTACCCAAGGCGGCAAATGGCTTGTTGGGTGTATTAGGAGAAGTTATTATTCTCCTCTTCTCGGCACTGGTGAGGCCACATCTGGAGTATTGCATTCAGTTCTGGGCCACCCAGTATAGACAGGATCTGGATGCACTGGAGAGGGTTCAGTGGTGGGCAACAAAAATGATTAAGGGGTGGAGCACATGAACTATGAGGTGAGGCTAAGAGATTTGGGCTTATTCAGTTTGCAGAAGAAAAGACAGAGGAGGGGCCATTTGATAGCAGCCTTCAACTTCCTGAAAGGGGGCTATAAAGAGGATGGAGAGAAACTGTTCTCAATAGTGACATATGGCAGAACAAGGAGCAATGGTCTGAAGTTAGAGAGGGAGAGGTGTAGGTCGGATATTAGGAAAATCACGTTCACCAGGAGGGTGGTGAAGCACTGGAGTGTGTTACCAACAGAGGTGGTAGAATGTCCATCCTCAGAGGTTTTTAAGTCCTGGCTTGACATAGCCTGGCTGGGATGATTTAGTTGGGTTGATCCTGCTTGGGGAGGGGGGCTGGACCAGACGACCTCCTAAGGTCCCTTCCACCCCTAGAATTCTATGATATCTTCTGTCAGGGAAATAATAAAATATCAAAATTATTTTTGATAAATACACTAACAGCCTTGTCTGGTGAACATTTTATTATTTTAGCGGGTTTTTTTTTCTTAATTTATCACATGCTTTACTATCCTGCTGTTCTCACATCTTCTTTCCCTCTCCTGCCATGCTATTCTTTCCTTTCAATTTTTTTCATCTCCACTACAATTTTGCAAGGTCTCCAAAATATTCTCACTCATTAAAGTGTCCTCACCACAGTTCCCGAATCTGTTTCATCACAGGTTCCCATCTGCTCTCACATCCAATTTTGAACTGGATTTCACAGGCTCTCCATCTCCTTCCATGAGTGGAGATAGACATCCACTTCCACCGAAGAGTAGAATCATGTCCTCTTATCTCTCCAACTCCAGCAGGTTCATAAATAGCGATACTTGGACAGCTAGAGAGATTCCACTTCTCTCATCCACAACTCTCCTACCACACGTCCTTCTCAATCCTCCCCTCCAATAACCAACCTGGGGTGAGTTGCACCAATGCAGTACTGTTGCTGAGGGTGAAGCAGTTGAGGAAGAAAAACCTCTAACATGCAGCCCAATAAATTAATTGAGCTGAGTTAATTTGAATAGTCTCAAAGTGCTTGCCAACAATTTATAAAGCAAAAATTATTCAAATATTAAATTACAGTCAAGAAAACTTAGCTGCTTGGGAAATTTATAAATAAGGACTAGATTCACTGTGTAAGTTATTCAATGTGAATTATTCCCCGAGCTTTGTCAAACAAACTGGCTCAGGAATCACTCTGTAAAATACAGCCTATGGGTGAAAACAGTTCCTTCCCCTATGAAAGTATTGCCCTAAACTTTGGGCTCTTTACCACTGCCTATTTGTCTACTTACTCATGCATCCGTGTTCATTCTATATTCATCACCAATGAGCACTATTTTACGGTTATTTTGTTTGGAGTCAGTCAATGTTTGTATACTATATTTATGTGCGCATGCACGCGCGTGCGCGTGCGCACACACACACACACACCCCCCCTCATATGCTATGTGCATATGAAAACAAAATCACCCTAACAGTATCTCTTAGGAGTTTTGAAGATTGACGTAAAATCATCTGTGGAAAAATCCATGTTCTATTGTAAATGTTTATTAAATGAAAATGCTGATATTTTGCTCCTCAGAAAATGTGTCTATGCATGTGGAATTTTGTGATAGAAAGCTTGAAAGTCCCATTTTTCTCTAGATAAACCCCACTGGTTTACTGATGCGTGAATGCACAAAAACTGAATTACTGTACAACAGCAATTACTTTTCACAGTACAACTATAATAGGAACCAGGTCTGCCATGAACACCATGTAGCTATGCAAGAGAAAAAAAAAATTAATAAAAATTGTTTTAACACTTTTTCTTTTAAGTCCAACACATTTATTTTAAAGCAAAAGATTCCTCTGTATTTGACTTATCAATGAAAATTAATAAACATTTTGATAGGATTCTGTTTATTTACAAAGGAACTTTAATATCGAAAAGGTATTTAATGATGTTTCCCAAGTTTTCATTAAAGCTGGTGAAATGCTCCTTAAGGATGAAGTTGGCTTTATGGCACTTCATACATACACTGCCCTTCACAAACTCTCTGTATGCTCCTGGTTTTGTTTATTTTCTATTATCCATAAACAGCAAAAACAGAGGCAGCAAAAATATTCTTTTATCCCCTGCCTCTCTGTCGTTGCTATTGTATCAGATATATTGCACTCAGTAATGACTACCTGTTCTCTCTGATTGCTTAAATGAGAATTGTTTATGGAACTGAAGGGTGTAAAAGCATTATGCTTCCTATGCAGACATACTCACAGAAAACACTGATTATATTTAAATTAAGGTTACTGAAATGCATCTCCTCTACATGTAATCACTAAAAGTTAAGGATGGGCAGGTGAAGCAACACTGGTAAATTGAGGATGACAACAGTGGACATAAGCCAGTGGTCCCCAAACTTTTTAACTCAGGGGTTAACTTTTTAACCCTTTTCCTGGTCTGCACCCCTCAGGGGTAGTGGCGGCTTGCAGCTCCAGGAGTCAGGGATGCAGACAAGGGCAAGGGGGCCAAAGCTGGGGCCACAACTTGGGGCAGGACCAGAGCCACAGCATTGGCTGCAGATCCAGCAGGCAGGGCCCCAGGTTTGCAGCTGACATTCCCTTTCCACTCTTTTGTGCACTGGCCCAAACCCCAGATCAACCCCTCCAAACATTCCTCTGTGCCTTCCTACATAGACGCACCCCACAGCTTGGGGACTTCTGACAGAAAGACTAAATACGGCCAACTGGCTGCATTTTCACCATAATTTAATCAATCAATGGAAGATAGCCTAACAGCAACCTTACACTGCAAGAGTGAGAGTCTTGGAAGGAAATGGGCTGGTTAGACCCAGTACGCTGCTTTGAGTTGGAGCATCAAAAAGGGTTTGGAATTGAGGCATCTGCAGTATCCCTTGACACTGCTGCCAGCCTATGGCCCACATTCCCTCTCCTACACTTGAATTAAACTATGTCCTGCAGAAGGAGCCACTACTAAATTTTACTCCTGAGGGAATTGTGTCCCCCTGCAGAATTTCCCTCCTGCTCCCTGACCCAGAAATGGGGTGCATAGCTGCTAGCTGCCACAAGGGGGCACTGGACACAACAGAATCCAGCTTCCATACAAATGACATGGTTGTGGGTTTGGGGAGGGAGCTAGAGGTTTCTGGCAGCTGCAGTTCCCAGCATGCTCAGAAGAAAGGCAGTAGTGTGCAGAAAACTCCATCCAAATCTGGGACTCAGCATGAGGCTCTTTTCTCCCTCTGGATCCTGGGGCCATGGATGTTAAAGGATGTGGGTGTTTGGGCTGTGGGAGCACCCTGCAGCTGGACTCAGGAGGAGATTAAGGTTACAGGTGTCTGGACACCCTGCTATGGGTTCTGGGATGACTAGAGTGGGTAGAGAAGGAGGAACTGGATTTGTCATATGGATTCCCTTTAGCATCTACACCTAGAGGATTTTTTTTTTTTTGAGTCCATAGTGTAATAGACATAGCTGCTGATAGGTGGTTTGAAATTAATTACCAAAACAACTGAAACTGATACAAATATATAGTGTTATTTTGACAAACTGTAGAGTTTTAAAATAATGTGCATAGAATTTTCAATACATTTGTGAAGAATTCCTCCTAGAGTAAAATTTGCAAGGCTTTACAGAACGTACACTGGCTTGACTGAAGAATTAAGTATTTTTTGTACTGCCCTATACCTTTGCATCATTTTTCTAGGCACTAAGATTCCGCCCCCCTCCCCCCCGACTGCAGATGACTTTATGAGATACACTTGTACAATGGCTCTCAACCAGGGATATACATGTCCCTGGGGATATACACCAAGGTCTTCCAGGGGGTTTGTCAACTCATCTAGATATTTGCCTAGCTTTACAACAGCTTAGAGAAAAAGCACTATCCAAGTCAGTACAAACTAAAATCTCATACATGCATGGACTTATTTATGGTGCGCTATATATTGAAGTGTAAGTACAATATTTATGTTCAAAGGATTTTATTTTATAACTATGTTAAAATAACAAAAAGCCATTTTTCCATAACCGTGTGTTGTGATACTTTTTTGTATTTTGATGTCTGAGTTCATAAGCAAGTAGCTTTTAAGGTCAGTGAGTCTTGGGAGTATGCAAGATAAATCAGATTTGTGAAAGAGGTACAGTAGTCTGAAATGACTGAGAAGCACTGCACTAGAATATGTTCTTCACAATTATAAAAACAATATAAATTAGGAGCATTGTATCAGTCCCACTCAATTTCATGTCAGCTTAAGCATTACACAACATGTTTACAACAGAATTACTAAATATTTATCCAACTACCAACTACTGCATTAATCAGGGATTTATTAGTTATTTTGAACACCCTTAACTACAGCAACCATACATTAATGTTAACTAGATCTAGAATTATTTGTAAATTGTCAGCATAAAAAAGAGTTTCCTAAAAACATACATTACCAAGTAGATAAAAGGTTTAGCAGTTTTGGTTTCTCATTTACTTTACACATCTGACAGCACAAAAATTGGACTTTTCTGTGATAATTGCACACTGAAGAGTAATTCAAATAGTGGATAAGAATGATAAAAATCACACAATCAACTAATCACCATGAAAACTGATGAGAAAGATAGATGAAATCAAGCCAGAATATAAAAGGAAGGAAAATGTTCAAAACTGACTAGTAGCTGAGAACAAACTGCTGGATTTAAAAAAATCTGAAGACCTTTACATTACTCTATCTCTGTATTTTAAAGTTGCATCAGGATCTTCTCTCACAGATTAAACAGTCTACATTACTGATGTTTCCTGAATGATGACTGTCTCCAACTCTTATATTTTTTTAAATGCTGAAAATATGCTGTTTGAAATAATTATGTGCAAGTCACTTGAAACAGTATTGTAATCCAAATGTAGATTTTTTTTTGGCCAAGATGACTACTTGCAGTAATTAGGACTGTATCAAATTGTGGTACCATTAGAGCAGTGACATTTTATGAATATTTGGATTTTAAACTCTGTTGATGGATGTCCCAATTATATCTTATAGGTGAAATTCTGAAGTATTTCTATTATTTTGGGAATTACCCGATTATGAAGGTCAGAGTTCTAGAAAAGAATACAAATAATATTTTGTCTATAATTTTGAAATTTAGGTTTTGGAATGAGCAATGAATTTACAGGTTCTTCTTCTACCCATTTCCTATTGATCTTGATAAATACCTGAAGCCTACAATGTTTACATTTAAAAACAATATTCCAGGGCCAGTTTAATGCAGCATACCCCTTGTCTCTAGCAGAAGATACAGAAAATGAGAACTATTGATTGGGGTCAGCAACCTTTCTGAGGTGGAGTGCCAAGATTAGACCTTTGGACCTCTATGCACAGTCAGAGTGCTCATGATACTTTAAGTCACTAATAGTCTCTTCTTAACAACAGTTTCATTAATAAAGAAAGATGCAGAGCTTTACTGTTTAGGTGGTGATTGGTAGCATTAGCTAGTCTTTTGTTAGTCCACAGGGTGCATGGCATTAAGCAAGCTCCCCGCTGCATGGGGGAGGAGGGACAGGGCTGAGCTCCCTCTTTGCATGCGGATGAAAATCAGCTTTTGTCTTGGCTCACATGCTGGGGGTTGCTGACCACTGCTGTAGATCTTACTGCACAATATAAAAGTTGCATAGAATTAAAATTATATCCCAGGATTTCAGGGGTTTTCAAGAAGTACAACTAGCACTTGCAACTGCAGTCCTTCACATTGTAAATTTATGTTTATTAAGTCAAAAGCCGAACACTCAGTCACCCATCCTCATCAGAATAAGCATCTTATTCATCCCTCTGCAAGTCACCTGGAAATAACTAAGGTGACGACATGTTATATAACTGTTCCTAGTAAAGCTATTATCTTGCAAGCAGAACTAAGCAGATGTTTTCAAACTGCCACTTCCAAATTTAGTTTTGCAAACTTTTGTTTACTTAAAGTTTAAGGAAAACACCACATACATGTTGTGACACTGCACCCAGTATTCTTCACATAATGATACTGTTATGATGAGAGTGTAACACAATTATGATGCTTTTATGCAAGATGGATCATGTCAGATGTCATTGTAAAAGTTATTTGAGGAATACAATTACCGTATTTGCACGCATATGTCACGTTTGTATCTAAAGTTATGCATATTGACTATGTGCCTGTAGTTCAAATGTAGTTATACCCATGTGATGCCCACTACCAAGGTGTGTTCAGTCTAGACTGTGGGTGGCAAAAGGTCATTTGGGGCAGTGAGTCATTAGGGAAAACAGCAGGTTCTGGGAGAAGCTTCCCTATCACTTGGTGAATCTTCCTGTAAACATTCCATGCAGCCTGTAAATAATAGCTGCTATTACTCAGCAAGGTATGCAAGTCCAGACTCCCTCTTAAGATGTGCTTTTCCACAAACTGAGGTTTGGGTTCCTGTCATATTCTAAAGCTGTGTAAGGCAGGGAGTGAAATCATCTGTTGGTCTTCATTGCCCACACTAGAAGTCTCCTGGAAACATGAGGGGGGAAAAAAGACTGAAGTAGGGGAAGTGCTGGACTCAAGCTAAAGGGATTTCGAGCTTCTGAAAAGTCCCAGGGATTCCAAGCTAAAAAAACATGTGAAGGTTGTCCCTTAGGATTCTGGAAGCTTGTTAAAGTGAGGAGACAAAGGCTGAAGCAGAGAGAGGACCTCAGCATGAGAGGGCCACAAGATGTCACCCTGACACATAAGCCCAAGGCCCAGCACTAAAATCACAGATCTTCCACCCTTCTCTTAACTGCACAGGAAACTATCCATGGGGGCACCAGCGCCTACCACAATGCACCTCTCCTGGTGTCACAATTGCTGCCAAATGCATGCCCTCAGAGTCACACAAACTTCTTTGCACAACCCTCTCCTGGCAACAAATACCACTACCATGACCTGAGGCAGGAAGGGAAGGGGAAGCAAAACCTGAGCCTCACTACCCCACCCCAGATTTTGGTCTTAGCTTCAGCCCTGGGCCCCAGCAAATCTCACGTTGGCCCTGAGAATCTCATTTAAATGGATCCCAACCCCCAATTTTAGAACCACTAAGTGTAACCCTACATCAGCACCTCTGATCAATGTACACCTTCCACTTTGGAAACTTCTGGCCAATTTTAGTGAATGTTCCTGTGCTGTACCACTAAAAACCCCATGTCCAAGAAAATGTGGATGACCTGTCTATCCACTTTCACCCAGCTTCTTTTCCACTCTGAGGAGGAGGAAGAGTGGCTGCTGCATACTGGAGAGTAACAGAGCCAAAGGAGATTCTACGTGGACCTTGAACTGGAACCCTTCCCCCTCAACAAGCAGTAAGTGTCAGAAACTCCCAGAGGAGGTCTGCCTTTTGTCCCTTGGTGAGGTTCTCTTGTCTGTTGCCTTTAAGACAGGGGCAGGCATGATATAGCCCGTGGCCCAGACATGGCCTGTCAAGCCTTTTCATCCAGCCCATGGCCTGCTCCTGCAGCACAGAGCAGCTCCACTGTTCAAAACAGCAGTGCAGGGGGTCACAGGGGGCAGCCAGCTAACAGGAGCTGAGTGATTTTGCAGGGGGTGAGGACAGCGTGTGAAGCCCTTCCCTCACAGCGCAGAGTAACAGGGAACAGCCAGCTGTTTTGAGAGTTGGGAGGCTGCCAGTAGGCAGGAAATCCTGCCTGAGAGTGCTGCTGGCTGGGAGCTGCTTAGATAAGCACCTCCCAGCCACAGCCTGCTTCTGGCACTGCCCCTCCTGTGCACCACCTCCCTCCTAGACCCTACACCCCTCCCCAGCCTAGTATCCTTTCCTGCACCATTCCACCCCCTCCCAGAGCTTGCACGCAATGCCCTGCTGCAGGTCCCCTGCCTGAGTGGTTCCCAACCTTTTCAGTATCACAGCACACTACAATGCGACAAACAATTCCACAGCACATCCACTTTTTTCAGCAGAATCAATTGCTCATAAATGTTACCCCCCGCCCCCAGCCCATTAAAACCAGGATGCAGCATATAAATCGCATCCCAGCTCCAACAGGCTCCTCCCCTTCTCCTCCCCCCCCCCCCCCCAAAACCTTCCCTGCTCATGCAAGGTCATCAATTTCCCCATGAAATGGTTCTGCAAAGAGCTGTGGTGAGGGAAAATTGACGAAATTTGATGGCACACTTAAACAGTTCTCAAGGCACAGCAGTGTGTCGTGGCACACCAGTTGAAAACCACTGTACTACACCTCAACTCTCTGCACCTTCCTCCCCCAGCCTCAGGTCACATCTCTTTCTCAGACCCCACATTCTCCCCTGCACCCCAGTCCCCTGCACTGAGCTCTCTTTGGCATCCAACCTCTACCTCCTTCATAGAAAAGTGCATGCCCTTGACCACTTACCCAAGTCTTGGAGCAGCCCTCCATCAAAAATTATTGCCCATCTCTGCTCTAAGATCATCCCCTCTTTCAGCGCCAGCCCCATCAATTTTCTCCAACTGCTGGTGAGGCTACATGGCATTATGCACATGTATAAATGAATGGAAATTAATCAACAGTAGTTAAGGATAGGCATGAAAAAACAGAATACAGTTCACTCTCAGTAGTATGGGCTGTACATTGCTAACAGGAATCAAGAATGGTGATATCAGTTAGTGTTGTAATTTAAAGCAGCATACAGGACTCTGCCCATATAAATATTGCCACTCCATTCTTTATAAACATTGTCATGGAGATGAGTTTCAGCAACACAAGACAAGGACACATGTATGTACAGGAGACATTGACAGCCTCTGTTATACATTTATCACAAATGGGAATAGGGATGGTGAAAATAATCAGAATTTTTCAGATTGTTCAATCAAGAGAAATCAGCCTGGGCAGACCTCTTCAAATACTATTTTAATTGTCCTACAGGGTACTGCAATTAATTCTGCTTTGGTTTGATTTGGTTAGTAGAAATTTCAATACAAAAGTATATGTACCATCATCACATTTCAGTTACTGTGACACCTGAAGAACAGTTGTAATAAAAGGTGCATCAAAGCTTACTAAATATGCAAAATTTTACATGATTATCACAGTTAAATGTGCTGTCCAATTTAGCTTACTGATGATAATCAAGTTCCAACCACTTCTGAAAGCTGGACCTTAAAACACCTTGATGTCTTTCAGTACTTTTCACATCTTCACTGTCAACTACCATGGATGCAACATTCGAAGCCACTGAGACTCATTTTGTACAAGTACACAAAATATTAGAGCAAAATGATCTGCTACTTACCCGTACAGCTTCAGACTTTTTATGAAACATTTCTTCCATACTTTTCGCTAGCTTTTTCACAAGCTGAAGGCCATCAATTTCTTCTACTGAAACATCTTTTTCATATTCTTTGTATTTCTGCAAGACAGTAAAATTGCAAAAGCAAGTTAGCTGATGGAACAGTTTAAATTCTGACAGCTCGTTAGTGGAGGCAAACTTCCTTTTCTCTGGCTTCTGAACATTTTATTGGTGTTCAGTTGGATACTGGAGGGCTACTTAATGCAAAAACACTTTTATGGAGATGGACCTGATAGATCCAGGATCCCAATGGTGGAAAAAAAGAGAATGAAACATTTATCCCTTGCACTGTGGAAAAAGGAACCAGACCTTACCCACATACATAACAGCAAACAACATCCCATCGCATCCAACCAGTTCTGAAGTAGTAGCCACTGCTATACTGAACTAGCCACATTATTCTGAAACCATATTTATTGTTCAAACCCAATAGTCACATTCAACAGGCCAAACAGCCATATATGGCTACTGGCCAGCATGATGGCACCACACGTAAACAAAAAGACCTTATTTTAAATTTGACAGGCCCCTCTAGTTTTGGAACCCCTGATCCAACCTCCTCAAATGGAAATGAAATAGAATTCGGATAATCTAGCTAAAAAACACTTCAGCCATTCGTTTCTGGCCTCCTTGTGTTCTTTTCTGCTTGCCAACATTTTGAATTTTATTTCTGTACTGGTGTTTACAATATTAACAAGATTGAATTTTCTTTCGGTTCAGTCTGCAGATGATACTGTATTGCTGCGCCCCCCCCCTTGAAAAATCCCATTATACTAAATACATTGAGCCACAAAGGTTTTCATAAACAAGTTGTGGTTGTGTGATCTGACTCCCTTCTTCAAGGGCTCACTCTTGCTGGCTATGAACAAAGTAACTGGCAAAACTCCCATTATGGCAACAGAAATACTATAGTATATAATTGGGGATGAAAGTATCAAATTTAATATCACAAATTATATCCTTTTCATATTTATAAATTATATTTAATTACTCTAGAGCAGGGTACAATTCTCTAGTAAATTCTGTAGATGGATCAAAATATCTACTAATAGAAAATAACATACCAAATTATACAGGACTAATTCCACAGCTTCATCAGGAACAGACTTATTATTCACTATTATTATTAGCCTCAAGGAACAGTTAAATAAGGCAAGGTTCTTGTTATGAAAAGTTTACCATCCTAGTTTATTTATGACACAATGAAGATGCAGCTAAACAGTAGATTCATACATAGGAGTTACAGTAATAAGATACATAACTACTTATCCAAAGACATGTAAAAAGCATGGTGGGATACTAAAAAAAATGCTAATGAAAAATACATTTATATATGAGAAACACATGTACACTTACTGTTAAATATAATTTTTAATGATAGATTGCACAGTAAACTTTTTCATATCTGGTTGCCCTGGGACAAGGTGGTTTCAGATATGGAAGTATTACAGATAATAGAGAGGGATCCTTTTGCCACCAGTTCTCCAACAGTGGGGCCACGCTACTGCAGTGTTTCCCCCCCTGAAACCTTCAGAAGCCGGGATCCTGGAGCACCTCCTCTGCCTATGCAGGTTGCTCTGCATTCCCCATCAGAGATCAGATGATCAGGTCCCAGCCTGTGCTACCGCACCAGGGGAATGGGGGCGTGTTACAGAATGGTGTGGCTCGCTGCACTCTGGCCACCTGTCCCACCTCCCTCTCACTCGTGGAGGGACAGGATCCCTTCAACACCTGTGAGCAGTACATCTGCTCAGGAGAAGAAACCTAGTCAACAAGATAGCACCTGGTCGCGGTGCCAGTTATCTGAGCGTACCAGTAAAAAACACAGTTTACTATATTATAGAGATATATGAGAAAAAGTTTGTCCTTTGAGCAGCTCATGTTCAAAATGAAGGAAAGCTATATCACTTGGTTTGTGATTAGGTTCCACAACAAATTAGTGTTTTCATTTTGGTTTTTTTTTTCCTTTCTATGCAACGTAACATCCTCCTTTCTTGAACACAGGCACTACCAGTAAAAGCTCAGATTTTTGAAAAATGAGCAAATAAATGCCCTGGTTCTGCAAATCCTTAAGCACGGACACAGAATTTACTCATATGAATAGTTCAATTTGGCATTCACAAGTCCACTCAGATTCGTCCAGGAAATCTCATTGTATGAGTCATGCTCACTGAGTCAGGAAATAGAAGTACTATCATGTGACAAACTAAGCTAAGCATGACAGCTCAAATTTAATATTTTCAATTTTGACCACCAACCCATAAAATGAACAAGATATAGCACAAGTTTCTTGCAGCTCTGATTCAGCAGCTCTCTCGAGTGCTTAAGTCCCACTGACTTAAATATATGCTTAAGTGCTTGGCTGGATCAAGGACCTAGCCATGTGTTTCAATATTTTCCAGTATTGAACTCCACAGTTACCAACATGAGATGACATAGTCGTCTAAGTCAGAATATCTTCTTAAAGACAATGCATTCAGTACAGCTCAATACACAGTGTCCAATATCCTTGTCCAGTAGCTGGAAGAAAATGGTTGCTGTCTATTTAAGGATTCCACCCAGCAGTCATAGCACAAGGAGAAAGTTTACAGATAGCACTAGACTTCCTGCTGACCAGTAAAGTGGGGGATATTTATATCCCATGAAGCACCAGAAAAGCTTACTTCTGTCTGCATTCGGCTGGCAAAAAAATACTGAGCTACTGTATGCTACAGATTCTATTTCCATAGTAACCTAATGAAAGAGACAAACTAAAATAAATATGGTATATACTATAACATGTTCCAATTGTGAATAAGTTTGACCTGAAGTTGTTTTAAACTAAAGGTGAGTATACAATTTGTTAGAAAAGTATTTGACAAATGTTTTCCTGTTTCTGCTTACAGAATGATGCAAACAAAGCAAGACTATTGAATTTATTCTGTTTACTCCTACTTATTTCTTCAATTATTATTTATATTATTTTTGGTGGTTTTCCTCTCAGTCTATAATTTGGTCAAAATTCAAAACCCCAAATTGAAGCATTTTGACCAGTTTCTCTAGTTATAAAAAAAAAAAGTGACATGAAATTTTCATTCCGTCAATTAGCTTAACACTTTACAAACACATTTCTTGGTTTTAACTTCCATTGGACTTTATGAGCCCAAAAGAGCATTTTTATGACCATTCATGCTAGGAAAGGTTGTACAAGTGTTTAAATTAAACATAAAAAGGAAGTAAACACAGCTGAAGTGAACTGAAGTAAACATTCAAATCAATATCTGCAGAATTTTTGCTGCACCTATCTTTGTTTGTAATTGTACAACAAACGTTTCCACTTCCACTTTCAGTATTCTTGCAACGATTAGTGGATGCCTGAAAGAAATGCGACGAGGTGGGGGGCAACAGAAGATACAGTATGATTGTATGGCTGTTGTGTGCCTCGAGGGCACAATTCCATTGCTCTCAGAGGACCTATCAACACGGAAGAGGAGTTTGTTTCTTACATTTTCCTACCACAGGCAACACCAGGCTAGCTCCACTGGCGTTAGCACAATTAGTCCTAGGAAAGAGACTGAATGCCATAAGTATTTACAACACTATATTGACACTCCAGGGAAATTTGAAAAAGAAGTTTTAGATAGTCTTGAACTATAGGGATCAAAGTGAGTAAATTCCAGTGATGGACTGTATGCACAAGCTCAGCACATGTAGCAAGAACTGTTTTCTTTTGCCATACTAAAATTTTCAGAAACATTGAGCTACACTCAATTAGGAGTAACGATATGTCTTTGATGGCCTACTTAGATGTGACCTTTTGTGAACTCCAGAATCTTTTTAATTAACATCCACAGGAAAAACCTTCATGAACAGAATCATGAAAGAAGCAGACATACAGGTTAAACCTCTTTAGTCTGGCAGTCTCTCCTCAAGCAACATCTGTAGTCCGATATGATTTCAGCTAGCCAGATGACCATTCCATGGGTGCAGCCAAGTTTCCCATGGTCCCATAAAGTTTGTTTACAGCCACCAGTCCTACCTCTCAGTGTTCTGTGCTGTTATTTAGCTGTAAATTTACCCCCAACTGTCTTCTAAAAGCCCAGTAAGCAATGGAAGTGTTGGTAATGTTGTTAGACAATATTGACCTCCTGTGGTCCAGCAAATTCTCTCGTTTGGCAGTGGTCAGGTCCCCAGGGTACAGGCTAGAAAGGTTCAACCTGTAGTACTCCTCTGGAATCAACTATATATTGGAGCCAATTACATTAATTATTCTCTAACAAATTTTGGAACTAAAACTTGCCCACAAATTTAATTTCACAAAGATCAATGAAAATCTCAGGTTTCCCAGTTAACATCTAGATGCACTATGAATATTGGATTTTCCCTAACATTGCCATTCCAGTAGTATTTACTTACTAAAGACTTATCATTGTACAATTTTCCTCTAACAAACTTTTCAAAGGGACCTGGCTCAAACATGGAGATATACCTATCATACAGAACTGGAAGGGGCCTCAAGACGTCACAAAGTCCAGTCCCCTGAACTCACAGAAGGACCTACCGCCATCCATGACAGATTTCTTTTTTAATCTAACTTGCCCTAGACCCTTGAAAGTCCCTGTCAAGGACTGAACTCATAACCCTGGATTTACAAAACCAAGGCTCTAACCACTGAGCTGTCCCACCTCTACATTAATTAAATTCTGACTAACCTTGAATAATTTCATTTAAGCCAATCTGAATTTTGAAGCAGTCTTTTTCTTTTTTTCCGGGGCCAGGGGAGGAGCCTATGTTAACAGAACAAGCAGAATTTGGGGTACTATCCCTTAAGGGTATTTATGCCATTTTGCATACTTAACTGCTTTTTATTTTCTGTTCTTCTACCCACTTTGAGCAAATGAGCATAAAGTAGCTCATTACCCAGGCAAAACAACTACTTCATTTGCACTGAGTGGAGCAATTGGAAGAACAGAATCCACAATAGGCTGCTATACAATATTGCAAAATATATCAATTGTGCTAAAAAGTAGAATGCTGAAAAACCTTTGCTATGAACTGATTTAATTAAAAGCTGCCTCCTTCCTTCAGTGACATTTTTTGACAAGTCCAGGTCTAAAAATATTGCCTTGGACTGTTGTGCTTACTGTATCTATAGGTCTAAAGGCAATTCCCTAAAGTGTTCATTCCAGGATGCATGATCAAAGCTTTAACATCTTTGATTATGCTTTAAGAGTTTTCTTAACAATTGACCTCTGAGTTCCTGGAAAGTCATCTTAAACGCAGTGTTTGAAGAGGTTGTTTTGAGGTTGTAACTAGATTAGATCAATGAGTCCTATCATGTGAAGAAAACCAGAAAATTATTGTTTGTGGAAACTGACTGATGAAGCTCTAAGACATCAATATTTTCTCCTCACTCTCAGTATTATGCAGTATAGTCCATCAGTCTGTTGTCAGAAACATTTTCCAAAAATCTCTGTTGAATGATCAGTACTTTTGTAAAAGACTTATTTACAGACTATTAAAATAAAATTGGATGATTTAGGCTGGGGTCAGCAACCAAAATAGAAAGAGCAGCCATTTTTTTCCAATTTGGTAAAAAACTCGATAATTCAAGAGACACGATGCATCAAACCATACTTTTTGTAATCCCTGTTTTAAGAAGCACGCACAAACAATGATTTGTAATGTGATACACGTTTATCGCAGGATGTTCACAAACTTTTTGCATATTCTATTTCCTCACACTTTACATGCGTGTTTGTATTATTGTCTTCCTGACTTTCACTCCTGAACCTTCTCTCCCTCTGGAGGATGCCAGGGGAGTTATCTAATGTTTTGAGATGACCTATCATTTCATATTTAGATAAGAGTTGTTCATTTTTTGGTCTCTTAGATATTTACCATTTATCAAAAATAATCAGGAGGCTTTTTATTTAACTTTGCAATTACAGAAATGGGAGCCACAAAGAAGTCCTTAAAGAGCCGCAGGTTGCAGACCCTCGATTTAGGCTCTTTTCTGCTTTATCTGGAGAAAATTCAAACTAGTATGTCTAACGTATGTCCACAATTTTACAGTGAGGTCTGTTCACATGATACTTTAACTTTGCTTAACAATTGTAACACAGGTTAATGTCTGTAATGTAAAAGAAAGCACTTAGATGAGATATGGGGGTAACTGCAGTGTGTTCACTTCACCAAGGGTGATTGGGTGAACCATGGGGATAGAAGGATACCTGCAAATCGAAGAAGCGGGGATGAGAGGAGGACAGTTCTGTCTGAAGCAAGTCCAGGTGCTCCTTGACTGCCCCCTCCTGCCTGAAGGAACATTGGTGCTACTCTGGCTTTTCCCCTTGCAATATTGTCACCTGTTTGCCCGGAAAGGGAGATGGCAAACTACTCTGGGGGAGGACAACTGGTCTAGAAAACACTCAGAAGCCCCCCTATACTGTGGAGGCTTTTTCCCCACTGGAAGTCACACCTATTGCTGCTGCAGACAGCTAAGTCCCCAGGGAAACTGGCACTGCACACAAACATCTTCAGGCTTGCAATGCCTTCAGGCCCATCATTTGGACGAGGCAAACCCTAAGGGTCCCATGCTCCAATTGACATGGCATCCACCACCCACTGGCTGGCCCCACTATCAGCATATCACCTTGGGCCCCGCCCACTGGCCTGGTCCTGCTAGGCTGGCTGTGAATGCCTCATCAAGGTATGTGGGTTCCTCAGTATTATGGAGCCTACCTGTGCGATATAAATGAGAACTGTGCACCCATATGAATTCACTCTGGAAAAATTGCATTACTTGCTGTGGAGAGCTATATATTGTTACTGGTGTACTCCAAATCCATCTTCACCTTCCCTTTATATGAGTTCCACACATTTCCCTTCATAAATGAAGTGAGCACCGATTATTGGTTTAGAAGACTATATATATATAGACATATCAGGTTAGTGATGCAGGCAAGTATTAGGATGGATTGAACCCACCTTGGGAGGTCCAGTCAGGTTCCTGATGACCTTAAACAGCATGTGGAGGCACTGCGAGCTAATAACCAAGAACAGAGACCACTGAAATTAATTGAAAGCAAAGCATAGGGATGCCAGGGTAGGGCTCTTGTAGATGGTCAGCTTTTCTCAGAGATATGGGAACCTGTGAAACCCACTTACTCATTAATATATTTCAACATACAGAATGAGGTGAAGCAAACACGATATTATTTAAGCCATCAGTGAAAAGATCACACGTCATATAACGTGGTTTTACTCACTGCTTGAGGCCTCTGAATATTTGCATCAAATTAGGAGTATTTATTTCATTTGCAGGATGGTGGCAGCTAAGGAGTTTATTTAATACGTATTTTGCACTAGCAATTTCACTGTCTTAGAACTACTTGTTATTTCTTCTCCTGAAAACAGAAGATTACAAAAACGAACACATTTTGTGGTTGGACACACCAACAGCTGCTTTTAGTATCCTTGCATCCTAGTGACTTTGTTTAATGAGAAGATCTCTGGGTTTAATTTGTGCATGTCTCTGCAATCCTTCTACAATGCTCACTACACACGTGACCTGGATCTTAGATTGGATTGAGAAGCAAATTGGCTTAATGGTAACTATTAATACAAAGAGTTTGAACTATGAAAAAGACATGGAGAACAGCAAAGCTTAAGTGACAGCTGTATGCGGAAACAAATTTTCCTCCTTCCACTAGAAAGAATCCGAACCACAGGACTTCCATCATTGTCCTAAGTAGAACTCTGCAGCCATGCACTTCTGTATTGTTGCATTGGCCAATTTTTTTTTTTTTTTTATTTCAAATGAATTTCATATAAAATATTATTTCTTCCACTCTGATGGAATCTTGAGAAAAACAGCAGCTATTGCATCAAAACTGCAACTAGCAAACCCGTAATTAGGAGGACTTAGGAAGCAGGGCTTATGATTTAGACTTTCTGTTCTTCCAAAAATAAAAACATAGAACAAAACACGCCTCACACGCATGGACAGCTTCTCAAAGCAAAACCTTTCTGCTGCTCTCTCTGCACTCTATGAATATATTCGGTGGCACTAAACAGAATATTTAAATAAATAGTTTCCCAATATTCTGTACTTCGCTTTATTTAATAAGACTTTGAAATGCTCTTACCAATATTTTTCTAAAGTTTGCAATGAAACATTTGCACTACTAAAAGGAGGAAAACAGTCTCAATAACTTAGCAGTAAGTAAATGCCTGAGAATAGCACACCATTTCATGAATGGTTAGGGTCACAGCTGAATACTTCCTCTGATAAGTGGATTTCAAGTTGTCAAGAAGATTGAGTAGAAATAGTCCAAGCAACTTTTGATTTCCTATTTATAAGAACTATTTGAAATTCCAATTCTGTTACTGAAATCATCATTTGTCACGAAATCCTCTACAGTGCCAAGAGCATTTATCATTTGAGAAAACAGACACAAAAATGTATCATTTCTGCAGCTTCTATTTTACCAGATCATTTCACACAAGCACAAGGAAAAGAAAAACACTTCATCACTGTCAGAACTTCTAATGTTGTTCATATATTTGGGTCATTTTTAAACTTTGCATTACTGAACATCTAGAAATAATGTACCAGAAATCAGCCAACACAAAGCTGAGGTTGGAAGCGGTCTATACAATCCAAATAATTGGTAGTGGAGTGTCAATAAATAAGAAGCAGCATGGGTGGGCTGGGCACAGCAACAGAAAAATACCCTTTCAGAGCAAAATAGCTCTGGAAAGAAGCTATATATTAGTCAAAGGGGAGTTATTTTTTAGCAGGGAGACAGGATTAGTTATGTGTGCACACATTCATCTTTATTTCTATTACCTCTGAATGAAAGAAACACAATTGCTCTCTAGTGACTTTGCTTAAATAGGAAAATATATAATGAAATCTCCACCAAACATTTTTAAAGACATATACTTTACTTACCTTGGCTATATACATATTAGGTGCACTGAATGGATTTGATCTAAAGGTTCCATCTAATACTTAACAAAACTCTTCTTTTTTGCCATTCCCTTATTCGGGATTGATGATTTTTATTAGCCTTCTTCCAAAACTCATGCCCATATGCCAAGCTATCAAGCAGATTGGTCTTTCTGGGGTCCGCTGATATGCAGTCCAGCTACCAAGACTTTGGCCTCTCCCATGGTCGTCTTCTACACACAACTATTTCAAGAACCATCCTACTGATATAGCTCTGAGATTTCTGCTGGATATGGGCATCAATTCCAATGTAGCCCAGGCTCCCTGCACTTGACTTCAGTTGGAACAATCCACGTTAGGGCCCTTACAACCTCATTTTGCTTCCTATCATGGAGTGTCAACTATATGAATATCTCAGCATACTCACTCCCATGGTAAAGGGCACATCTTGTGGCTGGCCAAGTCTCTGTTCTGTACTTTAAGATCTAATTAGTTTTATACACCAGTGTTTCTCAACCAGAGTTATGTATACCTTTAAGGGAACATGGCGGTCTTCTGGTGGTACATCAACTCATCTGGATATTTGCCTAGGTTTAAAACAAGCCACACAACACTAGTACAGTCAGTACAATTTAGAAGTTCATACATTAGTGGTGGAGCATATGAGGGTAATTTTACCTGAAATTGGGCCACCTACTAAGCTTAGGGAGGACTAATGACTCAGTTTGTCAGAAAGCAGCATGTTTATTACACTGATAACTAACCTCAAGAAAAGTGGGGAAAAGGGTCACATTCACGCTCGCATTTTCTCTTACTCACACTCCCAAGGCAGGCACAGCACTGGAGATGTCAGGATTCTGTGAGGTAAGTTTCCCACAGCACAGAGAGGGACGGTGCAATGGAGGTGAATCTTTCCAGGGCATGATGGAATGCAACACGGTGGACCATTGGCCAGACAGCCCATGTAAAGGGCCTTGCTGGGAGGTGCAATCTTGTGACCACGCTCCCCGAACACCTAGCTCCTTCCCAGTTTAATGACCTGCTCCTCCTCGTCTGTGGCTAAAGGTGATTTGGACATGTCTAGTTGGTCAAACCCCACCTCAACCAGGGCCCAGACGGGTCTCTGCTGCATATGTGCTGAGTGCCCATGCAGTGGGCATGTGATTTCTACCTGATCAGAGCCCAGATGCCTTATCTACCTGGAATCTGTTCAGACAGCTCACGCATCTCAACAAATACTACAGGAGAGGGGAAGGGAGGGAGAGCTATCTCACAGGTATTCCATGAGACAGGAGTGGTGAGGTGTAACAAGCTTTTTAGACATAAAGATTACTGCTGCTCCTACAACACTTTTCACCACAGTGAATTGTGGTCAGTTCCTCCCCTTACTCAATCATGCTTTAGTATGACGACAGGCATCGTGCAGGAGAGAGGCGCCATCAGCAGCAACCACTGGTAGTAGATATTTAAATTTTTGCACTTTTCTATGCTCTCTGCCTGTGATGTCCTTTACGCAGACTCCTCCCTCAGTTAGAACAGCCTCATAGAACTCCACAAAGCTGTTAAACACAGATCCACACCAAATGGAAATATGCAGTGTATACAAACAGAGCAGCATCTCTTTAAAGGGTGTGTGAAAAGACTAAGTGCCCTAAGTGAGGTAAGTTTTAAAATCTGACAAAAACCAGTGACAGCAGAAGCAAGCACAAAGCTACATATTGCAAGCATGTGCCTTTTTTGTAAAACGGTTATCCATGACCCAGCTGTGCATAGGTAATAGAATACACCAGGCAGAGAGAGAGAGTACGAGCGCACATGCACACACACGGAAAGCAGCATGCAGTTGGGACACAAAAACCATGTCATGAAAAAAACCCACAAGTCTATCAAGAGCAAGCTATATGCATACTTCTGCTCTGACTGTTTACTGGAAGCTTTTAAACCATTTCTCGAGGCACTTTTGCTGTTCTCACAAACTGTTTAACAGGACACTACTCTGCTCCCATGCTTTGCATACTCCAGTTAAATGTAGATGGTAGTTGTACTTAAGTCTTGTAGAGCTCTGCAGTGATGCACAGATGGGCATTACTTTCTGAACAAAACATTTTTTCACTAAAAAAATCAGATTAGAGTAAACTTAAAATATTTAGCAAATTCACATCTATACTATAGAGTTTTGTAGGCAAAACTCGGGTTTTGTAGACAAAACTTGCAGAGTGTCTACACACAAAATGAATTTTGCTGACAGAAACTGTAGACAAAAAAGTTGTGTAGACACCCTGGTGGGGCCCTTTCATCAACAGCGCAAGTCAAAAGATCCATCTGCTTGTATGTGTAGACATGATCTGTTGACAAGTTTTGTCGGAACATCTCTTCCAGCAATAACTTCTGTCGACAGATGCTTCTAGCGTAGATATAGCTGTTGAGCTCAACAAATTATAGTGATTGAAAACAAACAAACTTCCACACAAATAAAAATATTTTCCTCATGTTTCCAAAAATACAACATTTTGACTTTAAAATATTTTGGTTTTCATCAGTTCTAAATTAATTTTTTCATCTCTTTATAGACATCAAATAATCAGTCCTAATTATGAGTGGCAAGTGTGCATAGTTTTATCTGATACTCTTTACAAAAAACTGTAACGGAAATCATTTTGCAAGTTTAACATGAAATTACAGAAATGCAGTCTGAAATAAATTAGCATTAAAACAAACTTAAGAATGCTTGCCTCAAATAGTATGAAAGAAGGAAGGGGGCTATCATGATTTCACTGCTCTCCAAATTCCATGAGAATGAAGATTTTTGTCAAAAGAGGGAATGAATCAGAATTTTTGATCTAATATCAGATGCATTACGACGTTAATTCTGATTATGAGCTGCAACTAAGTCACGAGAGCAGGAACTCATGATTAGCTGAAAAGTTAAGTTATGAAAAGAGGAAGCTGCATGCTGAATTTGGAGGTTCTAGCTTGTATGTTTAGACAGACAAGCTCTCTCAAATACATAATAGAAAATGATTTAATGCTTTATCCTTCCGCTTCAAAGGGTATTACAGATTATTTTTATTGGTGTACAGCTACAAAGACAGAACAATTTATAAGTAAGGTATTCCCATTTACCGCACTGTATGGTGAAATTTAGAACAATTATTTGTATACTGTCATACATAATGAGAAAAGGAGAAGTATGCCCCTTTTAAATTAGCACCAGGTATTTTATTTACAGCAGCATCTTGCTCGAAAATCATCACTATTAGGTGAAGTTGTTCTTAAGAATAATGCCAAACACACGTGACCACATTTCATTCCATATATAAACTTCACTGAAGTCCATGAAGTTACATCAGTTATTGGGGTTTATATTTCAATATTTCCCAAAACTTCAAATTTTGTGGCTGTACTATGGTTATCATAGTTCCTAAAACCTATTGGCTGCTTATGACCTACAGCCTAGCCACTTACATTGCTTATTAACTTTAGCTCTCTATCTTGTTAACATACCACCAATTTCTACATACAATTTTTACAAGCTTCATTGTCCAACAACCCTGGGTAAACAGAAGTTGCCAGATAACAAAGTTTTCTGAATAGTCCACAAGCCCTCTGGCAGCCCCAGGCAGGTGGCTGGCAGCAGAGCAGAAGCCAGTTAGCAGAGAGTATCGGTTAGCTGAATGCCAGATAACATGGCTTTTACTGTACATTTATATTGTCAGACAAAAAGTGGAAATCAGCCAAACCATGGGGGAAAAAATCTCAGAAAGGTATTTCACCAATGGGATAGGAATGGAGTTCTGTCTTCTTAAACGTTAAAATAAAATGCTGTCATTTGCGTCCATGAAATTTCTGATAGATTGTGCTGTCCTATTGCTGAGTAATTTTGTAGTCCAATGGTATGTAACAAGCATCAACTAGCTTTGTGAAGCTGTCCAAGTTGTATCTGCTGTCCCAACACGGGTTTCGGATTATACCAATTACAAAAGAGGCTATGAAAGGGACAAGCATTGCCACCAGTATCACTTTTGTTACTGCTCCTGTGGCTTCTCAGCTGCAGTTCTAGGCATTGCATGAAAGATGAATGTGTGCGTTTGCACACGTGCATTGAAAGGGAAAATGGCACTTTAATCAGAGATCCATACCTAGTTCAGGACAAGTGCCAGCTTGTCCCTCCTCAAGGCTGTTAAAATTTTATCACTCCTTGCTCACAAGCTTCTGCTGCTGCCTTTCATCTCTCACCACTAGAAGCACCACTTATCTCAAACTGCATTAGCACATACATGGTTTAAGTGATGATTGTTTAATTCCCTTTCACAATATGGCTATGTCTACACAGCAGCGTTATGTCAAAATAAGCTATTCCAGAAGAGATTTTCCAGAATAGCTTATTTTGAAATAAGCACGGTCCACACAAAATGCATTTTGAAATAGCTGAGTGGTATTTCAAAACTGAGTGTCCAAACACAATACAGCCTATTTCAAAATAGAGTCACTAGATGCATTATGGCTTATTTCAAAATAGTCTCTACTGATTACACAATGAGGCTTATCAATTTCAAAATAAGCTGTCTGCTATTTTGAAAATATTTCAAAGTAGTTCTCATGTAGATGCTTGCAAAATTATTTCAAAATAATGGGCGTTATTTTGAAATAACTTTGCTGTCTAGAGATAACCTTAATATGCTAATACTGGTTTTTGAGTACTTGTTGTTTATTCTGATATTCTCACACACTCTAATCATTGCTAGTCCCAGTAAGGTTTGATAAATTGAAGATGTGAGATGCAATATTATCCCTACTGAAGTCAGGTTCAAAATTCTATAGGACCAGGATTTCAAACAAAATTTTTAGCAGAAACTTTCAGAGACATGCAGCTAAAAGTAGTTTAAGAGATGACTGTTGCATATTAACATATGGAACTCCTACCTCCTGCTTGGCAATGGCTAGTGAACTGCTGCCTTATAGTATCAAAACAAAAAGCAGTCAAGTAGCACTTTAAAGACTAGCAAAATAGTTTATTTGGTGAGCTTTCGTGGGACAGACCCACTTCTTCAGACTATAGCCAGACCAGAACAGACTCAATATTTAAGACACAGAGAACCAAAAACAGTAAGCAAGGAGGACAAATCAGAAAAAGATAATCAAGGTGAGCAAATCAGAGAGTGGAGGGCTGGGGGGGAGATCAAGAATTAGATTGAGTCAAGTATGCAGATGAGCCCCTATAGTGACTCAGAAAGTTCCCATCACAATTTAAACCATATGTTAATGTTCCGAATTTGAATATAAATGTCAGTTCGTCCACTTCTCTTTCTAAAACGGAGCGATAATTTCTCTTCAGTAACACACATACCTTTAGGTCATTGACAGACTGCCCCATTCCATTAAAATGTTGACTAACTGGTTTGTGGATCTGGAGTGTTTTGATCTTGGAGTAGCTGGTTTCTGGGTATGCGTCTGCCCCTGTCGACTTGTTTTTTTACTTCTCCTGGTGGGTAATTCAGGTTAATGAATATTTGGTAAAGTTCTTGTAGTTTTTGGTCTCTGTCAGTTGGATCAGAGCAAATGCGATTATACCTAAGAGCTTGACTGTAAACAATGGATCTCGTCACGTGTGCAGGATGGAAACTAGAAGGGTGTAGATAAGTATAGCAATCAGTAGGTTTTTGGTACAGTGTGGTACTGATCAGCCCATCCTTGATTAGTACTATAGTGTCCAGGAAATGTATCTCTTGCATGTTGTAATCGAGGGATAAGTTGATGGTGGGGTGTAGATTGCTAAAGTCTCTGTGGAATTCTTCTACCTACTCCAAGATCAGCCCAAAAAAGCCAAGAACAGAACACCACTGGTCATCACCCACAGCCCCCAACTCAGACCACTGCAATGAATTATTAAAGACCTACAACCTATTCTTAATCAGGATGCTACACTCCAGAAGGCCCTGGGTGACATGCCTGTTCTCTCCTACAGACAACCTCCCAACCTCATGAGGATCCTTACTAACAGCCACAGTCTATACCCCAGGAACACCAGTCCTGGAACCTTTCCCTGCAACAAAGCCCGCTGCCAGCTTTGTCCGCATATCTTCTCTGGAAATACCATCACTGGACCTAACCAGGTTACTCACAGAATCACGGGCACTTTCTCATGCTCCTCTACTAACATCATATATGCCATCATGTGCCAACAATGCCCAGATGCTTTGTATATTGGACAAACTTCTAACTCCCTCAGACAAAGGGTCAACGGGCACAAAACAGACATCAAAACACTCCAGATCCACAAACCAGTTAGTCAACATTTTAATGGAATGGGGCAGTCTGTCAATGACCTCAAGGTACGTGTGTTACTGAAGAGAAATTATCGCTCCGTTTTAGAAAGAGAAGTGGACGAACTGACATTTATATTCAAATTCGGAACATTAACACATGGTTTAAATTGTGATGGGAACTTTCTGAGTCACTATAGGGGCTCGTCTGCATACTTGACTCAATCTAATTCTTGATCTTCCCCCGCACCCCTCCACTCTCTGATTTGCTCACCTTGATTATCTTTTTCTGATTTGTCCTCCTTGCTTACTGTTTTTGGTTCTCTGTGTCTTAAATATTGAGTCTGTTCTGGTCTGGCTATAGTCTGAAGAAGTGGGTCTGTCCCACGAAAGCTCACCTAATAAACTATTTTGCTAGTCTTTAAAGTGCTACTTGACTGCTTTTTGTTTTGATAGTGTATAGACTAGCACGGCTTACTCTCTGCTGCCTTATAGGGGAGAGATCTTTTCTACTCCTAATGATCCTCTGAACTTCCAATTAAATCAGTTCCCTTACAGTAATAATTGAAAGAATTCCAGACAGTACAACGAAATCCAAGGGGAGCGTAGACCTCTGGTAGGCCAAAACCACACAGACAAGATTCTGGGACTCTGTGTGGTACAGTATAATAGAACTCTCATCTTTAAGGATCAGGATGTGTTCCCCTGCAAATCTGAAATCTTAGCCTACAAATCAGTTCTCCGGTAGTAACAATTGACAAAAAATACTGTTAATTTGGAGAATTATCCTGTGGGCCTTTGGCACAAACATGCATATCTGAGAATCTGTGAGAGTTGTCAGGTTCTTCCATTTTAAATAAGCAGCTGTGTGAGGAAAAAAAAATCTACTAATAATGCTGTTCTTGTTAATTGGGGATATTTTAAGAATATTAAAGATTGGAGGCTAATTCCTGCTGCAGTCTGATAAACAGAGACAAGAAAGATAGCATTTGAATGTTTTAATTGTATTTTAAATTCGCAGGGCATCTGAGAGCATGTAATAATGCATGTTCTTCCCCTGGGAAACTGAGTAAAAATAGCATGTTAATGAACCTGAACACATGGGAAACCAAAGATAATGCAACATGGCTTCAGCTATTGGAGCCTTTCTGGGACAGGAAACCTACTCTGTCTGAAACTTAAAACTTATGAAAAGCTGTGTTTTATTTTCTTTATTCCAGTTGTGGACATTCAGGACCAAATACCACTGTAAGAAGTTTAAATATATTGTTAAAAAGGTAAAATATTGCCTTGATTGTCCATAGATCTCAAAAACATACACAGAGTAATACACACTAAAAAGTTTTTCCAACGCACTCTTTTTGTAGCTTAAAAGAAGGTGAATTTTAAACATGCAGAGATAGTCAAGGGATTTTCCGCCCCCTGCATATTAATATCATTTATTTGAGGTGCGTTCAACCTTTCACCTAATATTGAGTTCCCACTCTGGTAACAGTGAGTTCCTGTTCATTGGTAAGGGTTTGATTGTGCCAGGAAAATGGGGTGTGCCTGAGATGGGACTGCTTCTCATAAAACCATATAGGAAAAAGTAAATCTTCGGGCAGGTGAAAAGGTTTGGCCGGGGGGTGACAGAGATCCTGGCTTAAATGTGCCACGCAAGTTAATTGCTTATCCAAAGTCTTTTTTAATGCTATATTTGGGATGTCCTAAAAATCAAACATAATCAATGAGTCTGTTCTAGATGGTAAAACGAGCTTAAAGCTAATACAATTTGCAGCTGTTAATGTGTTTCTTTAGTTACAGAGACAAAATCTATGTCAGAGTCAGAAAACTCAGAGCAGGCTCTCAATTAATTTTTAACCCCTAAGTCACACAAATGATCAGAAAAGACTACCCTGAGGTTCAATTTACTTACTTAAGATCCTCCAGAGTATAGAGAATATCCAGTATGCTGAGAAAATACTATATGTTCCATAGAATAGGAAAACACTTCATTTCTTTTCCTGCTGATCCATTCACATGTGGTCATGAGAATGACCCACTTACCTATCATCCTAAAAATAAAATTTACATTTTTCCCCCCACACTTCTGATACATAATGATTTTCCCATGCTATTACTTGCTTCCATCAAGCAAAAAATTAAAATAAATTTAATTAGATGACAACAGTACAATGATTTTACTGCTTAATTCAGCTATCTACTGCTTTGGCAGTAGAGGTTTTTAAAAAAAAAAAAAAAAAAAATCAGAAAAGCCTGAGAAATGATCCTTTAATTACAATAGGCCATAGTGTCATACCTTTATGCATACTGAATACATTGTGGTAAAAGGCCGTGTCTACACTAGCCCCAAACTTCGAAATGGCCACGCAAATGGCCATTTCGAAGTTTACTAATGAAGCACTGAAATGCATATTCAGCGCTTCATTAGCATGCGGGCGGCCATGGCACTTCGAAATTGACGCACCTCGCCCCGACAGGGCTCCTTTTCAAAAGGACCCCACCTACTTCGAAGTCCCCTTATTCCCATCAGTAACCAATCAGGTTACTCACAGAATCACAGGCACTTTCTCATGCTCCTCTACTAACATCATATATGCCATCATGTGCCAACAATGCCCAGATGCTTTGTATATTGGACAGACTTCTAACTCCCTTAGACAAAGAGTTAATGGGCACAAAACAGATATCAAAACACTCCAGATGCACAAACCAGTTAGTCAACATTTTAATGGAATGGAGCATTCTATTAATGACCTAAAGGTATGTGTGTTACTGAAAAAAAACTTTCACACCATTCTTCAAAAGAGAAACAGCCAAGCTGGCTTTTATATTCAAATTTGGCACATTAACACGTGGTTTAAAGTGGGATGGGAACTTTGAGTCACTATAGGGGCTCGTCTGCATACTTGGCATAATCTGATTCTTGACCTTCCCCCCTCACTCTCTGATTTGCTCACCTTGATTATCTTTTTCTGATTTGTCCTCCTTGCTTACTGGTTTTGGTTCTCTGTGCCTTAAATATTGAGTCTGTTCTGGTCTGGCTATGGTCTGAAGAAGTGGGTCTGTCCCACGAAAGCTCACCTAATAAACTATTTTGCTAGTCTTTAAAGTGCTACTTGACTGCTTTTTGTTTTGATAGTGTGTAGACTAGCACGGCTCCCTCTCTGTTACTGTAGTAAAAGTAGTTTCACTGAAAACAACGGTACTACATGCAAAATAAGAGACTGCTTTTGAGTGAAATATCAATAGGACTAAAATTCTGTTCATGGGGCAAATCTATCAACATTTTGTAAACATGATACAATTTTAAAACAAAAAATTGTCCAAACAGAAACATAGTTTATGTCACTAGAAATTACACAGAGTTCCAACATTCTAGTGGCCAACACATCAATTTTAGTGAAATTGAGAGATGACAGATCTACTCCTAGTAGAGGAAATGTAAAAAATGTAGCCTGGCATCTAAATGAACTACATCTACTACAATTGTCTAAATACACATCCTTTGAGTAAAACCAAATGTGAGGTGAAAGAAATGTGGTAATCTAGCATTAAATGAGCACATAAATTGGCTTCAATATACTTTAATTGTGCTAAATCCATGTTAGAAAACTCTACTGTAAAAATACCAACAATTAACAGTCATTTCCATGACAAGTTTAATCTGTGAAGCTATTGTTAGTAAGACATTTAATATTTTCTTAACAGTATAGTGATCCTATTTTTCCAGCCTGCACCTTAAAGCAGTTTACAAAGGAAGGTAAGTACCATCATCTCCATTTACAGATAGGGAAAATAAGGCACAGATAAGTGTAGACTGACTTACCCAATATCTCACGCCAGAAGCAGAAAGAGAACCCAGGTCCCTGGCTCCTAATGTGGTGTTCTATCTACACGATCACATATAACATTAAGGTGGGTATAACATTTAACATCTTTAAGGTGCTAGTGGGTGGCTTAATTTTTTTCTTCTAAACATTGATGTTCCTCACCTTGACATTAAAAATTGCTTGATCTCTGGGAGTTGGTGTTACAGCACATTACACATTCCTATTAGCCTTTTCTGGGCTTTTTGGCATTGGTGAAATCCATCAGTGTGGAGCAGCTTAACAGTATATTCATTTCCTGTCCTTGGAGAAATTATTTTATTTATTTTATCAAATGCCATCAGGCCTCTCTCTGCTAGCTTGTCATGTTTAACTGTTACAAGACTGTAGTATCTCAGATATAATATTTATTTCCTAGATTTCACATTTAGTTGCCTCATAAGAGGCATCTTCAATTGGAATGTAAAACAGTGATATATTTGTTGCTTATTACATCATTATTAATTATGTATAACTGTAACTGGCAGTTTTCTGGCAAAGACCAAATATCCCCAGAAGATACACCTTCCTGAGTGGATCAAGGCAGGATAGTTATTACTCTTTTTAAAATAATTCCAATACCATGTATGTATTTTACAGTGTCTGGCTCATGTTGTGCCTTGTATACCCAATGCACTCACTCTCTTAATCTCTTCAAAGATATTTTTATCTCACCTATTCTTCTCATTTTCTTTTGTGGGCAAAGGCCCACTTCATCAGATTCTCACAAAAGTTAGTGCTCCAATATATCTGTACGTCCATAAGGTGGCACAGGACTTCCCATGTGTTTGTTTTTTGCATATACAGACTAACATGGCTATCTGTCTGATGCCTCTCATTTTCTGGTTTCTAAGTGCTACAAAATCAAGTAAATAAAGCATTAACTTGAACAGAATTTCAATCAAGGGACTGAAACACAAGCTAGTGATTTGGTACGCTGTTCTGTATAGGCAATTATGCTGCATTTATCACTATACTACACGACCACCTGGTACCTCCTAACCACCACTCAACTGTGACCTGCAGTACTTCTTTGCAGAAGGTGCCACCCAGTAATCCTCTGCACAAGGGGCTGTATCAATAGGTGTAGAATAGGAGAATCTTGATTCTGACCCGAGCCAGAGCATCTAGTTAGTGTGGAGAGGGATGTAATCCGAATCAAGTGGCAATGATTACTTCCCATTGGCAACAGAGGTGAAAGCCAGGGTCCATATTGTGAATATCTGAGTCACCACGTGCTTTCTGAAATCAAATAGGAGTGACGCAAGGTGCTGTTAGGTCTCAGAAACTTGTCCTCCTTTTTCAAGTATTTCAATATTTCAAATATTAGATTAGGTTGGCCCACAAAAAGGAGAGGCAGTATACTGTAATTCTCTTTCCACAAAGGAGCCAGCAACCTGCATTTTGCGAGATAATCCTAATTACTCCTTCCCTCCCCTCCTCCCACCACAAGGGGGTTGCTAGGGTTTTAGTGATTAACTGAGTTTGGTTATACCACAGCTCCCAATAAATCTGCTTGGCCACTCAGAGTTTATGATTTCAAACTCATAGGAAAAAAGCTCTATAGCAGAACATCATCAAACCTCTTTCTTGGCCTTTGTCTGCATTGCTTACCAGCATTCTGTTCTGTCTCAAAAAAGAACAGGAATTCACAGGATCAGGAAGAATCTCAAGCAAAATTTCGAAGTTTCTATTAGAACCCTTTAACTAGTCTCTATTGAGGCACCGTGGAACCAGTGGTTCAATAGTCCGATTGCTCTGTTCTAACCCTTAAGGCAACACTATGAAAACCTTACTCACTGTCTCACCACCACTGAGTTCATTGACTTAATGTGCATTACTACTCAGTAATGAGTAATGCTGCCAAAATGGAAACAGTAGGAAACTGGTAAGTTGAAAATGGAAATTTGACTGGTAAAGAGGGAGGGAAGAAAGGGAACACACTCCTAGCGATCAGCATGCTAGCCAGTTTGTCCAGTGTTGTCATACTGTATTTTGACTACATATGCAGAGAATAGCAATCAGATACTAAACAAGATCCTTTAAGCACCTGATCTCTCTCTATTCTTCAATCACAGGAAAGAAACAGATTAGGATAGGTCTCAACTAGATCCTGCCCACAAAAGCTGAGGACCTAATAAATTTGTTAGTATTGAAAGTGCAACAGGACTGTTATTTGCGTCAGTCATGAAGACACCAGACAGTTTAACTATGTAGACAAAAAAGAAAAATAACCGCATTCTTTGAAATGAAGTTAGAAACATTTCATAATTAGAATAGAAGATGTGAAATTAGGGAAAGAATTATGTAAACCTTTTAGCATATACCTAAATCTAATAGAAATAACTTTTTAAAAAACTGAAAATACACAAGTTTTATGACCGATCTCAATGCCATATTAATCCTATTAAGTTTTAACAATTTAATTTATGAATGTAAAAACGTAACCCTCACCCTTTTAAAAATGAACACTGAAAAAGGATACTATGTGAGAGAAACAATGTTCAGAGACTGAAAAATGAAGAGAATTATTCTTGTTATTAAATAAATCACCATGGAAGCTCTGTGTTCTACATAACCCATACGAGCATCATACTGGATCACTGCTTTAATAAAAACAAACATATATTTGAATTCCACTATCTATCTTCTAAATAAAACTTGTGTTTCTAAACCTTATGGACAGTGCATTGATTTGTCAATTTACTCTTTCTACATTCAACAGCATCAATTTTATTAATCTACTTTTCCCTTGGGTGTTGGTTTTTATATACATCTATTACTCTACAACAAAAGGAGACAGCTGCCTCTCTAAGGCTGGGAAGAGACTTCAATTTCAATTCTGGTTTTGGACAAACTCTGTTATCTTCTTCAGAAAGTATAGTTTAGGACCAGATATTTTTCACCATTCAAATTTTAAGTCGAATCAGAGCAGCTGCTTCTCATATGCCAATATAAACAAATCTGGCATAAATCATGTATGGGAAATTTTTATGAAGGTTTTTGTGCTTTTCTATCTTAAGATGACTTGGTCAAGAATCTTCCAATTCGGATGAATAATCTTGTTTCACTTTTAAAATAGATCACTGATTTTTACAAATGCATTGCAAAATACATAAAGGACTGGACCAGTTCAAAAGCATGATAGATCCTGTAGTTTTATAAGGATCAACTGAGGAGAGGAGGTGACTTATTTTGCTCCATGGGGACCACATTACAAAATTACTATAAACAGCAAACACACTTCTTGATAGTCTGGAAAGGGAAACAAAGGATTCTTTGTTTCCAAAGGATACCCTTTACACCTCTTAACATGTTCACTGAAGGTAAGGGTTGAAACACAATGATGAGAACAAATCAGAAAAAAAACTCATAACTGAAGATGACAGTTACGTTCCTTCACTACAGATAGAGGAGTTCCCTCTCTGAAGTTGTCAGCCTGGCATATTCTACCAATAATAAATTCAATTATATATTCTTTTTTAAAAATGTAGATAAAAGAGCAAGGAAACAATGTAACAAATCGACAGCTATTAGGAGTATGAGAAGTTTGACGATGCTCACAGTGGCTTCTCTGAGAGTTAATTACCCAAATGTGTTGCAGAAAGCTTTTTTAAAACATATTTTAACACAGGCCAGTATTAATTCTGCAGCTCTCCTTATTTTTAAAAATAGTTTTAAATTGCCATGCAGTACTATCAAAGACTCTGCTGGCACTACCTTAGAAATTGCTCCTTCTATGAATAACAATTATTCTTTCAAACAAACAAACTACGGTATTTCATGGAAAGCATTTATTGAACAAATGTATGAGTAGAGTTGTGACAAACTGAGAAAACGTCTGCATATTTCTTAGGAATATTAAGTATAACTTGATTTTCCAGATTAATTTTAGAATGCTACTTCACCAAATTCAAGGAGTTAAAGTTTTCTGTAAAGAACCCACAAAGGTTGAACAATGACACACAAAATGACCACTTCTCAGGCTCCCACTACAAAGGCGTTAAGACAACAGTGGCTAGGCCACCAGTTTGGATTAGATGCTGTCTGGCTGGCATCACCAGTTAGGATGTTTTTCTCTTCACAAGCCCAGACTTATAGCCAAGGATTCCAGGGGCTGGGGGAGGGTTTAGAATGGTGCCCTTGGCAGAAAGGGAGGATGACCCAGACATTGTCTACACTTAAAACACTACAGATGGACTTGCTAGGGAACACCACTGAGCCAGGGAGGTTATAATGCAGAGACCCAGTGGGAGAACAGTTAGATTACAGGATCCCATTCCAGAGAGATGTGAAGACATGCCCACTGCACTGACATCGTGGGTCTTTGCCCACGAAAGCTTATGCTCCAAAATATCTGTTACTCTGTAAGGTGCCACAGGACTTCTTGTTCTTTTTGAAGACAGACTAACTCTGCTATCTCTCTGATACTTCTAGTAATGCAGCCCAGAATGATGTTTACTTTTTTTTCCCTACCATTTTACATGGTATACTCATATTTAGTTGCTGATCCACTATGACTGCCCTTCAGTTATCTTTCCACACTACTTTCCTAGGTGGTCATTTCCCATTTTCCATTGTCCAGATCATTTTGAATTTTAATCTGGTCTTCCAAAGCACTTGCAACCCCTCCCACCGAGTATCATCCCCAGCCATCGTAGGAATAATCTCCAGGCCATTATTGAAATCACTGAAGATAGTGAATAGAAGCAGACCCAGGAACAAATCCTTGCAGGACTCCACTCAATGTGACCTTCCAGCTTGACTGTGAACCACTGATAACTACTCTCTGAAAACTGTTTTCCAACTAAGTATGCACCTAGTTACAGTGCCATGCAGGTTGTGTTTCCCGGTTGTGTTCATGAAAAGGTCATAAAGCTTTGCCTAGCTACACAAATAAATCATACCTGGTAGACTTTCTAAGGAACAGCACTGGCAGCTAGGGACATTGTGCTGAGTAGACACAGACAGTGGTTGGATTACACAACATCAGACAAAAAGAGATGAGCCTGACATCGGAAAGGGGGTGCACTTGGAGAACTAGAGAAAGGTACTTAAATTATTTTCAAATACATTTTGTTCAACAACAACAACAACAACAACATTGCTAATTCCCAAGGATAGGATGTATGCTAGGAACTTCCATCATCTGCAAGTGTTATAGGTCAAACTTAATCCCCACAGAAGTCTGCAAGACAGCTTGATCTTCCCCTCTCCAGAATGCTGCTTTTGCTTTGCATAGGAGAATCAGTAATAGAAAACTGAACCATTATTTTTTTCATTAAGTTCTCAGCTGGAGGGAGGTACTGCAGTGTTGGTGATACTGCAGTGTTTTGTATTTCCATGCCAAAGATCAAGAATTAGATTGAGCCAAGTAGGTCTTCCCCCCACCCCTCCACTCAGATTTGCTCACCTTGATTATCTTTTTCTGATTTGTCCTCCTTGCTTATTGGTTTTGGTTCTCTGTGTCTTAAATATTGAGTCTGTTCTGGTCTGGCTATGGTCTGAAGAAGTGGGTCTGTCCCATGAAAGCTCACCTAATAAACTATTTTGCTAGTCTTTAAAGTGCCACTTGACTGCTTTTTGTTTTGATCATTCAACTTGTACATCTTGGTAGTTTTCTGGGAAATCTAAAGAATAATCCACACTGTAGATTACAGCACCTGATGGCCTTTGCACCGCAACACACACACACACACACACACTATATTATCAGCAGGTATTATAATCCATCAACATAAATAGTGAACACATTGGTAAAAACTATGCAATTGGAAAAAAAGCCTTCTCCTCAACATTGTTTCTGAGACTTAAAACACATGCAAGTAAATCTACTCATGGGAAACAACACTATAACAAGATTTACTCTCCACTTGCTGAGGGCATATAGCACTCCAATCACGCCACATGAGTTTGCATGTGTCAACTTGGAGACAGATCCACTGATTCTGCCCATTTTTAGGGCACCAGCTCTGGTTCTACATTACAAAATATATTTAAAGAATCTTTTCTGCTGTTCTCTTAGAAAAGCGCCAAACCAATCAAGCCAACTGCAGGGCTGGGGCATAATTGTTTTTTTTTTTCTGTTTCTGCAATTAGACCAGATACTTTTCAGCCTCTGGAAATTGTAAAGCTCAGTTTGGGAAGATGTCTGTTAACTAAAACAATTTTTATCCAGGTCTTTTAAAAATACACATAAACCAAATGTGGCTTTATGTTCTACAAAGTAAGCCACATTATTTATCTCAAACACGTGTACAGAGATACTTCGGTATTATTTATTTATACACATATGGAGACTCTTAAAAGCAGCTTTTTTGTTATTCACGCAGTCCTAGAAAATTACAAACTGATTACACCAGGATCATCAGACCTCACCTTAACCAAAAAATAAAACTGCAAACTTAGAAATATGAAAAACTGCCAGCATATGGTACAGAAATGAACTATTTCATTTCTGTCTATAGCACACATAGCAATGAACAGAAGTTATAAAGCTGTGCATTTCTCAGAAAAAATTATGAAAACTTTGTACTGTGAAGTACCTGGAAACAGCTTATTTTGCTTGGTCAATAAACCACTACTAATGATAATGTAAGTATGAATTAAAGATGCATCAATCTGCATGAAGAGAGACTAGAAACAATTAATAGTCAAATCAATACTAAAAAGTCCTAAAGACAGCAGTTGGCTCTTCTTCAAGCTAACAGTAATTAAATTTCCTCTTTTTCTCCTCCTTGAATTAAAAAGGGAATATAGTTGAATAAGTAGTGAATATAATATTTTTAAGCTACCTTTTTAAAAATACTATGGGCTGACCAGACTGCTGAACCCAGCAACTTGCTTCTGGGATACCCCACCCCCCTGTCCCGCTGAGACAGACGCTCTGGTCTCCCCCAGCAAAGGCACAGAGTAGGGTTAAAAGCCCCTCAAACAAGTAATACAGAGACACTGAGAACAGCTCAGTTCTGGAAGGGCTCAGTCACAGGGACTTGACAGCACCCCACATGCACAACTGCTAATAAATCTGTCTTACTCAGTATAAAAGTTTTACACAAAGAAAGATCATAAAGTTAGTTGTCAATCAAGAAGAGATGCACAGCTATTGTCATTCCCCCACTCCCCCAGCCAACTAATAATTATTTACGCTGGTCTGATAAACAAGAGTAGTTTTATTAAGTGTAAAATGTAGAATTTAAGTAATTGTAAGTGATGACAGTACGTTACTAAGCTAAAATAAACACTCCTGTTAAGCTTCATATTCTATTAAACCTGTTTTATGCAATATTTTACCTTAAAAGTAGCTTTAATTATCTTTTCTCACAGGATAGACACCCTCCTAGCTTGGACATGATTCTTCCTCCTGTTCAGTCTCAAATATTTTCAGTCATTTTGTTAGTAAGCAGGTGGTGCCTTCCAACTGCCAGCTCACCCTTTGTTTGGTTCCCAGCTTATATATAGATTTTACCCAAGGTACAAATCCCTAGTGTTCAGCTCCAACCCCTTCACATGCCCATGGAAAAGTACCACATTCAAAATCAGTTCTAGCATGAGTGGACATGGCGACATGTCTTGCCAGGACCAACAACAATGCTTACAAGAAAAATAAGACTGTTCAGAGATCCGTACCTTGAGCACTGGGGGGCCACTCAGTTCCTTAAGTACCACTAATGGCTTTCACTAGCTTACCTAGACTAATAAACAGGTTTATACTACAAATTTCTAATGTCAAATACAGGATTAATACAGGCACACATATAAAATATACACAGTCAGAGGATTACAAATTCTTGAATGACAGGTTCTTGAATTATTTGCATAAAATATATCTGAATTATTTATATTCATATTCAAAACCATATTTCCCTAAAATATTGGAGTATGGCCTCACAACAAATCTTTACATTATGATTTAATATGGGCATTTTCCCCACCTTAACGTAGAGCAAACATAGTAAGTCACTAGTTTTCCTTTTTAGAAAATATGTATATACACAGATACTCTTGAGATCTCCATCTCCATTTTGCTAATCAGACCATAAAACAAAAAATCCACACCAAACCACTAATCATCATCATCAACCACTGATCATCAATAGCTCCTCTCAGCTAAACACAAAACACGCCTCAAGTCAGCAAGAGACATAAGCATGTGAGCAGTTCAGTTATGGTAGCTGTGGCAACAGGATACCTTACATGCTTAATCATCTCAGAGAGTAGCCATATTAGTCTGTAGTTTCACGAACAGCAAGCAGCCCTGTAACACCTTAAAGACTAACAAATTTATTAGGTCATGAGCTTTTGTGGGCAAGACCCACTTCTTCAGATAAATCTTACCCATGAAAGCTCACGGCCAAATAAATGCGTTAGTTTTTTAAGGTGCTACAGGACTGCTTGTTATTTGTGATGCTTCATTATGTAAGTGCTTTCGTACCCTGTGAATCAGGACTACTGCAGATACTTCTGATGAAAATGTATTTATATAACGTTGCTGACCCAATGCCATCAAAGTCAACAAATTAATGTCTTGGAGACTGAGTTTCAGTGTTTCTCTAAAGGCTGAACTAAAGATTTGTGCAACTTTTGTCAGTGTGACCATCCACAGTGCACAGAACAATGGCAGGACACAATCGTTTCCAATACTAGACTGCTCATTTTACCATGAAGAAAAAAAGTATATGCAGGTGCTTCTCAGATGCCCACTATTACTGTATTGTAAACATCCTGGGCTTAATTTGGAAGCTTACTTCAATTCCACAAAATACAATTTGTTTCTTATTAGTGCAGATTTGCCGAGAAACGTGTTCTTCAATAAATGTTTTTGTGGCAACCTGACATTCTCTTTCGCAGTTGGAGGCACTGCAGAGCATGTGCAGCATACACAAGACTGCTAGAGGCGTACATCTGTTTGTGCAGTTCTAGTTCAGTAGTTTAAGGAATGAAGTATCACCTCATTATAGAACTGCCATGTATGAGTGAATTTGTGGAGCTTGCCCTCCTCACAGTAAGACAGTTCTAATCTCCTTGCAACCCACAGTGGCAGCACAGAGATGAAGTGTTAAGCTTATCAGGCCTCATCTGTACCATCACCTACTTAGTTAAACCCAGGCCATCTATTACTCTGTCATTTCTTTGTTCCTGAGGCACCTGAATGCATAATAGCCAATAGTGAAAGATACAAGATATCTTCAAGGCTTCAAAAGAGGAACATCCAGGTTTTAAAAAAATAAATAAATAAATAAATAAAGGACTTGTAAAGCAAAATGAAAACAATTCACAAGTCTTATGTGTAGGTTGCTCTAAGGACATTTTCCCCTCAAACTGAAAATGTATTTTATACTATCGTTGTATTCTCTATAATAATGAGTCTATTCAAACAAATAAAAGCTAACCTTTTAATGTTTGTGTACGAATTTGTTTCTAAAATGGTGCATAATTATTATTATATACAAAAAGGAATGTGGTGGTATTTTTTCTGCATCAGGACAAGTTTTAATTTCAGACTTCATGAAATATGGAAGATAATTTCTACTGGCTCATTCAACTGTTTGTGGGGATGAATTAACTAGACTATCAGATGAAAACTCTGGTCTCAGTCTCCAGATAAAATGGGCAACCTTCAAAGATTAGATTGAAATAACCAGAAAGCCTGTTAAATAGTCAACATGCCATTTATTCATCCAAAATAAGATAAGTAACAGAGAGATAGCTGTGCTAGTCTATGTACTATAAAAACAAAAAAAACAGTCCAGTAGCACTTTAAAGACTAACGAAATTTATTAGGTAATGAACTTTCATGGGACAGTTCATCACCTAATAAATTATTTTGTTAAAGGGCTACTGGACTGCTTTTTTGTTTTGAAAATAAGATGAGGTTTTATCACTTTTATTAACACCATAACCTATCTTGAAAGAATGTCTTATTTGAAATGCTGCCTCAGGGATGGGACACAAAACCCTATACTGAGTTCCATACACACACCAGCAAAGAAGCTAATTGCGAAAGCTAAAATGGCATTGTCCCGAATGTCATCAATATGCCTTCCCTAGTGCAGACTGGGAGACACACTGACACTCAGTCACATTCTGCCTCCCCACTTCAACCCTTGCTCAGAAAAAGAGAAGCACTCCCTGCAAGGTCTGTTCATGATGTAGCGGACATCTTTGGAGGCGGTTGCACAGGTATGCTAACTGGCATGTTGAGGGAATGAAGCTTGCCTACTTATGCAAAGAAAAGCGTATGCAGCAGTTGTTTGAAAGCTATACCTTGCCTTGCATTACTATCCAGGCAGTCCATGCACAGGAAAAATGGGATGCATCATAGTTTCTTACTCCCCACCAAGGCTGTGCAAACTGAGCCAAAAACTTTAGCCCTGTATGTGCAATGCAAGTCTGGTAATTTTCTGTATATGCAGTACAGGCTCCTATCGTGATTTTTGACAATGGAAAAGATCACCTGCAGGAAGCAGGTACAACAAGCAAGATCCAAAGCTTGCAGTGTTTTGCTGATTCATACACTGGCAGTGGTGCAAGTAAAATCAATTTCTTACTGGTACAGAGTGGTAGGGAAACACAGCTAAGTGGGGTTTGGGTACCTTGCCACCAGCATGGTGTCCCCATGCTGTTCCCCCACTCCCCATAATCCATCCCACATTACCTGAGGGAGCAGGGGATGGTACAGCAGCTGGAGGAGCAGCTGGCAGTTCTTCTGCATTCCCCACTGCCCACGCCAGTAGGGAAAAAAGTGGAACTCCTAACCCCACCATTCTGCCTTTCCATGGATCTGCATCTTCTTCAGCTCCACACAGCAGTTATCCAATATTTATGGCTATGGCTACACTACATTCCCCTTTTGGAGGAGGAATGCAAATGAGGGTGGTCAAAATGCAAATTAAGCACTGATTGACAAATTTCACACCTCATTTGCACAATCACATTTTTATAAAAGATACTTTTCTGAAAGCAAAAAACAGCCATGTAAAAGGGGTTCCTTCAGAAAAAAACCCATTTTTGAAAGAACTTTTCTTCCTGAAACAAATTGGATGAAAGGTTCTTTTGAAAATGTTTTTTTTTCCTTTTACACAGCTGTTTTTGTTTTCAGAAAAGTCTCTTCTGAAAATGCGATCAGAAGAGATTATGCAAACGAAGCACAAGATTTGTAAATCAGATTAATCTGCATTTTCAATCTTGCTCATTTGCATTCCTCCTCCAAAGGAATGTGTATATGCAGTACCTAAAACAATAAGTTCCTCATCTCAGTTTGGGACAGTATGCAGTACTGTAACAAATAGTAAATCATAATGGCAATTCCAACCTAAATACTACTCCCACTGCAATATGTACATCCAAAAACATTATATTCAACATGTAGAAAGAGCACTGGTTAATCATTTCAAGTGTTCAACAATTTGACTAGGTAACTGTGCAAAACTCATTTAAAATTGACTTGAAGTAATTTTTTTTTTTTCCATTAAAAATATTGTCCCCCTTCGGGCTCAACTTTTTCCTTGAAACTAGAAAAAATTCCAAGTAAAATGTAATGCACAGAATAAAAGTTACTGTTTATAGTATTCAAATACAGCAGAGAAAATTCAATGACAGTGATTTCAGGATACCTTGATAGACTGAGACAAATTAAACAATCCTTTTAGAGCTAATCTACCATGAAATGTGTGCATACAATCTATTAGATGTAAAACTAGTTATCTGCCTCCCAAACAAATAGTAACTACCTGTTTCAAAACTCAGTCAAAGCTTCTGTCACTATCGCAATGTATCTTTGGGACCAATCCAGGATTAAAAACAAACTATTTATCTTAACATTTGGGTCAATGAAACTCAAGAATCAAAAAACCAGAATGTCTTCAAATTAGTGTTAATTTTAGGTAACTAAATCAATACCTCAATAACACAGGCATAGATCAACAAAAGATGGACAGGTGAGCATTAATATTTTCAAATTTTTATATAAGTGCACAAAACCACCAGATGTTTAATACACACAATGAGGATCAAACCAAGTTAAATAAAGTCTCTCTCTACTTGGAGTATACCAAATGAAGCAAACCTGATCTTTAGTTTTTTTCTGCAGTAGTATGAACATGGGAAACAAGGAGGATTGCTAGTATATGGAAAGAGTACTGGAAAAGAAAAAGGGAATGAGGTGTTGTTGTTTTAAGCATAAAAATGGAAGAAAGGAACAGGATAGTTTGATGTGAAAAAGAAGATGAGATCCATGTTTTTAAGAAAGTTTAGGGAAAAAAGTCACATGGCTTTGAATAAATGGAACTGTAATTTCACTTTGGGTTCTGATGACAACACATCACAAACTACTCCATCTTCCTTCTTGAGATTTATGTCACCAGGACTCCTTGGAGAAATTATGGGTCTGTAATTCACAATTGCCTCTATTTAGTCTATGTATTATGGCTGCCTGTATTTCATTTGTACGTAGTGTGTACTCACATACACATTATCCATGGACAATTATGTGCCTCCATAAATCATCAGTTTTTCCTTCAAGAGCCAAGTATGGACTCCATCTTAATGGGAAACAACAAAATCTAACTGCATAAGCAATTTTCTTGTGTGTTAGATTCTGCCAATCCAAAAATAATATGGAAAGAAGTCTAAACAAACTCTATGCACTTTTCGCTCCAAGATTCCTGTTACACACACTTGACTTCAAATTTCTTGGAAGTAAAAATCCTAAACAGACGATAGGTACATAAACAGGCTGCATGTGCCATACATATTAGTAGGCTGGTTAATATAGGAAATCCTTTGCCCAAAGATTATAAAAACACTGTCAATGTGGGGCATGGCAATATATTGTTTTAATAAAAGTACACATATTCAGTAGCCTTGAAAAAGTGCAGTGAAAATTTATCAGCACAGGCACAAAATCTTAACCTTTGTCATGATGCTAACATTGAAAACATATTTTAATCATCCAGAAAAAAAGTACATATTAGAGGTAAGTGAATGAGTACATGTTTTTGCAAGACTGACATAATCTGGCATATATACACATGTAGAATGAATCCCTTTCACATTGTTTCCCATGAAAACTAAAAGAGCATAGTAAAACTACAGGGTACAGTACTGTAACCCTTTCCTCATCTAAGCTGTCATATTGGCATCAGCTGGATTCTTGTTTAGGTAAAGATTATTCATAAGTAAAAATTCCAGGAATGGTCTGTTGAACTGCAGAGAATGTGTAGACGGCATGAAATAAATATTTCAAAATACTGTAAATGAAATTTAGAAGATAAAATTTGGAATACACAAAACAGCATGTAATAGATTTATATACAATTATGAAAAGTTCACAATAGCTAATTAGACTTCTGATCATTCCTTTGGCTGAAGTGAAGACTGAAAATATCCGGACGTGCATTGTCTTGTGGCAGTAACGCTGAATTGTAATACAGTAAAACCCTGGTTATCTGACGTAATCAGGCCTGACCAATGGTTGGATACCTGAAAATTCTGGATAAGCAGGCGTAAGGTGGGGAGTCATGGAGCGGAAGGCTGGGTGGGGGGCTGCCTGGGCCCCTTTTGAAATTATGGCAGCTGGCTCCCTGGGGTGGACTGAGGGATGCCAGCTGCCACAGAGTGGCTCCCCAGGCAGGCAGCTTCTGCTGTTCCCTGGAGCTGAGATCCAGCTGGTCCCAGGACAAAGCCACAGCCGTCCCCATGAAGAACAACCCCAGTGGCCAGGGCATGGAGCCTGAGTCATCCCAGGCAGACAGCCCCTACCAGTCCCAGGACACACAGCCCTGTCTGATCCCAGGGCCCAAGCTACTACCAGTCCTGAGTCTCCCTAAAGTCAGCTCCGCAGCAGTCAGCCACTGCCAGCCCCAGGGTGCAGAGTACTGGCATCTGCAGGCGGGGAGCAGGAGCCCCAGCTGGCCAGGGGCAGGCTACAGGCTGCCCCTCACTGGCTCCCCAGGCATGCAGCCTCAATCAGCTCCAGGCCCAGGCACCATCTTCCCTGCACTGTGCTGTGGGAGATTACCCAACACTCCCCCCTCCTTTCCCCCCAGTCATCAAACATTCCATTTCAACCCACACCACCTGAGGCGCTGTTAAACAAAATGGAGTGTTGGTTAACTGGCAGTCAGATAACCAGGTTTGCCTGTACTTTCAGAGGAACATTTTAACTGATGTCTTCTGCATTTACAATATCTCAAGTTTTCATTTACTGCAAATAGTGAACAAAAATTGAGGCTTCCAGCAGATTAACAGCCCTGAGCTGTTCTGAACTCATCTGGACAATACAATCTTTCTGAGACTGCTGCTGAACCTTGCTGAAAATATAAAACCGTATTAAACCTACCTTTAGGGAGGCGTTATTTTTTCATGAGTGGCATACTGAATCCTCACCACAGAAATCATGGGTGGGCAAGACGTTCCAGTTCAGGACTTCATTTTGCAATTCTGATTCAGGCAAAACTCACAGTATTCACTAGGAATACTGGGGCTTCTTCTACACGAGAGAGTTTTGTGCACACAGCTGGGGTTTTGTAGACAAAATTCAGAACATCTACACACAAAATGTGTTTTGTCAACAAAACAAGCTGTGCAGATGCTCCCAGGGCCCTTTTGTTGCCAGAGCGGATGAAAAGATTGATCCGTTTTATGTGTAGACGTGATCTGTCGACAGAAGTTTTGTAGGAAAATCTCTTCCTACAGTAACTCCTCTAGACAGGTGTTTGTAGTGTAGACACAGCCTGGGAGTTCTGCCTGAATGAGGACTATAGAGATGGATTTTTCAGGGTCATTTGCCCACTAAATATTTGAGGATATGGATACCCCATGATTCAGAGTTGCCTACTGTTTACTCTGTATTCAACATTTGGATCATGAGACTGCAAGAAGCCATTATATTTTACCATGCCAATTTGACTCTCAGGCTCTCTCCATCAATATACACTAGGAAATTTTTCATGAACAGTGACCACTTTTAAAAACCAAATAACCAGGCTTATTTCTACATACTCTTTGGCTGGCAACTTCGTGCTAATAAGCAGTCTCACAATTGCAAATGTCTGCTCATTAGCGTAATTCAGGCATAAGGGGCTGGCAACAGAGGGGGTTTGCCAGCAGAGGCATGTCTACACTGCCTGTTTACTGCAGGTAGCAGCTTCTGCCAGCAGAGAGATCTCGGGGGAATATGCTATTGAGCAGCCATTTGCAATTGGAAGACCGTTCATTAGCATGAAGCTGCTGGTAGGACGTCTCCTCGTAGACCCTTCCATTATGTATATTTTTCTAATATTTCCAAAGTTATTCGTCCATCCCATGGCTCAGAACTCAACATTTCCTATTACAAAAGGATAAAGTGGTAGGATGGGTTGTGTGCACTGAGCTAAAAGTGACTAATTTTTAAATACTATAAAAACCCAACCAGAAGTGTCCATTGCTACAATGAGATCCCATGACATTATTTTCATCTCAAAGATCATCAACATGGCTAAATCAAAAGTCATTAAATCTTTCTAGTCCTCAAAGGCTAATCAAATTCTGCCTTCAGTTTCCCACATGCAACACTCCCATGAAGAGGAACTTAGTGCTAACCTTTGCCAGAAAGGGCCTCGTGAGAGAGAAGAGATTATACAACCACAGCTTACACAGCCTTTTGTCACACTTCATTCCTTTAGCAGCAGACCTCTCTCTCTCTCTCTCTCTCCCTCTCTTTTTTAATGGTTCTTGCGCACACAGCTGCATAAGCAACTCACAGCTGAATGGTGTTATCTGCACACATAGAAGAGAAGCTGCCTGTTCCTTGGAGGAGCCTACTATTGAGTTACATCACTCACTGGCTCACAGAGAAGTCTGTCCCCCTTAAAATGGCTAGCCAAATTTATAGTTGTGATGCATTAAACTCTCCTTAGTATTATAATTAGGGTTACCATATTTGAACTTTTAAAAAATAGGACACCCCTGAGAGGGAGTGTCTCTCTCTATCAGTCTTGACCAACTCACATTGTATTAAGGCATTATAGTATATGAAGCTCTCCAGAGTACCTGTACTTCAAGCTACGTGGCTAGCTGCCTATTCCAAAAGTGTGAGAGAAAAAAAAAGAAAGAAAAAAGAAAAAACACAGAATGAAAAAGAAAAGGTCATTAAAATCTTGTCTCTAGGCCAAATAAATTTAAAAAGATGGGCAACTTTCAGTTGACATTGACCTTTATATGAACATTCCAGAAAATTTGCTGGTGATCCTGTGGGCCAGTTAGATGAAGAGCCTGGGATTCAAAATGTATAAATGATGGTAGAATTTGGCATCAGACCTTTCCCTAGAGTGAACGATGATCTAATGTCTGCTTATGATAGCTTTCATTTAATCTCCATACACTCCTTAAAATACCTGGTTTTCCTTCTGCACTGTAGCACTGAGATTTCCTGTGGTCCCTGGCTTTAAAGAATACTGAAGGAGACAAGCTACAATACTAACAAGCACAAAAGGAAAAGGAAACTGAAGTATGATGCTCTTTCCAGATAATGGTATTTCTAGTCAAGAAATAGCTGAGAACATTCAACTCTTCAAACTGTAACATCTGAAAAAAAAAAGCAGTTACACAAGATATTCATGTAGCTTTAAATAAATTTCAAAGATGCAGGTACAAGACTGCAATTTCCTGCAATATCCTGACATGAGGAAATTAACATTTTAAGGCATCATTAGGTGTTATATTTGGATGCTACAGAGAAGGAACTAGAAACACAGCTTTCTTCTGTGAATATTTTACTCTTCTTCTGGCAGCAAAACTGAGTGTAGTTACAGTGCTAGCAACTACTGTCATGAGCTGCACTCATGTAACTTAGAGCAGAACTGCATACTTAATGTAACTGCCAAGTCATATTGCCAACAATACACAGATACTTTGAGATAAGTAAGGGCACAGACATAGTTACCATAAGGCATGAAAGCATCTAATAACCAGTTAGGTATTAAGCAAATCCTCAGCAGGGGTAAGTTGACATAACTCTACCCAAATCAAAAGAGCTATGTTAATGTGCACCTGCAAAAGAGCACCTCTATGAGTTCAGTGGTCTAAATACATACTTTAAAAATACTGGGTGACATCCAGCATGCATTGAAGTTAATGGTAAAACACCTATTATCATCAGTGGAGCTTAAGATGTCCTAGGAAAGGAGTAGGAAAAGAATGTGACTGAAAATGTGGGTCTTCATGCAAATATAAATGAAAGGATGAAAGATGTTTGGTTTGTTAATTAGTAAGATTTTTTTGTGTGTGTCCCCTGAAAATTCTCTTGCAAAACAGGAAGATACATGGAACAATGACTTCACTGTGTGAAAAGGATAGTCAAAAATTTTGTATTTTTAAGGGCTGTGTTTGAGCTTTCATGGCATGAATAGTCTTAATGTTTCCTTAGGGAGAATAAATAAATAAAAGCAATAATAAAATGAACGTTACATAATTCACAGAAGACTAGAATATAATGCAATGATAGATTTATTGTTTAAGGTACCTCATCTTGTTCGTGAATTGGATAATGCAATACAATAGCTAGGTGGTCAAATTATTGCAGAAGGCAGATGTAAAGTAAATTAAGGTTTTTTTGTTTTTTTTATGAACAGGAATATTTTAGTTCTTTTTGAAAGTATTACTGGTAATGTAAAAAAGGCCAATTGGACAGGTGAGGTCTTTTATTTAAGATTTTGTTAGAGGTACGATGGGAGCACAGAGAAGGCCAGGTCTAAAACCAAATTCCTCGTGTATATGATTTACCCTTTGTTTGTCTGCTAAATTAGCAGATACATCCTTAAACTGAGTAACTGTAGTTAATTCAGTATCACTCCTCTAGATACTATCAGAGCATTAACTCAGATCACTACCCTTTCATGGTACAATTCCTTATGCTCCTAAAGTGGTCTATTCAAAACAAGAACTGGAGCAATACATAGGTGAGCTCACTATTCCTGCACATGTTTGAACCACAGTCTGCAATTTGTAACAGAAATATACCCTTCAACTATGAACTCCAAATCAGAAGGTAGCTGGCTGCCTTAGACACCAATTGTTATTGATAAAGACAAGCTGCTGCCAAGAGACTATACTGCAACAGCGAAGAAATACAGTAGACAAGAAGAGGCAATGCTGTGTTTCATGCCAACAGCTAGCTATGGCTGCAATCAGGTTGAACCTCTCTAGTCTGGCATATTCTTGTCTGACATCATCTGCAATCTGGCATGATTTTAGTCAGCTGGATGACCATTTATCACAACTGTGACCAAGCTCCCCATTGTTCCATAAAGTTTGCTCACAGCCACCCGACCTGGCTCTTTGTGTTCTGTGCCATTATTTAGCTGTAATTTACCTCTAAATGTCTTCTAAGAGCCCAGTTGGAAGTGGAAGTGTTGGTAATGCTGCTAGATGACACTGACCTCCCATCGGCCATGGCTACACTACCCCTTCTTTTCAGAAGGGGCATGTAAATGACCAGGATCAGAACTGTTTAATGAGGTGCTGATATGAATACTCAGTGCCCCATTAGCATAATAGTGACCAGTCGCACTTCAAAAGTGCTGTTTTTGAAATGCAAACTGGCTGTGTAGATGTGGGCGATTCAAAATAAACCCCACACTTCGAAATTCTCTTATTCCCAAAATGAATTCATTGTGTGTATGCATAGGCTACATCTACATTACGAGAAAATCAATTTTAAGTCAGTTACCCCAACTTTCCAAGCACATGTCCTCACTGTAAATTTCATTAGCTCGATTTATGGAGCACTAAAATTGACTTATCGAAATCCTAAAATCATAGTAACCTGACAGGTGTAGTGTTCAGCTGGAAGTTAAAATTCTGAATTAAGGGTAGTGAAGATGCACCATGTCTATAAATCAAATTCATTAGCCTCCACAGATGTCCCATGTGTGTCCCACAATGCCCCACAGTTGTCCGCTCTGGCCTCTTACATCTCCCCTATTCTCAGGTGAGGGAATTCGGCAACAGGAAGACTATTACAGTTCAGCACCTGGAAGCCTTCGACTGTAGGGTCATTTGAGGCTGGAAAAAAAAGGAAATATTTTTCTTTGCTATTAGCACAGTTGTGGGGTCTGTGGTTCTGTGTATACCCTGCTAGCTGCCTTTTTTTCTGCACTGCCTGGCACCAGCTGCTGCCCCCGCACCTCCGTACCGTGTGTCAAGCTAGGCTGTGGGTGGAGGTCTTGCTTGTCTGGTAGGATGAGAAACTTCTTTTCAGCTGTTTACATGTTGTCCTGACCCCCACATCTCCTCTCTTCCCTCCCTGCAGAGGCACCACACAGTCTGGAACATTCCCACACCCAGCCACATCATGTGGCTTGACCCCGAACCAATAAAAATGTGCTGCAAAAGGTGCCAGGCAGCTCGCACTTAGTGAGGGTCACAATATTTGTGGCTGGCTGTAGCCAGGGGTCCTTTAGCCACCCAGGGGACATCTCCCTTAGTGGTCACAGTTTTGGGTGCTGGCTGTAGGTGGGGGTCTTTTAGCCACTCGGAGCCATACATGTTCCAATGAAGGCAATGTATTAGCTATACAAGTACCACAGTTGAAGTAAGGCTTGCAGCGGGGAATATTCTTGCCCTAACGGTCTTCTTTTCCAGGTCGAAGTTTGGCTGTAGTCTGTGGGTCTTTTAGCCTGATGAATCATTCAAGTTTCAGTGTAGCAACCGTGTCTACTTTAACAGAAGGGTCTTCCTTGGTAGGAGGCCTAAATCCAGATTCAAGTTCCTAATGGGTCTCCATGGCTGTCCAAAGTCTGTTTTTCAGCTGCCCCAAGCCCTTACTGCTAAGTAATTCGAGTTTCAGTGTAGCACCTATACCTACATAAACACTTAAAGCAGGGGAAAGAGAAGAGTGAAACATGGAAAGATGTTGTCATATACCCACATCTACTTATGGGGCCAGGATGCAATGGGGCTCAGGGAACTGTGGGATAGATTGCTACAGAGTGCTGCAGTGCACAAGTTAAGCTTGATTTAAGCTACTCGTGTGGGGCAGCAGCAAATCAACTTTGTGGGGAGTATGTGGAAAGGTGAAGATGCTCAAAATTGAATGGATAAAACCCAGCACTGACATCAATTTTAATAAAAATAGATTTTATCTCGTAGTGTAGATACAGCCATAGATCCAACATTCCTAACATCCTGTCATGTAAACTAGGCTGCAATGATCCCCAAAAATAAAACAAAACAAAAAAAAAAGCAACTTTGTCATTTTCCTCCTTTACTTTCTTTATGTGTGTGATATTTCCTTATTGTGAGAAGCTGGAGTTGTAGGACATTTATCAAGCTAGCAAACCTTTGAATTTCCACTCCTTACAATTCCATAAAGCATCTTAAAAATCAATAAATGTAGAGACAATTTGAAACTATAAGAGACTGAGGGCACACTACCTCTGATGCAGCAGATAAAATCTGTGTGATCACTGATCATATACTGTAACAGCAACAAAACAGATAAGATTATGGTAATAAAGATACAGACAGATCAATAGAAAATCTACTATATTTTCAATAGTCAGCAAATAGTAGTACAGTATATTACCAGAACAAGAGACAGTTTGATCATTTTCTGTTACCTTTGGAATGATCCATCTCTAAGGAAAAAAAAGCTTGTTTGCATCTGCTCTTCACTGATGAATTCAAGATAAATATCAGGTAATGAGTCTTAGTGAATGTACTACAACATACCATGAAAAACAACTGGTCACACAGAGGCATGAAGAAACGGATTAAAGACAGGAAAAGTACAGCAGATTATTAAATACAATAGAGGGGAAGGGACCATTTTTTTAAAAACAAAAATAAGTCTTTACTATTTCTTAATACTCCTTAATGCCTTCCTTCGTGTCACCTCATTGTGGCAGTGAAAAAATGTGGATCCCAGGAACAGCATATAGTGTGGTAAAACATTGGTATTTTACTAGCAAGCTTCACTCCACTTCTATTAAAATTGATGTTCAAAATTACATGAAAGCTCTTCAGTGTAATTGAAACCACGCATTTAATACCAACAGCCATCAGTAATATTAAGCAGCTGTAAACATGCAGTAGATTTTCACTGAGAAATAACTTTAAGTGCATTTAGTATCAGGATGGTAGACTAAAAACCCTGCACACTGAAGCCCTGCTTATTCACAGTTATGTAGAGAACCAAGAGGGTATCTGTGCATGTTTTCTCCTAAACTCATTCAAGTACGTTCCAGTGATAATCTAGAGGAAATAACTGTAGGGGTGACCAATTAGTTTCATTTCCATGCTCAGTGAAACCTTGGCCTCTCTCTACTGAGTATGTGAATAAAAATGCCAATTAGGGGTCATCATGATGGTCGGTTTTCTTATATAGGCTATTCATTCATTTCACACAGGTTTAACAATGGATAACACTCAAAATATTTCATTTAAAACTATTATCTGCCTGGACCTGCCACAGCAAAGCCCCGGGAAAAGGAGAAGCTGAACCCGGAGGTCTCTGGAGTTATACAAAGTTCAGTAGGATTTTACTTTACAGATGTTTGTAAAACTACTTTACTTGGTTTTGATTCTCATTGACTACACCTTGTATTACATTTTAAATTTCAGATTCCAACATACCGCAAAACAAAATTCAGTCAGCCTCACCACATTATCATGTCAGAACAATAAACCAACCCAGAAAAAGCTTTCATTCAACATAGGCTCAGCTTGAGTAATCAAGTTTCACCTAGGTTTGGAGGGTTGTTTCATTTATTTCATGCAACACAATATCCCTCATATTTCTGGATGGGGGAACTCCATGAACAAAATTGTCATCTGGCTTCTTGCAACTTTTGCTGTACTCCCACAATCTGCTGACATGCTCAACAACTTAAAGCCTTTGCATAAGGAATTTAAATAGCAGTTGAAGGAATGTATGTGATCTGAATAGCTCTGACAAATTCTTCTCTTAAAAAAAATCCTCCAGTGCAGTTAAAAAAATGTGAAATAACTTGTTTTAATTAAATGGACTTTTAATTATGAATGTTTCCTACATGCCACTTTTATGATGTATGCTTATTCTGCTCATCATAAAATGACTTTAAAAAGCTCTTCTGTTGAGTGATTATTATTATTGAGAACAGATTACTGTTAGTGCCATGGGAGCCATGCAAATGAGCTATATTTCCAAAATCCTTGCTTACCATGGCAAGGGCTGAGAGCTGTGACACTAAAGAATGTGGAATTCTCCCAAAACAAAAAGATCCAAATTCTGCTCTCAACTGCACCAAAATAATCATCACAAACTTGATATTTAGCCAAAAATACGTTTCAGTATATTCACCACAAAGCTAACTAAATTAGACTAGTCATTGCAGCTTCACACCGGGTAGGTCAGAGAAAAATCTGGCCTCACATGGCCTCGATACATTTTATAATAATACATAGCCATCAATGCATTTTTGCTCCTGTTTATATTTCCAGACATGATTTATTATAAAACTACCTTGTGTATCACCTAGGGTATTAGTCAAGTGTTCAGTCGATATTTTGCAAATGCTTTATCAGCTGGGCAGAAAGTTTTTTCAGTCCATATGGGGGCATTGTCGGTTAAAAGTATCTACACATTAAGTCACCTCATCAGATTATTTTTCTTATATAAAGTCTCTAACACTGATGGACAAAAAAAGGGAATGCTATTCAAAACACTGCCTAAACACTGAATATTACCTGGAAAGGCAAACTTAACATAGGTATAATTTGCAAATAGGAGGAAGGAAATATGAGATTCCCTACCACCACCCCTCTGACCAAAATGACATATAATACAGCATTAAAGGGCACTTTTTAACTGTTGTCCGCTTTAGTTATGTAAGGCAGAGTCAGACACAGCTGTAAAAAGAGAAACAGACCAGGACTGCCACTGCTTTAAGATTTTAAACCTGTGGTTACTTAACACATAGGTGAATTTCAAAAATTTGAGCGGCAGATACGCATCCAAAATTTAGCCATTTATCCAGTCTTAGCCAAATATCTTGAGTCTGCAAATCTCACAGTACTGTTTTGTTTTTCCCTGTAAATTCCTGTCTGATGAAAAAACCCAAAACTTATTTTTATTGAAGTGAAGTCTAGAAGCCCCACTAACGTATCAAGATTCTATTGCTCCAGAAGTTGTTCAAAAACAGCCACAAAACAAAAACAGCCCCTGGCTCCAAGAACCTCCCTTTTGGTATCTATTGGTATAGCCAAGACTAAGGAGTACAGAATCAAGTGAAAATGATGTCACTTGTACCCGCAGGTCATAATTATTTACGTTAATAAGGACTAGTAAAAGCAAAGAACTATAGAGGAACATAACAGGCAACTGGGCAAAACAATGACAGATGCAGATTCAGTGTTGGTCAAGTATTGCATATTGTCATCTCAACTATCCGTATGAATTGTTGAGCATTATAAATGAAGACTTCACTGCCTCAGCTGGCTGCATGTGGACAGAAACCCTGGTTACGTCTAGACTGCAGGCTTCTGTCGGGAGTCTGGAGGTCTCCCAACAGAAGACTGCCACTCCGGAAGCCTTCTGCCTACATCCCTGTCATCCTCATTTCACAAGGAAGGAGGGATGTGCTGGTAGAGAGTGTTTTCCTGACATTTTGCCCCATGTAGAAAGGACCCAAATGTTAGGAAAGCCTCTCCTGACAGAGCTGTTGGCAGGAGATACTCAAACGTGTCGAGCAATGTGTGTATCTTTTACCAACAGAGCCCTTCAATCAAGACATAGCCCTAGATTTGCATGGAGGAGAGGGGGCAGTTGACCAGATATATTAATGCCCCAGTTTCTCTAGAAAAGAAGACCAGGAAGCCTCTGATCAGTTAACTGAAAGTACTCCTCGGTAAGATGGGAAGAAAAGTCAGCTTCTAGGCTACAGAGAAAATGAGACAAAAATAAAATTTCCTAACATTTCTAGTATTTAACATTACAATATTTTCATCATTAAATTAATAGGATGTCCTTAGCAGGAACAGTCTGCTCAATTATAGTCAGCTTATTTCAAACAGCAGAAGAGGCTCAGAGATTGATTATTTAGAAAGTTCAAAGATATTAATATTTTAGGACAGGAAAAACTGAAAACATAGGACTGTATAGCTTGGAGAGGACATGAGAGAAGTATACAAATGCTGTACTATTTATGTCTGTTTACCTACATGTTACAGATAGCAAAATCAGCCTCCCCCCACATTTATACTCTCTCAGTATAATAAAAGGAGGATATTCCTACAAACAGAAAAAAGAGAAGTTACTCACCTGTGTAGTAACGATGGTTCTTCGAGATGTGTCCCCGTGGGTGCTCCACAGTAGGTGTCGGGCTCGCCCCGGCGCCGCAGCTCGGAAAATCTTCAGCAGTCTCCGTCGGGTCGCACATGCGCCAATGCGCGTCGGCTCTTCGCGCGCTTACGGTCATGTGCACGATCCGGTCCCCGCCAGTTCCTGATCAACCGCTCCGGATGCCCCTGAAAAAACACACAAACAGCGCTCCGAAGTGGGGAGGAACAGGTGGGTAGTGGAGCACCCACAGGGACACATCTCGAAGAACCATCGTTACTACACAGGTGAGTAACTTCTCTTTCTTCTTCGAGTGGTCCCTGTGGGTGCTCCACAGTAGGTGACTACCCAGCAGTAACCCGCCCCCCCGAAAAAGGAGGTTGGTACCCGATTTATGCGCAGCTTGCCCGTGAAAGGACTGCTGTCGACAGGCGTGTATCCTCATCAAGCATCCTGTGCATGGCATAGTGCTTGGCGAAGGTGTCATAGGAAGACCACATCGCCGCTCAGCAGATCTCTCTCAGCGCGATGCCTTTGAAGAAGGCCGTTGATGCCACTATCGCCCTAGTAGAGTGGGCTCTTGGCGGAACTGACAAAAAAGTCTTGCAAATCTCGTAACACAATCTTATGCAAGACACAATGTGATTTGAAATCCTCTGTGAAGATAGTGCTTCTCCTTTTGACCTGGATGCAATGGACACCAGGAGTCTGTCCGTTTTCCGGAAAGGTTTAGTTCTATCGATGTAGAAGGCCAGTGCCCTTCTTACGTCAAGTAAGTGCAACCGTGCCTCTTCATTTGAGTTGTGAGGCTTAGGATAGAACGAGGGCAGCACTATTGGTTCGTTGATATGAAAGTCTCAAGAGACCTTCGGAACGAAGGCTGGGTGTAATCGTAAGACCACCGCTTCTTTTGAGAAGATCGCACAGGGTGGTGTGGACATTATGGCCGCGAGCTCACTCACTCTGCGAGCTGACGTGATTGCCAGGAGGAAAGTCGTTTTAATAGTAAGTAGTCGAAGGGGGACCGTAGCCAATGGTTCAAAGGGCGGTCCCGAGAGGTCGTGTAGAACTAGGTATAAACTCCATGACGGCGGTATTGGTTTCCAAGGTGGGGTACAGATTCACCAACCCCTTTAGGAAACGCGAGACAACAGGATGGGCAAATGTGGTTGATCCATCCTCTTCATGCCGAAACGCTGATATAGCCGCCAGATGCACCTTTATAGAGGATAGGGAAAGTCCGTTTTGTTTGAGTTGTAGCAAATAATCCAGAATCGTAGGTATGGTGGCGTCCTGGGGTATGAGTTGCCTGGAGGAACACCATTCAGAAAAACGCAACCATTTGTGCTGATAAATCTTTCTGGTGGAAGTTCTCCAACTACATTCAAGGACTTGTTGTACTCCCTCTGAGCATGTAGTCTCTAAGGCGCTTAGCCATGGATTAGCCATGCTTGTAGCCGAAGTCTCTTCGGGTGCAGGTGCAGTATTGACCCCCGAGCCTGAGTGAGAATGTCCAGTACTGTTGGTAGGGGAAATGGCCAATGTTGAGCCATGCGCAAGAGCAATGGGAACCACTGTTGCCGGTCCCAGGTTGGGACTATGAGTATCATGCGTGCTCTCTCCCTTCTGGCCTTCTCCAAGACCTTGTGTATAAAAGTGTTGTGGGAGGGAACGCATAAAGTAGAGGGCCCTTCCATGGGATCATGAAGGCGTCCCCCAAAGACTCCTGTCCCATGCCCGCTCTGGAGCAGTACTGGGGACATTTCTTGTTTTCTCAGGTGGCGAACAAGTCGATTTGGGGAAAACCCCATCTGCAGAACACCTGGTGAAGTAGGTCTGAACGGATCTGCCACTCGTGAGTGGGCGCAAAGTGTCTGCTGAGTTGGTCCACCTTGATGTTGTGGACCCCCAGTAGGTATAAAGCCTTTATGATTATATTGTTGGCGATGCACCAGTTCCAGAGTCGGACTGCCTCTGCACAAAGCGTACGAGAGCTGGCTCCCCCGTCGGTTTATATAAAACATGGTGGTGGTGTTGTCGGTTTTCACGCTGACTATTTTTCCGCGCAGATAATTGTGAAAATGCCTGCACGCATTGAACACTGCCCTGAGCTCTAACATGTTTATGTGCAGTGTCTTCTCTGCGGGGGACCATAATCCTTGAGTGGTTTTGTTGTCCATGTGAGCCCCCCATCCCATATGGGAGGCATCTGTTGTAATGAACACAGTAATTTGCGGTTGGCGGAAGGGCACCCCTGTTAGGAGATTCTTGGGGTTTCCCCACCCACCATGTTAGCGAGCTTCGTGCCTCTGTTCTAAGTGACACCATCTTGTGGACGGTGTGGATTGAGGGTTTGTATACGGTTGCCCACCAATGCTGCAATCCTCGCATATGCAGCCTGGCGTTCTGCACCACAAACGTGGTGGTTGCCATATGCCCCAACAGTTGTAAGCACATGAGAACTGGAACAGTGGGGCTGTACGTTAGTAGTTGTACGAGAGATTCGATGGCACGAAAACGAGCCTCGGGTAAATACACCCTTGACATGACTGAGTCTATCCGAGACCCTATAAACTCTATATTTTGCGTGAGGTCGGTCTTTGACTTTGAGAAATTGATGATGAGGCCCAGTGAGGTAAATGTTTTTGTGGTGATGTGTATCATCCGTAATACCTCCGCCCGGGAAGTTCCCTTTAGCAGACAATCGTCCAGGTACGGGAAAATGAAAACTCCCTGTCTGTGTAGGTATGCTGACACCACTGCTAAGGTCTTGGTGAAGACTCTGGGTGCTGAAGAGAGTCCGAATGAGAGGACTCTGTACTGGAAATGATCTGTGCCCACAAGGAACCAGAGGAAACGTCTGTGGGCTGGATGAATTGCGATATGAAAATACGCATCCTGTAAGTCGAGGGCTGCAAACCAATCGCCATGGTCTAGTGCCGTGATTATTGAAGCCATCGTAGTCATTTTGAAGCGCTGTTTGCGTAGGTATTGGTTCAGTGCGCGTAGATCCAAAATGGGTCTCCACCCTCCTGTCTTCTTTTCCATCAGGAAATACCTGGAGTAAAACCCTTTGCCTTGAAATTGTTCCGGTACTCTCTCCACCGCCCCTATGAACAGGAGGTGGTCCACCTCCCGCCTTAATTCCGGTAGGTGAGAGGAGTCTCTGAGAAGGGGTGCAGTGGGAGGATTTGGTGGAGGTAAAGACTGGAAGGGGATCGTGTATCCCGTGTTTACAATCTCCAATACCCACTTCTCTGACGTGATGCTTTTCCATTGTAGGTAAAATGGCTTGAGTTGGTGATGGAACATGTACTGAGATTGGCACTGAGGTACGGTCTTGGCTTCGCGGCCCTCGACATACCCGTCAAACTTGCTGTCTTGCACTTTGCCCTGCGGAGGCGTTGCCCTGCTGAGGCCGGCACCTAGGGCCCTTATAATGTGTTTGTTGATGACGTCCCTGATCATACCCCCGTTGAAATTGGGTACGCTGCTGTTGGTAACCATAACGGCGTTGCTGAGGATAAAATTTCTTCCTTCTGAACGGTGGGGTATATATCCCCAAAGTCCGAAGTGTCGCTCTGGAATCTTTGCTCGAGTGTAGGACTGAGTCGGTCGATTCAGCAAACAATTTTATTTTGTCGAAGGGGAGGTCTGCAATTCTGACCTGTAACTCCTTTGGAATGCCGGATGTGTGAAGCCATGACTCTCTCCGCATTACCACTAAAGTGGCCACGGCGCAGGCCACTGTGTCTGCCACATCCAGTGCAATCTGCACGCCCGCTCGAGAAGCCGCGTAGCCCTCTTGCACAATTGCCTTAAGAATTGGCCTTTTATCCTCCAGAAGGAAGTCCATGAGGGCAGTAAGCTTGGAATAGTTGTCGAAATTGTGATTCGACAAATGAGCGGCATAGTTGGCCATGTGGAGCAACAGAGTAGAGGAGGAGTAGGCTTTTCTACCCAGAAGATCCAGCTTCTTTATGTCCTTGTCCAATCCCCCAGATTTGTACTGGGACGATTTGGACCTGTGTTGGGACGATTCAACCACTAGCGAGTTTGGCTGTGGATGACTAAATAGAAATTCCATACCTTTCGCAGGGAGGAAGTACTTGTTGTCCACTCTTTTGTTGGTAGGAGGAGCGGATGCTGGAGTCTGCCATATATTAGTGGCTGCCTCCATGATTGCATCGTCCAGAGGAATAGCAATTTTAGAAGAAGATGGAAGCCGAGGTTTTTAAGGAGTTTGTGGTGTTTCTCCTGCACCTCCACCACTTGAATATCTTGGGATTGAGCTATGCGTTTGAACAGCTCCTGGAACTGTTTCAGGTCATCTGGGGGAGAAATGTCTCCAGGGACCACGGCCTCGTCTGGCGAGGATGAGGAGGCATCACTATGGTATCTCTCCTCCAATTCCTCTGGATCCTGGCTGTATTGATGTGATTGCCTTTGTGGAATTTCGAGGTGGGGTTCAATGTCTTTAGACCCAGCCTCTGATTGGGGAACTCATGGTGTTCCCCCAGGTGGAAGCAGAACACTGTGGCGTTGAGGGGTGGTCGACGGGGATCCATAGTGAGACGTCGACCTCCTATGCTGACGCTCCGCATAATGATGGTGGTCATAGCAACAGGGACAGGGGCCCGGCGATGGAGACCTGGACCATGACCCAAGGATCTAAGGGTGGTGCCTGGAATGTCGAGACCTCGGAGATGATACAGATGTACGAGGAGAGCTTCTGTGAGAAGACTCGCAGGGATCTCTGCTAAAGGATGGAGAAAAGCGTGCAGACCCCTGGGATGGACTCCAAAGAAAAGGAGAAGGACGTCTGTGGCAGGCTGAAGGTGTTGCTGCCCGTCGAATCTCTGGTGGTGATCGTGGTGACAGAGGCAGCGCAATTACCTCAGGAAAGGGGCTGTGGTGCCTGGTCTTCGTTTTAGCCTTTACCCTCTCGGGTGGTCTTGTGGGTGAACTTGGTACCAGAGCAGGTGTCATGCTGATTTCCACTGCTCCCGATCCGTTGTTGCCAGTGCCGTCGATCCCGGTGCCGTCGTCCCCAGTGCCTCTGGGGAAGTCTCGATCGGTGCCGCAGTAGCTGGTGCCAGACTGACTAGTGCCCGCACGGCTCTTGGTGCCGTCTCCCCGGTAGTTGCAGGGCCTTGAGTGGTTGCATGCGCCGTGGCTTTACCAGTGGAGGAAGCCAGCATGCACGGGCCCTTTGTTACACTCGTCCCGCTCCCAACAGTAAGAGGCAGGGATCGAGTAGGCGAGGCTCTTCTTTTCTTCTGCGCAAAGAAGGTCAAAGAGGCAGCCTTCCTCTTGTGCGGTCCTGAAGAGCCCTCCGCATGCATTGCCTCCAATGAGGCAGGCTGAAGTGCTTTGTCAACTAACAGCATCTTCAGCCTCATTTCTCTATCTTTTCTAGCTCTACCAGTCAACTTGGAACAATGGGAGCACTTCTGGGGAACATGCATCTCCTCAAGGCACCGTATGCATCTGCTATGGCCATCCGAAGCAGTCATGGCCTCCCGGCAAGATTCACACTTCTTAAAGCCAGTGGATGGCATTGTTAAAACTTAACTCTGAGTCCTTAGGTGCTAATAGCACACTTAACAGTTTGTTAGGTGAAGTTAATAACCGTTGGCCTTTGAAGGCCGACAAACAAAAGCAGCGGGCCCGCCCGGAGGCGGCCGCTGCGGTTTTAAGATAGTCTTTAACTTTTAACAACTTTTAAGAGAGTAACTAACTATAATAACTATAGAACTGCTAACTGTGAACTGTTAAAAACTATTAACACGAGAAAAAAAATAAGATTTGTCTGTCTCAGGTGTTGGACCCGGAGAAGATTCCGTCTGCAGCCGTTAGCGGTTGAGAAGGAACTGGCGGGGACTGGATCGCGCATGTGACCGTAAGTGCCCGAAGAGCGGACGCGCATCGGCGCATGCGCAACCCAACGGAGACTGCTGAAGATTTTCCGAGCTGCGGCGCCGGGGCGAGCCCGACACCTACTGTGGAGCACCCACAGGGACCAATCGAAGAAGAAACAAAATTTCAGTTCAATGATATTCTGAATATCACATTATGACTAAATTATGGCATTCACTGAGAACAGAGTTACTTTTGATAGGATATTTAAAAAAAATCAGAAGGGATATAAACCTTCATGCTTCAAGGGCGTACACAAGCCAACTCACTAGGAAGCTCACTTTAGAGTCAGATTTTTCCACAGTTTTTCACCATTATGGTGATTTTAGCACAGTTGTCTACCTACAAGCATCAGAGCCAGGTAATCTTAAGGTTCATATTGGTTCTTGCAGCATTCAAACACTTATACCTGGTTAATATTGTGATACAATCTTCTTTTTCAAAAAAGGGTACTGTAGCATTTACAAAAATTTCCTAGTAACCAAGAGGATGCCGTGCTAGTCTATACACTAATCAAGACAAAAAGCAGTCAAGTAGCACTTTAAAGACTAGCAAAATCGTTTATTAGGTGAGCTTTCGTGGGACAGACCCACTTCTTCAGACCATAGCCAGACCAGAACAGACTCAATATTTAAGGCACAGAGAACCAAAACCAGTAAGCAAGGAGGACAAATCAGAAAAAGATAATCAAGGTGAGCAAATCAGAGAGTGGAGGGGTGGGGGGGAAGGTCAAGAATTAGATTGAGCCAAATATGCAGACGAGCCCCTATAGTGACTCAGAAAGTTCCCATCACGATTTAAACCATGTGTTTAATGTGCCGAATTTGAGATTAATTCCTTTTCAGTAACACACATACCTTTTAAAAGTATGTGTGTTACTGAAAAGGAATTATCGCACCATTTTGGAAAGAGAAACGGCCGAGCTGGCTTTTATATTCAAATTCGGCACATTAAACACATGGTTTAAATCGTGATGGGAACTTTCTGAGTCACTATAGGGGCTCGCCTGCATGCTTGGCTCAATCTAATTCTTGACCTTCCCCCCCACCCCTCCACTCTCTGATTTGCTCACCTTGATTATCTTTTTCTGATTTGTCCTCCTTGCTTACTGGTTTTGGTTCTCTGTGTCTTAAATATTGAGTCTGTTCTGGTCTGGCTATGGTCTGAAGAGGTGGGTCTGTCCCATGAAAGCTCACCTAATAAACGATTTTGCTAGTCTTTAAAGTGCTACTTGACTGCTTTTTGTTTTGAAAAACTTCCTAGGTTATTGAAGTTTCTGCTTAATGGTTTACTGAAGGCAGCAAAGAAAAATGTACCATAGCACTTAACAAAACACAGGCTATAGTAATTTCTACTTAGTGATTACTGAAGGCAGAAGAAAAAAATAGAAAGTCACCATTTTTATTTTACAATGGTGCTTATAAGCATATGGCTAAAGACTCTATAAATACATCTGAGTAGTCCACCCACTTTATATTTAGACACTGAAAAAGTAGACACTCAGCAGATGATTACACAGAAGAACTAGGTAAATTTAAATCCTCTGAACTCAAACATAGTTTGGTTAGTGCTTGGAATAATCTACAGACTATCTGACTAGATCTGAAATCAAACAGATTTTGACCTAAAAACCAAAAGAAAGAAGTGAGGGATTAATGTGATTTAGCACAACTTATATTACTACAGTATCAACTCACGTGACACAGCTTCCAACAATCAACAGACCACTGATGAAGTCCAAGGCCTCAGTTTCTATGTTTCTAACAATTATTTTAGCTGGATCTAGTCCTAAAGATGCCTTCAGTACCACGCAATTATCAGAATGTAAATTTTGGTATAAACATCCATGAAATACATACTTCTGTACTACAAATGTTGCTGAGACCACACCTCTGGTTCAAGACAGTGGGTACCCTGCTGTTATATATATTTACATCAGGCTGTGTGTATATAGAATTTACATTTTCTCACCTCAGTATTGTTTTACCCATTCTGAATATTTAAATTTTTCATTTCATTGACATCATACATTTTTTCTATTTTTGAGACAGACATCCTCTCCCATGCCCCAGAGGAAAATATGGAATCTTGCTAGATCATCTAAAAAAATCTGATTCCTATATGAATGAAAGAAGAGTTGCTAGCAAAGAATAAGACAAAGAGCAACAAAACAAAACCCCAAACCACACACCTAGCACCGCATTGAGGCTGCACTCTTATCAGACTATACACAGTAACAAATTACTCTCTCAAAAGAAGAATGCAGGTCTTACATGAAGTGGAACAATTAATTTCACGGTTGTCATCCCAGCCTCAATAGTGTGTTGATTTGAATCAGATATTTGTGGTGCAGTACTGCATACAGTGGACCTTCTTGATACCTCCTGAGCAGACATATTGCTCTGATGACTACCATTGTAAAATAATCCATCAGTAAGAGTAATTACAATATTGATCAAAATGGCTGGCTGTTATGTATCAGAATCAATTCTCAGGAGTTGCCAGAAACAGAAATATCTAATGGACTATTCCATCACTGCAGCAACTGAAACAGCTAATATTCTGGAAAGCTCTTAATAATTACTCATTGACTCTAGATTTCTGCTTCAGTGGTTAACTATACCCTGCTTATTGTTGCTTGAAAGTCAGCCTTAGCGGTTGAAGTAAGATTCCAATGTAAATTTATTAAGTGCTAACATCTGCAAAAAATGTGGAAAACTCCTTTAATAGTTTTATTGTGCTCAGCTAAAAATCAGGGAAATCTAATTATATTTCTTATTACATTGTTTCTGGGTGAGAAAATGCATTCTGGGTGTAGACAGCTCATTTTACAGTGGCTGCTCTTACAATACTCTGTGACAAGCAGGGTGGAATGCATTAAGGTTGAGGTTGTGAACAACAGAAAGTATAATGACACTAATGTGAAATTTTCATGTGAATGTCATTCACCAGATTACAGATCATGATGAGAAAGCTCCAGTTCTTAATGCTTCATTATAAACTCTAAAAGACATCTTCATGGTGCCTTCCTATGAAACCTGAGCTCAGCCGTTTCTCTTAACCTAAATTATAATAATATTGAACTAAAACTAATTCAGGCCATGTTTTTTACTTATGGGGAAAATACAAAACTGATATGATTTTATCAGCAATTTAACTTTATATCTATATTAAATTATAAATTAAACCACCCTTCAGCTCAGCAAGAGATATTATATTGTTTTACATAACAAAACTTTTCCATGATACATTAGCACTATTGAAAATATTTCTTTTGGTATTTGCTGAAGTAGCATTAGTTATGCTTGCTTTCTTTTGGTGTTCATGTACCATGGATATAATTAATTTGGCATTTACTGGTGCTTAAATGTTTTTTTTAACAACAGATTTCCCAGAACCCCATGCAGCAGTTCACCCTACAAATGTGGCCAATTTTGCCTTAACAACACAGAGAAGTTAAACTCAGAATTTGCATCCTTTCCAAGAATTAGTAGAATGAACACCGCAAAGACCAAATTAATCTTAACAAAAAGCAGTCAAGTAGCAGTTTCAAGACTAGCAAGATGGTTTATTAGGCGAGCTTTCGTGGGACAGACCCACTTCTTTAGACCACAGCCAGACCAGGACAGACTCAATATTTAAGGCACAGAGAACCAAAAACAGTAAGCAAGGAGGACAAATCAGAAAATGATAATCTTTTTTATCTTTTTCTTTTAAGATAAAAAAGATCATCTTTTTCTGATTTGTCCTCCTTGCTTACTGTTTTTGGTTCTCTGTGCCTTAAATATTGAGTCTGTTCTGGTCTGGCTGTGGTCTAAAGAAGTGGGTCTGTCCCACGAAAGCTCACCCTAATAAACCATCTTGCTAGTCTTTAAAGTGCTACTTGACTGCTTTTTGTTTTGATAGTACATAGACTAGCACGGCTTCCTCTTTGTTACTATTCAAATTAATCTTAGATACTCTGCTGATGAGTGTTGCATGAATATCTTGACAGCAAAATAAACAAAAAATGAAAAATGTTAGATTTAAAAGGGCATCCACTGTAAATTAGATAAGTGAATTCTGACTTCTGTAAGGTTAGTTTCAATAGAGCTAGCAGCTCCTCAATTTAACTTGTTCCCAGAAAGGTATCTTTAGGATTAATAAAGTTTTTAAACCTGGAATTATCAACAGAAGATTTTACAGCTGTATTGCAAGTTTGAGATAAAATTTTAAAAAGTTCCAAAACAATCAAAGTAACTCAAATGACAGTCCCCATCTGTTCTACCACTGGTGGAAATGGTAGAGGACATGTCCTAAAGCCCATGAAAGATGGCAGAAGCCTTTCTGTTGACTTCAGTAGGCTTTCGATTAAACTCAATTTATAAGATTCTAGAAATTATGCTACTAGTATAAACTGCAATGTAAATTTTACTGGATATTTACACTACTCCAGTTAAAGCCACATACATAAAACTTATTCCAGTCCCTTCCAGTTCTACAAGTCTATAATTCTATGTACCAGTTAACCCTATATTACTATCAACAATATCCTCACTCTCTAAAAGGTACTGTTTCCCCCATCCTGTGATAAAAAAAAAATAGCCACCATTAAGAACCTACTATCGACCAGATTTTAAACAACAGTAGCAACTAAGATGCCATAGTAATTTGTTAATTCTATCCAAATTAGAAAATTTGGACAACCACTTTATTTTAAAAAGGCTAGATATACTGCCCCTATTAGCGATAAGGGAAATCATTGTCAACGTCATTGTAAATAGCAAGGATTTAAATTAGGCAATGAACGTGGCTTTTCAGATACTGCTGAGCAGCAACTATTGATAAATATTTACTTTTTTAAATGGTTGCTATTGTATTTTATTTTAGTGGCAATATGAATTAGTCTTTTGAAAAAAACGGCAAAATCCTGTGATAAAACAGCATCAAAAATATTTCATTAAAGAATATTTGCGTGACACCTAGAAGTAAGAGGGAAAGATTTTTCTCCATAAATGTCAATTTCACTCTACACAGAAAAGCTGATAAGATTTTTTTCCATTGATCATAATCAAAATTTACAAATAGGCCTTTAGAAAATATTGCTTGAGAACTTATACAAATCTGATTTACAGAAATACTTACTTTTGTGTGTTAACAGTTACAAAGCTTTTAGTTTTCTTAATCTCAATATCTATCATCAATAATGGTCTGATTCTCCCTCCATAACTTCCTGCAACTGAGAAAATTTAAATAGATAAAAATAAAGGTGCTTAAAGCCACCAGTGTTGCACAAATGTGAACATTTTTAACATGCTTAAAAAGAAATGGTGATATTATCTGTTTAAATAATTTTAAATATGGAATTCTCCCAAAGCTAGTTATACGTGATCAGCATTGAGAATCTCTAGAAAACACTACAAAAGGGGGGCGGGGGAACCTGCAACATTGAAAAAGGACATACAACCCTGCAAGGCACATAGGATGAAACTGTATTTAAGACAAAATTCCACTCTAAAAAAGTTAAAATTTACTGTCAGACACAACTTCAGCATCAGATTCACCAAGAAAGATTGTAAGAGTATGTGTTAGGGAGCCTCTGAAGGCAAAAGTTTCTGAAGAAGATCATATTAATGCTTATTGATTGATCTCAAGGGTGATTTAGAACATAAGGTTTTTCAATCTGATATTTTCTGTTATTCTTAAGTTGATCTCACACATGCACTTACTATCCATGGATAGAAGTGAAAGATACTCTAGAGGGATGGCCTCACAGGAGGCCACCCCCCAAGGCAGTTTGTGTGGCTGGCCTTTCTGGCTTCTGCAGCCCTCTTTGGGCTCAGGTCCTTATTTTGTCCCATAGTCTTTAAATAGTCTTGGCCACGGTATCAAGCCATCCTACAGGCAAGGTCGTCACCCTCTCCAGGCCTTTCTACCTACAGTTCTACTGCGGGGCCCCTAGGAGAGCTCAGGTCCCCTTCTGGAGTGTACCAAAGTCCTAGCTGTTCCTGCAGTGGCCAGTGGAGAGGTCCTGGGGCTGCCCATTACTACTCCAAATCTGAGGCTAGGGACCCCCTAGATGGCAGCTGTCCATTAAGCCCCTTTGTCTACAGTGTGTTGCTGCATACAATTCCCTGGGCCACCTCCCTTTGACACCAGCACATTTTTCACTCATACTGCATGGACTTGTCCCAGATGAGAGACCGAAGCAACCTATAAATTTCTTTTCACTTCCAGTCCTCTGTACCAGAACAGCTTTGTCCAAGGTGCTGTAGCTCCATTAGCCAGGCAGACAGACAGTCCATCCACACTACTCCATAAAGCCCTGTGCAGATACGAAATTAGCATCTGCAAAAATGAGCCTTGGATATAAAGTGGATTTCCATAAATTTGCAGAGTTCTAGATACAAAGTTTGTATCCGCATCCTTATCCATGCCTGCAAAAGTGAACAATGGACAGCTATGCTGACATCTGCGGATGTGGATACCCCTAGATACGATGTTGATATCCATGGATTTGCAGGGCTCCACGCCTTCACGGTTGCATTCCAAGGTATACCTAATGTGATGTGAGCATTCACTAGATAAGGGACTCTACACGACAGGGACCACTCAGAGCCTGAGGTGTGTACCTGTGGCTAAGATGGACAGAGAAAGCGATGCCTACAGAGTTCTGGAAAGTACTGATTGTGTTGCCAGAAGCTGGTGTCTTCAGAGAGCTGATCCCCAGCATGCACAGGAAAGACTTCCTCATCCAAGCGGGCAGGTGATGAGGAGACACCTCACAACCTTGGGTGCTCCTGGGAAACATTACAACTTTACAAATATGCTATGCCCTAGCTATCTGTTGTATGTTGTTTATTACTACATTTACAAATTCTTTGCAAGGAAAAAAAATAATTCTTGTCTTTTAAGCACAAAGTAAAGTGCAAATGCAGAACACTAACAAAAAGCAGGGATGGAGAGCAACTGGTAGGAAAAGCGCCTTTTTGGAGAGGGTGGGGGGATTTTAGAGAGGGGATAAGATTGCTTGATGAACATTTATTTGATTTCAATATAAAGTGTATTGGAAAAGTGTATTCAAACATAACACATGTTGTTTGCTGGGGATGCACCTGTGAAAGAGGAACACACATTTTACCCTGTTTTGCATCCACTCTCTACCATTGAAGAAGAAAATTAATAAAATGTAATTTTTTTAAAAAGCTTTTAAAATCTAATATCTAGGCAAATATATGTAAATATCACATTTATTTCCTACTGAAATTCTGGGTTTTGGGTAGATGGAGTAAGTTGTTAAGAAAGATGAGGCTTTTTTATATTCTTAATTACTGGAAGCTGTCAACACACAGACGTGGCAGAGGGATTCATTTTTCAGAGACACACATTTGAATTCACTGCCAAACCAAATGAGATCCTCCAGCAACATTTTTTTTTGGTTAATTTCTGTCATGGCCAAGTACAAATCAACGTTAAAAGATTATCTCAATGTCACTGTTTCACTATTATATTTTGTAACTAATTCTTCTGGAGGGTCTAAGGTTTACAAACTACACATAAGCCATATGCATACTCCATCTGTATGCTAAGCAGTCAAAATTTTGCAAACAAATAACCACTTACAGATATGTCTGCTTATTTGCCTATATACATATTCAATATTATATACACACACACAGCATAAACTCCACAAATGCATCTAAAAGTTCAATAAACTCATGACGTGATTTGGCAAAAAGTGAAAAGGTACCACATGTGCTTGTTGCGGTAGGATTAACACAAAAATATCCACTTCACTTTCAATCTCTGACTCGCTGCTCAACAGAAAGGTGGGGAGGCATGGCCATAATCCCACAGACTGTCTGCTCCAGGCCTTCATGCAATAATTACATCATGAACATCCAATTTCCCCCACCCAGTTCCTATGTCAGAAGCACCCAGTGCCAGATTTATGAACAAAATTAGTAAACTACAATTTACCACTTCAGATTATGAAGGACCTCTATATAAAAATATATTAAAATACATTTTTGCTAAATGCGAAATAAAAAAAGATTACTAAAATACATTTTTGCTAATGCTTTGGGGGCTCAAACTTGACATATCTTAGGCCCTCAGTATGTCCTAATCTGGTCCTGCCTTGATCCCTTCACTGCAAGTGCAGTCAGACTACATTCTCACTGCCATTTTATGGAGTCTTTGTTGCATCTTCCCTAAGAGCTCTACTCTTTATGCAGACATCTCACTGCTTGACTGACAAATGAAAGAACAAGAGAAGGTCAAGTAGCATTCCCTTCCCAGAACTGACGTTCTCTAATAGCTGAGAAATAGAGCTACGGACCAACAGGGGAAGGTCAAGGGCCAAGGAAACACAACCTGTAAAGAAAGAATGAAAAAAAAGTGTGAAGAAGAGAAAACTGATGAGGGATTGATAGCAATTTTGAAGTATGTAAAAGGTTGTTATAAAGAGCAGGGGGGTAAATTGTTCTCTTTACCTACAGAGAGAAAGACAAGTAGTAATAGGTTTAAGTTGAAGCAAAAGATTTTAGGGTAAAAATTGGGAAGAACTTTCTAAGTGTAAGGGTAATTCAGCACTGGAAGAAATTACATAGGAAAGATATGGAATTTCTGGTGCATCACACATACAACAAATTTCTGATCATCAGAGATGTACTGTCCAGAGGACAACCTGGGGCAGCTACCACAGGCCCCACCTTTTTGAGGCCACACACTGCCCAGCCTAGTCATCCTATGGATGGGAGGAGGGAGGGTTATCTGGAGCAGGGTGCTCCCCTCAGCCACTCCCCCTGCACTCACCACGGTTAGTCAGTAGCTTCACAAAAAACAAGCAGTCCTGTAGCACCTTAAAGACTAAGAATTATATTTATTAGGTAAAGACTAAAATAAAATTGTTAGTCTTTAAGGTGTTACAGGACTGCTTGTTTTTGTGAAGCTACCAACTAACACTGAGGAGTAAGAAACCTGCTGGCACTACAACTGCCAGCACGCAAGGAATCTTGACCTCACACTTCTGCAAATAACCACAGCAAGTTACTGTACTGTAAGATGGGCATGGACTAGTAATACTTATATGGGGGTGAACAGTGATAAGGTTAAATACGTAGCACAGCAGGCTCTCAAAACGATCTAACATGTAAGAATATTTTCCCTGCTCTTGTTTAAATGAACAACATCAAAGCCAACCAGAAGTAAGAAAAAACCCAAAATGGAAAAATGGATATTTTCAGGAAGCGAAGTTAACAAAGAGAATACATTCATGAATATTTGAATTACTGATGTGCTACCCAAATACCCAGAAATTATAATATGCAAGGCAACCAGAATTTTTCAGTTTAGCTCTAACGAAAACTGAGATATACTATGGTAAGTATTGTACATAAAATACAAAAGACAAATGTTCTCCAGTGGACATCTCTGTTACGATAGCAGGGTTTCTGCATTTAACAAAAGATGCTGGTGGTAAGCTCAAACATTTTCAATACCCCATCCCTGTATGTATGTGGATATATTTACATATGTGCATATATATATGAGCTATATATTAGCTGCAGTTGCATTCATGTAAGTCTATCGTACTGGAGCTTGATGTTTAAAGCTAAGTTTCAGCTCTCTTGTTCATTCACAAAGGATGCAGCTGAGCATCTGATACTGGAATTAACACTACAGGGATATACATTGCATATTTTTCCTTCCCTTCCCACACTTCACCCCTTTTTAGTCAGGCCTATCAGTTGCACCAGGGGTGTATCATACCTACAATCCTCTTCAGCACTCCCAATGAGTGTGTAATGCAGCATGCAACATGAAACACGTCAAGTGTCTAAGTTGGATGCCCTTCTCCTCCTCTGAAGATGTGGACTTTGAATATGACTTCATTCTCCTATCACATACCTAACACCATGTACAAGTAAAAAAAAAAACAAAAAAAAAACCAACCACACCTCAATTCAAAGCATTCAGCCAGCAAATTGAAGTGGAAAATGCACTGTGAAAAGACAGATACCAGGACCTTTAATATTGCCACACCATCGCCACTATAAATAGAGGATTATGTTCTCACCAGCCTAGAAACATTCACATACTTGGGCAGCACCATCAATCAGAATGTTGGAACAAGCCAGGACATTCAGAACAAAATCAGCAGAGCCAGGAACACCTTCAGGAACAGTCTGGAAATCATCGAAACACCACCGAAACCAAGCTCCAGATTTATTAGAGCTGTGTACTTTCAACATTACTTCATAGTGCAGAATGCTAGGGAATGAAAAATTATGTTTCCAAACAGTCCTCATACCATACAACCTACTTCAGAAAAATCCTCCGTATCAAGGGTCTGCAAACAAATCTGTGAGAAGAGCCATTTTTTCAAATTCAGTTACAAAATCAATACCTCAGGAACCACAATGCATGTGAATACAAGACAATCTGTAATAATGTTAAATCATAAGTTTTGTTACCCCTATGTTAACAACAGCACACACATAATGGCTGGGTCTACACTTGCCTCCAGCTTCGAAGGGGGCATGGAAATCAGGGTGAGGGGAGAGTACTGTGGCGAATACTAATTCTCCCCCAAAGCATCAGACTTCAAAGTGCTGGCATGCATGCAACTGCGGGCACTCAAGTGCCTGGCTACTTCAAAGTCCCTTATTCCTCAAAATTCACCAGAGCATTTCATTAGTAATCTCCTGGTGCCCTGATTAACATGCCCTCTTCAAAACTGGGGGGCAAGTGTAGACAAACCCAACGATTTGTACCACTTAGAAAGTTAAGTTACACTCATCTCCAGGCTTTATCCACCACAGCCCCCACATCCACCCATATATCCCCAAGCTTTACCCCCCCAACCCTAGGCTTAACCCCTCTCAGCCCCAAACCCACTTCCCCATCCCCAGGATTAACCTGGTTTAAATGACTGCATAGATCCAGCAGGGGCAGGTTCAGCCCAGCCTCCTGCCCCCCTCTCCCCCGCTCTCCTGCAGACTTAGACTTCCCCCACCTGCAGCATGGGCAGCTCTTTGCTCTGCTGGCTCTCTCTTCTGGGGCTCCCTGCCCTGCCACAGCTTTCTTCTCCAGGGCTTCCTGCTGCAGATGACTACTCAGCAGCTCTGGAGGCTGCTGCTACTTTTAAAAAAACCACTAAATTCTGTTAGTTTAATGGCTGGGAACTGAATTTAGATTTTTTGTTTAAGCAGCATCAACCTCTGGAGCTGCAAGAGGTGTCTGCTGCATCAGTGCTTAAAGGGCTGTATGAGGCTCTGGAGCAGCAGGTTACCAACCTCTGCTCTGTATCTTTTGGTGTAGAACACCAATTTCTAACCAGAATCTATTCACATGGTGCAGCCAAGACAATATGAACATCATCAGGTGTTAGAGATGGATTGGCCATGTGTTTCCAATACAAACTGATTCTGTCACCAGAGCACCAATAACATGGGCGCCTGAAGGCAAGCAAGAAATGAGACTGCCTGAAAACAACACTGCAAAGAGCAGTGGAAGCAAAGATGAGAAACCTGGGGCACAGCTGGGGAACCACTGTTGCTGCCCTAAATGCCAGAGTATAAATGGAACATGATAATCACAATGATATAATTTGCTTCACTGTAGTTAGAAATGAGTACAAGACAAAGACTCTAGATCATCTGTCCTGAAGCACACAATGTATGTAGCAAGATTAATAATAAACAAGTTTGTTCTCTTGACAATTCTGGTGTCATAGGTATCTCATGATTCAAGTTACAACTACATGGATCCATGTAAATTATATGCACATATTTTGCCCCTAACATATACTGAAAGGAAATATATGAGACAGCTTTTTGATCAGAGTTACAAAAGACCATGAAAAGCCTAGAAGAGTTATCAAGCCCGATGATACTTCCTTATATATTGTGAGATGTCTAGATGAACGGTTTGTATGTGCCGAGTTGGGGTGCAAAGCTACTGGACACTGGCACATCATGCACTAATTCTTCACATGGACCCTCCTACTGCACACAAAAAGATCCCTAGAGAGCTTTAATCTACCCTTTGAAACTAGACTAACAAAGTGCTCTATGGAAACTTCAGTGCAGAGTAGCAGGGTTTACACAGATAGAACATGGGACACCAGTGCACTACGGGTTTACCATCCAGTTTGCTGCACTCAAAGGCCATTTCTACACCGGCCACTTTCTTCGAAAGTGGCATGGTAATACACAGCCCAAAATATGCTAATGAGGCACAGATGCAAATTCACCATGCCTAATTAGCATACGGTCACGTGATTTGGAGTCCGGAAGACTGTTCTTCTGGACTCCAAAACGCCATTTAGAAGCGCGGACCCGGGGGGGGGGTCTTCCAGAAGGAAGTCCTTCTTCTGGAGGCCCCTTCTTCCCAAAAATTTTCAGGAAGAAGGGGCCTCTGGAAGGAGGACTTCCTTTTGGTAGACCCCTCCCCAAAGGCCACGCTCCGAAGCAGCATTTTGGAGTCCGGAAGAACAGTCTTCTGGACTCCAAATCACATGACGTTATGCTAAATTAGGCATGGGGAATTTACATCCGTGCCTCATTAGCATATTTCAGGCTGTGTATTACCATGCCACTTTCTTCTAAACTGGCCTGTGTAGAAACAGCCAAACTGTTCATCTAGATAATGCTGTGTATGATAATGAACACTGGACGTGTTTTTGCATATCTCCCTGCTCTAATTCTCTCAAAGTGGTGTGAACAAAGCTTACAAAAGCAACTTACATACACTGCTTATACACCAATCACAGATGAGATGATCTGTTTCACAGTTTTCAATGCATAGCTGTAGAACAGCTGTAGAACACTTGTACACAATTTTCACACGTGTCATTTTCCTTGTGTCTTCTGGGTTTTTATTTTTTTCTGCATCATAGAATCATAGAACAATAGAGCTGGAAGAGACCTAAAAAAGTCATCAAGTCCAATCCCCTGCCCTAGGCAGGACCAAACCCATCAGATCAGTCCAGCCAGGGCTTTGTCAAGGCCAATCTGAATCCTTCCCGCATCATCAGATTTTATTTGGGGAACTAACCAGACTCTACTATATCTGTCTTACATACTTTTTGCGATAATGCCTCTCCCCACTCCCACAAGAGGAGGTTGTTGATCTGTCACTCAACATGGATGACCATTGCACTACTTTTCACCTAGTGCCTTTCCTTTGGCCTCTCTGGGCTGCATGGTCCCCCGAGGAGTTAAAATTCCTACTAGCATAACTCTTATGTGATTGGATCACACTAGCTTATTGAAGAACGTTGTTTTAGGTGCATGTAAAGGTTGATGGTTAAATGACACAATGCTATTTTTTCTAAGACCCAGGCTGGTTGTTATATTGCTTTTCTGAGAATCTAGCTTAGGCAAGGCCTTGGGCTTATTAAGAAAACCATCCACTTCTATGATGGTATCAAGGCATAACTACAGGAAAGTGTTTTGTTTGTTTCTGTAGCCTTCTAATGTTCATCCTGGTACATTTTGTTGCTACATTCCTACCTCAGAGATGAAATGCCTAGAAAAGCTTATATTTACTGAGGCACACATTTATCACAATTCAATGTCAGTCTGCTACTTCACTGAAATGAACAGAAGGTGTTTAGAGATCAAGGGTGCCTGCCACTTTTACCAATTTTTCTGGCTATTAAGGTGTTCTTTTCTGTATGCTGTACAGGGAAGAGGATGCTACATTCTGAGCAAAATACTCCAAAAATAATCTGAAGTCACTAGGCAACTCTGAATTGAGAATCAGTCAGTCATTCTATCAGCTCCCTGCAAATTTATTAAAACATCTATGGCATGCAATGTAATGTGCACTTGTTCAACTCCCCCATAACAATTCTCTAAACATTTTATCCAGGTGAAATAATCCTATTTACTATGCAATACCAGGTTTGTCATGGACGATCTTTGAATGCATACATTAATTTTCTTCAAAAGTGGCCATAAAGCTATGAATCTATTTGAAAGCACAGAATTAATATCTCATGCCAAAGGTCAATACATATTTTCCTTAAATCATTTCAGTTTACCTTTCGAAATCTTTTTTGAAACATGCAGTAGCAAAATGACTGAGGCAAGACAAAAAATGTTTAAAACTCTGCAAGGTAGATGAGGCAGTATCTTTTATTGGACCAGCTTCTGCTGGAGAGAGCAAAGTTCACTCAACAAAAAGTATTACGTCACCCACCTTGAGTCTCTAATACACTTGGACTGGCATGGCTACAAAAGCACTGCATCCATACCTAAAACTCCATGGCATGTCTACACAAGAGAGAGTTTTGTAGATAAAACTCACAGAGCATCTACACACAAAAATGTGTTTTGTCAACAGAAACTGGCACCAAAAAAGCTGTGTAGATGACCCAGGGGCCCATGCTCCAAAATATCTTTTAGTCTTTAAGGTGCCACAGGACTTCTTGTTGTTCTCGAAGATACAAACTAACACGGCTCCCTCCCTCATATTTTGTTGACAGAGTGGATCAAAAGATCAATCCGCTTTTATGTGTAGAAGTTTTGTCACAACATCTCTTCCAACAACTTCCGTAGACAGATGCTTCTAGTGTAGACATAGCCTATAGGGCCAAACAAACCCCTCTTTCTTTATTTTGTTATGCCATCAGTATGTACCACATTTTAGATCTGAAAGCAGCAATAGCAACACTCATACGCCACTAGCACATTGCCCTAGATTTCCTTACATCCAGGGAGTAAAAGCTCTATTTCTGAAAAAAAACACTTACAAAATTAGGGAAAATGTCCATCTTAAGGAGCCACCTAAATTTTCACTGTGTCTTTAATCTTCACTTTTGGGGGAAGGTAATTGTGAAGAAATTGATGTTCACTGGAGTCCTCAGATCTCCTTGGTCACTCTCCAATTCCAATGGCATGTCATGGAGGCGCCATTTATTTCTGAAGCACAAATTCAGAAACATATCCCTTAGTCACAGCACGTGCGTAAAATCAGGACATGCTTAAAGTGCAGTCCTGAACAGGGGTGGACTTAACCACATTCCACTGATCAACACCAACTTACGTTCGTGTGAAGCTATTGGGGAAGATGGGTGTGAATGGTACCGATCTCTAAGTCGCCTTCTAATGAGAGCCAGGCAGGTTGGTTTGTTGTCTTTCCTAGAACCTGGCTCACACAAGGACTTGACCCTTACCTAGAAGGGCACTCCTACTCAGTAAAGTACTTAAGCATGTGTTTACAGTTAGCAACATGCCTGAGTGCTTTCAGGTAGTGGAGGAGAATAAGCTGGCTGATACTCAGTTCTAATGTGATGGTAAATCTGAACAGTCAAAGACAGTCCAAGTGTATAGCTGGTGAACATTCTATAAGCTACAGTATGTTGACACTGAGCAATTATAAACAAGTAAAAATGGAAATGTTCATATTTAATTTGTTAATACAACAAGTTGCTGAATTGCTTGAGGAGAATGTTTTACTCAGTTCCAGTACTTCCAACCCACAACAGAAAATTATATGGAAATCAACATTTAGATGGTTTAAAATTAAATGTGAAATTATAAATAGTACATATAGGTTATACCACACTCACTTTAAGAAAAAAAAGGATGTTCACATTACTTTTGACATTTTCGGTATGAAATTCAAGCACACACTACATTTATGTCACAATTTTTGAGGCACCTCTCTCATGCTCAAGAACTGTCATTAACACACACAAAGGACAACTGGAGGTTGCTGTAGCTAGAATTGAGCTAGATTTTAATCAGACAGTTATGAAAAAAATGTGATCTTAAACATCTTTTTCATCTGCATATCACAGAAAAAATGTTTGTGTAATGTAAAGATGTTTTAAAAGGCAAGAATAATTATTATGAAAAATTCCAAAAATGAATATATTAGTTGGGTGGCTACTTATGGACACAGAGGACATACAACAAGTTTACATGTCATGGGTTTGCAGTTGCAAACTTACTAATGCAAGCAAGCACAGCAATGCCATATACCATATTTTAGCCTGTGGCCTGTTAGCAAGCTATCAGCATCTACTGTATTGAAAATCATCTGGATATACTTAACCACCACTGCTATTTTAGAGCAGTTGTCCTCCAAATGCAGTCACCAGAAGGGTGCAGACAGATTTCATTACTGGTCATGCTGTCCACAATAGAAAACATTTGGGGACGCCTGTTTCAGATTTCAGCTATCTTGCTTGCTGTTCAATCAACAGTGGATGTCACAGTCAAAGAGGCAAGATGTTTACAACTTAACATCAGTCCATACTGAGGCAGAATTATATGCCTCCATATATCTATAATCAACATCTAAATGACACTCTCTTGATAAAGTTCTTGAAAGAGATTGTATATGGATGTCTGCACATTGGGGTTTAGGTCAGCTTGGGCATGAGCACTGCTTACTCAGGCAAATTTGAGTTTCACTTAAATCAGGGCTTTGAGAATTGAGCATTCATATATTACTCTTGCATTTCCAAGAATCATTTTAGGCACAAGAAACTGCAATTAGGGACAATGCAAAAGCCAAGTTCATTGACGACAAACTAATTTCTTGCCCCCCTCTTCAATACACAGGACCTATTTTTGAATAGGTTGTTTAATTACATTTAAGTCTACATTTCTATATTGTTACCCCAGTTCTATTCTAGATCATTGTCTGCATCATCCAACCTTCCCTCCCCACCCAAACAATTTCCAAAACCTAACTGATTAAATCTGCTAAAGCTCAGAATTCCATTATTTTAGTATGAATGGATGAAAAAGTGATTTAATTTAGCCTCAGCAACCTAAACTCAATCTTTTCTAGGCAGTTTTCAAGATACATGCAACATCATTTCAGTCATCATATCCTTTCTAATTTATCGAGCTAAAAACTTAATATGTTGACTAATAAGCTTTAGGATAGTAAATCAGAGAGGCTAACCTCATAAATACCTAATCCATTTCAAACATTGCTTCATGTTAGCTAGGCAGCTCATGTGTTGAGACCATCACTTCCCACGCTAATCGTAGTTGTCTCAATGATAGCTAGCGTGCCCATGCCTCTTTTGTGGCATCTGGCTGTTCTCTCTCACTGTATATTTAGATTGCAAGCTTTTTGTGGCCACGCTGACCTTTCTGTTGTGTGGGTACGAAACCTTGCACCAATCTGATTGGGAGGGCTCTACAAATCAATGAATATCCACAGCATATTTTCACAAATGCAGATACAAATTTTACATCCCCACAGGACTCTACTGATGGGGAACTCTCAAGGATACCACAAATATTCAATAAAATCTTAACAGCAATGTGCAGGAGGTCAAAAGATAGTAATTTTGAGCAAGCAGCTACTGCTTTTAAATTTGCGTTTCTCATAATGTTGTTTGTTTAGATTGTCTAACGCTTTCCACTACAAAAGATGCTGATCTTTTTCTATGAGACCCTCTCGCCCATCTGTTATTTGCAACAGGCCTTTGATACTTGGCAAGGGATGCCCTCAGCCTATGAAAGTGCTATTTCTTTTGGCCCACAAAATTCTGTTCAGCTTTGGTTTAGCTAGAGTGGATTTTCTCTTCTTTTAAACACCTTCCCTTGACTCACTTGCATTTGTTAGAAACATTTTGGCAGACTGACAAAACAACAACATAGAAGTCCTAAAGCTGAGCTGAGCTGGCATTAACACCACTATACTGCACATTGGGTTGGGAACAGCTGGGAGCTGCCAGAGCAGCTGTAGCAGGGTCAGAAGCAGGAAAAGTGTCAGCTGGGGTTTTTGGTTCATGGTGCCAATGACCTACATCCCCTTCTGGTGCCACCACATGAGACAGGAAGCTTCTGAAAGGAGAACACAGAATAAACCTGGAAAGGCTCCATTCACCCCATAAAGCATCCTCTCTCTCCAGTTCAAGCAGCTGACCAGAGCAAGTGATTCACACTCCTAGCTACTCTGGGCAGGACAAGGATCAGAAGTTTCTCATCCCTCAGTGCTAGGCAGAAAGAGACAGTCCAACCTCCCCACCCATCTACCCCCAGCAAGTGACATCTGCAGCCCAGCCACCCACCTTGGGGACACTACATGGGATGGGAGTTCCTACAACTGCACAGTAGGGAGGAAGAGAGAAAGTCCAGGTCTTTCCTCCCTATTCGCCTTTCCCATTTCCAACCACCCCCTATGCCATGCCCTGCAGTCCATTCTCCTGCTAGCAATGAATTTTCATTCAGCACAGACTGCTAGAACTTGACGTACAGAAGATGTGGGGTTCAAACCCCACTGACAACTAGGCAAATACATAGTTTTCTCTGAAGGAATTCGTGTTTATGTTTTACTTTAACAATAACTAAGAAATAAATAAGATCACATAACTGCATTAAAAGGCCATGATTTGAGTTGTGAAGTCAAGCATTCAAAAGCCAAAGAGCAACAAGGTGGACTTTGATTTTGGCTTTTATATGTATGCCACATGATATGGTCTTTAGCTAAATGAACACATGCTAATTTTCCTAAAGGCTCCCTGCATCTTTCAGTACATAGGATGGGCACACCAAAAGACTAACATTGCATATGCCACAGCAAATTAAACATGTCCCATCTTTCAAGTGCTTGACTCTAATCTAAATAACATTCTTTTAATTTAATTTTTACATGTAATCTTATGTTAATGTTTTCGTGTTACTATACTTCAGGGTATCTATTACGAGGCCATGCCAACATCACAGTATGGTTGCAGCCACACAGACAGAATCTGAGCCATTAAAAATTCTCAGGAAGACAGACCCTAACCTCCACAAATGCAAATATGCAGTCCCTATTAAATTGCTCTCAGAAGCCTCATCCTTGTTTATTTGTTTCGCATAGAAGATATTTCTCATGGGCCTGATCATAACTATTCCATACAACTACTCTAACAGTTGTGTGTCTCTGGTACTTACACATGCAAATATTCAGCCTCTATGTTGCCAACCATTCCCATTAGCAGACTTCAGTCCTTGGCTCCAGACACGCAGTGCTTGGCAAAACTGAAGATCATGCAAAGGCGACAAAGGAGGGTTTCACTATAATCCTGTGGTCACTGTACAGGTTGAGGTCTGATCTAATTGTGCACCTATTAGGAGCCTCTATCTTTGCCCTATGCCTTGTAAGAATTCACCTGTAAGCACCAAAGCTGACCTTCTGATAGCTTTGCATTGAAGGAACCACAATAAACTGCCCACAGGCAGATGACAATCTGCCTTTTTTTTGTGGTTTTTTTTTTAAACCGGAGGTAGCATAGAATATAATTCCATTTCTTAAAATACATTCTAGACAGTTCTCTACAGAACTAGATGATCACCAGAATTAGACTGAAGGGGATGCCGCAGCATAAAAAGTACATGAAAAAATATGTCTCATGATAGTGACTAAAGCAAAAGTCCCCTTTTAAAAGAGACCTACTTGATTACTCAGGGTTAAACTCTAAGACCATTAACATGGTGAAGGAACATGCAAATCACAAAGCACTAGAGAGGAGTTGCTCATAACATTAACTTTTAGCCTTGTAGAACAATACTCATCATATGACCCCATGGCTAAAAACTAATGTACTGTGAATTACATACATCTTCTTTCTTATGCTTTTCGTATTTCATATTACACAAATCTACTTTATATAACAACGGTGGCAAAGCTCAACAAATAAACATGTTAAATACAAAATACTCAATAAGCTATCGTATTTGAATAGTATTCAGCCACAAACATCATGCAGCAAACTTTACCATTATACGTATTGAATCCTTACTTGTACGGCAAGAGGAACAAGCACAAAACAAAAGAACTAAGATATTGTGAAAGGACCAAAAAAGACCCAACCTCTTATTATCTTCATTCTATGTGTCACTCTGGAATCTAGAATTTGTTGGACAGCCCAGGTTGCACCTCCCAAAATTTGGATTCTCTGGTCTCGCAAGACCATGAATGTCACTAGAGAACCCTGGATTGGGAGGCTAGGAGGAAGAGGGCTGAGCAGAGCCCAGTGGTAAGAGGCCTGATGGATGTGGGCAGGGCAGCTGGAGTCAATCCCTGGCAGGGCAGGCCAGCTGCAAGTACTGGCTCATCTGGAGGGCAGAGCCAGTGCCCACGGGCCATCTGGCAGGCTTAGGCAGGACTGGGGCCACAATGGCAGCCCAAACAAGGCTAGAGTCAGTGCCTGCAGGGCCATCTGGCAGGCCTAGGGCCATAATGGCAGCCCAAACAAGACTAGAGTCAGTGCCTGCAGGGCCAGGACTGCATCTCGCAGAGCAGCTGGGACCAGAGCTGGTGCGGCCAGAGTGGGTGCCTGCAGGGCCATCACCACAGCCAGCAGCCCAGTCAGGGCCAGAGCTGGCACTTGCATCCAGAGCTGCCAGTCCGATGTGGTCAGGGCCAATGTTAGCCCAACAGAAGCCTTGGTGGGGCAAAGGTGAGAGGATCTTCTGGGGTTGGGCGGAGAGGTGGAACCAGTGGGGCAGCAGAAGTGGAGCCAGCAGCATAGAGGAGCAACAGGCTAGCGGGCTGGAGGCAGGGGACCTCCCCTCATTCAGCAAATTCCCTCATTTGGAACCAGTCAGGTCCCCAGAGTGCCAGACAAGGGAGGTGCAACCTGTACTTCAGAAAAATTACACTGAGATAATATGTATCTAACACTTCTGTTGTGTTTCACGTACTCTACAAAAAACAAGCTTAATGAGGCTCAACATTTGCAAGCAGTTTTGTAGTCAGATGGGAAGAGGTTTTAAAGAACTCCTGGAATGCCAGGGCTGTAAAATTATTTAATCATGCTACAAAGCCAATCTTTACCAGAAACACACCGCCAACCACAGAACTGAATGTCTTCAAAGGCGATCTTTTCAGATGCACAAAGTGTTGCACTAAGGGATGTCTGTTACCTCATGTGACATGGGCCTGCTTGGATTCTAAAATTACTGGGGTTTGATCTGTCACGTAGGAATCCATTTGGCAGCTTTAAGACAATAAACACACGGCAACCCACTTAGCCTTCTTTCCAAAGAAGATATATTTAGGGAGGGAATAGTATTTCAATATTAAACTGAATAAACCCTTTTCACCTATGTAGCAGAAATTGTGTAACCATTCCAGCACTCTTGGGAAGTCAGACAAACTTCTCAGCATGCAATCTTCTTTAAAAATGTTTCATTCTAACGATTTTGGGTTTTCCCCCCCCAATAAAATAAGGTTAGTGCTAATCTCATCAGTTTTTTAACATTCTAGAAATCCTCAAAAATGTTTTTCTTGGGGCAATCAAAATCCATTGCTTGCATTAAATTTAGTAGGGTACACTCTGGAACCAAGGACACAATACATAAGCAACAATAGTAGCATATAACAGATTTAAACTGTGAAATGTCCCAATTCATATCCTTGCATTTATGTCAGTTTGCTGCTTCAAATTCAATGTATAAATATTGTCACTACTCCCCGCCCCCCAGGAAGTAGGTTGTACAAATAGGTTTAACTGAAAAGGCTTTTGTTGTTTAAGTGTTCCTATCAGTGCACTGCTCCGCTACATATCAGACCGTTCCCACAACAAACTGGGCTTACAGTTTCTGGGGATGAAGGGTTTTTTTTTTTTTCTTTAATACACTATTATAGAGCAGTTTTTTCCTGCTCTCAATTACAATAAATGAATGAAAAAGTAAATATACTGTACATTAGACCCCCAACTTACACAGAGATTGTGTTCTTGTGCAACCCTGCATAATTTTGTATTACTCAGGGGAGCCAGGAAACTGACCAGTGCAGCAGCGCTGGACAATTTCCTGTCTCCTGTGAATGTGGTAGAGCTGCGAGCCAGGCTCCAGCTCCCCTCCACTCACAAGAGCAGGGAAACTGACCAGTGATGATGTACTGGTCAGTTTCCCCTCTCCTGTGAGCAGTGGGGAGCTGCAGCCTGGCTCCCAGCTCCCTTCTGCTCACAGGAGACAGCAAACTGATCAGTGCTGATGCACTGGGCAGTTTCCTTGCTCCTGTCAGGTGGCAGGCTCCCTGCCCCTGTCAGGGGCAGCAAGAGTCCAGCTGCCACCCATGACAGGAGTGGTTTCACAGTTCCCATCAGGAGCAACTGCCTGACTCTTGGCTGCCACCACTGACAGGAGCTGAGAAAATGACCAACACAGAAATGCTGGTCAGTTTCCCCGGCTCCTGTGAGGGGCGGGGAGCTGGCACCTGGCTCCCAACTGCCTGCCACTCACAGGAGCCACAAAATTGACTAGCACTGCTGCACTGGTCAGTTTCCTGGCTCCCCTGAGTGGTGGGCAGCCTGGAGCCAGGTGCCAACTCCCCTCCACTCAGAGTCACATTAACCCAAGTTTCGTGCAACCTGAGTTAGCATATCTCAGGGGTTCTAAAATATTTGAATACTGTTCTATTATTCTAGGAATAACACCCACTCTGTGCCAGCATAATTCTGGTCTACAATGTGTCAATTCCAGTTACAGAGTAAGGAAAAATGGTCACACCACAGGGAAAAGATCCAAAGCATACCATCACAACCTATGTAATAACACGAGGTTGGAGTCAGCTGAAGTATTTCCTGATGCAACTCCCCAAGACGTGAACTGTTCAGAACTGGAAGCAGATTATTCTCATGAAATCTACTCAGCTGAGGAACTCACTCCCCTTTGTTGCATATTGTTGACTATCAGCATTTGGTGCAAGTCTAATCTGTTTTGGTCAACAATTTAATCCTGGAATTAAAGTTAATTCTTCCTCTCCCTTTTGCCATCTAGTGTCTCGGTATGGTTGACAGGTGTCTGTTATTCCTATCCAATCACAGGGTCATTTTCACCCTTAGGTATCATTTGCTATCTGATTACTTGGATTTGGCATTTAATTGTGAAAATGTAGCCCCATATCCTTTATTTTACATGAAAAGGTGTATCTGAACTTCTTGTTAAATCAACTCATATTTCAAACAAACAATCTAAACTATTGGAATTACTCTAACATATAATTATCAAATTAAGTATAGACTGTGCAGCTCATTAGACATTGTAATACTATATTGACACCAAAAAGAATGAATTGAAGAGCATGTATATTAGAGAAAGAAAAATTATATGAAAAATAATCCCTGGAGCGTAACACTGCAAGGGTCATTTCATAACAACACAAAATATATTTCAATTATTGAAATCAAAGAAAATTTTGTTAGTGAATACCATAGGGGCAACATCTGATCATTGTCACATTCAGCTCACTTTGCAAATAAATGTTTGCCTTTACTCTGGGGCTCTAAAAATGGATAATGTGCATAGGATGGAGTCATGATGACTTTTACAACACACAAAGCAGGGAGTTAAGTAACTGCATTAATGCAAACTGTTGCCTCAGTAACACTAAAATTAAGGAAGATGGATGTGTAAAATACACGACTTGTAAAAATTATATGAATATCAACAAATGACTCAGAAGCACTGATCTATAATTGTTGATTCACTGGTTATTTTCAGCTTTCCAAAACCATGAGTCAATATTTAGGACCAAATTTACCCTCTAAAGTCAATGGGAACTGAATACATATTTATATGTAAACAGCCAATTCATCTCCTCTTACAGATTAAGACAGTTTTCTATGAACTTAAATGAAAGCAGGAAGAGATCATTTGCCTCCAAATCACAGGCTCTATTTTGCAACTGCTACTTGTGAAATTAATCCACTAATTTAAAAGGGCTACACATGTTTAAGGGCAGGTCTATACTTAATATGCTATAGTCACACAGATGTATTGGTGCAGTTGCTCTGCAGTAGCACTTCAGTGAAGATGCAACCATGCTGGCAGGAGAGCTTCTCCCTTTGGTGTAATTAATCAACCTCTTCAAGAAGCAGTAGTTATACTGATGATGGAAGCTCTCCTACTGACATAAGGCTGTCTACACTGGAAGTGAGGGTGGTGTACAAGACAGGCCCAACAAGAAAAAAAATAACAGAACACCACTGGCTAACACCTTTAGTCCTTAGCTAAAACCTCTTCAACACATCATCAGTGCTCTACAATCCATCCTAAACAATGATCTTTCAGTCTCAGAGTCCTTGGCAAACAGGCCAGTCCTTGCCTCCAGACAGCCTGCCAACCTGAAGCAAATTTTCATCAGCAGATATACACCACACCACACCACACGAACTCTAACTTAGGGATCAATCCTTTCAACTAACCTTGGTGCCAACTCTGCCAACGTATCTACACCAGTGACAGCATCACAGGACCTAACCACATCAGCCACACCATCAGGGACTCATTCACGTGTACATGCACTAATGTAATTTACAGCATCATGTGCCAGCAATGCACCTCATCCACATACATTGGCCAAAATGGACAGTTTCTACATAACAGAGTAAATGGACACAGATCCGGTATCAGGAATGGCAACACATGAAAACCTGTGGGAAAAACACTTCAATCGCTCTTGACGCTCGGTAGCAGATTTAAAAGTAGTCATCCTGCAGCAAAAAAAAACGTCAAAGAGACTACAAAGAGAAAATGCAGAGTTAAAATTCATTTGCAAATTTGACAATCTCCACTACATGCATCTGATGAAGTGGGTCTTTGCCCTTCAAAGCTTATACTCCAATAAATCTGTTAGTCTATACCCAGGACTTCTCATTGTTTTTCCTGAAAGAACTGTTTGGGCGTGTCTACACTTGCATTCCTCTTTCGAAAGAGATATGCAAATGAGGTACTGAATATCCAAATTTGTCTCATTTGCATTTCTGATTTACCTCATTTGCGTGCCTCTTTCGAAAAAGGAATGCAAGTGTAGACACATCCGTTGTGAATGTTTTCAGCAAGAATAAAGTAAAACTTCAGAACAGCTGCAGTCAAGGCTATGACTATGGGATCAATATAAAGAGAAGAAAGCATGGTACCCAGGGGAGGAGCCTTGTGCTGAATTCAAGAGCTTTCTTCCCGACTTGTTGCTATCATTCCCATAACCTAGTTCTGTCAGATGCAGCACTAGTTTCTTTTGATTCATTCTCTCTCTTCAGAGTATTGCTAATTATACAGACTTATGGGCAGTGCTGGGGAGGAGCCGGTGGTCGTGGTACATGTCGGTACCAATGACATAGGGAAGGGTAGAAGAGATGTTCTGGAGGCCAAATTTAGGTTACTATGAAAGAGACAAATCCAGAACATCTACGGTGGCATTCTCTGAAATGCTTCCAGTTCCACACGCAGAGCCAGACACACAGGCAGCACTTCAGAATCTCAATGCGTGGATGAGACGATGGTGTAGGGAAGAGGGGTTTAGATTTATTAGGAACTGGGGACACTTTTGGGGTAGGGGGAGCCTATACAGGAATGATGGGCTCCACTTAAATCAAGGTGGATCCAGACTGCTGGCATTAAACATTAAAAAGGTCGTAGAGCAGTTTTTAAACTAAGAGGTGGGGGAAAGCCGATTGGTGCGGGGGAGCACGTGGATTGGACGGAGACTTCTCTTACACGAGGCTCCATAGATAGGGATGCCCTAGAAGTTAGTCAGATCGGGAACGTGGGAAATAATATATGGGCAAGATCAGATGTGAAACAATCGCATATAAAAAAATCCAACGTGTCTGTGAAAGGCGGACATATAAATAGTGGTAGTTTTTTAAAGTGTTTTTACACAAATGCTAGGAGTCTGTCTAATAAGATGGGTGAACTGGAGTACCTCATATCAAAGGAGGAAGTTGACATAATAGGCATCACAGAAACATGGTGGAATGAGGACAAATCAGTGGGACACTATCATACTGGGATATAAATTATATTGGAAAGACAGAACAGGTCGTGCGGGTGGCGGAGTGGTACTATATGCGAAGGATAATATAGAATCAAATGAAACAAAAATCCTAAAGGAATCAAAATGTTCTGTAGAATCATTATGGATAACAATTCATTCCTCTAATATGAATATGGCATTAGGAATATATTACCGACCACCTAACCAGGACAGTGATAGTGATGCTGAAATGTTAAGGGAGATTAGAGAGGCTATCACAATAAAAACACAGTAATAGGAGATTTCAATTATCCCCATATTGACTGGGTGCATGTCACGTCAGGACGGGATTCAGAGATGAAATTTCTTGAAGCCTTAAATGACTGCTTCTTGGAGCAGCTAGTACAGGAACCCACAAGGGGAGAGTCAATTCTCGATCTAGTCTTGACTGGAACGCAGGATCTGGTCCAAGAGGTAACTGTTACTGGACCTCTTGGAAATAGTGACCACAATATAATAACTTTTAATATTCCTGTGTTGGGAAGAACACCGCAATGGTCAAACACTCTGGCATTTAATTTCAAAAAGGGGAATTACACTAAAATGAGGAAGCTAGTTAATCAGAAACTAAAAGGTAGAGTAACTAAACTAAAATCCCTGGAAGCTGCATGGAAACTGTTTAAAGACACCGTACTAGAGGCCCAACTTAAATGTATACCCCAAATAAAAAAACACAGTAAGAGACCTAACAAAGAACCACCATGGCTTAACAGCCATGTTAAAAAGGCAGTGCGAAAGAAAAGGGCAGCTTTTAAAAAGTGGAAGTCAAATCCTAGTGAGGAAAATAGGAAGGAACATAAACACTCCCAAATTAAGTGTCATAACGTAGTAAGAAAAGCCAAAAAAGATTTTGAGGAACAGCTAGCCAAAAATTCAAAAAACGATAGTAAAATATTTTTTAAATACATTAGAAGCAGGAAGACCGCTAAAGAAGCAGTGGGGCCCTTGGACGATAAAGATATAAAAGAAGTGATCAAGGAAGACAGTGCCATTGCGGAGCAATTAAACGATTTCTTTGCTTCAGTCTTCACGGCTGAGGATGTTACAGAGGTTCCTAAATCTGAGCCAGCCTTTTTAGGTGACAAATCTGAGGAACTCTCCCAGATTGAAGTGACATTAGAGGAGGTTTTGGAGTTAATTGATAAGCTGAATAGTAACAAGTCTCCACGACCAGACAGTATTCACCCAAGGGTTCTGAAAGAACTCAAATGTGAAACTGCGGAGTTATTAACAGTGGTTTGTAACCTATCCTTTAAATCCGCTTCGGTACCCAATGACTGGAAGACGGCCAATATAACGCCAATATTTAAAAAAGGCTCCAGAGGAGACCCTGGCAATTATAGACCGATAAGTCTAACATCAGTACCAGGCAAATTAGTGGAAACAATAGTAAAGAATAAAATTGCAAGGCACGTAGAAGAGCACGAATTGTTGGGCAAAAGTCAGCTTGGTTTCTGCAGAGGGAAGTCGTGTCTAACTAATCTATTAGAATTCTTTGAAGGGGTTAATAAACATGCAGACAAGGGGCACCCAGTGGACATAATATACCTAGATTTCCAGAAAGCCTTTGACACGGTCCCACACCAAAGGCTTTTACGTAAATTAGGCGGTCATGGGATAGGAGGAAAGATCCTTTCATGGATCAGGAATTGGTTAAAAGACAGAAAAAGGATTGGAATAAATGGTAAATTTTCACAATGGAGGGGGGTAACTAGTGGTGTTCCCCAGGGGTCAGTCCTGGGACCAATCCTGTTCAACTTGTTCATCAATGATCTAGAAAATGAGGTAAGCAGTGAGGTGGCAAAGTTTGCAGATGACACCAAGTTGTTCAGGACAGTCAAAACCAAAAGGGATTGTGAAGAACTACAAAAAGATCTCAGCAAACTGAGTGATTGGGCAGCAAAATGGCAAATGAAATTTAATGTGGGTAAGTGTAAGGTAATGCACATTGGAAAAAATAACCCAAATTACACGTACATGATGGGGGTCAAATTTAGCTATGACAGATCAGGAAAGGGATCTTGGAGTTATAGTGGATAGTTCTCTGACAACATCCACGCAGTGCGCAGCGGCAGTTAGTAAAGCAAATAGGATGTTAGGAATTATTAAAAAAGGGATAGATAATAGACAAAATATATCATACTTCCCCTGTATAAAACTATGGTACGCCCACATCTTGAGTACTGCGTGCAGATGTGGTCTCCTCACCTCAAAAAAAGATATATTGGCATTAGAACAGGTTCAGAAAAGGGCAACGAAGATGATTAGGGATTTGGAACGGGTCCCATATGGGGAGAGGCTAGAGAGACTGGGACTTTTCAGTTTGGAAAAGAGGCGATTGAGGGGCGATATGATAGAGGTATATAAAATCATGAATGGTGTGGAGAAAGTGAACATAGAAAAATTATTTACCTTTTCCCATAATACAAGAACTAGGGGACACCAAATGAAATTGATGGGTAGTAGGTTCAAAACTAATAAAAGGAAATTTTTCTTCACACAGCGCACAGTCAACCTGTGGAACTCCTTGCCCGAGGAGGCTGTGAAGGCCAGGACTCTATTAGGGTTTAAAAAAGAGCTCGATAAATTTTTACAGGTTAGGACCATAAATGGCTATTAGCCACGGGTAAAGTATGGTGCCCTAGCCTTCAGTACAAGGGCAGGAGATGGATGGCAGGAGATAAATCACTTGATCATTGTCTTCTGTTCTCCTTCTCTGGGGCACCTGGCATTGGCCACCGTCGGCAGACAGGATACTGGGCTGGATGGACCTTTGGTCTGACACAGTATGGCTGTTCTTATGTTCTTATATACATCCTGTTCTTATCATAAGAAGGGCCATACTAAGTCAGACTAAAGGTCCATCTACCCCAGCGTCCTGTACCCTAACAGTGGCAAATGCCAGGTGCCCCACAGGGAATGAACAGAACAGGCAGTAACCAAATGATCCATCCCTTGTCACCTCTTCCCAGCCTCTGACAAACAAGGGGCTAAAGGCACAATTTCCACCCATCCTGGCTAATATCCCTTGATAGGCCAATCTTCCATGTATTTATCTATTTCTAGTAGTAGTCTAGTAGTGCTAGTACTTTGACAAGAATCTGCCATCACTGCTGCCAAAGAAATTACCTTAAGAGCTGAGCAGGGGCAGCCCATATTCTGAACAAAAACAGCTTCTCCAACTGTGACTGTAGCAATTTTCATTGTTACACAGAGGCTTAACAGACATTTTAGGTTTCCAAGTCAAGTACAGAACGGCATTCCCAGAATTTTATTATGTAGGTAGAGTGTCATCACCTTTGCAGCTAGGAAGATGGCTGAAAGACACCAGTTTTATGATGACCATTGCGAGGACTACACCTGCTTGTGCCTGCCCCCTACAAAATGGGTCAAATGAAGCTAGGAAGGGTCTAAGATTATTTAATGGAGAAATAATACGTTCTACCCCATAACCTTAATTTTAAAATGACTTACAATAAATGTAAACCTGGATAACAACAAAGGTGCCATGCTAAATTTTCCAAAGGTAAATTTTTCAGTCTGATCATTATTTCTGTTCTAATGTTATTATACCTTTCCTCTCCCCTCACTGGGGAGCACTGACAATTTAGTGTTGTTACCTGCAGTTGTAGAGCTATAAAGGATGGCTGCTAGTTAAATAGCCAATGCCAAAAATTCAGTACAGAGACAAAATAGGATTCTTAGTTTCAGAAGCATGTCACAGTCATTTTCTAAATTCAGCAAAGATTCCAAATGCAAGTAAACAAACACATCTGCGATTATGGCCATGGGAACAGAACAGGAAATAGGCTGTTATCTTTTCCAGACAGACGCTTATCAACACATCCATTAAAGCACAGTAAGCTGCTACTAACGATCAAATTACTGAATTTTAACTGCATTATTAATGTAGTGGTGAAAAAAGCTTTAACCTATGCTGGTAAATATCAATATATATGTTGCGCAAACAGACATGCTGCTAACATGTAACATTTTTCATGAAGATATTGATATTCCTACCTCAAATTTATTCATGCTTCATTATCTCTTTACTAGGAGGCAATTCTACATTGTGTTACAAAGCAAGCAGTCCTGTAGTAATTTGAAGACTGACAAAATATTAAGTAGTGAGCTTTTGTGGGAAAGACCCACATCATCAGATTCTGGAGCAGAACTGAGAACTCAGAACTCTTCTGCTCCATAATCTGAAGTGGGTCTTTCCCACTTTCTCCTTTATTTTCAGTCACATGTAATTGTCAGCTGGTGGTGGTAGTTTTATTTAAAATTAAATCTCAAATGATTGAATGACAGTATCATTTGTGATATTCATTGAGGTCTTTGAGTACAAAGAGTTTGCATGAAACATTAGTTTCTACTATTTTGCAATAATGCAACTGGGTTTTTTTCTTTTAGATTTACTAATGACTTTTGCCATGGTTAATTTTTATAATCACGTGAAGTGTTGTGTATATCGTTCTCTCAGCAAAGCATAGATGCCCTGAAGTCTGCCTGCATGATTCTTTAAAAAAAAAAAAAACAAAAAAAACCCTCGCTGTGCAGGCATTTTAACTATTGCTTTTGAAATAGGATTAGTAAAATGTTCTATATTCTGAAAATGTGTAGAAGTGGCATTGTTTTTCCTTTTGTTTCACAATTTCTGCGTCAAACATGCTCTATTTAAAATAGAATTATTTTCTTCACTTGGCAGCCTTGCCAACTCCTCCTGAAGTCTGAAGGTCAGGCTGGGTGCGCTCTTTCTGGTTCATGGATCGTTACCACTAATGAAGACTGTTTAGCTGGAATTTCATTAACAGTTCTGTTAATGATACATGCAGCAGAGTGGAATACAACTATTTCTTCCATAACTAACTGAAAATAAAAAAGTCAGTATTTTCTTCGGTAAATGAACGATCAGATGTGACTCAAATATGTAGAAGCTTAGGTTAGAAAGATTCAGAGGTGGTAAAATGTGATTGTCACAAAATTAATGGGGATAGTCCATCTGCTCATACTACTTTATAGTGTTGGCTGGCTATCTTGAGAAATTTTTTTTTTTTTTTTTAAGAAAAAAAGGGTACCAAGAAACTGCTGTGTTTTGATCCTTGAGAGTCAGCACCCCTAAAACTACTAGAAGGCAGAGTCTCTTTAGATTTTCTTGTAAACTGGCATATCAAATTAAATGTTTATCTTCTACAGATTCTGGGACAGCCTGCAGCTCTCTGACAGATAATTAGGATAATTTAACTTAAACTGCTATATTATTCAATATTATACTTTAGCTGGAAACATACCATTGAATTAACTGATGAAATAGTGGACTCAAGAGGCTTGATGATTAAAAATAAAAAACAAAAAACAAAAAACCCACTATTTAGTAGTGTGTCAGTTACAGTAGCTTTTGTAAATTAAATAGCCATCAATGGGGTTTTTTTTAAATTCAAAAGAAAAAGCAGGCATTCAGAATAAATGAGTGGAAAAAAAGTTGTCTGTGTTAGTTTAATAAGAGAAAATACTATTAAGGATCTGTGAGAGAAGTATAATATTCTGAGAATTTACTACCTAAACTTTTTTATTTGGGGAAAAAAAGGAGTGACTGGCTATGGTTACACTAGTGAGTTTTGCAGACAAAACCCCAGTTTTGTGAACAAAACTGGTGGTATGTCCACACGCAAAATGCATTTTGTCTACAGTTTGTCAATAAACTAAGCACTTCATCGGCAGCGTTCTGCCTCTTAGCCATGAGACATAACACTGCTAAAAAAGGTGTCTGGGTGCAGTGGGGGGGCCTTCTCTTGAAAGACAGGGCATCCAAAAAAAATGGACAGCCCTGTCTCCTGTGCTCCTGGGTGCCTGTTTTGTCGACAGAGCAGCCAGGCAGTCCAACCACTCGTCAGCAGAGCCAGGTGCTCTTCCCATTAGCTTTTGTACGTAGCTGGAGTCTGTCGACAGAAGTTTTGTCAGGAAATCTCTTCCGACAGTGACTTCTGCCAATGGAGCTCTGTAGTGTAACTGTAGCCTGTAAGTAAAAAAAACCACAGAACAGAATTTGGAAGACCGGCTTGTTTGAAAAGAATAACTGATCCACTTAACTGGACAATTTAACATATACAGCTTCACTATTTTTAAAAGTTTTAACAAAAGAAAGAACGAAAGCAGGAAAGAAAAGAGAAGAAATAATATGATTTAGCACTGGTTCTCATAAATGATTCAAAAGGTTTCATTTACCATAAGCATGTCTGGTATTTATTGTCCGTAAATAATGTAGTAGGCATACACTGTATGCTATTCTCTACAGTAACTATTAGAGAGCATTAAGAACCCATCTGTGTTCATGGTTTTGTAAATCAGGACAGTTCTTGTGTGCATGCATAAAATGTTTGCCTATAAATGCATCTACCTAGGCAACAAATTAAAATGGCATCTTTTAATGGGAAATTAACTAAAAATTATATAAAGTGCAACACCGATGAGGATTTTGTATGGCATAAATATTCATAATTTGCCAACTGACAAAGCACACCTCTGAAACCATAGGAACCACTCTATAAAAAGAGTTGGATCTTCCACATTCCATGTGCCACTGACAGGTGAATTTGCATAAGTGCAAATTAACATTTCAAAAGCGTTGTCTTTGCTAGCATTTTCAAAACATCACCCATCATGGCAGTACAAGCAGGGCAGCACAGATGATTGTAGCAAGAGCGAAAGTGCTAGCACAGCCCAGGCTCAGACTGTTTTACAACCGCTATTTCATAAACTAATCTATATAGAGCTCCCACTTTTATCACCAAAAATGCTACTGTAACACAGCCAAAAAGTTTTTTTGTTTTTTGTTTTTTTTTTTAAAGTTTGAGCTGAGTTATAAATTACAGGGTCTTTCCCCACAATAGTTCAAATTTATTGCAAATATATCTTCTCAAATTCTCTGCTCCAATTTACCAGTTAAAATTCCAGAACAGAAGATTCTGTGTGTGAGAAAAAGAATTACCTCAGTAACAAAAGCTAACTCCACAGTTATCAAAAATGTTTTTGTAGTACTCAACTGTCAGGTTGATAATCAAAATTTTAAACCAAGACCTCCAAAGTCCATTTACTTTATCTTAACATATGAATTTTAATGGTGAAAATGCATTTTAATACTATAAATGTGTGTATTACTTTTAAAACCTAGTCAGTCATATTCTCAAACACATATGTAACATTTTACATAACAATTAACTACATCAAACCAAAAAACACGATTTCTTGTGTAACAGCACTTTACATTACTCGATTTAAATGGTCTAATTGAAATTCAAACAACTTATCAAAATCTGTCCCAGAGAACTCCAGGGAGAATTATACTGAATGTATCATGGAGTAGAGTGAAGGTTGCAATTGTAGCAGATTCAATATACTATGACATGTTATTTTTTACAATATACTTTTTTAGAGCCCTTCCCTATTATCTACTGTATTAGACATGCCTGCATGTATTAGGCATAGCGCTATACACTTTTCTCCAAGTCTTAAAATGCGTTCTTGATTAAAAACGGGTTTAATTCTATCTAATTCAATTCTTAATCAGTCTACATTATATGCTCATTTGCTCTGTTTGTCACCTGAATGGCAGCATCTATTTTATTTTCCCCAAGATCTCTAGAAAATGTTCTGTCGCCAGCTTGTGATTAACAGCTCATGAATAATGAGCACAGTATTTTGGGAGCTGTAGTTCAATAAACACCATTTGTCCTCAGGAGAACGTAATATGAACATTTGTTTCTCTCCCAATATTTTCCTTCAGTAAATAACTGGGAATAGTTAAAAATTCCAATGGAAATTGACAGAAGCTTAATTTTAAAAGGATCTTTTCTTCTATTTTTGAGATCTGTTTTTGGTATTTCTTGTGTCTGTATTGTGGGTATAATAAAATGCCCCCTAAACCTGACTGGAAAAAAATATGAAAAATATATAATTACATACCACCTGTGAGATTCTTCAAGGCTCACGTGAGAACTCTTTTCAGAGTATTCTACAGCAATTCAGCCCTAGGAGCGGCTGGTACAACGAAGGCCAGAGGAATATTTCTTGACCCTGCTACTACTGATAGCGGCAAACTATGACCCATATGGCAACTCAGTAGCCTGGAGTGTTTACCTTCCTTGCTTTTACCATGTGAGCATCCAAAGAGAATGAACAGGAGACGGCATCCTGCTGGCCATCCCCAAGTTTTAGATTCAAGATATATCCAGAAAAATACAAAAGCTGAATTAAATTCACTCACACTTGCGTAAAATGTTTTTTGTCCACTACATTAATCCAGTAATAGCTAAAGTTAGCATTAGTTAAGAGTTAACCATCCCACAGTATATAATGGCCACAGGTAAATCACATGACCTTGACCTTGTCTTTGTGGAAAAAGTTCTATGTATGAATGGCTAGAGCACAGACTTAGTATGTATGGGGAAAATTTAAACTTCCTATGATGGTATTGTTTAGACTATATATATGCTACAATGATATAGAAAACACTGTTCTAAGTCCTGACACACATTTCACAGTAGAAGACAGCTATAACAGAATACACTTAGTACAGAACATTAAAGCATTTAATCCAACATATTACAATGCTGTAGTCTCTTATAAATGCACAAACAAAATAAGATGCTCCGTAATGACTTCAGTTCTGTTTTATTTCAGCTCTCTGGCCTATTGATAATTAGCCCTTAGAATACAGATAACAGTACCACACTAACCCAATGCACTATATACCATTACTTGTACAATTATTTTAGAAGTATTGAGAGGTCTCCCATTGCACAGAGGTACTACTTTAGCCCCATTTTTTTAACAACAGGATACCAATACCACCTAAACCCAGTTTCCCCAGCCCAATCTCCAGGAAACAACGCGGTTGGAGGGGGTCCTTGCACTATGATCTTTTAGTCAACAAAATCAGGCAATAATCCTGCAAACACTTACGCATGTGCTTCACTTTGGTGCCATAAACAGTATCACTCTGACTTCACTTCATGTGCAAGTGTTTGCATGGAAACGCTATCATATCAGAGGAAGAAGCAAGCTCCCAAGCCACCGGCCCTCTTCCCTAGCAAGAGCACCCCAACACCAGATCAATGGCATTTAAATCTAAAAGAGGTACAAACATACGTTAAACGAAACAATAACCATCTCAGAGCGAAGACAGTCCGAGAGTCATCACACAGAAGTCACGAGTCAAATGAGATCTCACATCATGAGAGGATATTTAATATTGAGACCCATACATGTTACCAAGAAGACAGCTCTAATTCAACTAAATCTAGATCTTCACGGGGATATTTAGAATTTTGAAAATAATATCTTTTAGCAATGGAGTAAACACAGGGCAAATTAAACATTTTGTTATTGGGCATCTGGATGGGAAATCTCTCGCATGAAAAAGTATACAAAGAAAGAAGAAAATGCACCCTGCCATCAAGAAAGGAGCATTCTAGGGCACAAGCAGAACTATATAATAAGTGCTCTTTTAAAAAAAAAAAAAAAAAAAAAAAAGCATCCACATTATAACACTATAGACCCATAGCATAGAGGTAATTTTGTAGGGAAATTATTAGGGAGAGAGACTGGCTGTCATTTTCAGTGAGTACAATCATACGCAAATATGCTACAGCAAAAAAAACAAAAAAAAAACAACATCCTTTTGGATTTTCTGTGCCTGTTATCTCAGCGAACACAAAAATCATCATTAGTCGTAGGCTCTTTCTAAATCCTCACTTGCTTAGATTCTCTTTGCCCATCAACATTGCCTGGGAAACTATCATGTAGAACTCATATGTAAAAGAATGATGGCATAGAAAGTATATTACATCTAGACATTAGGTAACGTTTAACTTCTTAGCCAAACGGCTATTACAATGAAGCCCAAACACCACCACAATCAATAACCTGCAAATTGCTTCATTTCAAATATATTACTGATTAATATTAAAAATGCTTTGATTAGCAAAAGCAAACTGGGATCTAAACAAAAAGCAGTCAAGTGGCACTTTAAAGACTAGCAAAATAGTTTATTAGGTGAGCTTTCGTGGGACAGACCCACTTCTTCAGACCATAGCCACACCAGAACAGACTCAATATTTAAGACACAGAGAACCAAAAACAGTAAGCAAGGAGGACAAATCAGAAAAAGATAATCAAGGTGAGCAAATCAGAGAGAGGAGGGGTGGCAGGGGGGGGAAGATCAAGAATTAGATTGCCTTACAGTCCCATACCCTCATCCCATTCTGAACCAAAATAGATCATATTTGCACAGGAAAATGCACTGCTATTGTACCTGCCAACATGCAAACTTGAACTTGTGACTTCTAGAGCTTAGTGCATGAGTCTCTACAGCAGGGATTCCCAACCTATGGGTTGCAATCCAAACATGGGTCACAATTAGATTTGTTAAAGGTCACCAGCTGGGCAGCTCCAAGCTGAATGAGGCTGTTAAAGAAGCCATTTGCATAGTAACAGAGAGCTAGTCTATATACTATCAGTCTATATACAATCATCCATTTGCAGTTTCTTAACGCTGCCACCTCTAGCAGCTATCACTAGAGAGAGCAATTACCTTATACCTAGGTGCTGAAAGCTCAACACTTGAGTTAATTGGTTTTAATGACTGTTACCTGCTGGGGGCAGGAGGGCTGGGTGAGCTGCCCAGTCTAGCAGCCCCAGCGAAGAGACTGCGACCATGGGGTTGAGGTTTCTAAAACTAGGGCTGTTTAGGGCTGGGGCAGGTCTAATTCACTATTAGACCTGTCTATTACACTTGTGGCCCCACCCATTCTGGCAGTGCAGATCTACACTTTGCCCAGGGGCCCAGTGAGTCTCTCAGCTCCCCTGCAGTCCACAGACACATTAAAGATTTTGAATAGTAACAGAGAGAAAGCCATCAAAACAAAAAGCAGTCAACTAGCACTTTAAAGAATAGCAAAATAATTTATTAGGTGAGCTTCCATGGGACAGACCCACTTCTTCAGACTATAGCCAGACCAGAACAGACTCGATATTTAAGGCACAGAGAACCAAACAGTAATCAAGGAGGACAAATCAGAAAAAAATGATAAAATCAGAGAGTGGGGGGAAGGTCAAGAATTAGATTAAGCCAAGTATGCAGATGAGCCCCTAAAGTGACTCAGAAGTCTATATACTATCAAAACAAAAAAAAGCAGTCCAGTAGCACTTTAAAGACTAACAGAATAATTTATTAGGTGATGAGCTTTCATGGCACAGACCCACTTCTTCAGACCAGAACAGACTCAATATTTAAGGCACAGAGAACCAAAAATAGTAATCAAGGTTGACAAATCAGAAAAATATTATCAAGGTGAGCAAATCAGAGAGTAGAGGGACAGAAGGGGAGTCAAGAATTAGATTAAGCCAAGTATGCAAAAGAGCCCCTATAATGACCTAAAAAATTCTCATCCCGGTTCAAACCGCGTGTAGTTAGTGCATCGAATGTGAATACAAAATAGAGTTGAGCAGCCTCTCTTTCCAAAGTAGTGTGAAAATTCCTCTTCAGTAAGATGCAAACCTTCAGCTCATTAACAGAATGGCTCACTCCATTAAAATGCTGGCTGACTGGTTTTGCGCCAGTCTGTTAAGCCATTCTGTGGCTTTTATGTGTATTTGAGATGTGTGAGGCTTTTTCAAGGAACCTATACAGCTGTCAATTATACTAAAGGAATTTATGGTATCCGCATGTCAGGCTGAAAAACAATCAGACCATTAGTTGGGGATGAAATTTAATGACTGAAACTGTGTCTTATCTACATATATATTGTATGTTAAAGGACACAAATTTAAGATACCTTCTCTCAAGCAATTTCTCCTTACATTGCCTGATGACTATAGCCACATTCCTGGATTTTAAAAAAAGGATCTCTTTCTGTTCTTGAATGTACATGTGGCTGTGTTTGGAAGAGTGGTTACTGTTAATGCGTTGTCATTTTGAAAATATATAATTATTAAATAAGTACAAGGATTGTGGTATACAGAATGGGGAAGAAGAAAAATTTTAAACCAGTTCTTGGCTTTCCTTTTTTTTCCAACTGTATGATCAAAACTGGATTCAGTGGTGTTTCTGCTTCAGAGCTGATTCTTCCTGCATGATCACAATATCCTCCTGAAATTATAAGTGACCAAGTTCGCTTTACAATTTAAAAGAAAAAGACTATGTCAAAAATGAATAAAATGTAATGCAGGGATCCATGGTCCCCATATCATGGATGGCGGGAATGGGAAGCAATGCCTTGCCTGGGTTTTGCTGTTGAACCACGCCCCTCTTCCTATCCCTATTCTGACCATTCCTGTGGTCTTCCACAACACACTGTTGCAGCTTTGTAAGTCTTCCTCAAAAGTGGATCTAGTTAACTTAAATGTGAAAAGTCGTTCAGTCTGCCACACCTATTAGCATAGCACTGAACCTGTGAAACAGCCACTAAGGGTTAATGAAGCCATTTAACTGTTATGTGATAATCTGGAAGTATATACTGTCAGTTTCAGAACTTACAATAATGCACAAATACATAACACTAAAGAAAAAAACATGATTAAATATTAAGAAACAAAAAAGCATGCCGAGTACTTTAATTACCAACAGCAGTGTATTTTCTTTCACTATCCTGTACTTATGGAAAACATAACTAAAATTTATTCGTGGTTAAAATGCCCGTTATTTGAGAGTGCTAGATAATAGAATGACAGATATGAAAGAGTTTAGTGTATTCTAAACAAACATATGATGAAATTTCATAACATGTTTGTTACAAAGATCGCAAAATATGCTGGATGTGTATATTCTATGTTGGTGCATGTATCTTATATGTGAAGTTAAAAATATAAAATGTAAATCTGTTTATAGTTTTGAATGCTAATGCCAGCCATTACTCCTGCCACAAAGCCTAATGACTGGGTGATCAACTTTTAATGAGTTGCAAACAGCCTTGCTTGTTTTTTAAGTCTAGAAGGAGTTGGTGCTGGACAGACATGTGATCATACTGTCTAGTACTGAAAGCCATTTTGGTCCACTGTTTTCCCACAGGATGCGATTGCAGTCATAGAACAAAGGTTTCCTGCTCTATAGGAAATCCTACTTAAACAATGAGAAGCTATCAGTATTTTGTCTTCAGACTGCTGTGTAATCTGCCTGACACATCCTAAGAGAAATCCAGGAACTATGAAAGGCTGTTGACCCAAATCAGAGCAGAACAGCAGCTCTGGTTTGAAGATGTTACCTGACTTGAGAACACCTCTTTAGGGTAAGAATCTATATGCAATTAGAATTGCATCATCATAGAGCTCAAGTGGGCCTGTCTGCTTAGCTCAGCTAAGGAGCACTAACCCCAACTCTGTGCCTTGCCTGGGAGAGACCAGAGGATCTGGCCCAGCAGGACACAATGAAGAGGAGCCCCAGAGAGCAAGAAGGCAAGTATCAATGCCATGATCAGCACACTGGGCAACTTACGTACCTCATCACAACTACCATCAGAGCTGTGTGTTTCTTGAAAGCTTTTGGAACGCTTATGATCTAACTCATGTTTTTCTGCCAGGCCCATACTACATAGGCTACTGTATGATAACCACACATACAGTTTCTTGACTTCCCCTTTTAAAATTTTTCCTGTTCTCCTCCTCTGCAGGAGTTGTAAGAGTTCTTTGCATCTGTGTTCTAAATCTTAACCTGACCAAATCTCCATACAGTCAAAGTGCATTGGGAAGCTGACCATTTTGAGACATTTAAGGATTCTGGGGACTGAAGGTGGTGTCATAAGGTTAGCATCAAGTTCCAGGTCATATGGGAGCTCACAGTTAATAACTGGTTATGCACTGCTGTGAGTTTTACTGGCAGAAATCCATGGAGATGTAGTGTTTGTTTGTAGAGTCCTCCAACCCAGGGGTGAGCAAGCTTTTTATGTAGGGTCCCACTTTTCAGCCCTGCAGTTAGCCAAGCACCCACCACAACCTGTGACAGGGATGCTCGGGGAGGAGGTATTGGGGGGCTGCAGAGGGTGGCACCAGACTGAAGGCAACTCTGCACCCCCACAGGCAGCACTAACTTCTCACTGGCATCTCGGGGCAGGGGGTGTTGAGTTCCCATCCACCTGCGTGACATGGGCTGCAGGGACCAATGTGGCTGCCTTTCTAAGATGGGAACTTGCAGGTGTAGCCCTGCTGCTCAACTCAGGGCCCCAGAACATTCTGACTGGCTTAGCAGTGGGTCAGGGCAGGGGTGGGGGGCGGTATTCTCTTAGCAACAGCAGCAGCAGCCGCCGCCATGGGGAGGAAGTCGAAGGCTGGGGAGGTGGTGGAAGCCAGTTGGGGGGAGCCAATTACACTGCACCCCCTCTTATAAAATGTCACGCCCCCCCCACTTTGCACACCCCTGAGCTAACCACTTTAATGGCTTGCTCAGAGGCAACATTAAAAGATCGCTGTTTGATATTTGGTGCTAATTCTGTATTACTTCCATAATATCACCCATCTAGGATGTTTCTCCAGAGTTATTTACTTAACACTTGACTTTTAGTCTGTCAATATCACATGTTGGCATTAGACATCACGTGGTTCCTTCCTTTTCTCTATAGAGTAATGGAATTAGCCTTCTTGTCTAGCAAGATGATAGCGTAACCCACACACCTACTCGGTCTGGTGCACTGTCCCATGTAGTGGCACTTAGACACTTACACAGAGAAATAACAGTTTATTTATTATAGTTTTTTATTTTATTATTATACTTAATCTGAGTTATGGTGGGGGAAAGACTCATCCTCAAATGGCTCCCCACAACCACCAGGTTAAACCCCACACTCTGAAGCTGGAGGGACTGGGGACGGGGGACAGTCACAAACAAAAAAATGAAAACCGAGAATTTAGCTACATAGAAAAGAAGGTCGGGGGGGGACAAAAGAGGGGCGTGAAAATTACTGCCAGAAACTATTAAGTGGCTTGCCTGGGATCACTATGAATATCATAGACACAGAAGCAGTCTTTGTAAAGTGTAAGGCGGGGGTATCCAACCTTTTTCCCCACTGGGGGTCACACGATAGTTTAAGTGTTCCAGGGACTAGACACAAAATAGCCCCAAGCCACTGCCACCATCACCACCCTAGCCTTAGACCGCCCCCCTCACCCATTCTGGCAGTGCAGATCTACGCTCCTGGAGTGTACCACATGGAGATTCAAAGCACCCAGGACTCTGGCCACTGCTGCTTCAGTAGCAGCAGCCAAAACTCCTGAGCTCTTTTGAATTACCAGGCCCCAAGGAAGTTGTCCCCTTTGCCCCCAAACCCAGCAATGGGCCTGACGGGCTGCTTCCATGATCCCACAACTTCTTGCTCCCAAGTCAGTGCCTCAAGTAGTAGCTTGGCTAATTTCCTCACTCTTCCCTCCCCCTAGTACTGTACCCGCTCCTAATCCTCCTGGCTGTCTTCCCCTGCTTTAAATCTTCAACATCTGTTCAAACAAAATCTCTTCAACTCTTCCAGGAGTCATCTGAGCACTTTACTGTAAATAGCTGCTACTAAAAGGTAAGTAAATTCATTCCTACTTAATGGTCCAAATGCACAGAGGGCTACAAAAGCAATGCTTTGCAAATATGAACTCAAGTCTTGTCTTCAAAGAAACCATGTTACACAAAAATTCATATACACGCACAAACTTTTGGAACAGTTTTGAACCATTTCCAACCAATCTTAAAAGCTTTTACCTTTCAACATTCTTACTCTGGCCCTAGTGCCTCTTACAATTCTATTCTAAGTTGCGTTTTAGGGTCTGATCTGCAGAGCATTGATAAAATAGTCACTAAGGCTATGTCTACACTGAAGTTAGACACCCATGGCTGGGTGCTCTGTTTGGTAATGCAGACAGCATGATGGCTGCAAAAATTCAAGTCATTTGATGATAGCGAGCATTATGATCTCTAAGCATTTGGGCCAGGGGTTAGCAACCTTTCCCAGGCAATGTGCCAAAATTTGACCTTTTGACCACTACATGTGGTCCGAGTGCTAGTGATACTTTAAGGACACTAGCAGTCTTCCAACAGTTTCATTTCTAAAGAAATTAAGGTGCAGATCTTCATCATTTAGGTGGTAGGTAGCAGCGTTAGCTGGTCTTTTGTTACTCCATAGATGGCATGGTTCTGAGCAAGCTCTGCCTGCATGGGGGAGGAGGGGTGGGACTGGCTTCGCATGCCACTCTTGGCACCTGTGCTGGGGGTTGCTGAACCCTGATTTTGACTGTTAGGTTTACAGCTCTTCTGCACAAGAACAGTATCTTATTTGTCTATTAGGCACCATGCATTTTTATGATGATCTGTGGAGTTTTATAAACACAAATGCGTGTTCCTACAGATTCTTCAGCAAAATTAAAGTGACCTACTTAAAATCTGAAACAGTGTCTTGAGACATCAGATTAGAGCAACCCAATGCATTTTTTCCTCGTGAACATCTGTACTATGGGAGGGGCAGATGAGATAACCCTTTGCTCACTTGGGACCAGCCAGTGTTCTTTTTAAAAAAAAAAAAAAAAATTAGAATTTTTCTAGCTTTTTTAATTGAAAGAGAGAAATACTGAAATTAGAAGGATCACCTTGGCTATGTTAACGTGATATGATACAACCTTGTGCGTAGATCAACTTTAAACAGTTGAGTACACACAATCTTCTGGAAAGATATCATAAGCAAGATTTTTTGCTAATATAGCCTAATTTTATAAAAAAAAAAAAAGAGTGCATAAAATCATTACAATGACTATCAACAATAAATTTTCCCTCATCTACAAACAGTGCTTCTTTTTCAGCACATCTGCGATTAAGTCAGTAAAATACCTTATTCGTGAGGTATGACATTGGCAATCCTAAAGACTGACACTGTGAAGTCTAATTATTAAATGAGATTTTGTTTGATTGCACTTACTATGAAATCTAATTTTATCTTTTTTCCCCCACAAAATGCAGTAAGGAAGGGTTATAAATATTGTCAACATTTATTATAAGTTTAAAGAAAAATACAAAGCATTTCTTCAACAACACAGAGCAGTAAAAGAAATTATCTATTACCTGTTGAGATCCCTAGTTGATATTTTGCAGTAAATGAGAACCTCCTGCATTTTTTCTGGCTGTTTTAGGGGAAAGCAGTACTTAATTCAGACTTTGGGAATTACTGCACATTTTTATTGTTTGTGAATCTAAGAGCACAAAGATTTTCATTCCTATGGGATGATACTGTTACAGAGAAGCACACTGGATAAATAGAGGTTTGGATAAATAATTACTAGTATAGATGATAGAATTGCCACTAATTGCTAGAAAAAAAAACAATTATAGAAAATGAAATTTTGGAGAGAAAAACTTGCGAAATATATAGGTATGGTTCCTCATAATTGGAGCATGTAACTTTTCCTGATCTGCAGGCTGCTTGTGTGTGTGATGTACCTGAGTTTTATGAATTGCTGTTGGACAATAAATTAGGTTTAGTAGGTTCTACGTCCTGAAAAACAGTAGAGTCACCAGCTGGCTCCCATAATTTTATGGCATGTATTGTAATATCTGGAGTTTCTCTTAAATGCCCAGTCCTGGGAGCCATCTTATTACATGACAATTTCAGCTTTCACTTCAAAATACACACTTACATACATTTCTACAGTTTGTGTTTGCAGACTAAGCTTTGAAAAGTATTAACCCTATCAACCCAAACCAGATCACAAAAAGAGAGTCCCAAAATTTAATTATTATTTTTAATCTCATTCTTCATCCAGTATCACTATATGAGAGGACCTGACTCATGACTTTAACAAATTTAGGGCTGGTAATACTGGGAAATGGATAAGTAGCCATTCCCTCTTAATGGTCTGTGGGCTTGTCAACTTTAATATACTAGGATAAGAATCCCCACCTTTAGGGGGCAGTGCTGGAGTTGGATTATGTTGAATTATTTTCAAAGCAGGAATATAGGAAGTTGAGGCTCGAACAGATGCTGTGATCTAGTCTCAGTCAGAGCAGCTGTAATTATATAATTTTAGCAATTAATTCTGACTGGGGTTTGCTCAGCAGTAGCTGAATGTTCTGTGGATGATTGGAAAGAAAGTGGCCTCTTGCGATTGGATTCTTCTCTGCAGACTAACATTCAGATGATAACATCTGCTTACTGCAGCACAAGAAAGGAAAATAACTCCTCAGAACTCCTTAAAACTTAACTGAAAATTTGAAAAGCTCCAGCTAAAGCACTTAGCAGGGGAAAAATAAAGAGAGAGACTACAAATCAGTGTTCATTGGGGCAAAATTAAGCCTTGGAGCATCAAACTCAGACCAGAGTCCTCTCTCTGCAACAATAGAGAAGAGCTAACTAGCAAACCTCAATAGAGTTGGGATTCATACCTTTAAGTCCTCTCCTGAATCAAATACTTCGGCTGGTACAATAAAAAGCTATCTGAGATGGAGAACAGACATCTATCAGGGATGGTCTAGACAGTGCTTGGTCCTGCCATGAAGACAGGGGACTGGACTCGACCTCTCGAGGTCTCTTCCAGTTCCAGTGTTCTTTGAGTCAATGAATGATTTCCCCTAATATCAAACTCTGCAGAGCTGGTTTCTATTGGCTTGGGGTAGCACTGTGCCAACTCAAGTGCAATCACAGAAGACCCCCTGGGATTATTCCCTAATGCGCTGATCATGTCACTGATGCTTCCCTTCTTGCTTTCTGGGGCTCCCCACCACTCTGTTTTGTTCTGTGAGATCCTGTGGTCTCCCAAAGACAAGGCACAGATCTGGGATTATAATGCCCTAGCAGAGCAAGGCAGAAACTGACGCACTTTAGCTCTGTGAGGATCGAAGTTTAGGGCACAGCACCCAGGACTAAATCCCAAAAGGGATCAAAACCTCAAATAAATCTGTCTCTCTCTGTGCAAAACTCCTGCAGGGAGAGGACTAACCAAGCAAACCCCCTTTACCAATGAAAGGGAGATATGTACACTGGTGCCCCCACCCCAGATAATAATTACTTACACTGGACTTGACCATAAACAAAGACTTTTTGTTAAGCATAAATGGTAGGATTTAAGTGGATATTGGTGAAAACAGACAGGTCAAATTAAGTTACTAAAATTTAAATGAGAAGAAAATCCATAGCTAATTCTAACTTCCCTAGAAACTTACTGCATACATATTCTTACCTTAAAAAGAGCTGTTCTCACATCAAATAAACTCTTCAAACCAGAGTTGTTCTTTTGCTCTGATTTGGGTCAACCACCTTTCATAGTTCTTTGTTTTGAGGCAGATTCCAAAGCACGCTGAAGACACAGAACCAATAGCTTCCCATTGCATAAAACAGACTTTCCCCAGAGAGCAGGAATCCTTCGTTCTACAACTTCACCACAATCCCATGAAAAAAAAAAAACCCAGTAGATCAAAATGGCTTTTGATATGGTCACATATCTTTCTACACACATACCTTTCTAGCACCAACCTCTAGACTTGCAGGACAAACAAGGTTGTTTACAAGTTATTAAGTTGATTGCACAGTAATTAGAGTTCTGAGGAGGGTGGAGGAGCAGGAGTAATGGTTGTCATTAGCATATTTAATACTATTAACACACTTACATTTCACATTTCTAACTTCACAATAGAAGAATGACACATCCAACAAAATCAAATATACAGATCCATCTAACCTAATATGCTGTCTTGTGACAGTGGTCAGTGCCACGTGCACCAGAGAGGATAAGAACAAGTAACCATTAAGTGATCCATTCCATGTCTCTCATTCCCAGCTTCTGACAGACAGAGGCTTGGGACACCATCCATGCCCATCCTAGCTAATAGCCATTAATAGACATATCCTCTATTAATTTATCTAATTCTTTTTTGAACCCTGTTAGAGTCTTGGCCTTCCAACATTCTCTGGCAAAGAGTGCCAGAGTTTGACTGGCCTTGTTAGCAAAAGGTGAGGGGTGCAGGTAATTTTCTCATCCCTCCTGCCTGTTAAGGATAAAGAACAGAGGCATCCTGGAGCTGAAGCCAATGCTGTGCAGATGGCATCAAAAGGAAGGTAAGCACATCCCCATAAAGCTGTCAGACAGGTACTCTCTAATTCTTCTCATGAGGTTTCTGGGGAGCCCTGCCTTAATGCGCGCACACACACGCACAATAGGACAGCTTTCCATGCCAAGTCAACAATAAGTAATCTGGCATCACTGCACCACAGAGCAGTGCAGCACGCTAACCAGCCTTCTGCCCACTTTTAGTTAGCATCTGGTTCCTTATCAACATGTGCTATTCTAAGCAGGCTGCTATCTCACATTGCAACCTAGAGGAAGGCACATTAAGCTATCACAGCACATGCTGCTCTGCCATCCCTGGACCATGCCCCTCTTTTTCCTCCCCCAGGCTCATGGGGAAAGGGAAACCTTTCCCTGTCCCAGCACAGCAGGGAGGGGAAGAATGTAGTGAGTGCAACAGCCACAGTTAAATGCATGGAGATGAACCACGCTGAAGGAAAGGAGAGCAGATAGGGAGGACAGGAGGGAAGATTGAGAGGACAGTAAAGTGGATCAGGAGGAAAGCCCTCCAAGAGCATGAAATCCGAACCCAGAAGGAGATGCTGAAGCTGATGGTTCAGCAAACAAAACTCATGAGGTGCCTGGTAGAGGAGCAGAGAGCCCCGCTGCAGCCCAGCATGTACCACATTCCCTCCTCACCACGTTCCATACCCTCCTCCTAGAAAATGAAAGGGGAAGGAGTCAAGGGTAGCACCCCAGGGATGCTTCTTGGAGCAGAAGGTTGACATACCCACCTGTGGATCATAAATTGAGAGAGTCACTGCAATCCAGTTGCAAAAGAAGCTAATGCTGTCTCTATTTTTGGGTATAGTACTTTCGAAAAGGTTTGGACAAACTGGTGATGGATTTCAGTGGTGATCCACAGATAAGATTAAAAAAAAAAAATCTAGAAAACCTGATCTGAGGAAAACTTTTATTCAAAGTTTAACAACTTGGATATATCTAGTTTTGAGAAAAGATGAAGAAGTCGTCTTCATTTAATGATAGGCTGTTATAGAGAAGGTGCTACTCTATTTTTCTCCATCTCCATCAAGAGTAGGACAAGAAGCAATCAGCTTAGTTTCCCAAGAAGGAAGTTTCATGTTAGGTGGTAGGAAAAAATGTTCTAAGGAAAAGCATAGTTAAATACCAGAATAGGTAAGAGGGGAAATTGTAGACTGCCCATTACTAAGTGTTGAAGTCCATTCTCAACCTATATTTCTGTGATTCTATTATTATTGTGCTTAGGTTAGTTGACATCTTCAAGAGCAACTACATTACAGTGGTGTTATCTGTAAAGTATTCTGGGATTATTTGAGATGAAGATGCTATATACATGTAACATATTATTAAAGTGTTCATACTTACATAATTTCAAACTGCAAATTAAAGAAAATTTTAAAAGGCACAAATGAAAATACAATTTGTCCAGTCACAGATCTCCCATACAATTTTTCAGAAAATCTCATTAAGGTCATCAATTGCAATAAACAACACTAACATCCAAACCAGAAAAACTGAACTGTTTGCAAAGCTCTATTAAATATATTTGAAGAGCACACACCAAAACAGGAGAAAAAATTTACAAAACACACCCAAAAAACAAACAAAAAAAAAAAAGCCTGCTTGGTATGTACCAAGACTAAAGACATTCCAAAATGGAGCATTTATTCAATTTTAACAACAAAAGGAAATTGAAGACAAAATCATCACTGTATATATGCATACATGGTCCAGGTCTGTGTACCTAGATAATTTCTCAGCTAACACTTGACATCTCTCAACTCTATCCTTCCCCTTCATCAACAAAAAAAAAAAAAAAAACACACACCAAGCACAGAAAAGACAGGAAACCATGAAATAATGTAGGGAAGGAGAATTTGTGTGTCTTACAGGCCTTTACGCTGTGCTATTAGGGTACATTTTGGAGTTCAGTGTTAGGACTGAATCAAAATCAGTACTAATAAACAAATAATAACCTGTTATAGCCGTTTCTACATATATTAACTTTGTAGTGCTCATTGACTGCAGTCTTTTTAATGACTTTCATGAAACTTATGGATTTGTAATCAGCTTTTGAATTGCATGTGAAAGTGAATTAACTGTTTGCATTTTCTTCTCACAGAAGTTTAACTTTGCAGTCCCACAGTCCCTGTTAAATATGGATATAATGATTAATAGCATCAGAGAAATTGGTGTCCAGTGTCTATTCATCACAGGGGTACCTTTTCTTTATAAAGTTATTCCTTATGTCATAAAAATAGGACTTCCATGTTGTACGTGACAGCTTGATTAATGATACTAAAGCTAGTATCACGCATAATAAGCATAATGTGAAGCATCGTAAATGTCAGTTGTTCTGCCCTGTTTCAAATCAGTTTAGTTCTGCTCACAATTAAGAAAAAAAAAAGGTGAAACTATGTCTATTATTAGAGTTCTTTGAAAATTATTAATTACAGCAGTGTCTAGCTTTGTCATTTTATCTATAGGTCAGGTGAAAAATCTAAAGCAATTTATGTCTAATTAGGTAAACAAACTATTAAACAGTGTATAAAAGAATATTTACCAAACAGATAACACTAATAAAAATCCAAACACATCAAGGATAGAAAAACCACCCAAAGTATTTAGTAAATTCAACGGTGTGTGAAAATAAATTATACACAGCAGAGAATAATTCAAATTTAAAGTCAGTGCTAATTGACAAGTTGAAGAGATGAGGATCTACCAGTGTTAGAAAATTAGATTCTTCAAATGTAAATGCCTCAAAGATTCTGGGAACTAGTTTGAAATACTTCATTACAATTGAAGAGAATAAAGAAAATCATTTAGTACCCTGTTTCCAACACACAAAAATATTTTAAAAAAATGGACATTTACAGCACATATGTCAGATGTCAACACACAGACCCCAGCACGAAGGAAGCAGATATCAGCTGGCACTAGGAAATAACAATGCCCAAGAGAAACCTTAAGAGCAACCGTTCACAAGAGGGGCACAACAATCAGTCAATCTCAACACCTTAGAGCAGAAAGAACAGCAGCAAATGACAGAAGTACGGAAGCAACTAGTTTCAACCTATGCACCAAAACTGGTATATTAAGGATGACAAATGAGTGAGCACTATAAGCCTCATCATGTCAACTCGTGCATTTATATTTAGTTTTCTTTGTTTATAATTAAAACAAAACAAAACCTTCAAATGGCAAACTATAAGCACCCAAGATACAGAAATTGTACACTATACTTCATTCAGATCTCCACGTACTGCTCCCACATACTTCACTCCCCATAGCAGATAAAAGAACCCAATTTTTAAACACCATGAGTTTCCGTCCTAATCTGTATTTCCAGTTTTGTTAGCCAAGCACAATGTTATCTGTACACTGTTCATCTGTGAAATGCCAGCCTAATTCAAGTATCAATGTAATCCACATTTCTGTGGAAAAATACCTGAGGACATAACTATTAGAAATAAATAATCCAGTGGAATTTGTAGGGAAAGCTCAAGGCCTGTTTTATTTCTTTTCAACATATACTTTGTAAATGCCAAACAGCAGCAGCATAAAAGTAAATCATCCTTCAATATCAGGTGTGCACCAGTCCTATACAATGCACAACTGAATGTTTGTTACTATAGCTTACTATACAATGTCTGAGACAAGCAACTCAAATAACTTCCGTATTAATGAATGTCTTACTACAATGAAAATCAAAAAAAAAAAAAAATATTTAAATGCAAGATCAACCAATGGGCTCTCTCCAGGCAGCTTGACAAAGACAGTAAGTAATAGAATCATGGTGGGGAACAACGGACAAGCTGATTGAGAGACACCAAGCTCTCCTTGCATCAGTTATTATGTAACAAAAAGAACCTGCCAGAATTCCCCAAAAGATGACAGAAATTAAGTCAGATGACTTCTTTAAGTTAATATTTGAAAAATCTTATACATCTTACATTCACTAATTTGTGGAACTGAAGTAAAGCAAAACCAGCACCTGATTAAGAACATAAGACCCATTATGCTGGGTCAGACCAAAGGTCCATCAAGCCCAGCATCCTGCCTTTTGATGGTGGCCAACAACAAGTGCCCCAGAGGGAATTAACAGAACAGATAATCACCAAGGCTATGTCTATACTTGCCCCGTACTTTGAAGGTGACATGGTAATCACACTGATGGCAGATTAGTAATGAAGTGTTGGGAAGAATATGGAACGCTATTAGGCTAATTCTGCCCCACAGCAACTTCGAAATGTCAAACTTCCAAGTGCCAGCATGCCATGTAGCCACAGGCACTTCAAAGTGCCCATGCTACTTGGAAGTGCAGAGTTAAAAGCACTTTGAAATAGCAAAGTGCCCACAGGTACACAGCACGCCAGCACTTTGAAGTCTGACACTTCAAAGTTGCTGTGGGGGAGAATTAGTCTAATGAAGTGCTACATATTCATCGCAGCATATCATTAGTAATCCCCCATCAGCCTGATTACCACACCCCCTTCAAAGTACAGGGCAAGTACAGACATAGTTCAAGTGATCCATTGCCCATTCTCAGCTTCTGACAAAGAGGCTAGGGACATCATTCCCACCCCTCCTGGCTAATAGGAGGACATATTCTCCATGTATTTATCTAGTTCTTTTTTGAACCTCTGTAAAGTCCTGGCCTTTACCAAGTCCTCTGGCAAGAAATTCCACAGGTTGATTAAAGATGGTATAAAGAAACACATCCTTTTATCAGTTTTAAACCTGATGTCTATTAATTTCATTTGGTGATTCCTAGTTCTTTTATTATGGGGAAAAAGTAAGTAACATTTCTTTATTTACCTTCTGAACACCAATAATGATCTTATAAACAAACCTCTGTCAGATCCTTCCTTAGTCTCTTCTTTTCTAAGATGAAAAGCCCCTGTCTTTTAAATAGCTCCTCACGTGGCAACTATTTCAAACCCCTGATCATTTTTGTTGCCAATTTTCCTGAACTTCTTCCAGTGCCAAGGTATCTTTTTTTTGAAATGATGCAACCACATATGTATTCTGTATTCCAGATATGGGTGTATCATGGATTTACAGAAAGGCAATAAAATATATTCTGTCCTATTCTCTATCCCCTTTTGAATAATTCCTAACTCAGAGAGTAATTCCTATTTCTACAGGGAAATATACAGGCTATGTGAAAAGGCAGGAAAGGCTTGAAAACATCAGGTTAGAAAAAGTTTTTTCGTAGCAGCGGGGTTTTGTTTTGTATTAAATGCTGGCAGCCAGCAATTGAATGAATTCTCATCCTGTGGTTTAGGCAAGGGTAAAAAAACATAAAAAGCACAATAGAGAAAATCAGAATCCATGATCAAAGCAGGAGGTGGAGGAGGACTGTGAGACAATAATAGGATAAATAATACATATATGTGTAAACAGTTTAGTGAGCATCCAGTATTCTTACTCCCAGATTTTAATGCAGTTCAGATTCCAAGGTTCTGACATGCTGAGCAAAAGATGAAGCATACCATTTGCTTCGACTAAAGGTTACAGATATCATGAAATAAGTGGGAAGTTTTGTAACAATATACTGATCGGTACTGCTTTAGTTTATATTGGAAATACTTTATCATGTGTCTACTCCCTTAGTTTTCTTGAAACTTAAGTTAGGAAGTGAAGCTATAATAGGAGAAAAAACACTGAAGTCCAAATGGAAAAATTAACTAAACCTCTTGAAAAGACCGTTGAACTTTTTTTTTTTTTTTTTTTGACTTTTGAGGAGAAAAAAATGAGGCTGTTCATTAGGGCTAGACAGTATATCCTTCACTGTTTATTTAAAAACCATTTCTAATATCAAAATATATTTTTATTTTGGAACAATATAAAGAAAACATCTGAAGTCCCAAATATGAGGTCATATCACCTGTAAGCAATATTTATAGTCAGCTATCCCCACCCGCAAGCAATTTTCAATCCTTAAAAAATTGCAAATTTGGGATAGTCTTAGGGTGTATTTTATAAAAATGACTTCATAGATGTTTGATTTAGTGATGCACTACTATTTTCTGCCAAATACTGAAAGCTCTGTCAGTATACAAAAAGAATATTTTGAGCAGCAATGGAACAAATTGTAAATATATTTGAAAAAAGTAGACGAATATTTGAAGGAAAAGGTACCATTAAGTGTATTAGGCCAGAGTGAGGAAGGACACCCTGGGATTTCTCCCATCTTCAAACATCCTTGGCATGTGGAAATAACATTTCTAAAACACCATGACACATCTGAGTAAATTACCTGTACTTTACAAAAGATTAATTGTTTCCACTGAAGTTTGCTCAACCATGATCTCTAATTATTACAAGGAGACTATCCCTCATGTCTGAGCCTATTTCAGTTGCCATAACAACTTGGCATTGAATCATACCTCACGTAACGGAAATATGTATGCATATGCACTGTATGTACTTGACTGAAAAGCATCCTCCCAGTCCCAACCTACCACTTCACTGGCATATCAAAGAATACTTAAAAGTGACAATAAATTCTTTCTGATAGTGTATTTTGACTTATGATTTCAAATTCTGTACTACAACATTTTTAAATATTCATCTTTATTACCAATAGCTTCAGTTTAATTTCCTTGAGCTCTGCACTGAATGCAAGGGTAGGAGCAATGCTTTGACTCCTATAATTTAATTATATTATGAGAATGAAGGACTCAAATCAGAGAGCAAATGCAAATACCACAGATTGGAAAAACTGATAAAGCATTAGGAGTCCCTGTTCTGCAAAAGAATCCCCTTACACTGGGATCTAAACAGTCATTCTAATGGGTGGGTTCCTTTGAAAGATCAGTGCCTTAAACTGTACAGTCTTTCTAGTTACATAGTATAATCTATAAATTTAATATTACTATGTTGATGCACAGCTCCTTAGAGAATTTAATGGTTACCATGGCCTATAATGAGATATAACACATGGAGTAGAGATAGGAATATTGGTCCAAATTAAAAATAGTTTTAGGGAGTAAAGCTCAAATCCAAATCTGAACATCCAAGAGTACAGTCCCAAGTAAAATATTATTCTGCATATAAAATTATGAAAAATACCCAAGTAATGTGTGTCCGGGCCCAAGGCTTTATTATGATTCCAATGGTAATTCAGATAAAATAAAAACTGGTCCAAATTTTCACCCCAAAACAAACAGACTTTTGTGAAGACAAAAGATAGCTCAGAAGAAAGATCTCCTTCCTTTTCTGTCCTCTTCTGCCACTTTAACCGCCAGGGATAAATAGAAGGGGCCACTATTTAATGCCATTTTTAAAGGACAAGCATGAGTGTCCAAGAGCCAACACTTATGTTAAGAGGACATGTTAAAATGTTGATGTAAAGCAAACATTAATCCCTATGTAAATAATTTACACTTTGTCAGTTCAAATGCACATCTTTCAATACTGGTTTATGTTGGCAACCAAGCTGTAGTAAACAGTGTTAACAGATTTTGGAAAGAAGAGTTAAAATGCAGGAATGCTTTAAGCAAGCCACCAAATGAAAATTGCAAAAGGCAAGGCAAACATTCTTAAGTGTATTGCTAAGCGGTATAAATTCATGATGGCCAGGGGAATACCGTCACTGGTAATTTATCACTTTGAAAAGGAGAGCCAGCCAAAGAAACTGAAAAAGCAGACCTTAATTCAGGACATTTTTGGAGGTAGCAAAAGGGTGACAGAGAGATCTCCTGCCTCCAGCTGTGATGTTAAGGATTCCACTAGGGTAAGGGTAAACCTGCAAAATTATTCCCTATTTTTCCTGATAAGACAAGGCATGAGCTGAAGTTTGGTGCAAAGTGATGTGTGGTGATAATTTGCTCCTCAACCCCAAACTGTTGACCCTATTCTTTGACTATTGTGGCTATTTTACCGTAAGGAATTAATGATCATCTTAGCTAAACAATGTATGAAATAAATCTTTTCTTCCTGTCTGACTCCCCTGCCTACTGAAAAGAGTTCAACAGACAAATGCACACATGCATTAACTAACCATTCATTTTTATTTCCAGATGCCTGTCTGATACTTTGGCACCCAGAAGCACTTAGAAACTGCAATGCTGCATGCTCAAGACCCAACAGATCTTCCTTACCTCTAAATAATTTATTCAAACAGCAACAAAATATAAGACTCCTGTTAGCTACAGAACCTTTTAACTCATGATAAACATCTAAACCAACTTATCTAGAAGGGTATTATCAAAGTCTGAATTCCTTAGAACAAACAATGCCCCGCCCAGAAGCAGTATATTTTATGCACATAAAATATACTCCAAGCTTTAAAGTTTATGCCAATAAATCATTGCAATATTTGTAGTTTTCCCGAAGTAATAATCTCAGTTACACTAATCTCAGAATAAATCAGGTAGTTTGAAAACACATCATATCATTGGCTAGAACTACAGTTCATTCACTGTGCCAACAGGCTCATGAAATCTCAAAGGCCAGATGGACTTTTTAAGTGAACTTTCTATCAGACACCAAAGAGAGGAGGATGCACAAAACAAACTAGAAGGTACTCAACTGAGGACACCACCCGCTTTCAACACAAAAGCACTGCATTTAAACATCTAGACTATGTCTACAATAGCTCCCAGCTTCGAAGGGAGCATGGTAAGTAGGGTGTCAGAAGATTAGATGCTGCCAAAGTTATTTTGAAATAACGTCATTACGTAACGTCAGTAACATCAGTACTTGGCCGTATTGACACGGCTAGGGAAAGTAGACTGAAAATTCAGACCTATTAAATTCCATCAGACAGCAAAGGTGAACACTATAAGGCAGACAGGACACAGGTGCTTTCCTGACATTTAAAACACCAGTGCCTTTTCTATAGTACAGTTTCCACTACAAAAGAATTGCAGGTTAAGATTTTCCCAGGATAGAATCACCTTCTCTGTCAAGTTTTCATCACTGTGTTGCTCTTCAAATTGCACAGAGATAGAAGTACTGACCCTGAAGAAGTTATTTCCAAGTGGTAAGAGTTACTCTCAAAAAGGGAAGTACTAATTTCTCATTAACATATATACTGTACATTAATTTTATATAATACTTTTAAAAACTGAAGAAATATGATTACCTCATGAACCAGGGATCATTCTTCTACACAGTATAATCCACCTGGGCATCTTTATTGGAAAAACCGGTGACACAAAAATCAGATAAAAGTTTAATAATCCAAGTACTACAGTAGAACTAAATATAACTAAAACCACAGTTTTGTAACAGAAAGGGACAAGTCACTTTTGAGGTTACTTTCAAATGCAGCTGCTGTGATATTGGCAGTAGAAAAAAAATCATACAACCAGTATTGATTAATTTGAGAGAAAATATTTAATTTTTATTATGTTGATTTTAAACGTGAACCCAAAAGCAAAGTATATTCCAGCTACTAATTTTTAAAACCTTATTTACAATAATTCTCTCTCAAATCAAATTTAGCTTTTCACATAATTTACAAAGCTCAAAAGTGATACTTTCAAATAAATGAATGATGGAGAAACAAAAGTTTAAAATAAAGTACGCAATTTATCCTGCATTAGGGAAGCAAGTGCTCTGGATAGGCGTTGTAAGAAATGTCTTCCAAAGCTACGATGTGGTTAAACCACAAGGTAAAATAAATTACCACACTACTGAAACATAAATTTGTCCATAAAACAAGTCATTGAGCTGATCTTTAGAAATATTTTCTCAACTCCTAAAACTAGGCTGAATTTTTAAGTAAATGTCTTAATGCAGTTAGTCCAGAAACATTAAAGTAACTGTTCTGGCAACAAATTAGATAATTAAATGTTCATTCTCAGCAGATATTTAACCGAAGCATGTGGCAATTCTTCACTACACAGTAATCCCTCGCTTTACATCTTCAGGTTGCGCGAAACTCACTTTAACGCAAGTTTCACACAACTTGAAGACACGTGGCTGTCAGCTTGCCTAGCTTCCCGCAGCAGTGGGCAACTAGGCAGGCTAAGAGCCCCTTCCCCCTGCCTTCCCAGAGCGGTGCTAGGCACCACTCTGGGAAGGCAGAGGGAAGGACTTTAGCTCACCTAGCTGCCTACCCTTGCAGGCAGCCAGGTGGGCTAAAACCCCCTTCCCAGAGCGGTGAAGGTAGGGAGAAGGGTTTTATCCCTCCTAGCTGCCCACTGCTGCAGGCAGCTGGGGGGCTAAAACCCACTGGACCCCCTCAGGATAAGGACCCCCCCCACCGTGGCCCCAGCTCAGCCCCAACCTGTGCATGGGGCTCCCAGCCCCCAGCACACTACAGCCCCACACAGGGCTCAGGCTCCAGTCCCTGGCATGACACACAGGGTTCAAGCTCCAGCCCCCTGCCCACCACCCCCGCACACCCTGCTCCCATCCATACAGACCCAGCTCCAACCTCCACATGCCTGGGCTCAACTCCACCCTCCCTCCCCCCTACTGCCCCCTGGCAGCCCTAACCCACCCCAGACAACCTCTTGGCCCCAACCAACCTCCCAAGCCCCCTAACCCAAAATTCAGGATACACAAGGGTTGCACAGAATGCAACCTCACATATCCCCAGGGACTACTGTAATTGACTTCTACAGGAATTCTGCAAGATGTGTGTTTATGTGATTTTTCTTTAGAATGCCCTGGATACCAAAACATAAAAACATGGAACAGTGTATGTATACTGTCCTAAAGGAGAGAGAATGAAAAGTGTGGCAAGTTCAGGCCAGAGGGCCCCAGCAAAGTAGGAGAAAGGTGGTGCAAAAGGGAAAAAGACCTGATGAACAGGGCTCTCTCTGTTGCTAAAAACAAGCAGAGATCAGCAGGGCAATTACAAGTAGCTGGCAGGGAGCTGGATCAGGCTGATTGTAGCTGGCTGACTCCACCTCTGGCTTGATGAAGGGCTTTAAAAACCCTCCACAGTTGGAAGGTGCATGGATGGACAGAAGGAGAAGGGTAGGAGAGATGAAGAGCAAGGAGAGCCAAAAAGCAGAAGCCTGAGAGGGAGTCAGACCAACTCTAGCTTAAAAACAGCAGGGTAGGGAGACTCAAGAGGGGAGGCTGGGCTGTCTATCGCAGAGGCACTTTGCAAAACTCCAGCTCCTGGGGGAAAGGGTTGACAGACTGATGGAAAAATGGCATGGGTAAGAGGGATGCTTGGTGCTTAAGATACTCCTTAAAAACACATCCATTGTAATGCCATATGCCTACCATCCTTCCTAGAAAATTAAGAGTGATCTCTGAAACATAGTGGAACCAAGTGTGGTTCCATAAAATTAAGAATTAGCTGTAAACTCGTGCCAGAACATACCTGGACACATTTCTGAATGATCTTGTTCATTGATTTAGGGCAGTGGTTCTTAAGCTTTTCCATCACAAGACTACCCCAAGACACCCATTCCCTCTCACCAAGATCTAATCAGAAACTGCCTCTTATTTAGCAATGTTGAAAGAGCAGGAAAGTTGCTACCACCAGGTTGAGAACTTTTGCATTAGGGAAATGAGCAAAAGTCCCCACTGCATAGGCTGGGGTTAAGTGATCAGAGATTCTTAGACATGCTTCTAAATATAAAATGAGCATACAGTTTTTATAATATGAAAGAAAGTTTTGTGTTCTTTAGTCACTAGATTCTCTAATGCAAAGCAAGCTAATAGGCGGTACTCAGCTCCAACAACTAAGTAAAAGCAAGTCAAAACCCTATTTTAAATTTGTGAAAACCACACTGGATTAACAGAAAGTTTATGCTGCTATCTCAGTAACAGCAACTGGTTCTGACAATTTTTGAACGGAATCAATTTCTGAGACTAAGGCTGTTTCTACACTTACTGAGAACGTTGATGGCTACTATGCAATTTTAAGTATGCCAACTGCGTACCCACTGACATTCCTTAATCCTTGCAAGCCACAAGGAGTTTTGGGTTCAACCTAAGCGTTCGATCTTTCGCAGCTAATGTAGACCAAGCCTAAGATAGTGTGCCTAAGGATAACAATACTTGGCACTTCCATAACATCTTCCATGCAAGACTAAAATATTTTCCAAAGCATCCCAATATCAGAACGTACAAAGATGAATAGCCACAGTTTCAAGAATTCAGCTCCCATCTAGACAGAGGCCAGTTTTCCAAAAGAACTCACAACATTGGATACACAGTGGGTGCTGATGCTACTGAAAATCTAACCTTCCATTATGTTCTTAAACAGGAGATTAAGTTTGAAAATCTACCTTAAACCGTGATCTGACATTCCAGCTGTGAGGAATTTTGAAAAATAGATCTCATTGGCTTAATCAAAGTGACCAATATCCTAATCTCCATCTGAAGGTTTAAGCACAAAGACCTTCCTCTGCTTTATACATCCAAACACCAGGTTTTCTTATACAACTGTTCAATAACAGGAGCATTTCACAGCTGTTCCATGATATCTGAAGTACACATTGAACCTCTTTAGTCTGGCACCCTCGGGATCTGATTAGTTCCAAATAAGATAATTTGCTGAACCACAGGAGGCTAATATCATCTAGCAGAATTACTAACACTTCCACCACTTACTGGGCCCTTAGAAGACATTTAGGGGTAAATTAGAGCTAAGTAACAGCACAAAACACTGAGAGCCAGGAACGGTAGCTGTAAACAAACTTTATGGGACCAGAGTAAAGTTGGCCACACCCATAATAAGTGGATATATAACCAACTAAAATCATTCTGGACTACAGATGTTGGCAGATGAGAGAGACTGCTGGATGAGAGAGGTTCAATCTGTATCTTCATTTCTTGAACCCAGTGACATCACATAGGTCATTGTTACAAAAGGTTATATACCTGTCACATGATAGGAGACAGGATACACAAACTCTAGCAACTGCAGATATACCTTATCTAAGTAGGTATGGTTTTTTTTCAGTTTCACTGTTTCCTATAATGATTACTCTACCAGAGCAAGGAATCAAGGAAGGGGGGAAAGCAGTTATGCAAAGGCTGCAGGAGAAGCCCCTTACCTTCAATGATCCACAGGCTTGGAAGCAATCTTTTCTCTCTCACCCAACAGAAGAATCAGAATCAAACCGCAGTTTCCACTCTCTCTTGTAGTTATTCCAGTGGAAGGAAGCATTATTTGAAAGACGGTTTCCCTGTGGTGAGCCCCATCGACTAATAAATGTACGTTTATTAAGAGAGCCCTCCTGATGCTTTGGAATAAAAAACATGGTGATGTACATCATCAACCCAATTTATTTATCCAATTGCAGCTAAAAGGTATTTAATACTTTTGCCAGTCAAATATATTGTTGAATTCTTTTTGCTAACATGCTAAAGCAATGCAGAGATGACTCTTTTCTTCCATAAAATAGTCTATAAGCTTTTCAGACTCCAGACTCCTGGACATAGTATTACAAGGAAGCTGTCAAGTTTGCCACTCTTCCCCCCTCTCCATAAATAGTGTGACCTGGAGCACTGGAAGACAATAGGAATAGAGAAGAGAGACAGCGAGAACATCTTTCCTAACATCACTTCTACAAAATGCCGGCATCCAATCAAACTGCACAGGTAACATATAAGGTCAAACAACTGAAAAAAAAAAAAAAAGAGATCCTTTCTGAATTTAGCAACTGTTTTTTTCCCCCAATTAATATACAGCATTGGACACCAAGCTTATTTTTGTTTCCATTCACAGGTTTCAAGGTGAACAGCTAATAACCTGTAATAAGTAACTTGCTTAAGATTAATGGCTTTCAGTATGGGGCACTATAATTTAGCGCTGTCGTCCTCAGCAGGACGCATGGATGAATGAACATAATAAAAGAATCCTGGCAATGGTCTTCAAGACCACCAGGTATACACTGAACAAAGAAGTGACATTTTCAACCTTGCACTTGCCCTTTGAGATATACTGCCAGTAGGAAATAAAAGCTTGTCAGCACTTCATGTATTTATGCACAGAATTTACATTTCCTCCTGCACAGCAATCCATCCATCTAGCACTTGGCAAATGTGGTGTTTGTCAATCTATGTACAGCTCAATACCTGGGTGGTGACCTAAGTATTTTTAAAAAATTGACACTTTAGCCGCGTCTACACTAGCCAGCTATTTCGAAGTAGCCGTGCCAACTTCAAAACAGCGCCCGCTGCATCTACACATGGCAAGCACTATTTCGAAGTTGAAATCGACGTAAGGCGGTGAGACGTCGAAGTCACTATCCTCATCAGGAGATAGGAATAGCGCCCTACTTCCACGTTGAATGTCGAAGTAGGGCACGTGTAGACGATCCGCGTCCCGCAACATTGAAAGAGCGGGGTCTGCCATGGCAGCCATCAGCTGAGGGGTTGAGAGACGCTCTTTCCAGCCCCTGAGCTCTATGATTGCCATGTGCAGCAGCCCCTTAAAGCTCCCCACCCCCTTATTTCCTGTGCAGGAAGCTGAGAGCTCATGCAGGCAGCAGCACAGGCACGTGCACAGCCTGCACGTCCCTCAGCAGCCCCAACCCACCACCCTGCACCCCATGGCATCCAGCCAGCCTCCCAAGCGCCCACAGGGCACCCCCCCAGGGGACCCAGGGCACCCCCCCAAGGGGACCCAGGGCTCCCAGCCTGCCAGCCAGCGGGGCCCCTCCTGGACAGAGACCGAGATCCGGGACCTGCTGGAGCTCTGGGACGAGGTGGTGGTGCTCCAGGTAATGGGGAGCAAGAGGCGGAACGTGGATGCGTTCGCTCGGCTGGCCAAGGGCCTGGCTGCCCAGGGTCAGCCTGGCCGCGCTCCTGATCACATCAGGAGTAAGGTAAAGGAGCGGCGGCAGGGTTATGCCCGGGCCCAGGACACGGCCAGCCAATCTGGGGCCGCCCCCCGCCACTTACCCCTTTTACAGGGAGCTCAGGACCATCCTGAGCCCCCGGTACACTTCCTACCCCCCGGCCACCCTTGACACATCAGCCAACGAGCCCCAGCAGGCCCCAGAGATGGAGTCCGCCTCGGAGGCCAGCCCTGCGCCCCAGGGACCCCCCCAGGAGTCCACCCCTGGGACACCGGAGGAGGAGGAGTAGGCCTCCAGCTACAGGAGACTCCAAATCGACCTCCTCTCCCACAGCTCCCGATGGGCGTCCCCCGAACGTGGGAGCGGACCATCAGGTGTGTACCCTCCTGGTGCACACCCCCAGGGCTAAGGGGCAGGGACAAGAGACATGACCGGGGCCCTCCACACACCCAGATGACCATGGCAACGAGGACAGCAGTGGCATGTCCCTCAGAAGAGTCCATCAGCCCCTGCCCCCCAGCAGGACAGTGCCATACCCCATCCCTGGGGATGGGGGGAGCAGAACCTAGGGTGCCCCCGGGGGCGGGGGGTGTTGGACACCCATCATCATCATCATCATCTCCATCTCTGGGGGAGGGGGATGGGGGACGGGGGACAAGGGCCCAGACTAATGGCTGTCTCCACTCTTCTTCCCCCCTCTGTTCCGCAGCTGCGCCATCAGAGGGCCCGGAGAGCACCAGCGCGGTGTCTGTGGTCCCGGACAGCCCACCAGGCCAGCCCCTCGGCGGAGCACGGACCAGCCCCAGGACGAGCCCGACAACAGCAGAGCCATCTGCGGGCGTCCACGGACCCCCAGCTGCTCGCCACCCTCTGGCGTCAGCTGGAGGTGTCCGAGCAGCGGCTCTATTTCAAGGAGCAAGCACTGGCCTGGTGCCAGAAGGCTTGGGGGGCCTTCATGTGCACCTTCAAGGACATCACGCGACACTTGGCACCCCCACGCCACGGCACCCGCCATCCCTCCACCAGCAGCCATCCTGGGGCCTGCCACCAAGGGGGGGCCCATGGGCCTCCGGACTCCATCCGGCCCTATCTGCCAGTTCTCCCGGACCCCACACAGCCTCGAATGGGCCTCCGGCCGAGACGTGGGTCGCTCCCCCCAACACCAAGTGCAGGACAATAGGGGTGCATGGCCGAGGACGTTGCCCCCCAAGACCCCCTCCTTTGGGTATATTCCCATCTATGTAAATAGTTTTTGTTCTATCCGTTTTGTACCTGCCCCCCCATGTGCATAGTTCCCCCCCTTCTTCTTCTATTAACAATTAATACAGGTTGCACGGGTTTGTTTTAAAAAAATTCCATTTATTGCACAGAGGTGTGGGGGGGATGTGCTCTCGGGTTCTCTGTGGTGTGGGGGCAAGGAGTGTTGGAGGATGGGGGGTGCAGTGGGTGGCTCACCCGCAGCTGGCCCTGCCAGTGTTCACCCCGCAGCCTGGTCAAAATGGACCCGCAGGGCCTCCCGGACCCGGATCCCCTCAGGGTCAACCTGGCGGCTGGGGGCAGCGGGTGGCTGGACGTCAGCCCTGCCAGCCTCCACAGCCCAGCCCAGGAAGGCGGCCTCTCCCTTGCTCTGCACCAGGTTGTGGAGTGCACTGCGCGTGCCCACAACCTGGGGGATGTTGGTGAGGCCTGCATCCAGGCAGGTGAGGACACACCTCCAGCGCACTTTGAGGCAGCCAAAAGTGCGCTCGACCAGCTGGCGCGCATGGTTCAAGCGCGTGTTGAACCACTCCTGGCTGGCTGTGATGTGGCCCGTGTAAGGGTGCATGAGCCAGGGCCAGAGGGGGTATGCCACGTCTGCAACAAGGCAGAGGGGCATGGTGGTGTCCCCCACAGGGATCTCCCACTGGGGGATATAGGTCCCCGCCTCCAGCCGGCAGCACAGGCCCGAATTTCTGAACACCCGGGCATCGGGGGTGCTGCCAGGCCCGCCAACATAAATGTCCAAGAGGCAGCCCCAGCTGTTCACCAAGGCCTGGAGGACAACGGAATGGTAGCCCTTCCTATTGAGGAAGCGTCCTCCGCTGTGCTCCGGGGCACAGATGGGGATATGGGTCCCATCCAGAGCCCCAAAGCAATTTGGGAAGCCCAGGCTGGCAAACCCCACGATGGCAGCATCCGGGTCCCCAAGCCGCATAAGCCTGTGGAGGAGCAGGGCATTGATTGCACGGACGACCTGCAGGGGAAGGACATGAGAGAGCACCAGTGAGGTGTATGTCTGGCCCCTCCCTCACAGGGCTCACACCCCCTCTCCTGGGTCCTCTTACCTCCATGAGGACAGCCCCGACGGTGGCCTTGCCCACACCAAACTGCTGCCCTACAGATTGGTAGCTGTCTGGAGTGGCCAGCTTCCAGACAGAGATGCCGACCCATTTCTCTCCAGTGAGGGCACGTGGCATGGGGGTGTCCTGGTGCCGTAAGGCAGCGGTGAGCCACTGGCAGAGCTCCAGGAAAGTCTGCCAGCTCATTCGGAAGTTCCGGAGCCAGCGGTCGCTGTCCCACTCACTGAGCACCAGCCGCTCCCACCAGTCCATGCTCGTGGGGTATCTCCACAGCCGGCAGAGTGTGCGGGGGGGGGGGGCTGGGAGGGCAGCAAGGTCTGGGGCTGCTTCCTCATCCCCCGAGGACAGCTCATCTTCTTCAAATAAAAGATAGTCAGCTGCCTCCTGCATGGCACTGAGCAGGGCAGCCACTGTTCCTCCAGGGGCGGGTGTGTGGGCCTCTGGCTGCTGCTGCTGCTGGGGGTGCATGGTGCTTCACGGGGTGCGCGTGCCTGTGGCTCTGCAGACCACGTGCTGTGCAGGTTGAGTGTGTCTGGGAGGGGCCCTTTAAGGGAGCGGCTTGCTGTTGCCCCGGAAGTGCTAGTCCGCCCTGTGACCCTGTCTGCAGCTGTTCCTGGCACCCTTATTTCGATTTGGGCAACTTTGGTGTGTAGATGCTCCCCTGCAGTGCCTATTTCGATGTAGTGCTGTCCAACGTCGGCAGCACCAGCCCTGGTGAATGTGTGGACACTATTCATCGAAATAGCTTATTTCGATTTCACTACATGCTATTTCGATGTAGCATCGCAGTGTAGATGTAGCTTGTGTGTCATTATTTCAACTCATAGTGGATTTTCGGTATTCTATGCCAGCTTATGTTACACTCAAAACAGATCTGCTGCAACGCACTAAAGGATTATCAACCTGATCGAAAGTCTGCTGATGTCAATCGAGTCTTTATACTGATTTTAATGGTGTTTGGATCAGGCCCATATAAAGATTATTCTGCAAAAAGGATGATTGCTTCCTGCACACTTCATTAGGCACTGAGGGCACTCAACCCTTCTCAGGAGTAAGCCCAAACTAACTTCACCGGCCTCTAAAACATGCCAGAGTGACTAAATTTAGCATTCACAAAAAGGTCCTGTGTTGAATGGTGGAGCCCACTGAAACAAAAGACAAGCCACATATCCCAAACTCTCTTAAATATGTCTGCACATCTGTCATGGGGGTTGATGAAAAATTCTGGAACATAGACTTGGAGCTGGAATGCAGGAAGTGGTCCAGAATCTCAGAGAAGGGTCTGTAATCTGGTACCCTGCAGGTAGGTGTGCCCACTAAAATGGAAGGCTTTGAGGACTGACAACTCTTTAAACCTGAGCCCTATATTTAGGCCAGCTCTGGTAATACAGTATAGTCAATTGCAACCTTCTCCAATAAGTCCTTACATATGTGTTTCAAATTACACCTGGAGAGAAAATCACTAGGAGAAATAGGTTTCTCTGTTCATGCCTATTCATGCATGTTGTGCTGCAAATTATGTCCCCAATTTTTTTTGTCTTCTGGATGGTTCATAGTGAGGTCTAGAAAGCAACTACCCCAACAGGTCAGAAAGGAAGTAATTGAAGATAGCTACTAATTTGTTCTTGTGTTCTAGATATCCCAAAACAATATCCTTACCCTAGGAACATAAAACAAAGACTGCACAAGTGGACTATTTGATTTTAGGATATTATATATGCTCTCAGATTAGATGTAGAACTCCACAGAAATAGAATTTACATTGATGGAAACATTCAAGAATGGTAATCTCTTTTTAATATTGCTAAGCAATAATTTCCAATGAATTAAACAAAAAATATAAAATATGTCTGTTTTTCAGCCGAATCAAATGAATTCTGATTCTCCATCTCTAAATTTATTAAGGCACTTTCCACAATATCATGAAAAATGTTAACAGAATTTGTTATCCAATTTCTGAGATTACAAGAAAATCTCATGCAGGAACGCTGTCTTACATAGCAGTGGTGTACAACACATTGGTTGCGATCCCCTTGGGGGTTGCAGATGTCTTCCTGGGGGTCACAAATCTGGACCCGGATGCGGCTCTTTAAAGAGCCGCTTGCAGCTCTGAGCACTGCCACCACTCACTCCACTTGCAGCTCTGGAGGCTGCTGTCACTTAAACAAAGCCTGCAGTTAAAATGGAATTTAAGTTTTTTTTGTTTTTTTTTTTTTTAAAGCAGCGGCAGCCTCCACTGCAGCAAGCAACGTCAGCAATGGCAGAGAGCCCTGGAAGAGGAAGCCGGCAGGGCAAGGAGGAGAGCTGTGTGGAGAGGCAGCCAAGCCTGCCCTGTCGGAGCTGCGCGAATGAGGCAGCAGGGGGAGCAGCAGGCTGAGGCAGCAGCAGCACACAGAGCTCAACTTTTCAGTCCGGTAAATCCTGGAGATGGGGGAGTCAGGTCTGGCGCTGATTGAGAATAAAGCCTGGGGATGGGAGGATAGTGGGCTTGGACCTGATAGGAGTTAAGCCTAGGGGGTGGAGGAAGGTGTGAGGCTAATGGAGGGTAAAGCCTGCGGCGGGGGGGAAGTGTTCATGAAATCAGGGGGTGAAAGTTTGGGGATAGGAGGGTGGACTTAGGGACTGAAGTGGGTAAAGCCTGGAGATTAGGGTAACAACTTTCCAACTGGTACAAATCATCATGTGAGCACCGTTCTTAAAACAGGAGTGACAAATATATGGTTTGATATTATTTATTAAGGACCATTTCATATTCACATAAATTGCGGCTCTATTGGTTTTGTAACTAAATTTGAAAAAATAGCACTTCCTGTTTCATGGATGGTGACACAAGTATAATACACTATGGGAGTTGTAGCTGAAAAAAGGTTGAGCATCACTGTTACATAGGGTTTTAGTTTTTAAAATTGTAGGTGAACGCTAACATTCAAATAAACCAATTCATGTTCTAAATAAAAAAAGTTCCAAAATGTCTGCCACAAGTATTAGAACTAGTGTCTGCATTCTTCTGTTCTGAGCTGGACACTATCTTCTGCTATACGTAAATCTTCTTCCAGTATTGGTTTTGTTATGGTAATTTAAAATTTAATACTGAAAGCCAGTATTATACAAAAGGGGGGAAAAAAAAGAAAAAAGAAGCTGGATACTTACAGCTATTTCAGAACAGATATTACAAACAAAACTATTTTCTTCCATCAATTCCCTATTTGAGAATACAGGCATTCAATGAAAATTAGCAATACCTTAGGATAGCAATTTCCACATTTGCTTGCGACTAGAGTAATAAAATTCAACAGCTCATTCAGAGCAGAATTTCATATTCCAATTTTACATACATTTTGATTGATTTTGCAACTAATATTTTTCTGTATGTATACCTTTTGGCACAATAGCAAAAAGTGTCATACATACAGAAAGTAACAGCTGACATTGTTTTCAGAGAAATATGTATGGTCAAAAAGGGCTCTCATCTACAGAAATAGTCCCACATTCAAGTTTGGGACAAGACGCAGATAAACTTTGTTTTGAGTACTTCTGTACTTCATTGAAAATATTTTGCATATCTGTAATTGCAACACAGAACTTATTTAAGGATAAAGAAAAGGAATCTCTTTGGCTACGTCTACATGAGAGGCTTTTTCCAGCAAAGCTGGGCTTTTGTTGGAAAAACCCACAGAGTGTCTACATGGTGGCAGGGCCAGGGCAGAGAGCCTCCTCAGAGGGAGCCCAAACAAGCAGAAGAGCCTGCGGAGCACCAGCCAGGCAATCACAGGCAGCTGGGCAGGAGAAGGCTCAGCCTAGTTGGGGCCAACTGAGTCCATGACTCGTCTTTAAAAGGGGCCTTCACAGTGGGAAGGGTGGAGAGAGAGAGAGAGAGAGAAAGAGAGATCAGGTTTGAGACGAGAGGATCAGGAATACCAGAAACCACAAGGGGAGAGCGAGGAGCTTCAGCAGATCAAGAGGGAGGGTCTTGCTACTGCTGCTGCCTGGAGAAGGTAGTAGGGGGAATTGTCTGGGGAAGTGGGCCAGGGAGAAGAGCTGCTGTGGCAAGGGCTAAGGGAGTCAGCCCTTCCCACTAGCAGCTGCGTAGGGTCCCTGGGCCAGAACCCAGCAAAAGGAGGTGGGGGCCATGTTCCCCTCCCCAGACCACCCCTAACCCCCATGAGGGCAACTGGGCGCTTAAGTGAGACCAGTGGACTACATAGAGGACAGAAGCCCAGGAACAAAACTGACACTGTCGACAGTGTCAACAAAACTCGGCACATCTGCCAGCAGCGTTATACCTTCTATCTGCTTTCATGTGTAGACAAAATCTGTCAACAGAAGTTTTGCTGGGAAATCCCTTCAGGCAGTGACTTCTGTCAACATGGGCTTCTCATGCAGACATAGCCTTTGTCTTTACTGGTTCAACTATAGCTGGAAAGATAGATGGTGTGGTGGTATTGCGATGGTGTTTTATTAACTCTCTCTTTTAAGGAAGTCTGTATGTAAATTCTACCAAAAAATTATGGGCTTCCATAATCTTCAGGTAATTCATTTTCTGTTCTCCCATTTAAAACATAAGTAAAATCATACAATCATACAACATCACAAATCATCCTGCTCACTTCAGCTACAGGCTTTTAAAGTTACAATGTATGCTCAGGGGCTGGAGGGGAAATTGAGGGTGGAGAAGGCGGGAGGAGAATGAGACTGTCTCAAACCACAGAGAATACACAGCAGCCTGGCCACTGCTACAGATTTTCAGATGGGGAAGCAGACTCCCTTCCACATCCTCATAAGTCGGCCCTGAGATATGTAACATCTCTTTGCCTGACCCTACAGCCCCCAGTACTGTATTGCTTACAGATGTGAAGAAACATAGGTAAGCCCACACACACTGCTCTGGGGAATGAGCAGGTACCAGAGGCCTCTCTGGCTCAAAAGTCAGGGGGCTCCACAGGTTAGTTCTACCCCTCTGCTTTCAAAAGCCACTCCCTAGTATTGTGCCTGACATGTATCTCAGAATAATGTATTTACCAGCGTGCATATCTGTGTGTGCACATGCATGCAAATGACCACACACGGACTTTGTTGTCTGCACAGCCCAGAGCCCTGTTTCTCAATAAACTTCAACTCTGTCTTCCTCCAGCCAAGTCTTCTTTTCCCTTCTCTTCTCTCTGCCTCTTCTTTCCTGGCCATTCTCTAGGTTACCTCTGCTTATGGTTGTGTTCCTGAAGGCACTCCTCTATGGTTTGTTTCTCCCACCATCTCTTGAGCCCAATAAGGCATGTCTGTCCCCTGCTCAGCAATACATTCCACATTCAATGTTGAGAGGTCACAACCACTCTTCTCCCCAGTGGTTGTAACCACTTCCTTAAAGCACAGGCAGAGACATTTGTTTACTCTCCAAGAACCCTTTTACCATCAGCATAATCTTCCACTGTGCTTGTTAGAAGAAATCGATGGAAGAGGAGTTCAAATATGCCAGGATCAAGTTTCTCATAAGAAAAGTGAAAATAAAAGTAGCCTCGAGGATGTATTAGCTAAGGGCTGGCTTCGCAATGCCACACAAAGCATATGGCAGTTGGGCAAATTAAAGGTTGAAGCAGTAGCAAGCCAAGTCACACAGAAGAAGTCAGATTGGTATGCTCCACCCAGAGAATTACATTGCTAACCTAGAATCCAAGCACTGCAATCTGTATATACTAAGGATATAACACCATTTACCTCAGATGCCAGAAAGTTATAGAAAGGACAAGAAAAGGAGTAGAATTCACCACAATCAATCAATCAATATGAAAATGCTGTACTCCCAGTTTAGAGTTAGTAATTTTCTTTGAAATTGTGCTATTATTTTTAAAAGTGCATGTTGTGTTCCAAAAAAATAACTTTAGAAAGTCTCTGTGTGACAGTACAGAAACTGCCAGTAGCAGGTGGCTGAAAAACAAAGGTGGTTGTTTTCAAGTACAGCACTACTGCTTTCATTGCCTTCATCAAAATCTGTGATATGACTGAACACTCACTAACAGAAAAACTAACCACTGGAGCAACAAGTTTCACAGCCATTCACTCATCAGAATCATCTTGTATTTCTTGCTCTGCTTGCCCTCTCACCCCACCGTACTGCCACTGGAGAAGGAACGAGTTTCCCACTAGCCTCTGGTGAGCTGTAGTTTCCAATCTTTTAATCCAGAAGTAATGCTACAGAAACCTGAGGGTGTACACATATCTATTATGTGCTACTTTTGCAATGTAGAGGTTTTCTGGCGAAGACATCATCTTTCTAAATTGCCTCTTCCTGGCTCTGCCAATATTCCTTCTAATTTTTTCCATCCATGTACAGGATAAATTTTGTTATGTACACTGAGGCATGTGCATCTGTGCACCACCTACAAAAATGGATGTTTTCATCTCTGTGCATGGTGGGTGCTCTGCTACTTAGGTGAGCAACATTTGTGTGTTTTCTGTGTGGCCACCCACACACACAGTTTATACGGAACACAGGCTCCTGCCTTCCCCCTCCCCAAGTGCTCTGCCCTTGACGCTCCCCGACTCCTGCAGCACCTCCTGCATGCCACAGAACAGCTTATCCATGGCAGGAGGGAGGTCCTGGGAGGGAGAGGAAGGAGCTGAGTGGCTGGGAATGCCCGTGGGTGCTCACCATCCACTATGTTCCCCCTTCCTGCCACCATGGGCATCCCACACAGGGTCAGAGCTTGTATTTCCTGGCATAAAATAGTTCAAAGTTGTAATAACAATTTTCAGTTCTGGCTCCTGCTAGTGAAAAAGGCACATCTCTGAAGTGGCTAGATCAACTTTTGTGCTGTCTAAGGGCTCACAGACTAAGGTAGCCAGGTTATCATTTGAAGAAACTTAGCAATGGTTGGGAGACATATTCAAATGCTACTTGGACATCAACAGCATATTGTACAGCATCAATAGATGAAACTGCTCCCATACTTTTTGTGAATAAATATATACTCCTAACAAGAACAAGAACATCAAACTAATTAGAGTTGCAATAACGTTCAACAGAGACAAGCATCAGAGAGGTAGGTTTGTTAGTCTGTAGCTTCAAGAACCAGAAGCCACCTTGTGGCACCTTATAGACTAAAATAAGTGTTAGTCTATAAGGTGCCACAAGACTTCTTGTTATTCAATAGAGAGACAATGAGGAGGATGGACATGAACTACTCAAAGAATAAACAGAATTTGTAAATGTAAATCTGTCTACTCAAGTCCTCTAAAAATTACAGGCAGCTGGAAGCACAGCCCAGTAAATATGTTCAGATCCTTAAAGGTGACAAGAACAGCGTCACATTGTTTGTCAGTGACTTCTCTAGCTGACTCAAGAATATCACTGATAGGACCTGGAGGAAGCAACAAGCAGCCCTTTTCTGCAAAGGGTTGGGTTTGCTTCAGAGGTAAAAATAAAAATAGAAGAACTCTGGTGCTTCCAGAAGTGCCTGGAAAATCCCCAAAAGCCAAATAGCTGGTCACAGGCATGAAAGTGTACAAATACATCAGTGGCTTTGTGGTTTATTTTTATGGTAAAGTATATTACCGAGACCATCTCTAATAGTCTTTACAGCAGCACTGTCTTCACTTGCTTGTGAATAGGTCAAATGGAACAGCCATTCTCTCTCCATGAAAAAATTGGCATGTTTTCTCCCTCTTTTTCAGTTGAAGGGCCAGATAGACAGGCAGATAGACAGGCCAGATAGACAGGCAGAACTTCAGAGTCTCAATGCGTGGATGAGACGATGGTGTAGGGAAGAGGGGTTTAGATTTATTAGGAACTGGGGACACTTTTGGGGTAGGGGGAGCCTATACAGGAAGGATGGGCTCCACCTAAATCAAGGTGGATCCAGACTGCTGGCATTAAACATTAAAAAGGACATAGAGCAGTTTTTAAACTAAGAGGTGGGGGAAAGCCGATTGGTGCGGGGGAGCACCTGGATCGGACGGAGACTTCTCTTACACGAGGCTCCATAGACAGGGATTCCCTAGAAGTTAGTCAGATAGGGAACGTGGGAAATAATATATGGGCAAGATCAGATGTGAAACAATCGTGCATAAAAAAATCCACCACGTCTGTGAAAGGCGGACATATAAATAGTGGTAGTTTTCTAACATGCTTTTACACTAATGCTAGGAGTCTGTCTAATAAGATGGGTGAACTGGAGTACCTCATATCAAAGGAGGAAGTTGACATAATAGGCATCTCAGAAACATGGTGGAATGAGGACAATCAGTGGGACACTATCATACCGGGATATAAATTATATCGGAAAGACAGAACAGGTCGTGCGGGTGGCGGAGTGGTACTATATGTGAAGGATAATATAGAATCAAATGAAGTAAAAATCCTAAAGGAATCAAAATGTTCCATAGAATCATTATGGATAACAATTCATTCCTCTAATATGAATATGGCATTAGGAATATATTACCGACCACCTAACCAGGACAGTGATAGTGATGCTGAAATGTTAAGGGAGATTAGAGAGGCTATCAAAATAAAAAACACAGTAATAATAGGAGATTTCAATTATCCCCATATTGATTGGGTGCATGTCACCTCAGGACGGGATTCAGAGATTAAATTTCTTGATGCCTTAAATGACTGCTTCTTGGAGCAGCTAGTACAGGAACCCACAAGGGGAGAGTCGATTCTCGATCTAGTCTTGACTGGAACGCAGGATCTGGTCCAAGAGGTAACTGTTACTGGACCGCTTGGAAATAGTGACCACAATATAATAACTTTTAATATTCCTGTGTTGGGAAGAACACCGCAGCGGTCAAACACTCTGGCATTTAATTTCAAAAAGGGGAATTACACTAAAATGAGGAAGCTAGTTAAACAGAAACTAAAAGGTAGAGTAATTAAACTAAAATCCCTGGAAGCTGCATGGAAACTGTTTAAAGACACCATACTAGAGGCCCAACTTAAATGTATACCCCAAATAAAAAAACACAGTAAGAGACCTAACAAAGAACCACCATGGCTAAACAGCCATGTTAAAAAGGCAGTGAGAGAGAAAAGGGCAGCTTTTAAAAAGTGGAAGTCAAATCCTAGTGAGGAAAATAGAAAGGAACATAAACACTCCCAAATTAACTGTCATAATGTAGTAAGAAAAGCCAAAAAAGAGTTTGAGGAACAGCTAGCCAAAAATTCAAAAAACAATAGTAAAATGTTTTTTAAATACATTAGAAGCAGGAAGCCTGCTAAAAAAGCAGTGGGGCCCTTGGATGATAAAGATATAAAAGGAGCGATCAAGGAAGACAGTGCCATTGCGGAGCGATTAAATGATTTCTTTGCTTCAGTCTTCACGGCTGAAGATGATACAGAGGTTCCTAAATCTGAGCCAGCCTTTTTAGGCGACAAATCTGAGGAACTCACTCAGATTGAAGTGACATTAGAGGAGGTTTTGGAATTAATTGATAAGCTGAATAGTAACAAGTCTCCAGGACCAGATGGCATTCACCCAAGGGTTCTGAAAGAACTCAAATGTGAAATTGCGGAGTTATTAACAGTGGTTTGTAACCTATCCTTTAAATCCACTTTGGTACCAAATGACTGGAAGACAGCCAATATAACACCAATATTTAAAAAAGGCTCTAGAGGAGATCCTGGCAATTATAGACCGATAAGTTTAACATCAGTACCAGGTAAATTAGTAGAAACACTAGTAAAGAGTAAAATTGCAAGGCACATAGAAGAGCACGAACTGTTGGGCAAAAGTCAGCATGGTTTCTGCAGAGGGAAGTCGTGTCTGTCTAATCTATTAGAATTCTTTGAAGGGGTTAATAAACATGCGGACAAGGGGCACCCAGTGGACATAATATACCTAGATTTCCAGAAAGCCTTTGACACGGTCCCACACCAAAGGCTTTTATGTAAATTAGGTGGTCATGGGATAGGAGGAAAGGTCCTTTCATGGATCGGGAATTGGTTAAAAGACAGAAAACAAAGGGTTGGAATAAATGGTAAATTTTCACAATGGAGGGGGGTAACTAGTGGTGTTCCCCAGGGCTCAGTCCTGGGACCGATCCTGTTCAACTTGTTCATCAATGATCTAGAAAATGAGGTAAGCAGTGAGGTGGCAAAGTTTGCAGATGACACCAAGTTGTTCAGGACAGTCAAAAGCAAAAGGGATTGTGAAGAACTACAAAAAGATCTCAGCAAACTGAGTGATTGGGCAGCAAAATGGCAAATGAAATTTAATGTGGGTAAGTGTAAGGTAATGCATGTTGGAAAAAATAACCCAAATTACACGTACTACATGATGGGGTCAAATTTAGCTACGACAGATCAGGAAAGGGATCTTGGAGTTATAGTGGATAGTTCTCTGAAGACATCCACGCAGTGTGCAGCGGCAGTTAGTAAGGCAAATAGGATGTTAGGAATTATTAAAAAAGGGATCGATAATAAGACAAAAGATATCATACTTCCCCTATATAAAACTATGGTACGCCCACATCTCGAGTACTGCGTGCAGATGTGGTCTCCTCACCTCAAAAAAGATATATTGGCATTAGAAAAGGTTCAGAAAAGGGCGACTAAGATGATTAGGGGCTTGGAAAGGGTCCCATATGGGGAGAGGCTAGAGAGACTGGGACTTTTCAGTTTGGAAAAGAGGCGATTGAGGGGCGATATGATAGAGGTATATAAAATCATGAATGGTGTGGAGAAAGTGAATATAGAAAAATTATTTACCTTTTCCCATAATACAAGAACTAGGGGACACCAAATGAAATTGATGGGTAGTAGGTTCAAAACTAATAAAAGGAAATTTTTCTTCACACAGCGCACAGTCAACCTGTGGAACTCCTTGCCCGAGGAGGCTGTGAAGGCCAGGACTCTATTAGGGTTTAAAAAAGAGCTTGATAAATTTTTGCAGGTCAGGTCCATAAATGGCTATTAGCCAGGGATAAAGTATGGTGCCCTAGCCTTCATAACAAGGGCAGGAGATGGATGGCAGGAGATAAATCACTTGTCTTCTGTTCTCCTTCTCTGGGGCACCTGGCATTGGCCACCGTCGGCAGATGGGATGCTGGGCTTGATGGACCTTTGGTCTGACCCAGTATGGCCATTCTTATGTTCTTATGTTCTTATGAAGGACATAGTGCTGGGGTTGCTGATGGAAACAGACAGGAAACGTATTTTCCATTCACGGAATAGCTGGGACTCTTATTTTGAAGTACTTTGGGGGCAAGGAGGAAAACGAGATGGTTGCTCAACTTGTGCAGTGACATGTTTTCTGAGATGACCATCCTGGTGGGTGCTCCACTCTAGGCGTTGGTGCATCCCACACCATTGATCGGAGATATTCGGTAGCAGTGCCTCATCGGGATGCACACATACAGTTAATGCCCCATGACAGTAACAAAATCTGTTTGGCATGCATGCATCCCAACCTCCTCTGTTCCTTCTCTACTGCAGTCTCATTAAACTGGAGCTCCAAAGTAGAGAGGAAAAGGGTGGTTAGTGGAGCACCCAAAGGGACAAGCACTTAGGAAAACCTTAGTTACTACACAAGATGAGTAATCTTTTCTTCTTGGAATGATAGCCCTGTGGATGTTCTACTCCACGACTGTAAAATAGTGTCCCTGTGGGTGAGGGAACAATGGAGTTAGGTCACTGTTAGACACAGACAGCACTGTGTGGTCTACTAGTGTCTCTGCTCTGGCATTTTGGATAATGGCATAATGTTTGGCACCCATTCAGCGTGATACGCTGGTTGCAGCTTTATACTTATCAATAAGAGGTAACTTGTGGGAAAATGCTGGAAGTAAACACAATGAGAGCAAGAGTGAGTACAGATGCTCTCAGATACTTCGAGGTCCTGGGTTATATAAACAGGACCTAATACAGCCTCAAATCTACTTGGATAGTGGCTGTTTGGATATGGCTGCATCCTTGCATTGGTCAGCAGTTGACAAGTTTGGGGGATATGTGGAATGGTTTCCACCTGTCCAAACAAAAGGCAATTCCTCATCTGACAGTGAAAGTGTCACCTCCTCTGAGGTTCTGAAATAAAATGTAGGGAGATGTATAAGCTCATTATGGTAGAAAGTGGATGCCATCTTTGGGAGAAATTGAAGATGGAGTCACGTGATGATTTTGTCTTTGAAGCATTTAGGGGGCCAACCATCCTCACACTAATGTACTGATTTCTCCTATCCTTCATGTTGATGTGATAGCCACAAGGAATGCGACCTTCATTGACATGTGGAGGAGGGAACAGATGTTCAGAAATTTAAGTGGGTTCTCATGAGGCCTCGCAGATTATGCTCAAAGTCCACATGGGTGGGGAGTGTTGTACTTCTAGGTAGAGATTTTGGAGTCCTGTAAGGAAACGTGTCATGGCAGAGTGTGTGAAAGTAGAGAAGCTGTCCACTTTATCATGGAAGTATTGATTTCTGAAAGTGAACTTTGATGGAATTACATGAGAGGCCATCATTCTTTGGATCTAAAATATAGTCAAGGATGACAGAAGGGTATACTGCAGGGTAGAAGTGTTTTCTGTAAGCACCCCAGGGAGAATTGTTTCCATTTGTGTAGATAAGTCTTCCAGGTGGAGTCTTGTCTGATGTGTAATGATTCATACTTGACTTGCTCCAAACAGGTCAGCTTGTGTACCTGGAACCATGGAGGAGCCCCACTTTCAGATGGAGATTATCCAAATAAAGATGAAAGATTTTACAAACATTCTGGAGAGGAGATCTGGTCTCATGAGGGGAGTTATGGAAGGGTGGTTCAGTATGCACAACAGGTAAGGGTACCACATTTCTCTGGACCATGCTGGGGCGATTAGTATACCCCTAGCACTCTCGTCTCTGATCCCCTGGATGGCTCTGTATATAAGAGGAATCAGTGGAAAAGCACATATGAGTGTCTTATTCCAGGGAATTAGTAATGCACCTCCTAGAAATGCAGTAGATTCCTGCCCTGGAGCAAAACAGGTGGCGTTTGTGGTTCCTTGGAATTGCAAGTAAGTCTACGGATGGGGAGCACCATATTGTATTAAGTAGTGGTAGGTGCCAGTGGGATGGTGTGGCCGTCGATGCCAAGTTCATTGGAGGTGGTCATTGGCAGCATTGGTGCAAAGATGACAACATGTGAAGGAGCATGTGAAGTCCTCAACTCTTTATTTGTATGTTCTGATCACAGTGCCAGATATACTGGGACAATCCTAGGTGCTGACTCAAGAGTGGTGGTGAACTCACTGGGAACCATTTCTTTTTATTCAGGTCCCTGTGAGAAGAGATCCTCTTCTCATTAGAAGGTGGAGCTGTGCACTTGTTCAGTTCTAAGCACAATGGAGAGCAATAGGGAGAGGGTTTAGGCACACGGACCTTGGCACTGTTTTAGAGATTTCTGCATAAATCACTTTTAAGCACATGACCTGGTCCTAGCAGGCACTGCATATTTTGAAGCCGGGAGACCCTGGCATGTTTCAAGACCTTCTTGCAAGTTTGCTCCAAAAGGAGTGAAAACATGATGAGGAAATGAAAGAAAATATAGATATAAACAAACAGTAACAGCTAGAACTTATTTTCATAAAGGAAGGGTAACAGACTTGGATGTTTTTACATAACCTATTCTATTTCTGTCAACAGAGAGCAAGTGCTGCACTACTCTGGGATCCCTCTTCAGCCAAGGATGACTGAGAAGGAACTGAGGGGCTGTAGCCAGACAAAGTCTCCCCCTTACAAGCCAGCTTGCTCGTTGCCCGCCCCCCCCCCCCCGCACTGAGGAGCACACAGGGCACGGAAACGGCTGCTGACAGCACAGTCTCTGATGCCCTCATTGAGGCCCAGATATGCTAGCTTATCGTGACCCTGAGAAGCAGAAAGTGCAGCTAGAAGGCTAACAGGCCAGACTGTCAACATGAGGGGGGGGGACCCTCAGAAATCACCCCAGCTGGCATTGATCAATATGATGCACACACACACAATCACCCAGAAGGGGACGTGCCCCGCCTGCACAAAAGAATGTCCTGTACTCCTAAATTGTTTCTCTCGTCTTACAAGTGCAAACTAAGTAGAAATGCCCTTGTAACAAACTGGAGTCACAAAGACAGACCAGTATGATCTGGCACCATAGATAAGAAAGAGAATACATAACCCAAAAGGGGTATAAAAGATGGGTCCAGCAGAACTCTAACTTTGAGTGCATCTCCACCAACTACCTGCTGGTCGGGTCAGGTGATTGCCTCCCGAGGTCCACAGCTGGGGACGCCCAACCTCGTATTCGTCTTTCCGCGGAATTGAGTGACCGATCCGGCTTGGCTACGCTGGTATCGAGAGACGCAGAGAGGGTAAGATACACCCATGCTAGGTCTCTGACTTTTTTGTGCACAGCTAAAGAATTAGAGCTCTGTAACTAGATGTCATTGTGCCAAGATATCATTGTGTTAGATGGTAACAGATATCTTTGTATTGGATTGTAACGTAACTTGTTAACACCTGTACTTTGCTAGCATATAAGTAGTAAACAATAGCCTTTTGTAACCACACGCTTATAACTGTAGCTTAAATAAACTTGTAGCTAGTTCAGCTCTGAGCCCAACCATTTTGTTAACCCTTTTGTTACTGCAACACAGCCAGCACAACAAAAAGAACTTTAACCGTTTGGTTACTACAGCCTGGCCGTAGGCGAGAGTGCTAGGAGCTGCCTGCTCTAACAGTAAAATAACTGGGTTGCTTAGGACCCAGGGGAATCCGTCAGCCTGTCTTGGCTGCTTGCAGCGACAAGCTCTCTGCTCTTGTAGTTTTAAACTTGGATGATAACAAGGGCATAGTTGGTACCTCACCGCACATTACCCGGCCACCAGCTAACAGGGGCTCAGGATGCATGCATGCCAGATTTTGCCACAAAACTACCAAATGTGCATGTGTCCCCTAACCAGGTATAGCTACCAAAGATCTCCCATTGGTGGTGCAGGGACGCGTCATCGCCTAGAGTAAAAACATCCACTAGGATATCACTCAACGGAGAAGATATATTCTCTACACGCTATGAATAGGCAATAAGCAGCCTATGGGCTGAATATAGTTCACCAGGGTTCAGTCCAGTGAGTCATCAGATGCTTTATTTAACTATTCATCAGCCAGCATAGCCTCTCACAGCTCCCATTGGCCATGATTTGCTGTTCCCAGCCAATAAGAGCTGCAGGAAGCTGCAGCCCTGGCCCATGCCCGATTATTCTCAGTATTTCCTTTATACGCTCCCTAACACTGGAATGGTGGTCTTGGAAGAATCCCAGTTCAGGACAACTGTGGAGCTTGTTCCTAACCAGAGATTCATAAATGAACCAATTCCCCAAGCAGTCTTTTGTATAAAAATGCTTTCCTGCTGCAAAAGATTCTAGCAGTAGATGCTAAAAGTAGTGGGCAGGTAGAATGTTACCACAGAAGAGAATACTGTTCAGATGAAGTACAGCTGTTAAGCTTAACAGGTAACAGTACCTTAAGGTAATAATTGCCTTAACATTACTGAAAGTAATAGCTGATGAGAGGGAAGAGGCTTGTGAGTCATCTACTTCCTGATCTTATTTTCCAGTCTTTTTGTAATCTGTTTTCAAAAGGTGAGAGTAACAGATGGTTCTCATCTTCCAGCAAAATATGTCTATAATCTTTGTACCAAAACATATATTTACATCTGCAAAGCAGCAATTTATGCCAGCAAACCGGGCTTTTTCAGTTGGGTGCCATTTATTGGCAACAAATGATTTCCCCCCCGCCCCCAACAGGTGTATTTTGCAGGTGCAATTACTACACCTGCCATTGGTATGCCACAGGTTCCTTAGAGGGTCCAGTCCTGAAATTCTTACCCTGACCTTCCTGGAACGTCCCTGCTAGTAAAGTTTGCCACATATGACCCAGACATGCATACATTCCAAACTGAGGCAAGTACCAATCTGCATCTAAGCTTTCTGAACATTCAGGGGTGTTCAGACCCAAACTTAGCTACCAATTTTGTGAAACAAACACAAAACCTTATTTGCAAACGTATCACACGAGAATATACAGATTCCCGAGGATACAGATTGCCCTTAGCATGTTCAAAATGATTGTTCAAGTTTTCAGTTAAAAAAAACTTGCCTATGAAAACCAGACTTAATCTGCCTACAACTCCAGAACAGACAAGAATTCTGATCTTTCAGTCAAAAGGAGGGTTTTCACTTGTTCCCATCATGACTTTCGCCATTCAGATTACATAAGCAATGTAAGTGTCTCAGAAACAAAAGAATCTCAGCCTTCAAGATGTTAAATTATGTTTGATCCTTCACCTGAAAGCACAACAAACCATCACTGCAAAAATCTTCGGAACACGTCAACAAAGCTGCCAAGTTCTCTCTTAGCATCTTACTCATGCTGCCATCCTGTGACAAAAAATGGTAAATGCAAGAATAAAATCCCGTATCATAGCCCACATCTACTACTGAAAAGGTAACTATTAGACACAGATTTTCAGGTATTGGAGAAGTTAAAAGCCAAACGTTACATGTATTGTATCTTTTACACATCTTCAGATGGCTGTAGCAAGCCATTTTCAAGTGTCACACAGAATATTAGCTGGTGACGGATGAAACTCAAAAGTTGTGGAGTTTGGGTTAAGTTTAGACGTAGCTAAATATTTGTGGTTATCTGATTCATCTCGAACAACCCAAACTACGATTTAGTTGAGAAATGTCATGTGGCTTCTCCATGACATTTTCAGCACACTGCAGTCCCAATTCACAGCAGAATCATTATCAGACTGGCCTATCCCACAGTATGCTGTCATTTCCCATTCCATCCAGAAACTAGAAGGAAAAAGAATACCTAAACATTACAAAAATGTTATAAAAAATGTTCACCTGAAGTTTGGATACATCAATGGGGGAACTTCTGCAAAAAGTCTAAGGAGACAGAATTACGTCAAGGGTTTTTGGTTTAGTCTAATTAAAAACACAAACAACCTACCCCCCACACCAACCTCTTTTTTACCTTATAGCATTTACCTCACCATAAATTTGATAATCATGGGATGTTCAGATGCATCGTAAGACACTTCTGAAACTGTGCAAGTAGGACTGAGAACTAACGTTTTGATATCCACAATGCCATCTATCCTGATGTGTAACTATAATGCAATCACTGAAAGTTAACACCTTTTCATAGCAGTTTCCTCTTTCAGAAATTGCTCCGGCTGAGGTCTGCCACAGCTAAGACTCGTTAATTCCATGGCCCAGTGAAAGACATTGAATACTAGAACTGGAAGTGACCTTCAGAGGTCAAGTCCAGTCCCCAGCACTCATGGCAGGACTGAGCACCATCTATATCGTCCCTCACAGATGTTTGTCTAACCTGCTCTTAAATATCTCCAATGATGGAGATTCCACAGTGTCTCTAGGCAAGTTATTCCAGTGCTTAACTGTCCTGACAGAAGTTTTTTTCCTAATGTCCAAACTAATCCTCCCATTTCATGTTTCATTTCTGGATTTTAGTATGTTTCTCTTCTAAAAACTGTTTACCAAAGAAGATGATAATACATTATATTCTTACACACAGTATCTGAGCTTTCATAATAATGGCTTGGTGGTGTTCTATTTTAAGCAAATAGCTTCTACTGCAAGCAACACTCTCGTAAAAACAGTCACAGAGACGTAGCTGTGTTAGTCTCTCTTCATGAAACAAAAAAGCTGTCTTGTAGCACTTTAAAGGCTAACAAAATTTTATTAGGTGATGAGCTTTCAGGAAGAAAGGTGCTTTCGAAAGTAGTTCACTCGTAAGGAAACCCTATGTCTACATGGCTGTTTCGTCTTTCAAAATCCGCTTTTTCAGAATCAAAGATCCTGTGCGAGTATGCAAATAATATATTTAAATCCATGTCTCATTTGCACTTCCAATTGGCTGTATTTGCATGCCCCTTCCAAAAGGGCGGAGCAGTGTAGCCGCAGCTTAATTGTTTGCATAATCAGAAGAAAATGCCATTTCACGGACCCAGAATTTTTGCTTTTAATGTAATTTCCATACGTTGGCTCATTTTGCATCAAAACTTAATACACTGAAATTTTGAATCAGGTAACTAAAGAGGTGGCAAATAAAAATATTTACACATCAAGTTAATAAAAATGTTACTGATCTCAAGCTCTGACTGCGAGTCAGAAATTTTTATTTAAAGACAGAAAAATGACCTGAGCTGAATACACTTTCTTAAATGTGAGATAATCATCACCTTTTAGTGTTTGGAAAGGGAGTTACACGTGAGATATTTTATGTGGAAAGGCATTTTCCCCCTCAAGAAATTTGAAGAGGGGAAATAAGTTATGACACCAGAACTAAGGACCAAACAAAAACTTGGACTAGAGAGGACCCATTAAATCCTCTTGTCCTACTCTATTATTTTACTTGCAGTCTTCGTGTGAAAAATGTTTATTTAAAAGTCATTTTGAAGTACTAAGTTGTCTCTCAAGGCTTTTCTGTATTAGGTTCTTATATCACATTCATCATCACTGTAGTATGTGAGTGCATTAAGCAATGTGACTACCCATCTGTCACTCGTTTGTTCTCCCATCCTCTCCCTAGGGGGAGAAGCATGTGCAGCAGTGTGTTTTGCTTTCAGTTTATTTAAATAATAAATAATAATAATCAACAGGGAAAGAGAGAGGGTATGTCTACACAGCAAAGTTACTTCAGAATAGCTGTGCTAATGTCTACAAAACGCAAATCACTATTTTGAAATTATTTCGAAATAACAGCTGGCTTATTTTGAACTAGGTATCTCATTCCGTGAGGAGTAGTGCCTATTTAAACCTATATCAAAAGGGCTTTTTTGAAATAGGGGCACTTTAGACAAGGAAGAGAGCCTAGTTCAAAATAAGCCATAGCCTGTGTCTACACATACCTCCTCCTTTTGGAGGGGGCATGTGAATGGGCAGTTCGAAAGATACTAATAAGGCACTGACATGAATATGCAGCACCTCATTAGCATAATGGCAGCCATGTGCGATTCAAAAGTGCTGCTTTTGGAATTCATGCCACCCAGGTAGATAGGAGCCTTTCGAAAGGACCCCCAACTTCAAAAGCTTCTTCTTCCTAAAACCAAAAGGAGGGGACAAGTGTAGACACAGCTACAGTGTGTCCAATATCTCTATTTCAAAATAGGCTTTTTGTGGGTAGATGCTCTATTTCAAAATAGCTAAGTGGGATTTCAAAACATTTTTTGTGTAGCTTATTTTGAAATAATGCTGCTATTTTGGAATAGCTATTCCCAAATAGCTTATTTTGAAATAATAAGGCTGCTGTGTAGACATACCCAGAGAGTATGTACATGCATTCGAGAAAACAAGATCAAATAAATACTCCTTTCACTAAGAGTGGGAAGCTGGTGAGTTTTGCGGTGGTCCACAGTTCTTCTTGGGCTGGTCACTGAGAAAGCTCTATTTCCTGCCAGTCAAACTTTATCCTTATTCTAAAAAGTTAGATTAGGTTTAAGAAAAAAAAATATGTTACAGGTAAATTGTTATAGTGAGCCCTGATATCCAGCTTCAGCTGCTCCTTGGATTATTTAATTTGTGTTATGTTCCATAACAGCATATCATAAACACTTGCCTAACAATGCAGTGCAATTCTTTCCCAAGTTCTAGAAAGATAAACTCTTCTTGTCCAGATGGACAATGCCTGCATTACATCCTAAGTAAGGTTTTCATTCAAGCTCTGTAGTATTTGTTTAATTTATAAAAGGAATATGCAGAAAAAAAACACACAGTGTGAACATCTCCCTCACAGTTTCTGCTAATTTCTAATAAATATGGCTATGCAGTTTATAAAAATAAATAAGCCACAAATGTGTACCATTGACATCTTCTAAAATTGAAGTATTAGAAAAATCCAACTGCTGTGTCAATCTGTTTCCCAATGTTATAAAGTGAAAAATATAACCAAAGTAATCATTTATCAGGATGGAACCTGTGTTGGTGATTGTTACAGCTCAGGTCAGAGGTGCAGCATGAGCTGTGGGCCTCAGGCAGATGGGGTAGGATTTGGGAGCTCCCGTGGTTATTTCAAGGGCCCAGGATGCTGGCTGCTGCCCTACATCTGCAGCCGTGGTGGCTGGAGCCCGGGGCCCTTTTAAATTGTGAGGCCCTGGGGCAGTTGCCCACTATACCTCATCCCTATTGGTAAACTGGACAGAAATACAGCACAAGTTATGGCTGCCACTAACACCTGTTCAGAGGTTTTAAAGAACTCTGACAAACTCCATTTTAGCATTTAAACTTTAGATGTCTGGACAGATTATAATTTCACTCACATGTAACTCCCTAACTCAGCTCTTTAAAAAACACACACTAAAATGTGTAACACTCTTCAGACTTAATATCGTATGTGATAAACTAAACTTGTGACTCAGGAAATATATGCATGAATGAAAGGATGTAGTCCTGACTTTTAGGTGACCGTAAATTATTCAGGGTAGGAGAATGCTGCAGCATGGCATTCATTCAGGGTCCACAAATTTGAGCCAGCTGTTATTCTCTGTTCATGAGCTTTCATAGATTTTTTTTCCCCCCCCTTCTCATGAGCATTTAGGAAACAGCTGAATTCATCACAAAAACAAGTGTTTAAGTGTAATTATGGGGTATTTTCCTTTAGACACCCCGATCAAGGAACAGAAACAATATATTTTCAGCAGCCATTTTACTGCTGAAAAAAAATGGCCAACCAACGAAGGATTAGCTGAATTTAACTTTCTGTGAACATCCTGAAGGCTGAAATTCTTCCACAAAATATTTGCAGACATTCAAATAAAGATATTAAGAAGCTAAATTTTTCAGAGATCATTTTCACATGGCAAAAACACTGCAATAATCAGATACTCTGGTTCAGCCTCAGGCCCTTTCACTCACCATGTTTACCTCTCAACTGTTTCAGTGTCTTGCACAAGAATCTAAGAAACAGTTGCATATAAAGAGAAGAACATTCTCTTGCTATTTAGTCTTATCTGTTTGCACACTTTTGCAAAGATAATGTATGGATTTCCCTCAGAAACACAACCATCTAGATAAAGGACAACTTATACCTTCATTTGAAGTCAGCAAGGTTTTTTGGTGGCTTTTACATGCTTGTGGCATAAATTTCAACAAGGTTTTAATACCTGCTCTGGGTAGGAAGTTTATTGTGCCTGTCAGTTGATATTCTTTGCTCTTGAATTTGTCAGTCCCAAGGTTGGGTTTTTGGATCCATTTATAACACAACTGCTCTCTCTCTTGGTTGTCTGGATTGCACTGGTTCAGTACTGTTCTCTCTTCATTTCTCCTAATACCTTCACCAGAATCAGACCATCTCTCTCATGTGTCCTAGCCTATATAATGCCACCATTCTAGGTGCCATATTAGTTTGCACTGTCTCCTGCCCCGACATTGACTTGCTTCCCCAAAATACTAATTCACCATTTACTCTACAGGCTTTCAGTCAAACAAAGCCTCTCCAGCTGCTTCAGTATAGATTTTCCACAAGAGAAATGGTGCTCTCAGCAGGAGTTACCAGGTCTCATGAACAAGTTGGTTTCCTGGACTACAAAAACTCCTTTCAATTTGCATGTTGAAACACATGTGCTCTTTTTCTGCCTCTCAGTTCATGTCTTTACTATGCCTGTGTTGCATCCCACTCGTTTCACCTAGTTTTTTTATTTTATTCTTTTTATTACATGCTGTGTTTAAGTAACTTCCGTATTGTACAATTAAGATTTGTGGGTTGGCCTTCTCAGTTCGCACGCTCTCTTCAATTTAATAGCTTCTATCTAGGCTTAAATATACTGCCACAAGGAAGAAACATCCAGTTTGATCTCCTAAAGCAAAGGAATACAACTATATGCTAATTACGTCTCCAGTGTGCTACTTGAAAGCACTTTTTACAGTGGCATCCAAAGATATTTTCAAACTTTAATCAGGATCTTACACTGGGAATGTTCTCCCCTACTGATCCTGATTAAGCTTTTAATATTGGACCACTGAATAAATTGCTAGATTTCATGTCAGACCACTTAAAATGGTTTAATTAGTGGCTAGTTTTCTTAAAGAGACAGTCTACATTCTATGTGAACTCAAGTCTAGCTCATAGTAGCTCATTCTGCTCAGGTTTGCAATAGGCGATACCTTTTATAGCCACCAGCCACCAAAGATGAAAAGCAAGACTAGTCAAACTTCAGATGCACCATTCTTGAAGCCAAATGACTATCATTTTATGAGTGTTGTGGGAAAATCTATGACTGCTGTTTGTACAAGATGCTATCATATTCCATTAAAACACATTTCCACCGATAATGGAAAATAGGGGGAGGCTATGATAAAAGCTTTATGTTAAGATTTGAAACCATGGGCTATCTGCACCCAAGAGATTTATTATCTCCTGCACATATTTTGTTTTTTACAGCATTTCCAGCCTTTGCTTCAACAAACACAATACAAGAGATATGTTATAAATGGCATTGTAATGAAAAAGCCTGACTACACACTTCATATTTCAAACTTCCATCAAGCTTTACAAATTACAGTACAATTTTAAAATAAAAGCATAGGTCAGTTATGGCATCTCCCTGACTACTACAATTACTTAACCCTTGTACTCCAGCACCTCCTTGAACTCTGAGCAAAAGATAGGACAGAAAAATACACATTAATACTCCAGAGGATTTCACTTTCCAAGTATATTTATAAAAAACTGGTAAAATAATAAACTTCGGTGCTTGCAGCTCTACAGAAGCTGTATAGTAACCTACACCCCATCCTCACCCCCTCCACATTTCACCACAGAATTGTGCTCTACCATCTCAACTTTCACATTAAGAATAACCAGAGTCCAAAACATTCAAAGCTACATGCTTAGGCATCTCATTTTCTATGTGTGTGAAATTCAGAGAAGCTCAGCTATTGAGAAATTCAGGCCACTTATTCAGATATATATGTATGGATTGTAGGCACTCACCTTTGAAAGTTTTGGACTGTTGCATGCATTCGTGGTTGTACAATAATATTGAGAATGTCAATCAGGTGTAAACTGATGCAATGTTTGCATTTGGAGACTGCAGAATGCGTGAAGTACGAGCTCTGAGAACTACCAACTTGCCCATTCACCGCACCTGGTTGTTTACTCTGAAACCTAAAGACAAAATAAAACGCTGACATTTACGGATGTATTCTGGATTTCTCACCACCACTCATACCTCAATAGGCACCAAATGGACCTCCAGCTTTACTACAATATTTCCAGTGGTTATATATTGCAGACACAGAAAGCCTTTGCACAGCCAAAAACCAGTGACAATAAAACTAGTTTAAATTAATATCAAAATAAGTAATAATGGTCAACAAAGTAGAATGCTCATTTTCACATATAATTAAAATCATGATTCCTTTTATTTGAGGCTGATGCAGAATTTCCATCCTGTTACAAGAGACCTACAGAAGTCACATGCATCAATCCTGCATGGTATTCCTGTTGAGAGGAAGATACTTCAAAGGGACTTAGAAGAACTGGGTTCTATGCATGGCTTTGCAGTAGAATTTCTGTGGCCTTCTTCAAGTCACTTAACTTTTGTGCCCCAGATTCAGCAAAGCTTCTAAGCACATGACTAACTTTAAATGTTAATTGCTGCCCATTCTGGTTCATAGCCATTGATGGACCTATCCTCTATGAATTTATCTAATTTTTTTTAACCCTATTAAAGTCCTGCTCTTCAGAACATCCAAGAAGAACATTGATAAACTGAAAAAGAGGATTCAGAGAAAAGCCGTGAGAATGATTAAATTACTGGAAAACATGCCTTCTTGCAATTTAGTTCATTGAGACTATTTAACTTACAAAGATTAAGAGGCGACTTGATTACAGTCTAAGCATCTACATGGAGAAGAAACGTGCTTCAATCTAGCCAATGAAGACCAAAAGTTGAAGCATGACAAATTCAGACTGGCAATAAAGTGTACATGTTAAACAATGAGGTTAATTAGCCATGGTTCACTTTACCAAGGGTTGTAGTGAGTTCTCCATCACTGATCATTTTTAAACCTACATTGGCTGCTTTTCTTAAAAGTAAAAAAATGATGCAGTAATTAGTTTGGGGAAGACCTATGATGTGTGTTATACAGGAGGTCAGGCAAGATGATCACAATGCTCCCTTCTGACCTGGAAGTATACATCTATGAAAACTAAAAGTTAAGCACCTGCTTAAGGACTTGGGCAAATCAAAGCCTTTTTTATTTATCAATCCCATTGTACAGATGAGGAAGCCATACTTACTTTCTCCTTGCCGTTCTTTGTATTATCTATGTAGATAACCAGCTCTCCATGTCAGGAACTGTCTCACTACACAGTTAAACAGTATCTAACATAAGGGGATCACATTAAAAAAGAAAACACTATCAAAAATCTGCAAGTATAACAAGACAGAGAGAACTTATGAACCACAAGAAACACAAAAGCATGAATTTAGTATTTTAAATAAATCCTTGAAAAGGCACATAATTGTTGTATAAAATAAATTAACCGTAAGAAGTTAAAATGCTTTCATTGCATGTTACTTTATGGTATTGTAAAATAAATAATTCTAACTACTGTTAATGTGCATGCAGCATTTTGTTCTCATGAAGTATTTCACCCTTTTATTTCTAAGGACATAATTCCTAGTGAACGCTGTTCATAAAATGACTGACTACAGAGATGGATGAACTCAGTTAGGGGTTTGGAAAATTATGTTGTGTGTGTGTGTGTGTGTGTGTGTGTGTGTGTGTGTGTGTGTCTCTCTCTCACACACACACACACACACTTAAAAAGAACATCTCGACTTAATGTTAAGTCTTACTGATAAAAAACAATTTCACAAAAACTGGATAGCACAAGAGTACTTTCTAGACAGCATTTTCTCAATAGATGTGTATTACCACCTCTTCCTCCTCACCATTTAACGATAATTTTCTAAAACGTGCGTCAATTTCTGTGCCTATAGTGCAAAACACAATGGGATCCTAATTCTGATCAAGACTTCTAAGCATAATTGAATACTATGCTTTTAACAACAAATTTTCTTGTACTCCATCTCTCTTTCTTTATCACTTCCCATTCTTTGCTCAGCTGTATTTTCCAACTATTTCCCACTGGATTCTTTCTCTGCTCCTTTTCACTTCAACAAGACCTGAACACAGTAACATTCAGTTAAGCTTAGAAATTCATTCATTTCAAGTGTGGTTGCAACTGGAAGCCAACAAGTGGCCTCATTCCAAATTACAGGAAAAATTATCCCTTTTGATTATGTCATCACCAGAAATGGAATAATTTTTTTGCATACAATTTACCATTCTTTCCCCTCCCAACTCCCACCTACATGCACCTGCCAACTTTTGAAGTTGGTCTCCCCACCTGCCCCAAAGGCTACACCATGGATTTCACTTTCACTGACCCAAATATTAAAAGACAAACATAATTCTAACACTCTAAACAGGATCACTGTAAGTAAAAAGACTAAGTTATGCAGAGCTGTAAAGAATAATCTCAAATATTTAATATGCAAGGGAAAAACGCTAAGTAAATATGAAGCCATCTTTAAAACACCTTTTTCATTAAGTTGCATTGCTGTTTTAGAGGTTAATATATTAGAATATGCCAGGCTAATCCAGAAGGATTTAACAATTTTGGAAGGAGTTATTAAAATCTGCAACTCAAATCAGTGTCAAATTTTTTGGATAATGTGGGCCCCCCTTCAAAAGAAACTTTGCTGATATATGATTTTGGAAGAAATCTGCTTGTACATTGAAGGGCTTTATGTAGTTGTGTCACATATTGTGCTATTATGAACAACAAACGATGGTGGTACATGGGATAAGAGAAATGACACCCATCTGCTTTAAAATGTGAGGGAACTTGATAGTGTTGGGCATGAAAACAGTCTGCACCACAAGGGAGGCACTTGCTGCAAAACACCAAGGTAGCTCCTTCTGACCCAAGGAACCTCTGGCACTCCTTGGCCATTTGGATGTGAGGGGGACCATTATTCTGTAGCTCCCAGGCTTTAACCCAGAACAGGGGGCACTCTTTCCACTCTGTTCCATCATCCCTACCCTCACAATGCTGAACTAGGAACAGGAATCCAGCCCGACAGATGCTGTGAATATGGCCAATCAACCCTATGAGGGTCAAGAAGGAACTGCTCTCTCTTATGGATGCAAAGGCAGAGGACAACTGAATTCTTCATCTTGCTCACAGAACCATCAAGCCACAGTGGATTATATACAAAGGTACTTAGTATCACTTACAGAAGTAACTTGGTGGATTTGTTAGTTAGTCACAACTTGTGGCTAGTTTCTAAAGTGATTAAAATGATTGAAAAAAAAAATCAATGATTAATACAGGTAAAATACCTGGGACTTTGCTGATGGCTGTTGGATTCATGAGGAGCCCCCACCTTTCTGCAGCTCCCATTGTTGCCCTGACATGGGTGGGAGGAGGACACTAGGATTCAAAGTGATCTGAGGTCCTGGAAGGTAAGCTGAATAGAGACTTACCCAAATTACAGGAAATATAATAGGAGTTCTATAACACCCACATTGGAGCCAATTAAATAACTCGTATAATATACTACAGGTGATGGAAAGGTAAGGCCCTTTTCTCCCTTGCATCCCGCTACCCCCAATGTTCAAATTTAATAAAAGCTGTGGCCTGCTAAATATACTATCCTCATTTTCCCACTGTGTCCACATCAGTGCCAGTGGTAAGGAGAAGAGCCTGGTATTACTGCTGTTCCTGATCACACTCTTTACTTTTGTACATTTGCATAAGGAATCAACTGAAAATTCAATCATGTAGCATACTCCAGATTCCAGAAATCTGTCCAGTCATTCTGTAACTATAAAACACAAGGCTTTCATCACCATCTCTACAACCCCATAAGGTTTTCTAAAGTAATCTACGGAAACTATCTAGGTTATCATTTAAAAAAAAATTGCCCCCATGGGAAAAATGGGTTTACACCTCTGCTGTAACAAAACAAGACACCTTGCATGGGGTAGTCAATATCAGAAAGCTAATGCAAGCTGTTAAAAATGATTAAAGAAAGGAGGCACACAAAGATAGGAAGGTAAACAAGGACAGAATGTATCAGGGGAAAAGAAGCAGAATGGCAGAAGAAAGGAGTTCTCATTTTCCTTTGTACGTTGATACAACTGCAGAATATATTAATGTGAAGTTGAATTACCATCTATATTCACACTTTTTAATTTATTTAAAATCTGGCTAATACTTTGACAAATGCATTCAAAAATTAACGCCCTGTTCACAGAGATTAACAAGTTAAAAGGACAAAGCAATATTAATGAAGAATACTAAATCTTCCTATATTTAGAAATTAAAATGCCATAAAGTAACTTTGACACCAAACATTTTTCCAAAAGGCTAAGATGTTGAGTAGAAACATGCTGAGAAACTGGAAATACGAGATTTATTTTGGATCCTTTCCCCAAATGTTATCAAACAAACAATCTGTCTAAAATACAAGAAATTACTGTATTGTCATCTTTGCAACACAACAGATGTATCACCAAAGCAGCTTTTTGTAACATTGCAGAAACTCAGCACTACTTTGTGCTATAAAACTAAAGTGAAAAAAAATAACCATTTTAAAAAATTTCAGCAGAGTTTTGTTTTGGAAGAAGTGAGTCAGGCACTGGATGCAACTTTCTCACAACCAGGCTGCCTAGTTATTAACACTGAAAGTACATACAAGACTTGAGTGTAATTTGGATTCCAATCAGTTTTTATATTCATCAGGATAATCTGAAGAACACTAATACAAGTAGAAGCTACATATATATTTTAGAACATGTACTAACATGGCATGTGCTCCACGATCTACAAACACTTCAAGGGAGTCTGCCAAACTCACCTTTCCACAGTTCCATCAAAGGAAACCCCTTTTTATTAGCAAAACAAAAAGCAGTCAAGCAGCACTTGAAAGACTAGCAAAATAGTTTATTAGGTGAGCTTTCGTGGGACAGACCCACTTCTTCAGACCATAGCCAGACCAGAACAGACTCAATATTTAAGGCACAGAGAACCAAAAACAGTAAGCAAGGAGGACAAATCAGAAAAAGATAAATCAAGGTGAGCAAATCAGAGAGTGGAGGTGTGTGGGTGGGGGGGAAGGTCAAGAATTAGATTGAGCCAAGTATGCAGACGAGCCCCTATACTGACTCAGAAAGTTCCCATCACGATTTAAACCATGTGTTAATGTGCCGAATTTGAATATAAAAGCCAGCTCGGCTGTTTCCCTTTCCCGTACAGTGCGATAATAATTCTTCGGTAACACACATACCTTGAGGTCATTGACAGACTGCCCCATTCCATTAAAATGTTGACTAACTGGTTTGTGGATCTGGAGTGTTTTGATGTCTGTTTTGTGCCCATTGACCCTTTGTCTGAGGGAGTTAGAAGTCTGTCCAATATACAAAGCATCTGGGCATTGTTGGCACATGATGGCATATATGATGTTAGTAGAGGAGCATGAGAGAGTGCCCGTGATTCTGTGAGTAACCTGGTTAGGTCCAGCGATGGTATTTCCAGAGAAGATATGTGGACAAAGCTGGCAGCGGGCTTTGTTGCAGGGAAAGGTTCCAGGACTGGTATTCCTGGGGTAGAGACTGTGGCTGTTAGTGAGGATCCTCATGAGGTTGGGAGGTTGTCTGTAGGAGAGAACAGGCATATCACCCAGGGCCTTCTGGAGTTTAGCATCCTGATTAAGGATAGGTTGTAGGTCTTTAATAATTCGTTGCAGTGGTCTGAGTTGGGGGATGGAGGTGATGACCAGTGGTGTTCTGTTCTTAGCTTTTTTGGGCCGATCTTGGAGTAGCTGGTCTCTGGGTATGCGTCTGGCCCTGTCGATTTGTTTTTTTACTTCTCCTGGCGGGTAATTCAGGTTAATGAATATCTGGTAAAGTTCTTGTAGTTTTTGGTCTCTGTCAGTTGGATCAGAGCAAATGCGATTGTACCTAAGAGCTTGGCTGTAAACAATGGATCTAGTCACATGTGCAGGATGGAAACTAGAAGGGTGTAGATAAGTATAGCGATCAGTAGGTTTTCGGTACAGTGTGGTACTGATCAGGCCATCCTTGATTAGTACTGCAGTGTCCAGGAAATGTATCTCTTGCATGTTGTAATCGAGGCATAAGTTGATGGTGGGGTGTCAATGTCATCTTTATGATTTGGACCCATGGTACAGAGGCTCTAGAAGAATTCCACAGAGACTTTAACAATCTACACCCCACCGTCAACTTACGCCTCGATTACAACATGCAAGAGACACATTTCCTGGACACTACAGTACTAATCAAGGATGGCCTGATCAGTACCACACTGTACCGAAAACCTACTGATCGCCATACTTATCTACACCCTTCTAGTTTCCATCCTGCACATGTGACTAGATCCATTGTTTACAGCCAAGCTCTTAGGTACAATCGCATTTGCTCTGATCCAGCTGACAGAGACCAAAAACTACAAGAACTTTACCAGATATTCATTAACCTGAATTACCCGCCAGGAGAAGTAAAAAAACAAATCGACAGGGCCAGACGCATACCCAGAGACCAGCTACTCCAAGATCGGCCCAAAAAAGCTAAGAACAGAACACCACTGGTCATCACCTCCATCCCCCAACTCAGACCACTGCAACGAATTATTAAAGACCTACAACCTATCCTTAATCAGGATGCTAAACTCCAGAAGGCCCTGGGTGATATGCCTGTTCTCTCCTACAGACAACCTCCCAACCTCATGAGGATCCTCACTAACAGCCACAGTCTCTACCCCAGGAATACCAGTCCTGGAACCTTTCCCTGCAACAAAGCCCGCTGCCAGCTTTGTCCACATATCTTCTCTGGAAATACCATCACTGGACCTAACCAGGTTACTCACAGAATCACGGGCACTCTCTCATGCTCCTCTACTAACATCATATATGCCATCATGTGCCAACAATGCCCAGATGCTTTGTATATTGGACAGACTTCTAACTCCCTCAGACAAAGGGTCAATGGGCACAAAACAGACATCAAAACACTCCAGATCCACAAACCAGTTAGTCAACATTTTAATGGAATGGGGCAGTCTGTCAATGACCTCAAGGTATGTGTGTTACCGAAGAATTATTATCGCACTGTACTGGAAAGGGAAACAGCCGAGCTGGCTTTTATATTCAAATTCGGCACATTAACACATGGTTTAAATCGTGATGGGAACTTTCTGAGTCAGTATAGGGGCTCGTCTGCATACTTGGCTCAATCTAATTCTTGACCTTCCCCCCCACCCCTCCACTCTCTGACTTGCTCACCTTGATTATCATTTTCTGATTTGTCCTCCTTGCTTACTGTTTTTGGTTCTCTGTGCCTTAAATATTGAGTCTGTTCTGGTCTGGCAATGGTCTGTAGAAGTGGGTCTGTCCCACGAAAGCTCACCTAATCAACTATTTTGCTAGTCTTTCAAGTGCTACTTGACTGCTTTTTGTTTTGATAGTGTATAGACTAGCACGGCTTCCTCTCTGTTCCTTTTTATTAGGGGTTTAAAGAAAACTTCTTAACAGTGTCCCTTTTGGCAGAAGTAATTTGAAAGGACAAACACCTTTTCCAACTACACGTATAAGAATGTTCAGCTCTGAGATAAAGGGCAGGCAATACGATTCAGAGGGCTTTGGGACCATAACATGTAGAAAGATACATTTTTTTCAGTCATCATATGCTCAGTCTGGCTCATTAGATTAGTAACACTATAGACACAGGAGGAGTCTAACCAGTCATTAAACTTGCTCCAGAGAGAAGGTGATGACTACTCACCCTCTTTCTAAATTCCTCCTGTCTTGCAAGCTGATCCATGCAAAACTCTTGGCATCAGCCTCAGGGCCTGTCTAGACAGCCAGCCACTTTAGTATGCTTCTTGCTCAGGGGAGCAAAACCAGCCCCCAGAGTTCAGCAAGTTAAAGCACTGTAAAGCACCAGTGTAAACAGGCTCCCAGAGCTCTTAGCAACTCATCTCATGAAGGTCATTTACTTAGGACATGGAGAGTGCGCTCTCCCAGACCTGCGGTTCTGATCACACTGCTATGTTAAAATGCAGCCATGATTGTGCTTTTAACTCAGCAGTATAAAGAAAGCCTCAGAAGAGTCTGTTTTAAAAGTAATGAGAACCTTCTGACAGAAATAGAGAAACTTGTGTTCACATGGAGAAAAATCACAGCAGGAACCAGAAAAAACAAATGAAAAATGATAAGGTTATAAACTTATATTTCAAAGTACTGGACTATGGAGTAGATCAACAAATTAATAAAACCAGCGCTAATGTAATAAAATTATTAGAAGGTATCTCAATGTTCAAAAATAAGTCTGTTGGTCTGACTACCAGGATAGGGTTCAATTTAACATGGGTCTGTCTAGAGCACAGGCAGGAAGGAGAAGAATGGTTCAAGAGAGTCATCTGTTAGCAATCACTTCCGAGATGCCAAGGGACTGTGCCCACCTACTCGGTTTGATTATTCTTGCAGGATACAGGAGCAAAGAAGTCTGATGCAGTTAAGAAAGAGCACACTTTCCAGGAAGGAAGTACTAAAAGGGAACACACTCTGACATTAGAATGAGCTGGATATGCCTGGAGAAGCAAGACCTACCTAGGTTACCAACATGAGATAGTGGGACTTCAGGTAAGGGTAGGACTACACTTATAGCAGCAAGTAGACTGTGGCCAAAGTGCACACAGCTAGCAGAGATACAAAACAGTCGTGTAGGTGATGATATACTACAAAAAGATAGTACAACAGAGTTCTGCCAGAACTCCAAGGCATGTATGCTATGCCACTCAACATACTCAACCAGTGCCACCCACAACTACACAGCTATTTCTAGACTCCAGCAGTGAGGAAAGATGCCAGCAGCTCCCACTGCCTCCTTACATTATAGCCTTTCACTGTTGTGTAGAGCTACACACCACAGCACGCCTGTGTCACTGCCATGTACAAAGAAGGCCACTGCAAATGTCAAAAATGCCTCAAGCACACATGCATGTTGACTGTTCATTGTTTTAAAATGTTCATACTGCTAAATAAAAAGACACTTATATTTTAATAATATAAGTCAGGTTACTAAAGATCACTCATTACAGGCTCCAAAAGTGAAGAAACCCAGGTGTCAAGTTGGACTGGCACCCTAATAAGATGCTGACATACAGAGAGTGTGGAATACAGATACGAGCCTAAGAGTAGGCAAATGATCAAACTCCACCCCAAGACAAATTCCAGTATATGAGAGGGTGCACTCAGAGACCAAAGATGTGACAGTGATCCAAGTAGCCCTGTAACCACAACCACTTTCTTGACTGAAGGCCTCTGGTAATATACACACAAAAGCTGTATCTACACTTGCATTCCTCTTTTGAAAAAGGAACACAAATAAAGAAAATAAAAATGTAAATGAGGCACTGATTTACATATCTGGTGCCTCATTTGCATACTCTCCATTCAAAAGAAGTAATGCAGTGTAGATTCAGCTCTTTTGAAAGTAAACCACCATCACTGAAAGAACACTTCTCCCTATTTTGTTTCAGGAAGAAGGGTTCTTTCGAAGATGGGGTTTACTTTCAAAGAGCCCTGTCTACACTGCTTTTCTTCTTTTGAAAGAAGCTCCTTTGAAAGGAGAATATGCAAATGAGATACCAGATATGTAAACTGATGCCTATTTGCATTTTCAATTTCCTACATTTGCATGCCTCTTTCAAAAGCAAAATGCAAGTGTAGACACAGATAAAGGGTGTGACATTCTCCAGGGTATCAGGATTGGGAGGCATTTCATCACCACCTGCCCTTAGCACTGCCGGTGCCTGCTGTCGATCAGCTTCCCTACTCCCACCTTGGACAGCATAAGTACTTTCTTCCAAACAATTGTAGGGTTTATACTCTCTATATATGTAAGAGGCACACATGAACCCTTGAATGCTCAGAGCATTTCCTACACTCAGAGCTGTTCTATCCATACAATGGCTTGGGACAGCCACTCAAGGCCGTGTGCTTTGCAGAGGCTCCAGAGTCTGCCTCAACCAGTCTATGAACAGAACGGCCTCTAATGATAACCACAGAACTAAGGTGGCCTCAGAGATTAATGGAGGGTGAGGGGAGAGCAGGCGTAGGGACCACAGCAGGGCTCAGCCTTCTTTTACCCTTCCCGCACTCACCACAGCTGCAGGAGTTGGAGTTACTTGACAGCCTGTCCCATCCCACCACCCTCTCCCAGCCCCCTATGCTCTGCTTCACTGCAGCGGTGTGAAGCAGACACCCTGGCCCCAGTGCCAGCCCACTCCCCCAAGCCTTCCATTGCTTGTGAAAGTGGACTGGGGCTCAAGCTGAGGTGCTCTGCTTCCCACCTCCCAGCACCGTGATGAAGCAGAGCACAACACATGGGGTGGACTGCCAGGTAGCTCCAGCTTCCACTGCCACGAGGGGGAAAGGATCCCGACTCCTGCCCTTGGTAATCCCCTGACTTGCATTGCACAAGGGGGGAGATGGGAGGCAATGGAGGAAAAATGGGCAGGAAGAGGCAGGATGGAGCAGGGGCAGGATTTGGGAGAAGGGTAAAGTGGGGCAAGGCTGGGGTGGGGCATCTAGCAAGGGGCGCTGCCCCAAGCCCTGCACACCACTAGGGATGACCCTGCCTACACTCTCTAGTCCCTCACATTCCCTGAACATTCACAGAATTACCCTGCCTGCTGTTCCCAAAGGAACACTGTGCACCAATTTGGTAAGATTCAGCTCAGGACCAACACTTTGCTTAACAGCACAGCACTTACATATATTTAGGGTGAAAACAAGAATAAAGTTTGCTCTGAAGTAATAGTGAGTAAAAACAATTTAGAAAGAAACAACAGGCTGTCTAAACACTAAACTTCACTAACAGGTAACATTCCTATGTAAAAATACTTCTCTCCCACCCCCAAAATTCTCTCCAGCATTTTCAAGTGTGGTTGAGAGTGCTCTTCCTTCAAGAAAATCCACAGGCCATATATTTCCTACATCAGGAAAACCCAGGGGTCTTCTCTGCCCCTCAGATACAGTAAAGCAACCCCTATGAAGCACACACAAAGAAAAGTTTCTCTCCCTCAGCTACTGTTCTCTTCCTATTAGAACCTTTCTGAAATGTTTAGAATCCTTCTGTTGCATTCAGTTCAGACTAGTGATAGGAATCCCACTGTGAGTGAAACAATACTCAGTTTACATATAAACAGACAGATGGATAAAGCCTTCCTGTGACAGACAGTTTTTCATTTTTGCTGATGACCAACCCCCCAGAGAGAGATTTTAAACACATCTTCTCCATGCATACACACAGCTCCTTACACATCTGTACATACACATCACAGTGATACTGGTGACCACTGTGAAATTGGATTTTTATTGAGAGAGCTGACATGCTACTATTTGATGAACTAGAAAGTACACACCAGACTCAGAAGCATCCTGTAACCCCTCTGCACCCTCTTACCAGAAGGTATTAAGAAATTCTTGGGTCAAAGTCATTTACAGTCATGTTGCCTAAGACTCATTCCCAAACAGTAACAGTACAATTAAACAGGGGGAGGGGAAAACCTCTGTTTATTTATAGCAGTTCAAATTTAGAACAAATTTCAGATTGCATTTTTTCCACTCATCTGTGGACCTTGCCACGATTATAGATTGCTGTGTCAGCTCAAGCCTAGGCTTGCTCTGTCTGGGCTACCACCAGAAGTCATGCAGGACGTCTACCTAGCACAGCATGCAGTTACCTGCCCCTTAAGCAGGACAAATTTGGGAGACTATAGCACACCTGTGTTCTGTAGCCTGCACATGAAGCCAGCTCAATGCACTGGCTGTAAATTTGAGATGCTAATCACTACGAAGAGACAGTCCTCTGTGGTCCAGATCAGTGGCTCAAACTACGTTCAGGGATCCTGGGAGGAGCCATATGCACATTTCAGGGGGTCCACCAAGCAGGGCTAACAGAGTTCCAGAGGCCCAGAGAGACAACTGAAGCCCGCCCTACTCTCTCCACCCCCCACATATGGCTAAAGCACAGGGCCCTGAACCCCATCACTCAGGGTAGAATATGAAGTTTGAGCAATGTAGATTTGCAAGGTCTCAGTGGCATAGGGCCTAAAGCAACTGCCTTGCTTACTATCCTTAATGCTTACCCATGCTTCTATATGCGGGAAAAAAACAGCTATTGGGACACAGGTGGGCAGTGGAGTTTTTACATCATGTGGGTATAGGGGAGGCTCAAAGAAAATGATTGAGACTCCCTAGTCTAGATGTAGACTCTGGATATCTCAAAAAGTATTTCCTTCCTTCCTCAGTGTCATGACTCCTGGGCTCAGAACATGCGACGATGGGTCACTGAGATCTGAGGGAAGGCAGTTTGCAGAAGATCCTCTTATTGCTAAGCTCTTCCCTTCTGAAAATCAGTCCAGATCCCAGGTGTTAGAATGCAAAATAAAAATGCATCTTTTTGCTCAGGCTTCCTACTAGCTGCCGACCTCATATTACTGTACTTGGTGTTTTCAGAGTACATGACTAGGTGCTAAAAAGGGGTCAAAAAAAGCCACTATATTTTGGAAAGTTATATAAAATCTAAATCACAAAGTGCTCACACAGCTAATATGGTGGTGGCGCCTTTTACGTGTTTATAGTAGCAATCTTATTCAGCCTTTTTGATAAAATTTGTATAGCAACCTGGAGTATAGTTCTTCCTATCAGTACATAATGTTTGTGTTCTACCCTATGTTAACCATTTATTATTTCAAAGTATTATACTCTATAGAATGGTAATGACATTTGCAAGTGTAGAGTATTGATTAGCAGTTGCTTAAAAGTGAATCACTATTACAATGCAGCATCTGGTCATGGCTCCACCTGTCGTCACTGTCAAAGTAATTTGCATGGAGACTGGCTCTTTTAACCTTGAAACACTAGCATTTTCCAGTACAGGATGTGAAACCAAATAACCATGAATACATTAAGTGAGAAAATTAGCATTCATTTCCTTTAAAGGGCTAGTTTTCCAGTTGAATTGTCCACTTAAAACTTTCCATATTAAAAAGACATTGTTGAAAGTACAATGCACGTACAGTAAACTTACTGAAATCACCTCACATTTCCATGGTATATCAACAGCAGACCACTTTCACCTTTAATGATAAAAAGAAATGGGATCATTTTGTGCTTACAAAACCCATAAAGATGCAGACAGCACTGAGGTGAATTATAAGTGAACACAGTATGACTTGAAAAGGCATTTTCTTTTAAGTTACAAAAATATATAAAAAAAGACCATTATTGGGACTTAAGCAAAAACAGATTATATGGTAGATCATTACATAAACTATGATTCACGTTCCAGTGTTATCTGTTAGAGATGCTAGACACTAGGGTTAAATCTACACTACAATGATCTGTCAACAGCAGTTACTGTCAGAAGAGATCTTATGGCAAAACTTCTATCAACAGATCACATCCACACACAAAAGTGCACTGAAAGAGCAATCTGCTCTGTCAACGGAGAGCAGTCACACTGCCCAGCTGCTCTCTCGACAGAATGGCCAACCAGAAGCTCGGCAAACAGGGCTTCCTGGTGAACCAGAAGCCCTATCTGTCAACAGAGGGCCCCCTGGAGCGTTTACACTGCTTTTTTGTGATAGAATTTCAATTTGTCAACTCCTCGGTTTTGTCAACAATACTCTCTAGTGTAGACAAAGCCTAGGAGTGTAACTGGGACTCTGCTGAAGGCAAGTAGAGTTTTGCCACTGACTTCAATGGAACCAGGTTTTCACTCCATAAAGGGAAGAGGGAATCCTCTGTCTGACAGAGAAGAAAGCATTGAGCCATGGAAAGTGAGAGAATGTATCTATATATTGCAACAAGATTTATGATGGACAAGAAACAAGGAACTTCTCTAAAAAAATTTTGTGGTGTGCTACAGCTTCTTCGGTGCAATAGACTGCAAATTGATACCATATAAGCATTGCTGTTTGTTTGTTTTTTTAACTTGAAAAAGGAAAGGGAAACAAAAAGCATCCTTCCAAGGAAATTCACTTTTATGTCTCCATGTAATATACAAGCTCATTAAATGCTTGGTAATCAGTTTGGCGTGAAGAGTAGCTTTCTGGGGTATGTAGCTGAAATAAATGCACAGATTAAAAGGAGATGAAATATCAAGTGATGCACACAAAAAAGGCAATTTCTTAAAATGATTCAAGCAAAAATAGAGGATTCAAGTGTTCTTACATTCTTGCATGTTTCTATCATTTTGTCATGACAATTTCATTTAGCTGTATGACACACCTAGACATTTTGCTAAGCTCAAACTTGAAGTGATAAAATATAATTAATTGGAGTGTTGGTATTAAATGATTATAAAATTTACTTTAAAAAAAACTTCAGTCATATTTACCTCTAACATTATTTGCTTTTTACTAAAGAAACACAATATCGCTTCTTTGCAAGATCAACACTATTAATCAAAACCGGCATAAAATATCCAATAAGGCTATCATTTATGCCCTTGCTTTAATTTTACTAACATCAACCCTATTACTGTACCTTACCCACATACAAACAACTGTAATCAAAGTACTTCAAATTAAAAGAAAATAATAATAAAGATTTTTAAGAAGTGAAACTCATGAGGGGTGTACAGAATGCAATTAATGTCAAGATGATGGGACTAAATTTCTCTGAATCAATATAAAATGAACTTTGTCACCATTAGGTGTTCTAAAAGTAAAAAGATAGATGTTCTGCATGAGTCAGATGCACCAGCTGAATACTAATTGATCTAAATCATCATGCTATAATAATGTTGTACTGACATTTCCACAGTTGTAAAAAAAGAGACCAAGTGTAATTTTAAAAATTTAAAAATAAGAAAATTATTTTGATTCCAAAAAATACTTTGAAGAAAAATGCAGTGATTTGGGCAGTTCCAATATACAACAATACTTGAAATAAGGGATTGACATACTCATGCAATACACACTGTTAGAATTTAAGGTAATAGGCAGTTAAGTAGCAGGGAAGGGTCACTTAATACTTCCCATATGAAAAAGAAAGCTTTGACAAACTTTTATTTAGCTATTTACATTTCTTACAAGTGCTGATAAATAAATGGCTGATTCTCTATTGCCCCCTACATCAAATGATAAAATGGAATATTGCCAATTCTGGCCTCAAGAAAGGAATGTCAGTGCACCTTGTATGAAAAATACAACTCCCCAGAAGAAACCCGAGAAAGCGCAAACCAGGTTAAAGAACCAGCCGCTCTACAGGAGCTTGAAGAGCTTTACTGCATAAACCCCAATTATTTTTAACATTAAAGGAAGGCACATCACCTGTGTTTCATTACCACCATTCTGTTGCAACAGTATTAAATTGGAAACCTTTATTACTATGAACTTTAAAAGTGAACAGCAATGTTTCCAAACAATCTCTTCCAGGAATTCTTATTACAGCAGGTTAAACCCTTCTGCTGCATTTAAATCCTGATGTGATTCCTGCTTGTAAAAATTCTAGTTATACCAGGAGACTGTGCTAGTATATCTAGTGCAGGTTTAATTAGCCATAATCACAATGTTACGGACATATGGCTTTTAAAAGCACATCAAGATGAAAAGTAAATCTAATGCTTTCTTGAAGTATAAGGAAAAGACAGGTTCCTCTCCAAACCCACCCCAAATAGTTACATTGTAGCACGAATTATACAGGACAATTACTTTGAACAGAAACATAGGACCTAGCAGTGCCTACTAACTTACAAAGTATACATGCCTCTTCAGCATCAGTTAGTTTCTTTTATGGTACCAAATCTACCTGACAACTGTAAAACCTCCCTAAGGTAGAAACATCTAAGCAAAAATATTGTTGTTTTTCTCTGTTCAGGGTTCTAATTACCCAATAGTGCTCATTTGCTTTAAAAGTAATGCAGTATAATCAGTTGTATTTATAAACAAAAGGTAAATTGTTTATAAAGCAGTTAATTTTAGAATTTTGCAAGTTAAAAATGTGAACTTTCTGTATTTCATCTGGAGCAAATTTTGCAGGAAATCATATGTCCCATATTTCAATATAAAATGGTATAACAATATATCCAGACTACACAGGTAGCAATATAACAACTATATTTATAGAACAATGATTGTTATACAGTTGTAAACACAAATATATATTTATTTACACAGAAACTGCTTAAGAATGAGGAGTAACCATAACTTTTGTAAGTTGCTCACAAAAATTCAAAACAGTAACGCTTAAAGTAGTAACACTTTAGAATAATTGCTATTAATTGTAATATCTGTGTGAAGTTTTGCTTTACAGATTAACCTATTAAATTTGCACATTAAAGTTTTGGTGAGCAAGTTGCCATATGATCTTCAATACATAAAATAGTCAGGAGCACTATGTCTAAATATAGTCTCAAATTCAAACTACTTTTTCTACATTAAGACATAATTAACTGAACAAACACTCATATGAATTTTTCGTTTGGAATGCTTTGTAACTTAGAAATATATACCCATGAGGAACAGTGCCTTTAAAGATGCTTTATAACTCCATCCGCTAGTATTTTATAATACCTAATCAGAACGCATTGTTTCATCCACACACGATAAACAATTCATGAAGAAGTGCAATCCTATTTAAAAATGTACTAACTCTTGAAACTCAATTCCTAAAGGATTCTTAAATGATTGAACACTGATGTATTGTCATATGATGTGATTTATTCTCTCATCTATCCTTTTTAAATCTTGAAGCCTCAAATGTGTTCATTTGCACAAATAAAATGAAGAAAGCTGAAGTATAAACTTCACAGAAGAATACTTGTAAAGCCATTCTATCATTCAGGCTCATCCACTACATTTCTGTAGGTTGATGGTAAAGTTTTAGAGAGCAGGTCCCAAATGAAACAAAATAAAATTAGAATGCAATTAAGGCTACCACAATGCTGGGAGACGGGGAAAATAAGGTTCTACTATCTGCAATGCAACCCTAAATACCTATCATATTATGAAATACCAGAATAAAGGCAAAAGACAAGAAATTAAAAACAAATATCAAGGAATAATCCCACAATGGTCAAGCTACGAAAACAACAAAAACAGATTTGCCGGTGAATTAGAAAGGATGCTGATGCAAAGGTAAAATGAACATTGAGATAGCTCCACCAATCATGTGCAGCATAACCAACAAATAAAACCTTACTTCTTTAGGGGGTAAACAAAGAAAATGTATTATTACAGAAGTGGTCACATCCACATCTAAATAAAGAAGAGAAGAATGAGTAAGGCTCTGCAGACTCTCTGGTCTGAACAGCTTTGGGAATCAAAACGTGTTCTGAATTGTGAATTCAAACATCCGGCAGTATATCTTCAGTCAAACTTTTAAAATTGTGAGTGTGCACAGAGGTTCACACCTGTAGACAAAGTTACATAAAACCACATTAACTAAAACTATATATCTGGTAGCGCACGATTTAAAATTAACACATTTGAACAATATGAAATCATTTCCAAAACATGTTTTGATTAGATCCTGGTAAGCAGCTCAAAAAAAGGTAAGGTAACGGTTTTATGAATGCAAAACTATTTACATACGAAGCACAATGACACAAATATAAAATAGGACAACTTGGAATGCAACATCTCAAAGGTTAGATTAAAATAAACATATACCAAAAAATGCTACATTCAGATAATAAAGGCCTTGAGAAGACTAAGAGACCACCTACTTTTGTTCTTAAGTTCCTGGAACTTAAGTTTTACAATACAGGAAAACACAATATTGAAAGCATCAATTACTTATACAATATTGTTAATATCTCTGCAATTTTAATTTTAGTGCAAGTTTTTCTTTGTTTGAAATCAGCAATGTACTGTCTGTTGCATAATTTCATGAGGATATACGTACTTTCAAAATACATATCGCACGACAATACAAATAGTTTATCACCACACAGCATGCATAAAATGTTAACTTTCTGGACGAAAGTCATATCTGAAAAAAGTTGCATAATAAATTGAATCATTGGCATTCACGCACTGAAAGTTATGGGAATTCAATACCATGCTTTGAGGATCACATTTACCATGGACCTGCAATACTGAAGTCTTCTAACCTCACACTCAATTTTTAATTAATCAACTACTATATAACAATGTCTCTCAATATGGAACTTTTATCTACTCTAATTTAACAGTTCAACTTTTATTAAAATATAATAATCATTTCTGCATTCTCATTACTCTTCCGAATTATGTAGACTTAAACCAATTTCTCAAGTTTTTGCATTACTTCAGTAGGTTATTACCCATCTGTGCAGCTGAGCAAGGAGATAACCACATTCATTCCCCTTATCTGTAATGATGTAATACATCCCAGCACTGGGTAAAGATGATTGGGTAATAATGGGATTGAAAAAACAGCAGAGATGATAAACAATGGTGCAGCCTTCCTTCTCTATCACAGTTGACTGCATGCTTACAGCACGGGATGCAAAGAATGAAAATATACACTAATTCTGCTCCTTGCACAAAGTTAACATTTTAAGAAAAGCAGTTGTTTCCATGCTAATACACCAGCACCACCAACATCACCACAGAGTAACAAGACTGAATACCTATGTTCTAGGCTTCACTGTGTAAGGAAATTTCTTTGGGTCTAAAATCCATTAAAAATCACCACGTAATCAGGACAGGGCAAGGAGACAGCAGGGCGTAGAACCTATATGCAGAGCAAAAGAGCTCTCAATCAAAAGAGGTAATGCTCTCCCATTTGTTTAGAAAACTAAATCTGCCTCCATTTTCTGTGCTAAAATCATTTCTTCTAACTAGAGAGATCCTTACCTTCTGTAGAAGCTGGGAACCTGAGTATTTAGCTGCGATGGATTTGATCTCCCCACCAAAAGCAGAGGCCCACAGCTTTACCCTGTGGGGGCAGGGTAGGAAAAAAAAAAAGACAGGAAGAAATGTAATACACATGTTTCAGTAGGCAACACACACAGATAGAGCCCTACAGCCTCAACTGCACTCTCAAGAACGTAAGCAATGTTGCATTAAAAAGCAGTCTTAGGAAATAATGCCACACCAAAAGAAGAGAGAGCTATTCACAAGTGCAAGCTGAAGGTACATACAATTCATACTCTAAACCAAGGAAAGGCCTTGGATTTCAAGCTGTACTCAAAAATAAGTATATAAACAAATGGATTTATAAAGAAAGATTATGCAAAATTCTGTCTAACATTAAGTAGCTGCAAGAACGAAGATGAAATAACAGAATAGCATTGGGACCTGGGAAACCTGCATATTAGTGAGTAAATGCACCACACACAAAGGCATGTAACTTTAGCACCTATACCTGTTTACCACCCACCCCAAAGTAAAATTCAAGCAGCAATGAGTTAATCCTAACACTCGATTTCAACCAGAAGTGGCCTGGGAATAAAATGTTCCGAACACCCAGCGATCTGCAACAAAAACAACAACAAACTTGGACACCGGGATTGTAAGTTTCCACTCCTGCAGCGTGGTCGGAGAGCGAAAAAACCATGCAAACACTTACACCGACAAGGGGATCTGCTGCTCCGACCCGACCACATCCACTAGGGCTGTGTTGAAAGCTGTCCAGAAAACAAAGAAGATCCCCCAAAATGCCCGGAATAGGTTCCAAATCATGGTTTCTTTCCGAGCCCGGGAAAGACTTAGGGAAATTCGAGCACAGCTGAGCTCAGCAGCAGAACTGCTCGCTCCAACCGCTCTCCCCCACCCTCCGCCAAAGCAACGCTGGGGAGGAGGAAGGGAAGGGGGGAAAAAAAAAAAAAATCACAGCTCCATCCTCCTCCCTGCCAGGATTGGCCCTGTCTGGATAATGGACGGAGAGGACCAGAGAAGCTCTAATGATCTGAAGGGGGCGGGGGGGGAGAGAAGAGAGAGAGAACTATTGTCCCCTTGGTAACAGCGACGCGTTTTGCAGCGCTGCTGCAGCTACTCGCGTGTAGTTCTTCACAACTCCGCAGTCAGCAGTGTACGGCTGGAGTTACTTCAGCGCCCTGCTGCTTCTCCCAAATGCCCTCCGCAGCCGGGCAGCAGCCGCGAGGGGTGGCCAGCGGGGAGGCCGCTTCCTGACAATTACGGCTCACTTTCCACGCGGAAGGTGGCCGGCAGGTCGCCTTGCCCTCGCCCGCCGGCGAGAGGCTCAGGCTCGGAGGCAGAGCGTGAGGCGCTGGGGCAAGGGCAAAGTCTAGCAGAGCTCAAAGTAGGACCCGGCGCGAAGGAGCAGCGCCCGGGGCCCGAGGGGGCCGCCTCCACCCCTCCCGCAGCCCCGGCCAGTTCAGGCTGGGCACTGCTGCATGACAAGCGTCAGTCTGTCAGCCGCCCCGCAGAGGAGACGGATGGCTGGCGCGCGGCGAGCAGCTGAGCACCCCGGCCGCCGCGCGGGGGCACGAGGACGGCGGGAGAGGCGCGTGGCTCCCCGGGGGCCAGCCCCAGCCCCCGCGCTTCGCTCCGGCGCGCACGGGGAAGGGAGTCGCATGCCCTTGAGCGCGAAGGCGCGTTTGCAGCTTGCTCCCGCGGCCGAACGCTGCGGCGAGGCGCACTCCGGGAGAGCAGCCCGGGGAACGGCTTACGGAGGGAAGGAAATGCAGCATAAGTAAATCAATGCAGGCCAAGGGATTGGAGCCGGTGAATGAATTATTAATTTGGGCTGCGGGAGGAAGCCCCTTAGTGAAGTGGGCATAGGATGCGCAGGACCCACAAAAGAGCAGCCAGGGAGCAGAAGAGATACATTCAGGTAGCTTTCTGGTGTGTTTTACCCCTCTCCTCCCACTCACTGCATCTCCTCTCTCCCTTCCCCCGCCTCGGCTCGCTCTTACCCTCTGCCTCTCAGCGCTAAAAGACTCAAAATAGCATTTGAACTTTAACGTGAATAAGCATGCCAGGAATTAAAGATGATCTGAGCACGGGCTGAGTCATCGTTACACTGTGCGGGAGAGATCCGCTACTGAGACACTACAACACTGTGGCTACAATTCTAGTCTACCCAGCGCGGCCGTTGGAATTAATGTCTCATTAGACCATATTCCTTTGTACAGACTGTACTTTCCTTGTTTAGCCTCTCCTCCCTTGAGGTTTCCTACACAGCACCAGTACTTTGCCTTCACATTAACTTTTACAAGTGTGCTATACACAGTACAGCTTGCTTTAAATATTGCCATCCCCTTCCACTATCTGATGGCCATATAATGTACGTCCCGGCCCAAATATTACTTCTGTTTAATAAGATGACCAAAGCTCAGGAAAAAAGGAAATTTTAGACAAAAAACAAGTACAGCTCAGTGGGTTGCACTCCTTTCCACACAACACCGATTGCTCACATCTTCATGTTTTAGTCTTATTTTGGAGGGGAAATCCAAGTTTTTATTCTGTACTTTTGCCCTCTGCTGTGTCTGCAAATGTTAAATCTATGTGACCTAGTGAGCATTTGGTAATAAATGGTTTAAACATACTGCCATACCACCAGGTGCTCAGCCTACCTACAGGCAAAATGTAAAACCCTGTATGGATGGCTGACGGTGTATAATGAATTATGCACCCTCTTGAACATGTCCTAGAAACACTAAAATGTTTTCCATGTGATACCAGACTGCAGAAATGCACAGATGCTTTATATATGTTACACGATTTTTAAATTTTAGGACAGAAAAGTAGTTTGCATGGCTATAACTCTTTGAACACAACCAACAATATTTGTATGAAAATGGAGGTTTTTTGCTGCTCCATCCAACATAAAATCCACTGTTTCCCAATGTGGTTTAAATATTAAGTGACTTGATTATTCAAAATAGTGAATCCTTACATCTTTCAAGTATATAAAATATTAGCCAATGTTTGGATATTTCTAAAACTGCAACATAAAATATGTGAAAACATCATCCCCAGCTAAGGAGATAGAGGCTAATGTTACTGAATTTCTTAAATCTTGATTCTGAATTTTATTTAACATTTCTTGTATTTTATACTAGGTCTTAGTCACAATTGTGTGTGAGGTACATAATTAAATGTCTGTACAGTTATAATACAAGAAAAAACCAACTTCCTGTCCTCCCCCCACCCAATAAAGACTTAAACAACATAGCTATGGCTAGTTTGTTTTTGTCGCCTATTTCCATATTCTGTTATTATAGTGTAAAATATTTTAAATGTCATATTCAGTTAGGTACTTTAGAATGCTCCTGCAGCTCTTCTGGAAGTTTTTTGTTACACAGTAAAGCAATTGTAAACCTGTGTTTTATTCTATGTTGTAATAATGGCTTTAACACATTACCATCGTAAGCCACTGTAAATACATATTTCACAAATCACATGCAGATATAGTATTCTAGCCTGACTGCTTCTCCTATACAAGACATGGGCATCACCGCATTTAGAACATCCAGCTTAAACATTGTAATACTATGATGCTATAATGGCAATGGAAGTGCATCACAAAACAGAAGTACTTTTTTCTAAATTGATGGCATATAATAACCACAGGGTGGGGAAGAAGAGGGAAGATAAGTTGCCCACTGAAGGTTATTGTGGGGTGTTGATTTGTTTTTAAAATTCTTTACATTGACTGTTGTAGGTGAAGTGAAAGCAGTAGGTGGTAAATGGAAAGGAAAAATCTTATTTCAGTTTTATGTTAACCAAGTCATTTCAATACAAACCTAAGGTGGAAATGCCCAAAAATGGATGGCATCTCATCATGGTTCACAATTTAGCATAACCTAGGTGATACACTGGAATGAAATAGCAAATGAAGCAAGCTGAAATTCAAGAAGATGCCTGGCTATCAACTTTTAACTTCTGAAATATTCTTGTAGTTATAGTGGTTCTCTCGCTGGCCTTAGGCACCCCTCTATTCACACATTATTCAGACTACTGCAACAGTATTTGTACCAAACATGCCACCCTAGGCAAAAGAACATGAGTTTACCTCACCTTTACATATTACAGGTCAATGAAGCCATTGAGCCAAACTGGCAGGGGTTATCCTGATCCTGAATATGAGAGAGAGAGAGAATTATTCAACAGAACTCCTGCTCCCCCATAGACACACAGAAAACTGAATCCCCATGAGGTCTTCTTGACTTGGCAGACAGACTTTCTTTTGGGGGATATAAGGAACAGAAAGATTCCATCTTTAACCTTAGGAGATGTCACCTCAAGTGAGTTCATCTCTGTGATTGGTCTCGTCTGCTCAGTAAACACTGGAAAGGAGACTGTAGGTAAGAGAAACCATCTTGAACAAAAGACAGCATCATGCAAATTAAGTTTTATTCTTTGACATACATGGTCTTACTTGTATTTGCTTTAGCCATTTCTACCTTCATAGGCAGCAGGATAGCTGCCCAGTCCCATCCCTTCCACCACCCACCAAAGCCCAGAGCACCCTCTCCCAGTGTGACCAGGGGCCCCAAACCCCAGCCCAGGCCAACGCTTGAGTGCGGGAAGGGTTGGGGGTACATAAAGCATCAGCCACAGGCTGAAAGGGAACACGGGTGGCATGAGGCCCTGAGCCTCCCTGGCTGGAGCACACTGGGACTGGAAAGAAGCTACATGAACAGGGGGCCTGGGCAGGAGAGAAGATGGTGAGGCCACTCCGTTGTTTGGGGATGCACAACCTCCCCCTGCCTATGCGATCTGCCATCTGTGCCTACCTTTACCCCTTCTATGTGGTATCTCTTAATCCATGTTCTTTAGTTAATGAACTTGTTTTACATTCATTATAAATCACTATGGCTTTGTAAGTTCAGCAGTGTGCCCTTTTAGAAAGCTAACAGGTTACAATACTTTACATCTCTGTAAAGGCAGTAAACAGCACTTCCTCTGTGAGGGACTCATGAGAGGGACTGCTCTCTGCAATAGCATGATTTTGAGGTGAGTTCAGAGCAAGAAATATATTCAAGTCAGCCTTCAAGGAGTTAACAGTTTGGGCAAACCCAGGGTGATGTTTATGACATGCTGGGAGGCTGTTGGGGTCAGAGCTGTACAGCCATGAGACCCCAGGCAGATGGTGACCAAACCGCTTACTGGCCTGGGTGAACCCCAATATGTCACTCAGGTTATCATCACTTCTGACTCTCCAAGAAGCCTTCAGAAATGCCACATGCCTCTGGAAAATATGTATACACACAGCCAGGCCCAGTGCAGAGGGAACAGCTCCATGGGCCCAGAAGGAGTGGGACCTCGGGTGGAAAGGGTGGGGCTAGGGTCAACCACCCCACAGCGCTGCCCAGACTGCAGCTCACTCTCCCTCTTCCCCCACAGCCCCAACAGCCCTCAGAGCTGCTCAGAGCACCCGGCGCAGCATTTCAGCAGCAATTCAAAGGAGACTAGGGCTTCAGCTGCCAGCATTGCTGAAGAAGCAGCAGACACAGCAGCGGCCAGAAGCTCCAGCCCCTTTTGAATCACCCAATCCTGGGGCAGTTCCCACCCCCCCCCCCGCCCATTTCTGTCAGTGGATTTGCATACAAACAACACTTTTAAGCAGTGATGCAAGGTGACAAAACTTGCATCATATTTGTAATGCTATAACTAGCTACATTGGAGTCTTAGAAGCAACTATTAGTACGTTATTGCCTACAAGAATGAAGGCCTTCGCTCAGCAGACCCATCTGCTTTCACTAAATGGAAGTCTCAGGGATTCTCCACACTGAGCTAAAATACTGTTTAATAACTTAGAATAGGAGTGAGGTGAAAACCCCAAGGATGTAGTCATCTCATCTTTCTCTCATTCATAGATTATGAAACAAGAGAGGACAGTGGTTTAAATTCATGAAAGGCAGGTCCTACACTCTCACAGCCCAGATGCTGAAATATGCCAGATAGCTGTTCAAAGGGGTCAGAGATGAGATGAATGCTGAAAGCCTTCACAAAAGAACAGCATTTTAAATAAGCAACTGATGGACTTTACTTGGTGAGCAAGAAATGGAAGATAGTTCAAAGTATAAGTTATCATGAGAGGTGACACACAGAGGCAAGAGTAAAAGATGGAGACTAAGGTCCATTGATAAACAGGTAGAATAAGGATCTATGCGCGCAATTCCAGCGTCCTTCCCTTTCTCCTTTCAAACATATTTGCATGTGTAAAAGGGTGTGGAGTATGGTCAAAAAGAAGAAATGTCATTCTCATCTTTACATCGGATTTCCAGATCTTTAATGAAAAAGACACAGTATTGAGCCCAAAGAAAGCAATTCAGAGAAGCACCAGAGAGACATATGGAACAGGGGTGGGGAGTAGGAGGAAATGAGGTAATTAACACAAATGTTTGTTGTATTTCTTTTTTCCCTGACACATCCTCTCACTAGCTAACCCTTCCCAGATAAGAAAATAAATGCAAAACAGCTAAAGTGACCAGACACTTTGCAGAATGATACAAGCTTACTGAAATTATTTCCAAAAAACCCAAAATACCCATGAGTGCATTTTATTTGCCTGTATTTCATAAGCCTAAGAAGATGCATATACTGCAAAGCTATTGAAAAGTATGTCCTAGATGGACTGCACAGCTGCTAACATTCACACTGTGCAGTATGTGTCTAGGAAGCTGAACACAGAGAGATTGTAGTTCTGAAATAGGAGAGTCCTGCGTAATGTTAGCTTTATTTCATAAAAATCAATGATGCCATGATTGTTTTTCTTTTCTGAAATGTATATAGCCCTCAATGACCCCCTCAGATAAGAAATTGGAGGAAAGAAGGGAGATGCAGAAGAAAGTGAAGGGGTATGGTTGCTTTATATAAAGAAAAAAAGGAATATAGTGCATTGTTCTGAAAGAACTTTCTTGCCTTTAACTTGCATGTCACTTTCATTTTCCCATCCTCTTTCTTCTTTCACATGTTTACACATGTAAAAATGGAGAAAAGTGAATGAGGGGGAAGTGATAAAGATCATGTCTAAGCTTCACAAAGCACTTTAAGACCCTCACATGAAAGGCATAATATAAATAAGGGATATTATTTGGAAACACACCAGTTGTTGAAGATTGATAAAATTATGCATAAAAATTCTTTGGCTTGGTTTTATCTGGCATACGAACAGCGTCCATTTGTTTCAAATGAACTGGATGTCGGAGTGCACGTGTGTGTATCTCTACATATTAGACTATTTTCTGGCAGACCTAACATATGCACACACATTTTTGGAATTTTATGAAGGCTCCTAAGTGTTTTATTGGTACAAGAATGCTAATTATTGATTGATTCCACTTAGGACAAGTAGCACTACTCTCAGAATTTACCAAATACAATACCATATAGTCTACATAAGTTAGCACATTTTAGACTTTTTAAAAAAATTTAAGATTTATAGCATATCATAGATAATTCAGTTCTAAAAACATACCCATGTTGTGTGTAAAACCATGTTACTTTTCCATATATAGCTTGTTTGTGACTTAAATAGAATTATTAACATTTTAAGTTAAAAAGAAAACATTCACAGGCTAGCATGCAAACTATGTTTATAATCATTGCTTGAGAACAATGTCATTAAGATAAAAGAGTAAAATCTATTCAAAATATACTATCAGGTCAATATTTTGAATACACATAATCTTCAGCATATTTCCACCCAAAATAAACCTCACAGTTTGCCCTAACACCCCAAGGAATGCATAGTTAATTTAGCTTGCACAAAGACTGTGTTCAGCTGGCTTTAGCATCTCCGCATGGAGTTAAAATGTAAAAGAGCAGAGCATTATCACATCCCAGCCTATGAGAGCTCATGCTGCATGGGCAAGCTAGAACGCTTTAAGATAATGATGTTTATAGCTAACCAAATCCAATTTAAGCAGTTCACTGTAGCTCTAGTCTGTTAGTTCCATTTCACATAGGCATAATTTATTTTAAATTTTCAGCTCTTGAAAAGACTGCTTTTTGTTTCCTTTTTATCATCAGGACAGAAAATGAGTTCTTCCAGCAACAAATGAATTATCTTTTTACACCTAAGGCTAGTGTTACGTCACACACGTTAATGTTTTCATTATGTTCAAAATATTTGAACACAGAAGCTAGTGACTAAAATGAGAAATAACTGAGAAATACAACAAGATGGACTGAGTATTGTGCCAACAACAAAAAAAAAAACCTGCAATGTGACACTGATGATAAAAATAAAGAGCAAAGGTGATAAAGCATTTAAGACATTAATCTAGGATTATAGATTACAAAAACTAAATCACTAGCTTTGCATAACTTGTTTATGAATTTGAACCATGCAAATTCCTCTGAGCTCCTTTCAAATGACTATCCTCCAAAGATATGAACTTGAAAGATCATTCAAATCATTTCAGATTTGGGATGCATGACAACAAAATGTGATACCAACCACATGGTAATTCAATGATAGGGATTGTATTCAACTAAAAATATGAACAGAGTCACAGGCAAAAAAATGGATCTAAGCAAGCTTAGTAGGGAGGAATCCTGATTGGCAACAATAAAGTGAGGGGTACCAACCATATTCCACAGCATCACAACCCTAATCCTGACCCAGCATGAAAGATTAGGGTCATTGGTGTGGCACAAGCCTCCTGGCTGCAGCACACAGGGCTGAAAAGAAGCCACATGATCTGAGGGCCTTGGAAGGATGGGGCCACTCAGTTGTTTGGGGAGGGACAGCCTCCAGAGCCTAAGCGACCTTCCGTCCATGACTACCTTTATCCCTTCCACTTCATATCACTTAATTCATGTTCTTTTGTTAATTAACTTGTTTTACTTTCATTAATCATCCCTGCTGTGTAAGTTCAGCGAAATGTGTTCTATTAGCAAGTTAACAGGTAAGCATGTTCTACTGTCTCTGTAAAGGCAGAAAAAAATCTAACACTTCCTCTGGCTGTGTCTAGACTGCAGGCTTCCGTTGACAAAACTTCTCTCGACAGAGCGCAAGTCCAGACTGCAAATCTCTCAGAAGAGATCTGCTGGTCAGGAGTGTTCTGTTGACATCCCTGTACACCTCATTCCATGAGGAGGAAGAGCAGTCTCAACAGAGGTGGGTTTTCTGACATTTGGCCCCAGGTGGATGGGCCAAATATCAGAAAAGTCTCTTCTGACAACAATTTGCTTATCTTTTGCCAACCATTCCCCAGAAGTCTAGACACAGACTCCGAGAGGCTCTTTTGAGAGGAACTGATCCATGCATAGCATGATTTCGAGGTGAATTCATGGCAATAAGTACATTGAGGTCACGCAACATGATATAAAGTGCATTACTAAAGACTAGCTATACCATGTCTACTGTTTTCCCCCTTATCATCAAGGCTTGTTACCCTCTTAAAGCTATCAGGTTGGTTTGACAATTTGTTCTTGACAATGCTGACTGTTATCACCTTATTATCTTCTAGGTGTTATCAAATGTATTGCTTAATTATTTACTCCATTATCTCTTCTGTTACAGAAGTTACGCTGATTTATCTGACCTGGAAATATTCCTCAGCTCTCGTCCCCATTACCCCTCCTCTACTTACAATACATCAATGACATCTTTATGATTTGGACCCATGGTATAGAGACTCTAAAAGAATTCCACCGAGACTTTAGCAATCTGAACCCCACCATCAACTTATGCCTCAACTACTCCATGCGAGAGATGTATTTGGTAGACGCTACAGTACAAAATCAAGGAAGGACTGATCAGTACCACACTCTACCAGAAACCCACTGATCGCTGTACTTACCTACACGCATCTAGCTTCTATCCTGCACACACAACTAGATCCATTGTTTACAGTCTAGCCCTTAGGTACAATCGCATTTGTTCTGATCCAACTGACAGACTGAAAACTACAAGATCTCTACCAAATATTCATAAACCTGAATTACCCACCAGCAGAAATAAAACAAAAAATCGACAGGGCCAGACAAATACCCAGAGACCAGCTACTCCAAGATAGGCCCAAAAAAGCCAACAACAGAACACCAGTGGTCAGTACCTACAGCCCCCAGCTCAAACCACTGCAACACATTATTAAAGACCTACAACCTATCCTTAATCAGGATGTCATACTCCAGAAGACCCTAGGTGACAGGCCTGTTCTCTCCTACAGAGAGCCTCACAACCTTATGAGGATTTTCACCAACACCCACAGTCTATACCGCAGAAACACCAATCCTGGAACTTTTCCTTGCAGCTAAGCCCATTGCAACTTTGTCCACATATCTATTCTGGAGATACCATCACTGGACCTAAGCAGGTTATTCCCAGAATCACAGGCACATTCCCATGTTCCTCAACTAACATCATATATGTAACCCTTCTGTCGGAAGGGATCAGCAGCAACCAGGGCTGGGTTCACATGCAAATGATCTCTGGGAAACACATTCCTCCCACCCTTCAGCAGCATTGAGTTCCTGCTGGCACATTCCTTACATATATGCCATCATGCGCCAACAATGCCCAGATACTTTGTATATAGGACAGACTTAAGACTCTTAGACAAAGAATTAATGAGCATAAAACAGACATAAAAACACTCCTGATTCACAAACCTGTCAGCCAGCACTTTAATGGAGTGGGCCATTCTGTTAATGACCTGAAAGTCTGCATTTTACTGAAGAAGAATTTTCACAACAGTTTGGAAAGCGAGGCTGCTGAACTCTCTTTTATATTCAAATTTGACACATGAACACGTGGTTTGAACAGGGATGGGAATTTTCTAGCTTGTTATAGGGCCTCTTTTCCATACTTGGTTTATCTAATTCTTGACTCCCCCGCCCTTCTGCCCCTCTGCTCTCTGATTTGTTCACCTTGATGATAATTTTCTGATTTGTCAACCTTGATTACTATTTTTTGTTCTCTGTGCCTTAAATATTGAGTCTGTTCTGGTATGGCTATGATCTGAAGAAGTGGGTCTGTCCCACAAAAGCTCATCCCCTAATAAGTTATTTTGTTAGTCCTTAAAGTGCTACTGGACTGTTTTTTTTGTTTTCATTCATCTGTAATTTCCTGGCGTTTTCTTATTTCCTTTTTGAATAGATGGGCACCACATTTGCCCTTTTCCAGTCTTCTGGAATCTCTTCCATATTCCAGGATGTTTCAAAGATAATAGCTCATGGCTCAGGTATCTTCTCAGTCAGACCCTTGAGTATTCTAGGATGCATTTCATTAAGCCCTGCTGACTTGAAGAAATCAAATTGTCTAATTTTTAGCTCATTCTTTCCTTATTATGGCTTCTGATATTATGGCTTCTGTAATTTACACTGGAATTCCATATGCTAGGCATCCAACCACCACTGACCTTCTTGGTGAAAACCAAAACAAAGAGTCATTAAGCACCTTTGCCTCTTCCGCATTTTATGTTCTTGTTTTTCCCCCCCTTCATTTATATTATATAGTTATTATTTTAAAATAAAACATAAAATGCTGTTATGACCCACATAAGGTGGTATGAAACTCTTAAATGCCCCATATATTACAAATTAAGTTGTCTTACATCCACATTAAAAACAGAAATCTCAGGCCTCAGACCAGTTGATCACCTTCCCCAGTAATGGAGGAAGTCCAGTTCCAAAGATACTCCCAGTTAGCAATTTGGAACTTGGGGCAGTACAAAGAAATCAAAAGGGTATTATGTCAATGTTGCACAATAAAGAGAAAATCTGGCAAAGAAAGGAGGTCATTATCCTGGGCAAGGGTGTTCTTGCTGAAACACAAGTCAAACCTGCTTAAATAACATTTCTTATTTACTTCTGCGGTCCATAATTATAACCCGACCTTTATTCTTCCACTATCATCCGCCACCATCAATCCCTAAATATTTTGTTTAATGTGTCACCACTTGAACCTTTACTACAAGGCATTACAAGTTGATATTTCATTAACCGGTACTATATATACCCCATATCTCCTTAGTCTATGCATAAGAAACCCTATGAATCTTCCAACATTATATTTTAAGAGTGGGAAAACCCAGCTTTCCAATGGCAATACTGTACTTCTGCTGAAACCTTCATCTGTGCCTCCAACTTCCTTGTTGTCTGAGGCCTAGAGGTCATGAGAGTCCAGCATGGGCAGAATGCTGCTTCCCATTTCCCACCCCCCCGCCCCCAGCACAAAGCACCAAGACTCCACAAACAATCCTATTGCCTTCCTTTCATTTCAGGATCCTGTTCAAAATTACTCTCCTTTTTTTATGGACACTCTCTAAATCTCCTTCCAGGACCCTTCTGCTCATCTAGCACTGGCCTCATTCTTTGTCACTGCCCACAGTCTCACCGCCTTCTGTTTTATAGCCCATCACAGGGAACAACTGTGTTCTGCTTTACCAGCTCTCCATTTATACTACTTTCAAATCTCAGCAAGGAACATCTCTTCTTCCTTGTAATTGAGTTTTTGTTCTGCTCCTATTTAAATAGCTGTTCTTCTCTAGAAAAAGGGGTTTGCAAAAAAAAAAAAAAAAAATGTATTGCAGAGTTCCCTATATATACTTCAGATTGAACCCCTCTGGTCTTGTAGCTTGGGACCTGAGCAGTACGGACGAGAATTTGCTGGTCCATCAAAGGTCAATATTTTCTAGCACATTACTAAAACTGCCACAGCTTACTGGGCTCTTAAGAAGACATTTAGGGATAAATTACAGATAATTAACAGCACACAAACAAACACAGAGCCAGCCTAGTGGATGGAAACCAACTTTATGGGACCATGGCCAACTTGGTGACACCCATGATAAGTGGTCCTCTGGCTAACTAAAATAATATCGGATTATGGAGCTTGCCAGACAAGAGTGTTCTGGCTTAGAGAGGTTCAACCTTTATCTCTGTTTTCAGTGTTGTACTCTCTTGTGATTTTATGAGTTTCACAATTTTTGGTATATTTCTTGAAACCTCTACTACTGGAATCAAGAGATGGAATGAATGAGAATCTCAACCTTTCATTTTTAAGCAAAAGTTTCTAGTCCTTATGATTATGGAGAAAAGCGCAAAATCATAAAGTGAGTACGTAACAAGTACAAAACCTAAATGTAAATTAAAAAGACCACCTCTGTGTCAGTATAAAATTTGTATCTGCATCTGACCCACAAAAATGATCCACAGGTATAAACTGAATATCTGCAGATTTGCAGGGATTTAAACATAAAATTTAGATCCTTATCCATACCTGATCTACAAAAGTGATCCGCAGATACCCAAATTTGGATGTGGGTATCTGAGGACATGGTCATTCACCAATTTCTAGGACTCTACTTATTTTTAAGAAAAGCTGAATTTTTTGGAAGGTGCCTGACTCATGATTTTGGAATGTCTGAAGTTGAAAAAAAAAAAAATACAATATTGTCAAACTGTTTCTCTTTACAAATTACTTTCTCCAAATCTGAGGAAGAGCTCTGTGAAGCTCTGAAGCTTGTCCCTTCCACCAACATCAACTTGTCCAATGAAAGATACTACTTCACCCATCTTACTTTACAAAGAAGTTTTTCCCCCATCCTAAGGGCTTAATTATACACAACAGTTCTATCAATTTAACTAAAATTAGAAGCCAATTTAGTTAAATCAGTGCAACCCCTGAAGTCAAATACTGACAATCAAGAGGTAGCACACTTAAATTAGAAATAAGAATGTTTACAAAAGGAGTTAACACTGCTTTAACTAACTTGGTTTCTAAATCAGATTGTAGACTAAGCCTAGTCCCAACCCTGCAAACTCAGCCTTGAATCTGAGCAACAAATCTGAGTTCTTTTCTTAGCTTCTGTACGTATATATCATTCAATAATACTTTAATACACTGCAGGCCACAGACTACCTTCAGTGATCTCTGCAATCCCACTGTCCGGAAACAATATCCTCAATTACCTAATTTTTATTTATATATGAAAGGGACTATAGTACAATTGCACTTCATAGCAAAGATGAGAGAAAATTGACAGTAAGTACATTAAAATTAAAACCCTGAAGATGATTCCTAACCACTGCTTTGGGCAGCTAAGAAAACATTACTGCGGTCTTATAATCATAGAAAGGGATGACAATGGGGTCACATGGAAGAAAGTTCAGCAGCACAGCAATAACATTCCCATTAACAAACTCTATAAGCCCACCACAAGGATGGAAATATTCAGGTAAGCAGCAATTTAAGAAAGCTTACAGCTTACGATCACAGTACCCTACCCACAGAAGCCAGGGGAATACCAGGAAAAAGTTAGTTATCAGAGATGAAAACTGGGTGTCCTTTTTAAATTGTTTTGGGAAACAGCTGTTGTAAGAGAAGCCATGAAGTTCAAATGACAGAGGATGTTAGGGTTGAGACACAATGGGACTCAAGGCAGTGCAGAGAGACACTGCTTCTATGCTGACAGTCCCGGTTTCTGACAATTCCCTGAGCCCAACATCAAAATTGGTATGTTCACTTGGAAGAAACCATTATGCAGTCCGTGAGGAGGACGGGGAAAAATGCCATCTCCTCAGCAGAACAAATGAAACTTCATGCAGTTTCCCAGTACTTAATTGGTTTATCCAAGTGGGGTGGGGGGATGATCTCAGTCATAAGATGATCAGTGGTGTAATCCTGGATCCTTACTGTAATGAAAAAAAAATTATGGAAAACGTTTTTGTATAAGAATCATCAACCCAGGCAGAGAGTTCCCAAATTACAGCACCAAGCCTGGACGACTAAAAAGCAAAAGGATACCCCTAAGAAGTAGGTTGTTTATATTAATTACAAACACTTTGTAAATTTTACCTGCACCTCTCCAGCTTTTTAAAAAAACCACACACATTCGTGTACATAAAAAACACATTTTAATTTAGTTTCCTTTTTCTGGAAAGCAGCCTCATTTTAAAACAGGAAATACTACTGGTTTATAATGGCCTCTCATATATTAACTGCACAGATGCCCACGTGCGATACTCTAGTGATACTCTAGTAATACTCAAGGAGCAGAGCTGAAAGGTCACCAAGGAGAGTACCTATAACACCAACCATAGATCAAACAGCTCCAAATTGCTCATCAGTGCAACACTAATCCCTCCGGTCTTATTTGTCAAGAAAGCTGCCATTCTAAGGACTGACTCTCTAGTTACACCGTTTTAAATTCCCTTCCTAGACAGAAGCTCTAGAAAACTACTCGATTTCTTTCAAGAATCTTCAGACCTAATAACAAATCCTTTAAAATGCCAGCAGAACACAGTGTTACTTCTAGTTTAAAATAAGAAAAATGGTTAAAAAATGAAGTTTCACTTAGGAGTACCCTCATTAAAACTTCACGTTAACAAAGTTGTAGTGCAAGTCTGATACAGAAAAGAGATGGTGGTGTCATACTGTTTGGAACGGTTCACAACCATGGGTGCTAGCCCTCAGCCCAGGCTTTCAAAAAGAAGAGCAGACACCCTAAACTGGTCAGATTTCACCAACCCAGGAACAAATGAGAACTCCTGAAGCACTGTGACAGCATTACCAGGGGGTCACATGCAGACCCCATTGTGCGTTCTCATCTATTTTGTCACCCAGGCATTCTAGTCTCAGCGATATTTGGTTGTGGCAATCTGGACTTAGTTATACTTGGTTGTGATTCATGTTGCTTCCAGCTCCAAGAGACCAATATCTTTCCCCAGGTCAATTTGTACCTCATATCTCACACCAGAAACAAACCCTTAGACAATTCTACAGTAAAACTAAGGATTTATGAACAAGGAGAAAAGAAATAAAGTTATTTACAGATTAAAGAAGGCAATATGTATATATAAATCAGTTACAGTCTATTGTTGCAAAAAAAAAAAAAAGACAATATCTGACTGCCCTGAATGTCTTTTAAGCCCAACACAGGTGGGTCACGTCTATGCAAGAAGCCTCTGTCGACAGAAGTTACTATTGGAAAGGATATCCTGGCAAAACTTCTGTCAACAGATCATGTTGGCACACAAAAGCAGATCAAAAGAGCAATACGCTCTGTTGACAGAGAGCAGCCAGACTACCCAGCCCTCTTTCAACAGAATGGCCGACAGGAAGCTCTGCAAACAGGGCTGCTTGGTGAACCAGAAGCCATGTCTTGTCAACAAAAGAGCCCTGGAGCATCTAAATGGCTGTTTTGTCAACAGGAGAGAGTGTTGAGAGAGGTGTTATACCTGAATGGGGAGAGGTATAATACTCCCAGCAGATGTGCTGAGTTTTGTTGACAAAACTGTCGGCAAAGCGCACTTGCTGTGTAGACGCTTCGCTTTTTTTATCCCCTGGTAAAGCCAGGCTTTTGCCAGGAAAAACCACCATGTAGATGAGACCCTGGACACCGCAGATCTTTTGTTTCCTAACTCCAGCCCTGAGACAGTCCGAAGTAACGGAAATCAGTCCCAGAAATCAAATTGATAGGACATGCTCTTTTGCGCATTGCTAATTACCTCCGTACAGGCTAAGTCTTTGTATCACCATGTTTCACAATGCCCCATTTAGAATTTATAGTCCTTGTTTGGGAACTTGTTTGGGGAACCAGTATTTATAGTCACTGTATTTATAGTCCTTGTTTGGGGAACCACTTCTCCTGCCTGAGTTCACAAGCTCAGATATTACAAAAAAATCTTACACATTGTCTTATATCATGGGGTATAGACATTACAAGAAAGATTAATGCATGCCATAACTTGCAAGCATTTTATTTAGTCTGAATATTAAAAATGGATTCTCACAAGTCTAACACCTACCTTTAAAGCGCTACATGAGTGCTGATTTGTTTTGTTAGAATACAGACTAACACAGCTAGCTCTCTGTTATCTATCTTGAGCAATACTAACAAACAGTAGGGTCTCAACATTCGCAAGGGTTCTGCGTTCAGAACCATCGAGAATCTCGATTTTTGCAAAGGAGCTGCGGGGAGGAGAGGGTTGGAGCCATGGGGAAGCAGCAGTCACTCCCAGCCAGAACCCTGGCAAGTGGTGGCCTCAAGAAGCCTCTTGAATAATTGAATGCACAAAACGTTAAGTTTGTGAATGTGGGGACCTTACTGTACACGTAAGCTGGCCTAACGTGCAGTGCTCAACTGAGGCTTAAAGTCTTGGCAAGACCTGGCACCTGGTCTCCCAGCATCACAGGAATTTCTTTGAGAACTTAATAGAATGTATCTACTTTTGCTAGATACATTAATTTTACAAAAAAATCATTTGCTTAAGTAGACTCTTATTCTTTTAAAATTACTAAGTGGTAAATTGAGTGTTTTATTCCTTTAGTAAAGATACTAGATTTATAAAAAGAAAACCCACTAATAAAAAGCAAGGAGAAACACGATCTATGAAGATGTATATAGATGCTTGAATATTAGATGTCACAGTCAGCCAGATGGGATATATGTTTTATACACACGGCAATGAATATAAAAGGACATAAAAGGACTGAATGCCTTTCTGGAATATATACTTTAATAAAACAAATTATTGGGCTCAATATAGGGTGAGTGGGTAATATTTGATGAGGCAATCAGAATAGATGATCTCATGGGTGCTTCTGGTCTTAAAAAACAGTCCAAACTTTTTTCCTCCCCCCCCACCCCCAAAATAACTAACCAACCATCTCCCCTCTGTTATGCCCCATTACTTGGCTAGTGTTTGTTTATTGCCTCTTTGTACTGGGGTCTACAGTCCTTCCCAGTTTACAGCTGTATCTCTCAAAGAATAATATCCCTGTATATCAGATGCACTGAAGAGACAATGACTGCAAATCGAAATCCAGGAGGAGAAAAGAGAAAAGTTGTTCCAAAACCTGGTGTGTGAGCACTGCTGACCACCATAGTGCCCTCTGCTGCTAGAGCATCGTGCTGCAGGGGGACATAATATCTTGCACTCCCTGTAGACCAGGGTTTCCCAGACTTTATATAGCTGGAACCCAATTTTTTTCAGTACATTTTTTGTGACCCAAAAATATAAAAACGCATATAAAAATGAATGACAAATGGATAAACTTTCAGTTTATTATTTATTCACAATAGTACATAATTATATAAATTATATAAATCTTGATATAAAATCCTCAAGTGCCTAACTTGTTATTATCTTAATTAGGTGGGAAAATACAAAATGTAGCAAATGAATAGGATCGTGCATGATAATTTGTATATTTTCTAAGGACCAGTATTTCCCCCCCCGCCAACAAGGCCCAGTAGTGGGCCATAAACCACACTTGGGGAAATCCTACTGTAGACCATTTATTTGATTCTGTTGGTCATCCATAGCCTAGTTGCCCCGTTCAGTTCAACCCTCTTACAGAGTCGTGGAAATCCTGATAGCCAGTCAAACAAACTTCAGTCAACGTTGAAGTTGTTTGCTCTTCCTCCCTTTTCCTGCAAGCTGCAAAGTTCCTCTTTTGCTCCTTCAGCTATGCAGTCTCTCACAAGGCCTTCTGCTGGGATGCTCTTCTTCCTATCAGGGTTCCCCACTGCCTCACCATGCTGGGGACTGTGGCAGCATGTCCCATGGACCAACAAGCCTCTTACATGGCCTATAAAAAGGTTTCCTACAAGACTGCGAACTTCTCCAGCTGGTTCTCTCCAGTTTTTCCAATTGGGCCCTTCCCAGAGACTGGGGCGCCTTATGTTTCACCCTCCATCGAGTTCTCCTTCTCTACGTAGGTTTCCCTTACCCTTCCACAGATGAGGTCATTAATTGTAACTGAGCCCAAATCAGGGCCACCTGGGGATTAACTAAGTCACAGGCTATGCTGAGCCTGAACTTCCTTAGAGACAGTTGACCTGTGATATTGCGGCACCAAGCATCTCGGAGTAAAGGGAGGAGCCAGTGTAAGTCGCACCTAAAGGGATGGGCTGTATTTGCAAAAGGAGTGGAGTGGGTACTAACCCACTTCATTTCTACTTCCATCTCAGCCCCAATTATTTTTATACTATCTCGGTAACTCACTTCACCTCTCTGCCTTATTTTATGTCATGCCTAGTCAGCATGTTGGGCATCTTTATAGTTTTACTGATCTCTATTTATTCATGTTTAAGTGTGCAGACACAGCCACTCTGGTTATGGGGACTTTACTTGCATCATCAGTCAAAGTACTATTGTTTCTCAACAACAAGATGATTAAGTAAATTCCTGCATTATACCTGGCTACTGCCATTAATGCCACAGCCATATACCTATCGAACATGCACTGGATACTTCAACTTCTGATCCTTTACCTCCTACTCCAGAAACTAACTTCAACCTATTTTTTCCAGAGAACTATACTTACTTGGAAGAGAGGAAAATAAGGTCTCCAGGGGTCAAGAGCAGAGGAGAGGAAGTGTAAATATTAAATACATGTTTAAATGGGGATAAGGATGTTGGTAAGAGTACAGAATTTGAAGTGGCCATGGGTATTATGGACAGAATTGAGGAGTTCTGAGGGCAAACAGCCAATTAGAGAAGAGGGGTTTATAGTAGCCAATCATAGCATAGGATGAGAGGATGGAAACTGCAATTCTATACACATTTATAACTGAGGTGCTCCCTGATGCTTTGATGATAACAATACCTAGGGGTAATAAAATCCTCAGTTTACCTGGCTCAGTTAATTTAACCCAGGTTGCAGTTCATAGAGGGCACTTCTTGCTAGAGACACAATTTAAATAAAATGGGCACAACACCAATGATACCCAGCATTCATGGATGTTGTGAGGTTAGACTACCAAGCATTAGTTTTCCTGAGAACCTTGCATGAAAAGCACTATACCAAAAGTGTCCCTACTAACAGTTTAATTCCAGCTAAATCATGTCATTTAGCCAGAGTCCTGAGTACGGAGCAGTACAGCACTCAGGGAGAGAACGTACCTCAGACTATATATGTACTTGGCCCCTCCACTGACTCTTTTGGATACCCACACAAGTCAGGGACAACTTATCAGTTGATACCTAAAATATAAAGTCTGTGTTATGAAATGTGTGTTTGGGTATCTTACCTTAGGGCATCACTGAACTGTCCTTGCTTTTTAAAGAAAGAAAAATTACTTTGGTGTTCCAAGACAACAGGAAACAGAAAGCCATTAACAATTTAATAAGTGAGCCAGCATTTAAACCAGTAGTGGATGAAGTCACGATATCTCCGGCACAAACTACTAATGGACATAGTCAATACAATCCATTTGTGTCTGTAAACTGCACGTATCTTTCATATTACGCTGGGCTCTGTCCACTAATAGAACACTATGTCAAGGAATAGCAACAGCCTTCAATACCAGCTAACTCCTCTCAGCAGCAATTCTCAGAGCAGCATTTGCTGCATCAAGAAACATGTAAGATCAGAGAACTACTGTAGTTGAAGACTACACTTATCTTTCTGGCCATCTCACTTCATTTGTATTACCAAGAGAACAGGTAATTTACATTTTTTAAAAATGGTTGGCAAAGTGCATAGGGATTTTAAAAATGCCATAGTGACCTAAATAGCCTATATTGAAAGGAACATTAAGCACGCACTGTCATAACTCACAATCATCTGCAATACCACCTCCCTGACCTCGCTTCACCTTCACTCCCCACTCCTGAATCTGAGATACAGTAACAAACTCGCACTCCTCTAGAATACGAATTGCCATCAGGGAAGAGCAATAATCTCAAGGATAGCATCGTTTCACAGCCGAGTTGTTTGAAGACAGGCTGGCCATTACATAAAGCAGCTGTGTTATTTGGCTTTCTCTCTCATTCATTAATAGACTTGAAGAGTGTTTTTTTTTTTTTTTTTTAAACTTAGTTCTCAATATTTTTCTCATTACAGCTTTCCTTTTCTCCAACATGCTGTTACATGAACTTAGCTTTTAGCAGTAAACACAAAAGCTCCCTTTCTTTACAAGCCAGTATTTTACACACTCAGTATTAAAAAAAAAAAAAAACAAAAAAACAACCTCTGTGTTCTCTAGATATGTTTGCATTAAGTACAAATGAACATGACCCACAAAAAAAAAAATCTGACTTTGCAGATGCCATGTAACCTTCCTTTTCATTGGACTCTCAAATAAGACTTCCGCAATATTTTGCTCAGCTTGGCATTATCAAATAACATAAGGAACAAAGACACCATCATATATTTCTACATCAGAAAGAGCCAGGAGTAATGAAAACCTGTTCTCATGCCTTTTTTCCCCCAATGCTCAGAGAGAGTGTGCTATACTGTTATCCAGGCTGAAAGACTTGATGAAAAGACTGCAGTGAGAAGAGACCAGTCTAGTGTATGCCATATTTTTAATTTTTTTAAATAATGTTTGGCATGGAGGATTCAAAAAGCAATCATTATAAACAGAAGTTTAGATTTTAAAACAATGCAAGTCAAAAATCTCAGCTTTAGCAGTAATGTCTCTTCTAGTTCTTCAGTGTTTCCATGTTCAGAATATTCTGTTCACATAGGACCACCTTGAAATATTTGACACATCTCAGTGAGCATCTATTGTTATAGTTACATCTTTAAATCTCTGTAAGGGTACTAAAACACAAAAATGCACAGGGACATCAAAGTACAACAAGCCAGTAGACTTGAAGATATAATAACGGGCCTCCTAGTTGCAGGCAGAATTCTCTGTAACTGCTCTAGATAATTGCTGTGCCTAAGGTCTTTTATTTGGGGGGGGGGTTCCCTTTCATCTCATCCCCTTAACCCTCTTCTCTTTCCTGTTTGGCTTGTTTGCTGCTGCCTACAATATATTTTGGCACTCTCTCTCTCTCTCTCTCTCTCTCTGTATTTTTAAGTACAATATATGTTATGTCAAATACTCCTGCATTGCATTCTTTGGTCCATCACCACCACCACTGAATCAGCATTTCCTTGTGCACCAGTTCCTTTCAGTAAATCGTAAGTTTTTCCTACTGCAGTGCTGAGCTGCTCGAGTAAAATAGGAGCTATTGAAGAGACGATTTCGCCCCACCCCTCATGTATTAAATGGCAAAGTTCCTAAAAATAGGAAATGTTCTCTTTAATCCATGGAAAAGTAAAACAAATTCACTTTGCTACAACAAAGAGTTCTACATTCCAGATGCTAAAGCTCCCTGCCAGATATATCCTCTTTTGCGTAGATTAAAATTAATGTGCTAGTTAGAAGAAAACTATATTCTGCGAAGTGTATTAAACACTAGGTAAAACATACTAATCTGCTACCATATACAATAAATTGCAATTACTCATATGGTATTTACCTAGTGAAGAATGGACCTATTGTTGTCTAGTGAAACCTATGTGGACTTCAGTAACACACACACAGTATTAAGTCACCTTGCGAAATAACCCATCAATCATATCTTTGCACTAAACCCTCTCTATATGAGGGCATTGCCAGTTCAAGAAAGAAAAGCATCTGTAGAACCCACAGTTCTACCAGAACTGTCAAGATGCAACAAGATGCTTGGGAAAGATTTGTTGTGGGGAGGAAAACACTGGTTTATTCCAAATGCAAGGACAGCGATCACCCTAAATTGGAAAGATTCTGTATATGTCAGAGTAACAGGATCCAGTCTATGCCTAAAGCTGTCACCAGTCTCCTGGGACTCTGGGAGTCACCCTGTCAGTGTGCTGGGCCCCAACGACCCACAGTTCCAGAAAGGCAGGTCTATCTTCATCGGCATTAATTTTCCCCTCTGCCTGTGGCTTGCTGCAGCAAACCCAGCCAAGCCAGGCTCCTGCACAAGAGTTGTATGGTACTCCTGAAGTCACAGCAATTTAGACATGTTTGTTAAACAATATAACCATTTATTATCCACCTGGCTACAGAATCTTCATGTACTTAACACAAGTTACACTCTAGGCTACCCTGGCCAAGCCAGAACCCTGATGGGCTGGCTAAGCTGTGATAGACTCCATTTCTTGCTCTCCCACCCTGCTCTCCCCGCCAAGACAGCTAGTCTTTCTGAAAAGGATCCCCTTATTCCAGTCACCTGTTCCTGGTTCTTCAGCTGGGTTCACAAGTCCTGACTGTTGGGAGTTCCTGCTGTTAGGTCTTGATAGGGAGGTTGTTGGGGCATCTCTCTCTCTTTTCTTGGATCCCCTGTACCTTGGGCCAGCATCAGCCACTTCTTTAGTGATACTACTCCTTGATCCCCCAGATAGCATGGTGACACACACCTTCTAAGTCCAGGACTGTTCAAGAGTGGTGTTAACCCTTTGATACTCACTGGTTAGGAATGCCATATTCCAAGGGAAACTGAGGCATGTCTAGGCTTCATAAGGTATTATAGAAAATTTTCCACTTCATCACATGTGCACCACACCTGTGCTTCCACCTCAGCAAGACTTAACTGTCTCATAGGCACTGTGAGATGTATCTACGATCCCAACATTAGGTGGCAGTGACCTGCCATCTCTGATCACGGGGTCCTGTATTTGAATCCCACTTGGGGAAACATTTTCCTTGCTGACAGCACCAGCTTGTATATGTATTTTAAATTTTAATGAAAACCTGACAGCTGAAAAAACGGCTCATCTTATTCAGGTCAAAATTTACAGCCTTAATAAAGCTGTAAGAACCTTATATTCAGATACCTCCTATATTCAAACATCACAGAATACCCAAAACCAGCCTGCAAGCTTGACCGTTGGTGAACAAGCAGTGTTTTGCTCAGTTATTTTTTATGCCTGCAAAACATTTTGTCAAAGCTGGATAGGTACATTTTTGTTCTGTCTGGGATCAGTGCTGGGGCATTCAGAGTTCAAGCAGAGTTCAACTGGGAAGTCTACGTGGGTCAAGTCAGATAAGATTTCTCTAGTGTCCATGACCATGAATATACCTCTCCTGCCACAGAAACAGGGAGGCTCGCCAGAAGCCATTTCACTTGGTTTCCCACAATATGGCCATGTTTAAACGGGGCTGTCTGATCCGGCTGGAGAACCACCCCCTCAGAAAAATTAAATAGCCAACATAGTCTACAGCTAGGCCAGAGCAGCAATGTTCTGGCATGCTTAGAAAAGGGACACCTGTCCCCAAACCTCTCAATTCCTTCATTTAGTGGAAACTAAGTGTGCTATTCAGCATGCTTATTATTTTCATATTTTTGAAATTACATCATTACCCTGACTGTAGGTGTGGCATAGCAATTCTCCAAAAAACATACACTTTCTCCATAGCCTTTCCATGTTTCTTTACAACAACCCTCTCTCCCCTCAACTTTCTCAACCTACCATGCTCAGTGTTTTTAAGTCTTAACATACCCAGACACAATCTACCTCTAGAACCAAACGCTGCATTGACTTCAGGCACACGTCTTCATGGTAGCTGTATTATCTTCAGTGACACTGCTGCAGTCACCTTCCTTCCCCTTTCTAAATCAACCATTTTTTTCCACGCTATAATATAATTCAACAAAGTCCCATTTTTTTTATTCAAGGCTTGTATTCTTTACTTTGTGGCTGTGACGATAAACCTGGGAGGACCCTTCTGCAGAAAGAGATGCTTGGATAGGATTTTAATCCACCGTGGCACCTAGCAAGGATAGGAACCGCATTGTAAAGTGTTACTTCATCTGCCCCACTCTGCAGTTACAAGGGGAAGATCTACATTTACTGGGAGATAGGCATTATAGTGATCAGTCCTCTGGGGGTTGATTTAGTGGATCTAGTGAAGACCTGCTAAATTGATCACTGATTGTTCTCTTACCAACTCTAGTACTACACTGGAATAATATACATGAGGGGAGTCAACAGGAGTTTCTCTTGTCAGCTCCCTACAGTGGAGACCCTGTGGCAACTCAGCCTAAGATAAGTCAGCTCCAGCTATGCTATTCATGTAACTGGAATTGTGTACCTTTGGTCAACATTGCCCTACTCCAAGTATTTTGCATCACTTCCACCTACTTCATTTGCAAATCTCAAACACGTATAAAAGCCTATTAAATTAGCTTCTTAACTTGCTATTGATAGTCAGGCCCAATTTAAAAGATGAACACACTGAGGTGCTGAATGAATGTGTGACCTACTGAAGGTTACACAAGTAGTGAGGTAAAGATGTTCTTAACCTAGTCCTGTGTTTTCACAAGTTGGCCATTCTTCTTCCCTAGGAAATGTCTCACTTTTTTTCTTCTCACTCTGATCATGTCTTCTCTAGCTCACTCCCCACACACACACACATTCCAGAATGGTCACTAGTCTCACTTTTAATTCTGGCAAACCAGCATCAGTTTAGAATTTGCCTATAGGTTTAATGAAATTTAAACATGGGAAAATTGGCTGAAAGACCTAATGCAATGGCTCTCAAGATTTCCAGACTATTGAGGCCCTGAAAGGGTAAATGACTGGACACAGGAATCTGTGCCAAGCTAGGAAATTAATCTGGAGCCAATCTTCCTGTTCTGGGCTTTAAACTATAGGACCATCTTTCTCTGTTTATTATTCTCGTCAAGCCTGTCCATGCATTTAAAATTTGTGATAGAATTACTATCCTGAATGCATATTTTGTTAAATTTTATGGATCCCAAATTTTCTATCTATATGGTGGCATAGCAATGATGCGCAGCACATATATATTTTTCTATTAAAACCAGATTCAAGTGTTACTACCTTCAATGCTATGACACCTCATTAAATGATTAAATTACTTCATTTTGTTTTTTCTGCTATGTTGTGTTTGGTTTTCGGTCTGACAACGTTTTCTGAAAAATATTTTTATAGGTGTTCCACATTAAAATTATTTGGTGTTCTGGGGTTGCAAAAAGAAACACTGCTTTAGGGCAAAGCTGATGCACAGCAGCAGAGGGCAGACAGACAATGTTTGGCCAGATGTCCACTAAGAGGAGCAAGACACACCAACATTTTCTTTCTTAATAGAGAGAATGGAAATGGGATTATTTTTGTCCATCTGCAGAGGAGTTGGACTGACAGCGCCAGTGAAAGGTGAGAAAACACACTAGAATGAAGAAACACACTGTAGAACATTTTAGCAGTCTGACACAGGCTGTTGGGACTAACTGATTGGCAGAAGACTTGGGTTCAGTGAGTTGAAGAGCTGAGTGCACAGCTCAGCTTTTAAGATCAATGAAAATGCCAGAATGCCTGAAGTTTGTAATTAAATATTGAAAAGTGAGACAGGTGCCCTGGTTAGGCTACTCTGTCTTTAATCTTAATAGCAAGAAGTTTGTTGCTGGTGACTTGAGACAAGGAGGTGTGAAAGACAAAGGGAAAGTGGAAGACAGAACATTTTATTTTCTGATACCAAAGTCAGAGAGTCTGCTTCCTGGGTGGATCTGTCAGGCATGCAGAACTGGTGTTAGTACCAGAAGTAGTACCTAATTCTCTGCTGCTTCCTGCTTTATGTCCTCACTGGTCCTCACTCTGCACAGATGTAAGATTGCATCAAACCAGAATCCCCACTCGCACTCAGACAAGTTTGACACCTGCTTTGCTCCAAAGAAAAAGTCACCACAGAAAAAAAGCAAAGCAGTGGCATATCAGGCCCACAGGGGATTGATGGGGTACACACATTATGGAAGAGTCCCGCATAATCTACACTGCATGAAATCCCTCCCATGTCAATGGCATTGCACAAGATGGAACTCAGCAGACTTTGGCTCATTCTCTTCTATAGTGGACACAGTGACAGACCCTTCCGTAACCTCTTGTACCAGTGCAAATGGTATTTACCAGGAGAGCAAGTTAAAGGACATTTCTTCATTTCACCATCCTCCCCACTCAGTTTGCAAATAGAAAAGAACTGAAACTGCTAAGTCACCGCACATCAAGTCACCACATTAATTTTGTGCACCTACAGAGGCTTCATGCAGAATTATAGGTCAGTGTAAAAGTCTCTAGACTTACTCTACTGTTTATGGACATGCCCTAGGTTAAAAATTCTCCTACATTGATAGGCTAGTCACTGTGGTAACTAGTTTCATTTTTGTCCTGGGGATGTTTTTTTCCACAGGTACCTAGAATAGCACGTGTGTGTGTTTCCAAACCACAAAAAAAAAAAAAAGGCCACACTTTCAAATTTTGGTTGAATTCTAGGCAGACAAGACCTTTTTCAACTTAGATACGATCGTCAACTCAAAAGACAAGACTTTCCTTGGACAAACCAGCTTTGGATTTTGCTCTTGTTGCTGTCCCCCCCAGAATCTAAGTTACCCAGATCTTTGCCTGAGTAGGAACTTCTTTTCTGTAGGACTGATCAGCAAATAGCCCCATGCCCCGTTAAGTAATCCAACTCAGGTTACCCAGTCTTGGAATGGATTTGGAAGAGTCAAAACTGGCTTTTTTCACATCAGCATGAGTAAAAAAGAAAAGTCTAAAATTCCTGTATGCGTATTTTTCTGTTCATTTACTGTGAAGTTCAAAGAACATTTCTGTGCAATCCAACTACTGCCTTGCAGCTGCAAAAATGATTCACCTGTGCATGGACTAGTTGCAACAGGGTTCATCCACCACTCTGGCACCTCCTACAGGCAGTCTTGAAAATTGGCTGTGCATGGTAGTGAGCCCTCTTTGGATGTGCCTCAACTGTCACTCCTGCTGTAGGACTCATGTCTCTCCAAGGACTGTGGCATCCTGTTCAGCAACACAGCCTTGGAACTGTGCCACACAACATCGAGCTGCTCCTTTCCATGGCCTACTGCAGTCCACTGTCAAGCCACTTCCCTCCATGGCCAACTGCAGTTCATTACAATGGGGCCATCTCCCACATGGCTCTAGCCCCCTCTGCCTGTGTCAGGGCCTCAAACTGCAAACCCCATGAGCCAGACCAGAACAGTCTCTTGCTACTTCAGACCCTGCTGGCAGCACTGCTCTGTCCAGGGTGCTGACAGTTTCTCAGCTTTCCAGGCACACTATCCTTCCTCCCTAGGCTCCCAACACCGAATTCCTCTGTCTTACAGCTCTCTTTTTATATGGGCTTGCCTACCTCTGATAGGCTGCTCCCTTCAGATCTTCCCTGATTGGATGCCTCCCGTGCAGCCTTTTAACCCCTTTTCTGCAAGTGAGGGGTAGCTCTCCCATCACACAAAGGTTTGAATGAGCATTTTCAAAGCCCACTAGGTTAAGTTCCACTCATACCTTTACAACACATACGTATGCACAGCAACTTAGTACTTTTTGTAGGTGGCCTGTGTTTTATATGACATTCAGGTGTTTTCCATATATTTGAAGTTAACACTAACTAGCTGACAGAAGCAGAGGTATCTTCAAATATTGAAAATATAGCTATTTCAGTGCTCAGAATGAGAGGAAAAGTAACACTGATTGTGGAAATGGAGTACCCACCAAACTCCTTATCCAAACACACACATTTGAACACAACTTCATTTAAACAAACAATTAGCACTCCTTAGAGCTTAGTTTTGCATTTATCTTATAAAACTGATGTGTTGTTGCATCCTTCTGCAGAAACCTATGTATTCTCTTAATTTCCTTATAGATGTTTATTATCTGTGCACTTTCCAGTGGACCATCTTCTTTAATATACTAAATCTTTGGTTCAGTCTCTCTCTCCCTCCCTGTGTGCATCCTCTTCTCAGAGAACTGGATATGTAATATAGTGTTTTGGTTTGGATTTTTTTAAAATCTACATGTTGCTATACGTGTATACAGTAAACTTTCACATCCAGCAACCCCAGGACTGGGAGGTTGTAGGATATTCAAATATTCTGGATAATAGAGAGGTATACTGAGCAATGCAGAACACAAAGAAAAACAAGATTAGCTATTAAGAAACAAACGTATGCACCGTAATTGATTTACCAACTGTAGTATTGAACACCATAAACTTACACTGTATTTGCTGTATTTATTTGTAATTAATTTCTCTACACTGTACCTATGGAAAACATCGCTAAAATTTACTTATGGTTAACATGACATTTATTTGAGAGTTTTGGATAATAGAATGCCAAATATGAAAGAGTTCACTGCATTAAGGATATCAAGGCTGAAGAAGTACACAATGCATTTGGAGCGCACAGGTAGTTAGGTTTGTGATATTTCTTTGTTCCTGAGGGCATTTGTTCCATACTGTCAGTTTGTCCCCTGAAAAGCTCCGTTTCCTCTCATTCATGTGCTTTACCCTTATGAGAGAAAGTTCCACTGACCATGAGTAGAGTTATTGTGCAACTTCAAACAATCTTTTAGATATGCTGAACTCAGGCAATTGCATGCTTTGAAGTTAGAAATGCAGATTTTGAACTTGACTCAGTATTTTTTGGGAAGTTAATGTAGCAAGTGGAGGACAAATTTGACATACCCGCAGTAGCTCATGTGGGTGATGAGACATGTTGTGGCATTTTGCATTAGTATCAGGAACACTGCATTGATACAGTCCAGAACGGAAGAGCCAAAAGTGTTGGATAGCTGAGGCCAGGCCATCAAGATTGGAAGAAGTCTCCTAGTTATCTGGAAATAGCAGCATCAGTGATTAATGTTATGTGAGAACACTGCTGAACTCGAACAGCCAAATTAGATTATTTTGACTAGTTCAATTGTTCAAATACTGTACAATCAGTGAAAACCCTTCATAGGGCTTTCCTTTTCACACTCAAAATGACCTCTTCCAATCAGGTTGAGTTTCAACCAGTTCTTCATTTCAGCTGAGTACAAGGCTATCTTGACAGTTGTGATGTGGTCCTATAGAGCGAAGGCTCAGTAGAGATGAGCTCTAAATTCTTATCCAACATGTGAAACAAATATGGTGACACCATCATTGTATCCAAACTATCATGCTTCACTTTAGTAAACAAAAAAGTATCAATATATATTAAAGCAAAATGCAAGTCTCATATAATCCATGTCACAGTTTCCACATTCACCGGAGGAAAATATCAAGCCACCCCACCAAAATGAAGGCTTTTGGATCCTTATTGCCATTTTTTTCTTAAATTCCATGAACAGCTATCAGTTATTGGTTAGAGGAAATGAGTACTATACGCCACAGCATATATACATTAAATGTCATCACATCAGAGAGGAAAAGGAGTAAAATTTGTCACCGTAATAGCGTTTATAAAACTTCATACTCTTATTGTATTACTTCCACATACTGGGTATTACCATTGTGGGAGGTATTCTAGAAAAATTTAATAAACCATGGCTACTGAAATGTAAAAGGTATTATTACCTTCAAATAATGGGATAGTCACCTAGCACTCTGCCTTTTCAATAAAGTCATGTAAATATTTAAAACTATGTATTATCGCCATACCCACATCTATAAATGGACACAGAATTAGGCAACTTGTCCTAAAACACACAGCCCATTGAGCCAGGGTCAGAACATTGCCATTCTTAGTCCCCATCCCATGCTCATATTGACTAGAACAGGAGTGTGCAAAGTGGGCAGTGAAATTTCATAAGGTGGCACAGCATGATAGGTTTCTGTTCTCAGGCTCCTCCAACCTCATTAAAAATGTCAGAATGTGATGTTTTCTTGTCTGTGTATCCACATTTATATAACAATAAAGTTTTTACATTCTGCATGCTTATTTTCTTACACATGCACAAAGGTTCCCCCGCCCCCATCTAAACTTAACCCAAATCTTCATTGGTTTGGATCACATTATACAGGTTGAGGGTGGGCCCTGTTAATTGTAGGGGTGAAAAATGGGGTTCGATGTAAAAAGTTTGCTCACCACTGCACTAGACTACACTATCTCTCCTTTATTTATTACCCTATAGAGAACAAGGCGACTTCTCATTTCAGCTACTATGGTCAGTCACTGTTTAGGCTTCATACCACCTCTCGCCGCTTGAGTCTCATTGTAAGAGCTTTACTCCCCCCCTCCCATTATCCAGTGACTTCACTGAATTTAATCATCACTGCAAGAGTTTTAGGAGAAAGATCTTCCACAAATGCCAGTTGATGCACCTCAGTTCCATTATTTGGCAATTAGCTAACTGTCAAGACAACCCTGCAAGAATGCAAGTAATCACTGTGCTGATGCCTTCAGTCACCTATCTGCCCCATTGCCACAGGTTTGCATAAAGGCAATTTAAAATTGATCAGTAAATAACATTTCTCAGATATTTTCAGGCTGACAACACGTTAGTATCCTGAATCTCTGCGGCTACATCTACACGGGGATGCTACATCAAAATAGCTTATTTCGATGTAGCAAAATCAAAATAAGCTATTTCAATGAATAGCATCTACATGTCCTCCAGGGCTGGTGCCGTCGACGTTGGGCAGCACTACATCAAAGTAGGCGCTGCAGGGGAGCGTCTACACACCAAAGTGGCCCAAATCAAAATACGGGTGCCAGGAACAGCTGCAGACAGGGTCACAGGGCAGACTAGCACTTCCTGGGCAACAGCAAGCCGCTCCCTTAAAGGGCCCCTCCCAGACACACGCAGCCTGCACAGCACGCGGTCTGCAGAGCCACAAGCACACACACCCCGTGGAAGTAGCAAAGACCCCCAGCAGCAGCAGCCGCCGCCGCCACCGCCAGGAGGTCCACACACCCGTCCCTGGAGGAACAGTGCTTGCCCTGCTTAGTGCCATGCAGGAGGCAGCTGACCATCTTTTATTTGAGGAAGATGAGCTGCCCCCAGGGGATGAGGAAGCAGCCCCAGACCTTGCTGCCCTCCCAGACCCCCGCCCCCCGCCGCACATGCCACCAGCTGTGGAGCTACCCCACGACCATGGACTGGTGGAAGCGGCTGGTGCTCAGCAAGTAGGACAACAACCACTGGCTCCGGAATTTCCAGATGAGCTGGAAGACATTCCTGGAGCTCTGCCAGTGGCTCACCCCTGCCTTACAGCACCAGGACACCTCCATGCGACGTGCCCTCACCGTCAAGAAACAGGTCTACATCGCTGTCTGGAAGCTGGCCACTCCAGACAGCTACCAATCCGTAGGGCAGCAGTTTGGCATGGGCAAGGCCACCGTTGGGGCTGTCCTCATGAAGTAAGAGGACCGGGGAGTGGGGGAGCCCAGGGGTGGAGGGCCAGACACACCCTGCACACCCCTCACCAGTGCTCTCTCATGTCCTTCCCATGCACGTCGTCCGCACAATCAACGCCCTGCTCCTCCACAGGCTCATGCGGCTTGGGGACCCGGATGCTGCCATCACGGGGTTTGCCAGCCTGGGCTTCCCAAATTGCTTTGGGGCTCTGGATGGGACCCATATCCCCATCCATGCCCCGGAGCACAGCGGAGGACCCTTCCTCAATAGGAAGGGATACCATTCATGGTGCTCCAGGCCTTGGACGACAGCCGGGGCCGCTTCCTGGACATTTATGTTGGCTGGCCTGGCAGCACCCACGACGCCCGGGTGTTCAGAAATTCGGGCCTGGGCTGCCGGCTGGAGGCGGGGACCTACATCCCCCAGCGGGAGATCCCTGTGGGGTACACCACCATGCCCCTCTGCGTCGTCGCAGATGCGGCGTACCCCCTCTGGCCCTGGCTCATGCACCCCTACACAGGCCATGTCACAGCCAGCCAGGAGCGGTTAAACATGCGCTTGAACCATGCACGCCAGGTGGTCGAGTGCACTTTCGGCCGCCTCAAAGTGCGCTGGAGGTGTCTCCTCACCCGCCTGGATGCAGGCCTCACCAACATCCCCCAGGTTGTGGGCGCATGCAGCGCACTCCACAACCTAGTGGAGAGCAAGGGAGAGGCCGCCTTCCTGGGCTGGGCTGTGGAGGCTGGCAGGGCTGACGTCCAGCCACCCGCTGCCGCCAGTCGCCAGGTCAACCCCATGGGGATCCGGGTCCAGGAGGCTCTGCGAGCCCATTTTGACCAGGCTGCGGGGTGAACGGTGGCAGGGCCAGCTGCGGGTGAGCCACCCGCTGCACGCCCCCCCATCCTCCACAATACTCCCTGCCCCCATGCCCACACCACAGAGCACCTGAGAGCACACACCCCCACACTTTTCTTGGAAATAAATGGAAATGTTTCAAACAAAACAGTGCAACCTTATTATTAACAGAAGAAAAGGGGGGGAACTATGTACATGGGGGGGCAGCTACTAAAACACGGGGTCCAACAAAAACTATTTACAAATGGGGGAATATGTACAAAGGAGGGGGGGCCACATCCTCGGCCCCACACCCTAATGTCCAGTGCCCAGTGTTGGGGGGCACGACCCATGTATCGGCTGGAGCCCTGGTCGAGGCTGGGTGGGGGGCCGGGAGAACTGGCAAATATGGCCGGCTGGTGTCCACAGGCCCACGGTCCCCCTTGACGGCAGGCCCCAGGGTGGCAGACGGTAGAGGGAGGGCAGGTGGCACGGCGGGGGGGCACCAGGTGCTGCACAATGTGGTCTAAAGTGCGCATGAAGGCCCCCCAAGCCTCCTGGTGCCAGGCCAGCACTCGTTCCTGGAGCTCTAGCTGCCGCTCCTCCACCCACAGGCGCTGCTCCGACACCTCCAGCTGATGGCGGAGGGTCGCGAGCAGCTGGGGGTCCGTGGCCGTCCGCAGGTGGCTCCTCCGTCAGCCTCGTCCTGGGGCTGGTTGGTGCTCCGCCGAGGGGCTGGCCTGCTGGGATGGCCCCGGAGGGCTCTCCGGGACCACGGACACCTCGCCGGCGCTCTCCAGGCCCTCCGATGGTTCAGCTGCGGAACACAGGGGGGGAAACAAGAATGGAGACAGTCAGTGTGGGCCCTGACCTGTGGCCCTTGTCCCCCTCACCCCTCTGCTGCTGGTTCCCCATCGCCATCCCCCAGCGATGCTGCTGCTGCTGGGTGTCCCACCCATCCCCCACGGGGGACCCTGGGTTCCACTCCCCTCATCCCTAGGGATGGGGCATGGCACTGTCCTGCTGGGGGGCAGGGGCTGATGCACTCTTCTGAGGGACATGCCACTGCTGTCCTTGGGGCCATGATCATCTGGGCGTGTGGAGGGCCCTGGTCATGTCTCTTGTCCCTGCCCCTTAACTCCAGGGGTGTGCACCACGGGGGTACATACCTGACGGTCTGCTCCCACGTTCGGGGGACACCCATTGGGCGGATGCCCTGCTGGAGCTGCGGGATGGGAGGGTGATGCAGAGCCTCTGGTCACTGGAGGACTCCCCCTCCTCCTCCTCCAGCATGCCAGGGGTGGGCTCCTGGGGGGCCCCCTGGGGTGCAGGGCTTGCCTCTGGGGCAGACTCTGTCTCCGGGGCCTGCTGGGGCTCGTCGGCTGAGGTCTCAAGAGTGGCTGGTGCGGGGGAGGTGTACCAGGGGCCCAGGATGGCCCTGAGCTCCCAGTAAAAGGGGCAAGTGCAGCGGCGGCCCCAGATCGGCTGGCTGAGTCCCGGGCCTGGGCGTAACCCTGCCGCGGCTCCTTGACCTTACTCCTGACGTGGTCAGGACTGCGGGCAGGGTGATCTCGGGCAGCCAGGCCCTCGGTCAGCTGAGCTAATGCATCCGCATTCCGCCTCTTGCTCCCCGTTATCTGGAGCACCTCCTCCTCGTCCCAGAGCCCCAGCAGGTCCCGGATCTCGGCCTCCGTCCAGGAGGGGCCCCCGCTGCCTCTTCCATGGCTGACTGCCAGCCTGGGAGCCCTGGCTCCCCTTGGGGGGGTGCCCTGGGGGCACTTGGGGGGGCTGGCTGGATGCCATGGGGTGCAGGGTGGTGGGCTGCAGCTGACGAGGGACATGCAGGCTGAGCACGTGGCTGTGCTGCTGCCTGCACAAGCTCCCAGCTTTCTCCACAGGAAATAAGGGGGCAGGGAGCTTTAAGGGGCTGCTGCACGCGGTGACCAGAGAGCTCAGGGGCTGGAGAGCGTGTCTCTCAACCCCTCAGCTGATGGCCGCCATGGAGGACCCCGCTATTTCGATGTTGCGGGATGCGGATCGTCTACACGTGCCCTACTTCGACGTTCAACATCGAAGTAGGGCACTATTCCCATCTCCTGATGGGGATGGCGACTTCGACGTCTCACCGCCTTACGTCAATTTCAACTTCGAAATAGCGCTCGCCACGTGTAGACACGGCGGGTGCTATTTTGAAGTTGGCACGGCTACTTCAAAGTAGCCGGCTCATGAGGAAGATAACCAATGTAGAAATATCTGTTACAGATTATTCTTATGTAATTTAATGAAGAATTCTATTCCAGCTTTTGAATTCTACAGGATGGTTCAAAATGTTTACAAAAACAGTATCATGCTCTGTTAAATTCGGTTGAAGAATAAATTCTGTAGAATTTGTTTGGTTTCATCCCTACTAAATTCCATTAACCTTTTTCATATAGGTCACATTGTATATTTTAATACTTCTGCCACATAATCACTGCTGCCCACCACATGAGGAAAAAAGAGAGGGCACAAGAAAAAACTAATCTTGCTGGGTGGACACATGCTTTCATGTAAACATCACATAAAATGAAATTATGGGTGGATATATAGTCTCAGCATCAGAAGGTGGCATTGGGAGGACATTTTTAGCATTTCTTCCTAGCTGAAGCCTTAGGCTAGTTAAAAAAAAAAAACCTTGGTGACTCTGCGTTAATTAAATTGTAAAGTGGCAAACAGTAATACTGGTAATGATTGTATGCCTGGGGTGGTGAATTGAATGTGTCTCTCTGAGGAGCAGGCTTGTAAACCTTCACTTTGACAAAAAACTATTACTTAAATTGGTGGTGACTTTGCAGTATGCTTCTCACCCTGACAATCAAGGGAATTCTAGAATGTGATTAACCCAAAAATCCCAGACTGCTACCTCTGTACCACCAGAACACAGCTAATCTGGTGGAAGTGGGCCACATGGACAGGAAGGAGAGCAGACTTACATGAAGATAGGAAGTGTGAACACTGACTGTTTCAGTGAATAACAGGAACAATGAGGCAGAGGAAGAGAACATAGTAAAGTTGCCCTCTCTCTGAGCTTTTAAATGAACATACATTCAATTCTAGGCAAACCTGCAACAATATAGTAATAGTTATCAGGTTCTTCCTCTTTTTTCAGTGATTTTTCAGCCTGACCACCCTTCCCCCCTTCACATTCTGTCAGCCTGTTACTCACATAACTGTTTCTGTACCTTCCTCCATGCTTGGCGTGCCCTACCTGTAATCAGTAAAATCACTACTCTCTCCTCCTTCAACCCCTTCATCAAGGCTGAGTTCTGTTGTCATGCTCACAAAGAAATCCACTGTGTCAAAACATTGTCAGCTGGCCACAGGGATGTTTCACCTACCCTCCATTCTCAATATAAAGATACCTTACTTTCAAAACATACTAAGAACGTTTCGCTCTTGCCCTCATGTTTGCCTGTTTTATCCCATCCCCCATATGCTGCTTGCCTTTTCAGACTGACCTTTTTCATGGTACATACTAGGTCATCTGTTTGTTAGGACAGCACTTGGTCTACAGTGACAAGACCATTTTCAAATGCTGTTTCTAGTGAACCCCAGTATTTACTAGTGAACTCAGTTTTGTTCATTCATGCTTGTAAAATACTCATCTGTTTGGATTTCTGTCCTCCCACCCCAGTGGTAGACTGTCACTCTTTCCTTTTGCTTCCTATTAGGAACTACCCATCACCAAAAGCGCGCATAGACCTTTACAGAAAAAAAATAAACACTGATAGCTCCTTAGTCCTGAGGAAGCTGCAATATGAATTAGACCTTGGCAAGGCACTGTCTTTCAGTTACATGCTGAATATTGATGGAATAAATTCAGTTAAGCTGGTCTTATAGCATGACATTAATTCTGTGGGTAAACTCAGAAGATGCTCTCAGTGTATAGCAGTATTAGGTCCTTAAGTAACTTTTTCACTGGAATTTTTAAAATAATTTTACCACTTCCAAATGACTATAATGGGGAAATCTCACATTAGGTATATTGGTATATGGTGGCAAGACGGAGGTAGCAAGATGCATTTACCAATAGAATTGTCAGGCACCCAGTTTTTGATCAGAACACCCACTCAAAAAGGGACCCTGGAGGCACAAGTTGGCACTGGTGATTGGGCTGTTAAAAGTCCAGTTGGCAGCACAGCAGGGTCCGAGGCACCCTACCTGTGTAACTCTGCCCAGCTCACAGAACCATCCGGCAGGTCCCAGAAGCCCATAGGTGAAGGGTAGCTCCAAGCACTGCCCCCACCCCACTGCCAGTTCTGTCGCTCCCATTGGCCAGGAACCACAACCAACAGGAGCTGTGGGGGCAGCTCCTGTGGGCATGAGAGCAGCACATAGAGCCTCCTGGCACCAGAGGGCCTGCAGGGATCTGACAACTGCTTCCTGGGAGCTCTGGTAAGCACTGTGGGGACCCCAAATCCTCTCCCACACCCCTGCCTCATGCCATTGTCCCCTTCTGTACCTCCAACTCCTCATCCTAGACCCCATTGCAAAAAAAAAAAAAAAAAAAATTACTCACAAAAATGAGTTGTACTTAATGCAGAATAAAGGGAAAACATTTACAAATGTAAACTGATCTGTTTAGAAACAAAGCAGAACATTCCCATATCTACAGAATGTAAGTCAAGGGCAGGCAGTAAGTGGCCTGCAGGCAGGAGATGATTTGCCCAGGCTAGCCCTGATGGGCCAGCCATAGCATTCATGCCCTTCCCATTTGCAGTTTTCCTGCCCCAACCTGGTGAAAGAGAGCAACATAGGGAGCGGGGATGGAGCAGAACCCCAGGAAAGCAGCAGGGCAGGTGAGTTCGGCTTTGTGCCATTAGAAGGTTGACAATCCTATTTCACACAAATAAAAATGGTGGTCCTTTTTAGGCAGGGATGAGCAATGCCTAAAATTGGAGTTCCAACTACAAGCGATTTGTAGAAAGTTTACAAGAGCTAGAATGAGCAAATTTTTCCTTTTTAATCATTACTAGTTTTAAGCCCCTAAATTTCTGGGTTTTTTGTTTCTCTCTGTCCTTTCACTCAGTCATCCCTGCCCTTTCCCACATTCATTTCTGAACATACGCCACTTAATACAGTGCACACTATTCTTACCTCTTTGCTCCAATTACCCTTTGACTGCCTGTATTGCCACCATTTTTGCAGAACTAGGTTATTTTACCCTCTGATCACCTGTAAGCCTGAAATTCTTTTGTGCCTTTCCCATACTGTGCTTAAATTCTTTGTTTAGTCTGCAACCTAGCTGCATCACTTTTACTCTAATTCATTACTCCTCCAGTGTCAGTTCCATGGATTTGTCTTTCTTCTAAGCTGATCTACTCCTTTCAGAGAAGTTTCACATCTTTGAAAACCTGTCTGAACATTTCTAAATTCTGTTCTTGATCGTGAGCTGTACCTTGCCCTAGTTTAAATTTATTAACCTAGCTACTCATTTAAAAAAAAAAAAAAAAGTTCTTTGGATTTTCAAACTAATACCATTCACTACCCCCTTTGACATTCAAATTTTGGCCTACATAGATGACCACCTCCTCTACCACTAGGCTTACTGACAGGACAGGGCAAAGGAGGAAGTTGCCCCAGAACTCTGACCACTTCTGCCACCACTACTTCAGAAGCATCTGGAACACCAACCCCCATTGAACCATTGGTAGTGCTGCTCCACCACTCTCCACAACTATGGTGGGGTTCAGCACTGAGGTCCTGGAGGAACTGAGGGTGATTTCCCTTGGCCCCACCCCTTCTGTGGCACAGAAACAAGCCCTCTCCCAGTTTGACCCAGGGCCCACAGTGACTGTCTGCCAGATTGTCCACCAAATATGGAAGTATTCAACAAAAAAACAAAAAAAAAAAAACAAAAAAACACAAAACAGTTGTACTGTTTTAATACAAAAATAAAGGGAAAACAATCACAAATGTTAATTAAGCTGTTTGGAGACAAATAGGACATTCGCAATTCATATGACAGAATCTAATTCAGGGGTGGGCTATAAGTGACCCACAGGCTGGAGGTACTTTGCTATGGCTGACCGCTGGCAGGCCACCAGCCCTTTATTTACCTGTGCCTACACAGGTACAGCAGCTCGCAGCTCCTGTTGGCCGTGGTTCACAGTTTCCAGCCAAGGGGAGCTGCAGCCAGCGGGGCAGACCAGGACACCACTTCCCACAGCTCCCATTGTCCAAGAATGGCAATCCACAGTCAACAGGAGCTGCAAGTAACCAGACTTGTGGTGATGCAGGTATGCCAAGTGCCGATGGCCTGTTAGAGGCTAACCCTGGTGACCTGCCTCAGGGCCATGGACTACTCTTGCCCACCCATGTTCTAATTCCTACTTCCTCAATGCATAGCTCATCCATCACAGAGTTCCCAACAAGAACAAAGGAAAATACCCCCAAGCCAGAGGAGATTTAGAAAAAGAGGAAATCAAAAAACAGGAGATAGTCCACGTAATTCTCCATGTACAATTTACCTGTTGTAAAACTGTCACCTTTTTGATTGAAACAAAATGATGAAGAGGTTTAACTTCTTTTCTAAACCACATATGTGGGAAAAGTCCTGAGACTTCTCTTTAAACACAATGGACTGGAAATGGCAATGGCATTCTCCAAAACACTGGCAGGCACCAGACAAAAGGAACGCTGCCCAAAAAAAGACCTGTGTGTATGATATACATACTACCTCCCCCAGGCCTCACAAACAGAAAGACCGACTAATCATTCTCATCACCATCACAACCCGTCACACCTATTATTCATAGGAAACTTTCATTACTGTTCCAAATGCAGTGTTGGTGCAAGAACGCATACATTCATTGACTTCACGCATACACCAAAGCTAAATTACCACCACTGTATTAAGTTCACACAATTCAGGTACCGCATAATTGTTATACAGCACCCATTGTAGACCCACTCCAGTCTACAAGGCACAGATCACAGAAACCCAAAGCATGTTAAATCTTAAAGGAAAAGGAATGACATCACTTTTAATAAAGGATCTTTTCAAAACATCAAAGCAAAGACCTTTCTAAGCAGCTAAAATAGGGCTTTTTTAGGCCTGGCACCACAGTAGAACGTAATTATCAGTCCACCTCCAGGTGCCCTTTTTATGAATGCAATGGGCAGCGGGTTAGCGCTTGTCAACACCTCAGCTTTGAAATTCATGTAATCTAAGACATTAGCCTTATTTTTCTCTACAATCATGAATGTAAAGTGGACTAACTTTGGTGTGCAAAATGTGGCAGAGAGATAATTAACTAGAAATAATTGCAACTTATTTGGCAAATTATAGCTTTGCCTTGTGTGAAAAAAAAGTCATGTTTTATTTATACTTACTCCCCTACCAGCTCTCTGAATGATCAAGTTTGTAAGTCTAATGTTTGAAGGTGAGACAATGACATGGACCCTTTATTGTGTGACTAAGAGCAATTGTCTTTGCATGCAAAGAAAATCAAAAATTACCATATCGGTGTTTGCATTGCCTTTTGCAATGCACAATATTAAAAGGCCATTTTGTCTCAACTCAGATCTCACTTGATTAGAGTTTGAAAAGTTGGATACCCTATCAACAAGAGATAACCGTATTTTCTAACGACAGTAACTCTTGCCCAGAGAACCAATACAGCCACTCCACGATTTCTTCTATTGACAGCATGCTATTAGAATATTTTCTAGTAAGAACCAAGCACCTACCCCACTCCTCTAACCTCACCACAACGAACAGGCTGAGCTTTCGTTGAAATTTTTCTCGACAAGGGAAAAATCTAGCCAGTGGCATAAAGTAAAGCCTTTTTAAGCTGGTGACAGACAGTATAATGGAGATGTGCCATTCATCCATAGTGTGTATACCTCATCAGATCATAATTACATAATGCTGCTTTTGTGCTAGCATAAAATATTGTGATGATTAAAACTAATTTTCCTTTCTAAACCTCAACTATATAAAATTGTTACAGTTTCCAGCTTTCAGATTCCTCGGAGATGTAAGCATTCACTTCGTTAGGCGACCAGCCTCTTCTAGGAACCCAGTGTTTCATTAGCACGGCGTGAGGTATCGCTAATGGCATATCATAGTACTGCAATGGAGAACTACAGTCTAAGAAATATTTCCACTCTCATTTTCTACTTTTAAACAAAACTTATACACAAGTATTTTAGACCCCTGCTGTCATATATAAATAAAACAAAAACAAGAAGTATTTTGTATTCTTAATAATTCCACTTATAAACTAGATTAATAGCACGTTTCAAAGCTCTGGTAATTGGCTAAATTTTCTACTGGGATAGTAACTTTTAAGGCATTTTTATTGCTTCTACTATAGCTTTGTATCACTACCAAGTTGTTACTGCTTCACTGGAATTGAAGTATAACATTTATATCAGGTCAACTTTATTTCTAAGTTTTTAAAGCAAATAAGAGTAGGATGGCTACAAAAAGCAAGTTGAAAGTAATTGAATAACTGATAATGACTGTTGTATAAGATGGTAGTAGATGGTTAATGGAAGTCTCTCCCACCCACCAAAGGCATTTTCTCCCAACACCTACTTGATTTACAAATCTAGATTGAGAGGGGATTATTTTCTCTTCTTGTCTCACCCAAAGAATTTAAAAGAAAACAAAAAAGAGACACTCCAGTATTGGCCATTTAGGGACCTACGCTGTGGGCCGACAACGACAGTATAAATATAAAATGTTGTTATTATATGTCTTTATCTGCATGTGTTAATTCACTTTATATTTTCTTTGGATGTGGACAGCTGTAACTATTGCAGCTGTTTCCAACATGCTCTTTCTGACTCAACACAGAAGTGCAATTTCACAAATGCTTTTTATGCTCAGGTGATTATTCTCTCTCTCTCACACACACACACTTTAACAAATTGAAAGTGTATAACTTGCAAGTTCTGGAAGAACTAGAGCAAAAAAAGACATCAGCTATAGGAAGCAAGTTGGTGAGATTTCTAAATCCCAAAGCATTTAAGACAGCGGACGCATGTCTTCTCCAGTAAAACAGAAAATCAGCCTAACCACTAATGGAGAGACATTGTCATTGTGGATTTTACCAGTAGATTCACAAGTGGTAGGAAGAAAACACGATAGAACCAAATGAGTGTTTTTCTTTTTAGAACTGCATGGGCTTTCTTCTGAAGAGTTTAGTTTAATTGTCTTGGTACTGAAGTTGTGACGCCTATTTCAAGTTGCCAATAAATTTGTGTCATTATTTAAGTGTACTTCTCAAAAAAAGTCACAAAAAATAGTTGCATTACCATCAAAATAGCCTACAGCTCTATTTTACTTTACTCTTCTCCTGGCTGATGTCTTCAATAGTCCAATATGGGTAAAAGATGAGGGAAAACATTAGCATGGACTCAAAAAAACAGCATTAACTGCTAACTTTGTTTTGGGGTAATGATACTGCAGGGTAAGGATTATTGAGCCTTTGGTGACATTTTCATTATTTAATTTTAAGATGAGGGGAAGTTCCCATGTAAGTCCTATTGCAAGTTTCTCTGACAAGTTGCTATCCTTTTAAGGTTTTTGGTTGTAGGGGAGGGGCGGCGGTGGAAAAATCTTGGGGAACCGCTCAGCTTAGTACAGAGCTGTGGTCAGATGTATCCACACTTCATCATTAGGGTCACACTCACTACATTTACCAATCACACATTTGTGCTTTTCCAGCCCTGAAAGATGTTCTGACCTGGTGTAATGGGACAGGACTCACCACTGTGCTACCTCTTATTGGTGCTGTGAGCAACAGTCCTCTTCTGGGCTGTGCCCCACTCAGTCTTTTCCCATTTCCAAGGGTCTGACTATCCTCAGTCCTGCCACCTACCTCAATAATCAACTGCAGTCTAAAGACTAACCCCTTGCCTCGGGGCAAACTGCAGTCCATATATCAGCTACCCCCTCCCTGGAAAGTGGGGAGGGGAGTGAGACCCCAATCCAGGTCCTCACTGAGGCACCCTCTAGGCAGCTATAAACCCCTCCATCCATTTTCCCCTCAACCGTTTCTCCATAGTCCTAGTATCTTCCCTGCCCTGTCCATCAGCAACATCAATCCACAGTCCTCAAGCTGGAGATACCTCTTGCTCCCCTGACTCCGCCCAGCACTGATCTGTCCACGGTGCTGTCTCTACAGCAGCCGTTCCTTCTCTTTTGCTTTCCAGGAAGAGGTCGCCTTCTGCTCATCTGAGCAGCCCTTTATATACAGCCCTGGCTGGCCCTGATTGGTTGCTCTAACAAGACCTCCCTCCATTAGCTCTCTCAATAAGCCTGATACTGATTGGGTTGGATCTGTGCAATTTGAGACATAAGGGACTGGCGACACAGGGTGGGATTTAGCCAGCTGAGGCATGTCCACACAGCCTCTGCAGTGCCAGCACCCCCTTCTGCTGACACCAAACTCTCACAGGGCTATGGCAATGAGCTTCAGGAGTATGCAAAATGGCACACCAATTGCAATCTAAGAAGCTCACTTGCATAGCTCTGCCAGCAGCGGCACTCTGGGGAGCGTCGTGTAGACATAGTCTCTTTGATGATTTGTTTCCAATGGACTGGACAGAGGAAAAAATCAGAATAACTTAGTTAAGCATTTTCCAGAGCCAACTGATTTACCAAGGTAGTAAAAACAGGCTTTGTGTTGTATCTCCAGCCTTCCAGAAACTGAACTGTACCAGCCAAGCAATCTCCCCATCCTTTTACATTAAGAAGAATTAGGATCAGATTAACAGAATCTGAGCTACAACCTAAAACCGACCATCTTTTTCCCTCCAGCAAGAATGTGTGATGTGATTCAAGAGAATTTCAGTGGAGAACTTTTGTCCTGAAAGATTTTTCCAACACATACAGGGACAATAAATTAGATAAAATGACTTAATAGAGATGATTGCGTTTTGTGATGAACCTAAACAATGAAAACATTAATTCAGATCAGTTTTAGACATTTGACTAAGACTCATTTCTTCTAACCCTCATTCCAGAGCCTCTTTTTCTGCTACCTACAAACCAAAATAAATGAGCATTATGGGGCGATACCCAGCATCAAGAAGCACCCCCTAGTCAAGTGCATGTACTTGCACTGTCTGGTTTTGGCGATCTCAAACAGTGGTTTCTCAGGTAGGTTTGCAGAGATCCAGTCCTCTGGCTGAGTCTCTCCTACAGTCTGCATGTGGACCAGAGGGAAACCCTTCAGGGGTTTATATAGCCCATCAAGGAGTATGCATCAGTTGATTTTGCTGAAGCCCTTCCTTCACCTCAGTCTTTAAATGGAGTGCAACCCCCATACAAGGGCTGAGGCCCAGAGCTTGGTCCCTGAAGAGGCCGTCCTCCTGCAGCCCTCTTTGGGCTCAGTACTTGCTCAGCACCAAACAGCCAGACAGGAGCTCTTGCTTTCTCCCTTGTTACCTGCTAGGAATTGAGCTGTCTGTGTTCCTACTGCTCCTCCAGTCACCCAGGCAGAAACAGTGTACACTGCTCCAACTCCAGGCAGCAAATAACTGACTGTAGCTCTTTCATGTGAATTTGACGGGCCATGACTCATTGGTCTCTGCAGCATCCCTCAGCTGCCTCTCAGGCCACTTGGATTACTTCTGTTTGGCCCCTCTCTTGGGCAGAGTGTGGCAAGACCCTCAAGCCTCCAGCAGGGGACATCTGGGCCTAGTTCACCCCATCATAAAGAGATAGGCATATTAACTAACAAAACCTATCCAGACCACATCATGGACTTAGCAAGATAGATGCATGTAGATATTAAATCCAACATGCTGAGGTTTTCTGTGGGGGTAGGTGGTCTTTCCAGGAGAGACCTACATAACATTCACAAAGGCTTATGTGGGCTAATAGAGTCTTGCCTGATCCTATCTGGAAGGAGCCCTCTGTTTAAAGTATGAGGCAGACACAGAGCATGTCTGTGCCACACAAGCAGTACAGCAGTGAAGTTGTACTATGCCTGTGTAGCACAGCAGTGTAGACCCTTGGTAAAGCAATGGAAAGGGTTTCTCCTGTCACAAATGTAAATCCACCCCCTTGAGAAGTGGTAGCTAGGTTGACAACATCTTCTGTTGCCCTAGAGATATCTACACTTGTGTTTAGGGCAACTTAACTACAGTAAACACTTTCATATCTGGCATTCTATCATCCGCAACACTCAAATAACCAGTATTTTAACCATAAGTAAATTTTAGTTATGTTTTCCCTAAGCACAGTTTAGTCAAAGTAAACAAACAAGTACAGCAAATACAGTATGTTTACAGTGTACAGTACTACAGTTGTTGGTAAATAAAGTAGTCAGCATACATTTGTTTCTTGATACACTCATCCCTCATTTAACTAGTACTTTACTTATGGAGGACTCATCAAAACAAGGGACACACATACATATCTGTTCACAAAACTAGTGAACTTCCCCCTGCTTATATGAGCCAGCCACAGGGTCCCTGGCCAGGAGTCAGGGAGACCCGCAGCCCCCTGGCTATGCTCTCTCACAACACCCACTCTGGCCTGGTCCCTGAACCTCCTCCCAGCCCGCCACAACCCCCACAGGTACCACAAGTTAGCACTAAAGTAAAAGACAGGTCTATAGGATAGAAGGTGTTGCCAGAGTTGGAAAATCAAGTATACATTTTCTGGGACAGTGCACACAAGGTCAGAAAGCTAATCTGTCTATAGTTAACTTGGAGCAATGTATAAAATTTAGATAAAAAATTAGTTTTGTTTAAACTCTCTCTCTCACATTTAAGATCTGCTGTGTATTTGGAAAGATTTACTCTCTCCTTTCATCTCTGAAAAGAAATGCACACAGGAAACCGCCAAAGCAGTACAACAAAACCTGAGAGTCTAAGGCACTTAACTGTTGTCATTGAATATCTAATCCTTGTGCTTTGGACAATCAGGGAAGTGTATTGCAGATAGGTAATACTGAAATGCTAAAAGGCCAAGAAGGAGCAAGAGAGTTAGAGATGGCCCCAAAAGTCACAAGTTCTGAATGACAAATCATAAGGAATGCGGGAGTTACTTTTTGCAGGTGACTACTAAGTGTGAAAAAGAATGGTTGCGCATGCTAAAAATAAAATGTTTGATTACTGTGATTTAAGAAAAAAGTAAAGGAGCAGCTTAAAAGTTGTACCATGCTATGAACCCTCTGAAGTCCTTGCAACAGAAAATGAATTGCATGATCAAGCAGCGCCATGCAATATGACTTGCATTCACATTAACCCAGCAAGTGGAATGGTAACTTCAATTGATCTAGCTGCCTTGGGACACATTTGAAAATGTGTCTAGACCTCTAAAGAAAAGCATCTACTGGTATTTTCAAAATCACCTATGATGAGGCACTTAATGAGTTGATCAATGTGAGTCTATTCACTTGGAAGACACCAGTCAGGATCTCCCACTGACCAGCTACACCCATTATCCAATCCATTATAGCAACAAGTTACATAAGAAAACTAACATGCATTAGTCACTTTTGCTTCCAAAAACCATACAAATTGCGTTCACTAACATCATTGTGCACCAAGTTTTAAATGGTATCAATACACGCTCAAACAAATTATGTTGCATATTACATTTGAAGTGACATCTATGTCCCAACGCTCAGTGGCTTTTGGGTACACAAATATACAAAGGAGTTCAATAAAATGAGTTAGTTGTTGAATTTTATAGGAAGATCCTTATAATTAATCAGGTGCACAATATGTGGGCTGCATTTCTAATGAAAATTAAACATCGGTTACAGTGAATCACAGCTAAATGTTAATATGCCCTTCCTCTAAGGTCCTGTTAAAGATCTGGCTTGTGATCTCCTATTATCTTTCATCTGAATTTTACTGATTATGCAATGGCAAGCATTTAAAAATAGGCTGTACCAAGAGAAAAGGAAGTATTTATTGTAACTGGAGAAGTGCCTATCTTACAAATTCCATTATTACAGGTTAGAACCTAAGCCTCATTCTTACTTCAAGGACAGGTGCAGTAAGCAAGGAAAAACTTATGTCTGCTGAGCCAGGTTTCACTCCAAACTCTCAAGGAAAATGCCTAGGAATAAGGAAATAGTCATTTCTTACACCCATCATCATATACCTTATGAAGAAACATGCTGAATGAGAAAGTTAGTCCTTAAGTGTCCACTATGGGATTTTTTTTAAAATCACTGTTCTCTGAAGGAGCTGGTTCTGACAACTGGACAAGATAAATCTCTGGTCTGGCTCAACAGGACAGTTTCCATGACCAAGGTTTTATTTGGTCACACAATGGAGGTAATTAAATTCAGAAAGCCAAAATTTGCTAGTCAGCAGCTGGTTTTGGAATAGACATATTTGTAGAGCAGTAGTGCAGCTAGCTAAATTACTTCAGGTTTGCAATAAAAATAGTTACAATATACATGTCTAGAGTTGCATGAGCACAGTCAATACATTTTCCATAAACTATCATTTGATTTTTAAATGCACCTGCTTCCACTGTGGTCCACCCTTTTTTCTGGTAACTTTCAGGAATATTCTAATACTCAGACAAAACTGAAGCTCACATGTCAATTAGTACATGAAAGGAAACTTTGTATTGCCAGAAGCCAATAATTTGAATTCTGAAAATTCAATTGCAAATTTTACACTCAAGCAAGTAATTCAATAAATCACTTGTCTAACCCACAATGACAGAAGTCATCAAGCCAGAGAACTGAAATCACACCATGATTATTATGTAGAGAAGGAAAAGAAAGAATTTTCATTATGAAAAATCTGGGAAAGTGCTGCAGACCAGAAATGTTTCCCTGGGGAGGGGGGAGGAAAAAAATCAATTTTTAGGATGACAGATCTGAGAATTCCTTTGTTTGCAGACATTTAAGTTAAAAGAAAATCCACCTAACTCTAAATTGTGGCACAGTACCCATATCCCTTGCTTTTTGCAAAATAAAGTTAAGGTAGTTATTTACCTGGGATACATGTAAAAAATAAACATACTATTATTACTTTAACAATAATCCTCTTCACTGAATTTTTATGGACTGCAGGAAAATCTTGTTTAATGGTTGTATATGGTGATTGACTTGTTGACACCATTACACATTTTTAAGTGCTTACTAAAAGTATGTTACTCTACAAACCTACATGTAATTTCTCCCCTTTTCATGTTGATCCTTTTAGCAAATGAAAAGATAGTAAGGCATCTCCACCAACCCCAATCAGCCAAGGTGCTATTTGAAGTTATTTTCTCACTTGATTCCCCCTCCCCCTTAATGGAGAGTCTAAAACCAAACTATTCTAAGGTTCCATAAATTCTAATCCTACAACAGGTGTGTGTCTCAGAAAGCAATGCTCTCGATGACTTATTTATGGCCTTCACAGCCCTTCCCCAACGGAAAAGCAGCATTGACTGTATTGTAATGGGCCCAGGATACATTTAGGAATTCTAAAGGCAACATCTACTCCTCAAAAATGTAAGAAAACTCAAGAGAAAAGTTCAAGTGGAAAAATCAGGGCACTTTGAAAAGGCATTTGTGGTTACAGCTTCAGGCTGTCGTGAAAAGAAATAGATCAAAATAACTCCATTAATGATAACCTCACATGCACTGTGAAGGTAAATGCTTGTTACTATGGTTCTTGTCTCCAGAGGGAATTCAAAATATTGTGTAAAAAAAGGTGAAAAAGCATAAAAGGGTTTGAATTAAGAAACACAGCAGGACACATTTTTATTGGACAATAAAACATCTCCTTTCCACCCACCCCAAATTCTTCTTCCCCTCTGACCCGACCTCTAATAATACAAAGAAATCAGGCACTAGCCAAAGCAAAAGGCACCAGAAAACAATCACTGACAGTCTGTACTATTTGAAAATGCTACAGGAGTTATTATTGTATTATTACTATGCACGTTTCAGTACATATTACTTTGTCTAATACTGAAGTATTACGTGAAAGAACAATGTGAAAATCATATGATAGTGATTTTACAAACATACTTAGCCACACATGAAACTTTTGCTTTATCTACAGCTACAAAAATGCATAAAACAAAAAAGTAATCTATTTAAGAATGAAAAATCTGAGAAAATCCAAACAAATGTTTCTCAAAACATCCTAAAAGCCAAATGTGCAAAGCTGGACATCATGCTTTATTATGCATTGTTTATATTACAATATCCCCTAAAATGTGGGCCAGGATCTCATTGTGCAGTCACTTAGTGTTCAAATTAAGTAGAATATAAGCAAGACCTCTATTGGTATGATCCCTTTGTTGACAAGCAACATGCAAAATTTCAGCCACACTGTATCTTGGAAAAAAAGACAAAAAACCTTCTTTTCTAGTTGCTGAGTTTATTTTCAGACAGATGAAGGAAAGAAAACAGGAAAAATTGGAACGTTATTGCAAAAAACAAACACAAAAAACCACACACAGTCATACGCACATGGTATCCAATTCCTCCTCCTTCCCTTTTTGTATATGAGCCAAATTTATCTGCTCTATCTTCACAGTCCTATATTTCCAGGCTAAAGTGGGGGAGAAATCAAGCCCCAGTGAAGACAATGGCAGTTTTGCAGGATTTCCCCCCCCCCCGACCCCATCTTCATCACAATTGATGGATGAAGTTTAATTTTTTCAAAATTAGGATCTTCCATCTCATCTTCCCTGAAGGAAGATGACTCTAAACTCATACCTGTAGTCCCAATGGATAAGAGACAGTGATTAGTGGTAGAGTCTCATCTTTGAAGCAAAACAGAAAATTCAGTTGTCTTAGAGGTAAGGAGAGTGTTTTGGACTTTAATGTAGCTCAGGAGAATGTTACAATAATAAGGATTACAACCAAAACCAAAAAGAACTAATATCTTCATGCTCTGGTGTATAAGCCAAACTGCTAACTAAATGGGGAGATAAAAGTAACTTCTACTAAAAATGGTTTTATTCCATAAAAAAAAAAAAAAAATGCTGTAGTTTTTCCCCGCACTTTCTTCTAAAGCATCCAGGGTGCTTCACTATTGGAGACAGTCTGAAATACTGTACTGGCTGCTGATCTGACCAATGTGGCAATTTCTGTGTTCATATAATCAGAAAGTTGACGGGTTTCAAGGTTACTGTCCAAATTTGAAAGGGCAAGTACCTAATGTAACAAATGAGAAGATACTTAGAGAACCTGATTTGGTGAGTAAAACATATTTTTTGTATGAGCACTTTTTTAAAATAAAAGTCATACTCAAACTGCAGAGGATGCTGAATTGGAAGACATTGCATTCTCAAGTGAGGACAGATAGAAAGGAGCCTAGAAAAGTCGGAGATAAATATGGGCAAGACAAAGTGATAATGGGAAAACACAAAAGTTAATTCTTCTGAGGAACAGCTTCTAAACCATGCAATTATATAGGAATTTTAAAAACAGTAATTTTGAGAGCAGTCTAGGACGTGATAGTAGACATGAAATTAGCTAAGCGTTTGTAGTGCAATATCGTGATTTTAAACTACACAGGCAGAACAATCACACAAATGGAGGAGGGAGAAGAATATCCCTTGCCATACAGAACCATTTAGGGCCACGCTCAGCTCCCACTGTTTGTGGCTCACTCTTCTCAGCCCAGAGGAGCTGTGTGAAGTGGTGCAGGCAGGACCATCACTCCCTGCAGCTTCTGTTGGCTGGATATGGCAAACCATGAGCAAGGGGAGCTGCAAGTGGCCATGCCTGCAAATGTGCAGGTAAATAAAAACATCTAGTAATCCATCTGTGGCTAGCCCTAAGCAAACCACATCTGGCCCACTGGCCACTTATTGCCCACCCTTGGACTTAAAGGAACCCAAATTATGCTTCTGAACTGTCACGGAAATCAACATATGGTTAATGTCATGGTAATTAGACATATAAACAAATAGGAACCTGTACAATAACACAAGATGAGGGGACAAATGCCTCAGGCCTCAAGTCTTGAGCTGGCTATCTGCCTGTGATAGGAAGAAACATTTCCTAGGTAAATGTCATTGCACAAGTATCCATAACTTTTCTTGCATGTTCCTCTGAAAGGTCTTCTGTTCACCCTCTGTCACAGGTAAGGTACGAAATTAGTTGAACCTTTGTTCTGATTAGGTATGCCAATTTCTATGCAATCTTGTTAATTGAATCATAGAAGAGCTGCTCTAACATTCAGCTAAAAGAGTTAAATTTTGTTCTGTTACGTTACTCCAACCTTTATAACTGAAAGGGGAATTTGACTCAAATTATTTTGTCCCCAGCATTACGACCACATTTTATTTGGAGCTATTGCGGCACCAACATTTGCAATTATGTAATTGGTAAATAAACTGTGACACTGTTGAAAAGCTATTTATAAGATACTTGCAAAAAAGCGTTAAATGCTCCTTCCTTGTTAGCAGCAGAAATCTCTCATAAGCTTGATTCAAAGAGCATTTCAGCATATTTCTACTGAACTGGTCACTTTACAGTTTTTAAGGAGTGGGAGATTCAGGATGCTGAATGGTATTTCAAGGAAATGAAAGAGTAGAGATGCAAAATTAGAAAATGTAACAGGTGACATTTCTTATGCAGTTCTTTGCCTGTGTATTTGCCATTCACCCAAACAGGAAAATGCTGACTCCCAATTACACATTGCAATTCAATCTGCACAGAACAGAGTCCCTTTTAACACCCCAATAAAAGAGTTTCACTGCTCTACTATAAGAGTTCAAGCAGTACTACTGCAGGGTAATATCACCAAAATAACACATGGATATTGCATTAATTTGGAGATCATGTATTGTAATACCTAGTAATTATGTAAATTATAACCATAATTTGTTAATGCAAATCACCATTTCATATGGTAACTAGAGAAACTATGGATAAATTGTGAAGATGCCATAATGCCACAGATATTTTCAACAGCTGCTGTTGTGTTTGTGCCAAATGAGCAGTCCACTTCACACATGGTACTTATGAACTAAAAATTCCCATGTGTCTATCTGAATTGCTCAATATTTGTTGTTCCTTTCAAGTCAGGAACATCTGCAAAGTTGGATAGCTTATTTGCATTGCCATCATTTCAATACTTGAGTCTTACACTAGTCTTTCACCATCTTTTATTTTCTAACTCGTCTCCTTACTTAATCAAATATGGTAAACAAGTTCTAAAGCGTTTTTGTCCCCCTTCAGCTGTGCACTTATTTAGCACGTGGAGATTTGGCATATTTTTAATATTAACCAATGACAAGAAACTTTGAGCAACTCCACACAGATCACCTAATTGCATCTCCTTTTGTGGAATGTGGGTAAGAAAACACCAGCATGGAAGGGAAAATATCCTTGAAGTTTATGGAAGCCAATTTTTAAATTATTCTTACACTCTACTGTTTGGGGTTTTTAAGAATTCCAACATTCATCTGCAGATCTACCCTGGTTTTCAGTTCAAACCCTACTGTGTCACCTTAATGAGTGTCTCAACTCTTATCAAATACAGGAGACTTGTTTTCACTGAGGTAGTGCTAAGAAACGAGGACTTGTCCTGGCTGCCTCTGGGCAAGAGAGTCAACTCAGGTGTTTACATCCTATCCTTGAGACCAAAAAGCTTCAGCTAGCTTCTGCTGATTGAAAAACATTCAGCATCTACTTTCAGGCCCTGTGACTCCAATCACAGTAAAATCAAGCTGCTTCTCCACTTGACTCTTTGCCCTACAGCCATTGCTGCCTTTCAGCTGTACTATTCTCAGCCTGTCTACTGCATCTTCACTCTTTATATTGGTCCAGCAACTCAACAGCATTTGGATAGCAAGGTGACATGCCTTTTCTCTATTCCTCTCTTCAGTCTTAGGGTTTGTCCATACATGAGCATTATTTCAAAAATAAACTATTCTGGAAAAATCTCTTTGAAATAATGCTGCTACATACAAAATACATTTCAAAATAGCCCTCAGCTATTTCAAAATAGAGCATCTGTACCATGGCTTACTTCTAAATAGGCTTTATTCCCTGTCTATACAGTCTCTATTTTGAAATAGCTACTTTGAAATAGGGGCTATTGTGGAATTAGGTTTACCTTTTCAAAATAAGCCAACTGCTCTTTCAAAATTATTTCGAAATTCTTAGCATCTACACAACACAACTGCAAAGCTATTTTGAAATAAATTTGCTGTGTAGACATACCCTTAGATTGTCCCATCTTCAATGTTAGAGACTGCTAGATCTTGAGAGTACATCAAATTTGCTCAGAATGTTTTGAATTCATATTTTATGTAATCTTAGATTTTTTTAAAACCACCACCATTAAAATGTTTCCTTGTCCATATTTTTAAGAAAACAAAAATGTGCCTCAAAAAAAACCAAAAACCCACAATCAAATCTTTTTAAAGCTTCTGAAGCCATCAATAATTTTGCAAAGGAACAATGTCTTTTATAGAGGCATATGGATGCAGTGTAAATAAATGGGAAACTAATGATGTCTAAATTCTCCAGGAAATTAATTACTGTGTGGGAAAAACAAAACCAAATGACTGTGATTGTGATAACCAAATGATTTTGTAATGCAGTTTGCCAGATTAAAGCACGGTCTTCCATATAATTCATTCACAGCTTAATCTGCAGGCACTTAATTTTAAAAACACATTTTGTAACCTATTTTCAGCTGGCTTCTTTTTCCAGAAGCACTACAGTTTAACATCCTCTTTTTGAGCCCCCTTTTATTTTCTTGGCTGTGTTTGAAAAAAAAAAAAAAAAAAAAATGTTTTCAGCTGTGCTTAATGTACAGCCCAAAACAATGATTTAAAAAGAAAGATTTAAGGAGGCTTTAGAGTCAGAAGAAAATGAGGAGAAGTGATAGAATAAAGTACGCAGGTAGTTTCTGCACCAGGAAAAGCATTATCCTTCTCCATTATGTTAAAGGCTGTAGGAAAAAGACATTTAAAAAAATATTGGTTCTGTCTGAAAAGTTATAATACACTATTCTTTTTTAAATAACAACATTTTCTGTAAGAACATGGTTCACTACACTTCCTCAAACAGGCAACTATTCAAGTCCCTGTGTCATACCGTTTCATAATTGTCATGTCAATAACACCTGGGGTTTACAAGCATTCACAGAATTACAGGCATTGGTACTGGCCTTAGAAAAGAGAACCTGATAAATATTTCAGGGAGTTTGTCAAAAGAAACCCCACAAACACACAACATTCAGGAGTCTGAAAAAGAGAGTAAAGTTTAATTCTAGAAGTAACTGGTTTTGCTCTACAAAAGATGCAGCCATGCAGGACGTCTTAAGTCTTTGCGTTGAGCTACTAGAATCTTAGAAAGGTAGGGCTGGTCAGGATGTCAAAAGATCATCTAATCCATTTTCCCCACATTGAAGCAGGATTGGGGAATACCCTGTCAGGTGCTCAAATGATTTTTAAAAACCTTCAAAGGTGATGATTCCACAACCTTCCAATGTAACCTATACTAGCGATTATCTTTAAACAACTTTCAAAAATTTAATTTGAATCTCATTTATGGCAATCTAATCCAATAATTTCTTGTTCTACCTTTGCTAGACAAGGGGGAACAATTGACCACTGTATTCTTCTGTAATGGAACACCCCCAACCCCCTGCATTCACACAAGGTTCATTATTCCCTTTGCCTATAATGTAGCTACCTGTAATAATTTTTACCTCAGACAGTCCTTCCAGTGTTTGGGCGAGTCACCCCTGGAACACTTTGGGTTCTTGGCTTATGTTCATTGCCATGCACAGCCATCTGTGGCAACCAAATGGTGTCACAAAGGTTGTCATCTCAGCTTTTTATACAAGCCTACATGCCAAAACCCATTCCTCACATCACAGACCATAAAGTTTCTGGCTTTGAAGAATTCTGGCAGGATGTCAACAATTATGAGCAGTGGATAGTGGCATCCTTTCAATGCCTGGTTCGGTGATTTTGAGTCTATGCAGGTATGTAATTTCTCTGTACTACTTACCCAGATTTTATAGACCTCTGCACTTACTATTAATACCCGTTCTGCTGATTTTTGTGACCCTTGTATATTGGGCCACAAAAGGCCAATGGAAGTTTCCTTCGTGGTAAGCACACAGGTTCCATGAAGTTCTGCTTCCAGTTCCAGCTTTCCTTTGAGGAACCAATGCCTTTATAAATATGCCCATATGCTTTTAAAAATTGTCTCTGTTATTCCTGGGACACCTCCTTTAGCTTCTTGCACTGCAGCTATGGAAGTATGATGTACCATCCTGATCAGGCACGCAGCTTTTATGACTGCATTCTGTTCTCACTGTATATTAGACTGTAGCCACTTTTTGCGATAGGTGTCTTCGTGTCCCAATTTACCCTGAGGAATCACACTGGAGGAGGCCCTTCTAGCCAGCTGGAAACACATGGTATTGCCTCCTTACTATCATTGCATGCAGAGGTTGGTGTTGTCCTTAGTTGCTTTGCTCTCCCAACAAGGCCTGAACTTGATATATTCTCAGACTCAAGGAGAGCGTCACCAAATCACTATTGTCCAATGCAACATCCCCTCTTTGTACAAATTTGACTGAGTTTTTCTGAGAGCCATTTCCACTTTTACACACAACTAAAGTAGTTCAGCTTGCTATATTCCTTGTAATGCTGTCCCAGCGTGTCCTGCTCCTGCCCATTCCCTGCTAATGCTGTCCTCCACAGTAAGGATCTGGCTGCTAATGCAAGATTGCTTTCCTGCGATCAGCTGGTCTGGCAACTGGTGATCCCAAGTGCCAAAATGTGACCTGAATTAATGAGTTTCGAATTCCCAAAATTGAGTACAGCTGCCAACATGCCTAAGAAAGTAGCATAGGACTCTAGGCCTCCTCTTTGGACTAGTCTCTATTGAGAGACTTTTCACTACTTTGGGGAGCCATAGTTTCATAAGGCATCTAGGGCTGCTAGAAGACTTAAGGCAATGGTGAGTTTCAGCATGGTGCAGCCCTCTCCTCCAGATTATTCAGGTAAATCAACTGTTTTAGTTTCCTGTTGTCATCCTCCTCCTGCACGGACAGGTCTGAAGCTGCTGCTTCTACTGGTCCATCACTGGGCTAGTTTAGGGTCTGCAAAATCCAGGACTCAAAGGGCCTTCAGACCAAATTCCATTTCTCTTACTGCCAGCTACTAATAAATAGAAGACTAAATGCAAGAATAATCCCCCTAAAAAGGAAGCAGACACCTCTTTGAGTCCATCTGCAAGCAGACTGAACCAAGCTTTGGTAAATACGTGATAAAAGGAACCAGTCTGTATTACCAGAGTAAGTAAATATTGGAACAAGTCTTTTCCAAATGTATTATCTCTGAGGCTATGAAAGGGAACAACAGATCCATTTTTCTTTTATGGTTTCAAATATGGTAATGCTAGAGAATGGAGAAATTAAATATATTCGTAAGTCTGGACTTTACTCTAAGTACAGATTATTTTCACTAACACAATGCTGAAGAGCTTTTCAAACCAAAACCTTAATTAAAAAGGGAATTTATATACTTATTGGAAATATTTTATACAGGCACACTCATTTGTGTGGGTTTCTCAGCAGACTCATAAACCTTACATTTAATCTTAGATCACTTTATCCCTTCCTGCAGCAAATGAAATAAATTTTTAATATTAAAATGTTGAAATGAAAATAAACAGTTTTGACAGTTGTAGAAGAAAAGCATGAAAACAGAAGCACAGAAATTAAAAGGAGATGAGAGGTAGCAGGAAACTCAGTAGCCAAATCACCAGACCAAGATTATGGTGGGTTTTTTTCCCTCTTAAAAAAAAACAAAACAAAAACTAAACTAGTTTGGGATCTCTTTATTTTGGATAGTGGGTCCTGATCCCGAGTACAAGTCCCTCCTTCCCCAAGAAACCTGACACAAAAACTGTTCTATGTATGTATGTCCAGGGTACAAGTATCACTCCTCTGGATAATCTTGATATTGTAATTTTATCAGTCACTTAATGAAATGACTTCTGAAACTGAGGAATGTTAGGCTGTGGCCACACGAGCCCCTCCTTTCAGGGGTGCTGAAGTAATGTGGTACTTCAGGATATGCTAATGAGGCACTACCATGAATATGCAGCACCTCATTAACATAACTACAGACACGTGTGCCTTGAAACTACCACTTCTGAAATGTAGCCACTCATGTATCTGGGGGGGGGGGGGGGAGAGAAAAGAGATTGGGGGGCTTTCAAAACAACCCTCTGATTTCAAAAGCCCCTTATTCCCATCTGGTTTTGGGAATAAGGGGCTTTCAAAAAATCAGGGGTCCATTATGAAAGGCCCCCCCAGCTTCACAGGCAGCTGCGTTTCGAAACTGGCAGTTTCGAAGTGCGCACGGCTGCCATTATGCTAATGAGGTGCTGTATATTCATGGCAGTGCCTCATTAGCATATTCCAAAGTGCCACATTACCATAGCTCCTCTGAAAGGACGGGCTAGTGTGGTCACAGCCTCAATGTCTCAGAACATGCCACTTGTCTCAAAGCCTTTTGCTCCTCCAGTTTGCTTAATAGTTATACCACACCAGCCAAATCTCTATTCCCAGACAGTGAATGTAAGTTCATTTCTCATGAATGGAGAGAAGAAATCTGCATTCATAAATACTCTTCACAAGTAAGGTAAGCCAAGTGGAACCTCCACCTGAGCCAACAAAAAACTGGAACACCTCTGTGATTCAAAATGTATTCACTTCACTTTTGTTTCCTTCTGTAAATTCATTGGCTTTGCAAAGAAGGAAATTCCTGATTTGAGCCAAAAAAGACTAGAAGCAAAAATCATTAATTACAAAATACAAGCGTGTGGTATATTGGAGGTTTTCAACCAGATGAAACAAGATGAAACCAGGAGCTGTATGAAGTCATACGGCTCTTGTAAGATTCTAAAACTGATTTGCATCCAAACTTGTGAGCTTCTCCAGAGACTTCCAAATCCTTTGATATTGCTATATAGCCAGCAAGGTAATTCTGAACCACTGTACCCATCTTGAATGTTGGATTAATTTAAGAAGAACATTACCTATATTCTGATAGGTGATGAATATTCCTCAGTGTTTGAGGCTGAATAATTATAAATCAATAATTATAATTTTGGATCAGATGTGCAAGCACCATTTGTGCACCACAGGTGGAGTTAACTCAAGACAAAGCTCTAAATAAACCAGACAACCGACTAGTTCCACTTCCTAAATCAAGTATTTGTATTGCAATAATGCAACATAATTGTACTAAGAAAACCTTAAAGGAGACTAAAAGATATTCAAAAATGGTTAATATGATACTAAGATGAGATTCTTTCCAAGCTTCCTGGAGTTTTAATGATATCCAAGGACCCATTAGTCACAACAACCTGATTATCCCATGCAACATTCATCCACATTCTAAGGTTAATTATGTAATTTTAATAGAGAAACATATTAAGAACTTGAACTGTGTTTAAACCACCCCAAATTAAATAATCAAAAAGTCAAAGTTATGAGTGTTTATCAACTACAGCAAATATAAAACAAATGCAGTAACTTGCATGCAAGTGCCACTAAATGGCACTGAAAATACCTAGACCATAAATAGCACTTTGTATCATTATCTCTCCCTAACTGCTTCACAAAAAGGAGATCAGTATCATGTAGGGATTAGTATGTGCAACAGAACTAAACAGGAAGAAGCACTATTCAAACTCACTATGGAAGTCAGCAGTGCATGCCAAAGGATAAAGTACCATTTTATCAACACAATGGGGTACTTTTATAGTAAGAGTTTGTAGTTATGGATCAGACAGCAAAAGAAAAAACAAAATAGACAACATAAAACAATCATACAAAAGGAAAATGTGTCCTCCCCTGGGTAGAAATAAAAAAAGAAATGCAAGGATGTCAACCACAAGTAGACAAGCTTCAGAAAACTTCTTTTCTAATGCAAGAGGACTGAAGTGTTCACTTGACAGAGAGAAAACTGGCTCTTGAAAACAGCTTTACATTCATGCAAGAGTCATTTGAGAGGCCAAAAGCTGATGTGTTCAGACTCAGGTAGCAATCAGTGTCACAAATAATGAACATAAAGGTCTAACAAAAAGAGCTGGTCTGCATATTGATTTTCTCAAGACTGCATAAGAAATGCAGAATGCAAACATGGCAGTAGGCTGACTACACAGTGTTGGTATCAAAGACTGCTACTCCATGAAGTTGAAGCCTCTTTTTTGAGAGATAAATAAAAACTGGGCAGAAATTCTCTGAAGGTTCAGAAATGTTATTTGAATTCCAATTTCAAGCTGATCTTAACTTTGTCTTCAAAGATTTCTGAAGTCTTAAGATAATAAAAAAATTCCATATTAAAATGCCATAAGTGTAGAAAGAAAATTGGGTTGGATAATAAATTAATTTTGATTCACCTCTTCTGAAATGCAGAGCCTGGCCTCTGGTCTTGTCCAGCATGAACAAGAACACTTTAAATTATACTCTCTCTTCAAAATCTTCTTTGTTGAACGTCAGGATTTCAAAGTCTCATTGGCGTTCAAATGAAGTCCATTTGGAAGAATAAAAAAAATGCCCTTCCAGGTATTAATATGTAGTCAATAATTAGACACAACAGAGTCAATAATACATACATCTGAGGGTAGATAATATTATGGGTAAAGACAGATGACAGTTGGCCCTTCTAGAGTACTCAGATTATAGACCAGAGTGAGAGAACCAATTATCTCTCTATTTTAAGAGGTACCAAGAAGAACTCCCACAGTGAAAAATCACATATTTCATTATGACGACTTTCTAATTTCACATGCATAAAACACACCTTAGCACTTCCAGTTTGGACTAAAGGTACTGATGCCTTTACTAGGCTCAGCGGTCAATGTTGCACTACCTAAGCGCAAAGCATTATCACTAAGTAGCTTTTCTGGAAACTACACACATCTCTGAGCAAACAATATCCCATTTTGGTGGGCTTTGCTACACCAAAAGGGAAAAACCATTCAGAGTTGCAATTTCAAGAGAAAATTGGACTTCTTGAAAGAGTTCAAGTCCTCCATTTTTTTCTTCCAAGTTAGCAATGCCAAGAAAAACAGACTTCTTGACTGGATTTGGCTGAAACTATGATGTTCAGAGGGCACTGTACAAATTTTCAACTTATTAAAATATAAATTCAAGTTTGGTCCAGTTTAGACAGAATTATCAAAAATATTTGATACATATCTTATGTGTTTTCAAGTACTACATCAAACATTCCATTGTGAAATAACTACACTTCAGTGTTTGGAATCTTTATAACAACACACTGTGGTACTTTTTAAAAAATGAGGAATAATATAAATTGCATGTTTTAGTCACGTGCATCACCATCGTGTGCACTGACTACCTAGCATTGTATGATGAGTAGCCTTAAATCTAATTAACAGACTAGAGGAACCTAAGGGGTTTCTGCTGGGCGAGATAGTGGCAGAGACAGAATCCATCTCATTTTGCACATAGCTTCATGAAAGAACTACGTCTACACTGCATATATTCTTTGACTGGATAGAAAACAGAGAAGGCAAGCTGTTTAGTACATTAGTAGCCACCCCAAATAGTGTTGTTTAACATAATCCTTTTTACTGAAAACTACTAAGAGTGGAAAAAATATTCCAATAATTTTATTACCTGAAAATACAGGCATAAAATACAAGATTTGCAGCACGATACTTATATTTCTGCTAGTATCTTCAAATCCAAAATAATGAGAAAAAATGGACAAGAAAAATACCATCCTCTGATACTGCATGGCACTGAAGAAAAGGCAACATTCTTCTTGGAACTCAAAAGAATTAGAGTAGACAGATCTGAGAAGAGGAGGCTAAGACAATCAATACTCAACTCAAAAAAGTATACCATAATTGTAGCTGATGCTACATGTCATAATAATTGCTACTGAAGACTCTGTTCTGGACATAATTTGAAACAAACAAAACAAAAACCACACAGGCTACGTCTACACTACAGAGAATTTTCGAAGAAAGCTCTTCTGGAAGAGCTCTTCCACACACAAAAAGGAAGATCAAAAGAGTGATCCGCTCTTTCGAAAGAGAGCGTCCACACAGTCCCCGCTCTTTTGAAACAGCAGGCTAGGGATCGGGGAAACAAAACAAACAAACAAAACAAAACAAAAAACAGGCCTCATGAGGACTGCTCTTTTGGAAAAAAAAAAAAAGGGCCTGCAGAGTGTCTACGTGTTTTCTTTTGAAAGGGGATGCTCTTGCTCAAATGGGAAAGGAAGAGCGATTTCGAAAGAAGCACCACATTCTTTCGACAGAACGCTTTTTGTGCGTAGATGCTCTGGAATCTTTCGGAAGAGCCCCCTTCTTTCTAAAACTCTTATGAAACAACTTGCTAGTGTAGACGCAGCCACAGTGTATGTAAGGGTACCCATTAGAAATCACAGGACAGATGTTTGTTGTTCTGGGAGAGGTTTTTTTCTTATGATTTATTAATCAAAAGCAAGTTATAAATTTTATCACAGGAACATGACTGCCCCCATTCTATGAATGAAGGGTAAACTCAAAAATATTAAACTTTTAAAAAAAAACCAAAAACAGGATGAAACGTTAAACTATGATTTTTTTAAAAAATTGTTACAAGAGAAAAAGAAAAGGAAAGAAAGCACAAAAGGTGGAGTAGATGGAATGGAAACAGCAGAAGAAAGAGGGGGATTTTGCATAAATTCTTTTGAGAGGTTCCTCTGCTTCTTTTTTTAATCTTACAAATCTTTCCCTGACACCTTCTACACCAAAGAATCCAGCAACGTTACTGAAACTGGCTTTATATTTGCCAAACTAAAATGCCTTAGTTTAATATCTATTGTACCAAAGTTTTGACTTTAGGTACAAAATCTGAAACCGGTCTTATTTAATAAAAACAGTAATTGTGCAAAAGCTTTATTGGTTTTCTAAGATACAGCAGTATTTTGGGCCACTGTTTTCCCATTGACAAACCTGATTAAAGTGGATAAAATATTCATTCAGAGGGTTTTCCTGTTTGAGTTTGGAAATAAGCATTTTAGCAATTTTTCACATTTGTAAAAGCTTGTGATTAATTTTTGCACAAACTAATATTTCCACTATCTTGACATCTATTTTAGAGGGATCAGGAGGCAAGCATGCACATGTCAACATAATGCTACCAACCAGGAGCAAAACTGTTCTATTACAAATTCCTCCCACTGATTCACCTTGTTATACTTGACATATGCCCCTTACAGTATGTATCATTTCACAAATATTTGGTAGGTTTTTGACCACTTCTATAAAGTGAGAGGTTAAATGGACTTGTCTAAGGCAATACATCAAAAATTAACAATAGAAACAAGATTACAAGCGAGGTCCTCCTGATTCACCCATCTTTGCCAAGATACTATTTAAAACAGTACTACTCGGCATGCAGGTCACAACTTCCCTGTTTAACATTTACAAAAATAACTCTTGTCTTCATAATGCATACTCTACTGGCATACACCATTTCATGGGCCTTTTAGCTTTATAAAGCTGATTCACTTTAAAATCATCCAGAAACAGTAGCAGGAATAGGATAGTTCACGTGAAGGGTCTTGCCACTGCTACATGACATCAGCACTTCAAGATCTGCACTAGTTGTCTGGGAATTTCTAGATAAAAGTTTTTGCTTTGACTTTTAAAGGCCTGAGAGTCTTAGAATCTACATACAAGAGACACTGGCTCTTCCATAGCATCCTAGAGGCATGCAAGCTCTGTTAACATAAGGAAGAGGATGCTATTGGATGTGTGAAAAGTCTCCCAGTTTGGGAATTTGCTTTCCTACGCTCAGGCGTGTTGATGGGAGAGGTGGAGGATGGAAAAAGGGAGCAACTGCCCTGAAGCATGGCAATAAAAAGGGCTCAGAACTCTTGACCGCTGCTGCTAGAATGCCCACCAGCACACTCAGAGTAACAATGAGTGGTGCGTGGAGGGAGGACACGATGTGGTCTGGGAAGTACTGAGGCACCTTCCACCTGAAGCTGGTGGGGAGTAGGCTCCTCACATCTTGGTCAGGTGCCCAGTGAGGCTGTCAGCCCTGCTTGCCACCCCCTCCCCATCCTTACCCTGAAACAGCTCAAATGCACCTTGCAAAGCTATTTTTTTCCTCATTGGTAGTTGAAAACAGGGGAAAATTCTTTGAGGGAAAGAGGAATTTGACAATGAAGCAGAGAGTGTTTGTCTGGGGAAGAAGGGGGTAGAACAGGTGTTAGCCAATGTCACTCCCCCTCCCCACAAGCTCTCTCCAGTCAGAACTTCACAGACGAGACACCAATGGTGTCACTAGCCATAGTGGACCTGTTGGCAAGGGGCAGAGCCAAGAATGGAAGAAGCGGGGCTTAGGGCAGTCAGCCCTGGCCCCCTTCTGGGCCCTCAGAGCCACGTCTGGAGGGGTGGCACAGCACTCCACAGCACTTCAGAGGGGCCCAAAACGCCAGACTTTGGCAACTGCCTTCCCCAGTTGGTGGGCCTGTAAGATGCTGACCTTTAGCAGTGCTAGGACCCTTGGAGTCCCTCCCTGTTATGTGACCTTGAAGAAAAGCTGCATGGACTAAGCAGCCAGAACTCAAATGGGTAGAACATGGCTTACGCAGAGTCCTCAGAATACCGATGTCAGAGCATTTTTGGTGGTTTTGCCTGGCATTCTCCCCCCACTCAGTTGACTGGCTCCTTGCTCTGCCCCACTCCTCACTAAGTTTCTTCTTTTCAACCTTATACTACATCTGCCTCTCCTTCTCTCCTTCCTTCTGACCTGCCTGTCCTTCCACCCCCTTCCATCAATGTTCTCTTACTTTCCACCTAGGTGATTCAGTGAAATTCCCACACCACTACTCAGAAAAATTATGCTTTTTAATATGTTCACTGCCATCATGTTGTTCACTTCTACGTGTATGTTGTTATCTCCTTTCCCCCTGCTTTGTCTGTCCAAACCAGAAATTCTCAAACTGTGGGTCAGGACCTCACAGTGGATCACAAGGCCCTTTAAATGCTATCACTGGGGCTGCCTTAGACTGGCTGAGGCCTGAGGCCAAAGCCAGGAGGGCTTAAGCCCTGTACAGTACAGCTCAGGTTGTAGGCTCCCTAGCTGGGGCTGAAGCCCTTGAGCTTCAGGCATTGACCCTGCTGCCCAAAAGCAGTGAAGCGTAGCCTTTGGATCCCAGAACAGGGGACTTTGGCAGGCTCAGGCTTTGACCCTCCTTCCTGGAGTTCAGTGTTCTCTGTAAGTGGAATGCTTGGATGGCCACCTGTAGCCAGACAGAGTCTCCCCCTTACAAGCCAGCTTGCTCATTGCCCCCCCACCCCCACTGAGGAGCACACAGGGCACGGAAATGGCTGCTGACAGCACAGTCTTTGATGCCCTCATTGAGGCCCAGATATGCTAGCTTATCGTGACCCTAAGAAGCAGAAAGTACAGCTAGAAGGCTAACAGGCCAGACTGTCAACATGAGAGGGCGGGTGGACCCTCAGAAATCACCCCAGCTGGCATTGATCAATATGATGCACACACAATCACCCAGAAGGGGACGTGCCCCGCCCGCACAAAAGAATGTCCTGTACTCCTAAATTGTTTATCTCTTGTCTTACAAGTGCAAACTAAGTAGAAATGCCCTTGTAACAAACTGGAGTCACAAAGACAAACCAGTATGATCTGGCACCATAGATAAGAAAGAGAATACATAACCCAAAAGGGGTATAAAAGATGGGTCCAGCAGAACTCTAACTCTGAGTGCATTTCAACCAACTACCTGCTGGTCGGGTCAGGTGATTGCCTCCCGAGGTCCACAACTGGGGACGCCCAACCTCGTATTCGTCTTTCCGCAGAATTGAGTGACCGATCCGGCTTGGCTACGCTGGTATCGAGAGACGCAGAGAGGGTAAGATACACCCATGCTAGGTCTCTGACTTTTTTTTGTGCACAGCTAAAGAATTAGAGCTCTGTAACTAGATGTCATTGTGCCAAGATATCATTGTGTCAGATGATAACAGATATCTTTGTATTGGATTGTAACGTAACTTGTTAACACCTGTACTTTGCTAGCATATAAGAAGTAAACAATAGCCTTTTGTAACCGCACGCTTATAACTGTAGCTTAATAAACTTGTAACTAGTTAAGATCCAAGCCTAACTATTTTGTTAACCCTTTTGTCACTGCAACACAGCCGGCACAACAAAAGAACTTTAACCGTTTCGTTACTACAGCCTGGCCGTGGGTGAGTGTGCTAGGAGCTGCCTGCTCTAACAGTAAAAAACTGGGTTGCTTAGGACCCAGGGGAGTACCTCACCGCACATTACCTGGCCACCGGCTAACACCACCCAAGAGAGATTCAGGTGCCATCCAGCTGATTAGCAGAATGCCTACAGCCACCCACAGCTGCCAACAAGTGCTTCTCTTGGTGGTGAACATCTGCACATGCCTTGGTGCACGTAAGATTTGTTTCACCCACGGATGGAAAAAAAAAAAGGAGGGAATCCTGCTGGGATCATGAAGCAGGTTTGGCATAATGAAGTTTGAAAACCGCTCCTCTAACCTGAAAGCTCCTCAGGGCAAGGACTGACTACTACTGTCTTTGAACAGCGCCTAGCACAACTGGGCATGTATCTTGGCTAGCCCCTTGTGTAACAGAATGGGGTTTCTGAGCACAGCTGGAGAAATCAATCCAGGGTATTTTTGCTTAAAATCTGGGCTACTCACAGCCCCAGACTGGGATTTCCTTCTAACTAAAGGCAAATCCAATCAGCTTCAACAACATCTCTGTCAGCCCCACTGGCCAGCCAGAAGCCACACAAGCAAACCCAAAGACTTCTCATCTGCGGTACCAGCCAAGATCAACAACTCCCAACTTAAGGTGAGAGGCTCTTAAGTCTGTTTCACCCAAACACTGCACAGATTCTTCCAGACCCCAAAGGGCCCAGTCCCTGGTCAATATATACTTAGATCTGACCCAAACACGCTCACCAATTCTTCAGATAGAATATCTAAAGATTTATTCATAAAAAAGAAAGAACAGCCACATGACATGTTGGCACTGCCGTGAAAAACATTATTTGAGATGAGGTGCCTGACACGCTGGTGATGGTTATCATAAACATTACTGCTGAAGTTAGGATGCATTTTTAAATTGTTTCCATTGTTTTAAAGAAGTATGGATCAGTGTCCTATAAACTAATAGGCATAAGCAGCAGGTGTTTAGGTTAAAGTTTTCTAGATGAGGAATATGAATTTCATATTCAAGCACCAGTTCAACTGAACTGAATTTCAAAAGTTGCTCAGTGCTCTCATCTACCATGAACTTGAATAAAAAGTTTGTGCGCTCAGCACAAATCAGCAAGTGAAAATACTTCATCAGATGCATAAATATGGTTTTAAAGTGCCTAACTTCAGCCCTAAAAAGTCTTTGTGATTCCATTCTTCTTACTATTAGGAATCCTGCAGTCTTGAGAAACCATGGGTACGTATCCTGGAAAGTAAAGAATTTACTGAGTTAGTTTTTATAGCAGCTGTTAATATTCCTGTGTTGTGTCAATACTCAAGGTGAAGCTGGAGTACCTCTTCAAAGAGTGTAAGCCTGGGAGATGACATGAAGCCCTAGGTTTCCCATGCATTAGGACCCTCCTTTCAGCATCACCATTAAAAGCTAGAGAAGGAAAGGAATAATCAATAAATCTGGAACCTGATGGGCTGCAGGAGTTGCCAGAAAGATACTAAAATGTGAGTTCTTGACTGTCTTTGGGTCTCCACTCTGGATTTTCTGCATTTACTCTCAGAGCCTTGCATTCTCTTGAATTCACCCACAAGGTAGTGTGGCTGTTGTGTCAGGTATTACTCTTAGTCTTATACCTCCTGGGCTACCCACCAGGCAGTGGGTTTGATGAATCCTGAGTAGTACCATCTACTTGTTATGGTAGCAGGCTTAGCCTGATCTGGCACTAATTTTACTACTACATTAAAATAAGCTTCCCTTATTGTATTAGAAAGTGTTGTTTCATTATGGTAGAAATGTTTCATCACGTTCTAAGTTTCTGACATGAGAACATAAAAGGTTGACTTCAAGGTTTTTTGTAGATCTAGCAAGATGCAAGCTTTGCAAGACAGACACATAAAGCAACCCTCTAGTCAAATCCCTGCCCCGACCATTGCTGAAAACAAGATTCAAATCTTCCATTCACAACAACTAAAATCAGTAAAACAAGGCTTGAAATATCAGAAGTTGCTGGTAGCTCATTATATAATTGAATGCTTGAACTCTCCTTCAGAATGACCCTAGGCTATGATTCCCTTCCACGTCAAAATAAAAGTTAAATTACATCTTTGCTAACACTTGCTATGGCTAGTTTACTGTGCTAATATTTATAAGCTATAGCATGCACCTTACATATATGTTTATTTTCAGGTTATGGCTCCACTATAGTTACTACTTCAGGATACAGACGTATCCCGAAATAGCAACCCCACAGCTAACCTCCATGCTTGAAATAGCAGTGCTATTTTGAGCACAGTATTCCAGTTCCAGTACACCTCGTTGTACAAGAGCTAGTGGAAACTTTGCAATAGATGTTTAATTTTGAACTTCAGTGTCATGTGGATGGCACCAAGTTTGAAATAAGTTAACCCAAAATAAATTACACAATTTGCGCAATGCAAATTGCGGAAGTTATATTGAGTTATGGTTACAGGGTAGCCCTGACCTTCTAGTTTATATGTTGGTTAGATAAAGTGGGAAAAAAACACATGGTTTTAAGAGTTAATGACATGGTTAGCCAGCTGGAATAAAAGGTATCTTTAACTATTTCTATGCCAAATATATCAAAAACATGCCATAAGGGTGGTCCAGTTAAGCAGATTAGTAAACAGGTTTATGGTTCAAGTCAAGCCCAGCTTAGCAATTACTCAATGTTGTGGGATATGTGACTTGTGAACTGCATGTAGTTTTTACAGTTACTATTACAGTAGTCACTGGTTTTGCTCTGTGGGGAGGGGCAGCTGCACAAGTACTGGTTCTCCCTGCAGCTCCCATCTGTTTGCCACTGCTTCTCCCCATGGCTGCAGTTCCCATCTTGTAAGCTCCCTCCAAGCAGGGAAGGGGCCAGTGTTACGATGTCACTGATAAGGGCCAGAAAACCTTGGTAAAAACTGGGGGAAGGTATGTGACACCCCCCACATCTCTCCATGCATTTCCTCTGGCCTCTGACCCTGGGGAGGAGGGTTTATGGGGCTTCATCCTAACAGGATGTGCCTGCTGGGACTCAAAGCTTCAGCTGGAATGGCTCTGAGATGTTAAGCCTGGGCAGGCACCTTCTATTGGACTGAAGCTCCCCTTACCCCCCGCCCCCCGAGCTGCAGCAGGAACATTCTAGGTCTCAAATTTCTGAAAATTGTGGTATTGAGCTCTGCACTGATAAGTTTGCCTACAATGGAAGTGGCCATTCTCAGCAAAGAGCACACACACTAAGGCATAACGAGGCAGTTTATGGGAAGCTTGTATTGCCATTGATTGGGCTGCATGGGTAGTGCAGCATTTTCACCAGCTCTAACTTAGATGCAATTTTTAAATCAAAAAGTATGTTGTAAGCAAGCAAAGCACTATATCCAAAACATGGAGTCAAATCATAAGTAAAGTTCTGACTTGAGCACAACAACAATTTGATTCCATGTCCACTGAAGTCAACATCAATAGGTTTTTTATTAGTACCATGGAAATAGGAACCTGGGTACGCCACACAGGGGAGTGAGAGAGCGCTGACTTCTGTTTGGGTATAAAAGCTCTAGCATTATTTTTAGGTTGTTCAGATACAAGAAAGTGATTGCAATACCTGAAGTCATTATTCAACTTGTAAATCTCCCTCTGAACAACACACACACACACACACACACACACACACACACACACACACACAGAAGATGAACTCATTCTCCAAAGTGGCCAACTTAACCCAAGTCACCAGCTCTACATTAGAACTGAACTTGGCCCAATACCTGTAAACTAAAATTCAAATTAAATATTTTTGGCATATGGCCCTCCTTCCTAGAGTTATATGAAGGGAAGTAGTTTTATATTACATTACTGACCTCTCAGAGATGGTGTGACCCAAGGTCCTAAGAAAAATCAGGATCTGGAGTGAAGTCAAAGAAGGCTTTATGCAGATAGTCTTCTAAATAAAAATCAGGGCTGTCAAGTGATTAAGTAAATTGTGATTAATCATACAAATTAATCGCACTGTTGAACAAGAATTTTTTTTTTAAAAAGTAACATTTTAATTTACTAGAAATCCTTTACTCCCTTTTTGTGCCCTCTTCATGCTTCTATAAAATAATGTTTAAAATATTCAAAATCCCCTGGAATTCTTGTGCCTGCAAACCTTGGCTGCTCAGCAAACCCCATAGGTGTGGCCAAATCCCATCCTCAAATCCCTCCTGTTTGCAAGCCCAATGAGGGGACAAGGCTCAGGACGGTGGCAATATTAACCCAACACACAATGAGCAGCCATGAAGCACATGATGATTTTTCAGCAGCAAAAGGTAATGCTTTAATTAGGACTATCAATGCACTTTAATTTTTTAATGCATCAATTCTGCCCTGCATTAATGTGCATTGACAGCCCTAATAAAATAATAATAATAATAATAATAAAAAAAAATCAAAAAAGGACACACTCACCCAAAGTTGAAATAAAGCCAGTTATATATCCTCGATATTCCTACAGACAGATTGCCCTATATCCTCAGGTCTAAGTCCCATGGTAGATCAATCTTTTAGAGTCTCTACATTTACTTAGTTCCCATTGGCTTAAATTGCTCTAACAGACATATGAATTCCCTCCAGCTCATGTCAGCTATATTCTCCTTTATGGGAGAACACCATTGCAACCTGTGCAGGGGACAGATAATTAGGGTTTGATCTTATTCCCATTCAGGTTAATAGGAGTTTGATAACTGACTTAAATGGGAATAGGTTGGACATTAGACAGCGTGATCCTTCTTCCCTACAAAGTTCAGCACATCTTCGTTTTCATCTGCTTTTCATGTAATTAAGGTAGTAATTGCTACTATATTTCTCTCTCTCTCACACACACACACACACACACACACACACACGTGCCAGTATCATTTTCTTTGCACTGTTGTTGTAGCTGTACTATGAGAGAGAGAAATTGAGAATATTTTATGGGACCAATTTCTGTTGGCAGATACAAGTTTCCAAACTTTATCTTCAAAGTATGCTTTCCAACCAAAGAAGTTGGTCCCATAAAAAATATCAACATTGCCCCACAAACACATGAGGCAAAGAGGCCAGAAATCGATAAGTGATATCTTTTCCATTTTAGCAGCTTTCAAAGGTTGTTTGTGTTATTCCCCACTGCTTTACCTTTTTTCTTAATGGGGTATTTGTATTTTCCAAATTTGTACAAGCTTCTCATTTTAGGCTACAGTTTTCTGTCTTTGGCATCTGTAGGAGTCTGCCTCACAGTGCCATGAGGGTAAAATTAAATTGATGTTTATGAAATATTTGGATATTCTTAAAAAGGAAGTTGTTATGAAAGTCCAAAGAATTACTATGGTTTATTAACGTGTCCCCACTGGGCTCAAATCTCTATCCATATGGCTTTAACTAATGGCAGAGTGAATTATATGCTGATTTCACAATACTGAACCCATATCCACTCTACTCACAACACTATAATTTATATGAAGCTCTCCAAACATCTTTAATATGTTATTGGAAAGACGCAGTCAATGGCATGGATAGGGGTTTGTATTTCTGTCTGCTAAATTCCTCAAGGCAAGCAGAAGTGACTGCACAGCATCTTCCTGTAACCTACCGTAGAATTCTAATCCCTAAAAGTGTTGGAAGGAAGTGGTGATTACTGGTTTGACCCATGTTTGACTGGGAATCCTAGGTTCTGTTTCCAACCATGTAATTGACTGAGTCAAATCCTGTCCGATTTAGGTCTGATGAAAATGGAATCACTCAAATGAGTAAAGTGATTGGGGTTCGGATCCTGCTACTCAACCTTAGGCAAGTCTCTCAGGGTGTGACCTATAAAAGGTACTTAGGTGCTGACTTCCTCTTTTCCATGGCTACTGCAATGCACAAAACTCCTACTGGCCTGCCACCTAATTCTGCACACACCTAATCCATTCAGCGACTAAGTTTTTGCCTCTTTGGCATGCAGGCTATTGCCTCACTCTAGGCATCCAGTGCTTATCTCCCACCTGAGTCTCAGAGCAATTTACAAATAGAGGAAAGGATTTAAAGAGGATGGAGAGAAGCTGTTCTCAATTGTGATGGATGTCGCAATGAGGAGCAAAGGTCTAAAAAGTTAGAGAGGAGGTGGTATAGGTTGGATATTAGGAAAAAACTTTCACCCGGGCTATATCTAGCATATCTGGCACCTCATTTGCCTATTTTTCTTTTGAAAGAAGAGCAGTGTAGATGTAGCTCTTTTGAAAGTAAACCCTGTCTTCAAAAGAACACTTCTTCCTTTTACGAAAAAAATAGGAAGAAGAGTTCTTTTGAAGACAGGGTTTACTTTCAAAATAGTTGCATCTAAACTGCTTTTCGTCTTTCAAAGGAAGTTGTTGCAAAATATGCAAATGAGCTGCCAGATACATAAATCTGTGCCTCATTCACATTTTTGATTTCCTTCATTTGCATGCTTCTTTCAAAAGAGGAATGCTAGTGTAAATGTAGCCCAGGAGAGTGGTGAAGCGCTGGAGTGCGTTACCTAGAGAGGTGGTGGAATCTCCATCCCGAGGGGTTTTTAAGTTCCCGCTTGACAAAGTCCTGGCTGGGATGATCCTGCTTTAGGCAGGGGGCTAAACTCTATGACCTCCTAAGGTCCCTTCCAGCTCTAGAATTCTATGATTCTATGTATTCAGCAACTAAAGGCACATGCAGGGGAGATCCCATTTTTGAGTTATTTGTGCATACAGACCGATTTTCCGGAGCACTGATAACCTCAGATGAAATCACTATGTAGTATAGGTGACCACTTCTGAGAACTCAGGCTCCTGGGATCTTCATGCCTACATTTATATATCTGTAAAACGGGTATAGTAACCTACCTACTAGAACTGTTTTGAACATTATTTAACTTAAAGTACTTGCAGTGCCTTAAAAGGAAAAATACTAAGCAAGAATAAAATTATCACTTTTGCAATTTCTATTTTACAGTAGAACCCAGAGGCTCAATCAAAACCTAATTACCAATTTATTTGGATGTTTTACAAAACACAAAAGCAAGCCCTGGCTCCCATTCTAAAGGCCAAATACAGATGCCAGCCATTTGGCTAAGTTCTGTTTTTAAATATACACAAGCTACCACTTGAAGTCAGTGAGTGCTGCATCAGCACATCTCAGAGCATAAGGCCTTTTGAAGTTATCAGAAAACTCATAGCAAGTGGGGTTATTAGAAACCCAGCTTGTCAATAAATATTTGCAATTTTCAAGTTCCTGTCTTATCTAGTCAGATCATTATTAGCTGAACCAGATTTTAAAAGCCATTACACGGATCTATAGATGTTGTGTGAGGTTTTTGCCCACTGATTTATCCTTCTCAATTTCACTGCAAGATGGTCCCTCTAGGACAGAAGTGATTTCACTCTTGCACACAACTTCCATGACTAGGATTTTAGAAATATTTCAGGTTAGGCAGCAATAAAATGAGACACTTGACCTTGAGGAAGCACTGTGCTATAGTTCTGTTAAAGCACTCTGCAAAGCTGCCTACTTTCCTTGCTGCTAATTTCTCAAAGTAGCACATACTTCTAAATTTAGGTGGATGGAGTTATTGAACCTTCCCTGAAAAAAGGTAACTGAAGTCCTGCCAATACCCAGAGCCTCTTTCAGCCTTCTGACTGTTAAGACTGATTTCCTGATTTAAATTGACCTTGCTCTATTTCACTGAAAATAGCTGGGGTTTTTTTTTCAGTCCAAAAAGGAAAAAAAAAAGAGTCAAAAAATAAAACAAGTGACATCAATAAGCCCTTTGAAAAACAGGTAAAGGACAGGGGGAAATAGCAAATGAGTTTCAAAAAGCATATTCAAGTGAACATTTTTTAGTTAAATAATAATTCCACTGAAACACACACTTTTTTCTGCCTGTCTGGTTCGGCAAAATAGGTTTATTTTCAAAAACTTTTCTTGTATAGTCTTTGAAAAAAGCCCACTATTTAAAAGTGTTCCTAAAAACTAATTATACACTTTATTATGATTTCATATACAAAAAATAAAGTAGTAACTTAAAGTGCCCACATTTCACCCAACCTGATGGTTTTACACAATCTGAAGGCAGAAGCCTCACAAAAGTTAAAGCTAGAACAAAGTCTCAGCTACTACAATTTACTAACTACCTTCCTGAAGTGAGAAAAACATATTGACCTTAACATCGACAGGTTACCACTGCGAACAAAGCAAAATTTCAACAAATCTGAACTCCAGACAAGCAGTTCCAGGCACCCTACAAATGTTGGTGCTCACCAGCACTTCAAAAAGAAGTAACAAAAAAAAAAAAAAAAAGAAAGGAAATCTGACCATTTGCTCTATTGGATTCTCAAAAGTGAGAACTAAAGCTCAGAATTATGCTGTATTTGATTGTAATCACATTCATGAAGTAACTGACATTTACATTAATGTCTCTATGGGTCTTCAACATTGAAGGACAGCTAAATAGCTATATTACCACAGATCATTGCACTTATTGGGCGTCCCACTGACTTCAATTTCAGACAGACATAGTTGCAGGAGCAAGGCCAAAGAATACATTTTGTATCAGCATTGCCAAATGTTCTTTGACTAATATGAATTTACACTTCAAGTCTAATCTGGCTTTCCTTGACTACTGTAAACCCTTGAGAAGTGCAATTTCAAGTTGCACTTAACTCGCGTTAATGCGAGTTAAGTGCAAATTGAAGCTGTCCCTCTCCAGTCCCTAGCTCCCCCAGCTGGGAGAGCCCAGCACACACACAGCTGCTTACTGTTCTGTTTCTCCCAGTTGTGTGCCCCCACAACTAGGAAAAGCTGCTGGTCACATGGCTGCCCCCTGCCTTCCCACAGCTGCCCACTCCCCCAGTCAGGGAAATTGTGGAGGATCTCCCCAACCTACCCCAATTTACATAAAATTCTATTTATGTGGAGGTTGCCCAGGATACAACCACCATGTAAATTGAGGGATTACTGTACAATGCAGAATTTCTTGTGCAGATAATACTCAGATAAAAAAAGTATAATGTTTGTCATCTGACAAGACAAGTAGGATTTGGCCCACGTTCCAGATTGTAAATCATAATTATGAGAGGAAACCAATTGGAAAGACCTAAATTTATTGAGCTTATTTCTATTTTTAGCAGTTTTCTCATGACCAGCTCTATTCTTATGAGTTCTGAAAAAAAGTGACTTGCTACTCCCATGAAGAGAACAAATGCTAACACTTGGGTTGATGATTGTCTACATTTGAATCCTCAGTAACAATGCATCTTTAACATTTACTTAATTTATATTTAGTCTGGTACCTATAGAATACTGTACTATTTTTGTGTTGCTCCTTTAAAGACAATGAGTTTGAACTCAAAAGAAATTGAATCCACAATTCCAAGCTATTCAGTGTCCTTGCAAAGCTCCATGTGGGCCATTACAGAAGTGGAACAATTGAAGAAACACTCAAAGCTGCTCTGACTTGCAAAGGAGACCTGCAACTGATCCTAGCAGGTCCCAAATAGAACAGATGCAAGATACCTGTGGTGCCAGGCCTGCCAAAGGGAGGGCACAAAGGGGGCAGTTGCTCCAGGACCTGGCATGTCAGAGGGACCTGCAGGTCCTTAAGTGCTACAACAGAACCGCTCCGTGCAGCATTGAATGATAAGCCCATACCTCACTGTCCTTAACCCAGCCCCTTCTGCCCTTGGCCCCACTCCTTACAGGGTATGGAACCAGACCTTCCTCCCCCTTGACCCAGGGCCCCATGGCTGTCATCCCCACTGTGTGTCACTATCTAAATCTGGCCATACATTAGCAAAAAAAGTCTGCACATTTCTGTCTGGTAGCTTTGCCAATGCATGTCAAGCTTGACCTGTAACATTCCCAACAATTTCAGTCCTGGTCCACACCTCTTATCTAAAGGTATCTTCATTCTAGGCTGACACTCCTGCTTTCCTAATGATGGGCTTTCTTACAATACAGACTGCTGCTCATTTGGCATTGTGTCAAACTGGATCTTGGGAGCGAACATCAAACACACATTCACCTTTGATCCATATTTCTATAGACATACAATTTTATACATTCTACAATTCAGGAAAAATATGGTTACTATAGCAACTTTTTTGTAGTACTGCACAGAAACCTGCTTAAAAGTTCATTTATTTATGATAAATGAAGTTAAGTAACTGTTTACATCCAATATTCAAACCACGTATCTTGAGATGGCAATATTGCTTTAAAAACAACATCTCTTTCCTGTTTTAGACATTTTTGGATCACACAGCATTTATATCACATTTTCAGATTAGAATGCAGTGTTTCATTCTGAACGCTGATTTATTCACAATCAAATTTGTTCCACGTGTACCATTTGGAAATTGAAACTCTGCCAATTCTTAGACAACAGATGTCTTCACATCCAGTGTAGTGCTGATTACTAGGATAGTCATTCCTTTCCCTTGTTTAGAGTCCTTTGAAAAACAGCACGTAGGGTATAATTTAGAGATTGTAGCTGTACACTGTTTTTGACAAGCATTTAGAGTTAATTAGGAAAAATTATCAGCCAATAGTATTACTTTTACAGATCTCCATAATGTTTCCTGTGAGGTTTGTTGTCATAGTCATCTGTCTGTTCCCAGCCCATTCTATCAACTCAGGACCCCGACCCCTCCAAAACAGTAAAGGGAAAATGCATCTAGGATTCAGTACAAGAACACAGGTATAGTTAAACCACCAGTTTCCTCTCCAAAGATCATTTTATTGTAATGTTTATTCAGATGTGATGTCCCCATTACTAATCACTCTTCTATTACAGTCTTTAAAAATAACAGAGAGGGAGCCGTGCTAGTCTATATACTAGCAAAACAAAAAAGCAGTCAAGTAGCACATTAAAGACTAACAAAATTTATTAGGTGAGCTTTCGTGGGACAGACCCACTTCTTCAGACCATAGCCATACCAGAACAGACTCAATATTTAAGGCACAGAGAACCAAAAACAGTAATCAAACTTGACAAATCAGAGAAAAAAAAAAAACAAAAAAAAACTAACTATCAAGGTTAGCAAATCAGAGAGCAGAGGGGTGGGGGGGAGTCAAGAATACGATTAGTCTTCACAAGTTTTAACTTAACAATGAAGATATACAGCACAAGCTCAGTTGAGTGATTAAACTTCTTTATGAAATATAGAATATGAAACTGTGCGCTCACACACCTAATTACTGATTCTATACTCAACACTCTAGACTGCTCACGTTTGAGACACATTTTGAAGAAAGCATTAATCATCGTTTACGGACTGTGTATACAACCAGTGGCTACACCGACATCTGTTTTTCTCTTCTCTCTGGTCACATTCAAAATGTCATTTGTTTTAAAGAAGTTAAATCAGCCTGATTTTTCCATATCTCTGAGTTATATTCTGGTGAATCCATTCAGTACCTGCTAGGCTTAAAGTATCCATTAATGTCTTTCTATGCTGTCAATCAATGTATTTTAATCACATATTTTGCTTCAGACTGATATTCAGCACTTTCGTTTTTAATTTCTAATTTCATCTTCACTGCTCTGCACAGGTATAACAGGCAAAACAGAAAAAGGAAGCAAGCGCATTACTGCTAATATCAGACTTCTACATTTCCCTGTGTTATTCACCATAGCTATTTCCTGTAATGCTTTTATTTAATGGATGTGTGGGGGGAGACAGAAGGCTGCTATTGAAAAAAGATAGTCAGTACATCACATTTTGGTCTTCTCATTATGGCCTCTTCACAGGGGTGAAGTAAAAGAATTGGTGCTTGATAGGTAGTTGTCTCAACACAGCCAGTATTCCCTGAAAGGTATTACTGTAAATGGGGTTGCAAACAGAGGCATTTGCAATGACCTCATCCCAAAGAACCTCCCTTCCTCCTCCAGTTAGCTCTCTTTGCCAACCTGAGTTAACAGTTCTGACAAGAAGCACAGCAAACCTTAGTTCAGCATTTGCCTTCTTTCACCTTCTTTTCTTTCCTTTCATATTGTGGAAGATGGGTTTGAAAAAACAACAAACCACAAGTGGAGCCCATCAGTTTTTAAAATATATCTTCCCACTTAAGAGTTGTCAGTCGGGGGCAGAGCTGGAACAGCCAAACATGGCAGAGGAAAGGAAATTCATGGAGTACCCTTGCTGTGATGTCAGTCTGGATTAGCTCTGAAGGCAAGAGTAATGACTGGAGCAACATAAGCTGTTTCCCTGGATTGGAAAACATATTGAAGCCTATACTAAAAGTTGCATGACGTTACCCCATGATCAGACTCTGTTTTCAGTTGTTTATAAATTTTGCCAAAAATTTAGTAGCTCAGGCTGAAATTTCCAACGCCAAGTCTTGGTTCAAACTTCTTCTCCCCCACCCTATTCAGCAACATAAAGGTTCAGCTGTTTGGCCACGTGAAAAAAACCTATGCTCTAGAAGTTTAAATAGTCATATAACTGTGACCTGTAGAAGTTCTGCATGCTGACAAAGTATGATGGGGGTAGTTACATGAGTGGCACAAATTTCAGGAATCCTGGCGCTGTGCTTCCATCCTGCTCCCTCTGAACCTGCCACTGGCCCCCTCCAGCCTGGCCCTGTTCAGCCCACTCTTGCTTCCCACCTAATCCTGTTTTCCAACCCACATCATCATCTTCATTCAGCCTGCTCCTCCCCAACCACTCAGCTCCCTCGCTCTTCTCTCATCTAGCACTCTTCACATCACACTTTTCCCTCTGCTGTCCTGGGCAAGCTTATAGGAAGCTGCAGTCCAGTTCTTGTGCCTTCTGCATTCAAGTCAGGAGTCTTCCCCACACCCACCACCAACTAGATGCCTGCATCAGCACTGAGACCGTAAGAGGGCCTACCTGTTTTCAGTTTCCATACCTGGGGCCTGACCAGTCCCCTGGAGCTGGGAATAGCCAAATTGCCTCCCCAGCTACCTGTAGCCTGAGGCTGGAGTGTGCTCAGGGAACAAGGATTCTTCTGACAATTTAGCTGCCAGACTAACAAATCTCTACTGAGCATGTGTGAACTGAATTTTTCCAGAGGTTTATAACTTGGCCACATTTAGGCTTTTAAAAGCATATAAGCAAAAGACAAATTATCCTACTACAAAGACTACCTCCCTACCAAATTTCAAGCCCCTGCTGCAAAGCGCGAGAGCTTTTCCCAACACAATGGCCGTGTCTACACTAGCCAAAAACTTCGAAATGGCCATTTGAATGTAGACACAGCCAACAGCTGTAAGATTTCTTAACATGGGTAAAACATTTCTTACCTTATTCTCAGAAACAACGGAACCATTTCAGCTGAAACTCTCCCACCCAACAAAACATTAGTCTGAAGTAAACAATCATCATGGAAAATGTTATGCTTTGAACTTTTAAAGTTTGATCAAATTACAAGCTATTGAGAAAGTATCTACCCAGCAACCTTGTTTACTAGTATCACTATCTGTATCACCGCTCATAGGCACTCAGTTAAATTTCATCCATCATTCAGTATCCACATTACATAGCAACAACACTTCAAATTGTACCAACCTAGGCACAGAATTATTTATGCATTCTTCATCCCTCACAGTCTAAGTCACAGTTACAGTGTGTAACCAGATTACCTAGGCACCCCTTTGTGGGTCATCAGGGCACAACCCACCCAGATGCAGGTCTCTGATGGTCACATGCCACCATTCAAAACAGTGCCATGGTATCTTAGTGCTTTGGCTCAGGCACTCTGAAGGGCCACTTTTCCAGCATGGCACAGTCCATTAAAAAGGAAGACAGTGAACTGAAAGCCACTCATGAAAGGTTCATCAGTAGACCCATATCATTCTGCATCAGTGTATGTCTCTGTGCAGACAGTCCCTTTTGTTAGGGTAATTCCAGTCATCGCATCACCCAGGATGCTTGTCCAAGCAGCATGCTTGCTTTCTCAGGCTCTTTGCTGGACTCAGACTTCCCTCCCCAAGGAAGACAAAGCTCTGTTCTCCTTTTTCTTTAAGCTTTAAGTAAGCTGCGTCCCTTACTTTTAAGGCCTCTCTCTCTTCTCGCTCTTAACATCAAGTGCGGGTGTAGTAGGGTAGAGCCAGTTGTGTCCACAAGCTTTTGTTAGGTCCCTCCATCAGCGGAGGGCTGGCATGTCCCATCATGTAGGGGTACCATTTAGTGAAATGGAATTTTGGTCTTATGAAATGTCTATTGTGTATTTCATCCAGGCAATGAGAAGTATGGTAAACTTCAACTAAGCCTAAAGGAAACATTTCTAGTTAATGAAAAGTAAACCCCGAAAGGCTTTTGAAGTTTAGGGCTGCGTGGGCAAGTGTCTAAAGTTCAGACAGTCAATTATCCTTTTGGGTACAAAGTGCAGCACAACCTACAAAATTTCAGCCAAGAAGCCACATGGTAGGAGTTGAACAAGAAGTGTTCTATCAACCCCACTAAAGGTACCCTGAGAACTAAAGTAAGTGAAAGGAATGGTGGAGGTGCAAACAGCTGCACTGTATAAGGACAGAGGGTGAGAAGATGAACCTTTGCAAAAAGGGAAAGCAAGAAAAAACAACTTTTGAGGATGGTAATCCATACTCTCAAAGATGTTGCTAGGCAGCAAGACAAGTCTATGCCAAGAGACCCAAGCACAACAGCTTGGGTTATGCAGAAGGAATTCAACCATTTCTAACAGCACCCGCTGCTGCTACTGCATGCAGTATATATACACGAAGGCTATGTTTATACTGCACATTCCTTGTGGCAGCACATAGGGTATATATACACTGCAAGCTCTCAGTATATGGCTATAAACAAGAGTGTAGATGTGAGGCACTATTTAGGCAAGTAAGACATGCCTGAACCAGGTGGATATATATCCTACACAGTGCTCTGTGTTCCTATGCAGCACCTCTCTGGTCTTCACTGCTATTTTTAGCCACGTAGCATCTGGCTGTCTCCCTGTTGCCAGACCCTTTTCCTGCTTCAGTGCAAGACTCTGGCAGCAGGGAGGCAGCGGGGAAGTCTCCAGCAGCTCCCTGCTTCTCTTTGTTCTTGTACTGAAGAATAAACAGCAGCTACTATGGAACACTATTGATCAGTAAATTTGAAGCAGTGATATAGACATGAAAGGCTTCAAACATCTACATAGATCTGTCCAGACCCTCGGACATCAAGTATCGTTTTCTATATGCCAGTTTACTCACACTCAGTATCTTCCCTAAGGTATGTCATGTTAAATATTCATATGCAAGATTTACCAAAGCAAGCATTGCTCAAATATTAGCAAGGATAATTTCTGGAGAATTAACCCCATAAAATTTAAATCTACTTTAATATTGTAATTGCCTATGGAGGGGAACCAAAGCACACATAACTATAAATGTATTTATTTGCAGTTTTTACTGGGCATGAGGGAGGCTTTGACTACACTGTTTGAGAACAACAATTCTATTTCACAGCAACTTTTGAAACAAAAACAAGACCTTTTGAATATTTTCTTCAAAAATGGAATTATGTGGAGATACATGCTTTCGGTTTGAAATTTTGGGGAAGATGGGTAGATAATCTTGTGGTTAAAGCACTGGCCTGGGCCATGGAGGAACAGGCTCAAGACTATTTCTGTCAGGTCTTAACCTATTATCTTTGAGGTGACTTCACAATTGTACCTTTTGGCTTGGACAAATGTAAGAAAGTTAAGTTTGTTTTTTTTTTAAAAAATGACCTCTCCTCATAAAAGTCCAGTCAGCTATCTAGGCTTAAGATCTCCCAAGCAGATCCAAATCCTTAGTGACAGGCCAAATGCTCTCCATCCTTCTTCAGTCACAGTAGACCCGGGGAGGGCAATAAGTGGTCCAGGGGCCAAAACACGGTTCAGGCTAGCACACTCCTTATTTAATAGTGACAGTCGCAGCCAAAACTCCCTCTAAGTTTTTCCCTCCATGGGCAGAATAAATTCTGTTATGTGCATCAAGATGTGTGGATGTGCACCACCAATAAAACCTGGGTGGCCAACTGTGGGAGGCTGCAAGCAGTCTGCTGATCAGATGGGCAGCATACGAATCTCTCCTGGATGGCTGCCCAAGTGCTTACAAGGAACACTGTTTGCAGTTCCTGTTGCCACAAATCATGGTTCCCGGCCAACAAGAGCTGCAGAAAGCAGTGTCCCCATTCACTCCACTTCATGCAGCGCTCATTGGCCAGGAATGGCAATCTCTGGCCAATGGCAGCTGCAAGCAGATGTACCTGTAGTAGTCCAACAGGGGCAAACCCTGGGTGAAATGCATCTGGCTTGCAGACTGCTTATTCTCCACATCTACAATAGACAGTACTACCTCCATTTTGCTCAGACCTGTAATCTTGGTTGTGTTTTTGCCTTATCCCTCTTTTGCCTCGTTTCTAGACCAAATAGAAGTGTTGCTGCTTCTTCATCAACCCCACCTTCATTATCCAAAACTGACTGACTGCCCATGCTACCAAAACTCTTGTCTAATCCATGATCATTTTATGGCTTTGACTACTGTGATCCCTTCCTTTCTGGCCTTGCTGGCTGCATATTCTGTTCCCGGCCATTCAAATGCTATGGCTACAATAATCTTTCCAAGTTGTCGCTAATCACACAAACATTTTGGACCATAGCCTCAGTGGGAGTTAATGGGTGCAGAGCCAATGATTTCACTGACTTATACCAGCTCTATCTTTCATCCTTATTTTCCAAAGTTCTTCAAAAAACTAATCTACGTACCTAGTCACCTTAATATTGGCTCTCACTTTTACTCTGCCAGGGATGCCTGAGTGATTGTGTGATTCTTTGCTTCACACACAAGCATTCTCTCATGCTCTCTTTGGAATGAGCAGAATTCCTACTCAACATCCATAAAGCCAACAGCCTGTCCTCATGCCAGTCTCTCTTCAAAACTCACGTGTCCCATAATGTCAGCAGTGAATGTCACCGTGATAATGGTTGAGCAGTTATAATTACTATGCCTGTTTTGTCTTGTCTTCTTGACTACAGGCTTTTCATGACAGACTGTCATTTTCTATATTTGTACAGTGCCCAGCACAATGAGGCCCAAGCCTGTGGAGGGTGTCTGGACCCTACTGGAAAATAAATACTTCAATAATTGTAAAAATTCCTTCATGGTGTACAGTTGTGGTTATTTCTAGCAGAGAATGAAAATGAGGAAGGTCATGACATTGGGATTACTAGGAAAGAGGGATATGTTTGACATGCTCCCCGTTTTCCTTGCCTACAGATGAGTGACAAGCAGGCCTGCTGATGCAGCTGGGGGATGTAGAGGAAGCAAAGGGGGCAGTTGCACTGGGCCTGGTATTTCAAAGGGGCCCAGAGCTCCTACCACCACTGCCACTACTTTGGCATTGGAAGAGATCTCCGAGCGCCTTGGAAGTGCTGAGACAGCAAGGCTCTATCGTTTCATGTGGCTCTGAAGGAAAGAAGCCAGCAATGTGATCCAAGTGGTGCTAAAGGTGGACTGCCCTAGGCGCCACCCTTGGCCCTGCCCTTTCCAGGGGCATGGAGGCAGGCCTCCCTCCACCCTTGCCATAAAGTCTGTGGTGGCTGTCAGCCCCAATGGTGACGGGGAGGAGGAGAACCAGAATGTGGTAGAGGATGGGGAGATTAACACTTGAGAATGAACATTTCGAAGAATGATTTGGAGATTCCAGAAGCAGATTGCACAAAGTATCACAATCACAGAAATGCCAGGCTGAAATAGACCTTGAGATATCATGATGAAGTTCAGCTCTCTGTATTGAGGTAGAACCAATAAATATAGACCATCTTGGACAGGTGTTTGTCCAATGGGTTTTGAAGAGCCTCCAATTAAAAGGATTCCACAACATCCATTGGAAGCCTAGTTCAGATCTTAACTACCTTTATTATGAGGTTAAATATTAGGGAAAAACCCTAAAACTTTCCTTTCTGCAGATTAAGCCCATTACTTCTTGTCCTACCTCCAGGTGCAGGGAGGTCAATTGAACAGTGTTCTTTGTCTACAAATATGTTAGCAGCTGTTACTTGGTGGGAGGGAACAGAATAAGTCTATTCTCAAGAACAGACAAGCCCACATTTTTAAAAACCTTCTCTCATACATCAAGTTTTCTAAACCCTTTATTGCTTTTACTGCTCTTTTCTGGACTCTCTCCAGTTAGCCCGTGTGTTTCCTGAAGTGTGTTACCTAGAACTGGACACCATATTCTGGCTGAGTTCTTACAACTACCAACCAAGGCAGGACAATTAGCTCCCACATCTTTTACAGGATACTTCTCTTATACATCCCAGAATGATATTAGTCTTTTTTTAAAAAAACTGAATCAGACTGTTGACTCATTCTATTGGTGTACCACTATAACCCCCAGGTCCCTTTCACAGCTCTACCATCTTGCCAGTTATTTCTCCATTTTGTCATTGAGCATTTGATTTTTCCTTCATAAAAGAAAGACACTGCTCATATTTATTGCATTTTATCTGCTTTCAGACCAATGCTCTGATTTGCCACAGTGATTTTGAAATCTAACAGTTTCTTCCCAAGTGCTTACAGACCCACCCAGCTTGACAATTAATACCAGAACCAACAGTGACCACTCCAAGACCCTGTTAGATACTCCTTCCCAGTTTGAAAGCAGATCACTGATATCTATTGCATGATTTTCTCAACCAGTTGTACACCCATTTCATCTCGCCACATTTACCTAGTTTACTATCATTTGAAAATATCCTACGGGACACAGTCAAAAGCCCTACTAAAATCAAGATATATCAAATCTATTGTCTCCCAAACCTTCCGCCACCTTCTAGGCCAATGGCAGAAGTGGAAATGAAGGCGGTTTTGCTCTGCCACGGGGCAGGAGGGCACTGGCTCCAAGCCACATGGCAGTATACTGGCCCCCAGGCTGCTGCCGGGCTGGCAGGGACTCCACCTCTGTCCCTGGGCTGCTGCAGCGCCAGCAGGGCTCTGAGCCCTGCCTACAGCTCCAGCTGTGGAACCCTGGTGAGGAGATACCAGTACTGAATACTGGCACTTACCACCAGAAAAATGCTCTGCTTTTGCATGACTAATTTTTGACGAATCCATTAGAGTAATTTCAATATTGTGACTATACTAGCAGTCAGAGACCTTAAATATTTGATTTCAGACAAACAATCTTAACATTTTCTCCTGATTTGTACTCGTCTTATCCAGAAAGGATTATTATTGGCCACAACCATAAAATTAGCCTCAGCAGTGAATCAAAAACTGCCACTGACTTGTTCTCCACTCCCTCCTCCAGACACTTTTCTCCATGCAGCTGGCCATTTTTTCTTTAAATCTCTATAATGCTGCATCTAAAATTTTTCCCATCACATTAGATCGGGTGGCATCACTACACACAAATTCACCTTACAAAACAATGTATTAAGGCTGTACAACATTTTAGGAAAATATCCCCAGAGAAAAGCCACTCCTCACAAAGAGGACTACAAAGATAAAATACCTAGTGAAAAGGCAAAAGTAAACTTTCACATCAGCTGTGTCTACAGTAGGAACTAACTTCAAAGTAGGCAGCAGAGAGTCTACACATTTTCCCTTACTTGGGAGCCTAACTTCGAAGTCCTTACTCCAGTCCCAGCCACTTCAACTTCAGTTATTTTTGTAGCGTAGACTCAGCCATATACTATGAGTTTATAAAAGGAAATAAATAACCCTCCCAAGAGGCAACTGCCTCTCATAATTAATTTTCATTACACATTCATCTACGTATGTTACTTATGTGAAGGACCTTCGTTTTCTAGCAAGCTCTCTACGCCACTTGGCGACATCTCACTGCCTGGGCTGTGTTTTATAATTACAAACAAACATGCAGCCATCTATTGAAGTGTGGATGGATTAACAGAATGCTAAAGGATTTCAAAGATGAACACCAGACTATTGATTTGCTGGGTACGCCTTTCAAAATATTAATTAATTTATACTTTCATCTTCACAGGTCCTCCAAACTAGATTGTCATGTCAAAGTGACAGGGGAGATGTTGCTTTCCAAAAGGATCCCATTTCTGCTTCTAATGGAGTCACCTGCATATGCCCAGGCAATGAAAAATTGCTCAAGAATCAGAGCTGGAAGGGACCTCTGGAGGTCATCTAGTCCATCTGCCTGCTTAAAGCAGGATCAACCTTATCTAAATCATCCCAGACATGACCTTGACAAGCTATGGACTTAAAAACCTCTAGGGATGGAGATTCCACCACCTCTCTAGTTAATGAATTCCATTGCTTCACCATCCTTCTGGTGAAATAATTTTTCCTCATATCCAACCTACACCTCCCCTTGTGTAACTTCAGACATTGCACCTTCTTCTGCCATCCATTGCTACTGAGAATAGCCTCCTTCCATCTTCTTTAGAGCCCTCCCTTTGAGAAGTTGAAAGCTGCTATTAAAATCACCCCTCATTCTTCTCTTCTGCAAACTAATCCCAAAATGTCTCAGGTGCTCCTCCCAGGTCTTGTGCTCTAGCCTCAATCATTTTCGTTGTCCTCCACTGAACCCATTCCAGTACATCCACATCCTTTCTATACTGGCTGGCTCAGAACTGGATGCAATACTCCAGATATGGCTTCACCAGTACCGAACAGAGAGGAATAACTTCTCTAGCTCTGCTGGAAATGCTCCTCCTAATGCACCCCAATATACCATTAGCCTTCTTGACTACAAGGGCAGACTGCCGACTCATATCCAGGTTCTCATCCACTATAATCCCGAGATCTTTTTCTGCTGCACTGCTGTCCTCGCAGTGGGGTATTACAGCTTTGAGTGTCCTCAAGGTGGCAGACAGAGGAAGCCCTCCATGGAGTGATCTCAAGGGGCTGAATCAAATAATATGAAATAAGATGTCCTGGACCAACAATACCTAGGAGAAGGGAAACTCTGTTCCCAAACTGGGTCAGAACAAGCTTGCTAAAGCCTTTAAGGTGCACCAGTCTAGGAGAAGGAAATGCTTACCTCAAACCTGCTCTCTCCCCCTCCAGTGCACACCACAGTTCTTGTGCCTGTCCATGACAGTGAGAGAAGAGAGTGGGGTTGGAACTCACAGGCCAACCTCACTTAAATCTATTCATATGTGAAGATCTCTCTCTATGCTGAAGATTTACCTCTTCATGAAAGTCCTATGGCAATAGGCAAGCGATGTCGGATACAGGTGGAGGGTAACACTGTAACCATCTCGTCACAAACCTGCACATAGGTGGCCCAGGTGTGTTAGTCATCTGTGCGCCAAACTGCAACAGCAGCAGCTCCTGTATCCTGTCTAGGTGTCATAGCATCCCTATTTAGGGACAGTGCTGCTTTCCTCGAAAGGAGAGAGGGAGAGAAAACAATCCCTAAACACAGCTTGTTACAAATTTCTCCCCATCAGTTAGCTGCAACAGACTGGATACCCAATTTTTGCAGTCACAAGAGAAAAAACAAAAATCAACCATCAGCAGAAACTACACTTCGCATCCTGGAACATATGTTTACTTCTTGATCGTGGTGATTGCCATGAACCGAGGATCAAAGTCATTGGCAGTGAACTTGCACATTATAAAAATTGTTTTGATTACAAAATTGATGTTGCAGCTTTAAGCCAAAATACACATTTCTGGTACCAGCCATTTCACAGAGATTGGAGCAAGCTATTCATGCTACTGTGTGAGTTACTCCGAGGGTCATCCAAGGCAAGCAGGAGTTGGCTTCACCATCAGGACACCACTAGTCCCCCAGCTTGAATCCAAGCCATGTACCATCAGTTCTCGCCTTATGACCGCAATGCTTAGACTAAGGCAGGGACAATGCCTTGTATTTGTTAGTGCATGTGCAGCCACTGTCTGTTGGGGATGATGAAAGATTTTTTTTTACATTAGCCTGAATTCAGTGATCTCTTCAGTACCCTTCAAATCCAAGCTATATATACACACACTTAGCAATTTTAATGCTAGAGTTGGTCAAAATTATACCAGATGGCCAAAGATGCTTGGACATCATGGCATTGGAAGTGAGAACTCAGATGGCACTCTTCTTCAGTCTTGTGTGCAACATGCGCTTGTATTGCAGACACATTCTTCCAACAGGTGAAAAATACAAAACAACTTGGATGCACCCTCTAAGCATTGGCATGATTGACTATCAAGTTGATTCATGCAACGTGTGGTGTTGACTCCTGGTCTGACCAGTAAATGTTACACAGTACTGTCTCCTTTAACCTTTGTCCACCAAAATGTCACCATTCTGATGTATGCTGTCAAAAGCTGTATGTAGGTAAATGTGAAATACCCGAGACACAAGCAAGCACTGCTTCACGGACGTCTTGATGCTTCCCTAGTCCTCAGCAATTAAGGTCCAGAATGGTGAACCCACTAGTGAGGATGATTGGATTAACATCAAAGAAACAACCTACAGAACTGCTGTCAAAACCCTTGGTTTCCAGAAACACAGGCACAAGAACTGGTTTGATGACAAGGACAGAGATGCCCAAGCTCTTCTTAAGATGCATGTGACACACCTGATATGGATCAATGATAAAGAGAATGCCTCTAGAAAATCAGCATATATTCGAGCTAAGCAGGAGGCACAAGTCAAACTGGGGCAAATTAAAGAGGACTGGTGGAAATATCACGCAGTTAAACTCAAAGATGTGGCTGATATTCACAATCTTAAAGCATTCTATGACAGACTGAAGGCAATCTGTGGGCCATGCATTGCTGGCTGTACACCAGTGCGCTCTGCAGATGGCCTCACTTTAATCAGACAGTGATAAAATCCTTGAATGCTGGGCTGAACATTTTCATAATGTATTGAACCAGACCTCAACATCTGACAGGAGGATTCTTGAAGAGATTCCTCCATGGGCTAATGATTTACAGCTGGTCATACCACCAACTTTTGATGAGGTTCAAAAAGCTGTTAACCAGGTGAAGTCTGGAAAGGTACCTGGCAGTGATGCAATTCCATCAGAAATGTATAAAGCTGCTGGTGGACAGTTGATGTACCACTCACCCATTTGTTTACTGCCACTTAGGAGAAGGAGCTAGTCCCTCAGGGCTTCAAAAGATGACTTGGTTGTACATGTATACAAGGGTAAAGGTGATTGTGCATGTTGTGATGACCATGGGGGCACCTCTCTGCTCTTTATAGCTAGTAAGATCCTGGCCTGCATCCTTTACATCCGGCTTTCACTACATGTATTCAAAAATTGCATTATTCCTGAAAACCAGTGCAGATTTCATGCTGGTTGAGGCACTTCCAATATGTTATTTGCAGCCAGACACATACAAGAAAAATGTAGAGAGCAACATCAGAACGTCTTGTGATCTTGTCCAAGGCATTTGACATGGTCTACAGAAACGGGCTCTGGAAAGTACTTGGACGACCTGGCTGCCCTGAAAAATTTATCAGCATCTTTTCATGATGGCATGCTTGGTCACATTCTAAAGAAATGAAGAGACATCAGCACCTTTTGAAATATCAAACAGTTCAAAACAAGGATATGTCCTTGCTCCTCTTCTATTCAAGATCTACTTTCCATTATGCTGTTAGTTGCTTTTAAAGGACTGCCCATTGGGCATACTTATTCAGTTCCAAATAGATGGCAGTATTTTCAATCTCTGGAGACCTCAGTCTCACTCTGAAGTGGTTACTACAACTATCCGCGACCTTCTGTTTGCTGAAGACTATGCATTGTTGGCTCATTCAGTAAAGGATGTGCAGGTACTTTTTCCATCACTTTGTTTCTTCTGATCACTGCTTTGGACCCAGAGTCAGCCTCAAAAAAATAGAAGTTATGTCTCAGCCTGTTTGGAAAGAGCCCCGTACTCCAGTGATCACTGCTGTTGGTACAGTCCTTAAGGCTGTTGACAAGTTCTGCTACCTTGGAAGTGTACTGTCCTCTAGTATAAACGTGGACCATGATGTATCTGATTAGCCAAAGGCAGTGCTGCCTGTGGAAAATTGACCAATGCCTACAGAATGGACCGTAGTGTTAACCTCCATAGCAAGATAGCAGTTTATCAGGCAGTTGTCATGAATATCCTGCTGTATGGCTCAGAGTCATGGACAATATATCACCACCGTATTTTGAAACTCGATCAGTTCCATATGCGCTGTTGGAGTAAGATCGCCCTTGTGAATTGGTTGGATACAACTCTTCACCCAGAGGTTCTTAAGCTGTGCAGTGTCTTTGTTCATAAGTGTTGCTTCCATGCCCGACAGTTTCACTGGATTGGTCACATTATGAGGATGGCTGATACATGGATACCATCTCCCAGTGATCTGGAAACTCTAGTTCAGGACAGATTGTCCTGGCAGCCAACTACTGTACAGGCTCTTACTTGCTTTGGAGAGTCAGTGTATCCAGGCACTACAAAAAAAGCGTAGGAGCTGAAAATGACATAATGCTTGCAGTTGGTGGCTTTTTATGTGACATCTGTAATCAGCTCTGCCAATAAAAAGATTGGTTTAGTTGCTCACCAACTGTGTCATAGAAGATGAGATCCATCGATCGATGGCTCAGTCCAAAAAGACTTAGCCAGTTGGTCCCCAGCAATGTAAGGTCTGGAAGTTGACCTTATCTGTGAAGACCAAGGCAAAAAAAACAAACCACCCAACCAGAGTGCTTCAGCTTTTCCCACATCATCTGTCTCAAGGTTACCGTCTTCATCCAGTAATGGCCCCACACACATGTACTGTAATTAAGAAATGCCTGCTCAGGACCAGACTGTGAACTCCTCTGCACTGGCATGAAGATACTCACATGTATAATGGAGACAGCAGGACTACTTATGGAAATTATGATTAATCAGGGGAAGGGAGTTCACAACCTGTCCCTCAATACTGTGTGCCCAGCTAAAAGAACATTTTTAAATACTAGCACTGAATCTTACTAGTGATGGAAATAATTATGCATGGGATAAGAAGGAAGGTCCTCCCCTGTAGCTCACTGAACGATAGAAATTGAAGGATAGAAATTAATGGTCAATTGCACAACAGAAAGAGATATATGGGGAGCATCCCCAAGGATTTGTTCAATTAATTCATATATGACCTGGTAAAAATGACAAATGAGGTGGCCAATTTGCGTATGATAGATGATTCCTCACAGCAGCTAACTCCAAAGAGGACTGTGAAGAGTTGCAAAGTAACCTCACTCAACTGGGTGGCTGGGCAACAAAAATAAAAGGTGAAATTGAACGTTCATAAGTACAAATTAAGGCACAGTGGAAAACAACCTCAACTATATATAAAGTGATAGGATTTCAATTAGCTCTTACTGCTCAAGAGAATTTCTGGAGTCATCATGGACAGCTATCTGAAAATATATGCTCAATGTTAGGAATCATTAGGAAAGGGATAAATGGTAAGACAGAAAAATATATCATATGCCATTGTATAAATCCATGGTACATAAACATCTTGAATACCATGTGAAATTCTGGAAGTCCCACCCCTCCTCCCCAGTAAAAAAAAAAAAAGGATTAGATTTGGGAAGGTGTAGAGACAATAAAAGTGATTAGGAGGTACAGAACAGCTTCCTCATCGGGACTAAAAAAATAAGAGCTGATTTGCTTGGAAAATGGATGAGTAAGGTGGGATATGGATGAGTAGGAGGTCTGTAAAATCATGAATGGTGTGGAGAAAGCATTCATTTACTCCCTCACATAAAACAAGAAGTAGGAATCACATGATGAAATTAATAGGCACTATGTTTAGAACAAACATAAGTACTTCACATAATGCAGTCAATGTCTGGAACTTGTTGAGAAGGCCAAAAGAGTACCCAATTTGAAAAGTAAGAATTAGATAAATTCATCAAATGACAAATCCATCAGAGTACAGGGCTACAATTCCCACTGCAGTTGTCTTTTTATAATTCCTATTCATATTCATAGAAGACTCACTCGGTTCTCAAAATTCTATTTCAGCACTCACTAGGCTAAAACGGAACCTTAGGAAAGATTGTCCTTGGACATATAATGTCTTCTTCAAATGCCAAAATCTTGTCAAGCTCTAGAGGATATATCCCTAAGCGAGTACTTAATAGTGTTTTATTTCTATAACTAAACCACTGAGTCACCACAATGATAAAACACTTCAGACATTTGTAACAATAGTTGAAGTTAACGGGACTTACAGTTCCAAGTCACTTAAGCACTTCTGAAAAACATCACCCTATGTTTTTCCACAATTAAAGCCTCTATCACATAAACATCTGCTGTCAAAAATGAACAAGAGTATTCAACATAACCTCAATTTGATATATTCTTTATGCAACTATTTCAGTTTTAACTCTGTGTACCCCCTACAGACTCAGCAAAGAGGCAGACAGAATTAAAGAGCTGGTCCTTTGTTTTTAAAAAAGGGGTCTGGACAGCTCTACACTAAAGAAGAAGGTTGAATTAAGGTACACAATCCCAGCTGTTAATTACATAGCTGGAGTTGATTTACCTTGATTTGGGCTTCCATGCCATCTGCACTAAGTGTAGCCAGACAGACAAAAAGTCTCCCCCTTACAAGTCAGCTTGCTTGCTGCCGCACACCCACCGAGGAGCACACAGGGCACGGAAACGGCTGCTGACAGCACAGTCTTTGATGCCTCTGATTGAGGCCCAGATGTGCTAGCTCATCGTGACCCTGAGAAACAGAAAGTACAGATAGAGGGCTAACAGGCCAAACTGTCAACAAGGGGGGGCCCCCCCCTCAGGAAATCACCCCAGCTGGCATTGATAAATATGATGACCACACAGCCATCCCAGAAGAGGAAATCTCTGCCCACACAAAAAGAATGTCCTGTACTCCTAAATTGCTTATCTCCTGTCTTACAAGTGCAAGTTAAGAAAGAAATGCTCTTGTAACAAACTGGCATCACAAAAGACAGACCAGTACAATCTGGCACCTTAGATAAGAGAATATGTAACCTAAAAGGGGTATAAAAGTGGGCCCAGCAGAACTCTAACTTTGAGTGCATTTCCACCAACTACCTGCTGGTCGGGTCAGGTGATTGCCTCCCGAGGTCCGCAGCTGGGGACGCCCAACCTCGTATTCATCTTTCTGCGGAACTGAGTGACCGATCCAGCTTGGCTACGCTGGTATCAAGAGACGCAGAGAGGGTAAGATATACCCATGCTAGGTCTCCGTTCTTTTTGTGCACAGCTAAAGAATTAGAGCTCTGTAACTAGATGTCGTTGTATCAAGATATCGTGTCAGATGGTAACATATCTTTGTATTGGATTGTAATGTAACTTGTTAACACCTGTACTTTGCTAGCATATAAGAAGTAGACAATAGCCTTTTGTAACCACACACTTATAACTGTAGCTTAATAAACTTATAACCAGCTAAGATCTAAGCCTGACTGCTGTTACCCTTTTGTTACTGCAACAGAGCCGGCACAATAAAAAGAACTTTAACCGTTTGGTTACCACAGCCTGGCCGTAGGTGAGAGTGCTAGGAACTCCCTGCTCTAACAGTAAAAAACTGGGTTGTTTAGGACCCAGTGGGATACCTCAACGCACATTACCCGGCCACCGGCTAACACTAAGGGAGGTCAATGGGAGCATTCGCTACTGTCGACTTCCCTTACTCCTTACAAATGGCAAGAGTGCCAATGACAATACAGGTGCTCAGAGTTTGATTTAGCGTGTCCATACCAGGCAAGATAAATCAAACTCTGGAAGATTGACTATGGCAGGGTTGATCTTCCCAGCTGTGAAGATATACTCTCTGGATCTGCAGTGCTATACAAATTATGACTCAAAAGGTATTCTGCCCTATAACAAAAGGAAAAGGGATGTTGGCATATGTTACTGGATTTAAGGGTAAGAACCAAGATTTTCTAGACTTGGGTGCCTAAAGCCAAAACTTCCACATACTATTAAGCATCTAAACAGAAGTAACCTGGTTTTCAGATGTGTTGAACACCTGCAGGACCCAATGTTTCAGTATGATTTATGGATGTTCACCAATTCTGAAAGTCAGGCCACTTATATTTAGGTACCTAAATATGAGATTTAGAAGTGTGACCTTTCTGTATCCAGCTTTGAAAGTCTTGGCCCAGATATTTACTGGGATCTAACAGATATTCTTAGCACTTGGTAAAAATCTAGGCTATATTTAAACCTCAATGCTGCACGTATTTTAAATATTCTACAAATACATAAGATTTTCACATACAATCATGACTAATGTATTCTACAGATAGCAGGACAATAGCTTCTCTTTTGATATAACCATGTTCTAAGCACTTTATCGTAGGCATATGCAGCATTTGGTGGTTATGAAAACACCTATATATATCTATCTATCTCGCATAAAAATGTCCTAGTCTTGTTGTACAGCAGTAAATGGAAGCAAAACAAAACAATAAAGATGTTGAGTCTTTTGGAAGACAGGCACTTCTGCTTCGTTCATCAAAACAGCTTGCAAGTAAGACTTCATGTTTCTAATATAAATATCTCAGCATAATACATCAACAAGATCAAAATATTTTCACATAGCATAGCTTCTTTAGGGGATTCAGAGTAATACAATTCTGAAATAAAAATAAAATATCAACAGTTGTATAGTTAGTATGTGATTGTATGTATATATTCATTTGTATAGACGTTTTACTACAAACATCAGGACTTGATCTAACTAGACACTAGTGCCATAGTACTGCAGGTTGAACCTCTCTAGTCTGGCACTCTTAAGACCTGAATTGTGCGAACAAGAGATTTGCCCAACCATGGGAAGCCAATATTGTCTAGCAGCATTACAAACACTTCTAACAGCTCAATATGCAGCGGAAGACATTTAGGGATAAATTACAGCTAAACAGCAGCACAGAACACTGAAAGCCAGGACTAGTGACTGTAAAACTTTGAGAACACAGAAAACTTGGCCACACCCATAAGCGGTGGTCCAGCTAATTAAAATCATGCCAGATTACAGACATTGCCAGATGAGACTGTCAGACCTGAGGGGTTCAACCTGTAGTAATAGTCTGCTATTTTGCTACCTATTTATCCATTTTGTTGTCAGTGTAAGAAAACTATATTTGAAGTAGAGGATGAGTATTGTACAGCATCAGCTCATCAGTAAGTTAGCCAAATTGTAGCTAATCGCGTATATGAATAGCTACAGAGAGAAAGATAGTCTGTTCTCTAGTAGTTAGTTAAAATAAAGGAAAAATAGGAAAATCGTCAAATGTGGGCTCAAGAATCAGCTTCCCCAGAGTCTCTTCTCTGCTGCAGAGGAGGACTTGGCAAAGCATAGGGGTGGGACATACAAACCACTCAACATTCAAATCTCAGTAGTGTATAAATATAACCACATACTTGTTCGCAGGTCATGAATAAGCCCTATAGCATTCTACTATCTTAATGCCAAGATTCAGAATTTTAATTATAGGCTCAGCCCTCATGATTGTGTGTCTTCATGTTATACAACCAAACGGTTATTGAGAGGTTTAGGCCAATATTTTAAAAGTTGTCATATACAAAGCAGACAATTGTGTAAACACATATCTATAATGTGTATGCACACTTTCCTTTGGACATCCAGAAGCCCTTCGTGTGCAATACTGCACACCATCCAAGAACTAAAATATAACCTCAGACTTCAAAGAGATAAGAATTATTTTAACAAACATTTATAATTTGACCTGTGTCAACCTAAATTAACCTAAATTCTTATCATAACAGGAAGTTGAGAAAAACTGACTCTAAAATGAAAAAAATTTAGATCAGCACCACTAATATTTCTCTATTAAGTTTGATTCTCCTTTACACACATCTAAAATAGGAGTAAATTCAGTGTGAAACTAGAACAAAACAAGAATCTCATCCTTTTAAAAAAATTATTGCTAATGCCACTAGAAATTATGTGAAATTTTCCAATTCGCGAGAATTGGTCAGTTTCCTGGCACCAGCCAGCAGAGGCAGGCAGGAACCAGGGGCAGCCTGCCTCCCAGCTTCCCTCCACTCCTTGGAGTCAGAAAACTAACTAGGGCTGCTGCCCTGCTCAGTTTCCCCACTCTGCAAGCGGAGGGGAGCCAGGCTGCCACCTGGTTCCCAGGTCCCCGCCACTCTGGAGACTGGGAAACTGCTCCTGTCAGTGGTGGCAAGAGTCAGGCTGCTGCTCCTGACAGGGATGGCAGCCTGTCTTGTGGCTGCCGCCCCCAACACAGGAGCGGTTTCCTGCTCCTGTTAGAGTGACAGTCACGTTAATCTGAGACAGGCACAACTTGGTTGCACGTATCTCAAGGGTTTTCTGTAATATAAAGGGGCTGCAGCAGGGACGGCAATTTTTCCAAGGTGTTCAGAATCTGGCCTACAGTTCTATCAAGTTTATTTGTATGCATTACACATCTTGAATCTATGCTGAAGTTACATCCACATTATATTGATTTCAGACAGATATTTTTATATGAATTGTGTAACTTGATTTCCCTCTCCCCTCATCATGGAGCCCTATAAGGATGATAAGTACTGTTTGTCTTATGAACTATGGAGGTCTCACCAGTTATTCATGGAAATTTCTCATATTTCTAGAGTTCCTTAATTTCTGCTTGATGGTGAATGAAAACTTCAGCCCAATTCAGCTCTTGCAATATAGACCACATTCTTGAAAAGTACATACTGCTGGTGCATATGTGGGGATTGGAGGGAAGAGACAGCCAAGTTTAAAGCTACAGTCACAAGAACAGCCAAATGGAATGAAGCATTGGTGTGGTAGAGATGCAGGATGCACAGCAAGACACCCAAAATGGCATCCCTCATAAGAATGCTGAGCTCATTTGAGGCTGCCTCAGGACTGTTTAAAAAACCTTCCCTGCTGAGAGATGGGTGGAAGAGGAAGTTGGAATGAGGTGACAACAGATAAGGTGAGAGAGAGAGAGAGAGATAGTAAGCAGAGAACACCATCGTTGACAGAGAACAGCAGGGGAGGTGAAGAGTTCCCACAAGGAGTGATGGGCTCATCTTCCCCCAGGTGACTATTGGGGTCTGCCAGAGGCTGGGGAGGACTGCTTACCCAACCCAGGCAGACCAGGGGGCCCTGCCCCAGCACCCTTCAGCCCAGGCGCTTAAGTCCAAACCACAGCTAGAGCATGCAGGGCCCAGACCACAATACCCAGACTGCCTGCAGGACTGTGAGGAAAACGGGGGGGGGCGCCCAGGAGTGAGTCTGACCTTTATAATTGGCGATACCCATCTCCTCAAACTGGAAGGGACCTCAGGAGGTCATCTAGTCCAGTCCCCTGCCCTCTTGGCAGGGCCAAGTACCATCCCTGACATCTATTTTCCCCAGTCCCTAAATGGCCTCCACAAGGATTGAACTCACAACCCTGAGTTTAGCAGACCAATGCTCAAACCATGGAGCTATCCCTCCCTCACCCACACCAGTTTTAGGAAAAAATGATTATTAATATTACATCAAGATTGGATACCTTATGCCCACCAAATAAAAACCTGACATCTTCCCCTTCCTCCACGTCCTTTGTGCAAACGTTTTTCTTTTTAAAACCATAAGGAACACTTTAAGTGGTACTACCAAATGAGGTGATGCATCACATGAAGGCAGTACTTCTACAACTTCTGCTACCAGAGCCCTTCCTCTTAGGGAATTCAGAGAACAGAATCCTTCCTCAACTCTGCAGTGTCAAAGCCCTGCACAAAACGAGTCCCCATTCAGAACAGAGTGCATTGATCTTAAAAGGAGGGAAGGGGAAAGGAAGGGTTATATTACATTCAGTTAATTAGTTAAATATTCATATAAGTAGTACAGCATTACAGATTACTAGCATCTTAGTGAACACCCTTTGGCATAAGTGGGCCAGTTCATCTCTCAGAGCTTGTCAGACTCAAGACAACATTACTGCATGGTTACATTAGACATGGTCCCACATTCGAGGTTTTTCCTCAGCTGTAACTGTGGTATTTTTAAAATGTATTGAAACTGTACAGCAATTCAGGTTTTTCCACGTCACCCTCCTTAGCTAGTCTTTCATGCCCCCTGCAGGGAGCACCCTCTAACTTCGCTGCCTGAGGTCTTGAACTGATAAGGAGAGTGACTCAGAAGTTTGGCAGATTCACTTAATGTTTTGATAAAGAGCTGCCTAATCTAGAAGTTTATTTTCTTAATGACTTACTTTAAGTGTGCTATATAGTACCTGAATTGTCAGCTTAATTTACTAATGATACATTAAAAGTACTGTTCTCAAGAACCTCTAATATATTAAGCAGATTAATGAAAGGAAAAACACACATTAGAAGTTGTAGCTTATATACTGCATTAGTCTGGAAAAAAGACAAGTGCTACAGCAGCACAGCTATATCTATGCTTCCATAGCATGGACAATGGCTACAGTGGCAGAAGATTTTTTTTTTCCCCCTCCTCATAATGGAAGTAAATCTGCCCGAGAGGCAGTAGGTAGGTTGATGGAGGAAATCTTTCCACTGCTCTGAGTAACCTAAGTAAAGTTGACCTCATTTTTAGACATGGACTAGGGATTAGATTATTATTTCTAAGAACAAGTCATAATTCATCAATATGACAGGAAGTAGCTCCTCTTCATATGTGAATGTAGAAATTTGTACAAGTAAATAGCTTGAGAATACTGTAATGATACCATCATCTTAACAACGCAATAATCAAGGTTCATGTCAGTGCTTCCACTATAAATCTCCCTATTTTCAGGGGATGTGACTTGGCATTAAGTGTTCTCTGGTATAAAATACACAAGGCAAATGCAGGAAAAAAAGGTTAATTTTTTAAATGCTTCTGAATTTTTTACATCAGCACAGACAAGTTACTGGTGTGATTTCTGTCTATTTTCTACTCGCATCAGAAGAAGGTTTGATTTTTAAATATCTTACATCAAGGCAAGAGAAGAATGAAGATCACTAGTTGACTGGGAACATGGATGAGAAGTTTACACTTCAGGGGAGAAGCCTTCTCCAAAACAAGATCACATTAACAGGGTGGTTTCTAATATCATGGTGATGCTGGAAGTGGAGAGGGTGGGACTTCGAAGTATTCATTCCTCCTTCCTACTTACTAGCAAGTTACCAAAATGGTCCAGTATGCACAAAAGTCTATCTAGGCCACCCTCCTTGAAGAGGGTATCTAGGAAAGTACAGCAGGAAGAAAGAGGAAGTCAGAAGTGAGCTCAGCCAGCAGGGGAGGGATATGAGTAAAAGCTGGCCCTTATTTGTGAGAGTTTCACTGAAATGGAAAACCATCTTAGAGGCATTAATCACAGTGATTCTGATGCAGTTTATCTGCTGCATTAAACATTTCTGGAAGGGCAAGGCTGGGGGGAAATCTATTCAAACAAAGCCCTTACAAATTATATTATTTTTAGGACACACATTGTACTTTTCAGAAGTCATCATTTCATCCTGCTGATTTTGCTCACTTTTCATTATTTAGGATTTGTATAGCTGGTAAAGAAAAGTATATGTACTACTGCCATAAAGCCCCAAGCCCTCAGAATTTCAGACATGTTTTAAAACGTGACTTGTTTAACTCCAGCTAGTCCCACCATGTAACCCAGATGAGTTTATTTTATTTTTAAGTCGGGGTTAATCTGGAATTATTTGCAATTACCTAGAATTCAGTGCTGCGCAATACTCATCTCTTCACACATATCCAATTAGGAAAGAGATATTAAGGGGAGCTGCAGTTGCCTGATCGTTTGCATGATATAATGATGCTTAGAGTTTCACCACGATTTTGTCTTATTCCTCTTTCAAATTCTACTGAGAATACAAAATGACATACAGGAAAATGAATACAAATAAGGCTTCCATATGTAGCAAAAATATTTAAAGTACAATGCGTGTAAGTAGTGCAGCTTGAAAATAAAGCAGGGTATTTTCTAAAATTGTGATGAGATGTCTCATGAACATTCTCATTATGTAAATCCAGATGCCTTCAGAATATCCAAGATAAAAGCTGATACTGACAGAACCTATTTGCGGCTGAGCAGTAGTGTCTGCGCTCACGTATCTGCAGTTCATGTTAGTTCTACAAAAATGCTTTGTTCCTAATCTTTTGAGCTGTTCTTCATTAGCCATGTGAAGCTTGTGCTTCTATAATTTGAGTGGGTTGAAAAGGCAAATAGGAAAAAAAGTTATACATGGATAATACCAGGGGATATAACTGAAATACCGTTCAGATGGTCAGTAAGTTGAGCAGCTGTGCACCCCTTTTAAAGAAAATTCTAATAGTTTATAAATTTACAAACAGAATTCATTATATTGATTGCATCATATGCTAAAGCACACCTAATTATATGTCAATAACTGTATCCTGAAGAAAATGCAGGATGAACATAGCAAATACATACTTTTTCTAGCAACAGAGAGGAAGCCGTGCTAGTCTATACACTATCAAAACAAAAAGCAGTCACGTAGCACTTGAAAGACTAGCAAAATAGTTTATTAGGTGAGCTTTCGTGGGACAGACCCACTTCTTCAGACCATAGCCAGACCAGAACAGCTATAGTCTGAAGAAGTGGGTCTGTCCCACGAAAGCTCACCTAATAAACTATTTTGCTAGTCTTTCAAGTGCTACGTGACTGCTTTTTGGTTTTGATACTGTTTCTAATTTTACACAATAAATCTGAAGATGTCCATTTCCGAGTCAGAATTTAGAGAATCATGTTTTCTACATTCAAATGAACAATGAGTAGATTTGTTACTTGTAATGAGTACATACCACTTTGTTGTTTATCAATAGTAAATAGCAAGTAGAGAATTTTAATAATTCTAGCATTACATGTTTTTACTTATACTGGAAACCATTACTTCCTTGTCTCTTCAAGTGCTTTATAGGTGTTAAATTAAGGGGACTTTTTAATAAAAAAGCTTGTTTGCTTGAATTGCTAGCTATTCTCCAATCATCTCATTTTCTCTTATGCCTCCATGGAGCCCTCCATTAAGTTACATGAGCTGGTACATGAAGTTTTAGGACTGAGGTATTTGCCTTTTTCAATTACATGGTCATAAAATATAGTATTTTTGTTCCTGAAAAGTCAAACCATTCTTACAAAAGCAAAGTGTAAATTCCATTTTTGAGCCCATATTTTACCCACATTTACATACATCTCGCACACTGACAACAAGATTCTCTGAAACCAGAACTCAGGCCCCAATTCTATCCAGCAAAAACATTAATGCTATAGTAATCAGTGCTTTAGAAATACTTAGACACTGGTAATGTCTATATTAATGCACAGTCTACTTGAATTTAAAATGAAAGTAGAGTAAATGCCACTCTTTTGAATGCAATTATGATTGGCTTTCTAATGAAACCTTGGATTTGCAAGTACAAGAGACAGTGAAGTAGTTTAGTAAAAATAAAAACAAAGCTATCAAACAATTGTGTGTAATGCTCATTATGCATTATCACTTTGAACAGAAAAACCTTTAATAATAATAAAAAAAAAAAAATCAGACTTAGTAGCTGATAAAGCCATGGTAATAAGAGATATAATTCTTTCCTATGAGAGTTGTACAGTACAGAATATGCAGAGATGTTACAAATAAGAACCAGTAGCATAGGCTTTGTTTTCAAGTTCAGTATATGGCATCTGCCTGTAAGTCGATCTACCAGTTTGTGCCAGTCCTCGCTCAAATGGTGTGGGTCAGTCCTCGACATGGACAACGGTGGCTTAAAATTACAGGTGGTGTGTGTGTGTGCGCGCGCCTGTTCATTCAGCATCAACCTTGCTTTATGCTGGGGACTGTAGAAATTCAGAAATAGACATGGACTCACAGATGAATATCTGACTAATTTAAGGTCTGACAATGTTCAGTCAGCTTCATGTTCAGCTGAGTATAATGTGCTCTACCTAAGATTGAAAGTGATTGCCTTAAAGAAATTTCAGATGGCACAACATGCAGCCAGTCATCATCAAGACAACAAGAGGCATAGAAAAACACCTCATTTTGCAGTTATGTGCACTACACTGGTTACCAGGATAATGCTGGACCAATGTAAAGTCTTACTCTTAATCTTGAGGGCCCTTAACAGAAAAAAGTTTGTTACTTTCAAGCCTGCCTCTCAGGAACTGTGACTTAACAATAGAGCACTGGTTGGGCATTCCAGACTTGTTAGTGCCATATATGAAAAATACTTATGTGCAGGGGATTTTCCAGCAGCAGGCTCAAAACTATAGATTTCATCTGCAAGTTATTTTCACAATGGATTTCCAGCCTTCAGACCACCATTTAAGACTCATCCCTCCTCATTAGTATTAACATGAAAGCTTCCAAGACAGCTAAACATCAACAAAAACTCATATCCACTTCCTTGACATATCACCAGGAAAAAGGAAGAAAATAGCCTACAAAACTAATTTTTTTTAGATTTCTAGGAGCATTCAAGCACAGTGAATTACCTATCCAACTAGGTTATGTACCTAGACCTTGCTCCCTCTACCCTAGTACAGTGTCTAATCCTTCTTCAGTAAAGAGTATTCCAGGAGCAAGAGGGAAGTCAAGTCTCTTCTGTGCCTTTATAACCCCTGACTTCTGATTACGGTCACCAGTAAGGCTTTTATATTCAAGTGTGGAAGATAGCCTTGGTGATGTCAGCATCTGTCCTCTGGGAATTGAATTTAGGCTTATTTCGCGTAGGCTGCACCACCTGAGAAAACATTCAGCCACTACTAACCTGAACTAGATTTGAATCAGTTGGAGAAGAAAGGCTATATGATCTACTATATAATTGACACACTGTCTGTTCAAGAACTCCTCCTGAACAGTAAGAGCTAAGCCAATCAAACTTGGTATACAGCTTCCTCTTATAAGACAAAGGAAGGTAAGAAAAGTAAGGGTTTGGTTGTGCCAGGACAATGGGAATTGCCTGGAGTAGGATTACTTCTAAAACCATACAGATAAGAGATCAAATCACCAGCAGGTGAAAGTGGCTGGCTGGGGATGCACTCCCTGTCTGGGATTGCCTACAACCCTGGGCCTCCCATCCCTAAATGTCGGCAAGGTGGGCTGAAGCTCTCTCCCAGAATCCATATTGGAACATTGCTGGCTGTTCCCCTTTGCCAGGAAGCGATGGAAAAGTGCACCATTTGCTGCATTCCTCACTCTGGCAGGGGAGCACAGTTGGCAGATGACCCTGGACCTGCCCCAGCTGGGGAACAAGCCCTCCCCTGGCTGTGCCCACTGAAGCTGCAACAGTCATGGAGGGACACTTCTCACCTAGCTCCAAGCTGCTGCAGTAAGAGAGGGCTGGGGTAGCCCATGTACTTTTTCCACATTATTTTCCAAACAAAAGTTAAAGGACCTGAGCAACACCAGATAAATCTTCTAGTCTTCAAGAAAAATATTGAGCAACCCTCCAATGGACACATTCCCTCGATCTTGAGTGATTGTTGTTTCTCTCAACTTCACTTCACTGCTCTTTCAGGCAATTTTGATCCGAGTGTGAATGTTTTCATCCAAGTCAATTTAAACAAAGTATTTTCAGTACGATTTTAAGTGTACACTTAAACTTGGCTCATTGAAGAGAGTTTGCAATGTCAATGGCCGCATACTGTTCACAGATTTAATGAGAGACAATGAAATTACTCCAGTTCCTCTAGCGCAGCCTTATAAATTTCAATTCAGTCCACAGCAAGTAATTTTTGGACAGGTGAAGAAAATATATTTTTCATTATATTTGTTATTATATTAATGGATAGATAAGCAAACTTAATACCTGGGCTAATAGCTTTATGAGAACTGGAAAAAAACCCACTGGTATACACCTTAGACAGCTATTTCATTTTAAGTAGTCTTTGAGCCACATATCCTTAAATGCCCACTACATAACTGCTAAATGTGCAGGAGATTAATAGTTGTCATGATGGCTAAAAGTATAGTATTAAATTAATTTTAAAAGGACTATCTTCCACATCCACTGCATTTTAATGCAAGTTCTTCAAGAGCAGGCATGGTTTTGCAGTAAATCAAGATTAAGAAAATGCTTAGTCACTAAACATAGTGACATCCGAGAGCACATTTGGAGAACAAAATTGAATTGACCTTGGAAGGCATCATTTACACTCCTCATGTGCATAACCAGCAAGGAGCTATCTATATGCTGTTTCACACCTCAAACTTTTGCCCGTTATTTGGCTAAATCAGAGATCCAAATACAAAATCTGGCACTCAGGACATCACGTGGATTTCTGATATTCCTTGGAAAAAAATATATGGTCCTGAAAGCAATGGTTAGATTATGATTCATATATGTAGAGATATTTTGTTTTTTTAGCCAAGAAGCATACCTTTAATAGGGGAAAATCATAATTTTGCCTGACTGTTTCAAAATATCACACTTAACAGATCACAACAGCATGGAAACAGGTTATACAAAATATGAGAAGGGACCTCAGTATTTCCTGTCATCTGGCACATCCCGCTGTGAAGTACAGGGCTTCTCACATGCTGGCCTTTCCATTGTGACTTGCCGCACAGACTCTTCTATGGGCTAGGTGACATGACAATTCACTGATTGCCATGAGAATTTCTGGTGTGTGACATACCTTTTGTTTCATATGCCATGCAGATATGCACCCCCTACAGAGAAACATTGCAATGAAGTAACATCAGATTGCAAAAGGACTATAGCCCAGCAGTGCAATTTAAAAGGTCATAATTAGCATCTGAGATTAGTGGACAAATGCTAGCCAAGTTGTTTTGATGTCGTCTTTTAAACAGAGATCGTGGCTGTTTTTTCCCTCCTTGCAAAATGCCAGTTTTCCATTGCTACAATGGTCTGTTTTATGTTCGGTAGATAAATCATTACAATTTTCTCTCAATTAGGCCATCAGAACAGGAAATGTGGCAGATTCTGGGTGTATCCAGGTCACAATATGTGTCTGAGTTATATCTATAACACTGATCATGTTTGACAGTGTGAGGAAAAAGTGGAGGAGTACATTCTCTATTCCACAGATGGAAAAGTATTTTGAAGTTAATCATGTTTTTTGACCAAGCCCACCAACAAGGAAAGGAGTGATGGCAACTGTCCCCCTGGCCTGGCAATTAAAAGGGCCCTGGGCTCCCAGCCTCTACCACCTCTACTGTGGCAGCAGTGGCACCCAGACCCCAAGTCCTTTAAATACCCATGCTCCAGGCAGCACTGAGAGTTTCAGAAGGGGACATACCACATTCTGGGAAGTGCAAAAGGCTGGGTGCACCCCCACCCCCCCCAAACACCTTTCCCAAGGCCCAGTGAAGCTGTCAGCTCCCATTTTCAACAATTCTAGCCACAAATGTTATGTTTCCATACAGAACAGCAACATTTACACAGAGTGTGCCCCTTTCACAAGGGTGGGAAAGTGAGCAAGGACTCTCCCCCTGTATGAGTGGCAGATAAAAAGAGTCAATGCCTCCCCATGATTCTAGTGTGCAGTTACTATTGGCTTCCCATCCCTAGCCTGACTGTTCCTCAAGGCTCTTACAGCAGGCTGTTGCAACTTGCAGATTAATGACTATTCTCCTGAAGGGGATCTGTTAAATTAAAAGATAAAAGGCCTCCAGCTTGCAAGATTTATTAGCATAACACTGAACCTGTGAAAGAGCCATTAAGTGGAAGTGAAGCTATTTAACAGTTACATGGCAACCCTGAATTTAGTGACAAAAACATTTTTACATTATCAGGTCTACAGGACCTTAGCTTAACGTCTGATTTAAAATATTTCATTATTTTGTTGCTGAAGTTTATGAAATGTCACAGCTCTAAAAAATCCTTGCATAGACTTTTAGAAGCACAATCTAAGTATTCAGTTTTGGCTTTAACTACTTGGACCATCAAACAGTTTTTTAAATACATTCTACAAAAGACCACTCATCTAAAATATATATATTTAGATTTTAATTAATATAGTACAAAAAACTTTGCTTCCAAAGCCTTCCTGTTCTGTCCATTCCAACTTTCCTTTCACCCTCCCTTTGTTGAGAGCACTTTAAAAAGGGACAATTTCCCTTTTCTTCCAAGGGAAAAGAAAAACTTGTTTTCAGTTCTTTATTTCTTACTACTAGATGAACTAGTTTTAAAAGGGCATCTTCCACCAAAATCAGTACCTTAGCAATACTTACAATCCTTTGTTATGCCTAAAATCTTTGGAAACATATTCTTAAAACTTATGGTGACGTTTTATAAACATGTCTATTGGCATGGAGATCACACACAATAAATTAGTATTCCCTTTTTCTAAGAACAATCAACCAACTTTGTTAGGAACACTAAACCACTCTGACAGATTAATTTAAAATACCACCTTTGTTTCAGTGTGTTAAATATGTAGTAATCCAGAATGATTACTGTATGAAGGCTTAAGAGTACATTTAAAATATAAAATTGGCTTAGAAATACTGATTAGGAAAATGTAAAACAGAAGAGCTGCATCACGTATTGCATAATATTTATTGTTGTATTCAACAGGATGGCCAACGTGCCCTTCCTACAAAGATTTTGCACATAAAACAAACAAAAAAAAAAACACACTCATGACTAACATTTTTATTCCCAAATTTAGTGCCTTTCATTAGGTAACTTCTGCTTGTTCAGTCTTCACAATCTGGCCTCCAGTCTAGCACATGCCCCATTTTCTTGGCAGAGAAATTTCAGATGAGTTTCTCTTTCCCCTGGAAAACATTTGCTTCATATGGGCTTAGGGATTTGGCTGGAAAGGGTGAGTGGAGAGCGAGAGAAGAGGAAAGGGAGACTGTGGGGAGACAGTACACCTGAGCAGAGTAGGGACAAGGCCTGGGCAAAAACAGGGGTGGAGTGTGGGCAAGGCCACAGGCTGAGGAGCTTGCTGCCCCAAGCAGCAGCTCCACCCATCACCCATGCTCTGCTCTCCTCTCTCGTGCAAGAGCCAGTCAGTCAGAGACTATATCCTTCCTGTACTCCCAGTGGCATCTAGCAATCTAAAGGAAAGGGCAATGATAGACCCAGGTCACTTTGGAGGGAAGGCTGATTGCACTGGGGAAGCAAACTTCACATTATGAAAGGCTTCACAACTTCACGTACCACAGAATGTAAATATGTTTAGTTTTAAGCACACATAAGCAAAGTCTTTCTACGTAAACTTGCAAAATGAACTACATAGATATGCCATAAAACACTATCAAAGTTTTTACATAATCTAAGAAGTTGGACTATTTTTCTAATGCTTGCAAGTACAAAGAGATAAATAATGTAGGCTGAGTATATGCGCTACATCTCCTTAGCATAAAAAAGGCACACATTTTAATCATAGATGATTTATATGCCGCTAAAAGTGCTTTACTGGCGGCACTGAAAATTGAAGTTCTTTTCCCTCACTAAACCAGTACAATACAGGGGGATGCAGTAGTGGGAGCTTCCACAGTGCTTTGAAGGCATGCCTTAGTTCTTATCTGGATGTGCCTATTGTAGGGTAACTCGGTCTCTATCCTTAATTAGTCTTTAATGTCTCTGCTAAGGTGACTAGTAACTGAACTATTAGAAGAAGTTTTATTATTTGGCAATGTAGACACTTTGGACACCTGCCTCTTAAGAGGTGGGCTGAAACAGACAACTCACTTCTTACGTGGCAATCTAGTGAACCCTGGGCAAGAGAGAGTCAGAACAGCAGATGCTGCGATCAACTGTATATCCATCCCAATCATTCCATCAACTATTACAGTAAACTCTTTCATACCTGGCCCAAGACAGAAAGCAAAACTTTAGCCCACTGCACAGGGATGAATCTGTAGCCCAATTCTCCAAGCTGTAACCTGCATCTGAAGCAGCTTACCTCTATGACGCCACTCCCCCCCTCCACACACACACCCCCACCCACCCACCTTGGGGCCCTGGTCAAATGCCCTGACTGCTACCCTCTAGTGCTGGCTCTGGCTTTTAATCTATTGATTGAGGCAGAAAACACAATTGTTGTACCATAAGTGGGCTGTGGAGATTGTATAGTACCTTGGGGGTCTCAAAGAAAAAAGGCTAAGAACTCCTGCCCTATACCAACTGTGAAAATATTTTTCAAAAATAAAGTTTAAGATAAAAAGGCTGCATACAAAACTGTCCCTCCTGACAAAATAGCTATTGCACTGACTTTTTTTTTTTTTTTTTTTTGGCTGTGGTTGAATCTGTCTACCCCTCACTGGAGCAGTTAAGCTGTATTCATTCAGGAGTTTGAAAGGATATTTATTACTTGGTAAGTGTAAAAGCCATGAAATGCTGTAAAGCCCAGTAACTCTCAGCTGTGTTCCAGTTCATGAAGTTATTTAAAAATAAATTTATAAACATCTCCCATAACTTTTAAATGTTATAGCTCCCCTACCAATTTCATGCCAAGATCTTTATATCTGTTATTCTCCCTCCCCACTCCATCCTTTCTAGAGCAATGAGGAGTGCTCCCTATTGGGATGTTTTTTACTTCAAAACAACAGGGGACTGAAATTAATATTGTGGAAGCTTTATGTCAGTGACAACTGTTCAATTGGATTGACAAGAATCTACAAAAAATTAAGTAAACGGATAAGAACATGCCAACAAATGTATTTTTCCTATCATGTTGACTGAAAACAATATATAAAGCCATAAATGTATAGCAGTGAGGGTAATTATTGGAAAAAGTTACCCCAAAGCTTGCACTGTATTCTATTTTTACTGTTAATTTGAAAATCAATATTGGACTGTTTAAAAAAAAAGATCTGCTTTAATTTGAAATGGATTTGGGGAAGCCACATGTAATACAGCCCAGACTATATCATCATAATGGTCCCTCCTGGCCTGGGAATCTATGAAGATCCTGTGCATAATATAAGCTGTAGGGACAGAAGAACTGGAATGGCCACGGAGGTCTAATGCAGTGTTCCCTGTAATCTGGGTGCTTGGGCAGCCACCCAGGAGCGATTCAGGTGCCACTCAGCTGATTAACAGAGCACCCACAGTGAGCAGCATGTACTTCTATTGCTGGTGCACAACGCAAAATTTATTTGGTCCATGGATGGAAAAAATTAGAGGGAACACTAGTCTAGTGCCACTGCAATGGAAATATTGTGGAAGTCTGCCCCATGTGAAATTTCTCTCTCTCTCACACCACACACACACACACCCACCCACCCACCACGGGGCCAGGATCGAGCAGGAATTGCCAGGATTTCTCTCCTCAGATAGCCACCCATCTCATTATGTCTCTCCATAGTTCCTCTTGTTTCCCCTCCTGCCACTACGCTAGAGCACATACAAGTCTCCATAGACTGACTCAGTGTACTCTATGTACACACTACTTGGTGTGGGAAACTTGGCAGGTTTGTGTGTAAGCTGTGCACTCAACTGGTCTCCCAGAATAAGTCAGATGAGCATGAGGAGTGCTCACAAGTCCCATTTGCAGCCAGAGATAGCCTGCATCAGACCTCTATACTGCCTGTGGCAGTCTGTACCTCCAGAGGACCATTCAATGCTAGCCAGTCTTCTGTGGCCAATTAAATTGGCTTTTAGCATCACTCTTCACAACTGGCATGGCACAGAGAGACTACAGTGTAGCTGAGGGTGAGGCCCAGATATTTGCAGCGATGGTCCCAGATTTGGAGAAAATCAGAATGTGTGAGCCTCATCGCTTTCAGAGCCCAGTGGGGGAAAAAAAGTAAACAAAAAAGACACTTATGTACTTTCATTGTGGGAACATTATTTCTTAACAGAGCACCCTCACACCTAGTAGCAACTACACTGAGGCTGTGTCTACAATGCATTTTTTGTGGGATACTTTTTTCCAGCGTCTCAAGGTTGAAATAAGTAGAAAAAAAAAGAGTCAAGTTCTCACAGCTACAGCATTGCAAAAGAAGCATTCCCATACGCTGATAACAGCTATGCTTTCTTCACACACATTCATTGTTTGACTCAAAGTGGCGGGGGGGAGGGGGGGGAGGGAAAAAGGGTGTTCAACAAAAAGTTGTTTGCAGAGCTGGAGTTATTATGCTGAAGAGAAGCCCTCATCTTGACTGTCATGCACAGCAGTGTGAACACTCCCCTTTTCCTCCCCCTGGAAAAAAAATGCGAGTGTAGGTAAGCCCTCCGAAAGGCAGGACTAGAACCCTTTTTCACTACTGGAGTTGACTACCGATATTTCTACAAAAAAAGCAGTCCAGTAGCACTTTAAAGACTAACAAGATAATTTATTAGGTGATGAGCTTTTGGGGTACAGACCCACTGCTTCAGGACCATAGCCATACCAGGACAAACTCAATATTTAAGGCATAGAAAATCAAAAGTAGTAATCATGGTTGACAAATTTGAATATGAAAGTTTTGTTAAATCTTTCTTTTCTGATTTGACACTAACACCTGGTTTGAACTGGGATGGGAATTTTTTAGGTTATTATAGGGGCTCTTTTGCATACTTGGCTTAATCTAATTCTTGACACCCCCCCCACCCACTCTCTGATTTGCTCACCTTGATCATGTTTTTCTGATTTGTCAACCATGATTATGATTTTTGGTTCTCTGTGCCTTAAATATCGAGTCTGTTCTGGTATGGCTATGGTCTGCAGAAGTGGGTCTGTCCCACAAAAGCTCATCACCTAATAAATTCTTTTGTTAGTCTTTCAAGTACTACTTGACTGCTTTTTTGTTTTGATAGTACCTAGACTAGCATGGCCTTCTCTGTTACTGTTCTATAAAGATATACAGATAAAATGGACATGAAGGCTTTACAAACAAAGAAATCTCAAAAAAGCCTTAATTTTGGCTATTTTCACAGACATACACCTTCCAAATAAATGTTATACAGTTATTTAATATCTAGGACATTATACAATAGTACAGCATATTTACTGCTATGCAATGACAACCGTGAATAAAAATGCTGACTAACCTGCAGCAACTATACAAGAACTTGCTGCTCTTGCAATCCACCCTTCCCCCACCAGTTTGTTCTGCAAGCTGATTAAGCTGAAAACATTAAGGAAGAAGCAAATGAGGACAAGCAAAAACTAGCAGCCAAATTTTCTCTATTTTCAGGAATCAGTGTGTTTTTAAAGAAAAACAAAACAAAAAAATTCTCTGATGCCAAAATTGCATACAAACAAGACCACTATTGGAACAAAGAATTTGGAAGTATATTAAAACACACATCTAGGGGAGAAGTCGCTCAAATAGTAATGCAATAATTTTATACAAATTAAAAAACTATAGCTTCTAATAGAACCTTGGTATCACTTAATCTCTTCATCTGAAAATGTTTCAATAAAGCCAAAAAAGGCTTTTTGCGATGCAATACTTTGAACAAGCCTATCTACTTGCAGTACAGGGCTTAATATGATTTTTGTACATACAGCTTCATTAGGAGTAAGTTTAGGCTTTACACCAGCTGATCAGTTATTTCAGGAGGTTGTGTCAAGGTCAATTATGCATAAAGCAAAATAAAGTTGCAGAAGTTTGCTTTACAACATTAACAGTCCAGATTTCTGAATTGTATTCATATTTTGGGACACAATTTAAGACTGGTAACAGAGAGGAAGCCATGCTAGTCTATACACTATCAAAACAAAAAGCAGTCAAGTAGCACTTGAAAGACTAGCAAAATAGTTTATTAGGTGAGCTTTCGTGGGACAGACCCACTTCTTCAGACCATAGCCAGACCAGAACAGACTCAATATTTAAGACACAGGGAACCAAAAAACAGTAAGCAAGGAGGACAAATCAGAAAAAGATAATCAAGGTGAGCAAATCAGAGAGTGGAGGGGTGGGGGTGGGGGGGGAAGGTCAAGAATTAGATTGAGCCAAGTATGCAGATGGGCCCTTATAGTGACTCAGAAAGTTCCCATCATGATTTAAACAATGTGTTACTGTGCCGAATTTGAATATAAAAAAAGTCAGCTCAGCTGCTTCCCTTTCCAGAATGGTGCGATAACTCTTCTTTAGTAACACACATACCTTTAGGTCATTGACAGAATGCCGCATTCCATTAAAATGTTGACTAACTGGTTTGTGGATCTGGAGTGTTTGGATGTCTGTTTTGTGCCCATTGACCCTTTTGTCTAAGGGAGTTAGAAGTCTGTCCAATATACAAAGCATCTGGGCATTGTTGGCACATGATGGCATATATGATGTTAGTAGAGGAGCATGAGGAAGCGCCCGTGATTCTGTGAGTAACCTGGTTAGGTCCAGTGATGGTATTTCCAGCGAAGATATGCGGACAAAGCTGGCAGCGGGCTTTGTTGCAGGGAAAGGTTCCAGGACTGGTGTTCCTAGGGTTTGGACGGTGGCTGTTAGTGAGGATCCTCATGATGTTGGGAGGTTGTCTGTAGGACAGAACAGGCATAATCACCCAGGGCCTTCTGGAGTTTAGCATCCTGATGAAGGATAGGTTGTTGGTCTTTAATAATTCGTTGCAGTGGTCCGAGTTGGGGGATGTAGGTGATGACCAGTGGTGTTCTGTTCTTGGCTTTTTTGGGCCGATCTTGGAGTAGCTGGTCTCTGGGTACGCGTCTGGCCCTGTCGATTTGCTTTTTTACTTCTCCTGGTGGGTAATTCAGGTTCATCAATATTTGGTAAAGTTCTTGTAGTTTTTGGTCTCTGTCAGTTGGATCAGAACAAATGCGATTGTACCTAAGAGCTTGACTGTAAACAATGGATCTAGTCACATGTGCAGGATGGAAACTAGAAGGGTGTAGATAAGTATAGCGATCAGTAGGTTTTCTGTACAGTGTGGTACTGATCAGGCCATCCTTGATTAGTACTGTAGTGTCCCAGAAATGTGTCTCTTGCATGTTGTAATCGAGGCATAAGTTGATGGTGGGGTGTAGATTGTTAAAGTCTCTGTGGAATTCTTCTAGAGCCTCTGTACCATGGGCCCAAATCATAAAAGATATCAATGTGTCTTAAGTAGAGGAGTGGTAATAGGGAACGAGAGGTGAGGAATCGTTGTTCCAGGTCAGCCATAAATATATTAGCATATTGTGGGGCCATGTGGGTGCCCATAGCAGTTCCACTAATGCCTGTTCTTTTCTACAGACACCCTCCCAACCTCATGAGGATCCTCACTAACAGCCAGTCTCTACCCCAGGAACACCAGTCCTGGAACCTTTCCCTGCAACAAAGCCTGCTGCCAGCTTTGTCCACGTATCTTCTCTGGAAATACCATCACTGGACCTAACCAGTATCAAAGAGGAAGCCATGCTAGTCTATACACTATCAAAACAAAACGCAGTCAAGTAGCACTTTAAAGACTAGCAAAATAGTTTATTAGGTGAGCTTTCGTGGGACAGACCCACTTCTTCAGACCATAGCTGTTCTGGTCTGGCTATGGTCTGAAGAAGTGGGTCTGTCCCACAAAAGCTCACCTAATAAACTATTTTGCTAGTCTTTAAAGCATTACTTGACTGCTTTTTGTTTTGATAATTTAAGACTAGTGTCATCTCACTGATCTCATGCTCCCTCAACTGTCAGAGGCTAGGCTAGATCTAGTTAAGCCAGTCAGAACCATTTATGCATCACCCAAACCGCTGATTCCACATTTTTTTATTTCAAGATGAGTGCTTGGTTACATTTAAAAAGTTATTTGACTTAGTTTTAAAGGAGAGAAGATTAAAGTCAGTTTGACTTCATGAGCAGATGTTACCCAACAGTTTTCTGTTCACTCTATCTACATATTTGCTAGGTACAGAGACTTTAGGTGCAAAAGGCCAAGGAAGATGTGATTCATGAAGCTCAAGAGAGTCTTGGTTGTGGAATTTAAACCCAAAATGATATAATTTTACCTTGAGGCAAAAAGCAAAAAAACAACCAAAAGGCAAGTAAAAAACTCTCCAGCTCCAAGTTCTGGGCAATACGAAAGGCCTTTCTTGAGTGGAAATGGGTGTATTTCTGTAAGTACAGATACGGTAAAGAATATCTGCATTTAAAACAATAAGCTAAGCAAGGATTGGAAGTATGTTGGTTGAAGGAATTGTGATCATGATGGAGGCATTGAAGAAAACACGTTAGGAAATCTGGGGCTTGTTTTCACTTGTGTCATTGTAGTGCTTTAGTGAAGATGCTTCTATTTGAACAGAAGAGCCTCTTTTAGGACACTTTATCTTCCTCTCTAAGAGATGTTACCCACGTTGACAGGAGAAGCTCTCACTGAAAGAGAGCTGTCTGTACTGGGCGGTTACAGTGAAATCATTTATTTTTGTTAGTTAGCCAGCTGTTAGATGATTGGCATTACAGGTGGATGACAAAGTACTCAAAAGGGAAATACAGCTACAGGCAAGTAAGGAAAGGGAAATTTCTCTTAATGAATCAGTGTTGGTTTCTCTAGATAGCTGAGCTACGAAGTTCTATAGACACTGACACACATGGCCAGAAGAGGTTAAGTAAGTGGCAGAAATAAATAACCCAAGTTCAGCTTTAAAGAATATTTTGGTAAATCTTTGTGAGTTTGCATGTATATTGTTAAAGGTTAGCAAGGTAATCAGATTATTCCTACCTATCCTGTATTCATCTACGCAACACAATAAATGCACATAAAACATACAAAAACCAATTGGAAAACATTTTAACCTCTGTTGACACAGTTGCAGGACTTGAAAGTTGCCGTCCTCAAAACAAAAACCACTTTAAAAGAAAAAACCTGCAACGTGAAACTGGTGAGTTGGAATTTATATGAAAATTTGAAACTACCAGAGTGGTTCTGGAAAAGGGATTGGGAATGACTCATTTATTACCTTAAGTTATCTTCCACTTTAGGTATTCTCACCTTATCCACATCTACCCTGATTGAATTAGCTCTGATGTAGCACTTCCATTACTGGATCCCTACCGTTTGTTTCTTTCACTTCATGCATCTGACGAAACGAGTTGCAATTCATAAAAACTTAAGGTATCCTAGAAGCGGTTTTCTGCTGCCTTTATAAATCTAAGTACTGAAATAAGCATGAGTTGTGTGTGTTGCCTGTCCCATTCTTTGCAGTTTGGCCCTTATTGAGTAACCTCAGTTGGCTTCCCTGGGATCCCAATCAAAAACATTAGACACCAAAAAAAAAAAAAAAAGATTTCTAAACACAACTTTGGCATACCATCTGAAACTTTGTTGAATAGCATATGGAGAAAAAAAAAAATAAAAGCCCTCTCTTACAACCATATGGTGCGTCTTCTCATCACAGCTTTCCCTGTGTGCTGTCCGAATCAGTCTCCTAGAATAAACCCCTCAAAAGGCAGAGACCAGGATTCTGTGTTTTACACTAAGCCAAGAACACCATCAGTTCTTAACAAAAACAATCATCCCCTTACAACACTGGTGGTTCATTTCTTTAATGAGGTGTTGATTTAAGTTTATTAGGAGATATGCAATTTAACAGCACATTCAAAAACGTGAAGCGTTTGCTAAGACCTCTCCATCTTTACTCTGATATTCATATTCAGTAAATTAGTCTAACTACAAACAGGGTCATGTCTCATTTATGTTTTCTAACAGAATAAATTTTGAAAATGAATAAATTAAACTTTTCTCCCATTTCATTAACGTCAAAATTTCAAATGGGCTCTAGCACGGCTCATGTCTGTATACAACATTTAGTCTGTATTCCTGGTACTCCCTTGACTCATTGTGGCAAAGTCCTGTCATTGCTTTGTGACTCACTTATCTGTAATATGGGAATGAAGTTTGTAATAACGCTGCAAAGTATAACTTACAAAATTATGTCACCAGAAATTCTTGAGCAAAAGGCGTTATGTAAATACCCTGACTTTTTTAAAAAAAAGAAAAGATAGCCCCACTAATATGGGGAAAAAAAATACTTAAATAGATAAATTTTGTGCTGTCCATATATTCACCAATACATTTCTTCAAACTAGGGATGATTTCAAACTCTGCCTTAGAAGAAGCCCAAATGAATTCCAGGGCTGGCTGAAGAGTATTTATGTTGCTGAATACAAATATTGCCAGAAATGCTGAGTGTCTAAATGGCAGTGTTTTGTTTTCTTGTTAAATCCACTCAGCTGTCCATTTGTTCCTGCTGATGTCCTGCCCAAAAGCATGTGACACAGATTAATAAAGGGATATGAAGACACATCTGGAGTGATAAAGAGAAATGAGAGAATTTGCAGGGCAACTATACACTAAGTGATGTTCCATCTGCTTTAAAATACTGTGCCATTTCAGCTGTTCCAAATGTTAGGCATAATTTAAAATATGAAGCATTAAATAGGGAGTTTTGCCACTTGCAGGTAGATGTGCATAATGTGGTGTCCATCACTTTTAAAAATTGAACTGGGAAGGCACAGCAGCAGATCAGATAGGAAGCAGATATAATGCTTCTACTAAGTGTTTTGCTCAGTAGGTCATAATTCAATATGGATATATCTATTCAGCAATTAGACACCACAGCCTGTCTCATATAAAGGGCACAGGTGCAGATTATACTAAAACTAACAATTATGCTCACACATGCCAATTCATGGCATAGAGAGAAAATAATGTTGTGTGATCCTGTCATTGAAGGTTTCCCACAGTCCTAATGGCACCACCAATTGTGCATTGACGGCTGCCTCCTCTGTCTATCAGTATATGGTTAAAGACCATACTGCATACTCTGTGGGAAGAATGATAAATGCACTAAGATGAAAGCTACAGTTTCTTCTATGAATAATCGAAGGAGCAAAGGTATATTAGCTCAGGAGAAGAATCTTTTCCCTCCATGTCAGGCAAACAAAGGGAAAATGCATCTCTCTTGCCAATCTAGGTGACTGACTAGAGGAAGGCCAATCAAAAACACTCAGTAGCCAAGTGAGAGAGAACTGGACAAAAAAGTTTGTCTTTTGTGGTCCTAAAAATAATAGTGATTAAAAGCCATATGTAAGGCTGACAAACCTGTGTCATTGACAAGAGAGAATGAACCTGTGAGCTTAGGGGCTAAAGCCTGTGTTCTATCACATTAGCTTAAAAACCAGATGGCTCTCAGTCAAGGCTGAAGAGAGTGAAGTCTCTGCTCTAGGCAGTGGTCTCAGTGCCTCTGGTTTCACATAGATTAGAAATGCAGAACTATTTTAGTCACTAATTCCACCGTATTTCTGTTCATCAACATTACCCTCCCCCCCTTTTTTTTTTTGGAGGGGCAGAGAGGAAGAGAGCAAGGAAGATGGCAGAACCTGAGGATGTTTAAAGGTGGTAGGTTGTGCTCATCATTGAAAAGATGAGAAAGTCCAGAATGCAGATGATGCACCAGCCTCAGATGAGGACAACAGACAAAATCATCCTGAGTGAATATTCTCACAGAAGCTTGGAATAGGAAAAAAAGATGAAATTCTCAAATAGGACTGGGAACCAAGAAGTTAAATTCTGTGTAAATTCTGCTGATTTGAAATTTCTCTGGTTTTACAGGATGACAGGCAACATGATTTGGATATCTAAAGCAAGATTCACCCAGTTTAACAGAGCTGAGGAAGACTTCCTTTAAAAGAGGAGAGAATATTATCACTATGACTACCTAGTTGTACCTGGTTCATTCCCAGTTCATTTAAGGAGTATATTCATGGCAGAGTCAGATATAAAAAGTGACCCAGAGAGGCAACTGAGAAAGAAGTTGTGTCAATCAATATAGCGCCAGTTTTTAAAAAGTGCTAGCTTAATCTACTATTGCCTTCAACCACGTTTGTTTTACTTATTCCTTTGGATTCAATCTAAGTGATTCACTAGAATGCACAAAGGCTGATCACTACAGTGGCCTTGAGCAGTTTTCTATGAACATAAAATGAGGTAATGTATGTTTGTCAGTGAAAGAACACTACATCCCTAAGAAGAACTTCTCTCAAGTCCCCCTCTCAGGATCGATTCACAGTAAAGGCAGCTATTAGCTTGGAGAAAAACAGGAAATCTTTCAAAAATCAGGATTCCTCTACTACAGCTCCTAACTGGAGGCGGAAGCACGGATGATGTAGGAGGATGTGTCGGAAGGAGGAATGGAGGTAGATGTGTACATCTTAAGGTCAGCAGCTGTCCTCTGATCTGACATCTTGTATTGAAAAATTCACTGTTACTCTTGTATTCAGCCAAGTAAGTTCTGATTGATACACGCATTATCTTACAGAATGGCATGCAGTCATTCTGAAAACATCAAGAGATGGAGAATATATTAAATCACTAAATGATCTCTATTTTAATCATAAGCTAATTGTGACTACAAATTGGGATATGGCTGAAAACTGTAGTTGGGAGGAAATATTTATAAGTCATGTCAACCACATCATGAAACAGAAATGATAATAAACCAAGAGCTCCAAACAAGAGCAAGACAAATGATGGAAATCAATGGTTTTTATTTATTTATTTATTTTTTAATTCAAAACAGGAAGGTTAGAACAGGGCTGTATAGTAGCGGTACAGAGGGCAAAAAGTGCGGGTTTCAAATATGTCATTTCATTGTGCTTCTTTTACTTTGACAACACTGGACCAGGAACACCTCAACGATACCTTAAAATATAATCATTCTGGACTTGATATAAAACAGCAAGTAATTCTAAAAACTCACTACGACCCCACCAGAGAAAGGATAGAACACGCAGTCAGGCTTCCCTAAGATCTTGGATCCTTAAGCAACATTTTATTAGCAGAGTGCATTATGTATAATTTAGTAGCAAACAGCATTGAAAGGTGCACATTCACATATTCCCTCTTCACTCACTCGATGTGATTCTACAGGCATTTTCTGAAGAAAAAAATCTTGTGCTATGTACTGTGGAGACACCTAGTGGAAAAAAATCAAGTAGCACAAAAGCTGGGAGCTAATATACACAAATGCAACCTAAGGCTGCTTCTACACACTCACTCTCCTTTTGGAGGTGGCATTGTAATGAGGCAATTCAAAGCAGGCTAATGAGGGGCTAACGTGCATATTCAGTGCTTCATTAGCATAACGGCAGCTGCACAAATTTGAAAAGTGCAGACTTTGAATTGCAGAACTACAGAACTAGATCAGAGTAAGGGAATGTCCAAGTGAGGTGCTTATTTTGAAGCTGCTCCCACCCCCATCTTCACTGTCTGCACTTCAAAATTTGTACAGCTGCTGTTATGCTAATGAGGCGCTGAATATACATGTTACACCTTAGCCTGCTTCAAATTGCCTCAGTACCATGGCACCTCCAATGGGAAAGTGATAGTGTAGAAGCAGACTATAACAGCTGACACGACTAGCAATAGGAGTTGTATAAATCTTACTCTTGCCATTGCTCAGGCAACATAGACCAACACTGAATTCAATTCCCTCCTAGTCCCTTATTGTAGAGTTGAGAAAGTCTTGCTTGACAATCTTCTACAACTACTATTTTAAAAAGATACTGTCCCTTGTTAAAAATGTACTATTTAAAAATTTTCCTCAAAGCAATTTCTTTACCAAACTACCTTTTGTTTGTTTACCCTTAAGACAGAAAGAAAACCATTTTTCACCTGAATGTTTAAAACGTGACATGGATTATTCTACTTTAATTTTTTAATTAAAAAGAAAGAAAGAAGTAGACACAGCTCTTACCAGTTCTGCATTTTGAGATAAAAGCAGCATTTTGATTTAGATTGTAATGCTTTTATCCTGCTTTCTTCAATATCCACAGTATTGTAGAGAAAAATGATTTAACTGGGAAAAAGGTGTATATTCTGTAGTCAGGCACTAAAGGGAGGAGTATTTTAAAAGAGAAAAAAAGTCTAGTATTTACCAAAGTCACAGGATTTGTTTAAAGAGAGGTGCGGAGAGAGCGTATTTATTTCAAAAATTTCAATTTTTCAAAATTAGTTTCAAAACATCTTTCATGGCAGTTGTTAGTGACTTAAGTATGTCCCATGAATGCAACAAGTGCAAATATTTGTACAGATACACACGCACTTCAGAAGCCTATCTAAACTTGCATGTCTTGAGAAGACTTTTCACAATCACAATTCAGAAAAAAATTGCTATTCATAAAACAATGAAGTGAGAGTTAAAAATCCAAGTTTTCCCTGTGCTGTATGCTCTCCTGTGATCTGCTTAGCACAGTGAATGTATACTATGAGGGAACTGGCTATAACTCCACTCTCCCCAGGTCTGGCATAGCAACACAACACATGCACTGACCCTATAGAAACATACATCAACTGAGGATCAGTGAAGCAGAGCTCTACCTTACCCTTCATGTCAGGACACCAGAAGTGTCTTGGGCATGCACCACTTCTGCTTTCTTTAGCCCAGCTGAGAGCACCCCACCATGAGGGGAATTCTCAGATGGTAGGCCTCTTTCAGTCAGAATCTGGCTCCTTTGCACCACTTGAACAACGCAAAAGAACCCGACGAAGAAGGTCTTTGCCCATGAAAGCTTATGCACAAAAATATCTGTCAGTCTATAAGGTGCCACAGGACTTCTCATTTTTGCAGATACAGACCAACACAGCTACCCTTCCCATACTGATTGGAAGTGAGAATCTACTACAGCTACCGAAGGAGGTAATCTTAGTAGTAGATAATAGTTACCTTTAATTACTAGGTCCTTCAAGGCAGGGGGCCGTAGGGTACAGGAATCAGGGCAGGGGCTTGGGGAGCTCCTGGCAAGGGGTGGGGAGCTCCAGAGGGCCAGCTAGTGACATGGGAACCATTGTGCCTGGCTGGTGGCTGCACCCCCAGTGCAGGCCAGGGAGGCAGGAATTGCCCTGCCCAGCTGACAAGTGCTCCCCAGGGCTTGTGCACAACATATTCAGTGTAGTCATTGTAGAGTATAATTAACCCTGCTACCAGAGTCCTCCCCTTCTATCTGATGAGCAACAATGAGATTTCAGGCACAGGTCATTGTCTTGATACAAACAAATCCTGACCCTACTTTAAGTTTTGGTAACAGAAATTCAGCAGTCCTAGCTCAGGGGTCAGAAACATGCAGCTCTTTAAAAGGAGTCACTTGTGGGTCAAGATGCTGCTGTCACTGACTCTTTTGGTTCCAGGCACTGCCACAATTGAAATAATGGGACTAAATTTAATTGGTTTAATGATCAGCAGAGTGGCAGGAGGGATACGGCTGTTAACACAATTAACTTTAGTTCCATTATTTCAGTGCTGCAACTGGGGGAAGTGAGCAGGAGAGCTGAGGGGAGAGGTGGCCGAGTCTGCCCCGGCTGGAGCAATGGAGCCCCACTGAGAAGGAGGCAAGTGGCAACCATGGAAGAGCAGCAGCAGCAGCAGCAGGTTAATCCTGAGGATGGGGGCAGGAGTGGCAGTTTGAGGCTAAGAGGGGTTAATCTTGGGCATGGGTGGGTCAGGCTTGCAGAATGGGCATAAAGCCTGGAGATATGGATAAATCAAATGGGTACAAGTCATTGTCTGCATGGTGTTCTTAAAATAGGGGTGACAAGAAGTACAGTTTGACATTAAGGACTGTCTTGTATTCATGTGCATTGAGACTCCAAGTATTGATTTTGTAATTTAATTTGGGGAAAAAAAATTCCTCTTCTTGCTATATGGTTGAAAACCCCTGTCCTAGCTCTCACTAGGAGGACTTCTTGAACAAATGGGTGGATGGACAGACACAAATGCTCTAAAATATATATATAGTAGATTAGAATACATCAGTGGTCATCACAAAAGTAAGTTGTTCCAATAAAAGATACTCCTCCTGTCTTGTTGCTCTATATTTAAAAATGTGCCTTTGGCAGTTATGTACAACAAATTATACTGAGCGGACTGAAAAAAAGTCTCACAGCAAAAAAAATTAGTAGGCTTTTTTTTTTTTAAATTTCTCCCCCCCCCCCGCAAAAAATGCCATTTTGTTTCACTTGGGAAAAAACCACTATCTGGTCAACTTTTACCAAAGCAGTTGGGAAAAAAAAGTAGGAAAATAGTGGTTTTTTCCCCCTTTCAGTTTTCAAATTTTTGGTGAAACAATGACACTTCAACTAAAATGAAGATTTCCTGACTAAGTTAATTTTGGCCACCAGGTTTGACAGGAACATTTATCACTGCAGATGTTGTGGCCTTCAGCATGTGTTTCCATCTGCATTTCCTTTGCTTCCCTTCTTAAATACCAAGGGCTTTTAAAAAAAAAAAACCAACACACTTTTAAAAGATACTCATCAGGCCTGCAGCAAAAGGTGGGGAAGGAGAGGCAGTAACGGTGTAGCAGCCCCAATGCGTGGCATTTCAAAGGCATCTGAAGTTCTGGCTGCCCCCGATATTGCTACTTTGACAGCAGTGGCAGCTAGAGCTCCTGGCCTCTCTGAAGTGCCAGCAGTGCCACTCCACATGGCAGTGACAGAGGGCCCAGCGCTGCAGTCTGGGTGGCACTGAGGGCAGACTGCCCTACACTCTACCCCTTCCATCCTTGGTCCCGCCCCTTCTGGGGCATAGAGCCCCAACAACCCACTCACCTTTTTGTGCCTGGGGTTCCTGTCAGCCCCGCTGATATTTGTGTGTACCATGACAATATTAGCATATTTCTATACCCAGCCATAGCAATGAAAATTCTTGAAGCTTCTCCCTTCTTTGGTAGGTCAGGTGCAGGCCACAGAAGCAGTTATGGTTCTGCGTTTCACTTACATATGCTAAGTACTACTTAAACACATGGCTTATGTCTACTCTATCAGATACATTTGAATTTAAGGCAGTTAGCTCGATATTACAATGTGACTGTCTTCACTGCAAATACCATTAGCTCAATTTAGGAAGCACTAATATGGATATCATACCACCACAACCCGCTGGGTGTAGTGTGAAATTTGAAAATGAGAGTTCAAATGAAAGCTCATGTGGAAGTGCCATGTCTTAAAAATCCAATTTATTAGCCTCCAGAGGTGTCCTGTATGTATTCCGCAATGCTCCACTCTGGCCACTTCCATCTCTGCTGCTGTCCACGTGTGCAGGAATTAAGTAACAGGAAGGCCATGAATTTCAATTTGGGACAAGGAAAACAGTGGCTGTGGTGTCATGCTTGTTGGAGAGGTGGAGAATTTTTTAATATTAGCACTGTGAGTGCATCTACCCATCACAAATAGCCCCAACACTGAGTTTGTGGTCCTGTCTCTACCTTTGCTAGCACTTGGGCACTTGTTTTTTTGATTCTATGCTGACTGACACCAGCCACTACCCTGCCGCATCACATGGCAGCTAGGCTGTTGGGAGGGGGGTCATGCTTTATGAAAGGCCAACAAGCTTCTTAATTGTTTACATTTGTGAAGCCCCCTCCCCCACTCCCAGGCACCACTTAGTTGGGGTCTTTCCCACACCCAATCACATCACAAGGGTAGCCCCTGACTGAATAAAAGGACATGCCTGCTGTTCTGTGCTGAACATGCTGCCAGGCAGAACCATGTCCTGGCTTGTGTGCAGTGAGGGCTCCAAGGGTGGAAAAGATTTTTGGGGCTTGCTGCCACTGGAGAGAAATCTCCCCCTACTGTTAAGACTTGTGGGGCCTGGCAGCTAACCAGGGAGGAACACCTCAACTGGCATTCACACATACCCACCTCCCCCCCCCCCCCACCCCCCCATGCCACAACAAGAAAACAGGGGGCTAGCTGTCACTGGGGGCTGAGGGATGGGAGGTGTCCCCCAGCAGCTACAAATTGCAGAGCCTGGCTGCTGCCCAGGGAGAATGCTTCAAGGGGCCCTCGAACCATGGATCCTACCCTCCAAAGTGATTTTCAGGGACCATGTCAACTGTCCATTCAACCTCCCAAATACCCACCCCCCCATCCACAATGGCAATGAAATTTGGCGAGCCCCATTCCCCACACAGTATTGGCAATGTCTGCAGAGTGAAGAGGGAAGCCAAAAAGTCTTCTTTCCTAGTATTTTCTATTATCTTTCTTCTAACTTTGGACCCCACTCTTCCCTGAATGAAGGGTGGAGGGTCAGTTGAGAAGACACACACCTGCTGCTTTTTCTAAAGTCTTTGATAATTCAGTTACAGCTACAGTTTTAAGAAGCAATAGATTTCTGTTAATTTGGCGATCTTTGCTGATGTCCTACTTTTCCTTCATTCTGCCTGGAAAAATGGATGTTTGCTTACCATGGGAGGGGAGTGACAGCTATGCAATGTGGGAAGGTGATGTCAAAATACCCACAGCCACTTGGGGGGCATTTTTTTTCCCTGTGCTGCACCAGCAAAAATACTCAGACTGCTACAGGGCTGAGGGAACTGTGGGATAGGTTCCCACAATGCACTGCTCCAGTTAGTGTTTGGCGATTTCAGTGAGGAAGCAATGTGTAATTTGTTGGGAGCCTGTGGGAAATGAGGCTACTCAAAATGGAACTTTAAAAAGCCACCTACGCATGACATTATAAATTTTTTTAAACAAACTTCAAATTTATCTTGTAGATTAGGCATAGCCTCAGAGCCCGATCCCAATGTGTGATGTTAACTAAATAAAAGTAACTGTGATTGTTAAACTTTAGCATGTTATTTTGCACTCTAAACATAGTTAACACCTCAAACTGGAGTAAAATTCATCTGAAGAGGGGAACAGAACTATGATCATACTCAGCCTTAAACAATACATTAATGCCACGTACTGTACCATTTCCCAAGTAACCTTTCATGGGCAGATCATGCACAGGATGGTTAGCTGAAACAACCTGAGCTGTGTAACTCAGCACTGCTCCTTTAAAGCCATTTAGTACAGCCTCACATTTTTGGCGCATGCAAAATACCACACAGCAGAACACACAAAGGTTAAAACATACCAAGAAAAAACCCTCATGCCACTTAGTCCAGTGGAACTGAGCCTCTCTTACTAGTGCAGGGGTTATCAGCTGGCACATGGCAATGCAAAGACACACTCAAACCTGGCCCAGCCAGCTACTCCTCCAACCCTGCCATTAGGACACAGGTTGCTTTACCAAACATGAGAAGCCTTGTGACTCCACGTTAGATCACTATCCCTGGAGCATGAAGCTGTGCCTTCACCAACATTGGACAAATACAGGAGATTCTCTCTAACATCACCCATCCTCCAGGGACAGGAACCAGTGCCCAGGGAGGAAACGCATACCACAAAATAAGGAAAAGTACAGGGGTTCCTTATTTTAATAAGCTCTATTCAAAAGCCCTGTAAGGTTTCTAGTATATAAATTTTACTTTGTGTAAGTCTGAAAAAACCCAAAACAGACAAATCCTAAATGTATCTATTTTTCCCTCTTAGGTGGCCTGACAGAAAAAAAATTTAAGAATATATTTTACCCCAGTCCCATGAAATATAGGTCCTCTCTTCTTCAGTCAGTGCAGGTAATCACAAATCCAGTGAAATATTGAAATAGGCATTCAGAATAAAATCATTTTACAGGAAATACGCAAAGGCTTATTGTGCATGACTAAAATTCAACATTACACTAGGATTGCAGCTTCCCAGCTGGTTCTCTAGACACCCATTATATTTTGTGAGCTGTTTGTACTGTAGCTTTTGATATTCTTAAAGGATTGACAGCATCCATTTCCTTTCAAATAAGCCCGTTTCCAATTTAGCAGCATTCACCAACCTCCAAATCAGAGTCTGTGAGACTCTCTAAAGAATATCACTTTCAGACAACGAATGTTTTGCAGGTGGTTTTGCAGAGAACCATAAAATGCAGCTGCCACAAAACCTTTGATGAGACATAAGTAGAAGAACATCAAAAGTATACTGCCTTTTGAGCAAATACATGAAAGTGCAAAACTAGCTGACAGTGTCACATCATGGAATTCATTTTAGACAGCAGACAGAAACCAAAAGGGGTTGGGAGGAGAGAAAGACAGGAATTTGAACTGCAGAGGACAGAAAAATATTTTTTTAAAACCACCATTATTTCACATTCTTGTAGACATAAAATGGAAACTAGCTCTTTCAAGGAAGATTTATGGAAAGCCTGATGTCATAAGCCATAAAAGTAGTACTGTAAAATTTCTCACTGTTTTATATTTTTCTAGACAGCAGTTGGGCCAAGATTAATTTTTTTCATGTGTTTTTTTATTACAACTTTAAGGAGTCGCTCAAAACCTGATCATGTTTAATACAGCGAATGAATGGTAGAATACTGTGGTTAAGGCTGCAAAACACTTCAGTTATTACATGCTGTTTTCACTCAGTTTTTCACCTTTAGTCTGAAATACTGTATTCTTGGTCTCTATACAAAGACCAGGGGCTGTGGCAAGTGTTGGGCAATGGGTTTGGTTAGTTTTAAGCAAAAATTTCTTCAACTATTTTTGGGTTTTATCTACATTATAAAAAGAACTACTAAGAAGTTTAAATGTGATTACTGTTCAATTATGAAAGGGTTTAGCCTAACTTAGGTGCACATGTTATAACCAGCACATTTAAAAATCAACACACCACCACCACCACCACCACTCACCACACATGCCTGCCTAGCCTAGCAAGGATACAGCTAATTTTTGTTAAATTTTTTTAATGTTGTTAGCTCAGTCCTGTCCATCCACAGGCTCAACCAAACCTTTTGGCAACATGACAGATAACTAAGCTTCATCATCATCATCATCATCATCCAGCTCAGCCAGTGGACTCAAGCGCTTGTTTTAGGTAAGGCATGTGTTTTAAGGGTCTTCCATGACTAGCGATACTTTGCTGAATTAAGACATAAATGCTTTGAATGGGGCTAGGGATATTTAGCTAGTTAGTTTTAGGCATTTAAAGTGCCTCAACAAGCTGGTCCACAGCCTTCTGTCCATACCAAGGGTCAGCTATAATCCAGTCATTGTTTTTGGCAGGCCCTTCAGGGGGCCAGGGGAAGGAAACCCTGTAACTTCTGTTTTGTTTTTTTTTTAATCTGAAGGAAAATATGCTTCTCCCAGCATAAATAAAAGATTTTTTTCCCCCCATAAACATGATTAGTAACTTTTGGGCAGAGGTCAAGGACCAGCTTAGAGCAACCATACTCCTGTAGCCAGACAAAGTCTCCCCCTTACAAGCCAGCTTGCTTGCTGCCCCCCCCACCACCACTGAGAAGCACATAGGGCACAGAAACGGCTGCTGACAGCAGTCTTTGATGCCCTCATTGAGGCCCAGATGTGCTAGCTCATCGTGACCCTGAGAAACAAAGTACAGATAGAAGGCTAACAGGCCAAACTGTCAAGAAGGGAGGGGGGGACCCCTCAAGAAATCACCCCAGCTGGCATTGATGAATATGATGCACACACACAGCCATCCCCGAAGAGGAAATCTCCGCCCACACAAAAAGAATGTCCTGTACACTCAGATTGCTTATCTCCTGTCTTACAAGTGCAAATTAAGTAAGAAATGCCCTTGTAACAAACTGGCGTCACAAAAGACAGACCAGTGTGATCTGGCACCTTAGATAACAAAGAGAATACGTAACCCAAAAAGGGGTATAAAAGATGGGTCCAGCAGAACTCTAACTTTGAGTGCATTCCACCAACTACCTGCTGGTCGGGTCAGGTGATTGCCTCCCGAGGTCCGCAACTGGGGACGCCCAACCTCGTATTCGTCTTTCCGCGGAATTGAGTGACCGATCCAGCTTGGCTACGCTGGTCTCAAGATATACCCATGCTAGGTCTCCATTCTTTTTTGTGCACAGCTAAAGAATTAGAGCTCTGTAACTAGATGTCGTTGGGTCAAGATATCATTGTTAGATGGTAACAGATATCTTTGTATTGGATTGTAACGTAACTTGTTAACACCTGTACTTTGCTAGCATGTAAGAAGTAGACAATAGCCTTTTGTAACCACACGCTTATAACTGTAGCTTAAATAAACTTGTAACCAGTTAAGATCTAATCCTTTTGTCACTGCAACACAGCCGGCACGACAAAAAGAACTTTAACCGTTTGGTTACTACGGCCTGGCCATAGGTGAGAGTGCTAGCAGGTCCCTGCTCTAACAGTAAAAAAAAAACACTGGGTTGTTTAGGACCCAGGGGAGTACCTCACTGCACATTACCCGGCCACCGGGTAACAACTCCATATGACATGACAGAGGGCTGGCCAGATCTACCCACTCTGTCTGGTAGCAGGTAAATTAGAGTAGAACTTGGTCAGAACTCAGACTCAGAGTCCTCCTCCTTTGAAAGCTTTCAAATGTAATGCATTACTCTTAACACTCCCCCCATTACTAAAAGCACTTCCTGATTGCATTTGCACAACAGTATTTAGATGTTCATAGGATTTCTTGGCCTATATGATCAAAACTATTGCTCTTATGCTATGTGCATACAATCTGAGGAGTGCACAAGAGGGAACTCAACAAGACTGATACACAGTCACCGAAGACCAATAAGCCTGAAGCAAGCAAAAAGGTGGACCCACTCCAACTTTAATCAGAAAAATTCATGTTGAAAAGAGCTTTCCAAATTTTAGCAGAGATTCTGCTGACCACATTTTCTTAAACTTTTGGACATGTCTACACGGCCCCAGAGCATGCTAATGACGTCTCAAGAAATTGCAACTGGTTTCCCATTTGCATAGCCATGCGAGACTTTGCTCCTCAGCAGAAGGGGTATGCCAGTAGCAAAGTGGCCATGTGGATGTGAATGTGCCTCTGCCAGCAAAACCCACTCTGTCGCCAGTCCCTTTACTGTCAGCAGCCTCCTCTGCAGAGAGTGAAATCTCACTTATGCTAATCAGCTAAGTGAGTATGCAAATGGGAACCATTTACAATTTCTAAAAACCTCATTAGCATAGCACTGCCAGGAGCAGCACTATGCTCTGGTGCCATATAGACTTGCCCTTTGGAGACCACAGAATTTAAAAAAATGCAGAACACCTATGAAAGTTCTCTTAAAGAGCTGTTGTCTGACCAAAAAAACCCCAAAACCAGAGACATATACCACAGAAACAAAATGAAGTAATTTAATCAGGGATCATATTAATGAAGTACTAACATTGTATCTGGTTTCAACAACAGAAAATACATACCATCCATGTAGGATACCAAAAACAGCATTAGATGCTCACAGCAGACCCGCAAGTTGTTCACGGCACACCAGTGTTCTGCAGGACACAGTTTAATAAAACACTGCTCTAGATGAATAGTCAGAGGGGTGGACTTGTTAGCCTTTTCACGAAAGAAAAAAAAAAAGTCTTGTAGCATTTAAAAAATACTAACAATATAATTCCATGGGACAGGTCCACTTCTTCAGAATTTCCAGAGCTAAACAAGTGGGCCTGTCCTAAAAAAGCTCATCACCTAATATATCATTGTTGATCTTTACAGTGCTACAAGACTGCTCTAGATGGTATTTCCAACGTTTCTAGTGACTTACACCTAAACAGTTCTGAATTTTTTCCCCATTCCAATATTAAATTTTCAGACTAAGAGGAAAGTCAGATTTCAATAAGCCATTTTCAATTCTGCTGTGGACAGAGCAGAATCTTCCTCAGATATATGCAAAATTGTGGTTAAACAATGCTAATTTTTATTAGCTTATAAAGTACCTGCTATTGAAAAAGCTCACAGGGTTGAAATAATTGAGCTATGCTATAGCTTCCTTTAGAACATATTTACTGGAGGAATAGGTTAGGATTGCTTTGATAAAGACACATGGATTAAAACGAATGCCTTCATTCAGTGTCCTTACTAGCGAGTCATTCACAAAATGTGAATGTATCTGGCTATATTTTGATCAGCTTTCAGGACTAGCTTGATTTCCCTGGCAAGAAATTTGAACCCATGTTTACTTGAATTCGTACACGGGGGTGGGTGGGGGGAGAAAAAAAGCATTTGTTTATGTATGTATTCATATTTGGTTCAATGTGAGAAGCAAAATTTTAAAATTATTGGAAGTATATTTATGGCCACAGTAAACTCATTTTAGTTCCATGCTAAAGGAGACTTTGTAAGCAACTCTCTCTTCAATCCAGGTTTGTTAAAAGTTGTGTTTCCCCAGTTCAAGGCCTGTCGGCATTTCCATTAAAACACCCTTCTTACAGGAATATTTAACCCAAAGTGATTTAAGCAAAAAACACGTTTACCCTCAGCTGAAATGCACCTGCTCTCAGCTTTAAATACGTGTTTCCCCAAAAGTGAATTTGAAATGTACATGTTAAGACCAAAAATAAGAGGCCCAATCCTGCAATCGATGGAACTCAGTTTCCCACATATCTGAAGTACTGTGATGTGACAAACTTCAGCATCACTGTTTCTTAGTGTCTTTGGTCTTAACAAACCACCTTTGCAGTAGGGCAGCTGTCCGTGTAGTATCATGGGCAATAGATGTTGTTACAGTCTGGTCTGTCCTATTACTAGCTGTTCTGAGTTCAGGCATTTGTTTGGTACCTCTATCCTAGTGGCATTTGGCTTGCTATCACTGTGTTTTGATTTCTGGCATTTGTCACTACTTTTGGCTTCCAGAACTGCATAGAGTTCATGCATGACTGGACATGAAGCACTGCACAGGGTGGCTGCCCAAATCTTCTATTGGTATACTGCTTTTATCCATCATTACCATACCTTGGTCTGATTATTCTGCTACAGCTTGTAAGCCATTTCTTTCCTCCAATGTTGGAAGACCTAATACTGGGCTACATGGGTGTTTGGTCAGACACATTGTGTCTGACCTTATGCTGACAATCTTGTTAACAGTTTCTGCCAATAGGTTAGCTATGGGGCTGCAGCATGTGACATTCAAATTCCTCTGATGTAGGCTTTCCAAAATTCCAGACAGGAAACGGAGGTCTCCTAATATGTAATCACAGTTGCTTAAATTCCATGCAGAGCAACAGTCAGTGACAGAGGCCGCTACTATTGTGTGAAAGGAATCTATTTCTCAATAATCCGTGTACTTAACTATCAAAAGATACTCTTGACTTCCTAATATATTTAGGTCCAAGCCTACCATATCCCATTGCCGCACAGATGTTTCATGTGTCGTAAATGGTTCCCTTTGCCTGTTAGCTAGGAATTTATGACAATACAGCACTGACTATCATTTTTGGTGCCTAAAATTATGCAGTTCTCTGCCAAGTTTGTTTGCAAGTGTGCTGATGTGAGCTGCCTAATGGTTTACTGCTGCAGTTTGATCAGCTGTATTGAATATACCCCTCCTCTTATTTTAGGCACAAAAATAGTACTCTTCCCTCTGTCTGCACTAACTACTGCTAGACATTTAGGAAGCAGTCCTTACCCATAGCAGTATTCCGTATGGCCATTCTGATCATCCTGCTTTTATTACCCACACTTGACACTACTTATAGTTTGTCCATGGGACCCTGTAGTAGCTCTTTTTCCCCCCACCATTTCCACTATATTTGCATCAAAGCAAGGAATGTAGTGTTGCCCACAGCCATTGCTAAAGTCACTAGATGACTACTATCAGACACAAGGAATTAAAGATGTCAAAAAATATTTTACTTCGTCCACCATGTTAAGAGCTGATGTAAAGCACAGCACAAAAAGGAAGTCATTGGCAATGCATACCACCTTGTGTTGCACTGGGGCGGGGGGGTGGGGGCAGGAACCAATGCACAGCACAGCACAGCACAGCACAGCACAGCACAGCACAGCACAGCACTTGTGATCACCTAAAACTTGACAAATTATCTAGTAGAAGATGACTCAGAATACTAGCCACAAATTTTGATTTTGTGTGATCACATGCAAGCCAGAAAAAACATGAAAATATCCATCTTGACTTTTAGATTGCAAGTATAAATCTGCAATGCTAGCAATAAGGAGAGCTTTAAATTTCACTAAAGGGAGAACCCACAGATAAGAATCACCCAACATGCAAACATGGAACCCCATATAATGATGGCTGTTTTGGTATACTTCACATCATTCAGTTATTAACTTCAAACATTGTAACTACCCTCTTTGGGATATAAAAATTATATTCTCCTTAATCGCAATATAGCTGGCAGCATTTCTTTCCGTTTAAGAAGCTGACAAAAAAAATAACGTGTTGAAACAAGAACTGAAACATTCAAATTTTGGGTTATTAGTGTCACACTTAAATTGTACACAGCTAATGTTTACAGCAAGAAAGTTAAAAAAGTATTTTAAAAATTGAAGCACAGAACAATTTCTTTGCTGTAAGGCCATATTGATGAGGTTCTTAGCGTTTCCAAAAAACAAAAAAAGAGTGAAATGAATACCTTAGTACTTCGTTAGCATTAGAACATGTGCTAGGAGATACCCTTGCACCTTGTCATGTGCCAGTGATTTTAGTAATATTAGTAGATTTTAACCAAGGTGACTGTTGCCCCAACATATTAGTGCTTAATAAACAAAACATTCCCCACGTCTTTGTTGTCTACAGCATGAACAAGAAGTCAAAAAAGACAAGGTCAAGGAAAATAATAAAGCAGTCCAGTAACACTTTAAAGACGAACAAGAATTGTCAACCTTGATTACTCTTTTTGGTTCTCTGTGCCTTCAATATTGAGTCTGTTCTGGTATGGCTATGATCTGAAGAAGTATGTCTGTCCCACGAAAGCTCATCACCCAATAAAATTATTTTATTAGTCTTTAAAGTGCTACTGGACTGCTTTTTTATTTTCATAGTATATAGACTAGCACAGCTACCTCTCTGTTACTAAGGTCAAGGAATTAGTCAGAAGCTGAAGTCGTTGTTCTTATTGATCTCTTCATTATAATTTTTGAAACCAGAACTGAAGATATTCTCTTACCAACATTTTTTCTGTCCATTGCAAGTTGCCAAGATGTCAGGTTTTTCCTAGACAGTTTTCTACAATATCTGGAGTCTGGGACCTAGTGTTTTCTCCTGCACAAGAGGGTTTTGGTTTTGCTCTGGTGAGCTTTATTAGTGAGATTACTTAAGTCTTATAAGGCATAGGGATTAATAATTATGCAGCACCATAAATGCTTATTCAAACCTACGGAAACCTCGCCTCTTCAAAAGCCTCATGATCCTCTCCCTCCAGACATTGCCAGCAACTCCAAAAAGATGTTCACTATGTCTGACGCAGTCTCTTTGGGATGAAGAAAAAAGTAGCCAGGTACCCTCATAAGTCACAGCAACCAGTATGTTTGTTTCCCTTTCTTTGGTATTTTTAGGGAAACACAGCAATCCCGATATCCTTTCATTCGGGTCGGTTTTCTCACTACTCCTGTACCCATGGAGTAGAGATTAAGGATATTATAGTATCAAGGACCTGGGAATCAATGGGTCACAGTGTTCCCCCTCATAAGTCTCACGGCAGTATTAAAATAGACAGTGTTCTGTTTCTTGTGCAACAGCCATGTATTCGGTATGTAAATAGGACATCCCTTGCAACTAGCTGGAAGTGGGTTCATGGTCACGGGGGGAGGGGGCAGAGAGACTGTGTCCATGTGAACGCAATTTGCTCGTACTTTGCTTGCACTTTTTACATTCAGCAAATGCAGGGTTATCTTGCTCATTGAAAATCAGCTTAATTTGTGACCCAACATGGACTTAAATTAGGTGTTTGTATGAAATGCAGGAATAGCTGAAATATTACCCTTGTTTGTAATTTCTGTGGGAATACAGAAAAGAAACATACATAATCTGCTTCAAAAAGGAAAGAGCTCATAGTTAGCAGTAGCCAGCAGAGAGCAGTGAGCGACCAGCAGCCTGAGTAAGATGCTTCTTTGTCTCCCCTACACACAATGGGAGGTACACTCCGCAGATGGCCCTGTGAACTCTGGGTCTACACTTATCTAGTTCAGCAATTCTGAATGGGGGGACAGAGTAGGGTTGGATGGGAGAATAGCAATCTAAATGTGCCCGACTTAAGAAAAAGACACTGCCCAACCTACTTGTGGTGGGACTTGTACTCATGGTTTATGCATCCTCTTTGCACAGTTTTCCCAATTAAAGCTACTCCCACCCCCCTTTCATTTAAAGTTTAAAAAAAAAAAAAAAAAACCACACACATTCAGACTCATTGCTATTAACTGGGATGGGGGAAGTATTCTCTCACAGAGGTGCCCAGGTATGGCATGTAAGTTTCCCCAAGTCTGGATGGGGCTCAAGCTGTGATTGAAAGAAACCCCTAGATATCAAACCCATCGCTGGCTGCTCCTGGCTCCACAGTATTCTCCGCACAAAATAACTTGCATGAGTTTAACCTCTTTGTTCCAGGACCATCCTGCTAGACGAGAGAACCCAAGAAGGTGGGAGCAGGACCAGCCAGGAGTCAAGCAGCATGGGAAGGGAGAGCACCTGGCTGTGCAGCTGGGAGCTTAGGTCAAGACCAGCGCCCAGAACCAGTTGCATGGCTGGGGGAGCAGCACAGCCAGGATTGGGGCTAGCACTGACACCCGGAGCAGTCAGGACAAGCAGCTTGGCCAGGAGAGCAGTCAGGGCCAAGCAGCTGGCTGATGGTACAGCCTGGAGCATGGCCAGTAGGGGTGCCTGGTGGCTGGCACCCCTTACCTCAGGAAATCCTGGAAGCTGGCAGCAGCAGGGCTGGCATTGACCTTCCCTAGTCTAGCAAACTCTTTCCTTTGGGATCAGTCAGGGCCCAAGGATGCCACACCAGGGAAATCCAACCCGTAGCATGGGGAAGCATGCACTGAGATGAATGAGATTTGGCAGCTCACTCTCAATATTGCTGTGTGAAGAAAATGATGTGACCGAAGTGCAGGACATAATGTCTGTTGTGTAAGGTTCCGATTTGATTTCTCCTGCTTCTCCTCCACTCTGGATTTTCATTTATGAGGAGACCAGGACTGTCAGCACGCAGAGTTAACTTTGAAAATCTGATGACAGTTCCTACCAAAAAAAGGATTTTTAATTATATTCAGGCAGACATCTGTTAAAATTATAGGTGCATGAGGCTAACTTCAAGTTTATTCAACTTTCCTCTAAGTTCTACTTGCTGATCAAAGATTAATTGAGCACACAAGCTGTAGGTCAGTGGAACAGGAAGGAGCGTAGCAAGGGAAGTGATCTGTCTGCCCAACTGCGGACATACAAACAAATCACTCTCTCTGCTGTTTCTTCAAAAGAAGAATTTTGAGGGTTCAAAGGAGTGAGAAGCACAGCAGGATCATTTCCATCACACACAAAAATTCATCAAAGCCTGCACAGAATTAGAGGATCTGGGGCGGGGGGCGGGTACTTCCAGTTCCTCACCAAGGTGAAACCTTACCCTGTTCAGAAATGCCACTGAGAAAAGCCAACCACTGTACGATTACCTGCATCTAACATATTGATCGTAGAGACTTATACATGTTGACTAGAAAGTTTTCAAAAGTGATAACTGATTTTCAATGCCATCTGGGTTTGGATGCCTAGTTTAAGATGCTTTGGACCTCATAATCAGAGAGGATATGCACTTTCAGTTCTCATTAACTTCAGCAGGAGCCATGGGGGTTCAGCATTTCTAAATCGAGCCCATTGTGTTTAAAGTTGAGCATCTACCAAGGGGGGCACACATGCAAGAAACGGCATTTTTGAAAGTTCTGAGATTAGTAAAAAGTGTCTAGGTATCTGTAGGAGAGGCGATATCCCTTTCTACCATGAAATACTGGGTACAGCAGTGACCTGATAAGCTTATTAAAAAGGAACACTAAACCCCTGCATATTGCCACTTAGCTGAAAACAAATCACTCTAAGCTGAAAGGCATAGCCATTATATTACCGGTGTCAAGTGTTAGGTGAACTTTTTCAAGTTCTGTATCCTGCTAAGTGAAAATGCTCAGGAGTTTTATTTTTAACTTCACGAAGCAGTGCCATTCAAACAGGAACCACTTTTATACAGAATTTTCACCTCAGTACAGATAGTTTTAGAGTTTATGGATAGTGGGTCAAGGAGAGAGCTGAAGGACTGACCTTTATGATTTGTCCTCTCGAAACTAAAGGTCACAACAAGCTGAAATCTCCTCTACCACATACAATAGGCTGTAAGAGCCACAAGAATAGCTTGGACGGCAAACCAATACTACACATTTTATATGATAGCCACCTGTCCAACTGGAAGAGACATACAGGAAACTGCATTTGAGGGCTTGTCTACATGACAGGGGATACTACTGGGGTGTTATTTCTAGAGTAAACTAATATGTTGGGGGTTAATTGGTCTTTGTAGATCCTGCTGGTGTGCACTGAAAGTTACCTAGGGCTCTAACATTATGCAGCACATCATGAAAGTTCAAATTATGCAAGTTCAATTGAAATATTTAGGTTATAGCTGTCTTTCATTATGAACTTTGTTTTAAGTTTGTCCACTCATGAATTCTTAAAGCAAAATCTAGCTGAAATTCCCCATGTGTGGTCTTCTGTCAGCATCACTGCAGAGCTCATGAGCTTCAGTCTGTGCCTGGTTTAGAAATATCACAGGGTCCCCAATCTCCTGGCATGCCCTGGCTCCCTGGAATTCCTGCTGCTTGCAAAGGACCATTTTGTAGGGCCTCTCCTATTCTCCATTTTATTATACATATTTCAACACTATTATCTACTAGATTTTGTGTTTCCCATAAACTTATTTATATTTTGAAAACTGACAAAATGACTCAGCAGAACACAGGCACTGACAGCCAGCTCTTTTCCTCAAAAGAGGACGGAAGTAAAAAATAAATAAAATAAAATTAAGTTCCTATCTCATGATCCTGCTCAGTCTTGTGACCTTGGCTAGAAAACACAATCCACAAAAAAAATGGTTTTTCCTTGTACCTCATGATCTGCCTACATTGCAATTGGAGGTGTGACAGCAGCAGGGGCTGGCACAGACACTCCAACCTTAACCTAAGTAGCATGGCTAAAACTACCAGAGAAGGTATGGCGGCATGGGCTAGTAACACATATGTCCTTAGAATCCCCAAGAGTTTCTATAGCTTGTGCCGATACCTGTGTAACCTCATTTTCCTGCTATTTATACTCACACTGGCTAGATTACTGCCACAGGCTGCGCCTTTCTGGTCCGGCACAGTCAGGACCTGCCCAAACCAGAGAATTTGCTGAACCAGGGGAGGTCCCCTGCCATGGCCCCTAAGCATCTCCTTCAGTTCTCACCACCACCTCCTTACTTTCCTGCTCTGGGGCTTCCTGCTGTTTTGGCCCATGCTGCCTCAGGGCTACCCCGCTGCTGTGCAGAGCTCTGGCCTCAGCCCCTGTGCTCCTGCTGCAGGGATGTATCCTCATCCTGGGGCTCTGCGAGGCTGCAGTGATTTTCCCACCAATCCCATGGGTGGAGCTCCAGGCTGATCTGGGGCTGCAGTGGGGCTCTGGTCCATCCCATGCATGGGGCTCCAGCCTTGATTGCATGCTCTTGGGGCTCCAGCCCTGGACTGGACTCCCCCTGGCTGCAGCAGGGCTCTGGTCCCCAGCCATCCAGAGCTCAACTTCAGCCTCCATCTAGCTGGCTCCAGCCCCACACTGCTGCTGCAGGGGCTCTGGCCCTAGCCCCTTGCTGCTGTGGGCTGCCAGAAGACTGTCCCCAGGCTGCCCACCTCCTTATAGCTGGCAGCTTGCCCTTCTGCTCCTGGGGTCTCTGCTCCAGAAGCATCTGTGGTCCTGTGCAACCACAGATGTTGCTGGAAGAGAGTATGCTGGTTTTCAGAGATGCCAATGTAACTTTTCAACAGCCAATAGGCGAGTACTTTTATATGGACAGAGAAAAAAACTGGACACAACCTGTATTTGTATTTTAAATATATATTATGGAGAACAAACAAGTTTTGTTCACATGCAGACATTTTAACTAGATGCTGCTGCACCTATTGGTAAACTGCACAAGGAAAGTAATGTAAAAGCATCATTATCCAGCATCCCCAGATCCCAGCGGATGCTGAAGTGCGCTGGTTAATAGAGCCGGGGCCACCAACCAGCCCCACCTGTCCTGCAGTGGCTGGCCCCATCTGGGACATCAGCCCTGCCTGGCAGCCTCATTTGGGCATGCCAGTTAACCAGATAGACAGTAAAAGCCCAGTTGCCTTCCTGGGATACCTAAACCGACTAGGAAGGTTTGGATATCATCTTTATTCTCAGAAGTTTGTTGTAGTATTAATTAACTGTTTCCTTAGAGTGTGATTTTTTTTAAATTTACACAAGCTATGGGGATAAATGTCCATGTGCATATAGGCCCTCAGTCAGTTTGGACTAAGTAGATCATTGAAATGCAATATTTAGCTATATTCTTATACCAAACAGGTCTGGTCTCTCACTAGATCTTCCTCACTGACCAAGGAAATGCATATGCTGGCCACTACTTAGAATCATAGCATTAGAAAGAACCACAAGGACCATCTAGTCTAACCCCCATGCCAAGATGCATAATTCATTGTGCCTAAACCATACAAGACACCTGGTTCTCCAGTCTCCTTTTGCAAACTTCCAATGAAGGCACTGCCACAAAAAATCCAAGGCAGTCCGTTTCAGTCATACCATTTTTACATTTAGCAAGTTTCTTGAGATTTAATCTAAATCTGCTATGTTGTAATTGGAACCCATTTCCTCATTCCAACTTCTGAGACAAGAGAAAATAACTTTTTCATTTCTACAGCAGCCTTTCAAGCCTTTGAAGACCACTATCATGTCCTCCCTTAATCTCCTCTATTCCCAACTCAATACACCCAATTTCTTCAGCCTTTGTAGTACTTCAGCTGATGCCTAAGCAGGGCTGAGTAGTGCCATTTTATCACCTCCTGTCATTTGCATTATTATACTTCTGTTAATGCTACCTATGAATTGCATTTGCTTACTGTTGCAACAGTATTTAGTTGCTGACTCACATTGAGGGATCCAAGACAGCTTCTAGAGTCTCCCTCAGCAAACCTGCTGCTGAGTCAGTTATTCCTCATTCTGTATGTGTATTTTGTTTTTCTTCCATAAGTGTAGCACCTTGCACTTGTCATTATTGAATTTAATTTTTTTGTCTATATCCCTGTTCTCCTCCTTTATCAAGATTATTCTGATTTTTAGTTCAATGCCCCAAAATGTCAGCAACCTCCCATCCCCCAATTTTGGGTCATCTGCAAATTTGTTCCAGGCCATTAAGAAAGATGTTGATCATCACACCCAAAAAAGATCCCCTGTAGAACCTTACTTAAGGTCTTCCTTGAATAGGATGTTTTTCCAATAATAGTTAATTTATGGGCTCAAATTGTGGGCTGTGTAAACACTGCATATTGTAATTCAGAGTTACTAGCCTCCAGGTGATAATCTAGACTCCTCTATTCAAGCCAACCAGAGCATGACAGAAGTAGTCCAAGTCTATTATACCCAATCGGTTGCAGAGGGGAAAAAACCAAAAAAAGACATTTAATCTCTCTTCCTTTTCTCCCTTCTGTCGTTTGTCCTATTACCTTTCCTCTTTTCCCACCTTCTTCTATTTCTCCTTCTCCCACCTATTTCTGACAATGTCATGTGTATAAACATTCTTTAGTGTTTTTACACAGATGTCACTGGCAACATAGAAGGCAATGGATTTGCAGAGGTTGAGAGAACAATTTGCAGAATCCTGTTTCCAAGGGACAAGAGTTGTGCAGATAAGACTTTCCCCCTCTTCCAAGAATTAGGATAAAAATATTGGAGCAAAGTTTTTAGCTAACCAAATATTTACTTTTTAAATTTAAAACACAAAACATTGACTCACCTCCCATAAATATTTGCAGTTAAACTAGAAGAAATGTTGAACCCTCTCCCTCCAAAAACAAAAAAATTTCCCCCAAGAACATCAAGACAAAAAAGGTTCTCAATTTCGTTTAACAAAAATGCACACAACACCCTAATTTGGCAATACTGACATGAATATTTTGCAAAATATTTGGTATCACTAAAACAGCTTTTGTATGAAAACGTTAGTCCCATTATCACTGGAAGAACCCAAGTTGGTTATAGAGGACCAGGAATTTTAGTAGGGCAAGCAAGCATCTTTTTGTTTTACATTTGCAAATGGAAGTGCATTTGATATGCAACCAGTGAGACAGTAACAGTGTGGGCAACAATCTTGTTATTACCAAGTTGCTGTCTAAGATAAAACTACACTGCAATGTTAAGTTTCTGTTCTGGAGGTAGATAACAATTGAGCTTATTTAAAGGACGGACATCGTCAAGGGTACCATCTGCAGAAACAGGAAGAATTTATGGGAGGAAAGATTTGTAATCCCATCCTGTCCCTTTTCATTCTGGATTTTCAGATAAAATGAGGAATCCAGGTAGAAGGATGTGCTCTGCATCTCTGACAATGAGTCAGAGAAGATAACAATTGATTAGTCTTATTAAGGAAGCTGCTTTTGCCAAAAGTATTTCATCTACCTAGGTTACCCATAAAATGAAGTATATGCTGTGCAGCTGTAGAAGAGTACAGCTTCCTGTGCAAGGCAGATGTTTTATTTTAAAAGTAGCTTCAGTTGCATGAAAATATCCAGCTGATAGTAATTATTAGGAGTGCAATGTTAGCTTAATTAGAAAATTAACAAGGGGAAATATGAAAAATTCAGATCCAAAAGGAATTACTCTAAATGTATAATCTCTGTAATAACACTAATTGTGCCTGTGGAAATATTAAGTGAGAAGAGGTAGTTTAAAGCTATCAGGAGAGAGGACTATCAGAGAAAGATAGGCAGAGATATAACATTAAATGAAAAGGTTCAAGAGAAACAGAAGAGTCAATTGGGACACTAATGTGTGAATCATTTGCCCTTCTACAATGATGATTACCTCAGAGGCACACATGCTAGAGTGATTTTGATGTCCAGCATTGGCGACACCACGTTGGCAGTTACAGCAATATGTTGCACCCTATAAATGGTATTTTATACAAGTTATTGTTAGGCTACGAAAGTCATCTGTCGTTGATGGCCACCAACTATTCACTTGTAACTTCAGCCATAGTTATCTTGGAATAGATTTGACTATAGAAACACAAAGATGAGTATTTTAACTGGGATAGAGCTGCTTTGTCATGGAAGGCTTTGCAGTGGCTTTTGGATGATGGGTAAAGTATGTACTATATATGCAAGTAAATTTGTTGTATAAGATATGACTCTGCTTGTCTTTATGTCAGATATTTGATCCTAAATTCAGTTTTGCATTTGTATGGGTTAACTTTTCCCTAGCATAATAAGTTGATGTATGTTCTCACTTCGGAACATGAACAATTTCTTTATCTTATTAAGTGTATAGTGTTAAGTAACTAGCCCCAAATGGGGTAACTCTTTGCCCATCCTACTATTCCCTTTTAAAACTGGAAAAAAAAAAAAAGAGTCTCCAATAGATACACCCATCTTCACTGACTGCTTCTAGCATCTTTGGAGACAAGTAAGGCTAACACCGAAATCAATACATACCTATTAGCTCATAAGTCACATTAGGACATTCCAATGCAAGACTGCCATTGTGACATGTATTTTGGAAGCCTGTCACCACACAGTGGGCATAACAGCAGCTTTTACTAGCATAGCTGATAGAACTGCTCTTCAAAAACAGGAGAGTAAAACAGAGAGGGAGCCGTGCTAGTCTATACGCTGTCAAAACAAAAAAGCAGTCAAGTAGCACTTTAAAGACTAACAAAATAATTCATTAGGTGAGCTGTCGTGGGACAGACCCACTTCTTCAGACCCTAGCCATACCAAACAGACTCAGTATTGAGTCTGTTCTGGTATGGCTATGGTCTGAAAAAGTAGATGTGTCCCACGAAAGCTCATCACCTAATATATTATTTTTTTTTAGTACTACTTGACTTTGTTTAAAACAGGAGAGAGAGAGTGTCATTGTCTTATTATATATATATATATATATATATATATATATATATATATATATATATATATATATATAATAAAACAAACAAAGGCATAAGCCTAGCAGTTTTAAACCAAATGAGGACAAATGCTGGCCATATGCCCAGTAAGGCAATCTTAAGGGCCTTCCCCGCCCCTTCTTTTTTCTTAAAATGGATTGTAGCAGCAAACTTGAGACATGCTGGGATCTGGGTTTTATTATTGCAACATATGTTCTGAATCAAAGATGGATTTCTCTAAGATAGTCATGTTCTGTATCTTATTGCTCTCTTTGGGCCTGATCCAATACTTACTCAGGTCAATGGAAAGATACAAGTAAATCTCAATGGGACTGGATGTGGCCTGCCAAACCATGCTGGGTCTCAAAGTGAAAGCAGCAAACCAGCATGTAGTAGTTCACCGACACCATATCTTTGAATATTTATGCTTGGTGCAAGAATGGGTCTCCTAAGAGAAAAAGATCCAGTAATAAGAGAAACATGGCAAATTCTATTGTTCTCCTCCCCTGCCACCTTTGAAAGTTGGATCATGTGCCTTCTCCTGATAATTTTCCAAAGTGGTAAGGTCACAAATGCCAAACCTACTTTAACAATATTTAATGCTGTACAGTGGCCAGATCCTGTTAACACCTTTGACCCTTTGGGTCCCAATATTCAGTCTAAATTCATACTAAACATAGCAAATAATTTCTCATATTAGGAGTATAAAGTACTGTATTCCCTTCTAAAGCTAAAAGGGACATATCAGCAACATAACTATTTAGTCACCACTGAAGTTAATGGGCTTGAAAGAATGTGACTCGGTGAAGAACTGACCTCAGGGATAATTGGCCTGAAAACTTTAATTCAGCCCTCTTGACCCTATACCAGTTAGTGGGGCCTCAAAAGACATCTTAAAAATCTTTCCAGGTGCTGAAATCCAAGTTACTGGCTTTGTTAACTGTGTTTAACATTTTCTGAGTCAGAGCTATGGATACATTTTTGCTTTTATTTATACAGGTGTAAATTCAGCATAGTTCCACTAAAGTTATTTCCAAAGGTATAGAAGACCTAATATTAGTCCCAAATAAGGAATGCAGGGTCAGACTGCTTAAGGCAGATTACAGGCTAAACCCAAACCACACATGCTTTTGAATGGACCCCAAAAAATCTGTGTATTTTTATTATTTCCTCTGTTGTCTGAACCTTGATTATACCTGTACCAAAACACTTGGACCTTGACCAAAAAAATTAGACAGACTACCTCTGGATTAAGGTATTTAGTTGCTTGAAGATGCAGGTAGGCACCACATGGAATTTTCAGAAGTGTCAAGACACCCAATTCCCTTTGGTTTCAACAGTGTTAGGGTAATCTTCAAAGACCTTGGAATCCAAACAGTGTAACTTGATCTGGCTAAGATCAGTGATTTAAGTAAACCCCAAGCCTTACATGGACATACCCTTAAAAACACCAACATCGCAAGGCAAACCTCAAGTTGGAACCCACAAGAGAAAAAGGGCACCCAAGACAAACCTGGCGTAGAGACCCGAAGGCAGATACTAAAGATGGGATACTCCTGGGCAGAACTGGAAAAAGACTGCCCAAGACAGGGGACACTGGCTAATGGTCATCAATGGCCTATGCTCCAAGATGTAGGAATGGACGAGGCTTACTACTACTACAAGCCTTACAAAAAGAAAATCTAATGCACCACCAGTTGTTCTGATACCATCTTGAGTTTAGCAATCTTTTATTACATCTTCGAGACAAGGGGACTTGCGGTCCTTGAGAAGTATACTATTCATGGAATCCAATAATCTAAAACAATGCCTGTCTGTACACTCACTAGTAAATAAAATGGAATTAATCACCTTACAGAACTTAGAACTGAATGAGAGTTGCTCAAAAGACAAGTCCAAATCTATTGGAACAAAAGCAGTTGACTCAATGTGCTCACCATTAGCGGTTATTTGAGAGAAGGGAGTTCAGGTTCAGGTTCCACCTCCCTGGTCCAGCACCCTTGGGAGCTCACTGGTCCTAAAACAAGGGAGTTTGGGCTGGCGGGGGTGGGGGGCCAGAATTGACCTCCCCTGGTCTGGAAACGTCCCAGTTCCAATCCCAGCCCCACCGCCTGCTCACTGCCCCCTCCCCCAAGCTCCAGTTGCTGGCTCCTGCCCCTGACTAGCTCCACTATCAGCTTGCTGGGGCTGCTGGCCAGCAGCAGGAGGCTCCCCTCTGTGCCATTGGCCTACTCCTGGCAGCCAGTCCTGTCTGCAGTTCCCAGCCCCTAGCTAGGGTTGCCTTCTACAGCTCCCCAGCTGCTGCTTCCCCCACCAGCCCAGCCAGGGTACCCTGGCTATCATGAGCTTCCCTGCCACTGGCCTGCCTTAGCCAGGGCTTCTGACTGCAGCTCCCTTTAAAAGGTCTAGAGCCACAAAATGGCTACTGGTCAATGAGACATAGCCTTCCCTCTGACTTTTATCTTAATGGTCAGGGCACTCATGTGAGATCCAGCTCCAATTCCCCATTCTTCCTGAAGTAGGGAATGAACTTAAATACTGTGATTTCTCCCCTTTCTCAGAAGCATGCTGAAACTATTGGGCTATGAAATATTTTGATATAGATGTCGTTTTTCCTGTTGAAGCTGTTCCACCTATTGTAAATTAAATAGTCTTTGGAGAAAAGACACTAAACTTATGAACTAGAATTTCCCACCACGTCCTAACCACTAGTGTAGCTGGTCATTCGTAGCAGCACCTCACCATTGTTCATGACAACTATTTGCTTATCTCTCAGTTTTTCTAGAATGCTTCATCATTGTATAGTCATTAGGCCACAGTGAGATTTTGCTTAATAGCCTGGTGGTGAAGGTATTTATTGAGGACCTCAGTGGCTCTTAAATGTTGGATTTATGCACCTACATCCTTTTGTGGCTCTAGCCCTTGGTGCTTGTTCCTACTTCTGCCACTGATTGAAATCAATCAAGTGTCCATGTAAACATCTTGGGCTATCAGGGTGGGTTTGTCAAATGCAACTAGTATTGGAGTATCTCTTTTCCTGCTGAAATCAATGCTAAAAACACCCAAGAATTTTAACAAGAACAGAGCAAGACCAAAGCTTCTGCAAATCCCACTAGAAAAAAGTTAAATCACTTCCCAGAGTGATTTTTTTGCAAAATGCCTTTAACCAGTAGCTAGAGCCAAGCATCTAAAACCTGCTTTCCCCCAGCACTCAGCTGAATGGATGCAATTTCTTGAGCAAAAGTGTGCATGTACAGAGCATGCACAAATATGTTCAGCTGAACCTGGATGTGACTGACTACACATAGTTGCAACTGCACATGCAAGTTACATTTTGCCCTGTGCAGTTATGAATTTCAAATTTTTACATAAAGTTGATATTACTTTTTTAATTAAAGTCAAACAACAATTACAGCTACTTAAATAATAATATAGTGACTTTTGAGGAGACTGTACCCAGCAGCACAAATAGCCACTGCAGGCCTGTGAGCAAGATGGGGGAACAGCTCCCTGCCCCCCAGAAGGGGAAGTGGTCAAAGGCAGAAGGACAGGGCTTAGGGGAGTCTAACCTGGCCCCTTCCTGACCCCTCCCTCAGAGCTGCACAGAGTGGCACGACAGCACTCCATGGGATTTCATAGTGGCCTGGAGCTCCGGCCATTGCTAGTGCTACTTTGTCGACAGCAGCTAGAGCAACAGGCACCTTTGACATGCCAAGCCCAGGCCAACTGCTCCCTTCCCACTTCTCCCATTGGCGGGCCTGACCGTACTAACTTAGCCATGAATTTTTAATTTAAAAACCTTGAAAATGCTTTACTTCTCCCCTCACTGTTTAGCTCACCAAAAGTCAAGTGCAATTGACCTTGTTCCATTGGATTTAGCAGACATCCTGTATGCTATTTTTGACCTGGATTGCTAAACTAAGAGTACTAAAGGAAGTTCAACAAGTAAAGCTGAATCCCAGATGGTCCCAGTACTTCCGGCTTCCTCTTGTAGCCTTTGCTATGGCAGTAGTGGCTAATCCTCAAGTTTACATTACCTAAGAATGGCCATAACAGGATTAGATGAGAAAAGCCATCACTATCTATAACCCAATCACCTGTAGTTTAAATGAAGAAACATCTGTGTAGTATTGGAGAAAGATTTAAATGAATTTGCTATTGTTCCTTAGTGGAGTATGTGTTATATTGGGAGACTAAATGTACATTACAAAAAAAAATATATTTCTATTTGACAGTAGAATGACATCTCACCTAACACTGAGAGGGTCCAGGAACCACCAAGGCATTGCAGCTGAAAACTGTTCCATGTGGGGCAATGTGAAGCTCACACATCTCCATTAAACCATTTATGGAAGCATACAAGACAGCAGTTGAACAAACATTATTATAAGCTTAACTAAAAGATAGAAAAAACAGAAGGCACTCTTGCCATTTAAAGCAAGTCTTAAATGTTAAATTTCTCCAAATCTTATTCTATCGCAAAAAGCACTGGGCCTGATCTAAAGCCCATTGGGGAAAAGAGTCCTTTCTTTGACTATGTTCTGCAATGCACTCAATTCAGGCAGAAAACAAATGGTAAAATGACAAAAAGATGGAAGCAGGGATGTTGCAGAAGTCATCTTCTCAAGTACCAGAATCAAATTTACTCAGCTGTCTTGACTTGCCCCTTCCCAGGGCTTATACAAGACTCAAAGAAGCTATTCTGTTTCTCCTGCATATACATACAGCCCATCAAGGAGTTCTACAATGCTTCAGTATGGATAGTAACAGAGAGGGAGCTGTGTTAGTCTGTACTCTAACAACAAAACAGCAGCCATGTAGCACTTAAATCATTTTGTTAGTTGTGTTTTTTTATTATTATTATTATTAGGTGATCAGCTTTCCTGGGACAGACCCACTTCTTCAGATGTACACACAACCAGCTTATTTCCCCACAGAGGAAAACCTGGCCCACATATAGTTGCACATACAGTGTTCCTAATTAGGCCTGTAGTTAACATATTCATTGCAGGAGGGAGAGCTTTCTTTTTAAGAAAAAACACACAACAACAACTCCATTTAAATGCTAATTATAAAAGCTCTCTCAACTAGGTGAGAGCACCTCAGCACTTGTTTTGCCATGTAAGTCTCCTTGAATATGTGCGCCTTTTCAGAGTCTTCAAGTACTAATACCTACTTAATTACCATTATATGAAATAGCCAAACCTAAGCAGATGCACAGATACAAGTTAGATTAAATCTACAGTAGAATGGAAAGGATTTAATGATCAATCCCACTGCCATCTACAGCCAGTGCACAGTTGAAATTTGCTGGCAGCATGTTGTGCCACAACATTACATCATACCTTCAACTGTTCTTTGCAGTCACAGTTCCTGTAACTATTCCTTTTGAGTTCCATAAATATTGGTAAGTAATTTTAACATTAAATATGGTAAAGCACAGATAGTCACATAAAATGCTGATGGGTGCTCAACAGCCAGCTTTACAATTAGGATTTAAGTAATTACACAAGAATGGTAACCACAAATCTTCTACACGTTTTGAGATCAGTTTTACCAAAAGAGAAAGTGAATTTTTACGACAGGGAAAGGGGGTGGTGGAAAAAGGATCCATTCTTGCATACTGTACCCTGCCCCCACTTTCTTCAGGTACATGACGAATCCCCTATGGCAGGTACTCTAGAAAAATTACTCAAAAGGACATTTGCATCATACAGATAAGTAATTCAGAGTCTTCTGGGATGGGTTTAAACTTTATATCATCTACACCAGTGTCTTCTGAAGTGTGGTACATGTACCACTGCTGGAACTCAGAAGTATTTCAAGGGGTACGCAGCAGAAAATAAATTACTGAAAAAAAAAAAAAAAAAAAAAAAAAAAAAAAAAAATCATCAGGAGATAAGCACTGGCATGGCACTGGGGAGATGGGGTATACCAATAAGGCCAAAGTCCCAAAAGGGGTTCACAGATGTTTTAAGTTTGGGAAATACTCAGCTATACAAAGTAAGTCAGTGCTTAGGGTCCCTCCACCCCAAAAAACACTGGCAGATATCCCAGCTGTTCTTCAGGTAGTTACCTGCAATTCAAAAATTCTGAATTATACAAGATGTCAACAGCTATTCCCTTCTAACTGCACCCTCAACTCATGAAAATAAGTCATTCCAGTTTCTCCTTCAAAACACAGCAGTCAGCTATGTCTATCCATACAAATATACTATGTTCCACCCAGATTCCTACTGCCATTCTTTGTTTCAGATTAACCAAACTTTGCAGGTTTAAAATTGTTTAACTTGTACAATATGACAAAGATAACAGGAAGTACAAACACCACACTAGAGTCAAAGGATTTTCATAAGCAAATTGATCAATAACCTATTGTTGTCCTGCTGGTAGTAACCTTAAGTAGACTGTCACGGACTGTATTGTTTCCACAGTTTTGCTGCCACCTGAGGTTGGTTCAAAGTACCATAAGCACAACTTTTAACAATGATCACGGACACTTCTCTACTTTCTTCAGATATTGTCTCAGTAGAGAGCCATGTTCCCTCAATTTTTCCATCACTGTGTGGAATAATTTTTAATGCACACCAAGGCATGGGTGGCTGTGCACTACCAGTAGACACACATGCTGCCAGCTGGGGGTGCTCTGGTAATCAACTCTCTCCTGGGTGGCCATCCAAGCACCCAAACAGGGAACACACAGATAGAATGCTATCATTAAGTGTTCTCTCTTCACAGAAAGAAGAGTTTAAATACAAGGAACTAAGTTACCACGCAACCAATCCACTGCCTGCACATCGAATCATTGACATCACAGATCTCCCATGAGCCCAAAGCTAAGATGGCCCAGCTGATGAATTTCAAAGTGACAGCTGAGCCATGTCAGGCCTTATTACCCCCTGCCAAGATGGCTGCCCAGGCAAATCATTTCTCACCTGCCTACTTGCAAAATAGCTTCTTGCTGTTGTCTCATGTCACTATACCAAGTGTCCTTCAACTGTGGATCTTTGCCTATTGCTCATCAAGAAAACAGACTGAAAAAAGCCATAGGGATGAGGTCAGCATGGTGACACCACATACTGGGAGTGCTCTGCCAATGAAGTTTCCCCAGCATCTACTTTCCTTTGTGAGGGGGGTGGGAGCAGCTACACAAGGCAGAGAGGAAGGTGGGAGGCTGCAAGTATCAGAAACCATATATATATGCAAACAATTTGACATGCTATTCTCTTTTAAAATTAGTTGCCTATAGTTGTGAGCATTCTATTTTCTCCTATGTTGCAAATATTTGTTTTCAAAATTCCTACTGTGGGTTTTCTAGGAGGATCTGACATTTACCAGAATAGTAAAATATTTCACTTTAAGTGTGTAAAAGCTTTTCATTGATTGCTAATGCTTTATTTGTTTTGACATGCTTGTTACAATGGGCTCATGTTTGCATATAAAACAGTCTGCAAAGTTGTAACCATGTCAGTTGCAGGTTGTGAGAGAGGCAAGGCAGGAAAGGCTACATATTTTATTGGACTGATTTTTATTGGACGAGACAAGCAGTAAACTTATACAGGGATCTTCTTGTCTGGGATTACAAAGAGTACTCAGACCATATCTACATTACAAATTTAGGTTGATTCATATTTGGCGTGCAGCCACCAGTTAGTATTTCACCTGTGCACATACATACTTGGTTCCTGGGGTCAGCAGTGCATGTGTCAGAGTGTAGTGCATTACAGATCGGTATCCCACTGTTCAACTCACACCAAGACAGTTCATGGTCTTATGGAAAGTTTGGCTATACATGATAGGGCTGAAAAGCATCAGGGAGGTGACTAGAAGCATTGTAGAGGAGGGTGAGGGATCAATTTCCCAGTTTGTAGTCATCTCCCATAATTTGGGTCTCCCCCTACAGAATCCCACAAACCTGCACAGCCTTGCTGTCCACCAATGATAGAGCTGCATTATTTTCACAAGTGTTGCAAGCATAGGAACACAGTCCTGAAGTATCTGCAGATCTATCAGAACCACTGAATGGGTAGGGAGCACGAGATTACTTGGATGACAGATTGCTGTGGGACATAAATGCATTTAAGGTAGTTGGGGTCATTCTCACCGTAGCTGCAGAGTTTCTGGCTCTAAGAAACAAGCACTGACTGGTGGGATCACATTGTGACACAGATTTGGGTTGATGAGCAGTAACTACAGAACTTTCTGCTGCACAAGGGCACATTCCTGGATTGTGTACTGTAATCACCTGAGCACTCCTTCACAGGAGCATGAAAATGAGAGCTACACAGACAGTAGAGGAGCAAGTGGCACTCTCACCTGGGAAACCTGCAATGCCAGCTTCCTTTCAATCAGGAAATCCACCTGAAGAGCCACTGTCGTGCATGTGAGGGGGGCCATTAATCATCTCCTGCTACACCAGACTGCCAGGACATGGTGGACAGATTTGCAGCACTAGGGTTCCTGAATTACAGTGAAGCAACGGACCTACCACACTTACCCCTATTTTGGTCCTAGACCATGTTGCCACAGAGTAACCACAGAAAGGACTATTTTTCTGTGGTTATACAAGCATTGGTGACAGTGTGAGCTGTTCAGGAATGTGCACGACACTGTTCAGAATGTTATAAGCTGGGACTCTTTCCCAACAAGCAGATTACCACTGAGAATTCTGAAATGCCCATAGTGATCCTTGAGGGCCACTCTTGCTCAGGAAGCTGCACCTCTTCATTGACAGCATCAAGGGAATTATTCAGCTGTCTGCTCCACAGCTGCAGAATGTGCTTTTGGTTAGGGCCGTAGATAATACCAGTAACCCTTCAAGAAACCCAGACCTCAATGGGGCAGGCGGGAGGAAAAACACAAAAAACACATTCCCATGGTTACAGCTGCCTGCTGCATCCTACACAAAGGAAGTGCAATGAATATAGAAGAGAGTTTCCACTGGGGTGGATGGCAGAGATGGAGCAGCTGTCTATTGCATTTGAACAGCCAGGCACAAGGGCTATTAAAAGAGCTCAACATGAACCTATTCAGCTGCCAGTACCTTTGAAAGAGCAGTAAAGATGGAGCTTCACGTTGTTGGAGTGTGCTCTACCTGACCCAGTTCTCTTGTGGCTGGGTAGGAACTATGAAGTGATGGCTGTATATATATTATATATATATATATATATAGGAATTTAAAAATCACTGTCTAGTGATTAAAGTTAGTGATCAATCAATTTTAAAATCACACTGTTAAATGCTATTAGAATACCATTAATATATTTTTGGTATTTTCTATCTTTTCAGATATAAAGGACAGGGATAGGAGCTCTGGGATTCAGCCTCCCTTGAGGTGTGGGACTCCAGGCTTTCGCCCTGCTTGAAGTTCTGGTCTTTCACAAGGCACAAGAGTCTTATTAGGCTCCAGCCCTTCGCCTGGCCCACAGATGTGCAATTAACATATTGTCTTGCTTTCTACTAATCACAGACAATAACCATTATTTATTGATGGCCCTCATAAGAAACCAATATTGCCAATGCACCTATTAATGTTTGTGAACCTATGAGTTGTGCAACACTGTGCAGTAACAAAAGATTGGTTGGTTCCAGAGGCAAGCATTCAACTGCTTATGTTATGAACTAAGAGGTTAATTCTGTTCAATAATAATAGGATGTTCTTTAGCAAAGTCAGTGCAACAAAGCACGCACAGCTTTTAAAACATAATTGTTTTAAAAGTAAGAGCAATGAACTTGGTGGAAAGAGCATTCATCTCTATTTCAGCTTCCCATATTCCAACTGGAGTTTTTACAGGCCTCTATGCAAAGCTGAGGTTTTCCTTAATGTCCCAGTTTGGAGTTGTAAGGGCAGTTCTATAACCCAGAAGCCATGGGGAAGGTTGAGAAAGGCATAGGGTGGTCCAGATACAGAGTTCTTAAGGGGCTGCAGAAGTAGACAAGTCCAGGCCTGTCATATCTGTAGGTCCACCAAAGTCTGCAGTGTGTGTTTGCTGCCTAAGCAGCCCCATTACATTCTTGGGAATCTCCTTTTTTTTCCCCTCTGTTAGGATTTTCCTCTTTACTCGTTCACCCTCTAGATTGGGTGCTCATTGTCCATTACAGCACTGCCTTGGAGGATCACGTCATCCCAAATCCTGTTTCTCCTTCTGTGGCTCAGGTGTTCTGTGGGTGTGACAGCAGAGGGAGACACACCCTGAGGCCATTGTGGCAGCATCTTAACAGGTGCCAATTACCTCTCCAGCTGTGTGAAGAGGATTGCTTGACCTCAGCCTCTGCCCCAAGCCTCACCGTCCACTCCATCTCTTTCACAAAGCACTCCTCCTCCCCGCTCCCCCACACCTCTTCCTACTCCATCCCTACCCCTCCCTTCCAGCACCTTGTGCTTGCCGTGAAACCACTGTTCATGGTGGATGGCAGATGCTGGGAGGGAAGCGGGTAGCTGACCAGCAGGGCTGATGGTGAGCAAAAGGTGCTGTGTGGAATGAGAAGATGGGGGCACTTGGCTACTGAGCACTTGCTATTTTTTCCTTCATGGGACTGACCATAAAACAGTACCTATGTCATTGTCAGCATATGCACTACAGGAGGTGAAACTGAAGATGTTGACCTCACTGACCAAAAGTCTGAATGAGCTCTTTACTGACATCTAATGATGAGCTGAGGGGAAAAGACTTCAGAAACTGACTACTCACACACATCCTTAAACTGCCTGGATCCACAGCAGATGGTTTTTTTTTTTTGTTTTTTTTTTTAAATCAAAGTGGCTCCCATCAGCTCTTCATAGAGGTGGCAGATTTGAGGCTCAGCAGTCAGCACCAAATTGACTGGTCATCTCTATGGCCTCTTGGCTGCTGTAGTTCCTTGGTTTTCATGTGGCACTCCTGCTGTGCCCTGTTGTTCCCTTTATCCTGTATTCCCTGAGCAACCTGGCTATAGGACTTGGACATTTCTACAGCTGACACTTCTTCTCTCCATAAGCCAGGGAGCACAATGCGTTGTCTATTCCTGGCAAAACATGCCACAAACACTCCTGACATGCCTCAGCTGAGCAGTTGCACACAACAATTAAGAGCTTGCAGGAGTACTCCCAAAGCCAGGCAATCAGGAAAGGGAAATTCAAAAATTCATGGAGCTTAGAAGGGAAAGAGGGAGCTTCCAGACTTCAATCCTTGGGCAAGGGAATTCACAATGGTAACTAAAGCAACCACCATAGAGCATTGCTGGACAGTTGTGGTCAACATAAGGAATACATTGTCTATACCATATTGGCCTAAGTACACCAGCCATGACTCTATACCGCTTATGTAAATGTTATGTCAGTATAATGTGAAGCTCACAGGGGTACAAAACCAAATTTAACTGTCGACTCATGCACAGCTTAGGTGATGTACACAACCTTGCTTTGACCTTGGAAGTGATGATTCAAGGTGAACTTGTTATGCTAAACAATCTGTTTTACCCTGTATTTAGCTGTAACACTGGGTGCCTTCCCCAGTCTTAATCCCGAAGAGCTCTATATAAGCTCAAAACTGGTCTCTTCCAGCAACAATTGATCCAATAGAAGATATTATCTCACATACTTGGCAACTCTCTGTAAATCATGTCATACATACACTTGCATATTATAGCACATATTATAGCATATTATATTACAGGTCAGAAGGATGTGATTGTTATGCCTGGTATTGCCTTCAACTTCATACCGTTCTACATGCCCATTTTTAGAAATATATTTAATTACATGCCCAAGTTTTTAAAAAAAAAAAAAAAACAAAACAAAAAAAAAAAACTGGTACTGGTTGAACCTCTCTAATCCAGAACTTTTGCCTGACATCCATAATCAGGCATGATTTTAGTTAACCAAATAACCATTATCATGGGTGTAGCCTTGTTTCCACATTGTTCCACAAAGTTTGTTTACAGCCACCAGCCCTGGCTCTCAGCATTCTGTGCTCTTGTTTACCCATAATTTACCCTTAAATGTCTCCTAAGATCCCAGTAGGCAATGGAATTGTTGGTAGCGTGCTAGACAATATTGACCTCCCTCCCATGGAATGGCAAATTCTCTTGTCTGGCATTGGTCAGGTCCCAAGGTTGTCAGACAAGAGAGGTTTGACCTGTAGTGTTTGTGAGATCAGTATTGGGCACAGATACATAATGATTCTATTCCTGTTATTTAGCAGCTATATTAATTATCCAAAATGCCTTTATATTTAAATTATATGCAAAGAATTTTTAAAAAGCCCTCCAAACTCCCCCCAAAACCCTTTCATTTTGTTTCCTAAGCACATAAGGAGTCAATTCACATTATATCATATTAATGCATACGGAATAAAAGTATAAGGATAATTTGTTACACACACACACACACACACTTAATAAATGGATTTCTTCTCCAGTATCAACTTCTACTGTGAGTTCCTTTAAACATTATAGGCTATGATCTTGAAATATACATTACTATAACAATATTGTTCAAGTGAAGCAGCATATACTTAAGAGTTTGTAGGACCAGGTAATTAATTAAAACAGGATTTTTGTTAATTAAAGAAAAAATAAAGTTACCTGGGAACTAGAAAAACCAAATACGCAGTGTTTGCAGTATGTATATAGTAACATTAAGGTTTAGGGATTCTTTGTTAGAGGTATCACTGGTTGCGAAACCAGCTTGTAAAATAAGACCTTTATGCTGAAAATAAAATAGAAACCAAAACTCAAGGGCCTAACTTTACAAAATTGTGCATGTACACACACACTCTAAGGAGTTTACCGTTAGGAGAAATTTCAACTAAGATCACATAGTGTCTGGAGCCAAAACCACTCACCACTAGGCATCCACTCACATCCAGGCTGGCACAGCACTTGTCTCTTTGAATGGTCACTCTTCTTCCAGTGACTTTGCACTCCAACTGAGTCACTCTCTTAAGTCCACTCCTTCTGGGTTCACAAATATCCAGCTGAAGCCCCCAAAAGTACATAAAAAATAAATCCTTTGACTTCCTCTGGAACTCTTCCTTAGCCAGTCTTCAGCTCAGCCCACACACTCTTTGTCAGGAGCAAATTACGCTTGAGGTTGGCTTGTTCCACTATTTTGTCTGGGTTCTAGCCTAGGGCCCTTTACCAAACAGCTAGCTTTGTTCCATTACTAAGACTACAGTTTTCCCTAGGACACTTATTACCAAACCTCTTAAGCATTCCCCTGTATCTCTCCTTAACAAGGACCTTTACAGAATTTCTCCTGATCTCTCCCCTATTTGGTCAGGATCTTTTCCTAATCTTCCTACCTAAAGAACTTTTCTTTTCCTGTTCACTTCTCTCACCAACAGCTCTTTTGTCCAGCTAAGCTTTATCACTAGTTCTCATTGACACAACACTATCACGCCCATTTTCTGCTGTTTGTGGAGCATATACTTGATTTGCTGCAGGTGGAATCATTCTGTAGTCAGGTTGACTGACTGACTCTCAGGCTCTCCAGCCCACAGGGCTTGCCACTCAGGTTACAGTTCCTTCAGTGAATGTTTGGGGAGTAAGGTGTATAGACAAGTGGTGATGTGAAAAAGTACTGAGCTGCTGAAGAGACGAAAAATAAAGATGAAGAAAAGCAGTCATGAATGGAACAGGTCATGATACTAGCCCAGAAAATTAGATAGGAGGAAGTGTTATAATAAAACCATTTTTACAAGTGGTTGCTTAGCTAGCAAAAATTACTGTCCTATTCAAGCCATAAATTAACATAACATCCATATGCACTGTTAACAAGGTAAATGATCATATGCTGATGACAATAAAAATAATAAAAATATAGTTAAAATAAATATATCTTAAGGGTGAAATTACACGTAGACTAGAGTGTAAGTAATATAGCATCATTCAAAGGCAGATAAGCTATAATGAGGCTATATGCAGTCAAATTATACCCACAGACAGGGAATTCTTTTAAACGCTCAAAACATGTCTGATAATTATGAAAATGTTTAGGATGGTGCATGTGTAAATTATGTCACTGAATCCAGGTTCCTTTGGCCAGTCAGTACACAATTTCATATGAAGAAGTAAGTGTTGGGCTACCCCATTCCTATCACTGTCTTAGGGAGGGGATGGTGAGGTGGACTGTCCACAGAGAAACACTGGCCTCTGCCCCCTCTCTCCATAGGTGGTGAGTGATATGGGCCTGTGGTGCATAAGTTCCACCAATAACCAAGAACACGAGTGCAGGTTCAGCAATGTTTGGGTTTATATTTTCAGGGCCATTATATTCATAGGATGGACTGTGGGCAATTGCCCTAGACTCTGCTCTTTGGGGGCCAGACGCTTCAGGTGAATATTGAATCCAGGGAATCCTGGGAGACTACCAGAGACCTTGGCAGGGGTGACTAGTGGGGGAGTAAACAAGGAGTTATATACCCACTGGTGTCTGTCCCCCAACACTCTGTCATTGCCACTTCCAGTGAGTGTGGGAGTGGTCCCACCCCTCCCCTGGAGCAGCACGGCCCTAGTGCAGTGCAAGCTTCTGAGTTCATGCTGCTCTTGGGATGCACTACTCTATGGGAGGGGTGGGAGAGCCCCTGCATTCACCTGAAGAAAAGACAGGAAGGGATGAAGCCAGAACAGGCAAGAGGTTGGTATGGATGGGGCAAAAGAGGGCAGGGGCACGAGTGGTACCTACCACCAACCCTCCCTCATGAGTCACCCCTGGGGCCTAACGCTGACAACAAGCAACTTAGCCCCAGCCATCTGCACTCCACTCCATTCTGCCCAGCTGGCTCCTGGCATCACTCATGGGAGCAGGCAGAAGCTTGAAAGAGGCGGCTAGAGGACTTAGGAGAAAGGGATGCAATAGAGATGGGAAGAGGCAGAACAGAGGCAGGGAGAAGAGAGCAGGGATAGGATAGCAGTTTGGGGAACAGGTGGACTGGGGTGTGAGCAGGGCAAGCAGGAGCCACGTTTTTTACTGTTGCTAGCACCAGGCCCTGCGCTAGCCCCCTAGGACCCTGAACTCCACCCCCTAGTGTAAGACCATCTAAAGTCTGGGGATTGGGGTCAGTACCCTGCTGACGGGATGGCTCGGCTTGTTCTCGTTCTGTGCACTACCAAAAATATACACACCTGGCACCTATGCGCCGCCCCCAGCTATATGACCCCCTAATGCTTGTCCCTTCTGTGCCAGCTTGTATCTCTTGCACCCCTCCCTAACCTGGAGCTTTCGCTCCCTTCTCATCTCCCAGCTTGTTCCGCGCACAGCACAACCTGCCCTCTGCACCAGCCCACCACCCACTTAATTGGCTCCTCTTCTGCCCCGCCCCTTTAACCTCCCCGCCTTTTTTTGGCTCCGGGCAGCGCCTTCATCAGCCTTATTGCGCATGTGCGTTACTGTGGCGCATGCTCAGTGACCGCCCCGGGACAAGTTCTGCCCGGAAGTAGGAGGTTGGGACACGACAGCGGTGCGCGGAGGGACGGCGATGGTTTACATTTCGAACGGTGAGGCGCCGGGGCGGGGGAGGCTGAGGAGTTGGGGGCTGGGGGTGGGGTTCCTGGTGCAGGGTGTGTCATTCTCCGTCGGGGGGGGGGGGGGTGATCGCTCCTGGGGAGAGGGACCCGCCCCAGCCTTGCTCCTCCTTCTTGCCTGGTAGCGAGGAAAGGGTCCGTAGAGCTCTGCTGCCAGGCCCTGGGCTCTGCCTGGCTCGCACTCCAGGGGCCCCGCATAGGTGTAGGTGTCAATGACCCACAGTGGGATTTAGCTGAAGGCTAACAGCAGCACAGGTCACTGCAGGCCTCCTGTCTGAAAATCCCCATGTCGGGAAGCGATGGGCTGCGAAACTAAGCCAGACCCCAATCTTTGTCAGCTTAGAAAAGAGGAGACTGAGGGGGATGTGAGAGAGATCTGTACAAGCGTGACTGGTGTGGAAAAAAATAAAGAAAGAAAAGTTATTTACTTGTTCCCATACCAAATGAACAAGGGTTCACCAAAATTAATGGGTAGAAGGGTTTCAAGCTAGCATAAGGATGTTTTTCTTCACATGGCATATGCTAGGCCTGTGGAACTCCTTGCTAGAGGATGTTGTGATGGTCAGGACTTAAACAGAATTCAAAAAAGAGCGAGATATATTCATGGAGGTTAGGTCCATCAATGTCTGTTTTGTTAGAGGCTAGAAAGGGATGACAGGAGAGGGATCACTTGATGATTTCCTAACAGCAACGAAGGGTCCTGTGGCACCTTATAGACTAACAGAGAAGTTTTGAGCATGAGCTTTCGTGAGCACAGACTCACTTTATCAGATGCTTTCCAAGACCAGCATCTGATGAAGTGAATCTGTGCTCACGAAAGCTCATGCTCAAAACTTCTCTGTTAGTCTATAAGATGCCACAGGACCCTTCGTTGCTGTTACAGAGCCAGACTAACACGGCTACCCCTCCGATACTTGATGATTTCCTGTTCACTTCCTCTGGGACATCTGGCATTGGCCACTGATGGAAGACGGGATACTGCACTAGCTGGACCTTTTGTTTGACCCAGCGTGGCTGTTCTTAAGTTTCCTCTTTGTTTACACAGAAGTGTACCAGTATCGCCTGTAGATGGAACATCATCTCTTATTTACTGTGTCATTAATAAAATAAGCATACAAAATTATGAAGTAGAAGCAATAGACTAGCCTCTGGTTTATCTGATCCTCAAAACTTTTGTGGTTTTTGACACTACTGTTCTGCATTTCCTATCCTGAGCCATGTTAAGTTGAGAGACATCCAAATCTGTCATCTCTAGACTCTTGAAAATAGTAAGCAGTCATTTTACTAATTTCATACAGCAAAATCTCCAGCAAAGACTGGAAGATTTGCAACTTAGTCCTCAACCCTTCATTTCTAACTGACTGTTAGCCTTTATTGTCTTGAATGCTTAATATTTAATAAACCTCTGTTAGACCTTATGAGCCTATCAGGTAATAGATTTAGTATTCTCCCTTGTGTAGTACACTTGTAGCCAGTATTCATTAGCCAAAACTAAAGACTGGCATAGACCAAAACTCCAGGAGTGACATTCTGTCTCAACTGATGTTCATATAAGTGTTACTGTTTAGGTTAGTGGGGCTGGACTTGCATGTGAGACCTAAACTTCCCCAGTCTAGAAGTTAAAAACTGCAAATAAGTGCAAACTACACAACTTATCTCTAATTCAGACCAAGAAAATAATATAGGTTTGACCTCTGTGGTCGAGACTTTTGTGGTCTGACATCCCTATGGATGCTCTGTGGGCTGGTGCACTTCTGAGAAAATCCTGATCCCTTGCTTAAGAATTCTTCCCCTGTCCTCCCAGTTTCGGATGTGCTGCAAACTTGAGGAGGGTGGACTGGGGGACACTGTGGGGAAGAGGCAGGCTGGCTGCAGAGCCCTATGGCCAGGGTCCAGGACCATAGTGCTGCAACTGGTGGTGGGGGCCAGCAGTGTATTCCAGCTGCCACAGGGCTGGACTCCTGGGGTTCTGCCACTTCTCCTGAGTGCTCGCTTCCTTGCTCAGTCAATACTATCTCTTCTGCTGCTGCTGCTGCTGCTGCTGCTGGTGGCATTGCCTGAGTGGACACTGGGGAGGGCGTAGGTTGCGGGAGGAGGGGAGAAGCAGGATGACTGCAGAGTCCCATGGTTGGGCACCCACAGTGCAGTCCTGCAGCCAGTGGCAGGGTCCAGTAGTGTAGCCCAGCTGCTGTGGACCATAAACACACTTACAGGGACTGTGTACCTAGCTTCTGGCCATAGGGCTCCACAGCCACCTTGACTCTCTCCCTGAACATCCCCTTCCCTTCCTGGTACTTGCATGGTCAAGGCTAGCCCCAGCTGCTGCCACTGAATTGGAGCCTGGCAGCCAGTGGCAGAAGAGGGGCTGACATTGACTTCCCCAATGTGGAAAATTTCCTGGTTCAGGACCGATCAGTTCCTAAAGGTACCAAACCAGGGAGGTACAGCCTGTAGAAATTTCTGTAAATGTATTTTGATAGTGGTTTTGTAAATCAAAGTATTGCCACCTATGGAACACAACATAATTGTTCATTGTTAATTTACCTTGTATGCAATGCAATTTTGAGAGTATCATTTCACTTTGTGTAAATGAATTAGCTTCTGCAGTTTTATTTCTACAACAGTGTAATGTAACTACAGGAAAAGAAACTTGCCAGTGGCCATATTTGTAAAATGTAGTTTTTCCCTGATGTTTGCTGGTTTTATTTTTACATATGATTAGTAGCTGATACATATTTTCCATAAATACAATAAAACTTACTTATATCACTGATTGGCATTTTAATGTATTTACTCTGTCATATGTTGTAGGACAAGTGTTGGATACCCAAAGTCGGGCTCCGTGGAGTTTGTCATTTATAACAGATTTCTTCTGGGGAATAGCAGATTTTGTGGTTTTATTGTAAGTATTCATGCAATGTTTAAATATTGTCAAGCTATGAAACATATCAGCTCTTCATTTGCCATGGAGAAACAAACACACAAAGAAATACATATTCTGAAAAGCAATATTGTAGTGCTATTCCTTTGTGGTGCATGTCCCCAGTAGTACTGTGAGCTCACTTTAGGTCTGTCTTCTGTTTCATTTAGTGCAGAAGATTAGATAGCTTTAAAAATATTCTGTCTAAAGCTGAAAAACTGTGCAGGGGAAAGCTAATACTGTGTTACAGCTGAAAGTAAATATACTGTAGCTGATGTCAGGTAAATGGTGATCATTTTAGATGTGATTATTTCCTTTAAATTAGTGGCCCATTGGAGTTCCACTTTCAGCCCTCATACCTCTGTATGCCTCATACTGCTACACACCTCTTGTTCACTGGGGTCCTGGAGTCTGGCACTTTTCTCCCCCACCCTCAACACTTTCTCTGATTAGAACACCACCCATGATACTTGCCCTTGCTTCCAGAGATTGAATGCTTTGAATCAGCAGTTCAAGCTCTGGGAGGGCAGGGACTGAACATGAATCAGCACTCCATATCCCTGCTGCTGCCAAAAACACTGTGAAGAAGAGGGGAAATAGGAAGTGTGGGGCTCCAGTTCCTTCCGTGTGAGAGGCAGGTTGCTCATGCAGCCCACTGAGAGAGAGGGCCACTCCTGCAATCTGTTAACAATCTTGATTGTTCATGGCTGCTTTAAGTAGTTAAAGGGTGTATATTTTGGATTTTGGTGGACTTTGTTTCTAGTACTCAGTCAAATAAGACTATCAAACCCTGGGGCACCAATGGACTTCTAGGTGGCATGAAAATAACTGCTAAATTGTAATCACACTTTACCCAGGTGTAAATCTCAAGTTTTAGATGAACAAGAAGTTCTGTGGCACTTTATAGACCAACATATTTTGAGCATAAGCTTTCATGGGTAAAGCCCTGCTTCAACGGACGCATCTGATGAAGCATGTCTTTGCTCACAAAAGTTTATGCTCCAAAAATATCTGTCTGTAAGGTACCACAGGACTCCTTCTCAAAGTTTATAGACTAAGACAGCTACCTCTCTGATACTTGTCAAGTTTACATGCTGTCTCCACTTCAAGTAAATTAGACTTAATGAAACTTCTGCAGACTTCACTTACACTTTTCACTGTTTAAATTCCAGGTTTAACTTCTATGCACATCTTACAGGTAGATCAGTTAGACTGCATGCAAGTATATAAAGAACATGTGTAATGCTCAGTAGCCACCTCAGGTTTATTTCAGTCTTAAATCAATTTGGAATTTAGACTCTCTTCAGTCTCAATCAGTCATTAGAATTTCTGATGTCCTGTTATTCAGAAGTAAGTAATTTGAAAAATATTATCCAAGTTTCATGGGGTAGTCATTAGTCTGTTTCAGCAAAAATTATGAAGTCCTGTGACACCTTTAAAGACTAACAGATTTGGGTATAAAGTTTTGTGGGTTCCATGTTATGCCCAAATAAGTGTCAGTATTATCCAAGCATCTCTTCTGTTGCTAACATACTGATGCTTCTATTATTGAAGACCAGCTAATACATGTGTCCAGTGTTTTGCCATATATTCCAGCCTTGCTTGAAAGCTGTTAATTTCTAGCATTCAAATCCTGTCTCCTGTATTTTTAGCTTCCAGAGCATTGTTCAGCCAGATTTGAGAAGGAGAGGCTGTACATCTTCCTCAAACTCAAGATATGATGATGGAAGAGGGTATTGCTTTTCTTCAACTTCATATATTTAGTTGTTTTTTTTAAATGTGGAGAGTATGTTGCATCAAACTGATTTGTCATGTTAAGTTTAGTTTACTATAACTAAAAAACAAATTGAGAAGTCATACCAAGAAATTAAGATATTTTAATTTCCATAATGAGGTTCTCATTCTTCTTGCATAGCCTAAAATGCAAGAATTCAAATCCTAATTCATATTTAACAGCATTTTCCAAATGTATGTCATGGAAGGTGTATTACATTTTTCTTGTTGTTTTTATTTGGCTGAAATGTCTCACTATATCTGATGGGTCAGGTGTTTAGCCTATACATAAACAAACACTCCATTCTACATTGTAGTGAGAGGTTAGGTGCCCTTAAATACTAGGATACATCTTGCACACACACTCTACTTCCTTTTTTTTTTTGCATACCATGGAGACTCTGGATCGATAAGCAGCCATCACAGGATGGGAGTCAGGATATCTTCTGGATGGTCTTAGCCTGCTATGCATCTCCTGGTATCTGCCAGTTTGAGAGCAACTTTGCTTCTGAGGGGAAGGGGCAATTTGGAGCAGTCCTCCAAAGGGACTTGTTGTAAATATTTTTTTTCCTGACAACTGTTTCCTCTAGCAGCTTTTCACACACAAGTGGTCAATTCAACTTTGTTTTTAGCAGTCAAACACCTGCAGTACAAAAGAAGGGCAAGGTGGTGTTATGGGAAGCTTAGGAACAGCTCATTTGAGCCAGATAAAGACCATTGCTGCAATTGTATAGTGATGGACAGCATTCACTGATGTTTTCCCCACTCTTTCTAATAGGCCTCCAGGATTTCCTCGCCGTCGAATGGGTCGAATAAATCATGGTGGTGGAGGTCCCAGTCCACCACCCATGGCTGGAGGAGGATGAGGAAGGTAACTTAGTTTGTTATATCACACTTCAGTGCAAGTCTTTAAGAACTAAAATTAGTTATGATTTGTAATGCTAGAACAGTAATGGGTAACTTTATCCTGGTCTTTAAAATAATTCTTAAAAATGAGAAGTCAAGGGAATCAGAAATATATAGAGTATATTTATTGCCTTTTTACTACATTCCTGGTTGAGAAATGGTGAATTTCCACAAGAATGAATGCCTTAAACAGATCTTTGATATACATTTCTCAAGGCAACATTTTAAACAAAGTCATTGCTGGGGTGTGATTGGAATTGTAAAACAGAGCTTTCCCCAGGGAATCATAGAACTGGAAGGGACATCAGGTAGTAATCAAGTCCAGTTCCTTGCCCTCACAGCAGGATGTACCATCTACATGATCCCTGACATTTATTTAATCCTGCTACTTGAAAGGTGTTACAGTAAACTTACTGTCATTCAGTCATCCAGAATTCTCAAATAATTGGCATTTTAACCATAAGACAAGTCAAAGAAGGGGGTCTCCCTTTGTGCATGCATTCAACACCTCATGGTGAAAACCAAAGGAGCTAGCTTCCAGCCACTTGCTACAAATGCCATATCTCCAGTGCTGGACTGAATCACTGAAGCTGGTGGTTTGGCTTTTGCCTGTGGTAATCACAGCTCAGCTTCCCCCATCCAGCAGCTGGGCAGGCTCCCTCTGTGTCCCAGCCAGGATATGAGTCGGAGTTGGTCACTCACCAGGTGAAGCACGCAGAGGAAGTTGAATATGCAGGGCCTACTGTAGCAGCACATGGCAGTGGCTGGTGGTGCCCAAGCCCCCAGGCACTCTCTCTGCTTCTCTCTTGCTTGCCTGCCTTTTATGCTAAGACAGCCTCAGCCAGGCAGTGCGGCGCTCCCTGCATCCGGACCCAGCTATGCCTACACTTGAATACCTCTCTATCATCTGAATATTCGAACAGCCAGCAGCCTCCTGGTCTCAGAGCTGTTGGATCTGAAGGTATTTACTGTATTGTAAAATGCATTTGAGGCCTGGACAAGGCTTGAACTCAACCCCTGGTGCATTTTTGGTTCCTCATTTTTGTTCCATTCAGATCAGCAAGGAAGTGAAGCTTCATCATCTTATATGAGAAATTATATTCACTTTATCTGGTATCCATTTGAACAAATATCCACATTATGGCTGTAACAGTTAGCACTGAATGCAAACTCTACAGGCTCTCTCAGCCAAAGGGTAGAAAATTTATTGGGTAATAGAGCTTTCCTCTCCCCTGTAGAGGTTGGCTGCCCATATCAGGGCTGAAGCACATTGGTGGGGTACTGAGGGAAGCTTCCAGTCCTACTGCCTGTGCAGTAGCTATTCTGCCAAACTTCAGGCTTTGTGGTTTTCAGAAGCCATTTGTTAACTTAACTAGAAGCGGATTAAATTGCATGGTCCACAGTGTCAGTGACGTCTTTTTTAAAAAAAAAAAACAAACAAAAAAACACCACCACAGTTCCCTAATAAGAACAAAACCCCTGCCTGGTCTCTCTACCCTATAATTTTTATTACAATTACATTATCATAAGTTTGTTCAACATAATTTTAACAAAAACAGCTAGAAAAAAGTACTTAAAGCTTACTAAAATTTTCCAAGCCACTTACAGTTGTAGGATCCTGTAGCTAAAAATGGCATCTTTATTTGGTATGACCTTTACAGATATTTGGAAATCAGGTGAATCCCACTATTACATGTCTGATTTAACCCTGTATTTACACATATATATTGTTATTAAGACATTTGGACAATGAAACTTATTCAGAAATAAAAGTTGGATTTTATGTAACTGGTTCTGCTTTTATTTGGTGACAACTGTTGAAAGTCTTCTGTTTAACAAATCCTGTATGTGGTTAAGAGAAGTGTCTTCCATTTATCACAAACAACTTTGCTTTCTTTAGTTAAGCTAAATTTTTTGATTGACTTTACTGTGCCAATTTGTTGAATTTATTAGTGACCAGTTTTGTTATTAACATCTCAGTTTTTCTTAGTGATAAGATAGAAATATATGAACCAAACATCCCTGAATTTTTTTTGGTTTAAACACCAAATATGGCAAACAATTCTGGTTCTGAAAACAGTAAGTGTCTTACAACTGCATTTCCTTTTTTTTAAAGACCCTTTAGTACATTAAAGTGTCTTCAGTCTTTCCTTTGGCAAATATATTGTTTGGATTTTTTTTGTTTTAAGCTAGAGAAGTGAACAATAGTTCTCCCGTAGCACATCAAGCATCATGAACTATACTGGCACATACAGTTTGCTCAGATGTGGACAACTTGACCATTTTTCGGTATACCTCAAATGCTAATTTTTCAGAAGATCTTACAGCATTAGCCATTAGATTTATGAATTAATTGGCTGTTAGAGCTATGAATTGCTATTTTGTTTAAATTCTTTTTGTAGTATAAATGCAAAATACAATAACTTATTTTACGGTTTATTTATAGGTAAATGCCTGCTCCTTAAGGCAGGCAACAGGACTTACACATTTGCAAGACTGAAGGGAAGAAGCACTAGAGGGTGGACCAAAGGACTTTGAATGTTGCAAATGTGTATGCCTAACAGAAACTGCTCTGCAATTAAGCAGATAATGAAGTTGTGCTGGGAATTCCTTCTTCCAGGATCCAGTGTAACTGAAGTGCAGTGTTATTAAATGCACATGTTTTAGTGTCTGTCTAAGCCTTTTTGTATAGTTCGAATATTTTATTGTAGTGGCAAAGAAAGAAGTAAATATACTTTGCTTTGCAAATGATTGTTTTTCATCCTTGGTTAATAAACATTAAAAATTAGTAATTCAGTTAAGCTTTTTCATAACCAAAGCAAATTAATGCGGGCAACACTTTTTAGCATTTGGCATAGAGGACAGCACAAGGGGCAAGTTTTCCAGGCACATTTCCTATCAAATACTGGGGCTGGCAACAGAGGGGCTTTCCACCAGCAGGGGCACGTTCTCACAGCCTCTTTACTGCTGGCCCCCTCCTCTGCTGAGAACGAACTCTCCTGTAGCTAGGCTAATGAGCCACAGGACCATGCTAATGAGCAGCCATTTGCAATTTTGAAGCTGCTCATTAGCATGGAGCTGCTGGGAGAGCTGCTCCATGTAGATCCAGCCTAAGAGTCTAAACCAGCTAATTATAAACAGAACAGACACCTTTTGTTATAAATTGATTGTTTATTTGGTTATGCTGTCCTATAGCAAAACCAACTGTTCCTGAAGTTCAGAACTAAGGTTGGAGGCATTTGAAGCAAAATTGCTGTGTCTTGAACTTTTTTTTTTTTTTTTAAAAGCACTCTGGCAACAAGACCTCTTTCTCAACCTATCTTTAAGGGGGGGAAAAAAAGGTAGCTTCCTTCCCACAGTGGGAAGGCCAGTGGAGACATGCATCACATGCAGGTATTTAAGGTTGGTGATATTACATAATATACAGACTAACCATGTTTTGATGGGGGAAAATGGGCATATTGCAAAATATGAATGTGCAGATTCTAAAAAAAGGCAGCATTCTATATCAGCTTGAGTTCTCATGAAATTGCATGGATCTAGAAATAGTACAGAGCATTGTCAAGGGATTAGATTTTTCAGCAAATGCTCCTAAGGTGAAGGAGTGATATAGTTGTCCAATTTCTTAGACCCATATAATTTTACAACTCATCTTCTTGCCCCTGCTGAGGTGTTCTGTTCTTCAATCTAAAGTAGCCTTTTCCTAGCCTGCTGACAGAGGTAAACACTGCCAAGCTATAAGAGGGTGGTGAATGGGGATGGGGGGGGGCTACCCTGTTTCTATTCTCACCAACGATTTTTAAGCAAAATATTCAACCCTGGCAAAATTACAAAGGGGGAGGAGCTGAAGTGGGGGGAGAACAGAAGATTGGAGGGGGTGGGATATGATATCAGTTTTCAGGTATCTAAAGGGTGCTATAAGGAGGAGGGAGAAAACTGGTCTCTGAGGATAGAGCAAGCAGCAATGGGCTTAAACTGCAGCAAAGGAGATTTAGGTTTGATGTTAGGAAAGAGTTTGTCAGGGTAGTCAAACACTGGAATAAATTGCTGAGGGTGGTTGTGGAATCTCCATCTCTGGAAATGTTTAAGAGCAGGTTAGATAAATGTCTGTCAGGGCTGGTCTAGACAGTACTTGGTCTGCCATGAGGGCAGGGGGGCTGGACTCAATGACCTCTCAAGGTCCCTTCCAGTCTTAGCATCCTATGATTTCGCTAGGAGAAGTGGCAGCTGGTTTGTGGGGCCTGCAGGAGGGATTGAGCCCTTGATGGGGGTGGGCAAGTGCCGGGGGGCGGGGGCGAAGGAGGCATTGAGCCATTGGTGGATGAAGGCCGGCAGGTGCCTGGGGTCTGTGCACCCCGCGCCCTATGAGTATGAGGAGCCTAAGCTGCGACTGGAGCAATGCGACAGGACTGACCGCCTCCTCTGATCGCGGGGAGGGGCCGGAGGCTGCGCCTGCCGCCGAACCGCCCCTAGGGTGCGCACGCCGGGTGCGCTGCCGGTCGGCCTGGGGACAAGCAGGGCCCGCGCGAGCTCCGGCCGTGGGGCCGCGCGGCCTGTGACTGGGTCCCGCGGCAACAGCCATGACGCAGGCGGAGAAGGGCGAAGCGGAGAACGGCAAAGACCGGGAGCGCGACAAGGAGCGGGAGCAGCGCGGAGCCAAGCGGCCTATCGTCCCAGCCGCTGTGCCCGAGTCCCTGCAGGAGGTGAGGCCCGGCCAGCGGCTTAAACCGCACAGACCGCCGCCCTGGGACAGCGCCAGTCACCCCTAGCCCGCTCCCCGCGGGGTGCGGTCCCCTTCTCCCACAGCCCCATCACCCAACCCTTCTCCCCTTGGGGTGTGGGTCTCTTCCTTCCCGTCCCATCCCCCCACGGGGCGCGAGTCCCTCCTCCTCCACTCCCTCTTCCCTCGGGGTGCAGGTTTTCCAGCTCCCTCCCTCTTTTCTGCCGGTGTGCAGGTGCCCTCTCCTCATCTTGCTCCCCTTGTTAACTCCTCAGCCTCCTCCAAGCAGGGCACAGGTTATCTTTCTGGTCCCCTCTTCTCTCAGGTAGCTCATTCCACCCCACTCAATAACAGCGAGTCATTCTGCTCTGTCACCTCTGCTCTCTTGGGATATCCTCAGAGCGGAGAGTGCAGTTGGCATCCTTGATGGTTTCCCTGGGAAGGCCAGAGCAAACATGAGTTTCACCTACATTACCCACAATTTGGCAATCTGAAACCAGATTTTCTTTTTGCACACTAGTGTGAAGCATTTTGAGAGTATCCAAACAAGCTGCCTTTTTCCATCCCAGACTTGTATTTCCACTGTTTGTGTGTACTGTACATAGATTAAGCATTTTGAAATATTTTGGGGTAAAAAGGCACTATTTATAATTAGGGCTTTACCAAATGTATGGTGCATTGGGGCCAATTTCATGGTTATAGGATTTTAAAGATAATAAATGTCAATTTTGGATATTTGAATGTCAAATTTCACAGCATTGTAACTGTAGGAGTCCTGATAAAAAGTGAGATCAGTGAGGGTGCAGGGGACATAATGTCATAGGTTTACTACCAACCTTACTTTTGTGCTGCTGGTGGCAGTGCTGCCTTTAGATGTGGGTGTCTGGAGAGCAGCAGCTGCTGGCTAGAAGTGCAGCTTGAAAGAAGGCAGCCCAGCAGTAGCACAGAGGTAAGGATTGGCATAGTAAGGTGTTCACCCTTACTTTGCACTGCTGCCTGTAGAACTGGGACCCTAGACCAACAGCTATCACTGTGTAGCCACTCATTTCTGAAGGAACTGCAGAAGTAAGGGTGGCAATACCAAATTTTCCTACAATAACCTGGCAACCCGCTACTGGGTTGGGACTCCCGTTTGAGACATGCTTGTTTTTCCTGTGAAATCTGTGTTGTATAGGGTAAAGCAGTGGTTTCCCAACCTTTTCAGTAACACCACACACTTCAGTGAGACAATTCCTTAAATATTGAGTCTGTTGTGATGTGGCTACGATCTGAAGAAGGGGGTCTGTCCCACAAAAGCTCATCACCTAATAAGTTATTTTGTTAGTCTTTAAAATGCTACTGGACTGCTTTTTTTGTTTTCATAGTATAAGAACATAAGAATGGCCATACTGGGTCAGACCAAAGGTCCATCGAGCCCAGCATCCCATCTGCCGACAGTGGCCAATGCCAGGTGCCCCAGAGAAGGAGAACAGAAGACAATGATCAAGTGATTTATCTCCTGCCATCCATCTCCTGCCCTTGTTATGAAGGCTAGGGCACCATACTTGATCCCTGGCTAATAGCCATTTATGTACCTAACCTGCAAAAATTTATCAAGCTCTTTTTTAAACCCTAATAGAGTCCTGGCCTTCACAGCCTCCTCGGGCAAGGAGTTCCACAGGCTGACTGTGCGCTGTGTGAAGAAAAATTTCCTTTTATTAGTTTTGAACCTACTACCCATCAATTTCATTTGGTGTCCCCTAGTTCTTGTACTATGGGAAAAGGTAAATAATTTTTCTATATTCACCTTCTCCACACCATTCATGATTTTATATACCTCTATCATATCGCCCCTCAATCGCCTCTTTTCCAAACTGAAAAGTCCCAGTCTCTCTAGCCTCTCCCCATATGGGACCCTTTCCAAGCCCCTAATCATCTTAGTCGCCCTTTTCTGAACCTTTTCTAATGCCAATATATCTTTTTTGAGGTGAGGAGACCACATCTGCACGCAGTACTCGAGATGTGGGCGTACCATAGTTTTATATAGGGGAAGTATGATATCTTTTCGTCTTATTATCGATCCCTTTTTTAATAATTCCTAACATCCTATTTGCCTTACTAACTGCCGCTGCACACTGCGTGGATGTCTTCAGAGAACTATCCACTATAACTCCAAGATCCCTTTCCTGATCTGTCGTAGCTAAATTTGACCCCATCATGTAGTACGTGTAATTTGGGTTATTTTTTCCAACATGCATTACCTTACACTTACCCACATTAAATTTCATTTGCCATTTTGCTGCCCAATCACTCAGTTTGCTGAGATCTTTTTGTAGTTCTTCACAATCCCTTTTGCTTTTGACTGTCCTGAACAACTTGGTGTCATCTGCAAACTTGGCCACCTCACTGCTTACCTCATTTTCTAGATCATTGATGAACAAGTTGAACAGGATCGGTCTCAGGACTGACCCCTGGGGAACACCACTAGTTACCCTCCTCCATTGTGAAAATTTACCATTTATTCCCACCCTTTGTTTTCTGTCTTTTAACCAATTCCCGATCCATGAAAGGACCTTTCCTCCTATCCCATGACCACGTAATTTACATAAAAGCCTTTGGTGTGGGACCGTGTCAAAGGCTTTCTGGAAATCTAGGTATATTATGTCCACTGGGTGCCCCTTGTCTGCATGTTTATTAACCCCTTCAAAGAATTCTAACAGATTAGTTAGACACGACTTCCCTCTGCAGAAACCATGCTGACGTTTGCTCAACAATTCGTGCTCTTCTATGTGCCTTGCAATTTTACTCTTTACTAGTGTTTCTACTAATTTGCCTGGTACTGATGTTAAACTTATCCGTCTATAATTGCCAGGATCTCCTCTAGAGCCTTTTTTAAATATTGGTGTTATATTGGCCGTCTTCCAGTCATTTGGTACCAAAGTGGATTTAAAGGATAGGTTACAAACCACTGTTAATAACTCCGCAATTTCACATTTGAGTTCTTTCAGAACCCTTGGGTGAATGCCGTCTGGTCCTGGAGACTTGTTACTATTTAGCTTATCAATTAATTCCAAAACCTCCTCTAATGTCACTTCAATCTGAGTGAGTTCCTCAGATTTGTCACCTAAAAAGGCTGGCTCAGATTTAGGAACCTCTGTAACATCCTCAGCCGTGAAGACTGAAGCAAAGAAATCATTTAATCGCTCCGCAATGGCACTGTCTTCCTTGATCGCTCCTTTTATATCTTTATCATCCAAGGGCCCCACTGCTTTTTTAGCGGGCTTCCTGCTTCTAATGTATTTAAAAAACATTTTACTATCGTTTTTTGAATTTTTGGCTAGCTGTTCCTCAAAATCTAGTATAGACTAGCACAGCTATCTGTCACCATTTTTCATCTGAATCCATTACTCATAAATGTCACATTTACTTTGGTTATAGTTTGAGAGGTTTGTGGCATAGTAGTGCATAAAAAAGCTAAACAAGAATCAAGTGCATTCATGTTTCAAATCTACCACAGAATACACTGTCTTAGACTGTGAGCACAGGCACATTTTTAAAATCTGCTCAACGCCACACGAGGGACATTGAATAAAGTAGTAACTGCAGCAGGCAGTTTCCCCTCTCCATCAGCCCATAGGAGCCAGGACATGGTATTTAAACCACATCCCAGCTCCAACAGGCTTCTGCCCTACCTTCCCTTCACCCCATCAGGGAGGGCTCCCTGCCAGCTTGTTTAGGCTGGGAAGCAGCATTTAAGCTGTCTCCTGGCATGAGCAGGATCCTGGAGGGTTGGCATTTCCCTCACAGTGGCGCTACAAAGAGTCACTGTGAGGGTGGGTTGACCAACCCCCTGCAAGTGGTGGTGATGGGAAATTGACAAACCCCAGTGGGACTCAGGCAGCCTAAGCCACAGCAAGGGGAAATTGACAATATTTCAGCACACTTGGACAGTTCTCACAGCACACCAGTGTGTCACAGCTCACTGGTTGAAAACCACGGAGGTAAAATACACGAGACCACATTTCACTTTCCATGATACAGTTTTCAGACATGAATTTGGTAGGACCCTATTTATAATGTACTTTAGCATTTAGTTTGTAGAAGGTAGCATCTCAGGGAGAAGTGACTTTAAACTGAGAAAAATATTATACTATTACCAGCAGAAGTGGACTTAGTTTATTGACATGCATATGTATACTACTGTGTACTTCAATGTTTCCAGCAAATACAAAGCAACTTCATTGTTGTGATACATCCTGGATCGATGACTCTGAGAATTGGGAGAGCCACTGACACACTTCCTGTCAGTACGCCCCACATCATTGCAAGAAGACAGAAACATCAGGGACAACCTGCATACCAAGATAGTTGGCTTCTAAGAGACGGACTCAATGTAAGTGCTGTCTAAAATGGACTGGTTTTTTTTAATCCATTTTACCTTTTGGTAGCAAAATGTAGGTTTGTTTTCCCTAATGTTGTGTAGTTTGTTTATATATAGTGACTAACTGCTCAACCACCTGTAAAGGGTCCTACACTTGCTTCCAGGCAGCTCCTTGTGGGCCTCAGAGAGGCCCCCCTTCGTTGCCATGGGGCTTCCCAGAGGCAAGGGTCTCCCTTTACCAAGCCACATTCATCATAGGCCACTCTGAATTTGGGGTGGAGGAGGTTTCCCTTCTCCTGTCTTGAGCTGTTCTGGCCCAACCCCAGTCAGCCCTTCAAGGAGGGGGGTGTGGGGAGTCCAGTCCCAGCTACTGCCCTGGACTCCAGCACAGGGAGCCAGTGGAGCTTTTTGCTTCTGCCCCATGACAGCTTTCTCTCCCTGGGCCTTTTCATCCCACCACCACCACGAGAGACCTTTCCCTAGTACTGTACCATGCTATGCAGCTGCGGTCTGGTCTGGTCTGGTCTGGTCTGGTCTGGTCTGGTCTGGTCTGGTCTGGTCTGGTCTGGTCTGGTCTGGTCTGGTCTGGTCTGCACCCACACCTCCAGCCACATTCTGTGGGCAACATACACCTTTTCCTCCTGCTGCCTGGGGAGAGCCTTTTATAAAAGACCCTGAGAGACTTGTTTAGTCCCAGGTGCTTCCACTCCAGCCTGATGCTGGCTACCCCTGATGAGCCCCAGCTGCCTTTGCAGCCTGCAGGATTGCGCTCTCTGGGAACTTATGAGGGGAATAGAAAGGGGTTCCTACAATGCCCAAAATGTTCCCCTTGGCACCTGTGGGTTGCAGACTGTGATCTGCCACTGTGTGTGTGGAAAGAGAGCATTTTTGATCTGCCACTATATATATACATATACATGGAAAGAGAGCATTTTATGCTGCATGGATTGTTTTGGTTTTTGTTTAGAAACCTGAAAGTACTGAACAAAGACAAAATGGTCTTAAAATGGTGGACCAAGCAATATGGTCAAAAAAGATGTCAAATGGTGCAAGGCGTATACCAGTGTCACCGGATCAGGTAACTCGTTCATTATAATTTCTTATTTTTTTCTGTAATACAGTAGTTCAATTTGATATCTTCTGAACGGTAACAGGAGAACAGTTTGTGCAAAAGTAAGCAACAAGTGTGCCTTGGCCATATCAAGGAGTAAAGTGCAATCTCAAAGTGAGCTTTCAGTATATTTTCATACTCGTGCATAAAAAATGATGGGCAACATATTTCCTAGCAATGCATGGCTTAATTTACATTACAGGCTCGATCGTACAATAGACAGATGCGGCCAGCTATTCTGGATCACAGCTCTGGGAACAAATGGACAAATACATCTCATCATCCTGAGTATCTTGTAGGAGAAGAGGTAGGAGTTCATTTTCCCCTTGACACACGGTGCTAATGTTGTCCTTTAATGCAAATATTTAAATTCACAATATGATACAATATGTATCAAAAGGGAAGTTATGTAAACATTCTGACAGTAGATAATGATGAGGTCTCTAGCTAGGAGGAGGGAAAAAGCCTCCTGAGTAGGCTACATGACCATTTAGTGTCATTTAGCATGACATGAACATTTTCTCATTTGAAATAAGTGCTTATATGTTAATTAAACTGTTGTTCTTGTGAGAATTCTTTGCCTAACTTATTTTCTTCCCCACACAAGTAAACCATGCCAATGATTAATACAAAAGATGTTTGCAATTAATAAAAGCAAGGGTTCAGATTCTCATCTAGTGTGTAAATTAGCATATCTTCATTGACTCAGTGAAACTCTCCCATTGTGGACAGAAGAAGCAAGAAGTGATGACCAAATAAGCACAAGGCCTCATATGTTACATAATTTTACAATGGTTTACTTCAGTGCTTCTCAGTGGTTAAGTGCTCTTTGATCTGCTTTAACGCTTGAAATACATTACCCACCTTTCCCTGGGAATATTTTTGTTACGTTTATTCAGATCTTTAACTACATACTCATTTGTCTTTATTTAATTGTCCAATCATTCTCCCATTATAGTATTTTATTTCCATTTGAGAAGAGGTTACTTTTAAAAAGTATTATTTGTATTTCAGAAGTGTGTAGGGGCCCCAATCCTGGATTATGGCAACATTGTGCAATTTGTATTACAGATGTGTGTAAGGGACCCAGTCCTGGAACAGGGCCATATTGTGGATTGTGAGCATGTGCAATCTGTTGTATCTGCTAATGAACAGAACAAATTGTTAGTGCTAATTATTAAACTTTTTTTCTCTTCTTTTCAGGCACTATATGTTAATCCTTTAGACTGTTACAATATTCATTGGCCTATCCGAAGAGGACAGTTAAACCTTCACCCAGGACCTGGCGGCTCCCTTACAGCAGTACTAGCAGATCTTGAGGTTATCTGGTCGCATGTAATACAAAAATATTTGGAAATACCACTGAAAGACTTAAAGGTGAGCTGTTGGTGATTTTCTGGTTGTCCAAGTTAGTACTACGCCCACCTCAGAAGCCTCTTATTTTGCTCCATCTTTTGCGTTGTCTGGGAGGTTTCAGAGAGTGTCAACTAAAGAGCCATTTAACATACTTTACTGCTGCTGCTGACAGTGTTGCTTCTGAACCTTTCGGTAAGCTCTGTTCCCCAGTGTGCATAGCTCCCATGCTATGGAGGAACAGCTGGGGAACAGCATTTACTTGGAGTTGTGTGCACTTATTTGAGGGCAGCATTTGGTACTGAAACTTTAAAAGTAAGTTGAATCTCTGAAAATTCAACTTAATAAATTCTTTCATTTAATCATCCTATGAACACAGAATGATTAGAGTTAGCTTAGGACATAGAACACAGAAGAGATTATCTACTCTGACTTCTGGCACATCATAGGCCATCAATAGCACACTCATACTGAACTTGCTTAATTTTCCTTATTGCTTTTCTTGTGTCTGCCATATCCGCAGCGTTAAATGTTTTTAAATATTTTGTAAGTAACTTTAAATATACACTGAACTGAAACTGTACCTGGAGAAAATATCCTTATCGATAACTGTAAAAAAACAAAAAACCCACATATAGCCACTTTCTCTCCAGTTCTGCTTCCTCTCAGTGCCTTTACATCCATAAACAAGAAGTCCTGTGGCATCTTGTAGCCTAACAGGTATTTTGGAGCATAAGCTTTTGTGGGCAAAGATCTGACAAAGCAGGTCTTTGCCCATGAATGCTTATGCTCCAAAATATCTGTTAGTCTATATGGTGACACAGGACTTCTTGTTGCTTTTGAAGATGCAGACTAACATGGCTACCTGTCTGATACCTTACATCCATATTCTTTCAGTAGCTAGGATGGGGCCCCTAGAGTCCTAGCATATATGAAGGAACTGTTTTGAACTCTACATTTATTTGAAAGGTGCCCTTAATTTGCTTTTGTCTTCAGTATTACAGATGCATTTTACTAATTCCAGACATCTATAATAAACAACATGTGAAAGAACTGGTACATATGATTCTAATGAAGATGGGCTTTTCAGGTAAAAATGAATAAGTGAGCTCTTAATATTAATTTGAATAGGTTAAGGATTTTTTTTAAATGCACCTGATTTCTGAGCCAGAGTTACATTCTATTCCGAGACTGGTGCTCCTTGCCAGTCACTGTAGGAATGTTTGTCTCTTGGCAGGGCTAACTAATAAGCCAGGATTATTGCTAGTTACACATCTCTTTGTTTATTTTGCAAAAGGCCATTTGAGGTGAGGCTTGCTTCGCACCAGCCTACACAAAGTAGGTCATAAAGCAGCTTTTAAAATGGGATTTTTTGCATGACAGTGGACCAATGTTTAAAGTCTGATTACCTTCTTACTGATGTGGCACTGACACTTTAGTGAAGAGTAAAGTGCAAAGAATATTGAGATCCATCAGGGTTTGAATTAAAGGGCATCTGTAAATGCAAGGGGCTGCTATTCTTTTTTATTGATAAATTATACTAATGTAGTATCTGAAAGATCTAAATATTTACACTCAAAGCAGGAGATTAAAAAACAAAACAAAACTCGTAAGGTACAGTGCTTTTTGAATTGTTTGCTCTTCCTTGTTGTGTTTTATTATTTAAATAATTTATTTTGTAGTTTGAAAGTTCCCTCTTTGTGTAGGAAATAGGCAAATGTAATTCTTCCAGTTTATAAAGTTAACAAACTTTCTATATAATTTGGTTTGTTTTTTGAAGGTCCAAAACTCATTTTTGTCACATTGTATCTTATTTGAGAATCACTACATCAGTAGCAGTGTAACCTGCTGTATAAACAAAGGTCTTAAGTTTAAACTTATCAACCACTAAAGCTCTTAAATAGATTTGAAAAATCAAAGGAGAAGATTTAAAAGTAGAAACAAATAAGTTATACAATAGTTAAGATCAGGGTTTTTTTCCACTGGAATGCAGTTTTTTTAAAAGGTGCTGCTGCTGCTCTGCCTCTGCCTCCCTGCCTGTAAGGAAAAGAGCGGAACTTGATTTAATTGGTTTAATGGCTAGCCGGACTATTAAACCAATTACATTGAGTCCTGTTCTTTCAGCATGCAGGACAGGGAGCTGCTGCTGCAGCTGTATGGGTTGTGGGGGCGCACAGCCAGTGAAGCAGCAGAAGCATGTGGAGCTCCTTTTGAAACAGAAGTCATGGGTTTGCGGGGGAGGGCAGTTGGTGAGGGTTAAGCCTGGCAGTGGGTGGAGGCCATGGGAGCGGGGTCGGGGGCTAAGCCTGGGGTGGGTTAGGGCTGCGAGGGGTGGCGGGCTGTTGAGTTGAGCCAGGGCCGTGCAGCTGTGTGGGAGGCTTGAGCTGGGGAAGGGGGTGGGTTGAGCCTGGGCAGTGTGACTGCGCAGGAGGTTGTGCTGAGGTGTGGGGGGTTGAGCCAAGGCCGCGCAGCTGGGGGGTGATAGAGATGGGGATTAAGCCAAGGGGGGTGGTTGAGCAGGGGTGTGGGGCTGTAAAGAGAGCAGTTTGTGGCTGGGGGGGGCCGTGAGGGGGGGCAGACGGGGGCTGTAGGGGGGTTAAGTTGGCAGAGGAGGTTTGGGGCTTGAATTCTGGCACCTTTTTGTGTAGAAAAAAAGCACTGGTTACCATACTAAATGATAAAATGACTGTTAGCTGCAAGACATTAGAACAGCAGTTCTCAAACTTCATTGCACCATCACCATTTTCTGACAACAAAAATTATGACATGACCCCAGGAGGGAGACCTGAAGACCAAGCCCTGCTGCCCCAGGCAGTGGAAGGGGCCAAAGGGTATATGTAACTTTATTCTGTGTGGTGGGTTTGGGCTTGAGATTTCTTGGGGCCCAGGGCCAACACCAGCTTTGGCAACCCCATTAAAATGACCCACTTTGGGGTCCCAAACTATAGTGGGAGAACTCCTGGATTAAAGAATATATATACTTTATTATTATTATTCCTGAATATTGTAACAACAACGGTTCCCCTTCCTCGCTAGGTATCAGTGGTATGAACTTTGCTTAGCTTTTTCTATATCTGATAAAGAAAATTCATAGGATAAAAAGAAGGGATGGGATGATCCAGCTGAAATATTTAAGTAGGTGAGAAGAAAGCCACCATCAAAAGACAGACTGTCTTAATATGTGTATATAAATGAAATTGATTTGCTGTTGCTCTTTAAGTTCAACTAGCCAATTAAGCCCTTCCTCATTTTTTAGGTGTTTGCTAACTCATACCTGTAGCTTTTGTTTTGTTGTTCTTACTCTTGGGGTTGCACACACTAATGAGAGGAATACTACATTTAATGGTATGTGGAAGGAAAAAAAATCTTTTCTTTGTCTGTAAAGGCATAAGTCCACACTGCTGTGCATACTGGAAAAAGTAGCAAGATACAAGAGGCTGAAAAACTCTCTTCTTTCAAACTCTCACTCTGTTCCTTTAAGCCTCTGTGGTGACAAAATATTTTAAAAAATAATTAAAGCCTCCATTTTTAGTTTTTGTTTGGCTAAGTCTGCCACATTAAACAATGCATGTGAGGGTGCAGGAAATACTGAAGTATGAAAGACTGAAAGTTAGTCATTTTATCAGAATCTCCACTTGAGGATGCTGTTTCCTAGACATTAAGTCAATGTTGAGCTGAACCATTTATTGCATGAGGTCCTGTGGTACCTTGTAGACTAACAGGTATTTTGGAGTATAAGCATAAGCTTTTGTGGACAAAGACCCGCTTCGTCAGATGCATGAGTGGGGGGTATCTGACGAACCAGGTCTTTGTCCATGAAAGCTTATGCTCAAAAATATATGTTAGTCTATAAGGTGCCACAGCACTTATTGTTTTTGAGGATATAGACTAACACGGATACCTTTCTGACATTTATTGCGTGTAACTACTAAACTTTCAGTATCCTCTCTTTTAAAAAAGATTTAAAAATTAGTATTTATATTTTGTTCTATAAACAACCTGCCTAAATTTGAAGAGTCTTTGTTTAATATTGTCAATACTGTCTGTGGTGTCATCATGAAGAAAGTGTTTGTGAGAGGTGACAGCGGGTTCAAGGAGATATGCAGAAGCATGGCATCAGACCTCATTTATTCATTTAAATACCTTATTCAAAAATTTAAAAGGAAATTACTAGTTTAAAAACAAATATGTGAAGAAAAAATGCCTTCCCAGTGTGAAATAGAGGCATATTGATGGCTCACTTCTTTGTGCCAGTCAGCCTTAAACAAAAGAATGGGTATTTATATTTATGACCAGTCTGATTATCAGGAAGACACAATGAAGGTATATTTATATAAGAGATTAACTTAGTCATCAAATTAGTAAGCAGGTTAGATAACCTTTTTATTATCACAATGAGAGGAGAAGACTGCAAAAATTAACATCTCCCTGGTGGACTTGGCAAGTTGAGCCCTAGCATAGCTTTTTGCTTCCTGAAGCATGGTCATTGAAGTTTAGGTGATATAAGCAAAGACAGAAAGCCATTTTAGCATCCATCACTTGAGGGACTAAAGGGGGCAGAGTCTGTGAAATCACAGAACTTCAAATCTTTCAGTTAAGGCTGAAGTCTGTGGGATCTGAGTATAGGTGAGAAAAATGCTTAGGCAAGGATTGTAACTTCCTGAAATTTTAAGTTTTGTTTTAGAAGCATATTTTTCTTGTTTTTAACCATTTCTATCCTTATTTCTTCTGTTTGATATAACTTAAACCTATGACTTTTAGCTAGCAAATGTTGTAACTATAAATCAGTGCAGTGCCTTGATTGAAATGTTTCTCTAACACAATTAAATAGTAAGCTGGTGTTTACTTTCCTTATAAAGCAGAAATTGTAGCCTCTGTGAGAGTTCCAGGAGAAATGAACACAACAGGGCAAGCAGTTTGGGGGAAATTCAGGGTTGGGGAAATGTTGGGTTCACCCTGCAAAAATTAACTGGGTGATGGAAGCCAAGTTGTGGCCTGCATGCTTGTAGGCTGGCTGTTGGTACAGGGCTGTGAAGCACAACAGTGTACAACTTAAGACGTTCATAGTTGCTGGGTAGTTAGTGGCATGACTCCCTGCCGGTCTGTATTGAACCCCAAAGTATCGTAGCCTGGTAACTGAAGACTGTTACTACCCATTACATAATTAAGGTTACTGTTAGGTCCAGATTCTTTCCTAAATCCAAAAAAGCAAAGAAGCTGTAAGTGTAGACTTCCATTACACCCTTCATCTATTTTTTTCTAAGATAAAGACTTGTAAGATTCCTTTACTGGTGTGAAGGTGAAAACTTTTCCTGTTAAATGTGATTATTTTTGCCAAATTTAAGCTATCAGTGCTGGATCAGGACCTCAACATTACTTAGTTTTTGTGTTGTAGAAATCTTTACATATATATTTACTTTAAATATCTGGAACATGGTTTAAAATCAGACTAAATCATCTTCTCATATTTTTAGGTATAGTAGTCCATCAGGAGTCTGTCTGTGCTACTTTTGGAAGTGGATTAAGTAGTGCATGTATAGTAGATGTAGGGGATCAGAAGACAAGTGTTTGCTGTGTAGAGGATGGAGTGTCTCATCGTAACACCCGGTAATTTTTTATGAGCAAAATTATTACAAAAATCACTACTGGGGGTGGGGATGTGTTTTATCTTACACTTCTTGCTTTTGAAGTAAGAAGGATTTATTAGTAGATATGCATAAGGGCAACACCTTATAAATAGAGCTGATTGTTTTCTGATTTAATACCTATCACTTTCACAAAAAGCATATACTATATGATCCATATTAGAAAGATTTTGCTTCTGTAAGGAGAGCAGGCACTATGGGCAACATAAACTACAAGGGCATCATGAGCACAATGTTGTTAATGTTTCTTTTAGACATACATAGTATTAGCTCTTGGCAGTGTGAGTCAATTAATGTTCATCTATCTTTCTGTTTGTTTCAGGTTGTGCCTTGCATATGGAGGGTCTGATGTATCAAGATGTTTTTACTGGCTTATGCAGCGAGCTGGGTTTCCTTACAAGGATTGTCAGTTAGCTAATAAAATGGACTGCCTTCTCCTTCAGCACTTAAAAGAGACATTTTGTCATTTAGACCAGGTGGGGAAAAAGTCAAACTGTTGATTCTACATGACAGTTTTTGGAACAGTGATTATCTTGTCTTCCTGAGTTGGAAGAGGATTTGCTTGTGAATTATGAGTAATTAATTAATTCCCCATTAATATAAAATATAGTTAAAAGGTTTCTAATGTTAATATCCAGTTGTAGCATCAAATGACCTTAGTATATCTGTGCATAAAACATTTTACTCTTCCTACAGCCATATCAGGCAGTTATTACATGAATACTTGAATTTAGATGCAAGATATTTGCACTTACACATATCAAAAGATGTGTGCCATTTCAGTTTTTAAGAAATTAGTAAAAATTTTAACCATTTCCAACTGCACATGCTTTTCCTAGAGTCAAAAACACAAGCAAAAGTTTTCCTCTGAAGTGGAAAGTGGCTGGCGTAGCCACTTTACAAGTTAGATTTATGTCACATAACGCACACCATTTCTTTTTTTACAGTTTGGTCTGTAGTTGTACATGAATGTCTGTCTGTTGATACTCATTTGTCCTTTCCAGGTGGATGCAGAAACCTTTTGGAATTTCTTTGATTACCTTTAATATTTTGGAACATATTCATTGTTTATGTTTTCAAGCATCCTGGCTATTTTTGAAGCTATGTCCTAATTTTCAGTAAAGGTGCAAACAAGTTTGTAGTGACCTAATTAAAAATTAGAAATAATATAATTTTATTAATATAATTTTTGCATCATTATTGAGTCCCTTCCCCCCAGCAAGCTTCTTGCTGAGCTTCTTTTATATGGTTCAGTTACTTTCCGTGCCTATTGTATCATACAATTCCCATTTTAGGGCCGAGTTGTACAACGGATCCACTAACATGGATCTACTGCTGGGCTGCATTAGTAGATCATGTTGCTGGACAGAGGCTTTTGAAAACAGGAAAAACAAACAAAATTCAAACAAAAACAAAAAGCAGTCAAGTAGCACTTTAAAGACTAGCAAAATAGTTTATTAGGTGAGCTTTCGTGGGACAGACCCACTTCTTCAGACCATAGCCACACCAGAACAGACTCAATATTTAAGGCACAGAGAACCAAAAACAGTAAGCAAGGAGGACAAATCAGAAAAAGATAATCAAGGTGAGCAAATCAGAGAGTGGAGGGGTGGGGGGGCGAAGATCAAGAATTAGACTGAGCCAAGTATGCAGACGAGCCCCTATAGTGACTCACAAAGTTCCCATCACGATTTAAACCATGTGTTAATATGCCGAATTTGAGACATTTATATTCAAATTCGGCACATTAGCACATGGTTTAAATCGTGATGGGAACTTTGTGAGTCACTATAGGGGCTCGTCTGCATACTTGGCTCAATCTAATTCTTGATCTTCCCCGCCCCCCACCCACAAGCCCTCCACTCTCTGATTTGCTCACCTTGATTATCTTTTTCTGATTTGTCCTCCTTGCTTACTGTTTTTGGTTCTCTGTGCCTTAGATATTGAGTCTGGTGTGGCTATGGTCTGAAGAAGTGGGTCTGTCCCACGAAAGCTCACCTAATAAACTATTCTGCTAGTCTTTAAAGTGCTACTTGACTGCTTTTTGTTTTGATAGTGTATAGACTAGCACAGCTTACTCTCTGTTAAAATTCAAATAAGAGTTACACTAGTTTTTTGTCTTGATGAATACAATTCATAAACTTTGAGATACAAATGCTAAAAGACTACCCACGGTAGATTACCTTTGTTGTCACATTCTGTTTAAACAGGATATTTCTGGATTGCAAGACCATGAGTTCCAGATTCGTCATCCAGACTCTCCAGCTTTATTATACCAGTTCCGATTAGGAGATGAAAAACTACAGGTACATTCAAAATATGTGTGTGTTTATGCAATAATAAAAACTTAAGAACAGCCATATTAGATCAGACCAATCATCCATCTAGCCCACTAGTCTGACTTCTGACACTGCCAAATGTCAGGTATTTCAGGGAGAATGAACAGAACAGGTAATTAAGTGATCCATCCCCAGTCACCAATTCCCATCATCTCACAATAATGTACTGTGTCTGCATGTCTGTCACTATACTCCCACAGCACAAGTGCCATTGCTCACTAATGCATGGAGTGCCTTAGAAAGTTGTCTCTTATTGTGCCAGAGTTTAGCAGATGTACCCTACAGAGGCTACATGCTTTAACAGTACAATACAAATGTGAGGGCACGTTAAAATGCTGTTAAAATCAATTTGCTATAGATTGAGGTATTTCTGTTGATGAGTATTGGTGACTGCCTCTCTGGCTTGTGGCTAAGATGAAGTATAATACCAATTCAATATCTAAAATCTGCTATCTGGAGACCTACATCCTACATTTGATGAATGCTGATCTATCAGATTTATTTTCATCTCTCACTACTATGACTTTTTGTAATATGCTTTATAATTCTGATGAATATTTGTTGACAATCTGGTGGGACATTTATACTATATAAAATATGCATTCATTCATGTGCTTGTGTTTTAGAATGGTTTACCACTAGGTTTATACAAAACTCAACTATTTCCCCCTACTAAAAGACTGTTTGAAAAAAAGTAGTAGTCTGTTGATTCTGAGGCATGAGACACTTTACAATTGTAAATACAATAGGCTTTTCCAAAAAAAAAAGGATATTGGTACACAAACCTCCATCTTCAAAAATATGTTTGTACAGAAGATTATATTAAAATATTTCCATCTTTACTTCATAGGCTCCAATGGCTCTGTTTTATCCAGCAACATTTGGAATTGTTGGGCAGAAAATGACATCTTTGCAACACAGGTCACAAGGTGATCCAGAGGATCCTCATGATGAACATTATCTATTAGCTACCCAAAGTAAACAAGAGCAGGTGTGTTAATTTTAATATAAAGTTACCATTTACCCAGAAGTTAAGATACTTTTTAAGATACTTACTACTTGTGTGTGTTTCAAGCACCACTGAAGAGGAGTTGAGAGATGCCAGCTATTCTATGTCCAATCCATTACAGAACAGGTTTTGGACAGGGAGGATTCACTTGTCTACTAGAAACTATGGAGGCAGGTTAAATAGGCCAAAATGTAATTGCCCATTTCAGAATTTGGCCAGAACCCTGAAGTGAACAGTGTCTTGCAGAAATTGTCACGGCCATTTTACCAACTTCACCTAGTCAGGGTCTCTGACTTTACACTTCACGTGAAGAGTAACATCTTTAGCATGCTTTGTAGTAATTATAAACTGTTAATATTGTAATTATCTGCTAAATGTTGTTCTTGGCTTGAGTACTGGAAACAGTCAGCAAATCTTTCTGTAGTAAATGAAATATCTCATTTTCCTTTATTTTTCACAAAGGCTTATTAAAAACCTACCTATAGTGAATTATAAATTTAAATTATTATATGGTACTTGGAGTACTTCATACATATGGAAATAAAAAATGTACACAAGTCTTATAGCTACTGTAAAACTTATAGGGGGTAAAAATATTTATTGGTAACAGGCAAATGTATGGGATTTTCTATTCATTTAAGGCAACTCAACAGTTTTTGAACTTTTGAAACTATGAGTTTAGAAAATGTAAGTGGGATAACTTGTCTACCCTTGAAACGCTATGACTATGTCTACACTGAAGCGATGTGTTGACAGAAGTTATTTCCAACAAACCTTCTGTCAAAAGATTGTGCCCAGACTGCAAAGTGGATCAAAAGAGCGATCTGCTCTGTCAACAGAGACTGCCTGGCTGCTTTATTAGCAAAACAGCCAACCAGAAGCACAGCAGACAGGGCTGCTCGGTGTCCCAGATGTCCTGTCTGTTGACGGAAGGTACCCCCAGAACATCCAGACTGACTTTCTGTCAATAGATCTTTGTCAACAGAAGCACTTTGCCTTATGGGGAAGCGGCAGAATGTCATCTACAAAAGTGCCACGTTATGTCGATTTACCATCAACAGAACGCCTTGGGAATGTGGGTGCTCCTGGGTTTTTTGACAACAGAACTCTCTAGTATAGACGTAGCCTATGGTACCACAGCTGCAGGACTGTGGTAGCAGGTGGGGTTCTCCTGTCAGTGTAGGTAATCCACCTTCTACAGACATGGTAGCTAGGTCAACAGGAGAATTTATCTATCAATCATGGACTATCTACATGGAGCCTAGAGCAGACCTTACCTAAATTAAACATATATAAGCACCTTTTATGCAAGTTTAACTATATCCACAGTAAGGGGGTGTACTGCTTTAACTATGTGTAGACGAGCCCATAGACAGGATGTCTATATTTCTGAAAAATTATATTTTGATTTATGCTGTGATATCTATTGAAATGTTTGAACTTGAAAAACAATTTTTTCCCAATATTGTGGCTTAGAATTATACTTGTATGGAGTAGAAATACAACATTCAGCATTTCTTTTGGATAAGCTAAAGAGAAGCAAAATTAAAATTAGTGCTATATTATTTGAGTCATTAGAACACTTTCTATGCCAAAGCGACCTGCAAGGATTTGAAATGAATTTTGTTAATTAATAAAATTAACTTACTAATTTATTATTTTGTTTTTAAGTCTGCGAAAGCTACAGCTGATAGGAAGTCCATGTCCAAGCCTGGTGGATTTGAGGGAGACTTGCGTGGCCCATCCTCAGACATTTCAGAGAGGATATATCCACAAGAGGTGGAACTGGGATCCTCTCAAAGTGACTGCATAATAGCTGGAAATGAATCTGAGGAACCCCTAGCAGCACACATGTCCAGGAAAACTGCTATATCCCAGTTTGAAGGCAAAGCACTGGGCCTTGACAAAGCCATCCTTCATAGTATTGACTGCTGTGGTAAGAACTATATTACATAATCCTGAAATTAGATCCCAGCTATGCAGGCTGGATTCATATAAATTTTCAACATCTTTCATGACCCCACAGAAACTAGAGTTCTCTCCTTCAGCTTTCCTGTTTAGAAAATAAAATTGCTGTACTGTCTCATCTCTAGTACTTTAAAAAGCCCATTTTCATTAACTATCTTCATGCTTCTGTTCGTTGAGAAATGTCTGTTTTTTACAATAACTTCCACTATTCCCAACTAATTTGACTTTTATGTAGCTCTTCATAGTCCAAATGTAGGTAGTACTCAGTAGATATTTTTATATTATATTGTATTACAGCATCTGATGATACCAAAAAGAAGATGTATAGTTCCATCCTTGTTGTGGGAGGAGGTTTGATGTTTCATAAAGCTCAAGAATTTCTTCAGCATCGAATTCTCAACAAAATGCCTCCTTCCTTCAGAAGAGTTGTTGAAAATGTAGAAGTCATTACAAGACCTAAGGTATCATGTTAATGATGCTGAATTATGAACTACAATATTTATAACTCAGAATCTGAAAATCTATTTTACTACTATCATAGTTTCATTGCATGCCTTATAGAAGACATTAGATCAGATTGTTGTTGAAATCATTATTGTTTGCTACTACAGAGTTATGTATCTGGAGGTAGTATAGCTAGTTAGATTAGCACTATGTCTTTCAGGAAAGAAACTTAACCAATAGCTAGTAAAGTTAGTTTTAGGAAAAGGGACTCATAGTAGGTATGAGGATTGTGGTTAAAAGACAACTCATATCCTGACTGCTTGTTAATAAATTGAGTTAACAGTACCAAAAAAGGAAGGGTAAGAAATATAACAGAATGCATAGTATTGAGTGTAAATTATATTTGGCATTTATCAGCTAAACTTCTAAAACTAAACAGCAGGTATTCCCTTTGTCAATAGTTTTTACTAGCAAGGGACAGAGTTTCCTTGTTGGCAGACTACAAAAATCGGTGATTTGTAAGTTCCTGAATAAATAACTTGGGGAAAATATTTAGGTTTATCACACACAAAAATTGGGGGAAATTGTTGGGCTCATCTTCAAAAGCATTGAATGAACTTTCATTGAATTAAATGGATGCTGCCATGGTGAACACCTTTGAAAATCAGATCTGTAGGATCATAGAATATTGGAACTGGAATGGACCTCAAAAAGTCATCAAGTCCAGTCCCTTGCCCTCTTGGCAGGACCAAGCACCATCTATAGCATCCCTGTTAGCTATTTATCCAACCCGATCTTAGAAATCTCCAATGATAGAGAGTCTACAACAACCATAGGCTATTTATTCCAGTGTTTAACCATCCTGGCAGGAATTTTTTCCTAATATTCAGCGTAAACCTCCCATGCTGCAATTTAAACCCATTGCTTCTTGCCCTATCATCAGAGGCTAAGCAGAATAATTTTTCTCCCTCCTCCTTCTAACACCGTTTTAGGTACTTGAAAGCCACTCTCGGCTCCCCTCTCAGCCTTCTCTTTTCCAAAATAAATTGTAGTTTTCATGCAATCCTTATTCTTAATTTTAGGATATGGATCCACGCTTGATTGCCTGGAAAGGAGGTGCAGTTTTGGCCTGCCTGGATACAACCCAGGAACTCTGGATATATCAGCGAGAATGGCAGCGCTTTGGTGTCCGAATGTTACGTGAGAGAGCTGCATTTGTGTGGTAATTTAAGGAGATCACAGTGGCACCTTGATTAACTGAATATTACTTTTCAGAATGGCCCTGTTGTCCAAATCAGGCTCCATTGCCCTGGTTGTGGTTTGAGACTATTTTTAAGTGTGCCAGTTTTTCACATTGTTGGGGAAAAACCTCCGATAACCTTATTGAAAAGGGGATCCTCCGAGTGTCGTGGCTTAACAGAAGGCCAGCTGCACTGTGGAGTACATCCCTCCTCAGAAACTTCTCTGCACTGTGCTCACCTGTTCAGCAAGGGCTCAGGGTTAAAAGTGAATGAGAGATACAACAAAAAAACCAATTGCATAAACGAATCTACAGTTTATTAATTAACAAAAACTACATACGCAACAACAGAAAATACAACAAATAAGAGTAAGGAACGTCATAATAAATCTACTATTTAAATATGAATGCTTACAATTAATTTAAATACTTACATACAAAATATTAAACAATTTGTTGGGCGTAGGCCATTTCACTTTTCTTATTCTGCTCTGGTGGATATCGGTATTGCTCAACCTTAAATTATTTTTAAAGTATTTTTCCCTGTTTCTAAATAAAAAACGGAGGGAATTTTATGTAGGCTTTTGCCTTTAAATTTGGCCGAAGGGCATCTAGATATGGTACAAAGGCCTTGGCTCTGGTAATACCCAGAGGGTATTCAGGATGCTAACCCTGTATACTGTTTTTTCTTTTCTTCTGATCACAGGGTTGCTGCCCCTGTGTGTTAGCTGGTGGCCGGGTAATGTGTGGTGAGGTATTCCCCTGGGTCCTAAACAACACAGTTTTTTACTGTTAGAGCAGGGAGCTCCTAGCACTCTCACCTATGGCCAGGCTGTGGTTACCAAACTGTTAAAGTTCTTTTTATTGTGCCGGCTGTGTTGCAGTGACAAAGAGTAACAGCAGTCAGGCTTAGATCTTAACTAGTTACAAGTTTATTTAAGCTACAGTTATAAGCATGCGGTTACAAAAGGCTATTGTCTACTTCTTCTATGCTAGCAAAGTACAGGTGTTAACAGGTTACGTTACAATCCAATACAAAGATATCTGTTACCATCTAACACAATGATATCTTAATACAATGACATCTAGTTACAGAGCTCTAATTCTTTATCTGTGCGCACCAAAAAGGAGACCTTAGCATGGGTATATCTTACCCTCTTTGTGTCTCTCGATACCAGCGTAGCCAAGCCGGATCGGTCACTCAATTCCATGGAAAAACGAATACAAGGTTGGGCGTCCCCAGTTGCAGACCTCGGGAGGCAATCACCTGACGTGACCAGCAGGTAGTTGGTGGAGATGCACTCAGAGTTAGAGTTCTGCTGGGCCCACCTTTATACCCCCTTAGGTTACGTATTCTCTTTCTTATCTATGGTGCCAGATCGTACTGGTCTGTCTTTTGTGACACCAGTTTTTACAAGGGCAATTCTTACTTAATTTACACTTGTAAGACAGGAGATAAGCAATTTGGGAGTACAGGACATTCTTTTGTAGGGGCGGAGATTTCCTCTTCTGGGATGGTATGTGTGTGTGCATCAAATCCATCAATGCCAGCTGGGGTGATTTCCTGAGGTCCCCCCGCCTTGTTGACAGTTTGGCCTGTTAGCCTTTTATCTGTACTTTCTGTTTCTCAGGGTCACGATGAGCTAGCACATCTGGGCCTCAATGAGAGACATCAAAGACTGTGCTGTCAGCAGCTGTTTCCATGCCCTGTGTGCTTGTGAGGCACCTCGGGGGAGGGGGGCAGCGAGCAAGCTGGCTGGTAAGGGGGAGACTTTTGTCTGGCTACACTGTGTCAGGTTGATAGCCGTTTGGCTAGTTAGGTTCAGCAATTACAATAAAAATTATATATTACATTGGCCTTTTAATTAATTATTATTCCTATCTTAACCTATCTTAACACTAATAGCTTATTGAACTAGCCAGTCCCTATCTAAATTCTAACCATACCTTAACAAAGAAAAACAATAATGCCTTAAGGGCCTAATAATACAAACAATTTGCCATAAGGGCCTAAACAATTTTAAAGGATATATTCTTCGGCCTTAAGGGGCCACAAGAACAGGGCTTTCGCCTTTATTTGTCAGGTAAGTAGTAGTCGCACAGGCACAAAAACGCTGTGTCAGGTGCAGCAGGTAAGTTAACGGCGCCAGCAGACAGCAGTGCTGTCAGCGTCGCAAGGAGGCGCCGCCTTTCGTAGCAGCACAAACGCTGCAGCAGCCAGCTGCAGGTTTCTGTCAGCAAAGGATGACTATTGCTGTCAAGCTCCCTTTCAGTGATTTCAAGTGCCCTCTTTCAAAGAAAAGTCTTGTCTGGTAAGTTTGTCTCTTGGGCTGGTCGCAAAGAAGCAGCAGCGACAGGTAAGTCCAAATGTAACCAGCATCGGTCTTTTATACTGTCCTCTCGTACATAATTCATGAGTCCTCATGAATATGTGGAAAATTCCAGAAATATACCATATAAGGTAAAAGGTCTATACCACTCCTCCTGTGCAGCAGGGGAGACTTCCATAAAAATGGTAGGTTCCAGCCTTCTTGCTGTCACAGTAGGTATCTCTCACGACCAGCTGGCCCTGGGTAGCCAACCAGAAGGGGAGACCCTCTGCCCTATAAGGTCTCCCAGGAAACTACCCTCAAGGAGGGACGCTTGGACAGGACCCACCCCCGCCCCACCAGAGTGGAGGAAACTGGGGTTGTGCACCTGGGCTCCACCCGATTCCCCTGGCAGGCAGTTGCTGGCCCGGAAGAGCAAAGGCTGGACACCGATTAAAGGGTACAACAAAACAACAGTTTATTTAAGAACATGAAACAACAACAAAATGCTAATTACGACTAACTATAACTATCTCTATATTTATATTGACTAATGTTGCCGCGACGCAATGATGGTAAGATTGAACGAGGATAGGTGGTCGAATGGGTTCGTCGCTGATGAGGGGGGCTGGGGCCCTCCTGGGGTATCCCAAGGACCCGGTCAGACCCTGCTGCGACCCCGCCAGTGGACGGCAGGCGAGAGCTCCGACCGGGAAGATGCACGTGACCCCGCCCAGATAGCACCCGGGAGGAAGGAGCTAGCAGAGGTGGAGAGAGCGAGAGAAAGGAAAAATCCGGGACAAGAGAGTGCTAGTGCAAACAAACTCGCTGTGTTTATTAAGTACAACTATCTATTAACACTATCTATATGGTATTATGCTATGCTATATTGAACTAGTCTCTAATCTATTATACTATACCATACTATACCCATATATACAAATATACATCGATTAAAGAGAGTGGGAAAATAAAATTAAGTGTTCAGATTCTCAAGCCACTGGACGAGCGGGTGGTACCACGTCCCGTCACCTTCAATTATTTTATATATAAACTCGGAAAACAATAAATAACTACTAAATAAAAATTCTGTGGGTAGGGGCGCTACTCCCTACCCGCGTAGGTAGCAAGTGAATTTGAGCAATAAGATTAGGCTGGGGTAATCAATTATCCTTATGCTACTTATTTATCTATATTTTAATTGTCTATACTACTTATTCATCTTAATACTATCAGTACCAATAATACTATTTAATGTTAATCTTTACATTTATATTACATAGGAAAACCTGGCCTGGGCCTTTAGGCCTGGCCTATCCAAAGTTAAATAAAAGATGACAAGTCCGGTAGTCTTTATTCAAAGTAGGTAGTAAAGTCCAGTAGTCATTTTAAGGTAAATTGTCTAATCCGGTGTTTGTCGTATTTAGGTGAAGTCAGTAAATTGTAATAGAGTAGTCAATACATGAAAGGTCAGTTCGTATGGCGGGAGTGATATTACCACAGCTTGTCCGGCGAGATGTCCAGTTTAGGTAAGGTTGTCACGTCTCAATATGGGGGCGGTACGCAGGCGGTGGAATGGCCAGAGGAGCGGCAGCAGCAGCAAGATGGCGTTGGTGGGCTTCCGGTTTCCTCACTGGGTAATCAGTACCCATGGCTGAAGCCACAGGCCAGTTCGCCACCCAGTGAGTATGCCAAGAAGCCCACTTGCCGCTCCTAGAAGCAAACGCGGTGCTTGGGTGCGGAGAGGCGCTTGGGCAACGGCACCGTTTCACAGCTGACAGGCTCTCCCCCTGAGGGGAGCTGCAGCTGCGGTGTTTCAGCTCAGGAGCAGCGCCACCTGAAGGGCAGGCGCCGCAGTGAATTCAGCTCTTCGCTCTATTGAGCTAGCCTCAGGATCAGCGGACGCCTGGCAGCCAACGCTCTCCTGTATAGGGTCTGTGGAGTCCTTGTCCCAGCACCCAAGGGTCGGGGACTGAGCTGTCAGCTCAGAATTTATAGAGAGTTCTCATGATTATTCATTAGCTCATTTTAATATCCATGATTCTACACCAAGGTTTTCAAACAGGTCCTCCTTTCGGCCGAAGGCTCTGGAAACCCTTCAGCCTCGGCCAATTGGAGGACTCCATTTCAAACCTGGCTTCATGAATTATTCCTGACTTCAGGTTACCGGGGAAACCAACTGACTCAGAGTGACCGTTGCAGGGGCTGCTAAATGGCAGCCTATGAGACTTTAGATTTTTCATGTGCATGCATTGATGTTTAATGGCCAAAGGCTTGCTTCCCCTGACCCACGGGGGCGATGATGCCCAAGGGATAGATGGAAAAATTGCTGACAAATGTAACTAAACACTTAAAAGTATTATAGGATCCATTGTGTAATCCTGTATTGAAATCTTTATTTATCTGGAAGGCAAATGTGAAATAATTAGAAGTAAAATAGGAGAATTGGGGTAGGTCTTAAAATCCCTTTACGCTTCCTTAAAAGGTGGGGCGAGGGTGCTACGCCTCACCTCCTACCTGGGGCCGGGTTGCTACTCCGGCCCAAAGGTGGTTGGTGCTGGAGAGGACGTGGCTATCTACCAAAAGCCCAACCTGATTGGCCGGGAGCCCTTGCACTCACTCCGGGTTTAAATGGAAGCAGGGAGGCCAATAATTGGCTAGGCCAGGAAACCCGGCTACTATTTGGAAGGGTAAAGGCAAGTATTGCTGCGCAACCAGTGGTTTCTCTCTGCTTGGTGGCCAAAATAGTGCGGGCAAGCCGGGCACTAGGACCCACGGTTCCCCGGGGGGACCCAACCACCCCACCGAGCAGGAGAAGGGTGCAGTCGTTGATGGGGGGCAATGCAAGCGCACCCAAGGTCCACTCTATTCCCTTAGCAGGTAGTGGCCGGAACGGGAAGCGAGGCTCAGGCACAGATTAAAGGGTGCAATTAATAACTGATTTATTAATAATAAAAAACAACAGGAAACAGACAACAGAACGTACACTAATCTATATTAACTACTAATTTAACTGTACTTAACTCACAATTATTATTTTACACTCCATGAGGATCACCTGTATGGTTGACTTTATTTATCCGCAAAGCAAGAAATTTGATTAGTAAATTGGGGAAAGGAAGGAAGGGTAAAGGGAATCTGGGCCGGGGTGCTACTGCTGACTCAAGTGGCTGGCGGTGGACGCTGCCAGGGATTCTACCTCAAGCCAACCTCCTTAAACCCCAGCCTTTTCCCTGGGACCTTATGACCCACACTGGGATAAATATAAGGGGAAGGAGTGAAAGGAAAAGGGGACAAGGTGGCTTTGTTTATGCCTTGCGGCACCAAGTTAAGATTGTACTTTAGTAGCTCTATTTAACTAATAACTTTAATACTGCTATTTAATTAAGGGCTCTAATACTAAGACTGAAGATACAACTAATTATAACTAACTTTTTTAATCAAGTGTGTCCCCAGTTGGGCGTGTATGAGCTTTTTAGGCCCGGCTGTAAGGGGTCGGACCCCCGGGCTCTGCCCTCCCCCTGCCGGAAGATGGCACGGTGGTGAGTGCGACCCTCTGCCCCCCCAGCAGGGGTCCCGGTGCCCACAACTATAGGAGTATCTCTTGAAGTGTCAAATCCAGTGGAAAAAAGACCGGGGCCTTGTCATGGGTCTAATAAATAAAGTTACGTGTCTTGTCGGTTGGTAGGTGTCCAATCCGGTGTGTTGTCCGGTCCAGGTAGGGTTGTCTTGTCCGGTAGGTTGTGTCAATTAGGGAGCGATGCGGGCGGTGTAACGGCGAGAGGAGCAGCAGTGATAACACGGTGTTAGTGGGCTCCTGGTTTCCCTGCCGGGTACGCAGTACCCGCGGCCAGAGCTGCGGGCCAGTTCGCCACCCGACAGGTGTGCCGAGGAGCCCACTTGTTGCTCCTCGAAGGAAGCGCTCCGCTTGTGAGTGGTGAGGCGCGCTGCGGCACTGGCGCCGCTTCTGGGCCGCTGGTCCACTCAGGCCTTGGTCAGCTGTGGTCGCAGCAGATGCTGCGAACGCTGAGGTGATTTCAGCTTCTTTGGCCTGAGCCTGACTTGAGGGTCTAGCAGACGCAGCTTGTGCTGCCACGCTTCCCTGTGCTGGGTAACAGAGTTCTCGTCTGTATCCCCAAGGACTGCAGAATGGACTGACAGCCCTGAATTTATAGCACAAACTCATGATTATTCATTACCTGATTACCATATCCAAAATTCTATGCAGGTGTTTTCAAACAGGTCCTCTTCTTGGCTGAAAGTGCTAGAAAAGCTTATCTTGGGCCAATCAGAGGACTCTATTTCAAACCTGCATCCATGAATAATTCATGAGTTCAGGTTACCGGGGAAACTAACTGGCTCAGAGTGACCATGGCGGTGGGGAGGGGGGGGCCTGCTAAATGGCAGCCTATGAGACTTTAGATTTTTCCATGTACCTGCATTGATTTTTACACTGCAACAGGCTTGTTTCCCCTGACACACGGGGACGATAATGCCCCAGGGATTAAAAATCCCTGACAAGTATGGGTAAAGGGAGGTAATGCCTCCACCTTTATAGTATACAATTAAACAAATATAGTACAGCAATGGAAGATAGATTTCTAATTACTAATACTTAAATACTTGATACTACTAATACTAATTAACATAATAACAATAAAGTGTGAGCATAGTTTGATTGTTTGAATGTGGGTTTCTAGGCCTGGCCCTGAGGGGTCGGGCCCCCCGGGCACTGCCCTCCCCCTGCCAAAGGAAGGCACGACAAGGGAATGACCCTCATCCCCCTATGAGGGGTCCTGGTACCCTAGTCGATTTAGTTTTTCCCCTTGAATATATGTGAAGTGACAATATTGGTGATGCGGCTCCAGGCTACGCCACTGGCCTAATAGGAATTTTACGTGTTTGTGCAGTCGAATCCGGTGCTTGTCAAATCCAGTAGTGAAGTCTGGTCAAAGGTAAGTCGTCTGTCGTTCAAAGTGGTGTGGGCGATGGCATTACAGGAGCGCTGATGACGGTGCAAGATGGCAGACCCCAGGTTACGCTACCAGGTATGCAGTACCCCCCACCGAAACGGGGGGCCAGTTCGCCACCTGGCAGCTTGGCCAAAGGGTCTGCTTGTCGCTCCTAGACGGAAACGTGCCGCTGGAGAGCGCTGCTTCTGGGCCACTGGGCCACACAGGTAGGTTAAATGCTGTCGTGATTTCAGGCAGCTATGGCCAGCGTTGCCAGGAGCGGCGAACGCTGCCATGATTTCAGCTCTTCGGCTTAAGCCTGACCTCAGGGTTCAGTGGACGCAGCAGAGCTGCCACACTCCCCTGTGCTGGGTCACAAAGTCCTTGCCTGCGTCCCCAAGGGCCGCGGGACTGCAGGCGAGTCCTGCTTTTATCCTCTGTCCTTATGCATAATTCATGAGGTAATTATAATGCAAAAATTCCATGCACCTGTTTTCACTCAGGTCCTCTGAGGCTCCGAAGGTGCTAGAAAGTTTCACCTTGGGCCAATCAGAGGCCTGGAATTTAAACCTGTGATCATGAATAATTCATGAGTTCAGGTTACCGGGGAAACCAACTGACTCAGAGTGACCGTTGGGGCGGGGGGGCTGTTAAATGGCAGCCTATGAGACTTTAGATTTTTCATGTGCCTGCATTGATGTTTTACAGCCAAAGGCTTGTTTTCCCTGGCCCACGGGGACAAATATGCCCAAGGGATGGTAAAAATCCCTGACACTTGCCACTGGACCTGAGTGAAAACTATGTACAGTGATTGAATTTTGATGTGGCAGTTGATTACTACTGAAAATCAGTTATAATACAAGCCAATGGGGAAATGAATGTACATGATTAAACAATTAATAAAGCAATTTATAAACAAATTTAAACAATTTCCATGATCAGTCTGATGAGTATTAACCAGTAATCCAGCGCATAAATAATTAAATAAGGAATTAATAAGGTAAAAGAGAGGGAATGTGTGGGCATACAACATGCATAAATGACGATGAGCGGGGCTGAATAGATTTAAAAATAGGGTAGCAGCCTTGATTATTTGACGCACATGAGCCTGAAGCCTGCTTTAGATGCCAAAATCCTACTGAGTCAAAATACAAGTAAGTGCCTAAAATGCACGGGCAGCTTTAAAAATGCTAGCTTTGGCCTTTTTACATACCGATTTCCGTGCCTATGGGTGCTCCTGTTGTATTTAAATAGATTATAAATAGTTATATTACACTTAGATCCTAAGTCAAACTTAAACTGGACATCATTCAATAGCTATGTATAAAATACTCAAGTAGCATTTGTAAACCAGTAATAATATATGGAATGATTTGGTCTTACTCTAGAAGCAGTAAGTCTGGACCTGGCACCATTTAAAGAAAAATTGCTATGGCTCTTAATAGGACTGATTTTAAAATATAATAAATATGACTTTTAAAAAATATTGGACTTGTAAGACCAGAATCCTATGAAAAAGTAAAATTAAGTACCATTGAGGAATAGTGTGTGTATTTTAAGTTCTTTTTCCTTTTCTACGCTCTTCATGATTTTTATTTAATGCAGTACTAGTTCTCACTTTTATTTCATGTGTTAGAAAAGAAGTCATATAATTAGAGTTTCTGTTCATATAAATATCAAAACTGGTAGTTACAAAAAGTTAATTGGACAAATTTAATGAAAGAAAGGAACAAAATACACAAAACACAAATATTGCCATCCTAGTTAAATATTTAGTAATAATAAAATGAGTAGAAGCTTACAGCTGCTCTTGCTTGTGGTATGATTTCCTTGAGACTCAATGCTAACTTTAAAGAGAAAAAACCCTTTTTTCTAGGACAACTGAAGCATAATTTTGCTTTTTTTGCTTCAGTATTTTCCCAGTTAGGAAACCTTCTCAATATCCAAAATCATTGACACAGTTACTGGTTCCTCCTTTCCCCACTTCCCCCTTAACAATCCACCAGATGCTGTATCTAAGCTTACATGCCAATGTTCAGCACTATCATGATACAGGCAGCAGTAGCCCACTTTTGACATGCAACCTTTACTCCCACAAAGTGGTGGTTGACAGCGGCCGGTGGTTTCCCCCCGCGACTTAGTGGCCAATTAAAGTGCGGGCGAGCTGGGGCCAGAACCCAGGGTCCTTGAAGAAAAGGGAATCCCACCACCCACCGGCAGGAGGAGCAACGCAGTCACTTGAAGGAGCAATGGAATCCCACCTAAGGTCCACCCTCCCTTGGCAGGCAAGCACCCAATCAGAGAGAGAAGACAACAACACCAGTTTAGAGTATAATTAACAAGAAATTTATTAACATAAATAACAACATGCAAAAACACAACAACAATAATAACATAAACACATAAACCAGTTCATTAACTCTAAGCTTAACTATATTCAACTTACTACTATAAACATGTAATCCATCTTGGAATCCAGCAGTGTCCTCAAAGGAAAGTATGACTGTTAGAGTGGAAATGGGAGGAAGGGAAGGGAAGGGAATCTGGACCAGGACGCTAACCCCGGCCCAAGTGACCAGTGGTGGAAGCCGCCGGGTCTCTTTTATCCACAGTCGGCTCCCTAACCCCAGTCTTTTCCCGGGGCTTTTGCCCACTCGGGAGAAATATACAAGGGAACAGTAAAGGAGAAGTACTTATTATCTACTTATCTTAAACAATCTTATCATTAAAACAGTCTACACAAACAACAAGCTAGTGCTAAACAGTCTATATAACTACTAACATAAAATGATTTTAACCAAGTGTGGCTTGTAACATAGTGTAGGCTAGATAGGCCCGGCCGTATGGGGTCAGGCCCCCAGGCACTGCCCTCCCCCCATCGAAGAAAGGCACAGCGAAGGTTACGTTCCTTCACTCCCCTGTAAGGGGTCCTGGTGTCTACCAGTGTCTCTAAATAAATGTGTGAGTTTGTATGTGAGGCCTGGCTGAGCCGTAGGCCTTATTGGTTTTACGTGTCCGACAAATAAGGTGTCTGATCCAGGTTGTAGGTCAAATCCGATTGGCTGTCCAGTCCAGTAGAACGATTGGCTTGAGTGCAATGGTGAGCAAGGAGCAAAGATGTCGCCGCCGGTGGCGGGCTCTGGGTTTCAACGGCTGGGTACGCAGTACCTTACCCCAGGGGTGATGCCAGTTCGCCACCCAGCCGATCCGCCACAGAGCCCGCTTGCCGCCTATAGTTGTTAGGCTCTAGGTTTCACTAGACAAGCACGCAGTACCACGTCCTATGGGCAAGGCCAGTTCGCCACTTGTCTGATCCACCTTAGGGCTGTCAAGGCAAAAGCCAGTACACTATTACCGCAGCGGGCGAACCCTGCTAGGTAGTGCTGGCAGTGATTTACAAGCTCTTTGAATAGCAGGCGCGCTTTGAAAAGACTGGCGCTCTTCGCAAAGACTGGAGCTCTTCGCAAAGACTGGAGCTCCTCGAAAAGACTTTTCAGATCTTCTCAGGCAGGCAGATCCCCCCCACCGCAGACTGACTCTGGGTGCTGTGCTGCGCTGTCTTTTATACAGTGTTCTCATGTATGAGTCATTAGGTGATTTTAATATTCATGATTCTGTTCACGGTTTTCAACTAGGTCCTCTCTCTTGGTCAAAGCTTCTAGAAGCTGGCAGGAGCCTGCTCCTTTCGACCAATCAGAGCGCTCTGTTTGGATCCTAGTTTTGTGGATTCAAATTACCGGGGAAGCTAACTGTCCTAAAAGGGCCGTGAGTGGGGCCACAAGATGGCGGCCTATAAGCTTTTAGTTTGCCCATGTTTCTGTATAGATTTTACCTCAGCCAGAGGCTTGTTTCCCCTGACACACGGGGGCGATTATGTCCTAGAGATAAAAATCCCCGACAGCGGTGAAGACCATGAAGCTAAAATCCTCTTCGCTACTATCCACTGTATAGTCAATCAAAATAAAGACACTCTCATTCTCCTCCATACCAGCCCCTGAGCCTGGCAGGACAGGAATTTTGTGAGCTCCCCTAGACTCAGGGAGAGGGTCAAACATGAGAGGTTCAGTGTGGGAGGGGGCTGACAGGAAACAGGCTTGGGGTGTGACGTCTGGGTGGGAGGAAGGGTGCAGGAGCAGGCTGGGAATTGGGCCTGCGTGGAAGTGGGGTGCAGGAGGAGGGAGAGGGTTCTGGGGGAGGTAGGGCCTGGTTGATTGGAGGGAGTACTTCCCTGGTTCAGCTTCTTGGGAGGGCACACATGGCTACCTGTCCCTCGCCACTCCCAGGAACCACCCTCTGCCCCCACCAGGCAGAGCCTGTTGGCTGAATCTGGCTCTGACTTGCCTAACTCCAGTCTGCAAGGCTTGGAGCTCTGTGTTCCCCACCCCACAGCAGGCCCTATGCTTGGGAGCAGAGCCCCCAAGCCTTGGGGGTTAGATTCAGGCAAGCTGCAGGCTGGATTCAGACTGTGGTCCTGGGCTCTCTACCCCAACTTAGGGTAAATCTATATTTACCTGGAGATTGGCGCAGGCAGATCAGGCCTCTAGAGTTTGATTCTGCCTTATGTGTGAAGACGTGGTAAAATTGAGCTCTACCATCAAACCTAGTACACCATGCGCAGGGACACCAGCGCAAGCCTGAAGAGACCTGGACTGCACTAGGGCAGAATGTCAATATTGATACATCCATTTTAGCTATACTAATGGCATAGCTAGAATTGTGTATCTGAGATCAACTTTGTTCCCTAGTGTAGATCTAGCCTTAGATGGTTAGTCTAAATATCTGTTAGTCTATAAGGTTCCACAGGACTTCTTGTTGTTTCTTAGACTGTTGTGGCTTATCCAGTGTCTGCAATAGCAGTCTCAACCACTGTTTCTCAACCTTTTTTGATAAAGTACCCTTTTAAAAAAAGTACCCCCCCCAACTTCTCTCACGTACCCCCTAAGGCTACCAAGTGCCATTTAACCTTTCCAGATTATTGTACCATTTTCAGGATTCAGCTTTGTTTTGCATACCACCAAGTTACACCTCACTTGAAACTGCTTACATACAAAAACATGCAAAAAATATCAGAGATGACTACTACTACATGCTGACTTTCTACCATCTTATTATCAAAGAAATTAATTGGAATAGAAATAGTGTACTTACATTTCAGTGCAAGGCATATGAAGCAGTAGAAACAAGTCATTGTTTGGATGAGCATTTATATTGTACTAACTTTACTAACTAGTGGTTTTTTTATGTAGCCTGTTGTAAAACTAGGCAAATATGTAGATGAATTGATGTACCCTGGGTCAGTGTACCCCCAGCGGTACACATACCCCTGGTTGAGAAAAACTAGTTGAGACCAGTGATTTGTAAACTGTGTTCCATGAACTCGCAGGTGTGCCATGAGTGTTTTGGAAAAAGATACGGATGGTATATATTAATACGAGCTACCATGTTACTTCTTCATTGCTATGATACCTGATTAAATTACTTCATTTTTTTTTTTTTTGCTGTATATGTTGCTGTTGTTTTTTTCTTCCCTGAATTTTTTTGAAGAAAATTTTCATAGGAGTTCTGCGTTAAAAATATTAGTGTTTGGTCTCAAAACATTTAAGAAACACTGATTTAGATTGTAAATAACATAGGATACTTCTACCATTTTTGTGTCTACCAGGGAGGCAAATATTTTTTAAAAATCAAAAAGAAAATTTGTTCTTTTTAGGAGCTAATTTGCTTGTCAATTAAAGTTCTCTGTGAAAATCTATTTATGTTTAAGCATTGGTGTAATCTTTAGCTGAAAGCAGTGAGCTATATCAGCATTCCATTCCTGTACATCTGTTGCAGGCAGCTGAAGAGAGTCTGTTTCTGACCTTTTGCCCCACAAAATACTGGAAGCAAACCAAGGAATACCCTATATGGTATCTTTGTCAGTCCAAGTTAAATATTGCTGCTAGTTTTGCTGTAACAAAAAGCATCTGCCAGTCTTATTGTATAAAACAATTATTTAATTTTTAAAAATGTGGTAGCTGATGTGTATTACAGAAAATGTACATATTTACAGAGATCATATCTGGTTATCTTCAAATGGGTTCTGTATAATAAACATTTCATAATTCCACATGGTTATCAGTGTCTGCTGACTTGCATAGGGGACAGATGATTCATGATCTAACCATGGGTGTTAGTGGCCCATCCAGTTGCTTCATTCTTGAATTCATTCAGGGTGGGAAACAAGTGTTGCTTCTTATATATACGCTTATGTTTCTTAGCAGTTGAGATTCAAAACACAAGGAAGAGAACTGCTATAACTATTACATGAATTTATTAATTCCTTATTTGTGGTACAAAACCTACTTGACCACAAATTCGTCATGTAGGCATGTAATATACTACACATATAAAAAGTATAAATGTACACAATTTGCAAAACACAGTTTTTTCTTTTCAGAAAGTTATTCAAGGTATTTTCCCTTCATGTTTTAATTCACCTATTTTTCTCCTTTCTTAGAATCAGTATTAAAGATAAAAATCAAAGCATGTCCCAAACTGTACAGAACCATTAATTTTGTAAAAGTTTGTTTTGTTTTCCAGATATATTACGGTAACAATTCCATATCAAACTAATAACTAATTTTTAATTTTACACTGTTCTCCTTAATTCTAAAAATTAACTTTACAATTAAATGACTGGTTGTAAATCACAGTCACCTCTTGGTTAATGCAAAATATTTATTGGAATTAAGAGATTAATCATGATTAATCACACTGTTAAACAATAGAATACCAGTTGCAATTTATTACATGTTTTAGATGTTCTACATTTTCAGTATTTATTTCAATTACAACAGAAGAAAAAGTATACAGTGCTCACTTAATATTATTTTGATATTTTAGGACCAGTGCTCAAATCCTTCTAACAGGCCAGCAGCCAACTGCCTCTGGCAGAGCTCCAAGGGGAGGTGTGTTTCCATGTGTCTCTCCAAGTGGCTCTCGGCATACATGCACCTCCTTCTTGTGCATCCCCCAGATCTGCTAGCTGGCCCCAGGTGACTTTTTTTAAACCTCTCCAGGGCGCCTTCAATGCCACCATCAGCAGCACGGTGAGACTACAGTGGCTTCTGGATGTTAGTTCTGTGCCACTGCCATCACATCCCTCTGGCATGTGCAGAGCCATCAAATCCACAGGAGTTCAGAGCAGCTGCCTTGCCCCACACTTTGGTGTGGGAGGAGGCACACAGTGGCTGCCCCAAACATCTTATGAATGGGATGGTTCCCCATTGTCATCTTAGTTTGCAGGGCCCTGGGCAGGGTAGCACCAGCAGCGGGGGTGCCCCCCCACCCCTTACTGTGGCAGCAGGAGCTTCAGTGAAGCAGAACTATGCAGCAGCTTGCTCTGCTGCCATCTCCCACGCCAACCCACACTGGAGGTGGGGCACTCTGCTTCCCACTGCCATGGTGAAGCAGAGTGTCCAAGTTGGCTTGGGAGATGGTGGTGGAGCAGAGCAAAGGCTGCTGCAGTACACCGATTCCCTGCAGCTCCAGCCACTGCAGTGAGTAGGGGGAGGATCTGATCTCTCCTGGTGTCCCAGGGCAGGCTCTCTAGTAATCCCTGAGGCCACATCTCTTGTGGGAGGAGGCTTGGGGGAATGGGTGCAATGGTAGAAAGAGGTTGGAGCACAGGCAGGATGATGATGGAGCAGGGGCTGGACTTAGGGGAAGGGTACAGAAACCCTCCCACTGTTGCAGGGCGTCACACACCATCAGCCATGTGTGGGCAGGATTGTGGAACTGCTTGGGCTGCAGAAGGCCCTCCAGATTGAGAGTTTGGGACCCATACTGTACACTTTTCTTCTGTGTTGTCATTGAAATCAATGTATTTGAAAATGCAAATATAAAAATATATAAAAAATATAAAAATATAAACATGTTTATAATAAATGGTATTCTATTATTGTTAAACAATGTGATTAATATGTTTTTACAGTCTTACTTTAAATATTTAAATATTTCTTCCTATTTACATAAAGGCATTTATAATACACTGGTGAATGGGTGGTACTCTCTCTCTTATCTTTTGTAACTTCAGTTTCTCGTAAGTGACTTTTGTCCTGATCCTGCAATTAAGGAGTGAAGAGATTTAAAGACAGTTTGTTTCATCCAGAATTAATTTTGGACAAGCAAACTCATTTTAAATCCCTAAATTACCTTGCAGAATTGTTATTCTATTGATGCTGACACGTCGTCCCTCATTCCTATATTGTGTTCCTCAGTCTTTATACAGTTGGTGCTAGGTCTCCAGCCACAAACTAATTTTGTATTTGTTGCATTTACCTTTCCATGTGTACTAGAAAGATCTCTACAAAAGATGTCAATATCCTTCATAAGACAGTATTTTGAACAGCTATTCAGAGCACTTGGTAACGTGTCTTTTCCATTTAGTCCATTGAAAGAAACCAGCATGTACTTGTGCAGAGAGGACATGTTTTTCACATCACTGCAGAAGAAGTTAAATGCAAGAGTGAACATACACTCTGACTTATCTTTGTGGTTTCCTATGCTTTTGTGGCAAACAGCATTGCACTCACTACTGGTATAGCTTGAAACGAGGAAAATCACCTTATCTGCAACTTCTTTTTGAAAAGCCAGCCATTGTACTGGGCCCTGTTCAGCAATTCTCCTTTTCTGCCACATATCAATAACAACATCACAGTGACAGTGCTTGTGAAGAAAATCAGCAAATGCCAGGACAGTATGATGAAAACAGACTTCTTTTGGATATATAAGCAGTACTTTAACAGGTTGTAGCTTTGTATCTGTTATTTAAAAAAAAAAAAAAAGAAAAGAAAAGTAAATACCATATTGAATTTAAACATTTTAGAAGCAAATTAAAATCAACATTTGAATGATTCCCTAAACTTCATACAGAGGATGTAGTAGATACTGGTACAAAGAATATAAAGGCTCTGAAGGAGCTGGAAGATAGGAAGCAGACAGACAGGGGAGATCAGGAGAGAGCGAGCTGGAAGCTCCTAACTGAAGACTGTCAGTACCTGCAAAAAAGAGCAAGCCCTTACAAAAAACTGTATGTAGTTTGGCACTGGTAGTGGAACAAGTTTAGGTGACTAAAGGCAGACGTTACACAGCACTGTAAAGTTTCTAAACTTTATTTCAGTGGACAAGTGGACTCCAGGAAGCGGGAGCTGGCTGTGTGCCCCATCACATGTGGGGGTTTATCTGGCCCTGTCTGCGAGTGATACAGTTTGGTGACCCAGAGATGGGTCTACAGTGTCTGACTCAAAAGGAAGGAGAGGTGCAGAAGAGACTGCAGGCCTTTCGCCTGGCCCACCAGCCTGAAAGGCAGGCTCTGTTGGCTTGGCAGGCTGAGCAGCAACAGACTTTTACAGTGCTTCATTAAAGAACAGTCACCCGTGCAGCAGCAACTCCTCCAGCATACACACACTCTAGGCTCAGCCTCTGTAAAATGGCACCTGCTGATGACCCCCCAATGCTTTTCTTGGGCACCTTTGAGCATGAAGTGCTGGGTGGCCCAGGGCAACCTGGGTCCTGCAGCTAGCCCCATAGCTTGAAGGAGAAGCACAAGAGCCATACATGTTCCTGACAGATACTAAAGCTAGAGACTATGGTGTGGTGAAGGCAGTTCCATAGATGGGGGGGTGCATCCCCAAACCTTTCCCAGAAAATTGACAGCCTTGGCTATATGATGCTTGAGGCCCAATACCCAAATGCTGGGGCATATTTTGGATCAAGTGATCCTTGAACAGTTTGTGCAGGGGCTCCCAGATAGCGTGCAACTCTGTGTGCAGCAACATCTCCCCGGCACAAGTAGAAGCCACAGTCAAATTGACTGAGGAATAAGCAAAATTGGTGTTCCACCCAGGAGATCTAGAAGGAAGAAACTCTGAACAGCCCCCTAGGACACCAGTAGATGAGTGATGCAAACACCACAAGGAGGAACGCCCTAGTTGCTGAGGACAATTCGTATGCTGATGCTGTGAGGAAACGGCATAAGAGCTGGAACTGGGCAGTGATTTTTGCAGAGTTTTGTGCCTGGAGTGAGGTTTGAGGGGTATGGGTGTGCATGGGGGTGGAGAAAGAGATATGGGTTAGCCACAATCTCCATGTGAGTGGGGGAAAAGGCCCAGAGTGTGTTGGTGCAGACGGCTTCTGTCTACTTCCTTCTACACAGGCATTTAATAAAGCCATATCCCTGAAGAAAGGATGCAGGTCAACTGCATCCCCAGGGACAGGAAGTATCCTGTGCTCCAGCTGCCTCTGGAGGTCCAAAGAAGGTTTGCCTGGAAGCGGGTGGGGGTAGTCAAAGAATTGCCCTAACATGTGGTCCTGGGGGTGGATTGGAACCCTGTCCCAAAAGAAAAAGTGCGCATGCACAGGAGACCAATGGAGAGAGCAAGAGCAAGTGAACCAAAGTGTGGGAGCAAAGGATCCCCCATGATCCCAAGTGGACAAAGGGAATCCCTAGCTGGGATCGAAGCACTGTGGGCATGGTTGATGGGGTAACACAGTCCCTGGAATGGGACCACTCAGAGGAGAAGCCAATGGAAGCCCAAAGGGTAAAAACTCAAAAAGGGGAGGCCCAAACTCCCATAGACAGAGGCTCAGAACTGGAGACATGGGACAGCCTGGATTCAGTACATGCCAGCCCATGTCCCCCACCAGGAAAGGAAAGGGAATGTGTGGGGTGACCTGCCCAAGGTTTGACGGGTGTGATGACTTCTGGGTGAGCGTGTATTTTTTTTTTGGGGGGGGCAACCTCTGTGCACCTTCTGTGGGCAGGTGATGCCAGAACCACTAACTGATGAGCCTGGGGACCATCCGTGTGGGCAGTGAAGATGTCCCCAGAGAAACCTCACAGGCTGGGTTGAGTGAAATCTGGCATTGGCTTAAGGGGAGAGAAAATTGCAGGGTGCTGGTGCAAGAGCCTCTACCCTGTCTGCTTCAATCAAGGGGAGTGGATGAACTGGCCTGATGCTGGCCTGAGAATTGGCAACACTTGCCAGTCTGATGAGCCAAGGGCCTTAAAACCTGTGAAGGAGCCAGAGGGAGGGGGGCAGACAATAATGGAGCAGTCAGTTAGGGATGGAGGTGGAATTCCCCTAGCTAAAGGCTGACTCTGTCTGCAAAAAGAGAGCTTCTATAAACACTATAAGGTTTGGCACTGGAGGTGGGACATGCTTAGGTGAATAAAGACCCAAGTGTTACACACACCTGAAGTCTCCCTGAGCCTTATTTGGAGGACAGGGAGGAAAAGTGGGAGGGGCTGGCTGTGCAACAATGTCCAGCTAAGAGCCAAGATAATTAGTGTAGTAAGGACCATACCACAATTTTATTTCTCCATATTTCTGCAGTTCTAGTAGGTGAAATGTAGGATGGAAACTAGGAGGGCTAAGAGGGAAATTATCTAAAGTAACTTTCAGACCAGGTCAACACTACAGGTCAGATTAAGGTATGCAATTCCAGCAACATTAATTACGTAGCTGGAGTCGATGTACCTTAATTTAGGCTTCTGCACTGTCTCCACTAATGGAGGCGAACATTCCAGTTGACTTCCCTTACTCCTAACAAGGGGCAGGAGTATTGGTGCCAATGTGGGCATGCTGTGAGTTCAATTTAGCACATTCCTACCATGCACATGAAATCAAATTCCAGAAGATCGACTGCAGCATTGTCTATCTTCTCAGAAGTGTAGATGTGGCCTCAATATAGCTGAAGCAGGATAATTAAATGAAAATGGGTGGGTTTGCTGAGAGCTAAGAGGAAGCATTTGAGGAGGACAAGGACACAGTGGAGACTTTATGTGGTTTCTTTCCATCATTCATCACCAGAGGATGTTGGAGAGATACCCACTCTTTTCAAATTATAAAGATGATTCATTGTTTAAAATTATGGCACTAGGCTGGTTAGGAGGTGCTGAGTGAACTGATAAGATGAGCAGCAAAAAATTACCAGGAACTGATGAGCAAAGAGTTCTGAATGAGGAATCATGAGGCTAACAAAAATATAGCATCTAGTGCCTGTCAGAAGACGGGAGGCTAGTAAAATGTTGTGCTTATTTAAAAGCAAGGTTTCTAGGCTTATCCTGGGAATTACAGATAGGTGACTTTTACTTAAATGTGAGCTAAACCGGTTGAAACATTTACAGCTATAAAATACCTAGATTAATGTGATAGTATAGGGATAAGACAGACTGGGTTCCATACAGAAAAAAATCGTGGCACATTAGTATAACTCTTCACATCAACAACACAGTGTATTAAGGAAAGCAGCTAATAGGTATCATTCAGTTGGACTTCCTAAGAGCTGCTAATAAATTCCCTCACCACAGGCACTTAAGGAAAGTAGGCAGGCACAAGATAACAAGTAAAAGAAACTTTAAAAAGGAAAGCAAAGCACAGGAATAAATTAATCAGTTTTAAACATAGCAAAAAGTTGGGGAATATCAATGTTCCATACTACAACTGGTGTTTATTATATCATTTAACTCGAAAATGATGATCAGTAAGAGAGCAAGCAAAATTTGCAGATGACATTTATCTAGATTAGTCAAGATGGGTAAAAGCTGTCATGAGTATCAATGGGTGTGTCTACACAAGGAACTAACTTCAAAGCGAGGCACTACTTTGACGTAGCCAGCAGAGAGTCAACACACATTTTCCCATACTTCAAAGTTGACTTTGAGCCCAATTTTGACATCCTTACTCCATTCCTGGGAATGGAGTAGTGCCCTACTTCGAAGTTTAACTTCAAAGTAGGGTGTATGTAGATGATGTAAAAAGCCTTGGAGCATGGGCAGCACAATAGTGCTGAAAGCCCACAGTGACAAATATGAGGTCATGCCCATTGGAATGAGTAATTTTGGATAGGCATTTGGTGTGTTTGATTAAATACAATGAGAGATTAAAGAAAAAAAAAACTTTAGGCACCCTTGGGACAGCTCCATAAAAATTTCACGCTTCTGTTGTGAGGGTCTTTTAGTTCTATACAGGCTTTGCCTGAGGCAGTGCTTCTTACAAGTAGTGTCATCTGAGACTTTTTTACTTCTGGTTTGCACTTAATATATGTCTTCTTTTCCCAACCTGCCATTCTTCTGGCTTCTCTATAGACATGTATACAAAATAACCAATGAATCTAGCAATCCATGGAACTGGGCACAATTTGTGTGTTTTTTTTAAAAACTAGAGTTTTGTTTTATTTTTAAATATATAAATAATTATAGGATTGAACATTTACCCTGAAATAGATGTATGACTGAAGGGAGGGCTAAGAGTTTGCGAAGTAGGGATAATAGTAATGCTTGCTTATTTTGATATTTAAAAGACTTGCTATATAAACACACTGTGATGCTTTTAAAATGATCTGCCTAACTAAAAGAAAACTGAAGCAAAGATCAAAGAACATTAATGTTTAGCTTCTTCAAAAGTGAGAGTAATGGTCTTACCACTGTTCCTCCTGAAACATACTACAGCAGTAATCACACACACAATTACAAATAAAGCAGCAATGATGGAACACACATATCTTCCAAGTGAATCAAGTGAGATGGTTCCTAAAAGAGAAAGAACTATCAGTTTTTAAATGAGAAGCCGTTTCAATAATTGATTTAAAAGAATAAAAAGGACTTCTGGTTACTCAACAATTGAACTGAGCATTTCCAGCCTACCTACATGGAAGAGAAATTGTGCTAAAAGTTATGCAGAAATATTAACACTTGCTGAGGAACTTAAGAAACTCATTCTTTCCACTGAAGCAGATGCTGTCTCTATCCTCATCCTAGTCCCTTAAATTTCCTTCCATATTCCTGCCAGACACTGGAAAATACTTCCTCCTCCCAGCACATGCCATTCCATGGCCCATACCATCTCTCTGTTTTGCCAGCACTGACAGTTGTTAACTAGCTTTTAATTAAAGTAGTTGAAATAATCAGTGCATTTAGCATGAAAAACATTTTTGGAAGGAGTGCTGTAAGAGGAAGGATAATGAAAAACAAAAATAACCAAGGGCTGCAGAGGGACTAGAGGATCCTAGCATGCTCATTATCTGCTTAGCCTTCCTGTGCTGCCAGATATTGCTTAGGGTATGACCAAGACTGCCCATCCTGGTCATTCATGCAATTCTACAATCTTGTTGCGTTTTAATAACTTTTTTCTTCCACACACAGATAAGATGTTGGCCTATTGTTTAAAATCCCCCAGTCCCCAGCCTGGCACACTGATCTATCATCTTGCTGTCTATCCAGTCTCCCTTTCACCTGTCCAGTTTAAGTAGCCCTACTACAAGTTAAAACTGCTGCCATCACAGCTCATAGAGGCCTTGGAACACAAGCTTTTCTATCAAGTCAAGCCCCAGTCCCTAGGGAAGGATCTGTTAAAGAAGCCTCTAAAATTCAATTTGTATTTAATCAAATAGTAACTGTTCTATGCCTGAAAGCATAAGAGAGACAGAGGACATAGAGACAGAACAAATTGTAATTCCTACTTCATCTATGTTGAACACAAACAGATCTCAAGATAAATGCTCAACTAATCATTACCTTGGTTTTGAACACACTTTGTTAGGATTCCCTTGTGCCTTAGACAATCATTTGCACATGTGGAAAAATAAGGAATTATCTGAAGAAAGAAAAGTACAAGAATAAAATAAATCTAATGTGCAGACAAATGCAGATTTATTATTCTTTCCTGTTTCTTTTATCCCACTTGGTGCTTTGGTGTCCTGTTTGGACTACTGAATTTCTTAAAGGGACTTTACCAGGTGAAAATACATAAATTTACAAAGTACTTTCCTTATTAATAAACATATGACTGAAACTTGAAGAGAAATTTCTCTCTGTTGTTTATGGTGCTGGCTTATCTTGAGCATAACCATGCTACTGCAATTTCCGGACTGCAAACACTAATTGGGAGTGTTTAAATAAAAAAATGTTAAAATTAAATAATTTTAGAATGAGTTTCATTGAACCACTTTTTTTAATTTTAGTAATTCCAATAAAACCTAGATTTGGACTTAAACTGCTTGTATTGATTTAAATTATGTGCATGGATAACAGGACTAAAGAACCCAGTATATGTGTCTTCTTAGGTTAAAAGGCAAAATACAATATTAACATATTCTCTTTATGAAGCTGCACTTTACAAGAGTCAAAGCCTTTCTAAGGCTATAGGTTATCTATATACTGGGAAATGAATTTGCAATTGACTGGAGTTGAGATCAGATTAGTCTTTATTAATCGCAAATTGGCTGCTAATCAGTCATAGGTAGACCTTAGTTTGCATACTAATAGTTTATATGCCAACACATTTTGTGTCCCTGCTGAAATCAAGGGAAAATTGCCATTAGTTTCTATGGCACAGCTTATCCCACAGCTACCGCTGTGTATACACAGACAGAAAACATGAACCCAAACTTAAATGGACCTATTTAGTATCCAGTCATTTGTAGAAGTTTTAAAGAATAAAGTTGAACTCCAAATAATCCATTTCCCAGTTTATAACGTATCCATTCTGTGTAGTGCAGCCATTTTAAGTAAATAGAAACAACAAGACTATAGACACATTTGTGTGTGTTGTTCACACATCTAGATCTTCACACATTTACAGCGGTGTCCTGATGTTACTGGTTTATTTGTTTTATTTAATATAAACACTCATTGTGGATAAAGAATCTGAAACCATTCTGCTGCAATGATCCACAATAAGTGTTGATCCTAAATAAACCTAACAAACCAGTAACACCAGAACATCAGTGTAAGTATATTTACCATTTGCATGAAGTGTTGTAGCACAGCAGAACTATACTGTGGTGTTTATTTAATCACCATTAGTAGAAACAAAACTTACGTCCAGTGAGCCATGTTCGTGATGCTCACTTAATACAGTACAAAGGTGAATTTCAAATCAAGAGCCAAATAGTGTTGCACACAGATTTACTGGACATTAATAAGAAACCATGTGGCAGTGGCATACAATTCATTTATTTTCAAGAAACTACTTTCCATTGCAAATTCACTAAAAATTTGGACTTTACCTGCACAAACAGACTGTTGCTTTCATCACTCACTGGTATTCTAACAGAAGTTCTAGTTTCATTGACCTAATGCAGGTAGAAACCCCCCCACACCCCAGGAAAAAAAATGATGCACATGCATTATACAAAGGAATAATTTAAAAAGAATACAAAGTAAGCAAAAATATATTTAAAGTAGTGATCAGGTTTAACACTATAATATACCTCTGTTGTTTTAAGTGATTATTATAACACTTTAAAATCTGACCTCTTGATTAATTTAATTTTTTCAAAATATTTCAGTATGTAACCAGCATTACAAATAAGTCTGAATTTAGAGGAAGCTTATCTAAACAACCTACAGTACTGTATTACCACCTTACAGTCTATTATCCCATTTTTCCCCTAGAATGTTCCCAACTTGAAAATATTACAAATCAAAGCATTTTTAAAATCTTAAGACTATGTGGGCAAAACCATGACATAGAACTAAGAAGAAGAGAGAAATGTTTGGTCAGTGAGTGCTGCAGACTGTTGACCAGAGTGTCCAAATTAGAATAACTCCCATATTCAGGCACTGGGATTTTACCCAATTCTCTTACCCACACACGCCACTGCCCCCGCCCCCCGCCTCCAATTGCCACCTTTTTGGGAAAAAGGCCCAAACTTATTGAAGCACAGCTCTTCTGAAATTAGCTGTCACTGTCCTAGAACCCAACACGCAGACTTCATTTCATTGCTTGCTAGCCTGTTCCTCTAATTTGCCTGAAAAAAGCACGTCCCCTTGCTAACTTGGTGAAAAGAGTTGTAGTGTAGATTGCCATAAAGGAAAGGAAAGGAAAAATAAAAGAAATTGGATTTGCCATTTTTAGGTATCTACAAGAACATGTGTGGTTTTTAATATTACCCTGCCATATATATAAGAAAAATACCTTCGTAATCAAATCCCTTTCAATAAGTATATCACATGTCTCACACTTGTAGAGAAGTATGGCATATTTGGTCCCAAGGCTACTTGTTGTAAAATTCACTTCCACTTCTGCCTCTGTTTTACATAGAGTTATATTTGGATTCCACAGACTTCCTGTGGGTTGTAAAGAACACAGTTTAAAATTCTTAAAAGCTGTCTACATGCTAAAAGAAGGTCCACTGTGAATGTAGTGCTCATAAAAGGTGCCAGACTGACAGCTGGAGACTAGCCTGTTTGGAAAGCATGGACAGTGGCAAAACAATTGCCCCGCGGTGGCCCGAATCCTGCTTAACAGAGATAAGCTCTAGAAGGGAGGAAAAAAATGGCTAAACTCCACACCCTTTATGTTTGGCCTCTCTGATGAAGTCTCTTAGGTGGTGAGAGGGGTCTCAGAGGAGCTAGTCAAAAAAAAGTACTAGTCAAAAGAGTGGTTGGTCAAAATAGCTATGTTGCAGCTGTTGGTTGTGTTCAGGTATTGAATTTCAAAATAAAAGAATATTCTGCACATTTAATACTCAAATTCAGAACACATTTTAATGCCCTCCCTGCCATATGTTGCCTGGAATTTCTTTGCCTCATCTAAAGTGCCTGTCCAATAGTAACTGAACTCTACCAGCTCATAAAAACATGCCAAATTAACCTCTCAATCCCACAGTATATTAGAGTGGGAAGTATGGCAATATCCTCTAATATAGACTGTGCCTAGTGCAACTTTAGCAATGTACAGGATTCTCAGACATCAGATTTCAGGGGATTCAAATTTGGGACCAGAAGCAAGATTCAGATTTATGTCTCTGTTTCCAATCTAAAAGAGTTGCAGCCTTCAATCCATCCTCCACATCTGGGATTAGGTTTGATGTATGAGTCAGATTTGATATCACACACAAGAGACCTGATATCAGCATAATGCTATCACATTCTTTATCAAAAAGAATGTCCATAAGGATAGAGGGATGGCTATTTGCCAAAACTACTGGGGACAAGATAGTTTGATTTCAGTATGCACATGTTTGCACGGGATTTTTTAATTTAATCAGTCTCAAAAGGCAGGCAGTCCCTTTGGGCCTAGTCAAGATGTGGATAAATATAATCTTGTTAAGTATTATGAGTAGTTTTCTTTCTTTTCCATCCCCAATCCTTTCCTTTTAAGTACATTAAAGAGTTTATAAATTAGAAAATAAAAATTTAGACTGTCCATATTGCTATATTTGTGAAAATAAATCCAAGGATACGTCTATTGCACTTACCCATTTCTATACAAGTTTTTCTGTATTTCATTAGATTATCTTTACAACCTGTGGATTGCATATATATATATATATATATTTAGCAAATATTATCATCTCTTTGCATTTATACATTTCCATTGAAGTCTATCACATACACATATGAAGTTATTCGTCATCCACAAACTAAGTATCACAACTAGAGTTAATTGCTTTCCTGGTCAGGTCCATGAACAGCACTCTTATCTTCTCATTTAGCACTCCCATTTTGGAAGAATCAACATCCTTCTCCCCTATCTCAGCCTCTGCTCCTGTTTGCAGGTAACTGTACTGCAGACACATGGTTTTCTTAAGATAAAATCTTCTGGTGACAACTTATGAACCCAAACAAAAAAACAAAAATCACCTTGAGGTCTTTCTGATAGCACTAGAAGCCTCTTCACAAGCAATACATGCATTTTACCAAAATTAAAAAAGCCCGTTTAATTGCTTCCTATGTTTTACATCATCTACATACCAGCAGTCAAAATCAACGCAAGAAAAGACAAGACACAGTGGTTTAAAACTAAAGTGAACAAAGTGCTTTTTAAAGATGCCAAAGTGACAGCCCTGGAAGTGTACAATCTTCTGTCCACAGAACACATGGAGCAGCAGCGTTTTAGTGTTCTTGAGGGGCGGTCCACATTTAGATGTGAAGATAGTGTGGATACCCATGGAAACATTAACCTCTTTCTGAGAGCCAAGGTGGATGCCATTTACTGTAATATCACTTGTGATGGTGCCTGTTGTGATATGGCAACCCTGTCACTAGGAACTGGACAGACCTCAGCTACTCATTTCTCAGAGTTACAAAACAAGGATCACTCAGATTCACTGGAGCCATCTGGCCCTGCTTTTTGCCATACTAACTTGTTACCAACATGACTTATAATTTCAGAGAAATCTTAGTATACTTGATTAGTTTATTATTAAGAACAAAAAGACTAAAGGGAGGCATAGGTGTGGCATTCAAAAAAAATCTACAAAGCCAATAGTTTTCTGCACTGAAAACCTGACTTTACCTGTAAAAAGAAAAAGAAAGAAAGAAAGAAAGAAAGAAAAAGAATTTGGAAGGAAAACGAATGTATTATTAAAGCTGAATTTATTATCTTTTCAGCTACATGCAGTTGGTTTAAACATAAAAGTACACACATCCATTGTTGTTATTCCTAGCTTTTCAGAATATCCTGTACATTGAAGTCTGGAAAGAATTTAGTATGATACATGAGATTTTCTTATGAACCAGGTTAAAGACAGCCTGGTGAATTACCTGGCGAAATTAATGTTATGGATTTTGATGGAGAATCCTCATATATATTTGCTGGAGGAAGGTTGTAAGCACTTATAAAATAAGTCATATCTGGTTCTACAGGGAATCCAATGTAGTGGAACTGCCACTGAAATGAAACAATGAAAACAGCAATTTTCAGGGTTAAATTCCTCTTTCAGATATGCTCGGCAGCCCCAATGAACTCCTCTGAGAGCTGTGCTGGTATAACTAAGAAGAGGATTTTCCTCTCAAATTACTGAATACTGAGAGAGATGTACATAGAAACAGCAAAAGATAGAATTTCAAGGTGCACAGAATCTCTGAGATACGTGTGGCTGTGAAACTTTTTTGTTCTTAAAAGCCTGATATCAAAAATAATTGAAGTAATTTTTCCAACAACAGTGTGTGCCTGGTAGAAGAGTAGATTTCATTTCTAATCCTATATGCTTCAGACAAACTGTATTCAGAATAACAAATCCAAATCCAGCTTTGAAAACCCAAGATTTCTCCTCATCTTAGTAACAATTAAAAAAAAAAAGTTGGAAAAATCCATGAGACTGATCATTCTCATCACTTTCATCCATGAGAGCCAGATCAGGCTTAGTCGGGGGATAGAACTGCAGATCAATAGCTGCCCACCAAGCTGTCTGAGTTCCTCAATCTCTTGAGCTCCAATCCTACACTCCAGTTGTGAATTTTTAGTGAGGTGAGAGAGCAGTTTGGAAGGAAGACTGCCATACACGATATTACCCTCTGTCCCCGATAACAAAAATGAAATACTGAACAAGTCTGTATTATCTCATATTAGGTGCCCCTCTGTACTGGGAGATCCAACACACATGGACAGTCTTAGGGAGACATCGTGTCATGGTTAAATGCACAATCAGGTCTTCTGCACAGCTTTACCCTCTTCCATTGTCTGAAAAAATGCAAGTTTGTATAGTTAAATCCCTGTTTTATTAAATTTTCACTAGGAGCCCAATGCACACCTTTTTTCTTCCCCAGGCCTCTACGCATTAGCTGTGGCACAGAAGAATAATCTGGCCATAGTTTTTAAATGATACCTCCCTACTCTCTAACAACAACAAATGACAAAATAATCACTTATAAAAAAGAAACGTTCTTACTCTTCTATTCCCAAACATGGTTTGACTTTGAAACTTCTCTGTGTAATTGCACCGAATACACTCAAAATGCTCTTCCGTTCCTTTACTTGTCACACAGATCTTTGTGGCTCTCAGTTCTTTGATGCTAGCTGGTAGTAAAGAAGCAAAATTGTGGTATTCACAGATATAAATTCATATTCACAGATACAAATATCTGCATAGCTCTTTGCTGCTCATACATATAAAATAAAATAAACCTTGTTCAGTAGTCAGCAGAAAAAACTACAGAGGCAGTAGTGGAACAAGGATGACTGGGATGGTGGCAAAAGGTTCCTAGAGCAGCAGACTTCCCGGCTCCCGACAGAAGCCTGCAATCTAGACATAGCCTGAGTGACACCAGCATTTACTAATCTGGTGGTGGTGTTTGTTGTATCAGTCAAATTCCAGTCTGAATGTCATTATGCTAAATCCTTTTGTTATTGGTATGGACTAACAGCAAAAATAAAAACTGTGGCTTCAGTTCTGTTAGTCACATTTACATCTGATGCCAACTGTCCATACTGCACAGCTTCCCTGATCTTGATAATAAGCCAATTAGAGCAATTATATTTTAAGGTAGTTATGATACTCTCTAAGACTTTGCCCTATTTACAGTATAAACCATGGTCCTAGCTATCACCATGTTTTTGTAGTAACTCATTCATGGCAGACTCATCCGACTTCCTCAGTCAACCCCAGAAGATTATTCATGAGATTTTTTTTCTTCTACAACATTACAAGGGGAGGCATAAAACAAAATCTGAGTCCAGCTGGATTCAAAAAGGCAATCTCTGACAGTGGTACAGCAGCTCCTACAGTGATACATATTTCAGAATATGCAGAGTTCTGGTGGTTTTTGCCAAAAATGAAAATTGCTTAAAAATTCATTTTTTTAGTACAAAGCAATGTCTCATATCTACAATTGTATTTCTATTACATTTTTCATTCATGACTATCCTTTAATTTTGTGTGCACTGGCATATGTTAAGAATTGCCATAACAAAGATCACAGCAATAATGATTAAACATGAGTTTGCAGTTCTCAAAGTTCATTGCAGTGCAACCCCTCTTTTGACAACAAAAACGACAACATGACCTCACATGGAGGGCAGTTTAGAACACAGCATGAGCCCTTCCATCCCAGGCTGAAGCCTCAGCAAGTCTAATGCAGGCTCTGCTGAACCCATTAAAATGAGGTCATGACCTACTTTGGGGTCTTGACCCATAGTTTGAGAAATTCTGTTAGCAAAAACTGCACAATCTGGATCCCCATGATCATACTTCAATACCACAGTTAAAGGACATAAATCATACGCTGGGGGTAGGGAGAATGGGAGGCAGAGGAATTTAAAAAGGAACAAACAATGACTTTTAACATTGTGGCTTGTTGGTCAGACAGCATGTCTGCAACAGATTAAATGGAATTATCACATGTTCATGGTCTCAACCAACTTCCCATGTGACAAGTGTCCACATGAGAAAATTCACCAGCACAGTAATCAATAACAGACACCATAGTTGGCAGTTTCTATGGAGAAGCTAAGTGTCTAATTGGCCATGTAGGCAGACTTGTGCTTAAAAGTCGTTCCTCCAGGGCAAGATTGAGGCAAGATGGCATGGAAGCATAAAGAAGCTTTCACTGACACTCTTCCCATTGTGTGCTTTGGTGGACACTGGTGTTCAGGGTTATTAATGCAACATGCTTCACAAGCACTAAATTCACAAGGAAATTTTACATTGTATAGCCTTAAGTACTTGGGTGCAACACCTACCATCCATGCTGAGGCTCCAGCTGATATTTATAAGTAGGGATCTGACATGTGTCTCCACTTCTGATTCAATTAACTGGGCACTGAGATTATGAAGATCTGCAGGTGTTAGATTGTGCCACTTTCTCAACTCATGGGCAGGACCTTGTGAGGAGGGGTAAACGTAAGTTAAAAGTAGAACAGCTACCTACCTATTTAAATGTATTCTATACCCGTCAAGCTGTCTGTGAATTCTACTAGTATTTTCATTCACACTTAGTGCCTCAGAAACAAGAATTTATTATTTAGAAAACCATTCTTTTCCCATGCACTTTGAAACTGTTTATTTCAAAGACTCTGATTCTTTGTTCTCATGTGACTAAATGACACATTTTCTCATGCTGTGAAACTTCAAGCATATGATCTTATGATCAAGCATAAGTTTGAAAATCATGCACATGGATGACATTTGCAGTGTCTTTCCTGTATTAATAAGCACATTTAACCATATTTATAATAAAACAGGTTTTTAAATCAAGAAAAAAAATATGGAGGGGGTGATGTCCCCCCCAGTAGCACGATCACAAATGAGATACCCTGAGGCCCTAAACTAATCCTGTTCTTGAGACAATATTTTAAGCTGGAACAGTGTAGCCATACTCAATGGCCACATCTACACAGCAGAGATCTTTCGAAAGTAGCCCTATGGTAAGATCTCTTCCAAAAGAACTTCTTTTGAAAGAGAGTGTGTCCACACATGAAAAAGTGGATCAAAAGAGTGATCTCTTCTTTTGAAAGAGAAAGTCCACACGCTTTCGAAAGAATGGGTTAGGGATCAAAAAATCAGGTGCCTTGAGGACTTCTTTCAAAAGAAGGGCCTGCATAGTGTCTGTACACATTTTGTTAGGAAAGAAGCCTTCAAAAGAAGGCGTTCTTCCTGAAACAGGAGTGGAAGAGCACTTTCAAAAGGAGTGCTGCATTTTTTTCGATTTACCTTCAAAAGAAAGTTTTTTGTGTGTAGACACTCTGTGGTATCTTTTGAAAGAGCCCACTTCTTTTGAAAAAAATCTTTCAATCTTTCATAGTGATGCAAAATTAGAACCAAGTGTACTCTAAGAGGCAGATCCTCAGGTAGTGACATAGCTCTGCTGAAGTTAGTGGCATCACAAATTCTGGCACTGAATATTACAAAAGGTTAATGAAAAACATCAATACAGCTACACAGCAGGAGTCCACAATTTTAAAGAAAATATTCTGTGATATTTTTTCAAAACCATAAAAGAGAGAAAATCCATCCTACTGTAAACAGTGCCTCTTATCACACAGAAAAAGAGAAAGTATTAAAAAAAAAAAAGCCACATTAACACCAAAGTGGTTGGAACAAGGCTCATGACATCCAGTAACGCAGTACAAAACATATTCTATAGAGTTTGTGTCAATTACTGAGAAGTTTACTGAGAGACACAGACAGCTATTTTTAAGTAGGTACTTCTTTTAACAGTGTAAAGAGATCCATTTTATTATACCTACCAGTTTCAAAACCACACTTAATAGACTGTTAAAAAAAAAAGAAAAAAAGCATTAAAATGAACTGAATGCAGACAGGTCTAACGGAATTCTCTATATTTTTAACTTAGTAAAATCTCACATTTAAAAAGACAGCATTAACATGAAACAAAACCATACTTCTGCCTGAAAATTATGCACACAGTATACATAAAAGCACTGTCTAAAATTTCTAAAACTGAAATAAATCACAAAATATAATTTTTGCCCTTTTCAAAACAAAGGTTTCTTTACTTTAGATAAAAATAACCTGTCAAGTGTATAGTCAGTATTTTTCCCCTGTAGGCAGGTCAGCTTTTCCTTGCTGCAAAGACTTTAAAACATTGATAAAAGAGAAGAAAAATCCATATAAGATATTTAAAGATTTTTAAAATTCACGTTATACCTTTTAATGTATGTATTGCCATCAGAAAGTGCATCTTTAAGTCTTTGTTTCAATCATTTCTACAGGATTCTAACTCTGTAAATTGGCTAGTCTGTGTCTGTTATTTTGCTGAATTGACTGCTATAAAACATGACATAATATCTTGGGTTTTGTTTTTTTCTTTTCATTCTACATTTTACATATCTTATTAATAGCACAGTTGTACTGCCATGATGTAGTCCTGTAACTAATGATACCTGAACATGACAGAGTATCTTCCAGCACTGACCCAGAACAGAAAATCCTAATTACGTGAAATGTTTGTTAGCAAAATGTGGTCACTTCAAACTGACACCTTTTAACATAGGGACAAATAGGCTAATGGAAAGTATCAGAGTCTGAATAAAAACACAACCAGGGCACACATAGGCAGCACATACCAAAGAACCTGCCACCTATTTATCTAGTACAATTTATAGGGCAATGAGGCCTAATTATCTGGAGCCAGGGTTTGAGGAACTGTTGTGATTGAATGTTCAGGGATTTGGGTGCAACAGGAGCTTCTACTGCAGTAGTTAAAACTTTTTAAAAAGTATTGGAAGGCATATAAATACTCTGGAGTTTAAACCGATCTCTATCAATATGAGGCTTTAAGTTAGGATGATGTCTTCATACTGGGTATATTATTCAAATTCTGCCTACTGCTAGTCTTCCTTTGCCTGACAGAAACATCAGAGGCTGACCATTTTTGGAGATAGGATACTGAACTAGGTGAACCACAGGTGTGATCTAGTATGCCAGTTCAGACTTTACTGAGAAGAGCACAGCCTGCTCTTGTGCTTGTCATACATGCATATTAGCTTCTCTCTGATCACTCTTCCGCCTCTCCCTTCCTTATGACTATCATCAGGCATTCTTGGGAAAGCGAATGACATCCCTCTACCACTGTTGATAGCAAATGGAAGCAGACTCTGCAGACCTAAGGTAGTGTCCCACTCAGATTGAGAGGAATGCAGCACAGCTATCACTCCATCCCTTTCTAGTGCACAGAACATCAGCCCCTTTTTGCACCCTCAGATTGGAGTGAGAAGCTCTTCAACTCCATTAGATGGGGAATGGGTAGAAGTGGAAGAGGGGTGGATTATCCTCCCACCTAGTACCTTACCGGCCAACCTTGTCCCCAAGATCTGCAGCTATTCAGCACCAAGCTCAGCAGGATACTCGCTGCCAGAGTCATCTCTACTTGCAGGAGTGATGCACCCTGGCTGAAATTCTCCTCTGCTCTTCCTGTGACCTTACTTGCAACAAATCACTGAAAGCTGGAGCTCAGTAGCAAGGATGTAGCATCTCCTCCACCTCCCTCACAGCTAATGTATTATTTATTACAAGCCTTTCCCCACCCACTCCCTCAGATTTGGCCTGTCAGCGAGTCTAAAAACACTGCAGTAAAAACCAACCCTAAAGAGCTGTGGCTAAAAGCCAATACATAAACAGAAGTAATATACATGCTGTAACCTAGAGAAGTTGATTTTCAATGCACAAGGGAGCTCAGAGCAAAGCGTGGCTTCTCACCACCTCGAATCTTTCCATTGTGCCTACTTCTGCAGAAAGAGCTCTACCATTCTGGGAAGAGCTAGTCATTTAATTAATAAGACAGAATCTCTCAGTGTGTTTTTGGCTTTTTACTCTTTGCATGTCTCCTCTTTTGGATTTTAGAGCCACTTACCATGGACAGCAGTGGAGTGGAATGGCCAAAGAGCCATCTAATAATTCCTTCATTTATGAATGAAAAGTGGCTACTGTGCCCCTGCCCTTCAAGGAAGCCTATAATTGCCCATAGCTTAGAAGACACCTGCTGGCAGCCAGCACTACATTCCAATAGAGGACATAATGTGAACTATCCAATAACTCAGCAGATTTTATGCTCAAATATCTTCCCTTTAATTGAGAAACATGGAGATATTCATATCATAACTCATAGAAATGGAAGGGACCTCAAGAGGTCATTGAGTCCAGTCCCCTGCACTCACAGCAGGACCTATCACCAACCCTGAGGTAAGTAATTATCAAAAAAAAAAAAAGACTAGAAGAAATGGGGATTTATTTAATATTTAATATTATATTCAGTGTTTGAATGCTTGATTTGTTATTTACAGTTACTTCTACATGAGAGATTAGGAGAAGCGTCTCTGCAATGTGGGCCCCATATTAGCTTGGGAAACTACCGTGGTCCAGTAAGTTTTAGCATTCTGTTCTTGTCTCTTTTACATCAGAAGTTTATAAAAGACTGTTCTGTGTAAATGTTGGAGGGGGAAGGGGAGAGTCTGTTGCAGACAGATGCTGCAGACTAGGTTTTCTACTAGTAACTGAGAAAGGCTGCGAGTAAAATGGAAACCTTGCCAAGAAGACAATTTGTTCCCCATGGTTTCATGAGAAGTTCCACGTTTTTTTGTTTTTTTTTTTAAAGGGAGGCAGTCCTGGTTAAGTGTTCTTCTTGTATTCTGAAAGTATTTTAAGAGTTGTAGAAATAGCATTCAGCTTTCGTAAATCTCTGAAAATGGATGCTACTTCTATAAATCCATAAGGGAACCTCACTTATGGAGTGTATGAGAGGCTAGATTATGATTTACAGATTAAATAAATTGCTGTTTAAGGGGACCAGGAAAGCAAAAAAAAAAAAAAAAAGTTTGAAATCGTATTTGCTCCTTTACAATGTATAATAAAACTTTTTACAGTTTCTTGTTCCTGTTTTTTTTAATGTTAGCGATGTCAAAAAGATCAAGTCCTAGCTTTTTCCCCCTACTTGACTCCTCAACTAAGAAGAAAAACCTATTTTCTGACCATAACAAAAGGGACAAATGTGTCTATCTCAGAGCTTTTCTTTCAAGTCTTTTTCAGGCAGGGTTGCCACCTGTCAGTAAATTTACAGACAGTCCATAAATTATTAACCAAAATTGGACTTGTCCGTAAAGGCCGTAAAAAAATTTAGGTGTTTGTTAATTTTGTAAAAGTGCAATAAAATTTCAAGAAACAGCAATTAATTCTGTGTTGCTTCAGCCATTTCACTGCAGAGTAATGGAAACTGGACATTTTAGTTGTTCATTTAGCTCAATGGGTGAAGTGATGTAATGTGAATCACATGATCCATGTGATGTTATCATCTACATTATCCCACCGAGTTAATGCTGGCACATTGGCAACATAAATAACTAAATGAAAGGGAGTTAAATAGCATATTGTCTTTGTGATGTATGAATGACAATGATTTGGCCATCTATGTTGTCTTAATATAGTATAAAAATTATGTCCGTAAAAATATTTGTCTGTCCTTACATTTTTCCCATTTTATCCATAAACGAAATTTCTGTGGGTTGGCAACCCAATTTTCAGGTGTTTAAGTCAAATATCATTTAAAGTCTTCCCCTAACAATATGCCTTACTGACTTGATTGTATGCCATGCATACAGCATGTGTGGAATTTTATTACTGCTCAGTAGATCATAACTGATTATCAGACATCATTATATTACAGTCCATCTTGCTATTGCTCCATACTCATGGCAATTCACCATTAATAATTCAGTCTACTTCTTGTGTCACCTGAATATAATGTCAGTGATTTTGACATAATTTACCTATTGTTCAACACACCAATTTATGATGCCCAGTAGGATCAGGGCAATGTGGTCTGTTCTGACAGGATTAAACATAGACAACTCTCACTAACATTCAGAGATATTATTCATTCATAGTGATGGAAAATTAGAACCAAGTGTACTCTAAGAGGCAGATCCGAGGTAGTGACATAGCTCTGCTGAAGTTAGTGGCATCACAAATTCTGGCACTGAATATTACAAAAGGTTAATGAAAAACATCAATACAGCTACATAGCAGGAGTCCATAATTTTAAAGAAAATATTCTGTAATATTTTTTCAAAACCATAAAAGTAGTTCAACCAAATAACTAATCACCCATGACATTCCATTAAAAATAAAAATATCCCTGGATAGAAAGCAAATAAATACTGGTCTATATCAAGCAAGAAATATTCCATCCATTTCTGTATTTTCAACAGAACAGAAACATCTGACTGATTCATCATTGGCTTATTCCCTGCTTTTACTGCTTTAGATTTTTGCCACACCAGTCACAGCTGTTATTTTTAATTACTGTGGACTAGAAAACTATAACTTCACGATTATCAGGAATTTGTTTCTTTTATAATATACTTGACATTTGTAGAACACATTTTAAAAATTATTTTTTCTGGCATTATTTAAAACTAAGCTTTCACTAAGTATTTTTCTTCAACTTCATCAGAAGCCAAAGTGAGTAACTAGTTTCTGTGATACATTCAGATCCTGATTTCTTCTAACATGGCTGGAAACACTGAAATCAATTCAGTTATATAAAACCTTTTTATGAAAAAAAAATCAGCCTTCCACCTCCACTGCTGAGAAATGCACAACTGTCTGTATATCTTTTATCTGACAGCAGATCACCCAACCACCAAGATACAATAGCTGCTATCATTTATGACTACTAGGTCATGCTAGTTGTAAGAGCAGAGGGGGAGACAATTTAGAGTTTCACTTCCCTAGACTTCATGTTCAGGTGGATTTTGCAGCCTAATACTATGGTAATTCCAGGAATTCTATTGTCTGGTGTATCACTATAAAGAACACAAAATTTCAGCCAGGTAATTAGGGCCCTACCAAATTCACTGATATGAAAAATGCACCACAGGCTGAAAAATCTGGTGTCCTCCTGGGAAATCCATCCTTTTGTTTGCTTTTACCCTATATTATATAAATTTCAAGGGAGCAGACCCACGTTTCTCAAATTGGAAGTCCTTACTCAAAAGGGAGTAGCAGATGGCTCACAAGCTTACACAGTATTACCACCCTGACTTCTGCACTGCCTTCAGAGCTGGGCAAGTGGAAAGCAATGGTTGTAATGTTGGCCATGTGTTGCCCTTGCTTCTGTACTGTTGCTTTCATACCTGGGTGGCCAGGGTGTGGCAGCTGCTGACTAAGGCCCAACTTTACAGATGGTAGCGTAGAAGTAAAGGTGATAATACCATATTAGGCCATTGTTACTTTTGTGCAGCAGCTTGCAGTAGATCAGGCTTCAGAGCTTGATTCCTGGCAAGCAGCCACTGGTCTCCACTCCCCAGCTCTGAAAGCCATGCTGCTCCCAGCAGCTGTGCAGAAGGAAGGGTAGCAACAGTGCAACTGCCATGCAATTACTTGGGGACCCACACACCTTCCTTTTTGGGTCAGGACCCCTACAATTACACCACCATAAAACTGCAGTACGAAATGTAGGTTTTACAAATCCCATGAGTGTGAAATTGACCAGTGTGGCCCATGCATTTGATAGAGCCCTACATACAACAGTTTGGGCTGAAAACTATTACTTTGAGAGACACACTTGTCACTTGTTTCTATGACGTTCTGCAGCCAGAGAAGTGGCACAACCACAGGCTGGCAAGGGCAAAAGTCAAATGTGAGCTTAAACTGCGGGGCACCTTTCAGTAGTTTATCAGCAGAAAGAGGCCAGCGGGGAGTAATCAGCCCTCCAGCAAGGGATTTTGGCTGCTGCCAAGTTCCAAAGAAGTGAAGCTCCGGTCGCACGGTCAAGACTGTGTGATTTTCAAGGCAAGTCAATAAACCCTGTTCCCGTGAAATGTTTGAACAGCTCTCTCCAGCCACGTGCGGATCCCTGCAGGTGCCCCCCACCCCCACCCCCACCCCCACCCCGGCAGCCCGGTTCTACTCCCTACCACAGGGGTCAGGTTCAGCCAGCAGGCCCGCCCGGCTGTAACTCAGCTCACCAGCACAGCTGCTGTGCAGCGCGGGGGTGCACGTCCAGCCGAGCACACGCCAACCCAGCCGCAGCCGAGAGCTGTCCCTGTCTCAACTCCCCCAGCAGTGTGTGCCCGTCCCCGCCGTTGTCTCTGGCTGCCCTTTGGTCCGAGGGACAGTCTGCAACCTCCCACTCCCCGGCGCGGGGCTGGAAAGCTCCGGGGTGGAGCAGGAGCTGGAGCGGGGCCGGCGGCGCTAAGGAGCCGGGCTGGTTGCCCTGTGAGTGTGGCTGGGGCGCGGCAGCAGCTGGGGGGGGGGGGGGTGGCTGGGGAGCCCCAGGCTTGGACTTGCCTCACTCCCCCCCGCCTAAGGGCCGACGCTCGCTCGCGCCAGGTGCCGGGAAGGGTCGAGTGGGGGCGGGAGGCAGAAACTTCCCTCAAACCCACTCTCCCACCACCCTGTTTGCGCCCCACACAGCGGGCCGGAGCCCAGGCCCAGCAGAGGTACTTCGCTAGGTTCCATTTGCCTCGTGGCGACGTCGCGGCTCTGCTGCGGACTCCCTCCCAGCCGAGCCGCCGGCGGTGTTTCCCCTTCTCCTCGCTTTGTACCGCACCCTGCGGCGGCCGCAGTCCTGCAAAGGGGGCAGCTAGGGCCTTGCTGCCGCTTCAGGGCACGCCGGCGGGTTCGTACCAGACCTTCTCCGCGACAGTCGGGTCGTTCACATTGGCTGAGGGCAAAAGCGCCCTGGCAGCCCAAGTATCAGAGGGGTGTTGGAGTTAGTCTGTGTCTCCAAAACAAGGAGAAGTCTTGTGGCACCTTAGCGACTAGCAGATATGTTGCTGCATAAGCTTTCTGGGCAAAGACCTGCTTCGTCAGATGCATGAGTGGGGGGTTTCAGAGGAGGGTTTAAAGAGGGAGTCTCAGTCTCCAGGGGAGGGCCAGAGTTGACAAAGTCTGTTTTGTCATGGGAGATGTGGCCCTTTATCAGCAGTTTATGTGGAGTTATGAACATCAAGAGAGGAGATACCAAGTCAGTTTCGTCAGGGAAGATGTGGCCCATTATCAGTGGCTAATGTGGAGAGGTGAACATCAAGAGCAGAGAAACTGCTTTTGTAATGGGCCAACCACTCCCAGTCTCTGGAAGCACAAGGAGCCAGGCAGTTGTAGCTGGTTCTACAGGGGAGCTGGGCCTGTTTGTGTAGTGAGGCTTATGAAAGCCTTTGAACCAAACTATAAAGGAAACCGTTTCAAGCTAGGGGTGTGTGGCAGCACCCTGAATCCTGCCCACCTCTGTGTAGTTGGGAGCCTGGCCCGCAGGTTTACTTTTTATCAGGGGTGAGCAAACATTTTTCGTCCAGCTCCACTTTTGTCCCTCCTGCAACTTGTCTAATGCAATCCAAACCTATGAAAAGTTCAGTAACGTTCCTATGAAAGAAAACCTTCTTTTGCCACATCTAACAGAACAAGTCTGTAGAAGGTAAAAACTTGATTGATCGGTACATAACTGTGAATACACATACATTAAAGCACTAACATATTTCAACATTTTTAATGAGATGGATGAGCCTCTTTTTTAATGAGGTGGATTGTGCTACACGCCCCCCCTCCCCCATGAAATTTCATGCTCCCCTGAGGGTTCCCACTCCCCACTTTGCACTCCCTTGCTTTATATTAAACAGTTTTTTGGCAGTATCTGTCATTTGCTTATGGGCTCTGCTCTGGATGGGTAGGTTTGAATGCTGACATTGTAATACCGCAGAAACATTTAAATGAAAGGATCCTGCCATATTTCACTAAACAAATGAACTTCATGAGAAAATTATCTAAAATGTTTCCGTAAACATTCAATTAGTTTTGTTTAATGTCTTGCCCTTAAGCTGGAACTGAAAAAGAAAGGCAAGTCTGTTTGATGTTTTCCTCTGAAGTCAAGCCTTTCCTCTTCCAGATGACTAATACCTATGGAATATTACTACTAGTGGTTGCATTACAAAACTGAAGATAAACTTCTAGGATGACTAACCTGTGATATTTTTGGGAGACAAGTCACAGTAAAGCAGTTTCTGTGTTATACCAAATTCTCTTTTGAAAATAGGTGAACTTTAAATACTTACTACCAACGAGAGCCTTCTTCTGACCCTAACAAAATATGAAAGGAATTTATTTTGAGCAATAATAATATAGATCTCAGTATTCCTCTCCTTCATAATTCAATATGGGCAACATGCCCAAATAGAGCTAGATATTTGGTATTCTCTTTGAGGGATTAAATGGATAAAAGCAATAAGAACTGTATAAACTAGATTCAGATTAAGATTAATGGGACTTTCTCCATGCCACACTACCCCTCAGATTAATTTGAATATCTTGGATTTAGTCTGTAAACTGCTAGCCCACTTTTAACTTGACCTTTCTGGCGTCATAGTTCATTTTCTCTCATCAGGAATTTTCAGTGATGATTATCCCTTATTTTACAAGCTTGCAAGTTGTAGCATATAAAATAAAATAGGTCTAGTTTCAATATTGAAAGGAAAACAAACAACCACACGAAAGGTAAGTTAGAATTTAAACTCTGTCAAACTATTAGTGAAACCTGTACCAGAGATCACATTTTGTATTCAGCCATCTTCTCTAATGATCTCTGCTCAAAAGCATCCCCTAAGGAAAGGAGCACAATTCTTCTCCATCTCATAATAACAAATTCTTGTTGGTTCCTTGAGCAGTTGTAAAATTGATGTGGATTGCCTTCTTGCTTTTAAATAATACACCAGAATTTTAGGCCACATTATGGTAATTTATGATGATTGAACTACATTCAACACAATACATTTTTAATTAAGATCTTTTTTTCCTGTTTTAGAACAACATATTTGAAACTGCATTGTATGGAACCAGAAGTTCTGAAAAAGAGAAGACAAATATAAGAAAGGATGTCTCATTTAATCAAAGAATTTAAAAAGTGTTATGCTGGTTTTGTTAGTAAAATGCACAAAGTAACAGTATTTCCATTTAAAACAACCACACTCAAAAGCTTACTAGTTTATAGTGGGCAACAGTTGAAAACTTCACGTACCTTCTCTAAACTTAGTTCTGAGAATGCAAACTCTTATAGTTACATCATTGTTGGAGCTGGATCAGCAGGGTGTGTATTAGGCAGCCGATTGTCCGAAGACCCTCTTAGTACCGTTTTACTTTTGGAAGCAGGCCCTAAAGACACCTTTTTAGGTAGTAAAAGATTAATGTGGAAGATACATATGCCTGCTGCATTAACCTATAATCTTTGTGATGACAAATATAATTGGTATTACCACACAACACCACAAAAGCACGTGGATAATCGAATTATGTACTGGCCCAGAGGTAGAGTGTGGGGTGGTTCCTCATCTCTCAATGCTATGGTATACATTCGGGGGCATGCAGAAGACTACAATCGATGGCACAGAGAAGGTGCTGTGGGGTGGGACTATGAATTTTGCCTGCCTTATTTTAAGAAGGCACAGACTCATGAGCTGGGCCCTAACCTGTACAGAGGTGGGAATGGACCATTGCACGTGTCAAGAGGAAAGACAAACCATCCACTTCATCATGCATTCCTGGACGCAGCCAAGCAAGCTGGCTATCCTTTTACGGATGACATGAATGGATACCAACAAGAAGGGTTTGGCTGGATGGATATGACTATACACAGAGGTAAACCTTAAGGAATTACTTTGGGAGTGTATGTATCTAGCTTACATATGGTATTTAAGCACCAATTTATTTTCCATTGAATTAAATGAGAGTATTTTCATTGTCTTCTATCAGCTGCTTGCATTCATTCCTTTAGCCTTTACATTTGTTTCTTCTAAACTGTAAATGTGGCACCCCACCCTAAAATTTATATTTTATAGGTCAAAGATGGAGCACAGCCAGTGCTTACCTTCACCCTGCTATAACACGGCCAAACTTGTCTGCAGAAGAGCAAACACTTGTAACAAAAATTTTGTTTCAAGGGACAAAAGCTATAGGTGTCGAATATGTCAAAAATGGGCAAAAGAAAAAGGTAAGAATTTTTATTTCCCTTCCTGAAATAATTGGTCAAAGAAAAAATAAGACTTATTTAACAACAAATAGAAAGTAAGGCTATGTCTACATAAGCACTTTCCTACCTAAAACTTTTGTCACTCAGGGATGTGAAAATACACCTGCCAAACGACAAAAGCATAGGTGTGGACAGTGCTTTGTTGGCAGGAGCCATGTTATTGGTGATGAAGCTACCGTTCTTCATTTGAAGTTATTTTATTTTGTCACCTGGAGATTTCTTATGATGGAGCAGCTGCACCAGCACAGTCGCATCATTGTAAGGTACACCAACATGACCTAAAACCGATATATCCTTTCTACACAAAAATTACACTTTTCAGATGTAATACTGTAATTCAAAAATACTAGTCCCTTTCAAGAATATTATTCTTTGTTAGACAGTTATGTGAGGGAATAATAATATTTCCTTTGTATGCTTTTATATGCCACTATTTTCTCTGTACTGTAAGAGGGAATGTATGAGAGTGTAGGAAGGAAAAGGCTATGCTTGAGGTTTGAAATTGGAACCTACTTCGTAGTCACACACAGTTACAACATATTAGGTATGGTACTGAATTACTAATGTTCTGGAAAAGCAAGTTAGGAAAATTTTAGTAAAGTTTAGGAAAATCTATAACAATTGAGTATTCTCCTATGGAATCTGAATAGCTCATGGTATAGATAATGGAACATAGAGTCACTCACTTCTTCGTTGCCATTTTTAATCTTATTAAGGCTAGTAATAACTTGCTACATTCCCCTCTGCAAAATGGGGATACCCTAACTACCTGATGGCTTTTTGGTGACCTGTATGAAATGTGTTTGTTATTTCACGCCAACTTCCACTGAACAGACATTCACATCACAGTACAGGTTGAACCTCTCTCATTCAGCATCTTCAGGACCGTACCGATGCCGGATGAGAGAATTTTTCTAACCATGAGAGGTCAACATTGTCTAGCACATTACCAACATTTCCACTGCTTACTGGACTATCAGAAGACATTTAGGGGTAAGTTAGAGCTAAATAATAGCGCAGAACACTGGGAGCCAGGACTGGTGGCTGTAAACAAACTTTATGGAACCACAAAAAACTTGGCCACACCCATTTGAAGTGATTGTTCAGCTAACTAAAATCATGCCAGGTTATGGATGTTGCTGGATAAGCGAGTACTGAATTAGAGAGGTTCAACCTGTAATTATTACAACCAGAGGGACATTCATGCGGGGTCTCAGTACATAGGCCAAGAATGGAATGGGATTCAGGACTGAAATCTCCTTTGACGTTAGATCAAGTTTGAGGAACAGTAGCAAAGTAATGAGTAACTGCTTAGTTTTTCAGGGATAAATAGAGGACTTATGTTTCCGGGGCTCTCAATTCAGTACCTTTCGTAAGAAAAGAAGTACTCAGAGGGGGCTTATCTACACCCAGTGAGGTAAGGCTTTCTAGAGCGGACCAATGTATTGTATGGTTTTGTAAACCCCCCTGATGCATACTGAAATGTTCCTTACTGTGCTTTAATGTGGCACTGTCAGAGAACACTATGTTAATCCATGCAAGCAAGGTCTACACTGACCAGTTAATATACAACACATTAGGTCACTTTAGAAATCATGTCCCTAGAGACTGCAATATTCATCACGTAGACAAGACCTTACTCTTCCCTTTTTAATATTATTTCTGATTATTGCATATGTAACTATGTAATGGATTCAGATATTATTTTAAAGTGTTAAAACAAATTTGAAATGTAGTAGCAGTAATAATACAACAAAAGAGGAGACCACAAACTTTGACAGTTTGAGATTACTGAAGTTCATTATGCCCACAGTAATCAGTATGCAGAGTATTGGGTGACTGAACACCTGCTAAATATAAACAAACTGTTCTTTGATCTACTAAAGCACAGAACATGCCTATTATTTTCTAAGCCAATTAGAAAGATGTTTTCCCTTAATAATTCAGGGCAGAATTTGCTCAATTGTCATTAACTTTAATGGGAGCCCCATATTTGTCTGAGAGGAGACATTGCCCAGAAACAGCACCTGTCACTTTACTGAGCAACTTACTTACATAAACATGAATAATCTTTAATTATTATAGAGAAGGTGTTGTGATGAGAATGGTGGCAAAGGACAAGTTTATTTTTATTAATTTTGACCCTAAGATTCAAGTACTTTGTGTAGGTACATCATGTATAATGTGAATAAATATTGATATGATTTGGTGAGTTAGCTGAACACATGGTGGGTGTCGGGAGACCTGGAATCTATTTCTGTCTCTGCCACTGATTTCCTTTGCGAACTTGGATAAATCACTCAATCTCTGCCTCAGTTCATGATCTACATAAGTGCAAATATATATTCATTCCTATGTCATTCTACCACAGAGATTGTTTTTATTTTCTTCTGTTTCTAATTCAAGTGCAAAGGCTCTTAGAAAAATGCCTGTATTTGGGAAAAATAAATTTGGATCTGTATGACAGTGTCAAAGCTGAACTTTCAGTTTGATTTCATTAAAAAAGCGAAAGCTTGCAAGAGTACACAGTATATGCTTTGGTGTTCAAGGTGAGCTTTTAAGGAGAAAGAAATATGGTACTACTCTTTCTTTATTTATGATACACAAAATATCTTTGCCTCCTGTGCACCACTTTTTTAACATTAGAAGTTCAAGTCTTGTCTCCCTTGTTTTTTTTCCTGGGAGATTTTAAGGATGACAGGAGAACTAACAGTTTTATGACATCAGAGAAATGATTCAAGGAAAACTGATTGAGAAGAGAAATTATTTTATACACTATTTAAAACGCTGTGCTACCCTTGCTTTTAGTTAACTATTAAACAATTAAGAAAAACTATTTGGTTGATAAAGTTTTCTCAGTGTTTCCTTTTAAGTGACGATTTTGGGCCTGATCCAAAGCACTTAAAGTGGGAAAGAACCTCATTAACTTTAATGGACATTTGATATATCCTAATGAAAGCACCCACCTATTTAAGAAGTCCTCTGGCAAAAGCACGAAAGCTGGTCTTTACAGTCCTGGTATTTTTCAGGTAAAAAGAATCAAGCAATAAACAAACAAACAAACAAATAAATAATAGAAAGCCCAACATCTAAGGGAGGTTGAGGATTTTCCTCTGCAGGTTACCTTTACATGTACTTGACTATATACCACACTAATTGCAAGGTTGCACTGTCTATAAACTCAAGTTCTGAGATGATTTGAACCATGATCTAGAGCAGAGAAGAGCACATGTTTGGAAATAGCGTGATTTGAAAAAAAATCCACATTTTCTATAACAAATAAAATGTGAACATGTATTGCATTACTGAGCAACTCTAATGATTCTCTGGAACTATTTTTGTGTACATTGTGCAATGCACTGTAGAAATTATGAATAGTGAAAGTAAATAGTACTTAGCATACTAGTATTCTGTGTATATGTGAAGGAAAAATAAAGTTGGTTATTTTTAGACTACAGAACCATGCTTAAAATGCCACAGTGAAAATTAAAGTGGGTTTAAGTTTTAGTATCTGCAGATAAACAGTATATATGACCTGCCTTCTTGAGCTCTTTCATGGCATTTGCTTTGCAAGTTATGAAAGTGATGAAAGGATGGTCAGAAATGCAACACTTGCAGAATACTCCATGTGTGCTCACTGATGCTAGATGAAGTATATTACAGTACATTAAGCACCAGTGCAGTATTCATTGTACAACATTCAAACAGGTAGTAGTAATAGTTTTCAGATTTGTATCTGATTTAAATGGCCTTTGGTTCTACTTCTGTATGTGAGCAATCTCCTATTTGTCCCCTTACATGCATTTCATGTAATTTAGTCACTGTTAAGTTTCTTGAATTTTTATAAGCTCCCTGCATGCCAAAAGTTTGAATTGAAGATGTTATGAACCATCTTCACCAATCTTTATAACACTTATTCTGGCCCTAAAATGTTTGAGATCTAAGGGCAAAAGCCTCTGCTTGCTTTTCTGAACCTTGTAATGAAGTGCTGGGCATGTGGAGAGTACCTGAGCCATTCTGTTATATAGCAAAATGGTTTCAGAGGTTCTGGGGAGGAATATGCTCAGTAGCAAACCTTAATGGGTCCTTTAAAAAGAACTAACTTCTCACAAAGCATCCGCTGTCAGAGGCAGAATTCTAGCCTTGCCTAGAGATCAGTCCCCTTGGAGACAGTTTCCTGTTGAACATATTCACTGCATCCTGACTAACTGTGAAGAGGGTGATAGTACAGAGTTCTGTCTAGCTGCTGACTGGATGTGATGGAGATGAGAAGGGGAGGGAGTATCATGTACCCTTTTCTCCATCCCTCATTCTGTTTGCCTTTGGGCCATTCTGCTTGCTTTCTGGGCATTCTGTTTGCCAAACACACCCAGTCAGCAGCTCGACAACTCTGGTTTAGCATTCTTTTCACCGTTAGATAGGGGCACAGTGAGTGTATCCAACAGGAAAGGATGTGTTCTTCAGGGCAGGATTTTGCCCTAAATCTGTGGTGCTAATATGACCACTGAAAACAAGGAAAAATATGACCCATGAAGCTTATGGGTGGAGAGAGTTAGATGCTTAAAATGTCAGATAATGAATGTTTGCCCACTTGGAATTGATGAGATGAATAGGTGAACCTCTGAGGACCTCAACTAATGGCTAACATCACAAGTAGTAACTATCTGAGAGAGGCTGTTTAACAAAAAAAATTGTCACAGGAAACAGAATGTATGTACACATTTATTATAGGGGCTCCCTGCTGTAACATATAGCTATGTAGGACAGGGGAAGGGAGGGATCAATGAGGCTACAAGGGCTGTGAAAGCAAAAATGAGCCTCAGCTGGACTGAGGGTGTGCCAGTGCTTGAAGAGAGACTTTGTTGAGCTAATGTATTACAGAGTACCTCAGAATAGAGAGTCTTTTCCAGGACTTTTAATTTTTAATCAACAGTGAAAATGGAACAGGCTTTGGCTGCTTCCTTGCTTAAAGTTATTGTACACCTGTGTTCTGGAAACAAGTGTGCAGGCAAAGTGCCAATCATGTTATCTGTTAAATTGAACCCTACAATGTTAATAGATTATAAAACTGTGCTCAGTTCATATTATATGCCATTGTGACATCTTAGTTTTCTGCCCATAGAAACTTATACCTAGGTGAGGAAAACATCTGGAATAGTACCGATGGATGCAGGTGTGATTCCAAAGAAGCAGCGTATTATTAAAATAAAAGCTCTTGGATATATGCAAGGAAAAACCTGTAATAATCTTCACAATTTACTTTTAATTTTTAGGCTCTTGCCAGTAAGGAAGTGATTTTAAGTGGAGGTGCCATAAATTCTCCACAGCTTCTTATGTTGTCTGGGGTTGGAAATGCAGATGACCTCAAAAAATTAGGGATCCCTGTTGTTTGTCACCTTCCTGGTAATCTTTTTATTGGTTTTATCTTTCACCTCCTTAAGGGTTTGATCCAAAATCCATTGAAATTATTGGAATGACTCTAATTAACTGCAGTGGTCTTTAGATTAGGCTTCATGGACCCAAACCGACTTCGCTTATATTCAGTGGAAAGACTCCCATTAATGTTAATGGAAGTTAGAAAAAACTCTTATATACAGTACACCTCTCCATGTAATGGTGTCCAATATCCATTCCTTTCTGAACCAAGCCAATATATAACATATTTTGAAGCAAAGAGGGCCATATTTATTACTGAATTTTAAATTAGAATTCTTCATTTTTTTCTGATCAACAGCAGATTGCCTACTGGTAGTCATGAGAGTTTTATATAAGGAGGGTGGGTAGAACATGGACCTTACATAGTAACTAAACTTTTTGAGCTATCATTGCATTCAGAAAATATGCCTAGCACTTTTATGACCAGAACTATTTCTGTCATTTGCTTATATATGGTTATTGGCATGTGCCATTTTCTTATTTGTGTTCAAGCAAATTTAGTATAGAATTGCATATCTAAATTATTTGACAGTTTAACTCAGATTATCATGGGTATGTCTAAAAGTCAACACACCATGGGAAGTTCTTCCTTGCATTCTGCACAATCTAACATATAGCCTGAGTAAACACTTTACATTAAAAATTCTCCAAAAAGGGACATATTTTTGGAATTTAATGTACCCAGCCTACAAATATGCACATTATATGTAGTTTGAAAACTTATTTTATGTACTTTCAGATAAGATAGGATGTAGAGCTACCAATTGGTGCCATAAACGTGTAGGTGAGGTGAAATAAAGATACCCACAATGAGTCATTTTTGCATCATTCCAAAAACATTGTAACATGCCTGTGACAACATTTTGTACTGTGTAAATTAATTTCAGTATTTTAATTGTGTGCACTGGTCAAAGCTATCAAATTACAAACCCTGTATCCTCCCAAGAGATGGTTTAAATCCACTGCCCTGGACTGCTACTTCTTGACTATCCCTTCAGTTTGGCCCCTGAAGTCCAATTCACCAGTGTGTCTTGCTTTCAGGAGTACCACTTTGTGACCTTCCATGGTGACCTGCCATGGTCTCAGCCTCCTTTGAGTTCAAGTAGCCATATGTTTGGTCCCTTAGCCCAAACCCAGTCAGATAAGGTGAGCCAGCTCTAAATGTTTATTTGTAGTATAGACACACACAGTGTGGCTTGGCTCTAGTATTCGCAGTCCCAAGTGCTCTGAAACTTTATTCATTTGTTAAATTATGTGGTCAGGGAGGAGGTATTCATGTATTCCGAGCATTTGTCTGGCAAATATTTGCTGACGCTCAAACGGTATCTGAGTGTCAAGACTCAGCTCTCCTTACAACATGTTATTAAAGGGTTTGTTGGTGCTGTAATTTTGCCTTTGCTATCACTACTGAAAGAATTTCAGATATAGGGATAAGCCAGATCTCCTACATTCAACCTCTGGGATCATTTTCTCTTGGTTATGTTGGCACTACATCTGAATGGCCATACAGAGTGAGTGTATGATTGGAAACCTCACATAACACAGTATGTCAGGCTTCTTTACTGGAAACCGACCCCGCTATATCAGATGGATATCAATTTACCCTTTTGATATATTTTCCCTGAAGCATACACTGCATTGCTTGTGCATGCAGTCCAGTCTACAATTTTTGATAGTTTGACTCATCGAGTTTACTTCAGTTCACTTCTGCTTAGAGAAGTCCTGCTGCCAAAATCTTCTATTATTCGGCCATGCTTAAGTCATGTCAAGTTAGGCTCACATGATTCATTCAGTGTGGTCACATCAGTTTAGCACCCTCCCAACAACATCCAGAAGTGCTTATCACAATGTGTAAGGGACTCCATGTAACATCAGCTGTACAAGAGTCTCTAGTGAAAATAGAAGACGTTGGTGAAGAATAAATGGCGAGATTTGTAAGAGGTGTACTTGAGTCTTATGGGACACTTAATTTCTTCAGACCAGTTAAGAAATCTGGCACCAAAACATTTGCTGACATGATCAAGAAGACATGATCAGATGAGTGGTGTCATGTGCCTCCATCAAACAAATTTCTAAATATGACATCAACAGGCATTCATTTATAAAATTCCTCTGTGAATATATGGTTCTAAGTGCACCTGAGAGAATAGGAGCACACCCCATACTAATACTCCTTGTAGAGGCTTAAGTAGCAAAGTCCATCATCAATGGGAGAAGTCCAAGATTTATACCATACTCAACAGGAGGCTCTATGTGCCAGTATAGTTTCTGGATCTCTTGGTTTCAAACGAACTATAGCACTAAGCCACTTGATATAAATGTTTTGGTACTTGCTGTACACTACTTTCCAAAAATGGAACACAGATAATGGAACAGATTGAAACAGGCCGCATTACCAACACGACTGATGAGTGTTGCTTCATACCTGTCTGTGCAATTTATGATGGACTCAATCCTGACTTGTGCAACATAATTCATCCTGTATACACATCAATAGGATATGACTGAGTCTCCTTTCTGTTTGATAATGGAAGAAAAAAAATCTGTGTTCAATGTCAAAACAAAATCTTACTGCTTCAGAGATCTTGCCAAATTAGAAGACAGTGATGGACAAGCTGCAATTTCTGCAGGAAAGAAGTTGGTAGCACTGCTGTATGACCAGAGTGAGAGAGGAAATAAGCCCTTCCAGGATTTGTATGTCTTGTAATTTAATCTAGCCAACAGAAGAGGACAAGTCACTGGCCAAACTCCCATTATGTGAATATCATATCAAAAGAACAACTTGTCAAAGAAAGATTTGCATATCTTTCAAGACAGGTGAACCAGATCACTGGATCACCATTGCAATATGGATGTAAAACTGGGGATTATGAACTACTTCCTAGATTCTTCAAAGGCCAATATTGTCTGAATTTTTTAGAAGACCTTACGTGAGCCTGTATCAGGAGGGATCACAGCAGAATCAACTGTGCCTGAAGTTAGAACAATCTTCCTTGCACAGAACTGTGTACCTACCAAGTCAAAGACAACTGTGGTAACCCTATACTGTCAACAGAGATCATAATGAACAACAAGATGGTGTTGACTGGAAATGTCATCACCATTGCTACATTTCACTTATAATTCTACAGATTTTTAAATATTCAGATTGTTTTTGTCATGCTCTGAGGAAATTAAAAAAAATCAGTTTTATGCCCTGAAATAATACATAACCATTAAACTAATAGAAACAAATGCATGTGTTTCAAACTGAGCATTCTCATGTGTTGATGCTGTCATTTTTATTCCTACTTCTGTGTTAATGGCATCACTTGACAGCTCCATGTTATACCTCATCTTAAAGTAGACAAAAATTATATATGATGTGTGTTGTAGATAGGGTACATTAACTTGACTAAATCGGTGGTTGTCTAAATGGGCTGGACTTGGCCCAGGGTTAGGGTGTTTGAGACCTCTGCCTTTGTAAGGGGGTGTTTCAGTTTCCATTAGGGGTAGTTTATACAGAAAACTGATTGTAAACAACATTTACTGTTTGCCTGTATATAATTTCCTGATTTTTTTTCTTTTTTATCAGGGGTAGGTCAGAATCTTCAAGATCATTTGGAAGTGTACATACAGCAGAAGTGCACCAAACCTATTACTCTCTACAAAGCACAAAGGCCTATTAACATGGCAAAGATTGGATTAGAATGGCTTTGGAAGTTTACAGGTATGAAAAATATGGGAAATTCTCCCACAGGTCAGTTCTATGTGATTACCAAACTGGCTTTCAACTGACCTACATAGGTCAGAACCCCAGAGTATCTTTCTGATGAAACTTTGTTATTACCAATTCTGCAGAAATCAGAGATTTTTAAATGGGATTCAAATGGCACAGATGGTGCACTTTTCTTAGCTTCAAGCTTATTAGTTATATTTTAACAAATGTCATGTTTATTATAAGAAATTAAGCTGAGATGCTCTTTTTGGAAGCATTTCTTTTCCTGCTCTTGAGTTCAGGCAGTGTATGTTTGCATGTTTATAGATGTTTACATTTATGCCTAACTCTCATTTTGAGTTATGTCCCATACTTAAATCTGTGGGCCACTGAGAAAGCCTACTGGAAAAAGTGAAGTCAGAAAACAATTTATTAAGACAATGGCTGCGTCTGCACTAGCCAAAAACTTCGAAATCGCCATGCAAATGGCTGTTTTGAAGTTTACTAATGAAGCGCTGAAATACATATTCAGCGCCTCATTAGCATGCGGGCGGCTGCGGCACTTCGAAATGGACGCAGCTCGCCGCCGTGCTGCTCGTCCACATGGGGCTCCTTTTCAAAAGGACCCGGGCTACTTCGAAGTCCCCTTATTCCTATGAGCAGATAGGAATAAAGGGACTTGGAAGTAGCCTGGGTCCTTTTGAAAAGGAGCCCCATGTGGACGAGCAGCACGGCGGCAAGCTGCGTCCATTTCGAAGTGCCGCAGCCACCCGCATGCTAATGAGGCGCTGAATATGTATTTCAGCACTTCATTAGTAAACTTTGAAATGGCCATTTGCATGGCCATTTTGAAGTTTTTGGCTACTATAGACACAGCCAATGTCTAGTAAATAATACACCAGTGATGAATTTGGTTCATTGTAACTCCATAAAAGATAGTTATCTCATTGCATTGCCCAGAACCAAGTCAAACTGACTTCTACTTTCATTGTCCAGAAATAATGCATTTTCCTCTTTTGTAGTAGCCCAGTCCTTAAATTATATATTCAAGGTTGAATTGTAAAAATTCTTCAGCAATTAAAACAAGTAAGCCAATTTCAGTGCGAAACTACCCCCATACAGCTTGGTATCACAGCAAAGAATTTGGCCCATTGTCATGTGCTGTTACATACATATGGCTTTTTAATCATGCAAGTAACTAGTGTGATGGTACAGAGGCTTAAAGGGTTGCTGTGCAGCAGGGTGGAGGGGAAGTGAGGTCTGTAAGTGGGTGTAAGCGAGCAAGGCGTCAGTAGAGCTTGCAATGTCTCCTCTAGAGACCTTCTACATCCAGGAGCATACACTGAATGGGGTATCAAGCTGCCATAGCTTATTCCTTTCCTCAGTCAGTGGGCACTCCCAGTAACAGTCTCCCTCCTAAGCTTGCTTCAGAATCATTTCACTAGTGCACTGTTGCTCGTGTTAAGCAAACTGTAACATCCCATTCTAGTCCAAAGTAAATGGATAATATTTAGGAAGCTGTAGACATCTTGCGTTTTTTATCATAAACATATTATACATTTATTTAATGATAAATATGATGAAAACCATGTATATTGAATGTTATAAGTTAATTGGATATGGATTTTCATCTCTTGCAGTTTCACTGTCTTGATTAACATAATTAGATGCATTGCACAAGTGGAAAAGTATATTGGGCATGGTCAAATGGTGCTAAAACTCAGATTTTAAAAAATATACATACTTTTCTTCCCTTTTGATTATTTTAGAATCTCTGTTCCTTTCTAAATCTCTAGGATATGGAGCTACTGCCCACTTAGAATCTGGTGGGTTTGTTAGAAGTCGGCTAGATGTTCCTCATCCAGACATTCAGTTTCACTTTCTTCCCTCCCAGGTGATTGATCATGGACGTGTTGCTTCCAAGCTGGAAGCTTACCAGGTTAGTGGTTCAAGGACACAAAGTAGCAATGTCCGAAATTGGCAAAGACCTTTACGATTTATAAGAAACATTGATACTAGTACAGCGATCAGTACAGATTGTTCAGTATTGTGCAAAAGATGTGACTTGTCTACATTGCAAAAATATTATATGCATTTATAAATTTACAAGAAATTACAAGTTATAAATTGTATTTGTTGCTGATGCCAGAGTAATTTTACTGTTTTATTTTTGGAAGTTTTAGGGGTTATGAATCTGATCCTTTGTCAATGTAATCAGTAATACCTGATCAAGTTTTATAATATTTTGTTTCCCCTTTTAACTTCTTTTTAGTTTACATATTGATACAACAAAAAAGAGAATGTATATACAAAAGTCTGTAGTTTATACTGTGAAACTGTCACTGTGTACATCTGTTTTCATTGTCTAGTTTTTACTTCATGATGATAGTAATTTGGTCATCTGAATGATCAGCTACTGCTAAACTGATATATTTGCTTGTTGTTGTATTATATTTTCTCTGTGTTGTGCATATAAACAAAAACATAAGAAAATTGTTCATATTGTTGTCTCCTTTTTCATCCTCACTTTGTTATTTTATGTTTTGGTGATCTGTAAGAAGAAGGTGTATTTTTAAAAATAGCATTGGACTCTGAAGTCTCTCTAGATGGAAGTTTTTCATGTAGCATGTTGGGGCCATTGCAGGTTCATGTTGGGGCCATGAGGAGCACAAGTGTGGGCTGGCTAAAGCTGAAAAGTACAGATCCAAGGGACCATGTTATTATTGAGCCAAACTACTTGTCAACAGGTAAATAGATATTATCTATATTGAGTTGGTGTCATTCAGTTCCTTCCCCCTTGATCTGGGAGACGTGATCTGCTACCTGCCCATATCAGTAGCAAATTACTCCCCCATTCATACTAGTGTTTGTTGGTACATTGGTATTATTATTATTTATGGTGTGGTAGCTCAGAGGAGCCCCAGTTAATGGCAGGATGCTCTTTTGTGAGGTGCTGTACAAACACTGAACAAAAAGTGTCTGCAAAGAGCTTGCAACCTTTATGGGGGGCAGTCAAGTGTCTGCCTGTTCTCTGCCTCTTCCAGTTCACCCCATACCCAGCTGTGCTGGACTGGGAGCAATGGCTACCTCGCACTTTGGTTTCCTCCCCTACTGAGATGGTGATCATATAGTCCATGAAAAGGAAAAAGGAGGGTATGATTTTTATTAATGATACTCTCCTGTACAAGTGTGTAGACAAGTGACAATTCTTCCTAGAAGAAAAGTATCTTGGAAAAAAGTTCTATTTTTTTTCTTTCAGTAACATGTTGAGAGCCTTTAAATTGTATATAAGCTTCCTTCCTCTTTAATTTTCCTGCCTTTTCCTTTTATTGATATAGCAGACTGTCCTGCACTAATACTATTATGATGCTGTTTGTTTGTTTTTTGTTTGTTTGTACTATGCCCAGGGGAAGTATTTCTAAACAGCATGGATATTTACTGTCTCTTTGTTTCCTTTCTGTACAGAAACAGATGTGTGGGAATTTCGTCAGTGTGTGAAGTTATCCAGAGAGATTTTTGCTCAGAAAGCTTTTGAAAAATTCCGTGGTCCTGAAATTCAGCCAGGAAGTCATATACAGTCTGACAAAGAAATAGATGCTTTCATAAGACAGAAGGCTGATAGTGCTTATCATCCTTCTTGCACATGTAAAATGGGGCAGCCATCTGATACAAGTGCTGTGGTTGATCCTCAAACCAAAGTAATTGGGGTTGAAAACTTAAGAGTTGTAGATGCCTCAATAATGCCCAGTGTGGTCAGTGGGAATTTGAATGCTCCAACCATCATGATAGCAGAAAAAACTGCTGATATAATTAAGGGGCTGCCACCACTCTGTGAGAAAAATGTTCCTGTATATAAACCTCAAACCTTGGAAATTCAATGATGAACAAATGCCCACTATTATTTTCCAGGTAAGTTTTTGCCCACACTTGGAAATCTTATATGGGACTTTGCCAAGAGGATAAATGTATTGGTATAAAAATTACAGATAGTTATTAATTCACTACCTCTTTAATATTAATAAGATTTGAATCAGGTTCTTTGCAGTAACTGTTCATTTTAGTCAAGCATATGGGTGATGACCAGCTTTTGTGATATAGTTTGAAGTTTATGCTGATGAGGGCCATTTTTGCCTTATAGGGAAAAAAGGGTAATCATGTGAGCAAGCGAAGAGTTCAGTATCTTTATGACTGAGTATGTGTTTGCCACTTTGCACAGGACAGTAAAACTGATTCTGTGCTTGGGTGCTCAGATGATTAATAGAGATGTTGTCAGAGGTCTCAGTGGAGCCACAATCCTGACAAGCGATGTAATGGTTGCTTTCTATGTTGAATCTCACTCAGTATTCTCTGTATGCATGCTTTTCCTTGACAACAGCTAATAAGCAAGAGCTCTATAAGAATCGCCTATGCATACTTAACATTCTGAAAGTATTTTCAGTATCAGAGCCTAAATAGTGAACACTCACATTAAATACAGAGAGAGGAATGTGTAACATTCCTGAATTTCTTCTCTATATAATCTTGCTGAGGCAATATACACTTTACATCATCATACCCTTCATCATAAAGAGGCTGATTCTGCCACTCTTACTCATGTCAAGTAGTTCTTGATTTTACGTAGTAAGATCCTATTCAACATATACAACAGTACCTCTGTCAAGTCTCAGGTAATTTCAACATAGGCATCAGTGTGATTTACTGGAGCTTATGTTATCATTTAGGATAACGTGAGTAATGTTTTATGCAGGTACTGATCACAGGTCCATTGTTAAAGCTGAGTTGAGTTTTAAACTTAAATGCATATGTACAGTATTTGTGTAATGGTGTAATCATATTTAAAAGGAAGATATCCATGTTTGATACACAGTAGGGTCTCAACATTTGCAAGGGTTCCGTGTTGAGAACCCTTGTGAATTTGGAATTTTGCAAATATGGCAGCCGCTCCTGCCTGGAGACCAGGGGAAGTGGTGGCTGCTGGCACTCCTTACCCAGGGGTCTGGGGAAGCAGCGATTGCTGGTGCTCCCTGCCCTGGAGCCTCAGCAAGCAGCGACTACCAACGCTCCTCACCCCGGATCCCCGGGGAAGCAGTGGCTTCCGGTGCTCTGTTCCCCAGAGCCTTGGGGAAGTGGCCACTCATGAATAATTGAATTTGTGAACCTTAAGTTTGTGAATGTTGAAACCCTGCTGTACACATTACCTTAATAGTATCTATAAAACCAGAAATAGTATTGCATAGATTTCAAATAATAAGCTAACTTAAATGCTCTGTTTCTTGTATTTAATAAAATTCAGTTATTTACTTAATTTGTTTTGGCTGTGTAATGCAAAATGGCCTTATTTTATTACTGCATGCTTAAGGGGGACATGAAAGATGACTGAACAGCTTTAAGTGATTTCAGGCCTGGATCATTTCTATAGTGCAAATGTTGGTTTATTTAAAAAAATAAATCATCTGCCGTCTAGTTTAAGAGATCTATTACCATATCAGATAGAAGCTTTCCTGTGCTTGTTCAGTTAACTTGAACATCTTGGCTTGTTTACTTTAAGAAAGAACAAATACCTTTTGGTTCTACTAATTTGATAATGCTTGCCTAATGGCCACACTTTGTTCTAGATGTTTGCTGAAAAAAAAGTCCTTTAGAGATATCCATCAGTGTCCCGATCTTGAGTAACAAGAAGTCCTGTGGCACCTTTTAGACTAATATTTATTTCAGAACAAAAAGCAGTCAAGTAGCACTTTAAAGAGCTCTTTTGGAGCATAAGCTTTCATGGGCAAAGAACTGCATCATCAGATGCCTGAGTGGGGGTTCCAGAGGAGGATCCAAATGTATAGGTTCATGAAAAGGAGGGAGTCCCAGTCAAGAGGAAGGCCAGAGCTGACAGTCAGTTCAGTCATGGAGGATGTGGCCCATTATCAGCAGCTAATGTGCTCCAAAGAGAAACTGCAGAGCAGTAATTCATTTGCAAATTTGATGCCATCAACCAAAGATTGAACAGAGACTGGGAATGGTTGACCAATTAAAAAAACAGTTTTTCTTCTCTTGATGTTTACATCTCCACATTAGCTCCTGATAATGAGCCACATCCTTCCTGACTGAATTGACCTGGTTTCTTCTCTCGATGTTCACAACTCCACACTTCTTGTTGTTTTTGAAGATACACACTAACTTGGCTACCCCTTTGATACCTATCTTGAGTGTATTGTAATAGCTTTTCAGTTCTGTACAGATTACAGGAGGTACTGTAATGAGTACCTGTGATGAATTTTTGCAAGGTTGTATGGAAACTCCCCCAAGAATGGAATAGTGAACAGAGTAGAAACAGGGAAATCAGACCCTCTCTTGCCCACCACTAGCAGCAGAGGAGAGAGGGAAGTAATCTTCTTTTTTTTTTTCCTGGCCTGCACATATTGCATACTCTTACAAATTTGAATGGGAACCTTTGTCTAGGTGAGGGGTGGAGTGACATTTAAAAAGAAGTAATTCAAATCCTGTCCTATATTTTGATTCCTTTTAAATCTGTTTGATGTTTAATGTAATCAAGGAAATGTGCATATTCATTGGATAATCTGTCATTATGACAAACATCTGAAATTTGCTTTTAAGCTGTTTTTACTTGCATTACCATCTTAATGGTAGTCATAGGTTAATAAGCAAATTTGTGTGGCTGATTTCTCCATCACTTATTTTCATAAAATAAGCTATTTGGAAATGAGATGTCATCATGTAGATTCAAGTTAGAATGTCTTCAGGGCTCAAATAATATTAGTTCACAAAATAAAGCTAACACGTTCAGCCTTCATAATTAAGTTACCATATACAAACTTGTTCATTAGGAAATGCCAGAAGAGAAGACACTGGAGATGGTTTAATTAGGCTGCAACTTCATTCCCAAATGTCAGGGAGTGACTGGCACATAAAAATCTGCAGCACAGGTAATTGCATAATCATTTACATATGCCTGGGAGAGGCAGCTGCTGTCAGCTCTTTCCCCTATACTTCATGTGACCATCTGTCCTGTAGTTGGTGGGATGGGTCTATATTTGGGATGCCAAAAAAGCATCCCTACTTATTTTTTTAAAGTGTCTAATTGTCCAGCTGCTGTCAGCTAGTCCCCTTTAGTTAGGGTGACTGTCCATCCTGTATTTGGGACACCAAAAAGGCATCCCTACTTATTTTTTTAAAAGTGACTGATTGTCCAGTATTTGGACCCTCTCCACCTTGACCTTTTCTGCCAGCAGCGGCACAGGCACAGCTGCTAGCCAGAGAGCATTCCCCAAGCCTCAGGGAAGTGGGGCTGGCTGCAATGTCCCTGCAACTTCCCTGGGGCTCCCGGGGAGTTCTGGGGGCTGCTGCTTCCCCAGGGACTCCCCAGGAGCACCAGTGGCTGCCACCTCCTTCCTGGCTCCCTGTGGCTCAGCAGTGCCAGGAGGAGCCACCCCGCTCCCCGACATCTCCCTGTCCTGTATTTGTGACAGTGAGATATGGATGCCCTACCTGTTCTCCTCTTGGTCCTCAGCCAATCCACTCATGGGACTGCCTCACCAGCTCCCCTTTATAAGAGAGTTGAGGAAAGAGTTGGATTCCTCCCACTCATAGTAGACCTTACCCACTCATTTTCTAGATCTCATCCATCGCCTTCAAACTCACTCTTGCTTTCACTGTTCTAATGGCTGTTTCCTTCTTACAGTCTAGAGCATGTTATGTTGCTTCCCAGGTGCATGAACTTCTCTGTGTTCTCTAGTTTCATCCCATCTACACTGATCTTCCTTCCTAGCTCCTTATCTCCAAATACCATTGTTTTTATCAGTGTTCATAATCTGTCTGTACTGCTTCCCTTCCTTGTTTAGCACCTGCACTGTTCTTGCTAGCTTCTCTTCATCTGCTTTAATGATAACTATATTATCCATGAACCTCAAGTTGTTGATTCTCATCCTGTGCATAGATATTCCTTCTATCTCTTCCATGACCTTGTCCATCCCTCTCTCTAGGTGTGTGATGAAGATACTCAGCAATATCAGATCTCCTTGTCTCGTACCTCTACCCATTCTAAACCAACTTCCCAACTCTCTGCATGGTCTCACTACTGCCTCCGCATTGATATTCTTCAATAACCCTATTAGTCTGCTATTCACTCCATGTGACTCCAACATTGCCCAAGTCACTGTGAGCTATACTGTCAAATGCCTTCTGAAAAATAAACAAAGCAAGTGTAGCTGGTCTTGTTTTTCATCAGGCTTTCTCCACTATTAATCTTAGTGCCAATATCTGCTGCATGGTTCTTCTATTTTTCCTGAAAGCCGCTTGCTCATCTGCTAGATATTCTTCTATCTACAATCTCAGGCTCTCCATCAGTATCATCATCGGCACCTTGACTAGATGATTTGTTAGGGCAATCGTTCTGTAGGTCTTGCATACCAGTGCACTTCCTTTTGGTCCTAAAAAGGGACTTTCTACTCAGAATTTTCAGGCATAGGCACTACCTAGGTAAAATATGTGTGTGTAGCATCTCAGACACTAACTTTGTACAAGCATGAGTTTCCAGCTGGGGAAATTGTGTTGAAGGGCTGGCACCCTGTAGTTATAACAAATGTCATGTACAGTATCTACAGAATTTAGAATATGTTTCAGGAGTCACTATAACAAAGAAATTTAAGGGACAATTTTCTAAAGTGACTATTTTCAGCGTTCAACTTCAGACACTTTGAGGGCTGATTTTTTTCAGAGGGTGATTGCAATGAAGTCTGTACGTCTACTCTTGAAGTTCAGAATGGTGTGCAGTCTGAAACAAAGAGACTTTAACACCAGATTACAAAGAGACATATCTGAATTGGAATTTATTCTCAAATTTGATACTTATTAGCTCACACTCAAAGATATCAATTACCTTATGCATTACAAGGACAATTTCCCCCACTTTTGATATTCGCAGTGACCCCCAGGCAGAACACTTAGACACTTATAGAAACTCTTTTCTTCCTCTGCCCCCACTCCCTCCTTTTGTCCTATCTAGCTGATTCATCAGTTTTTTGTTTCCATCTTTCTTTTGAACTCTCTTTGTTATTAGGATTCTCCAGACTTGAAGTGGGTCTGTCCCATGAAAGCTCATCACCTAATACATTATATTGTTAGTTCTGTAAGGTGCTACAGGATTGGTTTTTTTGTTTTGTGAAGACACAGACTAACACAGCTACCTCTCTGAGGCAACGATGTCTGTGATGCTTCACCATCATACAACCCCTCTGAGAATCTGACCCACTGTGACTTCATCTCACGTTGAAACTTTATTCTTTGGACTTCAAATGTGTTCTGCTTTCGTAAGCCAGGGAAGTAGAACTAAGTATGTGAAATGACTATCACTAAGCAATCTAACCAAGCATGTTCTGGTAAGAGCTGGCATGTTTGCAGGACTCAGTCTGATACAGGCTGTAGAGGCTTTAAGGAAAATTTTTCCTATTTGTTATGGCATATGATTTAAGAAATTCTCTTCCTGGGGCCTGATCCTGCTTGCCTTTTAAACACAAAATGGCCTATCAGCTATAAATGCATCACGTTTTACATATATAAGATCAACTACATAAAAAAGTTTAGGTTAGAATCGCATGATCCTTAGGAATGCATTTTTTCAAATGAAAGACCACTGTTTTGCGATGTGTAGTAAGAGTTTAACTTTTAGAGATTACACTGGTTGACAGTGTTAGACAAAACAGTCCCAAGTATAGTAAAATTATTACACAGTTTTATTCAGAAGAACATTTTGCATTTGCTTTAATACAAAATGATGTAGGTCAAGAAATAATTTACAAACCCTTACATTATTATCCTGGCATTTGAAATATGAATGATTCAAGAAGAGGTCTTTAAGGTATCCATAGCAAACTGTCATTATGTACAAAATGGTTATTGACATGTTTTATATGCCACATTTTAAAAATGTGAACTGAATTGCTACCTATCTTGTTAGGTACAGATAAACCCTGATAAAGTAACTTGGCAGTGCAAGTCCATTTTATTCAGTGTTATTAAAATAAATGATTTTGACATTTCCTCCAAAAATTGTATTTGTATCAGGAATTCATATCAGGGTTTTACTGCATCATGAACAATATCTAAGCCCTCTTTCAGTTGCATATAAATAAATCGTTTAAATACTGCACACAGAACAGTGAAAGGGGAGAGGCAGTAAAGTACTATTTTTACCTATCAGCTTTTGGTTTTGTGGCGAGTTCTCCTCCCCAACCATTTTTTTTTTTAAATGAGCAGAACAACTAGTACACAGGATTGGAATTAAGACATTTTCATCCACCTGTGAATTTTTTTCTGTCCCATATTCTGATATAAAATTAGGTTACGTGGTCAACTCAACTAAATTATGACAAAATTATAAATGTTTCAAGACCAGTGGAGAATTGGCCAATTTTTAATTAATTTATATTTATCTGTAATGGCGGGATATTTATAATAAAAAAAAAATCACAGCTTATTGTCAGTCAAAAAAGTTAACAGATAATTTCAGTTCTTTTAACTTCTTGAATATAAGACTGAAAATAGACATCTGTGTATCCCTTATGTAAAGAGAAATTCATATTGACTCAAAATATTTTATAAAATCTGAACAATGTCAAGTTTCTCTAAACATGACACTTTCCCCCAAAAAATTTACATTGAGTGGTGGCTCTAGTTAAATATTTATCATATAGCTCTATATGTTCCGAGTAAAAATACTTCTAGAATTCTGTGGAGAATTACAATAATTAGTTTTCATAAATATTGCTGCAGTTCAATTACAATACAATAATTACAAAATATAGAACATCTCTTTACAAATACAAATTATTGTATATTACAATTCATTTACAGTAATTTCTACTATATAATTTTAACAAACTGTCTTAACTAACTCTACTTTAACCTGGTTGCAAGTGCATTAGTAAGAATGCAATTATTCCAGTATATTTTGCCCTTAACAAAATAGTCATAAAACAGACTGAGTGATATATTCCTATGTAAACTAATGTTACATATGACAAAATGTTGTTAGGTTCTTTTTTTCCCCAATGATTTCTGGAAGGTAGACTTTGACATAATTTAATTTAGAAGAGTTAAGAAATTGAATCAAGCATGTTTGAAAGCAATATTAAAATGGATATGTTGATTGCAGTGAATATTTGATATGTTAGAGAATACTGAGGTAATGACGCTTTTGATTGCCATCACCTGTCTCACATAATAATTTTGCCCACATTTTTATGGTGGACCCACATATATTTTTCATACAGGAACTCCTGCATCACTGTGAATGACAGCAGCACAAGTGTGAAACACAGGCAAGATATTACACCTCTGAATTTTACCCTAGTCCTCTGGAAATGGGATCTTCAGAATCTTCTTGATTTTACATAATATTTCTACTGAGGAAATGTAGATTCTGTGGTAAAGGACTTGACGTATTACAACTTTGATCACATTTCAACAACCTGGAGACGCTTACTAATAAATAGATTATGGCTTCCTTGAGGTGTGAAATCACTTGTACAAGCTTGATTCGGTATTAATTCCAACTAGTGCCTAGCATCTTTGAACTATGAGGCACTTTTTCTGTTATTAAAAATTATTTGTTTCTTGCTAAGTACTATAAGGTTGTAATGCATATCATTTCATCTGCTAAGTCTTCTTCGTATCTGCCAGTGTCTGGTTCTTCATCACTATAACCAGGACTAAAGTCTTGAAGTTCATAATCTTGCCTGCTTAAAATGGGGAACATATCCCCACTAGTCCCATTGCTAATATTTCCATTGAGAAGGTTACTTGCTGCACTTTCCATCTCATCAATAGTCATGTCACAAGCATCAGCAATTTCATGTTTAGTTGCTGAAACAAATTTAGGATCCTTTGCATACCGCCCCAGTCCTTCAGATATCAGTACCTGAAAAAGAAATAGGATAATATGGATTCAATATTTTGAATAAAGAGTAGATTGATAATAAGTACACAACAAGCATCATGTTTCTCCTGGATAGCATATGTGCAAAACCCAGGGAATTCTATAAGTTGGAGTCATTAGGATAGGGCTCTGGAACCACCTGCATCTCTTTAAGGAGTTCTTTGTGGCTCCGGATGCTATAATTATCGGAGGGGTAGCCGTGTTAGTCTGGATCTGAAACAGCAACGAAGGGTCCTGTGGCACCTTACAGACTAACAGAAAAGTTTTGAGCATGAGCTTTCGTGAGCACAGACTCACTTCTTCAGATGCTGGTCTTGGAAATCTGCAGGGCCAGGTATAAATAAGCCAGAGCAAGGGTGGGGATAACAAGGTTAGCTCAGTCAGCAAGGGTGAGGCTTACTACCAGCAGTTGATCTGGAGGTGTTTGCACCTGCATTCACACCTCCAGATCAACTGCTGGTAGTAAGCCTCACGCTTGCTGACTGAGCTAACCTTGTTATCCCCACCCTTGCTCTGGCTTATTTATACCTGGCCCTGCAGATTTCCAAGACCAGCATCTGAAGAAGTGAGTCTGTGCTCACGAAAGCTCATGCTCAAAACTTTTCTGTTAGTCTATAAGGTGCCACAGGACCCTTCGTTGCTGATGCTATAATTGTAAATTTAAAAAAAAAACCAAAAAAACCCTCTCTCGATTGTTTTCAATAAACGGTGGATGTCTAAAAGCTCCAAAATGAACAACTCCTACCTAAATAGCAAACAATATGCAATCTTGAAATGTTGCATAACTCCCATTAGCATCCTCCAGAGAGTGAGAAGGTTCAGGAATGAAAATCAGGAAGACAGTGGTACAAACACGGTCTGGCTATGGTCTGAAGAAGTGGGTCTGTCCCACGAAAGCTCATCTAATAAACTATTTTGCTAGTCTTTAAAGTGCTACTTGACTGCTTTTTGTTTTGATAGCGTATAGACTAGCACGGCTTCTTCTGTTACTATTCAACGTGTAAAGTGTGAGGAAACAGTATTTAAATGTTTGTGAACACCCTGCAGTAAATATGTATCACATTACAAATCATTATGTGTGTGCTATTCTTAAAAAGGGGCTACAAAATGTACAATTTGGCATTATTCCTTAATAACTGTCTCATATTCCCATGCATTGCAGCTCTTGACTTACTGAGTTTTTTACCAAATTGGAAAAAATGGCTCTTCTTGTTATTTTGGTTGCTGACCCCTGCACTAGGAAAACCAGAATAAAAATCTTACATTTATAGAACTTTAATTTGCAATAGTCAAATGGAACCAAAAGAGGCTTGTACCAGCATCATAAGGATAGCAGTGAAAGTGACAACATTCGGTTCATAAGTTTAAAATGAATCAAGCCCTTGATGAACATCATACACTAGAAATTGCCTTACTGTGATAAAATTTAAGGAGCAATTCTGCTTGAAGTCACAGTAGTTTACAAAACTTAAAGCAAGTATAGCTACCGTGTTCTCTGTATACTATAATTAAGTTACATCTCACTCACAGCTATGGGACAGAACTGATTCTGGAGATGAGAATACTTAAAATTATATTGTTGAGTATGACCCCAGCCAGACTGATAAGGATGTTCAATAATATTTTACATCTGGGAGAGTGATAATGATAATCCTTATCACCTGCATAATATTCTTTGTTTTTATGACTTTGTGCATAAACAAAAATTCCATACAAATATCTCTGCAGATATTTAAGAACACTTTAGATAAATGTCTATCAGGGATGGTCTAGACAGTACTTGGTCCTGCCATGAGGGCAGGGGGCTGGACTCGATGACCTCTCAAGGTCCCTTCCAGTCCTAGGATTCTATGATTCATACTAATTCATAATATTCTTGAGTACATGGAAAGGAACAACTGTGCCAATTCTTAGCAGTGCAGCGGGCATTCCTCATCAACTCACCCTTTGCATATCTTTGTACAATGTTTGCATTCAAGGTACGAGGTTAATGCAAGGATTTTGATGACTTTGGATCTTTCATGAAAGCAGGAGGAGGGCAGGTGCCTTTTCCCATTCAATTTGTGTAAGCCATTATGGAAGGGCAGTGCAGTATCTACTTCTCTCTCTGACCAAGCTCTCAGGGATTCAGCAGAGCTTTGTTTTACAAGAGTTGGGGATGTGGCCCATATCTTCCCCCACCCCACACCTTACCTGAAGACTTTTTGTAAATTTCCAGTGATATATGTGGGTTAAGTACCATCCAGTGTTGTCTGTGACAGGTGCATAGTAAAATTAACACAAAAGTGAACAGACGCACTTATCTACTTCAGGAATTATTCAGTACTTACCGCTTCTACCAAACTGTCTGCACTTCTCTGTTTGTCACTATGTTTATGCCTCAAGTCATTAGGTACAGTTAAACCGGCTGATGTGAATGTTCGATAGGAAATATCAGGGTCATCTGTATACCACGAGCTCCTGTGCAATGAAGGTAGGCTGCCATTCATCTGCTCTGTAGATTCAGCCCTGTCAACTTGGATTAGAGGTGTATAGTATGAGGTACGGTCCCGATTGGGAGGGGTAGCTGGTGGAGTGGCCCAGGAACGCGTTGAACGACTTGGTGAATGTTTGTGAGCTTTACTGGAATCCAGACCTGCAACTGCCATGACCTGGTAAAGGGAAACAAAGATAGTCCATGAGTTAGCGTACCTCAAATAATCCTGTTCAGACTTATTGCTCACATCAAACCAAATGGAATTATTTAGACAACTATGAGAAGTCATATATGTTCCATACCTGTTGTTGCATTAAATGCAATGGTAAAGCAGTGTGGTGGTGGAAAGTAGGAGAGAGAGGTATCTCATCTTGACTGCTTTGTCTACGGAGGCATTCAAAGTTGAAGGAAGAGCGGCGATTTGCTACAATGTAACATTTAATTAGTATTGTGATTATTATCAGTCTCAATGTAAAATATTTCCAAATTCCAGTAAGGTTCAAGTGTCATCTTGCAGATTATTAGCAGGGATTGTGCCTGATAGGGCAGATTTATACTGGCTGTGGTGACTTTCTGAAGCAGACAGCTCAGTACCCAAACTAGAGACAAAGGAGGTAGAAGCTGCTCTCTGAAAGGCAATCCAGAATGTGTTTAACCAGTCCTTCTAAGCATTTAGAAATTAGCCAAACTTGGAGAAGAGTTTTGCCCTGAATGGTGTTATGAATTGAGAGAGCCAAAATTCAAGAGTGAGCACTTTAGAGCAGTTTAGGAAAGGTGCTTCACTTTAGCTATAAGTTTTAAGTTAATTCTTTCTTTCTTCATTGCCACTTTCATTGTAGCCCAGTGGGCTAGCTTGCCTTTATTATATTCATTCGTAATGCAAAGAACCTGCAGGCCTGTAAGCCATTAGCTTCAGCTAGTTAGCATAACACTACGATGTATGACCTTTGAACACAGAAAGTCTGTGGAAACTCTAACTATTGAAAAGCTGAAAATAGAGCGTGTAAAGCAGCAATGGGCAACCAAGGCTAGTGAGCGGGTTCAGTGAGTGGCCCTCCACCTCAGTGGTCCACAAGGTTGAAATTGCTAATGTGTACTAACCATGACTGCAAGAATAAGATTAAATATGTCAATACATGGTGCGCTGAATGTGTCAAAACAAGTATCAGAATCATAGAATCACAGAGCTGGAAGGGACCTCAAGAGGTCATGAGTCCAGCCCCATGCCCCAAGCAGAATCAACCCCAACTAAGTCATCCCAGCCATGCCTATATCGAGCGGGCACTTAAAAACCACTAGGGCTGGAGATTCCACCACCTCCCTAGGCAACACATTCCAGTGCTGCGCCACCTCCTGGTGAAGTAGTTTTTCCTAATATTCAACTTACTCTTCTCCTTCTGTAACTTCAGACCATTACCCCTGTTCTGCTGTCTGTCACCACTGAGAACAGTTTCTCTCCATCCTTTTGAGTGCACCACTTCAGGAAGTTGAAGGCTGCTATTAAATTACCCCTCACAGTCTTCTCTTCTGCAAACTAAATAAGCCCAAATGCCTCAGCTTCTCCTCACAGGTCATGTGCTGCTCCAGCACCTTACTCATTTTTGTTGCCCTCCACTGAACCTGCTCCAGCACATGCACATCTTTTCTATACTGGGTGACCAAAACTGAATCCAATACTCCAGAGGTGGCCTCATCAATGCTGAACAGAGGGGAACAACAACCTCTCTAGATCTGCTCGAAATGCTCCTCCTAATGCACCCCAATATGCCATTGGCCTTCTTGGCTACAAGGGCACACTGTTTACTTTAATACTTTAATCCACTGATAGGCAACCTGCAGCCCATTGAGGATCCCCATGTGATGTGCACTCTCCTCCTCTGCCCTCCTTCCTCATATCTCTCATGCAGTGGGGCCCTGGACTTACCTACCCTCCACTTCTCCCCCAGACCTTGAGCACTGTAACTCAGCTACAAGTGGAACACCAATGTGCCACAGGTTGTTCACCACTGGTGTAAAGTGAAGTTCTGGCCAGAGGTACCCGATGCAACCACACGAGTGTCATGGCAATGAATAGAACTATATAACAAGTACATGAGCTACATTCACAGATGGATACCTAACTCCAGGAAGTCCATGGTAACGAATAAACATATATAAATAATATGTTTTGTTAAGCTCAATGATGTATTAATCTATAGAGACACTCCAACATTAGTAAAGTGAGGAAATACAAATAAGGAAAAGGGGAAAAAAACTCCCTCGAGCATGTTTCAAACTATGGTATCACCACAATGTATTATAAAAGTTGCATAGCAGCCTAGGGATGGTAGGAAGAAAGAGATGTAGTCCTCAGGAGGTGCCAGAATGATGGGCCCTTTTGATAAGGAAGAAGGTGATGAGGAAGATGATGGCTAACATTTCAGGTTGTTCTGCAATGAATGGTGTAAAGACTGAGCATAAATACATTTGCATTATCTCTAGCTTACTAAGTTGCAGTGTTTGTAACTGTGCTCAATGTCAATAAACTATTTGTAAACTCACTTTCTCAATAAATTTATAATTTACAGGTCAGGTTATATTATGGGCAAGCAATAATTTTTAATGTAGGGCCACTCCAAGAATTTGGAAGGTGGTCAAGGGCCATATATTAATGGAGGAGGGCCATATCTCAGTGGGATCTGGAATGGAGGTTGGATGCAGAAGGCAGCTCAGAATAGGAGACTGGTGTGCAGGAGGGCGTGCAGGATATGGGAAGAGATAGGTGCAGGAAAGGATTCCAACCTGCAGAAGGGATGTAGGATGGGGTGCAGGGTCTTGGAGAGTGTTGTGACCTGGGGTGGAGTATTGGGGTGCAGGGTCTGAGAGTGGGTATGGTGTAGGAAAAGGAGATACATATGGTTTTGATTGTGACCGGGAGCAAGGGTGCAGGAAGGGGAGCAGAGGGTAGTGGGGCCTGGGGGTTCCATGTGCAGGCTCCAGTTGGGAGGTGGTGACCGAGGTGGTTCCTGAGCATCAGGCTCCTTGTCTACTGCCCCTCCCCCATACCACTCAAAGCAGCTGGCAGCAGGGGCCACGTGCTCTTCTCTAACCAAACAAGGGAAAGTGACTCATACCTGTGAAATATTACAGCTCAAAGAGCAAAATCCAAGTGCTTAGCTCTAAGAGCCATCCGCAAGCATGCTGTGCTGGACTGGCCTGTGAATCAGGACTACACTGCGAGTTGGCAGATGAGAGGAGCAATGTTTGAAGTAATACAAAAATTAGTTGGACGCAAAGTAAAGATTTGAGCAGTGGACAAAACTGACTGGAAAATCAGAATACATGTCAGACACATACTGCATAATATGTTGTGCATGATTTGAAGTTTACAGAGTGTTTTATTGTCACAATACACTACTTCAACCCAGAAATGACAAATTACCATTTCTGCATACAGGAGAAAAAACTACAGACTAAATTCTAGTAACGTTTCTGAGATTAAAAGGAGGATCTGGTGTGAATTTCAAATATGAGATATTGAAGAGGAGTAATACCCAGATATTTCAATGAGACTTGAAAAAAATATCCCATTGAAAGGACAATGCTACCTCCAAAAGTAGTGGTGGGGGAGGAGAGGGAAAAACCCAACATAAGCTCCATTTTAGCTGTATTTAGTCTGAAATTACATCTGTCTGTGGCGTTTGCTAAGATCAGATGGATGGAGACTGCTTCAGTAATATCCACAAAATGAAACACATTTTCAAGTACAAGTACTGATAATAACAAAACACCCCTGACACTGATTACATTGTGTAAAATCTTGAACAAATGTAATTAAGGTAAGATTTACTGAGTTAAGTTACACCTCAAATGAATCAGATCTAATACCTTTGCAGTACACTGTATTGGTTGGTGGAATGTGCGGACCATGCTGACAGGTCTGACTGAAGATCTTCAGGACATCAGCGACACCCAAAAGACCGCTGTCATCAATGAGGAACTGAAGAGGCTCCAAGTTGACATTGCTGCTCTGCAAGAGACATGTCTTGCAGATTCGGGATCTCTAAAGGAAAAGTACTACACCTTTTTCTGCCAGGGTAAAGCCTGAGAAGAACCCAGGGAGCATGGTGTTGGCTTTGCCATCAGAAACACCCTTCTACAAATGGTGGAATTAGTCATGGGTGGATCAGAAATACTCCTTCAGGTCATACTTCAAACTCGCGCCGGTCCTTTCCACCTGATCAGCGCTTACGCCCCAACCCTGTACGCCGCACCAGAAGTAAAAGACAAGTTCTATGATGTGCTTAGCGCTGCCATAGTGCAAATGCCTGCTCGCAAACAACTGTACATTCTGGGTGACTTCAATGCAAGAGTTGGAGCCGATCATGACTCGTGGCCTTTCTGCTTAGGCCACTTTGGTGTGGGAAAAATGAATGAAAATGGTCAGCGTCTTCTCAAACTTTGCACATACCACAATCTGTGCATCACAAACACATTTTTCCAAACCAAGCCACAGCACAGAGTGCGGAGACACCCACGCTCAAAACACTGGCATCAACTAGACGTGGTCATCGCTAGACGTGATAACCTCAAAAACATCCTTCTGACACACAGCTATCATAGTGCTGACTGCGATACAGATCACTCGTTAGTTTGCTCCAAGCTCAAGGTGATTCCCAAGAAGCTGCACCATTCTAAACCAACTGGAAGGCCCCGCATCAATGCCAGAAGGACGGCTAACTCAGACACAGCTGAAAAGTTCAGAGCGACCCTCGAGGAGAATCTGCACAGCAACCCTGGGCGTGCCGATGTGACATCCAGATGGCAGCATCTGAGGGATACAATGTACAACATGGCCTTGTCGGTGTTTGGAAGAAGAGCCAGAAACACAAATGACTGGTTTGAAGCTAACTCCGATGAGATGATTCCAGCCATCGAAAAAAAGCGTGCTGCGCTCCTGGAGCACAAACGTTCGCCAAGCCAGAATACCCTGCAAGTGCTCAGAGCAGCCAGAAAAACAGTACAGCAGACGGCCAGGCGCTGTGCCAACAATTACTGGCTCAAGCTATGCAGCAGCATCCAGACCAGTGCCGACTTTGGTAACCTCAGGGGAATGTACGAGAGCATCAAGAAGGCATTACGACCCACCCAGAACAAGATGGCACCTCTGAAATCCAAATCTGGTGATGTCATCACTGACAAAGCCAAACAGATGGAGCGCTGGGTCGAGCACTACTCCAAGCTGTACTCATGCGAGAACATTGTGGCCGACTCAGCCCTTGATGCCGTCGAACTCCTTCCAGTAATGGATGAACTGGACCAGGAACCAACTGTGGATGAACTGAAGAAAGCCATCGACAACATTGCAGTAGGAAAGGCCCCGGGCCAGGATGGTATACCACCAGAGGTAATCAAGTGTGCCACAGACACTCTCCTGGAACCCCTACATGAGCTACTGTGCCTGTGCTGGAGAGAGGGAGAGGTTCCACAGGACATGCGCAACGCTAACATCATAACCTTGTATAAGGACAAAGGAGACAGAAGCGACTGCAACAATTACCGTGGAATCTCCCTCCTAAGCATCACTGGTAAACTGTTCGCTTGCGTCATCCTCTGCAGACTCCAGAAGATTGCTGAGAGGGTGTATCCTGAATCACAGTGCAGATTCCGTGCAGAGAGATCTACTGTCAACATGGTCTTCTCTCTGAGGCAGCTGCAGGAGAAATGCAGGGAGCAGAGGAAGCCACTCTATATTGTCTTCATCGACCTAACCAAGACCTTTGACTTGGTCAGCAGGGATGGACTGTTCAAACTGCTCCACAAGATAGGATGTCCACCATGGTTACTCAAGATGATCCAGTCTTTCCACGAAGACATGAGAGGAACCGTCCAATATGATGGCACATTATCGGATGCTTTCAGCATCAGGAGCGGTGTCAAACAAGGATGCGTCCTTGCTCCGACACTGTTCGGGATCTTCTTTGCACTCCTCCTTAAACACGCCTTTGGATCTTCAACAGAGGGCATCTTTTTGCACACAAGATCTGATAGGAAACTGTTTAATATTGCAAGGCTGAAAGCTAAATCCAAGGTGCGGGAAGTCCTCATCAGAGAGATGCTGTTCACAGATGACGCTGCTGTCGTGTCACACACACAAGACCAGCTTCAGAAGCTGCTGGATCGGTTCTCCAAAGCATGCAAGGACTTTGGGCTCTCCATCAGCCTAAAGAAGACAAATGTACTTGCTCAGGACGTTGCTGTTTCTCCATCAATCAGCACTGACAACTATTCATTAGATGTTGTCCACGAGTTCGTTTACCTTGGGTCCACCACCACTGACACCCTGTCCTTGGAGACTGAGCTAAATAGGAGGATTGGTAAAGCAGCCACAACTCTGTCCAGACTCAGCGAAAGAGTGTGGAATAACAACAAGCTGTACACTCACACCAAAATGCAAGTCTACAGAGCCTGCATCCTCAGCACCCTCCTTTATGGCAGCGAGACTTGGACCCTGTATGCCCACCAGGAAAAGAGGTTGAACGTCTTCCACTTGTGCTGCCTCAGGCGCATCCTTGGAATATCATGGAAGGACAGAGTGTCCAACACTACCGTCCTTGAGCAAGCTGGAATCCCAACTATGCACACCCTCCTCAGGCAGCGGCAGCTCCACTGGCTTGGCCACGTCCACAGGATGAATGATGGAAGGATCCCAAAAGACATCCTGTATGGCGAGCTAGCCTCTGACAAAAGACCTCCCAGATGCCCCCAGCTGCGCTACAAAGATGTTTGCAAGAGAGACCTCAGGGAAGTAGACATCAAGCCAGACAGCTGGGAGGAGCTGGCAGACAATCGCAGCAGATGGAGGCAGGAACTATACAAGGGCCTTCAGAAGGGTGAGTTGAGGATCAGACAGCTAGCAAAGGAGAAGCGAGCCCACAGAAAGCACAGCAAGGACCTGCCAGACACCCATTACATATGCAACAGATGCAGCAAGGACTGTCACTCTTGTGTGGGTCTTTACAGTCACAGCCGACGCTGCAAATGAGGATGCCAAACGGAACTACGAAGGGCGCGATCCATAGTCTACACAGACTGAAGGATGCTACTACTACTACACTGTATTAAAAATTCAGTTGTGTTGATATTGCTGTTACATTGTATGTACCTTCTCTAGTAAGGAAAGGGGAAGCTAATGAACTTCCTCCATTATCAGTTTTTGAAGCAACTTCCCCAGAAAGACGCACCTACACCAGTTAAAATTGGATTCTGTATAGACCAACAAAAAAGTACTTTTGGTTAAAAGCCCAGGGCTCAACCTGAACTAGGGCCTTCTTCCTGATCTGGCAAATGGGTGGGACCCCAAATCCACAGAAGGCCCCAATCTATAAGGAAGGATTAGAAAGACTTGGCCAAGTGAGGCCTCATTAGACTGTGTGCTTTCTCATGACCTAATAAATGTATTAGTCCTGAAGATTCTACAGGACTGATTGTTATTTATGTAATCACATAAATCCATAGGTGGGCATTATACCTGGTAAGCTTATTAGCCTACATGGAAGTTCTTTTCTTGGTTTTAATATGCTTTCTTTGAATTGAGTTTTATCTTAAGAATCCTGTAGACTAGCAGAGGAACTGCTCCATAGCAATTTATCTCTAGCTATCATTCCATTAGCCATCTCTGAAGAGAAAGCAAGCAGGCCTGTTTTAGGTAGACTGCCTTTGCTTCGGCTACATCTACACTCGAAGCATCCGTCTCCAGAAGTTAGTGTTGGAAGAGATGGTCCAACAAAACTTCTGTCAACAGATCCTGTCTACACATAAAAGTGGGTTGATCTTTTGATCTGCTCTGTTGACAAAAGGGCCCTCTGGAGCATCTACACAGCCTTTTTGTCAACAGTTTGTCTACAAAACACATTCTGGGCTTGTCTACACCACCACCTTCCTTCAAAGGAAGGATGGTAATCAGCGTGTTGGGAGTTTACTAATGAAGTGCTGTGCTGCATACGCAGCACTTCATTGAGCAAATCCCACCCCCCATGGCAACTTCGAAGTTCTGGTGGGTGAGCCATGGTTAGACGTGAGCCGGGACTTTGAAGTTTAAAACTTCGAAGTTGCCACGGGGAGGAATTTGCTTAATGAAGTAATGCGTATGCAGCGCAGCACTTCATTACTAAACTCCCAACACCCTAATTACCTTCCTTCCTTCGAAGGAGGGTGGTAGTGTAGACAAGCCCTTTGTGTGTAGTTGCTCAGCCAGTTTTGTCTACAAAACTCTCTAGTGTAGATGTAGCCTTTTGGTGAAGGCAAGGCTAAGGCTACATCTATGTTACAGTGATCTGTTGACAGAATTTACTGTTGGAAATAACTTATTTTGACAGATTGTGGCCACACACAAAAGCAGATTGCCTGGCCACCCTCTTGACAGAATGGGCAATCGGAAACACAGCAAACAGGGCTGCCCAGTGACCCGGAAACCCTGTCTGTTGACAGAGAGCCCCCCCCAGAGTGTCCACATGTTTTTTTTTGTCATCAGATTCTGTCAAGAAAGGCATTCTGTCTCCTGGGGGAGAGGCAGAAGGCTGTTGACAAAAGTGCCTACTTCTGTTAACAGTATGTTGACAGAACACATTTTTAATGTGGATGTTCTGTGAGTTTTGTTGACAAAACTCACTAGTGTAGATGTAGCTTTAGTGAAGGCAAGGTTCAGCATGGCAATACCCCACTGATCAAAACGTGTCTCCCCCAGCGACTAGGGAGGTGGATGCCTGAGAGTGAATGTTACCCACTCAAGGGAGATACAGGTGCAGATGCCCTGAACTGAAAACAAAACACTTTTCCAAATTGAAAAGTTTATGTTGCTATCATTTGACAAAATAGTCAAATAAAAGCTGTAATAATGTTAGCAGGTGGTGTACCTGCGATGAAAGAGACATGGACGATGCCAAGGGGTGAGTCATTAGATACAACAGTTCTGTTTGATTTATACCAACACAATAAACCTGTGAACAGGAATAAACCTTTGTTTCCTTTAGGAGCACAAAGAAACACACTTTCTGATCCAAGTTCAACATAGGGTGAGAACCAGTGCTGCATCCTACCTGATCATCCACTGCCTACCTCATAAAGTAAACAGATATTATTGACATAGTTCATTTGCAATGTTTTCTATATGAGCTATAGTTTTACAAGCTGAGAAAAAGCACAATGGCTACATCCTGTTCATGAACCAGGAGATGAGGGAAGCAAGGGGAAATGAGAGAGACGTGCAGCTATGTGCTGGGATATATAGAATCTGTGCACTGCCTGTCCGGATAGACATTTGAATCTGCTGTCCGCAGAGCTGGTAAATGTACTAATCAGAGGGATTTATTCTCAAAACTCACAGAGTGATGGTGAAAATGATGCCATGGTCCACGGGTTTTTTTTTTTATCCAAGTTGTTGTATAAAATGTGATATGTATTCATTGATAAAAAATTGAGGCACTAAAGTGTTCTTACTGTACTCACATGTAGGTGTTGGAGGTAGCAACCGTCTCCTAGGAGATCTTTTTGAATCATAACATATCGGAGAATCATCCTCCTCAAAAAAATCATGTGGGTGATGATAACCTTTTGGACGCTCAAAGTCAAAGTCACTGCAGTGATATCTGTTGTGATAGTCATATGTATGCCTAAGGTAAAGAAGCATATTGTCAATGAAAATTTTAATGAACCGATCACTAGTCTTTTCATTTACTGTCCCAAAGCACTCCAGGCATTGCTCTTATAGTGATTCTTTTTACAGCATAAGAACTAAAGCAAAATATCTGGAAAAATGTGACTCATTATTGACCTACTGGTGTCTAATTGTGCACAGATTATGAGATAGTGGACATACACTGGTCAGTTTAGAATAAGTCATACATTTATTTAATAAAACCAATAAAACATGAAAAGTTATATTATATTTTGTATAAAACCATGTAGATTGAATCCTTGATGTCAGTGTTACGACAGGTATTATCACACAAAAGGTCTCTCTACTGTCTTTCTCAGTTAAAAATAGCAAAGCCACTTCCTATCCTTCCCCTTTTCCATGTGACTCCTCAGTGATCTGCAGTGTTTCTGCTTGAATGTTACAAAGGTCAACTCTCTGAAGGAAAAAAAAAAATCCCAAAAGAGGCTTATTTAACTTATTAATATTACATCCAAAATGAGGCAGGGGTTTCCGACAGGATGTCTGAAACATTTGCCATATTTTATAAATGGTGATGAGCAGTTTGCAAAATAAAGAACATTCACTGTTGCCAAAAAGTAGGCGACCTCTTCCATGAAATGTTTCCCAATAAAATGACATATCATGAAAAGGCAAATTGTTCTAAATGTAAGGAAAGTCAAGAGAGGGCATTCTAGTTATCTAATGACTGCCCTTCACCCAGTTCAGGAAATTGTATGAATCCAAGTTGAAGGGGGAAAGCGTCAATCTACAGGGAGCAGATACACAAGTTTTGAGTAAATCTGAACAAATAACTGCAATAAAAGAAGTTAAATTGTTGAATGTGAAAGTCACAGGAATTCTCGACACTGGATCAAAAAGAACAGAATAGGCCTTCTAAGGATGCTGCTGGACAGATATATTCAGACTGTAAGATTCAAGTTTCAAATGGCAGTTTGGGCTGGAGAAATCCAAACAAATCCAAAAATGGGGAGAAACTGGGTAGGAAAACATGAACTCATGAATTACAGTAGGGGCTGGTGAGGAAAGGGAAATGATGTGGATTTAGTTTAATTTAAACTGGAATTTCCCTCAGCATTATGAATGTGCAATACATACACATTCATCAATTCTGCAAACTTAGTCTCTGGAATTCTTGTGAAAGCCGTGACTTGAGTGAAAGGATGGTGCAAGCTTTAAATCTTCATTATTCTCAAGGCATATTCAACTTTTCCCCAGTAAATGTAGGGGCTTCATTGATTTTGGACGGTAGAATTTCTCACTGTCCAAATGAACTAAGTTCCTTTGTCACCTCTCTGGAATTATGTACTAGGGATTTCTGCATTTTCATTGACTGTTATTTCCCTAAAAAAAGAAACAGTGATTTTTTAAAAGTATAAAATGTGTTTAATGCAACTCTAGGGAAATGTATGTAATATACTGACATTTTTGTATTTAAGACTAATAATCTCACCTGCTTCCTGACAACATATAATCTTCTTCATAATATTCTTCTCCACTAAAATATTCCTGCTCTCCCAAATAATGATGATCATTGCAATAATCCCGAGCTTCATGCTCTTCACGGCAAATAGTTGGTAGATGCCCATCTCCAGAGTCTGACCTACAATTGATACACAGTGGTTTGGGACTTCACTATATTTTATCCACAATTGTTACATTTAAACCTGCACTTTTAACATAGCTTTTTAAAAATAGAGAGGTGTACAAGTTCCCTTGTTGCTGGACCAATGCTTTACAATAACTTTCAATTGACTTCAGATGGGTACCTAGGTATTCTGTCTTTGTTCTTCTGTTTGAAGGAGTTAATCTTACTACTTGTGCAATTGCAAGGCACAAAAAGCATACTAAGCATACTATGTTTTTGTAGTTACACTGAGTGGTTAAGCAAAGTCAAACACATTTAAATCAGTCTTTCAAGCTGGAAGTATACAATACATGTGAAAATGTTTCTCAAGCACTTAAAATTTGCCAGTGGGGAAAATATAAAGGAATGTTTGGTGAAGTCTTCCAAAACCAAGTGTGAAAACAGTTGTGCCAATTTTAGACAAACACTAGAGCTGGGTCTACACTACAAAGTTTTGTCTACACAACTCAATCTTGACAAAGTTTTGCCAACAGAACTTCTGTCTGCAGTACATGTCCACACCTAATACAGGCTCCCCCTGTGAATACCCTCTGTCGACAGAGTGGCCAGACTGCCCAGACCTCTGCTGACAGAGCAGCCAACTGGAAGCTCTCCAAACAGGATAACCCAGTGAACTGGATGCCCCCTCTGTCGACAGAGGGTCCTCTGGACTGCCTACACAACTCTTCTGTCAACAGAATCTGTCCACAGAGGTGCTATGTCTCAAACTTTCAAGATAGAACTCTGCCAGGAAAAAAGGCTGTGTTCTGTTGACAGATTATAGACAGAAGACATTTGTATTGTGGACGTTCCTTAGTTTTGTTAACAAAAGTCCTCTTCTGTAGACAGAAGTTTTTAGTGCAGACACAGTTTACTGGATTAAGGGACACTTTTCAGGAAGCACGTTCTATCTGACCTCTAACATTCATGATGCAAATAACTCTGACAAACATTAAATAGATTATCTTTTCCTTTCTCACATCAGCCATCATTAAATAATTCTCACAATAATATATTTAACATGGCATATTTTTAATCTCCTCTGCTCTAAGGAAAGTAGGATTAAACTTGACATTTTAAAACTGAATTACACTTTGGGCTTGATTCTGTGCCCACTAAGATCATTGCCAAATATCCCACTGAGTTTAACAATGCAGGATTAAGTTCTTTAGTAGTCTTGACCTTTAACAGTTCATGTCATGACATGTGAGAAAAATCAATCCCATATAATTATCACAAAATTTGAAATAATTTTGTATCTTTTTATTCCATGTGATCAGTTAACTTTGGCTACTTGATTTTTCTTCATTGTAAAGAGCACCATGAGCTGTTAGGCTCTCATGACTTAAATAAATGTGATACACAATATTCACTTACCTAACATAAGTTTCATAATAGCGGGTTCTATCCAGGAAAGCCATAAAAATGCGAAGACAAAATTTTTAAATCAAACAATATTCATAAATTCACTGTTAATTGTGACTACACTCATTCTATGATATGACTGGCCAATAATTTGTCTTTTATTTTAATTTAACATTGAGACAATGCACTGCTAAATGACAAACTATTGTGTTAAATATATTTTTCTATATCGTTAATAAATTAGTTATATGCTAAATCATAATTGTATTTATTGATACAATAGAAAAGAAAAATGAGAGCAACCTCTACCTCTACCATCCTTCTTATCTACTATATCAAGAGCTATTTGCATAGTATGAGTCACACACAATTCTAAATTATTGTACACGCTGTACTGAGTATATTTACTGAACACATATATGTTAAAATTTACCTCTTACTGTTTGATCTTCTATGCCTCCCATGATCAGCTCTGGAGTATGAATAGTATCCATTTTCAGACCTATGCTCATGATTTCCAACATATGAGTGCCTTCCATTAGCAACTTTGGACATATTGGCATTATTGAGATTGGCATTTGTTGAGTTTGGAACATGCTTTCCTACTGAATTATGATTATGATGGTTATGGAATACAGAATTTGAAGTCTGGTGGTACATATTTTTCTCAGTATCACTTGCAGAAGGAATTGAAGGCCGTTGGACATGCAGAGGACGATGTGTTGTATTGATCTGTTGAAACGAATCTCTCCTGTCACTGCTAACATGATTTATATGGTTTCCAAACAGGGCACCATTCCTCTATTTAAAAAGAAAAAGGACATCTCAAAATTTTAAACGGGCTAATAATTAATAATGTACTTCTTGAATATATTTTTGCATAACTAAACATTTGCACTAAATTTTGTGACTTTACTTTGTATATATTTAAATACAACACCTTTCCAAATATTGAGCAATTAGTAACACAACCTCATAAACAACAAACAGAAGCTGGCATTCCTTTTTGCCAAAACATACACAAACTTTCTTCTTGACCATTCAGCTTGATCTACATGTGAATCTGTTTCTTGGATGTGGATTTTACCACATTTATTGCTTTTAGCACCTCCAGACTAGACAGAGGTCGCATGCTCTACATGACTGTCCTGAAGACAACTCAGAAGGAGCATCTAATGTTGAAAGTAGCTTCCCCCTTACTTTCAAGTGTCTGCCACCGTAATCAGTATTTTATATGCAGTATCATAAGTTTTCCAATTGGCTTTTTCATGGAATTTAAGGTGCTTATTTTAAAATGTGCCATCTTTGTTGGAGGTCTGGCTATATAAGAATTCACCACTTTCCCCTCTACCACTGTTACAGCTGAGATCAGCTGAGGTACTTTCACTTCCAGTCCTTGATTTCAACTCCATAGGTAGTGTGTGTAGCCCGTGGGTTTGTGGCTGGAGTTTGCTCCCTCATTGGCCTAAGGGAACATGAGATTGTTGACACTCTGGGCATGGCTCACACATTTTTTCCATGACTTTTCCCAAAAAGAATGATTATAAGAAAAATACTTCAGCTAACAGCTAAATGAAATGGAATGGAATTTGTTCTTTTGTTAGCATTGATTTCGATCAATCTATTAGCATAATCTTTTAAAATATTCTGGTACATGCTGTCCAAATGAGCTGATTACTTCCTTCTAGAAATATAAAAAACACATAATAAATCAGTCTGCCATGTGGCTACTTTGAATAATTACTTTATATATATCTTCCTCTTCCTCATGATTATTTTCCTCAGGTTCATCATCTTGCAAGTCACAGGATATAGCTCGACGAATTTCAGGACCAATATCATGAAGAGTCCTTAGTCCTGCCTATATCAATGAAAATATCATAATACATTAGGAATATAGTTTCCTTTACTTAATTAAATCACAAGCTGGCAACTTATTTTAAAAGATAGTCCATTTGTCAAAGTAAACCTAACACCAACAAGTCCAATATATTACCCTTTTATCCTTGTATGGTACCCAATCCACCTCCCACTCAAGCCAGTGGAGGTACTTCATTGACTACAGTTGGTATTCAGTCAGTCACTTAGTGTATTATTCATGGCCATAATATCCAGTCTGTTGCAGAGCACCAACAAATATGAAAAAATCAATAAGATCTTAATAAAATGTATTTCAAGCAGAAAAACATTTCATTCCAAAGCATGACATGCCCCAAAAGTTGTTTGTAGCCTTGACTTTCCTTCAGGAAGCACAGGAAAAGCCCTAATTATTGTAACAGCAACACAATTAGAGAAGATCTGAAAGAGACTGAGGAACAGAGAAGATGGTCAGATGCTAAAGATTAAGAACTTAAACCTGTATGGAGTCCAAGTCTTGCAGTGGCAAAATCTTCCATAATAAAAACAAATGTAGTGGACCTATATACCACAAAACAAGCAGACATCCTATTCAATGGAAAGAAAGCATTGCTTTTGTATAGACAGACCTTTTAATATGATTTTTAGGAGTACACTTTCCTGTTTAATAAATCCTGAGGGATCACAAGGAATGTTTTGGATAAAATAATCCCAAGGTTAATGCGAAGATATTGGATACCTCAGGCCCAATTAGATGCTCAGACTTGGTTCCCTCCAGGACCATCTTACCAGTAAAGATTGCTGGAGAAGTCCCACACACCATCGTCCTTCATATGTCTCTACTCCCTCTCCACCCCAGGGTTCTCCATTATCAGGGAATCCCCTTTAGGGAAGCTTTAAGACCACTTTATTGTGTGCCAACAACACAAACGGGTATTAATGTAAGACAGGATCTGGTCCCCAGGTTTTCCAACCGAATGCAAATTTTAATGTAAGTGCACGTTGAAGCTCGCTAATCCAGAACTCTCTGGTCCAGCAAACGCCGTAATATGTCATGATTTTAGTTAGCTGGATGACCACTTATCATGGCTGTGGCCAAGTTTCCTGAGGTCCCATAAAGTTTGTTTACAGCCACTAGTCCTGGCTCTCAGTGTTCTGTGCTGTTATTTAGCTGTAATTTACCCCTAAATGTCTTCTGTAAACAGTGGAAATGTTGGTAGTGCTGCTAGGGAATATTGACCTTCCACAGTCTGGCAAACTTCCTGAGGCTCTGGGCAAACTCTCAGCTTCCTGCACAGGGTTTCTGGGGCTGTGCAGCTTTAAGAGGCTGGCCTCAGAGACCATACAGCCCTGCTGGGATTTGCTTCAGCATCTCCACACTCCCTGAGACCGCCACCACTCGGCCTCGGAGCATCTACACATGCCCTAGTTCGAATTGAATTTTGAAAGGGGCTGCTCTTCCTGAAATTAGATGGGAAGAGCAGTTTTGAAATTTGTGCCCCTTTTTGCCAAAAACAGTTTTGAAAGAGGCCATTATGCATGCGGACGCTCCACAGGTCTCTTTCAAGATTGGGCCCTCTTTCAAAATTAGTTTAGAAACATGGGGTAGTGTAGATGCACCCCCGAAGTGGCATAGGCGACACAATTTTGATAAGTTAAAAACATTAGGTTATTTGTGAACACATAGTTTGCTTGCTATATATTGGTCAATTGATCTTTATATATTAACACTGACTATATACAAAACTAGACTAGATGCAGAACAGTAACAAAGAGGAAGCCGTGCTCGTCTATACACTATCAAAACAAAAAGCAGTCAAGTAGCACTCTAAAGACTAGCAAAATGGTTTATTAGGTGAGCTTTCGTGGGACAGACCCACTTCTTCAGACCATAGCCACACCAGAACAGACTCAATATTTAAGGCATGGGGCTTGTCTGCATATTTGGCTCAATCTAATTCTTGACCTTCTCCCCCACCCCTCCACTCTCTGATTTGCTCACCTTGATTATCTTTTTCTGATTTGTCCTCCTTGCTTACTGTTTTTGGTTCTCTGTGCCTTAAATATTGAGTCTGTTCTGGTGTGGCTATGGTCTGAAGAAGTGGGTCTGTCCCACGAAAGCTCACCTAATAAACCATTTTGCTAGTCTTTGAAGTGCTACTTGACTGCTTTTTGTTTAGACTAGATGCAGAAATCTCTGTATCTCGAAAAAAACTACCAGTCCGTGGAATATTCTAATATTTATGTTACAGTTACCTGATGCCTTGTAGTAAGCTATATGCTTCAAACACATATGTTTAATATTTTGGTTGCTGCATATACCACACAACAAAACAATTGTTGAAAAATGATAACACAACATGTACAACTGAATTTTAAACACTTGCCACCACATCTCTACAGGGACAACATATGTTATAATTAAGTAATCAAATTGCATCACTGAATTATTCATGCTGTTCTGTGATACAAGACAATATGTACTGTACTGAGTTTTTTGGGAGGGGAGATAGCCATGTTATTGTATTCGAATGGCAATAATTGTCTCATGTTTAATTAGCAAGTTATGCTGTAGATCTGCAAAAAATAAAATAATTTACTCAGATGATTTCTGCCCTAAATTTAATCCTACTATCCTTCTCACATTCGTAGTTCCCCTGGGCATGATTATAATTTGCGGGATTGGTCTGTTTGTCTGTTAGCAAATCAATGACATACGCACTGCGTGATGAGTAACAATCACATAATAGAATCAGAGATGTCTTGTCAATAGGTTTTATAGTAGTACACAAAATTATGACTTCACATTGACATGATAATTCAGTGCAGCAGTGCTTTATGAGGAATAATAATACAATATTTCAAGTCAGCATAAGTCAATAATACATCAGTGCTGTGTGATAAAAAACATCTCAAAAAAACAAATGATACCCCCTCTCTTGGAAAAAATACTAAGATGATAGCATCTGTGCTTTTAAATGCTGAAGTTATTGAACCTCAGGGAGACCCTCAATAGAAAAAACTGCCACATATCTAACAAACATTAATTTGGGTTGGTCATTGCTAGGAAAACAAAGATAGGCTTAAAAAGATACTTGAGAAAACAAACACCACACATCATGAAACTGAAATATTAAATAAATCAGTGTCTCTGAAACTAAAAAGGATTATTGTAACAAATCCTACACATTGTTCTTTTAAAACCAAGTTCAGAGATACATAAGTTAAGGTTCAACATTGTATACTTATTCATTCATTTCAAAGTATTTCTATACATAAGGTAATGTACTGCATAAGATGATGACAATATATCTATACAAATCCAGAGCCAATTAAATTTCTTGAAACTCTGCAAACATTAAATCGTTATTATATAAAGTGACTGATGCTTTAAATAATGTGTAAATTGTTCAGTCTTTATTCTTATTCCCTAGGTACACATATTCTTTCAACTAAGAACACAATCTTCATTCTACAAAGTTAGAAAACTTTATATTTGAGCTATAACACAATCTAGCTACCTTTGAAAGACACAATTTAGTGGTAATTTTCAGGTTGAATTCATAACTCTCTGGTTCAAAGACTTTTCATCATAAAATGTTTTTTATTTTAAAATTTTAAAACTTCCATACTTCCACTCCCTTTGAAGATATATTCTACAGAGGCATTATAAAGTATCATCTCAGATTTCAATAGAATGCTAGATGTTTGAATATATCTCTAACCTAAATAAAAATATATCTGAAATATGTTACTAATATTAACTGTAAATTATTAGATCTTAAGACCCCCAAACACTGTAAGAACAAATATAATTATGCAACTATTCATATAAACTATGAATAATGTCACAAACCTGCATGTTTTACTGCAAAATAAATTTTTTTAAAAAACTTGAATAAAACAAAATTGTAAACTGACACTGATATTTAAGCTGTCAGTACTAAACAAAATTCAGTGCCAAGACAATTCAAATAAGAACATAAATCATGCACAAAACAAACAAACCAACCAACCCAACAAAACTGAATGGACCTACACTATAGCAGTTAACATAAGAGATATAGTAGTCAAGTCTTGATTCCCCAGATCTATTTGTCTTCATAGGGCCCATTTTATTTAAAACCCTCCAGTTCAAGGAACTGCACTGCAACTATACCAAGGCTTTGTGCTCTGTGCTTTCTGTCAAATCCAGACTCTCTCCAGCTAAGCCTTACTGTGAAAACAATATGAACACAGCAGCCTAATTAAAAGGAGCTGCATATTAACCCTTCAGTGGGTGCCTGCTAGGGCTTCTTCCTAATTTACCATAGTATTTAATAGCACCTATACAATTTTTATACAAAGTAGCACACATAGCTAGTAAAATCTGAAAGATTTCTCTATGATTAAATCCTTGCAGATCAATATCGCAATACATGTTTTATGTACCTTTTACGTTGTATGATACACTATGACTATATTTTCTTATATACCCACAAAATACACATACATACACTTATATAATTAAATATGCATGTGCTTATGTATACAGAATCTATAATAATTATCTTCTCTGATGGAAATGGAATGAATGAATCCAACTCCAAGTATTAGATATAAATAATTAAAATTATTCATGCACCACTAATCATTATTTTACAAGCACCGTTACTCATGTTAGGCTCAATACAAATTTCCATTGTTACCGAAAGATAGTTCACACTGACTGTACTGTAGCTCCTAAATGACTGTCACAAAAGTTTTGTTTACCTTCAACAGAAATTGTGTAGGATAGTGTCAGAAAATGGTAAGGGAGTAGTGTAATTAATACAAAATTTCGTTGTAAGCAAATCAATTACAAGATTTTTGGTCTCATTTCTTAAGAGTTTTTATAACACTAGAGAATAAAGCCATGCACACAGTATTAACTGGTTGCTGAGCAAAGGAGATGAGCCACACTACAATTTGTTAACTTGTTTTTGAGTGCAAGCTGAAACCCTTGGGTTCCAGAGTTCATTCAGATTTTTGTGGTGCTAATGACTGGCTTAGTCCTGAAGCAACTGTCAGTGACTATGAACAAGACAACAAGCTAATGGCAGGTTTGTACTACAGGTTGCTCCTCTGTCATCCAGCACCCTCAGGACCTGACCCATGTTGGACATGAGAATTTGCTAGATAACGAGGTCAATATTTTCTAACAATTTGCCAACACTTCCACTTCTTACAGGGCTCTTAGAAGACATTTGGGGTAAATTACAGCTAAATAACAGCCCACAACACTGAGAGCCAGGATGTTGAAGTCAAATTTATGACCAGTATTGTCCTCATGTAATGAAATCAATGACAGAGGATCATGTCATTTCACAGCCATTTGATGCTCATTTGATGTCATCACGTTGTTCACACCAATCAATTTGCACTAGCTAAGCAAACATTAAATGAACTTCTAAAGACTGATGAGTCTCAATCAGCACAAACTATTAGCCACAACTCCATAATGGACCTCGTTGAATTATGTCTTAATACTAACCTTGTGCCTGATCGCCAGGTATACAAGCAAATCAGAGGGACGCCAATGGGATCGCCATTCTTGGGATTAATTGCAGAAGTAGTAATGCAATGCTTGGAATGAATCACGCTACCAATAATCAAACCAAGTATTTGGATACGGTATGTTGATGACACATTTGTTGTCATTAAGTGCACTGATATAGAGTGTGCCCACAACATTTTAAATAAAACAGTCAATGGTATCATGTTAACTATTGAAAAAGAATGCAATCAAAAAAACTTCCATCTCTCGATGTGTTAGTGAATCATCGCGAAATGGGGCACCTAGAAACATCTGTATATAGAAAAGAAACACACAGGGATCAAATTCTCAGTTTTTTCCAGTAACCACCCTTTCAGTCATAAAAGAAGCTGGATAAGAACCCTCTTGAACAGAGCTAAAACCCACTGCAGCACAAATCTATTGCATGAAGCTGAAGAGAAACATCTTAATCACATATTTAAGCTAAACAGTTTCCCAAGGAATTTCGCTTGAAGATGTTTATACAAAAATCAAAAAAATCAACAACTACTGAACTTTCAGCCAAAAGTATAGGACTACCGTACATCAAAAATATTTCCAGAATGACATCAAGACTACTAAAGCCATTTGGAATTAAAGTCGCACACAAACTGACAAACACATTGAGAAACACCCTGTCCAGGCCAAAAGATCTGATTGAATATACATGTAAAACGAATGTGATTTACAAAATTCAACGTTCAAACTGTTCCAAACATTATGCCGGACAAACCAGAAGGAGACTAGGCACATGTATACATGAGCATCAAAAAGCTGTGAAACGACACGATCCTCTGACATTGATTTCATTACGTGAGGACAATACTGGTCATAAATTTGACTTCAACATCCTGGCTGTCAGTGTTCTGGGCTGTTACGATGATTGGTCGGTTGCAATTCAAGGCCATAAATAACCAATCAAAATCAACCACTGGTTACGGTCACACAAAAAGACTATGTAAAGACCTGTCTTGGAGGACTTTTCACCAAATCTACTGCGCACTGACAATGTTACCTCGGTTGGTAATGAAACGTTTGCAACCAAATTGCCAAGCTTGGCGAACATCCGAACACCAAAAATTTATGCAAGTTAGGTCCATCAGGATAGGTAGGAATGGTGTCCCTAGCATCCATCTGTCAGAGGCTGGAAATGGATGACAGGAGAGAGATCACTTTGGATGATCACCTGTTCTGTTCACTTCCTCTGGGGCATCCTGGCATTGGCCTCTGTTAGAAGAGAGGATACTGGGCTAGATAGACCTTTGGTCTGACCCAGTATAGCCCTTCTTATTTTCTTCTATTCTTATCAAACTGTAAGGCCAATGCACCCAGGTCATTGAGAGGAGGGAATGAACCTGCAACTTTAGGGGCTAACACCCTGTGCTCTAACACATGAGCTAAAAGCCAGCTGGTCCTCAGACAAGTCTGTAGAGCAGAGACTCCACACTCCCTTCTCAGTGTCCTCTGTGCTTCTGGGGTTACAAAACCAAGGTGCAAAGACTTCTAATTCCATACCTCAAACAGCTCCTCAGAAGAACTTCTCCCTTTCTCCCTCTGCATTTCCTAAATCCAATCCTGCAGGGGGCTTTTGTCCCTCAATTGCAGATGTGATGAGATTCATACTCCACGAAGCTCAGAGTGTGCAGAGCAACAGCATCTTTCCCCATCATCATTCACTAGCAGAGCAGCCCAAGGTCCAGCCTCATTCACCCAGAAAGAGGAGTTCACGCAGAGTCAAGTTTTCACATCTCTTTGTGTACAAACGTGCCCATGATATCATAATGAAAAATGTTTCTGTTGCTTTCGTGTATGTCAGGGGCTGTTGTGATCTTTGACAGCCTGCCTGATCATTGCCCTATCTCTCAGAGTGCAGCAAGAGCCTTTCCCCCCATTTTAGTGAATGCAAAGATACTTTCTTAAGTCATCCCAGAATCTACAGGTTAAACCTCTCTAGTCTGGCACCCTCAGGACCTGACCGGTGCTGAACCAGAGAATTCACTGAATCATGGGAGGTCAATGTTGTCTAACAACATTACTGATGCTTCCACTGCTCAGTGGGCTCTTAGAAGACATTTGGGGTAAATTAGAGCTAAATAATAGCACAGAACACTGAGAGCCAGGACTGGTGGCTGTAAACAAACTTTATGGAAACGTGGACATCTATCTGCCTAAAATCATGTTGGACCATGGATGTTGCCAGCCCAGAGAATGCCAGGCTACAGAGGTTCAACCTTAAAACAACAGACTGATTCAGACTGTGGCACTGACTTCTCAACTCAGGTGAGATCATACATATAATTACATGGATGAATATGAAAAATATTCAGCACCCACTGAAGGCATTATTAAGGCACACTATCAAGATACATGGCTGCACATGACAGGCCTACAGAAAAAAGCGTTTCTTGCTAGTTAACAGAGAGGGGCAAGGGAGACACTTCTTTGAACAAATATTTCTATTTTTAAAAAAATTTCACAAAATCATTTTTTATTAAAGCCCACAAGATTCACCAAATCCTGCTAGTACTTTCCTTTAAATGTTAAAATTAATAGAAAAATTCTTTCAAAATTCTTTATCACATTTATTGCTTTGCTTAAAAATTCAGTTATTAATTATGATCAAGGTTAACAATTTTCTGTCTACAACACTTGGCTTCCAGGGGCCACAGAATTATATGGCCACTCCCTCCCTTCCTTCCTTCCGTACACACTATTGATATTCAGTAACTCTGAAGGTATCTTTGGACAAGTCCAAACTATTTCTAAGACTAGTGCAGATCATGATCCTGTTGACTCTGGTATTCCACTGGAGCAAGAAGAATAAGAGGAGTTTGATGGGAGAGTTTCTCCATTTAAACCCCCAGCTGTGGGGATGCTGCAGAATTTCAAACTATGGTATTTTCACTTGGGATATATGCTATTCATGCAGCTGGAATTGGGTATCTTAGTTCAACTTTGTCTCCTAAAGTGGACCTGGCCTGAGTCACATGTTACAGAGCAGCTAGGGTGCCCACGCTTTGCATTTTCAGGGGGCTTGAGTTCTTTTTTAAAATTCTTGGCAGCATAACTGAAGAATAAAAAAAAATGGAAAGGGTTGAAGATCAGAGGATATTCTCCATCAGTGATAAAATCTTTACAGATAGTGTTAGAGTACTTGTTCTCAGCCTTGAGAATGTTTTAATGGGCTTTAATGAAAAAAAGAAGAAAGAAAATATGGATTACCAGCTTCACAGCTAAGACTGATTCCATAGTTTGAAGAACTTTGCATCTCATTTACATGGTAGTTTTAACATCTTCCAAAGAATGAAAAGTTCAGATTTATTGGTCTTGCTTCCCTACATACTATGTAACTGTCTTCAAGCCTTAATTTACTTATACAGACTCACAATTGACTTAAAAGACAATTAAAGATCTGAAGGGTAGGACCAGGATATTTACTGCACATTTCCTCCACACAGATGGGAGGTAATGGTACGCTCCCCTGGACATTAGCTGAGGATTCTGCAACTTGACTTCTGATTTTCAGAACAGTGATCTGTTTGAAAATATATGGAAATTCTTCTCTGTGACTGTTTTTGATGTGACTGCCAAGTGGCAGATCTAATCATTAAATAGGTGAGTATTGGGGATCAAGAGATTTTAAGCAAGTCACAAACTCTGTTGCTCTCTGTTAGCTGCCTCACAGAGGCATCATTTATCGTAAAACACTAAAAATCCTCATCTGAAAGGTGCTATGTGAGCAAAATTAAATAAAAATTAAATAAACTGGCTAATAAGAGCTCAGTAATCAGTGACTACACCTCAGGTGAAACAACTGCTACACTTTTATGCAATGCCCTACTTCTTCCAGCACTACTTTTCGCCCAAATGGCTCTACACAACCACTAGGCTGGAGTGCCTGAGATATCCCCAAACTACACCTTAGAGATATTTCTACTCTCCTGCTTATCTGCCTCATTTTTTTAAAGCTAGATTCCCTTCAGTATATTGCAAAGTAAAATCTGGTGAGCATAGGGCTCTTGGTAAGCAATATATCCTGGAGAACCCAGATGGGAAACCTGAAAAGCCATGTGTATTCTGTTCAGCTTTATATACTGATTATCTGTCCAGTCTTCTGTCCCTCACAGGGGATTTCACTCTTCTTTAATCCCACACAGATGTTGAGCTTCAAGCAACAAGACTCTCCCTTCTTAAAACCACAGAACAAAAGCTCCCCTGAAAACTTTTTAACCCACTTGGGGTCAGGGTCTTTTAACCTTATTTGTCTTTAAATAGACTCAGAACTCATCCATCTTGCTAGACTCTACACAGAACTTTTCAGCTGGTTCCATGGAAGTGTTTTATTGAATTAGACTTCCTTTCTGTCCCATGAGTAGGTTTCATCACTTTTCATTTAGCTTTAGCTTTATCTAACCATTATCTTATCTTTTCCTAACCATTGTGGGCCTCCCCATATGTTTTAGCTGTGGTAAAAATTAGCAGGTACAGCTGGGAAGAGAAACAAAGTGGGGGCAATTTGCTGAGATTGTTTAATTCCACTGATTTAAAAGTAGTTACTTCTAGATTGTACTGCTAAAGTCAGAATTGTTCTGCAGAAATTGTTTGTCTAGATGCCTCAAATTTTTATGTAATAGCCACTAAGATAAGTTTCCACCTAAATATTTCTCCTTGAAGTGGTACAAGACAAACAGACTTTCAAGTATAGCATTACTGATGCTCCCAGAAGAAATTATCTCAACCATGGCTCGTTATACAATATTCTTTGTGTTAGTGGTTTCTTTTTGGCTTGCTCCCAACCTTTTTTTTATTGTTTTATACTTCAACCAGTATATATAAAACAATCAGATGGATCTAATATAACCATGATAGCACAGATACTAACATCTTTCCTAGCTGGGATGTAACCCTTTAGTAGAGAATTCCTGGTAGAATTATGTCTTGTACTCCACTGACTATAAAATTCTTAATTGTTTTATAAACTATGATGGGGGATTTTCAGAGGATCTAACAACAGGCACATACTCAGTGCATCATGTAGTACTTCTGAATCAAGTGTATATTACACATTTAGAAGACACTCCCTCAGCCAACATGAGTTCAGTTTCACAAAGTTGTATGCAGAGGCCTCAATCCAAGTCCAGAAGAAAGGGAGCTAATACTCTCCTGAACTCATGTAGCTCATAAAGATAGAAAAGAAAACTAAGATTTGTTCCTCACTAAAAGCTACCAGGGCTCACTGACATTAGAAAGTATATTTGCAGTTAGTCACACTAAGTTGACAAAAGGCTTATTTCCCCAGAGAGCCAGCTTTGGTTTTGTTTGTTCTATTTCATATGTTGATAGCTTTTTAAATTAGAACTCTTATTGACATACCTAGCAATGTAACATTCTGTAGAAAATAGTTATAACCTTGGCTCAAAGTTTCCTATGAATCTGCCTGTTTATTATTTTACCTAGAAGAAGTTGTTTCAAATTGCAATGTAGGGCTCTCCTTTAAGTAATGAAAGTCTCTACCAACTTAAAGACTAGTAAAAGAATATAAACTAGTTCTTCCCAGATGCAGAAAGTTACCCACTCTACAAAAAAAAAGTTTCTCAAATAATTCAAAAAATTCATTTAAATAGTTTCAAGTTTGTGTGCAAATCCTAGCCCCAAACAAGCTTTCTCTCATAAACCAACCAAGTAACCTCCCTCTTCCCTCCACAACTGAGAGAAGCGCATATGGAAACCCAGGTGCTTTTATAGCCAGAAAAACTTCCTGACTCTCTCTCTAAAAGGGACATACCATTAATTTCCCATGAAAACTAAATTCCAAAGCAAACCCTCTTCTCTTCCTCAATGAGGAATGCAGCCTCATTTGTAAACATGGCTGACCTTTGTTACAAGAATCCCATAACACTCATATTCTGTTCTTCCAATTCTATGCATTCTAGTCTATATGTATTTTTGTGAAATAAGAGAAGTACAGATCTCAGACAAGAGATGGAGTCTAAAGAAGAATATATACTGTCCTAGGGAGGAAACTATACATATTCTCCTTTCCCAAATTTTAAGCATTTATCAAAAATGCAACGGTGCTGTGGGTGGTGACCTGAACTAATGGGCTTAGTGTGGACATTCTGATATAGCTGCTAGTGGAAGATTCTGGCATACAGACAAAATGGTCTTATATGGTAATGGAGACAGTAGTTCTCTCTGAATCCATCAGGAAGCATAATCCATTAGAAGATGAGCATGGTATGATAAAAGAAGAAACTGAAGGTCCAGCAATGGCTCTGCAGAAAGATATGAAAGAACAGGAGTCCCTGTATCTGGAGAGGTGTCATAAGTACCATCCTTTCCAGCCAAAGACATCAATGGCCAGCAGTGCTTCTGGTAGGAGAGGGGCACTGGGACTGCTAGTGCAGGCAGAGCTCCAAAATGGGGGATGTCAGAAGGAAGCAGCACCACTCTATCCTGATGTGGGCATAGGGTCCCCCACCCCCTGAACAATAGCAGACAAAGCTGATTGCCACTGCACTTGTTCATGGAAGGGTATAATAGGAGACGTGTAAGTGCCTTGCAAAGAACTAGGGGTGTCTCATATTACCGATTCAGCAGGTTGTTTTATTTCAGGGTTCTAATGGTATTTATTTAGAGGTACTTTTTCAGTTATGTGATGGTGAGAGAAGAGATCTTTGTGAGTTTTATACACACATCCAGTACTACAGATCAGAAAAAGCAGCACTGTGTTGGGTCCCATTGTTGCAAAATAGGGTATTTATTGTGAGGGCTCTTTGGCCAACTTTCCCATTGGTGCAAATAAGTTCCATTGTGTTCAGTGGAACTATACCCATACTATGTTGGAAGTGCATGCTATTAAGTTTATTTTTGTAATAATGGTAAGATTTATCATTGCCAAAACAATGATTTCTCCTCTCCAGCCATTTGCTGAAAATCTTTGTTATCTTCCTTTTTAGAATCCCATAAAAAGATGGGTGGGAGAAAATTTTTCCAAGATGTCATGCTAAACAGAATGCCACCATAAAACAAAAAAAGCATTCCTGAAAATACAGAGCCACAAGACTACCTCTCTAAGAGTACTCACCACACAATGCCACCTTGTTAAACATGTGTCATTCACCTGCCATTTTAATGAAAAAAGACAAATCGGACCACTCCCACCCAACCACGAGAAGATGGATTTTATCTTCTGTAATATAAAGAAAAAGCCCTACAGACAAAGGGCCAGAGTACTGGAACATCAGTTTATATTTGTACACAGCCATTAGACTCGCTCTCTCATAACACGAATTATTTCCCATGAAATAATGAACAGTTTTGTGCGCACGGTAGAACTAGAAAGTGTTGAATTACTGTGTCATCTCTTCCGATCTAACTGAGCTCCTTGTGACATGTCCAAGCCCCAGCTGGGATGTTAGATAAGAACTTTCCTAGCAAAGCAGATGCCACATACAAGATATCTTTTCAGTTCTGACAGAGATATCAGATTTTACGAAGTGCTGTAGTTCCATCACATGAGGAACTAGCTGCATTAGCCACTGGCATTAGCCATCATGAACGAACAACTATGTGACCTGATGTGAAGAGAAAGAGGGGAAAGTAGAGAAAAAGGGACCAAGGGAAGCTGATCCCAGCAAGGGTAGGTTTCCTGTCAGATTTAGTGTGGCTGACCCTTTGAGGATACATGTCTGGACTGAATAGTTCTCTTCCTCATAGGGATCAATATCCAGTATGACTGACCCCAGTAGAGATGGTTATTACCCAATGTCAAGCCAAAACATCTGGGCTACGTCTACACGTGCAGCCAACATCGAAATAGCTTATTTCGATGTTGCGACATCGAAATAGTCTATTTCGATGAATAACGTCTACACGTCCTCCAGGGCCAGCAACGTCGATGTTCGACGTTGCTCAGCCCAACATCGAAATAGGCGCAGCGAGGGAACGTCTACACGTCAAAGTAGCACACATCGAAATAGGGATGCCAGGCACAGCTGCAGACAGGGTCACAGGGCGGACTCAACAGCAAGCCGCTCCCTTAAAGGGCCCCTCCCAGACACAGTTGCACTAAACAACACAAGATCCACAGAGCTGACAACTGGTTGCAGACCCTGTGCCTGCAGCATAGATCCCCAGCTGCCGCAGAAGCAGCCAGAAGCCCTGGGCTAAGGGCTGCTGCCCACGGTGACCATAGAGCCCCGCAGGGGCTGGAGAGAGAGCATCTCTCAACCCCCCAGCTGATGGCCGCCATGGAGGACCCAGCAATTTCGACGTTGCGGGACGCGGATCGTCTACACAGTCCCTACTTCGACGTTGAACGTCGAAGTAGGGCGCTATTCCTATCTCCTCATGAGGTTAGCGACTTCGACGTCTCGCCGCCTAACGTCGAAGTTGGTGCCGCTACTTCGAAGTAGCGTGCACGTGTAGACGCAGCTCTGGTGATGTGGCCCCTACGCTCCATACTCCTTGGGAATCGCATGTTCTTTCATTACCACTGCTGGCTGAGCCAACAGCACCAGGATTCAAAATCTAACCTGCCTGGTGTGGGTCCCAGAAAAGATGCAGATAATATCTCCGATTGGAACTTTTGCAGTACCTTTTATGCCAGTTTCTGCTCCTCCTCTTTTGGGACAGGGATAATGGAGGATGATTTATCTGATGGACTTTATTATTTACTAATAACACTATCATATGCTGACCAGCTCAGAATGTGTCTCCCATTAATAACCAAGGATTAGATACTGCTCCCTGAGGCTACGTCTACACGTGAAGCCTACATCGAAATAGCTTATTTCGATGAATAACGTCTACATGTCCTCCAGGACTGGCAATGTTGATGAATAACGTCTACATGAATAACGTCGATGTAGCAACATCGAAATAGGCTATTTCGATGAATAACGTCTACATGTCCTCCAGGACTGGCAATGTCGATGTTCAACTTCGACGTTGCGTGGCACCACATCAAAATAGGCGCTGCGAGGGAACATCTACACGCCAAAGTAGCACACATCGAAATAAGGGTGCCAGGCACAGCTGCAGAAAAGGTCACAGGGCGGAATCAACAGCAAGCCGCTCCCTTAAAGGGCCCCTCCCAGACACAGTTGCACTAAACAACACAAGATACACAGAGCCTACAACTGGTTGCAGACCCTGTGCCTGCAGCATGGATCCCCAGCTGCAGCAGCAGCAGCCAGAAGCCCTGGGCTAAGGGCTGCTGCCCACAGTGACCATAGAGCCCCGCAGGGGCTGGAGAGAGAGCATCTCTCAACCCCCGAGCTGATGGCCACCATGGAGGACCCGGCAATTTCGATATTGCGGGACGCGGATCGTCTACACGGTCCCTACTTCGACGTTGAACGTCGAAGTAGGGCGCTATTCCGATCCCCTCATGAGGTTAGCGACTTCGACGTCTCGCCGCCTAACGTCGAAGTTAACTTCAAAATAGCGCCCGACGCGTGTAGCCGCGACGGGCGCTATTTCGAAGTTGGTGCCGCTACTTCAAAGTAGCATGCACGTGTAGACACAGCTTGAAAGTTATAGACAGGACAGCCTTTTTATGATCACGTCACTACAAATGACCTATTTATTCCAATATTGCTCTTCCTCTAGGGTTACCAGCAAGCCACACCTTGATGTGATCATTGACCCCTGGGACATGAATGAAAATGATGCTCAAAGACATATGAGAGATCAAAACAACATTTTTGTCTTTAAGGTTATCATATGGAGTGGGGAAGCGGGTGAGAGTTTAAATATCTGGAGAAGTATTACTCTTGAGGAGTGTCTCTTTGTATGCACAGAGTGTTTGTCATTCCTTCCAGCTGAGAACAGTGTGACCATTTCAGACGTGGTCCCATGGTCCCATGCCTCATAATGTCCCGAAATCATGTTTCTAGGGAAAAAGATGAGTCACTTCTTCAGTTGCAACGCTAGATAGAAGTATTATTGGAATCAGCAATGTATTATTCTCTACCCCAAAAATAAATTCAAAATATAAAGAGGCTGCCTAATAAAGAATTACAAGATAACATAAAGGTGGAATTTAGAAAGTAGTGGGATGTTAAGAAAATCTGGAGCATGAGAGTTCTCTTTACCCAATGAAAAGGAAGCAGTCCAAAAACATTCAGTCAGGGAGACTCTTCCTTCACATCAGAAAAAAATCAATGGCTAGCTGTTCAATTAAATCCTGTTGGCATATTCATGTGAACTCAGATGAACCAAAGGGCTCAGACGTAGGCCTTCCTGCTCAAATCTCATGAGTTAGTCATAGGTTTAAATATTATAATTAAAGGACAAATAATAGGCATACTGTGATTATTAAGCCAACGGAGAACCTCAAGCTTGGCAGAAAGTTCTGTAGCTAACATTTGTGGTAACCCATTATCTGCTGACTTGTGGCTAAGCAATTTTCTCCACTCTGAACCTGACTGATCTCTGTGGTGCTCCTTCACTTGTTTTATGAGTCTTTGTTGCCACTTTTGGCCCCCTTTCTTTCTGAAAGCCTTCTGCATTTAAACAGGTAATTGGGAATGGATGGTGCTCTAGCTGTGGGTGGCCAGTGACAGAGAATGTTATTAAGTTATTTTTAATACTTTTAGTTTGACTTGAAACTATCAATTTGCACTATAGCTTCCTATGTTACTGTGACCTTGTATTTCCTGTCCTCGTCCACCCAATTTTCCTTTCTTTTGTCACCCTCCCTTACTGTGTCCAGAACAGGAATCTATGGCTGTGGTTACACTGATCCGAACCACTGGCAGCAGTATGCAAATGGGCAGTCTCAAAAATGCAAATAGCCACTTATTTGCATATTCGCTCACTGGCAAACATGGCTGCTGGCACGAAAAAAGCTGTGTAAATGTGGTTCTGGTGACAAAACTCCCCTTTGTCAGCGCCTCCTATGCCTGATTTTTTCTGGTAGTTCAGCTCAGTGTAACCATAGCCTGTGTGTTTGAACAGTGCATAAAACAGTGGGATCCTGACAATACAAATTAATAACAACAATGATACAATCTAAAACTCAAGGAGAATATAGATGGACAAAGCTGTAGCTTATTCTATTGCTAGCCTGGAAGGTGTAGCCCACCTTCATTTGGACGCAATAACTCACCTTTCTTTTGTTTTCAAAAGAAGTGAGGAAGCAGGTATGATGCCTTTGAAGTGGGGGTAGTAGAATATGGGCAGGATACAGCACTGAACATGACATGCTTCACTTATGCGAGCTCCACATGACGGTAAGGCTGCTCATCTTTCACTTAATGATCCAGCCTACTGAAAAGCCTGTCTCCAGCAGGCAGAAATCAGGGTGAAATGGAGCACTTGACCAGTGCTAGAATCATCATTTCTCATAAGTAGGAAGCTCCCTCAAAAGGCCTTAATATTTGATATTCTATCAGCAGCCATTCTGCAGGTCTCTGTGGCCCTTACGTCTAAGGGTTGAGTAGCTCTGCTATACTTATGGGGATGTCTCTTTGGGTTACTACAATTTACCACATCATACCTCTTCAGCTGTTATCAGGGAAGACAATTCTAAACCTGTATTTCTTTCAGGATGTGAAGTGCTATATACATTCAACAACAAGGGCCTCCAGCTTCAGGAGGCATTGGTAGTGTCCTATTCAGAATTAGTTTATTTTAAAGGAACTCCTTACACAACTTAATTCAGGTAATATAGCATGCAAGGCAATGGACAAAACCAGTGCCTTTTTGCGCCAGAACTTGCCAGTACTGAGTACCAGCACCTCAGCAGCTCCAGCCATGGGATTGGCTGGGGATGGAGGGTGGGGTGCCGGCTGAGTATCAGCTCCTCTTTTTTCATAAAAAAGGCATTGGACAAAATTCTCCATGTATGGTATGGACAACACTAACTCTGGTGTTCAGTACAATGAACTCTGGGGAGGGAAATGAACTGACCAGTTACTCAATTGTCCCCCTTCAATTTGTGCTGCACATGATGTTTTACAAGAGCACATTCAAAGTGAGGCCTTCTGCCCTAGCAGAATTTCTTCCCAACCTGTAGACCCACTAGCTGCATATGTAGGTACAATATTCACTGGTCTGACCTTTGCTCTCTGCAGAAGTGAAACATCTAGCCCAAGGCAAAATGCAGTATTTGGAATTGGTATGACACAGAATGTATAAAAAAAAAAGTCTGAATGGACACCTGATAGTCAAACTTCTATTAGCTCTCAGAAGCCTCCTCACAATTCACAAAGTACAGCTCTAACTTGAGCTTTTAATCAGCTTGGAATTGGGCCTGAGATATTAGAGTTTTTAGGATGAAATTTAGTCATTCATTGTTCTTCCAAAGAAGTGGCTCAGTTGTCAACTTGTCCCTGACCCTTTATGCCCACTTCATTAGATGGAGTGCTTCAAGTGCCATTATTTATTTTGCCTTTCAAACCACAAAGGCCATACAATGATTGTATCAATTGGGGTGAAGAGTTCCTCTATGAAACAGCAGGGGCAATTATTATTATTATTACCCATATTTAGAAGATGACGGTGCTGTGTGCCTCTGCGTGCATATTATCTGGTTTAGATTATGATACTTTTTCTCATATTTTTAGCATAAAGAGAGTAAATACACCAAGAACTCTATTAGTACAATAATTTTAAAGGACAGAGATAGAGAAGATATTACTACTTCTTATCAACACTCTGCTCCTCCAGCCTCCAACGTCTTTGAGACTGCCTCCTGAAGAAGGCAGGGTGCCTACTCTGAACCCTTTATTTAAGAATTATGGGTACAAAACTTGACTGGATAGTCTGTGTGCAATTAGAGTAGTTATGCAGTCATATCTTACAAGATGTTTTTGCACATATAGGCTGTGTCTACACGTGCCCCAAACTTCGAAATGGCCATGCAAATGGCCATTTCGAAGTTTACTAATGAAGCGCTGAAATGCATATTCAGCGCTTCATTAGCATGCGGGCGGCAGCGGCGCTTCGAAATTGACGAGCCTTGCCGCTGCGCGGCGCGTCCAGACGGGGCTCCTTTTCGAAAGGACGCCACCTTCTTCGAAGTCCCCTTATTCCCATGAGCTCACGGGAATAAGGGGACTTCGAAGTAGGTGGCGTGCTTTCGAAAAGGAGCCCCGTCTGGACGCGCCGCGCGGCGGCAAGGCTCGTCAATTTCGAAGCGCCGCTGCCGCCCGCATGCTAATGAAGCGCTGAATATGCATTTCAGCGCTTCATTAGTAAACTTCGAAATGGCCATTTGCACGGCCATTTCGAAGTTTGGGGCACGTGTAGACGTAGCCATAGAGAAAACTTATGTGTTAGGGGTCTCTGTCCGGCAAGCTGGGAGGAAAGACCCATTGCTTTTAAGGGCTCCCTTACAGTAGTTGGGTAGAAGGGAAAGATTACGGAAATGGACAGGATTGGTTGGAAGCAGCTGGGGCCAAGTCAGGACAAGGTCATTGCCCTGCTCTGCTCTTCTTGCTGATCAAAAGAGTGTTGGGGTGTGATAATACCCTTGTAGCCCCAGAAAGGCCCTCTTTACCATCTTTGTGTTGGCAGCACCCATCCATGAAATCTGTGAGCTGGGAAGGAATTTTTCCCTCATCACCAGATGGGCGGGTGGAGGCAAAGTGTATTGTTTTCTTTCTTTTGCCTTTCCTACTGCTGGTGGGTGGGCCAGTGTGGTGTAGTAGTGGCTGGGGGGAGGGGAAGTTAAGTTGCAACATTAAAGCCTAATTTGTAAAACAGTCAGGCTACCTCTGCACTAGAGTTTTGTTGAGAAGAATTGCAGAGCATCCACATTAAAAATGCATTCTGTCAACAATGAATTGACAGAACACGGCACTTCTGTCGGCAGTGTTCTGCCTTTCCACCTGTCAACAGGAAGACAGTGTGGGTGCTCGGGGGGGTGGGGGGGGCTTCTGTCAACACACAGGGCTTCTGGGACACCAGGAAGCCCTGTCTGCTATGCTTCTGGTTGGCTGTTCTGTTGAGAGAGCATCCAGGTAGCGTGGCCGCTCTCTGTCAACAGAGCAGATGAACAGAGTGATTTGCTTTCATGTGTGGCTGCAAACTGCGACAGAAATTTTGTTGGAGGATATCTTCCAACAGTAACTCCTGTCAACAGATCACTGTAGCGTAGATGTAGCCTTATTTGTATAAATGGACTGGAAAAGGATTTCAGGGAAAGTATCCCTTTAAAGGAGTTGAGCAAGGGGATTTCAGGCTCCTACCCCTGGCACAGCAGAGAGCTGATTCTCCTCCTTTTTGCACTCTATAATTTGGTTTTGGGCACTCCCATTTTTTAAATGAAAACGATTTGGCCTCATGGAGCTACATCCCTTGTCTCCTCTCTTTCTTGCAGCATGGACAAACAAACACGTAAGTACCACACAAATTTCAGTTTGTAGTCAAGAATGAGGCAACTTGTGCAAACTACACTTTCATCGAAATGCACAGAGAATCCACATATATAGGATGTTTGATATGTCTTCATAATTTTGATTAATAAAGTCCACAGAAAAATATTTATTTCCAAGTAGTATATCAGACCAAGCCAAAATCAAAGATGGATGGTAAAATAAACCATCATGGGCAGATATGCAGTACATGATGAGGCAGGCCCTCTTTGTTTGTTTATGGTTTCATTCCCCTATAACCTGTTCCAGGTTAGTTGATACAAGCGATTCTCAAAGAATGGCCTGCAGACCACTGCTGTTTTGCAGAGCACACATGGGTGGGTGATATTACTTACCAGGTGTAGCCCCTCATTTGAGACACTGTTCAAATGTCTAGAGGCTGTTCTAATTGGAATTAAAAACAAGAAAATAGACAAACAAACCAAAACCAAACAAATCCTGGAAAGCCACTTCACCACACATTTTCCCTCTGTTTCATGGCTTCTTCTGGTGTAAATCAATGTAATTAAACTTGGGTATGATACCAAAACTGTAGAGGTTGTTACCACCTTGGAAAACATAACACAATTGCATGGTGAGCTGGAGATATTAGGATTTTCTTTTGCTAGTTATACTGCTAAAAAGACTATGGTATTCCTTGCGCAAACATACACAGATAGCTGCCCTAGTGGTGATTACCAGCAATAGTGAGCCAAATTCCACCTACAGTGCTTGCTACCCTACTAAGTTGGATTGTGTCATGGAAGACAGACTTTGACTAAAATCGTTGCCTTTCAGGCACACGTGCTGGCCCCACTGTTATTCAAACTCTTTTTCACGTGCGTCCTCAGCCACGCAGTTAGGGACCTGGATCCTGGAGTCTACATAAAATACAGACTTGATGGGTCACTTTTCGACCTTCGTCATCTGAATGCTAAAACCAAGACGCTTGAGAGGCTCATCCTTGAAGCCCTTTTTGCTGATGACTCTGCACTTATGGCACACAAGGAATCTGATCTCCAGCTCATTTTCAACAAGTTTGCTGATGCCACTCACCTCTTTGGTTTGACCAGCAGCCTGGGAAAGACCCAGGTGCTGTTTCAACCTGCTCCAGGATCTGCTGCTCTCCTCGCTTCAATCTTTATTGAAGGAACAGAGTTAAAAACAGGAGAGGAGTTCAAGTACCTTGGCAGTGTGATAGCCAGCGATGGCTCCCTTGACAAAGAAATCAATGCCAGAATCTGCCAGGCCAGCCAGACACTAGGACATCTGAGAGCGTGAGTGTTGAATCAGCACAATATCCAACAGTCCTCTAAACTGAAAGTGTACAAGGCTGTAGTCTTGACCAGTCTCCTGTATGGCTGTGAAACCTGGACCTTGCACAGAAAACATGTAAAACTGCTGGAGTGCTTCAATACACGCAGCCTGAGGTCAATACTGCACATTCGATGACAGGACAGAGTTACGAACCTGGAAGTTCTGGACAGAGCAGGAACCAAGAGCATCGAAGCCATGATTCTGAAAGCCCAGCTTTGCTGGACAGGGCACATCATATGAATGGAGGAGTCGAGAATCCCTAAGCAACTCCTCTACGGTGAACTTTCCCAGGGCAAAAGGAATCAAGGTAGGCCTCGCAAGAGATATAAAGACTGTGTGAAGGCCAACATTGCTCATGCTGGTTTAAAACCAGATCAGCTAGAGCAGCATGCAAAAGACCGAACAGGCTGGCGTGCTCTCTCTCGTACGACACGCGTATGACAACTTTGAAGAGCAGTGACACATACACCTCATTGATGCTCGTGAGAGGAGGAAAGCAATAGCAGCAGCTGCACCAACAGAGCCAGGACATTTCCCTTGCCCCCACTGTGAACATCCATGCCGTTTGAAGCTTGGACTCCTCAGCCACATGTGAGTCCACAACCGATGAGCCTGTGGAAGCTCAAGACGTCATTGTCGGACACGACGGACTACCTACTACATTGAGTAAAGCAGAGAGGATTAGGACCTTGATGGGAACTCTCAGGAGGCACTGTGCCAGTCCCTCCTGGAAGTTCAAGGAATGCCAAGAGACTATTCCCCACACCTGGGGTCAGCTCAAGCTCTCATTTAAGTCAGTGTAATGATCAGTATTGACTTTAGTGGAAATTCAGTGATGTCCTTTAATTTGCAGCACAGGGATTGCCATAAAGAACAGTCCCTGTGCAGGTGTGCAACAGAACCAAAGAAGCCCTTTGCTTCCTCTCTCCCTTTTGCACCCATGCAGAGGCCAGGCACAATCTCCCACGTTGAGTTCTTGTCATGTATTTCCTAAAAATGCATGAGATGATCAACATACCTCCTGTTAGTACCTGTACATGTAAAGTAACCAGATTTCTAAAATGAAGCATTACACTAAATGAACAATATGATAGAACTGTAGGAAAGCTGTTATCAAAACAAGAAAATAATGCAAAGGCTTTGACACTCGGCTCCATCGCTACTTTAGTGAGTAACATTATCCCTCAGAGTTACTTCAGTGACTGAAGTTGTGCTTCATTTGTACCAGGACCGAGCCCCGGCACTACTAGGCATGGCAGTTCACAACCTGGCATCTCTGGTATTGCCACATCAGTTATGAAAGTAGCAACCTGCTTCGCCTCCGACATCTCTTTCTCTACAAATTAAGAACTGGTCTGGTGGTAGTATTATTCACATAGGCTGTGTCTACACTTGCATTCCTCTTTTGAAAAGGCATGCAAATGAGGGAAATCGAAAATGCAAATGAGTTGCAGATTTACACATCTGACATCTCATTTGCATATTCTTACTTCAAAATAGCTTCTTTTGAAAGAAGAAAACCAGTGTAGACACTGCTCTTTCGAAAGTAAACCCCATCTTCGAAAGAATCCTTCCCATAAAAAAAGGAAGATACAAGTTCACACATACACTTTCCACATACAGAAAACACTGAAAACTAGTGCTAGGTTGAACTACTAATCAGCACTTCATTCTCAAGAAAACAATATATGCATCACACTAAAATATTCCCTGGTGGAAACTGTGATACCAGCTGTTTCTCAGGACAGTGTACGAAGATTCAACATTGAAATAAAAAGTTAGCACATTTATTAAATCTGTTTAAATTACATGGACAGGATATCAGAAAGTCCTGATCCAATATTAACTGGGCAGAGTGTAACAACTGGGGCCTAAAAAGCACAGCCTTTTATTTCAAAGCCCAGTTCACTAATCTAGAAAGCATTTTCCTGGGGCATAAGTTTCCAGACTACGATCTGTGGACCAGTAGTCCATAGGCCAATTGCTGGTGGTTTGTGGAGAGCTGATTGAGGTGTCTCTCCTTGTTTTTGTTCATTAAAATGCTTTAAAAGAGAGCCCAAAGTACTTTACAAATATTTCTTTCCCACATAAACAATTGCCAAAGTGAAGTTATATCATCCTATACAGGAGAGGAGATGCTCCATGTGATTATCAGTCAGAAAAGAAGTAAACAATAAGTCATGAGAGAAAAGGTTATTTTTTAAGATAATCTGCCCATTAAGAGATGGTGCATACTATGAAAATATTTCAGGGTTACTGCCCTCAGACATTATGGTAACACTGGCAAAACACCTAGTAGCTTAGAAAAGGTGGAATGCATAAGGGAAGGAAAATGACCACTCAAAAGTGATGCTTCATTTTAACTGATGTGATATTATCAGCTTTGTCTCATATTTCTTCAAGGAATCTATTAAACTTAAGCAGGTTTGCTGTAACTGCTTGCAATTGTTTTAGTAGCACACAAAGGAAGACATTTTGCACTTACCTTGTTATGGCTGGAAACCTACTTCTTATTTTTTGATGAACGAAGAACCCACACTGTCAGTTACAGAAAATCCTTGAGGTATTACTCAATCATGAAAAGTCATCTCCCTGTTATTTCAAATAAGCTTACAAAATGGTTAGTTAAAACATAAAAACAAAATCACCTGCAGAGCAACTGTGGTGTTCTTCGCAGGATATTTCCCCACCAGTCCTTGTTCTTTGCGTTTCTTGAATTTCCTAAAGTAGTCCTGTATCAGGAAGGTGGCATAGAACTTCCCCACGGTTACCTCATCATCTAAATGAACAGACCAGACACATCTCTCCCATGTCAGCACATTTTCACCAATAGCCTATATACTCACATCTGATTCAGGAAAATAAATGTGATGGGTACAATAGGCACTAAGCTTTCACTTTGTAATGACATAGTTTATACCTAGCATAAAACAATATTTTAACAGACATTCTAGCTCAATATTAGAATTAAGTGAAGGAGACCTTAATGTAGAAGAAAATAGAATATTTTACTAAGCTCTAAACAGGTGACTTTTTAATAAATCATACACAGGTTAGTATCTGCACAGAGCACAGAATTACTGGCTTGCGTTACTTTGAACAAATTTATTAAAATCAGACCAACTGAAACTGAATACGCTCAGAAGAGTGACTCTACAAAAAGGTGATTTATTGGTTTTAATTTATGCTTAAGCAGTTACTTTTCCTACCAAGCCAAATTTGTCCAGTTATCACATAAAAATAAAATTTTTCAAACTGCAGCATCAAAGAGGCTTATGATCAATTTATCTATCTGTGTTGGTTCCTGCACTTTTGCTCCATTACCATATTGTTCGAGCACCTTCCAGGCTAGGTTGTATGTGCTTATTATGTTACTGACAGCCAGCAACAAAAATATGAAATTAAAATGTTAAGAGCTAATTCCACATCCCTCATAAAGTCAATATTAATTAATTAATTAGTCTTGTTGAAGTAAGAATTTGCTCCTTGACTAGCAACTAACAATAGCAGTGTGTATGAAATGGAACATAACGTTCCCCATAGCAGTAGGTTGACTCTTAATGCCAATAAAGTAAAAGTAAGTTTTTCCAGTTAATTGTCCAGCTATAATTCTAAGTAAAAATGAGTAATTTTTACAGAGTCACTTTTGTGAACCATACCACATTTTTTGAAAGCCCAATCTCCAAATACATGTGCCTTAAGAAGATAGCCAAATCCCACATTCAAGTTCTCAACTCATCACTTAACAATACTACAAGCCCACTTTATGATATTAAAGAAGAGCAGGTTGAGCACCCAAATATGGACTTCTGATGTTCTAATAAGGCACGCATATTAGTAATGTAGTACTATCTTATTACTTAAAAAATACAGTTTTTGGTATTCTTTAATTTCCTAGACTTATGTGAAGTTTGTTGCCTTTGTTACCTTCTCCCTTGATATTTTTAGCACACTGATAAAGCTATTTGAAAAATGGCTGCTAATTAACACAATATTATGGAAGAAGGGGAACGGATGTGTTTTAGAATACTGGTGATAAAGCCTACTCTACTGTTAGTAGGCCAAATCTAGATGTGTGCTGAGTATCTGCAACTTCTCTTGACCAAATTGTGAAAGTCAAGTACTTAATATTTCTCAGGACCTGGGTTAATAGGCTCACCTGTGACTTCTATTGGCTGAATTTGGAAAGACTGTGTGAATGCTAAATGACAAGATACATTGTAACATACTTTTAGTGGAAAACATTGTGAGTGCCATATTACACACATTTCCAATGCTCTCCTTGTCTTTTTTCTCCCTCCCCTTATCAGGTCATACAGTATCACTCTAAATACAGCAGTCTCACTTTGACTTTGCACTACAAGAAAGCCAATACCTTACCTTCTAAGATTTAAAGTGTAATTAATATACTTCTTTTAATAATGTTACTGTAAGTGAGCAGACTATTTCATTTTGATGGTCTGTTTCTCTAGTTTCAGTAACTATGGGGTGTTATTAGAAAAGCAGTATAAAATGAAACCTATCCACTGTTCAAAATATACTCCTTTCAGAATAATAAATATCAGTGAAAGTATAGTCTGATGTGGGCCAAATTCACCCCAGACATAACATTACTGAGTTCAATGGAAATGCAATAAAGACATATCTGGATCAGCTCTTTATTTAATGTGCCTTCAAGCGTATCAAAGGACAGTAAGGGGGGAAACAAAACTCTATTGCTAATTGGTTTAAAGTGGCTTGGTTGGGAGCCCAGTCTGTTCCAGGAACTGTCTTATATAGCATCCTGGAGCCTGCTCTTGCCAAGTGCTGATGTTTCCTTAAAGACACTGAGCCTTCCAAACTCTCACTGGTTACTGGGGGGATGGAGGGGGCTCAGCACCTCACACGAAGAGCTCATCACTGCACAGGATGAGGCCCTACGGCAGAATATTTTTTCCTTGATGCTCTGAAATTAGTTACCTAATCTCTTTTGTGAGCAGTTCCTTGGTTGCACCTGTAATCTCTCTTGGCAGCTGTTCAGATGACTCATTATTCTGTTTTGAATGTTAGGAAGATTTCCCTGGAAGGCATCTAATTTCAACCCTTCTTCTGTAGTTTAATTATGTCTTTGTCTGACTCACACAGAAGTCTTTCCCCATCCTTAATATTATTTCCTCTCCAGTGTTTGAAGAGAGCTATTAAGGAAATAATCTATGAAACGGTTTGTGAAAAGAACAAATGAGTAGAAATGAGAGACATTATGTCACAAACACAGTGGGCCACACTGACAGCATGCCTCAGGCTAGTCCACAGTACTGCACAGCCACTTTTGCACTGCAGCTGACTGTGCCCACAAGTACGGCCATGCATCCACTCTTCATGTGCAAATTAGACTGAGTTCCCAGATGCCTAGAATGTAAATCTCAGGCCGCGGGTGCATACATGCTTTTGCAGGCACCATCAGTTTTATGTGGACATGGGGGCACACGATGTTTGAGACTAGGCCAAAGGAAGTCATTTTTGACTTTCTTTCTGAGTAACACACATGGGCTGCATCTACACGTGCACGCTACTTCGAAGTAGCGGCGCCAACTTCGAAATAGCGCCCGTCACGGCTACACGTGTTGGGCGCTATTTCGAAGTTGAAATCGACGTTAGGTGGCGAGACGTCGAAGTCGCTAACCCCATGAGGGGATGGGAATAGCGCCCTACTTCGAAGTTGAACGTCGAAGTAGGGCACGTGTAGCCGATCCGCGTCCCGCAACATCGAAATAGCGGGGTCTGTCACGGCAGCCATCAGCTGAGGGGTTGAGAGACGCTCTCTCTCCAGCCCCTGCGGGGCTCTACGGTCACCGTGTGCAGCAGCCCTTAGCCCAGGGCTTCTGCCTGCTGCTGCGGCAGCTGGGGATCCATGCTGCATGCACAGGGTCTGCAACCAGTTGTCGGCTCTGTGGATCTTGTGTTGTTTAGTGCAACTGTGTCTCGGAGGGGCCCTTTAAGGGAGCGGCTTGCTGTTGATTCCGCCCTGTGACCCTGTCTGCAGCTGTTCCTGGCACCCTTATTTTGATGTATGCTACTTTGGTGTGTAGATGTTCCCTCGCAGTGCCTATTTCGATGTGGTGCTGCCCAACATCGAAGTTGAACGTCGACGTTGCCAGCCCTGGAGGACGTGTAGATGTTATTCATCGAAATAGCTTATTTCGATGTCACTACATCAAAATAAGCTATTTCGATGTAGCGTGCACGTGTAGACGTAGCCATGGTTAGAGAAGCAGGGAAGCAGCTAAGTAGAAGTGACCACACTATAGATAGATCTTTAGTTACAGCAAAGAGAACAAAAGAAATTATTTATGTGAAACACATTTTTAAAGGATGCAGAAAGTGTCAGATGAAATTGAATGGGCTTTGTGTCAAAGGATGGGGGAATTTAGAGGAAAATTCCTTTTCCAAAATAGCAATGGACTTTAGCAGGTCTTGGGTATATCTTCTGCCCTACATTAATTTCCAGCTAAACCCAGCATGCATCTAATATTTTGTCTTTTGTAAGAGACTTCCTTGGCCTGCGATCGGATGTTAATCTTTAATGATTTAATGAAATATAATTTGTCCTAGTAATTAGTTATTTTTTTACATTGTGTCTACTTTGCTCAAAAGAGAGTGCAATTTGGTTTCTTTCCATTCTGTCAGTCAGAGAACTGACTGATTCTGATACAGATCTGGAGGCATGGTGCATGTTTAAGTGTATGAAAAGATCTGGCCTTCAACAATACAACAACAAACAGCACTGGGGGAAAAATCATGGACTGGCCAATTTATATGCCCTAGATGTAACAAATGTTGATATATAGAAACAAAATATTTTGCTCGTATCTGATTAAAGAATTATTCACATTGGCTATGTCTGCACTACCTCTCCCTTTCGGAAGGGGTATTTAAATGACACAGATTGGAACTGGTTAATGAGGTGCTGATATGAATATTCATCTCCTCGTTAGCATAATGGTAGCCAGTCGCACTTCGAAAGTGCTGCTTTTGAAACAGAAACTGGACCTGTAGATGTGGGCACTTTGAAATAAACCTCAGACTTCAAAATTCCTTTATTGAATTAATTGGGAATAAAGGAATTTCAAAATCTGAGGTTTATTTCAAAGTGCCCATGTCTACAGGGCCAGTTTCTGTTTTGAAAGCAACACTTTCGAAGAGCGACTGGCTGCCATTATGCTAATGAGGAGATGAACATTCATATCAGCACCTCATTCATCAGTTCCAATCTGTGTCATTTAAATACCCCTTCCGAAAGGGAGGGGTAGTGTACTCATGTCCAAAGAGATTGTTACTTATATATCAGCTTTTATATTGCCATCTCCTATTTTTCTATTGAATACTCAGATGAAATAAGAACTACTTTATGTTTTATACTAACTACTTTAAATTCACAGCAGATAAGATCATAAAACAGTTATATTTCTGTTTGCTCATCAATTTCTGTTTTTCACTTATTCATGTAAATTATAGTGACTAGACTTGGCAAAGAAACAAAACAGGACTGAAAGAGAAATATTTGATCCTGTCAAGTAACAGGAAAAAGGACTCAATCATATGCTGTGATATTTGTACTATGCTGTTGTAAACCCTTGAAGACGGCCTGTTTTCTATAGTTTTAATAATGGTCCATATTTTCAACATTCTATCCTAGCTACACTGGAGAATGACATATTCAAAGTAAGAGTTATGGTACTAGCAATGGATCTTAGTATGACTGAAATTTAATATACAGTTTGTAATCAGAAATGAAATGAAACCAAAGTTTAAACAGTGAACTAAAGTGCAACTATATAAGATTAATTCTAAGAATATAATCTTTCGGTGTCTCTGAGATTAATTTATGCAGGCACAGCTAGCTATTCGGGAGCATGCATCCATATTTCAATAAAAAATGTAGGGGAATAGAGAGGCAAGAGGCAACACTAATTCCATGCCACCACCCTAAAACAGAATTGCTTCAGAATATTCTGAAAGACTGATAGTTGAAAGGAATAGAGGCTGCAGAAAAAGCTCAAGCACATAGTTACAACAATAACAAAGCAATTCATATATGCCATGCAAGCACTCAGGTGTAAGGCTAAAAAGAAGAGAGTAGAACACAGACAAAAAGGTTATTTTAAATGTGCAGTATCAGTTCCCCTTCTGGAAGTCCAATTGTCTACATTTTTTGTCATCATCCTCACTTTTAGCTGGCAGCCACCACACCACTAGCAAGTGGCTCCCTCCAGTGCCAAACCTATTGCTGCTTGTCGAGTCATGCTGAAGAGTGGTGCAGCCAGCATGCTCTCTCTTTCCTAGAGACTGTGAATGTCACCTTCAGAGGGAGATCAGCCTCCACCACTCTCGGGTGTAGGATCTTGAGTCTGCTTCCAAACCTGAGTCTGATCAGTCTTGAAAGTACAGTAAGCTACAAAACATACCAGATGATTACAACAGATTTGTATCTTGGACATCTGGCTGTATTACTGATATGGATGATACTGTGCAACAGATCCTGCACCTTTAAAACTTGAAAAAGCAAGTCAAAAACAGTCACCTAATCCTACAGTTTATTACTATGCACATATATATTGAAAAAAGCTAAATATATATATTTAGATATATATATTTATATGTCAAATATTGTGTTATATATTTATAAGTCATTTTATAGTACATAATGAGTAACATACATGCCTCATAGTTCTTGCCAACATACTGAAATCAGTGGAATTTAAAAATCTATTTACTTTGGCCCATATTCCAATCTCAGTTATACTAATACAAATCAGGACCAACTCCATTGTCTGCGGACAGTGAAGCTGTTCTGAATTTAAACAAGTAACAGAGTGAAGATTTGAGCCTTTTGGCTTTATAAATTTAGCAAAACATTATTTTTTAAAACAGGAAATACAAATATTTTAGTTTTCTGTCAGAAATATTCAAAATCTAAAAGTATATAAGCAGAAAAATAATGGTAAGCTTAATTAGTACATAATACGTGTTCTTTTATCTTGCTTAACATACTGACATTAAGTTTATAGCTAATAAAGATACTTTTGCAAGAAAGACCATTAACATAAAATATCTCTTTTGTTTCCTTTCAGTTGTATTTACCAGCCCTGTTATTATATGATTTAACATAACAAAATATAATATTCTATATATTTATTTTGGCATACAGTTTACTGTTGGCTAATGAGGTTACAGTTCTAATTTTGCCTTGAACTATTTCTATTTTGGTTCCTCTCAATTTATGAAGTCTAAAATGTACCAAACATTTATCTCACTAACCACCAGCTGGGGGGACAACTTGATCAAGGAGCTTCATGCTGGTTTTCTTCCAGATTTTCTTTATAACCGCTCTAAGTTCTTCATTTGCCTGTTCTAGGTTACCTGTAGAGAGACAGACATGATAATTATGTTACGCATAATTTAGAAAACAATTACATTTCAGTTGTGCTGCTATTAATGATTCTTTAGTCCTTACATTGAATTGTTTAGTTTAAAGAAAAAAGATAAAATGGCTCAGAGTGCAAAATACCCTGAGAAGCAGGAGAAATTAGGGAAATTGACGTATTCATTTAGCTTTATGCAAAGTCTTTCCAAAATAGACAATGAAAGGGATCTTCTCTTGTTTAGAGTACATGCTGCAGCCAAAAGCATAGACTAGCTTGGGTAGTAGGAAAATAGCACCCTTTGTTACGTGAATGGAAAAAAATGACAAAAGGTTGTTTATTAGCACATGCCAGTGGACTCCTCTATTACTACACCAGTCCAGGGGAAGCAGACAAAGAGGAGAGGTGCAGTGTGTGAAGCAGGTCCTGGCTCTATCCTGCTTCCACTGCAAAGTTGCCCCAGGCTGTCGGTGAAGCAGTGGGTGGCTCTTTGAAAGCCACTGTCTTTCATTCTCCCTGCTCTTCTGCTGAGCCCTGAATCCATTTGATCATGGGAACAGCTTCTGGGTTCAGGCTTCAAGCTCAGGCAGCAACCTGCTGAGGCAAGATTCCCTTCTCCTGCAGCACTGAGCTCAGGCATGAGAGTGTACACTGGTTTGCCACACAATGCTACAAAGAGAGGGGTAGTCTGAGCAGCTTGTTATGGGCAATGGAATATGAAGATTTCTGGCGAATGGAGGAGCAATAAGTAATGAAATACCCACAAAATAAAAAATTGGAAAGAAAAAGGAGACAGGGACAGTAAATGACAGAAATGCGTGATGGTTTCAGAGTACAGTTATCTCATTTCTTTTACTGAAACTGTAATGCCTTTTTTAATGCACAGTGATAAGTCTGTTAAATGCACGCATATTCAGCCTCTTGTTATATATCCCTCTCCATATCTCACAAATATAAATCTCTAACAATTTCCACGGTTTCCCTGTGCCTCTACATCAGCCTTCTCATCCAATTTCTAACCTGCAGAATAAGAAAAGAACAGTCCAGCCATTTGGGAATACAGACTGAACCTCTCTATTCTGGCACTCTCTTGTCCAGCAACATCTATAGACCAGCATGGTTTTGGTTAGCCAGACGACCACTTATCACAGGTATGGCCAAGTTTCTCAGTATTCTGTCTTGTTATTTAGCTCTAATTTACCCCTAAATATCTTCGAAGAGCCCAATAAGCAGTGGAACTGTTGGTAGTGCTGCTAGACAATATTGACCTCCTGTGTTCCAGCAAGTTCTCTCATTCAGCATCCGTCAGGCCCTGAAGGTGCTGGACTAGAAAGGTTCAACCTGTATAAACCCCAATCCAAAACAAGTATCAGGCTTGCTTGAGTCCAGCAAGAGGGAATTATGCAAAATATCACTTCTCCTGTACTTTCCCTCACTACATATTTTGACACACACAGTATCGGTTTCACATACATTTTCTTACCTTCTGTTTTGATCTTCAGTGCAGTTCTAACCAATGCAAATAATGTGGCATTGAACATGACTGTTCCATCACTATTCAGAGGCATGTTCATGGCTACTAACCTCTGTACATGGAAAAAAAGAAAACAAATGCATCTTTTAAAAAATCAAGTAGTGAGAGACTACATTTTGGCAACAGTGTTTCATTATGTTAATTTATCTAAGAAGCTGAAATGTATTAAAAGAATAAAACCTTAAGAAGGTATGTAGGAAAAAAATTATATCCTTTAGCTGATAAACAGCTGAAAGCACTACGGGAGAACATTTTTGCCTGACACTAGAAATGATCCATGGCATTCCAGAAATGCTGCTCAGTTGAATACAATTTATAGGTGATATTAACACAGATTGTTTCAGAAGAATGGAAAACATTCAGTGGTCTTCATATTTTATTTAATAAATTTCTTTACAGACATGAGGCCAGATCCTTGACAAAGGTTGAACTGCATCCATCAAAAAGGCTGGACAGCGTGATGCAAATGTATTTTTAAGCATGCAGAAGTGTATGTTCCTGATCCTGCTGCAGCACCAGAACCCAATAATGAGTTACAGGAGTCTGAGGTCTCCTCTAGCTTATGCCAGCTTGTAACAGACCTCAGAAGACCAATAAATGATGCTGGGGATCAGACTAGCACAGGGGAGTCCTGTTTTCACAGACTTCCATCTGGATAAGATTCCTGGTCCCTGCTAGGATGCAATGGAATGGAGGATTGTGACGTGGTGTAAGAGCCCCTGTGCTGGCTCTTTGCCACCAGAGATCTGCTGCATTGAGGTGATCTTCTTAGGAGCAGATTTGACAATTTTAGGAACAGCTTGTGCAAGTAGAGCGGCACAAAACAGCTGCACTGCATGAGAGAATCTGGCTCACTATTTTCAGCAATTAGCTTTTTTCAGCTCTTTGTATTCTTGCACATGCTCACCTTAACAGTCGCATCAAAACTGACTTGCAAAAGCCATTACGTTTTCCAAGAGCACTTTACACAGTATCACACATCTCACACTCATTTAATTAAGTCAGACTAATTGAAAAATCTGTGATAACTTCATTGAATCAGGCTGGAAGGGAATGCCTGATTCAGCTAGCATATAAGACTTGAATTGTTATCTACTCTATCACCATCAGCATTTTAAGCAGCAGTCTCTGTACCACAGTAGTGCTTCAGGGGCAACTCAAGACAAAGTTACACAATTTGATCTATCAGAGTTGTTTCCTGTTCTTGCATGAGGCCATGTCTACTCCATGAGCTAGGGCTGTGACTTCCCTGCTTGCACACACATATTCACACTAGCTCTGCTCAAACTAGCCTGATACAAACAGCAGTGTAGACACTGTGGCATGAGTGGTGGCAGCAGAGGCACTGCTTAACAATGCTATGTACAAGCCCATTGATTTCAGGCCCCTGTGCAGAACTCCAACCCTTAATTAACAAATGAAGGGATGGAGTGCTTTCTCCTACAGCCTCAAAGTGGAATTCTGCTTTGTAAAATAATAGCTACAGAACGTAAAATTAAAACAGAAGGATGTTTTTATCATAATTAGATTTTGGGCATCTTCAGAAAAACTGCAGGGGTTTTGTAGATCTGACCTCTCTCTTCCAAATGCAGGTAGCAAAAAGAGGCATCATAGGGAAGATGAGCTTACGTCACACACATGCAAGGACACCTGCAATCACTAATATAAAAAAGTAACTATTGAATAAAAACTGCCTTGCCCTCTATTTCTGTTTCTCCATAGCAAAACCCAAGATGCACTCCCAAATATAAGAGCTGCTATGGTGTCTTGCAGGTATATAGTTCAGTAACACAAATGCTGTATGACTGAATATTTATTGAAAAAAATATACTGGCTTTTATTTCTGTGGTAAAATTGTGTTTTGTGCCAATTTCCTGGAAATACGAATAATTATGATGATAAAAATATAAAAAATGTTACATTAATACAGACATTTCTATAATCCTAAAGTTCTTTAGGTTTGTGGAACGACGCTGAACTCAATTAACTGAAATAGCTGATTTGAATCAGAAGAATAAACCCAGTATAAAACTGGAGTAATTTGGCGATGGTGCAGAGCTTATCAGAAGGATCATTTCCCTACCCGTAAAACTGCACAGGATTATTATGGTAATGCACACTGATCGTTCTGTAAAACAATGAAACAATGGAGAACAACAACAAGAAGAACAAATTTTAAGACCCACCTTGCATGCCACTCGATGTGGGCATAATTTGCCAAAACCAAGTGGAGGCTGAATGCGTCGCAGCAATGTAACTACATCAAGATGCTTTATTCTTCCCCTACAACAAATACATACTACTTGTCACATTTATATGAGCCTCTGAAGAAAGTATGTAAAACTATTTTTTATCCATTAGTGATATCTTGGCAGAGAAATGATCTAACTTACTTTGCTTCAGGATCATATTCTGACCATATTCTCTTGAATTCATCCAAATGATGTGGACCCAGAATAGACCAGTCACGTGTCAAATAATCAAAGTTGTCCATGATGACAGCCACAAATAGATTGATAATCTAAAAGGCAGTTCAACACTTACATTGCCTTCATTTTGCTGACATATGCATTTATATAAAAGAATAACTTGACATTTTCAGCAGTTAGGCTCAAATCAGTTAAGCAGCATTAGTGAATACCAGATTTGATAAATATTCAACTTTTCCAATTATTACTTATTATTTGTACTAATGTAATGAATGCAGTTTTGTCCTGCTGATATCCGTTCAGAATACTGTTTTGAAGACTATTTTCAAATGATTACTTCCAGTTGCTTTGACCATGTTGCCTCTCCTTTTCAATCCCTTTACTGTCCTTCTCTCTCTTCTCTATCTTATGAAACAAAAGCTATTTGCCTTTACTGTCAAGGCCCTTCATGACCTATTCTTGCCCTACAGAGCTCTTTTCATTTAGTATTGAAAGTCAGCTCCTGTCTCTGACTGGCCCACAATGTCAGCCTCTGTTGCCCAGTTGTTCCAATTTCAAATAAGCATACTTGTTCCTTCTCCCATCCTGTCCCTCATTCCAGGGAGACGCTTCGTATAAATACCCAGAAAGTCATCTCATTGTCCCCCTTTAAAACCCTCCTGCAAAGTCTACTTTGCCATGGGGCTTAATAAAATCCTTGACAATGATTAGCTGAGCTGATTCCATAGGTGATTATAATGACCATACTGTCTCAGATTACATCTAGACTGTGGCTGGGACTCCAGGCCAGGTAGATTGAATTACGCTAGTGTGGCTGTAGCTAGCACACTAAAAATAACTTTATAGATGTTGCAGCTCAGGCTGAAACTTGGGCCATCATTCTTGGAGGCCAGATGGACTTGAGAGGAAGACTTAAATTCAGTGGAACTTCCTGATGGAGTGACTATAGTCAAAGCTCTGTTATCCAGCACTTAATGAGAAAGCTCAATTATCCATCATTTCTGGTAACTCCCAATACATATCTTCAGTCTAGTAACCAGGACTATATGCAGCCCAGCATGTTATATGATGCAAAAGAGGCAGAAGAGAAATAAACAAGCTGAAACGTGGATTTTTCACCAAAGCAATTTTCATGGTGTATCATAGATTCATCAAGGGTCTGAAACGCAGTTTACCTTAGGGCCAGTGCCAGTCCACAAATCCTCCAACTGGGCCAGCAGATGCCCCACTTTGGTAGGACTCTGGGGTGAGTGGGGGTCTCCTGGCATTCTCCCCTCATCCCACCCCATGTCCCCCAGCCCCGCCTGCTGACCTGTATGCGTCCCCTTCAAAGCATCCCCCAGCCTCATCTGCTGCACCCAGGTGATTTAAAATCCACCAGGGACCCCCTGACACCACCACCACCAGCAGCACAGTGGGATTACAGCAGCTTCTGGCTGCTAGTTCTGCACTGCTGCTGCTGGCACATCCCTGTGGTTTGGTGTATGTGTATGAAGAGCTGTCCCATCCAGAGGTGTAAGATATGAAACTATGAATCCATTTCGTGAAACTGACTAGATATCAGTGATGACAATCACCAGCCTCCTGATAATTGGGGCTTTTTATTTCTTCTGGAAAACCTCAGCCACACTCTAGATCTAGGGAACTTCACTACCTGATGCCTCAAGCACCACTACCAACTGTGATCACTCTGGTTTATTAGATTATGCTTGTTTGTTGGTGCATGGTATTAAAAGAGAATCCCAGCCTCCTTTTTCTTCTTTCCATTTTTTTTAAAAGGAGACTTTAAGTTTCATAATTTGTTGAAAAAGCTAAAAAATGTGCCCTGAATTCATCCAAAGACCTCAAACACCAGATGCCAAATAAAAAGATCCTCAAGAATATTTTTATCTGTGATTCCAAGAAGCCATTTCAGTGGGAGGGCAGTGAATGTGGGGAGGCTGATTCATGAGTTTTGAACTCTTGGGGTTGGCAATACAGTAAATGCAAGCTGATCCTGTTTTCCCCTGCCTCCAAGAGTCCAGACAGAGCCCAGGATCCTACAAAAGACCTGAAACTGCATCCTGATCTTGACAACCCCATATCCTCACACTGGAATGTCCTCCCCCGGCTAACATCCACACGCTCTCACTGGAACCTTGCCTACCCTCCCTCACTAGCATCCATCGCATTGCATTGAGATCCCCCACCCCTGCTGAGAGTAACTAAAAGTGATACCCACCAGCCTCCCCTGCTTTGTGCAGAAGAAGCATGTCATCTTGGGCAGCTCCCTGGCCAGTGAGATTCACTTAGTAGGCTTTTCAGACTGAGTGGCACCCTCTGCACCCAGAACTAGGGTGCTGAGGACCTGGGTGCTGCTGGGATTGTGGATCTGCTCAAGCTGCAGATGGCCCAGGGCTTGGAATTTGAGACTCCTGTCCTATGCCTTCTACATCTGCAGTGATATCTGATGATGACCCTGAGGCACTATAAGATCCTGAAGTGCCTTCTGGATCAAAGGAAGATTAAATTATGTTCTCTTTAGTTTTTGTGTTAAATATATTTTTAATAGTCTGGATGCATCCAGGGGCCTCAAACTCCCTGCCTGCAGGCCATCCCTCATAATAATCCAGAACAGGAGTCCCAGCAGGCTGTGGGCAGAGTGGGGAGTGGGAGAGTTGCGTGTTACTATTCCCACAAGTGCTGCAGAAAAGTGGAAAAAGTGCACCCACCCTGTGCACTCCATTTCCCCACAACTCTTGCCACCAGCCACTAGAGCCCAACCACCACTGCCACGCTGTGCTAGGCCAGTGATCCCAGAAGCTGCATCCTTGGGGTATGGGATTCCATGGGTAGGCAAGGGCAGGGCATTGGCAGGAAAGGACAGGGTTTGGGGATTGGTAAACTACAGGCTTTCCCCTTGGCTGGCTAGATTCATGGTCCCAACTGTGCAACTGCTCCAGCCCCAGCTAGCCTGTAGACTGGGAGTTTCAGACCCTTGATGGTACACCATGCACTGTAGTATTATAAGATAATGGACTGTACAGAAGACATTACCTGTATACATCTAAATGCTTCAAGAAAACAATGAGTCTGTACTGCAGCACTATTGGATTGGTGAGTACCTCTATACTACTTTATACATTTGACTGTATTCTTTGAAAATTGGTATTCCATTCTTAAAGTATAACTCTCGATTAATCAGAATACTTGATTAATTGGCAACTCCAATACTCCCAACATGCTTGATCACAGAGCTTTCACTGTATATGCATATAACTGCTGGTAACATTGGGCCTTTAGCTGAAACTAAATGATTTGGATGTCCTCGTGAAACATAAAACCTTAAAAAATATTTTATAAAATGAATTGTGGAGCTGGGTTTTTATTGTTAGTTTGTTATCCAATCAGAATGCTAAAATTCACTTTTACTGGTAAACACAAACTGGACTCACCAAAAATGCACAAAGCATATAAAAACTGATGAAATAAATAATTGCAAAGTTGCTTCCACACGTGAATTCTTCCCCTGGACTATAGTCAGATTCTGGATCACAGCGTTTTCCAGGCAAACAGGCCAGCATGATTTCCTGCCAGGCTTCTCCAGTTGCACACCTTTATTAGGGCATAAACACGACAAGATCAACCAAGAATTACTGTTTTCAAATGAGCTCTCCTTCAGCATTCTTGCATGCCTTAACTCCAGCAGATGGGTGGTAGCATAGTCCGTGTTTATACATGTGTGTACATGTAGCTAGAACCTACAGAATTTATCTGAGAATGGTGCCTATGAGATAGTTTTTCAATATCTAAAAACAACCTTGGTATCTAAGAGTGTTTCTTTACTCAACCTCGGGGTGTGATTTCCACCTTGAGGGCATATTCTTGCAGTAGCTCTCAGTCAGGTAGCAAGCAAAAAACAGAACATAGTGATAACACATTATGATAACACAGAAATATATGTTGCAGGTTAGAAGTTGTGTGTTAAATCCTGAGAAATTATGTTATTGACACTTACAGTTGTCACTTGGCTATTATGTCACCTTGAAAAGTACTGGAATGTTTCACGGTGTCCGTGTATTGGAGCCGGAGAAGACAGAAGAGATTGACTACCACGTAACCACCAATAATGTTGGCAAGTGCATTAACTAATATCAAAGCTGTAGTTTCCTCCATTATCTTCAACACAGGAGGGATGTCACTCTCATTGGTTGGAACTGAAGGAGCTCATGAGCCTGGGTCTGAGTTTTATAATATTTTCTTACTTTTGAGGCTAATCGTTGCTGCCATTACAAATAATTACAATAACTGTAGCAACAGCAGCGACCAGAGCCGTGGGCCATTTAAATCACTACCGAAGCACTAGGTGGTGCACTAAGTGACTCTGAAGAGCTAGCTGAGGGGTACTAGCCCCCAGGTCCCACCCCTTCTGCCCAATGCCCCGCCTCTTCTTGGAGCCCAGAGCTGGCCCTGACCCACTTTACCTAGGGCCTGGCAAAGTCTTTTTGCTTCCCTGTAATCTGATAATTAGATTAATTTTACACTACCTTACTTTCTTTTTTGTTTGTATATATTGTTATGCTTTTATTTAGTTATTTAGTTTAGTAAATGAAATATTGTATACAAATTTGGAAGTCTGTGTTTGGATGTTCCTCCCCAGAAGTCAAGTTTCTGAGCTGAAGAGGTCTCCAGGGTAAATAAGAGGCAACTGTACGACCACCACAGGTTGAACCTCTCTAGTCCTGAACTCTCTGGTCCAGCAATGTCTGTGGTCTGGCATGATTTTAATTAGCTGAATGTCCACTTATCCTGGCTGTGGTCGCCTTTTCTGCAGTTCCCATAAAATTTGTTTACAGCCACCAGTCCTGGCTCTCAGTGGTCTGTGCTATTATTTAGCTCTAATTTACCCCTAAATGTCTTCTAAGAACCCAATAAGCACAGGTAGTGTTAGTAATATTGCTAGACAGTATTGACCTCCCATGGTTCAGTGAATTCTCTGGTTCAGCACCAGTCAGGTCCTCAGGGTACTGGACTAGAGAGGTCCAGCCTTTAGTGGTACACAAAATTTCCCCTGTGGTCCTCCCATAAATAGTCCCTGAAGTGGAACACTTGGTTTTTGAGGGGAAATTGATAATTTTCTCTAAGTGACTTGGGTTCCAGAATGTTTAACAGCCTGGTGTGGTGGACACAAACTGGTCAGCCTAAAGCTGACCACTTACCTATAGAGTCTTGACTCCTCAAACTGTGCTTACTATCTTGAGTTGTCTCACTTAAGTCATGTGGGACATACTTATAGGTGGAGCCACTATGCTAAGCTAAATTTGTAGGAATGGACCCATCCTCTGTTTATTTTTGTTTCTAACACATCACTTCCTTCTCCACATATGTACTACTGTGACAAAGGAGTTTATTGTACTCTAGTGTTCAGGATTGGCATTAGAGAAGCACCTTGAATGAGGGAACAAAGGATAGGGCTCGAAGAAGCTGTCTCTTTCTGGCAGCACACCACATATAGTGTTCATTATACATACTCTTTTTTACAGATGATTAACATTTTCCAAAGCAGGAGGAGGCTAACACATATTTGTGTGTGCTAAGTGGGTAAAGATGTGTGCCTTCGACTATGCCTAAGACATAACATGTTTTTTTTTGTGAGTGCAATTTTTGCCTGAAAATGTGGCTTATTAATTGAAGGCCCACCAAAATGCCCATCTACTGGTAATTTGCTTCAAATATATTGTTTTCTTCTTGTGTTGTATTCTCCATTCAGTTACACCAACGGAATCCCAATCAATATTTAGCCGACTACACAGTGCATGAGACCATCCCACCTCCATCCCTTTCTGCATGATGTAGCACATCTTTAACCTCAAAAGCACATGGGGTAGGTAAAAGATGAAAATATATGTCACAACAGAGATCAAAGGTTGTTAATAACCCATAAAGATCAAGCGTTATAATATCAACAGTCAGCTTAGAGATAGAATATTCCTCAGTGCCCTCTAAGAAGGGACATCCTGGAGTATGAGAACCTCTGCTTTAGATATTTGTTTTGGGGTGGTCTATCATATTTGTGGGTTCTGAGAGAATTATTTTCTCACAAGACAGAACTGCTGAACTGCTTTGTGGTGTTTTTCATTTCCCATTTCATTTTTCAGGAAAAGTGGTTCTGGGTTTCACTGAGTTACGTGGCATGCCTTGTGGCTGATTATTTTCAGTGATGACTGTAAGTCAGCACAAATAAACTGGGGGCCCTTCACTCCATTTGAGGTTATGCCTTGGCCCTCAATTTTTTAACCAATTTGAATTAAAAGAGAAAGAAGGTTGCTCTTATTGTCTGATGCATTTTAGCATACAACATTGACCAGGAAACGTCACATGAGATAGTGTATCTAAATAACTGCCTCATAACATTCTTATCTAATAACTTGGACAGTCTTTATCTCCTGATCAAAGGACCTTCATTGTTCAAAGTTAATTGGGTAGCACCATAGAAATATCAGAACTTGGGTATATCCCATCTTTTGTTGACTTGTTTATGTGAGCCAAGTCCTTACCATGATATTGTAGCACAAAACTACAGTCCTACATGCATAATAGTGCAGATTAAAATTTACTTACCTGAACAGAAGCAAGACTGCTTGGGGAAAAGTCTGAAAGTTGTTGTTTCTGTTAATTTGATTATTGTCCCTCATAGCCACTTTACCAAATACCTGCAAGCAGAAGTTGGGATAAAATATTACGTTTTAGTCTATGCTACTTAATTTTGACTAAACGAATAGTGGCCATAATAATGTAGTTTGAATTAGCATCTCTCTGAATGAAAAAATGGTTTCACAAAAGTGACAACTGCTTCCTCTGATTTCTTCAGTTCTTCCCTGGTAATAATGCAAATCTGAAAGCATGCAGTAACTATTACATATTTACAGAGAAGTTCTTCAAAAATTCAGTTGAACCCTACTATTACACATTTTATGCATCCTCCTATGTTCTGGGTGAGATTATGTTATCTAGATTATTTACATTACACTAGCACCTTGTGGTCACAACTAAAATTCAGATACCATTTGTGCTTGGAATGGCATATACTAATAGGAAGACATATTTGCTGTCCTGAAAACTATGCAGCCTAAACAGACACGGAGCAGAGAACTGAGGTACAGAGAGTTTAAGCAATTTGTCCAAAGTCATATGGTCAGTCAGTGGGAGCACAGGGAATTAAAGACGGATCTTCTGTGTTCAAGTCCACTGCCTTGACCACACAAGTACCCTTCTTCCCCATTACAGTACTTCAGATACTATATGACATTGTATTATATATACAGGTGACATTACACAGTATTAGAGACCATTATCTGGCTTGCTGTAGGAAGATTAATGTCATTATGCTGCACATGCACATTGTCAGATGAAAAACCATGAGAAGAACATCACCATACGGTAAATGAAAGAGAAGGGGGAAATAGGAAAGGAAAAGCACTCCATGTAGGATGCTCCTTATCACAGCCCAATTGGTCTGGGGTCTTCCCTCTTTCCTCAGCTCTTATACCTTTGGGAAAGCAGTAATTCACATAGGTATCCTTCTAGCACACAGGTCTAGCCTAATGTCTTTATTAGCATGGCCAGAACCTCAACGTCATGGGAAAAAACAGTCCAGCAGTGGGACTAGGACAACATAGTGTTCTTCAGGAGGGAAATGAGTTATACTTACTTGCATTCCGATAACAGCATAGATGAAAAACAGCATAGCTATCAGAAGAGCAACATATGGCAGAGCCTAAAACAGCAGGAAAAGCCTTCCATTATTTTTTAATTTCAATCTGCAAAGTCATTTTTTGAATTTACAATTTAGCCCTTCTACTTCTCTCCCCAAGATTTTAATTTTTATACAGATTCTTAAAATGTAAGAAAGGAGCTCAAATCACTTAATACCTTTCCACATACAACAGGCATGCTACTAGAGTATTTTGCTACAGGTTGAAACTTTCAAATCTGGAACTCTCTTGTAATTTATTCCTAAACATCTTCAAAGAGCCCACTAAGCAGTGGAAGTGTTGGTATTGTGCTAGAAAATATCGGCTTCCCGTTGTCCAGCACATTCTTCTGTCCAGCATCAGTTGGGTCCCGAGGGTGCCAGTTGAGAGAGGTTCAACCTGTACCTGTACCCTAAGACACAGAAAACTAAATTTGATTTATTTACAATTAAAATGCAGATTTAACATTATCATACTCACCTGAAATGACTTAATAAAAGTCCACAATAAAGTTCTGATTCCTTCGCCCCTGCTGAGAAGCTTCACCAATCGCATCACCCGGAAGAGTCGGAAAAAAGTTATGGAGATTCTAGCACTGTCTTCAGAATTCTGAAGGATATCATGGAGAAGTGAAACCAAATAAAAAGGGGAACATGCAATACTTTCAGAAAAACAATGACTAGTGCAATGGTGAAAAAGGTAAGATTTGAAATGTACTTTAGGGTCTTTTCATCTTTATAAGCATGATATGAAAGGAAAAATTACATGCTAAGAACACAGGACCTGTAGAAATGCTTCACACCACCACATGCATTTCCAAGTTCCCTAGTTTGTTAATAGGATCATGTTGGGTTCATTTGTACTATAGTTCAATAGTACGTTGACAACAAATGCAGACCACTCCATACACCTTGCTAGTAGGACAATTATGAAAAATACAGAAAAATTGGTGGAAATATAGACATGGTAAAAAAGAAGAAACTCAAGTAGAGGTACAACCACTGGGGTCAGTTTACTAATCTTACCCCAGACTCATCAGTTGTGACTGTTTCAGTTGGCTTTGGCTTTAAAAAATTAAGAACATTATATATTAAAATCAAACAAAAGATACAAAAAATTAATTTAACTTCACCATAGATAAAAGGAAGGATGTTTTGCATTTCTAAATGTAAATTAACAATTTTTGTTGGTAAATTACATATTTCTTGGCTAAAACATGAGTACCCTTATTAGAAAATACTCCTTAACACTTCCTGTTACATTACTGGCTGATTAATACCAGATACTTCAAGCTTGCTAACACAAAGCTACAAGGTTAACAAAGAGAAAGCCATGCTAGTCCATATACTATCAAAACAAAAAAGCAGTCAAGTAGCACTTTAAAGACTAACAAAATAATTTATTAGGTGAGCTTTTGTGGGACAGACCCACTTCTTCAGACCATAGCCATACCTGAACAGACTCAATATTTAAGGCACAGAGAATCAAAAATAGTAATCAAGGTGGACAAATCAGAAAAAAAAATATCAAGCTGAGCAAATCAGAGAGTAGAGGGGCAGAAAGGGTGGTGGGGGAGTCAAGAATTAGATTAAGCCAAGTATGCAAACGACCCCCTATAATGACCCAGAAGTGGGTCTGTCCCATGAAAGCTCACCTAATAAATTATTTTGTTAGTCTTTAAAGTGCTACTTGACTGTTTCTTTTGTTCTGAAAGCTAAAAGGTGTCACTGTAAACTAATACTAAAGTAGGACCTACCCCTGCTTCCATGCAAGCCAGTGTGAACTTTGCTACTGAATTTCATAGGAGCAGGATGTTTCCATTATAGATATATAAATAAGTGAAACTGAAGACAATTTTTTGTGCTAAAGCAGCAGTTCAAAGTCCCTTTGCTTATGAACAATTTTTTTTAGGTTTAATTCATCCTGCAGGTTTGCCCTATCATGTTCTATTCACTAGGTATTGACAATAGTACATCAGGAGTTTCCTAAACTGAAGTGACTCACTGAATTATCACTGAAATATTCTTTGCTCAACATTCTCTGCAGTGCTTAACAGAAATAGATACTACTTTGCTGGAGAGATAAGCAAACCTCTTTCATGCCCTCACTGTAAAGAACATTTTTCTTTTACTTCTCTCCAGGCACGTTTTCAGTTTGATTGTTAAATAGGTCTGTTAGCACTTCAAGGTCTAAAAATTACCCATCATACCTCTAATAGAAATTTTACACATTTCTGACAATTGCGGATCTAATTCTAGGGCAGGCTTCCTCCACTCATAGGAGGAAGAAAGGGAGGAAGAAAACCACTCCAGGGTTCTCCTTGAAGAGTCTTTCTCAAATGGTTCCACGACAGTCAAGTCATGATGAGGACAGAGTAGGCAGAGACTGCTCTCCCTAGGAATGGGCATAGGCTTTCACTCAGAATCTACCGATAATACACATGCAGGTCATGGGCTTCCATGCTGAAAAAATTCAGGGATAAGGGACTGGTGACAGAGGAGGGCTTAGCCAACAGAGGCACATCCACACAGCCTCTGTACTGCCGGCACACTCTGCCCCTCTGCCAACAGTGAAATCTCAAGCAGCTATGCTCCATTTACAATTTCTTGTACTGTCATTAGCATATCGCTGTCGGCAGGAGCAATGTGCTAAAGGGCCATGTAGACATGGCCAGAGAAATTAAAAGAAAGAGCATAGAAGTAAGATCATTGTTGAATTACAAACTCACTGATTATACACACACATACACACACTTGCAAGATAATTCCCTTAAATATCAAAAAGAAAAAGAAAATATTTGTAACTGAAGTGCAATAAGGGTGTCACCTAACTCAGAAGTAATTTCATATACTTATCTACTTAAATCTATCACAGATCAGTAGTAACTTATAGGCTGCGTCTATACTGGCAAGTTCCTTTGAAAGGCTTTTCAAAAGGAGGTGGGACTCTTTGAAAGGATCCCGCGGAACGTTTACTCACAAAAAGTGTTCTTTAGAAAGTAAATTGAAAGAACACAGCACCTCTTTTGAAATCACTCTTCCTTTCCTGTTTCAGGAAGAAAACCTTCTTTTGAAAACTTCTTTCGAGAGAAAATAAGTGTAGATGCTCCATAGGGTCCTTCTTTTGAAAGAGAAATCCTGCTGGCACCTGATTTTTCTATTCCTGGCCTGTTCTTTCAAAAGAGCAGAGTCTGTGTGGATGCTCTCTTTCAAAAGAACGTATCACTCTTTTGATCCACCTTGTTGTGTGTGGATGAGCTATCATGAAAGAAGTTCTTTTGGAAGAGATCTTTTGAAAGATCTCTGTACTGTGCATGTAGCCATACAGACACAAAGATTGTCAAAACATTGGTCACTTGCTATTTTCTGCAGAAACAACAGTTCTTTTTCTGATCCTCTTAAAAATAATGGGCCATGGTGTAGGAAGATTTACACCAGTTGAAGATCTGGTCCAAAATTACAAAATCTTCCCTGTATGCAGTGCTGTTGTAGCTGTGTTGGTCCCAGCATACCACAGACACTAAACGGGTCAAGTAGTGTTTTCATTGTACTAAATTCTGCTGGTGAGACAGACAAGTTCTAAAAAATAACAGAAAAAATTGGGACTACTTTGTGGTTGCCAACCATGATAAGATCTCTTTACACATCTAAAGATTTGGAGATAAGATGCTGATTGTCAAAGAGACTGTCCAGGACAAGGGGGACCAGTCTATTGCACATCAGGCTTGAGCTCCGTCTTTTCTTTGTGTTAAGATTTAATAGGTACCTAATTCCTACCCCTCAGGAGCAAGAAAGAGATTAGATTACCAAATCTGTATATCAATAGTACTATTGCAGCTGTTCAAGAGAAGATAAATGTAAAATCCCTGTTTATTTTCTTATATAAAGGACATTTGTGTATGTGCACATTCTCCTGTGATAACTCCTCTCCTCTTCCACCTTCCTTAGTGAGTCTTAATCCTTTGTCTGTGACAGCCAATCTATGATTGTTGGAAAGGGTTATGATGTCATAGACAAGGGATTATGATCTATAGATACTGTTGAGAGCAGGCCAGGAATGAAAAAAGAAAATATCCTTTTTCAAATGCTATACAGTAGAATAATTAGCAGTATCGGGCTGAACATTAGAAACCAAAAATGGACCCTATTTCTGATGAAGTGTTATTTTTTCTGTAGAGGCCACAACATAAAACTTCTGTTTCTAATACAAATGAAAATTTTAATAACAGACTCTTTTTATATTTAATCTCTCTCTTGCCTCCCCTCCTCTTTCTCAGTCTCTTGGAGGCATTTATAGTGCAATGAATGATTGTAATTAACACAACTGAGTGATATATCAGAGTACACATATACACATTTAGAAGCAAAAAGTTCATTTAAAAGGGATTAATGTGGTTAAGGATAAAATACATCCACTGTAAACCTTTAAAAGCAAGGAATGTCAAGGTGTGGGACTTCCCTTAACTGTGCCCTAAACGTCCATATGGCACATTTCTACTGACAAATAAGGCTATGTCTAGACTTTGGTTGCTATTTTGGAATACAGATGTATTCCGAAATAACAACCCAGTGGCTAAACGCCGCACTTGAAATAGACCTCTTGTTGTGAGAGGGATAGCGGGAAGTTTGGGATGTTACCTTAAAATAACTTACGCAATGTGTGTCGCGGAAATAGTGTAAGTTATTTCAAGTTAGGGCTACAGTCTAGAAGGAGCCTAACAAAGCACGTCTTCACAAAGGAACTTCCTTCCACGTAACATAAAATTCAGAAGTAACTTTACACAGTGACCTGCTTAAGTCAACTACAGGTCAGTATTAACACATACAGAAACACAACTTGTCAAAATATTGGTGCACTTCTTATTTTCTGCAGAAATAACCATCTTTTTCTGAACACTTTAAAATTATACATACAACCATACAACACAAGAATCATCCTGGTATAAAATCTTAATTACAGTCTCTGCAACAGTACCAAATACTCAGTGTTTACATATGCCAACAGGATAAGTGGGTGGCATATTATATCTTTGTGTACAAATGTGAAGTTATAATTAAGATGTTGGGGATTTAGGGTTGGGCAGAGACCCCTCTTTGTGACCTTGCATGCTGCCAGAGGTGTGAGTTGGAAGAACTACTTCCTGTACGCATCCTGTTGAAATCTTCTGCATTAATTCCTCTGATGAAAAGGGTGTGTTACAGGCATCCAACCACCCTGGGTTCTGTTCATTCTGGTTGGGGGATGGGGTTGGATTTGAAATCTCCATTTGTATCAGATTACAGTGGCATGGTTTGAGATTTAATTTGTCACTCCATGTACCAATATGTGTCTAGGGCAAAAAGCTACAGAACACACACATTCATAATCTGACCCAAATTCTTCCTTCTGCCTTCCTTCATTGCCTCCATGCATTTAATTGAGTGGTCAGGTAGCCATAAAGGTCAGAGTTTGGTCTAACGTTGCTTTCTTTTCTTTCAGCCATGCTCCTACTACACCAAGGGCATGATTCAGCAAAACACATTAACATGTTAAGTTTTAAGCACGTGACAAAGTTCATGCTTATGAATGGTGTTTTATTAGCATATCACTATTTTTATGTTCTAGTGCATCCCAGGCCAAGTCAGCATCTTTTTATTTACCTTCAGAAACAAAGAAACAAAGAAACAAAAAACTGTAACTGAGAGCAGACCTTTTCCTTTGACTTCCTGATCCAAATATTCACAACCTGCTAACAATCTAAAGCTATCATTTTGTTGCTGCATACAAAGAATATATCTCTCAAGTACTTGAATTATTATCTCAGTAAAAACTTATTTAATCTTTCTCACTCTGCAGTGAAACTTTCTGACTTTGAAAATGCATATCTTTTCAGCTACACTATATGAAACCACAAATAATGCAAAACTGATTACATCATGCATTTGATGCAAACTATACTTCTGTGATGAAAATGTAATCTCTATATATGTGATGTGAGAGAGTGAACATGAAAGATAACGTGAATCAAAGGCTTCCTGTTATAGAAGTATACACAAAGAGCACTACATTATACCAGGTGCTGATGCAGTGATTTAGTAATATGATGCAGCAGCAAACAGGTGAGATACAAATATACGGTGACAACAACATAGGGTACAAAACCATCCAAGTTGCCAAAATATCTTTAAACACATGAAGGGCACAATAATGATTTTAAGCACATAAAGGCAGTGGTTCAAATTTGGACATAGATAGTAATAAGGATGGCTATGGTGATCCTAATGCAAAACCAAATCCAATGTTTGCAGATATATTATTCAGGAAACATTTGGAAAGAAATATTTATCTAGGTAAATCTAATATTGGCATGGGAAATAATTATTTACTTCGAAAACACGCATATTTAATCCTATAATATTTACATGTATTGACTAGATTACTAAATGTCTATCTTTTATGTAGTTATACTAATTAAACTCCTGATCTTGGAGAGCAGTCCATCCTTGGGGAACCTTATGTTCACATGGTTAGAGTTACCTTACAATATAGTATGAATCATTCTGATAAAGCAACTCAGTTGTCATAACACTTCCATGAAGGGAACTCAGAAGATAATTAATATTTTAGGATAGTGGGTGTATTAATTATTCCAATGTGCTTTGATGTCCTTAGATGAAAAGCTCTGTATAACAGCATAGGTTTTTGAACTATCCTTAGACATGAAAAGAGAAATTTGCAAACAAGACTTAAGGCGAACCTTCAAAATATGCACAAACAGTAACTGCATTCACAAAACCGATATACACATGAAAAAATCTGTGAACACAAATGAATACATGCACATGCCTTGTTGAGCAAAAGACCCACTGGGGCCAGATACTGCCACTGTTAGTTATATTGGCTATGTCTATACTTGTCCCCTTCTTCAAAGGGGGCATGATAATCAGGGTGATGGGAGATTACTAATGAAGTGCTGTGATGGATATGCAGCACTTCATGAGGCAAATTCTCTCCCACAGCATGCCAGCACTTTGAAGTTTGACACTTCGAAGTTGCCGCAGGAGAAAATTTGCCTAATGAAGTGCTGCATATGCATCACAGCACTTCATTAGTAATTGCCATCACCCTGATTATCATGACCCCTTCGAAGAAGGGGGCAAGTGTAGACATAGCCGCTAGGTAGTACTGTACTTCACAGACATTCTTATTTAGTTCAGTTGGACTACTCCAATGAGTAAGTGCTCCCCCAGTTGTCAGCAAAAGATTCTCAATCTAGCCTCACAGTCTGTATGAAAACATGTTTGTTTTAGTACAGTTACCCTTGCATCTGCATATTAAAAACAACAAAAGAAAAAATAATGGCCTGCTTCTGATCTCACACTGGTGTAACCGAAGAGTAACTCTGGTAAAGTCAAAGGATGAAGTTCTGACCCTATTGAAGTTAATGGAAGTTTTGTTACCAGTGTAAAATCAGTGCAAGTGTATTAGAACCCAGATGAGGACCTAAATATTCCTTCATTTTGCTTGATTTGCAACCATAATTTTAGATTGAAAATTACTTGTAAGTCAATATCATACTATTGACAGCCCTGGGATGCTAACATGGTATTTCTTTATACCCATAGAACATACAGGCCAAATGCTGTTTCTGCTGAAGGATCTTCCTGGCTTGTCATAGAATCACAGAATCATAGAACACTAGGACCGGAAAGGGCCTCGAGAGGCCATCGAGTCCAGTCCCCTGCCCCGACGGCAGGACCGACCACTATCTACACCATCCCTGATAGACATCTATCTAATCTGTTCTTAAATATCTCCAGCGAGGGAGATTCCACAACCTCCCTTGGCAACTTATTCCAGTACTTGACCACCCTGACAGTTAGGAACTTTTTCCTAATGTCCAACCTAAACTTCTCTTGCTGCAGCTTGTCCATTGCCTCTTGTTCTCTCCTCAGAGGCCAAGAAGAACAAGTTTTCTCCTCCTCCTTATGACATCCTTTAAGACATCTGAAAACCGCTATCATGTCCCCCCTCAATCTTCTCTTTTCCAAGCTAAACAAGCCCAATTCTTTCAGCCTTTCTTCCTAAGTCATGTTCTCTAGACCTTTTATCATTCCAGTTGCTCTTCTCTGGACCTTCTCTAATTTCTCCACATCTTTCTTGAATTGGGGTGCCCAGAACTGGACACAATATTCCAGCTGAGGCCTAACCAGCGCAGAGTAGAGCGGAAGAATGATTTCTCGTGTCTTGTTCACAACACACCTGCTAATGCACCTGCTAATGCATCCCAGAATCATGTTTGCTGTTTTTGCAACAGCATCACACTGTTGACTCATATTTAACTTGTGATCTACTAGAACCCCTAGATCCCCTTCTGCTGTACTCCTTCCTAGACAGTCTTTTCCCATTTTGTATGTGTGAAACAGATTATTCCTTCCTAAGTGCAGCACCTTACATTTATCTTTATTAAACTTCATCCTGTTTACTTCAGACCATTTCTCCAATTTATCTAGATCATTCTAAATTATGACCCTATCCTCCAATGTAGTTGCAACCCCTCCCAGCTTGGTATCATCTGCAAACTTAATAAGTGTACTTTCTATGCCAATATCCAAATCATTAATGAAGATATTGAACAGAACTGGTCCCAAAACAGACCCCTGCGGAACCCCACTTGTTATGCTTTTCCAGCAGGATTGAGCACCATTAACAACTACTCTCTGGGTACGATTAGCCAGCCAGTTATGCACCCACCTTATTGCAGCCCCATTTAAGTTGGACTTGCCTAGTTTGTCAATAAGAATATTATGCGAGAACATATCAAATGCTTTACTAAAGTCTAGGTATACCACATCTACTGCTTCTCCCTTATCTATGAGTCTCGTTATCGTGTCAACAAAGGCTATCAGGTTGGTTTGACATGATTTGTTTTTTACAAAACCATGCTGGATGTTCCCTATCACTTTACTACCTTCCAAGTGCTTGCAGATGACGTCCTTAACTACCTGCTCCATTACCTTTCCTGGCACAGAAGTTAAGCTGACTGGCCTGTAATTTCCTGGGTTGTTCTTGTTCCCCTTTTTGTAGATGGGCACTATATTTGCCCTCTTCCAGTCTTCTGGAATCTCTCCTGTTGCCCATGACTTTCCAAAAATGAGAGCTAACGGCTCAGCTACCTCTTCTATCAGCTCCTTGAGGATTCTAGGATGCATTTCATCAGGCCCTGGTGACTTGCAGACATCTAATTTTTCCAAATGGTTTTTAACTTGTTCTTTTTTTATTTCAAAAACTAACTCTACCCCTTTTCCACCAGCATTCACTATGTCAGGCATTCCTTCAGACTTCTCTGTGAAGACCAGAACAAAGAAGTCATTAAGCATCTCTGCCATTTCCAAGTTCCCCATTACTGTTTCTCCCTCCACACTGAGCAATGGCCCTACCCTGTCCTTGGTCTTCCTCTTGTTTCTAATATATTTGTAAAAGGCCTTCTTGTTACCCTTTATGCCTGTAGCTAGTTGGAGCTCATTTTGTGCCTTAGCCTTTCTAATTTTACTCCTGCATTCCTGTGTTATTTGCCTATGTTCATTCTTTGTAATTTGTCCTAGTTTCCATTTTTTATAGGATTCCTTTTTTAGTTTGAGATCATGCAGGATCTCCTTGTTAAGCCAAGGCGGTCTTTGCCCATATTTACTATCTTTCCTACATAGGGGAATAGCTTGTTTTTGGGCCCTTAATAATGTCTCTTTGAAAAACTGCCAACTCTCCTCAGTTGTTTTTCCCCTCAGTTTTTCCTCCCATGGGATCTTACCTACCAGCTCTCTGAGTTTACCAAAATCTGCCTTCCTGAAATCCATCATCTCTATTTTGCTGTTTTCCCTCCTACCAGTCCTTAGAATTGTGAATTCTATGATTTCATGATCACTTTCACCCAAGCAGCCTCCCACATTCAAATTCTCGACCAAGTCCTCCTTATTTGTTAAAATCAAATCCAGAACAGTTTCTCCCCTGGTGGCTTTTTCAACTTTTGGGAATAAAAAATTGTCTCCAATGCAGTCTAAGAACTTATTGGATAGTCTGTGCCCCGCTGTATTAGTGTCCCAGCATATATCTGGATAGTTAAAGTCCCCCATCACCACCAAATCCTGGGCTCTGGATGATTTTGTTAGTTGTTTAAAAAAAGCATCATCCACCTCTTCCACCTGGTTAGGTGTCCTGCTGCTCTGGCCCTGTTTGATGTCTGCAATGGTAGATTAGAAAATGTTGCAAGTCTCATCTATATAGATTTATTAATTTATATATTCTAAAACCAGCAGGACTAATGTGATCATATAGTCTGACCTCCTATACAATATAAGCCAAAGGACTGCCCCCAAAATAATTTCAGATGGAACTATTCTGGCGGAGTTCTATGGCCTATGTTATATAGGAGGTCAGTCTAGAGTATCACAATGGTTCCAACTGACCTTACTATCTACGAATCCATAAATAAACATAAGAAGGACTTGCAATATGTTAGAAGAGATGAGTCGAATTAGAATGGTTTTACTGGGGAAGCAAAAGTCAAGATTACTGGTACTATCACCCTAGGCACCATTTCAGCAAAGCACTTAAGATGTACTTAACTTTAAGCATGGGAATAGTCCCACTGGAACTAAATAAAATACTTTAAATCAGGAATGTGAACCTTCCTATATTTTTTGACATTTTAGCAGCTCAAGAATAATCAAATGTTAATGGTCAAAAAGTAAATACCACATGGATGCAAAGCTCTTGTAGATAATTTACCAGTGCACAACACAATGAGAACATGCTTCTGTGCCACCCACTGACGGTCATCTAAACTGTTTCTCAATATACAAATGCAAAAGGTAAAATAACCTTCCTTCAACCACAATTCCAAATGTGTCCTGTAATTTCATTTCACAAATATTTATCTTTGATTGTCTTGTGGTTAAGTTACATATGCTCAAATCCCAGGATGCAGCAATCACAGCTAGTGACTCACATTCACTGTTCTATGAATTTTAAAATATATTTTTAATTTAGAAGGAAAAATTTAGATGACCAAGCAAGATCTTGCGTGACAATGGAAACTCCGTGAAAAAAATGTGAACAAAGAAATAAAAAGTATTAAATGGCCTTTAATAGTGTTTTTATTACTTAAATTGCTGCACCTTACATATTTTATTAAAATATACTTGCCTCTAAAAATTTCTAAAAATAAAATGAACATAGAAACCAATTAGGTGGCAGAAAAGAAACACTGGCAGACAGTAGGGATATTAAATGTCTGATTAACTAAAAGAAAACAACAAGTGCAAAGTGTGTACTAGAAAAAAATACATATTGCTCTGAGGTTATCTATATCACAAATGCCTCAAGGAACCCATCTGGTTCCTGGTTATAGGTTTGAATCCGTAGAGTGCTAAGCACTCTTGTGAGGTTACAGGCACCCTGAACTCACCCTGACTTGAATGGGAGTCAAGGGCTTTCAATATCTGATATTACTACAAAGCAAAGTCCTCTCCCTTGTCTACTTTGAAAGAGATGTTACAGGATCACTACAGTTAACTTTAGGGCATCACACACATATTATTATAAAACTCTGAAACAAACATAGCTTATAAAATAACAAAATAAACGGATGACATGCATTTTACTGGATTCCATACTACTATCAGCCTTATATTTAAGTGAAAAGTCAAATCCACTCACTTTAACAAGCTGAGTCACATACACATCTTACACTGATGTAAATCTGAAGAACCTCTATAATACCTTTGGAGTTACAGTAAACTCTTTCACATCCGGCAGTCCCGGGACTGGGAGGTTGCCGGATATTCAAATATTCTGGGTAATAGAGAGGTATAACTAGCGATGCATTAAGAAAAAACAAGATTAGATATTAAGAAACGAACAAATATTGAACTTGCTGTATTTATGTGTATTTCCTTTCACTATACTGTACTTATGGAAAACTTAACTAAATTTACTTGTTAAAATGCCAGTTATTTGAAAGTTCTGGATGATAGAATGCCAGATATGAAAGAGTTCATTGTACTCTAGATTACATTAATCTAAAATCAGCATGTAGACCAGTTTTTTCCATAGAATGAGGCAATTGCTATGTGGAAATACACAGAAATGTTCAGTTGTGGGTCTGACCACCCCATGTGATTTGTAAGAGTTTTAAGGCCTTGTTGACACAAGATTTCATCCACTAGTACAGCTGCACCAGCTCAAACCATTTCTGTAGCTATAGTTTACAGCTGAAGAGCAGTTTGAACTTGCGCAACTTGCACTGTTTACACTATCCCAATGTAAATAGTATCTACATGTGGTATTTATGCCAGAGCAGCTACAATGGTGTCTGAAATCTCAAAGACAGAGCCTTAATAACATCCTTGCAGTCCTACAGATATTCCAATATCATCCAACTTTCTATCGCTGTTAGGGAAAACAAAGTAGTATAACATGTTTGAGGATGTCATTGAAAAATGTTAATAAAGGGGCTTTGAAAATAGAAATGTCTAATATCAACAGTTTTAATCAGTTGTGTGAAACTAACAAAGTAGAAATTCTAACTAGAATCACAATCTTTAGCCATATAAAAGCTTGACATTTTTATAGAGTCTGCAGTATCTAATACTTCTTGTTGGAAATGGGAAATCAAACCTAGAAATATATAACTACAACATACTCACACTTTCACAAACATATTAAACACACTGAAAGTGACAGAGAGGAAAAACAGACATTATTTACTACATGTAAAAAGAGTCTGTTTTATAGTAGTAGAAGACACCAACAATGAGTCCCTTCTATAGTGAGAAGACATGAAAGGCTAAGAAATGAAAGTACTAACCCTTTAAATCTGAACACAAAATACAGTGCATGCCCTGGACTAGAGATCACCAGCTTTATCGCCAGTAAATTTTCAAATCAAGTAAATGATTTAGTACAAAGCCATAGAGTTCATCATGAAAACTTAGCAGTAACCACATGTACTTACAAGTGATGCTGTCAAATAAACCACTGTTGACAATGTTAAGCAAAGCCAACCTATATCGTGTGCTATTTTCACTATCCCTTCATAGGAAAACACATTTTGCAGCTTTTTGGGAAAACAGTCTTAGCTAGCCACATTTCTGTGTGTCCCAAAAGTTAAACTCATTCATGCAAAACAACATTTGTATGTGTAAGCTAGGTAATAAATAACTGAATTTGGATGTTTAAGTTTGGGGTACCTAAAAACTTGGGCATACAAAAATGGTCTCAGGCAATTCTGGCTACTCAAATGTAAGGGGCTGCTTTTGAAAATCTAGCCAATGACATGCTTTGAGAATTGGCTGTAAAAATGACATAATAGCTGCGTCTACACGTGCACGCTACTTCGAAGTAGCGGCAGTAACTTCGAAATAGCGCCCGTCGCGGCTACACGTGTTGGGCGCTATTTCGAAGTTGAAATCGACGTTAGGCGGCGAGACGTCGAAGTCGCTAACCCCATGAGGGGATGGGAATAGCGCCCTACTTCGACGTTCAACATCGAAGTAGGGACGTGTAGACGATCCGCGTCCCGCAACATCGAAATAGAGGGGTCCTCCATGGCGGCCATCAGCTGGGGGGTTGAGAGATACTCTCTCTCCAGCCCTTGCGGGGCTCTGTGGTCACCGTGTGCAGCAGCCCTTAGCCCAGGGCTTCTGGCTGCTGCTGCTGCAGCTGGGGGTCCGTGCTGCATATACAGGGTCTGCAACTAGTTGTTGGCTCTGTGTATCTTGCACTGTTTAATGAAAGTGTGTCTGGGAGGGGCCCTTTAAGGGAGCGACTTGCTGTTGAGTCCGCCCCGTGACCCTGTCTGCAGCTGTGCCTGGCTCCCTTATTTCGATGTGTGCTACTTTGGCGTGTAGACGTTCCCTCACAGCGCCTATTTCGATGTTGGGTTGAGCAACGTCGAAGTTGAACATCGACGTTGCCGGCCCTGGAGGACGTGTAGACGTTATTCATCGAAATAGGCTATTTCGATGTCGCTACTTCGAAATTAGCTATTTCGATGTAGCGTGCACGTGTAGACGTAGCCAATGGGAGCTTCAAGTTCATTGTCACATGAATTTCAGTCCAAATTTACTCAGTCCACTAGTAAAAGATTTATTCCCCTTAACTGCAAACTGTGCAAACTCAGGATGAAACCCGAAAGCCAAACTCTATTTTTCCTGGGTTCTATGTCATCATCTTTGTTCCATACTCCTTTGTGTAGTACAGTAGCCAGGGTATGAGCTGCTTGTATACTATACATAATTCAAAATATTCTATACTTGTTAAAACCAACTAAAAATGGAATATTATTATACATTGCCTTGCAATTATTTTGATCATATTTATTCTGTCATTTGTTAATTTTCAAACATTTCTCATCCACATAGGAGTTTCAAGTTCTTAGGGGAAAGTAGCAAGTGCATACTGTGTGCTGGTTTAGGCATTTAACAAACATATTATACTCTGATAAAGGAGCATATTTGTTTTCCATATCAGATTTCAATACATGTATTACATTGCTTACCAAACAGACTAGAACCAAGGAAGCCAAAAGCTCTGCATATTATTGTCTCTCAACTACACCTTCTCTGACTAAGGCCCACCTTCATCACTCTTCTCCCCTCCCTTCTTCATGTCATTTGAGGCACTAGGAAGAAGACACTATGCTCCCCTATATGATTTGACCAACTGCTAAACATGGGTGCAAGAGATCTGTGTATGTAGGGAAAGCTCCCTGTGTCCTCCCTTTGCTTGCACATCATCTCAAAGCTGGATAGAAGCTGGGCCATAGTTTGTTAGTTTGCATTTATTCCTTCTCAGAGTTTATCTTGCTCGGTGTAATGCCACTAGGCTACGTCTACACGTGCCCCAAACTTCGAAATGGCCATGCAAATGGCCATTTCGAAGTTTACTAATGAAGCGCTGAAATGCATATTCAGCGCTTCATTAGCATGCGGGCGGCAGCGGCGCTTCGAAATTGACGCGCCTTGCCGCCGCGCAGCGCGTCCAGACGGGGCTCCTTTTCGAAAGGGCCCCGCCTACTTCGAAGTCCCCTTATTCCCATGAGCTCATGGGAATAAGGGGACTTCGAAGTAGGTGGCGTCCTTTCGAAAAGGAGCCCTGTCTGGACGCGCCGCGCGGCGGCAAGGCGCATCAATTTTGAAGCGCCGCTGCCGCCCGCATGCTAATGAAGCGCTGAATATGCATTTCAGCGCTTCATTAGTAAACTTCAAAATGGCCATTTGCATGGCCATTTCGAAGTTTGGGGCACGTGTAGACACGGCCTAAGTGTGATACAAATAAACCAGAAAGCATCTGCTTTCTGTTTTTGCTACTCTGCATGATCTTGGAAAGAGCTCTCTCTTGCCCAAACTGTCTAATTCCAGAATGTTTGGCAAGAGACTGTGGCTTAATTTTTTGGCCTATCTAAGATGTGTTTATGGAGTTCACAATTTTTTCTAGCTGCACTGAAAGAGGAATAGGTAATTTTAAAAAACAGTAAGTGTTCCTCAGCAACTGAGAGCACCCTAATTCTGTCATGTGGGAGAAATGAATTCCTACATCATTTTCAAACCTAGGACTCTTACATGAAAGTATGATTAAACCAAGAGCCATAAAGGTCATTATTAGATGCCTGACTGATTGTCAAATTACTCACAAAAAATTACTAGGTTTCATATTGAAATGGCTGTTAGGAAAAGCCTGTTTTTTCCCCTTATTTTTTAAAACGTGATTTAAAATGTATTCAGAGTATATTCAGAGCATATGCAGAAAGAAAAATCATGTTACAGTTTTACTATTTTATATCTGTGAGTGAATATACATGTGTATCTATCTATCCATAGTTACTGCTGTATCTGTATTTGTATCAATATATTAATCTCTTGCTCAGGAATGTAAAAATGGATTTATGTGGGAAAGCTTACATTTTCGGTATTGATGATAGCAATTTCTTTTTAGTTCATGAACAATTGTTACTTACATTAACTTCTGTTATAGCAATATCAACGACGCTACCAACAACAATTAAGGCATCAAAAGTGTTCCATGCATCAGTGAAATAGTGCTGTTAGAACAAGCATTCAGCAGAAAGAGAGAAAGAGAAAAACAGAAACAGAAAAAAAGAAGAAAAGGACAATGTTATAACACAAAAACATTCTAAAAGTGTCTGACGTACCAACACATAATCTTTCCATTTCTGATAATCGAAAGTGAAAAAGGCTGTTTCCCAGGTCAACCTAACTGAACTATAACTGGCCTGTTTCTAAATTCAAAGCTTAGAAATGTTGGATCAAAATCTGTGACTTGTCCAGATGATGGAAATAGTGGGGAGACAGAGAAAGAGGTGGGACTGTGGGAATTAAGCTGAGGTATACTCACATCGGCTTCACTGAGAACGACGTCTACTATGCTGCCAATAACGATGAGGAAGTCAAACGTATTCCAGGCATCACTAAAATAGCCCTGAACAGAGCAGGCAGGGTGCAAATGTTTATGATTACACATGAAATGTCATATACTTGCATACTTCTGTTTAGTTTTGCATAAACAGAAAATACTTAAAACAAAACCTAAGAAGTCTAATGAGAAAACAAAACAAACAATATTGTCTACTGAAGGAAAAGTATATTTATATATATTTATACATACACTTAGAAGTGGATATTATATATAAATGTACACCTATATGTGTGAGTATACGCACACATTTTCTAAGCACCTACGTGGAAAATAGCCATTATAGAGAAATCTGTTTAATTAGACTCTCAGTTGTGTTATAACAATTCCTGCTTACACATCCTGACAAGAGTAAACAAAATAACTTTAATATGGGAGATATAGGTCGACATATGAGGGGACTTCCTTTATACGGTGGCTTCCTGAAAGTCCATGGCAAGGGTCAAATACTGCCCTTAAATACACATCTCCAACTCCCATTCAGAGAAATGAGTTTGCAGATAAAGATCAAAGGGTAGAATTTGGTCATATACAGGTAAATTAATCATTTAGTAAAAGGAATTAGGCTTAGAAATTCATGTCTACAGAGCAGCTGGGAGATTTGGTTCCTAGATTGGATATTCACACACATTTCAGCTCTTTAAGTGATCATGGTAAAAAAAAAATAGCAATACGGCATTGATGGCATAAATGGCACAATTCTAGGTAATCACCTGGGTACATATTCAGCAGCTAGCTCAAGCAACCTCCATGCCACTTCCCATACCTGTCAGTGCACTAACCTGAGCAGGATCAATCTTCCCAAATGCTGTGTAGGCCTACCTATAATGTGTTAGCGTTCAGGGCCTGATCCTGCACTACTGAAATCAATGAGTTTATTTTTGATTTCAACAGGTACAGGAGCAGATCTTTAATGATGCAAAATGAGGTAGATTTATATAAATCACTTAATTCAGCTTTCTTAGACCCCCTCCCCATTCTGACTTTAAATAGATCCTCTTAATATAGCCTACAGCCTACATAGATTACTGACACACCAAATGGTCATGAAATAGTACAAATGGCTTAGGGACCAATTCACCACACCTATGGGTCTGCCACACCAGTCTGGCTGGCAGAAAGAAGGATTTTAACAGAAATTTTGTGGAGACATTTCTCTTGTTTAAACTGGGATTAAATCTAGATACTAATAACCAATCCCGATGTTGAATTTGTTGATTATGACTATGGCAAATATAAATGTATATGTTTTCCCTTATACTCGGATCTCATCTGGTTACTGAAGCAAGCCAGATGCACTGCTGCAATTTACTCAGACTTCAATATAATGAAACCTATGGGATGACCATATGTGTTCATTTCTCATACAAACACTGTTTTACCAGCTAATCTCAGCTAATTAGTCCAGAGAGGCTCCCCAACATATACATTGGGAGAAATCTAAAACCAATCTGGATCTTCTACCTATATCAATAGACTACAGCCCTGGGTCAGTTCAAGTACTACAAAAGCATTAACTTTGCATCCACAGCCATGGTGCATTTTTAACAGCATTAGCTTTTTGGTTTTAATGAAATTTTAAAAAATGAATGCACCAAAATTGATAAAAAAAATCAAATGTGCTACCCTAAAATTGATGTCTATATACCTTTCTTACTAGCACTTTACTCATCTACTATGAACATATTTTTAAAAAAAATCAATAGCTTTAAGTTCCTATCATCATCCAGTAACAGATATGTCTTTAACTGCAACCTAAGCAAATATATATATATATCAAAATATCTGCACTCCAGGAGGTGCCTATATATATGTATATTTCTTAAGATTTGGCACCTCCTGGATTTCAGATATTTTTGACAAGCTTCTAAAGTTGAAAATTTTTCATTCTGAAAAATGTGAAATGGAAAATCTACTTCTATATGGAAATGCACTCTTGAGAATTTTCAAAGAGCTCCCCAGGAAGGCAACAGCTCTGTTTGATGGTCCAGGTAAGGCAAGTAGCACAGGGCTGGGAGCCACAAGAGCCTGAGTTCTATTGCCATCTCTTCTGCTGTCTGACCTTAACAACAATCTGCACTGGTACAACACCTATTTTTAGCGATCAACCTTCTGAGGCAGAACTTAAGTATCACTATATTTCATACTGCAGTTGGGGAAAATGGCAGCACTTGGTCACCACTGTTGTCTCTTTGAGTTGCAGTAACTGGCTATCTGTGGCTGGTTATCAGTTCCAACACAGGATAATTGTTGTGTTTAGCACCACCTAATCACACCTAGCTCTCACACCACCTTCTCAACCAACCCATTTTTGCGCTTGCCCCACCCCTTTGCATCAACAAGTCATTTCCAAAGTTTATGTTAGGTATCACAGAAAACCTCCTCAACTGCAGTCTGCAGAACTTTTTTGACTTGAGGGTGTGGAAAAAAAAACCCCACCCTACCCAACATAAATTTTGCTGGCATAGGGGCTTGTGTATATAATGTTATGTCAGCAAAAGACACTATCCTACTGCTGCTTGTTCAGCTGGTTTTATTATGTCAATAGGAGAGCTCTTTCCTATCAGCATAATGAGGTTACACAAACGCTCTTACAATAGCACAGCTGCATCAGAACAGTTGTGCCACTGTAATCTTGTAAATGTAGATATGGACAGGGAAGCTGCTGCAATGATATTATAGTCACCTTTTACTTTCCTCATTTCTCCTATTTGCTTTTGAAATAATTTCACTGATTTTTAAACAATGATGAAAAATTATATATAAAAAGAATAAATTAGATAAGCAACAATCAGATGCTCTACAAAATCAAAATCTTAATGTGCTACATCAACTCTCTTTCCTGTATCTCCCTAGAAAGTAAGACATGTGGTATATAAAACCATGTGTTGGTCTCTGTAGAAGGATAAATTTCAATAAGAAAATGTTATTTTATTATATATTGCTACAATGTAAGTCACAGGTCCAACAAGAGTCTTCAATGGGTTCTGGGAGAAGCCAGCTCCGAGTGCCCCACTATCCACTAGAAGGGGATGAGCTGAAGGTGGAACAATGGGGCTCAGGCTAGCCTTCCCCAGCCAGCTCTTTAGTTTCACTGGGGCTGCAGGGTGAACACTGCTGGGGGCTCCAGCAGCAATTTAAATGGCCCATGACTCTGGTTACTGCTGATGCTGAGGTAGCAGCAGTAGCCAGGAGCCCTGGGCCTTTTAAATCACCAGGCCCTGAGGCAGCTGCCCCTTTTGCCCTCCCCTGTTGGTGGCACTGGCCACATAACATATTCACATTTTATTCTATATTGCTAAAATCCCTTAAGATGTTTATAGTATCAAATCTTTTCCATCAGTATAGACAAATATTGTTGCAAGTAATATGCAAAGCAAAAGCAAACAAAAGGAAAAAGATGAAGATGATTTTGGAGAAGGGTGAAATGTATAAATGGACAAGTCACAGCAAATAAACATTAACACGCAAATCAGTAGCTTTCACCACTGCAGTCACTCAGAATCAACTCACTTACTAGCCATCTTTCCTTTTTTCTTACAAAAATCTGGTGTAAAACAGCATAGGAAATCATTACAAATTCAAGTAATGGCTAGCTTTCATGAAGCTGTGTAAATGTCACATACTGATGTATTAGTTTAGATTTCCTCGGAATATTTGGTTTTACAGTGTGCTTGGAACACTACACAAGTTGACTTTGGTACTTGTAAAGAACAATTTGGTGTAATTAAGTCCCCACTTCTAACGGACAAAGTACATTTTTAGTCAGCAAATGCTGCAAAGTAAAAAACAAATCCTGAGGAGTACCTAGGTTACAGAATTAAAAACAAAATACTTGTTCATTTTGATCTATTTAACAATTTTGGTAGTTACAATACGCAGCTGACACCTTAGGGTCTAATTCTGCCAACAACTGAGCACCCTCAGCATATGTCTATACTCCAGTTAAAACTCCATGTCTCTCCTGTGCCACCTGACTCAGGTTTGAGCCAAAGACTCTTGGGTTCTACTGCCCTACAGGAAGAGGGTGGGTGTCTAGCCTAGTAGTTAGTGTGGAGGGAGGCTGGCAGCCTAGACTCTTGGGTTCTATTCCACTCCCCACCCACCCACACATATGCAGGAAGGGGGTGGGAGTCTAGCCTACTGGCTAGAGTGCAGGGAGGCTGGGAGCCAGGAATTCTGGGTTCTATTCCTCCCACTCTGCCAATGGAGGAGTCAGGTAGAGGGAGGCAGGAAGCCAGCACTCCTGGGTTCAATTCCCCCCGAAGAGGGGGACAGGAGTTTAGCCTAGTAATTAAAGCAGGAGGCCTGGGAGCCAGCACTCCTGGGTTCTATTCCCCTCCCCCGCATTGGAGGCTGGGAGCCAGGACTCTTGACTTCTATTACCTGCCAGGGAGGTGGGGTGGCAGTCTAATGGAGGGTGAATCCTGGTTCTATTCCCTGCCTCAGGGAGGGGGATGGGAGTCTATTAATTAGAGTGGTCAGGAATCCTGGGTTCTATGCCCCACTCCTGAGGTGGAGGGGTAGCAGTCTAATGGCAGCAGGCTGGGAGCCAGGACTCTTGGGTTCTACAGTCAGCAGAAGATTGACACTGCTGAGGTCAATCTTCCAGAGTTCAGTTTAGCACATCTGGGAGGGATGCACTAAATCAAATGTTCAGGGCATCCCTACTGATCCCGGTACTCTTTGCAGTCATAAGGAATAATGGAAATCAATGGGGACAGTGTAGAAAGTTGATTTAAGGTGTGTCCACGCCAACTATGCCATTCTTGTAGCTGGAGTTGCCTGTCTTAGGTTACTTTCTCCCTTAGTGGCAACCTGCCCTTACAGATGAGTATCAACATCCCAGATAACACCCAGACATGCACAGGAAATTCATGCAGTCGACAGAGCACTGATGTAATGTGCTGCCACCACACGGCCACTGCATTTTGCACTAACTGAAACTTCTGACTTGTCTTCAGGGAGAGTCCCACACATAGCTTTTCACAGTAATCTGAGATTTCTTGGTATCACAAAAGCAAGGGAAACTAGGTGACTCTCAATCTTCATGCTAAGCACAAATGTTAATAGACACTTTTGGATATGAGAATTAGCTGAAACTTCAGTAGCCAATCAGCATAAAGAACAGTGCCAACACAGAGAATCAGCATGATGGTCCTACAGCCTACACAGCTTCACTTTTCCTATTGTGACCTCAGATAATACTAATTTTAATGCAGCGAAGCAGCTAGTATTTGAATGAGACTAGGGACTTAACTATTACAATAAATGTGCATACTCAATGGAAAATTTAAAAAAGAATCCCATAGAATCTTGCAAGAGAAAGGACTGCGGAGGAGGGGGTAGATGATCAGTTACCCAACCCCTGACACTTGGGTTCTGAATACCAAGTCTTGGTTAAACATGAAAAAGTCAGGCGCCTAATCCATAATCAGAATAGAGATGGTTTTGGTTTCATTGCCTGGAACAGAAAATAGGTTTTTAAAAAAAGTATTCCCCAGAAGGAAATGGAGCATGACATATACCCAGTTGAGGCAGGTCAATAAAATTAGATTAGCCAGTTTCACTTTCTGTTCATAGTCAGTGGGCCAAATTCTGCTCTTATTTATGCTGGTGTAAACCTATCAGAATAAATACTAATTTCATAGTAATTGACAGCAACGTTTGGTCTAATTTATTTTTCTGGTTCCCATTCACTATCACAGGTGGAATGGGAGAAATGAACAAACAACATAGATGATTACAATCAACTTAGATTTGTATCATTCCTTTCCATTTTAATCAAGCAAGGTGTTATTAAAATCAGCAGGAATTAATATTTTAACAATTTGTGGGCCAATATTTGCAAAAGTGGAAACTAGAATTTTAGATGACTAAAATCTTGGGTGCCCAGCTAGAGGCACTGGGCCTGATATTCAGAGGTTAATGAAAAAATGAAGTCAAAGGACATTTTTCAAAATGTTTGAAAACCAGGCCCACTGTGAGGGATGGGGAAGGGCCCAGCACCACAGTGAGGGCAGCGCTGAAGGCTGAACATCTAGGCCCCGCCCCTTCCGCCATGGCCCCACCCCTTCTGGGGCACAGAGCTGGGCACTCCTTCCACATTGCCCCAGGGCCCATGGCAAATTTCAGTGCCACTGGTCCCAGACTAGCACAGACACGCCTGAAGGGAGACCTCTACTTCCACATGGAGCATCACTAAAGCCAAGGAGACTCCATGTGGGCTCAAGTTACATCTGCCTGCATCTCCTTGGAGGTTCAGACAGGGGTTCTGGAACAATTTATACAGCGGCTGTCCTCAGAGCCTTTGAACTAAACGTAGACTGCGTTTATGACACAGCATCACTAGTTCCAGCAAATACAGGTTCAGGAACTTAATGACTCTTCTCAAAAATCTGGACATAATATTTAGTTTGACAGCGTCCCTTTATGACTGGGAATCTAAAATATCTGCTATAGACCCAATCTGCAAATAATTTGCCCTCTGAATATCCCCAGTAAAAGTAAGGTATTTGTGTGATATTTGTAGAATCAGGCCCTATAGCTCTATTTTATTTAAAAAATAAAATCAGATGGAGTTCCTTATAGTTAATTAGATTTTAATTTTAAACTTGTTTTTTTAAACAATCATTTACATAACTTGGTACCAGTGTACAATATGTTTGATAATGCTTGTAATAGGATAACTATTTGTCTGGGTTAGAAAGAGACCTTTCCATGACTTCAAAAACATTTCAGATATCATCACTCTGTATTTTTCTCACTCATATCTACAGCTCATTTCCTGTAGATGCATCTATAGAGAGGCACATTATCAGATGAACTCTTCTATGAAGATTTCACAGATATTTTACCATGAAAAACATATAGGTTCTTCTCTTATTTCAATAACGTATATCTAGTGGGAAAGTCATGTTATACTTAATTGATCTAGCGATAACCTACCAAAATCTTGTCTAATCACTTACCTTGGGTTTGAATGCAATGAGTTTCAGAACCATTTCAACTGTGAACACGCCTGTAAAAACCATATTCAGAATGTCCATTGCATCATTAAACAACTTAGACTGTCCGTAGTGCTGTGAATTAAAAACAGGACACTTTTTAAAAGTAAAGAACTAAAGAATGCTAATTAAAAATAAGATGATATAAATCAACAGTTAGCATTAATAAAGACCAGTAGAGGGAAGGCCCATTAGTAGCTCTGTAAAAGATTATTTAGTACGTGAGTGGATCTCAGATACAAAAATAATGATTCCTTTTAAAAAAAAATCGGGTTCATCTCCAACTGGTTCTGGTTCAGATACTGGGTCGAGGGTGGGGAGAGAGAACAAATTGCTCACCCCTTTGTATGTATGGAACATATCATGAAGGATGGTGTTTGACTCATGCATAATCTCCCAAATTCTTCTCTTGGGATAATGCCTCCTACTGAGTTTTTTAATGGTTTGTTATTACAGGTTGAATCTCTCTAGTCAGGCACCCTCAGGACCTGATTGGTGATGAACTAGAGAATTTGCAGAAGCAAGGGTGGCCAATAATGTCTAGCAGCATTAGCAATGCTTCCTCTGCTTACTGGGCTCTTAGAAGATATGTAAGGATAAATTACAGCTAAATAACATAACAGAACACTGGAAGCCAACACTGATAGATGTAAACAAATTTTATGGGACCATGGAAAACATGGCCATGCCCATGATAAGTGGTCATCCCGCTAACTAAAATCATGCTGAATTATGTATGTTGCTGGATGAGAAAATTCCAGATTAAAGATGCTCAACCTGTACTAGAGTTCTTGTGAGCCTGGTGTTTAAATCAGCTATGTTCACATACTTATGGCATGCAGTCTTTAGGTTGAAATGTTCTTGTTGATATGACTAACATAAATATAGATATTTTACAAAAACTTATCATCATCACCATCATCATCAACCCTGTGTTCAGCGCCCATTGGGGTCCGATGCCTCCCTCGCTATCTCCTTCCATCTTTTTTACAAAGACTGTGTTAGACATAATCTAGACCAAGCACATTAACAACTGGAATAATACAATTCATTTTAGATGCCATAGTATAAAAAGGGATCTGTGAGTCAACAATAGTGTATAAGAAAATATTAACCCTATGTGCAGGCTAAAGACACAAAGAGGAACTGACCGCTACACACACGAAGGTGGAATAGAGTAGTTCTTGAACTATGTGCGTTGATCATTTAAAAGAAATCAAGGCACAAATACATTTCAATAACCTTTACCTGAAGCCATGATCCAAAGGACAAAGAAATATGGATCTAGACAGAAAACTGTGCCTTAAAATGATCAATATAGTAAACACTATATAACTGTATAAACAACAGTAATTTCACAGGCCGTATGTGATGACTTTTAAGGATTATTATACAGCTCTGTGTTGCATCTTTTAGACAGCTATTTAAAATGGCCCAAGATTTTATTCAGACTATAATGTATTACTGGATACTGACTGTCATCTTAATGGGGCAGCAGTAAAGGAGATCTCTGATTAAGCAAAATATCAAAAGGGAGCTAAGAAAATAAACAGTGGCAGGTACACTGGATTTTAACAATTCTTTCTTTTGAAAATCTATTGTGATGGGGAAGAAGAAATAAATAAATCAGGGACTATGTCTACACTAGCCCAAAACTTCAAAATGGCCATGCAAATGGCCATTTTGAAGTTTACTAATGAAGCGCTGAAATACCTATTCAGCGCCTCATTAGAATGCTGGCAGCCACGGCACTTCGAAATTGACGTGGCTCGCTGCTGCGCAGCTCATCCAGATGGGGGTCCTTTTCAAAATGACCTCAGGAATTTCAAAATCCCCTTATTCCTACCTGCTGATAGGAATAAGGGGATTTCAAAGTTGCCAGGGTCCTTTCGAAAAGGAGCCCCGTTTGGATGAGCCGTGTGGCAGCGAGCCGCGTCAATTTCAAAGTGCTGCAGCTGCTGGCATTCTAATGAGGCGCTGAATATGTATTTCAGCGCTTCATTACTAAACTTTGAAATGGCCATCTGCATGGCCATTTCGAAGTTTTGGGCTACTGTAGACACAGCCAGGGAGACAGAAGAGAAGAGAGGTAACAGGTGGAAAAAAGATGATGTATATAGATATAATAGTAAGAAAGACAGAAAAAACCAAAGGTGATAAATATAAAATGAAAAGCAGGAAGAATAATATTCTCTATTCTAGCAGTAAGAGGTCATGTGTATAGTTACATAATAGAGGCACAGTCTAAGGAAGGGTTGAATGATGCATCAGAAGCACAGAAGCTGTAGTGACGGGATGAATCCAGGTCCAGGAGGAAAAGGGAGAGAGAAAGTAAAAATGCAGTAAATGTTCCCTCAATTTTTCAATTATGTTCATGGATGAGATGCCCAGATCAGAGTTGACTGTTGACATATGCGGTTATGCACCACTAAATTTGGGGCACCATTTTACCCCCTTTGCATGCCTAGCACAGCCAGAGGATAATGCTGTCTCAACCAGATGCAATCTCCTGGCTTCCACTCCACCCTGCCTCCTGGCCCAATTCCCCAGCTCCTTAGGCCCCACACTCCACCTCTCAGCTCGGCGGCCCAATCCCCCAGACCCTACACCCTCTGCTCTGCCTCCCAGTCCTAGTGGATGAATTCCCCCATTCCTCCATATCCTGCTCTGACCACCATCAGTTCTGCTGGCCCCAGTGTCCTGGCACCCTGCTCCGCCTCTCAGGTTGCAGCTCTGGCAGGAGGCACTGCTCCTTTTTCCCCTGTTCCCTCACCAGCCACCTTGCCCTGCACCTGCCCCCAAACCCTTGAGCACAGCCAGGCTGCCAAGGCTGTTGTCTCTGGCACTGGCTGGCCCTCTTACCTGGACTCTCTGGTCCAGGAGCACCCATGGTCCTCTTGGACCATGGATGTTGCCTAAGCAAAGAGTGCCAGTTTTAACAGGTGCAACATGCATTCCCACGTTGAATGCTTATTTTGCCTGGGAGAGGATACTGGATTTGGCATTTATTTTACATTCAGGATCTCCAGTGATTGTTTAAACTATGCTAACTGAAGTGTTTGTGATCTACAGCAGCCTAACACTGTTACAGTTACTACTATGTCTGCCTTATTAATAATAAATTAAGTCTAAAAACAACTTGGGGAAGTAAGAGTGCATTAGTCTCCCCATCTTGCAGAAGGAAGAACAGTGGTACAACAGTGGTACAACAGTGCTCTCCAAGTTGTGTCAACAAAACTCCGGTTTAGTCGACACACAACTCTCTAGTGTAGACATAGCCCAGGAGTCTTATTTGGGAAGCCAGTTAGCCCAGTGCTTCTGCAGAGGCCAGTGGGAGTCAGTTTGAGAGAAGAGGGAGAGGGAAGGAAAACTAGAATGTGATTTATGTTGTTTCTCTCATGTGGAGAACAGTGGAACAAGATCAGCTTTGGTAAAACAGAAACTAGACCTCCACACCCCAGACCTGTGCTTTAACCACTTACCATGCTTCTTCTTTCTTACTTACTATTTTTTAACCAGTTCTTTGTGACCTTTCTCTCCTTCAGTTAGAAGGGAGGAATTTGAATAATGGAATGCTGGCAGACAAGTATAAAACAACACAAAATAAATGTCCTGCATGCTTTCAGGGCAGTGCTACATTCTTAACCGTACCCTGACACACCTCTGTGTCCAAGTTGCTATGGTGTTAGGGAGAGTTATTTAAGAGGGTTTTATTTGTTTGTTAGCAAGATGTCAGTATTTATCTGAACTCTATCCTTCCCAGAAAATGATGATAATAAGGCCTAATTTTCAAAAATGCAAATGTGCAAGTGTATGCACAAACATGCAAATGCTATTCTGCAGCTAATTTATACCTATCACTGTGTAGGAGTAGTGTGTGCCTTGGGAGAGAGCAGCAAGACTTCTTTCTCTTTCTACATCCCTGTCTTAGAAAGGTGTGTGCGAAGGGCACGGGGGCAGAGATCTCTATCTTACAGGGCTATGTCTACACTACAGCAATCTGTCAACAGAAGTCACTGTCAGAAGAGATCTTTATTCTGCTGATATATCATATGCACACACAAAAGTGTATCAAAAAAGTGATCCACTCTGTCAACAAAGAACAGCCAGACTGCCCAGCTGGTCTCTCGACAGAATGGCCAACTGGAAACTCCTCAAACAGGGCTGCCCAGTGAACCAGAGGCCCTGGTTGTCGATAGAGTGCCTCCAGGAGCATCTACGTGGTTTTTTAAAGGCATTATTCCTCATCATGGAGAGGCAGAACACCATTGTTTGAAGTGCCAAGTTTTGTTGACAGACTGTCGAAAAAATGCATTTTGTGTGTAGATGCTCTCCAAGTTGTGTCAACAAAACTCGGTTTTGTCGACACACAACTCTCTAGAGTAGACATAGCCCAGGAGTCTTATTTGGGAAGCCAGTTAGCCCAGTGCTTCTGCAGAGGCCAGTGGGAGTCAGTTTGAGAGAAGAGGGAGAGGGAAGGAAAACTAGAATGTGATTTATTTTGTTTCTCTCATGTACATCACTCTCTTTTACGAGAAGGACAGGATCATCAGCAAGGTAGAAGGAAAAAATGTATACCATTTAAAAACAAACAGAATTAAAACACATTAAAGCAGGGCACACCACAGAAAGCGTGCTTTATCATAACACGGAATTATTAAAAATATGTCACTTCATAAAAACTAACATGTCTTTTTTAAGGCTTATTAAGCACCATGTCTGCCATATTCTCTCTTGAGACTCATATCATCAAAAGTCTCAGACAGTAAACTGGCAGCTTGTTTTGTTCCTACCTGCATGGCCAAGCAAAGCGTGTTCAGCATGATGAGAACAAACATGATGTACTCAAAGCCAGTGGAGTTCACCACGTACCAGAACTTGTACTGGTAAGGATTTTTTGGAATGTATCTACGCAGAGGTCGTGCCTTCAAGGCATATTCTACACACTGACGCTGTAAAACAGAAATACCAAGAGTTTCAATTTAGGCTTCAAAATGAGAAGTTATGAAAATCTTGCACTTCATGTAAGATTACTTCTATTATAAATCCATGCACTGTGCTTAGCAAAGGAATATGATGTACTGTGAGTGTAAAGAGTTATAAAATACATAAAGGCCTAAGAACTAGGCAGTACATATTTTTATTACAAAGTGTTTAATATTAAGCACATTAATCTCGCAGTTTACCAGCCCTACTGCTTCTTTAAATTTGGGCTTAATAATATACACCATTTAGCTCAGTTGTATGGGCAAAAAAAACATAAAATAATCCTAAGGAAAATCCTAAAATATTCAGCATTTATGTAGTGATTTTCATATTCAGAGTGGTAAACAAACATTAATTGATCCTAATTAAATGTTCCTATTCAATCTTTACTAATACTAATAAACACTACACTGAGTTTTCCACTGCTTAGGCAGGTGCACCTGTGTCAAACCCACAGCGTGATTAGGAAAAGTGCCATTCTGAAACCTGGGTAAAGCTGTACTAGTGAATTTACACTGCATCCACACAAGGGGTTCTGCACCAGTGCATCTACACTGGGTAGGGTGACCAACTTTCTAATTTGTGAAAACCGGACATTGAGTACAGGACCCTCCCTTGTCCCATTTTCCGCCTCTTTCTCCCAAGACCCCGCCCTGCCACTCTGCCTCTTCTCTCCCCTCTTCTCCTCTCATCACTCTCTCCAACTTCCTACCCTCACTAGCTGATGAGGGCTCTAGGGCTGTAGGGGTAGCTGGGACAGGATTGGGGAAGAAAAGCCACACTATGACATGGGGGTCAGCACCCAAGGGCTGGGACACAAAGGAAACTAAGAACGGAGCTTGGGCAGTGAGCCCTATCAGTAGCCCTGCTCCCCAAATGCTGGGCACATCAGGCTCCCTTTCCCAGGGCAGTGGCACCTCGGTCTGCTGAAGCCGTGCATGTTCTTCTCCAGCTTCAGATGATCTTCCCAGTTCCTACCCTTCCTGCAATGGAACCAAAGCCAACTGCAGACAGACACCTTTTGCATCTGGTCAGTAGTACTCACTGGGCACTGCCTGGTCCCCTTTTGGGCTTTCTGGTCAAAATCTGGACACCTGGAGACCCTAACACTGGTGTTTGAAATCTTAGTGCAGACCAGACCTTAAAAATGAGAAGATTTTTATTTTAAAGGCTAACAAATTTATTTATTAGGTAATGAACTTTCATGGGTAAGACCCACTTCCTCAGATTTGGCCAACCTGATGAAGTGGCTCTTACCTATGAAAGTTCATTACCACATAAATAAAACTATTAGTCTTTAAGGTTCTACAAGGCTGCTTGTGGGTTTTTTTTTTGTGAAGCTACAGACTAACATGCTTACCCCTCTCAGATTTTTACAGTTTCAAAATAAAGATGTTACAATGGAAATTTAGTACTTCAAAGAACATTGTTTTTATACCAAAACTGATGAAGCAGTCTCCAGCCAAACTGTTAAGCCAAAGAAAGAGGAGATTTTGTTTTTCTGACTGCAAATCATTATTTCCCTACTGACCATTAAATAAAAGTAGAGCAATCCTTTTGGTGTAGGATGGCTATTTCAGATTATTATAGCTATATGTTGCATTTCATATTCAGGTTCCATGTTTCAAGGTCTATCTCTCTCCATAAGCAAATCTGAAACTGTTCTCTATTCCCTGCTATGCTACTAGAAAATTACCATATACCAAAGAAAGGACCAGAATGCTTGGATTTCCCCCCAAAAGTATCATCTGATGACCTTTACTTCAGCTATTAGAACTATTTTTTATAAAAAATTATAGACTAGTGTAACTAAGGCAGGTGTCTAGCACCCTCTTCTGAAACCACCACAGGATGGATGTTGGTTTCTGTATGATTTGAACACAAAAGGAACAATTTTATACATGAAAAAAGTATTATTTAACCTGATTTTTGTCCAGCTCACAGTTCTTATACTCTTGTTCTCCCTGTTCTTGGAATGTAACAATGACGAAACCAACAAATATATTCATCATAAAGAAGGCAATGATGATGATGTAGATGATGAAGAAGATGGAAATCTCCACTCTGTAGTTGTATACAGGGCCTACATTCTCTCCATTTGAGTCTATGGCTTTGTAGAGCAGCCTAAAAAAACAGGAAAGAACTGTAAGTTTTAAGTCTTGTTAAAATGACAATGCTGATAAGTTATGTGGCACATTATACACTAACAGATTTTTTGGAGCATAAGCTTTCCTGGGTAAAGACCCACATCATCAGATGCATGTAGTGGAGAATCAAGAGGATTGCCAGGTGTCTGATTAATCAGATTTCTCTAGAATCTCCACTACATGCATCTGGCGAAGCGGATCTTTGCCCACAAAGCTTACTCTAAAAAATGTGTTAGTCTATAAGGTGCCACAGGACTTCTTGCTGTTTTTGCAGATACAGACTAACATGGCTGTCCATCTGATGCCTGATAAATTATATTTTCATTTACAATAAATGGATAGTAACGACAAATCTATTCTACTTTTTTTTGACGCTTGCTAGCAAAAATTTCAGCCAAAGACCAAAATTTTAAATGCTAGCAATGATTTAATTATTTAAAAAGGAAGGACAAAAGAACTCAGAAGATTAGTTGCGGTGTAGCTAACAAGACCGTTTCACTGTTAAATATTATAGGAGACCTCTAGTTTTAACAGGAAAAACAACAAAATCCTCAAAACAAATATTCTATTCAGGAGTCACTTGGTGTTCTTAAGAACAAATTTTTTATCAATCTCACACCATAATCCTATCTACACCCCCAACTTTAAAAGACAGTTGGTTTTGCCTGCAAAAAGCAGCTTGATGACTTAGTGGGGGTTGATCCTGCTTGAAGCAGGGGGCTGAACTAGATGACCTCCTGAGGTCCCTTCCAGCCCTGTGATTCTGTGATTCAATATTGACCAAACTCTGTCTGATTTAAAGTGCCTTACAAATGTGTGCACAGCCACTTTGAGGCACTGAGTTATACTTTCCAGATGGAGGTCACAAATTCAAAGACCAACATGGAAAGCCTGCCCTTGAATATATTGCCACTGGTCCACAAAAGATAAGAAAAAAGTGAACACCTAATGGAATTGCCTCGATTCACAATCAAAGGAATACCCCAAAGATACCGCAAAATTAAGACACTTCATTAGTTCTGCTTCCTTCACTTCTAAATAGCAAATATGGACTATTCAGAAGGAGTTAGTTTAAGAAATACAGAAGTGTAATCAGAATTGCAATGTAAAGACTACACCAGTTAGAATGTTATAGGCCTGTATTCCCTCTTTATTGGCAACGATGAGCTTCATATCCTTGGATAGGATCTTGGATTTTGAGGGCCACAGTTCTCTTTGATATCAGTGGAAGTAAAGGAATCACAGTATATGCTAGGATCTGGCCCATCATCTCAAGACTCTAAGAAGCCTAAGTGATTATTTCACATTTGGGCAACGTCCATGAAGTTTTACTCAACTATTTTGAAAAATGCCACATCTGTTAATGATTTTATGGAAATGCTGAATGTTGACTTACGCAGGCCAGCCTTCAAAGGTAGACACAGTAAAAAGGGCCATCATAGCAGAGAGAACATTGTCAAAGTTGAAATCACTGTTTTGCCAAACCCTTTCTTTGACCATTGGATTATCAACATCTCCATCTTTATAAACAATGAATATTCCCCTGTGGAAGAAGAAAAGAATCAAGAACTGATTGTACAACACTTGTGAAGCTTTCAGATAGTCACAGAATGATGCCATCCCTTCCCTGAGATGTATGCTCTTTTCAGTTACTTAACTGGTGCTGCTCTGCTCATGATTTCATGTGCTCTGTGATGTGCATCTGTTGCCTGTGAGTCTCTGGGTTTAAGCTGTTGGATTTGACTCATAAAAACCTAAATGGCTTGGGATTGCCCTTTGTGTGTAGTATGTGCTGGGGGTTCATTATATTTATAATTTTCTCAAGGTGTTTGGAGGTATGAAAGTCTTATACATGAAGAAATTATTTTCATAATTCAAACTATTCTATATTTGATTCACAAGATGAAAGGGTTCTCACCGGCATTCCTCAGGATTCTGTTTTGCTTCATCAGTGCACCGATAAAATTTTCCCTATGTATAAAACAAAAGATGTAGATGGAAAGTAGGGCATTAAAAACTAACGCAGCTTTGAACCTGATCTTGCGATTGGCTCCACACAGGCACAACCAGGAACATAAGAACATGAGAACAGCCATAATGAGTCAGACCAAAGGTCCATCCAGCCCAGTATCCTGTCTGCCAACAGTGGCCATTACCAGGTACCCCAGAGTTACCCAGTTACCACACAGACCCCTACTGAACTGAATTGGCGGGCCTGGTTGCAGGATCAGGCCTGAATATGTTTTGAACAAATTCATTTATTTACCTTAAAAAGCTGTACACCAATACAGGCGAACATGAACTGTAGCAAAGTTGTGACAATCATGATATTACCAATAGTTCTAATAGCAACAAAGACACACTGAACAACATGCTGTGAAGAAAAGGGAAAAAGAGAAGGATTTTAGTACAACTTAATTTTGTTACTTGGCTTTAATACAGAAAAATGTAAACTGCATTAGCAACACACATTTTTCTATATTTATGAGAAAAAATTGTACGTTCTTATATGCTTATCTATTTACTTTATTTATTAATTAGTTACCAAATACTCATTTTTTGCTCATAGAATTAAATTCATGCTGCTACCAGAAAGGAAGATAATTTTCTAAACGTACCAGTAGTCTGTTCGAAGTAGGCCACTTCAGATCGTAAAGTGACAGGCAGTACATACACAAGGTGGAATTACAATGAATAAATTGCAACAATATTTGGCTTGTTGAAAGCACTGTGCACCACAATCTGCCTTCAGATGTGGGTGTTGCTCCATATTTAAACTTCTGTAACTTAGAGCAGGATTTGAACTAGCACATATAAGAATCTAAAATTGATTCAGGGCCCAGTCCTGTGTCCTTATCCAAGAACATTTCCCTTGGCTTCAGTGGGGATTTTGCCTGCACCAGAACTGAAGCATATCAGGGCAACAGAAATATAACTTGAAAAAAATGCAAATAAAAACCTTAAGTCCTTTTGCTCTGTTTATTGCTCTTAGGGGCCTCAAGACTCTTAAAACTCTCAGAATCTTCACAACTGAGATAGCACTTGATCTAGTGGGGGAAAAGAAAAGCAAGTATTATTGCCCAAGTTTATTATTTTTTAAAATTTACTAAGAATGTCTATGTTCATGCAGTTACCTTCTATAAGTTTTATTTATTCCTTGAGGTAATTAAATATTTTATAAATTAGCATTTTGAAGTCCTTCTCAGCTTTCTTACTGATAGCTAAAAACACTGATTTAATGTCTCATAAATATTATGTGAGCGTCTTGGTTTCAGAAGCAACTTAGGAATTAGTAAGACATGGGCTGGTCATACACTGTAGCTCAGACACCTTTCATAAATGGAGAAAGGTAATGGACAAAGCATCCTTCAGGACTTTGCTCCGACCAAGGCAGCCAAAAGACATGAGGGGCCCCTGGATGCCACAATCCCAGAATGGCTGGGGCCTTGGGCAGAAGGAACAGGGCTAGGGACAGCCATGCCTCAGAGCTGTCTGGAGTGCACCCTGCTGGACTCCTTGTCCCCCAGTCAGCCCTGACAGCCACTCATAGTGCGCTGCGTAGCGTTCCAGTAGCTATGTAAAGGGCCCAGGACTCTGGCTGTTGCTGCTCCTGATGTAGTGAAGCTGGGGAGCCCTGAACCCTTTGGAATATACGGGCTTCAGGGAAACTGCCCTCTTCCCCTCTCCTCATAAGCAGGCCTGGGCCCCCAAACCAGGAGCTCTACCCTGTGAGATGCTGAGAGCCCCTAGATGATGCTACTAGAGAAGATGGTGCTTTTGATCTCCAGTCAAGCAGAGCTGAAAATGTTCAGTACCATAAGAGATGCTCAGAAACTCGTATGACTGGGCCCTTCATTCGTCACAGGAGTAATTTTGTTCATTTTGCTCAGTGCTGAGCAGCATGAGTTGGAGTTTCAGATGGGGTTGTATCACCTACCCTGCTAAATGACATAATTTATGAGATACTAGAGCAGGGGTCAGCAACCCCCGGCACAGGTGCCAAGAGTGGCATACAAGCTGATTGTTATCGGTATGCAAGATAGGAGCTCAACCTCACCCCTCTTCCCCCATGCAGCTGGCAGCTTGCTCAAAGCCATGCCACCTGTGGGATAACAAAAGACCAGCTAATGCTGCTAACCACCACCTATCTAAAGCTACTCATTATAGCACCTATGCAAAGCTCTGCATCGTAATTTACTTGTTAATGAAGCTGTTGTAAGTAGGCTTAATAGTGACTTTAAAAAATATCACCATCACTCAGACCGTACACAGAGATCAAAAGGTTAAATTTTGGCACTGTGTCTCAGAAAGGTTGCTGACCCCTGTCCCAGAGCAACCAGTGATCAGCAGAGTAGTAGAAAAATATTGGGGAACAGGTTAGTCAGACCCTCCTTGTGTTCCTTTCTAAGCCAATGGACACTTTACTGTTGATTTCAAGTGCAGCAGAATTGAGCCCTCAACAAAGTTGTGAGAATTGGAGCCTACTTTTCAGTGGCTGAGTCTTCCCTGATCACAAGGGAAAGCAAAACCCCCTTCTACACCAATTAGAGTACGGCTTTTTTGTCTATTTTGTCATGAACATCACAGTATTCTCAGTAATCGTGGATTTGAATAAAGTCTCTGATCCCCACAGAAGTCAGCAGTGGCTTCTGTCTCTGCCACATGGTCACTGTGCCACTCAGGTTTGCTATGTGTGGTCCACCATAGACAGTGCTGTGGTCACATAGGTGTGGCAGCAATGCCAGGAACAGGAAGCAGGTCCAAGCCCCACAAGACAGAAGCTGTTGCTGCAGAGAGGAACTGAGGCAGGGTCACTCTCCAATGGCAACCCACCGTATGGGACAAGCCCTATTTTTCATGCACCAGGAGAATCATTAACACGCATAAGCTGCAACACATTCAAAAGCAGCCCTGTGAAACACTGTGTCCCAAAGTTATCCCTCCAAGGCATAGTGCTCTCAGCTTCCCCTGCTCTGGGATGAGGGTGAGTAAGTAGTAATTCAGTGCTGACCACAACTAAAATTATATTATTTTCTGTGCCACATTGTATTGCTCTGGGGCTGCAAGGGGAGTCATAGAATGCAATCCTGCACACCTGGACCCAAGGCACAAATAAGTGTGCCAGTATCTAATCCTTTGCAAAAGGTCCAATTTCACTTTAAACCCCCCAAGCTAAAAAGAAAGGCCACTTTACTGTGTAACTGTGATACTTACTGAATCCCAAATGAGACCAGAGAAACACCCACAACTAGCAAGTCCAGCAAATTGAAGTAATTCCTGCAGAAAGACCCTTTGTGAAGGAACGCTCCAAAAGCTGTCATCTAAAAACAGAATTGTTACACATTTACTCTCTGTTTTTCTTCATTTAAGCTGAAATTTAGGCTGTTTACAAGACACCTGGTGAGGATGCAAATGTATAATCAAATATGTTATGTGCCACAACAATTAATATACAAGAACAGTCTAAATACATATGCCCCCAACTTGAATAAATTGCACTTAAGCAACAGAACCAGATGCGTTAACTATTCCTGAAAGCAGCAAATGTGACATTTCTGCGTGGGCACAAAAGCTAAACTGATTAGGCCTTTACCACAGCAGTAAATGGCAAGGTCCAGATTCTGCCCACCTGCCACTCTATATTCTGGGAGTGCCTAGTGGAGTTACAAAAGATTTGTGGGGGGGGGAACCTGATGCAGAAGCAATGTAGTCCTGTCATATGCAACCACAGGCTATTTATTCCTTCTCACAGCCCCCACTGAAGAGAGTGTGTCTTCTCAGAAAGGGACATACAAGAGGATAGGTGAGGGAGTGGCTGCAGTGCTGAGTGGGACAGCCCTTCTTGTCTGTGAAAGCAGCCCACAGGTGACTGTTGAGAGGTTGTAGCTAGAGCAGCCCCTGATCTATATTATAATACAGAGACTGGCCTGGCCTGGGGTGCAGGCAGAATTTGGGGAGCACAGAGGTTTCTTCAGGTGATACAAAACAACCAAGTCTCTTAAAAATGTCTCCTAATTAGGGGTTATTTGTTGGTTCAAAAATGTATCAATGGAAACTATTAAACCAATTATAAACATAAACAGGCATTTCAAATGGAATTTTCTTTTCATGTATCTGATAATTGCACCAGAAATACAAAACCTAATCGGAACAAAAAATAAAGGTATGGTCAAAACCCCAGTAGTCAAATCGAGCCAATTCGTCAGCTATGTGAATAAGACTTTAATCTACTAAAGCTCTAAATATCTCTTGGGAATTGCTGAGAACCCTCAACTACTATTGATTTTAATTGAAAGTGAGGGCACTCATAATAGTGGGCCCATAGTTCCCATTCATTAGCTACAAAGAAAAAGCTGCCAATATGTAAGAGGCTGGTCTGGCCTGTTAGGGCCCATTCGTACAGCTCACAGCAGAAAGCCTTCGATCCATGTGGACAGACTTGGGTTCTGGTTTAGAAGTATAAATGTTTCAGATTAGACTGGACCATGAGCTCTGAAGCCTAGCAGCAGGGATCGCCTCGACTGCCAGTCCAAGTGCTGACTGCACAGCTATTTTTGGTGCTGTAGCATGAGTCCTGCCTCTCAACTCTGGCTTGAAGGCTCACTGCCACAAGCTGTCTGTCACTGGCTGTATAGACTGACCCTTAAAGACCAAGAGCAGTGAATAGCTGGCTGTGTTCGGAGGCATGGTGCTGGGAACCAGCAGATCCCACTGAACAGCAGCCAATGGCAGGGCCTGATTCCCAGCTGGGAGTTACAGATAAGGGAGTAAGGGACCAGGAAACAGATGAGCACGTGTCCTCCTGTAGGTGCAGCAAAAGGCTGCAGGAAGGTCCCACAAACCCAGGTCCTAAGCTGAGGAGGTCCAGTCCCTTCAGTTAGCAGAGGCTAGCAGACCCCATAGTCTCCACCTATTGATTTAGCTATTGTCCTACATTTCTGTTTTGTTTTCTGATGGATACTAAACAGAACGCTGAGAAAAGGGCTATAAACAGAACTGGGCATGGCTGACTGTTCATCCTAGGCTGGTGATCAGTTCCATCAGCGAACAACTTGAACAAAGGGTTCCACAAGTTGTGTGTGTCTCATTCTGACTCCTTTGCACTGCTTCAGCAGAGCAAACAGTGGGGGAAGCTGTTTAAAGAAATAGCTGGGATTGCCATTGTGCGAGGGAATCCTTGGGTGACATAAGCTTGTATATCTGCATCTGTGTGCAGTCTTGTTCCCCGCGTAGAGACACATTAGAGTGGTTGCAGCAGAGCCATTGAAATAGACTGTAAGTATTGTTCCAGCTGATGAAAGTTAGACTAGCCCAACAACTGCTCATTTAAATCAGAGTTCATCTCCTTCTTATGTAAAACAAGACTACGTATCCTCCCCAAACTTACTGCCCTTACTCTTTGAGATCAGAATTAATTTTCTGAAAATTTACTTCCAGTGATACTGGCATGAAGATAGAGGATTTTGTAAACATTAGTGATTCCACACTAAATTATCCTGACTTTTAAAAAAGTTTTTCATTCTGCTCCTCTTATGGTGTCGTTACAGGGCAGAGTTAAGGTTGCCTGTGTGTCTTGCCTGTGTATTTCTTTTATCTTAATGTGGACTTATGTTTTAATCTTGACTTTGAATACTTTTGTGTTAATGTTTGTTTTGGTGATGATTATAACATTATTGTAATCTATTTTACCCTTAAATTGCATTAACTCCAGTTTCCCATTTTTTGTCTGGATTTTAAATGAGATGTGCATTATTGAACCGTAATGTTTACTACATATTTAACCCTGAATTAACTCTGTCACTGGGTTCTCAGCAACATGACTTGGCAGTGCAGACAGCATAGTGCAAAACTCAGCATGGACAGTATGGAGACGTCTAATTACAAGCAAGCATAGCCAAAGTTTGAGACACGTTAGTAAAGCAAGGCACTGCAAAGGTGCCTCTCACAAACTGACTGTGTATTACCATTTCTAAGGTTAAATTCATTTTCCTTTACAAATTTTCCTGGATTATACTGCAAGACACATCCCACTGGAGAATGCAGTCAGAAGTCATTTTTGCCTGAGCAAGTCCTCTGTGGGTACCCATGAGTCATGGAGGGCACACTAATGAGAGACCCTTTCCTGACACTAAACAGCGCTGCCTAAGCTGCACATAGATCTGCATAGTTGCTGAGCAAACCGAATTATCTTTATTTTAGCTTGTCAGATGGGGGTAGGTAAGCTACATATTTGGCAGTTGCTTAATATGAACGAGCTTCTTGCAGGATCAAGTACGGAACTTGATAGAACTGAACAGTAATTTCAAGGTGACCAGGAACCAAAAGGTGGTTTCCCAGTCAGAGAATGTAACTTGCTGTCAGGGAATACAGAAGAAAAGCCTCCATTTAGGTCCCAGTAATCCACAAAAAATCCTGTAGAGCAAGTAGACACTTCCTAGATGTATTCAGTCCAGATATGAGTCAAATTCATCCTTGGGGTAACATCACTAAGTAAGGAATAACCTAAACAGAGCTCCATAGGCAAAAAGACCTCACTAATCTACTTAAGTTTCTTGGATTTAGAAGAGGCCAGTTTTACTAGTGCCAGAAACAGATTCTTCAGAGGATCCTGAAACTCAGTGGAGTCACTGTTGATATGACAAAATGAAAAAGGAGAGGGTGGAGAGGGGGAGAACATAGACATAGAAGTCAGAAGAAACCTACTGGTCTGTACAAGTACAAATGTCTCCTACAGTATCTATTCTAGAATTTGGTTGAGTCTTCTTTCAGAATCCCAAGCACTATTTTTCTTGAATGATTCTTCCACAATCTAATAGCTCTCAATGTCGGGAAGATATTTATGATCATCAGGATGAATTTTTCTTTTCTTAATGTATCCCTTCACATCTAATTACGTCCTCTTGCATCACACTAATTTTTCACTCTTCTTGGCTCAATGCAGCCAGAAAGTGTTGATCTAGCCTGCTGCTTGAAGGATACAGACATTGTACTGACTCCTATCGACCTCAGAAAGAATGGTTATCACTTTTAGTGAGGTCAGTGGGTTTCCTGAGTTCAGAGGTTTTGCAATTAGCTTTTGATCCAGCTTTACTCTTTTGTCAAGTGTATAATTCTCTTGGCTTATCTCTCAGCATTGCTTTGAAAATTGGCAAGGACCATAGGGGGGTTTCACCTTCCTTGGCAGTATGGAGCTTGGGATCATCTGAGCACATCTCACTTGATTCATTCCCTTCCACTGCAGTGCATTGATGATCCCTTAGACTCTCCTGTTCTCCATCTGGGGCTCACAGCAGTTTCACTCTCTGGCAACTGAAATGCTGGGCTTAATATAGGGGTATATGGGTTAAATTTAATAACCTGGGTGAAATTTATAGGTGGTCAGGCTAGAAGATCTAATGGTCCCTTCTGGCCTTAAACGCTATGGAACTATGAAACAATAAATAACAAGAATACTTAGCACTTTTTTTAGCATTCTGCATCGTCAGAGCTATTTACAATTACTGTATTAACTAATTTACTAATTTTTAGTAGGTTGGTCACTACTGAATATAAGAACTGATGGGATATAAGCAGGAGTAGGTGAACGTTCACAAACACAAAATAATTTACACTATAAAATACAGCTTATCTTGTAAACAGCCTAAATATTGCTTCATCTGGTATTAATCAAAATGCACTGTGAAAAGAACAAACCAATATGAGCGAAGTTAGTATAAGAGTTTTTGCTATGTTTAATCCTCAGCTGGAAATGCAAAGTTTATGTACAGATTCTTGCTGTACCAGAAATTCACTGGTATATGTCAGGGCTACTCAACAAGTGATTTGTGGCTATTGTTCACTGCATGAAGCTTTCAAGAGCTTGTGAGTGCTATAAAATGAATATAGCTCCAAAGAAGTGTTTTATACATTTCTAATTACTCTTCATGACTCATGCTCCATTTGTTGCCTAGAGAGCACAAGGTGGACGTACACCTTGGTTTTACTGTTGCTTTGCTGGGAAAATTTTCATAGAACTAAAAGCTCAGTAGCTAATAATCAGTACACAAACTGTACATTCAAATACCAATTCTGAACTCATGCATGGGTAATACATTTAAGCAAGCATCTATATGCCTTTCTGAGTATTTAAATGTATGCCCAAGATAAGATAAAACACAAAGCATCTTCGACTACAAATAAATGCAAGATATCTTGCAAGTCCTGTTGCAAGAAAATAGTTATCTACTATTTTAGCTCTATTATTCAGCAAGAGAAATGCAAAAATCCATGCCCCCTCTTTAAAAGATTCATGGTATTTTGGAAAAGCCAGAACCAGGAGGAGGAAAGCTCATGCGCAGTGAATTATTTTTCCCTTTTATAACAAACTCCAAGTGTAAAAAAGGGTAAAAAATGAATTATTGTACTGATGTGATGATAAGAAGTAGCTTCTACATGCACCCAAAGGTCAAAGATAAGCAATCAAAACTATAAGATATTGTTTAATAAAAAATGCTTTGGTTTAAAAACAATTTAGCTTTGATCGTTTAGGGAAAAGGTGGAGTACATTTCAACTGCCTTTTCTTGGCAGGCGACACACAAGGAACATCCTTTTAACCAAACTTCTTTAGAAACCTGTTACCTTCAAAATGATCTCAAATGTAAACATACTAGTGAAGACATAATCTGCATACCCTAGGATCTGGAAGGTAAACAAAAAGTTACAAACATTATTGCTAACGCTGCTTTTGGGCTAACAAGGATCAATTAACAATTCATTACCTTTAACAGGATTTCAACAGTAAAGATGGCTGTGAAAGCATAGTCAAAGTAACCAAGTATCTGCAAGGTATAATATTTGCCACAGTAAGAAATCCATCTATAAATAAATATTTACAATTTAGATTACATGCACTAAAGCACCTTCTTCAATCCAAGAATTTAGTTGGGAAATGTAGGCAAAATACTTTAAATTGTTAGCTGCTGTGTAATTATTTTTGATTAATTTAAAATTCATTAGAAGCTACTAAGTTCAGAGTAAGATTTCTTCTAGTAATAGGACCAAATATGTAACATTTTTTTTCAGTTCAGGCCTTTCTCCTATCAGCTTTCAGATGTTCTTTCTTCTGCTTCTAATATACTTCACAGGCTGTCACTCAAACAAAAGCTTATAAATAATGTACTTTTTCCCACATAGCATTGCACTGAAAAATTAGACTATCTATACTTCATTAGATTTACTAGATCAGGCTAAGTATTGTTATGTGTATTTGCTGGTGTGCTGAGTTGTCGGTGCTTTGCTGCCTGATCACATAGCAAAATTAATAAATAAGCAAATCACCTAAAATCTACCATTGCATTTAGTTTTTCTCCTGTAATTTGGAGTATATACCTCTGAGTAATTTATGGACAATTAAATTATAATAGTAGGTTCATAGGTGATGTGCAGAACTTTCAGAAGGACCTAGTGTGAAATCCTCGCTCCCCTGAAGCCAAGGGGAGATTTGCTCTTGAGTTGAGAACAGTGAGGATTTTTCACTCCTGTAAGGAAGTAGTGCACTTATTTCAGCACCTCCCCAGGACAACTAACATGAATTCCAACATCAGTTTTCTTTTCAAGGGAACTACCCAACTACTCACTTGTTCTTCTGGTCAGACACATGGTACCAGTAATCAGCAGTTATGAAATGGCAGGGAAAATTCAATAATGGACAAGAAGAAAAAGGGTGCCCATATTAGATTAGACACAGGGAGACCTACTTTTCATTTTCAGCCAAAGCTCACATACTGTCAGCACTAGTTCCATGCCACTACCAGCACATCCCTTGTGGCCCAGGGTGTGTGCGTGTACAGAGCTGTCCTGTCCAGAGGTGTAAGCTGTGAAATATGAACTCATTTTGCGGCACTAACTAGATATAAATAATGCCAACTCCCCTGATCTAATCACAAGCCTCCTAATAATTGTTTTGTTTTTAATTTATCCTAGAAAGCCCCTGCCACAGCTTTAGAATTAAGCTGGATCTGGGAACTTCACTACATGATGCCTGAAGCACCACTACCAACTGTGATCACACTGCTTTATTGGATTACTCTTGTTTGCTGGTGCATGGCCTTCCTCTTCTTTTTTCCTTTTTTTTTAAAGGAAGAATTTAAGTCTTGTGGTTTGTTGAGAAAAGCTAAAAATTGTGCCTCGAGTTCAGCAAAAGACCTCAAATACCAGATGCTAAATAAAAAGGTCCCCAAGTGCGTTTTTATCTGTGATTTCAAGAAGCCATTTTCCTGCTGAGGGTGGGAAGACTGATTCATGAGTGTTGAAGGGTTGCGGTTGACAATACAGTACATGCAAGTTAATCATGTTTTCCTCTGTTTCCAGGAGTCCAGGCAGAGAGCAGGATTCTACGAAAGAGATGAAACTGAGTCCTCACCCCAACAACCGCATATCCTCCCCCTTGCTAATAACCCCACTCTCTCAGTGGAATTCTGCCTCCTCACCCCAGCTTACATGCATTTGTAACCCACACACCTGTCATGTAGTGGCATCTAGACCACTTACAGAGTGAAAGGATGAGTCTCCTCACCAGCCTTAACTACCAAGCAGCTGGCTTTTAGCTCAAAGTGTAGAGGCTCCTGCATTAAGCGCCTGAGTCCCAGGTTTAAATCCACCTGTTGGTGGATACACATCCTCATGCTGAGATCACCTACCCTTGCTGGGGGTAACCAGACGTGAAACCCACCAGCCACCCCCACCCTCTGACAACAGGCTGCAGAAGCATGTCAGCTTGGCCAGCTCCCTGGCCAGCACGGTATTCACTGTAGCAGAGATAGCCAGGGTGGTTTCTCGAACCAAGTGCTGCCCTCTGCAGCCAGGACTATGTGGGCTCTGGCAGCTGCTAGGAGCCCTGTGCATTTCCTGCCCACTCCTTTCCCAGGACAGCAGACAGCCATGTGGACCTGATTTAATAAACTTCTTTCAAACTATCTGATGGCCTGGACTGGGAAAATGCTCAGCCTGCAGCAGGCTCATGGACTGGAAGTCTAAAACCCCTGACTTAGAGGCAGGAGTACAGGCATAATGCACTATACATCACTGCACCAAAGGCAAGGAGAATCCCTGCTCCATCTCTTTTTCTCTCATGTATTCTGCCTGTGTGTGTCCCCTGCAGAGGAATAACCCTTCATAGCCTCTTTGTTCAGGAGCTACCCGTGCTCAGTGTACATGTAGCTGAAAAAGACTGTATTCAGTCCTTCCAACTGTTTCCAGGGTAAGGCTCCAACTGTGGGTGGCACTCAAGGACTTGCTACTTGATGTCTTTTCCTTATCGGTTAGTTTGCCTTATTTATAAGAATATGTTTAACCAGCCTGTTTAGCTAGGAGAAGCACATATCTCCCCTGAGTATTTTATGAAGGAATACAAGTGTGTGTGCTCTGATCCCTTTTTACCTCTAAACAAAGTTAAGATTTTTTTAAACATTTGTTTCTTTGTGATATCAAGTGCCAAGCTCTGTGGGCTTCACAGCAAACCCACACCCCTCTTCTGGTTTGAGAGCCCAGACTCTCACCTGAGCCAGAATGTATAAAATGCTATTGATAGCCCCAAAGTGCGAACCTTATAAGCCCTGGTTTTCTGACTTGGGCTCTGAAACCCACTGCTGAAAGTCTTAATTTGCTGTGTAGATGCACCTGAAGAGTCCTGGAAGAGGTCAGGGCTTCTTTCCAATCCCTCCCTTCTCCATCTTCCTTCTGCAGGGTCCAAAGAGGTTTTTGTAACCACAAAGCAGCCTCTGTACATCAAACCACAAGCATGTGAAAGAGGAGACATGGTGATATAAGCTCGATCACAGCTCCTCAAAATTACCTATATGATATTCCCTAGAGGGCTGCTTCTTTATAATTTTTCTTCATAACAACAATTTCGTAACTATATAAATTGTATAAAGTTGATAGGAAGATGGAGGCTTCTTCTTTATGTCACTACTAATACTGGATGTGCAGCTGTGGTGAAATATTAGGATATATGATATTGGGATGATGTAGGCATTCCAGGTATCTAACTAAGTTTGCAGAAGGTCACCCTCACCACGGTATACGAATGCCAGGCAAAGCTCCTTTTGAACTCAAGAGTACAGTGTATTCAGGATGGACACAGTACTTGTTTCAGTTACAGGGAACATAAGAACATAAGAACGGCCATACTGGGTCAGACCAAAGGTCCATCTAGCCCAGTATCCTGTCTGCCGACAGTAGCCAATGCCAGGTGCCCCAGAGGAGGTGAACCGAAGACAATGAGCAAGTGATTTGTCTCCTGCCATCCATCTCCCCCCTTCGACAAAAGGCTAGTCATCATACCTTACCCCTTGCTAATAGCCATCTATGGACCTAACCTCCAAATATTTATTGAGCTCTTTTTTAAACTCTGTTAGGCTACGTCTACACGTGCCCCAAACTTCGAAATGGCCATGCAAATGGCCATTTCGAAGTTTACTAATGAAGAGCTGAAATGCATATTCAGTGCTTCATTAGCATGCGGGCGGCAGCGGCGCTTCGAAATTGACGCGACTTGCCGCCGCGCGTTGCGTCCAGACGGGGCTCCTTTTTGAAAGGGCCCCGCCTACTTCAAAGTCCCCTTATTCCCATGAAGGTGGCATCAATTTCGAAGCGCCGCTGCCGCCCGCATGCTAATGAAGCGCTGAATATGCATTTCAGCGCTTCATTAGTAAACTTTGAAATTTGCATGGTCATTTCGAAGTTTGGGGCACGTGTAGACATGGCCTTAGAGTGCTGGCCTTCACAGCGTCCTCTGGTAAGGAGTTCCACAGGTTGACTGTGCGCTGTGTGGAGAAAAACTTTCTTTTATTAGTTTTGAACCTGCTACCCATTAATTTCATTTGGTGTCCTCTAGTTCTTATATTATGGGAACAAGTAAATAACTTTTCTGTATTCACTTTCTCCACACCATTCATGATTTTATATACCTCTATCATACCGCCCCTGTCTCCTCTTTTCTAAACTGACAAGTCCCAGTCTCTCTAGCCTCTCCTCATATGGGACCCGTTCCAAACCCTTAATCATTTTAGCTGCCCTTTTCTGAACCTTTTCCAACGCCAATATATCTTTTCTGAGGTGAGGAGACCACATCTGCACGCAGTACTCAAGATGTGGGCGTACCATAGTTTTATATAGGTGAAGTAAGATATTCTTAATCTTATTTTCTATCCCTTTTTTAACTATTCCTAACATCCTATTTGCTTTACTGACTGCCGCTGCACACTGCGTGGATGTTTTCAGAGAACTATCCACTATAATTCCAAGATCCCTTTCCTGATCTGTATAATTGGGGTTATTTTTCCCAGTGTGCTTTACCTTACACTTACCCACATTAAATTTCATTTGCCATTTTGCTGCCCAATCACTCAGTTTGCTGAGATCTTTTTGAAGTTCTTCACAGTCTGCTTTGGTTTTGACTATCCTGAACAGTTTGGTGTCATCTGCAAACTTTGCCACCTCACTGTTTACCCCTTTCTCAAGATCATTGATGAATAAGTTGAACAAGATTGGTCCCAGGACCGATCCTTGGGGAACGCCTCTAGTTACCTCCTTCCATTGTGAAAATTTACCATTTATTCCTACCCTTTGTTTCCTGTCTTTTAACCAGTTCCCAATCCATGAAAGGATCTTTCCTCCTATGCCATGACCACCTAATTTACATAAGAGCCTTTAGCGAGGGACTGTGTCAAAGGCTTTCTGGAAATCTAAGTATGCTATGTCTACTGGATCCCCCCTGTCCGCATGCTTGTTAACCCCTTCAGAGAACTCAAATAGATTAGTAAGACATGACTTCTCTTTACAGAAACCATGTTGACTTTTGCTCAACAAATCATGTTCCTCTACGGGTCTGAAAATTTTATTCTTTACTACTGTTTCTACTAATTTGCCCAGTACGGACGTTAGACTTACCGGTCTATAATTGCTTGGGTCTCCTTTAGAGCCCTTTTTAAATATTGGTGTTACAGGGAGTTACATGTTTTTAGATAACATGGTTGTTTACTTAACAAATGATTTACATTTTTGTTGGTTAACAGCTCAAATACACGTGTATACCTAGAAGACTAAAGGGTGTCTAGAATGATATGGTTATTTTACTTTATTCTATGATTACTGTCTTAAATTCTTTTAAGTAGAAAAAACATTTGTATAAATCACATCCAACTTAACCACCTTGGTCATTTCAAGATGAATACAGTAGAAGATTTGATAACTGTACTTTCTTTTTTTTTATGTAACATGAAGTTATACTTCGCAGTCTATTCTTCCCTCAGTGCACATGCATAAATCTTATATTCTGGTTTATCTGAAAAGATATTTTTCTAACACACCTGAATTACATGGCCCTTCACTTAGGCAGTCTGCATTCTTTATAAAGAGGGTAAAAAACTGCTCATACAGTAAAAATATAAATCAGGTGTTACTAAATATAATTTAAAAATTCAGATCCCTTCTCCATCTATTGTGTTATCTATATTGTGATCCCAAAACAAGTGAAAAAAGAGAAATGACAGTGTTACCTGTGAATTGCTTGTTCCTATAATATTTAACGAAAACTAGACGCTTTCAAGGTTATGCAACAGAGCAGTACTTTGAAACAAAAAAAGAATTTGCATGAAGCGAGCCTTTGCCCACGAAAGCTTATGCTCCAAAATATCTCTTAGTCTATAAGGTGCCACAGGACTTGTTGTTTTAGAAGTGAAAAGTTATTGCAGTTATTATACAAGCTGTAGAGCAAATATTTACCTGTGAGTTTGGAGGGTTATGGGGACTTTATTTAGATCTAGTTTTCTTGAGTGTCTGTCTCCCTGAATATGACATCAACTCAACTGCTCATTTTCCAAATACGTTAAACTCCCTCATCACTTGATGCCACATGTCAACCATACGTCAGTGATGGGACACTCAGGTATGATTTCGCTATGGTTACACAGGTCTATCTCAAAAAAGAGATCCTCCTCTGAAAGAAAAATACCAGACAAACTCCTCTTGGAACTCCTTAACAATTAGTCAGAAAAGATTCTGACACTGCCCATGTTGGCAACTGTCATGTTTCACCACAGACATGTATTTACCAACAAGAATCAAATGCTCCAACATCACTGGCAGCTGGAGGCGCACAGAAGCTCTCAGTATGTGGTTTGTTTGCCGCTGGTGGGTATTGTATCTGTGCGTATGGATTTTAGAATGCTATGCTACATAGCATTCTAAATCCTGCTGTGTACTGAAGCTTGCAGATCAACAAATGTGGAGTGAATATGAAAACTACGCAGTTGTAAACATTTGGAGGGGAAAATGCTGTCTGAGACATACATTTAATACTATGGTGATACTAGGGTATTTGGCCTTTAACATCTTTTAAAATATAACACTGCACTTATTCAGTAGCAGAAAACATTTAACATATGATTAAAATATAATGCTTATAAGGAGATTTTTGAAATTTATTATATTACAATAAAATAAATGCTTCCTTTTATATATTCCACTGATCCCAAAACATTTATAATATTAATAATGAAATATAAACGATTAATCTATTTAATATTTAAGGCACTGATCACAATGGCATCTAAATATAGTGAGAACTCCTCTGTAACAATATGAGGTTAGATTAATTTTCAAATGGAAAATCTCAATCACAGACATGTGGATTGATTTGCCTGTGGTGACAGAACAAATTAGAAGGAACAGAGAACATCACTTTGAGTCATAAATACCAGGTTTGTGTGTTAAGCACTCTTCTCTGCTAACTCTCAATGGATTTGTCTATATACCTGTTAGAAAAAATACGATGGAGTGGTGCAAAATAAATCTTGGTAGAGACATGCAAATCCATAGTGTATATGCTGGTAAAATTCAACAGCTTCACAATGGGCACAGCTCAAAAAGCAGAGTTAGCAGAAGTTATCTGTCCCTTAACTTGGCCTTAATTTTACCTCAACATTTTAAAATCCAATAAAGGGAAGAAATTCCATTAATTAATAATGGTTGTAGTTAACTTCGGGACTCCATTAACAAAAATACTTTGCTTAAATTTTTTATATTTCTGAATTTGAAATAAGAGAAATTCTCAAGCTGACAATTAAAAATTAGATTGCAACTGTTGAACAGTATTGCTTAGTTAATGCATGAATGCATAAAATTGATAAGGCTGCTTATGTGCTTTGGTCTCATCACAACAATTGCATATACGAAAGGAGCAAGTGCGAGAACTGGAGCAGTTTCTATTCATAGATGAATTGCATACCAATATATCTAGAATGTGGCTCTCCTAAATCATCCAAGTCTATGTAGTACATTTTTATTTTGTTGTCACAGTATATAATTTACATTTATAACCAGAAAATATATTCAAAATCAGATTCAAATAACATTACTTAAAATTAATTAAAATGTTCTTCTTTTCATGTCACAGATTTTGAAAATTAAATTGTTCATTTAACTTTTTTATGTAGTTGTGGCCAGATCCTACCACCAGTATTTGTGTAACTGAAATATATATGACTATTTGTATGAAAAAAGATCAGGTCCATAACAGCAATGCAGATAAAAAGTAAAAGTAATTTGAAATTAAAATATGCTCTCTCTGCTACATGCATTACTTTTCAAAGAGATCAACACTAGTTAGTACAATCAGTATAAACAGAATTATATTCCTTGTAAAACTGTATATAACATGATACTACATGTAAAGAGCAAACAAATGAAGTACATGTAGGATACAGGTTGAACCTCTCTAGTCCAGAAGGTTAATATTGTCTAGCTGCATTCCCAACATTTCCCAACACTGAGAGCCAGGACTGGTGACTAAAAATTTTATGGGATCATGGAAAATGGACACACCCAAGGTAGATGGTATCTGTCTAACTAAAATCATGCTAGACCATGGATGTTGCCATACCAGAGAGTGCTGAACCAGAGAGGTTTTACCTGTAGTTCAAATGTCTTGTCATACAGATCTACGCTATAAAAATAAGCATATTCTAAGCATAATGATCACTTATTAGCCTGAAGGAGGGTACGGTACGTTAAAACTGAATTATACCCATCCGCATATTTTTCTGCTTACGTTATTTCGAAAAGAGTGACTGCGAATTGGATCTTCAGCTGCCAGGGAAACACTACTGAGCATGATGAAGACAAGGATGAGGTTGGTAAAAATGTGGTGGTTGATGAGTCTGTGGCATCCCACTCGAATTCTGAAAAAAAAAAAAACAACAGAAAAATACACAATGGCTACATTTACACTTCAGCAATCTTTCAAAGGAAGTTTTTCCAGAAGATCTCTTCTGAAAAAACTTCTTTTGAAAGAGTTCATCCACACACAGAAAAAGCAGATTTAAAGATCGATCCACTGTTTCTATAGAGAACATCCACAGAGCCCCCACTCTTTCGAAAGAATGGGCCAGCGATTGAAAAATCTGGCACCATGAGGACTGCTTTTTCGAAAAAAGGGCCTGCAGAGCATTTACATGCATTTTTTACTGAAAGAAGCTTTTGAAAGAAGATGCTGTTCCTGATCTGGGAGCAGAAAAGGGCTTCTCAAAGATGAACTGTTTGCTTTCGATTTCAGATCAAAAGAGTGCATTTTCTGTGTAGATGCTCTGCATGTTCTCTCAAAAAAGGGCTGGATTTTCAGAAAGAACCTGCTACCGTAGATACAGCCTATGAATGTAAATAATTCACAACTGGGAGGGGTCACCTAGAGCAACTACTCTAAGCTTCTCTGCCAAGAATTTTGGTAACAATTCCAAAAGGAGCACTAGATGTGGCTTTCAGATAAACACAGGTAAATCCAGAGTAACTAATCTGATTTAAATTTTAGTAAAGGATTTCAGAATCTGGGCCATAAACTTTGAGGCTGGGAATTAGGTTCCCAGCTCCCATTTTGATTCCTAATTCCCCTAGGTTTCTTTTAAAATTTCAGCATTGGGCTCTACTGTGTGCATGAAAAGGGCCCCATGCTAGCAGATATTCCTTTTCAGGAGTAAAGTCTTAATTTCAGGCTCAAGGAGTCTGAGACAACTCTCATTCAAGCCAACACATGCATCCTTAAATTGACTTTGTGGAAGTTGGAATGGGCTCTGTATCTCATTTAAATATTTCAGTAATCTATTCAAAACAGAAGTTCCAATTCTTGTCTCAGACCAGCATAAAACTTCACAAAAGTTACTTTAGATTTATACTGGGGGAAAGCAGAATCCTCTGAATGAAATAGTTTTGCGAGCTTTTCACAAGGAGTCAGTGGTTTTTAAGGTGTCTATTCTCCAGTTAGTAAATGGAGGATTTCTGTATGATTTGTTAATGCTAATTACCTGCCATGATACTTACTTCACTTAGAGGAGGAAAAACCACAAACCAGTCCTACAAGCCCTTTACAAGCAAAATTCCCCTCAGAGTCAAGAGGATTTTTGGTGTGTGTGCAGACTGTAACACTATGACTTTGGGGCTATGACATCAACAAGGTCAGGGGTGTTCGGCAACTCAGGAAATCTGGCCTCAATAGCGAAAGAGTTTACATGTATTAAATTAAACATGGATGTCTATCTATCTCTATCCCTATCTCTAGCTATCAGTTTTAAACTTTTTAGTTTAAATATCTATATTTTAGTCAATGTTTTCGTGGGATGGTCCACAACAATAGTTCTGAGAGTAAGCCGTGCTAGTCTATACACTATCAAAACAAAGAGCAGTCAAGTAGCACTTTAAAGACTAGCAAAATGGTTTATTAGGTGAGCTTTTGTGGGACAGACCCACTTCTTCAGACCATAGCCACACCAGAACAGACTCAATATTTAAGGCACAGAGAACCAAAAACAGTAAGCAAGGAGGACAAATCAGAAAAAGATAATCAAGGTGAGCAAATCAGAGAGTGGAAGGGTGGGGGGGAGGTCAAGAATTAGACTGAGCCAAGTATGCAGACAAGCCCCTATAGTGACTCAGAAAGTTCCCATCACGATTTAAACCATGTGTTAATGGGAATCGTGTTAATCGTTTAAATCGTGATGGGAACTTTCTGAGTCACCATAGGGGTTTGTCTGCATACTTGGCTCAGTCTAATTCTTGACCTCTCCCCCACCCCTCCACTCTCTGATTTGCTCACCTTGATTATCTTTTTCTGATTTGTCCTCCTTGCTTACTGTTTTTGGTTCTCTGTGCCTTAAATATTGAGTCTGTTCTGGTGTGGCTATGGTCTGAAGAAGTGGGTCTGTCCCACGAAAGCTCACCTAATAAACCATTTTGCTAGTCTTTAAAGTGCTACTTGACTGCTTTTTGTTTTAACAATAGTTCTGGAGACTGAAGTAATTTATTAACTGAATCAGCATGACAGGAACTGCAGGAGAACAAATTGTCTAACATATACACTGCTCTACAAATGTTTCTTAAACAGACCTGTAAGGACCTCTAGTGATGAGATGGTAGCTCTGTCCCCAACACAAGTCAGTCTCACTTCTATGCTGAGATTGCCAGTGAGGGTTGCCAACTGTGTTGACGGTGACTCTGCTTGAGTCAATCGCACCATTGAACAGTAGTTGGTCAGTTTCAATTGACTAACAAAACACCTTTCTTCATACTGCCTAAATGCTCCATACCCCAATTCCAATTTCCCAAAGCATTCAATCTTTACTGTTTTTATTTTTATTGTTTTTATTATTTTGAATGCTCAATTTTGGAAAATATCACCATACTAACCCAATTAATTTATTTAATGAATTATTTAAGGTCCAATCTTGCTCCCCCTGAAGTCAATGAGAATTCTCCCCTGGAATTCAATGAGGGCAGAATTAACTCACAAGTCAGGAAGCCCCACGGTAGAAAAGTGGTATTTATAAAAGTAATATTTACGGGTTGGTGTTGCTGAAAATGAAGAAGGCACTCCCTTCAGGAATCGGTGTTATCTTCTCTTTCATATTTAGTTCAGATATTCTTCTGGGACGTGGTCCAGCTGGTAACTCTGGTTCATCTTCCTCATCTTCCACATCTTCACCTACTTTAAATTAAACACTTTTTTACTACAAAATAAAAAAGATTAAAATTTTCTTCATAAAGATATAAAATTATTGTTTGTATTAAAATATATATTTAATAGATGGCATTAAAATCTGTTAATTAATACATGAGCATTCTCATGTGGGTCAGGGAGATATCTTTAATTAACCAATTTTGAAACCAAGGGAACTATTTAGGGAGCTTTTCACAGCAATTTAGTGTCTAATTCCTACTGAAAATCAGTTCGGTGATTCAAAGTCCTTACCACATCTTAGATGGAAGAGTGGTAGTTGCCTTGGGTTAATTTCATGATAGCTGGTGGCTTTTCCTCCACCCATCCCATAAGCTGTCCCCTTCCTTTGTATAAAGTTCAAATAAAAGGGCTTTCCACAATGGTGGATGTTAATTCTATTCACCTGCCTCAGTGGGTACAAAATTCTTATGGGCAGTGGTTGGGACAGCCCCATTAGAAAAGGAAAGGTCAGTGCATGCTGGAAGTGAACCTTTCCCCTCCAGATCTCTATGCACTCATTGACCAGCAGGGAGAGGTGAGGAGCTGATTGGTCCATTGTTCTCTCCTTTCGCCAGTTTAAACCCTACTCTGGGCCACGTGGAGCTCTATTTCAGCAGACCATTCCCCACTTCCTGTAGATGCAGTTTTGTGACTGTGTTTGCAGATGCTGCCAGTCTGACCACAGACCTATTTTGGGGGTCAGGAAGAAATATTTTTTCCCATTGAGACCAAACTAGGAGAGGCCTAGTGGGTTGTTTCACCTTCCTCACCGCACAGTAGCACAGACAGATTTAATACAAACAGAATTCAGTCAGAAGTGGTAGTACTTAGTAGGGATATTACATAGTTGCAACCGGTAGACCGGTAGCCTTGGTGAAAAGGACAGTTCCCAGAAGTAAAAGACCTGGGATTTTGCCGATGGGCCTTGCATTCAGGGATAGGAGGACACATTGTGGACTTCACAAGTGACACTCCCCCATTTCAATATCATCTATCCCCTTCCCGGAGTGTGTGCATAGTGATTCAGAAGAGCAAGCTGAATCCTGTGGGTAACTGAGCAGAATCTATCCCAACATATGGGCTATATGGTAGGACCTCTCCAACCTCTGTATTAGAACCATTTAAAATACCTGGCAGGTGTGAGTATGCACAACAAGGGGGTAGTGCCCCTCCCCGGTGTTAAGTTTAATGAAATTGCAGCCTGCTACTTTCTTATCACCCCTGTGTCTGTCCTCATCTGCCAATGTGCCTAGATCAAGTGTTCCAAGACTAGGTGGGAGGTAGTAGGACGCATGTAACAGCTCTATAGCTGATGAGATAGAAGACACCTGAATTTTGACCGAAACGTGTGTTCACGGAAAGCCATCACAAGCTCATGAGATGACAGGGCCTGGACAGCATTGTCTTGGGAACATTCCTTGCCATCTACCCATTTCAAGGAAGCTCCAGATTCTGCCCCAGATTCTGGGAACTATTATTAGATTACTCATCAGACCAACAATTCTGCTTATATTTCTTTATGGCTATGTCAACATTACAAAATAATTTCAAAGTAAGCAAGTTCAAAGTAGAGCATCTACACACAAAAATCAGCCCTCCCTTACTTCGAAGGAGGGTACTTCTACTTTGAAGTGAAGCATCTACACAGCAACAGCCCCTACTTCAAAGTAAGGGGCCAGGATATGATGCAGGCAGGAGTCACATGGCCGACAAGCCCTTCCGGCTCTCAGCCAGCTGCCCCCTTAAAGGGCCCCTCCCAACACCCCCACCCTGCATGTGCTCAAGGCTGCCAGGCTGCACACAGCAGGGCAGACTGCGTGCTGGGGAGAAGAGCAAGAGAACATGCCCAGCCAGACACTCCCCGAGGAGGATCTCCTCACCACTGTGGCCAGCCTGCTGGCCATGCTGCTCGCCGTGCTCTTCGAGCACCACAGCCAGGTTGTTTGCATGGGCCCCATACTCCAGGCCCTGGCCAGGACCCTGTACCCCTCCCTCGGGCCCTCAGATCCAGCGCCAATGGGCCTTCGCCATCAGCACTGAGTGGTGGAATCAGCTGGTGCTGGGGGACTGGGACAATGAGCAGTGGCTGAAGAACTTCAGAATGACTCAGCAGACGTTTGAGGACCTCTGCCACTGGCTTGCCCCAGCCCTCCAGCACTGGGACACCCGGATGCGGCCAGCACTTCCAGTGGAGAAGAGGGTGGCCACTGCGCTGTGGAGGTTGGCCACTCCAGACAGCCACCGATAGGTGGACCACCAATTTGGAGTTGCCAAGGCCACCGTTGAAGCAGTACTGATAAAGGTAAGCCTGGCCCACAGCCCAGACCCACCCTGGGGAGGCGGTTACTGGGCAAGGGGAAGGGGGGCCCTGCTAGGGAGATGGGAAGAGGAACCCTGATGGGGATGTGGGAAAGGGAAGGGGAGCCACCCGGTCTGGCATTCGTGGACATGTCTTCCTTCCACCCCTGCAGGTTGTCTGAGCCATCAACACAGTGCTCCTGTGATGCATTGTCACCCTCAGAGACGTGGATGTCACCCTTGCTGGGTTCTTGGAGCTGGGGTTCCTGAATTGTTTTGGAGCACTGGATGGTACACACATGCCAATCCAGGCCCCAGACCACAGCAGGGGTGCCTATGTTAATAGGAGGGGTACTGCTCAGTGGTAATCCAGGCCCTGGTGGATGTGAGGGGCAGCTTCCTGGACGTGTGCATGGGGTGGTCAGGCAGGGCCCATGACCCCTGTGTGTTCCGGAATTCGTGGCTCGGATGCCAGATGCAGGAGGGCACTTTTGTCCCCCCACAGGAGGTCCCGCTCAATGACATTACAATACCCCCCCGCATCGTGGCCGATGCTGTGTACCTGCTGTAACGGTGACTCATGTGTCCCTATACCAGACGTACAACCCTGACACATTCAACGGCTACCTGAACCACACCAGGGGCACCATCGAGCAGGTGTTTGGGAGGCTAAAGGGGAGGTTTTGAAGCCTCCTTGTGAGTCTGGACATCAGCCTCCCAAATGTCCCTGCCACAGTCACCGTCTGCTGTGCCCTCCACAATCTTGTGGAGGGCAGACAGGAGCCCTTCATCCAGGGCTGGGCCACAGACCCAGGGGCTGGGTTTGAGCAGTCGCCTGCTGTCGCGTGCTGCCAGGCCCAGAAGGATGGGGTCATGCTCCAGGAGGCCTTGTGTGAGGCCTTTGCCGAGGGCCTGCCCGGACCCTCCCAGCCACACTCTATACCACAGGCCCCTGCTCCCCCATCCCTCATGCTACCCTAAAAAACACATGCCCTCCTCCCTGCCCCACCACTCCCCTACCATGCACCACATACTCGAGGTTAGGTTGAGAACATTATACTTTACTGTTGGGAAATAAATGTTTTTGGCAAAACCAAACAGAACGTGTTGAACTATGTACACTGCAGGGGGGTAAAACTCTATGGAGGGGAGGTGGGGGCTGGGCTGGTGGACCAAACTTGGAGCGGGGCTGGGATGGGGAACTGAACCTGGAGGAGGCAGGCTAGGAGAAGTCTCAGTTGCCCACCAGTACGGAGGGCTGGGAGCTGTGGCAGCCGTGGCTGCTCTACCACCCCAGGTCTGGGGCCCCTTGTGAGGCTGGGGTGGGCCCAGGCCCACAGGGAGGTAGGTGCTCCAGGATGGACACCTCCCTCAGCCCCAGGAGCCTGTGCAGCTCCCTGCAGCGTGGGCACTGAGCAGACTATGCCCCCTGACCGGCTTGCAGCCTCACGGGCTCTGCACTAGACCTGCCTCAGTTCCTTTACTTTTATCTGGAAACTGCTTCTGGAGCGGCTGGGATGGCGTTCGGCAGCGAGGCCACCGGCCAGCCTCTTGTAGGCCTCAGCATTTTGCTGCTGGGCGATGGTTTGCAGAAGGACCTCCTCCTTTCCCCATAGAGTGAGGAGGTCCTTCAGCTCCCCCTTGGTCCAAGAGGGTCCTCTCCTAGCATGCCCCTTGCCTGGGAGCCCTTGAGCTCATCATCTGGGACCTCTGGGGGGCCAAAGGGGTCTTGCTGTGCTGCCATGGTGCCCGGGGGGCGTGTGGACACTGGCTGGGGCATTGAGCAGGGGCAGTCCGACTGGGATCTCGTGCTGCCCCTGCTCGTGGCATGCTCTCAGCTTCCTGCCTGGCATTGCTGGGGATCTGGTTCCTGTCAGGTGGCTGGCAGGGACCATAGAGCCATGCCTGGGCTGGCCAGAGTGTCTCTGTTCTCCGGGGGAGCTACCACCATGGCGGTCCTCTTACTTTGAATTAGTGAATGCAGAACATCTACACACACCCTACTTCAAAGTTAAACTTTGAAGTAGTGTATGGAGTAGTTTAACTTTGAAGTACGGTTTGTATGTAGACGTTCTGCACTCACTATTTTGAAGTAAAGGGTGTGCCATGGCAATGTACTGACTTAGACATGTTTATAGTGTTGCTGGCATACCTAGTACGTCACAAGGTACATGTAAACTTCGAAGTAAGGGAAAGCGTATGTAGACGGTCTGCAGGCTATTTCCAAGCAGCTCCTTACTTCAAAGTTAACTTTGAAGTAAGAGTCTAGTGTAGATACAGACTATAGCTGTGTCTACACGTGCACGCTACTTCGAAGTAGCGGCACTAACTTCAAAATAGCGCCCGTCACGGCTATGTGTGTCGGGCGCTATTTTGAAGTTAACATCAACATTAGGCGGCGAGACGTCGAAGCCGCTAACCCCATGAGGGGATGGGAATAGCGCCCTACTTCGACGTTCAACGTCGAAGTAGGGACCGTGTAGTCGTTGCGTGTCCCGCAACATCGAAATTGCGGGGTCCTCCATGGTGGCCATCAGCTGAGGGGTTGAGAGACGCTCTCTCCAGCCCCTCAGCTCAATGGTGGCCGCGTGGAGTGGCCCCTTAAAGGTCCCCTCCCCCTCCCTTCCTGTGCAGGAAGCTGAGGGAACGTGCAGGCGGCAGCCCAGACACGCAGCCAGCCTGCACGTCCCTCAGCCACCCAGAAGAGGGCCAGCATCTGCCATGGCTGCCCAGCAGCCCCCCCAGCGCCCCCAGAGGACCCCCCCAAGGGGAGCCAGAGCAGCCAGGCCGGGAAGCAGCAGCGGGGCCCCTCCTGGACGGAGGCCGAGCTGCGGGACCTGCTGGGGCTCTGGAGCGAGGAGGAGGTGCTCCAGGTAATGGGGAGCAAGAGGCGGAACGCGGATGCATTCGCTCGGCTGGCCGAGCGCCTGGCCACCCAGGGTCACCCTGCCCGCACTCCTGACCACGTCAGGACTAAGGTTAAGGAGCTGCGGCAGGGTTACGCCTGGGCCTGGGATGTGGCCGGCCGATCTGGGGCCGCCCCCGTCACTTGCCCCTTTTACAGGGAGCTCAGGGACATCCTGGGCCCCCGGCACACCTCCTCCCCTCCGGCCACCCTTGATACCTCGGCCGACGAGCCCCAGCAGGCCCTGCAGCTGGATTCCGCCCCGGAGGTAAGCCCCGCACCCCAGGGGCCCCCCCGGAGTCCACCCCCGGGCCATCGTGGCAGGAGGAGGAGGAGGAGGAGGGGGGCTCCTCCTCTGCAGAGTCCGGGCTGCAGATCCTCCTCCTGCCCTCCCGGAGCAGCAGCCGGGCATCCGCCCCCCGGGGATCTCCAGACCATGGGAGTGGACCAACAGGTATGTACCCTCCTCTGGTGTACACCCCTGGGGTTGAAGGGGGTAACAGATATGTGCCCAGGGCCCCCCACATGCCCACATGGCCATGGCCCCAAGGACAGCAGGGCCATGTCCCTCACAGGAGTGCATCAGCCCCTGCCCGCCCCGCAGCACGACAGTGCCATGCCCCATCCCCGGGGCAGGGGGGAGCAGAACCTCGAGGGTCCCCCGAGAGGAGGGGGTGGGACACCCCGCAGCAGCAGCAGCAGCAGCAGCATGTGATGGAGTGGGGGGAGTGCAAAAGGGAGACTCAGGCTAGATACAAGCAACAAGCTGAATAGCTCCCAGGGGCAAAGGATGATCCTGGGGCTACAGCTGGCAGGTGACACCTCTGCCCTGAACAAAGAGGAGGGAGGAGCCGAGCTGGCTTTGAATTGGGGCGGGGGCCGCAGGCAGAGGCTAGGGGAAGAGAGAGCTGGAAGGCAGCCAGCCTGAGGAGGGGGAAAGCTACACCCCAGAGGGGCACCCCTTGGGGTCTTCTCCCCAGGACGGGTTGGAAGGACTGTCTCTGACTGTTGTGCTGTCACTCCTGGGAGAAACTGGGCATCTGTGGCCTAAGAAACCTCTCCTGTCAGACCCTGCGGAGTGAAGTGAGAGTCACTCCCGCCAGGGGACGGGGTGCAGTGCAGGGGGACCCCTGAACCCCATCCATCACAGCAGCATCTCCCGGGGACGGGGATGGGGAACCTGCAGCACAGGGGTGGGGGGACAAGGGCCACGGCTCGGGGCCCACACTAACGCCTGTCTCCATTCTTCTTCCCCCCCTCCTCCTGTGTTCCGCAGCTGCACCAACGGAAGGACCAGAAGAGAGCACCGGCGAGGCATCAGTGGTCCCAGAGACCCCTCCGGGGCCATCGCTCCAGGCAAGCCCCTCGGCGGAGGACCGACCGGCCCCACGGCGGGCTAGACGGCGGACCCCGCAACAACACCCGACGGCGACGGACCCCCAGCTGCTGGCCATCCATCGTCGGCAGCTGGAGGTCGTGGAGCAGCGCCTGCGGGTGGAGCAACGCCGCCTGGACCTGCAGGAGCGGGCGCTGGCCTGGCGCCAAGAGGCATGGAGGGCCTACATGGACACATTCAACCGCCTGGTGGACTACTTGGCCCCCCATGCCGCGCCGGCCGCCGCAGCGCCCGCCCTGCCTGCTCCACCTGCTGCACCACCTGCTGCTCCGCACGTCGCCGTCCCGTCCGCCGTCACCCCGCCACCCACCACCGAGGGCTGGACCGCCGAGGGATACGTGGGGCCAGCTGAGACTCGGCGGACATATCTTCCGGTCCGCCCGGCCCCCAGCCAGCCCCGGACAGGGCTGCGGCCGAGGTGGGGCCCCGGCCGCCCACCCCCAGTGCCAGACTTTAGGGCGTGGGGCCCGGGACGTGGCCCTCCCCCCTTGTATATAGTTACTTTCCAGAAAAGGACTATGATGGACAGTTTCATTGATATTTGTGCCCCCCTTTGCCCCATCCCCCCCATGTAAATAGTTCTCCCCTTCCTTATCATCCCTGGTTTTCTTTTTATTGAACAACAGACCCATATTATTATATGCAAACTTTTTTATTATTATTGTTTTATTTGTACAGATTACTTTTGTTAAAGACGTCTTGTATTTAGTTTGTTCTTATTTTAATTATAGTTACAAAAAAACAGTTCTAAAAGAAAAACCAGTTTAATTTTAGCCACAAGTGCGTGCTGTCATTTGTACAGGAGAAGTTGGGGGGGGGTGCTGTTGGGAGCTCCGTGGTGTGGGCGTAGGGGCAGGGAGTGTTGTGGAGGAAGGGTGGGGGCGCAGTGGGGGGGCCTGGCAGAGTTCACCCCGCGGCCTCCTCGAAGTGGGCCCGCAGGGCCTCCCGGACCCGGGTCCCTTTGGGGTCCACCTGGCGACTGGGGGCAGCGGGTGGCTGCACGTCGCCCCTGCCGGCCTCCACAGCCCAGCCCTGAAAAAAGGCCTCCCCCTTGCTCTCCACCAAATTGTGCAGGGCGCAGCAGGCACCCACAATCTGGGGGATGTTGTTGGGGCCCGCATCCAGGCGGGTCAGGAGACATCTCCAGCGCCCTTTGAGGCGGCCAAATGAGCGCTCCACCACCTGGCGTGCGTGGTTCAGGCACTGGTTGAAGCGCTCCTGGCTGGCAGAGAGATGCCCCGTGTACAGGTGCATGAGCCAGGGCCGGAGGGGGTAGGCCGCATCTGCGATGATGCAGAGGGGCACGGTGGTGTCCCCCACAGGGATCTCCCACTGGGGGATGTAGGTCCCCGCCTCCAGCCGGCGGCACAGGCCCGAGTTCCGGAAAACCCGGGTGTCGTGGGTGCTGCCAGGCCAGCCCACATAAACGTCCTGGAAACGGCCCCGGCTGTCCACCAAGGCCTGGAGGACCACTGAGTGGTAGCCCTTGTGGTTGATGTACCGTCCTCCACTGTGTTGCGGGGCGCGGATGGGGATGTGAGTCCCATCCAGAGCCCCGAAGCAATTGGGGAAGCCCAGCGTGGCAAAGCCCGCGATGGTGGCATCTGGGTCCCCCAGCCTCACGAGCCTGTGGAGGAGCACGGCGTTGATGGCACGCACGACCTGCAGGGAAAGCACATGGGAGAGCACCAATGAGGGGTGAGCAGGGTGTGCGTGGCCCAGCCCTGCCCTGCCCTGCCCTCCCCTGCCCTGCCCTCCCCTGCCCAGCCCTGCCCTGCCCTGCCTTCCCTTCCCCTCCCCTGCCAGGGCCCCCCTGCCCTCCTCCCCGCCCCCGTGGGTCCTCTTACCTCCATAAGGACAGCCCTGACGGTGGTCTTGCTGACGCCAAACTGCTGTCCCACGGATCGGTAGCTGTCTGGAGTGGCCAGCTTCCAGACAGCAACGCCGACCCGTTTCTCCACAGGGAGGGCACGCCGCATGGCAGTGTCCTGGTGCCTGAGTGCAGGGGTGAGCCACTGGCACAGCTCCATAAATGTCTGCCGGCTCATCCTGAAGTTCCTGAGCCAGCAGTCGTCGTCCCACTCCTCAAGCACCAGCCGCTCCCACCAGTTGGTGCTGGTGGGGTAGCTCCACAGGCGGCAGTGTGTGAGGCGGGGGGCAGGGTCGGGATGCTGCAGGGTTGGGGGTTGAGCCCTGCTCCCCTGGGGGCCGCTCCTCCTCCGGTGTGGCAAGGAGGTGCTCAGCTGTCTCCCACATGGCATGGATCAGGGCGAGCCCTGCTCCTGCCAGGAGGGCTGGGTGGACCTCTGGCTGCTGCTGCTGCTGCTGCTGGGGGTCCATGCCTGCGTCGCCCGAGGTCTGTGTGCCTATGGCTCTTCAGACCGCGTGCTGTGCAGGCTGAGTGTGTCTGGGAGGGGCCCTTTAAGGGAGCAGCTAGGTGTTGCCCCAGAAGCGCTAGTCCGCCCTGTGACCCTGTCTGCAGCTGTGCCTGGCATCCCTATTTCGATGTGTGCTACTTTGGCGTGTAGACGTTCCCTCGCTGTGCCTATTTCGATGTGGTGCTGCGCAACGTCGAAGTTCAACATCGACGTTGCCAGCCCTGGAGGACGTGTAGACGTTATTCATCGAAATAGACTATTTCGATGTCGCTACATCGAAATAAGCTACTTCAAAGTAGGCTTCACGTGTAGACGTAGCCTATGTGTACTATCTAAATGGGCTGCAGAAAAAGCAATAGCACTGTGATCTATAGGCTAATATAACTGCTGGCATCAGAGTGTCCAACTCCACTAACTTTGAAGGAATTGAATCAAGGCACGATAATAATAGTAAATGTGACCCCACCTTTATATTTCAATGTACTGACTTAGACATGTTTATAGTCTTGCTGGCATACCTGGTACATCACAAGGTGGATAGGGGTCTTTGTCCTCATCTTCTCCTTCTTGATATTCGGCAATTGTCACCTATGGCAATGGCAAAGAGACACTTCAGAAGAAAAATTAAACTTCAGCATTTAATCAATGCATGTAGATGATCCAAAAATAAAACAAACTATCCAATAGCAGAGAAGCCAGGTTACTTACACACACTCTGAGGCTACGTCTACACTAGGCTAAGAAGTCGAGTGCAGATAGGCAATTCCAGCTTCAGCAATTGGGCAGCTAAAATCAATGTCTCTGCACTTGGCTAACTTGGCTGCCTACACTATGGAAGGTTGACGGGAGTTTCTTCCATACACTTCCCTTACTCCTCACATCTCATGGGCTGTGTCTACCCTACAGCCTTCCTTCGAAGAAAGGATGGTAATTAGGGTGTTGGGAGTTTACTAATGAAGTGCTGTCACGGATCTAGCCGCAGTGCACCCGCCGGTACTTCGAAGTACCGACGGGTAAGCCATGGCTAGACGCGTACCGGTACTTTGATGTTTAAAACTTCGGAGTTGCCACTGGGGGGAATTTGCTTAATGAAGTGCTGCATATGCATAACAGCACTTCACTAGTAAACTCCCAACACCCTAATTACCATCCTTTCTTCGAAGGAAGGTGGTGGTATAGACAAGCCCATGAGGAGTACAGAGGTTGACTGCAACCCCCATAGGTCAATTTTGTGCTCCTGTACTAGACAGATGAAGTCAAACCCCGGAAGACTGACCCTGAGTGGGTCAATCTTCCAACGTAATGTAGACCTGCCTTCAGTGTATCAACAGAGATATGATGGCTTGATCTCTTTGGAAGTGAGCAAGACAGGAAAGCTATAATCTTTTTAAAACATCTGTTTTTGAACCCTCACATACATTTTTGTGGTTCTACACTTAGGTGAAAAGATCTGCAGAATTTAAAAGGGATAAAACCAGTAGTATTCTACGGAAATTACATGGAATAGTTTAAAAATTCTACAGGAAGTTTACCATTCTGTATTTCCTTCTATAGGATTTTTCCAGCAGAAATCTGCAAGGAACCTAATGCTACAGCTTACCTTAAACTTTACATTAATTCACTCTATATGCTACAATTCCTCTCCTCAGCAAAGCTGTAGGGCAACACGTAGAACAGATACAGTCACTCTGCCAAGAGCTATATGCCCATAGGAGCTGTGGGGACATTTGAGGTGGTCTGAAAGTGCATGGCTCTCATACAAACAGAAGACTCTAGGGTCCTGACCCTTCTCCAGTTCTGTGACAATGAAAACCTTCACAATGACAGTTTGCTGTCCCTTATGTGGGGTGGGGGGCAGGGGGAAATGCTTAAGAGAAATTTACAGTGGACGTACAAAAGAAATCACAGAGTTCACGTCTGTATTGGAAAGAACTTACTAGCATAAACAACACAGGCACTTTTTAAAAGATAACATATTTTATAGAAATAAACACCTTATTATCCTTGGGCTTCTTTTGGTCACCTTCTGATTTGTCACCTTTTTTATTTTCCAGACTCTCTTTTCTAAAAAGCAAACAAAAATACCCACAAAAAACATGGAAAGAAAAACTAAAACAAACAACAACCCATTAAGTAAAGAGCAAAGACTGACGAAAGAATTATTTTAACTGATTCTACCCACTCTATTTAACAATTATGCCTACAGAAGTATAGGTATTTGATTTGAAGTGACATTTACAGAGAAAATGACATGTTCACACACAAATGTAATGAAACAGATTTCATCCCAGTGCACTAGATTCATTTAACAGATAATCCTTTCAAATATAACTCTAGAAACTAATTTCTTAAAAATACAATGCATTATCTTAATAGGAATACTAAGGGATAAATTGTGCTCTTGGATTCATGCACACAACTCATGACTGCCATGTGACAACTCTGATTTCAATGGAACATTTGCTTGCTGTGTATGTAAAATTTGCAGGATTGGTCTGAACAAGAATTGCACATTCACAGCTAGGGATTCAGTCATGTTCTAATTGCACAAGAAATATATTCCAACAGTTAAACCTCAGACGGATTATCACAACATGCTTAATTCATTCCATCATCACAAAACTTTGGCCAAGTTTAAATTAAAGTCACATTTATTTGGTCTTTGGAGAGATGTATGGTATCTTCCATCCTTTTCTCTGAAACTAATACTTTATAAACCCTGCCAAGCAATTCATATAAAGGAATCAACACACTTGTAAGTGAGTGAACACTGCATTTCCCTATAAAACCTCACTAGCAAATTACCTAGCATTCTTTTTCCTCTCCTTTTCTTCTGCTTCTTCTTTCTGAGCTGTATTCAGGCTTTCAGCATCTGCCAAGTTATCCACCGCAATAGCCAAAAAGACATTTAGCAAGATATCTGATTCAAATAATCTTAAGGACATTATGCATTACCACACTGCTTGGTTTATTCATTATTGGTATGAAAAAATGACAGTGTGTGAGAGACATCGAACCATTGCTCCCAAACTAAGTATATAACTTTACAAAGCTGGTCATTGTGCTTATAATACCTGTATTTAGTGGGCCAAATTGATGCCTGCTGTAACTCCATTTAAACCAACAGAGTTACACTGGTCATGCTTTAAGATCATTGACTCTGTTACAATAAAAATAGATAGAAGATTGCTCAGCAAAAGACTAGTAATTTATAAAGTGAATTTTTGAAAGGAAATGAAATTGAATTTACATGAGTGTAGGCAAATTTCACCTACTGAGAAATGCTTTTAGATACTAAATCAGATACCTCAAAAAGTTGATTTTTACACTTCAATATTTTCCATGTCTGCTACACTCCATGTGACAAATTCTGTACTTCGACCCATATCCAGGATAAGTATTACTGAGGTTTGTCTTTTTTTTTTTTGACCTCTGTGCTATATAACTGGGTCTGGACTGGAAATTCTACAGATCTGAAGAAGTGGGTCTGCCCCATGAAAGCTCATCACCTAATAAATCATTTTGTTAGTCTTTAAAGTGCTACATTACTGCTGTTTTGTTTTGTTGGAATACAGAGTAACATGGCTACCTCTCTGTTACCGTGTCAATGAAGTGTGAATATCAAAAGGAGGAACATAAAATATAGTAAAAGGAGTCTATTATTTTTGCCATATCTACTGGATCCTAACTTTTTCAATACTAGTTTGCGTCTAGGAGAACCGTATAACAGTTTACTACAGTTTTGGGTAGCTACTGAAAGATGCCAGAATGGAGGCAAAGTAGAGTTTTTTGGAAGATCAAGATCATTGAGAGTGAACACCCTGGTAAAGCTAGCACCAAACAGCTCCATATTTGTACTGCTAGAATCGCTCTACAACGTAATTTGTACTCCCTAATGTGATCCACCTCCATCTACTGTTGTTTGTTCTGAAATTGTCAGAACTAACAAGGAGGACTCAGAGAGCGATAGAACATTGCTGACATGGAGATCAGAGCACTTTGAGGGATCGGAATGGGGGTGGCAGCCAAACGGAGGCAAGCAGACAGAATGAGGTAGTCTGTCCACTTTAGGGGGAAGGGACAAATGTGCTGAGTCTTGTCAGAAAGCTGAGATGGCGATGCCTCAGGAGCTGACATGGGCTTGATTTGTTTGGGGACAGCAGTGAGAGGAAACAAGAGCAGGAGGATCTTCCATTTAGAAGGAATGTAGAACAGAAATTGTGTATATCTGTTCAGTGTAATTCACTCAGCGACACAGAGGGCAGGTATGTGTCCTAAGTGTCATAACAATTCAGGCCTCTTAAAGCACAAAGTCACTGCTCTGTTCAGAAATGCTTACACTGAATGCAAACATCAACTCACAGAAATGAAAGGATACAGTTACCACAGATGAAGAGGATAATGAAGTATATACAGACTACCATTCCTGATGATGAGGGGCCACCATATGCCATAATCCCATCATACATCACAGCATTCCAGTCCTCACCTGTTAGAATCTAATAGATACATTCCCTGTTACTGACTCAGCAGTTAAAGGATGGAAAGACAATTCTGTTTCCTATCTCCACAACACACTTGCAATCTACTATCATGATCTATAAATCTGATCAGACTGCACAGAATGATATTCATATAGTAAACACTGTTTCCTGAAATACAAACATTTCATATTTAATGTATCAAATATTGTACAACACTTTAACATTTCTACTTGCTGTTACACAATAATAAATAAGCACCTCTTGGTTTAGCTCTACCAGTTTTTTTTGATCTTAAGCAGTTGTGATAGCGGATAGTATGTCAACATCTATGGTCCAAAATCTAAAAAGGAGGTTGCCTAAAATTTAGCTCTTAAATTCTTATGTTTGCACTTAGCTAAGTGGCCTGATTTTCATTGTTGCTGCTAAGTGGCCTGATTTTCATTGTTGCTGCATATACAGCAGCTCTTACTAAAGTTGCTATGCTCAGCACCTTTGAAAATCTAAATCTGTACTCTCTTATAGGAAGCTAAGTATGGCTTAGGAGACTAATTTTAGGCACCCACTTTTAAAGACTGCTGGCCACAAACTCTTTCCAAAACTATACACCATAGTAGCCGTGTCGACACGTGCACGCTACTTCGAAGTAGCGGCACTAACTTCGAAATAGCGCCCGTCACAGCTAAACATGTTGGGCGCTATTTCGATGTTAACATCGACGTTAGGCGGCGAGATGTCAAAGTCGCTAACCCCATGAGGGGATGGGAATAGCGCCCTACTTCGACGTTCAACGTCGAAGTAGGGAACGTGTAGTCGTTGCGCGTCCTGCAACATCGAAATTGCGGGGTCCTCCATGGTGGCCATCAGCTGAGGGGTTGAGAGACGCTCTCTCTCCAGCCCCTGCGGGGATCTATGGTCACCGTGTGCAGCAGCCCTTAGCCCAGGGCTTCTGCCTGCTGCTGCTGCAGCGGGGGGTCCATGCTGCATGCACAGGGTCTGCAACCAGTTGTCGGCTCTGTGGATCTTGTGCTGTTTAGTGCAAGTGTGTCTGGGAGGGGCCCTTTAAGGGAGCGGCTTGCTGTTGAGTCCGCCCTGTGACCCTGTCTGCAGCTGTTCCTGGCACCCTTATTTCGATGTGTGCTACTTTGGCGTGTGGACGTTCCCTCGCTGCGCCTATTTCAATGTGGTGCTGCGCAACGTCGATGTTGAACATCGAAGTTGCCAGCCCTGGAGGACGTGTAGACGTTATTCCAATGTCTCCACATCGAAATAGGCTACTTCGATGTAGGCTTCACGTGTAGACGTAGCTAGTGAGTGTGTTATATCATCAAATTAAATTGTTCCAATCTGGCTCCTAAGTGATGACTAGAACCATTATATATTGTTTTAAATGGAGGTATTTTATAGCAAATTGGAGCTCAAATGGTATTGAAGAATGACTTATTTTCCTGCTTTCTACTCTTTTTTGGAACTTTGCTCCTATACCTAAGGATGAAATCTAAAGGAACTTGTGAGTTAGTGAAGGGGAGGATAGTTTATAGTTGGTCTACTGTGCATTTAGCACTTGACTTTACAGTAGTGTGGCAGCCCTAATTATTATGACATGGAATATAGGGACACTGTATATATTTTTGAGAAATTTAGAACTGCTGGTTCTATTCCAAAATGCCCACATCACAGTGACTTTCTCCACACATAATTAAAAACAATGAGGACTCCTTTTTAATGACAAGTATTGGGGGATAGCCATGTTAGGCTGTATTCACAAAAACAATGAGAAGTTCTGTGGCACCTCACTGACTAAAAGAACTCTGGAGCATAAACTTATGTGGCCAAAGACCTGCATCGTCAAATGATTGTGCATCTAATTTTAGGGGTACCTGTATGGTGATTAGCATACAATCATGCATGCATTTGACCAGGTGAATCTTTACCCATGGAAGCTTATGCTCCAATAAATCTGTTAGTCTATAAGTGCCATAGGACTTCTTGTTCCTTTTTAATGAAACAGATTAACACAGCTACCCCTCTGAGACAGATAATCAAGTAACTACGTAGAAAAGTTGTACATGTACAAAGGCAACAATTTCAATCTCCTAAAACCATGTTTGGGCAACTAAGCAAAATGTTTTTTCAAGCTGTTGAATATTCATGTTGAATATTCAACAGCTTCCTTGGGAGCTGTGGGAGCTTGGCACCTTGGAAAATCAGGCCATTTATTTAGGTGCCTGGACATGGATGTAGCATCCTTGACGTAAAGCACCTGAGTTTGGAAATACTGAGCTAAGTCTTCCAAAGGACACCACCAGGCTAAACATCTCTCATTTTTAATTTATTTTTAGGAAATTTAAAACTTAACAAGAATATTTCTCATTATGATGTACTACTTTTCAAATTGATTTGAAACAGCTTTTTCTTTCTCTTGTCAAGTGTCATCCCACTCAAACTTCTATTTGAGTAGAAAAACAAAAAGCAGTCAAGTAGCACTTTAAAAACTAGCAAAATAGTTTATTAGGTGAGCTTTCGTGGGACAGACCCACTTCTTCAGACCATAGCCAGACCAGAACAGACTCAATATTTAAGACACAGAGAACCAAAAGCAGTAAGCAAGGAGGACAAATCAGAAAAAGATAATCAAGGTGAGCAAATCAGAGAGCGGAGGGGTGGGGGGGAAGATCAAGAATTAGATTGAGCCAAGTATGCAGACGAGCCCCTATAGTGACTCAGAAAGTTCCCATCACGATTTAAACCATGTGTTAATGTGTCGAATTTGAATATAAAAGTCAGCTCGTCCACTTCTCTTTATAAAACAGTGCGATAATTTCTCTTCAGTAACACACATACCTTGAGGTCATTGACAGAATGGCCCATTCCATTAAAATGTTGACTAAGTGGTTTGTGGATCTGGAGTGTTCTGATGTCTGTTTTGTGCCCGTTGACCCTTTGTCTAAGGGAGTTAGAAGTCTGTCCAATATACAAAGCATCTGGGCATTGTTGGCACATGATGGCATATATGATGTTAGTAGAGGAGCATGAGAAAGTGCCCGTGATTCTGTGAGTAACCTGGTTAGGTCCAGTGATGGTATTTCCAGAGAAGATACGTGGACAAAGCTGGCAGCGGGCTTTGTTGCAGGGAAAGGTTCCAGGACTGGTGTTCCTGGGGTATAGACTGTGGCTGTTAGTAAGGATCCTCATGAGGTTGGGAGGTTGTCTGTAGGAGAGAACAGGCATGTCACCCAGGGCCTTCTGGAGTGTAGCATCCTGATTAAGAATAGGTTGTAGGTCTTTAATAATTCATTGCAGTGGTCTGAGTTGGGGGCTGTAGGTGATGGCCAGTGGTGTTCTGTTCTTGGCTTTTTTGGGCCAACCTTGGAATAGCTGGTCTCTGGGTACGCGTCTGGCCCTGTCGATTTGTTTTTTTACTTCTCCTGGTGGGTAATTCAGGTTTATGAATATTTGGTAAAGTTCTTGTAGTTTTTGGTCTCTGTCAGTTGGATCAGAGCAAATGTGATTGTACCTAAGAGCTTGACTGTAAACAATGGATCTAGTCACACGTGCAGGATGGAAACTAGAAGGGTGTAGATAAGTATAGCGATCAGTAGGTTTTCGGTACAGTGTGGTACTGACCAGGCCATCCTTGATTAGTACTGTAGTGTCCAGGAAATGTATCTCTTGCATGTTGTAATCGAGGCATAAGCTGATGGTGGGGTGTAGATTGTTAAAGTTACTGTGGAATTCTTCTAGAGCCTCTGTACCATGGGTCCAAATCATAAAGGTGTCATCAATGTGTCTTAAGTAGAGGAGTGGTAATAGGGGACGAGAGCTAATATTCATACCTGAATTACCCACCAGGAGAAGTAAAAAAACAAATCGACAGGGCCAGACACGTACCCAGAGACCAGCTACTCCAAGATCGGCGCAAAAAAGCCAAGAACAGAACGCCACTGGTCATCACCTACAGCCCCCAACTCAGACCACTGCAATGAATTATTAAAGACCTACAACCTATTCTTAATCAGGATGCTACACTCCAGAAGGCTCTGGGTGACATGCCTGTTCTCTCCTACAGACAACCTCCCAACCTCATGAGGATGCTTACTAACAGCCACAGTCTATACCCCAGGAACACCAGTCCTGGAACCTTTCCCTGCAACAAAGCCCGCTGCCAGCTTTGTCCATGTATCTTCTCTGGAAATACCATCACTGGACCTAACCAGGTTACTCACAGAATCACGGGCACTTTCTCATGCTCCTCTACTAACATCATATATGCCATCATGTGCCAACAATGCCCAGATGCTTTGTATATTGGACAGACTTCTAACTCCCTTAGACAAAGGGTCAACGGGCACAAAACAGACATCAGAACACTCCAGATCCACAAACCACTTACTCAACATTTTAATGGAATGGGCCATTCTGTCAATGACCTCAAGGTATGTGTGTTACTGAAGAGAAATTATCGCACTGTTTTATAAAGAGAAGTGGACGAGCTGACTTTTATATTCAAATTCGACACATTAACACATGGTTTAAATCGTGATGGGAACTTTCTGAGTCACTATAGGGGCTCGTCTGCATACTTGGCTCAATCTAATTCTTGACCTTCCCCCCACACCCCTCCGCTCTCTGATTTGCTCACCTTGATTATCTTTTTCTGATTTGTCCTTCTTGCTTCCTGTTTTTGGCTCTCTGTGTCTTAAATATTGAGTCTGTTCTGGTCTGGCTATGGTCTGAAGAAGTGGGTCTGTCTCACGAAAGCTCACTTAATAAACTATTTTGCTAGTCTTTAAAGTGCTACTTGACTGCTTTTTCTTTTGATAGTGTATAGACTAGCACGGTTTACTCTCTGTTACTATTCTATTTGAGTGAATGGAAACTGTGCCACAGAGCCAAATAATCACCCAAACCAAACACTGCTCTCTTATGTTAATGCCTACAACACTGAATGTGAAAATAACTAGAATAAAAAATGACAGATACTAGTCTCATTTCATTACCCAGGCTGAGGGAAATACAAAATGTAAACACCATAAACAGTGAAAAGGAAGTTAGATTGTAAGAAATCCTTAGTTCTTAACAATCTTTTACTAGTAACACAGATAAGAGTGTTGTAAAAAATATATATAGTAAACCAACAGTGTCCCTTTAAAGATATTCATGTTTAATTTTTTTATGATATGACGTGATATGAGTCACATGGATTTACACTTCTACAAAGTTTCTCAATTTATCCTACTAAGAAGTAGTTGCACATTTGAGATACTCTCATCTACCACAAACTTCACCATTAATAAGCTTACAAGCACACACTAATTCAAAATAAATAACTTCCAGCTTTTATTTCTAGTCATGTCTTTGACAGAAGAAGATTTAATTTAATGAAGTAACATGAAAGCTATGTAGCATAGATAGATCAAATAAGATATGGAACAAATGATACAAATGGTGCAAAATTACCAGAGTATTGAACATAATGAGTAGAATGTTACTTAAAGTAAACAGAATAAGTAGTATTTGTGATTTGTTTTCAGGAGACAAGATTACCTAAACATATTTTTTTGTTTATCAAAGGTACAACGTTTCATAGGGGGTGAAAGAAAGTTACCTGGAATACAGTTAAAAGAGCTTGTGGAAAATTATCGAAGGTGCTCCGTTTTGTTTGAGTTTCATCAAAATTAAATTTGCCTCCAAACAGCTGCATTCCAAGCAATGAGAAGATTATGATGAAGAGGAAAAGCAGAAGCAACAGGGAAGCAATGGACTTCATTGAGTTTAACAAGGATGCTACCAAGTTGCTCAGGGATGTCCAGTGCCTATAAATTAAAATGTGTGTGTTAACACAAAAAAAAATATAAAAGAACAGTGTGTGATGAAATATTATAAAAGAGTTGCTAGTCACTATATAAGTACCCCTAAAATTAGCAGCAGAAAAATGTATTATTTCATAATTTTACCTTGTGACTTTAAAAATACGTAGAAGACGAACACATCGAAACACTGAGATTCCCAGGGGTGACATAAATTCCAACTCCACCAGTATGGTTTCAACTATGCCACCACAAACAACGAAGCAATCAAAACGGTTAAAGAGGGATACAAAATAAGCTTGTAGGCCCAAGCTGTACATCTTTACTAACATTTCACAGGTGAATAAAGCCAGAAGTACTTTGTTTGCAATATCTGGAACAAAACATTAAAAAAACTGGTTTGAATATTTCTGATTTATTTTGTAGATCTTATATTTTGACTAACTTTTAACCGTTTCAGGCCAGTTAGCTTGTCTCTTGGGAGGCAAATACACACTACTTCCTTTGCATTTGACACCATTTTTGCATGAGACATCCAGTTCTTCCAATAATCTAAAAATTCTACTTTATTGTGTAAATTATCCCAGCTAAAAACAAAGTTCAAACCCAATCTAGAATTCAGACGACGTGATTCGCAGACTATCCTGTTGTGCAAGCTAACATGTGTCCTTCCTTATCCTTAATCACATGGCTTGATAACGGTAATATGTCTAAAGCCTAATAGCACATGTTTACAATTTGGCACTATATCTTTACAAGCTGTAGAATTATTTCATTAATCTTTTATTAAGCTTTTTTGCAGCTGTGGAAATAGAAAACATCTGGTCATCCACTAATGATTTCTTTAACTGGAGGTATTTAGAGAAAGTAAATTAACTGCCAAACGGCAAACTACAGAAGTAATCAAGACGTGTTTTCAATTTTCTGTAGTCAAAAACAGGGGCAATGGTCTTTGCTTGTACCTTGGATCTGTGTGAGCCAGTCTGGTTGATTGTAATGCTCAGAAGAGATAGTTAATGTGTTCAGAAAGACCAAGACAATAACCAACCAATAAAATGAGACAGACTTTACTGCAGCTCTACATTTTCTTCGATTGAATCGGTTCCAGCGACGCCAGCGTCGACTGAAATTTAGAACAAAAACAAATTAATTATTCCCTTGAAAATATTACAGTGTTTGCATTTAAAGATCTGTGTTGGGTGGGAGATTTGTGAGTGTACATATGAAACCATGAAAGAAAACTGACATGCAGATGTGTGTATGAATACCAAGTGCAGCTAAAAAGATATTTTTGTTCAAATTTAGAGCCCAATAAAAAAAAATTCCCATGTGCCCTTGCGTAAGCCACTTACTCTTCCGATCTTCATTTCTCTATGAAATGAGGCTAAAATTATTTTACCTCACTGGAGTGTTGTGTGGATAGACATATAAAGATTGTGAGGTGCTCGATGCTACAGTAATGAGGGTCATGAGAGAGAAAGAGCCAGAGAAAGTCAGAGACAGAGACAGAGAGAGATGGGGGAGAGACAGAAAGAGGCTGAGGGTAGGGAGGAAGAGAGAGAGAGAGAGCCCTAAAGACACAAAAATGGATTTGGATACTAAATCTGAGTGTCCCATGCCAAATGCCCTAATCCAGAACTCACTTAAGTCAGTGGAAAGATTCCCATGACTACACTGGAAGCTGGAGCTGTTTTCAAAACGGAAAGAGTCTGCATTTAAGGGTGTTGTAATGCATTTTACAACTAAGTTCCTAGGGTGATGCTGTTTCTGACCCTAAACTTTCTATTTTGTTTTGTTTACACTCTCTAATATTTAAATAAATTGCTACAAATAATTATATTAAAAGTATTATTATGTCTGCTGCTCTGGATCAGCAGGTGCCCTACCTAGTATATATAACATTAGAAATGTTCTAATCTGCCTCAGGTGGTAGAACAAACATATAATGGCATCTTCCTAAACATAAATGCATTTGGCAAAATAAATAGTCAAGCAGTATTCTAAGTTCCTTAACTCACCCTAAACTCATGCTTGTGACTATAGGTAAGGATACAAGTTAGTTATGGGTATTTTTAGTGGAAGTCATGGCCAGGTCATGGGCAAGAATAAAAAATGCATGGTCTGTGATCTGCCCATGATTTTTATTATAAATACCCCCTACTAAATCTTGTGGGGAGAGGTCACTTCTGGGGGGGCTCTGCTTTGGAGGGTTCCAGTGGCACCACTTGTAGGCTGCTATGGCTGCCCTGGGACTGCTGCTGGAGGCCATCAAGGAGCGACTTCACCAGTTGCCCCAAGGACACCAGACATGGGATGCCAAGCAGTGGGTGTTCTGACCACCCTAAGTATTGCTGCCTGAGTGGATCCCAGGGCCAGCTGCACCAGCTGATGCTTGCGGCTTCCAGAGTAGTGGTCAGTGTGGCTGCCCCAGGGACCACCTGGGAAGCATCTACTATGGCTGGCTCCAGAGCTGCACTGCCCACTACAGAAGTCATGGTGATCATGGAAAGCCAAAGAATCCATGATTTCTGTGACTTCCATAGCAGACACAGAGCTCTAACTATGGAAATTATTGCTCAGTTACTGATATGAAAAAGTTTCACTGCCTATGAACTAAAACAATCATGTGAAGAAAAATCCCTGCATTGAAAAAACTTGGAAGTGTTTTCAAGAACATTCTTGTCCTGCCAACTGTATTGTGTGTTTAGCCATCATCAGTATGCTCAGAGAATGGATGTGCAAAACCCAACACTTTTTATTCTTAGGGCAAACTTCTGCAGTGCTGAAATCAATGAAAACATGACAGAGCCCCACGAATTTGATCCCTCATAAGAGTTTGGTGGAGGGGTTCACAGACATCTCCAAGCACCTGATCTATGAAGTCAGTGCAAAAGGGTCTCATTCACTTCAGTAGTCAGACACCAATAACAACTCTACTCTACATTTGACTATATATTCAAATTTGCTACTAAAGTTATCCAAAATGTTAACAATTTTTTTAAATTTCCAGATATTTGCAGTAGCAACATCCCACTTTATATGAAATTCTGCAACATTAAAATCATATGAGCAGTGTTAATTCATGGGATTTCTGAGTCAGGTCACAGGGGTGCAAACTGGATGCCCAAACTTCAAAGAGCACTCACTAATCATAAACCCATTAAAACTATTTTCCCATTCCTCAGACCTCTCATCCCAAAAAGTCAGAGAGACTATATGAGCATCTCAGCATTCCCTGAAGGAGAACGCATTCCAGGCAATTATATTTTTAATTGCTGGGGAAGTAAATTCCACCGTTGTCAGCCTTTCACAACAGATCACCTTACAAGAAGCTTTGTTCCATCTGAATGAGAACTTATGCTTAAGTTTTTGTACTGACCACATCTGTGGCAGTTTGTACAGTGAGTGAATCTGTCCAAAAACCGTGTTCCAAACCATTTAGGTTTTTTCTAATGGAAAGTACAAACCTTAAATTCCACCTGGAAGCTGGTAGGCCTATAGTGAATGTCACAAATACATTAATGTAAAATGCTTTTCATATAAATAACCATCTAATAAGCAGGCAGCTGCATTGTGCCTGTAGCAAGGACTCTATGCTATATGCATTACCTTGGCATCTGCACACATGATGAATTTACAGAAAGCTATACAGGAAGATCTGCCTGTCTTTGGCTTCCCTCCTTTCTCATTTTATTCTGGGTAGAATAGGTTGGAACAGTGAGTTTTGCCTTCTGATCTGAAGACATGAATCATGGTCAACCTGATCTCTTCTAGAAGGGACTTCCAGATTAGTGAGCCAGCTGTTGAGAAAGCTACTGATCTTACAATTCTTGAGAGTGACTGTGCCACTGTTCCAAAAGAAGAGTGCTGTTGTGGGAGGTGGTGATTGTGCAGTGGGAGATGGTCCCTCAGAAACAAACCAGCCTCCTGGAGGAGCAAGATGACTGAAAACTTGAATTTGGCTCAGTACTTATCAGGAAACCAAGGAAAGTTGAATACAGAAGCAACGTGTGATTTGTAGCCTCTGATACTGAACAGACAGGCTTCTGTGATTTGAGTTAAATATAGAGAATTGCAGTAGTCATGCCTGAAGATCACAAATATGTAGATTACTGGCTTTAGGTCCAAAATTAAAAAAATGGGGTACAGTCTTTTTTTCTTGACATTCTTAGTTAAAAGGAGAATTTTGCAGTCATGTGTCTTCATGTATCTGACTAGGAGAACAGTTAATTTGCAGATTATGTTAATGATAAAAGGGCAGACAGCATCTGTGGAGCTGAACAGAGCTGAGCAGTTATTCAAAGCAGTTTCTCTTCTCACCAACTGTTGAACTCAGACAGATTTTATGCAAGCTGCATCTGATATAATGGCAGTGCAGAGTTGGGTTCAACATTAGCCCATGCTTCCTCACAACTTCTCCTGCAGTTTTATGAGAAGTAAAAAAGGATGGAAGAGCAGACTGATCACTGTAGGAGTCCACAAGTAAGAGCCCTAGAAGTGGAGGAGCCAGTGGCCATTATGACTTTCTGGAACTCCTAGAGCTCTTTTAGCATGATCCCCGTGCTGAGTTTGTGAAAAGGGAGAGGAACACCCAAGAGCTAACAATATCAAATATTGTGCCAAAGTTCAGCCATATGACAGTATAGCCCTTGCCTGTGGCCAAGAGACTATCATCCTTCAAAGTCATAAGATCTAAATTGTTCCCTGTTTCAGCCTACACCAAGCCTCAGAGGCACCCAGGGACACTCTCAGAACATATGGAGAGATTGACAAATGACTGATGATCTATTCAGTAAGCTTCCTTGGGAATGCCCAGTTGTGGAGAGGTTGGTTGCATCAGTTAGTGGGTCCCTACATACTGGCTGGATTATAGCCATCTTTAGATATGTTGTGGTGTGAACTTTTCCTCCTCAAAAAAAGTGTTTATGTCATTTGGTAGAGGCCTTAAATGCTCATGGCTCTCTTATACCAGAATGGGCGTAGATTAGAGTATGGTGTGGGCTTGCTTCTCCTATGAGGTTTCTAAGATTTTCTGTTCTGCAAATGGGCCAGATTCAGAAAGGGGATATGTTAACAATAATCAGTCTGTTTTGAGAGTATGGTTTCTGAAGTCTCTGGTGGCATCTCAGGTGCAGATATTTCCCTCTGAGTAGTAAACTAAAGTAGGCTTTGCAGGAGTAGATACTGGTTTGCGGAATTAACTGGAAACAAATTCACAATCAAAAATACTTCAGCCAAGCATGATTTAGATTAGAAATTCCTAGAGTGGAAGAAGAGAATAATCTCTTGGCTTTCTTCTTTTTGATTCTGCATTAGCTTCAGCTTTGAGTTTTATGGCATAGTCCCACGTATAGCCCATTCCAGTTATCTAGTCTCAAGATGACACTAGCATCAGTAGGCGTAAAAAAGAAATGGACACAATTTTCTCACAAATGCAGATAAAAAGCATTCTAGGTCCGGCCCAGCTGTTGATTATGCATAAGTAATCTTATTTCTAAGAAAATTCCAAATTGTAAACCTGGTTAATGAATGGCAAGATTTTATCTTGATCAGAGGTAACACACAATCCACTCCAGTTCTTCCAAGTTGCTTTCCATGACGTATCTATGCTACCTCAGTCTACTGGGTGATCCTCAACCCCCTAGCTCTTCAAAAAGCCACAATGTCACACATTAGTTTCACCGCCCTGATTGGGTCAAAAGTAATGGAACACTGAACCTGGGATCACTGGCGTACCGAAATCAATGTCTCTTCATTAACCTGCCAGTGAACAAACATGCACATTGAGCTGAAAGACTGACACAAAGGAACCATGCCACATCTCACATGAAAAGACCTTCAAGGCAGAAGAAAATCATCTAGGACTGCCGTTTGAGATCTCTCATTTAAAAAGGTAGAGGGCCATTCAAAAGCAACATCCCCCCATTGGTGATTACAGGCATATCAGAAAGACATAGCAGTAACAAAGGAGCGGGTAGAGTTAATAGAATTAGCATGGACACATTAGCCACGTGAACTGCTAAAAGCACATCAATGTTGCTACAGATGCAAGCCTGAAATAAATTTTACCATGGATGAGGAAATTGGAGGAGTCCAGCTTCCAGAATTGCTTTGTTAGAACCTTCTCATTATCTTCTTGATTATTTTGGGGAAAATAGCTAGCCTGTAGATTGTTTACAAACTGACTGTTACGAGTTTTTGCAATCTGCGATTCGTTATGTGTGCTGCATGACTAGTCACCTAAATCAGATGGCACTTCATCTGTTCTGTGATTGACCAACCTGGCTTTTGTAATATGAGTCTCTTTTCTGTTTGCAATTTTGTTTGCGACAGGTCAGACCTCTATAATCTGGACTTCCCTCCTCCAGCAACATCTGTGGTCTGGCATCCCTTGGCACTCTTGGGCTGGAGCACTCATGGGGAAAAATCAGGGGCTCCATGCTCAGCAACTCCTCCCCAGCCTTCCCAGTGCTTCTGGACCACCGCCAATAGCTGATTTGCAGCATTCAAGCTCAGGAAAGGAGGGAGCAGAAGGAGCAGGGATGACGGCAATCAGGAGAACAGGCAGAGCAGTGGTGGACCCCTATGGCCAGCAGCAAGAGCAAGAAGTGGAGCCTGCGGGCTGTGGGGATCCACCACCACTCTACCTGTTCATTGGAATACTCTTGCCCCATCCCCAGTCCATCAATACCAGCCCCTCTGCTGCCATTGAAGTGGAGCCCTGCAGCAAACAGCAGTAGAGAGGCCAGCATTGACCTGCCCTGGTATGGCAAATTCCTTGGTTCAAGATCAGTGATGTCCCAAGCATGCCGGACCAGGCAGGTTCAACTTGTATGTGCAATTTCTTAATATATAAGCTGTGCAGAAGAAGAAGAATAAAATAACTTTTTCAATGACTCTGATGGAGCATCCAGTTTCATGACTGTTACTCTTGCTTTTACTTGTTTTCCAATGAGCATTCTTGTGAATAAAAACTCACTTACCCGAGTTTTTGAGAATAAATGACAAAAGAGTTGCAAATACCAGCAAAACTAATTGGGGTGCTTTATTCCCAAGAATGTTCATCAGTCTTCTTCATCTGTATTCCCCAATCTCTTGACAGTAACATTTTTCATCCAATCAAATTCTAATACACAAAAATACAGAATGATGAGTAACCCATTGCTAGAAAAAAGTGAAGGAAAAAGAGAGGAAAATACTGACCTGAACTTGGATTTTGAGATAGTTTGACTAAAAGAAAAGGAAAACACATTTTTAAGAATACATAGAAACAAAATGATTTACATAATCCCTTCTCCTTGGAATGCTGTATCTGGACATCAGAACAGTGTAATTTGTGCACAAATCTGCATACATGCTGTGGTACCATTGGCCTGCGTTCACCACCATGTTTGCAATATTAGGATTTACAAACATATGGATTTTACATGAGAAAGAAAAGAAATTGGCAGAAAAACAGATCTTGGATTTTACATGGCTGTTTCAATGTGCTTTGAGAACTTTCTGAAAAAAATGTTGTTACATGAAGAAAAGTCATTCTCACAATCGTAAGTTACTACTATATTTATATATAGCAACCTAATAATTCTCAATTTTAGCTATTTGTAAAATATGTATACTCTAGATCATCTTTCAATTAATAAAAGACGTTAGTTTCTGCTCTATTTCTTAGGTTATATCTCTTCTTTTCTTGTGCATGCTTCTGAAGCAGTAAAATTAAAAGCTCTGAAACCTTTCCAAATGTAAGGCTCAAATGGATACTTATGAAATATATCCATATTTGTCTTCACAATTTTAGATAAAATTGTGGCTGGATTTTAACATGAATGACTAAAGCTCAAAAAATTAAGTGTCTCACAAACGTTGACTATTTCAAAGCAAATATGTTTCAGTAGACCAAACAGGAAAAAGTGGTTCTTTTTAATCCAAGAATGTTGGAAACACATCTTAATTGGATCTGTATATGTACTTACCATAGACTACCACAGCATGCTGAGCTCTCTCCTTCTCCGCTAACATTCTCAGTGTTCACAGATTCAGTTTCACTGGTGGGCATACTTGCTGTTAGGAGACAAAAGTGTTCAATTTACAGACAAAGCCAGCCAGTTACACATGATTTGCTTTTGTATCTTACTAAAACATCTTTGCTTGCGTAGGGTTACCAAGGCCATGTCTACACTAGCAAATCCCTCTGGAAAAACAGCCCTTCTTGGGACAGAACACACAGAGCATCCACACACACCAGAAATCAAAATAACGCAGCTCCTCTTCCAGAAGCCATCTTCTGCTCCTGGATCAGGGGCAGTTTCTGCACGTCACTTTCCTCTGAAAGTGGCATGCTAATGAACAGCCCGATATATGCTAATGAACAGCCCAAAATATGCTAATGAGTCAAGGATACAAATTCCCAGTGCCTCATTAGCATAAGGTCATGTGATTTGGAGTCCAGAAGACTTTCTTCTGGACTCCAAAACAACGTGTAGAAGCGCATCCCCCAGGGGGATCTTCCAGAAGGAGGACTTCAGGAAACTTTTCAGGAAGAAGGGGCCTCCGGAAGGAGGACTTCCTTCCAGAAGACCCCCGGGGGCCACGCTTCTACATGTTGTTTTGGCGTCTGGAAGAACATCTTCCAGACTCCAAATCATATGACCTTACGCTAATGATGCACTGGGAATTTGTATCCGTGACTCATTAGCATATTTTGGGCTGTTCATTAGCATGCCACTTTCGGAGGAAAGTGGCATGTGTAAAAACAGCCAGGAAGATCACCTTTTTTCCAAGAGATTTGTTTGGTAAAAAGAGTGTGTAGATGCTTCACGGGTCCTTCTCTCGAAAGAGCGGTCCCCATCATGCCAGATTTTTTGATCTCTGGCCCATTCTTTCGAAAAAGCAGAGGTGTGTGGATGCACTCTTTTGAAAGAGCAGATTGCTCTTCTGATTCACTTTTTTGTGTGTAGATGGAAGAGATCTTCCCAAAGAATATCTTTCCGAAGACCACTGTAGTGTAGACATGGCCCAAGAGAAAAATTGCAGAAGGAAGCCATGCAATAGTAGACTTTTTACCAGCCCTCCTCTTTTTGGTAAAAATAAATGCATAGGACTACAGGCTGCATTATAGAAGTGTTTCTTCAACTGTGTTCCAAAGAACACTGGTGTTCTGTAAATGACTCACAGGTGTGCTACGAGCATTTGGAACAGTTGGTCTACATTTTCTGTTATAAAAACAGATACAATGTTACTTTTCCATTGCTATGATACTTGATTAAATTACTTCATTTTGTTTTGGCTTTATATTTCCTGTTTACTTTTTTTTCTGGCCTGACAAAAAAAAATTGGAGAAAATTTTCATAGGTGTTCTGCATAAAATATATTATTGTTTGGCATTCTGTGGTCTATAAAAGGGTAAGCAACACTGCACTAGAGGACATTTCTGTTGCGTCAGCAGTTTCAAACTTCTAGTGAATGTGTACTACAGAGCACGATGAAGAGACATTGCACTTAGAAGCCAGTGTGCAGAAAAGTGAATATGTCTGACCTACTTCTTTTGTGTGATGTGGTTCAGTGTCGTATCTGAGGTTCTTTCAGTGCAATACGAAAAGAAAGAGAATAGTTATATCTCCCCTAACATTCCTTGCAATCTCAGTAAGTGCAATAAAGGTCCTTTCAAACAAAAGAGAAGAGAAGCCATCACACTCTGATCAACCTGTCAAAGTTGAGTGCATTCTATTCTAATTTTCCAAATTAAAAAAAGAAAACATGAAAGGACAAAGCTAGGAAGTAGACAGGAAGGAGAATTGGGAAAAGCATAATGAGTAATACAAAAGATAAGGAGAACTGCCAATGATACAAAAGGGGATCATAAAATTTGTTTCACATCAATGATTTGCTATACACATGGTAAAATCACTACTGAAGAACTAGCAACTGTAATTAATGGTTTAGTAGACAAAAACTGCGAGATTGGTCACCCCCACTGATCCTCAACTCAACAGAGGCATAAGGGCATACCCTCATGCTGTAAAAGGAGTTAGGGAAGCAGGAACAAGCATAATTATTAGCAGTTCCTTGACCTGAATATTATTTCCTTGGCTGCACTTGTCAGTGTGAAAAGAAAACTTTAGCACACAGACCACAAAGGGTTACCCTTGCCCATTTATGAAGTGTGGATGTCATAAGCAGGAAAACCAGAGTGAGGATAAAATTAGATTTTAAGTTACTGGGGAGTAGCAAGGACAACTGCCAATTAGACTTTTGCTTTTAGTATCTTAGCAACTGTTGCTGGGACGATATCTGTGTCCAAGGTTTTCTTACCAAACTGAAAACTTTTTTTATACCATTGTTTATGTGACTTTTTGGTTTTTCATTACAGTTTCTCGAATGACAGTCCTGAGAACGGAAGGGCTAAATTTCCATTAATACCTAGGCTATGTCTAGACTAAAGGGATTTGTCAGTAGAAGTCTTATGTTGGAAAATATCTTCCAACAAAACTTCTGTTGACAGATCGTGGACAGACTTCCAAGAGGATCGAAAAAGCAATCTGGTCTGTCAACAGAGAGTGGCCAGACTTCCCAGCCTCTCTATTAGCAAACTGTTCACCTGGAAGCACAGCAGACAGGGTTGCTTGGTGTCCTGGAGACGTCTTCAGTTGACAGAAGGCTCCCTCCCCCGTCCCGGGACCGTCCAGACTGGCATTTTGTCAACAGATCTCTGCTGATAGTGGCATTCTTCCTCGTGGTGACCAGGGTATGGCTGTCAATAGAAGAGCTGCATTCTGTTGACTTACTGTCGACAGAATGTGCTTTGGAATCTGGATGCGCTGCAATTTTGTTTGCAAAACAGCCGTTTTGCCGACAAAACTCTCTGGTCTAGACATAACCTAAGGCTCCTTTCCACGACTCTTGCATTTTAAAGAACCTGGTTAGTGAGTGTAAATTACATGTACCGCAGTGTCATTAAGAACTATGCCCTCTCGCATTTATTGCCCAAAGGTCAGATATAGAATAGGCAACACAAGATTCTCCACGCTGATCTTCCAAATTGCATCAAAGCTGATTGAGAGAGACCACCTCTAGGTGGAAAGGGGTAGTTCAGTTAGCAAACCCAGTTGATTCTGAACTTGATGGTTGGACCACCAACACTACGTTAGCCAGATTTTCAGCTAATGTTTGCAACAGTTAGACATCTGGCACTACAAATATATCAGAGCATGAAATTTTACACCTCAGTGTCACATTATGGAGACAAGAAACACGATTTAAAATGCTCATGCAATTGTTTAAACAAAAGAAGACAATCAAGTCAGTAAACACTACAAAATATATTTTCAGTTATTATAAGATTCCTTTGTTTCAGACAGTTCTTTTAAAATCATGTAAGCAACTTCCTTATACTGAATTTAGATCACACCTGAGTCAAATTTAGGGGTCAGCAACCTTTCCAAGGAAAAATGACATAATTTGATCTTTTGGCCTCTATAGAAAATCCAAGTGCTGGCGATATGTTTTAAAGTCACTAGCAGGCCGACTTAAAACAGCTTCACTAATAAATCAGTGAAGATTAATAGCTTTACCGTTTGCTGAGGCAGATGGCACACAGAAGTGGGGCTGGCATGGGCTGAGGGCAAGTGAGCTGAGTGGGAGGAACCGGGCAAACCTGGGGAAGCAAGACCTCCAAACACATCACTGGAATTAATTGCCTGCCTGAAGGGTAGGAGCAGAAATTGGCGAGGTAGCAAGACAGGGCAGAAATTGAAAGCAAGAGGGCTCGGACCCAATCCCAGACAGTGGGAAGAGGTAGGAGCAGATGGACTAAAAAAACCCTGCCCCAGGGCAGATGGCAAGGGGGGACAGAGGGGCTCTATCCCCGTCCCTGGGGCAGGGGGGCAGATAGCAGAGGTGGGGGCTGGAGGAGTCAGTCCATTTCCCCATAGGAGAGGAGGGCTGATGGTGGAAGGAGGGGTGGCACTTGCAGCAGGGCTTTGTTCCTGCCCCACCTTTGGCCTGAAGGACCCAGCCCAGTGCTCCTGGCAGCTCTGCACCATTCTGTACCTGCAGCCTGGCCCTTCTGCCCCACCCATCTGCTAGCTAGCTCACAGGGGGTGGGGCTCACACATCCTCACCTTCCCATGGTGGCTCTGCTCGCTGTAGTGTGCACCTGTGGGAACAAAGCAGCACCCTCTGCACCCTGGATGCTTGGGGGAGGAGGGGCAAGGCTGAGCTCCTGCCTCATGTCCTGATGGAAACTGGTTTGCATGCCACTCTTGGCACTCATGCTAGAGATTGCTGACCCCTGGTCTAGTTAGTACATGTGCATCACTGATGATATTATGTGTTTTTTTAATAAAAGAGACAAAATATTTTAAAAATCAACAATTTTGTGAGTCTTGTATGCAAATTATAGCTACAATTGCAAAAAAGTTCAAAAGGGATTATTTTAATGTTGAACAATAACTCACAACCAGTCACCACTTCCCTCAGTAGAATGGATTAATGGATAGATTGGGTAAATCCCAGCTGTATAGGTTAATAATTTTTAAAAGGCTTAAGAAAAACTGTTTTGATAAGCTTACTTAGGTTGCTATCTTATGACTACAGTTTAAACAGCTGCCAAGTTTCCTCCCTTTGGTAAATGGTGCCATATAATTTTGCAAGCAGAAAAATCAACATTTTAGACATAGAGAAAAAAGAAAAAATATAGTTAATCTTTTATAACAGAAATTGGTATTATTGAACTACACTTGAAACAAAACTGAAAAACCAATGAACATACCAACAGTAATGAAACATTAAAATATTTTGGAAAGAATTGTGTGAGTCTTTACTACACAGTTTGGTTATTGCATGAATGAAAAAGCAGACCTTGGGACTTCTATTGATGAATATTGTGAATTAATATGGGGACTTGGTGGGAATATTCTGTAGCTGAGCACAGAAATAGCTGTCCACATCTATGTAGAGCAACTTCAAACTATAAAGGCACAGAGGACAAGCTGTATACACAATCCAAATAACTTTGTTTGGAACTAACTATTCAGATTACCCACAAGAGCAATATCTGAGTGGATTTCTGTCCATTACAATAATAATCTCTTCACATGTCAAAGTAAGATAGGGAAAATAGATTTGAATTAATGTGTAAGATACAGAAAGTATTTTAAACTGGGAAAATGTTTATTAACAGTGCTCTTAAAAATATAAAGGCATCAAGTCCTTACTTCAAGAAAGCAATTAAGTATATATTTAAATACATTCCCATTTGGGAAGCGCTGATTCAGCTGCTTACACGTGCTTCCTGAATAAGAATGTTTCAAGGAGGAAGGAAGGCCTAAATGTCACCACATCATTGCAGAAGTGTTGCTTTAAGACACCGGAAATGCAGAAGTACTCCAATGTACTATGGTTTGTGGCAGCTGCTAAGGTAACTGGTGGATTGTGGAATTTTTTTTCTTCTGTATAGCAGAATAGCCTGTTATATTTAAACGACATAATTCTTGGATACATTAATTCTCCTGTTAGCTTTCTTGTTCATAATTCTTCTGATATTTTTGCAGGGATATATTTTTTCTCCATATTCATTCAGGATCCCTTTCTCTTCCCTCCCTAACTCTTTTATGGGTAATGTTGAGCCCGATCCTGCAAAACTGCCCTCAGTGAGAATTGCACTCCTTATTTCAAAGGGAGGAAGATCAGCTTCTAGGGACAAAGTTTCCTGTCAGTGGAGTTATTCTGCATTTCTCTGGCACAGCAGAGTAGAATCTGGCCCTCTCTCTTCTGTTGGAATTCTGCAGCCTTTTTGTTTGCTTGCCCAAAACTAGGAACAGCTTCTTTGCACACAAGGGGAAAAATGATTTTTCAAATGCCCAATCTTGCAACTCCGATTCACTTGAATAATCAGAGAGTATGAGAACCAATTCATAGAAATGAATGCATCCTTTAGCTAACACAGTACCTTAACCCCCTCCCACATACACTAGAGTAAAGCAGGAATGACTCCAGTGAGATCAGTGGAGCTGTAATTGTATAAAATAAATGTTAAGTGGAAGGGGAATTAACTCCACTGTTTCCAGGCTGTAGTACAGTTTGAAACTCTCTAGTCCAGCACCCTTGGGACCTTGTGGCTGTGGCCACACTTGGCCAAAACTTCGAAATGGCCAAATCAAAGAATACTAATGAAGTGCTGAATTGAATATTCAGTGCCTCATTAGCATTAGCATGCTGCCAGCTGCAGTGCTTCAAAAGTGCTGCTTTCAAACACACGCAACTCAGTGCGGCTACACAAGGGTGGTTTTCGAAATGACCCTGCACATTTGGAAATCCCCTTATTCCTCTCAGCTGAGGGGATTTCAAAATGTTCAAGGTCCTTTAGAAAAGGACCCCCATGTAGCCACATGCGCTCAAAAGCAGCACTTTTGAATCACTGCAGCCAGCAGCATGCTAATGCCAATGAGGCGCTGAATATTCAATACAGAGCCTGATTAATATTCTTCAATTTGGCCATTAGCATGGCCATTTCGAAGTTTTGGCCAAGTGTGGCCACAGCTTATCAGTGCTGAACAAGAGAATTTGCCGAACCATGGGAGGTTAATATTGCCTAGCACACTACCAACACTTCCACTGCTTACTAGGCTCTTAGAAGACACTGAGGGGAAAATTACAGCCAAATAATAGCACATATCACTGAGAGCCAGGACTGGTGGCTGGAAACAAACTTTATGGGACTGTGGGAAACTTGATCACACCCACGATAAATGGCTGTCCAGCTAATGAAAATCATGCTAGACTCCAGATGTTGCCAGACAACAGAGCACCGGACTAGAGAGATTCAACCTGTATACATACATCCTACAGAAATGGGAAGGTCAGGTCTACCGGTCATCCTCTAGTTAGGAAATATCAAATGGAAGCTTTCTGCTACTATCCAGTTTCTTGCGAAGTATCACTCAGTGACAGGGTGCATTTATTTATTTTAAATAAGTATCAGAATGTTTATAAAACAGAAGAAGTATAATAATAATGTAATTTTTTGGCAAGCCTTGAATTCAATTCTAGCAAGATTTTATTGCTGATCAAAAGTTTTACCCCACTTTTCCTGAATATAGCTGCTTTAAGACAAACAAAGATTTCAGGTAAAACTGTAGTCCCTGTTGAAGTTATTAGGAGTTTCGCCATTGACTACAGTTAGGACAGGATTTCATTTCTGTTTCTAAAAGGGTCATAATACTATTTCAGTTTGTGACTTTGTAGATGAAGTGTGAGGAAAAAGTATGGGAAGCAATGACATAATAATAGACAGTATAGGGGAAATTAGGGATCCAGTCTGTACTTAACTCTAACTATAACTCTAACTATAAACCAACTGTGAATGACATTATGGAGGGACGTAGCTTTGAGAGTGATGGCAGAATGTCTTTGAATTCCAAGCACAGCTCAGCAGTCACATTCCTGGAGCACACCCACTCTAGCTAATCCAGGCTGAGAGTGGTGTCTGCATTGAAAAGGCTGAGATATACGACCACAGCCTTTTACGGAGAAGGAGTTTATGGGGAGGAAATAACAATGTGTGGGATGAATCAGAGGGAAATCTTATGACCTTAAAGAGACCAGTCTTCTGTTAGACCTCAGCTGTGCTAAGTGAGAGATGTTTTTCCTCCATGGAATACACTTTATAAGAAACTGGATACTGCAGAAAGCCTCCATTTGGTAACTCACTATGTTTCCTCTAATCTTGTCCATTCACATGCACATTTTTTCATCCATGCATGGATTCATTTTTGTGCACCGAGGCACGTGCAAATGTGCAACACCAATAGAAACAAAACCTAGCTGTGGGTCCTCTGTTAATCAACTGGGTGGCAAATGAATCTCTCCAAAGTGGCTGTACAAAGGAACAGCTTATAGGGAACACTGCTTACAACCAACTATATCTCCAGGGAGGCTGGGTGGACTTGACATTCTATCCATTGAGAAGAAAGTAGCATCAAACCTGTATTACCATGATCTAAGCACTGAGTGTGCTACAGAGAAATCCAGGAAGATGGATTGTAGCATGTAAGTGGTATGACACTAATCTGATCAGTGAGGTTTTTTAATTATATGCACTTAATTATAATTATAAAAAAGAGCTACACTGTAACATTATAGTTATAGATCTAGGCATCATTAATATGTAAGCTGTAGCCTTGAAGTTCACTGTAACCAGATTTCACCTGTATAAAATGATAAGAGGCTGCCTCATACAGTGGACTTGCCCCAGACCCTGCAGTCTCCTAGGGACAGCCCTGAATCTGGGTTTGACCAGGGACTGGGAATGGATGTCTCTCTACAAAAGCAATTTTCCCTCTCGTTATTCACACCTCGTCAGCTGTTTGGAGTAGGCTACATACACGCTGACTGAACTGGCCTAGTTAGTAGTGGTCCTCCACTTGATAAGGTAACTCCCTTCTTTTCATGGGCTAGTATATTTATGCCTGCATTTGTAATTTCAACTCCATGCACCTCACAGAATGAGTCTTTGCCCACAGACGTTTATCACCAAATAAATCTGTCGGTCTTTAAGGTACCACAGGACTCGTTGTTTTTGAGGATACAGGCTAACACACTTACCCCTCTGATACATGCAACGGTTGATATTTTCCAAAGATATAGTATTTAGGTCAAATATATTGCCAAATTCTTAGTTGTTATTCATCTGAAATGATTGTGCCTTTCCAGAGCAAAGCTAGCTGATCCAATAATTATGTTATATGTGGATTTGCAACGACATGTCCCTTATTAATATCATTGTGGCATGAACAAGTTAATATTTCTGCTATTTTCTTAAAATACACTGCTGAATTTTTTAAGCCAAGTTTATTTTTTTTGACAGACACATATCTATGTGCTTATCTGCCCTCATCTGGGAAGTGCATGAACTTTCTAAAGGTTGACATTTTAAAGACTAAGGGGCAAAATGATTAAGGGGCAAGTTAAAGAGTTTATCACTGAAAATTTCCCCAGCATACTTAAACTGTAATATTGTATTTTAGGTCATTTCTACAGGAAATCTTCAATAAACCAATCATCAGCTCATCCAAAGAATTGACCAGAACTGCTATTCAACTCACATAACATGGAATTTCTGGAGCAGTTTCAGTTTGCTTTTTTTTTTTTTTAAATCTAGGAAATTACATAAGTGCACATTAAAAGAATATTATAGTTACAAAATCAAGCACTCCAAAGTTAGGAAATGCTAGAATTAAGGTTGCCTGTGCAGCCTTAATTTGGCATCCTAGCATATATGCATTATGGTACACCCTTTAATTATACAATTACATAATTTTATGAAACACTAGCTCCTTGCCTTATTTGTTGCAGAGGTCGGAAGGTATGCGGGCAAAGAATGGGGGCACTATGCACTCTGACACTGAAGCCTCTCAGTGTTTGTGATTCTAAGGCCGTGTCTACTCTAGCCCCAAAGTTCGAAATGGCCAGGCAAATGGCCATTTCAAAATTTACTAATGAAGCCCTGAAATGCATATTTAGCACTTCATTAGCATGCGGGCGGCCGCGGTGCTTCGAAATTGACGTGGCTCACCGCCGTGCGGCTCATCCCGACGGGGCTTCTTTTCGAAAGGACCCCGCCTACTTCGAAGTCCCCTTATTCCTATCTGCTCATGGGAATAAGGGGACTTCGAAGTAGGCAGGGTCCTTTCGAAAAGGAGCCCCGTTGGGACAAGCCGCGCGGCGGTGAGCCGCGTCAATTTCGAAGCGCCGCGGCCGCCCGCATGCTAATGAAGTGCTGAATACGCATTTCAGAGGTTCTTTAGTAAACTTCGAAATGGCCATTTGCGTGGCCATTTCGAAGTCTGGGGCTAGTGTAGACATAGCCTAAGTGGAAAAAGAAGATCTATGTCTCACTATATCTATGGGACTTGTTTATTGCCTACAGAGCTAGAACTTGTCTACACTAACAGGCTATAAATTCCAGAGCACACTAGTGTGTTGTACACAAACTGGCTTGTATGGACCCTGCTGGCATGCTATAAAAGTTCCCTGTTTGATGTTGATGTAATCCTCTTTCTAACAAAACTACAGTCACTCAGGCTAGGGAATTTTTAGTGCATGTCAGCCAGGCATCCACAGGCCAACCTGTGCACAACACTCTGGTGTGCGTTAGAATTTATAACCCCTATAGTGCAGACCCATGGTATTCAACACACTAGCTAAACACACATTGGCTCTTTGGCCAATGGAGTGTGGCTAGTTGGCCTGAATAATAAATATATTTTCAGAATAATGCGGCTAGTTTGCAACAGCAGAAGCCACTCTAGTACCTCCTGCTTCAGAACTGGTTGCAAACCATAGGTGTAGACCAATGCACCATGTAGAGAAATTCTTAATTTTGATCCTGTCAGCATTAATTCCCACAGGTTCTCATACTCTGCTGGCCACCACTTAGAAGGTCAGGTGGGAGGCTTTGGTTGCCTGGCCCTGGGTGGCAACAGTGTAAATGCATCAGCTTTCCATGCAGCTGTTCCAAATTCAGTAGGCCTCCACAGATTATTTGAGATCTAAGGGATTACCACCTACATTTTGGGGATCTTATATACCCAGTAAAACAGATGGAAAATATAATTTATCTAGGACCATCTGAGGGAAAAGGTCAAATCTTGCAGTCCTGAAATTTTTCCACAGAGGTGGCAGATCTTGAAGAAAGATACATGACTGGAAGAGAATGGCTTAGAGTGGGATTTTTAAGTGTTTAATGGCAGCCTGAGATCCCACTGAAGTCCATAATAAAATTCCCATTGACATATACAGGAACAGTTAGGTCAATGCTGATTGTTTTTGAAAATCCAGCCCTCAGAGTGAAAGGCCCCAGTCCAACAGCCCTTTCTTAGACATGAATAGTCTCAATGGGTTAGAGGTTCACTTCTAGTATATGTGAAAAACTACTGAAGTCTTGTAGCATGTTTCTAAAAAGGTAATTCCAAATAATAAAAATGATCCAAAAGTAGATTGAATAGTATAGTAAAAATAATTTCAAACTGAATCAATATGACCCTTTCAAACCTCTAGTAAGAATTTTCCTAAAATGTTTTACATATGTTTTATTTAATTAGCATATATACTAATTAATACAGGTTGAACCTCTCTTGTCTGGCACCCTTGGGACCTGACCAGTGCTGAATGAGATAATTTGCTGGACTATGGGAGGTCAATATAGTCTAGCACATTAACAACACTTCCACCACTTACAGGACTCTTAGGAGGCATTTAAGAGTAAATTACAGCTAAATAACAGCAAAGAATGCTGAGTGCCAGGACTGGTGGCTGGAAAAAAACTTTATGGGACCACGGGAAACTTAGCCACACCCAGGATAAGTGGTCATCCTGCTAACTAAAATCATGCTGGATTACGGATGTTGCTAGACTAGAGAGTTTCGAATTAGAGATGTCCAACCTGTAGTATATTATCTAACATCAGAATAAATTACTTGAATTTTACATTTGGTTATTGTTCTAGTATTTTGCTTATGTCTCGTGTGTTCTCTCAATTTACAGATTTCTGTTTGGATTGATATTTTTTCATATTATGGCTCAAATTTGTCAACTGCACTTGAAATCTTAGCAGCTATTTAAAAAGTGATTGCCTCATCTCGGCAAGTAAGCAATTGCACCAATAATTCTGTTCTCTGCAGAATTAAAACTAGCTCTTCCCAATTGCTATCATTGTGATTTTGACGAATTGCTATATTTGCCATTCTATAAAGCATGTAGACTGGAAATTAACTACTATATTCTAAAAGTATTTGCTATTGGAAAAAAAATTAACAGGATTAAAGGAAAAAAGTACACAGAATAAGAGCATTATATTCAGTTTGGTACATCAAGAGGGAGGGAAACAACAACCTAAACACTATATCTGTACAGTCTACAGTTCTAAAATATGCTGTTCTAATCTTACACTATAATCAGTTATGCAGTTTCTGAAATGCTTTGGTAGGTTCTTTCATAGCTGAATTTAAAAGATGCTTTTATATCTGGCTCACCTGCCTTTTGAAGAGGTAAGCCTACGCTTCAACTAGAACACTCTCAAACAAAGGAACGCTTCAGTGGAAATGTAAATGGATAAAAATAAGGCTTTAGAAAGTTAGAGCACTGCAAGCACCAATCTGTTTGAAGCATGCATTTGAAACAGCAGATCATTTCCATGCATGATGTATGTCTGCATGCAAAATCTGTTTATTTCTATATTTTAAAAAGGTAAATATTTTTCCAAGAACCATCTCATCAAATATATTAAAAGAACGCTCAACAGCAATACAGAACACATTTTACCATGTTTATTGGAAGAACTGCTAAAGCAGCTAAATCTGCCTTTCTTCTTTGCCATTAAGTCGTCCAATGTAACCCCTTCGTGTTAAGCATATGTAATCCCATCATTTACACAGTAGATGGCAGTGGTTGCAATACAAAAATAAAAATGTTTCCACATATACAATACAGGCAATATTAGACAAAACACAGAATGAAATTACCAGCAGCATAACTAAATACACCCTAAAACCATTCACTGCTTACACTGATTTCTATATTTTGGACCAGATTTTAGTCCCTTTGAGGTCAATGGGAGTTTTTTCACAGAATTGAAGTCATGAGATTTGGTGTATCATTAAAACAATATATTCTGGAGTATTTTAGCAATTTATTTCCATCTTAATAGTTAGAATGTGTGTCTGTTCAACATTAGCTAACACTCACTGATTTATTGCAAAAATCTTTACAGAATTACAGAGGGTACCATATAAAATATTTACTTAATTGAAGACAGAGGCACAGGTTAAAATTTCAAAAATGATGAAGTGGCTTAGGAGCCTAAATCCCACTTTAAAGTAAGTAGGTCGCTTAAAAGCCTCCTCCTTCTCCTCCACTCATTTGGGCTTCAAAGTGACTTAGGCACTTTTGAGTATTTTATCCACTCTTCAATTCTGCTGTTATTGGAGAACTGAATCCCTTATTCTAAATGTGCAGGGATCTGACAAACTTGAGTGATCATGAATATTCTATGTCGAAAGGGGGCACAAATGGAACTTGGAGGTCTACAGTTACATTTTACACTAGAGAACCCATTCTGGAAATTACTAATTTGTAGGAGTATATTGGAAGGTGACTAAATTTATCTCACAAGCCTTCACAGACCTTTCCTGCAAGCTCGTTATGCTGGTACTAGTTATTTCAACTTTCCTAAGCCTCCATACCCGAAATTCAACTTCATAATGCAGACAAGAGTGCTTCTTTCTTCACTGAAGGCATCTGCTGAATATCTAAATAGAAATCTTGCCTCCTTTTGTGCAGACCTTCACATGTATTATGAAATGAAGCAGAGCCCCTTCTGATAATCTTTGATTATCAAATGAAAGTAGATGGGGCCTCTTTTCAGCCCTTATTCCTTCCTCACAAGTTGCCACAGATCATGTAAAAATGATATTAAACTCCACTTCTTAAAACACATTTGCATAAACAGGCTAAGAGATTGCCCACTGAGTGCAAATTTTTATTTAGCATACAGAAGCGGGCTAGCTTGCTGCCGATACAACACTGGCAGATCATTAGTTTATTGTATAACAAAAAAACAAGGCATCTTTGCACAGCACATTATAAAACCTTTATGACTCAGTTGAAATAAAAAGCATTTTGCTTAGCATCCTGGAGGACACAACTACAATCCAGAGACCTTCTTAGATTCTTACATGTGCTTTGTTTATTTTATGGGGTGAAACAAACTTAAAGCCTGTACCTCTGCCTGCAGGAGCATCGCCCATACCTCAGCTGCAAGTGAGGAGCCTACTGGTGTTTTCATTGTCCAATTTTTTATTTCATTTCTAAACATTTTTCCTGCCTGCTATCCAAGCAAATCTCTGGTGGTGCTATAGCTCCAGAGGGAATAGCTGAAGAGTCATGAAGGATAAAAGTGGCTTTACACTCCCTGTGCACTCCCTGATTCCCAAACCTGGTGAAGGGCAGTTTTAGGATTCCTCTAAGTTACATCTGGCTGCAAAGTCCTACCACTGGGGGACTCTCCAGCTGGCCAGATCTGCCAGCTGTGTCGCTGCTTTCCTCTGCCTGAACAGTGCAAGGCATCCAAAGGAGACATTATCTGTTCAAAGGCAATGCTGTATCAATGGAATTGTGATAAATGCCTCAGAGTCCAGATTTTTAAAGAATTCCCACTGAGGTCAATGAGAATAATGATAGCTGACTCTTGAGAGTGCTGTGGTGATTGGTTAGTAAATTTGAAAAAGGCTTTGAAAATGTAACCTGCTAAGTGCTCAGCAGCAGAGCTGCATTGTGTTGGTTGCACTGTCTCTCTGGTATTCCTCACAGATTTTTTTTCAGGGTATCCGTTAGGCTCTACAACACTGCCATGGTCTGAATATCAGTCCAGTGTTTTTATTTCCCCCAAAATATCTTTAATTATTTTTCCCTACAAATTCCCTTCCCTGACACTTAACATAGCCTAAAATAACAATCATTACTAATGTACAGGAAAAATCTGTCCCATTCTTTCCACAGCTAAATAAAGACATGATTCTGCTGCATGAGGAGAAACCCAGGGCCATCCTTACAATTTATGGTGCCCTACATGGGAGAAGGGGGAAAAAAGGAGAAGCAGCTGCTCCATGGGGTGGAAAGTGCACTAAGGGCTGCAGGGAAGGGGAGGAGGGCATGAAACTGTGAGTTCCCAGCTGCTGCCAGCCCCATGTCTGGCGTCCCAGCTGCCACTTAGGCCTCTGCCACTGGCCCCTGCAGCTAGAGTCCAGCATACACACCTTATACCCCAAATTTTGTGGTGTCCTATGCAGCTCTGTATTTTGTATATGTCAAGGGTGAATAGGTACTAATGTGACGCAAGGGATAAAGTTCTGTATTTCCATCTATGATGAATCTCTCATTGCCACATTTTGATACCCCTATTCATACTGAACAGTATCTTGGTGGATGAAGAGCTTCTACTGCTTTTAGCAGAACTATCTGAGGAGCACTACTCCACATAGTTGATGTCGAATTTGGCTCTCAGTCTCCAACCTGCATGTTATAAAACTCAGCAACAGAAATATTCCAGTTCTGCATGGCCACTCACCCACAACATCTTACATTACATATTGAAACATTACCCACTACTTTGAAAATCAAGCAGAAAGTATGAAAACCTTTCCACGAGAGGTATTTTTGAAATCTCTAAGCTATAAAGACTTTAGCTGACAACTATAAACAACTGTTACAGTCATAAAACTAACATCGTCATTGTAGACTTTTAAGATATTTGGTGCAAAAGCATTTGAAGACTGTCATAGTATAAATCTGAAGGTGTTAAATATTCATCATTACTGTTGTTATTAGTACAGTAGTCTGTAACAGGGGAAATATATAAAGTGAACAACAGTGAATTTTTTAAATGTTGACTAAAAGTCCACAAAAGATTTCAAGTATTTCCTCTCAAGTAAATGCTCCTCATAAAAACCACGAGAAGTCCTGTGGCACCTTATAGACTAACAGATTTATTGGCACATAAGTTTTCTTGGGCAAAGACCCACTTCATCAGATGCCCATAGTAGTTTATGCTCTAATAAATCTGTTAATCTGTAATGTGCCACAGGACTTCTTGTTGTTTCTGTGGCTAAAGACTAACACGGCTACCCTCCTGATAGTTGCTCCTCACAAACATATTCATACGCTATTCTTAAGGCTTGTCTACATGGCAAAGTATTACATGACAAATTGGTGCACTGTAGATTCACACCCGGCTTGCTGCACAGTACCCCACTGTTTAGACCAGTGGTGGGCAACCTACAGGCCAGTGCAGCCCATTGGGGGCTTAATCTGTGGCCCGTGAACCTCCTGGCTGCCCCGAACTGCCACTTGCCTCTCACACACCAGGGCACCAGAGCCCTGCAGTTCCTTGCTCCATCCCCTCCCTCCCAACACTTTCAGAGTGCACAAATTGCCTGATTCGCACTTTAATCCCACTCCTCTCCCTCCCAGAGCTGGAACGCTGCAAACAGCTGATTTGCAGTGTTCCAGCTCTGGAAGGAGGGGGAGGAGCAGGGATGGATCATGAATCCAGAGATTTGTTTCCTCTGAACGTGCTGAGAGAGAAAAGTAGGGGCACGAAGTGCAAGGCTCAAGTGTCCCAGTGCACAAGGGGCATGTGTGGGAGGGGTGAAGAAATGGGGGGAGAGGGTGGCAGGTGGAGCCCAGGGGGCCACTGGCTCCTGCAGCCCATTGAAGTGAAAGAGAACTACCCATGAAACCCACTCACCCTTTGCAGTTGTCTATCACTGGTCTAGACCTACCTCACCTTTCCTGCTAGACAGGAAGGGATGTCTGACATGTAATTTGTTTACTCACAAAATTAGCGTAAATCATAATTTTTAATACAAAAGAAGCCTTTACACTTTAGGTTTTTCCCAATGTCTGCTCTTTCTTGGGTTTTGAATGTGGAGTCAAGAATATTTTCTGAGCCATTTTCTTCTTACTCTAATATATATAAATAGCCACTGACAATCATATTTTCCTTTTGGCTATGCGATCAAGACTGTAGATTTGAAACGTCATTGAGCTACACGCAATTTGCATAGCAACTATCATTTTAAAAACCAAAAATAAAATGGAAAATCTTCATAAAACAATGCTTTTCAAACCTTATTAGTGAGTATCAAAATAACAGAACGTGGACCAGAGTTTGTTCAGGAGTAAGTCTGGGCAAAAATCTGGGGCTATGTTTCTAATCTATTTTTATGGCAGTAGGTAGCTAAATATTAATAAAGATGTGGATGCTCTACAAACGCTAATTTTACACAATGGAAAATTAGTATAGTAATATTTGATATGCTGCATCCTCTCCCTTATTTTAAATTGTCTCCAAGCAGTTCAGTTGTCTTTCAGTGGAAGTATAAAATGTAAAGAATACGTACTGTTCCGTTTGCCTTCTTCAGCACCCTCCTCCTCATTCTCAGGGTCAATGTCTTCTGCCTGTGTAATCCAATCTAAATATCCCTTCAAATCTTCTTCAAGCTGCTGCTTTTCACGTAATTTCTGAAAGTCCCCTCGGGCTTTGGCTTTTTCTCTTTCCTTGGAAAATTCCCTGTTGAATTCAGATAAAACAGAATAATATGGATTATAAGGCTGCCTGCCATTCTTAACCTAGCACACTAGATTGAAGAATAGATAATGACATAGCAAAAAGAATGAAAGAAACTATACAATAGAGATGAAAAAAATTGTTCAAAGTACGACATTGGTGCTAAAAGTCCATGCCAAATTTATTTCGAAGTACAGTTTTCATAACTGATACTACATACAGTTCATAAAAATTAATCATTCCATTTACCAAAGAGTACAGTTTCTGATTTTGGTTTTTATGCTCTTTGAAGCCTTGATGATTGTAAAGTTTAATGTTTACATTAAACAATATTCTGTTTGGTTGCATCACCATTTATATTCCAGGTTTTAGCAACGTACTCTCCAACTAGAGTTTTGAAGTCATATTTACCCAAAGGTGACCAAGTGGCATGTACTACTGACATACTATTCACTAAACCAAGGATATGCTGAGAGAGTGTTGCTTTCAGTACAAAAAGGAGATGCTGGTTAGACATGCCCTCATCTCTGCTAACGCTGAGTTAGGTGCTTTGCCAACATGATCTGTTTTAGTATATGGCTTGACTGTGCTCCATTGACAAATGATCTCCCTTAGGTTGACTTATTTTCCATTAGGTCATGTAGAGAGGTTCAACATTTTGAGCCTTTTTTCCCTTTGTTCTCTGGGAGCAGGCCTTCCAAATCCCGTCACTCATAAATCCAGGTTATGCCCTTTTGCCTGGTGGTCCATTGCTTAGGAAAAAATATCTAATTCAGCCTTTTGTGATTCTGTTTGATGCTTGTGCCACTGGCTACTGTGAATAGTAACAGAGAGGGAGCCATGCTAGTCTATATACTATCAAAACAAAAAAGCAGTCAAGTAGCACTTTAAAGACTAACAAATAATTTATTAGGTGAGTTTTCGTGGTACAGACCCACTTCTTCAGACCATAGCCATATCAGAACAGACTCAATATTTAAGATATACAGAACCGATTACTGTTTTTGGTTCTCTATGCCTTAAATATTGAGTCTGTTCTGGTATGGCTATGATCTGAAGAAGTGAGTCTGTCCCATGAAAGCTCACCTAATAAATTATTTTGTTAGTCTTTAAAGTGCTACTTGACTGCTTTTTGTTTTGGCTATTGTGAGATTGTCTTCAAAGGGTATGTGGCTCACACTCTGCCCTTACTTACATCAGTGTGTTACTGTAATGTCTTTCAAATGCACTATTCACTTTGACACTTGGTCCACATAGGTTTTTGGGACATACAGTGTAATATCATGGCTACGAGTGCCAGGTCGGCCCTTGTTGGAATGTCCACGCATTTTCTAAGGTGCTTAAGTACTGATAGATACAGCACTAGTATAAAGAACAAGAGGTTGCAAATGGATTACCAGTGGCAGTACCTTGTAAAGCAAAGCAAGCAGTCCTGTAGTACCTTAAAGAGTAACAATTTTATTTATTAGGTAATGAGCTTTTGTGGAAAAGACCTACTTCTGCTCCAGAATCTGAAGGAGTGGGTCTTTCCCATGCAAGTTCATTACCGAATAAATTGTTTGTCTTTATGGTGCTACAGGATCACTTGCTTTGTTTTGAGAAGATACAGGCTAGCATGGCTGAGACAAGTGACAGTACTGCCACTACTGGACTTTTTGAAGCAAAGCTCACCTTAAACCTATCATTGGGCATAATTTTATTCAGATAAAAGCTGGCAACTCTTCCACTGGTATCATTAAGTGTCTTGCCCTACTACCTGGGGAAGGAATTAATCCCATTGACTGGAAAGCTGTGAAAGGGCACAAAAGAAGCTTAACAAATACGTATTTATATAGGATGCTCTGAAATAACATGGGCTGGATTGTACCTATGAGTCTGTCTCACACTTGTATGGGTGATCATTACAAAAGAAAATGCTCATTGTTCACATTTCACTTCACTGAAGTGACACTGCTATTTGGGGACCAGCTGAATATTTAATTCAATCGTTTACAAAAAATCCTACAACTGCTTTGCATTAGGAACCAAACAAAATGGCTTAAATCAAATGTAGGTGTGTGGACTAGACATTTGTGCTTCAGGTTCACTGATCTAAATTATAAAATCTAATGGTGATTACTACATTGCACAGGAAAAGACAGAACAGACACTGCACACAAATGAGCACTGCACAAGAAATACCCACCCTAATAATCTCATGCTGGTCAATTATTAATTTCCTTCTTTTAACATTTTTGTGTGATTTGGACTTTGTCACTGCGCAAGACAAATGGTATTGGCTACAGTTACAGAGAGTGAGAGCAGACACTATGCCAACTTCCTCAAACAGCTCTGCTACTGCATTTTAATACACCCATTATGCTAGTTCTGACAGGTCCAAGTAAGCCTCGGGATTATGTTATTTAGTAATGTTATGGCATGGATAAATATTGACAATGACAAGCAGACATTTTTGGTCAGAACCGGGATTTGAAGCCAGTCCAGTGAATTAATACACTGACTGCCACGTCCTATGTCCCAGCTCAGACCTTGCTCAGACAAAACTTTCATGGATTTCATTCAGAGTAAGGATTTCCTGATTTAGCTTGCAGCCACTTATAATCCATAGAGAAGGAAAATGCAGTGGCGAGAAATATAATATTGGCTAGCTAATTAACTGTTTGTGCCTCCTATCTCTTAGCTAAATACTTATACTTCAATTCATACCTCCTTGCAGGAGACTAAAGGAAGGCCCAGAATAAAGCTAGCAAAATAAAGAGGCTCGACTGAGGCATAAAACCTGGCTTTTCATGTGCAGTTATACTCTGAAAAGTGACCTGGAAATGGCATTGTGGGGTTCCCAGGTCCTTGAATCTATGTTGTCCATGCCAAATTTGATCAACTAAGATGCAAAAAAGTAATCTTCCTAGCTGCCACCTCTGTAAATTTTAACAAGGAATCAGAAAGTCAAATTGAGCTTTCTTTGCTTTTGTGTATTAACACAAGTAATAAGGATTCAGCACTGGCAAAATACTTGACATGGCTGTTGAGGCTGAATATGCACATCAGAAAATGGTGCAGCTCACTATCCCAGTATGGTATGGGCTCTGCAATGCTAAGAGGAGTAACAAGTAGCAACAACTTGTTTTTCTTGGTAAGCCAGGAGTTATAACTGGGAATGCACACAAGGAATAGCAGGAGCAACTTTAGGGAAGCATAAGGTTTCTTATACTGTCATATGAAAGAAGATAAAACATGATGGATGTATCATGCATTTATAAACAGACACATACATATTTAAAATCAATCTTGGCATAATTTTCAGGTTCACACATGATGCACAACTCCAAACTATATGTATTTGATGCATTTTGTTCAAGAGCAATGGCATTTGTATTTATTTTTTCTAACAGGGAATGTCTACTCAAGATTTCAAAAGTTCTTCCCAATTAAATTTTTATATAGAGATTGGTGATCATAAACATTTTAAGGAGCTTTAATGAGCCCCTCCTTAAAATTAAACCTGTCCTCTTCACCCTTTCTCAGTTTGGTATAGTTGTTCATTATGGGCTGAAATTCAGACACTGAATTTAATGACCAATTTTATATAAAATTTATACTTCCCTTTAGTTAGTGTATGAACTGGATTTTATCAGACCTCATCAGAAAGTATTTCCCAATTAATTTGATGTCAGAAGGATAATTATTAAAGCCCTGAGTAAGCAGACCTCCTTTTGAAGCTAGTATCTTTTCTTTACGTGAAAAGACATATTAGGAAATAAACAGGAGTTTTGATCAAAAAAGGACTGAAAAAATTAGCCTAAATATTTTAATAAGATATGCACAATCATAGATAAGGGCTGTGTCTAGACTAGCCTGCAACTTCGAAGGGGGAATGGTAATTTGGGTGTTGGGAGATTACTAATGAAGTGCTGCAGTGCATATGCAGCACTTCATCAGGCTAAATCTCCCTCCCCTGGCAACTTCGAAGTGTGAAACTTTGAAGTGCCAGCTTGCATGTAGCTGCATACTGTGTATGCCAAAGCTAATTTTTTAAGGAGTAAAGGGACTTTGAAGGAGCATGGACACTTTGAAGTACCCATGCTGAACTGCAGCTACACACAAGCCGGCACTTCAAAGTTTCACTTTTCGAAGATGCCGTGGGGAAGATTTAGCCTAATGAAGTGCTGCATATGCAGCGCAGCACTTCATTAGTAATCTCCCAACACCCTAATTACCATGCCCCCTTCAAAGCTGCGGGCTAGTCTAGACACAGCCAACGTGTTGTATTGCTGATAATGTTGATGCAGAAATAATAGAAAGTCTCTTATTTTTAAATATTACATCTAAGTTTGATGTCAGTATATTACCTTCCTAGAGTGGCATAAAAGTGTTCCATAAAATGCTCTGAACTTTTGCAAAGCAAATACATTAATTGCTTAATTTATTCAAGAACTAAAGCACTCTTCACATGCAATCACTCCACTTTTGTCTTTCACTTGATAGTGCAGAAACTTACTACAGCTCTTCCCAGTCAGAACTTAATTCAATGAAAATTAGCTTTGGCATACACAGTACATAATCCTGATTTACTAGATGGTATTTTAATGAACCTGGAGAACAGCAGCACTCACCGTCCATTCACTGCTCTCCACCAAACATCCCAAGAGAAGATACTTTAAAAGGACATCTCCTTTCACAAAAATATTTATGAAAGAAAATGTGCTGTGCAGACCTGTCTGAGAAGTAAGTGCTTTATTGAAAGTTTTTAGAAATTTAATTGTTTGAGATGGGCTTAGAACAGCACTTATACATCGGGGTACACAGGATCTTTTTGGGGGTACATCAACTCACCTAGATATTTGCCTAGGTTTACAACAGGCTACATAAAAACGCATTAGTAAAATCAGTAGAAACTGAACCAGTAAAACTAAAATTTCATATGGATGATGACTGTTTATTCTGTATATAGTGTACATTGAAATGTAAGAACAATATTTATATTCTAAATAATTTATTTCATAATTATGTGGTAAAAATGAGAACGTAAGCAATGTTTCAGTAATAGTGTGCTATGACCTTTCTGTATTTTTGTCTGATTTTGTAAGACAGTGTAGACTATTGTAAGTGATTTAAACTTGGAGATATGAAGGGGTAGTGGGTATAAGAGGATGGGAAAGGTAATGCCTTCCCAAACTGACTGACCCTGTCCATCATTCAGAGTTGTCCCCCCGAGTCTTCTGGGGTTGCCTGGGCTTCAGCCCTGCTGAGGCTGGGGACATGCTCTGTTAGAGAGCAGGTAAGGCTGGGGCTCCAGGCTGCCCATGCTCAGAGGCTGGAGGTGTGGACTACCAATTCTCAACGGGTGGGGCCAGGGAAGGCTGCAGACTGCTTATGTTGGACAGGCTAAAATGAGGGGGAACTTGGTTCCCAAAGGGGCCATGCCTCCTCTAACCTTAGCTTCCTCCACTGCCTATGCGGGAACACAAGACAAACGAGACTGCTGAAGCGGGTATACTGGTCTGGAATGGCTGAGAGCCATTGATCTAGAAAATCCTGTTTGCTTCACAGAAGGCTTATTTTAAGCTCATATTTGATCCAGAGGGTGAAAAAGCAGCTGTGCTCATTTCCACTATTTGTTCACTTAGCTGTGGGTCCGTTATCCCACATGTGGTATCTCCTGAGAAAACAGCTGCCTTGGTGTGCTGTGGAGTCAGGACCAGGGACTTCTGTTGGCAGCTGTTCAGGTTTCAGGAGTTGCTCAATTAGATTGTTCAGATTGGCTTCATGAGAGTGATGGATACATGGTGTTTGTAGGTAAAGTACTATTAAAAGCTACTGCTATTGAAAGGAATAGCTCAGTGGTTTGAACGTTAACCCCCCCCCACTCAGGGTTGTGAGCTCAGTCCTTGAGGAGGCCATTTAGGAATCTGTGGCAATTACACATTTTTTTTAAAAAGGCAGGGGGGAGGATGGTGCTTTGTCCTTCCAAGAGGGCAGGGGACTGGACTTGATGACCTCCCAAGGTCCCTTCCAGCTCTATGAGATGTGTATGTGATGTGTGATCAACGTAAAACAAGTTATTTAAAAAATGAAGCAGTTGGCATGGCTGCTACTTCAAGCAGCACTTTACCCATGGCTGAACCAGCTTTTACCTTTCACTTCTTATTAAAATAACTGTATCTGGGGAATTAAATGCAATCCTCTATACACATAGGTTTTTGTTTTGTTTAAACCACAGCACAGAATTCAGAAAGTCATAATAAAGTGCAACTTCAGTTTATCAGTAGGGGAACTTGCAGCTGCATCTTATCTCCAAGATCACTATGTTTTTCACTTTTTTTTTTTTTAAACCTGACCTTTTAAGGGAGTATAGTTTTCTTCATAAATCTCCATTTACAACCATGCATTAACTTTAGTGGGGATGGATAGGTCTAATTGAATGCAGAATTTGGCTGTATTAATAGGTTTTCTGTCACAGGAAGATGGGGAAAAAACAAACCTGGTCTTTTCTCAAGTTAATAGAAACCATGGGTATACGTGGGAGATTAGAATTTCATCATATGGGATTAGTTTGTTACCACTATAGTCTTCCTAGGTATCCTCCTCCACATTTGGTTGAGCCAGATTTTACCATCACACCAGTGTAAACTGTAAACCTTGGTGGAGTTACCTTGGGTTGCACTAGCATATATGAGCTCAAACTCTGGCCTATTGCCTGTCAAAGCTCAATTTTTAAAATGAAGTTCTTAAAATGAGAATTTAACAAGCATAGAAGTCGACAAACTTTTATTTTTTTTTAACTCCTACAGTTTAAACACAACCAAACTGATCACTGTTTCACATCTTTAAACACAACATGCTCCCATACTAAGGCTTTGTAGGCTAGTGTGGCACTATTGCTAGGGGTACATTATTGCAAGTCTGGCCTACTGATAAACACTTCCACAAAGTCTAAAAAGGAATGTGTTTATTTATTAACCTATATTTCCCCCCAAAGTAACTTACCTATCTATGTATCTTGTAGAATTAGAAGGGACCTTGAGAGGTCATCAAGTCTAGTCTCCTGAACTCACAACAGGACCTATTTCCCCAGATCCCTCAACAGTTCCCTCAAATGAGCTCACAACCCTAAGTTCAGCGGGCTACTGCTCAAACCACTGAGCTACTCCTCCCCCTTTCTTCCTTTCAAATAAACTGCTTTTTGATTAGTGATCCATTCTCCACCTAATTCCAATTTCCCCTTCTTCCCAACTACAGTGCAACTGAATCAGAAAACACACATGTAAGATGACTGACCATCGATCAAGTTCAATATGATCATAGTCTATAGGACAGACTGGTCCTTAATAACATTCTGTCACCGGTGTAAAGCTTTCTGAAGTCCTGTCTACTCTACAAAAAGCCAGCCTTATTACAACTGAGTCAAAGTTGGTTAAGCTCACAGGACAGATGCGAGATCAGTAAGTACAGAATTGCTTACAGATTCTCCTTCAAGGATCCAGTAACTGACTGAACTGGCAGCATTGCTCCCTGTTGACTGAAAACAGTCTTTTGTCTTTTGTGCCAAATGAGGACCTGGAGAGGGCCCCTGATTGTTTTGCTGTATGCAAGTATAGTATCACCGGCAACTAGCAATGCTGAGACAGAAGCATACAAATGATTCCTGCCACTATGCATAAACAGAAATTTTCTCTTTCTGTAGGATAGATTTTCCTCTGTGGGGAGGATTTGCTTAGGATAGGAGAGTGGAGGGTGGCACCATGCTGTCCAGGAGCCGGTTTCAGCTCTCTGATTCTCTGCCTGACTCAGCCCCAACTCTGGACAGGTTAGACCAACCATAACTCCTCAAAAAACCATCTCCTCAGTGAGCTTAGCCAGACACAGCACTGCTGCAGCCATCCCACCACCCCATACTGGGAACGTAAATAGTATAGGAGTTATCCGTGCCTGTGTTTTGTCAGCTGAAAACCCTTCCACACTGGGGGCAGTGGGGAATTCTCAGCTGGCTATGAAATTGTCCATTTGTGCCACTAGAGCAGCACAAAGAGGCTAGAGTAAGGCAGAGAACTGGAAATTTATAGTTTAAGGATTACAGGGTTAAGCTTAACATGCAGCGTTTGTGTGGTTACTAAGGAAGTGTTATGCACCCACTGCATATAGAATTGTCACTTGAGCCCAGTATAATCAAGAGATTCTCAAATATTTTCTTTGCAAAGACCAGTCTCTACCACAACTGTTTCTCTGCATATACAAGCCACAACTGGCAGCAAGCAGGGCATGTGCAACGGGCCCCATGAGGCACAGTTGCTCAAACTTTTCAAAACAGAAAAAAAGAAAACAAAAAACAAAACAAAACAACAGTTGTTTTCTTTAGCTTCAGCCCTGACACCATGGCTCCAAAGCTGTGAGGCTTTGGCCCTCACAGATATCAGGGCTTGGTGAACACCCTGAAACCTGTGGGGCAATGGATCCCCATTTAAGAGCCACTGATATAATCTACCCAGCTACCAATGCAGATTCGCCAAATTCCCATTTGTCTGAAGAGAGTATTCCCACAATAATGGACAATTTTGTATTAACACGTGCACAGAGTAGATGAATAGCACAAACAGAGGGTTTCATGGAGTGGTAACCAAATTAATCAACACAGCAGCAGAACAAAATAAGACAATGCAAACTTTCCAGTACAATCATACTCAAGCATTCACATCTGATTGCACATATATCATGAAATAGGCAAATAAAACAATAATGTAGCTTTTATCCTGAATTACTGGAAGATTGGGTTATATATATGGTAAAGTTAGTAGTTTGATGCAAGTCTCAAATAACTATATGCTGGATCCTGAAGTCTGTATTTATCTGGAACTCCTATGGTTCTAGTAGGAGCTTAACTCAAGTAAGGAGGACAGAGTCATTTGAAAAGAAAACATTATCTGTGATAGTCACTACCTTTATTTAGTTAATGTAGTCAGTCAGTAAGCAATTGAGTAAAATATACCGTACACGCTGGCCATGGCAGTCCTGGTGCAGCTCTGCTGCACAAAGAAGTGTGCAGCTAGAGGGGACAGAACTGTGCTGGGGTAGAGGACACCTTAGCTGTGTCTACACGTGCATGCTACTTCGAAGTAGCGGCACTAACTTCGAAATAGCGCCCGTCGTGGCTACACGCGTCGGGCACTATTTCGAAGTTAACTTCGACGTTAGGCGGCGAGACGTCGAAGTCGCTAACCTCATGAGGGGATCGGAATAGCGCCCTACTTCGACGTTCAACGTCGAAGTAGGGACCGTGTAGACGATCCGCCTCCCGCAACGTCAAAATTGTGGGGTCCTCCATGGCAGCCATCAGCTGGGGGGTTGAGAGACGCTGTCTCTCCAGCCGGTGCGGGGCTCTATGGTCACCGTGTGCAGCAGCCCTTAGCCCAGGGCTTCTGGCTGCTGCTGCTGCAGCAGGGGATTCATGCTGCATGCACAGGGTCTGCAACTCGTTGTCGGCTCTGTGGATCTTGTGGTGTTTAGTGCAAGTGTGTCTGGGAGGGGCCCTTTAAGGGAGTAGCTGGCTGTTGAGTCCGCCGTGTGACCCTGTCTGCAGCTGTGCCTGGCACCCTTATTTCGATGCGTGCTACTGTGGCGTGTAGACGTTCCCTCGCTGCGCCTATTTCGATGTGGTGCTGCGCAACGTCGATGTTGAACATCGACGTTGCCAGCCCTGGAGGACGTGTAGACGTTATTCATCGAAATAGCCTATTTCGATGTCGCCACATCGAAATAGGCTACTTCGATGTAGGCTTCACGTGTAGACGTAGCCCTTGAATGGCAAGCCAGCTCCCATTTAAGATGCTGGCTTATTAGCCCACTTGACCATAAAGGGTATCCCCACCATTGGTTCTATGATGGTGTTGTCCTGATATGTGTGTGAGCAACCTGAAGGTGTGTGGCATTTCTCGTGGGAAGTCACCTTTTAGCATATTCACTAAACAAAGGCATGATGGACTTATGAGAGGAAGATACATAGTAGTAGGCTGTTTTTATGTGTGTTACTACATCTCTTAATGGGCTCAATTGGCCAATGTATGAGCACCCTCAAGACCCATAACCTTTTGGGAACTGAGGGTACTTACCACTTACCAGGAAGTGATCAGCACCTCACAGGACCAAATTCTAAGAAACCTGAGCATGTTTACATAAGGGAGCCAGAAATTAAAACTGCTGAATTACACCCTGATCCAGCATCAACTGAAAACAATGGGGATACTTTCACTGATTTGGATGAGGGCTGTACTGTCTTCTCAGAATAGTTAGTTTGAGTTGAAGTTGCAGATGGCTAAAACCGTTCAATGAATATTTATTGTTGGTGCATTTTATCTTCCTGCCATGTCTTTTACCAAGAATTTTTCTCCCCTCACTCATCTTGCCCCCACCATTCACTTCTATTATTTTTTAATGTCATGGCTGAGTCACATTTATTTCAGTCATGTATATCGTTACTCAGACAACAACAAAAAAAGCCAGAGTTCAGTTCATAACCTACAGAGTTCTAGAGCTGAATACCATTTCCCCTAATTTCTCATGCATTCCCTGTTTATTTATGTACTTTTTTTCTATTCCTTTTGCTGTTTTCTACTCAGGCTTTGCTGTGCCAAGAAAAGGAACACTGTCAAAATCTGTTCATTTTCCTTTTGCCAGAAGACTATGGATGACAGTTCACTGCCATTTTCTATTTTGTGTGTCATTATTTAAATATATTTTTCTGTAATTTTTTCCATGAGTACTGTAGACAAGAGTTCTTAGGTGTATATGCTTACCTCGGCTAGCATATTTTATATTACACAAACGGATGATAACTGTGAGTGATATTGCTGCATTGCAAATGGTGTCATACTAATAAGATGCAAAAAAAAATATTTTAGAAACCTGCAAGTCTTGCATGTAGGAGGATATATATAAGGACATGTCAAAGCATATGCTTTAGTGTGCTTAAGCAAGGAATTAAATGCAACGTACAGAGATTTATTGATGTGTGTTTGAAAGATCTTGTTTGTTCCCATGGCTACCCAAAGAAGTACTAATGCCTTTTGCAAAAAATGCCTTCAGCAGAAAACAACCTCCAATGATGAGGACTTTCTTGAGGAATAGATTATCATGCATCATTAAAACCTTTGCCTCTTGATAAATGAATAATGAAGTTTTATCATTTATTATTTTCTTTGTTCACAGAAAAACAGTTTAGTATATACTAAAATAGTGAGATATTCTTTTTACTTGAAAAGGTATGTGAAAGCAACAAAAATTATTATAGGGCTAGAAAACATGACCTATAAAAGAAGATTGAAAGAACTGGGTTTTTTTAGTCTAGAAAAGAGAAGACTGAGAGGGAACTTGACAACAGTTTACAAGTACCTATATCTTAAAAGTTCGTTACAAGGAAGAAGGAGAAAAGTTATTCTTCTTAACCTCTGAGGATAGGAAAAGAAGCAATAGGCCTTAAATTGCAGCAAGGAAGGTTTATGTTGAACATTAGGAAAAACTTTGTAACTGTCAGGATGCTTAAGCACTGGAAAAAATTGCATAGGGAGCCTGTGGAATCCCCCTCACTAGAGATTTTTAAGAGCTGGTTAGACAAACACTGGTTAGGGATGATCTAGATCAGTGGCAGGCAACCTCCAGGCTATAGGCTACATGTGGCCCATCAGGGTACTCTGATGGCTGGCCCGAAGACATTTTGCTGCTGTTGACTGTCTGCAGGCACTGCCCCTTGCAATTCAAAGTGGCCATGGTTCCCTGTTCCCAGCTCTCCACTTCTCTTCTTAGGCATCCCTTCATCCCCTTACTGCAGTCTGCCCTCCTCCCTCTCCCAATATGAGTGAAAGTCACTCCAACCAGGCACATGGGGCCTCAGTTCCTTTCAGGTTTAACTCAACCAAAATGTGGCCAGCCCATGGCACAAGTAGCTCCCCTAGCTCTGTGGCCTATGGTAAGGGGAAATCAAAGGTGGCAAAAGGCCTAGTTTGGAGCAGCCCAGCCCTCCATGCTTTTAGATATGCCTCTGCCTCTATGTGGACAAATACTGCAAGAACAGTATGAGTTTGAAAATGTGACCTATAGTATGAATGCTCAGCTAATGTTGCTCTGCCAGCCTGTCAGCTTGCTGATGAGTGCACTGTTCTGAATGAGTAAACATATGTGTTTTGGAAAGAAGCAGTTAAAATAAGAGAGCAAAAATGATGTCCTCTTGTGTACTGGCAGAATGTTTGTACCAGCAATATCGCATTATGCAGAACCAGTAAAGTATTCGGAGATGAACGGAAAGCTCCTTTTAGTGTTATTTGTATGCATCACAAAAAAGTAATAATACTTATGAGATGTCTTATAGTTCTGCTGCTAGCTGCCAGCTCCTCTTCGCATTCATTGCCATAGATAAAAATGTCAGGTTTGATGACTATTGAACAAGTATCAGCTTTTATTTCACTTTTTTTGTTCTCACTAACAGAAAGTAATCCCAATGGAAACAGCAGCCTGCATCCAACAGCAGAGTTTGTTGGAATTCACTTGTTAATTACTTTCAGGCGTGGCTTCCAGCCAAACCCTATATACTTTGAGTGTAAGACTCTACATGGTTAGATTCCTTTACATCTATGTACCTTCCTACCCAGCACATCTCTGCCCAAAGAGTCAGAAAAAGATGCAATTAGAACATTGTTCAGATCCTACTTTAACTTCTAAGGGCAGGTCTTCACTAAGCAGGTAAGTCAATTGCAGATACGCAGTTCTAGCTATGGCCATTACTTAGCTCGAATTGACTTATCTGCAATCAACTTACTTGGCGATCCTCACAGAGGGAGGTCAATGGGAGAAACTCTCTTGTCAACCTCCCTTACTTCTTGTGATACTGAGGAGTCCAGGGGTCGACTAGAGACCCCAGCTAGTTCATGAAATTGAACCCTGGAAGATTGACCTGGATTGAACTGATCTTCTTCGTAGTATAGACATGCCTCAGTCTCAAGTAATCTGCCTGAAATGGAGAGAGTCTAGTTTACATTGCTTTACAAATCACATCTGAACTTGGCCCACAAAAGTCATGGTAAAATAATTATTGCAAACATATATATCTTTTTCCCTCATCCTTATGCCTAAATTCTAGAACTGAGTGAATGATTCACTATGAATAATTATCTTATTAACATAGCCTACTTATCCACTCATCGGCTATCTGGTTGCAGACTGCAATTTCTTTGAATGTGTTATTGACATTATTCTGTTTTTAACATTTTGCCATTTTTATGAGCTATATGGCTGCATAATGAACAGTTCCACTAGAGAATTTCACTCATACCATTCACCAATCAGGTCATGCTGGTTATTTGTGTTTGGTCAGACAAAGCTCATGATATTGCTCTGAAAGCCTGAAAGTCTTAAGTGTGCTACATCTTCATGAAAAGAGGGTGCACCTCCCAAAACCAGAATTCTCTGGTCTGGCAACATCTATGTTCTGGCAGGACCATGGATGTTACTGAATCAGAGAGCCCTGACTGGGAGACTATTCGGAGAAAAGACTGGTGGCTGAGAGCCCTGAGGAGCCCAGTGACAGGTGAGCCAGCAGCCCTGTGCAGGGGAGGCTTGGGGCTTTTTTCCCTGGAGCTGGCAGCCCAGCAGAGACTTGGGTCAGCAGCCCAGCTTCACAGCTGGGGCTTGTGCCAGCAGCCTGACTGGGTTTGGGGCATCAGCCATGCAGGGTTGGGGCTAGTGGCATCAGCCCAACAGGGGCCAGGGTCTGGCCACAGGAAAGGGCCCTACTGGGGCTGGAGGCAGGGAACCTCCCTTTGTCCAGCAAATTCCCTTGCTTGTGACTGGCGAGGTCCCAAGGATGCTGGACAAGGGAGGTGCAGCCTGTACTCACATGCACAAATTAAAGTTCAGTCTCAGGATATATCTACATAGCGGGAGCTATTTCAGGATACTGCAGCATCCCAAAATAGTTGCCCTGCATCTATGCAATGTGCCCATCATTTTGAAATATTTTTCAAATTAATGGAAATGCTGTTTTGACAACCCTGTACACCTCAGTACAGTAGGAGTAAAGGATGCCTTGAAAAGGCACTTTACTTCAACATGTGCTATTTACACAGTGCCAAATGCCGAAATATCCTATTTCAAGTTTAGCTTTCATGTAGACATAGCCTGAGTGTCTACATGCATATGCAACTCTGAAATTCTGTTTCTGCAAATATTTATGGCATTAAGCTTGAACACTGAAATATCTGTGGAAAGTGCACAGTGAAAGGGGCATGGCAAACATACAGTCATTTAAAGAGGCAAGAAAATACTCATATAAGACTTGTTTGCAGTATCTACCTCAGCTCTACTTACTTCTGGCATATTACTACTGTGAAGTCTTCAGTATTGACTGAGCACTACATTATCTGTGTTCCAAAATATTAAACCTAAGAGTCATTCATTATTCTTGCCCTGATTCCCTGGTGATTTCTACATTCTCTTATTTGAAAAACTAGTACGTTTTATCCTAAACAATGTATGTGAGTTGTATAGTACATGAACCATTAATCATCTGACTGCCCTCTTAATGCTTGTTGCACCTTCCTACACTGAACAGAGATGTTTTGTAAACATTTAATATATGCAACACATACTGAACATGAAGATGTGAACCACATATTTTTCTTAAGTAAAATACACAAGATGGTTTGGCTATGAGCCCAATCCTGCAGTCTTTACTCAAGCAAATTTGTAACTGACTGCAGGATTAAGCTTTCTCTGCCTTAGTCTCATCTGTACCACCAGTTATTTAAACTACATTTAACATTAGATCTTCACTTTGATGATTCTTCTTGGTATTATCTGTATCTGAAAGACAATGAAGTCCCTTGTCTGGAAGCTAAAACATGGTTTGGAAGATCTGATCTACTAGCTCACTGTAACAGATGTATATTTATGGGTCGCTCGGGGCCGGTATCTGCATTCAGTGGTAGAGAGAATGCAGAATGGTCACACTGCAGTAAAAGCCAATGGAAGGATTTTGTCGGACTCAGCAATAATTCTTCCCTGTGCTACAAGGCACTGTAAACTGTAGTGGCAGCTCTCCCATCTTTTGCATCCTCCCCATGTAAATCATACCTAGTTCACACACAGAGATGCAAGATGGGAAATGCTTCTGCAGCTAACTACTCATGCACCAGCACAGGGATGAGGACACACCAGCAACCTTTGCTTTTTAATAACAATTTGTGACTAAAATACTCTTTCCCTTGAGATTTCATTTTAAGGAAGACCTGATCAGGACCCATAGTTAACAAAGAAAAAACAAATACCCCCGTACAAGAGTTTTGATAAGGTAAATTACTGGCAAATGTTTTATATTAATCTAATTTTTGCTTGTGAATCCCTAACGAAGTTTACTACCAGTTGAGCCTCTCTAATCTGGAACTTTCTCATCTGGCAATATCTGTAATTTGGAATGATTTTATTTAGCTGGATGACCACATATCATGGGTGTGGCCAAGTTTTCTGTGGTCTCATAAAGTTTGTTTATAGCCACCAGTCAGCTCTGGCTCTCAGCATTCTGTGCTGTTATTTAGCTGTAATTTACCCCTAAATGTCTTCTAACAGCCCTGTAAACAATGGAAGTATTCGTAATACTACTAGAAAATATTGACTTTCCAAGGTCTGGCAAATTTTCTCGTCTGGCACTGGTGGAGTCCCGAGAGTGCTGGATGAGAGAGGTTCAACCTGTACTGGAAGTATTTTTTGGAACAAATCCTCCCTCATCAGCTTGTACCTTCAAATTAAAATATTTACTAGGTATAGAGAACCATGTTAGTTCTCCCATTTTAAACATTAGCCTTTAAAATAAAATTTTTAATTTCATTTTAATACATGACTACTTACAGAAATACAATTTACATGGATGACCAGGACATACTCACCTCTAGAAAGGACTAGATGTAAAACAAAAGATCTCCCAAATCATCAGTGTCATCCTCACGTACAATATCTAAACAACATATCAAACAAGCCGTGCACAAGAGAGAGGCAGTACAGAATATGATGATATAGGTGTGCAAAGACAATGAATACTTTAAAAGAGTAAAGAGGACAAAACAGCAGACATATTAAAATGTACGCAGAATAACTTGACACTACAAGAAACATCATCACAAGGAAAAATGGCATGTTAGGACAGAAATAAGATTTCAGCTTTTAAAATCCAAATATCTGCGTGCAGAGCCATGTTTTTTAAGTCTATTATATTTGTACTATTCAAGTTTGGTCAGTTGAGAACAATTTGTTAGGCTTATCATGAATTATGTTTCATTTGGCATTTTGGAGAAGATAAAAACCAAATTTGAAAGACATGCTGAGAACTTCTCTGATAAGAATAAAGAACACTTGTGCTATACATTCTACATTCTACGCCTGATTCATTATGGCAAAAACACTAGTTTTCACCAAGTAAATCTTAACATGTCCTAAGGGTTTTGTTACCATTGACTGATTACACATAAATCCCCACAGGCCTAAATAGAACATTGTAGATTATACTTTGTTTTCAACGTAGTGGAATTTATATTACAATGTATTCATATCATTTTCTCTAAAACTTGGAAGTCACGTACAATCTGGAGAAGCGCGTGTTTGATTGCTTATTTTGGGGCAAACCCTGCTCATTCCTCCAGGATCACAAAAGGCTCAAACTGCTGCTGAGTCACTGTACTTATACAGCATAATGTAAGAAACTAAATTTGAGAGAACTTTACCTCGTGTGTTATGGACATTCCAGTGCAGCTGCAATTGAAGGTGGGTGTGGGGGGAAGGAATGAGACCTCTGGACTAATGGATCAACTACTTCATGTACCCACTGGTCACTGACCCTCCTCAGGGCAAACACAGATAGCAGCACATACTTCATACTTAGTGCTGCAACAGTCACAGAGCAAATCTACCTCCTGCAAAACTCTCCTTCACCAAACTTGGCTAATGGAGCTAGCAGCATGGAATTGTATTTAGTCTTCTAGAATGTCTATCCCAAATGTCTGGGTTGGCAAATACAATACAGGAGCAGATAAAAAGTTTTATTTTACCTTTTCACCAGTTCTAGCCATAGTCCCCATTCTAAGTATAAAGGGAATATGTGGCCCATCCAGTAAAACTTTACCTAGTAGTAAAAATGCAAAAGAAAACATTTAACTGGCCCCACTGCATTTAAAATGTTAGTGAGCTTTATAAAACATTTAAACTTTATTATCTCAACATTAAAAATACCTATGTGCCTGTTTGAATTTCCTAGGCTTTGCGTGGATCATGATATTAGATCTGATATGACTATTCCTTATAAATTACAAAAAAAATCCATGAACTAAACCAATAACAGTGCCTCTGAATCTGGCAGCAGAAAGGTGGCATATTTAATTAACTGCTCCCAAAGCACAGCTTCGTAGCAGGAAAATGATTGTTACTAATGTCCTTTTCAGGGCTCAGGAAATGGAATCATTGACAGCTTGATCCTGCATTGACTTCAGTCAGAGCTCTGGAATTATTAGGAATGTTAGATATTAGCATCAAAGTATGAGAAACAGCAAATCACACAGCAAACATCCTGCTCTCTTTTCTTCTTCCTTCTGCTTCCTACTCCTCTTTTCCAGTGAGACCGTCACATGAAAACTAGCCCCCTGAATCTTGCAAAGACTTACACATTTATCACTGAATTAAATGATATCAGTGGGACTGTTCATAATATAGCAACTAAGAAAGTGCATAAATCTTTGTAGGACTGAGGCCTGAATCAGATTACCATCAATCTGCCTTTATTCACTCTCTCTTTTCCTGTCTTCCCCTTCCTTCTCACAGAAGCCTTGTGACATTGAGGTAACTCATCACTTTCCAATTTTCCTCAATATCTCTGTATAATGAAACCCTGCCCTATAAATCAGGGATGCAAAACCTCTGTCCCTCGGGTCAGATGTAGTTGGCCTGGGTTAGCCCCAGAGGGGCTGCCAGACACTGTTTACCTCTGCTTCCTCATGCATAGCCGTTTGCATCTCCCAGTGGCTGCAGTTCACCATTCCTGGCCAATGGGAACTGTGAGACAAAGTGGCATAGCCTGCGCCACTTCCCACAGCTCCCATTGGCTGGGAATGGTATACCATGTCCACTAGGAGCTGCAAGCAGCCATGCCTGTGAATGCTCAGGTAAACAAAGTGTCTGGTAGATCACCAGCAACTAATTCTGGTGAACCAGTTCCAGCCAACATGCTGGAGGTTCCCCACTCATGCTGTAAATAGCATATCATTTTTTAAATTATATTTTTAAAACCAACTCTTTGACAAACAGGATCTCACAGAATAGATATTTAAAAGGGCATTGGGACATTCTGTGCTTGATTCTCTTAAAAAACATATTTCCTCTGTAAATTACTGTGATATTTTTCAACTATATAAAGCACGCTGTGGAGACATAGTGAAGAAAGCTATGCACACAATCGAGGGCTGGTGACACCACAAACTAGCTTTTTCTCATAAGGCTTAGTCCTGCTCTCTTGGAAATTAAAATGATTTGTCCATTGACTTGAATGACAGTACAATCTGACCCACAGTTCCCAAGAAGCCATTGTTCCAAACCTCACTATCTCCAGATTTGAAGAAGTGGGTCTGCCTCATGAAAGTTCATCACCTAATAAATTACTGTGTTAGTCTTCAAAGTGCTATATGACTGCTTTTTTGTTTTGTTAGCTAACGTGGAGTTGATTCTACATACAAAAGACAAAAAAATGGATATAAATTTATCACTGAATAGTATGTTACATGGAAAGCTGAGTATAGCTAAATGTATAAGGTCAGTCCTGCAGGGTGCTGATTCCTGCAATGCTCCTTTAGGTCAACAGGAACTAATAGTACCCAGCATTATAGTACAAGAGGTGGAATAGAACACTTCATACAATAGGGCACTTAATAATCCAAACATAACCTCGGTATATAGTAAAGAAGTTGGTGCACCTGTTAAATATATTTGCAATATATAACTGGTAGTTATAAAGAGGGCTCTTTTTAGTTTATACATTTAAACAAAAATACAAATAAGGCTTTTAGAAGGGCACAATGGTTCTTACCTAGCAGAAAAATGTTTGTACAGGTGTCATCCATCTCTCATTGTGTGCAAAATACTGCCTCTGACTACTGGAAGTAATTTTACAATGAGGTAATTAATGCCTCATTTAATGAACAGTTTTTAGCAAGCACTGTAAACACACATGATGTTGCAGATAGATACAGGCACAAGGATCACACAGTTCAGTCAAAAGAGCAAACGTTGGTAGGATGACATAAGATTTGAGACATGCAAAAAGCCATCACAGAAAAGCTTGAATAAATGCATAGGCCACCTTACAATTTGCAGCAGAATATACAACGTTAACTCAACTGCTTACCCACTAAGTACACCAAGAACCAGGTTAAGTACGAAAAATGAGCCAAGGATGATAAGACTAACAAAATAGATCCATGGCCATTCACATCCTATTGCATCATTTACCTGTAAAATGTAAGGGAATAAGTTATGATTCAGCCATTCAATAAAGAGCAGAGCCCTTCTAGCAGCTGCCAGATCACATAGGTGTTCTTTGTTCCAAAATAAACCTTCCTGTTTAGTATCTGTCATCTCCAGCACGTAGTTACACATCAGCCTCTATTTTTTCTATTGTATATTTTTAGGAAAAGAACACTTGGATCCTCTTTTGAATTTTAAAAATATCCATTATATCTCTCAGGTATTTATTTTAATTAATTTTTAAGACAAGTGAACTCATATTTAACTTCTTTACTTACCCAAATAAGTTTGCAGATGTTACATTCTGTGACAGAAGGCATGTTGTCAAACATTACTTTTAAATGAAAGATGCTTACAGTTTTTTAAAGAAACAGTCTAGCCTCAAGTGAAGTCTATGGGCTGGTAACATTTTAATTTTTTTTAAGCAACCTATGTTTTTGCCTGTACATTTTTTTCAGGGACTATGTCTTAGTTATGCCAAAATGGTTTTGCTTTAAATTTACAGCACAACTGCAGGTAGAGAGGAAGCTCTATGTAAACCCCGTCAACACTACCTATAATCTCACCTGTATAGTACAACCTGTGTGTTCATAGCAACTGAATTCAGGGCTCTGCTTTCACGATGAAAAAGGTGTGTGCTTACCCGCTCAATACACCAAGAACAAGATTTAGTACGAAAAATGACCCAAAGATGACGAGACTGACAAAATACACCCATGGCAATTCAAATCCCATAGCATCATTCATCTGTAAGAAATAAGATGATCTTATAGAAGCAGTTTCCTATAGTATGTAATAAGGAAGAATTAGAGAAAAAGAAAAGAGAGCTTTATAATGCAGAGAGACATTATTCTATGGATTTTCCTTAACATTCATTGGAGGAGACCAGTAAGAGGAAGAGTAAGGCAGTGGTTACAGTCACTTCATATTCCCAGCACATGCACTGATGTAAGATATTTGGGATGTTTTTTCATTTTTAATAACATATTTCTTCCCTATAGTTATTTGTTTAAAAAAAAACTGTACACCATAAAGTAAAACAGATACCTTCAAATAATATAAATAGCCAATTATTTTTCTGTAAGAATTATTTTAAAAAATTCTTTATCGTAAATATATGATTGGGTGAAGTAAGATATGCTTAATCAATTTGTTAAGAAATATAGTGGGAACATATTAGCGTCAATAAAACATTTTATGTCTATATAACATTTAAGACAATTTAGATGCAAACTGGAAACATTCCAGAAAGGTATACTAAATCAAATTATACAGACCTAAAGTTTATATACACATGTTAAAAAGTCTTGTTGTGGTTGCTTTACAAGACTAAGATTAAATTAACTGTTCATTCTCTATTTTTGAGAACCTCGCCACATCCACCTTAAAGACAGAATCAAAAAACTTATCCACTGAAATGCAAAATGTCATAATTAAAAGGAAAAAGAAAATATTCAGGTGCAATTACCAAGACATTTCTCATATGCCTTTTCTGACAATATTCTATGAGAGGAAAATGGGTAAAATTGTTCTGGCTTTTCTTTCTAAATTGTCAAGCTCACGTGTAATCTTTTTGGGCTTAATCCTGCAGTCCTTTTCTGGGAAAAATGCAAATGACTAAAATGAGAATTTTTGAAGGACTACAGGGTTCGGCACTTTATCATGAAACAAATATTAGTAAACCTTTTCTCCCTTCTTTAAAATTGTGAGGGAGAGACAGAACATGAAGTAGCATGTAAGGACATGTAACTTCAACTCAAAGTCCTGTTAAAGGATTTGATTCCTGTCCTTAACATCTCCATTGTAAGTGATCTGAGTCTCTTTTAAACAGAGCAGCAAAATCTTATTAATTTTTATTTCTTATTTTATTTTCTCAGTGTCTTTTTAAATGTTTTATTACAAAGCCTCCATTTCCAAAGGGTAAAATATGCCCTACATGTGGGCTATGTCTACACTAGCCAAAAACTTTGAAATGGCCATGCAAATGGCCATTTCAAAGTTTACTAATGAAGTGCTGAAATACATATTCAGAGCCTCATTAGCATGCGGGCGGCCGTGGCACTTCAAAATTGACACGGCTCGCCGCTGCGCGGTTCATCCAGACGGGGCTCCTTTTCGAAAGGACCCCAGCTACTTCGAATCCCCTTATTCCTATGAGCAGATGGGAATAAGGGGACTTCAAAGTAAGCGGGGTCCTTTCAAAAAGGAGCCCCATCTGGACAAGCTGTGCGGCGGCAAGACGCATCAATTTTGAAGTGCCGTGGCCGCCCGCATGCTAATGAGGTGCTGAATATGTATTTCAGCACTTCATTAGTAAACTTCGAAATGCATGGCCATTTCGAAGTTTGAAGCTAGTGTAGACACGGCCGTGGTCAGTTAAACCCACACTTAAATCTGTGAAGAATCAGGGCCTTGGACAGTTCTCATTATTATTCAGTTAGCTGTAATGCAGTAATTTATATCAACTTTTGTTTCACTTAACAAAATGCCTGATTCAGTTTACTTCTAATATGACTAAAAAGAAAAGAGGTATATAGGTTTTATATGCTTTTAACCAATCTACTCCAGGTCATTTTCTATTAAAATAATTTATGTAACAGAACAAAAGAGATTTTTAAATAAGTGAAAGGTTTTACATGACTCCACAGAAAAATTAAATACCAGGAAATTTTTTAAGCAGCACTGGGGGCTTTATTTTAGGGTTGTTTTGATTTGGTTTTCTTTTTTATTGAGGGAAGGTTGTCACTGCATTGCAACATATTGTTGCTAAATTAAATCCATCCCTAATAACCCTAACTAAATAGCAAGGACCAAGTCTTCCTCTGTATCTGAAAATTCACAGAAAGGAAAAAATTTAAGACTCCTCCTCCAATCTCTAACTTTCTGTGGAGATTCAGAGGGGTTGGTCCCCTTCTCTTTCCCTTCTATGCCCTCACTCTAGGTTCTGTCACCCACAAACACAAATTCAACTACTATCTCTACACAGACGACTAACAGATGTACTTCTCTGCTCCAGATTGTCTCTTTCTGACCAAATTAAAATCTCCATCTGTCTCTTCCAATCCATATTTGCAACTGTGGATGGGGGGTTACAGACTTGCCTCTGCAGAAGTGGGGGGATGGTGGCCAGAGCCCAAGGCCCTTTTAAATCACCAGGCCCTGGGGCAAATACGCCTTTACCCTCCCCATCAGTGAATCTGCTTGCACCATATTGCTTCTCTGCATACCTTCACTGACTCTTCCTCCTTTGTCCCCTCAAACATAATCTGCTTGTATTTACTTTCAAGACCCTTCACATTCAACCCCTCCCTACCTATCATATCTTTCATTTGACTTCTAGAAAGGCCCATGGTACCAGAGGGAAAAGGTCAGTTTCACCCAGTGCCTATGACAACTTTTTGCTGGTGTAAACCATCTGAGAAGACCCCAAAGGACACTTACAGCCTCCCTTGTGAGATACTTGAGTGTGGGAAGCTCATGGTGATCATTGCAAGCGAACATGATGCTTATTGCTTAGCAAGGGCATGTGCCCAGAGCAGTCAGCAGTTGTGTTGATTTAGCCCTATATACCACCACACCATCCCCTCAAAGTGGCTTTACCCACTTCCTTGCAGTTACCCAGAAGGGGGACTAAGTTTGAAATAGCCTCTCTGTCATAACAGCCATGCCAGCCATTGTGATTTACACCCCATGATGGTTGCTTTGTTAAATCTTGCCCTCATGGTTTTTTTAACCATATGCACTAGTTTCTATCATAAAACCCATATAGGGGAAAAAATCACTTTATATTGGAGTGATGCAATTTTAAGACCCTACACTATGGTACCACCTAGTGCTAAAATCACTGCCATGAGAAAGTTTGGAATAGCAGCTAGTCAGTGGTATATATCATTTGTTAGGCTTGGTGGGTGTTGAAATACTCTTCCTATTTTGATGGGCTGGTACATTTTTGGTGTTGATACAAGTCTGAATTCAGCACATCTTGGACCTCCACCCAGTACAAAAAGCCATGTAATTTACAGTCTCCTTTAAAGACATGCCCCTCATCCAGTAATGCTAATTGAGTACTGTTCCCTGTAAGTTCACAAGCAAGCTAAGATATCACTCAGGCTGGTCCAGATGACATGGACTAGAATTCTTGACTAATTCTATCAGACACAACTTCGGAATGTTAGATCCTCTCTACCATTGTATATGGTCAAGAAATTTGAATTTATCAGTCCAGGGGTAGAGATTACAAGAGGAGGCCACAAATGGTCTGTTGTATATTCCCAAAGCCCTATTTTGTGCTTTTTCCTCGTTTCACCTTGGCCGTGTCTACACACCTTCTCCCTTTCAGAGGGAGTACGTAAATTCACAGGATTGAAATATCCCACGCCTCATTTACATATTCCTGAAAGATGCGGCCTTTGAAGTGGGGTCATTTTGAAAGTGAAGGTGCTGTGCAGACGCCAGCACTTCAAAAGGAAATCCTGACTTCAAAATTGGGAATATGAATTTCAAAGTCAGGGTTTCCTTTTGAAGTGCCAGCACCTACACAGGTCTTACACGTTTGAAATGACCCCAGTTCAAAGGCCACATCTTGTAGGAATATGTAAATGAGAAGCAGGATATTTAAATCCCTACTACATCTGCAATTTCGATCCCACAGCTATACACACCCCCTCTGAAAAGGAGGGGGGAGCGTAGACACAGGCTTTGTGTCACTCAAAGTAAGCAAGTAAAATTAGATCATCCCAAAGAACACAGCTGCTGTGAAATACAGAGCAAAATAGGAGTATTCAGGAACTATCCATACCTTTTATCCATTGAAAATTGAATTCCCTCTATTGTATGTTTCAGCAGTTGGAATGGATTCTAGAGCTAGTACGCATATCAGGGTTTTAAATGTGCGTATGGCCTTTCTATTTAAAATAATCTTTGTCTTCTGCAAATTTCTATAACCCAGGGACTCAAAGAGAACATATTAGAAAATGAAAGGTCCAATCTCCACATGAGCATAAGGAGTGCAGACTTGCTTTTCTGTCTCATCCTCTTGCTCCCAGATTCCTAAAAATGCAAGACTTAACCTGCTTCCTCTCCTAATTATTTTTACCAACTATTTCCTCAGGCACTTATTCAAACTCCATTCAAACCATTTTCATTCCCTTTTTATTACACTGTATATTAATTACAGTAATGTTTCAAGGGGAATATGTGAGCTAGAAACTCTTTCCATTCCGGGACAGCTTAATTAGAGAAAAACAACTGGCACCATGTCTCTCTTCAAACTTTATTCCAAAATTGAAGACAGACGTCTATAGGTCAAAAGAGGCAACCCAAATGTGATTTTGTCCATAATCCCAAGCACAAACTGAGGTATGGCTTTGTTATCAGCCAGAGAGAGAAAATCTCCCTTCCTAGAAACAAGAATATTCATACATCAAAAGCATTATTTATAGTCTTTCACCTAAAGTACAGAGCTAATCCTTGCTCAAGCCAAAGATTCAACTGTGAGACAGATCAGGAGTTGAATTTAAGAATCAAAGATCAAAAGGCCTAAATCCTCCTTTGAATGCCGTTATATGACAGATCTGTAATATGTCCTTTTTCAGACCAAAAAGCTCTGCACTTTGCCACAACCGGATTGTAAAGATTCCATATGGATCACCAAGGCTGTGTCTACACTTGCCCCAACTTTGAAGGGGACATGCTAATCAGGGTGATGGGAGATTACTAACGAAGTGCTACGGTGAATACGCAGCACTTCATTAGGATATTTCTCCCTCATGGCAACTTTGCAGCATGCTTATAGCCATGGGCACTTCTAAGAGTCTGCACTACTTCGAAGTCCCTTTACTCCTCAAAATTTTGAGCTTACACTTGGCTTTCTCTTACACTAAGAAGTGAACTGGAGCAGGGGTGTCCAACCTTTTTGCATCAGGGGTCACACGGCAATTTTTTATATGTTCTGGGGGCTTAATTGTAATCATTCAAAACACAAAAATGCAGCACAATTTGATATTTTATTACTCTAAGGTCATTCAACATCCTCAGCAGATACAATGTTGCTTCTTCACTGCTATGATACCTGATTAAATTGCTTCATTTTGTTTTTGCTGTGTATGTTGATATTTGGGCTGTTCTTTTGTTTTGTTTTGTTTTTTTTGTTTTGTTTTGTTTTTTGTCTGACAATTTTTTAGAGAAAATTTTCATAGGTTTGATGCACAAAAATATTATTGTTTGGTGTTCCACTGTCTCAAAAGTTTAAGAAATACTGTCCTAGAACATTTTTAGGTCCTATCATCCATTGGTTTGGTGCTGTACAAACATATGTAAACCCAGATCCTGCCCAGCTCCAGCCTGTCTAGCTAACATTGCTCCTTCACTTACCCCCAGATAGTACTATTATGTATCGCTTGCACTGCAGGTGCAACAAAGGACCCCCGACAGGTGATCCAGACTAAAGGAACAGCTTCCAAAGCTGACAACATTAAGTGTCTTGACTAGCTGCTAAGCCCAACTGTGCTCCCTGGGGTCCCTATACAGCCTTGCATAGCAGAGGTGCACAGCAGGCAACAAAACTGATGACAGGGAAGAAACTTCTGCGCTGGCCATGAGCATTATGTCGGTTGGGGGCAAAGTCACCACACTCCCTTGTCCTACCTGCAAACTGCATGGCTCTCTGCGCAGGAGACCCAAGAGGGGAGCAAGGGTCTGGGCTGGGCCATGCCAGGGTTGGCTCACCTGGGTGGGAGAGACACCCTGGTGGGCTGAGAATAATACAGCAGAACAGTACGGGGCACTTCCCATAGTCTGAGCTGTGCCACATGCAGCAGTTGCACAAACCCAACCGGGCTGTGCCGTGCATACACACCCCGGGGGGGGGGGCGGATGGATGAGCGCTTCCCTGAGCTGCCCCCCTCAGGAGCAATGCACCCCCTGGCAACACAACAGCTCCCCACCTTCTAGCCCACCCGCGCAGCTTCCTCGCTCGGCTGCAGTGCCAGCTGGAGCGTACGCTATCGGAGCTGGCACACTGCAGCCCCCCATGCAGCTGCTCCTCACTCACCAGGCACAGCTTCATGCTGTACTGCAGGGGTTGAGGCTGCTGCAGAGTAGCCATGCTCTCAGTGGCTGCTGCTCCCACAGCTCTTTCTGGAATGATGAGGCAGCTCCACAGGCTGCATGAAAAGGCTCCACCGGATTCTGGCCCGTGGGCCACATGTTGGACACCCCTGAACGGGAGAGTGCTGCCTCATGTGCGGAGTGCTCCTAAGAGGGCATCTCAAATGAGGTCAGCCTGTACTACTAAAGTGTCCTTCGCCAGTACCCCCTTCTTTGGTTTCTATGTGTTAAAAGTGGGTTAATACCACTCAATAGCTGTGTCTACACGTGCACGCTACTTCGAAGTAGCGGCACTAACTTCGAAATAGCGCCCGTCGCGGCTACATGCGTCGGGCGTTATTTCGAAGTTAACTTCGACGTTAGGTGGTGAGACGTCGAAGTCGCTAACCTCATGAGGGGATCGGAATAGTGCCCTACTTCGACGTTCAATGTTGAAGTAGGGACCGTGTAGATGATCCGCGTCCCGCAACGTCGAAATTGCCGGGTCCTCCATGGCGGCCATCAGCTGGGGGGTTGAGAGATGCTCTCTCTCCAGCCCCTGCGGGGCTCTATGGTCACCGTGGGCAGCAGCCCTTAGCCCAGGGCTTCTGGCTGCTGCTGCCGCAGCTGGGGATCCATGCTGCATGCACAGGGTCTGCAACCAGTTGTCGGCTCTGTGGATCTTGTGTTGTTTAGTGCAACTGTGTCTGGAAGGGGCCCTTTAAGGGAGTGGCTTGCTGTTGAGTCCGCCCTGTGACCCTGTCTGCAGCTGTGCCTGGCACCCTTATTTCGATATGTGCTACTTTGGCGTGTAGACGTACCCTCGCAGCGCCTATTTCGATGTGGTGCCGCGCAACGTCGAAGTTGAACATCGACGTTGCCAGCCCTGGAGGACGTGTAGACGTTATTCATCGAAATAGCCTATTTCGATGTTGCTACATTGAAATAAGCTATTTCGATGTTGGCTTCACATGTAGACGTAGCCAATGTGTTTTTCATCTGACGAAGTGCATGTTGCCCAGTTTATTTCACACATGAAACTTGTAAAGTATATGCAAAGATTTGGTCTACATATAATTAGTAAAGTGAATAAGAAAGTAGTGTGAAAAATAGGTCCATCTAACTGTACTCAATAATACAGGGTTAAAATACAGAGATCAACAATAGCAACTATGATACTAAAAATACCTTTTGAAATAATCTTTGATGACAGCAAATTCTGCTGTTGGTTGTCCTGGGTTTTTTTTTTCTCTAGTGTTTTCTGAAAGACTTGGACTTAAATATTGTATAATGATCTTCATTATTTGGATTGAAAAGAGTGTATATCTGATACCTTAATTTACATAGATACTGTACATGAAATGAAAGTACCACATGCAAGTCTAAATTCTTTCCAAAAAGATGTGCTATCACTCTACAATATTTGGGTTACTTAAGAAAGACAGTTCAAATTTCTGATCAGCCTCTCATTTGTTTCTTCCAATAAAGGTTTTGGAGCAAGGTGTAGTAACTTTATTGCAGGACCTCTTAGCAGATATGTGGAGTCTGATTTATTTCTAATCTAGTTTCCATCCATTTTATTTAAACTTTTTGGGGGCAGTATGCTCTTTTGAGTATTTACAGTGATCTCTGACAAGGAAATAGTTCTGATGCAGTGTCAATAGTCGGTTAAACCTGAGATGTCAGAAATCGTGTCAGAGTAAATCATCTTCAATTCCTGGGAATGCGTATACTCCTGTAAGTAGCTTAAAATCATCTCTCTCCATGTGGCCTCTGTGTGTTGCACTGTTCATTTGAAACTGCTGCATCAAATCACAATCCCCCAGAGCTATATATATATTCTAGATTTTTTTAATATTTATATTCTCCCATTTTGCAGTACTATTTGCAGGCCTGCGTTTATCATATGTATGGTGATCTCTCCTCCTCTCTCTCTTCCTGAAGTTTCTAATGAGGTGGTAGAGCAATCTATTTCTAGCCTCTTTGCAATCTAAGGTTGAGTGCTTTTTAGATCTAAAGTTTTTTAAAAAGGGTTTTAATTAGTCCAGATCGGCATCTGAAATCTTCGATGGTACTCTCAGATTACAGTAGGTTCTACTTATTAAAACTCAGGAATAAAACCCTGACATGCTATCTCTGTCTCTTAAATTTAATTTATGAAGCATGTTAATACTGTCATCCAAAATTCCAACCAGTCTACATGCAGCCAGAGATCTTGAGCTAGATTTCTTGCTGCCTAAGGCTCTGTCCATATTACGAAATAAAGTTGAATTTATTAAAGTCGACTTTGTAACACTGGGTTTTATAAAGCTGAACTTGAGTTTCTGCACCTCCCCACAAAGTCGACTTGGTGCATCCTCACAAAGTGGCCAAAGTTCAACTTTTGCAGCAGTGCATTGTGGGAACACCCAGCTGAGTGTGCTATGTCAACAGGTCACTCAACTAGCGTTCATCTGGTGAATGAACCTTTCATTTTAACGAATAGGCGTTATTCTATCAAGTATCCATCAGCTAATTCTCTTTTTCTCTTTAGATATGACTTTTACCTAATCAGCCAACTAGCACATCGGGGAACAGTCAATCCCATCTACTACAACATTGTTTATGATAACAGTGGATTAAAACCAGACCACATGCTGAAAAGTAGAGAGGTAATCACAAGGTGAAGCACCCAAATGAGCAGTGGGAGCACCCACCTGACTGTATCATGTACCCATGATTCCCAAGTGGAACAAACAGGCTCCATGTTACTAGGAAAAGAGCTGTGGGAGCACCCAGCTGTGTCATGTCAACAAATTGCTCAACTAATCGCAGGGGAAAGAAACACGGTGACTTTTAAAAATAACCTTGGGAGCGCCCAGCTGATTGTGCCATGTACCCATGATGCCCATGCAACTTGGGAAAGACTTTTTATAATTCCCAAGCAAAGCAGGAAAGAAGGGAAAGGAGGGAATCCCTGGGGAAAGAAAAACAGTGACTTTGAGAAATAAGTGAGCACCCCGTTGACTGTGCCATGTCAACAGGTCACTCAGCTACAGTTCCCCCTAATGAAAATACAGGAAGCAGGCCACTGCAGAGACTATGGTTCCCCGAAGCCACATGCTTTGGGAAGGGAGAGTACTGGAGACCCCCAACAAAACTCAGCTGGCAGGAACCTGTTGACATGGTTCGGTCAGTGGGTTTCTAAGGCAGGTGGGGGGGCAGCCCAGAAAATTCACGCTGTACTCCTGGAGCCAGCCCTTTCCCACCTGCCTGTAACCTGTTGGCATTTTTCTATCAGTTGTGTCCCTAGGTGGGGGGGCCAGCCCTGAAAATAGGTGCTGCCAGGGGCTGGTCCCCAACAAAACTTCAGCTGGCAGGGGTAAGCAGTGGAACCAGTTTACATGATGTGGTCAGTGGGCTTCTTAGTCAGGGGGCTAGCCCCGAAAATAGGTGCTGCCAGAGAACCCATACCCCTGGCCAGACAGCTCCCAAAAATATTTGCCACTGGGTGAGCCAGCCCCCTGGGGCTTGGAGCCCCCCAGCAAATGTGAAGCTCAGAAGCCTTCAGCCTGTGCGACCAGGAAATGCAAAATTGGGAATATGAATTTCAAAGTCAGGGTTTCCTTTTGAAGTGCCAGCACCCTGGGCATATTTCAGTGAGAGAAGTTAAGACCAGGAAATGCTGCTGTCTGGAAGCATGGTCTGCACTGTACACGTAGTGCAGTGGGTCAGGGGTTAGCTACATGCCTCATGGCGCCAGTGGGGGTGGTGAGGCTGCATCATACAAGTGTGAAGCGCAGAAAATATGTTTCTCAGCCTCTCCTGCTAAACCCTGTGCCTTCACTCTGCGCAGGGCAGGACATGCTGCTGTCTTGCAAGCATGACTGCCACTTGGTGTGGTGGGGTGGGGGCTGGCCTGCTAGCCACATGGCACATGGGGGAGGGCTAGCCACGTGGTGCAGTGGGGGCCTAGATCACCAACCAGATGGCATGTGGGCTGGGGGGTCTGCTCCATACTAATGTGAAGTGCAGAAAAGAAGTTTCTGAGCCTCTCCTGCTACATCCTGTGCAGGGAAGAAGCCTTCACCCAGTGCAGGGCAGGACACGCTGCTGTCTGATGTGCTGCTGTCTGACCCCATAACCAAGTTGCCATGTGGCAGGGTGGGCAGGGGCTAGCCCACCAGCTGAAAACAGATCTTGCCTCTCCTGATGGCTCCATGCTGGGGCTCTCTTTCATGGCTAGATGTGATTGCCATGCTGCTCATAAAATAATGAAGTCAAATTGCCAGCGTTCCTGAACACTGGAGAGCAGGAGAGGTGAAAGCAGACAGAACGTACACATTCTGGGCATTGTGGGATACCTCTGGAGGCCAATCAAATCAATTTAAAGAAATGATGTTTTCACACTAGCATTAATTCGACCTTTTAAATTCGAATTTGGCATTACAACTCATTGGATGGTCAATGCAAGAATGTCGAACTCAGTGCCTGTTAAAATTGACCTAATGCTATTCACCAGGAAGACAGTCACTTTGTAAAATCAAGCTAACTGCCTTAAAACTGATTTTATTCTGTCGGGCTGGGAGTACCATATGCACCGCACAGTCCACCCTTTCGGGAGAAGAGTCTTGTTTCACTTGAGCAGTTCCCTTGGATGACCCAGGAGTGGTGTTCACCGACACTAAGGGAGCAAGTAGAAAGCAATGAAAGGAGAAATAAGGGGATTCTGTAGGTTGTCCTATCAAAAAATCTGGCATTGGCTGGGGAATATTTCTTGTCTAGAGCCCATACTTATTCAAAAAACTTAGAAGATTCTCATATGTGCTTTGGTCTTTCTCAAACTGCAAGCTGCAGTTCATTGTTGACTAGTATTTGTTTGGGTTCTGTAATGTATTTCCACAGAGTCAAGAAGCTAAATTCTTAATAACAACTCTTGTCTTACTTTATCTCTCCAGCTCTGGATTCTGTCTACTGGTTTCTGACTTATCGATATACGGATGTCGAAGTTTTAATAACTGATTGTTTACAAAACTTTACACTTTTCACTAAGATCTCCCTTACATTTCCAGCTGAGATTCCTACTCAGTCTTGGTAATACTTCAGTTGTGGGCTGCATCATTTTGTCCATTGACCAGTGGTGTACTTTGTACTTAACCTGTGCTTTTTTTTTTGTTTGTTTGTTTGTCAGTATTTTTTGTTTTGTTTTGTGAATTAGATCTACAAAATGTCTGGCTGCCTGTAAGACAAAGAGACAGACTTACTTCTTTTTTTGTTCTTTCAACTAATTTACAAACAATATTATTATATTTTGGTTAGCTGCTCTCTGTGAGGCATGCACTAAGAACAATATATGAAATGAAATGATTATTTGATTATCTGCTTGGTTACCTGAACATTCGAATTCTCTTTGAGATATTAACTGTCTCTTGGATCTAGCTGTATTTAAGCAGGAGTTACAGCCATTCTCTAAAATTTCCTTTCTATTATTAAAAGAATTAATGATTGTATTATATTTTTCTATGCACACCAAAGATTTCCTCATGTTTATAAAATGCTAATAAGGACATGATGGATTTTCTTTTCTGTTATGAGAGTAAACTTAGAGGTGTTGATACTGTTTGGAAGTTTTGTAAATAAACAATATTAGGCTTTATAACCCATAGATATATGTGTTACTCACTGTAACACTAATGAGAGGAACATGTTCATAGGGGATGTCCTACAAGTTCATATACCCCCTAAAGTTTCACTGTATGCAGACAATGTTACGGAAATGATCACTTCAGATAGAAAATTCTGGGATGTACAATGGAGTTAGTGCAGCAGATAAAGTTTAATATTTGAGACAGTTAACAGGTTATCGAGTGTACACTTGTTTTGGTATATTTTGTGAAAAGTACAGCTCTTCCAACTGGGGTGATGTTTCTTTCTAATATTGGAATATATGTTACTTTCACAGAACTGGTATCAAGTTATATAGTTTTAAAATGTTAATGCATTAAATAAAAGATCACTGGGACACAGGCAGACCACATCTCTACCTACTCAGTAAAAATGGCTTAAAAATACCTCAGATTACATGGGCATATTTCAGTGAGAGAAGTTAAGACTCCTAACATGCATCCCTGAGTACGTCTGCTTTACAAGGGTCCCTAATCACTCTGCTAATCCAGTCTCTCAATGTTGCTATCAAATTACTCTATGTAGCTGAGGGTTGTTTCACAGTATGGTCCCTGACAATCGAGTATAGTGACTCCAGTATAGCAATTCAAGTTAACAGTTGCAATGAAAACAAACCTTAGAATGTAAAATTGTTATGAGATCAATAGTATCAATGGAAAATTATGGCTTTTTAATCACTTATATTGTATGTGCCCCTGGACAGCAAATTAATCTGCTGAAAGCAAATTTCAATATTTAATGTATCATTGCTTTATAAATTACGTATTAGCCATAAATGTCATATAAGCCTACATCGTTGTATGTGATCTTTTAGGACATAAAAACAATGTTCATAGAACTGGAAGGAATCCTGAGAGGCCATTGAGTTCAATCCCCTGCATTCAGAGCAAGACCACCACGTAGCTCACACCTGACAGATCTAACCTTCTGTTAAAATCTTCTAAGATGGAGATTCTACAATGTCCCAAGGCAATTTATTCCAGTGCTTAACCACCCTGACAGGAAGGTTTTCAGAGTGTCCACCTTAAAGCTCCTTTGTTGCAATTTAAGCACATTCCTTCTTTTCCTACTCTCAGAGGTTAAGGTGAATGTTGTTTTTCCTCTCCTCATTGTAATAGCATATAGAGCAATATTCAATTGTAAGTCTGCATTTGCAAAATTGAGGTCTGTATTTCTTAACTCATGAGCACTCGCTAAAGCAAAGAGGAGACATGACACATAAGGGGGAACGCTCAAATTTAGAATAGACTGAAAGCATTAAAAGCCTTTGCGTACGACACCCACCACCCTGGCTGACAAAAAGACCTCCAGAGCAGAAAATGTAAGTTTCTGCAGACTGAACTAAAATGTAAGTCTCCACAGATGTCACAGATTCACATTCACGGGGTTACATGTGTTTGCACAACTTGGAACTGGAGAAATATGCAGGCATGGGCAGACGCACACACACACATACACACACACAAAATAATCAACTCTGGAGGTGTACAAGAGAATATTAATATTCAACTTTCGAGTTCACGGCTGTTAGCCAGGTGATAGCGGGCAGTATTCGTGAATATTTTTGGAAGTTGTCACTTTCTGCTGCCAGTAGAAATATGAGATCATACAAACAGCCTTACAGGGTCAGACCAATGGCCAATTTAGGTCTCTAGGGCTGTGGCCACACTTGGCCAAAATTTCGAAAGGGCCATGGTAATGGCCAAATCGGAGAATACTAACGAGGCGCTGAAATGAATATAATTGCTCAGTAATTGAACGAAGCTGATAAGAATAAGGGGGTTTTGATGTTTGCAGGGTCCTTTTGAAAAGGGCCCCATGTAGCTGAGCCACACACGATTGAAATGCAGCATCCTAATGAGGTGCTGAACATCCACTTCAGCGCCTCATTAGTATTCTCCAATTTGGCCACTAGCATGGCCCTTTTGAAATTTTGGCCAAGTGTGGCCACAGCCTGGTGGTATTCCAACAGTAACCAACACCAGATGATTCAGAGGGAATGAACAGAGGAAGGCAATTATTGAGCAACCCGTCCTATTCTCCAGTCCCAGCTTCTGGCAGTCAGAAGTTTAGGGACACCTGAATCATGGAATTTCCTCTCTAACTTACCTGTCTTCCAGGAACTTATCAAATTCTTTCTCAATGTCCTCCTTCCTTCTTGGATTCTACCCCTGCTCCCCAGAGGGGGTGGGAGTCTCACCAAGTGGTTAGAGCAGAGGGAGGGGGATTGGGAGCCAGGACTCTTAGGTTCTATCCCTCCCCACCTCTCAGGTTCTATTCCTCAAAGTAGGGGGGTTGGGAGTGTAGCCTAGTGGTTAAAGCAGAGGGGCTGGGAGCCTGGAGTCCCAGGCACTATCTCCACTCCCAGAACGGGAGAGAAAGTCTAGTGGTACGAGTGGAGGGAGGCTGGGAGCCAGGACCCTTGGGTTCTATCACCCCACCCCCACCCAAGGACGGGGGTGAGAGTGTAGCCTAGTGGTTCCAACAGCAGGTTGGGAGGCAGGAGTCCCAGGTTTTAGTTCCCTCCCAACCTCCCTCCTTCCCTGTTCTGGGACTAGTCCGGGAGCACTGCCAATGCTCTGTGCTCATGATCCACTGCTTGGTAGTAGAAGCACTGGGCAGCAGCCCTGGTAGCTATGGTGCATCACAGGCATAAAGTTAAAGCAAAGCAGGGTGGCTGACTCAGGGGAGGGGGACAAGGTGATAGTTGGGGGTGCTTGGTCCTGGAGGAGGGGTAGAGGTAGTGTTACAGCAGGCAGGGGTTGGGTTATATACAGTGGGCATGCCATAAAATTAAAATGAGTGCTGAAATGTGCCGCAAAGGCTATGTCTACACTAACCAAAAACTTCAAAATGGCCATCTGCTCATCGGAATAAGGGGACTTGGAAGTAGCTGGGGTCCTTTCGAAAAGGAGCCACGTGGCAGTGAGCCGCATCAATTTCAAAGTGCCATGGCCACCTGCATGCTAATGAGGCGCTGAATATGTATTTCAGCGCTTCATTAGTAAACTTCAAAATGGCCATTTTGAAGTTTTTGGCTAGTGTAGACACGGCCAAAGTGATAAAGGTTGCTGAGCACTGATCTAAGGGGCATGAGGTAAAAAGTTTGGGAACAAGTGGCTTTCAGAATCCCCACTACAAAAAGTCTTCCAGAACCACTGGACACCACGTTTGATAATATCCATCTGGGCACAACACATTGCACATATTCCCTCCAAGCCAACTTACACTTCCCACAAGGTAACACTACAGAGGCAGTTTTACTGCTCTCAAAATGGATAAATGAAAACCAAGAATGTGCACAGATTTTAACAGTGGTGTTTGCTTTTCTATCTGATGCAGCCTTTTTAAAACCTCTGCTAACTATAACAGGATGTATTTCGGCTTCTGGATTACTAAAATACCATTAGGAAATTTGTTCTTGTGTTATTTTGCCCCATCAATAGCTCCCTAAAACTATAAAAAGCCCACAAAACCATAAACACAAGTTAAAATACAGAAATGATGAGGTTTCTTTGGGTTCTGGGAACAACCCTATTCAAAGGCAATATCTACATTTCCTCGACTACACAAGATTTTTACACTTTTATTCATTATTACGAAAACTTTCTCACTTAACAGCAACTAGCAAATGAACCTGCACAGCTTCATCAACAGGCAAAATCAAACTGAAAGAAGTGACATTCTTCCATCCTCAAAGGATGCTAGCTTGGCAGTCAAAATTGTATTGGGTCTACAGAGAAAGAGAGTTCCAAGAAACAATATTGTTTAACTGGCGTCATCAAAACAAAGTCAGAGCAAAATATCTGGAATATTTTACAAGGTGAGCATGCTTCTTTGTGTTTCTGATCAATAACCTCAGTGTCTTTTGCAAGGAAATGAAAATTGGTATCAATGCAACTGCAAATATCTTCCGTGTGGAAAAGTTATATACTCACATAGCAAGTTTTTCTGAGTGAATTTTCAACTTGGCTTGCTACTGCCTCTCTGGCCATGTCTACACTAGCCCCCTCCTTTCAGAAGGGGCATGGTGAGGAGGGATTTTGGCAGATGCTAATGAGGCACTCCATGAATATGCAGCACCTCATTAGCAAAATGGTGGCTGCATGTAATTCCAAAGTGCTGCTTTCGGAATGCATGCCGCCCATGTAGACAAGAGCCTTTTGAAAGGATCCCGATTTTGAAAGCTACTTCTTCCCATTTGGTTTTAGGGAAAAGGGGCTTTTGAAGTCCAGGGGTCCTTTCAAAAGGCCCTCATCCACATGGGTGGCGTGTGTTAGAAACTGACACTTTCGAATCGCACATGGCCACCATTATGCTAATGAGGTGCTGCATATTCATGGTAGTGGCTCATTAGCATCTGCCAAAGGAGGGGGCTCATGTAGATGCGGCCTTCAAGTTTTATGATGGAGGCTTTGCCTTTCTAATGGGGAGGCTTATTTTATTTTTGTGTGCATCTGATGAGCCAAAGGGGTGATTAATTATTCAGGGAAGAAAAGTTGTCAGCTAAATTTATTTATTTTATTCAGTATGAATTATGTATTTTAAAATGTGTTATATATCCAACAGTTTTCAGGATTAATGATCTTTGTGTATATTGAAAAAATAACAAATAATAGATTCATAACTAGAAAAAGGTAGGTATGCTCTTGCTTCTAAAAATTAAAACAGCATGCGTTCCCTATTGCATCTCTTCTCTGCCATCCTTTCACTGATATGGAGCATGTAAATGGTTGAGGAGCAGGGGTTTCACCATAAATATGGGTGACATGAACACATGCACAAACTGTATGTTCACAAAGTCTCCTGAGACAATCAGGAAATGATGAGCAAACAAGTAAACAAGGGAGACAGTGAAAAAGAGGAAGAGAACAAGTGTATGTTCTGATTGTTAAAAGAAATAAGCATCAAATTATAGAAATTGAAAAAATATACCTTATGTGAGTAACACTTATGTCACTAGTGTCTGATCTGGACCCAAGCCTGCATTTTAAGTGAGCTGGTAAGTGCAGAATTGGGCTGTCTTTCAGAGCTCTAACAGTATTTTCTAGTAAGCAAAGTTCAATATTTTGCCAAGTTTGTAGTTTCAAATCTTACAGATTGTTGATCTGCCACTTCAATTATTTGGTAATTGTGATTTCATCTTAAGAAATGTCTCTGTGTAGCTAGGCATCTCAATATCACGTTGGAATAAATGCCAGGGCTACACATCTTGATGTGATGTTCCATTTTTAGCTACAATATGCTTCATCTTGATTTGCAACAAATAACTTCAGGCTACGTAAGTACCCATACCCTTAACTACATTAGCACAATACTCTTAAAACTGCATTAATTATTTCAAAGAAAATGTTGATATTAGCAATTAATCCTCCTTTCTGAGATTCATGATAAAGCAATCTAAATTGTAGGTTACTGTGAGCAAAAGATTCAGAGACTCACTTCTAAGTTGCAATTCCAGCAAAAGAGAGTTCAAATTTGTTAATGCACCTCCCCCACTTTAACATCATTTTGTTCAGAATTTCTTAAGTTCACTGTTTTGTCTTGTTTCATCAGTCCTTTAAAATCTAATTTTTTTCTTACAATTACTAACATCCAGATTTTGTAAACACGTCTTACTGAACACAGTGATTACTGTGAATAGTCCTATTGACTTTAAGGAGGAAGTTTCCTCTTGAGGTTAATGCAGTAGATTAGAATTCTGCCAAAGACTTCCTGTATGACCTTAGGGAAGTCACTTAGGGTCAGAATTTTAGCTGTGCTGAGGGGCCTAAATACACAGATAATTCCCATTGACTGTAATGGGATTTAGGATCTTCTGCAAATCCCATTAGCTGTACATTTGCATATTTAGATGTTTAAATCCCTTCGTTCTCTATCTGTAAAATACGGATAAAAATATCTCCTATCTCCTTCTGATTGTCCATTTGCTTCTGACAAATGCCCCTGTGTAGTGCTGGAGACAGTGGGACACTAACCATAGCTGGGGTCTCTAGCCGTGTCTACACATGCACGCTACTTCGAAGTAGCGGCACTAACTTCGAAATAGCGCCCATCACGGCTACACGTGTTGGGCGCTATTTCGATGTTAACATCGACGTTAGGCGGTGAGACTTCGAAGCCACTAACCCCATGAGGGGATGGGAATAGCGCCCTACTTCGAAGTTGAACATCGAAGTAGGGCACGTGTAGACGATCCGCATCCCGCAACATCGAAATAGCGGGGTCCGCCATGGTGGCCATCAGCTGAGGGGTTGAGAGATGCTCTCTCTCCAGCCCCTGCGGGGCTCTATGGTCACCATGTGCAGCAGCCCTTAGCCCAGGGCTTCTGGCTGCTGCTGCGGCAGCTGGGGATCCATGCTGCATGCACAGGGTCTGCAACCAGTTATCGGCTCTGTGGACCTTGTGTTGTTTAGTGCAACTGTGTCTGGGAGGGGCCCTTTAAGGGAGCAGCTTGTTGTTGAGTCCGCCCTGTGACCCTGTCTGCAGCTGTTCCTGGCACCCTTATTTCGATGTGTGCTACTTTGGCGTGTAGACGTTCCCTCGCAGCGCCTATTTCGATGTGGTGCTGCGCAATGTCAATGTTGAACGTCGACGTTGCCAGCCCTGGAGGACGTGTAGACGTTATTCATCGAAATAGCCTATTTCGATGTCGCTACATCGAAATAAGCTACTTCGATGTAGGCTTCACGTGTAGACGTAGCTTCTGGGTGCTATTATAATGCCAAAAATAAGTACTGTGCTTGATAATACATAACTGTTTTCAGGACTGATTCCTATTCAGTAGTGATATCTTCTGACATATATTTTTGCTGTTTCTATGGTGATATACTTGGGCCTAAGCCTGTATTGAAGCGTGGCAGTCAACGTTTGGTATGGTTGAAAAAATGGCTTGTAGTCCCTAAGGCAAATCAAGACATCTGAGAGTGTGCTTGGATCTAATTTACTATGAAGATGCAAAAAGAGAGCTTTTAAACAAAATCTGAAAAGGCCTACTTAAAAACTATAGGCTTGCATAAAGAATGCTAGTACAAGGGACATAAGCATAAGATTAAGTGTATCCAAACGGAATAGGCTTAAAAAAATCAGCAGTGCAGAAATCTGCTTCTGAAAGGGCTTTTAGCCTGAGGGATCCAGTGAGATACTGTGATGGGAAGAAGAGTGCAGCTGTGCTCCTCTACAGCAGAACTATCTTGCCAAGATTTCTTGTTCACAGTGTTATTAAACATGGTAGGTTTCTCATCTGCATAATGAAGCTTATTTAACAGTAAGCAAAGTTCAGAAATTTCTATTTCTTGCTATGTGACTTACCCAGTATAACACATCAGTCCATCCTTCCATGGTTATACACTGGAACACAGTTAACATTGCAAAGGCAAAATTGTCAAAATTGGTTATGCCTCCATTTGGTCCAACCCATCCACTCCTACATTCGGTGCCATTCATGGCACACTGACGTCCATTCCCTGAGAATGCACAAGGTGCTGGATCATCTTCAGCTAATATATCTAAAATTGATGAAAAATATTTCAGAATTCTGCATTCTTTAGGTTTTTGTGAATAACTTGCTCGTGAGGAGAAATGGCAAGATGGATGGACTAGAGACAGCACTCCAAGCATCACTTGGAAAGATTCTTCATTCAAGGCTTGACCCTGAAAGGTGCTAGGAGTCTAATGGAGAGCACTCATCATCTCTCAGGATCGCACATCTTATATGTATAAAAAATGCCATACACAAAAATTACCAGAGATAATACTTCACATGAAATACCAATTAAGATGAGTACGTAATATGTTCACTGGACTAATTTCTATTGGTTAAGGTGATAAGTTTCACACACACACTCATGCTCTTCTTCATATGTGGAAAAAGTAATCGGAGTGTCACAGAAAACCAGAAAGCAGCACAGATTATTAATCTTAACATTCTGTCCCACTTTATATGTAGTTGTGACAGATTACTTTCTCCATACCTAAAGAACAGCTTTGTGCAGGTCAAAAGCTTGTCTCTTGCACCAGAAGAAGTTGGTCCATTAAGAGATATTATCTCACCCACCTTATTGCTCTTACCTCTTGGAGCCAGCATGGCTACAACAGTGCAAATGAAATGAAGCACTTTGACAGCTTTAGGTAACATAATGAATCTTTGTATTACTGAAGTTTATCAAACACTACTCTTTCATCTTTTTCCATCCCATAGCAACATTTTATCTCCTCTCAGCAGGTACACAGCTATAGATGAGAGCCTCCATACAGTCTATTCTATTCCAGACTCACTGGTGGAAATATGCCCTATTTACACAACTTCATTTCTCTTTTGATAATCTTTCTTTCCTCTGAAGACTTCCCATACCAAAGTGGTTTCACTGAATGATTTAAACCCTCCTCCAAATGTAGGAAGATAGGACTCCTCTATTACTTGTCTCAGTGCTTGGTCCTATAATCATGCTGCCCAAAGTGCTGAAGCAGAGAGACAGCCAGCTTTTTGCCACAGGAGTGTACATATGCTCCATGATACGACTAGCGCTTCACTAGCCTGGGGTTTAAAGTCCAATTAATGTGTTTCCCACTGTAGGCTGTAATTCCATTATTGGGCTGACCTTTTGGATATATTTTCTGAAAACAAGATCTGTTGATAGCAAGTATCAGGGCTCTGTTCTCTAGTTAGCTATTTAAAATGTAACATGCTTTTCCCAAAAATCTCCATGGAAAATTAAGATTTACAATTGCTTTAACATTTAGGGTCTTATCGCACTCCACTGAAGTACTATTGAGTTGAAAGGGAGTGGCTTTAGTCCCTGGTGTAAATTAACGGCTTTGTTACTTACCTGAATCAACAAGATAACATGATTTGTGCATTTTTCCAATAAAAAGTTCCAATCCTATAATAGCATAGATTATGATTACAAACAATACCAAAAGGGCAATATGGAGCAAGGGAACCATGGCTTTTATAATGGAGTTCAGGACAACTTGTAAACCTAAGGGGGAAAAAAGCACACACAAAGATAGTGAGCCAGACTTTTTATGGCATTAACTTTTCCTGATTGTGAATTTTTCTGCAATTAGCACATAATTAGAAACATTTAGAACTGTAGCATGCCAGCAATTTAAATACAGTAAAACCCCAACATATGCACACTCAAGTTGCACAAATCTTGGGTTAATGTGACTGAGTGGTGGGGAGCTGGCACCTGGTTCCAGACTGCTTGCCGCTCAGGGGAGCCAGGGAAGTGAACAGTGCAGCAGACACTGACAGGAGCAGGGAAACCCACTCCTGTCAGGGGGGCAAGAGTCAGGCTGCCACCACTGACAGGAATGGTTTCTTGGCTGCCTGCCACTCACAGGAGACTGTGCTGGTCAGTTTCCTGGCTCCTGTGAGTTATGCAAAATTTTACTTATGCGGGGTTGCACAAGAACACAAGCTCCAAGTAAGTCAGGGGTCTACTGTAATGTAGTGATCTATGGTTTCCTCTGGGGAAAAACAAACAAACCAGTGTTCCCTTTAAGTCCAGTAGACTAGTAGGATGTCCAGAGCTAGTTTTTTTGTTTCTATTGGAGATGCACATTTGCGCATGACTTGGTGCACATAACAAATTTATTCCTCACATGGATGGAAAAAAATCCACACATGGTTGGAAAAGATTAAAGGAAACTTTGCACACCACAATATTCCCACATCATCTTAGCCATAATTCTCAAGCTGTTCACTTTTACCAGCAAGTGGCCAAGCACAAATATTTTAAAGGTTTGTATTCTGTTCCAAAATTCTAAAATGAACGTCGTCTGTGTTCAGCTAAGTGAATGTAATAAAAGTAGAGCTTGAAAAGCAAGCAACAAGAACCCATACTCCTTAGATGGGAAGAATTCATGCTGGTAGCTGGGATTTTATATCACCTGAAGAATCTTAAAAAACCCTACCCTCAGGTTGTCATTTTGCAAGTAGCTCAGGGCAGGCAGGTGAAGGGGGATCCATTTGCACAGAGCTCATTGCAGGTCTCCAGAAGGTCTACAGTGCTGTTAAAGAGCACTGCACCTATACAGTGAACATCTTTAAAACTGATACCCCAAAAATACTTTAAAATACTTGCACATGTTAATTTACCTTTTGCATAGATTTTATAGTTTTTATTTTCCCTAAATGTATATTGATCAAATTCTGCTCTGATACCACTTCAAGCCACAAGGGATTAAGGACTAGCCCAATACCAATGAAGGCAGAATATGGGTCCTTTGTATTTAAACAAAATCTTTCTCCATCACAGCAAACCCTTCCTCTGGCCCCATTCTGCTTGATTCTCCTATGAAGTTATTTTAATAAACCTGAATCATCACAACCATTTCCATGGCAACAGATTATGATGTAATAAACACACCATAGTTATTTTACCGCTGGATCAAATGTGAAAACTGGGTTGTGAAACAGAAAAGCTCAGTCTATTCCAAACATCAATAATTAGTTACGAATGTAAAGGAAACAGGATAATTAGAAAACTCAACTGTCTTTTTTTAAATAATTTCTCTATTTTTCATATTTCCTAGTTTTGAAAATTGCTCTTCTATTTACTGCGGATTAAGCAGCAATAAACCCCATTCATATCAACAAGAACTGTTTGTGTGCAGAGAGGCCAGAAAATATGTTGCTTGCTCCAGCATACACTTATCTTCATTCAGGTAAGGATATTAGAACAAACTGCATAATATGTTTCCCAGGATTTTTATATAAAATAATATGGGGTATTTTCTGGGGCATTTTGTTTTGATATGCAATTTATTTCATATGAAACTTCTAAAGTTAAATGTATTCTTCTGTCTGTTTCGTGAACTGTGTAAGACGATCAAACACTGAATGAGTTCACAATCCCTTATTCTACTTCAGATAGGGTATTATACATCTTGAAACGCATTGTATCTACATCACCACATAATGAAAGTCAACTTTATCCTGTCACTTTTATTCTACTCTCTAGAGCAAGAAGGTTAAATAATCTGAAAATATAACACAGTAGAATGTTTCTTTTATTCACTCCAATACAATTAAAAAATAGCTTACTGGGCACTCCTGATACAAGCCGGAGAGGTCGTAACACACGGAAGGCTCTTAGGGCTTTGACATCAAAGCCACCTGGTTTACCACCTGAGTGGCCACCTCCTTCTGTTTCTTTGGTTAATTGTTCCAAAATTACACTAAACAGTCTGCCAAATAGAAAGAAAAAGGTCATCACCACCATCCATTCACCAAGCAATCAAGTATTAGGAAATTTCTTCAGCTGACGATAGTTCTGTTCAGATGTCCAAAGTAGACATATACTTGAGTATTAAATCATGACAGAAGAGTTACAAAGTGCTTCTAATCCTCAAGGAAAGGGATGATCACACAGAATCCACTGAATTAACATTAGGCTAGTATATAGCCTCTGCCAGTTTTACACAGATGAAGCTACTGTATCACTGCTTTTTGGTCAAACATTGCTGAATGCAAAGTTTGAAAAAATAAGTATTTTCTTTAGAAGAGTAGAGCCAACAGCCTCACTGGGTCCTTAGGCAAGGCAGGGGGTAAGGGTCCTGCTCCAGGCACCCCCAAGGTGTCAAACCTCAGGTGGAAAGGGCAGGGCTGGGGCTAGGCAGCCCCATTCTGCTGCAGTAGGGGCAGCCTGGAGCTGTGAGCCCTTTTGTATCACCAGGTCCTGAGGCAACTGTGGCCCCACTCTCTCCCCACCATCAGCAGGCCCATTTAGCATATTCAAGAAATAATGACAAGAAACTACCAGTTTTAAATTTTGTAGATTATATGAACTCCATACCAATGACACTACAGTTCAACATTCTAAATGTAATCAGCAAAAAAGCAAAAACAAAAATTAAAAAAAACAACTTTCTTTACAGTCAGACCTTTCATAAAGCATTTCATAACTGGCAGAAACCTGTGACTAAGATACTATTAGCATGGAAATTCAGTAATCATAACAATTAAAACTGAAGCAACTGGTGAAGGTCAGAGCTGGTATTAAGTTTGGTTTCATTTCGCATGCTATATTTCTATTGGGACTGTGAAAACATCCATGTTTTGTGAGATTTCAGTTCTGAGCCATGCAAGCCACAGTGCACATCATATAGCATTTTTTCATATGGAACTATCGCTCAATGCTTAATCAGAACTCCATTTTATTCCACTGAAACATTTATCTCAGCAAAAATTATGATAAACTTGTCCTGTGCCTTGGGTTTGTAAAATACACCTGAAAGTGGGCATATTTTCTCTGCTTTTGAGTTTTGTCAGGAAAGTTTTCATGGCTACAGCTATAAACCATCTACAATTGCACTGCTGATGAGAAACAAATGTTATGGTTAGTAGCTTGTCAGAGCTAGAGTACTGGAGGCTTCCCCTGAAATCCCACAAATACCCAACTTTAGTCACTCACTCCCCTTCCCTAGGAGTTCTCAGATCTTGGGGTCATGATCTGACTCACTAAATTTACACAAATACAGAGATCCACATATTTTAAGAGATGACAGAATGCAGACATTTAACAGTTTATGTTCTGATTCAGCAGGGTAATTATATATGCGCCTAAAGAAAACCATCATCCAGCATAGTCTGTCAAGATCTCAAATGGAACCGCAAGGATAACGCAGAAGAGGAAGACCTCAGACAACGTGGAGAAGATCTACTGAGATTGAAGGACAACAACTGGCATCAGCTAGAACTTTTGTCCCAAGACAGAGTGAAGTGGGGGAGACTTGAAGATGACCTATGCTCCACTCAGAATACAAACGTTTATTTAGGTCAAGTAAGTCAAGTAAGCATGTGAGTAATCACACTGACTTCAATGAAATTATTCATGTTCTTAATGCTAGGTGTATGGTTAAGTATGCTGCTGAATCAGACCTGAGTTGGGGAGATTCTGTCAGGCTCTCAGTGAATAAGTACTTCCTCAAATTAGAAATCCACCATGACTACAGTGAACTGCTGTGCAAGCATCTGCCCTTGGGATCGAATTCTGGATTCTTTTCTCAGGCAAAGCTCCTACTGAAATCAGTGTGGCTCTGTCTCCACTTGCATTCCTCTTTCAAAAGAGGCATGCAAATGAGGGAAATTGAAAACACAAATAAGGCACTGATTTATATATCTGGTGTCTCACATATTCTCCTTTTGAAAGAGCTTCTTTAAAAATTGAAAAAGCAGTGTAGACGCAGCTCTTTCAAAAGCAAATCCCATCTTTGAAAGAACACATCTTCCTATTTTGTTTCAAGAAGAAGGGTTCTTTCGAAGATGGGGTATATCTTTGAAACAGCCACATCTACATTTTTTCCTTTCAAAAGATCTGCTTTCAAAAGGAGACTATGCAAATAAGATGCCAAATATGTAAATCAGTACCTCATTTGCATGTTCATTTTCATTTATTTGCATGCCTCTTTTGAAAGAGGAATGCAAGTGTAAACACAGCTTTGTCAGTTTAGCCTGAAAAGAGAATGGAGGACCAGGCACTAAATGAGTGGGTGGATTATTCGCTAAAAATCCATAAACTGCCTAATTTCAATGAGAGTTTTGACAGAGTTGGGACAGAGAAAAAAATACAAGGCTGGCCTTCAGCTCTGCCAGATACATCCATCCTCCCAAACCATCAAGCTATATAGCCTTCAAGCCCATGAGGTTTTTTAAATACAACCTTTACTAGCCAATACAGTGTACAAAGGCCATTTTATAAAACTTTCAATTAAATGTCCCAATTATTTATGTTAGAAAACTGCCTTCTGTATAGGCACCATAATTTCTTGTCTTATAGATGTGCATTTTAGAATGCTTGTCATGATTTTGCCTTCGGAACCATTACATTTTCTGTTGACAATGCACAGTAAGAGCATTTCATTTAATGTGTTTAGTGCTAGACACGGGGCAGTCCTTTGAAGCTATTAAAATATCTAATGAAGTTCTGTAACAAATTCATTCAAGAGGAAGCACATCCAGAGATTATTCAAAAATTATTTTTTCAACAGGTTTCTCTCTGAGGGGTGCAAATTAATCAAATTAACTGGCCCTGTACTTGCTTATCATGTTCTGGAACCAATTATCTTAAAATCAGGATGCTTGGGCAAGAGCACTGCATTTTCAGTGTGTCACTGACCTGTGTTTTCTTATAGCTAGGGATGTCATTTGGGAAGTGGGGGTCCTATGGGGTGCTGTAGCCCACCTCCCTCAATTTTGAACCTCCTAATATAACACGAGGGGTTTGCTTAAGGGCTATGTCTGGGGTTAGGTCATGAACTTTAAGGCTACATCTACACTACCATGGAAGACTGACCCGCTCAGAGTTGATCTTCTGGGGTTCGATTTTACACATCTAATATGGATGGGTGAAATCGCACTCCCAAGGGTCGCAATTGACTCCTGTACTCCTCATGAGATGCGAGCAACTCTTCCATCAACCTTCCCCGTATAGACAGACAAGTTAGCTGAGAGCAGATACACTGATTTTAGCTATGCAATTGGTGTAGCTAGACCTGTGTATCTGCGGTCGACTTTCTTAGTCTACTATAGATATAGCCTGACTGGAACAAAGCTTTTGCAGCTCCCAGCTTCTCCTTTGGAACTGGGAGTTTCTTTATAAACAGAAGAAGGCAGGGTGATAAACATAACAAATGGCTTGTCATTCAAGTAACTGAGGGATCATTAGATGATCATGCAAATGTTGTCAGCTACTCACTTAAAATATAGAAAACAATAGTGTGCTGCAGGGGTAGGTACTGTTCAACTTATTTATAAATTATCTTCAAAAGGGAGTAAACAACGAGGTTGCAAAATTTGCCATGATACAAAATTACTCTTATTAATAATAATTACTTATTAAGTCCAAAGCTGACTGCTAAGAATTACAAAGGGATCCAACAAAACAGGGTGACTGGGCAATGTAATGGCAGATGGAATTCAATGCTGATAAATGCCAAGCAATGCACATGGAAAAATATAATCACAGCTACATATACAAAAATGATGGGGTTTAAATTCGCTGTTACCACTCAAGAATGGTATCTGGGAATCATTGTGGACAGTTCCCTGAAAACATCTGCTCAATGTTCAGCAACAATCTAAAAAGCTAACAGAATATTTGGAGTCATTAGGAAAGAAATGGATAATAAGAAGAAAAATAACATATTGCTTCCATATAAAGTCATGGTCTACCCTCATCTTGAATACTACGTGCAGATCTGGTCACCCCATCTAAAAAAGAAGATCTATTGGATTTTGGAAAGGTACATAGAAGGGCAACAGAAATGCTTAAGGTTAAGGAACAGCTTTGATATGAACAGAGATTAAAAAGACTGGGACTTTTAAACTTGGAGAAGAAATGACCAAAAGTGTGGGAGGATGTCAGAGGCCTATTAAGTTATGAATGTTGTGGAAAAATTGAATAAGAAAATGTTATTTACTCCTTTGCTAACATAACATGAGAAGGTCACCCAATGAAATTTATAGGCAACAAATTTAAAACAAACAAAAGAAATTACTTCTTCATGGAACCCTTTGCCAAGGGATAGTGGAAAGGCCTAAACTATGGTTACTACCTAGGATCAGCAGGGATGGTGATCCCTTTCCCCTGTTTGCCAGAAGTTAGGAATGTGCAACATGGGTTGGATCACTTGGACTATGTTTACACAGCAGCATTATTTCAAAATACGCTATTCTGGAAGCCTATGTCTACACTGGCTCTGCCCTTTAGAAAGGGGCATGTTAATGAGGCACTTCGGAAGATGCTAATGAGGTGCTGACATGAATACGCAGTGCCTCATTAGCATAATGGTGGCTGTGTGCGATCTGAAAGTGCCGCTTTTGGAACATACACTGCCTGTGTAGACAGGGCCCTTCAAAAGGACCCTCTGGACTTCAAAAGTCCCTTCTTCGTATTAGGTTTTAGGAAGAAGGGGCTTTCGAAATCAGTGGGTCCTTTCAAAAGGCCCCAGTCTACACAGGCAGCTTGTGGTTCGAAAACAGCACTTTCAAATAGTGCACAGCTGCCATTATGCTAATGAGATGCTGCATGTTCATGTAAGCGCCTCATTAGCATCTTCCAAAGTGCCTCATTAACATGGCCCTTTTGAAACGGAGGAGCCAGTGTAGATGCAGCCAAGGAGACTTTCCAGAACAGCTTATTTCAAAATAGCACAAGTACACACAGTACAGCCTATTTAGAAATAAAGCCACTAGATGCACTATCCCTTATTTCAAAATAGGTGCTATTCCTCGTAAAATGAGGTTTAACTAATTCAATACAACGTATCCATTATTTTAAAATTATTTCAAAATAGGGGTTGCATTGTGTAGACACTTGCAATGTTATTTTGAAACAGAGGCCGTTATTTCAAAGTAACTTTGCTGTGTAGACATACCCTTGATGATTTCTGTTCATTCCTTCTGAAGCACTTGGCATTGGCCACTGTTGGAAGACACAATGCTGGGCTAGATAAACTACTGGTCTGATCCAGTTCTGATGGCCTGATACCCCTCAGAGGATGGATAGTTCAGTGCTTAGAGCACGGGACTTATAGACCCAAGATTGTGAGCTCAGTCCTTGAGGGAGTCTTTCAAGGGTCTGGGACAGGTTAAATTAAACAAAAAATCTGTCAGGGATGGTGATAGGTCCTGCTTTGAAGGCAGGGGACTGGACTCAATGACCTCTCAAGGCCCTTCCAATTCTATGATATGGTTACATAGAACCCAGATGTATCTGCTTCCTGCTATAACTCCTATTGGTGAGAGACAGCCAGGAGTCCTGACTTCGTGTCTCTCTCCACAGAATTAGTACCAAAGTAAGAATATACATAAGAATTTTAAGCCTAACCAGTGTCCCTTGAATAACTTGCCATAAGATGTCCTAATACATTAGTATTATAGCTGAATGGATCTAATATTTATTTAATTTTCTTTCTTTTATATAGGAATTAGATATATTGCTCCTGCCAGCCAATCATTAAGTTATCTGCCAAAAAACCTAGAGTTTTCTAGTCCCTTAATAGCCCCTAGAAAGAGGTGATGTTGGTGGGGAGGGGCAGACAGGTTGGTGTTTCTCCCCCTCTGACTGTTTATTTGCTTGTACTGCCCACTGCTTGGCTTGTACTGAGCATGCCCTCCTTTGTGTGTTTAAGCACACACAGACCAAGCAATCTTTGGAATAGTGTACTATGCCTTTGTCTCTCTTATCTGGTCATCATGTGACTACTGTAGCTCTAGACGGCTGAACAAATGCCTAACCTAGCAACCTTACTTAACCATGCTGCTAGTGAACTTGATTCTGTCTTCTACCAAATTCTTGTACATATCTATAGAGAGGTATCAATAAGTCAGTGTTTCCCAAAGGCCGTGTCTACACTAGCCAAAAACTTCGAAATGGCCATGCAAATGGCCATTTCGAAGTTTACTAATGAAGCGCTGAAATACATATTCAGCATTTCATTAGCATGCAGGCAGCCGCGGCACTTCGAAATTGACATCCAGACGGGGCTCCTTTTCTCAAGGACCCCGCCTACTTCGAAGTCCCCTTATTCCCATCTGCTCATAGGAATAAGGGGACTTCAGAGTAGGCGGGGTCCCTTCGAAAAGGAGCCCCATCTGGATGAGCCCCACGGTGGCGAGCCGCATCAATTTTGAAGTGCTGCGGCCACCCACATGCTAATGAAGCGCTGAATATGTATTTCAGCGCTTCATTAGTAAACTTCAAAGTGGCCATTTGCATGGCCATTTCGAAGTTTTTGGCCAGTGTAGACAAAGCCAATGTGTGGTATGTATACCACTGGTGGTATGAGAAAGGATTTCAAGGGGTATGCAACATAAAATAAATTACTAAAAATCAGGAGATGAGCACTGGGATGGCACTGGGAGACGAGATACACCAATAAGGCCAAAGTCCCAATGGGGTATGTGAATATTTTAAGTTTGGGAAACACTAATGAATGTAAGGGAGGATAAAACAGTATAAAGGGAAGACTGTGTTATAAATTCTTGTAGGTCACCTCTAAATTTGGCTCTGTCTCCAAAACAGCATATCATAACAAAAAAATTATCGCTGTGTTCTAAAAGTAACTACAACTGGCTAAGGTTAATTATATTAAACGCTAATCCCTGAATCCATAGTAAACAGGAATTGAATTGTCTCCCATCAGATATTCAAAGCCTTATTCCATGAGCCACGTCACTAGTCCAAAATAGGAAGCGTTGGTGTACAAGGTGCCAACCACGTAGTCAAAGGTTCAATCCACCATGAAAGAGTAAAGGGAAACCTAAGCAGGGCATCATATCAGATTTTGGTGAGTGGAGCGGGGTGAACTCTGCATGCTGTAATAGCGGTCCTCTTTACCCTTACTAACAACTAAGACAAAGTATTGGATAAGTTGTTGACCCATGCCTAAATTATCTTTAATCTCCATCTTGCCTCACTATTCAGGAATCCCCATTCTTTCCTTCTTTTCTTTATATTTAAATAGCTAAATAATCTTTCACTATTGTTCCCTTTCCTCCCACTTTGACCAGCAGCATGAACAGACCAGATTACAGCAATAATTTCAATAATTTTTGATTATTGAAATATATTTGAACATTGGCCATTTACTTATGCACAAAACAATAAAAGACTTAGTAAGTATAACTATTCCACAAACATAGGCCTTTCTTACTAAATTACATCATTTTCCTTCATTACCTCAGCGATGTGAATTAGAAATTATCTCTCATGCTCACACACTCTCTCTGTATGTCTCAAATTCCTGGCTCATTTCAGTTAAGGCAAACTCTGAGCATCATTTAGCCTATTTTTAAAAATGCATTATGGGACATTGCATGCCAAGGATCACTTTGCAAGTCAACAGCAATATTTCAAATTATGTTAAATGGCATGGCACTTTTTCTTCCCTTTTTTCTGACTTAACAGGATCTTCACTATTGGAAATAAAAAATTCCTATGTCAAGCTGAGCTGACAAAATTTGCATATTTAGAGGAAAGAAACTATACACCATAAGCAGTGTTCCCTGTAAGATGTGACTTGTGTATCCACTTACGGGAGATTCACATGCTTCCCAGCTGATTAGCAGAGCAGCCACAGGTAGGTTTCTGCTGGTAGTGCTCATTTGTATGTCTCAGTGCACATAAAAATTAATTCTGCACATGAATGGGAAATATACACATATGGATGGAAAAGATTAGAGGAATATTGGCTATAAATTTAACTCTTTGATGCCTGACCACAGAATTTCCTAATGCAGCATATAACACAATGGGAATCAATCTTAACTGATAATATAAAACTTGCTGGTACAACAAGGATCAGATGCTACAGAGCCTTTACACAGTCACTTGGTGACAATGAGGCAGTTGTAAGGAACTTCCCTATTCTTGAGGGCTGCACAGAGGAGTACGTACTGCACAGCAGAAAATGCAGGAATGCTCTCTCAGTGCTCCCCTGGGAGGTTCATGGCAGAGGGCAGAAAAGAAGAATTATAGCTCCATTCTATCCTCTGCACCAACCTGTCCAGCCACATAGAGGGAAGGGGACCCATGCGTAGCACCCCATGAAAGGGAACAGTATTGTCCAATATCTCTCTCACACCTGTGGGTGACTAGTAGATTCAGGCAAAGTATTTCTAGTGCTGCATGTGAGGAACACAGTGTAACTCCAACCAACCTCAACAATGGTCTGTGCTTAAAAGGCATAACTGTGCCCTAAAAGATTATGGACCCAACCTAGCAAATTTCTATTCACCTGAATGGGAGAACTCACATGTATAAGAGATTGCAGGACAGAGGTCCAATATTAGATCTTGTTATCTCATCCATTTTTAGGCAGAACTCATTGAATGCATTGTGTTCTTCAACTTCAAGGCTGATTGTACAATAGGACCCAAATTTCAAATTTTCTGAATTGGAAACCTTTTAAGACTCAGTCCTGCATCCTCACTCACGTGGGCTGTCCAATAAATTATGTATGAGTAAAAGTTACAAGCATTAAACCTTCAGTCCCATCAGAATAAGGCATACGACTCACTTGCCATAAAACCAGTACCACACCTTCAGAACAATGTTTTAAAGCCTTGTTTTAAAAGTGAAATATGAATGACTTACCCTACTACTACTATTACAAAATCCAGTAAATTCCATCCATTTCTAACATACGCATTGGGGTGTAATAATAATCCATATGCTATAATCTTCAAAAATGTTTCAACTGTAAAAATAATCAGGAAGGCATATTCTACTTTTTCCTGTAAAAGAGGAGAAGAAACAAGCATTAGAAAAGAAGATGCAGTAATTCAAAATGTATTTTCTTTAATTAAAGCATAAAATGGATAACTGAATAATTGTATCATACCAGTCAGTATTAGGAGGGCACGCTGACTCAAGACGGTTCCTCTCTCTGAATCTAAACAGCCCTTTCATGGCATTTGACATAACATTTAGAATAGTCAATACAATGGGCTATAATTAGATAGGAATTTTCTTGTTTTGACACTGCTTTGGAGACAATTCAGATTTATGTCCCAATTCTACAAACACTTGAGCACATCCTTAACTTTACACATGTGATTTGTCCCACTAATGGGAATACTTGCATGCATAAATTTGAGCACATACTTATGTGCTTGTAGGACTGCACCTTGAGGAAGGCATATGTTAAGGTGGCCTTACCTTACTTAAATTTTACATCTTCCTATTATAGCAAGTAGGACCTTGTTTACTTACCTTCAGCACCAATCTATTTCAGCTATGCAAACAGAGTAGCTGAAGTAAACATACCTCCCACAGTGTCTTGCATGTGTTAAGATCAATGGGAGCTGCTCTCCCATTGATGCCAGCTACTCTTCTCATCTTGGCAGAGTACCAGCATTGACAGGAGTGAGCTCGGACTTACATTTATCTCAACTACAGTAGAAGTGATAAACTGACAGCCACTGGGTTGAGTGCTGCCATGTTAATCCACTATGTAGAGGAGACAAGGCCTGAGCTACACAAACAGAATATCACAATGGCAGAATGGGTGTAAGATGACCTAAACCTAACATAAGGGAGTCTTAGTTTAAGAGCCTCTAAGTTATACCAATTTGCACTTCAACTCTGAATTTGCCCCATGCATTTTTTAAAATGTATATTATTAAAATTTACATTTTAAATACGGTTAAGTATGTACCTTGAAGTTGTTTTCATATTTTCATTGCTAATTGGTCAGTATCTTTCTATTATATTATTTATTAAACAAGTATTTAATGTGCTTCTATTTGAGATAAATTGTGAAAACAGCTATCAAAATGGATCAGTTACAGCTATTCTTTCACATTCTGAAATCATCACTTCATCAATTTATACATTTTTGTTTACTTGTCTGCTGCTACACAAGGGTTGGAGCCAAGAATACAAAACATAAAGAGAACGATTTACTTTTTTATACTCAATTAGGAGTTCATGGGCAACTGTTCACTACAATCATACACAACATTAACTCTTTGAAATTTAAGTGCTCAATAATGATTACATTCCTTCCCTATCTATTCAAACATCACAGATAACACAAAGAAAGATATATGTTATTCTAAGCTATTTTTTGTTAATCAGCACTGATACAGTTGCTGCCCTGTATATTGAGCTGAGGGTAGCTGGCTGGCCAGCAAAGTGAGAACAAGTTTTGATGGCTTGTGGCAAGGAAGGGAGACATAAAACTGCTGGAAAGGAGATCAGTGTGGTGGCTGACTCACCACCCAGGAATGAGGGGTTTAAAAAGGTCATCCTGTGCCTGTACCCTCCCGCTTCACCCTTCACACGAAGCAGGCTAGGCAGGCTATATCTGCTGTGGCATTAAGCAAGCCACCTCATTGAGGGGAGCTGGGAGGAAAATGTCCCTTTCCACCATATTGGCCAGGTGCAGTTATTATTTTTTCTTTTTCTTTTTGCCTTTCTCAGAGCAGGTTCAGGTGGGCACTGTTCATGCAGAACATGTTAGGCAGTAGGCCACATGTCACAACCCATGAAAGTGTATAGTGGATGGTCAGTCCAAGTACTCCATCAAGGAAAGCAATAATGGCTTGGAGAAAGGACTTGAGAAGAGGTGCTCAGTAATTGAGCAAGTCTAGAGTATTTGGGGGCTTCTATGATTGGCAAGGCCTGGAGCCAACTCTCCCATCATTATAGTCCACCTTATCCCTTTTATAAGGAGGGGAGGTGGTTGGTAAAATCCGGGCAATGGATTTGCTGGAGGGACCTTGATGGAAATGGCGGGAGCTGGTAGAAGCCTGATGACAGTTGTAAGGTCCTGGCAATGGATCTGCTAGAGGGTCATTTGTGGATAATGGGTGGGAACTGATCTAAAAACTGACAAAGGGAGGACACCCAAAGGAGTGGCTTAACTTAGGTAGTGGGTTGTGGGGGATTATCACCTCTTGTGGAAAACTGCCTGGAACTGGGTGGCTTACTGACCTCCAAGTTTCATCTTGGATAGCAGTCTCCAAATCAATCTTGGAGGTTTTCCCCCTTCCCACTTTTTCCATCTCTAAATTTTATTACGGTAGGGACCTACTCCTACTTTCAGGCCATACAAGTCTCCCATTGACATCAACAGGAGCAGAATAAAATGGAAAAGGTGTTTTAAGCATATTCAAAATAAGAACATTCCACAATTTTTTTTCATCGACTTGGCTTCCAGCGATTATTTGCTACATGCTAAACAGTATTATAAACATCCCATACATGCAATGTCAGATATAAGTCAAGCTCCCTTTAAAAAAAAAGGCCAATGGCAATAATTCTTATTGTCATGAAAATGTAAGTTCTTTTTAATAGATCAGGGAGAAAAATATGTTGCCATTTCAACATGATTATATTTTACAATCTCGCTGAAGAATGAAAAGAACGTCACCAAGGTGTGCGGGGGGAGGGGGGAGCACAAAGCATATAAAAGCTAAAGGGAAACAAAATTCGAGCAATGATCTACTTTCTGGAGGTAGCTTTTGTGAACCTTGCAGTCTCAGATTTGCAAATTCTGCCTTCCGCCCTCCACACACACACAAGTGAGCATGATTATTCCAGGGGTGATGTTTTGGGAAGTGTTTTTAGTTTCCTCAAAATCTGTGCTACATACTTAGTTAGAAAAACTCCTTACAATCTAGACTGTCATAAGTGGAAGCAGAAATCATCTAGAGGACCCCTCCTGGCAATTCCCCTGTTGGAGGGATTCCTTAGAGGGCAGAGTCGATTTACACAGCTCTCAGGCCCCCCTTCTCACACATGCTAGCTCAGGTAGTGTGTCGGGGCATGAAAGAAAGGTAGCCAGAGTGTGCTACGCTCCAGCTATTCACTGCTGGCATACAGTCCCTTAAGTACCAATGTGAGTTGGCTCAAGTTAGAATAGTCCTCAGGTTGCTCTAAACATCTGCTAGGACCACAGCAAGTTCTCTTACTCTGCCGCTCTGATAACAAGTTGGGCATTACCCTTTCCCCCAACCTTTGTTACCAGAATATCATGTAATAATGTTTGAGTAGAACCTCTGAATGAATGTTTTTCCAATACGTCTTCAACCAGCTAAAACAAGTTGACACTTCTCCGCGGTGTTCAGTTTTCAAAAGAAAACAAGTCCATAAAAACTTCAATAAAATGTATTATTATTATGTGAAAACAGAAATGGATTCTGAAAACCCTTACCCGCATGAAGATAACTCATACTCTGACTACAAATTCACCAATACATCATACTGAAATAAAAATCAGTACCTAATTCTACATGTATCCTCCTGTCAGAATTATTGTATTATTTAATTCATCAGCTATAGAAAGATCACAAATATTTTCACATATCCATTTTACTTTTTCATGAGCAATTTTGGAATGCAACATTTGAAGCTTTTGGATGTTGTACACTAGTTTTTCAGACCACTTACACTGACTAAAAATGATAGACTCATTTTATGATGCTCTGTGACATTCTTCATAGTTTTATATTTTCAGAGAGTTTAAGACTAGAACACACCATTATATATAATCTAATCTGATATAATTCTGGATGTCGCCAGCTATCAAATTTTACCCACCTACCCCTATATTGAAGCCATTTATTTTAGTTAGACTAAATCATTTCCATTCTCAGAAGACAAAGCTGTTGCATGTTACATGCAGGGAGCTGGAAAAAACTGATATGCTACCAGGAGCTTTGCAATGGCAGGGAACTGATTAGGTGAGCAATGCCCAGCAAATGATTCATTCCCCAGGATTCAGAGGAAAGTGAAGAAAAAAACCCATGGACCCTTCCAAGCTGATATGAAAAATAATTCTTCTCTCATCCCAAATCTGGCATTCAGTTTCAATCTGAGCACATGAACAAACCACTCCACTCCAGTGTCTATGACAGAGGATTTTCTAACAACCGCAGAGAACTGGTCTATCTTAGCCACTATTCCACCTCCAACTGTAGCCAATCTGTGGTATTTCAGACAAAAGGGGGTGGAAAAACCAACCCTGAATATACCTGACTAAGTATGCATCAGGGAAAAAATTCTTTCCTGATCCCTGCAGTCCACTGGCTGAATCATGAGATTATTTTATAGTCCTTGTCTTAACAAAGAGCTCCAAGCATTATGAGCATACTAAAAAGGCAAAGCACAACTTCCTGCCCTCCCTATTGCCCAGGAAGGAAGGTGACATGCTGACAGGTCAGTTCAGGTAACAGCATCAGGCCAGTTAATTTGTATATCAATATCAAAGCAATGTTAAATGTACTACTTCACTCGAGCGTTAATTTAGTTCAAAGGAAATGTGAATGATATTGTCTTCACTTGTCTGTAGCTTGGTTGATTGACCTCAATCTATATTACATATATCCCTATACTTATTTAACCCTATATCAAATGTGTAGGAAGCAGCCAATCTGGGGCCAGCAAGCCCAAATAAAAAGAGCTGTAGTGTAGAACAGGGTTGGCCCCTGCTGGGAACTCTAGGAGTGAGGACTGTGGCTGCTTCTACACTCAGCCCCCCAATCAGAGGTGGTATGGTAATGAGGCAATTTGAAGCAGGGTAATGAGGTGTTAACATGCATATTCAGTGTTCATTAGCATAATGGCAGCCATGCAAATTTCTAAGTGCAGACTTTGAATTGCAGATTGACAGTGTAGATGATAGATGTGGCTTCGAAATAAGTGCCCCAATTCAAAATTCCCTTACTCTGATCTAGTGTTGTAGAAGTAAGGAAATGTCGAAGTGGGGTGCTTATTTTGAAGCTGCCCACATCTTCATTATCAATCTGCAATTCAAAGTCTGAACTTTGAAATTCCTGCGGCAGCTATTATGCTAATGAGGTGCTGAATATGCACATTAGCGCCTTATTAGCCTATTTTGAATTGCCTCATTACCATGCCACCTCTGATGGGTAGGGGGGAGCATAGAAGCAGCCTGAGTCTCTAGTAGGCATTCCTTGTAAAGAAATCACATTTTTTTTCAAAGTTGAATGTATCTAACTTCAGTTTCCACCTACTGGCTCTTGCTACTCCTTGGTTATCAAGGGTGAAAAGCCCTCACTATAAGATGTCTTTGCCATGTACCTATACACGGTTATGAAGTTACCTCTTAACCTTCTTTATGATAAGCTAAATAAGTTGAACTCCTTTAGTCTCACACTGTCAGGCTTTCCTCTTAGCCCTTGGATCAATTTTGTGTCCATCTTTTGAACTCTCTCTAGTACTTCCAAAATCTGGAACCATGGACACCAAAATTAGACACAGAAATCTGCTAGTGGTCTTACCAGTGCTATGTACAGAGGCCAGATCACATCCCTATTTCTGCTTGCCATTCCCCTTTTTATAAATCCAAGAACTCCACTTGTCCTTTTTGCCCAGCACTAGACTGAGAGCTCATGTTAAGGGCATTGTTGTAGGATGACCCCTAAGTCTTTCTCTGAATCACCAAGAAAGTTAGTCAAGTTAGTTTCCTATCCTGTAGAAATAGCATGCATTTTGTTTTCTCAGATGTATTACCTTGCATTTGTCTGTATTAAATTCATTGTGTTGGATTATGACCATTTACTCAAGTCATTCAGATCACACTGTAACAGCAAACCTGTCCTCCTCACTATTTCCCACCCTCCCAATCTTTGTGTTCACTGCAAACTTACGACCCAAGACTTTTTACATCATCATCTGGATTGTTGAAAGAATATAAAATATCATTGGAACGATACCTGGGGGACCCTGCTGGAAACCACCCATTAAACAACTGCATTTTGAGACTTGTTAGCGAACCAGTTACTAGTCTAGCTCATCTGTGCTCTGTTAGTTTCATATCCAGTTGTATAATGGAGTGAAATGCCTAGGAGAAAGCAAAGTATGCTGTATCAACACAGTTGCCCTTATTAAACAGACCTGTAATCCTGATAAAAGATAACAGGGTGTTTTAATAAAATCTCTATCCCATGAAACCATGACAACTGACATTACTTGCATTTTAACAGTGCTATTATTTTATCCAGAACCAAGGCTAGGCAAATTGGTCTATGATCCCCTTTTATGGTTTTCAAATAGTGGGGGCTATGTTGACAATCTGCTAATCTGTTGGAATTTCCCCGGTTTTACAAGATTTGTGGAAAAATTAATATCAGTGGTTCAGAGAGGATCTCAGCTAGTTCCTTTAAGTTGTTTGAGTGTTTAGCAGTGTTGCCTCCCATCGTACTTTCTTACGAATGGTAAATGCTCTTTTTCATCCGAAACATCAGATGAAGAGGTTTACCGATGAAAAGCCTTATTCATGACCTGCAATTTTTAATTATGAATCATTATTATTATATGGGAGAGATTCGTTCTTAGGGATGAGAGGAATAAGAGGATTTCGAAATGTGTGGGGTCCTTTCAAAAAGGACCCCCATGTTGCTGTGCCGAGCTACGCGCGTTCAAAAGCGATGCTTTCGAAGCACTGCTGCCGGCAGCATACGAATGCTAATGAGCTGCTGAATATTCAGTTCAGCACCTCATTAGTATTCTTCAATTTGGCCATTAGCATGGCCATTTCAAAAAGTTTTGGCCAAGTGTGGCCACAGACTGAGAGCCACGACTGGTGGCTGTAAACAAACTTTGTGAGACCACAGGAAACTTGGCCGCATCCATGATAAGTGGTCATCCAGATAAATAAAAGCATGCCAGATTATGGAGTTTGCTGGATGAGAGACTTCTGAGTTAGAGAGGTTCAACCAGTAATAGACAAATGTTATTTAGGGGCCCAATGCTATTCCTACCCAAGTTAATGAGAGTTTGGTCACTGGTTGTAGTTACAGCAAGACCAGTTCCAATCTCCTTACCAAGGCCCAGTCCTGCAGTAGTACCTAGCACTTTGCCAGTGTTGCTCACTATCTTGAAGCCATATGATCAACAGAAGGAGACTAAAAAGCATCTTACTTACTTCCATATTAAACATGGCTGATGATGTACTGAAGATCAGAAGTATTATAATATAAAATTTCCCTCCATCCTATGTACAAATATCGTAGAACTCAGTGGAATTAATTAAGAACTTTTAAGAGGAAAAACAACATAACCAAACCACACGACCAAAAAAAGCAACAGCTGAGCAGTACTGATTAGACGCAACATGGCCCTTCTGAGAACAGGACAGGTTAATGAACTCCACTTCAGGACCGACTTAATTTATATTGATCACATATTACAACACAAATGTTACCTTCAGACATCTTTAGCATTTAATGATTTCAGTGAAGATGATAACCTTCATTTTCTTAGTACAGAAATGTGTTTGCTTTCTTTTGAGTAAATCAGCTTAGTAGAAACTCAGTTACTCAGGATGAAATCTTTCCTTTTTTTTAAACCAGACATATGGTGCATATTAGTCATCATTTACCTTTATGTTTCCACATTCTCTGAAGGAAATATGCAAAGCTATTGCTATAGTCGGTAAAACAATACACTGAAGCTCAGATTTAAGAAGTTTCATGACAATTTTTTTTCAGAATAAAAAGTAATCGGGTTGCAAAACTATAATATGTTCGTACTTGAAGTTCTCTGTTCCTTAGAGCTGGATTAATTCTCAACTGAAAAAAATGGTTTCTGCATTCATACAGTGATACTTTTTGATACCAATGAATCAGAATGCTAAGAGATTATAGGATGACATAACTCAGTAAAATAAAATAACCAGACTGTTCAACTTTCTGCAGTGCAGGCATGGGCAAAGGAAAACAGAGGCTGTAGTATGCTTGATTTTTGGATTAATAAATCAATATAAACTAGTCAGTGACCTTCCACTGCCTTGACAATACATAAGACCATTCATCTTTTTTATAAATATTGCCCATCATTTCAAATTCTATTTGATCACTCTAAGGGAAGACACATTTGTGTTTTGATGTTCAAAATATACTAAAGTCATTTCGGGGGTTTTTTTATGTGTGTTTTTAGATCTCCGCAACCATTTTAAGTGATATCACAGTGATACTTTAAGAGGAAAAGAAAAGGGAAACTAGATATTTCCACATTAGGAACATGACTTTTTTATATTGTTAAAAGATGAGAAAACATTCAACAGTTGGTCATCAATGTAGAAAATTAAACTAAAACACTAAAATCTGGGCTTTCTGTTTGAAAGAAAGAAAACTGAATTAAAGCTTTATGTTGTTTGTTCCTTTCATACTGTTTAAGTACTGTTTGCCTCCTTTTTTTCTATTTAGAGATGGCTCTAAACAAAAATGCTATACCTGTATCTCCCCAAAAATGCGGGTGAGATAGGTACCCTCTCTTTAAATCTGGAGCAGGACTCCAGGTAGGGAGGGCTGAGAAATTAGAAAGATCTATAGTGAAACAGAGAGAATCAGAGAAATGCATGGAACAGTAACAGTGGTTTTGATACGGTTATGGATCCACAAGTATGAATTCCACTCTTGATAAGATTGAATTCTTTTTGGCCCAAAGTGTATGTTGGTGCCACATCTGTACACCTGTGTGACAAGGCATACACATTGGAGAGGAAGAGGTTGAAGAACTACTTCGGGCCTTGGCAGCCCCATTCAGTCACATGTTTAAAGCATGCATGGACTGAAGCATTAGCTTAAAATGGGAGTAGAATATCTCTTTAACAGGCAGCTACTGGAGGTAAATAAACGTATAATGTTAGTGCCTCAGAGGAAACACTGTGGCTGAACCAGCTGCCTGGAACCACTGACTGCTGAGAAGCTACCTCGCGGGAGAAGGGTGCTGGAAACCTGCAAGTTCTCGAAATAATCCTTTTTAATTTTGTTTATATGTCTTGGAAATACTTTTTTTGTGTAAAGGAGCCTGGCAGGAAACAAACTACGAAAGTTTGGGTGCAGAACCTTGGTGCCCACCATTTGCTCCTTGAATGGAATCTGGTGGACAGTGCGGGCACAGGTTTCCCTATCAACCCACAAATGGGGCTGAAATTGAAAGGCCTACTCAGTTACAGAGGAATATGGACTAGGAAATCCTTACAATCCTGAGGGCTCAGGACTCTGAGACCTTGGCCTGGCACAGCCTGGAACTCATGGTAAGGCAGTCAAAGCTGCATAGTTTGCAACATTGCTGTAAGCCTGTGACCAGAGCGCCAATTAAACCCAAAACCATAAAGAGCCCAATACAGGGTCAAATTTGCCAGGTCCCAAAGTGGCTGATAAGACAAGGTACTGAGCCTGTGTTTTTCCAAGAGTGAGGTTACAAGTGAAGTCCACAACAGGGACAGAAGCTGCATTTTCTGTGTTGGCTATTTTTTCTCTCTCCTTTTGTGTGTTTGTCCTGTTAAAATTCTTAGAATTCTCTGTTAATATTCTTAGAAAATGGGATCAGACCTTATCAGCAACAATAAAGAGAAGTTACTCACTTGTGTAGTAACGATGGTTCTTCGAGATGTGTCCCCGTGGGTGCTCCACTGTAGGTGTCGGGCTCGCCCCGGCGCCACAAATCGGAAACTTCTAGCAGTGTCCGTCAGGTCGTGCATGCGCCAATGTGTGCTGCTCCCCCACGCGCTCTCGGCCACGTGCGCAATCCGGTCCCCGCCAGTTCCTTGACCAACCACCCTGGATGCTCCTGAAAAACAACGGACAGAGATCCAAAGCGGGGAGGATGGGTGGGTAGTGGAGCACCCATGAGGACACATCTCAAAGAACCATTGTTACTACACAAGTGAGTAACTTCTCTTTCTTCTTCCCCCGTGGGTGCTCCACCGTAGGTGACTACACAGCAGTGACCCCAAGTAAGGAGGTGGGTAATCGAGTCATGTGCAGCTCACCCTTGAGAGGACTGCTGTTAACAGACGTGTATCCTCCTCGAACACCTGGTGCATGGCATAATGCTTGGCGAAGGTGTTGTAAGAGGACCAAGTCGCCGCTCTGCAAATGTCTTTCGACGGGATTCCTTTGAAGAAGGCCGTCAACGCTGCCATCACTCTGGTGGAGTGAGCCTTGGGCGGAGCTAGCAGAGGGGTGTTACTGAGCTCATAACACAGTTTTATGCAGGATACAATGTGATTCGAAATCCTCTGGGACGACAGGCCTTCCCCTTTCAACCTGGGTGCGATAGACACCAGGAGCCTATCCGTTTTCTGGAAGGACTTAGTTCTGTCTATGTAAAAGGCCAACGCCCTCCTCACGTCTAGCAGGTGCAGCTGCGCCTCCTTGCTGGAGCTGTGAGGCTTCAAATAAAATGAGGGTAAAACTATTGGTTCGTTAAGATGGAACTCCGAGAAAACTTTTGGAACGAAGGCTGAGTGTAACCATAAGGTCACCGCTTCCTTTGAGAATACTGTGAAGAGGAGCATTGCCATTACTGCTGCGAGTTCGCTCACCCTGCGGGCTGACGTAATCGCGAGGAGGAAGGTTGTTTTCATGGTAAGCAGTCGGAGGGGTACCGTAGCCAATGGTTCGAAGGGCGGTCCCAATAGCGTGTGGAGTACCAAGTCCAAATTCCGTGACGGTGGTAACCGTTTCCGTGGGGGGTACAAATTTACCAGCCCCTTTAGGAATCTCGTGACGACAGGATGGGCGAATATGGTAGGCCCTTCCTCTTTGTGTCGGAATGCTGATATAGCCGCGAGATGGACCTTTAGCGAGGATAAGGAGAGTCCGTCTCGTTTCAGCTCCAGCAGGTAGTCTAGAATCACAGTTATAGGGACGTCCAGAGGAGCTAGCTGTTTGGAAGAGCACCAGGAGATAAATCGCGTCCACTTCTGCTCGTAAGTCTTTCTGGTGGAGGTCCTTCTACTGCATTCCAAGACTTGCTTCACTCCCTCCGAACATGTGCTCTCTAAGGTGCTTAGCCATGGATTAGCCATGCCTGTAGGCGGAGCCCCTGAGGATATGGGTGCACTATGGCCCCTTGAGCCTGCGTCAGTAGGTCCAGCACTATCGGCAGGGGGAGTGGTGGGCGGCATGACATGCGCAGAAGCAGGGAAACCATTGTTGTCAGTCCCAGGTTGGGACTATGAGTTTCATGCGTGCTCTCTCCCTTCTGGCTTTCTCGAGAACCTTGTGGATGAGAGTCACGGGAGGGAACGCATAGAGTAGAGGGCCCTTCCATGAGATCATGAAGGCGTCCCCCAAGGACCCCCATCCTATGCCTGCTCTGGAGCAGTACTGAGGGCATTTCTTGTTGTGTTGGGTGGCAAACAAATCGATTTGGGGAAACCCCCATTTGTGGAATACGTGTTGGAGCAGGTCGGAGCAGATCTGCCACTCGTGAGTGAACGCAAAGCGCCTGCTTAGTTGGTCTGCCTTCACATTGTAGACACCGGGTAAGTATGAAGCTTTTAGCGTTATCTTGTTGGCAATGCACCAGTTCCACAACCGGACTGCTTCTGCGCATAGCGCTCGGGATTGGGCCCCTCCTTGTCGATTGATGTAAAACATGGTGGAGGTGTTGTCGGTATTGATCCCGACTACTTTGCCGTGCAGGTACTTCCAAAAGTGTCTGCACGTGTTGAACACTGCTCTGAGTTCTAGTACGTTGATGTGCAGTGTCTGTTCCACGGGAGACCACAGCCCTTGGGTTACTTTGCTGCCAATGTGAGCTCCCCATCCTATGTGGGAGGCGTCTGTTGTAAGAAAAATCGCTATTTGTGGCTGGTGGAAGGGCACCCCTACTAGCATGTTCTTGGGATCTGCCTACCATGCCAGCGATTTTCGCACCTCCGTCAGGGGCGATACTACCCTGTGTGTGGTATGGACTAATGGACTGTAAACGCTCGCCAACCAGTGCTGCAGGCTTCGCATGTGCAGCCTGGCATTCCGTACCATGAACGTGGTTGCTGCCATGTGCCCCAACAGTTGCAGACATGTTAGGATTGGCACCGTGGGGCTGTACATCATAACTTGTACCAGGGATTGGATTGTGCGGAAACGGGCATCGGGTAGGTATACTCTTGCTGTAATAGAGTCTATGTGTGCCCCTATGAATTTTATATCTTGCGTGGGCTCGGTCTTTGATTTTGCGAGATTGATAACCAGGCCCAACAAGCTGAATGTGCTCGCGGTGACGTGTATCAGGCGTAGGACCTCTGCTTTCGAGGCCCCTTTTATAGGCAGTCATCCAGATATGGAAAAATGAACACACCCTGCCTGTGCAGGTACGCTGATACCACCGCCAGGATTTTGGTAAAAACTCTGGGCGCTGAAGAAAGACTGAACGGAAGGACTCTGTATTGAAAATGCTGTTCGCCAACCTTGAAACGAAGGAAACACCTGTGTGCCGGGTGGATCATTATATGAAAATAGGCGTCCTGTAAGTCGAGGGCTGCAAACCAATCTCCATCGTCCAGTGCCGTAACTATGGAGGCAATTGTAGTCATCCTAAAGCGCTGTTTGCGCAAATACCGGTTGAGGGCCCATAAGTCCAAAATTGGCCTCCAGCCTCCTGTTTTCTTCTCTGTTAGGAAGTATCATGAGTAGAACCCCTTCCCTTGGAATTGTTCTGGTACTCCCTCTACCGCCCCTATGAACATGAGATGATTCACCTCCTGTTTCAGCCTGGTCTCATGGGAAAGGTTCATGAGAGAGGACTGGGTGGGAGGTTTTGGTGGCGGGAGTGATTGGAAGAGGATCGCGTAACCCGTGGCTATGATTTCCAGTACCCATTTGTCTGTCGTGATGTTTTGCCATTGGGAATAAAATGGTTTGAGGCGATGATGGAACATGTGTTGAGAGTGGCATTGGGAGATGGTCTTGATATTGCAGTCCTCGACATAGCCATCAAACTTGCTGTCTCGGAGCTTGCCCCGAGGTTGCGTGACTTTGTTGAAGATGTCGCCTGGGGGCCTTATACTGCTGCTGCTGATGGTGGCGCCCATGGTCGTAGCTTTGCTGATATTGTGCACGCTGAGGTTGATAGGCGTAGTGCCTTTGCTGGGGATAGAACTTTTTCCTCCTGTATGGGGAGGTATATACCCCAAGGTCCTAAGTGTGGCCCTCAAGTCCTTGCTGGAGTGCAGGACCGAATCGGTTGATTCTGCAAATAGTTTTTGCTTATCGAATGGAAGGTCCACAATTTTTGTTTGTAGATCTCTGGGAATGCCGGACGTCTGGAGCCAGGATTCTCTGCGCACGACCGCTGCTGTGGCCATTGAGCGTGCTGCTGTGTCCGCCATGTCCAGGGTGATTTGAACTCCCCCTCACGAGGCTACATAACCCTCCTGAACAATCGCCTTCAGCACTGGTTTCTTATCATCTGGGAGAAAGTCCATAAGAGGGGTCAGTCTGGAGTAATTGTCGAAATTGTGGTTGGACAGGTGCGCCGCATAGTTCGCCATTCTTAGTAATAAGGTAGAGGAGGAGTAGACCTTTTTGCCAAACAGGTCTAATTTCCTCACGTCCTTGTCCAATCCTCCTGATTTATATTGGGGTGTCTTAGACTTATGATGTGATGATTCAACCACCAAAGAATTTGGTTGTGGGTGACTAAACAGGAATTCCATTCCTTTGGCTGGAACAAAGTATTTCTTATCCACCCTTTTATTTGTAGGCGGGATGGAAGCTGGGATCTGCCATATGTTGGTGGCTGATTCCATAATGGCTTCGTCTAGCGGAATGGCTATTTTGGATGAAGCCGGGGGGTCTCAGATTTTTCAGGAGTTTATGATGTTTCTCCTGCACCTCTGCTATTCGAATGTCCTGTGTGAATGCTACTCTCTTGAACAGCTCCTGGAATTGCTCAAGGTCGTCCGAAGGAGAGATGTCCCCGGGGACACCCGCCTCATCCGGAGAGGACGAGGAGGCGCCGCTGCGGTATACCTCCTCTACTTCTTCTGACCCTTGAGTTTGTTGGTATACCCGCTCTTTTGCGGGTTGTGAAGGAAGGTTCCTGGACTCTGGAGCAGTGTCTGTCTGGGGAAGCTGTGTTCCTCCCATGGAGCGGGACTGTATGAGGGGGTGTCGGCGGGGTGTGAGTGGGGATCTGCCCCTGGATCTGGACCCCCGATGCCGGTGTTCAGTATGATAAGGGCGGCCATGGCAACACGGGCAAGGGCCCGGAGATGGAGATCTGGACCACGATCGGGATGTGTACATATGGTGTCTGGAAGAGTGTGATCTCTGTGACGACATTGAAAACGGCGGAGATGAGCTGTGATAGTATTCGTAGGGGCCCATGCTGGAAAATGGTGAAGGTTGTCTGAGCCATGGTGATGGTGGCTGAAGGAACAGGGAGGGAGGTCTGAAACAGGCCATTGGAGTGGCTGCCCGGTGCGGCGTGTGTATCTCGGTGGGGGGGGGGGGAGCTGGGCGATAACGGCAGCGCAATGACGTCCGGAGCCGGACTGCGGTGCTGGCTTTTTGTCTTTGCCTTCCCCCACCCCTGTGGAGCAGGCGCCACTCCCTCCGGTGCTGGGGACCTCGGCACCGCTGTTGGTGCCGCGTGGATAGCTTCCTCCAGCACTCTTTGGCCCCGTTCTGGGTGCCCCTCCTCCAGTGCTGTCGGTGCCACAAGGGGCAGTGACGCGTAAGTCTGCGCCGCCGGCTCCGGCGCTTGCCACATCGGTGCCTGCGGCGCCCTCGGTGCCAAATGCTGATCAGTCGGAGGCCCAAGTGCGCTCCTATGCGCTGCTGTATCCCCGCTATGAGCAGCCAGGGGGTCAGGGCCCTGTGTTTTGCTCGTCCTGCTCGCTGGTGTTACCGGCAAGGATCAAGCTGGAGAGAGCTTCCTTTTCTTTTTACCGAGGAGGTTAGGGAGGCCGCCTTCCTCTTGTGCAATCCCCAGGGCCCCTCTTTCTGGGGCTTCTCCGGTGGGTCAGGCTGGAGGGCCTTATCAAACAGGATCATTTTTAGTCTCATTTCCCTGTCTTTCCTGGCCCTGGCTGTAAGCCTAGCGCAATGAGAGCACTTTTGAGTAACGTGAGCCTCTCCAAGACAACGAATGCACTCGCTATGCCTGTCTGAGGCAGGCATGGTCTCGCGGTATGACGCACACCTCTTAAAGCCTTGCGAAGACATCTCCGCCGCGGCTTGTAAGTCTTTAAATGTTAATAGAGTACTTATCGGCTAATGAAGTCTTTAACCAAATAACGTTCACGGCCTCCAGGGGTAGCGGACCACCAAAGGCAGCCGCCTGCGTCCACTCTTCTCCCCTTTGTTCCTCCCTTCTTCTTCTTCTTCTTTTTTTTTTTTTTTGCAGAATGGTTTGAACAGTGAGAACACGACTAACTACTAACAACTAATAACTATCAACAACAATAACCACAGTTTCTCTTTTTTTGTCTCAGGCATTGGAGCCAGAGCAAATTCCATCTGCAGCCGCTGGCGGTTGAGAAGGAACTGGCGGGGACCGGATCGCACACATGGCTGAGAGCGCGCGGGGGAGCGGCGCGCATCGGCGCATGCGCAACCCGACGGACACTGCTAGAAGTTTCCGATCTGCGGCGCCGGGGCGAGCCCAACACCTACAGTGGAGCACCCACGGGGACCACTCGAAGAAGAACAACAGGTCTAGCTTGTTTCAACTTTTTTCTCTTTTTCCAAAATTGAACAGTTAATACCATTTTAATGCTATGTAAGAGACTTTTAAACCTGGAAGGAGAGTTCTTCTGAAAACTCTCTGCAGCCAAAGGGAAAGGGAACAAGTACTGTTAAAACGGACACTTCACATACCAATGCTTTAACTGTTCTTCCTTCTTTTCTGTATCTGCAGTAAAAGATTTAAAGGATTTTTAATGGTGTGTTTACAATGGTACTAAGCTGGCTCAGGTCTCTGTACACTACACTCTTTAATGCTGGACAGTTTCAGAGTCATATTAACACCTTTGACTCTGCGCCTCTTTATTATGTCTAAATTAATGTAATAGTACCATGCAGAAATGAGGGTGACAGAATTATTTGTGTATTTCCGTGTAACCAATCCCCACTCTACCTGCTGAAAAATACACCTCAAATTACTGGTTTGTCTATAGTCACAAAGATGCAGCTGTATTAGTCTGGATATTCACAAAACAAAAAAGCAGTCCTGTAGCACTTTACAGACTAACAAAATGATTTATTAGGTGATGAGCGTCCATGGAACAGACCCACTTATGATCTGGCAAAGAGATATCATCAGGGAGGGGACAGTGTCAATAACTGGGAAGATATGACTAGTTGTTTCATAGGACACTACTAGATAAAATGGAGAAGATCTGGGGAGCTAAATTCATTGTCTGGCAATGCCTCTGCTTTCTGAAGTGTGCAAGGCAAACAGAAAACTTGCAGGAGTGTTGGCAGGTGGCTTATATGCCAGCAAGGCATCCAATCCTCCATTCTCCTCAAATATAACTCCCATTAGCTACGTCTACATGTGAAGCCTACATCAAAGTAGCCTATTTCGATGAATAACGTCTACACGTCCTCCAGGGCTGGCAACGTCGATGTTCAACTTCGACGTTGCGCAGCACCACATCGAAATAGGCACAGCGAGGGAACGTCTACACGCCAAAGTAGCACACATCGAAATAAGGGTGCCAGGCACACCTGCAGACAGGGTCACAGGGCAGACTAGCGCTTCCGGGGCAACAGCTAGCCGCTCCCTTAAAGGGCCCCTCCCAGACACACTCAGCCTGCACAGCACGCGGTTTGCAGAGCCATAGGCACGCACACCTCGGGCGACGCAGTCATGGACCCCCAGCAGCAGCAGCAGCAGCCAGAGGTCCACCCAGCCACCCCTGCAGGAGCAGTGCTCGCCCTGCTCCGTGCCATGCAGGAGGCAGCTGAGCACCTCCTTGCCACAGAGGAGGCGATGCCCGCAGGGGAGGAGGACGCAACCCCCAACCCTGCAGCACCCCGACCCCCCCGCCGCCTCATACGCCAGCGGCTGTGGAGCTACCCCACCAGCACCGACTGGTGGGAGTGGCTGGTGCTTGGGGAGTGGGACGACGACCGCTGGCTCAGGAACTTTAGGATGAACCGGCAGACATTTATGGAGCTATGCCAATGGCTCACCCCCGCACTCAGGCACCAGGACACTGCCATGCGGCGTGCCCTCCCTGTGGAGAAACGGGTCGGCATTGCTGTCTGGAAGCTGGCCACTCCAGACAGCTACCGATCCATGGGACAGCAGTTTGGCATCGGCAAGGCCACCACAGGGGCTGTCCTCATGGAGGTAAGAGGACCCACGGGGGGCGGGGGAGGCAGCCCTGGCAGGGCAGGGGGGCCCTGGCCGGGGAGGGCAGGGGAGGGGAGGGCCACACGCACCCTGCTCACCCCTCATTGGTGCTCTCCCATGTGCTTCCCCTGCAGGTCGTCCGCGCCATCAACGCCATGCTCCTCCACAGGCTCGTGAGGCTGGGGGACCCTGGATGGGACTCACATCCCCATCCGCGCCCCGGAGCACAGTGGAGGACGGTACATCAACCGGACGGGCTACCACTCGGTGGTCCTTCAGGCCTTGGTGGACAGCCGGGGCCGTTTCCAGGACATTTATGTGGGCTGGCCTGGCAGCACCCACGACGCCCAGGTATTCCGCAACTCGGGCCTGTGCCGCCGGCTGGAGGCGGGGACCTACATCCCCCAGCGGGAGATCCCTATGGGGGACACCACCATGCCCCTCTGCGTCATCACAGATGCAGCATACGCCCTCCGGCCCTGGCTCATGCACCCGTACACGGGCCATCTCTCTGCCAGCCAAGAGTGCTTCAACCAGCGCCTGAACCACACGCGCCAGGTGATGGAGCGCTCATTTGGCCGCCTCAAAGGGCGCTGGAGATGTCTCCTCACCCGCCTGGATGCGGGCCCCACCAACATCCCCCAGATTGTGGGTGCGTGCAGCGCCCTACACAATCTGGTGGAGAGCAAGGGGGAAGCCTTCTTTCAGGGCTGGGCTGTGGAGGCCGGCAGGGCCGATGTGCAGCCACCCGCTGCCCCCAGTCGCCAGGTGGACCCCAAAGGGACCCGGGTCCGGGAGGCCCTGCGGGCCCACTTCGATGAGGCCGCGGGGTGAACGCTGCCAGGCCCCCCACTGCCCGCCCCCATCCTCCACAACACTCCCTGCCCCTACGCCCACACCACGGAGCACCCAACAGCACCCCCCCCCACACACTTTTCCTGGACAAATGAAAGCAGACACTTGTTTGTGAAATCAAACTTGTTTACTTGGAACTCTGTTCTAACTAATACTAACTATATATAGGAACTTCTAACTAACAATGTTAAATATGTATGTATATATTAACAAAAACAAACAGGGATAACAAGGAAGGGGAGAACTATTTACATGGGGCAGGGAAGGATCAGACTGTGCAAACGGGGGTCACAAACAAATAAATACAAACTATATACAAGCCCGGAAAACAAAACAGTGGGGGGAATATATACAAGGGGGGGGCCACACCCTGGGCCCCACACCCCTATAGTCCAGCACTGGGGGTGGGCGGCCAGGATCCCCGCGTCGGCCGCAGCCCTGTCCGGCACTGGCTGGGGGCCGGGCGGACCGGTAGATACAGCCGGCGAGTGTCAGCTGGCCCCAGGTCTCCCTCGGCGGAACGGCCCTCGGTGGCGGGGCGACAGCGGATGGCACGGCGACAGGAGCAGCAGGTGGCGTGGCGGGTGGAGCACGCAGGGCGGGCGCAGCGGCGGCCGGTGCAGCATGGGGGGCCAGGTAATCTGCTATGCGGTTGAAGGTCTCCAGGTAGGTCCCCCATGCCTCTTGGCGCCAGGCCAGCGCCCGCTCCTGCAGGTCCAGGTGGCGTTGCTCCACCCGCAGCCGCTGCTCCGCGACCTCCACCTGCCGGCGGTGGAGGGCCAGCAGCTGGGGGTCCGTCGCCGGCGGCTGCTGCTGGGTCCACCGTCTTGCCCGCTGTGGGGCCCGTCAGTCCTCTGCTGAGGGGCTGGCCTGGAGCGATGGTCCCGGAGGGGATTCCGGGACCACTGACGCCTCGCCGGCGCTCTCCGGTCCTTCTGATGGTGCAGCTGTGGAACACAGGAGGCGGGGAAGAAGAGTGGAGACAGGCATTAGTGTGGGACCCGAGCCGTGGCCCTTGTCCCCCCACCCCTGTGCTGCAGGTTCCCCATCCCCGTCCACGGGAGATGCTGCTGTGATGGGGTTCAAGGGTCCCCCTGCACCGCACCCCGTCCCCTGGCGGGAGTGACTCTCACTTCACTCCGCAGGTCTGACAGGAGAGGTTTCTTAGGCAACAGATGCCCAGTTTCTCCCGGAAGTGACAGTACAGCAGTCAGAGACAGTCCTTCCAACCCGTCCTGGGGAGAAGACCCCGAGGGGTGCCCCTCTGGGGTGTAGCTTTCCCCCTCCTCAGGCTGGCTGCCTTCCAGCTCTCCCTTCCCCTAGCCTCTAACTGCGGCCCCCGATTCAAAGCCAGCTCGGCTCCTCCCTCCTCTTTGTTCAGGACAAAGGTGTAACCTGCCAGTTGTAGCCCCAGGATCATCCTTAGCCCCGGGAGCTATTCAACTTGTTGCTCATATCTGGCCTGAGTCTCGCATTTGCACTCCCCCCACTCCATCACATGCTGCTGCTGCTGCTGGGTGTCCCACCCCCTCCTCCCAGGGGACCCTAGAGGTTCCGCTCTCCCCTGCCCCGGAGATGGGGCATGGCACTGTCGTGCTGTGGGGGGAAGGGGCTGATGCACTCCTGTGAGGGACATGCCACTGCTGTCCTTGGGGCCATGGTCATCTGGGCATGTGGAGGGCCCTGGCCACATATCTATTACCCCCTTCAACCCCGGGGGTGTACACCAGGGGGGTACATACCTGTAAGTCCACTCCCACAATCGGGGGACACCCGGGGGGTGGACGCCCGGCTGCTGCTCCTCGATGGCAGGAGGAGGATCTGGAGCCCTGTCTCAGTGGAGGAGGAGTCCTCCTTCTCCTCCTCCTCCTCCTGCTCCGGTGCCCCGGGGGTGGGCTCCTGGGGGGGCCCTCAGGGTGCGGGGCTTGCCTCCAGGGTGGACTCTGCCTCCGGGGCCTGCTGGGGCTCCTCAGCCGAGGTGTCAAGTGTGGCCGGAGGGGAGGAGGTGTGCCGGGGGCCCAGGATGTCCCTGAGCTCCCTGTAAAAGGGGCAAGTGACGGGGGCGGCCCCAGATCTGCTGGCCGCATCCCAGGCCTGGGCGTAACCCTGCCGCAGCTCCTTGACTTTACTCTGGACATGGTCCAGAGTGCGGGCAGGGTGACCCCGGGTGGCCAGGCCCTCGGCCAGCCAAGCGAACGCATCTGCATTCCACCTCTTGCTCCCCATTACCTGGAGCACCTCCTCCTCGCTCCAGAGCCCCAGCAGGTCACGAAGATCGGCCTCCGTCCAGGAGGGGCCCCGCTGCCGCTTCCCGGCCTGGCTCCTGCCCTGGCTGCCTTGGCTACCCTGGCTCCCCTTCGGGGCGGTTCCCTCAGGGCGCTGGGGGCGCTGCCGGGCGGCCATGAGGTCCTTTGGGGGTTTGGGTGGCTGAAGATGAGTGTGCAGGCGAGCCCCGTGTTATTGCTGCTGCCTGCAAGCTCTCTCAGTTTCCTACACAGAAAGGGAGGGGGTGGGGACCTTTAAGGGGCCACTCCACGCAGCCACCATTGAGCTGAGGGGCTGGAGAGAGCGTCTCTCAACCCCTCAGCTGATGGCCGCCATGGAGGACCCCGCAATTTCGAAGTTGTGGGACGCGCAACGACTACACGTTCCCTACTTCGATGTTGAACGTCGAAGTAGGGCGCTATTCCCATCCCCTCATGAGGTTAGCGGCTTCGATGTCTCGCCGACTAACGTCGATGTTAACATTGAAATAGCGCCCAACACGTGTAGCCGTGATGGGTGCTATTTCAAAGTTAGTGCCGCTACTTCGAAGTAGCGTGCATGTGTAGACACGGCTATTGTGAACTAAGCACAATGTTCACAAAGAAACGTGACTGTGCAAAAGCAAGCAATAGAGATGGTGAATGAAACAAAGTACTTGTGTGACAATCTAAATCACTTGTGAGTGATGATCCTCAAGATACTTAGCATTGCTGCTACTGTTTGTATACTTGTAAAACAGCATTTAGAATCCTATTAAAAACAAGCACTTTTATTGTGTAATGATGTGGTAAGTGGGAAGAGTTTCTCTGTACACTTCTGCCATCCCTATGGATGTACTTAGCAGAGCACTGGTTTGGATTATCTGTTCTTGGGGTCAGATCCATCTTCGAACAAACCAAATTCTGATGGTTGGTGTCTGCAGATGTAAATCAAATGGGTTTACCAGCCACTGCTCTCATTCCATCTCTCTCATTGTACAGACATCAAAGAGTGGAGAGAAATGCAGTGGGCAGAAACAACTCTCATGTCCTACATCTCCTTCACCCTCCATGCCCATACTGGAACTGGAAAAACTAGCTGATCTAACTAGGCCGACAGCCAATCCGCCTACAACCTCTTTGGGGTCAAGGGAGGCCTGTGCTGCTAGCAAATCACATAGAGTTGCTCTATGTCCTGCTGCCCCATATGCCCCCAAGAAGAACATGAAACACTCTGGTAAACGCAGCCTGGTTTCAAGCATGAGAGGTGATAACAACCATAGAATAAAGGGAGAAGGGCATCTGCGTATGCAATAATGAAAATCTGAGCCCTAATCCAGATGGCAGCATCTCAAATAACGGAAGCTCTTACTGTGTTCACCTCAAGGGAAGCATTCATTAGGAATATTATATACAGTCAGAGTTCAGTGCCAAAAGGAATCACTAGATCCTCTACTCTAACCTCCTGCACATCACAACCCACTAAATAATATTTATATCACACTTATAACTGAGAATTATAAAGCATGGTAAGAGTTAGCCTCATATCTTCCCTTAAAACCAATTACTAGAACCCATTCCAAATGCTCTAGACTGCACTGAAAATCTCAATCTATGTATATACTGTAAATGAAAGTAAACTTAGAAAGGATATCCTGAGCCTGTACCCATTCATTACTCTCCAAACAAGAGAATGACACTGTGCCTAATGCAAATATCTTCCTGATGGCTCAGAAGACATGGCAATGCATTCTATAAAACTATTCACTACCAGTCTTGTAACAATCATGCCTACCTATTACCGGAAAATGTAGAGTTCAATTAAATTTTCCAGTTTTTTGATTGGTAAAAAAGTCAAAAGGGAGAAGAAGGAAACCAAAGAGGAAAAACCTTGAACAACCAAAAAATAGAATATTTTTGTTTCCTAAAACAAAAATGAAACAAGAAAGTATATCAAAACTAATTTAAAAATTATTTCCTTTTGACATTTCAAAATACAAGTTCACACAGAAAAGCCAGTATTTTTGGATGAAAAATTTCTGATGTTGGTATTTTCCCAGAAAATTTTCTCTGGGGGCAGAAATTGCTTCTCCCTTGAAGTTCTACTTATAACAACCATTTACACACCCTTCTCATAGTGATTTTGATGAGCACTCATAAAAATTTTAGTCAACCTAATTCAATTAACAATGCAACTGTATAATATGAGCCTCGTTGCTGTCTGCCATATTAACATCTCCCATCTCCATATCGTGCATAATTGTCAGCCTGTAACTTATTTCAGTCTTGGAAAAATTATAGTCCTATAGTGGTTGAAATAAACTATCTTTCATGTATAATTCTTCTGAGTCTGACAGTATTTAACACTTAACTCTTACATGTCTAGGCTTGGTGGTGCACAAGGTTCCTTCATCCCCTGTACTGCCTGCATACCACAAGGGGAAGTCTATATTAGGGAAGTAAGTCGATTTCAGATACACAATTCTAGCTATGGCATTTATGTAGCTAGACTCGACGTGTCAGAATTAACTTACTTCCCTAGTAAAGAACGAGCCTCTATAATCTTGCATCAACATCCCTTACTCCATAGCATGGAGTACAAGGGTCGACGGCCAAGCCCAGCGAGGTTAATTTTGCCACATCTTCACCAGACCCACAAAATTGAACTCTAGAAGATCAGCCACCAGTGCATCGATCTTCTGGTAAGTACAGACAAGCCCACGGTGAGTATACTCAAGTAAATTATACAGACTGCATCCTCCGTGTGCCTCTGAAGACACAGCACCCAAAGAAGACAAGAAGAGAAGAGGAAGAAGTATGATTTTGGAATGGATTAGGCTGCACCCCTTGCAAGGTGGCAGCAGGTGAGTTCAGTGGCAGTGACGTGACTTCAAAGTGCCCCAGTGCAGGGCTGTGACTCACAAAATGTAAATGACAAGGCTCAATGAGAATTCAAGGCCTTAAGCATCTCACTGGAGAGATCCTATAGATGTTCACTGCTCCTTCCATATCATCACTTCACAATGAAATGCAGTCAATCACTATTTTTACAGTACTTCTCCGCTTTCTGTGTCTTAGTTCCACATAAGAGTTTGAGCCCTAAAGATAACAATAATGTCTTCCCATAAAGCAATTTCTGATAGCAATAATGGGGGAGGCCACGGACAACGTTCAGCTCTGGAAATACAGGAAGGCTTTTGAATCAGTGGCATCTTTTGAGGATCTTCAGATGCAACAGTTCAAAAGTTAACTTTTACACCAATCCTCATGCCTTCTCTTTTGCTCTTACAAACTTACACTGGCAGGGAGAATGGTCTGAGGTGCATTTTCTAATTTGTGTGACTGTTAGGTCCAATAATAAAGAAAAGGGCACCAGTAGTAAATCTTTACTATAGCTGCCTTCTCTAGCAGAAAAAGTGCAAAGTTCCAGGAACATTCTGTTTGACAGGCAAAAGAAACCATGTCTTGTATATAAAGACTACTGGAAACCCTTATACACACACAGCATATTAAAAAGACCCTGACAATCTTTAATGTGCAAACTTACGGGCAGACTTAAATTATAAGGATTGTTTGGTTAAAAAACATGAACTAGGCTTTGATACACTTACACAGCACATGTCAAAAAGATGAATTGTAGAAACAAAGGTAACTGCCACTTAAGGAGTATTTGCAAAATTTAAAACCCAGTTAACCATAACCTGTAGAGCACGCTTTCACTTTGTACATTACATTTATCCTTTCCTTCTACTATATTTAAAAGAAAGAATCACTGCTGTGAAAAATAAGTTAAAATAATCATTTCTGCTGCTTACAGTAAGTGTTATGGCATTTATCCTTAAGAATAAGGTTAGGTGGTCCTGGAATTTGGAACATAGGTAAAGGCACCCTTCTTCCCATTGTTGGGAGGGAAAAGGTGCTTTTGAAATCATGGCATCCTTTCGAAGGAACCCCGGCTACATGGCAATTTTTAGTTCGAAATAAGCACTTTTGATGGGCTAGGTGGCTGCCATTACGCAAATGAGGCACTGAATATGCATATCAGCACCTCATTTGCATTTTCAAATAGCCGTAATTTACATGCTCCTTCCGAAAATGAGGAGTAGTGTCACCACAGCTGCTGAGTGATAACTGTTAATTGAGGCCCCATCATTTTGCATGTATGTGTGGGATTATGTTTTCCAACATGTAATACAGTAGATCCTCAAGTTATGCGAAGGTTCCGTTCCACTCACCCTCTTACAACCCGAATTTCACATAAGTGGGCATCCAGCTTTTTCTCCGGCAGAACACATCTTATGCAGCCAGGGGATGCAGCAGAAAGGTAAGTCCTAGGGTGGAGGAACAGCTGGGGAAGTTTAAGCCTGGCAGTGCATTGGGGCTGTGGGAGGCAGGTGGGAGGGGCTAAGCCTGGGGTGGGTTAGGGCTGCAGGGGGGCAAGGGGTGGAGCTGAGCTGGAGGCGTGCAGGGGGGTGGTGAGCCAGAGCCTTGCTTGGGTGGTGAGCCAGGCCACAGGGGGTTTGAACTGGGGCCGCACATAGGGGGTTTTAACCAGGGCTGGGGGGGGTTGAAATGGGGTGGGAGGATGGAACAGGAGTCACACGTGGGGGATTTGAACCAGGACAGGGGTACTGAACCAGAGCTGAGCACTGGGGGTTGAACAGGGGCAGCAGGATGGAACTGGGGCCAAGCATGAGGGGCTTGAACCAAGGCTGGGGGCAGTTTGAACTGGAGCCACGTGAGGAGGTGTTTACACTGGGGCAGAAGGATGGAACCGGGGCCATGAGCGAGGGGTTGAACCAGGACTGGGGGGGCAGGGGGGACAGTTTGAATATGAGCCACGCGCCCAGGGTTTAAACCGGGGCGGGAGGATGGAACTGAGGTCATGCATGAGGGGTTTGAACCAGGGCAGGGGAGGACTGACCTGCAGCCGTGTGCGTGGGGTTGAACTGGGGTGGGAGGATGGAACTGGGGCTGCGTACGGGGGGTTTAAACCAGGGGGTGGGGGGTTGAGCTGGAGCCATGCATGAGGGATGGTGACCTGGAGGCAGGCCCAGGCATGAGGGTGGGGGGTGAGCCAGAGCCACGTGTGTGTGGTGAGCTGACAGGGCATTGAACTGGGGCCAGAAAGGTTGAGCCAGAGTGTCGTTTGAGGGGTGGTGAGCTAGAGCCAGAGGCAGGGATGGGGAAGAGCAGTGGTGAGTGGTGAGCAGTGCTGGGGGCGGGGGGACTGAGCTGGGGCCGTGCTGAGCCAGGAGGGGTTGAGCCAGGGCCGAGGGGGGAGTGAGTTAAGTGCAACTGGAAATCACACATTTCCAGGGTTTACTGTAGGAATCAGGGTCGGCCCCATAAGAGCAGAGTCGCATACTCTGGGTTCACGTACTCTGAGACCTTACTTTATACAAATATCAACATGAAATTTCATCTGCCATTTTGTTTACCAATCCCCAATTTTCATAAGATCCCTTCGGAACTCTTTTCAATCAGCTCTGAACTTAGATTACTTTGGATCAATGCGCTGTCCTTTTCCTTATTTACCACTTCTCAATTTTTTACATTTCAATGACGATTTTATGTTTTCTTTTGGGTCACTGATAATGTTAAATAATATGGGGCTAAGAACTGATCCCTGTGGTAATTTTCTACCATCTTCAATCTTTGTCACCTCCCTGTGTACCCTTTTATTCCAGATCATTTATGAATACCTTCAACAGCACTAGTCTGGGCACAAATCCTCCAGAGACCATCAGCAGTCTGAAACTTAATTTGTTAAGACTGGCAAAAATGGTTTGTAAGTGCAAAATATTAATTCAGATATTTTATCTCTAGTTTATCTCAAACTAGCTTTTTTAATTTTCTGCCTTTGTGACATTAAGTGCAATATACCCTGTTTCAATGAGGGCTACAAGTGTGTAACTCTGAGGTTCCCAATAATCCCGTCGAAGTCCTAGCACCCAAAAATAACATGGAACTACTTGTAGGATGACAAGTCTACATGAATGTTTACTACACAGCAAAGTGTGGTATAACTCTACAGCACTCCAGCATGGCATGCACTAACTGCTGCTATGGATCCTGCTTCTGTACTTGTCCAGCATTCACTTATGTACTGTAGAATCAGGGTCAGAATCTACATGACAAGGGAACAGCACACTGGAATGCTGTCAATTCAAACTCCAGCTTGCTGTGCAGTTAAGTGTTCACATGGAGCTGAGTAAGTGCTTTACAGCATGGCTGTCTACATGGGCACACATCTTCCAAACAGCCATATTTCGAAGATTACTAACGAAGCGCTGAATTGAATATTCAGCGCCTCATTAGCATTAGGATGCTTCCGGCAGCGGCGTGGCTACACGGGGGTCCTTTTCGAAAGGACCCCGCACCTTTTGAAATCGCCTTATCCCGGGGATAAGAAGATTTCGAAAGGTGCGGGGTCCTTTCGTAAAGGACCCCCTTGTAGCTGCGCTGAGCTGCGCACTTTCGAAGTGCCGTGGCCAGAAGCGTCCTAATGCGAATGAGGTGCTGAATAGTCAGTTCAGCGCCTCATTAGTAATCTTCAAAATGGCCATTAGCATGGCTATTTTGAAGATTTGTGCCCGTGTAGACACACCTCATGAGAAAATCAGATTTGATATTAGGAAAGCACTGTTTAGTTGATAGTTCCTTTGATAGTTCCTTTTCAAAATGCATGATTTATAAAATCTTGACTAGCTATAGTGGAAAATACTGACTTTTGTACTGAGCTGCTTGGAACACATGATTTCTGATTTCATTACAATCACAGTTCTGTTACAGAAAATATAGCTTAGCTACTTGCAAATGAGCCAGAAAGAAGCATCTCTGTTTTATTGCTCTACTCTCACCTTGTAACAGAAGAAAGGCTTGAACACAAATTTATGCATAACCATATTTGAAGAGTTTTGCTCTGCTTTATTTATGAAAAGCAACTGATTGACTTTTTTCCTTCAAATGTGCCGGCTTGGGCAATATTTGCAACACAGTCTGCTTTTTAAAGTTATTCAAGAAGTTACATGTTATTGCAACAATATTTTTTTAAAAAATAGCCATTTTAGTAACTTTGACATCCATTGTTACTTATTATACGTTAGTTGCAAGAATTTTTAAAGAAAGGCATGAGGCATGATCCTTCAGGATTACAAGATCAGGTCCATACTGTGAAATGTACTCACTATAAAATTGTGTGGTATAACCCTCACCTTTATATAAAGCTACACCGTCTTGGTTCTTTAAACTACATTGAATTCCAGTAATTACTTTTTTGAGATGTTCAGAATTGATGCTTCAAGTTACAATGAAAGCTGAATGTTCTTTCCACTATGAACTCTGGTAGGTTTTCAATTTTCTGTGGAGGGCTTGAGTGGGATTACATTGTACTAATTGCTTTGTTTCCCCAACTGTGACTATACTACTTCCTACTCTCCCCTTCTGCCATCCTCCCACTTCCCCACCCCAGCAAAAAGGCTTTGTTTAAAAGAATATATTTTGGGAACAGGACGCACTAGGATAAACAATACTTTAAGAGATTATCATTCGTGTGTATTATCATTTATCTCAACAAACTTAAAGTAGATTCATATCCAATTTCATATCAGCTTCATCTGTGATTTCTGGTTTCACTCAATTTTTTAATGAGGCACAAGGAATTCAAATTATTTGCCCAAGGTGACCTAATAAATCAGCTGTTCAAATCAGATTAGAACCTCAAACACAACATCTGTCAGCTTAGATGAAAGTTGTGTTTACACTGCAGATCTCTGATTGGATTTAGCCAGTTTTAGAGCTGGGTGATTGAGGAAGAAAAAGAGCAAATTACTTACAGTAAACTCTTTCATATCCAGCAGCCCTGGGACTGGGCAGTTGCTGAATATTCAAATATTCTGGATAATAGAGAGGAATACCTAGCAATGAATAGCACTAAAGAAAAATGAAATTAGATATTAAGAAATAAACATAAATGTATGCAGACTACTTTATTTACCAAAAACAGTTGTATTGTACTTTGTAAAAGTACACTGTATTTGCTGTATTTATTTGCATTGACTTTCACTATACTGTACTTATGGAAAAGGGAACCAAATTTTACTTAGGGTTAAAATGCTGGTTATTTGAGAGTTCTGGATGATAAAATGCCAGTTAAGAGAGAGTTTACTGTACATGGCTTGGGTCATATGGGAAATCACTATGTTAGCACATAAGAATCTCTTACTCCACAACCAACCTAAACAAATTCACAGTCACCCAAGAACATGAAGGCTGGGTCTACACGTGCCCCTTCCTTTCAAAAGGGGCATGTTAATGAGCAGGTTTGAAATATGCTAATGAGGCACTGCAATGAATATGCAGTACCTCATTAGCATAATGACGGCTACGGCGATTTGAAAGTGCGGCTTTTCGAATCGCGCGCCGCCCGTGGAGACGGGACCTTCCGAAAGGAACCCCCCAGTTTTTGAAAGCCCTTCTTCCTATCTAAACAAAAAGCAGTCAAGTAACACTTTAAAGACTAGCAAAATAGTTTATTAGGTGAGCTTTTGTGGGACAGATCCACTTCTTCAGACCATAGCCAGACCAGAACAGACTCAATAATTAAGGCACAGAGAACCAAAAACAGTAAGCAAGGAGAACAATCAGTGAGGACTATCTGTGATGGGAAGAAGGGCTTTCGAAAACCTGGGGGGGGTCCTTTCGGAAGGTCCCATTTCCACGGGTGCCACGCAATTCGAAAAGCCGCACTTTCAAATCGCCGCAGCCGCCTTTATGCTAATGAGGCATTGCATATTCATTGCAGTGCCTCATTAGCATATTTCAAACCTGCTCATTAACATGCCCCTTTCGAAAGGAAGGGGCACGTGTCGACCCAGCCGAAATGAGTGTATTTTATATCTCTAATATTTATATTTTGTGATTCACTTTACAGTAACTTGAGTTGATGTGCTGATTTTGTAACCTTTTTATAGCCTTAAGGATTTCTTAATTTCTATTGTGACTTCTTATGCATTCATGTCCTCTCCTTGTGGTAATAGTTGAGGAAGACTGAATGAGACCCATTTTAATTAAATGTATCACTGTTAAGCAACTTCAAGCATTCCCTCTTCAATTATGAGCACACCTCCCATGCAGTGCTACTACACCATTCAAACGGACAGGAAAAGGCGGCACACAGAAGCCGTGTCTACATGTGCCGGCTACTTCGAAGTAGCCGCGCCAACTTCGAAATAGCGCCCGCCACATCTACACGTGGCGAGCGCTATTTCGAAGTTGAAATCGACATAAGGTGGCGAGACGTTGAAGTCGCTATCCTCATGAGGAGATGGGAATAGCGCCTTACTTCGATGTTGAATGTCGAAGTAAGGCACGTGTAGCCGATTCACATCCCGCAACATCGAAGCAGCGGGGTCCGCCATGGCGGCCATCAGCTGAGGGGTTGAGAGACGCGCTCTCTCCAGCCCCTGCGGGGCTCTGTGGTCACCGTGTGCAGCAGCCCTTAGCCCAGGGCTTCTGGCTGCTGCTGCTGCAGCTGGGGATCCATGCTGCATGCACAGGGTCTGCAACCAGTTGTCGGCTCTGTGGATCTTGTGTTGTTTAGTGCAACTGTGTCTTTAAGGGAGCGGCTTGCTGTTGAGTCCGCCCTGTGACCCTGTCTGCAGCTGTTCCTGGCACCCTTATTTTGATGTGGGCCGCTTTGGTGTGTAGATGCTCCCCTGCAGCACCTACTTCGATGTAGTGCTGCCCAATGTCGACGTTGAACGTCGACGGCACCAGCCCTGGAGGACGTGTAGACGTTATTCATCAAAATAGCTTATTTTGATGTCACTACATCGAAGTAGCATTCACGTGTAGACGTAGCTAGAGAGACAGAATAAACTTTGTTTTCCTCCACCATGGGTTGCTAAACACACTACCTCATGGTGGAGGAAAATACAGTTTATTGTCTCTCTGTGTGCAGCCTTCTTCTCCTGCATTTGCTTCTCAAACAAACTGTTGATCTGTCTACTCAAAGGAGAGTGTATTTCTTTGTTTACCTTGTATCTATGGTAAACAAGAACCTCTCATCTGGTGTACCATTTCGTGATGATGTCTCTTAGGAGACTCTAAGTATGCACACATTTGTCTAGGCTTTATAGACTAATTTACACCTCCAAGCATCAGCATGATTTACTCCAGCCTTCTGTCATGGGTAAATAAGAATTCTATTTTCTGTGTCCAGTGAGGAAACCAAATGATCTCCAGAAGTTAAGACAGAAGCTAAGCCCTCTAAGGGTGAAATCTTACTAGCTTTATTAACATAAATTTGTGGCTTTCAATGAAAATTTTGTGTGAGAAGACAAGGATTGAAAATGAAAAAAAATACTTCTAATCAAAAGAAAAATAAAAACTAGGTGATCATTTTGAACCAGGCAGAATGAGATCCTTACAGATATCTATGAAAACATATTTTCTGTTTTGATTTTAAAAAGTAAGCTCTTTATCACTATATGCTTGCAAGAGGAGCTGTTCAATTTCAGAACAAGACTGAAATGATGCCTCCTTCCGACTTTTAAAATTTCTTCAACTTCACAAAGATAAGACATCAAAATGTCATCACCGCTTCATTACAGTACTCAGTCAATGATTAAAGAGACGACAACTGTGATTCTTTCAACAAGTTTTGGTAGGAGAACTGATCTGAGCATGAAAACTGCAGCAAGGGCATGCCTCAGATTATGGGAGATCAGACTGTGCGTGGCTACCTCAAAGAGAAGACAAGTATGAGAGGGAGTGTGAGAAGAGGGTTTGCACCTAAATGGCATAATTGAGCCACAAATTTGTATCTGTTCCTATATGAACCCAATACTAGAATCACTTTCATTTCAGTGCAGATAGTAGATTAAATGTTTGATTTATTATAAATTTTAAGTATAAAAACAAGACACCTACACTCAGATAAAATACTCCAAAGATGGCTCATGCTCTTTGAATTTCACTCTCATAACTAATACATATTTCAGTAAAACCGAGTACACTCATATCCTTTCTCCAGCTTTCTATGAACCATCTATCAAGTCCACAGCTCCAAGATGAAGAGGTGTGTTTATGTAAGTGAAATTAATTGTAATATCAATAAGAAGTCAGCAGATATTCAGTATTATAAAGATCCAGTAGCCTGTCATTGAATGAGTAGTTTCTTTAGTGTTGAACATCTTAATAAAAAAGCAGACTAGAATAGAGAGGTAAATTAGAAGAACAAGAAATGCAAGACTGGCTTCTGATAAATTCATTCTATGGTATCCTTTACTCTTCATTTCATCTTTTCCACAAATATTCATTTCTGAAATCAATGGACACTTAAAGTGACAATAAGTAAATGAAGTTAAATAGTGACAGAGAGGAAGCCGTGCTAGTCTATACACTATCAAAACAAAAAGCAGTCAAGTAGCACTTTAAAGACTAGCAAAATAGTTTATTAGGTGAGCTTTCGTGGGACAGACCCACTTCTTCAGACCATAGCCAGACCAGAACAGACTCATATTTAAGGCACAGAGAACCAAAAACAGTAAGCAAGGAGGACAAATCAAAAAAGATAATCAAGGTGAGCAAATCAGAGAGTGGAGGGGTGGGGGGAAAGGTCAAGAATTAGACTGAGCCAAGTATGCAGATGAGCCCCTATAGTGACTCAGAAAGTTCCCATCACGATTTAAACCATGTGTTAATGTGCCGAATTTGAATATAAAAGCTAACATCATATATGCCATCACATGCCAACAATGCCCAGATGCTTTGTATATTGGACAAACTTCTAACTGCCTTAGACAAAGGGTCAATGGGCACAAAACAGACATCAAAACACTCCAAATCCACAAACTAGTTAGTCAACATTTTAATGGAATGGGGCATTCTGTCAATGACCTAAAGGTATGTGTGTTACTGAAGAAGAACTATCGCACCATTCTGGAAAGGGAAACAACCGAGCTGGCTTTTATATTCAAATTCAGCACATTAACACATGGTTTAAATCGTGATGGGAACTTTCTGAGTCACTATAGGGGCTCGTCTGCATACTTGGCTCAATCTAATTCTTGACCTTCCCCCCCACCCCTCCACTCTCTGATTTGCTCACCTTGATTATCTTTTTCTGATTTGTCCTCCTTGCTTACTGTTTTTGGTTCTCTGTGCCTTGAATATTGAGTCTGTTCTGGTCTGGCTATGGTCTGAAGAAGTGGGTCTGTCCCACGAAAGCTTACCTAATAAACTATTTTGCTAGTCTTTAAAGTGCTACTTGACTGCTTTTTGTAAATGAAGTTAGAAGAGGAGTAACACCTTACATAGCAGGCTGATAGGCACTACAGAAATAACAAAGGCAATAAAAATATTGCAACAAACTGTTTAGCTCTGTCATCTGTTGTCCCTCAGTTAGTATTCTACTCAGACATTCTTCCACCAGTTTATACAAGTGAAAAACAAACCCTACTTGATTGACATTATTTAAAATCAAGAAAATATATTTAGCGCCCTCACATAAGACTCTCAACTTTAACATAATATAAAATAGCTACTTCAAGTCCTGTAATCAAATCTTAGTGACATAAATCTACAACTTCGAACAGAAAGGACAATGTGAACCTGTTTGCCTTCAAACTGAATTGCTTTTTCCTCTGTGAATGAATCAGAACTCTCTCTATCCCTATTGACAAAAGGCCTTCGGAGTGCCTATGCTGTTTTTTGTTGACAGAAAACTGTCGACAAAGGCATTATTCCTCAAAGCGGTGAGGCACAATGCTGCTGGCAGACGTGCAGGGTTTTGTCGATGGTCTGTCAACAAAGAGCATTTTGTGTGTAGATGCTCCACAAGTTTTCTTAACAAAAGCCCAGTTTGGTCGGAAAAACCCTCTCGCTTAGATGTAGCCTTTGAATTTTAATACTTCTAAACCAGCGGTTACTAACCTTTTTGACATGGCTACCCATTTTGACAATTCAGTAAGACTTTGTGACCCAAAGCAATTCAAAACTGGGGGTGGGGTTCTCCCTGGCATGTAAACCTCTCACAGCCCCAAACCATACCCCCACCAACCCTAGGCTTAAACCCCTTGCAGCCCCAAAACTCTCTCTGCCCCCAGGCTTCAACCCCTCGCAGGCCCAAACTGTCCTCACTGCCCACAGGCTTAACCCTCACAGTCCCCAAAAGCCCCCCCCACACCCACCTCATAAAAGCAGCACTGCTGTCCCCTGCTGCTCCTTCACTGGGCTGCTGCCACTGCCTCCTCTGCATGGCTCCACCAGCACTCCTTCACCCTTCTCCCACTTGCAGTGCAGGCAGTTCCCTGGCCTGACTTGCTGAAATGGGACTCAATGTAATGTTTAATGGCCAGATCACTCCTGTCCGCCATTTAACCAATTAACTGGAGTTCCATGTCAGCAACACAGGGCAGGGATCAGGAGCTGCAGAAATGAGCAGTGGCAGCAGTGGGACCCACAAATGGTTCCTTAAAGAGCCACATGCGACTCAGAGCTGCCCAGTTGGCAACCCCTAGAAAATCTAATTGTGACCCATGTTTGGGTTGCGACCCGTAGGTGAGGAATCCCTGATCTCAACGTAAATGCACATACCTAGTAACAAGGAATGTACGCAATACTAGCAGGATGAGGGAAAGTATCCTGGGATGCACTGATTCTGAAAAAGATTTGGGGGTGATGATGGATAATCATTGGAACCTAAGCTACCAGTGCAACACTATGGCCAAAAGGTCTATGCAATCCTTGAATGCACAAACATGGGAATTGAGAGTAGCAGTAGATAGACTATTTGATCCCTGTATTTGACACTCGTGCAGTTGCTGCTGAAATACTGTGCACTCTTCTAATGTCCACAATTTAAGAAAGAGGCTGATCACCTAGAGAGGGGTCAGAGGAGCAACCCAAGAATGACTGAAAGATTAGAGTACATGCTTTATAGTGACAGACTCAAGAACTTTAATATATTTAGCTTAAAAAAGAGAATGTTAAGGATTGACCTGATTATAGTCTTTAAGTACCTTAATGGAGAAAAAAAACTTTAATAATCAATTCTCCAGTCCAGTAGATGGAAGTTGAAGGTATGCAAATTCAGATTGGAAATCTGGCATAAGTTTTTTACAGTGAGGGTAATTAACCATCAGAATATTTTCACAGCTTGACCAAGGGTTGAAGCTGATTCTCCATTATTGTCAACCTTTAAATCTATATTAGATGCTTTTCTACAAGATATATTCTAAGAATTATTTCAGGGAAGTTCTATGGTCTACATGGTACAGTCCAGAGTAGATGATCCACTGGTCCCTTTTGGCTTTGGAATATAAGAATCTATTGATGAATCTATGAAGTTGCTTCCAGTATTTTATAACATGTTTTCTGGAAGATGTCCTACAACTGCATAAAAAAGACCTCTTACTCAGTTTGAACCATTAAGTGTTCATTTTCAGTAAATATAAAAGTTATGAAGAAATATTTAATGTTGATGAATAAATGGAACATCACAAGTAAAGGCTAGGTATATAATTCTGTTGGGGCTCTCTACCAGTTTTTAAAGACAGAGATTAGAAGGATTATGTAGAAAGAGCAACATTTTATTCCGGGCCTAAAATTGAAGAACAAATATGGGTAATTACTAAAACTACAGAGGAATTCTGGAACCATATGATCATCTCTCTGGAAAAAAAAATAGAATGGGGAGAGCAGGAAAAAAACAGCTGTAAAGTATAAGACAAACTTCCAATTGCACAGAAGCATTAAAAACACAGCAAGGAATAGTATAAAGTTTTTCGTGCTAGTGTATCTTCTCAACAGAGGGGAATAGAGACCCTGATGCTGTTATCCTACAGCATGCATCATATTTATATATCCCAGTTCTCTTAAAACAGTCTGGGTGCATCTACACTAGCCGGCTACTTCGAAGTAGTCAGCACAACGTCAAAATAGCAAGTGCTGTGTCTACACGCGCCGTGCGCTATTTCGACATTGAAATCAACGTTAGGCAGCAAGACATTGAAATCGCTATTCCTGTCTGAAGATGGGAATAGCGCCCTACTTCGACATTCAGTGTCAAAGTAGGGCGTGTGTAGATAATCTGCGTCCCGCTACTTCGAAATAGCATGCTCCTCCATGGCGGCAATCAGCTGAGAGGTTGAGACATGCTGTCCAGCCCCTGTGGGGCTCTATGGTTGCCGCGTGCAGCAGCCCTTAAATCACCACGTACCCAGATTTCCTGTGGCAGGAAGCTGAGAGCATGCAGGCAGCAGCACACGCACTTGCTAGCCCTGCACACTTTCCAGAGGCCCCGATCCACACATCTACCAGCCACAGCATCAAGCAAGCCCCTAGAACATCCCCAGGGCTCCCCCGCCAAGGGGACCCAGGCACCCCCAACAGCCAAATGGGGGGCCAAAAAGCAGAGGGGCCCCTCCTGGTTGGAAGCCGAGCTCCAAGATCTGCTGGAGCTCTGGGGTGAGGAGTAGGTGCTCCATGTGATGGGGAGCAAGCTGCGGAACACGGAAGTGTTCACCCAACGGGCCAAGGGCCTGGATGCCAAGGGTCACCCTGCCTGCACTCCGGATCACATCTGGAGCAAGATGAAGGAGTTGCAGCAGGGTTACGCCTGGGCCCGGGACTTGGCCAGCTGGTCTGGGGCCACCCGCACTACTTGCCCCTATTACAGGGAGCTCAGAGCCATCCCGGGCCCCCAGGACACCTCCTCCCTGAAGGCCACATTGGACACTGCAGCTGAGGAGTCCCAGCAGGCCTCCGAGCCGGAGTCCAGCCCAGAGGCCAGCCCCGCACCCCGTGGCCCACCCAAGGAGCCACCCCTCAGGACGATGGAGAAGGGGTCGAGCAGCCAGGAGGGGGGGCTCCTCATAGACCTCCCCTCCCAGAGCACCAGCCAGGTGTCTGCACACCGGGGTTCCCCCAACTGTGGCAGTGGACAGTCAGGTACATACCTCACAAGGCACATACCCCTGGGCCACAGGGCAGGGGCACCAGACAAGACCGGGAGCCCCACACACTCCCAGCGGACCCCGACCCACAACTGCCCAGCCACAGCACAGTCCCAGAACAGCGGCATGGCCATCAGCACCCACACCCATGGACAGCACTGTGCCCTAAGCCGGGGAGCAGGGGGAACATGCTATGGGGACACTCAACAGGGACACTACACCCATCAATGGGGACGGAGACCCAGCAGCCAAGGGGGGATGGGGGGAATGGGCCACGGGCCAAGGCACAGTACTGACAGCCTTCCCCTCCCTCTCCCTCTCCCCCTCTCTGCAGCTGCACCATCGAGGCCCCAGGCAACCAGGCACCTTCTGTAATCCCTGAGAGCCCACCAGAGGTCAGGCATCGCCAGCACCTGGGGACACCTCCAAGGCCAGCAGGACGGGCATGCCACTGCCAGACCCAGGGGATGGCCCCCGTGGACCCCCAGCTCCTGGCAGCTCTCCAGCAGCAGGCGGAAGTGGCCAAGGAGAGCCTGTGGTTCGATAGGGAGGAGTCCACCTGGCGCTGGGCGGCGTGGCAGGAATTCATGGGTGTCTTCTGGGACATAGCCAGGTCGATCCAGGAAGCTGTCGCCTGGCTCCCATCCCCCACTGTGCCCGCTGCCGCCCTCCCCGCCGCTCCACCCGATGCTCCCATGCTGCCCCACCTGCCTCGCCCGCTGCCCCACCTGCTGCGCTGCCTCCCTCGCCGCCTGCCACCCTACCTGCTGCGCCACCTACCTCGCTGCCTGCCAGCCCCCTAGGACTGATGCTCACTGGGGCTGAAGACCAGCCGATGGAGGCATCCTGGCCTTACCTGCCAGTCCTCCCGGCCCCCCAGCTGGTCACGCCAGGGACTGCGGACAAGGGAGGGGGCTGTGACCTGTACCCGCCAGGGGTTGCGCCCCTCTACACCCACTCCAGATTGACAGGCCGATGGCCGAACCATCCACTGGTACCCCATTTGTATATAGTTGTCCCCCTTTTATTTAGTTGTCTTCCTTTGTACACTGGTTCCAGTTTTTGTTGTGCACATAAGACAGTTTACCAGTTTTCAATCATCCACAGTTTTATTTTCCAAAGAACTTAAGACATGTGCTTGTTGGGGGCAGAGGCGGTGTGCAGGCAGTGGGGGCGGTGTGTGGGAGGCCCTCCAGGGAAGGCCAGGGAGGTGCTCAGGGGTCTCCCTCATCAAAATGGGCCCACAGGGCCTCGCGGGCCCATACCCCCTCGCAGTGGGCCTAGAAACTGGGTGTGGAGGTTGGCTGGGGGAAGCCCGTGCCAGTGTCAACTGCCCACCCCTGGATGAAGGCCCCCCCCTTGTTCTCAACAATGTTGTGGAGCGTACAGCACGTGCCCACAACCTGGGGGATGTTCTGGAGGCCGACGTCCAGGCAGGGAAGGAGGCACCACCAGCGGCCCTTCAGGCGGCCGAAGGTCCTCTCCACCACCTGGCAGGTATGGTTCAGTCCGGCATTGAACCGGTCCTGGCTGGTGGTGAGGTGTCCAGTGTATAGGCACATGAGTCAGGGCTGGAGGGGGTAGGCCACGTCTGCCACTAGACAGAGGAGCACGGTGGTGTCCCCCAGAGAGATCTCCCTCTGGGGGATGTAGGTTGCTGCCTCCAGCCAGCGGCACAGGCCCAAGTTCCTAAAAATGGGGGTGTCGGGTGTACAGCCAGGCCAACCCACACGGACATCCTGGAAGTGGCCCCGACTGTCCACCATGGCCTGCAGGACCATGGAGTGGTAGCCCCTCTGGTTGATGTATCTTCCCCCGCTGTGGTCTGGGCCACAAATGGGGATGTGGGTCCTGTCCAGGGCCCCGAAGCAGTTCGGGAACCCCATGACAGCAAATCCAGCGATGGCTGCGTCCAGTCCCCAACTCGAACAACCCTCTGGAGCAGCATGGCATTGAGCGCACCGACCACCTGTGGGAAGGGAACACAAGTGTCCATGAGGGTGTGCAGGGCACCCCAGGTCCCCCTCCCAGACACCTCCCCAGGCACCCCCCCACCCAGCCCCTCCCTCCCCAGCACTCCTCCCTTTCCAGCCCCACACCTGGCCCCCTCCCCGCCCCCCCACCCCCAGTGGGTGTGTGCCCATGCCTCCTTACCTCCATGACGATGGCCCCAACCATGGCCTTTCCCACTCCCAACTGCTGTCCCACGGAGTGGTAGCTGTCTGGAGTGGCCAGCTTCCAGACAGCTATTGCGACCCCCTTCTCAACGGGGAGGGCGCGCCGCATGCGGGTGTCCTGGTGCCTCAGTGCAGGGTGAGCCACTGGCAGAGCTCCAGGAAGGTCTGCCGGCACATGCAGATGTTCTGCAGCCACATGTCATCATCCCACTCCCCCATGACCAGCTGCTCCCACCACTCAGAGCTGGTGGGGTAGCTCCAGAATTGGTGGAGCACCCGGTGGGGAAGGAACAGGGGAGCCCGGTGGTCAGGGGCGTCTCCATCTTCCTCCAGGGAAGGCCCCTGCCAGGAGCTGCTGGGCGGCCTCCTGTGCAGCACCTAGCAGGGTGCTTGCTCCTTGGGTGACTAACTGGAAGGCTTACAGGTGCTGCTGCTGCTGCTGCTGCTGCTGCTGCTGCTGCTGCTGGGGGTCCATAGCTGCTGTGCGTTGGTCTGCGAGACTGTGGCTAGCGCTCTGCAGATCTCATGCTGTGCAGGCCAGGTGTGTCTGGGAGGGGCCCTTTAAAGGAGCGGCTTGCTGTTTCCCCGGAAGGGTTAGTCCAGCCTGTGACCCTGACCGCGGGCTTTCCTGGCTCCTTATTTCGATGGGGAGTGCTTGTGTGTGTGGATGCTCTGCATTTCCTTCCAGGGCAGCTCCTTTCAACGTTCCCCATCGCTACTTTGATGTTGAACGTTGACGGCAGCAGCCCTGGAGGATGTGTGGATGATATGCGTCGAAGTAGCATATTTCGATGTTGTTACTTCGAAATAGGCTACTTCGATGTAGTGTCCTAGTGTAGACGTAGCCTCTAACTTTACAGCCTAGACAAAGCTTTCATATTCAAGTAGAAAATCTGAGTGCCTTAATCCAAACTCCTCTTGACAGGATTCTCCACAGCCAGAGTGGCTAAATTCCAACTTTTATTTTTTATTTCTATGAAAGAGCCCTGATATCTTAATGATTTTCCAGTTAAAGTTGTTCACATTTTTTATACAATTTCAAGTTTAAATATTTATGTTAATAAATAATGTATTAATAAATAATACAAACTCTAAGATTTTTATCTTCACGTTTTAAAATACCATGGAACTAAAGATTGAAACTCTCTAATCTGACACCCTGGGGACCTAACCAGTACTGGACAAGAGAATTTGCCAGACCACGGAAGGTCAATATTGTCTAGCAACATTACCAAAACTTCCACTGCTTACTAGGTTCTCCGAAGGCATGTAGGAGTAAATGATAGCTAAATAACAGCACAGAACACTGAGAGCCAGGACTGGTGGCTGGGAACAAACTTTACAGGATCATGTGAAACTTGGACACACCTATGATAAGTGGTCATCCAGCTAACTAAAATCATGCCACATTATGGACGTTGCCAGATGAGAGAGTTCCTGATTAGAGAGGTTCAACCTGTATTAGGTTTATGCTGTATATGGGCTTTATTAACTGCCATCAACATGTCAAAAAATTTAAATAACCAGCAATAATTACTGGAAAGATTGAAACTTGAATTACTTCTTACTATGAGCTAAAAACCTAAAGGTAATTTTGCAGAATGACCTCAACTTATAGGGTTGTGAATCGAGCTTTCTGTTCTGCTTTGCTAAATACAAATCTTATGCTGCAAATTTCATGAATTTCTGATTGTGTGGAGCTGAGCAGTTTCAGCTCCCATTCACTTCTATGGCAACTGTGGATCCTCAGCTTTACAAAAAAGATGTTCAGTACTTTGCCTGATCAGGTCCTAAAAGAGCAACAAAACGTTTAATTAAAGCTACTACTTTTGCTTACTGTTATTTCTAAATTATGATATGCCAAAGGCAGTGTTTTATTCATGTTTCAATGGAATACTTAGCACAGCATGAAATAGATGGCATCTCCTTTGTAGCAAAAGTGAAAGGTTGACTTCTGCCTTGGGCATCTTTTATTTTCTATTGAAAGCTCCAAGCTAGTAACTGAAGCATTGTAACTGGACCGGCAGTGAAAAGTAGTGACATTATAACAACTTTTTCCTCCAAGTAATAAGTATCCTGCATTGTGATGTATTTAATTTATAAGAATAAGATGATCTGCTATTGTTAAACAATAATTTAAGGAAGCTCAGCTATATTAAATATGAAATGTTCGAAGATGGTACATAATCACTTCCATCATAACTCCAATACAGATGTCTGATATTATCAGATAAAAATGAATAATTCACCTAATCTGTGGTGTTTACTTTTCAATTTCACTGAACTCACGTTAGTTATATATGTTATATAAAAAAGTGGTTGTGATATTCTCCAGTGTTCATCGCATAAGCCTAAAAATGCCAGTGGAAATCAGACAAAAGATGCAATAAAACTGTGTGAAACCTGAGGCAATAATGCATCATACTTGAAATCCAATGGTTTTGCTTAAGTGACCTAGGCTTTTGCATTCAAATGTTTTGCCTTTTTTTCTCTTCTGGTTAAGGCTATCAAAGCAGCAATCTCCCAGTGAGGTGTGTCAGGACTAATGTAGCTGAATGTAGTTCACCATAATTGAAAGTAATTCATGCTGTCATATTTACTGTAACAAGAGGTCACATCTTCAGGGCCATAAATGCTGTTCACATTAATCGTAACTGACACCTACTTCCTCCTTCAGGGAAATTCAGCCATATTACATGGCTAAGTTCACATTCTTTTTAAGCAACTGCACTTCCTTCTGTTTTTTTTAAGAGGAAAATGATAAAAATGGGAAAAATATAATAATGCAACAAAATATGTCCTGTATGTGCAGTAAAAAGCAGTTTTTATGAGTGTTATGCTATAATAATTTTATTTATCTCAAAGAATCTCAACCCTCTTTATAAACTCTGGGAGAAACTGTTCATTTGGGGCCCTCTATCTACTGTATGAAAGAGCAGCATCCAAACACAGCACACTATACTACTTGGAGTGAGGGACAGCCTGGAGGTAATACCCTACTCACATGAAATACACCATTATTTTTAAAGTCTCATCCACCAGCACTCCAACGCAGACTCACTAGAATTTAATTTATTTACTTAGCTTGAGGTTCTGTGGTATCACTACCTGGCAGCCATGGCAAGGTTCCATGCATTCACATGTAGACCCCATGGGGAGAAATATCATGGGATGTTCTGCCTCAGAAGGCCACACTGGGTAGCTTTCCTCAGAGCTCCTGATGTCTAGGCATCCTATTTAAGCCCATTAAGAGTTCCAGGAAATGTCAGTCCAATGAGGTGGTTATCTCTGTCAGCTGATGGGACAGACTTGGTTAACTTCTCGGACTCCAGCTCTGATCACTGACTTGACTCCTGATTCCCAAACTTCACTTGTCCCCTGGCTGTGGTTCTGATCTGCGGCTTACCTCCTGGCTTAGGACTGACCACTAGACTTGATGCCTGGTCCTACCTGCTAGACCAGACTGTCCACATTAGCAATGTCAAAGAGCTGAGCATCCTGAGAATTCAATCTGTGGGCCCTCCAAAGGTGGATATTACAGAGTGGTTAGGACAATACATGTCCTTTCCTATTAAGTGGAATCTAGCCATGTGGCTATTCTCTTAACAAAGCCAAAAGCAAACTACTCAAAGAACTCAAGGTATATGTATCCCATATATAATTAACCCATGATGCGTCACATTTTATAGTAATTCACAGGCTTTTAATTTTTATACCTACCATATCCTGGAAACATAGTTTAAACATGAAAGATCCCGAAAGAGAAAAAGATCAAATGAAGATCAGCTTTACAGACAGCACATGTTTCATGATATTTACTGTAAGATGACAGAGTTCTTATCCCTTTTTTAAATACTTCTCATTTGTTGGATGTGGGGGAGGATTTTTTCTTTATAAAAAATTCCAATAAGTATATGAAACACACTTGGTCATGGCATTATTGCTCAGTCACAGGCATTCCTGTTATTGAATTACTCAGTTTAACAAAATGCTGTCGATTGTAGCAGATACTTCTTTTTAAAATGAAAAGCAGTCAAGTAGCACTTTAAAGACTAGCAAAATAGTTTATTCGGTGAGCTTTCGTGGGACAGACCCACTTCTTCAGACCACTTGCTCCGTCCCACGAAAGCTCCCCGAATAAACTATTTTGTTAGTCTTTAAAGTGCTACTTGACTGCTTTTTGTTTTGATACTGTATAGACTAGCACGGCTTCCCCTCCGCTTCTTTTTTTAAGTGACTGCAAAAGTTTTAAATTCTCCTCAGAAAAAATTTAACATACTTATGATCCAAAAGGAAAAGTTCATTCATGAGTGTCATAATCTAAAATCATATTTACACTAGAAAATTATGTTGATTTAATTTACTTTGGCACAGAGCCATAGCAGTTATTACATAATTTTTGCATAGGCGCACATGGCTCCTTGCACTGGTGCTGCACAGTCCTACCAAGTCTGCTTGTATCAGCTGTAATGCCATCGTGGCATGGCATTAGATTATGACACTATCAATAACTATCTCTGCCTGATGAGGAGATGGGAGTCAGCTGGGACCTGCCACTTCTCAGTGCCCTAAGGCCTGGACTACCAGATCATCTGAGGTGGGGCTTGCTCAGTGGCCGTGTCTACACTTACAAAAAACTTCAAAATGGCCATACTAATGGCCAAATGGAAGACTACTAATGAGGCGCTGAAATGAATACTCAGAGCCTCATTAGTATTCTTCCATTTGGCCATTAGCATGGCCATTTCTAAGTTTTTTATAAGTGTAGACATAGCCACTGTCTCCAATTGAAGTAATTCCACTTTAATTAAATAACAATGGGATCAAAGAAATAAGAATGGTTCTATTGTTCAATGGTTAAGAGGTGGCAGATCCTAATCAGTAGAGGGGGACTTAAACTTGCTGGAAGCCAGTGCCACAGGAAGAACCTTAACAGCTTGGTTGAAAGTTGTAAAGGAGGTTCACCTACCTCTGTTTTGTCTAGATCTAGGTGATCTCTGAGCCTGCACCTACTGATTGGGTCTTGCATGCGAATTAGGCAAAGGAGCATAAATCTGCCCGCTTTCTTGGATCTACAGCAGTTGTAGGCACCTCCCTGCAGCCTGGACATAGGCCCCCAGCTCTGTGAGAGGAATGGGTTTTAGGGACACCCTTCTTGTACCATTTCCCATTGGCTAACATATAAGACTCCCTGACTAATGTACCAGCTTCATGCATTGCATTCAGCTCAGGACCTGAGGGTGGTAGTGTTGTTCCCATGATTTTCTAGGCTCCTGAAAGCTAGGTATTGTGACACCTAAATCACTTTATGGATTTGGGCCTAACTACTAACAAGAGGAGAAGGAGGTGGGAATCGAATAGACCAGTTCAGATCTACTATACGTATGTTAAACAAGCCTTGGGAAAATGGTTCTATCAGCCATAATCGGGTCTTATTTAAAATAGCCATTTAAATGAATAAGAACGGTTTTTACAAATTGTACATCTGATTCTCCTCTCACACTAGTGTAAATCAAAAGTAATGTCACCGAAGTCAGATGAGTTACACAGCTAGATGTAAAAATGGTGTGAGAAGAAAAACAACTCCTTTATTACAACTATTTTTTCTACAAAAACTCCACCTTCATTATGACAGCAGGCCTATTCACTGTGCAAAAGTCATAGATCTCCTGGCAGTTCCTTGACACCCTCACCTATTTTTCAGAGGTTTATACCACATACTTTTGACTGGCTCCTCTTGAGAAAAAAATCCCACTGAAGTAAAACTTCCAAGTGATTATTAGTAACAACAATAGGTAAAAGCAAAAGCTGGCAAGATTGGATTTTATTATTATTACTTTTCATTTATTAAAGTGCTCTGGCTACAGATTAATTTTCTTTGCTCAGTCTTTATTACTGTTTCACTTGGCCTGGAATGAAAACTGCAACCACTTTAACAATGGATTTAAGAGTCATCTAATTTCACTGCAGCAATTATAAACTGCTCATCTGAAAGTGCAATTTTGTAACTTCCTATCAGCTATCCCTTGTATAATCAGCCACAAATATCTGTAAGACTCCAGCAGCAAAAGCGCAGGAAAGAATTAATCCCCCTTTCCTGTAGAAATACATCATTGTAAAAAAAGAGAAAAAAGATTATTTCCTAGAACAAGAAAAGACCTTGCTCATGCCTGTAATTTGTGGTTAATATTAATCTGACTTTACATTTTTAACATCACCCAGCCCTTCTCAGGAACAAATGTTAGGCTCCTTTTGAATTCATCTGTATACATTATTAATTATAGACTTGCTGCTGCATCTGATATGAGGATCCAAATCTCCAGCGTCATTCGTAATATTAAGTGGATTTGTAATCCAAAGATGCAAGTACACTCTTTGCATTAAGAGAGCTGTCAAATGTCACTTTATTTTTATTTTCCACTAGTTTTCAGTAAACATAAAAAAACTGTAAACACACAAACTTTAAAAATATTTTTCTATATGTAATTTTTTTGTGTTTTTCACAAAAATGGTTTTTTTTAAGCTTTAAGTAAGGACAATCCTTTTTTGAACAATATTGGCCTTTCTATTTCTGTACAAAAGAACAACACTAACCATCCTTCCTTTGGTTGTTATATTGATGTTTTGTTTTGGGTTTGTACTTAGTTTTTAATTTTTATACTTAATTATAGGGTTTCTAACCCTCCTCCTATCAGAAGGACAGTGGTTGTTCATTCAGATTATTTTCCCTTGTATTTTTGTTCTTTGTAAAATAAAAGACATCTAAAAAACCTAACACTTTTAAATCAACTTTTGAGCATTATGTGCAACGATTTTTCAGTATGAAATCTTCCCTCCTCCCCGTCAACCAGCATGTATGTGTTCCATTAATATACTACAAGCCCAGAAGTGTTCCATGGTTAAGTTAGTTTGGGAAACACTACTCTAGAAACACGTAGAATCCCTAGGTGCCTCGCTTTCTGCTGTTGAAGTCCTCTAAGCACTTGTGCTTTGTTACCTGAGCATGGCTTGGAACTGACCCCACCCACATGTTCTGCATCCATGTCACTCCTACCTCTTAACAGGAGCCTCAAATCTATTTATTGACCTCCATCTCTTGCACATGGAGCCCAGTCTATTAAGTTATCTCCAGGCAAGAAGGACCAATGCACATTTAAGTAACCACCTTTGTGATCTGCTAATCACATGATGCATTTTCACATATATTTGCATTTTATTTTTAAAGGATATGGCTAATTTAGGGCCTTGCAATAAACTGAAGATTGACCTTTCTGTTCAATTATAATTTTGAGAGGAGAAAACTAGAACACATATTAGCTGTGTCTACACGTGCACGCTACTTCGAAGTAGCGGCACTAACTTCGAAATAGCGCCCGTCGCGGCTACACGCGTCGGGTGCTATTTCGAAGTTAACTTCGACGTTAAGCGGTGAGACGTCGAAGTCCCTAACCTCATGAGGGGATCGGAATAGCGCCCTACTTCGACGTTCAACGTCTAAGTAGGGACCGTGTAGACGATCCGCGTCCCGCAACGTCGAAATTGCCGGGTCCTCCATGGCGGCCATCAGCTGGGGGGTTGAGAGACGCTCTCTCCAGCCCCTCAGCTCACTGGTGGCCGCGTGGAGTGGCCCCTTAAAGGTCCCCTCCCCCTCCCTTCCTCTGCAGGAAGCTGAGGGAACGTGCAGGCTGCAGCCTGCACACGCGGCCAGCCTGCACCACCCTCAGCCCCACAGACCTGCGATGGCTGCCCGGCAGCCCCCCCAGCGCCCCCAGGGGACCCCCCCAAGGGGAGCCAGGGCAGCCAGCCCAGCCAGGCGGGCAGCCAGGCTGGCAAGCGGCAGCGGGGCCCCTCCTGGACGGAGGCCGAGCTGCGGGACCTGCTGGGGCTCTGGAGCGAGGAGGAGGTGCTCCAGGTAATGGGGAGCAAGAGGCGGAACGCGGATGCGTTCGCTCAGCTGGCCGACGGCCTGGCTGCCCGGGGTCACCCTGCCCGCACTCCTGACCACGTCAGGAGTAAGGTCAAGGAGCTGCGGCAGGGTTACTCCCAGGCCCAGGATGCGGCCAGCCGATCTGGGGCCGCCCCCGTCACTTGCCCCTTTTACAGGGAGCTCAGGGACATCCTGGGCTCCCGGCACACCTCCTCCCCTCCGGCCACCCTTGACACCTCAGCTGACGAGCCCCAGCAGGCCCTGCAGACGGAGTCCACCCCGGAGGCAAGCCCCGCACCCCGGGAGCCCCCCCCGGGACATCGCGGCAGAAGGAGGAGGAGGAGGAGGAGGGGGGCTTCTCCTCCGCAGAATCCAGCCTGCAGATCCTCCTCCTGCCATCCCGGAGCAGCAGCAGGGCCTCCGCCCCCCGGGGATCTCCGGACCGTGGGAGCGGACCAACAGGTAGGTACCCCCCTCTGGTGGACACCCCTGGGCTTGAGGGGCGGGGGTAAGAGATATGTGTCCAGGGCCCCCCACATGCTCACATGGCCATGGCCCCAAGGACATCAGGGCCATGGCCCTCACAGCACTGCATCCATCAGCCCCTGCCCCCCCACGCCCCGCATGACAGTGCCATGCCCCATCCCCGGGGCAGGGGGGAGCGGAACCTCGAGGGGCCCCCGGGAGGAGGGGGTGGGACACCCCGCAGCAGCAGCATGTGATGGAGTGGGGGGAGTGCAAAAGGGAGACTCAGGCTACATATGAGCCACAAGAGCCGAATAGCTCCCAGGGGCAAAGGAGGATCCTGGGGCTACAGCTGGCAGGTGACACCTCTGCCCTGAACAAACAGGAGGGAGGAGCCGAGCTAGCTTGGAATTGGGGGGCGAGGGCAGGGGCCACAGGTAGAGGCTAGGGAAAGGGAGAGCTGGAAGGCAGCCAGCCTGAGGAGGGGGAAAGCTGCATCCCCGAGGGGCACCCCTTGGGGTCTTCTCCCCACGACGGGTTGGAAGGACTGTCTCTTCCGACAGCTGGTGCTGTCACTCCTGGCAGAAACTGGGCATCTGTGGCCTAAGAAACCTCTCCTGGTCTCAGACCCTGCGGGGTGAAGTGAGAGTCGCTCCCACCAGGGGACGGGGTGCAGGGCAGGGGGACCCCTGAACCCCATCCATCACAGCAGCATCTCCCGGGGACGGGGATGGGGAACCTGCAGCACAGGGCTGGGGGGACAAAGGCCACAGCTCAGGGCCCACACTAACGCCTGTCTCCATTCTTCTTCCCCCCTCCTCTCCTGTGTCCCGCACCTGCCCCATCACAAGGACCGGAAGAGAGCGCCGGCGAGGCGTCAGTCGTCCTGGAGAGCCCTCCGGGACCATCGCTCCAGGGCAGCCCCTCGGCCGAGGACCGACCAGCCCCACGGCGGGCTAGATGGCGGACCCCGCGCCTCCAACCGCCGACGGCGACGGACCCCCAGCTGCTGGCCATCCACTGTCGGCAGCTGGAGGTCGCGGAGCAGCACCTCCAGCTGCAGGAGCGGGCGCTGGCCTGGCGCCAGGAGGCATGGGGGGCCTACATGGACACATTTAATCGCCTGGTGGACTACCTGGCCCCCCATGCCGCGCCGGCCGCAACCTCACCCGCCCTGCCTGCTCCTGCAGCCCCACCACCAGCTGCTCCGCCCGTCGCCGTCCCGTCCGCCATCGCCCCGCCACCCACCGGCGAGGGCCAGAGCGCCGAGGGACCCCTGGAGCCACCTGACACTCGCCGGCCACCATACCTTCCGGTCCAGCCCGCTCCCACCCAGCCACGGACCAGGCTGAGAGCGCGGCGGGGCTCCCGGCCGGCCACGCCCAGTGCCGGGCTATAGGGGCTAGGGGCCCAGGACGTGCCCCCCCCCCCCCTTGTATATAGTTGGACCCTGTTTTTTTCGGCCCCCCATTTGCCCCGTCCCCCCATGTAAATAGTTCTCCCCTTTATCCTCCCTGGTTTTCTTTTTATTATGGCAGACAGTTGTTTCTTTGTATTGTTTTATTTTTGTACATATTGCTTTTGTTGAACGTTTGTACCAAGTTTTCTGTTTGTGGTTCACATATTTATTTACGTAAAAAAAAAAAAGTTTCGGAAAGAAAAACAAAAGTTTACGTTCAGCCACAAGTGCGTGCTGTCATTTGTCCGGGACAAGTTGGGGGGGGGCGGTGGGGTGCTCCATGATGTGGGCGTTGGGGCAGGAGTGTGGGGGAGGAAGGGGCAGGCAGTAGGGGGCCTGGGCAGAGCTCACCCCGCGGCCTGTTCATCGAAGTGGGCCCGCAGGGCCTCCCGGACCCGGGTCCCCTCGGGGTCCACCTGCCGACTGGGGGCAGCAGGTGGCTGGACGTGTGCCCTGGCAGCCTCCGCAGCCCAGCCCTGGAAAAAGGTCTCCCCCTTGCTCTCGACCAAATTGTGCAGGGCGCAGCAGGCACCCACAATCTGGGGGATGTTGTTGGGACCCGCATCCAGGCGGGTCAGGAGACATCTCCAGCGTCCCTTCAGGCGGCCAAATGAGCGCTCCACCACCTGGCATGCGTGGTTCAGGCGCTCGTTGAAGCGCTCCTGGCTAGCGGAGAGATGGCCCGTGTAGGGGTGCATGAGCCACGGCCGGAGGGGGTAGGCCGCATCTGCGATGACGCAGAAGGGCATGGTGGTGTCCCCCAGAGGGATCTCCCGCTGGGGGATGTAGGTCCCCGCCTCCAGCCGGCGGCACAGGCCCGAGTTCCGGAAAACCCGGGCGTCGTGGGTGCTGCCAGGCCAGCCCACGTAAATGTCCTGGAAACGTCCCCGGCTGTCCAAGGCCTGGAGGACGACAGAATGGTAGCCCTTTCGATTGAGGTATCGTCCTCCACTGTGATGCGGGACACGGATGGGGATGTGAGTCCCATCCAGAGCCCCGAAGCAGTTGGGGAAGCCCAGGGTGGCAAAGGCCGCGATGGTGGCATCTGGGTCCCCCAGCCTCACGAGCCTGTGCAGGAGCATGGCGTTGATGGCATGCACAACCTGCAGAGAAAGCATATGGGACAGCCCCAATGAGGGGTGAGCAGGGTGTGCGTGGCCCTGCCCTGCTCTGGCCCCCCTGGCCTGCCCTGCCCTGGCCTCCCCTCCCCTGCCCTGCCCTGCTCTGGCCCCCCTGCCCTGGCCCCCCTGCCCTGCCCTGCCCTGGCCTCCCCTCCCCTGCCCTGCCCTCCCCTCATGGGTTCGCTTACCTCCATGAAGACAGCCCCGACGGTGGCCTTGCCAACACCAAACTGCTGGCCCACGGATCAGTAGCTGTCTGGAGTGGCCAGCTTCCAGACAGCGATGCCGACCCGTTTCTGCACTGTGAGGGCACGCCGCATGGCAGTGTCCTGGTGCCTGAGTGCAGGGGTGAGCCACTGGCACAGCTCCAGGAATGTCTGCCGGCTCATCCTGAAGTTCCTGAGCCAGTGGTCGTCGTCCCACTCCCCAAGCACCAGCCGCTCCCACCAGTCGGTGCTGGTGGGGTAGCTCCACAGCCGCCGGTGTGTGAGGCGGCGGGGGGCAGGGTGCTGCAGGGGTAGGGGTTGAGCCCTGCTGCCCTGGGGACATCTCCTCCCCTGGGGCAAGGAGGTGCTCAGCTGCCTCCCACATGGCATGGGTCAGGGCAAGCCCTGCTCCTGCCGGGAGGGCTGGGTGGACTTCTAGCTGCTGCTACTGCTGCTGGGGGTCCATGACTGCGGCGCCCGGGGTCTGTGTGCCTATGGCTCCTCAGACTGCGTGCTGTGCAGGCTGAGTGTGTCTGGGAGGGGCCCTTTAAGGGAGCAGCTAGCTGTTGCCCCGGAAGCGCTAGTCCGCCCTGTGACCCTGTCTGCAGCTGTGCCTGGCATCCCTATTTCGATGTGTGCTACTTGGGCGTGTAGACGTTCCCTCGCTGCGCCTATTTCGATGTTGGGCTGCGCAACGTCAAAGTTGAACATCGACGTTGCCGGCCCTGGAGGACGTGTAGACGCTATTCATCGAAATAGCCTATTTCGATGTCGCCACATCGAAATAGGCTACTTCGATGTAGGCTTCACGTGTAGACGTAGCCATTGGCTGTGTCTACACTTGCATTCCTCTTTTGAAAGAGGCGTGCAAATGAGAGAAATCAAAAATGCAAATGAGCTGCAGATTTACCTATCTGGCACATCATTTGCATATTCTTTCAAAAGAAGAAAACCTGTGTAGATGCAGCTCTTTCGAAAGTAAACCCTATCTTTGAAAGAGCCCTTCCGCCTATGTGTTTGAATTTCTAGTCCTAGAAGTCTTCTCCATTTCACTTGCAGCAGTTACTGTGACACTGCGAATATTCCAACAATCCACAATTTGGAATTTTCCTGAGAGTTCTATATTCTCTGCCTTTTGTAAAAGGTGACCTGTAAAACAGATTCTTGGCAACCTGATAGACAAATGGCTTCCATTATTTCATAGGTATCTGGTGGAATTTCTTTTTCCCCTAAATAAGGTGTGGGAAGTAGCAGAGGGGAAAAGGCCTTTATTACAGATTTCACCTTTTTCCAAAGGCAAGCTGTGGGAGGTGGAAAAAGAGATGCAATTTCCCAAACCCCTTCCTCCCCCTGAAAAAAAAAAGAAATGTTCCCTGTCAAAGGCCTGTGAAGAAAGCCCCCACAACATTTACAGGGTTAATTTTATAGTCCTTCCCACCAATTCCTTGTTACAAGATTTTGGCAAAAACTGGAGAAAGGTACAAATCAAGGGTGTTGTTTGATAAATGAACTGTGGCTCTTACCTGAGGGTGTTGGGCTCTTACTGCTGATATCTACTGCACCAAAGAAATCTCTACTTCTATTTATGCCTCCTCTATGGACCTCTTTTAAGAGCAGATGAGGTGCATGCAGGATTTGCCTCGCATGATGTCTGTCATGGTGAGGGCAGCTAGTGTACTCCTAGTGCAAAAGAAACTCATCCTGAAGCCTCTGAAAGAATACAAATGTGACCCCCTCTAAAACTAGCTTATCTTACCTGACAACAAAACTAAAGAAAAAAGTCAACAGAATAATAACCACAGCTCAACACTGTGGAAATATAAATGGAAAAATATTACTCACTAAATCAGGAGTGAGCTGCCATAAGGGCAACCAAGCCAATCTGAGGTGAGAAAAATCACTCAAAGCACGAAGGACATCTTATGTCCTTGGAAATTCTATGATGTGATTGGCTCGTACTTTCCTGCTCGACAAAGAGAAGATACTAAAAATCCTAAAGCCAGCCCAAATAGGAGTTGATCACAGCAATATATTAGCCTGATGAATATTCACACTCCATGCTGTTGGCATAATTATTTAGTTCCCATTCTTTTAAAAGGTAGGTTTGTGATCCACAGTCAAGCAGCAATTTTGGCAGTGTTACGCAGTATGTAGATATATCTGTTATGCTATTATTTAATTATTTATCTGCCATTAAAAGGGATCCTTCTTGTACCTCCTGCTTTCATACCCTCATACATTTTTGAAACATTCAAACATGGGTGCTGATACTAGTGGTGCTGCAGTGCTGCCAGATGCCCAGGTAGACCTAGTCATAAAAACCCAAATTTACAGTTTCTTGCTGAAGCTTTACCTCTCTAAAAATTGTTCCAGCACCACTACCCTCACCTTCGGAATGAAAATTTTCCAGGGTTAAAGTCTGAGACTTTGTCTACACTGCACTCCATAAATTGTGTATCCTATTTTGAGTTTATTTTGAAATGGGCTATTTCAGCATTTCGTGCTGTCTACACAGTGCCAAATGTCAAAATACTGCCCTGTTTTGAGGCATCCCTTACTCCTCCTGCAACAAGGTGTACAGGGATGCCTAAATAGTGTGTCCAGTGTATCAAAAAATATTTCAAAATAACGGGCGCATTTCATAAACGTGGAGTAGCTATTTTGTGATACCTTGGTATCCTGCAGTGTAAACACAGCCTGACTGGCTTAAAATCTTCCAGGCTTTATAGAGAGCAAAAGTCATATAACTGGTTTGAGTCCATCACAAGTTCAAATCTCAGACAGGTCAGTTGAGCCCTTTATTCTTCCTCGGGAAAGAAACTGAACTCCACAGAATGTTGAGGAAACTTGTAGCGAGCCGCTGTGGCCTTCCGCAGACTCAGAGGTGGAGGAGGCTGCTCAGAGGCCCTGGTGGGCAGGCCCTGAGCAGGAACACCAGTGCCCTGCCCCTCAGAGGGTGGGACCTAAAGCCAGAAGGGCCAGGGGTGGAGCTCAGGGCCCATTAATTGCTGGGCCGCCGTGCTGGGAGGGATCTCCTGCTCAGGCGCCTGGGCGCCCGGGGCGGAGAGCCCGCCACCGCCCGGCCTGTCAGCGAGAGCTACACCCCCCAGCTGCCCAGACCAGCCTGGGCAGCTACAGATACGGATGCCCCAGGGGACCTACCCGGACTTCTCGGATCTACCAGGGCCCTCACGCCAGTGGAGGACCCCCTCCCCGGAGGGCCCGCCAGGCCCAAACAGACGGCGTGGGGCTAACCACCCGGAGGCCCCAGAAGCAGCTGACCCCGGAGTTCCGCCAGACCCCTGCAGTGCAGAGGCCCCCAATTGCCTTGGCCCACTGTGCTGCCACCACCAGACTACCCCAACAACGTGGAGATGTCGGACTGGCCGGAGCCCCTGAAGGCAGACGACTTTGAGGGGACCTACCCACTGCGACCTGCCGACCAGGCTGACTGGGACCCTACCCAGATGGAGGTGGAGGTAGGAAGTGGCCAGGGGAACACTTCACCGGAACCCATGGTGGTGTGTTGCAGCCTGGATCCCCACCGCCACAGTCAGGTGTGAGCAATCCACAGGGCCCTGGACCGGGTGGCAGTGGAGTGGGAGGGCCTGCGACCCCCTACCCCCTCCATGGTGGGGTAAGCCCTCGCTTTAGCCAACCCCGTGTAGGGGAGAGCCGACTCCGTGTACCTGCTGCCCCGCCCTGAACTAAGGTCTGGGTTTCCCCCAAACTCTGTGTGGTTGCTGCCCCACCCTGAACTGAGGGCTGGGCTTCTCCCCAAACTCTGTGTGACTGCTGTCCCACCCTGAACTGAGGGCTGGGCTTTCCGCAAACTCCATGAACCTGCAGACTTACCTGTCGCCCTGCCCTGCTGCAAGGGCTGGGGCCAGCTGAACTACTTGTGGGCTGACTGCTGCCTTGCCCTGAGGGAAGGGCGAGCCTTCAGTGCCGCCCCGCCCGGGCCAGAGGCATCCTCCCCAGCTGGGGCCGACCACCAGCTGGTTCCTTAAAAGGGACTAAGCCTGGGTTCCGCTAGGACCATGGGCAAGCTGTGGTAGCCTGTGCTGCCCGCCGGGGGGGCGGGGGGGGCTCTGTCGTAGCACGGGCCTCTACAAACCTGTAACTCTTTTCACAACAGTTGGGGATAATGCCCATATTGCTCTCTAAATGTCCTCCTCTATTGTTGGGTCTCCCTGGTGGGCGCCTCAATGGTGTGTGTTTACAACACATTGGTCCTGACTGAACTGTCATTTAACTCAGGGAAGCACAACTGGGCCTATAGTTTGTGAACTGTTTCCAAGAGCCTTTGGGGTTCAAGATGCTGGATAAAAGTACAGTGTTTCTGAGCAATGGAACAGAAGACAGACTGTATCCTTTGCCACAGCTCTGAAAAGTGGGTTCTACAAAAGCTGAACACCTGGGAGGCCTCTGACCTTGCTACCTTACTGCTCCTGCGTAATAAGTTAACGCAGCCCTTTGAACTGTGTAGCTTAGTTCTCCTATCATATGTAGCCAGACAGTCTAATTAGCAACCATGAGTGAAGAACATTTCCACAAATGCAAATGACTCCATGGCTACGTCTCCACGTGCACGCTACATCGAAATAGTCTATTTCGATGAATAATGTCTACATGTCCTCCAGGGCTGGCAACGTCGACGTTCATCTTCGAAGTTGGGCAGCACCACATCGAAATAGGCGCTGAGAGGGAACGTCTACATGCCAAAGTAGCACACATCAAAATAAGGGTGCCAGGAACAGCTGCAGACACGGTCACAGGGCGGATTCAACAGCAAGCCGCTCCCTTAAAGGGCCCCTCCCAGACACAGTTGCACTAAACAACACAAGATCCACAGAGCCGACAACTGGTTGCAGACCCTGTGCATGCAGCATGGATCCCCAGCTGCAGCAGCAGCAGCCAGAAGCCCTGGGCTAAGGGCTGCTGCACACGGTGACCATAGAGACCCGCAGGGGCTGGAGAGAGAGCGTCTCTCAACCCCTCAGCTGATGGCCACCATGGTGGACCCCGCTATTTCGATGTTGCGGGACGCGGATCGGCTACACGTGCCCTGCTTCGACGTTCAACTTCGAAGTAGGGCGCTATTCCCATCCCCTCATGGGGTTAGCAACTTCGACGTCTCGCCGCCTAACGTCGATTTCAACTTCGAAATAGCGCCCAACACGTGTAGCCGTGACGGGCGCTATTTCAAAGTTGGCGCCGCTACTTCGAAGTAGCGTGCACGTGTAGACGCGGCCCATAAGATACAAAGCAGGGAGGAATCAGGCACATAAGGAGAAAATCTGTGTATCTATCCCTTTTTATTCATTTTTAACAGCTGGGTGTAACGTTTTATTTTACTGTAGCTTGAGTCCTGCTTCCGACATAAATAATGTATTGCTTAGAATGTGATGACCCCCTCCACTTTATCTGGAGTGTCATTACTACTAACAGTATCCCTAAGTTACACCAGCAAAGATACAATGTTCAAGGCCTATTGTATCAATCCTCTGGCTTCACAAAATAAGCTGATCATAAGCAGGGATCAGAGGGAAATGTTCCCAATGATAGAGTATTACCCAATTAACTGTCTTTGTTGAAAGTCATTGGTTCTAAATTTTGCATGACGTAAGAGACATATCAAAATAAACACTGTTGAATATGTTTCAGTATAATTACTATGTTGCTATTTTTCCACAGAAATGTAGATTGCCATAATCATTAGCTCTCAAAATATTTACTCGGACTTATGATTTCAAAACCTAGCTACAGCCAAATAATTCAGAAACAATAATAGGTTTTAAAAGAGTCTTATATCAACAACCAGTAGCTCAAGCATTTTTCGCACACAAAAAAAAAGTGTGCGCTTATATCTGAGAATACTGTCGAAGCCTACCCACTTGTAATTTAGACTCTACGGCAGCAGTTGTGTATAGAGAAGTTTGCCTGAGATTAAAGTCTCCTCTGAAAACTGTGGGGAGGATTACAGACTTTCAAAGATATCTGCGTATGCCAGAAAGAACTTGCAAAGCAGGGGCACTGATTCTCCTCTGCATCCAAGCTCTTACAGAAGTATTACATGAAGGTACATTATTTTTCATGTTTATTTCATATTTCCTACATTCTACGATTTATGTCCTGTAAACAGTGTTAAGAAATACTACCTTTCATTTCTCTTGACATCCTTTCACTTCAATTTTCAGTTGATTGTTACCTAAGAAAAAACAAGAACATGATAGACAGGGCCATCCTGATCCCATTATCTGGATAGAAAGGGAAAAAAAAGAGAGAAAAAAAAAACCCGAAAAGCAGATTCCAGAGCTTTGTGAAATTATTGTCCCATTTCAGGGAAAGCCAGTGAAATTGCACCACTGAGGTATCTTTTGGTAAGTGTGTGCATGCGTGTGCGCGTGCATGCGCACATGCCTCTTTTAGGTCCCGGCTGTTATGGAGCAGTTATCTGAGTAAGTGCTGTATGGACAAAGGATTATGGCAAATGGATAAGCAATATATAGAAATGTCAACCCTGCAGGTGTCCGTTCACATCAGGAGGCAGCGGAAATGCTGCTTCCCAACCACAACAGACTGGCAGGGAGCCCATGTCCCCTCCCTGCTGTGGCAAGGCAGGAAGGAGAAGAGAGGGAGGGAGGCAGGGAGCCTGGGAGGGAGGGAGTGGGCCTGTTGGAGCTGGAACATTGTTGAAATGCTATATCCTGGCTCCAGTGGGCTGGCGGGGGGCGGGGGGCAGTCTGCTCTCTGAAGCTGCCTTCTCCCCAACCCACCGCCCCCATAAGTAATCAAGTAACCACTGAAATTTTCAGCACTTATTCAGTTACTCGACATCCTGTTGGATCCCTGTTGAGCTTGTTGTATGCACTACTGTGTTGCAAACTTCTCTAGTAAAACCACCGCCATAGTAAAGGTAAGTAAATGTGATGTTTATGAGCAATCGAGCCAGCTCGAAAAAGTGGGTATGACGTGAAAAAAGTGGGTGTCTCAATGAAGTGTGTCCTGTTACGGAAAAGGTTGGGAACCACTACTACAGAACACACTTCTCCTGTAAATAAAGACACAGGGAAAATGTGTGTTGAATTCCTCCTTGAGTTTCCAACCCACTCTCCCATTCGGAAGGCTAGAAGGCTTGAAAGAACCAGAACATAGCTGCTTACTACACAGGACCCCGGGATCCATGGGAGCTCCCAGGCCCAACTCCAAAGCTTTTGGGACAGACCCTTGTTGTGCGATACCCCATATTCTCCAAGGAAGCGAGAAACTGCACATCAGAATGGTATTAACAGTGCTGCAGAAATGGGCTAAGGATAAGTACCTGAACAGAACAGATCTTTTGGCACGCCCTCCTCAGAGTGGCTGCTTCCAAACCCCATCACCCCCTTTAGCCTGAAACACTTCACAAAGCCCACCAGACCCCATTTTTGTAGAAATGCCATTGATGGTCTCCTGGATTTCGTGGCAGGGGTTGCGGGGGAGAGTGATGGGGAGAGGGGAAGCAACCTGCTATCTTGGCTCATATTTCTAGGCCCTTGCCCTGTGAATGGAGTATGTTTGTTCTGTACTACAGATGAGAGAATGTGGTATTTACCTTGTCTCTGGGTATTTCAGGGTATCTTCCGCAACAGGTGCTAAATACTTTTGTGCTAAAAACACTATGTGCTAAATACTGCTCTTCTTTCCCATGCAAGTAGTCCAATGGATTTAAAGCATAATTTGGCTGCACCAGGGCTGAAGAATGAGATGGCCTGATCTTGGGGTGTTTCTGAGTGGTGTTCAGTGTGGCAGCAAAGACTGCTTCCTAAAACTTGGGGCTGATGACAAGTGTTCCCTATAAGCTGTGTGCTTTTGCAGCCACCCAGGAGAGAGTCCAGTGCCACCCAGCTGATTAGCAAAGCGTCCCCAGCTAGATTTGTGGTGCAGATTTGCACGTCTCAGCACACATAAAAAGTTATTCCACACATGGATGGAAAAAACCTACATATGGATGGAAAAGACTAGATGGAACAGTGCTGGTGAGTGAACAGTGTGGCCCTTGGAATGAGTTAGAGCAGCCTGGCTGTCTGTGACTCCAAGGGACCATTCTGGGAACTAGGAATTATTAGGGCATAGAAGTGCCTTGACCACTTATGAGGAACACACCCAGAGGCACTGGAGCAAAGCAACCACTGTAAGGAACTAGAATCTAACCCAGAGGGCCCCCGCACTGAATTCTGGGGCTTTTGCAAGAATGTTAAGCACTATCATTACTTGTATTCTATTTCCTTTGGTGCTGACAATCTTAAATAAAATGATTTGATTTGTACAAGATCATCAGTATTTCAGGGAACAGAAAGCAGCAAATGCTTTTCCTGTGGTGATCCTTACACTTCGGATAAGCTTGGTATGGAAGATTAATTAAAATTTTATAAACAATAATTAGTGATTTTCTGTAAGAAAATTCTGATCCATGGAGGGGAAGGGAGGAGAATTCTATCTTCCCAAACATTCCAACCCAAACATTTGAATTTCTTCAGTGATGGATCTAAAGGACAGATCAAGGAGAGTAAAAGCTATTTTTTTTTCCCTCTTCAGGAAAGAAAATAGGTCAACATGGCTTACTCATACTTCTGGACAGACCAGCTATTGGAGCAGCTTTAAAGTGGAGGAATACGTTGCAAAAAGACATAAATATCCATCAAGGAGGATTCTGCAGCAAAAAGAAATAATTGTCGAAAAGCCATTTCATGTATTTGATAAATAAATTATAATTATATCACTAAACCTAATTTTCAGGATGCAGCCCACATCTGTTTCTTTAATAAAACTTTATTGTTTGAGAAATAATATTTTTCTCACGTTCAACAATATAAATATAAGACGTGAGAAAATGTGAAATTAAATGATATATTACTTGCCCATATCCAAACTACACTGCCCTTTTCTGACAGAAGCAATCCCTTCTTTGTCATGTCACTTTGGCAGGACGCAACAAAAAATAAAATCTTAAAGAAACATTTCCTTATAGCAGCTATAATAATTTTAAAATTCAGGGTGTATTGCAGATACCTGGTTCCAGACAAAGATAAATGCTTTACTTTTATCAGAGAGGTAGCCGTGTTAGTCTGTATTTGTAAAAACAACTAGAAGTCCTGTGGCACCTTATAGGCTAACAGATATTGTGGAGCATAGCTTGCATCTGACGAAGCAAAAAGCTTAAGCTCCAAAATGTCTGTTAGTCTATAAGGTGCCACAGGACTTCTTGTTGTTTTTGCCTCACTTTTATCTTTCTACTACTGTTCCTATCTGTTCATTTCATAAAAGAAGCAGGAAGCGAAATGTAACATAGCCCTTTTTTTCCCCCTCTTTCTTTTTGAGGCAATAGCTTTCAAATGCTGTGACTGTCAAAATTATATCAATGGCACTTTATATTTTAGGGCAGTGATTCTCTAACATTTTTGTCGTGGACTGCTTGAAAATTGCCGAGGTTCTCAATGGACCACATAATGACCTTTTCTAAATTTGTTTTTGCTGTTAGATAATTATAGTAAAAGCCATGTTATGTGGCACTCAGATAACCACCACATTCTGTTCAGCAGCACTTGGGACAGCTGCCGTAGGGCTTGCTGCACTGCTAGGCTGGCTGCTGTAGGGTGGCCCCTGCAGGCCAGGACCAGCTGCCATGGGGCCTGCTTCATAGCTGAGTCTGGCTGCCAAGGGGCCACCCCAAGGCAACAAAGACCTGCTGTGCCCATGGGGATGGGGCCACTGGCCCCACTCAACTAACTGAAAAACTGTATTATCCAGCAATCTCTGGTACTCAGGGATGCTGAATAATCAAGCTTCTACTGTACTGTAATGCCCTGTGGATAAATGTGCCATATAAAGACAACTGGTGTGGAGAAGTGATATCCATTCACTTTTAGCAGTAATTTGCGGAGAGCTGTCTCTACTCCACAGCAGCAGCTACAGAGCTAGGGTAGGAGGGGGTCTCGCTCTCTCCTCCCACCACGGCAGCCCCCGAGCTGGGGCTGGGAAGGAGGGTGGTCTCTCAATGATAGCTGCAGCCCTGGAGCTGGGGAGAGTCACCTCTTTTGCTGTCTGCTGCAGCCCTGCACATTCCCCCCACCCTCTCTTCCCCCCATGGCCACTACATCACCCTATACATGTGTATTCTTCAGGGTCCAGACATGTTGTTAGTGCAGTCACATCTGCATAGCTCCACTAACTAGGTGGGCCACCCTTTGTTTTCTTGCATGCAGCCACCCAGGCATGCACCTTGGAGGGAACTATCCTCAGACAACTTGAATGGAGTTCACAGACCACCAGTGGTCTGCAGACCAGAGTTTGAGAACCCCTGGTTTTACGGCTCTCTGTTAGTTGGGGGAGCGGACAGCCATGCCAGGCCCCTGGGCAAGATGCAGTGGGTGGCTCCATGCTCCCAGAAGGGGCAAAGCTGAGGATGGAAGGGATGGGGCTAAGGGCAGCCAGCCTCCAGCACCTTCCATACAATGCCCCCTGCTTCCCACCACCAGCTCTGCTAGGTCCCTCCCATCCCAAGCAGCTCTAAGAGCTATGCAAAGCACCATGGTGGTGCTCTGGCAGTGATTTGAAGGACTCCGTGCACTGCCAGTGCCATGGCAGCAGCCAGAGCCCTGGACCACTTACATCACCAGGCCCACAGCAATTGCCCCCTTTGCTTCCCCTCCCTGCCATCAACACACCTGCTTGTAATTATTTGCCATCAGACAGAAAGATTATATTAGAAGAGCAGCAAAAAGTCTCAAACACCTGATTTCTGAATAATTATTTGATTTTTCCAAGCGCATTCATGCACAGAAAACCCATGTGAAAAAATGTCCCAAACAATTTCTAAAATGCAACTGAAGAGGACTTAGGGGGTCCAGGGATTGGTAACAGGCCATAAACCCTTTTGTATGTAGATCACTTGTTCAAATCCTGCCCAAGTGGGTAGTGCTTGAAAGCAGTCATTCATACTTTCTTCAGTGGCCTAAAGTATGTTTAAATGTGTGAGCATTCTCACTGCAGTTCCTAACATGCATGTATTCAAATTCCAACTGACAGTGTCACTCTCAGCACAGAAACTAAGTATTCAGAGGGTATTGAAATTAATTACTTGAGGCAGATGATGGCAAGTTTGACGGTTTTCATGGCTGGAGAGCATTTCTGTATGAACTGAGGAGTTCTGCCACAACATCAGGGACTCATACACCTGCACATCCACTAATGCAATACATACCATCAAGTGCCAACTATGTCCCTATGCCATGTATATTTCTTTTTCTTTTCTTTTTCTTTTTTGCACGAACTGGACAGACTGACTCTGTGCCAAAGGATAAATGGACATAAACCTGACATCAAGAATGGTTACACACATGCACCTCTAAGTGATCGTTTTAACTTCCCTGGACATTCAAAAATGGATGCAAAAGTTCCTCTTCTTTCATAAAAGAATGTTGCCATAAGATTGCAGAGGGAGACATCTGAATTGGAATTCATTTACAAATTTAACACCTTTAACCTTCGCCCAAATACAGATCTTAACTGACTTACGCATTACAAGGGCAATTTCCCCACCTTTGCTATTCACAGGAATGAGACACATCCATCTTAATTTGCTTCATTAACTGGTCTTTCTAGTGACAAGTAACTTCCTTTCCTCTCTCCCCTGCTCCTTGTTATATAAACCCTGGATTCTGTATTTCCACTCCAACTCCATCTGATGAAACGAGTTTTACCCACAAAAGCTCACGACCTAATAAATTTGTTATTCTCTAAGGTGCCACATGACTGCTTGTTATTTGTGAAGTTACAGACTAACACAGCTACACCTCTGAGACTGTTTGCTTTAAGTAATGAATTAATTCTCCACAAAGAAGGCAAGTGGCTTATATATCCTTGTGACGTGAGTGGTACAGAAATTTAGGGTAGGTCTACACAGCAAAGTTATTTCGGAATAACAACCATTATAGGGTTCTAGGCAGTGTCTACACTAGCCCCAAACTTCGAAAGGGCCATGTAAATGGCCCTTTCGAAGTTTAGTAATGAAGCGCTGAAATACATATTCAGCGCCTCATTAACATGCGGGTGGCCGCGGCACTTCGAAATTGACACAGCTCGCTGCCACGTGGCTCATCCCAACAGGGCTCCTTTTCGAAAGACCCCAGCTACTTCGAAGTCCCCTTATTCCCATCTGCTCACAGGATGGCCATTTACATGGCCATTTCGAAGTTTGGGGTTAGTGTAGACATAGCCCTAGGGTCTACACAATGGAACCGCCATGTTGAAATAATTTCAAAATAGCAGTTGGCTTATTTCAAAAGGATAAATGTCATTCTACCAGGAATAGCGCCTATTTGGAAACTGTTATTTTAAAATAGGTGCTGTTAAGACAGGGAATAAAAAAGCCAGAGTGCATCCAATGGCTCTATTTCAAAATAGGCTCTATGTGCGTACATGTTGAGTGCTATTTGGAAATGCATTTTTGTGTGTAGCAGCATTATTTCAAAATTAGCTATTCTGGAATAGCTTTATTTTGGAACAAGTCTTCAGTGTAGACATACCCTTAAATAAGTAAGGTAGGCATCTGTGTCATAGACCATTTATACAAAAGGCCTCTTGTTTGCAAAAGTCTCTTGGGCTGCTTAGCATTCAATATGCCAGCTTAGTGGGAAAGGTAGGTCAGTGGTTTGAGCAGCAGCCTGCTAAACCCAGGGTTATGAGCTCAATCTTTGAGGAGGTCTAGGGCAAGTAGATTTACAAAAAAAATCTGTCTAGGATGGTGCTTAGTCATGGCACGGGACTGGACTCAATGACCTCCTGAGGACCCTTCCAGTTCTATGAGATGTGTATCTCCATATATAAAGCTTTTTTTAATGTTTATTAACTGTTGTATCACACTTATGCATGCAACACAAATATTTAACTGTGCTGAAAAGTTTGTACACTAACTCATCTTAGTTTACCAACATAAAAAGCATAATAAAATTAATCATAAAATCATATCAACATTTAGAAAATATAAATTAATACCATTCCTGCACTGCAGGAGGTTAGTTCTAGCACATGATAAGATTATCCTCATAAATTTCTGTAATATAGGTGATACTGTATTTCATTTATATCACACAATACCATCCAGTCCACTAAATTACTTAGGCATCCTTGTTCTCTAATCACTTTTACAAATAGTACCACCCTACATTTTATTATGTGGTCAAATGTGAGGTTGATACATTATTTTGATTTACCAGGAAACTGCATGTTATAACTGTTGAACTATTTCCAATGGCAAACCGCAGTTACAATAAAATGTGAGTTACAGACACCAGAGTTATAAACTGAACTGTCAACCACACAAGTCATTTGGAACCAGACGTATCCAATCAGGCAGCTGCAGAGACAAAACAAAACAAACAACGTACAGTACTGTGTTAAAAGCAAACTACTTTTGGGGGGAAGTTAAAAAAAAGAATTGACAAGGTAAGGAGATTTTCTCTTCTTGTTTCATTTAAATTAATATGGTTAAAAGTAGAATTTTTATCCTCCATAGTAAAGTTTCAAAAAGTTTCAATGTTCACTGTAAACTTTTGAAAGTACAATCATAATGTCCTATTCAGATTTATGAACATTTCAGAGTTACAAACAACATCCGTACCTAATGTGTTCATAACTCCAAGGTTCAGCCGAATAGCCATTCATTTGAATTAAAACTTCCTGGTCAACCAAAACTTCAACTCATTCTAAATGAAACTTTTTCAGCCTACAAGTTTCTGGAAGTTCTTTTATCTATAACACTTGTTCAAAAGCTCTTTTGCAACTTCTTAATTCAAGTATTCTCTTATACCAATTGGGGCCTAAGTGGCCTAACCCAATTGTGAATTCAGCTGTGGGAGACTGGATACAAGTTGATGAAATATTCCAAGTACCTATAACAAATACTGGAAAAAGGTAAAAAGGGGAGACAACAGACTGGGTTAGTTTAAACAAGACAATGCTATAACTTAAGATCTGTTTTGAGATCACATCCAGTAAACAAGAGGAGTACGAAACCAGAAATCAGTGGATTAAGATATTTATGTCAGAAATTAGGCCTGATTGTGAACAAAATAATGAAAGATTGGGCTAATCTACTGATAATCTCTTTTGGGGATCCTTAATAAAGAAAAGGGGAGGGATTTTACAGATGGATTGAAGGATCCCTTACCAGAGAGGGAAAGGCTAGCAGACCTCCCCTTTACTCTATGGATTCTGTCTTTCATTGGTGAGCCTCGAGGCCTTTCTTGTCACTGTGACACATAGATTAGGGAGCACCAGTGGAGATGCCTTACCATCACTACTTGGGTATCAGCAAAGACCCAACTCAATACAAGTGATATCCTGCTCTGTCTTTCCTTCCCTGCTGTGTTCCTTGATGCCCTTTCCCTCTCTTCTTCTTCCCCTGATCCCTAGACTGCTTTGCATTGCAGCAGCCTCCAGCCTGGCCAGATGAGATACACATCTCACAGAGCTGGAAGGGATCTTGGGAGGTCATCAAGTCCAGTCCCCTGCCCTCTTTGCAGGACCAAGCACCATCCCTTTTTTTTTTTAAAATCTGTTTGCCCTAGATTCCTAAATGACCCTCTCAAGGATTGAGTTCACAACCCTGGGTTTAGGTGGCTAATGCACAAACCAGATGATCTATCCAGCTATGCCCAGCTTGCAGAAGACCAACAAATGAGAGGGACATGACCAGTCCAGACAAAGGACACATCAAAGAGAGAAAGTTAGCCAGGGTTGGGCTTACGAGCTTTCTAATGGCACAAAACCAAACACCCTAGCTCCACCCCTTTCCTTAGGCCACACTTACTACTGTCCCCCTCTCTGAGTAGCTTATTCTTCCCCACTCTTGCTCATTTCCACTGAGCTGGGGCAGAAGGTTGAGGAGCAGAACAGGAAAGGGCTCTAACTGGGTTGGTAAACTCTGGGGTGGCACCAGAAATGAGAAATTAAAGGTGTGGGAATGGGCTCCAGGCTGCAGCAGAAGACTGAGGTGTGGGTGGTGATAATGACTCTGGCTGAGGATGTGGGTTCTGGCGTGGGACCAGGGATGAGGGCTTCATGGTGAAGATGGGGCTCCAGGCTCAGGGATAGAGCTGAGAGATTTGGAGTGTGGGACAGGGGATGCAGGCTGAGGCAGAAAGGGATCAGGGTTCCAGTTAGGGCTGCAGGCTCTGGTGTGGAGTAAGTGTTCAGGCATCAGGGTGCCGGATGGCACTCTGACCTGGGGCAGGCAGTTGGGGTGCAGGAGGAGTGAAGGCTCCAGCTGGTGTGTAGGCTCAATGGTGGGGCCAGGGATGATGGGGTTGGGGTCCAGGAGGGGGCTTGGGACTGGGGGACTCAGAGCTGGGGTAGGGGACTGGGACTTGGAGTTGGGGTATGGGCTTACCTTGCACAGCTGCTGGTCAGTGGTATAGCAGGGCTAAGGCAAGCTCTCTGCCTGTCCTGGGTCCCCGCTGCACCCCAGAAGCAGCCAGGAGGCTCTGTGCACTGTTGTTAGGTTGGGGAAGGGACCAGGAGGCTCCACATACTGTTCCTGTCTTCAGGCACCACCCCTGCATTTTCCATTGGCCAAGGGTTCTGGCCAGTGGAAATCCAGAATAAGTACTTAGGGCAGGGTTAGTGCATGGAGCCTCTCAGCCCCTCTGCCTACAAGCCAGACCTGCTGCTGCTTCCAAGCAGAGTAAGGAGGCAAGGCATGTAGGGACTAGCCTGCCTTAGCCCTGCAGCACTGCCAAATCAACTTTTAATGGCCCAGTTGGTAGCGCTGACCAGAGCCACCAGGACCCTCTTTTACAAGGCGTTCCAGTTTACAACTGAACATGTGGACACCCTGGCCAGGGTACAAGGCAATGCCTGTTGTAGCTGACCTGTCAGCCCAGACCATGTCTGTGGTTGACTAATCATCTGAGAACACCAAGAAAAAGCTGTATTTCCACACCTTTACGAGCTAATCTCTTTTTCGTCCTCGCATCTCATTTTGTCAACAGTGAGGGAAGTCACTATGATTCACAACTTAGAATTCAATGACAAAACTAATCATGTTTTTCCCTCACAAGGACTGCCTGCCTGTAACCCACATCCTCTCCCCAAAATGGAGATTTGGATAGGCTTGGATTAAGTTTGTTCTACATAACCACACCATCTTAATTCCAAAATATCTTGTCTCATATTAACTCTTTTTCTCTTGTGCATCCTGATCAATATGTTTCCAAATACTGGCATGAAATTTATAATGTGTTTGTCATTGCACTAAGAAGGTCATGGCCTCTTTTCTCAAACCCTGAACCATTTAACTCTTCAGCGTCAATAAGGACAGAATGCTGATGAAACTCAGTAACAGATTTAAAAGTAGCAGTCCTACAACAAAAACATTTCAAAAATGAAATACAAAGAGAAATTTCTGAGCTGCAATTCATTTGCAAATTTGACTCCATCGACCAAGGATTAAACAGAGACTGGGAGCAGCTGGCCCATTACAAAAGCAGTTTCTCTGCTCTTGATGTTCACATCTCCACATTAGCATCTGACAATGGGCCACATCCTCCCTGACTGAACTGATTGTTTTCTCCTCTCTTGATGTTCACTACTCCACAAAAAACAGCAGATAATGGGCCATTTCCACCCTGACTGCATAGATCTTGTCAGCTCTGGCTCTCCTCTTTGCTGAGACCCCTCTATTTAAATCTTCCTCTGAACCATCCCCCCACCCTCATGCATCTGATGAAGTGGATCTTTGCCCATGAAAGCTTATGCTTCAAAAGATGTTAGTCTATAAGGTGCTACAAGACTTCTTGTTGTTTTATAAGGACAGAATCACGGTAACCTCTTTGACCTTCTCTGGATTTATTTATTCTATCAAAATTAACATAATTGGTCTTCAGCAAATGATAACTGATCTTATACTTAGAGAGAATACCTAAATATGGCTTACATAAGATTCCAAACTTACCTTCTTCATTTTCACCTCCACATAAAAACTTTCTTGTAATATTAAATTCTGAACTTTGTTTTGACTACCAGGAATGCACATACTATAGACAATCAGGAAAGATGTGCTAACACATAAAGGTACTTGAACATATTTCAAACCACTTGTCTGAACCCAGTTAAAATAATAACAAAATACAAATATCTATGCACCAACACAGAAGCACCCACAAATCTACAGAAACTAGCCCTTTATCTAGCAAGGTGATCCATCAAGAAATTAGCAAACCCAGAAATTCTTGTTCAGTGTTTGTCATGTTTTGTAAGCCAAGTTGAGAGAGTAGCAGAGCAGTCCAGGAGATAAAGAGCCCATATAGATGATCTCTTCTCCTTATCATCATCAACCATGGGCTCACCGCCCACTGGTGTCCAACGTCTCCCTCACTATTTCCTTCTGTCTTTCCCTGTCCAGTGCAGAATGGCTTAGTTTCTGTAGACTAGCTCCTCATAAATCTACAATATAATCTACCCATTGTCTGTGGGTGGGCCTCACCTATTTGAACTGTCCATTACGACGAATACCAGGGTCTTGACTTTTCGTTCATTGTTCATTCTGTACATATGCCCTAATAGCTGTAACTTCAGTTGTATAACTTTCTACAGTAGGTTTTCTTTCAGCTGTATCTTCATATATAATTCCTCACTGGTGACCTTCTGCATCCATCCTATTCTCAGGATCTTTCTCTAACAACTCCTCTTGAACACCAATATCCCTCTCTTTGAATTTTGTATTATTATCAACCATGTCTCACATCCGTACAACATGCTGCTGAATACACACATTTTCAAGATGCCCAGCTTCACTCCTAAGCTAATCACTTTGCTTTTCCAGATCTTATCCATCATCTTCAAACTTGCTCTTGCTTTCACTATTCCAGTCACTATTTCCTTCTTACAATCTAGATCATACATCACATTGCTTGCCAGATACTTGAACTTCTCTATGTTCCCTAGTTCAATCTTCCTTCCTATTTCCTTATCTCCAAACACCATTGTTTTATCGATGGGGTTCATCATCAGTCTAATCCGCTTCCCTTCCTCATTTAATACCTGCACCATTCTCCCTAGCTTCTGCTAGCCGCTTTACGATCAGCGCATTGACACTCACCTGACCAACCCTCCTCCTTTATCCAGGCTTTGGACCGGCAGGGATTCCCAACTTATGGGTCAGGACCCAAACATAGGTCGCCATTAGACTTACTATGGGTCGCCAGTCAGGCTTTTAAGGAGTCATTTGACTCCTCCTCGGCTCCCAGTCCCTACCTTGTGGTGCTGAAATGGAACTCAGTTTAATTGGTTTAACAGCCAGAAGGAGGGATCCTGCCCTGAAACCAATTAAACTGAGTACCATTTAAGGCTGCAAAGGAGGGAACCGCCCCACTGCAGGTGGGGGAAGGGAGTACTAGGGTTGGGGAGAGCTGGGCAAAGAAGGAGACAATCCAACAAAGTAGCAGGAGGGGTCAGCAGCCGCAGCTTGGAACTCCCCTGTGAGGTAGGTTGGGCACCTGCGGGGGAGGGGTGCTAAGCCTGTGGATGGGGTGACACAGAGGACTGAGAACCAGTCAGAGGTCTGCGCCCCAGCCGGCTCCTGCCACACTGCTGTGGGGTTCCTTGCCCCCAGTGCCTCAGATCTTGCAGCTGGTGCTGACAGCCAGGGCTCAGTGCCCCAGACAGCTTCAAGCTGCAGGGCTGCTAGGGCTCTCCCACACACTTGGCCAGGGTCCTGCATCTGGCACTGCCAGCCAGGGCTCAGCGCCCCAGCCAGCTTCAAGCCACAGGGCTGCAGGGATTCCTCCCCACCCCAGCCAGGGTCCTGCTGCTGGCGCTGCCAGCCAGGATTAAGCACCCCAGCTGGCTTTAAGCTGCAGAGCTGCATGGGTTCCCCACCCCCTAGCCAGGGTCCTGCATCTGGCACTGCTGGCCAACACTAAGCACCTCAGCCAACTTCAAGCTGCAGAGCTGCATGGGTTCCCCACCCCCAAGCCAGGATCCTGAGGCTGCTGCTGCTGTCCAGGACTAAGCATCCCAGCCGACTCCAAGCTGTGGGGCTGTGAGGGGTCCTTTCACCTCCCAGACAAGGTCCTGCATCTGGCACTGTGGACCAACACTAAGCGCCCCAGTCAGCTTCAAGCCTCAGGTCTGTGGGGCTTCCCCCCACCCCACCAAGGTCCTACGGCTGGCTATGCTGGCCAGGGCTGTGCACTCCAGCTGGCTCCCAGCTGCAAGGCCGCCAAGATCCCTGCCCCACACCCAGCCCCAGTTTTTGGAAATCTTATGCAGGACAGGCAGCCCTGGCTGGGGATCCTGTGGGTGGGGCTGCCTGTCCTGCATATGTTTTCCAAAAATCTGGCAACTCCAGCTGAGAAGGGTTTAAGACTGCGGGTAGGGTGAGGGGCATTTTGGGGCTGAGAGGGGTTTAAGGGGGGGTGGAGGGGTGCATTTTTTCCCTGGGGAAAACCTCCTCTGCCCCTGCCCCCAGTTTTGAATTGCTTTGGGTCACAAGGTCTTCCTGAATTGTCAAAATAGGTCCCCGTCTCAAAAAGATTGGGAACCGTTGCCTTCGAGGCTCCATGGCAGAGTTTGCTCCTCCTTCTACAGATCTCTAATCCTGATGCATCAGGATTTGGAATTCCAAATCGGCAGCAACACCACTTATCTTCTTTGCAGGAAACCGGCAGAACTTTAAAAGGTCATTAATTGGAAAATATTATTGCTAAGTAGCGCTGGCATTTTGGAGATAAAAGAGTAACAAATTTGCAACTGTGACCACAGGTCCCTTTCAGGGAGAAATTTATAACATGGCAGAAATGTTAAGGCACTCCTTGTGAAGACATTCTTGAAGTTACTGTGTATTACGAGCAATATTTCTAGTACAGTATGCATATTTCACAGAATTACCTTACTCAGATTCTCAATTCAGAATACATTTTTAGAATACCACTATGATGACAATCTTAAATTTAGAAAGCCTGCAAATGGTACAGAGTGAAAATCATTGAAAAAAATGAGTATTTTTTTCACTTCCTGCCACCTTTAATCCAGGGCATGATGACTGGCTAATAAAAGTAGAATTACAGTGTTTCGTACAGGCTTGCATGTCAGAAAACCCTTTCAAGGAGTAAACGTATTTCTCTTGTAACTAGAAGGTAAGGGCACGCAACCAGCACTTTACTGTTCTGAAAGGCTGGGTATGTTTGGAAAATATTCCTTTCACTTAAACAAAGTCATACCAATAGCCTGTCAAACTACTATTCACAAAAAACAACGTGACATATAAGCCGCATCTACACGTGCTGGCTACTTCGAAGTAGCCGCGCCAACTTCGAAATAGCGCCCGCCACGACGACACATGGCTGGCGCTATTTCGAAGTTGACATCGACGTAAGGCGGCGAGACGTCGAAGTCGCTATCCCCATGAGGAGATGGGAATAGCGCCCTACTTCACCGTTGAATGTCGAAGTAGGGCACGTGTAGATGATGCACGTCCCACAACATCGAAATAGCGGGGTCCGCCATAGTGGGGTTGAGAGATGCTCTCTCCAGCCCCTGAGCTCAATGGTTGCCGCGTGCAGTGGCCCCTTAAAGGTCCCCGCCCCCTGCCTTCCTGTGCAGGAAGCTGAGAGAGCGTGCAGGCAGCAGCACAGCCACGCGGCCAGCCTGCACGTCTCACAGCAGCCCAGAGACAACCCCCACCCCCTGCAGCGATGGCAGCCAGCCAGCCCCCCAAGAGCCCCCAGGGCACCCCCCCCCAAGGGAAGCCAGGGCTCCCAGGATGGCAGCCAGCCTGGCAAAAGGCAGCAGGGCCCCTCCTGGACGGAGGCTGAGCTCCGGGACCTGCTGGGGCTCTGGAGCAAGGAGGAGGTGCTCCAGGTAATGGGGAGCAAGAGGTGGAACGCGGATGCGTTCGCTCGGCTGGCCGAGGGCCTGGCCACCCGGGGTCACCCTGCCCGCACTCCTGACCATGTCAGGAGTAAGGTTAAGGAGCTGCGGCAGGGTTACGCCCGGGCCCGGGATGCGGCCAGACGATCTGGGGCCGCCCCCGTCACTTGCCCCTTTTACAGGGAGCTCAGGGCCATCCTGGGCCCCCGGCACACCTCCTCCCCTCTGGCCACTCTTGACACCTCGGCTGACGAGCCCCAGCAGGCCCCGGAGGCGGAGTCCGCCCCGGAGGCAAGCCCCGCACCCCAGGGGCCCCCCCAGGAGCCCACCCCTGGGACACTGGAGCAGGAGGAGGAGGGGGGATCCTCCTCCAGTGATGGGGGGCTCCGGATCATCCTGCTGTCCCAGAGCTCCAGCAGGGCGTCCGCCCACCGGGTGTCCCCCAACCATGGGAGCGGACTGTCAGGTATGTACCCCCCCCCAGTGCACACCCCTGGGGTTGAGGGGTGGGGGCAACAGACATGACCAGGGCCCTCCACATGCTCAGATGACCATGGCCCCAAGGACAGCAGTGGCATGTCCCTCAGAAGAGTGCATCAGCCCCTGCCCCCCCCAGCACGACAGTGCCATGCCCCATCCCTGGGGATGGGGGGAGCGGAAACTAGGGTCCCCCGGGGGGAGGGGGTGGGACACCCATCAGCAGCAGCAGCATCTCCTGGGGATGGGGATGGGGAACCAGCAGCAGAGGGGTGGGGGGACAAGGGCCACGGCTCGGGGCCCACACTAACGGCTGTCTCCACTCTTCTTCCCCCACTGTGTTCCGCAGCTGCACCATCGGAGGGACCGGAGAGCGCCAGCAAGGTGTCAGTGGTCCCGGAGAGCCCACCAGGGCCATCACTCCAGGCCAGCCCCTCGGCGGAGCACCGACCAGCCCCAGGGCGGGGACGACGGCGAACCCAGCACCATCCGAGGACGGCGACGGACCCCCAGCTGCTGGTGATCCTCCGGCGGCAGCTGGAGGTCTCAGAGCAGCGCCTGCAGGTGGAGGAGCGGCGGCTCCAACTGCAGGAGTGGGCACTGGCCTGGAGCCAGGAGGCATGGGGGGCCTTTACACGCACATTTGAGCGCATCGCAGACTACCTGGCCCCCCATGCCGCGCCGGCCACCGCTCTGCCCGCCTTGCCTGCTCCAACCGCCGCTCCACCCGCTGCTCCACCCACCGTCCGCCACCGAGGGGCCTGCTGACACCCGCCGGCCATATCTGCCGGTCCGCCCGGCCCCCAGCCAGCCCCGGCCAGGGCTGAGGCCGAGGTGCGGGTCATGGCTGCCCACCCCCAGCGCTGGACATTAGGGGGTGCGGGGCCCAGGACATGCCCCCCCCTTTGTACATATCCCCTTTTACTTGTGTTTTGTATATAGTTTGTATTAGACCCCTGTTATGATGTTATGATACCTGCCCCCCATGTAAATAGTTCTCCCCTTCTTTGTCTTCCCCTTTTTTTTGCTTATCATCATTATAATATATATAATATTCATGTTTGTTGTAAATAATATAATAATAATAAGAATTCAACGTTTGGTGGTTTCACGAACAACAAGGTCTATTTTTATTTGCAAGAAAAATGGGAGGAGGTGTGCTCTTGGGTGCTCTGTGGTGTGGGCGTAGGGGCAGGGAGTGTTGTGGAGGATGGGGGGGGTGCAGTGGGGGGCCTGCCAGAGTTCACACCGCGGCCTCATCAAAATGGGCCCACAGGGCCTCTCGGACCCGGATCCCCTCGGGGTCCACCTGGCGACTGGGGGCAGCGGGTGGCTACACATTGGCCCTGCCAGCCTCCACAGCCCAGCCCTGAAAGAATGTCTCCCCCTTGCTCTCCACCAGGTTGCGGAGGGCGCTGCACATGTAAGGGTGCATGAGCCAGGGCCGGACGGGGTACGCCGCATCTGTGACGACGCAGAGGGGCATCGTGGTGTCCCCCACAGGGATCTCCCGCTGGGGAATGTAGGTCCCCGCCTCCAGCCGGCGCCATAGGCCCGAATTCCGGAATACCCGGGCATCGTGGGTGCTGCCAGGCCAGCCAACACATATGTCCAGGAAGCGGCCCCGGCTGTCCACCAAGGCCTGGAGGACCACCGAATGGTAGCCCCTCCTGTTCAAGAAGCGTCCTCCACTGTGCTCCAGGGCACGGATGGGGATATGGGTCCTATCCAGAGCCCCGAAGCAATTTGGGAACCCCAGGGTGGCAAACCCCGTGATGGCGGCATCCAGGTCCCCAAGCCACACGAGCCTGCAGAGGAGCAGGGCGTTGATGGCACAGACGACCTGCAGGGGAAGGACATGGGAGAGCACCAATGAGGAGGGGTGTGCAGGGTGTGTCTGGCCCTCCCCCCAGGACTCCCCTCCCCTACCAGGGCTCCCCTCCCCTTCCCTCCCCAGGGCTCAGCTCCCCTCCCCTGCCAGGGCTCCCCTCCACCCCCAGGGCTGCCTCCCCCTCCCCGTGGGTCCTCTTACCTCCATGAGGACAGCCCCGACGCTGGCCTTGCCGACGCCAAACTGCTGGCCCACAGATCGGTAGCTGTCTGGAGTGGCCAGCTTCCAGACAGCGATGCTGACCCATTTCTCCATGCTGAGGGCACACTGCATGGCGGTGTCCTGGTGCCTCAGTGCGGGGGTGAGCCACTGGCAGAGCTCCAGAAATGTCTGCTGGCTCATACGAAAGTTCTGGAGCCAGCGGTCGTCATCCCACTCGCCAAGCACCAGCCGCTCCCACCAGTCGGTGCTCGTGGGGTAGCTCCACAGCCGATGGTGCGTGCGGCGGGGGGGGGGGCGGGGGGCTGCAGGGTCTGGGGTTGCTTCCTCCTCCCCTGGGGGCAGCTCCTCTTCTGTGGCTAGAATGTGATCAGCTGCCTCCTGCATGGCATTGAGTAGGGTGAGCACTGCTCCTGCAGGGGCGGCTGGGTGGACCTCTGGCTGCTGCTGCTGCTGCTGCTGCTGCTGGGGGTCCACAACTGTGTCGCCGAGGTGTGCATGCCTATGGCTCTGCAAACCACGTGCTGTGCAGGCTGAGTGTGTCTGGGAGGGGCCCTTTAAGGGAGAGGCTAGCTGTTACCCTGGAAGTGCTAGTCCACCCTGTGACCCTGTCTGCAGCTGTTCCTGGCACCCTTATTTCGATGTGTGCTACTTTGGCGTGTAGACGCTCCCCCGCAGCGCATACTTCGATGTGGTGCTGCCCAACATCGACGTTGAACGTCGACAGCACCAGCCCTGGAGGACATGTAGACGTTATTCATCGAAATAGCTTATTTCGATGTCGCTACATCGAAATAAGCTATTTCGATGTAGCATACACGTGTAGATGTAGCCATACTGAGTTAGTCTGCGCGCTTATCTTTGTTGTGTTTAACTAGATTTCATAGCCCTAAATTGCTTGTTGTATACTCATACCGGAACTGTTCAGTAATTTTACACAATGTGTATTGCATAAATACCAATACATGGTACATCACAGAAAAACTGTTTAAAGCAAGCTACAAAGACTTATAGTGAGTGAAACATGAGGAAGATATCTATACCAGAAAAGTCAATGGGAGCAGAAGCAGAATGCTGGGCTGAGGGAACTGTGGGACCGGTTCCCACAATGCACTCCTGCAACAGTTGATGTTTGGCCACTCTAGTGTGGCAGCACTAACTCGACTTTTTGTGGACTCTGTGGGAAGTGAAGATAATCAAAATCAAATTTATAAAACCCAGCACTATAAAACTGAATTTAATAAAATTGAATTGATCTGGTAGTGTAGACACAGCCTTAGTTTAGACAGAAGGGAAAATATACTTGCTATAAAGACAGCTAAGCATTGGAACAGGTTATCAAGGGAGGCTGTGGAATCCCATCATTCGAGGTTTCTAAGAACTGGTAAGACAAAGAACCTGTCAGGGATTTTCTAGGTATACTTGGTTCTGCCTCATCATGTGGGGGATAGATATAGTTTCTCAAGGTCCTGTCCAGCCTTACATTTCCACAATTCTATGGTTTAGGGTCCCTTACACCGGGTAATACCTAATGCCAGGAATGGTTACGCTGATTTCAATAAGGATACTTGTGATAAAAATTGCTACTCAATCTTCTCTTCAGATCAGCCATTCCCCAGTTGTTGGTCATGCCTCCAAATGGTAATTAGTACAGGTTGTATCTCCTGCACTCTCTGGTCTGGCAACATCCGTCATCCAGCAGATCGAGTGATGCTCCTGCACCAGAGGGCTGGGACAGGAGGGAGAGCCAAGCTGGCCTCCCAACAGCCCCAGGGAAGGGTGGGGGCAGTAGGGCCAGGTCTGGAGGCAGCATCTCCCAGCAGTCCCGCAGAGGGCCAGGGCTGGGGAGTTGGCATTTCCCAGCAGCTGCATGGTGCCAGGGCTGGGGCTGCGACAGGGAGCCAGCATCCTCCAACTGCCCCACAGGGGGCTGGGGCCAGAGACCTGGCACCCTCCAGCAGCCCCACATGGGGCCAGGACAGGAATGCTGGCGGCCCCTGGCAGCCATGCAGCACCAGGGCCAGGAGGGGAGCCCACTGCAGTGGCAAGCCACATCTGCAGGGCCAGAGATCTGCAGCTGGCCAGTGGGGGTTGGCGAAGGAAGGGGGCAGGACAGCAAAGTGCTAGCCCAGGGTGGTGCAACCTGTATAATAAATAATTTCTAACAATTACAACTCACTTTGAATAATTGTGTTAGAATCACACCCTCAGAGCCTAATTAAAAGACAGATTCTGCCCTGTGCTGATTGGAAAGTACCTTACTCTCCAAGCAACTCCATCATAACCAATAGTACTATTTACAGAGTAAGGTACTACTCAACCAATTTAAAAGTGGCAGAATTAGACCCTAAATTTTAAAAGGTCAAATTCCGAACATGAATAATCTCACCAGTAGCAAGCAAACCAAGGATGTGAATAAGGATCACTCATATTAGTAAGGATTTCAGCATCAGGTCCTATCTTTCAAAGTAAATTAAGATGAATACGGAACATCAGTTTTTCCCAATGAAATTTTGTTTAGGATCCCTCAGTAACTAAGCCCATATGTTCATTTTACACTATGGGCCTAAATAACTGTCTGGATTAAAAATTTCAGTGAGAGAAACCTCCAGCTAATAAGAGTCAATCAACCTGAACAAAGAGTTTCACAAGATGAGTAAAGAACACATATTAATATTCAACAAAAGGTGCTTCCTTGTGGAGTGGGAAGAAGTGCAATGAACACTTCATAAGCCTGACAACCAACATCTAAAGAGAAACTGTTCTAGCTTCTCTGTTTGTGAAGATACAAAATAACAGCCAAACAAATTCCATGCCAGATTGTCTTTAACCTGGTCTGGGACAAATAAGGAAGACAGTCAAGCACCCTTTTGAGGTGCTGAGCACTCTCAATTTCCACGAAAAACAACACCAAGAGGGCTCAGCATCTCATAGGATCTTACGCTTTTGAAGAAACCAGAACAACCCAACTCACTAAATCTCAGGGTCATTCTCAGGATAAAATTAAGCACACAGAACTAAAGTTAATGTTTCAAGAAATGGCTGTTCTATTATTTCTGGAGATTCTTGCTTTTTTCTGAAATGGAACAGGTTTAATCTTCTATAGTGAACAGTGAAAGCCTTTTATGGTTCCCAGTCACTCAGAAAGCTGCTTAATTTGGATTTGTCACGTTTACGCATGCAAATTCTGCGACCACTGTTGAAAAATTTTATGTTAATCCTCACCAAAAAACTACTTTTTACTCAGTTTCTTATGTAGAATACTGGCAAATTTTCTTACAGAACATACTGCATTCAAGAAAAATGTGATTCAAAAACCACTTGTAGGGTTTTATTTACAGATCAGCATGGCTTATCTATTCCCTAACAACTATCCCCAGAAGGGATCAAATTGTAAGCTCATCTAGTACATAACTGTCAGCTTTTAAATAACTCCGCAAACTTTTCCTTATTCAGAAGACAAATAACAAATGTATGTATTGTATAGGCTAATATTATGTGTTTTCTGTAACAATTGCCGTTATTCATAATACTTAACTTAGTTTCAGAACTATAAATCTACAAAATGAAAACATCTGTGGAAAAATCTGAGAAATGAGATACAGAGTTGACAAAAAAATGAGAAAACAGTCAAGAACTAGTTTACTGCTTCATCCCTACTACAAAGCATTTTTTTATCATTTTATGCCAATGAAAACAAACTGTTAAGATCTGTTTATGTTACTGTGAAGTCGTATAACAAAAAGTCACTGCTTTTTCTCTTGATTATGATGTTCCCTCCTTATTTATGTCATAAAAGTTTTTAGCGACCTAAAGTGATTTAAATGTCAAAGTTTTACCTGAAGATTTAGAATAACTAGAACCATAAATAGAAGACAGTACAGTAATCTAACAATGAACATATTGGGCCAAATCCTCAGCTGGTATAAACCAAATCCATTAAGTTCAATGGAGCTATGCTGATTTACACAATCACAGCAGTGCCTTTTTTGTAAAAATAGAAGAGCTAGTACTCCTTCGGCTCTCTGCCCCACTTCCCACCCCAGCCAATCCAGTGTCTGGGGCTGCTGAGATGCTGGTAGTCAGTACTGGCAAGTACTGGCACAGAAAAAGCATTGCATCTAAGGAACGGGCTTATTGTAATTAATGACTGTTTAAGGAAAAACTACTTGGGCTTCATTCTCATGTCAAGTACACATACACTCACACAGTTTTCATGTGAAATTATAAACTGTGGCTGTTTTATAGCTCAATGCTTATTCTGATATTTGAATAAATTCATTTATTAAAGTTGTTTTATTAACTCATAAATAGTGAGGTAAGCTTCATTAGTTCAAAATTTCAAGCGTCTAGTCTTTTCATACATTAATGTAACTCCTACTATTGTCCATGAAATAATTAAGTAGTAAGATCTTACATAGGCTACGTCTACAGAGCAGGCGCTATCTTGGGATGTGGCAGTATCCCAAAATAGCTGTCCACATCTAAGAAACATACCTGTTGTCTTGAAACAATTTTCAAGGTAATGGGCATGCTGTTCCAGCATCCCTGCACACCTCCTCACAGGAGGAGTACAGGGATGCTTCAAAATAGCGCTTTATTTCGGCACGTGTCTCCATTTAGACAGCGCCACATCTGAAACAGCCTATTTTGAAATCTACTCGAAAGAAGCTACACAATCTGCATAGTGCAAATTACACACTTTATTTTGAGGTCAGGCTGTTGTGTAAATATAGCCATAGTGCACAACAGCAATCCAGCAAAGACTGGGTGTGATAGTTTCATGCACTTCTAGGACCATATCTCAAGCCACACTTGGCTATCTGGAGATTCTCCCTCATGTGGAATCCCTTTCCATCTTCCTTGACATGGGGTCATGGCTGGTGGAAAAGGCTAGTAAAAGCGCTATTACCTTCAGGTGATCACTGGCTCCTGGAACACTCCCAAGGAAGCCATTGCAGCCAGTGCAATTTAGAGTAACCCCGAGGCTTCTCTAAGTTACAGTTCAGATTCAGTTACCTTTACTTAATGGCACTATTCAAAGCACAAGTTAGTGCTCAACATGAATAAAATTAGTAGAATCAGGCATATGGAGAGAAAGTACAATATAAAAAAAATCTCTTAAAACATACCTGCTAAACCTTTGTATTAAAGTCCTGTATGAAAACTTGATAGCTCATGAGAAGAATCTTTATCAATTTTAATATTTTGGGGGGCTGGAAGTAGAGAGTGATTTTAGATCTTTAATTTAAACAAAAAACCCTTTAAATCCTTGAAATCCTTTAAATCTGAAAACTTAATGGAGACACTAAAGATAATTTATAAAAGTAGAAATAAGAAGCAGTTTCCTGCCTTTCTGACACAACTGAGTATGAGCAGTGGAAAAGAGGCCCCAGTGCTGGGGGTAAACCCAGGATTTCCCGGACTGCCATTGCATCAACTAATACTGAAATCTAGAGGCCTGCGGACCGGGTGCTGGTAGACCTTGGCCAGAGCAAAGGAGTTCCCTTCAGATTTCGAAAGGGATTCTTTCCTTGAAGACCAAAGTGGTCTAGTGGTTCTACCACCAGGCAGTACCAAGAGCTAAGGGCTCAGCACCCGCTTCCAACACCTCTGGGCAGTGCTGTGATAGTCAGTACAGGGATAGAGCTTGCCGAACCTTGTGCTTTTCTGACCCTGGTGGCCCTAGCCCATGGGAGTCTTTGAGAGGTTAATGACATCAAGAGTGACAGCAGATCCTGTGCTGCCTAAAAGGCCTCCAGTGTCAAAGGAGCCAGTAACTATCTGGCCCCCACAAGAGTTAGTGGTGGGTTCTGTATCGGAATCAGTGCTCTAGGTCGACCTGTCAGTGGCTCAGGGGAGGATGAGCGGCATGACACAGGTCTCACCACCTCACTCCCCCCGCCCCACTTGTCACTCATCAGCACCAGAGAATGGCCTCTCTTGATGCTCTGTTTCTTATGTTTCTTCTTCAGCAGCAGGGAAGGAGAATGGCACTGGAAAGCACCTAGTGCTGAGGAAGCACTCCACAGAGATGCTGAAATATTCGGTGCCGATTTAGAATGGCAAGGCTCCGAGGCTGGTCTAAGGACCATCTCCAGAAGAATGGCTTTCAGTGAAATACCTCTAGTCCCTGCATACCTGGCTCTTCGCACTGACATCAGACTCTCCCAGACACTTTAGACACCTAGCATGTGGGTAACTAACTGGCAATGGCTTGCTGCAAGAGGCATGCAGTTTGAAACCCAGGGACTGGGGCATGCGTAGCCCTGGGGACAAAATGTTCCTCAACAACAGGGACAACTGTTAACACTGCCATATATACTAATTCTAACTAAGAACTATATACATTAACTACAGCTATACAGACTATGACTGAGAAGGAAAACTTCACCAAGAGCAAAAAGGGTCATTCCAAGAGCAGTCATCTGTGTGAAGAATCTGAGAGTGTATAATGTTGCTGGCAACCCCTATACCAGTTTTAAGACCAAAGGGCACAACAGATACCGCCGAGGGAAAGTCTGTGGCAACTGTGCACAAGACGTGCATACACCTAGCACGGAGTGGACAAGGGCAAGCACTCAGAAAAGAATATGGTATCTGTCCATGAAAAAATATGAGGTCAGAATTAAGTCACATTTAGTATTTCATAAGGAACTGTACGAGTGCGCTGCTTGTTCTGCACTGGAACTTGAAGTAACAATTGCATGGCTTGTAAAACGTGTATGCTTACACAGCATGATGACTGGATGTAGTAACACAAGAAAAAAGCTGGGATGGATGCTAATGTTCATTTAACTCATGTTTTCTCTGATTTGTAATTGATAGGAAAAGCATTTAACCCTAATTCTAACTCAACGACACATTTTGTCTGGAAATAATGTTAGATTTGCAATTGCACACGTATTTAACTATAAATATTGTGGTTTTAACTTTTAATTAGGCAGGATTTCATGCAAATACTTACCCATCTCTGTTAAAAATAGACCCCAATATTATCAGTCATGTAATATAGTTCTTTTGTTTTCAGTATCTTTACTGATTTAATCAGGTGCTTAACTCTCATCACTACAATCAAAGCATTTTGTGTAGGGGGAAGCATCAAGACAGCTTTGTAAAATCTACGGATAATAAGCAGGTCAGTGCAAAGATTTAAATCTGATCTGAAACAACAGGTCTAGAAAAAGATCTAGAAACACTGATACATCTGATTAAAACAATTCTAACATGATTTTAGTATGATGAATCTAACTGGGAAAAAAGCAGTTAGCTACTGTTGAGAAACAAAAACTGATCTGTACGACACACCATTGACAAAGAAGATTCAGGTTTTCAGCATACTACAAAATGATGGATTCCCTATTAAAACAGAGACAGGCACTTGTAATGCAACAAACATACATTTGAAAGCATTTCTACATCAATCTTTGATATTTAACTAACATAGGCAATGATCCTACAATAGGATGCACCATGGTGGAAATTGTACTTGTAAAAAGACCACATTACAGGATGGAGAAATGTTTATTACCATGCAGAGAACACTGTACATTCTAATTTGAACTTGGAGCTATCTGCTGCCTTTTTCTTTTCTATAAGCAGGGCTTATTTTATAGAAATCAAATACATTAATTCAGAAATTCATGGAGGTTTAGACTGGAATATATTTAAATAATCTGAATTTTAATGTACAACATAAGTGGTTTTATCCATTTCAGCAAAAAACAACTTTTTAAAAAATATTCAGGACTCAAATTTCTCTAAAACTATTTTATTGTCAAAGCTTTAAGTAATTTTTTCACTATTTCTTAACCTTAAGAGGAGACTATTTCTAAAGTGTTCAAAGATCCAATGTTTCAAATGCAATTAGAAATTTAAAATTAGAAATGCATTCTCTTATATATACAGGCTGAATCCCTGTAATATCACAATACTGCATGTGCCGACTGTCATGAATGAGAGGTAGGAAAGGGTTAAGCAGTTTTAAGTTAGCGCCTTGGAATGTGGCAAAAACTACCAGAAAGCAGTTGAAGAAATTCTAACACGAAAAAGGCGCATCTGGCAGGGTTCTTTTGGGTGAGGGATACAGAACTATCCAGAATGGATGGAGGGACATGAGTCCCCTGGTAAAAACTCCCCCTACACTGCCAAAACTAGGTTAGTATGAAAAAGTATTTAGATAGACATGTTAGGGAATTTATTACTAATTTTTATGAGTTGAGAAATGGCTTGAATCTATTACCTTTTTCAAACACTATTACTAAATCTCTTCATCCAGAGATTACAATCTCTGTGATATACCAGTCCATTGAATCTCAGAGAGGTAGCTGTGTCACTCTGTATCTTCACAAAACTAAAACACAAAAAAAAGTCCTGTAGCACTTTAGAGACTAAGAGTATAATTTATCAGGTGATGAGCTTTCATGGGACAGATCCACTTCTTCAGATCTGAAAAAACCTGATCAATGATAACTGAAATGAAGGGAATTTAACAGAAGGGTAGACATAAATTAAATTAAAACTGACAAATCAGCGAGATAGGATAGTGGGGGCAGAAAGGGTGAAGAAAAATAGTTATTACAAGTATCTATTAAGATAGGTGAATTTCCTGGAATTACAGTGAATGTCAAAGGTGGGGAAACTGTCCTTGTAATGCGTAAGGTAATTGATATCTTTGCTGAGCCTGAGGTGAAAAGTGTCAAACTTGATAATGAACTCCAATTCAGGTAACAAAAAAGCAGCCATGTAGCTCTTCAGAGACTAGCAAAACAATTTATTAGGTGATGAGCTTTCGTGGAGCAGACCCACTTCTTCAGATCTGGAATTCAGATAGTTCATCACCTAATTATTTTGTTAGTCTTTAAGGTACTACATGACTGTTTTTTTTTTTTTGTGAAGATACAGACTAATATGGCTACCTCTCTGCATCCAGTTCAGATGTCTCCCTTTGTAATCTGGTGGTGTTAAAATCTCTGGCTATGGTTACAGTGACCCAAACCACCAGCAGCAATATGAAAATGGGCAGTCTCGACAATGCAAATGGATGTTCATTTGCATATTCGCTAAACGACAAATGCCGCTGCTGGCACAAAAAAAGCTGAGTAAATATGGTTCCGCTGGTGATCCCCATCACCACCTCTGTCGGCAGCCTCTTATGCCTGGAAAAAATCAGGCATAAAGGCTGCCGACAAAGGGGTGATTTCGCCAGCAGAACCACATTTACACAGCCTTTTTTTGGTGCTGGCGGCAGTTTCTGCAGGTGATCAAATATGCAAACGAGCAGTCACTTGCATTTTTGAGACTGCTCATTTGCATTATTAGACTGCCCATTTGCATGCTGCTGCTGGTGGTTCAGGGTAGTATAACCATAGCCTCTTTGTTTTAGAATGCCGACTTTTAAGTTTTGAATGCTATGACCTGCTAGATCCAAGTGCTCACTGACAGGTTTATATGTACAGTATTCAGATTCCTAATGTCTGATATGTCCATTCATTCATTTGCAATTTGTTTTTTTTAACCTTTCTCTTAAATTCTCTTAAATCTCAGTTATCATTTATCAGGATTTTCCAGATCTGAAGAAGTGGCTCTGTCCCACAAAAGCTCATCACCTAATAAAATTATACTGTTAGTCTTTAAAGTGCTATATGACTGCACTCTTGCAATCCACTGTGTGCTTGAAGATATGTCTTTTGTTTAATAAAGTATCCTTTTCTTTGTTAACTGCTCTGCTGTAATCCTCGTGTGTGTAAGGAGAGAGGTGTCTCAAGCCTGCATGCTTAGCTCAACCAACTCGCTATCAGAGGTTAATGCACTTGGATGGTGGCAGCTACTGACTGACTCAAGGGAAACTGAAATCAGGGAGAATCTGCCATCTCAGTGAGACATTCAGAGGCAGGGTTCGGATGTTTTATTAGGCTAGCCTCTACTCACCTTTACCTGCACACCTAGTGCCAAGGTGGTGAATAAGCCGTGACACCTACTGACACGAGACTATCTCCTTAATATGAAACATAAAATAGAACGTTTGTGCCCTTAAAGAAGCACCATATGTATGACATGAAGAACAGTTTTTACACAAGAGCTTTGCTGCAATTTCATTTTCAAATTAATAATTATTAATAAATACTTTGTGCTCTATATCCTCTTCATGAGAATCTCATGGTACGACGATCATGAATTAAGACTCACAATAACACTGTCTGGTATAATTATCCCCACTTAAAAGATATAGAACAGTGGAGGGTTGACTTCACCCAAGGCATACAGCAAGACCATGCCTGGATCGAAACTCTGAAGTTTTGACTCACAGGGCGGAATAGCCACTAGGTTCATGCTTCTTTTTTAGTAAGATACTGCAGTTCCTTTCGGTATCAAAAAAACAGCCAATGAACCTATTACATAATTTTTAATGATTGCTGCATGAGTGACAGCTTCCAACAAATCTTTATGAGCTCTGTAGCTGGCACATTTCCCAGGGAGACCTTAATGGGTCACCTATGCTAGCATACACATCTCTTTTGGATATGAATGTGAAATCCAAGGGTTGCTTGCAAATCCAGGCCTCTGCATGCCACTGTGTCGGATCAGTTTGATGTTTTCTGTAACATATTTCAATTTACACTAGTCTGTGATTAAATCATGATTATATAATTGGGCTTCTGTTAATGGACTTGCAACACCATCCGCAAAATACACCAGTAAAAATAGTACACTGATTTTACTGTGCCGAATGCATAGAGCAGCATGGTAACAAAGGATATCTTTCAAACTGCTTGGTTTTCCAGCAGTGATGCCCCTGTGCTGTGCAGATATGCAACACGGAGTTTCCTACTTCATGCTTTTGTTTTTATTAATTTTAATTCTCTGGAGGGAGAAAACAAACAGACTGTTCACATTTTGAACCTTTCAAACCAAAATGAAATGACTGACGTTAGAAAGGGAATGAGGAGTCCTGTGTCATTTTATAGACTAACATATTTATTTGGGCATAAGCTCCATGCATCTGATGAACTGGGTTTTAGCCATGAGCGCTTATGCCCAAAGAAATCTGTTAGTCTATAATGAGCCACAGGACTCCTCACTGTTTTTACAAATAGTAACAGAGAGAGAGCTGTGTTAGTCTATATACTATCAAAACAAAAAAGCAGTCCAGTAGCACTTTAAAGACTGTTCCAGTATGGCTGTGGTCTGAAGAAGTGGGTCTATCCCACAAAAGCTCACCACCAAATATATTAATTTGTTAGCCTGTAAAGTGCTACTGGACTGCTTTTTTGTTTTTGCAAATGCAGACTTGCACACCTATCCCTCTGGGACTAGAAAGGGAGTTCAGAGAATGAGCTGGTATAAGAAAAACACAAATAGATCCGCTTATGTTTAATAATATAGCTTTAAAAAAATAACTACATGCAAAAGAAAAAAAATGTCAGGACAGAAAGAAGCAAAAGAGTACCACTAAAATAAAACTACATGGTGGTGAACATATACTTAGATCAACATTCCCAGGAGGGACCATTATTGGTCGCTGCAATTAACCTTCTGAGAAGCACGAGCTTTTAAAATCCCATAAGAGCTGGTCTATACCTGCCCCCAACCTGGAAGGGGGCACGGTAATCAGGGTGATAGTAGATTACTAATGAAGTGCTGAAATGCATATGCAGCACATCATTAGGCTAATTCCCCCCTCCCGCCCCCCCATGGAAACTTCAAAGTGTCAAACTTTGAAGTGCTGGCATGACATGTAGCCATGGGCACTTCGAAGTGCCCACACTATTTCAAAGTGCCTTTACTCACCAAAATTTTGCAAAGTAAAGGCACTTCGAAGTAGTGTGGGCACTTAGAAGTGCCCGTAGCTACGTGCATGCTGACAATTTGACGTTGCCGCGGGGGAGAATTAGCCTCATGAAGTGCTGTATATACATCACAGTACTTCATTAGTAATCTTCCATCACCCTGATCACCATGCCCCCTTTGAAGTTGGGGGCAAGCATAGACCTAGCCTTTAGTGTTGTATAGGATCTTTGCTGCCACAGGAGGCGCTGAATCCTTTTTTCTTCCAGCTGGTCTAGCCCGATCTCCTCCTGGGCTGGTCTCTTCTACTTCTAGAGTTGTGACGCCTTGTAGTAGATAAGGCTTTGTGGGCAGATTGTGCATCTGTTCCTCAGGGCAAGCTCTACACTAAGAAATCCACAATGTTAGATTATATAAATCATGACCAGCTCGACATTACTATCCTTGTCCATAACTTAGGCAATAGAAAAAAAGCTTAAGTGAATTTCCCACCCCTGGACTGTTGCCAAGAACTTGTGTATGCAATGAGCTGACCCCCATATACTAAACCAAAGGCACTTTGTAATATACAGAAATCTGTCATTATTCATATGTTTAACTGAGTCTGTAATCTTTGTTTTGGGCTAGTTACAATGTTATTGTAATGTTTCTACCCTTATTGTTACTGATATAAACTCAATCTTCACTACAGTTTAAGAGGGAAATTCCATGTATTTCACAATTATTAACCATTTTATACATAAATGCTAAACAAGAAATCCAAAGAGAATGTTATCATGTGATATTTCTAATGGTTTGTAGAGATAACCCACTAATCTTTTTGAGGCAATATATTCTGGCTGGCCGTGGCTACACTAGCACCCGCCTTTCAAAAGGGAGATACTAATAAGCCACTTTGGCAGAGCCTAATGAGGCGCTGCCATGCATATGCATGCCTCATCAGCATAATGGTGGCCGCTTGCATTTCAAAAGTGCTGTTTTTGAAACGCACACCACCAGTGTAGACGGGGATCTTTCGGAAAGACCCCCCGATTTCAAAAGCCCCTTCTTCCCAAAACCAAATGGGCAGAAGGGGCTTTCGAAGTCCAGGGGTCCTTTCAAAAGGCCCTCATCTACACTGGCAGCATGTGTTTCAAAAGAGGCACTTTCGAAACATGCGTGGCCACTATCATGCTAACGAGGCACTGCATATGCATGGCAGCGCCTCGTTAACATCTGCTGAAGTGGCTCATTAGCATCCCCGTTTCGAAATTGGGGTGCTAGCATAGCCACCGCCTCTGTCTTTAACTGCACCCTGAAGCAATACAAAGCAACCAGAGTTTACTGACTAGCTTCCTCCAAGTCTTGATCTCCACATTCCTCTGCCTATGATGTATACACCAATTTCCCCTTCCTCCCTGTCACTCACGTTCATCCTCCTTCTTGTCTCCTCACCCAATCCCCTGCTCACACTCTCTCTGAACTTCCCCAGCCTGCTCTCTTTGTTGAGTAGATATGGCATAACAGGTAGTGTTTTCAAAATATTTTCTATACCATTAATGGTCACTTTTGCCATTATTCTTCATAGCTGAAAGTGTCTTTTTCTGATGGGCTAGAAAATTTTCTTCTACAGTTAATTCCACAAAGAATTGTTCCCCTTCAAAAAGGTCATTGTCTCCCATTCTTTTCTTTGTGAGAAAATCCAGGTGCCCCCCATGAGGCTCTGACCCTGAAGTTCAATTCCTGACTCCTAGGGAGGTTGATGAGTCCACAGCCCAACTTCAGTCAGTTTTTGTTCTTTTCTTTTATTTGTTCTTTTGTTTTGTTTTTTGTTTCCTTTTCCTCTACTAACTGCCCCTGAGGGACTGGCCAGATCTCTTGCTCATATTTCCCACAGTACTCCTTGAATGGCTGGGCAGTCATTTCAGTGCTTCAAAAAAAAAACCAAACAAACACAAGAACCTCTAATCCAAAAAGGGGAAATATTTAACAATCTTAAAGTCAATGATTCTGATCTCTGCTTAACACTATATTTAGTTACTACCCAGTTGATTTTGAATTTTTAAAAATACACCCAAATGTGATTCAGACTATTCAAAGATCAGTTACAAATAAAGATCTTTCCTGAAGCAACATGCAGCTCATTATTGGAAGTCTGCTGCCCCTAAGAGATATTACCACAATAGTTTAATGCCAAAACAATCATAGACATGATTCCCAAAACACTGAAACTCTACAGTGAAGACTTATTGCAGATTTAAAATCTGATCTTTCTTCCTCTCCACAGATGCATTATTTTAAATAGACACAAACCTAATTACATCCAATCTACCTGAAACACAACATCTGAGGAACAAAAAAAGCAAAGCACACTATGGTCCTTGGCTCAGAGTCCAACTCTCACTACCATCGGAGCCTCTGAATTCAACACCCACAGACAAATTTCCTCCTCAAGGCTCAAATCTGGTCCAACAAGGAAGATCCATAAAAGATCACCAAAGCTAGGGTTATGGTCTGATGAAACAGAGATAAAATCATGGCAACAGCAAACTATATAGCCCTGGAGAAACAAACATGTGGTGGGGAGGGTTAGCGAGGTGGGGAGGGTTAGCGGGGGGGTAGAGCCTCATGCACCTGCAGCAACTGACAGGAGGAGCCCTGTACGCACTGGTGGCTGTCAGCTGGAGCCCAGTGTGTGCCGGGGGGTTGAGCTGGGGATGGCGGGGTATTGAAGGGGGGTGAGCCAGGGCAGAGGTGAGTTTAGTTGGAAGTGGAGATAGTGCCCCTGCGTACACCGGCGGGACTGACAGCCAGAGCCCCAAGCATGGAGAGGGGGGGCGGGGATTGAGCTAGTGGCACGGGAGGAAAGGGTTGAGTTGAATGGGGGGGGCACCACGGTGGGGTGGTTGACATGAGAGGGGGCTGAAGCCCTGCTGGGAGCTGGAGCCCTAGGCATGTGTTGGAGTCAGAACCCCATCCATGGGGGTGTGAGCTGGGGCTGCGGGGCAGTTGAGCTGTGGGGGAGAGGTTGAACAGGGGTACACCGGGGCGGGGTGCTTGAGCAGCGGGGCAGCTTGGAGCTCCGCACATGCTGAGCCAGCTGCACAGGGGGTGGTGATTTGGGGCCACACGGGGTTGGGAGGGTTGGGGATGGGTCCATGGGGGTTGGGGACAGGTGGGGGGGGTCAAGGTCCAGGTGTGCAGGGGTTTGGAGCATGGGGGTTGGAGGGGAGCCCTAGGCGTGTGGCTGGTGCCCCCCGCTGGGGGAGGCGAGCTGGGGTGCATGGGGGGGGTGAGCTGGAGCCACGGGGGCAAAGAGTTATGGGGGGCTGAGCCAGTGGGGGCTTTAATAGGGGTGAACTGGTGTGGCTGTCAAGTAGCGCTGCTCTGGGAAGAAGGGGGAAGGGGCTCTTAGCCTGCCTAGCTGCCTGTAGCTGCGGAAAGCTAGGCAGGCTGAGAGCCCAGAAGTTTTGTGTTGTGTGAACATGAAGCCGGATAAAGCAAGGGCTTACTGTGTGAATCGGGGTCAGCCGCCTAAGAGTGGGGTTGCGTACTCTGGATTCACATACTCTGAGACCTTACTGTATACTATATATACAAGGGCCATCTAGAAATGTTCTTGGGCGGCAAGGAAGAGCAAAAGACTTCATTTCCAATTGCCAGGGACTTAGACAACTTCGTTGCAAATTAACTCGTGGCCTTAACCCACAGAGGACCAAATTATTCCTCCTTACACCAGTGCTACCTCACTGACTTCATTTCAATGGTTTATTGCCTTTTCCATCAATGTTTCAAGCCTGTTATTACACACAATTTTTTTCTCATCACTGGAAGGCTTGATGGTCCCGAAGATTTTAGGTTTTTGGCATTATACTACCACAAAAAACATGATATTTAAGGAAAGAGTCATTTATTTTATGTTTTAGGCCACAGTAGTAGGCAAGATCTGGTTTTCCTGCATGTCGACTCAAGGGCGGGAGTCACAGATTTGAAAAAGAAAAAAGAAAAAAAATCTCTTTTGACTTTCCCTCAGTGGCATTTCCCTAAACTCATTCTGCGAGAGGACGGAGTGTAAAGGAGGTTCCTCTACCATGGCATGGGCAAGAAAGGAGAAGACAACACTCAGGGCCTACGTAATCCCCAGAATATATGAAGAACTTGCAGGCTCCCTTAGCCAAGGCCATCTAACCAGATGCTCTGTGCCTCTAGCAAGCTCTGAGAAACACTGAAAACCCTGCTTTCAACTGAATTGTGATCCCAGGGACTCTGAAGCTCCTCAGGTTTCCAACCTCTTCATGTTTGGCTGTTTTTCAGGGTTATCTGGCCTGTAGCAAGCCAGTGCAAAGTATCACAGACTGTACAAATCACAAATTCTAAAGAAAAAAGCTAATACATTCATATTAAAGATTAGCCTACTTCAAAAGAATTTCCTTCCTTTATCTTTTTCTCACCACAAAAGTGCCCAGAGGCTTGGAAGTTGAGATTCCATGAGAGAATCTAACAGCAGCAGAGCTGGTGAAAAATCTTTCAATGCAACATTTCTTCTGCGAAGAACAACATTACATTCAAACCAAAGTGTTTTGGGAAAATTTTGTCAGAAAGTTTTCTGAGCTGCAGGATGGAATTGTAGAGGGAGAGAAACTCCAGAATAACCTAGTGGTTTGGGCCCTTGCTTTGGAAGTGGAAGGCCAAGATTCAAGTCAGTACAAGCAGAGCAGGATCTTGTGCCTGCTGCACCCACAGCCTAGAACACAACACAAAAATCCAACGCCTCAACGTTTTTTGAAAAACATGATCCTTGTGTGCAGCCAGCCTAGGTAACAGTTTATGCAAAGAGTTCGAAGGGAGGGAAGATTGTTTGTTATTTGTAGTTTCCTGCCATTCATGCAACTCCAAATTCTTTCTGCTCACCCACCATTGTATGTGTGACTTCCTTGGACTTATAACCTGCAGACCAAATTCGGTGATGAATCCTGGTCACGCTGCACATAGGTTAAGAAGGGCAACAAATGATAAAGGCCAAGTTTAACTATCCTTTGATTATAAAAGGATGAATAATTTTAGCAGGCCTTGCCTTTAGGGCCAAAGTCAATAAAAAATCCCTCTGTTTTAAGATCACAACAGGCCCCAAGCGCTAATCTAGAAGAGTGTCAATTATGTTTAAGAAAAGGAAGGCAGCCATGAGAGGGGGACCAACGTATGTTTGGCATAGACCTGCCTGGCCCCATCCTCTCCACCCCGCCAACCCTCCGACATGGTGACTACAGAGCAGGGGCAGTTCACGGCCTGGCTCCCACATCCTGAGCATGTATTGCCAAAGGCCCATACCCCACCCCCAGATCATTTGTATCCTGCATCCCAACCCATCTAGAGTTACGGCAGCATACAGCCTGTCCCGCCAGAGTACTTGGGTCCCATGGCCCTGGCTTTCCCTGGCCCCCTCTTCACATGGGGATGGCAGGTAGCAAATGGCCCTGGCCCTTCCAGAGCATGAGGAGAGCACTTCTCCCCTGCCCCATCCTCCCCAGCCCCAGAGCACAGGAAGGGCAAGCAGTGCAGGACTGAACCCCAGGCACCCCCAAGAGACTGGGGGAGCCATGCTGAAAGGGAGGATCTGGGGGCAAAGTGTGAGCAGGGCCTGCCAGGCAGTTTGGAAAAACATTGCCTTCCCTAATCTCTTCTTCCCACCACTCAGGAAGGCAGCCCATAACTCTTCCCAAGAGTGTTGGCTCCCAACCTCCCTCTACTCTAACCAGTAAGCCCCACTCCCGTCCTGGTGCTGGGAAAGATATCCATCCCTGCTCTAACCACTCCCATGCCTCCTCCCAGGGGGAAGGAGTGGAAACAGACACCAGGATTTCTGGCTCCCATTCCCCTGCTCTAATGGCTAGACTAGACTTCCACCCTCCTCCCTGGTGAGGGGAATGGAACCTGGAACTCCTGCCTCCCTGTTCTAAGTACTAGGCTAGACTCCCACTCCCCTGTCGGGGCTGGGACAGCACCCAGGAGTGCTGGTTCCCAACCCCCTGATCTAACCGCTATTCTAGACACCTACCCCTCTTCCAGAAGAAGACAGGGACAGAACTCAAGAATCCTGGCTCCCAGCCCCTTCCTCCACTCTAACCACTAGATCAGTGCTCAGCAACCTTTATCCCGGCATGTGGCTCTGAGGAATGCTAAGCACCACTTTGCATCACAGTAGTGTGCCATGGCACACCAGTTGCAGAGCACTGATATGGGACAACATTTTCAAATCTGGATAGTTAAAATTACGGATTACATGCCAAAAATGCATAAGCTGGCGCACTGCAGAATGGGCAATGAACTCTCTGCACTTCAGGTCAATAGAAATGGTCTGTCCTGAGCACTTTGAACAAATCCAGTCACTTATTTAGTATGCACTTAACATTGGGTTCCCACAAATGATTAATTTGACCTTATAACCTCTCCCTATATATTTTTTTAAAATGAAATCTGTATTTACCTGTCTCAAAAATGGTTTTGGGAGCAGTAATTAGTAAGGCACCAATCTTTCAAAATAATGCATGAAGCAGACTGTTTGGATCCCTACTTTAAATCACTAGTTCTCAGCACAGGTGTGCTCACACAGATCAGCTTGGCAGCACTAGGACTTTAGCTTACACAGTGCTTTGAAGAGTTAATGTTAAATATTATTACGTAAGTGCAGCGTATTTGTATTACATTTATCATATGTGTTTAGGCTCAGCAAACAAAAAATATTACCGACCAGTAAGCACTGTCATGTGCTGGGGCTGCTTTTGACCACTGAAATCACTAGCTGTGTTAACGCTATTATGTAACCTGGAAATAAGATATGACAAGACGGGAATTTTCACACAGTAATTTAAGGCCTAACATGTGTTTAGTTATTATAAATTAATGTTTGAATTGAAAATTTAATTTGTCCTACTTCCTCCCCCCAATAGAATTAATTGGAAATGAATCTGAAATACTATCAACTTAAGGGCACTGAAGTTCTTTCAGTTTAGAAATGAGGTGCTCAAACTGAATCAGAAGCTGCTTTAAAGGTAGATGTATTTGGGTAGCAAAATACACTTCAATAACAATCATACATTAGTGGGAGGGAATCAAACTCCCTTGTTTTCCATAAGAGATTAATGCAGTGTTAATAAAATAGCTTAATGGGAGATCATGGTTACCTTACCGCTCCCTGTGCCTGTGTGCTACAGAGGGGAAAGACAAGATGTAGATTTCCCCTTCTCCCTCCCCTTGCACCCAGCATGCACTGCCACAGGATGCAGCCAGAGAGCATGCAAGCAAGCACCCATCCCCAGAGCACAAGACAAGCACTTCTGACAAGCCTTGGTCGCATGCAAGACATGGCTTCACCTGCTGTGAACCAGCAGAACAGCACTGGCAGAGGACCAGTTATACTGGCTACATAGGAGCAAACACTAGCTTCCAGTCCTCCCTCATCACTTCCAGAGACACAATGCCTCCAAGAGCGAGTGTTGGAGCTATGCTGTAACCCTCATCCCTTCATACAGTTCAGGCTCTCTGAATAGTAGTAAAAGCCTGATTTGTTCCATAAATGCTAAGCACCTACTTATGCCACTGGAGTAAATAGGAAATGCAAGTATTCAGCATCATTAACAATCAGGCCACTATTGTGTTGTCCTGTTGACAAACAAAGACAGGTTTACTACAACTGTGTATCTTTACTAGCATTTTGTTGTATTTCATAATTATGTGAAAATAGTGGCAGCGACCCAGGTCAGTTTTACTCCGAGAGGATAATAAATCAGCTCCCAAGTGCATGAAAGCTGGTTATAAACTTTATTGCTTTCATAATCAAATCCATATTTGGTGGTGCATGCAAGCTTAACTCACTGAACAACGTTTTAAAACTGAAAAGCTTCAAAAGCTTCACTCCCTCTGTTAGATATACAGTAGACTATAATACCATTCATGAGCTTCTTTGCCTCTGAGCTAAAGACAACAAAGAACATATGTTCAGATACTCAGTTGGCAATGTACACTTTTACTTTACACTTTTACTTATGGCTAGTGGAGGAATGTCAAAATATTTTAAATGAATTACACAAACAATATACCTCCATGTAGGGTTTCATTCTTTTAACATGGCCGTTTGTCAATGATAACTTCAAAAATTGTATTTAAATAGACAGGTTATTCCACAGTGAAGGCAGCAATTTTTTTAATCAATAAGAAATCAGAAAATACAGAATTGAAGTTCCAACATCACTTTTAACTCTGCCCTGTTGTCTATATGCATGACAAAAGAAGCACCATTACACAATAACATCTGCAGTAGTCTGGTGATTCATGATTCATTCATGAATATACATTGCGATGTAATTCAGGCATCTTAACTCTGAATTACCTGTTTTGGTATGATTAAGATCTTAGTTTTACCCTTGCATTAATGTAGGTTCCGATGCTCCAATTTGCAGAAAAATCCCCCATTGACAAACAAAAATTCCATAAGTTTCTGTTACTAGTACGTCCACCCAATTCCTTCAGAGAAGTTGAGATTTGTGCCCCCTCCCTACATTTCATGGCAGTGACAGACCCTCCACCTCCCCACGCCCAATCTACTGATATTCTTAGATCCATACATCTCTTGGGAAATCCACAGAGGCAACTGTATGTAAATTCCTTCAGCTCCAAACTGCTCAACTCCCTGCAGCTCACTAACAGCAAGGCACTCCCTCAACCTCTAATTTCCCCTTTATCTCACCCCCCTCAAGAGGGGTTTAGATGTCCATGGTGCAGAAAGGAAAGCTGCACAAATTACAGTAAACACTGCCAAATTCAGGAGCGCATCTCAGTTGTTAAGACTTCTTCCAGTCTTCTCAAAGTTATATTACAGCAGCTTAGATTCCTGCTAGCTTTACTTGGGTACCATTGGTCTGATTCAAGACCTCTTCCTAACCAGCAATTTAAACATCCCTCTTACACATTCCAGTGCATTTGCAGAAGTTTAGCCTGATGTAAAGTGCATGCCAAAGAATTCAGAAGACAGGAAAGAAGTGTATTAGAAGACGTAATTTAAAGTAACCTTCACCTTCTGTACCCCTGAGTGGAACAGGGAGGCACAATCTTCCCCCAGGACCCGTTTAGGACAATAGAGGGCAACCTGAGGACCACATGTGACCCAGCAAGGTTTTATGTAAGGCCCAGCAGAAATTTTATTTACCATTATCCGTGCACAGGGTTGCCACATTCTGCTGGTTTCCATCTATTGGCTTTTTTCCTACCAATATTACTGAAGTGACATGCACATAAAGCAAGGGCACGTGAAGTGAGGTGCATGCTGATTACCCACAACACTGACTCCACGCTCAGTCTGTATCCAATCAAAGCACTGCCAAGATTCAACTGGAACACCTTGCAAATTCTAAGTACACAAGCACAGTTAGCAAAACTAGCCTATCCTGGGAGACTGTCTTGGTTACATCAATCGTGCAGCTGAGGGAGGGTCTGAGGGAGGGAGGATCACTCATGCAGCTCATTAACTATCCTAAACTGCCCATTGTTGATGTAGAATGACCCAGTCCAGAAGCACCTGGATGAAGCACTCCTGCCACACTCCTGGAAATGCAAAGACCACAACTGTCCCCTGACCCTTGCACAATACAAAGGGGGAACTGGTGAGAAAAGACCTCCTTGCATTCTTCATGCACCTATACAGAGCACAAGAACAACCTCCTCAACATTAGTGTAGAAAATACATAATCTACTTTATTCCATTTTAAACATAACCTTTAATTTTATCCCAATACCTTCTACAGGTTGTATCTACCTCGTCTGGCACTCTTGTGACCTGAGTGGTCCTGAAGGAGATGATTAGCTGGATGAGGAAGGGTCAGGCCCCCAGACTGCTTGGAGGTGGGGCCCCACTCCTGCAGGGCTCCCCCACTGGGCTGCAGGCTGACCAGGTTCCCCACTGTTGTGGGGCTCCAAGTCCCAGCTGGTTCCCTGCCATGGAGGCTGCCAAGCTCCCTCCAGCCTTGGCCGGGGGTCCCATGGCCGTGGGGCTGCTGGTAGGACTCCATACCACAGCTGGGCTCCATGCTGGCTCCCTGCCTCAGGGCTCCTGGTGGAATTTCCTGACTGCGGCTGGGCTCTCCACAGTGAGGCTCCCCGACGCCAGACAGGCTCTCTGTAGTGGGGTTCCCTGCCCTAGCTCCCTGCACTTGGGCTGACCCTGGTGTTCACCAGAGCAGCCTGCTTATAAGAGTCCTTGCCACCAGCAGCTCTGGTCCAGCAACATCCATTTTCCTGACAGACAAAGGACGTTTCTGGAAAAGAGAGTGCCAGACAAGAGAGTTTAAACCTGTACTGCTTTTCCCTGATGAGATGGAAGTAGTAGGTTTTCCAGCAGACAAAGGCAAAAAAAAAATCTGGAAGCAAAATGATGCTCATATAAGTAGTTCCTGATCACACAAGTAATACCAGGTGAGTGCAGGGATTTTTATTGGTCACCGCTGCTCATCATGAAAATGTAATCTTACTGACAACTGAGTTATAATAATCTGGTTTTCAGCTTCACTGAATCACACTATACAAGGTTTCTTTCCTTAGCCTTAAAACTTGGAATACCAGTGGTTATTTATGTTGGAAAACACTGAGAAACTCATAGTTCTAATCTGCGTTCCTGAAGCAGCAATCTATGGGAACTTACATGGTGCAGGAGAAAATCAATTTATTCATCCAGTGGCAACCATCCTCCTTGTCATGAAGTAGACAAATGCTTTTAGCAGCAAATGAGATCAGAAAACCTACTGCACTGTCATCATAAATGTGAGTTTGAAGAAGTTTAGATGCTTTATATATGGTACTTAATATTAATGTAATAACCCAATTCCAAGCTAACATACACTGGTGTTTTAACTTGTGTCACCATGATTTGTATGACCAATAAAAATACAGATCAGCCTCCCACAACTTGATGTACTTTTGTATGCATTATATCTTACAAATACCTAGTTTATGTGACTAATAAAATTAAGTTAATGCAGCTCGTTTCACTTTGGAAGGGAACAATAGTTTATGTCATGTCAAAGCAATCTTTCTAGGTTTACAATCTGGACACTGGAGAGTAGTTACAGTCTGAAGCCCACTCATCCCAGTGCACATTTAAATTCTGTTTCCTAATTACTTGTATATTTAAAATATAGTTCTAAAACATCTTCCATTTTTATGAGTTCATCCCCAAATAAGTCCTTTTTGGTAGCTTTATCTCTGGTACATTAGACCTGTCTCCAGGTTCCTAGCTCTGCCACCCCTTTGCTAGATGACCTTGAGCAAGTAATTTTCCTTCCTCCACTTTGGTCCCCCTATCTATAAAATGGGGGTAATGATACTGACATCTTTTGAAAAGAACTTTCAGATCTACAGATAAAAAGCATTCTGTGAGAGCTAGGTATTGTTAGACATTTCTTTTGAGGCTTTCTTACAAACACTGGTCACATCTGCACTAGAGAGTTTATTCGACAAAACTAGGGTTTTGTTGACAAAACTTGTGGACCACCTACACACAAAATGTGTTCTGTCAACAGTCTATCGACAAAACTCAACACTTCCACCAACTGCATTCTGCCAGAATAGGTGGGCGACAGCTGTGGCTATGATGGGAAGCTGCAGTTCTGTCTGAGTCTGGGGCTTGGCTGGGGGCTGGTCTGGCACCATGGCTAGGTGCATGGCACAGGGTAGCCCTCAGGTCATCCCTGCATAGGTTGTGATGTCATCGTGGGGGTTGTAAAGCTTCTTGTGTGCAGCGAATGGGTGTTTGGGGGGAGGTTCTCTAAGGGCAGGCCTGGCTGGGAGTCCCAAAACAGCTTGCCGGCCATGGAACCCCATTTGCGGGCTTCCGGGGCCCGTTCTCTCAAGAGAGTGGCTGGGTTTGTATAGCTGCTCTCTCTCAACAGAGCAGATTGAAAGAGCAATCTGCTTTTGTGTGTGGCCACAATCTGTCAACAGTGGTTTTGTCGGAAGATATCTTCCCACAGAAACTTCTGTTGACAGATCACTCTAGTGTAGACATAGGCTTTGGCATTATTTAACCGTGACAAGGTTGTATTTCTGACTATTTAATTACAATGTCTTATTTTCATATAGATGCTTACAAATGGACTACTTGATTAACTAATTCAAACCTTCACCCAGCACTACAGATAATGTCAGTAGGCCGAATACACTGAAAAGTACTTCCTAGAATTGTATCAGTTTCAATTCAACTGAATTTTCCTTTATAGAACTTTATTTTGTTGGCATTGCCTAGTTTTTTCTAAAACTTGCAAATGCTATGTGAGAAACTTCATACATTACTTATTTATTGCTATCTGATAAGAAAAAATTTCTTTTCTTCAAAGGAGAAGAGCTGTATCACAACAAATAATGCAGATACACAGTGCAACATAAGACTAGAACATGGATGCGATGAAGGAGTTGTTAAATGAAATCTATTCCACACTCTACCTGGTCTTCCAATAATATCTCCTAATGGTTTATAGCCTATCTGGTTTTTATCAGCCTTAAGAACACAATTGATCACTTTATTCTACTGAAACAATACAGAATATGTTTTTAATTTGATAAAGGCTGAGCTGTGGAGACATTCTATTGTTTCTTAGTGCACTTTTTGTGAAATATGTAGTGGACCTATCTTATACTATAATTATTTGGAGAGTTTTGAACGATTATTAGCAATGTAATGCAGAAGCGGTACATGAGAATCTGAAAAAAATATGATTTGGTCAAATTCAGTTGAAATTTGAGCAAGACTTATTGCCTATTCCCTTGTGATGGGGATACACCAACCCCCCACAGATCAGGAAAGGGTTTTCAAGCTGCTGTGCTTCACCTGCAACAGGTGTCAGGCTTGGAGGAAGGGACTGAAAGGAGAGATCCAACTCCATGTGGAACTAGCTGAGAGGAAAAGTATATCTCCAGCTCTCACCATGCATTTGTCTGCACTTCAAAGTAGGAGTGTGATTCCAGCAAAAGGAGACACGCCCATGCTACCTCGGATCAAGCTAGTGTGCTAAAATGAGAGTAGAACCATGACAGCACAAGGATTCCTCCTGTCCCAAGTAACGGGCTAATACTGGATAGGTGTGTACTCGAGATGGCAAGCCCTCCCTGCTGGTTGCACTGCTGCAGCTACAACCTACGCATATGTCTACGATCCATTCTTCTTTCAGCAGTGTGTAGTGTACATACACATATAGCCCACCTACCATGAATATATAAATAGCAGTGTAGACAATGAGGTACAGGTCAAGAGAGTAATGGCACACACACCTGAAGGGTGCAGGCATGCAGCCAAGGACATACCCTACATGATTCTCAGCTCACCAAAGTCAAGCTCGAAGAGGTTGAATTTCTCTAGTATGATGCTCTCAGGGCCTGATTGATGCTGAATGAGAGAATTTGCCAGCGCATGGGAGGCCAATTTTGTCTAGCAGCATTACTAATACTTCCACTGCTTACTGGGCTCTTAGAAGACATTTAGGGGTCAATTGGAGCTAAATAACAGCACAGAACACTGAGAGCTAGAACTGGTGGCTGTAAACAAACTTCATGGGGATATGGGAAACTTAGTCACACCAAGGATAAGCGTGCTAACTAAAATCATACTGGATTATAGATGTTGCCAGACGAGAGAGTGATGGACTAAAGAGCTTCAACCTGTACCACTATTGCTAGAAGGATAGAGTCCTGCTGCCTCCCAGATGCCAGAGCCCTTCTCAGCAGCAGGGAAAGACTGGCCACAGTGAAAACTCTGCAGGGGATGGAGACACAGCAGAGAAAGGTGCTGACAGATCCTCCCTGCAGTAGCTCTTCTCCCCCACAGAGAAAAGTCTGACAAGGAGGGGGCAGAGGGGGAAGGTGTTGCCAATTTCCTGTTGTGGGAGCTGCTGCAGGAAAATACTCACTTTTGTTTTTGTCGCTGCCTCCCCTCTGCCAAAGTTTTTCACTGGCAAGCACAGCCACACATCACAGTTTGGAGACAGTCTGATTTTCAGTGCAGTGACTAGCTATATGCATACTTCAAAACAATGCCCACGGTGTGGAGTGTACACATTGTCTATTTTTAACACACAAATTTGATCATAGCTTGGGTATTCCTCCTGAAGCTGAGAATTACACCCCTTGCTCAAAGCGTAGACATACCTCATGCCTTGTATTCTGTGAGAGGATTGTAGCTGGAACCGAGAACTAACCTGAGTGCCGCCAGCTAGCATCTCCCTGAGTGAAGGTAGGCCTGATGTGGAATTATTCTTCTGAGTTGCTACCAGTGACTGGATTCTGAGTGTTGAGTAAAAAGTGCTAGAGGTGGTGCCCTGCCTGAAGGGGTTAAGAGCCAAATAAAATTCTTTTGCATCTGACTAGGGACGAAGAAGTGAGTTGTCATAAGCCCATGCATGATCCTATTCGCCTCCTGCAGTAAAGGAGCTCCAGGATGCCACCGAAATTTCATCAGAGAAACCAGAAGAATAACTTGTGACATAGTATGACATCATTCAAGTTCAAATAACTATGTGTTGGAAGGAATAGCTCCCATGGCCATAAACTCTGTAGCAAACTCCACTAGACTGGTACTCTGTAGTGAGGAAGGCAGCAGTATAACATGGATCCTAGTGCTATCACACTGAAACCAGCTCTCCTCACCATCCCTTCCTCATACAATAGAAGAAGCTACCGCATAGAAACCATAGCGTACAGAACACTAGACACCAATATCAACAACAGATGGCAATTGGCATCATTCAACATCCGTCATTGTCAGCTGCCATAAGGTGTCAGTAGTGGTAAACTGCAATCTCAGTTGCCAGCACATCACAAAGTTGTGCTGCCTCAAGCACTTGAGATGGTTTTAATGACATAACTTCCATGTATTTGAGGGTATCATATGGAACAAACTGTCTCTTACTTTATTCCTTCTGTCTTCCACTATGTCCACATTTCACTCTTCACTCAAAGAATTAGGGATCGTGTCCTTCACCACCCACAGAAGAATGGAACTGTGATGGCATTATACCGCTCAGGAATCATAGTTTTATCTCACACCATGGCTGCGTCTACACGTGCACGCTACTTCGAAGTAGCGGCAGTAACTTCGAAATAGCGCCCGTCACGTCTACACGTGTTGGGCGCTATTTCGAAGTTGAAATCGACGTTAGGCGGCGAGACGTCGAAGTCGCTAACCCCATGAGGGGATGGGAATAGCGCCCTACTTCGACGTTCAACATCGAAGTAGGGACGTGTAGACGATCCGCGTCCCGCAACATCGAAATAGCGGGGTCCTCCATGGCGGCCATCAGCTGGGGGGTTGAGAGATACTCTCTCTCCAGCCCTTGCGGGGCTCTGTAGTCACCGTGGGCAGCAGCCCTTAGCCCAGGGCTTCTGGCTGCTGCTGCTGCAGCTGGGGGTCCGTGCTGCATATACAGGGTCTGCAACTAGTTGTTGGCTCTGTGTATCTTGCACTGTTTAATGAAAGTGTGTCTGGGAGGGGCCCTTTAAGGGAGCGACTTGCTGTTGAGTCCGCCCCGTGACCCTGTCTGCAGCTGTGCCTGGCTCCCTTATTTCGATGTGTGCTACTTTGGCGTGTAGACGTTCCCTCGCTGTGCCTATTTCGATGTTGGCCTGAGCAACGTCGAAGTTGAACATCGACGTTGCCAGCCCTGGAGGACGTGTAGACGTTATTCATCGAAATAGCCTATTTCGATGTCGCAACATCGAAATAAGCTATTTCGAAGTTGGGTGCACGTGTAGACGTAGCCCATATGTTCCTAAGGAGCACATGGTCCTAAGTTTGTGTGTAAAACCGTCATTTGCTGCTGTCTTCCAATACCAACTGAGGCCAATAGGCGCACATGAACATGTTATGAATAATATCAGTGACAGAATGAAATATCTCATTTATTTTCTCCAAATGGACTGACTATTAACTAAAAGAAAGATAAGAAATTGCGTCCTTTTTCTGTTAAAATGATTCCTTTAATAATAAGACCTAACCTAAATTCATCTGAAAAGTCTATGAAGAAATATAGTTCTTGCTTGGCAATATTCACTAAGGTTTTTCTTGACATAATTTGGACAAATTAAAGGGTTGCACAGTAATAAAGAAATTTATGGCAAAGAACATGAAATTATTCTGAATAGTATTTTCAATTTGATCAGCTGCATATTTTGTTTTAAAGTACTGTATATTATGAGATAACATCTCAATAACAAAGTAATTACTTTGATTAGTAAAGGCTTCTGCATTTAAACAATATGATTAGCAAGTTAAGGTCTCTTAGGCTATGTCTACACGAGCCCCAAACTTCAAAATGGCCACGCAAATGGCCATTTCGAAGTTTACTAATGAAGCGCTGAAATGCATATTCAGCGCTTCATTAGCATGCGGGCGGCCGTGGCACTTCGAAATTGACGCGCCTCGCCGCAGCACGTCTCGTCCCCATGGGGCTCCTTTTCTAAAGGACCCCGCCTACTTCGAAGTCCCCTTATTCCCATCAGGTCATGGGAATAAGGGGACTTCGAAGTAGGTGGGGTCCTTTCGAAAAGGAGCCCCGTCGAGACGAGCTGCGCGGTGGTGAGGCGCGTCAATTTCGAAGTGCCGCGGCCGCCTGCATGCTGATGAAGCGCTGAATATACATTTCAGCGCTTCATTAGTAAACTTTGAAATGCCCATTTGCGTGGCCATTTCGAAGTTTGGGGCTCGTGTAGACACGGCCTTAAAGTTGCAAAAATACATATTTTCCTCTACTTCCTCCATCCTGATCTAACTTTTTTGCACACCTATGAGTTTCATTTAAGCCCCTGGATTTTTTCTAATGCACAAAGAGTGTAGGGACAAGTCTTATATATGGCTATGTTAAATATTACATTTATTTAATTAAAATACATTTATAACACACTACATATTTAGACAGCAATGGCTGGAAAAATGCTATAGAATGCAGTGCAATTAATAAAACAATATCAATCTTCACTAATAAATAGCTATAATAAATACTATAACAGATTTTTAAAAGGTTAGGTCTTAAGATTGACTGATAAATAGGACACAGAAGAATCACAGTTAATAATATTATTCAAACTCAGTGATGCTTTACATTTTAAAAGCAATCTACCAAAATAACTAATTAAAAATGCCCCCTTGAAACACAGAGTTGACATATATTAGAAAAACCTCTAGATCTAGAAATAATTCTGATTATAACACCACAATACCATTCGGCCTCATCCTTAAACAGGAGGATTAATTCTCTGGTTTTAATAAATAATATCAGCATTTTATCCTTACTGAGTGCTTTCCATCCATAGACCTCTAAGCACTATTAAAGGGTTACAAAACTATTATACAGACAAAGAAACTGAGGAATACAGAGATTAATGCCCAGATTCCTGGAGAGGAATGTGGACTTAACATGTGCTATTGTCTTTTGTTCAAGTGGTGCCTAAGGTTTACATCCTCAAGGATGTTTATGCACCTAAACCTCACTGGGGATTTGGCACATAAATACTTTTTGACTATCTCGGCCCAAGTGACTGATCTAAGGTCACAGAGTAGGATAGTCGGAAAGCTGAGAAAGGAACTCAGTTTTCCTAACGAAAAGACCCACGTTCAGCTCACCCAAAAACAGCTGTATCAGTTTTAGTTTCCCTTAGCCAGTATTGTACTTGAATCCCCTCATCAGTTTGATTAAAAGGACAAAAATAATTTAAAATCAAGGCAGCGGTACAAAGGCATTACCCTGCCATGACCTACAAGTACTCCAGTTAACAGGTTCTTTAGATACAATTAATAAGCATGTCAAAACATTTAAAACAATATCACTCAGTTGTATTCACCATCCCAAAATATAAGCCCCTCTCCACTATCCACTCAACTGCCTAAATTTTTGTACACCTGTCTAAGAAGCAAGCAAGAAAGGTTGGTTGGTTTGTTTCTAAAGGAGCTCCCTTGAGGATTTTAAATCCAAAGACCTTTTGTAAAATCCAACCTTTAATCAGAGCTGAACCCCATCACCTTCAAAACCTTTCCCCCATGAACAAGAGGTTGTTGCTATGTCCCCTGAATGTCACCATATCTGGATTCCAAAAAAACAAGTGGGGACAAAAGTTCTAAAGCCAACAAAAAATGTTCACCTGAAAGCCCTCTCTCCTTTAATTCAGGGAGATGCTAGAGCAAGCACTTTTGAAAACTGATCTGCTCCAATATCACATGAAGAGAGAAACGTTATTTCAAAATAGCCAAGGCCCAAATAGGTCAGAACTTCACCAAGAAATAAGTCAGAAATCAGGGTGAAACATTGCTCATTAAGCAAATAGCCACATTCCACACTGGTAGAATTTCCATGTGAATGTAAGCTGTTACTCCATAAATAGTGTTCAATTTTGAAGAAAAGCATGAACAACTAAAACAAGGACAATAACAAAATGGAAAAGATGCATCTTTCTAGAAAAGCACAGCTGATTGAAAGAGCTCGCAGCAGGCCCACAGATAGGAGGGCAAAGAGGATAACTGCTCCAGGGTCCAGCCATTCAAAGGGTCCTGGGGTTCCCTGCCACTGCCGCTGCTACTGTGGCAATGGTGGCAGCAAGAGTTCCAGGCTCTTTTATATTGCCTCCAGAGCCCTGCACAGCAACCTGCAGAGTTTCAAGCAGTGCTGGGGGAGGAAGTGGGAGGCATGGTCCAGGCAGTGGTGGAGTCACTACATCCATTGTAAACCCTCTGGCACAGGACTATCTTTTTGTTCTGCGTTTGACCAGCACCAAACACATTGCAGTGTTGGTCCATGACTGGGGTTCCCCAGTATTACAGCAATGCTAATTTTTTGTTACTATTCCTCAAAAACCATCAGCAACATCTCGTGCTGAATGGTATGAAAGCAGTTGAAAGATACAAAATAATCATTATCACCTTCAATCCGAAGAGCCTGAAAACAATTAGTATAGTTACACAACTTCACAATGCTCCTGTGAGGTAGGTAAGTATTGTCCCATTTTACAGCTCTGGAATGTAAGTTTCAGACAGCAAAATTAAGTTGTCCAAGATCACATAGTAAGAATGTAGCTGAGCCAGGAAAAGATTCCAGATCTCCTGATTCCAAAACTTGAGCCTGAACCATCCCTCCTCACCTGAGAAGGAAACAAAACATATTTCTCCAAGTAGCTAAACATTTAGTTTATCTTTTTTGAGAGTTATGAGTAAATACGTCTTCATTATCAACTTAAGAATCATTTTTCAATGCACAAGTAAAGAATATCTGTATGGGTGCTAGAAATTGAGGGTTTGCCATTTTGTTTTTGTTTTCTTTTAGGCTGTGTGAGATGTTAAGTAGAAATGGCCAGGCAGGGATGCCTGAAGAGAGAGCCCAACACAGGGGCTAGGAACCCATAGATCAACTAAATTTAGATTTTTTTTTAAATATAGAACATCATTGAAGTTCAGATTTATTTAAGATGTCCTATGTGTACAAGTTGCTATTATACATAAGACATTCTCAGAAGGCAGGTTAAACTGACTCACTTTCTGAACTACAAACATTTATAGTCATGATAATGAAGGGTTTAGACTTTTAAGGTCAATCTTTGCAAGTCCTTTATTTTTTTCATTATATTCAAAGTTTTCTTTTTTATGTATAAATAAAGAAGAACACTATGACCTTTTCAAGCTGTCAAAATAAAGTAAATTATTACTCTGGTATGACAGCACTGGCATAAAGCTCCAGGCAACAAAACTGTGAAGCCTCACCTAACTTCCAATGACTTGCTAAAACAAGGGGAAGAAAAAGGTTTCTCTCAAGCTTAACATTATCTGAGACACTTACGATGACGAAAGTGTGTTCTTTTAACATCTACGAAATATTCCTTACTACATGTGTATGTGTCGTTACACAATACATGAAGTGGACATTTAGTACTTTGTGCATAGTTAGTAAGATACCTATCACATTCCAGACAATATCCTGTTGTTTATGAATCAGATATAAGTTCAGCATATATAGGAAATGAGGGATACAATTTACAATACGACCTTGTCGGTGTTTGGAAGAAGAGCCAGAAACACAAATGACTGGTTCGAAGCTAACTCCAATGAGATGATTCCAGCCATCGAAAAGAAGCACGCTGCACTCCTGGAGTACAAACACTCGCCGAGCCAGAGTACCCTGCAAGCACTCAGAGCAGCCAGAAAAACAGTACAACACATGGCCAGGCGCTGTGCCAACAACTACTGGCTCGAGCTATGCAGCAGCATACAGACCAGTGCTGACTTTGGTAATCTCAGGGGAATGTACGAGGGCATCAAGAAGGCATTAGGACCCACCCAGAACAAGATGGCACCTCTGAAATCCAAATTTGGTGAAGTCATTGCTGACAAAGCCAAACAGATGGAGTGCTGGGTCGAGCACTACTCCGAGCTGCACTCACGTGAGAACATTGTGGCTGATACAGCCCTCGATGCCATCGAGCTCCTACCAGTAATGGACGAACTGGATCAGGAACCAACTGTGGATGAACTGAAGAAAGCCATCGACAGCATTGCAGTAGGAAAGGCCCCAGGCCAGGATGGTATACCACCAGAGGTAATCAAGTGTGCCACAGACAACTCTCCTGGAACCCCTACATGAGCTACTGTGCCTGTGCTGGAGAAAGGGAGAGGTTCCACAGGATATGCGCGACACTAACGTTGTAACCTTGTATAAGAACAAAGGAGACAGAAGCGACTGCAACAATTACCTTGGCATCTCCCTCCTAAGCATCACTGGTAAACTGTTCGCTCGCGTCATCCTCGGCAGACTCCAGAAGATTGTTGAGAGGGTGTATCCTGAATCACAGTGTGGATTCCGCGCAGAGAGATCTACTGTTGACATGGTCTTCTCTCTGAGTCAGCTGTAGAAGAAATGCAGGGAGCAGAGGAAGCCACTCTATATTGCCTTCATCGACCTGACCAACGCCTTCGACTTGGTCAGCAGGGATGGACTGTTCAAACTGCTCCACAAGATAGACTGTCCGCCATGGTTACTCAAGATGATCCAGTCTTTCCACAAAGACATGAGAGGAACAATCTAATATGATGGCACACTATCGGATGTTTTCAGCATCAGGAGCGGCATCAAACAAGGATGCGTCCTTGCTCCGACATCGTTCGGGATCTTCTTCGCGCTCCTCCTGAAGCACGCCTTTGGATCTTCAACAGAGGGCATCTTTTTGCACACAATATCTGATGGGAAACTGTTTAATCTTGCAAGGCTGAAAGCTAAATCCAAGGTACGGGAAGTCCTCATCAGAGATTTGCTGTTCACAGATGACGCTGCTGTCGTGTCACACACAGAAGACCAGCTTCAGAAACTGCTGGATCAGTTCTCCAAAGCATGCAAGGACTTCGGGCTTTCCATCAGCCTAAAGAAACCAAACGTACTTGGTCAGGACATTGCTGACCCTCCATCAATCGGCATTGACAACTATTCGTTAGAGGTCGTCCATGAGTTTGTTTACCTAGGGTCCACCATCACTGACACCCTGTCATTGGAGTCTGAGCTAAATAGGAGGATCAGAAAAGCAGCCACAACTCTGTCCAGACTCAGCAAGAGAGTGTGGAATAACATCAAGTTGTACACCCACACCAAAATGCAAGTTTACAGAACCTGCATCCTCAGCACCCTCCTTTACGGCAGCGAGTCTTGGACGCTGTACGCCCGCCAGGAAAAGAGGCTGAACGTCTTCCACTTGCGCTGCCTCAGGCGCATCCTTGGAATATCATGGAAGGACAGAGAGTCCAACACCACCGTCCTTGAGCAAGCTGGAATCCCAACCATGCACACCCTCCTCAGGCAGCGGTGGCGCCGCTGGCTTGGCCACATCCACAGGATGAATGATGGAAGGATCCCAAAAGACATTCTGTATGGTGAGCTAGCCTCTGGCAAAAGACCTCCCGGATGCCCCCAGTTGTGCTACAAAGATATTTGCAAGAGGACCTCAGGGAGGTAGACATCGAGCCAGACAGTTGGGAGGAACTGGCAGATGATCGCAGCAGTTGGAGGCAGGAACTACACAAGGGCCTTCAGAAGGGTGAGATGAGGATCAGACAGAGGAGAAGCGAGCCCACAGAAAGCACAGTAAGGACCTGCCAGACACCCATTACACATGTAACAGATGCAGCAAGGACTGTCACTCTCGTGTGAGCCTTCACAGGCACAGTCCACACTGCAAATGATGATCCCAAATGGAACTACAAAGGGCGCGATCCATAGTCTACGTAGACTGAACGATGCTACTACTACAGGAAATGAGCACATAGGATGGCTGATAGCATGTTATATTTATATTGTTATGCTTAAATACAGATTAAAGGCCTCATCCAACAGTCCTATCTCCAGCAAGGCTCTCCTGTCTTCAGGCCCTTGCAGTTGTATAAGGCCTTACACGATAGCCATATTTTGGTGAAACAATCATTCAGGATCTGTGAATATAGTTTCAGAAAATATTTTAACAGGCTTACTTCTGCCATGCAGTTTGCTTGTACCAGGAATCTGACTACATAAGAGATGGATTCCACATACCTCAAGAAAAATCCCATTGATTTCAACTGTACTTTTGCTTCAGAAGGGATCAGGCCAAAATACATGCCAGAATGGAGTTCCAGCACTGCTGTGATTAAGGTGGAGAGCTTCCTGTTCAAAGGCTGATGTATCTAAGGACACGTCTATACAGGAACTGGGAGGTGTAATTTCCAGCTTGAATAGACTGTTCTGGGCTAGTTCTGATCATACTAGTGTAACCCTCACATCTATGTGTGGTTAACTGTCCCATATAGTGGTATCGAGACCACTTCACAGAGCAAGAATAAGTGTCCTCAACAGCCTAAACTAAGAGCCAGCTGGCCTTTAGCTCAAGCTGTAGTGAGTGGTGCCTGCATTAAACTCCCAAGTTCAAGTCTACCTGTGGGCAGTTACACTAGCATACTAAAAATATAAGTATAGCCATAATGGCACAAGCAGAACAGGATAGCTGCCCCATGTACAATTCCATTCAACACCCCCTGTGTGTTTTCAGGCGGTCAGGCGCTCACACTTACATACTCATGCTTACACCTCTATTTTTAGCCAATATGCCTCATTGAGCCGGAAGTTACACCTCTAAAATACAAGCCCTTACTTGAAATGTCTTGAAATTTGTTATGCATTATGGATTGGGGAGAGATGGTGGGTGTTCTAAATCTGGGGTTATTTGAGCAAGGGATTTCTGAGATTCAGACACACAAAAAATAGCATTTCATGGAGTCAACTGAGTCAAGATGCACACCATTCTTCTCCCATGATATGTGTGTGTGTAGTAGCCAAGCATATTGCAATATGCATGTGAAGAATAACATTAAGACTTCCAGACAACCTGGTTTCATGTGATCTTGAAGGCTCAAGGGGACACACTATGACCATTGAAACTGAGCTATATCCAGTCAGTGTAACCCTACCATTGGCAGAAATCTGAAAAAGATCTGTAGCCATCTTGTTCTTGTCCACCTCTATCAAGATGATTTTGTTTTATGTTTTTCAAAAATGTAATCTGAGAACAGAAGATAATTCCAAAGAGGCTCAAACTATTTTCAAAAAGAAAATTAATTACTTACTCTTTCTCCACAGTTCTTGGGGCTGTGTGGTTTGGGAGAGTGCAGTGAAGTAAGAGGACATTGGGGGTGAAGGAGTGGAGATAAATAGAGGAAAAGGAATTAGGGACCACAGCAAATAGAGGGGAATTATGAGAAGGTGTCCAGACTGAGCTCTGATCTCAGGTACTCTGAAACTAAGGCAAATTTCAAGCTCTGACAGCTACCAGGGAAAAAATTTTGATGTTTGAAAACCAAGTGAGGTTGGGGATAGGCTGGAATGGGGCAGGAGGAAATTGGCTTGGATGGGAAGGGACTTGGGGAAGCTGAGATGGCTGGCTGAAGCAGGGACAGGAGGCATACTAGGGCCGCAGGACCCAGCTCAGAGTACAAGTTGGGTTACATAAAAAAGAAAGCATGTGACCCTCCTGTCAGCTGATGCTTGTGTTGTGAATACAGAACAGTATATGGCACCAGACAGCAAGAAAAATGTTGCAGATTAATGGCTTCTGTAGTACTCATGGCTTGGTGGGTCAGAAAGGGGAGGAGTATCCTGAAATGTTAGCAGAGTGCTTATTTATTGCAGGGAACAGGGGGATGGGAATGAAACAGAAGAGATGCACACCAGTCTTCTTTCATGATCTTAAAGTTATTGTAACCAACGTGGAATAACACTATCAAGATTTTTGGAACAAAGACCACATCTGTGATTTCTCACCCTGCCTGGGCAGCAACTCCATCTGCCAAATATTTCAAGGGATAATCATTATCACTATTCCACTATAACAAAACATACAAAAATGGGAAGGAGCACTTCGAAATTGAATAATATCCTATACATTTAGCTTGTCACCCATGAGCTATGAGATAACTGCAACTGCCTAAGTGAATGCTAACACCTACAAAATCACTTTGTCAATGTCTCTTGGTATCCTTTGTCCTTTCAGAATATTAAATTTAGCAAAACTCAAACATCAGAAAAGCAGGAAGTGCAGACTTAAGGTACAGGCCAATGCAAGCCTAACTCTGTCTTCCTTGAGCAATTCCAGGACAGCCATGAAACACATGCACTCTGCCTTAGAAGATGGCACAGAACACTCAGTGGTATTCACCCACTGTAGTACAGAAGCCAATGTCTTCTCTTTGCAAAAGCAAAACTTTGGCTTATGGGAACTGTTCTAAACACCAGCTCCCTATACCTGCCCTCCACTCAAACACTAGTCACAGAAACAACACAACACCTGATACCTTTTACAATCTCTCCTCCCCCTTTACAAAGCCAACACACTTATATACAGGATGCCACCTAGTCCTATGGTTTCATTCATCCATTCATCATTAAACCCACAGAACACTCATGTTTTACCTCCCTGCTGACAGGCCACATGACAAGACTTCCGTGCACCACCACTGACAAAACCTATGGAAGTCACACCTAGAATAAGATACATTGGCTATCTCAAGGTTGGCAAGCATTTCTTTCCTGTGATGAGACATATTGAGGGGGCAAGTAGGGGGGCTCATACCTTCCACTTTGCCTGCCCCCGGATGTTATACCGCAATCCCTACAGCTCTGCTAAATCCAACAACTAATCCCTTACACCATTCCGTACAGCTACACCTACCATAGTGAACATAGCTGGTGTGCATGCAGGTAATTCCTTGTGTCTACTGTCAGCTCTGGGTGGGAACATGGGAAGTAGGTTTGAGTGAAGTGCTCAGTATTTAACTCCATTTCCTGATTTTCAGAAGTTTAAATCTGAAAACCCATTATCTCCTAGTTTTCAGAGGTTTGAGTTTTGTTTCACTTTTTATTATCATAATTTTGCTTCAGTGAGGTTTTTCAACAGCAAATTAATTTGGGATTTAGATTCCACTCCACCTCTAAAATTTAGAAAATATCGTTCAGTTTGTAATTGTATGATTGCCTAAAATAATAAAAGAATAGCAACAACTGACAAGTTTTTAAATGTTGTATTTTAGGCCCAAAGTATTTGACATCATTTACACATAACTTCTGTAAATCTATATTTTGAAAATGGTGTATGTTTTTCATAGATGTTAAAATACATTTTGATACAGACTGGTTTTTATTTCAACAGTAAAGTTTAACACTCTTATTTTGCTTCCAGCAATGACAAATTCACTTTGGCACACCATCAAAATTAAAAGAAAAACCTTCAAAATCAGCTTCACCTACTAATTACAGTCTAAATTTCTCAAAGTATTTTTAAAAATAAATTTTTTGCCCTTTTTAAAGTCATGACTACTTTTAGAATTTTCATAAAAACAATGCTGCAAGCAGACAAGGAAGTGATGGCTCAATATAAACACAACCCTTTATTTTAAGGAGAGGTATACAATATTTTAAAATAGCATAATTAACATCAAGTGCTTGATTCTACTCTTTTTAGGATGTGTGTGTGTCCAACCTGAAAAGTTATCAAGTCACTACACACAATCAGGACAGCAGAATATAGACAAGATTTTGTCCTTTGAATAAAGACAAATCACTCTTCCAGTTTTCTTAAAATTATTAAGCGATGAAGATCCCTGCAAACTATGTTGTCTGGATTTCTTCACCATAGTTGCTAGAAGTATAGGATTATGTGCAGTGGCTCTCAACTAAAATATCTAACCCTTTTTGGTCTACTTGATACTTACATGTTTCAAAAGCTATAGGTATCAATTCATCAACTCAAAGTTACATTATCACAACTACAGATGGTGTATACAACTCGATCTAACCACTAATGAAATCAGTGGGAATCTTTTCATTTACTTCAATGGGTTTTGGATGAAGTCCATAACTTTCATGATTGAAAAGACTTTTAGAGAGCTAATTCTATTAATATAAGAAAAATATTTTTTGTCCATAAGTAACAAAATGCTTCAAAGTTCAACAATTTTGGCAGGCAGCTTTAGAACACATTTAGCACTTGGCTCTACTTCACAAGTTGGGGAATGAACACAGCTTTATCATCAAAACCAAGTCATTGTGATGAATAGGTTGGGATCTCAAGGGAAATATGGCAGAAAAAAAGATTAGTGTAACAACCTACAGTTAAAAAGTGCTCCCCAAGACTGAATTCATTTATATTTTCTAACCAAATTTTTTGCATGGTCAGTTTAATGCCACTTACAGACTAGCTATGGTTACACTGACCCAAACTGCGGGCAGCAGTATGCAAATGGTTGGTCTTGAAAATAGCTGTTCATTTGCATATTTACTCATTGGCAGACACTGCTGCTAGCACAAAAAAGCCGTGTAAACGTGGGTCTGCTGGTGAACTTCCCCACCCTTTGTTGGCAGCCTCTTATGCCTTGAAAAAATCAGTTTCTGGTCAGTGTAACCACAGCCACCCTGTTTTTATCAATGGACATAGCCCCTGGAACCTTTACTCCCAAAGTAGAGACCACTGTGACTTACACAAAAGCTGTAATTTGGTTAGTATGTAGCTGTAACCTTCAACCCTCTCTTGTAGATCACTACTTGAGGGGACAATAGATACTTAATGAGCTTATTACAAAAAAATATATACTCATAAACTCCTGGTCATATCACTACTCTGATGAAGTGCCTTCCCCACACGGGGCTCACAGGGATTAATAGAGCCCTATGGAGGCTGTGTAGGAGGCAGCCAATCACAGAATGGCCTATAGGAGCAGCCAATCTGGGCTGGATAGGCTCATATAACAAAAGCTGCAGTACTAAGAAGCAGCAGTCTTTCCCTAGAACTTGAGGAAGGAGAAGGACTGGCTGCCTTGCAGGCAAAGGGTAGAAAACATCTTGGCCCCACAGTGCTGCAGGCAAAGACCCAAGGAGCTAAAGGCATCTCCAGGGGGCTGCAGGGATCTGCAGGCTCAGGCCCAAAAGCCAGGGTAAAGAGGGTGTTCGGACCACAGGGAAGTGGCCTAGGTAGGTCTACAGAGGATTTGGAGGGGACGCAACAAGTGGGCCGGAAACTAGAGTAGTGGGTAGCAGTCCACTCGCCCCCACTCACCACTGAGGAAGTGGCTAGACTGAGACCTGTGATACTGTCCTCCTGGAAGGGGGGAACACAGAGTGAGGCACAGCTAGAAGCCTCTGTCACAAAAAGCATGCTGCAGTGCTAGTTGTGACATTGGTACATAGAGCAGAAATGATGGTTCTGAGATGTCACCAGAAGATGGTGTACTGAGATACAGAGCTAATTCCCAGGACAGCCAGAAGGAGAGGCTACAATGGTCGGTAGCACTCCATCACAGCTACTTACACAGGATGAAATTCTCCCTTGTGTAGAGTCTCAACAAAAGACTAATGCAACACCTAAACCCTAATTTAAAGGCTGATCTTGGACTTAAGAGATGTTCTGGCCTTGCGGCGGCCTTCTACACAAGGATGAATTTCATCCTTGCTTACCAGTGTTTTCCACTGAGTGCACATCTCACCTATGTTCCAAAGCCAGCACTGGGCTTCCATTCCTCTCTAGAAGCAAATGAATCATCCACTGTGATTTATTAAGCCCTTTATGGATTAGTTCCTTTGTACTTCTCCAAACCCCTCTTTCTTTGTCTTAAAACTAGTCACTTGAGTTCAACTAGAATGTTCAATTTGATAGTGTCCGAATCTGTTTTTCTAGAGGTTAGAACCAGGCATTCTTAGTAAACAGCTCTCAACACTGAGGCTGAGGCTGTGGCCACACTACCCACCTCCGAAAGCGGGGTAATGAGCCACTTCAGAAGATGTTAATGAGGCGCTGCCATGAACATGCAGCACCTTATTAGCATAACGGCAGCCATGCATACTTCAAAAGTGCCAGTTTCGAAACACACGTCACCTGTGTAGCCGGAAGCCTTTCCAAACAACCCTCTGATTTTGAAAGCTCCTCCTTTCCATTTGGTTTTGGGAAGAAGGTGCTTTTGAAATCGGGGGGGTCATTTCAAAAGGCCCCCAGCTACATGGGTGGCCTATGTTTAGAAACTGGAACTTTCTAAACATACACAACTCTCATTTTGCTAATGAAGTGCTGCATGCTCATGACAGCACGTCATTAACATCTGCCGAAGTGGCTCATTAGCATGCCCCTCCCAAAGGAAGGGGTAGTGGGGCCACAGCCTGAAAGTTTGTCTCCCTTTATCTGCCAGGGGCTGAGCTAGTTAATATTTAGGACTGCAAGGCTTATCTAGTATCTTCTGACACATGGGCTACGTCTACACTAGCCAAAAACGTCGAAATGGCCATGCAAATGGCCATTTCAAAGTTTACTAATGAAGCGCTGAAGTACATATTCAGCACCTCATTAGCATGCGGGTGGCCGCGGCACTTCGAAATTGACATGGCTCGCCGCTGCACGGCTCGTCCAGACGGGGCTCCTTTTTGAAAGGACCCTGGCTACTTCGAAGTCCCCTTACTCCCATCTGCTCATAGGAATAAGGGGACTTTGAAGTAGCCAAGGTCATTTGGAAAAGGAGCCCCGTCTGGACGAGCCGTGCGGCAGCAAGCCACGTCAATTTCGAAGTGCCGCGGCCACCCGCATGCTAATGAGGCGCTGAATGTGTATTTCAGCACTTCATTAGTAAACTTCAAAATGGCCATTTGCATGGCCATTTCGACGTTTTTGGCTAGTGTAGACACGGCCATGGTGAGATAGGAAAAAAAGAATGTTTTCAAGACAAAGAGACAAAGAGTCTTTGATTTTGGTGCACTGGAAATCCTTTATTGGTTGACACAGTCTCATTCTTGATACTTTAAAAGATCTTAAATTAATATATGCACTTCCATCACTAATACAAGAGCCTAGAAGCTAAAACCGATTCATACTGAAGATGGGAATAAAGAAGGTGAAGGAACTAGGCATGCTAGTCACTAACTCTACAAGAAAGCAAAGTCAAAAAATGATGTCCCAGTAGGCTTGTTTTGAGAATATGGAAACTAGAAAAGCAGTCTAATTATCTAAAAAGATAAATTTGAGGTATTATATTCATATATGTGTCCTTATTTTAAAAGGATAAGAACACTTTCAGATGGATTCATCCTTGTCCATTTTGGAGGGTGTTGTTACACTTAATTCACCAAAATCTCTAAAGCAGTGGAACATACCACTGAGGACTGGTCAACTTTTCAGAAGCTGGGTGAGAGTTAGGAGCTTACATGCAAGGCACCACAAATAAGCAAATGTTATTTAGCACTTTACTGTAAGGATCATGAATGTTTAATTTCACTCACAATTTTCAGTTCAAGAGCTATTTTTTGTACGTCGCACATTGGCATTGTATAATATTTCTTCACACATTTCTATGGAATTTGCTCTTCACTTCTGAGCTGACAAGTCTGTAAAAACCCATTCTTTGTGAAGTGTTCAGAAATTTTAAATCACTGATAAACTGGTAGGTTGTTAAAATGATGCGGATTCTGAAAGCCTCTTTTAACAAGTGCTGCTTTATCTGTAATGTGCATTCATGTATAGAACCTTGACCCAGTCAAAAGAGAATGTGTCTCTGAACAGATTAAGCCCGTTGAATTATTTTTGTACCACTCCAAATGTCAAGGCAGAGAAGACTCTCAATTTTTCATTTTTAGGAAAAATCATTTCACCATAAACCTATAAATGCATGTGATCAGATTAATGTTCACTATTAGGTTTCTTCCATCACTGCACCCTGAAATACGTAACGTTTGCCAGGCAGAAGAGTAAATATGGTACAGAGACAGCAACGAAGGGTCCTGTGGCACCTTATAGACGAACAGAAAAGTTTTGAGCATGAGCTTTCGTGAGCACAGAGTCACATCATCTGATGATGATGATCTGATGAAGTGAGTCTGTGCTCACGAAAGCTCATGCTCAAAACTTTTCTGTTCATCTATAAGGTGCCACAGGACCCTTCGTTGCTGTTACAGATCCAGACTAACACGGCTACCCCTCCGATATATGGTACAGAGAGAATTTCCAGTGTTATCGGTCCATAGAGTATCTCTTTTGAACACATGATACTGCCTCAAATGCTCCTACTCCATGGTTTGTACACTGTAAACCCACGGATTATAGTCCCACAGATTTTGGAGGAAGCAGGATAAGAAAACAAGTCTTGCACCCTGAGATTTCCCTTTTGGTTGCCGCTTCTCCACGCATTCCAAAGGTTTCATGTAATTTACAACATATCTGTGGTTTTTATGGCCAAACTTTCGTCCTGCTCCCTGCTCAGTGCTGATCCCAGCTGAAGCTGTCTGGCACACAGAGTGCTATTTGTTCAATGAGGAGGAAACTCCTTGTAGTAAAATGAAGGCCTAAACCTATGCAGTGCAGGCCTGGTCTGAGGCCTAGCTAACAATGGACAAAATATGGATAACAGAAATCAAAGCTAAGTTGTGAACAGGATGCAGGCCCCCAATAACAGAACTTGGCACAAACAGGGCTGAGCATGCAAAACACTGCACCTAGGTAATCGGCCCAGGTGCAGAACAATAATTGGTACACGTCATAAATTGAAATCATAATGTACCACCAGCTCATTAGAAAAGACCTTGGTACAATCTCCTCACAGATACAGACCCACATCCAGGAAAGGGTCGGAAATGATAATGTGGTGGATAAGAGATGATCTAATCAACCTACAAGGTACAGGATAATGGGTGGAAACCTGATAACATTAGAGGGTGGGAAACTGATATGTCAAGAGTGAGGTGTGTGATTTGTTTGTACCAGTATATAAAGTGGTGTCTTGGGAGAAGACAGTCTTTGTATGACCTAGGAGGCAGTGGAAATTTCCCAATGACTGAGTCATTCCATTGTGGCAAGTACAGATGAGCAGTGGCTCAGCAGAGTCTACTGACAACTGTTACTGTACTTTGCTTTACAGTAAACCTGGTACCTTCAATCCTTATCTAGTCTGTGGTCTCTGGGGGCTCTCTTGGGGTCTGCTGTAATCATTGGGACCAAATCATTGAACATACACACAAGCAGCCTTCTGGTTACCATCACTGATGGACTCTAAGACCTGTGAGGATACCATGGCAGTAAATCCTCCTAATTACACTCCTCCTTGGGGCAAATGAGACCCCAAAACACATTAATCCCTAAAAGGAACACACCATTTCTGTCTTGGTCTTAGAAAATGATTTAGCAAAGTTACGATATAAGCACACCAGCTACCTGACTTTCCCATGGACAGGCCAGACAGACTTCCTTCACTGACTGACAACAGACTGGACCATTCAAGAGGCCATGCTCACCTCAGGAAATATTAAGTTAATCAACTGGGTGAGAGGCAGATCCCATATGGGAAAACACACACACACACACACACACACACACACACACACGTCTCCAACACTCTCTACCCCAATAAATAAGAGGTGTGTTTTGGAGAGATCAGGAGTTCAAGCCACCAGTACAAAAACTCCACTTTTGGCTCCGTCTCTTTCCCCTGCCACGATGCCTTCATTGGTGTCACTGAATGATCGGGGATTGGTAACCTCCCTGACTTCTGAATGGGACAGAGAGAAGAAAGAAGCAATGTGTCACATAGGCCATGACTACACTACAGCAATCTTTCAAAAGATGATCTTCCAGAAGATCTCTTCTGGAAGATCTTCTTTCGAAAGAGCACACCCCCACACAGAAAAGTTGACCAAAAGATTGATTCACTCTTTCTATAGAGAGCAGCCACACAGCCCCCCACTTTTTGAAAACACGGAGCAGGGATGGAAAAATCTGGCACCATGGGGACTGTTCTTTTGAACAAAGGGCCCATGGAGCATCTATGCATGCATTTTTTCACAAGAAGCTTTCAAAGCAGAAGATGGCTTCCGGAAGGAGAGCCATGTTCTTTTGACTTCGGATCAAAAGAATGCATTTTATGTGTGGACGGTTTGTGTGTTCTCTCAAAAAAGGGCCTGATTTTCCAAAAGAACTTTCAAGTGTAGATGTGGCCACAGAATGGAGAGAGCTCATTTTCATGAGTACCTGCATAAACCTGTAGAAGACTGAACACCCTGTCAGAGCTGGCTGATGGTGGTAGTTGATGGTTTACATAACCCTTACTCCTGTGTAATCAACGCACAGGCCCTATCCTTTAATAATTGTTAGAAATTTCATAAAGATAAAAGATCCTGAAAATATACAGAAATTTATATTTTCATATACATGCTGCAAAATAGCTATACACAACTGATTTTTACTTCCTTTGCCTATTTAGTTAAAATATTTTTAAGGATCTAGATCTTATCTTTTTTCTTTTTTTCTGCAGGGTGAAGGTTTAACAATGAAAAACATTCCATATACTGTTATAACCCTTGACTATCTGCTCTAATAACTAGATTTTATCTATATTATACTCTTGCATGCATTTGGGCACACATAACTGTCTGCTTTTTACTCCTCCTTAATTTATATTTAGATCTTAAATTATTAAATATTAATCTTGGGAAAAAACATATAAAATACCCAAAATCCAAGCAATGAATTGTCAAAATATAAAAACACAAAAACGGTTTCTTATTGCTGGAAGTTCATATTGCTTTTGATGCTGAGTACTAAATCTGTGTTCCATATAAAAACAATATTGGAGACACAATCAAGCACATTTTTCTTCACTACTACTTTTGCAAGTTATAGCATGCAAAGAAAAAGTTACTGTATTTTTAAAATGCAAAGAGGGAATTTAGATTAGCACTTGCAAAGGTGGATCCATAAAGTATGCTGCATTGGTCATGCAAATAGCTCTGATGCGTGAGCTACTGATCAAGTCCTCAGCATCACCATCTTGCCCCAAAGAAACGCTCTATAAAGGCTAAATAGAGAGAGTTTCTCAAAATGCAAAAAATAAACTATAATGTTTGCTGCAGATGATTTATGAAAGCAGTTGCTCCATACTAGAAACCTTAGCAACCTAGAGAAACTATCACTTACTTAACCATTAAAACAACTATTATATAAGGCCATGTCTACACTTGGCCAAAATCTGGAAATGGCCACGCTAATAGCCAAATCGGAGAATATGAATGAGGCGCTGAAATGAATATTCAGCACCTCATTAGCATGCTGCCGGCCGCAACACTTTGAAAGTGCCACATTTCGACCACGTGTGGCTCATCTACAAGGGGCCCTTTTTGAAAGGACACCACAAACGTCAAAATCCCCTTATTCCCATTAGCATGGCCATTTCGAAATTTTGGCCAAGTGTAGACGTAGCCTAAGAGCTTTTAAAGGAAGATGAAGATGCCTTAATCTATTTCTTTTCTCTTTTGTGTCCTCCCACATATCCTCAGACCAACCAAACATCTATTATTTTCTTAACTTGCTCTTACTGACTAATCTGACCAGAGGCTATCTGCAAACATCCATATTTTCTTCCCTCATCACTTGCATAAATTAAATCGAAAGGGCCTGCATCATATCTTATTTAACCCTGCAAAGGATCTGCATAATTCACAGCACATCAGCTAGTGTCAGGCCATCAGAATCACCTGTTAACCTTTCTGGGATATATTTGTCCAGGAACTCAACAAAGTAGATTCAAGGCAGAACAATCCAAGACAGATATATCTTTCCTTCAAAAATGGATTAAGTTCATCTCATTGCAGCTCATTTGCAAGTGTCCTTCTTTGATTACCTCTTAAACCAAGATACGCTTAACAACATCAAAACCAGTGTTTCTCCGGAGTTGGTCTTCCAAACTCGGCCTCTATTAACCTTCCTAATTGCTGTGATCTCTCTGCTGTCTTCTTCTTTTGCTTGTTAACAGACTCATTAACAGTAGGGATCAGCTACCGTTTATGCTTATACACTTGACAAAAGAGAGGCTAGGTGCCCAAAGTCCTTAATATTCAGATCCATGCTAAACTGACAAGTTCACCTGAATGATTAAAATATAGTGGGTATGCAGAGCTTTTGCATTAACTTCCTTATAAAGGGCACATACTCAACCTAGCAGACACAATAGCCTATTTATTCCATGACTTGAACACCTGGGGACTGATCCTCCATTGTCTTACAGATTTGATGCTGTTATTAACATATACACAAAGTGGATATAAAACATTCCTAAATGTGAATTCTCCACTCTTCCCACAGCCTGTAATTGTGTTTTTACATATGTTTTGCACAAGTATCTATGATGACAGAAGGTGCAGGGCAACAGAAACTCAGGCCATAGCATGTGACGAAAAATGGCCTTCATAGCAGTATGCTGACCTCCTTTCCAATTAGGAACATAAATATCAGACTATGACACAGAGCCACAAAGGTACTTCAGCACCTAACCCTTAAACTTAGGCATTTATGTGCCAGTCCTGGGCTCCTCTGTGATCTTCAATGACATCAATAAGTAGATAGCTACTGCCAAAAGAATGTGTGCAGACTTGAATAAAAATGGAACCTTAAATCGTATCCATGACAGCTAAAATTTGATCATACAGTATATAATGATCATAGTACCCACATTACTTTATGGTTCTGAAATCTAGGAGTGACAATGCATCTGAAGCAAAAGCTGCAAATGTTGAACTGAGGAACAGGCGTCATATCCGAGGTCTGATAACGTTAAGCAGGCTAAGAAAGACAACTTCCATGAAAGACTGAAAGTGCTGCGTGTAATTCAAATCATCAAAAGGTGTCAACTGCAGTGGTTTGCCCATATAGATATAATGAACCCATACCGATTACCTAAAATTGTTCTCTGTGGATGAGTTTAAAGAGAGAGAGGCTGCGGACATCTGAAGATAGTGATATAGTACATATCAGAGGGGTAGCCACATTAGTCCATATCTGCAAAAACAAATAGTCCAGTGGCACCTTAAAGACTAACAAATTTATCTGGGCATAAGCTTTTGTGGGCAAAAATCCATTTGACAAAGTATTTATAGAAGCCCTTGTGGCAATAACACTATTAATCTGACAAAATGATTTTACATATTTATTACGTTACTTTATTCTCATACAATATATACAAAATAGAGTATCGCAGATGAATGTGATTCAAATCTTTGGTCTTACTCATAGTACCGTAAGAGTGGCCATACTGGGTCATCACAAACACCCAAAACAACACGCTATTTTTGTTAACATGCCCATTTCTGCTAAGGAAATGGGTTTTTGCCCACAAAAGCTTATGCCCAAATAAATCTGTTAGTCTTCGAATTGCCACAGCACTTCTTTGTTGTTATAACAGAGTACACAGTGACTTCCAGGTAACACCTCATCAGGCCCAAATGGCAACTCAAAACAAACATGAATAGAATCTACTCATAATCCCATAATCTGCTCATAAACTTTAGCACAGAAAAAAAGGAGATGATAAGGAATCTTTTATTGCCCCCATCTACTCACGCATGTCCAAATGCTATTTAGGTTTTGAATCTGCACTGTGCAGTACATAGACATAGACTGATTGCTGCACGCCTGCTGAGCCTCACAGGAGTACTCCATGATCCATATATCACAAAATGCTAATGCAGGGGTATTACCCAATTTTTACTTGAGACAAATGCCTTTTTCAAGCAAACATGACTGCCTTTTGTGAGTTATGCATATGTTTGGCTGACTGAGCTAATCCTGCTTTGGGGATCCCTGCAGCTCCAACAGTTGCCTGTTCAGCTACCTCAAGTTCCTGTATGAATACACAACCACCTCACCAATGTATGGACCATCCCATACAGCAATCTTCAGGATTACTGCCAATCTGAGATCTGTCAGAAAACTCCCCTCAGCATACTTTCAAAGGGCTGGCAAGCTCCTCAAGAGTTTGTTGCCTTAAAGGGGAGTCTCCCCTCTAAAGATCCCATTGGGGAGAGAAACAGTGTCAACAGGGCTTCAATAAGCAAAACTGCTGCTTTTGGAGAGTTCTTCTGTCTGAGATCCCCAGAACCTGAGACTGGACAACAGGGGATAGATAGCACAATATTATTCAATGCTGTTCATTTCCTCTGAATCACCTGGCACTGGCAACTCTCAGAGACAGGATACTGGGTTAGGTAGACTTTTCATCTGACCCAGTGTGACCACCCTTATGTCCCTATAAGCAGAGATGAAAAAAGTACCCCAAAAGTTACTTGAGTGAAAGTGCAGCTGCCTTCACTTCTGGATATTTGAGTACAATAAAGATGTGATGCATGTGAGTTTGTGTCTGTGTACGAGTGGGTGTGTGTACTTTTACTTCAGTACTTTAAGAGAGGGACACCAGTGACTTCTACTTAAGTACAAACCACCCCCCCCCAAAACAGTTGCATTTTTACACAAGTAACTTTTGGGGAACTTTTTGCACCTCTGCCTATAAGTAAGGACCAAAGATACGAAATCACACTTATCTGAGATTGTATATGTTGTATATATTGTATGAGAATAAAGTAACCAAATAAATACGCAAAATGATTTTGTTAGATCAATAGTATTGTTGCCACAAGGGATTCTATAAATACCCATTGTCATCTGTGTGTTGTGTGATCTTACTGAAAGAGCCTTCTGTGGTACCGTTCCCAACCAGCTGGACAGTTCACTTGAACATATTTGCAAACACCCAAAACAACATGCTATTTCTGTTAGCCAGAATGCCAATTTCTGCTGAAAGTAATGTTGACTTCCTGGGCTTATCGCCTGTCTAGGCAAATGGCTAACCTCCCCACCACACATTCTAGGGCATTCATCCTTCAGCGTAGCAAAAACTAGATTACAATTAGCATTTTCAAATACAAACACAGCATGGAAACTGACTCTCTTTGGAGACTTCTAACATCAATCCCCCCTCAAATTTCCTTGCCTGCTGCTATTTACCTAGATGTCACTGTTGTTATTGGGTCACTGTGGGAACTGTGGCTGTCCCTCCTGTTTTTATATTGCTACTAGTAGTCATTTTCACATTACAGTACTAAAACTTGCTGCAAAAAAAAGTTGCATTCTGAAAAACAGAAATGGAGCCTCTTATAATGCAATGAATGCTGAAATTCTGAGGGGCAGCACCCAACTAGCCAAATCCTTATGACCATTATCAGAAGCATTCTGTTAAGTTAAGAAAGCTCACACTGTACCTCTATCTAGGATACCTGCATGGCCCCATCACCATTGTATCAGAAAGGTAGCCGTGTTAGTCTGTATCTTCACAAAACAAAAAAGCAGTCCTGCAGACTTTAAAGACTAACAAAATAATTTATTTGGTGATGAGTTTGTGTGGGGCAGACCCATGTCTTCAGATTTGGAGAAGTGGGTCTGTCCGATAGAAGCTCATCACCTAATTAATTATTTTGTTAAAGTGCTACAGGACTGCTTTTTTATTTCATAGTATCAGAGTATATTAAGTTTTTTAATGTATTTAACCTCACAACACATCTCTGAGGTAGGCAGATATTATTAACCACATTTTAAAAATGGGGAAGAGGCTAAGGCTACATCCACACTACCAGATAAATTAAAATTTAAGGCAGTTAGCTCGATTGTACCAAGTGACTGTCTTCACTGTAAATCCATTAGCTCGATTTAGGGAGCACTGATATTGATATCATAATGTCGTAGAAACTGACTGGGTGTAGCATCAAGTTCGAATTCAGAAGTTTGTATGAAGGCTAGTGTGGAAGCACCATGTCTTTGAATTGAATTCATTAGTGGCACTGCTGCACCTGTCTCTTGGTTCCCTGCCACTCGTGGGAGCTGGGATACTGACTGATGCTGCTGCACCTGGCTTCCCGCTGCTCCTAGCTCCCAGCTCCAATGAAACAGGCACAGCAGCGCTGGTCCGTTTCCTGGCTCTCCTAAGCTACGGGGACCCAGGAACCAGGCAGCAGGGTGAGCGCTGCCAGTGGCGGGGGTGCAGTAGGGCCCAGTGGGAAGGCAAAGAATGCGGGGCTGAGGAAACTTTGGGATACGTTCCCACAATACACTGCTGCAACCGTGAATATTTGGCCATTCAGCGTGGCACCACTAACTCAACTTTGTGGGGAAGTGAGTATACTCAAAACTGAATTTTAAAGCCCAGTGTTACAAAATCGAAGTTAATAAAATCAAATTTATCTGGTAGTGCAGATGTAGCTCAAGTGACATGCCCAAAGTCACACAGGGAGACTACAACAAAGTAAGGAACTGAACCCTCAAGTTCCAAAGCTAGCACCTTAACCACTGGACCATCCTTAGTGCCATTACACTGCTCCATGATATTTCTTAACTTCCCTTATGCAAAATTATCTGTAAGATAGTGGAAAGGTCTCCCTCTTTCTTTAACCAACAAAATAAGTTGTTCCTCTGCTAACAATACAATGTGTTCTGGGAAATATTTTATTTTTAGTAACATTTTCATTATATAAATTGTTGTGTTATGAAACCCCATTCACGTATCAATTTGATCAGCCAGGCTGGATTACTACCACACTTTCCATTTGGTACTACCCTTGGGAATCCTCCTCAAGCCTCACCTGCTGCAAAACCCAGGAACCTATCATCTCGGTGGGAGGAGTTAACATGAAAACAGGACACCTGGGATTTATACAATGTACTAGCTGCCTTCCTATTCAGTTCCAGGTGAAATTCAAGGAATTGGTGGCAATCTTTAAAACACTACCTGCTTTGACCCGCAGTTGTTGTGAAACCTCTTCCTTTTCTATTTCATGCCCCAAGACTTGAGATTAATATCACTGTTGGTATTTGGAGCAAGATATACAACTTTAGCTTAAGAAGTCAGTGGAAAGGTATTCTCAGCTGAAAGCACTCACATTTGGAGCTTGCATGCCTCGACTGTCCATCAGAGCTCAAGCAGAGTGAATTTCAGCTGATGCTGTGAGGCTTTAAAGCAGGATACTCACTGAGTTGAATATTATTGGGTCTTTGTTTCTATTCTGATTAATTAATTTGTTTTATTAGTTTGTCTTAGTTTAGACGACGAGTGTAAGTGTGAATTTTGAGCTAACAATTGTTACATATTAATAATAAATGCATTGCTGATATAGGCAATATAGAGTCATAGGCCTGGAAATGACCTCAAGAGGTCATCTAGTCCATCCCCAGCACTCATCCCAGGTCTTGTTTCTTTTATCTAGCCCATTGCTGACAGGTGTATGTGTAATCTGCTCTTAAGACTCTCCACTGATGGAGATTCCACAACTTCCCTAGGCAATTTATTCCTGTGCTTAACCACACCCACAGGAAATGTTTCCTAAGGTCCAACTTAAACCTCCCTTGCTGCAATTTATGTCCATTCCTATTGCTTCTTGCGCTAGCCTCAGATTTTAAGAACAAATTTTCTCTCTTTACCTTTTAACAATCTTTTACGTACTTGAAAACTATTATGTTCCCTATCAGTCTTCTCTTTTCCAGACTAAACAAACTCATTTTCTCTATCTTCCCACATGTTTTCTAGACATAATCTTTTTGCTGCTCTTCTCTGGACCACTTCCAATTTCTCTACATCTTTCTCTGTATGTTGTGCTGAGAATTAGACTCACTACTTCAAGACTTAAGCAGCACATAGCAAAGCAGAAGAATTACTTCTCATGTCTTGCTCACAACACCCTTGTTAATGCATCACAGAATGGTGTATGCTTTTTTATTCTGCAATAGTATCAGACTGTTGACTCACATTTAACTTGTGCTCCACAATGATCCTTAGATCCCTTTCTGTAGTACTACTTCCCAGACAGTCACTTCCCAGTTTGCATATGTGAAACTGTTTGTTCCTTTCTAAGTGCAGTACTTTGCATTTGTCCTCAATTAAACGTCAGTCTATTTACCTCAGATCATTTCTCCAGTTTGTCCAGATCTTTCTCACTTATGACCCTGTCCCCCAAAGCTCTTGCAACCTCTCCCAGCTTGGTATCATCTGCAACTTCATAAGCATACTCTGTATGCCTTTATCTAAATAGTTGATGAACATATTGAACTGAACTGATCCCTGCAGGACCCCATTTCTTATGCCCTTCTAGCATGACCGTGAACCATTGATAACTACCCTCTGGAAATGTTTTCCAACCAGTTTTGCACCCACCTGATAGTAGCTCCATCTAGGTTATATTTCCCTAGTGTGTTAATAAGAAGCTCATGTGAAACTATCAAAATCTTTACTAAAGTCAACCCTCTACTGCTTCCTCCCGATCCCCAAGGCTTGTTAACCTGTATAAGAAAGCTGTCAGATTGGTTTGACACAATTTGTTCCTGACAAATCTGCACTGATTGCTACTTATCACCTTATTATTTTCTAGATGTTTGCAAAAGGATTCTTTAATTATTTCCTCCATTATATTTGCCGAAGTTAAGATGACTGGTCTATAAGTCCCTGGTTGTCCTTATTTCCCTTTTTATAGGTTGGAACTATACTTGTTCTTTTCCAGTCTTCTGGAATCTTTCCTGTATTCCATGACTTTTCAAAGAGAATTGCTAATGACTTGCGTATCTCCTCAATCAGCTCATTAAGGCTACGTCTACACGTGAAGCCAACATCGAAATAGCTTATTTCGATGTAGCAACATTGAAATAGGCTATTTCGATGAATAACGTCTACACGTCCTCCAGGGCTGGCAACGTCGATGTTCAACTTCGACGTTGCGCGGCACCACATCGAAATAGGCGCTGCAAGGGTACGTCTACATGCCAAAGTAGCACACATCGAAATAAGGGTGCCAGGCACAGCTGCAGACAGGGTCACAGGGCGGACTCAACAGCAAGCCGCTCCCTTAAAGGGCCCCTCCCAGACACACTTGCACTAAACAACACAAGATACACAGAGCTGACAACTGGTTGCAGACCCTGTGCCTGCAGCATAGATCCCCAGCTGCCGCAGAAGCAGCCAGAAGCCCTGGGCTAAGGGCTGCTGCCCACGGTGACCATAGAGCCCCGCAGGGGCTGGCGAGAGAGCATCTCTCAACCCCCCAGCTGATGGCCGCCATGGAGGACCCAGCAATTTCGACGTTGCGGGACGCGGATCGTCTACACGGTCCCTACTTCGACGTTGAACGTCGAAGTAGGAAGCTATTCCGATCCCCTCATGAGGTTAGCGACTTCGACGTCTCGCCGCCTAACGTCGAAGTTAACTTCGAAATAGCGCCCGACGTGTGTAGCCGCGACGGGCGCTATTTCGAAGTTGGTGCCGCTACTTCGAAGTAGCGTGCACGTGTAGACACAGCTTAAGTGTTCTAGGTTGCATTTCATCAGGCCCTGGTGACTTGAAGACATCTAACTTGTCTAAGTAATTTTACACACTTCTACAAAAAAGAAAGGACAATAAACTAGCTAAATTACTTCATACCTCAGCATATTACAACTGCAGCTATCTGAGCTCACCACATAATATTGTTAACCTTTCCAGCTACAAACTCAGCCTGGCAGAAGAGTCTCTCTTATCCCAGGGACTTTTTTTCTGCCCCACCTCCTCCAAGAACTTACTGCAATTTTGTGGTGACCTCAAAGCCTTCTTTTGCCATCTCCGTCTAAGGGAATACTTCTAACACACCAATGAACATTAGTCTGACTCGCTCAATCCCCCCTACCAACACCAAAAGAAGACAAACCCTATGTGAATTCCCCCCCAACGGTCGTAGTGACAGTTTAGGTTTCTATCAGAGGGGTAGCAGAGTTCATCTGTATCTTCAAAAACAACAAGTCCTGTAGCACCTTATAGACTAACCACTATTTTAGAGCATAAGCGTTCGTGAGCAAAGACCCACTTCATCTTTGCCCACAGAAGTTTACGCTCCACAATAGCAGTCTAGATTTCTACATTCAGTGCTTCTGCAACCTTACACAGACTGACATTATACACCAACAACACCAAGTGACACACTGTCTCAACTGTGCTGAATACTGTGTTGTCTGGAGTCTCAAAAATAACTCGGACATTATAATCAAACCATCTGTCAAAGGGGTGCTGTTGTCATCATGAATAAGTCAGACTATGAACAGGAGGCAGCTAGACAACTCTCCAACACCCACATTTTACAACTCTCTTTCTTCTGATTCCATTTTAGAATTCCAACAAAAACTACACCATCATCTTAAGGAACACCCTTCCTCTACTTGGGATCAAATTCACACAGACACACCATCTGAGCCCCGACCCAGATTATTCCATTTGCTTTCTAAAATCCATAAACCTGGAAACTCTAGACTCCCTGTCATTTTGGGTATTGGTACCCTTACTACTGGACTATCCAGCTACATAGACTCCCTCCACAAACCCTACACCACCAGCACTCTTAGCTATCTATGAGATACCACTGACTTCCCGAGGAAATTACAAAACATCAGAAACCTTCCTGGATAGTTCTATTAGCAGAGATTTCTCAGAGAAATAAGCTGCAAGTTTGAACAAAGAAAATACAGCAAGGTTGTGATATTCACAAGTTTAACATCTGCAAATTCAATTATTCACGAGCAGTTGCCGCTTTGCAGGGGCTCTGAGAGACAAGCACCAGCAACAGCCACTTCCTCAGGACACCAGGCAGGGAACACTGGCAACTACCACTTCACCAAGGTTCCGAGGGATGAAACCTGCAGCCGCAGCTTTCCCAGGGCTCCAGGCAGGGAGCACTGGCGACTGCCACTTTGCAGGGGCTCTGAGCAAGGAGAGGTGGCAGCTGCTGCTATCCCAGGACTCAGGCAGAGGAGTGCCAGTGGCTGCTTCCCCAGAGCTGCCCAGGAGCCCACCAAGTTCCCCTCCCACATTTCATCATGTTCTAGTATAGGTCATGTACCATTCACTTCCTGTGTTTGAGTAGATGTGTACAGTATGGTCACAACACTATGAATTGGATAACAGAGAAGCTTTCCCTAAAAAGAAGGGTATCATTGGCTACATCTACACTAGCCCCTTCCTTTTGGAAGGGGCATGGTAATGAGCAAGTTGGGAAGATGCTAATGAGGCACTGTCATGAATATGCAGCGTCTCATTAGCATAATGGCAGTGGCGCGTGATTCAAAAATGCTGCTTTTGAATCGTGTGTTTCCTGTGTAGATGGGGGCCTTTCGAACAGACCCCCCTGGATTTTGAAAGCCCCTTCTTCCTATTTGGTTTTAGAAAGAAGAGGCTTTCAATGTTCAGGGGTCCTTTCGAAAATCCCCCATCTACACGGGCGGTGCGCGATTCAAAGCGGCGCTTTCGAATCGCATGCAGCTGCCATTATGCTAATGAAGTGCAGCATATTTATGGAAGCACCTCATTAGCATCTTCCCAACTCGCTCATTACCATGCCCCTTCCAAAAGGAGGGGGCTAGTGTAAATGTGGCCATTGTGTTTATATTGCATCCTGCAATATGGCTTGTGAACCCAATAGTCCACTGACTTATATCTTGCATGGTCACTTACACCTAACAGCTAATTCCTCAACTGCCACCAAGACATGCTTGCCACATATGAAGCAGAGCCATGGTACAAGTTATTTTAAACTTCTCCATTTCTCTTTCTCCTATCTGACACTGAGTCTGGTCCCTGACCACAGTAAGCCTGAGGATGCTCTAAACCAGGGGTCAGCAACAAAACTAGTAAGAAGAGCCATTTTTTTCAAATGCAATTAAAAAATCAATAATTCAAGAACCACAATGTAGGTGAATATGATACGGTCCTTATTAAATAATGCCAAACCATACTTTTTGTAACCCCTTTTGAAGAACAGTGCACACACAATGATTTCTAATGTGATACATGTTTACTGCAGGACATTCACAAACTTTTTACATATTCTATTTCCTCACACTTTACATCTGTGTGTTTGTACTACTTTTTTCCTGATTTTCACTCCCAAACCTTTTCTCCCTCTGGACAATGCTAGGGGGAGTTAGTCAATGTTTTAAGATCACATATCATTTGTTATTTAGATATGAGCTGTTCATTGTGTAGCTTTTAGACATTCATCGTTTATCGATAATCAGAAGGTTTTTTTTTTAACTTTGCAATTATAGCATCAGGAGAAACAAAGAAGTTCTTAAAGAGCTGCATGAAGCTCCAGAGCCACAGGGTGCAGACCCCTGCTCTAAACTAATCCCAGCAGCCCACAAGAGCAAGAGACCATTCCAGCAGCTATAAATTGCCAGATGATAAAGGCATCCCAATCACACACTTTTTTTCCACAAACATTTCTTTTCCCAGAGACTGAGAAAGGAGACAGTACAGACTATAGATATGATATGTTGACTCTGTCACCTGGGGATTCTCTTTACACAAAAGAAGCAACAAGCCTGTTAAACCAGACTTCCATCTGCTTTATTAAACAAGAATGGTGCAAAGTTGCAAGAGTGGCTGTAAAATGTCACCAGTGCAGAACAACAGAATTTCCATCTTTTTGTGGCAGTGTAAATTACTATGCAAGATACAGGAATGTGAAGAACCAGACCCCGTGGGATTTTATAAACCTTGATCTAGACAGACAAAAGGGAAGGAAATTTAGAATAATAAGTGTATAATTGTTGTTGAATAATGCTCTTTGCCCTTGTTATAATATCTGAAATTGAAATAGAAAGACAGGCCCAAGTGCAATTATATGTTTTAGAAATGATCCCTTTGAGAAAAGCCTCCTACTGAGGAATACTTACAGCTTTGCAAAAAGTTACTTCCTGATGCATGTAATCCCTGCTTATAATGATCAAATGACATTCTACCATTGCTTTTAGAAAAGGAAGTCAGATTGCTCTGGCAGTCAAACAGCTACCTCGTGTTTTCTTTATGTTAGATAAGATGCCAGAGTAATCTATGTACTAAAAAGACAACCACAACAAAAAAACTTATCAAATCTATCTCTACTAGACATACAAAAAAGTAGTGAGGAGCGATTTCAAAGCTTACCTGATGTTAAGTTTGCTCTGAGAGGGGAAAAAAAGACATTACCCATCATTTGATTTTTAAGATTAAACTACTAACTTTCTTTTGGACTCTTCTGTGTACTCATAGACTATGTCTACACTTGACCCGTACTTTGAAGGGGGCATGGTAATCAGGCTGATGGGATATTACTAATGAAGTGCTGTGGTGCATATGGAGCACTTCATCAGGCAAATTCTCCCACGTGGCAACTTTGAAGTGTCAAACTTTGAAGTGCCGGCATGCCATGTAGCCACAGGCACTACGAAGTTGGTAAGTAAAGGCACTTCAAAATAGTGTGGGCACTTCAAAGTGCCCACAACTACGTGGCATGCTGGCACTTCGAAGTCTGACACTTTGAAGTTGCCATGGGGGCGAATTAGCCTAATGAAGTGCTGCATGTGTATTGAAGCACCTCATTAGTAATCTCCCATCAGCCTTATTACCATTCCCCCTTCGAAGTACGGGGCAAGTGTAGACATAGCCATAAAGCAAGCTACAAATACATTTTCACTTACTTTAATTATCATTCATATATCACTGGAAGTCAAGTGGCATCTATTATATATTTGAGAGAGTTTGTCTGTCGAGTTGATCAAGAGCGCCTCCTAAATGGTAAGAGCTAGAACCACCAACTTCAGTATACAGCTACTTTTTGTCATAACTTCAAGCACTGTAAATGTTTGGTTGTGCCAGGAAAATGAGATGTACCTGGAATGGAACTGCTTCTCATAAAACCAAACAGAAAAGAGACAGAATCACCACATCAAGTACAGTCCTCAAAACTGACATGATGGAATGAACGTAGAAAGAGACTAAACCAAGATGGGCCAGAAAAATAGGATGAAATAGGATTGCTTCTCAATAAACCTCAAAGAAAAGAGATAAAATGGAGAAATTTGGAGTAGTGCTCTGTTTAGGCACAGCTAAATTAATGCTTAAGGGTTGAAAATGAGAAAAAAATGGTATTAGAAACCAAATTCATTGTAGCTCTTTTTTGCTAAAATACAGCAAATGTTAAGAGTTTATAGAGACGAAGAAAAAAATACACTTGATGGAATTCCCATTTTTAAAAATTACTAAAATAGACAAATTTTAACAATCTCTTTAAAAATTAGCTTCATAAAAATAACACCATTTTTGAAAAATACAACCATTTAAATAAAGCATGCACATTTTCCATTTTTTAAAAAAAACTTTTTTCAGTTAAGGACTCAAGCAACACTGGGTAAATCTGCTAGAATCTTATATTCTGAACACCTTTTCAAATGAAAGGTATAGATATTTTCTTAATTAAAAAGAGTATCAGTCAACTACTCTAGTACCTGTGTTTTATACTTTTGCTAAAAAGTTATTGAAGAATTAGATGTAATAAAGTTTTAATTTCTCTAACATATTTATCTGTATGCTAAGTAGCTGACATTATTTTGAATAGAATCCAATCAATCATTGTCTTTCCTGCATACTGATTAGTTGTGTGGCTTTTATGCCATAGAATGCACTAATGTTAAAGAGTGTGCATGAACTGAGAATCTGCATATGGCACATACTGAAACAAAGAGATAAAAATGTACATAATGTGGAGCATCAGGGTTGACAGTGAGGATGAACAGACACCTCTGAAACAAAAGGAAAAGTATAACAAGGACAATAAATATGTAATATATGACTTTTTAAAATAATGCAGAAAAAAATAGCCATCAAACACATGTATCTGCACAGGCTTTTTAAATGAATGTTTAATAAATTAATAATTGTATACACTAATTACTTTCAGGGTTTGTTGGTAAAACAATATACTTGCAGGATTTCAGCAAACTGGTGAGATACGGCTATGGATCCTAACACCCCCGTTGGTCACAAATTTGATGAAGTCTACAAAGTATAGTCCTCTGCATTCCAAACGAACGTATTGTGGAGTTGACATTTCTACCTCACACTAGGGGAAGGGGCTTGCCTATGGCAGATAAACTGTGACTTCTAGATCTGCCCAGGAAGGGGATCTCTTTCCTTTCACACAAACAACAAGGCAGAGACTGAGCCATTTCCAATGGAGCAGCGTTCACGCAGGCTTGTCCAGCCCCCGCTTACAGAGGAAGGCAGGGATAGGCCGGTTCAGATATGACTGGCTCTGCCAAGAGCACTGCACGTCAGGGCGTGTATGCTGTCCTATGTCAGCCCTAATGTGGATTCTCACAAAAAAAACAGCAGAGGTTAGAAGGCACTCTCCTTCCTGTCGTGTCCCTTCCTTTTAAGAAGACTCCAGGGGCAGATGTGGCTGGAGCTGCCAGGGAGAGAGTTAATTCACAGATACAGGACTTCAGCACAGGCAGCTCTACCACCTGGTGATCTGTTATAATTCATGGGAAGCCCTAACAATCCTTGAGATTCTTGAGTGGCCCTCACCACTTCTTTCCTGAAGAAAGCAATCCCACTAAACCAGTGGGTTTTTTTGTGGGTCTGTCCCACGAAAGCTTACCTAATAAATTATTTTTTTAGTCTTTAAAGTGCTACTTTACTGCTTTTGTGTTTTGATAGCATATAGACTAGCACGGCTTTCTCTCTGTTACCACTAAACCAGTGTTTCCCAAAGTGTGGTACGCATATCACTGGTGGTACGCAAAAGGATTTCAAAGGGTACACGGCAGATTATAAATTACTAAAAATCAGGAGATAAGCACTGAGATGGCACTGAGAGAGGAGGGGTACGTTGATATGGCTGGTGTCCCGAAAGCGTGTGCAAACGTTTCAAGTTTGGGAAACACTGCACTAAACAATGTGGAGGGTTTAAATACAGGAGGCGCCATCCAGTCTAGCATAAGCAAAGTCCAGATTCCTTGAGACTAGTATTAAGTGGCTCAGTGAAGGTTCATTTTTATTACTCCTATCTTATTCCCAGGAAAGAGAACAACAAAAACAGCTTCAGAGGAATCCCTGCACAGTGTCAAAAATGTAGACTTACTCACAGTAACGGGCCTGCACGTTGCAGAGCAAGAAGAAAAGCACACTAATCATAGAGAAGCACTGCCCCAAACAAGATAAGGAAGTTGCCATGTCACTGAGGGAACGCAAGGTGCAGGGAGGACAAAGCAGGGGTAAGCAGGAAGGAGGAAGAGAAGATGATGCAGAGGGGTGACGAGGAGGATAAGGCAAACGGGAAGAAGAGGAGAAACAGAGGCAAGTGATAAGGCAGAGACAAGAGATATCAAGAAATGAACTGTAGTGTGAAGCACAAAGAAAGAAACATTGCAGGGAAGTAACATAATACAGAAGGGCATAAAAACTAAAAAGAGAAAACAAAAGAAAAAGGGAGGCAATCCATCTGACTAGAAACACTGCCTCATAGCAGCCACTGACAGCAGACAGTGCTAAAAGAAGAGCTGATTCAGGCACTCAGAAGACTCAAGCCACTTGGGGCCCCACAGGGAAGAAGAAAGAAATCACTTTCAAGTCTGAATGAATTAGAAACCTTATGCTTAAACATTTCATCCCAGAATAGATCAGATCCTGCAACAGGATAGCAACAATTCCCTCTGAATTCAATAGGAATTGTTTGCATCAACTAGAAAATAAGGAAGGCCAAACTGAATATTAGGTTTTCAGTTTTTGCTCAATCAGTGGGAGTTTTCACTGAGTTAGGATTGTTTAAAAACAGAACAAAGACTTCATGATTTGGTTCAAAAACATAATTTGTCATTGCAAGAATGAGCTGCAGTACATTTCAGGCAGGTCAGACAAACATGAGCACTTAGCTCCATTCAGTTAGAGGAGACATCCCCCCGACTGGCATACAACAAAGTGGCTCTGTCAGAGGAAGGAAGAATTTTATAAAAGGCTCAAACATGCATATATGTGCTCAATGCAAGACTGTCAGGTTGGTGAGCAGCCAAACGCAGCACTACTCAACAATTTAATTCTCCACTACCTGCTTTACCTAAAATATATTGCTCTCTTCTTTCTTTTATGTCCTTCAGGTCTAGAAAGCAGCGAAGTATGAATATCTAAAGGGATGGGAAACACCATCAAGAGAACCCTATTAGAAAACCATGGCCATGATAGCTTCCCAGTCCCAAAAGCTCGGGAAAAAGGAAACAGCAGAAGTGTCCTTTTTCCCCACTCAGGAGAAGAGAAAAAAGAGAGAATGAAGAGAGCAATATACACAGAGGAGTGCACTGAACTCATCATAGCAGTCATTGATGGGGAGTTTATAATTAGTATATGGCTATCAACCAAGGAGGTTCATAAGATTGGACTCTCCCACAGGCCCCATCTACATGAGCAAGTTTTTTCAGAAAAGCCAGGCCTTTAAAAAAATGCAGAGCATCTACACACAAAATGCTTTCTTTCGATCTGAAATCGAAAGAACACAGCCTTTTCTCCACCAGCCCTCCTCCTCTTCCAGATGAGGAAGAATGCATTGTTCTGCAAGATTCTTTTGAAAAACAGTATGTGTACATGCTCCACGGGCCATTCTTTTGAAAGAGCAGTCCTCGTGGTGCTGAACTTTTCAATCCCTGGCTCATTCTTTCAAAAGAGCACGGGCTGTGTGAACACCCTTTATCAAAAGAGCAGACTGATCTTTTGAGCTGCCTTTTTGTGTGTGAATGCCCTCTGTCAAAAGAAGTTTTTCTGGAATATCTCTTCCAGAAGAACTTCTTTCGAAGGATTGATGTAGTGTAGAAACAGCCACAGCATAAGGGAAAGAAACCTGAGGTATTCCTTCACAGTGAGGAGGGGGAGCGCTGGGCTTAAAGCCACTACTACTACTACACAACCTTCCCTTTTTCCCTTTGATTTACTGAATGTGTTAGCTCTTTACAATTTATTTCACATTTGGCAGGTGGCCATATCACAAAATCCATAACCCCCACCACTGACACCTTTGATAGCTGTTTCAGCAGACACACGTAGCTGAGTGTGCATAGATAATGAGCAATCCTCTCATTCTCAAAACTTGTCCATTTGCATTTTTCTTAAATCGCGACACCGTTACCATAAAAATGGTGCAAATCCCTCTAGAAAATAACTTCCTGAAGCTTAAGAGTGGAAAATTGCTTCACTCAACTAATTTCCAAAATCTAAGACATAAGCTTCTTTAAAAGTTCATTAATATTTATATATTTAAGCCATTAATACTGTTAAGTCATATCCATTTCTACTTGCCCTGTGATAAGAACATAAAAATAGCCATAAATCTATTTAGCCCAGTAGTTCGTCTTCCAACAGTGGCCACTGTCACATGCCCAAGAAAGAATGATCAAAACAGGTAAACATCAAGTAATCCATCCCGTCATTCATTCCCAGCTTCTGATGTTTATCGTATATTTGTAATCAAATTAATTTGTCATAAAATATATTTTATAATGAATACTGTGATGTGTGATTGATTTTGTGTTGACTGTTTTCACTGGAGAATGAGTTGCCCAAAATATGTTCGTAAGTGAAGTCAGCAGTAGAGAACTGAAAAACTATCCTTCATCAAAGGGACTCACCAATAGCTCAGCCAGTTGTGTGATCTAGTATTTCTCTGACCACGCTATAAGCAAGGATTTACTCTCAGAATTTGTCTTCTCAAGCACCTGACTGCATCTTGGGAAGCTGCGAGAAAGAAACTCTTCTACTGTGGACCCCTGAAAACTCACAGAACATCTATTCTCCATGTCCAGAATCGATAGAAGGCTCTGCCGCAGACTTTCCAAAGCCCGCAGGAGGAGAACACCTCTCCTGATTACCTCCTGAGATGTACAGGCCCTATCACTCATCTGGGACAGACTCCTTTTCCAGATCCCCATTGACCACTGCATCACCTCTGTTTCCTCCATCCTCAACAAATGTTACCCTTCTCCAGGCTCCTATCCAGGTTTTCAGCTTCACAGCCATAAGCATATGTGTTTGATGTGTTTGCATTTTTATGTATATAAATTTTGCAACTATAACCAATTCTCAGCTGGTGTCATTTCATTTAACTCAGTGGGGTAATGCTGATTTACACTGGCTGACAACCCAGTTCTCTACTTTCAAATGTTATACAAATTTAGACTATACAATCTATCTTCAGAAGTTCCTCATATTTTAAATGACTGCTTTTTTACTGATGTGTCTATTTTGTTTTTTGTTGTGTTGATTATGTTTATAGATAATTCAAAAGATATGAGATATTAGGATAGACACCCCGACCAAATACAGTTTTTCCATTAGAATATCAGATTAACATGAGCAAAGAGGAGCAGAACCTGGCAGAACTCAAACACAGTTGAAGAAGTGGGGAATAACAGTTCTATAACAAATTCTACTTCTTCCATAATACCACAGAACCCCTTCTATCTGACATCAATGAATTTAGGATCCATAGGACAGGAAGAAGCTGTCAGGCAGTAGCCATCCTTCCTGGCAAGTTCTCGTGTGAGCCTAGATGATTTCCAGGAAGACACCTACATGCTGGTCCTGTACTTTGCCTCCACCCAGATTTACAGGAGAAATAGGGGCTACACTGGACAACAGTGCCAATAGATACAGGATTTCACAGAAAAATATGAGCCAATCCATTTTATGATACAGCTACCATTATGAACTTTCCCTTTCGTTTGGCTTATTCTGCTCCAGTACCAAAAAATAATGTGAAAAGAAAAACACTAGATTAAATTCTGCTCTAGAATTGCTCAGAATTTATACTAATACAACACAGAGCAGAATGTGAATAGGAGAGTGATCAAGATGTAGAATTTGTTGATGCATATTGAAGGAGTTAAAAAAGGCCTCTTTAAAATGCTAACAATGAATGCTAATATCGTATAAAATATTATAATTTATTTCTGCTTAATATTGCTATAAATATTTTTTAAAAAGATGGAAAGGAATATGCACACACTTTAATCCTAAATATTGACACATTGTAAAATTAGGTCAGAAAGATTTGAGTTCAGCTTTTGTAAAAACTATTGCTTAAAAACCCACCAAATTATATAAAATTAGTAGCCTCTGACACAAACAGATATTTTACTTTTGCTCACGTTGTGCTTTAGGAAGTTAGTTATTAAGAGAGTCCTTATGATAGACTGACAGTTATGGAGATTTCTGCCCTGAATTTCTCAAGGGAAAAAAACAGATTGTTGATTGACAGCTGCATAACTGTTCTTTACATTGACCTGAATTAATCTGCCTTTTGCAAATGTTTACATTTTGTCTATTTCTTTAATCTTATATCCTTGGTAAACAAAGTATATGCAAAATGGGTCAATGTATAAGAATTACCTTTTTTAGTAAATACTTTCTATAGTAAATAAACAAGGTTATCAATTGTAACCTGAAAAAATGACTTCATTCACATAAGGCTATGCATTAACCCAGATTTTCCAAACAAATATAATCCCACATTATCTGTTTACTAGTTTGCATCCAATCTTGTTTTGTTGCTATTGTTTCTTGTCTGGTTCAGGTGGGGGAGAGGGATTGTTGGCAAATTTTGTTTTTCTTTTACACACCCAAATCTCCCATAAGGATTTTGAGTGCGCAAAGACTGCACAGGCAGGACCTACGAACTCTTCCAACTTTTTAAATATATAAAAATGTTAAAGATATTATTCACTATAAACAATTTAATTATTCCAATGCAATCCAGTATTAATATTGGATACAATAAGTGTTATAAATGGTATCATAAAAATATATTCCTGAAATTAAATTGCAAGTTAAAATTATTAATATATATTTCTAAATACAATTAATAAAATATAACACTGGTAAATTATTAGATATACTCTGCTGCACATGACACACTTTGCACATTGCAGCCTAGGTTAAAAATCTCTGTTATAGCAACAGCAGTCTCTTTAAAGCTCAGCTCTAAAGTACATAAACCTTCCTTTAGAATGTCTTCATTAAAGCAATACCTCCCCCTTACAACATTTCATCATTTTCCATGAAGGCAATGTTCCAATTATATAACAACCATACAACAACGTCCATTGTATAAATTCTTGTCTTGGACAAGTTTATTATAAAGAAAAACCTCAACTAATACAAACCCTAAAAATATACCTAAGAATTTAGCATTAAAATCTTAAAATATATGAGCCTAATACCAAGAAGCATGACTTTGAGAGGACTGATTTCAGAAAACTAAAGAGCAAAAACAAGTAGAGTAATTTTAATCTAAACAACAGTCAGAGATAAAGTACATTTTTTATTTGCATCACTATTTTCAACATGAATTGCCCTCAAATTATAATTTTTGTCAATTCTCTTTTAACAGCAGATATTACAATACACACAGTGAAAGTGACAGCTAAAACAATGAAATATTTCAAATAAATTTTGTTTCAGAGTACCACTAAATACCATTTTTTCTAATTAAATCCCATACTAACAAGTGCTCCCTTATACTAACAGTTAATTGTCAAAGTATATAAAACCAACACAACTACAGAAAGAAAATCAAAGAACTTACCAAGTTATGATTAGTTGAATTAGAATCATCTTCTGGGAATGGGATGTAAACAGCTAAGGCCACACAATTGGCAAAAATAGACAGCAGTATAAATATGTCAAATGGTCTGAAAAAAGTCATTTTAAGGAATATACAGACTTTGATTATCTGCACATCAGCAATCTCATTCTGCTCTGGATTTCCACTTCTTGCACTTACATCTTATTTTTAAAATGTCTGATTTTTTCATGATAATCTTTTGAGTGATGACTGACAACCAATTCTTCCTCAGCATCAATTATATCACCATACCTTATTGTTTTTGATCATAATGACATTGAAATGCCCTCTCTTCTTTTATGACAAGGAGTATATCCACTTTAATTCTGCCACACAGTATTTTATACTAAATGTGTATATATAAATCTAATCACACAATAATATTAAATCAATAAGCTGGCCACTGGATTATGAAGTACACTTACAAATCTATGCACACGTACCTGCCATTAACATTAAAGGAAACTATATGAATACATCAATGTGAGAATAAATCACACAGGGTGAAGATTGTAGTATGGGATGAGGTAGGTCCCCAGGGAAACAGAGCATCAGCAGTTTTGCAGTGTGAGGGACTGGAAAGCTGAGGTGTGAATACGCATGAAGGCTCTGCACCCATCTCGCTAGTCTGTAACAACTGCATTCTGCATCCAGTCTGCTTCAGTCAGAGCATGGAGATAAGGATTTAGATAAGCAGGAATAAGGGACATGGTCACTTGCTCTGCAATTACACAGACCCAGTGGCTACAGACTTCAGTGTAGACGGAGGACATGCAGGAATTACACTACTACCCTTGTCCAACGCTGGAAAACCAACAGCAAATAGCCAATCCAACTCCCACTGGGAATTCTGGGATTCCTCTTCCCCCAGGTGGGGAAAAAAAAAAAAACCTCTTTGAAGCTCATACCTCATTTATCCTGCCTGTGCACTGAATTTGGGTAGAAAAGAAGGATATTTAACTTTTATTTATTTACATATGTATAGCATTCTTAACTCCATGCCCAACTCTCCTTGATTTTTATCTGGGGGAGTTTTGCATACTCATCACAGGCAGTATACTAAAAATTATCTTAACTGCCTTAGAGATATAACCTCACTGAATGAAATTTAATGCTGTGCAGAGAGGCAGCACAAGGCATAACTTAAAACCACATCAAGCCACAAGAGAAAATTCATGCATCCTGAATCACATACTTTATGTTCACAACTCCCATTGATGGTTGCTATTTTATGTACTGTGGATCTCAACATACAAAGTAAGAACCTATGTCTCTATCTTAATCTTCATTTTCTTCCTAAATGAAATGAGTAGAGGTATCAATTTACATTTTAATAAATTACAACTTTGCTTTAAGATGTAGAGCTATTGGGCCCAAATTCTGCTCTCGGTTATTGTTCTCTGAATCCAGAGGTATTTAACAGAGTTGAACTCAGCCCAACAGAGACCAACTCACAGGAGTTTCTTGTACTTTATGCCAGTGTAAATGAGAGCAATATCTGACCCACTAAATTTAATTTTAATTAAATTATCTTTAAAAATAACTCAAAAGAACATGTGTATAAAAAGTGTAGTACTAAGCACTGTGAAATCTTTTATAGAAACTGCTCTCAGACTGAAGGGATTGTTTGAAGTAGTACATTTATTCTGGCATTTAACAATTTACTTGCTACCAGTCATTTGCTGGCAAAGGGAAATTATCTAGATTAAAAGGCCAAATTTTTATGCACTCCCCAGGAAATGACATTTTCTGTTTTAAAATGTTGAGATTTACAAAAACAAACAAACAAACTAAAAATTATCAACTCTCCAAGAGAAGTTTTAAAATCCCAGTCACAATCCTCCACCACTGAAGGAAGAAAAAAACAACCACCACCACCAAAAAAACATACAAGGCATTGTGAATATAGGCTAGCAACTCTGCTCTCTCATCTGTGACTATATAGGGAGCATACCCAAATAATATGTTTTGGCTGTCAACATGCCTTAGAAGTTCAGCTGACTCATTTATTGCAAACTACTTTTATGTGCTCAGAGTGACTCTCCTGTCTCCCTATTTCTCCATGAGGTGAGCAATATTTTGAAAGGACTTTTATACCTGGCTCACTGGGTCTAGTGGTAATGCAGAAAAGTGCCATGAGGAAAATCTAGACTTGACTTCTTGCTCCTAGAGCAAACAGCCTTGGGAGATTTACAGGGCAATGGTCTGTGGAAAGGAAATACTTCATATTACTCAAGCAATTATTCATTTGCCAATTATAAAGAAGCATTAACGGGTGTTGTCCCATCATGTCTTCCTTCATCAGAATGATCCTGGTTACAACCCGGGGATTTGATGGACGGATCTGAAGTAAAGGAAAGAATGTGGAGGGGGCAGCAGGAGAGGGAGTAGGGAATAAGAGAAGTTATCATGGCTTCAACAGAGAAGTAACAACTCCTCATGGTTGGAGAGGAGGGAAGGAGCTACTGAACTGCAAGATGCATCAGTCAGCCTGAGACAAAGTGAATTAGAAATTTATTCAATTTAAAAATCTATAACTAATATAAGTATATTTTACAAGGACATGTTCAGAATATTCTCTAAGGACCAAGTGATTTGAGAGTGTTTTTCCCAGGGCAAAATAGGTAGGGGAACATACCAAACCTGCTACCCTGTTCAACTCTGTACATTTTTGTTTCAGACATTTATTTTAATTAGGCTATGTCTACACCTGCCCCCAACTTCAAAGGGGGCATGGTAATCAGGGTGATGGGAGGTTACTGATAAAGTGCTGCAATGCATATGCAGCACTTCATTAGGCAAATTCTCCCCCGTGGCAACTTTGAAGTGCCAGCATGCCATGCAGCTGCAGGCACTCTGAAGTGCTTTGACTCCCCAAAATTATTTCCCCAACACTCAAAATTCTCTTATTCTCTACTCAGCCAAGAAACTTTTGGGGAGTGAACACACTTCGAAGTACGCCATGGCATGCCAGCACTTTGAAGTTGTCGTGTGAGAGAATTCGCCTAATGAAGTGCTGCATATGCATCACAGCACTTCATTAGTAATCTCCCATCACTCTGATTACCATGCCCCTTTGAAAGTTGGAGGCAGATGTAGACATAGTCTTAGAGAAATTATTTTCCATGTAATGAGGACCTATATTAAGGGATATAGTCTAATTTTGATGAGTAAGAACTTAAAATATGTAAATACCATTAACTTCAATGGATTACACATGTACAGTCAACTGCATTGATATGTATTATCTCCTGAACACTTAAAATTGCTTCCATTGCCAGGAAGGCTATTATTTTAACATATGTCATAACTATAAAAGAGAAACCAAACCCTAAAACATTATAATACACTGTTTAAGCCAATTATTTTTGTACCTGCACATATGAGTACATGAAAATTAATTTTATATTTTTTAAAAAATTTAAAGGCTGTGAGGCTGTTATTTATTACAAATAAAGTTTTAAATGTCACTTGAAATCCAATACAACCTAAATTTGCAACAAAAGAACTTACATACTACATGCTCCTATTCCAAGGCCTCTTCGCATTATTATTATTATTATTATTATTATTATTATTGTGCTAGCCTAGACAATCTCTTCAACATATTTGGAAAACTGGAAGAACAGATGGTAAAAACAGAACTGCATCAAAAGGATACTTCCATTCTACTAGACTTATGCAGGCTCTTCGTATTGGGTTATTGAGGGATAAACAGAAAAGGGCACGGGGTGGCCGACTGTTAGATGTATTACCCTGTTTTTTGCTCTTGGCATATTGCTGGCGTTTTCTTTGGGACAGAGATCCTACAGGTTGGGATGTGGTCGTGCTCATAGTTTGGGCAGCCTTGGCTTGTCTAGCAGCATCAATTGCAGCTTGCCAAGATAGAACAGTTGGCTTGGATGGTGCTGAACTGTTTGACTTAACCGTTGATCCGTCACCAGGGACAGGAATTCTGGTGCTACTTGCATAGTTTGCCTCTGCAGGAGGAAAAAAAAAAGTCATTTAGTCTTAGGTTTTCTACATTCAAATATAAACAAAATATTCTTGATAAAAAGGGTGGATGTATTTAAAAAATTCTTGAGGCCTTCCACACAACCACACGAGCACACAGACTCCTTCCGCCATAAGAAAAGTATAGGAATCAGTATTATAAACATCAGTTTAATAGGTCATTCAAGATGTGTGCTGACAACACTGTTCATTTTGACTATTTCACTTGAAGCATTTTACTGGAGTTTTCCAAACTAGATGACAGCTTACACATCATCATATTTACATCTAGCAAATCCTATCTTTTTTATGTGAGTGACTTTACTAAAACACCACTGTATTCACTATTTTCCCACCTGCCCCCTTTTGGTCAAACAAAAATCTGATAGTTCAGAATATTTTGAATAATTTATTTTATAAAGAATAATCAACTTATACACCATACAAATTAAAAATATTCTTGTCCAAGTTAAATCCTTCACCTTTCTACATTCTTAAAAAAAGGAAACTATATGGACATTTCCCTCCCATTACATTTCAATAGCTTTGATGATAAACCCTTCCATAAAGTCAGTATCCTCCACATTGTAAATTAACATACTGAAAACCTTTCAAAACCTTTCAAAGGGAAAATAAACTACAAATTCAACTAATGACCCCTTGAAACACTCTCATCTAAGTGGTCAACCAAGAAGGCAAAACAGCCCCACACTGCTAGGATCTTTGTCCTGCAAGCTCCTCAGCTGCAGCAGTAAAGTCTAGTACCAATGTCACCTGTAAAAAAGCCAGATGCTCTCTCCCCACCCCCCAAGTAAACTCAAAACTTGAAGATCTCTGAGATAGAAAATGATAGGATACATGCTAGCAATGAGGACAGAGAATGACACTGAGGCAGGTCTGCCAGGGCATGAAGTAGAAATATTGCCCGAAGATTGTTCACCTGACATTAAACAGATAAAAGTTCCACTTGCAAAGGCAACACCACCATCTTCCCAACCACGCACTAAAAACCCTTCCAGTGTGGATAGGATGGGAATGCAAATAAGATCAGGCCTCAGCTGCTGCTTCTCTCCTTGCTCAACTTGGTGCTGCTGCGTGTGGCAGGGGAGAGATGGGCATGGGGAGTGAGGTGAGGAGGGAAGCTGGGGTAATATGAAAATGGCTCCCTGGGCGGGCAGCTGGGAAGAGGTCACGCCTGGGTCTAGCCTCCACTATCTTCCGCCCCGGTGGATCTCCTCCCTGAATGATCCCACACAAGAGAAGGGGGTGAGTGGGAGGAGGTGCCAATCTCACAGCTCTGGCACACCAACAGCTGGGACCATTGCTAGGCTACACAAGGGAGAGTGCCTGCCTCCGGCTGCAGTTTGACACTCACAGTTTCACCTGCCTCATTTTCCCAGTAATTTCCCAATTATTTTTTCATTTCCTAATGCCCCTACATCGCCCCTCGCACACCCACCCACACGCACGCCGCCTCCCCCGCTTCTGGGATGCCATAAAATGGGGCTGGGCACAAGCCCCTTTAAATCAAGCTCTGGAAGTGAAATAAAGCCCAAGAGTCAGGGGCCACCCGGGGAGCCCTAGGGCCGCTTCTGGCCTCCAGCCCGGCCCCAAACCCAAACTAGCTGTTAATGTCAGGAGGGATGAACCATTGAACCCCAGCCCGGGAGGAAGCAGCAGCGCCTGAGCCTGTTTGCAAAGGAGATTAACACACGCGCGCCCCATGTGTCGTCCCTCCGGGCGCTGCTGGCAGCAGCGCCGGGGGGAGTGTGGGCTGGAAGCAACGACGCCAGAGCCGGCTGGGTAGCAACCCCTCGCCTGCCCCCGCACGCGCCCCCAGGGAGCTGCGTTCCCCGCCAGGTTCTGCCACGCGCGGAGAGCGAGACCGGCACGAGCCCTGCCTGCCTGCCTCCCGCAGCCCGGCCAGCGGGGTACGGCCTGGGGGCGGCAGAGGGAGGCGGTGCAGAAACGAACCCCGCTCCCCGGCTGGCCACGCGCGGCGAGCAGCGGCCCGGCTCATCTCCCACATCCTCGATCCCTTCCAAAGCCCCGTCGCTCTGCCCCAGCCTTAACCCGCCGCAGCCCTTCTCCAGCCCAAAGCCCCGGCCCCATGCCGCCCCATCTCCACCTCCCTCGGACCCGCTGCTGCCCTGCCGGGGACACCGGCTCTTACCGTCCGGGGGCTGCTCCTGCTGCTGGGGCATTCTTCCCACTTGGTGCGGGGCTAAGCGCGGAAGAAAAGCGAGCGCCGCTCCCAGCCCACCTCCACGCCAGGCGGCGCCTGCTGCCCTCTGCGCTCCCCCCTATCCGACCCCCATGGCAGCGGCTACTGTTAGGCGCGGGGCTGCTCCTGCTGCCGCGGCTGCTGCTGCTGCTGCTGCTTCTCTGCCGCTGCCAAATCCCTTCCAGTTGGGGCCAACATGACACTCACATCCGGGTGACACGGGATCTCTCCAGCCCTAGCAACCCGGCGGCGGCGGCTGCTCTCCCCCGCCGCCGCCACTGGGTTAACTCCCTCACTGCCGCCACCCGCGGCTCCGCGCGCTAATCGGCCCAGAGCTGCAGCCTCCGCAAATAGAACCGCGCCGGCCTGCTTAACCCCTCGCTAGCCGGCTCGGGGTGGGGGTCCCTTCCCGCCGCCCCCGTGTCAGCGCCGTTCACCAGCCACAGCCTCGCATTCCCCAGACCTGCCCGCCACCGCCCCCATGACCTGGCTCTGCCCTTCACGCTCCCTCCCTCCGCTAAACCCAGAGGCTGACCCACATATTCTCCCCACAGCCATATCATTGCCCTGCTCCACACTCTCCTTCAGCTAAAGCCCCACACATTCTCGCCCAGCCATATCTTTGCCCCACCCCACACTCTTCCTCCCTCAGCTACACTCAGAGCGTGCGCTACAGTTCACACACCCGAACTGTACTCTGGCTCTGCCCCCCACACTCCCTCCTTCAGCTAAACACAGCCCCTGCCCCACACATTCACACTTCTCCAGCCATATCCCTAACTTCCCCCACATACTCACTCCCTCAGGTAAACCCAAGCTCTGCCTGCCCCATACATTCACACCCCCAGTCATAGATCCAGCTTGTGCCACACACTCACACCCAGCTAAACACAACCTCTGCCCCAAACCTTCACACCCCAGCTTTATTCCAACCCTTCTCACAGTCCACATATCCCATCCTCTGGTTGTAGCCAAGTCCTGTCCCACACACTCTTCCCCACATCCTATGACCCATACCCACAGCCTGCCCCAGGCACAGGTTACAGAATCAATCCTTCACTGTCATCTACTTCTCTCTGGAGTCATGCCTAGCTTCATTCAGTCATCCTATCTTCCCTCTCCATCTCTTCACCCATGGTCTGCCCCAGCCAGAGGAGCAGATATTCATCCCCTTTCTTTTCCATAGCAACCAATATAGTTCTATTGCTTTAGCATCAACCACTCATACCCATTACCAGCAAGGTGAACAGCCTTGCTGGACTCCTGGGGAAGGCAGGGGGTGGGAGGGCTGCTCTGCACCCCTAGAAGCAGTGGGGGCTCAGGAGGAAGAGGCAGGGCTGAGGCAGCCAGCCCTCGTTGTCACCCAGACCGCAGCACACACCACCCCCAGCCCTCAGTGTTTCCTGGAGTGTGCTGTACAGTGCTCCAGCAGTGATTTTAAAGGCCTGGGGCTCTGCCCCTTTGCCCCTCCTGTCAGCAGGCTTGTCCATTACCAGAATACTCTATCCCTATTCACAATCACATCTATGTCCACTGGCCACAACCCCTTCTCTTCTTCCCCATCTCTATATTCATTCCCCATTTCTATCTGCCACCCTTACTGTACAATACTTTAGCCTTTTTGTCATCTCTACATCCATCCTCAATCCTTATTGCTATATCCATTTCCAGTCTTGTTCCTTTCTCTAAAATTATCTCCTATGTCTTTCACCTCTCGACCAGTTAAGGATGGCTCAGACCATACTCAAAGACTAGTCATCAATGGTTCTCTAACAGACTGGGAGGGTGTAGCTAGTGGAGTCCTGCAGGGATTAGCACTGGGTATCAAACTATTCAATATTCCAGTTCATGACTCAGAAACATGAGTGGTGATTATGTGTATAAAATTTGAGGATACTGCACTAGGAAAAGTTGCAAGCATTTTGGAGAACAGGGTTAAAATACAAATGACCTTGACAAATTGGAGAATTTGTCTGAAATCAACAAGATAGAATTCAGTAGAGACAAGAGAACAGCACTACACTTAGAAAAGAAAACTCCAGTGCACAACTACAGAATGGAGACCAATTGACTATGCTATAGTATTGCTGAAAAAGTTCTGGGGTAATAGTAGATTACAAACTGATGAATCACCAATGTGAGGCAGTTGTGGAAAAAGCAGGCACATTCTGGGGTATATTAACAGGAGTGTTGGATGTAAAACGGAGACAATTGACCAGCTTCTTGGCACTTCTGAGGCCAAGGACAGGGCAGTTAACCCCATGTAGGTTCTTTTGTAAATATCACTTGATGCCTATCTGCATCTGTGGATGCCTAAATATCTTTGTAAATCTAGCCTAAGGTAGCTATTTTACATCTGAAAATGTGGCTTATGCGTCTAAGCCACTTAAGTAAGTTTGAAAAATTTACCCTAAAATCTACAATGGGCCTAGAGCCAACCAAAAGAGCAACCAATAAACCAACCCTACCTTTAGCCTTCCACTTTGCAAGTGTTCATTAAATTCCTGGCTTTGTGCCTTACCAGTGCTTTCCCTAGTTGCTTGGTCCTAACAATGGACACCAATACTCTCTAGTAAAGGACTCCCACTTGGATCCTTGAAATAAACATTTCTGGTTGTATTGACTTCAGTTGGCCTGATCAAGCTGATGTGGGCCCAATCAGCAGATCAAATGTCCAGTCTAGTATGAAAATCAAAATGTCATTTTTACTAAATATATTGTTGCCATTCTCTGTATATTATTCAAAGCACAAGAAACTATTTCGTAGTGTAGACAGCCTATATGAAATGTCTGCAGATACTGAATGAGTTGATATATAATAGTTACTGGAAAAGTCATGAATTTTGCTAAGGAGTTATTTCCTGTCTCTTTACTACACTGTAGTGTCTTTAATTATTTCACTAACATTGCTTTATTTTATTATATCATTTTTACTTTGTTTACTTCTCATGAATAAAATATGCAGCAATTAAATTGATGTTTTAGAATGTTTATTGGCTAAAGTAGTAAATGATGAGATTATGAATATAAACAGCTCCTACCAGAAATTAAATTTCAGTGTGTTCATGTTGGCAATATTAAATATTGTATTTATGAGACCAAGTGTTTCCCTTTATAGTTTAAAGGGGTGAAGGTCAGGCTACCAATATATTTATACTTGTTATCACTATACTATACACCATGGAGTTTGCTGCATCAAAACTGATTTTCAAAAGTAACTTCTCTTCCAAGTATCTGTACCTCTTCCCCTGCTAGAACCATAGTGAGGGAGTCATGGAGCCATGAAAGAGGAATGGGAAAGAATAGTGTGGAGATACACACCATTCATGCAACAAGAGAGATCTGTTGAGTTAAGTACCAGATTGCCTTCCATCTCAGGATTTGGTTAGTTGGAATGCACACAAATTTGTTCCACTGGAATAGTATCTAGGTTTTTTAAAACAGTCTCCAAAATATTTACTTGTTTTCCTTTTTCTGCACACTTGTGCACAAATGGAGGGTGACTTAATCATCTGTACCGCTTGGGCCACCTCTGCAGTGACATGCAGCTCTTCTTTAACAGTCCCCGGTAACACTCCTCAACAATTTAGAGCAGGAAGAAGAGACAAATATATCGAACTGAAAGGTGTTTGGGAACTATGTAGGAGAATCTAATTTCATATCCTACAGGGAGTTTAAAAAATTTGACTAATTCTTCAAAATCAAATAATTTTCCGCATGCAAAAGGCTAGCTAAAATTAATGCATTCTTTCCTTTATAGCTACTTGTGTACATAAGGTGTATCTGCATGAGTAAGGACTCTGCAGAAGTAAGGCCTGTGTCCTTTGCTTGCAGGATTTGTCTTTTACTGGTCTATGTCATATTTCATTCGAAGATTTTATAGAATTTTAGCTACATATTTTGCTTGTTGTTTTCTGAAAAACTATTTCTAGTCTCATAGGCTATGTCTACACTAGAGAAGCTTGTCGACAAAACCAGCGGGGTGTCCACACTAAAAATGTGTTCTGTCAACAGAACTCAGCACATTTGTTGACAGCCTTCTGTCTCTCCCACAAGGCAGAATGCCTTTGTCAACAGATTCTATTGACAAAAAAACAAGTGTGGACGCTCCAGGGGGGCCTTTTGTTGACAGAACAGTCCTCTGTGCTCCAGCAAGCTGGCTGGTGGGGAAAACCTGTCCACAGCAAATCACAGCTCTCTGCCCCCGGCTGCCCTTAAGGCTGCAAGGAGCACCAGAAGTCCCATGGCAGGAAGTTGACAGCATGCATGCAGCAGCATGCTGACTGGCTATCCAGCATGCCTCAGACCCACACAGCACAACCTATGGCTGAAAGCCAGACCCCCGAGGACACCAGGGCCATCAGGGAAACAGCCCAAGGGGTCCCCAGGGCACCAAATGCAGAGCCCCATCATGGACTGGTCTGAAGCTGCAGAACTTTCAAAGCCTGTGGGCTATCCTACTGGGCCCCAATGCTATGAGGTGCAATGCCCTGGGAATGAAACATACCACAGGTCTTGCCAGGCTGGGAGTGGTGCCACAGACAGTCAGCACTGCACCACCTCCAAGGCAGACCCACAGGCGGATGGGCCGTCACCAGGCAGATGACAATGTCCTGTGGGCCTACACAGCCACCCTGAGGAAGCAGATGGACTTTCTGAAGCAGTGGCTGTGGGAGAACTGGGAATGGCTGGAGTGGGAATAGAAGTGGTGGATGTGGACCTGGGACCAACTGATGTCCCACATGGATACTGTCATTAGTGTCTGGTGGTACAAGTTGCCCAGCTACCTACGCCTGCTGCCCTGACTGCCCCCACCACCCCGCTCCCTCTGCCCCCATCATTTCCCCGACCCTGCCCCACCTGGCCCTGCTGCCCTAACCCCACTGGACATCCCACCAGACATCCTGCAAGTGGCATGGTGGCTGCTGGCTGTGGCCACCCCCGCTGCCCCCCAGGACCTCCTGCCCTGCCAGCCCCTCTTGCCCCCCAGGCTCCCCTTGTTCTTCCCACTGATCCCGAGCCCACTGAAGCCCCCACCCCCATACCTCCTTGTGCTCCTGGCCCAATCCCAGTCCTGACAGGAACCCTGAACCTACAGCAAGAGGGTATCCCGCAGCCAACACCGCTTGGGGTCCTGCTCCCTCATGGGGTTGCAGCCCCCCTGCTCCCAACATCGAGGCCCCCCCACTCACTGTCCTGAGCCTCCCCTCTAAGTTTGGATGCCCCACACCCCATCCAGAGCTTCCCCCATGTATACAGTTACCCATCTTTTACACTGAAAATAGTAATTTGCACAACTTTTACTTTGCACAAGTTTGTCTATTCTAAAGTAAACAGTTTATTTTTTCACATCCCCCCATGTCCCTTGTTACTGGGGAGGAGTAAGTGGGTGAAGGAGGGGTCATGGTGGGGATGAGGTAGGGATGCGCGCCCAGTGCTGCCCTGGGGAGGCTCATTGGGAGCTATGGGAGAACCTGTCCCTGAGGGCCTCCTGAATCTGCAGCCTGTCCCTGTGGGCTTGACCCACGGGAGCTGTGCCCAACTGTTCATAGCCATGGCTGGTGTCCACTCCCTGACCCCGGGAGGAAGGCCTTCCCCATCTCCTCCACAATGTTGTGGAGGGCACAACATGTGGCTATGACTTGGGGGACACTGTGCTCCCTCACATCCAGCAGGGTCAGGAGGCACCTGTACCAAGACTACACATAGCCAAAGGCACACTCCACCTGGTTCTGTGCCGGATTGCGGTGGGTGTTGAACAGCTCCCGAATGGGGTCCAGGTGACCAACGTAGGGTCTCATAAGCCAGGACATGAGGAGGTAGGTGGCACCCTCCATGATGCAGAGTGGCATCAGCATGTCCCTGACCACCAGCTCCATGGGGGGCACATGAGTGCCCACCTCCATCCTCTGTCACAGGCCGGAGTTGTGGAACATGCACGCGTTGCATGCTCAGCCCAGCCACCTGACATAAACAGAGGGCAGGGCGGGCCAGGCACAGAGCTCCAGGAAGATGTCCTTCCTCAAGTTCTAGAGACACTGTTGGTCATCCCACCATTCCATGACCTGCCAGTTCCACCAATCCGAACTAGTGGTGTACCTCCAGACCTGCATGGTCACTTGAAGGTGCCCTGGGGCACTGAGGGCATGCTCCTTGATCCTGGTGGCAGGTACATTCCTCCAGAAGAGGTGAAGGACAGCTGCGATAACAGTGCTCAGTAGCTCGATCAAGTTGGAGTGGGTCCAGCGCAAACTTGGGGGCTGCTCTGGCACCTTGGCTAACTGGAAAGAGCAAACTATCACAGAAAGGTGTGAGCCCTGCACTAGCTATGCTGTTTCTTGAGGAGGTAGGGAAGCCTCAGCATGGACAGGGAAGGTGGGCTTAAGAGTCCCTTTAAGGGCACGCCTGTCTGGAGCTCCCAGAAGGGCTTGCCGTCTTTGCAACCCTGTTTGATGAGGTTCCAGGGTCTGTTCTGTTGAGAGAGCGGCCAGGCTGTGTGGCCACTCTGTCAACAGAGCAGACTGCTTTTTTGATACGCTTGTGTGTGTGGCTGTGATTTATTGAAAGAGATTTTGTCAGAAGATCTCTTCTGACAGCAACTTCTGTTGACAGATCACTGTAGTGTAGACATAGCCCTAGACTGAAAGTAGTGCTGCCATTAGCAATCAGAAGCAGCTATTTCAACACCTTTTTACAAAATTAAATAACTGGAGCAAAACTATAGCCAAAATTGATATTGTTTATGTCAGATCAGTAGATAACTTTCTGATGTCAGTTCATCTAATGAGGACTCTTTAAAGAACCTACAACAACATTTCTCATAATCAATATAGTTTACAAAGGCAGCTGTGAAAAGTGCACATTTTTGAAATCCATGTAAGTAAGCTCTAAAAATAGATCATCAATGTGTAAATGAGTTTTAAAATAAATAAATTTGCCACACTGTAAAAACGTATAGACCTTTCGGCTTTGTGTCTTCACATTGCTTTTACATACTTAAATCATGTACTCAATGTACAATATGTAAGAAATTTTTCATAAATAAATAAATTTTGATCTGTTCTCCACTAGAACTATGTAATACATTATAAAAATACTTTTCTTGACTGACATAGTTGGCCTTTTGCTAATTTGATTAAACACAATGAATTAATATAGTATCAAATGTAGCTCTGTTTTTCTTTTCTTTATTTACGCACTTGCAAAAAAACATGCAAAATTCCAGTAACAAAAAAAAAACAACCCTTTAGATTTTAGAGCCTGGTAATTTTCAAATAAGGTTACAAGAAGATATATATATTCAAAAATTGAAGTAAAGAGAGCCATGTTAAATAGTATCCACTAAAGAGCTGTTATGAGTATCTGGGAACAATCCTCACATTTTGAGAGCTTTGTACATGGAAATAGGAACACTTCCATAATGGAAGTAGTTGCCGTTGCCTGCCTCAAAATAAGTGAATATACAGACAGTTGGATAACATGGATTCCTTTGTTACACATGATCTGATTTTACATCAGTTGTGCATCCAAATCTTCCTTTGAGGTTTCTGAGGGCTGTGAATGGACAACATATGCAAGATTGTATTCTTATTCCTATAAAACAAAGAAAAACAGTATCAAAGCCAAACATACTGACATTTTTATTTGCCTGCAAGGGCAGGGTCATTTGCTCATTGAAACCAATGATCTACCAAATAATTATATTTACTGGCGACATGAGAAAAAAAATCCATCATGTAAACCAATATTATTAACACAAATGGTGCATTAATTGTTTTGCTTCTTGTTTTGGACTGGATGGTTTTATTTTATGGTTATTACTATATATAATGCTCTATAAATCTATCTATTACATTTGTATCAAGCTTCATCATCATTAACTAAATTCTACTCCCATTGGAGTCAATGGGTGTTTTGCTAGTTATTTCACTGGGAGAGGATCAGACCCCAAAACAGTGCAGATAAATGCAAACACACATTACATTTTTAGTATAATTGTAGTTTTGAAAGTGGATTAATTCTTAATAATCTCTGTAAGTAAGTGTGAAGTACGTAATATACTTCTGAAAACATCAAAAAGTCTGTTATTTAACCTAATGTAAAATCAAAACAAAAATGCAGTCATGCAGCACTTCAAAGACTAACAAAATAATTTATTAGGTGATGAGCTTTCGTGGGACAGTCCTACAAAAGCTCATCACCTAATTATTTTGTTAGTCTTTGAAGTGCTACGTAACTGCTTTTTTTATTTTGATAGAATACAGACTAACACGGCTCTCTCTCTGTTACAAATGTACAATATTATTTTATTCATACCAAATTACTAAGAATGAACAAACTGTGGTTTCCTGACTAACTAGGTTATTTGACATATTGTGACATGAAAATACGTAATAAAATCAGCTGGGTGGATCTCCCAGGATTCAATCACTCAGAGATACACTTTTTTTTTTTCAGGGATTCCCCTTCTTACATATGTTGCTCCCTCTATCTGCTTTCAAAGCTCTCTGTATCTCTTTCTGCTAACATGTTCTTATATCTCTGAGCAGAACCATGGCCCCACTGAAGTCACGGGAAGTTCTACCATTGACTTTAATGGGGCAAGGATTTTACCCTGCCTTCATCTCCCAGATTCCCATCTCCTACTAGAATCCTTTCTCTTCTTTGGGCCCTCTCTTCTCATATCCACTGTCATTAGCTTTCCTCACAATTTGCTCCAGTGCTCCCCTCATTACTCGTAAATAACTAGGTCTAATTTTATTCTTTCCCCTTACTTTCCCACAACATCTAGCACTGCTGGTTATGTTAAATTCATGTTCTAGTTCCAGTCACTTGGAAGCTAGGATTGCCAATTTTTGTTGGATCTACTCCTGGATATTTCATCACATGATATAATCTTTCATTAAAGATTAATCTTTTTTTCCTAGAGACTCCAGGCCAATCCTGGAAGGCTGTCAACCCTACTTGAGGCCCAAATCAATCGAAGTCACTGGGAGGCCTCCTCTGGCTTCAAGGGGGTTATACTAAGTCCTGAGCCAGAGAGACTTCCAAATATTTTCACCATGCTGCTTAGACAATGTCAAGTAGTGCCAGCAGGACTACATTACCTTAAATTTAGAGAATTTATATCAGGAGAATGCAAAATGTTTAAAAATATGTGTCTACACAAATGCATTTCAAACTGGCGTTCAAGCAGGTTCAAAATTTACTCAGAACAGTTTAGTTCCTATTTTTAGGACTGAGTAAAGTGATGATTTCACAGATGGGCAGCCTAGCCAGCTACCAAAGTAAATTATACTATAGATAATTGAGCTTCAAAAATGTCACAGTAAAATAGACAGATGAGTCACAATATTGGCACATATACCTTGTATAATATAACAACTTTTATGTAAAAAAGCTGCATGTCAGATTATGTAGGCCATTCTGATTGGGCTTCTACCAGATCTTAATACTTGTACTGATAAATGTCTGACAATAGCCTGTATTGATTTAATAGTTCATGACATGACTATATGTACACATGACAGACAGAAATCTGTAGAACAATGTTTTGCAGATGATGCTGTCCTAATTGATTATTTTAAACATATTTATGATCGGTAACAATTTTTTCAGTAATAAATATTTATCCATTACATAAAAATCTTCAATAAAGTAATTTACTTTTGAAACATACTTTAGGCATTTAAATTTATAAATAACAGATAAAAGAATGGCCTCCCAAACTCTAGGACCTTATTATACAAAGCTTAATATTAACATTTAGAAAGAGATTGAACCATTTAAATCCAATTCCACTGTCCCATAATCACAATCACATCTGCCCCTATTTTATTATTCCCCATCTATAAAGAACTACACCCATCCCTCATCCCCACATCGTTGGACAAAAGAGCTATGCAGCATATTTGTAAGGTTAACAAATCCAGTTTCTGACAGACACGGGAGAAATGCATTCCAGAGATGAAATCCACTTAAAATGAACACCTAACCAGCAGATGCTTCTCTTCTGTATCAGTATAGCAACATAGACAACTGAATATCATTGGAATCAATAATAGCTCTAAAACATGAATTATTTTTTCAACAAAACTCACCATATTTATATATATCTTTCAGATTTAGATACCTGAATGTTAAATAAACACCAGAGTATCATCAAGAACTTATTTACTGACACTTGCCATTTATTCTTCAGTCTCATAAAATATACCTGATCATCAACTTAAATGTTTTAAGCATGTTATGACATTTTAAATCTATCTTAATGGCGTAATTTGAAGTCCTTAATTAAAATAGCAATATTTTGAACTTTTAAGCCATCTTTTTTCCAGGACCTCAAAGTATTTTACAGATATGAGTAAATATCATTAGTCCCATTTTAAAATATGGAGAAAATTATCCTGAGAGGTTAAGTGATTTTAAACACACACACACAGCAGAGTAAAAAATAAAATCAAGGTTTCACAATTCCCAGCTCTAATCACAAAACAATGTTATACTCATTAGGCACCTTAGATAGAACTGTCACCTTTTCCAATATGGAGGTCTAACATATTTATCAAAATTTCCAGGCTGAGTTGTTCCCAAACAGAATAATACTCTATCCCAAAAGCTATACGATAAGAAGATTACTATTGCACAGTTAAGCACTCAAAAGTCAAGAAAAGCCAAAGTTAAAGTTCCATATATACCCTTAACTCTGCCCTTTTGTGTGTACAGCCTTTGGTCACATTATTAGGGGTTTTTTTTTCTTTTACAGGTCACTGCTTCGTTCGGTGTGCAAGATGGAGCACACTCAGTGAATGCAATGTATGTTCAATACTAATATTTCTATTCCGCAATTACTGAGTCAATCTGTGCCTCAGCAACTGAATACCATCCAAATTGCACTTTGTAGGAGGCAGTGCTCCTCCACTGCCATACTTGGCATTGCACAATGTGGCACATAGGGAAAAAAAGGGCATGTACAAATGTAACATCTCACTAAACTGGATTTATCAATCTGTGAGAAAGGAGAGCTTATTGTCTGTGCTAGCTTGGGTTCAGTGACCAGAATGTGAACAATTAGTCATATCACATATTTGGTGTTGGCATTCATAGATTCACAGAATACTAGACCTGGAAGGGACCTCGAGAGGTCATCAGCTCCAGTCCCCTGTCCTCATGGCAGGACAAGCACCATTTAGATCATCTCTGACAGGTGCCTATCCAACCTGCTCTTATATATCTCCAACAATGGAGAATCCACAACCTCCCAAGGCAATTTATTCCAGTGTCTAGCCACTCTGATAGTTCACAAGTTTTTCCTAATATACAACCTAAACCTCCCTTGATGCAATTTAAGCCCATTGCTTCTTGTCCTATCATCAGAGGTTAAGGAGGATAATTTTTCTCCCTCCTCATTGTAACACACTTTCAGGTACTTGAAAGCTGCTATCAAGTCCCCTCTCAGTCTTTTTCTCCAAACTAAACAACTACAGTTCTTTCAGTCTTCCTTCAAAGGTTACGTTTTTTAGACCTTTAATCATTTTTATTGCTCTTCTCTGGACCCTCTCTAATTTCTCCACATCTTTCTTGAAATATGGTGCCCGGCACTGGCACGTTACTCCAATTGAAGCCTGATCAGTGCAGAGCAGAGAGAAGAATTACTTCTTGTGTCTTTCTCACAACATTCCCATAAATGCATCCCAGAAACATATTTCCTTTTTTCGTAACAATGTCACACCGTTGACTCATATTTAGTTAGTGGTCCACTATAACCCCTAGGTGCCTTTTAGCAGCACTCCTTCATAGTTAGTAATTTCCCATTTTGTATTCATGAAATTGATCGTTCCTTCCTAAGTGGAGTGCTTTGCATTTGTCCTTATTAAACTTCATCCTATTTATCTCAGATCATTTTTCCAAACCATCCTGAATTATGACCCTATCCTCCAAAGCTTGTGACCTCTCCCAGCTTGGTATCATCTGCAAACTTCATAAGCATACTCTCTATGCCATTATCTGAATAATTGATGAAGATATTAAACAGAACCATTCCCAAAATTGACCCCAACACAACTCTACTTGTTATGTCCTTCCAACATGACTATGACCCATTAAAACTATTCTTTCAGAATGGTTATCCAGCCAGTTATTCACCCATCTTATAGGAGCCCCAACTAGGTTGCATTTCCCTAGTTTATCAACAAGAAGGTCATGCAAGACCTTATCAAATGCTTTACTAAACTCTAGGTACACCATGTTTACTGCTTCCCCCTTATCAACAAGACTTGTTATCCTATCAAAGAAAGCTACCAGATTGGTTTGACATGATTTATTCTTTACAATGCTGCCTGTTACCTATCACCTTATTATCTTCCAGATGTTTGCAGAAATATTCTTTAGTTACTTACTCCATTATTCTTCCTGGCACAGAAGTTAAGCTGACTGGTCTGTAATTTCCTGAGTTCTTATTTCCTTTTCTATAGATGGGCACTATATTTGGCCTTGTCTAGCCTTCTAGAATCTCTCCCAACTTCCATGACTTTTGAAAGATGATAGCTAATGGCTCAGATACCTCCTTTACCAGCTCCTTGAGTATTCTAGGATGCCCTTCATTAGGCCCTGGTGACTTGAAGACATTTAACTTTTCTAAGTAATTTTAATTTGCTCTTTTCCTACTTTAACTTTAAGCTCATCCCATTTCCACTAGCATTCACTGTATTAGGCATCCCATCACCAACAGGATTCAACCCCACAGACAATAAGAAGCAGATTTATCGACTGAGACAAGAGGCAGACTCCCCACCATGCCTAAAAGACTCAACTGGGAGTCGTTGGATCTGATTCTACTTGCCCTGCATCTTGTGTAGGTCTTTGCACTAGTAAGTGAAAAGTACATGTAAAATGCTACTAAATCATAAAGAAAATCCTTCCTCTGAATATCTAGCATATGCTCTAAGGGCTCTTCACTCACATTAATTTTCCTTACTTATACTAGTCTCACTGAATTCAATGGAATTACTCATGTGACTATGCATTACTGCTGGATCAGGCCCTATATAATTTATAAACTGAACATGTGATGTAGTATTGAAATAAAAGATAGGGAAGACAGCAACTTTTAAGATGCCTTCCTAAGAGACAACACAAAGAATATCAGCAACAGCATACTCCAGTCTATTCTCAGAAAACTTCTGCTTTTGCTTTTCAGATTAAATGATCACTCAGTAGGAAAATTTTATAGTTCCCATATTTGGTTTATAATAAATTTAGCATCTCTGAAATCTACACTTGAAAGGTGGCCTTAGTGGGCCATTAAACACATGCATACTTGCCCTGATGTGGCTTATATATGCTTCAGAGAGTCTTTTAGTTGATTTTTGAATTTTGCATGAAAACAGGAGTGCTACACCATTAAACAGATTCATAAGTGTCCCTTTGGTGAACATGATTTATGCATGTGACGGCAACACAACCTGCAACCTGATGGTGTAGGGAAGTAATTCTTTTAATAGGACTAAGGGATGGTTTCATTAGTTTGTGGCAACAAGAAGGAAATTCCAGGCAATAAACCAATGGTACTTTGGCTGCTAATAACAGAATCCTCTCAACTGTCAGCTGTATTGTCCTTATGATTTCCAGCCCTTCCATGAAGCCATCTAAAACATCTAATGCCATGAACGATAGGAGAAAACCCAGCTGTGAAAGGCAAGCCCCAGCATCATCCCTTCCATGCAGAGGCCTCACCCCTTCTGCAACCTTCCATTACCTACCCAGGGAGCCAAGCCCTGCCAAACCTCAGTCAGATCCTTCCTGGACACCTGAGCTGCGTCTACATGTGCACGCTACTTTGAAGTAGCGGCGCCAACTTCGAAATAGCGCCTGTCACGGCTACACGTGTTGGGCGCTCTTTCGAAGTTAACTTCAACGTTAGGCGGTGAGACGTCGAAGTCACTAACCCCATGAGGGGATGGGAATAGCACCCTACTTCGACGTTCAACGTCGAAGTAGGGAACGTGTAGACGATCCGCGTCCCGCATCATCGAAATAGTGGGGTCCTCCATGGCAGCCATCAGGTCATCGTGTGCAGCAGCCCTTAGCCCAAGGCTTCTGGCTGCTGCTGCTGCAGCTGGGGATCCATGCTGCATGCACACGGTCTGCAACTAGTTGTCAGCTCTGTGGATCTCGTGCTGTTTAGTGCAACTGTGTCTGGGAGGGGCCCTTTAAGGGAGCGGCTTGCTGTTGAGTCCACCCTGTGACCCTGTCTGCAGCGGTTCCTGGCACCCTTATTTCGATGTGTGCTACTTTGGCGTGTAGACATTCCCTCGCAGTGCCTATTTCGATGTGGTGCTGCCCGACATCGACATTGAACGTCGACGTTGCCAGCCCTGGAGGACGTGTAGATGCTTCGATGTGGCATGCACGTGTAGATGTAGCCCTGGAGGGCTGGGGTTGCTGCACTGTGGTCCCAGCCCTCCAGGGTGGCCAGGGAGCCAGGGAACCAGGCTGACCTGCTGCAGCCCCAGCCCTTCCTGGTGGCAGGCAGTTTTGGGATGGCAATACCTTCCCTTGCCTACATTACCTGCTACCATATCTAATGCCTTTATTCTCCATCAGAAATGCACAGCACCCATCCTCATCTTGGTGTGCTTGAGAAGTGAAAAATGACATGCTGTAAAGTAAGTCAAACATTTTAAATTATACATCTCATTAATACATCTGAAATAGCTAACAAACTCCTGCTACACTTTTGCTTCCCATTGCATGCCCTTGAATCTAATTGGAAACCACTGAGTGCAGACAAATCTCAATATTCTTTACATTCCAATATAGGTGCAAGTTACCAAAGAAGCACATATATAAAGATGGATGTCTGCTTGGTATAGTTGGCAGGTTGTTAATGCATGCTGCAATTTCAACTACAGTAAAGCTCTTTATTATGCATGCAAAGTAAAACTCAGGCTCAAGTGGATTATGTCTTGAAGCTTCTCCAGTTTGCCTATTGTGGAGTGACTCTTTCAAAGCACCTCTTTGTGTAGAGACCTGGCTATGAAAAACATTGGACATTAATAACTTCAGTAATTTAATATCCATGCTACATTTTTGCATGAGGTCTTTTCTTACTGTCAATAACTACAGGGATTATTCTTCAAAATTATTCTCAGTAAACTGGGCAAGATTTTTCCATTTCAGCATCGGAAGAGTCTGCATCATCAAATAAGAAAGCAGAGATTATGGCTGTGAATTATAGCAAGAGACCAGACTGTGAAGCCAGATGAAATACAAAGGCATAATCTGTGTTTGCTGTTCCATATAAATATACAGATTTTCTACAAAATCAAATCATGACACAGGGCTGGTCTACACAAGGATGGTAAGTCAAATTTAGCTGATTTAAGCTGATTTTCTTAGTTATCAGTCCACACTACAGGATCCATTCCACCCACTTTAAGGGTTCTTAGGGTTCATTTTGGTACTCCGGTTTTTCACAAAGAGTAACACCAAATTCGACCTTGCATCGTCAATTTAACGGTAGTTCAGATGCAGCATTGTGAAATTGGATGTATTTGACTTCCTGGAGGTACCCTACAGTGTGATGACTTTGGACACCACTTGCAGCTCCCCTGCTTTCCAGGTATGCAGAAAGTGGCCAAGGAAAGTTTGAATTTCATTTCCTGGTTGGTCAGTGCAAGGGATGCTTCCAAGGGAAAGAGGAAGTGGTCAGATCATCTCTATGTAATAGTGATTCCTGGCACCCAGAACAATTGCATCGGCTCATGGGCAGATATGTCCAGGCAGGCACATATTACAACAGTCTAATTCATGCTTTAACTCATACCAGGGAATAGTTCCTATCCAATCCAAGGATCTCCAAGGAATAAAGTTGGCTTAAATTTTCCATCTATTTCTGGTCCTATACTGAACACCCTTCAGCCAGACCAAAAAGAGTAGGCCCTCTACTGAGTAGTTCAAGTTTGGATATGAAATACAGTGAATTTTTTATGTGGACAGGAGGAAGGCGATGACAATGTGAAAGATCAGAGTGAAACTGAAGATGAAGATACATGGACATCAGAAGCTGTAGTACTAAAAACTGGAACTTTTGGGACTGATCCTCCAGATATTACTGAAGAAAACATTGATCACTTTGAGTGAAAGTTTTTACTGAAAAAAAAGTACAATGTTGCCTATTTTTTCCACCTTTTAATAACATGTAGCTCTATCTTCAGTCAGTCCGCATCAGTTATGCAACTTCATAAGCAACTCACGTAAAATTATATCAAAAGTGAAGACTCTGGGGTACGGCATTTGCTGTCTAGCAGGTGACAGAAATGAATGGTTTTATCACACCCCTGATACACAGAAACCTATTGTAAAATCAGCTCCCATATGTGTGCACAGACAGGGCAGGCTGATTCGGCCAAACATTCTACTTAAGTGGCCAGTTGCTGGAGAGCAGGTTCTGCTCCCAAAGATCTTTCTTTTGGGTTTCTAAAAATGCAGCAAATCACCAGCAGGCAAATGTACTTTTTTTAGTATTTCCACCAGTCTCTTCCTTCTTCTCCTGAAGCATATTGCTCATATGTGGTTTTGCCTCTTGCCAATCAAAGTTTACATCTATCCGGTCTGTGTCTGCTGCATCAACTGCTCCACCTTCTCCACTGTTCAAACAGTCCACAATGCAGCAATGGCTTAAGGGCAAAAGCTGACTCAGAATCACTGAAGCTAATCATTGATGCTTCCCCTAAATAGGCAGACACTTCAATATCATTGACTTTAGAGGGTGATTTGTGTACTTCTTGCAATACAGCCACATCTGAAGTTGTGGTCAGGAAAAGAGAGAGAGATCAGCCCTGATAATACTACTCATCCCAATTTTGAGAATGATGTGGATAATCATATTTTGTACCACTGTCTCTTCACTTGGCTCCACAGACCAATTCACAAAGAATAATATTTACTACACTGAGCTGTTTGCCTAGTTCTGTTAACTGAACTGCACATTGTTTCCAGGTCTGTGCTGTGCCTCCAGCTGCACAAAGCAGCTCTTCTCAAAGTGAGGGACACCCATCCTTATGTTATGGTACCACATATGATCAGTCACCTGTTGCTCAAAGGTCAAATCAGAAATATTTGTGTTTTGCAAATTTTGTTTCAGAGCATCTCTGAAGCATTTCAGTGGCTCATCACACTTAATGGTTGCCAGGGCTTAATTGAGAATATAGAATTTGTTGTACTGGATGAATCTCAGGCATACAAATTACACGACCAGTCCATCTCAGTTGGGCACAAATCAAATGACCCTCGATACCAACTGAATCAGGTTGTGTCAAGACTGCCTGTTGGACATCTACTTGAGCCATCTGATGTCCACCAGCTACTGTAAACTTCAAAATGGAAACTGGCAAGCTACTTAGTGTGGTATTGGTAACAGGTCCCTGTTTTGCAAATGTAAAGCAATGCTGTGAGGACAACAGCACTATATATTTTGACTTTGTCTTCAGACACCTCTTATGTGGTTTTCAGATTTGGTGATGAAGGTGATCGTATGCAGTGCTGGCTTTCCTAATGTGCATATCCACTTCGTGATCAACTATCACTTTGTTATTTAACATGCTGCTGAAATAAGCCAGCTGTTTGACAGGGTGAGTATGGTATCCATCAGACTTTCTGATGGATTTTGGTAAATTTGTTGAGCAACTAGCTGGTACGTAGACTTACATTTTGTTCAGCTAATGTTAACAGCTATTGCATCAAAGCAGCTTGTGCTTAGGAATGTGCCATGAAGGCATAATTCATTGGGACAGAACAGTTCCAGGATCAGTGCTTTGATCATCTTAATATTTGCACACAGAAGATACTGAACAGCTTGCTAAAGTGAAAGCACGTAAAGCTGCTGCTGAAAGAGCCACGGAGGGCTTTCTCTAGCATCTCCATGAAGAATAAACCAAAAAGGCTAGGAACAAGGACACAACCTTGCTTCACCACACTTGTGCCTGGAAATGGGTCTGTGAAATCACCATCAACACCACCTCTTCCAACCATGTCATCATGTAATTTCCAAGCCATATTAATATATTTGTCTGAACATCTAAATTTAGCAAGCTATTTCAAGGGGGCAATGCAGCTGACCTTGTTGAAAGTTTTGGTTAGCTCAAGAAACAAGATGTACAAAGGTTGATGCTGTTCATGACAATTTCCTGTAACTGTCAGATGACGAAAATCATGTTAGCAGTGACTTGCTGAGCACAAAAGCTGCACTTTGACTTAGATAGAACTTTGCTGATAATTTGAGCCAGCAGCCTGTTCAAGAGGCTCCATGCAAGAATCTTACCAGACGTTGAGAACAAGCAGATGCTGCTGTGGTTATCACCATTGTTTTTTAAGCCTGTGTGCTTATAGATAGTGACAATCATGGCATCTTTTGGTGTTCACAGTATGCTTTCTTCAAGCTAGATATGTAAGAAGAATTCCAAGAGCATGCCAATGAGAAGATTTCCTCTGCGTTTGAAAAATTCAGCTGCAATGGTATTGGCCCCAGGAGAATCATTATTTTTCATTGCTTGGACAGCACTTAGCACCTCAGCTAATGTGAGTGGGTTGGCAAGTGCGTTAGATGTGGGCAGATTTCAGATATTATCCAGTGACTGAGAAACAGTAGCTAGACAATTAAATAATTCACTGAGTTAGGAGCTCTCAAACTTCATTGCACTACTACCCACTTCTGACACCAAAAATTACTACGTGACCCCAGGAGGGATGACTAAAATCTGAGCTCACCCAAACCCCAGGCCAGGAAGGTGAAGAAGAGTCTCAAAGACCAAGAGGGTCAGCCCTAGGTAGAAGCCTGTAACTTGAGCCCCACTGCCTAGGCTTGAACCCCTCAGGCTTCTGCTTTGGGTTTGGGTGGTGGGTAGGATTGCCAACTCTTCAGGATTGGCCTGGAGGGTCCCCAGGAATTAAAGATTAATCTTTAATTAAATATTATGCCATAGAATCACCAAGAATACATCCAACCAACACTGGCAACCCTAGCAATGGGACTCAGGTTTGAAACCTGTGCCCCAGCAAGTCTAAGTTAGATCCCTAAGTGACCCCATTTAAATGATGTGGACTCATGACCCACTCTGGGGTCCTGAGCCACAGTTTGAGAATCATTGCACTAAGGGTTCATACCACTGTTGGTGGATGGCATGCAATCTGTGATGTTACCAGCATCAAGGCAGATTAAGCAGAGTCATACACAGCTCTTACTGCATTAGAAAAGGCTTTCACATCGTGTTTTACAAAGAGAACCTGCAGTTCATCCATTTGGTGATTAATTCAGGGGCAGGCAATAGGCAGTCCATGGACTGGCCAGACATCGTTGAACAGCATTAGCCCTGTGGGCCACCAAACACTTTATTTACTGTGCATCCACAGGTACGGCTGCTTGCAGCTCCCATTGGCTGCAGATCACCCCTCCCAGTCACCGGTAGATTTTCAGAAGCAGTGGCCCAGCCTGTGGTGCTCTCCACAGTTTCCACTGGCTGGGTATAGTGAACCAGGGCTAAAGGGAACTGCCAGTGGTTGCACCTTTGGACATGCGGGTAAATAACATTTCTGGCAGCTCACCAGATCTAATCCTGGTGAAGCACATCTGACCCACAGGCCGCTTATGCTCATGCTTGGTTAAACTGTATGTTTTGCATTTAGTAGAGTTTGTGCTGGAGTGTGCTTTTGCAACCTATTCTGTATTTGGCTTTTTTCAGCTCAAAGAATGAGTCAGCTGAGTGCATGTAATGCACTTGCCATTTGGCATCAAGATTGTTATCCCTGAACCAGTCTGCATGGCAGCATTTTGTATATTCAACAGAGTCCACAACAGTATACTGGATCACACAATGTACCTACACAGCAGATACATAATTACTGATTGTTGGAAGAGTTTTCATAATGGTAATTATCTGTGTTGAGAACTGTTCAGCAGTTGATGGATCTTTCAGCCATGCAACATTTGAATGCTTAATTAACTAGTTTTATGCATTTTTGATCCAAGAAAAAGAGAAAATTTCCATCAAACAAGACACTGGTCAGTCCAAAAATCAGGTCTGCATAATATCTGAGTTATACACATACATCCTTAGTCCCGCTGTCAGATCAACATATAGACAATCAAATGCCAATGACATGAGTGAGAGGGCATCCAGGTCATTTCGTATTTGTAAAGGAACCAAAAGATAGTGTTTTTGATAATTCATTGGTGCACGACACATGCTTTCAGAAAATATGAGCCATTACTGTTCATCTTGCTGACACTGTTTGCCAAGCATGCCACATCACGTGGTGTACATAATCAGCAATATTGTAATAACAAACGAAGAGGGATAAGATTAGTGTTGATGACTAAGAACGTCAGAAAAGCTTTCAGAAAGAAAAACTAGAAGGTACATGACATGTATAAGAACACAAATTCTAGAGAGGATAAAGAGGATTATGAACTGAAGCTGAAAGGTGTAACAAAACAAAACAAAACAAAACAAAAAACCCTGATTAATGCAGCTAGAATTGACAAAGAGAGGATTGCTCCAAAAGTGAAGAAAATCAACAGAAGGATCTCAAAATAAAGGAAAAGATAAAAGAAAAAGAGGTGAACCACTGAGCCACTAACTGATTCAGTGCAGGAGAGGATTTAATAGCAGTTCAACTGGAGAGTTGTGAAAATGTAAATGCTATCTTCTGTTAGCTATTCACACGGAAAACAAAAAAGGAGACATGCCAGAAATATAAACACATTTTCCAGAAGAGGGTAACATAAAAATAGGATTTCATTATCAATAACAAAAACCATTCCCTGTGCAGTGAAGTCCAAGGCAGATAAATTGTGGGGGCTAAATTGTTTAAAGCTGTAACTGGGTCCACACACACTTGAGCGCCCCTCTACAGCCCAGGGTACCACCTGTGGTCCTGTCTGTCATCTTCTGGGTTCTGAGGGTAGGATCTGACTCACCCTATTCAGGATGCTGTTAGTTTCTTTAGTAGGCTTTTGGCCAGCCTCCTGCCACAGGGCCTGGGTCTTGCCCAGGGCTACGCTCAGTTCACACTTGGAGCTGTCCAAGTGCCTGGCATTGTTGGCCTGGTTTGCACTAGGGGTGCATCTACACTAGGAACCAACTTCCAAGTTAACTGTGAAGTTAGGCACTTCTTCGAAGTAGCCAGCAGAAAGTCTACACACATTTTCACTTACTTCAAAGTTAACTTCGAAGTCGGGAGCCCCACTTCATAGTCCTTACTCCATTTCTGGGAATGGAGTAGTGCCCTATTTCAAAGTTTAACTTCGAAGTTGCCAGTTTTCACAGACTACAAAAGCTGCATAGAGCAAGGGTCAGCTACCTTTCCAAGGTGGAGTGCCAAAATTTGACCTTTTGACCTTTATGTACAGGCTGAGTGCCAGTGATACTTTTTAAAGTCACTAATAGTCCTATTTACAACATCTTAATTAATATATAAAGATGCAGTGCTTTACTGTTTTGGTCCTTAAATCTCTGTCTGGCCAGGTTTTTTAAATATCTAAAAATCTCTGAGATTTCAACACAGGTTGAAGATCTCTTATCCTGGACTCTCTGGTCCAGCAACATGTGTGGTCTGGAAGAGAGCTGGGCTGAGGGCTCAGCTGGTCTGGCAGGTCCAGGACAGGGGCAGGAAGTGGCTTTGCTGCCACTGCTACTACCTGTGCCTCTGCTGCTTCGGCTCTTCCTCCCTCTCTACCAGCTGGGGGGAACGGCAGCCTAGCGCGGCTTGGAGAGAAGTTTCCCCCACCACTCTGATTGGAATTCCTGCCCATCAGAGAAGTGAGCGGGGCAGTGTCTGGAAGCATGGGAGAAAAATCTCTCCATAGATCAACAAGCAGGTGCAACTAATCATGCTATAGCCCCTGTACTTCAGCCTCAGTGTTGATACCATCTTTGAAACAATGACTCAAAATCTCCTCTTCTGACTTTGTACCCTTAGTTTTTCACAGGAAATATTACAGGGCCTACATACAATAAGGGCTATACCCAGCAAAAAGCCATTCAAGAGCAATGTCATCTATTTCTTCCCACCTCCACTGTCCTCAGAGACTCAGCAAAATCTCCAGGTTAATTATATCAAAAGCTGCTGACAGATGTAGAATGATCCATCCAACCAAATTCTAAATACCTCTTCCCAAAGCTTCTACACAACATACAGATTCACCACAACACAATTCCACCTCATCATCCTCCACACAAAATTAACCCTTCCATCCCAATTTACATCAAAACAATTTTGTCGGTGTCTCATCCTTAATGTGCCATCTCCTAATCTGGCTTCTTGCTTGAACAATGCTAAATGTTAATGATTGGGAACAACATTTCTTACCTACCTACTGACTTACATCAACCTCTTCCTTTCACGAAATCTAATCCTATCCTTAATTTCAAATAGTGCTGAAATTAATATGGCTGTTTATTTGATGACTTTACCTGATACAGATTTAAACCAGAACATCTTTTCGGCCAACATCATCATTGCTGATGTTAGCATGCAGCTTTTAGAAAAAAAGGTCAGTTAGCTAATTGCTTTACAGACCTGTGAGAGGTAGCACAAAGCTTTGAGCCAAATTTACTGCTTAGGTGAGCACGCCAAAACCTCCAAGGACATATGTTTCATCTGGATGAATGTAAGTCTTTTGTAGAGTGCCTATTGCTTAAATGAGGCTTATGTGGTGTACAGACCTTGTACTTGTCAATTGCACATGGCTAAATATGACCAGTTCCCTTTTGTGGGCACTCAAAAACAATAGCCATTGCTGCTTTACAAACCTTTTAGCAAGCATCAGAACAAACGAAGCACACAGGGTGAAAATCTTGGCCCCATCAAAATTTATGGGAGTTTTGCCATTCACTTTAATTACACTGTTAGAGTTTCATACAGCTGAGTGAAACCTAATAAAAATCTAACAGAAATCTACTAGAAGATCAAATTTTATCCTCCTGGGAGGGTACAAATTCTGCAGTTAGTTATAGTAGTATAACCTCACTGGTGTCAGAAATCAGTTCAATGTTAACAGAATGCCATTGGAGCAAGAGGCAGCAGAATTTGGTTCAATTCCATTAATATATATGACTGATATCCCTTTCTTTTCTGTCAGTCTCTTCATTTCCAAGATGGAAAGGTAAATGCTCTGGAATGTCTAGTGAGAGGTATACAGGTTGAACCTCTCTCATCTGGCACCCTTGGGACCTGACCAGTGCCAAATGAAAGAATTTGCTGAACCATAGGAGGTCAATATTGTCTAGCAGCATTACCAACACTTCCATTGCTTGCTATGCTCTGACAAGACATTTAGGGGTATATTAGAGCTAAATAACAGCACAGAACATGGAGAGCTACGACTGGTGGTTGTAAACAAACATTATGGGACCATGGGCCACACACATGATAAGTGGATATCCAGCTAACTAACATCATGTTGGACTGCACATGTTGCCAGATGAGTGGAGGTTCAACCTGTATTGTATTTTTTCACACAAGTATGAAGTGTGAGCTAGATCTTTCCATTTTATTAGATACCTTTGCATTTTCTTTTTATTTCAGGTATATTTTAACCAATTTTGTTATTGTATGTAGCCTCATTACTAGTCAAAGAAGGTCAAATTCACTTCCATCCAAAATGCCTGCAGGAAGATCTGAAATTCTTTTATGAACAATGACACAGAAAACAAATCTCTATCATAGGGCTTCCCTATACCTATAGTTGTATATATCTGTTAATTTGTACAATTAAGAAACTTATTATATTACAGTTTTATACCTCTAACACAGAAGTCAATTATTCAGAGCTAAAGGCTGATCATATCTGCATTAGTTACTGTTATGTGGAGTACATAATGCCAAATAGCTAAAAGTAAATTAGGTCAGAGTTACACATTACTTAATTCAAAGAACTATGGCTGCTCACTATAGCGAGTTAACAGTATCGGGGGGTGGGATTAAAAAATCTTTATGTCCCTCAAATCATGCTGTAATGCCTGATTGTGCTTCCATACATACTGCTACAGAAACAATCTGGTTAATGTATGCACCAATACTAATATCGTTGTTCTATTTCACATCATATATTTTATTTTAAGGTGTGTAAACAATAACGGAGAAGCCACAAAACAATGTATAATGGGATTTATAAGCTTGATTTTGAATAAGTTTTAAAATCTTGCTTCCTGGATGGTCAAAATTTCCTTTACACAGAACTGGTAAAAGTCTACATTCTGTTTACTATTTTATGGTAAGTTAGCATAATTCCAGTAAATAGTACATATAAACACACTTTACTGATGAGTGTATGGTTTGTAGTAATTAGACTCAGCGAGTTTAAGGTCAGAAGGGATCACCAGAGCACAGTCTGACCTCTTTTATACCACAGCCCATTGCACATCATGCAGCCATAACCACATGAAGCCAGCAACCACAATTAGACCAAAGCATTTCAGCCCTCAGGAGCTTAAATGGTTGTAAACCTGATTATCTAATGATGTAAATTATGACAAAAATTTATAACTTTAGTTTAAGGAAGGAAAATTTATGGTAGACAATATTTTAGTTAATAGTACAGAAATTTCTTGTGGAATGTTATGAGAAAAAAATCAAATAAATACCCCTTATAAGAAGATTGTTTAAATATTTAAGTCATATTTTAAACCTATTCTGAAACTTCTACTCCACCACCACAGACACAGAACTAAATTTATACAGACACCCAGAAGAATCTTGCTCAATAAAGTACTGGATGGCATCGGAAAGACCATGATGTTTTATGGGGAGAAAGCACTCAGTATCACAGTTTTTCTCAAAGAAGTCATATCCAGAATAAACATACATCTTTAACTATCAGACTATATATCCCAGAGGTACAAAACATGCATATTCATACATTGACTGAAGGCTTTATAGAAATCAGATATGCAATCAGTTTGTTGAATGCGCTACAGGAAGGCACTCGGATACCGCAGAAAAGAGCACAGTATAAAAACAACATAAAAATGGCACATCTACGAGACTGCCGCACTGGAAACAAAATGAGCAGATGTAATTGAAGGATATAAAATACTCTACACATTTAGGATTTTACCTTGCTCCTTTAAAAGGATCGTAATAACCCATAGGCCTGATTCCCTAGCTATACTAATGTAGATGGTTAAATAGGTTGCTTAAACTGTTATCTTTTGATTAGTATTTGTAAATCTACATGGAGGCCTAGCTCAGCGTGGGTCATGATACCGGAAGACACTTAGATAACTGCTTAACTTTAAGCTTATGTTTGTCTACTGACTTCAATGAGCTGTAAGAATGTTTTCTTGAATCAGGGTCCAAACAGGAGACACGCTGATCTAGAAAAGAAGATGCAGTGTTTCAATCAGTACAGTAACTGCTTTTAATGATTTTCAAAACGAAATATTTAAACTGTTATATTAGCAGTACAGTAACTGCTTTTAATGATTCTTAAAATGAAATATTTAAACTGTTATGTCACATTCTAGATGTAGTGCATTATATGTATATGAATTAAATTTCCCTTGAACTGGAAATATTGTTTTGACCATCTGTAGGACCTAGTGCTATCCTAGATCTTTTTGACAATCTCTATTACTTAGTTAATAACTAGCAATTGTATTAAGACATATTGGCTTTGCCACTGGCCTTTATATGTTTTACCTTATGGTTACTTGACCTCCAAAAGGATTATTACTAATGCTGAAGTAGTGATATTACTAATAATGTGATCCTATAGCCATTTAGATGCAAAAGTCTCTGGCTGTGTCTACACTAGCAAGTTTTTTCAGAAAAACAGGGCCTTTTCAGAAAGAACATGAAACGCGTCCACATACAAAATGCACTCTTCCAATCCAAAATCAAAAGAATGTGGCTCTTCTTATGGAAGCCATCTTCCGCTCCTGGATCAGGAACAGCGCCTCATTTTGAAAGCTTTTTTAGAAAAAAAGCATGTGTAGACACTCCATAGGTCCTTTTTTCAAAAAAGCAGTCCTCATGGTGCCAGATTTTTTGATCCCAGGCTTGTTCTTTTGAAACAGAGGAGTCAGTGTGGGTGCTCTCTATCAAAAGAGCAGATCAATCTTTCAATACGCTTCTTTGTGTGTGGACGTGTTCTTTCAAAAGAAGTTGTCGGAGAAGATCTTCCGGAAGAACTTCTTTCGAATGATAGCTTTAGTGTAGACTTAGCCTCTCTGATGCCAGGCAGAGTTCTCCATGCAGAGTGGCTGCAGGACTAAATCCTTTACGTATTCAACAGAGGGCACATTCATTTCCACATAAGCTATGCTAAAAATGTTAATAAGCAATAAGTCATCTCCTCACTCTAATTTGCCCTGAACTAATATATTTCTTAAAGAAGCAATACTTAATAATTTATAAATGAATTAAAATACATATAATCATAGGGGACTTCCATCTGATTGACATATGCTGTAGATCTCATGCTGACGTTATTAAAATGTACACAGCATTTCTAAAGATGGTAGATAATTTCTTAACTCAGAAAGTGTTGTAGAGTTCAAGAAGGGAGAGTTCAATATTACACCTCATCTTGGCTAATAAAAAAGATTGATCACAGAATGACAAATTAGTGGTTGTGGAAATGCAAGCAATCATGACTCGATTTACAATACTTATTTGCAAACAAAGTCTAAACCAGTAATATATGTCCCTGGTATTTTCAAAGGGCCAGTTTCAAAAACTTGAAAACAATCTGTGCCATACCAAGGATGTGGCGAGTGAGGCACTTGCCTCTGGCGTATTGCTGAGGGGGCACAGAAAAATAATATAGAAAATTAATTATTTTGAGACAGCTATTAAGCTATCTTCGCACATGCCTTGCACTGCTTCAGCACCACTGCCCATGCTGAGGACAAAAGACACTGCATTCTGAATTCCAAATGGAAACAACCTTGTGGGGAGGAGTATCTTAAACAAAAAAAATTCGCCACGAGAGAAAAAGAAAAGATGTTGAAAGAAACAGCAAAATGGCTAATGAAAAATACACTGAAAGATGAAAGTGCATCAATAGCTGAACCCTCAAATGTGACAATCTCAGCACCAAAATAAGATGCCATCTTATTGATCAGGGAAAAAACATGGATTTTCATGGATCATCATCATCCTCAAACAGCTGAAAATTTTCAGGTGACTGTTTTTTAAAAACACTTTCTAATGGAGAAAACATAGAGCGCAATTGGCTTATTTACTTTGAAACTAGTAATGTCATTTTTTGTTTTTCATTAATATTATTTGATCAGAATTTTTCCAAACCAAACATTGCAAACAAGAAAACAGTATATAATGCTTGGAAAAATTTAAAACACATTGTAAAGCATGAAAATTAAAGCAAGCATCATGAAAATTTTTGTAAATGGAAATCCATGCAAAAAAGATCATTGAGTGGAGAATGTATCAGTGATGCACTTCAAAAAGTTATTGAAGCTGATAAGCAAAAATGGAGACATAGCTTGAAAATAATTCTAGATGCTGTGATGTTTTGTGCCAAAAATTATCTTCCACATAGAGGACTGAGTAGCATTATAGGAAACCCTAATTCAGGAATATTTCTTAATCTAGTGGAATTTATAAGTCATTCTGATGTTGAATTAAAAATAGAAACATCAGCAGTATTTGCAGAATGCAGAAAGTGAAAAGTTAAAAGACAACAGCTGTATGCGTGTGTCTACATGACAAAGAAATTTCAAAAGGGGGAACATCGAAAAACAAAATCGAAATACGGGATTTCAAAATAGCGTGGCTACACACACAAAACGGATTGCTGTACCGATCTGCTACTTCAAAAGAGCTCCCCCATTCTTCAAAAGAGAGTGTCCACACAGGAATGTGGGCTCTTTTGAAATAAGCAGCTGGGAAACATCCCCCACGACACCTCTGGAGCCACCCTAGCAGTGGGGACTGGTGGGAGAGGCTGGTACTGGGCCAGTGGGACGATGAAAGGTGGCTCAAGAACTTTAGGATGACAATGCAGACATTCTGAGAGCTGTGTCAGTGGCTCACACATGCCCTGCAGCACGTGGACACCTGCATGCGGCCCACGCTTCCAGTCGAGAAGCATGTGGGGATTGCCCTCTGGAAGCTCGCCACCCCAGACAGCCACTGTTCAGTGGGGAACCAATTCGGGGTGGGCAAGGCCACTGTCGGAGCTGTCCTCCTGGAGTTAAGTCAGACAAGAGTCCCACATTCACCCCAGGAAGGGGGAGGGTGCAGGGGGGCCTCTGGGTGGGGGGCCTGCATGGGGAAGGGGGAGGGGACAAGGGAGTTTCCCTATGTGTAGGCCCCACATGTCAGTGCCCCCCTTCTACAGATGGTCCAGGCCATCAATCACCTCATTCTGGGAGGGCTGTTCACCCTGGCGTCTTGGACGATGCCATGGTGGGATTCACAGCCCTTGGTTTCCCAAACTGCTTCAGCGCACTCGATGGCACCCACATAGCTATCCGGGCCCTGGACCATAGCGCAGGATGCTACATTAACCACAAGGGGTACCACTCAGTGGTGCTCCAAGCGCTTGTTGATGCCTGGGGCCAGTTCTGTGACATTTGCATGGGCTGGTCTGGGCAAGCCCACAACACCCAGATACTACGCAACTCCTGGCTAAGGCAGCGCATGGAGGAAGGCACCTACATCCCTGCCCGGGAGCTTCCCGTGGGGGACACAACAATGCTACCACATACAGTGGCTGATGGGGCGTACCCTTTGCAGCTGTGGCTGATGCACCCCTACACTGGGCACACCACCACCAGCCAGGACATTTTTAACAACTGCCTGAACTACACCAACAACACTGTAGAATGGGCCTTCAAATGCCTCAATGAGCATTTCCGATGCCTGAATGCACGGCTGGATGTCAGCCTACCCAACATCCTGAGGGTGGTCGTGCCCTGTTGTGCTGTGGAGCAGAAACCTCCTCCTCCGCCCAGAGGCCAAGGAGGTCTTTCACCTTGGCCTCTGTCCAGGAGAGGCCCCTCCTTTTCTGGCCCTGGCTCTCCTTGGGTGACCCCTTGGGCTGGGAGGAGGGGGCCTCCTGGGGGTCCCCGGAGTGTGGGGGGGCTCACCATCCAGCTTATCAGCTGTGTAGCGTGTCTGTCCGGCTGCTGGAGCATGTGAGGGGCAGAGCTCATGCTCCTCAGGCCCTGGGTACGCTCTCAGCTTCCTGCATGGGGTTTCCAGGGCTGTGCGGCTTTAAGGAGATGGCCTAGGGACCATAGAGCCCCACTAGGGCTTGCTAGTGCATCTCCGTGCTCCCTGGAGCCGCCGCCATGGCAGACCCACAATTTCAAAATTGCAGGCCTGGAGTGTCTACGCATACCCTATTTCAAAATTTGGTTTCAAAAGGGGCTGCTCTTCCCAATCATGGATGGGAAGAGCAGTTTTGAAATTTGAGCCCCTTTTCGCCGAAAACAATTTTGAAAGAGGCTGTTGGGCGTGTAGATGCTCCGCAGCCTCTTTTGAAATTGGGCCCCCTTTTGAAATTAATTTTGAAATAAGGGGCAAGTGTAAATGCACCCTATGGCCGTGTCTACAATAGCCAAAAACTTCAAAATGGCCATGTAAATGGCCATTTCAAAGTTTACTAATGAAGTGCTGAAACACATATGCAGCACCTCATTAGCAAGCGGGTGGCCGCGGCACTTTGAAATTGATGCGGCGCGTCCAGACGGGGCTCCTTTTCAAAAAGACCCCGGCTACTTCAAAGTCCCCTTATTCCTACGAGCAGACAGGAATAAGGGGACTTTGAAAAGGAGCCCTGTCTGGACGAGCCGCGCGGCGGCGAGCTGCGTCAATTTCGAAGTGCCATGGCTGCCCGCATGCTAATGAGGTGCTGAATATGCATTTCAGTGCTTCATTAGTAAACTTCGAAATGGCCATTTGCATGGCCATTTCGAAGTTTTTGGCTAGTGCAGACGTAGCCCATGAGTCACAAGATGAAAGTGGTAATTTATCAGCTGAAGAATTGTTCAAAATACAAATAAAAGCCATACTTTACAGCATAATATTTGAGTAAAACTGAAGATATGAAACACTAAGGCTGCTGACAGGAATAAGGGGATTTCGAAGTTGCCGGTGTCCCTTTGAAAAGGACCCCCGTCTGGACAAGCCGCGCAGCAGTGAGCCGTGGCAATTTCAAAGTGCCGTGGCCGCCGGCATTCTAATGAGGTGCTGAATACGTATTTTAGTCCTTCATTAGTAAACTTGGAAATGGCCATTTGCATGACCATTTCGAAGTTTTGGGATAGTGTAGATGTAGCCTAAATGAGATATATTCAGATTTTGATTTTCTTTTGGGCAATTCTTTTGTTAAAATGGATACTACTAATCTTCAAAAAGCAGCAGTAGATTTAAGTTTTAAATATGACAACAATTTGAATGCCTTGGAAATTTTGTCAGAGATTCAGAGTTTTAAACATCAGGTGTTAGCACTATTGTCAAGTGGTTTATCAGCAATGAATTTGGACCTTATAAAGTTAATTTGTGAATATAATCTGGCTGACTTTTATCCAAATTTGGAAATTGCCCTGTGAATATTTCTCCGCTTGCCAGTGACTGTGGCTTCTTGAGAAAGAAGCTTTAGTAAATTAAAATTAATTAGGAATTACCTTCGAGCATCCACAGGTCAGGAGAGATTATCAGACATGTCCATTTTATCAGTAAAACATGAAGTAGTGAATAATATTAATTTTAACACAATTATTGATGAGTTTGACACATTCAAAGCATGCAAAGAACAATTATAAACAAATACATTATAGTACCAGACATGGTGATATTTTAGAATTATATGTATTAATATGTAGATATTATAATTACATGTATTAAGATATATACATATTAATTGATTGTTTATGTAAATCTCATACCTGTAATAAATTAATGTTGTTATTTTTGTTGCTATTGTTATTTATTTATTTTCCCTTTTTATACAAAATAACTGCTATGAATATATAAACAAGAAGGGGCACAATTTTATAGCCTTGCCTCAGGTGCAAAAATAGCTAGTTACGGCACTGAAAACAATTATCTATCAAAACAGCTGGGAGAAAGAATAAACACAGAAAAAATGCAAATTATAATTCAGAACTGTTAATCATTTTATCAGATGCTCAGAAAGCCACAATCCGACAATTAAAACAAAAGAAACTATGGCCAGTCTAAAAATAGCCTGTTTCAAAGGGCAAGTGAAAGTAGCTATAAAATAACAATAAAGTAACAAATGGGAAAAGGGGAAGTTGATAGCAATGAATATAAATTAAAAGGTACGTATTGTAAGAAATGTGTAAGGCAAGAATAAAGGCACCTATAGATTAAAAAGAAATCAATAGCCAGAAGAATTACAGATAATTAGAATGAATTTTAAAAATATATTAAGAACAAAAGGAATTCTAATAAAGGTAGTGGTCCCTTACTAGATGGAAATGGTAGAATTGTCAAAAATAATTCAAAAATGGAAAATGATGAACTAGGAAAGAGTACTGCCAGGGGAACTGACAGAATTTTGAGGCCCTGGACAGGGACTGCTTCACACTCTCGGAAGGGGTGGGGCAACAGGCAGAAGAAGAGGCAGGTCTGGGGCAGCCAGCCCTCACTGCTGCCTGAAGCATGCCATTCTGCCCCCTCACCCTGCCCCATGAAGTGCACAGAGCTGCCTGGAGCATCCCTTGCAGCGCTCTGGCAGCAATTCAAAGAACCCAGGGCTCCAGCCACCACCACTGCTGCAGTAGCCGTGGTAGCAGCTGGAAGCCCTAGGCCTTTTGGAAATGCAGAGACCCAGATCAGTTGCCCACTTTGTCCACCCTTGTCAGTGGGCCTGAGCAGAAAGGGATCTAGGAGCCATAGTGAACCACAAGCTAAACAAGAGTTAGTGTGACACTGTTGCAAAAAAAGCAAATGTCATTCTGAGATGCATTAGCAAGAGTGTTGTAAGCAAGACATGAGAAGTAATTCTTCTGCTCCACTCTTTGCTGATTAGGCTTCAATTGGAGTAATGTGTCCAGTTATGGGTACCGCATTTCAAGAAAAAATGTGGAGAAACTGGAGGTCCAGAGAGGAGCAACAAAAATGATCAAAGGTCTAGAAAATATAATCTGTGAAGGATGAAAGAATTGGGTTTGTTTAGTTTGGAAAAGAGAAGACTGAGAGGGGATATGACAGAAGTTTTTAAATACAGGTAAGGGATAATTATAAGGAGGATGGAGAAAAATTATTTTCCTCAACTCTGATGACAGGACAAGAAGCAATGGGCTTAAAATGCATTATGGGAGGTTTAGGTTGAACACTAGAAACACTTCCTAACTGGTGGTGAAGCACTGGAATAAAATGCCTAGAGAGACTTTTGCCTAGAGATTTTTAAGAGCAGGTTAGGCAAACTTCTGTCAGGGATGGTCCAGATGGCGCTTTGTCCTACCATGAGTGCAGGGGTCTGGACTTGATGACCTCTCGAGGTTACTTTCAGTTTTACAATTCTATGGAAGTCAAAACCGTTCAATAAACATTTTGTATTATATTTGGGAAAAGGCTAGAGTATATGTTTATATCACAGCATGATGATGAAGAAAAGACACTTTCCATCTCAGCAATAACAAAAACAGATTTTAAACAGCAATTAGATGGTTTTTTTTTTACATCCAACTGTCCAGATGACTTCGCATATGGCAAGGAGCTCTCTGTACTGTTAGTGTTAATCAATATAACTTGGTGTCAAGCATCTGATGAAGTGAGTCTGTGCTCACGAAAGCTCATGCTCAGAACTTTTCTGTTAGTCTATAAGGTGCCACAGGACCCTTCGTTGCTAATATAACTTGGAACGCTTTTGAAGTTCCAGAGACCTGGAAGAAAGATGACATTGTACCCATATTTTAAAAGTGAAAACAAGATGACCTAGGTAGTTATAGGCCTGTCAGGATGACATTAATCCCAAGCAAGATAATGAAATAGCTGATATGACACTTGATTAATTAAAAATTAAGGGAGGGTAATATAATTTAAGAAAATTAATATGGGTTTATGGAAAAGAGACCTTACCAAACAAATGATTTTATGTCACTCTAAAGAGAAAATCATTACTGAGTGGGTGTATTTCTAGCACCATCCCACAAGGGTAAGTTCTTGGTCCTACATGATTTAATATTGCATCAACTACTCGCCAGGAAATATAAAATCATACGCATAACACACACAAATATTGAGGGTGTGATAAATAAGAGAACAGGTCATTGACACAGAGCATTCAGAATCACTTAGTAAAGTGGACATAAACAAATAATATTTATTAAAATGAAGCCAAACATAAAGATATTCATCTAAAAAAAAAAGAATGCTAGTCACACTTACAAGATATGGGAGTTCTATCCTGGGTAGCAGTGACTCAAAAAAAGATAGGGTGACACAGTAAATAGCTGAATATTAAACTCCGAGGGCAACACTGTGGCCAAAAAGTCTAATGAGAGGCTTGTATACATGGGAATATCAAGTAGAAGCGGATAAATTGTATTACACCTGTATGTGGTATCTGTGTGACTGCTACTGGAATACTATGTCCAGGTCAAATATCCACACTTAAAGAAGAATGTTGAAAAATTGGACAGGTTTCAGAGGAGAACCACAAGAATGATCAACGGATTAGAAAATATGCTTTAAAACAGGCATGTCCAACATGCGGCCCCACAAGATCGTAAACTTTTAACATTATTATGTGATTTATATACATTAACTATATTATATATTTTATATGCGGCCTCCAATTCCTCTTCACTCAATGCAGCCCAGGCAAGCCAAAAGGTTGGACACCCATGCTTTAAAATGAGAGACTCAGGAAATATATTATCTATTACCAGACAAAAGATTGTGGGTGACTTCATGAATGTCTTTAAGTACCTAAAAGGGAAATAGAAAGCAAATAAAGGCCTCTTCAAAGTAGCAGAAAAAGTTACAGGTTGCAAGTTGAAGCTAGATAAATTCTTAATAGAAATAGCTTGTAAATTTTTAACAATGAGGGTAGTTAACCACTGAAACAATTTGTTGTGGGAGATTCTACATCACTGAAAGTCTTTAAGCCTGGCTGTTCTCCTAAAAGATATGGTCTAGTTTAATCACAGTTATTGAACATGAAGCGAGAATTAACTCATGGAAATGCTGCTCAATGTGTTATTCCAGGTTGGTCTGATCACAGTGGTCCCTGCTGACTTTAAAATCTATGAATCTGTACTTGCTATATTTACATACAGAACTCCCATGCAAGGAAGTCAAAACATTGCCCTTTGTGAGGATCATCCTTTAAGACCTGGACATGATACAGTGTGATCACTGAATTTTCCTCCAGATCTGTAAGGTTATCATTGAAAGAAGGGAAACACATTGCCAGGATATTTCATGTGTTAGGATTTATTAGTGAGTGGGAATGGGGTTTATGACAGAATCACAGAATCGTAGGGCTGGAGGGGACCTCAGGAGGTCATCTAGTCCAGCCCCCTGCTTCAAGCAGGATCAACCCCCACTAAGTCATCCCAGCCAGGACCTTGTCCAGCAGGGACTTAAAAACCTCAAGGGATGAAGAATCCACCACCTCTCTAGGCAACGCATTCCAATGCTTCACCACCCGCCTGGTGAAGAAGTTTTTCCTAATATCTAACTTACACCTTTCCCTCTTCAACTTCTGACCATTACTCCTTGTTCTGCCATCTGACATCACTGAGAACAATTTCTCACCCTCCTCTTTAGAGCTCCCCTTCAGGAAGTTGAAGGCTGCTATTAAATCACCTCTAAGTCTTCCCTTCTGTAAACTAAACAAGCCCAAATCCCTCAGCCTATCCTCATAGGTCTTGTGCTCCAGACCCTTAATCATTTTTGTCGCCCTTCGCTGAACCTGCTCTAGCAAATCCACATCATTTTTATACTGGGGGGCCCAAAACTGGACACAATATTCCAGATGTGGCCTCACCAGTGCCGAATAAAGAGGAATAACTACTTCCCTGGATCTGCTCGAAATGCTCCTCCTAATGCACCCCAGTATGCCGTTAGGTTTCTTGGCTACAAGGGCACATTGTTTACTCATATCCAGCCTTTCATCCACCATAACCCCTAGGTCCCTTTCTAGGATAGATAAAGTACATACATTAATTTGAGCATGAATTGCTCTCATTTGTGTTCTTACAGTCTGGAGGAGAAATAACCCCAGTAAATGTCATGACCTTAAGCCAGAAGATCAGCCATTTTATTACAAACCAATCTTATTAACAAGACTAAAACTTTTGGATAAACTCACAAATTTCCCATTTGCTTGACATTAATACCTTAAACAACTTTGACTAATCAAAAACAAAGCAGTCAAGTAGCACTTTAAAGACTAGCAAAATAGTTTATTAGGTGAGCTTTCGTGGGACAGACCCACTTCTTCAGACCATAGCCAGACCAGAACCATCTGGCTATGGTCTGAAGAAGTGGGTCTGTCCCACGAAAGCTCACCTAATAAACTATTTTGCTAGTCTTTAAAGTGCTACTTGACTGCTTTTTGTTTTGATAGTGTATAGACTAGCATGGCTTACTCTCTGTTACTATTCAACTTTGACTAATATTTACAGTTTTGAATGAAAAGTTCAGTTCTGGTAATAAAAAGAAGGAATATTTTTGTTGCATTCCTCCACAGGGAAGCACAATATTTGGATATTATTGTACCCTCAGTTTTTAGGAAAATTTTTAATTGCATTCACCTGGTGCGTACCATGTATTTGAAACAAATGTGTGTGACATCTGGCCCAGTTTCAGCAGACTGGAATTCTGGGAAGTAGAATGTCAGCCCTCAAATTTAAGCCTGTGCTTAAGTTTATCTCTGTTCAGAAAAGCAATAGAGCACATTCTTTAGTCTTATTGAAGACAATGGCACTTGAGCATATCCATAAACTTACACTTATGTACTCTGCTGAACAGGGTCTGACTGCTGAATTGGGTCTGGAGGCACCAGTACTCTTACTAAAGAAATACTGCAAGAGAGAGCATGCCAATATATGTATGGGCTGGTATAAATAAATAAATAACCACACTACTCACAAATGCTGAAGATATAAACTAGTTATGCAGGACATTGAAAACTCATCCTACTAAAAGTTTTATGCAACTTCAATATCTGTTATTTTTATGACATATTTTACTCAAAAACTTTTTGAAAGACATTTTAGGGAAATAACTGATTAATTTAACTTGAGTTAAAGGGCAGGAGCAACTCACACATAACTATGTCCATGGAAGTATGTTGAAAGCTTTGATGTTCAGTCGGCACAAAAGTGGCCAATATTAGTGGCACATAGGCAACAAAAGGCCTTATCAAGAAGCAGCTGAAATTAGAATCTTTTCATTTACTTCTGTAGAGACTGGACCAGACCCATAATAAAGAGGCTAATGGATTTACTGAGGTCACTAAAGTATTTAAGGTTGTATATCGTAAGTCTTTGTCTAGAATAGGTTTATATAATTACATAGACACAAAAAATGGCTGCTGTTGCTGATGCTGGTTCAACATCAGTGGAAGTAGCAAAACTTGGAGCTTGCAGCCACCATAACATGAAGTTATTTAGACTTGTTCTAAGCTGAATTAAACAAGGAAGTGTTAACAACCAATTAGGCACCAAAAGCCTGACCCAGCCTATACCAGACTCGAATTCCCACTGTGGAGTTTCACCAGTACTCCCAACAGGGAGTCCTTCCTGGATAAAGTGTTTGTCTCATAAAAATGTCCCAGAGTCTTCCACGCATTGGAATTCATCTTGCTTTCTTAAATACATCATGGACATTATACAGCCGCTTATCTTGATCAAGAGGAAGCTGAGTTAACAAACCTCCAATTACAGGACACTAATTGACATTCACTCCAGCAGTATGACCATAAATAACACATCACGCTAAACAAAGACACTCACAAGTACCCTTGACACAATGCATAGATAAGTAGGATAATCTCCTTTGGCACAGGCTACTTATAGAATATGTTCTTATGGCCATCCTATGAGTGCAGACTAATAAAACCAGGTTCTAGAGAACAGCAGCAGAAACAAAATCCCTGCATGTGACAGGATATACGTTCCTTGGCTGGATCTGTAGCTCTAATAAACTTACAAACAGATCTCTTCATAGATGTGGGCAAACAGGTGGCTTTGGAACCTGAATTGTAATGGGATGGTTACCTTGTCACTATGCTCACATGGTATATTAAGTATTCTGCATGCAGAAGTGTTGGGACATTACCTGAGCTTTGGGCTTTACATGCTGTTTGTGTGATCTGCATCACAGTATTCCAGCAACCTACTATACAGTGCCAGTTGAGGACCTTGCTGCAGTAAGAACAGCAGGCCTGCTCATGTGGGGTGCAGAAGGCAAAGGGGACTGTTGCTCTGGAGCCTGGCAATTCAACGGGGTTTGAGGCCCCCAGTTACTGCCACTGCTATTGTTACAGTTGCAGCAGCTGGAGCCCTCGGTCCTTTAAATCACCACTGGAGCACCATGCCATGCACTCCATGTGACTGTAAGGGCTGGGGAGAGGGTGCAGTGCAGAGGGCTGACTGCTGCTGGCCCCCATCCCTTCCACCGAAGGCCTTGCCCCTTCTAAGAGTGCAGAGCCAGGTCCCCTACCACCACCTTGTCAACTCCCTTAAGGAACAGTCAGTTAGCAGACAGTTCATTAAGCAACCTTTGAAACATGAAAAGAGGAGGTGAGATTACAGCAGATTACAGTACAGCAAACATAACAGATAAATAAAGGTTTGGCTCTATAAACCACATCTTCATACTGTCAACTCTCATAACTTCCACTGACTGCATCTTCCTGCACCCATGCTAACTGTGTGATGCCATATATTGTTTGTATAAGGCAAGTGTGGCTTTAGGTCTAACTCCTAAACAAACAGGTTGATTTGAGACTCAGCAGGTAATGGAGAAGGATTCTGAAAACAGGATTTGCTACAGAACTATTTTTAACTTTTGGGAATACAGTAGAACCTCAGAGTTATGAAAAGTGAATTACAAACTTACCAGTCAACTACTCACCCCATTTGAAACCAGCCTCACTCTCTGTTCCTGAAGAAAAGAGGAGACTCAAGAGGATATGACCTAGGTCTATACAATCACGACTGATGAGGGAAAAGTGAATAAGGAAAAGTTATTTACTCATTCCCATAATTTAAGAACTAAGGGCCACCAAATGAAATTAGTGGGCAGCAGGTTTAAAACAAACAAAAGTAAGTGTTTCTTCATGGAGCACATGGTAGGCCTGTGGAACTCCTTGACAGAGGATGTTGTGAAGACCAGGACTTTAACAAGGTTCAAAAAAGAAAAACAATTTCATGGAGGTTAGATCCATTAATGGCTATTAGCCAGGATGAGTAGAAAGAGTGCCCTACCCTCTGTTTGTCAGAAGCTGGAAATTAATAACAGTTGAGGGATCACTTGATGATTGCCTGTTCTGTTAACTCCTCCTGGGGCACCTGGTAATGGCCACTGTTGAAGACAGGATACTGGGCTAGATGAATGTTTGATCTGACCCAGTATGGCCATGCTTTTGTTCTTATATGAAAGATTTAAAAACTAAAAAGGCAAATATCTTACTTAGTTAAATGTAAATACTTTAAAAGGAAGTATTGCAGTTTTCTTCTGCGTAATAAAGTTTCAGAACTGTATTAAGTCAATGTTCAGTTTTAAACTTTTGCAGTAACCATGTTTTGCTCAGAGGCATAAACATTCCAGCATTACAAAACACATCCACTGCCCTGGTGTTCGTAAGTCAGAGGTTCTAGTGTAAGAGAAAATATACTATTTCATTATACAGAGCCCGGGTCCATAGCACAACTTACTGCATGTATATTAAATCTATTAATATTTACTGAAATGAAATGTGTCATAATATAAAACAGAGGGCTATAGTCTGTCCTCCTGCACTGAAAGCTGTCGGAGGAAAGAAGAAGACCTGTTCTTAGAGTAACTCCCTCAGTAAGAAGGAAGTTCAGGAGATCGCAGACAAGGCAGAAATGCAAGCTCCAATTTCTTTGATGAAAGGAACTTGCAGCCACATAATGTAATCAGATGTCTGGTGGTGGCCAGTCCCCTTTCTTCTAAGACAGCTATTAGATTCATCAGGAAACATACTGCCAACAGCTTCCCCTGAGCCCCATACCTCTGCAAACATATCTTCTTTGCCCTTTCTTTGCCCTCATCCAGTTCCACAGGCTTCTTACACAAGCTGAAAGGAGCGTGTTTGTCATAGTTATCAGGAAACAATTTTCTGTTAACAGGGGGATGGACTAGATGACCTAACAGAGCTTTTCGTTGCTAATGTTTATGACTCTGTAGCTCCACTAGTGATCATGAGAGTGCTATGAATGGCTGATCCACATGTGAATTAAAGTACAGCCATCATGGAGGGTGATCTGTGGAGGCCTGGAGGAAGTATGACTATGGACCTCAGTGTATTATTCCTTTTACATATGCGCTGATGTTCACTTTAGAGGGAAAAACACTAATGATGCAGCTGAGGTCTTGTTAGAAAACATCTGAACTGTGACCCATTTTCCCTGACAAGAGCTCATAATCGGTATAAAAATGAGATGCTTAGTTGCTGGAAAATAAAGACTAAATCAGTGATGTCAACTGAGTCAAGAATGGAATCTGACTTTTTTTTTAAAGAAAGAACAAATTTTTAACAAATTGAATGAGCCAGTGTCTTAATAAGCTCCCTTCTCTTCAGCATCAAAAGGCAAGTGAGAATACAGTACCTAGAGGATAAACAGTGAAATAAATCTTTTTTCTTAGTAATTTAAAATTCAAAGCAAACACATCTCTGCATAGGGCCATGCGTTCGCCTGTGTGATGAGCACCCAATATCCTTGACAATTTTTAGCCTCTTACCATATGTGAATAAAGGGCAAATCTATAACACAATTTAATTTGACAGACATCTACACACATTCCTGTCCTAAAGAGAGAGACATGAGTTTGCCACAAACAGAAGTAATCCTTGTAATGGAATGTAGATATTGGCTGGTCACATAACACAGACATTCAATGGATAAGAAGGGAGATAAGTTGAACTGTTGTGAAAATATTTTGTCCGTCTTCATTAGTAAATTAATAAACAATGGACCCAGATTCTAGCCAGCTAATGAGTAAGTGCCCAAGATAAGGAAATGGCTTAGCTAAGTGCTCTTTCCAAACTTCCACCCCTACGCAGGGCCTCATCAGAATCTCTTTCAGGAGCAGAGTCCCTCTTTCCTTTTAGCATCCCATCAGAAAATGGGGTTGAATGGGTTTGGCTGAGAACAGGGCCACATCACTGTCCTCTTCTGCCCTTGGAGATGGCACAGAGCAGGGAACACGCCAGCTCCCTCTCTCCCAGGCTGAAAGAGCTACCACTCTGAAATTCATACCTGGCAAAGCTCCCAGGAGCCATTCTAATTGACACAGCTAGATTGCCTCCTGGAGGCTCCAACGATGAAACTGTCCCTCTGCACTGTCCAGTTTGTCAGGCACCAAGGACAGAATTGTGAAATAATAATAATAATAATAATAATAATAATAATAATAATAAATTGTGTAAATTTCCTCCCAAATGATCCCCAAAGCAATTCAAAATTGTGAAAACACAGAGCCACTGAAACCCTGCCATGTCTGGGACAGAGAAAGGCACCCAACCATGCAGCCTAACGTGCAAAAATGTGCAAGGTATAGTTTTTGCCAAAGATTCTGAGGGGTAAAACAGCCTTCACAAAAAGTGCCATGGGACATCTTAAAACAAACAAACAAACAAACAAACAAACAAACAAACCTCTACAAATACCAAGAAACTTTCTGATAAAAAGCTAATTGTGTTACTCTTATGGGTGTTTGTACCTAGGCTTCTGACTGACCTAGATACTATGTGTACCTGGGTGTATGCCCACATGTGTGGACACATGGTGATAAATATAGCCCATAACAACAGAACTATCAGTGTTCTCTCAATATGCGTGGATGGCAATTTTTGTTATATATCATTTGCAGCTTGCTGCAGTTGTCCCAGAAAAATCAGTACATACCCCTACTACATAGAGAAATATATAGTTTCAGCTACTTTCTGAAGCTTCCCTCCTGTTTTGAAAACGTTAATTTCACTCCATGGCTGTGTCTACACGTGCATGCTACTTCGAAGTAGCGGCACTAACTTCGAAATAGCACCCGTCACGGCTACACGTGTTGGGCGCTATTTTGAAGTTAACTTCGACGTTAGGCGGCGAGACGTCGAAGTCGCTAACCTCATGAGGGGATCGGAATAGCGCCCTACTTCGACGTTCAACGTCGAAGTAGGGACCGTGTAGACAATCCGCGTCCCGCAACGTCGAAATTGTGGGGTCCTCCATGGCAGCCATCAGCTGGGGGGTTGAGAGATGCTGTCTCTCCAGCCCGTGCGGGGCTCTATGGTCACCGTGGGCAGCAGCCTTTAGCCCAGGGCTTCTGGCTGCTGCTGCTGCAGCGGAGGATTCATGCTGCATGCACAGGGTCTGCAACTCGTTGTCGGCTCTGTGTATCTTGTGCTGTTTAGTGCAAGTGTGTCTGGGAGGGGCCCTTTAAGGGAGCGGCTGGCTGTTGAGTCCGCCCTGTGACCCTGTCTGCAGCTGTGCCTGGCACCCTTATTTCGATGTGTGCTACTGTGGCGTGTAGACGTTCCCTCGCAGCGCCTATTTCGATGTGGTGCTGCGCAACGTCGATGTTGAACATCGACGTTGCCAGCCCTGGAGGACGTGTAGACGTTATTCATCGAAATAGCCTATTTCGATGTCGCCACATCGAAATAGGCTACTTCGATGTAGGCTTCACGTGTAGACGTAGCCCATGTGATAGGCTTTATGGGAAAACAATATTGTCTGCACACACGCATTCATACATATATACAAACAATTACTGCTTTTGAAAACTCTTTTCAAGCTTATCAGATACTCAGCGAAGTATCAGTGTTCTCAGTTGGTAGCCTGGTGTCTCACAAATAGCAAAAATGGCAAAATCATGAAGACCTTTAAAACATACTCCAGAATCCAAATTTTTACTATTAACTATCCACGATTGGATACGCAAAGAAACCCCCATATCATCAGTGTTTGTAGTTACTATGATTGCATGCATCTAACCCTGGGCCTATGTGTCTTGGAGATGTTACATAATAGACTTCTTTTTTTTTTATGGGTTCCATGTTCCCTCCCATAGTACTGAAGAGTAGCAAAACCCTGCTCTTAGATTGTGCATGGATTGAATTACTATTGCTGTGCAACATACCAATCTCAGAGAACAATACTTCAGAATTATACATGCCTTTCAAAGCTCTTTACGAAGATTAAACTTCATAGTCCCCCTATCAGGCAGGGATATATTATCCCCACTTTAAAGCTAAAGACACTGAGGCACAGACAGGAAGAATGATTTATCCAAGGTCTCACTTGAAGACATGGGCAGAGCTGTGAATAAAAACCATGAATCCTGACTTCCATTCACGTACTGTAACCATGACCTATTGTACTACAGCCCAGAATCTAGAAAAAGCACTAACACAGCTATCTGTCACTATCTAAAAATTAGTCACTTTGTTCTTTTCACAAGTTTTCTTGTCCATGTATCTTTTATATCCCAGTGAAATGTTATTGGGTAAGCCCTCATGGTCAGATCTCAGAAATCCGAAAAAAGCTTGATTTCAAAACATTAATGAAAAAAACCAAAAACCAGAAAGCTGGTTACAGCAACTTCTGTGGGGCCCACTCTCAGAGGTGTTGCAGATTCTTTTAGCGTCATTAGTTAAACCTGCCTTAGAGGCATGCTGCCATCTCCACTGGCCCTGTTCTCAATAGTACCAGTAGACTACGATCCCTCAGAAGAATGTCTCTTGAAGAATAACAATGCTGGTATTAACTGACAATTCGAGAAACTGTTCTACTGAACTCCAGGGACAGCACTTCTGTCAAGCAGCTCCTTCGTTCTTCATCTAGCAAATTCTTAAAAGACAAACGAAACTCTAGTTGAGATGAGGAACTAAAGAACTTGCACTATGTCTACTGGACAGGATGACCATCTGTCCCATTTTGGGCAGGACAGCCCTGTATTTCAGGCGCCATATTATCATCCTGGTTTATTTTGCCAAAGGGGCTAATTGCCCTGTATTCCACATTTTCCCCCCAGTGGCTGCCTCTCAGTTCTGGCTCCCCGCAGCTGGGGGAGCCTGGAGCCGGACCAGCACATCAGTGCAAATGCCACCCAGCTTCCCCCGACTGGGGAGAGCCTGGAACTGGACTAACACGGCAGTGCAGCTGCTGCCTGACTTCCTCCAGCTGATGAGAACTGGAAGCTGGACCTGCATGGCTGCCATCTGGCTTCCCACTGTGGCTGCCACCCAGCTTCCCCTAGCTGGGGAAGCCTGGAGCCAGACTGGAGCAGTGATGTGGCTGCCGCCCATCTACCCAGAGCTGGGGGAGCTGGGAGCCAGACTGGCACGGCTGTTGCTGGTTTCTGGCTTCCCATGGCTGGGGGAAGCCAGGAGCTTTGCTGACAAAGTGGCAGCCCCATTCCAGTTGCCCCAAGTCATGGGGCAGCTGAGAACCACAGATGCCCCCCCCCAGCCAGTGAGCACTCCCTGCCAACAGTCACTGCCTGACTCTGACATAGGGTGACCATCCGTCTTGTTTCAGCCAGGATGGCGTCATCCCCCCATGTCCCATATTTGGCTGGGGGAGATATGGGCACCCTACTACTGGATAGAAGCATGGCAGCAGTTTCAGTGGCACACCAGAGTGGCACAAAGCACTTACAGTATCCTACCAAAATGTACTTCAGAGGAACTGAGGGGAGGAGGAGAATTGCATATGCCACTGCTATCATATCAGCCTGAAGGGAGAGGACTACGCTGTGGTGTGAAACCATTTCTCTTCTGTGACCTCAGCGTTGTATCCATAGTAACCTACAGTGATGCAACTGAGGACACTGATGATTTCAGACAGGGGCAGCTGGACTCATAAGAAACAAGCATTCTGGTTTTATGCAAATGACTCAGTAATAAAGACCAAACTAAGCACAGGACTTATTGGTTACAGACAAACACATATGTAACGGCAACAGAGTCTAAACTGGTTCAGATTTGCCACCTAAAATTGTCCACAACTTTTGATAAAAAATGGGCCAAATCAAACTTGGTGACATGGCTTCAGTAGCATTGCCTGTACTTATTAATCTGTATTTATAAGGCATCTTCATGCATGGCTCCCTGTGAGCTACGAGGTTGTGCAGCTGCTCAGGAAAAATTTCAGTACTGTTCATCTGACTAGCAGAGCATCCAAGCTAGGTTTTGTGTTTCTACTGGCGGTGCACATTCGTACATGCCTCAGTGCACATAAAAATTTATTCTGCACATGGATGAAAAAAATCCATACATGGGTAGAAAAGATTAGAGGGAACTTTGTCCATATTTGTGGTCTGAGTCAAAATAAAATCTGAATTTAACCCATGAATTCACTGATATTGTTCTTGTTTTATACCCTCTCTTTTTTACATATCTATAGTCAGGTTCTCCTTCATACTACACACAGGGTACTGAACGTTAGTAAGTTATTGGCCCACAATCAGTCAATTATTTTTCAGATATTTTCCTGAAGGCCAGAGGCCAAATCCTCAATGGACATCAAGGGAAATCCCAGAAGCTCTGTAGTTTTATGATAGCTGAGGGTTTGGCCAAAATCTCCTACCTTAGGATCTGCTTCTGCTCCCTCCATAGCCTATGAAAAACTCCATGGGAGCAGGATAAAGCCTTTTGTTACTGTGCTGTTAGGTACTGTGCTGTTAGGTACACTGCAACTCTCAGGCAAGCACAGCACAAATACACTGGAATGATATTTTGGTCTAGATCCAGCTTTGTTATTATTAATTATCTATATTACAGTATCCAGTGTGCAATTAGCACCATGTACACATAAAGATACAGACCCTGCTCTAACGAGATTACAGTCTGCAATGTTCATTCCTACACCAATTGCTGTTTATTTATAGCGAGCTAAACTTTCTTCCCAATTGATACTTCAGTTCCTCCCTCTTTTGTTTATGCTGGCAAATGTCCTCTTCAGCCTACCTCAGAGGACCCTGCCCTTCCTTTCCTGAGCCATAGAGAACAAACTGCCATCATAATGCTCAGAGGGCACAGGCAGAATGCCAGCTCTGCAACAGTGTGGATCACCTCACGAACAGCCTTTCTCCTCCGTGCAGCCCTTGAACATCTCCAGGCTGCTAACATGGAGGGGAGCAAGTAGCACCTAGTGAGCAGCCCTTCCACACCACTGCACAACTAGCTTAACTGTGTAAGTTTTAAGCCATAAACCACCTAAGTGATCTTCCTGCTCAACATGGGATAAAGGCAGAAAATAGCATTAAAGATTTAAAGTAAAGAACACAGCAGACTAAAATGAGAGTGGCATCATTCACGTCATTAGAGCTAAAGGTTTGTCAGCACTTTCATTATAATGCTCATTTCTCTGCTGTCACTGCAGGCTAAAATTTGGCAGAGCATAAAACTCTAAGCACTGACTCAAGAAGAAGAAAGGGAAAAAAAAAGCAGTGGTTCCAAGGATGGTACCCAGGACATACCGTCACATGTTAAGAGCAAATAGGATTTTATGAAATATAAAATGAAGTTTCCTTTGTGTATGTTTTAAGCTAAAAAAGTCACTCTCCTCTTATCCCACCCAAAGGTCCCTTCCAGCCCAATATCCTGTCTTCTCACAGTGACCATTGGCAGGTGCTCCAGTGGAATGAACAGAACAGGTAATCATCAAGTGATCCCTCCCCTGTCACCAGACCCACTGATTGGGGGTGGGACAAAGAGGGCAGTTGTCCCATTTCAAAGGTGCCCAGAGCTCTGTCTGCTGCCACTTTCTAAGTCGCAACAGTGACAGCTGGAGCGCAGGTCCCTTTGAATTGCTGCGGCAGCACTGCTGCATACAGCTGGGAAGGAGGTGGCCTTCACGATGGTCTGGGGGGCGCTGAGGGCTGAATGCCCTTGACTCCACCCCTGCCACCCTTGGACCTGCCCCTTCTGGGCTGCCGAACCAGGGCTCGTTCCTACCTTACCCTGGGGCCTGGGACGCCTCTCTGCTCTGCTGCCTGTCACCCATTCCCAGCTTCTAACAGAGGCCTGGGGATCCATTCTTACCCATCCTGACTAATAGCCATTGATTAATCTACCCTCTTTTTGCTCTTTTTTGAACCCTGATAAAGTCCTGGTCTTCACAACATCCTCTGGCAAGGAGTTCCACAGGACTGCTGTTCACCAACATAAGGTATGTTCCTCTTCCCTTCCCTTTAGCGTTGAGATTGCGTGCCATAAATTCTCAGCCCACAGAATGAGCAAACAGAGCTGATAATCAACATACCTCCCATACTGCAACAAGGTCCACTGGCTAATATTTTTAAGCTGGTTTGATTGCCTTTGAGATCAATTTAATTTATATAATAACCTTTAAGAACTTTTAAGAACTTAAAATATACAGCTGCTATGAAACAAGTGTGGTCCAGCTGTTCAGAAGAAGGGTGGGGCACAAAGACAGCAAACGGGAAATTTACAAGAGTTCTCCAGATGAAGGAGGAGCAACTATTGAACCCCAGGGACTGAGTTTCAGTGTGTTTAGTTTTTTTTGTTGTCTGCTTGCTTGCTCTGCAGCTTGACTGAAATTTATATGGTGGTCTGTTTTTATAGTTTGCTGAGTCTAGAAGTCTGCTAGGCAAGGCTGAGAACTTTCTAACAAGGCTCTCTCTTTTTATCCCTAATCCCTTTAGGATGGCTGCTGGGCCTACTCAAGGACAACAGGGATTTAAAAAGCCATATCCTAAGCAACTAAAGGAGCTAGTGAACAAGAGCTGCACATGAGGGAGTTTAAGCAAGAGAGCCAGATACAGTGGAGCAGCACACAAGGGAGTTTAAGCATGACAGCCAGATACACCTAACAAATGAACTCTACAAATCTTAGGCCAATTACCCACTTACTCCCCCACCCCTCCTAACAAACAAATCAAACAGCCCCAAAGAACAAATGAAAATTCCTGCAACTATAAAAATAATCAAACAGCAGTCCAGCACCAAAGTAGCGAATATCTAGTTTATTGTATTGAATGCAGAAGGCATGTGTGCATTTGATGCAAGCATCTAACTAGAGTGGCTGAACTGGAGGAGTTAAGGGAGACACAGAGGTACAAAGATGAGACTTTCAGGGACACAGTAGAGTAGTCCCACCACTAGACAGATAACCTCTGTGCTGCTGCTGCGGAGGAGGAGGAGGAAAGTTTTGGGGAAGAATATCAAGCTGAAGCAGAAGGAAATGACCCCATAGTTGGGATCCTGCTTCCACAGGGTTTCATGGTTCTTTGCATACTGATAATACCTTTCTAGCAGAGAGAAACCCCATTATTAGGAACAGACAACTAATAGTAATGGGGGATCCAAATATTAGAAATATAGATAGCTGGTTTTGTGACAATGAGAACTTCATTGCGAGCTGCCTGTATCTAAACATCTGATTGCCAGAAGCTGGGACTGGATGACAGGCCACTGATAACTGGTTAATTGTCCTGTTCTGTTCATTCCCTCTAAAACATCTAGCACTAGCCACTGATGTAAGATAAAATACTGGGCTAGATGGATCTTTGGTTTGACCCACTATGACTATTTTTATAATATCTGAGATTTATTCCTAGCTACATGATTATTTGCCGTGTGACTTTGGACAAAGCATTTGACATCTCTCTGCCTCACTTGCACCATCTATGAAAAGGAGGGTAATATACACTTTCAGGTGTGTAGATCTAAAGGTACTATGCATGCAAAGTATTAGTATTATCTCTAGTGAATTTTTGGAGGATTTAAATTATCCCATTCTACAAAACTGTGCATAAACACTTGAAGCCCATTTTCAATATCAATTATGATGAAGAATTTAAGTTGATTATATAGACCCTAGTCCTGTCAGCCTTTGTAGGTTAAAGCTCCCAGTGATTTCCATGAGAATGTTATACAAGTAAACATGGATGTTTGCTGCTGAAACCTTAAAACACAGGTAGATATTTGTAGCTCTACATGAGGTTCTGTTCCTGTGTCTGAGTGAGATGCCATGCATCTTTCTTTTATCACTGGATTTGATGATCAAGAGAAGATGTGTATTCTACTCATCACATGATAGCACTTATGGATGCAAAACGAGTGCTGTATTAAAAACAGTCCCACTCACACCCAAGTTATTATGAGTTATGCTCAGATTAAAGACGATATCTGAGTAATTTTTGTTATAGTTGACAGGTTTCAGAGGTAGCCATGTTAGTCTTTTTCAGCAAAACCAAAAAAGAATCCAGTGGCACCTTAAAGATTAACAATTGTATTATAGATTGCAACACACAAAAGCTTGTACTATAATAAAATTGCTAGCCTTTAAGGTGCCACTGGACTGCCAGTGGGTTTTGTAATTATTAAAAATATGGTTACTAATACTGCTATTTTTATTATATAATAAACTTGATAGGGATATATGTGTGTGTTAAGCTGCTGAATAATTTTTGGCAATTCAGCAACACAGAAGAGAAAATTGCTCTTCTTTCTGTTGATTTAAGGTTGAGCACAAGGGCTAATGAGCAGAACTCTGCTTCCCTCTCTGTGATTGTGTTGTTGGAGATTGGCATACTGTTTGCTAAAGATACAGATCAAACATACCAGTCCATTTTCCTGGCACTCTAAGTCTGCTTCCTTTGTGCAAAATACTGATACTTTAGAGATGCAATGATTTAGTTTGCCATTGTGCGAATGTAACAGATGGCGCATGGATGAAAAATGAATAAATAAACATTGAGGGACTTACTTTTGGTTCTGTCAATATATAAGCTTTTAGTAGTTCAGATTCAAAGGAACTAGTGTTGGGTCTTTCTGATAAATTTGCTTTTTTAATGCTATCTAGTTTGTACTGAGATATGAATTTAGAATATACTTAAAAGAAAACTGATGCAAGGTTTATTTACACACAGTTAACTGAAGAGTGTGATGAAGTCAAATTATATCAAAGTGAGGTTCTCATCTGCCTGATGGATCAGAAAATACCAATTACTTTACTTAGCTCAACTTTGGACCTAAAGTCTTCTGATTCCAATGCTGCAAGTATTTGTTAAAGTCTATGACCTCCAGAGCAACTCTGGAGAATGTGGAATGCAACCATGTACAAAGGATGTATCCTTGACTTAAGCACCAACTAAATACCCAAAAGAGGACTTAAACTGGAGCTAAGATGTATGTGGGGCACAGGCTGGCCATCTGGACAAGGGAAAATTTTCCTCAAAAAGAATAGACTGAATAGGATAGAAGAAAGTGTTTACATAAGCTTAAAGCTTTTGCGACAGTGTTCAAGTGGGTAGTCCTGTTTATCCATTCAGCTGGTAGTGGGAGGGTGGCAAGTGGGTAGGAACATATTCTCCTTATCCAGAAGTAAACTGGAAATAACGTCAAGTTTCAATTAAGTAGAATCTTCTGAATTGTCTTATCTCCTTACTGGGGTTCACATGCATCACTTAGGTGAAATGGAAAAGTGTATTCATGCAGTGCACACAACTCCAGTTGGCTGTTTTGCATACTTCTACAGTCATGAAAAGGGCAGAGTGATATTTTTTTTAAAAGTGTGTGTTTCCATGCCTGTGCATGAGTAGGGGAATGGAAGTACATGTGTGTTCAGGGTGAACTATAAGCTCCTGAAGTGTAACTGCTAAAACAGTGAAACATACCAAAGTAATACAGTATTCCACAGCAATGGATAAAACTACTAAAGCTTTCAATAGTATTACTGAAGTGTTTGCATAAGGCAATCTGAGGACCTGATCCTATTCCCATTGACTTCAGCAAGAGTAATTCTCATTTTGTAACTTCAACCATTGTCCCAATGTAATTTGTGAAATTACACTGTGAAAGCAGCTCTGCCTAATTATGTAGAGGCACAGTACTTGTTTTTTCAGATTTGTAAAATCTTCTGAAGAAGTCATTACTCTGTCTGAATTTTGTTTTGGGCTTTTATCTTGGGGATGTAGGTTGTTTTTTTTCCATTTTGTTTTCAACAATTATGCACTTGTGGAATTTTTGTGTGTGGTATACAGCTTGCAGTCATCTGGCAGCTCTAATGTTTTGATGTTCAAAACAGCAAGTGGGAATGTGATGCTCAGCCTGGAGAACTTTACTAGTCCTGCTTTGGAGTGCTGTAGGGAAAAAAAAGTTTTAATTACAGCAGGTCAGAAAACACAATTTCCAACCCATGGGATTTAAAGGAAAAGGCAATAGTCTAAATGAAATAAGAAAGTTGGGACAAAAACATTAATAAACTTTAAACAAAATAAGTATTGTAATGAAAAACTCCATTTTGATTTCAAATTGTTTCAAATTTTGTCTGTCAAAAATGTCACAGAGACAGGCTCTTGCAGAACATTTCAACAAAACAGATTTTTCAAACCAAAAATGTTGAGTATAAAAATTTTTTTTACTAACTCTAATTATAATATTTCTTATAAAGTTGACAAGATTCTGCAGTTATGACCTAAAGTTGTCCCGACTTCTAGGAATATGACCATTCTTATGTGTGTCCTATGAGCAAGACATTTTTTGTCAGCATCAGATACTCAAAGAGGTGAGAAGACTAGAAACAGCTGCTTCTAGATTAATGCCTGAAACAATTTAACAGAAATGGTATTAAAAAATTCAGTGCACAAAACACGCTTATAAAGTGCCATTTCAGTTTATAGAAAAGGGGCTCACAGTGTCATTCCTGAATTGCAATGAACAAAATACAGATTTTCTTGTAAATATATTTGTCACTGAACATGATGAACAGTAAGTAAGAGCTAGCAAACAGGTTCAGCTAACAGGGGAGTCTTGCGAGGGACTTCTCCAGGTGAAGGAAAAATGATTATATGACCCTTGGAGTAAGTTACTGTCTGTAGTGAGTGTCTTTGTAATGTAGTGTGTTCGCTGCTTGCCTGAAAGGTACCATGTGCTGAGCTTGTTTGTTTGGAGGACAGAATGCTGAGGCTAGCAACCTTCTAGGCAAGGCTGAGAGCTTCTTAACAAGGCTGTGATGCCTAATCCATTTAACATACATCAAGCCTTAACCAGAGTGCAGAGCTACTCAGGAAGGCCGGGGCTTTTAAAGGCCCACTGTTAAGCCACCAGAGATGCTACTGAATAGGAGCAGCTAAGAGGAGTTTTGTGAGTAAATTTGAAGGGGCTAGATACACTTAATATTCTTTAAATTTCTTCAAACTAAACTATAGCCAAAACCACCTGATTTAAAAAAAAAATCATCAAGAAGGGAATTAATTCTATGAGATAAAAGCCCAGTAACAGAGTGGGGGCTATTCAACATATTGCACCCAATGTAGCATGTATGATTACTTGCCCTTTGGACAAGCGGTATATGTGTGCATTTGGTGCAAGGAGCACAAATCACGTACAGGCTTTGGAAGACAGGGTGGCTGAACTGGGGCTGCCAGATGACTACAGCTGTACAACACACACACAGATTCCAGGAGTGCATAATCGTTCAAAACCAAATGAAAAACTCCTTTCCCTTCTCCCCTTTCCTGTACTCTGTCTCTGTCCTCTTCTACGTATTGTCTCTCTGTCTTTAAAACAATGTCTTAACTAACTTGTCTGCCATGCTTGGCCAAGATCCACCACCATATAAGCACAGAACAAAAACCGTCCTAATCAGCTTGTGTCTTTCTTTGCATGTTAATTTTTAATCTCCTGAGAACCAGAAATCAAAAGCCCAGGCCTTTGATTTATAGTTAGGCTGGACAAATTAGAGCTGTTAATTCATTTTTATGAGACTATAAGTGTATGTGTAGCATGTTTTTGGTGACATTTAGTTGTAACTGTTATTTTTAAATAAGAAATATAGTATTTTATGATGATTTAAAAAAAATCAGAAAATCTGATTTAAATGCAAAAATTCAATTTTTTAAATCATTTATTTTTATCCACCCTGATAATGATGGGGGATTTCAGCTATCCCATATTGGCTGGGTACATGTCACCTCAGGAGGAGTGCAGAAATAAAGTTTCTTGACATCTTAAATTACTACTTCTTGGAGCAGCTTGTTCTGGAACCCACAAGCAGAGAGGCAATTATTGATTTAGTCTTGAATGGAGCACAGGATCTAGTGCAAGAGGTGAATATAGCTGGACCCCTTGGAAATTGTGACCACAATATAATTAAATTTAACATCCCTGTGGTGGGAAAAGTGCCACAACAGCCCAACACGGTGACTTAATTTCAGAGAAGGGAACTACATAAGGAGCCTAGTTGAACAGAAATTAAAAGGTAAGGTGTCAAAAGGGAAATCCCTGAAAGCTGCTTGAAAGCTTTTCAAAGACACCATAATAGAGGTTCCACTTAAATGTATACTCCAAATTAAAAACCAAAAAAAAAAAAGGAAGAGAACCATAAAAGTGCCACTATGGCTTAACAACCAAGTAAAGAAGCAGTGAAGGACAACAAAAAGGGCATAGTTTAAAAGGTGGAAGTTAAATCCTAGTGAGGAAAATGGAAAGGAGCATAAACTTCGGTAAAAGAAATGTAAAAATATAATTAGGAAGGCAAAAAAAGGAATCTGAAGAACAGCTAGCTTAAAACACAAAAAGTACATCAGAAGCAGGGAGCCTGCTAAACCAGGGGTGAGCAAAATTGGGGTTAGACCCCTCTCGGGGGGCATGAAATTTCATAAGGGAGGCATAGCACGATTGGCTGCTGGGTCTCAGGTTCATCCATCTCATTCAGATTTTCAGGAAGTTTTCACAATGTCCTTCTCCAAAAGTTCTTAAGCAAAGTAAGCTGGCATGGGATAAGAGGGAAGGTCCTCTTATGGACTGATAACTGATTAAAAGATAGGAAACAAAGCGTAGGTATAAATGGTCAGTTTTCAGAATGAAGAGAGGTAACTAGTGGTGTTCTACAGGGGTCTGTACTAGGCTTAGTTCTACTCAACATAATCTTAAATGATCTGGAAAAAGGGGTAAACAAACAAAGTGGCAAAGTTTGCAGAAGATACAAAACTGTTGAAGACAGTTAAGTCTCAGGCAGACTGTGAAGAGCTAGAAATGGATCTCTCAAAGCCAGGCAACTGGACAACAAAATAGCAGGTGAAATATAATGTTGATAAATGCAAAGTAATACATACTGGAAAACTAATCCAACCTACACATATAAAATGATGAAGACTAAGTTAGCTGTTACCACTCAAGAAAGAGATCATGGAGTCATTATGGTTAATTCTCTGGAAACATCCATTCAGTGTGCAGCAGCAGTCAAAAAACAAACAGAATGTCGGGAATCATTAAGAAAGGGAAAAAGAATAACACTGCAAATATCTTATTGCCTCTTCATAAATCCATGATACTCCCACATCTCGAATGCTGGTTAGAGATGTGGTCACCTCATCTCCGAAAAGATATCTTGGCACTGGAAAAAAGTTCAGAAAAGGGCAACAAAAACTATTAGGGGTATAAAATGGCTGACATATGAGGCGAGATTAATAAAACTGGGACTTTTCAGATTGGAAAAGAGACAACTCAGAGGGGATATAATAGAGGTCAGCAACTGCTGTGGAAAAAGTTAGAGAAGAGTTATTTATTCCTTCCCATATCACAAGAACTAGGGGGTCACCAAATGAAATTAACAGGTAGTATGTTTAAAACAAGCAAAAGGAAATAATTACTGCTTAGCACAGTAGTGCTAAGAGAAGGAAATTAAGGAAAGTAATTCAGGGTGAAAGAGTAGTTGATGCCCCCAACAGACGATAAGGATGAGAAGCTTTTTACAATATCCTTGCAATTTTTTCTGATACAGCAACTCACATCACACAGACTCCACAAAGTTCTTTTTGTGGGCTTTGGTGTTAACTATAAGAGTGAAATATATCAGCTGATAATTAAAATAAAATATAAATGAAAAGTAATATGTTGGAAGTGCCAGAAAGAAGAATGCTGGAGGAGACATATGTCTATGACAAAGAAACTCTAATGTAAGGAAGAACAATATTGAACTTAAGATACAGGGACAGATCACTGGCCTTGCTCTGGTTGTATCAGGCCCACTGACTGGAGGTGGGAGCAAGGCAAAGTAGGCGCATTACATATGGCTCTGAGAGACATGGAGGGGGGCTTGCAGCACACAGGACTAGATGCCCTGCCTCTGCCCTGGGAGTGTGGAGACACTCTTTTCCACTTTCCCCAGGGGCCCATGAAGGCTGTCGGTTCTCCTGGACAGTATGAAGCTAGAAGATATGTCCGATGGGGAAACTGATTGCATGAGCTCATATGCCACTCTCTCGTTAGCTTGCTGTGCCAGGTGGGGATGGAAAAGGGAATGAGACTGAGGTGCCCCTAGACCTCAGCCATCCTCAATTGCCAGAACTGCCCTTTGGGAAACAACACATAAGCTAAAGGCTCCCTTCGCCCATTACCAAGCATGAAAATAGCCGAAAGCCACCTCTGATGCCTCCACATTCTGTTCTTCCACCAAGCACAGCTTGGCCAGGTAGAGGATCTGTCCCAAAGCATTAGATTCCATACAGGTAGATAAAGAAAGACTTTGAACATTGAACTACTCAGAGGTACCAGAATCAGTTCAAGGTAGAAAAAAAAACTGGTTTTGACCAGCCTTTATCATACATATACACACAGCATGTGTACATTATAAAGGAGTAAAAAGGCACATCCAACTGCCATTATTAATGACTAATGTGAAACAGAAAGGCAAAGTCAAATTTCAATGCAATGACAGCTTTGATTAATCTTTATCACACAAGTTATAGGTGCATTTTCTAAAACATCAGAAATAAAAATGTGAGAGAGTTCACATAGCAAGAGACAAGTCTGATGTGACATCAAATATAAGGAAACCATGGAAACTTCTTTTACTAAAATAATGAGTGTAGTATATTCTGCTGAACACATCAGAGTGTATATCAAGTTAACCTAAATAAACTTAGATGAAACAGAATTCTAAACAGTTTTTCAGAAACAAAAGCTAGCAGCACTAGATTTCACAAATATGTATATATGTGTATATATACACAATTACAGTAAACCCTCAAGAAGAGCGATTTCCATTTGTGCTTAACTCACATTAACGCAAGTTTAGAGCAAAATCAAAACCACCCCCCCACCTCCTCCAGCCCCCAGCTGGGAGAGCCTGGAGGGCACACAGCTGCTTTCAGCGCAGTTTCTCCCAGCTGGGAGAAACCGCGGCACAACCAGTTGTGTGCCCCCAAGCTGGGAGAAGCTGGGGGCATGTGGCTGCCTCCCCCAACTTCCCCCAGCTGCCCATTCCCCCTGCCAGGGGAATTCTGGGGATCTCCCCAACCCCCCACCAATTTACATGAGACTGGATTTACACGGAGGTTGCACAGGATGCAACCTCTGTGTAAATCGAGAGATTACTGTATTCAAGGCTTTTTTGTCATGGCCCCAAGCTAGCTTGCAGGGCGAGATAGATAGATATTTATATAAATATCTAGCTATCTCACCCTGCAAACTAACCTGGAGTCATTACAAAAACGCCTTGAATAACTGTGGGCAGGGAATTCTCCATGGACACTGATGTCTTTCTGTTTCATAATATAATTCATTTTAATTTTGCCTTTAATAGTATTGGACCATTTTTAATGACAAACAACAGAACAAATCAAAACCCCCTACAACAGCTTATTAGATGGGGCGAGGTTTTAGAAAGAGAAAGAAAATAAAAACTACCCAGTGATAACATTTTACACCTTAGCTTTTTCAAACCTTCATTAAGCCACCTGTGAAAGCTCAATGAAAGAACCAAAGACCTTGTATTTTTTCAGGAGCACAAATTCCTTCAAACAATGCGATCAAATTTCTACTTTACCTATTACCTGTCTGGTGCTGTAAGCAGACATAGTCTGATTCAATAAGGCTATGTGTAGATTACAGGGTTTTGTCGTAAAACCCATGGAGCATCCAGATTACAAAGCACATGCTGTTGACACAAAGTCGACAGAACACAGCACTTTTGTTGATAGCGGTACCCTGCTTGCCATGAGGAAGAGTGCCGCTGTCAACCGAGATCTGTTGACAAAACGCAGTCTGGAAGCTTCCAGGGGCCTTCTGTTGATCGAAAAGGCCACTGCAGTGTTTTGCAGGTACCCTGGCAGACACCATGTCCACAACAAGCAGCGCTCTATGGTTCCTGTCTCCAGCAATTCTTAAAGCTGCAGGGAGCCCAGGAAACCCCATGGCAGGAACCTGAGAGCATGTGAGCAGCAGAGCTACCACCTGCTGTGTCCCACGTGCTCACAGCTGCATGTGTGCAGGAAGCCACAATGGCAAATGACCCCCCACCCCCCATCCCCCTGGAGCACTCAGAGCCCGTCCTGGTGGTCCAAATGCTGTGCCCGCTCCTGGAGCGGGGCAGAAATCCAGGACGTCTTGGACATGGGGGCAGAGAAGGAATGCCTGCAGGACCCCAAGGCCCACTACCGAAATGCGGAGATTTACAGCAGAAGGGCCACCGCCCTGGCCAACCAGGGCCATTCCACCCTAGCCCCAGCAGCATGGAGCAGATCCAGGCCAAAGTACAGGAGCATCACCAGGGTTACGTACAAACCCACGATGCTGCCCAATGCTCTGGGGCAGGACCAGCCACCTGCCCCTATTATTCAGAGCTCCATGACATCGTGTGGGGGGACACATCCCCCCATGCGGCAGCATCTACACAGCACTTGAGGCCCACCCCCCCACTGCAGTCGGAGTCCCCACAGGAGGAGCCATCCCAGCCACAAGCCACACTAGGGCTGGAGACGGAGCCCAACTTGGAGGCCAGAAGCTTCGTGCTGGTGCTGGATCTGGTCCCCAGCAGCCAGGCCACCTCCTGGGCATCATCAGAGCTGGTCAAGGGTCCCTCTGATGAGTAACCCACATGTCACGCACCCCAGAGTGTGGGAGGCAGGAGCAGATGGGGTGTGCTGCGAGCGTTGCTCGCCCAGAATGCGTAGGACTTTGCGCTGCGGTCCCAGCACGTGGAATCCCGTACAATGGCAGTGTGTGCCACCTGGACCCAACAAACAGCCCCCAGACACAGGTGGCATCCTGATGCCAGCCTCATGGGAGGCCAAACAAGCCCCAGACCCCACGGGCAGGGAGCCATCCCAGCACCTGCCATGGCTGGAAGTGGGCTAGCCACAAGGGCGCCAGCCTGTCCCAGACACACTGAGGAGTATGGCACCCTCCCCCTGCACATGGGCATGCCCGCAGGCATGAGACAGCACTCACTCATGCAGGCAGTGCTGCAAGCCACAGGTGTGTGTGTGGGCCCCAAGGAGGACCAGGCTGCTGCTGCCCCACCCTCTTAAGGGGGCTGCCTGTGACTGGACACCCACCGTGCCCACTAGCCCATTGCCCAGGGGAAGAGCACAGCGGTCAGCACGGTCCTGGAGGCACCGTGGAGGCCCCAAGCGGTAGGGCCTGCTGTGCAGGCCATACGTAGCTTTACTCCTGGGACATCCCTGTTTCTTGGCCCAGGGGACTTTACTTGTTGCTCATGATGGGGGGCGGGGGCTTAGGTGCTGTGCTGCATGAGTAACTCTCTGTCTCTCTTTCTTGTCTTTCTTACAGCTGGACCTGCACAGCCCAAGGGCTAAGCCACACCCACCTCACCACCAGCCCAAGCCTGCAGCCAGAGGGGCTGTTGGAGGGTGTATGAGGATGTCCAGTGGGACCACAATGCCACCTGGTGGGCCATACAGGGGATGGTGGAGTGGCGGCTCAGGGCTGACAGAGTGGCAGTCACAGGCCTGGGACCAGCTCATGTCCCACTTTGATGCCATCACCCCTTACATCCCAGACTCCAAATCCCAAGGGTCTCCCTTTGGCAGGCAGCAGGGATGGCAGCCCTAGAGTGCATTATCTCCATGAGGAGAGCCCCAGTGGTGGACTTCCCCACAACAAACTGGTTGTCCATAGAGAAGTAGATGTTGGGGGTGGTGAGCTTCCAGAGGACGACTGTGACCCACTTCTCCATGGGGATGGTGGGCCACAGACCCATGGTGGGCCACAGTCCTGTCTCCAGAGAGCAGAGGTGAGTCAGGCACAGAGCTCCAGGAAGGTGGCCTTCCACATTCAGAAGTTCTGGAGCCAATGCTGGTCATCCCACTGCCTTATGACCAGCTGGTCCCACCAGTTGGAAGTGGGGCAGTGGCTCCAGAGGCACTTTTACACTGGAAGGGGACAGGTGCAGGTGCGAACATCCTGAAGCCAGGGCGAGGTCCTCTCAGGTGGTCTAAGACTCACCCTCCAGGAGGAAGTTCAGCAGCTGCTGAAGCATCTCGGTATGGGGTCACCACAAGCCTGGGGGCAGGTCTGATGACTTGGCTCCCTGGAACCAGCCATGTTGCCTACAAAGTCATGAAGCCCTGCGCTAACTTTTCTGTCCCTCAAAGAAATAGGCACACCTGCAGCAGCGGCAGGAAATGGGTGTCTGGGGAGCATCTCTTTAAGGGCGCATCTCACCAGGGCTGGAACGTGTGACCCTGTCCAATGTGGTTCTGGGTGGCCATTTTTTTGGTAGAGTGGCCAGGCAGTCCAGCCACACTCTATCGACAGAGCAGATCACTGTATCGATCCGCCTTATGGTCTGGACACGATCTGTTGACAGAAGTTTTGTTGCAAGGTATCTTCCGACACAAACTTCTCTCAACAAATCCCTGTAGTCTAGACATAGCCTAAGACAAATGCCCAGGAAACTCTCTCCCCTTCTACTGACAACAAAAAATGCTCTCCCTTTTATAGCCAAAAGGCAGTATATAATATTTATTTTTGTTTCTTTTATCTGTTTTTGCTTGGCAAGAGCTAGCCTGCCTACGTTGTAAAGAAATCCCTTTCCTGAACACTTTACAGCTTTGCTATTGTACAATGTGACAGCCAAACATTACAGCAAAAATCCTGACACCCCCACTTTCCCCTAAACACTTCCCCCAGCAATATGCCTATGCTATATAGTCAGCAGCAAAACACAAAGGACTAAGTGCATACTAATAATAACCATTAAGAATACATAGGGGAACTTTGCTAATTGCTTTTGTGCTGATTCTGAAGCTACATATTACAAAAACTTCGTTAATTTTGCATACTACCACATCTTTAGCGCTATTCAAAGAAGTACTAGCATAAATAACCAAAATGAATCTACAAGTATAGAACCAAATACTTTGATTTTATCATGTTTGTTGGTTTATGTGCTAATTTGCAATGATTAGTCATTTGTAACAGCTCTACCAAGCATTAGTGAAATTATCCAATACCTAGATACAGGAGCTAGCTCTTCAGTTCCTATTCTGACAAAATTGTTGACTCAATAATTTTCCTTGAACAAAGACTGTAGAAAAAGGAATATAAGAAGGCTATGTAGGATAACGTGCTATACAACATTTAACTTCCTTTCCTTAGAGGCAAGAGAATGCTCCTTGGGTCCATGTGCGAGAACCTTCCACTCAGGGGCTGTGTCTACGCTAGCCCAAAACTTCGAAATGGCTGCTGTGCGGCCCGTCCAGGCGGGAGTCCTTTTCGAAAGGACCCTGGGAACTTCAAAATCCCCTTATGCCTATCTGCTGATAGGAATAAGGGTATTTCAAAGTTGGTGGGGTGCTTTCGAAAAGGACCCCCATCTGGATGAGCCGCGTGGCAGTGAGCCACGGCAATTTCAAAGTGCCACAGCCGCCCACATGCTAATGAGACGCTGAGTATGTATTTCAGCACTTCATTAGTAATCTTTGAAATGGCCATTTGCATGGCCATTTTGAAGTTTTGGGCTAGTGTAGACGTAGCCAGGGTGCATCTACACTTGCATTCCTTTCCAAAGAGGTATGCAAATGAGGTAAATGAGCACTTTCCAAAGGTGGCTAAATTTTCTTTTAGTCCTCATTTTACAAATGTGGAAACTGAGACACTCAGCTGATCAGACAGTGGTCCACAGTGCAAAGAAATTGCTGCAAATCTTGGAGGAGATGCTCTCCCAAAACTATTGCAGTCTCAGACTACTTAGAAATGCAAAATAACACTTTGCATTGGAGTTATTATTATAATCTAATGACACTATTTATAATAACAGATATTTTGGAGCATAAGCTTTTGTGGGCAAATACCTGCTCCTCAACTCCAATAAGTGCTGCTGTCCGTGTAGAAACAAAGGAGAGCGTATATTGTGGACATGCATGACAATCCTTCCACTCTTGCTACCTTGCCATATCTATTGTGCTGCTGCTATCTGTTGACACACCATTGGTTTCAGTATAATATTAAGATGTACATGGAACATTCCAGCAGCTATCAAGTGTATTGTGCTGGCTTTCTGGAGAATATACTAGGATACTTACAAGAGGGTGAATTGATTTATTTAATGGGAAGAAGGATTCTTTTGAAGATGGGGTTTACTTTCTAAAGAGCAGCATCTACACCAGCTTTCTTCTTTTGAAAGAAGCTCTTTCGAAATAAGAATATGCAAATGAGGTGCCAAATATGCAAATATGTGTCTCATTTGCATTTTCAATTTACCACATTTACATACCTCTTTTGCAAGAGGAATGCAAGTGTAGATGCACCCGAAGGGACCTTGAGAGGTCACTGAGTCCAGTCCCCTGTTTTCACAGCAGGACCTATCACCATCTCTGACTGATTTTTTTTTTTAAATCAAACTTGCCCCAGATCCTTGAAAGGCCTCACAACCCTGGATTTACAAGGCCAATGCTCCAGTCACTGAGCTATCCTTCAGTGGGCATGAAAGCATCACCATCTCACAGGATTCAGCTAAATACATATTTCGTCTACATTTTCATTTGCAAAGAAGTGACTGAAAAAACATAAGACTTTTTCCCATACTTGGTAAATTCCAATATCCAGACTAATTATCCACACTGAAATTATAAAGCCAAGAAAACACTGGCTTATTAAACCTATTCCTTATTATTAGGAATACCTACTTAAAAATGCAACAAGAGAAATGGTATCATAAATCAGTTACTGCAGTGCTTATGGAGGCTTGATTGTGTATCCCTTGTGCACTGAAAACTCCCAATGACAACTATATAGCTGAAAATTTGGGTGTTCCAGGAATACAGGATCAGACCCAAACACTAGAACCACTGGCTTGCCCCCCTTTAAAACGTTCAACAGAAACATCACAGCGCATAAAGAACAAGCAATCTCTTTAAGGATTGAGAACGCAGGGAGTTCATGAACATATGGGCATGTCTTGGTAACCTCAAGAGGCAGAACAATTATCTGTCTATTCTATTTAATCTTTCTTTTGAAATTAACAACTGCATATACCATGGGAGAAAGGAAAGAAGAGAACTCAGCTTTTTAGTCTGCAGAGCAGTAGGAGCAAATAAGACATTCCACAGACAAACGTCAAAATTTTGCCCTTGCATATGCCCCTTGGTACTCATTAACTTTTCTGGTTATAAAATGTTCTTGACTTTAAACCAGACTGAAAGTGTAGGGAAGAAAGGGAAGTAGCATCAGCACCTCATGTGATCCATTTTTAAGCTGACAATAGCCGTGTCTACACATGCACGCTACTTCGAAGTAGCGGCACTAACTTCGAAATAGCGCCCGTCACGGCTACACGTGTTGGGCGCTATTTCGATGTTAACATCGACGTTAGGCGGCAAGACGTCGAAGCTGCTAACCCCATGAGGGGATGGGAATAGCGCCCTACTTCAAAGTTGAACGTCGAAGTAGGGCATGTGTAGACGATCCGCGTCCCGCAACATCGAAATAGGGGGGTCCACCATGGTGGCCATCAGCTGAGGGGTTGAGAGACGTGCTCTCTCCAGCCCCTGTGGGGCTCTATGGTCACCGTGTGCAGCAGCCCTTAGCCCAGGGCTTCTGGCTGCTGCTGCGGCAGCTGGGGATCCCTGCTGCATGCACAGGGTCTACAACCAGTTGTCGGCTCTGTGTATCTTGTGTTGTTTAGTGCAGCTGTGTCTGGGAGGGGCCCTTTAAGGTAGCGGCTTGCTGTTGAGTCTGCCCTGTGACCCTGTCTGCAGCTATGCCTGGCACCCTTATTTCGATGTGTGCTACTTTGGCGTGTAGACGTTCCCTCGCAGCGCCTATTTCGATGTGGTGCTGCGCAACGTCGATGTTGAATGTTGACGTTGCCAGCCCTGGAGGACGTGTAGACGTTATTCATCGAAATAGCCTATTTCGATGTCGCTACATCGAAATAAGCTACTTCGATGTAGGCTTCACGTGTAGACATAGCTAATATGAGGTGTTGATTCCATTTCAGAAGATAATCCATAACAAATTCTGCTCTGTTACACTCAGACAGCAATACAGTCTTCAGTATATCCCAGAATTAAATCCCCTTTGCTCAGAGTAGTCAGTAGAGTATACACATCAATTCACCCTCTTGTAAGTATCCTAGTATATTCTCCAGAAAGTGAGCACAATACAACTGATGGCTGCTGGAGTGTTCCATGTACATCTTAATATTTTACTGAAACCAATGGTGTGTCAACAGATAACAGCCGCACAATAGATATGGCAGGGTAGCAACAGTGGAAAGATTATTATGCATGTCCATAATATATGCTCTCCTTTGTCTCTACACAGACACCAGCATTTATTGGAGTTGAGAAGCAGGTCTTTGCCCACGAAAGCTTATGCTCCAAAATATCTATTGTTATAAATAGTGTCATTAGATTATAATAATAACTCCAATGCAAAGTGTTATTTTGCATTTCTAACTGGTCTGAGACTGCAATAATTTTGGGAGAGCATCTCCTCCAAGATATGCAGCAATTTCTTTGCACTGTGGACCACTGTCTAATCAGCTGAGTATCTCAGTTTCCACATTTGTAAAATGAGGACTAAAAGAAATTTTAGCTACCTTTGGAAAGTGCTTTGTCACTGGGGATGACAGGTATTATAACATCGCAAAAGTAGATAACCATTATTTTTATTAATCTCCTCCCAGGCAACAAGTACATCCCTCCCAATATGTGCCTAATCTCCATCCGCATAAAGAATTAAAGCCGCTGAAATGTAAGACTCCCACACAGTAACATGCTACTACCTGGCCTAAAGGGCACAAATGTAATAACAACGAAAAACAATGTGTAAAAGGACAACCAAATTAAGCCTCTGTGCACTGTTATGGGAATAAATGAGCTCCAAAGACAGCGGGTCTACTCCTGTGAGTATGTGCTTGTTATTAATGGGAATAACAAGTTTGCAAACAAGCCTTAGCAATTCTCCGAGGTTTGTGTCACTTTTTCACTACTGCCTTTTTCTTAAACATGATTTAGTTGTTATGTCATATGTAAATGTTTTAGGAGTATAGGAACTGTTTATATTTTGAAGCCATTTAGCATTTTTCTTTCTGGGAAATTAAATTAAATGATCCAGTTAACAGGTGTCTCTTTCAGTGCTAGATAAATATATGATATGCTGGAAATTTACTAGGCAGTCACACTTTTTGCAGAATGTCCAGCTCTAAAATAGACTTCCCATCACTGCTTGGAACCTACACCTAGTGAAAAATTCCAAACTTCACGTAGGCAGAGAGCCATCCTAACAGATGGGCATGAGTGCATGCAGCCAAAAGCCTATGAACTGACCATGAATTGTGTCAGTGTGGAGGGCAAGGATCCCTAACCAGGAATGTTCAAAGAGCTGTGCATCCTGAAGGATTTACCTTAGTGTAAAGGGGATGTGCCATCATTAATCCAGCTCTGAGCTGCATTAATTTTCAGCAATAAATAAAAAGTACCTTCCACATCTACTGCACAAAGGCCATGGCTACACTACCCCTCCCTTTCAGAAGGGGCATGTAAATTAGGGCCATTCAAAAATGCAAATGAGACACTGATATGAATATTCAGCAGCTCATTTGCATAATGACAGCCACCCAGCCCATCAAAAGTGCTGATTTCAAACCAAAAATATCTGTGTAGCTAGGGTCTCTTTGAAAGGGTGTCCTGATGTCAAAAGCATCCTTCTTCCCAATTTTTGAATTTGTCTGACTTCTGCATTGTTAAATGGGCTATTGTTTATAACATCTAGGCCGTGTCTACACTAGCCCCAAACTTCGAAATAGCCACGCAAATGGCCATTTCGCAGTTAATTAATGAAGCACTGAAATGCATATTCAATGCTTCATTAGCATGCGGGCGGCCGCAGTGCTTCGAAATTAATGTGGCTCGCCCCGACGGGGCTCCTTTTCGAAAGGACCCCACCTCCTTCGAAGTCCCCTTATTCCCATCTGCTCATGGGAATAAGGGGACTTCGAAGTAGGCGGCATCCTTTCGAAAAGGAACCCCGTTGGGATGAGCCGCGCGGTGGCGAGCCGTGTCAATTTTGAAGCACCGCAGCCGCCCGCATGCTAATGAATCGCTGAATATGCATTTCAGCACTTCATTAGTAAACTTCGAAATGGCCATTTGCATGGCCATTTCGAAGTTTGGGTCTAGTGTAGACGTAGCCCTATTATCACATTACTTATTAGAACTTTGTTGCCAACTATTACTGTTTCAGTCTTCTTTGTGGTCCAATACACCACTGTAAATGAAATATCTTTAATAATTGTACCAGGTAAATTTTTTCATTAAAAACTAATGCTAGGAGTGAAGGGCAGGGAGAGATGAAAATGAATAGTGAAAAACATTTATTCATATAAAATATTTACAAACATCCATTCATTAATTGTATTGTGCCCCCCCCCCGTATTCATCTTCCAAGAACAATGACATGAGAGAATTTTTATTCATAAACAGGTTCTCAGAAAGGGAAAGTGATGGCAGAACAAGGAGTAATGGTCAGAAGTTGAAGAGGGAAAGGTGCAGGTTAGATATTAGGAAAAACTACTTCACCAGGCGGGTGGTGAAGCATTGGAATGTGTTGCCTAGAGAGGTGGTAGATTCTCCATCCCTTGTGGTTTTTAAGTCCCGGCTGGACAAGGTCCTGGCTGGGATGACTTAGTGGGGGTTGATCCTGCTTTAAGCAGGGGGCTGGACTAGATGACCTCCTGAGGTCCCTTCCAGCCCTGTGATTCTGTGAAAGTGCCTTAATGCTTCCACAAACTAATATTTCCAAAACCTCCTCCAGAGAGGTGTTCAGCCACTTTGAAAACTCTTGCTTCTCTTGGGATCCTTTCAAGGAAAAATACCTTCTCCCAATCTTCCCTCCTGCCCACCACCTTTCAGCACTGGCTGGCTGTGATGTCTCAACCATTAAGGCTGTGGCCACACTAGCCCATCCTTTCGGAGAGGCTATGGTAATGTGGCACTTTGGAATATGCTAATGAGACACTGCCATGAATATGCAGCGCCTCCTTAGCATAATGGTGGCCATGCTCACTTTGAAGCTGCCGATTCAAAATGCACGCTGTCCACATAACTGGGGGCCTTTCGAAATGACCCCCGATTTCAAAAGCCCCTTCTTCCCAAAACCAAATGGGACATAGGAGCTTTTGAAATCAGGGGGCTGTTTCAAAAGGCCCCCAGCTACACAGGCAGCATGCTTTTCAAAACTGGCAGTTTCAAGCGTGCACAGCTGCCATTATGCTAATGAGGTGTTGCATATTCCAAGAAGCACCTCATTAGCGTATTCCAAAGTGCCACATTAGCATAGCCCCTCCAAAAGGAGAGGCTAGTGTGGCCACAGTCGAGGGCTCATGAATCACACTTCAGCTCCTGGTGTGTGAAATCTCAGTTTACACAGCTTCCTTGGCCAGCGCCTATTACAGCTGGAAATTTTGACTACGGTTGGAAATTTTTAGTGCATATAAAACCACAAACTCTATATAAGAGAAAATCCACCTAAAAATGTAGCAGGTCCAAAGTAATAGGAGGCTCCTCTCCAGATCAAAACAGAGCCTTTTGTATCCTGCATAGCGCTATGAAAACTACACTCCATCCACTCAGCACTTTTCTAAAACTGAGTCTCCTGGTTTCTCTTGTGGAGGCTGGGCTATTATGAAGAATTAAAGTAAATGGAAGGAAAGGAGTGCTGCTCTCCTTAACTTGGGTAACAGTGTCCCATAGCTCCCCTTCATACATGGCTGGTGCACTGAGAGCTCCCTCTCCTGTTTCAATCTTGTTTAACCACTGGGGACAACCACATTATTAAACAGTTAGGCTACATCCACACTAACATTCCTTTTTTGAAAGAGGCATGCAAATGAAGGCAATCAAAAATGCAAATGAGGCACCAATTTACATATCTGACACCGATTTTGCATATTCTTCTTTCAAAAGAGCCACTTTCAGAAGAAGAAAAGAAATGTAGACACAGCTCTTTCAAAAGTAAACCCCATTTTCAAAAGAACCCTTCTTCCAAAAAAAAGATAGGAAGAAGGGTTCTGTCAAAGATGGAGTTTACTTTAGAAAAAGCCTCGTTTACACTGCTTTTCTTCTTTCAAAATAAGCTTTTTCTAAAGAAGAATATGCAAATAAGGTTCCAGATATGTAAATCTGTGTCTCATTTGCATTTTCAATTTACTTTATTTGCATGCCTCTTCTGAAAGAGGAATGCTAGTGTAGACGTAGCCTTAGGCAGTGAAAGGGCTGGGTCAAATTTAATGCTGGTCCAGAAAATTACTTTTTTATCCTGACGATATGTTTCAAGAAAAAAGTTTATTGAAATATTTCAGGTTTTTATCAAAGTATTAAAAACACTTTTCCCCATTTCTGAGGCAAAGAAAAATGAAATATCTTGGTTTTAAACCATGTTTCAGTTGTTGAAATGGGAAAAAAAATGAGGTGAGAGAAATGTTAATGAGAGAAACAAAAATTTCTGCCAAAACCAGATTTTCTTTCTCCCCCACAAAAAAAAAAGCTCATCCAAAAAGCAATTTTCACCAGAGAAAAGTTACAGAAAATCTTTTGACTAGTAGTGAGAATGCATTAGTTCCACTGCAGTGTTTCAAAGGATATTAAGAATATACTAAAAAAACTGGATGGCAGAAATGGTGGGGGAGGTACATCCTTTCTACTGATTGCATCTCAAGCTCTGTCAGTAAGTACAACATTATACTTTCTCAATTGACCATTGACTTCAAGGAGCCGGGATTTTATGCACAATGCATGCTCAGTAAAATATTTGCAAAAATCCACCTGTAAAAGCCCTTGTGACTTAAATAGCAACTTAGAGAAGGGAGCACCAACAAAATTTAGTACTAAATAGTTAGGCCCTGATCCTCAGGTGATTTTGAGTATTGCTGAGTGCAGCTGAGAAGATGGGAGAAATACAACTTTATATCACTTCTGCCTCTTAAATCCACACAGCAATTTAGAACTACAAAAACTACTAAATTGCACCAGTTGGTAGCAGTCTCTTGGCTACACCAGCTGGACACAGCCAGTAGACAGCATGCTCTGGCCACAATGCATTTGCTATCAGAGCTAGAATTGTGTAGCTCTGTTAAGTACTATGCTTAGACCGTCACGGCTGTGGTGCTCAGCTGTCCCACTCCGAAAGGCATCATGCCAGAGAGGGAGATACAGCCGAGGTTTGGTCCTTAGGCTATTTTTCCATATGTATATTATTTACACTGCAATTCTCAAAAATATATTAAATATAAGCTCTTCAAAAATATTTCTCTGAACTAATCATCTTGAAATTATATATAAGTTTCAGTATGTGTACAAATTTTGAAAATGAGCTTTATTCATCCTGTCAACCATGAGGGCTTTGAAAGACCCATTAAAGCCTTTCTTGGAAATTGATGCTTGGCAGTTTTTAAATAATCATTCCTGATTATTATAGTTTGTTGAATAAATTCTTATTAGTTCACCAACAACTGACCTGATGAAGTGAAATCTACCTTTCTAGAGCTACAGAGGAGCTGCTTCTTGGTCATTGTTGCAGCCTAAGGAATACAGGCATATCTGCAATTTGTGCCTCTATTCTACAAGTAGGAATTTTGGTGTTAAATCAGCAGTAGTAGTAGTAGACATCCTTCAGTCTACGTAGAATATGGATTGCACCCTTCGTAGTTCCATTTGGGATCATCATTTGCAGCATCGACTGTGACTGTGAAGGCCCACACGAGAGTGACAGTCCTTGCTGCATCTGTTGCATGTGTAGTGGGTGTCTGGCAGGTCCTTACTGTGCTTTCTGTGGGCTCGCTTCTCCTCTGCTAGCTGTCTGATCCTCATCTCACTCTTCTGAAGGCCTTTGTGTAGTTCCTGCCTCCATCTGCTGCGATCGTCTGCCAGCTCCTCCCAGCTGTCCGGCTCAATGTCTACTTCCCTGAGGTCCCTCTTGCAAACATCTTTGTAGCGCAATTGGGGGCATCCGGGAGGTCTTTTCCCAGAGGCTAGCTTGCCATACAGGATGTCTTTTGGGATCCTTCCATCATTCATCCTGTGGACGTGGCCAAGCCAGTGGAACCGCCGCTGCCTGAGGAGGGTGTGCATGGTTGGGATTCCAGCTTGCTCAAGGACAGCGGTGTTGGGCACTCTGTCTTTCCATGATATTCCAAAGATGCGCCCGAGGCAGCGCAAGTGGAAGACGTTCAGCCTCTTTTCCTGGCAGGCATACAGGGTCCAAGACTCGCTGCCATAAAGGAGGGTGCTGAGAATGCAGGCTCTGTAGACTTGCATTTTGGTGTGGGTGTACAACTTGATGTTATTCCACACTCTCTTGCTGAGTCTGGACAGAGCTGTGGCTGCTTTTCCGATCCTCCTATTTAGCTCAGTCTCCAATGACAGGGTGTCAGTGATGGTGGACCCGAGGTCAACGAACTCGTGGACGACCTCTAACGAATAGTTGTCAATGCTGATTGATGGAGGTTCAGCAACATCCTGACCAAGTACGTTTGTCTACTTTAGGCTGATGGAAAGCCCGAACTCCTTGCATGCTTTGGAGAACTGATCCAGCAGTTTCTGAAGCTGGTCTTCTGTGTGTGACACTACAGCAGCGTCATCTGCGAACAGCATATCCCTGATGAGGACTTCCTGCACCTTAGATTTAGCTTTCAGCCTTGCAAGATTAAACAGTTTCCCATCAGATATTATGTGCAAAAAGATGCCCTCTGTTGAAGATCCAAAGGCGTCCTTCAGGTGGAGTGCGAAGAAGATCCCGAACAATGTCGGAGCAAGGACGCATCCTTGTTTGACGCCGCTCCTGATGCTGAAAACATCCGATAACGTGCCATCATATTGGATGGTTCCTCTCATGTCTTTGTGGAAAGACTGGATCATCTTGAGTAACGGTGGCGGACAGCCTATCTTGTGGAGCAGTTTGAACAGTCCATCCCTGCTGACCAAGTCGAAGGCCTTGGTCAGGTCGATGAAGGCAATATAGACTGGCTTCCTCTGCTCCCTGCATTTCTCCTGCAGCTGCCTCAGAGAGAAGACCATGTCAATGGTAGGTCTCTCTGCGCAGAATCTGCACTGTGATTTGGGATACACCCTCTCAGCAATCTTCTGGAGTCTGATGAGGATGATGCAAGCAAACAATTTACCAGTGATGCTTAGGAGGGAGATTCCACGGTAATTGTTGCAGTCACTTCTGTCTCCTTTGTTCTTATACAAGGTTACAATGTTAGCATCATGCATATCCTATGGAACCTCTCCGTCTCTCTAGCACAGGCACAGTAGCTCATGTAGGCGTTCCAGGAGGATGTCTGTGGCACACTTGATTACCTCTGGTGGTATACCAGCCTGACCTGGGACCTTTCCTACTGCAATGCTGTCGATGGCTTTCTTCAGTTCATCCATAGTTGGTTCCTGATCCAGTTCATCCATTACTGGTAGGAGCTCGACGGCATTGAGGGCTGTATCAACCACAATGTTCTCGCGTGAGTACAGCTCGGAGTAGTGCTCGACCCAGTGCTCCATCTCTTTGGCTTTGTCAGAGACGACTTCACCAGATTTGGATTTCAGAGGTGCCATCTTGTTCTGGGTGGGTCCTCATGCCTTCCTGACGCCCTCATACATTCCCCTGGATTACCAGAGTTAGCACTGGTCTGGATGCTGCTGCATAGCTCAAGCCAGTAGTTGTTGGCACAGCGGCTGGCTGTCTACTGTATTGTTTTTCTGGCTGCTCTGAGTGCTTCCAGGGTACTCTGGCTCGGCGAGCGTTTGTGCTCTAGGAATGCAGCGCGCTTCTTTTCGATGGCTGGAATCATCTCATCGGAGTTAGCTTCAAACCAGTCATTTGTGTTTCTGGCTCTTCTTCCAAACACCGACAAGGTTGTGTTGTAAATTGTATCCCTCCAATGCTGCCATCTGGATGTCACATCAGCACCCCCAGGGCTCCTGTTCAGATTCTCCCCAAGGGTCTCTCTGAACTCTTGGTCTCTCTATGAGTTTGCTGTCTTTCTGGCATCAATGCGGGGCCTTCCAGTTGGTTTAGAGTGGTACAGCTTCTTGGGTCTCACCTTGAGTTTGGAGCAAACTAACGAGTGATCTGTATCGCAGTCGGCACCATGATAGCTGCATGTCAGAAGGACGTTTTTGAGGTTATCACGTCTAGTGATGACCATGTCTAGTTGATGCCAGTTTTTCGAGCATGGGTGTCTCCATGACACTCTGTGCTATGGCTTGGTTTGGAAAAAATGTGTTTGTGATGCACAGATTGTGGCACGTGCAAAGTTCGAGAAGACGCTGTCCGTTTTCATTCATTTTTCCCACACCAAAGTGGCCTAAGCAGGAAGGCCATGAGTCACGATCGGCTCCGACTCTTGCATTGAAGTCACCCAAAATGTACAGTTGCTCACGAGCAGGTATTTGCGCTATGGCAACACTAAGCACATCATAGAACTTGTCTTTTACTTCTGGTGTGGCGTACAGGGTTGGAGCGTAAGCGCTGATCAGGTGGATGGGACCGGTGCAAGTTTGAAGTATGACCTGAAGGAGTCTTTCTGGTCCGCCCACGACTAATTACACAATTTGTAGAAGGGTGTTTCTTATGGCAAAGCCAACACCATGCTCCCTGGGTTTTTCTTGGGCTTTACCCTGCCAAAAAAGGTGTAGTCCTTTTCCTTTAGAGATCCCGAATCTGCGAGTTGTGTCTCTTGCAGAGCAGCAATGTCAACTTGGAGCCTCTTCAGTTCCTCATTGATGACAGCGGTCTTTCGGTTGTCGCTGATGTCCTGAAGATCTTCAGTCAAACCGGTCAGCATGGTCCACACATTCCAGCAAGCAAGCTTAAAACTTCGATGGTTTCCTTTTCTTGTTGATTTTCTTATTGGTTTGCCTGGTGTTCAAATTTCAGTCACTTGTCAGGTTTGGGAACCTTAAGCCTCATGCACCCGGTGAGGCAGGTGAGGCAGGCGGGACCCTCCTGGCTGGGGGCTGCCTAGCTTGAGGCAGGCAGTGACTGTCCAGTGAGATGCGATGATCTCTCCCACCATCGAAGGCAACCCCTGGCACTCGTTCTCTATGTCAATTGAGCAAGAGCTTATAACCAGTATCTGTTACCTCCCATGTTGGTTCAACGCTGTTAAGCAATGCTGGAGTACCTCTCCAGGCACGAGCTGGGCAATATATTTTTTTTGGGACCCTGGGCTGCCCAGACACCAGTGTCCCCCCTCAGCTTTACTGATATAATCCAAAGGAGAGGATAACCTCTACGTCTGGTACCAGTTCAGCTGCAGGAGTTGCCAGGTCAATGCCAGAAGTTGGCACAGAACTGCCTTAGGACTCCCCTCTGGATTTTCTGTCAGGGTTTACTCCCTTAGCCTTGCTCCTTCCCAGGATAACCCACAAGGCAGTGGGGCATGGAGAATGTGGGTAACGATCCCACCACCTCCTGCAACTCCCTGGCACCACGTGTCCCCAAATCTCGCCATGGCCTGATGACCTCCTCACCTCCCCAGGATCCTCCTCTCCACCCCTCTGCCTCCCATCACCTACCAACACCCCCAGATCCCCCCTCCCCACCCCCCTTGCCCCCCATCCACTCCCATGTCCCCCCACCTCACCACACTGTCCCCCATCAGCTCTCATCGCCCCCAGGTCCCCCATCCCCTGGCATCTCCGCACCCGGCCGCGTGCTGCTGCAGACCCATGTCCTCCACGAAGGTGCCGATCTCGCAGCCCAGCTGCGCCCTGGCTCCCCGCCAAAGCTTCCAACTCTTCTTTTGGCTGCAGCTGCCCCCAGAGCCCCATGGAGCTGCTGCGGGCCGCGTGTGCAGGGATCGCAGGACTGGGCCCGAAAGCTCAGGCAATCTGAGCCGGGCGCGCCACCACCAGCCTCCGTGGGCGCTGCCATCCGCACAGCCGTACCACACACCCCCAAACCATATGCCCACTGCCGACACCCCTCGGTCTCGCCCCCTGCCCTCCACACTCCCCCAAGCCCACCTGCATCCCGTTGCCTGCGCTGCACCCTGGGGGCAACGGGTCCCTCAGCTCTGGCCAGCATTTGGGAACACTGCCGCCGTCGCCATCTAGCCTCCCCTTACCCCTGTAGAAGTAACTAGCTCCCTCTAAGCTCCCACTCTAAACTTCCCTCTCAAAACTCCCTCCTGTTAGCAACCACCCTGTTTGCAAGGTCCCTGGTCACTTGCCAGCAGCAGGGTTTAAAAAGCATGAGAGGCCAATCCACTGGACAATTTCCAGACATAATAATAATACTTTAACAGTTAAGGGTTTAATCGTTTACACATAAAGATCTCCATTAATTTTACAATGATGGGTTTCTCTGTCTTCAATTTACACAGGGGGAAACTGAGGCACAGGGCAATGAAGTGACTTACTTGGTAACACACAAAAATATCTGTGCTCATAACAGAACCCAGATTTCCTAACTCCTGTGCTTCCTACACATGGGCTAGGTCTCACGAGAGTGTTTTTCCAACAAAATTGGGCTTTTGTTGGAAAAACATGCAGAGCAGGTACATGCAAAATGCACTCTGTTGACAGACAGGGATTCTGGTTCACCAGGCAGCCCTGTTTGCTGAGCTTCCAGTTGGCCGTTCTGTCGAGAGAGCAGCCGGACAGTTTAGCCAGTCTCGGCCGACAGAGCAGATGGCTCTTTTGATACACTTTTGTGTGTTGACGTGAGCTGTCAACAGAAGTCTTGCCAGAAGATCTCTTCCAACAGTGACTTCTGTCGACAGATACTTCTTGTGTAGACATAGCCACAATGTTTCTGAGTAACACAAAAAACTACCAAAGAGCCATCATGCCTCTCTATTAAATAACTTCCTATCCATAGTAAGAATGTCTGAAAATTTACAGAAGTGATTTAGTCTCATAATGGGATTGCATCCTATATAATAGTGGTAGGCAATAAGCAGGCCAGAAATGACTTTCTAGGGTTAGCCTCTGGTGGGCTTCCACATTCATTCTTTACCCATGTGTCCTCAGGTATGGCTACTCACAGCTCCCGTTGCTGAAGAACAGCAAACCATGGACAATGGGAGCTGCAAGTGGCTGTACCTGCAGTTGTACAGGTAAATAATGAGTCTGAGAACCCACCAGGGACTAACCCTGACCAACCATGTTGGGCTATGGACCGCTTATTGCCCATCCCTGCTATAAACAGATACTGTAATATACCAAGATAAACTACTAAAATACACGTTAGTTCTTGAAAGATTTAACCTCTGCTTGATTAGTTTTATGGCAGACTCCTCTGAAATGAAAGAAAAGCCACATGCTGCCGTGCCTTTAGATACATTTATTACCAGTAGCGTGTCTCAATTACAATTTAGTAATTGCCACTTCTCAGTAATTAAGAAGCACACAAACTGAAACTTAAAGGATGACCTCAAATCCTAAATAGCTACAGACATATCAATGAAATTTAAAACTGGATAAGGGACCAGCAAGCAAAACAAAAGAATCTTTGTCATATAAGAACAGCCATACTGGGTGAGATCAAAGGGCCATTTAAACCCAGTGTCCTGTATTCTGACAGTGGTCAATGCCCAGTGCCCCAGAGGGACTGAACAGGACAGGTAATTGTCAAGTGAGCCATTCCCTGTTGTTCATTCCCAGCTTCTGACAAACAGAGGCTAGAGACAACATCCCTGTCCCATCCTGGCTAATAGCCAGAGCTGTCCCATCCATAGAATGAGGTGCAGCAGCTGCCCCAGGACTTGCACTTCAGGGGCCCCACAACAGCCATCCCTGCCATCCTATGGGCAGGGCAGGAGAGGATTACCTGGGGCCAGGTGTGGGTGGAGGGGAAGACAGAGGAAGCAGCAGGGGGTCACCTCCCCTACCCCTGCACTCACTACGCAGTATGAGCATCAGGCTGTTCCACTGTGGCCTGCTGGCCCTCTGAGCCCCACATCTCTGTAGCAGTGGGAAACCTCTGTTCCCCACCACCCACCAAGAAGCAGGGCTCAGCCAGGCAGGAAAGCCTGACGGTGTGGAGCAGGCTGCTGCTCACACTGTGTCGTGAGTGCAGGAGGAGGCCGAGGGAAGGCAACAACCTGCTGCTGCTGCTGTTGCCATCTGCCACCATGCCTTGCCTCAGGTAATTCCTAGCCCAGCTGGTCGTGGAGCGCTTCAGGAGACTGGGTATAGGTGGAGGAGGGAAGGGGCAGGGCCTGCAGCACAGGGGTGCAACGGTGCTTGTCCAGGGCCCCACACTGTAGCACTGGGGGAAGGGTTGCCTCAGACCCTGCACACCCCCAGGACAGTCCTGCTAATAGCCACTGATGGACCTATCCTACATGAATTTACCTACTTCTTATCTGAACCCTGTTCAAAACATCACTTGGCAAAGAGTTGCACAGGTTGACCATGCATTTTGTGGAGAAATACTTTTTATTTGTTTGGTTTATACCTGCTACCTAGTAGTCTGATAAGGTGAACCCCTAGTTCTTCTGTTATGAGGAGTAAATGGCACTTCACTGTCTACTTTCTCCACACCAACCATATCGCTCCTTAGTCATCTCTTTTCCAAGCTGAAAAATGCCAGTCTTTTTCATTTCTCCTTATATGGAACTGTTCCATACCCCTATATATTTTTGTTGCCCTTTTCTGAACATTTTTCAATTCCCATATATCCTTTTTGAGATGGGGCAATCACATCTGCACACAGTATTCAAGGAGCATGTGGGTGTACCATGGATTTCTACAGAGGCAATATAATAGTTTTTGTTTTATTATCTATCCTCTTCTTAATGATTCTCAATATGCTGTTTGCTTTTTTGTCTGCCACTATATGCTGAGGGGATGTTTTCAAAGAACTATCCATAATGACTTCAAGATCTCTTTCTTGAGCGATAATTGCTAATTTACACCCCATCATTGTATATGTGTATTTTTCCAATATACATTACTTTGCATTTATGAACATTAAATTTCATCTGCCTTTTTGTTGCCCAATCGTTCAGTTTTGAGAGATCCTTTTCTAGCTCTTCGCAGCCTGCCTGAGAATTAACTACTTTGAGAAGTTTTATATCATCTGCAAATTTTGCCACCTCATTCTTTACTTCTTTTTCCAGATCATTTATGAATATGTTGACTAGGACCAACCCCAGTACAGAGGCCTATGGGACACCACTAGTTACCTCTCTCCATTCTGAAAAATGACCACTTATACCTACCATTTGTTTTTTCCTAACAAATTATGTTCATCTATACGTATGATATATTGTTCTTTACTATAATTTCAACCAGTTTGCCTAGTACTGAAGTCAGGCTTACCAGCTGGGATCGCCTCTGAAGCCCTTTTTAAAAATTGAAATCACTTTAGCTGTCTTCCAGTTTTTGTACAGAATTAAACGACAGCTTACAGACCACATTTAGCAGTTCTGCAGTTTCACATTTGAGTTCCTTCAGAACTTTTGGGCGATTGCCATATGGTCCTGGTTACATATTATTTTTTTATTTATCAAGTATCAATAACTAACATTATCAATAATGGTATCAATTTATCAACAACTTTTCAATAAATAATGTAAGCCAATGATAATGCTGTAAAAGTTTAAAACAATTGTAGGTAGTCCATCGTGTCCGACAATGCTGAGGATTCTTGACTCCTCCATTCGTATGAGGAGGCTCATCGGTTGTGGACTCGCATGTGGCTGAGGAGTCCAAGCTTTGAACAGCATGGGCATTCACAGTGGGGACAAGGGAATTGTCCTGGCTCTGTTGGCGAAGCTGCTGCTGTTGCTTCCTTCCTCTCACAAGCATCAATGAGGCATATGCATCGCTGCTCTTCAAAGTTGTCATATGTGTGTCATACAAGAGCATGCCAGCCTGTTCGGTCTTTTGCATGCTGCTCTGGATGATCTGGTTTTAAACCAGCATGAGCAATGTTGACCTTCACGCAGTCTTTATATCTCTTGTGAGGCCTACCTTGATTTCTTTTGCCCTGGGAGAGTTCACCATAGAGGAGTTGCTTAAGGATTCTTGACTCCTCCATTCGTATGACGTGCCCTGTCCAGCGAAGCTGGGCTTTCAAAATCATGGCTTCGATGCTCGTGGTTCCTGCGCTGTCCAGGACTTCCAGGTTTGTAACTCTGTCCTGCCATCAAATGTGCAGTATTGACCTCAGGCTGGGTGTGTAGAAGCGCTCCAGCAGTTTTCTATGTTTTCTGTACAAGGTCCGGGCTTCACAGCCATACAGGAGATTGGTCAGGACTTCAGCCTTGTACACTTTCAGTTTAGTGAACTGTCAGATATTGTGCTGATTCAACACTTGTGCTCTCAGACATCCTAGTGCCCGACTGGCCTGGCAGATTCGGTCATTGATTTCTTTGTCAAGGGAACCATCGTTGGCTATCACACTGCCAAGGTACTTGAACTCCTCTACTGTTTTTAACTCTGTTGCTTCAATAAAGATTGAAGCAGGGAGAGTAGCAGATCTTGGAGCAGGTTGAAACAGTACCTCAGTCTTTCCCAGGCTGATAGTCTAACCAAAGAGGAGAGTAGCATCAGCACACTTGTTGACGATGAGCTGGAGCTCAGATTCCTTGTGTGCCATAAGTGCACAGTTGTCAGCAAAAAGGGCGTCAAGGATGAGCCTCTCAAGCATGTTGGTTTTAGCATTCAGATGACGAAGGTCGAAAAGTGACCCATCAAGTCTGTATTTTATGTAGACTTCATGGTCCAGGCCCCTAACTGCGTTGCTGAGGACGCATATGAAAAAGAGGTTGAATAACACTGGAGCCAGCATGCACCCTTGCTTCACACCATTGGATATCTCAAATGGATCTGAGGACTCGCCATTTGAAAGAATAAAGCCAGTCATGTCATCGTGGAACAGGCGTATGAGGTTAAGGAATCTTCTCGGGCAGCCAAGTTTTGACAGGATAATCCACAGGGCTTCTCTGTTGACAATGTCAAACATCTTGGTCAGGTCTATAAAGACAGTGTACAGATCCAAGTTCTGCTCCATGCACTTTTCCTGGACCTGACAAACAGCAAAAATCATGTCAACGGTGCTGCGGCCTGGGCAAAAACCATACTGTGCCTCTGGTAGATTCTCCTCTGAGATGCTGGTAATCAGATGATTGAGGATGACTTGAGCCAAGGTCTTCCCAGCAGCACAGAGAAGGGAGATGCCCCAGTAATTTCCACAGTCAGCTTTGTTGCCCTTGTTCTTGAACAGTGAGATGATTGTGGCACCCTTAAAGTCTTTGGGCATGTCTTCTTCTTCCCAGATGCTGATCAAGATGTTGTGAAAGGCTTCAAGTGACACTGGTCCTTCCACTTTGAAAATTTCAGCAGGGATACCGTCCATCCCAGGGGCTTTGCCAGAGCTGGTCTGGCTGATTGCCTTTTTGACCTCATCCATTGTAGGGGGCAGGTCTAGACTGTCTATTGTGGGTTTCTGAGGGATCTGGTCTAGGGCTAAAGGGTCGACAATGGAGGGTCTGTTGAGAAGGTTGCTGACGTGCTCTCTCTACCTATTGTTGATGCTGTTCTTCTCCCTCAGAAGGGTCATGCCATCTGCAGACAGGAGAGGTGCAGTACTTGGCTTTGAAGGGCCATATATAGCTTTGATAGCACTGAAGAACATCTTGGACACTGATCTGATGAGTCTATGATCAGTCCAGCACTCAGCTCCCCGCATGGCCCTGGTGATCTTAACATCTCGAATGTCCCGCCTGTGACTGATGACATAGTCAGTCAGGTGCCACTGTTTTGATCTTGGGTGCATCCATGTGGTCTTGTATTTATCGGCTTGCCTGAAGAGAGTGTTGGTAATTGTCAGGTCGTTTTCTGCACACAAGCTCAGCAGAAAGTGGCCATTGGCATTCATGTTACCAACATCATGATGCCCCAGTACCCTTTCCAGGTCCTACAGTCCTTGCCAACCCTAGCATTGAAGTCACCCAACAGCAGAAGCTTGTCATTAGGAGGAGTTGCTTTCACAAGATGGTCAAGGTCCTCATAGAAACCTTCTTTTGCTTGGTCGCTGCTAGTCAGTGTGGGGGCGTAAGCGCTGACGACTGTAACGTGGCAAGAGGTGTTGAAGGGGAAGTGGAGCTTGATCAGATGCTCACTGATGCAAGTTGGTAGGTCAGGAAGCTGGTGCAGAAGTGATGTCTTGATGGCAAGTCCCACTCTGTGAATTCTGTCTTCATTTTCTGGCCTGCCTTTCCAGAAGAAGGTGTAACCTCCTTTTGGTTCGCAGATGGATCCTTCCTCTGCCAGTCTGGTCTCACTCAGGGTGGCTATGTCAATGTTATAACTTGCCAGTTGTCTTGTTATGAGGGCCATTCTTCTCTCAGGCCTCATAGCATTCTCCCTGTCCACAGGGGTGCGAACGTTCCATGCTGCAAATATCTTTCTTTTCACTGTTTTTCGACTGCTGTGAGGGTAAAACTGCCAGCTGCGGCATGCTGGCCATTTTGGTTGTGACAAGCAATTTTTGGGACACCTTTTCTAGTCCTCTCCCACATTTTGAAGGTGAGCAGTGCTGTTCCTAAAAAGGTGTGCTCAGTCGCCTGGGATGCTGCCAAACCCCTCTGTCGTCCTGGGTTCAGAGTCGAGCAACCAAAGTCCACAGGCCGCCTATGTGCAGGTTTGGAGCTACAACTCCCAGTGGTCACCTCCACCTGTCGCTTCACCCCTCTGCCATTGCTGCAGGACTTTGAGGGAGACAGAAGTGATGAGATCATGCGAAAAACCTGCGTGGGAGAATGTTTAAAGTGGAAAAGCTGTTGTACAGCGGCAGTTCCACTCTCTCGACCTCAGAAACCTGGTTCCAGTGGTACAAAAAGTCGTCACGGCTGGGACTTCCTAGGCTGCAGTGGATGGCCATGCTGTCTTTGGTGCCTTCTCATGCCCTTCACTCTCCACAGAGCATTGCAGAACCGCCTTCATGGTCATTGGATCTTGCTGTTGATCTCATCCGTCCAATCCGATGGAGCTGACTTTGCATGCTGGGATACGCAATTCCCTATCTCACCGCAGGTTTCAGACCTGCCAGCTACCCTCACCTGGTTTAGCCCACCCTTTGATAAAATTAGAAAACTGAAATTACAGTAGGATCTCAACATTCATGAACCTAAGTTTTGCAAATTCAATTATTCGCACGCAGCCATGAGCAGCTGCTTCCTAGGGGCTCTGGGGCACAGAGAGCTGGCAGCTGCCACTTTCCCAGGGTCCTGGACAGGGAGTGCTGGCAGTTGCTGCTTCCCCGGGCCCCTAAGCAGGAGAGCCAGCAGCCGTGGCTTCACCGGGGCTCCGGGCAGGAGCGCCAGCAGCCAGACTCCAGGTGGAAGTGGCTGCCATACAGTATTTGCAAAATTCAACATTCGCGATGGTTCTCAACACGGAACCCTTGCAAATGTTGAGACCCTACTGTATTTCATTATAATTGTCTAGCAAGGTAATCATCTCAGAATTGCCATGTATAATTTAAGCTATGTACTGCCACTACGTAATTTGTGGTATATTTTCTTAGTTCAGTACACAGGAGAATTTAGCTAATCATCAATTTGCTAATTTAAAAAAAAAGAAAGAAAGAAAGAAAATTGAGTTTTCTCCCTATCTATCCACAACACGTTGAACAGTACACGCTGCACTGAGCTGTCATCTTACTGAATGATCACTGGTTTTTATAATTTCATTATATTTACTAAATATGCCCTATCTATCAGACTAAATGAACAACCGGCAGTCTGTCATACTGTGCCTTTGCTTTTGTACTGCATTAATTCACTCGCTAATTTGCAAAAAATGGGGATTTCCTATAAGTATCCTGTCAAAAGTCAAATTAGTGAGGCTCTGATATACATAGCATCTATGATCCACATCATCCACACTTTCATTTAGATGTTGTGTAAAACAAGTCAAAAACTAAAGAAAGACACAAGCGATTATCTACATACTTCTTTAATTAAATACGTAATACCAACAGAAACAGTGTTTCATTCCTGTTTCTATTGTACTTTCAGCTGCCATCACTGAAAGGATGATATCCAAAAATAAACTGTATGGCACGTTTTCATAAATACAATCAGAAAAACTGATGTATCTCTAAATATTTATGCAAAATGTACAGAAAATCAAAATCAAAATAATAACTCTCTAGGTATGATTTGCATTAATGAAAAATGCTGTCTGTGCCATGTATTGTTTTCACTGACAGTTTATATCTAATAGTGAAAAGAATACAATTTTTGAACCAAACCTTGGTGCCACAGATGAAAATCTGACACATTTACCTGTTTGATTTTACCACTTACCTTCCTCAGATAAGAGCTGTCATATTTTTTATACAAATTCCAGCAATTTTCATGTTTCAAACGGGAAGGCAGATGATGTCTTCCTAGAAAAGTTGCCACCCTTGCACAGTCCCCAGATGAAATGGCATAGCAGGTTAGAAGAATACAGGAGATTGGATTACCTGTCTGCACCAGATCATTGTTTCTTGCAGATAATGTATAAATTATTAATCCTTCTAATGTTCTTGAGCAATGTAAGGAGGGCTGCCTGTGACCTATTTCCAACCTCTAGCGCCGCTGTTGTGGGAACAACTTTACTGCACAAGTGAAATTGGTTACTTTTAGTGGCTCTTAGTTTTATTGAATTATAAATGTAATTTATTGCCTTTTCTTTAGATAATGATTAGTTATCATCTGTGAGAAGGACCATAACTGTTCATAATACTTAACTCCCAAACTGCAGGGGAATAAATGTTCTTTTATGTCATTATGCTTGCACTTTATTAAATTACAAGGTTTCAATAATTCACGGTTGTTTTTAATGCTTCCTGCTTCACATCAATTCCTACAAGATTTTACCAGCAGTATGGGGAAAAAACAGATAGCATGTCAAATCGCATTAGGTTGTTTGCCCTTTCTCATCATGCAAGGCCCAAAGGTGAGTTAATTTAAGCCTTCCATCTAAACTGAAACAGTGGCTTGAACAAATACTGCTCTGAGATTACACAGAATTATTTATTTAGGCATGAGCATTACAAAAAGAAAATTCTTCACCTATAATAGCAAGCAAAGAAGAAAATCCATCTACTCTGCTCTCTAAAATATTACAATTTAAATTCTTACATGTAAAACCTATACCAATTTTTGGTTCTCTGTGCATTTAAATATTGAGTCTGTTCTGGTATGGCTATGATGTGAAGAAGTGGGTCTGTCCCATGAAAGCTCATCACCTAATAAATTATTTTGTTAGTCTTTAAAGTGCTACTGGACTGCTTTTTTGTTTTGATAGTATATAGACCAGCAAGGCTATCTCTCTGTTACCATTCAATATGCAAGCACTGCATTTAGCCTTTTGGAATGGAGATCCATCAACTACATGAAAAAACTCGCCCAGATCCAGACAGACATCATCTTTCTCTCCAAATGCAAGAAAATGGACATTGTACCAAAGGGACTGACAGTGAAAAACCCATTACAATCAACATAGTGCACCAACAACAGAGAGCATCTATGCCACACGCTCTCTAAGAAACTGAGGAATCACTTGACCAAAATCCTTTACAATAAACAAAAGATAATTAAAAATGAACTCTCTGAACTTGAAATTCTCATCAACAATCAGGCATCCACACAAGACCCCACAGAACAAGGCTTTACTTATACTAGACACGAAATTTATAAAACACACTTCCACTTCCTACAAAAAAGAAAGAAAATAAATTTTCTAAATTACTTCATACCTCAGGATACTACAACTACAACGACAGCTCAACTAACAATATTGTTAACCTTTCCAACTACTAACTCAGCCCAGCAGAAGAGTCTCTTTTATCCTGGGGGTCTTTTCTTCTGCCCCACTTCCTCCACGAACTTCATAAAATTCTGTGGTGACCTTGAAGCCTTCTTTCGTTGCCTCAGTCTAAAGGAATTCTTCCAACACACCTATGAACAACAGTCTGACTCTTTTGACCTGCCCCCCTCTCTGCCCCACCACTAAAAGAAGAAGAACCCTATGTGGACTCCCCTAATGGTCGTAGTGAAAGTCTGTATTTCTACGTACAATGGTTCTGCAACCATGCTCAGACTGACATTATACGGAAACAATACCAAATGAGACACAATCTCAACTATTCTGAACGCTATGCTGTCCAGAGTCTCAAAAATAACCCAGACATTATAATCAAACCAGCTGACAGAGGGGGTGCTGTTGTCAACATGAATAAGTCAGACTATGAACAGGAGGCAGCCAGACAACTCTCCAACACGAAATTTTACAGACCTCTCTCCTCTGAGCCCACTTTGGAATTCCAAAGGAAATTACAACAACTACTGAAGGAACTCCCTGCTGCTACTCGGGACCTTATTCCCTCTGACATACCATCTGAGCCCCAACCTGGATTATTCTATTTACTTCTCAAAATCCACAAACCTGGAAACCCTGGACACCCTATCATTTTGGGTATTGGCACCCTTTCCACCAGAATATCCAGTTATGCGGACTCACTCCTCAAACCCTATGCCACCAGCACACCCAGCCATCTCTGAGATACCACTGACTTCCTGAGGAAATTACAAAACGTCGGAAAAGTTCCTGACAATACCAACCTTGTCACCATGGATGTAGAGGCTCTGTACACTAATATACCACACGAAGACAGATTACAAGCAATCAGGAATACCATCCCTGATGTCACAACAGCCAATCTGGTGTCTGACCTCTGTAACTTTGTTCTCACCCACAGTTATTTCCAATTTGGGGACAATTTATACCTCCAGATTAGTGGAACTGCTATGGGTACCTGCATGGCCCCCCAATATGCTAATATATTTATGGCTGACCTGGAACAACGATTCCTCAGCTCTCATCCCCTATTACCCCTCCTCTACGTATGATACATCAATGACATTTTTGTGATTTGGACCCATTGGTATAGAGACTCAAGAAGAATTCCACAGAGACTTTAACAATCTGCACCCCACCATCAACTTATGCCTCGACTGCTCCACCCAAGAGATACATTTCCTGGATACTACAGTACAAATCAAGGATGCCCTGATCAGTACCACACTCTACCAGAAACCCACTGATCACTATACTTACCTACACACTTCCAGCTTCCATCCTGCACACACAACTAGATCCATTGTTTACAGTCAAGCCCTTAGGTAAAATCGCATTTGCTCTGATCCTAGTGACAGACCGGAAACTAAAAGATCTCTACCAAATATTAATTAACGTGAATTACCCACCAGGAGAAATAACAAAACAAATCAACAGGGCCAGACGAATACCCAGAGACCACCTACTCCAAGATAGGCCCAAAAAAGCCAATAACTGAACACCACTGGTCACTACCTACAGCCCCCAACTCAAACCACTGCAATGCATTATTAAAGACGTACAACCTCTCCTTATTCAGGATGCCACACTCCAGAAAAGCCCTAGGTGACAGGCCTGTTCTCTCCTACAGACAACCTCCCAACCTTATGAGGATTCTCACCCACAACTACAGTCTCTACCGCAGGAACACCAGTCCTGGAACTTTTCCTTGAAACAAGACCCGTTGCCAACTTTGTCCACATATCTATTCTGGAGATACCATCACTGGACCTAACCAGGTTATTCACAGAATCATGGGCACATTTTCGTGTTTCTCAGCTAACATCATATATGCCATCATGTGCCAACAATGCCCAAATGCTTTGTATATTGGACAGACTTCAAACTCTCTTAGACAAAGAATTTAATGGGCATAAAATAGACATAAAAATACTCCGGATTCACAAACCTGTCCGCCAGCATGTTAATGGAGTGGGCCATTTTGTTAATGACCTGAAAGTCTGTGTTTTACTGAAGAGGAATTTTTCACAGCAGTTTGGAAAGAGGGGCTGCTGACCTCTCTTTTATATTCAGATTCGACACATTAACACGTGGTTTGAACCAGGACGGGAATTTTCTAGCTCATTATAGGGGCTCTTTTACATACTTTGCTTTATCTAATTCTTGACTCCCCACCCTCCGTTCTGCCCCTCTGATCTCTGATTTGCTCACCTTGATAATATTTTCCTGATTTGTCAACCTTGATTACCATTTTTGATTCTCTGTACCTTAAATGTTGGGTCTGTTCTGGTATGGCTATGATCTGAAGACATGGGTTTGTCCCACGAAAGCTCATCACTAATAAATTATTTTGTTAGTCTTTAAAGTGCTACTGGACTGCTTTTTTGTTTCTATACCAATGTCATTTGTACTGAATAAATATATAAATATTTTACTTTTATTGAACGTTTCATCCAAGAAGCTTAAAATACTTCACATATGTTGCTATATATTATTATCTCAATTTTAAGTGAGGGAACAAAAGCTTCGTAGTAGAAATGAGCCCAAAATCTCTGACAGTCTTTGGGGAAACCAGGCAGAGAATTCATTTCCTAACTCTCAAGCTTCTGTTCTAATTATTAGCCCCGTGCATGTATAGCATGCATGTAAAATATTGTAGGCCACAACATTCTTCCAGAGTAAATGTAGCCTATTTGTGTGCACAAAGTTGGATGAAATCCCAGTACTCTATTTTTCCACTCCTGGCCTCTGTAAAGTGACAAACCCACAAACACATGAGTATCTTCACCTATCTGAATAGTCCCAGATTAATTTAGTAATGCAAACTATTGCTTTGCTGTAACTCTCCATAATGACTTTGCAAAGGTACTCGAAGTGTATCTCATGAGATATCATCCTGATCTGAGGCTGTAACATTAGGTGTGCCAAGTAGGACATGATGAACTGAAAAAAACCCATATGTTCTTCACTACCCAAAAAAGATCTTAGATGTACATCTCAAGCAACCTCATTGTAGTAATAACAGAAAAGTGATTGTGCAACAAGAAAATTAACACTGGTAACCAGGATGGAAGGGCACATGGAGACACAAGTGGTGACCAATGGGTATAGCTGAATACCTACAGCAGGAGTGCAAAAAGTGGGGGGTTGGCTCTTTAGAGGGGCATGAAACTTTGTAAGGGGGCACAGCATGATGAGCTCCATCTTATTAAAGATGCTGAAATATGTTACTGTTTTTATGTATGCTTATTCACCTTTACACACTGATTAATGAAGCTTTTACATGGTATATATTTATTTAGTTATACATGCCAAAAGGGTTTTTTTTTCCTATATGAACATAACTGAAATTTCTGTCAGTTTGGATTAAATTAGACAGGTGGAGGGGAGCTGCTAATTGCAGTGGTGAAGAGTGGTGCCCAACGTAAATATTTTGCTCCCTCAACCTATAGTACCAACTTTCAAAAGCTTCCCAGGAATAAAATAGAATATATGGAACTGCTGCGGCAGGTATTAAGATTTAGGGAAACCTTCATATAAAGGTGGAAAAATATTTATCTCAGCCAAAAATAAGCATCTATGGTCCTGAATCTCTGTGTGGGTTTAGCATGTGTCCATGCTGAGCACATTGCAAATTCAGGGCCTATATGACAGGTTTGCAATTCCTGGGATGGAGTGCAATAAAACTCAAGGAAAAGTCATTTTGTTTTAATTAAGAATATAAAGATTTAGGCTATGTCTACACTTGCATTCCTCTTTCGAAAGAGGCATGCAAATGAGGGAAACCAAAAATGCAAATAAGATGCAGATTTACATATCTGGCACCTCATTTGCATATTCTTCTTTCAAAAGAAGAAAAGCAGTGTAGACATGGCACTGTTGAAAGTAAACCCCATCTTCGAAAGAACCCTTCTTTCCCTTTATTTATGGGTTCCTTCAAAGATGGGGTTTACTTTTGAATGAGCTGTGTCTACAGTGTTCTTCTTTTTCTGAAAGAAGCTCTTTTGAAAGAAGGGAATGCAAATGAGATGTTAGATATGTAAATCTGCACCTCATTTGCATTTTCATTCCCCCTCATTTGCATGCCTCTTTCAAAAGAGCAATGCAAGTGTAGACACAGTGGCTGTGGCTACACTAGCTACCCCCTTTCGAAAGGGGGATGCTACTGAGCCACTTTGGCTGATGCTAATGAGGCTCTGCTCAGAATATGCAGCACCTCATTAGCATAATAGTGGCTGTATGCGTTTCGAAAGTGCAAATGGGAAGAAGGGGCTTTTGAAATCTGGTGAGGTCCTTTCGAAAGGCCCCTGTCTATACCAGCGGTGTGCGTTTCGAAAGAAGCACTTTTGAAACACGCACGGCCGCCATTATGCTTACTGAATAGGAAGGAGTAGGAAGAGTCAGATTATCAGGGAATGTCAGTGCTGCTGAAGCTAAAAGATCAAAGTGTATGACCTACAATACATTAAAGAATACAACTGAAATATTTTTTAAAAAAAAACAACTTTTAATATGCTAAAAAATGCTGAAATTACAATTAAAAAAAAAGTTGTATCCTAGCAAAAATCTGGCATACTCACATGTTGAAATTAGCTTACAAGAAACCAACTTTTAAAAATGGGAGAAATGAGGAGCCCCCTCCAAAGGGATAGGTTAAGCTTTAGCAGTTTGGCTCATGAAAGGCAGAGTGAAATAAAAATCTACAATAAGATGAAAGTCATAATCAGGGCAGCTAGCTCACTACACAGCTTGAGGAGGAGGAGCTTCTAAACAGTAATCTTTGCAGAATCAGCGATAGTGTTGCTGACATTAAAAGTAATTAAAATGAAATGAAAATAACTAGTCCAAGTTACAAAACCAATGGTTATGATTCAAGAAGAAACATAGCTAGGTAGCCTTCAGAAAGGGAAAATGCTAAAATCAGAGAGGGACTGTACTGGTGATCACAGTTTCACACGGGGGCACAAAGAACACTATCTTCATAGATGTCACACAAATTTTCCTCTGTGACTGCAGGACAAGTCTGGTCCCAAGGAGACTTTTCATATCCCATGTTTCTTCTACCTAAGGTCTGAAGAGAAGTTATGAGAACTTTTGGGGCAATTTTCATTATCATCTGCTCTGCTAAAGACAATAAAATAGGGAAGGCCAGACAGGAAGATCCTATAAACAGAGTTCCAGTCTAAGAAGCTGACCATCAATGGAGACAGTTTATCTTGCCAGCAGCAGTCCATTGGTAGAGGAGGAGAATCTTCACCCTTTAGTTTGTTTTCATTTTACAATATATAATAAGATATAACTTTATTTTCTGTCCTGTAAAATCTTGACTGAATAATTGAAATACAGAACATAAGTACTTTTAATTTGTTGAAGCACAACAAAGGGAAAACATTCTACTCCACCAGAAAACAACAAAAGATCATTTTGCACATTACCCCACTTCTGTCCATGTCAGTACAAGAACTGAAAGTATAGAATGATAGGTGAGCGTATTTCCCTCACTAACTGCTGCATAACTCTAAAGAGGACAAAGACATCCACAATATACAATAACCACTGAACAATCCAACCAAGATGCAACGTTTGTACAGAGGTCTAAGTTTGAGGCTAAGTACATACTATTTTCTTCTGTGTACTTCAGGGCAAAGAAAGCAGATTGAAGCCTACGCTATTCATTCATCTCTGATATAAAATATCACACAATGAGGCACCAGTGGCGAAGAAGAGCAAGGAGAACAAACCCACTAGAATGTGGAACTGGGTTAGAAGATGAAGGAGGAAAATAATCCATTAACCAAAACTCTCACTTACTTCTGTGATCAGTGCTCTTCATGTTTCACTTTTAATTCAAGATGTAGTAAAAAAGATCTGGCATTGCAAAAAGCTGCCCTTTTGCAAGATCTTCCCATTACATCAGTTTGAAAGTTATCTTTGCTTTAGAGCACACTTGTCTAAACCTGGCACGAAGACCAGGGTCATCCTATTTATTGTAGCCATTAGAAACTTCACTGAGATCCAAACTTCAGGAGGATTTTTAAATTTGTGTACATATTTCCTTTAGTTTCTAGAATGCTAGACACCCTTTTGTTTAAAATAATTCTCACATAATTTTTGTCTTCCCTTTTTCATACCTGTTTTCCCCCCCATTTAATATAGGACAGATTAATTATCACTTTAATTCACAATATACCGCATTTTACCTCATTACAAATCCCTTTTTTGCCCTTGGAAGCCCCCATTAAAGTTAACACACTTGGGGTTAAATTGTACCATATAAACAGAGACCTGAGAAAAGATGAATGTGCTGTGGTACTGCCCCACGAGCTGCTTGAGGTCAAATTGTATAATGACAAGGCACAATCCTATCTTGAGTTTCTGGTTCCACTGGGAACGAAAGGTTCATTTGAAAGATCAAACTTTAAGATACAGGAGCCTTTTCTTCTGGTGCAGCAAGCCCCCTCATCAAGTCCTGGACTCCTCCCTATTCTTTTTGAGCAACGCAAGACTTCTGGGGGCACCTGGCCAGAAAGGTTCCTCATTTTTGTCAGGGGTGTGCAAGGTGTGAGAATGTTCCTCCGTTCTGTGTATCAGTACATGTGCACTGTACAGTCTGGCCCTTAATTGGAATCATGCAAGAATGCTGAAAAGCAGAATTTGGTCCTAGCTTTGTCATGGGAAGCAGGTATAGGAGGCAAAGTTCTGGGTCTTAGTGCTCCACTGTACCTCTCTTCCTTTTCCTGTTCTAATCATTCCTGAAGGTTCCTACAGCAGGGTTTTGCCACTTGCTGACTCATGACTCTTCCCCACAAGTGGATCTGTTAACTTAAAAGTGAAAAGGCTTCCAGCTTGTCAGGCCTATTAAAGTACTATTGACTTTGTGAAAGAGCCATTAACTGGGCAATGAAGCTATTTGCCAGGCATGTATCAACCCTGAATTTATGGACAAAAACAGTTGTGTATCATTATGTTTATAGAGCCTTAGTTTAAAATTTGCTTCAAATATGTCATTAGTTTGAGGCTGGAGCTCATGAAAGGGAGATACTGTTGGGCAAGAACTTTGTGGTGGGAGTAGGCACCGTGTGGCTGGAGCACCAGTGCAGGGTCCATTCCGGGGGGAAATGCTGAGCTGCAAGCCTCACAGACCACATGCAAGGTGTACTACAGGTCCTCTGACCACAGTTTGAGAACTAGGGGGCTAGAGAGACCATTGGTCTGATCCAGTATGGCTATTCTGATGTTAGAGCCCCCTGCTGTAACCCACTAGACCCTACTTCCCTTCCAGAGCTGAGATAGAGCCCTGGAGTCCTCACAGTCTGCATGTCTCTCTACAAAGTTATTAACAAAGTAAGACTATACTGTGATGCCCCCCCAATGCTTTATGAAAATTGGCTTATGAATATAAATATGCCTAACTTGGAGATGCTTTAGACAAAATACCTCCTAAAACCACTCAATTTTAATGTTATAATTTGATGGCTCTGTATATTCTGTTTTTGTGCATGTATCATTCTTCTATGTGAAATTAGAAATATAAAATATAAGCCTGTTTATTGTTTTAAAAGTGCTAATGACAGCCATTGCTCCTGCCCCAGGCCTAATGACGGGGTTGTAACTTAATGACTTGCAAACAGCCCTGTTTGCCCTGTAAGTCTAGAAGGTGGCTGGTGCCCAAAGGATATGGGACCATACAACCTGGTACTGAAAGCCATTTTGATCCAGTGTCTTTCCATGCAATGGTGGTGGGGGGCAGAGAGGGTTATAGAACAAAGATTTCCTGCCTGTTGAAAAAGTCCATTTAAGCAATGGGAAGCTACCAGTTCTTTGTCTTCGGTCTGCTTTGGAATTTGCCTGACATGCCTTAAGAAGAAACAAAGTGCTATGAAAGATTATTGACCCATATCAGAAAAAAAGAACAACTCTGGTTTGATGATTTTACTTGCTATGAAAACAGCAATTTATGGTAAGAATCTATATGTAGTAAGTCTCATAGGGAAGTTAGAACTAGCTATGTGTTTTCTTTTCATTTTGTTAACTTACTTTGATCTGTCTGTTTTCACCTATATCCACTTAAATTCTACTGTTTATGCTTGATAAAATATCTTTTGTTTATGATCAAGCCAAGTGTAAACAAATATTACCTGGGAGGGCACCACTGTGCATAACTCCTCTTCCTTGATAAAGGGAAGTTACCTGATTAACTCTCTCTGTGCAAAACTTATCAACAGAAAGACAGAGATGGAACTACCTAGAGTTTTGATCCCTTTGCGTGGTTGGTTTCCTGGGTGCTATGCCCTAGAACTCACCCCATTCCCCCAAGCTGAAGTAAATCAGTGTCTGTATTGCTCTGCTAGGGGGGTAGTAACCCCAACTCTGTGCCTTGTTTGAGGGAAATCAGAGGCTCTGGCCCAGCAGGTAGGGTGGTAGGAAGCCCCACAGTGGGTGTCAGTGGCCTGGTAAGGAAACATGGAACATTCTCAAGTGGTCTTCTGTGACAGCACTCTGTCACATATATATATTAAAAATCTAAGGCTATCCAGTATCTCATAAGTGACTTGCCACAATATGTCAGAACATATTAGAGCTGAGTGGATCTACTATTTCTTTAATTTTCTTTTCTTTTTTTAAATAGGAATTAGATACAATGCTCCTGTCAGCTAATTGCTAAGTTATCTGTGAAAAAAACTATAGAGTCTTCAAGTGCCCCAAAAGCTCCAGGAAAGAGGTGATGTGTATATAGAGTGTACTGGGTCGGTTATTTACACACACACCCACACACACCAATTTGCTGCTTGGCTCGTATTGAGCAAGCTCACTAATACTGCTGAAGCCACTGTCCTCAGTCTGTTCCTTGTACCCTCACTCTGACCTCCTCATCACAGCATTCATGTGTCTGTCTCCCCAAATCTAAAGTACTGTCCCTAAGCAAGCAACAGCCTTTTAGCACTGTGCATGAGGGAAGTGAGGAAAGCTGCCGCCAGCTGAAGGGGAGTGGGTAGAGATGACCTGCCCTGTGCTATTTCCAGAGCTCATCTCTTTTGTCTCATCCCTCTACTATCCTGTGGCTAGAAGCAGTTGTCCCTTTCTGTTCACACAGCGTAGAAAGGCAGCTAACCCCTCCATGCTGCTGCTGGACACCAACATAACCCAGCCACCTCCTGTTCCCTGGGTACAGCACTGATAGGAAGGGGTTAAGCCCTCAGGATGCCTGGAGCAGCAAGGCCCAGGGAACCTGACTGCAGGGCTATCAGCAGGGAACCCTGGGGGTTGTGAATGGCAGAGAAGGGGGAAAAGGCCCAGCAGAGGTCTATTGTGGGAGTGCTGTTGGTTCCGGCAGAGGCGTGGGTGAGGTACGGGTAGGGGTGTCCGTCCCCCACAAATAGTCTCCAATAGGTTAAAGCCCGTTACCTAACCTGAGCACTCTGCAGCAAGTGCAGACAGGGATTAGTCCTGTTCAGCCTCATGTCAGGAGCCACCAGCGCCAGGCTGCCACCACTTCAGAGGCATGGCCGGGCAAACCCTCCGGCTGTCCAGCTGGGGACGACTCCTTGCGAGGAGTCTCTCGGGCCTCGAAGCTCAGGGCAAGGCCTTTCCGAGGGCTGGGGAGCCCTGTAGCCCTTTGGGATGTGCGGGGCAAGTGTGCCGGCTCTCTGACAGCTTCCCAGCCCGCCTCAGCTCTGTGCCCAACAGGCGGAACCAAAGCGCAGCGACCGCAAGGCGGAACCGGCAGCACAGAGGCCGCTGTGCCCGGGCGAGGACAGGGAAGGTTGCACAAGTTACTCCGCCGTTCTCGCTCCTTCGCCCCTCCCACCTCCGGTTCCTCCCGGGATCCAAGATGGAGTCGCTGAGTAAAGCGGGGCAGGAGATGAGCCTGGCGGTCTTAAAGCGGAACGATCCCTACATCACCAGCATCGCCGACGTGAGCGGCCAGGTCGCGCTGTACAGCTTCAGCCCCCAAGCCAACGAGTGGGTAAGTGGGGAGCAGGCGTCTGCCACAGACCCCCTCCCCCTAGCCGAGGGAGAGACACGAACACCCCCACATGCTCCCCGGGGAGGAGAGTTGGGCACAAGCCCCTCCTCCAGGGGAGTGGTCACCGGCACCCGATCTCCCCATCCCCAGGGCGTAGTTGCAGACACTGACAGCCCCCCCCCGCCCACCGAAACTCCCCCCACAAGTGTGGAGTGGCGCCCCCGAGCCTCACCCCGGGACTGGAGGACACAGGAATGGGGGGGCGTACGTTGAGATTGTGGTGCTGCGCTTTGCCGGGTAGGGGCTGTGACTTTGAGAAGTTTGAGATCGTTCCACTTTCCCTGCCTCAAGCAGCTCCGACTGTTCTTAGGCTTAGACAATTTAAATCAGAGCAGACCCCAGAAAGAGTGATTTGAAATGTCTGATTGGGAAGAATAGTCTTTCCTTGTGACAGTGTTTGAACATATGCCATTGTAATTAAAAATGTCAACCGGGATTCCTGTGTTACCTTAAAAGCTAACAGGTTTGTTTGGACATAATTTTTTGTGGGCAGCCCCCCTTCATCTGTTAGTCTTGAAGGAGCCAAGGGACTCCTCGTTTTTGCACATACAGACTAACACTGCTATTCTTCTGATGCTTTATAATTGAAGCTAGCAAGACTGCTCTAGCTAACTCACTTTATACTCAGTTTTGTTTGCAGATTTTTTTTCTATTTGAGTGTCTGTCTATGCACCTTTCTAGCTGTCACTTTCCACCACCTGGTAGTATTGAGGTTTGCAAAGTATGGGATTTGAAACAAAAAAGCAGTCCAGTAGCACTTTAAAGACTAACAAAATAATTTATTAGGTGTTGAGCTTTCATGGGAGAGACCCACTTCTTCAGATTATAGTATGACCATGATCCCACTTGATCCCATAGTATGGCTATGATCTGAAGAAGTGGGTCTGTCCCATGAGAGCTCATAACATAATAAATTTTGTGTTAGTCTTTAAAGTGCTACTGGACTGCTTTTTTGTTTTGATAGTATATAAACTAGCTTGGCTATCTCTCTGTTACTATGGGATTTGAGAAATGTTGACACTGGCTGTTCTGCTTAAATTAAATATCTGTTTAATTTAAGAATTTTTTGCTTCTACAGTTTTGAAAATAAAGATCATCAATATACATTACTAAAAATAAAAGTTACTTTGAGTACAGTAGAAAGAGGTTTGGGATTATTTAAGACATAAGTACTTCAAGTTACATGCACAGCCTCTGAGATATCATTCCTGCAAAAATTTAAGTACAGTAGACCCCCAGGTTACAGGGAGGTTGCGTTCTTGCGCAACCCCACATGAGTCAAATTTTGCATAACAGTGGAGAGCCAGGTAACTGACCAGCACAGTAGTTTCACAGCTCCTGTCAGGGAAGCAGCCTGACTCTTGACTGCTACCCCTGACAGCAGCTGTGAAACTGCTCCTGTTAGGGCGACAGCCTGACTCTCTCTGTCTCTGACAGGAACAGTTTCCCTGCTCCTGTCAGTGGTGGCAGCTGAGAGTCAGGCTCTGGCTGCCACCTCTACAGAAGCAAGGAAACTGACCAGCACAGCAGCCCAGGTCAGTTTCCCCACTCCTGCAAGTAGGGGAGATGGCACCTGGCTCCTGGCAGCCTGCCAGTCTCAGGAGCCAGGAAACTGAAAAGGGCTGCTGCACTCATCAGTTTCCCATCTCCCATGAGTGGTGGGCAGCCAAGAGCCAGGTGCCAGCTCCCCACCACTCAGTCTCGTTAATCCAAGATTTGCACAACTTGAATGTGCGTATCTCAGGGTTCTACTGTAATGTGAATAGTCCAGTTGAACTTGGAGTTATTTGCAGGAGTTAGGTGTCATTTTGCAGGTGGTAAGCCATAAAGTTTTGGGGTTTTTTTGTTTTTTTTTTCTTTTTAGGTAAGCTGAGTGCACAGCATGAAAGTAAAATAAAATATATAGATAGCTTTGTGCTCAATTTATATCTTTTGTCCAAAAAATCCCATTGTAACTTGTCATTATGAGATACTTCTTTAATTTGCAAAATTTAAAAAATATATGTGTGAATATGATGTTGCAACAGAGAAAATAGTTACATTTGACTTTTCTGGTGAAGCTGGTTAGGAAAAGAAACCAATTAGAAATACAACATTTCTTTAAAAATTGAATAATATTTTTATCAACAAGGTGACAGGTATAATTACATACTTGCCTTCAAGAGTTAACAATTCATTGAAAATATAACAAACTAATTCTGAGGTTTATGGTGTCAAATCTCTGAGGAGGAACTAAAAATTTATCATTTTTGTTAGAGTGCAGACTTCATTGCTATGTAAGCATATCACTGAAATAAATTGCTGTCTCTTGTAGGAGAAGACTGACATAGAAGGTACCTTGTTTGTGTACAAAAGGTAAGTTATACAAAAATGCTTTTGTGTAATATGTAACTATTAAGTTTTGTCACAGTAAGCTTTTGAGCTAATTCTGATATTTGACCAGAAATTACATCCAACTGCCTGTTTTGTTTTAAAAGCACCAATGCATATAATTCTTGAAAAATCACACACACAGCTTTTCTGTAACAATCTTTTAAAAAAAAAAAAAAAGAATAAAATGGAGAGAATCACAGAAATAGGGAAATCGTAATTAAGTTATTGTGTGAAAAATGTTGATAATAAGGGATCGATTTAAATTATCCAATTAATAATGTTTCCTCCACCTTCCAAATTCCAGAAATTATGGATTATATCATTTATATTTTTTTAGTTTCCAGTGAATGGGACTGTCGTTTTTCACTGTTGATACATATGGTGCAAGTTAAAAGCTAGCAGTCTGTATGTGTGCATCTTTGGGATTTTTAATACATTCAACAAGTGACTGTGAGAGATATGTCCCAATGTTCCTGAATATGAGACAGCATATACATATCAACAAAAGGCTTTATCTTAAACTAAAGGGAAATCACTAACTTGACAGTGTAGTACTGCTCCAATAGAGTAATCTTCCATACACATTTCTTACATATATTTATCCTTAGATAGGTGGCCACCCATTTAATATTGCTGTTGTTTTTTTTTTGACCCTGGCATTGTAAGACCCTGAATGTCCATTGGGCCCCATTCCTGTAAACCCCTAAGTGCTCAGTTTCACTACTTGAGTAGCACGGTTGATCTCAGTGCAACTTGCTTGCAGTAATAAAATTAAATGTGCCTTTAAATCTTGGAATCAGGTATGTTCAGTATCTCCCAGGAGGCTCTCAACACCCTGTGTTATTGAGCCCTTATGCTCAGTCTACACATACCCCCTTCTTTCGGGAGGCAGTTTAGAAGATGCTAATGAGGCACTAACATGAATATGCAGCACTTCATTAGCATAATGGTGGCCACATGCAATTCGAAAGTGCCGCTTTCAGAATGCATGCCACCTGTATAGATGGGGGGCCTTTCAAAAGGACCCCCTGACTTCAAAGACCTCTTCCCAATTCATTTTGCAAATAAGAGCATTTCAAAGCTGGGGTTTATTTTGAAATGCCCGTGTCTACACAGCCAGTTTGTGTTTTGAAAGCAGCACTTTCAAAGCAAGACTGGCTGTCATTATGCTAATAAGGTGCTGAATATTCATATTGGTGCCTCACTAACCAGTTCCAATCCATGTCATTTAAATACTCCTTCCAAGGGGGTAGTGTAGACAGGCTCATTGTGTAGTGAGTTTTACCTATTTCAAAATAAGCCAAACACTATTTTGAAATTATTTCAAAATAGCGGTTGCATTGTATATAACTTTGCTGTGTAGACATAAGCCTTAGTGACTGTCCTGTGCCATGCAACATAAGGATCTAAACTCACAAGGCCCTGATTTTGCTCACTGCTCATGCTTACCTTTATGCATTCTGAGTAGTCACATTGAATTCAAAGATACCTTTTTCAGTGTATAGGATTCAATATGTGCATAAGTCTCTTCAGGATTATAATTTTTAATTATGGATGTCATCTGTAGTTTAAATCCTTTTCTGAATCCTTATAAAAACTTTTGTCCTCAGTAGTATCTTCTACAAGTTAATTGTAAGTTTGCATATGCAAAACAATAACATTTAAAAAAAATTTAATCTGAATATTTCCTTCAACCAGTTTTAATTTTGTTGCTTTTTAATTTCGTTGAGTCCTCAAATAATATGAGGAATATTTTAAATTGGTCACTGCTTCGATTTTTACAGTTTTGCTCTCCTGAAGTGTCAGTTTTATCTATTCTTGGCATTACTTAAGAAAACTAGAAGCAAAGCTGATTTTTTTTTTCGCGTCACTTGAGATAGATTATGTGAAGTATCATAACTATTAAAATATTTTTATATTTGTGTTTTACTTACATTTAACTATTTGTTATGCTATAGAAATTCATTTTAACCTACAAAATATTTTCTTGTGTGATAGGCTTGGTTTTGTATTGCATAATATATTTACCTTGTGGTATTTTCACGTATATGTGATTGATTGTATAACTAATCACTTTGTAAAACTATGTGTGCTTATAAATGCAGAAATCGTAAATATCTACCTACCTCTTGGTAAAGTTTCATGTGAAGAGAAGTAACAGAGTATTAGTAATATTTGGTTGAACTGCTTAACGGTTTGTCATAAAAATATATTCTGAAGGTGGCTGTTTTAACTAAGCACATATGGCATTACAAATTATACTCCTAATCCATGTTTTGTTTTGGCATTTGAAAGCATAGATGTGATAATATTTTTGCTTAGGTAAAAACTTGATATACCTGTAACAAATTACCCTATTCTCAATGGAACAGGTCAGCTTCTCCATACTATGGTTTTACGATTGTGAATCGACTTAATATGCACAACTTAGTTGAGCCAGTAAATAAAGACTTGGAATTTCAGCTGCATGAACCTTTTCTTCTTTACAGAAATGCTAGCTGTAAGTATGAACTTTTTAAATACAGAAGTTAGAACTTGTCTTCTCATGCAAGCCACTTTCAGATTCTGAGATTTAATAGTCTTTCAAGAATAATTTAATATGGTAGATTCTAATGAAATGTCTTCAGTTATTCTTTGTGCTATTTGATTATAATACAGTTATGTGCAGCTGCATGTTACCTTGAAGCTGCTATTCATTTTAACAGTTTTTACCAATGTGGGGCACTATACATAGTTTGATACTCATCCTGTTAGGCCATAAATCAACCTTTCTTTTACAAAACAGATCACATCTACAGGATGATATGTGCAAATTGGAATTAAATTTTTTGTCCAGCTTGTGGTTTGTTTAAAAAAAATTGAATGCATCAATCCCTGTTAGATCTTAATATTTACTTTCTAGGAAAACTTTGTACAACAGTGCTGCTGGATCCTGTAATGTCTGAAGTGTAACTTTAAACTTAAAAATAAGTCACAGTTTCAAAAAAAAAGTATGATTTTTATATAGTTTTAGCCTTTCAGTGTCTGGTTTTACACATGGTCGGTGAGAGCACAGTCAGCTAGTTCATGATAATGAGGCTACTTTAGGCAAAGAACTGCTCAACTTGGGGGAAAAATGACTCTTCTTTTTACATTAGGATAGAGTAGAGTCACGTTTGTACATTCCTTCTCCAGAAACACTACAATGATTTATTTTACCCTTTAACCATGCAAGGAAAACATAGACTTAAGTTCAGTGTAACAATATGCAAAATTATTAGGTGAAGTTTTTATATTTCTGTATTCAGTCATTTTCCTTTAACCACAGAGAGCTGACCCCTTTAACTGTCACTCTGGCTGCTTCTACACATGCCACCTCCCGGCAGAGGTGACATGGTAATGAGGCAATTCAAAGCAGGCAAATAAGGCACTAATGGGCATACTCAGTGCCTCATTAGCACAATGGTGGCAGTGTGAATTTTAATGTGCAGACTTCGAATTGCAGATTGACAATGTAGATGGGGGCAGCTTCGAAATAAGCGCCCCACTTTGACATTCCCTTACTCTGCTCTAGTTTTATGGGAGTAAGGGAATGTTGAAGTGGGGTGCTTATTTCGAAGTTGCCCCCATCTACACTGTCATTCTGCTCTTCAAAATTAGCGCAGCTGCCATTATGCTAATGAGGCACTGAATACATGCATTAGCACCTCATTAGACTGCTTTGAATTGCCTCATTAACATACGACCTCCCATGGGAGGTGGCATTTGTGGAAGCAGCCTCTGTGGCTACGTCTGCACCACAGAAATCTGTTTACAGGAGTTACTGTTGGAAGATATCTTCCGACAAAACTTCTGTCAACAGATTGTGGCCACACAAAATGCAGATTGCTCTGTTGAGCCACTGTGTTGACAGACAGCTGCCAGACTGCCTGGCTGCTCTCTCAGCAGAACGGCCAACCGGAAGCACAGCAGACAGTGCTGCTCAGTGACCCAGAAGCCTGGTCTGTCAACAGAGGGCCCCCTGGAGCGTCCACATGGCTTTTTTGTCAACAGATTCTGTCAAGCAAGGTGTTCTGCCTCGTGGGGGAGAGGCAGAAGGCTGTTAACAAAAGTGCCAAGTTCTGTCAACAGTACATCAATTTTTTTTTTTTTTTTTAGTGTGGGCTCTCCGAGTTCTGTCGACAAAACCCTCTACTGTAGACGTAGCTTGTGAGTCTAGCAATGTTTGCTTCGCTCCAGCCAAATCAGTTTCTGACTCTAAATTCTGGAGTGTCAAGACCTACATTTTTGGTTTTGTATTATATTTGTTTCTTTTCCTCTGCCTTCCCATTTGAATGCTTTGGACTTGCTTCCTCACTTTCTCCTGAGATGTGAATATCTTAAATGTTCAGCTTCTCCCCTCCTATAAGAGAGGCAAATGTAACTGACACAATCTTGAATATCAAGTTTGAATTCCAGCATTGTGTTCTTCAAATTAAAATGTCAGTGGCTGTACTTTCTGGAGCACAGTCTTTTTCAATTTGGATAAATTCACTGCCAGGGTAGGTAAGCAGTGACTTTTGGTTCGCGGGCTGGGACACAAAAGAAGGTGTATTTCTCCTCTCTTTCTCAGCATTAGTATATTTCAGTCTCAAGTATTCTACCCATAGTGCACTCGATTAACAACAGAGTTTAAAAATTATTCTTAATGTCTGTTTTGTAAAGGTTTCAACAGAAATGCTGCCAAGAAAACTTTTGCACCGGTTAACTATATTATAGTCCTATTCCGAGGAAGGACTGCTAGTTTGGGAGAGAGAAATGACCTATTATACAGTGTAAACATTGCATTGTTAGCAGCTTACTGTACATAGGTAGTACAGTATCTTTAAATTTTGCACAAAGAATCCACTATGTTGGTTATGAGGTAAATTGTCCCACTGAGTTTGCTGAACTTCCAGAATTTCCCTGACATGCAACTTCAAAGAAAACAATTTATATCAGATTTTAAAGGAATATTAGAGCTTCACAGAAAGAGTAAACCAAAATACTTTTCTAAGCCAAATAGAATAACTGGGCTATAACTGAAGAAAACTTGCTGTCAGGGAAGTAAGTTGTATTTTAAGAGATTATACTTCGTCCTTTCAAGGTGCCCCTAAGCAATAGCCCATTATGTTAACTTTGTGATAAACTTTTTCTTCTTACTGCAGGCCAAACAAATTCTGGCACCAGTACTGCTCTGAAGGGAGAGACTGCTCTTTTTCTTTGCTTTGCTACTCCTGTGAAATTTCTAAGTCCTTTGGCAAAGAGTATTATTGCCTATAAATTTAAAACTATAGTTTTGTTAGCCCCTAACTACAAGTTGTGGGGCTACAGAAGAGTACAGAATTTGTAAAGATATGTTTTCTTCACTTAGAAGTTTGAGGATTACAGTGCTTAGGGGAGTGTGTAGGTATATGAAAATTCTCTCTGTTTGAGTAAACTTCTCACCACCATTCTCGCCCTCATGGATTGCTTTATGGAAAACCAGACTTTTGCTCTTCCATTCATATTGGTAACATTAATAGTTCCAGAGAGGGGATATTTAAATATTTGTGCATTTTTTTACCAAGTCAATCAAGGATGGACACTAGAAATAGAAATGCTGCTTTTTCAGGGACTCATTTTTAAAAACATGGACTGGCCTAGTTACTCCCTTTTGTTTTGTTTTAGTTCTCTTGTCATTGAATTTCAGAAGTTCCTTGCAATGAGGACATGTAACTGAAACAAAGGTATATTTAAAAATAGACTGCAATTGCATATTTCATAAATGAGCCTGCTTCCTTGCCTAAGTTAATGGTAACTTTGTGTTCAGTATAATAAAAGAAATCATATACTGATTATTTTGCTTCCTTAGCTGATGGGCTGGGAATACCTCACATTTCTCAAGAACTCCTAAAACCTGAGCCCACAATATGGGCACCAAAGCTGCTTCAGATTTCTGATCCTGAGAGTTCATCTGTTTCATTATTGTAAAAATTGTGGCACGGCTGAGAGTTAAGATTTGCACTTCCCAAGCACCACCACAGAACAAATAACAGCTGGTGAAAGGAAATTATTTTGCAAAGTTAAATGTTGATTCTAAAAGTGCCATATCAATAACACTTTCACAACAAAGCAGAAATTGTGAAGCCAGTAGCATTGCAAACTTCTTCACTGTGCCCTGCCATTATGCCTTGACCTGAAAGGACTGTTGTGGGGAAAAGATTAGTCTGAGGCATTGTACATACCAGTTCAATCCATGGGATTTCTGCTGAGACTGCGAGCATGGGAACTGCTTCAGTGATAAAAATATCTATTGCCTATGAACTGGATTGGTCTCAAGTTAGCCACAAAGTAGATCTCAGATGATTATTTTTGTGCTGGCTGCTTTTGACACACAATTTGTCCGGCTAGAATGGCTAGTAGGGATGATTTGCTGATTAGACTTTTTTGAGGTCCACACCTTTTATGAAGCCCCTTTGAGTTATGATTTTTATGCATATTTTTCCAATGGAAGAATTTCTATGACCCAGTTTTATTGTGGATTAGAGCTGATTTGTAGCTATTGCATAACAAATATGTCAGATATATTGTGGTATTTATCAGATGATACAAATGTCCTTTCTTTTTAGTAGGGACTAATAAAAATGTTTCCTATTAGGTCTTTTAGTTTTATAATTAGAATTGAATACTTATCTGCTAGAGAGGTCTGTTTCCTCAAGAATATTTTTGAGTACTTGGCATGTGTCTGACAAACATTTTTATTTGGTGCACTCAAATATATTAATTTAAGAGTCATATTCTCTTTCATTGTTTGCACTGTCATGAGACTGGACTGAGTGGCCTAATACATGGGGTTTTTTTCTTATAACTACATCTATTATATTTTTTTCATTTCATTTTTCCTTTCAATGAATATGTTGTAGTTTTTAATGAGATCATTTATTGGTCATATTTATCCATTGTATTTGTCTGTGTGGTGTATTACATGTAAATTTTATTCTTGTAAAGTTATTTGAGTAGGCTCTATTATTTCTCTTTGTGTCTTCCTAACTCAAGAATATAAACAGAAATGTATTTGAAAAATTTCTGTTTTTCTCAAAACATCACTAGGATTATGACAGATTTGCATCCTAGTGCAGTACCAAAAGCTCTTTAATCATTGGTGAGGTTAGTCACTGTCAACTTTAAAAAATGTTATCTAATACAGCTTTCAAATCTCACTCTTTATCCATAATGCATCAGATCTGTCTCCTGGAAAAAAAATGACTTAAGATCTTATTTGACATTATACCAATTAAGGTGATATCCTTGTAGAGTTGGAGCTATTACTAGAGTACATAACAAGAAGAAACATTCCATGTCTCTGTTAGGTAGTAGTGAATTCAGTGGAGAAATCATGAAAATGATCCCCCATATGAGAAGTGACTTTATCTCATTTCTTTTAGACTCTGAATGAATTCAAGTGTGTATCTAAGACTGTGCTGTGAAACAGTTTGTTCATGTTTGGAACTGTGTTGCAAACTGTTTATATTTCCCCACTGGTGATACTATTTAATACAGACTTGCTGTTTGCTTTGTGGTCACTTGTCAGTTTCCCTTAATCAATATAGGTATAGATAGAAATATTTTTTCACGGTTGTCCCAGAACCTTGTAGTACAATGAGCTTTTCACAGAATTCCACACCACGTTATTTCTCATCCCTTCATTTATACTAGCTGAAGTACATACAGTAACAATATTACACATTTCTAATTTGACCTGTTCATTGTGTGGTTGAAATCAAATCTGCAATTTTATTTAACATATCTGCCAAATTACTATTGCTCTGCAGTAGTATCCTCAGTAAGATTAGTCTGCTTTAAAGTAAAAGAAACTTTTAAACTAATAAACTTACCTCTAATAGTCTGCGAGAAGTATGCTTCTAAATCTGTTTCATTTATAATTTTCCCTTTGTATCTGAGGTCTCTTTCTTGATGTGGTGGTTTTTTAATCAAAGCTAGTTCATTAGATAAGTCAGGTGAATTAATTTCCATAGTGCTGAAAAGATAGATGCTAAATATAAACTTCTAATATTAAGAAGAGAAGAAATCTGGTACTGTGGTGTTTTCCTTGCTTTATTTCTCTGCTTGTCCTTTCCCAGTTCAAGGGCAGGAGAGCTAATACAACATAGAAGGTAGATCCTTGAGGGGGTTTACACTGATATTCAAAACAAAATCTGAACTACAAGCTGCTGTCTTCTTTGTGTGTCATTTAACAGCTTTTGAAGCTAAGAAGTTCATTCTGTATCCAGACCACTGGAAACCTAATTAGTTGTTGCATTTCAAAAGCTTTACAAACAGAACGTACAAAAATAAATTGTGTAACTGCTTTCAGTGCTGTGCGTCTTAGCCTTAGGACACTGTCCCATTATCATTGATATCAGCAGTGTTGCCAGTGTGACACATCCCTGTGATTGCTGAAGGAGAATGGATATATAGCAACTGCATTAGCTCAACCTTCTGGTCCAAGATAAGGACAGTTGTTGCTTTTTTATAGAGAGAAGAGGATTTTTTTTGTTTGGTTTGGTTTTGATTGATTTTTGAGAAGGGAGAGAGCATTTGATAGCATTGAGTTGACAGTAGTAAGAATAGTAAGGTCCTGGAGATGGAAATTTGCAGTGACTTTACTGTTCTGGATCACTTTTGCAAAGTAGTAATCCATTTTGTGGGTGATTGAGGCACCTTAATTTGTCTCAGAGCAAATAAGCACTTGGCTTTTACATGGATGTTGTGTAAAAGATTTAGTACACCCTACTAGCAAATCTGGAATACTATTTAAAGTAAAGAATGTATTTTCCGATCGTTAATTCATTTAATTTTTCTCTGAGACAACAGATTAATTTTATCATGTCTTAGTTTTAATTGCTAGGAGCTGTTTGTTCCCTTGATTGTCCCCAGTTCTCACCAGCTGCCAAGAAGAAGGGTGGATGTTTCCTTTACTGTCCTTCTGTATAATGTTCTAAGGTTCCACACTTGACTGAGAGGGTATCTCTTTCTTTGGCTTCATATGGGATATAGAATGTTTTCCAGCACCTGTTGCTAGACCTTTTTTCATGTGACAATGTTGGTCTGCAGCTTTTCCTTTTTAAAACCGAAGGAATATGATGTATTTCTCAAAGCCTTCATCCTGGAACTATTGTAATTAGTACTGTGTTCCTTTGGAAGGATAAACACTTGTCACTTTCCATAGCAATTTTTAATATTTTTTTTCTTTTTAAAAAAATATTTAGCTAAATAATAATGGTTGAGAAAAAATGCAACAAAATAGCCCTAGGAACAAAAAATACTGCACAGTAATTTTAGTCAGGCATTTCATCTCACAGCAGAATTACATTAAAGATAACCAGATCTGAGTTGACAAACCAGGAATAAGTTATGATGAGGTCCAGGAATGACATCGATGAAGTTTAAAGACAGAGTGAATATGCAACATACAAAGCTAACTGGAAGAACTGACTGACTGGTCCTAAACCCTAGTGATTTCTCTGTCACTAAAGATGTTGCTCAACATTTGTAAATTTAAAAAAAAAAGGTGGAAGAAAAGCATTCAGTAGAGTGACATCAGTAGAAAAAGTGGAGCAACACAATAGTGAATTAGGCCATAATTTACTACTTTATGTTTGCAAGTATCAGAGGGGTAGCCGTGTTAGTCTGGATCTGTAGAGCAACGAAGGGTCCTGTGGCACCTTATAGACTAACAGAAAAGTTTAGAGCACGAGCTTTCGTGAGTTAACTCACTTCTTCAGATGCTGGCATCTGAAGAAGTGAGTTAACTCACGAAAGCTCGTGCTCTAAACTTTTCTGTTAGTCTATAAGGTGCCACAGGACCCTTCGTTGCTCTACTCTGTTTGGTGCCATTCACATTAATTCTGCAATTGTGTCTGTTCTGGGTGAAAATGAAATAGAGTATTTTCTTGTTAGTGCATCAACAGATCATACTGATCTCTTTGAATGGTGAAACAAAGTTATCTCCTCAGAGTTTTTATGCATTGAAATATTCTGACTTTGTTGAGCTCTTAAAAAGATGGGAGGGAATATCAATACCATAATTTTGTTAGTTTCTAAAATTTACAGAGGACAAGTATCTTCTTAGTAAACCTAGCAAATAGTTTGGTATTCTGTTTTGTATCATAAATGACACTGACAGGCTTTCATGGTAACTCCCTGTGACTTCTTGCCAGCAGCACAGAATGAAACGTTATGATATGTTGGTAGACAATGCAGATTTTGGGATGCATTTCTGGTCTTCTGCTAGTCTGTTTCTGGCAGAATTGAGTGTGACTGTTATCATTTCTCCCATTAAGCTGTCATTATAGGTTCCTTATCTTTATTTCTTCAGCAAATATGCTTTTGAAGATTTTTTTTTCCTGTTGGCAGTTGTTCTGATAATGGAGTGGGGAAGGAGAAGATGCTTTTTTTTATAATGCTAAATTATGCTACAGAATGTGTTCCTGCTAAGAGAGTGATGGTTTATAATGAAACCAAGCTTTCATAATGTTAACCTGGCAATTCAGGTGGTGGTTTTGTGTTTATTTGTTTCTCAATTGTAAGGTTTTTTTCATAATATTTCTGTAAAAAACATATTTTCATATATAACGTACAAAGACACTGGAGGCTAAGTTTCTGGCAGTGGTGTATTTCTTTAATTCAATCTACTTGATTTTATGATTGAAAAATGTTGCTGCCTGTTATTCATGCTATAGATTCTAAACGTTTGGGCTTCTTGCATGCTTTTTCATTAATTCCAAAGATTAAACCTAAAAATCAGTTGCCTTAAACTGCATGTGTAGTGTAAACAAAATATGAGAAACCATTGAGCTAAATCACTCAGATTCTGTCTACCTTGGTTATTTGACACAAACCAGGAACCTTTTAGTTTGTGCCAGCAACATTCACACTGGATTTGTCTACATTACCACCTTCTGATGGTAATTAGGGTGTTGGGAGTTTACTAATGAAGTGCTGCTGTGCATAGGCAGCACTTCAATAAGCAAATTCACCCCCGCAGCAACTTCGAAGTTTTAAACTTTGAAGTACCAGCATGCATCTAGCCACGGCTCACCTGCCAGTACTTCGAAGCGCTGGGGCAACTTGAGGAGGCTGTTTAGGGATTGGGGCAAATAGATGTCAGGGATGGTGCTTGGTCCTGCCAAGAGGTCAGGGGACTGGACTAGATGACCTCCTGAGATTCCTTCCAGTTCTAGGAGATGTGTATCACCATCCTTCCTTCGAAGGAAGGTGGTAGTATAGACAAGCCCACTGGGAAGCTGGAGCTCAGAATGTTAGCAAACTACAGGGCAGTGTAGACAAGTCTTTATAAAGGCTCTGTGTTATGGCTGGTAAATGCAACTTACATGCATGGATGAAAACATGGATCCCCAGTGGGCCATGCTAGGAAATGATTTTGGCCTATCTTAATATAAATTTCAGTTTAATATTTATTTTCCTTTTGAATTTGAAGGATAGTTTAACCAAATAGTGGCTCAGATGTCAAAAACTGAATGAGACAAACTAGCTGATTTTTTTTTTTTAAATGTTTTTATTTTTGTGAAGTGACTTTTTGGACGTTTGTAGCATGTATAGCAATAGGATTTAATAGAACTGGGCATGTGAACAGTGTGCTTTGATGAGTGGAAATCTTTGCATTACTAGCTTTGGCAGATAGGATCTTTTACTCATAAAGTGAGGTCAGGGGCCCCTTTATGAGGTGGAAATGTTAGAAGATTGAACTGAGGAGAGACTATCAGAGTGGTCCCCTTGAGACTGACACCTGGTGTGCTGATACCCTCCCTGCTGTCTGGGAGCCTCACTACCCTGTCCTGCTTAGCCAAAGCTCTGGTTTCCCCCAGCCAAGGAACAGATTTGTGGAAACAGTCAAGTAACACACACACCGAACCAGCTCAGCTCTGGGAGGGCTCAGCTATAAGGCTGTTGACAGCACCAAGGAACACAGTCCCCAGAGAGGACCAAAACCCCAAATAAATCCAACTTACTCTTTATAAAAGTTCTACACTTTCTCTGTGTATAAGTTTGCCCTCTTTATCAATGAGACACATGCACAATGATTGTTCCTCCCCAGGTAACAGTTATTTACATTGGGGCTGGTAATAAACAAAGGTGTTTTTATTAAGTATAAAAGGTAGGATTTAAGTGACTGCAAGTGAAAACAAACAGAGTAAAGTAAATTACCAACCAAAATAAACAAAACACACCAACTAATCCTAATAACAAAGAAAATTATATTACATTAAAATTCTTATTGTAACAGTTGTACTAATCATATCTTTTACTCGCTAGGTAGCCTCCTACATTTGAGCCCAGTCCTTCCCCCTATTTAGTCTTCGATGTTTCCAGCAGACATTTTGGGTGACAAGTGGTGGTCTCTTAGTGTCTGGCCACTACTACCATTGTTTGGTTTCCCTCCTTTATATAGTTTTGCCCAAATTGCAAACACTTAGTGCTCAGTTCATATTTTTCTCACCTTGATTGGAAAAGTCGACATCCAAAATGGGTTCCAGCATCAGGTGTCCTGGCCACATGTCCTGGCATGACCAGCCACATGTGCTGGCAAACGGGAAAACCGAAACCTCCTTTGCACAGTTAGATTTCCAGTGGAAAGAAAGTCCTAGGTGAATGAAAGTGCCAATATTTGTGAAATAATTTGCTGAATTATTATTCTGGAGTTGAAGTCTCTTTAACCCAGTTTTATGTGTGGGTTGAACAATTACTGAAGTCTAAGCAACAAACTGAAATAGCTCATGATTCATCTACAAATATAAATTGACGATTAACAGAAGTACTAGAAAGCTTTCATGATCATTTGAAAAGATATGTTGTACTTCCAAAACTAAAGTAATTTTATAAATGAAATTTTTTTTGTACATTTTATGGTGCACCATGAAACTTACTTTTCTAACCTAATTGATCTTGTGTTTCATCCTTCTTCTGTATACACTAGCATTCCTTATTACCTGCTAAATGGTAGTCATTCATGCATAGGGTGCATCAGTGGTGATTGGTTGTAATTCATGTATTTTAGTGCTAGTGGGCTGTCAGCTGTTTAATCACCAAATGATTTTGACAGTTTTATTTTCTTTTTATGTTTTCAAGTGTCTATTTACAGTATCTGGTTTTATGACAAGAATGACTGTCATCGAATAGCAAAACTCATGGCTAAGTAAGTACCTCATTTTTTTTCCCCAAAAAATTCTGCTTTCGGTGTCACTAATGTAACATCTCAATTTGTACTGTGAAACATGATTTTTTTATGTTAACTTTTAAAAACCAAACTTTGATATAATCATCATTCCACTTCAAATTTTTGCAATAGCTGAATCTTGAATTTATATTTGAACTTAGAGCATGAACTGGCTTTCACAAATGTTAAATTCTTGTAAATAGTCAAGCTAAAAAAATACAAAATCAATAACTTGCCTCCCTTCCCCATATCCATCCTCTCCAAAACCATGTGTACATGCATTCTTGTTTTTTTTGTTTTTACATATCACTGATTTATCCCTGGTGAGGAGAAAATAATTCAGGTATTCTAGATGGCAACATATCCACACAGATGAAAAAAAGTCCAATGAATAAGCTAATGATTAGCAACATGAATGATGAATGCATTTAATTACCAAACCAAAAACTGAGGATTCATGTGTTAGTATTGTAGTTTCTGAGGTTGGGTTTTGTTTTGGGATTTTTTTTTTTAATTTGCTATCTGGAAGCCAAGGGATCGGGGAAATGAATGTGTAATCACTGGTTATTAGAGAAAGGTGGCTTTCATGTGAGAGTGAGTGGAATTATGAATCGTTAAGAGAGCTTTAAGAGTATAGAAATTTCCTGAAAGATGGGCAAGACGGCCCATATAAAGTTGGTTATCTCAGCTCGTTCTATGGTTTTTAACCTTCATTGTTTAATTCACCAAATTATTTTTGCTTTCTAACTAGAGTAAATCTGAAAACTGCTGAACAATATTGGAAACAGGTGACTAATGTTAAATGAATATCCTGAAGTTGGTGATTACTAATTTGTTGAAAGTTTACGTAAGTGGTGATAAGCAATTACTGTAGAATGGCACAAAGTAACAAAAACAGTTCCTCTAATTAAAGCTAAATGTAAACATTGTACATAGTGAAAGAACAAAACAGAATTTTCAAACAATTTTTTTTAATCTCTTGTCCATACAGTTTAGCCTCACCAGAAGTGTTTTTATCATATTTGTACTGGTTTGGTCAAAAATTCATAATCAGTTGTTGGAAAAGCAAGTAAGTTCGTAAAACAATATAGATATGAATTTTTATTAATTCATGGACAGAGTCAGGAGACTGTTAGCTCTAATAATTAGTTGATTGGAGGTGGCTCTCAATAGCTGTGAATTAAGAATTACAAGCTTTTTATTTTGGGCAATATATGTGCCTTTTTATGTATGAAGAATAAATATGCTTGTGCAGTGACCCACATAATATAAATTTTGCTTTTTCATTTACTAGAACCTCCAATGAGAACTTTTTTTTTTTTTACTGTGGAAAATTAAAATCATTATTTCAGTTAGAGTAAAACTAAAGATCTGATTGAAAGCCTTTTGAAGGCAGCAGAAATGGAAAATATTATTGGTGAGATTTTTGGATAGTTGTCCAATATTTTATTAAAACTTCTATTTTCATTTGTTAAAGACACAAAAGAGAGGAGAACTTACTGCACTTCACCCTTCCATTTTCAAATGTAGGATGAGAGGCAGTGAGTTTTCATAACACATGCTTCAGCTAACATCACAGGTAATGCCTTTCTCAAAAGGGAGGGGAGCACTTTCAACATCACACAACACTAGAACGGGTTGGGTCCTGCTCTCCTGCCTTCCCCCTCTGTAAGGTGCTTTCAGTGTCTTTCTGCTGGCTCTCTTTGAGCTTCAGCCATCCCTGTGCTGCATGAATGATTTAGGTGATAAACTTATTGTACAGTGATCCTACTTCTGCATTAATAGAGTTGTCAGATGCCAGCTTTTAAGATCAAGTCATAGAGGTTTGGAAAGCTTCAGTAATGCAGCTAATTTCTTTAAAAAATAGAAGAGTGGAATTTATTTAATTCAAAAATATTCTGTCCACTCAATTTTTTTTTCTAGAGCATCTCTTCTGATTGGCTGAACTGTTTAAGAACAACTACTAAATAAAGCCTCTAGCTCTGGATGGCCTTCCAAATGAATCTTTGTACAGCAGTTTTCATCAGTCGTTTTTGTTTTAGTGTATAATGTGAGATGTTGAAAATACATTTTGATAATTGACATGCATAAAATATCCATTTCCTTTGGTATGCATGTCTGAAAAATTTATTCAAAAACCTGAAACATTAAAGAAAACTAAGGAATTGTAATTGTGTTGGTATGAATGTGGGAAACATCCATTTTGTGGGTGAATATGGTAGTGTTTGTTCTTTCTCAAGAATGGATAGAACTAGTGTATTTGCTCCTCTAGTGACATTGGCTATGTCTACACTAGAAGCATCTGTGGACAGAAGTTACTGTCAACAGAACCTCTCCCTACAGATAGAACAATTTTTGTGTAGCAGCTGTTGGCAGAGAATTATCAGACTGCACTGCCCTCTGGTGACAGAAGGCGGAATGGCAGCTCTGCAAACGGCTGCCCAGCAACCGGAAGCCCTGTCTGTTGACAGACGCGTCTACACTATATGTCTGTCAGCAGTACTATCCAGTGTAGACACAGCCATTGTGAATTTCTGCAGACTGTAAGTTATTTTTCTGCTTCCAGCAAGTGACCTGAGTTTTTCTGCACGCAATTAAGTGGTGATGGAGGCAGGTACTTCAAGGTCCCATCCATATAAGGATAAAAGATGCATTTTTAAAATGTGTTGTAGATGACAGTTTACTTTGAGATGAGCCCATAGCCCACTTTAGTTTAAAGCTGTGTTTACACTTGCATTTCTCTTTTGAAAGAGGAATGCAAATGAGGGAAATCAAAAATGCAAATGAGGCACTGATTTATATATCGTGTTCATTTGCATAATTGCTTTTCAGAAGAGATTCTTTCAAAGGGAAAAAACTGTGTAAATGGGGCTCTTTCGAAAATAAATTCCATCTTTGAAAGAAGCCTTCTTCCTATTTTGTTTCAGGAATTTTTCTTTTGTATTTTTCTTTTGAAAGAATCTCCTCCAAAAAGAGATTATGCAAATGAAGCACAAGATATGTAAATCAGAGCCTCATTTGCATTCCTCTTTCGAAAGACAAATGCAAATGTAGACACATCCTAAGTGTATTTCTAATAGACACAGGATGTGCAATATAGGTGCCCTAATGTTGCTACAGGAACTTTCACTTTAGCATTCATGTATTCTTAATTTTAAGTGGTGCAAACTTAATTTGCACCGACACACATTATGTCTTCAATTCTTTTAATTTAATGTTTGTTTTTATACGTATGTATGTATGTATATGTATAGATATAATATAGGGCAAGGAGAAGGCTGGGTTTTAACTGTTTCTTTTGTAGTTCGTTTGTGCTCTTATTCCTGAAGCTCCTTCCTTGTTGAGGTGAACAGTGCCAGAAAGATTTGCCCTTCGAGCATGCCGGGAAATTATTCTTTCTCAGTTTACTTTTTATTTAAAATATTTTCCTGCAACCTAGCAAAGACATTTGTTGATATTTGTGGACTGGCAAAGTGACAAAGCTGTGCCTTTAATTGCCTTGACTTTAAAAAAATATATATATTTACCATTTTGAAAAAATAGCCACCTCTCACAAAATTCAACAGTGACTGACCAAAATCTTCTCAGCACTTTAAGGTAAATTAATTGTTTTGGGCTAAGGCTAAGCATGGGAAATAACTGCCCTAAAAGAAACTTTTGTGCAGAAAGATGTGATTAGAACTGGGAGGGACGCAGATTTCTGTTTAATGGGAAATTTCATCTGTTCCAATGGAAGAAAAGCTTTCCAAGTTTCCTGTCAAATGAAATTCCCATCCCAAAATTGTTTTGAATTATTGATGAAAGTATTATGACTTTAATGGTGTTTATTGTTTATAATTATAAAACAATGTTCCAAACACTTCACAACAGAATGCTTCCATATTACCAAAACATTTTATGTGGTATCAAAACAAAAAAGCAGTTCAATAGCACGTTAAAGACTAACAAAATAATTTATTTTGTTAATTAATTAATTTATAATTCATCACCTGATTATTTTGTTAGTCTTTAATGTGCTACTGAACTGCTTTTTTGTTTTGATAGAATATAGACTAACATGGATATCTCTCTGCCACTATTTTATGTGGGGTTTTTCAAGAAAAAAAATTTAGTTGAAATTGATACGTTTCTGCAAAATGTTTAGCTTTTGACCAATGGGCTTTTTCTGACAGAAAAACATTGTCTGAAAACACTCAACCAGCTCTAGCAGCCAGTATGAAGTCAGAAGATATGAGTCTTCTCTTTGTCCTCAAAACTGTGTATTTGTGCAGTGTTACTGTCCCAGGTTTGCTCAGATTTCTCCTTTTATTAAGCTGTGATGGGGTTCAGGGGTCCCCCTGCACTGCACCCCGTCCGCTGGCAGGAGTGACTCTCACTCACCAGGTACAACAGCAGGTTTATTAGGCAACAGACGCCCAGTTTCTCACAGAAGCAACAGCATAGCAGCCCGAGACAGTCCTTCCAACCTGTCCTGGGGGGAAGACCCCGAGGGGTGCCCCTCTGGGGTGTAGCTTTCCCCCTCCTCGGGCTGGCTGCCTTCCAGCTCTCCCTTCCCCAGCCTCTAACTGCCGCCCCCGATTCAAAACCCAGCTCAGCTCCTCCCTGCTCTTTGTTCAGGCAGAGGTGTTATCTGCCAGTTGTAGCCCCAGGGTCATCCTTAGCCACTGGGAGCTGCTGCTTGCCTCGGACATCCAGCCTGACTCACATATGCACCCCCCCCCCACTCCATCACATCTCTCCCCCCTTCCAGACCGCACTGAGCGGGGTCACTTAGCCAGTGACCTGGGGAAGTTCGGGGCCCTCCCTGCGTGACAGGGCATCGGCTATGGTGTTGTTGTTCCCCTTGACGTGGACCACCTCCATGTCGTAGTCCTGCAGGAGCAGACTCCACCGCAGGAGCTTGGCGTTGGCCCCTTTCATGTGATGCAGCCAGGTCAGGGGTGAGTGATCGGTGTACACGGTGAAACGCCGTCCAAACAGGTACGGCTGCAGCTTCCCCAGCGCCCACACCATGGCCAGACATTCCTTCTCTATGGCCGCGTAGCTCTGCTCCCGGGGCAGCAGCTTCTTACTCAGGTACACGATGGGGTGTTTCTCCCCTTTGTCAGTCACCTGCATTAGCACCGCCCCCAGCCCCACGTCCGAGGCATCGGTGAACACCAGGAAGGGCTTGTTGAAGTCTGGATTTGCCAGCACTGGGGCCTTGACCAGAGCCTCCTTCAGCGCGCAGAGGGCCTCTTGGCACTGCTCGGTCCAGACCACCTTGTCAGGCTTTCCCTTTTTACACAGCTCCGTGAGGGGGGCTGCGATGGAGCTAAAGTGGGGCACAAACCTCCGGTAGTACCCCGCCATCCCAATGAAGGCCTGGACCTGCTTCTTAGTCTGAGGTGTTGGCCAGTCTCTGACAGCCTCCACTTTAGCTGGCTCTGGCTTTAAGCAGCCGCTGCCCACCTTGTGGCCCAGGTAGGTCACCTCAGCCATTCCCACCTTGCACTTCCCTGCCTTGATAGTCAGACCGGCCTTCTGGAGTCGGTCCAGCACCTGCTTGAGTTGGGATACATGGTCCTCCCACGTCTGGCTGAAGATGCAAATGTCGTCCATGTAAGCCAGGGCAAAGCTCTCCATCCCTTTCAGTAGCTGGTCCACCAGATGCTGGAAGGTAGCGGGTGCCCCCTTGAGGCCAAAGGGCAGGACCAAGAACTCGTAGAGCCCCACAGGAGTGATGAAAGCCGACTTCAGCCGGGCATCTTGGTCTAATGGCACTTGCCAGTACCCCTTGGTGAGGTCTATGGTGGTGAGGTAATGGGCTCCCCCCAGCTTGTCTAAAAGGTCATCAGGCCTGGGCATGGGGTAGGCGTCCGAGACAGTGATGGCGTTAAGCTTGCGATAGTCCACACAAAACCGAACAGACCCATCTTTTTTAGGGACTAACACCACTGGAGAGGCCCAGGGGCTGGACGAGGGTTGGATCACCCCCAGAGCCAGCATGTCTTCAACCTCCCGCTCTATGTCCTGAGCCGTCCTCCCTGTGGCTCTGAATGGCACACACTTGATAGGGGCGTGGGTGCCTGTCTCTATTCGGTGGACAGCCAGGTCAGTGCGTCCGGGTCTGTCCGAGAACAGCTGTTGATGCAAATGCAGCACCTCCTTGATCTCCGTCTGCTGGGCAGGGGTCAGCTGGTCTGAGAGGGGAATAGACTCCAGCAAGGAGCCGGCTCCAGTCCTTGTGAGTAAATCCACCAAGGGATCATCCCCCTGCCCCTCCCAGTGTCTGCACACGGCCAGCACCAAGTTCTGCCTGTCCCCGTAAGGTTTCATCATGTTCACATGATAGACCCGGTGGCTGTGGGCCCGGTTCGACAGTTCCACCACATAATTCACGTCATTTAGCTGTTTGACGACCTTGAAGGGCCCATCCCAGGCCGCTTGCAGCTTGTTCCGCCGCACAGGTATAAGGACCATCACTTGATCCCCGGTGGTATAGGCTCGGGCCCTGGCGTTACGGTCATACCAGACCTTTTGCTTCCTTTGGGCCATGGAGAGGTTCTCCCTGGCCAGGCCCATGAGCTCGGTGAGTTTTTCCCGGAAGGTCAGTACATACTGTACCACTGACTCCCCTTCAGGAGAGGCCGTCCCCTCCCACTCTTCTCTGAGCAAGTCCAAGGGTCCCCGTACCCTCCTTCCATACAGCAGCTCAAACGGGGAGAACCCCGTGGATTCCTGGGGCACCTCCCTGTATGCAAACAGCAGGTGGGGTAAGTACTTGTCCCAGTCATGGGGGTATTGATTCATGAAGGTTCTCAGCATCTGCTTCAGAGTCCCATTGAACCTCTCCACCAGCCCATTGGTCTGCGGGTGGTAGGCTGTGGCCCAGGTGTGCTGGACCCCACACTTGTCCCACAAGCTTTGCAGTAGGGCCGACATGAAGTTGGACCCCTGATCTGTGAGGACCTCCTTGGGGAACCCCACTCTGCTGAAAATGGACAGCAGTGCATCTGCCACGGTGTCAGCGTCGATAGAGGTCAAGGCCACTGCTTCTGGGTATCGCGTGGCAAAATCTACCACTACCAAAATATATTTCTTCCCCGAACGCGTTGCCTTGCTGAAGGGGCCCACTATGTCTATAGCCACTTTCTGGAAAGGCTCCTCTATGATGGGCAGTGGCCTCAAGGCAGCTTTCCCCTTGTCCCGGCTCTTCCCCACCCTCTGGCAGGGATCGCAGGACAGGCAATACAGACGGACAGCTGCAAAGATCCCTGGCCAGAAAAAGTTCTGTAACAACCTTCTCCTGGTGCGGTGGATCCCCTGGTGTCCTGCGAGCGGGACATCATGGGCTAGGTACAGCAGCCTGCGCCGGTACTTTTGGGGAACCACCAGTTGCCTCTGGACCTTCCATGGCTCCGCTTTGCGTCTGGGAGCCCATTCCTGGTACAGGAATCCCTTTTCCCACAGGAATCTCTCCCTGCAGCCCTCCCCCAGCTGTGGAGCTGGGCTGAGACTGGCCAGTTCCCTCAGCTTCTGCAAGGAGGGGTCTCTCTGCTGCTCTGCCTGGAATTCTTCCGCTCGGGCAGGAGCGGATGCTACTTCCCCATCCCTGCCTGGCTCCAGCATCCCTGGCCTGTGAGATCTGGTTTTTGGGGGCCCCCTTTCTCTCAGGGTTGGCCCCTGTGGCTTTGGCTGGGCCTGTACCCCTGAATCTGGGGAGCGCACCCCTCGTTTTCTTTGGCTACGGGTCAGGACCAGGGCACGAGGGCGTTCACCTTGCCAGTTCTCCAGGTCAGCCCCCATCAGTACATCTGCCGGCAAATGGCTGTGCACGCCCACTTCCTTGGGGCCTTCCTTCTTCCCCCATTTCAGGTGCACCCTCGCCATGGGCACCTTGAAAGGGGTCCCATCAATTCCTGTTATCGTCAGGTGGGAATCGGGTATCATGCAGCCCGGTGCCACCACCCCGGGTCGGGCCAGTGTCACGTCAGCGCCTGTGTCCCAGAACCCCGTGACCTTTTTCCCGTCTACCTCGAGGTGTTTGAGACACTTGCTCCACAGAGGTAGCGCTGCCCCCACTCTGTAAACTGGCCTCTGAGCATTTGGTCCCCCTGAGGAGCTGGTCTGTGGGGCGGATTCGGCCCAATCCGAGTGCCCATTGTCAGCACCACCCGCCTTGGCCGCCAGCCCCTCTGACTTCTGGGACCCCACCCAGTTGACTCCATGACCCCCCGGCCTGCTCAACCTGTCTGGGAGCCTGGGGCACTGGGCTGCTCTATGCCCCTTTCGCCCACAGCGGTAACAGCCTGGGTCTTGTTGTGTCCCTCGGGCCGGCTGCTCTGTCCAGGCTCTGTTTGGCTCTCTGGGGGGTGGGTGGCTGGCCCCTCTTTCCTGGGCTTGCCCAAGAGGTGGTCCCCTCTGTCGTACAGTTAGGGACCGGTCTCTCTGAGATTCTCGGTTTCTCCAGGACTCCCTCTCCCTCCGGGACTCCCTCTCTCTCCGAGACTCCCTCCCTTTGTGGGGCTCAATTTCAAACCTGGCCCGGCTGTTTGTGAAGTCATCTGCCAGTTTCCCTGCATCATGTGAGTCCCCTGGCTTCCGGTCCACGAGCCACACCCTCAGGTCAGGTGCGCACATCTCGTAGAATCGCTCCACGACCGCCAGCTCGATCAGGTCCTCTACGGACTGGACTCCCATTCCGAATGCCCACTTCTGGTAGTATTGCTTCAGGCGGGCGGTTGTATCTACGTGGGTTTCCTCTGGCCTCTTCTGCGCCTCCTGGAACTTCTTCTTGTACATCTCCGGAGTCAGCCCGAACTTATGCAGCAGGGCCTGTTTGAACCGTTCATAGTCCCCAGGCTGCAGCCCCACCAGCTGGCTGAGCACCGCTGCGCCCTTCCGGCCCAGCAAGGGGGTGAGGTGCCGGAGCCACTCATCTGGGGGAACCTCATGCAACTCACAGGCTCGCTCGAAGGCGGTAAGGAACTCGTCCATGTCCCCTGTGTCCTGACACTGGGCCAGCACACGCGTCTCCAAGTGACTGGCCACCCCGAGCCGTCTGGCCCTCTCCCCGCTTACCGCAGCTGGGGCCTCTTGGCGTCTCGCCTCTGCCATGGTTCGCTCATGCTCCCGCTCTCGCTCTCTCTCCTCCCGCTGTCTCTCTTGTAGCTGGCACTCGTGCTCACGCTCTCTTTCTCGTTCCTGGCGCTCATGCTCACGCTCTCTTTCCCGTTCCTGGCGCTCACGCTCACGCTCTCTTTCCCGTTCCTGGTGCTCCAGTTCCTTTAATTTCACCTCGAGTTCCAGCCGTCGCAGCTCTGCGGCGGGGGACTCTGCCCGCGATGGACCACCGCTAGCTGAGCGCGACCTGGTGGGCACCGCGTCTGTCTGACGGCGTCGAGCCCCTGCTCCTGTCGAAGAATCCGAAATGCTTCCCGAGGCTGACCGGCCACTTTCTGCCGGGACAGGCTCTGCCCCCCGGATCGGTCATTCTCTTCCAGCTGTGCAATCAGCTGGGCCTTGGTCGCCTTCCCCACGGTCAGGCCCCTCTCTCTGCACAGCCCTGCTAGCTCTGCCTTCAGGAGTCGGGTATAATCCATCTCCCCGCTATTTCCCGGGGTATCCACTCACCAGCAGCAGCTGCAGGAATGGCTCTGTTCCCCCTCTGACTCTTGTGAGACTCGTTCCTTCTCTGGTGCTCAGTCAGCCACTGCTGGGAGCTCATCCGTGGGTGCAGTGCATCCCACTTCTGACACCAGTGTGATGGGGTTCAGGGGTCCCCCTGCACTGCACCCTGTCCGCTGGCAGGAGTGACTCTCACTCAGCAGGTACAACAGCAGGTTTATTAGGCAACAGACGCCCAGTTTCTCACAGAAGCAACAGCATAGCAGCCCGAGACAGTCCTTCCAACCTGTCCTGGGGGGAAGACCCCGAGGGGTGCCCCTCTGGGGTGTAGCTTTCCCCCTCCTCGGGCTGGCTGCCTTCCAGCTCTCCCTTCCCCAGCCTCTAACTGCCGCCCCCGATTCAAAACCCAGCTCAGCTCCTCCCTGCTCTTTGTTCAGGCAGAGGTGTTATCTGCCAGTTGTAGCCCCAGGGTCATCCTTAGCCACTGGGAGCTGCTGCTTGCCTCGGACATCCAGCCTGACTCACATATGCACCCCGCCCCCACTCCATCACATAAGCTACCTGAGATGGCTGTTCTTATTCATTTTCTTTGCAAGGCTTGTAGATTCCTCCTGACTTCCACCTGAGTCGGAGTTACTGAAACTCACTTTCTGTGGTTGCCAGAGAAGTCAGATTAATAGCCCTGTCTTTTCGTTTAGAATTGTAGAACTAAGTGGGCTGTCACCAGGGGTGTCTTTTGCTTTCCTAGCCATAGAAAATAGTTTACAGTATTAAGTGCATCATCTGAATCAACAAATGTGTAACACTTAAGAAATATCTGGCAGAGCAAATATGTGGAATTGCGGCTTTGTGTCCATATTTTACCTTTTTAGTGAATGCATGTCTGCTAATATGAAAAAATTAAATGCAATAAAACTAATAAAAATGAAATGTAAAGTAACCCAGCCATCAGGTGAGTAGTTTTTGTGTATCTATACTCCACGGTGTTAAGATGAGGAGAAATCACTCTGTGTGTTGCCTATGTTGAAGTGGTGAAAAGCCCTAAACCCTAATCCTCCAAAAATGTCAGTGTTAGCTACTTGTATGACTTACTATGTCTCAGTCTTACTTGGTGTCCGCTCTGTTTTCGTCAGTACAGCAACTGAAGTGAGAGCTAGCCACTTGTTTCAGCACTTTTTGCAGTCTGTCCATGTGTGGTTTCTGTCCTGTTGAGGAACAGATCTATTACATTTTTATTTTCATGTCTTTGTGGAGATGCCTGAGGGAGGCAGCTACGTTCATAAATATATTTAAGCAATTTTTGAAAAGTTTACTGGAAGCAAATCTACACCTTGCTTTGTTTCTCATATGTCTTCTAGACACAGACTGGGCAACTCCTCATCAATGGGCTCCATTTCCTTTCCATAATCAACTTCCAAAATAGTCAGCTTTGCTTTAAAGTCTCATTTCTTCAACATTTCATGTCCTGACCCCTAGAGATGTTGCTCTGGCACAGACTCAGGCAATCTACCTGTTACTGGAAGAGTTATGTGAACTGTTACAATTCATAGAGTTGTACTCTCCCACTGGTGCAATTACTCCATAGCAATCATTGGGATAATTATTGCCCTCTACGCTGGGTAAAGTTACACTACTACTATTGCATCAACACTGAGAAGCTCTGGTTTACATTGTGGGTATTATTTGTATGTGTATGCTGTCCTGTGTGTTCAGTTACCTTCCTACTATTATCTGAGCAGTTACTTACACCCTCCTAAGGTTAGAGTTACATTACTGTCCATGTTAAATTGTCTTCCGTTGCTGTAGCTACACTGCTAGGTTTATCTAAATACTATAGTGGTTGCCATGTTACGAGCCTCCCATTGACATAAATGCTTCACTCTGTTAGCAGGTCATGGGAGTTACATTGTTCTATGTATAAATAAATCTATCAGCCTGGTTCGATTAATGTAGAGTTTCCCAATTTTATTTGGCCACAGAACCCTTTTAAACTCAAAAGAATTTTGCAGAACCCCATTCCTAGGTTCTGCCTCCCTCGGCCTCCAAACTGTCCTCCCATCTCCAGGCTGTAGCCACCTCAGCCCCCCAGATCCACTCCCTGTCCCAAAGCTTTACCTCCCCATCCCTATGCTTAACCCCTCTCAGCCCCAAACCGGCCCCTGGGACCAACCCATCTATGGTGCTGGTGGGAGCCTACGCCAGGTGGCCACGTGTGCCCAGCAGAAGGAAGGGGTGTGCCTGCTCGGGTAGCAGGGTGAATCGGGCTCTCTGTGGTTCCCTGTCCTGCCAGTGCTGAAATAATGAAACTAAATTCAGCAGAAAGAGTTGAATTATCCTGGAACTCTCTATGACCAGATGAAACTGAAGGGTTGAATGATTGACATTTTCTGTGATTGTTATGATGGCACCTTTTGGCTTTCCCATCAGCCATTACACAGCATGAAATTTCCAAAGTGACATGCCAGTTCCTAAGCTCTACCCCGTCCTCAATGTTTTTTTCTTGAAATAATTGATTTAATGCAGACTTTTAAAAAATGCTTTAAAAAAAAAAAGAATTACAGGTATTGTGTTTTCAATTTATTTTCCAAAATAATATATTTGTATAGATAGGTTGTATGAACTACTGAAAGAATGAAAATATCTGGCACATTTACTCTCTTCCCATCAGCAAAAGGCATTAGCCATGTGGTGCTGTTCTCTCCTTGCCACTGCACTCCTTTAGATGTGGAGTTAGGGGAAGTCATGGTGAAAGAGCTAAGGAGGTGATGAAAGAACCAGCTATACCAGCACTAATGCAGCTAGGGATTCCTTATGCCCATACAAGGCTGTTTTATGGCAGTGGTTGTGGACTTAAAATATTTTGTTGCTTGAATTCAGCCTTCCCACTAAGGATTTCATTACCTAAATACAACGCTGTTGAATTTTGGGCACTGAAAACATGAGATGAAAGTTGGAAGGGAGAGGGAAGAAGGGTTGTTTGTAACTTTTTTTTTTTTTTAATACTACAGACTAGCTCAGGGTGCATAAAGTGGGGGTGGCATGCCCTCTCAGGGTGTGTGTGAAATTTTATAAGGGAGGGCACCAGCTCCTTTCTAGCTCCTGTGGCCTCCACCGTCACTAAGGGAATGGATTCAGTCTGTTTCCTTCACAAATTGTCCAGGAACTAATGATATACTCATTATTCAAAGTTATTCAATGACATGTTTCTACAATTCCACATTAGAGCTGTGCATTTTTTGTGAAGTACTACAGTGAGCTTTCTGCTGACTGTCCAGTAGTTGAATTTTGTGACTAGTCACTCAAGTCACCTGGCATTGTTTCTGTTTCCTAATTGAATGTGGTAATGCCCTTGGCCTTGATGAGGAATCAGTGGTGCTTTGCACTAGGCACTGTATAAATGGCTAACACTTGAGGGTTCACAGTCTATGATAATGGTGCAACATGTAGAAGGGCACATAAACAGATGTGAGACAAGAAACAGCAAAGTTGAGATTGCGACACAGATTTATGGTTTTCTATCCAAGTGTTAAAAGTTAGTATCACCCTGAAGTGAGATTGTTGTGATTTATTGGCATCACAGAACAGAGAGTGGGCATTTAAAGAATTCTAAAGCCTCTTTAGCAAGACATGTGAATATGGCCCAGATCCTCAAAGCTATTTAAGAAGCTAACACCCATTGATTTCAATGGACCCTGATGTTCAGCCAGCTCTGACATCTCTGGTACTGAAGAGTCTTCATAATGAATCATCCAGTGGCAGACAATTGTCTTCCCCAATGCATGTGCTTTCACAACAGGCCAGATCTTTAAGATTATGTCTTTGCTGCAGTTAGACACCTATGTGTGTCCCATGCCAACTGACTTGGAGTCAAGTCGTGTCTGTTTAATTGCTGTGTGCATCTTCAGATATGAGCTTTTGCCTAGGCTTGGGGACACTCCCACTTCTCAGGGTCTTACACCCCTTTCTCCACTCCTAGCGTGAACATATACATCACTGTTAAACAGCCCCTTAATTCAAGCCTCAAGTCAGGTGGCATGAGCCAGCTGCAGGTTTTTAATTGCAGCATAAGCATACCGTATGTGTAACAAGACACAGATCTTATTTTTGTAAGAGATGTGACTATCCAGGGAGAAGCTGTGAATTAATCAGTGAAAATTGAAGAACTGTTCCACTCAGTGTACAACATAATTTATGTGTTCTTTGTATAGTCCATGTTTAGGTATCTGCATATTTATTGTATTGTAAAAATAAAACTTCGAAATATGACAGTTTATCCAGAGATGGTTTATATTAGAGAGAAATTTTGTGGGACACAAACCACTGCAATTTGAGTTGGAAGTAAATGTAAAATAGTTAGACTGTCATATAGATTGTACAGATTTGATTGCAAATGCACAGTTTTGATCAGTGACGGGTTAGCTTTTTATTCACACACAACAAAATGGCTTTATAAATAGTAATGTATCCATGCAATGGTGCATTATATAGGACAGATTCATTCCAAATAACATTTATTTGAAATCCTGTTTTCGTTTCCCTCTTCTCCTCCCCACTGTAGAGTGGTACAACAAGAAGCTCAAAGATCTCAGCAAGCTTCACATGACAGGAAAAGTCCCAGCAGAACTAATGGTTGCAGTGAAAACAAACCCATTGATATCCTGGAAATGCTTAGCAAAGCCAAGGATGAATATGAACGAGTAAGGATCTCTGGGGGGAGGAAGAACAACGTGTTAGAGAAGTAACTATATTAGCAATGTACAACTAGTCCACATATTTCTTTTAATTAGGGCCTAATGTACATCTTGTTGAAATCAAATGGTGCTTTACTTTGATATCAGTGAGAGTTGGATTAGAGTGAAGTCAGGCAGTTTTGTATACAAGCATTATAACATTATAATCATATTTCTTCAGTACTTTTTTTTTTTTTACAGTTAGGAGTAATTGCTTACAGTTTTTGGAACAAATAAGGTTCCTTTTTTCTTATGATAGCTGTTCTAAAGTGAGATTCTTAAGTAACACTTGTCTTCAATTGCAGATTTTGTTCCTACCAGAGTACACTATACATATATTTTTAAGATGTAGTATTTCATTTATAATTTTAAACTGAACCTTAAAAATGAAAATTAAAGCTGTAATGTTCTGATCTTGTGTTCTCCAAAATTGAGAAGTCATTAAGCACACATACAATGCACTGTATTGTCTCTGTGGCAGTATTCATATTCTTTGATAGTCCAGGAGCAGTCCAGAATAAATGAGCAGTGGAGAAGACTTTTTTATTAAATATTCTCATAAATGTATGTTACAAAAAATTAAACATTCACAAGAGATCATTTTGCACATATTCTGCCTAGTATTTGAGTCTGCATTCTTTCCCCTTCCTGAAATTCAGTGGAAGAGATAGATTGATTGAGACATACATCACAATAGGATGTTCATTACAGGTCTAAATTTAAATGCCTCAAGAGGTATTGAACCATGAGGTGAAAGATCAAGAGCCTTCAGCCACCCTGAACTATGATTTAGGCATGAAATGACTTACTGCCATTAAAGTAAAAAATCCTAAAATCTTCTAATATGTTTAAAAACAAAGCATTTCAGAATAGTATGGGGTGACATAGTTGATGCTATATGTATGAAATCAGTCTCTCCTTTTACAGTTTTCAGCCAATCTAATCATTGATTTTGCTTTTGCCAATTGCATGTTTGCAGTTAGCTACCAATTTAAAAAACTTAAAATAGTAATAATGTTAGTTTCATTACTTTCTTTACAGCTTGACACAAAATCAAAATGAATCAGTGCCAGGTATAATCCCATGGTTTTCCACTGTTGTGTATTTGTTTATGTCAAGTCTTCTGAGATAAACAAAATTGCACAATGCTAGTTAAGAATGAGAGATATATGAAAGAATGATCACATTAGTTTTAGGAGACTTCTTGCTGTATAAATTGACATGTCTGCCATTATTTAATTTGTAGAGATTTTTCTCTCTATTCTTTTGTGCATGTATTTCCATGGTGATCCTGTCTAATTTAAGTAAACATATTTGCTGAAAAAGAAGTGTTTCTTGGGAGAGCTTGTCATCTTAACTTCTTCAGAAATTATTCTGGGGCACTCCAGTTGATAATTACACATGAATTTGTATTTCAGTATTTTAAGAGCAGAAAGTACTTATCTCCCTAGTACGTTCCAGATGCATCATACAGTAATCCTTGTGTGCAGCCCACATGAGATTTGCAGAGAGTCAGCATGAGAAGGGGACAGAGAGAGTGCAAACAACAGATTTATAAAGGCCTGACTGATTTTAATCTAGGATTCTAAATCAGTTTAATCCTCCAAGTGTGTGCTACATGAAGTCCATATGTGAAAATGAGTGAGTTCTGAGGTTTGATTCAAGTGAGTGGATGCTTTTGTTGATTGGAGGGCTTTTTGTTTTTTTTCCCTTTTCCACCCCGACCTCCATATTTCTGCAAGATAATGAAGTGTATTATAGCCAGTCCTTTGGCGGACTTCTAAATCTTATTTGTAAGCCACAAAATAGTCAAGAATTTTTGTCCTAATATATGTTACAATTTAAATTTTAGAAGCTGATAGAAATAGGGGAGAAGTCCCCTGTAATCTAAATAAGTACTCTTTGTTTTATTCCTAAACCTACTGTTCAATCACTGAAAAATTTTAAAAATTAAAAATCAGTCTCATAGACCTTTCAGAAAACTTCAGAAATGAAATTTAAGATGCCATGTAGTGACTTTGCAGCTCAGTAGTTCAGTAACAAAGCATCAAAGTAATCACCTGTTCTATGCTAACATTACTGGATAATGCTGGTGTTCAGAGATATCTTAGGATAAGGTGCTATATAGGGCTGAAGTTGTTCTGACAGTAAGTTACATCAATTTCAGCTTCTTAAATAAATGCATGATAAACAATGCTCAAGTGGAAAAAGTCACTGAATCGTGAAGTTGATTTATTAACTTATTGTATTACAGCTGAGACATTTTATCTAGCATCTCTTAGCAATATAGGATCTGTGGTCTCCGCTAATTTCCTGATATTCTGTTCTACCCTAGCCTTGAATTTTACAAGTGTTAATGTGTTCCTCCATTTATGCACTTGTATGATTAAATAATTACAATAGAAATAACATAGCTAACTAGTTCTTTTTTCAGTCAGTGATTTGTATGCGGTCCAAATTCTCATAGTAAAGAAATGTAACCGATTTTATTGTTTCAGTTAGTGTCTGCCATTTATGTGATTTGGCGCTTTTTGTTTAAGTGGACCACGTTTCTACTAAGTTAAAAAAAATTAAACTGAAGTCCCAAAAATTTCGCAGTAACAGGACGACAAAATAATGATGAGAACAGCTGGTAGATTTTAATATGGTGAATGTCACTCTCATTATATTTAAAACTTATGCATTTACAAAAATGAACAAGATCTACATTCCGTATACATGAGAAGAATAAGTGCAGTTGGAATTACAGCAGTTGTATTGCTGAGTTAAGGTTAGAAAACAGATATATTTTTGAAAATGTTTCCTTTTTTAGACTCAAATCAATGACTTGAGTATTATATCAAGTTCTGGAATGCAACAAAATGCAAATTCCCTGAAGACTGAAAGCATGGAGACTTCAGAACAAGCATCTTCAACATTACAAATGCAAGATCAGGTATGTTCACTCTAAACAGAGTATCATCAGTAATGGAAATACAGCATGTTCCACACTGGAGAGTTGTTTTTTCCATACTTCTGCAATATTATGTACAAAAAGTTTAAAATAAAATTGCCAAGACGTGAGTGCTCCTAATCCCAGTGACTATTAGAGATCTCTCTCCTGTGTCTTTTCTCACTTCTTCCTGGTATATGTTATCGACCGTTTGGCTTTGAGTAAAGGCATTTAGTGATTCAAGAGCCTTGATCTTGTTTTCGGTAGAAATATGAACTTAGATAATTTTGACAATTTAACCCTTTTTCTCTACCAAGAAGCTTTTTCTAAAATATTTCACCATTATAATTGCTATCTATTTCTATTTGTTAATAGCACTAGTGTAGATAAGGAGTAGATCCTGATCGGGTACAAATGACCATAACTTCCATGAAGTCAGTGAAGATATGAAGTTTACACAAGCTCAGGATCTGATCCAAGGGATTAGTAGCTCCTAGGATTTTAAGTAGTGTGTCTGCTAGATTGGCTCTGAGCAGGGTTAGCCGACATGCTTAAAAACCAACAAGCAGCCAGAGTTTTGCCTATGTAAGTGATCCACCATTGCTTTTACTAGCAGATTTTTAAAAATGTGTCAGAAGTGCTAGGAAACTTTTTTACCAAAATATCCTTAAAAAATGCATTGTTTCTCTCTAACAGAAGTTTCCCACGGTTCAAAATAGGTTTTCTTTCTTACTGGTGAGCAGCATCACTGGACGCTGTGTAGCATGGACATTGTCAGAAGATAAATAACTGACTAAATTTGGTCATAAACATTAACCCACAATGAAGTCATATAACTCTCTACTTCAGAGAAGATTCTGTTAAAACAATGCTAATGCTGTAACTAGATTCCACACAGTACATCAGTAGGTTGTACCAACTAACAGTGCCACCTGGTGGAGGCAAAAATTTAATGCTTGAATATTAGATGATACTTAATTTCAGAAAACATCCTTTAAAGATTTGGCTCAGTAATTGACCAGTTAGAATTTCTTGATGTGGTTATATTCTGCCATATCTTTATACAAAATAACCCCCCCAAAATATTCTTCTTTCTACACTTCTAAATTTGCAAATATAATAGAAAGATGGCTGTACAGTTTCTGTAGTTTGACATCTTTGGAGGAATAGCTGTAATTAGGAAGGCATCTTACTATTTATAAAATAAATCCAGGAACAAACACACAAGTGAAGTGCTCTCATTCTTGGGGAAAATAAGGGAATTTTATAGAGCAGTTGAAATTACATATATTTTATTAGATTCAATTTAATAAAATGTTTTAAACAGAACAATTGAAAGATTTACATATCAGAAATTTTAGAAACCTTCAAATGAGTGAATACAGAAAAGATTACAACCAGTTTTAGTGTCAGTGATGGTAATGACTAAAAGCAGCTAGAGGTACAGATGTAATCAACAATACATGAACAAGCTTGCTCATGTGTATTCCTATTAGGTGTGTGCGTATGCATGGTACCCAGAAGATTTTCTCATAGCAGTATCTATAGAGCTGGTCTGTGCTCCCCCTGGATTTTCACCTTCATGGTGTCCAATATAGAGCCCTGTCGACCAACCCCCTCCTCAGTTCCTTCTTATCAGCAGTGATAGTAGGCTGCAATGCCCCATAGTTCTTGCTTGTGCAAGCCTGCCTTTTCATTTAGTCTCTAGTGTATATAGTTCTCATATTAATAGTTCATAGTAGTGGTTGTATAAATAGTTGTAGTTTATAATTAGTCCTCCCCACACGCACACATACTTCAGAATCCCTGGAGTCATGGCATTCCACGTTCTACAGCATTCAAATGTTACGAGGTTTGTGCAAAGCGCACAAAGTGACCTTCACTCCTCCAGCTTAAGGTATGTGAGTGAGGGCCACCAGAGAGACCTTTGCCATGGCTGCTGCAAGTTCTGCCCCAGATCTTAAAAGGACAGAGACCAGTGGTTCAAACTACTGTTAATGCAGGCATCTCTGTTCCCGCAGTAAGAACTGGAACTGGGAGACCCAGCGCCAAGTACTTTCTCATTGGTACAGCGTGCCCCTTTGCCATCCTCTGTTACAGTGCTGAAAAAGGACTCCTCAGGGTGCTTCCATGGGTCAACAAGAGAAGGTCTGAAAGGCACTGATCTCACTCATTGGTGCCTCAGAAGAGTAAAAAACCTGAGGGAATTCCAGAGACGTACAACCATGAGAAGGCCACTCCTCTAAATCACCCCACAGGTGTGCATCAATGCCTACCCACAAAGGGAGGGCAAGTCTGCAGCCACAGCCAGAGTTCTCTCTAATTTTTCCATTCCTGAGTGGAATAAATTTTATGTGCCCCAAGACCACCAATAGGAAAAAAGGTCTGTCTACTGTGGGGGCTGTGGACATTCTGTTAATCAGCTGGGCGGCACATGTGTATCTCCTGGGCGGCTACCAAACCTCTCAGCTTAGAGGGACCACTGACCACAGCACTCGCTGACTCTGCTGGAACGGCATCTTTGGCAAAGAATTTCATGCACCTTATGGCGCCGTTCCCTTCCTCCCTACCCCAGAGGAGAGAATTTCCCCACACCAGTGTCATCCGTGCATCCGCAGGTGAAGTCGAGTGGGAAGAAGGTGATGATGTGTAGGCTTTACCCTTCACCAAGCCCAGAGGAACCATTGTTATCTGACAGATGGCCCAGCCTCTTGCCCAGCTGCCATAGATCAGCACCTAGAATCTTGTCAACCCCTTGGTCCTCTGTATCGAAGGCCTCAGGATTGGAAGCTGAGTCTTACCAGTTCAGAAGGAGCTTGAAAAGAAGATCTCAATATAGGTGTGACCATCAGCCTAAGACGCATTCTGAAGCTGAGGAAGCCATGGCACCGCAGTTGCCATTCTGCACTCCCTGGTCATTCCGTCGAGCCTAGGGCAGGTTACAAGGGCATCGCTTGGCACAGTCCTTCAGTAGAGTCAGCCATCTTCATTCCTTCCTACACACCACCACACCGTCCAACTACAGAGCATATGCTTGCTCCTTCTAGGGTGACACCATCCCCAAAATAAATCCTGATCTCCACTTTGGCACCAACCACAGTACCAGAACCAGTAGCTTCTTTGGCACCATTACCCCACCTGGGCCAGTAGCCACAATGTCAACAGTGAAAGCACTGTCATTGGCAGGGCTTCCACCTCTCCAAAAGCTGGGACCAGCACCAGTGGCATTATAGGCACCAGAACCAATATAGACTATCACACCATCTGCACCAGTGGTTTTCACCTCTGGAACACTTCTGAGAGCTGGGACCATCAGGATACGCGAGAGGGGGAACAGGTTGTGGCCTAGCACCGTCCTCCTCCTCCTCATATTCTGACAAGGCACTGGCTGGCATCACAGTGTTCCCTACACTTGAGAACATAATAATCCTACAGCAACTGCTCCACAGGGTCATTCAGGGTCTGGGTATCAAGGCAGAGGAGGCGACAGAAAACTCAAATCCAGTTGTGGGTATTTTAATCTCCTCTGGTCCCTCTGTGTCACCCTGCCTCTTCTAATAAATATAAGTGACAGAAAGAAGACCTTGTGGCACACACTGTCTTCAGTTACACCCATTGCAAAGCAAAATGAGAGGCACTGTTTGTGTATTCCAAGGGGCATGAACACCTGTATGCTCACCCAACTCTGGACTCCCTTGTTGTAGAGTAGATGCAGTGAATCAATGGGAGTGGCAAAGTTTTCACAGGCCTTCTCTTAAAAATAGGAAAGCTGAGAGGCATGACTGCTTCAGAAGGAAGGTTTATTCTAGGGGAGAGGGGTCCTGCAGCTATGTATCACTAACTAGCAGGCTGTGACTAGCTGACATTCCTACACAACCTCTGCAGCTTTGGCTAAATTCTCAGAGCTGCTCCACTGCAACTCTTCACAGTTCTTCACAAGCCTCGCTGCACATCTTGTTGGACAGTGCTAATGTGGTGTTTTGAACATTGTTGATGTGATCTTGGCTACAGGGGTGGCTCCAATCTCTAAGACCTCCCTTTTCAGAGTACCACTCTCTTTTCAGAGGAGAATAGCTTTAAGGATTCTAGGGCCATCCTTAAGTCATTGAGATGACATACCTAGGTGACCTAAGGGAGCTGCTTCAGACCTCAATCTCCTCATTGGTTCTTCCCACAGAAGCAGTAGGACAGCTCCTGAAGGAGCAATAAGAGTGGCAAAAGGAGAATACACCCATCATCTCAGGGTTCTGGCCACTCCAAACCTACATTGGGGCCAAAACAGGCCAAGTGACAATGGTAATATGTGTGAATGTTAAAGGTGAACTGGTAAGCCCCATCCTAAATGGATGAGGCTTATCAGTTAGGGTTAATGAGTACAGGCTAGAGCAGACCCTTGCCCCCTGAGGGCAGGGATTGATCTACCCCTACGGGGCAGGCGCTGGTGGGGGCATTCCAGCTGGCCCAAAGTAGCCCTGTCTGCAGCAGCCCTGGATAAGATGGGCAGCTGGGGAGGCAGCTGAAGCCCACTTTGGTTGGAGTGGTCCCTTGCAACAGATGAGCTGCTCTGGCACTCCAGTCTCCTGCAGATTGTGAGTGCTAAGACCAGACTGAAGGAACCCTCACCCACGACAGGGATTCTGCAGCCTGGCTGGAATACCCCATCTGCAGTGGCCTTGGGCATGCTGTGGGGCATGGCTTCTCCAGCCAAGCCAGAGTAGTCCCTGTCCACAGCAACCCTGGGCGCACTGTGGGTGGGGGTACTGTGGGTGGGGGTACTCTGGCTGGGCCAAAGCAGTCCTGGTTCCATTGTGCCATTGGCATTGGGCGCTCCTGCTCAGGCAGAGCAGCCCCTTTCTGTGGCGGGGAGCTGCCCTCCCAACCAAACCATTTAATCTGTTAAACCTCATATTTAACCAGTTAACCTATTAAACAGAATTTTACATCCCCAGCAATATGATCCTTTTGTAATTTTTACTTAAACTGCATAGTCGGGACCTAGTTTTATCTAATTTCTAAATGCTCCGTGCTCTGTGCCTTGTTATGGATGCAGTTTTTAGAAGACCCAGCCTTTGTTCTAAGTAATTTGAACTTTAATTGTTGTTTTCCTTTTTGTTTTCCCTTTATAGGACAGTGAGTGTGTAGCTTGATTTATTTTCCCTTTAGCCTTTATCACTTTGAGTGCCTTGCTGATATCCCTGTTACTTCTTTGGTGGTATAAATAACCCTTGGCTTTTTGGTTACTTTTAAAGTATTTAAAAGGCAGCCATTTTCAATTAGTAGCACACAAAATTAAAAACTTTGCCATATGGAAAATAAAAGCATTAGATGGTACGATATTTTCCATGTGTGTCACAGTTGAATGAAAACAGTTTACACTATAAATTGTAATTGATCACAGTTTATACTGTAAATTGTAATTGATCATGCCCTTCCTTTTTTATTAGCATAAATAACTTGTATTTTTAACATGATTATGTTTAATGGTAGCAAAGTAAATTTTACGTACCGGAAATCCCTTAAGATAATAACAAGTGTTATGACAAGCCAGTCATGCAGCATAATCTAGGTGGGCCTAGGCTTTCTTTTCTAGGGTTCTTTGATTTAAACAAGAAGACACATGTCATGTTCATTTTGTACAAGATATTTAATTAGCCTTAGAATATTTTATTCTTCAGTGATCATTCTTTGTAAAAAAATTTTATATACAAAAAAAATGAAGTTAATAGCACTCAGGTTCCAACTCAGAGTTACATAAACTAGATGTTTTTTTCCAAAGTATCAGGGTATACTTTGAAATTTCTGCCATTTACCTGTCACAACATCTGTCACATTGCCTGCAGGAAAAGTTTTTAAAAAATTAAAAATCTCATTTAATAGAACTATCAAGATTTGTATAGGTTTACTGACTAACAGTTCAGTCTTATTGTTGTAACCCTTCTGCTTCCTCCATCTCCCCACCCACCTTTTATTTCTTTGTGCAGTGTCTGAAATTTATATTGTAAATTCGTCTGAACAAATGCAGAATTTCCTCCAAAGTGCATTGCACAAGTATAAGCGATTAAAGGAATTTGTAATACTAATGATGTGTTTAGTTTGTCTAATTGGCTTGTTTTTATTTACAATAATAAATATATAGGCAAATTTATTAAATGTATACATGAGATCCTTTTAGATTGAATACAGCTTATGTCTTAAAACTGTTTGTGTCTTTTTGTTTACCACAAAAGGTCTGTTTAATGCAGAAAACTTTAAAGTTGTTGCACTGTCACCTTTGTGGCAGCAGTTAATTTCCTGTAAAAGTACATCTTGAGGTATAAAATAATGACAAATTTTTGTAAAACCTTCTTCAGTGTTACTAAAAATATGATAAGGTATATTTTACCAATCTGATCCTTCACGGTTAACTGGAAGCTGTGACAGTGAAGCATTGTTGGGAGCCCATGGTAACATTTTTGTCTACCAAGCATAGTCCTTCTGCTGCACATTTAATTTCAGTGTTCTTCTTTTTTATGTGAATCATGGATTCCTGAAACTGACTTTGTTCTTATGCTAACACCTACTTAAAATACTTCAAGACTGAGTGGTGAAAGTTGGTGTCATCCAACTAATTGAATATTTGGTATAAATTATTATATCCAAAAGGACCTGCGGGTGAGCTGTGTTGATGTACATTAATTTTTATATTTTATTACCTGATTTGCCATACAACTCTTAAGTACGCAGCAGCTGACAGATCTTGAAACTCTGCCATTGACAGCAGCTATTTTGCTGTCGATTGATTAACACACTATTATCTATTGAGTGATTGTCTTTTTGTTGAGCTTATGCTATTGTGTGTAGCCTAAGGCAGTATCCATTAATTAGCTCTGTGGCAGTGCAACAATACTTACAACCTGGATCCATATAATGGTTTTGTAATTAATTTACAGTTCATATGTTCCATGTGGGTGAGATGGCAAGCTTTAGAATTCGTGCACACATTGCGAAGTGCTGCTTTTGGTGTAAGCTTGAAAACTTGCCATTTACCAACATAAGTTAGTCCAGTAAAAGATGTTACCTTGCCCATCTTGACTTTGTGTTTCAGAAAGTATTCTTCTTTCTGTTTTCTTCTGAATGTTGTGAGCGTGCCTATGTCTGGGACAGGGAATGTGTTTATTTTTACGCCAACCCTCTGAATGTTTTTTCTACCTTTTTCTAGTCATTCCAGTCAACGCACAAACATCTGACAGTGGAAGAATTATTTGGAACCTCCTTGCCAAAGGAACAACCAGCAGCTTTGTATCACAGTCCAGACAAAATGGAAAAGTTGCAAGCTGACGCTGCAGGCAGAGAGCACAACTTACTCTTCCCTTTTTCACTTGAGCCATCAGCAGTGCCACACCAGCCATTGGGGAAACCAGAGAGTACAAGTGTCAAAACTAATGGCACTACCTCGAATCAGCAAGAGTGTGTAACACCCATGCTGATTGCTCCAGCTTCAGTTTTGCAGCCTGACATAAAAAGTGTTTCAAACTACACAGTTCAGTTAAGCCCTATTCTTAATTCAGCCTCGGCAACAGAAACTCCTTCTGCTCAGATACTTCCTGGTCTAAACTCTAACAGTAATATGATGCAAGTTACTCATCAAACTGCTAAACAGATATCCCCACTTATGAATCAGCAGCCATCTGATATCAATAATGTGTCACAAAATCTCATTGCTGGCCAAAACCAGTTCATAGCACCTTTGGTGGCTACTAATATAGCAAATGTTTCAAATACACCCCTTCCAAATGTTGACCTTCTCCAGAAACTCAGGTTGACCCCACAGCAGGACCAAATACAACAGTCTCTTAGTAAAACTACCATGACACCTAGTAGTTCATCCACAATCAGTCAACTTGCAACACCAGAAAGCTTCAAAGAATCCCACATCAAACCAGCATCACTGAGTAGCAAAATAATCACACCCCTCCAGGTAGTTTTGGATTTATATATGTTTGTATTTATTTTTTAAGATATTGCCAGGCAACAAATGTTTTTTCCTTTAACCTTGAGCTTCCTTAGAAGTTAGGTTTTAATACTAAGGGCTTGGTTGTAAGCATTAGATGTTTTGTTAAAATACTTTTTAGATGAGAAATCCACTCTCTTCTCCTTTCACATTAAAATGTTGGTATATAATAAAGTTTTTGTAACTGGCTTAGGTGGTAGCTTCCTCAGACCAATGTCAGTGTAGCTCTGTCACATAGTATCTAACTTTGAGACATGCACATCTTAGAGATTTTAGTTTTTTTGTTTTTATCACTTACCATTTGTCATGTTTCCAACTTAATTTAAAAGTATTCCTTCTGCAGAATTCTCTTCTGTGTTAATGGGGATTCTTAATTTTACATTGCCCTACTCACTAGGATACGTGGATAAGTTAGTGGCTTGCTAAATGGTGAAGATGTTATATTGGATTTCAGCTATTGATAGGTGAGAGTTGACAAGCAGAAAAAATCAGACAGTTAAACTCCATCAGTAGGCACTATTCTCTCTGGGTGCGTCTACACTTGCAGCCCTCTTTTGAAAGAGGGTATGCAAATGAAGTGCATATTTGTATATTTGGCACCTCATTTGCATATTCTTATTTTGAAAAAAGCTTCTTTCGAAAGAAGAAAACCAGTGTAGACGCTGCTCTTTCAAAAGTAAACCCGATCTTCAAAAGAATTCTTCTTTCCTTTATTTATTTATATAAAGGGAAGAAGGATTCTTTCGAAGATGGAGCTTACTTTTGAAAGAACAGCATCTACACTGGTTTTCTTCTTTTGAAAGAAGCTCTTTCAAAATAAGAATATGCAAATGAGGTGACAAATATGCACCTCATTTGCATTTTCGATTTCCCTCATTTGCATACCTCTTTCAAAAGAGGACGGCAACTGTAGACACATCCTCTGTGTCATTTTCAGCCATCATGAATGATGTTGCTATTTGCAGAAGAGAAGTAAATCAGGTTGCTATCACTATGGACAAGTAAACTGCAAGTAGTCCACCAATGTCTACTGTGAAAATGCTACTGAATGCTGATGGTGTGAATTCCTGATAAGAGGAATAAGAGCGTATTGTGAAAGCTTTCCTTCCAAAATAAGTCTGTTGTAGTGCTGCAGGAGTTGATAACAAGAAAGTTGAGTCAGGATTTTTTGAAGGTACAGAATTTAAAATTATTGACATGTCTTTGGTTTCCCTTTCTGTCATTTCTTCAAAGTCCTTCACCATCCTACTGTGGACTTAATTTCTTGCTTAGGAATCCATGGTAATGCCTGAGAGTCTATTGGTTGTTGAGTCAAAAGTGCAATAATAAGAGATTTATGTCTCAGGTAGACTACCTTGAGGTCACAGATGTTTGCTCTTTGTCTTACTTCCAGAATTTTCTTGCTAAACTTTCCTCCCCGCTCCCATCCCCACCCCCCCCCCCGCCCCGGGACTTCAGTTATGAGCCTTTTCTATGTATGGAGGCAGGTACTCAGATATAAATATAAGCACAAAAGTATTTGAGGAAACAGCTTGGAAGTGCCATGCAGTTGTGTGAATCTGTGGTTTGGTTTGGTTTTCTATTAGTTCTATTATAGTGAGTATTATTGCACACTGTTATCTAGTTTTCTGATCATGTTAATTAAATTGAACATGCCTTCTAAAAAGATGAATTTTCCTTCTACCTGCTTATAGAGTCGTCTTATGTTTTTAGCATTTATGTAGATTAAGCCAATATATGTACAGAACATTTATCTTGTTCTCTCGTTTCACTGTAGAGATGCAGTTCATAAAGATGTGATTATAAACGGAATAATTTTCAAACAGATCATGTTTCTAGTGGGGTCCTGTAGGGCCAAGAACCACTTTCTGAAGTTTTTAACATTTTTGTTCATGAACTGGAAGAAAACACAAAATCTTCATTGATAAGGGTTGTAGATGACACAAAAATTAGGGGAGAGATAGTGAGGAAGACAGGTAACTAAAACAGAGGTTTGACTCAAGATATTCTTCCTGAAATTCTAGGATGCTACACTATTCTCAGATTTCAATTATATATTGTGTTTTTTACATCTCCTCATAGGAAAACATGGAATATTTTTTTTCTGTGAACTTTATGTTCTTGGCTACTAAAATTTATTGAGCAGTTAACATTGTTGAGGTTCGTTTGGTATTGTTTTCCAGCGTGCCTTCTAATTTGGGTTACAAGGCTTAATTTTTTTAACCTCTACAGTCCCTGTCCTTGGAATTCTTTAACTATAGTTAAACAGCTGCTGATTCTGTAGTCTTCAAGTGTTCATTGAACTTGCCTTTACATATTTTGCTTCATTTATGAAATACATACATATATAAAAAGCTGCATAGATTTGAATACTATGTCTGTCTATTGTAGATATTGATTTATAATATCAAAGAAAATATATAATTTAGCTGGACAAAAAACAGAAGCTAACACTACTACAAATTGAGATGCTGATAATAATGTGTACCACACTTCCTTTAAAATTGCAGACCATACAGCAAAACAGAGAGCCAGAAGTATTTTCACAACCCACATCTTTGCCAAAAGCTAGCCATGTAAGTACAGTATATAAACTTTTCTCCAGCAAATATTTCTTATGTCAAATTCTTCTGTTTGTTTTGCAGAAGATATTTTCTTGTATTTTGAAGACTCAAATACAAGACAGTAGTCATTAATGTGCCCATTAGTCCTAAAAGTTTATAAAATGCTATTGTGATGAGGAAAGAGGCTGTATACTACAGTAAACTTTCATATGTGGCAGCCCTTGTGCTGGGAGGTAGCCAGATATTCAAATATTCTGGATAACAGAGAGGTACACCTAGCAATGCATAACACTAACACAAAACAAGATTAGAAATTAAGAAAGAAACAAAACTATATGCAGAGCACTTTATTTACCAGAAACATTAATGTTGTACACTGTAAACTTACACTGTGTTTGCTGTATTTATTTGTATTTACTTTCACTATACTGTGCTTATGGAAAACATAACTAAAATTTTCTTATGGTTTAAAATGCTGGTTATTTGAGAGTTCTGAGTGATAGAATGCTGAATATAAAAGAATTTACTGTAAAATGGCTTCTCTTTAGTGTGGGATCTATTCCTGGCATGCTAGCTGTGCAGCGCTGTGGGAGCATGAACTCTTCTGCTTTCTGAAGTTTGAACAGGAATAGCAAACTTACTGATGCATCTTTTATTCCTGGTGACGTTGACTCTCCATTCTCATGTTTGAACCAGTAACTGTTTTGAAAATCATTTTCATTGCAGATGCTAGTAATCAAGAAGCAAAGCAGAGAACTCAATATTTCCAAAATAATTTTTACTTCATGTTTATATTGTGGTATCACCAAAGGGCCTCAATCTATCCTGGAACGTAGGCACTGTGCAAATATGGGAAATGACCATCCATATCTGCAAATAGCTAACAATCTAAAAGACACGGCAGACATACCAAATGGACAAATAGATGTGGGAAAAAGGGTAGGACAGAATCCCCAGAAGTATTGTGCTCTACAGTTGTGAGCATAATTTGTAGCCAGTTAGTATCAGTAATCATTGTAATCACCACTTGCTCTTTTTATAGATTTAGTTTTCAGGTTGTTAGAATCACAAAGAATAATCTTTAAACATCTAGCTGAATGTAATACCAAAATGAACTTTGAGACGACAATCAGAAAATGATTCACCAAAAGCAAGATCATATCTTTTAAAATATACATGATCTCTATTGATACTTTAATTTATGTGTAAGTGAAATACATAATGAAATGCAGTCCTTACTGCTGGCCATCAGCAGCTGAACTGATTAGTGGCTTTACAAAAATCATGACTGGAAAGGCTTTAAAACACTATTCCTAAATCATGCCATTCTAATTTTTCTTGAATTATTATCAAAGCTGCATTACTAGCATGTCTATCTTTATTGTTCACAGTACAGTAGTCTGGAAATTGGCCAGTAGTCAAAGATCAGTTAAGCAGTGTGTCCACTGTAACAAATGTATTGCTTTTGACTTCAGAGACAATTTTGCTGTGCCGGTGGTGTGCTGCTGACTAAATGTGCAAGTTTGGTGTGCTGTGATGTTTTTAAATGAAATTTTACTGTGGTAAATTCAACACAGAAGGGGAAATCAGGCTTAAACCCTTTTGATATGACTCTAAGTAAATATCCAGGGTAGGTATTTTGCCCTGTTTCTTTTTATAATAGAAGATTTTGAATATCCAAATGACGCTTTACATTTGTCTGCATATAAAGTTGATTAGCATTTATGCCGAAGTGAGTCTTTGCTCATGAAAGCTTATGCTCCAAAATATCTGTTAGTCTACAAGAAGTCCACAGGACGACTTCTTGTTCTCAAAGATACAGACTAACACGGCTACCTCTCTGACATTTATTTATGTTATCTCAGTGGGTGTTTTATTCTTGTTTTCTTCTTTGGTAAAATTGGTGAGGGTGTCAAAATGAGCCCCATATATGTTGGTTATCCAGGAAGCCTAAGCAAAAGAAAGAGATCAGTGAATTCAATATAAAACTGAGGTGACCAGGTGTGTAAAGAGTAATCCTCTGGGAAAGTGAGCTTTCCCAACTGCTTCTTACAGATCTAGCCTTGTGGCCTCTTAAACTTCAGTAGAAGGAATTGTTATAGTGAGTTAATATAAAGAAAATTAATCCAAAGCTATGACTGTGTGCTTTCAAAGTGGAAAGAAAACTAACAGAGTGATTCATGGTTTATATAATAATAAAATAGTAAAATCAGATTAAAATTAATAGAATTGATTCCAAATTATTGTTTGATACTTTGGTTCAATATGCTGTGTTTCACTGCAAGGTGGGAAATAAATCCAGGGCTTCCATCTTCCAGGTGTAAGAGGAACAGAGCAGTTTGAGGAACACTTGGCTGAATAACATATCATATATCAAATATGTAACAGCCTTTTTGATTGTCTCCACAGGACTGGCCTTTTAAGTTACCTTGCTGATAGTCATAGCCCTGGTCTGCATTACAAATTTATGTCAATATAACTGTAACTAAGAAATGTGGAAAATTGACATTCCTGAGCAATGCAGTTACATCGACCAAGCTCCCAGAGTAGACGCGCTAGGGCAACAGTAGAAGCTCTCCTATCAGCGTAGGTAGCATCTTCCCTAAGCACGATAGTTGCATAGTTACAGCGCTCTTAGCATAGCTGAACTGTTAGTTCTTGCTACATAAAGTAAACCAGAGCAGAGTTAGGAACAAAAGAGGATAATGATTGTAGACTTGAGTCATGCCTACAAAGAGGATAAATCTGCATCTTGTTCAACCCTTAAAAGTTTTGTATTTGTAAAGCAAACTGATATGACTTAGCTAATTAAATTGCAAAGCACTACGTTTGAGCATTTAAAGCTTTAAAATTTTATTCTGGTATTTTGTGCCTTATATACAAAAGCCAGCTTGTTACAAGTATACATTTTTAAGGAACTTAGTATAATAATGGTCATCCCTGGGTTCCAGTGCCCTGCTAAATTCCCTCGAGTCCTTGATGTTCCTTATGCCTCTCCATCCTGTCATCTTTGAAATCATGTTATATATGGTTTTGGTTATATTAATTAGCTTTTATAAATTGTATATGGAAGATTTTTTTTCAGCTGTACAACTACCTGAAGTGCCACGTGTTTTTAAAAAATTATGATCAAAAGATGCAAAGCATAGTTAGATACATGCAGTGAGACTTCAAATGGAGCTATTTTAAATCCTCCAGATTCTTAATAAATTTAACCTGTTTATTTGACCTTAGTGAAAACGTGATCTGCATCCTAATCGAAAAGCAAAAACTTGGGACGCTTTTCTCATTACTGTTGTAGTTTGAAATGACACCGCCTTGTCTATAAAGCCAGTAAAGGCTCTTCTGTAATCTACAGATAGACGCATTAGTCTTCACAAATAGATATTTGTTCAGTGATATTTTAAAAGACTCTAAATTTCTGTTTAGATAACAGAGAGATAGCTGTGCTAGTCTATATACTAACACAACAAAAAAGCAGTCCAGTAGCACTTTAAAGACTCACAAAATAATTTATTAGGTGATGAGCTTTCGTGGGACAGACCCACTTCTTCAGATCATAGCCATACCAGAACAGACTCAATATTGAAGGCACAGAGAACCAAAAATAGTAATCAAGTTGACAAATCAGAAAAATATTATCAAGGTGAGCAAGTCAGAGAGTAGAGGGGCAGAAGGGTGAGGGGGAATCAAGAATTAGGTAGAGCCAAATATGCATGAGAACCCCTATGATGACCTAGAGGAATTTTCACAACAGTTTGGAAATACAGGCTGCTGAACTCTTGTATATTCAAATTCACCACATTAACACATGGTTTGAGCCGGGATGGGAATTTTCTGGGTCATTATAGGGGCTCTTATGCATATGTGTCTTTATCTAATTCTTGACTCCTCCCCCACTATTTCTGCCCCTCTACTCTCTGTTTTGCTCACCTTGATAATAATTTTCTGATTTCTCAATCTTGATTACTATTTTTGGTTCTCTGTGCCTTAAATATTGAGTCTGATCTGAAGAAGTGGGTCTGTCCCACCAAAGCTCATCACCTAATAAATTATTTTGTTAGTCTTTAAAGTGCTACTGGACTGCTTTTTTTTATTTATTTACATAACGTACAGAATAGCAGTGATTAATTCATCTAGGTTCTTTTAAAGACACTTATATCCACAGTACGAGTGCCTGATTATTTCATTTTCTTCTACAGGTTGCACCACCTCAGTTTGTTACAGCCACAACCACAGTAAATCCTTCAATCCTCTTGTCTCCTAGTGTTTTCCAACAGTCAGCTACAAAATCTACTGAAATGGAGAATAAAGCCAGCTCGTCTTCTCCTCTAACGCTTGGAGCAACAGAAATTCAGACAATACCTCCCACTGTTCTCAGTCGGTCTCAGCTCCAGGAAACATTAATACATCTAATAAAGGTACTGTCAGTATCAGATTAAAGTTCTCTGTTTTTTTTTCTAAATACAGAGGCAAGTGATGAGACTCTGTGCACTTGCAACTCTCACTGCATTCTCAGCACTCTTGGGAGTTTAATGAGTCCATGTAAGACCCATGTGTAGAAGATGGTCTCTTGACTCCAGATGCCTTCCTTCCCAGAAGAGCACAATTTACATCCTCTCTAGGATCCAGGTTTAGTGATAAGGTGGGGAACAGCTGAGATAAGGCTGTGAGGGGCATTTATTGGGCCTCTTCCTTCTCCAGCCACACACATTTTGTAAAAATCTGCAGAAAAGTTAATGCAGCATCAGAATGCATTAATCTTTCTGTGGAGCCACTTCTGTGGCTTAGCTCTTACAGGGAGTTCCAAGGGTGGACTTGAGGCCTCCAGTCATTGGCAGCACAGCTTCAATTGATCTGCACTGAGCAGAAAGGCACTTCAGGGGCTTGTGTAGGGACCTCTGTATTGACTGCTGTAGACTCTCGTAAATCTCATGGGATCTGCAGAATTTGTGGGTAAAGATAAAAGTTTCTGAGGGCCTGTTCCATTATGCAGGTTTTTAAGCTGGAAGGGATGGTCTGATACAGCATTTTGTCCAAAAGAATTTAAAAAATATGTACAATATATTTCTCTAATAGCTCAACCTGAAATTAACTTGAGCATTCAGTTTTTATTTAACAAAATATTCCAGTTACATATGAGTTTTCTTTGTTCCTTTTTTGGGGTGTGAGCGCACTTTGAAATGGAAATTGCAAGCATTCTGATGAATGAATTAGGATGTTTTAATCAGCATATTTTAATTCTTCAAATAATATTTGTGCTGCACTGCTGTTTTGCAGCTTTCCGTACGTAGGGTGGGTCTACACTTAAAAGACTGTAGAAACACTGCTGCACTGATGCGGCTGCACCACTGTAACACTTCAGTGAAGACATTACTACACCAATGGGAGGGCATCTCCTGTCGGCCTAGTCAATCCGTTTCCATGAGATGCGGTGGCTGCGTTGACGGGAGAAGTCCTTTCATCATCATACCATTGTCTATGCTGGCGGCAAGGTCAGTACAACTACCTTGCTCCGCGATGTGAATCTTTCCCTGCTCTGAGTGATTTAGTTATACCAATATAATGCAGACCTGGTCTGTATTACAAACTTATGTAGATATAAATTTGGACACCTTCAGGAGAGCTTAAATACAGAACTGTCCCTTTTAAAAACAGGATATCTGGTCACCAGATTTTGCAAGATCTGCTGCTTTAGTTGCAGGCCCTGCAGCTGCAAAAAAAAAAACAAAACAAAAAAACAACTTACTGACCCAAGAAAAACAGGAAAAACCTGCAAACTGATTTCAACTGCCACTCTTCTTTATTATTATTTTTCATCAGTCAGATTCCACTGTTTTTTGCCTGTTATCTTGAGCACGCTATTTGTGTTTTTCCAGTTCCAGAGGGGAAATGATTTTTGATGTCCAGTAGGTATATGCTGTATTTATGCAGGAACTTGAATGCCTTCAAAATTGCCCTCCCCAGCAGTGGGAGATAGCTATAAGTATGACCACAGTAGAATACACTCATTCCTCACTATATGAGCATAATTGGTTTCCAAATTTCTGCTCGTAGGTGAAAATTCGTAAGAGTGACACTAAATTCCTATTAAAATACATGTGAAAGTCTCCAATTTCTTCCAAGTGCTTGTAACGGGATATAAACCAATTGAGTTTAGGTACTTTTCTGATGTATTTGAATAGTTTGGCACCAGAAATAGGATGTAGCGTATGTAAAGCAGGGATTCCCAGCCTATGGGTTGGGATCCAAATATGGGTCACCATTAGATTGTTAAGGTTCGTCAGCTGGGCAGTTCTGAGCTGCTAGCTGTTAAAGAAGCCATTTGCAGTTTCTTAACACTGCTGCCTCTGGCAGATATCGATCATTAGAGATAGCAATTACTTTATGCCTAGGTGCTGAAAGCTTAACACTTGAGTTAACTGGCTTTAACGACTGTTACCTACTGGGAGCAGAAGGGCTCAGGGAGCCACCTAACCTAGCATCCCCAGTGGCGGGGCTGTGGAAGGAGGAGGAGTATCTAAGGCAGGGACTGTTTAGGGATGTGAGGGGGGGTGTCTAAGACTGGGGGAATTTTGGGGCTGCAGGGGGTTCTAAGGCTGGGGGGGGCAGTTTGGGGCTGCTGTGGGGGTGCAACCGTGGGTCTCCCCATTCCCTGGCCAGGAACCCCACAGCTTGCTCATATTAGCAGGGGAAGTTCACCCATTTAGTGAACATAGGTGGGTATACGTATCCCTCGTTTTAGCGAGTACTCGTAAGTCAAGTACTCATTAAATGAGGGATGGGTGGATACAGGTGTGAAATGCAAGAAATGCTGAGGGAGAAGAATATTCATCTTCATGCTGATTGCTGGGTGTCTGTAGTATGCTTTACCAGTATATTTCATATGAAGGGTTAGAACCAAAGAAAACTAGAATAGCTCTAAATATTGCGTATAATTGAGCACAGTTTCCCAGGAATATACTGATATCGGATTTTGGACCCAGAAACACACTATGCATTGTTTTCCAAACTAGTCTTAGATTTGTAAGGAATTGCAGAAACTCTTTTCATATGGCACTGGGTAAAGATGGATTTGGGTGTCAGTGCTTCTCAGAAATGCACAAAGAGTGAAATTATCTACCCTCCTTTGAAGCTCAGATAATGGGACTTGATGTGGTTCAAGTGAGCAGGAGTTTTGGGGCACAGTGAAATTAATACCTTACTACCAGGGCCAGGACTGTAGAGCACATTGTCTTCCACCTACTAATAGTAGTTGCATGAGCTGGAATGGTGGTTTTTGTCTCTGAGTGCTACATACGCTGGATGCTAGGACAACCTGAAATGTGTAATCGTGTATCTTACCATCCTGGCCCCGTCTTACACTCCCCTGATCTATGTGGTTCCTGTTGAGCAGTGCCTTCATGCAGCCAGTCCTCTGTATATTCCCCACTCTGAAGAGAGACAAGCCCCATCTTGGGGCTTACATTTTGCATATTAGGTAGGAAAAATCAGTATGTAAGTGAAAGTTTTTAGCTAATGCTCTGCATGTGGTCTTTTTCTCCTCTTGCAGAATGATTCCAGTTTTCTCAGTACTCTTCATGAAGTCTACTTGAAAGTCCTGACCAAGAATACAGACATCAAGCTATAATTGAAGTTAATTCAGTTCAACTCACAATGCTTCTGAAACAATTATGCCTCATCTAGAAAGCTGTAATATTTTTTTAAAAAGAATATTTAGTTTTCAGTGTCTTGAATTTTGAACTTGTTGAGAGAGACTATTCCTTAAAAGTAATGTTCTCAGAAGTGATCTAGGTTTCACTGTGATCACCACCAGCAAATCTTTGTTTCTAAGTGAAATTTGTTTAGGTGCATATGAGCTTTCATTAGCATTAACTGAACCTACAAATATTTTCCCTTTTATGTCTAGCTGTCTTCAGTACTGAAGAGTTAACGGGAGCAGTGCCATTTTTAAACTATCAGTTGTACAGTACACTACACAGATCAGAACAAAACTTGGTTGGAATATCCAGTTCTTGTAAGGGCTTTGTAGAGCTGGGGAGGCTCATTTATCCTAACAAGCTGGTTGGTTGGTGGAAGATGGGCATTCAGGAAAAGGTATTGCACTGAGGCCTGGAGCTGCAGGTCCTTAGACCTACATGCTTGAGGTAGGAGTTAAAAATACTTTTGACCATTTATTTCCAGTAAACAGCCTCTACACAATACATGTCCATATTTTGAGAAGATCCATTAGTTTTTGGGTTTTGCATCTTTGGTGGCAAACACATGTTCAATGGAATGTGTTCGGTTTCTCTAAATAGACAAAATCCAAAGTGTGTTCCATCCTAGGATAGGCAGTCTTGTTAATTAAGTAACAGCTTGATTTTCTAAATTTTTAAAATTAGATCTGAGGCGGAACACTGCCCTACCTATTATTTTCCATTCCGTAGGGCTCTCTGTGATATTTTCGGTATGTTGATTCTGTTCACCTAAGGATGGTCCAATGCTAGAATTGACTTTTCATGTCATCTCACTTGTGTTGGCACTATTGTATTTAAAACTATATAGACAGAGGACTATTGCAAACTGGCCCTTGCCTACGTTTTTTTTTCATATTACATAGTACAGAGTTGCATTTAGTTGAAAAGTGAATACTTCTTACATATGGTTTACCATTTCAGTATTTACCAGTGTAAGAATCAGACTTGTTCATGTTTCCCCATTTGAAGTTAAAAAAGAATCTCTCTTTATATTTTGCTATGCTGCTATTAGTCTATCAGTGACTTATATTTATTTCTATATGGCATGCAAAGGTACTTAGTAATACTTTAAAGTAGGTCTGAATTGATTTCAGCAATAGTAATTTTAGGGGGTGCTTGTTGAGTAGAGAGGTCTTGATATATTTGGTAAAGGATAATTTATAGTATATTTAACCAGGTAGGATGCTTTGCTTAGTTTTTCCAAGCACTATTGCATTGAAGAACAAACAAATTTTGTTTGGCTGAAAAAAAAAAAAGTAGAATATCGTAGTGATTAGTTGTAATAGCGGCATAGTCAAGGGTGCAGGGTCATTTCGATGGAAATGATTGACTAAGCTTTAATTGTGACTCAATCACAAATCAGTGTGTTTCTTATAACAAAATGTGTACATTTCTCATATGTCTAATATTTTAGTTTGAACTTTGTTTAGTAATAGAAAAGAATTTTCTTTAGCCAAATCTGCCTTCTGAATAGTTTTGCAATCTTTGAACTTAGTGTTTGCAATTAAAAATATTTAGTAGTTTTATGGTAGTGTGCAGAATTCAGGGAAATGGCCTAACAATCATGTGCATTTACCAAGAAATATATAAGCATTAATGGTAGCATTTGAATTCAGCAGCAAGACTTGCTGGACCTTGTAAGGAAGAAAGAGACCTTCCAGTACACATACCAGAATTATAATACTAGGGTGCATAAAGCAATGTGATTTTGAGTACTTTATTTAAATCCATACACCTAATACAAAGAAAACTTATGAGGACCTTTTTGCAGGAGAGAAAAAAAACAGGAAAAATGTCAAATGAGAGAATAGTGCTCTTGGATATAGTCCTAGTGGACAATAACCAAGACCCTCAACAGATATTTCTCTGAGATCTCTGATAGCAAAGACTGAAGCAGAACATTCTTGACTTTTTTTGGCATTTCATCTAGCTTGGAAAGGAGGGTGGAAGGACGAGTTTCCAAATACAGAAATAAGGAAAGGAACAACTGAGATGATACCAATTAAAAACATTTGTGTTAACTTTCAGTTAAATACAGTTGCATCCTTAAAATGTCATATCCAAAGATTTATAGAAATAATGGGACACTAAGGATTTCCTCATATGGCTTATCCTTTCATTTTTAAGTCTGTCATGAACGGTTGACTTTCAAGGGAATGTTGTTGGAAGTAGAAACAATATTACAGTGGTTTGATTTTGACCTATACCCCAAACATTTTACATTTTCACTTCACATACTTGTGTTATAACTGTTCAGGAACCTCAACAAGATATTGGTAGATCCAAGTTCTCTTAATTTTTAAATTATACTAGCCTAGAAAAGTTTTTTCTTCTCAGCTTACATAATGAATTTAAGTCGAAGTGATTGAGCAAGCTTTCTAATGTGTGCAACTGATTTCTATTCACATTGAATTCTTACCCACATTTACTCCACCTCGTGTATGTATAAACAGATGCACACAAGGAGAACAAGCATCTCCTGTAATATATTGCACTGTTGCACTATGACAAAATGTGACAGATAAAAACCTCTTTAAGGAAGAACTGCACTGTAAAACAGTAGCCCTGCTGCAGAATAAAACTGGAGATGTTTTATGATGTGGAAATTGTTTGACAGCTTTAATCTGGTTAGTTTGAACTTTTTGTACTCTGAAATTGTCAAGTCGATATTATTGTTTCCGGTTAGCTGCATATACTGATTGCTCATGGATAGCTAGTTACCATGGGTCATAACGGCAACTTAGCATCGTTTAAAGTGACTTGGTAAAACAGTTACTTAATGTGATTGTACCAATTACCTTAGAGTGAAAACAATATTCCCAAAATTATCCATCTAAGCACACGTTTTCTGTGGTCAATGTTAAATCACTTTAAAAAGTAATCTACTCGAAAATGGTTTTAAGATTTACAGATTCATAATTAGTCACAGAATTAAAATTGTTTCTTGGTTTTGTAGCTTTACATTAATATTTCCAAGTTGTAGGAAAGATGCCTAGCATCTATTTAATTTGAAAGCAGCATATGTTGTGAAAGTAGAGAACATTTGCAAAAGGACTGAGGCACAGTTTGAAATTGCAAGAGCTATTATTATTATTATTTTCATATAAAAATATTTGACTTGTCAAGTATGGATTTTTAACATGTTGGAACATTTATTGCTGGACATGTTTCATTTTGCCTACATTTTGTTTTGCTTCATTTTGGTACATTGCTGGAACCTATAATGCCCTATCTAGTCAAGTATATAATTACTGGGAAACTTCCAAAAGAGACTGATTATTTTGGAATGTTATCTTTAACAGTGTGTGAAAAATCAGCCATTTTTTCCAGCTCTTTGAATTCCTTCTTGCTTACAGCATATCTTTACAGGAGGAATATGTGCAATATATTTCACCTCAGTTTAGTCTGACATTGTAAAAATGTTAAGATGCAATATCTTCCTTCCACTTTAAATTGGGGGAAAATGCAATATATTTCCCTGGTGGTCTATTTTTGATCTATTGTTTATGGGTACATTGGTGAGGCGAAGTTAAAATGTAAAGTGAGCTTTTTAAAATGTCTGAATTTTCTTTTTTCTTTTTCTATTTTTGTGGGTTTTTTGTTTGTTTGCTTGTTTACCACTTTTGGCTTCACTGGTTGTTATTTACTTGCATGTTCTTGCAGTATGAAGATGCTCAAGGCCTTGGGATTTTTAGTAATGATTTCTGGACACATAGTATGCAAACAGATTGTTTTTTTAGCATCAGTAAATGTAGATACTGCATCACTAATATTATGGTATGATATGACTTCTTTATACCGTCTATGTATGTTTGCAAATATTAAGTTATTGCATAAATGTTTAAAATTAGCATTTTTCATCCAGAATTTTCTATGTTTGCAAATATATTTTTGTAATAAAATTTGAAAAACAAATATTTCCACACCTCTTAGTCTTTGGGTGTTTTCTTTCATTTGTAGAAGTAAAAATTAGCTGAGTATAAACTCAAAAGTTTCATTTGGGTCATCTATCCTGGTACCTTAAATGTTAGATTTTGAAAGCCAACCGATCTTCCTATTCTGAGAAATAAATCTGTAGTATCTGCATTGCTGATACTACTGCAATTGCTTCTGTTGCCTTCCATCCTAATACATAATTATTGTTAATACCCTTCCCATCCATTCTGGAACATGTGTGATACTTAATAAAACAAATATTTATCTGAAATAGTTTAGATGTAGACTTGGTGGTGGTCTGCATTTGTTCCAGCAACTGTTACTCTATACTAGCAATTCTCAAACCATTTGAATGGAGTCATCAAAGCTGTTTTGGACTTGATTGGGCCCACGGCTGAAGACCCAGGACCCCCTGCCTGGGGCTGCAGACCCTGAGCTTCATCTTTGGCTCCCCTGCCCAGAGCAGTGGGGCTCAGGCTTGGGCCCCTTCCTTTAGGGCAGTGGGACTCAGGTGGCCTCAGGGTTCAGTCCCTCCACTGAGGATTGTGAAGTAATTTTGTTGTTAGAAGGGGGTCATGGTGCAATGAAGTTTGAGAACCCCTGCTCTGTTCTAATTGGTTTTGGTAATGCTGTTCTATTACTGGTTTTGCTGCCCAAATCACTTGTGCGTTTGGGGCATCTTCACTTTTTTGTAACAAAATCATGTGGCACAATTTCACCATAACACTAGCTCTTCTGTGTTATGAATATTTGCAGCTGCAGTGAAATATAAACTTACAAAATTCTTCACATATTCCTTAGAAACATTATGTAAGTGTCTTAATCTAAATCAGATGGGGAAAATGAGACAGACAAGGGGACAGATTCAGAAGTTATATGTCAGATGTAATAAGCTAGATGCCCTTGCATTAAATTCCCATAAATTTAGTCTGTCTTGGATGTACTTCTTATACCCAGTTTCCCAACTACTTAACAAATCTAAGTAAGTCTAAGACTGGCCACCAATCAGTAGATCAGAATCTACTGGTAGGTCTTGGGGCCTCTGACAGGTGATCCTGACTAGTTTGACCAGAGGGCTATCAGGTATCAGTACTTCAGCTGCCCCTTCCCCAGTGCTGTGCTTTTCCTGCTCTTCTTCCTCTTCAGGAGCCACTCCTGGACATGCTGGCTGCTTCTGGAAGTGGTACAGGGCCAGGGCAAGGCTAAGCCTGCATTAGTCCCACTGACTCATTGCTTGGGAGCCACCTCAGATAAGCAGTACCCAGCTGGAACCTGCATCCTGAACTTCTAACCGCCTCGACCCCTGGAGTGTATCTGAGCCCAGATTCTCATCTCAATTATGCAAGTTGTTGTGCACTGCGAAACTCATGCACTGGTGCAAAGATTCATTGACTTCAACCTTGGATAGGCCAAAAATAGGGCCTAAGCAGGTTAACTATGCAACAAATGCAATAAATAAAGGGGCAATTGGGGAGATGAAAACTCTCTCCAAATATTGAACAGCAATTTAGGGTTACCACATTTGACCTTTCAAAGAAGGACACCCCTGAGATGGAGTGTTATCAGTATCTACCAATTCATGCTGTATTAATATACTAGATATAGTATAACACATTAATACAAAGTGAGTTGGTAGATACTGATACAACTCCCAAAAGCTCTCCCCTCCTGCAGCTCTTTCCGAAAGGAATAATAATAATCCCAAAGTCTGTTACGTTGTAAAAAAGAAACTGTTTCCAGAAAAACATTTTGTGAAATCTGAACCTCACTGAAGTCAGTGTCATGCTCCCTTTTACTTGCGTGAGGCCCCCCTTGTAGTTTTGCAGAATATGACAATGTAAATGAGAAGTCTGTTTTATTATTTATTAGTAGTATAGCAGGTATAGCTTAAGAGCCCTGGTCATAAACCAGGACATCCTTGTGCTAGGTATTGTACAAACACTGGACAACAGAGTCTTAATTTGGCTGTTGTAGATGCCTTGCCTGTTCCCCTTCTCCTTTCTGTTTATACTATAAGCAGGAAAGGGGTTGGTTGGTGGTTGTTTTGTTTTTTAAATAATATAACTGTCTCCCTATGTACACAATGAGTTACTCCATTTTTGGTAATAAGATTATTGTTCACTCATTTGAATGGAAATATTCTTTTAAACAGTGAGTTCTGATCAGGTATGCCAGCCTATAATGACAAAGCAAATTCCTAGCCTGTTTAAAAGGGGTGCGGGAAGAGGAAGAGAACTGGTTTGTTTGCTTTTCATGAATCAAATGTCTGGCAGCTCTCCTGTAGATATAATGAAATTGCTTTTAAAGGTATGTGCTATAGAGATTTGCTGAAGAACATTTATCTAACTAAAATGGGGATCAGATAGAGCTAAGGGCTTGGCTTAACCAAGTACAAACAAAATCTTCTAAAGTAAGACTGAAATCAGTGTGGCTGAATCAAAACCCTCGCCCAAAATCCTAACAGCTCCAAAGTTTGCAGCATTTGAAACCTAGATCTAGTTCTTAATTCTGCAATTTAAATCAATCTGTAGCTGAAGTGCTTCTGTAAATTACTGTGCCTCTCTTGGCTCAGGTATTGGTTTGCATCTGTTATCCAAAGTAACTCATTAATGAGATTCCTAGAACTCTCTGGCGAAATGAAAGAGAAGAGAACGTGTGCGTGTTTGCAGGCAGGTGCGGCAGTTTCCAATAGAATGTCCATCCATTAGAGTTAGTTATTTTGTTCGTCTTTAAAGTGCTACTGGACTGTGTTTTTGTTTTTATCCATTAGAGTGGCAGTGTCCCCCTTGTAAAGGCTGCAGTGAGCATCAAACAAAGCTATTTTGCCTCTGATTATATTAGCTCAGAAAACAGACTTTGTCTGGAAATTGCGGAATAAACCCTGAAGACAAAGAATTATTCTTGTTGGTTTATTTTCTGCAAAGTTTAAAATAATGTAAAATCATCACACAATTTTACTAAAAATACTTATGTCTTTATGTGCCTGTCTTCGGGTCCGGTCCTGTTCCCAGAGACTTCACTGGGACTGTATTTACCATTGCTGCATTTAGGAGCCAGCTCAGACATTGTGAGCATGTTTTTGTATTCTGTGGGCTGTTAGTTGCTCCTTAGAAATAGCGTGAGTGTTTAGGTAGAATTTGTAGAAAATGGCAAACGGATACCTTACTTTAGTTTATGCATTAAAGTCCTGTGTGTGTTAAACATGAGGGTTCATGTCCTTAAGGCATGTGTCTGCTATCACAGAAAAGGCTTTTTATTTTGATTCTATGGCAGATTTCTTGTGTAACCTTTAGCAAGTCACTTAAACTACATTTACTTGATCTGAAAATATAACTTGTGCATTTTTTTCCATAAGTCAAGGGAGCCTTTTTGAGGGAGAGGCAGGAGTAATTGTCGTTACGCGAGATCTTGAAGTTCCTCTTACACAATGTGTCATCCGAACACTTTTGAAAAGGGTTTCATTTTGTACTTTTGAGATCCACTGACTGAAAGAACAGTATTCATCCTCAAGCAGAGGAAAAGGTGCAGTACAACCTGGGCAAGAAGGGGTTAGGCTGGAGTGCCTTTAACCTGCTTTTGTGCCATTGTGAGCTTGGGCTGCTCCAGGTGTGGGAGAACCCTCCCTACTCCCCAGTATAGTTTATACAGGTTTCCCAGACCTGGCTAAATTACAGCTGCCCTATGAGCCACAGAACAGATCAGAATCTCTAGTGTTCCTCACCAGCAATCCCTACCTGCCCTGGGTATGCCTCTTGAGAACATCAGGGCTTACCAGGTCATCCTTGTTGGGAGGGGACCCTTACAGCTGTCCTCTGCAGTACCTGTAATGAGCAAATCCCTCCCATAGTCTGAGAGTGGATTTTTAGGGCCCCTTTACACCTCTCCAGCCCTCTTGCTTGGTGTAAAGGGGCTGAAGTGGAGGAGAGACTCAAGCAGAGTTTTTCTATGTTGCTTTATACCTGAAATGAATAACTTGTTTATATATGAGGTATGTAATGTTGTTAATTATTTATTTCTTTGCTCTTAAGCAGTCTGATTTTGTAGATGATGTGCTAGGTAAGGACCTAATGACCAGTCAGCACCTTTATAAGTCTTTGAATTTTGATTTCAGGTCAAAATGTTAAATTTAGGACAAATGTTAAGCGCCTAACTGCATATTTGGGTATCTAAATGAGCGACCTGATTTTCAGTAGTGCAGAGCATCTGCAACTTCCACTAAAGTCAGGGGAGCTGCCTCTATTCATGTCACACAGAGCCATTCATGTTCCCTGCTTGCAATCATTACATCCAATCAAAGCTCTTCTACGGTTCAACAAGCACATCGTGCAAATTCTAAGTATGCACATGCAGTTAGCAGAACTATTCTGGGAGACAATCTTGGTTACACCAATCATGAAACCCACTGAGAAGGAGGAACACTTATGCAGCCCACTTGCTAGCCTAGGTTGCCCATTGCTGCTCTAAATTCTCTACTCTGACTTTAAACTTCCTATTCCCCAAGAATGCATTTTTGTTTCTTCTGTATATTTTTGTTCTGCTTTTTTATGGTTTGCTTTGATGGGTTAAATACTATTACAGCACTGTTCAAGAAAGTCCATAATTTCAATAAAATCTGACTTGCTGAATGACTGCAACAGTACCTCGGTGTAGCTCAAAAGCTTGTCTCTTTTATCAACAGAAGTTCACCCATATTGTGTCTCTGACATGGTGAGACCAACACAGCCATAAGAACACTGCAAACATGTCCCCCATCCTTGCAATTCTAGGGTAAAGAGATTTAGTGGATATGGACTTCCAACAATCATACCAAGAACTTAGAATACCTTTTTAAAATCTAGGGGATGTACTTTGAATAGTCTGAAATATGAAAAATCCTACAATAGCTGAATTTTGTCCCAGACTTGGATTGGGCCTTTCAGAGCAGCAGAACTATTACTGGATAGCATTTAGTTGATGTGGTAAAATTAACTTTTATAATGAGAAACTACAAAAGAATAAGCTCTATCTAAGAAGATAGCAGTATTAGTGGTGGCCAAGAAAACCAGTGAAGGAATTTAATATTAATATAAATTTAAAGATGTTTGTGTTAAAATATATTTTTTTATATTTACTGGCACCTCAATGGAGATCTGACCATTTATACAAGCTGAAGACCTGCCCCTGGACATTTTTCCCACTTTGGTTGGGCTTGTCTACACTACCTCCCTAGTTTGAAGGGAGGAAGGTAAGTAGGGTGTTGGGAGTTTATTAATGAAGTGCTACAGTGCATATGCAGTACTTCATTAAGCAAATTCCCTCCGACGGCAACTTCAAAGTGTCAGCTTGTGTGTAGTCTCAGCTCACCTGCCAGTACTCTGCAGTGCCCAGGCTACTTCGAAGTCCCTTTACTCCTCAAAATTTTGAGTAAAGGGACTCCAAAGTTTCCCAGATATTTCAAAGTACTGGCGGGTGAGCCGCAGCTACAGACGAGCGGGAACGTCGAAGTTGAACACTTCAGAGTTGCTGGGGGTGGGCAAATTTGCTTAATGAAGTGCTGCATATGCACTGCAACACTTCATTAATAAACTCCCAACACTCTACTTACCATTCCCCATTTAAAGTAGGGAGGTAGTGTAGACAAGCCCAACCAGAGTGGGGAAAATGTCCAGGGGCAGATCTTCAGCTTGTTCAGAAACTCCTATGCATTCCTGTCTTAAACCAAATTCAGCAATGAATCAATATCGGTCACAATTATGCCGAGGCCTTATTCTGTGTCTGGTTTGTCAGTTAAGCAAGGAAGGGTGGTTCAGGGGTTAGAATGCCAGTCTGGCACTTGAGCAGAGTTCAGTTCCTTAATGCACAAGTGATTATTTTAGAGATCTTGAGCAAGTTAGGCTGCTAAAAAGTTGTACAGAGAAACTTGTTGTAACACACAAAGTTTATGGGGGGCTGGCTGGGGGAAGGGCTCCATCGGGGGCTGGGCAGGTCGCAGTGGGGGCGGTTCTCTTAGGGAGGATTAGGCAGGGGCCCTGGGGAAGGGGTGTATGGCTCCATGAGGGGTCGGCGGCTGGCCCAGGGTGGGGGTGGAGCTGGCATGGGTAGGGGTTGTGTGAGTGCTGGACCAGGTCCTGCGCCGGCCGTGGAAGGGTTAGCAAGGCGGAGAGAAAGGGGAGTGTCACTGGAGGCTGGGTTGCGCCGGGCCCCATGCTAGCAGGGGGCTGGGGCTAGCGCGGGTGGGGGAACATGGTAGAACCTTGCCGGGACAGACAAACGGACAGACAAAGCAAAAACAATATACAAGATGGTCTTCAAAAACCAGCGGGGAAGCTTGGGCCGAGTTCGATTTTTTGTAACCCTGGAGGGAATTACAGCCCCGCTTCCTCCCTTGGAAGGAGAACGGATGGGGGCCCGTTGCAGCCAGGGAGGAGGCCAAGTCTGCACTCCCACGCGTAAGCGCTCGGTGCTCGGGTACGAGCTCCAGGAGCTGCTGAGCCCTCTCTGCCTTGGGCGCTACGCGCGGCGTTTACGCACGTGCCCCGCACGGGCTGGACTCAGAGCCTGACTCCGAGGACTGAAATGCTCCAGGGGGTTGTGCCCGGGGACAAAAGCTACGTCACGCGGCACAGCAGAAAGCAGCAGGAGGAGGATGGACACTAACTGCGCTGAGCGCCTTTGGAGGGGCTCGGACCACGAAAGTTATTGAGACAGGCGCCTGCAGCCCCCGCGCCCCGTACTGTGCCCCTTAATGCCCCAGTCTGCCCCCAGCCCCTGGGGACTAGCCTCGTAATCCCCATCTCCGACCCGTGATGCCCGCGCTTGCTGGGGCCGCTCGGGCTGGCTCCTCCTGTGGGTGGCCCCGCGGCGGGCTGGGCGTGTCTCGCGAGTCGGCTCGCCGCGCGGGCTGTCCCTCATTCTGCTCCCAGCGCAGCACAGGCCCGTTCGCTCGCCCGCCCCGCGCACTCCGGCAGCTCCATGGAGGCTTATCACAAGCCCGACCAGCAGGCGCTGCAGGCCCTGAAGGACACGGCCAACCGGCTGCGCATCAGCTCCATCCGGGCCACCACGGCCGCCGGCTCCGGGTAAGGCCAGGGCCTGGCGCTGAGTGCGGCCCGGCATCCACCTCCCAGGTTTTCGCGCGCCCCGTCCCTCTCCCGCCCCTCGATCGCCGCCCCTCGGGCAGGCTGCTCCTTACTGCCCCCAGCTCTGAACCACTGGGGCGGCCTGGTCCCCCTCCCATCTTCCCAGCTCTGACCCCCGCCTCGTGTGGCCAGGCTCCCTCCCCCCAGCGCTGTCCCCTCCCTCGGGCGGCCTGGCCCCCTCCCAGCCTCTCAGCTCTGCCCCCCCTGCTGGCCTGGCTCCCTCCTCCCCAACTCTGCCCCCCTCGGGTAACCTGGTCCCCTCCATCTTCCCCCCCCCCCCCCCCCCCAGATAATGCATCCCTCTGTCTCTCCGTATGGTCTTCCCCCGCCTCTGCCGTCCACGTGCCTGCCCGGGCTCTCCTTCCTCTGGCGACCTGTCCCAGTTCGGCCTCCTCGTGCAGGCTGCTTCTTCACCACCCATAGCTTTGCTCCCTTGTGTAGCCTGCCAAGCCCTAGCTCTGCTCCCTGCTGCCGCCAGCTCTCCTAGTCCCCACGGGCGCTGGAACAATGTTTGCAGTGGGGGTGCTGAGAGCCACTGAATTAAACTGTAAGTCCTGAAACCGCTTCAAACCGATGTGGTGGTGGTGATGCAGCATCTTTAGTTCCAGCACCTGTGCTCCTCCCTTGTGCTGCCTACCCCCAGTTTTGCTCCTTGCCTCCAGAGCTACCAAGTTCTGCTCCCTTGTGCAGCTTGGCCCTGCTGACCTCCCCAGCTCTGCCCCCACATGCAGATTGCCCTCCTGCAGCCCCCCAGGCTCTGCCTTTCTGTGTAGGTTGCACCTGTGCCATCCTTCTACTACTACTCCCTCATTTGTTCTGCCCCCTACTCTATCACTCTTCCCAAACTTAGGCCTTGTATGTAATTCAGTCCTGTTCAGTGGCCTCCATTTGCCCCTTGCATCAGTGAGCCTTAGAACCTCACTTCTTTCTTTATCTGTCCTCCCACTTTTCCAATCCGCAGGTTTCTGGTTAGTGAAATGAAGTGGGCCAGATTCTGCTGTATCTGTGTACTGTCCGATACAGTCACTGGATTTGAGTTCATTGGGGTCTCACTGGTGTAACTGAAAAAAGAATTTGCTGCTTGATTTCACGTTTACTTCGTTTCAAAATCTTCAGCAGGTGACTGCTGAGTCATGCGTAAGGAGTTTGTCTGCATGGTGCATGATATTTTGAAGAGCAGCATGCTCCTGTCCTGGGGGCAAATATACACTTTGGGATGGGTTGGACTAAGAGAATTATCACTGTTAGGAAATCTAGAGTTTTGACACAGTAGTTGCATTTCCCAAACTTGCAAAGAGCAAAGGTTGTTATATTAGAATCACTGTTAGATTTAATGTGAACTTATTGGTGCAATTTGGTGAGGTCCTTTCTATATCGTGTTTATGTGGAACCGTATTTTGCACATATTGGCCATGCCTACACTAGCAAGGTCTTTCAGAAACTCAGGTCCTTTTTTGAAAGAACGTGCGACACAACAACACAAAAAATGCACTCTTCTTGTCTGAAATTAAGGCTGCGGATCTTTTTCCAGAAGCCCTCTTCTCTTCTGCTCCTGGATCAGTAAGAGCACCTGCTTTTGAAAGCTTCTTTTGAAACAAGCATGTGTAGATGCTCCACAGGCCCATCTTTCGAAAGAGCAGTCCTCATGGCACTGGATTTTTCAGCCCATGGCCCATTTTTCGAAAGAGTGGGTGCTGTGTTGATGCTCTCTGTTGAAAGAGTGGATCAAAAAGATTTAGCTATTTTTTTTTGCATGTGGATGCACTCTTCCAAAAGATGATATTCCAGAAGACCATCTTTCGAAAGATTGCTATAGCGTAGAGGTGCCAATTAAAGGTCCAGCTGCAAAACATAATTCATTTTAGTTCTTTAACTAATATAAAGTACTAAATGATTTGGGATAGTGTGTATGTATGGGTGGGAGTCTATATTTAAGCAGTGCTTAATGCCCTGGTACTCTGCACTTGGCTGTTCATAGCCCTGAAAACTCAACTTCCTGCATCAATTACGAATGTAAAAAATTGCTTGAGTCCCAGCACCTCTGCCATTACAAATTAAGGACAGTATTTACATGGGGGTTAGGGGTTCATTGAGGGTTGGGATTCTGCGGTTTTGGGTGGAGGAATGTCTTACTGTATTGAGGTGTATGCAAAGATTTAGAGTTCAGTTGTGTGGGAGAATGGATGTTTGTGGAAGAGGGGTGTATGGGGAGTATATGTGTGAGATGAGGATGGTGATAAAAAATCTTTCATGTTGAAAATGTTTCTTCAAACTAGTCACTTTAAAGATAATTGAGGTATCTAACTGTTAAATATCAGGGCTGTAGTAACAGAGAGAAAGCTGTGCTAGTTTATATGCTATCAAAACAAAAAAGCAGTCAAGTAGCACTTTAAAGACTAACAAAATAATTTATTAGGGGAGCTTTTGTGGGATAGACCCACTTGTTCAGACCATAGCCATACCAGAACAGACTCAATATTTAAGGCACAGAGAACCAAACATAGTAATCAAGGTGGACAAATCAGAAAAAAAATTAAGGTGAGCAAATCAGAGAGTAGAGGGGCAGAAGTGTGGGGGGAGTCAAGAATTGGATTAAGCCAAGTATGCCAAAGATCCCCTATAATGACCCAGAAAATTCCCATCCAGGTTCAAACCACGTGTTAATGTGTCGAATTTGAATATAAAAGAGTTCAGCAGCCTCTCTTTCAAGAGTGTTGTGAAAATTCCTCTTCAGTCAGACACAAACTTTTAAGTCATTGACACAATGGCCCACTTCATTAAAATGCTGGCTGACAGGTTTGTGGATCAGGAGTGTTTTTATGTCTGTTTTGTGCCCTTTAACTTTTTGTCTAAGAGAGTTTGAAGTCTGACCAATATACAAAGCATGTGGGCATTGTTGGCACATGATGACATATATGATGTCAGTTAACGAACATGAGAATGTGCTTGTGATTTTGAAAATAACCTGGTTAGGTTGAGTGATGGTATCTCCAGAACAGCTATGTGGACAAAGCTGGCAGCAGGCTTTGTTGCAAGGAAGAGTTCCAGGACTGGTGTTCCTGTGGTATAGACTGTGATTGTGGGTGAGAATCCTCATATGGTTGGAAGGTTGTAGGAGGGAACAGGCCTGTCACCGAGGGCCTTCTGGAGTGTGGCATCCTGATTAAGGATAGGTCATAGGTCTTTAATAATGTGTTGCATTGGTTTGAGTTGGGGGCTGTAGGTAATGACCAGTGGTGGTCTATTCTTGGCTTTTTTGGGCCTATCTTGGAGTAGGTGGTCTCTGGGTATTTGTCTGGCCCTGTCAATTTGTTTTTTTATTTCTCCTGGTCGGTAGTTCAGGTTTATGACTGTTCAGTAAAGATCTTGTAGTTTTTGGTCTCTGTCAGTAGGACGAGAGCAAATGCGATTGTACCTACGGGCTTGACTGTAAACAATGGATGTAGTTATGTGTGCAGGATGGAAGCTAGAAGCGTGTAGGTCAATATAGTGATCAGTGGGTTTCCGGTAGAGTGTGGTCCTGATCAGGCCATCCTTGATTTGTACTGTAGTGTCCAGGAAATGTATCTCTTGCGTGGAGTAATGGAGGCATAAGTTAGGTTTCCTTCTGAATGTGCTGCCTCTGTGGTTTGGGTAGATGTTTGTTAAAGGTGTGAAGAGTGGGATAGGAGGGGCGGGGTGGGGGAAGTCCTGTGTTTGTTGGGGACACAGTGATTTTCACTTTGTCTTTCTGGAGAGTTGCCTTTGTTAATCATGGATTAAGCTTTGATGATACAAGATTGGACAGGATTCAGACTGAGAAAGCATGCACTTAACATTTTGACAGCTTAGTTATCACCCTTTTGAGGAAATCTTGCTTGCTAACAAGGTGTGTATCAGTTCACTGTACTAGCAAATATACTATGACTGGAAAAAGAGACCAGGAATGCTAAATTAATCTTAGAACTAAACACCAAAGAATTTAGGCCTAGGGCCATATCTTCTCCCTTTGTTTTATTTTGTACCTATCAGGTGGAACTAATTCTCTACAGAATTTCAAGTTAGCCCACATGGGATTATCTGCAAAATGCCTGTAGTCTCAAATGGGCAGTTTATTCAGGCCCCTGGACAGGATTTAGTGTAGGGTCTGGAGCTGACCTTGCTTTGATCCTGCTGTATGTATGGAAAAATACTGTCCATGTTTGTTTGTACGTAATTACAGCCAAAGTTTTGACTCAAGATCACAGTTAAGCTTTTCATTGTGGAATGCAGACTATTTTCCGTTTTCTCAAAATTTACATTTTGTTTACGCCTGTGAAAGGTGGTTGAAAATGCATTTTTTTTTTCAAAAAGAATTGGACAAATAATCTCTTGGATACTAAGGCCCCGCGAAGCTGTCAGGACACTGGCTCTTGCTTGCCCTCCTACGCTGGTTCTCTGGTCCGGGAGGACCAGGGGTCTTACTGTACCAGGGAGTGCTGGTTTTAGGAAGTGCAACTGGTGCAAAAATATTTTTAATCTCTTAATTTTCTGTTGTCTTTCACTATGTTTGTGGTGTAAACTGTTTTTTACATTTCTTTTTTGAGAGTCTTGTGTTGCATATTGAAAATGCGTTGTTGCTTTATGTCATTCGGTTTTCACCCAGAGGAGAGACGTTTTGGCTTTTTCCTATAAACGGCCAAGTCAGTGGAAGTTGAGGAGGCTCAGCCTGTCGCAGGAATGGATCCTTAATTTCAGATATTTGGTTTGCCCTCGATGGTGCACTCAAGTGCAGAGTCTTCACTGGTTCCTTTTTAAATATTACTTTTTTTTTAAAAGCTGCAACATTTGGCACAGACTTAGCTTCCTCTTCTGCTTCCCCTCAATTCACAGGCAACATTCCTTTGGACTTCAAGTGGAACAGCATTGGGACCCATCAACAGTTTTGAAACAATATTTCATTATAATCCTTAGTGCAAGAATGGAACAATTTGCTAAATTTACTTATTTTAAAGTATATGAAAAAACAGTAAAAAGGTTTCCTTGATACTTCTTTTGTATGTGTATAAAAATACTCGCTCCACAAAAATAAAATCACATAATTCATTCAGCTTGTTCATTTACTACTAAGGATTAATGTGAAAAGTCTAAAATTTTTTCACAGCTCAGGTCATGACTTGGTCATGGAATGCGGGAAGCACACAGAAGATTGTCATAAGTGACATTTTCTTAATAAATGAGACTTGATTAGCAGGATGATAACACAGCAGTACATTTAATAGGAGAAAAGAGAGCACTGATTCAAAAAGACTCTGATTAGGATTGGCTTTAGGGAGTCAAATTAAGCTCTCACAGCTATATATCTGCACACTGATGTCCAAATCTTTATTACCTTAACAAGGCAAGTTAAGGATTTGGCTCTCAGGGTAAGAAAGTATATAGCATAAAATGGCCATGATTGTCAGTTTCATTTAAAGGACAAGGTGGGTGAAGTTATGTCTTTCATTGGACCAACTTCTTTTGGTGAGAAACACAAGCTTTCTCTCTCACCAGCAGAAGTTGGTCCAATAAAAGACATAACCTCACCCACCTTGTCTCAATATCCCGGAATCCACAAGACTACAACACTGCATATAAATGTATTTGATTACAGGCTTATTGCAGAGAGAGACTGAGTCACACTTTACACCAACTCTTTTAAGGAAGTTAATATTTGTTTTAAAAAATGGTTTCTGTGCAATAGGATTAAGAAAAAATACAGGAAATGCTTGTAATTTAAAGCATTTAAGAACAAAAGAGAACTTGTGGACTTTCTTGAAGGAAGTGACTTTGTGAACTGTGACCTGTGTTGCAACAAGTGTTGTGAAGTGGTCGGTATATTAGTTATTTCTTGCATTTTTGTTTGCATTGAACTCTCATTGAAAAAAATGGGAGCTTTGCCTGAATGAGACCTAAAGGATATGGAAACCTGATTTTACAGGGTGATAGCAAGTGCAGTTTAGAGATACTAGGAATATTCCAGGTCCACTGAAAACGTGTAGTTTTATGGGCAGGGAGATGTTTTTACTTTACTGTTAATTCACTGTAATTGTATTGGGAATAAAAATAAATATAAAATTAGTATTAATGTTAATGAACTACAAAATGTAGGTAATTCAGAACGAAGATTGAAGATCATCTTCGTTCACCCAAGAGTGTCCATAGGTACAGATGTCCAGGATTCAGCACTTCTGTTCCTTCTCTTAATCAGAACAGAAAAGCAGTCATGTGTCACTTTAAAGACTAAAAAATAATTTATTAGGTGATGAGCTTTCATGGGGCAGACCCACTTCTTCAGATTGGTGCTGTTTCCAGATCCAAAGAAGTGGGTCTGCCCCAGGAAAGCTTATCACCTAATAATTGTTTTTTTGTTAGTCTTTAAAAAAATGCTGCCTGGCTGCTTTTTTGATTTGTGAGGATACAGACAAACACGGCTACCTCTCTGTAAGTATTCTCTTGATCAGTTTTTCACAACTGTGGAGGTGGCAGTCTTGTTGCTTGGCAGTGATAAGAGAGCAATACTTGCAAATGAATCCTGCCAGCTACCTTAAAATTGAGCCTAGTTAATATGGGATTCTAAGCTCATGACACACAGTGATTAATCTATTATTGTTATTATTTTCCTTATGGACAGGTGAGCTTCTGCATTATTTTTTTTCCCCAGCTGGTGCATTTAGCTTAGCTAATTGTAAAGGCTGAGATGACATCTTTGGTGCTTCATCTTTGCTGGTTTTGTGCAGAGGAGAAGATGATCTTTTATTAATGCCAGTGACTGATTGGCCAAAGCTGATAGCATTTTGACTGTTAGGAGATGCGGAGTTTGAGGGGAAAAAATTAAGGGTGAACTTCTGCAGTTTTTGAAACAATAGTTTCCTTGTAAGATTTGATAACATTCTTAAAAGTGGAACCTACAAGAATTTCTTTAGAAGCCGTTAAGTTTCACAATTTGGTGTATGAATAGATCTTTTTACATTAGAATTATTCTTTTTTGGTTTTGGCAGGGTGTTTTTTTTTTCTTTCTTTTGCTATTATTGTTCCTTTTAATTAAGCCCTTTTTAGCTGCAGTGTATAGCAGTTTAAATACATAGTTCGAGACTGAAAAGCCTGACTGCATCAACAGACCCAGGATTTTACCCCAAGATGCAGACCTTAATTTCTTGTAGTCTCTCTTGTTTAATGCAAAAAGATTCAAAAGAGTGGTGGCGCTTCTATAAAAGGCAGGTGGCAATGAAGTTTACTAACCACACCACCTTTTTATAATTCAAAATTGGATGTCGATTCTGAATGTAACCTGTGTGTGAATAATGTAAAGATATTGTCATATTTTTCCCTTGGTAGTAATAAATAAACAATGCCTGGGATTTTAATGTAACTCAGCACTGGCAGGTCTTTCGGTAGTCTAATAAAATTGACAATGACTACAGCAATAGTCTTATATAAGCTGATTAAACAAAATTCTGTACTCTGTTTTGAGATTGATTTCCAGTAGCTGAAGTACAGTCTCAGCTTGGATTATTTTCTGTAATTAAAAAAGCTTTTAAATAACCAGAAGTTATTTTTTGGATTTCAGTTGTTACATTTTATACTTTATTTTTTTTTCCCACATGTTCACCGCTCTAGGTCACTTAAAATCTTTTTTCCCAAGACCAAGAGTTCATAGAAATGTGGTTAAGTATAAAGTTAATGCAGTTAAAAGAATGATAACTTTAAACATGCATGTAAGTTTTATTGATTAACTCACATGTATAAACATTTACTAATATGTGTTTGAACAATAGTTTAAACCTGATTGTTTTGGCTCCTTGTGTCTGAGGACGTACTAAGGGATAGACACTAATCTTTACTCTGCATTTTGCTAGAGTGTTTGCACGTGTCTAACTTACTCTCTTATTTCAATTTGAAGTCATTATGCGGGGGAGAGGGTAGAAGTGTCACTACCAAAAGGACTTGTATTCTGATATATATTATATAGTAAACTGCTTATGAATTTTAACATGCATGGGGAATGTAGAAAAGGAAAATAAAAGTTTTGTTGCGTGTCATTCTTGACACAACTGTTCTTGTTTTACAAATAGGGCTTTGGGTTTCAAATGAATATCATATTAAAAGCTTATTAGTAAATATTTGTAGACAAGAAAACATCCTATAATTTAAACAATCTATGGCTGTTACTTCATCACACAATGACTGTTGAGATCAAAAATATTCCTATTTAGTATCAATAAATGCTTGAAAATTGCTACTTTGGGGTCTAGTATAGAACCCAGAAATACCTGCTAGATACAGTAAAATTCCTTTAATCTAGCCTCTGATGGTCTGGAAATCCTGATGATCCAGCATCTGTAGTTCCCCCCGAGATACATGAGAGCTGTGGGAGGGGTGAAGAAGCTGGCTCTACAGTGCTGCCCATTTCACCCACTCTCCCTGCACACAGGTGTTGAAATACACAACTTGGAACAGCCGTGGGCGAGTGGGAATGGAGGGAACCAGCAACTGCTGCTAGGTGACAAGTGCACCCTCAGCTGGACACAAGCTGTGGCGCCCAGGGTCTACCCCCTTCAGCGCAGCACAGACTGGCCCCCTCCGCCCCTGCCAGCAGACACTGACCGTGCATCGTGGCCCTCTTTTACCAGGTTGACCCCATGCACGCAGGGCAGGGCCTGGCTCTCAAGCATGTATTAGCTGCATGGTGAAGCAGCCTACAGATCCACTGTCCCCAGTACCATGGTGCTGGCCCAGGGCATGCTGAGCTCTGCAGGCCTCTGGGGCCCCAGTCATTGGGTGGTGGCAGCGAGCACACACGTATCTGTTTTCTTCTGCCACTGGTGTGAAAGTGGCACTGTAGAGTCTGCAAGGGTGGTGAAGAAGCTGGGGATGCACAAGAGTGGTGAGCTGTAGGTGGGTGTGGGGATGGTGAGCTGCGAGGGCAGGCGGGGTTGAACAAGGTTGTCGGGGGGGCATGGTGACATCCAGTAATCCAGAAAATTTGGTAATCTGGTATCTGTCCGGTCCCGGATGTGCTGGATTAAAGGAATTTTACTGTAATTGGGAAATGGTGAGAACCAGAGGCCCTATTTGCAGGTAACTAAAAAGGCCTTCTTTTAGAAATGCATTTAATGTTAAGGCTATATTTTTTTCATGTATATCTTCAGAGAGACACATAACACACTGCCATGTATACAAAACTTTGTGTTAATTCGTTAGATGCTATAGATTATACAAAAGCGGGTAATAAATTTCAAATGGCAATTATTTAAGTTTATGATAGGGAACACAAGTCAGAATGTAAGAGTACTGTTCTCTGACATTTGAAACACAAGAGCCCAATAATCCGCTATCCACAGCTGGACACTGCACCTTTCATGTTTACGCATTTGTGGTTGATATGCTGTGTGGCACAACTGTTTTCTGAAATTGGAATGCATAGTTCTCTGAGCTTCTCTAGTAAATTATGGGACAAGGAATCCTTTGTGTTCCTATTACAATCTGCGGCAAAAGTGCCCCTGACATCAGCAAGAGCAAGATAGCCCCCAAATGTATCAACTACTGAAATATGTGAATTTACTCAATATTTTAGACTATAAATATAGAAAATGCTCCTCTTTCTGCAAGTCAAAGATGAAACAAATCACCATTTTTTCAGTAGCAGAGCTGGTTGTGTTATTAGAAGTACCTCAGATAAACGGATCATAAATTGATCTTTCCAGTTTTCAGTACCTAAATTTTTTTTATTGATATGAAAATAAAGTGAGTGGAATAAGGTCCCTTCGTTAGCTGCTATTATGATAGAATGTAATTGGGATTTATGTAGTACAATTTTAAATGTCCCACAGGTCTTCCAAAAATTAAAAATGACAGCATTTCCAGGGTGAAATTCTCACCTTTTCAAAAGGCCTGCACAAGATACTATCCACACTTAACCCTGCTTGCTTATCTGTTAGTCTATAAGGTGCCATAGGTCTTGTTGCTTTTGAACGTACAGACTAACTTGGCTAACCCTTTTGATACTTGCTCACTTAATGTGAGTTATAAATGGCCTGAAGGCTTGAGCTCATGCTCTCTACTTCACGGTGAATTTTACTCCTGCTGATAAATGAACAGAATAATTTCAAGTGCGTATTGCATAGTCTCTCTTACACCTAAGAATGGCTGATTGTCATGCCATTCCCTGGTATGAAGAGGAATGGAGCACACAAACAGATAAGCCAGTGCCCTATCACTAAAGCCTGCATTTTAACAATCACTTTGGTTTTGATAAAAAGACATCATACACCCTCAAAGCACAGCTAATTGGTGGTAGGATAACAGTAGATGGTATGAGTTATCAAAAACACTTAGAATTCCCTATTTTAATTGAGGATTAGAGAACTGGCAAGGCGGTATTCTAATCATGTGAATGTGAGTTGGCAGGGGGCAGCACTGATAATATTGTATCTGCTTTGATTTGTAGCCACCCGACATCATGTTGCAGTGCAGCAGAGATCATGTCTGTGCTCTTTTTTCATACCATGAGGTACAAAGCGAAAGATCCCCGAAATCCCAGCAATGACCGATTTGTACTCTCGAAGGTAAGATCCAGAACTAGCAGTTTTACCTTCTTGATTAGTTGTTTTTCCAAATAAACGTTCGTGTTTTCTTGACTCGTACTCACTGTCATTCTTTAGGGTCCTTATCAGTACACAATGCTAGTAATAACAATTAAAATCTTTTTTCAAAAGAGTTTTAAGATTATTATATGCAATAAAAAGGGAAAAAGACAAAATCTTGCAGGACATTGGAAAGGGTAAGCATAGTGCCTGAAAAGAATTGCCAGATTTCTAGGAATCTGTGTGTTCATATATCATACAAAATATTTAAGCAGTTAAGCTGTTGAATTACATATTGGCTACGTCTACACTAGCCCAAAACTTCGAAATGGCCGTGCAAGTGGCCATTTCAAAGTTTACTAATGAAGCGCTGCAGTAGATATTCAGCACCTCATTAGAATGCCCGCAGCCGTGGCACTTTGAAATTGACGCGGCTTTCTGCCATGTGGCTCATCCAGATGGGGCTCCTTTTCGAAAGGACCCTGGCAACTTTGAAATCCCCTTATTCCTATCTGCTGTTAGGAATAAGGGGATTTCGAAGTTGCCGGGGTCCTTTCGAAAAGGAGCCCCGTCTGGATGAGCCACACGGCAGCGAGCCGTATCCATTTTGAAGTGCCACGGCTGCTGGCATTCTTATGAGGTGCTGAATATGTATTTCAGCGCTTCATTAGTGAACTTTGAAATGGCCATTTGCATGTCCGTTTTGAAGTTTTGGGCTAGTGTAGACATGGCCATTAGCTATTCTTTCCTGGTACTGTGTGTGAAATCTAATCAGAAACAATGTCACTTTAAGGCAAGGATTATTTTTTATGTTTCTCCAAGAAATTATTCTAATCTGCATATTTTTAACCAGTAAGTTATGGTTACATTTTTTCATGATGTCCCTTCTGTCTGTAGCCATGCTGCCTTTAATGTGAGCCTTTCAGAGTTCTGATAAGCTTTGTTGTGCCAGTTTAGTACTTTGTTGGAAGCTTTCTGAGACGTATGATAAAAAGTTGCATTTGTAGTTTAGTGGGTGACATTCTTGTCCCTGTGCATTAGTATGGCACTAAAAGAAATCAGTGCTCCTGAAGGTGTAGTTTTCAGCTAAGACATAAAACAAACGTCCTGACTGCTTGAGGTCATCAAAGTTTCCATGGCACTTTTAGCCAGAGAGGGGTGCTAACTTGTAATTCTGGCTACAATTTCAGCTCGGATAATTGCATCCTTGCTATTTAAAGTCTGTCTGAGTCTTCTGTTTTCTATTCTAAACGGTTCTGTAGTGTTAAACTACTGGTATATTCTTAGGATCTTCAGTAGCCAATGCAGTGATTCCTGAGTATATATTTAATTTTACAAAGTGCTTTGAAGTGAGTGGCATTTCAAACGTCAGGTGTTAAGAAAAGTGCCAAAAGTACTGTACCAGGTAGTGTTATACAGTTGGAAACTAGGGAGCATCCCAGCAGACTGCAGAATGTGCTGCAGATAGGGAGTCTAATTTTTTATATGATAGTTAACTGTCTAAAATTTGGCAAGTTACAAAAATAGTCACCCCTAGAGATGAAGTGTACAGAACACGTGCATAAAATAGAAGAGTGCCATCTCTCAGCTTTCTCGGTACCTATAGGAATTCAGAACCTGGAGGATGAGCAGCTCTCTAAAGAAGTCAGGCAAATTTTGAGATGTACTTGATTCTGCTTTGATACCATCTCCCCATCCGCAGTGATGAAAGCTTCTGCTCTTAGAATCATAGAACAAAAGACCTGGAAGGGACCTGAAGAGGTCATCAAGTCCAGTCCCCTGCCCTCATGGCAAGACCAAGCACCTCATGGTTTACTTGAGCTATAGGGTGCCAAAGTAGCCATGGACACAAAAATGACCGTTTCTTCTGTAACTGGTCAGAAGATTATACCCATTCATATCAAATTCAAACCTGGCCTGTGTATTCAAGGCCACTAATCTTTATAGTTACCACTCACTGACAGTGTCTACGCTACAAAAATAACTTTGAAGTTGCTTACTTCGAAGTAGGGCACTACTTCATTCCCAGGGAACGGAGTTCAAAGTTATTTTTGGTCTCTCTGCTGGCTACTTTGATGTAGTGCTTAACTTCGAAGTTAGTTCCTAGTGTAGGTGCAGCCACTGTATCTAATCTTAAATCCATATACCCTGAGAGAGCTCCACCTGGAACAAAACTCAACATTCCATCTGTTCAACAGAACTGGTTCCCCTGGGTATGTCACCCAAAATAGTTCATTCTCTCCACTGGCTCTCCATTGATGCAGAGTCTAAGTTGAAGAGTTATACTTGAAGTTCTGCTTTAGAATACATCTATCTGCCTCAGAGGATCTATTCTTCCTCAATATGACCTCCTGTAAGAGCTTTAACATAGCTACAAAAGGAGTTACACTCTGCTTCTTAGTTGAAGGCTCTGACCCTGTGGGAATATCAGGTCTCCAAAAGGAGAACTCCAAGGGCTCAAAGGTAATATGAAGCAGTGACTGGTTTGCAAGCATTTTAGAACTTGGTCCCTTACATTATAAAGAAACTTTCAGTAGGCATAAAGAGCTGAATTTGTCATGTTTACATATTATTACTTTGTCTTGATATCGAGATATTTTGGAAATTTGCTCTGTGTTTAAAATAGCTTTTTTTTTCTTCTAGGGTCATGCAGCACCCATTCTGTATGCTGCCTGGGCTGAGGCAGGCTTCCTACAAGAAGCAGAATTATTAAACTTGAGGAAAATTGATTCCATTTTGGAAGGACACCCTGTACCAGTGAGTAATTGAGCAATAAGCTTAATAAGTATTAAAATAAGAGCTTCATGTAAATCAAGAAATACGCGCACCTTTTGCAACAGGGTGTAGTTGATGACTGCTGCACAGTAAAGATAAGTTTAGTTTTTTTAAAGAAGGCAGTAGCATCTATGGTTTGGAAAAAGCAGAACTCATGGACAGCTGGTGTAAGAGACGGGGGAAGGAAATGCCTTCCCAACGTACTTGGCTGGCCACACCCACACTGTGCCTCCATTCAGCACCTGGGTTTCAGTCCTGTGCTGCCAGTCTCTGTTATGCTCTTGGTCAGTGGGGGCCACGCCTCAAGTGCTCCTGGAGAGATGGGCCACTGGCCGCTTGGGGTTGGGTGGAGACTGCAGGCTTCTCAGGCTTGGGGTTGGGTATCAAGCAATGCTTGTGGGGCAGGGGGGAGACGCTGCCCCTACAGTGGAGGTACTTAGCTCCCATGGGAGCGTCGGGTGGCAAGCACAGGTTCTGAGATGGAAGGGATGGGACTGGGTTCACCCACTGCCCATGGGGAACTGATTGTCCATAGAAGTAGATGCCCAAAAGTATTACTTAACATTTAATGAAGTCACAAACACCAATGCTGTTCCCATACATATCACTTTTTATGGAGTTGTAGCGTGGCTCATCTTTCCCTATGGGGAAACTCTCAAGTAGCATTTCCTGGTTTCAAAAGAAACCTATCTGATTGCATTACTGGTTTTTTCACCCCCACTCCTGCTGAAGCCTCTTATCAGGGCCATTAGCTCTTTTCTGTCACTGCCACTATCTCAAGGAGAAGAATAAGAAAAAGTTTTTCAAACAAGGCACTTAAGATTGTTGGAAGCTAAATCTGTTCTTTTCAGTGTGTATGCCTGATGTATCACTTCCAAGCCCTCTCTGACAGGATCAGTTTATGGCCAGTTAATGATCAGTTAAGCCACCTGCATTACCAGCGGAGAAGCAGGACAGGGCAGTATGCAAAGGAAATTTGAATCCATTTAAATGTACTGAAATCCATTGTCTGGGCCCCATCTCACTAATCTCTTTGTGATGGAATCCTGTCCTGCTGCTGTGTGTTCACCAGAGTGGGAATGACTTTTCTTGCCTTCACAAAACAAAAAAGCGGTCATGTAACACTTTAAAGACTAAAATAACAATAATAGTAATGTTATTATTTTAGTCTTTAAAGTGCTACATGATGGCTTTTTTTTTTTTAAATTTTGTGAAGATACAGACTAACACAGCTACTTCTCTGTGGCTTTCTTGTCCTGTAAAATTAGTCTCTGAAATTTTTAACTGCAAAGTAATTGTTTCATTTTCATTTTCAGAAACAACCATTCACAGATGTAGCTACTGGATCACTGGGTCAGGGGCTTGGTGCTGCTTGTGGTATGGCCTATACTGGCAAATACTTTGATAAAGCCAGGTAATTTTTTAATGTGTTAAGTGCTTGTAGACATGTAAGAGAGAAAAAATTGCTGAGCAAACCAATGTCATTCTTACCCTGATCAAAATTGTTTATTCTGTGATTTCCAACACCTTACCCAAATCCAAATTCAGTTTAGAAATTAAAGGTGTGTAACTGGGAGGCCTAGCTCATAAAATTGTGTGGAGCCAAGAACTGGCAAAGTTTGATGCATGCTGTTCATGTCCAATCTGAGAATGTTGATGTGATGGTACTGTTCTTGCAGAGGGAAGGTGGCACATTGCTTGGCCATTCAAGGCTGTTCTGCCCTCTTACTCACAGGGAAGAATCTAGCTGTATATAGTTGTTGTTACAGAGTAAAGACAGATGGTGAAGAAAATATGAAGCATAAGGACTTGGTTGTGTGCCTTTTAAAATCAAGGGAAGAATTGCTGGGCCATAAATAGAGGTCCAAAATAGTAACTAAAATCTGCACAACTTCAGTGGAATGGGAATGACCATTTCTGCCATTTGTCTGGGTGGAAGATAAGGAAAGTGGACGTCAAAAGACATATCTATATGATGAAGAAAGCGATCTGAGAAGGTTGATGGATAGTAACAGAGAGGTAGCCGTTTTAGTCTGTGTTGTTACAAAACAGCAGTAATGTAGCATTTTAAAGACTGACTAAGAATGATTTATTGGGTGATGAGCTTTTGTGGGACAGACCCACTTCATCAGATCAATTGCATTTCCAATACAGACTAACATCTATATAGTATAGAGGTCCAAAAAAAAAAAAGCAATATAAACTTACAAGTCAAAGTACATAGGACTGAAGGAGGGGGGTAAGGGTGGGAGATGTTGCGTCTTGCCTGAGGTAATTATGAACATCAAAGGAAGGGAAATAGGCATTGTAATGCGTGAGGTGATTTGCTTTCTTTGTTCATACCAAGTGTTAAAGTGTCGAATTTGAATATGAACCCCAGTTCAATGGACAAGGCCTGCTTCCCTTCCTTTGATGTTTCTAATTATCTCAGGCAATATACTTAACATCCCCCACCTCTTACCCCACATCCTTCAGTCCTAAGAATTTGATTTATCAGTTTTTATTACTTTTTTTTTGGACGTCTGTACTATATAGGTGCTAGTCTGTACTGGAAATGCTGTTGATCTGAAGAAGTCGGTCTGTCCCACGAAAGCTCATCACCTAATCAGTCTGTTAAAGTGCTACATTAAGCTTGATGTATATCAGTTTTATCACATTCAAATGGAGCTTGCTAAGTTAATATAATATAAAATCCTACACTTCATTAGCTTGAAATCATTTCTGTGGAATATGCGTTCCTTTTTTAATATAGTTGAACAGGTGCTAGTTGTAGGAATAATTTACTAGCGATTCCTGGCAGCAAATGGCCGTACTGCATGTAGCATTGGAGAGCAGCCAGTATGGGTGGAATTGTAATTCGTCTCAGTGAATTATCAGGTTTAGTCAAGAATCTTGTGAAGTGTGTGTTGGGACATCATATTTAGTGTAGTAATATGGAATAGTTAGTAGCTGTGATGATTATTAATTTTATTAGTTTTTTGCTCAATTTTGTTTTAAAATTGTATACAGTAATCCTAAATCTAAGGGCTGAATCCAGCAATCCATGATCAGGTAATGCTCCTGTCACTGAGTTTTGCCTGAGAACGGGCTCAGTATTTTAGAAATAGTCTGCAAAACTAGATAATCTACATATATTTGAGAACATTTGTCTGTCTGTGCGCATGTCTGTGTTATGTGTTTATTCAAGAGCTCCTCCTAAACGGTAAGAGCTAGGGCCACCAAATTCAGTATACAGCTTCCTCTTATCATACCTTAAACTGCAAAAAAAGGGGTTTGGTTGTGTCAGGAATATAGGATGTGCCTGGAATGGGACTGCTTCTCATAAAACTATATAGAAGAGAGAGACAATCATCAGGTAGGTGAAGGGGGCACCACACCCCTTTCTTTCTTGTCCAGGACTGCCCCGAGCCTCTCACCCATGAGGTGCTCTTTATGAAGGGTGGGGAGAGGGGAGGTCTGAAGCTCTTGCCTCCCCAGCATTTCTCACGGGCAACATTGGTAGGCTGGTCCCCTTCATCGGGTACTGAGAGTAAAGTCCACAGTTTGCTGCACTCCTCGCTCTGGCTGAGGAGCACAGGTGGCAGGCGAGTCCAGAGCTGCCCCAGTTGAGGGACATGTGCAGCTGGAAGAGGGAGTGCCTGCTGGAGCTGCAGTAGCCATGGAGCGGCACTTCTCACCTGGCCCCCAAGCCGCTGCGGTGAGAAATGGCTAGGGTAGTTCTTGCTCCCCAGGGCAGGCTGAATACTGAACCCCCTCATCTCCAGCCCCACCCCAGAGCAATGATTTAAATGAGGAAAAACAAGAATTAATTAAGGACCAGAGCAATGCCTGGTAAATATTGTAGTGATTTTTTTTATTTGCTATGGATGATCATGCATATTTTTGCTACATAGCCCAGTCTGATTTATGGTTTCTCTGAAATAAAAAGTAGGTGTTCATTCTAAGGAGTATACTAATTGAAACTGTTTAAATGAGGAAATAAAACTAGGAAGTAAAAAGCAGTGCTTAAAATTGAAAATGCATGAAACTACTTAGCTTGCTGAGTCACAGCAACAGTGTTCAAAAGGCATGTTCATTCCAGCTTTAATTGTAGTAAGACTCATAGTTAGAACTCTTTTACCAAGGTTACCTGTATCTTAGCATGCAGATGTAGTCTCTTACTGTTATAATTAGGGTTTCCTGCACATCAATATATCATACAATAGGCTTGGTTCTGAAGACAAGGGCTGTAAGGAGCATACAGCATATATCACATCATATTTACCACTTTTAACAGTTTTTTTTATTCATACTCAACAGCATTCTTACACCAGAACACACATTGCCCCCCCTCTTTTTTTTTTTTTTTTTTGTAAACTTATCTGAGATGGTTGCATATTTAGAACTGCAATGACTGTTAGGTCAAAATAGTGGCAGATCATGTGAATTGTTAGAGATTTTGAATCTTATTTTAAAATAACTACTGGCATAATTCTGAATTCTATTTTGGCACAGTCTTGCTCCTTTTGAAATCAATAGAAAAATTGTAAAATTAAACAAAGCTTTATGCTCAGAATAACCTTTTTTCATGTAACTCAAAAGATTCAAAGAATTTAAATGTTGAAATATGATAAATTTTAGTCTGGAAAAAAAATTAATTTACTATACATGGTTTTCTCCATGTTTGAGAGCAGCCCGTCTTTAAGGATATTTAAGTATTTTTGTACCAGAGTGTATTTGCTACCACAATTTTTAATTATTTTAGATAATAAAATATGAAAATAAATATAGGTGACACCACTCTTCTTGTTTCCTATTTTGGAAATTCATTGCAAAGTAACATTATTTGATTCAACAAGGATCAGCAGTTTCAAAAATAAATGTTCTGGTCAGTTCCTTATCTATGTGGTTCTCTCCTGCCTGCACAAGAAAGAGAGACATAGAAAATGGGATCTGTTTTCTAGGCTTTTCTTGATTTTTTTTTTTTTTTTTTTTTCATGTTTTGAAGAGGTACTGTTAAATTAAATATGATAATCATATTTTACATCACTTCACTTAAAGCAGAAAGAACATTATAAATTAAACTTTTTCACTGCTTATATTGTATGTTACATTTTATTTTTCACTCACTTTGAGATTCTCACACATTAACAGGATCCAACAGTTTGCTTGAAATACTATTTGCATTGGAATCTTTGATTATGTCTGTTGGTCTTTGGTTTTATGGGGAAAAAAGACAAAACCAAAGTTTGACCTAACTTGGACGTTTAGGCTACGTCTACACTGGCACAAAATTTCGAAATGGCCATACAAATGGCCAAATTGAAGATTACTAATGAGGAGCTGAAATGCATATTCAGCACTTCATTAGCATGCCACCAGCCGCAGCTCTTCGAAGTTGCCGCTTTTCGCCCCGTGCGGCTCGTCCAGATGGGAGTTCTTTTCAAAAGGACCTGGTCAACTTTGAAATGCCCTTATTCCTATCAGCTCTTAGGAATAAGGGGATTTTGAAGTTGGTGGGGTCATTTCAAAAAGGACCCCCATGTGGATGAGCCGCACGGGAGCGAAAAGTGGCAATTTCGAAGTGCTGCAGCCGGCAGCATGCTAATGAGGTGCTGAATATGAGCTAAATGGACATTTGGTCTGACCCAGTATGGCCATTCTTAGGTTCTTATGTTATGTTCTATTTTTATTAACTTGACATACTAACTTTTGTGAAAATATAACCTTTTCTAGCTATCAAGTCTATTGTCTGCTTGGGGACGGGGAGCTGTCGGAAGGCTCTGTTTGGGAGGCAATGGCCTTTGCTGGATTCTACAAGTTAGATAATCTGGTTGCTATACTGGATATTAACCGTCTTGGACAAAGTGACCCTACGCCACTACAGCATTGTGTTGAGATCTACCAAAAACGCTGTGAAGCCTTTGGGTATGTGGCTGGAAAAACTTCAGTTTCCTGTCTTTGCAAAACCATGTGTTATATCTGTGTCTTCATTTTCAAATATGCATGTTAAAATGAATTGAATTCAGGTAACAGCTCACCAGGGCTATGTAAGAAATTCTTACCACTGGTCACAATTAGGTTCTTGTTTCTTTATTGCGAAAAACAATACACAGCTGCAACTTCTTTCTTTACTCAATAAAGCTGTTTATTCTTGTAGATTTATTAAAGAGCTTATCTAGTACTTTAAGGACCTTAAGAAAATCTGCCCTAATAATGTATCTGGCTATTTGTACTCTATCTCTTGAGGAATATTGGGCACCTCAGGTGTACAGGGGGCAGGAAAAAGGGATAAAATGTCATATTTTCTTCTTATGGACATGAAAACATTTTAAAAATAACTATTTTAATATTTTACTGCTTCCTGAAAGGTCATCAGCTAGTTTAAATATTTATAATACTTTTTACATGTGTGCACATAAATATTTACAGGACCTAATGGAAGCTATACAGGCAAATTGTGTTTTGATCCACGTTACACTACAAGTTTTCAATGTGAATTTCTTAATTCTTTTAAAATTTGGAGCACTTGCTCTTGTAATGAAAGTGAGCTATCATATTTGAGGAAGTATGGTACAATGGATTGGAAGAGGGGACAAGAGATGGAAATTCTGTTCTATGTCCCACCTTGTGATTGTTATGTTTGTGTGACCATTGGGCAAGTACCAAACCTCTCCTGCCTTATTTCCTTCTCTGAAAAATGTGATATTTTACTGATTTCATGAGTGTTAATGTTTTTAAAATGCTTTGAGAGTCTCTTGAATCATAATGAAGTATTATTCCTTATTCTTACTAACTCTTGCAGAGATTCATTTGTGCTAACTCTTGAGAAATAATTTGTCCTTTTGCGTTCCTAGCTGGCATGCTGTCATAGTGGATGGGCACAGTGTGGAAGAGCTCTGCAAAGCCTTTGGCCAGATCAGAGATCAACCAACTGCTATTATTGCAAAGACTTTTAAAGGCAAAGGAATATCAGGTAATAAGTGGCAATTTAAAGGCACAGAGCCGTAATGGTTTACATAAGAAGAATGTTTCAAACAGCGTTCATAAAGATGTTATTTAAGTGCGTACAGTATAAGAAAAAATAACATTTGGTTAGAAAGAGGGCAAAATCAGAGCCTCAAATGTGCAAATACCCCCGTTCATTGGATTTCTTAAATCTGAAACCATTACTGAAGTTTTGGTTCTTCAATGGATAAAAAAAATATTTTTTTTCTCAGCTTTATGTAGCATGAGACTGGAACTGCAAAGTGACTGAAATCTGCTCAATTCTCCTTAGGGTTTTTAATGACGTGGGACTCAAATTTCTGGAGAACAGCTGTGAGATTTTTAGTTCTGTTTAATATGAACCTGAACTCTAGACATAATTTCATCCAGGATTCGTTGTAAGGCGAAGATTGATCCAAATGTGAAACCTCTCTTTACTCAGTTGCTACAATTGTTATATGAAATCCAATACTTAAATAACAATGTCATGAAATATATAAACTATTTTTTATCTGAAGTGCTTTAAATTTCTGAGAAAATAAGTTTTTAAAAATACTGTTAGCTAAATCTTAAATATTTAAATTTACTTAAAACAGAGGCTGCTGCCATAGGCCAATCAAGACTTTGCTTGGTGGACTATAAGGAAGTTTGATATTAACTATAGGTCTCATGATGCTCAATAGGATGAAACCAGGGAGGCGGAGCAGGGGGTTTGGTTTCCATTATTATTTTCAGCTTTTGAATTCCTCTTGCATTTTTGCCTTTGGGAGGGTACCACTACGTGCCACCTTGCAGAGGAAAGAGAGGATCTGGCCTACTTACCCACTGGTTTATTTGAGATCTGTATATGACACCAGGCCATACGTGTGGGAGCCTCATGACTCTGTGGGAAGTCTGGGTGCTTAGAGCATCCACAGCAGAACTTTGCCTACTAATGACTGCCCTTCAGACTCTCCTTAAAGTAGTTTCCCTAGTGAGAGAGAAGGCTGTGGAAAATTATCTGCAGGTATTATTACTCTACTGTCAAAATTTTCATGGAGACAGTACACATCCCCCTAAGGTAAATTATCTCTCTTCCTGCCCTGTCCTGACACTGATTCACAGAGAGTCCTTCATTTGAACAGAGTAAGGGAGTAGAATTGCTGCAGAGACAGCTGACCACCTGTGGTTAAGAACAGGTGATAGCATGCACAGGGTGTCCCAGCCAGAATCTGTAAATCCCTACAGTGGGTGGGTAAATATGACACTAAATCCATATTAAATATGCAGTATTCATTGCCCCAGCACTTGGTCGTATACCATACTTTATTTTACATAATTTCCAGTCTTCATTAAAGTACATTACACTATCAAGGTATTGTAATGGGATAACAGCCACTTGAGTCCTTGTTGAATAAGTTGGGAATTTTGTCTTGGCAATGAAGATTGTTCTAACTTTTCAGTAGCCTTGGAAAACATTTTATCTACTGAGATAGTGAAAACAACGTGTATCTGAAACTTGTATACAGCAGACTAATCGTTTTTCTCATTTCTGCTCAGTACTTGTAAACTATTAAAAAAAAAAAAAGTCCAAATTTTTTTGTACTTCTGTCAGACACTGATACCTGAGAGCTTTTTACTGGCTCCTGTGCAGCAAGAAATGTATGCTGCCTACAGGACACAGCTATACTCCAGCATGTACTAAAGCAGGGTCGGCAACCCAAATAGCAGAAAGAGACATTCTTTTCAAATTCAGTAAAAAAATCAACAATTCAAGAGCTGCAAGACATGTGGATAAGACTTTATTAGCAACACTGTCAAAACACAGATGCAGTATCGTATCCCACAATGCATTACACATATTAAAGGGAGAGTTATCCAATGTTTTTGAGATCACATTTTTGCTATTTAGATATGAATTGTTCATTATTGGGCTTTTAGATGTTCACCATTTATTGAAAATTATCAGGAGGTGTTTTTTTTTTTTCTTTTAATCTTGCAATTACAGCATCAGAAGCTACAAAAAAGTCCTTAAAGAGTTGCACCTAGCTCCAAAGAGCCACAGGTTGCACACCCTTGCACTAAGGAGTTTGCCATTGGTGAATTGGAACATGGATTTTAAGTGGGAGGGTGTGAATTCCTCCTTTTAATCACCCAAGGGATCAATAGAAGTTGGAATGCATAATGCTCATCTTTTCATTACATAAGGAAGCAAGACTAGTGACGTTTTGCCAAGGCTTATGTTCTTCTCTCTCTACTGTTAAGCAGACAAGGTTACAATTGTATGGAACTCTATTTAATTCATATTATAAAATTTTAGGTCTTGTTTAGATTAAATAGGTACATGAACAATGGAATGTTAGTGTAGTTTTTGTGAAGCGAATCCTGTTTGATCTGTTTAACTGGTCTTTGCTGACACAGAGGGTATGTCTACACATCTCCAGTTGCGGTAAAGACATATTCTTTATGTGAAATTCACATGTTTAATAATGAAACTGTGTTACTAGTTGTGGGGCTGAGTCTAATAAGGGTTCAAGGTATACCAGTGGGGGTTCTATGCATGGAATAACTGCTGATCCAGGCCCACAGATGTAGAATATCGAGAATGTGATAATTTCTATCCTGGTATACATTTTCATTTTTATTTGCTTGGTGCAAATGGATGGTGCAGTACCTGTAAACAATGGCATAATAGTGAAGTCCTTACTCAGTTAGTGCACCCATTGATTTTAGCACTTTTAGTACTGTGAGACTAAAAGCTTTAAGTCATTTTTGTTTTATTTTAAATGCAGGTATTGAAGATAAGGAAAACTGGCATGGTAAGCCCCTTCCAAAAAGCATGTCTGAACAAATCATTCAAGAAATTGATGACAAAATCCAGAGCAAGAAAAAGCTTTCTCCAGCTCTTCCAGAAGAGGATGCCCCAGTAGTAAATATTAGAAACATTAAGATGCCTTCTCCTCCAAATTACAAACTAGGAGAGAAGGTACCATGCTGTCTGCTTACATTTACCTGTTTTAGGGATGAGAGGGAAGGAAATATGCCATCCGGGAAGGTGCTTACTTGTATTTTGCATTCTGTTGAGTGACTTACTTACCGAATGAACAACGATGAATTCTGTGTGTTACTCTAGATGAGTGGTGGGCAACTACTGTGCATAGGCAATGTGTGGCCAGTTTGGGTTCTGTGTGTGGCCTGTAAGACATTTTGTTTACCATTGCTCACATGCATGGTTGCCAGATTCTGAAATCAGGAGCATGCTAATTGCAAATAACATTGACTGAGAAATGTGCACTCCTTCTGCATCCAGTTAAAACATCGCTATTGTTTAGTTGTCACACACTGCAAATTCTAGGTGTACAAGTGCAGTAGTCAAATTATTTTAGTTACAACAACCTTGTGGCCCACTGAGATGAAGGAGGGCCCACTCTATAGCCTAGGTTTCCCATTGCTACCCTAGACCATGTATAAATAAAAACAAATAGTTCTTTTTTTATGTGGTTTCCAGTGGTTATCATATTTGACCTTTCAAAAAGAGGACACCCTAAGCGGAAGTGTGTCCATATTAACATCTACCAACTCCTTGTATAACATGTAATACAACTTGAATTCGTAGATACTGGTACAGATGCAGTCCCTCTCAGGGGTGTCCTCTTTTTTTATATGGTGACCCTAGTTTCCTTAACCTGTCTACCATAGGTGTTCCCCATTCATTTCTTTTTTTTCTGCTGCTTCTTCGCCTCCACACCTGTTCCTGGTGCTGGGGGATAATGTGTGTAAATGGGTAGTCTTTGTACATAGAAAAAGCTAAATCAAGTTCCTCTTATTCACATGATCATATTTTCCTCTCTTGTACACCTGTGCAGTTATGTGATGGAGCAAGTGGAAGCAAAATTGAATCCATCGAGTTAAAAGGGACTAGCTGTCTGAATATAAGGGCTTGACTCGATTTCCAATATGGTCATTGGAAGGAACTCACTGGTTGTAGCGCACCTTTTAATATTGGTGTGAATTTGTCATAAATTGTCTGCACTGTTTAAGAAATTGCTGTGTATCCTGCTTCAAGGAAAAGAATAGTGTGAGAGTCACCTATAGCAATTCTTCAATGAGATTTGAAAACATCAGTGTGTGACAGTCACTTATGTGGAAGAATATATGTTCAAATTTCATAGAGTGTCTGGTCTTATTGAAGTGTGCAGACAAAAATTAATGAGTGGAGAATAAAGCTGTTTGTTGAATATTTATACTGCATATAATTTTGTTGTAAATTTTCAAAGAAAATTATCTGAACGGCCATACAGTTTTATGACTCAACAGGGGGTAGAAGATGTCTGGGTATAAAGAAATCATGTCTGGGTGTAAAGAAAAGCAAGTATATATGTGTTCTGTTTAGACTAAATAGACCTGATGTAATATTATTTTATATTTTTCCTACTATTTTCTGATTTCTTTTTATTACATTTCTCATATATATCTAGATAAAGTTGATAGTTAATAAAATATTTTAACATACCTAAAACAAACAAAACCTCATTCAAAACCTAACAGCAGCACTGGCTTATTTTGCTGTATACAGATTGCTACACGCAAAGCTTATGGCCTTGCACTTGCAAAACTGGGCCATGCCAATGATCGAGTAATTGCTTTGGATGGAGACACAAAGAATTCTACCTTCTCTGAACTGTTTAAAAAAGAACACCCTAGCCGCTTCATTGAATGCTACATTGCTGAACAGAACATGGTAACTAGTTCCTTTGCTCTATGAAATACTGTGTACTCTTCTGAAGATGAGACAACAAATAATTTTGTCCTGATCGCAGATGTTTTAGCATTTGATTTTTAGATGCCTATCCATTGTAATTTGATTTGCCTTCTGTTTAGAAAGAAACTACATCTCAGGAATAATTGCACAATGGAAACGCTTCTTCAATATATTTTTTTAAAAAATCACAGTTTTGGCATCTTAGCAGAACAGAGATGCAAACAGCTTGTCATGCTGTAACATTCTATTTCCAGTCAGAAGAGAGAAATATGTCTCTTTGAACTGACTCCCCACAATTTGCAGTACAATAATAGCTGTAAAAATTTGAGGACAGAGGGAGAAAATTAGGCAATATTGTCTGTCTGGTTTTTTGTAATGATATCATTAAAAATCTGTTATGTCATAGAATAATACAATAGTCTTTTGGCCAAATTCTGACACCTTTGAAACCTTACAGAAGCAAATGGAACAACCTTCGTGTAAGTGAGAGCAGAATTTAGCCACTGGTTTTAGTAACTTGCAAACTAAGAATCACAAGTTCTCTTCTCTCGTTTCTTGTCAGTATACTTCCAGTGACTTCTGTGAAGTTAGTCCTGATATATGTTAGTGTGAGTGAGAGAAAAACAGCTCAGAAAAACAAGCAGAATAATAACTCTGATAATGAAATAAAAAATACTTGGTAAATGTATCAAGGGATTCTAGTGAAAACCTGACATAGGTCTTTGTTGTGCTCTCATCTGCACCCTGAAGCACCATTGTGGTAGACATTAGTTCAAACCAAAGGACAAGTCTGTCCACAACTATTAATTTTATCCCTCTCCACAAATTGGAGTTAGTAAAATCCGCAGATTGAAAGTGCACAGCCTTCAGTTACAGAAAAGGAAAAGATAAGAGGGACTCAAGTCCAAGAGTCCTTAGAATGGCTGCCTGGGGATAGGTGAGGGAAAAAATGCTAATGCTATACAATCGATCAATAATGATTAAGAAATAGAATGAACGCTATTCAGGTTTCCAGAGCACAATGATTAGATGGAAAAAATTCCCTTTGCTTTCCTGAAGTGAAGATCCAATTAATAAGGACAAAATGTTAAATTTGTGAAAGAGAGAGATTTTAAGTAGTAATTTCTGGAGGTCTTCATCACAAGAATTAAATATCATCACAGTGAAGACTCTCACAGACCACTTTGTACCCTTTCTTGCGCCTTCCCTGTTAATTAACTTCCTTCATCTTTCTCTTCCCAGGTGAGCATTGCAGTTGGCTGCAGCACTCGTGACAGGACTGTTGCTTTCGCAAGTGCATTTGCCACGTTTTTCACCAGGGCTTTTGATCAGATCCGTATGGCTGCCATTTCTGAGAGTAACATCAATCTCTGTGGCTCTCACTGTGGGGTTTCTATTGGTAAGTGCAAACTAAAGTTATTTGCCAGAAATTTGTCAGTCACTTGCTAGATGAATGTTCCCATCTCTGTTACTGATTTGCCTGGTGATTTTGATAGTCACTTTGCGTCTCTGCCTTATTTTCCCTATCCCTGAAACAAGAGAATAATTATATCAACTTTTGTATAGTGCCTTGAGTTCTTTGAATGAAATGTACTATGTGCATCGTAGATATTAATGTGCTTTTATTAGGGAGGTGAGACTTGCTATTTAAGTGTACCCATTTGATGTAATTATTTTATTTACCACGGTAATTATTTCTTATTGTAGTAGTAAATACATTTTTAAATGCCAAACTTACAGATAACTTAGAAAACTAGAATCTGTGAAATAGGTGCACAGTGCAGGAATTTGCAGTACCCCTTCCAATTTTTGCTTACCTCCAAAATTGTTCAATAAATGTCTGTTCGTACTGGAGGGAGGAGAGGGAGAGGAGCATAAAGATCCCAAAATAAAAAACAGGAGCAGATTTTCATATTCAGTATGTATTTATCTGTATTTGTGTGTGTGTGTTTGTGTATTCCTAAATGTATGTGAATAAGCTATGCTAATGTATAAATTCTGTGGTATGATGACACCCCCATTCAGGAATTATACTATTTTAACTATACCACAAGCCAGTGTAATTAAAACATTAAAAAACTTTCTGTAGACAAGCCTGAAGATAGAACCTTGCCCCTAGCTGAGTTGGCAAGTTGTGTAATATTCATAACAAGCACTGAGGCTTTGTCTACATTGGCAGCTGAGTGACAAAGCTTTTCTCTTTCGCTGGCACTTTTTAAAAGGAAAAAAAAATCAGCCAAAATTCTGGATGACAAAAGCTTTCTGCAGCAAGTGCTAGTGTGAACTGCTTTATGGGAAGAAGTGCGCTGTTCTGTGGACAAATGATGTAGTAAATGCTGCTCATACAGGCCACATCTACACAGGCAGCTTCTATGGACAAAACTGGGCTTTTGCTGACAAAACTCAATGTCTACACAGTTAAAATGTTCTGTCGAGAGTTTGTCAACAAAACTCAGCTGTTTAATCACCAGCATTGTCCCTCTTCCTGATCAGGTATAACACCTCTATCAACAGTGTTTTGTTGACAGAATGCCCATGTAGACACCTCTGTAGACAGAGAGGGCTTCTGGTTCCCTGGGCAGCCTTGTTTGCGGAGTTTCTAGTCAACCATCCTGTCGAAAGAGGGGAGGGCTGTCTGGCTGCTCTCTGCCAAAAGAGTGGCTTGCTCTTTCAATCTGCTTTTGTGTGTGGACGCTGTCTCTCGACAGAGGTACTGCCAAGGCTCCTCTATCCACAGGGACCTGTGTCAACAGAGGCTGCCCATGTAGATGTGGCCAGGAGGTGCAAGTTTTTGTCGACAAAAATGCTGACCTGGGTTTTACTCCTTTTTCACTTTTGCTCTGGTTCAGACTTTTTTCATTGACCTTTTTAGTATCCAGGGTTTGGTGATACTTTTTTTCCTTTGTAACAGAGAGATAGCCGTGTTTAATCTGTATTCTATCAAAACAAAAAAACAGTCATGTAGCACTTTAAAGACTAACAAAATAATTTATTAGGTAATGAGCTTTCGTGGGACAGACCCACTTCTTCAGATCTGAAGAAGTGGGTCTGTCCCATGAAAGCTCATTACCTAATAAATAATTTTGCTAGTCTTTAAAGTGCTACATGACTTTTTTTTTTTTCCCCCTTTGTTTCTTGTTCCTTATGGATTTTTGGGCGTCTCTTACAAAAACACACTCTCCTTTCTTGTCAACTCTCTTGAAACCTCTTTTTAAACAGATAGCGGGTTTATACATATGGGCTTTGCTGCTGCTTGTCTTTTGCCTTTGCAGTGACACCATTGGTTTCAGGTATCTTTGCAGGGTTAGTCTGAGAGAGTGCCACCTTCAGAGCCGTATTATATAAGGGCATTTTGTGGGGATTTCTTTTTAATTGTGATGACTTATGGCATACAGAATACTTTTGTGTGTTGTCTTTTTTTTTTTTTTGACCTGCAGTGTATGCCATAAGATAATTGAACAGTTAAATGAACATATGTGCACTTTTCATTGCTCTTTCATGAGTATTTACAATATATATCTCCTCATTTAGTCTTTTAAACAAACATAAAGATCTGAAAGTAATTGTATCAGTTGATGTATTAACTGTTGATCAACTATAACTTATTCTCTTTGCATGTTTTTAATGCAAATCCAGAATAATATCATAAACGTGAACACAACTTTAGCTCACAAAACTTCATTGCTGAACTTCAAATCTGGATGTAGTTTGACGTCTTGTACCTCTTGTTTTTTCTTTACACTTCCTGCTTTAGTTGCTTCTTTTATTGTTTTGTTGTTTTTTATTTTTACTTTTTTTTCTTTATAATGCTAGTTCTTTCTTTTTAGTTTCCTTTTGTCCTTTTTACTTCTTATATGGTTCCAAATTTAAAGAGAAGATGATACTTTTCTGATTCAGGTAGAAGTGCATGTCCTTTGTGTGCCCGATTATATAAATTACATTTGTTTGCTCTTCTGTCCTGAAATGAGTCCCCAGAGCAAATACGCATTCCGTTTTTTGTTCTCTTAGGTGAAGATGGGCCTTCTCAGATGGGGCTGGAAGATCTGTGCATGTTTCGTGCTGTTCCTAATTCAACTGTGTTTTACCCAAGTGATGCTGTATCCACTGAAAAAGCAGTAGAAATAGCTGCCAACACTAAGGTTTCTGCCTAGTATTTCTGAATTGGAAAATATATTTTAAATGTATTGTCTGTAAGTGTTGGAAATTGTTTTTAACTAGCCCATCTTTGATATGCCTCAATTTTCTTGTGGCAAGACATCTCCTTCGTTTAGTGAATCCTAGCAATATGTCTACACTCGAGTTGCAGATGTGGTTTCCCACTTGAGCAGACACTGCCATGCTGTCTGGAGTGGTTCATGACTGGGAGTGCCGACCTCAGAGCAGACTGTCAAAAGGCAGGGCAGACATCGCAAACGGGTGGTATGTTCTGTCGTTAGATTCTGTCACCGCAGTAACAAATCTAAACTCCTGGATCATTGTTGTAGTCCTACTATGGATTCACAGGCGGTCCCCATGGACCTGCCAATCTATATTGCCACCCAGGCAAGCTGGACTTAATGATATATAGTCACTTACAGCAAAAATCACAAAATAGTCAGGTTTTTACAGTCCAAAATACCAGTTATTGACCCCAGATCAACTTGTTCCTTAGATTTTGCACCAGAGACAAGGCTGGTATTCAAAGTCAGCTAAAGATTTATTAACTCAGAAAAAAGTATGAGAGAGTTATAGATTAAAGCAAACAAGTGTATATACACAAATGAGTTTGAAGTTGTGATTCAAAAGGTGACAGAGTTGTAGTAATCAGTCAGTTCAGAATTATTTTCAGTGCTAATCCATGCCAAACAGCTTGGGAATATCTCTGCGTGTGTTCAGGAAATTTTGTCCCTCAGAATCAGACAGCATAAAATATTCAGTTTTTCCTTGTCATGGATTTGTGTCCTCTCCTCTCCCGAATCCAAGCAAATGAGATGAGTTCACATACAGGTCTCCCCTTCCTGGAGGGAGTTAGGAATACAGTCGACAGGGCTCTTTTTATGCTACATAATACTCCATTTGCCTTCAGTGGGCCATCTTGTATGCAGGATGAGTCTGTCACCTTAATTTAATTGTTCTTTTCCATTTGGTGAGTTACACAATCACAGAAATTTACAGTTCAAACACTTAGTATAATTTATAGCATTGGCCGTGGAGGATGTAAGTGAGATCAGTATATGCAGCAACCTACAAGCACTTTGTGAAGTCTTAATATGAAATACATTCTTGTCAGTATAATGTCTAATATCAATTTTGATAATGCTAACATGCAAGGAAGCACAGCTGGATATGCAAATGTTCAGTGAGACCTGGAGCTTTGGCATGAGCTGGCACCTGTACCAGTGCTAGCTCTAACTGAGCTAACAGACTAAAAATAGAAGCAAAGCATAGAAGCATGGTGGCTCCAGCAGCAGGATGGCTTAGCCACTTCAAGTACGTGCGTAGGATTTCAGACATGATTGTATTCAGGGCAGCTAGTCTGTCCTATTGTTTGCACTTCTGTGTCTGCATTTCATTTTTAGTACTCTAGCACACACTGGTCTGAGTGTTCAAATGACAGATGTTCTTTTTGCAGGGGCATGTTAATGTAAGTGGTTATAGAGTGATTATGCACTGGGTCTAAATCACTTCAGAAAAGGTGGGGAGCATTATGTCCTAACACTTGTTCTGGTATGAGTGGGTGAACTTATTGTGATATTCTGGGGGGACTATATTCAGCCTGGTGTGGCCGGAGGGCATTGGGGATGAAATGGACAAAAATTAAAGCACACTGAACAGTTTCTCAGATGGTGTCAATCACTGTAGCTCCCTTAGACCTCTGCTGACTTATCTAGACATTTTTCTTTCAGTCTTCTGTTAGTGAGGAAGCACTTGTGGTTAAGAGAGTGCCTGTAACTCGAGACAGCTAAATTCTATTGGTGGTGCTGCCACAGACTTCTTGTGTTATCTTGGGCCAGCCACTTAACTATTTGGTATTCCATTGCCCATCTCTCAGTGGGGATTGGATGATAATTTCATTACTGTTCCTGCTTATGCCAGATGGTTGTTGACTAAAATCGGTCATTGTCTCCATAGATTGCTGGCAACAAAGGGTTGGATTCTGCACTCCCTGAAATTCTGTTGATTTAGAAAAGTTTTGGCTCACCAAAGGTGGAATAATCTTTAGCCACTGCTGCTGTGCCTCTCCTAATGCTGCCTTACCCAAGGCAGTGTTAAGATATTGGTGTGTCAGACATGCCCAATAGGAAAAGAGATGCAAAACGTGGATCAGGAGAGCAAGAGCAAGGGGAAAGATGGATGGAATATAGTAGAGATTTGTTGGAAAAAAAAATGGTACTTCTTTATAAGAGCATACAAGCATAAACTGAAAGACTGAGCACTTCTTCACTTTCAGCTGAGGCTTTCCTCTTTTGCTTAGTTGGTTTTGACCCTCAAGCTGCTAGACTGAGCAGAGATATCAGCTTCTGTAGCTGTATGGTAAGATTTTAAACTCTAATTAGGCCAGGTTGGATTTTCATTTCCTGAAGCAAAAACTGGCTGTTAAATTGTTTCTGCACTGTGAAAGAGGTTACCTGTGCAGCAATGAGTGAGAGTAGTGGTAATTGAAAAGTACTCATGATGTATTTAGGGAGAACTCTTGGGCAAGGAAAGATCACTCAATAAAAGCTCTGATAATACAGAGGGATGACACCATTGCCAAGTGGAATGAAAAAATCAATTTCTGGAAAGTTTGTTTTATGTGTATAAAAAAATTGGACTGTCTTAGCTTCACCTGTTTGTGTAACTTCAGGCTGTGTTCCTTTTGGAAACAGGGCGTTTGTTTCATAAGAACCAGTCGTCCTGAAAATTATGTTCTCTATGGCAACAGTGAGGACTTCCATATTGGACAGGCCAAGGTATGTATTGTTTAGAGAACTGTGGCATCCTTCTCGCAAATCTCTTCTTCTCCAGGATATTCTGACTCTACTTAGTATGCAAAGAAAACTAAAGGAATCTTAGTCAAACAACCATCAACAATATTTATCATAAAAAGGAGACTTAAAAAAATATAGTTCCCATTTGCTTTTTCCTCTTAGGTGGTGATGAAGAGTAAAGATGACCAGGTCACAGTTATTGGAGCAGGAGTGACTCTGCATGAGGCATTAGCTGCAGCAGAGCAGCTGAAGAAAGGTGAATGGAGATTGCTCATTTGTAACTAGATCTAAATAAGTCAGTACCAGCCAGCCTGATTCCTGGATGGCGGAGCCTTCTGTATTGATATGTCAACTCTGCTAATCAGAAACTCGTTTAAATATAAAAAGATGTTTTAGAAATTCTGATCTCCTGTTAACTGAAATACACAGTATTGTATCCCATCCTGTAGATCTTCACTCTTGTAAATAATCCTGTTTACAATAGTGGGGCTCCTAGCACAAGTAACTATTGCTTGTAGTATAACCAGTCAGAATACACCAAAACAGCATAGCGTGGCACACAGGCTGGCTGTCAGTGAACTGTGATGGCAACAAGTACCCAAAATGAAAAACCTGCCTTGCGTTGCAAGTGTAACCTTTCTCTGAAATATTTTTAATATTATCATTTACACTTAACATTTTGCATTTTCTCACATGAGCTTGTGATTATTCCTTGTATGTTGTTTGTTTGAAAATGGATTAATACACTGCAGGAAGGCAAAGCTTTTCTAGGCTGTCTGAACCAGTTGGCTAAGTACTATTTTGTGGTGTTACTGTGTGCAGAATATGCTGAACCGTATATAAGGTAGTGATTAATTGTGTCCACACACTTAGCTCTGTTTTAGTTAACAGGCGTACTGAATAACACATCTGATCTGTTTGTTTGAAATGTTCTGCGGCATACGTTACTATAATAGGACTAAGATAATTTTAATAGGACTTTGGTTGACAATGCTGCTTTTAGGTATGTTTCATTGGTAACTTGATTTTGATCAGTGCCTCAGCATTTAAATAGAAACAGCAAGTCATAACTCTTTGACAATGTTCTGGTCCACTGACAGCTCTTGGAGTAAACAAAAATGCTTCAGTGGAAAAATAGGAGAATGTGACCCACAAAATCCACCTCTTAATTCAGTAGCCTTATGCCCAAGAATAGATTACAAGATATTAAGAGTGTAATACAATTAATGCTTCAGAGGGCTTAGTGGAAAGTTCTGCAGACTGTGCCTGGGTGGACACGGATTCTGCCATGACCTTGAGCTGCTTACGGCATTTTGTCAGTTCGATTCTTAGGGCCAGATTCTTCTTTGTGCTCTAACTGCTTTGCATGTCATCACAAATCCTGATATCAGTATAACAAGCCACAAAGGGGTCGTCCCAATGTAAGGGCATCCTCTCATGGCGTAGAACTGATATAGCAGCTCCTAGCCCATCCCCTATCTGTTAGCATAGTGTTGCAGAGGTTTCTTTGGGCCTCAGTGTTCCTGGGGTGTTGTATTGGCCCCTTACATTATTGATAGGCGATATGAGTTAGACCAGACCTCGGGCTGCTCTGGCGTATGTGAGAGCTAGCTCCACATGCAGTCAGCTCAAGAATGAGGAGAAGTTAAGGTAGTTTAAAGCCATTTTGTACATGCCATTGAATTGTGCTGTGCTTTAGCGCAGTGATTCTCAGACAGAGCCATGAGCAGATTTCAGGGGGTCTGCCAAGCAGGGCAGAAAGCTGAATCCCCAGTGCATGGGGCACCTGAAACTGAAGGCTGAGTGACATAGCTTTGCAAGGGCCCCTGTGGTGTGGAGCCCCAGGCAGTTGTCCTGCTTGCTACCCCATAGTGCCCACCCTGGCTTTTGCAAGCAGAGAACCAGTTGCGGCACAGCTGGGCCTTGGAGTATGTTGTAGGGTCCTTGGAAATAAAAAGGTTGAGAACCCCTTACCAGACAAGGTGGGCCTCAGACTCCGAGATGATGGCAGAGTAAACTCCGATTGCTTTGTCAGCCAGAGGAAAAGTTGTGATTGTGGCTAGTGGCATTAAGACTGTGTGCAAGTAGCCCATGACCTGCAATATAGGCTGTGTGAAAAGCTTTCAGTCTGGCTCTAGCTAACTGTACTGGGAGCTGGAGCCATCTCCAGAGACTGAGGGAATGGGTAGGGAACCTGCATGACTGAGAAGTTTGAAAATAAAGAATGATACTCTGGAAACCATTAGAGCTAATTTTTCAGTAACTACACAAGAACCTCTGAAGGGTTCCCAGTGCATTTCTCACAGAAGTTTTAACTCTCACATTCTCTTAAGCCACATACCATATTGTACAATAACTTTACAATTTCACTTTTGCAGAAAAAATCTACATCCGAGTGATTGATCCATTCACCATAAAACCCCTGGATAAGATGACCATACTTGAAAGTGCAAGAGCAACCAATGGCAGAATTATCACTGTGGAAGACCATTATCCTGAAGGTAAACTAAGTTCAGCTGGTGATAGCCCACCAAGCTGGTGTGTGAAGCCAACAGTCTCTTCTTGGAGTCTCAAATATTATGGCTGATCACAAGGTTTTCTTTAAAAGTGTCCAGCAAATTCCTTGCAAATTTAACCTCAACAATGGAAACTGATCAGGAGGGGTGAAAGTCTCTAGTTTTTTCTAGAAGTAATGGGTTAATTAGAAGATCCCTAGTTACCATGTCCTTTTGGGTTCTCCTTTGAACATGGATTGGTGAAATCTTGATCCTCTTGCTCATGCCATAAATTCCAGAGTTGGTGGGGAGATTATGAACTTAATGGCGATTGCCTCTCCACACTGGCCAGCAGAGAGAGTATGCAGCTGCCAGCGTGCCAAAAGATAAATGGAGACCCACTGGTCTGTGCATTTGCTGGCCATTCCCTGAGTCACTGGGCTCAATTCTGGATTGCTTGGCATACATCCATCATCCTCTCTTCATTCCACAATTTGTGCAGCAGTGGTTTGCTGGCCTGTTGCATCTGCTCTTGCTGCTGTGGGGTACTTGGAGAGCATCCTGAGTGTAAAAAGAAGGCACACGGGTCATACTCGGGGCCTGTGGCAAGTATCTCCTGTCCGCACAAATCTTCAGTGGCTCCCTGTGAAAAAGTGTTCTGGAGGCTCAGCCTTCACATTATGCAGACGAGAGTTTCCAGGACCCATGTGTCAGGTTTGTGCTGCTTGAGAGGGAAGCATTAAAAGGAAAACTAGGAGATGAAGTACCTCATAATTAGCTTTTGTTACCCTGAGTTTGTCCTAGGCTGATGTTTGTGGTCAGTGTTTTAGCAAAAGTGAGACAGTATGATTGTAAATATGGATCAAGAGATGCATCGTTGTGCCAGGACACCAATGCTGGCAGTTTGGTTGAGCCACATGCTTTTTTGCACTTCCTCTTAATGCTAGCTAGATGTTCTTACTCAAATTCTGCATAACTAGACAATTGCCTTGGTAGTGTGAAATTCCCTCATGGGTAGTTACACGGGCCCACCTGCTTACATAAAGAATAGTAGCCAAAGTGTATCAAGCTTATTGTGTCTGCCTCATCCAGACCACCTCCTGCTGCTGTTCCTGGTGCCTGGCTCCCTCTTGCACCTCCTTCCCTGCAGAGTGCAGTGACTCAGCACCAGCTTTACAAAGATGTTTAGCAGAGGTGCAAAAAGTACCCGAAAAGTTTGCGAGTAAAAGTGCAGCTGCTTTCGCTTCTGGGTACTTTAGTATAATAAAGATATGGTTTGTGTGCATGTGTACTTTTACTCAGGTAGTTTTCCAGAGGGACACCAGTGACTTGTACTTAAGAATATTCCCCCAGTCCTTCCAGGCAGCTGCACTTTTACTCAAATAACTTTGAATACTTTTTCCACCTCTGATATTTGGGCTCTACAGATAGACAGCTAGTAGACTTTACAAAATGGCTGAAGTGGCATGCCTAAACCCCCTCCGACTAACTGGGGAGTTAGGACTCTAGTTCAGGTGCTTTTGTATATTCCACTTTACACCTTTTGAAAAATTTAAAATTATTTGCCCAGGTCACAGAAAATCTGTGGTGAAATGGGGAACTGAACCTGGTTAGCCTAAGTGCTGGCTAGCACTCTAACCACTGGACCATCCAGCTTCCAAATTTGTATTTTAATTGGTGCATGAAGTTACTTCTGCAAAAATAGACTATTAACCTAGACACACTGAATTTCATGTATGTTACTGTGTTCTTCCTAGGTGGGATTGGAGAAGCGGTGTCAGGCGCTCTAGTTGGAGAGCCTGGTGTCACAGTCACTCGCTTGGCTGTATCCCATGTGCCAAGAAGTGGGAAACCAGCTGAGCTCCTTAAGATGTTTGGCATTGATAAAGATGCCATTGTGCAGGCTGTTAGAGCAGCAGTTTCCAAATCACAAAATGCGGAGTAGATTGAAGCATCACACATTGTGTTGCCTGGGACCAATGTTCAAAACTATACTGTAACTTGGAGAGAAGGTTCTTAAAATGTATTCCCAGCACATCTAATAAAAATACAAGATGTAAACAAAACAGTGTGTTAAGCCATTTTACTTTTAGGAGATTTTATGTAGCGTAGTGGTGTATGAGTATAAACTGTGTAGTACCTTTCTGGTCGCTTCAGACCAGTTTGGAATGTCAGTCTTTTGGGAGACTAACAAAATGATTTATTTGGTAATGAGCTTTGGTGAGACAGATCCACTTCTTCAGATCAGTCTTTGATCAAGTGAGTCTGTCCCATGAAAACTCGTCTCTGAATAAATCATTTTGTTAGTCTTTAAAGTGCTACATTTCTGCTGCTTTGTTTTGTTGGAGTACAGACTAACATGGCTACCTTTCTGTTACTAGTCTTTTGGGAGGTGGAACTCCATTTATCTCTCACCTGTTTTTCATATTTAATTGCCATATTTCTGAGTTACATAATATATTTGTGTTTCTCAAGGTTTATTTCCCTCCCATGTCAGCAGCTCTGTGCTCAATCCTGCAATCAGGTCTGAATTTTGTATCAGTTTCTGTTGTACAAAGCAGGGAAGTCTCAAATTCAGGAATATCCAAGGAGGAGGAGGAGAGCCTGGATTGTATTGTGAATGCAATGATATCCCTGAAACAGCTGTATACACGGTGTAGTTCCCTTGTGTCCCCAGCATACTCCATTCTGAAACGCTACCTCTAAGTTCTCACAGGCCTTTGTATTTGCACCATTGGACCACTTCCAGCTGTACTCAGTGTTGTGAGGCACCCTACTACTATCTGCCCCCCAGCGTGGGTGAGTCTTGTCTGTGCCCATTGTGGACAGCTCTCAGGAGTCCACCAGTCTCTCGCACCACTCTACCTTCCAGGTCCTCCCAGGCCTCAGTCTCTCTGTACAGTGACAGGCACACACTGACTGCCAAGAGCTGTGAACGTCTGTCCAGAGTGCTCAGCCCCAATGCCCTGGACACGCTCAGAGCTCTGATTTCGCTAACAGTATGCAGTGGCTTACAAAGTCCAGCTCAGGATCAGTTAACACACAGCAATGAGATTCACAGAGAGAAAACAAGGATGAGTTTATTATCAAACAGAGATTCAAGTGATAGAAAGCACAAGTATTGGAAACAAACGGTTACATGTCAAACAAAATAATAATTTGCTTTCCAGAGTCTAGACTTAACTGTCAAGATACTCCTCTTGCTGCTACAAGTTTGCTTACCCCCAAGTACTTTTCCCAGCATTTTTAACCAGCGTGGCTGAGATCCCTTCTCTTCTCTCCCACCCCAGTTTCATAACTTGTCCTCATCAATTGAAGGATACCTTGGTATCGCTGGACCCCGACATATACAACTCGTCACATTTTCCATGCATCTTACCCTGATTGCAGTAATTACTGTGACAAAGGTTGCCACTACAGACCTTAGATGATGCAGTGTCAGACTAGAATGTAGATACCAAACCCAGACTCCCAGGAGCTCCTGTATGCTCCAATGCTTTGTGCCATGTGGCATCAGGAGGTCCTTGGGTCACACCCATTAAACAGCTCTGGGATGATATTCTGTGCTTCAGCCTTGAAGTGTAGCACAGAACATGTAGCCTGGGGCGATGTTGTTCAGTTACCATTGCAGCCTTCTGCTTCTGAGCTTTTCCAGGAACAAGCGAGGCTGCCAGCATAATTTAGGTTCCCCCAGGCTGTCTAAGATATGGCAACATACTCTGAGACACAGCACTTCTCAGAATCTTTGTAGTGATGCTATGGCCCTGCTCCTAACGCACCTTTCTACCTTTGACATGTCCCATTTGCCAGAGTTTGTAGAATGTCTTTGTAAGTCAGGCTGATGCCTGCCTGCTTGAGTGTCTGCCTGTGCAGGGGAAATTCTCTTCCAGGCAGAAACAGAGCTTTAAGTCTCATTTTCACCACTCCATCCACTTTACCCAGCAAAAAAAAAGGTGGGGGCAGGGGGCGTGAGGCTCTGGCTCTGGCTCTTGGGAACCCACATGCTCCTAAGAGCAGGGTTATCCATAGGCATTATTCAAGGACCCATGTACATGAATTGTGATCACTTGCCCATGGGCAGCATCTCCTGTTCATGTATTCCAATTCACAACATCCTTTGGCTCTGAGTTTAAGTACAGGGCAGTAGGTTACAGCTCTGGCAGAATGTTAATTTCAGTATATTCCACAAAAGGAGGATGCACAGTTCCCCTTCTCCCCAACCCTGGCAAAGACAGCTTAAACAAACTGTGTCACTGCCTTCCACATCAAGGCATGTGATACAGAGGAAGAGGTGTCTTTGCATTTGTTATGAGAGCGGGAAGAAACCATTTATCATCTTTTACAGAAAATGCAAATAGCCCCATTCTGCAGGAACAGTGTCTGAGCTTGACTTTTGCTTTCAAAGTGAAATTACATTATGTGTGACAAAGGCATAAAAACGATACATATAACCGGTTAGCTGTGAACATGCGCATGTCAATGATGCTATTATTTATACTCTTAATACATTTAAACATAAGTTTAAACATAAGTTCTGCTTCAGTGATACTGTGTTCAGGAAGGCTGTCTCAATTAATTTTAGTACTAAACAAACAGGTTGGACTAAATTCAGCAAAATAGGTAAATATGTTTAAAAATAAATGCTTACAGTTTCTTTTCCTCTGTAGTCTGCTGACCAAGATTGAAAATATAGTTCTTTTGTGCTTAAAATAGGCTGCGTTGGGCTAACATTTTATGACTTGGTTTTTTTTCCAGTTTCTTTTACTTGTACCTGCTTAAACATTTTGATGCCTACATACGCTGTATTATATAATATTTTAACCATTTTCTTTTGCTGTCTTCAGCACTTTCCACTGTTTATAGTCCTACAAATTTGCAGAACCAAAAATCCCTATCAAATGACTAGTGTTCAAAATTAACAGTGTTTTAACCATTTGTTCTTCCTCAAAACTGCTGTCACAAGATTAGAAATTAAATTTGCTGTCATTTAATAATAATTCTGAATTTTACTGTATGCTGCATGCAACATCCCACCTGGCTTTCATTGCAAGTCACAGTTTATCAAGGTCTGCTACAATACATTAATCTAATCCAAAGTAATTGTACTGCTAATGTTCAGCTGTGCAAGAAAGAAGCTGAGGTTTGCCTGGCTTATGGTTTCACAAGGTGTGAAGAAAGCAAAGCTTGTGAGGGCCTTGAGGAAACATGCTAACAAAGTGCTTTGAAAAACAGCCTTGACTAGCCCACATGCTCAGATAGAACTCTTGCAATGCAGGACTAGACAGAGGGAAATTACTCCAATCAGCACTGGAGGTGTAAGTAGGTGCAACATGAAAAGTAAGCCTAACCTGCACCATGGTGGAGAAAAAGAACCTCACAAAGGTTTCCAGATATGTGTTTTAAACATCACAGGCCTGATCCAGGGCTCAAGGAATTCTGTGCAAGATGTTTCTTGACTTCCAGGGCCTTGGATCACATCTCTTCAGTGTGACTGACATGATTTTATAGATGGAAAAACATGATGTATTAACGTGCACATCTTAGAATGAATTTATAAACCTAATCCCAGTTTATTTTACTTGCTGCACTAAGTTACAAAACGTGTTGATGGAAAAAGTGAACATCCTGTACCACAGTTTTTATTCCTGAGTGGAGAGAATAACTAATTTTGATTAACACTCCAGTATTTTATAATACCCATTGGCCGTGTCTGCATTAGCCAAAAACTTCAAAATGACCATTTCAGAGTTTACTAATGAAGTGCTGAAATACATATTCAGCGCCTCATTAGCATGCGGGTGGCTGCGGCACTTCAAAATTGACATGGCTCGTCCAACGGGGCTCCTTTTCGAAAGGACCCCGGCTACTTTAAAGTCTCCTTATTCCATTTCGAAGTTTTTGGCTAGTGTAGACATAGCCATTAGCTTTTATGACTGTACCATAAAACAGCTTTAACTTAAGTACAATCCATCCAGAAACCAGAGCTCTCAGAATCTTCCATTCATTCGACTTTCCTTATACCTGTAGGATGATACAAAAAAACCAAGAAGACGACTGTCAGGAGTATTCCATTCAAGTTAACTCCCATGGGTTGACTATTAAACCCTGCAACATACACACCTCCCACCAATGCCACCTCTCTGTACAAGTACTAGCTAGCATCTAAATATGGAAAAGCCAAAGACCTGAAAGTAGGGCTTTGTCCCAGCTCAGTCACATTTTTCAGTCAAACATTGCCAAGAAGTAACTGAAGTCCTACAGTATATTAAGAATGTGAAAATGCTGTGCCATTCATGGTTGAGAGAAATGAATTTCTAAATAAAACCGATTCAAGGAATGAGTGACAGCCTACAGTACAATCTTTTTAAAAAACAGGCCTTGCACATTATAAAACTAGTTCTTTGGCCATAATAGAAACGTGATGCTCTAAGATGGCTGGAAATATATCTGAGAGTAAGAGGGTTAAAAATGTGGTGGTATTACCTGGTATTTTGAATCTCTGCATCAGAGGAATGAAACTCTCAATGACACTGTGAATTCGATGCACTATTTAAAAACAAAAAGGTCAAGAGCTGTTCAGGGCAAGCTAGATCTCAACATTGAAATGAAATGGACAAGAGGTGAGTGAAATATACAAACTGTTTGTTTTGACTGTTTAAAGCGAGTCCTGCAGTTCAGTTGCGAACAACATACTGTGAACAAAGTTGTTTTCTAACAACACAGTTCTACATATTAAATATTCTCCTATTAAATAAGTAAAAGAGCTTCTACTACTCTGTCGCAGGAAACCTTAAGTTTCTGTTTACTGCACTTTCAACCAAAAAATCAAGAATTTTTTTTTTTTAATTATTATTTAAGTAGAAATATTTGAGTGAGAGAACTGGAAAATCATTCTGGCAGGAGTGCTTACCATCAACTGCCTTTCAGAAGTTGGGATTCTCTAGCACCTCCTAGAATCAGACTCTTAGGTACTTCCACCTTGCTACATGTTGTGAAACTAGTGTTGTTTAACCATTGCTGAAGAAGAAGGTATGTCTCTGTCTTCAGGGACCCTCAGGCTGTTTCTACACAGGCCACTTCCTTCGGAAGTGGCCTGTGTAGAAACAGCCTCAGAGAAAAATGAATCAGCATCATGTTTCAAACAGAGGCCAGTGCATTGCTAGGAGCAGCATGGAATTCTGAAGGTGGGGGCAGGGGGATTATGTGATATTTTACATAATCTCTGCTATTAGCATGTTTCTGTATTTGTGGGGGTTTTTTCTGATTCTTTAAGATGCATTTCCTAGGTGCTGAGATAAAGCTGCTTGTTTTCTTAGGTACTGTAAAATACACTTACCAAAACCAAAATATATTCCAGTAACTTCTAGGGAAGCAAAGGTGATTAAGCCAAGACCGAGAGAAACGATCCAATCTAAAGAGAATAAAATAAATACAAGTATTTGGTTTTGCTCTGGCTTCCAAAATACAATTTATTCTTGGCCTTAAGTGCTGGTTTACCTTTGTAGTGGTAAAAGCTAATTAATAGGGCTCCAATGGCAAAGCAAAGAATGACAAAATGAAAGAAGAAATCTGAAAAGAGAGAAAACGTATCATTAACATCATGACTCTTGGTTATCCATCTTCAGCTACAGCGCTTACAGTAAATCACTTCTTTTTCCACTTCAGCTGCCTTTTGTATTTCTACAAGACTCAAGTGTGAAGAATATACATAAAGTGAAGCATGAGTAGTCCCATTAACTTCAAAATGTTTAATCATATGCTTAAAGTTACTCAGCTGCCTAAGTCCTTTCTTGAACTGAAGCCAAAACCCTCAAGTGAGTTTCTTTTGTGCCCAAGTTTATCAAAGGCTGTCTACACTAAGCTAAGAAAGTTGACTGCAGATATGCAATTCTAGCTGCAAAAATTGCATAGCTAAAAATCAAGGTTATCTGCATTCAGCTAACTTGGCTGGCTGTACTGGGGAACGTCAACAGGGGAGGTTCCTCCGGTCGACCTACCTTACTACTTGCAAGGAGGACACAGCTCAACTGCAACCCTTGAGGTTGATTTTGTGCATTTCTATTAGACGGGCAAAATCGAACCCAGGAATATCAACCCTGAGTAGGTCGATCTTCTAGGGCAGTGTAGACCTGCCCTAAGATTGAGATTACCTAAGTTTAAAAAAAATCTTACCATCTTTACGTATTCTTATCCACTGTCTTTGACATCGCTGAAAATAAGTAGCCTTTTCACATGCTAGAGGAAAGTGACACCACTGTTAGTACAACAGTAACTCTAATATAGAGAAGTTGGGTGGGGGTCTTGCTTTCAGAAGTGAATTTTGCTTTGCAGATCATTGTAATACTGATCCTAGGAAGGACTAGCAACCACTTTTAACAAAAATCAAATTAGTGATTGCAGAAAGCCATAACAATTTACACACACACACACCACTCCCCAAAATAGAACTTTTAACTGATAGTAATGATTTAGAAAAAGCTGTATTATGCCACATGAATTAGCAAAACATAGTTCTCTTAAGAGCAGAAATTTCTGTGGCCCTCAACACTAGCCTATTTGGCTTGAAGCAGGAGGAGTCATGTGACTGCTGAGATTCTCGTAAACCAGTATTTTGTCTAATAAGGCATTTCAGATTGAAGACCGTCAGGCTCAATCCTTTTTTTAGGGCCACAGCTACCCTAATGGAATAAATTAAAATTATGCATTATGAGGATGTGGCTAGAGGCTGCTGAAGTCCAATGATTAAGGGTGTGACAGATATGGTAATTTCCTGCAATAACCTGGACAAACCCTACTGAATTGTTAAGTTCGGGTATCAGGAGTTGCTTGTACGAAAACTGCAAGATGTTTATGCATTGGTAGGGAACAGTCACTAATGTCTTGAGAGAGGAAACTGTTGTGCGCTTCAAAGAACTGTTTGGACTTACTCTTAAAGTGGGTTTCCCAGGAAATCACTAGGGGGAGTTTATGAAAATGTAATCACCTTGGCTTTACAAGTCCTCAGCCTTTTGAAGCTTTGCAGAGGGGACCTTTTGGCTGCTGATCACCTTTTACTTGAGAACGCAGGCTCAACTGTAGGAGGGAGAGGCAATTCCTTGTTCTGAGCTATGGCCGTTAATCTTGGAACCGTAATAAATCCATGGGAGGGAGAAGAAATATGGCTCTGTGCCAGTGAGAGGTAACAGCTGAGGAGCTAGAAGCCTAAAAATGGGAGTGCCCAGGTTGGATCATGGAGGGGCAATATAGATGCAGATGCCCTGAACTGCGTGATGTGTTCCTATAATGTCTCTGAAATTAAAAATTATATCTGGGATGTTTGGATAAAATAAAACCTGATCCCAATCTCTTGAAGCTTAAAAGAAATTTTGGATATGTAAATATAAAATTTGGGAAGGCTGGACTGAAAGAAATTGGAAAGGAATGGAAATTTTAACTCTTTCTAGCCAGATTTTGAAAGCAACAAATTCAGAAATGATTTTTCTTCTTTTCTTATTCACTGTTCATTTGACAAGGCCTAAAACAACCCCCTTGAAACACACCTTCATGGTGAAATCATCACTGCCTACAGCTCTGCTGTTTCTGCCTATATTTAGCAGAATTTACCATACAAATGATTTGCCTGGGGCAAAATTAATCATGACCACAGTTACAAAAATAATGGAACAATTGTTTAAAACAGCAATTTTGGTTCATGTGGGTTTTGTATGAATATGAATTACAGCAGGGGTTTGGAGACTAAATAGTTCTCCAATACCCAAAGGTAATTAAGTACAATATATTTGAAAGAAAAAGTACACATACTCAAAGTACATGGTGCCCAACATGCGTGCCACATCTGACTATTTGACCAGTTGAGTGTGGCTGGTTAACTTTAAAAATAAATAAAACAGCAGTCATGTAGCACTTTAACAAAATGATTAGGTGATGAGCTTTATGGGACAGACCCACTTCTTCAGATCAAGCTTATCACCTAATAAATCATTGTTAGTCTTTTAAAGTGCTACATGACTGCTGTTTTGTTAGAATACAGACTAACACAGCTACCGCTGTTACTGTAGAAAAATATATTTTCAGAATAATATGGCTAGTTTGCACCATAGTGGCTATTGCTAAAGAACTGCTCTCAGGAAAACAGAACTTCGTTTGCTTTTTCATATTTACCAGCAGCAGTTGTATTTTCTCCTCTTGCAATTTCTGAAAAGCAACAAAACATTGCCTTAGTCCCTTGTGATATAAAACAAAAATCAATTCATGTTGCACCCTTCATTACAACCCACATGCTTATTTACAACAGTGAAAAACACTGTGCTTTTTGTCAACAGCTGGTTGCATGTTCCTCACTATTATCCCAGGGCCAAACAGCAATCCATCTAGTGTCTCAAAACTGGAAAAGATGCACCAAAAAGGTCACCTCATTAGGTTGTCCACACCAGAGGATGGAGCGAGAGGCCGGGTGTCTCCAGCACCCCATGAATTCGACACGAGCAATGAGCAGGAAGCATATTTTGGCTGCCTTTGCTCTGAATACTGCAGTCTTTAAGATGGCTGAGTCCCAATCAATTTAGAGATGTGTAGTTCATCCCCAGTCTCACAACTGCCTTTGGAAGTCAGCACAGCCCAGCATGGAGCACAGGTGTGATGTTTATGCCAACAAAACTTGTGCATGAGGTTGGCAGCAGTGTTCAGGACTAGCCAAATATTTCCCACGAGCCCCAGGCTAAATCTGTGCACAGTGGACTGCACTGAAGTAGTCTAGGCTGGAAGTAACAAAGGTGCGGGTGACTGTGGTCATTCACAGAGATAAAAATGCTGCATCTCCAGGCCCAGCAAAGATACTGTGGGATTCTACCTCACCTGGGAATTCAGGGGCAGCATTCACATGTGCTCATTCCCTCTTTACTATCTAGATCAGCCAGGCATCTCACTTGGTGTTGTTAACAGTGGCTCACTCTGTAGGGACTCCCAGAACCGCTCCCTTGCCTCCAAGTCAGCAGCAACTCCTATCCCCCCTGCCCTACTGCAATAAAGGGTAGCAGCTGAGCAGGCATTTTCCCAAAACGGCTAACACCCGTCCAGCATTTCTACAGAGATCTGCCCAGGGAGCAGGAAGGATGAACTGCAGTACACAAGAGGGCCATCAACTCAGCCACTGCAGTATCCTCAGTGCAACAGCAGAGGGCATGCAGGCCTCAGGTAAGGATGTTTCTCTTACAGCCACATTAGCATACATGGTGAATGGAACCAGGCTAGGCTCCAAAACCCCTCTGCCTAGCAATGCCTCTACCTGGATTTTCACTTGGATTTTATCCAGGATCCTGTTTCAAGCAAGGCTTTTTTCATGAGACTGCGTGGAGCATCATCACCTTAGTGAACACACACCCCCAACAGCTCCTAGTCTCGTGGCCACACTGACCACGGGGGCAAACAACAGAATGGAACTATGAGAAATGTCATGTCAGTGTTTCCCAACCTGGGGTCTGTGAGGATATTGCAGGGGGCCCCACGAAAAAATTAAAATGATAAAATAAGTTTTAAATAAATTGTGAAGTTACAATCTATTATTATTTTAAATGAAATATCTTCCAATAATAATATGTTTCATAATAATATGTTGTTTCTTTTTTCATGTAAGGATGTGTCCATAGCAGCTAGAATTGGCTTTCAGATGGGTTCACAAATGATTTGAGAGGATGATTGGGGTTCTGCACTAGTGAAAAGGTTAGGAACCACTGTCATATGTGCATTTCCCGGGGGGGGGGAAGAGTGAATTACTGTCCTTCATAATCACTAAGTCCCTCCAGAAAAGAAATGAGTTGACCCATTTTATATGGAACCCATCCACCTCTGGCTGGTCTAACAAATAGTCGCTATCACCTCATCAGCTGTGCAAAAGACAGCAGACAGATGTACTAAAAATCAGCATGGACACATATCCCAAAGAGCCCAAACAAAGCTACCAGTGTTGTCATCACACTACAGGCAGGTCTAACAGACAGGCTAGTGGAAACCTGAGAAAGCAGGAACATGGACATGGCACACTTGCAAGCACGCAGTTACTCTTTTACACAAGAAGTTTGCAGGCCAGCAGTTAGCAACTTTTCAGTTAAGCAAGTCAGTTGCCATCCATGTGACGTTGCTGAATGTGGTAACCTGTGAGCATTTACCTGATTCATTATAGGGAGCAACCTCTCCTGGTGCACCTAAAAGATTGCACAAATACAGTAAATTAATATCCATCCCATTAGCAAGTACTGAGGGCCCATTTCTCCCTTCAGTCACATCATTGCATGCAACCTCCTTGAAATTAGTGCAGCTGCAACACAAGGGTAACTAAAGACAGAATTGAGCCTATAGCCTTTAATGTGGGTATTGTGGTTGTGTGGGTTACGCAGTTTGGCATCTAAAGAAAAGTAATTTATACCCAACATTACTCAGGCTTCGTCTACACTAGACAGGTTAAGTCGACTGTAGATACACAATTCTAGCTACAGAAATTGTGTAGCTAGAATCGACTTATCTGCAGTTGACTTACCTGGCTATCTTCACAGAGGGAGGTCAACAGGAGAGTGTCTCCCATTGATCTCCCTTACTCTTCATGATATTGAGGAGTACAGGGGATTGACTGCCAACCCCAGATAGTTCAATTTTGCACATCTCTACCAGGCGTGCAAAATCCAACTTTGGAAGATTCACCCTGACTGGTTTAGTCTTCCATGTAGTCTAGATGTACGCTCAGCAACTGCAAGTAAATAATGTTTAGGTGCTGCTCTAGCTTAGTTCTGCGCTAGGTGATGAAGTACTATTTCACTGTCAGACTCTTGAGTGACAAACCATAACTCGTTATATCAATCTGAACCGCTTACTATTGAATCTGGCCCACTATACATTTCAAATGGTTGGTTAAATGACAAAAGCTTTAACTTTTCACATTTCGTGATCCTCTGCTGTGGGCTAGTGGATGTTACCATCTGTGTATGTGGCTCTCACATACCTTTTCTGTATCTGGACTGCACTTGCTTTGTGGTTTCTTTTAAAGGGAAGGAAAGGACCTGAGAACAGACAACTGCACTGACTTGTAGTTATATTCCCCAAATTAATTCTGGGGGCTGGTTATGTACCCTGTAAATGATGCCTGTAATTTGTGTTTGGACTTTTGAGATAAATTTCAGTAGCTGTCTGCTCAATCAATATTTGAGGCATGAACTGAAAGCTATAAAAAGGTGAGACCTGGTTGGAAGCTCTCCCATATTTCTGGTGGCGTAGGGTTTTAAAGTTGGTGCTACTCTCCAGGCCCATCTCTGCTATGAATGATTTATTACACAAACATTTCAAAAAGTTCAGGGATACACATGTGCGCTATGGTTATTCATATTTTATCATAACCGCCCCTTTCTACAACCAAGTGCTGGCTGCTGTTTGTGCATATGCAGGTGACTCAAGAAGTACAACCACAGAGAGATCAGAGTGGAAAAATTGCTTCTGGCTCCCATGACACCTGCACATTCTCTGGGAGTACAGAGGCGGCGGAGTTTTGTAAGCCAGGGCCTGAACTGGAGGCAACATGGTCTGTGCAGGTTTATGCACAGTTTCCAAAGCCGTCTGCAACCCTATAGATGGCTCTTGCTTCTTTCAGGATCAGAACGACTGAAGAGGCTGTGACCAAACTGAATATGGACATATAAGGTACTGCTGGTAGAAGGTTAAGTTATGCCTGTCTGGGGGAAAAACGAAAGAATATTGGAAGTGTAGCCCTTGTACTGCATATGGATGCCACCACGAAGCAACTAAGACTACCACTATGTCATCCCACCCCCCAAGCAGCAGGTCTTCTGAATCTTCCTGACCCACATTTGTGTAGAGAAATAATTATCTTATCAGGCTTAATGAAAAATAGTTCTGCAACCTCTGAATCATGGGCACAAACATGTTTGTTTTGGCTATGTTGTCATAAACAATTTGGATATGGTTGAGAAGTCCTGGCCCTTTCAATGCAGTGACCATTTCAAACTGTCTGAATCCAGGTTTCACAGGTAGCCACGTTAGCCAGTTTCAGCAAAAGCAATGCAGCCAGTGGCATCTTAAAGACTGACAATTGTATTATGGCATAAGCTTTTCTGAGTTGCATCTGATGAAGTGAGTTGCATCTCATGAAAGCTTATGCTAAACTAAAATCGATAGTCTTTAAGTGCCACCAGGTTCCTAACTGTTTTTGCCTGAATACAGTAGGACTGTACGGAAAGTTTCAGTAATAGGGTTTATGTTTTTTCACACCGCTGCATAAAGAACAACCTAGCTGTTTCTGCCCTGCACTCACACCTCTAAAATATAATTCACTTGGTCATGGTTGCTAGGAAGTTAATTAAAATGGGGCCCCATGGGGAAAAAAGATTTGCATACCACTTCCATCTTGATTTTCATGGTCTTGGTCTTTCTCACTTTGCTTGTGAGAAATTGGTTTAACTGTTGCCACATTGGATTTTTTCTTGCCAGGGCTGGTTGCTAATAAGCAAAGAAAGTATAGTGAATTACTTTAGTATTAGAAACATCTTCTGTATGCACTTTAAACTACCTTATGAAGAGCCTTAGCACAGGTGTCACACACACCATAAATACCTTGCAGAGTGCAGACAAATGAGCATTCAGTTGTTGGTGAGAAATCCAGGAAAAACCAATATCGTGCTGCACTAAAATATAGAATTCTGGAAGGAATGTGCCTTGATACATCATTAAAGTATTTTCCTTATAATACCTGTTTAAGCTGCTAAAACAAATAACCTACTTCTGATGAGTGGAAGGAGATAATGGAAGCCCCAAGCGACCTGCCAAAACCTGTCTCAAAAAGGAGCAGAGTAGGTGAGTCCTCCTAGTGGTGTAGGGAGGTTCTACAGGAACCAGCCACTTGCAAGAAAGATGCCCAGAGCAACCAATCAAGGTCCAGCAAACTAGTGAAAAAGGAGCTGTAGAGCTGCAGGGGCCAAGGAGTGAGGAGTGTGCTCTTAGCAGGCTGCAGGAAGGGTAGCACCTTGGCCAGAGCAGCTGTTGGTGGGGACTGCGGGATCAAGAGGCAGCTGCTGGGACTTGCTGGCTGAACGTCTTGAGAAGAGTGAAAAAAGTGCTGGGGAACTGGCTCAGATCATTGAGGAAGCATAGAAGGAAGTTAAAGAGATGCAGCAGCAGGCTGCTATCTACAGGGTCCCTGGGCTGGGACCCACAGTATCAGGCTGGCCTTAATTCCCTCCCTGCTCCGTACCCCTCCATTTGCCATTGTGGAAGTGGCTTGACTAATGAACAGTGATTTGCATCCCTAGAAGGGGGAAATGCAGATAGCGATATGCTGCACTACTTGGCCTGAGGTGGCTCTGCCAATGGAGAAGGTGACAGCAGAGGCACCACTTGTAAAGGGTGCACTGTGCGGCAGAGCTAATCCCCATCCTGGCCAGTAGGAGGTGCTGGTGTGAAGAGTCAATTCCTTCACACTCCTGAAGAGAGAACTCTTTAAAAGGACAGAATAATAGGTGCAGGTTTGTTCCCTCTGTAGAAGGGATTGAGAGATACTCTTTGGCACTGATCTGTTCAAGGACAGGAATTTTGATGGTAGTTGTGTCTGTGTGACTCCAAAACAGAAAAAGATACAAATACTTAAATGCTGTCTGTATGCTCGACTTCATTCAATACATGGCATCTGTATGGTCTGTATTGGCTCTGCCCTACTGTGGCCTTTTGGCTTTCTGTCACTCTTCCTCACCCCAGTGCCGTGTCTTCTACTAGTACCCCACCACCACCACCACCACCACCCTGGACTGCAGTGCTGCCGGTCTTCATTACTCGCTCCCTCAAGCAGCTGGTTCTACCGCTTTCCAAAACCGTAATTCCAGCTTCTTCCCTCCTCCCTTCCTCTTGCATGCCTTTCATCGTTCCATCCTGAGTCTCAGAGATGTGGAGCTTCTCCTTGTGTCCATACTAACTATCAGTACCCAAGTAACACCTCTCCTGTTCAATCCTTATGGGACTGGAATAGAATTCTCTTTTATAAATACCTGAGCCTGTAGTCAGCCTACCGATAATTTTTATATCTATATATTTATATATTATATACACACCATTCAATTGAAAGATGCCTGATGGAAAAATCTAAGACTGAATGGGAGAAGGATCAGGCCCAATCTAGGAGGCTGCGTAGCTTGTGAAAGAGAAGTTTAGCACTACTGTTAGGGTAAGACTTGGCATGTAACAAATTTCTTGGTGTATTAGCATTAACTGGCATGTTTTGTTTATTTTGGCTTAGTAATTTACTTTGATCTGTTTTCACTTCTAACCAATAAAAAAACACTTTTCTTTATTATCAACATCAATGTAAATTGTTACATGGGCCTGGAGAGCAACCATTGTGCATCTCTCCCTTTCATTAATAAAGGCAGCAGACACCTTTATGAGTTTTTTCTGGGTAAAAGTTTTACACCGGGTAAAATGGATTTATTTGGGGTTTAGTCCCTTTGGGGGATTGGTTTCCTAGGTGCTGTTAGCTGCCTTATAGCTGAGCCCTTCCTAAGCAGAGCTGGGTCAGTGTCTGTTGTTCTGCAAGGGGGGCAGTAACCCAAAAGCTGTGCCTTAGCTGGGGAAGACCAGAGCTTCTGGCCCAGCAGCACAGGGTGGTGGGGAGCCCCAAAGGGCAGGAAGGCAGGCTCAGTGGCTTGATCAGTACACTGGCAACAACCCCACGGGGACCACTGTGATCCAACCCATGACATGTCCTTGATTTCTCCGATAGGAATTTAATGTTTACTCTTTCATTGTCTGGTCTCTTCCTTAATCTCTTTCTAAATTGGCAATTTAACATAACGGGTTATAGCAGGGTCATCCTCACTCTTGGGCCCCACCTCCTAGTTCAGCTCTCTCAGGGGCTCCTCTCCACTCCAGTGGAACGCCGCAGAAACTTAAAAACACCTTCCTTATATACAGGCTTTACTTGAGGACTTCCCAAGGTCACAGATCCTGTGGACCCTGGAAGGTAGAGCTGTCACCATCCCAGTCCTTGGAGACTCATTTAAACCAGGCAGACACGCTAGGGATGCCCTGTGTGGGTAAAAGTCCAACCCCATTCTTCACTCCACAAAGGGCTTGAAAAGAGCATGCTCTGACTTGATAGCTGTGTGGCCAAAGGCATGTACACAGACCCTTCCCAGGCACAGGTATCACAGTGTTTGCTTAAGAAAAAAAAATGTGATTTATTCACAAAATAAGAGAAAGTAAATCATGGGGCTGCACACAGAGAAAACTATTTCCCTGGGATTCAGCTTAAAAGTTACAGGGGGAAAAAAATCAAGTCAAACAACACAAGAGGAAAAAACACAGCAGCCAATCCAGTCAAATTAAAAATTACCATAACGTGATCACATCAAACTATACATTTCCCTCTTACTTACACCTTTATGACTGATTTTTGTGATTCAGTATATTTCTGAATGCCCAGGAGATATCTCCCTCTAGTCTTCCTCTCTGCTGGTCCATCAAAAAGAAAGCACCAGAAAGCCTCAATTGTTCTCAGTTTTTAAATAAAATTACTTCACTCCCATTGGCTCACTTGGGATTCATGTTCCATCAGGAAGATTAACCCCTTCCCTGCACTCATTCATGACAAGCTCACAGTCCTGCAGGTAGCTAAGGCCCCACATGTCCTAGCTACAGTTTGCCCCTACGTCCCAGGGCCAAAGGGGTCTGGAATAGAGGCCCCTTAATTACCTGAAGGGCAGAGGAGCCTCAATACTCCCTATGGGACCTCTCCATCTCCCCCACAGTCTCTGGCAATGCTGGTGTTTTTTTTTTTTTCTGCTCTTTAAATCTTTCTTACTCTCACCTTCTCTAGTTTCCCTCACTCCAGCTTCCAGTTCTTCTCCCCTCTCCTTCTCCTATCCGGGGAGGCCTTTTAAACAGTCCTGTGGCAGCCTCCAGTGAGCTCAGCTGGCCCTAATGGATTGATAGCAGCCCCTGCCTCAGCTGCTTCCCCAGGTTAGCGGCTCCTCACTGCCCTGAAGTATCCTTCTGTTAATTTAGCCAGGCCATTCTCTCCCCTTCTCAGCTAGCACTCAGGCCTGACCCTGTCACAAGGTGAATTCATGGGCTGAGCATCTCGGCAGTACAACACACGCAGCACTGCAGACTTGAAGAAAGAGGAGGCCTTCAGCCATCTTTGAGTTCTGGGGACTCTGGCTTGACTGGGGCCAAAAACACCCCAGGGTAATTTAGGGAACTCAGGGGGCTGTCAGGGGGGGGTGCTGTGTCCCAGAGCATCTGTAACATGGTCACAGCAGCACTCCTACATGGGGCTTGCAGGCCAGGCAGCATTGCCCAGGCACAGAGCGTGTGTGTGGTAATGGAATTCATGGTGCTCCAGTGTACAGAGGCCTGGAGGTGAAGGCAAACCGCTTGCCCCACAACCATGTTAATGCCAAACAGAGGAGAAGTCAGAATAAATGCAGGCGCCTCAGCCTGAAGCAGTGCTCATCTGCTGTCTGACCCATGAGCCATCAGAATATTTCCACAGGACTCTTCCAAGTGGGAGGAGCTGGATCAAATCCCATTTTCAGAGGGACCAAGTTCTGCAGCATCACAAAAGCTGGGAAATGGACCGTGAAGTGCCCGTGCACAGACCTTGGCCTCCGTCTTTCCCTTCATGTTACCTTGTTGCTTTCTGAGGAGAACTGGGGCTGACACGTTGGAGTTGTCCATTGCTGTGTCTGTAAAAACAGAATTTTAAAATGAGCTTGAGCTTCTCCTGCTGTGCTTTCTCCAATGGGCTTCCTTGGAGACACAGGTCATAGAACACTAGGACTGGAAGGGACCTTGAGAGGCCATTGAGTCCAGCCCCCTGCCCCAATGGCAGGACCAAGTACTGTCTAAACCATCCCTGATATGCATCTATCTAACCTGTTCTTAAACATCTCCAGCGATGGAGATTCTACAACCTCCCTTGTCAATTTATTCCACTGTTTGACCACCCTGACAGTTAGGAACTTTTTCCTAATGTCCAACCTAAACCTCCCTTGCTGCAGTTTAAGTCCATTGCCTCTTGTTCTATCCTCAGAGGCCAAGAAGAACAAATTTTCTCCCTCCTCCTTATGACACCCTTTTAGACACCTGAAAACTGCTATCATGTCGCCCCTCAATCATCTCTTTTCCAAACTAAACAAGCCCAATTCTTTCAGTCTTTCTTCATAGGTCACATTCTCTAGACCTTTAATCATTCTTGTCGCTCTTTTTTGACCCTCTCTAATTTCTCCACATCTTTTTTGAACTGTGGTGCCCAGAACTGGACACAATACTCCAGCTGAGGCCTAACCAGCTCAGAGTAGAGTGGAAGAATGACTTCTCGTGTCTTGTTCATTACAGCACTTACAATTCTGACATCACTCCTACATTGCATTCCTGCCACACTTATTTAAGCAAAGCTCCCTTTGAGTCAAGAATCCCACTAAGATTACGCCACGGGTATTATGTAAGATCTAGAGCATTGTCACCATGAGTAAAAACATAGGAACTCCTGACTCAAACCATGGAAGTGTTTGTTGCTATTATAAAAATATTTAATTATTTGCCATAGATGTGAGTAACTTGAGGATAATTCCTCACTCATTAAACAGATAACAAGCAGTCCTGTAGCACCTTCAAGATGAACTCATTTATTAGGTCATGAACTTTCATGGGTAAAACCCACTTCCTCAGATGAATGGAGTGAAAAAAACAGAATCCAGGGCTTATATAGCAGGGGAGAAAGGGGAAAAAAGGGTTACCTGTCACTAGTAGGACCAGCTAATGAAGCAAATTAAGCAGGATGTGTCCCATTCCCATGCATATGAAAGGTGGGGAAATTGCCCTTGTAATGTATCAGCTAGTTGAGATCTCTGTTCAGGCTGAGATTAAATGTGTCAGATTTTAAAATGAATTCCAGTTCAGATGTCTCCCTCTGTTTTTCTACTCTATTCATCTCAGGAAGTGGGTTTTACCCATGAAAGCTCATGACCTAATACATTTATTAGCCTCTGAGGGGCCACAGCACTGCTTGTTATTTGTGAAGTGGCTACAGGCTAACATGGCTTCCCAGCTGAGACTATTTATCATTCAAACAGAGTGATCAATCTTCACTTGAGAGCTCTCACTCCTTAAACTGGAAATAGGTAGATCAGGGAGGAAAGGGGAAACTCTATTAATATTTTCAGAAGGCTAATATCATGGAGGTGAACTGAAGTGATTTAAGTCTTGAAATAAACCACTTCTTTAATTTGACAGATTTCTCCTCCCCTCCTCCAATTCAGAGTTCCATGTGTTTTCCTGGATTAATGATCAAGAAGCTGTGAGTTGTAAAGGCCTCAGCTTGAATCCCTGGTTAGCTATTTATTCATTGTGTAGCCTTCTGTATATCACTTACCCACTTTAAGACTAAATGTAAACTAATACGTAGTTATTTCTCTGTTCTTCTGCACAAATTAATTAGTTAATGATTTGTGAAGTGCTTTTAAGATATTATTCCAGCTAATGATACTATAAGTTGCCAAAAGCTTATAAATTTCTAGAAATGCAGCTCTGCTCTGTTTAACAACAGAAATTTTGTGCAGGTAAAATATAGAATCCTGGAATCTGGCTGCACAGGTTATCACTTTACAGTTTACCTTAGGTCATATTATAACATCAGTTCCTTTCATCAGAATGCCCCGCTGATTTTAGTAATGCCTTGTCATTGTAGATGGGACTAGTAGCCTGACAGCTCTGAGGCAAGACAGTTTTCAATTGCTTATAACTTTGCCAAACTGAAATTTCCCATGCCAGTTGTCTGCCTCTGGTTGAACTCTTTGGAAAACAGCAAAAGTCTAGCCATTTCTGAGAACAAAGTTATGGGAAACACATAGTTTTGCCCATGTTAAAAAACTACTGTGGCAACCTTTTCTTTGAACAGATCTACTATACCCAAGGTTTGGACTTGAATCTTGTCAGAAATGAGGTCTTTTTGTTAGGAATATGCTTATCAATGTACCTATGATTTACTTTCTTGATCTGGCACAGTTAGACATGCTCAGTAGAGGCATTAGATGTTAGCAGCTAAAATATCTGACGTTTTCATCTGCTCTGAGCATGCTCAAGCTTCCAGTAGTGACCATACTATGCCCACACAGTGTTTGAGCGTGCTCGAGCCACCCAAAGCTATACTGGTGAAGTTGTAATGGCTGCTCTGAGCCAGGATGGAGCTGGTCAAGGCAACCAGGTAGCATGGAGGAGGAAGCAGTATGAGTGGCATGCAGAGGGAATAAGACTTGGAACCAGGGAAGGGAGAGGAATGAACTGCAATAAGGAGCCTGGTGAGACTGGGAAGGGGGAGAAGAAAGAAAGTAGGACAGCCTGCACAAGGCATGTGCACCTGAAAGCTGGAGGGAGGGAAGGAAATGAGGCAATGGTCTTGTGGGGGGAAAAAAAGAGTATGTGATCAAGACTGTGTATACACAAAGAGGCAATATTACGATTGCCCAGGTAACCTTTACTTCTGGTATTTCCTAACTTCTGAGCGCTCAACATCTTAAATGTGACTGTAATACAGTTCTTTGTGTGTAACAGTCTCTGAAATTAGAAAAGGACTAAATACTTTCACATGAAATCATTAATTTTTGAACTAGAACTGTTTTCAATTACCATAGGCTTGATTCCAATTCACAGTTGTGTAAATCAGAAGCAAATGGCCTAAACTGAGTAAGAGGAGAGGTAGAAGTGATATCTTGACCAAACAATGCTTTTAAACTGGGTGGACTATTTTTCACTTTAAATTATGGCATTTTTATGAGCGTATATATGTGTATAATGCGGAGTACTGAATTTGGTCAAATTGAATTGAAATAGTCAGGGATGCTGGCACAGTTTTTATAGTGGGAGTGCTAAGAGCCATTGGTACCAGTGGAAATACTAAAGGAGAAAGGAGTAACATTGTTGGAAATAAGTTTTATCTCTCTTATTCTAGCAAGTCAGGGATTTTGGGTGGTTAATAACACACAAAGTTAATTCAGTGAGTGTTTGTATTTTGTCACAAAGTACTGGCATATTTCCTACAGTTGTCAGCTTGAAGTGAAACTTGGGGCATGGGAGGGGAGTTTCACCTGTATGCTCTGCACTGCTGTGTGCAGTCAGCTTTTACTCCTGGCTTTTCACTGCAGCAGCATCCAAATGCTCCAAGCGAGCTACCATGCATCAGTGAATGTGACATACAGGGTACCAGGGGAATAATAGAAACAATCTTATAGGGAGATGTGACAGTGTCAACTTCATGAGCCATCAGAGCTGATTTACCTTAAAACTTTACTTCTTTATATGCCTTCGTGGGCTAATGCTTTCATTGCATCTAACAGAGTAGGTGCCACTCCCCACATATGACAACATTCTGTCAGATTTTATTGGAATACTGGAGCTTGAAAAAAATAGTGCGTGGAGCCCCTGCACTATGTGTCCGTCTGCATAGGCCTGGAAAGAGGAATAAATATGCTGGAGGTGAGACGTGAGGGTGCATAGGGGGACACGTGCACCCCCATCATCCGCCCTTCACACTCACCATCAGTACCGCCCTGCTTCCCATCAGTGCGGGGCACTTCTGCTCTTCCCCCGCAGCAGTGCATCCCAAGAGCAACGTGAGCTTCCTTGCTTGCGCTACTACCAAGGCATGCTGCTAAGGGGTAGGGGGACTGTACTGCATGCACCTGAAGCAGTGCGGTGCTTCTGCAGAAAGAGGTGGCGAGGGTGGAGCAGGGGAAGGGGGAGGAGCACAGGTGGGAAGGGGTGGGGCATGAGTGGAGGGGAGGGGGCAAGGCAGGGGCACATGGCCAGTGGGTCCCCCTCCTAGAATCACTGCTCCTGTTGCCTCTGATTATTAGTACCTCAGATATGCCCTGATAAAGCCTAATCAATCCTTGTGCTTTAATGCTGGGATTTTCAAAGGAGTAGAAAGGAGTAGGGATTTGGGCAGCAAAGTCCCCTTGGGTTCCTTTGAAAATAACAGTCTAAACACACAAAAAATACTTATGTGCTGTAGATTATTATTTTCTTCCTTAGAAAACTCCATCCACCCTGTAACGGTAAATCTCTGAAATCTGTTTTAGTAGCTTATGCACAGGAATGACAAGATTATGTTAATATATTGGAATTTCAAGTGTAGTGTTTGCTGAGGAGGAATGATGAGCCATGCATAATGGTTCTCATTGCATGGTGTAAATCAGAACTTAATGTCTCTGAAGTATGTTAAGAATTATACTCGAGTAAAATTTCTGTGAGTTCAGAATCAGGCCTCTGATACCCTTTTTGTTCTGTGTTAAGAAATCATGTAAGCAGGTGCTCAGGGAAGCCATTTGCAGTGCACAAGTTTCACTGATCATGCAAAACCCAAGAACTGTGCTTTCAATTCTTAAGTGCCACCCACTGTCATTTTATTAATTGTTCATTTATGCATGCAAAGATATACAGCAATGATTCTCAACCAGAGCGCATGTGTACCTATTTGAAGACCTCCACCTACCATCAGGTGTTCATCTAGATATTTGCTTAAGTATATAACAGGCGACATAGAAAGTACTAGCGAAGTCATTACAAACTAAAATTTCATTGAGCAGTGGTTTCAACTGGTGTGCCATGACACACTGGTGCTCTGTGAAATTTTGTCAATTTCCCCTTGCCACAGCTCTTTGCAGAGCCACGGCAGGGGGATATTGATAGCCCCACACCCACTAGCACTCAAGCAGCAAAGCTGCCTGAGCCCCAGGTGGTGTGGAGTTCATCAATTTCCCCTCACAGGGGCTCTAGGAAAGGTGGGAGCAAGGAAGGGTGGGAGCTGGTTGGACCTGGGATGCAATTTAAATGCTGCGTCCTGGCTCCAGGGGGCTGGAGGGAAGGGTAGGCTACTCTCTGGAGCCGCCTCATCCTGCATCTCACAAGTAATTAAGTAACTGCTGAAATTTTCAGCAGTTACTCAGTCATGCAATATTCCATTTGATTCTTGTTTAGCTTGTTGTAAGCACTACTATGTTGCAAACCTTTCTAGTAAGACTGTAACCATAGCAGATGTGACATTTATGAGCTATCAATTCAGCTGAAAAAAGTGGCTGTGCCATGGACTTGTTTGTCTCATTGAAGTGTGCCGCGTTACTGAAAAGGTTGGGACCGCTGTCATAGAGATGGGACTTGTTTATGTGGCTCTGTGTGTTAGGAATCATTAAAAAAGGGATAGAGAATAAGACAGAGAATATATTATTGCTGCTATGTAAATCCATGGTAGGCCCACATCTTGAATACTATGTACAAGTGTGGTCACCTCATCTCAAAAAAGACATATGGGCATTGGAAAAGGTTCAGAGAAGGGCAACAAAAATTATTAGGGTTTAGAACCGGTGCTACATTCAGAGAAACTAAAAAGACAGGGACTTCTCAGCTTAGAAAAGAGGAGACTACGGGGGGGTATAACAGAGGTCTATAAAATCGTGCCTGGTGTGGCAAAAGTGAATAAGGAAAAGTTATGTATTTGTTCCCATAACATAAGAACTAGGGGTCACTAAATTAAATTAATGGATAGCAAGTTAAAACTAACAAAAGGCAGTTTTTCTTCACACAGCGCATAGCAGACCTGTGGTTCTCCATGCCAGAGGATGTTGTGAAGACCTGCACTTCAACAGGGTTCAAGAAAGAACTACATACGTTCATGGAGATTAGGTCCCTCAATGGCTATGAGCCAGGAAGGGCAGGAATATTGTTTGTCAGAGGTTGGAAATGGATGACTGGAGAGGGATCACATCATGATTTCCTGTTCTGTTCACTCCATTTGGGGCATCTTGCATTGGCCACTGTCAGAAGACAGGATACCGGGCTACATGGGCCTTTAGTCTGACCCAGCATGACCGTTCTTATATAATTATAAACTAAAATTCAGGTAAAACAACTATATTCCAATCTTTTTTTACATATATAAATCTGGTAAACAAGAGAAAATCAGCAGTTTTTCCAGTAATAGTGTGCTATGACATTTCTGTATTTTTAAGTCTGATTTTGTTAGCAAGTAGTTCTTAAATGAGGACTATGCAAGACAAATGAAACTCCTGAAACAGATGGAGTAGTGCAGAAAGGTTGAGAGCCACAGGTGTAGAATGTTCCTTTAAAAGTCTCAATTTATGTATCTATTTCCTTGTGTACTATTTGTCTACATTGCTGTCTTCAAAAAAACTAAAGACTAATTTTTCAGCAGAATTAGTTATCACAGCCCCACAGAGCTCACATTTACCACTAGAGAAGAATTAAACAAAAACTTAGTATCACTTATTTAAAACATTGATTATCTCTTCACTACAGCAATAATTAAAAACAACACATCAGAATAAGGCAGACAGTAGGAACCAATTTTTTAGGTGGTTGGCTTTGAAGCCCAATCTGTTTAACGTTGTCCTTTAAATCACAAAAACTACTGCCGTGTGAATTCAGTTCCCAAAGGAGAATAAAGAGTTCCTGTATCACAATTAGAAGAAACAGCTTATTACAATGTCAGAAATGAGCAAAACCCGAAACCCTGTGATGTAACAATGTTCTATGTGCGCTTGGCATTTACCTGCTCTTCTGCCGGCACTGCTGCTTCAGTGGTGAACCGTCCTGTCTGAAAGGTAGAGAAGGCTGTTTATGGCAGGATCCTGGGCCTGGCAGAGTGATAATGACTAGATGTCTAAGAAGGTTAATCACGTGTCCTGGATTGGTTGGCACGCAGAGGGGCTATGAAATCACAGCCCTGCTGACACTTACGTACAGTGCTGCTCCCTTAGGTTGCCTGACTCACAGATGGGTTTCATTTCCACCTCCAGGCTGTGGTCTCCTTACATTAACATTTTAGTCCAAACACCAAGCAATGAGATTGGACATTCATCTTCTTCCACGTCTGGGAGTCTTTTGATTTCAATTACAGGAGGTGGTGGAGCCTCAGGCCCCTGAATCAGCCAGCCACAAATGCAGCGCAACTTGCTTGATTCGCCTGGGTGGAGGTGGAGCAGCTGCAGCTTCCGTTTTCTGGTTGCTTCATAAAGAGCAGAGAGGAAATGACATCTAGACACATTCCAGTTTTGCTCTTCAAGTTCCTTTACAAGGGGATTATTTTCTTTATGGGAGGAGGCTGGCTAGGAGGAGGAAGCCACATGCTGCTGAGGCTTCCCGGCCACCACTGCTGTTTGAGCTAGCTAGATGAAAGGTAGCTCACACAAGCCTAGATGTGCTGCGGTCACCTCTCTGACTGCAGTGCAGACTTACCCAGAAACTACTTGCCCCAGGGCAGAAGTTGCTCCGATGGGGATATTGAATAGACAAAGCTATTGCCTGGCTGCGTCATCCCATGCAGACATGATGGGCAGAAGGAGCTGTGCATCCTGTGCTTTTGCCCTGTATGTCCAAGTCACTAGAGCCGTGCTCACAATTGGGAGGTGAACTCGCTCCCAGAGCAACCACTGGGGACAAGACAGCTTCACACCCGCGAACACCCAATGTGGGACCACATGTGAGCTACAGTCTGTTCCTAAATGCCTACAAGAATTTGTGCTCTTTCCAGAGAGAAGTTTAGCATAGCAAGTAAATCAGGTTTTCCCGATTAGAAAGCAAGAAAACAGGGCGATCTGTCAGTGCAGTATGAGGCACCACAGAGATTGTATAAGAGCAAACTTAACCATGAGTCAGAAAGGTAATTAGGGCCAGATCCCCTCCCTGGTGCTAGCCTGATCTCCCCTGCTGAATCCCCAGCAGGAGTAGAGCTGATTTAGCCACTTCCTACCTCCAGTGGCGGCAGGTTTGTGTAACTTTTGGTGGTGCCCAGAATGATTTCAAGTCCCACCCCACCACCTACCTTGTAAGTTGATATATAAAATAACATAAACATGGAGTAGAAATAGTTGCTCTCCTACTCCCCCAATACACAACACCAGGGCTCCCTCCACTCATGTCATCTCCCCCACGTGGGCTGTGCCGAGTCATCAGCAGCTCTGTTCTCCTCCCTTTGCTTGTGCAACCCCTGGGCTGCTTGAGCTGAAGGATCAGCCGTCCAGCATAGGAATGAGCAGCAGTGCCAGCCAGAGGTGCAAGGGGTAGAAGTGAAGGAGCAGAGTGCAGAGGGCACAGTTCAGGGCTTAGGGGCACAGGAGGGAGCTGCAGGGGACAGGAGTGCAGGGGTTGGGGGAAAGGGGGCAGGTTCAGGAATTGAGTGGAGTGGAGTGTGGGGAGCCTAGGAAGCCTATGAGGGAGCAGGGGCAATGGAGGACACCACTACCATGGGGACCAGGGGCAATTAAATGCAAAGGTGTCCAAGGTGCCATTTTTCTTAAGGCCAGCTCTGTGCAAGGCACTCACCCAAGAAGCCCCCTCAGGGAGCTGGTCAGGTGCCAGGTCTATCCTCTCCTTTTGCACTGCAGGAAACTACAGGGGCTACCAATCATGCCACATCCTCCCCCTGCCACACAGGTAGAGAATCCAGGGCTCACCTGTTGTGAGCCTGCTGCCGTCAGGCACTGATCCTTGGCAGGTCCTTTGCAGCTCCGCATGAAGTAGCTTTCCAATGCCCAGAGACCTGGGTCTCTGAACATTGCTGGAGCTGAGGGCCAAGCTGTGAATATTCATGGGGTTGTGGCACCAGCAGCCCCCTATGCCTACACCCATCTTTTTTTTGTTTAAAAAAAAAAAACCCGACAACTGGTACTCAGCCAGTTCCCCTCCCCCAAGCCAACCCTGTGCCTGGGCTGCCGAGGTGCCAGCTCTGGGCACTGGCAAGTACCAGCACAAATAAGCACTACCTAGATCACCCTAAACTTGCAGCCTTAGTGCAAGGGGTGGGATGTTTGTGCTCTGGATACTGGTTATTCATGGATAGCAGAAAATCCCTTTGGGCTGTTGCTAACTGCTTCCAGACTGAGGAAACCTGTGCTGGGGCCAGTAGAGAATATGGGAATCATATCCACTCTTTCACAACCCTCCTTCTCTACTGCACCATAAGGGCCTCAGCAAAGCACATCAGACTCTGTTTTGACCTAGCAAATATTTTACTATAAATTCACTTTTACCCAGTTGAGTGGCCATTTTAGTCACTATAAATGTTACATCAAGTCTCTGACTACCTCAGATTTCCAACTGTACTTTCACTCCTGTCAGAAGCTTTCTGGGTTTTTTAGCTGGGATTAGATTTTATTACATTGTCAGTTTTTGTAGTGAGGTGTATAATTTAAGTGTGTGGGTGCAAATCCTCAGTGGGTATTAAGGTTAAGTGCGTAATTTGCTGACATACTCCAGTGGCTTTGTATTACTGGAGCAGCAAAGGCATCCAGAGCAGTACAGTGAGTCTGGCTTCTAGTCTCTGTTAGGCCATTAGGATGAATGGCAAGCAGCCTCCTCCTCCCCCTTACTTCACTTCAATCCTTTTTCATTATGCCTTATAATTGGTACGGTTTCCTCTTCTCCCTCAAGTCCTGGTCAGCAGCAACATCAGGATTCAAAATGGACTCTCCAGAAATTAAAAGGTCCTTGCAGTCCCTGAAGTCAAACAGCATACCCCCAGATACTTGTCTGTTAGGATGCTCTCTATCTCACTCACTAACCAAGTTAAGTCATCCTATCCTTAGCTATAGACAATGCTTAATTTGTGCCAGGGCTGAGCACCTCTGGGCTTGGCAATTCATAGTCCCAGCACCTCTGGGCTTGCTGCGTCAGTTATGAAAGTAAGAAAATGGCTTGAGTCCCAGCACCTATTTCTTTGCAAATTAAGCATGGACTATAGTGGTCTCTTTTTTGGAGGAAAGTCTGTTTTTAATCCCTCCCTTGGCATCATATGCTCAAGCTTGGGCTTTCCTGTTCAAAAGTGTGCAGTTTTTTTGCCCCAGGGTAACTAACATGCAGGATGTAAGCTGAGGTGAAGACAAGTTGCTTTACTTGTGCCATGAGGTAAATTTGCAGAAGTCAGATCCATAAGAAGGTATAGGGCTAACCTCCTTGAGTTTGCCTCACAGTAAAACTGAATTTTTTTCTTCGCTGTGTTTTTACCTCAGAAAGAGTCAGACACATTAGTCAGTAATACACACTGAGGTAAAAAAAAATCTACATTTTTTTGTTCGTAATAAAAACTCACACTCAGAATGGCTTGCTAGCAGCTATTTGCTGTAACATTGGGATTGCTAAGGAAGCTAGCATTGTTACTTGACTGTCTGGCCTGCCGTCCGTGGAGACTGACACCGTCAGTCCCTTGTCTTGTAGTTTCTATGCTTCTCTATCTGTTATTAATTCATTTTCTTTATCATTGGAGCTGCCTGGATATGCCTAAAAAATTGAGATAGTTCCTCAGTATTTTATTTGTAGAGAGGATTTATTTATTGAGCTATATTGTGGATTTTTACCGCTCTCTAGGTTAGGAGGAGACAAAGGACACAAATTGTCTCCTTGAAACCCCATACAATCTCTGAGGAATGTATAATTGAATTAATGGTCCCTCTGTTTAGCTTTGTTGTTCCTGTATCTGTAGTAGGATCCCAGGAGGTCTGTTCAGATCATTTCTTGTTCATTTCTGCCTTCCTGACAGACTGCAGAGTGGCTGTAGAGCTGCTTCATGAAGGCTTCTTTAACCCCATGGCTGAACTAGCTTTGGCAGGCTCCTTTACGCCCCTCACCCCTTCCATCCATCTCCTGGCTTCTGAGGACTTCTCTCCACCTATTCCTTGCATACTACTGCGGAGGAAGTGCACCGCGAGCTGCACTCTGTCCCACAGAAGGTATTTGCTGTGCTTCTCCAGTGCCTTAGCAAGGAGTCCTTGAATTGACTGTCTAATGCGAGCACTTGAAATCCTCGTCCAATCAATTCCAAAATTCCAGGGAAGAGTTTAGGCAGCAGGGGCTGATTTTGGTGAAAGTCAGAAAAGTCCAGTTTCCACTAAAATCACCATTTGGTTATTTAGGATACAGGGGTGAGGCAGGGACCTCACAGAGGCCCGTGTGAGAGGAGGCAAGAGGTGAGGGAGTGATCTTAGAATTAGCGCTAGTGGGCACTACTCTGGCCTGTCTCCCCCACTACCTCAGCCTAGCCCGCTGAATGGGACCTCTTATGTCCACTCTGGCCAGGCCCCTATTTTTCTGATTACCCTTTTGATCAATAGGTTTCTGGCCAGTGACTGGGGGACTGGCCATCATGACACACACAGGGGGTATAGGTCGGCATGAATAAACAACAGCGTGTTGTGCTGAATGAAGTAGAGCTGTGTGGAATAGATGCTGTAGATCTGTCCAAGAAATGCACCCTGGCAGCGCCTAGCTGTTCATTCAGAATTAGAACTTGTTAGTTTATCTGCTGCCTTAGTGGCTCAAGGAGAGGGTATGCAGTGCAGATACACCCAGCTGTTGCTGCTCATGCAGACTGGGTTTCAATCCCCTAAACCTCACTCCTCTTCCTGTTTTTCATTTTCTCTCCCCCAGCTTCAGCTGAGGTGTGGCTCCTCCCTTTAGGCAGGGAGAGAGACTTTTACATGTCGACAGGTTTGTGCCTGACATTCTCCAGATCTTCAACGGGCACATTTCTCCCCTCCGGGCAGGGTAGGGCACTAGAAGAGGTGGCAGTTCTACCTTCTGCCCTACACACAGAGGGGTCAGGGCAAAGGGGAGAAGAAGAGCTGCATGAGCTTCAACAGCTGGGACAGGCTGCCCCAAATAAAAGGCGAAATGCTTTTCTTGATCTGTGGTCTGTTGTACACGGTGTCGTGAGCCTCTGCCAAGGAGCTGGTTATGGATTGCAAACAGAGGTGAAAGTAAGGCGGTGCAGCCTGGTGCACCACTCTGCTGAGAGCCGGCTAGTGCCTGGCATGGCTTGCAGTGTGCTCTCCCAGCTGGGCTCCTGGGGCTCCTGCCGCAGGCTGGTGAGGCAGGCAGGTGTGGAAGGGACTGGCTAGGGGTGTGCTGTAGGGGAGCCGTGTGCCCTCCCAGCCGGGCTACTGGTGCAGCCATACCTATCCTGCTGTTCCTCTCAGAGAATGTTGGGCAGCGCTTGTGCAGCCCATGGCATGCACTGCTGCCAGCGTCCCCTGGGCAGGAGGCCAGGGGATCTCTTGCACTGCTGCCAGTTTCCTGGCAGCAATGCCCCTATACTGCCAGCCCCCAGATCTCATGCGGCAGTGAACAGGAGCAGTGGGGTAAGGGCCTGTCCACCAGCCAGGTAGGGTAACCTGCTCCCAGGCTCCCCCACCATTCCTTTCCCTCTGCTCCCAAGTCCCCTGCCGCGACTCCTGCACCCCCCGCTCATATGTCTGGCCCCCCTGCCCTGAGCCCCTCACACATACAAGCCTGACTCCTGCAGTTCCCACATCCCCAGCCCTGACTCCTGCACCACCCCCCACTCCAACTCTCTACCTTGAGCCCCTGCTCTCCACCTCACACTTAATTTTCTTACAAGTACTGTTGTATCATAATCTTCCCATCTCTGCCCTGACGTTCCCCTGATAGGGGGATGGGCTGTAACAGGACAATCCTTGTAAGAAGTTTGTTACTTTCACCCTGACTGCAAGCCAGCTACAAAATAAGGCTTAAATTTAAAGGCCTCCGTTACTGGACACCCAAAGGGAGACCCCTTAATGGGCCCTGAGTTTTACAGGATGGGTGCTCGTCGATATCTAAAAATTGGGTCCCTTTAAGGTGTGTCAGCTGGACAAAAATACCTAAACTCACAGGTCACTGGTCTTGTTTTCTTATTCTGTTGGCAGAATGTGTTGAAATGCCATGTGCGCCCCATTGCTTCTATACTTGAGGACCTAATACGTAGTATTTGTGCACAAGACCTAAACCAGGGGATGAGCAAACTTTTTACGTGGGGCCCCACTTTTTGTCCCTTCAGTTATCAGGGCCCCCAGCTCTGTCTAGTGTAAGCCAAATTGACAGAAATTTTGTTTATGTCCATATGAAAAAACAAAAACAAAGCACCTTTCAGCATGTGTAGAAATAACTACGAAGAATAGAAAAACTATTAACTGCTATATACACATACATAAAGAAGTCACATATTTCAGCATTTTTAATGAGGTGGATGAGCCTGAGACGCAGCAGCTGATTGTGTTGTGCCCCCCACCCCCCCAGAAGGGCTCATCCCTACTTTGCACACCACTGATCTAAACTCTCCTTGGTCCCCTAAATCCATTATAGAACTAAATTATTTTGTCCCTACTATGTACAAAAAAGATTAGAATACCAATGCCCTTTGCAAGACGACTTGCCTCTGTGCAATGACACCTGTATCCTGGATGTTAACTTAGCAATTGGAAGGGTTACATGTTCTCCAGCTGGCGTGGGAAAATACCAGCAACTATGGGGAAATCAGAGCAAAAATTTATTTCCTCATCTGACAATTTCTGTAATTCTACTGCTCAGGAAAATACAAAAAATTGGGAAGTGGCATAAACAAACCTTTCTCAAACTGAAACTTCTTCTGCATTTCCAGAAATCCACAATAAAACACAGTCCAAAGTCAAAAGCAACTATTATTTTATGAAGGAAATCATAGGCTGTGACCGGAAAGAAAAATGGAATTTTCAAACCTTACTGTTTTGATTAAGTATAACCTTAAACAAAATGTCTGTCAGCACTTGGATGTTCAGATCAAATGAGTGATCAAAATCCTATCCTCATTATACCAAATGCCTTGGTGAAAATGTACCATATGGGAATTTTATTTAATGGAGATAATGCTTTGCAGATTTTTTTCAGAAACAGGACTTTCTGGTTTGTGACACTGCCTCCTGTTAGAGTTGCTTCGTTAAGGTCTTCTTTATCACAAGAATAAATCCCTGATTGCAAGTGCTATATGCAGATCATTACTGCTAATTTAAATTTGACTTAGATTTGAAACATGGCTCTAATACTAGCAAGAAAAGTAACCGTTTCCTACCTGTACTCTGGGTCTTGCAGTCTGCTTACATTTACACAAGTTGATGCTGCTTCCCCATATCCAGCTGTTAGCAACAGAGGCATGAGAGGCTGAAGGGATAGACAGATCTGTTCCATCCATAGGATGAACAGGGGCAACTACCACAGGCCCTGCAATTTTGGGGACGCCTAAGAGGCTTCCCCAGCCATCCTATGGATGGGAGGGGGAAGGATTACCTGGGGCAGGGTACAGCCTGGTTGGTAAGGGAGGAATAAAGGGAGGCAAGACGGCGTGGGCGCAGAGCAAGGGTCGGATGGGGCATTGGTGCAGGGTGGGGCTGGTAATGTGAGGGAGAGCTGCAGGAGGCTGGATAGGTGGGAGGGCTGACGGTGTGTGGATATGCTGCAGGAGTCAGGGCTGGGCATGTTGAGGGGAGGACAGGAGGCCGGAGTGGGGGTCCAGGAGTTAGGGAAGGAGGCTGGGTGTCAGGGAGAGGTCAGGAGTCGGTTGGGGGTGCAGGAGTCAGTCTGCTGGGGGGTGTGGGTGAAGGGCAGGATTCAGGAATCAGGCCCGGGGGCTGGGTGTGTGGAGGCAAGTGGGGAAGAGCCCTGTGACCAGTTTACCTACCTTACCTGCTGCTACAAAGTTGCTGTGGGCCATCTACATGGGTGTTTATTGTATCTGTAGCTGGGACCTGCCTCCTGATGTGATTTGATGATCCCTCTGGCTTCCTTCCAATTTTATGTGTCTGTGATTCTATGATAACAGGTAACCCCAGAGGCACTGAGACCACATACTAGGGAGAGTGAAGTCTCTGCTGTACAGCTTTGGCTGAGAGCCAGCTGGCCTTTAGCTCATGTCATAGAGCACAGGACTTTAGCTCCTATGTTGCAGGCTCATTCCCTCCTGCTGACGACCTGGGTATGTCAGCGTTGCAATGGGAAACTCTCTTCGTGGGGATGACAAAATCTATAGGGTCCGTTGTAATTATCTGCTTTCTCCTAAAGACCCGAAACGGCCACTCTCTTCTACCCATTCTGTTCCTCATCATCAGCGCCACAGTTATTGCTGTAGTGATCACCAGCTATCCTGTTGGCTGCAAAGTCCCCATTTTCCTTCCTTTTAGGCATGTGTCACAGTGATGCTAAAGAGATCTCAGCACTCAGTAAAGGGCTTTAATAGGAGTAATCCACTGGCAGATCGTGGTTCAAATTTAGATCTTCAGATGCATTTGAGTGGACCCCGAAACCATTTTATTTACCTGTTGTTCACCTTTTTCATTATTTTCTCTAGAATCTAGACCTCAACTGTACATTGACCAAGAAATTTAGGCCCTGGTAAAAAAAAAAAAAAAAAAAAAGGACTACCCCAAAAGGTCTCAGAGAAAATTCACGGAAAAATTTGCAGCATCAGGGTGTTTCAACGCTCAGGTCAGTAAATTATGTGATAACTATTAATTATCGTTACATATTCATCAGCTAGGATCATGATAAGCACCATACAGATGTACAAGGACTGATCTTTAGCTGTGCCTGGTGCCGCTCCAGGAAGAAGGAAGCAACTTTTTTCATTTTTGCACCTCCGCAGTCCTGGGGTAGCTAGGGACAGAATGGCTCTCAAGAGTGCTGCAAGTTGTGTTGGCTGCGGTGGCTCCCAAAAGGGGTTTTCCGACAACCATGGATCATCAGACCACAGCAGCACTCTGATTTATAAACCACGGGAGAATGCCCAGCAAACTGGAATGGAGATCCATCAACTTCACTTATAAAGAATTACTGCCATCTTGTGGCTTAGCATTTTATGTGCTCTCTGAATTCATGCCTGCAGATAAGCAGAATATGATGCCAGTGAAACCCTTAAGTATTTTAGGGTGTGTCAATGCTGTGGAAATGGATCTTCCGAGGATCAGTTTAGTGCATCTAGTAGGTAAGTGCAAAATCAAATGCTGAGGGTATCCCCATCAACTTGCTTTACTCCTCAGGTAAGGAGTAAGGCAAGTTGAGGGGAGAGTTTTGCCCGTTGACCTCTTGTTGTAGGGACAGTGGGGAAAGTCTGCCAAAAGTACATTGACTCCAGCTACACTATTCTCATACCTGAGTTGCCTGTCTTAGGTTGACTTTCTTCCCTTGTGCAGATCTGCCCTTACAGCTGCTTTGCTCCCCTCATCCCAAACTGTGTCTGGATGAATTCAAGTTAGTTTTTAGCAAAATTACTATATATTAGAAACATTGTTGTTAAATGTGATAACTTCTGTGTAAATGACAAACTTTTACAAACAGTATATGGAGAGAAGGGAAGATTGTCTCTTGGTTTCCAGTGCCTAGTGCACTGTATTTTTGTACAGTGCTTGGGAGATTCAGGAATTCTCATCACCCAAACCATTTTGCTAGTCTTAAAGTGCTACTTGACTGATTTTTGTTTTGATAGTGTATAGACTAGCATGGCTTCCTCTTTGTTACAATCCTCTTTCAGATGCACAGCAATCTGCAGGGTACTGGTGTCCTTGAAAGCATAGAAATGGTTGAACTGACTGAATTGAATTTAGAGTGCCTGTTTCTGTTATGCTGCATAATTGTAAAATGACAGATTCGGCCGTGAGTGTTCTGGAAATGAAACATTTCAATTAAAACATTTAATGAGAAAAGTAGAGAGGGGCCATTTCAAACTTTCTGAAACTGGAGCTTCTTGGAAGATCAACATTTTTTCCTGCACAGGTTTGGGAATTTTCTACCAGCTGTAGCTGTAAGTTGTGACAGCCAGAAAGCTCATCTCTACCTTTTCTGGGAACCAGTGAATATGATGTTACCTTTGTGCTTAAACTCCCTTCTCCAGTCCAACAGTAAATGCAGGTCAGCCAGGCTAGACAGAATGGCCCTAGAGAGACAGGCTGTGGAATTTTCATTTGGTCCCTTCTGTACCCATACTAGGAATAACATTTTGTCTTAAATTCAAACCTTGCTCCACACCTATGCACTTCATAGGTTTGGATAAGAGCTGAACCAACCTGATTCTGGATTTGCAAAAGCTAAACCTCCTGGTCTCATCTTATCTGCAGAATTATTAAATATAAATTGTGTGCGAGTCCAAAGAGCGTAATGAATGAACTGTGCCTGGGTGGGGCTGGTTGCTTAGATTATTAGCTGGCCTTCACCTCTTCTTTTCATAGTTGCACTTATTCTGGTTATATAGGGATATAGACATTGCCCTAACAGATCAGACCCCTGGTATACCTAATCTCTTGCCCACTCTATCACAGGGGCTGGGACCAGATCTTTGAGGCAGGTTCCGGAATCCCTAATGAAACCCAAATGCAAGGGATTTATAGTTAACTGTAGGTCATTGAGCGGCACTGTGGTGGGTTAATCTGCATCTTGGATTTTATTCTCAAGACTGAAGAGATCAGATTACTCTCACACATGCCAGGGAAGAGGAGGATGAGTGGGTTATACTAATCCGTTTGCTGTAGTCATCATTAAATATAGCGTGAGTACTGACATTTCTTTTCTGGGTCAGCTATAAAATATCTGACATGTTCTTGTGGTTTTTTCTTTCTTTCTTTTTTTTTTTTTGTATCCTGTCTTATTCCTCATCATAGATTTTGAAGTCGAGCTTTAATAAGCACAGCAGGGAAAGAAAAAGAAACCTGACACATGCTACCAAGCAGTGAGCCATTGACCTACCACATTAGCATGTTGCAACAGTCGTATCACATGAGCCTTGATCTCTAGGCCTGCAACTAACAAACCATTAGTTTCAGAGATATATTTTTTGCCTTTTCAAGTAAGGAACATGTCAAAGATAAGATTTATGCAGTCAGAATTTCTGAGATTGGCCAGCATATTAGTAAGACAGTTCAGTTCTTTCCTGCTTGCCTGACGTGTAATGAAGTCAGTGGGGATTGTAGTGTGTGTTGATCTGGGCACAGAAGATCACAAAGTACTACTTAACTGCCTACCTTATGGAAGGTGTGTGGTCAGTGTTAGTTATATCTTACAAATGGAAAAAGAAAGACCCAGTAACAGCTGGACTTACACTGGGTCAAGGGGAAATCTAAAAAGGAAACTTGAAAGCTCAAGCTGCTTAATTCCCTATTCTATTCATTTGATATCACTTTCTTAGAGAGAGACACTCACTATTGCGTGAAATTAAGAAATTGTGAGCCCCTTCTGAGACCCCATTTTGAGCCATTTTGTTCTTTCCTGTGGTCACTTAAATGTCTTTTTTTTACATTTTTCCTATTGCTTGGAATTGGTAAGTGCCAAAATATATAAAAAAGCTGCAGTGAAAAAGCCCCAAAGTTGGACATAATCACAATGGGCACTAAATTATATTATAAGTAATTCCAGTACTTGTAAGAGACTCTGGATTGACAGCACTGGAAAATGAACCCATCTCTTCAGAACACTGATGCAGTATTACAAAGCTTTAAATCACTGTAAGAGGGCCACACGGGATACACCAAAGCCCCAGGCAGCACACTCCCATTGACACTGGTCGCCCCAGTCTCACCCTGCTGTCTGAGGCCCCACCCCTTCCAGGTCTGCAGAACCAGTCTCCCCGACCTTGTCCAGGGGCCTGGTGAGTCTATCAGCTGCCCTGATTTTGTATCTATTTCACAGCTCATCTTTTCAAAGCCTCATCCCCTTAGTTCCAGCTTTTTAATGTTTTGGTGCTTGGTCATGTTTTGCAGCAAGCAGCTATGTGGGCTGCTAGAAATCAACATGCAGGAGAAGAAGCAACAGATTGCCTGCCAGAATAAGCGGCCAGGTGTTGTGTCTTTACAAACATCCATGAAACCGCCATGAAGGTCCAGTTGCTTTCATTAGGGTAAATCACAGCAAGCACCCCAACTAATTCTTTTGTGGAAACTAAAGGAGAGTAACATGTTATCAGTGGTCTCCCCCTACTCTCCCACACCCCACACTGCTGTGTCATGGTCAGTTCTCTGTGTGAAGAATCTCCGTTTAACCAGCTTTGGTGAGAATCCTCTGGAATCCTTGGGAGGCCTTATGAGGGGAACAAACAACCCTTATTTGCATGCAGTGGTTAATCTATGCCACATGTGTTTCCAGATGTGAGAGAGGGTTAGGGCATCAGAGCATGGAAGCAGCAGTCAGGATGCAGGGTTTTAAAGCTGGTCTGCCACTGACTTGTTGTGCGACCAGGCCCGCTGAAGGTGGGGTAGGTCAGCGGGCAAATGTCCCGGGCCCCAATGGTTCAAAGAAGCCTGGAGCACTGGCTGCAGCAGCAGGAGCACTTGGCCCTTTAAGTTGCTGCTGGAGCTCTGAGCCGTGTGCCCCCAGCAAAGCTAAGGGCTGGGGGAAGAGCATGCTGGGATGGAGAGTGTGTGCTGAGGGGCCACTGCCCTCGGCCCCCACCATGTCCACCCTAGGCCCGCCCCGGGAATGTGGAGATGGGGGCAACCCCCATGTTGCCCAGGAGCCCACCGAGGCCGTTGGCTCAACTGTGTGTTACCCTCCATACCTCAGTTTACCAATTTGCAACTTGTACCAATTTGCAATTTGTACTTACTTTCCTATCAACTGTGTTTTAAGAACTAGTGAATAAGATGTTTTGAGATCCCCAAAGTAAGAAAACATACAAATATATATGAGGTATCCCCCATAACTATAGTTACATGTCCCTAGTTCATAGAAGCCTGGTCTACATTAAGAAATTAGGTCAGAAAGCTGTGACGGTCAGTGGCATGAAAAATCAACCCTCCAAGCGATGTGGGTTAAATTGACTAAGTCTCTGAGTAGACGGTGCTAGGTAAGTGAAAGAATTCCTAGATACTGACTATCGGGGAGTGCGATTACCTATGCCAAAGGGCAGAGTTCTCCTATCAGTAGTGTCTACATGGGAGCTCTGCAGCAGTGCAGCTGGGGTTGCCAGCCCTCCAGACTTGTCCTGAAGTCTCCAGAAATTAAAGACTCATCTTTACTTAAAGCTCATGCCATGTGATGAAACCTCCAGGAATAGGTCCAACCAAAATTGGCAACCCTTAGCACAGCTGTCCTGCTATAGCACGTTAGCGTTTCCCCACTTTTGTCCTGCCCTACTAGCTTTCTAGTTCAAGCTGTTTCTTAAACTTTTTGAGACCACGGAACACCAAACAATAATATGCAGAACACCTCTGAAAATTTTCTTCAAAAAACAAACAAACAAACCCCGAACACCAACACATACAGTTTTTAGAACTAGAGAGCACCAGTGGCAGCCAGTGTAGCAGCCACAGGCCTGACATGGGGACAGAAGGGAAGATGCCGATTGCCCAGGACCCCAGATGATTTGAAAGGGCCCAGGAGTTCCCAGCTGCTGCTGTGGTGGCAGTGGCCAGGAGCCCTGGGCCCTTTTAAATCACCCAGGTGTGCTGAAGTGCTCCTGGGTGCATGTGAGATGATATGAATCTGAGCGAAAGCCTGTGGAAGGCCTGGCCTGTGCCAGAAGAGCACACCCAGGAGTGCAGACAGCAGCTTGCTGTGCATCAGGCAGTGCAGGCCCAGCACCCTCCAAATGTCAAGCCAGATGTGTCCTTGCAGTTTATGTGTACGGGGTGGGGGTAGGGGGCGCGGCTATTGACAGCTTTGCTCCAAGGCCCAGAATTACTGTCAGCAGGCCCAGGCAGCCATCATACGACTGGGCTCTGTACAGTAAAATCATACCACTGCTTGAGATTCAATTCGGTTACTGCAGAGCTAAATTTAACTCAAACAGAGCTCACGATCACTGGTCTTTCAAAGCCCAGAGCACAGCTGTTGATTCTTATGCAGCAGCCAGAGATTATTTATTAAACCAATAAATCAAAGGGGTGTTCTAGAAAGCTATCCTGGCTTCCCCATAGGGTTCCATTTTATTTCTTGAATGCATATAATGAAGAGCTGAACATTGGTGGGACTGGAAGTTCCATGTGGAAGTTCTGCATACTTAAACCATCCATTCCCTTGTTTTATTTTCTAAGCTTGCGTGGTTTTATGGTATGTTTTTTGTAGCGACACATTTTAAAGGCTAAAAAAGGTCATTGATCCCTTGATCAAATTTTAGCTGATGAGCCAACAGAAGTCCAGCCTTTAAAAGAGCTGAGCTGAAAAATTTGTAGTTCCAAGCTGGTATATAATTAAACGATGTGCTGGAATAGAGTATTTGAGAGCACTGACTCCATGGTCTTTACCTTGTATGCATGTAACCCTACCTTCAGTCTATGGTCTAAGGTAAAGTGACACCCCCACAGGGCTTGGGCTAGATTCTGACTCACGTGCATTAGTGTAAACTCTTGACATCCTGAGGCTGAAAGCAGACCCCTCCACCCCTAATCCCCTTCTTTAATTAAAAAGAGTAAATAAAAGCAGAGCAGATGCTGTGTTCTCCAGCTTGTACAGCTACCCCAGGGCAGATGGGTTGAGGAGGGAACCTGTTATGGATATTCCTCTAGTGTGTGTGTGTGCGCGTGCGCATGCACACCTCAGGCTAAACTAACTTGGGTTCTCTGTTTTGATGAAGTAGCAGCTGGTTCTTCCACAGCATGAATGCCTAGGGTGTACTTAATGGTCACATTAACAATTGAGCAGTCCTGCAGCAGGGCTATCGAATATGCAAGGCCTGTAAGAAGAGACTTCAGCCTTTCCAGAGTCAATCATCCTGTTGTACATGTTCAGAGATGCTGCATAGAACTGCACAGGCCTCTTTGACTCCTTTAGGATCAGGTGCTCCTGACTGGTGAGACAACCCAACCCTGCCCCCACCACACATTGATTAGAATAAAAATAAATGTAAGACCTGTGAAAGGTACTGCCTGACCGTGCTGGAGACCAAAGTCCTGCTTATACACAGAACAGATACAGCATGAGTAGGAGGAATCCAAGTTCCTTCTACACCCATATACTTGTGTTCTGAAGGGATCTTTTATTTAAATTTTCAGAATAAGTAGCCCAGTAGACAAAGCTGAATGATAGTCTGTTACATAGCATGGCTAGCCCTCATTTACTGAATAATATGCCTGATCTATGTAGAGCACTGTCGTGACTGGCCCAATTCTTCTCATGTTGCAGTCAATGGCTTTAATTAGTGACAACAGGATAAGGACCAGTGTGTTAAACCTATTAGATATCTGTTTCCTCAGAGGGATGTAACACACAAGGTTACAGAACAAAGGATGAAGGGAGGAGATTATTTACTACTGTTACGTTACAGCAGTGCCTAGGTGTTTACTATTAACTGCAAGCCCAGCCATATGGCAAGGCAAGCAACAGGGTTGCCTTGGGCCTCATGCCTTGAGGGCCCTGCCCTCCAACTGATTCCAGCATCCGCTGCCCAATGGTTGGGCCCTGCTATCAGCATGCCACCAGCTGGGCCCCATGATGCCTGCTCTGATTAACTGAGTGTCACCAATATATGAAGTAGAACTGGGGGGATTTGAAAAGGCTTTTGCGGTTGAAATCCCTTACACAGGCAGTGCCCACATATGTCACAATGGGTTTGATGACACTGGAGAAGTGAATGGTGTATGAAAATGTTAAGTTGTTAATTTAATAAGTTTTTGGGACATTTTAGCCTCTGCGGTAGACAAACACAATTATGCTAGGTGATGTGGTTGACTTTCGGATGATCACAAGCTGCTGAAATAATCTCAAAGGTGTTAACGCCCTGTCTATACTAATATTTAAATTGTACTCACATGAGTTAGCTAATATGTTTGAAAACAAGACCTATTTCCTTAGTATAGATGGAGCCAGTATGAAACAACACATCAGTGGTTTAAAATGTATTTCCAACTTTGCTATAGTCTCCTATGTTTAATCGGTTGCTAAAAATACCATTATTTTCAGCTTTAGGATTTGCTCCACCCTTTAACAAACTCTGGGAGAAATAGCCGCCATTGAAAGTCAAGGGGAGTTTTGTCATTGACTTCAATGGGGCTAGGACTTCATTCCATATGAAATGAATTACTTTTTCTTTTCATTCTTGTGTTCTCCTTCCCCGAGATAATTAATCAAATAAATTTCAGAAAGCTTTACATATGCCAATATTAAGACAGTATGACACATATATGTATGTATAATAACCTAAGAAGGTCAGTGTTTTGTGATATCATGAACATAATGACACAGCTGACATGGATATTGCAGGCCACAATAAGGGGGCCAAATAAGGCTGACACACAAAATGGGATTTTCAGAGGTTCCTAGGTGACTAAGGAACATGATTTCTACTAGAAATCAAGGAGATTTGTGCACCTAAGTCACCTAGGTTTTCCCCTCATCCTAGTTGCTTGCCTATCTCCATTTTCTCCAACTTTGTCTTATTTATTCTTTACATTTTTTGCTCCTTTCTGGTATCTTTTCTGCTTTTCTATGCGTTGTATTCCTTGTGTTTAGATCTGAAGTGAACAAATCAATCTTTTTATGAATCTGATGCAGAATTTGCCAAATTTGACTCAATTAACTATTTACAATTGGTGGCAGGGTGAGAATTTTTTTTTAATATTAACAAAAAATTCACAACTGTTGGAGATTAATGATACATAATGACAATGGACATAGACACTATTGTGTTCAGTGACCTCTCAGGGAGACAAAGCATAAGTAATGAAGGGTTTGTGTAAGCCCTTAAGGGTTTTAGGATGTACACTGTATGTCCAAGAAGACAATACTTAAATGGTCCTATGGACATATGCCAAACACCCGGATTATCCATCAACAAAAACACGAAGAGCATGGCCCCCCGGGATTTCCTTTGTAAAGTAGAGCAATTGGGAAGGGAGGGACATTCTTTGCAAGGTTTAAAACATGTCTACCTTAAATATAAATAGAAGACTGACTTTTATTCAGGAGAGCAAGCAATAATAAAGCACGAACATTTCTTATTTTGGCCAGGGCCGTCTGAGAGTGCAGTTTTTCGTTATGTATGAGCTTATCCCCTCTGAGAATTAGACTGCAGCTGTAATATCAAAACTGGGGCTTGTAAGTCAGCACAGGAGGGTTTACATAGTCTCAATTGTTTTTGCTCTGAGCAGGGTTAGACAACAGGGCAATAAACTCTTCCGAATCCTGTCTACACTACACCTTCCACCATAGCTGCCCATGGTGAACCTGCAGGCACCAGTGCTGAGTCACTAGTCCCAGGGCAGACAAGGTATCGGCATTTGCTGCACCGACATGGGGAAGGTAGCAGTGACAGACAGCCCTAGGTTCCCACAATCAGGTGGGAGGGAGGGAACGCACCTGGCCACTTCCTGCTGCAGAACAAGTTCTGCTCAAGCTAATAAAATGGAGACGGTGTGCAGGAGGAGGCCCTGATGTGTGTGGAGGGGGGGCTGGCCATTGCTAGGGTGCCTGAGAGCTGAGGCCTGCTGGGATAGAGTCTGTGTAGGAAAGAGAATTCCCCAGCTTTTCCCCCCTTGGGGCTGCATGGGGAGATGGCAGGGGCACTGCTCTGGTTGTAGAGGGGTGTGTCTTTTCCCATCTGCCAGCCCTGGAGTGACTGTCAATTCCCAGTGTGCAGGAAAAAGGCCCGGCACACAGTGAAGGAAGGGCGAAGGGGGCAGAGACTGAATGGGCGGTGGATTAGAGGCAGAGAGGATCTGAGCAGAAGGAAGGCATTTAGAAAAAGAATGAAGTGTCATTGAGCTGAGGGAAGAATGGAGAATTCCCAGCTGCCAGGGCCGGCACACAGGTAGAACACTCTGGAGTGGTGAAATTTGCTGCTCCCTGATAATTGGAATCTAGCTGTCTTTAAATTGCTGTCATGGAGGGAATCAGCCCACTGTGCTGTAATTTCATCAGATGGTGGGTGAAATTCGGTTGAGGTGCATCACGCCTTAACTTAGTGTAATGGAAATACCCTGGATTTAAATGAATATAAGAGTAAAAATTGTCCCACTCTGTGTAAGTAGGCAAGATGCGGTTACTGATCCCAACTCCCTAACCCGGCATGGGGAACCTTTTTCAGGTCGGGGCCGCTGACCTGTAGACAAATTAGTCAGAGGCCACAAAAGTGAGAAGTGAAAAACCCCAAGAAACCCCTCACTGTTGTGGTCCCCATCTTGTCCCCTCTGGGGCTAGGGGAGCTGCTGTTCCATGTCAGGGCTCCTCAGCGATGGGGGCAGCTGCCCCACAGTGAGACACCCGGAATGGGGGCTCCACAACCTCCCAGCAGGGGGTACCAGGGAACTAAGAGGCTGCCCCATGGCAGAGTTCACTGGCAGTGGGGCTGCCTCCAGGGGGTGCCCAGGAATGAGGTAGCCACCCAGCGGAAGAGCCCCCTGGCAGTGGGAGCTGCCACCTTGAGACACTGCATGCCAGGGAACTGGAGCCCTGCAAAATATGGGACAATTTGCCCATTTTCTTAAAAAAGCTGGGATGCCTGTGAAACAGCTTAAATAAGGGACTGTCCTGGTAAAAATGGGAAGGACGGTCACCCTATCTCAAGATGGCTGTCACTGGTGCTAATTCAAGACCTGACTTAACTCTGTGTATTACTTTCCTTAACAGATGATTGGACTCACTTTGAGTCAACTGGCAGGTTCAAGGATAGAGAGCTATGCTCCTTTCAGGAGGTCTCCTTGAAAATTTAGGTCAAGAGACCCAGAATACTACAATAAGGAGCACTTTAGAAATGCATGTCCTGTGAGCAATACTCTGTTAGAAAAGACACCTCACCAATCAGATTTTTTTTTTGGAAGGGGGATGAAGAAATTCTGTGATTAGCTGCAGCCCTCTACACAAACCCTTACATCAAGAGCATCCACAGTTGTGCCAGTGCGTCCTGCTCTCGCAAACCATCATAAGCATAAGGAAATGGACAGTGTTTTGTGCTGAGCACTAGCAGAGAGTTAGGTAGGAGTAACTTCCATTCTCCCTGAAAGCTTGCCCTTTCTCAAAATCATTCTAAAGTCTGCACATCAAGAGTTTTTAGATGTCCTGAAAAATATTAGTTTTCTCACAGAATATTGTCATTAGGCTCGAGGCTTAAAATTGGCAATAGTATTTTTAAAATGGTTTCAAATGCACTTTTTGGTATATAAATGACTAATTTGCTTAAATGTATTGTTTTAGCTGAAGTTTAAACTGGGTTTGGGTGTTTTGTAACTAAACAGCTTGTAGTTTAAAAATATGTTAATTTTAACTCCTTGGCTAAGACACTGTGCTGAGTTCTTTGGGTATTCATGTGGGGAAAAAACTAGAGCAGTATATTGTTGAGGCTAGTATTTTCAAAAGGGTGTATTGACTGAGAAGTCAGAGGAAACAGATCCAATGAAAGGTCTATGTATAAGACTTGAAGGACCCCATCAGACGAGGTGCCTTCCAGATAGCTCTCCAAAGGAAGCTGCTGACAGTATACCCTGAAGATGCGGAAGGACACTGGTGTCAACTGAAAAATGCCATCATTGGAGCTTGTGGAGAAACTGATGGCCGCCAGCCCAGGAAGCATAAGGACTGGTTTGATGAGAACAAAGTGGGAACTGAACACTTGATTGAGGCAATAAGGAAAGCCTTTAGGCCGTGCCTGACAAAAACAACATCAATTGCACAATGAAAAGAAAAGAGTGTGCCAAGCCAAAGCAGAAGAGCAACATAAAGCAAGGCCTCTGAAAAACCAGTGGTGGACTGAGAGGGCTCAAGAACTTCAGCAACTCGCAGACATCAATGATACAAGGGGTTTCATCAATGCTACTAAAGCTGTTTATGGACCAAGAAACCATGGAATCAATGCCCTGACATCAAAGGGTGGTACCCAACTCTTGAGAGACAATGAAGCTGCGTTGCAAGCCACCCTGCAGTAGGAGCCTGCCAGGGCCAGAGGAGCTGCCTCCATTCCTGCCACCATGCACTTGTCCCCCAGTATAGTGGGGTGCGTACGTGGAGTGGCTGGAGGTGCACCCCATGTTCACTGCATGTGGTGAACAGGGCGCATATTGGATACCGTGGCTTTAGAACATGGTGGAAAGAAAGTAAAAGAAACCTCTATACTTTACAAATAATAAACCAAACTGATCTGAAGAAGTGGGTCTGTCCCATGAAAGCTCATCACCTAATAAATTACGTCGTTAGCCTGTGAGGTGCTATAGGACTGCATTTTTTTTTTGTGAAGATAGACTAACACGGCTACCTCTCTGAGACTATCCACTAGAGGGAACTCTTATTCAAGCTGAGTAAAGTAGATTATGCAATGCCTTGGAGCAACAAAGGAAATGTTACACAGGCTTATGGGCTAGAACGGTTTTTTTCATTGCATGGCATGTTAGCTGCCTTCTTGACTTTCTCTGCCAGCCTGTCAGAACACGTTGAGGCAGAAAGGAGCAGCACACGAGTCTACTGAAGGGGAATGTAACTAGGAAGGACCTTCTCATAACAGATTTCAACCTGCTATTAGGTTTTGGCCTTTTGTTATGGGAAGCAGATGCCGAGGGTCTGAAGAGAAAAGTGGTCATGCACATGAAGTGTTGGATGAGAAAAGACAAGGAGGGAGATGGATCAATGGAAAGTGAATAGAAGATTAGTAGGACTCCACCTTTACTATTCTATTCAGGTTCCTTTACTATATCCATCACTATAACATCTGAGCACTGGCTACCTTTCCATTGCCTCCATCTTTTGTCTCTCCTCTGTCCAATTATCTCCTCTGTATTCCTCCCTCTCTCTTTCTTTCTCTCTCCCCCTTCTTCCCTTTAATGGACAGAATTAAACACTGTGTAAACATTTTCTTCTTCTGTTTCTTGTTGATGTTACCAGGCCTTTGTTCCCATTTAGCTAAGTCAGGGCAGCTTGGTACTTCTGGTAAGGTGTTGCTTCTGCACTTAACCTAAACAGGCTGGTATAAGCTTACAGTTTAGAAGGGAGATCTCTAAACTGAGTCAGAGAAGGCAATTCTTTTCAGCCAATGGCAAGAGGGGCTGCTCTTCAAACACAGCAGGGTACCAGGAACCTTCTGGCAGCATCTCTAAGGGCAGTGAGAAAGTGGGAGCCTAAGAAAAAAGATAGAAAGTGAATAATTGGAACATCGTGCTAGTTGTTCACAGCATTTCAGTGTTTGCATCTCAGATGTGTGGATTAGCAACATGTACATTCTTAGAAAAGCAAAGTGCAAAATGGCTTACAAGGCCCTATGTAATCTTTCTCCCACCATAGTTCTCTGCTCCCCTTTCCTCTTCTCTTTCCTGTGCTTTGGCTTTATTCTTCAGCTAGTGGTTCTCAGCCCAATCAGCACACAATGCTGCTGTGTGACATCTGCAGGGACATACAGGTAATATATTGCATAGATGCAGTCCACTTAAAACAGAGCTGCATATGTAGCCTGCAGTGGTCAGTGGGTTGAGAACCATTGGTTTAAGCTATCTCTGTCTCCGCATCAGGATTATATTTTCTACCATACTGCCCTGACCTCTGCAGAACAATCCGTGTTCCCGCACTACAGTTCCTTTCCCTGTTCTTATTCTGCCTCCTAAACCCCACTTCTCCGAACAATCCCTCCTCCCTTTTCTCCTGGTTAGTATAATCTCCACACCCTCTTCTCCCTCAGCTGCTGTCTCATGTCTGATCTTGTCTTTACTTCAATCCCAAATGCTTTCATGCCAGGGAGTGTGTCTTGTTTTAAGTTTGAAAAATGATTAAATTAACACTGCACTTTTTATAAATGGTTTTTAATCGCATCTTTGGTATGACAGCCAAAATCTGACAGTTGACTTAATGATGTTAGGCCCAAAGAAAAGCATTATTATTTGACAATGTTAGCTTTAGTAACACACTGTAACAAAGGTTATTTTTGTTCAAAACCTGCAATGAAAACAAGCCCCGCAACAAACTGTGACATTTCAAGCTGAATTTACTCTAGGAAGGTAAACTATGGTTGTGCTGCAAGATGCTATATCAGGTTCATTACCATAAAAGAACTAGCTCTGAAACTAAAATAATATAGTGGAGAGAAGGCAAAATCCAAGTGACACTGTGGAAGAGAATAGCTGGCTTAAGACATCTGTTGGTTTTGGGACTGATACTACCAGCTACCATAGACAACCTGCCTTTCGTGTAGTTGGAGGCAAAGCAGTTACATGTTAAGACAATGTAAGCTTACTCCAGAGGCAACTCCAGTAATAGGCCAAAAATGTTACCCAATTCTTTTTTAGCACAGGAGCTAAAAGAAGACGTTTATCTAACCTATTTAAGGATACAAAGCATGAACAAGGACATATCATGCAGTGAAATACTTTAAGTGGGATGCAAGGCACGTAAACATACTGGATGAGGTTTGCCAATAGGAATCTAATCAAGGCCAGTTTTGTTGACAAAGCTGCAATGAGGGAGATAGGGGCCAGACACAATTACTTAACCTCAGGGTGGCTTGGCATCTTCAGAGAAGCTTGGAAACAGAGGGAAGGGTGAGCAGAATAAAGGAAATAACAGAAACTCCAACACCCTAAAGTCTGGCTGAGTTTCACCACAGTTTTGTCATGAGAATATAAAGTGAACAGGAAAGGAATGCAACATTTGATCTGCATTTGCCACCCACACCTGACCTGCTAAGACTATTTTGCTATTAGTTTATCTGGACTGTAAATAATTTGTTAGAGCAGAAGCTCGTGGAGCAGTGGAAATGGTAGGGCAGAGGTGTCATCTCCCATTGAGATTTCATCAGGGATGCCTCACAAATGTCAGTTCTCTTTTTCTCCCCCTGATCCTTTTCTGTTCACTTGAAGTCAGAGCACAAACGCCAGAAGCATTTGGGTTTTCATCAACATTTTGGGAAAAAAAAAAAAACAACAAAAAAAAACCCAGCCAGTAATCAACATGCAAACTGATCGCTGGCATGGAAAACCTGTCAGTGACATATGACGTTTAGCTGCCTCTATCACATACCCATTCCAGTAGCTTTAATATTTCCTCTTTAATGCACTGTGGGTGATGCGGGAGGGAAGGGAGAGTCAGCCATAATATACATGATTTAATTGGCATCAAGGGGCTTTTCTACCTCCCTGTAGGCGGTATGCTGAAGGGTGATGAAGAGAGCTCTTATTTTGTATGAAAATTGTATGTACTTCAATTTACCTGCTTGCTATTATTCTGGCTGATTGTATGAAGTTAAATCAAAGGAGGGCATATGGCAGGAATGAGCAGAAAATGAAACGTTGGTAGAGACAAGGTGGATCCAGGCAAAATTCCAGGATTCCTAAAAGAGAGAGAGTCCTAGGGAACGCCTACCTAACTATTGCCAGCCAGGTTAACAGGCCTATTTTTCTAAGGCCAGAGAGAGCCTGAGATTTTAAAAGCACTATGCCATTAAATCCTGGCTTAGAGACTAAAAGGGGACTTGAGCTGGCAGCAGTGGCTCTGGCAGAGATGCTGGCGGGAGAGGCACAGGTTGCAGGAGACGGGAAGAGAGAAACTGTAAAATCAGAGCCTCTCTGCCACAACTCAGATAGGTTATAGGCAGAGCCTGCAGCAGCCGGGCCATGGAATGCAGGCAGGTCTGCTGGCATGGTGGGAGCAAGGGAGATCATTGTAGAGAGGCCTACTATTTCAAAGGCATCTGAAGCTCCAGCTGCCACCACTGCTACTTCAGCAGTGGCCTAAGCTCTGAGCCCCTTTGAACTTACTGTGGCAGCAGGAGTGACACCAGTGCCCCTGTCTGGGCGGTGCTAAGGGCTGACTGTCCTAAGCTCTTCCCCTTCCATCCTTGTTCCCGCTCCCTCTAGGAGTGTGGAGGTGGGGCCACTCATCCCGCCTTGCCCAAGGGCCCGTGGAGGCTGTTAGCCATGCTGTACACAAGCGGAGGATCTGCAGGATGTTCTTGGTACAGCTTGGCATGCCTATGCCCTGGGAGAGGTGATGAGCAGCGTGCAAGTCCTAGGTCCCTGTTGTAAGGTTAGTGCTTTCCGCCAGCTCGCTCTGTGCCTTTTGGTAAATGGGCAATACGCTTGTTTGGAAGGAGATGTTCTGAGTTGCTTTATTCAGCAGATGGTCACAGGTGCAATTCCTACCTGAGCCTTCAGAGAGGCCCTGTCCTCAAACCCCTGAACCCAGGGACCACTCCCTCTTTTCCCCAATCATTCTTATGTCCTGGTGCCCTGGTTTGCATGCCCCATGCTGCTCTATGGAAAGTGAATATGGAGCTTCTCTCAGTTCTGGGGCATCTGTGTGTGTTAAACAAAAAGCTCTGTGAGACCCTGTAAAACTGCTCAGCTTGTTCTCTGAATCAAGCCGTTAACCTGCATAGGAAATGACTGTGCTAGTCATTTTCTTCTAGCTTTTGTACTTACTATCCAGAAAAAAGCATATTTTGCTGCTGCTGCAATCCATTAACTTCCTCTTATTTCACAGTTGGGTGTTGTTTTCCTTTTGTGGGGGGAAATCACAAAATAAACAGTCTTCAAATAATGAAACCACTCCACCCGCTTAATGGCTTTTTTCAAGACGTGCCTTTAGTGGGAGATTTTCAAAGACACTGAGGCACCTCATCCCTCTTTTTACCCTTTAGCACTCTTCAGTGGAGTGATGTTGGCTTATGGCAGCTGAGAATTTTGCCTTATGTATCGTTTCTTAGGGGGACTTGCGCTCATAACTTAGAAAAATGACCTGCAAATAGTTCTGTACAGTAATGGTGAGGGGTGTATACTAGGACTAGCATGGATTCCTCCCTCCTTGTCCCCATGGTGGATGTGACAATACAGCAGCAGTTTTTTGTAAGAGATATTTAAATCATGCTCCTGTCTTTTGAAATAAAAGATCCCAAAGAAGTCTTCAGAAATATGTGTTCACAGTGGTTAACACAAAGGACTCTGATTTTTGACTGGGGTTGCTAGACACCATCATAATATAGATAAGAAGAGGTGGTAACTGAAGTGCCTTTATCAACAGTCCTCTCAGTTGAACAGGATCTAATGTTTGTGAGCGAGCAGATAGCAGCCACTTTCCTTAGAGTGGCTGCACAATTATTACAGAGCCATTGCGCAAGATATAAAATCTTTGCCTCCAAGAAGTGCTTTGTCCTGAGCAGAAAGGAAGGAAGGTATAGTCTGTCCTCCAAAGAGCTTACAGACAGTGAGTGCCTAGCTAACTTCAGGTACTTTGAGATACATTATTGAGAGGTGCTATGAGACCAGGTCCTCTCCTAGTGCCTGAAGTTGTTGAATGATTATTTGATTATTAATGCACTGTTGTGAAGAATGTTGCCTAGTGATTAGAATAGGGAACTGGGAATTAAAGCTTTTGGGTTATTTTCCCAGCCCTGTTATTGATGCAATGCAATATCACGTAAGTCATTAACAGCTAGATTTTCAAAAATAGCCTTTAGTTTTGTGTGCCTTAACTTATGGGAGTCCATCTTTCCATTCACTAGTTACAGAGCTGCTCAGGAGCTGAAGTGCCCATTGGCTTCAGCACCTCTGAAAAATCAGGTACCTCAAAAAATCAGTGGCCATTTATTCCTGAAAACTTCTGTTATATAAGCAAAATGGGTGCAGTAGAACTTAGTCTCAGATGAGTGTTGTGTGACTTTGAGATCTTTAGCTAAAAGATGTTACACATTTACAAAGGGTTCTTATTAAATAATTTATTTTCAACGCCTTTCTCCTTCAGAAAGTAGCTTTCTTTGAGTCAGACATCAGAAATCAGCTCTGCAAAATTCTGACTCATCTTTTCCAAAGCAGGCAGCACCGCAAAATATGCATGTTGGCAATTCACAAAAATAGATTCCTCGTAGCATGGAAATAGAATCCTCCACACTTTTAATGGCAAAAGACCTGTGTGAGCTGGCAAAATGGACTATATAGTGAAACAAAATATACGTCAAGTGCTGTTAACTGCACAAAGTAGATATACTGCAAAGAAAACACTCTTTAATTTTTCATTTTAATTTTAGGTGTCCCTAAATCATGCAGGGTGTATTTTCAGACAGACTGTAATTTTTAAGTAGATGGTATGCCTTTAAATTACATGCCAAGGCAGCTGGAAAATGAGTGTTTTTTTCTGAGATGGGTCAATGGGGGAAGCATCTGCACTGGGTCAGGAGAAACATTAAAAAACTATGTAAACACAGTTCCAACTAAACCAGATTGCAATATGAAGGTTGATGCAGCTGATGCTCAGAGGAGTAATTTTATTCATGTTGAAGTCCCTTTGAAATTATTCATGTACTAAGTGGTTGCAGGAAGAGGCCCATGATTTGGCTAGCCAGCATGGTTACAGCCAAGCAGTTTTAGGGGGATGCTTCTACAAGTTGAACTTCTCTAGTCTGGCACCCTCTGGACCTGATCTGTGCCAAATCAGAGAATTTGCTGGACCATGGGAGGTCAATATTGTGTGGCACATAATTAACATTTCCACTGCTTACTGGGCCCTTAGAAGATATTTAGGGGTAAATTACAGCTAAATAACAGCACAGAACACTGAGATCCAGAATTGGTAGCTATAAACAAATTTTATGAGACCATGGGAATCTTAGTCAGACCCATGATAAGTGGTCATCTGGCTAACTAAAATCATGCTGGATTATGGATGTTGCTGGATGAGAGAGTTCCGGATCAGAGAGGTTCAACCTGTATGCTAAATTTCATTCTGCCTGGTCCCAGCTGTTTACAGGATTTCCTACAGATGCCAGAATACATTTTTAAATAGTGATTTGCCACCCAAATTGTTAGAAACTGGTTTATTTCTTTTTTTTTTAAATATTAATTTCTCTTGCACTGTAATTACATTGATAACAAAGATACACTGCATTCTTGCAGCAATTATAAAGGAGCTACTTGATCAGATGGATGAATAAAACATGCTGTTTATTCAGTAAAGCAACAGACTAACGGACTTTGTCCCTCTGGGACAAATAACTAATGACCAGGACTATTATGCTAATGAGGCATAAGTGTGAAAATGATAAATAGACTTCAATGTTCTGATTAACACCAAGGTTACCAGAGGCTATGTCTTCAAACAACAGGCACAAGGGTCACAGCCAGTCCTCTTCAGACACCAGCAAGCAATTTATTGCAATTCTATAGCTTTCTGTAGCAGTAGTACTTTCCTAACCACCTGTACCAGATAAAAATAAAGTGGGCAGGCCCTGTGTGAATCCTTGCCATGGGTCATGGACATATGAGTTGTGTGTGAACAGAAAGAACTGTCCTTAGGCAATGCCTTCAAGATGGAACATAAATATTGACTGTTATTATGCTCAATTTTGCACAAGGACGGGCAATTTTAATGCTCTTGGACCAGATAAAAAGAGGTAGGATTCGTTTGTTTGGAACGGAGGGAAAGAACATGACTAGAGATTGGACAGTGCACCAGCCAGATGAGGTAACACAGGCCAAAGTCAAGTTGTCAAAGTGATTAGTGAGTTTTGGGTATGTCTACACTGCAAAGCTATTTCAAAATAACTTTGCAAGTGTCTACCCAACGCAACTGCTATTTCAAAATAATTTTGAAATAGTGGTCATCTTATTTCGAAATTGGTAAATCTCATACCATGAAGAATCGTGCCTATTTCAAAATAGGCATTTCAAAATAAGGACTGTGTAGACAGGGAGTAGGGGCTATTTCGAAATAAAGCTGCTGGGTAGACATAGTATTTTGGATTAGATCTCATGGAAGCATCACTGCTTCCAGGGACTCTAATTCAAAATAGGCTGTACTGTGCGTGGACACTCTATTTCAGAATAAGCTTTGCTTATTTTGGGGCTTTCCTTGTAGTACAGATGCATTATTCCAGAACAGTTTATTTTGGAGTAATAACTCTGGAATCAGTTATTCCAGAATAACTCTGTAGTGTAGACATACTCTTTGGGTGCCCAACCAAACAGCTACCCTCTGAAAACCAGGTTCCTTTGGGGCCAGGGTAGGATAGTTAGGCACCAAAAATCACAAATCATTTTAAAAAAATCTTCACTTGGAATCTTTGTAATTTACATGTTGATACTGGTGCTTACCTACCATTGTGATGAACAACTTAAATATCTCAGGAAAGAGAAAGCAGAGTCAATTCAAGATTATATAGAACAACTATCCTCTTTCCTTAGAGCCTAATTTTGTGCTTTTTCTGTATTTGTGGAATAGTGATAGAAGCTGCATCCTCAGTGACACACTTGAGCTATTATTATTATTTGTCTCACTGTAGTACCTCAGAGGCACTCAAGTCATGGACCAGCACCCTCGGGTACTAGACACTATACGAACACAAAACAAAAAGATCTCAGGGAGTTTACCGTGTGACAGCAATAGCACTGATTTGTTGCACTGTATTGTTGAATTATAGCATTCTGCAAAAGAAGGCAAAGTATTGAAATGATCTTATGGAAGTTGGGAAGAAACGAATCTTGGAACAGCAAATCAGATGGTTTTTAATGAAGCATTAATAAATACTATATGCTCAGCTCTAAAAATTCATGCTCATACCAGCCTTGAGGAAAGACAACAACGAAATTAGATGCAATGAACTAACAAGCTTCCCATGTCTGTCTGTCAAATGTAATTATCTGGCTGAGCTGGGACATGTATAGAATATATGGATCATAGGTGTATTTGGAAATAATTAGTGAGTATGCTGATGATTATATTCATGGCATCACACATGACATGCAGGCTCTCACTTTATGGTAGTGCTTTTGTCTGTGGGCCTCTATTGTAGTAATGGGCTGTAATTTCCATATAATTTGCAGTCATTAGCTGCTGTAAGTACATTAGGCAACCCAGGAAAGGAACCTTTTAACATTTCTTTTTGTGCGTGTCACGTATGGAATGACAGTAGCCATATAATAATGCATGTTTGGCTCATGACAGCTGTGCAGGGTAATGTGGTATGTCAGATTTATGGTGATGCAAGTATCCACCATAGTAACAGCATGATAGCCAGTTGTTGCCTACCAGCCCATCCCCTGCAAAAATAAAATCACTCGTGTTCAGATAAAATGTTGCATGTGGCCAAGTGTGTTGCCACCAAAAGACAGGAAAAATCTCATTCCACTTTCATGTACCTTTTACCGACTGACTATACTGTTTAAACGCCGCGAACGACATTTGTTGTGCTGAGGCTGAACAGTGAGCATACTTTGTAATATTTCTGTTACTGGCACTCTAGTGAGGCTATGCCCACTGTATTTTCTCTGTGCATAGAATGGCAATTTTTTCATATAAGACATTCACATTTTAGTCTGATTGCTTGGTAAATTTGCAGTCCTAAGCAGTGCCAGTTGTATTCCACACTGCACTTGGAATGCAGCTTGAATGGTGCTCCAGCCCCTTCTTAGCTGATATTGAGCATATTTCCAAGATGCTATCATTTTATATGGCTGCTAAATAATATTTTAAAACATTCCATTTAATTTTTTTTAGGGCCAAAGTTGACTAATTGGTCAGGCAACCTTTTGAAACACTGATCCTAATACAACAATCAGTTAGGTCAACTAAACTCCCCCTATGGTATATCTGCTGCATCCCAGCCAAAAAACTCCATGACTTGGCTCAGGGAAGATCTAATGAAGATGCACTGCTGCTTTCAGGCTATTTCCAGGTTAGGACTTGCCAGTGTTGCATCATGAATAGAAGGGAGATTTGAAAGGTATATACAGGCTCAGAAAGGCTCACTGAGAAGCTGAAATGAAGTTGATTGCATAGTACTCAAACGGTCAGTCTGATCTGCTTAAGCCAGTTGCATGGATATAAAACTTGAATTGGCTTCTTGACTGATATAGTTAAATTATTCCAAAAGGATCTATACTTAAATGTTTTGCCAGAATAACTATACTGATTAGGAGTATGAAAACAACCACAAGCCTAACCTAACTGCATAGCTAGGCTTGGAAAAAACATAGTATTAATTCAGATTTACCAGCAATACCAGGTTCCAGCGGCCTTTTGAACCAGTTGAACTACGAGTATTTCAATGTAAATTCACTCCATAAGTTATATTGACACACTTTCTCAAGTAGATGAGCCTACAGTAACCTCTCTGTTTCCCCTCAGCTTCCTTAGGATATGCAAAGCCATTTTGAACATTGATTTGTCCTGCACTGCTTTGGACAGGCTCCTCTGAACACATACTGATGACTTTCTGAAGCAGAACAGGCCAGTGTGAAGTACAGGAGCGCATGTCTAGAACTGCCCCGCATCTGATGTTCCAAATGAGGTGAACTACCCTGCCTTTTAACTGGTTAATTTATGTTTTATTTTATTTTGATAGCACTGGTCAACACACCAGTGAGAAACTTCCCTTACAGAGAATACGAATATAAGCTACACGTTCTTTCCCCAACAGGAAGTGACACAAATAGTAAATCACCCACTGCCCCACCTCTGACCAACAATCCTGGGCAACCTCAATGTTAGTTCACACCTGTAAATCACCTGATGCCACATGGTCATTTGTGCACAAGTCGTTCCTTATGGTGCCTGCATCCTCTGCACTATCATATAATTAAAAATGATAAGCCTTTTTCATCTACCATTTTAAAATGATGTCTGAGTTTATTATCCTTCAACATCCAGCCGTGGAAACTGAGGCCTGTAAATGTTAAGTGACCTGCCAAGAGTCACACACAAAGTCAGTGACAGAGGCAGGATGATGTGGAACAGAAAAGTCTTTCTTTGACTGGGAGCTTTTATTCAGGTTCTCTAACTGGCATGCTTTCCAGATATAGGACGGAGCAGGAAAAAAACACAGCTATCATGAGAATGACCACAATAATCTTTTGTATTGTTTGCTCTACTGAGTTTTTGTAGTGGACAACTAATTTCTGGATAAACTGCATCATAACTTCAAGTATAATTAATGTAATTATTAAAGTTCAGTTCATTTAATATGGGAAGGAGAAACCAAACAAGGGCAAAGACAAAACCAAAACCAGCCCCGCCCCCCAACCTCTGTTATTGTGTGCCAGAGACACAGGTCTGTTGGGTATGTCCAGATTACACCTGGGACCATGGGTGTGGGTTTGCACAGTTTTTGGTGATGCCCAGAAGGGGTCTAAGCAGAGCTGGTCCATAGGACAGAGAAGAGCAACCACCCCAGGGCCGACACTGTGAGGTCTCCACATTTCAGGGGGATGTGGGGTACAGGGCAGCCTGGGGAGTTAGCGGGGCCCTGGCACAGGTAACAGCAAGCAACATGGCCCTAGCCTGCTCCGTGCCACCCTGCTCCACTCTCCTGCTGTTGCTTGTGAGAGGAGGCAGAATCCGGAAAGAGATTAGGTGAGATGTGGGTTTGGAGGAAGGGTGGAGTGGGGGCAGAGCAGAGTGGGCTAGGACCAGCTTGCTCACCAGCTTGCTCACTGTTGCTGGCACCAAGCGGCTCTGGACACTGCATCCACTGAAGTGTGGGACCCCCAAAGCATGGGGCCTGGGATGGTTGCCCTGGTCCGTCCTATAGATGGGATGGCTCTGAAGATATAAGATCAAAGCCAGTGAAGCCAGGCCTGTGTTCAGTCTATTGGTGGAACATGACCACCACAGGCCCCTATAACTCATTGCCTGTGCCTGGGAGTGACTTCCCAGCCCAGGTCCAGAGGTGTTTTGGTCAGGCTCATGCCAGTGTATTTGCTCATATCATAAAACTGGAAGGGACCTCATGAGGTCATCAAGTCCAGTCCCCTGCCCACACAGCAGGACCTATCGCCCTCCCTGATCGATTTTTTTTTTCTTTTTTAAATTTAACCTGCCCCAGACCCTTGAATGGCTTCCTCAAGGATTGAGATCACAACCCTCTGTTTACAACACCAATGCTCTAACCCCCCCCATGAGGAATAGTTGTGAGATATCGCAGGTCAGGTGCCTGTGGGCAGCAAGTGATGGGCTTCGGACAAGTATCAGAGAGGTAGCCAAGTTAGTCTGTACCTTCAAAAACAAGAAGTCCTGTGGCACCTTATAGACTAACAGATATTTTGGAGCATAAGCTTCCGTGGGCAAAGACCTCCTTCGTCGGATGTATCTGATGACACGGGTCTTTGCCCATGAAAGCTTATGTTCCAAAATGTCTGTTAGTCTATAAGGTGCCACAGGACTTCTTGCTGGGCTTGAGACACTGAGCTCCAGCCCAAGCTGTAGGTGTAGCATCAAAGAACTAGCTACATGGCTGTTTTGAGAATGCTGGTGGAGTCTGTGGACCTGACCTGGGAAGTGCATTCCCGAAGGCAGGGATGCACCTTCAGTTGCTGACATAGCCACTTGTGCTACAGGCCCCTGATCCTGCTGCCATCAACATTCATGGAATTATAGCTTGATAGGAATCCCTGGCAAAGGAGAACAGAGAAGATGAGGACAGAAAAGAAAGGAATAGGAAGGGAGAATTGGAAGATTATGGTTTAAAAGACAGGAATAAAGGATAAAAAGGAGGTAATAGATTTGGATGTAAGTGAAGGACAAGACAATCGTTTCTCAACCTTTCCGAGCTTAGGAGCCATTTGTGAATGTTGACCGTCTGTTGCAGCCCTGTAAATAGACTGAAGGGCTGTTGGGTTCTGTTCCAAGAGTGGGTGACAGGCCTTGGGCAGGGTTTTCAGAAACTTCCTTGCACTCACTCCACAGTGGCAAATCCAGCAATAGCTCTGGTCCTGTTGGGCTGTCAGGCCTGGGCACCTCACTCCAAGTGGTGTAATCTCTGAGGTCACAGTAGTGTGTCTCCTGTTCAGCTCTACTCCCCTGACAGGGCTGGCCCAGCCAAAATTGTGTGAGTGGTGTTGTGACCAGTAGATGGGTCATCATCATCATGACAGAGGAGCAAAAGGACAGCTGGCAACTCATGGCCTGAGAAACCCTGGACTAATTTTTCCTTCCCTCTGTTTTCCCTTTTTAATTCCCAATCCTTCCGTCTTCCCTCCTCTTCACTTTCCTGTTCTTCTCAAAGACAGCAGCCCTAGAAAACACCTTTCACTAGAAATGAAAGACTCAAAGTATAACAGATGGACTTTTGACAGGTGCATCTTTTATGTCTCATTGACAGCCAGGCAGCTTAAATCAGCTGCCAGAAGGAATGTGAAATTTGGAAGTAAAAATGGGCACCTCCTCTCTTGAAATATTCCAGGGATCAGTCTGTGAAGCTGTGACCTTTCAGCTATACATTTCGTATACCAGACAGATTGTTAAATGAAACTCCGTAAGTTCCAGTGAAAACTCTTGCTTTTAGCAGAAAATGGGGGTCTAAAGTCCTCTCTGGTGGAACTCCATTAAAGCCACCACTTACACCAGGGAAGATTTTGGTCTAACGTGCCCATCAGTCAAATCCTAAGGGGTAGGATTTTATTTTCCTAGCTTTTATTCATATTTTATTTTCTTAGTGTACGACAAATCCCTGTCTAGTTATTATCTCCCAGATCTTTTGCATTTAAACTCTTTTGAGACTGTAGTAGTAAAAACACAGCGGAATAAGTTGGATATGGACTAATTTTTGCATGTACATAGATTTAAGTTTTCAGATAAGAAGAAAACTCTATGAATGCTGTGGGCCTTTCTGTTATCTGTAATTAATTTTTTACTTGTAATTTTCAATGCATTTCTGTTGCACTTTAGGGAATAAGAGGGGCCCACTGGCAGATAGTTTAAAACTCACTTTCAGAACAGTAGCTGTATTATCAGCAATGAATTTGAGGTGCCGTACACTATGGGCTTGATCCAAAGTCTGCTGATGTCTGTAGGAGCCTTGCCATTGATTTCAAAAGTGTACACATATTAGATTTCAAAGTATGGGGGAGGAAAGTGGTGTCCTGGTCCCATTGATGTCCAGGGTTTCATTCTGCATGTCATTTTAAGATTATGCTTTTAATAGAATTTGTCTGTATTTTCTCCATTGTTATGAATATAGATTTTCACCATTTTTCTGTAAAAACCAAATAAAGAAACACAGGGCCTGATTCTCACTGCATGTGTACTTGTGTAAATCAGGAATAACTCCAGTGAAGGTAATAGTGTTCCACTAGCATACCACCTGTGTACGTTTGTGTCTTCCCTGTAAAAAGATGTGTTCTTAAAGTGGGATAGCTTAACTCAGTTCGAAACCAGAGTGGTCACATGACAACTTGACTTTTGACTGATTAGTAGCTGAGCTCAATACAAGGATCCCCTTTAGATGTTAACTCACGCTGCTAACCTGAGCTAAAATCCACCTTGCCATATCTCCACTGCTATTTCAAACCCAAGTCAGCTAATCCAAAAAAACACATTTTGATTTTTACTTTGTAGATATGCCCTGAGGGAGGTCAGAATCAGTCCCGTAGTATAATCTGAGCCAAATATGTGGAAGCCGAGTTGGGTAATAATCAGACACATAAAACAGATAGCTGCCAAAGGCCCCTTTAAACAAGTGTTACCTGTGTAAATGGTCTGCTTTAACCACGTACAATTCACTTGTAGCCCCACTTCCTAGAGGCTTTCTAAATACAGCCACAGGGGATCCCATTTCCCCTAGTCGGGCTTTTGGAACACAAGCATTTAAATGGGGGATCCTTTGCTAATGTGGCTCTTATATATATCCAGCTGATTCCCCTTCCCTGCCCTTTTTTTGGTTGAATAGTTGTGGGGTGTTCTTGATCAGTTATGAGGCATCAGCGCTCCTAGGGAGCTGGAGCAGAGAAGCAGACTTTATCAAAACGGGCCCAGAGGATTTGTTTTGTTCTTTGCAAAGGAGCCTGAAAGTTAGCCTCCTAAACCACTATATGGGCTCCTCCATAAGTGGCCAGATTTCCATAAGTACCCAGCAGCTCCCACTGACTTTAATTGCTTTTGCATTTTCACACGTTTAAAAAACCTGACCACTTGTTTAGGACCCTGGGCATGGATTCAGAAGCCTAACGTTAGGCAACCATACTTGAAAGTCTTGGCTTGAGGTTCTACTGAGGAGTCTGATGCTGATTTACTGATGTGAATGTTGAGGGGATATTTAACAGTTCTGTGCCTCAGTTTCCCCAACTGAAAAGTTTAGTTGGCAAAGCCCTAAGGCACTTTGAAATCCTCAGAGCAAAGCTGCTGTACAAATTATTGTTTCTTGCACAGTAGTGTGGTATTTGACACAAAAATCCATACATTCCTGAAATATGTAGTTGGATGTCGTGTATGCCATGAAAAACTATGAGAGTGGTTCAGAGCCCACCAATGTGACTAGAAAGATTCTCGTCCACTTTAAAGGTCTCGATTTGCTTTTTATATCTGCCAGCAGTGATTTGGATTTCTGAGAGCTGCGAGTATTGGCAGGGGGATCAGCAGGAGTTCCGAGCCCCTGGGGAATGTGGGGAGATAACTCTCTGCTACTGGAAGGGGTGGGAGCAGCCAGCCCTCTGCCCCACCCAGAGCACACAGAATCCCCCACTGGCCCTCAGAGCTGGCCAGAACACATGGCATGGGGCTCTGGAGTGCACTGCCTTGGGGCTCTGGCAGTGCCGCTAAAGGGCCTGGGCCTCTGGCTACCATTGCTGTCATGGTAGCAGCAGCGGCAGCCCAGAGTCTCAGACCCTTCAGAATCGCCGAGCCATGGGGCAACTGTCCCCTTTGCCCCTCATATTGGTGGGCCTGAGTACAGGTAGTTTTGTCCATGTGCATTTTAGTTCCAGCCAGGCCAGTACATCTTTCCTGAAGAATAATATATAGAGAAAAAACCTGTATTGTTCTTTATTACAGGTCTCTCCCAAACAAGGCCTTCAGGGCTGAAACACCATTGCTCACTTCATTTTCTCTTCCCATAATGATCTGAAAAATAATCAGGTTGCTTCATTAGCAGCCCACGCTCCTGCACTCCTGTACATTCGCATTTTCTTCAACCTGAGGCTGTTGTAATTAAGTTTCCTTACATTTTGTTATGACACAGTTTGAAGAAAATAAAATGAAATCAGACCTACAGTGTGGTGTTTAGTGTAATAGCCTTTTAATTAATTCCACTAATTGTTCCCTAATCCAATGAAAAAAGCTGGTGACAGGAAATACTGTCGTGAAGATATAACAAAAACAATGGAGACGGGAGAGCAGCCATTTCACACCTCATCAAGCTGCCTAACAAGGTAATGGACTTTGGAATGCACGAGCCAGAAACATAATTCACCATGCAGTTTCTGTAAACCAGGATAAATGCTCTTCAGTGATCTAGATACATGCTAGATTATACTCGTATAGATATATTGGCATTATTATATCAGGCTCCTGGCAGAGTCCTGTTGTGTAGATGCTGTTTGAACCAAATTTTTCTAAGTATAGGAACTTCACCTCCACAGAGTTAGCTATGTCAATGAGAACTCTTCTGTCAGTGTAACTGGCTACATCTACACAAGAAGCCTCTGTCGACAGAAGTCACTGTCAGAAGGGATTGCCTGGCAAAACTTCTGTTGACAGATTGCGTCTACACCCAAAAGCAGCTCAATCTGCTCTGTCAAAAGAGAGCAGCCAAACTGCCTGGCTCTCTCTTGCCAGAACAGCTGTCCAGAAGCTCTGCAAACGGGGCTGCCCGGTGAACTGGAAGCCCTATCTGTTGAAAAAAGGGCCCAGGAGCATCTACACAGCTGTTTTATTGACAGAACACTGTTGGGAGACGCGTTATACCTGAACAGGGAGAGGAATAACACTGCCAACAGATGTGCCAGGTTTTGTCAACAAACGTGCATTTTGCATGTAGATGCTCTGTGTTTTTTTCCTAGCAAAAGCCCAGTTTTGCCAAGAAAAGGCTCTTGTGTAAATGTAGCCCTTGTGTTGACACTTGACCTCATCTCAGAAAATCCAGATTGGTTAGGGGAACAGTGGTTTTGGACCTCTGACACACATAGCAATGCTGATATTGCTTTTTAGTGTCTACCAGGTTGAAGATAATGTCACTCATGGGATGTGACACAAAATTCCTTGAAATGGGCCAGATTCTGGCTCAGACCCTGTGTTGTGTTCCAGCTGTGTCCAGCACAAATTGGTGAGGTGTGACAAAAAGGCTTGAAGCTATCTTTTATGCTACCCTAGCCCGGTGTCTGTTTGGGGAATGATCCGGTCACCATTCTGCATGAATGGTGTATTTACTAACAAACTTTTGATTCACCATAGATAAGTATAGAAGGCAAATCCACAACTTGCAACTTGAAATCTTTTTATGTTTCAAGTATTGATTGCTTCAGAATAGTTAGACAACAGGAACAGGCAACTGCTCTGCCCGACCTAAAAAGTAAAGTAAGGTAATGGAAAGGAATCCCATCAAATCTAAATGCAGGGCGCTGCCCACTGTATGACTTGTAACTGGGGAATAGGTTCAGGGAGATTACATTCAGAATCACTACAGCAGGAAAACTGAAGGACTGCCCCAGAGTCTCAGTTCACAAACTAGCAAGGATACAGGTGAGCTCAGGTACAGGATGCAGAAGAATACAGCATGAAAATATTGTGCCCGTGTGCCTCAAATTGGTTTTCAACCCATTTAGTTAAAGTGGTGAACGCTCTCGTGTGAACACTCACCTTATTTCAGGAGATGCTTACTTTGGCTTACTTTACTTGATTTAAACCATTCTGAAATAACCCTGTTTTAAACCAAACTAAGAGTGTAGCCACACTGCCTTTGGCCCCAATTTAACTAAATCGAAGTCACAACTTGAGCTAAACCAGTGCAACTCTGTCATGTAGCTAAAGCTGAGAAAGAATAAACAATTAAAAGCAGCCATTAGCAGTGTGAGCTGGCTTTATGCAGGCAGTTGTTTATAGTACAAAGACAAGAGATGAAAATGAGGAAATATTTAATAAAAATGCCCACTCTCTCCATACGTATTCCATCTTGGCAGAACAGGGAGCATGTAATCATGATGTGCATCTGCTGCCTGATATGCATGGCAGATGGCGTGCCAGACATACTATCGTTTGTTCCTACTTCTCTGTCTCTGGCAATAAGCCAAGCAGTTATTAGGCTGATTATCCATTCAATGAGTAATCTCTGTGTTCAATGTATACTCCCAAAGATCAGCCAAAACTTCCTCACTCGTCTCAGGAGTTGAGGCACATTCTTTGTCTGTTCACAGACACTTTAAGAATTTAATTTCCTAACAAAAATCTATATTTCCTATGCAAGTGTGCCAGAATAAGATGTAAGCTCTGCCACTGGCAGATTTCAACCAGTAAAGATGTCAACTCCCCAAATTTTCCTATGTGTAGTAGTAAATGATGTACATCCACAGTATTCTGTGGTTGGAATCAACACTTCAAAGCACCTCAGGTTATTAGTTTCCTTTTTGTTGCTGTTGTTGTAGGATCAGTCATCAACACAGATTAGTTCCACATGCAGATCCCCTGTACGGTATGGTCTGAAGAAGTGGGTCTGTCCCACAAAAGCTCACCACCTAATAAATTATTTTGTTAGTCTTTAAAGTGCTACTGGAGTGCTTTTTTGTTTTCCTATCCAGCCTGTGTTCTGACCACTAGACCAATGCTTCCTGGAGTCATGTACTCCCTTAGGGTCACCCAGGACAGAATGGTCAAGGGCAAGGTTCTGGACAAAATGTGATCCAAGAAGTCCTCGGTGGCAAAGCAGCTGGAAGAAAAGTGCACAATGGCAGTGAAACTGTTGTGTAATGTTATAAAGGGTGTGAAGGTGGATGAAGGCTGCAGCTGACAGAGGATTTCCAGTCGTCGTGGTATTCATACCACTGGTTTCAAGTCCTCTGTCAAGGACAGAGTGGTGATGGTTGTGCACTGGTTTCCCCCACTTTAAAAGAAGTCCCACAAGGAAGTCTTCTGATTTTTGGGAAAACAACACTTGTTTTGTGGTTCAAGGGTAGGCCTTATCAGTGACCTGAGGAGCCACAGCTCCCATGGAAGTTGATCATACTTGGCAATGAATGATCGCCAGTATCACCATCAGATTAAATAGGCTTTTGTGGGCTAGCTTGGGAATCTAACTCCAATTTATACCATTTTTTCCATAGGTAATATGTTGTGAGTTCCATACAACTGACTTACAAATGAAATTTTGGAACACAATCCTTTCGTAAGGGAAGCATCCTGTATTCTATCCTTTAAATCTCCAAAATGAGCCCATTCCCTGGGTTTACCATGATGGGCAACACAGAGAGACATTTTAGGGGTCAGGCACTATGATCTGCTTTTTAATACCTGTGACCATACTTCTGATCTTGCAATGAGCCCAGTATACCTGCCTGTGCACAGATCATTAATTCCCTTCCAGGAATAATCTGCCCAAAGGCTCTGTACAGTACAGAGTTCTGGCTGCCTGCCAGAATACAGATTTGCAGGAGTGCTAGTTCCCACTGGGTGTTTGTTTAGATATAATATGCACCTGTTTAGGGGCCCAGTTACAAAATGGATATTTTTTTGGCGCCATCATTTGTAATATCTGAACTCTACACAGATAGTGCTTGAATAGGTAGTTGCATATTCTTGTCCTATTTTAGTACAATTGGTTTAGTCTGAAATGAAGTATGAAAATTTTAGTTTTCATGGCTCTGACGGCTTCATCATATCCTTCACTTCTTGGTCTGGCTGTCCACGGTCACACAGCAGAAAACACCATGGTAATTCAGGCTTGGTTGGAATTGATCTTTGCTGTTAGCACCTTGAACTGTTTGAATCCTCACGTTACAGTGCCTGGGAGATTCCACTGAGATATAATGAAAGGGTTAAGCTGAAATCTTCTGAACAACAGGGAGCGAGGGTGTCTGTTTCTCTGGTGTTTGTTACGCATGTTATACTATAAAAGGAATTACACTTGGCTGCAATGCTGTGAATCAGCTGGATAACAGTCAGGAGTTTGTATGGTTGCAGACAGCAGAAGAGAGGTAATTGAATTGACTAGTCACCTTCTGGCTAACTACGATTAAGTTCTTCATAGAAACTTTTTGAAGCAGATGTGCAAGCTCTGGACACATGCAAGCACCTGTTTACAAATTGCAGCCATTACAAGTTTTTATTATGCTAACATTCTATCAAAGCACCACACTGGCTCTGTCTTTGGCAATCTGCTGTTTTCCAAAAATGCTCACAAATGCCTCTGAAATAGCAGTTCCTCAGTTAACAATTGGTGCTAACCATTTTATTTCACATTTTAAACAAGACTCTTCAGCAAAACGTTGCAGAATGTTAATGAGACTCCAGTAGTTTTATGAGCCAACCAAAACACATAGTTAATTATTCAACTCTATGACAAACCAGTTAGGACATGTATCAGAGGGGTAGCCAAGTTAGTCTGTATCTTCGAAAACAACAAGAAGTCCTGTTGCACCTTATAGACTAAGATATTTTGGAGCATTAGATTTCATAGGCAAAGACCCTCTTCGTCAGATGCCTTACTTCCTAAGCCAGTCCAATGTTGCTAGCTTTCATGATTTTATCATGCATCTTGCAATACTCAGTGTTTTCTTAAAATCTTAGCTCAGATAGGCAAGTGATTGTGTAAAAATCTCTGCTTTCATTTAAAAATGAAACTAAGTTCCTAGTCCTTGTAATTGAAGAAAAAAACCTGAACATATCAGCCAAGTGCATCCTGAGAAACCAAAGCAAATGAAAAAGAACCCCATATTTATTGTTTCTCCAAAATCTCAGCATGTTAGTCAGATTCCATTCCCCCACCCCACGTATGACTCATGCTTTTTTAATAGTTAGTGTTGACAGTACAACTAGTAAAGAAAAAGAGGGAGAAATCAACAAAAATATTTAAAAATTTTTCCATTTTATTTTGGCTTTTCAGATTTCAAAATTCATAAAATGTTGATCAGTTCTAGTTACTTTGCTGACTTCATTGATAGTACAGAAAATCGGTGCAACATATTGGAAAATCAAGCTCTGTGTCTCCCTTGTTGCTGAGATTAGGTTCCCAATTTATGACTGAAAAGGTAAGCCTTTTGTTTTTACACTTATTTCTTTCCCTGGAGCTGGTAACGTAGCTTTGCTAATTGCTGCCTGTTTTTACACTTGCCAGCTCATGAGGAACCTGTGTTAGGCATATGAGTTTGGAAACAATCTATCTGGAGGCTGACTAGGTCCCATAATGGAAGAAGATGGTTTTGTAACTTGTCGGCATCTTTGGCCTTGTTCATAACTCTTTGGGTGAAATTTAGAGGGAATGTGCAACACCTATACAGAAGGTGTGTGTACACTAGAAGAGCTACCGAGGCAAAGCTGCAGTGACTGTAACACTATATTGAGATAGTACTCTGGAGGAAGGGGTTGTCCATCACTGTGGTGAATGCACCTCCTTGAGGTGTGGTAGCAGTGTTAGTGGACGAATTCTTTAATGTGACCAAGTTGTGTCTATCATGGGTTAGGTTGACCTAACTAGGTTGGAAACAAAGTGTGACTTTTCTACAGTCCTGAATCATGTAGCTAGGTCAACCAGTGTTTTAGGTGTAGACCAGACCTCAGGGAGACTAAAATTTATCTACACCTGGGAACATGTGGGAAGACTATGGCAAATCAACTAAAGATATGAGCTCAGTCACATTGAAGCACATTAAATTCCCATGTGGATGCCCCTCATTTAGGAGTAAAATTGCTTTAGTTCACTGTAACTTTAGACTCTTCCTCCACATGGGGTTTAACATGCTGTAATTTATGTGCATTGACTTCATACCTTTAGTTAATTGGCTATATTTTTGTGAGTGTCCTCATGTACCTATGGGCTTAGTGCTACTATCACCCACTGTAATGATGTCCAAGGTACTCTAAATTGCTGTAATGTACACACCAAAGAGCTATAAAATGGTATAAATTAAAGTAGGGGGAAGGCGACTCTATTTTACACCTCACTTTGCCTTTTTCTGGCTCCACTGCATGGAAGTTATATTATGTTCAGTGAAAAGGGGATCATAGCATGGGCGTAGGTGTTATGGGTAACAATATAAGTGAAAACGTAGTGGCTTGAGCATCAGTGCAGTTTAGTCAGGCAAGTATCTACTTATGGTCTCCAGTAGGCTTGTACTCAGGTCTGGGCTGGTGACAGACTTCACAGGACCCTGGCAAAAGTGTGTGGGGGGGAGCTCAGCTCCACCCCAAGAGGGCAGGGCTTCAGGCAGGGCTAGGGGCAGGCAGCTCTCAGTGTAGCTGGGACCATGCTGTGCCTCCCCTACCCAGCTGTCAGAGCTAACCAGGCTGCACTGTGTGGGGTATCAGGAGAGATTTAAAGGGTCCAGAGCTCCTGGCAACTGTCCCCTTTGCCTTCCCTGTCAGCAGCTCTGACTCTGGTGGACAGTCCAAGAATGAGCCCATGCAGCCATGTCTTCACTACTGTTGTCCACTGAACAACTAAATTAAAGCTAGCATGGGCATGCCTACCTATATATATAGGTTGATCCCCTCTTGTCCTGTGCCCTTGGAACCCAACTGGTGCTGGATGAGAGAATTTGCTGGACCATGGGAGGTCAATATCATCTAGCACATTACCAACACTTCCACTGCTCACTGGGCTCTTAGAAGACATTAAGGGGTAAGTTACAGCTAAATAACAGCACAGAACATGGAAAGCCAGGACTGGTGGCCATAAACAAACTTTATGGGACCATGGGAAACTTGGCCACACCCATGATAAGTGGTTGTCCAACTATCTAAAATGATGCCAGATTACAGATGTTGCTGGATGAAAGAGTGCTGGACTAGAGAGGTTCAACCTGTACTAAAAATATGACCGCCAACAGACATACTCATCAATGCAAAGAAGAGTGGGTGCAAAAAGGTTTCATTGAGCTAAAGGGACTAACTTTTACATAATCTCTAGGACCTTTCTACCCACTTGAATTCTTCAATGCCATTTACAGCTGCGACTTCTCCCATGACTGAAACTGTAAGGGGGACAGCTACCTCAAAGCCCGTGTCTGCAAAATCCATAAGGAAACAATTACCTTAGTTTTAATGAATTCCCTTGGAAGTGGTTCCAGATCTCCCATGAAAGTTGAGCAATACCACAGACACAGACAAATTTCATTATGGGGAGGTGGGGGTGGAGACTACACTAAAAGAATAATAGCTGTTTCATATCGTTTTAAAGAATAGCTTTGTACTATGACTTTTCCATATTTAATCAAGGGAAATAAGCAAATTCCTGTTGCAAACTCAGCATTTCTTTTATTTATTAATACAATCCTTAAACTTTTTTTTTTTTTGGTGGTGGAGGACAAAGCTCCTCGTAAGCTCCCTGTTGTCTTGTCCATGCATAGAAGTCTGAGTGTATTAAGTGTGCAGTCTCCCCTGAGCCTCTCTCTTCCTTGATTCTCCTTGTTGGTGGGCAGCTGGCAAGCTGAGCTATTTGCCAGTTACAGACAGTACAAGCTGCTTCTGGCCCTGTTGGGTTGTGTAGTTTGGGAGGAAGTGGAAGTTGGCAGAACAACAATGGTAGCAGGGTATGAAAACAGCTGCAAGTCAAGTGTGGCAGCTCTACTCCAGGACTTTCATGTTCAGTGGGCCAAATTCTGATCTCACAGTGATGTAAAACTGGAGCATATCTAATGAAGTAAAAGGAGTTAGCTACATCAGCTTCTTGCACAGATGTGAGATCAGAAGCAGGCCCAGCCAGTTTGGTTGCATGTTGTGCATTCCGTCGGGGGTTTAAATGAGGGTCAGACGTGAGGAATTGATGTGAATGTAGAGAAAAAAAAATAATTGAGCATGTACAAAAGCTGGGTGTTAGCTGTTAAGGGCGTGTAAGGTTTTTTTTAAATCAAGGCAGATACATACGGGTTTTAACACAGGACTCAAGGCACTTGAAAACAAAAGGCATTTTCATTAAGTGCAGCAGACTCTTTACATTCAACTTTTGTTTGTCAGCTTCAGGCAAATTCATTACAGGGAAGAGAATTTGGGACTACCTCGATAATCACATGTCAAATTCAGCCTCTCTAGATGAGCCATATGAAGGTTTAAGTTGGCACAAGCTCCTCAACAACATATTCACTGGGCATCTTCATGACTGCAAGGCTGAACTCAGACATTAAACCACTTTAATAAAGGGGCATAATGTTTTCACATGTACCAGGGTGGATTTGGATGAACATAGGTAGGTAGAAGATTAAAGCAGCCTGAAAAAGCCCAAGAGCTATAGGCACAGCCCATGTTATATACTCCCTTCTAATCTGCATGTGTGCTCAGACAGGTCACATTTTATTGTGTTTGGCACTTATCTGCCAATTCAATACCAATTATTTTTGACATTAGATGAAAAAAAAGAGCTGAGCCTGCTGCAATAAAGGAAGGAGAAGCAATGAATAAGTCGGGCAAGCTCTGAAGCTGACATGCAGGGGGCCAAATAGTGCTCGCAGCTACGCTGGTGTAAATCTGGAGTAAATACACTGAGGTCAGTGGAGTAATCAGGATTCTCAATGGCCGCTGCTGTCACCCTGTAGGGTAGACACTGATTAGAGTGATGAAAGGGGTCTTGTTCCCCATCATTGAACTATATTCACCACATTGACAAGCAGTTGGCAAAGTCACGGAAGATTTCATTTGCTGACAGAGCAGCATTTGCAGCGAGGGTAACATTATCTGGATTGCACAGGGCATGAAATTTTTCACAGCTTGAGTGATGTTGCTAGGTCAATGAAATTTCAGGTATAGACCAGGCCTGCAAGCAGAATTTGGTCCAGGTCGCTTAGCCCTACAGCGGATATCAGAGAGGTAGCTGAGTTTGTCAGTATCTTCAAAAGCAACAAAAAGTCCTGTGGCACCTTATACACTAACAGACATTTTGGAGCATAAGCTCTCGTGGGCAAAGACCCGCTTCATTAGATCATAAGTCCTACATCGTGGCTTAGAAATTAATTCTGCTTGTTGGGGAGAAGTAATGTAATTCGTTGTGTCCTATTTAGCCTTTTTTGGTAACTATCATATTTTCATTAAAGGGTCATGAGCAATCATAGCTGATGGCTTTTCCTCATCTTCAGAGTTCCACAACAGTACTGTTTTTTCCAGTGCTGCACAAGTCAACCAAAACTGGTGCAGAATCTGTCGTAGGTACTTATACAGCTCCCACATTCCTGAAGTACCTGAGAACCCCGCAGTCCTCAAAGCATTTATCCACTTATTAATTCTGTCCTATGCTGTTACTCCCAGTGGAAGGAAGGGGACTGTTAGGAGTAGCCATTGACTTGGGAGACATAAAACAATGGAAAAGTAAGAGATCTTCAGAATTCCCTTGAAAAACAACAAGAAGTCCTGTGGCACCTTATAGACTAACAGATATTTTGGAGCATAAGCTTTCACGGGCGAAGACCTGCTTCATCTTTGCCCATGAAAGCTTATGCTCCAAAATATCGGTTAGTCTATAAGGTGCCACAGGACTTCGTGTTGTTTTTGAAGATACGGACTAACATGGCTACCTCTCTGATACTTGTCAGAATTCCCTTGGGCACATGAAGGATTTATTTGGGACAATGATCACATTAGTCTGTGTGGAGAAAATTACAGTAAGACATTTGCTTTCACACAGAAATTTGAATTTACTTACTACTTCATTCTTATAGCCAGCCCCCTGCAAGATGGTAAGTGTCCTGTCCAGTATTCTGCCATGTGTTAAATGGTATTCAATCCTGGGTACCCACGTGATACTGTCCTGATCAGCTGATACTGCTGTATTTTCGTTCATGCGGGTGGTTGTGATGCTTTCTGATGTGCTATCCTAAAAGAACTAAGAAACCAGAAGAAGCAGCAAGACAGGACTGATGTCCCTGCCATCCCCTACCCCCCGCTTCATGGAAATTGACTTATGAATATAAATAGGCATAATTTGGAAATTTAATTTATCCGTTTTAATGTTATAATCTGCAGGATCTGTAGCTACTATTTTGGTGCATGTATCATTTTTGTATGTGAAGTTAGCATATGAATTGTGAGACTGTTTATATTTCGAAATGTGCTAATGAGAGACATTGCTCATGCTCCAGAACCCTAATGACTGGGTGACTTGTAAACAGCTTTGTTTGTCCTTTTAATACTAGAAGGTGGCTGATGCTAGAAAGACATGTAAGCATACCACCTGGTACTGGGTTTCATTTTGATCCAGTGTTTTTCAAAGAGAAGTGGGGAAGCTTGAAGAAGATTTCCCACCCCCGGATAAAGTCCATTTAAGCAAAGGGAAGCCATCAGTTTTTTGTCTTTACCCTGCCTTGGAAACTGCCCAACATACCCTAAAAGGAAACAAAGTGCTACAAAAGGCTGTTGACCCAAATCAGAGAAAAAGAACAGCTTCTCTCTGAAGATTTTTGAGTAAATTAGAGTAAATACTTTCATATCCAGCATTCTGGAACACTCAGGTAACTGGCATTTTAACCATAAGTATATTTTAGTTACATTTTCCATAAGTACAGTATAGTGAAAGTAAATACAAATAAATATAACAAACAGTACAGTTTACAGTGTACAATACTACTGATGGTAACTAAAGTACTCTGCATACATTTGTTTGTTTCTTAATAGCTAATCTTGTTTTTCCTTTAGTGTTATGCCTTGCTAGGTATACTTCTCTATTATCCAAAATATTTGAATATCCAGCAACTTCCTGGTCCCGGGGCTGCTGGATATGAAAAAGTTTCTGTCCAGACTCAGCAACAGCGTGTGAAATAACAGCAAGCTGTACACTCACACCAAAATGCAAGTCTACAGAGCCTGCATCCTCAGCACCCTCCTTTATGGCAGCGAGACTTGGACCCTGTATGCCCGCCAGGAAAAGAGGCTGAACGTCTTCCACTTGTGCCGCCTCAGGCGCATCCTTGGAATATCATGGAAGGACAGAGTGACCAACACCGCCGTTCTCGAGCAAGCTGGAATCCCATCCATGCACACCCTCCTCAGGCAGCGTCGGCTCCGCTGGCTTGGCCACGTCCACAGGATGAAGGATGGAAGGATTCCAAAAGACATCCTGTATGGTGAGCTAGCCTCTGGCAAAAGACCTCCCGGACGCCCCCAGTTGCGCGACAAAGATGTCTGCAAGAGAGACCTCAGAGAGGTAGACATCGAGCTGGACAACTGGGAAGAACTAGCAGACGACCGCAGCAGATGGAGGCAGGGGTTACACAAGGGCCTTCAGAAGGGCAAGATGAGGATCAGACAGCTAGCAGAGGAGAAGCGAGCACACGGAAAGCACACTAAGGACTTGCCAGACACCCATCACATCTGCAAGAGATGCAGCAAGGACTGTCACTCTCATGTGGGTCTTCATAGTCACCGTAGACGCTGTAAATGAAGTCCTCAATTGAAACCATAAAGGGCGCGATCCATAGTCTATGCAGACTGAAGGATGCCTACTACTACTAGTGTATCTGACATAAGATCAGTTATTTAGGGCAAGAATCTACATGTGATATGTTTCTTAATGAAGTTAGAACTAGCTATGCATTTTCTTTTCATTTTAATTTAGTAACTTAGTGGAATCTGTCTGTTTTCAATTGTAATCACTTAAATTCTTCTTTATATGCTAAATAAAAATTCTTTTGTTCATGATCAAGCCCAGTGTAAATAGTTGTTACCTGGTGGAGGCCACCACTGTGCGTGTCTTTCTTTCATTGATAAAGGGGGCTTACTTGATGATCTCTCACTGTATAAAACTTTTAAAACAGAGAAAGACAGATTGATTTTAGGTTTTTCTCCCTTTTGGTGGTTGGTTTCCCGAGTGCTGTGCCCTAGAATTGCATCGTCTCAGAGCTGAAGTAGATTGGTGTCTGCACTGCTTTGCTTTGCAGGAGGGTGGTAACCCCAACTCTATGCCTTGCCTGGAAGAGACCAGAAGATCTAGCCCAGTAGGACTGGGTTGGTGGGAAACCCCAGAGGATAAGGAGATGGGCATCAGTGGCTTGATCTGCACACAGGGGAACCCTACCAAGGGGTCTTCTGTGACTGCACCCCATCACAGGAAATGCTTATGACTTCATTCTCTGCCATCCCTAGCTGGTACTAATGTTAGATGAAATAACTGATCGGCCATTGAGGCTGAAACTCTAGCTGGCAGTTAGTTGTACAAATGTAGTGAATGACCCTTCAAAATCCTGGGCCTTATTCACAGCTGCATAGTTCTAAATATATTCCTGCTATGGTGAATACTAATAATGAATGAATAACTGTACAAAGTATTCAATAAAATTATATCTGGCAAATAAGATCTTGTAACTTTTGCAAATGGGTCTTATAAAATTTCTTTCCTCTGAATTGTAGTCAGTAGCAAGCCTGTTCTCAATAATACATTTTGTGTCATTTACACAGCATGCTTATTTAGACCCCACTTTAGCAAATTATTTAAGCATGTGCATAACTTTAAATGTGAGCAATTCTAGTGAATTCCATGGAATGACTCATGTGATTACAGTTGTGCATGTGCTTATGCGCTTTACTGGATCTGTGCCTTAAAGGCAACATAAACCTTGGCCATGTGTTCTTCCTCTTATTAATTTTAACTCTGGCATCCACTGCTTTTCCCTTTGTGTCTGTAGTTGTTTCTGCAAAGCCATAAAAATTATAATAACGAAATTAAGACAAACCTATAATAAAATACATTACCTTATGCTCTCCATGAGCTGATTACCTTTCCCCTTGTTTTCTGATGTTTCTTCCCAGGTGTACTCCATGCTACAGTCTGTTGTAACTTCCCCTTTTATGCTTATCTGTTCAGATTGTAAACTCCTGGAAGCCAGCACCTGTTGTTTTATCTGCTCAACGCCCTGCACATCAGTGACTCTATAGATAAAGAACCTGAATGACAAAACATTTTTATAAAGACCCCAAAAGTAGCAACATAATAACTACAACCTCATAAACAAGTGCCCTCCAAAAAGTCATAATCAATACATTTACTTTTTTTTATTTCAAATAACAGCATTAATTAGCAACAAGGACACTTCAGTCATAATTGTGGGGAGGAATTTATAGCATCATTAAACGTACTCCCCTTGAGTGAAAGTGAGACTGGTGGTGTGGCTCTGTAGCACTACAGTTGAAACTATTCCTTGTAACCTGTTCATTTTATTGGAATGCTATATATTGGTTTTAGTTTTTGAACTATGAAAGAAATAAAGCCAGCACCCTCAAGAAGCATGCAGGGCATGCAAAAGCAAACACATGCTGCTATTGTTGCACCCTTTGCTCTCCCTTTCTTCTCCTCCCCTCCCATTCTTTGTGGCCCTCCCCCGATACATCTTATCTTCTGCCAGGTCTTCAAGCCCTTTGGTAGGTGCACATTATTCACAAGAATTACCTTTGACTTCACTGCTGCTCTGTGGGTGAGCACAGGTTTAAGGCTCACGTAAGGCAGATCTGATACTGCAAAGACCTATGCACGCAATTAACTTTATAGTATGAGCAAGCTGCATCGATTTCAGTGTGTCCTAGTCATGTGCATAAAATTAAGCAAGTGCCTAAATCTTTATCTCTGGTCCTGCAAAATTATGTAATCTTTTGGCTGAGGAAATTGCTGATTTGTGTTTGTTTACTAGGGCAAGGGTGAACAAATCTTTTAAGTCAGGCCCCACTTTCCATCTCTGCGATCAGCAGGGTCGCCCAACCTATCTAATATAATCCAAGCAGACAGAAATTTTGGTTATATATATATATATATATATATATATATAAACTCTTGGCATGTGTAAGAAAACTCAGTAGAATGGACAAACTTTATTAATCGGTATATAAATGTGAATACAGATATGTAAAAACAGTAAGATATTTCAGCATTGTTAATGAGATGGATGAAACTGAGACCCAGACCTCGGTTGTGCTGTGCCCAGCCCTTACAAAATTAAATGCTCCACCCAGGGGGCCCACCCTCCACTTTGCACATTCCTGCACTAGAGGATTTACTCAGCATTGATCAGGGCCTCTTAAGGGCTCAGGGCAGGGGATAAGGGTGTGCAGAAGTGAGGGCAGGGCATTGGGAGGTGTGTGTGGGCAGGGGCTCTCGAGGTAGGGTATGGTTGGTGCAGAAGTCAGGATGGGGAGGCTGAGGTCAGCTGGGTCTGCGGTGGCCAGCCAGCAGCTGCTCCCCAAGCCTGGGCAGGGCCATGGTGCCTAGCCTACAAGAGGGGCTGCAGCAGCATGGTCTGTGGTGCCCAGATGGCAGGTCCTCCCTTAGGCTGCCCAGGACTGTGCCCAGGGGGGAGGTGGGACACGGAGGCAGGGACAGTGGTGCCCAGCTGGTGGCTGCTCCTGAGGGAGGGACAGGGCAGCACAGGCTGTGCTTGTTGGCTACTGGGCTTCCTCCCTCAGTGTCTGGTTCTGGGGTTGAGGGTTTGAGCTCCAGCTATGGGGCTGGGGGGGGACACGTTCCTGTGGCGAGTGGCCAGCAACATGCAGAGCCCTGCTCCGAGTGAGTCACTGTTACAGGTACACCACCACCTTCTGGTCACTCTGCAGGATAATTGTCCCCCATACTTGTTACCCTCGTTTGGTCATTCTGGAGCACAGCTGTCTCTGCTATTGGACCTCTCTCTTTCCATGTTATGGAACACCATTGGATTCCAGGCACATCCCATTGTCCTGGCACACCTGAACCCTTCCCTTGCTTTAAGTTGTAAGAGGAAGCTGCATACTAACTTTGGCAGTCCCAGCTCTTAACATTTCGAATAGTGTTTTTTAAACTATGTTTGGTGGAAAGCCGATATTCAGTGAACAACTTGCAGGTGCGCCACGGCACTGTAGCAATTCACAATGATGTGCAGCACATGTATTTATTTTCTGTTATTAAAACCAGCTACAATGTTACTTCCTCATAGGTATGATACCTGATTAAATTACTTCATTTTGTTTTTGCTGTTTATGTTGCTGGTTTGTTTGTTTAGGTTTTTTTTTTTTTTTGGTCTGACAGGAATTTGTTTTTTCCAGAAAATTTTCACAGGTGTTCTGCATTAATGTTATTCTTTGGTGTTCTGTGGTCTCAAAATTAAGACACACTGGTTTAGGGGGTCTTGAACAAACAGACTCACTTACGAAGTTTCGAGAATACATAGTACATAAAGGCCAGAGCACAGCAATAGTGCTAAATACATCAATCAATCTAGAACTACAGAAAAGAAGACAAACATGAGTTTGACAGCGCTGCTGCTGAAAATAACGAGTTGTGCGTGTGTGTGTGATGGGGGAAATCATTGTCCTGGGTTGTTTAAAAGCCAGAGGGCTGCTTGGCATGTTAAGGTCGCGTCCATCACAGACAAAGAGTCCCATTCCCAAAGCAGTTTAGGTGCCCGAGTCCAGTTGATTTGAGGAAGTGACACCCCCCCACTCCCCGGGTTTGCAATGAATACAGCCTCTGCAAGCAGCACAGCACCTAGCACCTCCTGCCCTCCCCCGCCCGCCAGAAGGAAGCCACCAATGCTTCCCGCGGCCTGTAGGGGTCACTGCCACGACCGCCCTGCCGCCGCCGCTGAGGGCGATCGTAACACAGCCCCGGTGCCAGCCTCCCCTCGCAGCACGAATTCCTCCGAGAGGGCTGGGCTGCCTTCCAGCTGGGCTGCCCGCGCCGTGCATTGTGGGACTCGTAGTCCTCTTGGGCGCGCGTTGGCTGGGAGCGGACGGAAGCGGGACTACAAGCCCCAGCCGGCCCGGCAGGCAGCTGGTTCGCCGTGCCTTTTGAATGATTTCACTGCGCCCTGCCTGCTTGCTTGCCGGAGGAGGAGGCGGGGGACATGGTGTAAGGGGCTGGCGGCTGCAGCCGGGGACGAAAGCGGCCAACCCAGCGCCCTGCCCGGTTCATGGCAGCCGGGAGAGCGGGCAGCGCTGCAGCGGGGCCCAGTGGTGCTGGCGGAGGGCGGCCCGTGGCAGCCCAGCGGGGCTGCTGAGGGCTCCGCGTCCGTCCCCCCGCTGCCCGGCTCGCCCCCTCGCTGCGCTGCCCCGTGGGGCGGACGGACAGACGGACGGGGCGGGGAGGCGCCGCTCCTGGCCCAGATGGCCCTGGCCATGGAGGAGGAGGAGTACGCCAAGCTGGTGATGGAGTCGGAGCCCGAGTGGCTGCGGAGCGAGCTCAAGCGGCTCTCGCAGGAGCTGGGCGAGACCACCCGGGAGAAGATCCAGGCGGCGGAGTACGGGCTGGCCGTGCTGGAGGAGAAGCAGCAGCTCAAGCAGCAGTACGAGGAGCTGGAGGCGGAGTACGAGACCATCCGCACCGAGATGGAGCAGCTGAAGGAGGTGCGCGGGGGGTGGGGGGGGAGACGCGCGGGGCTGTGCCCGGCTCCTGGCGTGGGGGGGGGGCAGTCGTTTCGGGGTGACTCCTGGGAGGAGGCTCAGTGGGGCTGAGCGACCCGCTGTGGTAGGCCGGGGCCGGTCACCTCTCCTGGGGCGGCCGCAAGGACGGATCCGTTGCTGCCCGCAGAGTCCCCCGAGCTCTGCAGTGGGGAGGTGGCCCGGGAGCGCAGAGGACGCATTGCACCGGATGAGGTTCGGGGCGTGCATGTCCCCGGCTGCTCTGCGCCTGGCTGTGCCAGGCGGTAGCGGTGTCATTCCCCCGCCCTAGAAAGCGGCTGCAGCTTGGCTTCTTCCAGCTCAGAAGGAGCGCATCATCCTCATGATGCCCAATGCAGTGTCACAGCTAGATCCGGCCTCATCATTGCTGGCGTAATGATCTGCAGCTCTTTAAAGGGGCAGGTCGGCAATTCCTCTAAGACCCTGTGCCCTTCCCATGACATCTGCTGGGTCTTCGCTCAGCTGGGCGCGATGCACAGGAAGGAGGAGACTTGCGGTTAATACTCGGGAGATCAAGGGCCGGTCTGTCGCTGTGTGTGATGCTCGCAGGGGGAAAGGGAGAACGGATGTTTCAGACCACAAGTCCCTTGTTTGCTGCAGAAGGGTGTCCAGTCCTGTGCTCTCCAGATAAAACCCGGGTTCCCTGCATTTTAAGGCTGCAAATCGATATTTGAATCAGGTTTTTCTCATCTTTCCCATCCCTCCAAAGATACACTGGTTTGAAATTAAATTAAGGTGGTGGTTTATATTTTTGTATATAATCATTTAAGCATATGGGGGGGGGGATGACCTATGAGTATCTTAGTACTATAAATACATTTCCCCAGCTAAGTACAGAGGTTTACTACTTCTTTAAATGGAGAAATGGCTGGTGCATCATTTTTTAGCAGTAGGCCTTATAAAAGGCTGAATTGCTGATATTTAAATACTGAGCATTCATAGGATCTTTTCTGTACAGAGCTGATGGTTCTTTAATAAGTTAGCCTTATAACAAAAAATCTGTGGAGACCTGCAATGAATGAGTGGCTCAATGATAGGTGTAGAAATACCATGCTCTATGCCCAAAATTTGTTTTCTACTGAGCCTCTTGACATGCTGTGTTGGCCATGCATGGGACATGGAGCTTCCTGGCAGCAAACATAAATCAAACAATTGGTCTTTGAGCATTAAAGTGGAAGGTGGTGGAGTGTCAGCATTAACTCAAATTCCTTGCTGTTGCTGGCTTGTCAAACTTAGGGCTAAATGCAGACTCCAAAGCTTTGAAGTTCCCCCCCAACACCTGAATGGGGTGAGGGAAGAGATCTTCTGCTAATTGTTTGGGTGGAGGTAATTTTCTGAAAGGGTAGATTGGCAGGATGACTTCACTTTACATTGGGATTATAGGCTAATTACAATGAGGATTTATTCAGCCAGAGGTGGGGACAACAGTGTATTTACCTGTCCTTTCCTCCCCCTTTCTCCCTCCCCCCACTAACAAAGGCCCTGGCCCTCCCTCCATCTCCAGCCCAGAGTGGAGAGAGAGATTTCTTTCTCTGAGCTCTGGATGTATGTCTTTCTCTTGCCATGTAGTGGGACACCTCTGCCAAGGCACAGAGTCAAAGCAGCAGTGCTCTCCTATTCCCCTAGTCTGCTCAGCACCAGAGACGTAAACATCCACAGCATGAAAATGGGAAAGCAGAGAAACTGGTGAAAATGAAAAATCTGTAGGAGGATAGACCTTTTGAAGAGGAGTCAGCTCAGACTGTGTGGGGAAGCAGAGGAACTGCATGAGGCTAGGGATCAAGAAGGGGAAAAACAAGGCTTGAGGGACCAGACTGCTGTTGAAGGAAGACCAGGTAGGAGGAGAGTGGGGAATTGGAGCATCTGGAAAGGAACTTCTGAATGCACATCATGAGAACGTGGAGCTCCTGAGTCACAGAAGAGAAGGCAGATGAAGACAAGCCACAGACACACTTATATGTGGTCAGTCTGTATTAGGCTTACTTCTTTACTAACTCTGGGACTCTCCCACCTCCCCACAGGCCCTGTCTGGAAGTCTGCACAGCAATGAAACAGCCTGGCAGCCTGAGTCCCATGTAGCATAGATGTACTCTTTGTTTCTGTGTATGTCTGAGTGTGTTTAAATAAACCCCAGATGAAGCTTTCTGCCATCAATAGGGTTGTTCAGTCTCTTCATATCTCACTCTTCTCCGGCCTGGACTCTTTCATTCTTCTCTCCCATTGCAAGGTCTGTCCTTCCAACCCAGGACCCTTGCTCTCCTTCAACATCTGCTTCCCCCACTATTGCTTTTGTGCTGCAGAGTGTCTCTGGTGAAAATTCCATGACCTGGAAGTGTCTTTCTGGTGCTCTCCTGTCAATCTGTCTTTATGCGTCTGTTATCTCTTGCCTTATGTTAAGGTCTGGTCTACACTTAGAACTTAGGTCAACCTACTTGCACCATTCAGGTCTGTGAAAAATGTCACACCCTGCGTGCAATAGTCAGGGTACTTTAGTCATCCTTGCGGTGTCCCTCAGCCTCATGGAAGAGAGATAATAGTCCTTAGCTCTCCTTTAATCAGTAGAAATCAAAGAACTTCACAAAGGAGGGAAGCATCATTCTCCCTATTTTACTGGTGAGGGTGGGGAAACTGAGACATAGAAAAGTCATGTGACTTACCTAAGGTCATGCAGCAAGCCAGTGGCCAAAAGGAGTAGAATTGTTGCATCTTGGATCACCAGGCTGTAGCCAACAGGACACGCTGTCTGTGATTGTGGGGTGTTATATCTTTTTAAAATTGAAGAAGATAGATATTTAACCTTTTTGTCACCTTAAAGCTAGACAGTTGCCGAATGTTGTAGAATGCCTCAGAAATGAAGACCCCTTAAAGCCACAAATCAGCGGTTATTCACCCCCCAGATTGTCTCCTGCCTTTGATATTCAGTAGGATTTTGCTCTGTTTTTGTTGCATTATAATTATCTCCTATCCTTCCATGTGAGCAGCCCTACAAGCAACCCAAGTACCCTGTTGAATCCCTTAGTCAGACCAGGCAGGGTCAATACATAATTTCTCTAGCTCCTTCATGGTATTATGAAGGAATCTGGACTTCATTAGGATCCACTAAACCTTAGCAGATGCACACTGGGCATTCTCAGAAGGGACTTTTTCCCCTTCATGTTTATGTAACCTTTTTATTTTAAACACGTGGTTCCTCCCAGATTTAGCCAAGATACATTTGCACACAGTATCTGCCACCTATCCGGCTCCAAGTTAGAAGGGGCGCAGCCTTGCCTGGGTTGCGTAAGCTAGTGCTGGAGTAAAGCAGGGGCCTTGATGGCAGACGGTTTGCCCAGAGCAGGAGTGATCCGTCAGTGGCCACGTAATGAACTGTAATGAAACACAGGAATTGTGCCTCTGAGTCTCCTGCTCTAGCTACAGCCCCATGCTGCTTTTAAACCTCATCAAACCAATCCTTTATTTCACCATCCATCGTTGTTGTTGTTATAGCAGTGCTGAGAGATCGAGTCCCCGTTGCGCTCGGGTACTATGCAAACACCTAGCAAGGCAAGATCCATTCCCTTAAGAGACTACAGAGGAGAGCACTAGCTTTGTAAATGGGCTGTGTGCAGGGAAGTTGGGGGAGGCAGGGATTCTTTACTAGCCCCCTCCAAGCTACAAGCTGCTCCGTTTCCTCTCCTGTAGCATCAGAGCTTCGGTAACACTGCTGGGCCAGTGTGCTCTACCCCAGCGATTCCCAGCCTATTTCTGCTGCGGGGTGGGGGAGGAAGGGAGTAGGAGGGCTGTGGGGAGACACGTATAGGAGGTGGTAGCCTGGTGAAGGAGCAGCCGGGGGCAGCAGCAGCATTGTGTGGAGCTTGTGTGAGGTGGGGGGGGCAGTTTGGGGCTGAGAGGGGTTTAAGTGCCACCTCCAAACACTATGCTCCTGCAAACAGCACTGCCCACCCTCCCGATGCCTGCACACAGCACCACGCATGCTCCCTGATCATGTACGTACATCACTGCTATGGATACCCTGCCCCTCTGCACAGCACCACACTCACTCTTGCCCCGGCACACAGCCACTACCACCAGCACACCCTGTACCCAGCATTAGCAGTGCTCACACGCACAAAACCACTACACACCTACACCTGTCCTGACACCTGCAAATAAACTTTTTAGAATGCATATTAATTGTTTTATTTCCTTTCAACTATATACATTTTTATGTATCTTGCAAGGGCGGATCCAGGTGAAAGTTTCATGGGGTGTAAAAATGTGTAAGGGGAGTAAAACAGAATCAAGATTTATTTAAAAAAACAAAATTCCTGGGAGAACCTTGCCCCTGCCCCCTGGTTTTGAATTGCCTTGGGTCACAAAGTCTTACTGAACTGTCAAAATGGGTCACCGTCTCAAAAAGGTTGGGAACCGCTGCTTTGCCCACATCCCAGCTGCTAATGTGATTGGAGCTGTATAGTTACTTCTCCAACAGTTCTATCCCCAGCTCTCTCCAGCAGCATACAGATTATGTGGGGAGGTGACCTCAGCATTTGGACCTCAAGCATTCCCTCAGGTCGGTCTCCCCATCTAGAGCCCCTGCTTTGAGTTCAGGGCCCTTGGTGATGCATGGAATTCCCCTCGTGTATGCTGCCATCTGAATGTGGTGAGATCTAGCTATGTGCTGCATGTGTGTTAGTTTGTGCTGCATTTCACACTGATCCATTGTTTCATTCAGTGGCACCTAAGAGAACTGGAAACAGGTGCAGGTGATCTCCACTGCTGAACATAATGAGCGAGGTGGTAATGACTTATGACCTAGGCTCTGTAATGCAGAATCAATTTCAAACATTCATTATGCAGTTGTAATGCAGTGTGTCATTGATTTCCTTGGGGATTGCACGAGGAGGGGGGAAAAATAATTAGTCCTCTTGCAGTTAAATATTGCATCACATTTGAATGCAACACCAGGGTGAAGTAATAAAAGGGCTTTATTATGCTGGGATGTGATCCTGCAAACCTTTGTCTGAAACAAATCTGGTAGCATAGCTAACACAGGCTACCCTGCCTGAGCGAAGACTACTTATACAAGTGAAGGTTGCAGGATGAACCCTGGTTTCACAAGTGTCTGTCTGGAGTTGAGAGTCTGATTATTGGCAGTCTGGATGATTTATGGGAGCATGTGTATTGGAGCATTGACTTGAAAAGTAGATAGCTGCTCTGCACGGTACTCTGAGTTGTGTTTGAGATGTCATTTTGATTTATAGGTAGCTGTAAATTCATGTATGAAACTGGGATGCTTCTGAGAGCTGGTTTTTTTTATTGGCTTTTAAGTCCATTTCTGTGCAGTTAGATTCATGTTTAAATCTCTCACCAAACACAGACATGATTACAGTAATAAACAATTCATAGCATAGATATGCAGTAACAAAAAATGCATGTGAAATGATGTGCCTGCTTTAAAAACCTTGGAGTCTGAAAGAGTATAGTGTTAAGTGTGTGTGTGGGGTGGGGAAGAAAAACAGGAATTGTCTTACTTCTTGTTTACAGGTTATGCTAGACCCATCATAAAAATACAAAGCTGGCATTTGTTTTCTTTAAGACTTCTCACCTCCCCTACACCTGTCATCTAGCACCTTGCAATTGCCTTCTCAGTAGTGTATCAGATGCACCTGGAATTATTTGTTTAGTTAAACAATTCAAACATAATGTGTAAGGGGTTCATCTCTGTTGGAAGTAGTGATGTTTAGTAGACAGGCCCGGCCAGCAAGGAGGTATGATAGGGCAAGGTATCTAAAAGAATCTCTTATCTATATACTTTGTAATATGCTTGCTGTTCAGCAAAGGTAAGACAAGGAGGAAGGCAATTCATGAAAATTGAGAAATAAATCCCTCTTCTTTAATTTAAAGGTCTGTTTGAAAAGAATCAGGGAGATCATTTTTTTTTTTTCTTTTGTGAATTCTTGCTTTGCAATTTTTGCATGTGTTCTCTCTCACATGTGAACTTTCTGGCTCAGTGAAGGTACATAATCCAACTGTGCACTCTCAGTTATATTTAGAAACTTTCTTGGTTAAATCAAACAAAGCCGGCATAATATATTACCATCAAGATAATTTGGGGCAAGTGACAGTACTCGGTTAATACATGATTAAAGTGTCTGTAGATCAGGCTGTAGGCTTCCTGCTGCAAAACACAGCCAAGGGTGTGTGTGTGTGTGTGTGTGTGTAACACGTCTCTCTATATATTAGTGTATATATGCAAATCTCTACATATATTAATATACCACTGAAACACGTGTTGCCTAGTCAGAGCGAGTACTCATGTAAGTTTTGCATTGTGTGTTAGCTACAAAAGATTGAGTAGCTAACTGTGGGCAAATCCAGGAACAGAACCTAGGACACTGGAGTTCTCTAACCACTAGGCCACACTTCAGTAGCATTACGAACATAGTCTACCTTTTTATCTTTAATGTATCAGATGACTTCCTTCTCTGACAATGTGTAAACTAGCGCTGATTGGAACAAATACTGTCAGCATTAAGGGCACCTCCCCTTGCTTCCTTGGTGAGGGAGAGTCATTGGGAAGCTTGCGGTACAAAGGAGTGTTCTTGTACAAGCAGCTCCACAGGGGTGGGGTCAGATGAGCTGGGGGAAACAGTGAGGGGCAATATTCCATCTAATCTTGTCCACCTAAGCGTAGATTTTTTTCATCCATGTGTGGAATAATTTTTCTCTGTGCACCAAGGCATGTGCAAAAGTGCACCACCACTAGTAACAAAAACATAGCTGTGGGCACCCTGCTAATCAGCTGGGCAGCATTTGAATCTCGCCGGAGCTGCTGCACAAGTGCACAGGTTACCGGGAACAATGGTGTGGGCCTGGCGGATGCTTTCCCAATGCACAAGATTTTGCTGTGGCATGTCAGATAGCCACATATTTTGTGACTTGCACTCCCTCTGTGAAAAGTCAAACCCTGGCCGGCCCTAATGCTGGGATGTCTGCAAGCAGACTATTACAGAACCATTCTCATGGTCCTTGTACGGATTTATCTGGGGGGAGGGTATGAGTGAATCTTTAAGCTGTGAGTCACAGCTTTTAATGACTGTTCAAAAAGCTGCCCAGCCGAATGCCCTGCTTGTGTGACTCTGAATTTTAGGGGAATGGTGCCAGGTTAAATTTGCCCCAGTGAAAACACAAGCCTATATCCTTAAAGTAAAATCTAGTGATTTGGAAAGGGTCCCTTTTTTTAAGAACGGTGGTTAGTGGGTGAAGGTGGTGGGGGGGCAGTTCAATGAGCTGGAGTTAATCGGTTCACCATTTCCTTTTCCACTCTACTGTATGTGAGGTTATGACTAATCTGCTGCGCTGTGGGGCCATAAGACAACTTCCAGTGGATGATTCATTCTCCAGGCATTTCATTTGCTTTTTCTTTCTCCGTATGTGAGAATTGTTTGTTCAGAGCCGGTAACCAAGCAACAGTGGAATATAACATGTGTTTGAAATATGATCCATAAGACCTTAACGGAGGGAAGTGACACAAATTAATAAACTTTTGCCACCCAGATGAATGTCAGAATCTCATCTGATCCAGACAGGAAAAGTCAAAGTTTCTAATGTAAGAGCTGGGAAATATGACTCCTTTGATATCTTCTTGTCTCTTTCTCCTTCCACCCACACGGATACTTTTGTTTTCCCTCCCAGGCTGTAAGATGTAATATGCTGCCACATCCTTCATAGAGCTGGGCTGACTTGTGCTTAGAAATCAGGGCTTGGAGTAGTATTCCTGCTAATTTTTCCCACCCTGAGTAGAATGAATTTTGTTGTGCGCACCAATGTGGCGGGGATTTGTGACACTTCCTCTTCACATCGGGGCATGTAACATTCATGCGTCAGGAGTGGAGTTAAGGGGTTCTGTGTGGAGGAGGGGGCTCAGGCCTGCGACAGAGGGTTGGGGTTCAGGGGACTCCAGGGATGATGGATTTGGGGCACAGGAGGGGGGGCACCTGGCTGGCAGATGGGGCTGAGAGATTTGGAATACAGGAAGGAGTTGAAGGTCAGGGAAGCAGGCTGGGGTCCAGGAGGGACTGAGGGCTCTTGGGCAGGCCCAGGGATGAGGGGTGGTAGTGCAAGAAAGGGGCTCAGGTCTTGGTGTTGGGATGCAGGAGGGGGTACAGGCTCTGAACTGGGGGTATGGGCTTTGGATTGGGCCTGAGGAGTAGGGGTTTGAGGTGCAGAAGGTGGCTCTGTTTTGGAAGGGTTCAAGTTGGGGCTGAGGGTTAGAGTTCAGGCAGTGTCTCCCCCCACCCCCACGTCCAGGAGCTGGACCTACTGTGCTGGCCGCTACTGGAGGAGAGGGGCCCTTCCCTCTGTGTGCAGCATATGTTTCTATTGTGGTGCACATTTGCACATGCCTGAGTGCATGTAACAAAACTTCTTGTGCCCATGGATGGCCGAGATTTGCGAGGGAATGCTACCCCTTCTCTGCCCTTGTCTCACCCCTCATTCCCCCCGCACAGAGCTGAGGCTGTAAACAAAGCTCCCCGGCAGGCAGGGTCTGTGGTCAGGCGCTTTGGGGTGCTGCAGCACTCCCCTCCTCCTGCATCTTAGTTCCCTTCTCATGCCTATGTTCACCCCCCCCCCCCAATCTTCTATTGGGTTGGAAATAGGAGCAGTGCAGGCAAATATCGCCAGCTGGGACTTCACAAGCTGCCCACCCTATGCTCCACCCTACACATACCCACCCCAAGCCCCTTGCCTTGACTCCTGCGTACCCCTCAAGCCCCCAGCCTCCTGCCCTGAGTTCTCCACACCCCCAGCCCTGATTCCTGCACCCTGACTCCGCAAACCTCCATGCCATGAGGGCCCCCCTGCACTCTGCTCTATGCTTCAATTTGTTACAGGTACTAGGGTATGGCAGACCCCCCGGCATGTGACCTTCAGCCCTGCCAAAGGAGGGGGAGGGGTTGCGATTCCACTATACAGAGAGTTTAGCACAAGCACTCCTGTTTGGCAGCATCCGTAGTCCTGCATGATTTTAGTCAGCCAGATATCCACTTATCATGGGTGTGGCCAAGTTTCCCATCGTCCCCCAAGGTTTGTTTCCAGCCACCAGTCCTGGCTCTCAGTTCTCTGTGCTGTCATTTGGCTGTAATTTACCCCGAAATGTCATCTAAGAGCTCAGTATGCTGTGAAAGCATTGGTAATATTGCTAGACAATATTGACCTGTGGTTTGGCAAACTCTCTCATCTGGCACGGGTTCAACTTATACCTGTAAGAAATGTAAGTTATTTTCACTCCGGAGTCCCACGAGAATGAGAAGGGTATGCAGAGACTGTCAGCTGTTGAGTTACCAGACTGCATGTACTGCAGTAAGTAGATTTAAGTGCTATGGTGTTATCTGATTACAATATGATTATAAAAAACATTGTTAATATCACTGTGTTCTAGTTTCAACAACTCTTGTGCCAAGTAGGACACGTGGCCAGAAAGGGTTAAACAATCCCAGGCCAAATGACCCAGAGTCAACCAGTAGAGGCAGGTGAGCAAGGAATGTAAATGGTAACTAAGGTCATTCCAGGCTAGTTAGGCTAGAATTTTGAAATGCAAATCTGCCTTGCTAGAAATTAGAGGTAATATTAGTGTTGACTTCTATCTTATAGATCATTACCATGTAAACCGTCACTTCCTGTCTCTCATAACTGTTGCTTTAGAGAGAAAAACGGAGTATTAACATTGAGATGAATCTGAAGTAAGAGAATTCCATTATTGCGATGTCTAAGTTTTAATAAACTGCTTTAATAGATAAATTATGTTAATTACCATGATGTTTAGGAAACAGAAGGTTACATCAAAAGCCTGGTGTTTACTCAGGAGTATATAAAAGGCCCTTGGATCCTGATCTTGTTATATTTGATCTGCTTGAGGTTTCATCCAGTGGGGAAGCCTAAGGGATAAGGATTAAGATCCCAGTCACTGGCTGGAGTTATCCTGAATATGGAGCATTGGACTATGGCCCAAGTACTACCTCTAAAAGAATGCTTGGCAACTTCAAAATCATGTCCATTATATATCGCAGCCTCAAGAGCTCAGCTTGTCTGCATGTGTATTGATCTTTTACCCAATAGGTTCTGTTTTTATTTTTTAAATACATTTTTGTTTAGTTAATATGAATTAGGTATAAGTGTGTATTTGAGATATGGTCTGAAATATTTATTGACCTGGAAGGTAATGTGTCTTATGCTTTTGGACTGGTAGAACTATGTTTGACTAGGGTGTCTGGATGAATGCCTGTCACTTGGTACTTTATGCAAATTGTATTTAGGCTCCTGACTAACCAAGAAGATAATACAGAAACTGTTTTATGCTGGCTTAGTAAATATAAAGATTTGAATAAGCACCAGCGTTGGGGATTGGCTATCTCATTTCTTGCCGTGCACCCTAATGAGTGGCCTCAGCTCATGCCCCTGGGACCTTGGTTATCATAAACACTTTGACTTCCGGTATGTTATTCTCATAGTTGAAGCTGTAAATTAGTTTGACAGCCCACAGGAATGTAGACTAGGCCTAACTCTCACAACAGGTTTTATCCTGTTGCACTTTGATCTCATCTCTCTAATGCTTAGTCATTTTTGGATTTGCATTTTGCAAAGCTGTTCTATCTAATGAGCCCAATCCTGGAGCCTTTGGACAAGTAGAACTTGCATTGAAATGAACAGAACAGCTTTGGTATGCAGTTTGCATGTACTGCAGGATTCAGTCTTTACTCCTCCAGTACTTTGTTCTCTGATCCATTACTCATTCCACTGACATCTTGTTCAAGGTCAAAATCTTTTTTCTTGGTTCAGTGTGAATATCTGAGTTGTGATTTCTATAGCGGACTAGGAAACTGAGCCACACAGACAGCACTGAAATTGAGTGGGTGTTCTGTGACAAAATTGCCAAATCAGCTTTGAAAGTCTTAACCCATTGATGTAGTCGCCTATGAAAAGAAACATGTACTTTGTTTATAAAATAGTCGGGTTACGTTGTTATATGGTTTGGGGAATAATTTGTGGTGGGGGGCCCACTCTGATAATATGGTGAGTGGTCAAGGGCTGTACTCTTCTGTGTTAATGAAGGAGGTGCAGATTCTGGAATGGAGGCTGTGTGCAGAATAGAGCTTGGAATGGAGGATTGGGGTGCAGGAGGGGGTGTGGGTTCTGGGAGGGAGTTTTGGGTGGAAGACAGAGTTGTGACCTTGGACAGGGATTGAAGTGCAAGGTCAGGGAGAGGTTATTATATGGAGATACGTATATCATACAACTGGAAGGGACCTCAGGAGGTCATTGAGTCCAGTCCCCGCCCTTGTGGCAGGTCCAAGTACCATCCTTTTTTTTAAATCTATTTGCCCCCGGTCACAAAATGGCCCTCTCAAGGATTGAACTCTTAACCCCTGGTTTAGCAGGCCTGGGTGCAGGAGAGGATATGGACTTGGGAGAAAGTAGGAGTTGGTGCAGGGTCTAGTGGGGACTTGTGATCTGCGATAGGGCTACAGGAGTCGATGCAGGGGTTTGGGTTATGATCTGGGGCAGGGAGTTAGAGCTGGAGGGGGTGGAGTTCCAATCCTCTGAGGCCATGTGCATATCTATGTTGTGTGCCCCTTGGAGGAGGGGGACTTTACACGTTGCATATGTCTGCAAGTGTGGCCCAGGCAGCTCAGAGCTGCAAGGACTGTGCTGGCAGTCGACGCAACGCCTGGAGCCTCCCCACCATGGGGCGCACAGTGCATAGACAGGCATGGCCCCAGCAGCTGCATGCGTAGGGCAGTGAGTGCGTGGGAAGCAGGAAGCTGCCCAAGGGTCCTGCTGGGCTGCAGGGCAGTGGTTGCCCAGAGTATCATGGTGGGCTGGATCCAAAGATTTGATGGGCTGTATTTTGCCCACCCCTGTTACTACATGGGGGGCCAGCAAACACACCTCATTTGCTCCCTCCCCAAACTGCACCTCCAGCCTGATGTTCTCCATTGTGCCATTCCTGAAAAGGTTTGCTTTCATGTTGCATACGGGTCCCTCAAACAACCAGTTCAGTTTCTGGGGCCTGTGTCTCAGTTTGTCTCTGGAACGTAGAATGCTCTGCATGGGTGAGTTTGAGTATGTTCTTTCAGTTATCAGAGAGGTAGCCACGTTACTCTGTATCTTCAAAAACAACAAGAAGTCCTGCTTCATCAGATGCATGAGTGGCCATGCATCTGAGGAAGCGGGTCTTTGCCCACAAAAGCTTATGCTCCAAAATATCTGGTAGTCTCTGAGGTGCCACTGGACTTCTTGTTGTTCTTTCAGTTAGTGTCTTTTAAATGGTGGGCTGTTCCTCAGTGTTCAGATTTTCAGTGAGGTTCTGAAAAAGAACCCAAGGACGAGCCATGTGATAAAGCAGGCTGAATGTATGTGCCACTATGGACACTTGGTTGGCTTAGCAGTACTGGCAACCACAATCATGTAGATGCAGTCTACACAAACAAAAGGCTCTGTTCTGTTTGTTCCGGGAGACCGTGTCCCTTCACTATGTTATGCACGGGTGGATATTCTTTTCTGTCAACATATCTGTGGCTATACTGAGGACATTGCATAACTATGTCATCAGGAGGTTTTTTTGCCCCCCAGGCTCCTGATCTATGTGGCTGTGCAGATACAACTTTTCAGTGTAAGCCAAGAACTCGGTCTTGGCCTACGTTTGGCTAAAAAGAAGCCACTTTTTTTGTCTTTGCTGTCTGTTCCTGATTTGGGCAAAGGAGAAGGCAGGCTTCATGCCCAGAGTAGGAACTGAGCAAAGACTCTAGATTTTGGTCTCAGTTCCACCAGTGACTTGATTTGTGATCCTGGACGAGACATTTATGCATTCTGTTCCTGTAGCCCTGTTTTTAAAGTATTCTGAATCCAGACTCTTAAGTTGTTGTGAGGGTTATGGTTTATAAAGGGACTACAGGAACAGAATGCATAAATGGCTCATCCAGGATCACAAATCAAGTATAAGTCTTAGAATTTGTTGAAAGCTGGCAATGAGGAATGTCTGAGCAGGTAGGACCAGGGAGTTGTTGGAGTGGTGATTCCCTGTTAGCATAGCTGGAGAACATTGGTGCTGTACATGTGACTCTGTGGTTGTCACATGTGGTTCTTTGCAGACCTTTCTTAAGTTTTTTTTGGAACTTTGTGTTTTCCTGCCTGGTGTCGGAGCTGGCTTATATGGAGCTGAACTCACAGATGGGACTGCTAAGGATTTCTCCAAGTAGCTGATGGGGGATGGCTGTAGAAAACAGACTGTTCTTGACAGGTTTGGTGGACCATCTCCAAGTAATAATTTTCCAGTTGCTGGTTTCCAAATTTACATTATGGATATGGTCATCCTGAAATCTGATGTGCGGAACAAAACAGCACAGTGCAGTACCAAGCTATTGCTGTATGATTATTCTGTGTCGTCTTGTGATTTAATTGGATGAAAAATTTCTAAATTAATTAGCAGAAATGCAACACTTCTCAGCTGAATGCTACCCCTCTCAAAAGACAGCTGGCAAACAAACTGCTAGATTTACCAATTTCATTACATAACGTATAAGGGGGAGGGGTTCTCATTCTCTAAGAATTTTCTTTCCTAAGCCATCCATTTGTTACTGATACTGCTTATGTAATGAAATTACTATGCTTTGTAGATTGCTCTTGATTTGATTTCCTTCCCTCTTCCTCCAAGCACTCTGTGGCATTGTTAAATGCTGTAACTCTGCTCTAGTAACTGCATCTCTGCAAGACCTCAGGTTCTGATATCTTAGTTTGCTGTGTTCAACAGCTGTGCCAGCAAATTTACTCTGCTCAGTTTATGGGTAGTTTATAAAGTAGTACGGGTTCAACCTCTTAAATCCGGTATTCTCTCATTCAACAACATTCCTGGTCCTGCATGACCACTGATGCTGCAGGACCAGAGCATCCCAGTGATGGGACAGGACCTGCATCAGTGAGGGAAGGAGCCTTAGCAGTAGCCAGCAGCCTGGCCTGGGCCAGAGCTGGAGCCCCTGCTGCAGTACCAGGGGGGTAGGAGGGGAAGGAAGTGGGGTGGCGTTGAGCCCCTGCTGGAGCACCTGCTGAGACCACACAGCAGGAGAAAGAGGGGAAACTGGGGAGCAGAAGCCAGTGAGCCCCAGTGGCTAGAGAACCAGTTGTGAGCACTGGGGCCTCGGTGGTTGGGGGACTGGTTGGGGAGCAGTGGGGCTGGGAACTGGTGGGTTGGGAGCCAGCTGGGGGTCTGCTGGGCTGGGAAGTTGCAGGCCACGGAACTGCTGGGGAGCTGCGGGGTGGGAGTAGTTAGGGAACCACAGAGCCGGGGAGCCAGCGGGAACTCTGAAAAGTGACTGGGGCTAAGGTACAGAAGGGGAGCCCCACGGGCATTAACCACTCCTGGTCTGGGAAAATCCTTCATCCAGGACTGCTAAGATCCCAAGGGTGCCAGATGAGGCAGGTGCAGCTTGTATTTAAAAATTAAATGGTTAAACCGAAATAATCCTGTACACACCAGGGGACATACCAAGGGGGTCTTCTGTGTTTGCACTCCATCACAAACCCTTTCTCTTGCAAATGTAACTTGAGATGAAGGCCAGGTCTACACTGCCACTTTTCCTCTGCTGCAACTTTCTGGCTCAGGGGTTTGAAAATACGCCCCCCCCACCCCAGTACAGCAATTTGCAGTGCTGTAGGGCAGCAGTGCCTCTGAGCTCTCAGCACTGGGGGCTATGCCCCCTGTTTAGGTGGTTTACATAGGTGGTGCAGTGGTCGTACTTTCACTGTGAAGTGCTGGCCTGGCAGCACTTTGCCTGAGGTTATGTCTACGTAGGCAAAGTAAGTCTACTGCAGATACACAGTTCTACCTATGGCAGCAACTTCGTAGCTAGAATCGACAAATCTGCCCTCGGATTACTTGGCTGTCCTTACCGAACAAGATTAACGAGAGAGTTTCTCCCTTAGACCTCCCTTACTCCTTGTGTCTTGCAAGGAGTACAGGAGTCGACTGTGACCCCTGAGAGGTTGATTTTTGTTCATCTCTAGCAGACACGTGAAATCGAACCCTGGGAGATCGATCCTGAGTGGGCCAGTCTTCTGGGCAAGTGTAGGTGTAGCCTAAGTCATCTGTTAAAGAAGATCTAGAACAGATTGGCTTATCTCTCAACTCTACTCCATTACAAAGTTCCTCCTTCTTTTCAATCTCAGGATTTCTTTGGTTCTATTTAACCTTACTGTAAATAATTGGTATTTATTAATAATAATACAGTATTAACATTGCAGATGCTAAATTAAGAAAGTGAGATTAAGAAAAATAAATAAAGACGGCAACTCCAATAGGAAGGAATTCCTTCTTTACCTTTTGTAAATTTTTGTGGATACAATTTTAATTATTGTCTCATTAGAAAAGTCAAGTAACACTTTTAGTATTGGCACTCATGCGGTCAGCCAACTGAATGGTATAGTCCCACCCACATTACAGCTGCGTAGGGAATTGTCTAGCTTTTGAGCTTTTGGTACCCTTCGGGAAAGCTTTATGTTGTTCCTGTACCCTAGGAACAAATTATGTTGATTTTGCTGTTGCAATAGAATAACCTTTGTGATCTTAGACAAATCTGCCTCTTTCTAGCTTTTGTCACTCAGCTTTTTGGTGACTGATTAATATTATGGCTCCTTTCCCACTTTAGCAAGACAAATGCAGAAGTGGGGGCCAGCAAAAGTACCTTTAAAACCTTATTTACCAGGTTTTGGTATAAACTTTGCCCTAAAAATTTTAAAAACCTTAGATTTTGGGAATAAAATTTGCTGCCACCACCCAAGTAATAATAAGGAAACCAGGGAGAGACTACTTGGGAAATCTTAGCCCCAAAAGTAAAAACCAGGACACAAACATTAACCACTACCAAGTTAATAAAAAGAAAAAGAGAGAACTTTTATTATTACAACAATATTTGTGTTGCAAGCCTCATGACTAGATGGAAGAGTTACAAAGTAAAACACATGGGGAGTCTTTACCATGGGCCTAGAACTTAGGTTTTTTTTTCCTGGAAAAATCCCTTTATTTTAGTCTCTGAACCACAACATTCCTCTTCATTATGTTAAGCAGAGCGTCTTCATTACAAGAAATCAGAAATGGTAGTCGCATCAGGTGTGCCACTGCCTGCAAGTGAAACTGCAATTACCAAGCTGCCCTGTGCACATCAGTGTAGTCGCTGAGCTTCCCACTCAGATTCCAGCAGCATCAGGACATCCCCCTCCTGCACAGGCCCCTTGACGGTCTGGATGATGGAGCGACTGGTGTCATCCATGAATTCAGCACGAACCTGGGTGCACTGGCCTTGCGAGCCTGTCCGGCCCAGCACCTTGGTGACCCGGGCCAATTTCATGGGCTGCACGTGGCTCGTATCCATGGCAGCAGCTACAGCTTACAAGGAGAGTAAAATAACACTTTTAAAAACTGCACAGACATTAGATCCCACTTCCCAAACCATAAAACAATAAAGCCTAATGGATCTATTTAAACTTTACCCTACTTACAGAAGATTGGGGGGCCTGTTTTTGGAGGGAGATATTTTGTCTCTCTCTCCCCCATGGCTGGAAAGAAGAAGAAAAAGACAGAGAACAGAAGAAGGGAGGAACCAAAATTTAATTTTTACCTACATTTTTATAGGCCAACCGCACCTGGCTAAGGAGGTTAACCCTTTTACTTTCCAGGCTGCTGGCTAACCCTTATGATTATGACAGATAACCATACAGGTATTTAATAAGAATGGGTAATTGGTTTTCAAGAGGAATGAGATCCAGGCATGTGAATTTTATCTTTACATGTATGCCAAAAGTACATTAAATGCTAAAGTGAGAACTTTAGTGCTCTGTATATGCAATCGTGTTTCTTAGCCTAGTGTAGACATAGCCTAGATGTGGTCTCTGAACTAAGATCTCTCTGTAGCTTGTTATGGGATCATGCTTTTCAGTGGGAACAGCATTGGGCTCAATTAGATTTTAGTTCATGGATCATGAAGCGCCCAACCCTGCAAAAAGATTAACTGAAGTCAGTGGGTCTCCATACAGGTGTCAGGATTTCTTTCGAATTGCGGGGCTAGTTGGATCCATATGAGTGTGATCTGTGGCCTGATTCATTAGAGTATGGGGTGATTTTCTGTGTGTGGGGGGCAACATTTTCAAAAGTGGGCTCAAACTAGGGTGGTATAATTGGCACAAGCAAAACCTTTGCTTCGTACACGTCAAGTTCACTAACCTTATTCCTCATGCCACGTGTTAAAAATCATAAACCAGGTCACAAAAATCTTGATTTTTTTTTTTTTAAACTATTAAATGTTGGGGTTCTTTGTATTTTGCCTTTATGTTTTTAGTATTTTTTTTTCTTTGCAACCATGAGTCCTAGAAACTACTTTTTAATTAAACCCGTGATTCTCTTCTAATTCCGTGACTCCAGGAGCTTGAGTCTTTAGAAAAATCTTATAAGACTTGCAATTCAAATCATAAATTGGCCTCACCTGAATTTAATAGCTGAACACCTAACCGCTTGCAGCTGCAGTTTGTACTACTAAAACCTGCATATAAACAAATACATATACAAAATCATGGCATTGATCATGTGGCCTTTTTGAGTTTAGAGTGAGTTAAGAGCTAAGTTTTCAAAGAGGCTTTGTTACAACTTTTCTAAAAACAGCAATAAATTAAATAAAATGCAGTCTACATTGGGTACTAATTACTTACAAAATGGGAGATTTAATGGGAACACAGACCCTGAAATCTAATGATGTGGATAGTAATGACTTGGATAGCACTTCCTTGGAATACTGCCTTGGCATTCAATGGGTGAGTGTAAAAATTGTCTGGCTGTATAGTGGCATGCTGTAACTGATGTTTGGGGTTTAGTCTGCAGTTGCAACAACAGTGTTTTTTGTTTTTGTTTTTATGTTGTTGGAAGTGGGTGTTTTTTGTTTTTTTGTTTTTTGGAAGTGTGTTCTCTTCTTCCTCCCCCCCCCGCTCGTGTAAAATGTGTTAGGGATGTTTTATGTGCAGGAAATGGGGATCGTTGGTTCATGAACACAGCTGGTTTAAATAAAATCTAAACCAGAACGGGTATGTGGAATGCCTTTATTTTGTCCAGGGCCAACAGATCTCCATCAAGATCAGATGACTACAGGACTAGAAAATCATTTGATTTAAAAAAACAAAACAGAACAAAACAAAAAAAACCCAAATCCCCAAAGACCTAATTTTCCAAGATTTTGGTTGTGTAATATGCAGCATTATAATTGTTATCCTGTAATTTCAGGGGTCATTTTAAAGCTGTTTCCCTCGTTACATTTGCAAGAATGTAAATTGCGAGAAACTGTGTGTTTTGATTTGCTGTTGGAGTTTAACCCTTGACTAAAACTCATTCATTAGCTCTGTTTTGCGCTTATGTGAATTCACAGGAAGAGCAATGCATTCGGCAGTTTTAAAAATCAACTGTCCAAGGAAAATCTGAATCTAAAATTGGAAGAATTAGCTATCTGCTCCCTAAAATAGAGCGCATTAGATCAGCTCTGTTGTTTCACGTTTGTGAAACAGTGCAGGCAATTAAGCATTGAGTGGTCGTGTTTAGCTCATTTAATGTGACCTTGGCGAACTGCATTACAAAACCCCTTTGAACACGTCAAACCTAAGAATTTTAAATGCAAATCTCGTAACACATAACTAACATAATGAATAATTTAAAAATGTATTGGGTGCCATTAGGGGCACAAACATATTTAAAATAACCCATAATATCTCTCAGCTGGACATGGCTGTTTGCTTTTCAGATGTTTACTGTTTTTGGTGTATGTATTTTTGACACCATGCTCTGCATTGTAAGAGAGTCTACTAGATTTTTTTGTCCTGTTCCTATTTTCTATAGCCACAGTTTATACAAAGAACAAAAAACAAATAGACTCATTTTTTAAGAATGTAGTTTTGAAAGTTGTTTTATGGTTTTTCTAAAGCTGATTTTTAATAATTTAACTGTTGCCTGATGTAGAGGTTTACTGTTTCCAACTGGGAGAACAGAGGAAGGAAGAGATACTGACTACAGACAGATCTTATCACTTCATGTAAATACTTGTCTACACAGACCCTTTTCACTGTAAATACTTGTCTGCTTTAAGCATTATCACAATCTCATCATTGCCAGCACAGACTGTCCCAATCCTAGAGCACTAGTAGAGTTACATACTTGTCCTGCTCCAGGGCTCTTCACTGGAGTTGCTGTGGTAGGTGGTAGTTAAACAAAGCCCAGTGTTCCAGCTCATCTCTTGGAGCTTTTAAATAGCCATTCAACTTAATCCTATTTCCTGGCTTCTGAATGAAAATTCTTCCTGAGAGTTATTATATATTTTCCAGTGCATCTCTCCTGTGAGAAATTAGTGTAAACATTCTGGAGTCTTACCGGAACCTTCAAGAGACAGTCAGTCATAGAGGGGTTCCATTGGGACCATAGTTAAACCTATATGAAGATTTTGATCTGAAAGCAGATTAATTCCATATTATAAGGGCAGAATTTAATCTCCATGTTTAACATACTTCTTCCCAGACCAAACAAATTTTATATTTTCTTGGTGTAAAATTTGAGGAAATCTTTGAAAAAAGAGACCTCCTTGTCTTTTTACCTGGAGAGTCTTGTTTGTGTCTTTTCAGACTGCCTACCCAAAGTGCACCGGTTGCTACTTCCTCCAAGGAGGAAGGTGGTTTTCTGTGAAGTTCTTAAGTAAAGTGGGTTGGCAAGAGAGCTCAACGGGAGAGGTGCACGTGAAGTTTGGGGAAAGCTTATCTTTTTACCTCAGCTGAAAACAGACGTGAAAACTACAACAGCCGTGTTTACATGAGGTTTTTATCACGTGCTAGCTGATAGATGGCATTTTAAAAAAAAAAGCACATATTTTTATTGTGATTGTATTAATGTAGACATTCAGATGTGTTAGTCTTAATGTCCTAACCATTCATGAGTCAAGGAAAGGGTGTTACGCATGTCCATGAGGAGTCAACAAGGCTTACCAAGGGATGCAGCCTATAAGTATTTGATTTATGTCTTCAAATGGCCACAGCAGCCAATGGGAGAGTCATGAAGACACCTGTTTGATGAGATTGAGCTTTGCCACTGATGGCATGGAACATTAATGCTGGGGGCTGGACTGTTGGATCTGTCACAAGACAGACATTGGCTATGTTTGGCGCTTATTCTTGTCACTTAATGAAGTGTTTCTCAACCAGGGTTATGTGTACCCTTGGGGATACACCAATGTCTTCCAGGGATACATCAACTCATCTAGATGTTTGCCTAGCTTTACAATGGGCTACATGAAAAAAATTAGTAAAGTCAGTACAATCTAAAAGTTCATTCAGACAGTGACTTATTTCTACTGCTTCACGTGCCTTACGCTGAAATGTAAGTACAGTATTTCTATTCCAGTTCATTTATTTGAAAGTCAGCAAGTTTTCAGTAGTAGTTTTCTGTGATGTTTTTCTAAGTAGGTTGTTTTTAAGTGAGGTGTAATTTGATGGCATGCAAAACAATGCTGGCTCTTAAAAAGGGTACAGTAATCTGGAGAGGTTGAATGACACTTATTTCAAGACCTCATCTTACTTTAGGACCATGTTTCTCAACCAGTGGAATGCATATGGGTATTCAAAAGAAGTTTGGGGGGGTACTTGTAATTTTATTTAAAGGGATACTTTATAAAAAGGTTGAGAAACACGAACCTAGTGCAACATCTGGAGATGATATCAAAGTCATTGAAAGAAAAATAATCCAAACAGGGCGCCTTGTGATACAAGAGTAGATCATGGATTATACTCATTTTGAAATAGGGGTAGAAGTTGCTCGTCTTGCACCTTCAGGAGCAAATTCTGCAAGGTGACTTGTTGCTTGATATCCAAAGCAGCAGTGTTGTACAGGGTTGATAGCCAGGCCAAATCAGTGAATCTACTGGTTTTTATTGTTAAGTTCAGTTGAGTGTCCGCTAGTTTTGTATGAGAGTTAATGAGCAGCACTGGGGAGCACAGTTCAGCTACAGAATAGCAAAAGTTAAGTCTGGGATTTCTTAATGTCTGTACATCTCTCTGGAATGCACCAGTTAGTTTGCTGATCAGATTATTTCTTGTCTTCATTGAGGCCTTGGAAAGGTGTTCCTTGAAAGTCCTGGTATAATCCAGCTAACACCTAGATACATACACACTTTGTGTCGTGGTCCTCCTGCCTGTGGCCATTGAGAAGATATTGAACTGCTTATCAGTCCTTGTGTGTGTTTCGAGGGACGCAGCTGGAAAGTGTGTCGTTTTGGCACTTGGTTTAAGTCTCCATCTGTGACCACAGAAGGTCGTAGATTCTGGAAGCATTTATACTTACTGGTCTGTATCTTGTGTAAGTTTATGTTCTATTGGAATTACAAACACTGAGATTTAATTTCGTACCTCTTTAAAAAAAAATGTAATTGACTTCAATCCAGAAAGCTCATTAAGAACGCTTTTTTTTTATTTTTTTGATTTAGTAATATCAGAACAGTAATACCAAGGGGAGTTTTGAGAATAGTTGTCTTATTTGAGGAATTAGATATTTGAAGAATTACAATACAGTTTCATTTTCTCTTGTCTTCACTCTGTATTTACTAGTATCAGCAACACTTGGTATTGGTAGCTCAAAATGCTCAAAAAGCATGAGGCAGGTCTTCAATTCATAGATTTAAAAAAAAATTTGCTGTCTAGTTTTTGAATCTTTAGTGTGCCCTTTTATTATGTTTTTTTTCAAAGTGTTTTTTTTTTTAAAAAAAGTCCTTAACTCTGATGACTACAAACCCTTTAAAATTTGTCTCCAGTGAGATGGAGCTTTAAGTAAAATATCCAATATCCATTTTTCAGTAAAAATGAGATTTGTCAACACTGAATACTCTCCTCTGAACCTCACCAGGTTTAGCTTATAGTATTGATAGCATAAGTTTTGTTGCACGCAGAGGTATATACACTATCTTAAATTTATGATTACTTGTTACTGGATCCATTGCTATGTATATATACTAGGCACTTCAGTTGATGGAAAAATGCATAAAAATTAGAAGGAAAAAACAGCTTCAAAGTGCTTCTGGTCAAAGTATAAATAGCAATCCAGGAGTGAGTGGTATCTAGCCATTGTGTTGTTTCACACAGTGAGAAATAATCATGAAACAATAAAAATAACTACCTTTAAAAGCATCCAACAGGAGTTCAAAGGAAACCAATCAATGCATTTGATTTGAGTAGAAGTTAAAAGCAGGGATCAGTTTGTCAGTAGTAGAGTGTAGACTTCATTGGTGGAAATAGTACAGCAGTCTCTAATTTAATCACTTTAGGTTATTGAGGTACCCTTTGCTTGAATAATTGGTGAGGTTTATTTGCTGCAAGGTACTTTGAATACTATAATGGTAAGTCTCTCTTGCATTGCTGGGAGAGCGTTCCAACAAATTATTCATTAACTTCACTTATCTGGCTTTAGATTTGTGAGATTATTCCATCAATTTCCATATGAGGACAGCTCGGCTCAGAAAGGTGGGGATGCTGAATCATACTTGCAGTGAAGGGGGCAGAGTTAATGTTGTATTGTGTGCATTATCTTAGCATGACATCTGCCGGTTATCTCATGTTCTTTGGGGCCTCGAACATCAACGTTCTGGACAGGCCTGGAGAAAAGTAGCACAGGTAACTAATTCTCCACTGAAGTTTGTTAGAGAATTTTTAATTAACATCCATGCAGACATCTTAAACTTTTTGACAGAGTGAATTTGGGGAGAGCAATTATTTCCAAAGTTTCTTAGATTATTTTTTAAGGAGGAATTGCTGCTTTTGTGTATTAACAAACATGACCTTTTATTCTTAGGCATGCACCCGGGCCATAATGATCTTTAAGCATTTGTGTCATCTCGGTGAATGAGACTGTTCTTGTGCTTAAACATAGGTACATGCTTAAACAACTGGCTGAGCTGGAGTCTGTAATAAGGGAGTATAAAACACAAATGTATTCTGAAGTCTTGTACCAACATCCTTTTGTGTTAAGTCAGATAGAAGCTATGGAAATAGCTGTTAGTATGTCTGAGAGCTGTCTTTGTTTAGAATATCACCAGGTTCAATCATACTGGGATTTGTCTGTTAGTATCCAGGTTTTGGGGCAAGTTTACCTGTTATGGTTAACTGGTGGAGGCTGGAGTGGGCAGGGGTTGTGCCAGACAGCACAGCCTGCTGTGGGCAGGAGGAGCTCCATCCCATCTGGAGCAGCCACTATCTTATGGTGGGTGGCGGGGGGGTGCAGTCCAGCATGTCTGTGGTGGTGGGGCCCCTTCCCCACCCCACTCCCATTTCATTCATTAACCAGTTAAACTTAACATTTAACTGGTTAATCAAAAGGGATTTTACATCCTTAGGTCTCTGCCAATTTGACTTACTGAATTACATCTGTTTGGTGTAGAGCTGCAGTATGGCATGTTATCTATGCCATGCCAAAACCAGAGTCCTACTCACACTGTTGTGGTAACAAAAGTAACTCCACCCATTGTTGTTGTTATTCTGCAGCTATTTTGCATGCAGCAATGTCACTGGTTGTGTGAAGGGGACTGCACAAATGGTGGCTTTCTTGGCCCGACTACCATCCCTGTGTGACAGCACTGACTTTCAACTGCTAATTATTAGCCAGATAGATGATCTTCAAGGGCACTCAAATTATTGTCAGAAAGGTCAAAATATGTACGCTATGAAGAGTCTTCGTTCTTTAGATACTTTAGAAATCACAGCAAAATATACACACATCCAAGTTTTAAACTCTCAAATTCCAAGATTTTCCGAGGGTGTAACTAGCTCCTGGACACCTACAAGGTTGCTAGGTATTTTTTTTTTTTTTAAACAGTGAAGCCCAGGGCTCCCAGAATACCTCACCTGTATCCCTCTCCCCCCAGTAGTGGGGACCCTAGAACTGGCCCTAGTTTCTTGCTAAAGCGATAATTTATTGCTACTGGGAGATCAGAGATGGACAGTTTAGCTCTTTCAATCCATCCACTCTTAAATTACCTCATTTGTATTCATGTGCCACATTCCATAATTACAAGGGTGGAAGCAAAGCTCACACGTACGCGACTTCACCCAAAACCAACGTGCTGTGTTCAGCTTGTTCTCTTTTGTATTATTACATTGTTAATATAGTATGCTTATGGTCTGACAAAATCACCCACAGTGAAATACTATGGTTGGCAGCTGTGCTGAGTGAGGAAGCCGTGCTAGTATGGAGGCAAATGACCTGGGTTGGCCAGGTCGTATGTAACAGTTGCCTGCCCAAGATTGTTCTGTATAGTGCAGTGTTTCCCAAACTTAAAACGTTCGTGTACCTCTTTCAGGACTTCGAGCTTATTGGTGTACCCCCTCTTCCAGTGCCATCCCAGTGCTTATCTTCTGATTTTTGGCCATTTATTTTCTGGTGTGTACCCCTTGAAATCCTTTTGCATACCACTGGTAGTACATGTGCCACCCTTTGGGAAACACTGGTATAGTGAATTTAAAAAAAAGAAATAAGAAGGCCTGTCTGTCCCTAATGCTGCCTCAAGCGGCACACATGGTCTGCCAGGCTGGACTTAATGACCGAAGAGGAACATCCCACGATAGACACACTTGAGACTCTGCTGTCAAGGAAGCAGAACCCACAACAAGAATATTGCTTTGCCGCTTCGGCAGACAACAGGAGAGAATGCCGACGCCAGTGTTCACTGGCACGCTTCCAGAACCTTGCATGTGAAAGCCGATTTCCAGTCCTAGTCAACCTTAAATACAGGTGGCAGTCATAAGAGACATATAAAATATGCTTTATATTGTGCTTCATGGCTGTAAGTGGTAAGACTTTTCATTGGTTTGTTGCTTTGTCAGAGTGAATGTTCACTGAAGGGTCTAGCTGCCAGATTTAAACAACAGAAAAAAGTCATACAGCTTGTCAGCATGAGTTGAGAGTGACCCGTGGAGTGCGGATCTCATGTCTGTTGACTGCTGGGACACTTTGGCATTGCCTGTCATGAATGGAATCTGGGGAGGGGTCTCAGACGATCCGGAATGCTCGCTCTTACTCCCAGCTATGTCACCTGTGTTGCATGTAAGGGCCCCTAGTTCTCTGTTACATTCTTACCACTTTGAAATTCCTCCTGTATATGTTTGTACTTCCTTCTCCACATGCATTAGTCTGATTGTGGCCGGCCAGAAGAGCTGTAAGTCAATACAACCATGTGTACTTCCTGTTTTCTCTTGGAGGTGGCATCACCTGTTGCCTGGGTACTGGCTAACTGCCATGGATAAAGACAACACTAGAAGGTGCTGCAGTGGGCAAGAGGCTGTATGGATGTTTGAATCAGGGTTTTGATTGGGACCACAGACAGCCTGGACTGGCTGTATCCACGCTCCTGGCCCTCCCTGCTAGGTTCTGCTGTCTGCCTCGGGCTGAGGAGTGGCATTCTGACAGGTGGGGCGTGGCTGTGTTGAGCTCAGGGCTTTGCCAGCAATGAGCAAAGACGGGCCTAGATTGTGAATCTTTGTCCGTTTGGCAGCATTTGCAAACACTTGGAGATTAGGGAAACATTTTTTTGAAAGACACAGCGGGAACCCAAGGGCATATGCATGGGTCTTGTATACTAGCTCCAGTGGAGGTGAATGGTGAGAAATAAGGTGGAGTGGGAGAGGTTGAGGGATCTTTATCAAGGTAACTTCTGTTTTTCTGTTGTTCATATGCTCCACTCATCCTGTGTGTTAATATCCCCAAAGTACCTGCTGGGGCACAGGAAGGAGCTGACCTGAATTTGAAGAGGTAGCAGCTATCCAGATAGCAGCAACTGTTTCAGGGATGCTCTCCACCTGCTAAATCAAACTCCTGACCTTGTGTGACTTGTATATTTGTCCCAAGGCAAACACATGTGTGGGAGTACAACATGAAGTATAATGCCTTTAAAGAATAGATTTCTATTCTAGGGTGCCAAGCCACCATATAATGGAAGTACATATAGTTTCTTTATTAGCCGATGTGGATTTACATTATAGACTGTGTGCCTTTTGAGGTCATTTGTTGTTTTCGCGTTGCCTGAGAGGCCAGATGCTCTAAAATACAAATGTGTTATTGGGGACTCAAGCCAGTGGACTTCTTAGCTGTGACACAAAGCCTGTTAACATAAAAATTGGTCTGATGTTCCCTCTGACCTTCCTATTGTTCTGGTTTACAGGGAACATAGTAAGGCATTCATTCCTTTAGTTCCCATCAATGTTGGACTGCAGCTGGAGAATGTGTCTTGGAATTTCACGGATCCAGTGTGGCTTTCTCCCTGGCAAAGCTCTGACATTACTTTAATAGATTGTAAGGTTCTTAGCTACTGGAATGGTGAGAACCAGTCGCAAAGAACATTTTATTGACCCTGTGGTTCACTGTGCCTATTCTACTTCAGTATCATTCTTTATCCTTCTCTTTTCAAACTAGCCACATCCTGTATTTTCTCACAGTGGGCATGGCATACTGTTAAGATTGACGTGTTTTAAATACGCTTCATAAAGAGTATTTTTTTTCCTCATTTTATTTACATTGTTCTTTTCTGTAGCAAGGTCAGTTACATAGAATGTGACAATTCTGGATGATTTATTCAGCGTGCCCTAAGTTTCTACACTCGCTGCCCAGTGCCATGCTGTGTTAGTTGCGTATTAGCTTTGTGGCACTGTACATAATGTTAGGCTTTGTATGAAGAATATGTAGCCTTGTGCTTCAATAGGCACTTGGTGTAAAAGCAAGACTGCCTCCAGAAGACATGGAGACAATTCAGATTTTGTTTCATTATGTGTCTCTTTAAAGGGGACTTTAAAAGATTGTCACAGCTCACCAAAAGAAGCCAAAATTTATTGTTTGTCTGTTCATTAAGGCCTTCCAGTCTGCTTTATCAAATTGTCTGGCTCTTCTAATTGTCTTTTGACATACTTCTTAAAATATAGCATAGAGATTGATTTTTGCTCTCTATGGCTCTACCTATAGCATAATGACACTGAATTCCTCTTATTCTGCTGCAACATTGAGCTCGAGGGTTAGGTTTTTGAAATATTAGGACTGGAGATAAATCTCAAGGATTTTTATTTCTCAGTGAGATATTATCAGGCTGAAAAGCAGAGGCAAAGGTGAAAGTGTTTTAGCGAAGGAGCACACGAGCAGTGGATATAAGGAGAGCTAGACATTCCTCTCTCCCTTCCCCAGCACCGGAGAACCTCTCACAGTGTGAGAAGGGTATGAAAATGGCATCCTACGAGTGTAATAGATACTGCAGTGCCTACAGCTTTCCTTAGATTCCTTCTGTGCAAATGAGATCAGCCCTTATATAGGCAAAAAGTATCACTTCCTCATACCTTTTTTTTTTCTTTTTTAAAAAAAATCTGCTCGTGTGTGTTTTGAACTAATTTATGGTTCTTATTTTGTTCTTGCTTATAGTACTTCTCATTTTTTGTATTTGAATGGCAGGAAAGAGGTTACTCATATTACTCCTGTACTAACCATAGGGATAGGTTTCCCCTCGTGGCTCCAGAGCTATAGAAAAGTTAATAAAGCTTCACAGCTATTCTCCAAAAGGAGCTCCATGGTGGGCACTTGAGGTGGGTTATTTTCACTTGTACCGTGATCCCTTGAGTAGTGCAGAGAGTGCCATGGCATTCTTGGAGCAGGACACTACTTGTCCTCTTTTCTGGAAAAGAAACTCACCTTGAGTTCATGCCTTTGCAGGTTAAACTCATAGACTTCAAGGCCAGAAGGGACCAGGGCTGTTCCTAAGGGTGTGTGGGGCCAGCGGCAACCCCTCCTCTGCCCCAGGCCCCACCTTACTCCACTCCTTCCCCTGAGCCCTACCCTCGCTTCATCCCCGCACTACTTCTTCCTGCTCCTTCTCCAAGTGATGCAACCCAGCAGATGGTTCAGGGACAGGGATCTGGCATGGGGGGCAGCCTGGGTCTGTTCTTCCCACCACCGCACCCCACCCAACTCACGGTGGCAGTGGAAAGCAAAGCATCCTAGCCAACATGAGCTCGGGTGGCTTGCTGGCCAGAGCAGTTCGCATCATGGCAGAGCAGCCAGTGCAGCTTTTTGTGGGGCAGATTGAGCAAGTGCTTGTGCTGAAGTTTGAGACCCCAGTCCATAGACTTGAGTTACAGAGCATCAACCATTTTACACTAGTGTAAACCTGAAAGTGACCCACACTACAGAGGAAGCTGAAAATCCTCCATGGTCTCTGCCAGTCTGACCCAGGCAAGTATTCATTCATGCCCCCAAATATGTCAACCAGTTTGGTTGTGAGTATGTACATAAAACCTACATATGAAGGCTATTGTAAAGATGAATGATCAAATCTCCATTTTACCCCAGGCTGTTGGCCAGTCTGCAAACCAGTTATCGAACCTGTTGATGTTAAAACTGAATAGTTGGCATTTCTCCATATGCATTATTTCTATAGACCAGTGGTTCCCAGCCTTGAGTCCCTGGACCCCCAACACGAGAATAGGTCTGTGAGGGGAAAAAAATAAAAGATAAATAAAAATGACCACAGAAAATGAGCTTAAATAAATTGCAGAATTACAATCCATTATTATTTTTAAATGAAATACCTTCCAATAGTGTTTAGTTGCTTTTTCCTTTAATGAAGTGTACCTGGCAGATAGAATTGGCTTTGATGGGGGTCTGTGAACAGTTTGGAAGGGTGATTGGGGGTCTGCACTAATGAAAAGGTTGGGAACCACTGCTGTAGACCATTAAGGCATCTTGTTGATTTAAATAAAACATTGAGTGGACTTTCCCTATGCATGGTGGCAGCTTCTCTTGGCCCTCAGCCGCCCCTCTGATTTGCATGATGATGAATGAAGGGTTTGTGTCTTTCCTGGGGGTTATGTTGAATATGCAAAAGAGCCAGCAGCTGCTCCTAAAGAATTGGGTTTTTCCCCCCCTCTCCTCCCTCCTTTGCACATGAGGAGGCCTTCCCACTAGGCCTGAGCAAGGAGTCCAGATTCAGCAAATGGACAAGTTTGTGGCTAGTTCAGTTTGGTGCCTCTTCCCTTCTGGCTAGGTGGCTGTCTCTAGTGATTGCAAGGTTTACTGGATAAAAGCTTTTCATTGCTGCCCATGTCCGCCAGTTCCTGTTGCAATTAAGGGGTAATCTTTTCTAAATGGTGCTAAATAAAGTCTAAATCCCTCCCTCGTGCCACATAAGAGGATGAATCCCTGGTTTTCTAAAAACAGCTTATTGTTTGGGACACTGTCCAGCCTACTAGTACAACAATGGTCTGGATAATCTGACTGGTGATGGAACGTGAAACTTTTTTATTTAGTTGGAAATATAGATGGGAGCCCCCAAATGCCAAATAAAGGGGGAAAAAACAGAAGAAATCTTTGTCTCCTTTAAGTTGTTTTCCATTTGGAACTTGGGGGGAAAAATTGTATAATGTCTGGAGCCCATTATCTTAGTTACCTTGGATAACATTGGTTCAGGCTCCTCGTCTGAAGTACTTTGCTTCGTTTAATAGGCCAATTTCAGTGCAATGCATAGCTAAACTTTTCCTGCTTTAATGTTCCAGTGAACATTTTGAGGATAATCAAGGGAGGCTGTGCCTATGTTGGCATGATTAGAGCAGCCATCACAAATTTTATTTTTGGGAGGACAAGTCTTGTGCCAGAGTTTTTAATGAAGAAAACCCCTCTCCTTAAAAATATAGGATTAGAGGCTAGCAACTGCACTGTTTTTGGTACTTAACATCAAATGCTGCCATGTAAATCAAAATTATACTCTGATTCTGACTGCTCTGAGTAGTGGTTGGTGACCTGTGCTAATAAATGATGTAAAACCAGTGGTGTTTTTGTTTTTTTTTGTGCTGGTACTGAATACCAGCACTTCTACAGCCCCAGGTGCCAGACTGGCAGGAGGGGGTTGGGGATGGGGAGCTGGCTAAGTACTGGCTCTTTTTTTACAAAAAAAGGCGCTGTGTAGAAGCAACTAACTTCAGTGTTCCTGAGAGGGATTTGCATTTTTCTTTCTGATTGAGCACTCGGGCCCACCTAACAGAGAACTCCTTTGTTTGTGGTTCTTTTGAGAGAATTTATAGTGCAAACAGCAATAAATAGGATTCTGTACAACTTAATTAACAATGAACCAAACAACCTGTGAAATGTCAGGAGAGAGGAAGGGCTCTCTGATTTACAGACATTGGCTGTGCCAAATATGTCAACCTGTGTGCTATTGTCAAACCCAGATGTCAGCTTGTGTTGTTATTGGGGGGGTTTAATACAGTCACCTCTCCTTTGTTGTTTTAGAAGGATTTCTGAAAAATCCTTCAAGTGAAAAAGGATTGGTCCCAGTCAGAATGTTTGAGGTTCTGTGTCATTTTTTTGCTCCAGAGTAACATGTGAAAATGGATACATAAGTTAATCATTATTAAGCTGAGGGTCTGTACCTCTCAAATACTATCACACAGAGATCAGAACTGCCTTTTTCTTAAGGCACATGTCTCCAAGTTCATGTGCCTGGTAAGATGAACCGAACCCACCACAGTATAACAACTGCTTGGTGCATGCTGGGACAGTGACAGATGGGCTTGAACCTGTGACCCTCAGGCTGTTGAGCCTTAGAGAGACCATAGGAAGATAATTAATGGCTCTAAAATCAGCATTCAGTTCTTATTAAACATGTAATTCAGCAAACAAACACATCCTTAGTCGAATTCTGGAGTCACGGGTGAATTTAATTATAAGAAGTTTTCAATTAGCAGCTGCCATCTGTGGCAAGCGTTCAGAAAGCGGTCAGTGCCCACGTGAACAGCCTGTAGTATGAGATAATAAATACATTGGCAATCTCCAAAAAATATCCTTAGATTAATTTAAAAAAAAAACCCACAAACCCTTAGAACAACTGACTAAAAACTGTTTTGCTGAAAAGTAGACCTTGAAATTAGGTCACTATAGCAATTTAGGAAACCCTGCGTTCCCACATGTGTTCAGGGAGCTGAGACGGCAAGTTAGAATTTTGTTTTAAAATGTTGATCATGGCACTTCTCTTAATGCTGTTCGGTGTGAAGGTTGGTGAGAATGCTGTACAGGAGTTGAACGTTCTCCCGAACAGCTTGCAAATGAAGTGCTGCTGCATTGTGTTGGTGCTTAAAATCAAGCCTGAAGGGGAATGAATCACAGAACTGTAGGACTGAAAGGGGCCTCAATAGGGTGTCCAGTGCAGTCCCCTGCATTCCAGGGAGGATTCAGTAATAGACTGTTTCTGCCAGGTGTTTTTCTAACCTGCCCATAAAAACCTCCAATGATGGGGATTCCATACCTCCCAGTCAATTTATTCCAGTGCTTATCTACCTGACAGTGGGGAAACTTCTCCTGGTGTCCAGCCTAAATGTCCTTTGCTGCATTTTAAGCCCCATTGCTTCTTATCCTATCCTGGGAGGTTAAGGAGAATAGTTTCACTTTCTCCTCCCTGTAACAATCTTTGATGTACTTGAAAACTTGTGTTATCACCCCTCAGTCTTCTCCTTCAGACTAAACAAGGCGATTTTTCACCAGTCAGGTTTTCTAGGCTTTTCATGTTTTTTTTGTTCTTATCTCTTTCAAATTTGTCTACATCTTTCCTGAAATGTGGTGCCTGGAACTGGACACAATTCTGCAGCTGAGACCTTATCAAAATGGAGTAGAGCAGCAGCAGATTTACTTTCATGCCTTGTTGACAACACTCTTGCCAGTACATCCCAGAATAATGTTTGGCAAATGTGTCACACTGAGTCAAATTTAGCTTGTGATTCACTATGATCCCCTCCCCACCCTCAGTTCTCTTTCTGCAGTACTCCTTCCTAAGCAGTCATTTTCTGCTTTGTATGTGTGCAACTGATTATTCCTTCCACAGTGGAATATTTTGCATTTGTTCCTAATGAATTTTCTTCTATTCACCATTTGTTCCTTCAGTTTGTCTAGATCACTCTGAATTTTAATACTAACCTCCAAAGCACTTTCAACCCCTCCTAGTTTGGTATCTTAGGTAGGTGGTGTGCTGTTATCTGAACCACTTATGAAGCTTTTGAACAGCACTGGACTCAGGCCAGAGCCCTGTGGGACCTCACTTGAAATGCCCTTCAAGCTTGACTGTAGCTACTGATACCTGCTGTTTACTCTCTTTTCAATTGGTTGTGCACTAACATTTTAGTAGCTCCATCTAGGCCTTAGTGGACAATAAGCTGGAGGTAGTTTGCTAGGGTTAGCTGCTGGTGGGCCATGGGTGCTTTATTTACGTGTGCCTCTGAAGTTATGGCTGCGGATTGCCGTTCCCAGCAAATGGGAGCTGTAGGAAACTCTGGGCTGGGACCCAACTTCCTTGGGAAGAGCAATATGTGACCAACGGGAGCTGCAAGTGTCTGTACCTTCAGAGGAGCTGGTAAATAAAGTGCCATTGGCCTGCCAGAGGCTAATCCTGGCGAGCCACTCTGGCCCATGGGCCACTTACTGCCCATCAAAATCTAGGCTATACTGGAGGTAACTAGAAACCAAATGGAAACTGGCCAATCTATTTTCATTGCCAAAATTAGTGAAATACAGAAAGTAAACAAATTATAAATATTGAAAAGTAAATTTGGTTATTTACAATTTCCTTGTGTAGTACTCAGAGCACTGAGACCTCATACTAGAGTGAGTGAAGTTTCTGCTCTACAGCCTTGGCTGAGAGCTAGCTGGCATTTAGCTCATGTGGTAGAGCACTGGGGTTTAATCTCTATGATCGCAGGTTCTATCCCTGGTGCTGGCAACCCAGGTCCGTCAGCGTCATGCTTGTATTAGTTACATAGGTATGAAAATTATTCAGTATTAAGAGGCTTGTAAGCAGGCAATGTCACTTTAAGTAGTAGTGTTTAAAAGGTTAGGGGTTAGTTTTATTTAAATTCAGCGAACAGTGTCTGTTTCTTTGCTAGAGCAATTTAAGGCCTGCTATGTGAGGTCAGGATTCTGAGTTGAGCACCTTAGACTTGATTTGTCTGCTGCCTGGTAACCAGTGGAGTCATTTTATACCTATGCTTAGTGGGCATGAAATACTACCAGGTCTGGATAGCATTTTCTTGACACTTGGCACAAGAGGTAAGGAATTAAACATGCTGCCTGGGCAACAGAACTATAAAGGATCTTTCGAACGAAGTCAAAAATTCATGCCATACTTTGCGAATTGTGAAAGGCTGTATAGTGGGTTGTGTGTTTGAGTCCCTTGATTCCCTATAGATAGAATGTGAGATTTGATCACCCTGATTATCTTGTCTTACATATTTCCAGTTGCTGGTAGTACTGAAATTATCTAGCCTTTTTGAAGACTTATCCATGGAACTTGACTTGATGACCTACTACAGTTGTAGATTCCAGTTTGACTGTAAGCTGCAATAAAGCAGTGTTTACTTTCTGTGGCCTATATTTACATTCCTTTAGCTTTGTTCGGTGTCACATTGCAGCGAAACAAAGTCATGAAAGAACCTATCTGGTTTTATTTTGCCTTTCAGAATTCTGAATACCTCTCTCCTGTTCAGTGCCCTCATTGCTGTGTAATTCTAATTTTTGCTTTTGTTATATTCAAATTTCATCATTCTGTTAAATGACGTTTGGTCCATTTAGTCTATGCTATGATTTCTAAGTCAGGGCAACAGAACTGGGTGCCATAGGAAGAGAGAGATTGGGGAAAAAAAAATGCTTTTGATATTATGCCCTCGTAATATTGTGTATTCTCATCCAGAACATCACATCAGCTTCTAATAACTGGGACTGTATTCTCGACAGCCCTTTTCTTGGTTACCTGTGCAGATTCCAGAGTCTTTTCACAGAAGATCGTGATCGTTTCCAGCTTTTTCAGTATGCATCCAAAGTTCTGTTTCCTTTATTAACTTTCTAGAACGTTTAAGTGGTATTGCACAGGTCCTTAACTCAGTTAAGTTTGTCACTTTCCCTTTGCTTGCTGACAGTGATAACAGGGAACGGCCAGCAACGTGTCCATTCAAATCTGGGGGGTGGCAGTTTTGGGACTGAGGCAGTTCCAGGTGGAGAAGGGTGCTCCCCCAGCCACTCCCTTTCTCTTGCCTGGTGATCTGGCTCTTTTCTGTATGGCACTATGAAAAACAGTCCCATTCCAGGCACATCTCATTGTCCTGGCACAACAAATCCCTTACCTTTCTTTAAGTTACAGTAAGAGGAAGCTGTATTCTGAATTTGGTGGTCCTAGTAGATGATTATCCAGTCTAAGCTTTGTCTGCCAACGTGCTGCCCAATCCACCAGTGTATTTACAATCCATTTCAAATTTCTCTTATTTGCCAATACATTTTTACTAATCAAATGAACTTTGAATCATCAGCAATAATCATTAAATTTCAGTCATGGCCTTCTCTAAATTGTTCTCTTCAAATAAGTCTCTGTTCCTTGGTCAGTCCCTACGATAGCCTACAACTAAGTTATCTCTGCTCTGGGGAGCAGCTGCACACTGAATCCATTTCCTGTTTCTCAACTAGTAATTAAATCCATGGCAAGAATTTGCTCCTAACTCCTTGTAGTTTATCTTCCTGAAGAGATTTTGTTTGCCTTTACTGTGACCTGATCTACAGCTATTTGAAAACTGAGGTAAAAAATGTTCTTACAGGCTAAATTTGTTGTTTTCTTAGAAAGCTTTGTAGATATGACCCTCAATAGCGTGCTAGCCTATCCCTAGTTAGGACTTAAGAACTGATCCTGCAGAGAAAACAAAGAAATCAGTGGAGCTGTATGGGTACTGGGGTCTACCCTTGTGGCTGTCTTTACAGGGTCAAAGCTTAAAGCAATGTTCCTTGACCTGAGCAAGAATCTGTCCAATCTGAAACTTCTGCTGTCATCTTTGGCTTATTTGTTTTGCAAAACTTGAAAGAAAATACTTACGTTGTGCCGCCATCTTAAAACAGTAGCTGCTCCTAAACACACTGCGCAGCCTGTCCAGGGATTGCTGTACCATACTTTTATTCTTTCAGATTGCTCTGCTGACTGCCATTTGAGCCTTGTTCCTTCTTCCTAAACTACAGCAGCTAAATTGTAATTCTGAGCGTCCTTAAGGAAGGGAGGAGCCAGAGCAGTGATGTAATAACAACACTTTTTTTTTAACAGTGGGACAGTCAGGACCAGGGAAGGCCAGGGTGTCGGCTGTCAACCAGGACTTGGGTGTGTTCTACCATGACTCTCCACAACCCCAGTTCCTGTATTTGAGTCAGAGCTAATAGCTAAGCCAGGCATGGGCAAACTTTGCCACATCTCAGTAGGGAAATTACATGGGATGCCATGAATGCTCACAAAATTGGGGGTTGATGTGTGGAAGGAGGTGAGGGCTCTGGCTGTGGGCTCAAGAGTGGAGGCAGAAATGAGTTCGGGTGTAGGAGGGGGCTCTGGGCTGGGAGATGGGATGTGGGAAGGAGTAAGGGTTCCAGCTGGGCCTGCAAGCTCTAGGGTAGGCCAAAGATAAGGGATTTAAAGGGCAGGAGAGTGCTTCAGGCTGGGGTTGAGGGGTTAGGCTGATGGGAGGGGGAATTGGGGTTGGGATTGGGGTAGAGGCACAGAGGTGTGGGCTCTGGGTATTGCTTACTTGCTCACTTACTTAAAGCAACTCCCAGGAAGCAGTGACAATGTCTGGTCCCCTCTCTCCACCTTCCCCCTGCCCCACTCCTACATGGAGGTACAGCCAGGTGGCTTAGTGCAATGCTCCAGCCACAGTTATTGTGTCCACAGCTCCCATTGGCTGTGGTTCCTGGCCCGTGGGAGCTGCAGAGCCTTCTGGCTACCCATTTCCAGGAGCTGTGCGGAGCCAAGGCATGCACAGAGCAGGGTAAGCCCCCAGCCACGTGCCCTTGCTAGAGCATATGAAGAGGGCAAGCCCCCTACAAGCTCAATTTCTAGAGTAGAAGGTGTGATTGGATGGGTGTGGCCCAAAGGCCATAGCTTGCCCATTCTTGGGCTAAACTGTTGTCTCCAACACATCAGCTGGAACTGCTGCTGCTAGCTGTTGGCAACAACTGGTCATCTTGGTAGTGTGCACAGACTTCCAGTGCCTGATTCTGCTTCCATTTAAATCCTGACTGACTCCAGTGAAATCAGTGGAGTTGCATGTGTATAAGCACACTCAAAGTGAGGCCTGTTGATTCTGATTCTCCGTTAAGGCCCCAATGACTTATTTTGAGCCCCCCACCCCCACCCCCCACACAAGAAGTAAGTTTTTTCCCATTTTCATCCGCTGTCAAGATTAGTAAAAAGACCTTTTCTTTTGTGTGCAGAGATCACACAACTCAGTGAGTTTGCTTTGCACTAAAAGTGAAGTGTCTCTTCTTCACGGTGTGGGGTTTTTTTTAACCTTGGGAAAGCTCCTGTTCATGGTTTGTTTTTTATTTTTTTTGTTTTTTTTGTTTTTTTTTTTTAAAAAAAGCCTCATTTTTATTTGGCAGTGAGAACAAGGACAAAGAGAGTGTGGCTCTCTCTTTGTTTTCATAATACGTTAATACTTAAGTTTAGAGAGTCACCTCCTCCCTTATAGTCTTCAAAACAAATGGCTGACTAGATTCCTTGCTTAAATTCTTCTGCTCTAGAAGACCTTTGAATAGTAGGTATGGCGTGCTTCTTTCTTCAGGCTCTGGCTGGTGTCTGTCATCGCTTTCCAGCTCAGTCAGCCATTGGGGCTTAAGATGGCAATGTTGATATGAAGATCATTATGGCTATGTCTACACTAGCCCCAAAGTTCGAAATGGCCATGCAAATGGCCACTTCGAAGTTTTCTAATGAAGCGCTGAAGTACATATTTAGTGCCTCATTAGCATGCGGGCGGCCACGGCACTTTGAAATTGATGCGGCTCGCTGCCGCGCAGCTCCTTTTCAAAAGGACCCCGGCTACTTCGAAGTCCCCTTATTCCTATGAGCAGATGGGAATAAGGGGACTTCGAAATAGCCGGGGTCCTTTTGAAAAGGAGCCGCACGGCAGCGAACCGCATCAATTTCAAAGTGCCGCGGCTGCCCGCATGCTAATGAGGTGCTGAATACGTACTTCAGCACTTCATTAGAAAACTTCGAAATGGCCATTTGCATGGGGCTAGTGTAGACACGGCCTATATGGTAATATTTTGACCATTGCTGTTAGTCTCCCGTGACTGTGGTACTCGTCTCTCTCTTATCCTTCCAAACAAAAGTTCAGTACTTACTACAGGTTGAACCTCTGTCATCTGGCACCCATGGGATCTGACTGGTGCTGTATGAGAGAATTTGTTGGACCACCAGGAGGTCAATATTGTGTGGCAGCCTTACCAACACTTTCACTGCTTACTGGGCTCATAGAAGACATTTAGGTGTAAATTAGAGCGAAATAACAGCACAGAACACTGAAAGTCATAATTGGTGGCTGTAAACAAATTTATGGGACCATGGGAAACTTGGCTACATCCAGGAGAATTAGTCATCCAGCTAAAATCGTGCTGGATTATGAAAGGTGCCGGCCAAGAGAGTTCTGGCTTAGAGAGGTTCAACCTGTAACACATTCCCTGTGACTTGGTCCTTTGTGGCCCCTCACCCATGTGTGCTTTTAGTGTGTGTGTGTGTGTGTGTGTGTGTGGTTTTTTTTTGCCACTTACTATAGCAGTTGTTCCCACTCCTCAGTTACTTTTAATTTTCATTCTCCTTCCTGCTCTAACCTGTTTTCATTGCCGGCAACCACAGTGCCTTTTGGTTAAGGTAGAATATGTAAGACAACAATAAGCTTTAATGCCTTGATGCAATCCATTTGGCTCCCTGCCATTTCACTGCATTGTCAGGGGGAGGCTGTGGAACAGCAGAGGAGCTGTCTCTAGGCTAAATCAGGATGTTGAGCTCACTGCAGACAATCTAGACTTCTATGACAGGCTTCCTGCGTGCAGAGAGCACAGTCTGGACATTATCTGTGGCAGATGACCTCACACTGCATCAGCTGTGCCTTTACAACCTGTATTGGCCTGGCAATGGCTCCTTTGTGTTTACAGTAACAAAATGGATTGCATCGAATTAGGACACAGAGAGAAGCTCCATTTTGCCAGGGAAAATTAGTATATGGGGAACTTTTGTATGTATCATTTTACTTTTATATTTTTTAAATGCAGAGCTAATTGGGGAAAACCTGTTGAGCAAAGGGTCTGCAATGTTACACGAAACAAGAAGATTTGAGTAATTGGGAAATCTCTATTTAAAGTAACCACCATTTAAACATTGCTGACTTACTTTTTAATATATCATTGTGAAGCGTCAGTTGTACCTTTTTTAATATCAATCTGCAGATCTGAACAAATTAGTATTTTAATAGCAACAGGGTCACTCCTGTCACAGCATGTGAATAATATATATTGTTATACCCCTATCAGCATGTGAGACTTCTTAAAAATAAGAGGAAGGGAAGGATGAAGCTGTTTGTTTTGGTGAGGAAATTATTTTGCTCGTTGTCACTAGAAGTAAATGTCTGGGCTGGACATGTTTTTGGTGTTTGTGGGTGTAACTGAGCCTCGTTGCACTGAATATCTTTTTCAATGGTTTTTATACCCTTGCTGCCTTGTAACACCAGAATAAAACATCTGCAAACCAGGAGCTTAGTTTTTAAAAGTGTTGAGCATCCCTAACTCCTATACAAAGACATATCAACAGGAACTGCTGTGCTCTGCACCTCGGTGGATTGGGTTTCTTCTTTGGTGCTTCTCTGGTATGGATCAACTTCTGTTCCAAATCCCTTTCAGCTCCTGCCGTTTACACAAGTGAAACTAAAAGCAAAATTTAGTACCCTATATGTAAAATGTAATATGGCTAATGGCAACTGGAGAGAGCTGATTCTAAGGCACGACTGATTATGGTTGCTGTTGGTAGGAATGGTGTTTAGACACAGTTAATGGGGGCCTTTGGGCCACCATTAAGTATGATAGAAAATGTAAAGTACATTTGTGCTTTAGCATTTATGAGCCAAATCTGAAATTAGAGTGTGTGGTAGGAGCAGGTGTGTGTGTGGAGGGGTGGGGCATGCTGCCAGAGAGGGGTGCCCCCAGGACTGTGGTCTTTGGGGGTGGAGGAGCAGGAGTTTCTGGATGCTGCTGCCCACCTGGAGCCCACATATGCTCCCCTGGCCCTCTTGTGTGCTCCCTGGCCTTTCTGGCTCCCCCTGCACATCCCCTGGCCCCACCTGCTGCCCTTGGTCAATTTTAAATGCCCCTTGAAGCTGGTGCCCCATCAGCCACTCAGTGGGGTTTGAGTGGCTTCCTGCCCCTCACTCCCTGTGGCTACTTGCTCGAGCATTTCTGTGGCCGGGGGTGGGGTGGGGTGGGGTGGGGTGTGTGTGTGTGAGCTGCTCTGACATATGCCGTCTCATGACCAGGTGGTACATGGGGCATAGAGGGCAGAAGGCGGCAAGTTTTGGTGGAGCCTAGCTCCGGGCCAGGAATATTCCTGGTACCAGTCATCATGGGCCCATGTAACTTGCCACCTATGGAAACAGCATGTGTTACATTGGGTTGTATTTTTTCAGTCTTGCAGCTATTAAACAGGAGGTGACTGATGTAACTGGAGATCTGGAAAAGTGTTCTTCGCCAGAAGATGTAAAAATAGCTACCAGCTATTCTGTAATGTCACGTGACCCTGCTGTTTCCTCTTCACTTGCATGATTTCTATTTCAAAAAATTCACATGGGGCACATGAATATAAAGGAAGCCTGGGCTTCCTGTTTTCCAGCGTGTAAGTAAATCACTGGAACTGCATATTCCTCAGAGATTTCAAACAAAAAAAAATTTTTTCTCTGAGGCTTCTATGTTAAGCAGACTTTCTTAGTTCTTTGTTTAATTTTTTGCAGCTTTTCCTTGAATCGCTGGGGACCATGACATCATCAGGAGCTAGGATATACAACGCAATTGTGATCACCTCCAATATTAGTACTCTAACTTTATCTTGCATTGATTGAGCTCTGTGCTCTAGGTTAAATGGTGCACACCAGTGATTTAGCTTTTACTCTTTGCTTTCTGTCTGAATCCTGCAGTCAGTGTAGATCAGTGCTCTGCTGCGAAGCAGTGCCTAGTATGCCACAGAGCTGCACAGCAGGATTGCTGTCTGCCACTCCACACATGCGTAGTGTGCTTGGCAGCAGCAGCGGCTCTGGGGCGGTAACAGCTCTGCTGAGTCACAGGTGTTGAGATGGAGTGGCGGGCACTTGTGGGGAGCCTGGCTTTGAGGGAAGGGAGGGAGGATTGGGTTAGAGCAGGAGGTTGGGAGTGCCTAGCTGACGGGGAGGGGATTAGGTTATATATGTTGGGTGTGCTGTGAAATTGTAACATGTGCTGAAGTGCTCCAGGAGGGTGATAGAGGTTTCTGAGCACTGATCTCATGGTTAGACTGGAGAGAGGGGCTGGGAGCCAAGACTCCTGGGTTCTATGCCAGCCGTGGGAACGGGTTGGGACTCTAGTCTATTGGTTAGAGCAGGGGATTGGGAGCCAGGACCTGTGGGTTCAGACCCAGCACCAGGAGGAGAGTGATGTCTACTGGTTAGAGTGGAGGGAGTGTGGGAGCCAGTACTCTTGGGCCTATATTATCACCTGGGGGACAGTTAGCCTAGTGGTTAAAGCAAGGGGGCTGGGAGCCAGGAATCCTGGGTTCTATTTCCCCCCCCCCCCCCCACTGGGCTGGGACTAATCACTAGGGAGGAGAGGTGGGGGATTGGGTTATAGTTGGGAGCTGGGGATGCCTGATTTAGGAGGAGGAGGGGATTGAGTAATATATATTGGGTGTGCTATGAAAATTTTATTGAGTGCTGATGTGTGCCAGGAGGTGATAAAGGTTGCTGAGCACTGATCTACGTTACCCTGTTTGATCATAGCTCTTTTAGTGAAATACAATTTCTCTTTTACATTTTTGTTTTTTCCCGCCTCCCCCATTCCCTTCCTTTTTAGCTGGAAACTTAAGCATAAAGAAGCAGAGCATTTTTTTTTTTAAATGACACATGCTAACATGACAGGCACTGGTAAACTGATGTACCTTTGTTTGATGCAGAGCCAGCACTTTCAGCATAGGCTCCAGTTAAAAAGGAAGGAAATAAAGTTTTAAACTTGTAAATACATGCTTGATAGTTAGTCTTACAAGCTTTTCTGAGTGTTGTTGGGATCACCTAAATAGTCCTTGCTCAGATTAAGAACCAATTCTTTTGCAATCTCACCATTTTTAAAGCTTTTGAATAAAGTGATGGCTACAACAGGGAAGTGAATCAGTTGAACAGAAATCCCTTTTTCAGTTGACTAACACAGCTTCCTCTCTGTTACTATTATATACACTATCAAAACAAAAAGCAGTCAAGTAGCACTTTAAAGACTAGCAAAATAGCTAAAGCTCACCTAATAAACTATTTTGCTAGTCTTTGAAGTGCTACTTGACTGCTTTTTTTTTGTTTAGTAATAGTCACAAATTAAATTTTGAAACTGGTGAAGATCTATTTAAAAATAAGGACTCTGAGCAATCTCTGTGTGCATCTTTGAGATGGCAGAAAACTGAAAGGTAGAACTTTTCAATGTTATCTGTACCTTCATTTTTAAAGCTGCTTCACTTGCATTGTATGCAGAGGACTCGCTGATGCAGTTGTGCAATATTAGAACTGGTACTAAATGCCGACTTTATTAAATGTTCAATCATTCTCTGTCCTGTTTCATTAACTGCACCTGTTAGGATTTGTGGATGCACAAGGAAGTATTTTTAGTCTGAGATTTTTTTTTTTCCCCCCAAACTGTCTAGACTGTGTCCAAATCTTGATTTTAATTTTAGTGGAAATTGGGTATTCAGAATCCCTAGTTGGTTTTGAAAAGGTGAGGCTACACATGCTACTATCATGGGATGAACGAATTGGCATTGGGGAAAAATTAAAACTGGCAAGTAGCCTTACCCATCACCCAAACTTGAATCTTTATTGAAGTGAAAAAGTACTTCTCTGCTGCTGGCACCTCCTTAGCTTTGGTTAGAGCTGACACTTTTTTGTAAGTGTTTGTGCACTCTCTTATATTTGCACATTGCTCAAATGGGTTTTTGTTTGCATGTGTGGAGAATGGTGGTTGTTACTGTAAGTATCCAGTGTGCACACACCCATGTTTGCACTTGGGTGACTGCTCAGCCGCTGCAAACAATGGATAGCAAACCGCTTATGTGCACCCAAATATCTCAAGAATGTCTCAGGAGCAGAAATTTGGAGTATGAAGAATGTGGTCAGAAGTGTCCTGACAGGTATCTTGCTCTGTCCAACTATGATGACTGTTCGCCTGTGCTCCCCCGTGTGTTGCACTGGCTCTGCACAGGTAGCTAGCAGACACCGAAGGAACCCCCCAAAGACCACAAAATCAGGTAAGGGGCAAAGGCAGCAGGCTGGGTTTGTCGCCAAACGAAGCAGAGTAATAGTTGTCAGCAAACTCTGTTGAACCGCTCCACATGTGTGCCCCCTAATAATGGACTTGGCTCCATCAGTTCTCCACTAGGAATTCTCCACTATCCCCTCGGCTGCAGAAGGTTGACCCCTTCTCAGATCAATTTAAATACACAGACATAAACAAGTTATACATCACTCCTTGAGGTACCAGGGTGCCACCCTTTGAAGTACTTAGGTACGACCTTTACTTTGTACAGTGTTTTGATCAAAACATCACTATCTGTCACACTGAACCTTATACTAAACGGGGGTCAGTATGTTCCTGTTATTTATGGGGAGTGGGTTGGTACCAAAGATGTTTTCTAACAGGATGTTCTGGTACCACTGTTTTGGAACATGTTTACAAGACGCGTCTAGCACCTCTTTGTTATGTGTTTTGGCAATATCATCCCTGTTCTTATCAGCTTTTGTGAGCAGGGTTTGCCTTTTGCTCACAACTCAACTTTTTAACCTAAACTCAGACCACAAGCCAGGCCTGTGGTATATATGGGCTTGTTTTAGGCCCTCTTACTACAAAGAAAACCTTTGTGGAAGTGGTTCAAGAACCAAGAAAGGGCTGAATGTATTGAGTCATGGCAGAATTCATTTTCTATTTCTGTATAATTTTGATGAAAATTTTCAGTGCTCATTTTTAAGCTTTTTTTTTTAGATTTTTCACGGTTCCCAAAAATTGTTGGGAAGAGTTGGACAATAATTATTTAATGGCAGTGGCTGTTAAAATTCAAAAAACTTGTCAGTAGCTCATCAAAATAGATGAAATAAATATCTTTAAACCAAACTCTTGAGTTCTCATGCAACAGGTTTTTTTTTCCTTCTGCCCATCTGTTAATTTAGATTATTATAGATAGAAATATTTCTTTTGATGGCTCATGTGTGCTTTGTGAAAGTGATATGTTTAGGCTTGGGAAGATTAGTTTTTAATCAGTGACTTATGACGAATAATTGGATCCTTTTTGCCTTGGATCAGTTGCGGCTTGTGACTTTCTAGTAAGCTGCCTGCTTATCTATCTGGACTCTCAGGCACTTTCCCACATTTAAACCATTGAGACTAAATATTTATTGATCACCATTAAATAGTATTTCTCATATATTAATTTCTATTTACCTTTTAATACTCAGAGTTGTGTGGTTGTAACATCAGAAACATGGGGATGATTGAGAATAAGAAGCAAATTCTTGCCCCACTGCCTCCAATCTTTTAATATTTTGGCTGATTTTTAGATAGATTTTTAGTGCTCCCAAAACAAATGAGTGTGTATTTGTGATTTAGTTTCCTTCTGCAACATTTAAAAAATTGAGACCCCCTAATAAAAGGTCCACCCAGAGTTAACCCCTCCTGGAATGTGGTTGTGTAAATGTTCTTGTCCCCTTACAGAGCAGGGTCCATTCACAATTGCTTAATTATAGCCATACTTGTGGATGCTGTTTATATTTGACAAGCAATGGCTGAAGGAGCTCTGGATGCAATCTGTTTTGCATGCGGTGAGCTGGAGTTCTTTGACAACGTGGTGCTCACTTAATGGAGAGAGATGACTAGGGTTACCATATTTGAACTTTCCAAACAGAGGATATCTCTGAAAGGGAGTGTATCTATCTATATGATAATACATCAGTACAACGTGAGTTGGTAGATACCAATACAGATGCATTCCCTCTCAGGGGTGTCCTCTTTTTTTAATCTGTATCAGTATCGACCCACTCATGCTGTATTAATGTGTTATAGTATGTACCCATGGTGTCCAATATGCTTCCTGTTTTGACGTATGAGGCGGACAGCTTCCCGTTCGCCATATGTGGCAAACAGGGCACTAGGGGGTGACAAAATGTGGAGCATCCCCTGCCTGCTCCATGCATGTGCCCCACCACTTGGTGGGACATGTGCATAGTGGCAGAGGTGACTCCTCCAGCAAATGCCCTGGTGTTTCTGCTCAGAGCCGCCCAGTTCCTTTGGCCCTGGTGCCGCTCCTACAGCTCTAGCTAGGAGCTGAGCGGCTTCTCCTGCCCCAGCTGGTGTGGCTTCTCCTGCCCTGGTGCAGCCAGGGCATGGCACAGCTTTTCCTGCCCCTGTTTGGCTGAGGGTGGTAACAGCACAACTCCTGTGACCCTGGTGGTCCCAGCTCTAGAGGTGGCAGCTCCAGCAAGTCTCCGGAATATGCAGTTGTGGGGGAGCTCTGGGGGTGCCTGTCTCTGGGGAAGGCATTCATTTGGAGGGGGTGTGGCGAATATTCAAGGATCATAACCACAAGTGTGGCGATCTTTGAATTATTGTCGGACTCCACTGGCATATGAGACTGTGCAGGGAGTTGAGAAGTTGGTTTAAAATGAGTAGAGTTTCGAGACAAGGAGATCCAATATCACTGATTCTCTTTATCGTGCAACTGGAGACAGTGATGGACAAGATCAAGGAAGAGTTAGAAGGGTTATCTGTGCACAGGATGAGAATCAACAACTTGAGGTTCATGGATGATGTAGTTATCTTTGAAGAAGATGAAGAGAAGCTAGCTAGAACGGTACAGGTGCTAAATGAGGAAGGGAAGCGGTATGGACTGAATATGAACTTTGGTAAAACGAAAACAATGATATTTGAAGGTAAGGAAATAGGAAGGAAGATCAGTGTAGATGGGATCAAACTAGAGAAAACAGAGAGGTTCATGTATCTGGGGAGCAACATAATGTAATTTAGACTGTAAGAAGGAAATAGCGACTAGAATAGTGAAAGCAAGAGTGAGTTTGAAGGTGATGGATATGGTCTGGAAAAGCGAAGTAATTAGCTTAGGAATGAAGCTGAGCATCTTGAAAATGTGTGTATTCAGCAGTATGTTGTACAGATGTGAGACATAAGTGATAATGTAAGATTCAAAGAAAAGGATATTGGTGCTCAAGAGGAGTTGTTTTTATAGAAAGATCCTGAGAATAGGATGCATCCAGAAGGCCACCAATGAGGAATTATATAGGAATGTACTGCCGAAAGAGAGCCTACGGCAGAAAGTTATACAATGGAAGTTTACAGCTATCTGAGCATATTTGCAGAATCAATGACAAACAGAAAGTCAAGAGCCTGGTATTCAGCATAATCAACAGCTCAAATAGGAGAGGCAGACCTCCCCCGAGAATGGGTAGATGGCATAATAGATTGGTGCGGAGCTAGTCTACAAGTAGATTATGGGACAAGAGGGGAGATGGCACTTTAGGGAGTGGCGTTAAGGATGTTTTTACTGCAAGAGGAAGGGATAGACAAGGAACGCATTTAGGGTGGAGACACTCTGTGGCAATGGGAGTAGCTCTTCCATTGGTATAATAAAACCACCTCTGTGACTGCCATAAGCAGTTGTTGGCAGGAGAAGCTTTCTTGCAACAGAGCACTGTGCACACAAATGCCTATGTCAGAATAACTTAGGTCGCCTGGGGCTGGAATATTCACACCCCTGAGCATAGGCTATAGTGTAAGCCAAACCTAAGTTTTAGGGAAAGTCAAGGTTTTCTTGGTTCCCTCTGACCAAAGAGTTATTTACTCTGTCCCATAACACAAGAACTCAGGGTCACAAAATGAAATTGATGGGTAGCAGGTTTAAAACTAACAAAAAGAAGTTTCTCTTCGCACAGGGCACAGTAGGCCTGTGGAACTCCTGGCCAGAGGAGGTTGTGAAGACCAAGACTTTAACAGAGTTCAAAAAAGCGCTAGATAAATTCAAGCAAGGCTGGTCTATCAGTGGCCATTAGACAGGATAGGGTAGGAATGGTGACCTGAGCCTCTGCTTGCCAGAACCTGAGAGAGGGCATCAGGGGATGGCTCATTTGATTGCCTGTTCTGTTCATTCCTTCTGGGGCACTTAGTATTGGCCAATATTGGAAGACAGGATACTGGGCTAGCTGGACCTGTGAGATGACCCAGTATGGCCATTATTATGTGCTACATAACTGATCTGTCCATTGACTACCTTTTGTACTGGGGTTGGGAGGGATGATCAAGTCAAACACCTTACAGCTTGTGAACATAAGGATTTATTTCATGACTTCTGAAGATAGCAGGTAGTGCTTGTACTTCCCACACCCTCTATGGGTCGCCCAAAGGGTAGAGCTAGGTAAGATCTTTCTGAAGGCCAGGGATCTACCATGGGAGGCTGTGCACTCTTGAGGGGATCTGCTGAATTATTTCGTCCTGTTGCTACCCTGGCTATGTGTCCTTCCCAGCCTCTCCTGCCAGTTCCCTGATAGGGAATGGCTTGTACTACATACAGCATTGCCTTGCTGTAGGCTGATCTTGAGCTGCTGGTGCCTCTGTGCCTCAAATGGCTTGGCATGCTGTTGGAAACTGATTTAAAATGAGGGCTGAGACAAGCCTGCTCGTAAGCGAATGGGCAGTGGTTATGCTTGTGCAGGCTGTGCGAAGCCCAGTCCATCTGGAAGTGGTTGGCCTTGCCCAAATGCCAGAGACTACCCTCCCCAGGAGTCTGTAGCCAGCTGGCTGTGTTTCACTTTCTCTTACCACTGGTGCGGAACCCAGCACCTCTACATAAATGGCTCGATATACAGTTTTCATTGTCTTCACGGTGTCTGCTGTTGTCCCGTTGCCCACAATTTGTCACAGCCGCTGCACCCTGCACAGCCAGGACTGTGCCAGTCAGTGCGTGGATCCATGCCAATCTGGCAGGAGTGGATAGCTATGGGAAGAGATGATGGTGTTAGGAATCTGATCACGTCTTTGCTAGCTGCAGACTTACGATTCAGAGAACTGAAAATAAGCCAGGTCTTTAAAAGGATATTCCAGCCTAAAGCTACCCTGCCTGCAATTCAGTACAGGAATAATAGTGATTAATACAATGTGGTGGGACATCACACAGTTAAGTCCATATTGTACATTATCCGGGCCTCAAGTGTTCATCTGTGAAAGAAATTTTTTAATGGCACAGTACAAGCAGCATGCTAATGCATTGTCCTGCAGCTTTCGGTTACACAGTGGCATAGATGCAAAAAGGTTTTTTTTTATGTAAAAGTGGCATGCAGGGTGCGACAGAGCTTCAGCTGTTGCAAATCTGCTTTGATCCAGTGATTGTCAGTGAAGCAATATCAATTTACATCACTTGGAGATCTGGCCCACAAGCATTGCAGAATATAGCTATTGCCATGCTGCATCAAAGCAGTGGGTGCATCTCTTTAATTGTGTGAATTTTTTTTTTAAGTGAGCTTATACATGGGTTTTTTTTCCCCCAAGTAATTTCTAAAATTTATGTTAATGTCCCTAGTTTTTCAGTGGGCTTTTGGGGAGGTGTCATTTCTCTCTCCCCAGTTGCTCTGTCCCCCAAAAGTTACTTTTTATTTCCCCCTTAATTCTCAGCCTTATCAGACAATAGTGAGACTCATCCTGTCACACGGGGCAGGCCAAGTGTGTGAAGTTCTGTGGGTTGCAGTTTGGCCTCGCCACTCAAGTCTAAGCTGGCCAGCTCTCTGGGTCTGAGCTCAAGTGGGTAGCTTGATCCTCATGTCCACACTGCCAGTTTTAGTGGGCTAGCTCGAGTGAAGAGAGAATGAATCTGTCTGTCTGGGCTCGGAACCCCACCTCCACACCTCAGCTGTAGTGTAGACATGCGCTGTAAAAAGCCTTCCACAATACCCCCTGTGGTTAGTAAAGGGCAGCCACAGTACTGGGGGATAGAATTTCATAGATGAATGAATTTTGCTAGTGTTAAACAGAAGCACTGGCTGCAAAGTTTCTGTCGGGGGCACAATTTTTTTTTTTTTTTTTTTTGAGGCTGGGGAGGCTGTTTTCCCCTCCTTGCTTGAGACCCAATTTTGAGCTGTGATCTGTAAGAGCAGATGCCTGCTGCTAGCAGACAAGAGCATTAGTTCACTGATCTGTTATGCTACCCCAGAAAGGAAAACCTTTGTCCCAAGTCTATCAGACCCTGAAATTATAGCTCAACACAGTCTTTTTAGACTCACATGTGCACACAGACGTACATATTTTTTGTCTGAATGACTGTAAAATGGTAACTGAATTTTTAAACTCAGCAAAATTTATTTGGAGCGTCTAATTTTCCTTCTTCCCTGCAGTTACTCTGTAATTTTCTTTTAAAAGCTTGCATGGATGCCCAAATGCAGCCACCCAGAACCACTGTAGCAACTGCTTATTTGCCATTGCCTCCCAAGCAATCTCTGAACCATACAGCGCATATAGGGAGGCTGTTCCATGCAGCCAGACACCTTTTTGTTGTTGGAACACTGCAGTGCTGAGTGCCCCAGATGGGGGAATGCTCTGAAGGAGATTTGAGGGAATGCTGTGTTAAATGTGCTTTGGCGTGTCTGTGTGTGTCTGTGTGTGTGTGTGTGTGAGATTTTTACACTGATGGCCTTTTTTTAGCACCAGCTGCATAATGGAACTAGATACCTTTAGCATAGCCAATGGCAGCTGGCATGATTTTATATAATATGGGGTGGTGGAAGAGAAATGTTAATTTAATTAAATATCGTAAGATTAATGTTTGACCTGAAGTCCACCTAACCCAACCGTACAGGGAAGGCAACCAGTAATGCTTACTTAGCAGTTTTGACTTTATGTATTACCACCTAAAAGAGAATACATACACCCGAAATCCATGGTGTCCAACCAGTTCTGAAGCAGTAGCCACTAGTGAGCTAGCCACATTATTCTGAAAACACATTTATTGTTCAAGCCAACTAGCCACACTCAACCAGCCAAATAGCCACGTGCGGCTAGAGGCTAGCATGTTGGACACCACTTCTGTGAAGAGGAGGTTAGAATTGTGTCTGCGCCTGTCCTTGCTGTATATTATGTGAATCTCTTTCAGTAAAGAACAGTTTGAAGAAGACCAGTTTGTTGTGCTGGCTCTTGCTTCCTTAACCGAGGGTTTAAGACAGAGTGCATCGCATCCCTCATTGGGAGTTCTTGATTATCAGTGCTCTTGTTTGGTTTGTCTAGTTATTTATCCATAAACTGCTTCTTTTGATGGAAAAACAGCTGAGGCACAAAATCCAAAGGAGGGACTTGTAGACTTTTTCCTGAATTTTTTTTTCTTTACCTTTCCAATAGGCAAAAATGAACACTGGACAGAGCAGGGGAAAGTTACATGAACTAATGCTCCTGAATCATGTTTCAGACAGTGGACACTTGCCTTACACAAAAGGAACGGGTCATAGTATTGACCTATCCTGCTCCTGTTTAAATACACGCAAAACACCATCACTTCCCAAACACAGGTACTTCTAGCTTAATAAACTAGAAAGTGGATTATTCTCAACAGATCTACTATATTTATGTGTCTGTTCTTCTTTCACACTCCAGCTTGGCCCACTCCAGGAACTTTAGTAAAACTACGTCACTCCTGGGTGTGGGAAATTCAGGCACCTCAGCGACATAGTCATTCTGACTTACTCCTGGCTCCTGCTGTCGACATAACTCCTGTGTCTTACAGAGCTAGAGTAGCCAATGGTAACCCGTCTCCCACCAGCATAGATGGCATGTTTGCTAAGCGCTATAGTGGCACGCCTTCACCTCTGCAGTGCTGTTAGTATAGACAAGCCCCTAGATGCGCAGTGCTGTTGAAAGGCTTGCAGTTGGGTTCCTTATTTGATACGTGTCTTGTTGGAACACATGTGCATTCCTTTGCTTCCAAACACTGCCTTATTGTGAGGGTGTGCTGTGCATAGCAATGTCAATGTAATGAGAGAACCCAATCCTCCATATCTCTGTGAATGAGTGAAAGCAACAGTCAATGCCTCCTCCTGTTGGTTCACCCATTGAGTACAATTAACTTCGTGTGTCAGCCTTTCGTTTCAGAGGAAAGGGCAGAGTGGCATTTATTAAAGCCTGCCCTGCATTGCTTGACATTTCAACACCACGTCACTTGATGCTCAGCCAGACAAATTTTGGGGGTGGGCAGAGAAGAGAGCTTGGATGGATCAATGCAGTCGCTGGAGATGCAGAAATAAACGTGGGCTTGCGCTAGTGAGGCCAGACTGACAAATGTGATTATGCAGCCATATTGGGTAAAGACTAGAGCTCAGGGACAAGCTGAAGTATCAATGAGCAACACACACGCTTAGGTGCACAGTCCTTGGGCTGTTAATGATGCCCCATCTCATGCTTCAAACACGGGGTTTAATTAGTGCCTGCTGTGCAAGGCGTTCTGACTCCAGGGCATTCGCTGAAGGACAAAGGTCACATCATTTGCGGTTAGCTTAGCGTGTGGCAGCAGATTGATTTGAGAAGAAATATAATAGAAACAGAATCACTCATATTTTGAAGACTTTTTTTTTTTAATACTTCTGAAAATTGGTTTGTGAAATAATCTCATTGTGGGAGGGCGGGTGGGTGGGCGGGCAGCTGACAGACATCAGCAATGCACTAGGTTTCCAGCTATGTAGGCATCTCACTGCTTCCCGTTTGCAATGAGAGGGTAAATCAAATGGTTGCAATGTGATTTTTTTTTTTCTCCTTTTGGTCCCCTGGTATGATAAGTAAAATGTCAGAAGAGAAGAATGAACATCTCAGAGCAGATGTAGGACCTGTGGTGTATTAGCTGTGTCCCTGCTTATTCTCTTGAGTAGTGTTTCCAAATTTGATGTCAGAGAGGTGTTGTGTTAGTAACTACACAGGCATTTTTCCTCTAGATATGAAAAAATGAACCAGAGATGATGCAATGTATCATTTAGAGCAAATAGTTTCTGCCAAGTTCAACTATATTTTATGTGGTTTCTTTTAAGCATCGTTAAACCACAACTAAAAGTAAATGTAAGTGAATTTAGAGCAAAGGGTAGGTAAGTAAAGCCTGTTACCTAAGATATCTCTTTGGAAGCCACTCTGGTATATATACAAGCCACTTTGAAAGCCACTCTGGTGTGTGTGTGTGTGTGTGTGTGTGTGTGTGTGTGTGTGTGTGTGTGTGTGTGTAATATATATATATATATATATATATATTCCTTCATTCCACATTATCATTAAAGTTGTAATTTTTCTATTTATTCGTTCTACTATGTCTCCTTTCTTTGATTGATTGGCTGATTGCTTATGGTGCTTATATCTCAGAATTGGTCTCATCTATTTGATTATCTGATGGAAGAGATGAAGTGGGAAAATGTAATACTAAAACTAACAAACACTGTGGGAAGTTAGCTTGTTCTTTTCATGCTTACATTTCCCAATGCCTACTTGTGGCACAGAAGTATTATTAGCCCTTCTTTACAGATAGTCCCACCACAATTCTGTTCCCTTAAGACCCAGATTTTTAAGTATAATACATTGCATTTTGCTAAAGGTATTTAAGTGCCTAAAATGGGATTTAGATGACTAAATCACTTAGGCTACGTCTATACTAGGCACAGAAGGTGACCGCCAATATGTGATTTTTAGCTATGACAATTGGGTAGCTAAAATCAAATTATCAGCAGTCAACTTCAATGTGCGTCTGTACGGAAGAAGGTTGATAGGAGCATTTCTCTTCCTTAATCCTCTCAGTTTGTGAGGAGTCCTGGGGTTGACTTTGACCCTGGAATGCACAGTTTTGCACGTGCGTGAAACAAAACCCCAGAAGATAGCCCTGAGCGGGTTGATCCTCCATGGTAGGATAGTCCTAGCCTCAGACTTTGCAAGGCTGAGCAATGGCAAATAGCTTTAACTATTTGGGCCTTAGTATTTCCATGGCTAAATGTAATCACTGAACAACACCTAAAGCCTTTCAAAATCATCTTATAAATGACCTGCCTGAAATCACAGGAGTCTGTGGCAGAGCCAGGAATTAAACCAATCATTTACAACTCAAATGCTTAGCTCTCTGCTCTGGCGCCCTGTTTGAATAAAAACAAAGAGAACCATTTAAAATAATAATAAAAACTGCATTTAATATTTACCCAGTGTTTTACAAGTTCTGTGTTTCAGGGGGAACTTTTTTCTGTTAGTTTTTTGAGGGGAGGGGTACAGGGCATTAGAGAGGGGAAACTATATTTTTAGGGGCTAATGGGAGTGGGTGGATCGCCTTTTAACCTGAAGAATTCATTAGCTTGGAAATACGCAGGGTGTGCACAAAAACACATTTAATCTCCCCGCCCCAATTTCATGAGTTTGTATTAGTGGCAGCCTGGGATTAGACCAGCGGTGTCCAATAGGAATTCAAAGATTGCCATATTCATGGTTGTCATCTTTCTATATTCACCATATTATTTGCACTCCCAGCCTCACCCACTCGAGACAAATACCCTTCCCCTCTCCCATTCTAATTCAATGTTGACGAGTCACCAGAACCACAGGGGCCAGCACACGCTTCTCCCATGGAGCGGTGGGTGCGCGCACGGATTGGGCGGACAAACTCCCTGCATGCGGCTGCCAGGGGAAGCCGCATTCACCACAACACGCTGTCCTATTTGCCACCTGTGGTGAGTGGCAAGCGTATTGGTCACTGCGGGATTAGAACAATGTTGAAGATTTCATTTTCTGCAGATGCATGTTGTCATGCATTTGGCCAGTCTTTGGACTCCATACCTAGGTCATTCTCTCTCTGTGGATGAGCCTAATTCCCTCTGTACTCTTCAGCATGTTGGAACAAGATTTTTATGGTCAAGTAAGATTAAAAAAACCAAAAACGATTTAAAAGATAGCAGCAAACTAGGTCATGCTGTGATATATGCACTGTATGTAGATTGTCTGGGGGGAAATTTATTTTTTTTACAGAGGTTCTGTTGTTGAAGCTAATCTGAAAACCAGGCTCCCTAATTATTGGGTTGTCTGCAGATTTGATTTGTGGTATGTTATATTAGAGTAGAAGAGAGGAAAATCTGAGTCAAATGCCAAGATAAGAGCACTGTTCAGTTTTAGAGAATTGGGAACCTGGACTAGGCATCGGTGGCTCAGGTTGATTTCTGTTCTTACTTTGTGTGTTTTGTGCTCAGAGATCTTGATTTTACAAACATTTATACACACAGGCACTGACTCTACGGGTGCTTTGGGGCTGGAACACCCATGGGAAAAAGTTAATGGGGGTGGAGGCCCACTGGCACCAAGCTCCCTATTTCCCTCCATGCCACTCAGCTGTTGTTGGCCCTGCTGGCCAAATCCTTCCCATTCTTTGCAGAGTACCATGAACAGCTGGCGTTCAGGAACCTGTGTGAGAAAGGAGGAGGAGTGGGGATGGGGTCGTGTTCAGGGAGGAGACAGGGCAAAGGCAGGAGTTTGGGTAGGGGTGGAGTAGAGTGGGGGGGATAGAGCACCCCCAGCTGTAGGGGAAGTCAGCACCTATTCTTCATATCCTTAACTTTATGTGAGTAAACAGCCCCATTGACCCCCAACCAGTGTCTTAAGTAATAAGACTGCAAAATATAAACAATTGTGAAAGGCTGTTGTGTAGAGATGGGGTGCTCTGATGCCATTTCATTATCCTCTTGTTTAACTGTCCTACGAGCAAACTGAGCACTTCAAAAACAATAACAACCCCACTTCATTATTTCCATCTTGTGTGGGGTTTTTTGCATTTTCTTCCTTTCTAAGTTTTCTGAGAAATTTGTGTTTTTAATTGTTTCACTGGAAAAAAAAAAACTCATTTCATTTTTTCAAGAACACTGAAATCTAAGTTGTCTGGAGCATAGACTGTCAGTGTTTTGTGCAGTGTTCAGCATACTGGCACCTGAATTGTGATTGGCAACTGCTGTGCTTATAAATTAATAATAGTAATAATAATAATAATAATAATGGAAGAACTGCGAATAAGAGAACTACTGGATTTTTTTTTCAGGTTTCATAGAATCTAGGTAATAGGGAGGCAGCATAGTACAGGAAGGTCAGTGTCTGAAGACACTCATCTTAGTCTTGCACTTGTATTAACTCAGTGTGTAACCTTGGGCAAGTCATTTAACCTTCTGTGTCCCACTGACTTCCACCTAAGTGACACTGGGATTATAACATTTACCTGCTTTTGTGAGAGCAAGGGATCTCTGGGATGAGAAGTGGAATGTAGCTGCAGAGCATTGTAAATCACTTCTTTAATTTACCTATCATTTTTGTGTTAGTCAGAAATCTCAGATGTGTGTGCAAAGCCTGAAATAGTTTGTTTGTGTGTGTTCTAGACCTTTTTGGGGGTGGGGCTCGTATGAAAAGTGAGGACACAGTACCTTATGACAGAAAATTAAATGCTGTACTAAAAATCTATAATATGGCTTGCCCCCTGAAATACATTTTTTCTCTCTTTAATTTGATGTTATAGATGAACTCCTAATGTGTTTTGTGGCTTATATAAAAATCAGAAACTGTAGATAAAAATACATTATTATGTGCCATTCAGTTTGGTGTACTTTATCTGCAGGATACATTGGATTACACTGTTGTGTATAGGAAGACAGATATACAGGAAATTTTCATATTGAGCAGCCCTGGGACGGGGAGGTTGCCAGATGTTCAAATAGTCTGGATAATAGAGAGGTGTACCTAACAGTGCTTAACACTAAAGAAAAATGTGATTAGATATTAAGAAACAAACAAAAATGTATGCACAGTATTTTATTTACCAACAACAACAGTATTGTACACTGTAAACTTATACTGTATTTGCTGTATTTATTTGTATTTTCTTTTACTATACTGTACCTGTGGAAAACGTAACTAAAATTTGCTTATGGTTAAAGTGCCGGTTATTTGAGATTTCCAGATGATAGAATGCCGGATACGAAAGAGGTTATTGTACTGGAGCTGGTCACAGTGACTACCAGTTTTTGATCTTATGCTTTGTTTTAGTGCAGTGCGGTTGTGGCAGCAGTGTCTGATTTAATTTTAACAAATCATGCAGAAGATTGCATGAATTATGCATGTCAGCCTGACCCATTTGCAGGCAAATCTGTTTGTGGGGTAAGACAGGTCACGTGTTGTCTGTGTGATTGCATTTGTGATTAAGGCTCCTAACTGCAGAAGTGTTCACAGAGATGGTCTAAAATGATTTGCCTTAGCAGTATTTCTGTTGTTCAGTTATTTAAGAAATAACAGCTTTTGGAAATATTCAGATCTAGAAATCTCGGTTGGTTTGAAAATACTGTTTGCGCAAGGGAGTGTCCCTTAGTCCAGTAGTTTTTATAATTACTTAGTGCTTTAAAAGCCAGGGGGTTTGTTCTCTGCTATAATACTAATGAGCTTATTTTGTTTGGTAACCTCCCAAATGAATGTTACAAATTGGCAGAATAACTCTTTCATTTTGTACAGACTGTTGGTAATATGTTTTGAGAGATGAGATAGGTGAGGTAATGGCTTTTATTGAACCAACTTCTGCTGGGGTGAAAGAGACCTCCTTTCCAGCCATAAAGAGCTCTCTCAGGTTAATGTGTTTATCAAAATACCACTAATGGAAGGGAAATGCCTCCAATTATATTATTAATAATGGAGGGCTAGATAGCAAGGGATTGCTAATGCTACAGAGCCTTTCACCTTTAGACCAGTAGTGACCAGATGTAATTACCAGCTGATGGCTGCTCGGTGGCCTGGGAGAAATAAATCAATGGCCCCTGTGGACAGATGTCTACATCACAAAGAGAATGGTCTTATTCCTAATCTTATCTGAATGTTGAGGAGGGCATATATTCAGGCCAGTGCCAAAAAAGCAGTCAGGTAGAGTGACCTAATGATATTTTAAGGTCTTCTGTTAGGCTTCATACAAATGAAGGGTCTAGGAGTCCCATTTTTTCCAATCCTAAAGAATTTGCCTGTAGCCTTGGCAGGTTGCAAATATTTGGACTCCGCCATCACATCTGTCATACGACCCCCTTTGTTTTAACTGTGATGTGACTTGTAGTAGCACTAATACTAATGTGTGAACTGCTGGAGTTGGAATAAGCATTTGAGGCATCTGAAAAAAAAAATTAAAAATGACATGAGGCATTTAGGCCCACACTCTGAAAAAAGTCTTTGCTCACGTAGTGGCCAAGTCACATGTATGAAACAACCAAAAGTGGTCCTGATTCTAGTATTGTTGTGATGGAGTGGGGGGGGGTGCATGTGTGAGTCAGGCTGGATGTCCGAGGCAAGCAGCAGCTCCCAGTGGCTAAGGGTGACCCTGGGGCTACAACTGGCAGATAACACCTCTGCCTGAACAAAGAGCAGGGAGGAGCTGAGCTGGGTTTTTGAATTGGGGGTGGCAGTTAGAGGCTGGGGAAGGGAGAGCTGGAAGGCAGCCAGCCTGAAGAGGGGGAAAGCTACACCCCAGAGGGGCACCCCTCGGGGTCTTCCCCCCAGGACAGGTTGGAAGGACTGTCTCTGGCTGCTATGCTGTTGCTTCTGTGAGAAACTGGACATCTGTTGCCTAATAAACCTGCTGTTGTACCTGCTGAGTGAGAGTTACTCCTGCCAGCGGACGGGGTGCAGTGCAGGGGGACCCCTGAACCCCATCACAATTGTGTTGTCAAATTTGGTGCTAATGTGGTTTTGCCTAAACCAGGGATCAGCAACCTTTCTGAGGCAGAGTGGCAAAATTTGACCTTTTGATCTCTGTATATGGTCTGAGTGCCGATGGTACTTTTCAAAGTCAATAATAGTCCTACTTACAACAGCTTCATTAATAAATAAATAAAGATGTGGAGCTTTACTGGTTAGGTGGTGGTTGGTGGCGTTAGCTGGTCTTTTGTTCATCTACAGGTGGCCTGGTTTTTGAGCAATTTCCTGGCTGCATGAGGGAGGAGGGGTGGAGCTGAGCTTCCACTTTGTGTGCTGATGAAAATCAGTTCATGTGCCACTCTTGGCCTATGTGCTGGGGGTTGTTGACCCCCTAACCTAAGCACTGGTGCTGGGCCAATGGTTGAAATCAAAGCAAGTAACCATTGTAACCAATGGCACTGATGGCTAATCTGCTAGTGAAGCCATGGAGTAAAAGGGATAGGAAACAGATCTTACCCCTCAGTCTTAAAGGTGATTCTGCAGGTTAGTCATAGAATCATAGAACAATCGAGCTGGAAGAGACCTAAAAAAGCCACTGAGTCCAGCCCCTTGCTCAAAGTGGAAGAGTGATATTGAATGCAGGGAGTAGGGGCTCCTTGGGGCGCGTGCGTGTGCGTGTGTGTGTGTGAGAGAGAGAGAGGGAGAGAGAGAATAAGCCTTCAGTTTCCAGTGCTGTGAGTCTCACAACTTTGCACAGCGGCTGAATTCTGTTTTCTCTATCTCAGCTGTTTCCACACCTAGGACCAAATTTTGTGCTGGTAGAACCCTGTTGGAGGCACTAGACCAGTGTTTCTTAAGCTTTTTGAGACCACAGAATACTGAACAGCAATGTTTTTATGCTGAATACTGATGAAAATTTTGTTGTTGGACCAAAAAAAAAAACAACCAGTAATATATACAGCAAAATCTAAATTAAGTAATTTTAATCAGGTATCATAGCAATGAAGAAGTAACAATAATATACCAGAGCCTTTTGGTGTGTAGTTAAAAAAACAAAACAAAACAAAACAAAAAAAAAGAGAGAATGGTGACAGTACTCAGCTGACTCCTTGTCCCTGGGGCTGCAGAAAACCCCCAACCCTGATGATATAAAACAACGTGTTAGACGCTTGCAGCACACCTGCAAGTTGGTGACAGAACACCAGTGTTCTGTGGAACATAGTTTAAGAAACACTGGGCCAGACTGGCTCAAGAGCCACATATATGGTTCTCAGAATAATAGATACAAAGTCACAAAAGTCACCTAGATGCAGAGCAGCAGCCAGTGAGGGAAACAAACACCTCTAATTCATAAAGGGGGAATGATGATACCTCCAGACTTGGTGCAACTTTTGCCAAATTCTTCAAGGAGATTAGTGTTCGCTTCTCAGGCTACTCCGGCTCTTCCCCTTCTATATTTTGCAAATGGTTGGGATAAAAACAAACATGTTTAAATAATACTTGAGACAACCTCCCCGCGCCAAAATCAGTGCACCGCAGGTCTTAGGTGCTCCTGTAACACAAAAGTCATTAAGAAGCCTTTCTAAGTGATCTCTGTGCTGAATGTCCCTCCGTGATTGCCTTGGCAGAATAAGATTATTTGTGATCTCACAAGGCAATTGCATCCATTCCTACTGGATTGGAAACCTAGTAAGTCTTGTAACATTCCCTGTGTCTGCCATCAATTCTGGCTGTACTGAAACTAAGGAAGGAAATGAATTCCTGGGGTGAGCACCCAGCTTATGCCTGTGTTGGATTCTCAGCTATCTGCACAAATCAAAGGGGATTTTGTAGTTACAGGTAGGGGAGCCTAGACGCCCTAAATCATCTTTTGGTATTGGAACAGGTTCTGTATCTACACACTAAGACAGGAGAATGAGTAGATAGATACCTGCATAACAACTAGCCATGTCATTGAGTATGGGGACCCCTCTCAGATTTCGTTATGCACAGTAATTTTAAAATTAAAATTCTGTACTTCAAAATCTTTCCTTTTTATTCTTTCTTGGATTAGTTTTCCTTGTAAAGGACCCAGCCATCATTTTGATGACAGTGACAAAAGACATTAAGTCCTGTGGCACTTTATAGATGAACAGATTTTTTTGGAGCATGAATCTGACAAAGTGGGTCTTTGCCCCCCACAAAAAATCTGTTTGTCAATTAGATGCCACAGGACTTCTTGTTCTTTTTTGCGGATACAGACTAATATGGCTATCCCTTTGATACAGTGACAAAACTTATTCTGGGCCCTGTTTATACTACAGCTTTTTTTTAGTTACCAGAAACAGCTGCACTGAGGCCAACAATAGTGATGATATTTCCAAGTGTGGACAAGGCCTTAGTTTAAAAGTTTGTAAACATATGTCGAAGAAATCAAGCAGGATCACAGGAGGATCGGATTTCTGTGAGGGACTTACCTTTTGACACATGCTTAATGTGTCACTTTAAGGACTTTATTGAGCAGTCTACCCAAACTACTGAGTCTGTTAACAGAGAAACGAGGACATACACATTGTACATGAAGGTTCAGGGAAAAGGAATACAGACAATTACGACGCAAGAGGAAAGTTAATGTTGTTAATGCTCCACGCTGGCAAGTGAGTTGACTCCCTGGAGATCTATGTTTCTTACATTCGTTTCACTACTTAGTTCATTAGAGGTATTAATGACTGTGTTAGTCTGCAGCACTCAGGGCAACTCTAGCAAACAACCCTCTTTTTTTCCAGTTTGAATCTGATGACCAGAAAAAATTAGGAGCTGATATTGTGATAAAATTTCGTAATTAAGTTCAGAGGCTGAAACTGAAAGTGCTAACAAAAATCCTTGTGGCTTTTAGTGCTAATTAATCTTCTGAAGTGTATTAACACTTCCTGATTAGTATAATGTTGATGAGATATACTGAGAACTAAAGTGCTGCGAACAAAGTAGTGCAGTTTAACTAAGCTGGATTTCTTTTTTCTTTTAAGCCATTGAGGGTGGAATGCTGCATCATTCAAACTCTGCTTCCATGCAAAATGCTGCCTTGCTTTTAGGTCTGTTTTTGGGTTAGCAGCAAAGAATGGTTTTCCAAACAAAATTATGAGCACATAATCATGTTCATAGTACAGGCAGGTTTACACTTGAATTTGAAATAAAAACCCTTTATCTGCATCCATATTTTGTCAATGAAAAGCTTCCCTTCACAGGCTGTTCCTGCTTAAAGCTTCATGTGTGTGAGAAAGAACAGAGGTCATTACTGAGCAGCAGGTTTACAAGCAAACCCCTCTGTGGCTCCAATCATCATGGGACTGCAGTGAAAGCTCAGCCAGTTTGGGTAGGAAACAGCTGCCACACTACTCTCTTCTCTGGCTGTTTTTTCCATTGCACTTCTGCCCTGAAGCTTACCAGACGATTTCAGATATAACTAGATAAATATTCACTTCCTGTGCTTGAAAATTTTAGTGGTGTATAGAAGAGAGAAGTGCGATTCATGACATATTGAAAGGTCAATTGTACTGGGAAACATTACAGTGTATTTCAGACCTCTGTAGTTGCCACTGCAATATGGTATGGGATCTTGGTTGTTACTGTGTGGAAAGCAGGCCTATACTGCTGCATTATATCATGGAAGAAGCTTCTATCACTGTACCACTTTATAAATTAATTGTGGGGAGGGATACAGATACTCATAACAAAGAACTATTGCTTCCTGACTTTTTTCCAGTTAAGGACATACGAATTGCCATCCTGAATCCCACCTGTGACTCATTTATACCTATATCTTGTCTCCAACAATAGCCCACGTGTGTCCTTGCATTAAGCAGATGTGAAATAATTTGCCCCAAACATAGGCAGTTTGACGTATTTTCATTAAAATGTCTAAGGCTATATCTACAAGGTGCCCTAACCTTGAAATAGGCTATTTTGTCAAGTGGCGCTGTGTAAACAGTGCCACATGCCCAAAAAAAGCGCTGTTTTGAGGTGTCCCTGCATTCCTCCTCCGACGAGGTGTTCGGGGTTGCTGGGATGCCACGCCCAGTATCTTGAAAACTGTTTCTAGACAAAGGACATTTTTGTTAGACTCAGGCAGCTCGTTTGGAATACTGCTGTATCCTGAAATAGTGCCCACTGTGTAGGCACAGCCTAATTCTTTCTTGGATCTTACTGCATTTTTGACCTCTGTGATATCCACTGGTGAAAAAGTTCCACAGCTGAAAAGCGCATTATGTGAAAAGATATCTCCTTTCATCAACTACCAGTCAATGAAGATAATGAGTCTTTAATTCTCCAGAAATAGGAGAATTAAACATCCCAAATTCCTTTTAGCTGGTTTATTTCTCATTACAAATCAACTATTTAAACCTGCTTTTATTGTGGTCATTCTCCTTGTAAAGTGTGAAGTTAACCATTACTTACATTTGAAATTTCCTGTTTTTAAATTTTCAGTAACAGCTCTTGCGTTTCTCTCTCTCTTTTCCGTGACTCTGGTTTCATTCAGTTGTAACAGACAGGACTTTAAAATGGAAGACTGCTTTGGTCAACATTATAAAAGTCCACTCTCCCCTTCTTGATGATGGAAGCTATGCTCATGCAATAGAGACAGTTCCTCTAAGTTTCAGTATTAATGCCTGGAAATGTTGGTAGAGTACATATAATTCTGTGGAGTATTGATTTTTAGATCATGTAACCAGCATAGCATTTAACTTGCTTGGAAATCTGTGATATGTGGTGAGCATAAATGTTTAGCTGACAAAACAAATGCAGTGTGAGTACACAGCAGTCAGACTTCTTGAGGTAGAAACCAATCCAGAGTTGAGCCTATATGATTTATCTATGGTATAGAACGGTTTGGAGAACAAAGAGCAGCCGTGAATGTGTGAATGTGGTCTCTGTACTATGAGCAAGAAGGCAAAGTAGTAAATCTTTGCTTTATTGATAGCCTGTAATTTGAAAAAAATGCAGTTCTAGCCTTTTGGGGAGAATTTTGTCATCTCAGGTCCAGGTAGCACAAATTCAACTTCCCTCTGTGTGATATAATAATAAATAATAATAAAAATTATTATTATTGTCTGGCTGCTTGAAAAAGTCAGGTATGCTGCCACTAGATGCTCGGCAACTATAAATTGGCATAATGACACTGAAGTACTGTTGATATAATGTGTCCTCTGGTGTAGGATTAAAAGGGTGTGTTTGCTTACACAAGCCTCAACTCCCACCTGGGTTTGAACATGCCCGACTCCAAAGGATCTGAAAGATACAAGCTTTGTCTACAATACAGGCAGGAGGACTTTTCGATAGGACTTTACCTGATATGGGAACAACTGCACCTTGTGCAATGTAGACGTGCTCACTTGGTACAAATATGATTGTATGCTTGAGAGGTGTGAGAGAACCTAAACTGTCTTCACTTCTGAAAGGTTTTATAAGTAATATTGGAGAGTGAGGTGTCTTGGCCAAATGGCATCTTTGCCAAATTCTACTGTGCATAATCATGAGGGTCCTGCTTTTCTGCTTAACTTCCCACTTCTCCTTTCTTGGTTTCTATTTGATACAGTACTATCCCACACTCCTGTCCTGTTGTGTATCATGGTAGAGGTGGCTGTGTTTTAGTGGTGGGTGGAATAACTGTGTGGAGTGGGTATAGATGTGGATGTGTAACCCACAATTTTATCAGGTCTCGGAAATCAATCTGAAAGGAGGAGGATATGGATTTAAAGTGATGATCTGTTCCTGTTTAGTTTCAAGTGTGGCCCTCTCATACCAGAATAAGAGTGCCTTATTCTGAGTTAGTTTAATCCATTTCCAAAATGGGTTACACTAATATGGAATCAGGTAAACTTATTCCACAAGAAGTGCATTCACACAGGGAATTAATCAGGATTAACTATTTCAGAATAACTCCCCATTTCGACAGCCACTTATACTTCAGTTGAATTATTGTGAAGACCGCTGTATGGATGAGGACTCCATGATGCTGAAAGCTGTACAAACCCATTGTAAGGTCTTTGGGTAGAGGACCGGTTTTTCTGAAGTTAAATTTAAAAAAAAAAAGGAATTATGTGAGTGGCCAGAAGGTGGGGAAACTAGAATACAACACCCTTGTGACATGGTCAGGATGCCTGGCACGTTTGAACTTTGTTTAGCCTTTGCCTAATTTATTAATACTAATAGTAGCTCTTGCCTTTATTTCTGAATTGTCTCATACCTCAGTCTCATCCTTTTTTTTTTTTAAAACTCTTTTCTGTTTTTAACACGTGACGTTTCACCTTTCCATGTATTTCACTCTACCCTTTTCAGTTATTTAAAAATATTTTTTAACTTTTACTTCTCCTTAGTTTGTACATCTTTTTGTATAGGCTAAACCCCACAGCTGAACCCACTCTCTAGACCATTGAGCTGTATGCCCAACAGAAACAGGCCTTTTAAACTAGTCAGATCCTGGATCTGATAAACCCCAAGACAATGGAAGTGTCATGAATGACTGCCTTGCATGATTTCAAATGCCTGTGAGTCAGAATCTCTTGAAAGCAAGTTTACCTGTTTACTCTCGGAGATCCTGAAATGTAATCATAATTTGTCCCCAGCTGTAGTTTAAAACTGCTTGGTGTCCTGAATCCTGCATGTTCTACCATCTCTAGGAAATAAGACAGCGATCAGACCTGTGTTGTCCAATTCCCTGCTCCCCCACAGAGCCCTCCCTTATCTCATGCTTATAAAGTAGTGTGAAATCCATGGGATGACTTTAAACAAATGTTAGATTTTTACATAAATGTAAAATACTCGTCTAATAGCAGTTCTGGAAGACCCGCTTCCATCATAATGCTTTTCCTGTTGCTGCTTATTAGCCCTTTAGCCCTTTGCGATTGGCTATAGTTCAGAACAAGGGTGAATCAGCCACGGCGCTGATGGGGGGGCCCAACCAAGTGGGGAGCTCTTTGAAAAATTGGCTGCGGAGTGGTAGAGGCTCAGACCCTGGGCAGGGGGGTTAAGGGTAGCCCTTCAGCAGTCCCAATCTCACTCTTGGGCAACAGCAGCACTGGGCAAGCAGGGTGGGGGAAGTCCCCCCCCAGCGGCTGATGATCGTGCTCTCCTGCAGCAGCAGAAGCTGGGAAGAAGGGAAGCTCCAGTGGCCCCCATCCCCAGCAGAAGCCCCCAAGTGGCAGGAAAAGACACCCTGTCCCAATGTCCTCTGCAGCAGAAGAGCCAGGGCTTGGGGCCCAGGAGGAACCCCAGCACCCTGATTCTTGTCTTCCCCTCCTGGAATAGTGTCCTCCCCTCCTGTGGCTATGGGACTGGAGGAGCTGTCATTCTTTGCTGTGGCTCAGGACCATGGCCTGGGAGAGAGTTTCTCCATCAGGGAGGGGGGGAAAAGGAGCAAATAGTTTATGGGGCTACAGGAGACCCTGGGTGGAATAGCTTGGCTGTGGGTGAGGCCACAGGCAGAGCAGGTGGAGAGAGACCCCCAACTTCCTTTGGCCCAGGATCCCAGGAAACCTTAATTTGCCTGTGGCTCGGAAACATGAACTTGGTCTGTGCAAACATTCATTCGGGGAATCTAAGGAATGGCTGCTGTGGTGTCTTTGAACTCAGTAACTCCCAGCTCTGCTCATCATTCAAACACCTGACTGGAGAAAATCACGACATTTCGGAATTGCCCTATTTTATTTGCCCTATTTATTTTATCAGCCAGGCACTCTTTCTGTGTTAATTTCAGCTGATGCAGTCAGCCCTGAGCTGCTGTGGGATCCTTGATGTGGTCTCGGCGCTTCAACCAGCAGCAAAATTTAGCTCTCGGGAGTGACAAGAAGAACAAGCATGTGTTCATTTTGCTTTACTGTTTTCTAAAGGGGACATACAGATTGTTTCAAGAGAAGTCATCTGTTTTCCTCAACAGCCATCCCATAATCCCTGGAGTGGCACATGTCTGAGGACAGCACCTAGTATCGTTGTACGCAGTGCTCTGATACAGAAAATAGTGCTGAACTGGTCTGCTCTAGCTTTGCAGTTTACCATGGAAGAGTCCTAGTATTGGTTTATAGAACTGTATACCAAAGTGGTCCAAGAAAGGAGGAACTAAACTCTGGTAGCTCTTATGCTCCAGAGCTGAGCATTTGTACAGTTGCTAAATTTAAAAATCCCCCGTTGCTTTCATTGAAAGAGGAAAAATGAACACACAGAGTGAAAGAATAAAATAAAAAAAAATTGATGGCAGAAATAAGAGTTTTTAATTTGATGGTTTGCTTCTGTTGTTCCCCTTCAAAGCATCTTTCTCTTGTGTTTCTCTCCCCCTGCTAAGCCCCTTTCCCACTGTCTTCCTCTGGAGTGCCTCACAAAAATTAAATAAAAACAGCCTGACTAACTAACTGCCATTTTTGGGACAGAGAGGAAGAAAAGACAGTCTGTGACCACCACTGATATCTGAGACTTGAAGAGAGCAAAAAGTATTTGCACCTCCCAAGCTCCACGTAGGTAATAGTCGCCCATCGTGAAATACGTTCTTTAGTCCTCAAGACCTACACCAGGATGTATAGAACATTTTTAATTAAATTTGAATGTCTCTGTTAGAGATCATATGTGAATAAGCATGAGCAATGGAAAATGACTAAAGAACAAGCATATGCTTTGAAAGCATTAGTTTTAAAAGTGCTAAAAATACACTCACAGCGTTTGGCTCCTCCATGATGTTATATGTGCTTCACAGGCTAAGAACCACACACCCAAATTTGCAAACTTTTTCTTCCATTAATAAATTTAAGAACATAACTGCACAATTGCAGGGTCAGGGCCTAAGTCACTAATGGATTTACTTTTCCTTCCTATTGGGGATAAGCTAGGTATGTAATAATTCGTGCATGACTGAGATAAACAACAAATACGGAGGTTCCTGCTATGAAAGAGTAAAACTGCAGGTCTACTTTGGATGAACAAATACTTCGGTTGTTATGCACTGGATATTTGCACAGAAATGACCAGATACCAAGCTATCCTTTTATTATATGCATATATCTGTATGCATGTTCATGCTATTTTATGTGGAAATGAATAATAACTGGCAACGTAAATATATAAATGAAGCATGCAGTTATATGTAAATTTTTGTACCCATTAATGCTTTAGAAAATACGGCCCTAATATTATTACTCATGTTTGACTTTTTAAAAGTTTTTTTTTTTTTTACTTAAAAAAGGCTGCTTCTAACCAGGCAATCAAAACCTAAAAGGCACATATGGACCAGAAGACAAATTATACAACATAAAAACATGCTTTGCCACTTTGATGTGTTCAGGCTGAGGAATTGCAGATAATCACACAAAGAGCCTAGTGAAGTATTTTACATGGAATGCCCTATTGCTTTACCTTTTTTTTTTTTTTTTAATTTTTAGTTGAGCTCATAGATTTGAGGTTTTCAGTGTGATAAAGAACTTCAACGACTTTTTATCTGAAGGTGCCTAGCTGTGTGTGTTCTAACGGTGATACAGACTGCCTTGTGGCTGCTTTGTACCTGGGCACCTGCTGCTGCTTAATCTTCAGGATGTCATTCTGTTTATTTGCTGACCTTTAATTCTCCTGAATCATACATTTTTCATAAGCAGTTTGCTTTTCTTCGTTTCTCCTTCAATCCTTTACTGTGACATACTTCAATTTACCAATGAGTGTAGCTATGGCAAATGAATTTTGTTGTAATTTCCATTAAACAGTTTTATTAAAAGATTCTTTTTTCTTTGCTAACGGATATGTTTATTGCACAGCGAATACCCATTATTACAACTTGTAGGATAGAGCTCTTATTTCTGCTGCTGATGAACTGAAAGACTGGCTCTTCAACTTCCTGTGATAGCTTTCTCCCATTCAGTGTCCCTAGTTTTATCTGGGTCCATGTGGCGAATGGGGAAGCATATTGTGGCAAATGTGGGGTGGCGGGCTGGAGCGGCTCCTCGGGCTCCAAGTAGCGCTGGCTCCTTGCGTGCAACATGGAGGCAACAGCTTGTGGGCCTCATGGTGATGCTGCCCCTTTTGCTCCCCAACACCCTAGTCATCAGCCCTGGTCCCACTGCCAAGTCCTACCCAAGTTCCTGTGGCCTCTCCGGTACTGCCCTTATCTCTTGGCTTGCTGTATGAATCTTCCAACAGGGAATTCTGGGAGAACATGTCTGTCCTCCTAGGCACATGGCAGGAATTGGAAAAGGCAATGGAGCACTGTCAGTGTTCAAACGCTCTAGCCAGCGTCCTCGCTGGATTACCAGCTCTGGAAAAAAGGAAACCCAGGTTCTAACCCTGAAACGCAGCCGTGCACCTAGCCTGGGTTGAAAGCACCAAAGACCTTATGTGAGAGGGTTTGTATGTAAATGGGAGAGGAGCTGGGGGCAGCACCCAGGTATGAGAGACAGCTAACTCCTCAGTGAAGACCTACCTCTGAGCTGGGCCCTATCGAATTCACAGCCGTGAAAAACGCATCCCAGATGGTGAAATTTGGTCTCCCCCTGTGAAATTTGGTCCTTTGTGTGCTTTTACTGTATATAGATGTCACTGGGAAAACCACTCTTTCTCAAATTGGGGGTCCCGACCCAAAAGGGAGTTGCAAGGGGATTGCAAGGTTGTTTCATGGGGGTCACCCTGCCTTATGCACTGCCTTCAGAGTTGGGTGGGAGGAGAGTGGCAGTTCTCAGCACAGAAGTAAGGGTGGCAGTACCATACCAGGCCATCCTTCTGTGCCAGTGCTGCTGCCTTCCGAGCTGGGCTCTAACAGCCACCACTGTCCAGCTGCCCAGGTGTGAAGGCAGTGCCACTGCCAGCAGCAGCACAGAAGTAAGGGTAGCAGATCCGCAACCTCCCCTGCAATTATCTTTCAAGCACCCCACCTCTCCTTTTTGGGTCAGGTGCCCTACAATTACAATATTATGAAATTTCAGATTGAAATGGCTGACACTGTTTACAATTTTTAAAATCCTATGACTGTGGAAATGGGCCACAAATTTGGTAGGACCTACCCATGAGGTGGCTGCTGTTACTGTTTGCACTACAAAATTTGTGCACTTTGCTGAAATGGAAGAGAGCCTTTAAAAAAAAATCCTAGTAATAGATCTGAAGAAATCACAAATAATATTGTTTTAATTTCCAAGAGTATTTTTAGTGCTCCCAGCACCCACATCATGTTGTGAAGTAGCTTGCTCCTTGTACCATCCACTAAATTGTTTTTGAAATGACATTTTAGGTGAGACAAAGGGCCAAGAGCAAATGCAGAGGGTCCTTCTGGTTTTTCTTCCAAACTGGTAATATGCAATGATCGAAATTTAAATAAAATATATGGAGATACACATCTCACAGATCTGGAAGGGACCTTAGGAGGTCATTGAGTACAGTCCCCTGTCCACTTGACAGGACCAAGCACCATCCTGTTTTTTAATCTATTTGCATCAGATCCCTAAATGACCATCTCAACAATTGAGATCACAATCCTGGGTTCAGCAGGCCAATGCTCAAACCACTGAGCTATCCCTCCTTCCAATATGCCATTAATGCCTTTTGAAAGTAACTTCTCAGGTATCTGGCCCTTTTTTTTTTTTTTCCCCAGTGCGTTAGAACACTTTTGCAGTGTTGCATTGATTCTAAATTTTCTGGAATTACAATGAAATGCTAATCAGAGAACTGAGGACTGAAGATGCACACTGCAGATTTTTCTGTAGTTCAGCATCTGGTCATGTCGACATGCTACAATAGTGGCATGCAATGTTAAGTTTGGTTTGTTTATTTTAAGCAATCCAAGCCACCAAACCCCTTTTCAAATCCCAGACAAAGCTTGGACTTTGCTTTGAGTTTTGAGCACTTCAGGGTCAGTTCTGCCATATCACACTGGCTATTTTAATAGATGTGAGGTTCAGCGCATGAAATTGATGAGCACGATGATTTGAGTTTTAATGGCTCTTCCAGTTGTTTTGTGTTTATGCCGAATGGAGCTGTTTCTGTATGTTAGTGCCCACTTTTTGTTAAAAACCAGTTTGAAAGTTAGTGTCAAGATTATCAAAGGGAGGACAGCTGCTTCTTATGATGTTTGGGTGTAAGCCTCATCCTTAGTATTGAGTTACTTTGCTATTACGCTAGGCTGTCATGAACAGAAAAATCCATTCACTGCTTCCAAGAGACATAAGGTTTGAGCCTTTCTTGTAAATACGCATGATTTTTAGATCTCTGTTGATTAAAATATCCATGAAACTTCATTTAGTGTGCATTTGTAATTTGGAAATTGGGTGTGCTTTATATAAAATGTCATTCTTGGCATGGGTCCACTTTATTCAATTACTTTCCTAATTCCTTTTTCTACTTCTAATCAACTATGGAGCACTTTGAATTAGCCCTGTGATGGTATAAATCTGGATAAAGTTGTTGCATTTTATCTTTAAAGTTTAAACTAATAGATGTCTCTTTCTGTTAAGTGTTTTGGGTGGGTCACTTTAAAATGTTAGTGATTTTGTAAAAAGTGCTTTCTTGTAGCTAACTGTATGAATAATGTAGCCAAAGTGAAATTTTGTTTGGCTGGGAGTTTCTAATTGCACGCATCGTGATTGCCTTCCTCTCTTCAAATCCTCTTAACTTAATAATATATGAAATCAAAGGTATATGCTTTGAACCTGCATCCGCTCTGTTTGCTGTCCCTGGAAAAATGCTTGACTTAAGTGGGACCATAGTCTGGCCCTGTTACAAGAACACCCTGTGCAAACTGGATCAGTCAGCCGCATATATTGAGAGTGGATTTGAGACTATGTATGTACATATTTTTGCTTGGTGTAGAAGAGCAGCGTTAACATGAGCAAACATTAAAGAGAAGAACCCGTTTTATGGAAGTTGTTTCAACTAGTTGGTCCTCTTCTGTATTGTGTTTGCTATTGTTTCAGATACTTAGTCTTGGTGAAGAGCTTTTTTATTTAGTTTGATCTAATTCCTACTGAAGTGTGTGTAAAAAAACAGGCAAGGGCAACATTGGGAGTTGAATCGTACTTGAATGGTTGGTTGTCTCCAACTTCTGCTACTGTCCAGGCTTTCAGCAGGAGCTGGGTTGGACCCTTACCAATCTTTTTCAGCTTGATGCCGTAGTGAAATACAAGTTATGTTTCAATCTGTGGTCATGTAAATGTACAGTCTGTTGCAAATAAAGCGTTATAACTTGAGTGCAGAATCAAGCAGAAGGAGATGATGCCACAGGTTGCCTACCCCTTCTATGCTTCCTTATCTGCAAAATAAGGATACTAGTAGTATTTACCTACCACGACTGGCTGTTGTGCGGCTGACTTCTTTAATGGCTTTCAAGTACTTGAGGTTCTTGGGTGGAAAACAGTATCTTAAATTTTCAGTAAACATGTTTACTATGAGGTAAGGGTAGAGTGCAGATGAAAGATTTTCTTTCTATTGCCAATTAACATGTCCAGATCTATTGTAGCCCATTGACTTTGTGTACATTCATGTTTGTCAAATCTGATAAATTAATTTATCATTATGGTCCGTTACTATTAAGATGAAAGCATGGAAAGATTCTGACTTGTGGAAGGTGTGGACTTCCATTTTCTGACTTGAACCTATCTTAAAACAAAACACAAGTTTTTTTTAAGGTTAAAGGATTTGGAAAGGAGAAGCCATATGTGTGAGAATTTTTGTGTGTTTGTAGCCATAGATACTGATGATCATTTTTTTGAGAAGAGGCATCACATGATGCTGACTTTGTGCGTCTCTTTCAACCCTACTTTGGATATCCTCAAAGAACACTAAATATCTTTAAAGAATGCGGGGTCTCCAAATGAAATTAGTAGGAAGCAATTTAAAATAAACAAAAAGAAGTATTTCTTCATGCAAGGCATAGTCAACCTGTGGAACGTCTTGCCAGCTGATGTTGTGAAGGTCAGAACTTTTAACAGGTTTCCAAAAAGAGGTTACATGAATTCATGGAAGATAGGTCCAGCAATGGCTCTTAGCCAAGAGGGTAGGAATGGTGTCCCTAGCCTCTGTTTGTCAGAAGCTGGGAACAGGTGGTGAGAGGGATCACGTGGTGATTACCTGTTGTCTTCATTCTTCTCGGACACCTGACATTGGTCACTGTCAGAGGACAGGATACTGTGCTAAGCGGACCGTTGGTCGAACCCAGTATAGGCATTCTTAGGTTTTTCTTACGCATCTGTTTCTCTACTGCCTGACACCTTGCATAATCATTTTTTACCAACAAAATTTGGGTGTAAGTACTTCCATGGGCATGCCTGGAGAATTTTGACTTTAACATTTTACATTCCCTGTGATGGTAAAGAAATGATTACCCAAAGCCTGGAGCTCAGTGGTTAAACGAGGAGCATTTTGCACCCCTGATTAAGTGTTAAAATCAAAAAACATTTTTTTACTATATTGCTGTCCACAATATTAGTGCAACAAATGATACTTGACTAAACAAACCTGTATGGTTCAGGGAGACAGGGCTTCTGGAAGGGGGATTTCCTTCTGGGAGATCTCCGGGGATTGCACTTCGACATGGCTATTTTGGAGTCCAGAAGAGCTTCTTCTGTGCTCTGGATCATGTGACCATATGCTAATGAGGCATCAGACACTTACATCTGTGCCTCATTAGCATTTGTGTGTAGAAACGGCCAATGAGGTTAGTTTAATTTTTAGTATTAAGCTTTCAACAATTGGGAGAGAAGCAGATAAAATTGGTAATCTATAACTTGATTTTTTGTTTTTTCCACAACTTCATATACAATTCCATGCGCACCTTCAGTGTTTTATCCATAAAGCGCAACTAGAGTATGGTGGTTGGGGTGGGAGACCCAGAAAACCTAGTGAGACTAAATACCCTCCATGCATACTAATTGGTAGTATGCTCATTTTCCAGACTACATTTGCTTGATCATTTTCTCCTTGAGCCTACAGGACAATTTTCCATAGCATTCAACCCCCTGGAGCACAACTGTGTATTCAAAGATGCAGAGCTGTGAATAATTCACGAAGTTTGCAATCATATGTGTAGAAAGAGGTTTTGTTTCATATAATATTATCCCCAACCTCAGCTTCATAAGTAGAATGTTCCTTATTTGTAACGTAAGCCTTGAGGAAATAAACATCTATGTGGGTCCGAAGTATATGTGGGTCTAACATAAAATATCCTTCCACAGTGAGGAACTGTTCGGAGGCATGCAGATGGCAACATAAACTAGCACTGTATTGATATAGGGAAGTGTTTTGCTGGCAACACCTCTAAATAAAGAACATTTTGGCTCCTGCTGCTGGCTTCACCCTGGGGGAAAAACAATATGGTTACCAGTACAGGGAGAGGACTGGGCAGAGAGAATTCTAGTAATTGTTCTAAGGTTGGTACCTCCCAGACTTTTAGTCACCATCTGCCAAAACTTCTACATGGATTGTGGTAGCTTGCTACACAAACTTGCAGTAAAAAGTGTACCCCTCTCTTTGTGTGTGTATATATGCACAAATAGATATCACATGGACACAAGCCTATGTAAAGAGGACATTATTAAAGCTGCAATCTGAAATGCTCAAAAGTTAGGAAGTGGCAGAATTAAAAGTGGCTGGGCAATCTTAACTCTGTCCCCTTGTGTGTAAGCATTGTGATAATCTCTCTAATTACATGATCACGTAGTATCGACATTCTGAATTCTCCAGTCAGGGTTTCATTTTAGTGACATGTAGTGACTCTTCTCCAGTGATCCCCCTGTAAGTGGCCTCCTTCCTCTTCTAAGCTACTGCTACCCTAGAGGAAGGGCAACAGTGCTGCTGCCAGCTCTGTTAATGTAACCACTTTAAGCCAACAGAAGAAAGAGGCCTCCCCTCTACTTTACTACTCCAGCCCATGTGGGCAGTGGTAGAAATGTTGGTTGGAGAACCTGTCCTTTAGAGATAGTGCTGTCCACACCAGCACTTGTGCTGGTGTAATTGATGTCTCTTGTGTGTGGGGTGTGCGTGTGATTTATTCAGCTCGAACAGTGACATAAGTTAGGCTGACATAACTGTAGCGTAGACATGCCCCATGAGATCTCTTTGTGCAGATAGAACTAACATGTTTACCTTTACTTTTTTCTTAAAAGCCTTAGGGAAATGATGGTATCTGATGCTTGTTAATCACAGCACAGTAGCTAGGTAATTTAGTAGGGGAGAGCATACTTAACTCTGAGTTCTCCCCATTCCCCCAGTAGTTCTTCCGTCTTCATAGCAAAGGATATAAGAGGAAGCTGTGCACACGACTAGTTTTTAATGGGCTTTATACATGTTGTTAAACTCTGTTTTTTCTCTTAACATTTGATTTTTATTTATTTACTTGGAAACAGACCTGAACCCTAACCTTTGGATGGTAATTACATTTGCATTTTAATTATGAACATATGGACATAAAATTTCTCATTCCACATAGCCTATAACATTTACAGAAATTACTAGTTATAACATGAAGAGAAGCACAGTGGTTACAAATGGGAGAACACCTCAGGTGTACCCCCCAGCTCTGCACTCCACCCATTCAGGTTTATTTAGTATTAGAGAAAGGACCCAGGCTGACAGCTTTGTAAGTGAAGGCGTCTCACGTATAATGTGTGTATCTTGGGTAGAGTCAGCATGTACGTACCACAGTGCCCTGCCTCAGCCTTATTCCGGGTGGGCCACACATGAGAGTTTAGAAACTAGCTAAGTCTCCTTACCTGTAGAGCCATTGATTCATGAAAAAATCACCCATAAGAATGTCTGCTCTTGTGATGGTTGGCTTTTTGATGGGGTTATCTCTTGCCTCTACTGAAACAACTAACCTCCTTCGAACAGGGTACCCTGCGCTTATTTCCAGGTGATAGACTGTTAAGTCTTTTAGGCCTTTATTTTGCAATATGATGTACGTGGACTTGGCACAGAATAAATCATGGGACTGAGCCTGTATTTGCTGTTGACTTCAGTCACGGTTTTTGTCACACAATTTGAGAAGATTGTATTTGTCACATTTTATAACGACGTATGGCTTAATACTGCAGAATTAAGGGAAGGGTCAGAGAAGGACGCTCAGAATAATCAGGGGCACGGGCAAAATCTTATGTGAAGAGAGAGTGAAAAGACTGTAATAGTTTATCTCGGAAAGGAAAGGAACTGGAGTAAAAAAGATTGAAGTACATAAAAGAGCCAAGGTTCTGAGAAGGTGGCTGGGGAATTTCTGTTGTCCCTGTCCCATAATGCAAGAAAAAGGTGTCCATCAATGAAATTAAAAATTGGCAAATTTGAGCTTATTACATGACAATAGTTTCACAGAATGTGTGGTTCTACTGTGGAACTCGATGCCCTGGAGGCCGTCACTGAGATCACAAATATACCAAGATTCTTAGAGATGGGATATGTTGTGTGCAAAACAAGAAGATCCAGAGTTATGATCAGTAATGGAAGCAATAGTAAGAGTTTAAACCAATTTCCCAACTACCAGTGAGTAGGAGGTTTCTTGCATTTTCCTCTCAAGTGTCTGGTCCTGGCAACAGTTGCAGACAGACTACTGGAGAGAGAGGAGCACTGGGCTGACCCAGTATGGCAGCTCTTGTGATCCTGTGAACTTGGCCTTAGGTTGTATTTGCGCCAGTGAGACGGTGACAAAGTGCTGCTTCTTGGCTGATGTGTGAGAGTTATGAACGCCTACAGGAAATCTTAAACTTGACACCTGCATCCAAAGGCTTGACTGCAAACCCTTCATTGCTCTCAAGAATTTGTCTGTAGATAATTTAGTAAATAGTTTGTTTTCATTTTGGTTTTAAGCGGGTGATCAGAAATGAGTTTAAGTTGTAGCTGTTCAGTGTTGGCTGTCTACTGGGAAGGAAACCCTGTCATATTGAAAAAGGTTGATATTACTATGTAAGTGGATGTTCTCCATATTGTAATCTTAAAAAAAAAAAAAAAAAAAAAAAAAAAATGCAGGTCCAAAAAAACCTGATTTTAATTCTTAGGGGGAAAATGTCAGTACGTTGAGGAGAAGCAGCTTTTTTTTTTTATATATATATATATAAATTTTTTTTCTTTATTCCTCTCTTTGACATTTATGGAGGTCTGAGGTATTAGGCTTTCCAGCTGCTTTATACAGTTGAAACTCATTTTGATAAGGACTTGCCCAGATGGTGTTTTACTCTCTGTATGAAATGTGATGCTTTTTCATTTCCCTGGGGTTGGCTGAGTGACTCCGGTGAGAATTTCCTCAATGGCTGTACCTCAGTGCGTATATGTCAGTTGCTCTCTGATTTTGCTTATCTGAAATCAAATTCACTCTGAGAAGAGCAGTAAGTGTGTGCCTTTAACAGATCGTGCAGACATATCAGTCGCCTCCTTCAGCCTTTGTGTGTTCAATAATTACTGCATCAGTAAATGCTTCCTGTCTAATATGCAGAAGAATGAAATGCTGAAACCTACTTATACACATTGGCAGCCAATCTTTTGTGGTGATACGACACATTTGAAGATTGGAAGAAAAATGGCTAATAGAAGAAATTTACAGTTGACTAGAGAAGGGAGTTTCCTTTGGTGGTGGTGATGATAGTCAGTCTGTCATTGATTTGGCTTAAAGTATAATAGAAATACTAGCTGTGATATGCCTGCCTTTTGGAGACAGGCATTCTGAAAACTGTGCTAGCACCTGGAAGCCCCAAATTCAGCTTGGAGTGGACTGGATCATGAATACGTACCACAGTTTAAAGATAGCATTTGTTAATCTCATTGACTCCAGTCGATCTGTCAGACATTGTTACCAGTATATACCTACTTAAATTGTTAAACGCTTTGCTTTATAATGTCTTTTAGTGAAAGCAGTGGGCTGGGCTGTACAAACAGGATCTGCCGTCTGATGCTCACTGAATTTTTGAGATTTGCATGCTTACATCTTGAAGAACAATTTTGCTGTGAAATGCTTCTGCCATCACAAAGGAAAACCAGGGACCAGAAGAACCTGCTAGCCTAAAATCAGTTTTCTATGATTCAGCTGTCACAGAAGTGGACCAGACCACTTATACTACACACTGGGGTCAGCAAAATTTCTGAGGCGAAGTGCCAGAGTTTCACCTCTGACCTCTATGTATGGCCTGAGTGCTGGTGATAATTTTTTCAAGTCACTAATGCTATGTTTACACGAGTGTTGTTTTGAAATAAGCCGTTCCACAATAGCTATTCTGAAATAGCTTATTTCAAAATAGCACAGCTAGAGGAATCAAAATGCAAATGAAGCATCAGATATGTAAATCGGTGCCTCATTTGCATAATCCTCTTTTTGGAAGAGCTTCTTTGGAAAGAGAGAAAGCAACGTAGATGGGGCTCTTTCAAAAATAAACCCCCTCTTCGAAAGAACCCTTCTTCCTGAAATAAAATAGGAAAAGGTTTCTTTCAAAGATGGGGTTTATTTTCAAAAGAGCCCCATATAGACTGATTGTTTTTTTTTTTCTTTTGAAAGTATCTCTTCCGAAAAGAGATTGTGCAAACAAAGTACAAGGTATGTAAATCAGTGCCTTGTCTGCATTTTCAATTTCCCTCATTTGCATTCTCTTTCAAAAGAGGAATGCAAGTGTATACACAGCCAAGAATGCATTTCAAAATAGCACCCAGCTATTTCAAAATAGCATGTCTGGACACGTAGTGCCTATTTTAAAATAATGCCATTTGGCACCATTATGGGTTATTTTGCAATAGTGCTATTCCGTGTCTTAACAACACCTATTTTGAAATAGGTGGTGTTCTTCTGCAATGAGGTTTATGAAATGCGAAATAATACACCTGCTCTTTCAAAATCGCATGTGCATAGTGTAGATGCTTGCAAAGTTATCTTGAAATAACTTTTGTTGTGTGGCCATAGCCTAATCGTCCTACTTACAGCAGCTTCATTAATAGATAAAGATGCAGTGCTTTACTGGTTTGGTGGTGGTTGGTAGCATTAGCTGATCTTTTGTTAATCACCAGGAGGCCTTGCTTTGAGCAAACTCCAGGATGCATGGGAGAAGAGAGGTGGGGCTGAGCTCCCATCTCATGTGCTGGTGAAAATCAGCTTGCCTGCCATTCTGGGCACCTGTGCCAGGGGTTGCTGACTCCTGCTGTACATCATGCCAAGAGAGAAGGAAGCTGGGGAGAATAAAAGTATAGTATCTGAGCATTACACGGACAGCTTGTCCAGTTGGAGATTAAGACACTGCTTCAGCAAACCACTTGCAAACATGGTTAAATGCCATTCGTCAATGAGATGTAAGCATGTGCTTTATTTTTAGCATTTGCATCATCCCATGAAGTGTTCTGCAGAATTGGGACCCTGAGTCCTGATCCACACCTCAAACACGAGTAGCATAGGCAGGAGGATTTGATTATAAACCCTGGATAAAACGAAATGCTTGTTTTGAAGAGTCAGCTTCTCTTTGGAGCTAGAAGTTGCACCAGGGAGTAAAATCAGTTCTGGCAACGACAAATGAAGAACCGCTCCACTGCTTCTGTGTTTCGAGCCATCTGTGCTCAAGCTGGAGAAAGGGGCATGAATGCTGCATGGCTTTCAAAAAGAGGTTGTTCACTGTTTGACATTGCCCATTGTAACTGTTTTTTCAGTCCAGATTTTGGAGGAATACCCTAAATTGTTTTTCTTGTGTACAAAATGTATTTATTGGCACAGCATTTACATTTAAACGGCAGTGACAAAAGCGATGAGTAAGCTGTCAAAATTGACATGTCCAGCGGTATGAAATATAGTAGATAGTCCCTCAGGTCTCCAAGGTTCTGTGTGTCTGTTTGCTCATGCATCGTGAATAAGTCACTGGAAATGCTCCTTAGGCTTTATCCTACAGTTTTTAGGGGCCCTTCTTACACAAAATGGCTTCCAATTATAAGGCCAAGTCCTTGTCCACCTACAGCCAGAGATTCAGTGGATGTACGTCAGTTCAACTTCTTTGAAGTCAGTGCAGCCAGGTGGGCTTGCACTGGCGAATGATCTGCCCTGTAATGAAGCGAGTGATTTATGTACAAGGAAAGGGTGTTTAATTGTTTATTTTGCATTTCAGAAACGTTCACGAGCTATTAAGATGGAAGTTGGTTTTATACAAAGTTCAACATGTTTATTAATCAGACACTGATTATTTATTTATTTATTTATTTATTTATTTATTTATGTCTGTTCCAGGCATTTGGACAGGCTCATACCAACCACAAGAAAGTAGCAGCAGATGGAGAGAGCAGAGAGGAGACCTTGATTCAGGAGTCTGCTACCAAAGAAGAGTACTACATGAAAAAAGTAATGGAGCTACAGACTGAGCTCAAGCAGCTCAGAAATGTCCTTGCCAACACCCAGTCTGAAAATGAACGCCTTAATTCTGTCGCCCAGGAACTGAAAGAGGTAAGGGGCAATGGACACTGTGCATCATGGCATCAACTGTAAGAATGCTTTGTGTTGCCCATTGTGAAAGCCTAGTGTTCTGCTTCATGCCTTGTGAAATCATCCTGGATCAATATTCCGTGTAGTTAGCCTGCAGCTAGTAAGACAGGGTGTCACTCTTGGGACTGAAACAAAGCACTGTATCCAGCTAAGAAACAGGAACATTGCTTAGCTCAGGCTTAATCTCCTGACTCAGTTCTGCCTTGGCTTGCACCCTGGCAGCAACTTCTGCAGTGAAATCAGAGGGTTGGATCAGTGCGAGAAATGGGACAGAATTTGACTCTTTGTTTTAAGATGACTTAAAACTTTCTGCAGCCTAACTTGAAAATACACACATGGGTAGGATTAAAACCTTGAACTCGGTTACTGTCAAAATCCTAATACCATTTCCCTTTGTTATTGTTACAAGTTTGTATTTAATTTCAGAGTAACAGACTGCTTTTCAAGGGTCACGTGAATGGCTGTCGCAAAAGATGTGACCCTTTCATTTCAGTCCTGATCATAATATTCCTTCAGTGTTTATGGCTGCAGAATATGAATAGTGCTGGGCTATCTGTAGAGAAGAAATAGAGACGTTTAACTGATTAATCAAACAATTCCATTATATATGGACTCTTATAGTCAGGGCTGTTCCTTGGGGAGTGCAGAGCCCAGGGGCAGCCCCACCCCTGTTTCCCTCTGCCCCAGGCCCTGCCTCTATCCTCACTCCACCCCTTCCCCTATATCCCCTCGTGGGAGTGACACGACCTAGGGTATTCCCCGGGGGGGGGCTGGCAGCAGTGGTCTGCCCTCTCCATGCTCCCTGCAGTGTTGAGAAGCAGACTGATTTGCCCCAGCCTGCTGTGGGGAACTCTCCTAAGCTCAGCTCCCAGCCGTTTTCCACTGCTTCAGTGAAGTGGAGATCAGGTTGGGGCTGAGTCGCTCTGCTTCCTGTGGCTGCTGCCACTGCTGGGGAGTGCAGGGCCAGGCCCAAACCCTGTTATTGGTAGTAGGCCTCCCTCCCAGTAATACCCCTGGCTGCCCTGAGCCTTTTAAGGCTCCCCAAAGCATGACGCCTGGGACAGCTGCACCAAACTATTCCAGCACTTATAACTCACATAAAAACAAAAACATACAGGTACACAAGGAGGTGAATCCTTTAACGTTTTGAGTTTAAAATTCACTGATTTCAAACCATTTTCTTCAATATAGATCAGATAAAAATTGTCTAAAAATGATAAATTGCAAGAAACTATTTCATAATTGTTTTGTTATCAGATTTCTTGTGCCTGCCTGTGAATACTTGAGTACTAGGCTGGTGGGGCAGTTCCTATATAGGTTTACCTGGTATATAGTTCACAATGCTAAGGGACATACGGAGGCACTTTGTTTAGTTTTTCCTTTTTTTTTCTCTCCTCTATATGAATGGTATATACATGGCAAATACGTGGTAGGAACAATAATGCACTTAAATTGAGTCATCCTGGAAAATTCCATTATTTCAGTGCAGCAGAAAATCAGGATCAGTCAGCACCTAGTCTTTTTAGTAGAAACGTATGGGGATTTGAATTACTACAAGTTATTGAACAGGAATAGACCAACTCTCTTCTATCGCTGATTGTGTGCCACTGTTGTTTGCCGAACTGTAAAGCTGGAGTCAAGCCATGCTGGTATACTCAGGCAATAAGAGCATATGAACCAGTCTCTGCAGACACATGCAGAGCTATCAAGTATCTATTTTTTACTATTAAGCTCAATTTAAATCCTTTCCCTTCCTTTCTCCCCTCTCCGAGAGCCACCGCGTTGTGCACTTAATAAAATTTCAAATGCTCTTTCAAACATGCTGATCAGCAGATTTGACTCCAAAAATCAATGAGTCAGCAGCTGTAGCTGATGGTTTTTATACTGTCATGCTGAAACAACTCTACCTGATTTGCTTAGAAAGCATCATATTGATTAATAGAATGTTGCCTTAGTTCCATTAGGACAAGCTGTTCAGCTTGGTTCAGGCCCATCCTCCCTCTGCCACGCACACACACAATGTGTATGAGAGGGGAACCTTTTTGAGTAGATTTGGGCCAGAGAGAGCTGAGCAGCCGTAAAAAAGGGGAAATGGTGACATCAGATCACTCCTGAGAACTTGGGGAGTTTCTTCCTGTGCTTAAAAAAGGAAGCTTGAAGTTTCCCTTGTGTGGGGTGGGAAAATTTGCTAAATTTCATGTTATACGTCTGACTACAAATCAGCTGTCAGAGTAATTTAAAGAATTTTACTGCATGGTTGACTGTAAATGTTAAATGAGTAAATTAAACTTGGAATAGTCCTGCACTAAAAAAAAAAAAAAGTGGCAGAACTGTGTATTTTGCCGTACTGTATGTGTGTATTCTAAAACTTAGACCCGTGCTGATGAGTTTGAATACTTAAGAATAGAGATGCTTTAAAAAGAGTAGTTGTATGTCATTTCCTCTGTCCTCGCTTTGCTTTTTTTTTTCCTGTTTCCCATTTGCTAAGGCCCAGCTGTTTCTTCTGCTAAGAAAAACATAACACAAGGCCTGTAATGCTCAAATGAAAACATCTGGGCCAGCTGGCTTTATATATTTTGGAATTCCCCTCCTGTGAAGGTACTTTACTTCTGTGTAACGTTTAAGTTTAAACCACCCATTAATTACCATTGTTAGCTGTAATATCAAGGCAGCGCATGTGAACCATGTTGTATTAACTATCGCAAGTTCTCTAGTGTATTTAGAGCCAATCCAAAATGCTGCACATTTCTAACCTGACAGACTCGCCCTTTTCTAAAGCAGTGGGTCAAGTAGTGGCAGAGCTTCAAACCATTCATATTTCATCATCTTCTTCAGGGTATTGAATAGCTAAGTCACAGTGCTCCTTAGCTGAGTGAAACTGGGATGAGACATACAAGAAAAATTTATGCATACAGTACATATGAGTGTATTTATTCAAAACCATTACAGGGGAGAATTGGAGGAGAATATGCAATAGCAGTTGTGTAGTGGTGAGAGAAGTATTCCCATTCCATACACCATGCAGGCACAGACAGTTATATATAGAGAGAGACACCAGACTGTAGTCCAAGGAGATTCCATTCCCTGTAAATTACATAGAGTGCTCCTGCATTCCTCTCAATGGCAACATGGAAGGCATAAACAGTGTGGCTAGTTGTTCTATGACCATAGAGATCCACTTCAATTTTCCCATCTCCCCGCTCTGCTGTAATAGTTCCCCTGCGGTATTTGGCTCATTCAGTGCATAGGTTTGGGAAGTTCTGCCTTACTGCTGCTGGACAGATTTCTTCAAAAAGGAATTAATAGGCTGGCTTCTGAGATCCCTAGTGGAACACGGTGGTGTTCGCTACCTCTTGATTGATTTCAGGTCTGGCTCAGGCTGTTAGTGACTGGTTACCTCAGAAAGGAGGGTGGCATATCAATGAGGCCTGAGATGGCCTTAGTCCATTTCCTGGTGGAGGTGACCACATGGTCAAACAGTAAAAAGATGAGAATTTAATGGACCAGGGAGACAAAAATCCCAGATATATTTGGCAGTGTTGGTGGAGACGCTAGCACTTCCCTTGTAGTAAGTAACCTGTTGTGTGGCTACCCTTTATTCATCACAACATAAAAAGAAAGATCAACCCATCCTCAATAACAGAATAGGGAAGTAGTTGTCCTGAGACTAATTAGCAGCTCGCTCTTGAGTTATATTGGACAATGTTAGTGGTCATGTAATGTAGCAGGATATTTTTGTCATTGGATACCAAAAATAAATAATAGATAATAATTAGTAGATTCCAAGGGAAGAAGAGACCATTCTGATCAACTAGTCTCAACTCTTATAAAACACAAGCCATACAACTTTCCCCAAAATAATTTGTAAAGCATGTCTTTAAAAAAAAAAAAAAAAAATCCAATATTGAATTAGAAATTGTCAGCGTTGGGGAATCTACCATGATTACATAAGTTGTTCTGATAGTTAATTACTCTATGGCCGTGTCTACACATGCCCCAAACTTCGAAATGGCCACGCAAATGGCCATTTCGAAGTTTACTAATGAAGCGCTGAAATGCATATTCAGCGCTTCATTAGCATGCGGGCGGCAGTGGTGCTTTGAAATTGATGCGGATTGCAGCCGCGCGGCGCGTCCAGACGGGGCTCCTTTTCGAAAGGACCCCGCCTACTTCGAAGTCCCCTTATTCCCATGAGCTGATGGGAATAAGGGGACTTCGAAGTAGGCGGGGTCCTTTCGAAAAGGAGCCCCGTCTGGACGAGATGCACGGCGGCAATTCGCGGCAATTTCGAAGCGCCGCTGCTGCCCGCATGCTAATGAAGCGCTGAATATGTATTTCAGCGCTTCATTAGCAAACTTCGAAATGGCCATTTGCGTGGCCATTTCGAAGTTTGGGGCACGTGTAGACACGGCCTATGTGTTAAAAATTTACCCTTAATTTCCATGAAAAATTCTAAGATCAATATCAAACTCATTCTGTTGTCCTTGTATCTTTTTTGGAAACCATCAGAACCTATGTCCAAGAGGAGATCTTCTCATAAGCATTCATGGGTAGGTGACCAATGCTTTGCTAAGGAAACAATGACCTCTAGTACACGTGAAGATGCAGAAGTAGATCCAAATATTTTTAACAGTTTGTCCACTGAAGTATCTAGTTCAATCCTGTTGAGATGTTTTTGCTGGTTTTCCATTGAAGTATCTAGCTCAGTCCTGTTGAGACAAATTGACAGGGTGGTTACCAGATGCGAATTCAAGTGCGGCTCAGCAACTTTTGTGCCCTGGAGGACTCATTAGAAGGAAATCTGAGCCATTGGTAATTACCACTCCTTTTTCTCTTCTTTATTGTTTTCTTCATTTTAGCAGTAGGATTGCAAAGCAGATGATTCCAACCTCACCATAACCACTACAGTAGATAGAAGGCATAAAATAATTGAGCAATGCTTTCCCAAGAGAGCATGGAAAGTGGAAAGATGCTTCAGTTTTATACAAACTGGAGAAGAAAATGATCTCAAAACAATTGTATTGTTTCAGTATCTGGGTTTTAAAAAAATCAAATTTAAGTACTAGACTGGCTAAAATGACATGGCTCTGTGTAATCTGCAGTAAATTATGCTTGAAAAAATAAATTCTCTTATTCAGAGTTATCAGGAAAGTATGAACAAGTTCCAGTCATCTAAAACCATAAAATTGCAGCTGTTTTCGTAAGGCTCATTCTGAAGAAACCTGTTTGTGTTGCGTTGTTCTGTGTTATCAGTTATCTTTGTTTGGTTGTGCTACATGGAGAAAATACATGTCAAACTGCAGGGCAAAAATGCAGTTTTTTGATCCTGCTTTCTCTCTCCTCTCCCAACCTTGGTTTTCTTTTTTTTTTTTTTTTTTAAATGGGTAATGCCAACATTTTTTTTTCCCCCTTCCAAAAGTATTCTGCCATGGGAGGACTCACCAAGTTTCATAAAAATCTATTTACAGAGGGGCAACACTTTGTACATGCCTGTTTATTTTCCAGGTCAACCCTTTCTCCTCTGGGAACAGATTGTGGAGGTAATGTAGGGTAGCAGGTTAATGTTGTATTAAGGAATTAGCCCAGTCACTGCACTTAGTGTCCTTTTTCTCTTCCAGATAAGTATCCAGTGTTATATCAGGCTGTACTGATGGACAAGCTTTCTGACTTAACTCACGTTCTAGAGCAGTGATTTGCACCTGGCGTGCCCCGATACTGGTGTGCCATGAGAACTGTCCTATTGTGCAGTGAAATTTTGTCAATTTCCTCTTAATGCAGCTTTTTGCAGAGTCTCTGCATGGGGAAACTGATGACCCAGCAGCAGCTGAGGCTCAAGCAGCAAGACTGCTTGTTTCCTGCTGTGGGAATGAGGCATGTCCCCACTCCAGTGGGCTGGTGGAGAGGGGCAATGTTTATGAGCAATCAGTTAATCTGAAAAAAGTGGGTGTGCCATGGAATTGTTTGTCTCATTGAAAAGGTTGGGAACCACTGTTCTAGGAAGCAGTTCCTTTGTGACTTCTGCCACACCCTGCTAGGCTGCACATTAGCTCCTCCTTGCAGGGTGACAAGTATCAGAGAGGTAGCGGTGTTAGTCTGTGTCTTCAAAACCAGCAAGAAGTCCTGTGGCACCTGACAGACTAACTGATCTTTTGGAGCTTAAGCTTTCGTGGGCAAAGACCCACCTCATCAGATGCATCTTTGCCCATGAAAGCTTATGCTCCAAAATATTTCTTAGTCTGTAAGAGGCCACAGGACTTCTTATTAGCTTCTCCTGTTGACAGTATTTATGTACTGTCATAAACCAAGAATGGCCTTTCTTTAAGGGCAGAGAGATGTTCTTAAGGCTCTCTAGGCCTGCTTACAAGGCCAGGTTTTTGTCTTTCTCTCCCCCTTCCTAAGCAGCATTTCCAACAGGAAGAGGGCACTAGTCTAGGGCAAGAGCAGCATTTGCTGAGTAGCATCAGCATTTGCAGTGTGGTCCAGCACTCAGATCATCTCCTTTTTAGTGTCAGGAATCTGCAGTGCCTCACTCACCCAGCAGCAGTGCTAGAAAACATCATGAATGCAGGTTGGTTTACTGCAGCAGGGCTTTTCCTCTGATTGCTTTTACCGTTTGAGCTGGAGCAGAGCTTCAGGAACAAAGCCCTGGGGGAGGTCAGAGAGGAAAGGAGATGTCTAGAGTTGGGGAACCCTTCCTTGACAGCAGCTGGGGCTAAACCCTCTCAACAGGAAGGGCAAAACCTCTGTGCTTGGGGATCTCAAAATGTCGCCTCACTTCATCACTCTGCCATGATTCTCCAGTGCTCTCCAGATCTGAAGAAGTGGGTCTGTTCCACGAAAGCTCATCAACTAATAAGTAATATTGTTAGTCTTTAAGGTGCTGCAGGACTGCTTGTTTTGTTCTGCCATAAGGGATCACCCAGAGACTTGTGTCCTGGGGTCAGCACTGACTTTCTTCTAGCCCTGAGAACTGAGACTAAGGCTAGGTCTGTACTAGGCAGGTAAGTTGATTGCAGATATGCAATTCTAGTTATGGCAATTGAGTAGCTAGAATTGACTTGTCTGCGATTGACTTACCTGACCCACCTATGCAGAGGGAGATCCATGAAGAAACTCTCCCATACACCTCCCTTTCTCTTCACAATAGCACTAGCGAGGAGTACACAAGTCGATTGCTGTCCCCAGATGGTTTGATTTTGTGCATCTCTACCAGGTGTGCGGAATCTAACTCCAGAAGATCAACCCTGAATGGGTCGATCTTCCCCATAGTATAGACAAGCCCTAAGTCAGGCAACCTCTCAGGGTCAAGAGCTTCGGTGCTATCCTTGTCCCTCAGAGAAGTGCCAGATCCCAGTCCCATTCTCCTTTGTCTCCCAGTAGACCCAGTTTACAAAGAGGCCTGCCAGTGGTCTTGGATCTTCAGCTACTTGAGCGCTAGAGGCATCAGCGTCACCAATTCGACATCAGCTCTTCATGGTCTTTGAAACTTGACATTAAGACAGAGAACTGGAGATGGGAAAGGCATTGCTGAAAAGCACAGAGCCTGCTCTATTCAGAGCCGTTTGTCTGTGGGGAAGGGAATTTTTGATTTCTATCAAGTGTATTTTTAGGTGCCAACACCATCACCATGGTAGCCCATTAAGCTGGCTATTAGACTCAAAGTGCTCGTCAGCCTACAGCAGCACTGTCTGGTGCTCTTTTTCTAAGTAGACAGTAGGGCAATTGTTCTAGTCCTCCAAGTTCCCATAAGCACTTGCCATAGCATTCTAAGTAGTGAGAAGAGTATTCCCAAAGTCGCTGGGTTACTTCTCTTTCCCAGTAGGATTTATAGTTAAACATTTGATAAATGCTGATTAGTTCTTTGTGGATTGTTTTTCTTTGTGGTGCCCCTCGCCCCACAAGAAACTGGTAAACTATTTACTCCAAATTGAAATAGTACATATATTCTGATGCACTTACCAGGAAGGAGAGAGGCCTCAACTTGTCAATTTGCCACACAGTGAGGTGAGGGTAGGCCTGGAAATGTTAATCTTACAGCACCATAAATGTGCATGCTCGCACACACATGCTGACTGCTTGCAGGCAGGCAGAGTAAGACTACTACCCTTGCCGGCAGACTTTATCAAGTAAGACAGGACATGGGAAAACAATCCGTGTAAGGAGGAAGGAAGATTTATGAGAACAAATTAGGAAGTCCTCAATGAGACTTAAATGAGGAAAGTGGAGTTGCACGATGATAAATAAAATATGAAATAACAGGAGAATCTTGGTCTATACCTAAACATTAGATCAGCCTAGGTACATTGCTCAGGGCTATGAAATATTTGTTGCCCTGTGTGACATAATAAGGTCAACCTAACCCCCATTGTAGATACTGGTAGTGACCATGTCTTGGAGAGGAGGTGTAATGGTGCTGGTGGGGGAAAAAACCCTTGTCCCTGAAGTAGGAAGCATCCTCATAACCGCGGTTTAGATACAGCCCTGTAGCTGGGTTGCTGTAGCGTAGACATGGTATAAATTCAGAAAATGGCAAAAGAAGCAAAGGGAGAAAGGGAATGGTGGTACATTGACAGCAAAACAGGGGGTTTGTATCAGAGATGTATGTTGGAGAAAGAATGAGGTGTCTGTGTCTGATGGCCTGCTGTAGAGGAGGGCAGGGAAGCAGGGCCAGCCTGCCATGTAGGCTTGGGGTGGGCGATAATTTTCCACTGGGGCGCAAGGGGAGGGGCCCACTCCAAGGATTTGAAAAGTGGTCAAGGGCTGCATTCTTCTATGATATTAATGGGGGAGATGTGGGATTGGAGATGAAGGTTGGGTGCAGCAGGGAACTTGCTATTAGGGATTGGGTTATACAAAGGGTGCAGGGTCTGGTAGGGGGTATGAGTGCAGGAGGAGATAAGGGAGTAGGGGATTGGGGTGAAAGGTCTGTGAGGAAGTTGTTACGTGGAGGAGGGATGCAGGCATTCGAGTTATCACTGGAGCAGGGGATTGGGATACAGGGTCTGGGAGGGGTGTGGGTGCAGAAGCAGGGCAACAGAGGGCTTGAGTTATGTGGGATGGGATGGGCTGGTTTTCAGGCTGTGCTATGGGCAGGTACAGGCAGGGAGATTGTGCTGGTGGTGGAGCCTCTTCCCCCCACATGTTCACAGCCTTCAGCATGCAGGCACCAGGCTGGTAGGGAGCCTAGCTGAGGCTTCTGATGGACTGCTGGCCAGATCCAATGACTTGTGGGGCTGGATTCGGCCCACAGGCTGTATTTTTTCCTGGTCCAGTATAGGTGAACCTGGCAGTCACCTAGAGCTCCAAGCTTGAAAATTAGACACCACATTGTGTGGCATATTGGCAAGTTGAGGCCTTTCGGTTACTTTGATGAGAAGTCCAAACGTGAAGTATTTGTGCGGTGGAATCAGCGGACATAGATTGTGCGTTCACAAGTCATATACAACTTAAAGTTACAGTACCTCTGCTTTGCTTTGCTTTGCTTTGGTGCTTTTGGTTATTGCTCAGTATTGAATTCAGTTCTCCTTTTTTTTTTTTTTTTTTTTTTCATTGTGTAGAGGGTTTGATATCTCACATCACTCATTTCCATCTTCATGCATCCTAGGGGGTAAAAAAATCTTAAACAAATAACAGTTGTATATTGCCTTTCATGCTGAAATTTCCCAAGGTATGTTACATGCACGCATTCTATCTCACCACTGTGAAATATGCCTTGGGGATGGGTGGCAGGGGGATGGAGATGAGTAGCAAACATCTGGCATACCGCACTTTGCACAACAGTTTTGGGAGGTAGAGCAGATACCATGTCAAATGCCAATTTTAGAAAGAACACCTTTGGATCCATAATATTCTCACAAAACAGGCTTGATCCCCTCTAGAATTCATGTCTGTGGGATTAGAGAGGTCCTAAAATTCAAAAGAAATACTCAAGATCTGTGTTTCTTACACTTTTTGAGACCATGGAACACCATATAACACTTTTTATGTGGAACACCTATGAAAATTTTCTTAAAAAAAAATTGTTGTCAGACCAAAAAAAAAAAAAAACCGAACAGTGGCACACAGAGAAAAAACAAAATGAAGTAATTTAATCAGGTATCATAGCAATGAAGAAGTAACATTGTATCTGGTTTTAATAACAGAAACTATCAGTATATGAGATAAAAAAGTGTCAGATGCTCACGAACACCAGTGTTCTGTGGAACATAATTTAAGAAACATTTTAATGTGAAATATGTCAGTTTGCTGAAGAAAGCATTGTTTGTTTATTGATTTATAGGTGACAGCCTCTTTTTTTTTTTTTTTAAACACTCCTTGCACTGAAATCATTAATGGAGCTTGAAACTGGCTGGTTTTTGTTTTTGTTTTTGTTTTTTTTTTTGTTAAGTGACAATACTCTTTCCTAAAAGCAAGCTGGAGATAGGTGGATATCTCAAAGGAACTGAAACTATCAAATTTGATCTGCAAGATTGAATTCCTTATCTCCACAACATATTAGAAGAGTCACAGTGAGATTTTTTCCCCCACAACTCCCCCAACCCTTTTTTATTTATCCTTTTTTTTTTTTTTTTTTTTTTTCTCCCCCCTCCTTCTCACCCTCCTTTGACTCTAGAACACTGGAAGAGATGACTGGGTAAATAGGCAGAGTAATTGCCTGTCTTTTGTTCATTAGGGGAAGTTCAAATGTGGTGATAACAGTATGATACAGACTTGCTGCTGGGTGCTGTCTCAGCATATTGCAGATGGTTACAGATGACAGCTGTTTTCTTCCCACCTTTCATCTTCATTGGAGTTGATTTTGAACTGACAACTTCCCCCTTTTTTGATGAAGATGAGAAATTTGTATTTTTACAATGGAGAAGCATATATCATTTGTAGCCCTTTGAGAAATAATATAAAATCCATTTAAAAGAAGATGAATTGTCATGGAAATTCAGTTGATTTGCTTTGCATGTATTCCAGGAGGCATCTGCTCCTGATTTCTCCATTGTTGTTGAAGAAAGAAAGATGTTAACAGCATTTCTCTTTCTGTAACGGCTGCTTCCCAGAGAGTCAGAATTTTGAAAAATAAATTAATGCTGGAAATTTAAAGGGATGCACGTGTCGCTCTTTAACCATACTGCATATTTTTCAAATTCTAGGTTTAAAGTAATACATAAGTGTAGAGAGTTTTGTCTCATTATTTATTAGTCTATTATGCTTATGTATCAAGAGTCTCAAAGGTTCCGTTAGTGGCAAGATTCCAAGATAGTCTATTGTTTGGGAATTGATCTTTGTACCATGTATATGTGAGAATCTTTTTCATTGCATCACTTTGAATTAAGTTGGCATGTGATCATTGGTGCTGCACTGGAAGGAACACAGCATTTAAAAAATAATGGCGTCTTACAATGTTCATTTTGACCTTTGTCTGGTCAGAGTTTTCTGTCCAGCATAAACTCCGGAGAAGTAAAATAATCCCCTGTGAAATAATCTTTGCTCTGATCTGAAACTACATAGACAGCGTAGAGAATGACTGACTGAAAACATTCTATCCAGTCTGACCATGGCTTGAAATAACTTGACAAACCATTATTAAAAGAGCTCTTTGGCTGCTGAATGAAATCTCAGACTCCAGCAGCATTACAGTTTTTAGACCGCAGAAGATAGCGGCACTGTTTTGGTTTGGCAGGTCTGGGTTGCTACCTCCACTAAAGTCCCCTCGCACGATTTCCAAGTAAAATTTGTTTGGCATGTTTTTGAGAGGCGAAGTTTTGAAACTGAAGAGCTTGGATATGTAGTAGTACATCCTAAAGCAGTACTGTAATGTACCTGAATTAAAATCAGTTTTGTTTAGTAGCTTGACAGCTAAGCAAAGTGACCCAGAACTGCTTTCGGGATAGCTTTGAGTCTTTTTATATTTGTTTTACAGATGTGATAAGAACAGTCCAAAAAGGTAGCACAGATACTTTGTTAGTGAATGGTCACAATTGTATTGACTTGTGCTACCACTGCACCAGCTCCTATATCAATTGTTTGTTTCTCCATTGTCTTAACTGCTTATATCAGTGATAGGCTAGTGAATGGGTTGCGTTTAGATGACCATTGTAGCTGAGCTTAACTTTCCCCCGTGCTCTGTCGTTTTCAGGCAGGCATCTGACTTGTGCACTGTTTGGACAAAAGCTGCTTTTTTGCAATCATCCAATCAGTGAAGGTAGATTTGGAGAAACTTGTAACACTTTCTGTGTTGCCAGTGTGTACCTAATCGTTGAATCATTTTTTTCCCCCCAGTATAGTTATTTCAGTTGGGGCATGATTGGTTGGTTGATTTTTACCTCACATAGTTACCCTAGTATAACATCTAGTGTGGATAGAATTATAGAACACTAGAACTGTAAGGGACATCAAGATCAAGTCCAGTCCCCTGCCTTCATGGCAGTGCCAAGCACCTTCCATATCATACCTGTTATTTACCAACCTGTCTGTAAATATCTCCAGTGATGGAGATTCTACAACTACCCTAGGCAATTTATTCTAGTACTTAACCACCCCGTCAAGAAATTTCTCCTTATGTCCAACCTAGAATCCTAGAATCCTAGGGCTGGAAGGGACCTCAACCTAAACCTCCCTTGTTGCAGTTTAAACCCACTGTTTCTTGTCCTATCATCAGAGCCTAAGGAGAATAATTTTTCTGCCTCCTCCCTGTTAACACCTTTTCAGGTATTTGAAAGCTGCTATCATGTCCCGTCTCAGCCTTCTCTTTTCTAAACGAAACAAACCCAATTCTTTTAATCTTTTCTCATAGGTCATATTTTCTAGACCTTTAATCATTTTAGTTGTTCACGTTGCTTTTTAGTTGAAGTTATATAAGTAGAAAGGTTCCTTGTATTGGCAGTTTATTTCATAATGGGAATCAACTGCACTAGCATAAGAACTTATAGACCAGTATAGCAGTGTCCACACTGTTGTGCTACTAATATAGTTAAAGCATTGTAGAACTAGGTATTGGGACAATTAGTGGTGTAACTCTTGTGCATACACAAGGCCTCAGAATGCATCACATTAACACTTGACAGACTCACCCAAAGCCTATCCTGTTCATATTATAGTTGGGCATCAGTGACGCAGAAGGGGAAGGCAAAGGAAATATCTGGAAACAGAATTGAGTCACTGTTTGACAAATGTCCCAATTTGTTTCTGTAAATTGCAAAGAGCTGAGATTGTTGTTTGCAGGTCAGCTGGGAGAAGTAGACAACAAGACTTCATCTGCAGTTGGATTATAATAAACCTGAAGTTATTTCAGTGAATCACTGGCGCCCTGCTGAATAGTAAATACAAGTGGTGAGAGAGACGAAAAAACATGTCAAACATTCTTTTTGTTCATTTGCTTCTCAAAATACTGACTACAGGCAATCTTTGGGGTTGGATAATTTATTACAAGGAAACTTGCAGTATGTGTGAAGCCAGGAAAATGGTGCCGACTGTTGAAACTGGAATGCTAGGTGACTGCAGTTTGGAAGCATTTATCACATTAGAGCTTGGAGCACACCCTCCGCTATAAACTTCCTAACATAGTGGCTGCCATTTCAGTGGTAGCTGCGGTGAAGAGTCCAGCTAAAGAGCTGTGTAGTACAAGGTGAAGGCTGCAGGACTGGGCTTTAATTGAATGCCACTGCTCTGGTGTCTGTAAAAGGAAGATAAAACAGGATCTAATTCAGTAACCACTGGGCCAGCTAGCTTGGGTTGAAAGCACTATGAAATTCAGTTGAGTGGGTTTGTGTGGCTGGATGGGACAGGGTTTGGAATAACATTGCGGTAGAAGCCTAGGCTAATTGTACAGTGAAGATGTATCCTAAATCTGCTAGTTCCATGGTTGCACCTCCTCCCCATCACTTTGTCAGCTCTTGAATAAGGAGAATTCCTCACATAGGGTGGGACAGTGCCTTGAATGTAGGGCCAGAGCCAATCTGTTATAAGTTCATGGTGTTCTGTGTGTGCTTTACTCATTATGTAAAGTTATAAATTTGTATCGCTTCAGTCTCAGAATAATCTGCCCCGTCCTGTTTTTCTAAACTAAAATGTCCTCCTGGATTCAGGTTGTGATTGAATAACTGATACCTATGAAGAAGGGGTATGTAGAACTGAAACACATTCTTGTTCTGTCTAATGCCATTTAATGTCTTACATTTTTATCCCCTGTAGTATACAGTACACAATGTAGATGCCTAATACTCCTCTCACGCCCAAATTCCCTCCAGCAGAACCTGATTCTCATCCCTGAACATAACTCCCCTGTTGATGGGTTGTCATGGAAACAGTTTGGCCTAATGGCTTGTTTTGTCATTTTAAACAGTGATGCAGTCCCGAGAAGGTATTTGTGAGAGAGCTGACTCTTATTTAATTTTGTTGGGATGTTAAACCCATATTACATCCCAGAGATAGGGTAGTTTGTAAAAACTGCTCCTTACTATATTGGTAGGTTTTTTTTTCCTTTAAAGGCAAATGCAATATTCTTAGTTTACACCTAACCAAACCTTTAATTAATGTTGACGTATATCAGTGTTATGACAAAGCTAAACTGATAGGTTAGATGTACCCTATGACATCTTTGTTCAGTTCATAACTTCTTGCTTTGTTAACATTGGTAGTTGTAAAGTCTTTCCTCAAATCTGACTAAGGTGAGGTCTGCACTAGGGGAGAAAATCGATGTAAGATATGGAAATCTGGCTAAGTCAATTGCATTGTTGGAGTTAAAAACAATGAGAAGTCCTCTGGGAGTTTCTAGACTAACAGCTTTTTGGAGCATAAGCTTTCAGGGGTAAAGACCCACTGAGTCAGATGCGTGTTGCTGGAGTTGACATACCTTACATCAATTTTCTGTGCCATCCCTGCTGCAGGAGGTCAATGGGAGAAACTCTCCTGTTGATTTCTCTTACACTTTGCAACTGCGAGGAGTACTGGAGTCAACAGGCATGCCGCCAGCATTCAGTTCAGTGTGTCCTTATTAGACTTGCTAAATTGAGCCCCAGAGATTGACCTCTGTAGCATTGACCCTCCGGTTAGCATAGAGAGACCTTAATTTGTGTAATCTAGCACAAAACTCCTGAGAATATGGTCCCAAATGGCTGGAGAATATAATGTGTTATCTGTAAATCTTCATGACAAGAATGTTGTTGTAAATGATTAATGGATATTAAAATAGGTCTTTAATATTAAAGTAGAAGAGAAAATAAGTTAGACTCCTTAGCACCTCAGAGTAGAAGAAGGCTAGTCATTGGTTAACCTTTAAAATCTTAGACTGTTAAAGTGGCATGTATGTTTATGTACATGAGGCAACAAATTAGACACCAGTCTCCAACGGGATATGTCAGCAAAATAAAAGAGCCAATTCAGTTGTGGGCTACTGAGGGACTGCCCCAATGGAACAATGAGGCAGTAGTTGCTTTCCATAGGGATGAAATATATCTGTGCCTATGATTTTGCATTTAGAGTTGGGCAACTGACTACTGGAAAAAAGTGGATAAATTTGAGAGAGTTCAAAGAAGAGTAACAGACGCTGGAACTCTAGCAGCATAGCTGTGCTGCTTTGCCTGCATAACCCTCTAGTGTCAACACAGCCCATGAGGCTGGACGGCGATTTTCATGGCTGAGAGGAAGACCTCCTGATTGACAGTAGCTGGGTTTAGAGGACATTTTCTTCTGTTGACCTACCTTTGTCTACACTGGGGATTGGGTTGATTTACCTATGTTGTTCAAGGATGTAGTGTTTTCATACCCCTGAGCAGTGTAGCTGTATTGAGTAAAATTAAGTTTAGACCAGGCTCAAAATTATCCATGGTCTGAAAGGAATGGTTTGAGGAGAGGATAAAGAATTAAATATGTAGGGCTTGGGTGAGGAAGGAAGGTCAAAACTCTGAAAATGGGTTGAAATTAAGATAGGGAAAACTCTAATGTTTTAGAGAAAACATAGAATAGTAGAATGCTGGGACTGGAAGGGACCTTGAGAGTCATCCAGTCCAGCCCCCTGTCCTCATGGCAGGACCAAGTACTGTCTAGATCATCCCTGATAGACATTTATCTAACCCGTTCTTAAATATCTCCAGAGATGGAGATTCCACAACCTTCCTAGGCAATTTATTCCACTGTTTGACCACCTTGACAGTTAGAAACTTTTTCCTAAAGTCCAACTGTAAACTTCCTACAGTTTAAGCCCATTGCTTCTTGTTCTATACTTAGAGGCCAAGAAGAACAAGTTTTCTCCCTCCTCCTTATGACACCCTTTTAGACACCTGAAAACTGCGATTATGTCCCCCTCAATCTTCTTTTTTCCAAACTAACCAAGCCCAGTTCTTTCAACCTTTCTTCATAGGTTATGTTCTCTAGATCTTTGATCTTTCTTGCTTCTTTTTTCTGGATCCTTTCCAATTTTTCCACATCTTTCTTGAAATGCGGTGCCCAGAACTGGACACAATACTCCAACTGAGGCCTAATCAGCCCAGAGTAGAGTGTAAGTGACTTCTGGTGGTAGTGTCTGAGACATTTGCTAGTAGGCGGGGCAGAATGCTGTCGGGAACAGTGCAGCTCTGACAGGGAGATACACTGGGCAACCCAATCTCATATTTTCATTCGGAGTGATTATTAGTATAAACAACAAAGCACCTTAGCTCCTAGTCCAGTTTACAATTTGGAGATTGACAATCATGTTGACTGTAATTTGCTGTGGGGAGCCATCATGTACAGAATCAGGAAAACAATCCTCAATTTGCTCATGATGAAATGTGGTAATTGAGTCAAGTATTATAAACGGGTCCTGCATACGCAGCAGTCTGGCTATAATTAAAGGAAGGACTCTGTTCCTAAATATAAGGCTGTAGGTCAATTTCTGGAGCGAGAAACTGCCTTTTGTTAGTTTATTGTTTAAATGATCACATCACACCACACATACTTTGCTGTTATAGAACACAATGCAATAAATAGGTCAGCGGCTCTCAACCAGGGGTACATATACCCCCTAAGGGGATGCAGATGTCTTCCACAGGGTGCTTCAGTTCATCTAGATATTTGCCTAGTTTTATAATAGGCTACATAAAAAGCACTGGCAAAGCCATTGCAAGGTAGACTTTTGCACTGACAATGACTTGTTTATGCTGCTGTACATACTATACAATGAAGTGTAAGTACAATATTTAGGTTCTAGTGGATTTATTTTGTAATTATATGGTAAAAAGGAGAAAGCAAATTTTTCAGTAATAATGGTGCTGTGGTACTTCTGTATTTCTGATTTGGTAAACAAGCAGGTTTTAAGTGAGCTATAAACTTGGATGAACTCATGACAAATCAGACTCCTGAAAGGGGTACAGTTGTCTGGAAAGGTTTAGAGTAGGGGTCCACAACGCCCAGCATGGGTGCCAGGAGTGGCACTTGAGCTGATTTTCATGGGCACATGAGGCGGGAGCTCAGCCCTGCCCCCATTTTCCCCATGCAGCTGGGAGCCTGCCTGTGGATTAACAAATGACCAGCTAGTGCTACCAACCACCACCTGAATGGTAAAGTTCTGCATCTTAATTTATCTATTAATGAAGCTGTTGTAAGTAGGGCTACTTGCTCGGAAAGGTTGCTGACCCCTGGTGTAGAGTCACTGTTTAGGTAGTACATTTCAGTCAGGAATTTGAACTTCAATGCTTTTAGACTTATGACTGTCTTATTTCAAAACCCAGGCTGGCGCTACTTCAGCGTTTCCTTGGTATACGTTTGTATTTAAAGTCACCCAATATTTTTAATTCCTGACAGAACAATACCACATTCGTGGGCTCTTTTTTTCCCTACCATTTTAATGGGGGGAGGAGCATAGAAGAGAGAATGTTCTGGAAAGAATTTAAAATAAGGAAATTGCTCTTTTCCAATAGGTTCAGAGTCAGATGTCTTTTAGTTGAATTAAAACATGACTTGTAGTTTGGGTAGTTAAAATACAATGTGTGACCTGCTTATGGCTCAATGGGAGGGCGATATGGGAAGCTAGATCTGAATGATGAGCTGTGGAATTGCCAGTTTCTACACACCATCTATATCTGTCTGGCTGTTAGCTCCCACTGAACTGTTTAGTGCTCATTTTGTTTCCCTGTGTGTGGTCTTAGTATTCTTTTTGTTTCCTGTCTCCTTAAACAGTGTTTCTAAACGATTTTTTCTTTATGATGAAGCCCCCCTTTTCCAAAAAAAAAAAAGGGAGGGGGAGGAAATAAAAAGTATCCCCAGTCTTCTCTCTCATACCCCTGTTGGTACATGTGCCACTGGTTGAGAAACATGGTCCTAAGGTAACCTGAGGTGTTGAAAATATTCCATTCAACCCATCCAGATTACTGTATGCTTTTCATCAGTCAGATTAGTTTTGCATACCACTAAATTACTTCTCACTTAAAAAACTGCTTACAAAAACACACACAAAATATCACAGCAGATTATTGCTGGAAACTTTGACTCTTTACTATCTTATTTTCAAATAAATGAATTGGAGTAGAAATATTGTAGTTTACATTTCAGTGTAAGGCACATGAAGCAGTAGAAACAAGTCCCTGTCTGAATGAACTTTTAGATTGTACTGATTTTGCTAATGCTTTTATGTAGCCTGTTGTAAAACAAAGTAAATATCTAGATGAGTTGATGTACCCCAGGTTGAGGAACACTGTCCTAAAAAGACCTTTGACCTCCTACAAAACATCAGTTTGTTGCCTCTTACTCTTTGGCTGTGAAACGATGTGTTCATATCCTCCCTGAATGATTTCCTAGGGCATGATTTTGCCCTGATCTATCAGCTAACCATTATTTTTGGAACAAAACTATAAGTCTTCTGGATGCTGAGAGAGCTTGCAGATTGGCTGTCCAGTTATCAGGTTCCCTTCTTGATCTCTCTGCAACACTTTTGTGTAATGGGTTGCTTATACTGGGAACGTAACATATAAACTTGGAGCTTCAAAATCAGAATGGAGTAATTTTTTAAAAGATCTGAATTCATGGGTGGAAATGGAATTTCCCATCATACGATCTGAGCAAAAATTTATGGATGTAATTTGAGGTGTCAGACAGTTTGAGGATTATCCGGATATAGGTCACTAAATTGAGGTCATTCTGGAAATTCCAGGCATCAGAATAGCTCTGAAGTCAGTTTTGCTTGTTATAAACACCTGGAGTGCAGTCCTGGACCCAGCTGAAGTCAATGGGAGTTCACTCAGGTCAGAATTTCACCTCTGACCAGATGTGAATCATACAGTGCATTTTTGTGCTGCAAAGCTCTTTGAAATGTTCTCTGAAAATATCAGTAACATGTTCAGACTGCCGAGTCCTGCAGAGCCTTAGGTCACCTTGAAGTGTATATAGGCAAAGCCTAAAAGACTCTAGTGAGCAGGCCCAGAAAACCCTCTCTTTACTAAATGTAAAGGGGGAGATGGCACAGCTGGTTTCCAGAATAAGTACGGGTGTTTCCAATAGCAGAGACCCATTTCTCTGGTTTCTTGCCTGCCACTTCTATGCATCAGACCTTCTCCTCACCTACTTACTGCAGGGTGACCACATTTTCCAAACTGAAACGTGGATTTTGGAAGAGTGGGGTGAGCGGGGGAAAACCTGGGAAAATACACAGGTGGGGAGATGGGAAAGAAAGTGAAGCCACTTTCAAAATAAAAATGGAGCAGCACTGTTTTAAGGAGCAGAGTAACTCCCCTTGCTCAGTCCTGACGTGTTGGTTTTTTTTCTCTCTCCTTTCCATGGTTTCCTGCTCCATGGACCTTATTCTGTCTTTCCCTGCCAAGCCAACCCATCCCCCTTCCAAGTTCTGAACCTCTCCCCCAAATTCCTTTGACCAGCTCCTCAGTGCCCCAAAATGTCCTTCTGCTTCACAGTTCTCCCTCCTGTTGGATTCCCTCCAGGTTCTGAGTCCTTTTCTTTCCATTGGCTCAAAAATTATCCCCCAGGCTCTTCCCTCTTCCATCTAAATCCCAGCTCAGGCTCAGAACCCTCCTTGGCTCAGAGACTTGCCTGATACCATCAGATTGAGCGAGAACCAATTCCCCTGGCTCAAAATCACCTTCTGATGTTTGTGCCTCCCCCCACCCCCTGCCCTTACTTGAAGTGAAGAAGCAGGAGCTTCATACCTTGTCTCTGGAAGGTCCAGGGGGCCGACAGGATTCCTTGGGCAAGGAAGGGGCAATGACATGTTCTTGGAAGGGGCATGGCCTCACGTAGAAGGAACAGGGCTGGAGCGTGCTGCCAAAGGCACAAACTTCCCACACCCTCAAGGCAGCCCTAAGAGCTGCATGGTGCGTACTTCCTGGTGCTCCAGTGATAATTTAAAGGGCCTGTGTCTCTGGCTGCTGCCACAGTAGTGGTGGCAGCAACCTAGAGCCCCAGGCCCTTTTGAATTGCTGGGCTCTGTGTCAAGTGCCCCCCGTCTGTGGACATGGGAAGGGCTAAGTTGACCTAGCCCCTCATAAACCCAAATCCCTGTTCTACACACAATTCCCCTGCTGCTTGCAGCCCACAGGCTTCAGCCTCACCAGGAGTCCCCCAGTGGCAGCAGGTCATATTGCAAGCTAGAACAATTTGAACTAGCGTGGCTGACTGTAGCGATTAGTGTCATTGATTCTCACGCTAACACTGTAAGAGTTTAGACCAGGGCACATTTTTTTTAATGTGTGCGCAAGTGAAGTCATGCTGGTGTCGGTTGTATAATAAGGCATTAATTTCTTTCCATAAGAGCAGAAGGTAATATCGCTGTGAGGCAGATTGGACCAAAGTGCATTTAGTAGGTAAGGCGTCGCTCTGATATCTTCCTGGTACTGGGCTTCATTTTGGCTCTTTTGCCATGCTATTGCATGTTACTTCCATCATGATTAGCTTGGATTTCTCTTGCAGATTACCACAAACTGAGAAGCCAGCAAATAGTTAGCTGTCTTTTGGCACTTAAAGTGCTTCCAAAGACATGTTTTGGTTGGGCGGTACCTTTCTTACAAAGCTCCAGCAGCACACTCATCCCTGCCCTCAGGGCCAAGTTAGCAGAGGTGTAAAATCTCTCTCAATACAAGCCCTTCAAAGAAATCCTTTGAATTAACACCATGAGTGTTGAAATAGATTGGTGTTCCCTTAGCATAAGGTGACCATATTGCCCTGTCCCAAATACGGGTCAGGGAGATATGGTGGGGGCGGGGGGAGTTGTGGCTTCTCCTGGCTCCGCCAAGCCCCAGGGAGCCGGGAAGGAGGCGTCAGCTGCCGGCACTCCCCTGGAGCCATGGGGAAGCAGCAACCCCCAGCGCTCCCCGGGAGCCCTGGGGAAGTAGTAGCTGTCGGCCTACCCAAGAGCCCCGGAGGAGCAGCATGGATGCAGCAGCTGCCCACGCTCCCCTGCTTTTCCAAGGCTTGGGAAAGTGACTCCCACCAGCAGCTGCACCTGAGCAGCTGCTGGTGGAAAAGGTTAGTGGAAGAGGGCACAAATACAGGACAATTAGTCCCTTTAAAAAAAAAATACGGGGCCATCCTGCCTGATGCAGGATGGATGGTCACCCTACCTTAGCATGCCTCTTAAGGGCTAAATCCCTTCCTGATTAAAATAAAGGACGTGGAATGCTGCCAGTCATTTAAATGTTGGAATTGAAAAGCATCTGGAGTTTCTCTTCTTAGCAAGCAGTTCAATGCAGGGGGAGTGGGAGAGAGATGATTAGAATAGTGCCACACTATGCTATTCCTGCCACTGTTGTTACGCTTGGGTCAGTATTTTCCTTGTAAATTCCCCCTCTGGGATGCGGCAGGGGCAATACAGAATTTGGACACGTGCGTGTACAAAAGTGCTGCAAAATAATGTGCTTGTTTCTTTTCATTAAAAGCGTGAGAATGGATAAACCTTGAGACTGGATGCAATTTTGCACTTTGCATTTGTAGCGCCCCGCTTTGTAGGTGAGAAGCCCACATGGTCAGCACATCACTGGTGTTTGGCTTTCCTCAGATACATGGAATCTTTTGCTTCTAGGAATTCTCTGCCGTGAGGACGACTTAGTACTGGTGTAGTTATACCACTCTAACTCCACTGGTGCAAGTTGCTTGTTTGTTTGTTTGTTTGTTTTGGGTTTTATTTTTTTTTTGCTTTGTTTTACATCCATGGACTGCAATTGTAATTGGGGTTTGCATTATTGCAGCTGCATGAGTGTAGCCACACCAGTGCCAACCACCCCATATCTACAAATCTCCTCCCCACCCCAGAAAATATGCAGATTACCAGCCCAGGAAGGAGTCCAGAGGGCAGTGGTAACTAGTGAAGTGGGAGAAAAGCCACAGCAGATATTTTTGGTTCAGTCTTCGCACTGACTGGTGCCTGTATGGCAGAGGGTGCAGCCAGGGCTAGACAGTTAGTTAGTTGGAATGGCATGTGAGGGCACCCCTTTAGTAATTAAAAATTTGGCAGCAGCATAGGGAGGCAGTGCACATCCCAAGTCCTACCTAAAGGCACCTCTGGAAGACCGCATTGCTTATTTGATCAAGGCAGATCCTCAAACAAGGAACACAAACAAATACACGCTGACAGAAAAGAGACAGTGATGTGTCTGTAGTCCCAGCTGCATATGCACAAATGTCAACTCTCCTTATTAACCGTGACAAAGAAAAGGTTTTGGGGTTGTGCTTTGAAACTTGGGTCTTTGATCGGTTCAAAAATCTGAAGCGTTAATTAGAAAACTGTGTATTAAGCAATAGTTGCTAATCAAATATCTGTATTATGCCAAGGCTTTGTGCTGATTAAGAAATTATGGAAGATTTAAATGCCTGTGGGTTTATTGCTCTTGGCGCTTTTTAAATAAGCAAAGCTTTTAATGTTGCACAGAACAGGAATCTGTGGGGTGTGGTGTGGGTTTTTTTTTTTTTTGTTCTCTGTGGTAATAAGTCTTTAATTTTTACAGCTTCATAAAAGTTATTTATTTAAAGGGCTTGTAGGCTGTGACTAAAATTTGGGGTTATCAAGGTAAACCAGACACCTCACCTTGGAAATAATATGAGGAAAAATATGAGAGATTAGTAGCGATAAAGATGAAAATATTAGCTATTTCTCCATGGAATGAATGTTTGGATAAAATGGGGAAAGGAAAGAAACCAGTCATTCAAGTTCACCTCTAAAGTTTTGAATTTATCTGCATGGCTGCCGTTAAAATATTTTAAAGGTAGCAGAAGCCATATATTAAATATGGCAAAAGGTACAAGGAGTGGTTATCCTTAACTATATACTCCTCTTTTGTGTGGCTATAGGAGGGTGAAGAAAGGTAATGCCCACCAGCCCTCTTGGAGCTCTGAGGACATTACTGTCTCTTCCTTCCCCTTCCCATCTTCGATTTCCTGTAGAGTTCTTGTGTTTAGAACTCATCTTGTCTGCCCCAGCATGACTGGCAGATTTCATTTACTAGAGCTCTTTGGTTTGCAGAGATATTGTGCAAACCTTTTGGGGTGGTTTCCTTTAGAAACCAGAAGTTGATCTACAGTAACCCAGGAGTTGGCTCCTGGTTCATGACTTTGAACAAATCTGGCATGACTTCTAGGTTTTTCTACAAACCCCTAAGGTGGGGTAACATTTGGGTTGCATCAGGACACTTTCACTAAGGTCGTCTTTTACCAGCGCTCACAGAATCTACACAAGGTGCCACAATAGGTGGTACTTCTGTTAGAGACTGGGGTAAGGGATTTTGTACCACTCCCAGCCTGTGCTTATCCAGAAGGGTGCAACATCCCTGGTGGAATCTGCCCCTGCTTCAGACTCCTGTATGGTAGATAGCCTCTTGTACAAAAGGTTCTTCTGTTAGGGAACCTTACATCTTTCATGTTGAAGAAACAGATAATACTGGGTATAATACACCTTCCCCCTCCCTGCCAAAGTTCTTTTCCCCCTATATGAAATCAGGCTGAAGGTTTATCTTTTTAGTGTGTTTGTGCTAATATACATGTGGAACAACCAAGATGCTTTTTAATTGTTTTCCTTTGTATCTGCTGGAATCCATAAATGGTGTGTTCCATATAGATTTTTGCTTAGTACCTTTACAGTATGTGGAACACCCTGTTCCCATCCAATATCCATTTCATTTATTTCATGAGCTCAATTTGTTGGATGCAATGTAGACTGATACGTGTTTGTAAATAAAGACACATGAATAAATATTTACTTTTTACTAAACATTTATGAATAATGCTCCTTGCAAATTATGAGGAAGATAATTGAACAAGTTTCCTATAACAGTTTGTTCACACACATTTTTTTGTATTTGTTTCATCAAAGAAAATGGTGAACAGAATCTAAACAAAACACAGATCACCACAAACAGTATGTCTCACAGATATAGTAGCCTGAATAGCAAGATGAGATTAGCAATGGATCCATAAGTTATAGTGAGAAATATCCAGAGTAGTACATTTATGACTGGAGGATGATCACCCTGAGCTATAGACAAATCAAGTACTGTGCAGTTCATATATAATCTAAACTGCTATCCTGTCTGCTATGGAGGAGCACAGACCTTTGCGGCATGGTGTCATTTGCTCTCCAGCCTTCACCCCAAAGGTGCCCTTTTTTTTTGAGGTCTTTCTGTACTGTATATTTTGTGTGTATTAAATATAGTGTCAAAAGGCATAAGCACAGGAGACTTTGCTACCAAAATTGTATGTGTGTATATATAAACTATAATAAAACATGGCTAGATATTCACCTCTGTCTGAGGTAAAATTTGTGCAAGTAAGGAGAAAAGTGGCACAAAGGTGTCCGAGTTATCTTTTGTAGTCCACTTGTGGCTTCTTAATATGCAAATATAGTATCTAAATACCTACTCTAGGCAGAAATAATTTTGGATCCTTTGATTGAAAAGCAAAACCAAAAACAATGCAAAATTTTTGATATCAGATGCTGAAGTTCCTCCAGCCTCTGGAGAGTGGTGTGAAAGATAGTCAGGATCCCTCAGCCACCTTTGGACACAGTCCATGGGCTTAACAGTCCATCTCCCACCTTCAGGATAAAAGCTTTCTGCTGGTAGCTAATGCAATTCGTCCTTTCGCTCAAGCTGTGTGTGTTGCAGTGCTGAAGTTCAGGCTTCAGACCTGCCTGATCATGCCTGGTGTGAATGGATTTTCATAGTGACACCTAGCAGAATTTGTTTTTAATCTTTTTTCTCCTATAAATAGGGGAAAAAAACCCTCTAATAAATTACATAAAAATATTAATTAAAATAATATTTAAGTGGTAAAAACAATCATTCAAAAGTTAAGAAAAGCCAAATGAATAGTGTCTTGTGCAATCTTAATGTTGCCCCTTGTGCATGATGAGGGTCTTAAACTGCACCATCAGCCACTGCTTTGCCATGGAGTCTCTACCTTATTTAGTGCACAAACTAGATGCACAAGGTAGAATTGCACATGGGCTCTTGTAAATCTGGCCTCTCTTAATGCTGGCTATTAGCCAAAATAGTTCTCCGTTAACAATTAGGTTTTTTGGATGCAAAAGCACTGTGTGGCTCAAAATTAACCCCTGGAATCATACCCACAATCAGTTGGGTTATCCAGATAGTCTAAGCCATGAATAGGCTGTAGCATGAGGTTGTGGGGAAATTGCTGTGGGATACTCGTTCCTGAGACAGATGAAACATTCAGAACATTGTTAATCTGTATTCACCACCTTGACAGCTTTTTGAAGCTAATGACAAGGTCTGCTGCCCTGAGCCTGGTAGAGCGGTTTCTTCAGTTTTCATGGTGATTTTTTTTAGGACAATGGTTAGGAGTTGACTTTTTTCCAGGTGAGACCTCCGTGAACTAGCTGCTGTACAGTAATGAAGGAAATTGCAATCCGTTGCAATCTCTTTATGCATCTTTCCACTGGTGATGCCATGTAACGGGGAAAGCTGTAGACTTGCGTAGGTCAACATTTACAAGCTATGGCCCCTAACTTTTTTTCTTGCATGAAATACCAAATATACAAGTGGAATATTTTTTGGGACAGCCATCTGCTCTATGGCAACTGGTGCTCTCTGAAAGAGAGACAGCAAACGTATAAGAGTGGCACACAAGGTTTGCTCGGAGCCAGTTTCACAGTGAAAGCACTGAATCTGACCCAATAATAGAGAGGCAGATCCTGCCCTTAGGGACCTACAATAGCGACATGAAAAAATGTGTATTCACGTGGGCTTCATTTGCAGTATCACCCCATTTTGTACAGTGGTCAAGACAGCTCAGTGAACATGGAGAACAAGAATTGAATTCTTGCTGTACAAATAAATTACTTCCATACTTTGGACAATGCTTTTGGCATATATCAACTCTAAGATCCATTCTCCAGCATCTTATCATGTTTTTATTTTTAAATGTACATCTGTGGACAGCTGTAACTAGTTTTAAGTACATTTTGTTGTATTCCAAAGACAACTACCTTTAGGGTAGTGGTGTTATTGCTAAGGAGGATTCTCAAGCAAGCTAATAGTACATGTATTTATTAACTTGCCTGCCAAAAATACTGAATTTATTACACAGCAGTACCTCTGCAAGTGACAAAAAGCTGATTTTTATGCCTTATACATCATTGATTTTAACTCTTTTGTGCTTACATCAACCAAAAATGGATGTAATACCAATCGTAATCAGAGTACTGAATCACACTGAAGCTGTATATTTTATACCATGGTAGCATCTCTTATGATACAACTTACCTGATAGAGAATGATTTTTCCAAGTAGAATAGTAACAGAGAGGTAGCTGTGTTAGTCTGTACTGCAACAAAACAAAGCAACAGAAATGTAGCACTTTAAAGACCTAGAAAATGATTTATTTGGTGATGAGCTTTCGTGGGACAGACCCATGATGATCTGATGAAGTGGGTCTGTCCCACGAAAGCTCATCACCAAATAAATCATTTTCTAGGTCTTTAAAGTGCTACATTTCTGTTGCTTTGTTTTTTTTTCCCAAGTAGATTTAAATATAGGGTTTGTTGATATGAAAGTGACACAAGGAGAAGATTGTATAAAGACAAAGGGAAGGCAAGGCTTAGTTTTCCATAATCAGCTGAAACAGGCTGTGAGGCTGACAGACTAGCTCAAGCAGGAGCCATAAGCCAATTCACTTGTCTGTGATTATCAAAGAAGTGTTAACTGTATTAGTAAGTATTCAAATGAATTCACTCTACTGTTAGTAGACATCAGAAGAGATGCTCATGTTATTTTTTGTAGGTAGTCCGTCGTGTCTGATGATGACGTATCGTATTGTTTATTGTGTGATGTATCTGATGAAGCGGGTCTTTGCCCATGAAAGCTTATGCTCCAAAATATCTGTTAGTCTATAACGTGCCACAGGGCTTATTGTTTTTGAAGATACAGACAAATTTGGTTACCCCTCTGGTACTCCTATTATTGTATTTACTTATCTGTAATCAGTTGTCTGCCATTACATTGCATTTGCATTGCCTATAGGATTCCTTTCGATAACCCTAAATTAAAATATGTGCTCATGTGAGAATGTATTCAGATGTTCAGTTATTAAAAAGAAGAGAAATACCCTATTAATTACTATTACAAATATTTGCATTTGTCCTTAACCCTGTAACTAAATTACTCAAAGGAACCTTGTGAAATGCTAATGAGAGATTTAAGGTCTGTAACACCAAACACTGATTTCAAAGCAAGTGGCCATTGGATATTTAAAAAGACCTACCAGATTGTTGTTTTGAAGAAGAAGCTGTAAGTGCTGATTCTTCCTTTATCTTTGGGCTAATTTATTTTACCCTAACAAGGTAAAATAAGTAAACCACAAAGATTCCCAGAATTATTCTGGGTAGCCATGAAATGACTTTTGGGGAAACTGGCAGATGAGCACATCACTATCATTTTGAATTTACCCACTTTGACTTGCCTTGTTTATTTTACCTGCTTTAACATGGTCTCGCTTCCCAGCTCTGGGTGCCGCCTAGTGGGGCTCAGAGGGAGCACTGGCAGCTTGCACGTTTTCCAGGCACACTCCTTCTATCCAGCTCCCAACCTAGCAAAAATCTGGGGGAGGTGCATGAGCTGCATGTGCCTGCTCCACCCTGCACGTTACGAGGGTGATCATATCTTCCTGTCCCAAATACGGAACAGGGAGATATGCGGGGAAGGAGTGGCTCCTACCAGCTCCACCAGCCCCCCTGGGAGCCAGGAAGGAGTTGGCATCGGCCAGCCCTCCATGGGAGCCCAGGGAAGTGACAGTGGCCAGCCTGCCCTGGGGAAGCAGCAGGGCCACAGTAGCCACCCACGCTCCTTCACTTCCCTGAGGCTTGGGGAAGTGACTCCACAGCTGCTGTCAGAAAAGATCAGCAGGGTTGGGCTCAAATATGAGACAATTAGTCCCTCTTAAAAAATAAGTAGGCATGCCTTTTTGGAGTCCCAGATATGGGACCATCCTGCCTAATATGGGACGGATGGTCACCTCACACATTACGTGTGCTTGCTTTCCCGATGTGGTTCCCAAGTCAGTTAACTCTCCCAGGCTTTACCTGGCTGGAGCTCAGCCTTAAGGCTCAAACTACACTGGTGTCATGGTCTCCAGCCTTCCCAGCAGGGGCAGCTCCTCTGATCTTAAGGCCTTGACTGCTGTGTTTGCAGTATTCTTCACGTGCTGCTGTCCCTGCCACAGCTGCCTGAGGTTCCTCCACTCCCACCCCTTCTTCCTGTGCTTTAGGGCAAAGCAGACTCAGACCTCCAAACATGGGACCCATAATTCAAAATTAGTCTTTTCTCTCCCAGAAGTCTTAAAGAATTGAAATATTGCTTTTTTTTTTTTTTAAATAAGGCCCCGTTTTTCCCTGATGCTCTTAGTATGTGTTGCCACACAATCTTTGCGATTTCAAGGCCTCTAAGTTTTGATATAAATACCCACTTTCGATGGTACTTCCCTCCCCCACAGCATACTTCCTGCTGCTCTTCATCAGGCTCCATCAGAGCAGTTAATGTAGCACAGATGGCTCCCACACATCATCAGGGTTGGCTGGCCTCAGGCCTCCGGCATTTAAGTGGCACAGTAGCCAGTTCTCTCAACCCACCCCACCAGGATGTGATTGTAATTTCCTATTTTAAGTGTAAGTTCATTAACAGCTGTAGGCTGGCCTGACTGATCCCAGCTTCAATATTCAGCTACCAAAGGTTGCTTTGTGTCCAGTGCTGTCTGTCCTTCATGAGGGCTGTATTTTTGTAGGCTGATGCATAGAAGCTGAACTGTAGCTGGTCAGTACGTGAGTTTGCAGGTGTAGCTCATAAAATAACTGATCTTATATGTTATACCTATTGATTCTGTTGTTGACTTTATCAAAACACCTAGAAGTCCTACTCAGACCCACTGAAAATGTCTTCACTGCAGTTAAAGGTTCTTGTGAGTTACCCTGAATCCCCTTCCCATCCATACACAAACCCATCTCAGCCAAATGTAGTGGCATTTTCAGTCCTTTTAAGGTGACCCAGCCAATCTGTAAAATAAACCCTGGTTGCCACTTTCACCGAGGGTGATAATCGCTCTTGTTGCAGTGAGGATACAGGCTAATAAGCTTGAGAGCCGACAGTCTTGCAATACCTTCACATGATTCCACCCCACTGCTTGGGAAGACAGATTAGTTCTTCCTTAGTTGGCTAGGAAGGAATTCTAGAATAGCTTCATGTAGTGTGACCCAAAGAACTTGGGGAGATTTTCCCAGAAATTTTAGCCACATGTATAGGTGGGTGCAGCACGGCTGATGATTCAGGAACTCAGTTATGGTTTTTGCAGTGACTCATACCCAGACTTGGCTAACCTGACTGTTCAGACCCAGTGTCAATCACTTGGAAGTGAAGACACACCCTAAGAGACACTAAAGAGAAATTTACCTATTTGTAGATTTCTGAATTTACATTTTGTTTCTGGTTCTACTCCTATTGACTTCAGCAGGACCACCATTTTGCCTGCTTTGGTGTGTGCGCATGTGTGTGCGTGCACGTTTTCCTCCAAATTAAAGAGGCTATTCCCAAATGTTTAGTGCCATTTGTCTCCCACATGGAGGAAATTAAAGTAAGCTTGTATTTGAATTCAATATTTTTCCAGTTTATCTTCTATTCAGATACAGGCATTGATGTCACTGGTGGAGAACAGGCCTCTAGGTTCACCAACTAAAGCAGTTTGTACCCTAGTACATAAGGGGTAATGTGGAATTGGCCTGCCTCGTTTGTTGCCAAGAAAATGTCTGCTGGTTCTAATAGCTATGACTAATATCTGTGTTGTAAAATGGGGATCCCTTCAACATGGGGATCCCTTCAACAACTCATGTGGGAGAAATTCCACTGATAAATATTCTAACAGGAGGGTTGATGCACAGTTCAGACAAAACATCTGTGTGGTTTTTAATTAACAGAATCATTTTACCATGTATTCAATCTGATGAATATCCTCTGCTGAGTAGAGTGAGAGAGATTTTTTTGTATAGCAGAAAATATTCCTTAGTTAATAGGAGAGGGAACTCTGGCATGCTGATAGGCACTAATACTAAGCTGTCTTCTATACTGTGAACAATGATTGCCATTGTCATTAATTGTAGGCATGAATGCAGTGTAATTTCCTTTGGTGGAGAGGCCAGGGCATTGAATCCATGCATTTGGTGGATATGTGTTGTGTTTTTATGTATGGAGTGGGGAAAATAAACAGGCACCCCAGACTTCTAAGCCTCAGCAGTTAGGCAACTACAGTAAACTCTTTCATATCTGGCATTCTATCATCCAGAACCCTGAAATAATTGGCATTTTTAACCCTAAGTAAATTTTAGTTACGTTTTCCATAAGTACAGTCTCGTGAAAGTAAATACAAATAAATACAGCAAATGCAGTAAAATACTGTCAGTAAATAAAGTACTTTGCATACAATTTTGTTTAATATCTAATCTTGTTTTTCGTTAGGGTTATACATTGCTAAGTATACCTCTCTAACATCCAGAATATTTGAATATCCAGCAGCCTTCTGGTCCCAGAGCTGCCAAATATGAAAGAGTTTACTGTATATGAGACAGCCAGAGACCTAACTATAACATCTGAAACTAGCAACATCCATACATGCTAGGCCTAAATGTGATAGGAGCAAATGGAAACTACAGTCTTCTAGACGCACAAAATACCAGGGTTACGTATCTATTTTTTTGTTCAGAAAGCAAACCAGCTACAGTAGAGTCTCACGATTTGTGAACTTAAGGTTCGCAAATTCAATTATTCACAGGTGGCCCCTTCCCCGGGGCCCCAAGCAGGGAGCGCTGGCAGCTGCCGCTTCCCCCAGGGCTCTGGGCACCCCCGTATTTGCGAAAAATCAACACTTGCAAGGGTTCTAAACATAGAACCCTTGTGAATGTTGAGACCCTACTGTTTTTTAAAATCTGGGCTGCTTGTGTGTATCTCTTCCCTTCCCCCCACCCCCGCCAATCTTGTGGAGCTGCAGTACAGCAAGTACCATCACCAAAAAAGCACCGTACCTCACAATATCTTACTTTTAGAATAACTTGAAGGTTATGGGGGAGCTGGTCACTCACTTGGGGAGATGGGGTATGTGTGAGTACCATTGACTTAAGTGGAACTTTCATGTGGGTAAAGGTATGAGAATGGGCTCATTATCCATAACCAAGGAACCTTTTAAGATTTTAGCTTTTTAATAATTTGAATAATTTGGCTGTGAATTCTTCTTTCTTCCTGAGATATGGCCTTTAAGCAGGGGTAGGAGTTCTGATATTCATTAATGCCTGCCTATAACTTTTGGCTCTCTAGAATTCTACATTTATTTTAAACTCCCTCTGCTTCACAACAGTTTGGGTGTCTGTCTGCCTTAACCAGTACTCCTTTGTAAAATAGGAGGAAATATTACCTGCAAAAGTATTGTGAAGATTTAATCATAAATGTTTGCAGTGAGCTTTTAGAATCTCTTAAAAAAGGCATTGCAAAAGCACAAAATAAAAACTGATCTGCTTGCAACTGTAGATTATAAATTGCAGATTTGCTTGGTTTGGAGTTTTCATTACAAGCTATGAATCTTACTTGGCTAGGATTTGTTAGACATTTCATGAATCTATCAGTCGAGACTAAGCCCAAATTTCATTTTTGCACCAAAGCCATGAGCCCAGAGAAAAACGCATATGAATTGAAATGGGGAGTAAAAGGGTCCCACAAAGTTCCGAGACTCAAAATCTCTGAACCCTTCACTGTTATAGTTAAAAGTACAAATGGTCTCTTGAAACCTGACCCCATGGAAGCCATTAATAACAGAGGGAGCCAAGCTAGTCTACACACTAGCAAAACAAAAAGCAGTCAAATAGCACTTTAAAGACTAACAAAATAATTTATTAGGTGAGCTTTCGTGGGACAGACCCACTTCTTCAGACCATAGCCATACCAAAACAGTCTATTCTGGTATGGCTATGGTCTGAAGAAGTGGGTCTGTCCCACGAAAGCTCACCTAATAAATTATTTTGCTAGTCTTTAAAGTGCTACTTGACTGCTTTTTGTTTTGATTAGTAACTCTGTTGTAGAGCTGTGATGTGTGCTCTGGAATATGGGCTCTAAAGGCCTCTCATTTGCATTGTTGATTGCATTTGAGTGTCTGTTTTAGCAATCAGCATTAATTTAGCCTTCCACTACAGGGATTCCATTTTCTTGCCTGGTAAAAGTAAATAGACTAACTTGCACAGCTGAATCTCCAGCAAAGGTGGGAGGGACCCTATTTTAACTTTATTGGATTTGTAGCTCCAGGTGAGTTAACTCCACTTATATCCTGCAAACACAACGGACTCTGCTCTTGACATCTCTACTGGAATACGTTTCTTTGTGTTGCGTCTTTATTTTAATGCCTGCTTGAGGTCTGTGCTGTGTGTCTTGGTTGAAGAGGCTGCTGATTTGCACAGTGTTTTGATGAATTTGCAAGATGTGTTGATATTCTGGTTTCCAACCAGTAGTATAACATTATGCTGTGAGAATGCAAAGTAGCATTATTTTACTAGTTTGCATTCCAGCTCCAGAAAAGAATGAAGCACTGTTGTTGTATATTGACTAGGCTGCTGGATGAGGGATAGCAGTGACAAGATGTGATAGCCTAAATTGCTGAATTGATAATAGACAACCTCTCTTGTTTTGTAAAGGCTTGAAAAGCTACTATATTTACACCATCAAGCATACAGCTGCAAAATATTTGGCTGCTTTTATATGGCTGAAAAATCTTTTAGCCATTTTTTCCTCTGAAAATATTTTCCCTAACATCCAAAGTATATTTTTCATTGTTACAGTTCAGTATAGCATGAAGTTAAAAATTGTGTGGGGGGGAAAAAATCTGGCAAAATGCAGAGAAGCTTTCGAAGAAATGGTATTTGTGTTAGCTCAGTATTTGAGTGTGTCCATATGTATGTCATATGATTATAACTTGGTTCATTAGATTGGTTTTTGTACTCCCATATCCCTAATTGCTTTCCAGGAATGACTTGGATGGTTGTGATGACCATGTACGAAGACAGGATTTGCTCAGCAATATCTTGTACAAATCTTGGGCTATTCCTAAGAGAGGGAATATTAGCCAATTTAGCAAACTTGTCAGCCTGTTCTAATTGTTACCTTCTTTTCATTAGAGACCACCCCAGGCTTACCCTGATAGGTCATTTATTAAATGTCACTACTGGATTAAAGAAAAAGGGGAAGTAGCTTTCAAACATGCACCACATTCACACTTTCCTCACTCTCACACAGAAAGCAATTTCTTTTACAAAGTAACAGACAGGATTTCTTAGAGACTTGTGGTATCTATAAACAATTTCTTATTAACTTGTAATATTTAATACAGACCTAGCAGCTTTTACAAAACAAAGCTCAAGAAACAAAATATAACTATATAGAACAAACTGCAGTTACAGGACTTAAAACCAGCAATGACTGAAAGTTACAGAACTTACATCTGCATTGTACTGGACTGAGTGGCGCCTTTATATCCTGTTTGATATCTTGGGCTGTGGGGGTCATCAGTTCCATGTTTCATCCAAAGGATGCACTTCTAATTCTAATCCTGCAGTATCCCCGAGTTACTGTGCTACGTTGTCAGCATGGGGGATGGTCTTAAATTCTGGTGAGGAGCGTAAGCCATTAGGCCCGGTATTCAAATATGGGCTGCCTAAAACTAAACTGTGTTTGCCCTCTTAAAAAGCCCTTTTTATTTAAATGCCTACAGATGGATTGAGGTGAGTAACTTCAGTGTCCTAAGTGGGAAGACTTTGTCCTGATTCTTACAGCCTGTGCATGAGAGGTCTATTAATATTGCTTTCTGTGTTATTTCACACGAGGGAGTTCCAAGGCAGGATAGTTCCCTGTCAGCCATAGTGGGGTTGGGGTGGGAGAGCAGGGCATATATGGCCCGGAGGCCTCAAATGTTGACTTTTTTCCACTAAGTCACTTCCATTTATTATATACCTTTCAATTATAAGAGACAACAAAAGAAGCTCTCTTTCTCTGTGTGCGCACGCGCGCACGCGCGCATGCAAAAATTGATGGTCACAGACAAGTTTTCATCTGCATGACTGGCATAGCTTCTGTGATTAGTGACTCGATGTTATGAAATGCTGTTTACAGTCTTTGCATAGTTTAGAGATTTTGAAAGTAGCAATTCTGTTACTGTAAAGTGATTTTCCTGTCATGAGGGTGTTGACCGTATAAATTAGATGGTTTACCACCGCATAGGAAATTTTTGTGTTCTTGTTTTTTCTTGCATGTCTTTATATACAATAACCATATCAGACTCAGCTGTAAGCTACCTCTTGGTCCAATTTTAGATTCACCAAAAAAAGGCTTTTTTGTGATGATAATCTTTTGATTTTAGTTGTTTAATAAACCTTGTATCTAATCTGGCAGTCACCCATTGTTCATATTCATAATAACACACCAGTTATTGGAGGAATTTAATAATGGGAACATGTTAGCCGATGGAATTTCAAGACTTTGAAATAAGGCTTTTAAGGGCCACAGTAAATAACACCCCCAAACTGTTATATAATATTCATTACAAAGTATATACAATTAAAGTTTTGTGTTATCAGAAGCCTTTAGTGAATTAATTTATTGTGTTACTGTGTTTTAAAAGGACCTCCTTAAAAAATGAAGCAAAGATCTGAAAGTGGTACAAATCCTGGAAGGCAAAAGCGACACGACTGATGCAGCAGTTAAGACTTTAAAGCCAATAACATCATTTTTTCATAGAAAAGACACCTCAGCCATTAGATGGTGACCACAATGGCAGTGACACTTGCAGTTCTGATGGTGAAAACTTTGTACCCACAAATGACATTTCAGTGTCACTGCCTCAAAATGAGGAGGTCATTAACCAAGACACAGAAATGCCAACATCAGCGATAGATGCAGAGTCTGCACTCAATTTAGAGACTTTGCAGGCAGAAAATTAGGAACTTGGAGATACTGTGTAGCAAGAACAAGAACTTTTGACTAGCACAGGACACACTGTAACAACAATGGCATCAGAACCTGATATTGAACTTCTTGGTATGAACAATGTTGCTCAAATGCAGTCATTTCTCAAAGTTAGTTGTTCTCAGATTCCAAGTAATATGCGGAAAATCATGCTTTTCCTACTCATCTGCTGATAAAAACCCTCCCAAATGGAGATGAGATTGGCTCTGCTGGAGCAAGGAAAAGCAGGCTCTGTATTGTGTACCTTGTTTGTTTGATTTTTAACAGTATTACTTCAAATGTATCAGTACTCTCTGATCCATCCAGCTGGAGCATCAGTAGAGGTGGGAGAAAGTTGAAAGACTGAATAGCTGCACATGAAACTTTAGTATCGCATAAAAATAACTGTTAGGTGGAAATCAGCTAGTAGAGCAGCACTAGCTGACAGTTCCATTGACAATCTACTCCTGCGTGAAATAAGCACGGAAACAGGTAACTGGAAAAAAAAATGTTGAGAGCCTATTGCATGTCATTGGTTTTCTTTCTGAACAGGGATTGGGTTTATTTGGTTCCAGTCAACATACTGATGACCCTACAAGTGGAAATTTTATTGTTATATTTGAATTTCTTAGCAAGTATGACCTACTTTTATCAGGCCATGTTAAGTATTCCCATGACTCACAAGACAGAGAACACGTGCAAGTCCATTATCTGTACCAGAATATAAAGTGCATTGATTGAGCTGGGTGGGACATTTGTGCAAACAATTCTTGAAGAAAGATGAGATCTGAAGTACTTTTCAGTTGTTATTGTTGCATCTCCACACCATTCTCATGAAGAATAGGTGACCTTGGTTGTTCAATGTGTTAAAATTGAAGGAAATTCAAAGGTTTCAACTGAAGAACAATTCATTTTGTTCAATAATTTCACACAAAAACAGGAAAAGGAATCTCCGCTTGTGTGTTAGAAATTCTGGAAAACTTCAAATTAAATTTTCAGGTCTGCACTAGTCAAGCCTATGACAATGGATCCAACGTGTCTGGAAAGTACAATGGAGTATGAGCAGTCCATCTTAAGCAAAATCCAAACTACATTTTCTCAGGTTTTGGCAACCACACACGAAATCTTGTTGGTTTTGATCATGCTGAATTATGCAAGGAAGCAATCACATACTTTGGAACAATCTAGCAATTGTACAACCTCTTCAGTAGTAGTCCTCAGAAGTGGGAAATTCTGAAGGAGCATCTACATGTTTCCTTTCATGGCATGTCAACAATGAGATGGTCAGCATGAATTTATGGTGTTAAACCAGTTGCACAGACTCTGGACTCTGTGAGAGGCTTTAAGTGAGTTTGAATCACTTACATTCACACAGGTGCTCACTGAGCTTAAGACAGTTCATAAGTATACATCCAAAATTTTGAACGCATTTTAATGTTGTACATGTGGACAATGCTGATTAAAAATGATCCACGAGGCTAATCTTGTAATTAAAGCACACAATGCTATATTGGTTGTTGAATGGTATATGATTGAATTACTCCTTAAGTAACTACCATATAACTAACATACAACTAACAATAATAATAATAATAAATAATAATAATAATATATACTGTGATTAATGGGACACAATCCTTTTAGTTCAAATTAGTAGCACAGTGTATTGACCTTTCATCTGAGTTGTCCACCAATTGCAGCCTAACATCTCAATCTGATGCAGGAAGGCACTATTGAGTCAATAACAAACAAAAAAAATTGAGTCCATCAAATCTGGTCTACATGTTGATTTGTGTCAACGTGACAAATCTCTGCCCTTTTGGATTCCTTTGGGAGTTCAGAGAAATAAGCAATGGAGATCTGTATTCAGCAGCTGAACAGTTTTCACAAAGATGTAACAATGAAATTTCAAGAGATCTCTGTGACAATATCTTCCTGAAACGTATACATCCCACCAACTTAAAATCAAATGCAAGCCAAAAACTGTTTCAAGAAATAGAAATATTCAATCTTAGACTGTTGACAGTATTTCTTAATATCATAATTGCATTGCGTATTTTTGTCAGTCTATCTGAATAAGTGGCTTTCAGGTGAATGCACATTCAATGTGTTAAAACAAGTAACGAACTATCATCATTCTACAATGGGACGAGCGTTTGGGCTTGCAGTGTTTAACATTAATAGTGATGTTGCACATAAATTAAATTTTTCTTCAATTATAAATGAGTGTGCACACAACAAAGTCAGAAAAGCATTACTAGAATGAAGATTTTTTTGCTTGCAATAGAAAGTCGCCATTAAACTTACATTTTTAATACACATGCTATTGATATGATTTAATTATTAATAAATAAATATCTCAAGTGTTCATTTTCATCTGTTGTTTTGGTTCGAGTATGACCCTGTAAATGAGAAGGTAGATATGTCGGTGGGCTGGGCTAGGGCCTCTAAACTCAAAATGCCTTGGGCCTATATCCTTCTCTGAGAGGGCCTGGTTCCCTGTAAGATAAACAGGTAGCTCTGTTATTAATTATTGTGTAAAGTACTTAATTCCCTGAGGTTTCAGCTCAAAATTGGGGGGGAAACAGGTTCAGGTTAGTCTCATTAAAAAAAAGAGGTTGTATGTATGGTTTAGTTTAAAATTGAAGCATTGTTTATATAGTGATCACTTGAGAGAGTTTAATGTAAATGCTTATATTTTTGGTTCTTCTTCCACAGATCAATCAGAATGTGGAGACCCAGAGAGCCCGCTTGCGAGATGACATCAAGGAATATAAATTCAGAGAAACTCGTTTGCTGCAAGACTACACTGAGCTTGAAGAAGAAAACATCAGCCTTCAGAAACAAGTGTCTGTCCTGAAGCAAAACCAGGCAAGTACTGAAATAAACCTCCTGGCTCAGGGGAGGCTCTAAATTGGGGCAATCTGAGACCGTTGGAGATGGGGTGCCCCCTACTGGCCTCATTCACCTTTTTGCTGCTTAACATGGCAGACTACAGAAAGCTCCAGGACCTGGGCTAGTAGTGGCCCTCACTCCTCCTGCAGCAAAGTGCCCTAACCCGCCAGCTGGAGCAGCGCACCAGCTTACTTTCACCTCTGTTCATCTGTTCAGAGAAAAATAGTGATGTCTAGTCATTCTTTCCCGCTGAGATCCTGTCAGTTGTATTTAAAGTGTCATAGTTTGGGAGGCTTCAGAACATAACTGCCATTTTACTGAGATAAGAAGCACTTGGGGAGAAAAAATGTAGTGGTGCTTACCTTAGACAGAATATGGGAAACATGAGGTTAAAACTTATTGGGATTTGCTTTAACTTTCCTCTTCTTTGTCCATAACCACCTTTCCCCTCCCCCGCCCCCAAGAATTAAAGGGATTGCTCAACAGAAGGCGTTCATTCAACTCATGTTGAGAGATGTTCAGATACATGGACCTCCATATCTGTCAATGTGAAAGTCATCCAGAGGTGGAAAGGGTTCTGTGCACAAACTCTGTGGGTGGACTGGCTGTACAACTGGGCTCCTACCCCACCTTTGTGCCCAGAAGAGGGCTTCAAATAGGCCAGCACATAAGGGGGAGTTGAGGGTGGGCTAGGATTATGTGGATATGGTCGCCCCGACATCACACATTGAGGATACGTGGTTTGCTTGAAGCAGATGAACTTCAACTAACATAAAGCACTGTTGCTTACAAGTTTCTCCCTTAGTTTAATGTATGGGTCCAGATCTTCAGCTGAGGAACTGGCTTATTTGCACACACTGCATTTACAGCTATAATAGGTACTGAAGAAAATTACTGGAAATAGAAAAGTGTTGTCCTCCTTCCTTTTTCTTTTTTCCTTCTGGCCAGCACGATTTCACTTTGGCCCATAGGAAAGCAAGTGAAATTGCCTCTAGATACTTAATTCTTTGCACCCAAAGCCAATTAAACTCACTAATGCTGACTTTGAGCTTTAGCCAACTTTAAGTCAGGCAGTGTTGGTTGATGGCTGTCGTTTCCAGCAGTTGCTCGTTATCATTGTGTGGCCTGGATCCTTTGATAAAGTGAACACCACCCTAAATATTGTGATTTTGGGGGTATAGTTTAGAACCATAGTAAGTAAGTTTCTTTTCACAACATTAGGATTTTTTTTTGCTTTTTGCCATCCCAAAATTCAGTGGGTGGAATTATATTAGTTTTTAATTAATCCATTGGGACATCTAAAAGAACCCCCTAAAATCTTCCCAGAATCATTTGCAGAGCAGAATTGACACAGAGGGCCTATGTCTGGAGTAAGTTCTGGTTCAGTGATACCACACTGTGGGAATATTACTATTCAAAAATCTCCTTTTCCTCACTGACAAAAATAAATAAGATAATACAGTACTTTGCACTTCTGCTACTCTCTTTTTTTTTTTTTTTTTCCTTGTGAGGAATCCAAAGAGCTGTACAAACATTAATGGCTGTTAATTAAGGTTAACAACAAATAGTTTTCTCCTCATTGTGCAGATGAAAAAACTATGGAAATACAGACTTCATATTGTGTTGTCAATATAAGTTTGATTTAAAGACCTCCTACTCTTTGTTTAGTAATGAGGCATTTCTCATACATTTGTAATTTATGTGGCTTTTCATCACTGTACCACAACAGGTCATTTCAGTGGAGCTATGCAGGAGCAAATCAGGCTTGCAATTTTTAAATCATTGGTTTTAAATATGTTGAGGGTCAGTTTGCGTGTGCAAACTTACTGATCAGCCAGACCGTTGGCTTTATACACTGCTAGGGAAAACTGTTCAGTGCAGCCTCTTTGCAACAGGATGCATATCACAACTATTCTGATTAATTTGGAGTAAATCAGCCGTTCACAGTTTGCACAGAACATATTTATTGCGTAAGGTAGATTAAATGAACGATGTCTGTAGTCCTGGATCAGAAACTAGAGTCCTGAACCTAAAAAGTGTTGCCCCCTCCAGCATAATTAGCTAAATAAAATACATAACAGTCAAGTGTTCTGAAATTGCTTTGTGAGTACTTTACAGCCAGGTGTGATCATGTGTTATGATATGTTTTGTTAGGTGGAGTTTGAAGGCCTAAAACATGAAATCAAAAGGCTTGAAGAAGAAACCGAATTTCTCAACAGCCAGCTGGAAGATGCTATACGGTTGAAGGAAATATCAGAACGCCAACTCGAGGAGGCCTTGGAGACCCTGAAGACAGAGCGTGAGCAGAAGAACAACCTTCGTAAAGAGCTGTCTCATTACATGAACATCAATGACTCCATGTACACCAGCCACCTGAACATCTCTTTGGATGGACTGAAATTCAGTGAAGAAACCACAGAGCCCAATAATGATGAAATCATGAATGGCTTTGAACAGAACTGCCTCGGCAAAATTAACAATGGCAAAAATAGTACATCTACCCCCAAGAAGAATGACAGCTTTCCTCCAGCCCCAAGCCTGGTCTCAGATCTTCTGAGTGAGCTCAATATATCAGAAATCCAGAAGCTGAAACAACAGCTTGTGCAGGTAAACGTCACAATCCTAGGTAATAAGTTTCTGTTACATTAGCTTTCTGAGATTACACTGGGCTAACCCAGTCTTTTTAAAAGCTCTTTTTCTTGCAGTTCCAGCAGTCTGATGGGGCATCTTTCAAATACTAGAAGTGGAGCTTTTTCATCTATCCTAATGTAGCGCAAACTGCACCTGTAATACCTCTAGGTCTTGAGGCTGTTAATGCTCCTTTGTGGCCCTATGATTCATAGGGGCTTATGGCCAGCGTAGATTTTATATACACACAAACAAGCCAACCAGATGGGCTGAGGTAGGTATGATGAGGTTTAATAAGGACAAATGCAAAGTACTCCACTTAGGAAGGAACAGTCAGTTTTATACATACAGAATTAGAAGTGATTCTCCAGGAAGCAGTACTGCTGAAAGGGATCTAGGTGTCATAGTGAACTACAAGCTAAATATGAGTTAATAGTGTGATGCTGTTGCAAGAAAAGCAAACATGATTCTGGGGTGCATTAACAGGAGTGTTGTGAGCAAGACATGGGAAGTCATTTTTCTGCTCTAATCAGCACTCATTATGCCTCAATTGGAGTATTGTGTCCAGTTCTGAGCACCACATTTCAAGAAAGATGTGGAGAAACTGGAGAAGGTCCAGAGAAGAGCAACAAGAATGATTAAAGATCTAGAGAACATGAGCTAGGAGGGAAAATGGAAAGAACTGGGCTTGTTTAGTTTGGAAAAGAGAGACTGAGAGGGGACATGATAGCGGTTTACAAGTACCTCGAGGTTTGCAAGGAGAAGGGGGAAAAATTGTTCTCCTTGGCCTCTGAGGATAGGACAAGGAGCAATGGGCTTTAAACTGCAGCAAGAGAGGTTGAGGTTGGACATTAGAATAAACTTCTTAACTGTCAGGGTAGTTAAACATTGGAATAAATTGCCTAGTAGGGTTGTGGAATCTCTATCACTGGAGATGTTTAAGAGCAGGTTATGTAGACATTTATCAGGAATGGTTTAGATGGTGTTTAGTCCTGCTATGAGGGCAGGGGACTGGACTTGATGACCTCTCGAGGTCCCTTCCAGTTTTAGTGTTCTGATTCTATGATTCCAAAACCACATTATGCCTCTTGTTGGGTTCAGAGTGATATAAACAGGAATGGATGGTCTCTTCAGTGTACATATGGTAAACTGACTCTTTTGTGCAGTGGCAGTTTGCTTTTGTCCATTTCAAAATTGTCACCAATACCAAGAAGTGTTCCGAGGCACTTTACAGGATATTACTGGTTTGTGCTCAGCTTTGGCTGAACAGATAACATTTTCGCTAAGAGGCTCATGCTGTGGAAAGGACTAGTAAAACAGAAAAGAGAGAGAGAGAGCGTGTGCATGTGTGTGAATTCTTAATGAATGTCAGAACCACCATAGGCTGCAAATTAGTAACGCCAATAGGTTTTGAAACAGTATTTAATGTAAGTGAAATTGCCTTATCCACAAAGTATGAGGGGCCAAGTTTCTGCAGCTGTATGAACGTTTATAGACTCTTCACCATTTTTTCATCTGTTTGTACAGAATCAAACTGCACGAATAGTTGTTTCCAGATAATTCATGTCTGACTTTGTGTTTCAGATGGAAAGAGAAAAAGTTAATTTGTTATCTACACTCCAAGAATCTCAGAAACAGCTGGAGAACACCCGGGGAGCCCTTTCAGAGCAGCATGAAAAAGTCGGCAGGCTCACCGAGAACCTTAATGCAATGAAAAAACTCCAAGCCAGCAAGGAACGTCAGTCTGCTCTTGACAATGAGAAGGAGCGCGACAGCCACGAAGACGGAGATTATTACGAAGTGGACATCAATGGGCCAGAGATCCTAGAGTGCAAGTACAAAGTGGCCGTGGCAGAGATTGGTGACCTAAAAGACGAGCTTAAAGTCCTTAAGGCCAAATATGAAGAGTGTGAGTCTAAGTATGAGGAGGAGAAGAGCAGGTATGAGACTGAAAGCCAAGCTCTGACGGAAAAGATCACCTTGCTAGAAAAATCAAATCGGCAAGATAGAGAACAGGTAGGCAGGCTGGAGAAGGAGCTGAAGAAAGTGAGTGATGTTGCTGGAGAATCGCAGGGCAGTCTCAGTGTAGCCCAAGATGAACTGGTCACATTCAGTGAGGAACTGGCCAATTTGTATCACCACGTCTGCATGTGCAACAATGAAACTCCAAACAGGGTGATGCTGGATTATTACAAGGAGGGCAGAGGAGGACGCAGCAGCCCCGAGGGCAGAGGTCGAAGGTCGCCAATCCTACTCTCTAAAGGGCTGCTCTCTATAGACCTAGGAAAGGCAGAGAATGGAAGTGGTGACAGCAGTCCATCTCCAGTGTCATCCCTCCCATCTCCCGTGTCAGATCCTCGGAAGGAACCCATGAACATTTACAACTTGATTGCTATCATTCGCGATCAGATCAAACACCTACAGGCTGCTGTGGACAGAACAACTGAGTTGTCCAGGCAGCGTGTTGCCACCCAAGAACTTGGGCCGGTAGTGGACAAAGACAAGGAAGCTCTTATGGAGGAAATCCTGAAGTTGAAGTCCCTGCTAAGCACTAAGAGAGAACAGATAGCAACCCTGAGAACTGTCCTTAAGGCCAACAAACAGGTGAGCAGGTTTTGCAGAGATGATATCCCTGGTTTTACAGAGCTACTTCATCTGCGAAAGCATTAAAGCAAATTTGACTGTAATGATCCCTTTGCCACATATGTTAGATACTGCAGTCATGGGTGAAATCTTGGCTCCATTCAAGTCCATGAAAAACTCTTATTTATTAGTGAGTAATGGATTCCCCTAAAGACAAAAGTTTGATGTTGTGCAGTCCAGGGAGTCAAAACCTTGACATGCTTTTGCCTTTCATGAGTTCCAATTTCGCTGAGATGACAAGAGAAATGGAAAGTGTTCAGCGTAGTGCCTAGGGGGATTTATGAATAAACTCATATAATGGAATGCTATTGGCATCTTCTCTGAACTGGAATAGTGGCTTTTTGAAGGTTAGAAGTAAGTAGGCTCACAAACCTTTCTGGCCAAGGTTCAGTAGTGACTGCCTAAAACATATTAGGCTATATATAGTGTAATGGATCAATAATCCTTGCATTCACTGAAAATATTAGGTAAATATTGTTTTTTCTATTGAAAGAATCATTTTTGCTGGCCTTTTAAAGGGATTGTTAAAAAGGTATGTCCTTTCTGAGGTTTTGCACATACAAAATTCAAACATTCCATGGTGGTGAGACTGGTATAAGAACCTTTAAAAATGAATAAGGGGAAAAAAACAAGCAGAAACAGAAATTTTTAAACTTGAGACTGGATTATGTCATGTCATTTTGATAACTCTGGTAGCGTAGCTGGATTAGAATACTTGGGATCAGCCAAGGGCATCAAATGACAAATGCTACATTATGCTTAATATAAAATTAAGGAGATGCAAATTCAAATTTACCTCAAAGCATAGATGTTAAGCTAAATAATAATCGTCTAGAACATTATTTCAGAAATAGACTTGTACTCATTTGGTTTGCAATGTTATGGTTTGAGAAATGTAATCCACCCTGAAAACCTGGTATACTTTAGAAGCTATGTAAACATATAGTCCTAACAATTTACACATAAAGTGCTCAATTATATAGTTTATCTTTTTTGTATCTTCGCAGTACCTTTTGACTCAACAAAAGTGTTGGGAGTACATACACAATTAACTAAATATCCTCAGTGACCTCTTTGGGAGGATGCTACATTGTTTGAAATAAACTATGCTCTGTCTCCAATAGGCAATTTATTTAATCTGTCCACGAAAAGTTTGGTAGAAGCTTAACATTTCAGTGCTAAGTAAATGTTTCATTGTATGAATGGAGATTAAAAACCTCTTAGTTTACCCTTAAATGAAGAGTTTCATTAACTGGTACATTTTTATTCTTCTCGGTAAACAATAGACTGCAGAGGTAGCCCTTGCCAACTTAAAAAGCAAATATGAAAATGAGAAGGCTATGGTTACGGAAACAATGATGAAGCTGCGTAATGAGCTGAAGGCTTTAAAAGAAGATGCTGCCACCTTCTCTTCTCTGAGAGCGATGTTTGCTACAAGGTAAAGAACACGTGAACTCTCTTTGAGATCCCCAAACACTCCTTGTTTGTATGTGGAATAAATAAATATTAATTAATAAATAAATATTAATTGCAAACAGCAGTATTGACCATGTAAAGATGGCATCATATTAGAGAGGAAAAACAAAAGGGGATGCCTTATTTTCCTTCACATTTCTACGGTTTGAAATGTTGAATTAAAGTGACTAGCCATTACGTTTCCCTATTGCTTAGGAGAATGACAGAGATATAGCATGCTGCTGTAACAAATCATATGGACTCTGGAGTGCGTAGGGATGGTGGAGGGGGCTTTGTAATGTGAAAGTTGTGGGGAGGGAGAAACTAGCTGTTGTGAATTACATTCTGGTTGAGTGGTGATTATGTAAAACAACATAAAAATGAGCATATATTACGCAATGAAGATGCAGCTGTAATTGAATCCTGTGGTACGCAGAGTAATATGGAAGGTGCTGGCAAGTACTAAAGAGTAAGTATCAATATTTTAATAACCTAAAGAAAAAATATCTTAGAGCAGCAGATGCTGCATTTGGCACCTGTCTCTCTTGCCATTTACAAAGCTAGCCTTGTCAGAGGTGCATCACGACTTCCATGTGGCATTTGTTTTTGCCTTGCTTAGCTGTGTTTTGCGGTCTTCCTGGAGAACATGCTGATACATCACGCGCTGTAAAAGGAGTTGTTGATTTGCATGTTGCTTGGAGTTGCCTGTCTCTGACGTTGTCTCTCAGCCCAGCAAAACTCAGTGTTGGAGGGAATACTGGGGAAAATACACATAGGCTGGGTCTACACGTGCCCTTTCCTTTCGAAAGGGGCATGTTAATGAGTGGGTTCGAAAGATGCTAATGAGGCGTTGCAATGAGTATGCAGCGCCTGATTAGCATAATGGCAGCTGCGCCGATTTGGAAGTGCGGCTTTTCGAATCGCACGCTGCCCATGGAGACGGGATCTTCCGAAAGGACCCCCCCCCCAGTTTTCGAAAGCCCTTCTTCCTATCTGTGATCAGAAGAAGGGCTTTCGAAAACTGGGGGGGTCCTTTCAGAAGGTCCCATCTCCACAGGCAGTGCGTGATTTGAAAAGCTGAATTGCCGCAGCCACCATTATGCTAATGAAGCACTGCATATTTATTGCAGCGCCTCATTAGCATCTTTCGAACCCGCTCATTAACATGCCCCTTTCGAAAGGAAGGGGCACGTGTAGACCCAGCTATATTGTTTCCATATCCAGATCTCCTCACCTAGGGAGAAGTTCAGTGAGACACTGTCTGAAATGAGCCTGAAAAAATATTTGAAGTAAGCACTTTCAAATTGTTAGACTTTTTTTAAAAAAAGTAGGAATAACCCATGCAGAGCTATATAAGCAATGCAAGAGGGGCAGCGCAGATTTTGTGAAGATCACCATTTATTGTAATTCAGTAGTTTGGGTGGCATTGCTCTATCCATTTACGCTAACCTCCAGGGAGGGCAGGTTTACTGTGTGCATCCTTACACTCGGTACTGCTTATATCTTCTTCTTCTCTGCCATGAGCTATTTTTACTCTGAAAGGATTTTCTGTGCCGTCTGTTAGATGGTACCACAGTGAGGATGAATGAGAACATTTGTGAGGACTCTGAGGCTTCAGACACTTGAGAGGATGGCTCCATCCAAAGTACATCACTCAAGGGATAGCAGAATTCCAGAGAAGTTCATTGTTGGATAGATAGAAGTACCCTATTTCCCGGCAATATCCTTGGCATTTGGGCATCACGCAAAAAGAGAAACCGGATATGGAGAATTATTATGATGATGATGATGATGATGAATTGGCAGATCATTATTCTTCACAATTTAATGCCCAGTATAGACTTTTCTTGGTGTCCCCACTTCCTGCCTTTCCCGTGTTTGTCTTTACACAAGCCTGGAACTAATACAGCCAAATCTTGCCATAACTAGTTACATATCAATGAGACAATGGCTGGAAGTAGGAAGCAAAGGGGGTAGGAAGTGAAAACAAACAGCTTAATCCATTTTTTAAACTTGGCTAAAAGGTTAAGTAAAGGTAGTTGGTACGTAAGGTGTATCTTTAGCCACATGTATGTTTAACCACAGCAGATTTTTCCTTCAATAGTATCTTCACTTCTTAAAATCCTCTTTTGGTTGCCCTAAAAGGATTGTTTTTCTGTCATAGAATGCAATGGTGCAGGGGGAATTTTCTCTTCTGTTTTTCCTTATTCCTAGCATATTGTCATTAGGCGCTCCACCCTGGTCTTTTAAGGGGAAGGAAAATATATGTTACAAGAGAAGATTCTTATATACCTTTGAGCTAGGTTCAGAGAGAGAGTCTGTGAGCTTAAGCCTGTAGCCATAATGCTCGGTGAAGTCAGTGACAGTTTTCAGTGAATGAAGAACTCGGGAATGGCTCTGTTTCCTTAACACACTGTCAACCTGCTTGCACAATGGACCACCTAACATTTATAAGGTCCCATTTTACCAGGCATTGCAATGGAAGAGGAAGGAGTGAGCTGTAAGAGCCCAAAGCAACCTGTAGAAAGCAGAGGACTGCATGAATGGTGATTGTCTGCTAGTCTTTCACCTTTGAACACCTGAATTCATATAGTATCTTAAGTCATCTATATAGAAGAGGAATTATCAGCAATTCCACCTGAAGACATCAAGGAATTGAACATAATTACTACAGGTTATTTTATATTGAAACTGAGACTAATTGGCAGACTTATGTGCAGCTTGTGAAAAATCCTTTCTTCCCCAAAATATGTCCCTATTTAGTTGGGATGTATGTGGAGTGGAGTGGCTGACCGTTTCGTAGTGCATGAGGGAAGCTGAAATTATAAATAGGCATTAAAAATAGAGGCCTAACTTCCTTTAAAGTAGGTTAAGCCTACTAATTTGACTTTACTATCAACTGTTTTCAATAAATAACGAACACATGACGGGACTTGATGTGGACGGAGGAGGCCCTGCAAAACAAAATTTGAGGAATAGCCTGTCTCATTAGCCGATGCTAGAATGAAAGAGTGTGGTCAAAAGAAGCTGTCTTGGTGAAGGACAGAAAATAATCGACCAACAAGTCATTATTGAAGAAGCTAGTGTACTATGGCAGACTAAACACAAGGCACTACTGCTGGTTTGGGAGAAAAGACCAGTTTTTCAATCAAAATCCAAACCCTGATCATGCAGGTATTGATTAATCACAAGCATAGAAAAGCTGAAGGAAAAGGAAGATGCTTGGGTTTCAATCTGAAGACTGGCTAATGCTGATTCCATTGTACTTCTCATGTCCTCTTGTCTCGTCCTCTTCCCCAGCTCTTAAAAATAATAGCATTTTAATATATTAATGAATACATGGACACCCTTCTAAAATTTAAAATAAAATTAAAAAAAACACTGAACCCAGGATGTGCCCATATGAAAAGTACATCATGATCTTTGAATGGGACCCTTATAGTTCCCAGGATATCATTGGCTGCGTTTTGAGAAAACTAGATTGCTAGCCCCTTGGGAGAGATTTGTTTCTTTAGTTTGCACAAAATTCCTATCTTACTCTGATTTTTCTTCTGTTTTTAACTGTACGCATAGTGGAGCAGGTTCCTACCTACAAACATGGAAATGTGCAGACTCCGCTCCTTTTCCCAAAGGCTAGTCCCAGGAATTTTCTGTGCTGCACTGCTTTATCCTTCTGTGTATATCTTTGAGTTGGAGCAAAAAGCCCAGCTTTTCAAAGGTCTTCAAATGTTGCTGCCCTTGCTCAGTGTTGCAACACCTAATTCAATTTACAAGCTTGAATCTCATGCCCAAAAGGGATGTAAGTGCTTCAATCCTGTTGATAGAATTTAGACTTCTGAATTTCTCTTCCACAAGTGAGATTCAGGCTCCTAAATCATGTAGGTGTTGCAGCACTGAATAAGAACATCAGTGCCAAATGAAAATCTGGGCCAAAGAGACCGAATTGATCAGTGAGCTAGTGTGACGCACTAGAACAGTCTGCATTGCCTCTCAAGGACTGGACATCCAACCTCAGGCCATGCTACAACTCTAACGCTGTGTATGCATGACAGCCTACACTCGAAACAAGCTACGCTACAGCACCACGTGTCAAAATAAAGCACTGTTCTGAGGCATCCCTTACTCCTCCTGCGATGAGGTGTCCAGGGATTTTGAAATAGTATGCCCGTCATTTCAAAAAATATTTTGAAATGAGAGGCACATTGCATAGATGCAGGGCAGCTATTTTGGGATACTGCAGTATCCCGAAATAGCTCCTGCCATGTAGACATGACCTAGATTAGGGGTCTGCAACCTGTGGTTCTGGAGCTGCAGGTGGCTTTTTAAGGACTTCTTTATGGCTCCTGACACTATTGTTGAAAAGTTTAAACAAAACGGAAAAAACTCTCATCATTATTTTTGATGAATAATGAACACCTAAAAGCCCAACAGTGAACAGCTCATATCTAAATAGCAAACAATATGTGATCTTGAAATGTTGGATAATTCCCTCTTTTAATATGTGTGCAGTGCATTGTGGGATATGATCCTGTATCTGGTTTTTGATCATGTTGCTAATAAAGTCTTGATTTTGAAAGGGAAAAGGAAGCCTGAGGTATTCATGCTGTGAAGGGCAACATGTTTTAAGAAAGAAAACTGAAATTAAATGTAAACTAAAATTGGCATTATTACAGTGAATCAGGAGTGGTTTCAAAAAAGAGGAAAATGGAAGTTGAAAACAGAGAATTTCAAACTGGATGGATCCAATCCTTTGCATTTATATCGAGTTTGGCCTTGCTCCCTTTGTTTCATTGTAATGAGAAAGTCGCCAACAACAAAAAATACACCCTCGAGAGGCATTTTCTCAAAAAAAAAACAAACCACACTACTTTTGCCAAACGGCATCCAGCTGGAGAGGCCACAAAACAGGCTGTGGAGGAGCTGCTACGCAGAGCAAAGTGAAAACATGCTTGCTAAATGGGTGAAATCACCATGTAGAATAACTGTGTGGCTAGTTTTGTGGCAACTCAAACGATCGTGAAATGAGGAAAGCCATTGATGGACGATGAATATGTAAGAGGGCTTCATCAAAGTATCAGAGCAGCTGTACAGTGATTTCAAAAACAAAAATGAAATTGTTCAGAATCGAGAGACAGAGAATGAGTTTGGGAGTGAAAGTCAGGAAGACAGTACAAACACACACATGTAAAATGTGAGGACATAGAATATGTAAGTGTCCTGCAGTAAACATGTATCACATTACAAATCCTTGTGTGTGGACTGTTCTTAAATTAGGGGTCACAAACAGGATGGTTTGATGTTAAAGACTGTCTCATATTCACATGCATTGTGACTCTTGAATTATTGAGTTTTTTACAAAATTAAAAAAAAAAATGGCTCTTTCTATTTTGGCTGCTGAACTCTGTCCTAAGAGTGCAGATATAAGAACAAAATCCCACATCTCGGCACAAAGACCACAGCATTGAGACATACAACATCAGGGAATAATGCATGCAAAGATCAAAACAGTTAACAAAATAAGAAGACATTAAAAGGGTGCAGCTTCAAATGGAGACCTAAAGAAAGCGAAATGAGAGACTTGTCCATTCCAAAGACAAACTGTTTTCAAATGTAGTGTCTGTGTGTTGTAAGAAGCTGAAACCTTGAATCAAACAGATCCATTCAGACCATTCTGCAGAAATATTCTGCCTCTTCTAACAGAAGAAAACTATTTAAGGTCTGCAAGGAAGACAAATAAATACTAGCACTAAAAAGAACTTGCCACAGCAAATAGCAAATTCCCTGCTTCAGAGCACAGGCTGCTGAATTCACTGAGCAGAGCAACTGCCACAGGAAAATTGGTTATGTAGAGCATCAACAAATAAAACCTTACAGTGAACCTCTGGGGAAACCTTCTTCCCAGAAACAGAGGAGAAGGGAGAATGCAATGAGAATCAAGGTTTTCCCTTCAGAATAATGATGGAACAGTAATTAAGAAGTGGTGTCCTGCAGTGAATAGACGACTTTGACAAGCAGGGCACAAGTTCATCTAGATGTAATTAACAAGCATCCTGATGCTCCAGTACTTCATAAATAGGAGGTGAAAGGGTAGACAACCTCTGCAGCTGGTCAGCAGGCAGGAAGATGACCTCTTAGAAGAGGCTGGTAAGACAAGTACGGTGCATAGTATGAGACTAGATTAGAAATGGAGAAGAAATTCCACGAAGGCCATTGGAATAAGAGAAACAGGCTGTGAATTTTACCACCCAAACTGCAATTAACGAATAATGACTGTGCACCATCACAGAGGAGGCCTCCAACTGACCATGTGAATATGAAATGGAGTAAATAAATCCAAAAACTGGCAGAGTGGTTAAAATAGCTAAGCTAATTTGGAGAACACCCTCTTGTTCAGATGCCCGGGGGGCCTACAGACAACGGAGGAAGTGATGAACAATGGAGGCTGTAAACTGAACAAGAGGATTGCGAAATTTATATGTAGGAGACACACATTACTAAGCTTCATGCTGGACTACGACAGTTGTGCAAAAAGTTGTGGAATATTTCTGCGTTGGATAAATGTTCAGTTCAGAGACGCCAGATGGAAAAACTGGGATCTTAAAAATTAGGCTAGGCTGGGTCTTATGAGCCCTCGCTAACACGCACTTGTCTCCCAATTTGTACACCCAGCAGTATAGTATAGCTTGGAGACAGTGAATGATTCAGTGTGTTATCTTTTCCACCATACCTTTTTTCTGCCAGTGTCCTCTATATGAAAGTAACAAGACATAGTGGCATTAAAAAAGAAGAATTCAAACTGTATTCAGAATTTAATACTGTAAAATGACACTAGTGGCTTCCTGTACTGATTTATGTGTTTATATTTGTAACAGTGCACCTATCATAGGGTCTAGGCCCGTCTGACATAAGACTGAAAAATACAATAAAAAATAGTCAAAGGCTTCCCTCAAACGAGAATGGGACCAGAGCTATAAAATTAATCATATTCTAATGTCCCCCTGGGGATAGCTTTAAGGCTAGGTTTATGACTGAGACTAGGCAGATCTGGGTTCAGATCTCAGCTGTCCTATGTGATTCCGAGCAAGTCGCCTAATTGTTTTGTGCCCCAGTTCCTCATTTGCAAACCTTAGGTAATGAGGCTTCCTCATCTCACGGGAATGTTGTAAATACTTCACACACACAGAATGGGGAGAGACTGTCTAGGAATGACTACAGCAGAAAGGGATCTAGGGGTTATAGTGGACCACAAGCTAAATATGAGTCAACAGTGTGACGCTGTTGCAAAAAAAGCAAACATGATTCTGGGATTCATTAACAGGTGTGTTGTGAACAAGACACGAGAAATCATTCTTCTGCTCTACTCTGCGCTGGTTAAGCCTCAGCTGGAGTGTCGTGTCCAGGTCTGGGCACCGCAGTTCAAGAAATATGTGGAGAAATTAGAGGGGGTCCAGAAAAGAGCGACAAGAATGATTAAAGGTCTAGAGAATGTGACCTATGAAGAAAGGCTGAAAGAATTGGGCTTGTTTAGTTTAGAAAAGAGAAGATTGAGGGGAGACATGATAGCGGTTTTCAGGTATCTAAAAGGGTGTCATAAGGAGGAGGGAGAAAACTTGTTCTTTTTGGCCTCTGAGGATAGAACAAGAGGCAGTGGGCTTAAACTGCAGCAAGGGAGGTTTAGGTTGGACATCAGGAAAAAGTTCCTAACTGTCAGGGTGGTCAAACAGTAGAATAAATTGCCAAGGGAGGCTGTGGAATCTCCATCGCTGGAGATGTTTAAGAACAGGTTAGATAGATGTCTGTCAGGGATGGTTTAGACAGTACTTGGTCCTGCCATTGGGGCAGGGGGCTGGACTCGATGGTCTCTCGCGGTTCCTTCCAGTCCTAGTGTTCTATGATTCTACTTGGCTGATGGTCATATTGTGTGGCAATGAGGGCAGTAAGGGCTCACTTCACGAGTGGTGGATCAACAGTGCAGCATTCGATCCACTGGCCAAAGACTATGGCAGGTGCTTAGACACAATAAATTAATCTCTTAGTGCTCCCCCATTGACTCCAGTACCCCACCTGGATGACAAGAGAAGCCTCCACCAATCTTACTATATGGAAAACACTGCAGTCAGTATGTTGACTTCAGCAACGCAAATAGGCAAGGGTTTTTATGGTTAAAATCAAAACCTCAAGTGTCACCTAGTAACTAATAGATAGCTAGCAGCGAGAGCAACTGTACAGGCCCTCTGTTCTGTATACATGGCCTAGATGGAAATGCAATGGTTCATTAGAGTTAATTTCACTCCTGATACAGAAATAGGGTTTCCTGTGTTTTATTAAAATGGTAAATTCAGTTGCCCCCCCCCGCCATATTTGTTCATGACCCTTCAGTAGGATGTAAGGAGGTAGAGCTTGTTGGCAGAGTCCCATTTTATTCCTTGAGATTGTAGATCTGACTTTGGCCTGTGTGTTATAGAGGTAATTGTCCTGGGAAATATGAAGCTGCAGAAGATGTTATCCATATGATTATTTTAAACAGTTATTACATTTACTTTGCAAAAGTATTCATTATATATGGCTGAGATAAGCGATCTAGGAAATTATATATTGGATGTAATCTGTGCTTGAGTTGTAACCAAATGGCAACAAGCCCATAAGTAACTTCCGTTTAATATGCAGTTTGGATGAGTTTTCAGTGTAAGATGTCCAGAAGAGTAGGGAGTGGGCAGAAGTCAGAAAAGATTTGCAGTAGATATTTGAATTGATTTGATCTCTACTCCTGAGATATATTTGAAAGAATGCCTTGGTTACATGGATCTGCTAAGCATGTGCACTACACATGCCTGATCCCACACAGGCAGACAAGTCAAGATTGTGAAGTAACTTCATAAAATATTTCAGACACTGGATTAGGACTAGGGCTTTGCTTCTGTAGCTGGAGCCACACAAATTCATGTTGTAGAAGCATATTGATATAGATCAGGATTGGGCTTCAGTTTGTTTATTCCGATTGCTTTTAATGAAGGTCAAGAACTCATGGACAGCTTAGAGTCCACTTCTGTCAGAGTGGGTGGGATAACTGCATTTCTGTTAGATTGTGCTTTTTTTTTTTTCTTTTTCTATTTGTTTTCCTTGCTATGCACTTTGGTGTCAAGGCTGCCGAGGGATAGGGATACGGATATTTGATTGCATATTAATCTATATAAAGTGAGTTGGGAATTAAACATCTATTGGACTGAGACTGGAGTAAATGAAGTTTAATGTCTATAGCCCCTAGGTGAGAAAAATTCCATGAAGTCCAGTAGGTGTTTGGCTTGAGAAAAGTTAAAATTTGGCCCTATGTGAAAGAAAATTTGTAAATTAGAGGTGGTCTATCTCAAATGAAGCACCTTCACTTGTACTTTACTTCTCTGCATTGTATGGGGAGCTGATGCAATCAGCCATTTAAAACTTGGTGTTCTAAATAAATTGAAATGGTACTTTGCTAAATCTTGTCTAAGGTGTTAAACCCAAACTAGGGATTGTTCAGGGGGCTGGGGAGAAGAAAGAAGTTCTTCTGCCCTCTAACCTACAAAGCAATGGTAGAACTGGTGGGCGTTTTCTACTGTAGTTTTGGATAGAAGGATAATGGAGCTACAGGTTGAACCTCTCTCATCCAGCACCTTTGGGACCTCACCTATGACAAATGAGAGAATTTGCAGGCCCACAGAAAGTCAATATTGTCTAGCAGCATTACCAATATTTGCACTGCTTACTGGGCTCTTAGAAGACATTTAGGGGTAAATTAAAGCTAAATAACAGCACAGAACACTGAAAGCCAGGACTGGTGGCTGGAAACCAACTTCATGGGACCACGGGGAAACTTGGCCATACCCATGATGTGGTGGGCTGTCTGGCTAATATCCTGTTGGATTACGGATGTTGCCGGACAAGCATTTGCTAGATTAGAGAGGTTCAACTTTTCCTGACCCCTCTCTTCCTCTACAGGCCCACCCATCTTGCAGCACAAGTGGAAATGTTTTTTTGGCAAGGGCCTCTTTACCCCTCCTGGGGATGATGATGCTAGGATTTATCTCATCAAATTTATTCCAGCCGTAGAGATGGAGATTAATATGGCAGGTGGTAGCTAATGCCTCTTATAGTCATGCTATAGTCTCTGTTCAGGTACCTGTTCATTTAACTGTCATTTTAGCAGTACTTTGATCTGTTTTTCATCTTTGAATAAAGAGGAAAAATTGGGAGACACTAATCCTCTTTGCTGTAATTTCTAATGTAGGTGGCAGTTTAGTTTAATGTGGTAGAGGCTAAAGTAACTGTCATAGTTTCCAAAGAGGCTTCTTCAGTTACCTTGTTCTGCTTACTGCTTTTTTTTATAAATGGCTTTATATTGATCACAGTTGAAAATAGGAATAGGTAAATGGGTGTAAGTAAGTGCACATGCCAAATAGCTACAAGGGTTACCTTTCTGAATACAGATCTTACCAGAGTAAAAGATGACAAACCACATGATTGAAAATATATCAGGATTAATTAACCAGTTTTAATGTATTCCGAAATAAGGAGAGATTGGCATGTGCAATAAGTAATAGTAATGTTAAATGGCTTTGGAAAATGAGCTCTTTAACCCTGGAGACATTGCTATTCAGCATGTTTTTGATTTTTGCTTTTGAGGAATAATTTAACTTTACATATGGGAATTTTAAATGTTTTAACTTTTGCTTTAGGGAACTCTTCAGGGATTTTCCGTTTTCTGTATCATCAGAGTTTAAGGTTTTTATACAATATCTTATTTCAAATTTTTCAAGTTGGTGGTTTCCTTAAATTCTTGCTTGCTTTTATCACTGATAATTGACCAGGGAAACTACATCAAAGCCATCTGTTCAAGGTCTGCTTCATACACCTATAGAAGTACATGCACCACAGACTTGAATTATGCTAATCTTATTTTCCTTTGTAAGCATGAAAACTCAATTATTTTAGTTTCAAAAGTGTCTTCAGAACAAAGGACTCTTCAGTTCTACTCATCTAAGCACACTATGTGGAATACATAGTCTGAAACCTTGCTTGCACCAGACATGTGAATTTATAAAGAGGGGAGATATTTTCCTCTTAGACATGCAAAGCTACAAATTAATAACAGTGCATGTAAAAAAAATCATGATCTTTTGTGTGAATTGTTATACTGCATCACTACAAGGTAGTACTGGGAATTATGCTTTATAAGTTTGCTTATTGCTGTTGAATAAATTTGAAATGTGTTTTATAATTTAGTTGGGATTAGCCCTTTTTGAGCAGTGTGTTGGACTAGATGATCTCCTGAGGTCTCTTCCAATCCTAACCTTCTGTGATTCTGTGAACAGTTTAGGGGAGGAAAGTAGGTCAACAGAACAGATATATATATAAGACCTGCATCCATGTGTGCTAAAGCCTGTATCTTTTGAACCTCATTTGTTCTGTTTAAATGGACTACTGTTCTTACGGGCAAAACATTGCTTCTCTTGCTCTATGAAGGAATCCTGGGTAGGTTCAGACACAAACAAGATTGAGATACTGATTTGTTTCACATATAGAATAATTTAGTCTAAGGAACCATTCAGGAGAATGGAATCAGGAAAGGAAGTTATGAAATGCCTCAAACGTGAAAAAGCTGCAAGACATTCCAAACCAGGGATCAGCAATCTCCAGCATGTGTGCCAAGAGTGGCACATGGGCCGATTTTCATTGACACACGAGGCAAGATCTCAGCCCTGCCCCTTTTCCCCCACGCAGCTGAAAGCTTTCTCAAAGCCATGCTGCCCTTGGATTGAGTAAAGATCAGCTAATGCTACCAACCACCACCTAACCAGTATACTTGTGCTTTGTAATGTATTTGTTAATGAAGCTGTTGTAAATAGGCTTATTACTGGTACTGGTTAGACTTACTGGCTTAAAATTGCCAGGATTGCTTCTGGAGCTTGTTGTTGTTGGTTTTTTTTTTTGTTTTTGTTTTTAAATTGGCATCACATTAGCTATCCCCCAGTCATTTGGTCAGAAACTCATTTAAATAATAGGTTACATATCTCAGTAGTTCTGCAATACCTTCTCTCCTGAAATGTCAATCAATCATCATCCTGACGTCACTTCTGCTTTTTTTGGCCGTGTCTACATGAGCCCCAAACTTCGAAATGGCCATGCAAATGGCCATTTCGAAGTTTACTAATGAAGCGTTGAAATGCATATTCAGTGCTTCATTAGCATGCGGGCGGCCGCCGCACTTCGAAATTGACGCGCCTCGCCGCAGCATGTCTCGTCCCCACGGGGCTCCTTTTCGAAAGGACCCCGCCTACTTTGAAGTCCCCTTATTCCCATGAGCTGATGGGAATAAGGGGACTTCGAAGTAGGCAGGGTCCTTTCGAAAAGGAGCCCCGTGGGGACGAGACGTGCAGCAGCGAGGCGCATCAATTTCGAAGTGCCGTGGCCACCCGCATGCTAATGAAGCACTGAATATGCATTTCAGCTCTTCATGAAGAAACTTCAAAATGGCCATTTGCGTGGCCATTTCGAAGTTTGGGGCTCATGTAGACGTAGCCTTTGTGTGTTTACGCCTTCAAACCATGGTGTTCAAACACACAGGCCCATTCTTATGCCATATTAACTAATTCCTCTTTGCTATCAACCAAAAGGGCCAGAATATCAGCATGGATAGTTTTATCTGTCTTCCCACTGGCTTGGTTCTACTAATTACTCCATAGTTAGGCTGAAGAGAAGTGGAGTCAGCATACTGCCTTGTCTCAAAACTCTGCAAGAATTTATCACCTTAGGTCTTCACTCTTAGTCCCGTTCCTTTATAAAGAAAAAAAAAAAAAGTTGATTTCCATCTCTGGGCACTGAGTCTAGGGGTCCCTGGTACGCTAATCTAGGGTGCAGTCTGAGTGCGCTGAAGTTTGAAATGAGCATGACATGACAATAACGGGGGAAGTTATTGGAAACTTTCTCCGATGTTTATTTCAAAATAAAAACTTTTTTTCTTCTGCAAACTCAACTTAGATTGTAGACTCACCTCTGCTGCCTGAAGTAAATGGGAAAATAATACAGCCCTTTTTAAAGAATGATCTCCAAATCTTCATTTGAATGCAGATTTTTTTTTTTTTTAAATCTGCTTTAGGAATATACATTGCTAATAGATTGTTGGACTTTTCCATTCATTTCACAAGAAGGATCTGCTGTTGGAGGTTTGGCTTTGATTTTTATGCAGGTGCTCCATTTTACAGATGTGGTCATGAGAAACTTCTGCTGATTGTATAGACATATGTATTTTTATAAGCAACAAGAAGTCCTGTGGCACCTTATAGACTAACAGATATTTTGGAGCATAGGCTTTCGTGGGCAAAGACGTGCTACATCTGATGAAGCGGGTCTTTGCCCACGAAAGCTTATGCTCCAAAATGTCTGTTAGTCTATAAGGTGCCACAGGACTTCTTGTTGCTTTTGAAGATACAGATTATCACAGCTACCTCTCTGATACTTGTATTTTTATACCAGTCTTCCTCATGTTTTCTACATGTACTATGCCCACACACCTATACTTGAAGAGCTTCATTTAGAATTGTTTCTGGTGCACATGCAGTTTTAATAGCTCAGGAAAGCGACTGCAGATTAAACATCTCACAGGCCTTTGTGGAGCTTGCCCTGCAAGACACTGTGTAACTCACACTGGAAGGGCCCAGCTTTTCTTTATTAGAAATTGATTTCAAACCCGTTCCATTGAAAACAATAATTTTTTGCATAAAACCTATGAACACATTTGCTCAAAACAAAAGAGCAATGAACACTAAATAGCTGGTATCTTACACCAGCAAACAGGATAGGGAAAACTGCAGTTTTGGAATCTCTAACTGTTCCTCTAAAACATAAAGCCTATTGAAATAGCATTGGACAGCTGTTTGGCCTTTTCTTTAGGACAGGGAGAGTAAGTGAATTCAATATGACATTGGCTGTGGCTTGGAACATACGAAGAGGAGTTTATTAAACATTCCTCAGCCTTACTTCTCATGGAAAATAGGGGAATGAATTCATTGGAGTCAAGGGTAAAGTTGTGTTAATGGCATTTTATTAAAAATAACACCCTTTCATTCTAATTAAACCTTAGAACTAAAGGTCTAACTTTCTGTTAACAAAATGCTGCAGTTTAATGAAGGAATGAGTCATGAGACATAAGTCATGGCTGTCGTGTCAAATATATTGTACCTTCATGTTAGTGTGAGGCATTCAATTTTCAGAGCCCCTTCACAGAGCATCCAGGTCCCATACTTGAGTCAACAGGGAACCCTCTGTGGGCATACTACGTGGAGTGGGAGAGCTTGAGCACTACTGGGATTTGGAGATTCACAGAGGAAACTAATTGGGCTGCACAGTGTTTTTGCTGAAGTTCCTATATAAATATGCATACAACAGATTATTAAAAAAGCTCCTACCCATCAGCCTGTGGCCATGTCTGCTGCACACAGAGGATTCCTGCTTTGTCATGGGAAATAGGGTTGCTAAAGTTTCTTGATATATTTCATTGCAGATGTGACGAATATGTCACACAGCTGGATGAAATGCAACGCCAGCTCGCAGCTGCTGAAGATGAGAAGAAGACGCTGAACTCCTTGCTTCGTATGGCTATCCAGCAAAAACTGGCACTGACCCAGCGCCTGGAGCATCTGGAGCTTGACCATGAGCAGTCCAAAAGGGTGCGCACTAAATCTGCTTCCAAAGCCAAGACCAGTAACCCCAGTGTAAGTCATATCCGCTCCTGTGGAGATAGAGCTGAGGGGTCTGTCCTTAACAACCAGGTGTTTTGTGAGAAGTATAAGATCTATTGTGACTAGCAGAAGCATGTAGGAAATCATATTATGCATCTAATTTTTATGCTGTAATTGTCAGGCCAAATCCCCACTATCTAATGTTGCGGTGAGTTGACTTGTATTAATATGTTGTTAAACCATGTAATACAAATGGTATTATGCTGGTCTTAACTGTAACTATTTCATACGTATGGAGATCTTATTAACAAGTAAACAGTGGAAAGGAACTTTTGTTTCCACAGTTAACATGTCTGCTTTTGCTGTTTATGGGTAAGTGTTGAAAGTGTATACCAGATCTACTAGGTCTGGTGTTACCAACTGTGTAGTTTGATTAGCACAAATGTGGTCCTTTCCCCAGGGTTTACTGTATACTTCAAATAAAAAAAGATATTTAATAACAGGAAAAAGCAAACCTAAAATCTTTGTTAATGTGGTTCAAAAAGTGGTGAAATGCAATACTTGAAGTTAGATGTATAACATGGAAATGCAGACCAGTTCAAAACCAGTACCAAAACTAGATTTGCCCGCTGTGGCAGTCATCAGAAATTTTCTGCCATATCACCACTGACCAAAGTCCCCAAACCTTTTACAAGCTATAAAAGTTGGAGAAACATAGGATACGTTTTTAAGCTCTGCTTTCTTCTCTACATCAGAGGGTTAACCTAAAGAAACTTGCACATTTATATTCTACTTAAAATATGCAATATTTCCCCATCTGGAATGAAATTGAAAATTAAAAATATTAGGATTCTAACTGATATGCAGTTTCATGTTAAAGTTATGCTGTGAAAAAGTATCATGTACAGAAAGGATGGTTGTAGTCTTACGTTGCTTTTTGCAGCATAACAGTTTGGAAAAAAGGTGTTTTACCTATTACTGTAGCCACACCATATCTGTACAGAATTAGTATGACTCAGTGTTCTACTATTTTTAAGTCACAATATAGTGCTTCTCAGTATTAATATCAATGGGATAGTGTTTCAGAGCTCTGTTTTGTTTGTTGGTTTTCTTAATATACAAAAATATTGCATTCCTTATGCAAGCATACCTTTCACAGGGCTCTACATTATAGGCACAGGAAATTTAACCAGTTCATATTGTTTAATAAATATTTATGAAGTAGATTAGCATATGCATTAATCTTGAAAAAATTGCTTTGTCTGCTATTGGACTTTTAAGGGGCCTTTTAGCCACTTAATTTCAATATGTTTGATAACATAAAAAAGTGTACTTCATAACTGGTGCCTATACAAGTGATAAGCATTCAAGATTGAAAAATGTTGCTTTTAAAATTGTGGAAAATTTGTGGAGCACAATAGAGGCACATTTTTTAAAAGATAGAAGTTTCTGAAGTGCCTAGCCTCAAACTTTATTTTAATGTAAAGCCCTGTTCATTTTGTACTTTTTTCAAATAATTTTGTATGCTTATAGTATTAACTTAAAGTAATCCAAGACTGCACAGTTCTGTCTGCTGATAGTGATGTTTTCTAAAGCCACTCTAATAATCCTGGTGTAGTACTGCCCCATTTCACTACCATTTTTTGTAGATGGTCAGCCGCTTTCTTCCTGCGTATTGCCACTCTGCCTATAAGTAGTCAGGAGATACCACAATATAAATGTCAAGTAGTAAGGCGCACAGCCTGCTTTCCCAATAGAGAGAAAAACAGTCTTTGGCTTCTGAGAGACTTTAAGAAATGCTTCTAAAATCCAAACCAAATTGGAGGTCAGAATTTAAAAAAAACACACAAAAAAAAAATCTTATTTTACAAGAAATATTTCAGTGACTTGAGACCTTCTTAAATTTGGTGCCAGAATCACATCTGCCAATATCTATTTTTAAAAGAAGTGGATTTTTGAAGTCTAGTACATGCCCCAATTACATGTGCACATACGACATTTAAAAAAACAGTAATTATGGCCCGAAAAGCAGGCCCCTGTGTATCAATTACTTGATCTTTAGCAACCACTGTATTCTCTTGAATTTGAGCTTTAATATTGCTATGTAGCAGGTTTGATATTTTAAAAAATACCTTTTACCAGTTTTCAATCCTGCTTTTTTCTTCTTTGCTGCACAATCATCCAAAAGGCCTTTATTCTTATTTTGCAATGTGGGTAGCATAACGAATACTGTACCTTCTAAAAGTAGTCATTTACATTACTAACTCATTTTGCTCCATTAGAAGCAGCTATTGTTTTGTTTCCACTTTCATAGGAAGCTGTTAATACCATTCTTATTGCTTCCTTGTCTTTAGTGGTATTGTTGTCACAAAATACTAATGACAAAAAAGGTAAATTTAAGATTTGACAGCCACTGATAAATTTTCAAGTCAACTGAACCTTCAGAGGAAGATTTCAGTGTTACTGTCACTATCAATATTGTCTCAGTACAAAATACAGATAGTTTTGCTACATTACAACCATTTTAGTAATCCTTTCCATTTTTATTCATCTCTATGGCTCTTAAGATAAACAACCAGGCTATGTAAGCTTGTCAATGTATGTTTTAAATCCTGATCTAAAGAAAAATGAGCAACAGTACATAAGTGGCTTTTTACTGCTGTGTGTATGTTCAATATATTTAAGATTATGGGGGGGCTTGTACTTTTGTTAAACAAATCTCTTGAAACTTAACTATGCCATATTAAGTCTTTCATTTTCCTTTAATGGGTTGGGATTTTGCTTAGAAAAATTAAGCCATCACCTACCTCTGCAAGCAGGCTCTTCTTCTGAATGATTACTGTTCTCAGCATTGGCCTGCATGAGATATTGACTTGCATGTTTATGGGAGAACCTAAATCTTCACTGGTAATGTCTTTTGCATACTCACTGCTGTATCTTCTGCTCGAACAGCCTAGCTTTATTCAGTACTTGTAAAAAACCTTCCTGCAAAGCTGTTGCTTCTGAGCAGTCCTCATGTGAAACATTGTTCATTTGCTTGGAAAGCACATCCCAACTAAAAATGACTGCCTCTTGGGGAAACTAACAGATGTCCCTCAGCTGACTAACCTGCTATGGAGATCTTGCAGTGCACTCTGTATTAAGTAATCAGTTTTTAACTGATGAATGAGTTCCAGTTTTTCTAATGTTATTCTGTTTTCCATTTTTCAGCTTTAGAGTAGTTCCTGGAGAAGGCCTTTCCAACAGTGCAACAGTATTTCTTAACCTGTCTCGTTATGGTTAACAGTGGTAGGCTGTTGCACAAAGAATGGAAACCACTGACCTGATCCTAGATTGTTGGGCTGTTTTTTTTTTTGTTTTGTTTTTGTTTTTGTTTTTTTTTTGGTTTTGAACACCTTTTCCAGTATACTACCTGCAATTTTACTTTTATATTTCAAGTTGTAAAACAAACAAGCTTTACTTAATACGAGCTGCTGCAGGAAGAAAACTTACAAGTGCTGAAGAAACCTACTTTGAACAGAAATGATCACCATATTAGTTCATTGCAGATACTCATTTTTTAATCTGATTGTTAAACCTGTGCACTTTTGATATTTTGATATTTTACTTTAGCTTCTTTTAATTCTTTATGTAGAAGAGTTTATATGAAACGCAGTGGTTTGTGCTCATAGTCTCTCTCCCCTTTTTGGGCTTGTGCTTGTTGTTTTTCTACATCAGCATGTGGCAGAGATTTGGACTATTTTTGATTTTGCTCTAGACAGTGTTTAGATAAAGAGTTTCAACACAAAAACCAGGAGCTCTGCTAAACTATATATATGTGCTGTGCTTCAGCAGCTTTTTTATTATTATAAAATGTTAAGCTTTATGTGTTAAAATTACTGATTTTTAGCTGCCATGTTCATTAAGAAATCCAGGGTATTCAAATTCTGGGGTTTTTTCATATTGTATTATTATTCTTAGGAATAGTTCAATGTAACAAGAAGAAAACTTGACTTTGCTCTAGTTAAAAACAGTAATAGGCACTTGAAAAATATTAAATAAGTAGTATTACCTATGAATTCCAGAATTTCTGGGTTTTAGGAAGGTATGAAGTATTATTGATTAACAGAATTTTATACAACTGTATGGCTTAAATTCCAAATTGGAATTGTTTTGTTACGTCTTCATTTTATTGTGCCAAATTATGGTACATTTAGAAAGGAAAAATTCTAAAGTTATCAATGAATAGGGTGTTCTATTTCAGAGCCTTTTTTGTCATTCATTATTACCAGTAGTGCCTTTAATAATTTAAGTGAGAATCCTAGAATAGTGTAGTCTATACAAGAAGAAATGAACAGTTGCTTTGGAACTTAGTAAAGACGTGGAGCAATAAGTGCAAAGTGAATTCCCCTTTCGCACATTTTTAATGGCTAGTCCTATAGAGATTATATATACACACAAGAAATTGTAAAAAATACTGTTAGTCAATGATACTTCATCATGCAGATCTTTGCAAATTCAGGGGTATAGAAAAAAAACCCGAATACACTTTGGGAACCAAATGGACTTTTATTGAACAAATGAGCAAGATGTATTAACACATTTGTGGCTGCAGTACAGATGATGTATTGGGAACGTTGACGTTCTGTTAGCTATGTATGGTGGTGGATAACAGTTTAACCATAGTATTGTTTGAAATGTGAAAGACAAGACATTAATACCTTCTCTTGCATGTTGTATCTAATCATTGTAATTTCAGGAAACAGAAAGTGAAAAGTGCATCAGCAAGCTGTGCCTGCCTACCTTGGTGCTGTTTGTTGAGGCTAGCATGAATGATTAAATTGGTACTTCTGGGAGGGGGGAAACTTCCCTCCCTCCCTGCCAAAAAAGTACAAATTGTAGTAATATTGCCAGCAGGGAAAATATTTCTGTTTCCTGGAAGAAGCACTATTATTCCTAGATGTGGGGACTTCTATTTTCATCTTTTGTTACAGTATTGATTCACATGAAATATTGTTACATTTAAAAATTACTACATTTGTATGTGGGTATTTATTTGAAATGATGTCAAAGTACTGTATTATGTTTTATGTGCATTATCTTTTAGTGGTGGATTGGTCTCCATTTAATGTCATATGCATGTACTCTTGCCAAGTAACCTTTACACAGATCTGAAAAAGTAAATGTCATTGCTTAAAAGAAAAATGTGGAAAACTGATTTTAAGGTGTAACTGCTAATTTGATAACTTTAGAAAGCATGGGGGTGGGGAAGTGTTACTTCTAAATTACAAAAAGTGTGTAATGTAGGAAAGCAATCTGCTTGTGTAAAGGTAGTCACATTGGCAGTACCAATAAACAAGAAAAGGAGATCTGTTTATTGTTTTGGGTTTGGGTTTTTTTTCCAATGTTCGACATTTTAATTTGTTGAAATATTCCTAGGTCACTAAGAATCTGAGCACAAGGTTAAATGAATATTTGTATTTTTGTCATAGGTTTTACCTGTGAAAAACCTAGAAGGTTGTTTGCTTTATGTGTCATTTGAGTAGAAAAACGAAGCCCTACATATATTAACTGTCATTTGTGCGTTTAATAGTAATTTCTGATGGACCCTTCAGAACTGAAAAGGAAGTTGTAGATACAATTGACCTGTAACTAAATTACTTTTTATCAACCAAAATAACACACAAAGCTGGTCCAGGATCTTGCTTACTGTGAGTTGGTCTTGACCTCTAGGAACATGAAATACAGGTTTGTGGGGATTTTTAAGGTTTGTAATATTGTCCTCTCCCAGAATGGGGGTTGTCCTCACCAAACCCAACTGTAGTTTATATAATCTGGTATTCAATTCCATTAGAAAAGCCAAACAACTTAATGTACATTATGACTAAAGGAAGCTAAACTTTAGCAAGCATTCACAAAATGTGTGGTGTTCTGCCTGCTAAATTCTCAGAACTCATGCCTGACAAGGCTCTTGGCCCGATCTGTTAGTGCTTATTCATTCACGACTTCCCATAGCTTTAATTGGACTTTTCCCAGCAGAATTTCTGTGCCTAGAGAACAAAAGTATATATATGTGCAAATAAGCGCACACAGAGAACAGATCAATTCAAAAGATAAGAGCTTGAGTAAAAATCTGTGTACTGGGAAAACAGCAAAAATAATACAAGGAAAGCATGTAGCTGTGTTTCTTTTGTATGGTTTAATGCAATGCTAATTTCTTACACCCTTCTTCCTGGTGTAAAAACTGAGCGCCTCTGCTGGCATGTTGCACGTATTGACTTTCCAGACTTAGTTCAGAGCTGAAATGCTGGACTGACAGATGATACTGTAGTTAGTCTTAATTAAAGAAATTGGCCACCAAATATAACACCTGGAGAGTCAGCAATTTAGAGGTGAGTACTTGCTGCTTTGCAGTGAACACTATAAAATAATCACTTTTTTAAAATCTCTTATAAGGAAATTGGGATCTGATTTTTGAAGCTATTTCAATGGAAGTTAACCCCCTCGGTGCTTTTGAAAATCCGTTCTTGAGAACCCTAAATACCTTTAAAAATCTGTCTCTGAGGGCTCAGCCCTCCCATGTGCTACGTAACCTCAATTCTCTTAGATGGGCAGAACCACTGATGGGAGTAAGGGGAGGACAGACCAAAAGGGCAGATGTTCTGGATCCCAGTGATTTAGAAGGGCCCAGGTTTCTTGTATTGTGGGAAGGAGTAAATAACTCCAGGCAGTTGGACAGAGCTATTTGATACCATGTCAGAGGTAATGGCACCGAGGTTGGTCTTTGCAAGGAATGTGGCATTTTGTAAGCTTCGTTAAGTTCCACTCCCCCAGGGCTGTTACTAAGGCTGCCTGCTAGTGTCTAGTGCAAGTGTTTCTCTTCAGATAGCATTTTTGAGGCACAGTATTAAAAGTGCCAGTAGAGAGATGGCCAGAGAGAAACAGGGTTTTGTGTTCCCCTCTACACCTTCAAAAAACCTGTATGGTATATAGAAGAAGCATGACTGGGTTTTCTACTCTTCGTGCTATCTCCCCTAAACATATCCCAATTGTCAAGTGTTGTCTTTTGCTCACCTTCCCCCTCCTCCCATTTTTGGAGGATTCATTGGCTAAAAAATGCTCTGAGTTTGTCAGAAAAACAGGAAAGTCTGGTTTGGGTTACATGAAATTATTTCATTCCAGTCATCTGTAAACAGACAGGTATGTGTCCATCGCAGCTTGTAACCTTTCACCCAGTGGCTAATGCACTCACCTGGGATGGGGGAAGGTCCGGGTTACCTCCTGGCTCTGGAGCAGGGACTTGAACTCAGGCTTCCTCCACCCCTCCAGGCCTATGTCTACATGGTGGGTGCTATCTTGGGATACGGCAGTATCCTGAAGTAGCTGCCCACATCTCAGAAACATGCCCATTGTCTCAAAACAGTTTGAGATAATGGGTGCACTATTCCAGCATCCCTCTACACCTCATCACTTAGGTTTAGACAGCGCCACATGCTGAAATAGTTTATTTCGAGGTTCAGGCACTGTGTAGGCATAGCCCAAGTGAGCATCTTATCACCACACTATTCAGCAGTGCGTTGCTCTTGGTTTTTCCTGTAGAAGCTGTTCTGCTTGCTATGAATACTTAAATCTTGATTGCTCCAAAGCTACTGATGCTGTAGTCTGTTAATTAAGCTATTCACCTGAGAGACAGCTGTAGATCTCTCTTCTCTCACCCTGAATCCTAGTTGAGAACTGAATCTGCATCACTTACCTTTCATGTGAGTGCTGTAACCCCCTTGCTGTAGATTCATTTCCCCCAACTTTCTTTAGGCTAGATTAATTAATTATACTAAGTGTCACAGCTTCACAACAGGAGACACTGAAGGCCACTCACTCCAGAAGAGCTTATAGCAAGTTGTTAAGATGCCACGTTGAAAGATGGGAAGCTCAAGTGCTCCAGAATAGGGATTCAAAGCTGGACCTCCCACATCCCAGACAAGTGCCCTGACCAGCAGGCTGCAGTTTAATGGGATGCTTCCTGCCTTTCCTGAAACTAGCCCTGAGAAACATTTTTCCTGGCCAAAACCAAGTGGGCTGAATTCACAAAGGCTATGTCTACACTAGCCCAAAACTTTGAAATGGACATGCAAATGGCCATTTTGAAGTTTACTAATGAAGTGCTGAAATACATAGTCAGCGCCTCATTAGAATTCCGGCAGCCGCAACACTTCAAAATTGACATGGCTCGTCCAGACGGGGCTCCTCTTCGAAAGGACCCCAGCAACTTCAAAATCCCCTTATTCCTACTTGCTGTTAGGAATAAGGGGATTTCAAAGTTGCCGGGGTCCTTTCGAAAAGAAGCCCCGTCTGGACGAGCTGCATGGCAGTGAGCTGTGTCAATTTCGAAGTGTTGCGGCTGCCAGCATTCTAATGAGGCGCTGACTATGTACTTCAGCACTTCATTAGTAAACTTCGAAATGGCCATTTGCATGTCCATTTCGAAGTTTTGGGCTAGTGTAGACACAGCCAAATGGTTTTGATTGACATCAAACTGCATTTTTATCAACTAAACTCTTCATACAACATTTTTTGCCAAGTTCCAAGCCTCATCTTTTGTCTCCCTCAGACTTTCGCTTCTGCTTAGAGCAGCCTAGGGCTCTGGGAGAACCTGCAGGAAGTGGCTGCTATTTCTGGGGAATTGCAACTACCTCTCCTACTACCTACAGGGGGTGGTACTACCCCCTCATCTTCTCCCATTTCTCTTCTGGCTGCCACGAAGCAGGACACTGAATCACAAGGGGAGGTCGTCTGTTCGTGGAGGCCTCAGCACATCAGCATGAGCATGGGCAGGGGCAGGGGCTGGCAACCAAAACAGCAAGAAGAGACATTTTTTCCAATGTGGTAAAAAAAAAATTCAAGATAGTAGGGTCTCAACGTTTGCAAGGGTTCTGTGTTGAGAACCCTCCTGAATGTTGAATTTCATGAATGCTGCTCCCGCCTAGCACCTGGCTGCTGGCGCTCTCTTGCCTGGGGGAAGCTGCGGCCACCAGCGCTTGCGAATACTTGAATTCTCCAACCTTAGGGTCACGAATGTTGAGTCTTTACTGTAATTCAAGAGCCACAATGCATGTGAATGAGACTATCCTTAACAAATATCATGAAACCATACTTTTTGTAACCCCTATTTTAAGAACAGTGCACACGATGATTTCTAGTATGATGCACGTTTACTGCAGGGTGTTCACAAACTCTGTGTATATGCCATTTCCTCGCACTTTACATGTATTATTGTACCACTGTCTTTCTGATATTCACTCCAGGACCTGAGTTACTCGACATTTCGAGATCACATATCATTTGCTATTTAACTATGAGTTGTTCATTGTTGGGCTTTTAGACATTCACCATGCACCAAAAATAATCAGGAGGGTGTGTTTTTTTTTGGTTTTGTTTTTTGTTTTTTTACTTTGCAGTTATAGCATTGGGAGCCACAAAGAAGTCCTTAAAGATCTGCATGCATCTGCGGGGCGGCAGGTTGCAGACTCCTGGTCATGAGCAACAATAGCTCCTATTTCTATTTTACAGTCTTCAAGCTGGGTTTAGCGATAACTGTTTGTGTAACTGGAGGGAGTGGGGGAAGGACAGCCCAAAGCTCCCAGTCTCATCCTAGAGGTTAGGGAAACGAGAATACAACAGGGCAATGGGGCATCATCCTAGCTTGGGAATGGAGGAAAGAGAGGTTTGAGCTTGGGGTTGATAAGGTAAGATGAGGGAGTGCAAGCAGGGTTTAGGATATGGAGAACGTGCCTGGGAAAACTGAGAGCATAGGTTCAGAGTGACAGCTTGAGCATCTCTGAGCAGCTGTGGGTGCTTTGGGAAGTAATTTTTTGGCATAAAGCCTAGGAAGGCTCCTTGCAGAAAAGACAGCTGGCTGGCTAGCACAGACTGGGACAAGTGAAGCCTGTCTCTACCTGCAGGGATGGGAGACTGTCCTAGCAGCCATAACAGGGACCAGGAAAAGGCTAGTATGGTAGAATGGAATGGTGCAAGAAGAAAAGATGGGCTTTGTGGGGGGGAGGAGAGGTAGGGAATGATCTGGTTCAGTCATCATCAGTATGCTTTATGGGAATGAGCCACGGTGTCCAAAGTGTTAAGTCATGCATTAAACTACATCTGACACATTTCAGGTTGACCCTCTGTAGTCTGGTACCCTCAGGACCTGACAGGTGCCAAACCAGAGAATTTGCCGAACCATAGGAAGTCAGTGTTGTCTAACACTACTACCAACATGTCCACTGCTTACTGGGCTCTTAAGACATTGAGACAATTATAGCCAGATATCAGCACAGAACACTGAGAGCCAGGAGTGGTGGCTGTAACCAAACTTTATGGGACCACTGGAAACATGGACACGTCCATGAGTCATCATCCGGGTAACTAAAATCATGCCAGATTATGGATGTTGCCATGCAAGAGAGGTTCAACATGTACAATCATTCTAATTACTCATATTAGAATCTTTCCTTTGCCAGCCACTTACACCACAGCTGACCTTAAAAATCTTTGGAGGTGTGGTATGCCCAACATCTAGTGGCATTTCAAGCGTAATAATTCTGCTTTCCATCTCTTGATGACAACTCTAACATGCTTCCTTAATTTAGTATAGCGTCCTTGGCTGAGGACTTTTGACATGCAGTGCTACTGTGCGTGCGGCTAACACTTCCCCAAAACTCTACCGGAGTTCTGTAAAGATCAAAGGAACAAGGCTAACTGGCACGGAGGCGGGTTTTAAGTGTGGTCAACTTTTTCTGATTGCCCTTCCCAGACTGCAAACAGAACTCTAAAGCTCTCCTGTGTTTGACTAACAAAAAGCCATCTGTTCTGATATTTGTGTCCTGAGCACTGCAGCAGCAAAGCAAAAACAGAGTACTCCTTGCTGTGGGCTGTACAGCCCCACTTGGAGCCCTGAGTCCTAGGGCTAATTGGCTACAGCTGCACTGACATTCCAGTAACCTATGTGGTGAGATTAAGGCTACAGCCTTGGGTCGATCTAGTTGAGCTGCGTTCACATCTAGTGATTGCAGTTACGACAGCCCTCAGCTTTGAGGGTCTTGGGATTGTATTTGCTTACAGGAGCTCTAATATGAAATACTGTGTCTACACAGCAGAGTTGTTTTGGAATAAGCTATTCGGAATGGTTTATTTTCACATAGCCCCTGTTCCCTGTCTACACAGCCTCTAATGCAACATATCTGTTTTGGAATAGGCACTATTCCTCATAGAATGAGGCTTACCAAATTCAAAATAAGCCATCTGCTATTTTGAAATTATTTTGGGGACCATTATTTATGGGAAGTTGTTTTGAAATAGTGGCTGCATTGTGTAGATGCTAGCAAAGTTATTTCTGGATAGCAGCCTTTCTTCCAGAATAACTTTGCTCTGTAGACGTGCCCTTAGTGCTCAACATCGCCCCTTGTCAGAACCTTATTCTGACAAGTATCAGAGAGGTAGCCGTGTTAGTCTGTATCTTCGAGAACAGCAAGAAGTCCTGTGGCACCTTATAGACCAACATATTTTGGAGCTGAAGGCTCTCACAGCAAGCTGTTGCAGCTTGTAGACTGGTGATTCTTCCTCAGAAGTGGATCTGCTAACTTAAAAGTGAAAAGCCTTCCAGCTTTCCAAATCCATCAGTATAACACTGAATCCGTAAAAGAGCCATTAGGTGTCAATGAAACCATTTAACAGGCATTTACTGGCAAACAGTTGTGCATTTATAGGTCTACAGGACCTAAGTTTAAAATTTGCTTTAAATATTTCATTAGGTATAAAATCACATCTCTAAAATATCCTAGCATAGACATTTAGATGCATAATCTGAGCATATAGCGTTAGCTTTAAATTATTGGATCTTTAGACATAGTTTTTAAATAAATTCTTCAAAAGACCACCCTGATCTAAAATACACATTTTAATTTTAATTACTGTAGTACAAAATCTTTGTTCTTTCCATCTATCTCTTCTCTCTTTTCATCACCTGTTGATGAGATCCCTTAAGGGACAACATTCTTTTCTTCCAGATAGTTGGACAAATGAGTTTCCCTTTTACTTCTGTTTCCAACTAGTTTTAAAAGAACCCTCCACCAAAATCAGTACCTTACAAAGAAATAAAATCCTTTGTTATACCTAACATTTTTGGAAACCTATTTTAACAAATCATGAAATTTCACTAACATCTCTTATGAAAATCACCCAAAATAAATAAGTGTTTCCTTTTTCTGAAAGCAGTAAACTGTACTATGAACAAAATAAACCACTCTGACTGATTAATTTAAAATATCTTTGTTTCAGTGTGTTTAAATATGTAGTAATCTGACATGATTACTTTATGAAGGTTCAAGAGTATATTTAAAATATAAAATCAGTTCAGAAATACTAATGAAGTAAAACAGAAGGGCTGCATCATGTATTCTGTAATATTTAATGTTGTGTTCAGATGGGTTACTGACTTGCCCTGAATATAAAAAAATTTAAAATCAATCTCTAACAGATGTAAGGGTATATAAAAAAAAAACCTGTGACTGACATTTTTATTCCCAAGTGTAGTGCTTTTAATTAAGTACCGTCTGCATGTCCAGACTTTACATTGTGGCATGCAGTGGGAACATGCTCCATTTTCTTTAGAAAGAAATTTTAGAACACTGTTTTTTCCAAATGTCATTTGCTACATTTGGGTTCAGGGATTTGGCTGGAAGGGTTGATCAGAGAGAAGAGGGAGGCAGTGGGCAGCGGAGGGGTCTGGACAGAGCTGGGGGTGGAGATTGGGCAGGTTACAGGCCGGTGTGCTTGTCTCCCCAAGCAGCAGCTCCACCCTCTGTCCATAAGGATTAATTTCAGCTCACAACAAAAAAGCAGTCCAGTAGCACATGAAAGGCTGCAAAATGATGTATTAGGTGGTGAGCTTTTGTGGGACAGACCCACTTCTTCAGACCTGGAAAGTTCTGATAAAAGTAAACTGACACAATGAGAATTTAACAGAAAGATAGAAAAACATGAAATGGAAACTGGTGAATCAGCTACGTAGGACAGAAGTGGGAGTGACGAGGGGGTAAGGCAGAAGAAAATGACTTAGGGCAAATCTATCAAGTGGTTTGCCTGAGATCACTACAAATACCAAAGATGGGGAAACTGTCCTTGTAGTGTGTAAGGTAACCACTATCTTTGTTGAGACCAAGATGTAAAGGAGAATTTTGTCTGTCCAATGTAGCTGATTTGTCAGTTTTCATTTCATTTTTTTTTCTATCTTTCTGTTAAATTCTCCTCATGTCAGTTTACTTTTATCAGAATTTTCCAGCTCAGAAGAACTGGGTCCCTCCCATGACAGCTCATCATCTAATAAAGTGCTTCAGGGCTGTTTCTCTGTTTTGTGAAGATACAGACTAACACCGCTACTCCTCTGTGACAATGTCAGCTCAGGTCCATCTGAACTTTCCTGAGTCAAGAGTCTTGAAGTGCTCCAGGGTCTCCACTAATGCGCAGGGAAACAGACCATTTTTGGAGATCTTTAGCTTAGGTTAAACAAATCCCACAAAGACAAATGTAACGAACTGATAGGAAGGGAACTTGAGCAACCCTGGCTAGCTATATCATCAGGGAAGTCACCATTAGGCCAATGTGATCTGCAGAGATCTGCACCCCAGCCTGTGTGCCAGCATTGCCAAACATAAGGTTGCCCCAAACACACAGTTTCCAAATTTCTGTAACAAATTCACTGGAAATTCCCCATCAGATCCATTTCAATACACACACTGAGTTCCTCACACTGAAATGCAGAATTCTGACCTCAGGCAAGTTAATATGTTCTCTGTGGACATGTGTGTCGTTATGTAAAGCCTGTAGAATTGTGAGCAGAAGAAAGCATATGATCTTAGTTTGCTTTTCTAGTCCCGTGCAGTTTTGTTGAACACTAGGGGATCTGGCCCAAATCCAAATACCTGAAGAGTGCAACTGCATTGTGCTGCCATCATCTGCTCCTGAAACTGGTTTACTTGGGCTTGAGTGGCATATCCTAGGGTAAAGGTGAGTAATGGAGTAGATGCTAGGACTCTCCTTCCCTGCTACCAGCAGAGCCGGGAAACAGGAGGCTTGGCTTAGACTGACCTCTATCACCAGCCTCGACTACGTTTTAAGCCCCCTCTGGCCATGAATCAGGGCATCCATTAGAGCAGGCACCAGACTACTTTAAGACAGCTGCAGCTGCAGGACAGGATGAATTCATGCTCTGTGTAGTTTGGCCAGAGGATCTGTCCCCTTATACACAGAATCAGTGCTGTTGAAACCAATACTCCTAAATCACTCTCACATGCTCTGCCACTTCCAGCATTCTAGTTTTGGGAACAGATCTTTGCAGCCTCAGTGCAGGGCATTAATATTAGCTTTATGTGGATCCAAAAAAAGGGAGAAAAATCTAGAAAGGGAGGGTGAACTTTATCCCATCACTCTCTGATAAAATATACCACCGGATTCTGCTTATAGAACTGCAAACACTGAAAGTTAGAAGTAGTTTTACTACCATGGTTGGGACTATGGCTCCACAACACAGCAATATTTTAAAAGGCAACTCATTAAAACACTGGTAATCATGGATAGGAACAAGCTAGATGCTCCCAATGCCTTCCACGGCTTTATAGAAGAGACTTTAAGAAATGCAGCATACTAAGTGTTGTCACTGAAAAATAATTCAAGGTGGTTTCTTAAGGGTTAGTAAACCAAAGTACCAGCAAGTTCTAAATGAGGTATTTCTGATGCTTGCAGTCAGAAGCTTGATTTCCTGTTTTCTGAAACATCAGCACCTAGTGTTTGAAGTGGGAAGTACAGTCATTGGTTATGATGGCAAACACCTTAGAATTAGGGTCATCTATCAACAGCAGTTATGTTAATGCAGTGCATTTTTTTTTTTCAATGAAAAAGAGACAATACTCAGCTGGCTCCCAGGCCCCCAGCCAATCCTGCAACTCAGGCTGCCAAGGTGCCATTCCTCAGTACCAGCACAAAAAATAAAAGCACTGTGGTTCTGCATGTGGACTGGGGGCAGTGAAAAGTTGTGTTTGGTTGTTCAATCAACAATAGCAGGTACATAGAAAGGTTAGCTAACATTTACTTATTTATTTTTATTTTGGTGATTCAGGGCATGCTCTGATAGTTCATGGTAACAAATTCATTAACATGTTCACAGGTGACATCTATGCAACTCTCCTTCCATTCATAAATAAATAAATGGCATACTGTATGAAAGGGGTAGAGGGAGAAGCTTGCTGTGCTTGAACATGCAACACTATTGCCTGCAATTCACTGACTGTGTCAGCAAGTGTATGAAGCCTGCTAGGAGTAGCTGTGTTAGTCTGTAACTTTAAAGACAACAAACGGTCCTGGGGCATCTTAGAAACTAACAAATTTATTAGGTCCTGAGCTTTCATAGGTAAAACCCATTTCATCAGAGGGGTTGGAGTGGAAATTAGAGAATCCAGGGTGAATATAGCAGTAAAAGAAGTTACCTGTCAATTGTAGGACCAGTATTAATGAAGCAAATAAAGTCAGGTTGGATGTATGTCATTCATAGCATGTGATGTGGAAATACAAATGTCAAAGAATTACAAAGGCAATTTCCCCACCTTTGACATTTGTATTTTCACATCACATGCTATGAATGACATACATCCAACCTGACCTTACTTGTTTCATTAACACTGGTCCCACAATTGACACGTAACTTCTTTTGTTGCTGTATTTACCTTGGATTCTGAAATTTCCACTCCAAACCAGCTGATGAAATGGGTTTTACCCCTGAAAGCTCAGGCCCTAATAAATGTGTTTCCTCTAAGACACCACAGGACTGCTTTTTAATAAATGTACATTTCCTGTCAAAACAAAAAAGCAGTCCAGTAGCACTTGAAAGACTAGCAAAATAATTTATTAGATGACGAGCTTTCATGGGACAGACCCACTTCTTCAGATCATAGCCATACCAGAACAGACTCAATATTTAAGGCACAGAGAACCAAAAATAGTAATCAAGGTTGACAAATCAGAAAAATATTATCAAGGTGAGCAAATCAGACAGCAGAGGGGCAGAAGAGGTGGGGAGGTCAAGAATTAGAGAAAGCCGAGTATATAAAAGAGCCCCTATGATGAGGGAGAAAATTCCCATCCAGGTTCACACCATGTATTAATGTGTCAAATTTGAATATAAAAGAGAGTTCAGCAGCCTGTCTTTGCAAACTGCTGTGAAAATTCCTCTTCAGTAAAACACAGCCTTTCAGGTCATTAACAGAATGTCTAGCTCCATTAAAGTGCTGGCTGACAGGTTTGTGAATCAGGAGTGTGTTTATGTCTGTTTTATGCCCATTAATTCTTTGTCTAAAAAAGTTTGAAGTCTGTTCAATATACAAAGCATCTGGGCATTGTTGGCACATGATGGCATATATGATGTTAGTTGAAGAACATGAGAATGTGCCCAGGATTCTGTGAATAACCTGGTTAGGTCCACTGATGGTATCTCCAGAATAGATATGTGGACAAAGTTAGCAACGGGTCTTGTTGCAGGGAAAAGTTCCAGGATTGGTGTTCCTGTGGTATAGACTGTGGTTGTTGGTGAGAATCCTCATAAGGTTGGGAGGTTGTCTGTAGGAGAGAACAGGGCTGTCACCTAGGGCCTTCTGGAGTGTGGTATCCTGATTAAGGTTAGGTTGTAGGTCTTTAATAATGTGTTGCAATGGTTTGAGTTGGGGGCTGTAGGTAATGATCAGTGGTGTTCTGTTTTTGGCTTTTTTGGGCCTATCTTGGAGTAGCTGGTCTCTGGGTATTTGTCTGGCCCTGTCAATTTGTTTTTTAATTTCTCCTCGTGGGAAATTTAGGTTTATGAATATTTAGTAGCGATTTTGTAGTTTTTGGTCTCCTGTCAATAGGATCAGAGCAAATGCGATTGTACCTAAGGGCTTGACTGTAAACAATGGATCTAGTTGTATGTGCAGGATGGAAGCTAGAAGTGTGTAGGTAAATATAGTGATCAGTGGGTTTCCGGGAGAGTGTGGTCCTGATCGGGCCATCCTTCATTTGTACTGTTGTGTCCAGGAAATGTATCTCTTGCATAGAGTGGTCGAGGCATAAGTTGATGGTGGGGTGCAGATTGTTAAAGTCTCTGTGGAATTCTTCTACAGTGTCTGTACCATGGGTCCAAATCATAATGATGTCATCGATATATTGTAAGTGAAAGAAGGGTAATAGGGGAGGAGAGCTGAGGAATGGTTGTTCCAGGTCAGCCATAAATATATTAGCATATTGTGGTTGGATCATGGCCTGGAGAGGTTCTATAAAGTAGCCACTAGATGTCAGTACAGTACAAAGTGGACCCAGTGCTGTTAGAGATGTCAACCTGCATACAGTAGCCTTGGCAAGCTACTGAGAAGATTCATATGATGCTGAGAATAAGGTTATCAGTTTATTTAGTTTCATGATAAAGGATTTGATTTCTCCCCATCTCTGAATCCTGTTTTGTTGTGGATTTACATTTCAACCCATTCTGTCTCATCAGGGTTTCCGTTAGCCTTACACACTTAATCCTACACAACTTCTAGTATTTGGGGAAGAGAATAGCTTTGAGGAATTTTAATATAAAGCTCTCTGTGAACTGGGTCATATGGCCAATTAGCAAACCTGTCAAGGGTCACATGACAGTCAAATGACACCACAGCTGCAGGGGTGAATAATTTGTTTCTGAGCCTCAGGTAACTTACCTTTGTGCCTCAGTGGCAGCCATTTTGTCTCCATTGTGCCATATAATCAACTATCCTCAGCTGGTTGTGGACATTCAGAGACTGGAGGTCTACCTTAGTGGCTAACTGAAGTTCATGGGATGAATGGACTTTGCCTGTTTACTGCTCTTGTAGTTTCAAGCTCTACCCTAGCCATGGATACAGGCCACTGCTGTCAATTCCACAGAGACTAAAGCTGCCTCTTGTGCTTTGGCTCAGATTTTGCCTATGTTTTGAGAGCCCTGCTTCAATGGTAGCTTCATGTATGGTGGCCAATGTGAAGAAAGGCTGGTAAGATCATGATCTGAATGTCTGTATATAGGCCAGCAGACCCTGAGTGGCCGTTCCAGTGTTGGATTGACTAAAAGGATGAACCCTAGGGCTCTTCAGCTTAGCAGAAACATATGATGGCAGTTTGTTCTGGTGCTTGGGACAAGTAAGAGGTTTGGTGGCTGAGGTTCCTAGGGCAGAGGTTTTAATCATTTGGCTCAGAGATCCATTGCATGGTTGCTTCCCAAGAATAGGTAAACCACAAGGTAATGCAGTGAATTCAGTGCATCTTCTGCAGTGGGATGGTTAGTCCTCCTCCTTGTATTTAGTCCACTCCAGGGAGATTGCATTTCAAAAGCATTTTCTTACCTTGGCAAATGGATCTATTTGGGTTGCTGCTTAAGGAGACCAATGCTTCTCCTGACAATACTTAGCTTGTTGAAATACTTTGTAACCCTTAGCACCTGCAGGCACACAACACAGGACCACACATTCTTCTCAGCTTTCCAGTCAGGCATAGGCACACTGACCTTCTGGCTGATGTGGAGTCCCATAGAGGCTACTCTCTTTTAGCTTTATAGCCTGTGGTGTCATCACTATTTGGGATCTCACTGTCTTCCCAGGAGTCAGGGAACCATGACCCTGCCCATATGTTGCAATAAGACACAGAACAAAGAAGCTGCCTAAGACTGATGGGAGAATGAACACTGGGCCTCTAGACACACATGGTTGCTTCCCAGATGGAAGCAAGGAGGGGATGCCTGTATCTTTGGCTTTAAGTTCCTTCCATTCCACATTGCTTTCATGGTGGTATGTGCTTTGGGGGCAGATATAGACTCAGGGGTATCCTGTACCATGTGCTAGTAAGAACTAGGAGGCTGCTTTGCTTATTTCTTGTCATATGTCCTGCTGCTTTGGCTTGGGTCTCTCATTTTACTCCCTTATTCCTTTAATTCCGTCACTTAATCTTTTTAGTCACTGACTTTTCCCTCCTCTCAATGACTACAGGGAAGTCCAGTGTCTGGTCACAGGGTGATCTCCTGGTCTGAACAGTGTCAAGAAAGATGGTCTCTCTCTGGATTTGCTCCTGTATCCTGCAAGCTCTGCTGGAGATCCTGACTGATTGAGGAGACCCAGATAAGACATGGTCATCAATGGGAGATGTGCACATGGATTTGTGGGCAAAATTTGGTGACTGATAAATATACAGGAAAGCTAGATTGTAAAGTTGGTGGCTTGAACTGGCCCTGCCTTTACATTTGTGATACAGTTGTAATGGTTCAGCAGTCATTGAAAGAAACTGACTGAATCATCTATTTGCAAGACTTATGTGTTTTGTTCATACTAGTCTATGCCACTGAAAAATAAACGGAGATGGTTTCTTAAAGGTCAGTAAAGAACCAGAAATTTCTAAATGAGGTACTTCTGAGGTGTGTAGTGAAAAGCCTCATTTTATGTTCTCTGAAACGTCAGGACCTAGTGTGTGATGTGGAAAATAGTCATTTGTTCTGATGGCAAACACCTTACAATTTGGGTAACATATCAACAGGAGTTATGCTTATGCATGTGGACTGAGGGCAGCAAAAAGTTGTATTCTGCTCTCTAATCAACAACAGAGGCTACACAGCTACCCAGGAATGATTCCTTTCTTGCCCAGAATAAAAAGAAAGCACTTGGAAGTATTGGTTTGTTTCGGATTCTAGGTTGGATGCAGAGACAAGAAAAAACAAAATTCTGCAACTAAGGTCAAGTGCAAGGGCATTTATTATACCTAATTCTCACACCATTGATACCTGACTAAAGGACAGAGCCATGTGACAAGACAAAACAAGATCTGAGATACCATACTGATGAATATGGGAACTTAGATACAAAGGAAAGAGGCTCTTTGTGCCTGCAATAACATCATAGACCTGATTAAAGTTCACTATCTGGTTTGTCCCAGGCTAATAATTCAGCAGCCTCAGGTTTAAATAGGAAAAGTCCTAGCATAGTGGTTCTCAACCAGCAGTTTGCATACTGGGGGGTACCAAATGTCCCAGGGTACATAAACTCATCCAGACATTTATGTAGTTTTGAAGCAGGCTATATAAAAAGCACTAGCAAAGTGAATACAAACTAAAATTTCATACAATGAGTTCTTTATACTGCTCTGCATACAATACACTAAGGCATAAGTATATTTACGTGCCAATTGATTTTATAACATGGTAAAAGAGTAAACAATTTTTTTCTGTAATAGTGCTGTGACACTATATTTTTATAAGCAAATGTTTTTTAAGTGAGGTGAAAGTTGGGGAACAAATCAGACTCCTGAAAGGGGTACAGGTGTCTGGAAAGGTTGAAAGCTACTGTCTGTACCTCACCCAAGGAGATTTGGGCTTTGATGGAGAAATTAAGTGAAACATGTCTCTGGTCGAATGGATCAGACACAATTATCATAAATCTATTTTAGATCTAAAATCTGTGAATCTATAAAGAGATTGAACAGTCTGACCTAGTGGAAATAAGTAATATTTTCAAGTGGTACAAATAGGCTGAGTTTTGATAGTACAGCCTTATTTACCTGGCATCCTGGAAGGGGGAGATGAACAACTGCAGCATTCCAGCTTGGGAGCTCAGAGTTGTGGAAATTTTCTCTTAGGCAACACTTCTGCAGGTGACACCTGTTGTGCCTAATTAGGAACAGGGCAGAACTAGAGAGCTCACTGCACCTGAAGGGCTTAGGACTGTCCTTTCCTAAATTACAAAAACCCTTTTTGGGGGACTCCAGGAGAAGGCTGGGTGATAAAGAAGTGTTCAGGTTTGGGAGACTTCGCTAGTTCGTGGAGTTAGGAGTCCAGGTAAGTGAGCTTGTCTGAAATTTTTGCAAATGACTTGGGCATTTTGTTGTGTTGAACTTTTTAGTAGCCCTAAGAAGAACTAGAGGGGAACCTGTTTTTAAAGATGTGGCTACAGTTTGGATGTGAATGTATGCTGACCATTCCTGCAAGTCTGTGTGTACATCTGTGTCTCTCTCATATATGAAGTGTGTATGTGTATTTATTTATCTCACAGTAAAGAAGCTCACCCAGCAATTCACCAAAGCACCTTCGCTTGCAAACAATTTGGCACCCATCCCAGAAATAACTAGGACAGCAAAAAAACAGTCTTAACTCTTCTTCCCTCTCCATGTAAAAGACAGATCCCATTGTATTTCTCCCTCCTGAAAAGCCTGAATAAATAGGACTTGTTGCATGCCTCAATAGGCAACAAAATATGATTATTTCAGTCTGAGGGGTAATGAATTCTGGAAAATGGAAGTCTTTTTGTGGCAATTGTGCTGCTACAATTTCAGGTCAAGTTCTTCCGCAGATAATCATTACAGAATGAGGGACAGGTTACAGACCATTTGGGGATTTGCAGCTCTTGGGTGAAATTTTCCCAAGTGTCAAAATTCTATTTTCAAAAGATTCGGGGACTTAAGAACTTGCCACTCATTGAAAATTAATGGGACTTAGACACCTATATACTTATCCCTTTTGTAAATGAGATTTAGGCTTCAAAATCCCTTAAGTGCTTTTGAAAATTTTACCCTAAATGAAATTTATTTGTTAAATATAAGACTTGTCAGTTCAGAATGCACGTGTTAGTGTCAAAGTATCACTACAACGAATGCTATTTGGAAGCACTGTCTTTTTTTGTGTTTTGTTTTTTTAAAGAAAAATGCTGTTTTTAATTACACATTTGATCTTGCAAAGTAATGTGCATAATTTAAAACAACTTAAAACAGTCTTTAATACAATATTATATATGCAAAGCCTATAATTAATGGCATGCAATCTGCATGCACACGTTTTAACAACATTTACTGCATTCCCTCTTGAAAAGTTTGTTTTTGGTAATCTGCCTATAACTAGTCCATACATATTATACATACATTTATTGAGAAAGGAAGAGGGTGCACTGATTTCTGTAGGTATTACTACTTAACCCTTGTACTCCACGTGGAGCATAGGTCATCTACAAGTCTCCTCCATTTCACTCTGTCTTGGGACAAAACTTCTAGCTGGCTCCAGGAGTACCCCAGTTGTCCTTCAATCTCAGTAGACCTTCTCCACCTTGTCAGAGGTCTTCCTCTTGTGTTTTCTTTGTGAGTTCCATGTGAGAGCTTGATGGACTATGCTGGATGATGGTTTTCTGAAAGTGTGGCCTAGCCATTCCCACTTCTTCTCTTGATTTCAATGTCAATTGGTTCTTGTCCTGATCTGTTCCAAAGCTCTTCATTTGTGACAAACTCTTGCCATTTGATGTGAAGAATGTACCTTAGGCATCTGTTTATAAATGGCTGTAGCTTGTGATCTGAAGACTTTTTAGTACACCAGGTCTTGCATCCAGACAAGAGGACACTCTTCACATTTGTGTTGAAGCTCCAGAGTTTTGTCTTTGCAGATATTATTTGTGAACTCCATAGGGGACAGAGAGTCTTGAATGCAGCTGTTGCTTTCCCTGTCCTGGCATTGATATCCCTATCTGTTCCTCCATCTGTGCCCATAATGGTCCCTAAGTATCTGAACTGCTCCACGTAAGATAACTGGAGATACACATCTCCCAGAACTGGAAAGGATCTTGGGAGATCATCTAGTCCAGTCCCCTGCCCTCTTGGCAGGACTAAGCACCATCCCTGACATCTATTTGCCCCAATCCCTTAATGGCTTCCTCAAGGATTGAACTCAACACTCTGGGTTTAGCAGGCCAATGCTCAAAACACAGAGCCATCCCTCCCCCCATCTTCCAGGTCATCATCTCCCACTGTGATGGTGGTGTCATTGGACTGGTTGATCCTCATTGTCTTGGTCTTTCCCAAGTTAATGTTCAGTCCAGTCATTGAAACAGTTTTGTCTAGTGTTGTGACCTTTTCTTTTATGTTGGTGTGAAAGGAGGGTGACATCATCAAAAGCAATGTTCTTTAGATATTGATGCACATTAAAACACGAGTCTCAGCTAAAATCAAAGAGTATTAGCATGAACAGAGGATGGTTCTAGAACTAATTGGCTGTGGATCGCCATTTGCAGCCAGTGGGAGGGGCAGGAAGTGGTGTTCTGTTCTATGCTACTTCCCACCCCGCCCCTCAGCCAGGAACAGCAATCAGTGCCAATGAGAGCTGTGATTGCCTGATACTTGTGGAGCTGCAGATAGATATAGCAGTGGTGGCCTGTCAGGGACTAATCCTGGCAGGTTGCTGCTATTTTATTGCCCACCCCTGTTTAGAAGGCTACTCTGGGTGCATGACCCTCCACATTAAAAGCAGTTCTGCTGCTACCCTCAACCCATGGGAATTGCGTGTGGGGAGGAAAAAGGATGGGGATAAGTGGATCTGCCATTGCATGTATGAATCATCTGTTGCTCCACCCTCCCGAGGATAGAAGCACTCAGGCAATGCCACCCACTCCAATCTAGAATATAACAGCTGTCTGAAGTGTGCCTCTGGCAACGGAGGTATTCCTTGCTGTGCAGATCCTGAGTTATGGGTCCTGGGCTCTGGGAAGAGGTCTTGGGCTATCATGTATACAATATTTTTTGAGTTATGAATAATACCCACATATGTTTCAGTTGCTTCCACAGAGGTTGGATAACTAAACTGAGGTACATTAACTTTTAAAATTTTAAAGCAAACTAATATGAAAAATAATAATTTTCAAAGGATCCAGCCACAATTTACAAGATCTTGGATTTGAACTGCCTTAATATTATGGGGAGTTAACACTGGTTCAACTGACACTGTCTAGTATATATTTTAAATTTAGAGTTCTTGTGGAGTGAGGTTAAAATGTCATGCTTCAGATACTGGGCCTGCCCTGTCATGTTATAAGACCTGTACACTAGAGTAACGATGGAAAACCTAGTGTAATCCATGGAGGATCAGGCCTTTCTGTTTTAACACACAGTATCTTAGTGCACATGCACCTGTGTTCATTGTTTTGTTCCAGCTTTGTCTTTTATTTTGACGAATGGTATCTTTGATAAGTGTATGTGCTTAGCTAATGTGGCATAAATCTGCTTCTGTGTGAGTTATTATGTGTCTCTATAAAGCCATGTTTGACACCACCATCCTACTTCACTTAGCTTTATTTGGACGCTCAAGGAAAACCGGCTCAGCACTGGCATAGTTCTAGTTCTCTTCTTGTCATGATCACTGGTTTAATTTCTTTGTGACTGAGAAATAAGGCATTATTTTTCTCCCCACAGTTGAGTGCTATCCAAAATACATCAAACTAAATTGCATAAATGGTCCAAAAGCATGTTACGTTAATCTGAATTTGTCTTCCAATGAGAGGGGTTTAAAAAAAATTGCTCTCATATAATCCTGAGACTGGTAAATAAGGAAGCAGTGCACAAAGGAACGCTGTCTATTCAGCCAAGTGTCATATGATGGCAAAAGCACATGTGGGTCACCCTGAGAATTACATCATTCAGAAAAGACTACAACGTGCATCGCTTGCAGGCAGGGTGGGTCAAGCAAAACTGTGCATTTGCTTTTTGGTCTCTAACATCTCATAAAATAAATAAGAGTTTATTTTTCCCTTAGATTTATCTTCCCTGGACGTTCGGTGGCAATCGTTACTTAGCTGCAAAGAGTAACACTGGGGAGAATTAAATCACATGGAAAATTCTCTTTTGCTGAAAGAATTTTAATGAATTATGATAGGCATTTTTTTCTTTTTTTTTGGTAGAAGAATTAATGTGTAATTGTGTGAATTTTGGGAATGGCTAACATTCCATTTATTGGCCCTTCTCTCCTTCCCTTATGTATATGTGATCTGGGGGGCTTGGGAGCTATAGGAAATGTCTCATGACAAAGGACACATTCACTTTGTTCAGAGTAGGTACTCCACGGCTCATAAGGTATGTAGTACTTCTGTACCATGTGCAAACTGTAATGTATATTTGAAAATAAACTTTAATGAAAACTGTCACCCTCGTTTGCTATGCAAATAGCATTTTGACAGTGTGGCAACTAATCAGGTGAGACTGCAGGTCAGTTTCTATTCTAGTCAAATTCTGTAGCCTTGGGCCCAGAGTCTTGGGGAAGGCAAGCCACACCGTGCTGGAGAAGAGAAAAAAATGACGAACCTCTGGATTTGTTCCTTCTATTACTTCCTTTGTGGAAGACTGCAGGAGATGCGGCCATAGCTGAGAGGAAAGCACTCTCACCACAGTGAATTCATAGGCAATTCTGCAGCCTGTGTATTGTTAAAGTTGGTTTTGCTTTCTTAATCATGCCTCCACAAGGCACAATCCTAGGTTTTGTCTGCCATACTTTAAAAAATATTAGCCCCTTTCAATTCTCAATTCAGAAAAGTGTTTGAGTTTTTCTTCGCTCCAGGAAACCCCTTCTTATTACAGCCCTGGTTTGGTGGCTCTGGGTTTATACCAGTCGTGTCATCTGGCAAATATGTACAACTTCTTAAGTTCCCTAACAATGTGTAAACATTAACAAACAAACAAAAAAACACTTTTCCTTCTCCTTGCTGTTTATCCACTGCAAATGCCAACTCAACCACCTTTAGTTATCTTGTAACAGAGAGAGAGCTGTGCTAGTCTATATACTATCAAAACAAAAAATCAGTCCAGTATCACTTTAAAGACTAACAAAATAATTTATTAGGTGATGAGCTTTCATGGGACAGACCCACTGCTATGATCTGAAGAATAATAAATTATTTTGTTAGTCTTTAAAGTGCTACTGGACTGCTTTGTTGTTTTTTTTAGTTATCTTGGTTGAAAATAGCCTCTGTTGACAGAGACACTTATTGGCATTTGATTACAGTGCCAGTTGACCAGTAATAATGGCTATACCTGGAATGTTTGTTTTGATCTTGGCGACATTAAAGAGTTAGGGTGACCCAGATAAAATGGGAGTATTTCCTGTGATGGCTGCTTGACAGTGGAACTCCTTGCCACATGAAATTGGAATTAGCATAGGCTTTAGTGCACAAGGGAATCCTTGCTTGTTTGTGCTTTTTTTGGCATTAACTGTAACACCTCATTGGGCAGCCTTATATCCCCAAACAAAAGAGAAGAGCAAAACTGGCAAATAGTTATCCTTTTAAATGAATATTGGCTTTTATGGCAGCCAAATATTAGCATGATGGGTTCCTTATAAATACATAACATAGCATTTTTTTTTTTTTTTTTTTAGAAATCCAGAATTTAGAAGTAGATTTCACCTCATTACAAGAAAGCTAGCAACTTTCCTTATTGTTTTTGTTTTGTTTGAATCTATTTTCACTTACCTGTTTCCTGAGCAGCCATTCTATCTGGTAGCCATCTAATGATAACAGATTAAGTAGTGCTATAAAAACAGAAGTTTGAGTTAATTTGCCTCATTGTCCTATATGGGAGCACTAACTGCAGGATACTATGGCTGTTGTGTAGAGAATTAAATGCCTTATTCTCTTGCAAAGCTATTCATATGTTAAGTGCATATTAGGAACTTACATCTGCAGGACAACACTTGAAACTGGGATTTTCAAAGGAGCCTACAACTAGTATGTTCTCTGCCTCCCCCCCACCCCCACTGAATTTCAAGCAGAGACAAATCCTTAACTCCCATATACTCTTGAGAATTTTCACCTTTATACCTAACAGATCTTTTTCATACATACTAGTAAAGCACAGAGAGTTTTGCACCCTGCAATGGGACTCTGACCCTGAGAGGGTGCTTGGGTGTAAAAAGGGGTCAATAGACCTAATGAGTAAAGATGACAAAGTCAGACACCAACCGGTTAGTGCTCATCACTTGTGTATGATGAAAGTTGAAGTGGGACTGTGACCAAGCCAGAAGTGGCACAGATGTGTGTCACAGGGTGACTAGCCCTTTAAGAGATAATGGGCCCACTTCCACCTATGCCTTGCTTTGCTCTGCTCCCCAGATGGGGAGGTCGTTGCAGTCACATGATAGGTGGCTCATGTAGCTGAATGATAAAAGAGAACCTCCAGGGAACCAAAAGTGGAGAGAGAGGGAGAGCAGATGGCTTGAAAGAAACCTGCTTAGCGCTTGCCTAGTGAGAGGATGACTTGTTTGCTAGCCTGCCTGCTGATCTCTCAAAGCCTGGGGTGAGGGGGGAGGGGATGGACCAAGTTGAAAGATACCAGCTTGGAGAACTGGAGTGAGGCTACAGCTGGTCTTAATTAGCAGCACAGATCCCAGAAAGAGGCCTATGGCCCTGCAGAAGGGAAAGCCTAAGCGAGGAAGCAGTGCAGAGCCAAGCAAGAGGGTTGGGGGATTCCTGACTTGTGGGGAGTGACAGAGCTGGATTTAAGGGGTGAAGAATTTTATTTGCTGCATACTTCATAAATGAGATCCCCCCACAGGGGGCAATGGGAAAATCTTAAAGTACTCTTCTCTGGGAATGAGGTGGACTTACAAAACTCAGAAGAGGAAGCTCAGGGCAGCAAGGCCACGTTTGGACACAAGGGGATTCCCTGAGCTGGATCTCTGCTACAAAGAGTCCTTTTTTAGCTCTCCTTGGACAAGGGTGGATGAGCTGCTATGAAGAGCTTAAGAGAGAGAAAATAAATGGAAAAGTCAAAATAACATTTGATTACAAAATCCCATTTCCTATGTAAGGGATTTTTAGAAAGCCCTGTACTACAAAGTAAACATGCACCATTAGTTGTTACAAAAAAGTTAGTTGCCACATTGTACAGTTAAAATACAAATGTACAAGGCTGATGTGTACTTTATCCTAACAGAAGCTAATTGCAATCAGTCTCCCAATGCTGAAGAGATCAATCTTTCTAATTCCTTTAATTAAAATACCCATCTACTGCCTAGCACATCACATCTGACCAACAGCACCTTTCTGTGACTGAGCAAACCAAGGACTGAAATTGATGTACAGCAGTCAGAGGGGAGGCAAGGAGTATTGAAGGATCACAAGACCGTAGAGAATTGATTTTATCCTTTAACTGTGGTGGGGCTTCTAAAGGTGTAAAATAACATTTGTCAAGAGTGTAGGTCATGGATGGTGAAATGTTGGAGGGGAAAGGATCTGTCTGAAATTCTTTTAAAAAGCTTTAAAAATTGATTCTTTTGCTTTTGGACTAGTGCTTGCAGAAAAGGAGGAAGGGAGAGCCCAGTTCTCAGCAACTCACTATGCAGAGTTGTGAGTCAGTTTGTCCAATGCTCCTTGTTGTGTAGCTCATATCCAGGCAGGGGGAAGGGAAGGAAGCGACCTTTGGTGTGGCAAAAAGAATTGGATGCAGTTTACAAGATGGGTATAGGGTGGTGGTATCTGTAAAATGACAGTCACTTCTTAAATGGTGGTGGTTGACACTACAGAACACTCCATGGTGACTAAGGGAAATGCTCTGACCCATGGATCTATTTAGTTTCATTTATTGAAACTAGAGGATTTATCTGGCATTGCTCAAGTCCTCTGGGGGCTCAAGGCAGGGGCTGAGGGGTGCAGGAGTCAGGATAGGGGGTGGGGAGATGTATGTAAGATGGGGCTCAGGGCAAGCTGTGTTGCATGCAGGAGTCGGGGCAAGTGGGGGGCTCAGGAGTCAAGGCATGAGGTTTGGAGGTGTGGGGATGATCAGAGTTTGGGAGATGCAGGAATCAGGGTAGGATGTGGGGGTTCTAGGCAGAGTTTGGTGGGTGTAGGAGTCAGGGAAGGAGGTGGGAAAGTATAGGGGGGCTCAGGGCAGCCCTGAAGTTGACTGGGGCCATGTAGGCTAGCCAGCTGGTGCTCTGTAAAGCCAGCTGGGGATCTTGGGAGGGTCAGCTGTGGGCACTGTGATGGCTAGCTGGCGGGTGCTCCTTGAGGCCATACTAGCCAGCCTGTGGGTGCTCCCTGGGGGGGTGGGGGGTCTGGTGTGGTTGGGTCCACGCTGTCTTAGGCTTCTCCTCCCACCCTGTTTCTGGTGCTGGGGCCAAGAGTTTGGACCCCAGTTGTGGAGCACGGGAGCCAATTAGTGAAGGACAGTGTCCAGCAACATGCAGTGCTCTGTCCCCAGCCAGCGTCTCTGTTACAGGTGCACTCACCCCATGGTCACGATGTAGTATGACTGTCCCCCACACTTGCTGCCCCTCAGTAGTCAGCAGAGCTGACTGTCCCTGTTGTCAGATCCCTTCTTTTTCATGTTATGGAAAACAGTTGCATTCAGGGCACAGCCCATTATCTTGACACAATCAAACACTTACCATCCTTTAAATTATGATAAATTGGGTGAATCCTGTTCTTACCATTTAGGAGGAGTTCTTGAATAAATGGACTTGTGGAGGGATGGATGGACAGAGACAAACTTTATGCAATATATAATAGATGTCCTGTCTTTTTGATGGCTTGGCGTGCAGGATTCTGAAATGAGAGATTCTGAACTTATTTTTTCAGACACTTAGGACCATGTTTTCAAACTGGCTCTTCCAAACCCATCTCTAATCTTGGGGGGGTGGGGTGGGGGGTCAAAACTGTGAGTCTTTGACTTTTGTCTTTCAGAACTTAGTATGGAACCAGGTGGCTTTTTGGTTTTGGTCAGCTCTATAGATGTTGTAGGTGCCCAGCTTTTGAGAGGTCCAGAACACTGCACTAAACAACTTTGTTATGCATTGCTGGAGGCCACTTCAGAAATTCTTTTAAACCATTGTAAATCTCCTGCCTCATTTAAAGCAGGCTCTGGAATCTACTGGGTCCTGGACTCCCTGGGGTAACTTGTACCCCTTTGCAAAACTCCAGTGGGATTTTCTACCCTCCGTTAAGTGCCTGCTGCCATACTCCAGTGCACATGTTCTGATTTACTAGCAAAACCGGTGATCCGCACTGCTTGGGGTGGCTTGAGCATTTCCAGGGCCTGCAGCCTGCCGTGTCTGCTGCACTGGAGCCAGCCAGCACCTGGTGCCCTAATGAGAGCTATGGTGGCTTTTGGGGGCAGCAGTTAATGTTCCCACTCATCGTTTCCAGCCCTGCGCACCCCGAGTAGAAACAAAACCTGGCTCTGGGGCTCAGCTGGCTGGCACCTGAGTCGCTCCCGCGCCAGGGCACAAGCGCCCAGCTTATGGGGCGCACACGGGCTGGGGCCCTGCCCCTCTCGGCCTGGAGGAGGGGCGCCCCCCACGTTCTCTGCCCAGACAGGGGCGGGAAGCTGGGCCCCCTCCCACCGGGCTGTGGGAGGATTTAGTTTTTAACCCCGTGGCCCTACGCGGAGGGGGTGGGCTGGGGGGAGCTGCCCGGCAGCGGAAGCCCCGCTGGCCCGCAGTCCCTGGCGGGGGCGAGCAGCAGCGGGGAGGCGCCGGCCGGCCGCGGCCTTTGGGGGCGCCGTGTCCCGCTGGCGGGCGCGATGCGGCGGCGGGAGAGGAAACCCACCCCCCTCGCCGAGCAGCCTCCTTTGTGAGGGCTCGGCCCTGACGCGCCGCCCTGCCCGAGCCGCCGCCGCCGCCGCGCCGGGGAGCTGCAGGCAGCGCTGGAGCCCATGGAGCTGCCGGAGGGTGAGTCGCAGCCAGGACGTGTCCCGGGAACTTTCCCCGCGGGCTCCGCTGGCGCCGGGCACTTGGCGCTCGCTGGCCGCCTCCGCACGCCCCAGCCCCTCCCCGCCCGGGGCCGCGCTCCGGCCTGGCAGGCGGGCGGGCCCCCTACGGAATCGGTCCGGCCCGGCCCGGCCCGGCCCGGCCTGGCGGGGAGGCAGGAAGGCGCTGCCCTCCACCCCCCCAGCCCGGCGTGGGGTCCTTGCGGGCCGCTCAGCAGCCGGGTTCCTCCCGCCCCCCCTCTGGCTCGCTCGCTTGCTGGAGTCGCGCTGCCTCGGAGCCCATTCATTCCTGCGCCTGCGGCCGGGCTGGCTCCCCGTGCGCACGGCTCGTCCCGCTGCCCCGCTCTGCAACAGGCAACCCCTGGGCTGAGCGCTGCCAGCTGCCTCGCACGTTTGGCTCAGCGGCCCAGCTGCTGCGAGCAGTTACCGGGCAGCCCGGCCGGCATCTCGCAAGGCGTTTGGCACCTTTGGCTCCAGAGACTCCCGGGCGCGCAGCGAGAGGCCCGAGGACAACAGCCAGCTCCGGAGAGACAGCCGGGCCCTGCTGAGGTCTGAGCCCGAGTGGGTGGGCTGTCAGCGGGGCGAGGGTTGTGCACGAGCAGACAAAGGACTTGATCAGACTCCTCGTGGAAGGGTCAAGTTCAGCCCTTGAGTCTGGCTGAGCTGTTAGGTCGCTAAACCATTTGCACAAAGGCAAGAGTTGCCCTCTTCAGAAAGGCCCAAACTCTTAACCCAAAAGGACCAGGTTACTGCTATGCTCTTGATCAGTTGTCAGGGGGAAGTGACGAACATGTGAGTTACAGCCGGGACTCACCTTGTGGCACAGCTGTCAGAATCTAGCCCCTGGTGGCCTAGGGTGTTGACAGAGATTAGTCTTGTTTGTAAATACAATACTGAGCTGCCTGAATGTATTTTTAGAGCTTTCTGAAACCACATGAAACCTATCTCATGAAGCATTTATTTCGGAATGGCTATTTATTTCCTTAGCACTGTTACAACCTACCAAGAAAATCCATATTTAGGCACTTTTGAAAAGCCCTGGTCTTTTTAATACCTATTGGAGCTGTTACTACTCAACATAAACCACTCTCAGTCTGCAAATTGAAAACCTCTGGGCCATTATGGTCTATTGCAACTAGCTGACTGCCTCTTGAAAACCATACGTTCTCATACTTAAAAAAAAAAAAAAAAAAGAAACACTAACCCAAAAAAAAAAAACTCTTATGAGATTCATGTTTAGAAAATTGGCTGCATACATTGTAGCTGCTTTTTAAACCTCAAGACTTAAGTCACATTTTCCATTTGAAAACTGAGTAGTTAAGCTATATTAAAGCGATACACTCCATTCAAAAGCCTCCCCCACTTTGAACTTTTGGGAAAGCGAACTTTTTTTCATAGAATCTAAAACAATAGAAATGTTCCTGCAACTAAAAATTTTCCAATGAAAGCGTTTACTTTGTCAAATATTCACAGTAGCATCTGAAACCCAAACACTGCAGTGCTAAAGTATTCGAAAGTGACTATAAACAAAAGCGATAGTGCCTTTATTGACTTTTGCTGTCCAAAGGGAAAAATGCAAAATGTAAATAGAGCATAGTCACAACATATCAGAAGTTAAAAATATTCTAGAAACAACAAAATCTATCCTAAAATCAACACAGACCACTCTCTTTCATCGTGATTGGGTTTGAGCTTTGTGAATAACATAAGTAATGATGTATTCAGTACATGTCTCAAACTAGCATAACGGCATTTGTAATTTGCCACTCAAAGTGAGGCAAATTCATTCTTGGTGTAACTGTCAAGAAGTTTCTTTACATTTGTTACGTAATCCTTAGGTTAATAAAGGTGGAAAAAGCATGTTACCAATCTGACCAGCTTCAATGCATTTCTGCTAATGATGGTATCGCATATTCCAAGTATTTGTTTTATAAATACAAATCACAAGGCTCCTCCTTCCTGGCAGTAGGTGCAGATTTAATTAGCACAGGAGCATTCACAAGGTAAGCAGGCACCTCATCTGCTCTAGAGACTGGAGCCCTGATTCAGTCAGCTATTTTCTCATGTGCTTAAAATTAGTCACACACTTAAACAGTTCTGTCACCTCTCTCATTTTATTATGAGTCATTTGGTGTTTGTTTTAAAGCTCCAATTTCTTGAGCCAGGGGGATTACCTGAGAATCTCACTTTTTTTATTAAAGTGGAATTTAAATTTCTAACTCTTACACTTGCAGAAGGGTTATAGAAAGGCTCCAAAATGCCTTATTTTGAAAAGTTCTGAATTTTTAAAATTGTCCCCTAACTAGTAGGGGTCAGACTCATGATTTCTGAATGCTTGTGTTGGCAAGACTAGAATTTGTCCCATTTGACTTCAGTTCTGCTGTTCGTATGGAAAATCAGGCACATACTCAAAAACCTTGTCCAACCTGGGTCTGGGGCCCACAGCTTCTTGAGGCCTCTCCTTTCCTCTCTGTGAAAGTGCAGGCAGGAGCCCACTGGCTTTTTCCCACAGGGCATGGCTTGAAGGCCACTGCATGAGGAGGAACACAGTGGAAAAACAGTGGCAAGGGAATGCTCTTCAGAGACTTGAAGCAGTTTTGGAGCCTCCTTGCTGTCTTTGGAACTGCTAACTGAACTGACAATCATCTCAGAGGGGAAGCCATGTTAGCCTATAGCTTCACAAATAACAAGCAGTCCTGTGGCACCTTAGTGACCAACACAACATTTCCTAGATCATGAGCTCGTGAACTGACGTGTGCAAGGAGCCTGGAGTTTTGGTGTTGAGCAGGGCTCGAAAAGGCCCAGAGATGCATGGAGACAGCAGGCATTAAAATCAAAGAATGATGTTAATAAAACAAAGCAAGAAGGCTTAATGTGAAATGCAAATGTCTATGGGGGCAATGAGGGGGTGTCCGCTAAGCCATCTGGTCAGAGGGAGGAATGGCATGGGAAGTCTAAATCCAAAATGAGTTTCACTCTTAGTATCGCTTGGGGTGTGTATACTTTGTTGGTCTTGTTTATTTACATTATAAGCTCTCCAGGGCAGGCACACTGGCTAGAATTTTCAAAGGAACTTAAGGTACGGTATTTAGAATCCTAATTCCCATTGAATTTCAATAGGTTTTGAGCATCATACTCTAATCCCTTTTTGTTCGTTTCTACAGATCAGATCAATGTGCACTATACAGGCTTTCTTATTCTTGACTGAGACCTCTGTTGCTACTGGCCAAATAAATCTTTTGTATATTTACTTTTTTTTTCAAAAGGTGTTTGCAACTTACAAATGCATATTGACTTTTCTAAATGGACAAGAAAGCTTTCTATTGGAGTCTAGGGCAGGGATTTTCAATGTCCAGTTCCCACTTGGAATGTGTTTTTGTAGTCCAGTTACAAACCCTTAAGACAAAGGTTTATAGTAATACTAACAGACCCCAAGCAATAGTGGGGCACATTGTACCATCAATGTATCAGCTAGTGTGGCTGGATCTGAATTAGTCCATGTGAGGAATAAAAACCCAGGGGAATGTAAATGTCAAAATGTGAGTGCCTATGCTCTGTTTCTCATCTGACCATGAATTTAATCCAACTGAAGGAACCGTGAACTTTAAGATGAAGTTAGCCCTTCAGACTAGTTTGTAAATGACTCTTAAACTTTTGTTCATGGTGCACCATACACAGAAGACTCAATAAAAACACATGAATCTATTTACAATCGTCTGCCATCAAAAATGGGGTCTTAATAATGTTTTCTAATGTGAAAAATTAGCAGGTTTTAAGATACTTAAACTAGATGGCCTCTTGAACAAAGGATACATATATATCACGTGTAAGACAGTGTTATGTCTGCAGTAAATGCTCTCTATATATGGTATGGTCAAGATGCAACAGATTTTATGTTCTGACAAAATGTTTGTGTAAAAAAAGGAGTTGTTAAAAAGAACTGTTAAAGCGTTAACATCTATTCAGTGCTCAGTGTGTTTGCAGTTTGCAGGATGAGGTTACAGATAAAAACATGTTTTTTTATTGAGAAAACTAAACTGGTTGAGAAACAGCTGTTGCAGCTATTGCTGTATTTTCATTTTGAAGGACTTCATGATGCTTGAGACTTTTTTTTTCTTTTGTTGGCTTATTTAACTTTCATATGAAAATTAGTGTGCCAATAGAGATCTCTTTTGTTTACAATTACAGAATGATTAATAATGATACCACTTACATAAGGTTTTCATTTTTCAGTTAATGTACAAGATTCATGCTGAAAAAAAATTGAGGAGAGTATAGTAGGCAGTAAACCCTTGAAGTATGTGGCTTCAAGTTGCACATAACTTGCTTTAACACAAGTTAAGCACAACTTGAAGCTGCTCTGTGGCCCTTTCCCCCAGCCGTGGGGCTGTCAGCCTGACAGCCACGCTGCTGTAGGAAGGCAGGGGGAAGGCTTTTAGCTTGCCTAGCTGCCTATAGCTGTGAGCAGCTAGGCAAGCTAAAAGCTCTTTCCTCCTGCCTATCCCCAGCTGTGGGTCTGTCAGCCTGAAGCCGTGCTAGTGGAGGAGGGCAGGGGGAAGGGTTTTAGCTTGTCTAAGCAAGGTAAAAGCCCCTTCCCCCGTCTTACCCCAGCTGCCAGCCTGACAGCTGTGCCACTGGAGGAAGGCAGGTAGAAGCAGTCAGGAAACTGACCAGCCCTGGTGGGCTTGTCGGTTTCCCATTCCTGCAGGCAGAGTGGAGCCTGGGAACTAAGTGGCAACTCCCCTGTGTGCAACTCCCCTGTAACTCAAGGGCTTACTGTATTTTCTTTCTTACAGGTGTGGAAACTGAGGCATAGAGGTTCAAGATACTGTCCCATAGTCCACATCAGAGTTGCAATGAGATCTTTTGGCTTCCAATACAATGCTCTTTCCATAGGCCGTACTCCTCCCTGTTGTTACTAATATTTAGTACATTTATGACTAGCACTTGTCATGCTTTTAACTTCCAGCGGTTGGTGAGAATCCCCATTTTCACTGAGAAGCAATGATAGTAAGTGTCTTGCCTAATGCTATGTGTTGAGTCCATGGCAGATCTTGCAGCAAAATCAAGGTTCAGTATAGCTAGAATTGCAATTGGCAGATTGCACTGTCAAAAACCCTTATGCGGTGTTGTTGGAAACAAACAAATACCTTCACATCTAGTGGACCTTTCCTGTATCGAAGCTCACTGTTAGTAGGTTCCCCTTATACTAAGGTACTGCATCACTACCTTATTTTAGTACTATTAAAGAACTAGGAAACCACCTAGCAGGGATGGTACAGAAATATGAAAAGCTAGTGCACCTGTTTGTCACACTAAGTGGACTAAAAGTCACACTATCCGATATTCTTATTTCTTTTAGATTGTGCGTGATTAGGAGATGAAGTCCAGTGGGCAAAAGTAATTGAAATGAATGGAAGACCTAAGTTTCTGCAAATATTTCCAACCTATACACACTAGTGTGTCCAAGTCTACTAACCACATTACTCTGAGAAGCATCTGTGATGGCTGCTAATGATGTGGCCTTCCAATAGAGAACATTTAAGTGTCTTGCCCTTGTGGCCTCAGAGCACTAGTGCTTCAAATAACTTTTCTTCCTCCGCTTTCTTTTGGCTTCGCTGACCTTTGTTGATGTTTGGTTCTTGTGCAAATAAAACCCATACTTCTGTGGATGCTATGAATGATGCCCATCTTCTATGGCCGCTGGGTTGGAGTCAGTTCACTGTACATCCAGGCCTAGAGACTTACCCTGCTGTGAAAGAAACTGGTGGCAAAACTCTCAGTGACTTGATGGGTTGAGAAAGGGTACTTAATGTTTGTCCTTTCATTCACCTGCCTTTTCAGTGCACAGCTCTTTTTCGTAAGTGGCTTTTCATTGTCATTTAGTCTCGGGAGACTAACTGTCACTTGGGCTGTGTTGCAGTGACCTAAAGAGGTGATCTAGAACTCAGCAACAGGGATGAAAGGAGTAGGAGTGAAAAATAGCAACCCAGCTATATGTGTTTAAGCAGTGTGAGAGTGTGATTTTTTCTTTTTTAAACTACCTGTCTGACAACACAAGGCTGTCTGCTGTGGTTTGCTTTTTGTTACAAGCTGTCTTCCTGGTTTCCATTTATAGGTCTGTAAGGAAATTGCAGGTTGTGAATTATTTATTTATTTTGGTGTAGAAACTGCAGTTTTCAGCACTGATCTCAACCTGGAGCAGTGTTGTGACCCCATCCTTCATGTTGCAAAGGCACTCACTCAAATTTGGCCCAGCTGTCCCCTGTTGTGACTTGCTGGGAGCACTGGCAAAGATGAGTGAGGAAGAGGCTGGAGACCTGTGCAGATTGGGGGTAGGCTCCCTGGGATACTTGTCCCCATTGCCTACACTCAGTCCTGCTGGCACTGGCTTTGTACTTTGCCCAGGTAGAGCTCTGCCTTTACCAAGTAGGGTGGGCTGGCCCGCTGGCCAACAGCAGCTTTTGCTTGACCAGAAGGCCAAATCCTTCTGCAGCTGCCCGGCCAAACCAGGGGATAGGCTCCAGGAGTCCCTGCTGAGAGGGGTAGGGTGATTGGCTGGGTCTTGGGTCTCTCAGGGCATTGATCAGGGATGGGGAAACTCAGTGGTGCCAGTCCCCCAGAGGCCCTCTATGTATGTGAAATGATGGCAGCTGGTAATTGCAGGGGTTCCCTCCTCCTCCACTTCCTGCCCTGGAGGAGTGGGGAATAGCCAGCTCTTGTTGGAGCATAATGTCTGTGCTGCTAGCGTGACATCTAAGACTGTAGAAAACAAAAAGTGTAAGTTTTACATTCCTGGAGCCTCCCCTAACTTGCAACCCCCTACACCTCTGTCTAGGAGGTGCACTGTAACTCCACTACCTCTGTACCCTGACGGCACTTCTGCATGCACCTGCCCATCATGATGGAGGGGAGGCTGGGCCACACTTGAGTAGCGTGGAAGCCCTGTGCGCCAAATCACAATGCCGCCCACTCAAGCAGGGGTGGTGGCGGTGGTTTGTAGTGGCACTTGAGCTGACTACCCCAGAGCTGAAAGTGTAGCAAAGCGGGGCTGCGACTTTGGACAAACAAAAAAAAAACCCCAACTTTATTGCAACATTATTCATTCATTTACATTAAGCCCCCTGCAAACCATTCTGGCAGAATGTAAAGAAGCCTTAAAGGGGTAACTTACAAGGTAATCTGCTTCTCTTCCAAAGCCTGTTACACTGCCAGAGTGGTGTCAAGAGGCTATAGTGTACCTCAGTGTGGAAGAAAATCCCTGAAGCCATGGCTGTGGAAAACTAAGCAGCTGTGACTCATTGGGCTCTATTCTGTGGTAGCCTTATTAGGCTGTAATAGCATGAGGAAGATAGCTGTTAGTGTTGAGGAAAACTAGTGTCCAATGTTAGTCCCCTCCCCCGAGTATTAAAGCCATTTCAGAGAGTGGAGTGTTCTTAATATGAAGAATTGGAACTATTTTATTAAAAAAAAAAACCTTAATTTGCCAAGACTTCTACAGTATGTTTTAAAGTGTTAGGAACAGAAGTTGCTGTTTTGAAGCAAGCTCTCTATTGAATAAGAAGTTGGCGTCAACCAGTGAATGGAATAATGTACAATTCATACTCTTCTAATCTCTTACTAGTAGGAAAAGGCATTTCTTTTATGACTGTATCTTTAAGACGTTAACAGATGGGCTGGAACAGACTACAGGAAGCTCTATTGTAAGAGACAAGGAGCTATTAAAGATCATAGGGCCCCATGAACATGAATACAAAAATGAATTAGATATTTTATATTTCAAAACCAGTTTAATTTTCTCTTGTTAAATAATTAAGTGCAGGGACTTCTTCACAGATTGCTTTGATGCACCCTCCTTAGAAATTTCTTGAATGGATGAGTATTTAGTTTTCAGATATGTTTTATGTATAACTGCTGAATGTCTGTAACATCTAAAGAGAACGTGCATTTTCCTCTCTCCTAGCTTTTATAAGTAGCCCATAGCTGAACTGATGCCATCACTGAAGGGTAATCGCTTCTGCCACTGCCATTTAATGATAGCCATTACACGTGAGCTGGTTAAAGAAGAGGGTTGAAAAATCTGGTGATTTAGGAGACCAAGACCTAAATACTTCACTCCCATTCAGAAACATAACCTCGGTCCTGGAGACAAAGGCTACATCTACACCACGTTCCTCTTTCGAAAGAGGAATGCAAATGAGGGACTTGAGAATGCAAATGAACTGCTGATTTACAAATCTTGCACTTCATTTGCATGACTGCTTTTGATTGCTTTTTTGGAAGAGAGTTTTTTTGGGGGAAAAAAGCATAGAGGGGGATTCTTTCGAAAAAGTGTGTTTTTCAGGAAAAACCCGTCTGCACTGCTTTTCTTTTTGAAAAAAAATCTCTTTCAAAAAAGCAATCAAAAGAGATTATACAAATGAAGCACGTGATTTGAAAATCAGCACTGTATTTTCATTTTTGATGTCCCTCTTTTACATTCCTCTTTCGAAAGAGGAAAGTAGTGTAGATGTAGCCCACAAGTTTTTAGGAACCACTCTATGTGCACATCAAGTCTCATTGGAAACCAAACTAAAATTCTGAAGACGGCAAAACTTCATGTTGAGGACGTGGATGAGGTTTTTTTTTTTTTTGTCTTTTTCAAAAGTGCTGAGCACACAGCACCTCCCATTGGGTGCTCAAATTTTTGAAAACCAGGCAGGTATCTAAAGTATGGATGCTAGGCCAGTGGGAGCTCCTGGTATTTGTAACTTCTGAAAATCAGACAGGTGTCTAAATATGGAAGTGTAAAATTGACTTTGAGCTCCTGTTTTTGAAAGTCTTGGCCTGCCTTTTTGATGCTTGCAGGGCCTGAGCACACATTCAGTCTCTGCCACTTAATTCTGAACACACATTTACATTTATGAGGTTATAGCTACTGTAGTTCAACAAGATTTGGAGCCCTGAGGCAGGAATGGGGTGGATATTATTGTACTGATCATTCATTGGTTGCTGGCAGTCCATTTCTGTCACGTGTATACAAAATCTGCTGCAGCATTCTCACAGAAGGAATCTCTTGTAGTAGTGTCTGTACATGTGTGTGCCACCTTTAGGCTTGTCTACAATGGCAACTGAATAACAAAACATAGTCTTTCAGAGGTATTAAAATGACACCTCACTTCCCCCCAAAAGACAAAATTTTGCCAAAGGCTAGAACTTCTGTGAACTGCACTTTGTCCAACTGCTTGAGGGTGGAAGTTTTTGGTCAGCAAAAGAATGGACAGACAGTGGTTACTGTGTGATCTTTAGCAATATGACTGTAGTGACCCAGCCATGTAGCTAAAAGCTGCATAGTGTAGACAAAGCCTTAGTAGAGGTCACATTTTTCAACCTGTGTTGGTCATGTACTGAGGCATTGCTGCACAATCAAGGATGGCTGCAGTGAGGGAGAAGTCTCCCCACAGTGTTAAATTACCTGTTGCCCTCTTCTGTGTTATCCCTCACCTTCTGGAACTCTCCGATTTGTGTTTTAAAGAACAAGTAGAACCTTTACTTCAACCACATCCTGAGAAGACTCCGGGGGGGCGGGGGGGTGGAGCAGGAGGAGGAGAAAGGTGTTGGAGAAAGGAAAGGGAGAGAATTGCAGAGAGAGAGGAGGCGAGACATTGGGACTGGAGTGGGAGGGGGGAAACAGAGAGGAGATGGAAAGTTTAAAGAGGAAGAGAAAGGTGAATGTGAAGAGAGGGAAATGTCTTGAAGAAAGAGGATTTTACAGTATAGATGAAATAAAAGTGAACTTTTTTTTAAAAAAAGAATTAACAAGTATAGAACAAATAGTCTGAGCTAAACCCTGGACGTTGTAAAACACAGGAAAAAAGATGCTTCTGGACATAGAAAAGTGAAGAACAGGAAGGGGGAAAAATAAATAGGAAAACAAATAAAACTGATCTTTAGTTCATAGACATTCAGCTTTAGCATTCTCAGTGATGGCTTGTCAGATTCTTGGGCCAGGGGCCAGGGTGCAGGTTTGGAAGGAAGAGGCTAACTTTGTACCTTGCTTCAGCTGTATGGAACGAACAGCTGCATCCCAGATCCATCTCCTTTTGGGAGAAGTTAGCAGGCTTATACCCTTTGAGACTCCTCTGCCATCGCCACTTCCAGCTGGTCAAATAGCGCATCAAGCAGCACCTTGCCCTACAGCTTCAGGATCTCGGCCATCTTGATGAGGGCATTGGATTCAGGTGCCAGAGCACAGCAGCCATGAAAATGACTGAGAGTCAGAGAGAGGATGATATTGTCAGCTGGTGTAAATCAGAATAGCTGACTTCAAGCCAGTGAATGAAATTCTGGCCCTATTAAGTCAACTGGAGTTTTGCCATTGACTTCAGTAGGGCCTGGATTTCACGCCGTGTGTGAGAGTGATGTCAATGGAGCAGCACTGATTTATACTGTCTGAAGAGCTGGTCCGCTAAGTTGAGACAGGCTGCAAGAAAAAAAAGCCAGTATTTGAATTTCTGAGCTCCATTGTAGGTTGCATTTAAGTAGGGAACATGTTTTCTGAATTACAAAAGAAATGTATTGAAAGTTTCTTTTCCCCTCTTGCCAGATGTTGGATAAACCAGAGTTATGGGATGGAAGGGTTTGTGGAAAAGAAGATCTCAACCTTTCCAGTTGCCTGTTTTAGGCAGGTATGCCATCTGCATGGGATATTCCCTGCTGATTTGAGTGGTTAATGACTTGAACTTAAGCTTCCCATGGAGTAACAAATAGTCTTCTAAGGGCTGGATACATCAAAGAAATAAAGTTTGCATTTTTTATTCCTTTTGTTTCCAATATTAATATATAAATGTGATGCTCATTTAGCAAGGGTCTAGTTGTTTAAACTTTTAAGTATTAGTCGCTAAATGTTTCAATACAGAAAATAGAAGGTCCTGCACCCTTAGTCCTGATCTTTGAAAAATTACTTGGATGTGTAACTTCATGCATGTAGGTTGTTGCATCAGAGGCACCAAGACTAGGCAGAGTTAGGGTCATGCTCAAGTCTTTTGCAGGGTCAGGGTCTGGCATTCATTCTCACCACATAGAAGTACATCTGCCTCAGAAGTGGCCAGACCAGTTTGAAGTCCAGGAGTTTCTTCCTTGGCAAGTACATGTGATGCCACAAAGACTCGCAAACTGAGCAGCAGAGGGATAGTAACAACACACTAAAATTTACATGCACCGGGGGGTCTGGGTGTGCTTGAATCAGGAAGGTGCAGCTTGGTAGCAATGATGAGTGAGCGGCCAAAGCCAGCTGCTTTCTCAGTGTTGCAGAGTAGGGAGGCCTCTGACCACAAGAAACTTGTACTCATCTGTCAGCAGAACTTGTTTAGTGACAATTATCAGAGGGATAGCTGTGTTAGTCTGGATCTGCCAAAACACTGAGAAGTCCTGTGTCACCTGACAGAGTAACAAGTTTTTTGGAGCATCAGCTTTTGTGGGCAAAGGCGAAGTGCATCTGATGAAGTGGGTCTTTGCCCATGAAAGCTGACGCTCCAAAAAATCTGTTAGTCTATAAGGTGCCACAGGACTTCTCACTGTTTTTGCGAACCCATTTAGGTTATAGTTGCACGGCACTTGTACAACCTAAATGTTGTTTAGTACTAATTTTATAACTAACGAAAAGTTGTGCATGTGTAACACACACACCTATGTGTTGTTAACTGTCCCATGTAGTGGTACCTAGACCACATCACAGAGAAAGAATGTGTTCTCCACAGCCTAATGTGAGAGCTAGCTGCCCTTTAGCTCAAGCTGTAGAGGTGCCTGCACTAAGCTGCAGAGCTCCGAGGTTTGAGTCTGCTTGTGGGCAGTGACCCAAAAACCAAAGAACTAGTGCGTGTGTGTGTATGTGTGTGTGTGTGTGTGTGTTTAAAGATGATAACTCTCATGCTGGTGATAAGTCTGTTCTATTGTCTTGTTTCTGACAGTTTCCAGGACCAACTTCTTCAGAGCAAGGTGTAGGAAACAACATTTTAAGTGGTTACAGGACAACTTATCCTATTGGAAATGTCTTCTTTACTCATATATTGGCTTGTATTCTGAAGCATGAGGATTTATGTCCAGTACACTTTTATGCTGAAATTCTGGTTTCACTAAAGTCAATGAGAATCTTACTATTGACTTAGTGAAGCCAGGAATTCACCCACATCTTTAAGAATTTTCCTGTTGTAATTATGGAGATTTCTGTCATCCATATAAATGTCCAATCTTGCAAACTTCTTGGCCTCAGGAATATCTTTTGGAACTTACTTCCCCTGGCTAAGTGCGTGCTGTGTATATGATTTTGGGAGAGGGGGTGAAGAAAGGGAAAAGAAACATTTGTTACCAGTCCTGATTTTTGCTTTCTAGAAAAGCGTAGATTAGGTGGTGGCTATCATTTTATTTCTTTGTGCACTCTAAAATTTGACACTGAACATTTTTCCCCCCACTCCACCCAGCTGCCACCCAGCTTGGCAGAATTTTAGCACGTAGAACTTGAGTTCCTTGAGGGAAACCCACGGACAAATTGATTCTGACTGTACTATAGGGAGCATTGTTAGTGGCTTTTTTCCTCTACCTGGTTTGTGACATACTGAGTAATCCAGTCCCGGCTCATTTCTCAAGCACCTGTTGAAATGTAACCTGTTCTGCCGGTATCCAAAAGTGTCTCTGAGGGTACCATTTTCTCCTCTGTCAAGCAATGGATTTATGCTACTTTGTGTATTCTTTTGTAAAGCAGTGTTGTAAGTTTTCCTAAAATTCTATGTTTCCTCACTGGGGGCCTGATTCTGTGAACCTGCACACCCTTCACTTTAAAGGGAATGGTCCTATTCGCACACTTAAAGTTAAGCATGTGTTTGCTGGAGCTGGGCCTCTAGTAACAGCTGTTATTAGCAGAGTTGGCAGGCTGTGGAGGGGCCTTTGTCTGCTCAAGAAGATGGACAACAGCTGTACTTAGGTTTTATTTCTACGAAGAGGATATTTTTGTTGGAAGTACACACTGAGCAGGCGTACGACTTGCTGGGGAGAAAAAAGTTCAACTCAAAGCTTCCCTTAAACTGCTGGAACTGAACTCAGGTGTTGGTCAAAAAGTAATGCTGCACTTTGCGACAGCACTACTGGCTGGAGAGGTGACTGGTACCTTGTGTGGCTTAGGAATCTGTGAGAACCAGGTCTCTTAAGGTGGTACCTGTAACTGGGGAGTAGGATGAGGAAACCACCCTAAAAATAAATCCTCTTCATTCACCCCACACATTCAGGCCTGGGTCCAAACTCTGCCACTTCTTCCTCCACATCTTCTAGATCCAACCTTTTCTCTCTTACCAGATGCTGAAAACTCTGTTCCAGATCTGGATCATCTCTTCTCTTGGTTATTGAAACGGTTTGTTTTTTGGCCTCTCCAGCATCTGTATTGCTTCTCTCTGACACATGAAAAGCAACTGCTGAAATCAGCCTCTTAATCTGCAGAATGGACTGTCACCCCCTTCAAATTTCTCTACCATGTCAGGTGGGAACTTCTTGTAGTCCCTCTCAATTCTGCTTCTGCCAAGTTAATTCAGATTTGAAGGCCAGAAAGAATCAACAGATTACCTAGTGCATAAGAACAGCTGCACTTGGACAAACCAGTGGTCCATTTAGCCAAGTATCCTGTCTTCTGACATTTGGCCGGTCCCAGGTGCTTCAGAGGCAGTGAACAGAACCAGTGATCCTCAAGTGATTCATCCCCTGTTGTCCACTTACAGTTCCTGGCAACAGAGGCTAGAGACACTCAGCACATGGTGTTGCATCCTTGACCCACCTGACTCATAGGCATTGATGGATCTTTTGTCCATGAACCTACCTAGTTCTCTTTTGAACCCCCTTTGTATTTTTGGGCTTCACAACATCTCTGGCAATGAGTTCCACAGGTTGAACATGCTTTGTGTGAAGAAATACTCCTTTTGTTTGTAACCTGATGCCTGTGAATTTCATTGGGCAAACTCTGGTTCTTGGATTATGCAATGGGGTAAATAATGTGCACTTATCACTTGCTCCACACCATGAGTGATTTGTAGACCTCTGTGGTATCCCTCCAAGTCATCCCTTTCCCAAGCTGAAAAATCCCAGTTATTATAACCTCTCCTCCTATGTTAGCCATTCCATACTGCTCATAATTTTTGTTGCCTTATCTAATTTTAAGATTACCTTTTTAGAGATGGCATGACTACATCTGCACACAGTATTCAAGATGTGTTCTGATCTCCGGCATTGAGCAGGCCACTAAATGACAGCCAGCCACACCTGATTGTGTCCCTTATCATTTAGCTGGTAGATCACCCTGCTCTGCTCTGCTTCCATAGTTTCCATAGTCACTCCTCCTATAACGTTGCTTTGGTGTGAAATACCCTTTGTGAATGGGTGTACTAAGCCTCCAGACCTTGCTTGGTCAAAAGTTTCCTTAAGTCCCATTTTATCATAATGCCTACCTAGTCTGACTAGGGGTATGTCGTCTTGGGCAGCTATAGTGCTTTAGGGAAAATAGTCCTATGTTGAAAGGAGAGTGTCTTCCATTGGTGGTGTTAATATCCTCCTGTGCCCACCCCGAGAGGCCATAGTTATATTGTTGGGGAAAGCTCTCAATTCAAGGGCTTAGGTTAGTATAACTGTGGATTTTTCATGCTCCTGAGTGGTACGGTTAGGTCAATATAGGTCTGTATGATGTGCCTGGTAAAAATTTAAAAGCTATGAAATTTGTACGTGTGAGCGCTTATATGACCTGTGCTAAGTTAGTGTGGCATTGTCTGTCTTCATAGTGGCTAGATCCCTGTCCTTCCCCTCAGTTAGTGGACCTGACAGTAGGTTAGGTAGTTGAAACTTAGGTGATGTCTGCACTGCAACTGCTATAGCAGCATAGCTGAGGCTCTGTCACCTGTAGCAGCTGAAGTAAAGACGCTCATTACTACTGGAGGGGTCTTCCTGTTGCTGTAGGTAATCATCTCCCCAAGAGCAGGTAGCTGGTTTGACGGTGGAAACATTCTTTCATCAGTGATTTAGCACAGTCTACAATGGGGGGGTTAGTTTGTCTTAACCGGGTTCATAGAATCCTAGGGCTGGAAGGGACCTCAGGAGGTCATCAAGTCTAGCCCCCTGCCTAACATCCTGCCCCTGCTCAGGTGTGTTAATTTTTTTTATCCCCTTGAGCAATGTAGCAGAGCGAACCTAACTCTTTAGCGTAGACCTGGCCTTATGTTTCTGGATCCATACATCTGGGTTCAGAACCTGTGTACAGTTCAACCAAGGGCATCGTTTCATGTGCATGTTGTTTTGCTGAGTAACCGCAGAATCTTGTTGCTGTGGCCACTGTCTTTCCTCCCTCAATCCCTTCTCCTAGATTTTGTGACCTTGTTGTTACTTTGGCTACGTCTACACTAGCCCAAATGGCCATTTTGAAGTTTACTAATGAAGTGCTGGAATACATATTCAGCATTAGCATGCGGGTGGCTGCGGCACTTCGAAATTGATGCGGCTCGCTGCCGCGCGGCTCGTCCAGACAGGGCTCCTTTTCGAAAGGACCCTGGCTACTTCGAAGTCCCCTTATTCCCATCTGCTCATAGGAATAAGGGGACTTCGAAGTAGGCGGGGTCCTTTCGAAAAGGAGCCCCGTCTGGATGAGCCACACGGTGGCGATCCGCGTCAATTTTGAAGTGCTGCAGTCGCCTGCATGCTAATGAGGCACAGAGTATGAATTTCAGCGCTTCATTAGTAAACTTCGAAATGGCCATTTCGAAGTTTTGGTCTAGTGTAGACACGGCATTTATGTGTTAAATCAGATTTGAAGCTCTTTGAGATGGGGTGCAGTGGCAATTCTGGTGGTGGTAAAATAACAAAACCAACTATTGCTGTGGGTGCATTCGATTGCCCGTCATTGTTGAAAGCTTCAAAGGCTTTGTTCTGGAGTCTGCCCGCAGGCAAAAATAATTTTGATTTCATCAGTGCATGCAGAAATCATAAGCTCCAGACCATTACATGTGGATGAATATATTTGTTCCTGATACTACATAACTAAGTCAGTATTTCATTGTGGCAATTCTTCTCCAACCACAAGGGTTACATTCTTGAAAAACCCTACAGTAGAGGAATTCACAGTAGAGGAACATAAGAACCTATGGAAAGACAGGGTTAGGGGACCTGCGGTTGGGAGGGCATGTATGAAAGCCCTGAAAAATACTTTTTATGTCCTCTAAAATCAAACAAGGAAAAGAGCACACTAAATAAAGTGAATGTAAATGACATTTTACACTCCTTAAATAGTAACTTCTGTCACAAATCAATTTTAATGTACAGTGCAGGTACCTTTTGATCCTCAGATGTCATTCTTCATAAAGTATCAGACAGGTACCCATGTCAGTCTGTATCTTCGAGAACAACAAGAAATCCTGTGGCACCTTATAGACTAACAGATATTGGCCGCATCTACACATGCACGCTACTTCGAAGTAGCGGCGCCAACTTCGAAATAGCGCTCGTCACGGCTACATGTGTTGGGCGCTATTTCGAAGTTGAAATCGACGTTAGGCGGCGAGACGTCGAAGTCGCTAACCCCATGAGGGCATGGGAATAGCGCCCTACTTCGAAGTTGAACATCCGAGTAGGGCATGTGTAGACGATCCGCGTCCCGCAACATCGAAATAGCGGGGTCCGCCATGGCAGCCATCAGCTGAGGGGTTGAGAGACGCTCTCTCTCCAGCCCCTGCGGGGCTCTATGGTCACCGTGTGCAGCAGCCCTTAGCCCAGGGATTCTGGCTGCTGCTGCAGCAGCTGGGGATCCATGCTGCATGCACAGGGTCTGCAACCAGTTGTCGGCTCTGTGGATCTTGTGTTGTTTAGTGCAACTGTGTCTGGGAGGGGCCCTTTAAGGAAGCGGCTTGCTGTTGAGTCCTCCCTGTGACCCTGTCTGCAGCTGTTCCTGGCACCCTTATTTCGATGTGTGCTACTTTGGCGTGTAGACGTTCCCTCACAGCACCTATTTCGATGTGGTGCTGCCCAACGTCGAAGTTGAACGTCGACGTTGCCAGCCCTGGAGGATGTGTAGACATTATTCGTCGAAATAGACTATTTCGATGTCTCCACATCGAAATAGGCTACTTTGATGTAGGCTTCACGTGTAGATGTAGCTATTGTGGAGCATAAGCTTTCGTGGGCAAAGACCACTTCGTCAGATACGTGAGCCATCTGATGAAGTGGGTCTTTGCCCACTGAAGCTTATGCTCCAAAATATCTGTTAGTCTATAGGGTGCCACAGGACATCTTGCTGTTCTTCATAAATGATGCGTGCCATTGTCAGGTGAGGCTTGAGCTGATTTAGCAGCCACTTGAAATGCTTTTTGAAGGCTGCTACCTATTGGTTGAAGGGAGCACTCCTGTGGAGTGGTTTTCTCTATCTTTTTGAAGGAAGCATGAAGTTTATACTGACTCACCTTCTTATGAATGTGTTTTTGGAACTCTTGAACGGTCGCCGCCATCCATTGAAGCCTCGTCTGAAGGTTAGGCTTCGTTCCATGAAGGGATCAGTTTCCAACATGTGATCACTGAAGTTTGAAGCTTGGAGCAAAGAATCATTAATATTAGACAGAGCTGTGGTTTTGGTCCCAAATTCTCCTGCTCTTCACTTTCATTATCACCTAGATGTCACAATGAGTTCTTCCAGGTCTTTCTCTGTTAACTCCTGACAGTGAAAGTCCAGCAGGTCAGCAGCTTCACAAGACTCCATGCCATCAAAGCCTTAACCACCCAAATGTTTTGCGGTTGCTATAATTTTTTAAATGTCATCCTCTACTGTAGAACACCAGTGAAATTGTTCACTGCCTCCTTTGAGCCTCTTTGCCAAGCATCACTAAAAGTAGATTGCTTTATGCTATCCAGGGATCTTTTTGTTATGGTTATTGCAGCTGCGATGGTGTACCCTTTCCATGCATCTTTCACTGTAAGTTGTGGACTTTTTTCAGTGATCTCTTTGATGTGGTCAAACATGCGTCTGGTGTAATAACTCTTGAATGTTTTTATTATACCTGGATCTATGGGGTTTAAGGAGTGGGGTGGTGTTTGAGAGTAGGAAAACAACCTCAACATTGGGGTGAACCAATAGCAACAAGTCCAGGTGACTGGATGCATTGTTCAGAATCAACAACACTTTAAATACAAGACTTTTTTTTTTTTTTTTTGGTTAGGTGACGTTCAACTTTGTGAACAAAGCAATTGTAAAACCAGTTCAAAACCAGTGCAGGAGTTACCCATACTTTTCCATTGGCTTGCCAGAAAACAGGAAGATGGCTTTTATTTTTGCCTTTACGAGCACGTGGGTTAAGGCTTGGTAAAGAACCATGGATTTTATCATGCAGTCACCTGAAGTGCTGGCGCAAAATAAGAGTTAGCTTTCCTTAAAACGTCATTTATTGAAAAAAACCTAAAAACTCTCTTGTATTGGGAAAAAAATGTGCATTAGGGCATCAGCTTCTAAAACAGGACAGTCTCATCTGTGCTGAGAACCTGTTTGGGCAAATAGCCTTTCTCAGTCAGTTTCTTGGTGTAGTTGGGAAACTGAGTCATTGCTTTGTGATTGGCTGATGCGGTCTTTCTCGCAAACTTCACTTTCTGCGGGTGATAGCACTTTTTAAACTTACCAAACCAGCCATTGCTGGCCTGAAATGTTTCTTTATATCTCTCCCCTGTGTTTTCAACAAGTTGCTTGTAAATTTGTTTGGCTTTATTATGAACGACACATGTACTAAGAGGCATTTTTTTCAGGTCCTCCAGCCAAACATTCAATGCCTTTTCCATATTTTTCTGTAAATGGATCACCTGGCATGCAACACACTTCTAAAGATGTGGTGTGCCACTGGCAGCACTGGCCCTAATAGCATCCTCATTTTTCTTGATTGTATGAATTGCAGATTCATTAACACCAAAGCAAGGCTCAGCAGCCCAATTATTTTCACCTTGGGCAAGCTCTTCAAGAGCTTTAAATCTGTCTTCCAAAGACATCGCACTTTGTTGCCATCTTGGCAGTATTAGAAGCCCTTCCACTGCTTTGGAGGCCTTTTTAAATTTATTCAATTCATTATTCAATTAATCACTGTGTTCAATTTATTATTCAATTAATTATTACCAATTTATACATAAAATATGCACAAATACTGTATTGCCCGAAGCACAAAGATGAAGTGTGCGTTTCTACAACTGAATGCAATGGCAGCCAAGCAAGGGAGAAGGGAAGTGGCTTCTTACATTCAGGCACATCAGCCATTCTCGTGAGAGTCTATGAGACAAGATGGTGGTGGTGGCTAACTGCGGGAAAGTTAGGGTTACGATGGCTCTTGGTGACTCATCTGTAATCAAGGCAGTTGGCCTTGTGTTTGTGGGACACGTATACAGAACAAGACTTGTGTACTGAGGTCTCGCATTTGAGGGACTCGTGGTTGGGGATGGATTGCTGTATTAATAACAGCTGGTGGGTTACTTTTAAAAAAGCATTAATGGGTTGGTGTTTTGGTTTTTTTTTATTTTCTTAATTCCAAATTTCAAATTATTCCTCAAGCAACTGATTTACAATGAGACTTCAAACAGGTTAATTTTGGGGAGGTGTTAATTTTTAGGCAAGTACCTTTTTAAATCGTTTAAGTTGAATACAGGGTGAGATTTTAAGTGGCTCGGGCATCAATCCTGTTGGAAGTCAGTTTTGAAACTGTTTATTTTTGCAAGACTTCTGAAAATCCCACCTACAGCATTTCAATAAGTTGAGTATTAAAAGATACTGCCTACAGGAATAAACTTGTCCTGCTGTTTTCCCTTTTGGCTACTATTGTGCCAGATATCAAGGGAGGTCCCACTTAAAGAGATTAGTAGAGGACAGAGTAAGATAAACCTGTGTCTTAACAAGCATGGTAGACAATATTTTCCATGATGCACTCGCTATCTTGATCATGGAGTAGGGGAGCGATGTCATGTAGGCTGTTATGGTTGGCATTGATTCTTTTTGAACCTATTTAATGCCAATATAATAGGCTGAAACTAAAATTGATCTGCTCAGAGTATGTGCCTATAATGAAAGCACATTTGTTTTCAAAATAGGTGTAGAAAGGGAAATGTTTTAATGGAAACAGTAGCAGTAGTTGTAATACTCTTGTGTGTAGAATTATATTTAATAATCTTACCTTTTGAGTTTGAAATTTTGTTTTTAAGAGATCTCCATTCTGCAGTTTTAACTATGAGTTGTTTGGGTACCTATAATCTGATAGGTAAATTGTGCATGTAGGAAAAATTGTTTATGATCAAGATTTTTCTTATTTCATTTGACTTTTATATTAGGAATGTACAGAAAATGGCCGATTTCTGACTTGCTTTCATTTTTCCGTAAGTGAACATAGCTTTTGTTGCCATGTTATTAGCCTATACTTCAAACTGATATCTTTGAATACTCCCTCCTCCCCATCCCCACGTGGGCTAGAAATATATGTCTCAATTCTACAGCAAAATCTGCTATCATGAGCCCTTGAGACCAGACATCTGTGCCTCCAAACACAAAACAGATAACAAATACGTTTCTTTCAGGAGTGAGGCAAGAGTGTTCAGTTGCAGGATTGGGTCTGCATTTGTAAAGAATAAGGTTTTACACTCTAATTTTTCCACGTATGTAGTGTCAACTTGAGTGAAGTGTGATTTAACAGATCTTACACAATAGACATACAGACGCCAAGGTCAGAATTTGCAGGAGTTGAGCCATTTCAAGAGGTTCTATGTTATAATTCCTTGGGCAGTATACGTGGATGAGGCAGACTAAGGGAGAATCCTGGGAAATATGGCCTTGCATTCAGAAGGGGCCTGAACTGAGCAGTAAGTGAAAGACTAGCATCTGAGCACAGCTCTCTGTTCAGGCCCAGCCATTACTTACTGTATCTTGTCTCCAGGTAGTCTTAATCTAGCCTGAAAAATAGGTTGTTTGGGTCAAGTTTGAATGTTCTTGCTGAAATTGGTTTATGTTCACTACCAAACTTAAATGCTGCGTGCTTTCTGAGCTACAGTATGATCCCTCCCTGAGAGCAATCTGGAATATGACTTTCTCCCAATGCAGATATCGGCAGAGTTATAATACTTTGATTTTAGGGCAGTAGTGACAATCCTGATTTAAGTACTTGGATTCTGGGAAAAGTCGTTTTTTTTTTTTTTTTTTTAATGGCACAAGAGTATATTGTATCAAGTTGAATGAATGGGGGACGGGGAGGAAAGAGGGGGAAGAGGTGTGTGCATTCATTTCCCTGTTCTTTCTACCTAGTTGCTTTCAAAAGTACATCAACTTCAAAAGTATTTTAACTTTACATAATACTTTCCTTCCCCCAAACCTGGGTGCTCTGAGTAATTGTTGTTGTTTTTGAACACAAGGTTGAATTATATATCTTCTTTGGAGGTATATGTTGTCGAAACAAAGAACTACGTGACATAAACCATTGGGTTCAATTCATTTCTGGTTTATTCTTCTTCACATAATATAGGGTGCAAAGTAAGTAATGTGGGGAATTTGCAGCACTGTCACCCAGGTGCATTCTTCTTTTTGCAAAGCAGACCTCCAGGCATTCAGGTCAGCCTTTGAGACCAAATGTACAGACCAAAAAGAGTAACAGGGGTTGTGGGAGAGGATGCATTAACTTTGTAGCCTTCACTAGTGAAGGTCTTTTAAGCAACCCAAGCCAAATACATAGTGGTTCTATCCATTTACAATAATACCCCACCTTAGCTCTCCGTGGGGTTAATTGCTATAGAAAGGTGAAACTCACATCTCCATAGGCTGTCAGGATATTTTACTTTCTGTGTTACACATTGCCAAACCCTCAGTAGGTTTGTCTACACTAGAAACAAGTTAGTATTAGAATGTGAAATTGAGCAGTCAGGCTAAGAAACATGTTATATATGGCTTTGCAGTCAAACCTTGTCTGTCTCCATCTAGTCTCAGTGCAAATGCAAAATCATGCTTATTATCATGTTAATTAACCTGAACCCAAATTCATGTCTAACTATAGTTAATTTTTTTTAAGGAAAGTCAGTGCTAGTCAGAGAAATTGATAAGTAACAAGGTGTAAAGAATTAGTGTCTTTTATTAAAAGGATATTTCTCCTGAATCTCTGGATCAGCCTTATGCATTAATGCTCAGTAGGGTATCTCATAACTATACATAGTTTTAGATATTTGCATATGGAGGTAGGCCCACAATTTTTAGTGATTTAATGTGCCTGGTTCTCCTTTGGTTTTAATAACTTTAAAAAAAACTGACCCTTTTGCATGCAGAATAGATTTCAACACTGTATGTTTAAAATCAAGAGAGCTTAATAGATTTTCCTCAACAGCATATTAATACCCCTGAGAAAAACAGGCTATTACAAATTGTTTTTGTCTTCTCTTTTTCCATTCATTTTTTTAATTATAGGCTTGATAAGGACTTCACTGTTAGGTGGTACAGTGGGCTTTGGTCAAAAAAAGCAGGAAGTGATAAAGAGAAACACTTTTTGTCTGCCTCCACCCCAGTGTTCCACTTGGAAAAAAATAAAGATAGAAATGAACTTTATTTTTTTGAATTCATTCTTTGTGATATGGGCAGGACTTCATTTCTACAGAAGTGAGTTAATGTAGGACTGTGTAGAAAATACTCATTTGCACTTTACTCAGGAATGACACAGTGGGATTTGGAAGGATCAAATTTCAGTGACCTTTGCAGGGATTTTTTCCCTCCTGCCACATCAGTAGAAGACAATTGAGGGTGGACTACAACTGTGCCAGGTATCATGTCAACTTGTGATGTGTGTGCATGTGATTTTATATGAGTTTCCAGTGGTGATTAGAAGAGCTGGGATTGGTGGGAGTGAGCCTCAGGCAGAAATGGGAAAATTCCTGTCCTTTTGTAGAAAGAAGCTTGCTAATGAGCATACTTGAGGTTGCAGCATTTTCAAGCATTGTTGGACTTTTCTGCACTCCATGTTTATAGTCTTGCAGAGCACAAAGGTAGCAGTAAAGTTTGCTTTGGCCCTTCTGATGACATAGCATTAGAACTAGGGCTGCATGAAATGATTTCTCTCATTTTCAGGGTTTACATTTGTTTTAATGGTTCTGGGCACTGCTGGTAGGCAAATTATTCCAGCACCCCTGTGTAATGTTCAGGCAAGCCTGCTGGGGGGGAAAAAAATAAAACACTTTTCTGTCATTTTTGATCTCATCATGTTCTGGCTGCTGCATGCCAGTGCTCCACTGGAAATTCCTAATTGTTAATTTTGTTCGGAATGGCTCTCTTTCTCATGTCCAGCCTGAGTTACTGCAGTGCTGGTAGGCTGCATGCTTGGTATCGACATTAAAGACATCCTTAAAGGGATGTAGATTTGAAGAATCCCCAAGATTCAGACAGGAACAAAATAACCTGAATATTTTGATTTTTCACGGCTTGGCTCATCTGTTTTTTTTCTTTTAGTTTTCCAGTAGTGATTGGGGAATATTGATTTAAATGAGCTCCTGAAATATTTATCTTACCGATCCATGTTCCCTCTAAATGTTTCATCCATGAGAGGAGTAAGTTTATGTGCACTACCAATAGAAACACGTGCTGCCCACTGTGTGTGCTCTGTTACCTGGGTGGCGCCTGAATCTCTCCTGGGCGGCTGCCCAAGCACTCATCTTACAGGGAACACTGTTACTGATATGTTTGGTAGCAGCTCTGGTGATAAGTCTTTTTGTGGAAAGGATATTTAGTCTTGTTAGCTTCAGATCTCTTTAAGATCAAAAATACCAAACAGAGAAAAGCACTGCACATACAGTCATCACCTACACAAATTTTGCACAATTGATACAATGACATTTGGCTTTGAGGGTCTTACTGGACAAAGCCCTACTTGACCGCCTTGCCTGGTATTCTTGAAACAGATACATGAGAAATGACAGAGCACTGTGCTGCACAATAAGTACAGTAAATCCTCAAAATACGTGACTTCAAGTTGCGCGTAACTCACTTTAACACAGGTTAAACACAGCTTGAAGCTCCTCTGTGGCTGTCAGCCTGCCTAGCTGCCCACAGCTGCGGGTAGCTAGGCAGGCTAAAAGCCCCTTCTCCCTGCCTTCCCCCAGCCACCCAGGCATCTGGGGGAAGGCAGGGGGAAGCAGCCAGGAAACCGACAGCCCTGGTGGTCTGTTCAGTTTCTCAGGTCCTGCAAGCGGTGGGGAGCTGGGAACCAAGCAGCAGCCTGGTTTCCGTTTCCCCATCCCAACTTGTGTGAAAGTTTGAGTTACATGGGGCTTGCAGGAATGCAACTCCCATGTAACTCGAGGTTTTACTGTAGTTTTCTGCTTAATTTAACTACATATAACAAAAACAAAATAATTGTTTAAATACAGTGCATTCAGGGTTTATCTTACCATGTGTTACAAAGTATAGTAATCTGTAATGGTTTGTACATACAAAAGCTTTAATAGAAGTTGAACCTCATTAATTCAGCAACACCCGTAGTCCACATGATGACCAGTTGTCATGGTGTGGCCAAGTTTCCCATGGTCCCATAAAGGTCTGTGCTCTTACTTAGCTGTAATTTACCTCTAAATGTCTTTTAAGAGCCCAGTATGCAGTGGAAGTGGTGTTGGTAATACTGCTAGACAATATTAACTTCCTGTGGTCCAGCAAATTCCCTTGTTCAAAACTGATCAGGTCCCAGTGGTGCTGGATTAGAGGTGTTCAAGCTGCAACAGACGTTATGGTATTTACCCTTCACTATGACAAACACTCATGGTCCAGAAAATTATAAAAGGGGGAATAGCCTATTTCCTCAAAGTTGCCAGATTAAAAAGGTTCCAGTTGTGTTAGATTTGACTTCAGGGGAATGGAGCTGAAGGGCGGGATTGGTGCTGTCTGGAATATATCTTGCCTGTTCAAAAAACAAACACAAAATTTCTGTATGGTTTATGAAGAAGAGCAGAAGCTGTATAGAATGTCAGTTTCTTTGAGGGCAAATAACAGTTGGTGTGGTTAGCTATAGTCCCTTCGTACGTGTTGCCTTTTGTCAAGGAATAGTAATTTGAGTTTTTGAATAATATATATGATAGGTTGGGTCACAGAGGTCCCTTTGGGATTGTCACCCAATGTGCTGATCATACCACTGAACCTGCCTACCTACCCTCTGTACTTGATTAAGTAATCTCGGAACCTGGCTGGTAGAGTTACAGAAGTGTTTAAAACTTCTCCTGGAGACAGCACTTCAGCTAGAGGAAATGATCTCCTGATTACCACCAGCACTGCTACCTCTGCTTTAGCCAAAAGCAGGGGTTCTCAAATGTCTGTGTATGGCAATCCCCTTCTGACAACAAACATTGCACTCCCAAATGGGAGCTGCCCCAGGTAAGCATCCCACACCCCTGCCCCAGCCATGTACCCCCTTCTGCACTCGAACTCCAGCCCAGGCCCTGCACCCTCACCGAGGTGCCTGCTGCACTGTGACTCATGCCTTGAACCCCTCTCGCACCCTAAATCCCCCCGGCCTGCATTCCCTTCCTCTCCTGGCATGAATTCCCTCCTGCACTCTGAACCCCATGGTCCCAGTCTGGAGGCAACTTCTGTATCCCAAATGCCTCATCTCCAGCCCCACCACAGAGCCCATACCTCCCGTCAGAGTCCTCAGCACCTCCTTCACCCAGCCCCCTGCCTCAGCCCTCATTCCCCTCCTGTACACTGAACGCTTCGCTTTGGCCTCACTTAGGAGCCCCATGAAACCTCATAGGTCTGGCCCCCAGAAGAGTTAATTTGGCCCTGCAGGTAAGTGGGGGGCTGTAACCTAATCTCTGCCACTCAGGCTTGAGCTTTAGCCCCAGGCCCTAGCAAACCTAATGCCAGCCCTGGTGACCTCAGTAAAACAGTGTTGCAACCTACTTGGGAGGTCCCAACCCAAGGTTGGAGAACCGATGGCCTAAAGATAGCAAGGTATGACAGCTTCAGATTGTCCATTCATAGGTCTTGCCTACTGTCTCCAATAGACAATGTACATATAGGTCTGTGTGTTTACCCACCATCAGGTGTACTGGACAGCTTGAGCAATGGCAAAATGTTTATGCTTGAAGATCTCGTCTATGTATAAAGGTACCTGTCAGACTTCTGAAAAGCTGACTAAAAATCATAGCACTGAAGCTGCTGGCCAGGAGTTATACTTGATGGTGATCGGTGCCTTTTTTTTCAAAAGGAGCCAGTACTCAGCTGGCTCACCATCTCCGCCCCACTTCTGCAGCTGGGGCTGTCGGTGGGGTAGCAGGGGCTCCAGCTCCTCTCCAGCGCTCCTGCTCCCAGCCCCATAGCTGGCTTCCAGCCTGGCTCTGAAAAAAGGTGCCAATATTCTGTACTGGCATATACCTCCCCCCGAAAAAGCACCGCTGGTGATAGTGATGAGCAAGTTGTCAATCTGGTGGACTAGGTACCCTTCTTATTTGCGATTGCACTTGTAGGCAGTGACCTAAATGCTTTCCCTCTGCTCCTAGGGCAGTTACAGCTCAGTCCTTCATGTGTGCTCTCTGGCAGAGATAGTGGAGAGAGTATGTTGGATCTCTTTATAGAGACAAGAGACCCCAATCCATTTTGCAAAGCTAAAAAAGAGCAGAGAAGGGTCATGTTTGGCTTAGCTCTAATTTTCGCACTTTTAAAAAGACTATGTCCCGTACACTCACAGTGAGGCTGGGTAGGTGTGGATGGAGCACATGAATTCATTTTTCAATTTTATTTTAAGTATTATGATATTTGGTGGTTTCCTTTAAGCTACTGGAGTCAAGTAACTACATACGATTTTATTTTAAAAATAGAGTAAGTTTCTAGCCCTCAGGGTTGCAAAAATAATGAAACCAGAGTGTATCCCATAAGCTCAGAAACCAGAAAGAAAACCTCATTCGCAAATTGGTTATTTGAAAAAAAAAAATACTCATGGTTTTTAAAGTGATCTAATGAAGCCAGACTTGTCACAGCTGAGGATTTTTGGTTGGCGAGACTGGGAAAATGCCCTTTTTAAAGGTAATTTAAATTAGAAGCTGCAGTGAAACAAGACAATAAATAATAGAAGTGTTTCAAGAGAACCCCAGTACTGGGCTCATTATGAATAATTCCTATTGATATAGATTAATTAAAACTTTGTTTATTTGCACATAGATGGATGTACGTGAAAAAGCAGAGACTAATGTCTGACTATGATCTATGTCCTGCAGCACAACATTGCTTTCAGTGCAGTACTATGTCAATCCACCAGATGACACTTGATGCTTAAGAATGAAACTAATTTATTTCTTGCATTGAAAATGTTGCACTTCTCTAATTGTGGGGCTTGATTTGCCAGCTATTCTGAAATGTTTTTGTATTACTTGTGTAACTGTATTTAGATGTGTGTAAAATGTTCTGCATATTCTTTGTTTCTCCACATCTGTAAGAAATACATCCTGACTTCTTGATCTTGTTAAAGCTACTTAATAAGCATATTCAGTTGCATAAGTTGAACTCCATCATGATTTCTTGCTGAAATGGTGGGGAGTCTGTATTGAAAGTAAGATTCCCAGTTTTAACTGGTCAGAAAGACACCATTGACTGTCCTCTTAGGCTGTGTCTACACTACAGAGTTTTGTTGACAGAAAGGGCCTTCTCTTGACGTAACTCAGGGAGCATCCACACACAGTGTTCTGTCAGAGTCTCAGCAGAACTCTGCATTTGTCTCAACAGTGCTATCACTCGAAAATTTGAAGAATAACGCTTCTGTCAACAGAAGTGCAGTGTAGACACTTTTGTAGTCAGAGAGGGCTTCCAGTTCACTGGGCAGCCCTGTTTGCAGATTTTCCCATCAGCTGCTCTGTGGACAGAGGGTGGGACAGTGTGCCTTCTCTCTGTCAACAGAGCAGATTGCTCTTTCGATTTGCTTTGTGTGTAGATAAGACGTTCCCAACCTATGAGTCCAGACAAAAAGGATCCCCTGGAGCTTGGGGCTGGGTGTGGCTTTTAAGCCATTTGCAGCTCTTTAACTCTGCCACATCCAGCAGCTATCTCTAGCAATAGAGAAGCATTTACGCATTACAAAGACAGCTTCTCCACTTTAACAGCAAGGAAGGGTCCTGTGGCACCTTATAGACTCTCACTGAGTCTGTGCTCACGAAAGCTCATGCTCAAAACTTTTCTGTTAGTCTAGTCTATAAGGCGCCACAGGACCCTTCGTTGCTGTTACAAATCCAGACTAACATGGCTACCCCTCCAATACTCTTCTCCACTTTGATATTCATAGCTCTGTCAGGCAAGCCACTTAAGACTCTTGCAGTAAGTAACTTTCATCCCCCTTCCACGCTTTCCCCTTTTGCCCTTCCTTCTGTTCTATGTCGCTGATTGGTTAGTTTTCATTTTTTTTTTTGTTTGTATCTTCCCCAGGTCTGAGTGTAACCACCTACCTCCTCCCCAGCCCCTGAGTATGACTCCCCTCAGCTACTCTAGCTCTCAGTGTGAGCTTTAAACTGAGGGGGCGGCGGTGGAGGAGTGGTTTGGGGATGAGGGTCTTTCCCCCACCACAACTCAGATCAACTATAGTAATAAAATAATAATTAACTAAAATAAATAGTGTTATTATTTTATTATTATTAATGCATTTTTCCCTTTTTCTATGAAATAACTACTATGATTATATAAACATGAGGAGGCACAATTGTATATTCTTGCCTCGGGTGCAAAACTAGCTAGGTACGGCACTGCTACCACTCCTTGTTTTGAGTTGCCTTGGGTCACCAGGTCTTCCTGAATTGTCAAAATGGGTCCCTGTCTGGAAAAGGTTGGGAACTGCTGGTGTAGATGCACTCTGTCAACAGATGTTATTGTGGGCCATTGCTTCTAGTTTTGAAGTAGCCTTAAAAACTGTAACACTCTCTGGGGTGGGAACTGTCTCTTAATTCCGTTTATCCTGACCCAGGGCTGAGCCTGAGGCTGCAATTTATTGCCACAAGACACATACCGTAAACTCTTTCATATCTGGCATTCTGTCATCCTGAACTCTCAGATAACCAGCATTTTAACCATAAGTAAATTTTAGTTACGTTTTCTATAAGTACAGTGTAGTGACAGTAAATACAAATACAGTATAAGTTTTCAGTGTACTCTTCTACTGTTGTTGGTAAATAAAATACTCTGCATACATTTTTGTTTTGTTTCTTAATATCTAATCTTGTTTTTCTTCAGTATCAGGCATTGCTAGGTATAACTCTCTATTATCCAGGATATTTGAATCTCCTGGTCCCTGGGCTGCCGAATACAAAAGTGTTTAGTGTAGTGTAACTAAAAAAACTTCTTTCACATCTCTACCAATAAAATCTAGTCTTGAATTACTATCCCTGTCAAGGGCATCTCCTAATCAGACTTGCAAGAGAGCCATATTATGAGGTGTTTTTTACATGAGGACAAAGGAGGGCTAGGAGGGCTACACAGTATGCAGGAAGGCGAAGTTGGGCTTATAGTGTTTTATCATGCTGCAATTTTAGATGATGAAGATGGGAATTAAAACCAAAACCTTGGCTTTCCTCTTTGTGTACTTAGAATTTGGCTCATGGCATAATATTCGTATAGCTGCTTGTCTATTTCTTTTTATGCAGATATGAAAGCCTCAGGGACACAGAGGGATTCCAATAAGAATATACAAACGTAGCATTTAGTCATATATCTGCACACTACCACTCTAACTGGTCTCAGGCATAGAACATGCTGTCTGCCACTAGGAGACTTGCAACAGTTTGAATGCATACTGCCCAGTTCCTGTATAGGACAGGCCCCTGCTAGTCATGCAAATCCTCAGCTTCATTATTACAAATGTATGTATTTCATTAAGCTTTTCTCTACATCTAGCAGTCATTCACCTCAGTGGAAGAGGTTGGTCAGTCCTCTCCTAGCACTGAAGTTGATGGGGAAAGCAGAGGGGTAAACAAGACCAGAATTTGGCTCCTGAATTACCTTTTTAGAGGCATAACTACACTAAATAGCGTGTGGCCCTTGCCCAGGCTCATCTGTAAAATGATCAGCATCAGTTATTCCTCTCTTATCATTACTTTCGTTTTCTTCATGTCTTTTCTTTACTTGCCCTTGAACGTGTTACACCAACCACTGTGCTTAATCGGTATGATCAGTTGAAAACTGCTGTTCCTGTGAAGTAGTTAACAGAAGAAGTATGCCTAGATAGGATCCTTATCAAAAACTTTCAGATTAATCTGGTATTTTAGTGAGGCTATTACGTTTCAAATAATTCACCCTAAATACATTATAGGCTGCGTCATTGCTTCCCAGGAGCAGCTCTTGTGGTCAGCACAAATTGCTGGCTACATCTTATTTGTTCTCCTACTGACATGGGTAAAGAACCTCTCTGCTTTGAGGCCCTTTGTTTTGAAGATGCTTTCACTTGATATGGATGTAATGTGCTGCTGAGACACAGCTTTTTTCTCAAGGAGGCTTCACATTCTTGCTTTCATCTAAGGTAACTCTGTGAGACTGAAAGACTGTGTTGGCTTTGTGTATGGAAAAAATGAACAGTTGCATTTTTTCTTCAGGTCCTGATTACCCGCCATGTATTTAACAGCGCTTGTTCATGATACCAACAATATTCAGAAGCATAATAAACTACTTAAGTGTAGAAACATGTTGCCCTCTACTGGCTGATACAAAGAGAACTTTAAAGATGCCATAAGTGAGAAGTGTGGACTAATGAACTTTTATAACTAAAATACTAGGTTTCTACCCACCTAACGTTACATCTGACAAGCATGATGCCATTTTGCAGCAAGTGGATTTGTTAATTTCCATGACTTTTACTGGGGCATATGCATTTTTGTAGTACTACTGGAATTCTTTGGGTGAGGTACCTAATCAATTTATTGCATTGTAATATGCTGACTGTCAGGTCAACCTGTGTGTTTTGGAAAGCAGTCTCAATATAAAGCTCTGGGGAGATAGAAACAAGGCATTCTTGTAATGGGGTCGTAGCAATGGGTTTTGCTCCAGCCAGAAGCACATGTAAGCTCGAGCCCTTAGGGCACGTCTCACGACAGCACTGCAGTGGGCGCAGATGCATTATATCTAGAGAAGATGCTTTATTTTGACGGGGGAGAGCTCTCCTCTTGGCCTAATAAGCCACCTCCATGAATGGCAGAAGCTAAGTTGTGAGAGAAGCACTCCCACTGACAGTGCTTTTGTTGGTGTAACTTACATCACTCAGGCGGTGGTGTATTCCCCTCACTGAGGGACATAAGTTATGCCAACATAGGCTGTAGTGTAAACATAACCTTAAAAGTATTATATTCCTGATCTCTTTTTCCAGTCTTTGCAGACCTGTGGGACATGGCCTACTCTGTAGCTTTACTGTATCTACCTTTTAATGTTATAGGGGAGGGGAGGAAGCATTTTTCTACTGCTGCTTGAAAAATGTTCTTGATCTTCATCTACAAGCCCTTGGATACTGTGTACATGTTTGCAGCAATAATTTTAAAACAATTTTAGACAATTTTAGCATCTGATAGACAATCAGTATTTAATAAGGCCCCATAGATGGTATTTAAAATATGGGTTGAACCTCTCTAGGCTGGCGCACTCTCATTTGGCAACATAAGTAATCCATCATGATTTTAGTTAGCCAGACAACCACTTTGTGACCAAGTTTCCTGGGGTCCCGAAAGTTTGTTTACAGCCACCAGTCCTGGCTCTCAGTGTTCCGTGCTGTTATTTAGCTATATTTTACCCCCGGATGTCTTTTAAGAGCCCAGTAAGCAGTGGTAATGTGCTGGAGACCATGTTGACCTCCATGGTCCATCAAAATCTGTTGTTTAGCACTGGTCAAGCTCCCAGAGTGGCAGACTAGAGAGGTTCAACCTGTAAATGTTTTAGTGTTGGAAGTATGAGGCTGCAGGTTCTGTTCTGAAAGCAATTTCTGAGCCTCTCATTCCAAAAACTGTATTAATACAAACGAAGACATACTCCAGCAGCAAATCAGATATCCTGTGCAGAGCCAAAATATAGATCTTTTTAAGTGAGAAAAGACACAAAGTGAGGGAAACCTCCTTTTTTAACAATCCAGTCTAAAAGCAGAGTAGGTGAAACCCTGATTTTGCAGCATAAGCTTCCATGGGCAAAAACTTGTTTTGTCAGATGCATGAGTCATGCATCTGATGAAGTGGGTCTTTGCCCATGAAAGCTTATGCTCCAAAATATCTGTTATTCTTTAAGGTGCCACAGGTCTTCCTGATTTTGCAAACACTTGAGTTCAAGGAGCTTGCTTGCTTGTTTAAAGTTACTTACATTTAACTTTAGGGATCTAGACCTCAATTTGCAAACCCTGTAAAAAACATAGACTAGAGAGGTCCAATTTTTTTCTGACTGTATGTGAGCTTGTTTTAATCAATATGTTGCCTTGGTCAAATTGTAGCTTGAGCTCAATTTGGGACCTCCTGATAGGCTTGGGTTAAAAAAATATAAGTCACTTGTAAAGCTCTGTGATGTCTATAAAAGAGAGGTTGGAAGGTTTGACTGCCAAAACAGCTGAGGAAGAAAAACAGGTCTGTGCAATGTCTGGATGGATTTGACTGGATCTGGATCAACCTTATGGGTCTGAAGTTTTGCAAACTAGTCACATAATTTCTGGGGTTGCAAAACTATTTTGAATTTACTAATTAACCCTTTAAATTAAACTTATTTCCTTTCCATATCTCTTTATTCTTCTGCTTGGTTTTTGAGGATTGCCACTCATGTTGGCGTAAATGTCTGTCACAAACACATATGAAGAGCTCATAATTCTAGTTTTCTGTCCAGAGGGTTTTTAAATAATCATTTATTTCATCATTACCAATGATATACCTTAGGGCTTGTTTATACTACATGGAAGGTCGACCTGGTCAGGTTCAATTTCGTGCATCTGGTAAAGACAGATGAAATTGATATGTATGGGGTCATCAGTTGACCCCTATACTCCTTGATTTTGCAAGGAGTAAGGGAGGTCAATGGGAGAAATGCACCTGTCAACTTTCCTTTGTGTAGACGGTCTGGTAAGTCAATTTCTGGTATGTCCATTCTAGCTACACAATTGCCATATCTAGACTTGCATATCTGAAATCTCCTTAGTCCCCCTAATGTAGACATAATCTACTTAGTCCCCCTCGTATAGAGATAAAGAAATTAGGACTTAGGCTCTCTTCTTGGGGATTGCTACTGTCTGGGAAGGATCAGCTACCCTGTCTGTTCCATATTGCTAAAAAATGGGATGGAGACTCCAGCTAGATGGGAGCAGTGTCCTGGTATGGAAAAGAGAGTCCTACTATGGAAAAGGGTTGAGTACAGCCTGGAGCACATCTTCTCAAACCTAGTAACATGTTAATACCAATAATTGCAGTGGCATAATTGTGTCTGTAAAGGTGCAGGCAAGTAAATTGCATGATGAGAGGAAGTAGAGTGCAGGGAAGACACAAAAGTGAAGATGCCCAGAAAGTGAGCCTGCCAGATTTCCCACAGTGAATAAATTTATTCATCACGAAACTTGAAAAGCTATATCCCTCCTAGTGCGTCAGCAGTAATTAAACTACAGCTCCATGAAGTGCCCCAGCATCTGCCACCCCTGCCACCCTGTTTCAGTACATTCTGCGTAATGAAGCTTGACCAACCTTAGTCCACATATCTTCTGAGCCACTTGTTTGTTTGGGAGGAATCAAATATTGTTCCCCTGATAAAGTCATGTTCTACAAGGATCTGCCTCCTTTTAGGATCTCTTCACAATCTCCTTGAGCACAAAAGAGAAGTATGTTTGCTGTCTGAGCTATTTCTTCCTTCCTCAGTGTACTGAACAAGAAAGAGGTCTTAGAACATGTCATAGGTCTTTTTTGACCTGTACACGTGAAAAGGCAGGAGACTGTCCCCCAGTACAATGCTCTATGCAAGCACAGTGGAGCCTCCGTCTTCATTAGGCTCCCAGGCACTACCATAGGCACAAATAATAGTGAGACTGAGTATGCCGTTGGAGTACAGTTCAAGATCATGCCCAGCAGAATCTCAGTTTAAAATTCAATGTGGTGTTCACTTAAAGAACTGACATATTTCACTGTGGGGTGGCCATGTTTCACTAGCTGACAGATTGGTCCCTAGGTAAGTGTTTTGAGTAGATCAGGTGCTTCACGTTTCTTTTTTGGATAAAAGGCTTGTTATAAATGTGATTTGATATATCATGAAATAGACTTAATCAGTGGTGTCCAAAAGAAATGTAACCGATTGTCACAGGAACCCCCACAACCAGGCACTCCGTTTTCCCCTGTGAGATTACTCAACGGAGCTGCACTAGCCACCCTGGACTGAAGCTGCACTGCGCTAGCTGCCCTGTGACTACAGCCCACCAGGGCCAGAGGAGCCTCCTCCACTGCTGCCACCATGCGCTAGTCCCACTATGTAGTGGGGCGCATTCGTGGACTGACCGGAGGGGTGCCCCACAAGAACTGCATTTTGCTGCATTCCACTGCCCTGTTCGCCACATGTGGTGAACGGGGAGCATATTGGACACTCTGGGACTTGATAACTTATTCTATTCTGAAATCCAAAACAGAGAGTCTCTGCAAGTTACAAATTTGACATGAATCTGATTTGACTTTTACAGGTCTTTCGTACAAGCCTGAGCTTTATTTAATAAATGTAATACAGAGATTAATGGGAGCTATTAAAATTTTAAAACCAGAAAACTCTGGTTTTCTGTGCCAAGGAAGTCCATTGTTACTTGTTTGTGGAAAGGTAGTTCAGTCAGTATGAGCACTTAGGACTGGAAAGAGAAACGCTCAGTTCAGTGAAGCATAACTTTTCTCTTAATAGTAGATCAAAAGCCCTTTGGAATTTACATGAAGTCATACCTACAATGGGGTAATTGAAAAAGGCTGCTGGACAACTGTTTGAATATCAAGTATTTTTTCATGCAAAAATAGTAGAGTCAGTGCTAACATTAATATAAATATTCATTATTACTGGTCAAAACTCTTTAATCCAGAACTCACTCATCCAGCCACATTCGTAATCCATCCTGATTTCAATTAGCTGGATAACCAGTTACCATGGACATGTCCACGTTTCCTGTGGTCCCATAAAGTTTGTTTACAGCCACCAGTCCTGGCTCTGTGCCATTATTTAGCTGTAATTTACCCTTGAATGTCTTCTGAGAGCCCACCAAGTAGTGGAAGTATTGGTAATGTGCTAAACCAGAGGTGGCCAACACATGGCCCATAGGCCAGTCTCTGGCTCATGGAGTCTTTTCATTCAGCCTGTGAAGCTGGTGGTGCCATTTTCATAGCTGGCTCTGGGTACGGGGTTGGCAACCTGTGGCTCTTTAAGGAGCCATTTGCAGCTCTGGAAGCTGCCACTGATGACTCCTCTTGTGGCTCCCTGCCCTGCTGCAGTGAAATAATGGAAATATATTTAATTGGTTTAACAGCCGGCAGGGTGGTGACAGGTATCTGTCTGTTAAAACCAATTAAATTCAGTTCTGTTGTTTCAATGTGGCAGGGCAGAAAGCTGCCCATGCTGCTGGCGGGAGAAGGGAGTAGGAGAGCTGGGGAGAGCTGTGCAGCTGCGCTAAGGAGGAGCTGGATCTGGCTGCGGCTACAGTGAAGGAGCAGCAGGGGGGCAGCAGCAGTAATGTGTGGATCTCATGTCTCAGGTAGGTTCATCCCGGGTTTGGGGCTGCAGGAAAAGGCTTCACGGGCCAGACAGAAAGGGTTCCATGGGCCACATATTGGCCATCCTGTCCTAAGTGTTTCCATTAATTCCCATGAGCCTGTGTGAGTAAGAATACCAGAACCTGGTCCACTTAGACAAATGCCATAATTAAGCTCTGCTTAGAGGATTATAAATTCACTGGTTTTTGGAATGTGCTGGTAATGTTTATAAATTTAGACTACAACTATATAAAACTTTTAAAATGTAAAACAATCTCTGAGTCCTTTGACTCATGTGAGCCTGGCAAGCTTTCTTCCATGTGCCAGTGTATCACTTGGCAAAACTTTTAATCCTTTTGATAAAATAAGCGGGGGAGTGCAACTAATGATGTTAATGGTAAGCTTCACCCTAAATGGATGAGGCTTACTGGTTACAGCTGACCAGTGGGGGCTGGAGCAGGCCTCGTCTGCAAGTGGGCCCAGCCTGGGAGCACTGGGGGCAGGGATGTTCCAGTGTCCCACCTTGTTAAATTGGCTAACCAGTTAGATTCAATGTTTAACCAGTTGCCTAATTAAATGGGATTTTACATCCCTAGGTGCAACTCAGAGACTTCTCTGTTGGAAAGGATAAGGACTTTGCTCTTAAAAAAAATCTCACCATATTGCTAAACCCTAAAGCTAGCATTACAAGTTAATCTCTTTTCCACTGTTGCATGAAGAGCAAATAAATTCTATGAAAGAGCTGAAGTTTTTGCTTGGAAATGTGGTAATTTAATCCTTTGAATGGAACAGCTTCTTTGCAAATGTATTTGTGACTCACTACAAATAAATTTCTATGGCAGAATGTTGTTTTCCTTTTATTCTTGCATGAAATGCCATTATAGTTTATTAAGTTGTTTGCATAATGTCTACTGTATGCATAAAACTTGGTCCTTTATGCAAAATTGCATATTACTTTTTCATCAAACCATGACTGATGTAGACAGTGAACTTACAATATTCGCAATTTGCTGCCAATATTTTAATGCGGACCACAAACAGTTACCCACTTAGCCTGTGATGACTCCTGGATGCCAGTGTATTTTTGTAGGATGCGGGAGGAGGGAAGTTCTGGGTCAACCCTTCACTTCATTTGTGAAATCAAACTGCTTTCTCAATCTCTGTGAGCTAAGGAGGAGGAAGCACTATTAATTTGCTTTCCAGAGAACAGTGTACTAGACTAGGACACAGGAGATTGACTCCATTCCTTGCTCTGCCAGTGACTTGCTGTTTGACCTTCAACAGGTCACTCTTTGTTTCCTCCCTTCATCTACTTAAGGGGTGAACTCTCCAGGGTGTGGCCTGTCTTATGATGTGTTTGTACAGAACCGAGCACAACAGGGAATCTCTAAGCCAGATGTCAGCAACCTTTCTGAGATAGAGTGCCGAAATATGACCTTTTGACTTTTTATGTATGGTGCAAGTGCTGGTGATACTTTTTAAAGTCGCCAATAGTCCTCCTTACAACAGCTTCATTAATAAATTAAGAGGCAGAGCTTTATCAGTTAGATCGTGATTGGCAGCATTAGCTGGTCTTTTGTAATCCACAGGCAGCCTGGCTTTAAGTAAGCTCCCAGCTGTATGGGGGAGGAGGGGTAGAGCTGAGCTCCCACCTCAGGTGCCAATGAAAATCTGCTTGCGTGGTACTCTTGGCATCTGCTGACTCCTGCTCTAAGCACGACTGTATTACAAATATGAAATAACCACCAAACAAACCACCTTGTATCAAATGACACTTCTTTGTGTTACAACAGCACCCAGAGATGACCACCAAGAACACGGCTCTTTTGTGCTTGATGCTCTACAGATACACAGTGCCTGCCCCAAAGAGTTTAAAATCTAACTAGACAAGGCAAGCTGGAAATGTTTACCCTTTGAAAAGTTTATGGCTGGCATATCACAACGTTCAGCTGTATAATCTGAATATGGCTGAAGAAGAAGGAAGAGGGTCTTATTTGATGCAAACTCAGCCATTCCAGAATAGGGGCTGGGAGGGGTAGGGAACCAAAATAATACCTTTTTTAAATAAAGAGCCCCAAATATTCCTTTTCAGAAATATTTATATGAGCCCTGGAGATAAATCATCTGTGGCCAGGATAAATGAGGAGCGTTTGTTGCATGTCCTTGCAGGAGGGGCAACAAAATCCTTCTCACTTTCCTTGAGTTTGGGGGGTAGGATGGAATTGTAACACAGGTCTCCTGAAATGCTCTTCACCATGTCACTGTATCTCTGAAGAACCAATGGGAAAGTAGTTTCACAGCCCAAAGTGCACTAATAGTTTTCTCTCTGTTCCTCTGGTATTCAGCAGCTCCCTGGGTGCAATGTGCTTTTGTAGTGTGGAAATGTGCAAAAACACTGTAGGATAAATGCCAAAGCTTTTCAATAGTGCTGTATTCAGGCACTTGCTTTTAGTAGGCCAGAGATTTGGAAATCTTACATGTTTGGGTTACAGAGCAAACTGCTTTCTGTCAGGGTTTACTGGATAGTAAGTGACAGACTTTGGGTGAGGGGAATGGTTCATGGAGCAATTTCTTCATAACATAAAGACTTCCCCAAAAAGTAGCTCATACAGTTATTAGAGGAGGTAATTATCTCAAGAATAGATTTTTTTATTGTTTTAAAATCAGCCCGCCTGGTACTCTTGTTAGAGCTCTTCATTGTTATGAACCTTTTCAGATGCACAATTGGCTTCCCATAGTACAGAGGAGATATTTGTTTTCTGTGCCAAAAGACAGGTTGCTGGTTACTTCATTTAAAAGCTGATATTTACTATTATGCACATCAGTGGAAACCAGAGGAAATGACTCCTTAGGTTTCTGTATAGATTAAACCAAAATAGAAGTTGCCAAGCCAAATGCAACCACATGTGCATGTCGTGCTGGATAAGAGAGTAGTCATCTTTTTTCCACTGTTCTCCCCCTTCACTAGTATTCTAAAACAACTGTAGAATTGTGTTCATGTCAGTAAATTCATATGAGCCCTGGTAATCCTGGGCAAGTGCTTAATCTTTATTTTCAAAGCGTAGGCTGGCTTTGTGTATAAATAAATTTAAAAATGCCAACTTGGCACACTAAACCTCTCATGCTGACTCCTGTTGGGTTCCACTGACTTGTAGTGCCACAAATACAACTTTTGTTTTTCCCCCTCCCATCTCTCACTCTTCTCATAACATTCAGTTTGTTTTGTTTGGTTGGTTTTTTTTCCACAGCTTGTTTCTCAGTAGCATCCTTGTTCTCTGTAGCTCATTTGGGCAGGAAGCAACCAGGTGGACCTTTTAAAAGGTTTTAGCTACAAGAAGTGCGTTTACTGTGAAATGCCATTGATATCTTAAATAAATAAATAATTGAAGATACACACCTCTTGGAGCTGGAAGGGACCCCAGGAGGTCATCTAGTCCAGTCCCCTGCCCTCTTGGCAGGACCAAGCACCATCCCTGATATCTATTTGCCCTAATCCCTTAATGGCCTTCTCAAGGCTTAAGCTCTCAAAGCGAGGTTTAGCAGGCCAATGCTTGAATCACTGAACTATCTTACAGAGACTTAACTGATGATTCTCCTTTTGTAACTCCTTCAGATAGTGACGTACGCTAGATACACTGAACATAGGCTTTTATGTCAGAAAGGGACCATCATAATAATTTAGTCCAGTGTTTCTCATCTAAGGGTTTGTGTACTCCTGGGGGTACTCCGAGGTCTTCTGAGGCGGGGGGTTACATCAACTCATCTGGATATTTGCCTAGTTTTACAACAGGCTACATAAAAAAAATACTAGTAAAGATGGTACAATATAAAAGTTCATTCAGACAATGACTTGTTTCCACTGCTTCACATGCCTGATGCTGAAATATGACTGCAATGTTTTTATTGCAATTCCTTTATTTGATAATGAGGGTAGAAAGTCAGCAAGTTTTCAGTAGTAGTCTTTTGTGATAGTTTTGCATGTTTCTGTAAGCAGTTTAAGTGAGTGTAACTTGGTGGCATGCAAAACCAATCTTACTCCTGAAAAGGGTAAACTGGAGAGTTTGAAAGGCACTTGTTTCAAGACCACAGATTACCTTAATACCATGTTTCTCAATTAATAGTATGTGTACCCCTTAGAGAAGTCTGGGCGTACTTATGGTTTTTTGTTTTTTTTTTGAAAAGAGAGTACTGATCTAGCCTGCATGTTGCAGGCTGCAGAGCCTCATCCACCCACTCCTGTAATAAGACCCATAACTTCTGAGTTACTGAGGTCCTCAAATCATAATTTAAAGACTTCAAGTTACAGAGTGTCCACCATTTACTTTAGTTCAAACTGGTAAGTGATCCATGCTTCCAAGTGATGAGGAAAGAATTTTCCCCTGTGTTAAACTGGCAATCAGTTATACCATGGAGGGCAAACTTTGTGGCCCCAAGCTACATCTTGATATGGAAATTGTATGACAGGCCATGAATACTCATGAAATTGGGAGGTTGGGAAGGTGAAGGCTCTGAGGTTGGGTAGGGGCTGAGGCATTTGAGGTGCTCTAGCTGAGATCAAAGGGTTCAGAGGATGGAAGGGGGATCAGGGCTGGGGCAGAAGGTTGGGATATATGAGGGGGGCTCAGTGGTGCAGGATCTGGGTGGTGCTTACCTTAGGCAGCTCCTGGCAGAGGCATGTCCCTTCTCCGGCTCCTAAGAGGGGGTGCCGCCACACCGCTCTTTGTGCTGTCCTGTCTGCAACTGCAGGGTGCTTCCAGGAGTTTCATGGAGCCACAATGTGTGTGGATTAGAGCAAGCCACCAACTTCCATCCCCAGCAGGACCTTGAAGTCTGGAGTAAAAGGTCTGATGGATGATCTTTGCTTTGATACTGGTAGTCGTTGCCTCTTCCAGAACACTAATGTCGGTGCGTCTGTCTTCCCATTTGATCTTCAAGATCTTGGGGAGGCAGCATTGATGATGCTTCTCAAGGACTTTCAAGTGATGTCTGCAGGTTGTCCAGGGTTCAGACCCATACAACAATGTTGGGTAAGTAATGGCTTGATAAACAAGAAGCTTGGTGTCTGTTCAGATATTGTGATCTTCAAAAACCCTGTGCTGTAAATGAGCAAAAGCTGCACTGGCACAATTCAGACAGTGTTGTATTTCTGCCTCAGTGTCAGTGTTGGATGAGAGAAGACTTCCCAGGTAGAGGAAATTAGTCAACATTCTCCAGCACTTCTCCGTTGATTGACAGAGTAGGTCGTACCTCATTTTAGAGGGGTGATGGAGCACTTTGGTCTTCTTGATATTAAGTGTGGGACCACAATGTGCAAGCATTGGCAAACCCATTCAGGATAGTTTGAAGATCTTCCTCAGAGTGGGCAAAAACTGCACTGTCATTGGCGTACTGAAGTTCCGCCATAGATGTGATGGAAATCTTACTCTTAGCTTTCAGCCTCCAATGTTTGAACAGCTTTCTGTCCATTCTATGCATGATTTCAGTGCCAGCTGGGAGCTTCCCAGAAATTAGGTAAAGACTTATGGTGGTAAAAACCACAAACATTGTTGGGATGATGATGATGATGCAGCCCTGTTTGATTCCTGTTTGTACTTTGAAAGACTCGCTCTGGGAACTACTCATAACAGTCATTTTCATGTTGTTGCAAAGCAACCTGAGGACATTGCAAGATTGGATGTTCTCGTAAATAAATAAGAGCTTGCTAAAATGTTGATATTGGTTTTGGGCAATATTGTGTGTGTGAAACATCAATATTGTTTTGTTTTTGAATTCTAATCAGTTCTATCACAGGTGGACTGGAGTGAAATATGTGGGATGAAGGGGGAAAACTGCATAGGTCATTCATAAATGCATTGAGCCGCCTTCAGAGCATGCTTTAAATGTAATTTAAAGAAAAATTAAACAAAACAGCTTCAAATCATAGGTTAATCATGTGGCTAATTGTTATTTACATGCCCTACTCTCTTTTACAGCCCACTGTGTCGCGTCTTCTCTCACCATTTATTTATCTGAGAAATTTAACAGGTTCAGAAAACCACTGCTTTATAAATATCAGAAACTAAACAATAACATTGCAACAGTAAGCTTTTGTTTGTTCAGAGACACTTCCTCATGCAGTAACACAGTCCTCAGAGCTCTAATAAGGGGTTCTTCTGACACCAAAGCATGTTGTTCCTGGGGGTTTTATTAAATCAAATGAAATACTGCTAACTCAACTCCTATTTATCGACTTGGGCATCTGTCAAATATAAAACAATTGGACAGGTGTGCTGCTCTTTTTCAGGTGAATGTACTCTGAATATTGAATAAATGATAGCAAAATACCTAAGTGTCTGTTTTGCAGTGTAGGTAATTGATATGGTAATTTTTAAAAAAGAACAGCTTTTCACGTATTTTTAAAATCACTCTTCTAGTTTTGGACTACTTTTTTTTTTTTTTAATAAAGCATACCAGTGAGAGGCTATCAATCTCCCAGTTTATCATCAGATGAGGGATTAATTCTTCTTTTCTTTGAATGTAACTAATTCTGCTCAGAAGCCCCAGAAGGATTACCAAAAGATGATTTGGTGATAAATAGCCTGCAGTTTGCAATATTTGGTCTGATTTCGTTCCTAGATTGGAAAGAAGGGAGGCGTGGAAACTGCTCTGCACCACCTTGCTTTGTTACTAGGAAACACTGCAATGCCTCTAACACTTTCCTAGAGTAGGATTGCATTACCCTCATTAGTCAGTATTGGAATATGTGTACATACATGTGTTACTGTTAGCAGTTGATCAGGCTTGCATGTATTGTGTAGGCAGGTCTTGTTCTGCTGTGGAGTCTTCCTTGAATTTGCTCAGGGAGTGATGGTTTATTATGAGTGGTTATAAAGATGAGATGATCAGGTAGCTTTGGGAGCACTGGGAACCATGCAGTGTTTGATCCAGGTACAGTACAATTCATGTAGCAAGTCTGTTTAAACAGTTCATCTAGGGCAGTCATAACACACACAAAAAGGAAGTCATTATTCCAAGGCTTGTTGATTTGCATGAGCTGAGTACAATGGATGAAGTATTGTTCTCTGAAGTTGAAATAGAAAGAAAGCTGTTACTTACCTTTTCCCAATGGATGAACGTATTATAAGAGTAATGTTAACAAGCCTATCTTCTGGCCAGAATCAGTCCCTATGCTGCCATCTACCACATCTGAGTTTCTTCACCTGTTGTATATCTCTAGAGTGGAGAGGGAAGAGTTCATCCAGAAGTGTGTAATGGCCGTGGATAGCTCAGAAAGTGTATTGGGGTGTGGAACCTGTTTTGGGGCGGGGGGGAGCCTGGCACACAGGAAGATCAGTCAGGGGCCACATACAAATGAGAAGAAAAAAAAAAAAAGACAACTCACTTACACTCAGCTTGGGGTGCTAAGACTCTGCCTGCAGGCATAGGTTCCCCGCTCTTCCATGCACTATGATGCTATGGGCCATATGCGTACCTGCAGTTCCTATAGCAGAGGGACATAAAGTGTGCGCTCCATGGCTTTTTTACATGTGTAGTATGTTTTCTAATATGGCAAATGATTAACTTTATCTCCTGTCTGAAATGTTTTCCAGCCAGGAGTCTTCAAAAGGCCTTTTAACTATAGGATCAGATTACATAAACTACAGGAAAGTAACAGAAATGCTGGTGCAATGTAGTAGGCTTGAGGTGCTAGTTGATATTACTCACAGCTGTCTGACTTAAAAACATTACAGTACTGCGAACTGGCTTCACCCGATAACATGTCAGACACTTAGGACCATGGGAGGCCCAGGTCTAACATGCAAAAATGTATGTGTTGCTAGCATGACTAAGGCCTGGTCTACACTAGAGATCAAAGTCAATCCCAGATATGCAATTCTATCCATGCTATTAGCATCGCGAGAATAGACATAGCAGGATCGACTTTGTTCCCTGGTGTAGATCAGGGCTCTTCACGCTCGTGCCGATGTCCCTTACTCCACGCAGCAGTGTGGAGTACCAGGTTCGACAGCCAAGCCTAGAGAGATCAATTTTTGCCAGATCTTCACTGACAGGGCAAAATTGATCTCCAGAAGGCTGATCGTGGTGTGCCGACCCCCTTTAAGTATAGACATAAGCTAAGATGTTTACAAGTACAAATGGATCTAAATGCATTTTGAGGAAGTTCTGTGGCTTGTTTGGTTTTGTGTGTGTCAAGGCTGTTCCCTGGTCTGACGCTCTGAGTGCACAAGGTGGGACCCACAAGAGACTTCAAAAATGCACTGCTTCAGTCTATAGGCTTCTGCTTAAAAGCTTCCCAAGGTCACAGATTCCCTAACCTTGGGAGGTTGCTACCCCCACCCAAGTGAGAAAAACCCTCTTTCGAACCCAGGAAGACGCACTTGGGATGTCTGCCTGTGGGGCAACCCCAAGCTCTTAACCCTCCCTTAGGAGAGAGTTTGAAAATGGAGAGAGAAAAGAAAAATAAACTGTAGTCTCCTGATACCTGACCTTTCAGTCTTGGGCAGTCATATACACACTCGCCCTTCTCTTGGACACAGAGATCAAATCATTGCCTTAAAAAGGTTATTTATTACCAAAACAAAAAGATAAAGCATACTTTAAATCTCCCCCTTCCCTCCCTTCACCTTCCCATTAGCTCACCTGGTTGCTGGCCAACAAGGAATATACGCTCTCTGGGTTTAACCCTTTGGAGGCATTCATGATAAAGCATACTTGGCTGCGAGGTGTTACAGAGCAACTGAAAAAAGGTAGGATAAAACACAGAGAATTACCTCCCTGGGATTCAGTTTACAAGTCACGGTGCACAGGGGGTACATCAGCCAGCCTGAGAAGTCCTGCACCAAGCCCGAAATAAAAAATAACCTGATCATGTCTGACCAAACATTTCCTTTCTTAGGGTTACCATATTTGATCTTTCAGAAAAGAGGACACCCCTGAGAGAGAGTGTACCCTACCAACTCATATCGTACTAGTGTACTAGATACACTGTTAACACATTAATACAAGGTGAGTTGGTAGATACTGACAGAGACACTCCGTTTCAGGGGTGTCCTCTTTTTGTTGTGGTAACCATACCTCTCTCCTTACTTTCTGTTTTGGTTTTAGGAAGAAGGAGCTTTCGAAGTCCAGGGACGTCCCTTTGAAAGGCCCCTATCTACACAGGCAGCATGCAATATACAAAAGTGGCACTTTCAAATTGTGTGCGGGTGCCATTATGCTAATGAGGCACTCAATATTCATGTCAGTGCTTCATTAGCATCTTCCACACTCGCTCATTACCATGCCCCTTCTGAAAGGAAGGGGCCAGTGTACACATAGTTAAAATGAGTATTGAAATAGCCCTCAGGTATTTTGAAAGAGAGTGTCCAGACATAATAGAGCCCATTTCAAAACAGAGCTCTTGGGCACACTGTGGTTTATTTCAGAATAGCCACTATGCTCAGTCTACACAGTCCCTATTCTGAAATAGGTGCTTTTCCTCATAGAATGAGGCTTACCAAATTTGAAATAAACCATCTGGTATTTTGAAATTATTTCAGAATAGTGGTTGTGTTGTGTAGATGGTCACAAACTTGTTTTGGAGTAGTGGCCGTTACTCCAAAATAACTTTGCTATGTAGGCATGCCCTTAATAGCTGAGTCAGAAATGCTAGTGGTAGCTACCAGGGCTCTTTCTTGACTAAGCTTTCCAGTTGAAATCCGTACACCTGGCAACCCTAGAAGACGAGATGATCCCAAAGGGCTTCTCTGGCCTAGGAATCAATGACTCTAGATGACTGTACGTGTAAATCTGACTGGCATGGAAAGTGGAAGATGCTCAGAGGCACACATTCTGCGGCACAAGTGGGCCTCTTCTTAGGAAAGTCATAGGACTGCAGATGTTTGCCACCAGTCCTTCAGTTATCCTGTTGTTCACATGTTTTGTGGGTTTTGGAGCCCCAGGACTTGATGCTGTGCCCTGTAGTTATTACAGTATCATGGTACCCTAGTGATTGGAGAGGTTGTGGCTTTCTCGGTGTTCCACTCCTACAATTGTGGCAGTGGAACTGCTGATACTAGCTCTCCCGTCAAAAGGAGTCTGCTAGCAAGATGTTCTCTTTAAGGACCCTGAGGCAAACCTTACAGAGAACTTCCTGTTCTTGGTCCCAAATAATTTCTGCCTGCTGACTTTCTGTGTGGTCTGGCCTTAGTGGTGAATTAAGGGAGGCTGGGGAACTGGCCAATGTGCTGGGGTGATGATGGTGGGATTGTTAGCAATGGGAGCAGCTGATTGACATTTAGATTTTTCTGATTTTTAGATAGTCAGGATGCACAGAGCTAGTGTGTGGGTGCTTTTTAATTGTGCTCAACTGAAAGTGAATGAATTTTAAAAATAATACTTAATTGGGAAATAAATGCCTTAAATTTGCTGACGCCTCCTGGCAAACACTGGAAATATAAATATTCTTTTAAATGCTGTATAAGATACCATATAATTTATTTTTCTCTTTCCTCATTGAGACATTTTCATCATATCATGATGGTACTTAAAACTGAAGTCAGTGGAGATTGCATGCATGTATCTGAAGGCATGGTTTGAGCCAAAGCAGTCTTGATTAATTGACTCAGAAATAATGTCTGAGCTATTTTTGGAGTGCAGGCAGTGCCTGAAAGCCCCAAAATTTAAATTGTATTAGTTCCCTGTGCTGAGACTTTCAAGCCAGATTTCAGTCTATCATGAATTATTCCAGCTGATTTTGCATGGGATTTCTGACAAGACCCAGCATGGGTGAGCACTGCTGTAATATTTCAAGTAGGAATGGCATCTAGTATTAAGACAAGGGAGGCATGTGACACACTGTTGTCTCCTGCAGCTCTGGCCTTTGCATTTTTGCTCTTTCCAGATCCATTCATTAATAGAATTGTGATAATTAATCTAATGTTTCCAGAATGGTCTCAAAATATGCATGCCAGTTGTCAGCAATAGAAATGCTACTCTGCATTTTAATGATGAGAAAATGCCTTTTCCAAGCCCTACTGTCACCATTCATCCTCATTACAGCAGCCTTAACTCTGCAACAGGTGAATGCTCTCCACCCTAGTTAAATTTAAACACAAATTTCTCTTTCAGAAAATGCAAATGTGCAACTAAGCTCTTTTTAGGTCATAATTTCTTCCTAATGTGTCTGGGAAGGCTCTGCTTCCAGGAGGTGTTTCAAACATTGTCCTTTGCTTCCCAGATAACTTTATTTCTTTGATTACCCTGGCTTCAGATTGTACATGCTCATAGAAAATGAAAGCAAGCGCAGGTGTCGTGGTGGTGGTAGTAGTAGTAGTAGTAGTAGTAGTAGTAAAAAAACACATTCTCTCCCCCGGTCTCCTCTGCAAAGCTCTCATTCAGCCTTCTTTTAAAAACCCTGCTCCATTTAGTAACAGCACTTGTCATCAGACCAGCCCCCTCCCCTTTCCACATTCATTTCCATGGTAACCCTTCTAAGGCATTCTGCAGGCTGAAAACTACTTTTGCTCTTTCATCATGCAAGCTAGTATTGTCGAGGCTTCAGTGTATTCCTACAGCTTTTGAACGACTCAATAAAAAAAAAAGCAGAATTTGGATGGACAGTTGTTTGGGAGGGAGGCCCTGAATCAGGAAGGAACAGGAAACCTTCAAATGACCTACTGTCTGTGTGTTGCTTAGTAAGGAAAACACTCTTGTTTCATTAATTGATTAACTTGAGGGGTGGGGTTTATCAGAATTATCATTCTGTGAAGTGAATGTGGCGGCTCTCTGAAACAGCTTCCTGGAATTAAAATGGGCAGATGGTTGGCTGGGTTCTGCTGGTGAACTGCTGGTAAGCTCTCACGCTCTGATCTGTTGCAAATCTTGTTTTCTCATGGATTTTTTTAAATGTCTTTTTTTTCAGGTATCCTATAGAAGATGGTGTCTTAACAGATACTAGATCTGTGGGCATTTATGCATGTGTCTTATTGGTATAGAAGCGGGTGGGTTTAGCAATACTTACCAGTGGGTGTGAGCAGTTGATAATTTTGGTAGTATACCTTTTTGTGGTGGTGTGTGCTTTAGCGAGCTAGATTGATTTTACTGTCTTTACAGTGAATGTTTTTGAAAACCTGCTTTTCTGGAAGATTCACATGTAGTTACAGAGACGCTTTTATTGCATTTTAGCAGGTCGGGGTATTTGTTTACTATATGTGACTCAAGCAGTATGTGAGATAGTATTTTGCAAAGAAAGCAAATGGCTTGAAACAGTATCTGCAAAACTGGAATAAAAAATTGTTATTGTAGCCAATCCTTTAGAAATATGGTGAAAGGATAATCCTGGTCATAATATAATCCTGGTCAGAAGTTATAAATATTAATGTCTTCATGTACGGTAAGCTAATTTGATAGTTAAGATTTTTTTAAACTCTGGCGGTATCTAGTATATTAAATACCTGAATCAGACAGTATAATAGCATTGATTTTAAATAATCCTTGGGGTGATGATGAATGATCAGATACATCTGTTGAAATTTTGATGGGCTTGTGACAAACTAGCTTGATTTTGTTTTTGTTGTTTTGAAGGGGGTGAAAATGTAGTTTCCTTTAAAATGTGGTCTGAAGTACATAATGGCTGTGAAATCACCATGACAACATGGACCCTCTTAGAAAATTCCCCCCCCCTTTTTTTTTTGTTTTTATTTTTGTTACTATGTCACTAAATTATTTGGGGATATATTTCCTCTTATGGACAAAGGAATAGTTATGCTCAGCAGTTATGACTTGAATTATGTTCTTTAGGGGTTTTTGATAGAAAGCCTACACTACCTATCATTCTGTATAGACTTAGTCTGCCTTCTTAAAGAGAACACGCCTTCTTAATTTTTCTACATATGTGGCAGATTCCTTCTGATCTGATGTAGCCATATGTTTTATATTTTGAGAAGGACACCTAAATTGTGTGTGGATTTCATTTTGCATATGTAAGTGAGCTTTTATGGAGATTGACTAGCTTAAGGTGCTGTCATATCAAAAGACAAACATTGTTACTCAACCAGATCTTACCCCAATGGAAGAAATGCTGCTTGATGGGGGCGAAAGATGACAGAAACTCCCCAGTATTTCCTTGGAGAATTTCCTCCAGATTTGGCTGGTGGCGTTCCCAGTGAAGAACCAAGAGGACTGGTTTCCATACCCTGAAGGTCTCCCAGATCCACCTGCATCTTGGGAGATCCCCTCTGGGCATATGGCTCTCAACCTTGAGGCCTTATACCTCTGCCCTGTTTTCTTGAAGGTCTCCTCACTCTCCCTGTCTGCATAGCTTCTGGAAGGAATATACATGTTTATATTTTATACATGTTTGTGTACCTTACAGTGAAAACCAGGTGTGTAATGTGTTATAGGGTTGCCAGATTTTTGGGGAGGGTTTGTGGGACAGGCAGCCCCAGCCATGGGATCCCCAGCTGAGAGGATGGGGGACCCCAGCAGTCACACAACTGAGAAGCTGTCACGGCTGGGAGGCTGCCCTTGGCTAGAGGTGAGGGACCCTGTGCCCCAGCTGTGGGGCTGCCAGGCCATCCCCCTCCCTTGGGGCTGGGTCTGGGTCTGCTGGTGAGGCTCCACACCCTACCCAGCTCCCAGCCATGTGGCTGATGGGGTCCACCCAGCTGCAGGAGCTCCAGCTGTGGGAACCCCAGCTGGGGCCTGGGAATTTCCATGGCAAGTCCCATGTCTTGCATTTATGCAAAAATATCCCTGCAGGACATTTTTGCACAAATGCAGGATGTGGGACTTGTCACAGAAATTCAGGACTGTCCCACAGATTGTGGGACCTCTGGCAACCCTAAATGTGTATGATGTATTTATATGGACTTAATATGAAACCTTTCCAGCGGGGAAAAGGAGTTATATTGATAAACTTAAAAATACCAGCATACATTTTCCTGGTTCACCATATGTTTCTGGTGTTTGTGAAGAATGTAGTATGGGATAAACTAAGTGATTTCCAAATCCTTGCAATGATCGCTTTTATGATTAAAAAACGTGAGTAGAAGAATCCTGGTTCTGAAATATCTTTCAAGAACAAAATATGGGTTTCGATGTCACAATGACTTCCAGTTAAAAACATGTAGCTGCAAGTCCATTTATCAGTCTGAAATAAGATAACTTAACTTAAAAGGCAAGTGTAGACGAGACAGGTTTGTCTTTTTGAGTGATTTACTACAGCTGTTTGACTTGAGAAAAGGGAGACATGAAGTTTTCCTCTGAGCTGTCCCAGTCTCAGTATATTACTTTTTAAAATTTATTTGTAAATCAGGAAAACATTGTAGTGCCCCCTCACAACATGAGCACAATTCCCAGTAACTTCAACAAGAGCTCTCCTTAAGTTTTGCAGGATTGGGCCCTGCTCTTAAATTAATCCGGATAACTATGGAATGCTGACCTCCACAGGACTGTTTCTCTCATCTTCCTCTTTTATTCACTGTCACCTTCTTCGTTGTGGCAACTATTGCACCTGCTGCCCTGTCCATGGTGTGGCTGGAAAGCTAAATTTTTTGCGGCGGCCCTGTGGACCTGGGAACAGCATGAATGCAACCCCAAGGCCAAAAGACTTTGCTCTAGTGCTGATGGTTGACTTATCCCTAAGAATTAGGTTCTGTCGGAATTAGGTTATGGATGTTGGTTATACTGGGTGCATATAATCTGCCTTCAGGAGGTGGTGTGTCAATTTAAAGACAGTGTAAAAAGTTAGTTTTACCAATTGTGCTGTGAGCTAGGAAGTGAAAGACCAAAAGATGGGTTCATTATTCCTTCTGAGAACAGCTGTTGTCACTGCCTTTAGGAGCCCCCAAGGCTGGTCTGTCTGCTTCTTGGACCTGGAAAATCAGCATCCATTTATGTGAGGATCCATAGCTACAAAACGCTCTGTATGACACACTCTTGCATGAGGGAGCTGTCTGCTGATGTCCCCTGCCCAGGAGTGGAGCCAGTGCATCGAGTGTAGGACAGCATAACCAGCAGCATGGTCGGAAGAAATCTATGCACCTTCTCCACTAATAAGTAGTGGCTGACCGAAGGACGTGATATGGGATAAACTAGCCGGGCAGATTAGCGCAAGTGGGAGCTCAATGATGGAGAGAGGTGCCTGGGAGAGCAGGATGGGTGGAAGTGCTAATGAAGGGAAGAGTGCATGTTTGGAATACTTGGAGGAAGTGATTGAGTCCTGTAGGCACCTTCCCACGCTCCTTTACTGCTGCTCCAGGGGGAGCTGATAGCAAAAGAGGTACCACAGCAGGCTCTGATGGTAGTAGAGGGAATCGCTGCTGAATCCCTTGTGGAAGCATGGGGATCCACCTGGCCTGAAGTAGGTGCATCTGAGCTCCTTAAATACATGAGTATCATCCAACGTGCACAGTGCTTGTCTGCCATGGAGATTTAATTCCTTCTTCACTCTAGTTTGATTGTGGTGATGTGGGGAGAGTTCATTCTGTAAACTTTGTCAGGTGAGAGAGGATTTGAAGGTTTTTCCAAGGCAGTGGGCCAGTGGGGTGGGTAAGCTTAGTGCAGTGTGCTGTCAATGTTTTAGGCTTTAATGTTCTTCGGCAGTGTTTTATTATGGAGCATAAATACTTACTCCACGCCTCAGGGTTGAGCTAGTTCCCCAGTGTAATCCTGATGTTTCACTCTCCTGCCACGGGTATACACAAAGAAACCAATCTTTTTAAATTGGAGCACTACACAGTAGCGGCAGCCTGAGCTCTGGGCCCCCTTGAAATGCTGTGGCAGTGCTGCTCCACTAGTCTGTGCGGCTCTGAGGAAAAGGAGCAGGAGCAGTGTCGTCATCTTGAGGAGCGCTAAAGGCTGACTGCCCTATTCCCTGTCCTTCTGCTCTTGGTCCTGTCCCTCCTGGGGGTGTGGAGACAGGACCCACTCTCACCTTGCCCAGGGTCTGCAGTGAGCTTCGCTGGTGCCCACTGACTTTGATTCAGGGGGTTCAGGCTAATGGGCTGTTTATTTGTGTGGATGTTTGGATTCAGGCCAGATCCTGGGGGCCAAGATCCTACCAGATGGGAAGGTCCCAGAGCTGAAGCTCAAATATCTGCATCTCAGTTAAACAGCCCTAACCAAGTTCCGTGAAGCCGAGTCAACTGGCACCAGCCATTGGCAGATGTCTAATATCAATATCAGGTTGGGAGAAGGAGCAAGGTAAGGTAGCATAAGCAAGAGTGAAGACTTGTTCTTAAGCATATAAGGAATATTCTTTATTAATGTAAATTTACCTTCGTCTGATGGGAGCTGAGACACAGATGTTGGCATTGGTGTGTGTTGGGGTGGGGGCGAGTCATTTAATCTGGAATGAATATGGACTTGTTGGAGGGCTCTGCTGGGCTTACAGAGGAGTGACTGAAGCTGTTCATCCCTATCTTGGAATGGAGGAGCTGTGAGTGAGGCAGAAGAAGGTGGTACACAGAAGGCAGGGGTGGGACACTTGTGGAATACAGACAAAGGATGAATGGATTCATACATGTGACTCAAATGAATTCAGAAGCATGTGGAAGAGGAGTAGAGTGCAAGAAGCCTGTTGAGAAATACAGTTGGACATAACATGGAAAACTAATTAAGTGGGTACAAGCAGTCTTTTCCCTTCTTTCATTTTCCTCCATCGTCTGCTTTCCCCACATCTCATTCTGATAAAATTTCCACCACACACCTCTTAAGGGTATGCTAACATTTGGCAGAGGGGAACCCTGCTTTGATAAGATTCAGAAAGGGCCAGATCAGATCGTCATCTGGTTTAGATCAATGTAGCTTCATTGACTTACTCTGTGGTACCCCTCTCTGCTCTTCTTTCAAGGTCTCTGCATGCTCATCTGCCAGATCAGGGGAGTGGTGTTGATTTATTCCAAGTGAGGATCTGGCCCCAGTTTTTTCAGGGAGGCTCCTCTCCTGAAGGCTTCATAATCCAATTTAGTTTCAATATTTTATTTAAAAGAAAAAAAACAAGGAAATGTATGAACCAAAAGCAAAATTGTTCAACATTGTTGGGCGTATTTTTTTTTTAAGGAAAATTAGTGTCCTACAAAATAGATTCCAGAAGGAACCATTCTGATGACTGAGACTGAGATTCTGCCCTAAACATTCAAAACTGTTGTCTCGTAATCTCTGCATCAAGTCTGTAACTAACATGTGCAGGCTGTAGCATATCCATTAACCCTGCTACCCCTCCCTAGCGGAGAATGGGGCATGAGACATTCAAACTACAGATCCAAGAATGCGCTCTGGCCGCTCAGATGGATAGAGTTCAGCATCAAATGAAATTTCGAAATGGATATTTTAAAGAAATTTTTCATTTTTGGGGGAAAAAATGAACAGCAAGTATTAATTCAGGTTGGAAAAAAATGTTGAAATTGTGTAATCTTCCAGTCAGCTCTGTTTGGAGGTAATCCCCTCTCTGATAGTCACAGCAATGGAGTTGACTGTTACTATTTCCCATTTCTCTCTCCACTGTTTTGAGCAACTCATTATCAGTCCCTGTACTCTGCAGGCTGCCCAGGCCACTGTTATGATCCCTATCTATGCAAGCTGTACAAAATTATGAACCTCTTTAACCCCTCCCTCAGATGTCTGTGCAGCTATCTTAGGGGACACAGTCTAGCCCAAGGGTGGGCAAATACTGGTGCATGGGCTGGCTCCTGTCTACCAGGCTTAGTCTGAGGCAGGCCCCCACCTCTATATTTACCTGTGCCTCCAGTGGCAATCACAGCTCTCATTGGCTGTGGATCGCTGTTCACAGCCAATGGGAGTGGTGGGTAGGAGTGTCCCAGTCTGCATCACTTCCAGCTGCTCTGATTGGTTGCAAGGGGTGATCTGCAGACAATAAGAACAGCGATCGCCCGATACCTGTGGAGGTGCAGATAAATACAGCAGCTTTTTTATTACCTAACCCAAATACCGTTACCATCTAATATTCTAATGACTTGTTTATCAGACGTGGCAAGCAGTCTTGTAGCACCTTAATTACTAACCATTTTGTTCATTAGGTAATGAGCTTTTGTGGAAAAGACCCACTTCTTCTGCTCCAGAATCTGAAGAAGTGGGTCTTTCTTACCAAAGCTCATTATCTAATAAATAAAATGGTTAGTCTTTAAAGTGCTACAGGACTGTTTGCTTTGTTTTGCAAAGATACGGAGTAACATTGCTGCTACTCTGAGACTGACATGCTAACTTAAAGGGATTTGTGTTTACCATTCGATGTAGCGTTTCGTTTGTATGAAGTTCTTCAGATCTTGATCCTGAAAGCTGCTGAGTGTCTCCCCCCAATGAGCTGTGCCATTTCTACTCCATTTTAAATGGTTTGAGTTAAGGGGGCTCAAAACTTTGCATGAATTGTTCAGCACCTTGTAGAAATGGAACATTGAAGAGCTAACATTTATAAGACCGCTAGTCAGTGAATATTTAGGTCCTGGACAGTTAAGACTGGAAAGCGACTGAACAGCCCTGACAACAATGTGGCTTTTGCTTGGACAATATAGTATTTGAAAGTATCTTGCTCATTCATGCAAGAACTCACGTTTTAGGTTTAGGTTTTGTTACTGTGTTCTCACGTGCAGTGGTCTTTCTGGCATGGGTTATTACATGTGCATAAATGAAAATAATGTATCAGGAGCACTGCTTGCAGAGTGAAATCTGAGTTCTGCACTCACATGACCAAAATGGATATTTTTTTCTGACAGCCAGTATACAGCCATTAAGTTACAGTAGATGGTCAGTTTCTAAATATGAGCTTCCTGAAATTATTATTCACTGTGGTTTCCACCGGCCCTGCTCAGGCTGGGTGCTATCGATACAAAAATATAGGGAACAAGCTTTTAAATTACCTATATGGTTTAGGAGCTAAAGTACCATTGGCTTTTTATGGATATATAAGTGCTAAGTGACTTGAGAAAATCCTGCTCATGGTCCTTGTCCCAAAATATTTATAATGATCCTGCAAATACTCACATTTGTACATTTGCATGTGAATATTCCCACTGAAATCTATGGGACTACTTGTGTGTAACCCTATGCCGGTCCCAGACCTAAAATTATTAGTTTTGCTTTTCCAACATATCCAGGGCACAGACTTTCCATCTGTACGGTGCTTGGCACAATGATCTGGTGATCATAATTACACTCCATGGACACTGTTGTAATAAATGTAACAACACTGTTTCTGGGGGGAGAACCAGCAGACTCTTTAGAACAGGATTACCTTTGAACCTGACTGGTGCCAAACAAGAGAATTTGCCAGACCACAGGAGCTTGATATTGTCTAGCAGCATTACCAACACTTCCACTGCTTACTGGGCTCTTAGAAGTCATTTAGGATAAATTACAGCCAGATAGCACCACAGAACACGGAGAGCCAGGACTTGTGACTGTAAACAAACTTTATGGGACCATGGAAAACTTGACCGCATCCATGATAAGCAGTCATCTGGCTAACTAAAATCATGCCAGATTATGGATGTTTCCAGACAGGAGAGTGCCAGACAAGAGAGGTTCAACATGTATTTAGAATTCTGTAATAATTGGCCTTCATTTGTTTTAAATAAGTATTTGTGATTAACTGTGGAGGGAGGGGAGAAGATTTTTTTTTTAAATGGTGATAAAGACTGCAAGAAATAAATGCTACGCTAGTGAGACAATCCCACATGGCTGTGGTTCCCAATGGGTAAGGTTCACCTTGAAGTACATTTAGTTCCACATCTCTTACTACTTGTGTCAAAATTGTGTAAATTTATTATTGAGTGAAAATAATCCTTTGGCAATAAAGTAGGTTATTTCCTCTCGACTGGACTTGATGTTTCTGTTTAACTTCTTATCTCTATCAAGAGGAAGGATTAGCCATCTCCTAAAAATGTGACCATGAATGATTCTTTTCTCTTGATTTTATTTAACATTTTTTCACCTGCACAGCTTTTATTAATATTTTGTAGGGAATGATTACTGCAACTCCCCTGCTCCCCGACACACCTCCCACCTCCAATATTGCTGGTTCCACAGTTTAAAATTGAAGTCAGGATATGCAGTTGGTCTTACTCGTGAAGAGTGTTCCTGTAAGCTGAGTGCTTGGGTAGCTGCCCAGAAGAGAATTCAGTTGATTAGCAAAGTCCCCTAAGTGGGCAGCATGTGTTTCTATTAGTGGTGCACATTCACACGTGTTGGTGCACATAACAAAGTTTATTACACCCACGGATGGAAAAAAATGAGAGAGAACACTTTGTGTTTCTCTTGTTTGTAAATGTAGTTGGCAATTATACTGATATATTAATTCCATAAATTGCATAGGATATGCTTTGTGGCAGGTTTAATTGGCTATGTCTACACTAGCCAAAAACTTTGAAATGGCCATGCAAATGGCCATTTTGAAGTTTACTAATGAAGTGCTGAAATACATATGAGCAGATGGGAATAAGGGGACTTTGAAGTAGGCTGGGTCCTTTTGAAAAGGAGCCCTGTCTGGACGAGCTGCGCGGCGGCAAGCCACGTCAATTTCAAAGTGCCGCGGCCGCCCGCATGCCAATGAAGCGCTGAATATGTATTTCAGTGCTTCATTAGTAAACTTCGAAATGGCCATTTGCATGGCCATTTCGAAGTTTTTGGCTAGTGTAGACACGGCCATTATAATATAAGCTGGGTCTAGACTGAGGGGAACAGTTGTCAAAAGATATGCACATTTCACGCCACAATTTGTGTATCTTCTGCCAACAGTTCTGTCAGGAGAGGCCTTTCTGACATTTGTCCCTCTACCTGGGGTGTCAGGAAAAGCCCCTCTGCTGGGATATCCCTTCTGCCTTATGGCTTGATGTATATAGAGATGTTGGCAAAATGTGTCTGCGTTTCTGAGTGGACTTGAAGAAGCGGACACGTAGTTTGGACGTGGCAGACTTCTCTCAGAAAAAGTCTGCAGTCTGGGTGTAGCCATAGTGATAACTTGGAGGAACGCAGTCATCCTGATCATTGCATTGCAGTTCTCAACATTCAGTGGATTTCCCTTTTGTATGTCCATGTGTTTTTGGTGGTGTTGTCTTTAGGTTCATCACTGGATGGCTTGTTTGCCATGAGTGGTGATTTGTTTGTTCAATTTTTTTTCTAGTTTACTATCTGTATTAGAAAAATTAAGAATAGTTATGTAAACATAGATGCAGCTGAGCATATTGTGAATGAAAGTGAAATATTGAATGTGGGATTATGTAACATAATAGGTCAAATTCTTTTGAAAACTGTCTCAAATAAATTAATGCATCTGAAGGTTTTTAACCACAGAATCTTGTTTGTGAGCTCAGGGAAGGCAGTGGATTTCTTAGCAAAATACATAGTAAAGTCTTTTGGTTTTCATTTGCATTTTTCCCAAGAAACCTCTCTGAAATTCACCGTGTAACTTAGTAAATATGAATGAATGGGGCCTGAACCATAAATGACGGCGACTGATAACTCTCCACTATTTATACAACTACATTTTTTTAGATAATGGCACATATTAAATGCAAGGTTTTGTCAACTGCCTACTACTGTCTACGACTCTTACTTTTCCAGGACTGTTGCAAACATCATTGTAGGACTTTATACAAATATTAACCACCTGTTGCTTTAGTATTTCAGATACTTTGTAGAATGATTTTTTTCTCTGAGCAAATAAATTTGAAAAATAACAGATGTAATGTTTTTTTCTTTAGAATGATTATGCTAATTCTAGTGTAGAGTTGCAATATGGAAATTTTTTGAAAAGTGTGTAAGTGTCTCAGAAGCCTACATTTAATTGAATGCCAATGGGATTTAGGCTCCTACGTGCCAAGCACATGGAAGAGCACCTGCTGGGGTATTCAGAAGCACCTGTGCTGGTTGGTTTCAGTGGAAGTTAAGACCATGCCATGAATACTTTGGAAGATCACTTGTTAAAGAGGGAGTTCAGTGCTTTGAAAAGTTTTCTAGTCATCTGCTTTGTGTAGTTGACTGTGAACTCTCTGTACATGTTCCCAACCACAAAATCTGGTCCAGACTGTAAGGTGCTTCTTCCTCTTCATTCCATTCTCTTTTTGAACTTTCAAGGGCTATGATACTGGCTGTTGGTCAGTGGCCCCGGTCTCTTACTCCCAAGAGTTGGCTAAAGAAATGATATTTCGTCCTTCCAATCCTCATATTGATCCCATGTGCAAAACCCGTTTTACCCAGGCTTTGAATGGGGAATAAGAATTTTCATGCACATTGGAAAACATTTAATTAAGTCTGACAAATATTTTTTAAGCTAGGGAAGTAGTAGTATATTAAATGAGAGGCACAGAGAATTAATTCCCAGTAATGTGGTGAGTCAATGACAGAATTCTGCCTCCCAGTCTCTTCTTTAAAGCATGAGATATAACTATCTCTCTGCATCTTAAATCAGTTTTTGATTTAATTTATGTACAGTATTGCTTCTCAATATAACTGTGCATAACATTTGACCATGAAAATCTGATGATTGCGTGGTTTTTGGAGAAGTTACAGCATTTAGTTTTGAAGTCAGAAGTTCTTTTTATCCTGGATTAAATTACCGCCTTGTTTATCCTTCACTAAAACAATTACTAACACTTTTTGGTGTTATGGATTACCTGGTCTGGTAGTATGGATTACATTCAAATTTTGTAATTACGGCCTTCAATAGTCAGTAAAACTTAAATGGTTTTCCTGGGATGAGGAAACTCTGTTGATGAATAGCTGTATTATGAACTCTTCCAACTTGCTGCAATTCATCTGTGAAGAATTTGATTTTGGATATTAATTACTCTACACATCAGCAAGTGCTTTAAAGCATTCTTAAAGAGAATAAATAGACCTGGTGTTGTGGAAGGTGCTCTTAATATTTATCTGCTGTAAGTCGTCTATCATTTTGAATGCTTTTTGCACAAAATTAACTTAGCTCGTTGAGAGAACCATCTGTAGTGAATACGAACTTATTTCTTCCTGGAAATTAAAACAAACAAACAAGCACTCATGGAGCACTTTAAAGACTAACAAAATAATTTATTAGGTGATGAGCTTTCATGGGGCAGACCCACTTCTTCAGATCTGGAGATCGTTCTGTACTGGAAATAGTGCTGAAAGTGAAGTGGCATGATGACTATATCACAGAGAGATACAAACAAAAAATTGAAATGAAAACTGACAACTTAAGTCCATAGGACAGAAGCGGCAGGGGAGGGGGGAAGAAGGGGAAGAGACGTTCTGTCAACAGAGAGCGGCTGGACTGACCAACTGCTCTCCCTATAGAATGGCCATCTGTAAGCACAGCAGACAAGGCTACCCGGTGACCCCTGTCGACAGAGGGCCCCCAAAAGCGTCCACACAGCTTTTTGTCAACAGATTCTGTCAACAAAGGCGTTCTGCCTTGTGGTGGAGGGCCAGGAAGCTGTTGGCAAAAATGCCAAGTTTTGTCAACATACTGTTGACAAAATGCATTTTGTGTGTGGATGCGCTGTGACTTTTTTCGACGTAGGCTTAGTGTGAAGAGGAGAATTTTGTTCTGGAAATGGGGATTTGCTCATTTAAATCTAGTTTTAATTGATTTCAGAGTCAAGATGCAATCGGGGGAAAAAGGAAACAAAAAGCTTAAATAAAATTGGATGTGGTACCTTTCTGGTTTGTCAGCATGAGAAATGTAGTGGTTTAATCCTAACTCAATAGAATTCCCATTTTAGGTGCGTCTGGAATCACACCATATGATGTCAGCTTGAGTAAACATCTTTGAACTAGCTTTAAGCTAGCTAACCTGAGTACTGGGGCAATAAAGTCATGGTAGTGTGTGCTAATCCCATGAGTAATTGCCCAGGCTTCTGGTGAGCTTGTACAGTCTGAAGTGTGTGCACTGCCACAGGTTTGTTGGTCTCATATCCACGCTATACAGATTAAAGCTATTTTGGGTATGTCTGCCTGAACTCTAATCGCATCTCATCCCTCAGTTAAACCAGTGCAAACCCATGTGTGAACATGTCCATTTTAAAGTGAATGGCATTTTTTCAGTATAAATCAAGTTGTCTGGGAGCAGGTTTAAACTAAATCAAAACAAACCACTCTTAAACTGAAATAAGTTTATGCACCTGTTTAAATTGGTTTGTGTAGGTGGTTGTTTCTCCCTAAGACAGAGGCCAGGTCTACACTAGGAGGTAAAATTGATTATTAGGTACACAAATCCAGCTCTGAGAATTGTGTAGCTGGAGTTGACTCACCTAAAATTGATTTTTTGCTTTGCCATGGTCCACACAGCAAGAAGTCAGTGGGAGAAACTCATAATGTATGTGGGCATAACAAATCCCTGATCTTTTGTTCTCTCTTTACTCTTTTTCTGAATAGTATCACCACCTGAGCCAGGATGCAGTATTGGATGGCCACTGATTGTCATCTCTTGATCTCTGCTGAGCATGGGGAGTGGAACATGAGCTCATGCGCCTAATCAGTTCCTACAGCGTGGTTGTTACCTACTTTGTCCCACAAAGCTTCTGGTTGCAGACCTCCTCTTTCCCTAACCAGCTGTGGGGATAGCTAGAAATGTAAAGGTGAACTGTGGCTTTGGGAGAAACTTAAATTTTGCTTTTGATAATTCTCTTCCACGTAAACAAAACCCATTCTCGGGTGCATTGATCGCTAAGGCTGAATGGAGCAAAACGCCGAACGTGGGTCAGACGATCCCCTGCTTCTGTACAGCACATACCTCCTTTCTGTGCTAAAAATGAGTCAGTTAGGTTTTGGAGAGATTGTTCTCACATCCTTATACAGGTCGTGTTAGATCATGCCTTACAGGAGACAAAAACAAGCAGTCCTGTACCACCTTAAAGAGTAAAAAGTTTATTTATTGGGTAATTAGCTTTTGTGGGTAAGACCTATTTCTTCAGATTTTCAGACTCCCCAGCTATATAAACCCTGGATTCTAATTTTCTACCCCAAATTTGAAGAAATGGGTCTTACTCATTATCTAATAAATAAATTTGTTAGTCTTTAAGATGCTGCAGGACTGCTTGTTATTTGTGTAACTACAGACTAACATTGCTACCCCTTTGAAACTATTTCAAAGACACAGTTACCTTTCTATTTTGTAGGCCCACCCAAAGCATTTACACTAGTTGGTTCTGCACACACAGTAGTTCTCATCTAATTGAGCAGATTATAAACCCTCAGACCTATAATTCTGTCTTTTTAACGATCCATAAAATGCTGTAAACATCTGTGGCATTGTATTAATGACGGTGATCTCAGGGTGCATTGTTTTTTCTGAGAGAGCAGTCTGTATGTTTCTAAGATGCTTTTCTGTTGTGCTGCTCCTGGCCCTGGGCTCCCTAGCTGCTGCTGCCCCCCACAACTTTTGTTTTTTGTGAGTTGAGATCTTTAGTGATTAAGAATGTTGCGGGGGGGGGAGGGGTTGGCTGCCGAAGAGCAGCAGAGATGGGCTTCATAGAATTAGAAAGGACCTTTTGGATCATTGAGTCCAGTCCTCTGTCTTAGGCAACCAGTCAAATAATTCCATTCATGTATTTATCAGACACCATCTTGCCTCTTTACTTTTAATGATTTGGAAACTGCCCCAGGGTTGAAAAGATACAGTGTAAAAAGGTGAAATTGGAAAATATTTTTTTTTAAAGAAAATAAAAGAACAAAGTGGAGATTTAGGAAGGGAGGGCATGACTTCGCCCAGCCGGACAGTCCGAGTAGGAAGCAGTTTGAACATCTGCCCTACAGCCACAGTTCTAGACTTTTTGTTTAATAGCTTCAGTAAATAAACTAATGATGAGAGACCCAGCTATACAGATTCTGCAGTACAGGTTGAACCTCTCAGATCCAGCACTCTGATCCAGCAGCATCCAGGGTCTAGCATTATTTTAATTAGGGGGGATGTCTGCTTATTGTGGGTGTGGCCAAGATTTCCGCAATCCCACAGAATTTGTTTACAGCCACCAGTCTTGGCTCTCCATGTTCAGTGCTGTTGTTAAGCTCTTCTTTACTCCTGAATGTCTTCTCAGAATCCAGTACGCAGTGGAAGTGCTGGTAATGCTGCTAGGCACTATTGACCTCCCATGGTTGGGTAAATTCTATGGTTTGACACCAGTCAAGTCCCAAAGGTTCTGGACTAGAGAGGGTGTAGAAATATGTGAATAAGTCAGTCAGTGAGTTATTTAAGATGAGGGCAGTGCTCATGCTTTTTTATGATTATCTGTGTTTAGAGGGAAAAAATAAATTATTCCTCATGGATGACCGAAAGGCAGATTAACAGTGTCTTTTCTAATTTCTGTTTCACATTAGCTGCTTTGTCAGTAGCATCACATCTGCAAATCCAGGTATCAGAAGCAGGGCGATTAAGATACTCGATTTCTAGAGTTAAGTGTTGGACAAATGACACATTTTAAAAAAAAATTAAAACCATTCTGAAACATTTTCTTTTTTTGCTGCTCAGTTGTTGGTCACCCCAGTAGCTGAAGTGCGGCAGCCGCAGCAAAGCTGTCCCTTTTTAAGTCTGCAGGTTCACTTCAGTGAAACTAGAGATCGCTGTTAGTCACTATCAGTTATCCTGTAACTGCCATGATTGACTCTGGGCTTGGATGTGACTGCAGTGCAGGCAAAATAGTAGGAGTTGGTGGGTACTATTATTCTGATGTCTCTTTGGACACGTAGCTGCAGACAGAAAGTCGATTGACCACGGAGAGCATCGGCGCTTCAACAGAAGTTGTCATGTACTGTTCGTCCTCCTTGTCTGAGTTTGCTGCTTTGTCAGTGGAGAGCTCTCCTACCCTGAAGTGGGAAGTGCAATGGCAAAACTAATACAGACTTTGAATTTATTTATGGATGTCTGGTTTGGGCCTGGGACTGAGCTCTGGATTTTATTTGCTGCAATTCATTTATCAGCAGGCTAATTTAGACTGATTGTTCCAAGTTCACCCTTGTTTTGATAATCCTAAAATATTCAAGGTCAGAAAACCTCCTAATATAGCCCTGAGGAGCTGCAACAACCTACATTTTTATATATGTCAATCATCTGAAAAGTGGTGAGGAAGAACCCTCCTGTCTGGTTTCTCTCCCTTTTTCCTTTCTGCGCTATGCAGGCAGAATCTACAGGGCATGATGGGAGAACCCAAGGCACCCTGAGAGCTGTAGTTTCTTGGCCACCTTCTTGCCTAGAGACCTGGATCTGGAGCTAGAAGAGACTGTTTCCCAGCATGCCCTTGGCCTCTAGCAACAGGAGAGAGGGGGGGACGAATGTTTTGGAATGTTTTTTGCTTATGATATTAGAGCAAGATCCCAGAACGTAATTTCTTTAAAAACCTTTATTAGCATATATATTTTTAGTATGTTTATAACAAAATCATTTTACCAGTCACTGCTTCCACTCAGTTTTTTTATTAAACCTCTCTTATGCACACTCACTGCATGACCATTTTGAACCTTTTTTATATTTAAAAAAAATGCTGTCCACATGTATAAAAAACGCACTTCTCCCCTCTTTCCTTGTGAAGTTCCTGTGTACGGGCCTGAAGACAGACTTGCGTAATGCATCTTCCATCCCTTCTGTGTTTTGAGAGGTGAAGAGGAAAAGTGAGGGTTGGGCTTACTTGATGTGAAATATTGTTGCTGCTCTTGTTTCATCCTGGCTTTTGTAGTGTATAATGTAGGCAGTCAATTTTTCATGAATGGACATTATAGAATCACAGCAGTTTAAGCCTTCTTTATTGCATTGTTTCAGTCCTGAAAACTTGGGGAGATCATATCTCTCTGTCCCAAATGCAGGACAGGGAGATATGGTGGGGAAGGGAGGGGCAGCATCTCCCGACTCCACCTGGGAGCCCCAGGGAAGTGGTAGGGTCGTGGCAGCTACCCACGCTCCCTCCAGTTCCCCAGGGCTGGGGGAAGTGACCTATGTGCTCTCTGGACAGCAGCTGCACCTGCGCAGCTGCTAGTGGGAAAGGTCAGTGCATGGGAGGGCTCAAATATAGGACATTTAGTCCCTTTTAAAAAAATAAGTAGGGACGCGTTTTTGGTGTCCCAAATATGGAACTGTCCCACCTAATACGGGACAGATGATCACCTTAGATTCAACATTATTCTACTGAGTTACAGACTTACTACAGGCTGAACCTCTCGTCCAGCACCCTGGGGACCTGATCGGTGCTGAACTACAGGAGGTCAGTATTGTCTGGCACATTACCAACTCTTCCACTGCTTACTGGGCTCTTCGGAGACATTTAGGGGTAAATTTTGGCTAAATAACAGCACAGATATTCTGAGAGCCAGAACTGGTGGTTTTAAACAAACTTTATGGGACTCCGGGAAACTTTGCCTCACCTAGGATTAGTGGTTGTCCAGCTAACTAAAATCATGCTGTATTATGGATGTTGCTGGACAAGAGAGTTCTGGATTAGTGAGGTTCAACCTGTAGTTATTTTTATAGTGCTGCTTGATTATTACTCATTTGTACGCTTTTCCAATTCTAAAGAGCCTCTAATTTTTGTTCTTGAATTTTGTTTAAATCGGTGGAAAGATGCCAGTTAGGCTAACTGCCTTCAGTGTATGGTTAGATTAGATTATTACTCATTTGTATGTGTTTTCAATTCTGAAGAACCTCTTTGATTTTTGTTTTAATCTGTGGAAAGATATCCGTTAGGGCTAATTGCCTTCAGTGTAGGGTTAGAGTAAATTTAAATGTCCTTTAACATTTTGAGGGACAGGCCTTCATAAAAATTAAACTTTTTCATTAAATTCTTTTATAATTCAAATTAATTTTTTCTTACCATTTTCTTTTGTCAAATCTACAGTTGTGCCAGTAGAAATGTTATAACTGAAGGTGAATTTAAGATCCAGAAATCTGAATTAATTACAAGAGCTGTTCATAATCAGAAATAACCTTTTGCACCTCTTTTTTATTTTACAGTGAATGTGCTTTTGCATTTTTTAATAATCTCTACATTTGTCACAATCACTTTTATTTGTATTGTCCTCTAGTATTTCCAGTTGGCCTTGCTTCTTGATAATACAGATTTGCTGATAGGCACAACATTTTACATATTAAATATTTTTCATCAATAAAAGGATAACATAGAATAATGGGATGGAAATTTTGTGAAAATTTAATTATTGGTGAAGCTGTGAGGGCCATACAGCAAATGAGGTTTATTTAATATATTTATGAGTGCAAGTATTCCAGTGTGCCCCTCTGTAAGGCTGCATCTACACTATGAGATAAATTAGATCTTTAAAAAATTTGAATATGTAACCTCAATATTATGAATTTGAATAAAGTGTCCATAAAGCTGCTTGAAATTCGACTCACCTTTTTTCCGAGTCAAACCTTTGCATCCCTGGATAAGTTCAACAGTGCCTTAGTCCCAGTTGCTTGTGGGTGTTTCATGTTGGAATCCAGAATTCCAAGCACTGTCCCAGAACTCACTGCATCACTAACCACGTGAAAAAAGAACTGGCGATCACGCCATCTCTTGCTGCAGCATTCCAGTGCAAACATGGATCCATGAACACTCCCAACTCATAGCACAGATCATTTCAACAACCACAATGGCTGTCATACAATTTGTCCTTCAATTCCAAAGCTCAGGGGCACTTGACTATCCTACTGGTGCTTCTGCTGCTGATGACGAGGATGTTTTGGAAGAGCAAATCTCACAACTGCATTCCAAGAACTCAGAGCTGGTGGCTGCCGTGACTGCATTGCTGACAGTGGAGTGGCGTTTTTGGGCTCGAGAGACCAGCACACACAGGTGGGATGACATCGTTTTGGAATCCTGGGATGACCACGAGTGGGTGCAGCACTTTCGCATGCACAAGTTCACCTTTATGGAACTTTGTGATGGGCTGGCGCTTGCCCTGAAGCACAGCAACACCAAAATGAGGCAGGCTTTAATGGTTCAGAAGCAAGTGGCAATTGCTCTGTGGAAGTTTGCAACTTCTGACACCTACCAGTCAATGGCAAATCAGTTTGGGGTGGGCAGATCTACAGTAGGATCCATGGTGATGGAGGTGTCCTGTGCACTCTTTTGGCATCCGCTCAGGAAGACTGTGACAATGGGAGATGCACAAGCCGTAGGGGATGGCTTTGCTGTCCAGGGCTTTCCTAACTGTGGAGGGGCAATAGATGTCACGCACATCCCCATCATGGCCCCGGCCCACCTGGCCTTGGAGTATATTAATCGAAAGGGGTATTTCTCCATGGTCATTCAAGGGTCGGTAGATTAAAAAGGTTGTTTTACCGACATTAATGCTTGCTGATCAGGGAAGGTTCGGGACTGTACTGAAAGCTCCTGGATGGGACTTTTTCCCCGATCAGAAAATCAAAATTGGGGACATGGAGATGCCCATTGTTATATTGGATGACCCTGCTTACACTTTGCTTCCCTGCCTGATGAAACCCTACACAGGAGCTCTGGACCCCAGCAAGGAAAACTTTAATCGCAGACTGAGCCGGTGCAAAATGATGGTGGAATGCTCCTTTGGACATTTAAAAGCAAGGTTCAGAAGTTTATTGACCCGTTTGGGTGTTTCTGAAGCTAACATCCCCACCGTTATTACAGCATGCGCTATTTTGCACATGTGAATCAAGGTGGGAGTCTTTCCCGTCTGTCTGGAATTCTAATGCAGAGGCAATAGGCAGGACTTACTCGCAGCCATCTACACCACCATCCACCAGTAGCCACACTCAGGCCACAGCACTAAGGGGCGCTTTATCAAACAGCTTTATGACTAATCTGTAACGCACATGCTACCTATATATTTCTCTGCCATAATGCCAATAAATCATACCATGCTGTAATGAATGAATGCTTTTACTTGGTGGGAGGAGGTTATGTTGCAGTAAATAGAATGCAGGTGGTGGGTAGCTGTGCCTTCAGCCCCACCCCCAACCCACTCATTTCCCCCAGCTGTGCATCTGTTGTGGACCAGGGAGTATCACTGTGCAGCTGTGCTTTCAGCAGCACTCACCCTCCTCCCCACACGCCCATTTGGATTTGTGTTCCTCCCCACCAACCCCTGCAAGACAGGAAATCACACCGAATTCAGAGGAATTATTTTATTTTGTGAGGAGGAGAGGTTTAAGTGGCCGTGAAAAGAAGCCTTCTCAAGGGTGTTTGAATAGCCTTTTGCAGTGCCCCTTGCGGATGGAGTGGCAGCCTAGCCTTGCTCTCTCTCCCAGTGTGCAGGGACTACAATGACTGGGGTGGGCAAGCTCTCCTCAGGGGACTCAAGCCCGCGGGTATCAGCTGCTGCCCTGCTGAGTGGGGAATCCCTCTGCAGCTGCAGCAGGGAGTGCAGGATCTCTGTCTGCTCAGTAACAGCTGTTATGAGTTTTGCTGCGGCCTCATTTATCTTAGACAATTGCTGCTGCTGGAGGTCAGGCATTCTCTCGTTAAAGTTTACCTGACTCTGATGCCACTGTATTGTGACGCCACTGAGCAGCATGATTTTCAGGTTCTTGTGCTCTGCCTCAGTGTTTTCCCTGCGCTGCAGGATCAGATCTTGTTTGCATTTCTTGCGTCTTCTGGTTTTCTTTGCAATGCTGGGCATTGGGTCTGGAAAATGAAGGTCAAAACTAAGGTACAATTCACAAAATGTGCTTTGAAGGGCAATGAACGGGTCTTCTGTGTACTATCACTGAGAGTATACTTTCAAAGGACACATGGGTTATTAAGGATGGGACCGTAAGTGTGCATGTCACAATACTTCGCTTGCCATCACTTATCCAGCACATTGCTTTGCAGACATGGTAAGCTACAAACATTTGTCGTGTTTTGGGGGGAATGGGAAGGTCCGCAAAGCAGGAGGAGCCGCCAGGTGTCCTGTGGCAGTGAAAAATGTATGGTTGCATGTGGGGGTTCAATGTACAATAAAAATAATGTAAAAAAAAAAAATCCAAAGAAAGGCTGGCTGTAAAGGGACACAGGAGGGGAAACACCCAGCAGAGCCTGGCAGCCATGGGGCCCTAATAAAATGCAAAGAAATGGGGGGAAAAGAAATGCTGGGGGAAAAGGATGTGGGGTGGGAAAAGCCCAGCAGAGCCTGGCAGTGGGGGAGTCCTGAAAAATGAAAAAAAAAAACTGGTTGGAAAGGGCTGTAGGGTGGGAGGAACCCCCACGGAGCCTGCAACCCGCGTTGTGGGTTGAGGAACAGAGTACCTGCCATCTGCTACAGGCAAATGTACAGGGCAGGAAACTTTTTTTTTTTTTTTTTTTTTTTTTTTTTTTAAAAGGTGCAAATTCCTGTGCTTCTGCAGGTTGTCAAAGAAGACATCACCCTCCTAATACTAACAGATATGGAGAAAGAACAGCTACTCTTGCTGTGTGACCAAAAGCCTAGAAAATTTGCTAAAATGTTCAGGAAGGGGCCTCCGTAAGGAAAACTTCCTTCTGGAAGATCCCCCAGGAACCACGCCTGTACACGCTGTTTTGGAGTCTGGAAGATCTTCTTCCGGACTCCAAATCATGTGACTATGCTAATGAGGTGCAGGGAATTTACATTTGTGCCTAATTAGCATATTTCGGGCTGTTTATTTAAAGTGGCATGTGTAGAAATGGCCATAGGTGGTTGTTGTTCTTCCTTTATGGTCATTCAGCTAGTTTTTTCTATACAAACAACAAGGGTTTCTAATGCAAATAAATTGGAATTAACTTTTCAACACACATTTCACGACATTCTCTATCAAAGACTTAGAACAACATTTGTACCATATTCCCTGTGTTTGTTTTTTTATGGAACTATAGAATTACCTCATTGCTTACAAATTCTACTGCTAGCGAAAAATCAAAACAAACTACACTTGTCTAGCAAGATGCAGTCTGTATAAATAATCCTTTTTTTCTCTATTTAGATGCAGAGACTAAATAGGGATGTGATTAAGAAATATCTTGCACAGACAGTTTTTGGTTCTGATACAAAACAGCAACCATGCTCTGAGGGAGCAAGATGGTTGTAAAATAAATGTTCTCTCAAATAACCAAACAAAGGACTATTAAACATGTATTATGAGGGCTTCCTTCAGAGATATTTGCTGTGTACTATATTTAGGTAATTGAACAATCGTATGATTGATAAAATCTGAGCTGGACATAGAACTCTTTATGACAGCACTACACTAAACAGTTTTGCAATACTCTACTGAATACATTAAGGTCCAGGAAAAAAAACAAGGCCAAAACATACTCACATCTTGAGAGAGATCCAGGCGCTAGAGAATGAAGGAGAGCAAAGGTCATTTGAAAACTGGAAAGGCATGCATACCTAGCTACCATAAGTAGCCTAATACAGGTTATAGGTCCCTGGCACTGCACTCCACCTATACACCAGGGAGGAACTTCATCTTTCTAGGTGAAATACAGGATCCAATCAAAGCAGAGTCTACAGAGAATCTTTCATCCACACTTCAGAACAAAAAAGCATAATTTACGGGCCATTTTTCCTTGACAAAAAGGAATAAAATCTTGTCTCTGCAAAAAGGAAATTATGCTGAGCGTAACTGCTGCTGAGGAGTAAGGCAGGAAGTGGTTGGAGTAGAAGAGAGTCAAGATAATACAGAGGAAATTAGTAAGATTCTTTAGGCATGGTAAACTGTACAGGGCCACATGCACTAGGTACTATTGGCTTATATAGAAAAAAGAAGTCTCACTAAAAGAGAAATTAGAAGGAAACAGGAGAGCTAAAATGGAGAGGGGGAAAAAATAAAAACTGTTCATGTCAAAGAAGTGACACCTATACAAGGGCAGAGACCAGAACTGCTTTCACTTCATTTATAAATCAGGATGTGGTATCACAGCCAGTCACTAGTTACCTTTTCCTTGACCAAGAGGAGACAGCGTACAGTTCTACTGAGATAAGTTACAACATACACAGCCACTGCACTACTTGAGCAAACTGTGTTAACAGAAGCATGAAAGTCAAAACAAAAGTGTCCATGTTCCACCAACATCCCTACTGTCCCAAATGTGAAGCTCACATATTCCTTTGGAAGGATCCATTCTCCAAAGGAAGGCAGTCTGTCTTTCCCAGGGCCCTTTTGTCCATTTTCCAGAGAAACATTCCTTCCTGATCTCAAACCAATATCTCAAGCTGGCTAAGGGTATGACTACACAGCAGCCTTATGTGGGAATAGCTATCTGTGAATAGATTTTGAAGCGTAAATAATACCAGTACATTAATATTTTCATATAGTGGGGGAAGCCCTTGTGACTTTTTCCCAGGGCCCCCCCTGTTCTTAATCTGCCCCAGCTGTTGATAAGAATTTGGGAAATTTAGATATGAAGTAGATTCTGGTATCAACATGCATGTTATAAGCATCATCTCTTTGTTAATACGCTCTTAGATGTCTTTAAAATTAAACTTACCTGCTTTTGGTTTTTTATTTCTAAGCATGTCCATATGGCCAATTGCTACTTAGTTCAAATATTAGAACATTTTACCTTTTAAATTAAGATTCTGTATCTCCAATATAAATCTGTACCTACTCAATCTTTATAGCCAATGACCTCAAATTGATGGCAAAATTCATGTGACTAATGTTTCTGTATTTACCACATGCCAGTCTGAAACTGTTGAGCCATATACTGCTATCATACGATCAAACTGTACCCAAGTTAGAGATCTCTCTCTTTAAACAGTCATACTTGCATGCATATGTTAACTTCCCAGTTAAAACATTCTGTAACTCTGGTTTGTTTAGAAATTCTTCAGAGAATTCCCAGAATTTGTGTAATACCTTGGCATACCTGTTATGTTAGCTGTAGAAATAAAATTTACCCCATAATAGTAAGCACTCTTCAAGGCTGAAGTGAAATATACATAGCGAACATGGAAAATAATTTTATAGTAAAATTTCTGTACCATGGTGCTAGAAACCTATCAAGGGTTATAATTAGCCCCCATGATAGATTTTTCTTAATAACTGTACACTCAAACAAAACAAAACAGCAGAAATGATTTATTCAGTGATGAGCTTTCATGGACAGACCCACTTCATCAGATCAATCTCCTATCCAATACAGACTGACATTGATAAGTACAGAGAGCCAAATATAAAATAAAATAAAACTGACAAATCAAGTCCATAAGACTGAAGGAGGGAGGTGAGGGGAGGAGGGATGTTAAGTGTCCTGCTTGAGATAATTCCAAGCATCAAAGGAAGGGAAGCTGTCCTTATAATGCATGAGGTAATTGGTGTCTCTGTTCATACCATGTGCTAAAGTGTTGAATTTGAATATGAATTCCAATTCACAAATTTCTCGCTGTCATCTGTTTTTAAATTCATCTTGTTCTAGGACACAAATTCTTAGGTCTTTAACAGAATGGCCCACTCTATTGAAGTGTTCACTGACTGGCTTACGTGTATTGAGATTCCTGATGTTTGCTCTGTGTCCATTTATTCTCGTGAAGGTTTTGCCCAGTCTGTCCAGTGTACATAGTGGCAGGGCATTGTTGGCACATAATGGCATATATAATGTTGCTTGAATTATCTCATTGATAATTATCAACTATCTCAGGCAGGACACTTAACATCCCCTCTCCCCTCATCCCCCTCCTTCAGTCGTGTGTACTTAATATGTCCGTTTTGTACTTTATTTGTTTGTTTGTTTATTTTTGGTCATCTCTACTTATAAATGTCAGTCTGTTGGAAATGAATTGATCTAATGAAGGGGGTCTATCCCTCAAAAGATCATCACTGAAGAAATCATTTTGTTAGTCTTTAAAGTGCTACATTTCTGTTGTTTTGTTAGAGTTCAGACTAACACACCCACCTCTCCGTTACCAACTGCACACTCAGTTTGTAGAGAAAGCAATCCATCTGCATCTCAAGTAGCACTGGCTGTGCATTGTGTATTTATTTCCCAAAACTGGAAAGCAACAGTAATTTTTAGATTAACTAAAGGAAGGAGAAAGATGCAAATAGAGCAAGACAAACTCATCCTTCTGTTGAAAATATTGGGATGACATTTTCCCCTGGGAAAAATAATTGTTTCTCTAGATTTAAAAAAAAAAATCCATGACTTCAAGACAAGAGATAGAAAACATATTTTACTATGTACCGAGTGAAGTATGATAAACAATAAAAAGACTATGAGACAAAGGAGGGCCTGGGATACATATCAATTTGAATGACATCATATGTGACAGAATTAGCCCACTTGCAGAACTGGCAGTGCTGCTTGCAATGTACATCATAAAAAGCAACTGAACAGAGAACTGGAACAACATTATTCTACAAAAGAAAGGTCGACAGTTATAGAAGAGCAGCCCGCATCCTCTGTGTAGATTGCAATGTTTGTTTATCATCTACTGATGTGCAAAACAAAAAGCTCTACTTCAGTTCCAGATACCAGTCAGAAGGGGCCATCACTAGATAGTAAACAACTAACTGAAATATTATAAACTGTGCTGAAACTGAGAGAAAATACTTGCCTTGTTTGGCAATACTATTTTATGATGTTCAAATGAACAAAATAAAAGCCATCGTTCCCAGTGCGTTTTAGGAATTTTCAGCATTTTGTTGCTTTGTGCAATTAGTTTTGGTGTCTTTACAAATGAAAAGTAAAAGACTCCTCACCTGGTTATAGCTCTTTGGACTTATTGTTCCCTTTTATCCATATACATTAGGTACATGCTTTTGGGCAGCTCTAATTCCTGAGGTAGATGTCTCACTGCCCATAGACAGGAAATTTCTGGTTTGCAGTTTTACTTTCTGAGGTTTTTTTTTTTTTTTTTAATTATGATAAATAGGATCCACATTTCTCTCATTTCTAATGTAGAATTCCCTGTGTTAACGGTCCCATTGCCATGTTCTCCTGCAGCAGTGTTGGGATACAGCCTTTTTTCAGTCATTAACCTTATTACCAGTTGTAGCAGTGGCAGGGTTATCTTTCCCCAAAATAGTGGCTTTATCGTTTCCAACCAGGATCTTTGGCTTCACCTTTTTCCTCCTCTTACAAGTTCCACCCTGGTTTCCTCAGAAGTTAAAGGACTCCATTTCTTTTGATGCCCTCCCATTAACACTATGTCACCTACTTAGAGTCCTAACATGGAACCATGGGGCAACCTAAGATCACTTTCTGGAAGTTCCAGGTAATATACCCTCCTCATATGCCCTGGATTCATGACCACAACTCTCAGCCGACAAAGAAACTCCACAAATGGTAGGTAGTATGTGCCTTTACAACTGTAAGCTCCTTTTTGTGGGAGAATGCTTGAGTTTTGTGTTTAATTTAAAGCCAAAATTTAGCATGGCCTTCTGTCTCTGCACCTCAACATCATTGTAAAACATGGGCCCTTCCTTTCTCAGAAAGACCATAATTGACCGAACTCCAGGAAAAAGTCTGATGGGGAAAATATTCACAGGCCACTCTTGTCCTTTCACAGATGAACACAGAATATATTTTCTTGACAGGTAGCAGGGTATTATTGAGATGACTGAATCCTGATTTATATTACACAGGTTATGATAAAGAACATATTGCAAATTAGCAGTTCCCTTGAGAATGTGTTTGCACTGTTTTAGGAACATGAGAATTGTAGTACTGGAAGAGTCCGTTAGCATCAAGTCACAAAATTAGTTACAGGTTAGAAACACAAAGTTCATCAAAGCTATTTTCAGTTGCTGCATCTGGATGATTTATTGTTCTGTTAGCTGCTTTTCTTGGGAATGAGATGAAATGCACAGTTCTGTAATTCCCAGGATCCCCCTCCTTTCTTTGTTGATGTGAGCATCATGTTGCTTACTCTCCATTTATTTACAAGATTAAAGATAACATTTGAAAGTGACCAGCTACTAATTAACATGATTAGGAATGCCACAAACTGACACAAAAATGTTTCAAATACTTTAGTAACTTCATAATTTATCATTTTACTGTTGCCTGGTCAGTTTTTGCTAATGAGATAAGTCCCAAAGAAAATGCAGCCTTCAATTCATCTGTCACATTGTACAACTGATCTACATCTGAAGCTGTTAAGGACATGTAGAACATTCATAAACTTGCATTTAGCATTTGCTTTATACATAGTATAACTTATCCATGGCTTATGATTGAATGAAAATGCAGCGTTGTAGCTCACAAACCTTGCTCAATTAGCAGGATGTTAATTTGGTTTTATTACACCAATATATTAGCCACAGCCCGTTACATAAACTCTTTAAGTGCTATATAAAATACAGGCTGTGAGCTCCCTTCTCTGAAACCAGGGCTTCTTGGCTCGTAGTGGAAGTGGAGAATTGCAGGTGCCTGACCCTGTGACCCAGAGGGTGTCAGAGCACTGTGGGGATGTAACCTTGTCAGTGGGGAACAAGCCAAGTGCAACTCTTCTCTGACATCTGCCCCGTACATCTGACAGAGTACCTATACCAGAGGTGGAAGGAGAAGAGCTGCCCTTACACCAATGATGAATTCCCTTACACAAGAGGAGTTCTCCATCACCCAGCTCCAGCTGGAATCCATCCACTTTGTGGCACAAAAATGGACTGGAGAACCTGGCTCTCAGATGGAGCTACGTCTCCAGTGGAAATCCATCTCTTCTGTTGACCCCCATACCACCGCCTCAGAGCACCCGAGGTGGCAAAGACAATGTCGTCATAACATCTTTTTTTTTAATAAAGGGAAAGGTATTCCGATGATAAAGTTGCATCCCATTGGCCATATGGACACTCTTAGAAATAAAAAACCAAAAGCAGCTAAGTTTAATTTTAAAGACATCTAAGAGCGTATTACCAAAGAGATGATGTTTATAACATGCATGTCGATAGGATCAACACCTCACGTTTCACCGAAATGATGGAAGCCATAAGAATGATGTACACTTTCCATCACGTGGGTTTTCTATTAATAACGTATCATCCTATACAGTAGATCTGTAGAGTGACTTGTTTTAGTGTAATATAGGTGTAAACTTAAGGTTCCAGAGTCTAATGAAATGAGTCTTTTCCCCCTCCTGTGACAGAAATGATGGAAATACCATTGGTGAGATGTATACTAGGAGCATTCTTTGCTGTTAATACAGCACAGTCAAACTGCATGGTGGCATTTTAAGGTGGTGAAAGAACAGGGATTATTGTGTGAAAACTCACAACTTTTTGCTGTGAAACTTCTACGAAATTGAGCACTAGAATTGCTTAGCATGTGTTTGGAGTCCCTTGGTTTTCAAATCAACTTTTTCATCAGCTTCAACTAAAGTTGACTCAAACAGGAGGTGTGTTTGTTTGTTTGTTAGTGTCTATTGGATTATGACTTAAAAAAACCTGGAAGAAAATAGTTCAGAGGGGGGAGAGAGAGTTTGTCTCCATACAGCTGCTTGCTTTGTCATGATGAACAAGCAGGGAGGAGGAAGAGGAGACAGGGAAGAAGCAACTGTGAATGCACCAGTTGTGGATAATGAGTGGGGGCAACTGGTGAGGTCATCTGAGTATAATCTCTGTATTAGCAAGGCCTTTGGAGCTCTGGATTTTGTGGTCCAAAAGCCCTGTGCCAGCTGCCAAAGTCTGTGTGGCAAGTTCCAGAGGGTCATAAGACAAGTATGTTAGACAGACAAACTTCGTGTAGTCATTTGTATTATAACTAATAAATGTGCTGCCAACAGCGGAAGACCCAAGTTTAGTCTTCCTCTCTTTGTAGCTTCAGCTTGATCGCTAACAGTTCAAGTAATGATTAAACAACGCAAATGAGCCACGTACCCCATAGCAGACCGAGCAGTGTACAGTAAGGGCCTTGTGTACAACTTGGGTGCACCTTAGACAGTGACTTAAGTGAAGATGCCTCTTCCTGTCCTTGCCACATTGTCTCTCACAGTCACCTTGGGGCAGCAGGTACTTGTTCATTTCATGTAGATGAGCTACTTCTCTAGCCCCTGACTGAATCAGCCTGCTGTGCTAAATGTTCACTCAAAGTAGACACTGGAGGGAGAGCAGCTTACATGGGGTATAGTTACTACACTACCACAGGCCAGAGATGCCCTCCAGGGATGCTACTGGCAGGAAAGAGGAATACAAGGGAAATCGTGAAGAGAACATTTCCCCATCTGTGCAGCCCCAGGCTCTGTATGCTCCTCAAGATCTAAGGAAGGGATAGTCAATAGGTGGACCATGGGCCAAATTCAGGTCACAAGATGCTTTTGAGCAGACCCCAAAATCTTTTTATTTACTTATTTTCATCGTCGTTATTGTATTTCATTATTTTCCCAAGTCAGGACCTTGATTATATACCCTTCGCCAGAAATTTGGACCTTGACAAAATGTAATTGACTAACCCTGCTCTGTGGCAAGATATACAAGTCTACCAAACTGTCCCAAAGGACCTTTATATTATGTGTGCTGCTAATGACACTGCTAACTCATTTATCTTCTTTTCAACCATGCTACTGCAGCCAGCCAGCACCACAGCAAAAGGAGCAACCACTATCTGATTGCATTAATTTTCTGAGTCAAGTTAGTGGTCGTGTTGTTTTGGAACGATGTCTCCAAAACGTAGCACAGACCAGCGTGTGTGCTGTGTTTCACTCTGTAGTGAGCCAAATTAATGCTACAACAATATGCCTGAAATGTAGATGATGAAGAAAGAATTGTATCAAAGTGATGGGGTAGGAAACTGACCTTGCAGCAGCGTTCTGAATGGATGGATGGGTCAAGACGCGTTTTCCAAGGAGTGATGCTTCTTTGTGGCGCCAAGGACTGATGGTCACACTGTTGCCCCTGCCTCCAGCATGAATGTGTCCCTTGCTGAGGGAAGAAAAAGGACTATGCTTCTTGCATTGAGGAATGATGGATCCCACCTATGCTGGCTGGTGACACCAGGAAGTTTCTTTAGGGGGTTCTGAGGCAGGGGCATGTGTGCCCATGGGGCTATACAGAGGTGTTTCAGAGGCACATCAGTTCATTTAGATACTTGCCAATAACAGTCTCCATAAAGAGCTAAAAGTCAGTACAAGCTATAATTTCACTCTAACGAGAAGTCAGCTATTTGTCAGCACTAATGTGGTGTGACGCTATTGCATCCTGATGGCTGGTTCAGTAAGCAGGCAGTTCTTAAGTTAGGTGAAACATGGGGATACACAAGACAAATCAGACTGCTGAAAGGGAGCAACGGTCGAGAAAGGTTGAGAACCACTGTAAATATTAGACAATGATGTTAGTCTGCTTCAAGTTAAGCTCAGACTCTAAAGTGTGTTACACTTTTGTTTCAAATGTAGCTGTGCTGTCTCCTTGCGTGTTGAATCGTAACAGAGAGGTAGCTGTGTTAGTCTGTATTCTATCAACGCAAAAAAGCAGTCATGTAGCACTGTCAAGATTAACTTATTAGGTGATGTGCTTTCGTGGGACAGACCCTCTTCTTTAGATCTAATAGATTTGAAGTGGGTCTGTCCCATGAAAGCTCATCGTGACTACTTTTTTGTTCTGTCTCCAATATTCTTATTCGCCACTCCTTTGAATCTCTGCTTGATAAGTGGATTCTTATTTATGCTATAAATACATCTTGGTATTGTGTTTGTTTTTTCCCTGTTTGAATCAAGCAAGTGAATGTGTGTACTGTGCCTTTGGGGACAGCAAGCATGGTTATTTCTGTGTGTCCAGGGACAATGGCTCGACACTGTAGGGGATGCGTTCAGATTAGACATGCTTTGCCTGGCAGAAAACCCGTGTGTCAACTTTGCCTGGTTACATAGTTTCAAAAATATATTTTAGTAGATACAGGTAGCTCCTTTTATGACATCTTTCACATACATCTCTAAGATGACCGGTGCATTACCAGCTTTCATTTGATAATTTAAGGGACAAGTGAGTGGGGAAAACGCTATGAAAGCGATTTGTTAGGTATGGTGAGTTTGTCAGACCTTATAGGAGTTGCTGTTTCGGAGCAGTGAACTCTTCACCAGCTGATATTGAGGTATTCCAAAGGTCACTCAATGTCAGAGATGGGCGCGGAAGGCCTCATGTCGAGATGTTATGCAGAAAGAATTTATGGGATTTAGATGTAGTATGGATGATGGGAGGACTTAGAGTGGGCCAAGTGGAGATGGTGCCTGAGTAAAAGGATGGATGGTGGTGCTGCCCATGGTAAGTGAAAAAGGAGATATCAGGAAGGATGTGGAGGGGTGGGGGTGGACAAGAAGGAGCTTAAGTTTGGCCATGCATAGTTGAGCTGATGGGTAGACATCCAGAAGATGTTAGACAGACTGGGCAGGATGAGCAGAGAGCTGTGTGAGACATCAGCACAGAGAGGGTAGCTGAATTTGTGGCTGTTGATGAGAGTTACTTGGGATGAAGTGCAGAAGGAGAAGAGAAGGGGTACAAGGACAGAGCACCACAGAACCATTGAAAATAACGGTTCTGTTATGGGACCCTGGGGACCTACAATATTTAGATTTTGCGCTGAAAATTATCCATTTAATTTTACCCTTTTTCCAGTTCCTAAATCATGACTGATTAGACCTGGCCTATAAATGGGGAAAAAGAGGCTGTAAAAATCACTTCCTGATTTTTAGTAGAAATTTTGTCTTGTTGGAAATTTTTCCAACAAGCTGTACCTTGGAATGACTTCATTGCCCTAAAAGCCCCTTGGGGGACTGTATCACTGCAATATTAATGTGTACCATTATTCTGGCTTTAGGGAGCTCCCAGTGTAGCCCCCTCACTCCTTTTCCTTCTGGTGAGGCCAGAAAAGGTCTCCACCCACAACTGGGAACTGTGGTATGCACTTTAGCACGTGAGCAAAGACTTCATACCACTGCCAGCTCCTGTTGTGTGAAGTGATATATCCTATGAAATTTCAAGGTGGAAAAATTGAAATTGTCAGCTTTGAGGCTTTACTGGCAGTGGCCCTTTCTCACTGTGTGCATTCATTATAGGAAAGCCTTTGTTCTGCCCCATGCAAGTGTATCTAAAGAGAAATCTGTTTTGTAGGTTTTTGAGACTGAGATCTGTTTTTTAATCACCCTCTTGCTACTGTTGAAACTTGCAGTAATTGCCTAACAGGAACTTCTTCCTATTTGGCACCTCTCAAAGGATCATTAAAGTTGATCTTTGTAACAGCAAACAGCCTTTTTTTTGCTAAATTGAAGAAACATCCACTAACTGCTATCTAGCAGCATGGCTCAGAGATTACATTAGGTAGTTTTATTATCTTCTGCTGAAACAGCCACCCTGCCTATGCTGTTAAAAAGAAGAACAGTTCCTGTGAGCAAGAGGGTTTGCACGTAGTACACAAGAAATGTAAATGCACTGTCATTTAGGACGATTGCTCGGAGAGGTCTGAAGCCGGAACTTGTGTTCTTTTATTTTTGGATGTCTTATTGTTAGAACAAGTAAGAAAAATGTGGGTCTGTGAGCCAGAGCACAAGTAAGTAATATATTTGACATAAAACTGCAAATGCAATGATCGTTGAATTCTTTTTTTACTGAATGTTGTTGTTACCGAAATTGTCTTCTGCAATGCCAAAAGAGAGGGTACAGGTTTAAACTGGTTACTAATGTAATTCAGTTTAGTTAAAAGGCGTTCAGAAAAAAACCTATCACATGCTGCCTGACATGTGGAGAGATTCAAAGTCTGTTGCATATCCACACGGCCAGCAGCTACAGTATAGCAGGATAAGAAGAGTGCTGTGGTCACATTTTAAGAGGAATGATTGGAGCACGGGGAAAAGGAGATAGAAGGTTTTGAGTGTGTTATTAGGGATGTTGAGAGGCCAAAGGTCAGAAAGAAGAGGTGAGGTTTTAAATGGTGTTTTAAAATGCCCATAGGCTCAATTAGGGACCAGAATTGAAGGGAGAAGGCAGTTTCAAGTGACACCAGTGATCTATTGCTCACTCTGGCAGAGCAAGGAAGGGGAGGAATCAAAAAAAGTCTGGTGACTGAAGAACAGAAAACTGTGAGATTTTTGAAGAATCACGAGTCCATGAAACACGAGACTGAAGTATTCGGTTGTGATATTTATTGCACAGTACCCTTGCCCAATGCATCAAATGGGTGTTTTAGCTGAAAATGTGCACTCACAGTACTTCTTAGAACAGCAATAGCCTATTGGAGGTGTATCAGACAAAAATCTGAAGCCATATTTTTTCAGAGAGCTCGGCTTCCATTCAGGCACCTAAATAGAGGCCAGCTTTTTAAAAACGCTCATCACATGAAAGGCTGAACTTTCTAGAGCAGTGTTTCTTAAACTTTTTGAGACCATGGAACACCCAACAATAATATTTTTTTAATGAAGAACACCTATGGAAATTTTCTTTAAAAATTTTTTGTCAGACCAAAAAAAGAAAAGGGGAAAAAAAAGCATATACAGCAAAACCAAAATGTAGTATTTTCAGAAAGTATCATAGCAATGAAGAAGTGACATTGTGTCTGCTTTTAATAACAGAAAATATAGACCATGAATGTATGATATAAAAAATTGTCAGTTACTTGTGGCACACCTGTGAGTTGTTCATGGAACACCAGTGTTCCACGGAACATAGTTTAAGAAACACTGTGCTAGAAAACTGTACATACAGAGGGCTGTCCTCTATTGTACTTCCCTAGCTCCAAGTTACCTACAAAATGTCAAGTTCACCAGCTGCAAGTGGTGTTGGCTTACAAACAACCTTTCAAAACTCTCACATGAATAATGTTAGTATATTATCAGCACCATGAATCTGCTTATAAGTTTCAAGGAAGCATCTTGTCTTCTGTTAGCTGGGGTGGGTGCTAAAAATACTGAAAAGTGCACAAAACATTTATCTGTTTCTGGGTATCCACTTTCAGTGCACAATGGAAATCAAGAGGCAAAGTCGAGCAACCACAATAAAAGTACTTTGCAGTGTTGATATCTTGATCTGCTGATCAAAAACAGGGTGTTTTTTTTTTTTCTTCTGCGTATGTGTTGCTTGTATTTAGGGAACAGACACGTGCTGTATGTTGCAATAAAATGAGGCCAGGAACAGAGAAGCCACAAGGTCCACCTCTTAATGTTAAAAGCTGGCTGTGAGTTAGGCTGTTTTTATTTTCAAAGACTAATGCAAGGAGTGAGAACTGTGATCTCTGTCCTTGCAGACATTCACAATAACCCACTCCTTGCAAACCATCATGTTGTTCAGCTCCACTGATTACAGTGAGATTGCAGAGTGTAAATCTGCACAAGATTTTAAACTAAAAACACCAGTCTTGCAAGTGATATCTTCTGGCTGGACCTATGAGACTGCTTATTACGAGCAGAGGAACGTGTACTCCCTAAAAATGTAAGAACCATTTCCTTCACTTGGCATCCTGGTTTTTCTTTATTGGGAATGCAAATGTCTTTGGTGGCCAAGTGCTTAGATAAGATTCTAAATCCTGCTTTCCTGTTAAGGACACCCAGCTTGGAGAGCACTCAAAGTGATTCAGAGTGGGGAATTGTGGATGGGAATCACACTTTCATACCATGGACTCCACCTGTACAGAGGCTCCCAGCACACAAACTTTGTGTACAGCTCCACCAGCCCAGTCCCCAGTGGAGCAACAGCAAGTGGTTATTGGTTAAGCAACATCAGTTCTAAATGTCTCCACTTGCTAGCCCTATTGCACTTGGAGAAGGATTCCTTTCCTGTTGGCACCCACAGGACCTCTTTCACCAAGCCTCTGTACTTTCCCTTTGGATAGGATCAAGAGTTGCCATTAGGGCAGGGGTTGGCAACCAAAATAGCAATAAGAAACATTTTTTTCCAATTCGGTTAAAAAAAAACAACTAATTCAAGATCTGCAGTGCATGTGAATAAGACTTTATTAACAACATGATCAAAACATGGGTACACTATCACATCCCACAATGCACTGCACATATTAAAGGGGGTGGGTTATCCAAACATATCATTTGTTATTTAGGTACTAGTTTGTTCATTATCGGGCTTTTAGACATTCACCATTTATTGAAAATGATCAGGAGGTTGTTTGTTTTTGTTTTTTTTACTTGGCAATTATAACATTGGGAGCCCCAAAGAAGTTCTTAAAGGTCCACGTACGGCTCCAGAACCACCAGTTGCAGGCCCGTGCTCTGGGGAATGGTATCTTTAACTGTTAAGTGTAGAATTTTTAATTTGTAAATATTTCCCAGTGGTATTAAACCTGCTAAAGCAAGCTTTTCAAGTGGCATGCTGTTTATCAGCACCTCTTATTGAATGGGCATGCTTTGTCTGTATGTCCTTCTCACCAATTTGGCATCTTTCACCCATTTTAAATCCTTGTGTGCCCTCAACACCTGTGCAGCCAATCCAGAGGCTTTCTTCATTTTCCTCCACTTTATCCCGTCCTAGCTTTTAGTCTGGACCTCACAAACACTCTCCATCGTTCTGGTCAAGAGGTTTCGATGAAAATCCTTCAGAGCAGTCAATCCCGATATATTAAGAGTGCATTTTCAGCTGTATTCTGGTATTTGAGGTACGGGGATACATCCACTTTAGCAAAAAAAAAAAAAAACAAAAACGAAAAAAAAACAGTTTGTGATGGCACAAATTAGGGGGTCTGCAAATATGGACATACAAAATTAGAATTTGGGGGCAATTATTTGGCCCCAATATTCCCAGTAGTGTCTTATTATGCAACAAATAGACTTCCAAGTTGCTCAGCATGTCGACCCAGTGTTGTTCCCAGAACATGGTAGTTGGATGAATGAGAGACTGGGTTGGGAATGTAATATGGTCCCGTAAAAGAAGTGTCACTGGGTTACTGGGCTAGATCTTCCACTGATACAAATTTACATATCTCCTCTGAAGTTGGTGCTACAGGTTTAACCTCTCTAATCCAGAACTCTTGTCTGTCAAACTCAGTAATCTGGCATGATTTTAATTAGGTGGATGACCACTAATCATGGGTGTTGCCAAGTTTTTTGTGGTCCTATAAAGTTTGTTTCTAGCCCCTAGTCCTGGCTCTCAGTGTTCTGTGCTGTTATTTAGTTGTAGTTTACCCCTAAATGTCTTCTAAGAGTCCAGTAAGCAGTGGAAGTGTTGGTAATGTGCTAGACTATAATGACCTCCCATTGTCTGACAAATTCTCTTGTCAGGCACCAGGCAGGTCACGAGGGTGCCGGACACGAGAGGTTCATCTTGTACTATGGTTTGCAACAGCTGTAATTTTTGGCCCTTTACATTCTATGTATCTAAACTTAATAAAAACGCATTGAAATTCTTGAAACCAATAAACGTGAAATAGTTTCTACAAAAATATTGGCTTTATCTGAAGCTTAGCCAGTTCGGTGAGGAAACAGTCTGACCTGGCTATGATTCAGAGAAAGAGCAGCAGTCTTGAGAAATTGCTCTGTTCTGCAAAAACTAGTCTTCCTGATAAAATTCTGAAGTCTTCATCAGAGATTAAGGTGGGTATTTTCAGGAAAGTTGTTTCTGGTTTTAGAGTTCTTGAGGAGCGTAGTTTATTTTCTATTTCATTAACTAAATATTACAGGGACTCGTAAATACCGACTGTACTATGTGATTCATTTGTGAAAAGTGATGGACAGCAGTGTCCTGTGCTCGCTGTGGGATGGTCATGCAAAATTGTATGCATGTGAGTAACATTACTAATGTTAAATAGTAACAGAGAGAAAGCCGTGCTACTCTATATACTATCAAAACAAAAAAAGCAGTAAAGTAGGACTTTAGAGACTAACAAAATAATTTATTTGGTGAGCTTTCGTGGGACAGACCCACTTGTTCAGACCATAGCCATTCCAGAACAGACTCAATATTTAAGGCACAGAGAACCAAAAAATAGTAATCAAGGTTGACAAGTCAGGAAAAAAAATGATCAAGGTGAGCAAATCAGAGAGTAGAGGGGCGGATTGGGGGGAGGGGGTCAAGAATTAGATTAAGCTAAGTATGCAAAAGAGCCCCTATAATGACCCAGAAAATTCGCATCTCAGTTCAAACCGCGTTTTAATGTGTCAAATTTGAATATAAAAGAGAGTTCATCAGCCTCTCTTTCAAGACTGCTGTGAAAATTCCTCTTCAGTAAAATGCAAACTTGTAAATCATTAACAGAATGGCCCACTCCATTAAAATGTTGGCTGACCGGTTTGTGGATCAGGTTTGTTTTTATGTCTGCTTTGTGCCCATTAACTCTGTCTAAGAGAGTTTGAAGTCTGTCCAATATACAAAGCATCTGGGCATTGTTGGCACATGATGGCCTATATGATGTTAGCTGAGGAACATGAGAATGTGCCCATGATTCTGTGAATAACCTGGTTAGGTCTAGTGATGGCATCTCCAGAATAGATATGTGGACAAAGCTGGCAGCGGGCTTTGTTGCAAGCAAAAGTTCCAGGACTGGTGTTCCTGCAGTATAGACTGTGGCTGTTTGGTGAGAATCCTCATAAGGTTGGGAGGTTTCTGTAGGAGAGAACAGGCCTGTCACATGGGGCCTTCTGGAGTGTGGCATCCTGACCAAGGGTAGGTTGTAGGTCTTTCATAATAGTTGCTACTACTACTACTAGTTTACTAATGTTAATATGTTTGTTAGTTTCAGAGAAATCATTGAAATTATTCTTGTGAGTAATTTTACTCATTCGTGGCTTATAGGAGTGAATCAGTGAGTGCAAACTTGGATGTAATGGAGCTGAGCTTTAGTTGTGTGGACTTTTTCTTTGAATTATGCCACTAAACATGCATGTGGAATTCAGTCTTGGACAGTTGACTGGACTGACTCTTTTTTGTAGATTATTTTGAAAAATTTGAATTTAATTGGTCTTTGCAGATAGAGCCGGTGCACAAGAAAACTGATCTCAGAGTGTAAAAGAGAAGGGCTTCTCTTTTAATTCCTGTTAGCATTGCCTGCACTTCGTAGTTTGTTCACATCATAATATTTGTCCAGCTATTGTATGTGGTTAGCATAATGCATGTAGTGAGAGAAAACTAGACCCAGGAAACGACAAGTGTGTTAGAAATCAAATGTTTATATGCAGTTACTATAAAGTAACTTTGCTTTCTCCATTTTACTGACTTTCAATCACTAGATATAGTTATGGCCATTCTATTCTGGGTTAGTTTGTGATTAAGTAGGATCTGCTTTGGGACTGGTTCTGTTCAATATCTTCAGCACTGTTTTAGATGTTGGCATAGAGAGTACACTTAGTAAGTTTGCAGATGATACCAAGCTGGGAGGCATTGCAACTGCTTCGGAGGATATAGTCATAATTCAAAATGATCTGGACAAACTGAAGAAATGGTCTGAGGTAAATAGGATGAAGTTTAATAAAGATAAATGCAAAGTACTCCACTTAGGAAAAAATAATCAGTTTCACACATACAGAATGAGAAGCGACTGTCTTGGAAGGAATACTGTGGAAAGGGATCTAGGGGTCATAGTGGACACCGAGTTAAATGTAAATCAATGGCGTGACGCTGTTGCGAAAAAAGCAGACATGATTTTTAGATGCATTAACAGGAGTGCTCTGAACAAGACATGAGAAGTCATTCTTCTACTCTACTCTGCACTGATTAGGTCTCAACTGGAGTGATGTGTCCAGTTCTGGGCACCACATTTCAAGAAAGATGTGGAGAAATTGGAGAAAGTCCAGAGAAGAGCAATAAGAATGATTAAAGGTCTAAAGTACATGAGCTATAAGGAAAGATGGAAAGAACCTGGCTTGTTTAATTCGAAAAAGAGAAGACAGAGCGGTTTACAAGTACCTAAAAGAGTGATACGAGGAGGAGGGAGAAAAATCGTTCTTGGCCTCTTAGGATAGGATATCAAGCAACAGGTTTAAACTGCAGCAGGGGAGATTTAGGTGGGATATTAGAAAAATTTATGAACGATCAGAGTGGCTTAAACACTGGAATTAATTACATGGGGGGCTGTGGAATCTCCATCGCTCTAGATATTTCAGAGCAGATTAGACAGACATCTCTCAGGAATGGTCTGGGTGGTGCTTGGTCCTGCTGTGAGGGCAGGGGACTGGACTCGATGACCTCTCGAGGTCCTTTCCAGTTCTAGTTTTCTATGATTCTGTGTCCCTGCACAGCGGGGTAAGAGGAAGTCTGTTGCTCCTCTGGAACAGTGAGATGAGGCAGGGCCAGAAGTAGGAACAGCTTTGGCCAGGGAATTGTACTTCATAGGTATGTCTCAGTGGGGCTATCCCTAGGCTTACTGGGACAATTACCTGGGTAGTGCATTTTACGCCACCTGTTTTTCAGTTCTGTCCATAGAAGCACAGTGTAGCCCTCATAAGAGGCCCTGAGTGTCTTATGTTCAGAAGAAATCCAGCATATAATAATCTAGCAATCATTAACTCTTTTTTTTTTTATCCAGGCGTGTTTTGTGTTGAAAAAATGAGTAAGAAAGTAACAAAAATCAAGTTATGGTTATACTACAAGAGGGCTACGTCTACACATGCCCCAAACTTCGAAATGGCCATGCAAATGGCCATTTCGAAGTTTACTAATGAAGCGCTGAAATGCATATTCAGCGCTTCATTAGCATGCGGGCGGCCGCGGCACTTCGAAATTGACGCACCTTGCCGCCGCACGTCTCATCCAGACGAGGCTCCTTTTCGAAAGGACCCCGCTTACTTCAAAGTCCCTTTATTCCCATCAGCTCATGGGAATAAGGGGACTTCGAAGTAGGCGGCGTCCTTTCGAAAAAGAGCCCCGTCTGGATGAGATGCGAGGCACGTCAATTTCTAAGTGCCGTGGCCGCCCACATGCTAATGAAGCACTGAATATGCATTTCAGCACTTCATTAGTAAACTTCGAAATGGCCATTTGCACGGCCATTTCGAAGTTTGGGGCATGTGTAGACACGGCCGAGAAGTCACATTTAGGGTCACATTCACAAATTCATAGGGAATAGCTTAAATTAAAATAAAACTTAAGAACTCCATCACTTCTTTGGTTTCACATAAGCATATTTTTCTCATTGTAGCTGTGTCTACACGTGCACGCTACTTCGAAGTAGCAGCACTAACTTCGAAATAGCGCCCGTCGCGGCTACACGCGTCGGGCGCTATTTCGAAGTTAACTTCGACGTTAGGCAGTGAGACGTCGAAGTCCCTAACCTCATGAGGGGATCGGAATAGCGCCCTACTTCGACATTCAACGTCGAAGTAGGGACTGTGTAGACGATCCGCGTCCTGCAACGTCGAAATTGCCGGGTCCTCCATGGCGGCCATCAGCTGGGGGGTTGAGAGATGCTCTCTCTCCAGCCCCTGCGGGGCTCTATGGTCACCGTGGGCAGCAGCCCTTAGCCCAGGGCTTCTGGCTGCTGCTGCGGCAGCTGGGGATCCATGCTGCATGCACAGGGTCTGCAACCAGTTGTCGGCTTTGTGTATCTTGTGTTGTTTAGTGCAACTGTGTCTGGGAGGGGCCCTTTAAGGGAGCGGCTTGCTATTGAGTCCGCCCTGTGACCCTGTCTGGAGCTGTGCCTGGCACCCTTATTTTGATGTGTGCTACTTTGGCGTGTAGACGTTCCCTCGCAGCGCCTATTTCGATGTGGTGCCGCGCAACGTCGAAGTTGAACATCGACGTTGCCAGCCCTGGAGGACGTGTAGACGGCTATTTCGATGTTGCTACATCGAAATAAGCTATTTCGATGTAAGCTTCACGTGTAGATGTAGCCTATGTGGCCCACAGTCTGCATTTGCTGTTTAAAGGTATTTTGGACTTCAGAGGTGAACACTGGTTGCACAAATGCTTATTCTTTCCTGTGCCTGCTTTTTCTTTTGATATGATGTTACTAAGTGTTGTATGTTAAGTGCAGCAGGTTGGTGACTAATATTTCCAACACACACATATAGTGTGCAAAGTGCAAGATGTTGAATTTTGTTCTAAGGCTGTGAATTTTTTCTTTGTTTTTTATGAGTTAGGCAGAAGCTTTTAAAAGGAAGTGGTTTAAGCATAACTTAGATGTTTTGGTGCAAAAACACATCAGGGAACACATCAACAGACACCTTTGGCCAGATTTTCACAAATGTGTTGTGAGCAAGAGAAGAGCAGTAATTCGTCCACTTTATTCTGTGCCGTTTAGGCCTCAGTTGGAGTATTATGTCCAGTTCTGGCCACCACATTTTCGGACGAATATGAAGAAATTGGAGAGGGTCCAGAGAAGAGCAACTAAAATGATTAAAGGTCTAGGAATTATGAACTACAAGAGAAGATTAAAAGAAATGGGTTTGTTTAGTCTGAAAAACAGAAGACTGAGGGAGGATACGATAGCAGCTTTCAAATACCTCAAAGGGTGTTGAGGAGGGAGAAAAAATATTGTCCTTAGCTTCTGATAGGACAAGAAACAATAAGCTTAAATTTCAGAAGCGTCTGGGGGCTTACATATGAAATTAGGAAAAAATTGCTATCAGGGTGGTTAAGCACTGGAATAAATTGCCTTGGGTGGTGGTAGAATCTCCATCACTGGAGATATTTAAGAACAGGGATGATACAGATTGTGGTTGGTGTTGCTGGAGTGAGGGCAGGGAACTGTACTTGATGACCTCTTGAGGTCCCTTGCAGTTCTAGTATTTTTATGATTCTATGATTCAGTTTGTGCCTTTCAGCATAGCTCTATGGGCTTCAGTGAATCTATTTTCTCTTTTGCCAGCTAAGACTCATGTGCTTTGGCTGTTTATGAGAACTGTAAAGCTCAGAAGTAAAATTTGTGTGTCTGTTTATAAAATAAGGCTAAATCACTTAAGCAAGGTCATCTCTACAGGAATTTAACTAGACATCTCAGAACGTGCAGGTACATATGGGAGAAAATGCATTGTAACTTACATACAAGGTATCAGTACATTTCATTTTTATATGTTAAGGTGATAAGGTTGTGGGAGCAGTAAATCAGCTGAACTCAGCTTAGAGAGTCGCAAGAAAACAAGAAATAAGTGTTTGAGTGGTTCATGATGTTGCATAAGATAATAGGGGGTCTGTTTCATAGAGGTGGACGTACAGGAACAGGGAGCATTCAAGGAATCTCTCCACCCCAACTTTAAGCAGTTTGAGGGACATGAGTATAACTGTAGTCCCTGCACTTGTGGTGGTTTGGGGTAGAGCACAGGTTCTGGCACTTCTCTACTCCTCCAGTGATACGTAATCCTAAGGGGAAGATGTGGAATCTCCTGCATTAACCAGTGGACTGGGACTGTTGTGGAACACGGCTGTACCCATTGGAAGTGTATGGCAGCTTATCTGCTTGCCTAGCATGCCAAGGAGCTCAGGCAAGAATTCCATCCTCACTGAGGACTAGGACAGTGCTATGTTTCAAAGGTCATCAATTTGTACTGTTGGTGTGTATGTCCATGTGCACGCAGGGTGTTGTTAATGTGGGGAAAATGTAGGGTTTTCCCCGCTCTTTCATTTATATGTATAATTGTTTTTTAAAGACTTTCTGGGCATCCGGCCATCTATGGGAATAAGAGAAAACATGGAGAATGTCAACTCACAAGTGGGGCAGTTGCTGCTCTTACCAGTAGAAGGCACTGGGGGCACACAGTGGAACAATCCAATTCATCTTTGCCCTTGGAGTCACTATTGTTTACCTCAGTTCTATTTTCTCTTCAGTGTACAAATCACTGCTCACAAGCGTATGGGGGAGGGTTGGAACAATCCCTGCTTGCCAAACTTGTCTATCAGTGTATCTGTGCCATTGATATCAACAGGATTTTGTACATTGAATCAAAAAACCTTGGTATCTCTTGTGGCTATTTGTTTGTGATAAATGGCACTCTGCACGTCAGATGTTGGCTTGATAAATGAGCACGTTAGAATGGTCGCACTGGGTTAGACCAATGGTCCTTATAACCCACAATCCTGTCTTCTGACGTTCGCCAATGCCTGGTGTGTCAGTGGGAATGAGCAGAACTTGTAGTCCTCAAGCAATCCCTTCCCTCATTCATTCCCAGCTTCTGGCAAATGGAGGCTAGGGATATTTCAGAGCATGGTTTCGCATTCCTGCCCATCCTGGCTAATTGTCATCGATGGACCTATCCTCCATGAATTTATCTAGTTCTTTTTTGCATCCTATTTTAGTCTTGGCCTTCTGAACATCCTCCAGAAAGAGTTCCATGTGTTGACTTTGGTTTGTTTTAAATCTCCTGCCTATTAATTACATTAGGTGACACTCGCTGCCCCCAAGTTCTTGTTGTGAGGAGTAAATATGTTTTTATTTTCTCTCTTTACACCAGTCATGATATTATAGCTATCAGTCATGTCCCACTTCAGTTGTCTCCTTCCCAAGCTGAAAAGTTCCAATCTTAATTTGGTAGGACTAAGGGCTAAATTAGGGCCTGTTGTGCAACTCAGCTTATTTGAACATGTATGCATCAAGTCTGAACTTGTCCCATTGTGTTTATCTGGAGCACTTTTAATCAGAACCATTATTAGGCTGGGACGCTGATTGTCCAAAAGCACATTCTGATTGGCTGGTTGGGCCACTTTTGGTGATCTCGCAACACACCCACGTATCCCCTTTCTTTTGTCTCTGTTTAGACTACATCAGTGAAATTCAAAACAAAAAGCAAACTGAAACCTACTCCCAGTCTGTTTAAATCATGTGGGTGGATTTATTTTTCCCAAACCCATAGGAAATGAGTGGATACGTAACTTTTGAAAAGAAACAAATCATCATAGTTCCTTTGCTGGCCTTCTTGACGCATCTTTTCTCATGTGTCTTTCAGGCTGTGAGCCCTCTGGGGAAGACCCTATCTGTGTTGTCTTGAAGGTATAGGCATATAACAAATAGTAAACAGAAATATTATGCAATTTAAATTGTTGATCTAATTGTTGCAAAGGATTCAGGCATATTTATCCTCCGCTTGGTCTGTCACCGGCGTTTCATTCATGCATCCTTTAATCTAGGTGCTGATTTCCCAAGTAGAATGCACTTGCTATGCGCCTGTATCTCTACCTAGAGGAAGTCTCTCAAAATGGATTTTATATACATTACGCCTACAGTTGTTCGCTGTTTAGGTTTTTAGTGAAGAAATTACTAGTTGCTTGGAGAAATGATTACCAGGGTTCATGAACACTTTCAGCCATCCAGTTTAATGTGATGGTCAAGATGGATGTTTCTGAAGGCAATAACTTTTTTCCCCTCCAAATACCTGATACAAGCAACTGTACTAGAGCCAACGCAAGCTCCTTCTGATGGAGGGAGAAAGGAAGAAATAAACATTGACCCATTTCTTTTTCCAGGTTGCCCTTGTGCTCCTTTTCAAATCAAATGTCACATTGACTCAAATACGACACTGGAAGCATGTGGCGAGCTGCAGCACATTGGAACTGTACAATGTATCCATCAAACTGGAAGGAAGCCCAAAACCAAACCTGCATTGGCCAAAACACATCATCTGCAGAAACCCCAAGGCAAGTGTTACTGCTCCTCCAATTGTCATGCAAGTCTCTGTTTTGCTGAAAGCGTAATGTTCTTTTTTTTTAAAAAAAAAAAAGATTGTTTTACTTTGAAAATTAGAGATGTTCACTCATTTTTAGAGTGCTGTCAAATTCACAGCCATGCAAAACGCATCATGGACCACAAAATATGGTATATTCCGGTGAAATCTCACCTTTTGTGTTCTTTCACCCTATCCTGTACAAATTTAATGGGGGAGACGAGTGTTTCTCAAATTGGAGGTCTTGACTCTAAAAGGAATTTCAGGTGAATCATGGGGTTATTGCCGTTCTTACTTCTGTACTCTCTTCAGAGCTGGGCAACTGAAGAGCAGTGGTGGTAATATTGGCTGGTTGCCCAGCTCAGTAAGCAGCACCCTGCCAGCAACAAAGATGTGAATATCATACATGTCACCCTTACTTCTGTACTGCTGGGTGGTGAGAAAGTGGCAGCTGCTGACCAAAGGTCTAGCTCTGCAGGCAGCAGTGCAGAAGTAAGGATGTAACGACTCCGTACCGTGCTATCCTTAATTCTGCTGTGCTGCTGGTGGTGGTAGCTCTGCCTTCAGAGCTCAGTTCCTGGCCAGTAGCTGCCACTGTCCAGCTGCTCAGGTCTGAAGTCATAGAACTGCGGATAGCAGTTCCACAACACCTGTACAATAAGCTTGCAACTCCCCACATAACTCTTTTTTGAGTCAGGATCCCTACAATTACAATACCGTAAAATTTTAGATTTAAATATCTGAAATCATGAAAGTTACTCTTCTAAAAATCCTATGATCATGAAACTGGCCAAAATGGACCGTGAATTTGGTAGGGCCGTACTCATTGGGTACAGGGTAAGTACAATTAACGTGGCTTTGTTTTCATTTCTCCAATGCTAAAAATTCAGTTGAAAAGCTTTGGGGAGAAAATGGATTCACTAATAATACAGATTAATTAACTTTTCAAAAATATAGCCTGATGCATTTTCATGTAGTAAATACAAGGATGTTGTTAAAAATATTGTTTAAAGTCTTCATTAATTTTATAAGAACAACTCAAACCTAGAGCTCCTTTGTACTGTATTGAAAACAGCTGCACTATACCAAGCAAAAAGAAATGCTTGAAAAATTGCAAATATTTTTAAAAAGGAAACACTAACCAAACCAGTGTGTACAGCCAAATATGCCATTGTTGCATGTAATAACTGTGCAACCCCATCTAATTCAAGAATAGCAACAGTGAAATAAATGCCTCCACCTTACTTCTAGGCACAGGATGATACAAGACACAAAAAGACAGTTTCTCAGCTGAGGTAAATCTCTGTAGTTCTGCTTAAGCCACTATAGCTACGCTGATTGATACCAGCTGAGAAGCGGGCTGGGAGAGTGCAGTTTGAGCATTTTAAAAAATCCCCAGGCTGTTTTATCTTATGTGCACTAAAGTGCTAACTGCTTGAGCAGACTAGGGCCCAGTCCCTTGAATGGGGAGAAATTATTCCCACATGTTGCAGCCTATATAGAGAAGTGTTAATCTCTTTATTTTGTTTTTTAACTATCTCCTTACAAATTTCTTAGAATACTGTGTGTACTAGATGTTTGTCTTCTGAGCAAAGATGCATGCTTCATTTATCTGAAAGTATTTAAATGACTTTTTAGGACAAGTGAAGGTGAGAATAGCTCAAAGATCTTGATTGAAACAAAGCTTACAAAAAGCAGTTTCATACATAGGGAGGTGTCACTATGGACCACCAGGAAACAGCTGTGAAGAATACTTACATGTGATGTAAAACGTGAGTGCCTATAGGAAAAACAACCTTCTGCTTTGCAGGAAACTGTTGGTATCCATAACGGAAAACTGAGGATATTTCTGAGACTGAAAGGCCAGCTTTACAGTGCAATGTTTGTGTATTAGTCAATATTTCCTTCTCAGGGTGGGCAAAACATGGCCCATGGGCCAGATCCAGCCTACCCAGCATTTCTATCCAGGCCCTACCCCCTCCACCGCCTTGCTCCATCCTGCAGACAAGCTGTTCCCTGAACCCTCCTACTAGCTACGCAGAGGAGTGGGGCGAGGCGAAGACAATGCCAAAGTCAGCATGTCCCCTTGCCTTTGTACCCCATCTCTGCAGAGCAGGGGTTGGTGGGAGAGGGACGTACAAAGGAGTTGTTCCAGTCTGAAGTATGGTGAGTGGCTGAGATGAGTGCTAGTCTTAAGAGGCAGTGCACTGTTTCTAAAATTTCTTCAGCAGCCATCATGCATACATGTGTGTGCGCGCGCGCACACACACACACAGTGAGTTCCCCATAGTGCATGCATTTGCACATGGTCTCTCTCTCTCTCTCTCTCTCTCTCTCTCTCTCTCTCTCACACACACACACACACACACACACACACACACACACACACACACACACACACACACACACAGAGAATGAGTTCCCCTTCCTACGCATATGCCACATCTCAACAAAGCAGGGCAGATTTCCCTTTCTTAAAGAGAGAGTATATGGCATGTCTCAGAAACGTATTCAGCAGCAGCTAGCGCACACACTCTCCCAATCTCTGTGCCCCCCAGCAAGTCTCTCGTCTCTCGCTCACACAGTGTCTATAGCTCTAGCCCCAACCCCACCCCTTCTGCCTGAGACCACGCCTATCGTAGGGCCCCAGAGCTGGCACTTACCAAAATTTATGGATTGCCTACCACCGTCCTCCCCATATATAGACACTCTCTTTTTCTCCTGGTTTTCATCTGGAATTCTATTTCAGATTTCATTATTAAACATCTACTAACGTTACTGCCAATAGTATAAGCTATTCTGATAAATAGGAGTAGCTAAAACGGTACAGTATTTGGTCAAATATTGAGTGAACTCAAATCATTGGCCAGATGATCAGCTGATGCATATCAGTGAAACTGCTCTAGCATTAGTACCGATTTATAATAGCTGATCTGGCCCATTACCTGTATCAGCATCAACATGCTCTGTTGGAATCGGATAATGTTTAAAAGTGCCCGAAGTTGCCTTAATGTTGGTCAGCCTTATCTCCATTATTCAAATATCAATCATTGTATCTGAAATGGTATGTCTAAGTCTTTCCCCTCTCTCCAACATAGAGCAAGAAGTTTAGACTAAAAGGAGAATCTCTTTTTCTGTTATGGTGAGATTCTGTTTTACACCCTGAGTAATAAAAAGTTATTGAGATACAATGGACAAACACAAAAAGAGAGGCATAATATTGAAGTTTATCTTGCTAATACTCCTTATACTCCTGATTCAATCCAGTTTGATACCAGTCCCCAATAGTACATGACATGTATTCAAATGGGAAACACAAAAAGGTAAGCCAACATTTTTCAAAAGTAGCTGTTGCCATCCTCTGCAAATCAATCTTCATTTGCTGATAAACCCCCCATTCCTGATGGTTACCCGATGGGGATTTCAGGAGAGGTTCACTTGTTCACCTCATAATTCCTCCAATATTTTTAAAATATACTACACCTGTTCTGATTGTCGTTTAGCTTAAGTTGTAGAGAACTGGTTTTATAGCCCGGGGTGAAGCAAACATTTAACATTGGTCCCCATTTTTTATCCCAGCAATTAGCAGAGTGCTGCACCCCCCTGCAACCTGTCTAATGTAATCTAAGCCAAGAGAAATTATGGTTATGTTCATCTGAAAAAAACCCTTTTGGCAGGTGTAAGAAAATAAGTCTGTAGAAGGTAAAAAACTTGATTAATTGGTATATAACTGTGAATAAACATACATTAAAATGCTAACGTATTTCAGCATTTTTAATGAGATGGATGAGCCTGAGACCCAGCAGCTGATGGTGCTGTGCTCTCCCTTAAGAAATTTTGTACCTCCTCAAGGGGAACTACCTCCCAGTTTGCTCACCCCTGTTCTAGCCCAGCTGTCACATGTGTACATGCAGCCATGGAGTCATTATGCTTTAGAGTAATGATTAGTAACTTGCAGCTCCTTCCCCTTCTGGACTCAGATCTACTCCTCTACTACTACTTCTCCAAGAACCACTTCAAGCATCTAGATCATTCCAAATTTCCGTTACTGGTTTGGTTTCTATGGGAAACGTGTGTGTCCATACTTCCTCACTGTGTAAAATGTTCTCTTTGAAGGTTCCTCATCAAGGCCTACAGTGGTAAGTCTTCAGCTAAGTGAGAAGAGATTACGGCCGCGTCTACACGTGCACGCTACTTCGAAGTAGCAGCGCCAGCTTCGAAGTAGCGCCCGTCACGGCTACATGTGTTGGGCACTATTTCGAAGTTGAAATCGACATTAGGGGGCGAGACGTCGAAGTCGCTAACCCCATGAGGGGATGGGAATAGCGCCCTACTTCGAAGTTGAACGTCGAAGTAGGGCACGTGTAGCCGATCCGCGTCCCGCAACATCGAAATAGCGGGGTCCGCCATGGCGGCCATCAGCTGAGGGGTTGAGAGACGTTCTCTCTCCAGCCCCTGCGGGGCTCTATGGTCACCGTGTGCAGCAGCCCTTAGCCCAGGGCTTCTGGCTGGTGCTGCGGCAGCTGGGGATCCATGCTGCATGCACAGGGTCTGCAACCAGTTGTCGGCTCTGTGGATCTTGTGTTGTTTAGTGCAACTGTGTCTGGGAGGGGCCCTTTAAGGGAGCGGCTTGCTGTTGAGTCCTCCCTGTGACCCTGTCTGCAGCTGTTCCTGGCACCCTTATTTCGATGTGTGCTACTTTGGCGTGTAGACATTCCCTCGCAGCACCTATTTTGATGTGGTGCTGCCCAACGTCAAAGTTGAGCGACGACGTTGTCAGCCCTGGAGGACGTGTAGACATTATTCATCGAAATAGACTATTTCGATGTCGCTACATCGAAATAAGCTATTTCAATGTAGTGTGCACGTGTAGACGTAGCCTACATGTGCAACCACCATCATCATCAGTGGAAATTGGATTGCTAAATCAAAACGTGTTTTCTCAAAATTGTCTGAACCGAATATGTAGTTTCATGCTCCCCTGTTTTCTCTGCCACAGAGCAAGAGGAAAGCTCATGACCCCATGATTGCAACCTGGTGACCCTCCCCCCCCCAAATTTGAGAACCCCTACATTCATGCTGCAATCTGCAACCATTTTATAGAGTCGAGACAAATTTGTGCAAGTCTAACACCTGTCTTGAGCAATACTAATGTACAGGTGAACTGGTCTGGCTTCCAACTGTGAATTTCTCATTGGTGAACTGATGCCAACAGCCTTGGCTGGTGCTGGCACCTGGTTTGCTAACGTCATGTGCAACAACATTTCCTTTACCATCTCCCCACTCCTCCTGTGCAGCGCATGGTATTTTAGGAAAAGGAAAACCAACAGCAACCTTTTTAATTTTGATAGGGAGTTCAAGATGGTCAATCCAGGCATTAATCCTACAAGTCTAATTATACAGCAAGGCCTGAATCCTTCAAAGGAGGCACTTTAACTAGTATTGCTCAGAAAAGCTGTGCAGTTTAAATGGTTATGAATTCTCCGTAGTCATCAGTTTCAGTGGAGCTGTGGCAACTGATAGCTGCTGAAGGCCTTCTTCAAGAAGAAAGGACCTTTAGATTTGTTCAGATCTGGAGTTGGAAACCCTCACCCAGAGGTTTGTCTTAGCAAAAGCTTCCAGCACTTGCGCTCTTAGTTTGTTACCAAATAATTTAAACAAAATCAAACCCTAAAATTACACAATGAGAACTGTTGATAATTAAAGAGATTTTACAACAGTAAGCATGTTCTGCAGACATGTTCCATGTGGACCATTTTAATTTAGCTGCCCTGGCCAACATGAAAAACCTGAGTTCAGCTGCTGTTCTTGAAAAGTTATTTTACAAAACACTTTGTAACTTGTGTGTTGAACTTTTAGGATATTTCCTATTAGATAAATTAGGGCTGAGTGCATGTTTGGCAGCACTGCTCAAAGAAATGCACACTTCTGGATTAATTTCAGTGTCGGTCTTTCTTAGCTTTTAGGGTCCACTTATGTGAATTTGCTTTCACTGCATTACACAGTAAAACCATGTGAACCTGTTGCCATGGGTTACTCCCTTCATAGTTATAAAACCATTTACTCTGCAAAATATGACAAATTGATTGCATACGTTTTGGTAAATTATTAGAAGGGCTAGAGAAGGACAAATTAAGAAGTTAAGGGACAAAGTTCACTTTCTTTTTTAACAGATGGAGACATGTTTAAAGCAAACGTATTTATGCAGTATCTCTTGTTCGGTGTGGTACAAAAGAGGAAGGAAATTTACCACAAAGAAGCTGGGGGAGGGAGAGGAAATGAAGCTTTGTAAATTTTCTTGCAGTGTTTCTGGTGAAGTGAGTAAGCGAGCTGTCCAAATTCATTAGTTTTCTTACAGGGTCTAGTTAAGTGTATTAGAGCAGAAGAATTCTAAGTTTTGAAAAATAATTTTGGGGGAAACAGAGCCCGATGGCAGGGATGATGAGAGTGCTTGTATAACCAGGTCTGAGTTCGTGTGCTCACTGTGCATCCTGTTTGGCAACAAGGAAGTGGTGATGCTCTCTCAGCTCCTTGGTGCTTTGACTGATCTAACAAAACTGTAGAATGCATCAAAGTGTTTTTCTGTGAAAAATAGTGTGACTTCAGTGATTCCCATGTAATTAATAAACAGCAGTAAAACAATGGGTGCTTCTCATGCTTTCTTCAGAATAAAGATCTGTTGTCTTTGTTGGAATAAAGAAGCCAAAACTTTATTCTCTCTTTTCCCCCTTAATTTTATTAGTACCTCCTAAACCTGTCCATCTCAAACCTGGGCAGGAAAGAATTCCTCCAGCACCTTCTCGGCCTTTGCCAGCTGACCCCAAATCATCAAGAAGTTTACTGCCTGAAGAGGAAGAAACACAGACCTCAGCAGGAGTCAACATTCTCATTGAAAAGTTTGAAAGTATTAGGTAAATCGTTATATTTGTCTGTTTCTACCTGTGTCGTTTTATGCATTCGTTTTGAAACTTCATCTCAGTGGGTGGAAAGTACAAGAGTATAAAATCAAGATATGCTTATTATAAGTGTTGTGGTACGAATACATATAATTTGTCTAATCATAATCCCTTAAGCTTTACCGAGTGCATATGGGGAATTGATACAAAAAGCAATGTTGCTTAAGTACTACTTGTCGATGTCATGCCATCAGTCTCCAAATAGGAGACTCCAAATGAAGAATTGTGCCTAAAAATAACCCAGTCTCTGCTTTCAGTAGACAGAGTTTGGGACAGAAATGATTTAGTGTTACAAGATCTTGATTACTGTAATTAAAGTAAATGATGCTTTTTATTTTATTGATTAAAACCTTTATAACATTAAGTAAATGTCAGGCAAACTACAGTTCATGGGGAGGGAAAACAGATGACAGCCTCTTATAGTTCAGGTCAATGTACCAGGTAGTTCCTACAGAAATTGCACGTGTTGAATTTGGTTGGCCAGTTTTATTGTAAAATCAACTGATAGTCGAAGGAAGGCATGGACCTGCTTGAGAGTCCCTCTAGGCTTCTGGCTGGGAGCTGCCTAAGTAAGCACCTGCCACCCAGAGCCTACATCTGGCACCCTTCCTCCTCTTGCACCCCAACTCTTGCTCCAGGTCACCACCCCCTCCTGTACCAGGTCAGCACTGAAACCCTCTGCACCACCAGCTCCAGGTCACAACTCCATCCCAGACCCTGCTCCCGCTTCTACACTCCTTCCCAAGTTCAAAACCTCCTCCTTCATCCAAACTCCCTCCTGTACCCCAGCTCCCTATCCCAAGCTCCTTTCTGCACCCAACTTGTGTCCCACACCCTGCACCCCCTCCATAGAAAAGTGCAACCCTTGACCACTTTCCAAAAGCTTGGAGTGGCCCCCCCATCTAAAATGATTGCCCCATCTGTGCTTAAGGGAGTTTGGGCAAGTGAATGGAAATTGGGCTACTAACCAGTGTTCCCTGTAAGCTGAGCATTTGGGCAGGCACCCAGGAGAGATTCGGGTGCCTCCCAGCTGATTAGCAGAGCCCCCACAACACATTCAGGCAGCAGCATGTGTTTATATTGGTGGTGCACATATGCACATGCCTTGGTGCACGTAACAAAATTTATTCTGCCCATGGATGGAAAAAACTTAAAGAGCCCTGCTCCTAACTTTCTTATATGCCTCTGAAAATCCCAGCCACCAGTTCAAATGACAAAAGGTGTTTCCTCTTCCTTCATAGGCAACCTACCCACGTTCTTCAAAGAAACCAATTAAATCTAACTTTTAAGATGGACCCCGGATTGGACTCTTCCAAACAGTCAAGCTCAAATGATTGTGACGTGGTTGCTTCCTGCGGCAGTTCAACAAACGAGAAAAGCGAGCCAGAGGAAAACGATCCCGACGCCCTTTGCAGCACAGAACTGTCTAATGTGGATCTAATGAAAATTAAAGACCTAAGCATCGGGGAAAACAAAAGCAACTGTTCGTCCAGGAGTGTGAGCAACGAGCCCTCTGGGGAGCTGGGGAGCAAGGACTTGACCTCTGAGCTGAACAGTAATGGTAAAATTCCCAACAGAGACAGTGGAATTGACAGTCCTTCTTGTAGCGTGGCAGGGGAGACGTTCCCAAATGAAGATGGCACAGACCAGAAGAAATCTATTTCCTCTGGGAATCCAACAGAGATGGACACTGACAGAAAGGGGAACAAGTCTTCACCTGTGGAGCAAAAGAGAGACTCCACCCAGGATGAAGACAGTGACCTGGATGAAGGAAGTAGCGAGGAACAAGAGACTGCAGATGTGCCAAAGTTAGAATATTTAGATGTAAACAAGGTAAGACACTTACTTGCTCATCACTTTCAAACCTTAGGCCTTGATTCCGCAATGGGCCTTGTCATAGGGGGACACTGTTCCTTCCCCATTCCTGGACTGTAGAGTCAGAAAATCCGTTATGCTCATGTAGTCTCTTGCTGTGTATACCACAGGTTGTTCCCAGGCCTACAGCATCTCTTTTGTAGAAAGACTTCTAGACTTGACTATCGCTTGATTTCAAGTGATGGAGAATTCACCACGTCTAAGTTGTTCCATTGATTAATTACACTCAAAGCTAAAAAGTGCACTTTATTTCCGGGGTTGAATTTGTCCAGCTTCTGCTGTTGGATCCCTCAGTGCAGGAGTCTACGTGGGTGGAGTTCCTGGCAGGACTGGGAGCTCACATATTCATGTCGGAAATCATAGCCTAATGGAGAAGTACTTGCATGTCATTTGAGGCATTGGTTGTATTTTGTGTGGAAAAATTGCTTATTAAGGCTGAGTTCTCTATAAATTAGGTTGCTTCAAGTCGGAGCTACATTTGATTACAGCATGTGAAGGGTGCTGTCCTCTTAAACAACTTGTGTCAAGCAAGTTACTGGTTAGGATCACTGCCATTGAAGTATTTTGTTGCAGCTAGAAGAGAACATCCTGGAATACAAAGTGCTGTAGGTCACAGCCACAACAATGTACACAGCAGTCTGTAATTTTATATTAAAGGGATATGTAGTTAACTGCTTTTACCAAACACAGTAGTAGAATTGGAGGGAGGGTTTTTCTAGCAAAAGAATAAAATACTGTTGTGCCTATTTCCTTGAACAGCTTACACCATCTCGTATCAGCAGAGTCAGTTCCATTGTGTAAACTTCATTGTAAAGTTACTGTTATACAGCAAGAATATACGGCCTAATTTTTCTCTAAAGCAGTGTTTCTTAAACTGTGTTCTGTGAACAACTCACAGGTGTGCATCAAGCATTTGGAAAAATACACTGACGGTATATATTGGTATTAAAACCAGATACAGTGTTACTACTTCTTTGCTATGATACCTGATTAAATTACTTCATTTTGGTTTTGCTATATAAGTTGCTATTTGTTTGAAAATGTTCATAGTTGTTCTGCATAAAAATATTATTGTTTGGTGTTCTGTATTCACAAAACATTTAAGAAACATTGCTCTAAAGAACCCTGCTGTAAATTGAAAGCAATTTACTTGAAGACAAAGTGGTAGTATTGGTCTGAATGGAAAGAGAATCAGATCCCTGGGTCCAGGAACATTAACCTCCTCCACTTCCACAGCAAAGGTAGCAACCCAAGTGACTCTTGTGGTGATGATGGACCAGTGCATGGTAATAATGTTTATAAATCCAAATGCATCAAGCCCAGTGTTCTTCCTGTAGCATCATTAGTTACCAATATGAGTGAAGTCATAAGGAAGAACAAAAATGTTGATTCTCTGAGGCCATTCACTTCAGCATAATAGCTAACTTTAAGGCAATGTGAAAGCTTATTCTGGCAAATGCTGCTTCTCCAAGTGAATGTTGTTTACGTGTCCAAGCAGCATGATGAACGAATACATAGTCCACAAACAATACTTGCCAGTGTTGTTTTAATAGTTTATATAGTTCTAATTTTTCATTTGGGGGATCCCAAATCTAACTGTTCTAGGACAGCGGTTCCCAGCCTGGAGTGTTGCAGGTGGGGTGTGTGTGTGTGTGTGTGAGAGAGAAAAGACAAGTTAAAAAAATAAGAATAGAAAATAAGTTTTAAATAATTTGCAAAGTTGCAATCAATTATTGTTTTTAAATTAAATATCTTCCAGTAATGTCCAAAAACCTATTATGTGGTGGTTTCCTTTTTCACTTAATGAAGGGTACATAACAGCTAGAATTGGTTTTGATGGGGGGGGTCCGCATATGGTTGGGGGGACAATTGGGGGTCTGCACTAGTGAAAAGGTTGGGAACCACTGGTCTAGGGCTATGTTTACACTGCTAAGCTTACAGTGCAGCTGCAGTAGTGCTTTAACAAGGCTTTCCCAGTGCTGTGGGGAAACCTACCTCGAAGAGCTGGGAGCCTGTTTACATAGTCACCTTACAGCACTGTAACTTGCTGTGTTTGGGGGGTTTCACACCCCTGAGTCAGAAGGTTAGAGTGCACTAAAGTGACAGTGTAGACAAGCCCTAAAAGATGGGTTCTCCAGCTGTGTTATTGGACCAAGCCTGTGCTAGATAGCAGCAGCCATCCAATTTCAGAATAAACCCCGAGAGAAGAGAACCACTGGCTGGCAGACAGTGGAACCCTGAGCGGTAGCGAATGCAGGTTTGATAAATTACATCTACTTGAACAAACCTGATTGCTCTTTTGTCAGAATTATACTGTCATTTAGCAACGGGGAAGCAGGGGAGGAGAAGCACAAGGAGACAAGTAAAAATATATTTTCTGTAGTTCAGTGATTCTCAACAGGGGGCTGTGAATCTTTTAGGGGGGCTGCAAAGCCCCACGGCTGAGCCCCAGCACCTCCTGTGCAGTTGAAGATCTGAGCTGTCGGGTTGAAGCCCTGATCCTGGTGCTGTCCTTGGGGTTGAATTCCAGAGCCCTGTGCCGCAGTGCTTCCCTGCGGCAAAAAGCCCTGAGCCCTTGGGTAGAGTTGGTGGGAGGACAGGGGAGATGCCTTCTCTGCTCAAAATTACAGTGTAAGAGCAAGGCAGCTCGTAGCTATCCCCTGCCTGTGCCATGTTACTTCCCCATCCCACCTGCACACAGCCACTAGTAGTTCCCTGCCTGCACCATGTTACTGCCACCTGCACAAACCACTAGTTATCCCCTGCCTGCACCATGAACCACCCCTCCCTCCCGCACGCAGCTCTTAGCTACCCACCCTGCCCACACCCTGAACTGGTTTTAACTGTTGGAGCTGAGTTCCCTACCTTTCAATTACAATATTTGGTTGCACTTCCCCCGCCCCCCAGCCAACCCAGCCAGGTGGATGTCCTGCTGAGGTGCGTTAGGGGGTGCAGTTGCTGCTTCCTCCCTGGCCCCAGCTGTGTGGAGCTGGCTTGAGGCCTGAGGGTCCCCTGCCCACCCCAAATAAAAGTCAAAATGTACCTGTGTCTGAGCTGCTACCCTGAGTCTCTCCTCTCCCCCAGCTGCTGCTTGGCCTGGAGGTTTTGCGGGGTCAGGCAGGGGTGAATTCAGAAGGAGGAAGGCTGAGAACACCTGGTAGTTCACAAAAAACTTCAGCAGCTGTGAGAATCATGAACCTTACAGATTTTACACTGTCTGCACTGGACTGTGATGACTTACTAAAGTCTATAGGAGGTCCAGGGTTACTATGGACCTGGATCTGCTGTGGTCTGGTGTAGCTGCTTTGGACATAAACATTTGCAGGGAGGTGAAAATGGAGTTGCCTAAAAATCCAGGTGTGGAGGCTTGAGAATCAGGAGACTGTCTGGGCACCCAGGATGGTTATAGGATCTACTGAGGCCAAAGGAAGTCTCCAGAGCTTTGGAGCTCTGCAAGGACTGTCTGCGTAGACTCTTGAGTGGTGGCTTAAAGGAAAGCTCTTTGGATCACAGTGCTGCAGGACTCATCAGAAACTGCTGGGAGAGGATTGAGAGAAAAGGACATGGTGAGGCTCTTCAGGTCCCCAGTCCACAGAATTGGGCTTCTCTTTCCTCTCAGGCCATGATTTCTACTCATTTTCCTAGCTTGCACCCAAGCAGGAGACCCCACAGAGAGTGGGTAGAGGAGGTAGTAGATTGGCACGGAGCTAGTCTGCAGAAACTAAGCCACTCCACACTAGACAGGGAAAGATGGAAGGAAATAGTGGGAGAGACATCAGACATCAATGGGCGCTGAGCCCACAGTTGATGATGATGATGATGATGACCCAAGCAGGCCTCCTAAACCTTGTAACATTGGCTGCAGCTCTAGTAGGTCTTCAGGCATCATTCATTTGCAAAGTCCACATTCAATTTTGCCAGTATTTTGGGTGCCTATAAAAAAAATCACGCTTGTCTGCAGATTTTATAAAATCTTCATTAGGTCCATGGTTCCTGCCAGGATGTACACCAAGTCTTGGAGACATTGGAAGAGCTGTGCTGGGGCAAAGCTGGGAGGAGGAACAAGAGGCAAAGCATAGAGGTTCAGGAGGCATAGGAAAGCTGGGAGTGGAGGGGGAGATGTTATAGGAAAGCCATCTTAGAACCCCAGGAACTAATAAGGGCTTCAGGAATCTCTGGTGGAATTCTGAGGGGAATTTGGGTGAAGGATGGGCCCATAGGCACTATCTCTGTGGGTGTTCTGGGGCTGAAGCATTCATGGGGATAAAATTATGGGTGCTGAGCACCCACTGGTAGCCTCTCCCTGTGTTTCCTGCCTGCTGGCAGGCCCCACTAATCAACACTTTCCCTTCTTGCCCTGTGCCTCCCACCCGCAACAGTTAGCCATTGTGCAGCATGTACGAGACTTTGGGTTACACAAGGGCCTTCAGAAGGGCAAGATGAGGATCAGACAGCTAGTAGAGGGGAAGCGAGCGCACAGAAAGCACACTAAGGACTTGCCAGACACCCACCACATCTGCAAGAGATGCAGCAAGGACTGTCACTCTCGTGTGGGTCTTCATAGTCACAGTAGGCGCTGTGAATGAAGTCCTCAATTGAAACTATAAAGGGTGTGATCCATAGTCTATGCAAACTGAAGGATGCCTACTAATACTACTAGGAGACTTTGCCAGGGGGGAGGAGGAGCAAGGAGATGGCACACTGTGGATCAGGAAGAGGTGGAGCCAGGGGGTAGGGCCAGCATGGGGGTAAGGGTGTGGTCTTCAGTGGAGTGGGGGCAGGTCCTGGGGCAGAATTGTGGGGTCGAGCTCCCTCAAGCAGAATGGAGAGTCAGCGTCTGTGAATGGGCCACTTGAGATTGGTGTGTTTGTTGTACTTCCAGGGAACCTAACTGACCCCCTTGGCATACCACAAAGTCTGCAGAAGCCTGGATGGCCATTTGCTGTTAAGTTAATTTAGAAATACAGGTTGACCCTCTCTAGTTTTGGCACACTCTTATGTGGCAACATCTGTAGTCTGGTATGATTTTAGTTAGCTGGATGACCACTCACCATGGGTATGGCCAAGTTTTCTGTGGTCTCATATGGTTTGTTTCCAGCCGCTAGTCCTGACTCTCGGTGTTCTGTGCTGTTATTTAGTTGTAGTTTATCCCAGCTGTCTTCTAAGACCCAAGGAAGTGGTGAAAGAGTTGTTCATGCAGCTAGACAATATTGACCACCTGTGGTCTAGCAAATTCTCTTGTCTGGTACCGCTTGGGTACCGAGAGTGCCAGATTAGAGTTCAGTCCCTGTATTGCATGCCTCTTAGCTGGTCCTGTGCACTAAATCTCACTTTTTCAAATAAACTGCACTTGAAGGTTCTCGATGAAACATTTTCTCAGGTAAACCATGGCTGGCTTGTGTTTTCTAAATTTTAAAAAAAGCGTAAGACTCAATTTCAAAAACAAGTGGCCAGAATTGCTACACAGTAGGCCAAAAGGCCATGCAAAATCAAGTGAGAATTGACAGTATGGGAAGGGCCTAGGCCTTTGGACAGCGACAGAAGGAAAAGTGATAGTCCTCCAGCACAGAAACACCTCCGTAGTGCTGCAAATGTCCTTGCTGACATGCTGGACTGCTATCCTGCTAGCAGGACTTTGTGAATCGGACATACGGTGCTGCTTGCTGTTTATTTGTATTGAGGTAGTGCCGTTGAGCCCCAGCTAAGGGCAAGTTGCTATATGAGCACGAAACAAAAATAGGGTCCTTGTTTGAAGGAGCTTGCAGGCTAATCTACTCGTGTTAGCAGCAGCAGATATTACAGTGATGTGTGTAGAACAGGTTGAACTCTCTAGTCCAGCCACCAGTCCTGGCTCTTAGTGTTCTGTGCTGTTATTTAGCTCTAAGTTACTCCTAAATGTCTTCTAAGAGCTCATTAAGCAGTGGTGGAAGTGTTGGTAATGTGATAGACAATATTGACCTCCCATGGTCTGGCAAATTCTCTCTTCTCCAGCACCCTCAGGACTGGACTGCTGCCGGATGAGAGGTTCAACTTGTTTAAGAATCTAGACAGAATAATTTTATACTAATGATCACTCTGCTCCCGTAGCTTTTGGTTTTCACTAGGAGATTCTTTTCTAAGACTTAATTTTGGAAATACTGTATTTCTTTGGTCTCCTGTGATAAACCATCATAGTTCTGTCACTTAATTCCAGTGCGAGAAGTAAAAATGTGACAATATCATACAATCATGGAACTGTAAGGAAACTCGAGCAGTCATCAAGTCCAATCCCCTACATTCATGACAGGAGCAACCACTGTTTAGACCACCCTGGCTGTGTCTACACTAGCCCCAAACTTCAAAATGGCCATGCAAATGGCCATTTCGAAGTTTACTAATGAAGCGCTGAAATACATATTCAGCGCTTCGTTAGCATGCGGGGGCCGCGGCACTTTGAAATTGACACGCCTCGCCGCTGCGCGGCTCGTCCCGACGGGGCTCTTTTTGGAAAGGACCCCGCCTGCTTCGAAGTCCCCTTATTCCCATCATGGGAATAACCCCATCACGGGAATAAGAGGACTTCGAAGTAGGCGGGGTCCTTTCGAAAAGGAGCCCCTTCAGGACGAGCTGCACGGCGGCGAGGCGCGTCAATTTTGAAGTGCCGCGGCCTCCCGCATGCTAATGAAGCGCTGAATATGTATTTCAGCGCTTCATTAGTAAACTTCAAAATGGCCATTTGCATGGCCATTTCGAAGTTTGGGGCTAGTGTAGACACGGCCCCTGACAGGTTCTTGTCTAACCTGTTCTTAAGAACTTCCAATGATGGAGATTCTGCAACCTCCCTAAGCATTTCAAATGGGGAACCACCTTGACAGGAAGTTTTTCCTAATGTCCAACCTAAACCTCCCTTGCTGCAATTTAAGCCCATTGCTTCTCATCCTATCCTCAGCGCTTAAGAACAATTTTTCTCTCTCCTCCTTGTAACGGCCTTTTAGGTATCAGAAAGTTCTTATCATATCACCTCACTGCCTTTCTTTTTCCAGACTGACTTTTGAAGGGTTTGGGGATTGGAGCATTGCAGTTGCAGGCCACTGGCTCAAATTAAATTGATGGTAACATGGGGTTGTTATTGCTCTTTGGCTGAGTCTACACTATGTGTCTAATTTATCAAAGTTGACTTTGTAACGCTGCATTTTATAAAGTCAAAGCTGAGTTTCTGCACCTCCCCACAAAGTTGACTTAGTGCCTCCCCACTAAATCACTGAAGTTCAACTGTTGCTGCTGTGCATTGTGGGAATCTATCTCACAGTTCCCTCAGCCCTGTAGCATTCTGAGTTGTTTTACTGGTGTGTTATGGGGAAAAAAATGCCCTGCAAGTGGTTGTGGGTGTGTGATGTCATCTTTCTGCACTGCATTGCTCTCATTCCCCTCCTGGTACAAACAAACGGACGTTTTTCAGAAGTCTCTTTTCCTGATGAGAAAAATTGTTTGAGTCATCTGCATTATGGATTAACCAAATGTGTCCTGAAAGCACCCACTGTCATCTTCCCAGATTGTATTGCCCTCATTCCCTTCCTGTTGAAAGCAAACAGCCATTTTTCAGAAGTAAAGAAGGAAAAGTAGGGAATCCCAGGGGAAAGAGAACCAAACTGGTGGGCTTCAGGAGGCGAGTGAACCATGTCAACAGGTTGCTCAACTAGTTTTTCTACAGTGAAAGAACAAAATGCCTACTTATTTCCAGGGACTGGCATTTCCACTTGTATTTTTACTCCTTTAAAAAAAGTCTTTATTAGAAAGACTTTTTAAAGAAAAAACTAGATTAGTTTTGTATCCAATATTCACACACATATAATGCCAAAGTTGTTTATATCTTGTGTGTGTGTGTGTGTGTGTGTGTGAGAGAGAGAGAGAGAGAGAGAGAGAGAGAGAAAATATCAAACTGTGGAAGAAGCTGGATCCATGTGAATAGGGAAAGACTTCATATTATTCACAAAGAAGGAAGGTAGGGAATCACAAGGTAAGGAAAGCCAAACAGGTGATGGTGGTCAGAACCTGAACTGCCCTTTGCAAATGTGCTGTGAGAGCACCCAGCTGATTTGTGCCATGTCAACAGGTTGCTCAACTAATGTTCCCCCACTGAAAGAACACCTTTAATTTTAAGGCAGCACAGCAGGGAACTGTCAAACCCACTACTACAATGTATGTGCTCTGGGAGCACCCAGCTGACTGTGACCTCTGGTGAAAATAAATACGACAATCAGGCCACTGCAGAGACTGTGTCTCTCCCAAGCCACACATATTGGGAAGGGAGTGTACTGGAGCAGGGTATGGGGACCAGCTCCACCAACAAAGCTCAGCTGGCAGGGGCAGTCAGCAGGTTTCTTATTAGGCAGGGGGGCTAGGCAGCCCCTGAAAATATTTCCACACAGAGGAAGACCACACACTGAAGCCAGCCTTGAAAAATGTTTCCTGTGGGGGGCAGCCATTCCCCTCAGAGCCAGCCCGTGAAAGTATTTGCTGCTGGGGGACTCAGCCCCTTGGCGCTTGCTGAGCCCCGGAAAATGTGAAGCACAGAAGCTGCCACATGGTGGCACAGAAGCACAGAAGCTGCCACATGGTGTGGTGGGGCAGAGAGTAGCCCACCAGCCAAAAGGAGATTCTGGCTTTCCTGGATGGCTCCATACTGGGGCGCTCTTTCATGGCTAGATGCGATGGCCATGCTGATCATAACACCGGGCTTCCTGTTTCCTACTTCGTGAACACCTGGAGAGCAGAGGAGATTAAACCAAACAGATCATACACATTCTGGGCATTGTAGGATACTCTGGAGGCCAATAAAATTGATTTAAAGAAATGCTGTTTCCACACTAGCATTAATTCAACCTTTTAAATTCGAACTTGGCATTACACCACATTGGATGGTCGATGCAAGAATGTCAACCTTTGTGCTCCTTAAAATCCACTTAATGGTATTTGCAGTGAAGGCAGTCACATTGTAAAATCAAGCTAAGTGCCTTAAAATCAACTTTTGGCTGTGTCTATACTACAAAAATAACTTTGAAGTTTATTACTTTGAAGTACAACTTTGAAGTAAGCAACTCCAAAGTTGAGCACCTACATGCACCCTACTTCAAAGTTAAACTTCAGAGTAGCGCACTACTGCATTCCTGGGAATAGAGTAAGCAGTTTGAAGTTGGGCTCCCTACTTTGAAGTTAGGGAAAAATCTGACCCTCTGCTGGCTACTTCGAAGTAGTGAGTAACTTCAAAGTTAGTTCCTAGTGTTGACACAGCCTTTATGCTGCAGTGTAGACATAGCTTTTGTGAACTAACGTGGTTGTTCAGTCCATCTTGCAGTGGGTGTGTGTCACTGTTGCAGATTTCCCATGATGTTAATCGGGCACTTTTCTCACTTGTGCTGAAGTCCCCCAAAGACATCTTGTTTTCCCATTTAAAGAATTTCTTTGAAGACTACATTCCACTAGCTGAACCTCAGGTTGCCAAACAGAAAAAGGAGGTCTGTGCATTTACTGTGTACAATTGTACACTGACTGTTTACCACATGTAAAATATTACAAAGCTTATAATGGACCCAGTCTCAGTCCTACTGTAAGTATTCAAGTCAGACTAGACTCTCATGAAGATTGTTAGGAATGATGGCTCAACTTTATCCCTTGTGTAATTGCAATGGGATGGATTTGTCTGATGATGAAGATGTGCTTCATTACCAGCATTGGTAAGGTATAAAGTTCCAGGATGCAGCACTGATAATACAGTTTAAACCTCTTGACCAGCAGTCTCTTATCCGGCATCTTCCGTGGTCTGGCATGATATTATTTAGCTGGATGTCCACTTATCATGGGTGTGACCAAGTTTTCCCACGGTCCCACAAAGTCCGTTTCCAGATAGCAGTCCTGCTTCTCAGTATTGTATGCTGTTATTTAGCTGTCATTTACCCCTCAACATCTTCACAGAGCCCAGTAAGCTGTGGAAGTGTTGGCAATGCTGCTAGACAATACTGACCACCTGTGGTTCGGCAAATTCTCTGGTTCAGCAGTGGTTTGGTACTGAGAGTGCCAGACAGCAGACATTCAACCTGTATTACTCTTGGCTCCTCTTAGATTATTTACATAACTAAACATATAAGTAAAGTTTTCATTGTGAATTCTAAATAATTTAAGCTGTGCATTTGAAGAAAAGCTAATTGTTGTTTTGCTTGGTGTTTTGAGTAGTTTAGGGGATCTGTAAATAGAAACTCAACTTTGCAATTTAATTGAGAAACACTTGAAGTGGCCGGAGTTAACCCTGTAGCCCTGAACAAAAGTCTCTGGAAAACACTCCTTTTGTTAATTTTCTACCAAGCCACCTTATCTAAATGAGCCTTTAACCAAGGTGTGTACTATGTTGTGCAGTACGTACAGCAGGCTCTGTATTGTATTTGAAAATTGATTTTGGCCTGTCATTCCTTTGCAGGCTAGGTTTGTTAACTCTCATATGGTCATCAGTCTCTGTTCAAAGTGAACTTGTCTCTGCGGCTGTGCGGGTGGGGCATGTCCGGTGAAATTTGTTGGCTCTGCAGCCAGAGAGGTTACTACATCTACCTGAGAGTGTAATTTTTACTGGAGTGCAGCTGTGTAAAGCCATTTTCTGTAGTACGCTGCCACATTGGTTTCCCTTCCTCCTCCTTGATTCTGCTCACTTTGACTTTCGTGGTTGTGGGCACTATGGAATAAAGTGGGACAAAGCCAGTGTGTGCTCATTGCTCCATGTGATACTCTTGCAGCTAGGGGAGCAGGGGAAACTGCTTTGGCTGCCCTGTCTAGATGGACTGTTCCATTTCTGCTAATTCTGGAGCTGTCAGTCAGAGAACAGTAGGGCTAGAGATGTTGATGGTTATCTGGTCAACTGGTAAGCCTCACCCTAACGGATGAGTTAAGCCATTGGGCTGGAGGAGCCTCCTCCCCTCCCGTGGGGCAGGGGGCTGTCACAGCCCCATGGGGCAGCTCCCATCCGTAGTGGGGGGATCCCGCTCCAGTCCAGCCAGGCTAGAGCAGCACCCCTCCCCTCAACGCCCCCTCCCCCATCCCATTTAATCAGTTAAGTAGTTAAACTTAACATTTAACCAGTTAACTAATGAATGGGATTTTACATCCCTAGGTAGGGCCCAATCAGGCTGAAAGTTTATTTTCACTCTCCCCAAAACCCGTGATCCATGTGGAAGGGAGGTTTCCCGTGAAATTAAAAATCTCCCCCACAATTATAAGGGAGCAAGGAAACATCAGTCATTGTCAGCTCTTGGGACTGGGGGCAGAGAGAGTGCAACCTCTGTCTGCAAGGGAATGTTTAGGGGAAAAATAAGCCAGGCCAGGGGTTGGACCCACTTCCTACATGCTCACAGGCTCCCCAATCTTTGCAGCCACTCAGCAGGGGTAATTAATAACATCCCTCTCTCTGAAATGCTTTCATCATCTTGTAGTGGGAACAGGGTGCATAGCTGGTCTCATAATGATTTGATGATTCCTAGGCCGCCGAGTTAAGTGGCATATATGAGTAATAGCTGGTCATTTTCTTCTTCTGCTGTTCTTTTCAACCCCTCTGCCGTAAAATACCACTTATGGGTCCATAAACCTTTGCTGGTGAAGTGCTGTTCCCTCTGCAAAGCTTGTATTCTCTTCAGTCAAGCTTTAAATGCCCTATGTCCAGTAGCTTCCCTTTGGAGTGTAATACATCTCACTGGCAGCACACAATTATTGGAATATATTTAAAAATAATGGGGATTGCTATCTGTTTTTTGTCAAAACAAAAATGGACAAGCGAAGCTTATCAGTTCTGATAGTGTCTCAGAAAATGTCAGGAAAGCAGACAATGAGACACATTAACGTTGATACTTGTAAGAGACGGAGTGAAATGAAAATGGGATTGGAGCCACTGTCATGTTGTATAGACGGTTAAAGTCAGGATTTTTGGTGGAAACATTGTTTGGCATGGACTGAGGGTATGTCTCTACTTACGGTGGGGGTTTCGAGACACTGCAGTTGATCTTCTGGAGATAGATTTAGCCATACATGTGAAGATGCAGGAAAATCGATCTCTCTGGGAGTGGAGTAAGGGATGTCAGCGCAAGCCCAAAGATCCCCAGTCTACACAAGGGAACAAAGTCAATCCTGATACATTGATTTTAGCTATGCTGATGGGGTAGCAAAATTGTGTATCTGGAATCCACTTTGTTCCCTATTGTGGACCAGGCCTGAGTAATACTTTTGGAATTGAGAACACTTTTCCATGTCTTTGTCATGCAAACATGTAAATAAAATCAGAAAATACATACAGAAATACTCTTTTCCCTCATTGTCCATCACTGAACTTGAGTGCCTTTCACATAAAATCCGTTGCAAGAGCTGAGGCTATGGGGACTTCATGGACTCTCTGGCTTATCTCCCTTTTTTGGGTGAAAACTCTGTTTGGCATAAGGGGTTGGGGTTTTTTTCATTGATCTTGTTGGAGGGTGTCTTTGGATAGAAAAGGGTGTTGATATTCTCTTATCACTATGGCATTTGCAGCAGTGGTGTTCCTGAGTTGCTCCCAGAATATGAGACACAAGTTTGGTGAAAGAGACAAAATGACCTCACCCATTTTGTTATGACTGAAGTGGAAAGATGTCAAGTAGGACATTTTTGCAATGTTCCCTAAAGATGGAAGGTCCAGGCATTGATTGGTAACGGACTAAGAGATAGGAAACAAAGGGTAGGAATAAAATAAATGGTCATTGTTCAAAATGCAGAGTGGTAGAACTAGTGGTTTCTTCAGGAATCTATTTTGGGACCTAGTCTATTCAACATGCTCATAAATGATCAGAAGAAAGGGGTAAACAGTGAGGTGGCAAAATATGAAGATGGATACAAAATTGCTCAAGATTGCTAAGTCTAGCACAGACTGCAGAGCTTCAGAAAGATCTCACAAAACTGAGTAAATAGGCAACAAAATGGCAAATGAAATTTCATGTTGATAAATGCAGATAAGTGCAGATTGGAAACCATAATCTTAACCATAGATGTAAAACAGTGGGGCTAAATTAGCTGTTACCATTCTAGAGAGATCTTGGAGTCATCGTGGCTCATTTTCTGACAACATCAACTCACTGTGCAGCAGCAGTCGGAAAGCAAACAAAAGCTTCGGAATCATTAATAAATGGATACATAATAAGACAGAAGATATCATATTGGCTCTATATAAATCCATGATAAGCCTGCATTTTGAATACTGTGTGCAGATGTGGTTGTCTCATCTCAATAAAGATATATTAGAATTGGAGAAGGTTCAGAAAAGGGTAGCAAAAGTGATTGGGGTGTGAAATGGCTGCCATCTGATGAGAGCTTAATAAGACTAGGGCATTTCAGCTTGGAAAAGAGAAGGACTGAGCAGGGGATATGACAGATATCTCTCAAATCATGATGGGCGTGGAGAGAGTACATAAAGAAGAGTTGTTTATTTCTTGCTGTAACACAAGAACTAGGGGTCCGCCAAGTGAAATTAATAGACGGGAGGTTTAAAACAAACAAAAATAAGTATTTCTTTATGCAGTGCACAGTACCCCAGTGGAGCTCCTGGCCAGAGGATGTTGTGAAGGCTAAGACTTAAAGAGGTCTCAAAGAAGAATTAGATAAATTCATGTAAGATATGTTCATCAGTGGCTGGTAGCCAGGATGGGCAGGGATGGAGTCCTTAGCCTCTGTTTGTCAGAAACTTGACATGGGCAACAGGCAATGGATCACCTCATGAGATCTGTGTTAGAGAGGCGGCCATGTTAGTCTGCAGCTTTGAGAACAACAACAAGTCCTGTGGCACCTTATAGACTAACAGATATTTTGGAGCATAAGCTTTCATGGGCAAAGACCCGCTTCATCAGATACAAGCAATGAAGATGCATCTGATTAAACGGGTCTTTGCCCACGAAAGCTTATGCTCCAAAATATCTGTTAGTCTGTAAGGTGCCAGAAGGCTTCTTGTTGTTCTCATGAGATCTGTTCTGTTCGTTCCCTCTGGGGCATCTGGCACTGGCCACTGTTGAAAGGCAGGTCACTGGGATCCATGGACCTTTGTTCTGACCCTGGATGGCCATTCTTATGGTTTAAAGATGTTCAATCTGTAGTCATCTGAATTCCTCTGGAAGTCGTTCTCTAGCTGGATCCCCTCATTGTACCTAGCCCTCATGCACTTCATCTTGGGCTGTTTGATCTTCACTGTCTCAGGGGAGAACAATGAGTTCATAGGGGTAATTAGGTCTATAATACTTTTGGTGATTGATCTAAATTAGAATCAAGACCGTAAATATCCATTGGGACTTGACAAGGTGCCTTTGGATGGGCTTGGCCATGAATAGGATGTGCTCACAATGGCTTAAATGGTGGAGCACATCACAAGGAATACATTGTTGTGAGATTGGAGTGCAAGAGTGATCTAGTGGGTAGGGTGCAAAACTGGAACTTGGAAGACCCGCTTTCAGTTCCTGCTCTGCCACTGATACCCTTTGTGACCATTGTTGTCACTTTGCATCTCTACCATAGTTCTGCATCTGTAATGTGGAGCTAACACCTCCCTTTCTCACTGAGGTGTTATGAAGATAAATCTGTTAGTTTTCAGGTGCTCAGATACTTACATGCCCCTCACTCCATACCGTAGTACCTTAGGTAGCTATAGCAAGACCTGTTTCTATCTATACAATTGATTATTTTTTCTAAAAAGACTAAAAAAGCCATGCCTCAATCTTAAAGAAAGATTTTCCTGTTCCTCTGCTATTTTATATTCCCGCTGGTGCCCAGGGCCAATAATACCTGCTGGGCAGGAGAGCTGCAGAAATGTAGGCTGTAACTGGCGGCAGGGGGCGGGGGGGGCTGACTGTCTTCTATATCATCATGGATTATGGGCTGAATGAAATGTATTTATTCAAGGGAATTTGCCATACTGGATCTTGTTGCTTCATCAAATCTAGCATTTTGTGGCCAGTATCTCACAAGAACCCTGCCTGTTTGTTTATTGGATGTTTAATCTGCCTCAGGGTACATCTAAACTTATGGGAAGATTGACTCACTGGCACCTGGTGGGGACATACTAAATTGAACTGTCGTGGCGCCACTGTCAACCCTGGCAGTCGTGAGGGTTGGGAGAGTCAATGGGAGAGTTTCTCTCTGACCTTCCACTGTGTGGATGGTGGCAAAAATCAGTTTTAGATAAGTCAGCTCCAGCCACGCAATTCTCGCAGCTGGATTTGCATATCTAAAATCGATTTTTGTTCTCCTAGTTGAGATGAGGCCTCAGTGTTGAAGAACTAGCACATTTGAGCGATCAGGGTGGTGGTATATCAGAGCCACATAGATTAACCTTATGAAATTTAGTGGGAGGTGGGAAGGGTTGCCATTACTTTATGGGAGTAGGACTTTTGTTAGGTTTCAGCTATCATGCTGATGAAAACCAGCGGGGAGAACCTTTGGTGAGCAGATGTTTTTGCCATGTGTGTTCGTGGTCTAATGGATTTACAATCTGAAATGTGCTCAATTTGTTGTAATAATTAAATTCTCTTGTATATGTGTTCTTGAGGAAATTGTGACAGTTACTGAACTGAGTTCCTCCATCAGACTGAATGTTTTCAGCCTGCAGATACTTTACATATAAGCGAAGTTTCAGTTCTAAATCTATGGCATAATTTATCTGTTGGGAAGCTTGACCTAGATTTCTGGGTCAAATTATTGGTCAAACTATCTCTGTGTGTTCTAGATAACTTTCTTTACTTTAAAGAGGATGTGAAACCATGACATTTGCTTCCTGATTCAACCTTTAAAGTCACACTACCCTAAAGGTTGAAAAAAGGTTTCTTAATTTATTTCTTTAGAGGCTTATGTGCAATGGAGTGTTGACTCTTGGTTTCCTATGTCAGTGACATTTAAAGGCCATGGCTCTATCCACCTCCTTTTCCCTAAAGTGCACAGTCCTTTTGTCTTCATGGTCGTTCAGGAAAAAATGGATTTGGTATCTGATCAGAATCAACTTATTGGCAAGCCTTGTGATTGTGAGGCACCTGGGCTACAGGAAAGTGGATTTAATAGCTTAGAAAATAGTTAACCTTTCATTCCTGTCTTCAGCTTTTTTTAATGAAGTTTTTTCTTCAGTGATTGTTTTGCTTTTTTTCTTTTTAAAAGAGCACAAACATATTTGAGTTTGGATTGCTTTTCACATGCGATACTTTGCCATATCTGTTGGCTGAGATCAAAGACACGTCTATCTTTTTATGAACTGGAGATGCTTGCTACCTGTTCACGTAAACTGCGGCGCCACGTGCTCTATGAAGAGTTAGTCTCATGTGTCATTTGAACAGTGGTATTTCCCAGATTTGAAGTCAGGGCTGGGATTTGACTTATTTTGCTGTGATGTATGCTCTTAACATACACACTGCTCTAACGAGGACCTCCACTGGGGCTCATGCTTTGTATATGAGAGGGCCCGTGTAGAGTGATGGTGACTGTTCATCTGCACTGACCCATCTTTCATGTAGAGTTACTGTATGGTTCCATAGTGTCCCCTCCCGATGCTGTACGCTGTGCATCTGAGACAGTGCGCCGCCCCCCACATTTGCCTCTATGGTTGGGAGAGCTTTGCGTGTGGCTGGAAAGGGGAACAGTCCCAGCAGTGGGGAAGGAGACACTTGGAGAAAGACACCAAGTAGCTCCTCCTCCAACCCTCACTCCACGTCCCCATGTGTCTCTGGGACCTCTTGGCCAGAAGGGAGGGAGAAATGCTGATTGGCAGGCATTAACCTGGAATGGGAGCCATGCATAGCTGCTTTTGGCTCTGTTCCTAGTAGCAAAGAATTACTCACCTCTCCCAGTCCCAGCCTGCTTCACTGCTTCCTTCTTGGTTCAAGTTGAACGCAGCCAGCCCTGTCCCAGTGATTGGTACGGCATAGTTCTCTTTCAGCTCTAGCTCGGCTGCACTGTCTGATGCACTGAGAGGCGTGGGGGAGGTGTGCAGTGGGTATGGCCCCTAACCCTATCCTGTTTCCTCCACCTTCCTGTCAGCAGCGGCTGCTCTTTGTAGTGTATGGGGTGAGTAATGTGGATACCTTACCCAGAGGATCAAGGAAGCTCTTCATGCTCCTGAATGGGTGCATATCAGGGCAGGTGATTTAGTTCTGAGCAGAGTGCGCACACACAGCACACTAGCTGTCCAGTTAGACTTTGTGTAATTACTCATTTGCCTCTGTGATTACCACACACATAGAGATCCTTCTGCATATGCATGAACCTTGGCCTCTACTTTGGGAGCATTTGTCCCAGTGTTTCTGCAAAAAGTAAAATTTGACACTCTCCCACTTTATCTTACAGTTGGAGAACAGCAATGGCTGCATGTGTGTCGTGGTTGGGAAGAAATAATTGGACTGCCTGCAAAGGAGCGAATGAGCATAGTGCAGTCAATGCTTTCAACAGGCTGTAATAAGCTTCCTGTGTCTGCAAAAATAAAAGCAGACCACTTCCCTTTTCCTTGTCTTTCTGCTCATTAAGCCAGCATAATACTTAAACAGCTTCAGAATATTTTTAACAACAGCGTGATCATGGTCATACTGACTAATCACCCAGCTAGAATATTAGGGAGAGCAGACATTAAGCATATTTATAACACGTGTATACCCAGTCAGGGCGCGCATTTTTAATGCTTCCTGGAAATTACACTTATGTTGTCTGTATAATATGTGCTTATTAGTAAAGCTACTTGTCATTGGTGCCCCTGTATAATATTTATATATAGTCTGAACTTCATGTTTACAGGTATCTTAAGTCACGTGTGCTCAAGAAATAAAATAACCTGTGTGGCCATTACTCTCAAGAATAGAAGTTTGTTTCAGCGCTAATGTAACCCACACATCTACCGTCACATGTAGTGGTACTTAGCCTGCTTACAGAGAGAGAATGAGTGTCCTCTACGGCAGTGTTTCTTAAACTTTTCGAGACACCAGAACACTAGATACTTACGTTTTATGTGGAACATCTTTGACAATTTTCTTAAAAAAATAATAATTGTCAGACCCAGTAACATGCCAGGTATCATAGAAATGAAGAAGTAACATTGTCTGGTTTTAATAACAGAAAATGTATCAAAAAAGCATCGGATGCTTGCAGCGCACCCAGACGTCGTTCATGGAACGCTGGTTAAGAAGCGCTGCTCTACGTCCTTAGCCGAGAGCCAGCTGGCTTCTTGCTCAAACTGTAGAGGCTCATGCACTAAGCTCCAAAGGCCTCAAATTCAAGTCTGCCTGATGGGGGTTACACTGAAGTTATGCTTGGTGGAGCCGTGGAGCCTTAATCTTTTTGGCCTGATGCTGAGCTCAAAGGTATGGTTGGATGACAACATGGTAAAGAGCTAGTGGCCAATAGTAATTGTTCGTGGCACTTACACAGCTTGTTTCAACCAGACGATCTCAAAGCATTGTCTAACAATGGGCAAGCCTCACTTTCTCCATTGTATTTCTGGGTAAGGAGAGATTAAATGACTTGGCCATGGGTGTAGAGCAAATCAGTGGTGTGATTTGGAAGAGAACATACTGATCCAAAGGTTCTAACCATTTTACGTGCTCCTGCCAAATGTGTCTGAGGCACGTATTTTGTGGCTCACTCTTTTTAATCTACTTTGTTGCCCAGCTCACACTGGGTTAAAACCTGCTTGTTTTAAGGAGGCTTATTGAGTTCAGGAGGATTATTTACTTACATGAGTAAAGTGAGCAAGATTTAGCCTATAATGTCTTCTTTCATCCATATGGGAATATGCTTTGCTTTAATTTTACCTGTATGAAATGTAGAACATGGAAGCTTCATGCTTCCCCCTCCCCTGATTCTGCAACTTTACCCACGTTGGTCAGTACTCTATTCCAAGAATACTAATCACAGACTTAAGTGTGGCTCACTCTTGGTAGATTCAGATGTTCAGACCCTTAATTATTCAAACTGCAGAAGATTGCAAGAATAGGATTGGTTATAACAATTAATTCACTCTGTCAAAGGTTAAGCTAGTTAGAAAGTTACTAACCAAGCATTCATTTTAAATGTGTAAGATGACCATAAAGGGAAGTGAGTGAAAAATGCACCCACTTAAAGTTCTGCCAGCCACCAGGAATTGCTGCTGTAGCATATTAGTTAAAAGCATAACGTCTTGCTTGAACTAAAATTATCTTTAGCCATTGTCTGGTATTTAAATAAATGTCAGCAAGTGGTTTGGAAATATAAACTAAGTTATAGATAGTGTGGCCTAGTAGGTTAAAAGTGACTGTGCTATATAAAGCTTTGCTTCATAGAAGTAATGTATTGAGTTGAAACTAATTCTTTCCAAATTCTGAATTCACACAAATGAAAAGATAGTTTTGGGGTCTGACATGCTGGTCAAGTTAAAGCAGGTTAAACTTCATGCCTTTGACTTAGAAATGCCTTCATGTTTAGCAAAATTGACAAGTAACTTGACTTTTTCCCCATCAAGAGATCTATCCATTCCCTGCAACTTGAGTGACCAAAGAGATACTTCAGCATAAAGTAATGTTTTTTTTAATTTCTCCTTCGCAAGATGAAAGGTTACAGAAGCTTTGTTGTCTCATCATTTAGTACAAATACCAGCAGATGTACCTCCTGTTGCTCAGCTCCTTAATTGAAGTAATTTTTTGAAACTAAATGAAAAATTTATATGGGTGTTTACAATGATAGCATTTTTCAAAAATGAAAAATAAAGCCTGTAGTGAGGGCTCATAGTGAGGAGGGGGTGGGTGGCTTAAGGTAGCGTGTTGGTATGGGCTCAAGTTGGGGGTGGGGTACAGAAGTCAAGGCAGAGAGACTCGGGCTGGGAAATGGGGTGGGGGCTGTTACCGGGGCCACCCGCGGTCATCTGCAGCAGCTCCTCCCAGGGCGGGATTCCCCATCCAGCAGCTCTTCCTGAGGGTTGAGAGCTGTGCACCCCATCCAGCACCTCCTTGGAGGGAGGGATTCAGGGCTGCATGCTTGTCGGGTGGGAGCTGCAACTCTACAGACTGGCCCTGGCCTCCAGCTGCCCCCCACCCCCCACACTGGCCTACAGCTTCTCCAGGGGTCTTTGCTTGGGGTACTGGCCACCTCATCTGCAGGATGATCCTGGTCTCTAGCTCCCCTCCTACAGCCCTGCACTGGTCTGAGGGGCATCACTGTGGGGGCTGTAGTCTGTTTGGTGGGGTGCTCCAGGGGCTGGCCAAGATCCACGGGCTGCCCCACACCTCCAGTGCCCCCTGTGGCTATCAGGAGGGGGATACTGGATTCTGTGGACTGCCCCTTCTTCCTGCAGACTTCCTCCCCATGCGTGTAGGCTATTGAAATGGGGGTGAGTCTCTGGAGGTTCCCCACAATCTGCAGGCTGTTGTGAGGGAGGCCCTTAGAGCTGCTCCCAGCTTCCAGCAGGCTACCACTTTCCCCATAGCCTGCAGGCTGTCTGGGTGGGAAGAGGCTGCAGGGGTCTGTCTCTTCTCCAGCTACCCCACATGGTCTGTAGGCTCCCTGGGAGCAGGCTCTGGGGGCTATCCCCCTTCTAGCTGCCTCCCATGGCCTTCAGGCTGCCTTGCAGGGGGCAGGTTCTGAGAGTTGCCCCCTCTTCCAGCTGTCCTCCACTCCAGCAGCCACCCCGCAGAGCCTGGAGGCTCTGCATGGAGAGGATAGACTCTGAGCTTGGGACAGGGAAGCTACTTACCCAGCCTTTGTGGCAGGCAAGATGGTGAAGCCCTAGACCTGCTGGCCTTTGACTTGATGCGGCAGCTGCCCCAAGTGTTCACTCTTGGTATCACATCCCCCCTGTCAGTGCCCCTCCCTTTTGCCTCCCTCCTCCTTCTGCCCCCTCCCTTTCCATGTTCTGGGAAATCCTGGGATTTCAGGCATTTCCCACTTTCCAGGCATAACCAAACCTTGACCTTGGTTTAAGTTAGGGTAAGAGGAAGCTGCATACCAAATTTTGTGGTTGTAGATCTCATAGTTTAAGAGGAGTTCTTCACTGAATGTAGCACCAACAGACAGACACATGCTAAAGGAGACAGATTAGGTGCAAAGATCAGTAGACTCCATTAGGACAAAGTGCAGTAAATGTTTTTAAATGACACTTTTCAGTTCACTTTACACACTATGGTTTCAATGTTAGGAGGTTTGGAATAAGCGCTTACTTCACAGGACAACTGTAGCATAAATTATCCCGTGGTTTACAGCAAGCTGCAATGCATAGTGTGTAGGAACAGGAATTGCACCAGATTAAGGAAAGAAACATCTTTATAGAATGAAAAAGGGGCTGCGCCCTCTGCTTGCCAGGCTCACCAAATCTCCTGTCTTCCTGGGGGGTTGGGGAGCCATGCAGCCAGTCCAGGCCTTCCTGGGCCTTCCACCATACCCAGCCTCTCTCCCCACCCTGGTCTGTCTGCCACCTGGAAGGCTTGGTGGGAGGTTGCTGTGAGCAGCTTTAGTGGGGTGCAACAGCAGGCAGGGTGGAGCTGGGCCTCCTCCGGCTATGGGTGAGGGAAGAGTTGGTAGCAACTGCCAGGCCATGCTGAGGTGCGATGGTGCCACTCGGAGCCGATCTCCAGCTGCTGCTACTGTCTCCCCTGCCCATAGCGGCAGCCAGAGCTTGGCTCTGAGCAGCACCTTCCCTCCCCAGCAGAGGGGACAGGAGGGCTCGCTCAGGCCGAGGTCTGGCTGCCACTACTGATGGGAGCTGCATCCTGCTGCCCGGCCTGGGGTTGGGATGAGTCTGTAGCAGCAGCTGTGGAGCTCAGCTCTGGGGCATCTTCCCTCCCTACCATGGCCTGGTGGTGGCAGCTGCTGCTGCTCTTCCCCTCCCAGGCAAGTCCCAGGGCCAATGGCAGGGAGAGGGGCCTGGGCAATGGGGGTTGGAGGCAAAGTGAGAGACTGGGCTGGGGTTGGAGGGGGTAGGGTGTGGAGGGAGGGAGGGTGAGGTGCTCGCAGTGAAACCATGTTTTTTTCCTTTTGTTTATTTTAGAATCCAGAATTCTGCCGGCATAGTTCAGATGATTCCTTCAACATTTTGCATTGTCTTGAATTTCTCGTCTCTGTGCCATTGCCCAGTCATTGAGGTCTTTCTGGAGTTCCTCTAACTTCTAGCCTTGACATGCCATGTAATTTATATGTGGATGTTTTGGCCCCTTTTTGTTTGTCCATTTTCCAGATCATTAATAGCTTAATAATTTTAATACTAAGCAATGAAGAGATTTATGAAATTTCCGTCTTTATAAGACAACCAGCTTGTTTAAGAATATGCATGTTTTCTAATGGGACCATTAGGGAGAGAGGATTTATTTGTTTGACACTAAGCAGACAGTTTGCATTTAAAATCTACAAATTGATGGATATTAAACCATTTGTCAATAAGATACCCTGTGTTTCAGTCTGTCGCATGCTGACTTAATGAACTTTAAGGACTGAACTGGCGGGAGCGGGGGTTAACTTAGTGGTTTGAGCGTTGGCCTGTTAAATCCAGTATTGTGAGTTCATTCCTCAAGGGATGGTGATAGGTCCTTCTGTGAGTGCAGGGGACTGGACTAAATGACCTCTTGAGGGCCCTTCCAGTTCTATGAGATAGGTATAGATAGGTATAACTTCTACAGTCTGAGACTCAACTAAGACTGAAGTGGGAATGTTGTAACCAAAGTCAAACATTTGAATTATGTAAAAACTCAGGCCTTATCTACTCTACATGGCGCCATCAATCTAGTGCAGCTATGCAAACAGCATAGCTGAAGGTGGCAGTCACCATGGCATCTTGCATGCAGGCAGGTTGGCGGGGGCTGCTTTCCCGTTGACACCAGCTACCTTTCTCATTTTGGTGGACTACCAGTGTTGATGGGAGAACACCTGGAGGTTGCTATTTTGCATCTAAGCAGATGTGACAAATCAATGGCCAATGGATTGATTGCTGCAGCTTCATTCCCTAGCATAGTGTAGACATACCGTAAGAGAGGTGGAGAAATAATTTGATGAAGTAGGACAAAGAATAATCGAATAAAAATAAGAAAAGTTGAATTTAGACTGAATAATGCAGAAGAACTTACAAGAAGTGTTAAGTGCATCTCAAGGGAAGTAGTGGAAGTAGTAGCTGTATCCTTGTGCATTTAAAACTACACCATGCATTAGAAATATATTGTAGTGGGAAGGGAGTGGGCTAAATGACACAAAGGATCTTTTCTGACTCTAGCTTTTGTGGTCATAGCGCATGAATTTAAAAATGGACATAAGGTAAAGTGATGCCTGGCTGTCGAGTGTATTGGTCACCAGATTCATGTTCTAGTCATCATAATGGCCTGAAAATCAAGTTTAAAGATTTTCTTTTTTTCTGTTTTGGGGTATTTTATTATTTTGTAGCCAAATCTAAAGAACTGAAGTGCTATCTCAGGTGGACATTGCACTTCAATTAGGATTCAGAAAATCCCCTTGAAAATGCACTGACAGCAAACAGATCCTTGGATTAGAAATGCTGTGGCAGATTCTCCCATGGCTTAATTCATTTCAGTAATTACTTCAGGGATGAATTAAGAGAAGTGAGTCTTGGGAAATGCCAGGTTTGAAAACAGGGTATGTATTAATTCTGGGATAGCATAATTTCTAATATTTTTTTCCAGTGTACAGAGCCCCAGAAGCTGTTCAACATTGCAAATGAACTGCTCCATACAGAAGAGGCATATGTTAAAAGACTGCATCTGCTGGACCAGGTAATTCCGCTTCAATAACTTTGTGCTTAATTTTCAGCACAGGCTGCACCTCCCTGGTCCAGCACCCTTGGGACCTGCATGGTCCCGCACCAGGATTTTGCCAGGCCAGGGAGGTCAGTGTACGCTGCTGACCTCCCGCTCCCCGGGCTCATCTCTTGGCTGTGGACCTGCTCCCATCCCTTAGCCACAGCTACCTCTCAGCTACAGGGCTGCCAGCTTTCAGGCACAGGCGGCCAATTCCTGGACTCAGCCACTGATCCCGGCCAAGTATGTCTGCTCCTCGGTTGATGGTCCTTGGCTGCTAACTTCCTGGCTCCCCAGCTGCATGCTGCCAGCGCCCCAGCCAATATCAGTCTGCCAGCTCCCCAGTCCTGGGCAATACTGGACTGCCGGCTCCCCACCCTCCTGCGAGTGCTGGGCTGTTGGCTCCCTGGTGGGAATTCCCCAGCTCCTACTAGGCCAACAACCCACTGCCTCTCACCCCTGGCCAGTGCCAGGCCACCAGCTCCCCTGTGGGGGCTCCCTATATCCCCAGTGGGGTTGCCCAAGTCCTGCTGAGTTGCTGACTCCCTGCCCCCTCCCCGGTCCCTGCTCCCTGGCCACTGCTGGTCCCCCTTTCACCAGCCTGGCCCAACTCCAAGCCTGTCCCCAATCTGAGCTGCTGGGTCTCTCTGGTCCAGCAACATCCTGGGCCCAGCAGGACCATAGTTGTTGCTAGACCAGAGTGTAGCTGATTTCAGAGGCTCAACCTGTGCATAAGACAGCTAAATGGGGATGTTGTGATTGTCTTGTACATAGTTTAAGACTTTTTTTCTGGAACCTCAGATTATTTTAGTAAGGCAAAACAAAATTTAGGTAAGCATTATAAGTAGAATTGAGGTTGGCTTGGTAACTTCCCCATAAAGTCATGGGTGAGTCATGGAAAGTGTTGCTAAAATACAATAATCATTTTGCCATTTCTTAATAGCTTGCTCAGTGCAAGATTTCCTCTCTATCCTCCAGCCTGCAGTCCCATTCCTTCTTCCTTTTCCCCTGGCTTCCTGTAGTCTTACCTGGCTGGCATTGCCAGCTCATGGTTCCTGATGGACACCTTCTGTACCATGTGCAATTCAGCCACAAGGCACTGCACATGCTTTAGAGACTGTGCACAAAGCCTATTAAGTGCCCATGGTAGGCTAACTGGCTGCCAAGACTCAAGCTACTTCTCCTGATGCAAGGAAGACTTCAGCTTATTAGAGACAAGATAGCAGGTGTTGGTTGAAGGAGAAGAGAGGTGGTGGAGAAGGGATCTCAATAGCAACTATCTAATTTAAAAAAATGCCCTGCTCTGTGCTGGGTACCATTTGAGCAGGCCATATGGAGTGGGAAAGAATCAGCTCACCTGCCTGCACTGTAGGGACCAGAGAGAGAAAGCAGTTAGTTACTCTCCCAAATAGATATGGGGAAGAAATCAAAGGAACAGTAAAAGGCATTAAGAGATGATAGAATCTCTGACAGCTTTGTGGCCCCTGAGGGGCTCTGTCAGTAGGAGCTGGGACTGTATCAGCTCAGCACTATCAGGCCCTTTAGGTCTCTAGATTCTTCACCTACATGACTTAAACCCTTGTTCTCTGGGTAGAGCATAGGTCATCTACAAGTCTCCTCCACTTCCCTCTGTCTCAGGACAAAACTTCTACCTGACCCCAGGAGTACCCAGTTGGTGTCCTTCAATCTCAGTAACTACTCTTCAAGTATTTCCTTCGTTATGGAAGTGAGTGTAAAACGGGTACAATAATACTGCAGATTTTAAATTCATTTTGTGTGTTTAAAATGGCCAGAGGTTAGAACTGGTTAGAAAAATTGAACTATAATATTTTGGGGACCACCCAGATCAGCAAGAGGTTTTGTCACCTCCGACCTTGTATCCCTAGAGTGTCTTAATGCTGTGCTGCTATGGGCACATATCCCTGATTCCAGTTGCCTGCCCAAGGTCTTATCCTGGCTCCCACCAGCCTCATGATTCCTTGCATGTTGATTTCAGTAGTCCTTCCAGTTCTGAGTCACCCCATCCTTCACAAGGTCTTAACTACCAGACACTCTGGTTTTTCTCTTCCTCTCCGTCGCCTCTGAAGGTGTGAAACCAGACCTCCACTATTAGCTCACATTGGTGCACACACTCCCACAGCGTGCACAAGAGAGACCTGTTTGGGGTAAAAATAAACAAAAGGTTGGTTTAATAAAAAACCACGCACCCAGAGATGAAATAGTCAGAGAACCCAATGTATGCAAGGTAGACAGAAAATAAACATAAAAACATCAACTCAGGCGTAAAACATCTATATTAGCTCAAGTCCCTTTTTGAATACAAGTTTATATTTCCTTTGAACAGCTTCCCAATATATCTTCCAGCACAATTCTTTCTTGGGGAAATCCACCATTTGACAGACAGGTTCTCTCTTAAAAGGGCTTGCAGGTTTGTTTTTGTGGGTTTTTTTTCTTCAGTCACTATATATATATATTCTATATATACTATATCAGCCACTATATATATATATATATATATATATATATATATATATATATATATATATATAATTTCACAGTGGGGAAAATGTCCACTTTCTTAGTTTTCTTATCCTGTTTTTTTTTCTCCCCAGTTTCAAGTTGTTCCTTTTTTGCTTTTGATTTTTTTTCCCTTGTTGCTCCCTCCCTGGGTTAAGCCATGGTAGATGCGAGAAGCTAGTCTTATCTACCTGGGGAGGTAGCCCCTCCTCCCTGGCTTCTGCCCACCACACCACTTGTGGGGAGGAGGTGAATCCACACCACAGATTATGAGCAGAGTTTCCTGGATACACAAATAGGTAAATTCATAACCACAGTCTGTCTGTGTCCCATTAAAAATCAGCAAGTCCTAAGACCGCAAGCTTTCATAAAATTGTGTGTTCAATACATATTTTTAATAACACAGTATGCAGTCAGTATGCAGTTTGACTGCTCACTTTTGGGGTTTAAGTTTTCTCTTCTTCTATTGTGGTACCTGGATCATAACTGTCACACAAGCAATTTTGCAGTGCATGAGTGTGGAAGAAAGAAGGAAAATAAAAATGGCAAGTCATGTTGTCAAACCAGGTTTGCCAGATTTTTTTTTAAAAATGAACACTGTCCTCTTGCTGTGAGTGCAGTTAGGGAAGCAATTTCTTGTACAGAGAACTTTGCCTCCAGGACTAAAGAGATCTATGGAAATTTGGGGTGGGTTTGCTATGGATGAGCGGCGACCTATTTCCAGAGATTTTAGGAAAATCTAGGGAGCTCCTTTCACTTTCACATTCATGTACTTTTGTCCTGGACCTGGTGAAGATGGGAAGAAAAAAAATATATGTTTTTCTTCAACTTGGTTTCCCAGCAAAGAAATAACTAAACTAGTTTTAAACCTAATTGGGTGGAACTTCACCTTCTGAATGAGAGCAGTCGTGTTTAAGAGATGATTCTAAATATGTGACATACAACGTAGGTTCACAGAAAACAAAACAAACAACATTCCTCAAAATATAGAACATGGGATCCTATGCTAAAGCACATTTGGCATTGTGTAGATAACACTGTTCATAATATAAAGCCGGGCTTTGAATTTATAGTCAGTTACTGTTAATGTCTTTTTTTTTTTTTTCCTATGCAGGTTTTTTGCACTAAATTGTCAGAAGCAGGTGTTCCAGCTGAAGTGATAACTGGCATTTTTTCAAACATTTCCTCTATCTATTGCTTCCATGGACAATTTCTCCTGCCTGAGCTCCAAACAAGAATTACACAAGAATGGTGGGTAAACCAATTTTTTACAAAAAAAAATAGTCTGTTTGAAGGCAGTTAGGTAACCAGAAAGCCTACCTTTACAACACACGTTTTATTTGCACAATAACATACTATTTCCTTAATAATACAATGGGTTGTCATACCTTTTTTTAAATATGTACCATGATACAAAGGCAAACCTAAATAAAAATCCTTTTCTCAGAGGGCTTTATTGATTCAAAACATTGCAAGAGATGTCCTCCTTGACAGGATTTCCACCATCCCAGCATTACGGTACCATAAGACAGCTAAGTCAGTTACTTTTTTTTATTGCTTTGACTCCACAAATGGTTCTGTGAGACATTGAGAAAGGCAGTGGCAAACATCACTATATATATCTACACAGGGATGCTATGGGTAAGGTCTGAAAACATAATATCTAAGGTTTGATTTGGTCAGTCCATTTGTTAGAAACTAAGTTGACTATGTTAATCTGAGCTATAAATCTAACTTTTAAGACAAATCATTTCACACAATGCATAAACCATCAAGGCAAATTGCGCAGAGCTGAAAATCTGCTTGTCTGTTATAAAAATCTGTTCCATTAGTGTTTTTTACACCTTACACCAAATTCTATTTGACTTTGAAATTCAAAAATATTGTCTTCTGAATGATAATTTAATTATGATTGTTGCAGTTTAACACCTACATTGTATATACCCAAGTGCTTCTTTAAGCATAAATAGTTATTTTTGTTGAATGTTGAATAATGTTTATGTCATGGTTAGAGTCTGAAAATTGCAGCAAGTTCTGAAAGCAGAAGATCTGGAATGCTCTAGGCAGACAGGCTATTTGAAAGACAGGCTGGGAAAATTAAATTTGAGAAGACGGGTTGGCTGTAAAGGCTTCTTCTGACACACCATGGTTTTATAATACGCTATAAAGTCAACAGAAAGCTAACCTGTTCAACTACTTTGAAATGGTGGGGACAAAATTAGCATTTTGCATCTTCTTCTGCTGAGTCCACTCTTGCTCATACTGTGCGTTGGTAAACAGAGGGAGTAAATAAAATGTCTGTCTGTCTTGAACATGAATGGAAACTATGGGGACAGCCATTGCTAAAGATGAGGAAGATGTCCTGGGAAGTCAGCTGTATGCATAGGCTATTAAATGGTGAGTGCAGATTAACATTAATATTAGCTTAGTGTTGATGAGGGGAACATAACAAGAAGGCATTGTCTCCTAATGGCCAAGACCTGCAAGGAAGCCACTGGGAGAAACTTCCAGCTTTGAATGTGAATAGAAACCAAGTTTGAGCTGGCATTTGCTAAGAAGTCTAAGGGGGCTAGACACCCACATTCATTGAAACTGGAGGGGGCGGTCCTTTGAAAATCCTAGCTTAAATTTGTCACTTCTAAGATTGCCACCGAGGATTGGTAATGTTTCCACTTTGCTAAAAATGTCACAGGGCTTAAGCCTGACAAGACCCCTATGAGATTGGTGAGGGTTGTTATAGACTGGAAAACTAAAGTTCAGGATGTGTGACTTGCCCTGGTCACATGGGACTCAAATAGAACCCAAATATGCTGGTTTCCAACCCAGCCTTATTCCAACATTGTAATGCTTGAGCCAATTAACAATTATTGCAATTATTCCTACCCTTTTGCAGTTAGAGATAGGAATGGAAATGCACAGATAGGAGAGAACACCACCTTCTTGCTCCTAAATAAAATCTTTTTAATGAGTTCCATGTACATACCAAGGTGTGTATCCATCCACCTTTTGCTGCAAAACACCACTTTCTGGGGTCTGCTACATGGGTGGTGTATTTCTTGATCAGGATTTGGGGAGACATTTCAGTGCAAAGTCGGTCAGTTTTATTCCCTTTGTTAGAGATTCTCAAAACACTGAATGGCTCTCCTTTATTATCGTAAAAGCATAACAGTAAGTTTGTCCCTGAGCCAAAAAGGGAATCAGATAGGGATGCTGTCAGTATACATATGGTATATTAATCTTTAAAAATTCCTTTCTCTTCTTACTAACACAACTCTAATTTTAAAGGGGCCTGAAATTCATAAAGAGCATTTATTCAGAGTATTTCATTTCCTTTATTGTTGGTTGTACTTAAAAGGGAAGTTCTTCATGTATTACTGAGCTTCTGTGACCTTCCTACATCCTAACACAACTCTTAGGTAGTGTGCCTAGATTTAACTACATGACTCCTTGCATCTTCAAGTGTTTTACTGTAAGGGAAAAAATCACTGTGGTAAAAGTGTTGGCTATATTCAACAGATTTCTTTTCTTATTGGAGGAAGACAGATTACTCTCTTAACAAAAGTTTACAGAGCTAAATCTGGCCTTAATGAAGGGTAGGTGTGCATGCAGTGGTATCAAAAAGTAATTGTCCCTTTTTATCTCAGAGCTGAAATTGGTTTGAAGGTGGAGTGGGTGTATGAGTGTGAGAGTGCCCACAGAAGTGTGCATTTCACGACACATTGGTCTGCCTTCTTTGCAATAGGAATGCAAACCCACGGCTGGGAGACATCCTTCAAAAACTGGCTCCATTTCTGAAGATGTATGGAGAATATGTAAAGAACTTTGACAGAGCAATGGACATGGTGAACACATGGATGCAGCGATCATCGCCCTTTAAAGATGTCGTTCAAAACATACAGGTATAAGGCCCTTCCTTTTCGTATATCTCCAGCTTGATGGGATTTAACTGGGGGAGGAGGGTGCTTTGTAATCTCATGGTCCGCAGGAGGTCGGCTGCAGGGTAAAGTCCTATAATGCTGAAATACAGTAAACGTTCATTCTTCTTTTGCATGTGACATACACGACTACACAAGTGGAGTATTTCTTGAGCAGGATTTGGGGAGACTCGTTAATGCCAAGTTGGTCAGTTTTATTCTCTGAACATATCTCCTTTATTATTGTAAAAGCACACTAGTGAGTTTGTCCCTGAGGCATAAAGGGAATAGGATAGGGATGCTGTCAATATACACATTGTATATTAATCTTTATAAAATTAACTTCTCTTCTTAATACAGCACTAATTTTAAAGTTAAAACTTAACAGCCTAATACTTGTTTCGCTTTTCTCTGTTTGCAATGGGCACCTTGTCTTTGAATGATGAAAGTAGAGTATTCAGTTTCATTTGTATCTCTAGTCAGTTTAATTTTCTAGCACTCATGATGTAGCCCAGAATTCTTGTTTGGGCTAATGATTTTTCAGGAAAATAACTTACCTAAAACATTAATTTTGTAATGAAAAAGAAGCAGTAGAAGCCTTTCTGCTCACAACGTCATGTATTCCGAATCTTTTTTCTGATACTTTCTTCTGTCTTGCTTTAGTTGAGGCTGGAGCCAGCCAAATTGGCAGTTTAGCTGAGACCCAGCATGTTTGCAGGCACAGGGAGAGCATCCTCTGCTCTTTGCAAAGAACAGTGATTAGCAGGGGGAGTATTAATGGCTCTGTGCACAGAGAAAAATCACAATGCCAGGCTTGAAATGCAGGGGTTGTTTGTGTGGTAGGGCTGGGTCAGCTGTCATGGATCTGTAATTCCCTCAGCACATAGCAAGAAGAGTGTTTTCAACACCCAAAGCTGGCTGCAAGTGTGAGCCAGAACTTCCTTCACAGAACCAGTGAAGAGGAAGAAAGCACGGGAGAATATTAATTGAGAAAGTTGTCCTTCCACCAAACTTGTGATATAAACACCCTTTTTAACTTCACCTGTCTAAGCTTGGACTGAGGGAGATTTTGATCATTGTGACTGGGGTCTGAAAGCTAAGTGACCCCTTCTGGTTAAAACTTGAGATATTGGCACATGTGCCTCAAATGGAGCATAGTTTCTGTGATTTGTCTGAGGGCAGGTCCCCTCTACAGGGAAAAGTCAGTCTAACCTGTGCAATTTGAGTTAAGTTAGCAGAGTAGCTTAAATTGATGTAGCTTGGATCTACTTACTGCAGGGTCTGCACCACACTGGGTCATTGTAAGAAACTCTCCCTCAGCTCCTCTTACGCTTCTCGTTCTGGAGGAGTACTGGAGTTGACAGAGCAGTCAGTGGGCCTTGACTAAATCCACTAAATTGACCCCTAGTGGATCGATCACCATGGTGTTGATTTTCCCAGAAGTGCAGACAAGCCCTGAGAGTTCTACAATGTAGTCCTTGCAGGATTCTCTGAATCTTTCTGCCTGTGCCAGAAGACTCTCTGAATTAATTCTGCTTTACCCTTACCTCTTCAAACCTTCCCAGTTTAGTTCTTCAGAGAAAGGCACAACTGGTTTTTGCATTTTGATCTAAAATCTGTTGTCCCTTTAAAAGAGAGCTATTTTGTTATAATTCATTTTTATCCAAGTAACAGTTCAGTTTGCATCAAGCTGGAGGTTGCTTTCTCAAGTACGTGGGAGTCCCACTGTAATTCATTATTTGTCTTATTTCTTGCATCAATGAGATAAAATGATGTGTTGAAGGTAAATAAGGAAGAGGTATTTGTTCCTTCTCATAACATGAGAACTAGACGTCACCAAATGAAATTAATAGGTAGCAAATTTGAAACAAACAAAGGAAGTTTTTTTTGTTAACACGGCGCATAGTTAACTTGTAGAACTCCTTGCCAGAGGATGTTGTGATGGCCAAGATTATAGCAGAGTTAAATATAATTATATAAGTTCATGGAGGAGAGGTCTGTCAGTGGCTATTAACCAGAGTGGGAGGGATGGTGTCCCTAGCCTCTATCAGAAGCTGGGAATGGGCACCACCTGGCGTTGGCTGTTATTGGAGGACAGGATACTGGGCTAGATGGCCCTTCGGTCTGAGCCAGTATGACCATTCTTATCTTCTTATGATGTATTTTTCCCTAAAATTCTGCTATGTCTCCTCTGTCACCTCACTAAACAGGCTAACCGCACAAATGGGTCACATTAGGTGCCAGAGCCCACAAAACATGCCTGCAGCTATCTGTGATCATGAATATCCTCTGCCGCCCCATGAAAAGAGTTCTTGACAAGTAAGTTTAACACAGGGGTTATGTCTGGAGCTTCAGTACTGAAGCCCAGTGGCAGTCAACTAAAATGGCCACACTTGTTAACTATTTCATTGCTGATTATTTTAGCAGAGATATGCAGCTTGCTGGATAGATCTCCAGCTGGTGTGTCAGTAGGCACTGGTCTGTTCCCTAAGGAGTGTGTTCCAGGAGTCTCAGCTGCCTCTCCAGCACCCTCTTAACAGTTTTTCCATCATCTTTAGCTGTTGTGACGTGTATTATCATGGTAACTGCAAAAGCCTTTAGCTGTCAAAAATGGAAGACACAACATAACATAAACTACATTGGATTTAATGTCAGTGTTTGGGCTCCTGTTCTGATGGTATTTATTTGAATTTGAATCCTGACATTTTCATTTTAAGTGAAGCTGCCGTAGGATTTCCCGTCTCTTGTGCAAGCGCATCTGAGAACCGAGGACCCTTGCTACAGAAGTTAGCTTCATAGGAGTCATGGGTGGACTTCAGTAATAGATAGTGAATATTCGGTGGTTTAATGTAATTTCTGTTGGCTAATTCTTTGACTTTTGACCTTGCATTGCAAACTACCACTGGTAATGTGCTGTAACTCTGTAGAAGTGCTATGTCACTCATGTTTTATTGCTTACTTATGAATTTGCATTCAGTTTGTTAACAACACTCTCGGGGTTGTTGAGCGTCATAGTTATTCAAATTGAGGCCTTAGCAATAATTAAGCTGACATTCGTTTTGTACAAAAAGCCAAGCTATTGATTGATTGCTTTGGCAGCCTGGAAGGTAAATATGTTAGTTACCATTGGAGCTAACTTCTGGGGCTCAATCCTGCTGAGTGCCTCCATCTCTTATAACAGGCACAAACTTTCCATTGCAGACCAAAATGGCATATTGATTTTTCTGAAATCATAGGAAATTTGTACATTCTGCTATCTTGACAGAGTGTTTGCTCTTCATGCGCCTCTGGTACCCACACCAGTTTTTTTTTTAAAAAGTATTTACAGGTTTCATGCCATTCTGAAGCCCGTTGAACTTGTTTAATGTGTGAAAATGCCTGATTCTTCCTTTTAGATGAAATGGATTCTGAAGATGAGACACCTGGTTCTTTAGTAGTAGCAGTAGAACTGTGCAAAAGCCTTCAATGTAAAAATCTCACCAATTCCTTCTCTGCCCCATTCCTTGTCTAAATTTTTAATTTTTCCAAATTACCATTTAGCCTTAATTGATTTGTCTGGAAGTCATGCCCATGGACCCTGAGTGAGAGTTCTACAAATAGGCAGTGACTACTTCTTACTATCTACAATTGAACTAAAACATAATGCAAATCACACACTTTACAACAAACCCACATAAAAAATGATGTGTAAGGGGATACCAGTGAGAGGGAAAAGTAACTGCATAAGAAGTCATTCTATTACTGGCACTAATCACATAGGCTACGTCTACACTAGCCCCAAACTTCGAAATGGCCACGCAAATGGCCGTTTCGAAGTTTACTAATGAAGCACTGAAATGCATATTCAGCGCTTCATTAGCACGCGGGCGGCCGTGGCACTTAGAAATTGACGGGCACTTAGAAATTGACGCACCACGTGGCTCGTCCCAATGGGGCTCCTTTTCGAAAGGACCCCGCCTTCTTCGAAGTCCCCTTATTCCCATGAGCTGATGGGAATAAGGGAACTTCGAAGTAGGCGGGGTCCTTTCGAAAAGGAGCCCTGTTGGGACGAGCCGCGTGGTAGCGAGGCGCGTCAATTTCGAAGTGCTGCGGCCGCCCGCATGCTAATGAAGCGCTGAATATGCATTTTAGCACTTTATTAGTAAACTTCGAAATGGCCATTTGCGTGGCTATTTTGAAGTTTGGGGCTAGTGTAGACACGCGCATAGTCATTAACAGAAGACAAAGCTCCTGATTTTCATTGGGATCTCAATCTGAGTTCATCTTAAATGTTCAGACCCGTATAAGCTCACTTTGGTGCACAGATGAAGCTGCATGCAGCAGAAGTATTTGCGTTTTTGTGCTTGCAGATTCCAGCAGCTATGCTTGGGCTTACTGAGGTTGTGTGTGTGTGTGTGTGTGTGTGTGTGTGTGTGTGTGTGTGTGTGTGTGTGTGTGTGTGTGTGTGTGTGTGTGTGCGCGCGCGCACTACCACACAGAGTTGCACAAATAACATTATATAAAGTCTGCCCGTTTAGCCCTCATCATTTGACTGTTTCCTGCAGCCATTCTTTAGAGGTGAGTTTTAAATGAAGGACTAGAAGGATGACTGGATATTGCCTGTTAGGTCTAATTTGAAGACAGGGTTGAGGGAATCAGGGAAGAAGGTGTAAAGATACTTGTTGGGGAATTGGGCAAAAGGGGAACAGAGAATGTCATTCTTGGGCTGGGGTGCAAGCATGGTGCTGTAAGATACAAAAGCGAATAAGGAGTACTATAATTCTACATTGTTACTTTTCTCTTCCTGGGATCTTTAATTCTTTGCCTGCCAATTGTGGCACCTGAGAAGTGTTAAACTGCAGAACTCTGAAAGATAATGAATTCGCCTCTATAAACAGCAATAGTGTTCCGTACGTGGTGATAAATCATTCTTACATCTTTGAATTACTGGAAAGATGGTTCATATTTTCCTGTCAGACATTTGTCTCATTGTCTCACAGAATCAGACAAGTCAGCATTCAGCATTGTGTCTTCAGCTGTAATATAGATGAGAAATATTGGAAATATTTGACACAATGGCTTTTTGGAGAGGAATAGAACACAGAAATTGATGTCACAAATAACAAGCAGTCCTGTAACACCTCTGAGAAATTGATATGATGATTGAGAGGATGCTAGTGTTTGAAGAGAAATACATAACTTGTCCAAAATTTGGTCCAAAGGATTTATTTTACTAGGTGTGCTGAAGTATTAATTCCACAGAGAAAGGACATTTTTGACACCAACCTGGGATTGGGTAGTTGTGGGTTCAGTTTATGGTTCTTTCAGAAACTTCCCACGTGCCCTGGAACAGTTCATTTAATCTTTCTCTGCCTCACTTTCTTCATCTGTAAAACAGGCATGAAACTTGCTTACCACGAATATTACAAATATCAATAGTTGGCATAGGATAAATATAAAGATGATTGGAGTGCAATGAGTGCCTTTAAAGGTAGCCATGTAAAAAAATACTGTACATGCCAAGTCTTAAGCCAACCACAGATGTGGTCAGGTGAAACAATGATTTTAGAAGTTTCATGCTTTAGAAGCACATATAAATGACTTGTATATTGTCAGTCTCTGTACTATTTAAACAATAAATGCTGATCAGGACAGAGATTTTTTTGTGCTTTTGTGGTTATTGCATCAGTCATATGATTCTGATTCCACGGTCTCCACTTGGTTTCCTAAGGCCAAGTTCTATCAAGGGACTCTCACAAAGTCTTGCATGCAGCACCAAGAGAGATTTTTTTTCAGAAAAAAACAGGGGAGTTCTATACATTTATAACAGTTGGTAGAGATGTTAGAGCCAAATGTCTGCATTAAACACTTATTAAAAACCAAGTAGATTTTGCATTGACAGAGTTCCTGTATTTATGTAGGTGAAAATGTGATTTTTATTGTCGTTCCAATTTAAAAACAAACAAAGGAGAAACAACACGATCCTTGCAAAATTGTTTTTTCTGGGTTACAGAAACAGGATGTGTGTGGGAACTTGACATTGCAGCATCACATGCTTGAACCTGTGCAGAGAATTCCTCGCTATGAGCTTCTTCTCAAGGATTATCTCAAGAAACTTCCAGAAGAGTCTCCAGACAGGAAAGATGCTGAAAGTAAGTGTAACTTCATAGAACCATGAAATTCTAGGGCTGGAAGGGACCTCAAGAGGTCATCTAGTTCAGCCCCCTGCCAAAAGCAGGATCAACCCCAACTAAATCATCCCAGCCAGGTCTATGTCAAGCCAGGACTTAAAAACCTCTAGGGATGGAGATTCCACCGTCTCTCTTGGTAATATGTTCCAGTGCTTCACCACCCTTTTGGTAAAATCTAGATCTTCTGGAAATGCTTCTCCTAATGTACCCCAATATGCCATTAGCCTTCTTGGCTCATGAATGTGAACCATGTTGGTAGGAACCATATTCTTCTGTCAATATCTTGACTTAAGAGTTCAAATGTTGTTACCAGTACATGAAACTATCGTAAACACATTGAACTGAATTAACTGTTGGAATGTTGCAGAGAAGCTGTAAAAAATGAAAATCACTGTTCTAGAAATGAGGACAACTTCACCAAATAAGCAAAGACAGAATACTGTAGTTCATATCAGAGACACAGCACTTTCAATTGTCTTTATGGTGGGTTGGTGAAGGAACACAAAGGGTGTGTCTACATCAGGCACTACTTTGAAGTAGCCAGCAGAGAGTCTACACACGTTTTCCCGTACTTCAAAGTTAACTTCGAAGTAGGGAGCCAAACTTCAAAATCCTTACTTCATTCCTAGGAATGGAGTAGTGCCCTACTTCAAAGTTTAACTTCAAAGTAGGGTGTGTGTAGACGCTCAACTTTGAGGTTGCTTACTTTGAAGTTGTACTTTGAAGTAAGCAACTTCAGTTATTTTTGTAGTGTAGACGCAGCCAGATTGTCTTAAATGTGAGTGTTTTCTAGGGATTCAAGCCACATGATATTAAGAATGGGAAGGTAGAAAATATTCCTTTACTGGTTTTACTGCAGCTGGGAATCCTATCAAGAAGTGCCTGGAGAAGAGTGTGAACCGTAAATTGTTCCTTACATTGTCACTTTTGCCCCCCTTACATGCTGGTTTTTTTTCCTTCTCTGAACTTGTAAACAGAGCAGGATAAGATGAAATATCATGTACACACATGCACAACATATAAATACAATGTTATGTATCCATGCTTATAAATGTTCCACTTAATTCAGGGACGTGCAGAATTCAGCAGGTCTTTTTCAGTGGAAGTGTACCTTGCAGGAAAATAAAAACAGTGCTATTAACTGATAGAATGTATAACTGTTGCTCCCTTTATTGCAGAATCACTGGAGCTCATTTCTACAGCAGCAAACCATTCAAATGCAGCCATCCGAAAGATGGTGAGTAGAAATTGTGTAATGGAATCATGATGTGATTCATTAACTGAGGTCCTTGGTTCAGTCAATTATTCTTTCATTGCTAGATCCTCCATTAAAAAAGGCTTTTGTTCTGGGGAAGTTTTTCAGATACACTATATCAGACTTAAATAGAAATTGAGGAGCCTTATACCTGTTTTCCATAAATGCTCTTGGCATTGTTATCACACACTGAAGTTTTTGTGTGCCAAGATTTCAAATAATGGAATCATAGGACTGGATGGGTCCTTGAGAGTTCATCTGGTCCAGTCCCCTGTGCTCATGGCAGAATTATTATTAGTTTTTTTAATCTAGACCATCCTTAACAGGTGTTTAGCTAAGCTGCCCTTATAAATCTTCAATGGTGGAGGTTCTGTAACCTCCCTAGGTAATTTCTGTCAGCGGTTAACCACCCTGGCAGAAATACCTTATGCCAATCTGAAAACAGAAATGGTTTTGGAATGTGAGGGGTGGTGATGAAGAAATGATTGCCAAGAAAAACAATAAAATAAAGAGGGTTATGTTTTGCACAGAAAAATTTTGAAAAATAAAAAATCTTTTGGACCGATTCTACTAAGTGTGCCAGCAAGTTTTCACATGCCATTTTTTGGGCATACAGTGTGCATGTTCGACGTTGCAGACATCACTTTGCAAAGTGTAGTCCTGTGTATCTAAAATTAGAAAAGGCTTTGTAAAATCTTCTCCTTAAAACATAGGATCACACTTCCGTTGTGAGCTCAGCCTGACCACACAAACCTATTTACGCACTAGCAATTCTGCACACAGAATAAGTTTGCGGGTGTCATGCTTGTGGATCGTAGTGCTTGTGTGTGCATGTGCATGGATGTGCAGTAAACCCTCGAATGAGCAGACCCCAATTTAGCAGGTTTAGGGAATAGGGGCTGTCCACCAGCGCCCCCCGCCCCCCGAACGTATTGTAAATGCTGGCAGCTCACCAGAGCCGTGGCTGGAGGAGCTGCACTGGGGCCGCCAGAGTGGCTCAAGGAGCCGCTGTGGCTGGAGCCATCTCCACAGCTGCAAGAGCCTCTGCCACCACTGGAGCCTCCAGTGTGGCCTGGACCACCACCTCTGCTGTGGCGGCAGAAGCCGCACCACACTCCTTCCACCAGCGGCAGGGCATGTGCATGGGCAGACAGCACTCGTGTACGTGCCCCACGCCTGGTGGGAGGAGCTTGTGGCAACTGCGGGGGCAGTGATCCAGCTGCAGCAGCTCCTGTAGCAGTGGTGGAGGCTCCAGACAGAGCAGTAGTTCAAGCCATGGTGGAAGCTCCAGACATGGTGGCTCCTTTATCCCTCGCAGCTCTGGCTCTGGCAGCTCCAGTGAGTCCCTGGCATTTATTTGGGAGACAGGGGGAATTGGGGGAATTTGGCTTGGGTGGGGGCACTATGTAAGCCCTCGGATTTAATGGACGTCCCTTCCTTCATAAGTCCATTAAATCGAGGGTTTACTGTATACTAAATGTAAAATACTAAATACTACTCTTTGTGCCTATGGATTATTTGTGGATGCAACATCACTGTTGCTTTCAAAATCAAGCCTGTGGTATTTTACATAACAGTAAGATGATCTCTGGAAAACATCTTTTGTTCCATAAAGGGCATAATTACCCTTTTTATCATCAGTTGTTTTTGCACAAAAACGTTTGGGAAAACACTGAAAATTACTGCATAAATTTTCACCCTACATAAGCTGTGTTGCATTTTTCATTCAAGGTTGCCTGATCATATATTTTCTATTTTCCCTCATCTACATATTGGGCATTCTCTAAGTTTTTCCCACACTTTTGTTACTTGGAGCAAAATAATGCTAGACAACGTGCTGAATAATCCATTTGCACCTCATTCTGTACACACAAGAGGAATTAGCCATAGCTTCCTCTTGTGAGCATGGCTGGCAGACACATTATCAGACTCCTACTTCCTCCATCCCTCAGACGCCATCAGATCACTTTTCCTTTTGCTGGTAAGCAGCTGCTGTCTGAGTCCTTTCACATGTCTCAGTAACAGTTGGTTTAGAAACCATATATTTCTGTTTGAATTCTATTCTTCCCTGTCTTTACTCTCCTGTAGCTTTTGGTATGAATGTTTGCAAGTTTGCAACTTTAACAAGCTCGCGGTTGTCAGCAACAAGTCACTGGGCTCTAGGGAAGGGACGGGCAAACCTTTGGGTCTGAGGGCTTCATTGGAGTCCTGAAATTGTACGGAAGTCTGGGTAGGGAAGGCTTGGGGAGGCTGTCTCTCCCCAGATAGCCAGGCGTGATCCCCCGTTCCTCACCCCCAACTGGCCTCCCAAGTCACAGCCCCACCACCCAGCCCCCTGCTATCTTGCCACCAGTTGTGCCAGGGCTGGACATGCTACAGCCACACTGCTTGGAGCATTGGCACAATAAGTGTGGAGTGCTGAGGCTGCAGGGCCAGGGGGACAGACTGGGAGGTGTAGGGGGCTAGCCTCTTTGGGTGGGAGTTCAGGGGCCACACAAAAGGGTTCTGCAGGCGGGTGTGGTCCCCGGGCCACTGTTTGCCCCACTCTGCTCCAGGGCCACAAACTGCAGGTGGTACTTGCTCATCCTGGAGCAGCATATTTTATAGACCTTCATTACATCCTATATATGGAGCTCCTGCATATCCCACTCCATTACCACTATGGTGGGTAGTATATAGAAATACAAGGGAATAGTGTAACCCTCAGGGGATGCTCTTCTCAACTCTGAGTGCTCTGCAAAGAAATCTGTGGCAGGGGTCTTTTGTTTTATTACAGCTAACAGTAGCTAGCCAGACCCCGAGGTCCTTAATCAGGTTTTATCCAGTAACAGAGAGGTAGCCATGTTAGTCTGTATGCTAACAAAACAAACCAGCAGTCCTGTAGCACTTTAAAGCCTAACAAAATAATTTATTAGGTGACGAGCTTTTGTGGGACAGACCCACTTCTTGATCTGAAGAAGAGGGTCTGTCCCACGAAAGCTCATCACCTGATAAATTATTTTGTTAGTCTTTAAAGTGCTACAGGACTGCTGGTTTGTTTTATTTGTTTTTATCTAGCAAATTCTCATTGTAGGCAGAGAGTTCCTCTACAGTGAATGGGATTTGCCTGAGCTAACACTTAGAAAACCTGAATGAGGCACGCAGGGTTTGGCCCAGTGGCTCATGAATTTGCTTTGTCACACACACTTATCCAGCAAGTCCTCTTCTACTGCTCTGCAGGAGCTGAAACATGGAAGAAGTGCGTTTGAAATGCAGCAAGGGAAGATGTGTTACATTGCCCTCTCTGTACCCTAAACTGAAACAGCCACTGTTGAATGCCATATTCTGAATGTGCACTAGAAATAGCATGCAAGTCTGCTGGTAATGAGTGACATCAAAAAGGAGGGCAAGAACTGTAGCCAAAGGTTCTAATTCCTAGACCTGGATTAAGCAAATTTTACCAATTTATTTTCCATAGGCTCGGCACTTAGGTTGCAATGGAAGAAATTACAACCGTTGCTACAAAATTTGATTAAAATAAGGTATCTTTTCTAGTGCACAGGTATCTTTTATGATTTTGCGCTGCCATCTGCCACCAAAGTGTCTGAACTCCTTCAGAAAATGGATTAGTAATACAGGTTAAACCTCTCTTGTCTGGCACCCTTGTGACCAGACCAGTGCTGGACAAGAATTTGTCAGACCGTGGGAGGTCAGTATTGTCTATCACATTACCAACATGTCCACAGCTTACTTGGCTTTTAGGAGATGTTTAGGGGTAAATTATAGCTAAATAACAGCACAGAACACTGAGAGCAAGGATTGATGGCTGTAAACACACTTTATTGATCACGGGAAACTTGGCCACACCCATGACAAGTGGTCATACAGCTAACTAAAATCATGCCAGATTATGGATCTTTCTGGACAAGAGAGTGATGGACTAGAGAGGCTCAACCTGTGGTGAGAAACTTAATGAGCTAGACAGAACCTTGGGCTCTTCTTTCTTTTTTGGAACATAGAAACTCTGCTTGGACTACCACTTTTTGGTTTATTGGTTGACTCGCTGGTTTGCTTCTGGTTGTCTTCGTTTTGCTTTTGCTTTGCTGTTTATAAATGCGATTTATTTTGGGGCTGGAGGTTAGTGTTGTGTCCATCTATGGCAGAGTGTCTTAAATGAATGAGAGAGCCATGTTTGCAAACTTTTATAAGCACTTCTGAAACCCCAGTTTCATATGCATGAGCAAGTTCTGATAGTCAGTGCACAGGTGCTTGTATGAGACATTTTTTTTTTTTGAAACTCACCCATTGAAGACTTTGATGGAGCATATCTACTAGCTTACAGTTTAAATGAACTGAAACTCCCCAGCTGCTATTGTTTAGCAGATTTTGCAACTGCTTGGAGTTTTAAGAATCTTTCATGTTTCAATTTTTTAGAGCTGTAGTATTGCAAATCTGGGAGCTGTAAATACCAGTGGATAAACTAACAACTTTGCAAGACAGTTCAAGGAGCAAGGAAGTTAGGAATGTTTATAGGGTTGAATATAAAGCAGCCATGCAGAGCCATCCCATCCATAGGACAAACTGGGGTGGTCCCCCAAGGCCCCACTCTTTAGGGGATCCCACAGCAGAAGGAGGGAGGATTATCTGGGGCCGGGCTGGGGGATTTTCTGGATCAGGGGGCTCCACACTCACTACGCAGGTGGTAGGAAATGAACCCTGTTCCACTCCACTGCCCTCTTCATTCCATGTGCCTACCTTCTCTGCAGCATCAGGAAGCACGGCAGAGCAGAGCCAGCTGCCACTCCTGCCACCCGCATGGTGGGTGGGAGGCGACCCCATGCTGCTACTGCCACCACCGCTGCACACAATTCCCAGCCCCAAGTAATCCCTTAGCCCTGTTTCTGGAGGAGGGGGTAAAGTTGCAGGGTCAGAACAGGGGAGGGGCGGAGCCTGCAGCACAGAGGGTTTGCCCCAGGCTCTACTCCCACCTTAGGAGGCATGTGGTAGTGGTTGTGCTGTAGAGTTGACATTCATCCCTGTGCAAAGATCCCAGCCAGTGTTTATGCAACAGTTACTATGGAACAGCGATGGGCCCCCACCACCCCCACCTCTCATGCACTGGGGCACTGGAGTGCCTCACTTACCTGCTCCTCTGCCTCCTTCCCTGCACTGAAACAGCCTCGAACAGCTGATTTGCAGTATTCTGTCTGTGGGAGGGAGGGAGAGGCCTGGGCAGGGAGTGCAAATCAGACAATTTGCTTGCTCCGTAAGTGTCGTGAGGAAGGAGAAGGAGCAGGTAAGTACGGGGCTCTGTAAGAGGCATGTGGGGGAAGGGGTCAGTCCAGGAGGTCCATGGGCCGTAGGCCACATAGCCTGCAAGCCGCAGTTTGCCACCGCTGCCCTAACACCCTTCTTATTTTGAGAACTTACATAGGACTTCAATACTGCATAGCCTTTGTGCTGGCCCTGACAGGGTAAATTTTAGATATGCAGAGTTCCTTTATAAATCTACTATAAGCTCAGATGCAAGAACCTTGCACGCAGGGCAGCCTAATCAAGTGCACTGTGCTGGCAGGTGGATCTTGTTAGCACTAATGAGAATGTAAGAAGCTGGAGTATTGATCTGAGACAGAAGGAACTGAGGGCTGGAATAGAAGAGATCATGCATGGAAATGCAAGACAGGTTTTGGGAGAAGACCTAGGCTGCGATTTATATTGTGTTGCTGCTTGGGTTACCATTAAAGCCTTTACACTTAACTCAGAGTTGGCTTTAAACTGTATTCATTGTGTGCAAGCTCCTTTTGGAACAGGGTAAGAACTTCACCTGCTCAGAGTGTGCTGCTTACTGATTGATTCATCATTGACCATACTGGACTTGCACTGTTTCTTGCATTGATAATGTATTTAATATTACATAACAGAGGCCCAAAAACTGCCAGATAATTTGAAGCTGACTGACCAAGGCATGCAGTTGTTATATTTCAAGCAAAAACTGAGATGAAAATTACCACAGTAGAGAAATGAAACTGTTGAAGGATATGGAACAGCAATATATTTTTGAAGACAGATCTTTCCTCCTCCTTCATATTATGTTTGTTTCCATTCTTATTTGGATAGAACTCACAAAAATGTTTTAGGTAACAGCCAAGTGAAATAACTATTTTTAAAAAAAATTGCTGCCTGGCTAGAGATTACCTTCTGCACTTACAGGAAAAGATGCATAAGCTGTTAGAAGTATATGAGCGACTTGGAGGCGAAGAGGATATCGTTAATCCAGCCAATGAACTCATTAAAGAAGGCCAGATCCAGAAACTCTCAGCTAAGAATGGCACAGCTCAGGATAGGTACTTGTTTCTGGTGAGTTTCTTGCCAGTTTGTCACACTTGTGTATTCATCATTACTGTTGTGAAACAGTCTTTCTGTCGCACTCTCTGATCCCAGTTCAAAACACAGTGGCAGCCCTTCCCAGGTGCAACCTCCCTCATGTGGGCATCTCTCTTCTCCTTAGAGTGTTCTTTCTTCGTTTGTTGTGTGGCTCTGAAGCACATTGTGTTAAAATGGCAGCATTTCGTTATGAGAATCAGAGCCCTAAGTCAACATAATTAGCAATCAAAATGTGGATCCCTTCCTATCTGTATTATCTAATATATACTTTTTCTTCATTGCAGTTTAACAGCATGGTGTTATACTGTGTACCAAAACTAAGGCTCATCGGCCAGAAGTTCAGTGTTCGAGAAAAGATGGACATTGGGGGCTTGCAGGTTGGTAGCTACTTATTATGTTTAAGCACAGTTGTTCTTTACAGTCAAAAGGCCAATGTTGCATTGCCATTATGCCTGTTGCCAGTTGTGGCTGGAACTTTTTAATACTTACGACTGCAAGACATCTAGATTTTATCACAGAATTATCTGTGTGCGCTAGTCCATAAGCTAATTCTGTCACCACTGGGAACTGGGATTTTAGTTACAGTGTCACTCTGATTAAGTTGACGGTGTCAGAGTAAGCTGTTTTTGAACTCTTTAGCTTGGGGTTTGGTTTGGAAGTGAGCTCAAACTTCATGGCCCATGAGCTATATTGCTGGGGAACCAAAATTAATTCAGTATCCTCAGGAGATGCACCAGTAAATGCTGGTGTCTGTGGACTAACTCAGCCATCTGTGAAGCTAGTGTAGTAGTTTGCTACACTCCTGTAAGGAGTGTTATGGAATTTAATATTCAGGTATTTCATAAATACCTCATGAATAGATAAATTGTGCTGCATATTTTCTATGCTCACCTCTTGATATACATTGTGTTCAAAAGTACATTGTGGGAAGACTGGCATACAGTAGAATTGCCAATAACAGTGGCTAGTATAAATTGGGACTGGGAGAGGATACAGCAACCTAAATTGTAAGCTCTTACTTACACCTGGTCTACAGTACTGGGGGTGGGGCATCGTTCTAAGTTACGTAACTTCAGCCACATTAATAATGTAGCTGAAGTTGATGTACTTAGATCTTCTTATTGAAATGTCTTCTCTGTGATGCTCTGCCATGAAGACCACCTGCGCTTCTCATTCTGATAGTACAGCACAGTTGACAGGAGAGTTCACAGCAGTTGATTTATCTTGTCTATACTAGACACAATAAATCAATTCCCTTGGGATCAATCCAGTAGGTAAAGTAGACAAGCCCCAGAGTATGTGTGACTTTGAGCACAGTGAAGCAAGTAAGGTCCATGGCCACCTGCACAGATGGATGTGGGATGATGTGACTAGGAATAGGGAATAGAACAGAGAACAGGCAAAATCTTGGCTGCTACCCAACTTAGAATATAAACTTCTTGGGGTATGGGACCAGATCTTGTCCTGCGTGTGTACAGAACCTCATGCAATGGAGTCTGGTTCAAGGATTGGGGCTCCTCCAGGCTCCTCCACTAGACAAATAATACAAATAATAAGGAAAAGAGACTTTCTGCTGTATTCTTTTGGTAGTCACCTCAGCTTGGATATTTAGAGGATTGAATGTGGTGTTTGGGAATAGTTATAATGAAAAATGTAAACTATTAACTGCTTTTTCCAGGTCCAGGAAATTGCAAAGCAAAATGTGGCCCACACATTTTCGATAACAGGAAAAAAGAGATCCTTGGAACTCCAAGCTAGGTACAGTGTTTCTTCTGGCCTTCCGAAGTCTGGGAGAAGGCATGCTTTGTTGCTGAGATAGAAACAGAACAATGCTAGAATGGCCTCAGACCAGGAGATTAGTAACAAACATGATTAGTTAAACTACAGGTAATTTTTGTTAAGTGTATTAAAGTGCAACATTGATTTGCATTCATTATTTAACAAACCACTGGGGTAGGTCAGATTCTAGCACCATGTCAGGAATTTTGGAAATTTATTATTTAAGGTCAGTATTATGAATGTTCATAAGGAAACTGGTCTAAAAATTAACATTGTTGCTGGAAATAAAACTGAGAATATCAATATTTTACTGAAAATTCTAAATATAGAGCAAATGTGTCGTCTCTTATTTTTATAGGACAGAAGAGGAGAAGAGAGAATGGATTCAGGTTAATATAACAATGTTGCTACACTGATGGACATCCCTTTGTACCCAGCTCATTTCAGTGTTAACATTATCACATTTGGATTATGAACAAATGGAAGATGTTTGTAAGAAATAAAGCAGGATGACCTGGAGGGCTTAGTATAAAATAGGAAGTCCTGAATTGTAATCTTGGCTTTGCCACTGACTTTGCTGTCTGGCTTTGTCTCTCTGCCACAGTCTCTCCATCTCTAAAACGAGGACAACAATCCCTAGGTGCAGTTAGGAGAAGTCAGCGCCATCAGCCACAAGAGAAGACCCTGGTTAGTTAGTATGTCACTTGCTGGTGGAAGACTAAAAAACGATAAGAACAAAGAATTGTGCAGTTAGTTTAGTTAGCAAAAATTTTGCTAGTTTTCCTAACCCAGAATTTTTCCAGGATTCTCTTTGTGACTTGTGTTTTTGTCTTTCCCTGTGCCCTCCCCTCCACCAGGTCATTCAAGCAACAATTGAAAAACACAAACAGAACAGTGAAACCTTTAGGGCTTTTAATAGCTCTTTTTCTCAAGAAGATGAGCATCTTGCGGACTCTTCGGTAAGTGTGAATGACAATTCTCCCTGTTCTTATTTTTTGTAAGTATTTTCCATAAACATTGTCCTGGATTCCTGTACAACTGACTTTCCTTTTTTAACGTTATAGTTCTGTTCATGACTTTATATTACATTGTTATTCAGTGCACACCCATTTTTCTGACTCTCAAATTCCTGTCAGTCAGGGTTACCGAGCCATGCAGGAATGGAATAAAATTACTGAGGGTCATTCAGTGCAGGGACCTATCAGTCATGTTTTCCAGACTCATAGCTCATTTGGCAAAACAGGTGTAATTCTTCATTGTTCTGACTGGTTGGCTGTTTGCAAGTTGAGTTTGTGCAGCTGGGTGGTTTTGCACACTACCATAAAGAGAGGTGCATTTTATTAGGAGTTTCTTCTGAGCTGCTTACCTCTTCCAGAAAAGTCCTGTAGAATTCAGTAGCAAAAGATAACCAAGGTAGTGGTTTCAATGGTACCATCCTAAATATAAGATTAAAATATGAAATTAATAAAAGTGGTCTGTGGATCAGTTGTTTTCCATGATTGTTCAGAAACACCTGTAGAAACCAGCTCTCTTAAATTCTGCACATTGTAAGAGCAGTGTCTTTATTCATTTTAAATTCCATAGGACTTTCCCATAAGGGAGGTGGCCGTTCTGGGAACTGATTTCAGGCAGTCACTTAAAATGGATGATAATAAAGACCAAAGCGTGGATCAATTTGAACAAAACAAAACAAAACAATAGAAGTAGTCTGTGAAGGAGAAAGTGTCATGAGTATTCCAAGTGGAACTGACCTATGGGGTCATGTGGCCTGTCCTCAGAACAGGCAGATCTCAGAGCAGGTTGTCCACATCTGTCCTTTCCAATTTCTTTGAAGTCTAAATCCTTTGGAGTCCCCTTTTTTCAGGTACTCACCTTTCTGAGGCTGCCCTGATACCCCAAACTGTCACTCTGCAGAAGAGGCACTGTAACCATATGCAGCGTTGCTTCTGGGAGTAACTTGCCAAGGCCTAAATGAAGGATGTAATGGATAATCTGATCCCAGCATGGTCCGTGGACCACATGCAGAGATCCCCACAAGGTTCAGAGGTGAATTGGTGGTGCAATAGGAGTGGGTGAGCCCTCCTTTCTGTGCTGAATAGGGAGAATCCATTTGCAGAGAGTACCTGTAATGTCCCACTCAAGTGACACAAAGTAGGTCCAAATCATTCATCCTTTAGTAGTATACCAAAATAAACCAAGGGGTTAAAACCAGAACACCATATGCTAAAGTTTAGGTTCCCCAGTTTCCTTTGAGATTGTGAGCATGCATAGCCACATGTTCATAAACGAGCAGTTTGTAAAAAGACAAAAAAGGAAGAAAGGTGATTCATTTCTCACTTGTGACGTGAATGCAGTATGCCCGTTGAACTCCTCTGTACCCGATCACTCACCTGCATTTTCAGATTAGATTAGCAGTATGATTGACTTTGATGTCAAGCTGAATGTGCAGAAATTGATACTATAAATTTGGCGAACTGGACAAATGCTGAGAGTAATCTCCGAGCGCAGTTTTGTACCATTTTAGATATATGAAGTTTGCCATCATCTGTGATCTAATATCTCACAAGCACATTAGAATGAAAAATAGATTATCCTCGCTTCATATGATAAGAATGGCAACATTCGGACTGGCTATATTGTATGTTGATATCAGCTCCTAAAAATGACGGGACTTCTGTTGTGATCCATTGCTCACTGCAGTACATTGAAGCAAGTCCTTTGCTCAATTGCTAGGACAGGCTGGGTGGGCCCTGAGTCTAAGAAGCTCCAGGGAAAATCTGAAATATGTTGAGCATCTCCACACTACAGTCTGAGCAGCCAGTGTTTGTGCAGACAGGAGGCGTGTTGGCAGTAGTGTCTCCTGTAAGCTGAGTGCTTGAGCAGCCCCCCAGGAGAGATTCAAATGCCCACAGTACCCGCAGCCGGCAACTTGTGTTGCTACTGGTGGTGTGCATCCACACATACCTCTGGGCATATAACAAAGTTTAATCCACCCATACGTGGAAAAAATAACAAGGAACATTGATTGGTAGTCTCGAGTGGCTCCTGCCGTGAAGACGAGTCAGTCTTTGGTGTTTGATAACTCCTAATGCTTTGTTAACTGAATTCCCATAATCTTGTGGTTTTGCAAAAATCAAAGACATGGTCAAAGGAATATAAATGTAAATAAGACTGAACATTTTGGTTCTATGATGGGGATGTTGAGGAATAATTGAACTAGAACTGAATGCAACTGCCACCAGAGCTCATCAGTACTTTTTCGTCGGGGGACTGACAGATTTCCGGGCCCTGGGCAAGGGGGGGGCGGGGGAGGGGGTCTGGCTCTGCAATCCCAGAAGGGGCGGGGCCTCGGGTGGAAGGTGAGAGGCTGCAGGCAGCCAACCCGCAGCTCTGCCCAGAGACATGGCGCAGTGTGCTCTCCTTTCCCCCAAAAGTAAAGAACAGCTCCTTTAGCACTGCCCGGAGTGCAGGGTGTAGTGCTGCAGTGGCACTTTAAGGGGTTTGGGGTTCCAGCTGCTCCTGCAATAGTGGGGGCTGGGGGCCCCAGACCCTTTTGAATTGCCATGCCCCAGAGCAACTGTCCCCTTTTCTCCTTCCATCGGCGGACACATCTTCAGTAGCCAGCTTGGAGGGCGTGTCAAGAGCAACTCAAGGGGTCTCAACTCTTCTACTCTTACTACAGGGCCTAGCTCCTAGGTGAGAGAGACCAAGTTTAATCCTGATCTTGAATCCCAGCAGGGCAATGCATTACATTCACCACTGACTGTAGCAGGGTGCTTAACTCAGGCTTAAAGAGTTGATTATAAAACATACTTTCTTTTCACTAATTTTAAAAACCAGGCCAGTATGTTGCCCTTAGCTGCTGATTGTGCACTGACAAGATCTGTAAGCAGGCACAAAAAGGCATTTACACCTTCAAATTGGACACTGTGGCATTAATCTCCACGAGTTTCCTGGGCCTCTTTTCTACCCAGGAACATGCATTTTGGAGCAATAATTAGCAGCTCTGAGTCAGGCTTTGCAGGCTGCATGCAGGAGTGAATGTAGTGCAGGTATAGATATAGAGGGTCACTGTTTCAAAAGAGTTCTGAAAACTTGCAGGCCTGCTCCAAATGCCTTTCCCTTCCCATCATTGAATCCTGACTGCTGACCATTGCACCATAAAGGCAGGAGCATCAGCAGTTTGGGGAAAAGGTTGGGGTCAGTGAAAGGGCTCTTTCAGAGAGTGGTACTATTGTATCCTGGACCTTGTTTTGCCACCAGGATTATCTATACGTACGGCCTCCTCATAATGGACGTACAGCTGGCCAGCAGCAATTTCTGATACCATCTTATAAAAAAGGACCCCAAACCTAAAGAGCAGATCCCAAGTCTCCCTCAACTGGTTCTTGCTATTAATTTTAACACCCACTTCTTGTAACTCTTAGGAAGTTTGCACAGCATCTAGTGCAGTGGGGAAATGACCATCATTTTCTTGAATTATTTCCATCCATGAATACATTTTATGTGCAGCGATGCATGTGCCACTGTGCACCACCAATAGAAACACACGCTGTTGCTGGTGAGCATTCTGCTAATCAGCTGGGCAGCGCCTGAATCTACCCCGGGTGGTCACCTAAATGTTCCGCTTACCAGGAACGCTGGCTGTGACCCTGGACACAGCTGCCATGCAAATAACAGGCACAGTTATTAATTCACACTTTAGAAAAGATTTGCTGAGTGAAGGGTGAACCTGTTTTTTGGCCAGTTTTACTTCCTCTCCTTTAATCCCAGATAAGAGCAACATCAGTGGTTTAAAGGAGTTGCTTGAGATTCCTTTGCAGTATCCACTCTTTTTGAGAGAGAACAGACATGAGGTTTCTTCAGTCACCATCTGCCATCTTTAAAGCTGCATAAATCTCTCCTCTCGTTAACTAATAAGAAAGCAGTCCAAAGCAAGAGGACTTTTTCCCATGAATTCAGAAAAACCTGGTGACCCACAATGTGTGAGAAGAACACAATGGTGGAAGCTAAAGAAGAGCCTTGAGTCCTTTTGTGCTAAGAAGCTAAATTCAGTACAGGCAGGGCCTCCTGCCATCTAGAAGCTGAATTCCAGCACTGTCTATTTCCTGCAGTTAGTTAGTACCTTCTGGAGCCCGTTAAAATAACGATTCTCTGGTGGAGTCGTTTAGACAAAGGAATGAAAAATGATCATCCTGCTAGGAGAAAATATACAAAAGTTGAATGTAACATTTTAGAAGTAACTTAAGAGCCATAACTAGGGACTCCACATTGGCAGGAGTACATGTATGCATATTTTCCGGTAGGAAAGTTGACCAAAATATTTTTCTCTGGAGAGAGAACAATTTTTTTCCATAGAGTCTTTCTCACCAAAGAAAATGGGAGATGTGTGCTAGGATGGAGACAGCTATATAGAATGATGTAAGTTGCCATTAAAATACTAATGGGGAACCTACGTGACCAGCAAATACCACCTGCTAAATAACATTGTACTGGAAACTGCACGTGTACAGTATCTCCCTCTCCAGGAGATAAAGGACAGTACGTTAATGTTGTAAAGCTCTTCTGAGATCTTCCGTAGCACAGGTCTTGAGGGTGCCAATGGGAGGTTATCAGTTTCTTAGGCTAGGTCGACGGCTGTTTTTTAGGCTACTTGGAAGGTCGACAGCTGCAGCGCGATTTTTAGCACACCAATTGCACGCGAAAAATTGACTTTGCAGCCATCAACTTCTGGGGCCATCTTCATGGCAGGAGGGCGATGGGAGTGCTCCTCCAGTCAACTTTCCTCAATCCTTGCTGCTTGCAAGGAGTTCCAGGGTTGATGTTCACCCCAGAATGCGCTGTTTTGTGCATGCACGAAACGGCGTCCCAGAAGATCGGACCTAAGCAGTTGATCTTCTGGCATTAGTGTAGATGTAGCTTCAGTGTAGATGTTACATATAATTTTTTTGGTTGAGGCTGCTGAAGTGCTTTCGAACAGCTAAGATGCTTTTCTCCATCTGGAGAACATTCTCACATCTCTTTCAAAGCTAACATCTGTCTCACCCTTCTCCTCTCCCTTCTGCACACTCTCTCAAGACCCTGTGTCACAGGCCTCATCCTCCTCGCCAACAAGGGTCAATTGAGACTTATCGCTGTTGCTCCTTAATTGATTTGATAGAGTTCTTGTAAGACCCGTTTTTGCTGCTTTCCCTTCTTGGAGAAGTAAGTATGTTACTTCCAAAGACAATATTGTTGCCCGCTCTCCAGAAGACAGTGCAGCTGGGTTTGGCGTAGTGAGGTCAGCAAAAATTGCATCCTCCTAAATAGTTGTAGCCCCTCTCTCAGCTCCTCCTGGAGTAGTGCAAAGCTACCATTCTAGTCTTACCTTGTTTTAAAGCAGTTGTATGCAGTTGGCTCCTATTTGCCATTTAGTGTTCTGTGCAGTTTTTCAATTGTGTTAGTTTATAAAGGGTTACAGCTAAACTTCAAATTTAGCAGCTCTTTCAATGCTAATGTTTCAGTCCAGTAGCTAAAGTAATACTACTGCAGCACAAATTATTTTACAGCTAAAATGGAATCAAACAGCTTCTTATTAAAGTTGGAAGATATCGTATAACTAATGGATTTCTCTGGACCTATAGATGTGGTCCAAGATCAATAGATGTACGTATTATATTACATGTGTTGAAGTTGGTTATGTGGGTGACATATAGGTGTATTAGATAGGGGACTTAGCAGGGCCTAATCCTTAGCGATGCAGAGCATCTTCCACTGCACTTTAAATGGCAGTGACAGATACAATTACCCTGCATATCTCAGCATCAGGCCTGTGCTTATAGAAAAGTAGGTCTAGAAAGGGATGGCAATACGTCATCTCAAGTCCATCCATCCACCCTGAAGCAAAGTAGGCGTACCTAGACCAGGGGGTGGACAATAACCAGCCCATGAGATGCATGTGTTTTACCAGAGGTAGCCCCTGAATGGCTGCCAAAGGTTTTATTTACCTGCCCGTCTGCAGGTATAGCCACTCGCAGCTTTCTATTGGCCACAGATTGTCGTTCCCAGCCAATGGGAGCAGTGGGAAACAGTGTGAACCAAGACACCATTTCTGCAGTTTCTGTTGGCTGGGAGTGACAGTCCGTGGCCAATAGGAGCCGTGAGTGGCTGTACCTGCGAACACTCAAGTAAATAAAGTGTCTGGCAATCCACCAGAGACTAACCCTGGCAAACTGCCTTCTATTCTTGATGGCATGATGGTTTGTTGCCCACCCCAACCTAGACAATCCTTGGCAGGTATTTGTCTCACCTATTCTTAAACCTCCAGCGATAGTGATTCCAGAATCCCCCTTGGCAGCCTAGTTCAGAGTTTGAATGCCCTTATAGTTTTATTTTAGGTTTTGTTTTTGGTCCCCCCCCCGCCCTCCACCTGAGAGCTACCCTAAATCTTGTTTGTTACAAACTGGAGTAAATTATGGAGTGTTCCTACAAGTTATGTCCTTGGTAGTTTTGACTTGATATTTTTAGCCTAATTAAATTAACTATGTACATATGTTCGCATTTTTCTTGGAATGTCTTAAAATGAATCTGCTGTATAAACAATTGTATGGGTGAATTCTGTATCAAGGGTCTACACTTCCATCTTAGAGTTCTGATGACTGCACAGACTGCTTTGCTTTTTTTTTTTTGGTTTGTGTTACAAGAATCAACGTAGCTGTGGAATCGAGAATCTGACCGCTTTTATAACCCACAACTTCTCTTCTGTTTGAGGTGTTGTGTCTCAGTTATTTATAGTGTTGCATGCATGTTTCTGAATGTGAAAACAGACTTTTATAATTCATTACTCTCTGCAAAGTCACCCATTTTACTGCCTGCTGAATATTCCAAAGTAGTTGAATACCCGTACAATTAACATATTCATAGTCAGAACAAGTGAGGGATGGGAAGTACATTATTCCATGTTTTGATTTTAATGATTGAAAATAATTTAAGTGCAATCTGCATAGTAAAATGTTCTTTGTGATTTTTCTCTTCCTTCAGATAGTAAGCACAAGCTCTGTAGAATCTATGCCAGGAGCAGATGGCTTCAGTGCATCTGGAGGGGTAAGTAATTGTGTGATTAACGTTCTTGTTTAGGCAAATTTTAAAAACAAGCAGGAGAGAGTGCTGCACCTTCTCAAAGTCCTGCTGCTGGTTGTTTTTCCTCCTCCAATCCTGCCCCTCCTCCACAATGTGTGTGTATGTGTTACACCGACAAGCATTCAATTGCTGATGTAGCACTTATACCAATGTTTATATCAGCTCTGAAATTAACCCTCTAAATTCTGGCAAAACTCACCATATGCTGAGGACATGATTTTTTTTTTTTAGGTTTCTTTTTTTTTTTTTTTGAGAACTCTGGTTATTTTCCTCATTCAGTGTTGCTATGTGATCATTAATTGACTTGTATGCATACGTGTTTGCAGTTATATAATGGAATGTCAACTCAGAAATTGAAATTGAGAAATAATTTAGTCCATAGTATGTTTCTCATTTCCACCGAGAGTTGGAAATGCTGAAAGCATTGGTTCTTTAGTATCCTGGAAGACTGGCTACTGAACAAGCCAAATGATTTTCAAAACAATTTCAGCAGAGTCCTTATAGCCCTTTGATGTCAGCTGCTGAGTCATTCCAGCACTCCTTCTCTTGAGGGTTAGTGTGCTTATTATGTTCTGTCTTTAGTCCATTCTTCCCTGAGTACTCTCTCTCCTCGAACAACTTTAGTACTCTCTCCTCTAAGACAGGCTGTCAGAATCCCAGGCCTTCAGGAAGGGTTGTGGGCAAGAGTTCCTGCTGAAACTCGTCCCAATTTATTGTGGAATGGTCAGAGGTGGTCTTCAATAGCATTAGTTACCCAGTGCTTCAAATGTAGTCTCAAGGCAGCCTCATATTTTGTCCTCAGCTTTTTCCATCCATGTGTATAGTAGATATGTTTTAGTAGTAGAACCTCAAGTGTCCTTGTTCCTTTCTGAAAGCACACGTAAGATGCTGCATAGCTATTGTCCTTCCTTCCCCATGCCCACCTCCTTATTTATTCCCTTTCTCTAGCATGTGACCTTCTGGTGGTCCAGCTGCTACGTATGTACGGAATGAGCCCAGAACACCTTTAGTAAGGTGATTCTCCAAGTATGTTGGGATTGGTGTGGTGTTAGAGCTCTACCTGGGAGACACATCCTACTTTCAGAAATCAGCAAGCAAAGGGTAAACAGTTTTTTATAAGACAGCTTTGATGGAACAAAGATAATGGGTACAGATAAAGACAGTTAAGATTTGAATAAAGGTCATTGCTTTCAGTGAAACAGTTCCTTCTCTGTACTACTAACAGCACATAATCTATTAAAAATGAAAGATTTTTTGGAATCTGGCATTCTTCTCATTATTTGTTTTATTCATGTTCTGCATTTCCACAATAAACAGTGAAAATCACAAGTCACGTCTGTTTTTCTTTATAGTCAGTCATACATTCAGTTCAGAAATGAAATTGCTTGCAATCGCAGTTTTAAAAAATGGAAACTTTTCTCTTGATCTCATGTTTCATAACGGAATATTTGCACAAAAATTGGATGTAAAGTCCCAATATATATTTGAGCCTAATTTTTAATACAGATTTGCGTAATAGTGGATTTGAATGGTATACCTTAGTTTATTTAAAGCTTCCAAAATATATTTGAAGGAGAATATATTTTAGAAAACCCCTGAATTTAAATAATATACTTGAGTTGATGGGGAGGAAAAATTGTTTGTTGTTTTTTTGTTTTTTTTTTATCAGATTGATAAGCCTTATCCTCCCCCAGTAACTAACACTGATTGGGTCTCATTTTGCTGTATTTTTAAAAAGTTGTGTGACTGAAGAGTAACATCAGCCCGAACTGTGTTGCTTGTCACAGCCTTATTTGATTTAGCTGTGAAGCTTATTAAGAATCATCCTGCTATTTGTGTAAAAGGAAGTGCACTCATTCTATTTTAAGCTTATGCATGTAAACCACTTGGTGGTGGTGGTGGTCAGCAAACTAGAAGCTCCCTTCTATGTCTGGCTCAGCTGACTGAAGAAATATAAAGAAGAACAATAACAGAGAGGAAGCCATGCTAGTCTATACACTATCAAAACAAAAAGCAGTCAAGTAGCACTTTGAAGACTAGCAAAATAGTTTATTAGGTGAGCTTTCGTGGGACAGACCCACTTCTTCAGACCAACAAGACTTAGTTGAAGTTCATTGTGCATTAGTGTAGCCAAACAAAAAAGAAATAATAGAAGAAATGCAAGAAGTATACAAACACTGCATGATGGTATTTGCTTACAAGCATTACACGGTGCTAATTGTATACATAAATTCAACCCCACCCTGCAATTCCTAATGTTCAGTATAAACGTCTTACCAGCAATCCTGGTACGTGTACACATCGGTATGTAGTCAAGAATTTTTGACCACAAAGTTTAAAAAACAAAAACAAAAAAACCCAGCAGCATTATAGAGTGTAAAAATGTACTATTTAATGTGAGTTAATTCCATTTCTCCTTCTGTGATACATTTGCAGTGACTCGTGGTGTGAGTATTGTTCATGAAAAGGTACTTTTCACATGGAAAATACACAGCCCCATAAAAATGGGTAAATGATGTTGGAAATAGCTCTTTTGTTCATCCACCTGTCTGTGTAAGCACCTGATTATCTGTGTGAACTCCTGCATACAACTTGCTTCTGCAATTTAAGTGCTTATATTTTAAATACTAGACTAGGTGAGAGAAAAATGGAAAAGAAAACAATTAAATTACAGAAACAGACAGTCCCGCAAACTCTTTTCATTCTGCAATCTTATGGCAAATTCTCTTGGCTTCCCTTCCTCCCTCTGAAGTGAAGGAAGCTTCCAAAGTTCATTAATAGCATTTGCTTTTGGCATTTTTCCCCAGTGTAAGTGTTGATCTTGTAGCCGCTTATGCACATTCTTAGTTTGAAAGCCTGAGTGGTCCCAAAGTGTAATCATGGAAGTTGTCTTGCATTTTTTAATCAAAATTCAAATTTTCATTGGAAATTTTAACTAGAAATCAGAATGTTAAAAGTGTGAGAGTGCTGCAGAATAAAAGTTGATTAGTGGTCAAAGTTTGGCACTGCTTTACTGATGTTACCCATCTTCTTCTTACAATGATCAAATCTATCATGTTCTTGGACTTCCTGTCATTTGATCGCCATGTCCAATTCCTACAGTCCTTTTGTTGGAATCTTGTGTTGCAGATCACCATCTCATGCTCTGTAGCAAACTCTAGTAGTTTCTCACCTCATTTGTTTCTTTCTTCCTACCCAAACCTTCCCATGACTCTCTTCCAGCCTTCATCATCAATCTGACCTTCGTGTTCCAATCTCCTCCAATGATCAGCACATCAGTATCTCCTCCAGTGTCTTTGTCAAGTCTTTAGAGAATATCTCGATCTCCTCCTCTGTATTGTACAATGTGGCTGCATACACCTGAATGACTGAGATGTTGAATGTTTTTGCTTCAAATCTCGATACTACCATTCTCTTACTCACTGGTTTGTATCCTAACAATGCTCCTCTAGCTCTTTTGCTAAAAAGGAATCTGACTCCTGCCTCATGCTTCATTTCGTTCCCTGACCAAACAACTTTGCAGCCACACATCTTTCCTGATGCCATCCAATGCAGTTCCACCAGTCCAACAATATCACAATGGTATCTCTCCACCTCCTTTCTAAACAGCTGTAACTTTGCAGTCACCCCCAGTGTTCCAATGTTCCACATTCCAATTGATAGTATGTGTGCTAGTTGTCGTTTTCTTTCGGGAGCTAACTTATCGACCCAACCCCAATCGCTTGATTGATATCGTGGACCTCATTTATCCAGGCAACGTCCAAGCTCACATCTTTTATCAGTTAGTTCTACTGGCATCATATTAGGATCAGCGCATCATTTTACAAAAGGAATGTAGGAAGTGGACATGGCAATCAAATGATGTGAAGTCCAAGAACATAATAGATATGATCTTGATAAGAAGAAGAGGGGTAACATCAGTACAGCAATGCTGAACTTTCCAAGGAGTGGATATAGATTCAGACCATGGTCTAGTGATCGCAAACATCATGATGAAACTCTAGAGAGAGTATAAGACATAGTTCAAGAAAGGAAGAGACGTGGCAAGGCTAGGTGAGGAAGAAATAGGGTATGCGTACAGAGAAGCACTCGAAGAGAAGATCAGGAATGTGGGCACAGAGAAAGACCTAAATAAGAGAGTTGAAGGGCTAACCACAGTGAGAGAAGAGGCAGTTAAGCAGTTTGGGAAAAAAAGATCAATAAGACGTGAATTGTGAAAGAGACACTGAAGATGGTCTAAGAGCAGACAGCACTGAAGATAAGAAGGGATGTTTCTGAGAGGGTGGAACAGCAATATAGAATGAAAAGCAAGGAGGTAAGGAAAGTGGCCAGAATGGTTAAGGTGAAATGGTTAGAGGAGCAGTGTGAAGATATCAAGAGGTATTATGGTGAGTGTAAGACCAGGGAGGTGTATAAAATGATTAGGAATATTAATAGGAAGTGGCAGCTGAAGCAGATGGTGATCAAAGACAAGAATGATGAGGTGCTCATGAGCAAGGAGAAGGTTGTGCAGCAATGGATGAGATATTGCATGGATCTATACAAAGCACAGTTGGACTCGAGCATCTCTGAGTGATTGATTGAAGAACTAAAAGAGATATCTCCACTGAGCACCGAGGGTGAGACTGATATATTGAAGGAGGTAGTAGAAAGAGAAGTGAAACAACTAAAGAACAAGAGCCCTGAAAATAAGATCACAGGAAAGATGATCAAATACAGCGGAGAAAGCATGATTCAGGAAAGACACCGACTATGCACCTAAAGAATGGACAAGATCCATGCTAATGACAATACACAAGAAAGGAAGTGCATTGGAGTGCAAGAACTACAGAACAATTGCCCTGACAAGTCATCTAGGCCAGGTGCTCATGATGATACTGACAGAGAGACTGAGATCGCACATAGAACAACATCTAGCAGACAAGCAAGAGAGATTCAGGAAAGATAGAAGTACCGTACAGCAGATATGGGTACTAAGATTGATGGTGGAGAAGAATGTCGACAATTGCTTTGTTGATATTCAGAAGGTTTTTGATAGTACAGATCAGAAAGTGGCTTGGGTGGTGTTGGAGTTGTATGGAGTGGATAGCAGACTGATATGGTTGTTGAAGGATATCAACAACTATGTGGAGGCAGTGGTGAGAATGTGCAGAGAGTTGGAAAGTTGGTTTAGAACAAGTAAAGGTACAAGATGAGGAGATCTGTTGTTGCTGAGTATCTTCATCACGCACATGCAGAGAGTGATGGACAAGATCAAGGAAGAGGTAGAAGGGATGAGAATTAACAACTTCAGGTTTGCAGATGATATCGTTATCATTGATGAAGATGAAGAGAAGCTAGCAAGAACAGTGCAGGTGCTAAAAGAGGAAGGGAAATGGTATGGACTGATTATGAACATCAGTAAAATAAAAACAATGGTATTTGAGATAAGGAAATAGAAGGAAAATCAGTGTAGATGGTATCAAACTAGAGAATGTAGAGAAGTTCATGAATCTGGGGAGCAATATGACGTATGATCTAGGCTGATCTAGAAAGCAAGAGCAAATTTGAAGGCAATGAATAAGATCTTGAAACGCAAAGCACTTAGCTTAAGAACAAAGCTGAGCATCTTGAAAATGATTCAGTAGCATGTTGTATGGATGTGAGACATGGGTGATGATGAAAGATTTGAAGAGAAGAATATTGGCGATTGAGAGGAATCGTTATAGAAAGATCCTGAGAATAGGATGGATGCAGAAGGTCACCAACAAGGAATTATATGGGAGGTGCAACTGAAGGAGAACCTACTGCAGAAGGTTATAGAACAGAAGTTAAAGCTTTTCAGGCATGTCTGCAGATTGAATGATGAATGACATGTCAAGACCCTGGTATGTAGTATAACGGACGGTTCGAATGGGAGAGGAAGACCCCACAGAGAATAGGTAGATTGGTGCAGAGCTAGTCTACAGAAACTAAGCCTCTCCTCACTCGACAGGGAAGGATGGAAGGAAATAGCGAGGAAGACATTGAACACCAGTGGGTGCTGAGCCCATGGTTGATGATGAAACAGGAAACTCATTTGATAAGTGAAGCTATGACAGTTAGGCTCTGGCCTCCAAAGCGCGTGGGTTATTCAAAGCACTCTCTTGACTGACAAGGCACTCTCTGCGAGCAATGTAGAGTTGGTGGTAAAGGACACCACTTACTAAATGACCTCTGCTCCATGAAGTGGATGGACTGTCTGATTGAATGTAATTCAGTGCTTAAAACACATTTGAAAGCAGTCTCGTTGGTCCTGCCCCCATGACTGCTGCAGAGCAACTAAATGACATTGAGTCACTTGACATTTGTGTACCTCTGTTTGCTCATTTTAAATATGGACCTCTGAGGGGCATTATGAAGCTTAATTAATATTTATCAGGTATAGATCTTTGAATGAAAAGCTTTTTAAAATTATTTTATAGGTTCTTGTTGTGGGCTATAGGCCTCTTTGCCATACATTAAAATACAATTAAAAAAAAAAAAAGCAGCTCACCCAAAACTCAGTCAGTATCTTCCTCAGCACCATAATCTTACCTCCCCCAAATCTTTGATAAAAACTTGGGCCTTGTAGTCATGAAGGTCAGCTGATTCTGGCTGTTCTAGATTAAAGGGGGAAGTACAGTTTCAAAGTTGCCGTGTCTAATGAAAAATACCTTACTGGCAGCGTCCTCTCTTTTAAACTATGGAAATGCATGTTATTATCATCTCATTTATTAGGGAGCTACCCAGTGCATTCCAAATCAATCAGCTGACTTCCCACTGAAGTGAGCTAGTGTATAGTGGGGAATTTTAAGCAGTGATTTCTCCTCACTGCAGTCATTACTTGATCAATGTTCCTGTTGATGCAGCTATCAGGTAGACATAGTGTTGATCTGACACTATTCTTTAAGATTGCCTTACAGTAACTTAACTCACTGGACCAAATTTTGCCTTTGATTACCCCCATGCAACCCCACTAACAGCAGTAAAGCCACATGGGTATATATGAGCACCAACATCTTTTAATGCCACTTGTAACAATATAAGAACTTTTTTAAAATTTAATTGCCAATGAGGAAGTGCTTTGCTGTAACCATTTAAGAAGAGCTCATTCCCTGACAGTTGAAAGGAAATGGAGTCTCCTAAATGTTTAATTAGCATTAAATCTGAGAGTAAAGCAGTAAAAGAAATCCATGTGAAGTGAATGACACAGATATCCTGGGAGCGGGGGAAGAATGTTCTTTAGACTCATGCTGATTAAGGAAAGTGTACTTGGTCTCCTTGGTTGTATGCCTTTGTTTGAGAAGGTCAGATACAGTCTGAAATGAAACTCCGTAATAATAAGTCTCAGGCTACGTCTACACGTGCAGCCAACATCGAAATAGCTTATTTCGATGTTGCGACATCGAAATAGGCTATTTCGATGAATAACGTCTACACGTCCTCCAGGGCCGGCAACGTCGATGTTCAACTTCGACGTTGCTCAGCCCAACATCGAAATAGGCGCAGCGAGGGAACGTCTACACGTCAAAGTAGCACACATCGAAATAGGGATGCCAGGCACAGCTGCAGACAGGGTCACAGGGCGGACTCAACAGCAAGCCGCTCCCTTAAAGGGCCCCTCCCAGACACAGTTGCACTAAACAACACAAGATACACAGAGCTGACAACTGGTTGCAGACCCTGTGCCTGCAGCATAGATCCCCAGCTGCCGCAGAAGCAGCCAGAAGCCCTGGGCTAAGGGCTGCTGCCCACGGTGACCATAGAGCCCCGCAGGGGCTGGAGAGAGAGCATCTCTCAACCCCCCAGCTGATGGCCGCCATGGAGGACCTGGCAATTTCGACGTTGCGGGACGCGGATCGTCTACACGGTCCCTACTTCGACGTTGAACGTCGAAGTAGGGCGCTATTCCTATCTCCTCATGAGGTTAGCGACTTCGACGTCTCGCCGCCTAACGTCGAAGTTAACTTCGAAATAGCGCCCGACGCGTGTAGACGCAACGGGCGCTATTTCGAAGTTGGTGCCGCTACTTCGAAGTAGCGTGCACGTGTAGACGCAGCCTCAGGGAGGCAGACATGGTAGTCTGCAGCTTCACAAAAAACAAGCAGTCCTGTAGCACCTTAAAGACTAACAAATTGATTTGTTAGGTCATGAGCTACAGGGCTGCTTGTTTTCAATAGTAGTAAGCCTCAGTCCAGTCAGTGTTTTGGTTGCAACAGGGTCAGGTTAGCTGCCTGTGAAGAGCAGCACCCCATTTGAGCTGTGTAAGTGAGAAGACATAGGAGCACCCTGCTCTCAGCAGCTGTAAACGGGTGTGTAAAGGGAGCGATAGCCATTTTCCTTAAATGAGCACATCGGTATCACTGTGCTCCATAAAGTTTAACTGCGAAACATCATCTGTACTTCCTTAAAGGTTTGCCCTTGAAGCAGGAAGGAGGCAATTGAAAAGAATAAATTTATTTTAAAATGAGGGATTAGCTTTTACTGGGTTTGGACTGAACTACATCACACTGCCAGTCGGATAATTTAATGCCTTCATGGTCAGGGTCATTTGTGTAGCACTGTTGACTGGCAGTCTGCTTTCCGTTCTCCCCAGAGAATATCAGAACAGAGGGTCAGTTAGAGGCATTAGGAAACGTACAAGTCAGCAATGCCCTGCTCCAGGAGAAGGAGTGGCTGGGAGGAGTAGGGTGAAGGGTGCGGTTAGGGCAGAAGTGAGGGGAATTAAGAATGTGTGCTGGGACAGTATGTGAGATGGAGAGAGAGGTAAAAAAATACCCTCTAGAGATGGAGATTCCACCACCTCTCTAGGTAAAGCAATTCAGTGCTTCACCACTCTACTGGTGAAACAGTTTTTCCTAATATCCAGTCTACACCTCTCCCTCTATAATGTCAGACCATTGCTCCTTGTTCTGCCACTTGTCACTACTGAGAACAGCCTCTCTCAATCCTCTTTAGAGCCCTCCCCACCCCCTTTTCAGGAAGTTGAAGGCTGCTATCACATAGCCCCTCACTCTTCTCTTCTGCAAACTAAAGAAGTCCAAGTCCCTCAGCCTGTCCTCATAGGTCATGTGCTCCAGCCCCTAAATCATTTTTGTTGCCCTCTGCTGAACCTGCTCCAATGCATCAACATTCTTCCTATACTGGGGGGCCCAGAACTGAACACAGTACTCCAAATGAGGCCTCACCAGTGCCGAATAGAGGGGAATAATAACTTCTATAGATCCGCTGGAAATGCTTCTCCTAATGCACCCCAATATGCCATTAGCCTTCTTGGGGCACACTGTTGACTTATATCCAGCCTCTCATCCATCATAATCCCCAGGACCTTTTCTGCTGGAGTGCTACTTAGCCAGTTGGCAGCCAGCCTGTAACAATGCTTGGGATTCTTCTGTCCCAAGTGCAGGACTCTGCACTTGTCCTTGTTGAAGCTCATCAGATTTCTTTTGGCCCAGTCCTCCAATATATCTAGGTCACTCTAGACCCTGTCCCTACCCTCCAGTTTATCTACCTGTCCCCCTAGCTTAATGTCATCTGTGAGTTTGCTGAGGGGGCAATCCATCCTCCCCCGCCTCACGACTGTGGTGATGCACAGTGGACAAGATAGACTCTGAGGAGTAGGGCCCAAACAGCCGAGAATCTTGTGATTAAAAATCAGCACACTCCTCCTCCCCACACCTTGCCACGCCAACCCCAAAGGCTGGGTAGGAGGAACTGTTCCCTAAAATTGTCTGTGTAGGGAATATAGCTAGGAAAGAGCTTCATGAGCATGGTAGATTTGAGTGGCAGAGAATTGTTCTGCATTTGTGAACTGAGAATTGTGTTGCAATAAACTATGTTTAATTTCAGGCTGAATCCTGCAGAAAATCGTCTTCTAAATCCAAGCGAGACAAGGAAAAACAAGCTTGCAAAAGCTGCAGTGAAAGCTTTAACTCCATCACTAAAAGGCGGCACCATTGCAAACAATGCGGGGCAGTGAGTATCAGAATGAAACTGTAGCATTGTTGCATTTTCTGTCCATTTAATTCGTCTCTTTGTAACAGAAAAGGGTTTTCACCAAATTCTAGTGTGTTCAGTTCTCACGGGGCTCTTCAGTTCCCCGTAGGATAGGCACTGGGGTCTGCAGCAGGGCTGAGGTTGTACAGACTTTTCCACTTACTTTGTCCACTGGGGGTCAGGCAAAAAAAAAAAGGGGGGGGGAGCAAAATTACAGTGGTGTAGAAGTCTGTGAATAAGTGGTTGAGGTGACAAATGTCACACTTCCATGGCTGACAGGAAAGCTGCCTTTGGGCCCGAGTTTCTTTTGTATCCGGTGTCCCAAAAGTCAGCCTCGTTGAGCAAGGTTTCCTTCACGTACCAGCATGCCTTAGCTATGCACCATCAGCAGAATGAATAGTCTGGAACTCAGCTTTCCTAGATCTTTGTCAGCAGCCTGTTCCTACAAGATTCCAGGTGTCTTCTTCCTCCTCCCTTTCTGGGAGGAAACCAGCCATTTTGTGACTAAGGTGATGAAGGCAAATTGTACTAATTGACTTGATCAACCAGAATGTCACGGGGCACTCAGTATGCAGTGTTGAAGTGATGGGATTGTGTTTTCTGTCATCATAAAACTGAATTAGGGTGCTTTTGGCCAAAGAGGGTATCCTTCTGTGCTTTTGTAGGGTCTGAAAAATCCAGGTGCTTGAAGCCAGAGACATGCATTTCAGAGGAGCTGAAGGGTGTTAGGTCCCCATGTCCAATTGAATCACAATGCATTTGGGATGCCAGATTCTTGGGGGTTCTTCTGCAAATCCCAGTCCAAAATTATGCAAGGTCGATCACCTCATTCTGGCTCGAAACCTTCCTTCTGTGACATTAGTTTCATGATTCCATGTTCCTGATTATAATTAGTTTAGAATAATTAAAGCAGTAGTATCAAGTTTTTGTGGAATGGAGATAAATTTGAATCTGAGCAGTCAAGTAAGAGGTGTGGCTCCCATTAGTAAAAGCCATCCTTTTTAAAACATTCATCTTGAGAATCCAAGTACAGTTACAGTGAAAGAGACACTATTATTCTGGAGTCAGCCATCTTGAATCTTGTGTTTTTAAAAAGTAAGTACTAAGATAAATACACTTTCTTTGCTATTTATATTGTTACATCAAAACTCAGTCTTAAAAAACAATCAAACAAAAGCTCCCTCATGGACAAAAAGGTAGCGAGAACTAAGTTATTAATCAATTAATGTTCAACAATTGTTGGTTGTGCAGTGTTTTCTGATGTGGGCAGTAGAATGGAGGTGAAAGGAGTTAATTGGCCTCCAGTAAAGACTATCTATTAAAAATGTTAGTTTGCTTTTGTTTGTGCATTTTGATAGAAGGATGCTGCATTCCACAGCGGCATACCATGCAATGAACTGAAGCAGTGCAATGCTTTGTGCAGTAATACAGAACCTATAGACCCCATACATATGAAAATATAGTATAGGGGCCAAAGAGCTCTTAGACTCTCTTGTTGTATAATAAAATGGGATTTGAAGTAAAATCCTGCTGACCGCTGTTGTTACGAACATAGAGTGGATCTCTTTCCCCACAGTGGCTTTGCTTCTGCAGTTAGTACTGGTTGAACTTCCCTGGTCTGGCACCTTGAACTAGGGGATTTACCAGATCAGCAGAGGTCAGTACCAGTTTCTCTGCTCCCGGCTGCTGGCCCCTGGGGCAGTGGTCCCTCCAACTTCCCCAGGGGCTTAGTGCCTGTGTTCTGGGACTCTGCTGCTGGTCCTGGGGTACCAGGACTCCACTCCTAACCATGGACCTCCCTACAACTGCAGCCCACTGCCAGCTCCAGTCTTCCCTAGAATCCCAACGCTCCTGGTCCCAGCCCACTGTTTTTCCCCATAAATGCTCTAGCCCTGGAGTGCACACAGGGGCAACAGTGATGCCAGACTGGAGGTGTTGCCAAACAAAGGAAGTCCACATTAGGGAGGTTCCATCTCTACCATGAGATTTCAAATCTGAACACAGGCATCACTGTTCTGTAATGGGATATGGAGACAAGGGGCCAGGTTCTCCCACTTGCCAGCTTAACCTGGCATCAAAGCTTAAAGCAGCTAGAGATTTGTACACATGTCCTCCCTCGGCAGGGAGAATCTCTGCTGACACAAAGCTGCCTGAGCCACCTCCTTTACCAGCCCTCTTGTCTAGCTCTGCCACTCCCTGTGCTGGAAATACTAGTACCATGTATAAGGGGGAGGTGGGGGCCATACTGGGGATAGTGAAGGAAGAAGTTATGTTGGGACGAAAGAGTCAGGGAGGTGATACAATGGAGCAGCTTCCATGATACTCCCTTCACTACTGGTATTCAGTTTCTAGAGCCAAGCATCTGAGAAGCCCTTCACTTGCCTCTCTGGGAGCTTGGGTATAGGGGTAACCCTGGCCCATGAATTCATACGCGCCCAGATAAGTAGCGAATGACATTTGCTGTCATTTTCAGGGTGCTGTTCAGTGGCCTATGCAAAATAAGTTGGTGTTCTGTGCTCCTGCTGGAGGGATGGCCTGAACTGCATTCTTTTGTGGTATTCCTGTAGACTGAACTACCTTCTTCCTCTTCAGGAGGACGAATCCTCTAGCTGAGTGGTTAGGTTGATGGGTTGGGGTTGTACAGAGCAGCTGTGCAGATGAAATGTTGAGCTGGGTCTCCAGAGCTGTAAGTCCAGCGCTTTTCACAAGCTTTGATTTCCTATTACATTTAACTGCTTGTTTTACCAAAGCAAGCAATTGAGGAAAAAGAAAGAAAGAAAGAAAAAGAAAAATGAAAACTATAAATGAAGGGGCAGAAACAAGAATGCCCAGTGCCCCAGAGGCGAAACAAAGCCTTAGGGCCCAGCTAGCTCCACCCCACTTTCTTTGACCACTGCCAGGCCTGGAGGTGGGAGAAGAGGGCGTACTAGCAAGGAGGCAGGAGCATGGTTCCATGGCTTGAAGGCCAGAACCAGAGCCTGCCCACTCAACAATCATGGGGGCAAGTAAGTCCCCCCTGCCTCCAGCCTTGTGGGCAAAAAGGAAGGGAGGAAGTTAGTGAAGAACCCCAACTAAGGGGAATCGGAACTCTTGGTGTGTGCCTCAAATTTAGGAACTTTGATAGGGAGTGGCTTGGAGTTCGTGGGCCAGGAGCGCAGGGGGAAGAGGGGGCCAAGCACCGAGCATAATATGTGGTAGACACTTTAGTGGTCTGAGTTCTCAAAAGTGACTCAATTTTTGGATCCTGTGCTCCAGACACCCCACAGGGGCCTGATTTTTTTTTTTTGGAGAGAGAGACAGTTCTAAGCAACAAGCACCCACCTCCCGCTCACTGTGAAAATCAGGCGCCTTTAGGGTATCTCAGGCTGTGTACCCACAATCATTAGGCACTGAACACTTAACTCAGACCTTTTAGATGGGAACAAAAAGGCATCTATCAGTCACTGGAAACACAATGCAAGACAAAAAGTCCTTTATTTCTGATTCCGGGAGGGAGCGTATCCTGTGTCAGGCTTAAACCTATGTAAGATACATGCAATCTGTCAACTATCACGTCCTTTCCTTAGATTGCAGGGTTTTATTTCAGCAATGTATCCCCAGCAAAGTTGTGGTAATGACCAGGATTTTGTTTTAATAATGGCCGAAGAATGAAGTATTATCTTTCTGGTACAGGTTATCTGTGCAAAATGCTCTGAATTTAAGCCACTTGCAGATAACAGCCGCCACAGAGTGTGTAAAGACTGTTTTCTGCTGTCTTCGGGAGTCCCGTGCAACCCAGGAGCTGAATCTGTGGGAGAACAAAAGAAAAAAACAGCCATTGAGGTACAGTTATCTTGCTAATAAGCTTGCAGCATGTTAGATTCCTGAAGATGCTGGTTATTGTATTCATTAAATCCCTTGAGTCATGCTTTTCTCCATGATCTTACACCCTTTTCGTAGATTATCACTCACAACGTATACCTGACAAACAGGCACTTGTAGAACTGTATGGGCATACATCATGAATCCTGTTTCAGACACTTCGGAATTTTGTACTTTTCTTGCAAGGATGCACAGGTTTTGCAGCCCTCGGGTTTAAATAATTGGCAAGCTGGATCATTCTACTCTGTTCAAATGAATGACACCGTACACAGCTTGCCCAAGGTGTAGCTTTACAGACATCAAACTAGTTTCCATATAACTTCTGACAGAAAAATTCTCTTGTTCCCCTTCTGGTAAGCTTTGTGCTCTTGAAACTTCACTCTCCCACAAAAAACTCTCGACCATTTTCCTCAGTGATTCATGCAAGGGCATCCTGAGTTGTTATTAAATGAAAAATGCTTTGTGTGAAGCATAAAAACATAAGAACAGCCATACTGGGTCAGACCAAAGGTCCATCTAGCCCAGTATCCTGTCTTCTAACAGTGGGCAATACCAGATGCCCCAGAGGGAACGAACAGCAGAGGTAATCATCAAGACATCCATACACTATCACCCGTTCTTAGCTTTTGACAAACAGAGGCTAGGGTCACCATCCCTGCCCATCCTGGCTAATAGCTATTGATGGACTTAACCTCCATTATTTCTAGCTCTTGTTTGAACCCTGTTAAAGTCTTGGTCTTCACAACATTCTCTGGCAAGGAGTTCCACAGGTTGGCTGCGTGTTGTCTGAAGAAATATTTTCTTTTTGTTTGTGTTGAAGTGGCTACCTATTAATTCTGTTTGGTGAACCCAAATCCTTGCATAATGGGAACAAGTAAATAACTTTTCCTTATTTTCTTTCTCCACACCAGTCATGAGTTTATAGACCTCTATCATATCCCCCTTGGTCTCCTCTTTTCTAAGCTGAAAAGTCCCAGTCATTTTAATCTCTCCTTATATGGCAGCCGTTCCAAATGGCTAATCATTTTTGTTGCCCTTTTCTGACATTTTTCCAATGCCAGCATCAAGGAGTAAGAGAGTGGGGTGGTCGCAGTCTTTGCAATGTTGCCCCCTGGGGCACACTGAGAAAGAAGAGTGCCAATTGTTCACACAGCAGTTACCAAGAGCTGTTCTGAGCTTCATGCTCCTCCAAAATATGAGGCTGTGCGTAAGGCGTGAGGCTGGTAGTGGAGGTGTAATAATGTGTTCAACTGACCCTCAAAGAATACTGCCAGCATTAGATGACCTGAGGCTGGTGTAAATTACCATATTCTCTAGCACAGAAGCATGCTGAACTAGGAGACGGGATCACACTGCTTTGAGCTTTTGCTGTTCTGAACTACAGAGCTGCCCTCTGACAACTGTGGCCAGCTGCCATAAATGAGACCATTCGTTGACTTTTCTGAATAAGAGAATTCTCTGTTGCCTAGATGCTCTACTTCACCTTTACACCTCCATCTTGCTCCAATATCTTAGATGTTCTAACTGAGATAAATCCATAGGTGCACGCTCCCCTCATGAACTGTGTCTTCTGCAGGGCACAATAAAGTATCTCTCCCTTTGGCTTCAAATCTTCAAGCTGCAAAGTCTGGGTTATGGGCATTCATCTGTGATTACATACCCCCGAAAATTGAGTATACCCCTGTTTGTACAAGTTATCTTACCATAAGCGGTCAAAACTATTGCAGCAGAACTATCTGCCAAGAAAAAGTCAAAGCCTACACCTAAGCAGCAGAGAATCTTTTAATCCTAAAAGTCAGGAAAGTTATATAAAAGCTAGTGAAATGTGACCCAAGGCTTTGCTTCTGAGAACAAGATTGCTTACTGTAAAAATCCAAGAACCGGACTAGTTTTCATTCATGCACTCAGACTTTTAACATTGTGCAAGGTCTTCAAAGGATCAGGTAAAATGCAAGAAAGATATGAAGTGCACAAAAGAGAACTACTTGAGCAAGTCTTTTTCTTCCCTTCCTGTTTTACAAACTCTTCATTAATGAGCTAAATAACACCATAAGGACTTGCTGCGTCACAAGTGCTGCTAGCAGATGCCAAAAATCCTCTCGAGACTTTTCCACTGGAAAGGTCAATACAGTATAGATGTGTTTTCAGTCATAGAAAGCTTTTTTTTTCTTCCTTTTGTCACATAGCTTTGAGGTACAGTTCACCATATTTCCTCCCATGCGTACACTAATGTCTCTGCTAATTGTAATGTTGGAAAAACTCAGCTTCTAAACACAGGCTATAATACACCACAAGGAGCAGCAATTAAAGTACAGCATTGTCTTAACTATTATCTTCCTGAATGGTCTTGCTGATTGATTTTTTTTCTCTCCTCGTAAGAAGACATTTGCCTAGTCCGCATTAGGGTAATTTTCCTCCTAAAGGACGTAGGCAGTGCACTGAATACCTTGAGCATTTCCTACAAGGGGGGATTGTGCCTTTTGGTGCCAGTTTATGTTGAAACAGAGTGAGTAGTGAACCATGGCATGGTATAGTTGGTTAATCTCCTTTATAATGATTTGCACCCAGTAAAAGGTAGATTACTCTTAAAAAATTAAAACAAAAAGCAGTCAAATAGCATTTTAAAGACTAGCAAAATAGTTTATTAGGTGAGCTTTCGTGGGGTAGACCCACTTCTTCAGACCATAGCCAGAACAGAACAGACTCAATATTTAAGGCACAGAGAACCAAAACCAGTAAGCAAGGAGGACAAATCAGAAAAAGATGATCAAGGTGAGCAAATCAAGTGGAGGAGTCGGGGGGAGGTCAAGAATTAGATTAAGCCAAGTATGCAGACGAGCCCCTACCACCCCTCCACTCTCTGATTTGCTCACCTCTATTATCTTTTTCTGATTTATCCTCTTTGCTTACTGTACACATACACATAGGCCACATCTACACTAGCAAATTCTTTTGGAAAATCAGGCTCTTTTTGAAAGAACACATGGAGCATCCACACACAAAATGTGCTCTTTCAATCCATTATCGAAAGATCGCAGCTCTTCTTCCAGAAGCCCTCTTCTGCTCCCAGGTCAGGAAGAGTGCCTCCTTTTGAAAGTTTTCTTAGTTGCTCCCTGGGCCCTTTTTTCAAAAGAGCAGTCCTCATGGCATGGGACTTTTTGATCCCTGGTCCGTTCTTTTGAAAGAGCAGGGGCTGTGTAGATGCTCTCTGTCAAAAGAGTGGATCGTGGACATGTGTCAACGTGCTCTTTCGAGACAGGTTTTTGTAAGAGATCTTCTGGAAGATCTTGTTTTAAAAGATCACTGTAGTGTAGCTGTGGTCATTGGAGCTATCACTCAAAGAAGAACCATGGCGAATTGTGGCAGGGAGTAGAGGGTACAGAAGGTAATGCTGAAAGGTTTCTGAGTTTGAGTAGTAGGGAAGGATGATATCCAGAGGTACAGATATTGGAAAATCATTAGTGCAAGGGGCAGCGGCAGAGGAGGGGAAAGCAGAGTGTTTACGAGGTGAGTATGCTGAGGCACCTTACTACCACCTGCCCTTTGCATGAGGGAAGCTTTGCCAAAACCAGGGATCAGCTTCCCAACTCCACAGGCAGTGCAAGCATGTCCTTCCAGGCATGTGCAGGCCTCGGTCTTTCTACAAGTTGGTGATTGTAGGTGCGTTCCAACATGCCAGCCCTCCTAGAGTCCTGCTGGAATGTCCAACCCCTGTTCCACTAAACACTCATAGAATTCACGAAAGAACAGAACACACACCAGCTTACACCATTTCCCTAACCCTCGGGGTCAGTGGTCATCTTCACGCACAGCACTTAGATGTGTTCATAGTGAAAACAAATACAAGAGGAGAGAAATTCAAGTGATAGCAAGTAGAACTATGGAAGCAAAGGATTACAAGTAAACTAGTAACATACCTTTTATAGCCTAATCTGAGTTAACAAGAAACTGCCTTGTCTAATGAAATGGAGTTCAGCCAGTCTGTTCTGTGTTCTCCAGGCAGGTTGGGTATAACACTCCTGTCATGACAGGCTATGTTGACAGTTCATCCTCCTTTATGAGGGATAGTGGGTGTGACTCAGGACCGCCAGTGATCCCCCTCAAATCTGTACTCTTCCCTTATAAGCAGAATACCACCCCCTGCTGGTGTGTGCGTTTTGTGCAGTTTTTCTCTCAGTTCTCTTCATGGCTCAGTAACACAAATAGACTTACATTGTGAGATACACAATGAGCAGCTGCAAAGAAAAGCCTCCACTACTCCCTGCCTGAACAAAACCTGTTATCACCTTTTGGTGACCTGTCTTAACTCACGTACCTTAAGAACGTAGTTTTCGGTGCAGGTACACAACTCCTTAAATGTCATTGATTGATGTATTTTACAATTATTATGATGACCAGTAAGCTCCTGGATCTTAATGGGGGCCTTATGGGCCACCCTTTGGCAAACTGCTGTATAGGCACCTGACCCATGTGATCGCTGTAAACCACAGCGTATATTCCTGAGGCCCTCTTCCTGTTGGCAGTAAGTGATCCCCGGGTCACAAATGCTCCAACCATACTCTTGTACTCTCTTAGCACTGGCATAAAAGGAACTATGTGGCGGTGTGCCTAGAGCTCTTACATCTCGTTACAGCATCTCTGTGTCATTTCCATGGCATGTATTTGTGCTGAAACATCTTTTTCATTAATTTTGAATTTCGTCCCAGCCAGCTTGTGCTAAGCAAGAAACGAGCTGTGTCATCTTAATTACCTTTCACACATTACACTGTGGATGTGGAATTTTAACCCCACCTCACCCCACCCCCCAGCCACTGAGAACAGTAGTTCAGTACCTACCTCCTAAGTACCTTAGAGCATATTCTACCTTCATGATAGATTATGATAATTAAACTGTTTTATAGGTATGAACTACTCAGCATTTGCCCTTCTGAATCAATTGGCTGTATGACTAAATGTTGTGCTTCATGTATAATTTGTAAGTATTATGACCATATAAGCAGACCCTATTTTCTTTTTACAGAAACCAAACTTCTTAGCAGTTGAAAACAGCATTTTCAGCAGCCGCCTCCTGTTCCTCGACAAAGGGAAGACTTGGTGCAAAGTGGGTGTCACCATTCCCAAGACTGAACCTCTTGTCTTGTATCTGCATGGGGGAAGTCAGGTAAAAGTGATCGTATTGCTGAGTGATGTCAGCAAGCTGAAGTATGTCAGTCCAAGAAATATGTCAGAGGATTTGGCTTACTTTCAACAACAGAAATTAACTTGGTCTGAATTTAGCACGAAGCCTCTGGGATTTCACATTTCCTTCTTACCTGGAGATGGCACTTTGGAAATTGCAAGCCAAATGCCAAGGCTGACGTGTCTTTCTAAAAACAAGTAGGACCAAAGAAGGATAAATCACTGATAGTTATTTCAGTTCAGATTTATTTTCTTGAGATTTCAGAGACTCCTATTTTCAAAATAAATACTCAAAGGGTTAATGACCTGTCATCTGGAAGGTGCTTTGAGTGGTGTAGTTTTAATTTTTTTTTTTATTAATGCTATTCCAGTTCTGAGGGAGGTTATATGGATTTATAGAAAAGCAGACGTTCTGAAGGGCAGGTAAAGTGTGTGTTGGAGGGAGGTGGGTGGTTGAAGTGGACTATGTGAAATGAAGGCCACAAATTTTTCTTTGAAAATGATTGGGAAAATGCACTGCTCAGTTAGATGCTAACTGATACCCAGTGCCTTTTTTGTGCTGGTACTGAGTACCCACATCTCGGCAGCCCCAACTGCAGGCTTGGCTGGGAGGAGGAGTTGGGAGCCAACTGAGTAATGAATCTTTTTATACGGAAAAAGCACTGCTTATACCATGTACCTTTTTTTAAAAAAAAGTTCGTTTGTTTGCAGAGGAGCTCAGACTAAATATAAGATGATGAAACCAAATCCTCCTTTATTGCTAGAAAAGTAGAATGACCATGCTGAGAGGAGACGTCCTTCCAATGTAACTGTACTGCCAACGCTCTGTGTCTCATTTATTATGTGCCAGTGATCTTGTTTTAATCTGTGTTGGGGAGGGACCAGGATATGGGCCAAAATCAGCTCTCTGTTACCATGGTGCAAATCCAAAGATGTCAGTGGATTTAATTTTGATTATCAGAGGGGTAGCCATGTTAGTCTGGATCTGCAAAAGCAATGAGGGGTCCTGTGGCACCTTATAGACTAGCAGAAATGTAGTTAATTTTGATTGGCACCCATTGCTTCCCGCAACTGGGACTGGGAACAGCAAACAGCAGCCAATGGGAGCTGCGAGCAGCCGTACCTGTGGATGCTAAGGTAAATAAAGCGTGTGGCAGCCTACCAGAGGTTGACCCTGGCAACCCGCATCCAGCCCACAGGCCACCTATCCATCCTCCCTGCTCCTTTTCTGTATAACGTTCATTAAATCCAAAGGCTAGTATTTCTGACTCTTTCAAATATAGGGTAAATCATATCCTGTCACCCCGCAAAAATCCCAAACAGAGTAAGGTTAATCCAACTCACATTCAGTAACAAGAACTGTAGATTTACTATTGGAAATCAGCTGCTGGCTGGAACCATAACAATGAAAATGAACCCCACCATGTACAGAAAACTAAAGGGAAACAATTACACAGCAGTCTATTCCACATTCCCTCCTATAATCCAAACATTCAGTATAATTCCAATTAATGTATTATACAATGTACTTAAACTTAATAATAATAATAATAATAATAAAAATAATAAACTAAAAGCTCTCTAGTGCAGATTAATAGATACCGCATCCATGCATAAATGTTGTCTTCCGAGGCATCACCGGTGTTTCAGATGTCCATTTTGTTCCACGCTCCTTTCGCATCCCTCATAAATCTCCTTTGTGGTATTGCTGCATAGAGTATACAGAATTAACAAGGCATGTGATGAACAGTTGTAACACACATATTAAATGACTTTGCAGTCTCTAAGTGCCTTTTAAATACTTAGGGCTGTAGGAGGCACATCTTCAAATTCCCGATACAGTGAGAGCTGTTTTATCTGGCACTTCAACAACCAGAAACATGCATAAAGGCCATGTCTGCACTATCCCAAAACTTCGAAATGGTCAAAAGTTTACTAATGAAGTGCTGAAATACATACTCAGCGCCTCGTTAGAATCCTGGCGGCCGCGGCACTTCGAAATTGCTGTGGCTCGTCCAGACGGGGCTCCTTTTCGAAAGGACCCTGGCAACTTCGAAATCCCCTTATTCCTATCTGCTGATAGGAATAAGGGGATTTTGAAGTTGGTGGGGTCCTTTCAAAAAGGAGCCCTCTCTGGACGAGCCGCGGCAATTTCGAAGTGCCGCGGCCGCCGGGATTCTAATGAGGCGTTGAATATATATTTCAGCACTTCATTAGTAAACTTCGAAATGGCCATTTCGAAGTTTTGGGATAGTGTAGACATCGCCAAACAGGCATTTCTGATCTTGGAAAGTCCAGTTTATAGTCCCGTTGGCATAGGGCTGTCAGGTTTCTTACCTGGCTCTGTGTGGCTCCCTGTAAGCTATCTCCACATCTGTTGGCCAGGAACCTCCTTGAAGCAGCATGGACATATTCCCACTTCTGAGGAGCCACCTGCAGTGAGTGCTACCCTGATCTAACATCCTGAAATGCCTACTGTACCCCAGCCTGGAACTCCCTGATGTTCCCCAGTCGCCTCACCCTTGGTCCAACCTCGGAGCTTGCACCCCCAGCCAGGGCCATCACCCTTTCCCACACTTACTCCAGCTAACTCTTAGTTAGCTAGAATATTTGACTAACTGTCAACCCCAGTTCATCCAAAGCTTTTTACTGCATATAGGGTCTTTGGTCCTTGCTATTAAATAAGTTATATAGACCTTCAGAGAGTTACTTTGGCTGTCAGGGAAGGTGAGGCTGTTGTCCTGGTTAGGATTTTATCAGCAAACTACTTTTATGGAGATTTAAGTATAGGGTTTATCGTTAGTGAGCAGAACAAGCAGATCTCCACTGAAAATAATTTTGTTCCAGGTATGTCAAAGAGGCATTTCAGCATCTACAGAGGCAGATGCCTCCTTGGGATGATATTCCCTGCCTTGACATTAAAACTCCTTTAGCAGAGACCGGGGAAATATGACCAGTGCTTAGAAGATATGTCTGTGTGGAAGCTTTCAGGACCATTAAAAACAATGAAAAATGAATAAACCCAAGCACTGACAGGCTGAAATTTTTGGCAGATGTCCACAAAATAAACTTGTCTACTGACCGTTTCTATCTTGTGGCTTTCACCTTATATAGCTTAGAAGAAAATCCAGATGCCAATTAGGGTGTAATTCACACCTGTTTCAAGGGCCAAAGCTGGTCCTGTGCACCATTTAAATCCCACTTTTAAGATATTAGAGCAGGGCTCTCTGCCGGGAAGAGAATATCACATTATTTGTTTGGTGTGTGAACTTCAGGCAAAGTGTAGGTGTTTTGGTGTTGAAATCCAGGCAGTCCAAGCCATTTTTATCGTCCTGGAAGTGTGTAAGGTTTGGCAGGGGTGTAGGGTAGTTTATTGGAGTCTTTTAAGCAAAGATAACAGCAAGAAGTCCTCTGGCACCTTGTAGACTAACAGATAGTGTGGGGCATAAGCTTTCATGGGCAAAGACCCGCTTCATCAGATACATGAGTTGGTGGGAGGGGTCAGAGGGGTTGTTCTTGTTGTCGAAGATACAGACTAACACAGCTACCTCTCTGATACTTAAGCAGAGGTACTATTTCAACCTTCAGGAAACTTAGAAAAAAAAAAGGTTTTGCAAGTGAGTGTTTGCTCCCTAAGCTTCTGGAGAGGTGCTGAATGAGCTTGGGGCAGGCTTGGTTAGACTGTCGTTAACAGAACTAATCTCAGAATATGAGGTACTCTAATTTAGCTACATGTTTGCAGGGAAGGATATGGGTGAGGAGCTGCTCATCACTGACCTTTCTGATCATACTGGGAGCAGAGAGAGTTATGACCAGTCATTATTCCTGGTTGTCACAGTGCAAGGGCCCAAGTCTATGTCTACACTAGACAAAGTAAGTTGACCAAAGATATGCAACTGCTGTAGCTAGAATTGCCTAGCTAGAATTGACCTACCTGCGCTCCGCTTACTTGGCTGTCATACTGAGCAAGGTCGACACGAGAGATTCTCCTGTCAACCTCCCTTACTCCTCATGTCTTGCAAGGAGTACAGCAGTCATCTGTGACCCCAAGAGATCAATTTCATGTGTCCCCACTAGACACATAAAATCGAACCCTGGAAGATCGAGCCTGAATGGTTTGAAATTCTGGGCTAGTGTAGACATAGCCTTAGTAAGATTCTGGCCCAGAACCCCCTGTGGCCAATGGAAGTCTTTCCATTTGCTTCACTGGGTTTTGATCAGTGTCTAGATGTGTGAGGAATTCTTCAAGGCTCTGAGATGCTACACAAATGTGTATGGGGGAGACCCAACAGAGAAAAGCCATCATTAGGACTTTTTATATCTATTATTGTTCATTACAGCAGTCAGAGGTTTATTATCCTTTTGTTTATATGTAATTCCTATTGGCATTAATGGGAGCTTGTTCGTGTGTATTCAAAGGAGCTGAAATGTTGCTCACTCCCCATCAGGAAGTGAACTTGAGTTCCAGGTTGAACCTCTCCCGTCCAGCGCTCTTGGGACCTGACTGGTGCTGGACAAGAGAATTAGTCAGACTGCAGAAGATCTATAGTGCCTATCACATTGCCAGCGCTTTCACTGCTTACTGGGCTCTTAGAAGACATTTAGGGGTAAATTACAGCTAAATAACAGCACAGAACACTGAGACCCAGGACTGGTGGCTGGAAGCAAACTTTATGGAACAACAGGAAACTTTGCCACACCCATGATAAGTGGTTGTCCAGCTAATTAAAATCATGCTGGATTATGGATGTTGCTGGATGAGAGCGTTCCGGATTAGAGAGGTTCAACCTGTACTTGCTTGAAATCCCAAGCCTTGCATGTTGTAATCACCAGTGCCATAATGTTAAAAACAACAAATAAAACTTAATTTTTTAAAATTATTAGGCTCCTACAGTCTGGTAGTACTGTACAGGAATAGTGAGTACATCCCAAACGTCAGTTTTTAGTTATACTGTACTTCGGACTCCAAAGAGATGGTTTTCCAGTGCTGTCAGTGACATGCAGGTTAATCATGATAAATATTTAATCCTTATTTTCTTAAATGTTAACTGCAAGATCAATGAAGCAGAGCTGAGGCTGGAGTTTGGCATCTCTGTGTTTCTGCAGGAAGGAATGTGTTCATATTATACCAAAAATCTTGCATTTGCTTGTGTCAAACAGATGTGTATGTACCAATATACATGCTCATTTTATGCATGCAGATGCAATGGATGCACTGTTTCAGAGGTACAGTTTCAGCTTACAGCTTACATTGCCTGGAAATTTTCCCTATTTTGGTATTGCACAATAATGCTTTCTAAAATATCTATCTAAGATAAATCAAAACAAAATACTTTGTTCTTTTACAGCCATTCCTCAGCAGTTTCCCAGTGCAGGAAAATGCACATGGACCTGCCCTTTAGAAAATAGTCCCTACGAAGATGAGTTCTTACGTAGCACAGAGCCATTTTATCAGCTCTTTTGTGGCCCCTCCCCAGTTCCAACCATGACAGGGGTATCCCAGTGTGCTGAGATCACTTCATGCTCGAATAGTCCCTTGGGGCTATTTGCTGTTGGTGCAGGGTACAGAGGTATTCAGGGGCATTCGATGGCTTTGGAGGAAGAGGCTAGTAGTGAGCCACTGAGAACTGGAAGTAGCAAAGCCATATTGTCCTTTTCTGTGTCCCTACCCCCTATTTGGCCTAGAGGATTGAGCCAGCATGTGCAATGAAGAGGTTAACTTGAACTTTACAAAGCCAGAGTAGAGCTTGTTAGTGTCACCCAATTGGTATGCAAATCTGGTGTCATATGCTAGTTTAATAAAATGAATTGTGCTCCATTTATTTCCATAACGTTGTATGCTCACAGGTGCTGATTGCATGAGGTGCTACAGGAATTTGAATTATTTCAGTCTGAAGGAAAAGGTGTTAACCTTTTAAGGTCACCCCAAATCATAAGGTCATCCCTTGGTACCAACACTGGGATTCCTGGAAACAGGCTAATGGCAGAATAACATGCTCTAGCTTTCTCCCCAGCTACCGTAGAGAGAGATCAGGTTACAACTTAGGCGTGTAACCTCCAGCTGCAGCATAACATGTCCTGGTTTTCAGAGGTGCTGAGTATCTGTATCTCCTGCTGAACCCCTGGAGAATGACCTCCTGGGGCTGCTCAGTCTCTGTGGACCGAGTCTTCTGGCTTTAAGAACCCGCTTCTGAAAATCCTGGTCTATGTCACTGGACAAAGGCCATAAAAGAGATCCCACTCAGCGGATTCTAAACTTTTGCTCCATCTTTTGCTTAGTCCACTTGGTCATGGTGCCTCTCGAGCTATTGCAGCGCCTCCCCTTGTGGCTCAGAAGGGGAGTTGGTTCCTCCTCAAGTGCACAGCTAGCAGTGAGCTTAGGACAGCCCTGGTCACATCAGTGCTACTCCTTAAATCCTCTCAGGAAGCTGAGCATCTCTGGGTCTGATTTGATGGACTCAAAAGCCCAGTGGTAGATGGCTGTGAGAGGAATGTGAATAACTTGGGATCTTGTAGAGCCGTGGTGTCCAATGTGCTCCCCCTTCATCACATGTGGCAAATGGGGCAGCACAGTGTGACGAAATGCAGGTTGAAGAAACCGCCCATGTGATGTGCCCCTCTGGCTGCTCCATGCACGTGCCCCACCACACAGTGGGACAAGCGCATGGTGGCAGCAACAGAGGCAGCTCCTCTGGCCCCAGTGTTTTCCAGCCGTGGTGCGGCTTCACCCCAGGGTGGCTCGCACAGTGTAGTTCCAGTGAGTAATCTGGGGGGTGCCAGGCTCTGGGAGTGGGGGAGAAGTGCCTGGCTCAGAAGGGGCGGAGGGCTGTGGCAATCCATTAAATCTCTTTTGGACACCACTGTTTTAGAACAAAATGGCAAGATTTCAACCTTAGTGATGGGTGCATGAAAGCTTGGATTCTTCTGTGTACTTCTCCCGCAGACGAGAGGAGAGCTACAGTTAGTCTTCATTGCTTGCAAAAGCCATCTCTGCCTACTTGACCTCCTCCAGCTAACCATAGGGGTATCTTATTGGTGCAAGCGTGTCTCCTCGAACCGAGACTCTCGCCCCCCAGCTTGGAGTGTAGTCATACTGTAACACACCTATACAACTGTGTATTGAATTGCTACATGGCACTGTAGCTGTAGGTTGTGAATGATGGGATTTCCTGGAGCTGCCATGTCCCCCATCTGTTGCTCCAGATAGATCTTCGTGGGGAAAAACACTGGAAATGAGGACCCTCAGACAATTCTTAAATGTTAGTGAGAGGAAACCTTTATGTCCTGTGCATTGTTCTCCCCCTCTATTTCAAATGTTATGCTCTGATCGGGCTTCATCTTTACCTTTTCCCCTCATATCTTAGGATGGGCAAACTCCACGTGCTATACCTCTACCTGGATACGCGGTCAGTTTACCAAGTTCTGGTGAGAAGTTTGAAGTGAAGCACGTCTTTAAGCTCTGCCAATCCCAGCAAACTATATATTTCAGTGCAGAGGACGAGGAACTGCAAACAAAGTGGATGGAAATTCTCACCAAAGCAGCTAAAGGGGAGACTGAAGATATAGCTGAAGGAATCAGTCACCTGTAGAGCAAGCTCCATTTAGTTTCTTTAGTACATGCTAGAAACCATCACTTGAATTCAGTATTCATGGCACTTTGAAATCTGTATGGCTTTATATTTTCATGAGTCTAACTAGGAATTTCTGTGTTTTCTCTGCTCCCATTGTACATTTATCATGAACAGTGCTAGCTCTCTGGCATATATTATGTTAAAGGAAAGAGTAGCAGTAGTTGTCGATGGTGTTTATGTTGGTTTTACATAAAAAGGCAAGGAGAAAAGCATTAATTTTATGACAGGTATCAGAAAAACCATCAGTCTCTTGTTTTCCTGTATGTATATTTTTTCAGTCCTTTTGATTGCTGTTCAGTGCAGAATGTGTATAGTCTGTGATTAGTTATATAAATGCTGCCTTTAAGGTAAATGTTGTAAAGGCTTGTGGCTGGCCACTGACATTCCATTCTCTTGTCCTTTCCCTTCTGATAAAATGGTCTTTGTGAAATACAAGCAATGTACTGAATTTTTTCTTTTGCCAAAAGTGTTTGTCTCTGACAAATGTGTGTTGTTCACAAGACAAATACTGTAGAAGAGACTTCTAATAACTGCTGCAAAACCATGCAGAAAAGAACATTGAGAAGCCTGATTAATATTAATCCCTTAAATATTTTTTCTCTTTTGAAAACACCTTTCTTATTTCCTTTTTGAACCCATTAATGCAAGTGAACATTTTATACTGCAACCTGGGACATGACCAATAAACAAGAACATTATTAGTATACACAGTACAAAAAAGTGACTTTTTTGTTGTTGTATTGGTTAACTTTAAAGTAATCTGGGATTTATTTATATAATTTGTAAATAATGTTATATACGTATTTTAAAACACTTTAAAAGATGTGTGCTAATAACCAGATTTAGTCAATAGGATAAGAGATTTGTATGAATTCAATTTGTAATTTAATTTTCCTGTTTATCTGTATTTGTCTTATTTTCACACTTAAGTGCTTATCTATTTAAATAAAATCCATGTAGTTAACTCCTGAGCCAAATCTCAGAGATACTGCAAGCTTTAGATCAACATTTAACATAGGTACAGTATGAGAGTAATGTCTATTTCTGGTGATCGCGATTACGTAGTGCTGATATTCAAGGAGAAAAATTAAATAAAGCGTCACATTAATGTAATTTTAAATGGTTTCATTTAACTTGTGTTTTCTCTGCAGCCTTCCGTATTTTTCTGACATTTGCAAAAAGAGAAAGCTGATCCAGACAGCCAGAGTTTAACAGTGTCAAAAATTAAAGTTCTGCACCAGTGAGTATTTCCCTTGTAAAAGAAGCCACCCTGCTGACATAGGATTCAATTGTTTGTTTACTTTGAATCAGTGAATCCCTGTCCAGAGCTCTCATGGTAATCAGGAGCTACAGTAGTAAAAATAAAATCCATATGTGTAATGAGCTGCCCATGCAGCTGCATGTAGTTGTGCTCACCACAATATCGCTATGATTAGAGCTGGTCAGAAAATGGAAAATGTTGTCTCGCAAATGTTCTCAACATTATTTTTGTTCTGCAGGTTTTGAAACATATTTAATTTTTAATGCTTTTTTGTGCAATTTTTGTGCCACTGAGGGAGGGAGGAGAATAAGACAGGTAATAAACCAAAGAAGAAAAACAGTGATTTTTACTCTCCTTCCCTTCTCCCAGGTTTATCAAGAAAACAATCTCAAAGAAGAAGGAAAAAAAAAGTGTCCTAGGGAAGAAAATAAGAGCTGACCAGAATATGACAAAATCCACAACTAATCACTCTAAGATCCTGAGGGCTGTACCTTCCTCAAATGCTTAAAAAACATTTTCTAGCATATCTGGAAAGTCAGACGGGGAAATGTAGCCCAGAGTCAGGGATCCCTCTCAGAGAAGCAACTACTACTAACAGCTATTCCCATATCAAATGGGATTGAGCAGATGTTTGCCTGGAGCAACTCTGCTAATCATGCCTTCCTGCAAAGAGAGGTGCTCTCTCGTATCACGAGGACAGAAACGATGTCAGGCTTTATAGATTGAAGCCAAATGCTTGAAGATCAACAGGTGACCTGTGCAGATTCCAGAGCTCTGGTATTATTTGACCTCCATGTAAAAATCCTTTCCCTTCAGAAACAGCCAAGACTCCAACAAGACCCTGAAATTGCAGACCGGTGTTAAGCTGGGGCCTCACGCCATCAGTCAAGGCTGTCAAGATATCCTGGAGGACTTACCACTTATGTCTACAATGCAAAACAAAAAAAAAGCCTCCAGCAACATTGAGTCTCAGAGACTGGGTCAATTAGCTCATGCTATGAGGCTAAAAACAGTCATGTGGGGAGCCAGTTTGGCCATGTCTGAACTCCTCTTTGTAGCTCTGTAGCACAAGCCAAAGTCAGCTGAGCCAGGCTCTGAGACGTGCCATAGATTTATTTCCCACCCCTGTGTAGCTGTACCTGCAGTTCCTTTCCTCGGTCCACAGTATTATTTATCTTGTCAGGAGTGACTGTTAGAGTCTGATCTTGTTCCCATTGCAGTCTGTGGGACACTCTCTGCTGGCCACGGAGGAGTGGGGGTTGCCCGTGTTCCTTAGGCTTAAATTTCAATGAAGAGATACCCGGTGCTTAAGGTGTCCACACCAGTTGCTCCAACCCAAGGCTCAGGGTCCTAAGACCCTGCAGAGCTGAAGCCAAGCTGGGTCCCAGGCACCCCCTGCCCCAAGCTGCAGGCCCCACCCCTTCCCTGCTTCATCCCCACCCTGACCCCTAGCCTCCTCCCAGCCCAGCCAGGCATTACCTGGGTCGGGGGGCAGGCAGTGGATAGCAGTAGCAAGGGGTCTCCTCTCCCTGGCCTCCCTCCCACCCTGCACTCACCACATGGCATTCTGCCATACCCTTCCCCACAGCTGAGCCCTGTGGAGAAGTGGGCCCAGAAGCAGCAACGGAGCAGAGTGGGCTGCTGCTCACTCCATGGGATGAGTGAAGGGCAGGGGAGGCTGAGGGGACATGACCCCCTGTGGCTGTTGCTGCCTCTGGTTGCCCCCAGCACCCACAGCCTGCCCCAGGTAATTCCCCCTCTCCCATTCATAGGATAGCAGAAGCAGCCACCAGGAGGACCCCAAAAGCACAAGGCCTGGAGTAGCTCCCCCACCTCTCCCTGTGGATGGGACAGCTCTGGTTAGTGACATCCTACATGTTATGCAAGGCATTGGTTCCTTCTTTCTTCCTCTCAGGTCCTGACTCAGTTGCAGGCTGGCTGATGACGGGAAGTAGTCCGCTGATTGAAACACTTGAGGCTGAGAGAGGTTTCACTCTAGTAATATGTACTTCATGAAAATTTGTAAACGCACATTGCTCCATATTTCCTTTCAGCCAGATTAATCCACACATCCTGATGTTTCAGGAAATCGTTCTCTTCTAACTTACATGCTTATGCAAATGAAGATTTTATTAAATACAAAATACTCTCTAGTTTTGCATAATAACTGTTCCAAGATTGCAATCTGTTAAGTCAATCAGAGTTCACCGATTCTCAGAATTGGATTCCTCATATTGGTTGCAAGACATATGTCAATGTTGTGCTAAGACTTGCTAGGTACAATGGTAATGAGGTGAGAAATTTTTTTTAATGATCAAGACTCCTCCCTGGAAGTGTTATTTAAAAAAAAAATTTTTTTTTGGTACATTGTGTGGTATGGATATGATACAAGTGAGAAACTGTCTACATTGCATACTAACAGTAATTAAATCTCTCCTGTATTACATGCTGGTTCAAAGCAAGACAAATGAGAATAACAATTAAATGAGCAGGCAATTATCAGCACTTCACATCAGCACCAATATGCAAAGATCTCATTTTCCCTTTATTAAAATCTAAAATGGTGATGTCAGACATTTTCTTGTTGTATCTGTTTCGTGTAGGTTCTTCCACATTTGTGTCCTATCAGAGGTCCCCAGAAACAGTTACAGAGCAGGTGCTGAAAACGTAGATTAAAGTTTGTGGTTAACCTGTATGATGCATATTTCACTTCCTATGCTGTCTTTCACTTGTAATACTGAGTGTTAACTGCTAAATATAAATGGTGATGTATCTTTTAAACCTACTTACAGTAGTTTTTTTCCTTTTTAAAAAAACATTTCTAATGTTTACCTTTCTCTGTTCTTCAATCCATATGTGGCCTTTTCTTTGCCTTGTACTGTTATCTGTTTCACTTGGCTGGGCAGTCTGCAGGCCTGAGAAAACTTGACTGAGTTGAGAGATTGCATTTTATCACAAAATGTAAGGGTCATAAAATAAATGCTTCAGAAATCAGTCACTGGCTGTCTACAGGTGCTGTCTGATCTGTGATCACAGAAGAATAAAACAGAAGGAATTCTGTTAAGTTCTTTGGTGTCAAACAGAGAGACTTGCTCCAATCTCTATCAAAAAAGAATACAGCTAAATAAGTTCCCCCCATTATATGTTGAGAGTACTAAAATAAACTCTAAGAATATTAGTTACTTTGCCTTATTGTGATTGAGAGTGAAATCCCACAAAATGTGCCCATCCCATTAACTTTTAATATATCGTAATACATATAATAATACTGCTGTGACTGACTTACTTGACTTAAACCCCTGTAGTCTGGGTGTAGTGTAGCTCATCTACAAATCTCCTCCACTTCACTCTGCTTTGGAACAAAACTCCTAACTGATATCAGTACTCCTCCAGTTGTTGTTGTTCAGTCTCAGTAGATCTTCTCCACGTTGTCCGAGGTTTTCCTCGTGGGTTCCATTGGCGAGTTTGACAGACTATGCTGGATGATGGTTTTCTGAGAGGGTGGCCCAGCCATCCCCACTTCCTCCTCTTGATTTGAACCTCAAGTGGTTCTTGTCCTGCTCTGTTCCAAAGCTCTTCATTTGTGACCAAGTCTTGCCATTGGGCGCAAAGGATATACCTCAGGCATCTCTTTCTGAATGTAGCTTGTGATTTGAAGACTTCATTGTAGCTTATCAAAGTGACGTGGTTAAAAACCAGATAGAAGGAGGAATGTTATATGTAATGGTCAGCAGTGATTCAGAAACACCTGTTTGAACAGGAAGAACCTGCCTGTTCCAACATTCTAGTAAGAAGCAGCCTGCTGGTGAGACGTGAACACAGCACTGGATCAGGAAGTTCTGAGTTCTAACCGTGGCTTAGGATAGCAGCTCTGCAGAAGGGGGTTGGATTCCTTGTGGAAGTAGAGTAATTTCTTTATATTTAAATCAGTATCCGGTTGGAGAGGATTTCAGTGCAGTCTGGAGTGGCTGCTTATAAACTAGTGTGCAAACTTGCACACCAGGGAATGAAAAATCAAAATTTCTAACATCCTTGTCCTCGGGTCTTAGCCCTTTTTTCCAGAAACACAGCTTGCAACCAAGCCAGCTAACTCAACCTTTTGACATGTGAGGCCTAGTTCATGAACCCATCCTCTGCACCAGCTTTCCCTTTTCTTCAGTAATCCCACACAGCTCAGCCAGCTGGAAGGTTGGAAACTGGTAATCCTTTTACTGTTACACCACCCGTTCCTGAGATACTCAGTTGCCCTGTTATACCTTGTGCCACCAGGGCCTAAAATAGCACCCTACTGACTTCAAACTATAATGCACTCTGTCATGTATTAATTTCTGTTGCTGGAAGAGAAGCATGGAAAACCTACACCTGAGGCAGGGCAGCTGGGTGCAAGACAAGTGATTGGTAAGTGCTAACAGATCATCAGGTTAGTGTAACATTGCATAATAGGATTGTCTGCAGGGTTGTAGTTCTTTTGGTCCCAGGATATTAGAAAGATGAGGTACGTGAGGGCTAATATCTTTTACTGGACCAACTTTTGGTGAAAAAGACAAGTTTTTGAGCTTAAAGATGGGAAGAAGAGCTCGCTGTATAGGAAAAGCATGTTCATTTTTTTTCCCCATCAACAGTAATTGGTCCAATAGAACAGTGTTTCTTAAACTTTTTGGCCATGTCTCCACTACAGCAATCTTTCAAAAGATAATCTTCTGGAAGGTCTCTTCCAGAAGATCTTTTGAAAGAGTCCATGCACAAAAAAGCAAATCAAAAGATTGATCCACTGTTTCGAAAGAATGGATTACAGATTGAAAGATTGTGAAAAGGGCCTGTGGAACATTTACACGTGCTTGTTTTCAAAAGGAGGCACCCTTCCTGACCCAGGAGCAGAAGAGGGCTTCTGGAAGAAGAGCTGCATTCTTTCGATTTCTGACCAAAAGCACATTTTGTGTGTGAACACTCTTCATATCCTTTCAAAAAAGGGCCTGATTTTCTGAAAGAACTTGCTAGTTTAGACGCAGCCTTTCAGACCACAGAACACCAAACAATATTTTTTATGTGGTAAAAAGCCTTCCTATTGATCACTCAACATGGGGGCTAAGAGTTCATCTAATTAAATGTTGATTTGCATTTCTTTGTTGTCATTGATATTGACGTATGATACTCTATTTTCAGCACATCTGTTCTGCAGTTTTGGCGCCCTCCTACAAACATGAGTCCGTGGGCATCTGTACCAATTCCAGGAGCATCCCAGCTCACACCTCATTCGCTTTAGCAAATTTAACAGTGGATTTAATTTTAATTTAATTGGGATAGGGGAAAAAGTAGGTAGGATTTGTGACAGTCTTTTTCTAATGAAAGGAAAAAAAAAAAAAGCCAGGTGAATCCTTCTGTCTAGAAAGTGGCTAAATTGGTGATTTAATTAAAAGGAGCAGAAATAACAGCTTGAAACTCAATACAAGAAATTATAATAGAAGAGTAGTCTCTTTATGCTTGGACAGTGTGGATTACCCTCACTAATTAGAGAAACATGGTATCAGCCCCATTACATTCAACACCTCTGAGTTAGTTCTGTCTGGGCTTAATCTGCATGTTCCGTGTTAATTGGCTGAACGTGGAGGCATGCCTCTAAGACTGAGTCCATGCAGCATCCTCCCTCCACAAACCTGCAAGGAAAGATGCAAAGCAAAGTAAGTTGGCCCTGTCAGCATAAATATCTGCAGGTTCCTGCTCTGTATTAGCAACCTGTCCTCATGCTTATAGTCACCTGGCATGCTGCAGGCTGTAGGCCGGTGTTGTCAAGGAGCGCATGGGAGCCCAAGGAATACCATAAACCAGTGCTGTGCACAAATGCCTCAGCTTCACGAGGTACGCTAGAAGAGAGACATAGAAAACCTGCAGGTTTGGAAGATCACGTCCCTTGTTTGCCTGGTAGGGCAAAAGCCCAACCTATGCTCTGATCGGGGGTCCTTAGAAACTCCACCAGTATCAACTTTGATTTTCTCAGGTATATTTTCCATTGCTGTAGGTTTTTAGCAGAAGACCTCTGTTGTTGTGGGGAGGATTTTTTTGTTGGGAAAGGTGAAAATAGTGCAAAACTAGCTTCTTTTTTATGGAAAAAAGTCAAAAATTTCCTTTACAGATTAAAAATATTTGAGGCGGGCAGAAGTCAGTCCTGAGTAACCCCACCGAGACCATGAAACAACAGTGGAGTATGTGAGAGAAAAATTAGGTCCCTAGCTTTCAAAGGTGAGGAAAAAGTGAAACTGATCTTTGTTATTTCAATCTACAGTTGGAACAAGCTAATGTGTTCTGCCAGAATGCAGCTATGACAGGACTTAACTTGGGAACTCTTTTATATTGCACCTTCATTTGGAATTTTATTTCATAATATAACCTTCACACTGGATTAGAATGTCCAACTGAGAAGATAGTTTCAGTGCCTAGTTGAATGATTGACTGAAAAAGCTATCAAAGAGCAGTACAGGGTCACCAGCTCTCTCTCAGTTAGTGACCCAATGCCATGGACAGTGGACTGCCTATCAAGATGCCCAATGGGAGAAAGACCTGGAATTTTCCAGTTAGAGAAAACGGGCAAAAAGCAAGACTGTATCTGTGGGAGGGGGCTCTCCACATGCCAGAAGTCTGAGCTGAAGACAGAGGCTGGTTGGAGCTGTCTCTCGCCTGGCATCTTGGACAAAGCTCAAATTTTCAGAAGGCGGAAGATCAAATGGAAAGGAGAAACATCTCAGGGCTGATTAGCTATATTGGAAAAAATCTGTAGCTCTAGTGCTTTCTTAAGAATGAAGTTCCTGCGGCTCAGAAAAATGCTTCTCTAACTATGTGCCTATACCCAAAAGTTTAATCAGGAAACTCAGCATGCCCATAACAATGTAGAGGTCTAAGGGAACATGTATAAGCAATGGCGGACTCAGAAACTGCAGCAAGGGAGGTTTAGGTTGGACATTAGGAAAAAGTTCCTAGCTGTCAGGGTGGTCAAACACTGGAATAAATTACCTAGGGAGGTTGTGGAATCTCCGTCTCTGGAGATGTTACTTAAGAACAGGTTAGATAAATGCCTATCAGGGATGGTCTCGACAGTACTTGGTGCTGACATGAGGGCAGGGGGCTGGACGCGATGACCTCTCAAGGTCCCTTCCAGTCCTAGTATTCTATGAAAAGCTGATGCACCTGTGCCAATGATTTAGACAGCAGTGCTGCAGATCCTCACGTCTCCTGGAAGGAGGGCAGACGTGAGATCTGCACCTGGAAATGTGGCTTTAGATGAAACTCAGCTGAGAAGCTGACGAATCAGACATGACTACGTGAGGTACAGCAAGTGGGTCCACTCACGAGACTGCTACCCATCCAAAGAGGGGCACTGGATTGGGTGGTGACGGGTTCATTCAGAAGTCTGTGCTCATTGGAGATGAGAGAGGGGAACAGTGCTCCTCCATACTGCTAATAAGAAAGGCATAAACTAGGCCTCTTGGAGTCAAAAGGGGAAAGTGCCTTTTTTCTTTACCTGAATTGCATGATATTGTGGTGCTTTATATATGAGCAGAAATCCTATTTAAATCTAACCAAGGACATGTCTTCATCACATAGTGGATTGTCGCTGCAGTGATCAGTTGACCACTGGTGGATCAATCACACCTGTTTAGACACGATAAGCAGAACACTGAGCACTCTCCAGTCACGTCCAGTGCTCCCACCAGGACAAGAAGAGTAGGCAGAGTTGACAGGAGAGCAGGCCCCAACAACTGTACTGCATGGAAGACGTCACGGTAAGTACACCAACTTCAGCTATGTTGTTCGCATAGCTGATGTTGCATGCCTTAGACCAGGGTCAGCAGCCACCAGCATGGGTGCCAAGAGTGGCACGTGAGCTGATTTTCCTCAGCACTTGAGGTGGGAGCTCAACCCAGCTCCTCTTCCCCCATGCAGCTGGGAGCTTGCTCAAAGCCAGGCCATCTGTGGGATAACAAAAGACCGGCTAATGCTGCCCACCACCACTAACCGGTAAAGCTCTGCATCTCTATTTAGTCATTAATAAAGCTGTTGTAAACAGGACTATTAGTGACTTTAAAAAGTATCACCAGCACTCGGACCGTACATAGAGGGCCAAAGGTCACATTCTAGCACTCTGCCTCAGAAAGGGTGCTGTCTCCTGTCTTAGACTGGGGGGGGTTTAGTGTAGATTAGGCTTAACAAGTTTAGATTGGGGAAGCTGAAACCATGTTTGTTGAGGGCTTGTAATAACATGTTCCCCGTAGCACTGTGGCACCTTTTTGGAATAGTCAGTTAAAGTTAGGGGTCCTGGGGTTGCTCCATTTGAGATAGGCATTGACGAAAGCATCTGGTATTTTCTTTGATGCAACTGTTTGCTTACCAAAAAAAAAAATATACAAGGCCTTGCTTCTCTGAACCCTGGAAGAACCTAAAACAAAAGAATAGCTTCTTGCCTAATGAAGCAGGAGGTTGTAAGGTTGTAACACCAGACCCTTTGATTTTTTTTTTCCCAGCATCACCAGTAGTATTGGACACTCTCCTGAGCATTGCACAAGTGCACAATTTACAGGAAACACGGGAAGTTGCTTACTGGCTGCTGCCTGGCTTTCTCACTTTTGGCCTCTGTCTTTCTGTTCCGTCATCTCAGTTTTGATATATTCTGCCTTACCGCCCACATGCACAGTGAGAACAATACTCTGTAGAGCTCTCTGCCCACATGGGATTAGCTCCTGGGCCTTGTTTGAAGTGTGTCCCTTCAACTGACTCTTCTAACAGGAATAAAAGAAGAACTTAGTGGTGCATATTTTTTCAGTCCAGTTTCATCTCTGCCTGTAATGAGGTTTCACCCGGCTTATTAGAGTTTCCTGCATTATGTTGATCTTTGGACGGGGTGGGGGCTGGGAAGGGAGGCTGAACTGAAATCTTCAATGGGATGTTCTATCAAGACAATTCAAAGGGGGTAAACAGTAGCTGCCTTTATCAGCAAAAGTTTAGAGGCTGTGGAATTGCAAATAACTGCTCTGGGGAAGAGCAATAAATCAGTCTGGATTGTTCTTGTTTTGAACAAAAAGAAGAACTGCATTTAGGAAACTAGGCTGTCACTGAAAGCGAGAGGATCCTCATCTACAAATAGTTCATTTAAATGTAATGTAATAACAAAGGTGTGAAAACAAAAAGCACAACAAATGTTTAAAAAGTGAATTAACTAGGAAGACTGAAACGCTGTCCTTAAATCAACACGCTGTTCTGGGGGGTTTTAAGACTCTGGCGTGGAAGATGACCCACCATTCAGTTTTCTGTGCAATAGTCTGATATCTTATAAGTAAATGGGGCAACACCTCGAAGGACGGTAACTGGCATACCATCGCTAACCTCAGTGGTGGTGACTACACAAACTGACAGCTCTGGCCTTCATTTCTTTAGCTTTAAAGCTTAGCACCTTAATCTTTTGTTAAATGCATTGTTTTAGAATTGTCTTGCTTTGTAACAAATATCCGAGATAAATTTATGCAGGAGGAATGTAGGACTCGGGGAGCAGCTTAGCGTGTGTGTACACTGCAGTCAGAAGTGTGACTGAAGTTGGCATGGGCATAACCTCCCTAGCTGCACTCTAGTTGGCATGGCAAAAAGGAGTCATGGAGATCCAGTAGCCTGGGTTTCTACAATCCAACCCGGGAACCCTGTGTATGTATTCACATGACACTTCTGACTGCAGTGCAGCCGTACAAGTCTGGGCAGAAGTGACAGACCAGAGACTGTTCTGAACGTAGTTTTGTGTATGCCCCAGGCTGGGATCCCAGTTCCTGGGGATGCTGTATATTTAAGACGCTGAGGCTCTACAGTGAGATAGACAGACAGCAATAAGCCTTACAAATGACTGCAGTGCTTCCAATCTATTCTCTGCCAGTATTCACATGGCATTTGTTGAAGTCCTGTCCCAGTATGGGTTGGGCTCATTGTAAAGACTGGGGAGGGGTCTTTGGGTTCTGAAGCCCTGATCATCAATGATGATGTGCGGGGAAAGGTCCTAAGATCGTTACTCAGTGGCAGATATAAATAAAGGAAACTGACCCTTACTGTGTCGCATCCTGGATTTGTGAGCCTTGTTTCAGGACTCAGAAGCAAAACATATGGATATTTTCTTTGTTTCTCCCTTAAAACCAGCTAAATTTCTTAATGCTATTTTGCAACCCAAAGGTGACACCATTCATTCTGCAATTGTCAAAACAAAGCATTTTATCATTTGCGATGTGAAGTATTTGTTCCAGTTGTTTTTTTTTGAGGGGAGTGGGAGTGTTTTGTTTTGTGTGGATTTTTTGACTGAAACTATTCATGCAATTAGCCCTAGATTTGTGAATTGTCACTGTGTCCTAACCCTGCATTTTTGGGCAAACTGTTTATTCAATGAAAAAAAGGCCCTCAGCTTTCCTTGGAAGTTTCCCGATCTGCATGACAGCTCCCTGAACCAGCACCCAACTCCACTACTTATCATTCCTACATCACTGTATTCCAGAACACAGGTCTCTCCACCTACTGCACACCCTAACACTAGGTGATTCCCTCCCTGCTCTAATATCGGTGCTTCTGGAATGCAGTCTCCCCACACTGCATGTTCCTCCTTGAAGACGTGCTCTTTACCAAAGCCCATCTAGAGAATAGGACCGATGAGTTCCATTGCTCTATTTTCGTACATATATTCACTGTCCTGGGGAGCTGTGACTGGATTTATGGAGTAGGCGCCACAATGCACAGGAACAGCCATGGCTGGAAGGAGTGTTATGTGAAGACCCTGCTGAAATGGGTGAAACAGGCTAATTAATGTAAATACCCAGGAGCACTTGAGTAACAAACAGCTCGAAGATATAAGACTGAAATAGTTTAATTCTGAAAACAGAGACTTGTAATGAATATATTCAGTGCTTTCGTTGTGCCGGTACTTGCTGGTACTGAGTACCAGCACCTTGTCTGCCCCAGCCCCAGGATTGGCTGGGGTAGGGGGCAGGGATGTTGATTTTAAGGGGTGCTACCAGATCTTTCTATAGTATTGTCTACTGCATTATGTAATGAATGACTCAGTGTGCAAATGTTGATTTGTTTGCCTTATTCTTAGGACCAGACTCATAGCCCCTTTTGGTCAGTTTTATGGTCAGAGGACTTTAAAAATGGTAAATGTCATGATTTCAGCTCCTTAAATCTGAAATTTCACAGTGTTCTAGTTGTGGGGTGGCCATGAGGTTATTGTAGGGGTGGTTGTGGTGTTGCTTCCCTTACTTCTGTGCTGCTGCTGGCGGCAGCCCTGGAGAGCGGTGCTTGCTGGCTGTGAGCCCAGCTCTGAAGTCAGAGCCACTGCCAGCAGGAGTGGAGACATAAAGATGGCCTGGTATGGTATTGCCACCCTCATTTTTGCACTGTTGCCTGCAGAGCTGGTCCTTTAGTCAGCAGTTGCTACTCTCCAGCTGCCTGGCTCTGACCACAGCACAGAAGTAGGGGTGGCCTGGTATGGCACTGCCACCCTTTTGTGCTGCTGCTGGTGGGGTGCTGCTTTCAGAGCTGGGTGTCCAGCCAATGGCTCCCTGTCTCCAGCTCCCAATTCTGAAGGCAGATAGACATAAGAGTGGAAATATCATAACCTGCCCCCCAGTGACTCCCACCAAAACAATTCCTTTTTCAGTCAGGTCCCCAAATTAAGAAACATGGGTCTACCCGCAGTGAAATATGCATAGTACAAGGTAAAAGAACACACAAGACCAGATTTCCTGGGGTAAGGCCAGATGTCATTCTGTGTCATGTTTTTCATGGCCATGAATTTGGTAGGGTCCTAATTATGTTGCATCATGTTTGTTCCACTGATTTTCTCCAATGGTTCTGTCCTGTCCATGGATGTGCTTATACACCTGGAGAGGTGGGGGCCATGCCGCACACAAATACATGTAGATGCTATGCTGGGTGGCCAAATGCTGCCCTCATCTCCACTGCTTGATATCGCCTTGGTAGAGTCTGTGCCTGAAGTGAAGTGGAGTGAGCTGCTTATGGTTTTAAACATAATCTGATAGCTTGTGTTGAGGGTTTTTTTGCTTGGTTTTGTTGCTGAACTAACAACCTCCTTGTCTGATGTTTCTCTCTAGGAACCAAAGATGGGTATGATGTTCTGAAACAGGGGTGGGAGTCAGACAGCTTTCATGGGCCCCCAGGCAAGACAGGGGAGGTGTGGCTCTGCACCCTCAGAGACGGGGGGGCCTTAGGTGGAAGGGACAGGGCTAGGGGCATTCAGCCCTCAGAGCCATGTGAAGCCTGTGGTGGTCCAGTGGTGAATTTAAAGAGCCTGAGGCTGCTACTGAATTTCTGGGCCCTGGGGCAGCTGCTGCTTTTGCACCCCCCATCAAGCAGGCCTGTTCTGAAGCATCTCAGAAGTTGAGACTGAATGGATGACTTAATAACTGTCCTGTTCTGTCAATTCCCTCCAAAGTGTCTTGCACCAGCTGCTGTCAGAAGACAGGGCACAGGGCTAGATGAACCATTGGTCTGACCCAGTGTGCCTGTCCTCTCTGCTGGAGTCTCCCTGAGAGCTCCCAATACCCCCATCCTTTTCCTTTGTTCTACATTCTGTAAGACATCTTGGACTGCAGGGAAAGAACAAGCAATGAGAGGATGCTGGAGCACCAGGCAGGGTAAGTGAAGAGCTAATTCTTATCTGAGGGAATGGAAAGGAGCCCCGTCCTGCATCTTTTTACTGATGCCCCTTTACCTGTATTCTATATGTCAGGTTTCAGAAACTTGGCAGTGGAGGCTGAGGCAGTTGTATCACTGGCACAGCAACCCCTATCCCCAGTGCGTGTGGCATGCGTGCTCTCTAAGGTTGCTTTTGTAAGTGTGTGGGAAAGGAGTTGAGAGGTGATAGTTGTTGCTCTTGTGCTCTGGGGTCTTGTCTCCACTGTTTGCTGGATCAGTGATCAATCCACCGATCATTGATTTAGTGGGTCCTGTGAAGACCGACTAAATCAACTGCCAATCGCTTTCCCATCAATTCCGGTATTCCACCACATGAAAAGAGTCAGGGGAGTCTATGGGAGAGTTTCTCCTGTCAACCCAGCATAGTGTGGGCCCCCCACTAAGTATTCCAAGCTACATTGACTTGAGTTACCGACTTTTCCATGGAGAGCAGACCTGCCTTCCCAGCTGCTGTGGATGGGTGGGCAGAAGCAGTGTGCAGGAATGTGCTGGAAGCACCATCTGAAAAAGTACAGCAGATGTGTCTCTACTCCTATCCTCGCTACAAGTGGAAAGGCTTGGACAAAAACAAGGTGAGAGCTGGTGCCATTCTCCTGGCACTGGGAACGCTTGTGATGCCTTAAGAGCATGTCCCTACACATAGAGCATCCCAGGAGCCAGGAGTGGTAGTGTGGCTTCCAAAGCAGTTTGTTGAAAACAGAGAGTTAATATCCACCTGATACTGGTACACAGCCACAGTGAGGTCATGTGGGGACCAGAAGATGAAGTAAGTTTGCTAAGTTAATTGCGCTAGACAAGCGTCCCACCTTGTTGTGTTTCGTGACTTAATGTCACTCGTTGAGTGCCAATAGCTGTTGCACTGCTCTGGGAATCTGATACAAAGAGTCATGATGGATCTGTTACTTCCTTGGCCAGGACATGAGGGAGCCCCAGGAGGGAGACGTTCAGAGATGCTCGTTATAATTTCAAATCCACAGACATACCAGAAATACAGGAGGTGATGACTAACTGGCTAAGAGAGGACAACATGAATATGTTGTTTCCTGCTGTCTGGACATCATCCACATGCATGACTTTAAACAAGGAAGCCCAATGGGAGGCTAGAGGAATGTAAATAAATAATGTGCGTGAATATAAATGGTTAGCAGAGAACAGAGCCAAGTTGACTGGAAACAGAAAAGCCTGAGGACAAAAGCTTATTTTTTGAAGAAAAAGTGTGTGTGTTTCACCACAGAGATTGTTCCCCTCTCACTTCACTGTGCAATAAAACTCCAAATGCTGCAAAGGTAAGACCAGGTAGGGCTGCTTCAGCAGACATGCTGTGGGCACAGGGCCAAAGCATTGTGCCCTGATGGACCAGGCCCCCAATGGGTAGCATTTATCTAGTTTTTTTTGAATCCTATTAAAGTCCAGACTGTCACAATCTCCTCTGGCAAGGAGTTCCACAGGCCTACCGTGTGCTGTGTGAAGAAAAACTTCCTTTTGTCAGTCTTAAACCTGCTACTCATTGTTTCCATTTGGTGGTGCCTAGTTCTTATATTATGGGAGCAAGTAAGCAACTTTTCCTTTTTCACTTTACACACCACTCATGCTTTTATAGACCTCTGTCTTAGCCACACACGTCCATACTGAGTCTTCTCTTTTCTAAGATGATAAGTTGCAGATTTTTTAATCTCTGCATATGGCACCTGTTCTAAACCCCTAATCATTTTGTTGCCCTTTTCTGATTCTTTTCCAATGCCAATACATCTTTTTGAGATGAGGCAACCACATCTGTACGCAGTATTCAAGAGGTGGGCGTACCATGGATTTATATAGAGGCAATAAGATATTCTCTGTCTTTCTCTGTCCCTTTTTAAATTATCCCTAACATTCTGTTTGCTTTTTTGTCTGCTTTTTTATGAGCAATCTCCCTCTCTTTTTGCAAATCCAGTTTCAAAAAGCTTAATCTTTAACAGCCCCATGGGCTCATTGGGTCACAGGCAATCGTGGCTTGTTGGAATGACAGCTTATAAAAAAGTAGCTGTTCGAAATAAATTAGAGCTGACTTCAGGCTCCAGATGCAAAGTGCATTAAAACACTGCACAATCAGTGTCTATCAAGCAGCAAAGGAATTTAAGTGGCCCAATTTGGTATTCAGCAGGTGTGATTTGCACTGATCTGATACTCTGTAGAGACCAATTCAGAGCAGTTTTATCATTCGTCAAAGTAGACTGCTAAATTGCATCCCAAATTCTTCTCATTTTTAACTATCTCCTTTTTGCATTACCCTTCACCCCTGGTCAGTGGGTAGAGCCCTGGGGTTGGGAACAAGGGCAGCAAAACTAAGGCGGGCTCTGTGTGTTAATTTTTTTAGTGTTTAGAAGAGTGGGAGATGGAAGAGGTCAGAGCAGCGAAACCTGGCTGTGCTGAGTGCTGAGGCTCTGCGGTGAGGGGAATAGATGGGTCTCAGCAGGGACTCACCCAGGGTTAAAACACACCCCAGAAATTCTCGCACTTCCTTTACAAATAAATAAGAGCAGCTGCTCACAGTGACTGGTGCAACTGTAAATGAGGGAAAATTGCTGATAAGAAAAATCTGCTTATGAACTAGATGCAGCCAGTGTCTCTGCATATGCGGCACACCCTTGCTGGACTGCTACGAAGTTTAAAAAAAAAGGTTGTGTTTAGTGAAAAAGCCATAGTGCAGCTGGAATACAGATTGAACCTCTCTGATCTGGGACACTGGTCTGGGAAAATCCATATTCCTGCTGAACCACAGATGTTGCTGGACCAGAGAGCCCCAGAACCAGAGGTTGCTGGCAATGGAGCCTGTTTGGTTTAGCTTGGGGGGATGGGGGTCAGGTGGACAGAAGCAGAGCCCAACTGGCAGGCTGGGGGTGGGGAGCGGGGCTGATGGCCAGGAGAGTGGCCCAGCTAACAGGCTGGCAGCTCCCTGCTCCATGAGAGCCCAGAGGCCTGACCTCCTCTGGTCTGGCAAACTCCCTTGTTTGGGACAGGTCAGGTTCAAAGGTTGCTGGACCAGGAAGGTCCAACTTGTATCCAAATGAACATAAGTGCATAGAAATAGGGCAAACATTCCATCCATTCTATGCAGCTGCTGTCTCCATTTATATTGTGTTCTGTGCCTCCACCCTTGTACTTTTGGTCTCTCTCACTCTTTCCTTCTCCCACTGCAGCTCTCAAAGTCTGCCACTTTCTCAGGACAGGTATACACTGAAAAGTTCAGTCATCTGACCTGTGTTGTGCAGTGCTGGGGAAAATCCACACCTTGAGCAATGTGGGGTGGGGGATCTGTGGAGGAGCGGGTGGATTCCCAGTGGGCAATATGTGGCCCGTGGGCTGCAGGTTGCGCACCACTGGTCTAGGTACCCTTGGGCCAAACAAGTCATTTGAGAGCCAGGAGCTCAAAGGGTGGTGGGAAGACGGAGAATGAGTGAGCAGCAAATGCACACTGCTATTGTCTTTTCATTCTACTGTAATGCTGGTGAGGCTCCTGGGGCAATGTCACCATTTCCCATTGGGATCTTCACCACCACCCGTTTTCCAAGTGCTGCTTTGGGGGGCCAGGGTGAACCTTCACCAAAGGAGATACTATAGCAAATGGAGCATGTACGAAGTCTGCACTGCCACTCATAAATTAGTCATTGTGGATGCACTGAAACAGGTTCAGCAGAGGGCAATGCAAATGTTTAGGGGGCTGGAGCACATGACCTATGAAGAGAGGCTGGGGGATTTGGGATGATTTTGTTTGCGGAAGAGAAGAGTGATGTGATTCGAGAGCAGCCTTCAACTTCCTGAAAAGGTGCATGGGTTGGGGGACTCTACAGAGGATGGAGAGAGGCTGTTTCTAGTAGTGACAGATGGCAGAACAAAGAGCAATGGTCTCAAGTTACAGTGCAGAAAGTCTAGGTTTGGATATTAGGAAAAACTATTTCAACAGGAGGGGGGGATGAAGCACTAGAATGCATTACCTAGGGAGGTGGTGGAATCTCCATCTCTAGAGGTTTTTAAGTTCCAACTTGACAAAGTCCTGGCTGGGATGATTTAGTTCGGGTTGGTCCTGATTTGTGTAGGGGGCTGGACTCGATGACCTAGATGATTCTATGATAAGCTTGCTTCAGGTACTGGTCTGTTTCCCAGCTTATGCATGACTGCTCTTGTGTTCATAAGGCAGTAAAACACATAGGCTATGTCTACACTACTACACTCTTTTGAAAGAAGATCTTCCAATAAAAACTTTTGAAAGCGCATGTCTTCACACAAAAAAGCAGATCTGCTCTTTTGATACAGACAATCCATACAGTCCATACTCTTTTGAAAGAACTGGCCAAGGATCAAAAAATCCACCACCATGAGGACTGCTCTTTTGAAAAAAAAGGGCCCACAGAGCATCTACACATGCTTTTTTTTCAGCAGAAGCTTTCGAAAGGCAGCGCTCTTCTTCCGGGAGAGGAAGAGGGCTTCTGGAAGAAGAGCCTCGTTCTGTCGATTTTTGGATTGAAACAGCACATTTTGTGTGTGGACACTCTGCATGTTCTTTTGAGAAAGGGCCTGATTTTCCTGAAGAACTTGCTAGTGTAGGTATGACCATGGTAAAAACTACTTCCAAGAACTAGAACCACCAAGTAATCCAATTGGCAACTTCTAGTAACTGTAAACAATCTTTAGGTTTAGTGATCTCCATTAATATTTTCCTTAATGGCAGCTTTAATAAAGAGCTCTTCATAAGTACTAGAGAGCTGCATGTGAGGAAAATATAAAAGACCAACAAGAAGAGGAGGCGGCACTAGGAAAGAAAATAACTAGAATTAAAAAGCATTCTGCTTTCTTCCACATTATTTTTTAAGGGAGTTTTCTGTATACTTTGTGCATAATGAAACACTAATTTCAAATGCAATTTACTTTCAATATATATTTGGTGGGCTAGAATAAATGAATACCTGAAATGTTTCTTAACAACAGAGCTAAAATATATCTGTAGTTCAGTCTCATCGGTTTTATGAAGCTTCCGAATTTATGCAAGGAACATACTAATGCAACAGACACTGAGTCCTTGGATTTTATAGTCAAGGATCTGTGTTCAAATATTTCTTTGTGCTTCAAGGTTGTTTGCAGTGAGTCTTTCAGTTTAGGCAAAATGTTGCACAGCTCCAGTAAAATTGAAATAAGATCTATAAAACCCTCTTGCCATTACAAACAATCTGCCAGCATATGTATCTAGCCTGAGAATGCTGGAGGCAAGCTGTTTAATAATACAGTATTTTAATAGACCCAATTATATGTTCCCAAGGAATACATAGGTATAGGACTGCATTTGATTAATAGGGAATGCAATAAATTGTGTAGTCTGCACACATTGCAAGCTGACCAAACTACATAGAGAAATACAGTACAACCTCACAGTTACAAACACTTTAGAAATGGAGATTGTTCATAACTCCAAAATGGTCATAACTGTGTACAAAACGCTATGGTTCTTTTCAAAAGTTTATAATTGAACATTTATTTAATACAGCTTTGCAACTTTACTAACGAAGAAGAGCAATGCTGGTTTCCCTTTATATTTATGTTTTCAGTACTGGATTTAACACAGTTCCGGATTGTAGTTGCTTGTTAATTTTTTTTTCTCTTTGGTCTCTGCTGCTGTCTGACTTGTGTACTTCCAGTTCCAAAGGAGGCAAGAGGTTAAATGGTCAGTCCATAACTCTGAGGGGCTACTGAAGTCATGATGAAGCTTATGATTCAGGTTAAAATAATCTTATACTTATCTGGACTGGAAGTAAACAAAAACATGTTTCTCTTATGTTTTGCGATTTGGGGCCAAGCCCTAAACACATTGAAGTCCAGTGTTATAACTCCAAATAACTTCATTTGTCCTCTGTTGTAGTGTTTCTCAACCAGTGGTACAAGTACCCTTGGGGGTACATTGAAGTCTTCCAGAGGGTACATCGACTCATCTGGACATTTGCCTATTTTTACAGGCGCAACATGAAAAACACTAGTAAAGTCAGTACAATCTAAAAGTTCATTCAGACAATTACTTGTTTCTACTGCTTCACATGCCTTACACTGAAACGTAAGTACAATATTTCTATTCCAATTCATTTATTTGATAATACAATAGTAGAAAGGCAGCAAGTTTTCAGTAGTCTTCTGTGATATTTTTGCATATTTTTGTTAGATGTTTTTAAGTGAGGTGTAACTAGGTGGTATGCAGAACAAATCTGATACCTGAAAAGGGTACAGTAATCTGGAAAGGTTGAATTACACTAGTTTCAAGACCTCAGATTACCTTAGGACCATGTTTCTTAACTGGTGGTATGCGTACTCTTAAGAGTATGCAAGAGAAGTCTGGGGGTACTTATAATTTTTAAAGGGGGTACTTTGTAAAATAAAACATTGAGAATCACTGCTCTGTTGAGTGTAGGTTTCTTTACTCTAGGTTGTAGTGGAATATTTTACCCCAACACTTACTTGTTCAGTTTAGTTTTTGATACTTCAGAATCCCAATCCAGTCCAGTATTTAAGCACACGTTTAGTGTCAAGTATGAATAGTACCTTCTAGAGCCAATGGTACTTTTTACATATTTAAAGCAAAGCATGTGCTTGTGAGTGTAGGTGGACCAGAACACTCAGTTACTGGTAGTACTGAGCCCTAAAACAACCCAAAATTATAAAGATTCCATTTAAATCTTTCAGTGTCTTTGCTAACACCCTACGTACCCCTCAAAATGAGCTTCTGAATATCAAATGCGTTTATTGAGGGGTTCATTGCGGACTCCATGTGAACTTCCTGCGTTTGAGAAGGGCAGGTTAGGAGGAGTTCCTGATTTACAAATTAGGAATACTTGACTGAAAGGGAAGTATGTTACGAGAAAAATGTAAAACATCAAATGTAAAACATCTAAAACTTGTTTGATTTCATACCAGAAGATTTACCGGGCATTGCTCAAGTCCTTAACCCAATTATTTTTTGTTTTTCTTTATTTTAAATCATTACTCTGGGGTGGGGCTGGGGATGATGGCTTCAGAGTGCAGGCTGCCCAGAGAGAGAGAGGAATACCCCAGCCCTCTCTCACCACAGCAGCTTGGGGCCAGGTGAAAAGCACCTCACCACGCTGCTGCTGCTGCAGTGGACACTGCCAAGGGAGGGGTGCATGTCCCTCAGCTGGGGCAGGTCCAGAGTGGTGAAAGCCTCAAGCTGTGCACTTTGCCCTTAGTCCCTGACCAAAGGGGATAGTGGGTCATGTTTCTGTATGCATTGGGGTGTGTGGGTGTATGTGCTCCAAAGCCCACCCTGCTCTCTCCTGAAGGGTACCTGGGGGGCATGGGAGGTTCAGGACTGGGGCAGTCCTGGACATGATGAGGAGGGGGGTGATATACAACCCAAGCAAGTCCTTTTCACCTGTCTCTTTGCTTTACAGTTTATGGCAGAAAATCACATTCCAAGCACTTTCCGTTTTCCTGGCACAACCAAATTATCACCTTGCTTTAAGTTATGATAGGTCCCAGCTCTTACCATTTAGGAGGAGATCTGGAGCAAATGGACACAGACAGACCGACCGACCGACCCACAGACAAACTCTCTCAAATATATGGCAGATAGATATATTTTTACAAAAAATAACGTAATCCATTTCTTTCATTCACTTCATTCCAATGGGCAAAATTCCATTTTAAATTTAAAAAAAAAAGCAAGTGGGGAAGAAAAGCTTATTTTAAAAAAGGGAGCATGAAGTTTTTACCAAGTTTCTCTAACTGGGGTGCATTTTTCCAGCCATTTAGAGCCTCTAGCCAACTGCAGAGGGTGAGCACAGCTGCGTACCTGGAAGATCTGGCTATGGAATGAGAATGTTGCATATAGTCCCGATGAGTTGGGTATGTTCCTATAGTGACTCCTGCACTCTGGACTGAAATGAACTCTGTTTTACACTTCATTGAAGTTCCATGCATACTTTTCACCCTTAAAATTTCTCTTCTATGCCAGCAGCTGGCGTTGACATGCTCCTCTGAATACTTTAAATCGTAAAGACTTACCCTGCTGCTGGGGTTTGGATTTATTGGTAATTCAAACAAAATAACAAAACACTTCACAGTTCTTGGCCCAGCCCCTAGTTATCATCCCTGCCTCTCTCAATGACCTGTCAGCCTTGTCTCATCTTGGCTGGAGTTAAAAAGATACACTAGCTATTGCAAAGCAGTAATAACTACCCTGCAGCTAGCTGTGTGCAGTGATCAAGGCCCTGACATCAGGACAACTCAAGCTGAGGTTTTTGTATCCTTTAGAGAATGCTGTCTTATCTTACACTATGTCTTTGAAGGGCTTGCTAAAGTGATGAATTAAACACAGGTACAGTATGAGATTAGAAGGAAAAAATTGTACTTTCATAGAAATTAATATGACCTTTGTCAAATACATAAATAATGGAGCTTACTGTCTCTAGTTTGAGACTACCCTGTCCAAAACCCTGGTGAATTGCCCAATAAATCTGTGGCCTTTCCATACGCTTCTTCAGCTCCTTTTTATTGATATCTAATTTTAACTCTCTGCAGCACTAAAATAAATATTTCAGGACCTCATTGTCAGCACTCAGATTAGCTGCTTGTTTTCAAGGGGAGGTTTGAATGACAATGCCAGTTCTTTCCGAAATAAAAGTGGGTTTGCCAGACTTAGGAACACACAGGGAAATGATTCTTGTCAAATCTCTACCTCTCTGTAGTACTTGAAAGTGCACTTAAGGCTTCCTGGTGTGCAGCATTGTTCCCAGTGTGGAACTGGAGTCACCCCCGTTTTAACTAAATATGATTTCTCCAGACAATGGTTACGTCAAAAGGAATAAATGAGATCACTGAAGGTTTCATGGTTTTGTTTCCATCTTCTCATGTGTGCTAGGCGTGAGGCCAATCTCCTCTAGGGGCCAATAGGTAGCTGTTGCAAAACATTAGACCAGTGTCCTGCCAGCTGACAGTAGTCAATACCAGGTGCCCCAGAGGGAATGAACAGAACAGGTACTCATCAAGTGAACCCTGCCCTGTCACCTGTTCCCAGCTTCTGACAAACAGAGGCTAGGGACACACCATCCCTACCCATCCTGGCTTATAGTCATTGATGGATCTAACCTCCATGAATTTATCTGGTTTTTTTTTTCAAAGCCCTGTAAAGTCCTGTCTTTAAAACACCCTCTGGCAATGAGCTCCATGGGTTGACAGTGTGTTGGGTGAAGAAATACTTTTGTTCTAATCCTGACCTGCTGAGCCATGAATGCTATGGGAGGTCACAGCTGGCTAAAGCCATCCCTAAGATATCACCAGTCCCCTTCTCTCACAAGGATAAGGCTGAGTAAAATCTCTCCTCCCTGTAGCCCCAGGAAAGAGAGGAGAGAGAGATTTTACCTCTCCTCCTTGGCTCTCTCCCCTTCTCTGACCATCTGTGGTGGGGCTGGTTAGGAGGAAGAGGCATGAAGTTTCCTTTGGCTACACCTCTTCCTTCCAGGATGGCAGTGGCAGGTGTGGCAAGAGAAAGGTTCCCCTCAGGTTACAGGCCTGTTTACAGCCAAAGGTACATTTTGAGCTGCCAGCCTCACAAACTTAACCTGCTAGGCAGCAGGAGTCAAGTTACCCTTGCAGGCAAAGGTGGGAAAATCCTACCCCCGCTGGCCACACACCTTGCTCATCCACCTCCCCAAGCTTCCTCCCCGCCTCATCTCTCCTTCCCAGCTGTTCCCGCTGTGGAAGGCCTGCAGCAGGGTAGGTGCTAGGGGCATTTAGCTGAGGGTGGAGTTACTGGGGAGTTAAGCATCCTAAATTATTTTTCAAACGTGTCAGCAAAAATGGGAGGGGCTGCATTTCTGAGGCTTCACGTCTGTCTTCTAGAGGCTTCGGTGCTGGATATTTGCTATGTGTTAAAATGGTACCAGCGAGAAATGCAGGGCTCAATACGTGAGACAGGTGAGAACAAAACGTAAGATTCTCTTTAACCTACCTCAACGCTCCACATCACCTTACTTTCTTCTTGCGCCTGGGCCTTACTCCAGTTTAGATGCATGTTCCTATATTTCTGTGGCAGCAAGCAAGAGTCTGCTCCTGCATCTGCTACCATTGTTTTCTCTGCCCACTCTGGCACAGTGTATCTGCCCTGGTAGTGACTTACCCAGCATTCCCCGTCCTCGGTTTACCCCAGAACCTGATTTACTAGCAGAAAAAAAACCTTTCTGCACTGACCAATTATAGCACAAAATGTTTTGTCAGATCTTCACATCCCACCTGGCAACCTTTCCTGGCCTGTGATGATTAAGTGCAGTGCAAAATGAAGGCAGAATTGCTGGCTCATAGTGACGGTCCTCACTCCACAGGTATTGTATGCTTCTACAAAGAGAAATAGACTAAAGAGTTTCATCCAGCCATGTGAAAACAGCTCCTTCTGGGGAGAGCAGTTTGCTTGTTCTGTACCTCTGCAGACTGGGACCAAGAAAGGTAGCCACTGTCCAGTTATTAGCTCTGTAGCATGCAAGTCGAAATCTATCACTCTCCTAAGCCCTTGTTTCTATCTCCTCCTGCAATGTATTTGGATTCTGAGTGTTGTCACGAAGAACCTAATCTTTGTCTGCAACTGGTCCATGGTCCCACAAACCCTTTCTCATGCGACTATTTCCACTGAAGTTCCTGGTACTCGTTGGGCAAGTAAGGCATGACTCGTGTGAGTAAAGGATTGCAGGGCTGAGCCCTGAATAAGACAAGCCTTTGCCAGACAAGCTACAATGGGAAGTACTGTAATTGGATGCCAGAGAAACTTGCAGCTTCTAATCCAATGTCTGGGTCAGATGCAAGCTGTAAATCCAAGGAAAGCAGAGGCCAGCAGTGCATCCATGTCTGGCGGGGACTGTGACCAGTGGAAAGAGAGTGCTTGTAGTGATCTACAAAAACAAGAAGTCCTGTGGCACCTTACAGACTAACAGATTTTTGGGTGTATAAGCTTTCGTGGGCAAAGACCCACTTTGTCACATACGTGAATACTTATGTTCCAAAATATCTATAAGGTGCCACAGGACTTCTCATTGTTTTTGTGGATGCAGATTAGTACGGCTACCCCTCTGATTCTTGTCACCATGTGAGGCTCTGTATTTAGTTGTAGTGATCTAGAGGTGCTGTGTGATTCTTCATGTCCATTCACACCTAAGATCCTGAATTACATGAGAAAACAACTGGGGCAGGTGAATGAACCACCTGTCCTCTTTCAAGGTTAAACTGGAGTGGAAATGATACTTTCATATCCACAATGTGACTGAACCATTGGCGTAACCCATTTCCCATTTGATGTCTTTCAGTGACTGAGCTGATACTTTTATGGACACAAATCAGAAGGGAAACACACAAACTCCTGCTTCTTCCTCTTTTCCCTAATTTCCTTCGAGTGCAGCTTTTCTCTTAAAGAAAAGACTATAAAAGTGGCACCTTCCTCCTTGACATGTCGACTTTCAGCCTGTGCTCAGAGCTATATCTTTCAGCTTTAGCGACTAAAATAAGGTTTTACTGCTTTTGTTCCAGTTTCCTCTGAGCATTACAGAGCCCTCATTAAAGGCGGACAGTGTTCCCTGTCATTTTTTTCCATCCATGTGTGGAATTAATTTTGTTATGTGCCCCCAAGCATGACAGATGCATACTGCAAATAGAAGCGTGCTGTCAGCTGTGGACACTCTGCTAATCAGCCTGGCAACACCTGAATCTCTCCTGAATGGCTGCTGACGCTCTCAGCTTACAAGGAGTGCTGATTGGGGCGAATGAACTGGATTTTACTCCTACATCAGCAACAGAACTGTTTATTAGCTCCCAATCTGTGCAAATGCTTCCAAGGCAGCAGGGTTCAGGCAAGTGTCTTGGTAGACAATAGGTGCAGTCTGGGATCTAATTTGGTCAAAGGAATCTTTATTTCTGGATCAAATGTGTGAAAAGCTAAGTTTCCACTTGACACTTGCAACCTAGGGCTGGTAGTGAAGCTGGCGGTTAGAAACCCATCTTTAGCTCTAAATTGAGCATCATTGTTATAGGAATCCATGAGAATTATCACAATGGGCAGAGGAAGTGCTACAGAGACAGCCTTAAGAACTCCTTGGAAAAGTGCAGTGTTGATGCTGACACTCAGAAGAGGGAGATGGAGGATCTGGTAACTTGGAGGACCCCCATCAAGAAAGGTGCCCAGAACTTTGAGATCAAGTATCATCTCTGTGAAGAAGACCAGACAGCCTGATATAAGTGTGCCCGGGACCCATAGAGACAAAGACTTCACATGTAGCTACTGCCAGAGCAAGTTCTTTGCCAGAATTGGCTGAATTTCTCACCTTCACACTCATCAGTTACAGGCGTCCAAGGGGAAATCTTACTCGACACGAGGGATCTGAGAGAGAGATTATGGTCACTTGCCAGAGCAGAACCAGGCTACCTGGAGTCTTTCTTGACCGATCATTAGGTGATAAATAAATAAAGATTCCTCTGCATCACCTCCTTTTAGTTTTTAATTTTTTAAAAATTTGTGATGCAAAGGTGGCCCGTTATTGTTCTTTCAAGTCACTGAGCAAGCCGAGGCTGTTTCCTTCAAACAGCGCCAGTTATATTTACCTGCTCAGAGACACTAGCCAAGGATTTAGACATTGCTTACATTGCTCACAATTAGTCATGCTGGGGAGGGACCAGTGTTCTCTGTAAGCCGAGTGCTTGGGAGGTCTTACAAGAGAGACTCAGGTGCTGCCCAGCTGATTAGCAGAGCGCCACCAGCATGTGTTTCTACTGGTGGTGTGCATCTGCACAGGTTTCAGTGCCCATAATAAAATTTATACCACACACAGGTGGAAAAAATTAGTGGGAACCCCAGAAGGGAGTTGGATAGGAAGTGTTACAGATTTGTTCTGCATATTTATGTGTAGCCCAGCCTTGGTCATCTTTTCAAATTTGATCTCTAATCCCAGCAGCAGCCTTTTATTTGTATTTTCAGGTGGCTCCAGGGAGATACTTCCATTTAAAATCACAGGATTCAAGTATTTTTTCCCCTTTTGGGATAAACTTTGAACCAACGCTTTCGTATTTAAAATAAGTGCTGAATATTTAGAACCGATTGGAAACTCTTATTAGGTAAGGGTTTGTCTTCCTTCCATTCGTTCTGGTCAGTACCATTTCAAGTGACTCTTATCTGTGCTCAGAAAAAGTGCTCCTCTTGCATATTTACTGCAGGTATATTGTATCACCATGAGCCAAGCCAAGTGGCAGAGATGCTGGGATTTTTAAGTTTCTTGGCAGGCTATCACTTCGTCAGGTATTATCATCATCAGAATAAATGGCAAATGGCCAGTCCACTGCGCTGAAGAAGGTGATGTGGTCTTAGTTTTTCTAAAAAAAACAAAACTGGAGTGGATGATACAGATTCTTTTCTTGAGTTAGAAAACCCATTCAGTGCATAACTGGAAGATAGATGAAGAGGTTGCATGCTCAGCATTTCAGCATTCAAGCACAGGTTCAGCTGAGGAGGCAGCAATCCTCGTGAGTTATCCTTCGACTTTTAGGGAGTTTTTGTTTATACATTTTCCCAGCTTGACTGCACTAGGTGGTGGTTTTTTTCAGAAAAATAACAAATACTGCCAAACAACTCAGAGGACTTCCCTAATTTGTCCATCATTCATATGTTAAATGAGCCTTGGCAAGATGAAAAGCAGCATGGTCTAGTGGTTTGACCAGTGGACTGGGGCTTGGACACGGATTCAGTTCCCAGATTTGCCTCTAACTTTGGGCACGTCCTTTCACCTGCTCCTTCTCCCTCCCTTTGTTGTGGTTAGTTTGCCTGAGACAGGAGGAGGAATTGTCTGGTACTTTGCATTGGCACAGCATCGAGTGCATCTTGCATTTAATCTCCATTAGGGTTTCTAGGAGCCTGTCTACACACTTCCATGGCAATGAGCTTCCTTGATTCTGCTGAGGCACTTGAATTTGCACCAGTGCTCTAAAAGTAGCAGTGCTGGAAGCACTTGGCAGGTGGCTTGGGCTCTGACACCCATCCCCATCCAGATGTGTCAAAGCTTGAGCTCTACCCTAAACTGCAACCTCAAGGCGCTGTCTACACAGCTGGTTTTAGAGGGCTAGGGTGGGCCTCTCAAGCCCACCTCTACAGACCCAAGCTGGTGGCCACAGACTGTGTCACCCTGTGCTTGTCACAGGGTAGCTGGTCTCTGTGACTAGACTAAGCCCAGCTCCCCAGCCTAGAAGAGCAGGCGAGCCTAACCTAGCTAATTTAAGAGACCAAGGCCCCCCGGCTCTGTAAAGAGCTGCTAGCGTGCAGCTGGAGAGGGCAGGACTGAGACAGACTGAGGCGAAGTCTGAACTAGCCTGGAAGATTGACCCTCTCAGGGTTGATCTTCTGGGGTTTGATTTCCCATGTCTAATAGAGATGTGCATAATAGACCTCTCAGGGTTTGCTGGGTTTGTATCTCCTCATGAGATGCAAAGAGTAGGGGAGGTCAATGGGAGAAACTCCCTCGTCAAGCTTGTCCATTTGGGACAGCCAAGTAAGCCAAGTGCAGCTAAGTCGATTCTAGCTACGCAATTGCCATAGCTAGTATTGCATATCTGTGGTCAACTTACTTTGCCTGATGCAGACATAGCTCCATGCCTGGGTAGCGTTTATGGCCCACAACTCAAGCTAACTTCTGTAGTGGGTCCCTGGAACAAGGGGGCCAGGCACCGAAGGAAGCAACCTTGTGGCTGCAACTCCAACCGGGGAGCAGAGCTGGTGAAGGTGAGACCTAGGCTATGTCTATACTAGACATAGAAGGCGACTGCTGCCAATTGTGTAGCTAGAACTGACTTATCAGCAGTCATCTTCAATGTCTGTCTGTATGGAATAAGGTTGATGGGAGCATTTCTCCCATCAACCTGCCTTAATCCTTGATGCTCATGAGTTCTGGGGTCGACTTTGAGTGATCTGAGTGGGCTGATCTTCCACAGTTGTGTAGATGTAGCCCTAGTCTACACTATACCCTTCCCCACATACCCCCACCAATCTAACTTGGGCAACTGCAGCTATGCAAATAGTATACCTGAAATTAAAATTGTTACCACAGTGTCTTCCATGTGGTAAGGTGGGTGTGGGCTGCTGTCTTGTCACTGCTGGCTACTCTCCTCATTGTGGTGGAGTACTGTATTGAGGGGAGAGTGCTCAGAGGTTGATTTATCATGTCTAAGCAGGCACGAGAAATGGATTGCCAGTGGACCAATCACTCCAGACTCAATCCACTATCTCTTGTAGACAAGCCCACAGGAAGATGCCATGAGCTGAAGTGCCAGAGACCCCTGCAAAAGTGCAACAGTCCTATGTGTTAACCTTTGTTTTAGGAATAAACCCACATGACTGAAAATGGGGGTGGCCCCCTCGCTGGCACTGGTCCTGTAATACACACAATAGATTAGTTCTAAACTAGCAGCTCAGGTGGAGCAGAGGTGTGACCTGCTTAGTTTCTTACTATTGACTGTGACAGCTTGTTTCAAGGCTAAAACTGAAGCTTTGATCTATGTGTATTGCTTATAATGATAACTTGGAAGGAAAGCAATCTGACTCTGTTCATGAGAAACTGTCTATGCCACGTTCTCAGTCACAGAATAATACCTTCTTTGGATGTTGTTTTAAAAACCTCAGTGATTCCTCCTCTCCCGCCCCTTTTACTGTCATGATTGTTAACTGCTGCAGTCACTTGCTACTGACAAAGCCTATTTCCTCTCTGCAATATTCTTCTTCTCAGACTCTGTAGTCTTGGAACTGTGTCAGGAGAAATGTGTTGAATATGCCAGGAAATGCAGCAGGGGGCCTGAATCTCATTTACTATGCTTTATTATTAAAAATCTCCCAGTGATGTGCATGCTAAACAAATGCTGGGAAGTCTACTTAATCAGAGTATATGAACAAAGCAGTGGGGGCAGAAGTGTCCATATTAAAAGGCTTTTGAGGTAGACTGCTCTATCATGTCCAATTTCTTTGTTGTACTAAAGCCCCACAAAAAATGCCTCAAAACATGGGGACTGGTTTCCGCCGAGTATGATGGCACTCTCCCCTTGGAAAACCTGGATGTGCGGACTGGATGGACCTCATCCTGCCTGGTAACAATTGCAGAATCAGGACCTTAATGATATCTTTTGTCTTGTCGCCACTAATGCAAAGCAGGAACCTCCAAGGCCATACAACACAGGTCACCTGCTAATCTGAAAAGCTTTCTTTGAAGAAAGGGTTTCTCCAGCAGAACCATAACAAAGGTGGGGCAAGTGAGGTGCTCATCTCGGGAGCAGTGTAATCAGGGGCGCGGCTCCAATAGGATGCAAGACCCCTTCCTCTCTCTTTCCGGATTGTCTATGCTGGTTCCTGTCCCACCCTGGGCAGGCAGCTTCCAAGATTTAAGGGGTTAAACCCCCTCTCCCATGCTGCTGAGCTCTGCCCCTTTCTCAGGGAAGGGGTAGGGGCTGGGCCGCTCAGCACATATGGGGCTGGGTGGGTTTCCTGGTCCCACACTGCTGCCACCTTTATGTGCATCTAACCAGTCCCAGCCCCTTGGTATTTGGGTGTCTGCTCTTACAGGGGAAATAAGATCTCTGGCATTTTTTTTTTTAAAGCTCATTATTTTATAAAGTTGCTGTGCTATGGGTGCGTAAAGTAACTTTTGTAAGTTTTAGAATCATTTTGTTATTTACTGTATGTTACTTTATTTATATTATTGTTTGTTAAGAATCACAATTTATGAATTTATAATGTTTAATTATCTATGTAAAAGATGTTCTTAATATTATTAAAATATATTTTTGTTAAATCACAGTGCTAATTAATATTTTTTGTGGATTTTTCTTGAACTAAAGAAAAATAAAAATTAGTAAACAATCGATATTCTTTAATCTGGAAGAGAGGGGGCTGTATAAATAACATTTTGCCCTGGGTGCAAAAATACCTAGTGTGGCAGGGCCAGGATGGAGGGCCCCTCAGAGGGAGCCCAAACAAACAAGAGGGCCTGTAGGACAATCACAGGCAGCTGGGTTGGAGATGGCTTAGCCTAACTGGGGCCAGCTGGCCCCAGTGACTGGTCCGATAAGAGGCCTTTAAAAACCCTTCACAGTGGGAAGGGTGGAGAGAGTGTGAGAGGTGAGCAGAGATATGCAGGGAGACAGGAGTAGTAGAAAGAACAGGTTTGAGAGGAGCAGAGGAGAGCAGCAGGAACACCAGAGGTCACAGAGGGAGACCAGGAGCTTTTACAAAATAAGAGTGGGGATCCATGACTGCTACAGCCTGGAGAAGGTACCAGGGGGAATTGTCTGGGGAAGTGGCCGAGGGAGGAGAGCTGCTGTGCCAAGGGCTAAAGGAGTCAGCTCGTCCCACTGGCAGCTGTACAGGGTCCCTGGGCCGGAGTGAGGCACTAGTGGGCGGGGCCCAGGCTCCCTCCAGACCACCACTTGCTCCAGCCAGAGCAACTGGGCCCTTAAGTGGTCCTAATAGACTGAATAGAGGCCAGAGGCCCAGGAATAGAACTGTATGGGCTTAGGCCTTCATCTTACTACATGGATGACTGTGGGAGCCTCCCCTGCAGCAGCACAACCTGAGAGCAGTGCAAGCTTCCAGGCTGTGCTGCTCCAGGGGAGGGACAGCCCTGCATGCAGAGGTGGGGTAGGGTGGGGCATGGGTGGGTAGGGGAGGAGCAAAGGCAGGGGAGGGGTGGGTGGAGAAAGAGTGGGGGGGCCTGGGTGAAGCAGGGGCAGGGAGGAGGTAGGACAGGGGGACGTGGCTGGTGCCCTCTCTAGAATCCCTGCACCAGTCATCTCTGCTGATCTAAGATCTGGTTACAGGGTTTTTGATTTTTTGGCTGTCCCCTTCCATGACTGGGAAACAACGAAGTATACATGTAAATGATCAGTGCCAGCAATTATGCTACGTTGGGCTGTACACTTGTCCAAACTTCTCAGAAGGTAAGAAGCATTCAGCTTGGTCAGTACCGGCCATGGAAAACCAGAGTGCCACAAGAAGCGGTTCATAGTCTTCAGTAGTTGATAATGCTTCTTTCCAAATCAGTTGTGAAATGTTGGCCCACCATAGCACTAGGGGCACTGTGCTTCCAGAAGGATCATCTCTACTACAGAAACCTTTAGGTGTCACAGATCCTGTGTCACTTTTGATACCCTTGCACACTTCCTTCCTGGCAATTCTATTACCTTCCTCCGAGCTCTTCTGCAGGTGTCGCCCTTTTGCTCTCAAATGTTGTGAGCGGTGTTCCGGGTAAGCTGAGCACTTAGGCAGCTGCCAGGATCGATTCAGGTGCCACCCAGCCAATTAGCAGAGCAGCCACAGCCATCCTTGGTGGGCATCATGTATTTCTATGGTTGGTGAATATCTGCACACACCTTGGTGCGCATTACAAAATGTATTCCATCCAGGGATGGAAGAAATTAGAGGCATCACTGGTTTCGAGGTACTTGTACCATATTTTGTGATACTTGTTTGGCACAACTTTTTATTTAAATAGCTGCTTAATTTTGTATTGCCTAGCACTTGAACACTGTACTAAAAAAAAAAATTACACTTCTAGAAGTTTAATTATCGGGAGTTGCAAATTAAGAGCCTGGAATAAAAGCATTTTCATTTCTGGAGGCATTAATTAACAAATCAATTAGATGTTCTTAATATCATTACAATGCTGTTTTCTGTGTGAGTGGGTTTCTATTAATTTTTCCATCTAAGTAAAATGTAGCATTGTGCTGGCAGTAATAAGAGGCTGACAAAAGCAAAAATAAGTGAGCTGCTGCCAAGGGGAAGAAGAAAGACTGTGACAATACAACACATGGATGGTATTCAATTATTTATTCCCTTCCATAGGAAAGAGATGCAATTTGACAGGTGCCCACTTCACCAGATAATAAGGAGTATGATGCAGAAAGGAAAAATAATATGCATTAATGGTTTAAAAAGTGGGGGGAACTCTGTGAACTATTATCATCTCTTCTGAATCTCCTCAGTGTGATTTTTCTTCCCTCTGTTGCCTTGCACCTTGTGTAGTCATTCCCAAGCTGGATGGGGGAGGAGGTGCAACTGCTTTGGAGGACAGGGTCAGAATTCAAAATCATCGGACAAACTGGAGAAATGGTCTGAGGTAAACAGGATGAAGTTTAATAAGGACAAATGCAAAGTAGTCCATTTAGGAACAATCAGCTTCATATATATAGAATGGGAAGTGACTGTCTAGGAAGGAGTACTGCGGTAAGGGATTTAGGGATCATAGTGGAACACAAACTAAATATGAGTCAACAGTGTGATGCTGTTGCAAAAAAAGCAAACATGATTCTGGGATGCATTAATAGGAGTGTTGTGAGCAAGACACAGGAAGTCATTCTTCCGCTCTGCTCAGCGCTGATTAGGCCTCAGTTGGAGTATTATGTCCAGTTTTGGGCATCACAGTTCAAGAAAGATGTGGAGAAATTGGAGAAGGTCCAGAGAAGAACAACAAGAATGATTAAAGGTCTAGAGAACATGAGCTAGGAGGGAAGACTGGAAGAACTGGGCTTGTTGAGAAGAGAAGACTGAGAGGGGACATGGTAGCAGTTTTCAGGTAGCTAAAAGAGGGTTACAAGGAAGAGGGAGAAAAATTGTTCTCAGCCTCTGAGGGCTGGACAAGGAGCAATGAGCTTAAACTGCAGCAAGGGAGGTTTAGATTGGACATTAGGAAAAAACTTCCTAACTGTCAGGGTGGTTAAACACTGGAATAAATTACCTAGGGAGGTTGTGGAAGCTCCATCACTGGAGATATTCAAGAGCAGGCTGGATAGACATCTACTGGGGATGGTTTAAATGGTGCTTGGTCCTGCTGTGAGGGTAGGGGACTGGACTCAATGAACTCTTGAGGTCCCTTCCAGACCTAGTGTTCTATGATTCTGTGACAAGTGATTTTGAATTATAGCTTTTTACACCTAGGTCATGTTCAGTTTGCACCAGCTAAATGACTATACATGTTACAGGTGATTGGAGAAATCAGGCTTGTCTGTCGAAGAAAAGGAGTTTTCTAAAAATCAAGGCAGGATAAAGATGCTCCTGAGAAATGTGCAGCAAGGGGGTTTAGTTGCAGGAAAGCACAAAGAGTACTTTTGTCTCATACTACCTAGTGGCTCTGCATTATGGAGAAATGTCCAGCCACTTTGGGGTATTTACACCAGTACTGCTCCGAGCTCCATGAGGGATCAGGCTCAAGTCTGTCCTGAGAAAGATGGAGCTGCAGTCGACTCCTTGATGAATTGCTGCGTACAGTGAAAACGGGGCTGGAGAAGATAATCTGAGCCACAGTATCTTTGATAGAGTTAATGGAAATACAGTTCACTTGTTTATCTTAGATATGGGCTTCTTTTTTCTCTGTGTCCTACGTTTGATTTTTGTTTGTTTGCTTTACTCGTTGATGCACCCTTCTGCATTTTGCTTGCTAGGAAGCACCAGGAGATTCAGTAATTGGAAAGCTGTTTCCACCTCCCTGCTCCAAAGGGGGTGGGGGAAGGGGTGGCTTTAAGAGACTTCTCTTGTTGCATCATTGCAGAATCCAGTTGTAGGGAATGGAGCCTTCTGCCAAATCAAAGTAACATAAGACACTCCCCCCCCCCGCCCAGGAGTTTAGTGGGGTCAGAGAGCTGTAACCTGTGCAGGGTAATTTGGCTTCTAACAGCAAGAAAAATGAGTCTCAATTCTTTTGCTCATTGATTGACTTGCTACTGTCTGCTGCTTGTAGGAGGAAGACAAAGTGGTGGGTTTTGTATTTGTGCTGGGGCAACTGACCTAAAAATACTGAAGACTCGTGGAACTGAGGAACGTTTCCCCATGAACGTGAGAGACAGTTTTCCAATTAACACAGTAATTGCCAGATTAGACCAGCGATCAATCTATTCTCATTTTCTTTCTGTGACAGAGATCAGGAACAAATGCTTTAGGAAAGGCACAGGTGTTCCAGAGTGGATAATTAATTAGGGAATAATGTTCCCATAGAAGAAACATTTTGTCACAGGTTAGCTTCCCACACTGAAACATGAGAGTTTGTACCCAGGTACAAATATCTTTGAAAAGTAGGGTCAAGTCTAGGTTACCACTTATATTGGTATAATTTAAGTCGTGCAGGAGTGGGAATAGTCCCCAACGGCCCCCACCCGAGAGAGATAATTTATACTAACCTAATAACCACCTTTCCTGCTTCTCACAGAGATGAATTTATTATATGAATTGGAGAGCTCTGTCCTGTCACCACAGAGCAGGCTGTGCTGCTCTAGGGGAGGGGAGAGACCACCCACATCCACTGGAAGCAGCAAAGTGGTGATAGTGGTGCAGGGGGAGGGGAGTTGGCATTGGGGGGCTCATGTGACCCCCCCCCCCCCGGTTTACCCCCACAGGCTGACCCTGATGATGAAAACTACTTCCAGTCAGGGGATCCAGCAGCCTCCTGGCACCTCTGGTTCCAGCACTGATGGAGGCAGCTGCTTTGAACATATGAGAAAAGGTGGTATCAAGAGATGCAGTTGGGTCTGCACTGAAGTCAGTCGTTTCCCTGTGTGCTATTTCACTGCTGAACTTTGCTGCTTTAAGAAGGAGGGTTATGTAAAGGAGGCTCTAGCTTGTCATGAGCGTGCAGGGTGCAACGATGCCACTCACAGCGTTTGCCATGCCTCCATACAGAGCTGCTGGCTGGGCCCATCCAGGTGCAAGGACTGGTGCTGGTTCCCCCAAACTGGGCAAGGAAGAAGCAGGGCCATGTCCTTTCCTCATTCTGCCATCCCTCACCCCTGGATGAGTTGGCCAACTGTAGGGGTGTGAGTGTGGGGTAAGAGGTGTGCCTTGCTGTGTTAGGGTGGCCTAGTGGCTGTGTTCCCTTTGCGTGCCAGGAGCTCTGGGCAGCACAGCTGTCCCTCACCCACATCTCCGCACTTCCCCACCACAAGTGCCGAGAAGATACATCCAGCCCACAGCATGTAGTGTGCATCTAGATGTGCCTTGATCTATCTACAAGTAGCCACAAGAAAATTACTGTGTCTATAGTTTCAGCCTGCTCTCAATTCCTCCACTCGAAGAGGGCTGAGGAGCACCGCTAGGATGTTCTTTGGGGAAAAAATAACATATGCAGCCTGTACACAAATCCTGCTGTGTAAAAGGGTCCAAGAGGAATAATGATATGCATAATGAAAGAATAAAACCTCAACGTGGAGTTAAATAGCTCCCTTCCTTAGTTTGCATTATTTGAGGTCTAAAATGTGCAGAGTTTGAATTTAACATTTCCAAGGTAGTTAAGTGTTGATGCAGACTTTGTAATATTCTATTTTTACATTTCTGCCAAGATCCAGTTCCACTCAGGGGGCCAAATGTTTTCTTTTTGCCTTACTTTTCATGGGGTGTAATTTGGCACTGAGTACTTGTAATGCAGCAGTGTGTTTTGCTGGTCTGCCGTATTTTCTTCTGTTCCTGTAATACCTTGCAGAAAGAAATACTGACCAACAAGCACTGAGTGCTCATGAAGCTAATCGTGGACTTGCGTTGTTACTTAGATTCTTCAAGACTTCCCATTTGTGAAGAAAATTAATGTTACTGAAGAGTGTCGAGGGGGCAACCAATTATTGAGTAGGCCAATAGTGACTGTGATCAATCTACAAAAGGGATGAGAAGTTAAATAAAAATGACTTAACATAATAGACGCTAAAACCATGGGAAGGGGAAATAGCAATAGAAGAAAGATGAAATGGAGCAAGAATGAGAGTTTTAATGGCAAAAACTTTGAAGTAGGTAAATCAGAAAACCTGGTAATGGAATAGGATTGTGGTGATGGTGATTATTATTTGTATTACCATAATGCCTAGGAGCCTTAGGCCTGGTCTACACTAGGGAAAAATGTTGATCCCAGATATGCAATTCTAGCTACACCTTTAGCATAGCTAGAATCGACATATCAGGATTGACTTTGTTACCTAGTGTAGATGGGGGCTCTTCGGTCTTGTGCCGACGTCCCTTACTCCACGCAATAGCGTGGAGCACCAGGGTTGATAGCTGAGCCGAGAGAGAGAGTTTGCCATGTCTTCACAGAAGCAGCCAAATCGAACTCTGGAGGATGGATCGCGGTGTATTGAACACAGAGTAAGTATAGACATACCTCTAGAGTATGTCTACACTTGGGAATAAATGTGAATTTATTAAAGTCAACTTTATAACACCAGGTTTTATGAAGTGGAGTGTCCACACCTGCTCACAAAGTCAATTTAGTGTGTCCCCCATTAAATTACTTATGTTCAACTGTGGCAGTAGTGCATTGTGGGTACCTGTCCCAGACTTCCTGCAGCCCTGTTGCATTATTAAATGCACACTGCAAACTTGCTCAGCAAAAATGTTCCTGTGTAAAAACAAATGATAGACCAAGATCCTTGGCTGGTATAAATCTGCATTGGAGCAACTCATGTTTATGCCCATTTACACCAGCTGAAAATCCATTCTTTAGTGATTTTGAAACAGTTACTGGTGCTACATTTGTGACTTGTGTAAGACCACAGAAGTTCAGGAAGAGGCATCTGGGCTATAATTGTTCCTAGATGCACAGCAGTGTGGATGCACTTATTCAGTTGTACATGGAGGATAGGTCCACAAAGGGCCATTGGCTAAGATGGTCAGGGATGCAAGCCCATGCTCTGGATGCACAGGTGATGTGGGGAGGGGGGTGCACAGGAGGTTTCATGAACCCCTCCCAGTGTTTGTCTCTGCCTCCACACTCAACATTAGTGCTGTGATCCTTCCAGTGAGTGTGTGGGTGGTCCTACCCCTGCCCGGAGCAGTGTGGCCCTAAAACAGTACGTTTTCTACCTCATACTGCTCTCTGGCCATGTTGCGCGGCAGGGGCAGGACCTCCCCTGCACTCATCAGAAGTGGCATGGTGGGGTGGGAGTGTGGCATGGGCAGGGAGAGGGCAGGGCATGGCAGGGGAACATGTGGCCAGTGCTCCCTTCTGGAAGCCCCTTCAATAGTTGCCACTGTCTTGGTGACCCTAGTCTTTGTTGCAAGAAGTTTGTATTGGATGACAAAGGATGCATCACTTGTTTACTGCCTGGTCTGTTCATTCCCTCTGAAGCACCTTGGATTGGCCCCTGTCAGAAGACAGTCAAGTTTTGGGCCCTACCACTCTATATTTTGCTAGATAACTATTTTGCTGACTCAGAATAGGCCAGGTGGGTCTGATCAGCCCTGCTCAGGGCAATAGAAGTCTGAACATCCCTCTGAAGACAAGCAAGAGCTAGAGGGACATTGTCACAGGTTGGGCTGGCCCATTAAGGGAGTTGGGCTCTGCCATTCCTGTCTAGTTGTTTGTAGTTGGGTAAGATGACTCCAGATCACCCAACGATAGCATGGGGGTGGGATTTGCTATAAGAAGCCTAGGAAAGCTCCTGGGGGTGGAGGTGGGAGGGTGTTAGAGGGGCAGGAGCTGAGGGGCTCTTTACACCTGCCAAACATGAAAGGCTGTCCAGTGCTCCATGCAGTGATCAGGGACATGAACAGAAACTTGAAGGAATGACAGGCAGCAGGACATGGGGTGTGGGAAAACTGAGCTCAATGAAATTAGGGGAAAAAAACCTTTGGAGTCAGAGCAACGACAAGCTCTGGTTTAAGCTGATGCTGAGATGGCCTTCATTATTAACATCCCTTCTTGGGGATCTGTTTTATATGCCCAAGAGTCTAGGGGTGGCTTGAGATTCTCAAGAATGGGGAAACTTAGGCAGCAACAAGGTCTGAGGCCAGTCTGGTTAAGCACCTGTTATGAGCATGCATTCAGAAGGCTACACAAGGAGAAATCTTAATCAGCTCCTTTCATGACCGCGTGAAGATCAAATCTCATGAGTTCTGAGTACAGGGCAAGAGCTCAGCTATGGAGGAAGCACATGCCCCCTACAGCCCTGCCCTCCCTCTTGCTCCTTAGAGGGCTATCATACAGGCACCTTGAGAAAGAGACAGTTTATTTCCATCCTGTGCCCAAGCAACAGTGGGCAGGAGTGTTGGATAGAACTAGCTCCGTCCACTCCCCACTCCCCTTCCTGCTCATTTGATCCCAGGAGGGAGAAGCTGTGGTGTAAGGACTGTGCAATAAGGCTAGTAATACCCTAGCCCTGGCTTGCAGGTACAGTCCCACCTTAGGGTTTTCTTATTCTAAGAACGGAGTCAAACCACAGGAGGGTGATGAGCTTGGATAATGTGCCTTGTGTACAGTCTGCATTTATTTCTACTAAGGAAATTCTTACATGAGGCTTTAGTGAATATGTTCACGCCATCATCTTTACAACCTTAATTCTAGTTCAGCGATTTCCTTCCCCTTTCTTTCTCTCTCTCTCTCTAGGGATCATGTTTAAGAGTGGGATAGTGTCAAGGTGAAAGGAAAAGGAAAAAAAACAGCAGCTATGCCCTTGCAGCTATGGCAAAATAAAAAGAATCCAAGAATGTCCATAGTTGCTTCTGCAACATGATAGCATGCTCTTCTGCAGTTAACGGCCTAACTTCTTCTTTGATCATGAAGCTCCTGCTCTACATTGACATGTCTTCTAAATTTTGACTGCACAGGTTGAATCTCTCTCGTCAAGCACCATCTGTATCCTGGCATGATTTTAGTTAGCTGGAGGACCACTTACCATGGGTGTGCCCAAGTTTCCCAGGGTCCCATAAAGTTTGTTTACAGCCACCAGTGCTGGCTCTCAATGTTCTGTGCTGTTATTTAGCTGTAATTTACCCCTAAATGTCTTCTAAGAGCCCAGTAACCAGTGGAAGTGTTGGTAATGTGCTAGAAAATATTAAGTTCCTGTGGTCTCTCATTCGGCACTGGTCAGATCCTGAGGGTGCCGGACTACAGAGGTCCACCCCTTACAAGCTATCTGTAATCTTTCCACTGGACATGATTGCTTAATAATACTCTGATTACTCTGATCAATTTATACCAGCAGAGTATCTAGCAAGCATTTTTATAGTTATACTATCTCCTTAAATATCCCATTTCTCACAACTTTAGCATTTCCTTCCTGACCTCTGAGCTCCACATTAGGCTTGTAGCAAAGCATCATTGTAGTGTTAATCTGACAGGTCTTTCCCCTGCTGCTGCTTTCACTGCATAAGCAAAATGCACCACTCCTCTCACTTGAGCTTTTTGGAACAGGTACCTCTGTTACCTGGGCCAGATTTTGCCCCCTGCTCTCTGTTAAACCAGCTAAAAACACAGAGAGGTCAGCAGGCTAACTCTAGGATTGTCCTTAAGACCATTATCTGGCACACCGTCTTTTTATGGCAAGACCAAGAAAGAAAATCAAGTTTGTCCTACCAAGAATGACTTACAGAAGGCTCTCAGCATCTTTAACAACTCTCTTGTATATGTGATTTATAATGAGGACAAAACTTGAGGAGTTTGTGGGTGGGGGTTTCTCCCACTGGTCGTGTTCTGGAAAATGTCTTCACTAAATCTTTCCAAGGAAAATATCAGCCCAAACAATTAAAATTTTGCAAAAGCAATAAGCAGCTGAAAGCAGAGTCTTATAATGGCATGTGTTGGGCAAGTTTAATTAAAGATATCAGCCGTAGCCTGTAATACTTTCATAATTATTTGCATATTTTATAGATATCCAGGCTCCAGCAAATATTTGGAGACCCACTGGCAATCCTGTGGTGCCCTGAAGTCTTTTCTACAGGTAAGTACTCTCTTGGCTAACCCTTGCAGTGCTCTGTTGATTGGCCTAGTAAATCTAAAAACAAGTCTTTTTTTTTTAACTGAATTGTAAATACAAAAGCAAGAGTATCATGAATATTTTGCTTTGCCATATCTCATGGATGCTCAGTCAAATAATAACCCCAGAGACTTAGATTGGATACCAAGATAACCATATTGAATGAAGATAGTGACTGTCCAATCTGTTCTTTAAAAAAAGCTTGACTTTACTTGTCACACAATGTCAGAGTGGTTTATAATGTGCTGTGCTGTTTTATGAACCAGCTTGGCTGCAAGTAGGACAAGATGACAGCTCTCCCATATTTTAATGCTCTACAGCTGAATTTGAGTAGAGGAGTTTGTGAGGTTACTGAAGATTAGCTGCAGGTGCATTAGAAATAAAGTGCAATTTTTAAAATATTCTTGCGTTAGTATGAAGAGCTACAGTAACGTAGAGTATTGGCTCCTCCTCACTAAGTGTTCATGACATCTTCAATTAACGTTTAAGGTAATTAAAGAGGGTATGTTCAACTTTAATAATATATGAAAACTGGCATTAATTTTTTTAAAAACTCATACGTAAGTGAGCCTGTAATAATTGGGAGCTATGAAAATAAACTGTTAATATTAAGATGTGACCAATGTTTCCTCTATTTTTTAGAATCCATGTGCAGAATAAATTTTATTATGTGCACACTGAGGCTTCTGTGGATATGCACCACTGAGTAAAAACACATGCTGCTGGCTTTTGGTGCTCAGCCAATTAGCTGGGTGGCATTTGAACTGTCCTGGGCAGCCTCCCAAATGTTCAGCTTACAGGGAACTTGGGATGTGACAGCAAACTAGCCAATATCAAAAGAATTATTTCAAGAAGCCCTGTTCTTGTTTGGGTATTGTTTAAAGACTCACTTTATATAGCGTGATAGAGCTATGACCAGTGTACAGGCTAGCTAGGAGTGGGACAAATCATTATCAACTGAAGTGGAGAGAAATTTTCAGGGAACAAATGCATTGGTAAAGCCATAATATTGGTGTGACTATGTGAGTTGGGATTTTCCTAGCTTGTGCTTAGAAAAGATATTGGAGAGACAAGGTGGGTGAGGCAAAGTAGATTATTGAACCAGTCTGTGTTAGTGGAAAAAAATGAGATCCATGGAGCTGTTTTTCTAAGCAATGTATTCCTTGTCTTTTGGTGTAAACTTAGTGAGTTTCCTCCTTTATCTGGGTTATAATATAATCCATACAACCAGATTCTGTGATACCGTGGTGATCTGAGAATTGCTCTGCGTAAACTCTTGTCTCCTTCACCAGCAAAAGTTGTTCCAACAAAAGACATCACTCGCTGTCTTTCTATCATCTTGGGAGCAACACAGCTACAATAATACTGCCAATAGCTTATAAAAAAAGTAACATAATAAGCTAGCATATGTATGTTTGCATAACTCAGAAGAATTCAGTAGAGCAGGTTAATGGGCAAGGAAGAAGGCGGGCCCAGCTGTTTGGGAACACAGAGGCAGCACTTATAGTTTAATGAATCAACTCTCTTGACAGAAAAGGAAGAGCCAGCAGTAGCACAAGAATTATTGGAGCTCGGGACCTGGTCTCTGGGTACTGCCCTGAAGGACTTCTGACTTCCCCATATGAAGCTGAGTATTTAATGTGTCCTATAAGCCTGATACAGAGGAGAAGGGAGCCCCCAAATTTTGTATCAAAAGTCAAGGAATTTTGAAGCCATGGTAAACCTTGTCTGCACCAAATAAAATGCACATTTTATCATATAAATCCACAAACAGCTCTTTTAATACTAATTATAGGTTGAATCTTGAATCCAGTGAAATTGCAATGAATTTTGCCATCAACTTCTGTGGATGTATAATCAGCCCTAAATAGTGAAGTGCAAATTCATGAACGGTATGAAGACATTTTATAACTCTCTCTAGTATTTAATCAATGCTTGGTTAACAGAGCCCTTCAAGATACCAGACACAGACATACCCAGGAATGCAAGATCTAGAGCTTTGAGAACAATAGATTTTTCTGTTTGCAAGCAATCCCAAAAATTAAAAGTAAATTCTTTAAGTTTCAGCGTTTCCAGGGCAAAATATTTCTGGGCTTGACCATTTTTAATTTTTTAAAAGTATTTTTAAAACAAAATTTAAAGAAAATTTTGAAATGAAAGATCTTTTGAACCACCAGGTGGGTGGTGAAGCATTGGAATGCATTGCCTAGAGAGGTGGTGAATTCTCCATCCCTTGAGGTTTTTAAGTCCCGGCTGGACAAGGTCCTGGCTGGGATGACTTAGTGGGGGTTGATCCTGCTTGAAGCAGGGGGCTGGACTAGATGACGACCTGAGGTCCCTTCCAGCCCTGTGATTCTGTGAAAAATCAAAACTATGTCTGTACTATACAGGAGCTCAGACTAGATGATCTTTTTAGAGGTCACTTCTGGCCTGAAATTTTATGACTTTATATCCCAATTAAATGTACAGATTTTTATTCTTTGTATAAAGAATATTTTTAGATTTTTGCAGCCAATACAATTTTGCAAAGTACTTTAGTGTGGCTCACAATCCCTCTAACCCCAGGAAAATGTTTGTCAAAAATTTCCCTCAGTGGTAATAGTACCATGTCCCCTTTTGTGTAGTGTTTCTAAAACCTGTATAGTAACTTTATTTTTTCCTTTGAAAAATCTATTTTCACCTAACTGGAACAAGTCAACACAATTATCCTTGGTATCAATCGGGAAGAGAGAAACAAGCCTACATAAACAAACAGTCTCCAGTCTAGGCTAGGTAAGTGGCATATTTTATTTTAATATCATTATTTTGATTTGTATTAAAACAAAGGGGCATTAATTCTGCTCTTTGGATGCCTTAAAATTAACACAAACCTTCACTTAACAACTTAAGAAATAACTTCAACAACTTAAGAAATAAAATCAATTAACAAGATACACAGAAATAAATGAAACATATGACTGGCATGTGCACTGCCATCAGTTATCCCACCCCAGAGTGTACACTCTTGAGTTATCAAAGTTACAGATGCTTGTGTTTGGTGCACAGCTGTTCCACTGGATTGCAGACAGCTTAGTGAGGCTTCTGTGTATCAGTACATGCAAGGCAATAAGCTGACCAGCCCCTCTGATGCTGGAGCTGGCCTCTGCAGCACTTTAGCAGACACAGATAAAGTTCCTTTCTTGCAGGGGGTCTCATTAGCAGGCTGTAGCTCCCCAAAACAGTTCCTGGCTGGGAGAAAACTCTGCACCTGCCCTGAAGTAGTCTGCTCAATCAGCCTTAACTCTCCAAAAACAGGGAGACCACCATCTTCTTCCCCCAGCCTAGCGGCTGGAGCTCCAGACCCCTTTGAAACGCTGTGGCAGTGCTGCTCTGCCACTGTGCATGGCTTGGAGGGATGGGACAGTCTGAGTGGCACTCGGGGGGCTTGCTGCTTTAGGCCCACCCACTTCTAGGTGCATAGACCCTGGCCCCCATCCCACTTTGCCCCAGGGCCTATCGTGAATGTGAGCCCTGCTGTCTGTGTAGTAGTCGAGGTCAAATGGAAGGCTGTGATTGTTCTCAAAAGCAATTCTACAGCTGGTCCTAACTATCTAGATACTCATGACCCTTTACTGTAGTATCTGAGTAGCTCCTCATCTTCACTGTACCTACACTCACAGCACCTCCATGAAGTAGGGTAATGCTATTGCCCCTTTCTGTTGACAAAGACGTATAGCACAGAGAGACATAGTGACTTGCCTAAGGCCAAACAGGTACCTCTGAGGGATCAAAGCTCTGAACTTGAGTCTTCCTAAATCCAAGGTAGCATTCTTACCAGGGAGCAGCCACAAGAATAGTGCAGGTTTATTGGTTTATAAAGTCATAATTCCCAAGCTAAAAGAAGCATTAAAGGATTAACAAATGCTTTGTAGTGGTACGTTCCAAGAGCTCTAGCTATTTAGCTTAAAGAAAAGGTTGAAGAATGACTTGATTAGTCTGAGTATCTGCATGGGAACACATATTTAATAATGGGCTCTTCCTTCAAGCTGAGGAAGGTACAACAGGATCTAATGGCTGGAAGCTGAAGTTAGATCCATTTTGACTCTAGCTAGACCTGCACTGTGGGCATTTGAGAGTCAGGAAACTTACAGGTACAAGAAACCATCACAATGGCTGACAACAGGAGTTTTGTTTTTTTTTTTCTGCTTCATTTTGTTTTTTTGTTAACCACAGAATAAACTTTCTAAATCTGTCTGTCTGAAGGACTACTTCTCTTAAAAAGCTTGTTTAATTATTTTCACTACCCCATTAAAAAGAGCAAAGGATAACCATGTAAGGTTTGTGGCCTCCCTCTATTTTGGGCATCTTATATTGATTTTATGTCATGTCAAGACAAAGGAAGTATTATATATGAGTAGTGACTTAAGCAGAATGTAGGAACTGCTCCATTGTCTGTCCAGGAACACTAAATTTAGTGTGAGATGCTTCCTTGATCTTGAAGTTTTTTTTTCTTCCCCTTCAGTTGGCTGCAAATCAAGCCTTTATGTTTAGATTACACCTCTACTGTCTGATTTCTCCTCCTGGATCGCTGATAGGGTCTCACAACATAGTTCTGAAAGGACCCCAGCTTACCACAGTATTGGAGCCTGTTGTGGTCTGTTGTATTCTGTTGTGGTCTATGCCACTCCCTTGCCCACATTCATTTTAATAATTATACAGCCTAGCAGCTTGTGTCAAAAATATTTCCTTCTCGCCAGGAGAAAAAAATATCCTGGACAAAGCTGATGCACTTAAATGCTTTTGAAAGATTAGCAAGCTCCTGAACACAGTCTTCTAATGTCCGATATAAATCAACACCAGCCTGAGCGTGCTTGGCCATCTATCAAAGGAAGAGAATGAAATTGTTCAGCTTCTGCTGGGAATGAAGGGACCCTGAAAAGATTCTGATTTTTAACTGAAGCACTTCCTTTAACCTTTCCTGTCTCCCCTCAGCACCCTTATCTTTTTATGGCTCCCTCTCATCTTGTGACACTTCCATTGCCTTAACCTGGCTGCTTTATTTAGGCCTGAAATCCACGTTTTAAAAAATAATCATACAGAAAAGCCTACACATTTTATCATTCATCTATTTCATTTCTTGCATTGCGGTGGTGACTTGAAGGACTGGTATTGCAGTCCCATTGTGTCACACACCATGCACACATAGGGTAAGAGACCCTGCCCAGAAAAGGCTTAAATGGACACAGGAAATAGGGAAATAGGTAAAAGTAGGGAAGTAGGTAAAAGGAAGTGCATTTGTCTTTGTCCCTTGGCCTCTGCCTATTTGCCAGCTACTGGTGTGGCTTTTTTTTCTTTTTTTTTTTTTTTTCTTTTTCAACAAGTGGTGGCTTGTGAAACTACTGTTTCTCCAAGTCTGTTTATCTTGTCATGTACTGAAATGTGTCTGCTTTTTGCAGCTTCAGTCAGGGAACCTCTTGGCCCTAGGAATTCAGAAGGAAGTATAAGTGGAACCATTGTTACTCCAGGACTGTCTCCCACACGCCCTGCTCCTATCCACCTCTGCTCCACCCCGACCCACCCCCTTGTTAAAGTCCCTCCCCCAGGCAGCATGAGCAGGGGGATTGACCAGTGGGAGGGACCTGATGCAGCTCTGCCACAGGGGTTGGCTCCCCTTGTTATACTCACCACAGCAGCAGGGGTCAGAGTGACCTGGCAGCCTGTTCTACCACCGCCACCCCCTGCTTTTCTGTGGCAGTCCTGCCCAGCCTTCTCACTTAAGTGACACTGGGTCACATCCATAGGACGGGGTTCAAAGTGTCTCCATAGAGCACCCACTAGTGTGGGGCCTTAGATAGCTGCCCCAAACTGTCCTAGGACTGGGCTGGTTCTGGTTACTGTAAGGAAAACCAGAACAAGGAAGTATCTTGTTGTTTTTGTCCTCAGTCTCAGACACACTTGGATGTTTCAGAGGTGAGAAAATCCAAACCACCCTGAAGCATGCAAATATAAAGTGCTTTTTAAAAAAATTGTTAACAAGTTTCCCTTGAGAGTCCATCCATCCTTATCTGAATGCGTTTTGCCTGCTGACAGCTCCCATGCTTTTGTATGTGGTATACTGAGTCTGTAGATGCCTTGAGGTAGGGTCCATGTGGGTCTGAAAAGCCCCTTGAATACTCTAGGTGCTATTAGGGTGACCAGGTAGCAAGTGTGAAAAGTCAGGATTGTGGGGCGGGGGGGATAATAGGCACCGAAATAAGACAAAGCCTCAAATACCGGGACTGTCCCTATAAAGTTAGATATCTGATTGCCCGAGATACTATACAAATAATACATAACGATCACCATGGTCTCCCTTATCTGATAAACACCTTTATCGGAAGGAAGACTGGATACTGCCCGCAACCTGGTACAGAAAGCCAATAATTATGAGGTTTGGAATGTAACTTGAAACTAATTCCTAGGTGAATGTCTTTTGAGCAGCGTCTAAATTCCAGCATCTTTTGCGGGCTGCTGTGCCAGACGGGAAAGGGAGGGTTTGCAACACTGAAGATGGTACAGCTCGAGAATCTTGGAGTCACTCCAATCTTTCCATGCTCTTTGTGCTTGAGAATTTCCTGTTCACCCTTTGCCTATGTCTACACTATGCTGGAAGATCAACCCATTCAGGGCTGATCTTCTGGCGTTTGATTTTGTGTGTCTGATGGGGCGAATCCTGATATACAGTAGTAAGAAAAGATATTGCTTTTGCCAAGTAGGAGAAAATGCCCTCTTTTAGTCATTCCTCTCACCTTGATTTATTCTGCTGCAAATTGAAATTCTAGCCTGGAACTGTAGTTAAGCTTCCAGCTAACTAGCTCAGTGATAGTAGGGGAATAGAGATAAATTTAGAGGCACTATTAACAGCTGATAATATTCTGAGAAAGAAACAGATCAGTTTCTGCATCCCACTTGACTGGAATTAGCTAAAAACATCTCGGTGCTCTTTGGGGGGATTGTTCTTATTATTTGAAAACTGTGTGTCTTTGTCAGAATTTCTCCCTTATTCTTGCTCATGAATGTACTCACACATTTAAGCACCCGTCAATTGTCTGTGTTTTCAGATTCACTAACTAGAATAACACCAAGGTTGCCTGGCATTGAAATCTCCTGTATCTAACTCCCTCGAGTGCAATATACTTTGAGAGATGGGATGCACTGATGTGAGGGACTGAAATGAGAATCCAGTTGTTCGTGTCACACGTTAGCAAGCTGGGAACGAGAGAGAACATGGCTGCCCATTTTGTGCAGCTCTGTGAGTGACATGTCACATGACCGGTCATGACAAATCACTGATTTTCCATGCGTGGGAGTGGTTGTGGGGAAGAAGGACCTTGTGTTTTGCACCCCTCAGAGAAGGAACATGGGCTTGCAGGAGCCAGGGGCAGTGTGAATGGATGTTCAATTACAGCGTGGAACACAACTTGTGAGTTTCTGAAGAGAACCTGGGAGGATGTTGTTGTGGGTCCGTGGGGGGGACCCTTCAGGGATTACAGAGACAAAGGATAACTCAGAGTAAGTGGGGAATATTGTGTGCTGGGGGAGGGAATATCCTGTAGATAGGTATTGTTAGGGTAGTGGTAGTACAGTCGGGGAGGTTCCCCTGCTCTTCCTCAGTCAGCCAGCCATATTCAGCCCCTAACCCCACTTGGGCTGATTAATTGATTTTATAGGGACAGTCCTGGTAGTTGGAGCTTTGTCTCATATAAAACCCCTATCCTCTGTCCCAGTTTTTCACAGTTGCGATCTGGTCACCCTAGCCTGGCTCAGTGCTGTCTCTGTCCCCTGATTCAGTCCATCCTACCCCATCCCCTCTCTAGCTCCCCCCCCCTGTGCCCTTGCTAGCTCCAGCTCCCCTTTCCTTTCATTATCTCCCCCTGCCTTGCCACACCCTCCTTCAGAGTCATCTGTTTCATTGGTTCTAGAGACCAACAGCAGGAATGGTTGCAGAAGAGGGGAGGCCATCTGCTTAGCAGGCCCTGTACAGCACATGTCCCCCAGGCTCACTTGCTCCTGTGTCCTGCAGTCCAGCTGGCTGGGACATTCAGACTGCACTGTGGGACAGCAGGAGCGGGGCCTGGAAGCGTTAGGCCAGTGGAAATGCTGTGGTCTTATTGCTCACACTGCTGAGGGAGAATTAACAACAGGTTTGATGGTGTGTAACCTTCACAGGCAGAACCAAACCTGAAATCTCTGGAGCTTAGTGCAGGAACCTCTACAGTTTGAGCTAACCACCAGCTGCCTTTCAGCTAAGGCTGCAGAGAAGACTCATTCTGTCTGGGCAGGTCCACACTAGGCAGGTAACTCAACTGTAGATAGGCATAGCTATGGCAATTGCACAGCTAGAATCCACTTACCTGGCCATCCTCACAGAGAGAGGTCAACAGGAGAAACTCTCCTGGCAACCTCTCTTCCTCCTCGCAATATTGAGAAGTACAGAGGTTGACTGCTGACTCCAGATAGTTTGATTTTGTGCGTCTCTACCAGGTGTGCAAAATCGAACTAGAGAAGATCAACCCTGACTGAGTCGATCTTCCAGGTAATATAGATATGCCCTCTGTAAGAGGTCCAACTGAACCACACTTAGTAGGTGTATGGATTACAATTGGTTCCCATTTCCCCCAATATTTATGAGGGTATGTGTATACTACTTATGAGATCGACCTGTTCAGGGTATATCGACCAGAGTTCAATTTCACATGTTTGGTAAAGACATGCAAAATTGATCTCTCTGAGGTCAGCAGTCGACCCCCTGTTCTCCTCCACTCGCGAGGAGTAAAGGATGTCAAAAGGAGAAATGCTTCCATCAACCTCCCTCAGTGAGGACAGACCTTACAGTCAACTGCAGATATGTTGATTCTAAGTACGCTGTTGCCATAGCTAAAATTGTGTATTTGCAGTTGACTGTAAGATCTAGCATATAGACCAAGCCTGAATCACACTCTCTAAGGTAATTGGGGAAACTAAAGGTAAGCGTCAGGCATTTTGTATGCTATTTACTATTTATAACATAGAGGTGCAGGCCATTTAGGATCAGCATTATGTGCAATGTTTATCTGTAAATAAACATTTGCACAGCTATCTATTACAAAGCAAGTACCAGCCTTCCCCTTTTGGCCAACTTTCTGGCCTTGGAAATGTCATAACAGAGGTGAGGTTCCAGGAAGGATTTGGAGAAAAGGAGTCTGTTCAGAAAGGGGGAGCCAGGCATAAGAGGCTTCATGGATGAAAGCAGGCAGAGGTTGTAGGAGAGTCTGACAGATAAACACATGAGGCCAGCATCACCCGTGGAGCAGAGGAAGTGACATGGAGCAGACGTCAGGAAAGGGAAAGGTTGTGAAGGCCTTTTGAAGGTGAGGGCAAGAAATCTGTGGTTGATGGAGTGAAACAGATGGAACAATAATGCTTTGGTGCCTGTCATCTGAGTAACTCCGCGACAAAAACCCACTTCTCTCCGGATGTCCATTAAGCAACTTTTAATCATTAAACGGTGCTCTCATGCATGCAAGCTGAATTCTGTCCAAGGCTAAATGCAAGGATGTGCTGTCAGACATTGGGGGTGGGGGAAAGGGGTCAGAATGAATATCATGATTCTGCAGATTGCTTCCTGCAGAGAAATTGATGTGGGAGATTCTAACATAGGATTATTCCAACACCATGAAACATACAGGGTTTTGCAGGTAATATTTTTTGCAGGGCTTCACCCATCCTTTCAGCATTCAGTGCTCTATGGAAATGACCTCAAGGAATTTGTCACCAAAAACAGCTTTCCAAAGCAAAATCATATTGAGTGAATTGTATGGTTTTTACTTAAATGGTGGAAATATAGACACCCTGTGGAACCTACTTTGGTGCACCACAGTGATCGCTTCAATTTTGTTGTCCCTGAAAAGATTACTGATTGTCTGTTGAGCAAGACAGACTCCTCATTGCTTGTCTGTTTCTCTTCTAATATCCATTTCTTCTTGCAAGTTCTAAGTGGGCCATAGTAGAATACCCAAATGTGGGGTGTGCGAGAGTTTCACCCATAGGGTCTAGAGAGAGAAATTGGGTTGTCAGGATGATTGTGCAGACTCTTGAAGGGTGTACAATGGCTTGCTGGCAGACTGTTTATTATCCAAATAGTAGAGGTGTGAAATTATAAAAGGTAACTGCAGTATTGCATTCCCCTAAGATGCTGGGCAAGTATCCTATTACATCGACTTCTTTAGTGCGTTGGCTACATCCTGCAATATCTTCAGGGGATTTATTCTACTAAGTATGATTATGGGCCAGGGACTGGATAAAATTCTGTGGAGGAGAGTTCACACAGCACTGCAGGAACTATAAACAGTGGGAGATAATCAGACAAATTCACTCTGATTTGAACACCTCCAGAGACATACCACCCCTTGGAGAGACTTACATATACTGGATTCAGACTGGATACTCCAGAGACCAGCAGATAAAGAAAGGAGTTATGGATAAATATCTTGAGTGAACACTGAACCTGGGCCTGCTTTCCAATCCAATGATCAGACAGGACCTTCTGCCCGAGGGAACCCAATCCTTCCCAGAAAGGACTGGAGCAATTTTGGCCTACTCTGGCCTTGTACAATTGACAGGTCACCTCAGGGGAGCTTATTAGACTATGTGTAGATTCATCTATTGCTTTAATATGTTTTTTCTCTGTAATGCTTTCATCTTAAGAGTAAATGTGGTTGTTTAGAAAGAGCCAGGTGGTAATTTATGACAGTGAGAAATTATGCCGTCTCTGTCAGCTCTGGGGAGCACAACACAGATGCTGGCCTGTTCAAGCAGTCTGGCTTGCTGAATTGTGCAGGTCAGGAGGAAGAGACATGTAAGTCTGTGCCCAAGAGCGGTGACCACTAAAGAGCTGGGAGCTTATAGTGAGTGCCATTAGTAGACTATGGAGGCAGAAGGCTGGTACGGTTGCCCTGACTTGGGACCAGACTGAAATTGTGGAGAAATAGAAAAGATTCTGGCAGAACTTATTTTAGCACTTTGCTCTGTCCTATTCACCAAAACCAAGAGAGCTCTTCTAAGGGAGTGTGCAGGGGGCAGGGATGTTCACTTTGTATTCTATCGGTTTTAAAATGAATTCCATCTTGTTTTTTCTCTGTAGCTCATTGTTTATTGTAGATGTAGCACATATCTTACAGAACGTGTACACTTGCCATGCGTTTTGAAAACCCATTCAGCACAAACTGCTGTAATATCTACATTTGACATTTAATAATCTAGACAAAATATGATTCCATTTTCACAGTTCCTATAGCCCATATTTCAGTGGTGAATGATTGCTGTAAACAATAAATTACAAAAAGAAGCTCTCTCTGCTTGAGTTTGGAGTGTAAATTCATCTGCCAGTACCAGTAAGATCACTTGCCAAGGCTGCCCCTGGCATTGGATGGTAGGTTAATGAAACAAACACAGAATCTTACTTTAGGCTCCTTTCCTTTTTTGTAAGGAGAGCTATAACCTTTGCCTTTGGAATACTTTTTGCCACATTCAATTGCGTGCTAAATGTGGAGCATTGTTTTACTGAGGTTAAAACTACTGCAGCAGAGACATCGCTGGCATGTCCTTTTGGTTCCTTTCACAGACAATGTGACAGTCAAAGACCAGTGGTTAGGTAAGCTGCTGGCTGGGTACATTTCAAAGTTCCTCTTTTCTGCCGCTTGGCAGCCTGGGTTTATTGAATGTGTGGGAAGTCGATTTCCCACTTGTGTTCAGCACTAAAGTGTGTACGTAATAGTGGGAGGCTGTTATCTGGAAGGTTAAGTGCTTCAACAGCCAATAAAATATCCTCATTTCCAGAGTATATTTGCACACACTGATTTGTCTTTATAATAATCCAGTCTGATGATAAGATCTTTGGGGGGTTGTGGCAATGGGTGGTAAAAACACATGTACCAGTATATGTCAATGGATGCGTGCATGCATGCATTTTCTTGGGAATAATATTGGTCCCTTAGTAGCTAATTACAGCTGATAAATAAGGCACACTGGGGAAAGACTTCAACACCCCTCTTGTGTTTCTCAATTTTCAGCTTTTCTTTGCTAATTTTAGCCCCACCAGCCTAAGTCCGTTGACTTGGTTTCTGAGACTTGCAGCCGAGGGGCCTTTTATTGCAGCACAGGCATTCTAATTGTATTACATTGCAACCAGTCTCAGAGGGTCGCTGTGTTAGTCTGTAGCTTCACAAACAAATCCAAGCAGTTCTGTAGCACCTTCAAGACTAACAATTTTATGTATTAGGCAGTGAGCTTTTGTGGGTAAGACCTGAGCTGATGAAGTGGGTCTGACACACACAAACTAAATAAAATTGTTAGCCTTTAAGGTGAGACTGGACTGGTTTTTTGGAAGGGTGGGGAGAGGGTGATTGCAGCCTGTGTACACTAACACCTTAATTCCACAGAAATTAAGAATTTCAATACCAGCTCAGAAAATACCACAACTGTTAGAGCTGGGTAAACTGAGATGGCTGAATCTTACCTGTGGTGGAGCTGAAAGATCTTTCAGATAATGGGAAAGCAAACAGGAAAGGAAATATTTCCCCAGGGGATAAACACACCAACGTTTCTTTGATCTCATTCATAACACAGGAGGGAAAGTTACATTTAAACTTACCTCTGGATTTTTCCCATTTGATGCAATGCTGCTTTCTCTGAATTTTCTATCAAATCCAACGTCTTGTTGTATATTTTTAGATTGTTTTACTTGTTGTGGATTCCTAGCTTTTCTTTGGAGAAATCTGAGCTCTAATTTAAGAGAATGACAAATGATTAAATACCACAGCATCTAGAATTCTGATACAGTGCTGTTGAATAGAGAGGAAATTATTGCATTTGGCTCTGTTCATTTTCTTTAGCTTGAATGGCAGCAGCAAGTAGTGTACATTTCTGACAACTTTCTATTCAGCTTTTGCTTATTATTTTTAAAACAATTATTTTAGATTTATGTTAATTTAGGGACCAGGGACCTCCATGATTTTAATTGATCTAGGGCTCAGAACATTGTGCTAGTCATGCACTCAGCAAACCCTTCCCTGCCTATTATATCTGTGTGGTGACCTAAGGAGGAACCATGTAGTAGCATTAGATAACACAGGTTGTGTTGGCTAGCTAGCCAGAGAGTGCCACAGGGACATGGCTATATCAAGGACCCATTACACGATGATCTTCATGATAATGAGGCACGCTACTATTTGAATATGGTGATCCGTTGAGCAGACAACATTAGCGTTGAAAAGTGTGTGTTAAGAGAATGCAGAATTTGATCCAACAAGGTGAAAAATAAATGCAAAAAATGTATCTTGGCTTCTAAGGTTGTATGGCCATGCTGTTGTTGGTCCTATAGAGCTGCATCTTCTGTTTTGGACATGAATTCCCAGTGCCTGCTAATCTGAAGTCAGTCAGGTTTGTCTTGCCATGATTTATTGCTACTCACTAATTTATTATCCGATGAGCCAGATTAATGTAGTTATGTCTGATACCTGATTCATGAATGTGAATCCATATGTGCACACAAATAGTCTGTCTGCAAGCACACCTACCACCTGAGGTGTTTCCTTGTACTCTTTGGACATAATAGCGCAGGCTGCAATTAGACATACACTTGGAGAGGTAGGGTCAAAAAAAAAACCTGGACACATTGAATTCACTGAGACTTGAGCTTCTTTTTCATGTTTGTCATTCACCATCCAGAGAGGAAACCTGATGAATGTGCTTTTGATTGGGTGGTTGACCTGCACTGGAGTTCAAGGAGTTAAAACAACCCTGGGAGAGGGCTGATCCCAGGAGCCAATCAGAAGGGGGCAGCCAATCAGGCCAGGCTAGGCCCTATAAAAGTGGCTGCAGAGCAAGGGCAATCAGTCTCTCTCCAGCTTTGGAGAAGGAATGTCTGGTTGCTTTTTAGAGTGAGAGGTATGTTGGATAGAGTAGTGCTGGAGAAGGTCTGGGAGAGGAAGGGGACACTGCCTGGCTAACCCCCAAACTAAGGACTTGATCCAAGGGCCTGAGTTGGTATTAAGACTGCATAGGGACAGCCAAGGGAAGTAAAAGACAGCAGGTCCAATCCCCCACTAGCCAATTCAGACTATACATTGCCTCTGTGGGAAGGGGCTAGATGACAAACGGCAGCAAGTCACTGAGGCAAGGTGGTCTTAGGGGTAATGGTGCTCCATGGGAAGAAAGACACTCAGATATGGGCACTGACCAGAAGGCCATACCCTGAGGGAAGGATGCAAGGCCTGATGAAGAATGGAGGTGGTTAGGAAGCAGGCAATAGTGGGCAAGACATAGCCAGAAGATGACCAGCCCCTTTGGAGGTGGAGAAGAGCTAGTTCCCACAGTGACCATCAGGAGGTACCATGGCGGTAAATCAAAGCTATTACAGTGCTTCTCTTTCAAATCTCTCGAATCCAGCACCCTCGGGACCTGACCAGAGCTGGACTAGAGAATTTTCCAAACCCTGGGAGGTCAATATTGTCTAGTATTTTACCAACATTTCCACTGTTCACTGGGCTCCTGCAAGACATTTAGGGGTAAATTACAGCCAAATAACAGCACAGAACCTGAGAACCAGGACTGGTGGCTATAAACAACTTTATGGGACTCAGAGAAACATGGCCCTATTCATGGTAAGTGGTCATCCAGCTAACTAAAATCATGCTGGATTATGGTTGTTGCCAGAGGAGAGAGTTCTGGACTAGAGAGGGTCAACCTGTACACATGTGTTGAAGTGGAAAGTATATCATTGTGAGTGGATTTCATGTAAAGTGTCCAATGCATAGTATTTTTTCAGGGCATTTTCATTGATTACTCAACTGTGAACATACAGTATCCAAAAAGATCTGACCAGAGACGCAGCTGTTGTATTGTTTTTTCAATTAGTACTAGGTAAATATTAAAACGGAACAGGCCACAAAATAAATAGACTTCTTTTATGTGCCTGCACAGCCCAGTAGGGACCTGCAAGTGCAGGCACATTTAGAAAACCTCCATTGGAAACATTTGTATTTTGTACTCAGTGAGACCATTTTGCAATCCATTTTACATTTACGCTTATCATTTTCCCCACAGCTCAAAGGTAAGATCCCTCCCTCATTCTTTTCTACCACATTTCAACAGTAAGGTATACAGGTGATCAAACTGTTAGTTATGTGTTTTCAAAATATACTCCCTTTCAGTCAGTGAAATATTCATGATTTGATGTTTTCTTTGTTTGTGATATTATCTGAACCAACTGGAAAAATAATTTTCAACCTATCTTTTTTGGTTTTATGTTTCAACCTTCAGCTATTTAATTATGCTGTGTGGTTGGTCAGCTTAATCACATGGTATGTATTCTGTTCCATGATTGGATGAGTGAAGACTTCACATATAAGAGTAACAAATCGTGAATTTTACAAATTCTGGGACCTACTTTGGAATGAATAAATCTTTTGTACCACAGTGTGTGAATTTTGGGGATTCACAAATAACCATTGTGAATCCTGGTGGTTGAATGAGACCACATGACTTTCCTGACTCTGAGTCTTGAGAGATGGCGAGGCTGAGTTAGTGACCTCTTCAGTTAAAATATATAAATATTTCCTGTCTTATGTAAAATAAAAACAGACAAGTCTGTCAAAAACTTTTATTTAGACTAATCTACTCCTAAATCACACCTGAGTTTGTGGAATATTTTATCCCTCACACACAAACATCCACTGAATTTTAGGTTTGGGAAGTAATTGAAGCTGAAGGCTGGAGCATGTTTCTTGTGTGACTAAAGCTGGGAAGACCAAGCTCTGAGAGTTGAATCTTCAAAATCTTGCATCTCCTAAAAATCTTAAAAATCCTAGCTGGGAAAACGCGTCTTTCAGAAAGCTTCCTGCAGCACAGTCTCTTATTTCATACCCTAATACCTGGTAGCTATTTTTAATGTGCAGACCCATTCTTTGTCTTGTTTTGGAAGCCTCACTTCCCCATTTGATTATTTGACTACAAGGCTGCAGTTGGGGCAGCTGTAAGGCTAGCCTTAGCCTTAGCTGTAAGGCTAAGAGCAAATGGAGTTGATTGCCTATACTCAAGGAGCCTCCCTGAACTGCTGATGTTGGATTTAGCTTTTATCTGACAGACTGCTCATATCTCACTGAGAAGCAGTGCTTCTGAATATTTCACTCTGGCACAAGGACACAATGTTCCTATCAACTCACTGAAGGAGAAAACCTGTTAGTTGCTCAGAGAAATTAACCCCATATCAGACTTTGCAGGGATTCTTTGGGCATACTCTATTGGAGTGCCCTGACAATCCAGACACAGGTCCACATTTCATGCTGAGCGCTGGGGCTGCAGTCTGCTTGCTGTGGATTCCGTGCTTGCTGCAGAAAGAAACTTGTTTTATTTTTGGCCTTGAAGTTGCACCTAATGTCTGTCATCTGTGCCTGCCTCCAAAGCTATTTATTTGAGAATAGAGCCCTTGGTGAGTTGTAGTCAAAGTACAGCAACTCCTTTTGAAATAAGCTTAAAATCAGCTATTAAGATGATTTGGTTTGTACAGTACACAGCTGGCAGATTTGCACCAGGAAGATGGCTCTTCCATTTGATTTTTATCGAAGGAGGTAAAGCATTTTGCAATTAAATCAAACGGATGTGAGACGATGTTTCTTAACCGCCCTTGTTAATAGGATTTAATACACAATCCTAACCACATTGCACACTGGTAATAGATCAGATTTTCACTTCAGGCCAGATATTTAAGTTATAGTTTTTCTGTTCACGCTAACATGTTGAAAACCTGATAAATGGTTATTGCAGAAAGCAGCTTGCAGTAAGTGCAACTGTATTTTATACAGAATGATAAACAGAGCAACTAGCTACAATTGACTAATTTCAGCTACTAGCAAACATACAGCTTGCATTTCCTGAAGTTGCTGATGTGCCTCTTTATAGCTTGGGTCAGACATTTATTTCTTTCATTGACTGAATTCATGAAGAATAAGCTCCTGAGTTTTCAGAGTATCAAGGTGCATAAACTGCATGGATACAAAGAAATCAAGATACTAATTATGGATGCATCTTGGCAGGTTTTGGAGTACTGCCAAATTATACAATGTGTTTTGAATGTCTCCAATGCCAGTGTTTAGCTTGCGGTGGGAAAATAAAATTAGCATAAATATCCTAAGCATTATTTTTCTTGCGTATTAGATCACATTGACATGTCCCATAGGGTAAAATAACTCACTTAAAGAGACTTTGGGAAAGTGATCACCATTGTGCTTGTTCCTGCTCTTATGAATTTGAACTTTCAAGGGCATGGTGCACCCTTTTCAGGTAATTACTGTACCTGGGGGAAAACTAGATGAACATGAGTCATTGAATAAAAAGTAAAGTGGGTAAATTCAGGTATCTATTTTATTGATCTTTGGCTAGAATCCATCTCAATGGAAAACATTTTCAAAGGGTAGCTCCAAGTGCAACACTGACAGCTGAAGCCACAACTCCCATAAATGATGGAAGTTTCACCAATGCACATGAGGGCCAAATTTGGTTTTTCCTTTTGACTGTTTTATAAGAAGTGTGTAGTGAACCTTGAATGTAATAATGTGCCTTGCAGAAACCTCTCTTTCTAGGGGACTTTAAAAAGGCACAGGTGTAGTTTGCTATACAGAGTGATAAAGGGCTTGTGCTCTGTGTATGGTATAGGATGGGAAACCCTTTCGGACAGACCTTGTTTCTTGGAATATCTTCAGTCTAAGCTCGCCACACATACTCACACTTTCTTAGATGCTTTCCTTACAAGTTCTTTAATGCTACAAGATTTAAAACAGAGCACCCTCAGCTTGCGCCAGCGACTGATTAAGAGGTGTGCCCTTGCTCAAAGTCATTCTGATTTTCTTTTGTCTATTTTTTTTCTCCACCCAGGAGGGCGGGAGGCTGTCATCCTCTGTGAGAAGCAAATCCTCTTGCCTTCTTTCAGGGTGCAATCTGCTAACTTGTAGATAACACCAGGATTCCTAGGATCTCGTGTTTCCTGTAAGAAATTCTTTCATGTTGAAAGGCAACAAATCTCAGATCTTTGCTACAGATCTTGTTGCCAGGAGCTATTAGGTCCTCCTAAGCAGAATCTCTCACTCAGCCACTTGCTCCCATTTCTAGCGTCATTCTCCTGTTTTATTCATCTACACAGTCAATCTAAGTAGCCTGCATGGGAGTCTTCTCTGCTGGACTTGTTCTCTAGAACTGACTTTGGAGTATTTTGGACACGTTTCATTTCAGTTCTTGTAAAGCAGCTATTCTCCCTCCGCTACTTTCTCCTATGTCCTCCTTATTCCTCTTATTCCTTCCTCTGATCAAGAATTACCATTCAGTGAGGCCAACAGAGTCACTGAGCCCCTGGGCACGGTGGAGGGGGCTGGCTCTGCACCCCAGAAGGAGCATGGCCTTGAGCAAAGCCAGGAGCTGGTGCTAGCTTCCCCCAGGCAGCCTCAGGACCTCCTGGAGCACACTACCTACCTCAGGCTGCCCTTAGCGCTGCCCAGGGCTCCAGAGGTGATTTAGAAGGCCAAGGCTCCAGGTGCTGGTGTTGCCACAGTAACGGTGGTGGCAGCCAGGACCTCTGGGCCCTTTTGAATCACTGGGCCCTGGGAAAACTGCCTCATATCCCCCTCACATTGGCAGGCCTGCCCCATCTCCCACCCAGTCGAGGGCTCTTTAAATCACCCCTTACTTCTCCATCTTAATGCTTCTCTCACCTTCCCAGATGTGGGTCTGTACAAATGCAACACCCAGTCTGTGGACTTCTAGGACATGTAGTTTTGCAGTGGCTGACTCTCCCACTTTCAGATGATTAGTGTGTGCCTGTCTTTCTCAGGAATCATGGAACTGGACAGAACCTCAAGAGATCGAGTCCAGTCCCCTGCACTCATAGCAAGACCATGTATCATCTAGACCATCCTGACAGATGTTTGTCTAACCTGTTCTTAAAAATCTCCAGTGATGGAGATTCCTCATCCTTCCTTTTCCTAATGTCCAACCTAAACTTATGTTGCTGCAATTTAAGCCCACTGCTTTCTTGTCTCATCCTCAGAGGTTAAGAAAAGTAATTTTTCTCCTTCCTCCTTGTAACATCCTTTCAGGTACCTGAAAGCTGTTATGATGTCCCCTCTTTCTTCTCTTTTCTAGACTAAACACCAGTCCTTACAATCTTCCTTCATAGATCATGTTTTCTAGACCTTTAAACAATCTTGTTGCTGTTCTCTGGACTTCCTCCAATTTGTCCTCACCTGTTGTGAAATCTGGTGCCCAGAACTTTATGCACTACTCCAGTTGAGGCCTAATCAGTGCAGAGTAGAGAGGAAGAATTACTTCTGGTGTCTGTCCTGCAGCACTCCTGCTAATATATCCCAGAATCATGTCTTTTTTTTTTGCAACAGGTACTGTTCAGTAGTACTCCTTCCTGTGCAGTCATTTCCCATTTTGTATATACGTAACCAGGCTTGTTGATGCACAGACGGGGCGGGGGGAGTTGCCCTGGAGCCCGGCATTTCAAAAGGGCCCAGAGCTGTGGCCTTTGCTGCTGCTACAGTGGCAGTCAGAATCCCAAGCCCCTTTGAAATGTTGTGGCAGTGTTGCTCTGCCATTCCACATGGTTCTGGGGGCAGAGGCCCAGCACCATGGTCCGTTCAGCACTACGGGCTGACTGCCCTGGGCCCTACCCTATCTGCTCTTGGCCTCACCCCTCTCTGGGGCACAGAGCCATCCTGGGTCCTGCAGTGGCTGTTGGTCCCACTGTGAGTAACTGATTGTTCCTTTTCTATGTGCATCCTGCATCTGTCCTTGCTGAATTTCATCCTATTTACCTCAAAACACTTCCTCCAGTTTGTCCAAGTCATGTCAAATTATAATCCTATCATCCAAAGCACTTGCAGCCTCTCACAGTGTGGTATCATGTGCAAACTATGTAAGTGCCCTGAGTGTCTCTTATAAAGGCCCTTAGATAAAAAGGGGCTGGTCCTTTTCTGACAAATCCTCCTCATAACTCATTTGGGGAGGTAACAGCTGTTCAGTCTCCTCTCAAACCTGAAGGAACAGTAGCGGGAGGTCCCTAGGCCCTCAACCCCAAAATATCAGTAAATGTTAAGGATGCTGGATGTGATAGGTGTGGTTGAGTGTATATCCCAGGGCCCAGGTGAGAATTAGAGAGAGCACCAGCTTTGGTACTGGGCCTGTGCAGGAAGGAGGGAAATGGATTAGTTTGAGTGACTTGAGGAAGGAATCTGCTCTGAACTGTGTTTGCTCTGTGCTTCTATGTTTGTATAGGCAATGAGGGGCAGATTTGCAATAAATTCCTGTGTGTTTAGTGGCAATGGGAGGGCTGTTTAATTTCATGAGACTATGCAGATTGCATGTTTGTAACAGCATGATTTGCACGCTTTTAAACCTTTTGTCTCCCTCCTATTCCTAGAAATGGAGCAAACAGTTACAGGGGGAAAGCAAATTATTTGCTGTGAAAATTTCACAGGTGAACTCTGAAAATTTAAAAAGTGACATAGTCCAAATTACCATTGGCACCGAATCCAAAACCAAACATAACTTGTTCAGTGTAGTTCTGCTGAACTGTAAGTGTGCTATCTCACTATGAGGATATAGGTTGTATGAAAGACAGTTGACAAAATAGTGCAGTATTTTACTGGAGACAGAAAAGGTTGGTTTTTATTTTTATCAAGCAAAAATGCAGAGACATTGAAAGCAATTGTTCTCTTGAGCTGTATTGTTCCATGGGAATGAATCTGGTCTCTCCTTAAATTAATGTTCTGTTCTCAGATTTTGCTTTGATCAGAGATCTGTGGGTACATATGGCCACCGCTCTGGTACAATGTCACCACGAGTCCTTTTTATAGCAGCATTTACAAGAAATGCATTGATCTATGTCTACATACTGTACCTGAGCCCTTAATAATATTGGATTGTGTCCTGTAAAGAAAGTGTAGGGGCTTTAGATGACCAAAAAAAAAACAAAAACCAACCAACCAAACCCATCTTTGCTTGACAGTCCAATGGGTGTTTCCTTTGTTATTGCTTGTGCACAGCACAGAGCTCAAGGCTGTAACTTACCCTCTTTGAGAGTGGGTAGGAAGAAGAGGGCAGTGAGTTGGTTGTAAATCAAGTTTAGCTCACAGCATATCCCTCACCACACAGAAGTAAATATCAAGCCCCTTGTGTACCCACTCCTTTACCTTTGCAGGGGTTCCTGCTTGAAGAATTTGTATAGTGAGGGTGCTGAGAGCCATTTAACCTAACTGTGAACTCTGTGTATGATGGCAACCACTTCAAGCCTAGTGCTGTTCCAGCACCTATGTACCCTTGAAAGCCGAGTGGGATGCGAGTATAAAAACAACTGTGCCTAAGGAGATGTGGGTGAAGCATGGTCCATTTCATACTATTCAGGCCTTGTGCTCCCCTTTTAACACCCAATTTAATTCCAATGAAAGACAATGGGGACTCCAACTTTTGGTCTTGTACATGACAGAAGTAGTGGGGTGGCCATGTTCAGCACTCTCAGGAACGCAGGATCAGGGGTCTCAGATCTCCCTGTTCATCCCTGTTCCCTGTGTGTTTTAACATTCAGCACTTCCACAACCACCGTGTGGGATGGGGCCTAGTTAAGGACTGCTGAACAGAGTCATCATTTCTCTAAATATGGATAGATAGACAGACACAGATACAGATTCCTATTTTAATGGTCGCTTGAAGGACAATAGAAATATGGGAGGCCTAAGACAACACGGCGGTATACTGTTGAGGCAGACATGAAGAGAATAAACTACTCTGGGACACACAGAAGTGATGGACGTTCTTTGCTGCCCTACCCTCCAGTGGGCGTAACAGGCTTTAACTAACTAACTATTATAGCAGTAAACTGTGTTGACTCTTTGAGGCTTGTGGCTTGAAAGGGGCTGTCATTTTAAATATGTTTGGAGAATATTACAGTGGTTTATTTATTTTTGCAGCGTATTTGGCGAAACAGAAGATGAACTACAGGCTTTAGTGGAACTAATGAAATTAACTGAGTGACTTCTGACCTGTTCACATTTCTGTAGTTTGGCACTGCATGGTGATGGTACCTACGAAGCACGTAGTGTTTAGGTTCCTCATTGGGATAGAGATTTTGTTTTCCTTTTCTATCAGTGATATAGCTCATTGTGGCTCCTGTTTGTCACGTTTTCTCTTTCACTCTGATGTCAGCTTGTGCAATAGCTGAGAAGGGAGCGACTAAACTGTGCAAGGAACAGACTTTTCAGCTCACTGGGTATTCTGACAAAATGTTTTCAGTCAAATAAAAAAATGACATTTTTTAAAAAATGTTACATAAAACTAAAAGTGGGGAAAAATAAATTTGGTTTGGACAAAATGTTTTATTTGAAATTAAATGCATCATTTTGATTTTGAGCCTTTTAGAACATTTTAATTTTTTAAATATAACTGAAGGAAATTTCAAAATGAAAAGGGATGGGCTGACAAATCAATGTTTCTGTTTTGTTTCCATTGGTGATGCACAGCTGCACATACCTTAATGCATATAACAAAATTTATTTCACACATGAATGGAAAAAGTTAGAGAGAACATTGCTCCAGATTCTGGTTTAACCAGTGACCGATCAGAAGTTGAGTAAATAAATTTAACATCTCTGTGCCCAGTTTCCTCTTCTGTAAATGTGGCAAATAATATTACATGCACTTCATAGAGTGAGTGTGAGGCTTTATCAAGTAATGCTTGTAAAATGCTTTCAGATCCTGGGTGGAAGTTGCTATCTACACTAAGCTCTAATTATAATGGTTACAACAGTTTTTATTCAGTGTAGACTCCTGAAGGGTAACCAGACCTTGCATAGGATCTCCTGTAACTCTGTTTCTGTTGCATAGCCATAGGGAGAGTAAGGGGATTCAATGCAGTGCATCACAAGTTGTAGCATTTCCCTGAAGTCTCACCTGTTCTAACCCACATGAATCTTTTGTGTTAAATGTAATTTAGTTGTAGGTGTGGAAATACCCAGCATATTTATCTGTAATCTTTTTTGTGGACTCACTCTGTGAACTCATGGCAAAGGATGTCCATGCTCAGTAGCATAGCATACGTGTGGATTTCACTTCACTCCATTATGTGCTGCCAAAACAATCTCGTCTACAATTTGTTACGCTCTTTGTGCATTTGGTGTTTTGCAGACTTTCATCTCTTCATTCCACTGCTATGGACCATGGTTGTGGAACAAAGCTCTGGCTGAAAAATAACAAGACGGTAAATCACCAGAGTGAATGTTAATGGCTGCAGCAATTATTATTAATTTTTTTTTTTAAAATGGAGATATGCATCTCCTAGGACTGGAAGAAACCTCTGGAGGTCATTCTGGGCCCAGCTCCATATGCTCAGCGATATCAACTGACATGCTTTTCTGTCCCTGCTGTTCCATCTGCCTTGCAAAGTGTAACCTGTTGAAGTACATTGTTCGCAAATCAGCGGCTGGTGCCAATGTCAGCAAATCAGAGAGGTCACCAAATCCATGCTTGTCCACTGGCGGTAAGGTAAGTAAAGAACCACTGGTGATAGTTTTTTAAACATATAAACAAAGAGAAAGGTGTAGGTGCTGTGTGAATGCAGTGCAACTAATGGGGAGTGCACTATGAAATGGAGTGGCCACAGTAGCAAGTGCCATTCAGCTGCAAAGCAGGAAAGAAAAGTGATCGCAGCACAATCCATCCAGTAGCTTTAACTTCATGCTCTAATTTAAAATAGCTGAATAAACTTCTGTGGCCATATGGTGACACATAAGGCAGCGATCTGGATCCTAGAATGTGATGGGGTTATGAGCAAGAAACAGAATGGTTTACAGTGAACAAACCATGCCAGACAAATTAGATTACTCTGCACCACATGAGGTTCCCCTTGCGATGGGGAAATTTTCCGGTTGCTGGAGCTGATGAATTTATAAGCATGTGGGTGCTTGCAGATAGACACAAAATAGCCTCAACATGGCTGAGAAACTAGGTCAATTTCTCTTAATGGGTGGTGCTTTGTATGAAGAATAACTTGTGGCATCTCATCCTTCCTTCACTGAAAGCTTCTGTAGGTAGCTAGCTTTAAATTTTTTATATCTATTTTATATTTGAGAGTTTGTCTGTGCATGAGATTGTCTGTCTGTTGAAGAACTCCCACCAAAGGGTGAGAGCTAAGACCACCATATTCGGTATGCAGCTTCCTCTTATCATAACCTAAAGCAAAGTGAGGGTTTGGTTGTGCTAGGAAAATGGGATCTGCCTGGAATGGGACTGCTTCTCATTAATCGCTACAGAAAAGAGACAGGCTCACCAGGCGGATGAAAGGGACAGGTTGGGGGCATGTGCTCCCAGTGGGCTGGAATCTCCTGAAATCCCAGGGAGAAGGGGCAGACTCAGCAGGTAGGCCCCACCCCGGAGCGTCCCGGCCGCCTTGTAACAGCTGGGGTGCTGAACGCCACTGACTCAAACTGTGACCCCCCTGTATATAAGGGAAACCACTTCCAAGCAGCCCCACCACAGCCCCCCGTTCCCGCCCCTATGCGCCCCTTTCCATGCAAGGCCGGGACTTGGGGGGCTCTGTGGCCACTGCTGCCCCGGGGCCAGTCCCTGAGCGCTTGCCCATCTCGGGGGCCGCCAGGGCTGCTGAGCAGTCGGGGCTCCCCCCCCCCCCGGCGCTGGGCGAAGGAGGCGAATCTGCTCCTGTCTGGGCCGCGCTAGAGCGGCGGGAGGGGGGTGGCTCCAGGTGCCAGCGGCCCCCCCCTCCCCCGCAGCTGCGGGCAGGCGGAGGGGAAGTGAGAGCGCGAGGCTGGGAAGAAGTGAGCGCGGCTGCGGAGGAGCCCTGCACCGCCCGGCCCGGCCCGGCTCCGCTCGGCTGCAGGCAGAGGTCGGGGGCATCGTTCCGCCGCGGGGGGCTGGAGGCGGAGGGCGGCAGCGAACCCTCCGCCTGCGGGCAGAGCTCGCTCCCGCGGCTACACGCGGCTCGGGCGCCAGCCATGCCCACCGCCTCCGGGCTGGATGTCGCCAGGACGGTGCTGCGCGGGGACGGGCGCGGCGCCCCGGCTAACTACACAGGTACGGCGGCTGGAGCGGCTCTCTCCGGGGCCGGGCGTGCGGGCGAGGCAGAGCCCCCAGGCGGGCTGGGGGACTGGCCCTGCCCGGGCGAGGGGGAGGCTTCAGGAGACGCGCCGCTTCTCTTCCTCCAGGGGTCCGGTCCGGTGCGAGCCGAGCCCTGGGCTGCTAACCCCGCTTGGCGGAACACGGGGCAGCTTTTGCAGGGGATCACCCTCGGCCAAGCCGCTTCCAGCCGGGTCAGACTTCTGTTCACTCCGGCGGGCGGCCCCGGTGTCACGCATTGCCGGGGTGCCTGGGCCCCTTTCCGGGCTGTGACGGGTGCTGACTCCCTGCACGGGGCTGTTTGCTGGGGTTGGGGCTCTTCCTTCCAAGGAGGCAATTGGTGGTGGACAGGGTTATCACAGAGCCCGGCTAAGGCCAGGAGAGGTTGCGTGGGCAGATGCACCCAAGGGTCTCATGGCTGGACTGTGCCTGCAGAAAACAGTGTTATAGTGCAAAGGGGCAAGGCCAGTCCAGAGGGTCAGGCCCTGAGTAGCCCAGGGTTAACCAGTCCCTTCCTTCTCCCCTGAGGCTCACACCATGGCGCAGGCGCCTTCCCAAAGGAGTTTGCAGCAATCAGCTTTGCTTCCTGCAGTTACCCTATCAGACCCAAAGATGAGCTTTACTGTTTGGGTGAGTGTGAGAGGGGAGACCCTAGGGCTCATTCTGAGGTGCAGCTCTGTTCCTGCTGCTCTCCCCTCCAGCACAGAAGCCCTTCTTTTCGCAGCAGGTATGAATTTGCACGACTGAACTTGGTGGGCATTTTGCCACTGACTTCCCGGCCAGAGAAGTATCAGAGTAGTCAATGTTAGTCAGTATCCACAAAATCAACAAGAAGTCTTGTGGCACCTTATAGACTAACAGATTTATTGGTGCATAAGCTTTCATGCCTAATAAATCTGTTAGTCTATAAGGTGCCACAGGATTTCTCATTGTTCCCGTGGCAGAAAATTCACTCTTGTAAGTACTGACCCATTCCTTCGAACCAGCCACCACCATCTCAAAGTTTATCAAATAAATGAAAGAGTTATTTTTTTTAAATGCAGTATCTGCAAATGACTTGGCCCTAATGCAGCTGCAGTTCCATGGTAATCATTTCATAATAGCCTTTTAGTGGTAGCTGTGGCTGGTAAGGTTCTTGTACAGTGTGTGTAATTGTATTGAAAAGCTGTCAAAGCCCTAGTCAGATTAAAAGCTGTGAAAAAGTTAAGGTGTAGTATCAGCATAACATACTTAGAAAAATGCAAGCTGCTTGCTTGGAAGATGGAAAATGTTCACTAGTGAGATTTTTTGTACAGAACTATGATTCCATTTGCAATCCTCACAGTAATATATAACAGTGCCTTTAGCACAAAAATCCTATTTATCTCAATCTCTCTGCCTGTTATAATATCTTTGATTAAACATTTGGTATCCACAACCATTGCCTTGGTTTGCATTAAGTTTTTAACAGGTTGCATACATTAAACCATCCGATCTATTATTGGGATACCAAGCATACCAGAATGTGTTTAACAAAATCTGCGCTATTGGGACCTGCTTTTTGTGGTCCTTACTCAGGCAAAAGGCCTGGCTTTACTGGCTAAGTTGTGCACTTTTGTTTATGCAGTACTCATAGGTCTGATCTGTGCAATTATTTTGAAGAAGCAAACATAGCAGGAATGCACCATATTTTTAAATCAACACATGCAGGGCAAGCTGGCTGCAATAGTTAAGTAAACTGCTCTAGGAAGAATTTTCTTGAACTTTAAGTATAATAGAATGGAATTAAATTACAGTAACAGACATTTAAAGTCCATATATTTGTATGTATCTAAATATTAATCCAACAGCACACTGTGCTGTATCTAGAAACAGGACCCATGTGAAATCAGAATATCACTTCAAAAGGAGAAGGAATATATCTTCATAATAAAATCAGAGCTCTGTGTTATTAAAAAGAAATAGTCTCCTGACAACTATGGATTGGCCTAGCAGAAAATAAAAGCATCTCATATTTCCTGGCACAGTGATTTAGTGAAATAGAATACCTACATGCTGAAAAAGGATTTAAGACACAAATTAAATCTCCAATTCTGTAATGTATGTGATAGCAAGAATCCCAGCACCTGTGCAGATTCACATTAGCTTCAGTGAGGCTTCATGGCAGCAGATCCTGATGCAGGATCTGTCCCTAAATAGAGAGTTTTATCATTGACCTTAATGGAACAGAGGTAGCCAAGTGCTGAGTGCTCTTGAAAATCCCATCCTTTTTGTTCACCAGCTGGTCCTTAAGAAGAACATGCTTCATTGATCTAATTTGTTTGCATGGTTCTAACAGGCTATATTGATCTGATTGTAGCATACTGGTAGAAGTAATCAGACACATTCTCTCCAGCATTTTTGGTAATGCTTTATATTTGACCATCTATTCGGTGTATTTAAATAGTTCGTATTAAAAATAACAACCTTGTAGTAAATGTGCTAAGAATTAAAAGTTGTGTCTAGAAACAGATTTTATTTCTCCGATTTTATGCTAACAATATTAATCACTGACTTCTGTAACATTCTGTAACATCTCAATTCCCTTCTCCTGGAGTCTCAGGTCAGTTTTGGGTCTGTGCTTCTTTGCTTTGGGTTCGCAAATGAAACAGGGCTGGTACGTGGCTTCTCCCGCTATGAACCTGCTCAGACATTCTGCTACTGTGGCCCATGCATAAAATCCTGATTCCCCCCTGAAATCAGTGGCAAAACTCCCATTGATTTCACTGAGCCAGGGTTTCACCTCAGAAGTCCAGATCCACCAGGGTGAACCTGGCCTTAAATCAATTAATGGCTGATCAGCACATAGCACTTACCTGGAGGCTATCAAACCAGCCTATCCGACTGCACTTATGGCAGGCCTCAGTGAACGATTTTAATAACAACTTATATTTATGAATATAGAATAACTGTGGATAGTAATACATTTTGTTGCTATAATATTAATGTGGAAATCTACTCCATCCACATAGCGATGGACTCTTGGTATGTGTGTCAGAGAGTGTGAGAGATCAAAAGAACGTAAGAAAAAGTGGTGAAGTGAAGTCTAGCCCCCAATCCCCAGGCAAAGTCTGGGACCTCACTCTCCTTCCCCCCACCAATCCCCCAGCAGCCAGCTGAGTAGCAACCACTGATATTCCAAACCTGCCATGGTGAGTAGTGGGACCAGGGAGTTTGAATAAGGCCCCGTGCTCGAGTGAACAGGTCCATCTAAAGTTGAGAGCATATGTAAGAATTTGCAGAATCTTGGCCCAAGCATGAATCGGCAGCTCCTCTCTTGTTCCACTTCTGGTTTGAACTTCCCTACCAACTTTTGCAGGACAGGCAAAGAGACTTGCAGTGTCTAGAGAATTCACAGACATGCCAGCAGTCTCCTGTGTGACTTTTGTGCAGGGCTTACGTAATGCAGGGAGCCTTGCACTCATTCTCTCCATCTGCATGAATTTCATTTTAGTTAAATACCAATTCATTGTCATAAAATGTTCCTTCAATTAGCTGACTCTGACAGTCTTAAGTCTGCACTAGTGGTTTGGATAGTCAATCAAAGCTAATTATCATGGACTAATTGTCATATAATTCTAAATTAGATCTTTATTTGAGATAATTTAAAATGAAACAGGGTTATTTATGTGGGAGCATACGTAGGAGAAATGATATATGCAGAGTGCTGGTGACAAACTGAGTTCCCTCAGGCCAATGGCTGTACTGGGCAAGGTATTTATTCCTCTTTCATGCTACTGGTGATCATTTTTCATAGTACTGCACAAGTGGAGAGTCTTTATTGTAAACCTACAGACCACAAATTAGAAGCTGCTGATAATGATCTATGTAGACAAACTCCCTCGGACATCCCTTTTGCAGTCCATGAGAAAAGGAGAGCGACAGGTTTGTTTGCATTAATACATTAATGAGAAAAAAAAAACTAAAGAAGTTTTAGGTTAAAAGATGCTCCTGTGTATAGTCTAACTTCTTTTCAAAGATTTTTACTCCAAAGGGAGTTATAGCTTCTCAAAATTCCTAGTTGCGAAGTTCAAACTTACTCCACTTTCTATGATGCCACCTCCTTATCTTTCGGTGTGTGGTTTTGTCTGGTATATTATCTCACCTTGACCTAAAATAGACTCCGATAGAGGGCATTACTTCCAACTTTCATCAGAAAGGAGAGCAATGAGCTAAGATCCTCAAAAAGGTGTTTTAAACCTGAGCTGTGCATGCTAGTCTGTATGATGCTATTCAGTCACAAGAAACAAATGTGTATTACAAGCAATGAACATGGGTAGAGCCAGACACCTAAGAGATCAAAGTATTACAGAGACTGTGCTGGGAAATATCCAGAGTACTCCTGTTGCTAGATGTATTGGGATGGAAGAATCTGTCGTAAAGGGCATGGTGTGTGAAGAGGTGAGGCAAACTGTGCCAGGTACCTTTGCTGAAGCTGAGATGACATCTTTCACCAACCCCAGTACATCCACAAACACAGTTTTATCAGGAACAAGGTGATGCTACTCAAAGCACATTAAATGTATTGTTAATATTTATACTGGTGAGCAGATATTCACTATCCACCCCTCCAATGCCTTCCCAGTTCCTTTGCACTACTCTGGAAAAGCATCTGGAACATTGATGTGACTGCCCACTTGGGGAGTCTCTTAGTTAGTGGAAGGAGCCAGTGTATCTGCCCTGCCCTCAGTTAGTGGTCCCGAAAGTTAGGTCTGGGAAAGGGAGCATGGTCAGAGTGCCCTTCTGTCCTGGTGCCCCTCAGCTGCTTGAATGACCCCCATGGGGTCGTTTGCAGCTAAACACAAATTAGAGCAGCCCTGAAATTGCTGCAAGTTACACCTTGGACTAATTGCATAGGTATGAGGAGGAGGGACATGTACTAGCGTTGTCTTACCATTCCAGCTGTGCCATGCACAGCACTGAAGTATCCACAGATCTGGCCCTTTTTTCCCCTCCAGTGTGGGGTATGCAGAACAGTACTTGGGCTTGGCTCTGACTCTTTGCGTGTTTCACCAGATCTTTCCCTGAGCTGGAGTTTGTAGATCCTTTGTGGCTCTTCTGCATGGAAGCATTTCATGTTGGAGGTTGCAGAGGCAGCATCCCAAAGAAGGCACTCCAAAGCTTGTCAATAGAAATGCAGGCAGATTTTGTAGTATGTTGGTACCTTGAGCAGTGCAGAAACCAAGAGAACATGTGTACAGAGGTTTTATGGTTACTCTTCTTTGGTCCAAAGGCAAGCTTGTTCCTCTTCTTTATTTCTGCTCTCCTTCCCCAGGCAAGACTCCATTGTTTTCCATATACACTAAGGAGTACAGGATTCACATCTTAATACCGTAATTGGGTTCAGTTATTTCAGTAGAACCCATTCATTGCCATGCTACTTTCTGCATGGAGACTTTGATATGTTGTTTCCAGAACTATTGTAACACATAAGCAACAGTTATTTTACAGATCAGTATTTACTTTATAAACAGATAAGAATAATGCTGAACTTATATGCAGCGTTGCTGAAATTCTGTTTTATCTTTCAAGCTTCTCTTTTTTTTTGTTTGGTTGTTTTTGTTAAATGACATAGGTATTTTTAAATGCACAAGCTACAAAATGCAGAAACATTCACAAAAATAAAGCAAGGTGGGGTATCTATTGGAGTGAATAAACATAACTCCCCAGATATGTGGGCAACCGCTATTTCAGAATAACTTTACTAGTGTCTACAAAATGCATCTGCTATTTTGAAATAATTTCAAAATAGCAAGTGCCTTATTTCAAAATTGGAAATCCTCATTGTATGAAGAATAGTGCCTATTTCTAAGTAGGGGCAATGTAGACAGGGAATAGAGCCTATTTCACAGTAAGCCATAGTGTGTCCAATGGCTCTATTTTGAAATAGCTGAGCGCTATATTTAAGTGCATTTTGTGTATAGCTGCATTATTTTGGAATCAGCTCTTCTGGAATATCTCTTCTGGCATAGCTGATTCAGGAATAACCCTGCTGTGTAGAAATAGCCCCGATGTGCTGACATCTCTCTCATACAAGTCAGTGGTAGTTTAGCCAAAAGCCCAGTATGTCAGTGTTGCTGAGGTTCACATTGTAAGGCCTAACTGGTTTAGGGGCTTAAACTTCATTGCTAAAAGGGATTTAGGCACTTATACAAAATCTCATTGGCTATTGATGGGATTTAGGCTTCTAAGTCAGGCATTTTAGTGTTGGAAATGCTGAGTGCAGCATGCTTAAATACCTGAGTGAGTAAGAACTGTAGTATTTGGCTTGTCATTGTAATTTCCTGGATATGGAGTGAGATCTTATTACCATTTTAAAAATGGATGGAAGAATACCCCCACTGTAGTCTTCTGTCTAAATGCAGACTAGCAGGCTATTGTGGGCCACTTGGAAGTCAACAATAAATTAGTTTAACAAATCAAAAGGGGAAGAGCAGTTGTGAGGGATGTGAATCTTCGGTATCCACGTACACGTTCTGCACGACAGGGCCAGGAACAGTAGCTCATGACACTAGCAGTTCTGTTTTCTCTGATCTACAGTGGTGAGTTCCAGTAGTAAACAAGAGTAAGCTGCTTTCAGTCCTTGTCATCTTTCACTAAGCCTCATGGTCAGGGGAGCCAAAACGTGCATTTATTGGCTTGTACCATTAAGCATTTGTGTCTTTTCTTCTCAGATCAGGAGTGGTAGCTCTTGGGACCCACTAATTCCTATCACAGGATCCAGTTCTGCAAGATGTGCAGCTTAGCACTTACAATTCTTGCTAAAATTACAGGTGCTCAGCACCTTGCAGAATTAGATCGCTAAGCAGATTTTGTAATGATAACACATTCATCCTCTATGGCTTTTAGGTCAAGTTGCTGTTTGCTTTTAAACCCTTGCATACGGTTAATTCTGTTCCAGTTAATAGTATTATTTTCCTTCTCTCTCTCTCTCTGACACACGCAGACACACAAATGTTCTCACCCTAGATCTGGAACCCTCAAGTCTGGCTGCAGCAGTGAAAAAATGTACATAGTCTTAAACTGCAGAGATTGTAAAATCGGTCTGTTTGGTTTAGTTCTCAATACATGCGTGATTTCTATCTCCATCATAAATTACACGTCATTGCTAACTAACTCTGGTTTCTACCAAAAATCAATTATTCACAGACATTTTTGCTGACAGTTACGAATGCTAGGTCACCGTGCTTTAGGGCACACCTAGCAGCCTGAACCAGAAAACTGGTTAAAGAACATTGTTCGTTGTTCAAAAGCAACAGGAACCATGCACAGGCCAGTATCCAGCATGGGAGAGAAGATGCAGGCTGAGTTCTCTTCCCTTGAGCCTCCCCTTTTGCACTGTTCTGGTGGCTTAAGGCTGAGGTGACCATCTGTTCTGTTTTCATCAGGACAGTCCTGTATTTTGGCTGCCATTCTGGCATCCCAATTTATTTTGGAAAAGGGGCTAATTGCCCCGTATTTCACAGGGTTCACTGGCTTCCCCTCCACCTGGGGGAGCTGGGAGCCAGACCATGCAGTGGCTCAGCTGCTGCCCGGCTTCCCCCAGCGGGGGCTGGTGCTGAGCTGGGGCTGCCGGGGTTGGAGTGGGAGCTGCAGGGGGTGGTGGGTGAACCAGGGCTTCAGTGGGTTGGATCCAGGGTCTGGACAGCAGGGTTTGGAGCGGGAGCCGGAATTGGAGCCAGAGCTGGGGGAGGAGGGGGTGAGTGGGGCCACTGGAGCTGGAGTTGTGGGGGCTGGAGCTGAAGCCAGAGCTGTGAGAGGTTGAGATAGGCTGTGCAGGTCGGAGCGGGAGCTAGGGTCATGGGGCGGGGGTTGGAGTGGGGCCACTGGAGCCGGGGCTGGGGGCAGGGAGGGGGGCTGGAGCTGCAGCTGCGGGGGGTTTGGGTGGGTGGAGGATGAGCCGTGGCTGCAGTGGGGTTGGAGATGGAGCTGCCCAGTTGCCCCCAGCTAGGGGAGCTGGACCTGTGCGGCAGTGCTGGCTGCCAGCCACAGCTTGGGGAAGCCAGGAGCTTCACTGGTGGGGCAGGGGCCCTGTTTCTGGTGCCCCAGAGAGTGTCCATCTGTCCCATTTTGGCCGGGGACAGGGGTCATTCCCCATGTCCCATATTTGGCTGGGTGAGATATGATCACCCTACGTAAAGCAGCTCACCTGGCCCTAACTGGACAGCTGAGAATTCCCTGTTTAGGGGAGCTGCTAGATGGCATGAAGTGGTCTAACCCACTCACACTCCTGCTGCCCCTCCTCCTAAAATATAGCATGCCAGCACTGACTCTAGTGATTCTCGGCTGGGGGAGGCTGTTGGTGTGTATTGGCACAGCCCTAGACTGTTTTAACACTGGAGCCAGCTGGAGAATTTAAGACCTGTGGCCAGTTCTACGGATGTAAGTTCCCTTTTAATTAGTTATTTGGTTAAATGATGTTTATCCAGTTAACCAATAAAATGGGGGATGGGCAGCTGGGGGAGCCACTCCAGCCTGTCTGGGCTCGAGCAGCCCCCCACACCACAGATGGAGGCTGCTCTGGCCGGTCTGGTGTGCCCCTCTCCCCCAGTGCACACAGGTCTGCAGTGAAAGGGAGCTGCTGTGGTTGGGCTGGAGCGCCTCTCACCCGCAGTTGGCCCCATGAGGCTGGAGCAGCCTCTTGCCGATGGTAGACCAGGGGGATGCTCCAGCCCCTACCGATTAACAGTAACTGGTAAACCTCATCTAACAAGGGAAAAAAGCAGTCCTGTAGCACTTTAAAGACTAACAATATAATTTATTAGGTGATGAGCTTTCATGGGACAGACCCACTACTTCAGATCTGGGAAATCCAGAACTGTTTAGGGGCGAGGCTTACCGGTTCACTGGTTAACCAAAAACTTCTCTAGCTGGTTCCCTTACATCTCTTCTCTCTCTGCTCCACTAGGCAGTTTTTGACCCAGGAAACAATGTGGGCTGCTGAATTTTCCCTATGCAGCCCTCTCAGCGGGCAACTTTCTGCTTTCTATACACATTGGCTGGGTCTACACGACAGAATTTTGTTGACAAGTTATTGTTGGGACATATTTCCTGACAGAACCTCTGTCGACAGAATGTGCCCACACCAAATAGAGGCTCCCCCGTCAACGCCCTCTGTTGACAAAGAGTAGCCAGACTGCCCAACCCTCTGTCAACAGAACAGCCAACTGGAAGCTCTGCAAACAGGGCTTCCCAGTGAACCAGAAGCCCTCTCTTTAGACAGATGGCTCCCACGGCGCATCTACAGTATTTTTTGTTGACAGAATCTGTCAACAGAGGCAATACACCAGATATGGGAGCGACTTACCTCTCCTGAGAAAATGGCTGCATTCCGTCAACAGTTTCTCTACAGAACGCATTTGTATGTGGATGCTCCAGGAGTTTTGTTGACAAAACTGTGTCGTGTAGACATGGCCATTGTGAGCAAAGGACTGTCAATCAAGAGGTAAAAGGGAACTGCCACTGTGGAGACAGAATAGACATCTGGTCGGATGTAGTGTGTTACTTCCTGTCTATGTGTATTTTACATCTACACTCTATTTCATGTACCACGCCAGATATCTTAGACTTGCCACTTTCTGTAGGGCCAAATCCCCAGCTGGGGTATATTTAAGTAGCTTCACTGAAGTCCAGTCCTGCTACGATGGCTTATACCAGCTGAGGCTCTGACCCTTCATATCTCAAATGCAGATTAAAGTTCTGGATGAAGCCAGGTTCTCTACCATGCTCTGTTCAGTTGTAAGGAATGACTCCTTATGGCTGGGGACTTCCCTTCCTTGCCTTCAACAGGGTCCTTCAATTGAGCCTGCTGGGAGTGAAGCCTCAGAGGCAGCTTCTCTGGCTCTCTGCTAGCTGCCATGTGTAAAGGTAAGAGGGGAGGCAGGTGAATCTGGCCCTGGTGTGCATTTACTACAAAGAATCCCCGTGGATAATTGTCTGTTCTTGGTTTAGGATTGAGCCCTTTTTAATTCCTTTGCAGGCAACATGTGAATCCCATCACTTACATTGCAAATTAAATTAACTGTTTTGAAACAAATGGAAAAATGGTAAATGTCCTGGTATTGTAATAGGAACAAGTTTTTATTCGTTTCTCCGTCATGTGTGCTCAGATGACTATTTTCTGTCCTTCTGCCTCTTCTCTGAGGGCTACTGCATAGCTTAAACCCTCAGATCCTCATACATGATCAACTGATAGGTCCCACTGCTTTATCCCTTCATGATTAGCAGGGCACATCAATTGTGTGTGTAATATATACAAGAGTATTATGGATAATATTTTGCTTGGTTTATAACTAAACAATTTTTTTCTTTCAATCAAACACTTCTTATAGGCCACATGTAGTTTAGGGGTTGCATTATTGTGTTTTGGGTTGGCTCTTATCTTTTAAAGCTTCTTACCTAATAATTAAATGTGTTAGTCTTTAAGGTTATACAGGACTGCTTTTTATTTGTGAGGCTACAGGCTAACACAGCTACCCCGCAGATTCTGCAGCATTGTATCATGCACTGTAAGGAAGAGTGATGACTGTAACAGCTTATTTGAAACAGTATTTTTAATAAGCGATCTGCTGTATCAATGCACCTGTGTCTACTTAGTAGTTAATCTGAGTAAGCCATTCTTGGTTCAATACACTTGGTAATTAATGAAGACAATCTCTATCCGAAGCAAAAATAGAAAACAGCATTTTTTCCGACCTTCTTTGGAGATACTATAATGTTTAACTAGTGATAGAGACAAATTTTGTTATTAGTACATTTTTTATATTTTAACTACTAAAAAGAAGTGTTTCCAAATTATGTTGCTAGTTTGTTTTCAGAGAAAGAGTAGAACTGGACAAAGATTAATTTACTGAAGCATTAGAGGCATAGCTAGTAATGGGCAAAAATCATAGTTTTAAATTTACAAAATGTTCATAGTTTTTGCCAATTTGACTGAATTTCATAGAATTGATAAAGTTGCTGTAATGTGGGTGAGAATTCACATAAGTAAATCTGCACCTATGTTATAGGTTCTAATATATATTTTAATATATGGACTATCTGCAGCCCAGATGCTGCTATCGTCCGCCTTGCCAGCCTGCTTTATAAATTGCCCTGGTGACCAAGAGTTACTAAATCTTCACTATCAGAGCTATGTGAAAAATTCTTAGCCCTGGTTCCAAAGATGGGGAAGAGGGAAAGAGATTACATTTTAACCTGTTTTGCAAAAAAGCCCCAAAACTCCTCTCCTCCCTAGCCTCCCTCCTCCACACGAATATTTTGTGATGTTCCTTAGAGGTTTTAAGTAGTTTTGTAGTGAAAAGGAAAACCTGGTAGCTTTCACAGCAAATTGATATTGCTGATATTGTAGAGGTTGAACATCTCTAATCTGGAACTCTCTTGTCCAGCAGCATCTGTAATATGGCATGATTTTAGTTAACCAGACAACCACTTACCATGGATGTGGCCATGTTTCCCATGGACCCATAAGTTTTGCAGCCACCAGTAATGTATCTCAGTGTTCTATGCTGTTATTTAGCTCTAATTTACCCCTAAATGTCTTCTAAGAGCACAGTAACCAGTGTAAGTGCTGGTAATGTGTTAGTTCTAATATTCACCTCCAGTGGTCTGGCAAATTCTCTCATTCGGCATCACTCAGTTCCCAATGGTGCTGGATGAAAGAGGCTCAACCTATATTGTTTACTAGAGCTGGCTGGAGAACAATTCCACTTCATAATAATTGTTGAGGTTTTGGAATTTGTTTTCATTCTGCTTTGGAACAAAATCAAAACCTTTCAAATATTTCCATTAAACAGAAATGTCTTGAAACATCCTGTTTTCAAATTTGAACAGTCGCAATCTCAATTTTCTTTTCTTAGTAATCAGGGTCCACGTGCGACTTCAGGAGCCTTCCTGTTGCAGTCATCAAAATTGATACACCTCTGCAAAATGTTTTGGTTTCAACAAAGCAGCATTTTTGAATGACAGGTTGTTTTGCCAAAATGGCTTGACCAGCTGTAAGAGTTCTATTCTGCCACAGTGTGGACCGTCTCCCAAAAGCCTCTTGCTGGTCAGCTGTACAGAATAAGCAATTTAATATTTAATATTTGTTATCTTCCAAGAATAGCATACATCTCCATTTTGAGTGTTTGCCTTTTTGTTTCATGTGGTCATTGTTTTGGGAGCCGGGCTGCCTTAATTTTGTGGCTGGTAAAGCACCAAACAAATAGATGGTATGTCACAAATCACCAAAAGAATTTTTATGCCCATGCTATTCATAACCTCCTCCTTTATGGAAACAGTGATGTGATTTTATGGTTTTGACCTCATGAAAGACTGATGATTCTATTATACCTGAGCTTTATATATAGGAATTATGAGAAAATCACCAAAGATAGAATCACTATCAAGAGCTTTATTTTCTCCATGGAGATTTGATCTGTATGTCAAAAAGATGATAACCTAACATCTAAATTAGAATGAAACAATCACAAATGTATTGTAGAAGTGGCTGCTTTTGGTGACAGTTTTCATGCAGCTCTTGTATGATGAGCCAAGATGGTCTGAACATTATCACAAGATAATACATGGACTTTCTTATGGATAACAGAAAATTTTAACATTTCCGGTTGTCATTGTTTCAATTAGAAAATATGGCTTCTGGTTAACATACCATTTTAGATTATCTGCAAAAATACTACGGTTGGCTGCATGTGTTTAGTGAATTAAATGTTATTCATGAGTACTGGGAAAAATACTGATGGAAGTTGAAAATATTTTCAGGGCCTGTCAGAGAGACAACCAAGAGGGTGATTTGGCCTTGGCCTCAACCTCAAAGGGGGCCACAAATTTAGACACTTGTTAATGTTTTGGCATTTGATAAATCTCACAACTTGTTTTTCATAGAATCATAGAAGAGTAGGACTGGAAGGGACCTCGAGAGGTCATCGAGTCCAGCCCCCTGCCCTCATGGCAGGACCAAGCACTTTTTAGATCATCCCTGAAAGCCATCTATCTGACCTCTTCTTAAATATCTCCAGTGATGGAGATTCTACTATCTCCCTTGGCAATTCGTTCAAGTGTTTGATAACCCTGACAGTTAGGAACTTTTTCCTAATATCCAACCTGAACCTCCCCTGCTGCAATTTAAGTCCATTGCCTCTTGTTCTATCCTCAGAGGCAAGGAAGAGCAAGTTCCCTCCCTCTGCCTTATGACACCCTTTTAGATACCTGAAAACTGCTATCCCTGCATATCCCTCAATAATTAGTGCATTTGTACAGTAAAAGGCTCTGGATTCTTAATATTCAAATTATGCATCACTCTTTTTGGTGCTTTATTTTGTTTTCATGTGTTGTCATTTTTTAGTTTTATTAGGGCCAGGGGCCTCAGAAGCTACATGTGGCCTGGGTCTCTCTGGGCCTCTGAGAAGGCCTGAATAATTTAAGTATAGAATGACAGACTTCACCAGCCTTCTGTCTAGTACAAGGGTGGGGAACCCCTGGCCACTGCACATCCCCTCCCCAGTATCTGGTCCATCCTTGTGGGCCAGAGCCAGGGAAGTGGAGGAGGGATCTGACCCATAGGCTCTCCTGAGAGGCAGATCAAGCCCCGGAGCTCTAGAGGCGGGATGTGGGGGGGGAGAAGTGGCTGTGCGTGGTACTGCAGCTGCTCGTCGCTCTTTCCCGAGCTGGGGAAATGGGAGGGGCAGGGAGGAGCAGCAGCAGCAGCAGTAGCTGCTATGCTGTCTGGAGGCTTTATCTCACTGTTCTGATTGGCTGGATTTCTGGCCAATCAGAGCAATGGAGGGCAGTGCCTGGGAATGGGAGGGAGGGAACGCAAAGCCAAGTGCATCACAGGGATGCTGCCCAGGTAAGCTGCACCCTCATCATCCAGACCCCATGCCCCTCAACCACGCCTGTACCCCTGTTCCACCCAAACCATATCCTGTAGCCTCCGTCCCACCCAGATTCTCTCCAACCTTACCCTGCTTCTTCCCCCTCCCTCCCAGACCCCTCACCCCACCCTAACTCCTCCCTTCCAGATGCCATACCTCAAACCGTCCTGCATCCTTCCTCCCACCCAGACTCCCACCTCCAGCTCGCTCCTGCAGTGTCTCTTTCTCCCAGACCCCATAACCCCAGCCCACTTCCTGGCAACCCCCTCCCACACTGAACACTTCACATTTGGTCCTACCCCAAAGCCTAGAGGGGCCCACAAAATGTACTAGCCCTGGCCTCCCCATACTCTGGAGCTGATGTGGGAGGGAAATAAGGGGAGTGAATCCCTTTTCAATCTGAGGCCATGATTAGAAAGGCTAAGGCACAAAATGAGCTCAAACTAGCTACAGGCATAAAGGGAAACAAGAAGGCTTTTTATAAATATGTTAGAAACAAGAGGAAGACCAGGGACAGGGTAGGGCCATTGCTCAGTGAGGAGGGAGAAACAGTAACAGGGAACTAGGAAATGGCAGAGATGCTTAATGACTTCTTTGTTTTGGTCTTCACTGAGAAGTCTGATGAAGGAATGCCCAAAATAGTGAATGCTAGTGGGAAAGGGGTAGGGTTAGAAGTTGAAATAAAAAAAGAACAAGTTAAAAATCACTTAGGAAAATTAGATGTCTGCAAGTCACCAGGGCCTGACGAAATGCACCCTAGAATACTCAAGGAGCTGATAGAAGAGGTATTTGAGCCTTTATTTATCATCTTTGGAAAATCATGGGAGACAGGAGAGATTCCAGAAGACTGGAAAAGGGCAAATATAGTGCCCATCTATAAAAAGGGGAATAAGAATAACCCAGGAAACTACAGGCCAGTCAGCTTAACTTCAGTGCCAGGAAAGATAATGGAGCAGGTAATTAAAGAAATCATCTGCAAGTACTTGGAAGGTGGTAAGGTAATAGGAAACAGTCAGCATGGGTTTGTAAAGAATAAATCTTGTCAAACTAATCTGATAGCTTTCTTTGACAGGATAATGAGCCTTGTGGATAGGGAAGAAGGGGTAGATGTGGTATACCTAGACTTTAGTAAAGCATTTGATACGGTCTCTCATGATATTCTTATAAAAAAACTAGGCAAATACAATTTAGATGAGGCTACTATAAGGTGGGTGCATAACTGGCTGGATAACCATACCCAGAGAGTAGTTCTTAATGGTTCTCAATCCTGCTGGAAATGTATAACAAGTGGGGTTCCGCAGGGGTCTGTGTTAGGACCGGTTCTGTTCAATGTCTTCATCAATGATTTAGGTATTGGCATAGAAAGTACGCTTATTAAGTTTGCAGATGATACCAAGTTGGGAGGGGTTGCAACTGCTTTGGAGGATAGGGTCATAATTCAAAATGATCTGGACAAATTGGAGAAATGGTCTGAGGTAAACAGGATGAAGTTTAATAAGGACAAATGCAAAGTGCTCCACTTGGGAAGGAACAATCAATTTCACACATACAGAATGGGGAGAGACTGTCTAGGAATGACTACAGCAGAAAGGGGTCTAGGGATTATAGTGTACCACAAGCTAAATATGAGTCAACAGTGTGACGCTGTTGCAAAAAAAGCAAACATGATTCTGGGATGCATTAACAGGTGTGTTGTGAAGAAGACATGAAAAGTCATTCTTCCGCTCTACTCTGCGCTGGTTAGGCCTCAGCTGGAGTATTGTGTCCAGTTCTGGGCACTGCAGTTCAAAAAAGATGTGGAGAAAATAGAGAGGGTCCAGAAAACAGCGACAAGAATGATTAAAGGTCCAGGGAATGTGACCTATGAAAAAAGGTTGAAAGAATTGGGGTTGTTTAGTTTTGAAAAGAGAAGATTGAGGGGAGACGTGAGAGCAGGTTTCAGGTATCTAAACGGGGGTCATAAGGAGGAAGGAGAGAACTTGTTCTTCTTGGCCTCTGAGGATAGAACAAGAGGCAATGGGCTTAAACTGCAGCAAGGGAGGTTTAGGTTGGACATCAGGAAAAAGTTCCTAACTGTCAGGGTGGTCAAACAGTGGAATAAATTGCCAAGGGAGGTTGTGGAATCTCCATGAGTGGAGATATTTAAGAACAGGTTAGATAGATGTCTATCAGGGATGGTTTAGACAGTACTTGGTCCTGCCATTGGGGCAGTGGGCTGCACTCAATGGCCTCTCGAGGTCCCTTCCAGTCCTAGTGTTCTATGATTATATGTCAGTGAGGCTTGTTTTGTTTTTTTTTGTTGTTGTTTTTGCTTCTTACTGATTTGTCTGTGTATCAGTGGCCCAAAAAGTTTCCCCATCCCTGATCTACTAAATACAATTTCCACCAGAAATGCTATTTTCAGGCCTCACAAAATCTAGCTGAACAAAACACCAGTCATGTAGCTCTTTCAAGACAACAAAATGACTTATTAAATGTTGAGCTTTGGTGGGGCAGACCCACTTCTTCAGATCTAGCTAAGAAGAGACTCAGCCACCCCGATGCTATGAGAGAGTGACACAGGGCTTTTAGTGTCAGAGTGCGTGGTGTAAGTGGCAAGATTAACTGCAAATGAAAGGGCGCTATGTAGAATATCAGAGAGGAGTAAGTAGTTTGATTACATTTGGTTATCTTTTTACGGTCTGCTTGCAAAGATCTCCATACCTTTATTCAGCGGAAAAGACAAAATGATGAACAAGGGAGCCATCAAAAAAGTGACAAAGGGAAGTGACCCAGCAGAAGGTATTGCCCTTTTCTCTCTCCTCCATTTTCCTTTATTCCCAAGTGAGAAGGGGATGTTGTACTGAGAGATGCAACTGAGCTGCACATTTCAAATACCGGTTAGATTTGGTGGTGCCCAGTTATAGACTCATAGTTTCGCTGTGTTTGCACAAGTAGTTTTGTTAAAGCCTTTTCTAAAGAGAGATATCAGCTAGCAAAGCTAGATCCAGAATCTCTCCAAACTGCTCGGGTGTTCCGAACTAGGGAGTTGGTTCCAGCCCTGTTTTGGCAACACATGGTATTTTGTAGTTACACGCATTTCTCCTTCTTTTAAGTGTTGATAATGCTCTTGTCAGTGATACAAAAATCAATCCTAATTGGGCTTTGAAAATAGCAGTTAATAGCTTGATCCTGTAGTGCCTACAAAAGACTTCAGGACTTGACTTTTCCTGTCCAGTATGTATGCTATTAATTGTGAGATGATCTTGTTCTTTGAGGTGGCATGCTTGCCTGCTTGGTCTTTGTGTGTGCTTTAGGATATTTGATGGATTGAGTTTGTTTGTTAAAATTCTGATGAAATAGCCAGTATTGCTCCATTTTTATATGTTCTGACTCTTATCCTGTTAGGCTCTCCATTTGGGAGACGAAGACCCAGGTTGTTTCTTTTATTAGAGCATTTTTTACTTTGTTTACTTTACTTCATTTTTCACTGTGATGGGTCGATCACAGAAATACCCTTGGGATTGTTTCCCAGTGTGCTGATCAAGTCACTGATGCCCAGCTTCTTGCTCACCGGGTCTCCCCACCATCCGGTTGTGCTGGGCTAGAGGCTCTGATCTTCCCCAGCCCAGGCATGGAGTTGGGGATACCACATCTCTGCAGAGCAACACAGATGATGAACCACTTCAGCCCCAGGAGGGCTTAGCTATAAGGACCCACCACCCAGGAATCCAACCCACAGAAGGGACTAAAACCCCAAATAAATGTATCTTACTTTGTCTAAAAGTTTTACGCAGAGAAAGCGCAGAAGATCAGCCTTCTTTATCAGTGAAAGAGAGACGTGGACAGTGATTGCTTCCCTACCCCCAGGTAACAATTATTTGCATTGACCTTGATAATAAACAGAAGTGGTTTATTATTTACAAAAAATAGGATTTAATGGCTGCAAGTGAAAATAGTCAGATCAAAGTAAATTACTAAATTACAATAAACAAAAACACCAGCTAATCCTAATCCACCAAGAAACTTGTTTTATGGAAATTCTTAAACTAAACAGTTGTTCTAAACATCTGTTTCACAAGCTAACCAGCCACCTACCTTGGGCCTGATCCTTCTCCTTTTTCTGTCATAGATGTTTCCAGCAGTCATCTTAGGTGGTAAGTAGGGGATGGCTCCTGGCATTTGGTGACTGCTCCTATTATTTGGTTTCCACACCCCACCACACACACTTATTTCTCTTTTGTCCAAGATGGGAATTCTTTGTACTTGGTTTAAACTTTTCTCGCCTTGAGTGGAAAAGTACAAGATCCAAAATGGGTTTCAGCATCTGGTGGCCTGCCCACATGTCTTTCCAGGACCAATCACAGTTTGGGTTTTCAGGAAGAATTAAAGTAATTTACAGGTTGTTGACTAGATCACCAAGCCATTATGTTTCCTGAATGCCAGTAGTGGCAGTTTATTAGCACATCTGAAACTATTAACAGATCCATAATTCCTATTTCTAATGTCACTTATGGGAATGATACATACACAAAAATAGGATATACACATTCATTTGAATGTAACTTTAATGTAACTGGTTCAGAAAAGGGCGATTAGAATGATTAGGGTTTGGATGGGTCCAATATGAAGAGAGATTAAAGAGACTAGGACTTTTAATTTTAGAAAAGAGGAGACTAAGGGATGATACAGGTATATAAAATTGAGTGGTATGGCGAAAGTGAAGAAGGAAAAATTTGTATACTTGTTCCTATAATATAAGAACTAGAGGACACCAAATGAAATTAATGGGCAGCAGATTTAAAACAAATAAAAGGAAGTTCTTCTTTACACAGCACACAGTCAACTTGTGGAACTCCCTGCCAGAGGAGGCTATTAAGGCTAGGACTATAACAGGGTTTAAAAAAGGGCTAGATAAATTCATGGAGGGTAGGTACATTAATGGCTATTAGCCAGGATGGGTAAGGAATGGTTTCTCTAGCCTCTGTTTGTCAGAGGATGGAGATGGATGGCAGGAGAGAGGTTCCCTCCCTCTGGGGCACGTGGCTTTGGCCACTGTCAGCAAACAGGGTACTGGGCTGGATGGACCTTTGGTCTGATCCAGTGTGGCTGTTTTTATGGCCTTATGTTCTAATATTGATGTTGCATGAGGTATTTTGTCTAAAGTGTCCAAGTTTATGCATATTCACATTCATAAGCCAATTTTCATAAAGCACAGGGGAGTCCTGTGACACTCAACTTATCCCTTTTATAATGGAATGGAGTGATCAGAAATCAATAATGGGATTAAATAATACCCCAGAGATGAAAGAGGGAGAGAGTCACTACAGAAATAATTGATCCATCTGCTGAAGAAATTAGTCACAAAACAAAAGTTAACTTCACTTCTAAGAGTAATTTTTAGTTATGAATGGTTTGATCAAAGACATAATTCTGGTGAATTCCTCACATGATTTTTTTCACAGAGAAATAGTGGTGAAGAGGTGAGTAAATGAATCCTTCTAGGTCGATGGAGCCTTTCTCTGCTGGCTAATTAAGCCATACATTTACATCTGTAAAGTTTTGACCTAATGTTAGAGTGAGTTGGAAAATGGACTTTTTTCCTGCAGACAATTGCAACTTTTCAGAAAAAAGTTGAAAACTAAAATATTTAGTCCAAAAACTGAAATATTTTCATTTGGGAATGTTGTTATGGTGTCTGATGGGATTTCTAGTTCAGGTGCATCATGTGCCTATTTTCCTCTATAGGCTGGGCTCCCGGGTTGAACTACATTTCTTATGATGCACCACAGTCTTGCCACATGGGAGATGTAACTTGGAGAGCCTGGCCTATGAAATGTACAGCTTACACGCTGAAGGATAAAGGCTAATGTAGAATAGACAAAGGGTGGTAGAAATAGTCACTGAGGGATTAAATGACTTGCCCAGGGTCATACAAATGGTTGGTGTTGTCATGGAATCCAGGTGTCCTGACTATTCTTTCAGTGCCCCATTCCCTGGATTGCTCTGCTTCTCTACTGTGTAGACCTGTGCACATTCTAGTGCTTAATGTAAATCAGAATGTGTTGGTGTGACTGACTGTAGAACTCAAGCTGATTTATAAGGAAATTATTTCACAAATACTTGTGCAGTGTTGTTGGCTTTGAGCCGTTATCAACTCTTGCCTACTCTACTGAAAACACCAATAGTTTTTATTGCTTTTCAGGTACTTAGCCTTAAACATGCCATGAACAAAGACGTATAATAGCCAAGAAATGCCACGCCATTCAGCTGTCGAGAGTGCTAACATGCTTTTATTAGAAACTGCTGAAGCAAGTCATTATTATATAATTAAGCAATAACAAGACTTGACAGGCAACGCACTTCTAGAAAGTTATAGCACAGCTCAGAAGCTGTTAAAATGCTCTCCACTGGAGCAAGTCCTGAAAGGCCTGGACTTTCCTGTCAATTTCACTGCTTCCTATGTGTTGTGTTGAACATTGATTTCCCAAAAAGTTGCGTTAAGTGCCTGAATTCCAGCATGTACTTTTGCAAGCAGGGGCTGAGTTACCACATGTGGGTGCGGTGCCCAATGCAACTGGGGCCCCAATCCTTATCGGGGTCTTTGGTGGCTGCCATGATGTAAAGTGAAAATAACGTTATGGGTGTGGCCTACATGTGGGATATTCCAGCTCTCTTCTTCTGTGAGATCCTGATGGAGGGTCAGTTTGTGTTTGTGACTTTAGGACAGAAATTTTCAGGCTAGATTTTGATGAAATATTTGCCCGCAGAAATAAGATCATCAGCCTGTTTACTGGCATAGTGGTCCAGAGAGCCAAGGGTTCTCTTTCTTACTGGTATCTGACTGTTGCATTATGGCTCTGTTTCACAAAGAGTCAAGCAATAAAAAATGGCACAACTAGGTTTACTGGAATAATGGGAATACTAAGAGCAAGCCAAAGATCTTCCTACTTTGAACCAGTGTCAAGCTGTGATCCACTTTTGCGTTTTTAAAGTGTTAGCCGTTTGTCAGCTGCATCTTCAGGTTTGCTGTATAATGCAGGGAGAAGGTGCCCCAGAAATGTTTTCTAGGCAAATGTTCTCAGTGCCATTTAATTTTTGTTTTCCTATCAGCAGAATATGAATCCAACACCTGCTGACAGTGAAATAGCGTGGTAACTCTTCCTGACAAATTGATACTGCTATGCAGATAATCTGACCTGGTCCTTGGAAGAAACTTCTATATTATTTTATCTAAGAGTTTTCTATTTACTCTTTCATATTATTTATTTTTCAGTATCTGGAAAGTATTGCCTACTTCTAAAAAGAACCTTGGTTTATATAAATTAAATTTTACAGATTATATCACATTTAAATAGTTTTCTTTTTAGGCTGATCTGTTGATCATATAAAGAGAGGTTGTGGGCTTTTTTTTTTTTTTTTTGCCATGGATAATGCTGTTCTGTTTTGCTTCTGAGCAAGTTCAGTGAACCCATACTTAAGTCAACATGCAAGATCTCAACACCCTGTGAATATTCTAAATGTAAATTCAAACTGGGAAATCAATGTTTGTAATGGTTATCTATCTCTCTGTTTATCTAATCTGTCTATGCTTTTTCTGTCCCCAAAGAACTGACACAAAATTCAAATATTGTGAAGGTTAGGGCATTCAAAGTTTAAACCTGGATCTAAATTGTGTGTCTTGAGGCTTCTTCTAAAATTGAATGATTATTGCTACTATTTTTGAAAGATAAGGAGTTGATACCATATGCTAGACTCATACACAGTGTAGGCAGATGTTATGCAAGATTAGTCAAGCAGTTCGGGTAGTATCCTTTACAAAATCAAACAAACAAAACTCCATTTGAATATTTAAAAAGAGCTTGTGTCCACTCTGGTTGCCTCACTGCAAATATTTGTAGTAAAGTAAGAGCTTGTCTACACTTACCTGTAGAGCGAAGCTCTGAAGATTCATCTCCCAGGGGTTGATTTAGTGGGTCTAATAGGGATGGGTTAAATTGACTGCTGCTTTCCAGTGCTTTTTTGTTCAAAGGGGTGTGGAGCCAGTATTCAGCCAGCTCCCTGCCCTTCCCCCAGTCAATTCTGCAGCTGGGGCTGCTGAGGTGCCAGTTCTCAGTACCAGCAAGTACTGGCACAAGAAAAGTGCGGCTGCTCGCACTCCCCTTGATCCTGGTACTACACAGGGTAACAAGCAGTGAGAGAGGTTGACAGGAGAGACAGTGGGTGTGCTGCAGTAAGTCAAACTAAGTTACTGCGACTCCAACTATGGTATTCTTATAGATGACATTGTGTAAGTTAGTGTGACTTGTGGGTAAAATGTAGACCCGCTCTAATACTTGAAAATATAACTAGACAATGAATTTTGAGCTCATATTTGTAATGGTAACCAGATTCTAAAAGCTGCACTTGCCAACTAAGGGAGTAGCAGTAATACCTTATGCTCAATGAAAACTAACTAAGGGTATGTCTATACTTACCAGAAGATTGGCTGGGCCAGGATCCATCTTCCAAGGTTTGACTTAGCATGCCTAGTGGGGGATGTACTAAATTGAATCATCAGGAATACTGCTCATTCTTATGAGGAGCAATGGAGATCGAGGGGAGAGTTTCTCCTCTCAACCTCCCTGTGTGAGGATGGCCTGATAAATTGATCTTAACTATGCTGATTCCAGCTACACAATTGTTGTAGCTGGAATTGCGTATCTAAAATCGACTTTCAGATCTAATGTAAATTTTTCCTAAGATACCATGACTTTTAAGTACTCACAGTGACCTGCTTACAAATTATATATATCAGCAATGAGTCTCAAATTCCTCACAGGATTGAGCCCTAATTGACAAGGAGCTACATGTCTGGGAGATGTAAAGACCAGAAGGTGTATGAACAAACTTTGTTCATATTTTCTATATAAAAACATACACCAAAACCCTAGATTCCGACACTCTCATGTTCAGAAATTTTAGGTCCAGACATAAACTTTGCTATCAGAAATGTTTATCCAGCAATTGTTTTACTTTGAAGCATTTTAGCAGCAAATATTTCTACACATAAAAGTAACTTCCTAATTATAATGGATCTTGTTAGATGAACATGCTTGAGGAGTATTCAAACCATAAAGCTACAGAACATCTGCTTATCTAAATAGAGAGGCAGGAAACTTACAGCAGGATCATCTTTCTAGAAACAGAAGAGTAAGATTAAAATGTCACTGCAAGAAATTTTTGTAAAAAGATTGCATGTCATTAGTATTAGCAGCTATTCAATCCACATAGGAGAGAAGGAGAAAATAAGGATGAGTGGGATAGTGCAGGTGAAATTGAAGGACAGTCTGAGCCACAAAGCCTGCTTTGCACCTGGAATTCCTCAATCTTCAAGGATATTCTGATCCAGGGTTTTGATTTTGACCGATTTCTAGATAAAATAGGAATTGTCCTGAAAGTTATCCCCAAATTCAAGCTGGAACAAACCCAGACCCATCAGTGCATTTAGATAATGCTCTGAAGAACAAACAAACAAACCACAAAGCGAAAGACTTTGTCCTGCTCTGCATTTTCTGAATTCAGCATTCTGAAATGCCACAGGAGGTGGTTTGAGCAAAATAAAGACATAGTTTGTCCAAAAGCTAATCTGACAAGATTTCTAGCCCACTTTTCAGACCTCAGAGATTTGAGTAGGTTAGGTTTCAGATTAGCATCTGAACTTTGCTACAATTGTTTAAACTCAACCTCGGAACCTTTTAAGCTTTGCTATTTACTAGCCATTGTTCAGAGAAGCCATTTTCACAAGTACAGTCAGTCCAGGAATGCTCTCTAAAGCGAAGTCTACACTAGGAGGTAAAATTGATTTTTAGATACACAAATCCAGCAACAGGACTTGCATAGCTGGAATTGACATATCTAAAATCAATTTTTGCTGCCATCCACACAACATGAGGTCAAAGGGAGAAACTTTCCCATCGACTTCCCTTACTCCTCACAACTGCCAGAAGTACTGGGGTGAATGGGTGCATCATGACAGTTCAATTTAGCACGTCCCCACTAAGCATACTAAATCAAACCATGGAAGATTGACCACTGTGAGTCAGTCTTCCCCTAAGTGTAGACATGCCCTAAGAAGATGACATAATGCTATTATATTAGCACACCAGGAGAATGCACACAGCTTAGTGGCTGATGTGAGAGACTTAGGTTATATCTTCACTATCGCATTGATCTTCCAGGGCTCAATTTCGTGTGCCTAGTAGGGAAGAGTGAAATCAAACTATTTGGATTGACAGTTGATCCCCGTTCTCCTCAATATTGCAATAGTAAGGGAGGTCAGCCAGTAAGTCATTGTAGATAAGTTGATTCTAGCTATGCAATTGCCATAACTAGAATTGTGTATCTACAATCGACTTTACCTGGTCTTGGGTACTCTTAGGTAGGCTCAAGTGAATGAAATATTTGAAAATACACAGGTCAGGAAGGAATGCCAGCACTGGAACTCGAAAGTTTTAAGCACTCTGTATATATCATTATGGGACAAGACTCAGTCCTGGCACCTCTAGGCTTGGCAGATCATAGTCCCGGCACTTCTGGGTTTGCTGCATCGGTTATAAAAGTAAAAAAATTGCTTGAAGACCAGCAAGTCTTTCATTACAAATTAAACCCTGGACAGGTTAATGCAAGAAAGAGTAAGGAGTAATTTAACTAGGTACAGAAGTATAAATGATTCAAAGAAGGTCAACAACCGATTAATTTAAATGTATCTTGAGGAATACAATGGCAAATTATCAGCTCTTTGGAGAATGGCTATTGGATGAAGATGCTAGAACTTTCAGTCTAATAGATAACTGTGCTTTATAAAGGCAGGTGTATACTGCTAAAGAGAGACACTATATGCAGGTTGAGCCTCTCTAGTTTGGCACCCTCTAGACCTGAATGGTGTTGAACAAGAGAATTTGCTGGACCCAGGAGGTCAGCTTTGTCTGCCGGCATTGCTAATACTTCCACCGCTTACCAGTCTCTTAGAAGACACTTATGGGTAAATTAGTGCAAAATAATAGCACAGACCATTGACATCCAGGCCTGGTGGCTGTTAACAAACTTTATGGGACTGCGGGAAACTTGGCAACACCAATGTTAAGTGGATATCTGGCTAACTAAATTCATGCCAGATTAAGGACTTTGCTGGACAAGAGAGGTTCAGCCTCTGCCACGTTTTGCTCAAAGTTATATTGTGCCCTTTCCACTGATAATGGTGTCACCTGATGTCAACTCTGAGCACTTGATCAGTTCGTTCAAATTCTGTGTTCTGGCTTTTTAAAAAATGAAAGCATGAAACTCAAAACTATCTGAAGCAGGTATTTATTTTTTTGCAGGCATGAGAGAACTGTTTTTCAGGACAAAACTATGACCCCATTTTCAAAAAGATCACAGTAGTCCTTTTAAATAAATAAATGAAAAGAGGGTGCTTACTTGATGCATCAGTGATCCAGTGTTTGGGCCTGAGGAGGGTAGGATTAAGGGAGATTCGCTCTAGAAATTATTTGCTTTTGTTGATACTAATTATTGGAACAAGGTACTTGGTTGATAGAGCTACCATTGCAAATAGAAAGTAACTGCGTAGGTTCCACGTGTCAAGATTTTCATACATATTTGCATAATAGATAAGAAGAGTCGTCACTGTGGCTTCTGTTATTTTTTTCTTTATTTTAAAGGGCTATAAATTGAAGGCAAGTAGTTATATCTAACTTGGAACAATCTGCCTTTTCTTTTTCTGTATCAGAAGCTCAGTGTTAGTGAAACACAGAGCCACATTCTGCATAGGATGCATGTGTGTCTCATTTCCATAGAATTTGAGATTTGGCATCTACTATTTAATTACATCTTAGTCCATTGCTGAATGCTGGACTAACTAAGCCAAAAAACCAGTCAGGTCCTATCCTGGTTCCCCCTTGAAATCCAAAGTAAAACCAATTGGGTGTAATAAGACCAAGATTTTGCTATGTAGCTATATAAATAGGGACTGGTAGGGGTGTTTTAAATATAGAAATAAAACAAATTTTACAGAAACACCTAAGCCTGTTAAAAGTTCCTAAATAAAATAGCTATAAAGAAGAAGAAGAAAATTATTAGTAATGGGAAACTTCTGCTCTCTTGTACTCACTTTAAGAACAACTCCCATCCTCCTCTATTATTTTTATTGTGATGGTCAGAACCCTGTCGTTGCAACAGAGGATCAATGGAACACTCAGAGTCTCAGGTGTTAAAATGCTAAAAAAAGAGAAACACTGGTGTTCACTAAATATGAAGGAAAGGATGCATATAATGATATTAGGCTTATGTTAGTCCACACAAATAAGAATAGAAAAATCATTCCATGTTGCTGTCTTCTAGCTACATCAGAATGCTATATGTTTTCTTAAGGACTGAGCAATTAACTGATACTAAAAATAAGTAGAACAGTAAATACTAAATGAAGCATTCAGTGGCAATAACAATCAGTATATAGAGATCATTTGTTTCGGCAGTTACCAAAGCAACTAGTACTCAGTTATTCCAGAAGACCTATATGCACTATAGATTTTAGTTCAAGGAGAAAGGTGAGGGAGAAGGAAGAGGTTACAATAAAGGACAGTGTTTAACTCCAGCATTAAACCCCGAGGTCCTAAAATACTTCTTGTCATGCAAATAAAATAAAATTGGAATGCAAGCAATTTAATGGCACTGCATAATATAGTGCAACACAGATTTTTGGATGTAGCATCCTTAAATAGAGAACCTCACAAAAGATTTAGGATGAAATTCACCTTGGTGCATGGCACCAGTACAGTCTATGCACCACCTATATCTCACTTAAGCTATCAATGTAGGGTTTAAGTAATTCTTAGCCTGGGTGGTGCTTGGCTTATAGGTAAATTTCACCTTTAAAGAAGTCTCTCCGTTTTTTGACTGTTTTCTTATCCTGAGTGAAAATATGAATGCTGATGAAATGCATCCTAGAATATTAAAGGATCTGACTGCAGAGATAGCTGAGCAACGAGGTGTCATCTATGAAAGTCATGGAAGATGAGAGAGATTCCGGAAGACTGGAAAAGAGCATAATATAGTGCTCATCTATAAAAAAGAAAAATAAGGACAACTTAGGAAACTACAGACCAGTCAGCTTAATTTCAGTGCTGGGAGAGATAATGGAGCAAATAATTAGGGAATTTATTTGCAAACATCTGGAAGATATTGAGATGATAAGTCACAGTCAGCATGGATTTGTCAAAAATACCTAAATGTTGAAGCAGAAGACTTCTGTGAGTTTAGGTGGCTAACATTCAGCTTTATTGAATTCAATAAGGCAACAGATGAGCCAAACTGGACACTAGTAAAACCAGGTTCAGCAAGGCTGCTTGATGCAGCTAACTCTAGTATTTTATACGCTTACACAAACAAGCCCAGTGTCAGAGGCAATTAGTTAGAGAATCGTAAATCACTTTCCAAAGAGAAACCGTTACCAGCAAGGAAAAACAGGTACAAGGGAGCTGGATCCCCAACTCCAGACAGTTAATTAACACATTCCATAGAGCTCATCCTCCCAGCCATTCCCAAACAGGTCAAGGAAAGGACAGGCTCTTGTGTGCGTGCAGAAGTAAGGGATGTGAAATGGCTTCTATACAAGATGGCTTCCATATAACCAACCTGATGGGTCTCTGACAGGATAACAAGCCATGTGGATCAGGGGGAAGTGTAAGATGTGGTATACCTAGACTTTACAAGAGCATTTGATACAATCTTGCATGACCTTCTTGTCAATAAACTTGGGAAATACAGTATAGATGGGACTACTGTAAGGTAGTTGTATAAATGGTTGGATAACCGTCCTCCGAGAGTAGTTATTGATGGTTCACAGTCATGCTGGAAGGACATAACAAGTGTGGTTCCTCAGGGATCAGTTTTGGGACTAGTTCTGTTTCATATCATTATCAATAATTTAGATAACAGCATAATGAGTACACATAAAGTTTGAGGATGATAGCGACCGGGGATGGGGTTCAAGTGCTTCTGAGAATATGGTTATTCAAAATGGTCTGGAGAAACTGGAGAAGTGGTTTGAGATAAATACAATGAAGTTCAATAAGAAGAAATGTAAAGTACTCACTTAAAGGAGAACAAACAGTTTCACACATACAAAATGGGAAATGACTGTCTAGGCAGGAGTACTGCAGAAAGCGATCTAGGTATCATAATGAACCACAAGCTAAATGTGAGTCAAGAGTGTGACACTTGCAGAAAAAGCCAACATCACTCTGGCATGGATTAACAGGAGTGCTGTAAGCAAGACACAAGAAGTAATCCTTCCATCCTATTCTGCACTGATGAGACCTCAGCTGGAGTAGTGTGTCCAGTTCTGGGAGTGACATCTCAAGAAAGATGTGAATGAATTGGAGAAGGTCCAGAGAAGAGCAACCAAAATGATTGAAAGTCTTGAAAACGTAACCTATGAGGGCCAATCGAAAGAACTAGGCTTGCATAATGATGAAAAGAAAAGACTGAGAGGGAACATGGTGACAGATTTCAGGAACCTAAAAGAGTGCTACAAGGTGGAGAGAGTAAAATTATTCTCCTTAACCTTTGAGGGTAGGACAAGAAGCAATGGGGCTTAAATTGCAACAAGGGAGGTTTAGGTTGCACATTAGGAAAAACTTCCTAACTGTCAGGGCGGTTACCCACTGGAATAAATTGCCTAGGGAAGTTGTAGACTCTTCATCATTGGAGATATTTAAGCGCAGGTTAGATAAACATCTATCAGGGATGATCTAGATCAGGGATCAGGAGGCAGAGAGCCCAAGTTTGACTTTTTGACCTCTACATATGGTCCGAGTGCCGGTGATACTTTTTAAAGTCACTATTAGTCCTATTTACAACAGCTTCATTAATAAATACATTAAGATGCAGAACTTTACTGTTCTAGTCTTTAAATCCCTGTCCTGCTGGGTTTTTTTAATTATCTAAAAATGTCCAGGATGTTAATACAGGTTCTGCGTCTCGTATTCTGGATTCTCTAGTCTGGCAACATTGGTGATTCAGTGGGACCATAGATGTTGCTGAACCTGGGAGCCCCAGCCACAGAGGTTGCTAGGGTCTGGGGCTCACTGGGTCTGGGAAGCAGCCCCCTGGCTGGAAGCAGAGCCACAGCAGGCCCTGGACAAGGAGCCAAGGCAGCCTCGGATGCCCAGCTGCTGGCAGCCCAAGTGAGGAGCCATGGTGGGCAGCCAGGAGTGTGGGGAGCCCCAGTGGGTGACCAAAGGTGTGGGGATCCCCTGCTGACAAGGGGCATCCTGGCCAACCCCAGTTGGGCAGCCGCCACCAGCCCTGGTCGGGAGCCGCTGCGATGAGCTGCATGGTGGGAGGAGGGGCGGGGCTGAGCTCCCACCTACCACGTGCTGAATGAATTTGGCTTGCAAGCCACTCTTGGCACACATGCTGGGCATTGCTTGATCTAGACAGTGTTTGGTCCTGACGTGAGTGCAGGGGCCTGGACTTGATGACCTTTTGAGGTCCCTTCCAGTTCCAGGGTATCCTCTTAAAGATAAAATTAAAACTCCCCTTTAACTTCACGGGACCTGGGATTTGGACATAACTTTACATTGTTTTGTTTTGTTCTGTTCTTTTAAATTTGCAGGGCAGTGTAGCCAAATCTTTCCCCCTCAGCTCGGCACACTGCAGATAATTCATGGTGATGGCACCGCAGTTGGAACACTGATAACATTCCAGTGCTCTGCTGAGCACCTACTTGTGGGCCAGGGAGCTGTAAGCTGCATATGGAAAGGAGACAGCACGCAGTGGACTGCTGGAGTTCCCTCATGCAAGCGTAAGGGTTCTTTTTCTGGAACTGCTCGACACCCCCTCTGGCTATCCCCAAGCGGCTTGCCCGGGGTAACCTATCTAGCATTGCTTTGGCGTGACGTTGGGATCTACCCTAGAGTTCTATGGAAAGAAGAGGGCATGTTGAATTTCATTCATAACTGTTCCCACTAGCTATAAGGGCACGCTAGGCGCAGACACCATGAATTACTACATAGGAAAGACTTTTAGCCAGATTTTTTTTTTGCCTAGTCTAATATCAGTGATTTCAGTAGAGTTACACCAAGGAAGAATGTGACTGTATGGCTGCAAAATGTGCTGTTCTTTGTCAGGCAAATGTACCAATGTGATCAATGAGAATGTGCCTGTCTATTGCTTTATTTAATTCCATTGTTTTCAGGAGGGATCATACAGCAAAGAACACAGAGATATTTGTAAAATACAGTTACTGTGTTGCCTGTGGGTAAGAAAACGGAGCAGCTATCATATTGAAAAATAGGGTTTGAATGGCAACAATATTAGCTACCTTTCACTCTGTGCTGTTCCTTATTTATTACTCACACAATGATAATTTAATTAGGGATAGGCCCAGAGCAAAACTCTGGATCTCAGCGCCTATGAGCTTTAGTTTGAAATTCAGAATAAACCTTAAGTGTGAAGCATGGGAACTTGTCTCATATTAACGTAATAGGTAGATGAATAACTTTGCCATACGCCTGGAATTCCTGCTCCAATCGAGCCAAATTTATGTCTGATTTAAGAGGCTTAATACCAGTCAGTAAATTTGAACAGTTAACTTCCTACTTGCACAGTCTTTAAAGCTGCCTATGGAACGGTTGTAGAAATATTTCTAATTCTTGCATTCAGGATAGTGTAAGTAGTAGGACGAGCTTTAAAAAGACAATAGGCATGCTTCATCTGGACTGGCATAAGGGATTATACCTATCTGTGCTTCTTCATTCTTTTGGATAATTTCTTTCTTACCCCTGTAACATCCACAGAGATCCCCAATGTCCAGACCTGCATGTTTCCTGCTGTTTCTATGATCTCTCCCATTTTCAGTCTGAAGAGATCATTGTACAGAGCTATTGTTCCCCTATACACGGGCTAATTGAAATATTTTCTTTCCTCTCTGGGATTTGTTTTTGCAACTTTAGATCTTGTTAATATTTAATTTCAGAAAAACCTATGGTACTTTATTTGCATTTGAAATACTAACAAAGTTGTGCTTTTTTGTTATTGCAATGCTGGCAACATCATGTTTGACTAATTGCACTGGCAAAACAACACAAGCAGTTCTGTAGCACCTTAAAGACTAACAGTTTTATTTATTAGGTGAAGAGCTTTAGTGTGTAAGACCCACTTCATCAGATTCTTACTCACAAAAGCTAATAAATACAATTGTTAGTCTTTAATGTGCTACAGGACTGCTTGGTTTGTTTTGCGAAGATACAGCCTAACATGGCTACCCCTCTATTTGAGCTGGCAGTTACTTGAGAGCAATTCACTAGTAACTTTTAAATAGGAGACTTCTTAATTGTCCACCTTTGAGACATCGTTAGCTTGAAATGAAGCCAAGTGTCTCTGAGTGTCTCAAGGCATACCCCCGTGAAGGTTTTCGTTGCATTATTCTTAGCAAGAGTGTGAAGCAGAGAGATGTCAGGCTCAATTTAACAAGGTGTTCATTGTGGAAACACGTTTCTGTGTTTGTTTTGCGGCAGCCATGTCGAAATATGAGGTCTTTGGATTTAAAGTAGCTGTGATTGCTTCCATCGTGAGCTGTGCCATCATCCTGTTGATGTCTATGGCTTTTTTGACCTGTTGTCTCATCAAGTGTGTTAAGAAAAATGAAAGGAGGAGAACCGAAAGGTATGTGTCATTCCATCATGAAAGCCTTTTGAAACTGATGGATCAGAGAAGGAAGAGCCACATATCTTCCTCATGGGGCCCCGCATATCCTTAGTATTTGAGAGCCTTGTCAGCTTTCAAACATATTCATCGAACAACATCCCTGCAAAGCAATACCCTTATTCTATACAGGCTGAACCTCTCTCAACCAGTGTGCTCTTGTCTGGCAACATCCATTATCTGGAATGACTTTAGTTAGCCAGATGATCACTTATTATGTCTGACCAAGTTTCCCGTGGTCCTATAAAGTTTGTTTACAGCCACCAGTCCTGGCTCTCCTTGTTCTGTGCTGTTATTTATCTCTAAATTACCCCTAAATGTCTTCTAAAATCCCAGTAAGCAGTGGAAGTGTTGGTAACATGCTAGGCAATAATGACCTTCTGTGGTCCAGCAAATTCTCTCATTCAGTGCCAGTCAGGTCCCGAGGGTGCCAGTTTACAGAGGTTCAGCCTGTAGATGGGGAACTGAGGTACAGAGACACGCCCAGGATCACATAGTAAGTTGTGATGGAAGAATGAGTTAAACTCAGGTCCTAGCCACTGGGTCATACTACTTCTCCTTGGTTTCTGATGGGATGGGAGTGTATTATTCCCTCAGGCTTTATCTATTTGTTTGTTTCCCTTTGCTCTAACTTTATTTCTTGTGACAATCTGCTGGGAGGATTAACCTCACAATGGATCAGCCACCAAAGTGCCTGCCATTGTAAAGTTGACCTAAAACAGTCACACAGGTGTTGCACATAAGAGTGTATAGACTTGGTTTCGTGGCTCAAGCTGGGCAAACAATTGACTTTTCCATCTTGGGTAGCGAACAGAAACGTCAGAAAAACATTTGGCTTCATTCGGAAACTGTCTGAAATGTGTGAACCAATGTGTGAAATGAGTCTGTGTCAAGCTAGCAGACAGAGAGAGAGAGGCTGTTTTTATACTCTTAAGTCCAGTGCTGACTGTACATAGAAAGGCTGAACCATCACTGATGTCAATGAACCCTATGTGCCTTACTGGACATTAAACTTTATGGAACTATCTAGTGCCATGTTTCTTAAACTATGTACCCCAGAACACTGGTGTGCCATGAGCATTTGGAAAAATACACTGATGGTCTATATTTTCTGCTATTAAAACCATATACAATGTTACTTTTTCTTTGCTATGATACCTGATTAAATTACTTCATTTTGGTTTTGCTGTATATGTTGCTGTTTGGGGTTTTTGTTTTTGTTTTGTTTTTGTTATTTTTGGGGCCTTTTTTTTTCTGGTCTGACCACAAATTTTTTGCAGAAAATTTTCAGAGGTATTCTGCATAAAAATATTACTGTTTGGTGTTCCATGAGCTCCAAAAGTTTAAAAAACACGGAGCTAGTGGACCAAGTAGGGAAAATGTGAATGGCTGTCACACCCACTCTGAGTAGGCAGAAGCAACTCTCTCCATTGCTTCTGGGAAAGTCCTCTGGAATTTAATAAGGACTAAACCAACAGGACTCTGAAAATAATTCTAAAAATCTGTAGAGTGAAACAAAAATAACCTTTTTACAGGTTCCTTTGAACCATCTTAAGCGTTCCATAAGGAAATGCCAAGAATCAGGTGTTTTGTTTTTTTTGTTTTACAGCAAGTACAAAACTTTGGGTTAAATTTTCATGCATAAGCTTTATCCAGTCTGGAGCCCCAATTCAAAAAAAAATCCCTCTTCAGAAAGACCCATGCTTAAGTCGGACATTAAGTGCAGGCTTAAATTCAAGCATATACTTAAGAACTTGCCTCTCAGGAGGGATGATTTTAAGCACGTGTTCCTGAATTAAAGGCACTAGCTACCCCTCAAATGTCTGGCCTGGCTGTAGATTTTAACCAAGCTGTGTTTACAGGGATATGCAGCTGTGGTACCAGCTCAGAAGTGAAGAACTGGAAAACATGCAAGCTGCTTATTTTGGTTTTAAAGGCAGAAATAACAACAATAACAAACATATCAGGAATAAACCAAGATTTGAGGACATTCTGACATACGAGAATGAAGGCTTCTGCAGGTGAGATGATTAAAACACAGTGTGCTGAATTTATGAATGGGTTTCCTGATTTGATATGAGAAGGATGGTCAGTGAAAAGTTTCCTCAGAAGAAAATAATATGTGTCTTGTCTGGTTTTGGGTAATGCCGATCTGCCACCCAACGCAACAAGCTGGTGGTCTGTGATGAGGGTATTTGCAGTTTGTGTTCCAAGCTGTGTGCGTGCCATCCTGCAAGATGCAGGGCACTCCTCCAAGATACTGTTCATGCTGGAAGGGTGCTGAGGGCCCTCCCCTGGCATTCTAAACAGTTGAAGCTGTGGGTGCTTAACACCTTGAGAATCAAGCCCCAAAGACTTCATGGCATTGTCTGTTTCCTGTGTGAATTAATGATGTCATGAAAACAAGGTTTTGAGACCGCTCGAAAACTAGCTTGATCTTAAGTCCTCTTAGCTGTTCTCTGTCCTATCCTCAAAGTCTGTTCTACATAGGATGACTGTGTGCCCCTTTTTCCCAGGACAGTCCCTTAGTTAAGCTGCCTCACAGGTGTCCTGACTTTTTTAAGAAAATAAGCAAATTGTCCCATATTTTGCAGGGCTCCTCTTCCCTGGCACCTTCAGTGGGGCAAAGGTTTCACTCAGCATGTCTAAGAGATCACACAGGTTGAGGGGCTCAAAAGGTGGTGCAAGTTACACCATCTTGAACTCACCTCTGAATCCGTGCAGCTGTGTTACACCAATTTAAATGGCCTGAACTAAAGATCGCAGGCCCAAGAAGGCAAATGGTAATTCTGTGGGTCAGAGACTAATCTCATTTTTACTTGTGCCATTGACATAATTCTCCGTCTCATTTCACTGAACTGTCCTTTTGCTGCCGCTTAGCACTAATGTGTATTAATGTGTATTGCAGTTCCTGCTTACTGTTATTTCACTGTTCTCTTTAGACTTTGCTTACAGCAATAGCTGTGTTTTGTAATAGTTACCTGCGGAAAGCAATTTAATGCAACTTGTAAAATATTTTTCATTCTACAGTGCAACTAGAACTTATATTTTACTGGTGTATTTAAACGATAGTCAGGTGGCTGTTTAATCAATTTTAGATTTGGAGGGATTCAGAAAGACTTCTGAAGCTAACTACAATGGTAACTATACACTAAATGAGCTCTTCTAAAGGATTAAGAACTAATTTGTAATTTTGAACAGCTACATGTGCTGGAGTGTTAACACTAGGTTGAAGCATGATCAGCTTTTAAAATTAAATATATACGCTAGCAGTTGCTAAATATAAATATTATTGCTCCAGAAATTACCAGTACCTTAGACGTTCTTATCTAAGACATTCTATGGAGAAGAATCTTTTTGCATTCTGGCTGTGGGTACACTGCAACTATCTGTAACAGATACAGTAACAGAAGTTACTGTTGGAAGATGTCATCTGACAAAACTTCTGTCGAGAGCTCATGGCCACATAAAAAGGGGAGTGCTCTGTTGATCCGCTCTGTCGACAGAGAGTGGCCAGACTGCCCAGCTGCTCTCTCAACAGAACAGCCAACCGGAAACACAGCAGACAGGGCTGCTCAGTGACCCGGAAGCCCTGTCTGTTGACAGAGAGCCCCCTAGAACGTCCACATGGCTTTTTGTGTCGACACATTCTGTTGAGAAAGGCGTTCTGCCTCGAGGGGGGAGGCAGAAGGCTGTTGACAAATGTGCAGAGTTCCATCAACAGTATGTCGAAAGAATGCATTTTTAGTGTGGACATTCTGGGGGTTTTATTGATAAAATGCCAGCATTGTCAGCAAAACCCTCTAGTGTGAACACAGCCTTTGTTTACCAAATACTGCATTTCTTTCCTTAGTTGAATGGAACAGGAAATATATGTGTGAACTGGACAAACAGAGGTTCAAATGAACAGTTATTATAAGGTCTGAAAATGGGTTTGTGAGATCATTATAAATTCTTCAGAAAACAAAGGTCTGGGAGGGCTTATGAACTCTGCATAGTAAACTTTTTAAACAGTAAACTTAATGTGCTGAAAGCAACTGGTGAAGGATGTACCCTACCATTGGATACTAGAGTGCTAGTTAATCAAGATTCAGATATTCGAGTTTCTGTTATATTTCACTGAGGCAGAGACATCTACCACATGTGCATTAGTTATTTGGCTATAACAAAAAATCAGCTAGACTTTAGCAGTTGTATCAAAACCTCTGTGTTTGAGCTAAAAGTCTGGCTACTGCAAATGGCAATTCATGTTCTGGAAGGCTGTTCCTTCCACTTAGAACTGGAAAGCATTTGACTGTGTATGGACAATTCTGAACATTGCTAGGAGTCTGTCATGTTACTACAGGGATGAGTGGGTGTCCTTCTGAGGGCTGATCTATCCTACTACCGCAGGGCTGGTTTAACGATGCAAACCAAACACACTTTAGTTTAAGTACTTACAGGACAGCCTGTGCATTTGTATTCTCTTTTCCCTAAAACATAATTAAAGCTATAGCCTTCTACAGTTTAATGCTAATAAGTATCTCTGTCTGCCTTGGATGAGATGTGCGAATTCTCTAATGCATTATGTGGCAAATGAACATTGAAGATGACAAATGACATGCCGGCTTTATGTGTCACTTTGAAGGTGTATTTGTTGTATAATGAATTAGACAGTCACATCTTATTCATCGTCCTATGTGCAGTTTACTGTGAGCATCCAGACAGTATTGAAGGATGGCTAGGTAAGCTGTCCAATTTATTATACAATGGGTGAACATTAAAGATTCTAAATCAGCTGATAGCCTTCCCCGTTTTGTTCATTTCTGTATGGAATGCAGGTACAGACTTGGGCAAATTTAATTTTTGGGAATTTCCTGCTAGTCCACCGGTTGCCATGGGCATTCAAGCCTTAAGTGTGAAAAATTGCAAAGTTCAGGGACAAAGTGAAAGCAAATCTGTCCAAAGTCACTATTGTCTTCTTGGGATCATTGGAATAGTTGATATTATTCATAGAATCATAGAATCCTAGGGCTGGAAGAGACCTCAGGAGGTCATCAAGTCCAGCCCCCCCTGCCCAAAGCAGGATCATCCTTAACTGAATCATCCCAGCCAGGACTTTCTCAAGCTGGGACTTAAAAACCTCCAGGGATGGAGATTCTACCACTGGAGATGCATTCCAGTGCTTCACCACCCTTAGAAAGTCCTCTTATTGTCAACATCTGCCCTTGCTTATAAATCAGAATTCCCCATTGTTTCCAGTTAGAAATTATGCTTAAAAATGTATGCCTCATTGCTTGGGTTTTCCTCTCTCTTGTTAATGAGCAAAACCACACAACACATTGATCAGAGTGCTAACTGCATGGTGTAGGTTGGCAGTTCTGGATTTTAATGGTGACCGTTGGAAATAACCACATTTTGCTGTTGGATACATGTGAGTAAATCACACAGAAGCGATGGGAGGGATGCACACACATATGGGAGCTCAACGTTCGATGCAGTGTGAGGTGCATCCTAGTAATTGCCATCTGTGCCATTCAGCTGCTGTTTGGAAGAAAGCAACAGTGTGGCAGTGACTAATACTTTCATAAAGCCAAATGCCTCTGAGCTCCATATATTGAGAACATGGCCAATAGCTTGTAATATTCCAGTGACTGAATAACTTACAGCCTCTTACAGGGAGGATGTGCCACAAGCAACGGGACTAAAAAGTTTGTTTTCTTGGGATTTGATTCCACGGGGTGCCAACTAAGGGGTGAAAAGAAAGGGGAGAGAGCATGTTAAAGGTGTGGTGGAGGAAGCACAGTGAAAAGGGAGCTGGGACACTTCACCTTGGAGGAAGACATGGGGGAAGGAGTATGGCCCTGGGCCATACTTATAGCCCAGAGCAATGGGAGTGAACCTCACCAACACCGACAGCAAAGAGTACAAGGTCAGCAATACAGGAGGGGTCCAATTTAAAGAGAGAAAAACATGCCTGTACAAACAGTGGAAGTTGTGTGCAACTCTGGGGCAAGAGCAGTAGCAGAGGTAGTTAGGGCTTGTCTGCACAGGAAAATTGACCACAATTGTTATTCTTAAATCAGTTTCCACTTGCAGTGTGATTCTGGAATAGCTATTCCACTTTAAATTCATACCCTGCTTACTCGGGAATAACACTCCGAGGTAGGTAATATCCTTAGTTCAACAGTCCTCCTTCGTCCCCAGCCAGAACCCCCACTGGCTGTTTTAGAGGTACTAAAAAAATCTGACTCTGCCCATGAGCCAGGCAGGCTATGCACCACATATGGACAGCACAAGCCTGAGTGTTAGCAAATGGAAGCTTAAAAGCTGGCAGTCTCCACTGCAGGGGGCCAAAGATATCTGAGCGATTAAAGTGAGTGTCAGCAAGAGATCTTATTAAAGTAATGGGAATCAAAAGGAAAAATGTCGATTACAAATGTTCAGGTGAATACAAACTAGAGATGGGACATGGCAAATTATTTTAGCCTTCAGTTCATATGTTGTTGGAACAGAGAGAAGTTTCCTTGGCTCATTTGTGATTGGCAAAATGAAACAACGCTCTCCTTTGGCCATGTTAAGTGATTCTGGCCTTTCTAAGAATTCACAGAAAAACTACTAATAAACTTCCATAACCCGGCATTATGATAGGAAATTCACTACACTCACTATGGTCAACAGTAAACTGTTCTCCATGTGCATGTGAAAATATTAAATAAATATGTATGCCTCGTCACAGCCAAAGCAGAAGCATGCTGTCAACTAGCTCCACCGCTGGAAAAAACAGATACAGTTTAGAAATAAGTATCAGAGGTGTAGCCGAGTTAGTCTTTGTCTGCAAAAATGAGAAGGCCTGTGGCACCTTATAGACTAACAGATTTTTGGGAACATTAGCTTTCATGGGCAAAGACCCATTTCATCAGATGCATGTATCTGATGAAGTGGGTCTTTGCCCATGAAAGCTTATGTTCCAAAAAATCTGTTAGTCTATAAGGTGCCACAAGATTTCTCGTTAGTTTAGAAAGAAGAGAATCTGCACTAGTTGGGAATTCAGTTTGCATTAACGTTCACCTGATGGTATGAAACAGGGAAATGGAAGTGTCTTGAGGTTTGGGTAAGTCTCAGCACGTGTCCCCTCATTTTGTCCCCTGGGATGGGCCCTTTCTTGACCAGGGAAGATCTGTGGCTTTGGCTGGGGACTATCCCCCGATCTGGGGACTTTCATTTTTGAAGAGCACAGCAGACCAGCTACCTTCAATCACATTTAAGAAACATATCTGATGTTTCTCTCTCAGTCTTAGTCTACACTACACCTTCTTTCCCCCAGAGATCGAACCTACACAATTTCAGCTGTGCAAATAGCATAGCTGAAGTCAACATACTTACCTTAGTGTCTTCCAAGTGGTAACATCAGCAGGAGCTGCTTTCCTGATGGCTCTGACTACTCTTCTTTTCCTAGTGGAGTATCAGAGTCGATGGGAGAATGCTTGGAGGTTGATTTATCACGTCTGAGCAGACACAATAGATAGATCACTAGTGGATTGATTGCTGCAGCATTGATCTACCATGTAAAGAAGACATGCCCTTAGTCAGGCATGAGGAGACAAACCCAGATGGTTTTTGCTCAATCTTTTGGGTTAAACTCAGCTAATCGACCCAATGGAAGAAGTGTCATGTGACAAAATCCAGGCCACCCAGCTCAGCAGTGCATCCAAGGAACTGCAGTTAAGTCTGATTTTTTTCCCCCCCTAATGTGTGCATTTTGAAGGAAACACTGCATTTGTGTAGAATCACTGACGACAACCCAAAAAGTCAACACAGGAAATTTGGAGTTTGCCGTGGATTATTTTTTATTACTCTCTTGCTCAGTTTCAGATGTACTGTTATTACCAGTTAGCTGAACTGACTGTAGGAGTGAGTCAATGAAATGGAAAAGCCCATGTCTGTGACTACTCTTGAAAATCCTCCTGTTAGATACCCAGTACAGCTGGTACATATTACCAAGCCAAAATCTCTGCAGCTGGGCATCAGGTTGATCTATCAGAGACAAGCTATTTTCAGTGCTTGTCTCTGAAAGATCATGAAATTCTATCCTGGGTCCTCTCCAACAACAAGGAGTCAGCTATTACTCATTTTCAGTATAGAAAGCAAAGAGCAGATAAGCAATATCCAATAAAAAAGATGTCCAAGAAAAGTGACTGCAGAAAAACAAGATATGTGTTTGGATTTGGAGCAGTTGTGTAATAAGTGGTCAAAGCAAAATCAGTGAAATGAGCTCCCAACATTTGCCACACAGATATCCCAGCTATGTTTTCTCTTCTGCTTTCAGAGACTGTAAAGGGCCAGGTTCTTTACTGACCTGTGCTTTGTATAAAGGATTGGAGGAAAAGCACATATTTAGGCCAGGAGATTAGCAATCTAGAGGATGGAATGCTCAGGTAAAGGGCAGCATGGTTGAGAGAGCTTTATAGAAGCAGGAAAGCCTGGTGCAGATTTACACCAGCGTGAGAAGAGGTGTTTTCTCCCTGTGCTAGGAGATAAGTGATCTAAAGTTTTGATAGTAGGAAAAAAATAAGCAGAGCATAATGAAAAACACAAAATCTCAACAGCTGTCTAGGCTACCAAGATGGAAGGTATATTGATGGAAAAATCAAAGGGGGAAAATTGTCATAGTTAGTATCAATTTACCGCCAGACTGCAAGAGATCCCTGAAGGCCAGTCTTCCCGGAGCAGATTCCAGCATTGCTAGGAAGTGCTGCTGGAGTAACACTATCTGTGATTTCACTGCTACATGCCCTGGCTTACAGGCTAACATAATGCTGCCCAGTGCTTTTTTTGTGCCAGTACTGACTACTGGTACCTTGGCAGCCCCAGCCACAGAATTGGCTGAAGGGAAGGAGCAGGGAGTCGGCTGAGTACTGGCACCTCTTTTTTTTTTTTTTAAACAAAAAAGGCACTGGTGCTGCCACAGGTATGGCTAAAAGGATAATTGCATAAGGGCCTGATCACCACATAGATTTTTAGACACCAATTAACAATATTATTTGAAGATATTTACTTTGAAACTAATGGATTGTAACTTTCCAATTTATTTAAAACTTATTTTCTATGTTCATTTTTGTTTCTTTGGTTTTTCATGCACCCCCTGCAAGTACCCTTGTGCATACCAGGTTGGGAACTGCTGCTCTAATGTAAGGGAACCCTCCAATGGTGTAAAGCCAGCCGACCTGGCTGAGCATCACCCCCCCCGCCCCAAGTCCTGCCCCCTCCACATAAGTGGTATATTGGAAATGACCTGGATGCTGTTGGTCTAAATTCTGCCAGGTGCTGAACTGACCTCTAGTTGCTTCACAATTGGAGAGCAGAAAGGGGTCTCTCTGCCACCTCTGCCCTACCCTACCTCAGCTCACCTGTGACAGCAGTCCTTTGTGTGGGGGCAGAATCAGGCCTCTCATCTCAGACTCTGCTTCCAGATCATTTGAGCTGAACTGTCTCTCCATGGTGAGTTTAAAGGGTGCATGTTGTGGGGAATCTGAAGGACTCCAGTCCTTTCCCCCGATTATCTGAAAACACACACAGAGCTCTCTCGCCAATGTTTTTCCACATGAACAGGCTTGTCTGGGTGCTATGCTACATTCAGATAATGTAATGGTGATTTCACACCCACAAATGCTGAAAATAATAATGAGCCAAATCACTGGAGATAGGGGGAGAAGTTCGTCAGAAAAAATATAAATGATAATTGGGCATCATTTAAGGCTACCTTACTAGGGCTACGTCTACACGTGCACCCAACTTCGAAATAGCTTATTTCGATGTTGCGACATCGAAATAGGCTATTTCGATGAATAACGTCTACACGTCCTCCAGGGCTGGCAACGTCGATGTTCAACTTCGACGTTGCTCAGCCCAACATCGAAATAGGCACAGCGAGGGAACGTCTACACGCCAAAGTAGCACACATCGAAATAAGGGAGCCAGGCACAGCTGCAGACAGGGTCACGGGGCGGACTCAACAGCAAGTCGCTCCCTTAAAGGGCCCCTCTCAGACACACTTTCATTAAACAGTGCAAGATACACAGAGCCAACAACTAGTTGCAGACCCTGTATATGCAGCACGGACCCCCAGCTGCAGCAGCAGCAGCCAGAAGCCCTGGGCTAAGGGCTGCTGCCCACGGTGACCACAGAGCCCCGCAAGGGCTGGAGAGAGAGTATCTCTCAACCCCCCAGCTGATGGCCGCCATGGAGGACCCCGCTATTTCGATGTTGCGGGACGCGGATCGTCTACACTGTCCCTACTTCGACGTTGAACGTCGAAGTAGGGCGCTATTCCCATCCGCTCATGGGGTTAGCGACTTCGACGTCTCGCCGCCTAACGTCGATTTCAACTTCGAAATAGCGCCCAACACGTGTAGACGTGACGGGCGCTATTTCGAAGTTACTGCCGCTACTTCGAAGTAGCGTGCACGTGTAGACGCAGCCTAGATGTCCAGAAAGCTGCAGTGTAACAACTGAGGATCAAGAGTATTTGTGTTAAAAAACTGAATGGGTTGATAGGGGAAGTGAAGGCAGTGATGAAAAATATATCTATGAGAAGAAAGGGGAATTTGGCACAAAAATGAATATAAATCCATAGATAGGAACTGTGAGATGGGAAATCAGGGACACCAGGAGAAAACTATTTCCCACAGAGGTCATGACAATAAAGAGGGTGGTTTTAAAAAGATATATTAGAAGTAAAAGGAATGCTGACAATGATATTGATCCATTACTAGGTGGAGAGGTCAGAATTATCAATAATAATGCAAAAAAAGCAGAATTAGTCACTAAATATTTCTGTTCTGTATTCGGGTGTGGGGGAATGGTATCTCTTCATATTCCTATAACTGGGGAAGTTCTGGAAGAAAACAATTTAAAAAAAAAACAAATGGGATGACCTGGATAATTATAGCCCCATTGGCCTGAGATCAGTCCTGGGCAAGATAATGAAATAGCTGATATGGGACTTGATTAATAAAGATTAAAGAAAGATAATGTAATTAATGAGAATCCAGATAGGCATATGGAAAACACATCCCATAATTTGGTATGTGTGTGTTATATTAAACAAGTTTGCTTGATAAAAATAATAGTCTTGAGGTAATATACTTAGAATTCCCCAAGGCATTTGGCCTAGTACTGCACAACATTTTGATTTAAAAAAACACCTAAAACCACATAAAGCGAAGATGGCACATATTGAATGGAAAACAAACTGCCTCATGATGTAACTGTAAACAGGGAATCACCAACAAGCAGTCTATTTCCAGAGGAGTCCCTCGTGGATCAGTTCTTGGTTCTTTGCTATTTAACAGCTTTGTCAGTGACCTGGTAGAAAAGCTAAGCTCATCACCAGTAAAGTTTGCAAATAACACATCAACTGGGGGGAGAGGCTGCTAAATAGTGAATGGGGCAGGTCACTGTGTCAGAGATGGGTTGCCTGGTAAAGCGGGTGCAAGCAGGCCTGCCGATATCAAGGGGCAAAGGGGATAGTTGTCCTGGGTCCCAGTTATTCAAAAAAGCCTGGGACTCCTGGATGATGATGTGCTTCTGCAAGAGCGGCAGCAGCCAGAGTTTTGGGACCTTTAAAACATGGCCAGAGCACTGCACAGTGCGTTCCAGGTGCCCTAAGGGCTGCCTGGGGTGGGGATGGCATGATGTGTTCTGGGCTGCCCCAGCCCCATCCCTTCTTGGAACATGGAGCTGCCCCCACCTTCCCCAGGCACCCGGCAAGTCTGCTTGCCCCCCTGGAGCAAGCAAAGTGGGTGTAATGAAACGTAATGGCTAAATGAAAACATATACATTGGGGAACAAAGAATCTAGGCCCTACTTGCAGGATGGAGGAACTCTATCCTGGAAAGCAGTGACTTAAAGAGATTTGGGAGTCATGGTGGATAATCAAGTGAATGTGAGTTATTTCGAGAAAAGCGCTATTCCCTGTCTTAACAGCACCTATTTCAAAACAGGTGCTATTTCAAAATAATCTGTATGTGTTCAGACAATGTATTTCTAAATATCTATTTCAAAATACATTTTTGTGTATAGCAGTCCTATTGCAAAATAGCTATTCTGGAAGATCTTATTTTGAAATAGGGCTGCTGCGTAGACATAGCCTCATAGTCCCTGGAGAGAAAGCAAAGCACAGGCTTTCTTGCTGGAGGCATCTCAATGCAGATGAGAGAGCTGTTCAGCCTTAAAAACCCTTGTTGGAAAGGAGTGAGGTGCAGATGATGTCTTAGAGCTGGAAGCCTTTAAGCAGGTGACTTAGAGAGAAGATGGAGGGGGAACACTGGTGCAGTTATCTTGAAGTGATGACACATGATAGTGGGCTGAGCACTTCTTTTAAAAGTCAAGGACACGTGCACAACAAAAACAAGCTCATGAAGTGCAGTGTTTAACATAACTGGGCTTGGTTGTCATTTAAAAATCTGTGGACCTCATTCTGCAACTGCTGCATATGATCAACGTCCTCTTGAAGCCAGCAAAAGTTTGCTCCATGCAGTAGATGTTGTTTCAGATTCACTGGTATTGAGAGAGAGAGAGAGAGAAGAGAAACTGAAAGCTAAGAATTTATGCTCCAATGCACAGGCAGAGTACCAATGGCCTCTTAATGTTATGCAAGTTAACGTTCATGTTACTGTGGATCAGGGCGTCCTAGAATCTAGAGGAGGGTAAATACCCTCCTCACTGAAGCAGCTGTTCTAGGATTTAGCCATGAGAGTTTTAGTATTAAGTAAGGCTGTCAGTCACAGTCACACTCTTAAACAGTAAGGCTGTGTCTACATTAGAAGCCGTCTACAGAAGTTACTGTCAGAAGAGATGTTCCAACAAAACTTCTGTCGATAAATCGTGTCTACACGTAAAAGCGGATCGATCTTTTGATCCGCTCTGTCAACAAAAGGGCCCCCAGTTCGTCTATGTGGCTTTTTTTTGACAGTTTCTGTTGACAAAATGCATTTTGTGTGTAGATTATCTGCAAATATTGTTGACAAAACTCCAGTTTTGTCTACAAAACTCTCTAATGTAGATGTAACCTAATAGAGTACCATTTATATAGACATTCTGGAGATTTTTCACATTTTCTAATGTATACTGGTTTTCATTACAACACAGCATACAAAGTGTACAAAGGTCACTTTTTATTTATTTTTATTATACAAACAAAAGAAATAGTATTCTTGAAATCACTTTATACAAGTTTAATAGTACAATTTATTATGAAAATTTAACTTACAAATGTAGAATTAGGTTTCATTTTTGAATTCGTTTGTTTTTTGTACAATGTTATACTTTACAACCTACAAGAGCACTCAGTCCTACTTCTTGTTCAGCCAGTTGCTCAGACAAACAAGTTTGTTTATACTTGCAGGAGATGATGCTGCCCACTTCTTGTTTAAAATGTCAGCAGAAAGTGAGAATGTACATTCATATGGCACTGTTTTAGCCAGCACTGCAAGATATTTATGTGCCAGATGTGCTAAAGATTCATACTTCATGCTTCAGTCATCATTCCAGGAAATATGCATCCATGCTGATGATGAGTTCTTCTCAATAATGATCCAAATCAGTGAAGACCGACACTTGTTAATTTTCATGACTTGAATCAAATGCCACAAACAGAAGGTTGATTTTCTTTTTCGGTGGTTTGGGTTCTGCAGTTTCCACACCACTTCTGAGAGCATGATCCACACTCTGTCCCTCTCAGATCTGGGGTGGCTTTTCAGATTCTGAAACATTAGGTAGTGTGCTGTAGCTGCTTTTGAAATCTCACATTGTTATCTTCTTTACGTTTTGTCATATCTGTGGAGAAGATGTTCTTAAAACAAACAATATGTGCTGGGCCGTCATCCAAGACTGCTATAATATGAAATATATAGCAGAAGGTGGCAGAACAGCAGGCATGCAATTCTCCTCCAAGAAACTCAGTTGCAAATTTAATTAACACATTTATAATGAGCATCATCAGTATAGAACATGTCCATTGGGAAGGTGGCCAAAGCATGAAGGGGCATATGAATATTTAGCACATCTGGCATGTAAATACCATGCTATACTAGCTGTAATAGTAACATGTGAACATCTGTTCTCACTTTCAGGTAACATTGTAAATAAACGGAAAGCATTATCTCCCATGGCTGTAAACAAACTTGTTTCTCTAAGCAATGAGCTGAACAAGAAATAGGACTGAGTGGACTTGTAGGTTCTAAAGTTGTATATTGTTTTGTTTTTCAGTGCCATTAAATAACAAAAAGTCTGCATTTCTAAGTTGTATTTTGACAATAAAGAGATTGTACTACAGTACTTATGTGAGGTGAACTGAAAAATACTATTTTATCATTTTAACAGTGCAAATTTGTAATAAAATGAAGTGAGCACTATACCCTTTGTAGTCTGTGTTGTAAATGAAATCAATATATGTAAAAATGCACAAAAACATCCAAAATACATAATACATTTCAAAAATATATAATATATTTACATTTGTATTATTTTGTTTATCAGTGCAATTCAAACTGTGGTTACTCATGTTTTTTTTGTAATTGTGATGAATGTTTGACTTAATTGTGTGAGTAAACTGCAACTAATTGACAGCTGTAGTACAATGTCTCTGGCCTTTGCAAAGGGGATGCAAGATCTACAGACAGTAGCAGACTGGCCAGTGCATCAATGGCTTTCTCAACACAAATTATCCCAAAGAGGAGGCAACAGATCTATGGCCCCCTCTTCTCTCCATTATCATCCTATAGCTGGCAGCATCCCGCCCAGTGCTTCCCAGAGAGGTGGGGAAATGGATTTCTGCACCACCCCCAATATGGGTCTGTAGCTAAATCCCATAGCATGGTCCCAAGAGGGACACTTCACATCAGTCTTATTCAATCCAAGTGCCGTCTTGGGATGACTGGGCACAGGGATGTGTGACATTCAGCTCAAATCTGGGAATGCCACAAAATGTATATTAGTCTTTTCCCCTCTCCACTTCCACCCGCTAACAGGTGAGAGAGGCATGGGCTAGTCTGGGATTAATAGTAGACCTAGAAATCAGAGTCTCAAGCATTCTAGTGATGGTTTTGACAATAGCACCCTCTGTGATCATGGGCAACTCACTTACCCTTCCCTGCCTCAGTTTTCCCACTGTAAGAGGGAGATTATAACATTCAGAGGTGGGAAAAGTACCCAAAAACTTATGCTCTGGGGAGAATGTACTTAAGTACAAGTCACTGGCATTCCTCTGGAAGACTACTTGAGCGAAAGTACACTGTAAGAGAGCGAGAGGAAAGCCGGGCAGGGCAGGGGCTAAACAGAGCCTGTTTGCCCAATTAGCCCCACCCTGGTTCACCTGCAGCCAGTATCAGGCCTGGATGCAGCATAAGGAGAGAAGCTAGCCCAGTTCAGGGCTGACCAGCCAAGAGGCAGGAGCTGGCTCTGACACGTGCAGGGCCTGAGCCAGAGCTCCCACCGGGTCGGCTGCAGGAGGATGGAGCCTGCAAACCCTCCCCCAGACAACTGGGGAGAATCCCAGAGAACACCCGCTTAGGAGGGAAATCTCGACTTTCTGGGCCACACCCCAAACTAATACTACAGCCTCTAGGGTGTGGGCTGAAGATCTACACTTGGGGCCTCTCGGCACCGCAGCGACCTAGCCACTAGGCCACCCTGCCATCAAGGGGAACCGTGTGCATGCACGCACACAAACACACACGTCACATCTAGATTGTACTCAAGCATCCAGAAGTGAAGGCAGTTGCACTTTTACTCAAGTAACTTTTGCGGCACTTTTCCCACCTCTGATAACATTTCCTACCTTGTAACATCAGTAAAGTACTTACTGCATAAAAAGTGCTGGATATTTATTTGCTCAATTATATTGCATTTTTTCCTTGGCTGGGAAGTGTTACCATTACTGCAGTGTGCGTGTATGTGTTTGTATTTCAGAAAAGATTCCATTACTGTTTTCATAATGGCTCCATTATTAACAATGGAAAGTCACCTGACAGATAGCAAGCGAAGCGTTCCACCCGTTTCCATTAGAAATCGCTTTTCAAAGCTGTTGCCAGCAGCAGACAGGAGATACAAAATGTGCATGTGATGTCCCACTGTGCTGAAACTCTCTCATTGCAAGGAGGTCCCATTAGCATTCTCATCCCCTCCAGCTAGGAACAATTCTCAGCACGCACACAGGCGAAATCATGCAATTCATCGAAAAGCCACTGAGGCACGGTTCTGTACATTATGCTTTTCTCCTTGTAAAGGTTGTCTGTGTCTCTCCCTGCCCCCCAGTTTCATCAGCCCTGTTGACTGTACAGCCTTGTTTTTGATATTGTTCAGGAGCTGTAGCATGTATTTCCTTTCTGTTTTATATTGTAAGAAAAATAGATTTGGGAAAAGAATGCAGAAAAAAAGCCACACAACCCTCTCCCCGCCCCCACAAGTAAATGAACACTCTGCACCTGTCCTTTCCAAATTTAAAGTCAAACATGGCCATGTGAGAACATCAGCGTCACCAGTGTTGAGGTGTTTTGAGTTATTCTCAAGTAAGTGCCAAGATGAGCAGGTGTTATGAGCCCAAGTCACTAAGAATATGTCTGTGCTGCAATTAAAAACTTGCCTCTGGGCCAGCCAGCTGACTTACATTTGCAGGGCTCAGGTTAAGGGGCTGTTTAATTGCACTGTAGACATTTGTGCTTGGGTTCTTGGCCCCTGTGAGGTGGGAGGGTCCCAGAGCTTGGGCTGAGCCAGAATTTCTATACCATGTTTAAACAGTCTCTTAGCCTGAGCCTCGAGCTGGGGTCACTGGCACAGACTGCACAGGTGTTTAATTGCAATGTAGGCATACCTGAAGGGGCTTTGTGATATTCCAACTGGAAACTGGTGTGGCGAACTGTTGAAGTACGAAAGGAGATCACCCATGTCATGCTGCTCACATGCAATGGAGGGAGCATCAGTGAACAAAAGTACAAACTACTGTTTCTTAGAGGCCCGTATAATTTCATGGGAACCAGGCTCCATCTGAGGCACATGCATCTACCACCTGTGAAAGCTGGGCCCAGTCCTGCAGCCTCTGCTCAGTCCTTACCCAAACAAAATGCCCACTGACTTCCCTGAGCTCACTGATTTTTGCAGGGACAGCAGGACTTAGCTTGATGCACTTGGAGCCCCCTAAACATTAGTAGGATGCCCCTAAAGGGGCGGCGGCTAATGCTCCAGTTAATTGGTTACACACCACCCCCATCCTGACGCATCTACTAGCAGCGAGGAACTATGCGATCAATTTAAGGCAAATTCCTAGTCTGGCTGATGTCAGCGGAGTTTGTGCCTGCGTGCAATGGGCAGGAGCAGACTGTCCATGGTAGGATAGCTACAATCCTTGGGGTTTTAAAAAAAAACAGTCACAGTGTTTTAGTGATGCTGCTTCCAAAGACCTCCATAGGAAGCAGACTGCACCTGCTAAATCCCCATACCAAGTGTTACAAAATAGCTTCACAATGGGATCAGCTGCACAAGTAAATTCCACAATCAATGCACAAAAGCCAGAGCTTTTTGGAAAGCCTTTTGCTGTGGTATTAACCGTGTCCCTTGAGAAGTCTTGCAAAGGCAAGTACTCTGCACTGCATACAGCAGCTAGTTGAGAAAGGTTCATGTCACAGAGTTCCTCTCCTCTTCTCCCATTCCAGACTTACCCTCTTCCTTCCACCTCTGGCCTGTCCCCTCCTCAGGACCATCCTGAGGTGAGGGGTGGGGCAACCCACCCTCAGTGCCCCAGGTGCAGGGCTCCAGACAACCCTTCCCCATGCCACAAGTCCATCCATGCTCCACCTCTACCCTGCACCCTGACTTCCTCCCAAACCAGGCTAGCTAGGGATTACGTGGGGCAGAATGTGGCAGCAGATGGCACCTGCAGGGGGTTGCCTCCCTTCGCTCCACTCTGCACTCACCATGCGGCACAAGTGGCAGCCTTCTCCACTCTCCCACACCCTCCCAGCTGGCTGAGCACCACTCCCTTCCTGTTGCTGCAGAGAACTGTGTGGCTCAACAGGCTGGGAGACCATGGCAGAGCAGAGCAGAGCAGGCTGCTGCTCGCACCATGTGGTGAATCCTGGGGAGGGAGGTGACCTCCTGCTGCTGCCATTCACCTCTGCACCATGCCCCAGGTACTCCTTTCCCCCTCCCAGCTAAAGGATGACTAGGTCAGTCACCATGGGGCTCTCAAAAGCACAGGGTCTGGAGTAGCTACCCCACTTTGTCCTATGGACGGGGTGGCTCTGCTCCTTCTCCTCTCTACTTGCTGGTTTGGTGTGATTTTTTTTTTCCCTTGTAGCTACAGCCAACCACCTCAAGAGCCTTGAGCCGAGCTGCTGGCACTAAGAAAAAAAGTTCATCCTTGGCGATTCTTGGTGCCCATTTATGATGTAACTGCCTGTCTAGCCCTTGATTAGAAAGTCTTCGTAATTTTATGTTCCACATCAGCCTGCAGCCTCAGTGCCTGACTCTCTTGTTTTTCTAGCACCTTGTTCTTTCACGGGTAACTGGTCTCCACATCCCCTCTCTGCTTCCTGTTGGTGGCAAGTTTACTTCCTGTCCTGCCACACAAACTCAGCGGAAAGGCGGGCATGCTTTCAGAGCAACCGCTCCTTCTCTGATGTTCTCCAGCGAGACTTTTCTGAAGTGCTGGCTGTGGGTTAAGGGCGGTGCAGAAAAGTCACAGCAGAATTAACAACATGTGGTTTAGCCCAATGGCACCAGGGAGTCCTTGCAGAGATGGAACAAGAATCTTTGTTCTGCCCACATGCCAAGAGAACCTTTCAAACTCTGCTGCCTGCATAGCAGGGGGGACTCTACCTCTTTGGCACCATTCCTAGCCACCAGCTTCATACAAACTCTTCTGCATTAGTGTCCCCAGAAAGGGGCTGGCTGACATTTAAGAGACAGGGTGACAGCTCAGTGTACCGGGGCAGCAGCTGTGGCCTTCAGCAGTCTCCTGCTCAGCCCCGGAGCAAGCAGCCCCACAGGTGTCCTAGCAGGAACCGATACTGGCAGCACTAACCCATGCAGATTCCCTTTCAGGACTGCTACTGAATACCCAGAAGGTACCTCAAGTGTGGGGCCACCAATGTGGGAGGGAGGAAAGGAGGCTGTTGCCTGGGGCCTGGTGATTTAAAAGGTTCTTGGGCTCCCTACTGCTATTGCAGCAGCGGCACTGCCTGTAGCTCCCGGCCCTTTAAATTACCGCCAGAGCCCTGTGGAACATGGTGCTGAAGGCTGGCGGGTGCAGCTAGCCTTGCCCTTTGGCCGGGTGTGGAGCAGAATGTAACGAAGTGAGATGTGTGAGGATTCAATTGCCCTGGGTAGGTTGCATGTGTTTTCTGCTGTCCTGTAGTAACCCAAGGTGTGTGCCTCAGTTTCCGTAGGCACAGCATCAGCGCATAGTTGGTGATGGGAGTTTCAGTGCGATGACATACTCAGTGGCCCCCTGCCCTTTGTAACCTAGGCAGCTAGGTGACACCTTTCTTCCTCAGGAAACAGGATAAAGGAGAGAGGAGGGGCCTGGCTGGTTTGAATTGGAACTGGGCAGTTGTGTGGGGCAGGCTCATCTGGCTGGAGAGGAGGGAAGGCGGGCCAGAGGCCCAAACTGGGGACCCCCTCTGGTTCCCCTCTCCTGAAGGCGGATTGTACGGACTGCTTCTCTCTTCTCTGCTGAGTCCCAGTTGCCTAATAAACCATCTCTTCTACCTGTGGAGTGAGAGTCACATCTGACTGTGGATGGGGGTGCAGGGGCTGGTGACCCCCACACTCCGTGACATCAAGGACCCCACTCCCTTGCCAAGGCCCGTCAAGTCTGTCACCAGCCCAGTTCCAGTGCATGTATTTGTGTGCATGTGGAGAGAGGGCCCAAGGGCTTGTCTGCATGCACACGAAAGTTGTACAGCCCAACCCCCTCCATGCAGAACCACTTATACCAGGGAAAAAGTGCTGATACCATATGTGAAGGGGAATAAGCTATCCCCACATAGGGCACCATTAGAACTGCATCCATGCTGGGGCTTGTGCCAATCTAGCTGTAGAGGTTAAAAAAAAATCACGCATACATCCCCCACTGAAATAGCGACGCTGGTACAACCTCCTGGTATAGCCCAGCCCTTAGTCTCATTTACCCTAAAGTCCCTTTACGCTGCTCAGGGAGAGTAAAGGGCCAATGAATGAATGTAACTATCACTGATGCCCATTTTAAGGCTAGCTCATGCTTGCAGAACAGCATAAAAGGACTCGAGGGTACGTGAGAATCAATCCCATAGTGTTGGCAGCTACCACAAGTTGCCAGTAGGGCAGTTAAACCTGCAGCCAAATTTAAAAAGCAATCCCCTGCTCCCACTCCCTGCCTGTTACATGGCAGGTACCAGTTATCAAGCTGTGCCTCATTCAAAATTATGCAACTCTCTCAGCTTTAGCTGAATTACACACATTTGCCCCCCTCTCCACTCACCGTTCTAGTGCTACCGAAAGCAGTCCATAAATTAGAGCACAGGTTTTTTGCTAAATGCCTGATGTGCAAACAAAAGGGAATTGAAAGTTCTGATGCCGCTAAAGCAGGTGAAATGCAAGTAACTTTTGCCTTCTCGCTTGCAGATTCCACCCAGAACAGACTAGGGACATCACAGCTTCTGCGGGTTGCAGAGAAAATGAGTGCCAGCCCAAGACAAGCACAAGCTGTAGTGCACCTGGGAAACAATTTCTGCCAGAACAAAACTTTCCAGTCCATAAAGTGAGTACAATACATGTTGCTGAGGTCTATGGACATGATAAGGATATTTATAAGGAACCCATCTCTCATATACCAGGATAGTCAATGTGAGAAACAAACCATTTGCTGTGCTGGACCAGAATGAAATATGGTTAGAAATATGTGCCTTAAAGACTGAACAGAATACTACTTAATTACAGTAAACCCTTGATTTAACAGCCCCCGATTTAACAGACTGTGGAAATAAGGGATGCTGTCCACCAGAATACCGCCCCCCATCCCCAGAAATAAATGCCAGTGACTCACCAGAGCTGCTGGAGTCACTGCTGTTGCTGGAGTTGCCGGGACTGGCAGAGCCACTGGAGTGGTCTCTCCCAAGCCTGCTGCGTTCCTCCCAGGTCTTGGGCGGAGCACTCCCTAGTGCGCCTTGCAAGGTGCTTCTAGTGCTGCAGGTTCGGATGTAATGGACTTTCACCATTTACACACATCCCTTCCCACCATTAGTCTGTTAAATTGGGGGTTTCCTGTATTCTTATGAATCTGAAAGTTTTGTACATCAAGATTATTTAAAAATGCTTCCGGATTTAATTTAAACAAAACAATGAATGTTGATGTGGACAATAAGTAGCCATGCTCTACAAAGTGCTAAATAGCCTGGCAAGAGTATAATATTCTCCTATACATACTGTTGAGAGAAATGATAGCTATTTGTATATTTGCTTCATGTAAAGTCACTGACAACAACTGCACATTCGTATGAATGTAAACTTCTCTTAATCTGCATTCTTTTTGTAAACATACCAGAAAAAAACATATTTTTGCACACTAGTATGAGAATTACAATAAAGATTTGTTTTTAATGAAAAAGCATTGTAATTTTGTTTGAGAATGGCATTACTAATTAATGCATGTATTCTAGCTATCGCTCTGCACTCACTCGATAACAGGTAGGACATATTCTAGATGTAAACAGGACCTCATTTTTCATATTAGAACATGTTTTCTTTTTTTCTTTTTTCCTTTCTTCCCCCCTGCTCCCACATCCATCTTGGATAATTAAGAAACTGCCCTGGCTCTTATTCCACAGTTACAGGATATTTGTTCTCCCTGTTCAAGCAGAGCTCTTATTTGTTCTCGAATCAGAAAAATAATAGGAATTGTAGCCACTTTACAGCCCTTATAAAATATGATTGTGAGGTGAGCCCTGACAATCCACTCATCTGTGTGACCTTGTCAGGATGAATTCACATGCTTCCCTGTATCTCTCCCGCCTCCCCCACCCACGCTAAATTTTGAAAAACATTTAGTTATTTTCATCAGCTCAGACTGTTGGAGGTTGCCACAGAGCGTAGAAAAACCCCTCCTTTATTGTGGACCCGATTCAGAAAAATGCTTCGGTCTGAGTTTAAAGTTAAGCCCATGCTTAAGACCCACTTCAGTAGTGTTAAGCAGATGCTTATGTGCTTTGTGGCCTCGTGCCTTTTGGTGGCCGTGATGACGCGAGGAATTCTGCAGCTGAATGAGTGTGTAGCATGCTTGTTGGTGTCCTGATCAGTGCTGTGTGACTACTGCACAGCACATGCCATTCCCATAGGCTTTCCTGGGAGAGACACACACTCAACATCTTGCAGGAAGTTCTCAGCCTCTTGCAGGATCTGGCCCTTGCCATTTTACCCATAATGCTCCTCTAGCTCTCAGCTGTTTCATTATAGTGCTGGTGAAATAAAAGGCCTGGAAGTCCTTATGACAAAGTGGGAATGTTCTTAATGTTTTGTATGATGGTCGTATGTGACTCAGTTTCCCCTATAAATGGTTAAATAGGTGGTGGCAACGGGTAGTTTATTCTTTGTAGAGACCCACTTGCAACTGATGACTTGCTGTCTAGGGCCCCATGCCTATGACAAACCTAGAGGACCCTGGCTGGGACATTTGATGAGGGTCTACTAATGAGGGAGGATTTTCCATGCACTGTCCAGGAAGCTAGCCAGTTTTGGCCAGAGGACGAACAAAGAACTGAGGTGCATGGCCAGATGGCCTGTTTTCCCCGGGAATCAGAACAAAGGGGTTGAGTCTGGATAATGTGGGGTGCTGCAAGCAGGAGACATTCTTCACGTCTGGGTCTCGAAGGAAATCACAGAGAGAGCTCTGGGCTCAGAACTGACCCAGATGGACTTTGCTGTAATATCCTATTCTCAGTACTTCCTACGCGGTGTTCCAGACATCTAATAAAACCTTTTGTTTTTACACTGCTGTTTGAGGGTCACTCCAGTCTAAAGAGATCAGGGGTGCATTGCCAGTCTTCCTCAGGGGGTCCCCTTCATGAGGGGAGGTCATGGAGTCAGCAGAGGTGCTGAGGGTTCCAAGGGTCAGTCCCAGCAGGTGGTGACATCAGGGGGCTTACCCCCATGAGGGTGACCCTCAGGGGTTTTAACACTCTGAAGGGGTCCTCCCCGCCCCCCCAGAAGTGTTTCTGTGCTGTGCAGAAGTGTTTCTGTGGACGTGCAGGTTTGTGATAGCCCCATTTTCAAAAGTGACTGAGGATCTCAGGGCCAGATTTTTCTTAAACGTATTTAGGTGGCTAAGACCCATTGAAATCCTCACCAAAATATCTTTTGAGGCATTGGGCCTTAGGTTCTTAAATCACGCACATACTTCAGACAATGTTACTGAGTTCATCATTTCTGACAATACAGCAAAAGATATATTGAAGCGTTTGAGTTCCATATGAACGTATATGGCTTCCTTTTGGTTTCCTTCCAAGTTAGAGGAGTGCAAGGTTTTGCACTGAGTCTTGGGCTGCGTAAGCTGTAATGTTCTCCTACTCTCCTTAACATCTGAGCATAGGATACAGAGGCTTAAACAGCAGCAAGCGGGTTTAGGTTGGACATTAGGAAAAACTTCCCAGCCGTCAAGGTAGTTAAGCGCTGGAATAAATTGCCTAGGGAGGTTGTGGAGCCTCGATCACGGGCAACATTTAAGAACGGGTAACACAAATGTCTGTCTAGATGGTGATTGGTCCTTCGCTGAGTGCAGCAGACTGGAGTAGGTGGCCTCTCAAGGTCCCTCCCAGTCCAGTTCTATGAAGGAGTCTAGGCCTGCCGCAGCTGTTTCACCAGACTCCTGCCATCTTCGCAAACTCCAGTTTCCTGCTCATTTGAATGGGATTCAGCAGAGAGAAGGGATTTAGCTCATTGTAGTTTTAACTTTATCATGGGACTTTAATTTGGTTTAGCCCCAACAAGGGGGGAAACGCAGTCACTTCTTTGTGACACTGGTGCGCAGCGCAAGCGGGGAGCTCAAACCAGGCCCGTCTGAGTAATGTTTGGTACAAAAACTAAAAACCCTGGAGGTTAAGGCCATTGACAGCTTGTGGGAGACAGAGACGGCAGGTAGATTTACTATCTCGGTGCTGGAGCATTTGATTACTATCATTTTTTTAGAGCAATCTAGCACCATAGGCAACAAAGTTATAACAAAATAAAGGAACAACACCCACCGCATTTTATGAGGAGTGTGGTTCTGTTACCCCTGGGACTGGATTTAGTTTGTGATAATGATGCCCCCTAGAGTTGGCTTTATTGCTAATGTAAAAATTATTTATCATCAGAAGGAAAATGAGTGCTCTGCGGGAAGAAGATGAAAGCAGTTGAGAATATTAAGCAGACATTTAAAAAATCATGTTTATTAAATTAACTCCTTAGAATTTTTACAAGGTAATGAGTTTAAGTAGATTCATGCTCTCATCTCTAGGCCATAGAGCAACCCCCAGAGGGTGTTTCACGTCGACTTGTATATTGTTAATGAACTGGCAGCTCATACTGAAAAAAGCAAAATGCGACTAACGTATGAAAGAACCCTCACAGATGTATGCTTATGAATTGTTTAATTGCTATATGTGACAATAAGACAGGATAATTCTAAATGGCACGTGAATACCAGTGTGCTCTTACTGGTGTTATTTTGCAGAGAATGGGTTATAATGGCTTTCCTAATGCACGCAAATGTATTGAGATTGCTATGCTTACCCTACCTACAAAAACACAAAAGGATGGTTTTTGAATCTTCCAATGAACGGCAAGAGGGGGTGTTGTCCAAGCCAGCTGGTAAAACTCTTGCCCTGTGAAAATTGCCTTGAAAATTGGTTCTCTGAGACAAATGGAAGAGAAATAATTTGGCATACTAGAAATATAAAGGATCTGAACCTGTGAAGTGCTGAGTGTCAGTCAAAATCTCACAGCCTCTCGCAGGATTGTGCCCCTCTTGAGTGCTTGCTTCTTGCCCTGGGGACTGTCCAGGCTCATTTGTGTGGCTAATATGTGCCAACTTTTGTGATTGGATTGTGAATTCCACAATATTTAGTGGGTTGCAGAGGGGTTTTTTTGTTTTGTTTTGGTGGAGTCAGGTGAATTGAGGAGAATCTCAGCTTTCATTTAATAATGAAGTGGGTTTTGAGCCATCACAGCTGCAGAGAAAAAACATGAAAACAAAAGTCCTAAGGTTTCTAAGGCTGGAAGGTAAATAGAAAGAGACCTCATGTATTTTTTTTTTCTTTTTTTAATCTCATGATGAGGGGAGAAGGGGTGACTGTCATTTTGTATACATGGGATTGCCTATCTTATGTGTGTATTTAAAGAATATACCTGGGGTTTGGGAGTGTGGGAGACCACTTTTCTCAAGGCATCCTTCACCCACTTGAAGAAGTGAAGTTATTAAATAAATTTGAGAATTCTGACTACAGTACAGGCATTTCCTCCATAGACCTTTATAAATGGCTATTGGAAACCTGCTGAATGACCTGTGGTTGTGCTCTCTTTAGGAGGAATTAAAATATACCATTTTCCACCATGTTTGTTGCCACTCTGAACCAATCAAGAAAGTTCCTGGTTATGCAGTAGAATAATGAAAAATCAATTTGGGACGTGGTGTATCTGAGACGGGGAGAGAGGCCTTTTCGGGACACAGAAAAGGGAAAGGGCTGTGAAACCAAGCAAGTGAAGCAAACCAGGCCTGGTTAAAGTTTCAATAAGAGAATTCAGGCATGGAAAGGCAGGGCAACATCAGAGCATTCATGCATTTAGGAAAAACATTGACTAGTTGACCAGGGAGAGGAGAGAGAATGCTGCCGTGCTCCAGATTTTTCATTTTTGCAGGACTCGTGAGTGATTTTGCTTCTGGAACGTCTGAGGCATCGCTGCCTTGTGGGGAGCAGAATGAGCTGCTTTTATCACGCTCCAGTGCAAACAGCTCGCACAACTTTTCTTTGTGCCTTGATGTGCAGCACATGCTTGTAAGAACTTTAAATCGGAAGAAGACTTAATTAACTGTCTACTTGAAGAAAAGGAAGTTGTTCTGGCATTATGCCTTCTCATTGCTATGGAGGGGGGGCTTACCTTTCGTATGGCATAAGCTTGAGGAGTGGTTCATCTACCTGTGTTTTATTGAGAGACTACCTGTTCAATGGAACATCTAGCAATTCATTTCCCTGCTCTATGTGGTCCAGAAATATCTGGAGAACCCAAAAATTTAAGAAAGAGAGAATGTGATCTTGCAGTAGGGAGAGGCTGTGTCTGAATTTTCTGTTGTCTTACAGTCTCAGGGCTTATCTAAACTCGGATTTTTTTTTTCCTGGAAAACCCCCTTTTCCCAACTCCACTCCCAAACATTCACACAGGATAATGTGAGGTAGGAGGGCTTTTCCCTCAAAGTAATTACTCCAGTTCTGAGAACAACTTTTGCCGATTCCCACTCCTTCAAGGTCAAAAAGGAACGTGTGAACAAAGCACAGCTACAAGAAGGCTTCTTTTGCCACGCTGTACCTGTGAACTATGGCTGTAAATGAGAATGCTCTGCTTGACAGTGCTAGGGCTGTTTGAATGCAATTTACCAACACTACTTATTTAGACATTAGAACGTCAAAATAAGTAACATCGGAACAAACCTGCAGTATAGATGTAGCCTCAGTACCTCAGTGTCTCATCGTTTTTCTGAACCCTGGTTTGTAAAAACACCATGGAGAGTTTGAGCCAAATTTCATCTGCTAATTAATATGTGAATGGAATAATTTCCAGTGTTTATATGGGGTTTCTGTGCTGTGGGATTGTCGGGTGGTTATTGTGTTTTAAAAGCAGGGAAAACCAGAACACTGGGAAAAGCTGATTCCCACGCTGCATTCATTTGCTGCCCCATGCCTCTGCCTGAGCAAGCAGCAGAGATAATCAGCCAGTCGCCACTGACTCTCTCCAATTCATTTGCATACCTGGAGAGTGTCAGAGTTGCCCAGAATGTCATGGCAATGACTGCCTTGGATGCTGCCAGGGGTGCTGGAACTGCTGGGGATGCAACAGCATTCTCGTGGCTTGAAGTGATTTCCAGCATATACAGTTGTGTTCAATGGCTCTCAGCACTTCCACTAGGCAAATGGGTCAAAGGCCCCTGCTTGGATGACTACTTTGCCTCAGATTACCAGAACATTACAAAGAGAAGTCCTAAATCCATCAGGAGTTGAAATGAATGCCCACAGCCATTGTGTAAACCCTTTGGAGCAGGGTAAGTGATACTGTTTGTTTTCTAAGGGCAGTTGTTTGTTGTGTTCCTCTCAAAGGGCTACATGAAAATCTCAACTCCATTTCAAGCAGATCTTTGTTTGTTAATAAAGTGGAAACTATGGATTGCTGACAGAGATGGGAAAGGTACCCAAAAAGTTACCTGAGTAAAAGTACAGCTGCTGGGGGGGAGTGTACTTAAGTCACCAGTGTTGCTCTGGGAAACTACTTGAGTTAAAGTACATATACATCATATCTTTTATTATACTCAAGTACCCAGAAGTGAAAGCAGCTGCACTTTTATTCAAGTAACTTTTTGGGCACTTTTTCCACCTCTGCTTTTTGAATATTTATCTTGTTTAAAAATGGGAAATTGTAGATAAACTCTTCAGTTTTCTCACACTGTTTAAAAAAAAGCTATAAATTTTGCAACAAGTTCTAAAATATCTATTTTCCCTCCAACACTGAGAAATCTCTTCCCTCCTTCAGGGCAGTCAGTTCTCCCTCCTTGAACTCCAGGGAGTGACTGCTCTGTTCAGCAGCCCTTCTTGTGTGGCCTAGCCTGGCCCTCACTGACTTTCTCTACAAGCCCTTTCATAATTGGCTGGCTCCTGTGCAGCCTCCCCAGGGTTGCTTTAACCCCTCTTCTGTCAGAATGGGGTAGATACCCCACCACAACCACCTGGAGGCTTGTTTTATTTTCCTACCTCTGACATCACGTTCCTATGTGTTGCTCAGTAAAGCACTCACACCAGACTTTTCACAGGTAGTCACTTCTACACGTATTTAAAGCCTATGTCATAATATACAAGAAGGCTGCATTCAGACGGGCTTGCATGAACAAAATTAATTCTGGCGTTTCTTAACTTGTGAGTGTTTGACTTTGCAGCATGTTAATCCTTCATTTTGTATGACCTGATTTTTTTATGGTTTCATTTAGTGACGAGACTTATCTAGTATTAACAAGAGGGTTTTACTGAGAGAGAGTTTCTAGCATAGGCAGCAACTCTATGGGTGCACCCACCTGCATCCAAGCTCTCTTTTTGCCTCTCTCCAGACCCTTGCCACTTGCCTGCTTCTGGCCCCACTGGCCAACTCCTCCCCCACCTTCCCAGTGCTTCCAGAACACCCCAAACAACTGATTCATAGCATTCCGGAAGCTCCAGGAGGGAGAGGAAGGAGCAGGACAGGAGCTACGTGGAAAGGAGTGGGGAGGAGGTGAGTCAGAGGGAGGAGTGAGGGGCTAGGGAAGGGGTAGGCTTTGGGGGGAAGAGGTGGAATGGGGTTGGGGCCTGGAGCATGGGAGGGAAGAGCCTCCCCCGACTAGAGGGGAATTTAGTACCTATGGTTTCTAGCCCTAATGATTACAAGGAAACTCTCCTGAATGTGAACAAAGCACAATGCAATGCTGTGAGACTCTGCAGCAGATAGAGGGTCTGAGCTAACACCAGAAGAGAGATCCAAACCCCCTCAACCAGCTTTACTGGGTGCTTATTGAAAACTTATGTTTAGAGGACAATGCAAGTTTCACCATTGTTCACAGTTTATTTTACAGGCATGAGGTGCTGGAGGGATTGTGAGCCTCCTTATCCTGGGATGTTGAGAAGAGGAAATCCCAGCAAAACAGAAGCCTAGAGAGTGCTACATGGTCTCTGTAATAGCTCATTTCATCTGGCCTTGGTCTCACTTACCTGTCTGACTGAGTAGTGCAGCTGGACCAGTGAACTCCAAGCAAGTTACTCCACAGATGAGACCCAAGAGATGGAGACTGACAAGGGAAACAGGCAGGTACTCTCAGAAAAGTTTCTTTCATTAAATTTAACATTTCAGAGTCATTTTTAATGTATTCTCATCTTTCTCCTTTTAAAAAACACACTTAGACACCTAGTTTGGGAGATAAATTAATGTTTTTATTCTGATCTGCCACCAAGCTCCCCTTCCGCCACAAAGCAGTGACCATGAAACTCTGACAGAGAAGAAGCAAGACCAGGGGGAAGGTGAGTACTTAATGTCGGAAAGAAGAGACACTCAGGGTGAGAGCAGAGATAGTGGGCTCTAGAATGGTAGAGGGAGGGGAAAGCAAGGTTCCAGACTCTGGACTCAGGGGATGGTTTGGGGGAGGGAAGTTGTTGGTCCCAGAGGGGAACAGCAAACTCTAGAAAGGGGAATAGACTCAAAGACTCCAGGTAGGAGAGGGAGGCAAAAAACCCAAGCATTCATGGGTTGGAGTTGGGGGGCAGTAAAGGTTGTAGGTGCAATATAGGTTGTTTGCTTTACTATGGGGCTGAATTGCACCTTCTACATTTACGGTCAGATTCAGCCTGAATTATACCCTATGCTGCTTCAAAGGTTTTAGGCAAACTCTTTTGGCCAAATCCTACTTCCCTTCATTTGCTTTTTTTCCTCACATGAAGAGGTTGTCTTTGTATATTTTAATGAAACCTTATTAATGAGAGCAATAGTTTACAGAAACTGTTGTCTGAAACGCCATTTCACTGCCTTGGTCAGTTCTAAGGTGCCTTGCTAAAAGGTATGTTGGTGTCTGAACCATTGGGAACTTATTTATGCAATTCCCACACTGTTGCCTGCTTGCAACCCCTTCCAATTCTGGGCAATGTTGTCGTGAATTAATGCTTGTAAAGGGTTAAACCCTGAGGGAGTGAGTTCTCTGTTGGTAAGCAGCCAGGTGAGCCAATGGGAAGAGAGAGGGATCTTTTGAATGGAAGCAGTTATTTCCTGAAGAGCTTTTCTTTTGTCTGGCTGGAAGAGAGAGACCCAAAGATGTTTAAGCCTGAGCAGGCTTAAGGAATTCAGTAAATCTCCAAGCCACAAGGAGATCTGGGCATACAGATATGTAAGTAGAAAGGAAATGTTTAGTCAGATGTGAGCAGGTTTTTGTTTATTTTGTGTTTGGTCAGGACTTGTCAGGCTGGCTGATGTACCCCTCCACACACTGTAACTTTTAAGCAGAATCCCAGGGAAGTAATTTTCCGTGCTTTTATCTACCCTTTTTTGAAGTTGCTCTGTAACACCTAGAAACCAAGTCTGTTTTGTATATTTTATATTTTGTATATTTTATTATGTTTTGTTAATAAATCAACTTTTTTGTTTATTTGTTTGTTGAAAGGCAATGATTTGATTCCTGTGTCCTAGAGAAGGGCCTGAGGTAGGAAAATAAGACTCTCATGCTTAAGACTGAAAGGTCAGCTATCAGACTGCAGCTTAATTTCTTTCTTTTTGTTTTGAACATCTCTCCTAAGGAATGGTTAAGAACTTGGGGTTACTCCACAGGGAGAAATCCCAAGTGCATCTTCCTGGCTTTTAAAGGTAAGACTTTTCACTTGAATGGTAGCAGCTACTTCCCAGGATCAGGGAATCTGTGACCTTCGGAAGCTTTTAAGCAGAAGCCTACAGAGCAGTGTTTCTTCAACACTTTGAGACCACTGAACACAACAATATTTTTATATGTAACACCTATAAACATTTTCTTCAAAAAAATGTTGTTAGACAAAAACAAACAAACAAACAGCAACATAGTAAAAACAAAATGAAGTAATTCAATCAGGTATCATAGCAATGAAGAAGTAACATTGTATCTGGTTTTAATAACAGAAAATATAAACCATCACTGTATTTTTTCAAACACTCACAGCACACCTGCAAGTTGTTCACAGAATGCCAGTGTCCTGTGGAAGACAGTTTAAGAAAGTGCTATAGAGCAAGGTATTTTTAAGGTCTCTTCGGGCTTCCATTTTCTGCGTGCGGAGTGTCAGAGCGGGGATCAGCCTTGACCACTGCTTTACCAAAATTTACACTAATATAACAGTGGAGTTGCACCAGCATAACATTTTTGAAACAGCGCAGAATCGGGGTCTGAAAGTACATCTACTACAGATTTCTACTATCCACTGAAGTCCTGATCCTTCAAAGACTTAAGCACACGTGCAACAGTTCATGGGTTTATGAATGGAAGTGCTTGCAAGGCTGGGGCCTTGCTTAGTGTTTCACACAGAAACACTCAGTGCTCTGGAATCTGCATGGGCTTCGCATGCATTTCTATCTGCTGGGTTTAATTTAAAAGACCTTTGTGGTTGGAGTTCTGGCCACATCTCCCCTTCATCACTCTCTGACAATGGAGAACAGCTGGGGCACTTAGCTAACCATCCAGATATTTCCAAACAAGGAGTCTGAGAATGAAAAACCTTCAAATGTGGTTTCCACCCCACCCCCACTCCCTCCACTGTCCTATTGGTGCCTGAGTTTGTGATCTTTGGGGGAATCTCAGCAAGTCTCATTTATTTACACGTTAGGGGTGGAGATTTGAGGTTTGGAGGGGGTGCGGAGAGAGAAAGGTCGTTCTTTGTTGTAGGGACTTCAAGTCTTTGAATCAACACTGACTCAATTAGTTCTTTTTGCATGCTGTGCATTGTTAGAATTTGACATGGGCTCAGACACCATCACAAGTATGTTTTCAAACTCTGAACATATGCATGAGCGTATATGCCTCTGGGAGGTCCTTACTGAATGCATACATTCTCACCTGAACCAACAGTCATGCTTGTAATCCTGTCTAGACAGCTGATTGATGACCCGCATCTAAGGCTTACACATGTTGACTTTTCCAGTACACTGAGAACTGGACATGTTCCAGGTTTCCATTGTTGATGTCCTACCATCATTTTGTTTGACTGTCGGTATTGGAATGTCAAGGGAAAATGTTCATCAGGGTAAGGTCATTTTGCTCCTTTGATATCTGGAACAGATATACGCAAGTGAACCTGACTGAGTTGGCATTAAGGTCTAGAGTCAAGAGTCCCTGGTGTCTGAGGACTTCACATCTAGAAATATAGTTTGGCCTTTAACAGAGAAAGGGTCAAGACAGAAAAGTTTGGATCTGACGTGATATTTCTACATAAGAACGGCCATACTAGGTCAGACCAAAGGTCCATCTAGTCCAGTATCCTGTCTTCTGGCAGAGGCCAATACCAGAGGGAGTGAACAGAACAGATAATCATAAAAGTGATCTTTCTCCTGATACCATTTCCAATCCCTGACAAACAGAGGCTAGGGACACCATCTGTCCCTATCCTGGCTAATATCCATTGATGGATCTAACCTCCATGAATTTATCTAGCTCTTTTTGCAGCTCTGTAAAGTCTTGGTCTTCACAGCCTCCTCTGGCAAGGAGTTCCACAGGTCCACCATCTACTGTGTGAAGAAAATCTTCCTTTTGTTACTTTTAAATCTGCTACCCATTTGCTGCCCCATTTTGTTATGGGGACAAGTAAATAACTTTTCCTTATTCATTTTTTCCACACCAGTCATGATGATGTATACCTCGATCATATCGCCCCTTGGTCTCCTTTTTCCTAAGCTGAAAAGTCCCAATTTTTTAAATTTTTAAATTTTTTAAATCTTTCTTCATCTAACACCCCTTTCAAATGCCTAATCATTTTTGTTGCCCTTTTCTGAACCTTTTCCAGTGCCACTATATCTTTTTTTGAGATGAGGTGATTGTATATGTACGCAGCATTCAAGACATGGGGGGGAACCTTGGAATTATATAGAGGCAAAATGTATTCTCTGTCTTATTCTCTATCCATTTTTAATGATTCCTAGAACCCACTTTTGCCAAAATCTGGAGGTGTTTAGATTCAGGGGTTTACTCTGGCTGACCTCCAAATAATAATCTATAAAGGCTGATGATATGGAGCCCTTAATCTATTCCATACGCAAACCCAGCCTAACTATTCATAGCAGCCAAGAATCCTGCACTTTTCTGCCCAGATTTCTGCAGTTCCAAACCCCCTTGTGCACTCATTAAAATTATTGGCTAAGCCCCCATTGATGTTAGTGAAGGCAGAAGCTGGCCCACATTTGAACATCTCTCCCCTTACAGTCATTTGTGCTACTGACATTCCCTTCTCTTTTGAGCACACAAGGGAGGCCTCTGCTGGTCGCACAAAGCCGTATGTGGCTCTGTGTGACTTTACTTTCACTTTATTTACTTGTCAGTGACTTCCCTGTTTATCAAAGCAGGGCAACAAGTTTTTCTGTCCCCTCTTATTTTCCCTATTTCAGACGTAACAGGAAAGCTGTGGAACCTATGGACAATGCCCTACAGGACATGTAAGTGACCAGCGTTTTTACATAGAATGTTTTCAGCAGAATGAACAATTTGACTTGCAAAGTCAGATGAAGCAAAACAACAGCTCATGAAGCACAGAGAGGGGAGGATTGAAGGACTGGGCAGAGGAGTGGTTGGTAGTTTGATGAATGCTGAGATTTTTTTCCATTTTGGATTCTGTTTTGCAAATTGTCACTTACTGCTGGAAGTTTAGTGTGTAACCTGATCCTTGGAAAAACTGACAGTGTGCCTTCTATTTTCTAATGTAGACAGAGATTTCAGTGAACACTCCACCTGCACTCCTCCAGCTGGGAGTGAAGGAATCTTATTGAGATTTAATGCATAGCCAGCAGTATTATGTTTTTCCTCATTCTGATTCCAGGTGAGGATGGCAACATTTAAGAAATAAAATAATTAAATTAAATTAATTTAAACAAGAATTTCTGCTTAGCACCGACAGAAATCAGTACTCTCCTGCCAGATTAGCTAATCAGGAAGTAGGAATGCTTGTCCTTTAAACTGTTACTGTGGAAAATAAAAGAGGCTGGTTTGCAGGTCATTTAGGCTGTTTGCTGAATTAGGAGATGAAAATCAAAGAAGCAGCTCCACTTTTGAACATAATTAGCCTCTGCTGATGTACCATGTCTGCCATCAGCAGGGAGCAAGGGAGCTGGGAATTGTAGTTCTTTAAGAGTAGTTTCCAGATGAGCATTATTCTACTTCTAGGCTGTAATGGTTCTGAAGTGGTATTAAGTATACAGTGCGATCAGTGTTCTATTTTTTTTCCATCCATGAGCAGAATATATGTTGTTACGTGCACTACGGCATGTAAGGATGCCAGTAGAAACACAATCGGTTGCGGCCGCTCTGTTATTCAGCTGGGTGGCACCTCAGTCTCTCCTGGGTGGCTGCCCAAGCACTCAGCTTACAGGGAACACATGGAGTATGATACTTACTTTAATATTGTAAATGCACACAACATATCTGGTTATGCTCTTAGATAATTGTGGCTCTGACTCTGGGTGGGTTTTCCATAGCAGCGTGGGCCCCATGGCAAGGTGGGAGAGGGGCCTGGGTCTGCACTTTGGAAGAGGTGGGGACCATGGTGTAAGGGGTGGGGCCTAGGGCATTCGGCCCTCAGCACCACCAGGACAGTGGCACTGCCCCCTCCCCCCACACCACACTCCCTCCAAGCCATGCACAGCCAAGCAGTGCTGCTGTAGCAATTCAAGTGGGCCCAAAGCTCCAGCCGCCACTGCTGCCCCTTTAAAAAGCCAGGCCTGGGAACATCTGCCCCCTTTCACCTCCCCCATCAGCATCGTATGCATCATATATTTGTGTGTCCGTAGCACGTGTGCATATTTGTCATTGTCTTAACACAATGCATACGTTTGGTTGTTTATACCTAGTCTCTGTGTGACTCATCCTCACTGTCCACTCAGAATTGGTTCCCCAGAAGAGTTCACTTTGCCAGTAAAGAAAAACATAATTGTGATTAGACTTAACAAAAGTCATCCCCACTCATACACTGAAATACCAGCTCCATTGGCTTGGAACTCCTCGGTCTCCCTGAAGCCCAAAGGATATTAACTTTGAAGCTGAGAGGTAAAAACAAGCTAGCACACTGGAAACAAGAATCAGGGAATTAATCCTGAAGAGGGTCTCAGTCCAAGGCCCAGGCCATCTCCCCTGGCTCAAATCTTGTCTCCAGCACACAACATAAAACAGCTGGGTTGTGTGCAGGGGATCTTTCTAGCACTGCGGTGCCCAATACGTTTGCCACTTGCCACGTGTGGTGAACAGGACACCGTGGTGTGGGGAATATGGCTCTTGAGCTGCATGCAGCTCTTGGAGCCTTTCAATGTGCGACTCCTCCTGAGAGCTGCACGCGGGGAGTGCCGTCTGCCTGCTCTGTGCATGCGTCCCACCGCTAGGTGGGAGAAGTGCATGGCGGGACAAGCCCTGGCCGTGGCTCCAGCGGTGGCCCTAGATCCAGCAGCAGCCCTGGTGAGTTGCCAGCATTGAATTAGAACGGCAGGCGGGAGGGGAGAAGGGGTTCGGGAGCCTGGCTCCGGGAGAGGGCATTCACTTAGATCAGAGGGAGCATGCCAGGCTCTGGGGCAGCGGGTGGGCATTTATTTAGAGTGGAGGGGCTGGGAGTGCCTGGCTCTGGGGGAGTGGGAAAGGAAGGGCATGTATGCGGGGGCCGAATGTGGTGAATATGGAAAGACAACAACCACAAGTGTGGCGATCTTTGGATTTCTATTGGACACCACTACTCTAGCAGCTTGGTGGGAATAACAGGAAGTCATTCGTCCTGCACAAGACCACAGAGTGGCAGCAGAGCCATGCTCCAGCTAGTTTTCCATCCTTGGCCTGGGAACAGACTTCATGGTGGCTGCTCCCCCTTTCATAAAGGGAAAAAAAATGGTGGATCCACAGAGTGGCAAAACCACTGGCCCCACCCAGCCGCTGTGTGGCTGCATTGTGGCCCCCGGGCTCTGCAGCACTCTGGAGGGGCGTATCCCCTCGGCAAGCTCTAGAAACCCTGGCCTCCCAGGAAGGGGCCCTTCTGTGCAGCACGGAATCGCCCCCCATGTCTTTGGTTAAATGATCCAGATGTGAACAAGTGCAGATGGGTCTCACGGAAATCCTCAGATCTAAACATCCCAAACGGTGGGGAATGTTGGTGTCGTGTGCAAACATCGCCGCACTGAGCTGCCCATAGTCAAAAAAGGCTCCTGTGTGACTCATGAGAGCAGTTTAGACTCCAGTGGGCGTGAAGTGCTCTTGAGCAAGTCCATGGCGCATTTTGCTCTGGATCACGGCATGTTAAAGCTGCACCTTTCTGTGCAAATATTGTAAACATTGGGCCCAGCACTGGCCCATATCCAAAGCTGTTATATTCAATGGACGTCTATCCACTTACTCCAGGAGGCTTTGGATCATGCCCAGAAAGCTTTAAACTCCCAGCAGCAAATGGGAGGCCTGCTGGTGGTAGTTTGTAGTCAGTTCCTGAGGGCCATTTAACCATGCACATACAAAGAGGCTGAGGTGTCCTTAAATGAAATAGCAGGAATGGCCATACAAAATACAGCCAACCAACCTTTAATTTGTCCAGGCAGAGGATAGGGCAGGGGGGTAAATATGGACAGAAAACCAAAGAAAAAATACCTAAATGATCCTTCTTCAGGTCTCTCTCAATGGGCATGCATGAATATCAGGTCTCAGGACAGCTGCCAGGTCAGAATCTCTTAAGTGGTGGGGACATGTTTTACTTTGTCTATTTTTAACTGATAGCACAATTGTTTGAGGTCAAGTGATCCATTTGCATTTCACCTTTTAGACAGTGTAGGATTTCTGTCTTGAAAATTGTAGTAAGCTGTGCTAAAAGTCTCTTTATAGCTGTTGAAGGCGGTCTTGTTATAGTATCTCTTGGCAGGACATGTAAGTAAGCCAGTCCATTCCACAGCTGGATGTTATTAAGCCTTCATTTGAAAAGACAAGAGAGTGTTTGAAAAACAGCGCTCACAGCACAGCAAGGTGCTAGGGACACAGTATCTTTTATGTGCCTCAAAAGGTGGTCCTCAGATCTTCAGGATGCAAAGAACGTCCATGCATTGACAAGGCACTGGATGGAAGTCTATGGGGTAGGACACTGTGGCTGATTCTGCTTGCTATGGTTTTAACTCCTTTATGATGGTTGGAAGATCTGTGTTTCTCTTCAGTATAAATATTTCCTTTTGCCTTTTACATACAAATCATAATTATAAACATCTTCCTTCACTTTCGCATAACAAGAAACATACCTCTTCCAAAATGCTTTATTCTAATGAAATAATTTCCTTTCCCTAGACTGTGCTGTGATGGGAAATTCACAGTAATAAATAATGTATCTAGTTCTTCATTGATCGCAGCATGCAGACTTGAGTCTCAGCTTTGCCCCTCTAACAAAGCTCGTCTGTAAAAGGTGCCAGCCTCTTGTCTGAACCTGGCATAGTAACCAAATGCTCAGGGAATTTTGTGCTACAAGGCATTTTTAAGTGACACAGATCTCTTCATGTTTTCTCCTCATAAAGCTAATATATCCATATTTAATTAGAAGTTTCATTTGAAGCGCTTTCTTCCACTTAGGGAAGTTGATTCTTTTTTCTTAGGTTTGAAAGTCTAGCTGTCAACTTTGGTTTACCTTTCTTAGTTAGCCATAAAAATTGAATCCACTTTTCTAAATGTCCAAATAAGACAAATGGTGCATGGAAACATAAACTGCATATGCAAATTAGAAAAATGCAAAAAAAAATTGTGGAACATATAAATTCTACATGGATAAATAAATCATTATTGCAAAGTGTACAATTAATTAAGTGCTTCAAAAATTGGCAATTAATGTTGCAAGTCTGAATTTATATTCCCAGTTCAAACTGCAAACAAGTTAAATTGCCCATTGAAATGTCTTTATTATGTATCAGTTAAAATATTTAACCTTTTGGTACAAAAAGGAGAATTGAAAAGAGGCATCAGAAGTGTATCTGGTGCAGAGTGAAAATCCTACCTAAATCCCTGACTAATTCATTACTTTGTAAATTAACCTTCTATGTGTTGAGCCTCCCGATCTATTCAAAACCTCCAGGGGTTGCCCATTCTCTCTGATGATGCAGCAGATAGTACAACTGATTTCCCTGGTCCTGGGCAGTGCTGCTGTAAAACATTATTCGATACTGGCTAGTCCCTGCCCCAAAATTCACAGGCCAGTAAAACAGTGGTATCAGCACGATGTCATGAATGACTGACTATCAGACTGGACTTCAGATTTGTAAACATGGGTGGTATCCTGATCTCCTGGCTCCTAAAACCCAGGCCTCAACAATCAGAAGTAATGAAGAAACACCTTTAACTCTAGTTACAGGGAGGCTGTGACATGCACTTTATGAGGCCTGAGGTTCCATACAGTGGAGGCGGGGTTCCATGTATATTATCTAATTCAATATTTGTACTTCCTTTCCTCTTCTAATATTAAGATTGTGGCATCAGAGTAAAATGATGTATTAACATAAACCCTTGTACTCCAAGTGGAACATAGGCCCTCTGCAAGTCTTCTCCAGTGCACGCTGTCTCTGGACAAAACTTCTGGCTGACCCCAGGAGTACCCCAGTTGTTGTTGTTCAGTCTCAGCAGATCTTCTCCATGTGGTCTGAGCTCTTCCTCTTTTGCATTTTCCTTGGGGGTTCCATCAGAGAGCTGGACGATGGTTTTCTGAGAGCGTGGCCTACCACCCCCACTTTCTTCTCTATATTGTGGCATCACAAATGGTGCAGCAGAGGGTGGAGATTAGGTGAGTGAGTTGAGGGGGATGGCTCCTATCAGCTCATAAGACGGGCTGGCAACAGACTTTGCCATCCCTGGGCAATGTGGGTGGCAGCTCAGCTTTGGGCCCCCAGAAGGGGCGGGGCTTCAGGTGGAAGGGGCAGGCCAGGGGTAGCCAACTCTCAGTGCTGCCGCTGGCTGGACTGCACTGTGCCTACCCCAGCCAGCCCTCAGCACCAGCCAGACTGTGTCACACAGGCTCTGGTGGCAATTTAAAGGGCGTGGCATTCTGGCCACCGCTGCCACTGTGGTAACAGCAGCAGCAACAGCCTGGATTCCTGAAATCTGTGTGTTCAGATGGACTTAAACTAGAGTTAATCATGCACAAAAACGGTAATGTCATTCAAGACTCTTGGGGTAAAAGCAAGTGCTACTGAAGTGCAAAACAAAAAAGATTGATATTCTATTCCTAGAAATAGGTTGCAACATCATTGTCCTGCCAATTAACAGATTTCAAAGTAGACTCCGAAGCTCTGTAAGCTTGTATCATGTGTGAAAGGGCCAGATTCTGAAAAGACCTGAGCATGTTAAAAACCCATCAGTGTCCCAGAGGGAGCTGCCAGATGCTCAGTATTTCAAATAATCTGCCTCCACGTCTGCAGAGCTGGCGATTTAGATCTTGAACTTGGTCTAGGTCAGTGGTTTTCAACCTCTTTTTTTCATTAGTGGAACCCTAAAAATGATGAAATAGAGGTGTGGGACCCCTTCAGAAATCTGAAGTCTGCAGATCTACCTAGCACAGGCTGAAAACCAGTGTTTCCCAGGCTTAAAACATTCATGTATCCCTTTTGGGACTTCAGCCTTATCGGCATACCCCACCTCCCAGTGTCATCTCAGTACTTATCTCCTGATTTTCAGTCATTTCTTTTCTACACCTTCAAATCCTTTCATGTCCTATCTGGTGGTATGTGTACCACCTTCAGGAAATACTGGGCTAGGTGACTTCCTGTGAATAAGTCATCTGCCTCAGTGAGTCATGAAAATCAATTTAATCCTTCACCCTGCTGGAAGGGTGAGTTTGTTTGTTACAGTAATCAAAGACTTGCACTGAGGGACCAAGGATGACTTCCCCTCTTCCTGCCATACAGTCTCATTGCTACTTTCTGCTGAAAAATACACAGCGGTTTCTTCCTCCACCGCCTTGCTGCCTCTCCCTCTGCAGAGTTTACTTCTGGAAACTCAGAGACAAACTTCCTGTTGATACAAGTCAGAAGGCTAACAGCTTTGGGCAGTGAGTGGTACTTTTGTCATGTCCAACCTATGTATTGGCTGGTAAATTCTTAAGAGCCACATTCAAAATATCCTCTAAGAGGGCATGGGGATCCAGGCACTTTGGTGATCATCTGACCTGGGACCTTACTATGTTATTCCTATTTACACTGGCTTATTTATACCTGGCCCTGCAGATTTCCAAGACCAGCATCTGATGAAGTGAGTCTGTGCTCACGAAAGCTCATGCTCAAAACTTTTCTGTTAGTCTCTAAGGTGCCACAGGACCCTTCGTTGCTGTTACAGATCCAGACTAACACGGCTACCCCTCTGATACTTGATCCTATTTACACTGGCATTTAATCAAGCCACTAGTCCCATGGACTTCAGCTGGACAAAGTAAGTAAGAGTGATTTGGCATGACTGGTCCCACTTCACACACCCTCCCATCCCAGGGCAGCTCTGGGCCCCTGCGGCTATTATGTGCTAACACTGTTCACAAACTAAATAGAAAATGCATCGGTTTGGGGGCTTTGGAAATCTCGATGGAATGCTACGGACAGAGGTGATTTCTAGTAAAATATGTACCTGTGCTTGAAGCATTCGTTTCGCTCCCATGCAACAGAGGGTATTGCTCACGTGTGACGTTCACTAATGCTGCCAGGGCCCCCTTTAAACACTCCCCTCCCTTTCTTCGGCACCGAGGAGCTGGCTCCCCGGCTGTCTTTGCAACCTCCTTGCCTTGTACTGAAATAACCAACCACTTGCATTGCTCCACCTCTGCCGTTTCCATACTGCAGACGATGGGGGTTAAGTCCCTAAAGGAAGGGCCAGGGCTATGACAAGGATGCTGCCGAGCCCCTGGAGCTGCAGCCAAGGCTCACACCCCCAGAGCTCACTGTACCTCCCAGACTTGATTCTAGGCCATCAGAGTCCAGGCCTTGTTCCAGGAGTTAACAGGCAGGTCCCCTCCACCGCCTGACACGCCGCCTGCAGCTGGCACGTGCCGGTCCCGGGCAGGGAGGAGGAGACAGAAGCCTCGGCCCCCTTCGCGGCTGAGAGCTGGGCAGGCGGCGGCTTCTTTTGACGTGCAGCTGGACGGGTAGAGCCTGGTGGAGGGAGTCTTCAGGCTGTAACCCGAGCTTCAGCAGCTGGGGCTCCCTGCAGCAGCCGCCCGCCAGCCGGAGGAGGACGGGCCTGGCAGAGCAGGGAGGGTTGGGCCTGGCAGCTGCGGCTGCAAAACAAGGAAGTCGCTACGCCCGGCCCCGGCCTGGATCCCCCGAGCTGCCGCCATCATGCCAGGTCAGACAGCGCCCCGCGCATCCCAACGAGCCGCTGCTGGGACGGGCTGGGCGGAGGCAGGCGCGCCGGCGGCGCTCGCGGCGCATCCCGCACGGAGCTGGGGCTGGCCGCAGGGGGCGCACGCGGAGCGCGGCTGTGCGCGGCTCTGGATGCAGGGGGCGCAGAGTGGGGAGCGCTGGGGAGGGCGCACGAGGCGCGTCGGGGTCAGTGCCTGTCTCTGGCTGCAGGAAAGGCGCACAGAGGTGTCCGGTTGGTGTGGGGGAATGACTCTGGCTGTGGGAGCCCACGCACCCGATGGCTGTGCGAAGCTGTGGCTGCAGGGGGCTCAGAGCTTACAGTCGCTGTAGGGGGTGCACAGAGCACATCTGGTGGCTATGGTTGAGTGACTCTGGCTGCAGGGGCCCACAGAGCCGGAGGGGAGAGGCAGAGCAGTGGCTGGGGGCATTTAGGAGCATTTTCTGCAATGAGTTTGTCTGGCCTCAGCAAGAGCGGCAAAGCCAGTCGTTTGGAAATCGTTCCCACTTGAGGAAGCCCTTATGGCAGCGATGGGCAGCCTAAGCTAGGAAGTGGGCCATGTTACAACCAAGACTGTATTCCGGGCCCGGGTGGTGTTGCTAACTCTGCTGGTATACCTAGAATTTGTGGGCTGTGCCCACTGAATCGTAGCAGCACTCTGATTGGCTACAGAGGGCGCGCACGGCTCTCACGTGTGTCACTTGAGTAATACTAGGCGTAAACGAGCGGACTCTGGCAGCCCTGTGCGTAGGCAACACCGAACAGAATGTCTTGTTGGCCACAAGCAGACCCCCAGTGGGGGCATATGCAGTTTGCAGTTCCTAGGTTGCCCACGCTGCCTTCCAGGGGTGAGACATTGGGGGGCAGGAAGAGTGATGTGTCCCCACAATTGCTATGGTGGGGAGGGACAAGGAGCCAGCAGCTGGCACAGAGCCATTGGGCAGTTTGGGGCAAACACCCTTAGCCCAGCATTTGGGGAGCCCCAGGGTCCATAAGGGGTCAGGCCCACCTCCCACACTCCTGGGCAGCTGGAAGCGGAGCAACCCAGCCTCAGCCTGCTCTGCCCCCTGGCTCCCAGGAGAGGAGGCTCGCAGAGAGCGGTGGAAGTGCCCCTTGCTCACTGGCAGGAGAACATGGAACGACATGGCTGAGAGAGCAGAGTGGGCTGGGTCTGGGTCACTCAGCTTCCCACAGCTGCCCGTGACTGCTGGGGCGGCCTGACCCCTGCTGCTGCCTCCAGGCCCCTCACTAGTCCCCTGGGTTGTGTCACTCAGGGGAGGGAGCTTGGGGGAAAAGGTGGCCTGGGAGTGGGCAGAGCTGGAAAGAGGCAGGGAGGGGGCAGAGCAGAGGTGGAGGTTGGGGGAAGGGGTGGAGTGGAGTGGAGCCATGGGTGGGAAGTGTCCAGTCCTGGGGTGCATGGAGGGTCTGGGCCCAGGCCCTACACCCTCCTAGGCACTGCCCTCCCCTGGGCTAGGGGTGGCACAGGGAGGAGTCATGTGGGTGGGTGGTGACATGGCCGGTGCCCCCTTTGTGTCTCTTCCCAGCAGTTGCCTATGCTGCCTTATGGACTTGTCTTTCTCTGCTTTTCTTCAGTGTAGGGCTGCAGTGTCTGGGCAGTGCTCTGTCCTGACCAATACTTGTCTGGAAAACTTGACTTTAAGCAGTGTTGACTCCTGTCCCTCCGCAGGAAACTCAACCCCTGTGCATTTCTGCTGTTCAAAACGTTGTCAAGTTTCTTCTTCTTCTATAAAGTGTACCATGGGGGTAAGCACTTCCCTGGGGAACCTTCAGCTTGCGTATCCCAGAAGTGGAATAACCAGGTTGATTTTAATGGACTTGGTGACAGACTGCACAGCCTGAGGTGAACAGCCAGGAGACCTCATTGGCCGGGCACCATGCTCATGGTCACACGGCACAACGCACTGTGGGGTAACCTAGAGCTGTGTCTGTGTACGTATCTCTCTGACGGAAACCCAGTCGCGCTTTAACTTGCAGAGCAGTAATTTTCTGATACAATCCTTAATTCCTCTGACACATCATTGCCCCTGAATTATATGTAATCAGTTGACTTAAAGCAGTAAATACTACATCCCTCCGATTGACACAGTGGGTCAATAATTCACATCTGGCAGTAATGGTTCACATACGTCATCATGTAAGTTCTGGGCTCCAGTTAGGAGCCCCGGTCCTGGCCAAGTCCCACTGTGGTAGGTGCAGAACAAAAGCATGTCCCTCACATCTCCACACAGTGGTTCTTCAAGTTCACACCCATCTCTAATGGAAATACAGAGTGTCAGTAAAATGAATGAGCTGGCTGGTTTCAAGATCTGTGGGCAAGATAGACTGATTGTGGTTTCAAGTATCAGAGGGGTAGCCATGTTAGTCTGGATCTGCAAAAGCACCGACGGGTCCTGTGGCACCTTAGAGACTAACACAAATGTATGAGCATAAGCTTTCATGGGCAAAGACCCACTTCGTCAGATGCAGGCCTGCATCTGACGAAGTGGGTCTTTGCCCATGAAAGCTTATGCTCATACATTTGTGTTAGTCTCTAAGGTGCCACAGGACCCCTCATTGCTTTTGATTGTGGTTTGAGATTTTAATTTTAATTTTCTTTCTTCCTGACAACTACTAGTTTTGCAGTAACTTGACTGCTCCTTCTACTCATGAGGGGGTTGGTTTTGGCTCGCATCTGGAAGTCCTCTAGCTGCCCCAGGCTAGCAACTGGCCTTTTATAAATGACTCACATCATAATCAGGGCTATTACAATTGCCAGATGAATATGAACTTCTGGCTCATGGCTTTAATATGGGAATAATGATTTGTATGTTTGTTTCTAAACAAACACAAAAGGCATCAATTTAAATAGCCAGAGGCGGCTGATGTGTGTAGGTGCAGGATATCATCTCTCCTCCACAGTTGGCTGTTAGCCTAATCCTCTAGGCCCAGCCTGAATGAGTCTCCGGTAGAAGGCAATGGGAGTTCCAGGCAGGAGGCACGTAAGTCCTCCTTTCTTATTTTGCATTTAGCCTGGGATGGCACATCTACTATGACTGTGAGGTAGAGAATCACTACCTCCAGCTTGATCCGAGCCTTGGAGCTATGAAAATGTCAAGAAAAAAAAAGAATTTCACACACTGGGCTCGTGGATTTCTTTGTTTTGTTTTCTTTTCTGTTTTTAATCCAAAAGTTAATTTATACCCTAATCCTGCAGCTCTTCCACACGAGTAATCCCTAGTAAGGATGACAGAAGTCTTGCATGCAAAACAACAGGACTGGTTTCTTAACGCTCTGCATAATGAGAGATTTTTTAACGTCAACGTGATGATGGTGAGAGTAATTGGCAATAACGTGTGCAAAGCAGAGTTACTTGGTTTACAAGTCTGACATTTTAATTTCACGGGTCAATAGGAGGTTTTCATTCATTTACTAGAGCTATTCACTTCTGATCTGATATCGTAACAACTTTGGCGCTCTTAGCAACTACATTTGCAAAACAGCCGGACCAAAGCAAAGGCACTGAAGCTGTAAAGATGGGACTAATTGTAATGTGAGACATGCTTTACCCATTGAGTCATGATTTTTTTATATGTAGGGCCAATATATATGTGGCATTTGTAAGCAGTCATACTGTATCACCCAAAATATTTGGGAAGGATATATTGAATACTATTTGGAAAATCTTTATTCAGTCCTGAAATCCATTTCCAAAATCTTGTTCCAGTTCTGAATAGTCCGATACCATGAAGCCTTGCAGTCAAACACACTAACATGGCTCCTGTGTGCACAAGATTAGGCAGAGTCTTATAGGGCCTTTCACATGTAAGTCACCACTTTGAATCCAGCTCAGATCGGTGGAGACCGAAAATCGTTATCATCTGCGAGCTGTTCAGGAGCAGATGTGATTTGAGAGTCTCAGACCAGTGCTCTGAGAATGTGAGTCTACTTAAGACAAGAAAGGGCCTTTTTTGGAAATCTGAGCAGAGGGGCCAATAACTGAAGGAGCAGAGAAAATAACCTTTCATTCCTAAAGAGCGTTCCTTCACCATAAGTGGTTCTTGTGCAGCTTGCATTCAGTTTACCTATCTTGTGCCTTCAGTTTCTAACTCGGTCAGTTTCACCATGCCAGGCTTATGAAAAGTACCAAGCAACTTTTTAGAATAATAATTGAAGGAAACTTGCAACAAGTGTTTTCAGGAATCCTTAGGTACTGTGGCCACCATAGCAATCTGTAAAATTGGTACCTGTGTATTATTAATGTTGTTATAGTGAGGAGAATAAGGGAGACAGCTGTATTTTTTAAGGGTAACATATGTACCTTACTATACCTGCTTGATACTTGCCTGTCTGTCATATACCAAAGGAGGCTGTCAAGGGAAACAAGCAAGAAATGAAATAGTAACAAATATAAGGTATTGTCAGAGTGAATTCCAAGAGTCCTCAGAGAAACAATGGGGAAGTTATTAATTAGGAAATTAATTGCCTGGCTCCAACTAGACTACCCAGGTTTATTCTTCTCAGGCCTGAGCCTAGGCTTAGAGGGATTTCTCAATGGTTACAGACCTGAGCCTGGATAGAAAGGATGTAGCGGCAGGGGAGAGTGGTTTCTGACAGAGACACAGAGAAAGCTGTACGTCCATTTGTCTCTCCCAGTCAGGAGTAGGGGGTCTGAGCTGGATAGAACTTACCTGAAAATTGCCAGGAAAAAATGAAGGTTGAGTCAGACCCAGACATTCGTGGTTTTATTCTTTCTCACGTCTTCCTGTGTACCTTTGGGTGATGAAATCATCGTTTGTTTTGAAGAAGTTGTTTTTGAGGCACTTGCATCAGCTGCTGCTCAGAGGGTGCTTGAGGAGAAGGGCTTAGATGTGCCAAACACACTTGGGCCTGGCCTGTTAATACAAAACCGAGCTGGTAAATGGGGAGGCGACTGCCCAGGGACCCAGTCTTTAAGAGAGGTTGGATGGATGGTTCCGCTCAGCGCAGGGGTGAAGGTAGCAAAACTGTCCCCCATCAGGGGGACCTCAGGAGGGAGTAACAGGTTCTACAGCACAGCTCACCCTATAACTGTGACATATGCCATTTTCTATCCTGCTATTAAGCTATTATATGCAACCATACATGCACTATGGCAGTATATCCTTTACCATGTAAATGGGGACTATCACAGGTACATTAATTAAGCAAAAAGACTAATTATAAAGGTGTTGACAGTGACCACTAGAATTTGGTATTTAATCCTTGTCCTATTATTATTTGTGTTTTGCTGGTGTAATGACTAGGAATGTTAAAGTTTAACTAATTAAGAGGTAAGCCTCACCCAGTTACTTACCAGTGGGGGCTGGAGCAGCCCCCTGCCCACCGAGGGCAGGGGTTTGCTCTGCTCCCCAAGCGGCCGCCACAGGCAGGGGTATTCTAGCTGGGCCAGAGTAGCCCCATCCATAGCAGTCCTGATGGGGAGCAAGTCAGCTAGGAAGGCCACTCCGGAACAACTGAGCTCAAGTGCCCCCACCTTCTTCACCCTTCTTCCGCCTCACATGGGCACATGTCTGAATCCCTGGGAATTCATATATGCTACTGTGGCGTGCTGCTGAGGTCTGCTGCCTGCTCTGCTGGCCAAACAGAATGAAATTCAGACTTTCCCAGGCAGTTTTCTGCACGCCTGGAGAGCAGCAGAGCTGAAAGTGGTGGCCAGAGCGGTCACATGGAGGCACTATGGGACACCTCCAGGAGGCCAAGAATATCACATTTCACAGTGCTCCATCTGCACACCCCTAAAATCAATCATGCAAGGTTGAATATGGCCTTACTCCTTGTGAAAAGCTGGAGTACCAAAATCAACCTTAGAGCCCTTAAGGTCAGCGGCCTAGACCCTTTAGTGTGGACTGACTGATTAGAAAATCAACCTAAGTCAGCTAAGATCCTAACATAGACCAGGCCCCAGTCATTTAGCTGCTATTTGTCAGAACTATAGTTGCCGTTGTGTAAGAAGAAGAGATACGTGCCGTCTTATGAAAGGTGATAATGGAAATTGTGTTCTGCCTGAAGGCTGAAAATGATAGGCATATTGCTTGGTTACCCTTGCTTGCTTCTTGGAGCATTTATTACCTTTTGTTTGCTATCTGAGGCAACATGCCAGGTAGAAATGTGAATGTGATGTGCATCCAGGATCTTCTGCTGTGGCCTTCCATATTTTAGGTAGAAGGGGAAAAAATGTCTGCACGTTGGAAATGGACTGAGGAGGCAGTAAGTATGAGTCAGCCTGTAATAATTAGGATTTCTTTACAACTCTGTTGCTTCTCACTAATAATGACAATTCCGAATGCGCCTCTCCAGCTCCTTTATACTGTAAATGTTTCCCTTTCCTATAAATAAGAACATTATTATGTTAACTTCCTGTCAATCACTGAAACAGCAGCTAATCTAAGAGCCATTTCTACATCTATCTTCATGGCTCAGCAGAGTGGTGGAATCCAGAATGGGACTGTCTTCAGTTCACAAGCTGCTTCATGTTGTCAGCCTCCTTTCAGCAGTTCCATGACTGAATAAAGCCAGGGCTGGATTCAACATCAATTAGGTGAATGTTGGTAGAGGAATAACAGGTGTGCAATGTGATGAGTTGCTGCTTCGCAGAGCTCCTGTGTAATTAGGGCTGATTCTGCAGGACCAGGCCTCTTTTTCCTCTGTTCTTCAGTGCTCATTATACAAAATTCACGGAGTCACTCTTCCAGTCACAGCCCTTCTTGGAGTCAGGTCCATGTATGGGGCAAAAGTCGACCTAATTTACACAATTCCAGCTGTGTGAATACAATAGCTGGAGTTGGCATACCTAACTAAGGTTGAGTTACCTCAGGGTCCCCTCTGTGGGAGGTCAATGGGAGAAACTCTCCCATGGACTTCCCTTATGCTACTCATTTCTGTGGAGTACTGGAGTCAACAAGAGTGCAATTGACAGTTGATTTAGTGGGTCTTCACTAGACCCACTAAATCGATCACTGGGGGTTTGATAACCACAGTGCCAATCTCCTGGTAAGCGTAGACAAGCCCTAAAAATGCAGTTCCATATCATTGCCCTAGTGGACTCCTCCCAAAGTCGGGCTTTGCTAGCTAGAGCAATTCCTCTGGTCTCAGAGGCTTTCCTACACAAGCCTCCCTCATTCTCTCAAGTCTCACTGCAATCGTTGTCTGTTCTTTATAGGAAATTGCCCGATTCCTCTTAGGTGAGGTTCGTTCTGGTCTCGTGGTTGGCTTGGACTGGGCTGTGCAGCCCAAGGATAAGCCACCCTGTCACCCTGGAGACAATATCATTATTTAACAGCTGTGGCAGGGAACTATTCTTTCAAAATTAAATATTAGCTTTCTCTGGTCTGCTGATTGTCATTCCTATGGGGAGGCATGGCGTTGCAGTGCTTTGCTATACCTGCCAGAGATTTCAGCACCTGGCACAATGGGGCTCTAATCACGAACAGAGTTCTGGGACATTCATGTCCTATAACAATGCGTAGAAGGCTTCCAAGGAAGTCATCAAAATGTAGTTTGTTACAGTAATTAGGAAATGCACAAATATAGGGTTCAATGCCACAACCTTTTCCTCAGTCAAGTAACCCCAGTGATTTCAACAGGGCTACTCAGATGAGTAAAGTCTTTACAGGATCTGGCCTGTAAGCTGTTGTTCAGAAAAGGTGTCATCTTTCTCTTTGTCTCACTAATTTAACAAGTATTCTGTTCAAAATAGAAGCCTTCACTCAGTAAGCATCAAAGGCTATTATAATTAGTCTATTAAAATAGACTTATTTATTTATTTAGACTTACTTATTTTGACAAATAAAATACGCCAAATTTGAAATGCCATGCACAGAATTGTTAATTTTTTGTTTCAGCGCTTTTAGTTTTCTGGTACAGAATTCCCACAGGACTAACAATCCCTCTTCACCAAGTGTGGGATTTTCTAATGTCAGCGCAGAGCTCCAGATAAGCGTGGCAATTTCTTAGTGACCATGTAATTGCAAAGGCTGTGATTGCAGGGCGTAGTCCAGTCTGTGTAGAATGTGCTCTTAACTATAAACATCTGGGATCAGTATAGTATCAGAGAGGTAGCTGTGTTAGTATGTAGTTTCGAGAACAACAAGAAGTCTTGTGGCACCTTATAGACTGTCAGATATTTTGGAGCATAAGCTTTTGTGGGCAAAGACCAGTTTCATCTAATGAAGCGGGTCTTTGCCCACAAAAGCTTATGCTCCAAAACATCTGTTAGTCTGTAAGGTGCCACAAGACTTCTTGTTGTTCTGGGCTCAGTATAGTTGCTGTTAATACACTGTGGCATATTGTCTGCGTGGCAGATTTGGGAAACTTAGGAGGGTAGAAAAAGGAATGAGAAGACAGTCAGCTGGTGTTTTCTCTTCTTAATTTTTTCTTTGGGTAACTGCCCACAGGCAGGCTCAAACCTGGGAGCTCTAGAGCTTCATGCAGGTGCCACTACAGCTGGAGCTAAAGTCCAGCTGGCTCTCAGCTTAGGCTGCTGAGGATGCTTATTCTTGCTCTGTGAAGTGGTCTACGTACCACTACATGGGACAGTGAACCACACCTAGGCGTGTGGGTTACATTTGCACATTTCTTCTAGCAAGTCTGGCTGGTGCTGTAGCACCTGCATTCACCTGAGTCTTGAAGTGCCCCTTGTGTTCAGGTGATTGTATCGCTCCTGTTTTCCTTCCTGTGTTATGCTCTCTTGTGGAAGAACCCAGGGGAAGTGCAGAAACAGATGCAATACTCAGGCCTCAGCTCAGAGTCTGTAATAAAATGAGACGAGGAGGATGGAGTTTGGTGCCCACACAGGCAGAGCAAGGAACATGGCTGCCTCAGCTTAAAGAAGTCCTACATGCTGTGATGAAATCCGTTAGATTCTGAGCCATGTATGACAGGCTTGGCACAGAGAGTTGGCATCTATCTCTACATTCACTCTGCCGATGGTTCTCTGATTTTGGCATGCATTCAGCTGAGTTGCTCAGATGGTATGAAGAGGGGAAAGTCCAATCTCTCCTCTGACTCATGAAGCTGCTTTGAAATCCAAGGGAGTTGCATGGCATTTGAATCAGGGCAGCAGTTGGTCCCAACAGCTCAATACAAACTGCTCAGAGCAGGCAATTTGGAAAGGAAGAATTAGAAACACGTGGAAAAGATACAGGATTTGTAAAAGCATTTACTACACTGGATAAACAGTAACAGTCTAACTGAAACCCAGTTGTGTCTACAGAATTGCGAGTCCTCTCCAATATCAATAGATCTTGTTTTTATTTTAATGGGAGCAACTGGCCGTCTTCCTGCATTATGATTACTGAGGGAGGTTTTCATGAAGCCTTTCCTGTTCCTTTTCAATACCGCACAGCTGTAAAAAAGGAAATGTAATACTAAACCTGCTATGTGTAAATGTCAGGGGCTGTGTTTATACTGAGGGCAGCACGTCAAGGTTCTATACTCATGCTGTCCCTTCGCCCGTTGGCGCTCCAGGTTTAGCTAGTGAAGCATGCAGTCTAGGCAGGATCACGTGACAAGATCAGCCCAAAATACCAATAAAGCCAGTTCATATAAATGTACTCTGATAGTCTCCATGTTTCTTTTCCTACACTGGTCTGATCTGTCTGCAGTACCACTGGTGTCTCTAAAGAATGCTTAAGTACATAGCAGACACGTAACAGAGAGTTAGCTGAGTTAGTCTGTAGCTTCAAAACAGCAAGAACTCCTGTGGCACCTTACAGACTAACGGATACTTTGGAGCTCAAGGTTTCATGGGCAAAGACTCACTTCATCAGACCTGTCCGACAAAGCGGGTCTTTGCCCATGAAAGCTTGTGCTCCAAAGTATCTTTTAGTCTGTAAGGTGCCACAGGACTTCTTGTTGTTTACGTAGAACACAGTAGTCAGAACATGCATTTTTAACACTTCAAATGTGGTTCTGAATAAATACCTCTTTCAAACCTAAGAAACAAAAATGTGTGAAATCTAAATGGATCTGTATTTGAAAATATGGGACACAAATAGAAAAATCCAAAAGAGTTCAGATGAATGCTGTGCTTGAAAGCGAAACCTCCTGCAAAAGTATTTATTGGAAAATTGGAAGCAATGCCTAAAGCAATGCAGGAAACCAAGAATCTTAAATATGCTGAGGATTATGAAGGACTTAATTTAAATGACGTATTATATTTTGAAGTTCTGTTTATTTTCTAACTTTGTTTTGCTTTCATTGGAGGGATTTATTGCTACCGGAGGTTCCTCTTTTCCTAAATGGAATGTAAAGCAGCCTGTTGGTCCCTTTAAGGAATAACAGGCTCAAATTACTTTGTACTGCCCAGGAGAGGGCAGAGCAGTACAGGACACTTCTGGAGGAAATTCTAAAAGTGTAGATGTGTTGGGGTCACCTGGAGGTTCAACCCAGGCTGGTGATGGCCAGTGTGTAACCCAAATGCATTTGACACACAAACATTCAGGGTGTGACTTACATGCTGGAAGGCTGTCTGTGAGGAGCACAGTGGAAGATACTGCAGCAAGGCATAGTAAGAGATCCAATGGAGTACTCTTGAATGTCACATAAAAGCTATAAAGATCTCCCTGGCGCTATAGCAGAGATGTCCCTAATGCCCTGGCTGCCTTTCAGTTTTGGGAATATACCTTGTGCCAAGTCTTGTTCAGCTGAAACTGGCAGTAAGTCAGTGGAACTTTGCCTGGTTGTCAGCACCACGTCAGGACTGCAGGATTCCTTCATTCAGTTGAATTAAATTACCCCAGCAGCTCTGACTGGCTGTAATAGCTGCCTTCCTGTCCTGCCCTAAATTACTGTGTACAGTTGCCACCAGCGAGATGGCAGCATTTCCAGGGGTGGGAGCCAGGAATAAGATATATGAGATGTTTCAGTGATGTGCCCGTTAACTATTCGAAACCGTAACGGGTATCACTGCAAGATAAAGAAGATTCTATATTAAGCTACTGTTGTTCAGGTCCTTGACTCAGTTTTTTAAATAAAAGGAAAATGTATGTGCTTTATTGAAATGATTGTTTTTTTTCAAAAATACAGTGTTATTGTTATGAAGTTAATTTGAGTAATTTTTTTAAAAAATGGAAATTCCATCAAGTATATATTTTATTTCATCCCTGTGGACTGTTACCATTCGCTGTGTTTTAACCAAAAGGAACTATCATCAGTATGGGTTCCAATAACATTTTCTTCTCATTTTTCAAATGCTAAGCACTGGTTTAGCTGTGCCAGAACAGAGCCCTGCTCCAAATTTCTCCATTTTATCTCTTGCCTGTAAGGTTTGTTGAGAAACAATCCTATTCCAGGCTTATCCTATATTTCTGGCTCATCTTGGTTCAGTGTCTTCCAACATTAAAACAGTTATGCCAATTTGGAGGACTATACAGGTACATCTACACAGCCTTGGTCTTCAGCCCTGCTGCCGGCAGGGCTAGGCTAATCAGGTTTCTGGAAATTGTAAATGGTTTTCCATTTGCATACTTGTGTGGCTAATTAGCATAGCTGCAGGAGATCTCGCTGTTGGCAAAGGGTGGTGCCGGCAGTAAACAAGCCATGTGGATGTGCCCTTTTGCTAGCTAAATCCCCATCTGTCGCCAGTCCCTTATCTCTGAAAAAATTTGGGGATAAGAGACTGGTAACAAAGATGTGGTTAGCTGGCAGAGGCATGTCCACACAGCATGTGTACTGCTGGCACCTCCCTCTGCCGACAGCAAAACCTCGCATGGCTATGCTAATTAGCCATGTGAATATGCAACTGGGAAGCCATTTGCAATTTCCAGAGACCTGATTAGGCTGGCTGTGTTGTCAGCGAGGCTGAAGACTGGGGCAGGTACACCTGGCCTACATGATTTGGTGATTCTGTCTCTTTTCTGTTTGGTTTTATGAGAGGCAATCCCGTCCTAGACACATCCCCTTTTCATGGCACAACAAAACCCTTACCTGGCTTTAAGTTATGATAAGAGGAAGCTGTATTCTGAACTTGGTGGTCCTAGCTCTTACCGTTTAGGAGGGGTTCTTGGTCAAACAGGCAGACAAACAGACAAACGCTCTAAAATATATAGTAGATAATGGGTTTTTAAGATAGTTTTAAACATTGCAACTTGTTTGAATATTTATGAAATGTATTTTGTGTCCATACCCCTTCAGCAATTTTATGTCTGCTAGACAAGTGGATGCCATGGTGATATTTGAGACATCCATTAGTGCCTTGGTAGTACATAAATATCTTTTGTCAGCATTTCCCACACTATGGAGTGCATTTCCTGCTGAGCAGAAAGGAGGGGAAGGAGGTGCAGAAAATGTATAGTTACAGGTGGACAACATAACTACATATGGAGCATATGGTGAGGTTGAAGGGAGCATCAATTTATTGCATTTTCTTGGAAGCTGGCTTAGCTTGCGAAAGTTTGTGAAGCCTTGTTATTAATTAGGTATGGTGTTCATCAGTTCCCTGCCACTGTGGAGCTTTGAACACTGTTGCAACTTGGTCCCTGCTAGTCTCTTGTCTATGACACAGAAATAGTTGAATCTCCAGTGGTGTGTGATATTTTCAGCTGCTTTCAGTGGTTGGATTTCATGTGCAGATGTGGGGTGGATTGGTGGCCTGTGATGTGCAAGAGGTCAGACCAGATGACCTGAGGGTCCCATCTGGCTTTATGACTGTGGAATGAAGCTGGCTGACGTGTTACCTTTGTCATGTAAGAGGCAATATACAGAACATACAGATAGTTTTACCATCAAATAAGAGCTGTTCTTTGTGTTCGCTGTTTGGTTCACAGATCAGTCTTACTGTGATCGGCTGCGGCAGGACAGGTACTTTCTCACAAGCAATGGCAGACTGAGTGAACATCTGGCTGATAAAGTTATTCTTCAGCTCAACAGAGTTTACCCCCAAATTCTCACCAATAAAGAAGCAGAAAAGGTAAGTGACTGGATAGGCTGATGGCATTTCTGGAGGAAGCTTATTTTCTGGCCATCCCATGTGATGGCTTGGGAACCCTGAGGTGCCAGCCAAGGTACTCGAGATACCCTGAGCCTGCCCTTTCAGTCAGCCTGGGTCCTCTTTTATGTGGCCTTGCTGAGCCAGGCTCTCAAGCCTCCTCCAGCAAAGTACACAGGTGGAGCCAAGACCAGCTGCTGACACTGACACTGAGCTCAGCTCTTGGACGACTCAGCTTAAGGGCTTTACTACAGCACCCTAATGTCCATGCCAACCCCGCCACCCCCCATTGGAGTACAAATGCAAAGTTATACATTTACTGGCTCAGTGTGAAGGAAAGTTTGCACAGAGTCTCAAATCCCCTCACACCCCAGTTGGAATGACGTAAGCTGGGTTATGTTGTAAGTTCGAAATAAATGCATTAACCATGAAAAGGTGTATTTTAAGTCATCAAAGAGGTAGCAACCAGAACAAAGCACATTACTAAGAAAAGAATAGAAAGCACGTGAACTGAGCTAGATTAGGCTAAAACTGGCTATAGAGAATAACTTCTCAACCTAGTTATTGTTTCTGGTAGAGTCCTTCACAGGTCACGTAACTTCTCATCCTGGATCCAGCAGTCCTCCCCCCAGCTCCCGCACACTTGCACCCCTCTGCACCCAGTTACAATCCCTCAGTTACAATCCTTCCATGCCTAAAATAGAATTTCCATAAGAAATTTGGTTTATTTGATTCCCTGCCCCCATCCTCCTGTGGAACAGTTCTGCAGCCCAGATGCAGATTAGTATCAGGTGGCCAGATCACCTGATTCCATCATCCATGAATCAGTAGCATTTTGGAGCCTCCACAGGAAGGGCAAGTCTTCTCTCAGTCCATTTGATCAGTTGAAGGGCCATCAAATCCTGTCTCGCTTTTCCATTGTAGTCCCTGAAGTGTCAGAAGCAGGAGTGACCCAAAAAGGCAAATATGAAATACAGATACACGGGTCAATGTTGCTAACTTCAGGTACAAAAATGATATGCACATAAAATGGGATAATCATATTCAGTAAATCATAACCGTTCTGATGAAACCTTACTTGAGCTATTTTGTATAAAGCATATCTCAGTTAGTTCACATTCATAACACAAGCCTATTTTCTTACAGAATATGGACCTTTGTGTCACATCCTGCATTTAGGATAGGATACCAACTGGTAGAGCTGCCCATGTCCGTCTTGGAGACAAATCTTTAAACCTCTAAATGCTTTTTTTCCTTACCATGCACCAAATGTGCACTCAACACTGTAGTACTGGAGAACCCCAAAGCTTTTAATGAACCTCTCCTTAGCACATTTCTGTGCCCTAGGAAAAGGAAATCATGAGGAACTTGGGCCTTGTCTTTATTACAAGGTTGCACCAATTTAATGACAGGTGCATTCGTAGAGGAAGGCTCTGTGCTAAATCAGTACAAGTCAGGTTTAGGTTGATTTAAGTGTCTCCAGACAAGGGTTTAATTAAGCTGATTTAAAAATACACCCAGAGGCCAGGTCTACACTAGGCTTTAAAGCTGATTGTAGATACACAATTCTAGCTATGGCAATTGCATAGCTAGAATCGATTTATCTGCAATCAAACTACCTGGCCATCATCACAGAAGGGGCAACAGGAGAAACTCTCCCATCAACCTCCCTTTCTCCTCGCGATACTGAGGAGCACAGAGGTCGACTGTAGACCCCAGATGGTTCGATTTCATGTGTCCCTACTAGGCACATGAAATCAAACACAGGAAGATGGACCGGGTCAATCTCCCGCATAGTGAAAACAGACTCTTAGGTAAAGTGGAGCAGTCTGGACTACAGCTCAGGCCTGAAGCAGAAAAGCCAGCAAAGCCAAACTCTCTTAAGTAGTCACTGTTTTTGGGTGCAAAAATCATTTATACCGATACAAAGCGAGTGTTATGTGGGTATAAATGACCAGCACAATAGCATGGTAATAGTTTGCACTTGTTCTGTATGCAAGATGTAGGGTCAGGGTGACTCAGCCCTTAGAGTTCAGAACAACGGACTGGATCCTGTTTTATACCAGTTTAAATTCAGTCATCAGCCACCACTGAAACGAGCAGAATTATTGTAGTGTACGACAATGTTTCTGAGGCCAAAATCTGAGCCGTCCTGTCTGCATAGTTAGGGGTTGAGGCCTGCCTTAGATAATGTGGGATGCAAACAGTTAAAGAAACTTTAATTCATTTAGCAGCACCAGAATAAATGTAAGGCCTGATGTTATGACAGCTGGATGCCTTTCTTATGCTCAGACTGAAACTGAACACTTTCCCCGCAGGTGTGCACATTTGTTTCCTTCTTTTTCATTTACAAAACTTGTCACTCCCTCTATATACATTAGGCCTCGTCTTGCATGCTCAATTTCCCTAAAAACATCCACTCGCTGTGCAGCAGCCATTCAAAAAAAGCAAAGAGAATATTGGGAATTGTTAAGAAATGGACACAGAATAGAACAGAAAATATCAGATCACCCCATATAAAACCATGGTATGCCCACATCCTGAACACTGTGGGCAGATGTAGTCGCCCCATCTCGAAAAAGACACATAGGAACTGGGAAAGGGCTTCAGTGGGAGTTTTGCCTTCATAAGGAGCATGTGAAAGCATTCCTCTTTCTCTAGATAAGGAATTGATCTGAAGTGTACTGTTGTCTTTACCTACCTGACTGGTCCTATGTGTAACGCTTTCATATTGATTTGTCAGGGAAAATTTTGGACACTTTCCAGAGGTACATATGTCTAAAGGGTTTCAGCCAAGGTCAGGTGTAACGTTTTCACTCTCACTGTAGGGTTTAGTTCTGTTCAGCACATTGTCAGATCAGGGAGGAGGTCAACTCTTCCTCCGTAGCAGTATGACTAGGGAGACAGGATGAATACAAAGTGTGATACATTAGGGCTGGGTCTACACGTTCCCCTTCCTTTCAAAAGGGGCATGTTAATGAGCAGGTTTGAAATATGCTAATGAGGTGCCGCAATGAATATGCAGCACCTCATTAGCATAATGGCAGCTGCAGTGATTCGAACGTGCGGCTTTTCAAATCACATGCCGCCTGTGGATACGGGACCTTCCAAAAGGACCCCTGCCCAGTTTTCGAAAGCCCTTCTTCCTATCTGTGATCGAAAGAAGGGTTTGAAAAACTTGTGGGGTCCTTTCAGAAGGTCCCGTCTCCACTGGTGGCGCGCGATTGGAGAAGCCACACTTTCAAATTGCCGCAGCCGCCATTATGCTAATGAGGCACTGCATAGTCATTGCAGCACCTCATTAGCATATTTCAAACCTGCTCATTAACACACCCCTTTCGAAAGGAAGGGGCACGTGTAGACCCAGCCTAGGACTGTCATGATAGATAGAACATCTCATGGCCAAAGTGCATTTTCATAAGACTAAATTAGAAGCAGACAACTTTTTATTAGCCTATGACATTAAACGCATTTCTATTTGCTTCTATATTTACATATATAAACAGTGTGTATTGCTTGTAGCATAGATCGGTTCCTTGGGAACTCAAACTCTTGGGAAATGATAAACATCAAGATCAGAATCTTTCCTTTTATGGGGGCTATGCTTAAAGCCCTGTGTGGGTACAGAAATGTGGACCCGTATCCAGTCCACATCCAGTGGAAACAACATGCCTCTGAACTGTAACCTGCTCCTCGTCTTTTATACGTAGCCATGTCTGCGTCCGCCCTGGCAGAAGCCTGTGGTATCACGCTGCCTTGCTCTTGGGAGGAGAGTCTGTTTGGGTGGGTGGGTGCCCTGCTCTCTTCTGCTGTAGAACTGGGTCAGGATACTCCTGCAGAGGAGCATAGTAAGCGATCCCACCGGGGAGCAGAACAAATGCCCTGCCCCAGCCGTGCTCCTCTGCAGGAGTGCCCCAGCCCCTCCTCCCGATAAGCACCGGGCGGGACAGAGGGGGACAGGCACTTGTGTAGAGCCTTTTGATAGGATTTGCATCCACTTCAACATCTGCCAAAACAAATTGTGGATATTTACAGATTTGCTGGGCTCTAGCTACACGGAAGTTGATCAGATGCTAAAACAATGCTTGAGCCAGCTACATTAAGCATCTGGTTCAAATTGTGAGTGTTGATATTTGAGGTCTAAATCGTTATTTTGGTTTCCTGTCCTAGAAAAAAATGCTCATGTACTGACAGATACTTCTAACAAAATAACCAGCACTCTGTCTTTTCACTTTTTCATAATGTAAATGTAGGGTAAGAACTCATTCAGCACTGTACCAATGCTTTTATAGTCTTTGTTCTAATGAGTGCTTTGTCTCTTACAGTTCAGAAATCCAAAGGCACTGCTTCATATTAGGCTGTCAGAGCTTATAAGCCACCTGCAAAAGAAAGGAGACAAACACTGTCAAGAGTTCTACAGGGCTTTACAGATCAATGCTGAACAACTGTATAATGACCTGCCAAGCAGGAAAACCCTGAGTAAGTTGGGAGACTTCTGGCTTCCCTGCAGCAATGTATCACTCCGTTTGTCCTTGGAATTAAATGCTCTTTTTTCACATTACTTTCTGCAGACCAGAGACGTTAGAAGCCACCTAGCAGATTTGGATACACCATTCATTTGTTTGGAATTGGGTGTCCAAATTTCTTTACCAGCTTTGAAATCTCAGCTCCACTATTTAAGATACAATTTATGCCCAATATCTAAAATTCAGGAAAATAACCCAATTCAAAATGCCTTTCTTGTAATAACTGCCACTTTTCCTTTTATGCATTGTGTTTAATAGAACATTTTTTTTCAAGCATTGATTCTGACTTGCACTAGATAAAAGAGCTATGTTTTAAAATAACAAAGTAACAAAATCACAGCTGCTCACAGACTTGGTTTCCACTCTCTTCTTAAATCACCCAGCTGCACCTCATTAACTCCACACATTGGATGTTAGATTATGCTATTTTTATAAATACTTGCAATGGCAAATCACAGCGTTAATTACCTGGACCCTGATCCTTGACACACACAGGCTCAAGTAGTCACACTGTGTGTCTAAGGAAAAGGAAATCACATGCCTATGTGTTTGCAGGGTTGAGGCCATTGCTATTTCCAATTTTTCGTACTGTAAAGTAATTGTTTTCCTGAAAGGATTGCTATGCAGTCCAGCTTACCGTGCTGGGAAGGAAATACTTGCCACATGTGACTCACCCTGCCCTGTAAACTGGAGAAAGAGAGACTGCTCAAAGAGGAAGTGAAATACATTCAGCACATTGAAACAATTTGAGTAGCTTGAGGAAGGGCTGTTGCAATTAATTTAATGGCGTTGCACAGGGGCTGCATGTTATGAGGTCCCTACAGACTGTCTAATAGCATTGATGCTGCACCTCATAGCCTCTTGTGGCTTTCAGTAGCATTTCAGGCTTGGTCTACAGTAGACAGGTAAGTTGATTGCAGATACGCAATTCTAGCTGCAATGGACTTACCTGGCTGTTGACACAGAGGGAGGTCAACGGGAGAGTCTCTCCCATCGACCTCCCCAACTCCTCACGATAGCAGGCAGTACGGTGGTTGATTGCTGACCCTAGATAGTTTGATTTTGCACATCTCTACCAGGTGTGCAAAATCTAACTCCAAGGCTGACCAGGGCGATCTTCTCAGAAGTGTAGACATAGAATGAGTAACATTCCGGCAGAGCTTCAAGTCAAGTGGCACCAAAAACATCAGGGCAAAAATCTGAACATTTGTCTTTAATTATTCTATAACCGGTAGTTTTGGTGCAGAACAACTGACCTGGAAAATAGTTGGTATGTTTCCAAACACTGAATCTGTTGTCTTGATCTATCATCTCGTTATGTATTAGACAGCTCTTGTACACAGTGAACTACCAGCCCCTGACTGAGCTGGAGATAGTGTACTCTTAACACATGCCACCCCCTGGATAATTTGCAGCCTCCAAAGTTAGCCCAAACTTCCCTCACAATTGGAGGGGGTTTGCAGGTGGGCTTTGATTTGAGCTCATCTCTACATCAGCACTCCACATTAGTAATCATCAAAGCAGCACTAAGTCCAGACCTTTGATTTGATGTACACCTCACTGAAGCTTCCCCTGCTGAGGCTGTGCAGAAACCTTGGATCAAACAGGCTAGTATCACAAAGAAATCTGTCACTTTAGCTGAAGGAGTCAGCAGCACAAGAAGCACAGAGTTACCGTTCCAGGCTGAGTGAAGGATTGCAAACAGTCATTACTTAGTAAGGGACTGACCTGCATCATTTGCTTACCCAATGCTCTGGCTGAAATCACTGAGGGTCAAATTTTCAAAAGCATGTTAGTGACTTAGGAGCCTGTTTCCCATTGATTTTCCTAATCAGATGCTAAGTTGCTAAGGGCTTGTCTATACTATGGGGAAGATTGACCCATTCAGGTCAATCTTCTGGAGGTGAAGTTTGTGTGCCTGGTAGAGATGCACAAAATCAAACTATCTGGGGTCGGCAGTCAACACCTGCACTCCTCACTATCATGAGGAGTAAGAGAGTTCGACGGGAGAAACTCGCCTGTTGACCTCTCTCTGTGTGGACAGCCAGGTAAGTCGATTGCAGGTAAGTCGATTGCTTAGCTAGAATTGTGTATCTGCAATTGAGTTAACTGCCTAGTATAGTCCAAGCCTAAGAGCCAAAGTCTCTTAGAAAATGGGACTAAGCACTTTTGAAAATTTTACCCTGAGCCTAATTTTGGGATAAACAATGGGAATTCCCGTGGCACCTTACACGTGAACAGATTTTTGGAGCATAAGCTTTCATGGGCAAAGACCCGCTTTGTCAGATCTGTTAGTCTGTAAGGTGCCACAGGACTTCTCATTGTTTTTGCAGATACAGACTAACATGGCTACCCCTGTGATAATACTTATGGGAGGACATATGTCAGGACTGAGCCTTCATCCATGAAGTGTGAGAACACCGAGTTGGACTACTAGGCATGTTGAGTAAAGTGCATAGAGGTGTCACTGCATCTGTGGGTAAATGAGACAGCACTCGGAACATTAAATAATATGCAAGCGCATTCTCAAGATTTTTAGGCTGCATCAATACTAGCAAGTTCTTTTGAAAGATTTTTCAAAAAAAGGGGCTCTTTCAAAAGTTCCAGCAGAGTGTCTACACACACAAAGCGTTCTTTCGAAAGCGGTTTGAAAGAATGCGGCGCTCCTTTTGAAATCGTTCTTCCTTTCTGGTTTCAGGAAGAACGCCTCTTTTGAAAGCTTCTTTCGAAACAAAACGTGAGTGGATGCTCCTCAAGTCTCTTCTTTCAAAAGAGCAGTCCTCATGGCATCTGATATTTCAGTCTCTGGACCATTCTTTTGAAAAGCTGGGGGCTGTATGGATGCTTTCTTTCGAAATAGCAGATCACTCTTTTGATCCGGTTCCTTGTGTGTGGATGCGCTCTTTGGAAAGAAGTTCTTTTGGAAGAGATCATCCAGAAGGGCTTTTTTCTGAAGATCTCTGTGGTGTAGACGTAGCCATGTGGTACAACAACAAAACAGCACTACATTGTATATTCCTTAGCAGACTCTCTTATAGACATGAGCCGTATCATTAAGGTCAGTGTGCTAAAAGATATACTAAAACTATATCATCACAGACTGCAGGTTCCTTTGTCTCAATAAAAAGGAAATCAGTCATGTTCTGAGAGCAGTGTAAGTATTTGTACATTAGACGTTAAAAAGCTAAACTGGTTGAGCATCAGTCTGGTTAATTAGCTAATATTTGTGAAAATGTGTATGGTTACACAACTGCTGTGCCTTATTTTTACTAATGTATGAGCTAATAGTCCATGGCTGTGTCTCCACTTCCACCTTCCTTTGAAGGAAGGATGGCAATTAGGGTGTTGGGAGTTTACTAATAGTGCTGCTGTGTATAGGCAGCACTTCATTAAGCAAATCCCCCCTGCGGCAACTCCAAAGTTTTAGATTTCAAAGTACCGGCTCACATCTAGCCACGGCTCACTTGCTGGTACTTCGACACTCCGGGGCAACTTGGAAGTCCCCTTACTCCTCAAAATTTTGACGTGTGCCGGTACTTCGAAGTTTAAAACTACGGAGTTGCTGTGGGGGGGAAATTTGCTTAATGAAGTGCTGCCTATGCACGGCAGCACTTCATTAGTAAACTCCCGAACCCCTAACTGCCATCCTACCTTCGAAGGAAGGTGGTAGTGTAGGCACAGCATGAGAAGTAACCTTCTTAAAAATAAAGCCCCTTTCTAAACTAAAGCAGCAGAAAGGAAGCCTATTATTTTTGCTTCTCTGAGAAGTACACTTGAATGGTTTAAATACTGGGGTCCTGATCCTTTATGCACACGCAGAACTCCACTGGCATGAGTAATTGCCCTATTGTTGAGTAGAGTTAAACATGTGCTAGGGATTTGCAGATTTGGGCCCTTGCATTGTAAACATGAAGAAAGAAAGGAAATCTGCAAGCCGAGACCTTTATTTATTTTCAACCTTATCTCTATTTAAAACAAAGCTATGAACACCTAAAAAAGAGTTTGTCGTGGGAGTTGTCAAAAATAAATCAGGCCAAACCAACCTAATTTCCTTCTTAAACAGGGTTGTTTACCGAGTTCAGTGGTGTCCCCACCGCCGACAGGTGCCACCCCCCACCCCCCAGAGCCAGGCACCCCTGCCCTGTGCAAACTGCCAGTGACTCAACGGCGCCACCACCATGCAAGCCGCACTGCATCTGGGGCCGTGGCTGGAACTGCGCCATGAGCCGCAGGAGGAGCAGCTTCCACCGCTGCCACCATGTGCTTGTCCCACCAAGTGGTGGGGCACGTGTGTGAAGGGGGCAGAGGGCACTCCATGTAAGCGGCTCTAAGGAGCTGCACCGCGCCACAAGGCGGTGTCTGGTTTGCCACATGTGGCAACCGACAAGCATATTGGACACCGCGGATCCAGTATATGGGGGAATCAGTATGTGTGCTGTATCTTCATGTTTTTAGATGCAGTCCCACATGACAAGCTCATAAGCAAATTAGGGACCTGTGATCTTAGGGGGAATTACTACACGGTGGGTGTACAGCTGGTTAAAAGACCATACTTATAGAGTCGTTATCCCTAGTTTGCTGGCATTTGGATATAGGTTGGTTTGTGACTCGGATAACAGTGAAGAATGTGCTTATGAAATATGCAGACGGCACCCAGCTGGGAGAGGTTGCGAGTGCTCGTTAAGAATTCAAAACGAGCTTAACAAATTGGACGATCTGTGTGAAATCAACAAGACAAAACCCAACAAAGACAAGGGCAAAGTACGCCCTTGGAAAGGAAAATTCAAATCCCTGGCTACAAAATGGGAACTCACTGGCTAGGTGGTAGTACTGTCAATAAGAATCTGTGGACGTAGCAAACTGCAGTCTGACTATGAGTCAACAATACGATGCAGCCGCAAAACCAAGCCTAATGTCATTTTAGGGGTGTATTAACAGAAGTGGTGTATGTAAGACACAGTAGGTAATTGGCCGTCTGCACTCAGCAGTGGTGATGCCTCAGCTGGAGCACTGTGTCCAGTTATCCAGTTCTGGGCACCAAGCTTTTGGAAAGATGTGGACAACGAGAGACTGTCGAGAGGTGAGCAATCAAAATGATAAGAGCTTTAGAGAACCTGACCTATGAGGGAAGACTGAAAAAAAACCTGGGCCTGTTTCATCATGACAAGAGACTGAGGGTGTGACCTCATAACAGTTTTCAGACATGTGCAGGGCTGTTATAAAGAGAGTTGGTTGTTATAAAGGGAATCAGTTATTCTCTCTGCTAAAAATGGTAGTACTTCCCCTCCATTTTGCATGAACTGCTGCAGAAGTGGGCTGACTTGAGCTCAGTACTAACTCTTGGTGTGTTGCTTTTATTTCTAGAAACCTCAGCTTCCACAGGGATAGACACAGACAAGGAGAAATATATTCTAACTGACAGGGGTAAATAAAATGCTCACCCTACCAATGGAGAGAATGAGCCTTTCCGATGAAGACGCCCTGTATTTTACAACTTGATTTACATTTATGAAGCAAATCATTTGTTCTCTTATGTCTTTATAGTTTCTCTTTAAATGGATCTAACTTGTATTAGAAGAAAGTGTATTTAGCTTTGAGCTGAGAAATCTGGTGTCATAGAATTCAAGAGATAATAGGCAACTTTTACATTGGCATTTTTTAAAAATTTGGTGTGCTTTAACTAGTCTCTAATTTCCCAGACCCTTCCGATACATTAGGAATAAAGGGTTTTACAATGACTTTTGTGCTTTTACAGAAGAGCCTTGGTAAATCGCTGGGGGGACCCACAGCAAATTGCTGAATTTTGCAGATGAGTGAGTCAACAGAAAGCAACCAAACACACAAAGGAAAATCAACTGCAAAAACAAAAAGGCCCAAGAATAATGGTGAACTAAATATACTTGTCCATTAAATTGTGTCTCTTCCCTTGCTCCAGTCAGAGCTATGATGGGGTCCTGACTGCAGCATACCCACTACAGGGACAAGAGGGTAAGACCTAAGGAACTGTGCAAAAGGTCAGCAGCCCTCTGTGCTCCATCATGGTGAGTAAAGGCCTGTGGCTGGATCAGAGACTCTCATGCCAGCAGCCACTTCCCCAGTGAGTCACAGCAAGCGACTGGAGTGGTGAGCCTGAATTAGCAACTGCAGAATAACTCAGCTGCTGGAAAACAGGTACTTCCTGCTCCCCCTGGGCTTGTCTACGCTACCTCCCTACTTCGAAGGGAGGAAGGTAAGTAGGGTGTTGGGAGTTTATTAATGAAGTGCTGCGGTGCATAGGCAACACTTCATCAAGCACATTCTCCCCCCGCGGCAACTTCCAAGTGCCGGCTCGCGTCTAGCCGCGGCTCACCCGCCGGTACTTCGAAGTCCCTGGGGTACTTCAAAGTCACTTTACTCCCTGAGGAGCAAATGAAGCAAATAATTTGGTGTGTGAGGGGGCACAGGAGGGACTTCAAAGTAGTAAAGGAGGAGTAAAGGGACTTTGAAGTCCCCCAGGCACTTAGAAGTACCGGCGGGAGAGCTGCGGCTCGATGCGAGCCGACACGTTGCCACGGGGGAGAATTTGCTTAATGAAGAGCTGCAGATGCACCGCAGCACTTCATTCATAAACTGCCAACACCCTACTTACCACACTCCCGTCGAAGTAGGGAGCTAGTGTAGACAAGCCCCCGATGTCTGTAGGTGACCCCAGCACATAATCCAGGGCAGTTAATCCTTTTTGGTCACAATCCAAATTTCTTGACCAAGGTGCAGACTCCAACGAAAAGTTTAAAATAACAATCATGTCAATAAGAGGTAAATAAAAAGATTTGGGGATCCACTCACAAGTGTCGAGTACCCGATTTGGCCCCAGCCCACCTATTGACTACCTCTGATGAAGTCCATTTGCAGAGCACTGATGAGAGAGTGGCCAGCTGTGGGCAGGACTTGTCGCTACACTCTGGCTCCAGCCCCTGTGCTCCGGCAGTCAAGCAGCACAGGAATCCAATGGCTGGGCAGCGTGGTGGCAGCATTCCCATCCCTGAGCTACTCCCACAAGCCCCCTGCTCTGTGTCCCCCTTCCTCCTCCCACCCCTTGTGCTGGGTCCTGCACCCCTCTCTTCCTGTCCTGAGCCCCCCACACTTTCCAACACTCCTGTACCCCCATATCCCCACCCTTTGCCCTGATCCGCCCTGAGTTCTCCTGTACCCCCTCACACACCAACCTCCAGCCCTGAGCTCCTCTGCGTTCACACACACCAACTCCCTGCCACGAGACACCCCTCACTCCATCCCACACTTAATTTCTTACAGCTACTGCCCTACCACAACCCCCTGGCTACCTACCCTGAGTCCCCCTGCACCCGCCAAGTGGCTTGCAATAGGACAGTACCTGTAAAACATTTAAATTTACTATCTCCCCTATGGGAAGAATTTGTAGTGATCTAAGGCCCCCCTACAGCACTCAGCTGTTAATGTTGGCCAATTTTTGTCTGGCTGGCTGAAGTGTGGATTAACAAGGTTCTCCTGTAGTTCAGTATAAGCACTGGCGATGTTTAAATGGGACTGGAATTAAATATATGAATACCTTTGCAGCTTGGTTGCATTCAGATCCATGAACAGCAACAGAAAATATTTTAATGTATGCATTACTTTGCAGCACATCTAAATGCATTTACATACAATAATCTTCCTGGTTCATTTTGTATACGTATGAATTTACATCTGTATGTTGGAAGCTGTCATTTAAATGAAAGAGATGGAGAGCCACTCATCAACATGGAAATCTGGTTTCTAATTACCTCCAGAATGCTTGATGAGTGGCCTCCTTTTTCTTTTTCTTTCTGGCCAAAGTTTATTTTATGAGGTCTGATCCTGCAGTCCTTGCTCAAAGAAAATTCTCAGGAAAGTCCAGGTTGCTGAAGTCAGGTGTTTTGAGCATGGACTGAAGGACTGGACCCGTAAAGAGCACTGATTCTTCCTGGCAAAGAGCCAGGAGAAAGGAGGGATGAAGAATGCAAAGTATAAAAAAAAGCGAAAATCTACTTATTTGGGGCCAAATTTCAATACTCCCAGTGAACAGTACCTTCGTCTATGAGCAATTTATTGTCTTCCGTGCAACTAACAGGTGCATCAAAGTGAGTATCAAAGTTTGGCCCCTGTTTTGCCATTAAAAAGAAAAAAAAGTTTTGTTTTTTTTAATGCAAACTAGATATTTTAATGTAAATCTAAGACCTTTTTTGTGTACAGTGTAATTAGGCCTCCCATTCCGAATTCTTATTAGAACAAGATAGGGTAGCAGTGCCAGAGAAATTACAATACATAATACTTACAATAAAGTAATTGTCTTTTGTAGTACAGAGTATACCTAATGATGATTGTACAAACTTCATTTGAATACGAGAAGCCAGGCATTTTAATAATAACCGAGGTTAACGAATCATCAGATAAACAAAACTCGCACTTTTCTGTGCTCTCCTACTTAACTTCACTTTTCCTTTCTCATCCTTAGGTCCCATGTTCTTCCTTGCTTGCTTTAGTGCTGCTGCAGGCTTCGCATTTTTCATGTACTGCTGTAACCCAGGTAATTGATTCCGGAATTGTTATAAGGAGAAATTTTTATTCTCAGTCTCCTTAATATAAAACACAGTTGGGGGATTCACTGGCCATTTCTACACTACAAAAATAACTTTGAAGTTGCTTATTTTGAAGTAACAGACTTCAGAGTTGAGCATCTGCACACCTTTTACTTTGAGTGGTTAAACTTTGAAGTAGGGAATGGATTCCTGGGAATGGAGTAAGGACTTTGAAATTGGGCTGCCTTTGAGGTAAGGGAAAACGTGTGCAGACTTTCTGCAGGCTACTTCGAAGTAGCGCCTAATTTCAAAGTTAACTTCGAAGTTAGTTTCTAGTGTAGGTACACCCACTGTGTATCTTAAATAAAAGCTGCTGTTACACTAGAGCTAATTGAAGATGTCAGCATTCAGTAATGAGGTTACTTATGCCCTAGTTGTGCCAGGAGATAATTAGTAAAAAGCTGACAAATGAAAAGAGTCACATTTTAAAGCTCTAAACCATAGTATGGTGAACTCCCATTGCCACAGTGGACAGAGAATATTCCTGCTTCCAAATTAGAAAACTTATTTAAGTAGTTAATTGAAATCTAATCAATGCCTGCACTCTGTTTTCTTATCACAAGGAGGGAATTCTTTTCTATTTTTCTCTGGAACTTCAGCACCTGATCACTGCAAATACCTGCCTTACATAGAAACAATAATGTTTGCTGTTGTGATCTGTACCATTTAAACAGAGATTAATTTTCCTAGATTTCTTCCCAAATGGCATGTACCTTTTAACGGCTCATGAATAAACACTGGCCTCCCAGTTAACATGTCCCCTTGAGCAGGTCCTCTTCAGTAAATCAGTAGGTCTGCTTGTTATGAGAATTAAGGATTTGTGCATTACTCAGGGCTTTATCGTGTTGCTGCAGAATTTGCATTGTTTGTGTACTGCTGTAACCCAGGTAATCAGCTCCAGAATTGTTTTAAAGGGAAGTTTCTCCAGCCCTTTATCAAAGTAATGAATGCTAATGTGAGTAATCCATTGGCTCCAAGAGATGTGAATGAGTACTACACAGCATGGAGAAGGGTTTGACCCTTCAGTATAAAAGACTCCCAACAATATGGCATCTAGAGAAATAGGTATGGGGACACATTGATCTTTGACCATGTTCTCTTTTAAAGCATATTGAAAAATCAGTTGTAAATAGGGCGTAGATAAATATTTGTCAGTCTGTAACCTATTACTAATCCCATCACCCTGGTGTCTGAGCACCCACTGTCAGAAAATAAATCCTGGCAGATTCTCCTGACCCCGGAGCTGTGCTCCATACAGGGATATATGTGTGGGTGCAGGCAGGCACTCTCAGGACCTAGTGGTTGCCAAATGAGAGAATTTACCAGACCATGGCAGGTCAATTTTGTCTGGCAGCATTACCAACACTTCCACTGCTTACTGGGCTCTTAGAGACATTTGGGGTAAATTAAAGCAAAATAACAGCACAGAACACGGAGAGCCAGGACTGGTGGCTGTAAACAAACTTTATGGGACCCCAGGAATCTTGGCCGCACCCAGGATAAGTGGTCATATGGCTAACTAAAATTATGCTGGATTATGAATATTGCTGGATGAGAGAGTGTCGGACTAGAGAGGTTCAACCTGTATTTCAACTTTATTTGCTTCTCCTGTGGAAGGTACTGCTTGGGCCTTAATTATCCCAATTGTGTCCTAACTTGAGCTTTGTGTATTTACCATGAGGATGTTGGTGTTTTTCTTGTGGAGGAAATTCTTTAGTGTTAAGGTAGTTCAATTCTGGAACAGTCTTTCAAAGGAGGCCATGGAGTCCCCATCACTGGAGGTTTTTAAGAACAGGCTGGACAAACACCTGTTGGGGATGGTCTGCATTTACTTGGTCTTGCCTCTGTGCAGGGGTTGGATCTGAATACATCTGGAGTTCTCTCCCAGCCCTAGTTTTCTATGATTCTGCTGCCTTGAATCCTTCCTATTCTAACTTCAGTTGTACACAGTGTTCTTTATTCCTTCCTCAGAATGCTAATGCTAGCTGACAGATACTGGTCCCTGGGCAACTTAAGCCAAAGAGATCATTTGGATAAATACTGAATGTGTGTCAAAAGTGAAGCATAGATTTTTTTTTTCACTCAGGATTCTGAATTACTCCCCATAGATTACTTTTGCAAATCAAAGATCCCTTCGCTGGGTTTCCCCATTCAGTTCGTTTACAAAGTACTTAAAGGAACAACTTTCCCCAGGAACATTTTCATAAAGAATCTTTGCAAAACATTGTTTATTAAAACCGTACTTACCAATTGATAAGCCAACTTTTTTTTTCTCTCCTGTCTTTTTGCTTTTGTTTTAGATCCAAAAGTTATAGGAGGAGCCAAGAAAATATTGGGATTTTCTCCTATTATCATAGGAAGACATGTTAGAAATATTTGTATGGTATACATGGAAGACACATCAAGGAAAAACTAAGGAAAAGCTGCTTCTTCAGTCTTCTGCACAGTATACCTGCCAATGGAAAAACAAATATATACAAACACACTCTATATTTTGCCAAAGATATTGTTAACTCGCTTTAGCAGTAAATATGCTGCTTCAAGGTGCTTTACAAATGGTTGACTGTATATGAACTTGTGGAAAGGGATCATTTATTTTTGTAAATCCTTCTTTTAAAATATTTATCATTTGGTGATGACTATTTTTAATACATACGTTAAATGCATATCCCAAGCCATTATAGCTCTGAAGCTATGTGTGTGTGTTTGTGTTTTCTATTGGTGTAGAGGAACACAGCAGTCTAAAGAATGTAATTCTAGCTCATTTGACTGGGTCATTTAAGAATGACACTTGGAAAAACCAGAGCAACCCAAAGCCTTGCTAAGAAATGGATCTGATCCTTGCATCAGGATTGTTCATTCCTCTCTGTATTCTTTATACTGCATGGGCTCAGAGTTCTGGGCACTGTCCCTTCAAGGCTTATCACTGTATGTCTTCAAAACCTTGCAAGGATTCCTGACTGCCATGCTCCAGGAACTGTTGGCATTGTTATAAGATATTGATGTTAGGTAGGCTTCTGACAATGGCCCTTTGACTCTGTGGGATGGCAGAGCTTATTAAGCTTTTGCTGCTACCAAATAGGTTTTTCAGATTTACGTCGTAACTCCTTTTCAGGGAAGTTTGTGTCATTTTGGTATAGCCTGGAAACTGAAGCAACATATTTGACAAAGACTTGGGGTATGTCTACACAGCAAAGTTATTTCAAAATAGCTTTGCTAGCATCCACACAATGCAACCGCTACTTTGAAATAATTTTGAAATAGTGATTAGCTTATTTTGAAAGAGGTAAACCTCCTTGCACTAAGAATAGAACCTGTGTTGAAATAGCTATTTCTAATGTGGTCTGTGTAGACAGGGGCTGGGTCTACACTTGCCACGGAAGATCAAACGCTTACATTCAATCTTCTGGGGTGCTGTTTCATGCATGTGTGAAATGGTGCACTCCAGGGTCAATGTTGACCCCAGAACTTCTTTTGAGTGGCAAGGTATTAAGGAAGGTTGATGGGAGCAGTGCTCCCGTTGACCTTCTGTCCTGAAGACAGGCCCAGAAGTCAATGGCTGCAAAGTCAATTTTTGGCACACAATTGCCATGCCAAAAGTTGCGTAGCAGCTGTCGACATTCCAGGTAAGCGTAGATGCAGCTAGGGAATAGAGCCTATTTCAAAATAAGCCATAGTGTGTCCAATGGCTCTACTTCAAAATAGGCGCTGTTGTGTGTAGATGCTGTATTTTGGAATAGTGCTCAGCTATTTCAAAATGCATTTTGTGTATAGCAGCGTTATTTCGGAATAAGCTGTTCCAGAAGATCTCTTCTGGAATATCTTATTGTGAAATAAGGCTGCTGTGTAGACGTAGCCTTAGGAACTAATCCAAGCAGCATGACATGCTCATGTTCCTGGCTGAAAAGATACATTGAAAAGATGTATTTTAACATGGAGTGTTGCCAGATTTTCTCAGGTGGGTTGGTCACACGTTAGATTGCTTCCTCTGTGGGTAAAATCCTGAAAAAACTTGTGAAAGTCTTAACAGGCAAAGCCTATGTGGGAAGCACAGAGAGTCAGGACTGAAAATACTTCTGGGAAGGGATGTTGGTTTGTTTTGCTTTTAAGGTGCAATTCTTCACATATTGATGTAATAGGTGTTTTGTTTTTCCCTCCTGTTCCTTCTGCCCTTGTTCTTGTTCCTAAACCTGGTTACAGGTAGTGACATTCACAATGGATGGGTTCTCACATGACCTAGTTGAGAGCATAAAAGAAGCTGAGGAGACCCTTTCCAAGCCACTTGGTGGGGCATTCTCTTCACCAGTCCCATCCTCACGAGGTTGTCTTGTCCATCAGTTTTAACTGAACAGCCATTCCTTGATATGCCTTTATATCTACATGGTCATATTTAACCATAGTAACAAGTATTGGCTTCATGTATTTCTGATTCTCAAGTCTTTCCTGGTTCACCCCAGTCTTGTCTACATCGGAAAGTTATACCAATAGAAACTAAGGTGTGGATTTAAATCACTATAGTTATGTTGGTATAACTCCATGTGTGGACACTTATTCTGGAATAAGAGTGGGATTTTTGGAGTTTATGGGAGTTTATGTCTGGGATTAGACTCTTGAGGTCCCTTCAAGTTCTAGTACTCTGTGATTCTATTCAATGTCAAATTGGAAAAGGTGGAATCTAAATCGAATTAAAAAAAACAAGCCTCTCATTCTGTAATAAGTCTCCACGGGGGAATTGTACTGATATAACTATGGTGGTTTAACTCTACTGGCATAATTATATCAATATAACAGGTGAAATATCCTGTGCAGACAGGCCACAACCTATGAACTCTCTCAGGGTTTCTAGGACTACCCCTGATATTGCTGCGTCTTAGGGCAAAACCTATATACCCGTCCTGTTTTGCCGCATTTATAGATCCATCTTTCTCTGGTCTCATCTTTCTGAAAATCAGGAAAAGTCTGCAAACCCTTTGCCCTTCTGGTTACCATATGAAAGGGCCCAGTCTTTTCCAATGGGGTAGAATATAGATTTTTATTGTCTCCTGGTGTCCAGTGTGGCATTTCAAGGCCTTTCCATGCTGGAACCTGATAGGACATCATCTCTTTAAGAGCCTTGCGCCTACAGTCCTTTCTTCGTTCAGCCAGGCCCTCTTGTTCTAGGATCATCCTGAAATCTCTGGAACTTGTCAGCCTGTTGAGTGTCATCTGTCTGCTGCCTCTCTTCTGTCCCAGCCCATAGAACAGTCAGTCGCTTTAGTATTGCCCTCACTTGATCAGGTGTATCTGGTTTAGCAGCTGTCCCTAAAGGACTCAAGACTTATACTTTGTCCCACTCTTTAACCTCTGGTCTGTACGTGCGGGTTGATAGAAAGGATCCTTGGTACAGCTCCTCCAGCACTGTCAGCAAGTGTCTCTTCTGACATCTTGATGGGTAGGAGTCCCCATCACCATCCAAAGAGTAGCAAGAAGTTGCACAAAGGTCCTTGCACTGAGCTGTTTAGTTGCAGACTATAACCTCCAATGTTTTGATTGACCCTTTCCCCTCATTCTAATCCAAAGTGGACTTCATTCCCTTTAGAGCCTGACAGCCCAGGCATGACCCCCTTTGGCAAAGCGCCTGGACAAACCATTTGGCTTATATATAACACCAGTACTCTAGTCGGTCCAGTGAAGACTAAAAGCCCTTTGCTGATTCTGCCCTTCCTCAGCTTAGGAGGGAAAAGGAAGAGGAGCTGCAATAATCAACAAACTAACCAGTCAAAACACATTGTTCGCCTGATGAAATGTCTAAATCACTGTGTTTTCAGCAGAGCTCCTCACTTACATAGACATACAGAGCAAGGTCTGGAGTGGATCACAGCACAAAGTTAATATGTGACATTAGCTGAACAGGAATAAAGACTGTGCAAATGAAATAACCTCATTTAGCTTTACGCAGCCGAGCAGTGTGTTTAGTTGCTTTTTCCTCTGTCTGCACCATCATTGCTCATGTCTATTTCCACCTATTAGCCACAGGGTCGGGGAATCTTATTATGGGAAAAACTGTGACCATGCTTGCAGCATTTCCTACAACATTGCCGTGGGCTAGGTCTACACTACAACAATCCTGCTAAGGAAGATATTCTGGAAGAGATCTTCTGAAAACACTTGTTTCGAAAGAGCGTGGCCACACACAAAAAGTGGATTGAAAGATCGATCCGCTCTTTTGATAGAGAGGGGCCACACAGCCCCCACCCCCCTTTCAAAAGAACAGGCCAGGCATTGAAAAATCCAGTGCTGTGAAGACTACTGCTCTTTCCAAAAAAAGGGTTCCCTGGTCATCTGCATGCTTTTTTTTCCTGAAAGAATCTTTCCAAAAAAGGCACTCTTCCTGATCCGGGAGCGGAAGAGGACTTCCCGAAGAAGAGCCGCGTTCTTTCAATTTCGAATCGAAAAAGCACATTTTGTATGTAGACAGTCCACATGTTCTTTGGAAAAAGGGCTGCATTTTCTGATAGAACTCGCCAGTGAAGCCCCAGTCATGATGTGTCAGCAGTGAGCACAATCCATGGCTGTGCTTCATAGTTACCCACTGATCCAGCAAGATGCTCTCTTCAGGTTGGAAAGTGCTTTAATTACAGTCTGTTCTTCCCGCATCTTGCCCTGTAGTTAAAATCTGAGCGATTTTCTTCCTGCTATATCAGTCTCTAATTTAGAACCAAATGTGCTTCTCTGAGCGCTGCTTAAATCCTGCAGGGGCTCCTCCCTCAGGGGGGAAACTGAAATAAAACGCTTCCAACATGTGAGAGGGTTTTAAATCTTTGGGCCAAGCTGTATGGGAAACCTCACTAGAGTGAGATGATTCTATTTATAGCACAACCGCTGTACAAATCAGAGTCAGCTACATCTCCTTTTAATGCAAATACAGCAGCCTAGTTACTAGACAGCAGCTTCTCTGGGTCTAGATCGGGGTGGAGAAGCTTTTTTGGGTTGGGGCCACTGACCCACAGAAAAAGGCATTCCTGTTATTCTCCTCGCATCCAGCTCCAGCACCTATGGGGGGCAGAACTAGTACATTTTGTGGCCCCCCTTAGGCTTTGGGGTGGGCCAAAAATAAGTGGGTCAGTGTGGGAAGGGGCTGCCAGGAAGTCATGTTGTGGTGTGGGGTCTGGGCAGGAGGGAGGGCGCAGGAGCAGACTGGGAGTTTGCGGCTCTGGAGGAATGCAAGAGCAGGCTGTGGGGGGGGGGTCAGCAGTAGGGGGGGCAGAAGCCAGGTGGGGGTCTGGGTGGGAAGGGGTGCTGGAGCAGTCTGGAGGTGTGGGATCTAGGCAATGGGGGGGATTACCTAGTGCAGCTCCTGGGGGAACACATCCCTTTGTGTCCTGCAGCACTCCCAGGCACCACCCTGCTCTTCTCCTATTGGCTGATGTTCTGGCCAATCAGAGTGGTAGAGGAAAATCCTCCAGCCAGTGCTTCTCGGTGCTAGTGAGGGAGACAGGGAGCAACAGTGTGTGGAACCACTTCTTCCCCCAGGCAGAGTCCGTGAGCCAGATCCAGCCCCAGCTTGCTTGACTCTGGCCCACAAGGCTCAGGGCTACACACCCTCCACCCCACAATGGGCCAGATGCTGGAGGGGAGCCGTGAGCCTCGGAGTCCTGATGCAGACAAGCCGTGGGCTGGATCTGGACTGCAGACTGTAGGTTCTTCATCCCAGCTCTAGATTATCCACCCTACTGGTCCCCAGGCAAAATACTTTACATTGTGGTTTGTTGTGAGTTAGTGTTGAAATCCTACAGAAAGAATCAGTGTCCTGTATGCTTGGAAGGCTGCTTCTACCACACTAACTCACTGAGGAGTCAGTGAGTCCACCAGCAATCCCACTGCAGTACCCCTGGAGTAGACTCCTACTCAATGTAAGGAAGGCAGAATGCGCTCCTGACACTGGAGGGGCCTGGCACCTCAGAGCTATTTAGATGCCTTAGAAATCAGAGCAAGGTTGCTGCTTAAATAGTTCTGAGCATTTGGGCCTGGTTTCTTCAAAGAACATGGCTTTGCAATCAGAAGAGCTTGGCTGATGGCTTAGGTTGTATTCTTTCCTTGTGCGGGGTTACATTTCACACAAATCTCCTGGGATGGCCAATTATTAGATTCCCAGCTGAGGGAGTCCACATGTAACTTGAAGTAGGATTTGGCTGTAAATCTCCACACACAAGGTAAAATCTTCGTTATACTTTTGTTTTCAGGGCAAATTTATTTTTGGGCCAGTATGGCCAGTGGGAGAACTCCAACAGTAAATAAGAGAAAACTGCTTGTTCTCTTTTTGCTGATTCTGGCATTACATGGAGATAGAAACTGACTTATTTTTCATAGATACATATAATTTTTACACAATGTATTGCACAGTTAGCGTATGCAGTGTTGTAGCCATGTTGGCCAGGTAAGGTAATATCTTTTATTGGACCAGCTTCTGTTAGACATTTGTCTCACCAGTGAGATCTTGACCTAGGGAAATGTATTACTTCACCCAACTTGTTGCTCTTGTACAATTACTGAGTTTTCTCCCACAGCCTTTCTGCTCCCCACCAAGTGGTGAAAGGGGTGTGTAGCGCAGTGGACAGCACTCCTAACGTGTGTCTGAGGAGGATTTAATGCCTCTAAGAGCTGCAGGTTGGCCACCCCTGTTCTAGAGTTTTGTGGGTGCACCAAGGGGAAGCGTAGCAGGCCTGCCCGCCCCGAAGTCGATGTGATCCAATCAAAGTGAATTCTGTCACTCTTTGGAACTTCTTTTTTCCTCTGGTTTATATCATGAATGGGCTATTTGCTTTAGATCAAAACTGAATGGCCTCCACTCGCCTCCATTAGGAAGCCAAACTTCACCTGTTTTCAAGGACAAGAGAGGGGTGATTGTCTGAGCTTAATCCTCTAAGCTAAAGTGAGCATATAACTAAACCAGGCTGAGTGGGCCAAAGGGATTGAAAAACAAAAGGACACATCACACAATAGGTTTGTACAACTGCATTGGAAGGGAACCACAGCACGATTGAAAATGTGATTTGTCCCCAAGCAAGAACTGAATTAAAGTGTTAAACTTCCCTGAGGAACATACTGGCTTACCCTTCTGCTTTAGCGCGGCTGTGCAAAGCCACGTCTGAGAGATGGCTACTGGGTTCCCACTGCTTTCATTGGGACTTAGCAGCTTTGAAAATTTCAGCTTTTGTGTCTTATTTGTTGTACTGCACTGTATGCAAGCATCACTTACAGCTTTGATTTGGGATTTTGTGTATAGCAATAATAGCAAAATGATGATAAAATATACTATGAATAAGGAATCATGTAAACATAGATTTTTGTATCCGAGAATTGTATGTCCAGCCCAGGAAATTCATGGAATTCTTGAGACATCTGGCCAGTGTTAATATTACAGTAAGACATGCAAGCTAGCTAGCAAACTGCACGGTTTCAATATTTCATAGTCAAAGAACCTTGCTCAAGTCTTCTGGTGATAACATTTAAAATGTAAGGGTCATGTGAGTTAAAAGAAATGTTATTATAAAGTAAAAACATACAAAGCTGTTAATTCAAATTCAATTTTAAGAATTTAAAGATGTGTTGGGAAGAATATACTGTTGTGGGGTTTTTTTATGTATTTTGTGCTTTGTATTGAAACAAAGAAGTGCCCTTCAATGTGTTATGTTGCCTCTGAAAGGCTGCTGCATACAGGGGCTGTAGTATATTTAGGGACCTACTGTATTCAAGGCCAAGGAAAACATGTCACAGGCCATGAAATCTGGTCTTTGGTGTGCTGTTACCCTACACTATATAGATTTCACGGCGGAAACCAGAATTTCTCAAATTGGGATCCTGACCCAAAAAGGACATCTCAGGGGTTCACAGATTACTTTAGAGAGAATGGTGTGAATGCATCCTTATTTCTGCACCACCTTCAGAGCTGTGTGACTGGCAAATGGCAGATGTTGGCCAAGGACCCAGCTCTGCAGGCAACACCCTGCCAGCAGCAGCCCAGAAAGATGATAGTACCATATCATGCCAACCTTCTCTGTTACCTTCAGAGACGGGTGGCCAGTGAGTGAAGCTGTTGACTGAGGGCCCTGCTCAGCAGGCATCAGCGCAAAAGTAAGGTTGGCAACACCATACTTGGCCATCCTTTCTTCTGCACTACTGCTGATGGTAGCTCTGCTTTGAGAGCTGGGCTCCTGGTCAACATCTACCATTCTCCAGCTACCCAGCTCTGAAGGCATTACGACCACCTGCAGCAAGAACTTTGCAACCCCACTGCGACTGGGGGTGCCTGGTGCAGCCCTCACTGGAAATGTCAAGGTCAGGGCAGGCTGCAAAAAGGAAGAGCAGATACCCCTAACGCTAGTAGGCAACACTGAAGTTAGGTTTCCCACCCACTGTGCTTCTGAGCCCCACATTGGCTATGAAGAAACCCAAGAAAGAAATCCCGCAGTCACTTTTATTGCATCCCAGTCTCTGGCTCCCAGTCGTACCTAGATCTAGTACAGTGAGAAGTCATTTAAAACTCTGTTCACCTGTACAAAATGTTTTCCTGACCCCCAAAGGGCCCCCCACCTTACTGGATCAGTATAGTTTTGGGTCTTACCCAAAATACAGGCTGCCAACCAACCCTTTAGTGTGTAAACCAATAGGCTTATGATAATGAGACAATAAAAAACAAAAAACAAGCAGTCCTGTAGCACCTTAAAGACTAACAAATTGATTTACTAGGTAACGAGCTTTTGTGGGTAAGACAATGTTAAAATGGGTCTTACCCATGAAAGCTCATTACCTAATAAATAAAATGATTAAGTCTTTACGATGCTAAAGGACTGCTGCTTTTTTGTGAAGCTAAAGACTAACGGGGCTACCCCTCTGAGAATAAAAACAAGCACAATGTTAAATTGTAAAGCAGTCACATACATACAACAACTTCAAAGCCCATCAGGTAATCGTACTGGCTTGCAAGTACCTCTGTGATAAATTCACTGCTCAGATGGGCCACTGAGTCCCTTGTTCAGAGCTTCATTTGGAGAAAAGTTACTCCAGAGGGAAGAAGCAGAAATGAAGACAAGATGGAGAAGATGCATCAGCCTTTTATATTCCTTCTGCCATGTGGCTCCTACTTCCTTTGTCCCAAACAGAAATTGCCTGGAAGCCTGTAGAGTTCTGTCCATAATGATATCCCTACATGCCTTGCTAAGTCATAAGGCATAATCTTTTCCTTCTCTCAATGGAACAACTGAATAGCTGCTGGGACTTGACGGACTCTCAAGCAGACTAGTGCATTACCAAACTCTCTGGGGGCTGTGTCTAAACTGTGAGGAACTGTTAGCAAAAGGCACACGAATTGCACTTGGCGATTTGGACATCTTTTGCTGACAGTTCTGCTGGGAGAGGCTTTCCCATCATTCGGACCATCCATAGAGGGCCAAATGTTCAGGAAAGCGCCTCTGTCAAGACGCTTGTGCCTCGTGGCATGAGGTATACAGGGATGTTGGCAGTACGTATCCGCTTTTCCAAAAGTGGTCTTTGGATGCAGACTTAGCCTGGGTGTCACCCAGAAGCGCAGCATCAGCTTTGTAATACAGGCACACATCCATGACCATAACCCAAAATACAAAAGTGATACAAACATATAAATGAGTATTGGGCAGATTATGACTTTTTTTTTGCAGGTGTCTTTCATGGTATATCTGGCGCAACTCATTGCCATTCTATAATATTGATTTTCATAATATCTTAAAGGGTCCCCCAGATTCCATGAAGAGTCACTCCACCCACATCCTTTTGGGCCAGGACCCCTACAATTACAATATCATGAAATGTCAGATTTAAATACCTGATATCATGAAATTAAATCCTGTGACTGATATTGACCAAAATGGACCATGAATTGGATAGGGCCCTAACTGTGCTACACAAGGATGAATATTATGTTTGGGACAACGAGTTATCACAAGTTACTTTCTCATCATCATTTTTGTTTGAAATGCATTTACAGTCTTTCTTGTTAATCTGTTCATCAATCTTAAATTAAGCATGATATATTGGTTCATGAGCAGGTCTCTGGTTGTTAGATACTGGCTTTACACATATTTGTTGACTTTCATTTTAAACACCTTCATTCAGAGTAGTATCAGAGCAGTAGCCTCTGGTCCTCTGTACTATATTACCGGGTCTGGACTGAAAATTCTGTAGATCTGAAGAAGTGTGTCTGTCCCATGAAAGCTCATCACCTAATAAATCATTTTGTTAGTCTTTAAAGTGTTACGTGACCTTTATTCAGGGATAAAACCTGAACGCTCTGATGTGCAAAACTCTTCCTTGAAACAATGGCCTCAGGAATTGCTTTCACCCTGCCAAAGAGGTACAAGTGCAATGACTGGCCTGCCCAAGCCTTTTGTGTATATATATATATATCCCTCAGGAGTGAACTGTCCCATGCATTTTAATGGGGTGTTAAGGAGTCACATTTCTCGCAATTCCACCGGCACCATTCACAGAAGAATGCTTTATTTCCACACCACACCAGAGCCACTAGGTTAGGCAAAACGGGGGGGAGGGGGTAGGGCGCAGCACAGTTAAGAAGAGACCCCTGCGTCTTCCAGTAGCCAAAGAAAAGAAGGCCCCAGTCTACAGTACCTGCTTCTCTGGAGGCGGGGGGCGGGGTGGTCAGGGGGTGCACCCCTGCTAGCCCAAGCGAGGGGTAGAACGTTAGCGCAGTGGCATGGAATGTTCATATGTTACTATGTGGCTGTATCTCCAGATTACCTTATGCTTCCCATTGCAGCCAGAGCTATCAGTGCCTTGCTTTAGCTGATGCTAATTAGCATTTGTGGTGTGTGTGTGCAATTTTTGTGTACATGCTGCTGACCTATAATGATTTAGACCAGTGGTGGGCAGCCTGCAGTTCACAGGCTGCATGTGGCCCACTGGGGAACTACCTGGAGCCTGGGCACCCTCAGCTCCCCCAATGCACGCGGACCTTTCATGCACTGGGGCACCAGAGCCCCACACTTCCTAAGCCTCCCCCTCAGTTCTATTGTAGCACAGCGAGTCGCCTGATACACACACTGGCCCTGCTGCTGCTCCTCCTCCCTCCCAGAGCTGGAACGCTGCACATCAGCTGTTCACAACATTCCAGCTCTGGGAGGGATGGGAAGAAGTGAGGCCAGTGCACGACTCAGGTGATTTGTGCGCTCCGAAAGTGCTGGAAGGGAAATGGAGGAGCAGGTAAGCATGAGGCTCCAAGGCATGGGGGAGGCGAACAACACGGCACTGCAGGTGGAACCCCAGTGGGCCATGGGCTGCTGCAGGCCACTGAAGTGAAGGAGGCCTATTCACGCAGCCCATCCACTGTTCCTAGTTGCCCCCGCACCCCCCGATTCAGATAAAGTGTGTATTTATGAACAGGTTCATTTTTGCAGGGGTCTCTAAGTCATCTGGGTTGCAAACCTTAAGCAGGAGCTAATCACTTCAAGAACTTTCCCAGCCATGTCCTGATCCCCAGATATTTTCCATACCTTTTGGCGCCCTCCCCACCTAGCCATTGGGGCTGGCCATTCTTCCACCCAGTGAGGTTTAACAGATTTTTTCTGAACGAATGAGCCTTCATGTTTTGAGTGCTTGAAACTTCAGTTAAGTAAATCAACTTAAAATCCAGCTGTAAAACTCCAAGATAGAAAGGCGGGCAGTAAGGACCTGGCAAACTCTTCTCTTGATCAACCCAATGAAGGGGCCTGGGGAATACACCAGGTCCTTTAACCCAAACCCAGATTAAATGTGGCAGGCTCCTGGATGCCTGAGCTGTGAGATCATTCTAGCCTGATTTAGCTGGCATGAAAAGGTAGCTCTAGTGTCGTTTTCAAAGAAGGTCTATGCACAAACCGAGCAGAAGCAGAACCAGGCTCCCAATGACCAATGCTTAATGTGCTACGAAAGTGTTTCTCCAAAGTTCTATACTGCTGCTGAAAGATCAGCTCTCTTCACTGTGTAGCTACTTGGCTTTAAGTCTTATCCACAATACAAGCAAACAACATTTGAAACACACGTGCTGAACATTTTGTTTATATTAAATTGATGGGTGAGAATAATACATTCTGGGTCATCCTTCCTAAAGGCTCTAAACCCAGCTCTGAAACTGTGTCCAATTATGCATAGGCAGATTCTGTTCCCTACTCCAGCTGCCCATCCCACACACTCCACTTTTAACAAGATAAGCAGCCTTCTCAGGTGCTATTTGTGTTGCTAGGTGAGCAGTCTACTGAGCTGTGGCATCCATATGATGTTTTCCTTTGAAAACATGGACTGCTGCACATTTAGAGGCCATTTAAAAAAAAACTGCCTTTCAATATCTCTTTCCATTGTCAAATGAAAAATAACCACATCTGCTAATGGCTAGCGCATGGGAGATGGATCAATAGGTGCGAGGTGCCATCTTCATTTCCTTCACTAAATCACTCGTTCAGGTTTCAGAAGTGCCTAAGTCTCATTGGTTCCTAATGCCCTAGGAAATTATGAAAATATGTCCACGTGCCTCAGTTTTCCCATATATAAAAAGGAGCCAGTGTTGTCTACCCAACAGGGAAGGCTGTATGGCTGGTTTGCTTATTTGCAAAGTGTTTAGATATTCTGAATGAAATGTTCTGTATAAACAAACTGAGTTACTAATCATTAGTAATTCAGGGCAGCACACACTGAGAAACTTTCAGCCACCGTATTACTTACTAAACCAACCTACAGTTTCCAATATCATTCATTAAGCTCGTTACTCTGCCCACTCCTCTGAGGCTTCTTTCGCTGCCCTAGAAGAATCAAGGATTCTCCTTTTCATGTCCCTAGTTGTAGTTTCCCTTCAGGTGGGGGGAAAGGGGTGGCGGGGCGTACCACATCGCAGAGAGAGGACGCTCCTACATTAATGCTGATAAGCATACTGCAAATGGATAATGCTTGGCAAATAAAGCATGGCACTCTGGCATAGAATCTCTTAGGAAGAGAGGGCACACTGCTTTGCGATACTGATGAAGGGCACAAAGATTTGCAAGGCTTTGGCGGTCAGAGGACAATAGAACTGGCAGATCAGGACAAGGACTATTAAAGCAGCACCAGCCTGAAAGGCAAAACGTCAGTCTATTTCATTCTTCCCCAGAAGTCAATTGTGCCACCAGGCATGGCAAGGAGACTTTCTGCAACAGAAGTGGCAGTTTCTACACTGCCTCTGAAAACAGCTGACAAGTCAACAGCAGTCTCTGATGCATAAGTGTTTGGCCAAAGAGAGAAGAATGACCGATAGGAGGGCTTTTGCCTCCAGTTGTAACATTAATGGTGGAGATCCAGATGGAGTGAGTAGAGAGGTGTTGCGGTAGAAAGATGCCTCATAGAAATAGGGATAAAGAAGATGAATATAGTTCAGTCTTTAAGACCACCACACATTTGTCTGCAGTCTTGATTACAAGCTAGGTAGCGCCTCATTTCCCAGTGACTGTCTCTTCCGTGATCATTCCTCAAGGTGACTGACTACAAAAAGAGACGTGTCTGGGATTTTTTTTTTAATTTATTTTTTTATTTGCCAGTGTAGGTAGCAAAAGCTAAGCTAGTAAGAAAACAATCAGCAGGCATGCTACTGTTGTCAGGACAGAGCTTCAAGTCATGCAAATCAGTGTCACCCCTCTGAATTGGCTACACCAATTTATTCCAGCTGCAGATCGGGCCCCCTCAGCTGGAAGGGAGTCCTTTATGATGAATCCACCAAGCAAGCTGCTCTGGAAGCAGAACACTGCAAGATGTGTATATGCAAAAAAGGCCTCCTTAGAGTTTGATTCTGCAGTTTCTTCCATTAACATTGTGTCTAGCAAATCTCAATCTAGCATGTGCATTTGAGGGTCATCTTGCCCTTTGATAGTTACCATCAGTGGATGACAGGTGCCCTCAAAGTAGGAGAATGTAACAGGGTAGCCTAGCACTTGGGATAGCTGCTTAGGAAGTAGAACTAACTAGTTCTTGAGCTGCACTGGGGAGAGTGGTAGTTTTCTTTGAGCCTGGACTTGAGGCTGTGAATGTTCACAAAGGCCCAGATTATTAAAGGAAATGATGCCTCTACATACTGGAAAGCAATGAGGATGAGGGGCAGCAGTCCCTGTAACCTGTGCACTTGTGTGGCCACTCAGCGGAGATTTAAATGCAATCCAGCTGACTAGCAGAGCACCCACAGCTAGGATTTGCATTGCCATTGGTGGTGCACATTCATACATGCATTGGTGCACATAACAAAATTATTCCACACATGAATGAAAAATGTGCAAATGGCTGGAAAAGCTTAGAGGGAACATTGTGAGAGGCCCTATGGACATTTGAGCTTCTGGGCTGTAAAACATTACATGGAGCATTTCATCGATGCAGCTCCGTGCTTTACAAACAGTGACAGGCAATAAGTTAGACACTTCAGGAAACCAATCTGTTTCAACAGAGAGAAAGTTAAGGCAGTGATTTGATCAGAGGCCACAGTTACTCATGCTACTGCTGTTACACTGCTATTTATACTCGTACTGGCTTTCATCAAGCTCTTGGTGCACACAGACTAGGCGGACCTGCATGAGTGCAAACAACTTACAATGGGCTCATCAATCTAGCAGACAAAGGTCTAATGAGGTTTAAGGCTGAATACTGAACCCAGATACATGCAGACAGGAAATTGGTGCTATTTTTTTTTTAAAAAAAACATTGAAACAACTTCCCAAGGGCTGTGACAGATGCTTCATCACTGACACTTTTTAATTAAATTTAGGATGTTGTTTGGTTTTTCCCCCCCTAAAAGATCTGCTGTATTCAAATAGGACTCAAGTGAGGGCAGGCCTATGGCCCATGTTATAGAGGAGAACAGGCTAGATGAACACAGCAGTTGGTCCTGTTTGGCTTCATAATCTATTAGTTTAGTTTAGTAGGCTGAGTTTCAGCGCCTCAGCACAAACCCAGAGGAGGTAATCAGCGTTGATTGGCATTCCCTGTGTTTAGTGCAGCCCCACTGTATAGAGTGGGAGGGGTTCACAGCTCCTTCAATTCCCACTGGGAAGAGGGGGGTGGGAGGCAAAACCCCCAAAACATTACAGGTCAGGGAGCACAAGAAACAGAATGGGAAGCAGTGTTGTCTGTAAGCTGAATGCTTGGGCGACTGCCCAGGATAGAATCAGGTGCTGCCTAGCAGATTAACAGAGGATCCACAGCCAGCAGCATGTGTTTCTTTTGGTGGTGCACATGGCACGTGCCTTTGTGCACATAACAAACTTTATTCCACCTAAGGATGGACAAAAATAGAGGGAACAGTGGTGGGAAGTGGCTGCTGTGCCCAGAAAGGAAATCTTGACGTCTGCCATGTGAGGCATGTGCCTTGGCTGAGCCTGAAGCAAATCGAATGATGGCCAAGGCCACAAGTCCTACAGCTCAGCTGGTAAGTGTTTATTGTGTATTTATTTGTCTAAGGAATAGTCAGAGGTTGCTGCAAAGGTCCCTTAATCTAGTTACAGTGCCCTGCACAGCTCAGATATGTGGGGTGGGAGTCTCGAGGGTGGCTAGTTGGGGGTCACATTATGATAATCAGCCTGGAAAACACACCCTCTTGCATTCGAACAGTTGTGTCAATAGACCCGGGGCTCCGCTTCATGATATTCCACAGCACAAGCCCTAGCTTGCTGTGTTTTCAAAGTTGATCAGTGACACCTAGTGGCTGTTTTGTATCCAGCCGTCTTTAATACATGGCTTCGTCTGACCTGGGTGATGACCTTACGTTGAAATTATATCTTGTCTCTGGGATTCCCTGCAACCTGGCACTTGGGCAGCCACCCAGTGGAGATTCAGGTGCTGCCCAGCTGAAGAGCAGCATTCCCACCGCCAGCAACATTGATTTCTGGGTGGTGGTGCGCATCTGCATGTGACTCGCTGCACAGAACAAAAACTATTCCACACATTGATGGAAAAGATCAGAGGGCACATAGTCTGGGGCTGCAGAGATCTCCCCACCCAGCATTACCAGTGGGGCAGCCCCTTTGCCCCCTTTCTGTGCCTCACCCCAGCAGGTTCAGCTGGCAGCAAGGCAGGGAGCCGGACAGAGCTATTTCTACCTAGGGGAGCCTGGCTGGGAGCCACAGAGAACCCAGGCTGTTTCTCCCAGGTAGGGAGAACCCCCTTTCCTGCCCCATCCCTCCCAGTCCAAACTGGAGGACAATTGGCCCTTCCACAGCCCCTCGCCCCATGCACACCTGGGCCAGAGGTGGCTAGAGTGTGGGTCACGCACCCTTCTGGCCTGGGGACGAATAAAAGACCACTCCACACAGGGGTCTGAGCCCACCTGGGCTCTGGGCTGACCCAGTTGGACTTTGCTGTAACTTTCTATTTTCAACGCTAAGAAATTTCTACACCATAACAAACCCTTCTGCTATTACAGAGCTGCCTGAGAGTTGCTCCACACTAACAAGGTCAGGGGTGCATCGCTCCCGATGGGTGTGCCAGCCGCCTCCAGGGGACCAGTTCAAGGGAACTGCTGGAGGGGGGGCTCATGGCGTGAGGCAGACAGACTGAAGGCACCAAGGTTCAGCCACAGGAGTGGGGTGAAGCCAAGGGACTTTCCCCACATGGAGAAAGTTCCCCAAAGGTGGGTGACACTCTCAAGGGTCAGTCCCAGGCACTGTTCTGGAGCCACGTGACAGCACCGGACCTGTTCCTCCCTGGCGCTGTTCCAGAAGGATAATGTAATTAGGATAGTACAAAGCCTGGTCTGTTCTCCCCCTGTTCATATCAGACTCATATTCCACGTCACCGCCATCTTTGGCTCAAATGCAAGAATGCCAGAAACTAGCCCCAGTGCAAAACTGGCCCTCCAGAGAACAGTGACAGCTCTGCCAGCCATTGCTGGGGGAGGCAGGGGAGAAGCACTGCACGCCTGAGGCACAGTGTGGCAGGCCAGAAGCAGCAGCCAGCAAATGTCTGATAGCGGGTGAACATTTGGGTGCTGGAGAAATGCCTTTTTGTTCCCCGCCTAAGTTCCCAGAGGGTGCAGATCTGCAGGCTGGATAGGCAGCTGGGGCTTGTTCGGAGTCAGCCCGCCACTGCTTGCAATCAAGCACCTGCTACCAGTTAAGGCCTGCAGGGTCCCTATAAAAGGTTTTCCCCAGGCAGCACCAAGAGAGCAGGGCTCAGGAGAAGGAGTCTGGAGGACAGAGCAAGACAGGTGGAGTGAAGCCAATGGATGCTAGGTACCAGAGAGAAGTGGTGGGTGTAAAGGCCCAGGAAAAGGTCACTGCTGTGGGGTAGGGGTGAAAGGCCCCCTAGCTCCTGTCTGTCCTAGGGTCCTTGGGCTAGATTCCCCCCTACCCTTCCCCTGGGGGGGTACCCACCTTGGGCCAAACTGGGGCATCCTGAGTCCAGTGGAGAGGCTCATACTAAGGTCTGATGACAATGGCTTGGTAAAGGGAGACCCTTGCCCTTGGGAAGCTCCAGGGCAATGACAGGGCCTTTCTGAGGTGCACAAGAAGCTACCTGGAAGCGCAGGACCTCTAAGGGACAGTTGAGGGTTTGTCACAACAGAGGCGCAGTAACTGCTTTGGAGGGTGAATTGGCTTTTAAGGAATGTTCGCACTGATCTTGAAGGAGCCCCGAAATTCCTAGTCCCACGCTCTCCTCATGCTTTATCTCTGAACAGCCAAGACAGTGGGGCTTTGGTGGGTACAGAACCTCAAAGCGAACACTGCTCTGCTGTGCGTACGTGGGAAAAGGAGCCATTCTCGTCTTGCATTTGAGTGCTCAAGATTGTAATTATTAATAGGGCATGCATGGAAGAGTGGCTTTTGAGGCTGTCACCTGGACTTTCCCTTGCACCTCTGCTCACCCGCCAAGCGGTGTCCTTGACTATTGCACCATTCTGTGGCCGGGTCTCTGGGCAGGAAGGTGAAGTTAGCACAGACGGCAGCCTGGAGGGAGGCTCACGTGTGGCTTCAGGTCTCGGGCCGGTACGTTGTCTGGCTGCTGTGATGACTCATTTCCTGTCACGGTTTTTATGTGAGATGAGTGGAAACTGAAAAGTAACTCGTTGCACGCTCGTGGTGGGGAGTACAAAAGGCTAAATACCCTCCTCTAGCAGGTCCTCCCACTGACCATTGGGCTTTTCTAGCCTCGCTTTTATAATTGTGGCTCTGTTGCAAAGCTTCTCTCCTGGAGAGACCTCTGCCTAGAGCCAGACAAAGCTCCCCCCCTACGATGTACTCATGGGTCTTACTTAATCTCCAGAAGTACAGGGCAGACCTGAACTGTGCTGTTGGGCTAGTCCAACGCTGTGCCCCAGGAAGAGACCTGTCATGGTGCCCATTTGTGCTGCCAGGCCACGAGTTGGGTAAAGGATCACTATTAGCCTATCATTAAATCGCTTGTTATGAAAACAACTGAGAGCAGCAAGTCAGCTCTCCTCACTGCTTAGACCAGCGGGTCTCCATCACATGTGGCCCCCGCCCCCATTGGCACACAGCTGCAGCCCTGCTTGGCTGTGTGCTAAAGACCAGCAGCCTGCTGGGGTCTGCTGGCTCCTGGGTGCCCAGAGTGGAGGGAAGTAGGCTGCCTTGTGGGGAGGGCCCAGGCCAGGTAGCTGGCCTTGTGGCATGGGTGCAGGCTTCTGGGTCAGTGTTTGATGGCTGAAGTCGGATCTTGTAGAAAAGAGTATGGCCTAAGCTCGGAAGTAGACCTACTGGGGCTCCCTAGGTTGAGGGGCAGACACTGGCATTGAGCTTTTGTGTGGCCTTTTATTTACCCTGAGGAGTGAAACTAGGTGGCTTTGGCTCAAGATCAAAATTACCCAGAACCAGTGAGAGCCTGAGACCTGCATGCCCTGACTGTGAGACAGGCAGCTGATGGGGGAGGGGCAGACGACTCAGGCCTGGCAGCTCCTGCCATGGGAGAGGTCAGCTGGCCCCTTGCAGGGATGAAGACAGTACAGTGCTTGGAGGGGGAGGCAGCACACTTCTCAGTTCTGTCAACTTCAATAAAAAACAACCATCACACCAGCTCTGCTCTGTCTCACTCATTGAGGACAGAGGTGCAGCCTGCGGCTCTTGGCCTCCCAGTCTACAGCTTCAGCAAGCTGACACCACTGCCACTTCCTAGTTAAAGCATCTGCCCTCCATAGTCTTTGAAATGACACCCCAGCAGAGCTGAGACACAATGTTGATACAAAGGGCTGAGTTTTCTGTTTGGGTGTGTTGCAGGCAACTGCCCCTCTGCATTGTCCTCTTTCTTCCTATAGCATAAACCTGTGGTTCCCAACCTGGGGTTCTGCAGATGCTAGGGCTCCACCACGGTATTGAAGGTGGTCTGTGAAAGAAGAAAGATTAATAAAAATGATCATGGAAAATAAGTTTTTAATCAACTGCAAAGTTATAATCAATTATTTAAAACTAAGTATTTTCCATTAATGTTAATTGCTGTCCAAAAAACCTATGTGGTGGCTTCTGTTTTCATTTAATGAAGGGTCCATAGTGGCTAGAATTAGCTGTGATGGGGGCGGGTGTCTGTGAATGGTTTAAGGGAGTGATTTGGTGGGGGTCTGCGCTGGAGAAAAGGTTGGGAACCACTGGAAGAAACCATCCTGGACAGCTATGAAATAAAGCAGTGAAGCAAGTCTCTGTTCAAATGCCAAGAAGAGAAGGCCATAATCGTAGGCAGACAGTTTGTCATTTGCTGTCTTTACAGGACGAATGCCCTGGTCCAGACATAAATGATGTGGAATGGCCCCCTGATTAGCTGCTCTTTTTCTGTGGTTAAAGCTACCTGTGTAACTACCAGTATCAGAGAGGTAGCTGAGTTAGTCTGTATCTTCAAAAGCAAGAAGTCCTGGGGCACCTTATAGACGAGCAGATATTTTGGAGCATGAGCTTTCATTGGCAAAGACAGAGATGCAGCTGACCAAATGGGTCTTTGCCCACGAAAGCTTGTGCTCCAAAATATCTGTTCGTCTATAAGGTGCCGCAGGGACTTCTTGTTGTTTTTGTGTAATTACAGTGATTCACTGGCTATTTGGGTCTTACACTGCCACGTGTTCAGCTTTATTTCCATTTGTATGTCACAAAACAATGTTCCCTTGCTGTGGTAAAATAAAAGCGCTAGGTCAGAGGCCACACAGTGGAAGGGGATCATTTTGACGTATTTATCAAACTTCATCAAGTGAACAATCTTGCTGGGAAGTGTTGCATTATCTAAGACGCTGGCCTTTAACGTTCGTATTTTGAAAGGTGTCTAGACAAGGGCTTGGAAAAGAACTAGCTCCCTCGTGGTGGTGATGAGCTGTTCCATTGCTCTTGAAATCTAAAATCTCGATTGTTTTGTCAACATAGAATTTTCCCTTCTTCCGCAGCCTCTCATAAAAGCTGGGTGGGGGTGTGTGGGCAGGGGGTGGGAATTCCTCCTTTCTTTCCCTGTTCTTTGATGTGCTCTCATGCTAATGAAGAGAAGGGGCAGCATGCTGTTAAACCCAAGCATTCTTTGCTGCAAATGTATCCTATGTAGTTGCTTCAACATGTGACTTTTGAATTGCTTAACAAAACCTTGAAATGTATGACTAGTGTAGTGTCTCCAGAACTTCCTCATGGCTCATGTGATGAACCTTGTGGAAGCGGTGCGGCAAAGTGAGCTGTTGCCCCAGGGCCATTGATTCAAAAGCGCAGTATTGATGATGGATGGAGCGCTGGGTCCTTTCAAAAGCCTCTGGAGTGCCACATGGTGCGCTCTGGGCAGCTCTGAGGGCTAGTGAGGAAGGGTGGTGGGGAGCAGTGCAGCATGCTCTGGCCAGCACTGAGGGGGATGAGCTGCCTCAGCTCCATTCCTTCTACCTAGTGGTGCCGTTGAGACAGTGCCACCTGCCGAAACAGCTGGGATTTTTAGTAGATTTCAAAATAGGCTACACAGTTTGCATCACACAAATTACATAGCTTATTTCAAAGTTTGGGTGCTGTCTAGACACAACCCTAGTGTCCTACTAGTGCATGTACCAATGGCTTTGGGGCATGCTACTTCCTCTGTTAACCAAAGGGTTGTGAGACAGATGGGGTGGGACTGTAATTCGTTCTGAGATCTAAGGAAATCCATGCAGTGAAGGCAGAGTTGGGCAACTGATAAATTGTTTCTGGTTCAACCAAAATTTTATTTGATCTGGTGCAAATATTTTGTTTAGTTGTCGGGTATCTCAATGAAAACAAAAGAGAATTGGATGAAGCTGAGTGGCAGCAGTAGGCCTCTTTTGACCCAGTGGTTAGAATGCTCACTTGGGACGCAGGAGAAGAAGGGTTCAATTCCCAGCTCTGCCTGACGTGAAGGCGTGTGTGTGTGTGTCTCTCTCTCTCATGACAGCAGAATGTCCTTGCTGCTAAGATTGGATAGTCCACTGTAGGCCTCTGTCTCTCCTGCTTGAAGCTGTTCCATGGTGTATAAACAGTCATTGGAACCAAGATTTGCAACGGGCTTTTCCCATATCTGAAGTGAGTTTCCCTAATCAGTAGGTTCATGCTTTGCCTGGAAGGATGACTCTTTACAGTGGCTCACTATGGTCATTAACAATGGGCTAAAGCTTATTAGGCATCAATCAACACTTCCTGCTCTGGCCCTTCCGAGACTCTAACAGGAAAACTTGCAGGGTTTTGGCAATGTGCTCGCATGTTGTCAAAACACTTGGATTTTTCAGATTGGGTGAAATTTTTTGCCAAACATGATACAAATGTGCAAATTGACCAAAACTGCATTTATTAGCAAATAAACTATTAGCCAAAATAAATTTGTCCAGCTGTAATAAACAGCAAGATATGAGTTTGTAGAATCTCCAAACAAAAATCCTTTTGTTTTAAAGACTGAAAATAATTTACCAAACATTTTTATAAATACTTTCCACTGAAGGTTGTCATGCCGCAGAAATCAAAGGATTTAAAAGGAAGCTTATCAGAGATGCTTTAGGTAGCTACTAAGCAAGAATTTTAATGAAAAACTCTCAGTACAAGTCAGTGGTCCCTTTAATTTTTTCCATCCATGGGCAGAATAAATTTTGTCATGTGCACCAAGGCATGTATCGCTGTGCACCACCAGTAGAAACAAATACTACTGGTTGTGGGTGCTCTGCTAATCAGCTGGGCACCAGCTGAATCTCCTATGGGTGACTGCTCAAGCACACAGCTTACAGGGAATGCTGGTCCAAGTAGAACTGTAGGCTTATGATGGAAAGGTGAGGTTAGGAAGGCAAATGTCTAGAAGATGGGCAGGGAACAAGCCAAAAATAACCCCACCAGTTGCTGCAGTACTTAGGATAATTATGTTCACTGAGGGGCCAAATCCTGGTTTCCCAGTAACTTCTGGTTTACTGAAGCACGTGCCAAGCACAATCGTCTCATCTGGAACCTGAGTGGGTGAGAAGACGAGAGCACCATCACCCCAGAATCAGTGACAATGCAAAGCTGTTGTTTAGCTTTGCTTTGTTATCAGACGTGTACAATGCCCCTTTTGGCGTGCTGTTTGATTCTAGATTAGTTGGCTCTTCCTATGCAGCCACTGACATGGTACTTTGCCAGACACTGAGATGTTTAGCCTGTAATTATGAATTTACCTATATGAAACGATGCACTTCACATGGGAAAACATGTTGTACAGGTTGGACCATTGATAAACTGGGCTTCCCTTGTCTGGCAACATCCCTGGCTCGGAATCTGAGTGCTCCAGGGCTGGGGATTCATGGGAGCAAAGCCAGGGGCCCTGCTCTTAGTAACTCCTCTCCTGCCCTCCCAGAACTACTGGAGCACTGCAAGCGGCTCATCTGCAGTGTTGAAGCTCGGGGAAGGAAGGGATGAGTGGGGGCTGAGGAGACATTGTGGAGAAGGGGCAGGGTGGCTGCAGAGCCCCATGTCTGGCTGTGGATCCCCATGGCCAACAGCAGGGGTTAGAAGCATAGCCTCGCACGACGTTCCCTCCAATTTCTCCATCCATGTGTGGAATAAACGGTGCTATGCAACGAAGCATGTGCCGATGTGCACCACCAGTAGAAACACACGCTGCTGACAGACGCTCTGCCCATCAGCTGGGCAGCATTTGACTCTCTCCTGGATGGGCGCCCAAGCACTCAGCTTACGGGCAACACTGGCCTTAAAGCCGAGGGCCAGGAGCACAGTGCTGCGGTGGGGGGTGTCCAGGAACATAGCCAGATGGCTGTGGTGCTCTGCTACCAGCTGTGAGGCTATGTGTCTGGCGCTTAGCCACAGGGCTTCACCCTGCTTCTTCCCCAAACACCCTCCTCTTCCCAGCCACTCTGTCCACTTTAGCAGTGGAGCCTCATTGCCGGCAGTAGCAGAGGAGTGGCATTGACTTTATCTGGTTTGGCCCAGTTCAGGTCCAGTCTGTCCCCAGGGTGCTGAACCAGGCAGGTACAAGCATAGTCTCCAGGTGGTAGGCAAAACCCAAGGACAAATTCTGCCCTCAAATTCATGAGCTCACTGCTCAATACATCCAAGTGCAGAATTTGGCCCGTAACGTATTGACATTGTATCGACTCTCTGGCTGTCCTCCCTTGGAAGAAAGATCAGTTAATGGCTTTGTGGCTGAAAGGAATAACAAATGCAGTCCCAGCTGAGGAAGCTGTTTGTTTGTCCCAGACATGAGGGTATGGAAATTTTAGTTTGCATGGGAAACGTTAAAATATGTATTTAAATCCCTGGAGATGCAGTGAGCACAGTCAGGGCCTGACACTAGAGAACTGCTTCGCGTCATTGAGAGCTGTGGTTGTTCAGCCTCTCTTGGAGTGAGGGCCAAAATGAAGAGTGTTGGTTACTGAACTGATGATAACTGAGGGGCCAGTCATGTACAAATCCAAGCACGCATTTGGCTGGATGGCATGATAACATTCCAATGCCCAGGCCCTGCACATCTTCTCCGACACCAGAGTCGGGCAAAGTAGTTCACTTGTAAGGCAGAGGGAGGGTAGATGATGCAACATTGTTTAACAGATTAAAAACGGCAGTGGAGAAAGTCAAACTAATAAATATCTCCCTAAAAGTGAGCTAAACTCCAAAGGGGGCTATTACCATGTGGTCATATCTCAAATATTAGTTATTTCCTGCTGAACTACTAAGGAAATGTGGTGGCTCAGATACCCTGTGGTAACTGTTCAAGGATATTGGTTGAATGGTGATAAGTGTGGTTCCTACAAAGCAGACAGCATTCAAACAGTTATGTTTTGACCTATTAAACTTCCTGCCCATTGATAGGCAAACACTGTAGCAAACTAGTGTAAGCTATTCATAGTCTATCATACTGCTTTCTTTAATCATCTCTTCTGGGAAGAATAGGGAACCCTTGGCTTTAGTTATGGAACATGCAGCATTCCATCTCTCTCATGGCTTTGACGACACCTGAGTTTGTCTCACAAAAACTGATAAGGGCTGGGTTATTCTCTCAGCCCAAATGGTGGTTCTGACTGCTCAGGTCTGAGTATGTTGGCAGGGACGTACAGAGAAGACAGTACTGTCACTAATAGTAGGAGTAGTAGTAGTAGGCATCCTTCAGTCTGCATAGACTATGGATCGCGCCCTTTAAAGTTTCAATTGAGGACTTCATTTACAGCGTCTATTGTGACTATGAAGACCCACACGAGAGTGACAGTCCTTGCTGCATCTCTTGCAGATGTAGTGGGTGTCTGGCAAGTCCTTATTGTGCTTTCTGTGCGCTCGCTTCTCCTCTGCTAGCTGTCTGATCCTCATCTCGCCCTTCTGAAGGCCCTTGTGTAACCCCTGCCCCCATCTGCTGCGGTCGTCTGCTAGTTCTTCCCAGTTGTCCAGCTCGATGTCTACCTCTCTGAGGTCTCTCTTGCAGACATCTTTGTAGCGCAACTGGGGGCGTCCGGGAGGTCTTTTGCCAGAGGCTAGCTCACCATACAGGATGTCTTTTGGAATCCTTCCATCATTCATCCTGTGGACATGGCCAAGCCAGTGGAGCCACCGCTGCCTGAGGAGGGTGTGCATGGTTGGGATTCCAGCTTGCTCGAGGACGGTGGTGTTGGTCACTCTGTCCTTCCATGATATTCCAAGGATGCGCCTGAGGCAGTGCAAGTGGAAGACGTTCAGCCTCTTTTCCTGGCGGGCATACAGGGTCCAAGTCTCGCTGCCATAAAGGAGGGTGCTGAGGATGCAGGCTCTGTAGACTTGCATTTTGGTGTGAGTGTACAGCTTGTTGTTGTTCCACACTCTCTTGCTGAGTCTGGACAGAGTTGTGGCTGCTCTTCCGATCCTCCTATTTAGCTCAGTGTCCAACGACAGGGTGTCAGTGATGGTGGACCCGAGGTAAACGAACTCATGGATGACCTCTAACGTATGGTTGTCAATGCTGATTGATGGGGATTCAGCAACATCCTGACCGAGTACGTTGGTCTTCTTTAGGCTGATGGTAAGCCCAAAGTCCTTGCACACTTTGGAGAACTGGTCCAGCAGTTTTTGAAGCTGGTCTTCTGTGTGAGACACTAGAGCAGCATTGTCTGCGAGCAGCATGTCTCTGATGAGGACTTCTCGGACCTTAGACTTAGCTTTCAGCCTTGCAAGGTTAAACAGTTTCCCATCAGATCTTGTGTGCAGCAAGATGCCCTCTGTTGAAGATCCAAAGGCATGCTTCAGGAGGAGTGCAAAGAAGATCCCGAACAATGTCGGAGCAAGCACGCATCCTTGTTTGACGCCACTCCTGATTCTGAAAGCATCCGATAATGCGCCGTCATATTGGATGGTTCCTCTCATGTCTTCATGGAACTACTGGATCATCTTGAGTAACCGTGGAGGATAGCTTATCTTGTGGAGCAGTTTGAACAGACCATCCCTGCTGACCAAGTCAAAGGCCTTGGTCAGGTCGATGAAGGCTATGTAGAGTGGCTTTCTCAATATCTGTGGTGTGCTAGAAGAGGATTGTAGGCCTCTAATAGTCTTCTACAATGGGAGTGAAAGGACATAGAATGTAGTGTTCCAATGTCTCATATCAATTTTTATAGACTCAAAACAAAAAAGCAGTCCAGTAGCACTTTAAAGACTAGCAAAATAATTTATTACGTGATGAGCTTTCATGGGACAGATCCACTTCTTCAGACCATAGCTATACCAGAACAGACTCAATATTTAAGGCACAGAGAACCAAAAATAGTAATCAAGGTTGACAAATCAGAAAAAAAATTATCAAGGTGAGCAAATCAGAGAGTGGAGGGGCAGAAGTGGGTGGGGGGAGTCAAGAATATTCTGTGAATAACCTGGTTGGGTCCAGTGATGGTATCTCCAGAAAAGATCTTTTCTTTGCACACTTGGCTTAATCTAATTCTTGACTCCCCCACCCCTGCAGTCTCTGATTTGTCCATCTTGATGACTATTTTTGGTTCTCTGTTCCTTAAATATTGAGTCTGTTCTGTTCTGGTACGGCTATGGTCTGAAGAAGTGGGTCTGTCCCACAAAAGCTCACCTAATAAATTATTTTTGTTAGTCTTTACGGTGCTACTGGAGTGCTTTTTTGTTTTGATAGTATATAGACTAGCACGGCTTTCTCTCTGTTACTATTTTTATAGCTTTATTAAAACAGCCTATAGAATGAACAGACATTCCTTATTACTGTAGCATAATTATTAGGAGGACGTGAAAGTACTATAGCATACGAATTATTCTTCAGGCTCTTTCCTATGGGGAATACCAGGGTGACTGACACTTAGATCTCCAGGGTTGGCTGAGCACACAGAGGCATCAGTTCAGTCCCTATCAAACAGGATGTACTTGGGGAGCTGATAAAATGTGCAGCAACCTTCTAGCTTTCCAGCTTCTTACGTTCTTAAAGCACTGAGGGTCCCTAAATGATACATCCCACCGTCAGCCACAGGAAGCTGATGACTCTGCTGGGGAACAAAAGCTGACTCCTTTGGTTGGCAATACAGAGTCTGATCACTAAGCCAAGGAGACTTCACCTCAGATTCCTGTCTCACTTTAATTTTTTTTCTAACTTGAGGTTGACCATTTGTTTTTTCCTGTTACTCAGATGACCTCTTGTGAAAACTGCATTTCCACAGTGCAATTCTGCTTGTATGGCTGTTCTTCAAATTTTACTTCTTCACTGTCACAATCTCCGGCCTTCTCAAAACCAAAACACCCCTGATACTGACACTTGTGCAGCAGGATTTTTCATGCATGAAATGCACTCCATCCAGTGTCTTGAAAAACAATGCAGAAAAGCCTTCTTCCCCGTGTAGTCCCTGAGGGTATGTCTCCACTGCAGTCAAAGCCCAAAGTCAACAGAACTCAAGTGAGCAGACCTTGGGTTTGTTAACCTAGAGGTTGAGTGTCTCCACTCACTTCTAACTCCAGGTTTGGAATGTCTGAACACGGGATTCCCAAGTGGAGCTGCATGATGCAGGCTTGCACCCAGGCACCCTATCCCAGATGTCCTTGCACCCTGCCAAAATAAGGCTGCTCTAGTCCTTTGTTTGTGGTGCAGTGTAGGAATACTTGACCATCTACAGAACAAAGAAAACCTATGGGGATTGTACTTTTGGTGGCTACCCAGACCACAAGACCAATGGGGCTGGAGGAGTACTGCAGAAAGGGACCCAGAGGTCATGGTGGTTCTCAAGCTAAATAGGAGTCAACAGTGTCACACTGTTGCAAAAAAAGCCAACATCATTCTGGGATGCATTAACAGGAGTGCCGTTAGCAAGACAGAAGTCATTTTTCTGCTCTACTCTGCACTGATTGGCCTCACCTGGAGTACTGTGTCCAGTTCTGAGTGCCATATTTCAGGAAAGAAGTACAACAAAAATTATTAAATGTCTAAAAAAGATGACCTCTGAAGGATGACTGGAAGAATTGGGTTTGTTTAGCTTGGAAGACAGAGGGGACCTGACAGCTGTCAAATCCCTATAAAGGCATTACATGGAGGGGACAGAAACTCTTCTCCTTAATCTCTGGTGATAGGACAAGAAGAAAGGGGCTTAAACTGCAGCAAGGGGAAAAGGAAAGAAAAGTGCATGGATCACGTGAAGTTCTCCTCTGCCCTGCCCCTCACCAGCTCAGAGTGAGAGGAATGCACTCATGCCCTGTACTTCCCCATACATCTGGATTGTCAGTGTCCCAGTACGTACCGCTGCCTCTGTCCTGCCCCCCCATCCCAAAATGGCACCCCTGCCCTGGGGCCTGGCTTGACCCAGGCCCAGCCTTCCCCACCCTGTGGGATTCCAGCCCTGTGTTAGCCTGATTTGTGTGTTAATGGGAATTGGTTGGAGTTAGGCTTGAACCTGAGTTTCAATCCTCAGTTTACAATGCAGTGTAGACATGCCCTGAATAGCTGTTGGCCTATGGCAGTGCACTCAACAAGTTGCAGCCGTGTAGCATTTCAGGAACATCACATGAGGCCCTGAACCAAATGGATTATTCACCCATGCAAAATATTTTCATTGGCAGCAGGTGTACTATAGATCATCCTGAATGACCAAAACAACCCCAATCCCATTGATACAGATTGCTGAATTATGGCAGTCATTGTTCACTCGTAACTTCCCCCATTAGCCTGTTGTCAATCAGACTTGGCTCACTGGTGTGTACATGATAACGTAGCAGAATTACTTGCTCAATATGCCCAGTGGTAACACATGGAGGTGAAGAGGGGGCCACGTGTGCCACCATCCTGCCCACTCACAGTGAGTGCAGGGTCACTTTTGAGGGGTCTGGGGGAAGGCTATGGCCGGAAAGCACTGCTCCGAGGCCATGCGGCTCTGGGGATAGGGGGTTGCCCCAGTACCCAGTGGAAGTGGCATGGAACTTCCACAGAAAGAAGCAGGCAGAGGTAAAAGCAGGGGCAGGAGGGGAGGGGCATGGGTGGAGCAGGGACAGAGAGCGGGTAGAGAAGGGGTGCTTGGCTGGCGACCCCTCCCTGTAATCCCTGCACTGGTTGCCTTTCTGGTTATGCCTTTATTTTACTGAGCACCATACCATAAAATAGCGCAATGACTAATACAGTAGCTATACAACAAGATCCCAGTACTGTTACTTAAAGCCCGGAATATCTGTGGAGTCAGCAGGAAGGGATGGAAGCAGCTGCAAGCCTGACTGAGAGCTCTCTTGTTTCAAAATATCACCACTGGGATTTACCTTCCTCTCCCTTGTAAATTCTCTGCCATTTTGACGTTTTGTACAACAAGCCTTTTCCTGTTGCACAACTGTACCTATGCCCACCAAGATTCCTACGTTTCTGTGACGTCAGAGGTAGCTCAACCAATCATCTCCCTTATCTTACAGGTAACTTACAAGCATTGATTTAATTGGAAGGATGAGGGAGTCTGCACGGATGGTGGATTATGTGGCCTAACTACCGAAGAAGCCCATGACAGCAGCTACGAATAGAATATTTCCGGGCTAGAGGTAGCTTGTGACAGGAGCAGTCATGCATGAAATGAGAGTCAGACTTTCCACACAATTTCCTGGCTGCATGAATCAGACCAACTGCCTGGGACCTGCCATTTCATGGATAATTGTTTCCCAAATATCTCAATTACCATTTGAATGGCAGTGCTGCATATTACAAACTGTAAGACATCACCTAGTTTTCTGAGTTGACAACTCTGTCTGAAGTGCCCTCCCATGACGGGCCACAGCACAACCTCTGTCTGCTTCAGTTTCCCTCTGATAACAAAAGGACTCCATCAGGCTCTTGCTAAAACAACACAGCACTTTGGGGCTTGCTTATTACAAAACATCATTTAATAGCTGGTGTCAAAAGTACCAAACCATAATCCATAGGCCGGCCCACTCAGTCACTGTGTGACTTGTTCTAAAACACTGCTCTGCCCAGTCCCTCTGCTGGCATGTATCCTTGTCATTCTCCTGTCTTTTGCCACACACAGGCTTCTACTAATCCTCTTCTCTCCCTCTGCTGGGACAACCACCCCAGCCTTCCTGCTGGCTTGCACCTCCTTACTTCCCAATGGGAACCCCTACAGCCTCACTACTGGGAGATCTTCCTTGCCCAGGGACCATCCCTCTCTCCCCCTGCTCCTCTTACTGTTCTGCTGGAGCCATCACTCCAAAGTGGAGACAGCAGCCATGCTGCCTGCTGCTTCTTGGCTTTCAGTCTTGTCTGGCTGTCGGACTCTAACCTGGGAAGCCAGACAGCAAACCCCTCCTGCTGTTCTCCCTGCCTGCCTTCCGCCCCCCCTGCCAGGGAACACCTTCCACCAGGCCTCTGGAAGCGCTTATCTTCCCTGGGACCTGATCAAGGTTCCCTCAATTTTGTTTTCCCTCCAGGGCAGAATAACTTTGGTTCTGTGCAACAAGGCATGTGCAAATGTGCACCACCAAAAGAAACACAGGCTGCCAGCTATGGGTGGCTGTAGGCACTCTGCTGTTCAGATGGGCAGTGTCTGAATTGCTCCCGGTCAGCTGTCCCAGCACTTAGCTTACAAGAAACACTAGCCCCGATTCCTGCTCAGCCACCGCTGATTCACCTCTGTTTCCTCTCTGATTTGTCCATGAGTGTCCTTATCCCCAGCTGTTACCTGGCTCTATTTGGCCAAACACGGAGCATCGGTTCCGGTAAAGGGCCTTTGGGCTTCCCTCATTTACAGGGCCTGTCATCCTGTGATACAGCAGCCATCAAGACCCAGAAAAGGATGTGCATAGAGAATTCGTCCTGGTAACAGAACTGAGTTCAAAACAAGCAAGCACAGGTATGGCATACTAAGCTGTGCAGCTCTTAGCATGCAGGGCCACATTTCTAGTGAGTTTTTATATTTAATTAAAACTCTTTCTAAGTGAAGGTTGAAATTAACCAGACATATGTTTACCACTTCAATCTATTTTACAGTAACATTTTGCAAGGGAACAGCTTCCAGCTGGTTATGAGTTTTAGAGTCTACGCCCTAGAATGACTTTGCAAACCAGTGAATGTGGTCATTTTAGCTTGCTGAAATGAATTAAAATCACTGTGAGAGCTGCAACATAAAACAGCCCTAGATCTTGAGGTACTGATAAAAATAACCCAAACAGCTTTTTCCCCTATGTCTCCTTTTTGCTGAACACAGAGCAAGATGAACTGATCTGAACCAAGATGGCAACTGAATGCTTGGCTTTTTTTTCATTATTTATGATTTGTTTTTAACTGAACCATTTGCCAAGAAACAAGCCTTTTTTAACACTGAGGACATAATAGGGAAAGCTTAATAGACCAAGAGGCTGTAGAAAAAGACCTATTTAGCTGATCTCGCTAAGAGATGCTCATCTAGGATTTTAAATAGGTGCCCAATAAGAATTGTTTAATGTGACTAAATTATTTATAGGTGAAATCAGCTTTGAAGAAGCATTTTCCTGATTAAAAACTACATGATCTTTAAAGGATTTGGGATCTTAAAAACAGATTGCATGACTGAAGACATTTTGCAATTCTCATTGAATTTATGGCCATGGTTGTTGGTGTGTGGTCCCCGCCCCCTCCATCAAGCATTACCCCTTTCATCTAGACAAAGGAGAAAAAGTTATTCAAATCTAAGGACAATGGCTAGGGTGGCTGGCAGGTTTGGAAACCAGGCAACTCACTCAGGGTCTCCATTTTTTTTTCACATGCTCAGAACCCACAGCTGAGGTCAAGTGTTCAGAGCTCTGCAGCAGCTCCCATGGCGCTGCTTAGTGTCCCGATTTTTTTCAGGAACTCAGCAAGCAGGATGAATAGTAAGCTCTGCTCTCTAGAAATTTTGTCTGCTATGGTAGGTCCTCATGTTTTGAAAATCTGGCCGTTCATTTCTAGATACATACCTAGCACTCAGGAACTTTTTTAAAGGTAGGGATGCATTTTACTCTCCCTCATATATGCACAATTAATCCCTCAAAATCCATTGGAAATAGATGGTATCCATAAACTTCACCACTTTTTGTTTTGGATCCAGTAGATTCTGTTCCCCCACTACAACACCAGCAGCTGGAGGTTGGGCTATCTTCCTACTGGGAGAGCAGCTGTTCCTATAATGTCTTCAAGGAAAGAAACCATGGAAACATCTTGTTCCCTTGCACACAGTGAGGAATTAAGGAGAAGCTGAGAAGGTACTGAGAGAGGATGTACGCAAATTGGTGGATACCGGAAAGACAAGAGAAACAGGTGGAATGAAGGAGACAAATGAAGCAAACACAGAAATCTAGAGAAAATGGAGCAAATTTAAAGAAAATGAGGAGCAGGAAAATTGGTCAAGACCAAGAGAAGCTGCAGTGATTGCTCTAGAAGTGTTCTGTATTGGTGAGTAAAAAACATAGGTCCCCAGAGCTGCTTAATCTTTTAAGGAGCCACGAGCGGGACATCCATGCCTCTAAGATACTACCCCATGCCAAGTGTACCTACCTTCTTTGTCGAGTTGCTCAGTCAAGTGCTGTGATTGTTGCAGCTGCAACAAAAGATGCACCTTTCACACCCCACCAGGTGTCTGTGGGAACAAACACCCTATGGCAGATGCCAACACATTGGGGTTGAAAACTAAGAGTACAGCTGAGCCTCTTGATTCATTCCAAAACCACCCTTCTTTGCCTTGAGAGTGCCAGGTACTCTCTAAGCAACCATCTATGCTGATTCGTTTGTTCCCTCCCGTTCAGGCCTGCATTGAATGCCTGGACACAAACACTGGCTTGAGGAGGGGCATGTGGACTGGACTATCTGACCTTAGTTCGTTGACCTGGGGACAAATGTGTGTGTGTTGCTACTTCCAGATCTGGAATCGTTTTCGCGCGCGTGCGTGCGTGTGTGTGTGTGGACATACCAAGAGGGTGTGCTGAAAGTGCAATTGCCTTTGTCAAATAAAGGATGACCGGGTATCTCTGCATCTTGACCCAAGACAAGCTCCGTCGCTGCTGCTGCTACTTGGGAAGAAGCTGAAGACCACCATTCTGCAAAGGCCTTTCCTTCATGTGAAGGCTCTTGCCACGTTGCCTACTTCTTTTTCTCCAATCTAGCCACCCCTACCCCTTCATGGGATTCTTGTCATGATTATAGCAACGAAGGGTCCTGTGGCACCTTATAGACTAACAGGAGAGTTTTGAGCATGAGCTTTCGTGAGCACAGACTCACTTCACCAGATGCTAGCATCTGATGAAGTGAGTCTGTGCTCACAAAAGCTCATACTCAAAACTCTCCTGTTAGTCTATAAGGTGCCATAGGACCCTTCGTTGCTGTTACAGATGCAGACTAACACGGCTACCCCTCTGATACTTGTCATGATTATATGACTAATGCTTGCTATCACTGCACTTCACAACCAGGTTTGGATGGGTGACATGGGGTAAAATTTGCCCCCAATAAACCCCGAAAGGGAACGTTCCATATGGGTCCTCTAAAATAGCTGATGCAGCAGCATGATTCTGTGAGTAGTAGGCAATTGTGTCCCTGGTGCTTCTTTATCACAACCAATGTTCCCTCTGTTTTCCATCCATTAGGTTGAATAATTTTTATGTGCACCAAGACATGAGGTTGTTCACCACCTGCTGCCAGCTGTGGGTGCTGTTAGTCAGGTGGGTGGCGCCTCTCTACTTCAGTGGTTTGAGTATTGGTCTTGTAAACCCACGGTGGTGAGCTCAATGCTTGAGGAACCCATTTATGGGTCTGGGACAAACAGATAAAAAAAAAATCTGTCACAATGGTGCTTGGTCCTGCTGGGAGGGCAGGGAACTGGACTCAATGACCTCTTGAGGTCCCTTCCAGTTTTATGAGATATGTATGTGTATATCTCCTGGGCAGCCACACAAGCTCTCAGCTTACTGCGAACACGGATCATAACCACTAGCTAGTGAAAGGTGTAAGTGTGAAATGAGCTCTGTTTGGCTTTTCATGTCTGTAAGGATGGGGGAAGGGAAGAAGGCGAGGAAAGGGAATTAAAACCAGCGTGGACCAAATTCTAACCTAGCAGAAGCTCCAGGGAGGTCAACGGAGACACAGATGAAGTCAATTGAGTGGCTTACATCAGGAATGCACTGCAAGGTAATAAAGTCTGAAGTTGCAGAGTAAATGAGAACCAGAAACAAAAGTAAGAATGATTTATTTACCAATAAAAAGAGGAAAGTTGCACTTAAAAATATTCATGCTGCTCTGGCCGTCAGAAATAATAAGGATCCCAACCTGAGCTGAAGGAGCAGAATCATGGGTCTGCCCACTCCGATGGTTATTTAGTAAGCATAGTGAGGGTGTAACCCTATGTTGCATAGTACAAATTGAACTCCTCTAATCTGGACCAGAGAATTTGCTAGATTTTGGGAGGTCAATATTGTCAAACAGCGTTACCAACGCTTCCACTGCCTACTGGGCTTTTTGAAGACATTAGGGGTAGATTAGAGCTAAGGAATAGCACAGAACACTGTGACCTAGAACTGGTGGTTGTAAACACACTTTATGGGACTGTGGGGAAACCTGGTCACACCCATGATAAATGGTCATCCAGCTAACTAAAATTATGCCGGATTATGGAGAGTTGGGGATTAGAGAGGTTCAACCTGTACTACATTTTGTTACCTTTTGCATACGCAATACACCCGCAGGTGATATTTAAGGTAACTACATGCTCAGAAGGGATGCCCCTGCAGTTTTACAGTTCTTTTGAACTGTAGTTATTTTATTTTAAGCAGTCAAGCAATGATGTTTTAGCAATCAATACAATATGCTATTGAGAATATTATACAACGCAGGTACAGTCTGATGTTCCTTCATTCATTTTAACCCAAGACAAATTAACTGTTGGTCCAGCTTGTGCTAGATGCTTCATTCCATGGCTGCTCCAGCTACATTTAAATACATACAACACATCATTAGAAGCAGCACTGTCCAGAAACCTGGTAGAAAAACTCTGACCAATCACAAAACAAGAAAAGCTTAATATTCTTCTGTGTTGTTTTTCTCTATTTTGCTATTTGCAATATACAAAAATACTAATCTGGTTGCTTTGTTTCTGGAGTAAAAGGATAATTAGTAAGTAATCTGCAGTAAACAAGATGACTCTCTAAGATCAGTTATTTATGTATTCATAACTAAAAGAGGATTATCCATTTAAAACTAAATGAGTGATTAAAAAGCTTATGCTGTGGGTTACAAATGTACAAAATAAAGTGACAACGCAAGAAATATATTAGTACAAATTTATATCTACAATAAAGTTAAAATGAAAGGACACTAAAATCTTTCTATTTGCAAAAACAATAAATTAGAAGTAAAAGGATTAAAAGGCTTTCCAGGCAGAACTCGCAGCATACACCAGTACTAATGACAGCATGCCCTCCCACAAATTTGTGGATCCTGTGCCAGCAAGGAATGTGAGCCCTTGAGGCTTTTTTTTCCTTTCTAGCTCTTCAATTTAAGGATCAGTTAAAAACATACAAAAGCAAACAAGTGCAGAGAACAGGCTTTTACTCAGAGAAATTTGCTTGTTTGTATCCTAATTGGCTGCGTTATTTGTGACTTAATAGCTGCTAGGCGTCATCCTGTTGTCTGCAAAGGGAAGAATGTCACCCTCTCTCCTTAAGTCACCCAGTGGTGCCCAGTTATGGCAGCATTTTTTACAAGCTCTTCAAAAAGTCTGGATAATAATCATCCTGCATGGAATGGAAGGGAGCAATGACTAAGAGTGAGAAACTAGGCAAAGGGACTACTTGTGGGACCGTTCACCAATGGGAGGAAGGTTTATGTAGGCCCCCATGATCTAGGGTATGTCTTCACTACATGGAAGATTGACCTGGTGAGGGTCGAGCTCCCAGGGTGTGATTTTGCAAGCCTAGTAGGGACATGTGAAATCAAACTATTTGGGGTGGACAGTCAACCCATGTACTCATCAATATGATGAGGCGTAAGGAAGATTGATGGGAGGGTTTCTCCTGCTGACCTCCTCTGTGAGGCCCGCCTGGTAAGTTGATTTGTAGATTTCAACTACTGTAGCTAGAATTGCATATCTACAATCAACTTGAGTGTCTAGAGTAGCCCTGGCCTGAGTGAGAGAAACTGGGCCAATGAATATTTGAGAGAGAAAAACTAGGTGATTCCTAACAGCAACAAAGGGTCCTGTGGCACCTTACAGACCAACAGAAAAGTTTTGTTAGTCTATAAGGTGCCCCAGGACCCTTCGTTGCTGTTACAGATCCAGACTAACATGGCTACCCGTCCGATAGCTGATTCCTGGTACTTCTGAAGAGGTGAAGTTCTGAGTTTGGCTGACGAGATTAACAGCTCCCCAGGAAGAATCGCCCTGTAACATAAAAGCAATCGTCTACAACAATATGGAATACAAACACCTAGTTACCATGGAGTGTGACTGCCAGAACTTAAGACCCTTGGTTTCCAGAGTAGAAATGACATCAGGTGGGTAACTTCTCATCCATCAAGAAAACAAAAGGCACAAACAGCAAGATGTCCATGATGCCTTTGTTGCTCATGCCATCACTTTCTGTTCCCTGTTGAATTAATTCACATTGCACATTTCTCTGAAGAGCTGCAGTTTCTGTAGAAATTGAGATCCCAGGGTCCTTGAAGGCAAGATCCATGAACTAGAAGTTACATGTGTAAGAGGTTGAAAATTCCAGGCACAGAAAACAAGCCTTTTGAAGGAAACAGAAAAATGCTGGCTTGAATGACTTCAGCTTCGCCAGGTTTGCCTTTCTGTGTCCAAGTTTAACTGGCTCAGGTGTAGAAGTATTTAAAGGAGGGGGCTCAATGGTTCAGATTTCTGAAATGAAATGAAAAGCAAAAACTTTAGCTCAGATAGGTAAGGATTACAGTGACTCACAAGTTTCTTCTGTGATAGAATCAAAATCTTCTGCCATGTCAGCCTAACGCAGGGCAAAGCTGGAAAGTTCCCAACTCCAGACGGCACAGTCCTTCACTGGTAGAGTGCCAACATCGGCCTTCATGTGCAGACCAATGCCTGTGCCTCTGGGAGCGCTCCAATGAGGGCCTCACTTCCAGCTGATGCTCTGCTTTTGGCTACCAAGGACTATATTTTTGCCAAAATCTCAGCAAGGAAAGTTACTTATTTTCAAAGATCTTTAAAAACTGTGGTCTGAGAGAAGGGGCTGAGGTTTTTTTTTAAATAAACAGATGTTGTATGTGCCAGTGGGTAAATAATCCATAGATTCTGAGGCCAGTAGGGACCACCGTGACCACCCAGTCTGACCACCTGATACTACAGTCCACAGAATATCCCCCCCAGAATTTCTAGAACAGATCTTTAGTTATCCATCCATTCTTGATTTTAAAAGTGGGATCAACCCTCACTGACCAAAAGGTGTCTTTAATTTCTCCCCCATTAAAAACCATACACTTTATTTCCAGTCTGAATTTGTGTCAATTCAACTTTCCAACCACTGAATTATGCTAGAGTTTTCCTAGCTAAATAATTACATCAGTTCCCCATGTAGATGCTTCCAGACTCTAATCAAGTCCTCCCCTTAATCTCTTTGTTAAATTAAATTATGAATAGATCCAAAGCACCTTGTTCAGAAACTCCAACCCCATACCAAGAGAAGACTGAAAAGGTAAACGACTTGGCCACAATTCTAAATTAGCCATTCTAGTTGGGAAACGTGTGTGCCTGAGCCATGTGTAGGCCAGAGCATGGTGATACTGGCATGAGTAGGTGACTGAGACTGCTTTGCTGCTCAACCCTCTTATTACCAAGGTAAATTAAATTATAGGTTGAACCACCCTGGTCTGGCAACCTCAGGACCTGAGCGGTCCCGAGCAAGGGAGTTTGCCGGAGTAGAGATGGTCATTCCGGTGCCTCTGCTGCCAGCCTCCTGACACGCCTCCCCTCATGGCCTCCGACCCTGCTGCCAGCCATGGCCTCTGCTGAATGGCCTGGCCAGGCTCCCTGCCACATTCCATCTCTGCTCCCAACTCTGGGCCACAGGCTCGTCACCTGCAGGACCAGCTCAGGGCTGCCTGCTCACCAGCCATGGGATGGAATCTGCTCCCAGTACCCATGCCAAGTTTTGGCCACTGATGCCCTGGCTGGGCTCAAAGACCAGGCTCCAGGATGCCACCCCTCTGCTTCTGGATGCCCAGCTGCCCATTGGCTCTCTGTTCCAGGGGCTCTCTGGTTCAGCAGCATCTATGTCCCTACCAGACCATGGCTGTTGCTGGACAGGAGAGCCCTGGCTCGGAGAGGTTCAACCTGTAGCTGCTATTTTGCTTTCATTGCAAAACTGGGCACTGAAATCTCCATTACAACTTCAGTCGAACAGACTGTGTGGTAGGTATATAACCTCATGTGTGCACAAATGTTGTGGATGCCTAATGAAACATGTACCTGTGAACACCCTCCTTAAAGAGACGGATCCAGTGGGCAGAATGCAGGGCCTTAAAGGTGCCCATTGGGACCATGGAGACAGAAGATGGCTGCTATGAGCTAGAAGGCACAAATCCCAAACAATTTAAGGAGGAGGAATCCAAACTTTTGGGCCATGTGGTTTTCTGGCATATTCAGTGCCCAGGGCATTAAAAAGATGAAACACCTATAGACATGTCAGGTAGCTGTCTCCAGCAGGCACAGAGAATTCTAACATACTATTGCATAAACCCACAGCAACTGTCTCTACACAATGCCTATAGCACTGCCATACACGGGACAGGAAGAAAGAGTGAAGTTAGCAGTCTGTAGGAGGAAGCCCTTGTTCATGTTTTTTGGGGTGCTGTACAACAACTAACACAGAAACCAGCCTGGCACATTCATGCCGCCCACGCAGAAGTGGCTTGTGCAGCCTGGAACCAAATGACTTGTGCCTGGCAGATAACAGGGGCAAGACCCAATAAGCTGCTCACTGCTGAGTTCTGTAGCTGTGGAGGGCCTCACAACGCCATTGGAAGGAGACCATGAAACCTGTTCTCCCATCTACTAGCGATAAATTTAAACTCTGGTGCAGAGGTGCACAGCTTAATGAGCGAGGGGCTCCTCCCAGAGAACACAGGACACCTGTGTGCCAGGATTGGCTATTAATTAAATTCTGCATTGATTCTGAAGTGTGGGTTATAATCCATGAACAACTAAATCAGCCACTTAACTCTCATGTGGGGGTGGCTGCAGACTGTCCATGACTAGATGTTAATAACATATCTAAGGGTGGCCTTCCAAGTCACACACCCTTCTCTGGCATGCGGCAGGGGGGTGGGACAAACTTCAATCCCGCCTCCTCGAGCTTTCCATGTCTGGCACATGCGTATTAAAACCCCAGGAAGTTTTAATATGCATGTGCCAGACATGACAGCCCAAGGAGCCGGGATTAGTGTTTGTCCCACTCTGTAGTGAGCAGGGGTGGCTGCTCACTAACCAGGAATGGAAGAGCCCCACCTTGAACCTTGGTGGACAGAACTTAGCCCCGCTCCCTTACCAGACTGGACAGCAAGAGGAGGGGGGGGGGTGCTACTAGTATAAAAACTCCACCCCTGAGCTCAGTAGGCTCCTAGTCACTGGAGGAGCCAGGTCCAAGTGCTGAGTTCTCAGGCTGGGAGGTGGGTCCTAGGCTCCAGGAGGCTGAGGACTGGCCTGGACTGCTTGCCAGGTGAGCTAGAGGTAGAACTACCTAAAGCGGCAGAGGCTCTGGACCCAGAGAACTTTCTCCAGGTATGCGGAGAGGGGTGGTATGGCAGTGGCTCAGGGACAGCAGGGTTGGTGTGGTGTGGAGCCCTACTGACCCTTGTGGCAGAAAGCTGGGGAGGGGTGGGTGGGTAGGTCTGTGTGCCTCCTGCCCCCCCCCTCCACCTGTGGGTGGTGGTCTTCCTGCTTTCACTGGTCTAGGCATAGTTCTGGGTTGCCTGGTGCTCTCTGCTTTGGGTGGTCCTGGGCTTGTTGACTGGTGTCTGCTACCATGCCTTGTGCCAGGGCTTACTGATACTATACTGGCTCTGTTTGTTTGCTGCCATGCCTTGTGCCAGGTCTGGGCTTATTGACTTGATATTGCTTGCTTGGTTGTTGCCCTGTGCTGAACCAGGGCCTCTAGACTTTGGATTGGGCTGACTGTGCTGCCTGCTGGGAGTTGGATATGGGCCCACTGAGGCCTGCACACAGTCCTGAGCTCCAGGACAGATCTGTGTAGTGAGCTGGAGTGGTTGCTCATGGAGGCAAGGAGCTAACACTCGCCCTGCTACTTGCACGTGTGCCAGAAAAGGGATGTCTTAGTGGTTTGAACAGTGGCCTGCTGAACCTGGGGCTGTGAGCTCAATACTTGAGGGGGCTATTTAGGGAGCTGGGGCAAATACACTTAATTTAAAAAAAAAAAAAAAAAACCCTCTCAGGGATGGTGCTAGGCCCCGCTGTGAGTGCAGGGGACTTGACTTCATGGCCTCTGAAGGTCCCTTCCAGTTCTATAAGTATATATTAATGTTAGAAGGGCATGCTGGAGTTTTAATATGCATTTGCTGGACACCCACAGCCAGAGGATGTAGGGTTGCTGTTTGTCCTTCCCCCACTGCCACTTGTGCGCGCCGGAGATAGGTGTGACTCTCTTGAGAGGGATGGTGAAACTCGCGCTGGGTTAAGTGGAGGGGGCAGCTGCAGGTAGGGAGCTGTGGGAAACAGTAAGAGGCAGCTAAGGAGTACAAGGCAGAGTAACATAGGATGCACTGCCTATCTCATGGGGCTGGGGGTAGTGCTTTGGGGGGCAGCACAAGCCACAAGGGGCCTGGGGTAGGTGCACTGGGGCTGCACTCCACTGGGGGGAATACAAGCCCCAAAGAATCTGGAAGCAGGGGGAGAACTTAGTGCAGTGGGGGATTACCCCAGCATAAATCCTACTTCCTCCCTTCTAGCAGGGCAGACGCTGCCAGGGGAAGGCAAGCCTACCTCTCCTACTGAGAATGACTGGGATGGGGGATGAGCAGGGCCATCTGAGGGACAAGCTAGTTCAGGCCCTGCTGTCAGCTAAATTAGAACTGAATCCAAGGAGGAGACCTGAGAACTCCTGGCTGCATTATCCAGCTCCAAGAAGCAGGCAGGGACTCCTCTTTAAGGAACAGCTGATGGGACAAGGACCCAGGAACAGGGCTCAGAGAGAGGCTTCAAATAAAGATCTCTGGTCTTCAGAGTTTGTTTGGGGTTTTTGTTTTTTCTCACAGAAAAAGGGTTGAACTCTGAGGCAGAGCTACATGGCAGAACTATTTTGGGAAAGTGAGCTATCCCAAAATAGCTACCCCATATCTTTGAAATGTGCCTGTTATTTCAAAATATTTTTCTGAAATAACGGGCATGCTATTTTGGCAGCCCTGTACACCTTGTTGCAGGAGGAGAAAGGGATGCCTAGAAATGGTTCTTTATTGTATATTTGGCTTTACAGGCCAAAATCGCTTATCATGAACTAAATTAAAAGTAAGTTTATGCAATTTGTAGCTTATTTGGCTGTCCTGCAGACATAGCCTGGGTTATCAGCTGCAGGAAGGAGGAAACGAGGCAGAGAATTCCGGCAGTCCTAGGGTAGGTCCATGTGGCACAGTTATTTCAAAATATCTGTGCTAGCATCTACACAAGATCACTATTTCAAAATAAATTTGAAATAGCGACCAACTTATTTTGAAATTGGTAAAACTCCCTGCATGAGGAATAGCATCTATTTCAAAACGGGGGCTATGTAGACCAGAAATAGAGCCTATTTTGAAATAAGTGTGCCTAGTGGCTTTCTTTTGAAATAGGCTCTATTGTGTGCAGAGTGTGTATTTTGAAATAGCTTGTGTAGCAGTTATTTTGAAATTAGCCATTCTGGAATAGGGCTGCTGTGTAGATTTAGCTCTACAGGGCAGTCATGCTTCACGACATGTCCCTGTCTATTGGCAAGTCCAAAAAAAATTACTCCTTTACAGCCACAGCCTAGACCTCTCACTTTAGCAAAATATCTTGGTCACTGGTAGAGCCAGAATCCCTAATGAACATAAAATACAATTCTAAATGGTGGCATTTGGGTTTTCTGAATTTCCTTTTTTCAAAATTCCAGAAAACATACAAAATCATCCCTAACTTAAAAGGAAGTTGAGGTTGCAGAGTGATGCTCTCAAAACCTAGGGAAACATGAGAATTAAAGAAATTTAATCTGGCCCCTTTGTGTGCATGTTTTTAGTAGGGTAAGTACAGAATTTCCTAATGCAGTTCCCCTGCCTTTCCAATACCCAGGATGGGGCATGAGTAAGGAAAAAGGCTGTAAGCAGTGAAGGAATGTTTGTATCTTAGATGGACCTAGCAATCTCCTCTTGGCTCTTTATTAATGGCCCTTACACAGGCTTCCTGTGTGAAGTTAGGCCAGGCTCTTGAGGGCTGACTTCAGGTTGCACAGGTTTTTGCAATTCCCGAACTCCATTACATCTGAGTGCTTGACTTTGCAACCGTAGTGTTCATGGCTGCTTGTAACAGGGAATGCTACTCTGTACAAAGGATGAGGCTGACAGAGATGTTTGGTCTGGCTTTGTAACTGGAAACAGCTGGCAGGGCTCTATGGAGGCCTTTTGAATGTTAAAATTGAAAGAAATTGATGTAACTGTCTCTGTGTATGCAGCTGTCTAGTGGTGTAATGTAGGATTACCAACTGGCAATTCCAGGCAATGGTTTCTTCCACAGAACTTCTTGAAAAGGGATTTGGGATTAAGAGGACATGCACACCTGTGTGGAGGCCAGAGCAAGGCACATGGTGTAAGTGGGATGGTAGTGGTACCCAGCTATTGGACCTGCCTTCTGCACTGTGATGAATTTCAGGCAGAATGCAGCCTCTCAGTACTGCTGAGACACATTTTGATTTTGCACCAGCTTTTCTCCACCTGTGCAGGAGGGTGAAAGTAAGAGGCTCTGATTTAAGTACCTTCCATATTACGGAGGCACCTTACCCTGCTCAGGTGGGGGGAATAATACATTTTTACCACATTGATTAAAAACAAACTATGGTGCAGAATCTCTTGGGCCAGACTTCCTGCAAATGGGAAGTGCATCCTGGGAAAACCACAGAGCACATTAAATGAAGTAGACTGTCTCTTTCTGCTGTCTAACGCTATATTGGGTTAACAACAAATCACACCAGTAACTTGGATGAAGTCTTTAATGTGGTGGTAATTGACTGGGACAGCAATATACTGCAAATGCAAACCTGCCTAACAAAGGCTTTTGTAGTAGAAGGGCAAAAGTACAGTTTTAGTCGATTGGTTGACCTTCTCCATGGTGAGAAAGAGGAGAGGCTTTTCCTGAGGGATGTTCCCTGTGATTTCACTGAGGGAACATACTAGGGTTTGGAGTGCTGGAGTGCCAGACTGTCTTCTGTCTCTGCCATTCAAAATCCAGTATCAAATTCATCAACCCCTCATTTACAACCTAATTCAAGAACAGCATGAGGAATACACCTGCTCTCGAGAGACACCGTACAGATAATCTTTACAGGGGAAAATGGTCACTTTTAAAAAGAACATGATTTTTTTAGGCCCTGGCAAGGAGTGGGAAAGCTGTTTGTGCATAGCTGGGTGGAAGTCAAAAGTAAAATTAGAAAGGATCATAACTCACCTTATTACTGTCTTGAGACTGTCCCAGTCACTGGTTTCTGCACACCAAAGGCAGTGATAAAAATATTCACAACTACGATAATGAACACCAGTCCAGTTGCAAGATTATTGAGTAAATCCAGCTTGGCATGTTTTGAAGGATTATTAAGGTCATATTTTACTTCAAAAAAAAAAGAGAAGTATTTGACTCTCAAAACATATTAACACATGGTAAAATGCTTGTATTTCTCATGTAAATTGTTCTTTCCACCATCACCACTCCCAATCAGATGCATGCATCCTGCAAAAAGGAAGTTAGCATTGCAGCCAATATTACAAAATCTAAAGGAGCTACTTGAATTTCTGATGACTGTGTAATAGCCTTTTAACATTAAGAGCCATGTTCTGCTCATACAGGCTTTTGTGCAGCTCCCACTGACTTGCTATGTGTTGCTAGATGCAGAATGTCCTATAGAAAAGTTGTCCCCAATTTTTGGAACAGTGTGTATAAGTATATGTACTCTTTCCTAAAAGAGCATGAGCATAATAAAAATTTAAATTTTAATTGTTTTATCCTTTTTGAAGACTAGTCTCTACTAATTTAGAAGATCTACTAGAGTCAATGTAGTCCAGCCTCTTATTCCAGAAGGGTCTGCCCATTTTTCAGGATAGCCCAATCACCCCTCTCCCCTATCTTTCCCAGTGCAAGATTTCTGTACCTTCCCCATCCACTGACAGTTATTCCTATGGCTTCTGAGACTTATTTTTGGACAGCAGGAGCATTTCACTCTCCATTCAACAGATGTAACCGCAAAGCATTGCACTTTGCAGTCTGTTTTATTTTCAACATCCGCTCCATAAACACTACTCTTGTTTGCTTGCACTTTTCCTTACTTGAACTGTTGACAGAAGGACAAGGGAAGATAAAATTAGATTGGTGTAGGCCTCATTTCTAGATCTTGGAGAACTGTATTAATCAAGAAGATTGAATATACATATGATTGTTGGCTTAACGTGATGCTGAACAAGCCTGTTAGAATTCCCACCATCTCCTCGGACTGCTTGCTTCTCAACTGGGTTCCTGTGAAGTTTGGACTAATGACATGTTTTCCTCTTACTTATCTTTCTAATAAGATAATATCCTTTATAAATGAGAGAGAAAACAAATAAGGTGCAAGTACCAGGCAGGCTCTGGCAGCATCACAGTGTTAAGAAAGCCCTTTGTGTAGCTTGTAAAACCTGCTGTATGTATCATTGGGGGTTTTATTTTAACATATGGGCTTTGTAAACCCTGAACTACTGCCTTATTTGTAACTGAGTTAAAGGATAAGCAACTTAGGGCATCCAGGCTAGCCATGCTAAACTTGGTCCACTTAGGGTTACCAACTTTGATCACAGGACAACCTCCAGGAATTCATCCAATCTTTAATTCTGGAAACTCCACGACAATCCTGGAGGATTGGCAGCCCTAGACCCACTGCTAGGGCTGTCCTAAATGGTCTTGATTTTTTTTTTCAATGGCTTCCAGGGATCTGTCCCATAGCTCTCAGCTCTGCTCCCAGAAGCAGCCTGTTCTGAGACTCCCAGGCCAGCCATAGGACTAGATGAGGTGGAGCAGGGCAGTGTTATTATTGGAGCTGAGAACTTTGACCATTTTCAGCTATTCTGCATCTACAGTGACACTAGAACTCTTGAGAGACAAACCCACAAGCCTGAAAACATATTTATGTAGCATTGTGGGGAATATGCTTATAGCCAGGGCTGGCCCAACTTTAAGAGACACCAAATTAGATGGAAGTGAATTGGTTTTTCTCTAATTTAAAAATCTTACTTTAAGAGACCATTATCGAATATTGTACTTGTAAGAGCACATCATTGCTGCGATTTCTGCCTCATGAGAACTGGCTTATGAATAAGCATAACTCAAAGATGCTTTATGTAAAACAGGCATTTTTTTCCAGTTAAAATCTGCAAGATTTGCATAACTTGTTACAGTAAACTTTCATATCTGGCAGCTCCAGGACTGGGAGGTTGCCAGATATTCAAATATTCTGGATAATAGAGAAGTATACCTAGCAATGCATAACATTAAAGAAAAACGGGACTAGATATTAAGAAAACAAATGTATGTTGAGTGCTTTATTTACAACAGTAGTATCCTATACTGTTTGCTGTATCTATATTTACTTTCACTATACTGTACTTAGGGACAACATAACTAGAGTGCTTATGGTTAAAATGCTGGTTACTTGAGAGTTCTGGATATGAGCTGTGATCAATGGCTCTATGCAAAAGGATTACAACTCAAAAATAGACTTCATTGAGTATCAAGGAATCCAGGATTTTCATAGCTTCCCAAAAATCAGTTCCTCTGGAATGAAGATAGTTGCAACTTGAAATGCAACTTTTTTTATAGCGCTGACCAGAAACACTGCATACAACTCAAAGTAGTTTAAAATTTTAATGTGCCAGTTACTGGGTGGCTTACTGCATAACATATTATTGTGTTAGCATTAATGAAAAGCAGAGAATATTTTTACATTGTTCATTTGGAATACTAAGTAAAGGTAGATTTCTCATTTGCCTTTATATTGAATAGGGTGGGTGGGAGGGTGACAGTCTTAACTTGCCTAGGGTGTCAAAAATCACTTGGCTGCTCCTGCTTATAGGGATTTTGAGCATGTCTGTCTGTCTTCAGAGCTCTCCTGGAGGCATGGTGATGGCATCAGAACCCCTCTCACAGCACTTAAGTAAAAGACTAAGGTTGGCTGCTGGACGAAAAGACTGATGAATATATAATTAGAGGATCTTGTGCTAGACATCAGGTTGCAGAGAGCTGTCCCTTTGCTTTTTGTCAAAATTGGGGGTGAGGAAGCAGGTAAAATACAGCTCTGTTTAAAGCAGGACTTTGAGAGGCTTCAGATGGAATTACAGTAGTGCCTCAACATTTGCGAGGCTTCTGGTTTCAGAACCCTTGTGAATGTTGGTGGGTGGGGGTGTTTTTGTGGAAAGGGGGGGGGCACTCACCACCCTGGGGAAGCAGTGGCTGCTGGTGTCCCCAAAGGAAATATCATCTGTCCTCTTCTGGGCAGTTTAGAGCTAGGAGGAAATAGTTAAATTCTGAACGTGTTCTGCTTGTGGCCAGACCTGCTGACAGACTGCAATGAGGACAGTTGCTCTTGGGTGTGGCAATTCAAAAGGGCTCTTGCAGGCCCATGGCGGGGGGGAGGTTGGCCTACAAAAAGGGGCAGTTTCTCTTGGGTCCAGACTTAAGCAGTCCCAGAACTCCAGCTGCCACCACCGCTGCTTTGGCAGCAGCAGCTGGAACTCTGGGCCCCTTTACTGCAGTGGCAGCAGTACTGTGCCAGTGAGGGACCAGCACAAGGATTCAAGCAGTACTGAGGGCAGACTGACCAAGCCCCACCCCTTTCCAGGAGCATGGAGCCAGCCCCCTCCCTTCTTGCCCCAGGGCTCTGGCCACCAGCACTCCAGTACAGTGTTTGGCCAGAGCCCTGGGCCCTTTAAATTGCTGGAGCACTCCTGGGGGTGGGGGCAGCATGGCATGTTCTGGGCTGTGTAGATGGGCAGGGCTGGGGGCACCCTACCTCTGCATCCAAGGACCCACCTCCTTCTGGGAGTGCAGAGCTGCCTCGCCTCCCACCTTGCCCAGGGGCCTGCAAGGCTGTCAGCCCCCTTATTTGTAGTGTGGAGCACAGGCCCTTTATGGCAGGGTCATGTCCCAGTTGCTGGCTCAGCCCAGAACAAGGGAACTCAGGGAGTTCACGTTCTCACTCCCAAGGACAGTCGGAGGCTCAGAGCAAGAGAGGCTGGAAAGGAGTATTGGGAGATATGAGCCATGGCTTCACTGCAGAGCCTAGTGAGAGCACTCCGGGCCTTGCCTGAGCAACTGGAGGAAGCTGCTTGGAAAGCTGGAGAAGCAAATGCTGGGAACGAGAGGCCTTGAGCAGGGAAGGAAGGGGTGGGTGTCAATCTGCTTCCTGCCACCCCTTTTGAAACCCAAGGCTGGAGTTGGAGGAAGTAGAACTTTCACACTCTGGGAAAGACTGAATTATAGCTGGGACGTGCACTGCTCTGCCAGGAGTGGAGGTTTTGTTTAGGTTAGCAGCTCTCTGGCTATCCGTCCAATAACACCTTCTGCAGCCACAGCAGTACCTGCTCTGACAGACAAGCAGCCATTACAGCATCTCATGCCTTCCTTCCCTTTAAAGCAAGGAGGGATCCAACCTGACCATGTTTGATCTCCCCAGTGGCAATAAATCACTGGGGGAGAGCCACTCAGATGGAACTCGGTGAAGTTCAGGGCTCTAGTTAAATAATGCCAACACTCGAAACATCTGAAAATTTACAAGCAGCCAGGGCTGACCTTGGAGCACTAGCTGAATAGGTAGACTGCTGCATGCTACCTTATCTCAAGCTATTGAATAGCTTTTGGGTGTAGTCCTCAAACAGAGCACAGCCTGCTCTCAAGGTGACCAAAGGTACATATCTATGGGACAAGGTCTACATCAGATTGAGAACCTCAGCCTCCTGGATGGAAGTACAACTGGGCTCTAACCTCATGGTTACAATGAAGATGTCAACTGATAGCAAAAATGCAATTGTATTCTGGCTGCTTTCACTAACCCGTCACTCCTACCTAATCTGAATGGAGTCACAGCCAGTGAAGTCGCTGTCCTCCAGATGCTGGCAAAGACCTTCAACTCCCTGGGCTGGATGAGAAAAGAAACACAAAGCTGCCATCAGCATATCTACGGCACCATCCTTGCTAACTTGGAACTTCCTCTCCCCTTGCAACAGGAGATAGTTGACTCAGCTGTGCTGCCAGGAAAGCTAATTAAGCAAAATAGCAGACAATGAGAAATCTGAGATTTTTAACTTCTTTAAATGTCCCGTGTGAATTCCAGCTACTTCTTTTCAGAATTCTGCTTTCTACATATGGAAAGCCCACATTGTACAGACTAAACTTCAAAAGAGCCTCTAAAATCTACCCGAGTGGCATTAAAGCTTTAAAAGTGACACTGCAGTTTTTAAAATCATTAAAGCCTACATACTGCTTCCATGTAAAAGACATTTGGGGACAAGGGGGGGGGGTCATACAGTGATATACTGAAGAAAACCTCAAGGATACCACTATCAGTGTTATCCTACCAATAATTCAACTTGTAACACTAGTAATGGGTTGGGGGGGGAAGCGGTGTACAGTAGTATCACTGAGGGTAATGCTGTGGATGGGGGGGCTAGGTGTAATATGCTGCTGCTGCTACAGGACAACAGCTTGCTCAGTCCTTAACACACCCTGTTGCTTCTAACTGTATGATGCTGTACCTATAGAACCTGTCCTGCACTATATAGATTGTTTCATGTGCATTGTATTTAACAAGGTTCCTTGCTGTTGCAGTCTCACTGCAGTAAGTTCATTCTTCTGCAATCCGCAATTAAAAATGAGGCAGCTTATCAGCAATCCACTTCCCCAGTGAACAGGAATCCAATGCTCTACACACACTTCCTGGATTCTGCAGCTGAACTGTAACCTCTTCTGAGATACAGCCATTGAAATACCAGTTGGATCTCCCTCGTGTGGCATCCTCAGGACTGGTTGGGAAGGCCAATGCTGGCCCCACTGTCACCAGCCTCTGGGCTCTCCCAGGGACCACCTGCTCCCAGACTCCCCTCCAGCCTCTGGGCTCTCCCAGGGGGCCATCAGCCTCCTGGTCCCTGTTCCCAGGCTCCCCTCCTCCCAGCCACCAACTCCACTCCCAACCCCAGTTGGGCTCTCGGGCACCAGTCCAGCTCTGCTCCTGGCTCCATAGCCAGGCTCCCAGCCACAGGCCCTGCTGCTGCTAGCCAGGTCCCCTCCTGGCCACTGGCTTCCCTGCAGCCAGGTTCTCTGCCAGCTCCTGTTCCCGAGCAGGACAATGGATGTTCCTGGCCCAGAGAATCCCAGATTAGAGAAGGTTAACCTGTAGCTTTCTTGCCAAAAAGAAAAAATGCAAAACCAAGGTTATTCCTACCAGAGAAATGTGCCATCCTTTAATACATACCAAGGAATATCAGCAGCACGCCCACTCCAATTTGAAGTATGAGGGAGATGCTGATGAGAACGATAAGTGGGATGTAGAATGGGAGAGAAGGTCCTTGCTCCATTACTGCTTTCAGCTGGGATGCATTGGCCATCAGAAGAGCAATGTCCAACATGCTTTCTGCAGCACTCTTCTTATTGGCGTAGTGGTTAATGTTAATGGACCCATTTCCCTGCAGCCAGCGTTGCAGTCTAGGCTGAAAGGAAAAGTATCCAGTAAAGCTCAACAGGTCAGAGCTAAAGAAGAGACTTTGTCCAAGGGCTGATCTCCCTAACAGCACCACTCATTTCTGTACTGCTCACCCTTACCAAGATCCTCTAACCAAGGAGCAAGAGACATGTACTAACTACTAGAAGCATTTGCACCAGAACTTCCTTGTGACAGGAGAGATGAGATTTAGGCAAACTGTGGAATCTAAAGGCTGAGAAGTGTAGAAATTGGATTACTTTGAAACATTTAACAGCAGGGCCATAGTTTAAATTGGGGATTCTCAAGTAGGGGTAAGTGTACACCTGGGGGTATGCACACATCTTCGGGGGTGTGTGTGTGTGTGTGTGAGATCAACTCCTCCAGCTATTTACCTCATTTTACAATAGGCCACTTAACACCAGCAAAGTCAGCACAAACAAAAAATTCCTATGAATAATTAGTTTATACTCTTCTTCTATATACAATATTAACATTCCAACTAATTGGCAATTGTATAGTAAAATAAGCTTGGCAGCATAGTGTGCTGGGACACTTCTGTATTTTTGTAAGCACATCATTGTGTGGTGAAACCTCAAAGGACGCAAGACAAATCAGACTCCTAAAAGTACAGCAGTCTGGAAAGGTTGCGAGCCATTGCTGTTTAAACACACACATTACACCGGATGAAACTCCTCCCCGTGTGGGATGTAGGACAAAGCCTACACACCAGCCTTTGTGTCACCCATACATATGCAGATATTCCATTTCTGAAATGTGATGGGAGACTAGTAAGACACCTCCCTCACCCACAGTTCCAAAAAAATGGACTTTGTTTTGAAAACTTGGTGGTGGTCCCCCTCCTCCACACCACCCTTTAGGATCTCTGCAAAACTCTCTCCTTGGCACCAGATTTCTAAAGGCACTAGGCATGCGCTGAGAGTCTTCAAAACCACCTAAAGGTAACCTATGTGGTAGCTGTGTTGGCTGCAGGATATTCATGAGACAAGGTGGGTGAGGTCGGTCTCTTTTTATTGAACCAACTTCTGCTGGTTAGAGGAACAAGCTGCTGAGCTTACTTAGATCTTCTGCAGATGCTTGAGCTTGTCTCTCCCACCAAGAGAAGCTGGTCCAGTAAAAAAGTGACTTGCGCATCCTCTCAAAGCAGGTTAGGAACCTACCTCCCTTTGGTCTCCTTTAAGAGACCAGTTATGCCTTCTTTTACACCTACGTAGAACTATACATCTTCAGGCATCTCCATGGACTTGCACAGGCATAAGAAGGAGCAGAATAGGTTACACAAGGGCCTTCCGACAGCTAGCAGAGGAGAAGCGAGCGCACAGAAAGCTCCAATAAGGACTTGCCAGACACCCACTACATCTGCAAGAGATGCAGCAAGGACTGTCACTCTCGTGTGGGTCTTTATAGTCACAATAGACACTGTAAATGAAGTCCTCAGTTGAAACTTTAAAGGGTGCAATCCATAGTCTATACAGACTGAAGGATGCCTACGGTGTTCAATTTAACTTTTCTTTCTCACAATGCTTAATTATCCAAGGAAACGTCTCTCAAGACAAGTGCTTAACTATATCAGGGTGGGGAACACTGGCCCACAGTCCAGATCAGGACCCCAAGGCCTCTGAGCACCTATCTGTAGCATCTGGCCCATGGCAGGGTGGAGGGTTTGTATTTCAAGCCTGGCGTACTGGCTCAGGCAAGCTGGGGCTGCATCCTGACTGTAAGCTCTGTGAGGGTCGGGGGCAGGAAGTGGCTCCAGGCTCTGCTACTGCTTGCTGCTGATGCCTCAGCTGGGAGAAGGGGAGGGAGAGCCAGACCTCAGCAGCCTGCCTGGAGGCTTCATGCGTCATACCCCCAGAACGCTCTTCTGCCACCTCCCAACTCACCCCCATCCTGTACCTTTCCTCCCACCCCAACTCCCCTCTTGCTCCTGCCCCACCCAGATGCTTTACCTCTACCTTGACCCCTCCTGCCCAGCCTCTATACCTCCCTCCAGCACCCCCTCCTACCCACACCATGCACCTACTCCCTACCTTCCAGACCACTCCCCCTGTTCCTGACCCCTCATGCACTCTTCCTCCTACCTAGACTCTCACCCCAGCCTGCTCCTGCAGCACCCTCTGGCTCAGATCACACACCCCAGGCCACTCCTGCATCCTCACTCCTGCCCAGACCCAATAGCTCATAGTCAGGGACCACATCAGTGAGAGAGGGTTTTTGTTTGTGTGGCCCCCAACTGATATGTCTACAAGTCAGTGGCCCCTGACCCAAAGGAGATAAATAGGTTCCCCACCTCTGGACTACATATCGCTGTGGTGTCCAACCAGTTTTGAAGCCCCTATGCCTACTGCTATAGCAAGGGAGCCAGAATAGTCTGAAAATTATATTTATTGTTCAAACCAACTAGCCACACAAGTGGCCCACGAGCCACATCTGGATAGTGACTAGCATGTTGGAGACCCTGGATAGTTTCCTTCTTGTCCATATTTTTGGTCTCTAGCTCAGTAGAATCTCTTTTGGGGAAAAATGGAAGAGCCATGGCATTTTCTTTTGTGTTGGCTTTTTTAACTTGAATTTAAGGTTATTTTTACTGCATAAATGTTGTTGTCTTTGGAAAGGTTAAATACCATGGGAGAAAAGTATCTATTCAAAGGCTGTCTCAAATGCAGAAGACTCTTTAATCAAACTGGTTGGTGGGTATGATCAGAACAGCCAAACTTCCTGTTCCAAAGCCAGTTCAGCCACTCCCCATCCTGTGCTTGTTATCTCTGTAGCTAGGAAAAAACCTTCGGTGCAGGAACTGTGGTGTGCTACACCACAACTTCAGAGTTCCTTCTAAGAGAACAAACTGCAACCTTTGACACTTTTCTCACAGTACATTATTTAAATTGTATTCCCAGAAAGGTCAGAGGCAGTTCTCATGCACAGGGCTCGATTACTGAGACTTTGCTCAGAGTAGAAAGAAGATGTGTTAATTTTTCAGATCCAAACTTCAGTTGGGAAGAACTATTTATTTAGGTTTGTTTAGATCCTATGCTAGCTTAAAATCCCTTACCCTTTTTGCCTCCATTCCTGGGACTGCTCTCCTTCTCCAGCCTGTGGCTCTGTGCAGTAGCAATGGAGCATTATGCTATATGTTTACTGCAAATGAAGGGTTGACTATAGCATAGATACACACGCCAATGCTAGCTTTAACCTATATAATGGTAGCGTGGATGTGTGGCACAGACTTCACTACAGGCCTGACTCTATTGGGGCCGGGGGGGGATGAAGGCCATTTGGCCGAGACTCCAGGAGAGTGGGAAATTCTGAAGCAGTATCTGCTGGTTTCCCTTCAACAAGATTGTGAATGTGAATTGATGGTGTTAAACCAGCTGCATATTATTTGGACTCTGAGAAAGTGAACTTGAATCTTACACTCACAGTATAGGCTCACCCTGAAGTCAATGCAGAAGCATACATCCAAATTTGAATGCATTTTAATGCCATCCATGTGGATGAAGCTGCTAGGAATCCATGAAACAATCTTCTTCTGAGGGATTCCCAGCCTATGGGTTGGAATCCAAACATGGACTGCCGTTAGATTTTAAGAAGGGCTGCCAGCTGGGTGGCTCAGAGCTGCATATGGTACTTTCAAGAGCCATGTGCAGCTGCCACCACTCTCCTCTCCAGCTCCCCGTCCCTGTCCTACTGTGCTGAAATGTAACTCAGTTTAATTGGTTTAACAACTGGCAGGAGAGATCCGGCTGTTAAACCAATTAAATTGAGTCCCCTTTTCAAGTGGCCAGGCAGGGAACTGCCCATGCTGCAGGTGGCAGAAGGGAGTAGAAGCTGGGGGAAACCACACAGAGCAGGTGGCAGCAGCAGCCTGGCAAAGGAGCAGTAGTAGCAGTCATGCGACATAGGCTTGGAGGGGGGGATGTTCTGGGCCTGTGAGCGGCTAAGCCTGGGGCAAACAGGTGGTGGTCTGGGGCTTTGAGGGGTTTAAGCCTGGGGGGTTTGGGGGAGAAAGGGAGAGAATCAAGATTTAAGAATTCCCCATCACCACCTGTTTTGATTTGCCTTGGGTTATTCTTACTGAATTGCCAAAATGGGTCACAGTCTGAAAGGCAGGGAACCACTTTTCTAACTGAAGCACACAATGCTACATTAGATGTTGGGATGCTGATATCTTAAAGATAATATCAAGATTCATGATCAATGGGATGCAATCCTGTCTGAGCCCAAATCAGTAACATAGGGTATTGACATTTCATCTGAGGCTTTTCACCAATCACAGCCTAACATCTCGATCTGACGCAGAAAGGCATGATCAAGTCAATTACACTTGACTCAGATCGGCATTTAGACATATTTTAAGTCAACAAATTTGTACCCTTTTTTGATTCCTTTGAGAGTTCAGAGAACTGTGTGATGAAGAGCTATGTTCAATGGCTGAACAGTTTCAACAAAAGGTACAAAAATGAAATTTCAGGAGATCATTTTCCTGAAACCCTATACATTCCACCTTTAAATCAGAATGCAAGTCAAAAGAATTGCTTCAAGAAAGTCAATCTTGACCTGTCAGCTGTATTTCTTAATATTGCAATTGACAAAAATACGAATTGCAATCTCCCTGAAACCGTGGCTTCAGGTGAATACACATTGAACATGGTAAAACAAGTAAAGAACTATCCTCATTCTACAAGAGTATTTGAATGGGCTCACATTTCTTCAATAGCCAGTGTTTGTGGCAGCACAGGCTAGCATCCAGACTAGAAGCTCCAGGCCCCCAATGTGTGATGCTGCAAAAACTAGTTTATAATTGTGTGTAAATAAGATTCTTCAACAAAACCAGAAAAGCATTCTTAAAATGAAGTAACGGAGAGAAAGCTGTGTTAGTCTAGATACTATCAAAACAAAAAAACTGTAAAGTAGCACTTTAAAGACCAACAAAATAATTTATTAGGTTATGAGCTTTCATGGGACAGACCTACTTCTTCAGACCACAGCCATACCAGAACAGACTCACTCAACATTTAACTATCTGTTAAATATTGAGTGCGTTAGATATGTTGGAGGGCTGGATTGGGGCCTCTAAGCTGAAAGTGGACCAGGCCTATCTCTGAGAGGGCCTGCTACAGGCTAGCAGCCAGAGTGTGTATGTGGGCTACCTGCACGGCTTGTAGTCTGGATGCTAGCCTGTGCTGCTACATCAACACTAGCTATTATATCTATGCCAGCTAGAGATCGTTAATTTGTGGTACTATCACTTGCAGTCTGGATATGCTCCTAATACTGGTGGCACTTCCTCTGTCAGTCTTTGAGAGTTTCCTGAATACAGGGGACACCACAAATAAATGTTGTACAGATTCCAACTATAGTAACATTTCCCAGTTAATGCAAGACAGACAAAATGTTTCCACTCCAGAGACACCTTCCCCAGTTAAGGTATGTCTACACTTACTGTGAAATTGACCCATTCAGGGTCAATCTTTCAGGGTTTGTTTTTTGTTGTTTTTGCATGTCTAGTAAAGATGTGCAAAATCATACTCTGGAGTCTGTGGCCAACCCCTGTACTCTTCTTGCAAGGAAATGCTCCTGTCGACCTCCCTCAGTGAGGACAGATCTTAGACGACAGCCAATACTTGTATTCATACTGCACAATTGCCGACTGTAACATCAAGTGTAGACCAATTCTAAGTGCAAGGCTGGATCTTCAGAGGGCCTTCTGGGATTTGTCACAAGAGTAATGGTGTGAGTCTCTATCCCCTGAAAATGTACACAGGAAGGATGAGTTCATTCTATGCACAAGTCTAGGGTCCACTGTCTCCCTTACTTTTTTCTAACATATTTTACCTAAATTGTGTAAAGGAACAGGGAGGACAAATCTAGGAAGACATGTATTCCCCATCCTTGCTTCCTGGAGCTCTTTGTGAAAGAGGCAGGCAGACAGCTTTATTCCAGCCACACCATCAGAGCTGTACCATAACAGCCTGGCTAACACCAGGGACTTGCATCCTTGCCCTATGCAGCTAACACTGCTTGAAGTAGGTCTAGATGATACTCAAATTGTAAGCGGCTCTCGGCACCACACTAGTGCCAGCACTGTTGCTACCCCTTGTGGAGCTACAGTTGTGGGTATGTAACTTTGGGCAATCTACCCAATGTAGATGAGCTCTTGCTGGTACATGAGCATTGCAGGGAGCCAGTGCTAGATGTGAGGAAGAGGGTGAGTCTTGTCTCCCCCAGCCGTCCCTATAGGGGAGGGGGGGACCAGTCAATGCTCCCATGTTTCTGCAGGGCAACATCCCCTACACCACAGGCCCTGCCCCTCCCCCATGCTACCCTGACTCTGCCCCCTTACTCCCTTTCTGACCAACCAGGCCAGGGACTAACTAGTGCAGGGTGTGCGAGGGTAGGCAACAGCAGGGTTCATCTCTCCTCAGCCCCCACCTTGCATCAACCACATGGGAGGCACAAGCAGCAGCCTGCTCTGCTCCCTTCTGTCCTGCTGCACTCTGCTTCTCCACAGGCGGTGGTGAGCAGAGGCTGCTTCCTGCCGCAGTGCTGAAGCAGAGCTCAGCAGGATGGGAGGGCACACCCCAGCGGAGTGCAGTAGGCTGCTGCCAACATGGTGAGTGCAGGGCAGGGGCTGAGGGGAGGGCACTCCCCCCAGCTTCTGCTGCCACTGCCACAGGTAAGCCTCCCCATTGGATGGCTGGGGCAGCTGCTGCAGGGCCCCCAAAAGCATGGGACCTGGAACAGCTGCTCCAGTTTTTCCTATAGACTGGAAAACTGCATTTGTGCACCATTGCAAACATTTTGCCTCTTTGGTTACAGAGTGGTGGGATGCACTTCTCGACCACGCTCCAGAATTCTCGTACAGACAAGTTACTACTTTTGAGGGTGTGAGGGGGGGTTTACAAGTGTCTGAGAAGGGCTCCAAAGAGGGCCTCACCTGACCAAGTTCTTAGTGTATTCACTTCTTCCTTTAAAAACCAGCAGACACAGGGGTCTACTCTGCCCCAGCAAAGCAGGCAGCTGAGCTCTGGGTAGGTGACCAGATAGCAAGTGTAAAACTGGGGCAGGCAGTGAGAGGCACCTGTATTAGATAAGGCCCCAAAACCAGCTCTGGTCCTCTAAAATCAGGACATCTGGTCACCTTAGCTCTGGGCACAAAGCCACATCTGTCTCTGTGCTGTGGCTCTGAAAACAGTGAGAACTATGTGCTGATCCAGCCAGTATCTTGCAGCCCCTTTTTCAAAGTTTGTGAAACTAGCTTCACCCGTAGCATTTAATCCCACCTATAGGGAACCAATGAATCAAGATACTGCATCAGGACAGTTGCACTGTTTCCCTTTAACCCTTTTCAGAAAGGGTAAACCCAATGTTTATTTCTTCACACTCTGGTTAATTTTAGTAATATTTTACTGGCAACTGTATGGGTAAAAGATTTTGCAACTACTTGGTTTTTGCTGACTGTCTTCTGGTTCATGCAGTGTGGTGGGTTTTTTTTAAAATAAAAACAAAACCTTATTCCTTAAACCCAGTTACTCAGCAACAATTCTCTGGCTTTTATTTGCAACTCAGGGACAACCATTTCAGGTAAAGATTGAAACAAATCTTAAGGCAGTTTGTTAAACACACAGGTTTTATGTTCACTAGAGTAAAGATGGGGTGGGGGGGGGAGGGAGCCACAGCCTGACTCTGGAAGTGATCTACAAGAAACACTCAGATCAAAGTTCCTTCACTAAACAATGCTGTCTAAGTTTCCCCAGGCAGTCACACTAACGAATATCCCAAGAGTCTGACAAAGAGGGATGGCTTGTAGGAGAGTGAAAGGAAGTCAGTCTCATGTGCTGGAGATTTTTTAATGCATGCTCCTTCATACACATTACTTCAAAGAAGCTATAATTACATTCCCTAAATCTAGAGACTTGGAACTTAAGTTAAGAGCCAAATCTTGCAAATGCTTTTGTGCATTGAGGCTGTTATGTGAGTAACATTGAATCAGGGTTTGCAAAATGAAGATCTAAAACTTTTTTACTCTGTCCTTAAATGACTCAACTGGAAAACCAACAGTTCAGAATGTTATACTAAACCTTCAGTTTTCAGGTTCTCTGCATATACTGCACTCTTTTGACTTGTCTGTACGTAATACAAACTTGGGGGTGGGACATCAGTCTCAGATGCTTTAACAAACCTGTCAGCCAGCACTCTAATGGAGTGGGCCATTCTGTTCATGACCTGAAAGTCCATGCTTTACTGAAAAGGGACTTTCACAGCCATTTGGAAAGAGGCTGCTGAACTCTTCTATATTCAAATTTGATACATTAACATGCAGTTTGAACCGGGATGACAATTTTCTAGCTCATCATAGGGGCTCTTTTACATACTTTGCTTAATCTAATTCTTGGCTCCCCCTGCCCTCCTTCTGCCCCTCTGCTCTCTGATTTGCTTACCTGGATGATAATTTTTTTGGATTTGTCAAGTTTGATTATTATTTTTGGTTCTCTGTGCCTTCAATATTGAGTCTGTTCTGGTATGCCTATGATGTGAAGAAGTGGGTCTGTCCTATGGAAGCTCATCACCTAACAAAATAATTTTAGACTTTAAAGTGCTACTGGACTGCTTTTTTGTTTTCTTAACCTTGACTCAGTTGTTCAGGACCCGCAGCCCCTGTGGGTTTTACCTGGGGCTGTGAATAGTCAATCTTTGGCATATGAGGCCCCATGTCTCAAACAGAGCTTCCAGAAACTTAAGTTCCCAGAAGCCCTAGCCACTTCAGAAAATGTTACCCATTGCCTATGTGTAACAGGAAGTACTTTGCAAATCACAAAATACCAGTAGAGGAAGATGGACAACTTCAGCAGAAACCTAATTATTAGTTTCCCAGTGTCAGTGGAAATGTGTCATTACAGGAATAACCATTTAAAAACTGATTACATAATCACTTATCAATTGCAGTTACCCCAGTTCTCAGTCATTCACAACTCGGAAATATGATGGGTATCTAGGCTGTCAGCAATTGGCAATGTCTTGTTCTGAGAATCTTTGGAATGGTGGCAGATGAGCAACAGATGGTCAGGATTTTCCCCCCTAACTCAAAGATAAAACTTCCCCTCAGCTATGTCCTCCCCATCACACTCAACTGCTAATGAAGTACTGCCTGGCTGAAGAATACCACGCACAATTGAAACCTGGGCATCCCTTCCTGCAGTGCCTCCATTTTCCCTAGAGGTCTGGCATTAATGTTTGCACCTGCTCTCAAGTGAATTGCACCTCAAGATGGCATGGCTGCACCTCACTTGATAACCACTACAGCATGGGTCATCCATAAATGGAGATGGTTTTCACATGCCTAAAATCAAGCGTATTAGTGTTACAGCAATATTACTAAACTAAGAAAAGAAGACAGGACTTGTAATGTAGTCACAAACAGATAATGCAGAATTCCTTGGAAAGCAATCAAAAAAAAATGCAAGTGGTAAGACAAAACCATTGAAGCTAGTGCTCCCCTGACCCCACATGTTTTTCCTTTCACTTCTGCATTAAGATTTTGATTCAGGAATGTGCATTTGCATGAAATCACATCCATAGCTATTCAGGACCACACAATGTCTAGTTGGTTGCTGGGTACTCTATTTGAAACCAGAGGACTAGTTCTAGGGCCAGTATTGTTCAACGTCTTTATTAATGACTTAGATGAGGGGATGGATTGTACCCTCGGCAAACTTGCAGATGACACTAAGCTAGGGAGACACATTGGAGGGTAGGGATAGGGTGCAGAGTCCTGCACGTGGGACAGAAGAATCCCAAGCATTGTTACAGGCTGCAGACTGAGTGGCTAAGTAGCAGTGCAGCAGAAAAGGACCTGGGGATTACAGGGCATGAGAGGCTGGATATGAGTCTACAGTGTGCCCTTGTAACCAAGGCAGGTAACAGCATATTGTGGTGCATTAGGAGAAGCATTTCCAGCAGAGCTAGAGAAGTTGTTCCCTTTTACTCAGCACTGGTGAGGCCACATCCAGAGTACTGCATCCAGTTCTGGGCCCCCTTCCACTTCCCACTCCGCTAATATAGAAAGGCTGTAAATGCATTGGAACAGGTTCAGTGGAGGGCAACCAAAATGATTAAGGGGCTGGAGCACATGACCTATGAGGAGAAGCTGAGAGATCTGGGCTTATTTAGCTTGCAGAAGGGAAGACTGACGGGCGATTTGATAACAGCCTTCAACTTCCTGAAAGGGGGCTCTAAAGAGGATGGAGAGAAACTGTTCAGTGGTGACAGATGGCCGAACAAGGAGCAGTGGTCTGAAGTTGCGGAGGGAGCGGTGTAGGCTGGCTATGAGGAAAAACACTTTCACCAGGAGGGTGGTGAACACTGGAATGCATTAGCAGGAGAGGTGGTGGAATCTCCATCCCAGGAGGTTTTTAAGTCCTGGCTTGACACAGTCAGTCATGGCTTGGATGACTTAACTGACGTTCCTACTTTTAGGCAGGGGGCTGGACTATATGACCTCCGAGGTCCCATCAAGCCCTCAAATTCTATGAAAAGGCAGTAAATAACATGTTTAAATAAAATCAAATTTAGGGGAACCTCTGCAAACATTACCATATTAGACAAGAATGCAGTCCATGGATGTTAATGTATGTCCCTATGAAAATACTTGTGTAGAACTTGATCAAAAGAATGGCCATAACTATATACTATTGTGCCTCATAGAAACTAGACCAAATTCAAATCCACACCAGGGTTGCATTTTAGCTTTCTAACTTAAATTCAAAGGGAGGGGAGGGACTGATCCTGCTCTATTGTGAATCAGTGGAGTCTGCTCAATGAATTCACAGAGCAAGATTAGGCCTGAAGCAATGTAATTACCACCCTACATGGTGAAACAGCAAAGGGGTCTCCCTTAACAAAAACTAGTCTCTACATGACACACACGCTATAGAAGAAAATGAATATTCAGAGCCTGTATGATTATTTAATGACCCTTGATAATCTCACGTGAGTTCTAACTGCAAAGCCAGGAATACCCTTCTGGAAGACCAGATGAATAATGTGGCAGGTTTTCACAGAGCCCTGATGTGGCTTGAAGACATTCTGAGAGCTTTAAAATAAGCTTTTAAAAACGTACTATGGCAAGTGAGGACTAAACTTCATCCAGATGATAAATGCAGTGTGGGGGAGGGCTGACTCATGTAATCATAGGGTACATCGCATGTTCTCAAATGGGTTTTGGTTTGTGTGGAGCATTATCAGATTCTGCTCAGATTCAAATAGTCATTGTTCTGGCCCTTTTCTCTAGCAGTCCTCAGTGTAACTTGCCTTGCCAATAAGCATCACTGACTTGTGCAGCTTTCTTCCACAGATATTTTAATATTGTGAAACTAATGTGTTCTGTGTATGCTGGCTTGGACTCTAAGGGTATGTCCATACTTACCAAGTCATAGGGTCTATCTCCTGGAGTCTGATTTCATGTGTCTGGTTAAAAAAATGCATGAGATCAATCTCTCTGGGGTCCACAGTCAACCTCCTGTACCCCTGTTCTCACAAGGGGTAAGGGAGGTGGATGGGAGAAATGCTCCTGTCAACCTCCCTCAGTGAAGACAGATATTACATGAGTTCTAACTACACAATTGCATAGTTAGAACTGATGTGTATCTGCAGTCAGCTGTAAGGTCTACTCTCAGTCAAGCCCCAGTAGCCAAAGGCTGTGCATTGAGCAGATAAAGGCAGATTTCAAATTTAAGGGTTCCCTTGGCTCATCATTCTGCTTTTGACTCGATGCTTCTTCCTATTCTGTTCCCTGCTTTTAGAACAGTTTCATCTTTCCCATAGGCCAAGTTTGCCTTTCTTTTCTCAAATCTTGTTTGGAAAATTTGTATTGCCCAAACTGACTGGTGGTGCAAAAAAGTAAATCAACAAAAATAATGGTGGAAAAAGCCAACTTTAAAAATTTTAAAAAGATTTAATAATTCCTGGTAACGAGACCTTGTTTTTAACCTGACAGCATCTTGAAACCAGTGGCTTTTGCGTTCCATCACTGTTCTCCACTCCACTAGTATTTGTTCTTGCAGCATTTGTCAGAATTGTAAGCTTACAAACGTACAACAGAAGTGAAGTTCTGTTGACATGTTCCAGTTGCCATAAATAAATACTAATCAGCATTAGATGAGACAGTTTCCATTTGAAATATGCACGCTTCAGGACATATTTCGTACTAGTGACATACAGAATAATTATTTCAAGTTCCCACGTTTTAAAGTTTGTTCAGCATAGTTTTACACTTCCAGAACACCTCAATTTCTTTAATGTTTGTTTATGGATACTAAAAATGAAAATATACTGCCTACTTGGCATACATTTCTAGAAAGTAAACTGCAAGTGTATTAATGGCTATGATGTGACATTGATATTCAATAGTTTGGATTGCTATACAACTGCAGGGTTTAAGTTTCCTTTCTTTGGTAGCTTATTCATCAAAAGCATCGTTCTGGAGGTCCTGTTTTGTGCTGATAGCAAACCAGCCATACGATACGAGTTTATTCCCAGCAGCACTTGCTTGAAAAAGTCCCTTGCCATAAGAAATCTCTCAGGCAGCATCAATTACTTTAATCAGAATAATGAAGTTTAGGATCTACTCCATGTGATCCAAGGTGTGACAATCTAGCCTAATGGTACAAGCTAGGAATTTCTGGCTCTAACAATCTCTCTCTCTCTCTCTCTCTCACATAGACCTCTTGGTTTTGGGAAGTGTCCCTTGTAAGATGGGCACTTGTGTGGCTACTCAGGAGAAATTCAAATGCTGCTCAGCAGAGTGCCCACAACTAGATTTTGTTTCTATTAATGGTGCATATTCTCACATGCCTCAGTGCACATAAAAATTTATTCCACACATGGATGGAAGAGATTAGAGGGAACATGGGTCTTGGGCAAGTCGGTAAGGGCTAGATTTTTTTTTTTTTTTTTCAATAGCACTTAACATCAAAAATTGAGCCTTGCTTTCCACCCACACCTCCGCCCCCAAAGTGCTTCGTTCCCAGTTATCCACTATGCTGAGCTCTTCTTCCTCAAATTTGGTTGCAGATAGCATAGTAGGATCTGTTTGGGGGCTCAGTGGCTTCCCCTTTCCTAGCTATCAGGGTATGTTTACACAGCAAAGAAACACATGGCCAGCCTCTGCCAGCTGACATCACCTAGGATTGGGGCTCTTTTCCTTGTGGAGAATTCCAGGCTCAGGTTGGAGCCTGAGCTTTGGATCACTTCCCCTCGGGAGGTGAGGGGAGTGCTTAGTAGCTGGGCTTCAGACTGAGCTCAGAATTTTGCACAACAACCCAAGCCCTGCACGTCTGAGTTCACTGGTACGAGTAAGATTTTCTTCGTGTCAACGCTAGCTTAAAGGGATTGGAGCTCCTTTGGAAAAGCTGATCCTTAGCCTCTGCCTGCCTGCCTGCCTGCCTCTCATCCTCCATCCCCTGGTGCCCATACCATAGAAGAATTGACACTTGCCTATTTGAGGCTTGAAGTTTGTAAATACCTCTACGTTACTTTATAGAATGATGGGGGTTGAAACATTCTTGGCAGTTAATTTACAGTTGCTTGTTCTTCATGTGAGATCTTCAACACACTGAGTGAGTGGTTTCTTTGGGGGAAAGCTTGTCACAAATGGAACAGTAACTACAGATGCCAGAATATAAGGCAAGAGCAAAAAAACCTGCTAAAGGAAACAAAAAAAATTCCAAGGACAGAATCTGAAAGGCGAAAGTCCCCACGTTGAGTGAACATGACCTGATTAAAGCTATTCCTATGAAGAGAATTATTCAGTTCACCATTCTGGCTCCAGTACATCAAGCTTGATTTAGGGTAAGACATGAGTGATGCCAAAGTCGTGTGTGTTGTGGGGTGGGGGGTGTTTAAAAACTACAGTACTTAAGTCTGCTTTAGCTGGAATGCCAGTCAGGCTATATGACATCACACCTCAGGGTAGGAACAAAGAATCTTACATGTGTGCCTGTACTTTGACCACCTGGAAAAGTTATAGCAGTATAACTGTAGCTGAATAACTGATATGTTCTATACAAACACTCCTATTCAGACATAGGAGTGGCTTTTTTCCAGGTTAGCCTTACCCTTCACAAACATTTTAAAACTAAACCATAAAGAAGGCCCTCCTGTACTAGGATAAGTGTCCACACCCAGGCTGCACTGGTATCACTAGATATCTCTCAATTTACACTTTAGGTTATACCACCACCCTTTTTGGCATGAGGACAATCCTTTTTCAAGCAGAGTACTCTACGTAAATGCAGGTGTTCCTATATAAGTGTCACCTATTCATCCAGTCAATGATAAAAATGGCTGCTGGGTTTTTTGCTTGTTTGAACTGATGCATAACAAATTCACATAGTACCCAAAGAAGCTACTTGAGTAAAAGTATGACTTCGGGGGGGAAATGTAATTAAGTAAAAGTCAGAATCCCTTTTTTAACTTAAGTAGTTTTCCAGAAGGATGTGTTTTTGACTTTTGCTTAATTACACCACCCCCAAAACAGCTGTACTTTTACTCAAGTAACTTTTTGGGTATTTTCCACCTCTGCGTACAACCCTAAGTCATTTTGCTTCAGGCACCTGGCATCCCTACCCCAGCCTTTCTCCTCTTCATCTCCTTCACTGATCAAATGCATCAAAAGAACCTCACTGCTTCTCCTGGAGTTGCAAGAGCTGCTCTGTAGGGAAGGAAGAATGCATTCAGTCCTGTTGCTCCACTCAGGTGGAGGAAAAGCTAAGCACAGGATTCAGTGGAGGACTGTCAGATGAAAGGTAACATAGGCCTTTTGGCCAACAGGACTGAGTGCCAGGAGCTGAACAGTCTGATGCTAAGAATAGATAAAACCAGTACATCCTTCGATACTGCTGAGTGGCTACTGCAGGTGTCTCCCTTTCAAAATTACATCTTAAAAGATTAGAAAGTGGGAGATTTCAAGCTAAAAGCTTCTCCTATCCTCAAAGTTGATCTGGGCAGTGCCCTCAAAACACAAGAGTGGTGGTTGTTTTAAAAGCTGTGCCCTCAAACAGGAAAACCAGACAAACCTTCAACCTGTGGTCAACTGTCACTGTGAGATTCAATTCAAGCCATTCAAAAAGGTGTCAATCAGATTTCCAAAAGAATACAAACATCAGCTATTTGTAATAAACATTATCCACTAACTATTTACACCTCTGTTTGGCTTAAACAAACTCTTGCTCCACTTCCTTGAGCTATTGGAACACATCTCCTTTTAAATAGTGCAGAATCCATGCTTGGTCACAGGTAGCTATGACCTAGCTATCCATTCATTAGCAAATATCAAACTTCTGATGTACATTGCTGTATTGTGACTTTGGCACACAATATCACTAGTTAGAACTGATGCCAAGGTGTAGCACACACAGTTCCCAAAATCCCCATTGAATTTAGCAGAACTACACTTAACTAAAAACAAGCAGTCCTACGGCACCTTCAAGATTAACAATTTTTTAATTAGGTAACAGGCTTCCATGGATGTCTACGTACTGCACAAATCCATAGATGGATCTGGCTTCTGCCCCCTAAAAGCTTATGCATGTTGAACCTCTCTAATCCAGAACACTTTCAGCAACCAGTATGATTTTAGTTAGCCTCACCCATGACAAGTGGTCATCCAGCCAAGCTTCATATGGGCCTATAAAGCTTGTTTCCAACCAACAGTTCTGGCTCTCGGGGTGTGTGTGTGTGTGTGTGTGTGTGTGTGTGTGTGTGTGTGTGTGTGTGTGTGTGTGTGTGTGTGTGTGTGTGTGTGTGTGTGTGTGTGTGTGTGTGTGTGTGTGTGTGTGTGTGTGTGTGTGTGTGTGTGTGTGTGTGTGTGTGTGTGTGTGTGTGGTTTTTTTTTTTTTAAATCTGTAATTTACCCAAATGTCTTTTGAGAACCCAATAAGCAGTGGAAGTGTGGGTAAGGTGTTGGATGATATTGACCTTCCAGGGCCTGGTATCCGTCAGGTCCTAAGGGTCCCAGACTAGAGAAGTTCAACCTGTATTCTAATTTAATGGCCACGTCAAGGGATAATACTTTAAAGACTAACTAACAAAATGATTTATTTGGTGATAAGCTTTGGTGGGAGAGGCTCACTTCTTCATATCAGTGGCATTTCCAGTAGAGTGTCACTCTGTACTGGTAACGTGATTGAGCTGATGAAGTAGGTCTGTCCCAGGAAAGCTCATCACCAAATGAATTAGTTAGTCTTTACACTGCTCCATTCCTGCTGTTTTTTGTTTTGCCTGAAGGCAGGTGCACAGGGCTATCTCTGTTACAGGGCAAGGTAGGAACGAGGGTGCTGAACAGCAGCGGGCAAGGGAAGCTACAGAGGAAGACTAATTCTCTACTACCCTTGCACTAGCAACCATGGAAGGCTGGTGCAGGGCCTATGGGGTGTGTGCTAGCAGAAAGCTGAGGAAATGCCTCTTACTCCAGCAAGCGCATGAGCTGCTGTGTTAGTCCTTAAGGCACTCCAGGACTGCGTGTGATTAGAAAGCAGGGAGGGGGAGCAGGGGGCCCCCCAGGCGCCGGCGCACCGAGCGCGCGAGGGGCCCGGCCAGTCGGGGTCAGGGCTGGGAGCGAAGGCCGGCAGGGGTCGCTTCCACCGCCCAAGGGGATGGGGGGGACCGCCGCTCAGCCGGGGCTGGCCCTGTCCGCGGCTGGCTGAAGGGCCTAGCGCCGGGCCCATCCCCGCCCTGCAGCTGTCACACCCGCCCCCTGCTCCGCTGTGGGCCCCGGCTCGGCCGTGTCCGGCGCTGCTCCTTACCCGCTCTGAAGTCGCCTGCGTGCCGCCGCCGCCGGTCAGCCCGTTCAGCTCGTGACTCTCGGGGGAGGAGGCCGCGGCGGAGGTGGAGGCCGAGGCCATGGCGCCGAGGCTGGCCGCCCCGTGCCGTGGGGGGTGGTAGACTCGCTGCCTCGCCGGGCCGCTACACTCGCCGGGCAGTCCCGCTGCGCGGCGGCTCTTCCCGCTCAGCCCTGGCCGCCTCCGCAAGTGGCTGGGGCCTGGCGGGGGAGAGTCTAAACCCCGGGCGTCTGCAGGGGGCGCGGCCCAGGGCAGAGGTAGAGCCGGGAGTTCCCGAGGAAGCGGGGAGGCGGCGGGCTTGACCCCAGCGAGAGGAAACGTCTCTTTCCCCCGAGCCCCGCCAGCCTGGGCCGCTCCCTGCCGGGGAGGCTGTGACGCTCGCTGGAGGCGGCCCTGGTTCCAGAAACCACCCGATGAGTTTAGGGGAGGGCGCGTCCTCCACGGCTCCTGGCCAAGCCGTTCCCGGATCTCTGGATGCCCCTACAGCTCTGACGGTCAGAGCCAGGGAATGGCTCACGGGGCCAGTGCTGCTTAAACGTTTTGAGAGCAGGGAGCATCAAACAACGATGCTTCTAATAGGGAACATCTGTGAAAATGTCCTTCCAAAAAAATTCAGACCAAAAAAAGCAAACAAACAAAAAAACCCAACCACCCCCGGCCCGACAAACAGCAGCCTGCACAGCAAAACCAAAATGGAGTAATATAATCGGCTGTCATAGCAATGAAGAAGTAACATGATATCTGGTTTTAATAACAGAAACTGTATACCTTGAATTTATTTTTTCCAAATGCTTGCAGGCCACGTGAAAGTTGTTTGCAAAACAGTGTTCCACGGAACACAGTTAAGAAACAGTGGGCTAGACAAATTGCCTTTTCTGTTATTCCCGAGGAGAATATTCCTGAAGCATCTGGCACTGTTAGCAGAGGGGATAGTGATGCTGAAGCGACCGCTGATCAGACCCACCACAAACATTCTTACCAGCAATCCTGGAACATGGGAAGAATAGTAACCCTATGGCCAGGGTTACGCAAGGAACATTTGTCGGATAGCAGTGTGGCTGGGTGAAAACAACCAAATCACCCAACAGCCCTAGTCTAGACATAGTTTTAGAGCAAAAACTTACAAGTAGAATCAGGGTTCCCTCTATTTTTTCTGTCCATGTGTAGAATAAATTTTTGGCACCTAGGCATATGGGGATGTGCACCACCAATAGAAACACATGCTGCAGGCATGGGCAACACCAGACTCTCCCAGGCAACCTCACAAGCATCCAGCTCACAGAAAACACTGAGCAGAACTCCTGTGTGACAAATTAATTGGGGATGTCATAAAATTAGGAATTTCAGAAAACTGAGAACCTCCAACTCACAATAGGTGTGATTTATAAATTTCAGTCTGGAGCACTGCTTCATTTCCTTTTTGTCCAGCAAACATTTCAGAGTCTTCTCCTATGTGCCGGTATGCCAATTTATGCTTCAGTGGCAGTATTCCTAATCCATGCATCAAAAAATTCTGAATTATTGCACTGAGATGGGGTTTTCTTCAAACATATATTTCAGTTCTTGCCTTTCTGATTTGCAAATCTTTAGGGCACACTCAGGACAGGTTTTCAAGCTTTTCTCTGGAACTGTGAGGGCAAAAAATAAATTTAAAAAGAAAGAAAGCTGGCGCTGTCATAAAATAACATGACCCCAGGAGCCATTGCAACCAGAAAAACACCATGTGTAAGATTCTCAATAACATAACAAGAGTTGGTCATGCTGCAAGCTAGAAGTAGCTGGTAATGAAACCCACAGATTTTGATTCCTAGCACAAACCACTGGTGTATTCTCCAAACACCTTTTAGATAAGTAGACTCTAATACATTTAAAAAAAATTAGCAGTCTTTTAGTTCACTGTAAGATTCTTTTTGGGGTGTCTGGGGTGTACAGGGAGGGGTAGTACCTCCTGTTGGAGGGACTTGTCATACCCCTTCGGGAGTAGTCCGTCCACTTTGGTCCCCGCCTGTCACTCAGCTCTCACTTGCGGCTCCAAGTAGCTACAGCATGCGCAGCGGTCACACACCGGGCAACGGCTTAGGCAGGCCAGCCAAACCAGGTGAGTGTAACCAATGGGGCTCAAACCCTCAGTGAATTTTCGGATGTGCCTACCCAGCATTTGAAGTCAGTTCCGGCGGACTGGGCGGAAGGGATCATTTAGATCCAATGTCCAAGAAGGCGGTTCTGCAATGCTTCGTGGAAAGTGAAGGGCTTGGCAAGGCATGAAAGATGTCGAGGCCATCCACTGCAACCAAAGAAGTTACCAGTCGTGACGATTCTACGTACCATTGGTGCCTGGCTTTCAAGGTCGAGAGAGTGGGATTGCTCCCGTGCAACAGCTCTACCACTTAAAAGCTTTCACGCACAGGTTCTGTGCAAATCGTCCCATCTCATCACCCAAGTCCTGCAGTGATGGGGGAGGGGCAAAGCGACAGGTGGAGGTTACCACTGGGAGTCGTAGTCCTAATCCCACACGTAGGTGGCCTGTGGACAAATCGTCATCCAGCTCTGTACCTGGGTGAAGCCAGACGTGAACCCCCCCCCCATTTTTGGCCTTTTCTTCCTCTTCCCCCCCACCCCCCACTGAGAGAGAGACAGAGACAGAGAGGGAGACAGACAGCCTTTGATGCTCTGGGAACGCAGGTGCGCTGTCTCACCCAGACTCGCCACCGTACATAGAAACCAGTCAGTGGGCTAGCTAATGGCCGCCCTTCTGGCTAATATTGGTAATTGGCACGCCTGATCATCGCCCCAGGAAAAGAAGGAACCTCCGCCCATCACCTCCCAAAGGTGCCTAATTGCCCACAATTCACAGGTGCGAATTGAGCCTTGCACCTTCCCTGGGAAACCTGGGGTTCAAACATATTGCTCCCCAGTTGGCCACTTGAGATCAGGAAGAAGCCTACGTGACCCAAGGGATATAAAGAGGGGTTTGGCAGCCCACCCCATTTGAGCTCCAATCACCTACACCTGCTGGCCAGGTCCGGTATTGACTCCCGAGACTGGGGACGCCTGGTTCGTATCTACTTCTTCCCGAGGGATTGAGAGAGAGATTCTGGTCATGCCAGGTCTAAGAGGCTGGGGTAAGAATTACACCAGTATTACACTTCTTTCCTATAGGAATTGGGGGAAAGACTCTGGTTCCGCCAGGTCTAAGAGGCAGGTGTGAAAATCACACCTGCAATGTGCCTTTCTTGTGTACGCATTAATTGTATTGGTTTAAGCTAGCTAGTTTGTTTAATACTTTTCTTAAGTTGAATTGCATTGCGTCCCCTTTAAAAACTGCAGTTACTAACCAGTTCTGGCTTAAACTGCTAAAAAACATTAGCCTGTCACTCAAACCACGGGAAGCCCTTATCTTATCTGTAAAACGGGTTTACCATTTAGTTCTATTAGGGAACTGAGGTCGGCCATTACCTTTTGCACAGAACTGCAGAAAATCATTATCCTGTCTGTCAAACCACAGGGGGTCCTTACGTTAATTGGAAAGCTGCGGTCCGCAATTACCTTTCATCGGACGCTAGCAACCGCAAGAAAATCATCATCCTGTCACTCAAACTGGGCAGCCATCTTGGTTTCATTCATAAATTGGGCGGTCATCTAAAAGCAAACCTCCTTTTATTCACAGCGGCCGCTTCTGTTGCAAAATTGCTGCCGGCGGTTTTTCCTATTAACTGCTACCAAAGTTATAACAAATTCATATTGTGTGTACTTTTAATCATCTGTGAGTTGAACTGTTTTCTATATTTGTATAAATAAACAAATAATTGTTAAGCCTCTAATTGCATTCCTCTTGCTGCTGCACCCGAACTAAATGCAAACAAAAGAGCCCAGCCTGTCCTGGCTGCTTAGCATGGCTACTGGTGTGGCATCACACACTTTGCCTCACCAGACCTTTAGCTGGCACCTGGGCATCGGCTTACACTGGGGCAGCAGAGTTGCCCAGCAGCATCCCAGGCGTCTGAGCAGTCCTCTTTAGGACAGCACTGCTCACCCTAGTAAGGGAGGGGCCTAGAAAAGGTGGCCTAAAAATTGCCTGTCTGACAACAATAACTGGCGAGCAAGCCACAGTTGGCAGTTCACCCCTACTTGTGGTCAAAACCAAAGGAAAAACTTGAGAACTTACCATTGGTGTATGGAATGTTTGTAGTCTCATGGACCGAGAAGCTGTTGCAAGACCTGAGAGGACAGCTCTCATGGCTCGTGAACTAGCCCGCTATAACATCGATACAGCAGCATTAAGTGAAACAAGATTGGCTGGGGAAGGTTGAGTGAACCAGGAAGTGGTTATACCTTCTTCTGGAAGAGTAAGACTGAGTGAAAGGATAGAATACATGGAGTCATTGATGCGTCAACTGCCAGACCTTCCAGCGGGTATCTATGAAAGATTGCTGAAACTACGCTTCCCACTAAATGCCAAATGTCATGCTACCATCATCAGTGCATATGCACCCACTCTTACATGCCCTGACAACTCAAAGGAACAATTCTACAAAGAGCTCGACAGACTGATCAAGGCCACACCTGCAACAGACAAACTACTCCTACTTGGAGATTTCAATGCCTGAGTCGGGGCTGACAACGAGAACTGAAAAGGAGTAACCGGGCCACATGGTGTAGGCAGAATGAACAACAATGGACTACTCCTTTTGAGCCTTTGTTCTGAAAACGACCTGACTATTACCAACTCTCTGTTCTGACAAGTGGATAAATACAAAATGACGTGGATGCACCCTAGGTCTAAACAGTGGCATCTGATAGATTATGCCATTGTCAGAAGGCGAGACATACTGATCACCAGAGTAATGCGAGGCACAGAGTGCTGGACAGATCACAGGTTAGTCAGGATCTCTCTTCAACTTTACATCGCTCCCTCTCGGCCCAAATGCCTAAAGCATGTGCGACCTGCTTTTAACATAGCCAAACTGAAGGATGCCCAATGTTTCAACAATTTTCAGAAGAGTCTTGATGACAAACTAACATCCCACGGTCAACTGATCGGTATTGTATCCGAAAAGTGGGATCAATACAAGCAGATAGTGACTGACACAGCAATAACATCGCTTGGACCAAAGAAAACAATACATCAGGATTGATTTGATGAGAACCAAGAAAAAATATGTTCAGCACTTGAAGTAAAGAGAAAAGCCTTTATTGAATGGCAGAATGACCCCTCCTCAGCCTCCAAACGGGACCATTTCAAGCACCTTCAGAGCAAAACACAGAAAGACCTCCGCCAGATACAAGACAGCTGGTGGGTGAGCAAAGCCAAAGCAATTGAGCACTATGCTGAGACCCACAACTTAAAGATGTTCTTTAGTGCTATTAAGACTGTCTATGGACCTTCTAAGCCAAGGACTACCCCATTGCTCTCATCAGACAACACAACGCTGGTCAAAGAGGGCATCAACGAATGATGGCGAATACTTTAGCAATCTCCTTAACAGACCATCGACCGTGAGTAATAATGTCCTCAATGAAATTCCACAACAACCCGTGCTGACAGATCTTGACTTTCCTCCCACTATAGATGAGATTAAGAAAGCTGTTAGGCAGATGAGTTCAGGAGAAGCTCCTGGAAAAGATGGGATACTAGCAGAGAGAGAGAAAACGGCAAGTCCGGCAGCACTAGCAGCATTCCATAGCGTGATCATCAGCATCTGGGAGGATGAAAACATACCACAGGACCTCTGTGATGCTATTATTGTCTCCCTTTTCAAGAATAAAGGCAGGAAAGCAGAATGTGGAAACTAGAGGCATATCCCTCCTCTCTGTTGGAGGGAAGATCATTGCCCACATCATCTTTAACCGCCTAATAGCCAGTATTTCCGAGGCAAATCTACCTGAAAGTCAATGCAGTTTTCGACCTGGCCAGAGCACAGCCAATATGGTGTTTGCTGTCAGACAAGTAAGAGGAGTGCATTGAACAGAACATGCACCTGTATACTGTCTTCATAGATCTGACAAAGGCGTTTGATACTATCAACAGGGAAGCCCTTTGGACCACTCTAATATGACTTGGCTGCCCAAGAAAATTTGTCCAGATTATATGCCTTTTCCATGATGGCATGACATGCGAAGTACTATCTGATGGAGCCATATCAGCCCCCTTCAACATCACCAACGGCGTGACACAAGGATGTGTTCTTGCTCCTGTCTTATTTAACCTGTTCTTTGCATGTGTCCTTAACCATGCAGTGAAAGATCTGGACCAAGGTATATACTTGAAATACCAGCATGATGGTTCACTTTTTGACCTCCATCGCCTGAATGCAAAGACTAAGACAATGCAGAAACTCCTTTCTGAGGCACTCTTTGCTGACGACTGTGCCCTTATGGCTCACACTGAAAACTATCTCCAGCACATTGTCAACAAGTTTGCTGAGGTCTCACGACTTTTTGGACTAACTATCAGCCTCGGAAAGACAGAAGTTCTCCATCAACCTGCACCTGGATCAAATGCTCCTGTCCTGAGTATCTCCATTGACGGCACTCAGCTTAAAGTAGAGGAGAACTTTAAATACCTGGGTAGTGTCATATCCAGTGATGGATCACTGGATAATGAGATCAACGTGCAAATATCCAACGCGAGCTGGGCACTTGGCTGTCTGCATGTCAAAGTTCTTAACCACCATAACATCTGGATGTCAACAAAACTGCTTGTGTACAGAGCTGCTGTTCTCTCATCTCTTTTGTACGGGTGCGAAACATGGACACTATGTAGGCGTCACATCAAGCAGCTCGAAGCATTCCACATGCAATGCCTCCGTAACATCATGAAGATCCACTGGCAAGACAAAGTGCCCAATCTTGAGGTCCTCGAGACAGCCCAGATGACAAGCATTGAAATGATGATTATGAAGTCACAACTATGTTGGACCGGTCACGTCAGCCACGTGGATGCCAACAGAATCCCTTGCCAGCTTCTGTATGGTGAACTGTCCCAGGGCATCTGGAGTATAGGTTGTCCACGGAAACGCTACAAGGATACCATCAAAGCCAATCTGCAGTACAGCAGTATCAAACCTAGGGACCTTGAGGACGCCACCAGTGACAGAACACAGTGGCATGCAACAGTCAGAAATACCTGCATTGCCTTTGACGAAGACCGCTGCCAGCGTCTACAAGAGGCATGCGAACGACGTCACAGAGCATCAGTAATGTATAACCCACAGATTGCAAACTTCCCATGCACCATCTGCGGCAAAATGTGCACCTCTAGAACTGGCTTATACAGTCACCAGAGGGCACACCATGAGACCAATAACAGATGATCTGCACAGATTTGTCATCATCGGATCGATGGATTACCATTATTAGAAGATTATTTTATACATGAAAATGACCTTACACAATGCTTGCATCCAAAATAAGGCAAAGATGTGCAGAGGTACTGCACATAAGTGAACAGTCTCAATTGGACTATCTACAGGTATAAATATGTGCAGGATTGGGTCTTATGTCAGAACAGGAATTGGTTCAGCTATCACTGGCATCAGGGAGATCACGTAGACCCATAAAATAATACAGCTAGATGGGACCTTGAAAGGGCATCAAGGCCAGTCCCCTGGACTCACAGCATGACCAGGTACCATCTACATAATCCCTGATAGATGTTTCTCTAACCTGCTGTTACATATCTCCTATGATGGAGATTACATAACCTCCCTAGGCAATTTATTCAGTGTTTTTAACCACCATGACAGGAAGTTTTTCCTAATGTCCAACCTAAACCTCCTATGCGGGAGTTTGAGCCGAGTGCTTCTTGTTCCATCATCAGAGGTCACAGAGAATGATTTTCCTCCCTCTTTGTAACACCCTTTTAGGTACTTAAACTTCTATCCTGTGGCCTCTAGATGTTCTGTCTTCCAAACTAAACAAATCCAGTTCTTTCAGTCTTCCCTTGTAGGTCATGTTCTCTAGACCTTTAATCTTTGCTGTTGCTCTTCTCTGGACCCTCTACAATTTCTCCATATCTTTCTTGAGATGTGGTGTCCAGAACCAGACACAATCCTCCTGTTTGAGGCCTAATCAGCACAGAGAATTACTTTTTGCATCATGCTCACAATACTCCTGATGATGCATCCCAGAATCATTTGCGTGGTGTTTTTGTTTTGCAACAGCATCACACTGTTGGCTCAACACTGTTGACTCATACTTAGTTTGTGGTCCACTCTGAGCCTTAGATCCCTTTTTTGCAGTACTCCTTCCTAGACAGTCACTTCCCATTTTGTATGTGTGAAACTGATTGTTCCTTCCTAAATGGAGTACTTCACATTTTGTCCTTATTTAAACTTCATCCTATTTACTAGCCAGCAAGTAGCATAGAGCAATCAGGGATGGGACAGTAAGGCTATATCTAAACTGCAGACTTGTTCCAGGAGAGCGGAGGTCTCTCGGAAGAGGTCTGCTGTGTGAGAAACATTGTCATCATCTCCGTAAACCTTGTTCTACAAGGAAGAAGGGATGTCTCGACATGGCGGGGGGAGGTTCTGAAATTCGGCAGTGTGTAGATGGGCCCAATTTTGGAAAAGCCCCTCCCAACAGAAAAGCAGGAAAAGATACTTAAGTTGCAGCGTGCAATTTGTGTATCTTTTTTGACGTTTCCCCGTAGTCTGGACGTGGCGCAAGAAGATGGAGGCAAACCCCTACTCTGACAAAAGCCACCAAGAAATCTTTTTAATGCCCATGAAGAGCAGACAAGAGCTCTATTTAAATGCTGTTTAAGTTGTTTAACCCCTTACACAGTAAAGTACATACAATTTATCTTCCTTAGTGGGAAGTTGTGTTGATCCCAATGGTTAATGGAGGGCTTTGGCAGATAAGCCATTCCTCCAGGTTGGGTTGTGTAGAAATAGCTGTTATAATTCAATAGGTCAAACACAGCCAAATATTACTTCACTTACGTTGCATCAGGAAATGGGGCTATAGAGGAATTTGGGCTTTTTGCGTGTCTGAAGGCACTTGACTTTAGCCTTTGTGTATTTCAACTGTAGAATAATTACTTAGGTTGCAAATGCCTGTTTTGTTCACTATCTACAAATACCTTCAGATAAATATATGAAAAGCTTGCATTTAGAACAACCTTTAAATGAACCAATAACAGTGAGAATATTTAAAAGGAAAGCTAATCCAGTAAAAAAATTAAGCAGTGTCCTCCTTCCATTGTTTGTGGGGTTTGCAGTCTCATTTTCCTATTTTTCTAGAAATGTTCTCTCTTCTGTTAGTGTGTGAATGACCCACAGAAAAAGGAATGACTGGACAGTATACAGACTTTATGGTAGAGGACATCAGCACAGATCCCTAAGATAAGTAGAAAGAGGCTAGATACAAAGTTGTTGTCAAATGCACAAAGTAAACCGTATGAAAAGAGAGAGGAAAAGAATTGCATGTAATCATTTTCCTGATTTTTTTTTTTTAAATGTACTACCGTGATTATGAAAGATTGAAAAGTATACAACTGTTAAAAAAGTGGATTCTTTCTTGAACACACGTGTAATTTTCTCTCAAGCAGCTACATAGCTACCACCAAAACGGCTTACCAACAGTGAAAAGGCACTATGCTGTTAGAAGTTGTTCAGTAGCTCTCTTCTTATGCTTCGATCCAAGTAATTGTATTTAAACACTGAATAACAGCCGAAGAGTCCTGGCTCCCAGCCCCACTCCACTCTAACCACTAGAATCCCACCCCTTCTCGAGAGGGAGGAGGAATTAGAACCAAATAAGACTTGGCTCCCAGCCTGCTGCACTAACCATTAGGCTATGCTCCCACCACCCTCCTTCAGGGAGCGGGAGGTGGCATTAGAATCCAAGGGCAGGGGCCAGGGCTTGAACTCAAGCAGGAGAACAGAGCCCACAGGGGGTGGGGCTTGAACCCAGGACAACCTGAGAGTCCTGGCTCCCAGCCCTCTTCAGGCTAGCACTCTGGGCTCTGTCCCAGCTGGCTGCTCTAAGCAGTAGACTACACAGCCACCCCCCATCCCAGGTCTGGGAATAGAACCCAAGAGTCCTGGCTCCCAGCCTCACCAAAGCCACTGCCCCAGAGCTACTGCTGCCACCACACACTTCTCCCACCAAGCGGAGGGGTGTGTGCACAGAGTGGTTGACGACACTCCTAGTGCACAGCTGTGAGGCACACTAAGCACCGCTTTGTGGCACACCAGTTGCAGAGCACTGGTGTAGCAATTGTATTACCAGTCATTACAATAATGCCTAATTAAAACTTCAATCAGCTTGGCCTGCAGTAGGTAGAGCAGCCTTAAGGAGTATGGCTGGTAAGTAGGACAGATCAAAATCCTCTGAATTTACATTTTTCTATGATAACTATCAAATTCTGGTTTTGATTACTCCCTTTCTCCCTCCCCCTACACTCACACTTTGATAGAACTGTTGAAAATAGCGGGGTGTTAAGGAGGCTTGGCATTCTGGCTGTAAGCCTACAGGATGTAGGGAGGTGAATGTCCGCTCCGTATGGGTGAAGCACAGTACTTCTAGATGATTCTGGCTTTTATGCTGCAGGTGATGTCTGTACAGCAGCTCCTTGCAAACAGATCTGTGGGCTGCAGCCTGTTTTCTGTAGTCTTTTGGGAGCAGAATGTACGTATTAAGATGCACTGTGGTCTGGCGTTTGACAGAAAAGAGCTGGGAGCCAGGATTCCAATGCAGGCTGAAATACTCTGTGCAGCTCGTGACCTGGGGCAAAGCATGTTCTCTTTGCAAGCTTCAGTCAGTCCAACGTTAGAGTGCAAAAGCAGAACTCACTTTTTACTCAGAAAGGAGCATCTGCAGTGGGAGGTGTTCTGAGTAAACTTAACACATTTAACAAAAAAGGGTTTCTCATTCACTGTTTAATTTCTAACCATAAAGAAAAGGCCCCGTGCTTCCTTAGTGTAACATTTACAACCCCCCCATCGTGCTGGACAGAGAGATTATCAAGCAGTGACATAGAATCATAGAAGTACAGTGCTCAAAGGCGCCTGGAGACATCATCTAGTCTCAGTGTCCAATATGCCTCCTGTTTGCCATGTGGTGCAATGGAGTGCCCTCTGCACACACGCCCCACCAGTTGGTGGGACAAGCATATGTGGGCAGCAGCAGCAGCAGCTCTGGCCCAGGGTGACTGGTGTGGCTCCAGCCACGACACTTGCTGTGTCTCCAGCTGCGGGACCTAGTCGTTCCAGAGTTGCAGCAGCTCTGGTGAGTTGCTGGCATTGGAGAGGGCGCCCGGATCTGAAGGAGGGTGGCCCGGCTGGGGGTAGGGGAGCACTTGGCTGGGAGGGGTCTGGGTCTGTGGGGATAGAGGCCTGTGGTGATCCTGAAATTCCTATTGGACACCACTGAGCTAGTCCAACCCCCAGCCTCGAGGCAGCACCAAAGTACTGTATTTCGAGATGTGATCCATGGGAAAACCTGTAAAGAAGTGCTTACTTCATACCGGACCAGAAGTCATTCCGTTTTGTTTAGGAACTGAAAGTACAGTCATTAAGAAGTAATGAAAACCCTGTGTGGTGTCATCACTGGAGTCTGGATTTCCTTATGTGAGATTGCCAGTCTCATGCAGCACCTTAAAGACTGACAAATTTATTTGTTAGGTAATGAGTTTTTGTGGGTAAGAGCCACTTCATCAGATTGGTGGGTTTTACCCCCGAAAGCTCATTACCTAATAAATGTGTTAGTCTTTAAGATGCTACAGGACTGCTTGTTTTCAGTAAATGGAGTGTGTGAGCAGCTGGAGTGCTACATAAAAGGGTGTTAGGACCACCACCCAGCTCAGCCAATGAAGTCTCAATCGCAGCCTTCAATGGAGCTGATGCTATTGCCCTGCATCCTAGCATCTGAGAGAATGAAAGTCACTTTTGTATTGCAATGGGCTCCCAAACCAGCAGTGGAGCATAATTAACCAGTTCTCCCAAAAGGTTTATATGGCAAGTGTAAACAGCCCTGGTTTCTTATTATGGAAAATGAATGATCAGACTCAGGAATCATAATCATTTTTCCCTAAAAATCTCAAGTTTCAGCTTTCTTTGTATCTAACAATTCATTTTCTTTAACATGGTGTGGTTTATGTGGATGCAGAAAGTCTCTGAAGAGATTCCCAAAAGAAAAAGTATGTGGCGAAAGCTGACATTTGTGGTCCATACAAAGGCAGATTATGCAAGGTCTGGTAGTTTCTAGCTGGGGCACAAGTTCAAAGCAACCGAGGGTGGTACGCTATAATCTCCTTGTGGGGAAGGTGGGTGTCACTCCTTCCTACCAAAGAATTTAAAGCTCTAAGTTAAGAAAAGACCAGGTTGCGGGGGGAGTGAGTGAAATACAAATAACTGGTAGAGTTATTTTACATGGGAACAGAGGCTGCAGTTCTAAAACCAACACTAGGTGTCAGTAATGCAGTAAACTCTTTCATATCCAGGACTCCATCATCTGGAACTCTCAAATGACTGGCATTTTAACCATAAATAAATTTTATTTATGTTTTCCATAAGTACAGTCTAGTGAAAGTAAATACAGATAAATACAGTGTAATTGTACAGTGTACAATACTACTGTTAGTAAACAAAGTTCTCTGCATACCCTTTTGTTTCTTAATATCTAATCTCCACCCCCTCTCCCCACCCTTTGGTGTTATGCCTGGCTAGCTATATCTCTTTATCATCCAGAATAATTGGATATCTGACAGCCTCCCGGTCCTGAGGCTGCCAGATATGAAAGCATTTACTGTAGCTGTAATCATGTTTATAATCTCCTCTCCCCGCAGCATATATTTCTTTATTGTACTTCCTCACACATTTAATATTTAAAAGATGCCTTTGGCTGGCAGCTACACTCTGAACAAATCTTTTTCGTCACCTTAGTGGTAAGGGGTGTGTGTGTGTGTGTGTGTGTGTACTGTTTGTTCACGTCTTTTTGTTCCAGGGCTTGTATTTTACCCCTCTACCTCCTTTATGTTGTCCCTTGCTTTTGGGAGTTTATGCTACTCTTCTCAGCCATGCATTGTACCTTCCACCAAGTGTATTTGCACATTGAACTTAAATGAAAAACTCCAGAATTGCATCATCTCTCTTGCGCCAAAATGCCTGTCTTTTTTAGTATTTTTTTTTTTTAAAAGTCTAGATGGTGCTTGGACCTGCCATGAGGGCAGGGGACTGGACTCGATCTCTTGAGGTCCCCTCCAGTCTAGTGTTCTGTGAGTTTATTATTCACCGTAGAGTGGTTGTTTGCATAATCCACTAATTTGTTAATCTGAAGAAGTGGGTTTTACCCACAAAATCTCACGACCGAATACATGTGTTAGTTATTAAACTGCTATAGGACTGCTTACTGTTTGTGAAGCTACAGACTAACATGGCTACCCCTCCGAGACTTTGTAGTTCATAATTCCTGGTGAATGCAGAAGACACATGCTGGTGACACCTTTGGACCTGGGATTGGTATAATTTTATGTATAACATAGGTGTGCAAACTCACAAATTGCTGCATAACTTGCCTGTTTGCCAAAAAGCTGCATTAAAATACACCAAGTGGTCATTTTTCTGCCACCTTCCTCCTATTGTAGCTCACCTGGCTGATCTTCACTCTCCTGGTCTTTACAGTTGCATAAATTCCTCACCAGGCATGTTTGAGTGGGACTCTCTGCTGCTGCCATTAGAAGCACAAAACAGGAGGCAGAAGACAGAAATCCTTGTAACTAAGGACAAATAGCCTGTCTTACTTTACTTTCAGTTAGAAGTAGGCAGTGAGGCTCGGAAGACCTGATGGTTTCTCCTCTGCTCCATTTCCCACCCCGCCCCCCTGAAAAACGTATTGCAGAAGTAGCAGCTCCTAAGACCGCCAAAGAAGTTTGGAACAGATCCACCACCAGTCCTACCTCTTCCCCCTGCTTGCTCACAACTGGGAGCTTCTGCTCCATGTGCTGTTGCATGCCTCCCTGCTCCCCAGCTGAGCATTCTTCCTGGGGAAGTAATGTTTTCAGCCAGAATGGAATGGTGCATTTGCAGACTTATTTCAGTGCAAACCATCCACTGATTCTGTATCTGTGATGCTGCCAGTCAATTCGGCGCAGCTCACCGTGTGCCTGAGTTCATGATGCAGCCACGTGATGCCTCCTTGGCATCCATGCAGTCATTCTTACAGACTAGGGGAACTAACTCTTCAGTAAGAATGTGCTTTCTGCTCATTATCTCCCTGCACAGGAAGGTTTGGCTGGAGTGGCTAACACAGGGAAATGCAGTGACTGGGTGCTCAAAGTTTCATTTTGCACTAGAGAGGTAAATTTTCACAGCTGAGTGCATTCCCCACACTGGTCATATGGATGAGCTTCCAGTGTACGAAGTGGCTGAAATTTTAGAATGCTAAGTGAGCTACCTTGTGTGCTCAGGTCGAGTGGAGTGGAATGAAAATGGAACTTGAACGTTGTGGGTAATTTATTAAATCTTCCCTCTCTGCTCAAACATTGGCAGTGGAATAAAGCTTTCCCAAAACTGAAATCCTTTACAAGTATGTATCTATGTTGCATCTGAATTACGCATTTCAATTTCAAAGTGCCACAAGACCTGTGCCTTGAACATATTATTCCAGAGAATCTTAAAGGCAAGTACTTAGTGGTATTGGTGTTCTGAGATGTCTTCATCTGCCACTGAAATACAGCTGACCCTGGTAGAATAGGGCAGACAAATCTGAGATTTGATGTGCTCATGGATGGAGCTATAATTAGCCAGTAGTTACAACATGAATAAGGGTTAAATAGAATATCTATCCACAGCCAACCCGAAAGTGAGTTATACATCTGAGAAAATCATCGATGTGACACTTAGATCCCAAAGTAATAGTTCTACCCACCGTGCTGTGCATTCTTAGACTTAGCGCAAGATGAATCCTCCAGTATTGAAACATGGATGTCTGGAGCTCCTGACAGTCAGCTGGCTCAGCAATTGCAATGTAAAAATGTTTTGATTTGATTTATTTAACAAGGCACTATAAGGCAGTTTGTTCTCCCAGTGAGTAGCTGGCATTACCCTTGGAAGTCGTCCTGACATAAATGACTTTTCCAGAGTGTGGTGCTTGCATGGTTTGTCTCTTCTGGGCTTGCTGCCCTTTAAGCGGAAGCACATTTCTCAAATGCATCATGTTCACAGCACACATCAAAATAGCCATACATCCAGTGTTACTCTCTTGAGCGCCCTGTGTTCTGTTTTGTACCACGCACTGTAGCCATGTTCTTCTCAGGATATCAGAAAGAGCAGGTGAGTGAAGGAATATCTTTTATTGGACCAACTTTTGTTGTGCAGGGAGAGAAACTTTCAAGCTTAGCAGAGCTCTGTTTAAGGTCAAAAGCTTGTCTCTCACCCACAGAAGGCTCCCAGCCACCTCGGGGAGCAGCAGATGTGGGGAGCTGCGGCCATACATCTTGTGAAGGCTGACTCATCCCTGTGCAACACAGCAATTCCCCAGAGAATCTGCCAGTTGAGCTCAGGCCACCAGTGCGTCAGGGACTGCACAGGCCCCAAGCAAGGAGGCCAAGGACACGTTCCTCAGGGGTGCCAGTGAAGGGAACTTCCCAGGTCCACCAAGCTCTGTCCTCATTGATGTTTCCCTCCCAAGGGTTAGAACCACAAAGTGCTGATTGGCTGGGGGGTTCTGATGTGGGACACCCTGCCAGCCCATGAGGGGGAGGGAGGTTGGACATTAGTCCAATTAGTGTGCATTGTCCTCCATACCCCTCCTGCCCCTTCAGTCCATGGGGTAACCATCAGCCAGCTCCAGCACTTCCAGGACCACGTGCCTTCGTGGCTGTGGGGAGAGGGGGAGGGGGAATGTGACAGTCCCTTGGAATGAGGGGGTTCCCAGGCCCTTATACTACAGTGGCAGCTAGTATGCATTTCTCTAGCACCTGTCCATGGGGTCTGAGAAGGGCAGCTTGTGTTTGGAGTCTGCACAACAGACGAGCCAGGAGGCAGCGAGCTCAGTGGTGAGGTTTGTTGCGTTGGAAAGGTTAACATGTGTACATCATCAAAAATAATAACGTGAAAATAAGCACTCTGCACTCTTTGGTCTGGGCTGCAATTCAAGGCAACATATTTGACAACGTGTAAAACAACCAAAACTATTTCAATGAAAGGAAATTCTGCTAGGGTTCCAGAGTGTGATTATAAGGGTGATAAATCATTATTAATTTTTTTTAAATCTCATAATTAAACATTAGTAATTATTTCACCATTTCTCAGCCCTACTTTTTGAAAGCTGTCCCTGTGCTCTTGGGAAAGACTCAGCGTGTATATACACTACCTGGGAGATCTGTAGTTTGGACAGAGGCTGGTTGGTTGTTTTGTTTTTCCTTGTCTACTGTTTATAACAACAAAACAGCACATCACTGTGTGAGGTTCACCACTGCTGAACCGATTCCTTTGTCTAGCTTTCGGCACCATTGCTCAGGGCAGGGTTTGGTTTGAGACTCTTTTTGGCTGGAGCTGACTGAAGAGGACCTTGGCAGGGCCCTGAAAGCATTCTCTGTTTTAAGACTGACTTGCCTGCCTGATCCTGCCCTCTCCTTTCAGGGGAAGACAGGGTGAGGTTACTTTAGCTGACTGCCAGCTCCAGCTAACATCTGAAATCCTGTCTGTGAAACACCGCCACTTTAGATGCCTGGTTATATACACGTGTAATCCCAGAGAGACTGAGACCACTGACTATGGAAAGTGAAGTCTCTGCTCTACAGCCTTGCCTGAGGACCAGCTGACTTTTAGTTCATTTGGTAGATCAAAGGGCTTTAGCCCCTAAGGTCACAGGTTCATTCCCTCCTGCCTGTTACCTGGGTACATAACCTTATATATGGAAAACTTCTTAGCAACAGCGAGTGGGTTTTCCCCCCGGTAGCTAGCACCCATACCTGCCTGCAGGAAAAAAAATCAACAGAAGCCCCACCCCCCCCCACTACCCCTCCTATGACCAAGCTGGGGTCCAAATCGCCACCTATGTGCCCTCTAATTTTTTCCATCCATGTGTGGAATAAATGTTATGGGCACCGAAGCATGTGCAGACATGCAGAACCCATAGAAACACATGTTGCCCACTGTGGGCGCTCTGCTGATCAGCTGCTGGCGGCGCCTGAATTTCTACTGGGTGGCTGTTCACATGCTTATCTTAAAGGGAACACTGATCTCAGCTCACCAGGCCCCCAGGTTACCTTGCACAGCTTCCAAAGCAGACCACCACTGCTTCTTGGAGCAAAGACTTCTGCTGACTCCAGAACTCAGATAAGAGAAGCAGGCATATTTCAGCCTAATGATAGAGCACTACCCCTCAGTAATTGGCAAGGTGTGTCCAGTCACTGAGTTTTGCCTGAGTACATGGAGACAAAGATGATACATAAACAAAGGCAAAGACTTAACTGGCCGTATGCTCTTTTATACCCAAAATGACACCCTCCACTCCAGCATGACCCCTCTCCTCTGTTTCATTCATAACAATTCATTCACATCTGTGATCAAATATAAGATTGTGTTATCCAGTAAACTCTTTCATCCCCAGCACTCTATCTTCTGGAACTCTCAGATAACCAGCATTTTGACTATAAGTAAATGTTGGTAACATTTTCCATAAGTACAGTATAGTGAGAGTAAATACAAATACATACAGCAAAAGCAGTATAAATATTTTTCCTATTCCTGCATCTTTGCAAAGAAACCAGGTTTTTGGAGTTTGTATGTGGGGTTTATTTTTTCTCCTTTATGCAGTGGCCAGGTGGTGGTGCCCCAGTCTCAGGAAACACCCAGACAACTGACAAAACTCCAGCCACCTATGCTTCAAGTAGATCTCATTGTGTCTTGGGGTGGGGGATGTGTGTGTGCGGGGGCATGGGGTTCTGATGCTGGGCACCCTGCCAGCTTAGGAACGGAGCGGGGAGAGAGAGATTGGACTTAGGTGTCTCTCATGCTTTGTCCTCCAGACACCTTCTGACCCTGCAGTCCATGGGGTAACCACCTTCTGACTTCACCTAACACCCTGTCCATGTGCTTGGAGGTATCCACCCTCATTGTCCATATTTGGAGTGTCCCAAAAGAAAGGGGTGCCCTGCTTTTCAGGGGTTGTTTGTAGCCATAGGTGCTGAAACTAGGGGTGGGAAGGTGCTGCAGCACCTCCGACTTTAAATTTGTTTCCATCACATACAGGGATTTACTGTTTAGTTCAATGGCTCTCAGTACCCCCCACTTTAAAAATTGTTCCAGTGCCCCTGTTTGTAGCTCCTTTTAATCTCTTTAGCATTTACACCCAGAGTGCACGCTGCTGTGACTGAGTGTGTTGGAACAATGTGACTCCCTTGCACCTTCCCATCCCTTAGGGTAACCTGCAGGTAACTTTTCACAATGCCACCACTGGCTTCTTTTCCTGGGATCTTGAAGCAATGGGACATTCTTAAGGGGCTTACTTATGTGACTCATATCTTAAACCTATGGCTTCGTAGAGGCCTGCCTACTGGGGGGAGGAAGGAACAAAGGGGGCAGTTACCCCAGGGCCCAGCATTTCAAAGGTGCTTGGCGCTCTAGCTGCTGCCACTGCTGCAGTTCATTCAGTTCAAAGGATGCTATTGTAGGCTGAGATGATGCTTTTAGGAGGAGTTTCCCAGGTTAGGGGGATCCTAGGGGACAGGAATGAATGAATACTCCACACAAGATCAGAGCGTCTCTATAACCACAACTGAAGTCCTCAGGACCTAAGGAAAGGAGAGAGGAAGGTAAGAACTGAAGAAGCAAATATATGTCTTCTCCAGATTACTACAACCTTCCCCAGCCCCTAACCCATAGTAATGCACTTATTAGTTAAAATCAGAGAATCATAGAACACTAGAACTGGAAGGGACCTCAAGAGGTCATCAAGTCGAGTCCCCTGTCCTCTTGGCTCAACCAAACGCCATCTAGACCATCCCCGATAGGTGTCTATCTGCTCTTAAATATCTCCAGCAATGGAGATTCCACAACTTCCCTAGGTAACTTATTCCAGTGTTTAACCACCCTGACAGTTAGGAACTTTTTCCTAATGTCCACTCTAAATCTCCCTCGCTGCAGTGTAAGCCCATTGCTCCTTGTCCTGTCCTCAGAAGCCAAGGAGAACAATTTTTCTCCCTCCTTCTTGTGACCCTCTTTCAGGTACTTGAAAACCACTATCATGTCCCTTCTAACTCTTCTCTTTTCTAAGCTAAACAAGCCTAGTTCTTTCAGTCTTCCCTCATAGCTCATGTTCTCTAGACCTTTAATTATTCTTGTTGCTGTTCTCTGTTCGCCAGTTTCTCCACATCTTTCTTGAAATGTGGTGCCCAGAACTGGACACAATACTCCAACCGAGGCCTAATGAGTGCTGAGCAGAGTGGACGAATGACTTCTCATGTCTTGCTCACAACACTCCTGTTAATGCATCCTAGAATCATGTTTGCTTTTTTTGCAACAGCATCACATTGTTGACTCATTTTTAGCTTGTGGTCCACTGTGACTCCCAATCCCTCTCCACAGTACTTCTTCCTAGACAGTCACTTCCCATTCTATATGTATGAAGCTGATTGTTTCTTCCTAACTGGAGTACTTTGCATTTGTCCTTATTAAACTTCATCCTGTTTACCTCAGACCATTTCTCCAGTTTGTCCAGATCATTTTGAATTATGAGCCTATCCTTCAAAGCAGTTGCAACTCCTCCCAGCTTGGTGTCATCTGCAAACTTAATAAGCGTGCTTGCTATGCCAATATCTAAATTGTTGATAAAGATATGGAATAGAACCAGTCCCAGAACAGATCCCTGCAGAACCACCTTGTTTTGTGCTTCCAGCGTGACTGCGAACCATTAATAACTACTCTCTGAGAATGGTTATCCAGCCAGTTATACATGCACCTGATAGTGGCCCCATCTAAGTTGTACTTGATTAGTTTATTGATAAGAAGATCATGTGAGACCGAAATGCCTTACTAAAGTCTAAGTATACCACATCCACCGCCTTTCCCTTATCCACAAGACTTGTTATCCTGTCAAAGAAGGCGATCAGATTAGTCTGGCAGGATTTGTTCTTTACAAATCCATGCTGGCTGTTACTTATCACCTTACTTTCTTCCAGATTAATTCCTTAATTATTTGCTCCATTATCTTTCCCAGCACAGTATTAAACTGACTGGTCTGTAGTTTCCTGGGTTGTTTGTTTTTTTTCCTTTTTTAGGGTGACCATCCATCCCGTATTGGGTGGTATAGCCCTGTATTTTGGGCGCCAAAAAAGGCATCCTGACTTGTGTTTAAAAAGGGGCTAATTGTCCTGTATTTGGGTCCCCCGGCATCTGACGTTTTCCCTCCCCAGCTGCTCAGGCACAGCTGCTGGCTGGAGAGCATGTACTGTACATGAGTACATGCTTTCCAGCCACAAAAAGAGGGAGCCAGCAGGGGGTGCTAAAAAAGCTGGAGCTCTTTCTCACCTCCCCACGGCTGGCGGAAGCCACTGGCAGCTGCTGCCTCCTTGCCGCCTCCCCAAGGCTTGGGGAAGACGAGAGGAACACGGGCACCACTGGCATTTGCTTTCCAGCTCCACAGGGAGCAGAAAACCCACCCATGTGTCTGCTGCCCAGTTCCTGGCTCCCCTGTGCCTCGGGGGAGCTGGGAGAAGTACAGGCAGAGCTGCTACTTCCTTCCTGGCTCCCTGAGGCATGGGGCAGCTGGGGAGGCAGCCCTTGACAACCACAGCCTGGGAGCCCCACCCGTCCATATCTCTGTCACATGTTTGAGACAAGGAGATATGGTCACCTTATTATTAGTTTAGTTTGGAAGCTGTTGTTAGTATTGTCTTGCTCATATCATAGAGGTATGACACTACCGCGGAATAGCTACGGTTCTGATCTTGCAACAGGGCTCAAGAGTGCACGTGATGTAAGAGCGAAGCCTATGTTTGTATTATTTGCTTCTTCTTCATGACTTTGGGATAGATGGAAACATGATGCTGAGTGTCTTCAGAATATTATGAGCTGATGGCTAGTAAGCTACATAAGGTTGCAAGATGGGTCAAAGACACACACACACACACACACACACACACACACACACACACACACACACACACACACACACACACACACGTATGCAATGATATTCATATAACATAAAATACCACGCTACTTAAGCCAACATATGCAACAGAGAAGACTACTTTTCTTTACTGTGGCAACAGGTGAAGGTCCTCCCATTGTTTAGGACGCAACGGGAAGATGGGTGGAGGGATCTTAGCAGCATATTTCCAGACTTTGACAACAAGTTTCTTTTTGTTTGGCTTTTTGTAACTAGGCCATTCGAATGTTTAAAATTAGTAGATATAGGTGGGAGTTGAGGATCATTCTACCTCTACCAAGCAGGCCCTCTCAGTGGGCCAGAGAGGCCCAGGTCACTTGCAGCTTTTGAGGCCCCGGCCATGATAAAAATAAGTGATGACACCTGAAGACAAAATAAGGGACTAAAATTTCTTGGTCTGCTGGGAATGCACAGAGAAACAAGTTGTGAAACTTACCAAATGCCCCCCCCCAGAAAAAAGTGGCTACATTTGAGGCCCCCTTTGAGCTCAAGGCCAAGGACAAATGGCCTTCCTGTCCTCACTTCTTCACACTCAGACTGGCCCTGCATCTTTTTGACTGGGGTTTTTATGAGTGAAACACTGTAAAGGGGATCTGGAAACACAAGAACAAAGGGGAACACATCCACTCCCTTACTTCCTAGAGGAGTGCCTCCGATTCTTTCTCTGTTACTTCCCCTATGGTCAACAGACAGTATCTGTGAATTTTATCTCTCCAATTTGCATTCACTTTCTGCCCTGACCGAAAGGCAAATGAGAGTTTAATTGATAACGGTGGGAGACAAAAAGCATCCTTATGCTAGGAAAGCAGTGATTCTGGTTTGGAAATGTCTGCCCTGTGGCAGTTCTAGGGTCTCGGTCTTTCTTTTAGAAAAGGAAATCTAGTAAGTCATAAAAGCAATGACTGTGGATGCCAATGCTCTTCGGGCATTCTTGGGACCATTTTAAAGGGACTTCTTGAAGTGACTGGAGGGGCTGAATAGAGACTTAAATTCTAGAAAGGTGAGAAAAGCTGGACCACTTGAAAATGATGCTGGTGATAATCAAGTTTTGTCTCTTAGGAGAAGCCAATTTATAATCTCAAACTGGAAATGCTGCTTCATTGGTTCACATGGAATTAGTAGCCTATGAAGAGGCCGTGTATTATAAAAGTTGAAAAAATGAAGCCTGAAATCTTGACTCTTTAATTCCAGATTCTCTAGCCCAGTTTAATACTGACTTCTGTAATGTTATTCCATAAGGGCCAAAGAGAAATTAACCGACAGCCAGGAATCAGGTTTCCCACTCTCAAGATGGGGATGGAAACAATAGCGTCCTTTACATAAGTGTCATGATGATTAATTCATTCATATTTGCCTAATGTGATTTGAGACTTTCTCTTAGAAAGTGTTCTAGAGTTCAATGTGTTGGCAATAAACATTAATCACTTCATTACTGAATGACATCCCAGGTATTCCCTGCAGGCACTTTTGCAATGGAGCTGACTGTACACAAGGGAAGGAGAAATGTTCTGTTCACTTGATTATATGGTTTCATATAAAGCTGCTGTTAGGATCCATGCATAATGTGTGAAGTTAAATTGCTCCAGAGTACTTATTTGTTACTGAGTCAGTCCTCTATTTAAAGAAGATGGGTGAGGTATCCTTTGTGGGACCAACTTCTGTAATAAAAGATAATAAAATAATATTAATGATATTGATATTAAAGATTATTACCTCACCCATCTTGTCTCTCCTAATATCCTGGAACCAATATGGCTACAAGCACACTGTTTCCATCTGTTTAATGATGAATTATGCTAAGGCCTAGGCCGAGAACAAAAGCAATCCTATATTTCAAACCCATTCTGCTTACTGACCAAAAATTTCTAATTACTATGTGAAAAGTAGTGGGAACTCATTTGAACTTTCAGAATGTCCTAGTTTTGATTAGACATGAATAAACACAAAGATGAACCCTGCCCAGACGCCTTACATAAATCATAATTTAACTTGCAGTTGGATTCCTCTCGTGTGTGTCGGGGGGGATATAGCTCCAATTGTGGGACCAAGGCCTACACAGAACAAATTGATGAACTAAACAGTAATAAGTCACCAGGACCAGATGGTACTTACCCCAAAGTTCCAAAAGAACTCGCATGTGAAATTGCAGAACTACTAAATGTGGTTTCAAGTATCAAAGGGGTAGCCGTGTTAGTCTTACAAACTAATTGTGGTTTGTAACCCATCCTTTAAATCCGCTCTAAAACAAAGGAAGTTGCTTCGCACATTGCACAGTCAACCTGTGACTCCTTACCAGAGGATGCTGTGATGCCAAGATTGTAACAGGGTTCAACAAAGAACTAGAAAAATTCACAGAGGATATGTCCATCAGTGGCTGTTAGCCAGGATGGGCAGGAGTGGCGTGCTTAACCTCTGTTTCTCAGAAGCTGGGAATAGGTGACAGAGGATGAGGGATCACTTGACCTGTTGTATTCATTCCCTCTGGAATACCTGTTAGATGACAGGATACTGGGCTAGACAGACCTTTGGTCTAACCCAGTGTTGCTGTTCTTGGCTACATCTACACTAGCCAAAAACTTCAAAATGGCCATGCACATGGCCATTTTGAAGTTTACTAATGAAGCGCCTAAATATATATTCAGTGTCTCATTAGCATGCGGGCAGCCGTGGCAGTTCGAAATTGAGGCGGCTCGCAGCCGCGCGGCTCGTCCAGACAGGGCTCCTTTTCAAAAGGACCCCGGCTACTTCGAAGTCCCCTTATTCCTATGAGCAGATGGGAATAAGGGGACTTCAAAGTAGGTGGGGTCCTTTCGAAAAGGAGCCCCATCTGGACGAGCCGCGCGGCAGCGAGCCGCCTCAATTTCGAACTGCTGCGGTCGCCCGCATGCTAATGAGGCGCTGAATATGTATTTCAGCGCTTCATTAGTAAACTTCAAAATGGCCATTTGCATGGCCATTTCGAAGTTTTGGGCTAGTGTAGACACGGCCCTTATGTAATAAATTGTGAGCATGGGGAAAAGTAAAGAGCGGTGTCCCTCAGGGGTCTGTACTGGGACAAGTGCTGTTCAACACATTCATAAAAGATCCAAACCCACCCTTACTAACACTCAGTCTGGGACAGGCCTCAGATTTGTCACCTAAAAATATGGCTCAAGTCTGGGAATCTCCCTCAGGTCCTCAGCTGTCAAGGCTTACGTAAAGAATTTGTTTAGTTTCTCCACAATAACCTTGCCATCCATGAGTGCTCCTGTAGCATCTCAATCATCCAGCATCCCACTGGTTGTTTGGCTGGCTTCCTGCTTAAACAATTGCTAGCTGTTCTTCACATTTTTGGGCTTCCTGATTATATTTTTACACTACATTTGTCACTTTGTGCTTCTTTCTATTTTCTTCACTAGGCTTTAACTTTTACATTTTAAATTATGCCTTTTTTTATCATTGATTCTTTTATACGGTGGTTAAGCACGGTGTTATTTTTTTGGTGCTCTGGCTTTTTAATTTGGGGTATACGTTTAATTTAAGCCTCTGTTATGTTGTGTAGTGGGGTGAGCGCCCCGCTATTGAAAGAAAGGGGCTAAAGCAGGCTACAGGGAACCTGAACAGCGCCCCAGCCAATGTACAAAGGGCTCCTGGTGGGAGCCAATCAGAAGGCAGCTTGCTAGAGCACCCCTGCTTTTAAGAAGCTGCTCCAGCAGAGCTGGGTCAGTTAGACCCTGACCAGGGAAGGTACAAAACCAGTTCCCAGACAGACTAAGTACCTCAGTAGAGCAGTATGGGCTGGTGAAGTGGGCTAATGAAAGGCTCCGGTCTGGCACCTGCCAGACTGCTGAAACTGATATAGTGGCCCAGAAGGTGCAAGAGGTCACAAGGGAAGTGGCCCAGGGAATAAGGCACTGAAGGGAACAAAAGAGCCCTGGGCTGGGACTCAGAGTAGTGGAAAGGCCTAAGTCCCTCCTCTCACCTCTAGCCACACCAGCTCAGGCCAACAAGGACTGTGGCTTGTCCCTAAGCTGAAGGGCAGCTGCAGCCAGCTATACTAGTGAGCACCCTGAAAGAGGACTGCCAGGTATGTCTCCCTGCCCCGGAAGGAGGCAAGGGACTAATTGAGCAGACACCATGGTCTAGAGAGCAAGGTGGTCCAGAGCTGATTGAGGGGAGGGAGCAGCAGCGGCCAATACACCAGCCAGCCAGAGGTGCCCTACTGAGGAGAGCAAGCTAATTCCCTGATCAACCGGTGGTGAGTTCGCCTCGTCACAGGTGTTTTTGCAAAGTTTCCACACAGCTTGCAGGGATTTCACTGTTGGCACTGCACCTTTTAAAGGGCTGGGTGCAATAAACAGGATCATCCCCACTCTGTTATTGAGCTTCTGCCTGCATTCTCTTTGTACTCCTAGCACTTATTCCTTTCTTGTGTGGGGTTTTTTTTTTCAATCAGGTGTTTTGGTTTTAGTTTAAAGAAAGTTCAGTGTTAAATGTATCTAACCCCCCATAAACTCTGCCTCAAAACTCCCCTATGAGCCCACCCTTTGTTTTATCTTTTGATTGGAGTACCTGGCAATGCTTTGGGGAGCATCTAGTGATCTTTCGTTCACTTTAATGAAAGGCTTTTGTTATGTAAATTGCCCTGCCTCTGTTTATAAACAAACTCTCTATGGCAAAGGCTTTACCATTTCCACCCTCTGAATTCAGTAAGTATTGTGCTCAGGCTTTCGTCTACACTTTAAAGTGCAGCTGTGCTGCCACAGTAGCCATTCAGACTGAAAGTATGGCCAAGGCATGAGCACTGAGAGAGAGTTCTCCCAGCCCTCTACAGGCTGCGTCCACACTGTGTTTTTTACCCTGCTTTTTTCAACGTCCCCAGGTCCAGGTAAGTAAATCTGAAAAATCGCATTCGCACAGCCACAGCGTTGCGAAAGGAGAGTTCACGTGAGCCCATAATAGCTGTGCTTTGTTCACTCGCATTCATTTTTGACCTTGAAGGTGGGAGGGTTGATGGGAGTTGTTCAGAGCTGGAGGTATGATTTCAAGAGAAAAGCCCTCTCATCTCGACTCTTCTTGCATGGCAGTGTGAGCGCTCTGCTTCTCCCCACGCCCCCAAAAGAAAAAAAGGTATTTAAAAAAAATGCCACATGTGTAGACGAGCCTGAGACAAGCCATCTCTGAGGAACATAGCTAACAGCCCTGGGAGAGCAGCTCCCGGTTTATACTGGCATTTGAGTGCTGTAACTTGCTGTGTTTGAGGGAGTCTTTTTCACACCCCTGAGCCAGAAAGTTACAGGGCTGTAAGTGCCACTGTAGACTTAGCCTCAGTCTGCATTGCATTTAAGAGACTTGTCTTGGGTTCGGGTGCATAGATCCTTGGTACAAAATTAGGGGAGCTAGGGGGCTATAGCCCCCCAGCTCCCCTAAATGGCACCCCTGACATGATGTAACCAAGGGTACTTTGTGCTGCTTTAACTTACTAAAACTGACTGAGAATGTTGGAAACATCTGATAAAGTTGACCGGTGGATACAGTTATAATAGACTCCACCCCCTGCCCAAAGGCTCTTAACAAGGTGATACTTAAAACTGTGAGGTTACATGCATAGAACAAGAGGTAAAACCCTGTTATGGATTAAGAACTGGTTAAGAAGGGAAAAAAAGACTCGATCTAAAAGGCCGCTCCTCAGCTCATAGGTCAATGCCTCAGCCATTGTTGTTGGATGACAGTTGTTCAGGGGATTCACCAGCCCAAGCAGGTTGTTTGGAGCAGGCTCGCGCGCTCTCTGTCTGGTATATATCTGCTCGAGTGCTTTTGCTACGGCAGAGCAGGGCCCAGTTCCACAATAGAGTACTATTCCACTTCACAGAAGGGGAACAAGGAACAAGAGGCAGAGCATCCTGTCCCAGGCTTTCTGTACTGCAAGACCTTTTGTGCCATCCACTTCAGATGGCTTCTAGATAACGAGCACGATACACTGCTTTTATGCAAGGGCCATCTGATATGCTCTGATACTACTGACCCCCTGTTGAAGAGCCTTCAACTGCTCTGAAACTAAAGCCACTCTCAGACTTTCCTGTGTTAAGTGAGAAGCCTGACATCAAGAGGACATTGAAATCTGCCTTCAGCCACAATTCAAAAGAGAAAAATCGGCTGCTTAATGGATGTGCCCTTCTACTGAGGTGGGGATCACAGCTTTAGTCAATAAGTTTGGAAATGTTTTGGAGTAACCTCTTCAGGCATGAGGTTTCTTTTCATAGGGTCTCTCTTGCATAGTATCTCCTGTATTTATTGCAATGGCAGCTATTTAATATTTTTACTTGATAAAGCAAAGGAGGAAAAATGCTTCCAGCCTTCATGTATCCATCGGGATGAATACCACTTCCTTCCCTGCTCGAACCCAGAGAGCTATAGACAGTTCCTACTCAGATATGCTCTCAGGTACAGCTATATGATACAGGAAATATCAGCCCCAAGAATGAAGAAGGAGTTAAGTAATTATGAATTCTTTTAACATCAGTTGCTCCCTGGTTCCTATAAGCTCTTGTGGCTAGTGTAACCCACACACCTTCTGGATGTGGTGTACTGGCCCATCTAGTGTCACCTGAGACCACTTATAGAAAGAATAATAATGAGCCTCCTCTACAGCCTTAGCTGCTAGCCAGCTGGTTTTTAGCTTCTCTGGTACAGCAGGCGTGTGCAGAGTGGAGGGACAAGCCCCCTTGAGGGGGCGTGAAATTTCATAAGGGGGGTGCAGCAAGATCAGCTGCTGAGTCTCAGGCTCATCCATCTCATTAGTATTTTTGAAATACGTTGTGCCTATGCATGTGCATGCTGTCCTGCCCGAGTGGAGGACAGATTCCTTTATCCCTTACAAAGCACTTGTCATCATTAGGTTAATGACCCATGGACTAACATGAAAAGGCAACTTTGTGTGCCTGTGACTTGTGCTGACAGTGCTTTAGCTCTCGGCGAAGACTTGCTTGCACTTAGCCGTTTGCATTCTGAACTATTTATTTCATAATTTTTATGGCAAGCAACACATCACCTGTTCTTTTTATAGGCGCATCAGTGAGTATTTGGGTAAACAGCCCTATGAAAAAGGATTCATTGTACTGAGGTAGAGAATAAAAACTGTCTGTGAAAAGGAAGGGCAAACGCTGCAGCCAACAGGTGTATCATATTTACTCTGCAGTGTCTAATGTAAGCTAACTTTAAAATTGAAATGACCAATAAAAGTTACAGCTGCCCTTCTTGACTGGGGAACAGTCATACAACCCAGCATGAAGTAGTATTCTAGCTCAGTGGCAAAAGAATTCATATTTATTTGTTCTGTCTATTCTATGACAGGGTATAGAATAGACATAATTTTTCTACACTGGCATTGACACAAGTGAAATTTTAAATATCATGGCCTGAAATGGGGAAGACAAACCAGGAGAGATGCAGAGAAAAAGCAAAAGAGAAGTAACTAAGGGCAAATGAATATGCTGCCGGCTTTCAGATTCTGAACCAATGGTGCTAACTTCTGTAGGGGCAGGGGAGGTAGAAAGAAATGTAAAGGTTCCAGCTGTATAATAGGCATGATGCAGTCTGCTGAGAGAACTGAAAATGACAATGGTTGGTCCTGCCAGGTGTGCTTTTTTTCTGGATTGCCAGGTTCTCATTAGAGACAAGCGATAGAGACGGTGATTAAATTGGGGCAGAAGAGTCATGGCTGTAGTGGGCTGTTAAGATCTGAGCTCCAGAAAGCGATAGCAAGAGGGAGAGACAACACCCATGTGGGGAGACTTAAGCTGGTAGTTCACTGGCATTACCTCTCCCTCACACAGTACTGTTCTTCCTGCTTCCCAGGGAGTTAAGTTCCCGTGGTGTTTCTCTTTCCCCAGGCTGAAGAGGAGTCCAAACAGGGTCTGGCAAACTCTTTATGCCAGCCCTCACTTTTCATCCCAGCAATTAGCAGGTCCCTCCCGCATCTCAACCTGTATAATGTAAGCCAAAGCGGTGGAAATTTTGATTATGCTCATGTGGAAAAAAATACCCCTTCAGCACGGGTAAGAAAATAAGTAGAATGTAAAAATTTTATGAATCAGTATATAACTGAATACACAGACAAGAAACCAGTAACATTTCAACATTTCTAATGAGATGGATGAGCCTGAGACCTAGCAGCCAATCATGCCCCTTTACGAAATTTCACAGTCTCCTCTGAGGGGGACCGTCCCTGCACTTTGCACCCCCCTGAAGCAAGATGCCCTGTTCCTTCGGCCCTTCTTTCCCACCCCGCACTACAGCAGGGATGGGGGATCCTGATGGCATCTCTCTCTCTTTCTCTTTCTCCCTTGGCTTTGGCCAAAGGGAGTAAAGATCTGCTGACAGGGTTCTGTAGTTTGTTGCCTCTTACCCTATTGGTAGGGAGTGAGTTCAGGAGCTCAGGCAGGCTGGTCAGGTGGGTGTGGATATGGGGAATAGATGTAGAAAGGGTTGATGGGATTCCTAGGCACTGGGGAAAAGGTATCTGCACCCCCAGCGTTACTCTTATATTGGCCCAGGTTACTTTTATCAGAATTTCCAGATCTGAAGAAGTGGGTCTGTCCCACAAAAGCTAATAAATTATTGTTAGTCTTTAAAGTGCTGCAGAACTGCTTTTTTGTTTTGATTGGGCAAACATGCATCTGAAAGACTTTGATTGGGCAGGGTTCGGCTGGGGTTTGGCATTCATCCTTCCCAGATAGTTCTGGGGTTTGGATTCAGCTGGACCCACATCTCTCAATTGGCAATCAAGATAGTTTTGAGTCAATGTAAGCCATATCCAGAACACCAGACTCTTGTAGGTCTGGAACTGACAGGAAGAAAACCTGCTAGAACTGACTTGGATTGTGGATTGAAATTTAACCCTGGGCAATTCAAGGGCAAGGCTTGGCTCTAAGGTTCTAGTTCAGCACTCTAGTTAATGAAAGCCAGAATGTGCCATGGTCACGACTTACAAAGTCAACTTTCTGCAGTCTGTTCTTTTCTGTACTAAAAGTTGGTACCTTGAGTACCACTGTTTGGTAACAATTGATAAATGAAAACACTTGCTGCAGAAATATCTTCCACTGCAAGTGTTGCATTATGGAAAATTATGTTGGCTGGATAACAAATGAAATAACAGAGTACTGAACGTAAATGGAAATGGCCGCTCACTTAGCACAGTATTAGGTCATGGTATTTCATTCTGCTTGGCAATTACAGCTCTTTGCCAGGTTCAAATGTCCCCAGTAGAGTTGGCGGCTTCCTTTCACTCCCTCCCACTGCTCGCAGCATTGGAGAACAAACCCTGAAACAGGAAACCTAAAGGAAGCACTTTCGTGAGTCTTGTTAATGAGACTGTGGCTCTTCAGGGTATCAAGCACCAGAAGGCTTGTTGCTAGGCAAAGGCACAAATTAGCTTTGTCACATTGCTCTGTGGATGAGTCTGAAGGCCTGAGTTTAGGCAAGCAGCTGAATTCCAGGCGTGCTTTAATATTTACTTAATTTAAAAACTGGTATTTAGACTGAATTAAAAACCCCTTTAGCTCGTGTTACATCCTGCTGTTTATTGTAACACTCTCTCCAAAGACTTGTATTAAAATCCTTTTTACAGAAATAACATAAAGTCTGACTTTCTGGTTTCCATTTACATTCAATATCACATAATAAGTTTACCATGGACATTACTGTGCCATAATCTTTTTTCAGATTTGTAGTAATATTGTGGAATGAAAACCTCATCTCCATGGAATAACAGCACTTTGCAGTAAACCGGGAGTCTCTCAAATCTGACATCCTGCAGCATAATAATGTGATCTTTTTTTTTTCTAGCCTTGTCTGGACAGTCATGAAATTTGCAGTCATTTTTATGTTAGCCAATAGGGTTTGTTTTGTTTTGGTTTTTTTTTGGGGGGAGGGGTCATTTTTATTCTAGTGAATAGAAAGATTATTTTGAAGAAAAACCATGTAAAGTAGCTACTGTACAAACTTAACTGGCTTCCTGCTTGAAGTTTAGATAATTTGTTGCTGATGCTTGAATGTCTCAGAGGGGTATCAGTCTGTTGCTTCATTAAAAACAAGCAGTCCTGCAGCACCTTAAAGACTAAGAAATGTATTTATTAGGTAACCCCAAAAAAGTGCCCATCTGCCGGACAATGGCAAAGTATAATCAAGAGATACTGCGTATGGTTGGGTGTTCACACCACACATTTCTGCCTTCTGCTTTGACATTAAGGAAGAAGTTTAGTCTTTCAATCCATGCATCAAAAAACACCCAGGGTGAAACCCTGGCTGCATTGAAGTCACTTGCCATTGACTTTACTGAGGGGGCTACTCCCCACCCCCAAATGTTTTGGCCTTCCAGCCTCTGTTAAGGAGAGTAGAGAACAAAGATAACATCTTAAATTGGAATTCAAAAGGGAGGTTTAAGGGAACCAGTTCCCAGTGATATCAGCTAACTTGTCTCCTTTATATCATCCTGTATTGGATGGTCCGTATGGAAAATGCTTTCTTGCTTTACCAAAGTCAAAATATGAATGATATTCTAGTACTGTAAATGCCGAATTTTCTGGAAATGAAGCCATGTGTATTTTCTCTTTCCAGCATGGGCAGTGACCACTCCAGTATTTGCTCTGGCATATCTATTTCTACAATGTTCTTTTGGGCAGGTTGGTGGCTCAGTTAAACACAGAGGCTATGTCTACACTAGCTCCTTCCTTTTGGAAGGGGTATGGTAATGGGCGAGTTGGGAAGATGATAATGAGGTGCTCCTATGAACATGTAGCACCTTCTTAGCATAATGGCGGCCGTGCACAACTCGAAGGTGCCACTTTCTAATCATGCGCTGCCTGTGTAGACAGGGGCCTTTCAAAGGACCCCCTGGACTTCAAAAGCCCCTTCTTCCTAAAACCAAATAGGAGGGAGCTTTCAAAGGCCAGGGCGTCCTTCCAAAAGGCCCCTGTCTACATGGGCGGCATGTGATTCGAAAGTGGCACTTTCGAATAATGCATGGCCACCCTATGCTAATGAGGTGCTGCATATTCATGGAAGCACCTCGTTAGCATCTTCCCAACTTGCTCATTACCCAAAAGGAAGGGGATAGTGTAGACATAGTCAGGGTGAATGACAATACTGATTAAACTGTTTTAACTTAAGATACAAAATGCTGACAGTGAAGAGACCCTAAAGTGGGCATAGGAGACACATTAATTCTGACACCTTACAGAAGTCTTCATGACATTACCTGAAGTTTTAAACACTTAGATTTATGGAGATTCAATGGCTATGGTTACACTAGCGAGTTTTGTCAAGAAAACCCTGGTTTTGTTGACCAAAACTGGTGGAATGTCCACATGCACAATGTGTTTTGTGGACAGAATGTCAACAAAAGTCCTCACTTCCGCTGACAACCTTCTGCCTCTCCCAGATGAGGAAGAGTGCATTTGTCGACAGGTTTTGTTAACAAAAAAGCTGTGCAGATGCACTGGGGGGGGCCTTCTTTTCAGGGCAGCCTTATCTGTTGTGCCTGTTTTGTTGAGAGCGTGGCTGGGCAGTGCTGCTGCTCTGTCAACAGAGTGGAGCGCTCTCCCGATTGGCTTCTGTGTGTGGCCACATTCTGTCAACAGAAGTTTTGTCGAGAAATCCCTTCCAACAGTGATTTGTGTCAACAGGTCACTGCAGTGTAACCATAGCCAACCTGTTCAGAGATGCAGCTAAGGAGGAAATAGATTGTAGTCTTCAACAAAATGAAGCTGTACCTGGGATAATAGCACTGTTCGCTTATTTTGTGGGATGGGGGATGTATTTGCAAGGATTATAGTTGGTTGTGGCCCCCCCACATTTTAAGGAGTATCTTCTAGAGCCGTTTGCCTGACACAGTACCTTTTTGTGTGTGCTTTGCTCAGTGGTATCAAATGAAACTTTGAATACAATATTACTGTTGAAACAAATATTGGATGCTTGCCATTCATACTTGCGAAATGTCTATGTGCTATGATGTACAATTTTTAATGAACTAAATGAAATTAGGGTCAGTACATTTTATCATCGCTAGCAGGGCCCACCCTTTTGTGGCAGCAAGAGCCGAAGTACTTATCTGCACAGGTAGAATCGGTTGTTGCTAACATGTAAGCCACCATATATCCTGTTGGTTTTTCAAACAAATTTTATTTTGTCCCATATACAAACAGTAAATCAATGTTTCCTGCAAGCGCTGTTTACATCTGTATCACATCTATGTACACAACATTTCATAGCTCAGAGGTTGAGCATTGGCCTGCTTCATCCAGGGTTGAGTTCAGCCCATGATGGGGGCATTTAGGGATCTGGGGCAAATAGGTTGGGAAAAAAAGGGAGGGTGCTTGGTCCTGCCAAGAGTGCAGGGGACTGGACTTGATGGCCTCCAGAGGTCCCTTCCACTTCTGTGAGATGCAATGTGATTTCAGGTATGCACATTGTTAGGTCTAACTTTTACGTTCTGCCTTTTGTCCTGTGGAAAAGCTACTGATCTGCATATATCTTGAGGTTTCTGGGTGTGACTACCCAACTCATAGACACGTATAATTGGCCATGAATAAAAACTGGTGTCTGCTGGTGGGCCTCAGTATTTCTTTGGCGTACCTCTTCTCTAACTTGCTGTGAGAGGTGGCATCATGCCTGTTGATGGGCCTCAGTATTCCTCAGGAGCATCTCGCTCCTTGGTTCAGGTGGGAGATTTGCTCATGCTCTCAGCATCACATTCCCTCTCTACCTGTTGAGACGGAGGAGACCTTGATGCCGTCCATCGCTGTTGTCTTGCTGCTGAGATCATACCGCTTCTACTACACGACTTCCCCATATCCATTACTGTGTTAGTGACCACAGTCACACTAACTCAGGTTTTTCACTGCCATGTCACTGTTCTTTTCTCTGTGACGTTCAGACATAATTGCAGGCTAACTCCACAGTGGGCAGCCTTTACGTACTCTCTGCTGTAGCTTTCTACCGTATTTCTACCATAATAGTCCTTGCAGAAGAATCCACACATTTCCACGACATTCTAGCCTATTGCTGAACATTTCAGCCTGACCCTGTTTTTCACCTGTCTCGGGCTTGACAGATGGCTCCTAGCCAGGTAAGGAAGGAGCCTTGGGCACTGCAGCCACAGACCAGTGAAGGGAGCCACTGGAGGGTTGTCCCTGCCTGTCAGTGGGGAGCATGGCCCAGCTTTCAGCATATGAGCATGAATGGAGATGGGCTGGCAGCAAGCCGGGAGGGGGGCTGCATTTGGTGGGGCAATGGGAGGAGTAAAGGATGTGGGGAGGGAGCACAGAGGTGTAGTGAGGAGGGGAAAGGGGAAGGGATGTGGGGGCCACAGTTGGGGGAGCTGGGGAGGGAGAGGGGCTTTGGAGGCTGCAGTTGGGGAGTGGCTATGCATGGAGATGGGCTGGTGGCAAGCTGGGGGGAGCTGCAGTTGGGGGGAAGTGGGAGGGGCTGGGGACAGGGATGGGAGCACAGAGGTGTAGCAGGAAGAGGGGAAAGGGAGGTGGGGCTGCAGGGGCCTGTGGTGGGCCAGGCAGATGGATGCCTGTCCGTGTGTAATGGTAAAGATTTTGCTGCATTAGGGAATACAAATAGCATGTTTGGCAAGAGGATGCTAGGAAAATGCCGTCCTTTATTTCTATATAAAATGGATGTGTAATAGACTAGACGGCTGAGCTGATGTCAAAGAAGAAGTTACTATCCAAATAAACCCAGATGGGGTGGAGACCCTGTTTTAATATTGCCTTGGTCTCTTAAAGGTATAGTAAAAATATTGGCATTGGCAAAAGCAGATGTGGCATATGGTTCAGTGTGGGTGGAGGTCAAGGAATGGTTTGGCAATGGCTAAAGAAATAGTTCTTTTGAAAGCAGAAGGGATTTTTTTACCCAACAACTTTTTTGGAAACAAATTTCTAATCACCAGGTGCTGATGCAGCAGGAGTGGGCAATAATTTTTAAAGGTAGGGGGCACTCCGAGAATTTGGTCAGTGGTCAGAGGCCCCACTCTTCCATGATATTAATGGAGGAGGTGTGGTCTGGGATGGAGGTGGGTGCAGGAGAGGATTCTGACCTAGAGGAGGGGTGTAAGAGGGGGTGCAGAGTCTGGGAGGAGGTTGTGACTGGGGCAGGGGATTGGGGTGCAGGAGGAGGTTCAGAGTCTGGGATGGAAGTTGGGTGCAGGAGAGGATTCTGATCTCGAGGAGGGGTGTCAGAGGGGATGCAGGGTCTGGGAGGAGGTTGTGACCAGGGGCAGGGGGTGCAGACGCCCATGTGGAGAGAGCGAGGCCAGGTGAGCAGAGCAAATCCACCATGACTCACAGTCATGCTCCCCTCCACCCTGGCCCTGCAGCTCATCGGCCCAGAGCCACCTATCTGCTGCCAGCTGATTTTTAGTTCTTGCAAGGCTGACGTCATGAACACTTGGCTCAGGCCAGAGGGGAGTAGGGAGGGGATGGGTGGCTGGCAGCGCACACAGCCTCAGCGTGTGCCAGCCCTGTCCATGCTGTAGTCAGGTCACTTCCTCCTCTAGGCAGGCAGGCAGCCCAAGCACCTCCCCAGCCCCAGCCCAGGGGGTGGGCAGGTGGCGGGGGGGTTGTTTGCTGCTCTACATGGGCTGCTGCGGGAGAGGGGACTTTGACCGGGGCTCCACTTTGTGGGGTGCAGAACCTCGAGAAGAATGCAAAGGAAGGAAGGACACTGAGGCAGAGCTCAGTCCACGCCAGAGCCACCCAGCCCACCCGCCTCACTCACCTCCCTGGGGAAGGAAACTCACCTGATCTGTGACTCTACTGTGAGACCACCACAGTATCGTCTCCCTCACAGAAAGCAAATGCACCGTGCTGGCCCGGAGGAGCCCGTGGAATGGCACCTGCACAGCAGCGTCCTTGTCCCAGTGACGATGCCCCACATTTAGAGGAGCCCCATGCGCATGCCTGTGCTGCACTCTCCCAAGGGTGTCCCTGTTGCCAGGCTAAGGCTACTGAGAAGGGACAGCAAATGATGCATGTGTTGCTCATCTCCATGAGCAAGTTAGAAGACACCGTGGGGGCAATGGCACAGGAACGTTTTTAAAAGTGGGCGTGCGGAGTCCCTCTGCCCCCTGCACCCCCATCCCCAGCTGAGGCTGTTGTCAAAGCTGCAGCACATGGTGCCAGTAAGGAACCCCGAGTGCTGGGCTCTTGGCTGCTGCCTGTATGTCAGGGGCTCTGCTGCCCCCGCCCCCGCAGCACAAGGGGCCCTAACTGGCCACTCAGTGTGCAGGGTGGCAGCCGAGATCCCTGTGTGTAGGTCCGGGAGCTTGGGGGTGCTGCAGCACAGCTAGGTCCAGTATCTGTGAGTGAAGGTGGCATTTTGAAAAGGGGCAGATTGGTGTAAATCCCTCCCTCCAAAAGGAGCGAGGAAGGAGGGCTGCCAAGGTGAATAACTCAAATCTGCTTAAGGTGGTAAAGAGAGGCTTATTTTCCCCTCACGGATGGCGGCTGTTAGTGATGCTGCTGGGAGACCCTCTGTCATTCTTGGTGGACTGATCGCTCGTTTGTAAGCAGTCCTCGGTTTGCTTTTGCATGCAGTCGGTATTCCCCTTCGAGTTAGCAATCTAGACAATGTCCCAGTGTTTATTATGGATTATGCATTTTGCTTGTGACCCCTTTCTGATACGAGTCGCTCCCTGTTCGGCTTGCACGGGTTTCCATTCATCATTTACCTTCCAAATTTAGACTGATCCAGTCTCCTGAGTCGCTCTTCTGGTGAGGCACAATGATATGCTGCACCAGGTGACTGCTGCGAAAGGACATCACTTTGAGTGATGGAGGCAGATGCACAGCTTTCAAACCCCTGTTTAGTATTCCCACGGTCTGTAAATATGCCAGTCCTCTTCACCTTCACCTTCCCAATCTATTCATAAATGTAACTTGTTGCTGGTGAGCCTTTGCTGGGGAGCTGGGCGAAGAATCTGCTCCATGATGTTGGTGTTTTCTGTGTCCTACTTCTTATGGAGGCCTGAGGTGATATCTGCTGCTTTGTATTCTTTGCAGAGTGGCCATCTTTGATGCCAAAGTGATGCACTGTAGGTGCCTTCGTTCAGCTGTGTGTTGGGCCCCCGGGAATCCCATGTGAGTGTGAATTCGTGTAATATTTTCCATATTTAAAACTACTTGCATTGAACTACCCGCACTGACTGCTGTCTCTCATTACCAACTCAGTGACAGCTGCTTGGGTACCATATTTTTGACAGGCTGCTCTGTCTGGAAGTGGTATTTGGTGCCTGCTTTAACCTAAGACCCATATCCAAAGAATGCCTCTTCCCTACCATCTGTTGGATTCACAAATGGCTTTGGGTCATAATACTAGACACTCAGTGGTCCTCATACTTTTTGTACTGGCAGCCCCTTTCACATGCCAAGCCTCTGGGTGTGACCCCTCCCTCTGATAAATTCAAAAGGATGTGTTGATTTTTATGTATTAAATTTTAATTGAATTGGGCGGTTTGCCTTGCACCTGGCAGTGGCTGCTGGCACCAAGCGCCCCGTGCATACGGTAATGTTTAGTATAGACAGCACCTCCACCAGTAGATGGTGCTATTTCCTTATTATAATGTTAAGTAGTTCATCAGACCTAAAGGGTTGGCCATAAAATCAGTCCTGCCTCTGTGTATTGGGGTTGTCACTTGGGGTGTTCCAATAAATCCCTGTGATCCCAAAAGTGAGTATTCCAGTGCTGTGAGCCACCTCCTGGCCTCATAGACTTTCAGACCAGAAGGAACCATCGCAATCATCTAATCTGCCCTCTTGCACATCACAGGTTATGAAACTTCACCCACCACTCCTGTAACAGACTGTGGCTGAGGTATGTACTGAGGTCCTCAAGTCATGATTTAAAGACTTCAGGTTACAGAGAAGCCACCATCTACTCCACTTTAAATCAACGTGACCTTTATCCCATGCTATAGAGGAAGGCAAAAACCAAACAAAAAAAGAAAAAGAACAAAAACAGGTTCTCTGTCAATCTGACCTGGGGAGAAGTCCCCCACAACCCCAAATATGGTGATCAGTTTGCCATGCAGATTGTGGGCAATGCTCACCAGCCCAATGCCTTGCAAGAAATTCTCTGTAACAACTCATCCCTCCTGCTCTAATGTCCCCTCACTGGCCATTAGAAATATTTGCTACTGTCAGGCCCACATTGGCTACCAGGGCATGTGGCCCATCTCACCGTACCATCCTCTCCATAAACTTATGAAGTTCAGTCTTAAAACAAGTTAGGGGTTTTTTTTTGTTTTTGTTTTCTCTTTTTTGCCCTCACTGTGCCCATGGGAAGGCTGTTCCAGAACTTCATTTCTCTGATGATTAGAAACCTTTGTGTTTTTTCAAGCCTCAACTTGTTGATGACCAGTTTATTACCTGCTTGCTCTTGTGTCAACGTCAGTGCTGAACAGAAGTAAGTCTTGCTCCTTGGTACTGGTGCTCTCTCTAAATATATCAGAGGGATATTCATATCTCCCCTCAGCCTTCATTTGGTTAAGCTAAACAAGCCAAGCCTGAATCTCCAGGTAGGTTTTCCATTCCTCTGGACATCTTAGTAGCTTTTCTCTGCATCTGTTCCAATCTGAATTCATTTTTCTCAAACATGGAAGACCAGAACTGCACACAGTAACCTAGCTGAGGTTTCACCAGTGCTGCATAAAATAGCAAGAACACTTAACGTATGTCTGCTGTAAGTACCTCACTTGATGCATCCGAGGACTGCATGTCTTTTTTTTTTCACAGCAGCATCTCATTGACAGCTCAAAGTTATCCACTTTACAATCTGTATACTAACATCTTTTTCTTCCTCTGTTGGTTCCAATTGTTATGTCTCCACCTTTTAGCAGGAATTCTTGTGATAAAATACAACAGGGTTTTACAAACAGTAGAAGGTGCCAAACCAACACAACCATTCTCTGAGAAGATAAGAGATTGCATTTCCTTTGCCTAAAAAAGGATCTAAATCTCCCCGGACTTCAGTAAGGCATTTGAATTCAGCTCCACAAGAGCAAGTTATTAATTAAACTGAAGAAGATATGCATTAATGCAAGAACTGAAAAGTGCATAAGGAACTGGTTAAAGTGGATTTTACAATGGGTCATGATGAAAGGCAAGCTCTAAAACTGGAGGGGTGTTAGATTCATCAACTATATGAAAAGAGTAGCAGAGTTTCTCAGCGATCAATGTTGCATTTCGTGTTGTTAAATTTCATTCCATTTCTATTACTCCAGTTTTCCAGGTCTTCCAGGTCTTGTAGGAAAGTCCAGTTGTCCTCCAAATACGCAATATCTCCCAATTTTATGTCCTCCACAAATTTTATGAGCACATTCCCACTTTTTGTGCCAAAATAATGAAAGAAAATCATTGATTCCTGAGAAACTCTGCTACTAATATCCCTCCAGATTGAGATCATACCTTTCAGCACGACCCATTGTAAAATCCACTTTAACCAGTTCCTTATGCACTTTTCAATTGTTGCATTAATTCATTTTTTTCCAGTTTAGTTAATAATTTATCTTGTGGAGCTGAATTCAAATGACTTACTGAAGTCCAGGTAGATTTAGATGGCCTTTTCAACAAAGGCAATGCAATTGGTTAACTTCTCAGAGAAATATTGTATTGGTTTGGCATGTTCTACTGTTTGTAAAACCCTGTTGTATTTTATCATAATTGTCGTTTGCCTCTAGATCCTTCATTACTTTCTCTATCAAAATTCGTTCCAAGACTGTGCATACAGTTGCAATCAAAAGGCCTGTAGTTTTCTGGATTACTTTTTTCTGCTTTCTTTAAAGTGGGTACTGTATTAGGAGTTCTCCCGTGAACCCCAAGTTTACCAGGTTCATTAAAAATCTTTGCTGTTGGGCTTACAATTTCGTGTGATTGTTCCTATAATATTTTTGGATGGATACCTTCCAGCCCTGCCCCACAACTTGGTTCTATTTAAGCTGTTTGATTTTTGACTTCTACTTCCATAGCCTCCTTTCCATTAGCCTGTATTACCTCTACACCTAAGCTCATCCTTGCCTTTATTAAAAATTGAGACAAAGTGTTTATTTAGGTGGTGGGCCATGCCTAGATTCAGTGAGTTCCACCCTGTCCTGTGCTTTATTGAGACAATTCCATGGCACACCCACTTTTTTCAGATGAATGCATAGCTCATAAACCAGCCCCATCAGCCCACTGGAGCTCCTACAGGCTCCTGCCTTCCTTGGCACAGCAGGGAGGTGGGGTGGGCTCCCTGCTGGCCTGTTTGGGCCAAGAAGTAGCATTTCAGCTGCTTCCCAGCATGAAGGAGGCTCTTGCAGGATCAGTGTTTCCCTGTGCAGTGGCTCTGCAAAGAGCCACCGCTGGGGGAAATTGACTAATCCCATGCCAGCTGGGACTTGGGCAGCCTTGCTGCTTGAGCCCCAGCTGGCATGGGGTTACCAATTCCCGCCCCCCCCGATATCCCCTCAGTGACTCCGCAAAGACCCTGAGAGGAAATTGACGACATTTCACAGTGCACACTCCTACAGTTCTCACAGCACACCATTGTGTGGTGGCACACCAGTAGAAAACCACTGTCCTATACAATTAATTGTGCCAGTTATAGAGCTGATCCTTTGTTTTTACTTTGGGGTGTAAAAACATGAGGGCTTGGGGGCAGATTAGCCACAAATTGTTTAGGATCCTTCTCCTCTTTAGCAGCTGAGCATTTGAACAAATACAATTTTTTTAAAACCTCTTTTGATGACTCAGTCTGTGAAAGAGGGTCTGTAATCACGTTCTCCTTTGGCTGTCACACTGTTCTGATACTATTTTACCCACCTCCTAATTTTTTTAAGCCCATGATGAAGGGATGCAATTTTAAAAATCATTACAGTATTGTCTCATACAATGCCTTCATCAGACACTAGCTTATTGTATTTTCCTTGGATTGAAATTATGGGGCATCTTCAAAGCATAGCTGGAGAAAAAAGCAGCTGATGCCACAGGTATTGCATGTGCCCTCTTGTATTAGCCTTTATTGGAGTGAGGCTGTTATCCTCTAAGTTTAACCTCCCATCACTGGCAGGCATTTCTGTGTGTTTGCTTGTCCTTTCAGTTGCTACTGCCTTTGTTTCTGCAGGCAATTGAACCTACAAGCAAACACAGAAATCCCACGTGCAGCTGAGAAACATGGCTTCCTGCCAGAGCCAAAGACTTTGTCTCCCAGGAAGTTAGTTTAAATAATAAAAAAAGCACAATACGCATTATTTTCTGCAGCCAAAAGACAGTCTATCCTGAAAATAGAAGGAAAAAGGAATGAGCTGTCTGTTCTTTCTGCACATAAAGTACAGCTGGTTTTGTCTGAATTGTTCCCAACTAAAAAAGATCAAAATGGCTGAGGTCTGCTACAGGTTGAACCTCCTTCGTCCGGCACTTGTGGGACCTGACTGGTGTCGGATGAGAGAATTTGCCAGACCACAGGAGGTCAATATTGTCAGCAGCATTCCCTACACGTTCACTGCTTACTGGGCTCGTAGAAGACCTTTAGGGTTAAATTACAGCTAAATAACAGCACAGAACACTGAGAACCAGGACTGGTGTCTGGAAACAAACTTTATGGGACCACGGGAAACTTGGCCACACCCAGGATAAGTGGACATTTGGCTAACCAAAATCGTGCCAGATTACAGATTGTGCCGGATTAGAGAGGTTCAACCTGTAGTGTGAAATAAGGGCAAAGGAGATCCTTGACAAAGCTGGCAGTAGGTTTTGTTGGGCTATATGGTGTCAGGACCAGGCCCACCGATGTGGGGTGGCAAAGGGGTCAATTGCCCTGGCCTGGTGTTTCAAAGGAGCGCCGGCCACCACCCTGGTTACTTGGGCAGTGGCAGCGGCTGGCGCTTTGGGTGCCTTTGAAGTCCCATGGCTTGGCAGGTGTGCTGCTCCAAGCAGCTAGGGCTGGGAGGCAGCGCTGCAGTCTGGCAGCACTCCGAGATGACTGTCCTAGGCCCCGCCCCTCCCACCTTTGGTCCCACTCCTTCTGGGAGGGTGTGGAGCTGGGTCTCCCTCCCAGCTTGCCCTGGGACCCATGGTGGCTGTCAGCCCAGCTGGTCAGAACCCTCCAAAGATGAATGGTTGTAATGATGCTGGAGCTGGAAGGATGTATGCATGTGAATACGGTGCCCAGATAGGTGGTGTGGGTCTAGGAAGAGCTGAATGCATAATTCATAGCTTAATAGAAATGTGGACTCTGTTTCTGTTTGTAGGATGTTTGATGAAAATATGATTTTTTTACTGAATAATTGTGAACAAATTCAAGATCTCGTGTGAATCAGAATTTGATTTGTTATGTGGTCGGAACTGGTCACAAACCCATAATTTTCATGCAATCGTGTCTGCTCCCTGAGTGAACAGGCATAACTTCTTTTTATAATCCGATTACTGATGTGAATGAGCAAGGAAAGCAATCTTAAACTCACTTTCTATTATTATTTGTGTGTATGAGAGCTTAGATTCACATTTCAAAAGCATCCATAACTCAGCCAAATGTGTGGTGAGAGCAGGTAATGTGGGTGAAGGGAATTTATCTTGAAATCCCAATGAATCGTACTGGGAAAGCTAATCCATTATTTGCCTGGTTCTGTGCCTACTGCATCCTTTGGCCATGTTCATCCAAAGGCAGTGGTGGCTGGAGATGGAGTTTAAGAATGTTCTAGTGACTTAATGAAGGTGAAGCTGGATTTTTTTACATTTGTGGTGAAATCTTAAATTTAAACAAAACAAAAATCCAACAAGCCATGGAAGTACATCCAAGGAAGAAGTGAAAATAAATGTGACACTTTTTTTTTTTTTTTAACAGAGCCTCAGAGCAGCGCAGTGTAGAGTGCCATGATTCCAAGCCTGGGAAGTTTTTGGTTTGATATGGACTGGTGAACTCATGACAATTGAATCAGTTTAAGTTAAATGAGCTTTAAGTTATTTAAATTTTGTGTAGACACTTGTAAATTTACTCAGATCTGACTTTCTATTGACGACTTAAGAATAGTTACACTAATATTTAACTGGATACGTTTAAATCAATTTGAAAACAGCCTTTAACAAGATGTGCCTTAAATTTCAGAAGCTCCCTATAGAACTAGTTGGGTGTTTAAGATAAAAACATAGGAAAGATATTCAATTAAAAACCAAAGTTAGACTAAGTTAAATTTGCCCCAGACAAACTGAAACCCTTTTGGAATGATTGTTTAAGTTCCCAGGAACATGCTTATTTTCTTGTTTTGTAAGGAAAATATAACCTATGACATGTCAATTGCTGTGCTACTGCTGTAGTTTCTTGTTCAGATACATTTGGACTGGGTGACCCATGTGTAGTTATGATGCATCAGGGGAGGGGAAGAAAGCATGATGCAAGAATCTGTCAGTGGCAAAATGAGATAATTGTTGCTAATGCAAAGGCATGCTCTGCCCCTCCAGACTGTGTGTTCACTATTATGGCTTCTCAGAGTTCAGAGAATTAGCATAATAGGAGCCTCCCAACTTCTGAAAACATTCCGTTCCACCTAAGGTCTAATTGTCCAACTAAGGACTAGCTGGAGCAAAATCAGTATTGGGTCCTCAGTGGGGTCAGTTTAAAGACAGTTCTTCTGTTTTATCTAGTGGTTTTTCAAGTTAATGCTCTATGAAAGAAGCCAGTTTGGCAACGCTTTCTCCACAATGCACATCAGAAGAGCAACTAGCATACAAGCTTCCCCATGTCACTCAAACTAAACTCGTCTGAGTTGGGGCAAGAGAGTACAGGCTGGTCTGACTTGGGCCTCTCTAGGTGGGGCCTACTAACAAAGATTCTAATTAGTGACAATTGTGAGACTGGGTCTTGTGACTTGGCTGCAGGTCTGCTAGGAAATGAACTGAGATCAGCTGCTCATTTCGTACAGATCACCAAACTACCATCTTGGCCATGGTTCAGACTAATATCTATTCGTAGTGTACTTTCTTTATTTGAAGGGAACATGTCTCACTCTGAGAAGCTATGTGCCAGAGATGATGTTTGTTTGTTGTTCTGCTGGAAAGTATATACAGGCCTACACTAATTCCTCCTTGTCCAGCGTCTGCCTGCTTTTGCCCCAGGGGAAAGCTTATAGTGTGAAGCTATTTGAAGGGAGGTTGCCACGGCAGAGTGTCCATATCCTGCCTCCTGCTGGAGGAACTCACACATGTAGCTAGCACTAGCTCCACCCAGGGATGAGTAGTGGCCTGCGAGAGCATAGCATGTCCTGGTTCAACAGCTCTTCTGGGCTAGGTTTACACTACAATCATCTGTCGACAGGTGTTACTGTCGGAAGAGATCTTCCGGCAAAACCCTTGTCAACAGGTCACGTCCACGCACAAAAGCAGATCGGAAAAGCAATCTGCTCTGTCGACAGAGTGACCAGACTGCCCAGCCGCTCTCAAGAGAGAAGGGCCAACTGGAAGCTCAGCAAACAGGGCTGCCCAGGGAACTGGAAGCCCTCTCTGTCAACAAAAAGGCCCCCGGAACGTCTGCACGGATTTTTCTGTCAATAGAAAATTGTCAAAAAAGGTTGTACCTGAACACGGAGAGGCACAACCGGGTTTTGCTGAAAGCCCACTTTGTATGTAGATACGCCGCGGGCTTTACAACAAAAGGCTGGTTTTGCTGGAAGATCCCTGTCGTGTAGACGTAGCCCTGGAGAGGTTCCTATGGAATCTTGCCTGGAGCTCCCAGCTGCTTGTCCTCCAGTAGGAACCTCAAAGGAAGTCAAACAGGATGAGCTGCTGTTTTTATACCCCCTCTCTGCCTACTGGGGTGAATTTAGTCCAGTAACCTTTTTTTTTTTCTGCTTTTTCCAATGTAGCTCAGTTAATAAGTGTTCAGCTTGCAACAGAGCTTCCATGCAAAAGCCGTCAGTTGAATCAATAGGAGCACCAAGTAAATGTTGTATCTAGAAGAAGCTTCAGACAATTCTTAATATCCTCTACTGGGTGTCCCATTTTTGTTTTTTAAAAAGAATCAGTGGAAAATAATGAAGCCAAAGTAGGCAGACTGTCTCTGCTGGCCTTGTATGAATGTAATAAAACAACCTTCACTTGCTTGTTAATCAAGATAGCTTTGCTCTGCCAATCTCAGACATGCCAATCTGGACATTTTTAACAATACAAAGTGCAAGTACATTTAAAATTCATTTTTTTTCAGCAGTTGGCTGGATAGCGACATGTACTTGGCACTTCATTATTGGTCACAATGGCCCATCTCTACTACAGCAGACCATCCTGTTTGAACTTTCTTTGCGTTTCCAATGAGGGGGAAAACCAACATTGCTGCACTTCTTTGATCCTTAAGTTTTAGTAATTGGCAAGTCAGTCTCTCTCTCTCTCTCATTTTGTGAATGAAATGTTTGGGGCTGAATTCAGAACCATTGTAAGCAGCTCAGCACCCTTGAAGGGCTGTGGAACCAATTTGTCACTAATATAATCTCACTCCTGCAACGTAAGCAGAGAACACAGGGTACCTTCCTGTAACTTGCCCCAGTGTATTATTTAATGGGTTGGCAACTTTCTTCCTCCTACCCTTTGAAAGCAGCCCGTCTGGTAGCAAAAACGCAGCTGCCGGGAACCTGCCTAAGAAGGACTTACATGGCTTTACACCTCCGATGGAGAGAATGGGAAGACAGAACGATGTGGAATGTGGTGCACCATCAGCTTTGACGTGTATTAGAAATAATCCTTTGACCAGGCAGAGTTCAGCAGAGAGGATGCACACTATGGGAGAGGGTCCCAAATGTAACCCTCTTTCTTATGTACATTTCCTCACACCAGAAATAACAAAACAAGGCTAAGCCCGAGCTTGCTTTCCCCAGGTGAAGCTTATTCCTAGAGTTTCCCTGCAGGATTTCTCCATCCTAATTCCTAGTTTCAGCTCCCCAGAACCTCTTCCACCTTCCATAATCCAGTCTGGGGTGAGCTAACCATATCTGCTAGAAGGACCACGTAGGAATCAATGTTTCCAAGCAGAATTCTCATGTGTGAATGAAGTAAGATGACATAAGCCTCGATGCTATTATCTTCCTTTAATTGAGAGCTCCTAATTACTTTATGAAGCAGTGAATATCATTTATTTGAGCGTTGTGGATTTTGCAGACTCCAAGATGATAGCTGAGGGTTAGATGGTGCTTTGCAAATCTAGGCTCACTGTAGTGATGCAATGAGTGCAGATAAATGAAGACAGAGCCCAAAGCAGTCCCGAGGTGGAGAAAGTGTGCAGAGTTATGTATTGCTCAAGCAAACACCTTGCATTTCCCAGACTCTCCTTTCACAATAGCAAATTTTGCACCTAGTTTTAAAGGGAACCAATTTTAAATAAACTGCCTGATGCTAGAATGTGACTAACTCCCAGCCTCAATTTAACAGGATGTTAATGTTCAACACATCAAGACTTCGTAAATGATACATCACTGATGTCATTTTGCTACCAGGGTGTAAGTGGAGAACACAGGGTACCTTCCTGTAACTTGGCCCCAATGTATTATTTAATGGGTGTGTAACTTCCTTCCAACTTTTTGAAAAAACTACTGGTGGCAGGAAATGCAAATACCAGGAACCTCGCTAAGGCTGTCTGCTTTATATCTGAGGCATATTTAGTACAAAATATGTCCTAAGCCTGACACAGTGGTGAATATTGGGGTTCCAGTATGCTATTTTGAGACATCGAGTGGCACAACAGTATCTAGTAGTTGCTTATGACGTCTGTCTCTTCAAAATGCTGTGCAGCTAGAAGTGGCCAATTAATTGTAGATCTGCTGTAACTATGCTCTCATTAGATTTCCAGCGAGTCCTAACCTCTCGTTGGTTAAAAATGTGCAGGTTTTGTTGCTGGCCGTTCGGCATTTCTGCTTCAATTTTTTTCACCCATCTCTAGCTGCCTTTAAATGCCTCTGTGAGAATGGGAACACTTTTCCACAGAAAAGAGAGTATATTCTGACACTGTTTCCAGTTGCGACTTGTTACCAGGCCTACCTGCAGCAGAGCAATTGCACTCCAGCCTGGAGCTTCAAAGGAGCCTGGAGCTCTCCTCAGCTGCTGCTGCCTCTCCTATGGTAGCGGCTGTGGTCAGAGTCACGAGCACCTTCGAATAGCTGCTGAAGTGCTGTTCTGCACAGCTCTGAGGGGTTGGGCACGCCATGGTCTGGGTGGTACTACAGGCTGATTGCCTGAGGCCCTGTCCCTTTCAAGAGGCACAAAGCTGCCCCCGCACCTTGTCCCGAGGCCCACAGTGGCTGTCCTCCTCGCTCCTTGTTACTAGCTAACAGCATGAATAGAACAAACGAAACTCTGTTCCTCCTTTGGATATGGCTACAGAAAGTTCTACTTTATTTATTTTGCTGTTCTTGAACGGAAGGTTCAGTTTGGAATTAAAAGCACACTTCCAGATTTCTAAAAGGCGTTATTCGACAGAGAGAACATATGTGTTTGGATGCCCTGCAGTCCATCATCTGAGAGAGAGCTTTTCTCCAAGTGTCACAAAAAACATTAATGGTACCAAGTAGCCCTCAGGTGACGGGTAGAGGTAGTCATAGACTGGCCATTGGCCAACAATCAGAAAACAATGACCAGAAAAAAGTGCCAGTATGGCAAATATTAAATAGCTGAGTGCTCTAATGTTCTGCGCTAGAACCAATATTTAATGTGCGTTAATGATCTACAAAACAAAGGTGAACAGTGAAGTAGCAAAACATGAAGACGGCATAAAATTACTTGTGTTCCTCTGAAGTCTTTTTCAGCCCTCTGTTGTCTTGGCTAACCAATCACTGGATGGGTTCAGTGACCACTGAAAAATAATGCACTGGGGAAGGAATAACCTGACCTGCCTATAAGCGCTGTAACTTTTTAATCAAGTGTAACCATGACGAAAAAAGACGCGAGCATCCTTGTGATTGCTTTAGTGAAACCCTCTGCTCAATGCGCAGCTGTCTGAAAAGCAAACAAAATGTTTGGCTGCATAAAGAAAGGGATAGGAAGACAGACTGAGAACAGCGTGCCTTACCTGGAACGTGGGGTTGATTTCTAATTGTAAAAGAGCACAGTGGAAATAGGAGTGGGAGTAGCAGCTCAGACGTGAGTCAGAAAATGACGCTGTGTGGAAAGAGCTGCACATGAGAGCTCTGAAAAGCTTATAACAGTTTTGGAGATGAATAAAGTGGGAGGTGATGGAGGTATTGTAAATAAGGGATGTTCTGGAGAAGGTCTGTCTTGAAGTCCTATTACCTCTTTGTCACAACTGGGCTATGACAGAAGTCACTGTTGGGAGAGATTTCCCAACAAAACTGTCGACAGAGTACAGCCACAGGTAAAAGCCAATTGGAAGAACACTTGGCTCTGTTGACAGAGCAGCCAGACTGCCCGCCTGCTCTTGAAAATACAGCTATCCGGAAGCACAGCAGACAGGGATGCCCATTGTTCTGGATGCCCTGTCTGTCAAGAGAAGGCCCCCCAGAGCATCCACACTGCTTTTTTGTCAACACTATGGCTACGTCTACACGTGCACCCAACTTTGAAATAGCTTATTTCGATGTTGCGACATCGAAATAGGCTATTTCGATGAATAACGTCTACACGTCCTCCAGGGCTGGCAACGTCGATGTTCAACTTCGACGTTGCTCAGCCCAACATCGAAATAGGCACAGCGAGGGAACGTCTACACGGCAAAGTAGCACACATCGAAATAAGGGAGCCAGGCACAGCTGCAGACAGGGTCACGGGGCGGACTCAACAGCAAGTCGCTCCCTTAAAGGGCCCCTCCCAGACACACTTTCATTAAACAGTGCAAGATACACAGAGCCAACAACTAGTTGCAGACCCTGTATATGCAGCACGGACCCCCAGCTGCAGCAGCAGCAGCCAGAAGCCCTGGGCTAAGGGCTGCTGCCCACGGTGACCACAGAGCCCCGCAAGGGCTGGAGAGAGAGTATCTCTCAACCCCCCAGCTGATGGCCGCCATGGAGGACCCCGCTATTTCGATGTTGCGGGACGCGGATCGTCTACACGTCCCTACTTCGATGTTGAACGTCGAAGTAGGGCGCTATTCCCATCTGCTCATGGGGTTAGCGACTTCGACGTCTCGCCGCCTAACGTCGATTTCAACTTCGAAATAGCGCCCAACACGTGTAGACGTGACGGGCGCTATTTCGAAGTTACTGCCGCTACTTCGAAGTAGCGTGCACGTGTAGACGCAGCTTATGTCAGCAGCCGCATTATGCCTCATGGCTGCAAGGCAGAACGCTGCCGGCAAAAGTGCTGAGTTTTGTCAACAAATTGTCAACAAAACACATTTTGTGTGTGGATGTTCTCCTAGTTTTGTTGATAAAACCAAGGTTTTGTCAGCCAAACTCACTAGTGTAACTGTAGCCTAAGAGAACAAAGGGAAAGTTTGATTCTGTGATACAAAACATGGTGGACAAATTTAAAAGCCCCGTTCCACATCAGTAATAGCTCTTACACTTACAATTTAGTTATGTGGTCTGGTATTATTCAACGGTATTCTTCTTTCTCAGCCTGGCAGTGTATAAACTTACCGGTTGCACCTCCTACAGCCGGAACTCTCTGGTCCAGCATCATCCCTCATCCAGCAGGAAAAAGGATATTACTGGAGCACAGCCAGGCAGAAGAACAAGCTGCATCCCATGTCCTCTGGCAGCCAGGGGGGCTGCAGCCAGCATCCCCAATAGTCCCCATGAGGTGGTGGGAGCCCGCATTCCCCACCAGCAGCCCTGTAGCCAGGGGCAGCTGCCCAGAACTGGAGCAACATCCCCACTGCGGGGCTGGAGTCAGCTTCCCCTGGCAGCCTCGTGGAGGGCAGTGTGGGTGGTAGCCTGGCAGCAGTGCAGGCCAGGGCCACTGGCCCAGCAGTAGGTGGGGGAGCAGCCCAGTGGGGGTTGGCTTGGGGCCAGTAGCAGGGAACCTTCCCTGGTCCAGCAAATTCTCTTGTTTAGGACCAGTTAGGTCCCGCCAGGCTGGCCCAGGGAGGTGCAAGCTGCACTGCAGAAGAGCAAATATAACTATATTGTGGAGATAACCAGAGTGATTTAACAGTGTCGCATGAAGACTAACATGGCTACCTCTGTTACTATAAAAAAGCCTGTTCTCCTCCCTCATGGTGCTGTTACTCCTCTGTGAAGACAACACAGTGCCCTGTCGGTCCTAGACCTTAAAGTTAAGCATGTGCAATCTCCCCTTGGGACGACGAGGAGGAGAGTGTCTCCTGCTGACACAGCTTGGGAGCGATCCTGCTGTGAATCCGTGTAAGTTGTGACATTGAGGGGGCGGCTTTTCACACCTCTGAGCTGTGTAAGTTACCTTGATTTAGGTGCTAGAGTAGACAAGCCCAGCGATTAAAACTCTGACCTCATTGAAAACAAGCAGTCCTGTGGCACCTCAAAGCCAAACATTTTTATTTATTAGGTTGTGAGCTTTCGTAGGGAAGAGGATGATGAAATGGGTCTTACCCATGGAAGTTAAGAAATAACCTGTTAAATAAACCTAGTAAATATAACTCTTAGGCTTTAAGGTGCTACAGGACTGATTTGTTTTTTGTGTAGCTACAACTAAGTTGGCTGTTCCTCTGAGGCTATCAACCTCATGGAAGTTAATGGCAGTATTCCCATTGACTTCAATAGGGACCAGGTTTCAACCCCTGTGAACAGGGACTGCTTGCTCCGTAATCCTACTGGCAGGCCGTTGACCTAAAAGGGGGAATAGGAATATGACTTTGCCTTGTCCCCTTTTGTGCCAACGCACCATCCCCTCGATGTACACAAGAAGCAGCCTTGGGTAAGATTGTCAACTGGCCCCCAAGGGCAAGTCCCGCAACCAGAGATGTCTTGGGACTAGACTTACCTCCTTACCCCTGGGTAAACTCCCTGCATCTGTGGCCAGGAAGAGGTGCTGAAGGAGATGCCATAGCAAGCCTACAGCACTGAAGGGAATGAATACCTAGCAGGATGGAATCCCATGGCCCCATATTTAATGGATACTATTTTGTCCCTGGTATAGCACCACCTCCCAGAAGTGGTGGTGCTTGGCCAATGGTTGCCCTAAGCAGCAATATTTTGGGGGACTTCACAACATATACAAATAATTTATAGGGGCTCCTGCATTGCCTGGGTCCCTAAGAAATCGCTTAGTCTGCCTATATCTAGAGCCAGCTCTGGGTGGGATACTACACAGTGAGGGCTGTGAGCTACTACGGAGAATTATGTCAGATGTCTGTAGGTCAGATGGTGGGTCTTACTCATGCAGTCAGGGTGTAAATGATCACCATGTTTGGGGTCAGGGAACAATGTTCCTCCAGGTCTGGTTAGCAGAGGGAGTTTCAGGTATTTTGCAATCTGGGTCACTTGCTGGCTTGAACTAAAAGTAAACGGTGAATTCTCTCCAATACAAAGTTTCTATCCTTACTTGTATGACCAGAGATTTAAATAGCCAAGCTTTGGCAGGTAATGGTATTTTATTTTCATTGCAATTGTGTTACTCTGAGTTATCTCTGTACTGGATAGCAGAGTTCGGGCCATGCTGTCCAGTTCAGGCTGCTGTAGGAGCTGAGATAAGCAGGAAGCCTTCAGTAGCCAAAAAGGTGCTAGCCAAGTTCACTGATGTTCTAGTTGTGATCCCTTATGGTTTGTACCAGGTATGTTCAATTGGTTGAACATCCATTCTAACAGCAGTGTAAGTTCCTTATGTGAGCTGACTGTTGTTATTAGTACTAGTATAACAAGCTCCTCATTGTAAAACAAAGCAAGCAGTCCTCTAACATCTTAAAGACTATAAAATTGACTGCTTGCTTTGCTTTGTGAAGACACAGACTAACACAGCTACCCCCGAGACTATTCCACATTGTAGAAAATATCAGTGCTTAGAACAAAGCTCTCAGGGGCCCTACACAGTGCAGTAGTGCACTAAAAATTAGAGCAATGAAAGGCCACACTGTACCTGACACCACCCAGGGAGGGGAAATGGCTTTGCTATTAAATCCAAATATTTTACAATTGCTTCTTGGGTTAATTTCTTAGCAGACCTATTATGCAAGGCCCCGGTGGGATCAGCTTAAAAGTTAAATTCAGGGAACAACAGTGTGTGAAAGTCTTGCACAAAAATATACATATTTTAAAAGTTTGTGCAAACACCTTAGGAAATGGTCGAATTAAAGAGGTGTGTTGTGTTAGCAGGAGCTGACAAAATTTTAACTGTAAAATCCCTTCCCCATTCTTTCCAATTGGAAAAGCTGTATTGACATCTGACCTGGTAGCTCCAGGCCTTCACGGCCTTTGCAGTTTGTAATGAGAGCTTCAGTTTTGCCGCAATATGGCTTTGTTTACTGAGTAGTCAAGGAAAAAAGTTCCACTTACAAGAAAACAAAGTGGATCATTTATAAAGTGCAAAATAAGTTGATTTAAACCTACCTAGAAATTGGAATAGGAGAAGCATTAATTAATCTGCTTCCTGGAGATATCAAACTATATAAGGCTGTATAAATAGCCTCTATTAAAAGAGAGAGAAAATTGAAGGTCAGGCGGAAGTCAGAAATCTCATTTAAATCCAACTTGCTCTTTAAATTAACAATTGTTCCCCACAATAGCTTCTTCTGTTCAACTAGGTGACAAGGCTATGTACAGTCTTCCCCTGCCTTATGAGGGTAATTTGTTCCTGAAAAACCCCTCTTAGGGCGAATTCTTGTAAGTCGAAAATATAATTATCATTAATTTCAATGGGAAAAAATGTTATGCATTCCTGAGCCCCAAAACGTACACCCATTTATGCTAAAACAACGCCAAATCCCATTAAATCCGGTGCAAGGGGGCGGGCAGAGCAGAGCAGGGCACAGGGAAGCAGCCCAGCCTGAGCGCAGCACAGGTTAAGTGGGGATGTGGCACTGCCAGGGCCTAGCCACGTGGGTAGCTAGGCAGGCACAGGGGGCTCCCGGCTAGTGAGGGGCAATGATGCCTGTCTCGTGTGGGGCTGCACGGTGGAGAGGCCCTGCCGGTGGTATCCGAGGCGGCAGCAGCAGGTGAGCCAGGTGCTAAATGGGAGGGAGTGCCACAGACGGCGAGTGGCACCCAAGGCACAGTTGCACCGGGTGGGTGGCCGCAGCCCCCTAGCCGCCCAGTGGGGGGTGAACGGCAGCAGCAGGACTGGGATGGGCTGCATGCCCAGCATCCAGGTCTCGCAGAGGGTCATGACCTACTGCTGGGATTCGGACGAGTCTACCTCCCTGCACCAGACTGCCACCCTCTCATAGGGCACCGCTGCCTCCCTGCACGGCCTCTTCGTCAAGACCAATGCAGCCAACTCTGTCCCCTTGGCGCTTGCCTACCAGAGCCGCCAGCCTCCAAATCGGTCCTCATAAATGCACAGAAATGCCTCGTAAGCTGAAGTAGGGGTATTAAATGAAACTCCTCACAAAGTCGAATTCTCGTAACTCGAATGGGTGTGTCTCGGGGTGTGACTGTATTTATACCTGCCTGTTATATTGGTGTTTGTGACGGTTTGTACGGTATGTAAGTAAAAGGTCTTTAAATGGTACGATTTAAACAGACTGGCTAACGTGGGGCAGTGAAGGCACATGTCTGAGCACCTGTTTCCTCAGAGAAGGAACTCAGTACCTCAGAGGATTGTGCCTTCCCTCCGAATTTCCCTAGATAACTGTAGAAATTTCATTACCTACTGGGAAAATCAGAGAAGGTATTTTTAATGTTCATCTTCTAATATCAGCAATGGCGTATGCTTTCTGGCTTTCACATCCTCAGCTTCTTAATAATCCTTGGGAACTATGCTTTGGTTTGATTGGCATTGCCTTTAGGGAACTTATCTAAGAAAGGAGGAGGATTTCTTCGCATGTGTATAGAGTGATGGCCTTCCTTTCCCACCATTGTATTATATGTACTCTCTAAAATGTTGTATGCCTCGGAGAGGTCCACTCTTAGACTCTGGTTTCTATGACATGTGCCCTAGTAGATAGAGCACTGGCCCAGGACTCCAGAGCCTTGGGGTCTGTTTGCAGCTCGGCCACTGGCCTACTGAGAGACCTTGAGCAAGCCAGGTTGCCTCTCTGTGCCTCAGTTTACCCACATGTACAGTGGAGTTAATGATTGCACCTTTGTACAGCGCTTTGATCTACTGATGAAAAGTACCATACGCAACCTTGGTGAAACTGGTGTTTACAGGATCAGAGTCTGAATCTCCCCATTTTCAGAAAACATAGACCTTGGATTTGATGCATTCTTATCCATAGGGGAAATTTTACTGATGGAGAGAGTTCACTGTCTTCAGTGGCACTATCTGTGTGACTCAAAATAGTCAGTCATCAGTGTTTCTTTAAGTGTTCTGAATAACCATCACAGGAGTCTCACGTTGATGTCTTCTCTACATCTCAATATCTTTTGCTGGGTGCTGAGAAGTGTGGTGTGATGACACAGTAACTTATGTAATGGGGGCTGAATTCCTAGCTCTGCCACAGGCTGTCAGGTTCCATGTGTGACTTTGAACCAGTCACTTCATCTCTCTCTCTCTTTCGTTCATTCTTCTCCACCCCACCACTTAACTATTGAGATTTTAATATCTTTGGGACATGGACTCTCCTGAGGCAGCTGTGCAGCACTGAGCACAATAAGGCCTGGATCTTAGTTTGAAGCCTCCAGGAATTACTGCCATCAAGGTGAACAACAAGACTGCCCCCAAGCCCTGGACTCTGTGTGTGTGGGAGGGGGGACTGTGGCAGCCAGCTCCCCCAGTGCCCCTCAGATCACACAGCACCACTGCCCTCTGAGCTGACTGGAACGTGCAGCGTCGGGCTCTGGAGTGTGGTGTGCAGGACTCTGGCAGCAAAGTAAAGGGCCCAGGGCTCTGGCTGCTGCTACTGCAACAGCGACATCAGCGAGAGCCCAGGGCCCTTTCGAATCGCTGTCCCCACACCCCAGGTGGCAGGCCCAAGTGCAGTGCAAATAATATTGAAAAATAAGGGGACCAGAACGGTGCTAAATTTTCCACTGGTAGCCTTGCCACTCTCTAGTGCAGCTTTGGAATAAGTAATTTTGGTCTATATTTGCTCCTGCCAGACCAGAGTCCTGGACATCTCTTGTTTAATGCCATTTAGCAGGTCAGAGGTCTTAGAGCTGTGCCACAGACTCCACCGGCCCTTTTTTGTGTTACAGTTTAATTCCTGTGACTGAGCAGTCCTGTGTGTGTTAACCCCTTAGTTCAATTGCAAATTGTTTCTCCAGGGTGAATTGATCCACTTATGTGCTGATGTTGTACTCCAACTAATCTGAAATTTATCATCTTCCTGTTTATATTGACCATCCCATTAGTTTTGTGCTGTCAGTTGCAGGTTTTACTGCACTGTGGTGCGTGTTCATCCTTCCAGATAACTTCTACCTACAGTCCCATGCTGAAATCCACCAACCTCTTGTGAATAGTGGAAGAGATACTAACAGATTTCTAAACCTTTTCCTGATTACTGTCTAGAATTTTCTGTTGAGGTCACTTTGAGACACTTAACTCTAATCCATTAGAAACTCCTCATCCTCCCCCACTTCCTTCCATTCACGTAAGCTTTGTTTTTGATGACCAGTTCATTATCCAGGCAAAAGGGCACCCCCTCAGCCAGGGGCACTGCAATTCTTATCAGAGGGCAGATGCTGCAAGCCATTGAACCAAAGCATAAATGCTGTCTGTAATGGAAACCACCTCAAGCCAGGGACCGTTGTAGCACCTATATCCTCAGTGCTGTGAACTGTCACAGCTCTTGTTGGGGGTCAGCATTCAGTAGTGGGGTACTGTGCTTCAGATGCAGGGAATAACCTTTAAATCCTCCAAGGGGAAAGCCAGGTTGCTGTAGTATGCCGTGGGTAGGGGCCTACTTACCTGTGTAGTCGGGGGCAAGTGGGGAAGGGAACCGTGGGGGAATCACTGGCCACGTGACCCCTCCCAGCCTGAGGGACGGCTGGGACAACTCCCGCTCCCTGCCTCCACCCACCTCTTTCCCCAAGTCATGTGGCCCCGGTGACTAATGGGGATGCCAGAGAAGCAGCATGAGTTGGGGCTGTGTTGTTCCACTTCCCCTGCTGCTGCCAGTGAGTGTGGGAGAGGCCCCTGCTGCTGGCACCAGGCCCCTCAGGAATCCCCCTTGGACGTGCAGGGACTGTAGTCCTGCCAGCTGCTGTCCAGTCCCTTGCCTATCCCACCCACAGCACTGAGGGCGCGTACCCCCTTGTGCCGCGTCACTGATTACAGCAGCACTGGAGGGAATTAGTCTTCCATCCCAATCCCACAAGTATTCCCATGTTTAATTTAATGGTGTGAGTAGGCTGTGCAAGGGTTTGCCGAACCAGAGCCTTATCAAACATTCTGGTCATGTTATTTCTAGGACAGGCTGTCAAAGGTAAGCTACGTGACTCCTGTTCTTTGGCCAGGGAGTGTAGGTGTCAGGGATGAGGCGGAGGAGCGAGAGAAAGAGAGCTTTGTGTCTGACTCGTTTTGGGAAGCAGTCACTCTTCAGTGAGTGATAAAATACTGTGCACATGGTTTGAAATAATCAGTGACTCAGCAGCTTGGCTCATTCCAGGATGATGAACTCACAAGTCATTGATCTATCATCCAATATACAATCAGATGTCTCCCTTTTCCCCACTGATTTTAATTTTTACACCAATTTCGAGATTGACCTCTTGGCATATTTTCATATTTGAATGGGTCCAGATATTCTGGTTCTCCAGCATCTGGGCTTTTTCAATTTTCAGGGGAAGAAAGAAGCATGAGACATGCAGAGATTCTAAGGCCAGGAGGGACCATTGTGTTCCTCTCATCTAATGCATCAGTGTAGAGGGTCAGATTCTGAATAATGGCGCTGTTTTTAAATCTAATGCTCTGTGTCATGAAGGATCATTAAAACATCCAAAGAACAATAGAGAGACATTGAACCTAGGCTTCCTCTGCCAAAGAATCACACACAGTTTTAATGCTGACCTATCTTTCTACTGTACCCATTCCTGTCAAATTCATTGTTCTTCAAATTAAATCATTCTCTGCTACTTTTTATGCTGATGTTATCTTTAAGCCTGGAATCTGCTCTTAGAATTTCATTTTCTGCTATATTCATTGTTACACTGGTGCTGTGTACTACTTATGACCTTTTTTCAATATGCTGGCATTTTGAGCAACTGGCTCATCTTTCTGCCATTCTGAGGTTTTTGCTCTCTAGGGAGGAAATAACTCCATGGACAACTAATGAAAATGCTGGCACCGAAACGCTCTAAACAGTTTCTTAAACAGTTATAATGCAGTGAATTCCTTAAGCTCTACAATTTTGCCACAGAGATAAGGTTCAGTCCTACTCAAGTTGAAGTCAATGGGAGTTTTGCTCTTGTCCTATTAATTTGTAATGAGAACAGAAAATGATATAGCTGGGGTTCTGTGGCAAAACGTGTAATTAGAACGGGAAATTATGGATGCAAGTTATATTGTCTTAAGCTCAGATTCATTGCCTCTGACAGGTTCTTTAAAGGGTATGATTAATAAGGAAAAGATACAAAAGCCATAGGGCTCAAACTATAAGACTTAAGAAGAAGCAACAATTATGGTCCTTATCCAGGAAACTATTGATTTCAAACATAGGAAATTTTGTTTTAGTTGCTGGAATGCATAGCTGGAGAAGAAAGAGCACAAGACAGGCTCCATGAGCTCTTTATTTTAGAGGAGGATAGATTTCAGGGTACTAGGTCTGAGTTTATCTCCCTGATCAGTCATACTGAATCCTGAGTTTCTCTGTGTCTTTATGACATCTTGGGCCCAGTCTTTGGACCTGTCTGAACTGTATCTGTTACGGAACCTACTGGGCAAGGGAAAAGGTTGCATTGTGCCCCTCCTAGTTCTGGGGCTGGTCCGTGGTCAAATCAGCCTTCCCTGCAATTTAGAGTAACATCAAAGTTGCTATAAATTATCCCCATCTGCCAGAGATCACTGTCAAAAGGAGGAGGAAATGCTACAGGACCACCTACGTGGCTCTGTGGCACTGAGAAGTTCCTGTATGAAAGGGGAATCCTCAGCTGGCCATTCAAGTTACATTTTGCCTGCCATTTGTTGCCAGGGGGGCTGACAGGCTTTCTGGGCCCCCAGAAAAGGAGGTAGAAGTCTGCATTCCTAAAAGGGGTGTGGGCTCAGGCAGAAGAGGTGGGGCTGGAGCGTCCCTGGTCAGGAAAGGCACTTACTGGGCAGCCCAGGTGGTTCTTTCCTACCCAGCAATCATGGTCACCCTATCCAATGTGACCAAGCAGGCCTCTGGATCATCATGTGGGCCCATCTTGGCCAGGGATATCCCCTGTCCTGAATTTGCAGGAGCAGAGGGAGCTGGGGCTGCCAACCACGGCAATGCTGTCACGTAAAAGTGCTGCTCCTGCTTCTGCCATTGCAAAGCACCTCCAGGAGGATATCCTGTTGCTTCTGGACAGGTTGCTGAGCCTCTTGCTGCATTGCTGCTGTCTCTCTGCTGTGCTGCTGTTGGGCCAGCAGCCTCACTAATTCCACCATGGTCCTTGTTTACGGGGCTGGTCCAAACAAAGGATGCTACTTCTGGTACCACTGTAATGGGTTTCACCTCACCTCTCATGGGCATCCCCATCTGAGACGTTCCGGAGCCTGCACTCCCCCAGAGTTCAATAAAGTCTCTTTAGCCGCTTAGTCTCTGCGCATGTCACAGTCTATGTACAACAACAAGCCTTCCGAATACCCAGCCATCACAGGCTGAGCCATCGTAGGCCTCATCAGTCGGGGTTGGGGTCTCAGCCTTCTGGCCAGGGCGCACTCTGTGGAGATATGCACCCCTTTCCGAGTATGCTGTTAGCAGGGCCCATCTCGGTGTCCTTTCTGCAAAGCTCTCAGTAGAGTCCTTGCCCTTCTCAGGGCTCTACCTACAGTCTGTCAGCACCAGCTGCAGTCTGCAGTGCCAGCCTGCACTGCACATGGAGCTCTCCAAGGTAGGCCTTCCCTTGGTGAAGTTTCCAGCCACACTGAGCCTACAGCCACACTATTGCAGAAGATCGACCTGCTCATGCACGAAACAATGTTTTCCAGTGTGAAAGTTACCCCCAGAGCTTCTTGTGAGCAGCAAGAATTAAGGAAGTTTGATGGGAGAAATTCTCCCGTCGACCTTCTTCTATGTAGATAGCCACAGCAGCCGACCGCTGATAAGTTGATTTTAGCTACACAATTGGTGTAGCTAAAATTGCATGTCAGTGGTAGACTGCTATGTCTAGTATGGATACAGCCTGAACTGGCTCTGGTGCTGCAGCTTCTTTTTACAGGCCTTCCTGGTTGCTGATTGGCTGCTTCTTCCAACCACCACTCTAGCCTCCTTGGATGACAACTCTATGGTTTGGAGGACTCTTTTGTGGTTTTGGGATGGGCAAGACCACAAGTCTCAGCAGGTCCTTTTGGGACCTAATCTTTGAATAGAATGAGAGAAATGGCATTTTCTTTTCAAATGGCACATATGAAACTTGTAGTTGAAAAATGTGGACAGTGTGTTTGGTGCAACTGAATATGAAAGAACGTGTGTCGGATGATGAGAGTAAAAATGCTAACTTTTTTATAATTCACTAGCAAACTCATCTGGTTAGACTGTAATCTGCTTGGGGCTACAATCATCTTTAACTGGCTTTGTATAGTACCTGGCACATTGGGGTCCCAATTCTGATTGGGAACATTGTGTCCTACCGTAATCTGAATCATGGATCAAAGCTGGTTTATAAATAGCTTGAAAGCAACTGCACACCATTTTTAAAGGGAAACAGGGCACAATGAAGACCACGAGGGAGGTTGTGGCAGGTGGGAGAGCAAAATGCTCTAAGGGTTAAATCCTGAAGTTGTAAGTCAGTGAAAACTGTGATAGAGCTACAACTGCATTTGTTTTCCATCTTCGTAAGAACTGAATGAGGACAATAGATCTGAACTCAGCTTCAGATCAGGGAGTTGAAAAGATCTCTTTGTTTGCTCTTCACTTAAATAATGAATTTTCTTTCCGGTTAAGTACATACAATGCACATTGTTTAACATATGTAACCTAGATTTAGAAATGTAGGTAGCACCATAGGACTTGCCGTTCTGGACCAGACCCAAGACGGAATTAGTCCAGTATCCTGTCCATGGCAATGGCAGCATAAGAGGCTTCAGTCAAAGGTACAAGCAGTAGATGCACAGGAATCTGCCCCCTACATTAGCTCTCATACTGCTCTCCAGTAGTTGGAGATTGGCTTAAGCCCTGAAGCATGAGGTTTAAAATTCCTTTCCAAACTTTGTTAATTAGAGCTCTGGATGTTAGTTATCCATATAAATGCTCAGTGCCTTTTGAATCTTGCTATATTCTTGACCTCACTGACTTCCTGTTGCAATGAGTTCCATGGTTTGTTTGTTTATCGTGTGAATAAATGTTCATTATCAGGGTTGATTTTTTTTCCCTACCTGTTAATGGTGTTGCCTGTTCCCTGGGTCTGCTGTTACTAAGCAGAGAGAATAGAAGTTCCTAGTCTACCTTCTCTAAACTATTCTTTATTTTACATACTTTTGTTATGTGGCTTCTTTGTCTCCTTTCTAAGGTAAATCTCTCTTTGGGCACTCACTGAGTAACAAGCAGGACTTCTTCATATCACCCTCTTATTTGTGAGTCCATTGATGGCTGATCAGCCGATTTCTGTGGCTGCAGATCTTATTACAGAAGGGGCAGGTGTTGGTAGCTGTTGAAGGAGTGTGGGGCAGTTTTGACGCTCTTTTCTTCTCCACCTCTCCTCATCAGCACTGCAATGGAACCTCTCAAATTGTGCTACCCTGGCACAGGTTACCATTCTCCACTGGGGACCGTCTTGGGCAAGGTTCTTCCAAGTGTCAACACCAATGCTGCACTTTTTTATAACAAAAAAGCAGTCCAGTAGCACTTTAAAGACTAACAGAATAATTTATTAGGTGACGAGCTTCCGTGGGACAGACCCACTTCTTCAGATCATAGCCATAGCAGAACAGACTCAATATTTAAGGCACAGAGAATCGAAACTGGCTATGGCTATGATCTGAAGAAGTGGGTCTGTCCCACGGAAGCTCGTCACCCAATAAATTATTCTGTTAGTCTTTAAAGTGCTACTGGACTGCTTTTTTGTTTTGATAGTATGTAGACTAGCACAGCTTTCTCTCTAGCACTTTTTCATGTGTGCCTTCAGCATGTCCTCATATTGCTTCTGCTGCCCCCCGTTCCCCCCAATGCTCCTCTCTCCTTTCTCCAACTCATAACAGAATCTGTTTTGGGAGGCACTCATCAGACATCCGAACCACGTGGCCAGGCCAACAAAGTTGTTGATGAATGAATGATAATGGCTTCAACGCTGGTTGTGTTCGCTTCTTCCAGGACTCTAGTGTTTGTGTGCCTCTCTTCCCAAGAGATCTTTAGGATTCTCCTGAGGCAGCGTTGATTGTATTGTTCAAGTGCCTTCAAATGATGCTTATACGTTGTCCAGGTTTCACAAACGTACAGTAGCGTTGGAACAACCACTGCATGGTATACAAGGACCTTTTGTCTTTGGATAGATGTCCTCATTCTTGAAAACCTTTGGTCTCAGATCTCATTCAGGGTGGGAAGTGTTGCAAGACTACGGTAAATAAGCCCTGTCTCAGCGTCTTTTTCACATGAGTCTTTCTATGATATTGGTCGTGCTTATCACCCTTCTATGATCACTCTCTTTCTAATTCTGCATTGGGTCAAAAAGGATCATGAAAATTAGTAGAGTATTCCAAATGAGATTGCGCTATTAATTTATACCAAGGCACTGAGATTTTCATTGTAACGCCCCATCCCCTTCCTTATGCATCTTAACATCTTGTTTGCTTTTTTGACTGCACCTTCACGTGCAGCAGAGTAGTTCATTGAATTGTCTATGATGTGTCTGGGTTCTCAGGCACTGACTGTATGGTTTTGCCAGGGGGTGGTCCTCTCTACCTCCTCGCCCCGTTCATTCACTCTGAAGCACCTGGCATTGGCCACTGTGCTTGATGGATCTTTTGTTCGGAGCCAGTAAGGTTTGCTCTTATAACAGAGTGATTCCCACTGACCTTTCAGTAGGTTTTGTATTATCAGCTATGTACGGAGGCAAATCTGAAACAGTGAGAGGGGTTTAATAGTCTCCATGACTTATTTATTCCAAGTGTAAGTGCCAAGATGGGCATGCAGTGTAGTTGTAGCTGTGTCAGTCCAAGGGTATTAACAGCACAAGATGGGTGAGGTAATCTTTCATTGTACTAACTTTTTCAGGTGCAGAGGGGTGGAGGGGAAGATACTGCAAGCACAGAGTGATAGGTGTTAATGGGCCATTGTGCCTTGGTTACGCACACAATCGCGGGCACTTTCTCATGCTCCTCTACTAACATCATATATGCCATCATGTGCCAACAATGCCCAGGTGCTTTGTATATTGGACAGACTTCTAACTCCCTTAGACAAAGGGTCAATGGGCACAAAACAGACATCAAAACACTCCAGATCCACAAACCAGTTAGTCAACATTTTAATGGAATGGGGCATTCTGTCAATGACCTAAAGGTGTGTTACTGAAGAAGAATTATCGCACCGTTCTGGAAAGGGAAACAGCCGAGCTGGCTTTTATATTCAAATTCGGCACATTAACACATGGTTTAAATTGTGATGGGAACTTTCCGAGTCACTATAGGGGCTCGTCTGCGTACTTGGCTCAGTCTAATTCTTGACCTTCCCCCCCACCCCTCCACTCTCTGATTTGCTCACCTTGATTATCTTTTTCTGATTTGTCCTCCTTGCTTACTGTTTTTGGTTCTCTGTGCCTTAAATATTGAGTCTGTTCTGGTCTGGCTATGATCTGAAGAAGTGGGTCTGTCCCACGAAAGCTCACCTAATAAACTATTTTGCTAGTCTTTAAAGTGCTACTTGACTGCTTTTGGTTCTCCTTGGAATATGTGTTAACTACTTATGGTAAATAATCTCTTCCACCTTGCATTTCATTGTGAAGTTCTGAAGAAAAGCTCTGTGTGGCTCAAAAGTTTGTCTCTGGGCATGCCTTTACTACAGCCTGGATTGAGAGAGAGCAATCAATCTATCAGGGGTCAATTTATCATGTTTAGTATAGATGAGAGAAATCAACCATTCAGTGCTCTCCCATTGGTTCTGGTACTCCACTAGAACTAGAAGAGTAATCCGTAGTCTGCGGGAGAGTGTCAGCTGTTGCCTTAGTGCAGTGTAGGCACACTGTAAGCAGATCTAAGTACTTTGAATAGTAACAGAGAGATAACTGTGTTAGTCTATATTATATCAAAACAAAAAAGCAGTCCGGTAGCACTTTAAAGACTAAGAAAATAATTTATTAGGTGGTGAGCTTTCACTGGATAGATGAGATAAATCAACCATTGAGTGCTTGTACTAAGTACTTTGACTTCAACTACATTATTCACAAGGCTGACATAACATCACTTAGGTCAACTGTCTGTGGTAATGTAGACCTCTATAACCAGCAGAAGCTGATCCACTAAAAATATTCCCTTTCCCACTGTCTCTCAATGAGAAGGTGGGTTATGAGTCATCACAGGCACAGGAGCTGCTTTTAGTAAACTGACACCATTGCGCCATATGGGAAAATTTTCAGCCAGGCTCATAGTGGCCTCCAATTTTTTTATGTGTGCCCTTGCATATGTCAGTGTGACTGCACCTGCAAAAGTTGTCTGCCAAGCTTTTGTACTGAAAAAGTTGTCTGTGTATGCAAAATCAAAGGTCCTGTCAGGAGTGCACAAAAATGCTCATGCAAACTCATGGGCTGGGGCTGAAAATGTGACCCTTACCTTTAAATGTGTAAATTAGGCACACAAGGCAAGTTAGCTCTATAGCCTGGAGTCTGGATACAGGGCAGAACACAGCAGCTGAAGCTAGATGGAGAACATGCAGGATTCAATTTTGGCTACCTTTTAATGTTGTATATTTGGACAACATGGAAGATGGTGTTGAAAGTAACTGCTAACTTTGTAATGACAGCTAACTTGGAAGGAGCACTCCATATTTAAAAATGTCTTTCAGATACAGAACAATTTACACCTTTCTGTATTTCTAATCCTAGTCTGTTTGATCTAGTGTATAAAGCTGGTACATGCAGGGTGAAAATTCTAAGTGGAAATAAAGATCTAACTATGGTGCTTTTTGCCTCAGCATCTGAGATCCCAAGAGTATCTGAATCAAAACTAAAAAATGGCGAAACATGAAAACACACACTGTATCCTATCATTGGACCCTAGGGAAGTCAACCATGTTTTAGAAACATTATCACTATGTCCAGTGACTCAATGGTAGTTCAAAATCTCATCAAACATGTCATTCTCTAGCAGTATCCATCCCGCAAGACTATAATACCATGTACTTACCAAATCTTCTCTTCTAAGACTGCATCACATGTATAACTGCATTTTGTGCAGTAAATGAAAAGAATTGATTTCAGGCCTTTTGGTGGATCGCTCAGCTTTTTGACTGATCTGATGAACTGCTAGCACTAGAACTAAATTAAAGTACTCCAGGAAAGAAAATCTCTAAGTGTGTTTCAAAGTTATACAGTGACCAAAAATCTAAACTCTAAATGTTTACTCTCCAAAGTGAAAATAAGGCTACACCTACACTACAACAGAAAGTTCACTTAAGCTATGCAACTCCAGCTATGTAAATAATATACTTAAATTATATATTATAAATAAGTCAAGTTACTGCAGAGTTTACACTGCAGGCAGTTGATGGGAGAAACTCTCTCAGCAACTTGTCTCTTACTCTTCTCATCCAGAGTAGAGTATCAGGGTTGACCAGAGTGATCTGTGATTGATTTGACAGATCTTCACTATACCCACTAAATCAACCGCAGCTAGATCGATCTCAGAGCATCAATCTGAACGGCAGTGGAGATATAACTTAAGAGAAATTGACTAGAAACACCAACTGTGTACTAGAACCAATTCTCCTGCAGCAACTTACCCTGGACAGGTAATTAAATATATAGATGGGCATACCTCTCTGGCTAGCTCTTCCCCTAAATTGTTACTTAGAAATGAAAATCTTTTTTCAAGCATCTACCTACAACAGGCATGATCAGTGTAGTCCTCTGTTTATCACTATGAAACAGCCTGGGATATCTAAAGGAATGTCAGTGTCACAGGGCCATGTCCATACTGTATGAAAATTGTCATATGAATACGCATAACTCAAAGATTAGCTTTATGCAAAATGCATCATGTAACACATCAATTTGAAAGTTACAATCTTCTGAATATGTATATCCTATTTTTGTGCATGTATCATACTTGTATATGACGTTAGAAATACGAAGTGTGAGTCTCGTTTTAATTCTGAATCTGCTAATGAGGGCCATTAGGGATATTTTAGGAACATAATGGCTCAGTACTCAAACCAACAATCTGTGAATAGCCTTATTTGTCCTGTAAGCCCAAACTGTGGTTGTGCTAGAAAGACATGTGACCATGCCACCTGCTACTGGAATCCATCTTGGAGGTGTTATTTTTCTAAGAGGATGCAGTTTGACAAATGAAGAGTTCCCACTCTGAGCAAAAGGCTATTTAATGGAAAACTATCAGTTCTGTCTTTAGCAGGCCTTTGAAACTGATTCACCCCCCCTGCCCTCCCCGAGAATACATATGAAGGAATCTGGCAAGAACTGCTGTAGACCAGTGTTTCTCCAGGTTTTTTTTTTTTTAATACAAAGTACCCCTTTTTCAAGAAAAATTCTAAGTACCCCTAGACTTCTCTTGCATATACCTAAGGGTACGAATACTACCAGTTGAGAAACATGATCCTAAAATAATCAACAAGTGCCATTCAATCTTTCTAGATTACTGTACCCTTTTCAGGAGTCAGATTTGTTTTGCATTCCAGCAATTTACCTCACTTAAAAATACTTACTTATAAAAACATGCAACAATATCACAGCAGACTACTACTGAAAATTTGCTGACTTTCTACTGTCTTATTATTGAATGAATTGGAATAGAAATATTGTAGTTACGTTTCAGCATAAGGCATATGAAGCCGTAGAAACCAGTCATTATCTGAATGTACTTTTAGATTGTGCTGACTTTACTAGTGTGTTTTATGTAGCCTGTTGTAAAACTAGGCAAATATCTAGATGAGTTGATGTACCATCTTGAAGACCTTGGTGTGCCACCAAGGGTACACATACCCCTGGTTGAGAAACGCTGCTGTAGACCCAGGCGCAGTAAATATAACTCTGACTGGAAGCACTTTTAGCAGAGATAAGAACAGCTGTTTAGAGTCAGATTTATTTATTTATTTATTAAGAATTTGCATGTAACAAGTTTCTTTCTGGATTAGAACTAGCTGGCATCTGTTTGTTTTAATTTAGTAACTTACTTTGGTTTGTCTGTTTTCACTTGCAACCACTTATACTTTTGTTTATAATCAGTCCCAATGTAAATAATTGTTACCGGTGTGAATGGGAGGAACCACTGTGCATATATCCCTTTCATTGACAAAGAGGGCTGACCATATGAACTTTCTCTGTGTAAAACTTTTACACAGAGTAACATATTTATTTGATGTTTTGATCCCTTTTCGGGGTTGGTATCTTGGGTGCTGAGCCCTCCCAGAGCTGAAATGATGCAGTATTTGTGTTGCTCTGCAGGGGAGTCAGTGCCTTGGCTGGGGGACGGGTTGCCAGACATCCCACAATGTGTGGGACAGTCCCAAATTTCCTTGACAAGTCCCATGTCCCACATTTTATGCAAAAATGTCCCATGCAGCACTTGTCGGGGAAATTTCATCCTGCACCTGGGGCTGCTGGCCAGATCTCCATGTCCCAGCCAGTTCCCGGCTGTGGGGTCCCTCTGTCCCGGCTGGGGATTGCACAGCTGGAGCTAACAGCAGGGACTCCCTGCCCCAGACAGCTCCAAACCATGGTGCTGCAGGGTCCCCAGCTTCCAGGTTCCCTGCTCCCAGGGCCAGTCCTAACTAATTGGCGGCCATGGGCAAATAGGGGCCACCAGGCAAGTGGTGGATGCACCCACCTGGCTGCTGTGCCCTCCTGCTGGGCCTTGCTGCACCCCTGGCTGGCTGCCCACCAGGCTGCTTAGCTACAGCCCTGCCTGTCCCCACATGACAAGCCCTTGCTGGCTCCAGCCCCTCATGGCCTGATCCATTTTGGCAGCTCCTTGAAATTGGCAGCCCTAGAGGTCCACCTGACTCACCCACCTCTAGTACCCACTCTGCCTGCTCCCAGCCGGGAATCCTGCAAGGCTGTGGGGTCCCTCCAAGCCCCCAGCTGGGGACCCTGATTTCCAGCTGCAGGGCTACAGGGCCTAGCTGTGGGGCCCCCACTTCTCCCCATTCCTGGAAAACTTATACAAGACAGGCAGCCATGCTTGGCCTGCCATGGCTTCAGCTTCCTGTCCCGCATAAGTTTTCCAAAAATCTGGCACCCCTAGCTGGGGGAGACCATAGCTTCTGGCCCAACAGGACAGGATGCTGGGGAGCACCAGAGAGCAGGAAGGTGGGCATCAGTGGCTTAATAAACACACTGGAGGAAAACTTCAGCTGGATTTCTGTGATCCAACCCATCACAGCCAGGTAGTCAGGTTCTTGAATTGTATAAAGTAAACATCAAGTGTATGTTAAGCAGACTGTAACTTAGAGAGATCCTCTCCTCTAACTCAAAATGGTCCTAGGCTCCCATCTCAACTATTTTCATCAAAGAAAATATGATTCTGTGATTTTCAACACTGTTTCACATTTGCCTGTAAAACACTGCCCAGCTTTATCCCTCTGGTGTAGCTACAGGACTTGGATGAATTCCTGGGTAAAGCTGGGTTTTAAGACAGAACAATGTCATGGATATCATTCGCTTTCTGACTGAAGGGCAGTGGGGTTACACCTACAGCTGTGTAAGATAACAGGGCAAATGCTACTGCAATGCTGAGAGTGGCTGATGTTAAAGCTGCTGCAGACACTGGGGTTAGTGAAGCAGGGGTGCCAAGCTAAGGAGCCGGGAGGCTGTGGAAGGAGATAGATGCATAGGAAGAGGACTTTATGAATAGGATGGTCTGTAATCCAGATAAACACATGGTATGGTTTAAACTATAATCTTGTATGATACTGTTGTCTTCACAATGGGTTATTGGTGATGTTTTTCCCTGCAAATCTTGTCTTTCCTACACAGAGCAACAAATCCACTCTCATTTCAGATGACACTTAGATTAAAGGAAATAGGAAAAAGAATGAACCTGAGTCTCCACGACTCTTTTCACCCCACTGCCCTCTCGGAGATGATCATACCTCCTACATTTAAAGGTGTACAGCCATGGAATTGTAGCTATGTACACCCCAGGCTGACAAAATCCCAACTCTTGCAAGTCTTACTGGGCTGCCTCTTTCATTATTTTGGTAGTCAATAATGGGAATCTGTACTGGAGCTGGGAAGCATCTAGAAATCTACTTCCCAACAGGTGATTCTGTTGATTGGGGGTCAGGAGGGGCAGTCCATAGAGATCTTTTCTTCTCTAGCAGTGAAGATGAAGGAAGCCATTTTCCAAAGTTATTAGTACTTCGTATATCTTGCAATCAGAGACAAAGATATTGCAGTGCCATTATACAGCAAACTGAACAAATTATCTGTCTCTGAGGACTTGGAGTTCTCATTCCCGGAATCATTTGAGTGGGTTTATGTATCTTCTCAAAGCCTTTTTTTTTTTTCCTTGAGCAATTTTGACTCCTCCGTGTGACATCTTTCACTACACGACATGGAGCTATTTCATGTGCTGGAATTAAGAATAGTGTTCCTAGATAATAGAGCCCATAACCATGAAGGCAGGCTAAAACAGTGTGGCTGTCTCCAGTAAAGGGTGCATCTTTCATTTATTTTATATCTACATTTCCTAATAAATTGGAACCTTCCAACTAGTGGTCAGTCCCCGGTAAATTTACCTACTTTTGAGTTGCTATTAGAGGGTGCCTGTGTTATTTTGATAGCCTTTGCACTCGGCCCTAGGCTTCTGTGATTTCCAGTGTTTTATGTTTTCTATAGGGCTTAGTGGACTCTGGAGCATGTCGGCATGTATGGGTCCAAATGGGGAAAAGTACAGCTTGGACCTTTGTAGTCCAAACTTCCTTCATCTGGCAACATCTGTGGCCTGACACCTGTGGACGCTACCAGACTGGAACGCTTACAGGTCAAAGTGCCCGAGAGATTCAGGTGTCACCCAGCTGATTAGCAGAGAACCCACAGCAGGCAGAATGTGTTTCTATTGGTGGTGAACATCCGCACATGCTTTTGTGCACATAAAATGTATTTGACACATTGATGGAAAAAAATTAGAGGCAACACTCAGATGTTCTGCTGCTATCAGAGTGGAGCCCCATTGCTGGCAGCAGCAGAGGGGTCAGCACTGACTTCTCCTGGATCAGCAAATTCCCTAGTTAGTATGTGTCTATGAAAACAACCAGGAGTGCTGCCTTTTGATCTCCTCTTCAGTTCAGCTGGTGAAGTGGGTTTTGCCCACTTAAGCTTATGCCCTAATAAATCAGTTATGGGAGGTGTACGCAGCAAAGTTATTTTGAAATAACTGTCCTAGCTTCTACGCGACACACCCGCTATTTCAAAATAAACTCAAAATAGTGGGTGGCTTATTTCAAAATTAGTAAATCTCGTTCTATGAGGAATAGCACCTAATTCAAAATACACAGGGCCTATTTCGAAATAAGCCATAGTGCCTACAATGGCTCTTTTTTTAAAATAGTCTCTATGGCTGTGTCTCCACTTCCCTTCCTCTTTCGAAAGATGGATGCAAATGAGGGAGATCAAAAATGCAAATGAGGTGCAGATTTACATATCTGCTGCCTCATTTGTATTTTCTTTTGAAAGAAGAAAAGCAGTATAGGTGCGGCTCTTTCAAAAGTAAACCCCATCATCAAAAGAGCCACATGTACACTGAAATTCTTCCGAAGGAAGCTCTTTTGAAAGAATATGCAAATAAGGTGCCAGATATATATTTTCAATTTCCCTCATTTGCATCCCTCTTTCCAAAGAGGAATGCGAGTGGAGACACAGCCATAGAGACTATTTCAAGAAGAGCCATTGTAGGCGCTATGGCTTATTTCGAAATAGGCTTTATTCCTTATCTTAACAGCACCTATTTCGAATTAGGCGCTGTTCCTCATAGAATTAGATTTAACCATTTTGAAATAAGCCACCCACTATTTTGAGTTTATTTTGAAATAGCGGTTGTGTCGCGTAGAAGCTAGGACAGTTATTTCAAAATAACTTTGCTGTGTACACCTCCCATAACTGATTTATTAGGGCATACGCTTTCATGGACAAAACCCACTTCATCAGCTGGAATGAAGAGGAAATCAAAAGACAGGAGTCCTTGTTGTTTGTACAGATAATATTAACATGGTTACACCTCTGAGTTGGGATACAGGAGAAGGCAAACTGGCCTGGGTGTGTGGTTGTCACCCCTGTTCTGTGTTTGCCCTCTCAGGTACAGTTGGTATTGGCACTAATTCCTCTAATGCTTCATTGTTGTTATGCAAGTATTTGTGCTTCAAGAAACTCTGCCAGTCCCTTCTGTTTCCTTTTGTTCTACCCTGAGGCCAGGAGGAAAATTGGCTCTGCAAAGCTTTTGCTGCTTTTATTCCTCTGGAGTGCAAGCTCTCGTTCCTGTTGCATAAGAAACCCCTGTGTGCACTCACTGTTGAGCACAAAGCACATTGGACATGTTGATCCTACAGGCTCAGATTACTGTGTTACTATTGTAGCGCTGTTAATTGGCACATCGTTTCATGAACCCAGATAAAACATGGCCCATGCTCTGCAGAATTTATAATCTAAGACAAGCCATGGGACAGCAATGCAGAAGGCTACTATGGGGATTATTTAATGAGAAAGAGGAACAGGTTTCTATAGGGATCTGAAGGAAGACAGAAAATACTCTTGGTAGATAAGGATTGAAAATGGCTCTGTGCGCGGGATAAAAATGAGAGAATACAGAGCTGAGACTGGGGAAAGGAGACAGATACTGTGTCAGATGGTGGGATGTGAAGGCAAATGAAGAGTAATACAGAAGTTGAAACACTGGGGTACAGTTACAATGCTGAGCATCACCATTTTTGGAATAAAGTCTAGCTGAGGAACACATGTTGCTAGGACACTTGTGTTAAAAGATGCCTCGAGGTAGCTGTGTGGGTTGGTATCTTCACAAAACAAAAAAAGTAGTCCTGTAGCATTTTAAAGACTAACAACATTTATTGTGTTAGCCTTTAAACTGCTATAGGACTGCTTTTTGTTTTGTGTTAAAAGGCATTCATCTGTGAACCTCTTACTTGGAAACAATGCAGTAGTAAGTGTTTTGTTTTTGGTTTTGGGTTTTTTTTTGTTTCTATGCAAAGGAAGTTGTTCTAATGTCACTCTTGCTGCCTGTGTTTAGACAATATAGCAGAGGAAGAAAAACTTGAATTGTTCTTTGCAAAGATTCAAAGCTGAATATGACATTTCCACTTCTGTTATGGGTTTGACTTTGCTTCATCACAATTTTGATGTGGTTTATCAACTTACAAATCACAGAATTGGAAGAGACCTCACTAGGTCATCTGGTCCGGTCTCCTGCATTCAGGCCACAGTGTAATATATAATTCTATTTTAGTTGTATCTAGTTTCGGATAATGTTGTAATAGTTTATATTAGGCAAATTGTGTTTATTTGCTTGCAGCTGTACCTGATGTTAATACAAGATGACCCGTATGATTATTATTCGAACTTAAGATAAATGTTGTGGAAGAGTATGAGTGATAGTTTGAACAAATTTGATGTTCTGTCTAAATGCTTTTATTGTCTCCTATGCTAATGAAAGCACCTTGTTGTGTGAATGAGGAATGTATGTAAAACCATCACCAGATGTTCTAGGGAGGTGCCAGAACAGATGCCAGGATGGTTGCATATCCTCATTAAAATGTGAGAAGGCAGCTGGGATGACTGTGGAAGAGGAAACAGGCAGTTATCCATGCAGATAAGACAGCAGTGATCAAAATCAGAATGATGGGACAATAGATGAGAGTTGAGGAGGACATCTTAAGAAAACACTAAGAAACTTGAGAACGCAAGCACTCTCAAACAGATGCAAAATCCACTGATCCCAATGACAGAAAACTACTATAAGATGCGGGTTGCTCTGCCACAGACTTTGGGTTCACCTGCCACTCCCACTGGGATCTCTGCCCCGGCTGAAAGGAACCTGGTCCCAATCCATTCTTGTACTTCATTACCTTTATATAGTGATATTAGGATTTTTTGGCTTATTATCTTCCCCTTTTCTAATGGTTATATAGCGGCAGCCAGGGTCCCTACCCCTTTCCAGCTGGCTGACAGGGAAGCATTCATTCAGCCCCTGCTTCAGTGCACAACTGGTGACTCTTAAAACATTTACATGATGGGCACACTGACCTCCTGACACCTCTGTTAAATTTGCTATCCCTCCTGGTAAGTGGGAACAACTCCAATTCTTTAGCTGCCTCACCCATTTTAATGACAGATTTCCTAAAAAATCTGACAATCAAATAAGGAAAAAAGCACAGGGGCTCATATAAATGCTTAGAATGTTGTTATTGTATTGGTGTGGTATTTCACTGGCTGAATGAATTAAAATATTTGTATAATATCTGGATAGTCCAGATCATACCTAACTAGTAACCATTTAGCTTATTATGTACCGCTAGTGATGTACATAAATAAGAAATGTGAAGAGTGTGCTCTGGTATGGATGCAAGACCTGGCCTACTAAAAAGTCTTCAAATCACAAGCCACAGCCATTCACGAACAGATGCCTGAGTTACATCCTTCACATCAAATGGCAAGAGTTCATCACAAATGAGGAGCTTTGGAACAGAGCAGGACAAGAACCAATTGACACTGAAATCAAGAGGAGAAAGTGGGGATGGCTAGGCCACGCTCTCAGAAAACCATCATCCAGTGTAGTCTGTCAATATCTCATATGGAACCTGCAAGGAGAACGCAAAAGAGGAAGACCTTGAACAACATGGAGAAGATCTACTGAGACTGAAGCAAAAGAACTGGGGTACTCCTGGAGCCAGCTAGAAATTTTGTCCCAAGACAGAGTGTAGTGGAGAAGACTTGATGACCTGTGCTTCATGTGGAGTGTAAGGGTTAAGTTGTAGTAGTAGAGCTGTAACTACACCTCGGTCCTGCAAAGAGTTATTATGCATGTGCTTACCTTCACATAAATGAGTAGTCCCATCGAAGTCAATGGGACTATTCCTGTACATAAAATCCTGGCAACCATGGTGCAGTAATATCAAAGGAGTGTAAATTCTAAAATGCACAAGCATGCTCCACACGTCCATCCCAGCCCCTCTGCAACCTGACCCTTTTCCAGGGCCTGATCCTGAGCCCCAGAGTGTTTGCGCCAGCAACATTAGATCCTGATGTCATCACTGTCCACTCCCTGCCTGCCCCAGGTGTGTGTGAATTTACATAGGGGAGGAGCTTTGCTAATCCTCTTGCCTGCCCTCCCATTTCTCCACTCCTGCTCAAAGTTCTCTAGTGCACTAATGTAGTCTCATTTCAAACAATACTACACTAGGGAACTTTTAGTGAGTGCCAGCAGAGTCCAACACAAGCGTGTTGCAGCACATGCTTGCATGCACTAGAATTTGCACTTATCTAGAGGAAACGAAAGCAAAGTGTAAACAAGTGCTCAATCTTTGCAGGTTCATGACATTAGAGCAAGTAATTATTTTCTGAAGATAAATTGGGACTTTAGGGCTTTTGTATAGTAAATGTAGGGTTTGTGACAAGTGCTAGGTTGATGGGCTTGTGCACCAGAAATCCATTTATACCACATCTGGCTTGTAGCAGTCCTGACTCTTCCCTTGTTGCCCTACCAATTTGTTTCAAGCCTGAGCTAAGGAAAGCAGTAGATAGTGAAAAGATCGTTTGGATTTATGCAATCGGACCTTGGTGTGTCTGCTGACACTGCCACATTTTGTCACTTAAGAAGCTAGTTGTTCATTACTGTTTATCATAAGCACAGTCCACTGGGAAGCAGCCCATCTGTCTAACAGTCACCTAGCAACAACTCAAGGGAGGGATGGTACAAGGATGCTCATGGGAAGACTGATCTTTGACCCCCACCATATACACAAGGTCTCACCAAATCCATTTTCACTCACTTCTGTCCTTTCATTTGATATTTGATTTTTTGGGGGGACCTAAGAAATATATGGAACAACAGTTAGGTGTGGTGTTGAGTGTTCTTAGATAACAGAGCCAGTATCCCTATCAGTATCCAGTATCCCTTTCACCTCGGGAGTAAGAAGCCAATAACTGCTCCCCCCCAACGCACACATACACACATGCCCGGACAGGCACCTAACAGAAGACTAGTCAGAATGAAGTACTTCCTAAACAAAAGTGGGGTTTATTGGGGGAGTGTTAACAATAGGAGGTGGTGGAAAAGCAGATAAACAGTAAAACAACTTTGTGGTTGCCCCCAAAATGGCCTTGAAGCTTGATCCCCGAATGATCCTTGGAAAATTCAAAGTAAAACCCTAAAAATACTTGTGGGTCTCCGCTGGGCACTTACGACATGAACGGATGAACTGGATATGAACACAGCTGCTGATGGTAGACAGCTGTCTGTCCTTTTGCTGCTGGAGAGCTTTGGATGTTGGACCTGTGGCTGCATTCCAGCAGCTGCTGGGGACAGGAGGAATACCGAATCTTCGCAGCTGGAACCAGGAACCGATGATGTAGGCAAGTCCAGTGGAACCAGGAACCAGTCAATAGACTCAAGTGTTAAATGTCTCGATCGATGATATGGTGAAGGAATCTACTGATGTCCACACAGTGACAGTTACTGGCTGCCTCTCTGATGGACAGCCCACGTGATAGGGTGCCTGCCACCAGGGAAGAATATCGAGAGAAGCAGTGACTGATGGTGAGGAGGATTTAGGGGCCCAGCGGGGTGCTGTGGAGAAGAGGGCTACAGCTGAGTGCGAGCAAGATCAGGAGGTAACACTGCATCAGTGAGAGGCAGATGGCAACAGAGCACCCGTGTGCGCCCACCTTTTGAAAAAGAAGTTGAGAAATTGGAGGTGGGGCAGCCAAGGGGCACTGACTGCTTCATGGGCTAGAGAAAAACATCTTCTAGTGAGCTACGGACAGATATTAACAGGTTTAGCTAGTAAAAAGACAATGACTGCACTGAAGTGCCTCCATGGCAAGAAAATCTCAGAATTAAAAGGATCTTCACCATGTGCAGAGAAAGGTGTAACCAGACCCAGCACCTGGAAGGGAGAAAGAGCCTAATACCTATTAGAACTAAGGCACAAGTGTTCAACAGTGAAGACAATTCACCAAAGAAATGCCCAAGGGCAGTGGGGATTCCCTAGCTGTCACTTCTTCCAATAGAGACTAGATACCTTGTTGGCATCTTCTCTGCTATGACCTACTTCTCTTAGTACCTTAGCCTAGTTTTGTGCTAGCAGGTGTCCTCCTCTTACCATGCCTTGTCTGTGAATGTTAAACAGATGAGTGCCGGTACACACAAGCATAAATCCAGTTTTGAAAACCTTCTGTCACATTTCACTCAGGTACACTTGTTTTAAGCAGGGCTTTATTTCTGGTGGAATGCACCAGAACAGAATTCTGGCAACTTTTTTCCATGAGAACACCAGAGAAATTTTCACTGCTGGTTCTGCAGCAGCATGGGGATGAGGCAGAAGCCCCTGCTGCCCTGCAGCAGTGTGGGGACCCTGGCATTAAAACAGAACATCCTAACCCCTATGAGGAGTCATCAGACTTGAGTTCTGGCATCTTTCTTTCTAGGGAAAAAAACACAGGTTTTGTGTCTTTGGACTTCCTGAATGCATCCATACCTTGCACACTTGAGGTTGCCAGCACAAGAAACGCTTGGCTGATTTCAATGGTATAGGAAATGGCACCAGTTTCCAGTAGCGAACAAAAGTGCACATGGCATCTTTCTGTTAACTCCTCTTATTGTTCCCAGAAAGTGCTCCTTTTTCCCTCATGGAGACAACATGTAAAGGTCTAAAAGTGCCAGTTTGTGCATATTGAATCTTTAGTTCAACTATGGAATCATTTGCCTCAGTATTTGCAGAAAGTCAAGGCAAGTGGTTTGGGGAAATACCACATAAGATACCAGATTCCTGAATGTTAGCCACACTGAACCCTAGAGTTTTATTCTAATTTTAGCAAGTATATATTTTAATATGATTCCACGTTAGCTGCTGAACAGTTATTAAATGAAACTCCATTCTGTTAAGAACCTTCAATAGTTTCATGGGCACACATGTGAGCTAGTTTTCACTGCATAGTGCCTCCTAACTCGAGAGGCCGTTTTGCTCCCTGAAAATAATGGGTGATTTTTGGTAAAAGAAATTACATCCACAAGCATGCTTGGGTGATCAATGCAGCTACTAGAAATGGTCATCTTGGTGTGAAAAAATCTTATTAGTTTTAATCCATGCACAATTCCACCCTAGTTGTTCTTGATTACTGCTTCCTGTGTTCAGCGAAGGGGTAGTATCCAAACTCTTCAGTGCTGAAAGTCAAACTGCTTTGTTTATACATAGTTCTACTGAAAATATTAGATTCAAACGGCTATTCGAAACATGAATCAAAATTGTCAGTCACTTGTTGTTCAGGCCATAACAAGGGATGTGCTGTACAAAATCATTTCATGTTCAGAAGTTGATGTTTTAAAGTTATGAGGAACTACATCACCTATTTTATCACTGAAGCTTCGAGCCAATTGCAGGGAGGCTAAAATGTGGTGTTACTAGTATCACAAATAGGGATGCATCCTATGCAGAGGGTTCGAGTAAGATTGGTGTCCTGCTACTGGAGTTGTAAAGTTAAGTATAACAGGCAAAGATTTACCTTTGTGCATCATGTATAAGAATTAGCTATATGTGTTAGTGGAAGCTAACTTACTTCTGGGGAAAAGGGGCACAAGAGAAGCAATACTACTGCATTTTGGCACTCTGTACAACATCAAGGTGTACAAATTTTATCTACACCTTTCTGAATGCATCTTGTTCACAATACTCTCGAGTTACAGAAGGAGTGGTGTAGGTTGGATATTCGGAAAAACTACTTCACCAGGAGAGTGGTGAAGCATTGGAATGCGTCACTTAGAGAGGTGGTGGAATGTCCATCCCTAGAGGTTTTTGAGTCCCGGCTTGACAAATCCCTGGCTGGGATGATTTAGTTAGTTTTGGTCCTGCTTTAGACAGAAGGCTGAACTAGATGACCATCTGAGGTCCCTTCCAGGCAGCCCTAGGATTCTATAATTCTATGAATGTGTTTGGGCAAAACCCAGCAATTGTGCCAGGCAGAAGGCCTGTGGTATGCAGAGGGTCAGATTAGAGGCTCTAATTCTCATTCTGCCCATGAAGTTTATAGTGTATGAAAAACTGAGTGTTTCGTGGGGAGCAGCCTCTGAGATTTGACTGTGTAGCCAGTTGGCTTCCAAGAATGAACAGGTGACTGAAAGGGGTGATATCCATGGAATAGCTCAAATATCCAGAGGGGATGGCCAAAGGTAGGACATTGGCCGGGCAGGGTAGGGATGGCCGATATGTGTTGTGGCAATGACACACACAAGCCTTTGGCAGAACCTCAGCATATAAGGCAAAGGTGGTGGGGAGGTGGTGACCTCAGAGACAGACCCTGACATCAGCCAGGCAGAAAAGAGGTGTGAGATCAGAATGACTTCGGAGACCCCTGTGGCTTTGGCTTCACTAAGTTACCTCAAGGTCACCCTTTAGGAGGACTGAGAGAATTCTCCTTTCCGTCACCTGATTGGTTGGTTGTCTTTTTTTTTTTTCCCTTTCCCAGATTTGACTTCCAACAAGCCATCCCTGTTGAGAAGGTAAGCACCTCCAAGGGGCTGGGAACCTGCTCCATCTGCTCCACCTGGTGCCCGCTGGATTCTAGGCCTGGCAAACATGAGGCTAGGGTGGCAGAATGTTATTCCCGACCTGGGGCTTTGTCCCTTGGAACCACTGGAGCAATGGGGGTTTCTCCGATTTGGTTTCTCTTTTCCTCCATTCCTCCCACATTTCTCTTCTTTTCTTACCTCTTTTGTCCTCTTCCCATGATCCCCTCCCCGCTACCAGGAAAGGGAGTTGGGGGGATTAGGCCACTCCCATTGTGGGAAGGCCAGCAAAAGGTGGGGCTGAAATAGTGCTCTGACACAGATTGCCCCTGTGACCTAGTGTAACCATCGGCTAACACCTGGCCATGTATTGGGCTCTTTAGTGAGAATGTTCCCCCCCACCCAACCTCTGTCTCTTCCCTGATTGGCTGAGCAGGGGCTTTTGATAGCGGTGAAATTCTGGTCCTTATTCTTGTGCAAGACCAAACCAGTAGGTCAGAAGCAAGGATGAGTTTCACCAACATTCTTCTCTGACTTCATTGCCTCGAGACTATTCATGATGCAAAATACTCCACTTTTGGAAAGAACGATCAGTTGCACACACACAAAACAGGACATGACTGCCTAGGAAGGAGTATTGCACGAAGGGATCTCGGGCTGTCTCTACACGAGCCAAAAACTTCGAAATGGCCATGCAAATGGCCATTTTGAAGTTTACTAATGAAGCGCTGAAATACATATTCAGCAACTCATTAGCATGCAGACGGCCATGGCACTTCGAAATTGACACGGCTCGCCGCCATGCGGCTCGTCCAGACGGGGCTCCTTTTCGAAAGGATCCCGGCTACTTCGAAGTCTCCTTATTCCTATGAGCAGATGGGAATAAGGGGACATCGAAGTAGCCGGGGTCCTTTCGAAAAGGAGCCCCGTCTGGGCGAGCCGCGTGGCTGCGAGCTGCGTCAGTTTCGAAGTGCCGCGGCCACCCTCATGCTAATGAGGCACTGAATATGTATTTCAGCACTTCATTAGTAAACTTCAAAATGGCCATTTGCATGGCCATTTCAAAGTTTTTGGCTAGCGTAGACGTAGTCTAGGAGTCATAGTGGACCACAAGCTAAATATGACAAGCAAATATCATTCTGGAATACATTAGCAAGAGTGTTGTGAGCAAAACATGAGAAGTAATTTTTTCCTCTGCTTGGCGCTGATTAGGCCTCGGAGTGTTGTGTCTAGTTCTGGGCACCACAGTTCAAGGAAGATGTGGAGAAATTGGAGAGGGCCCAGAGAAGAGCTACAAAAATGATTAATGGTCTAGAAAGGATAACCCATGAGAGAAAACTGAAAAAAGTGGCTTTGTTTAATTTGGAAAAGAGACATTTGAGGGGGTCATGATAATAGTTTTCAAGTACCTAAAAGGCTGTTACAAGGAGGAGGGAGAAAAATTGTTCTGTTTGACCTCTGAGGATAAGACAAGAAGTGATGGGCTTCAATTGCATCAAGGATTGTTTAGGCTGGAAATCAGGAAATTTTTCCTAACAGTCAGGGTGGTTAAACACTGGAATAAGTTGCCTAGGGGAGTTGCAGAATCTCCATCCTTGGCGATATTTAAGAGCAGGTTAGATAAACATTTAACAGGGATAATCTATATCATGCTTGGTCCTGCCATGAGAGCAGGGGACTGGACTTGATGAGCTCTCGAGGTCCCTTCCAGTTCTATAGTTCTATGATTTTCTCAGACATTCCAGTTCTGTTAAAATACTTGCTGAATCATTGGTGTGAACAATAGGCGGGTTGGAGCTAATCTGGGGGGACTTTCTTCTGCCCATTGAACGTATGAAATTCCAGCAGCACTTGCGGCAGTGTAGAACAGGAGGTGTCCCATCACACACTGTCCTATTAGCTTGTGACACAGTAGCAGAGCTGAAAGATTTGGTGTAATTTCCATTTCATTATTTTGAAATTGTTTGGAACCCATTGAAGCAGCTCATGGAATTCCCTAGATCCCAGTTTCTCCTCTTTGTGTGCAAGGAGACAATGACACCCACTGTGACAAAGGTGGGGATGGTTTTGTTTGGCCACAATATAATTTCACAATTAATTTTCATCCTGGCTGTGGTGTGAAGTAACAAAGTGGTTTTGTCTGAATGGAATTTTCTGACGGAAACCAAGTTCAATGAAAGTTTGCCCCACCCTTTGGTTTGCTGGGCTCTGTTCCTTCCTGAGGGGGTGTACCATGTCAAGTAGAACAGAAATCAGAGCTGGTGGCTTCTCCTTCTGGCTCTGCCATCACCTTGCTACATTGGACCCTGGGATCTTAGTGTGTTGCTAACTGCAGAGGGTAGTTGGTAGGTAGGTAGGTAGGAAGGAACCCAGCTGGGCAATGGGACCCAATGATGCACTGAGTGACCACAGCTGGATGCTGGGACCCCAGCCCACTTCTCTCAGGTTGACCCAAGTGTGGGAGATGTCACTCTCTGTCTCCAACCTGCTGTGCCCACTGCCATTGTATTGAGCCGGGGATGCAGGGAGGGCTCAGCCCACTGTGCAGCCATCAGTGGGGTTGGAAGGACTCAGACCCTGCAAGCAGAATGACCCGTGTGAGTCTCTCCCCCAGGGCTCACCTTCCACCATGTAGAAGACCTGTGGTGCTGTCACTGGGAGGAGAACAGAAGGATGCTGGACTACAAAAACACCACCTGGATGGGAGAGGTGAGAACACTCAGACAGGACTCAGCAGGTGGGGCTGGCTGGGTTCCCCATGTGATTAGAAGTTACCAGTGTGGGGCTCTGACAGGTATTTCACTTTGTGCATTGATGATAAATGTACGGTTGTGTGTGTGTGTGTGTGCCCTCTGTCTGCTGCAATGTCTCTGTGCAGGAAGCCAGGACAACAGATTCCCAGAGAGCCCCAAAGAGCACAAACATCAGAGAAGGGTAGGAGGCACTGGATCAGGTTTATTGTAAATGAAGCACAATTTTAGCTTTTCCATATCAGATGGCTGCAGTTAGGCTAACACACGTCTGCTCATTAGAATGGTCTGAAGTCGGTCAGTGGCAGTTCCCACGGCCTCCTAGGCTGGACAAAGACAGCCCCTGCAAGTCACATCTTTACATACATGTACAAATATGTTCCCCATCACTCCTGACCTACATTATTTCCTCCCTCTGATGTGACCTCAATACCAGCCGTTACCTGCACCTTGTCAGTTCAAACATCTTTACGCATTACTAGAAGACCTGCACGGCATTGCTCAGCTCCTTAACTCAGAGAAGTTTTGATTTAATTAATGAAAATCATTGCACTGGGGTGGGGCTGGGGAGGGGGGGTTCAGTCTGCAGGCTGCCCTGGCGAGAGGGGATGACCCCAGCACGGTCTTATGGCAGAGGCTTGGGGCCAGGCAAGTAGTGCCACGCCATGGCTGCTGCATCTCCTGGGGACAAGCCAAAACCCATTCCTTACTCCCAGCTCAGAGGTCCCTGTCCAGGCCATAGGTGGGGATGAGGGAAGGCTGGTACTAAGGGTCCCATGGTGGACTCTCACTAGTTGCTGTGATTTGTGCATCTGACAGGGACCCATTGCTACCTGGTATGAGGAGAATCAACAGGTGTAATTTCAAGGGTTCTGGGAGCACTGCTGAGAGGGTCAAATCAGGGAAAATTGCTAGAAATAGCCACTTACAGGCCAAGGCTTGGGATCCTTCTCTGTAATGCACATGTAGTACCCAGAGGTACTGAGACCTCATCTGGGGTGAGTGAAGTCTTTGTGCTACAGCCTTGGCTGAGAGCCACCTGGCCTTTAGCTCATATGGTAGAGTGTAGGGTTTTAGACCCTATGATCGCAGGTTCTATCCGTGGTGCTGGCAACCCCAGGTCTGTTGGTGTTACACACACATAACCAGTCACAAAGAGCAGTTCTGTTTGCCACGTGGGCTGGCAAGTGTCACACGAGGAATCCCCTTAGACACCCCAGCTTGTCTCAAGGAAACAACCTTTGTTAGGGTGAGTCTCTGTCCTCCCAAGCTCCATTCGGAGATGTTTCTAAAGGGATGAGCTGGAGCGAGGACCACCTGAAGGGACACCCCAGAACCCCTTGGATACCCTTGGCCATGTGGATAGAATTTCACCATTCTCACTTTGTGAAAGTAACTTTCAAAATGGAACTTGCCACATGACAAGTCACCTGATCATGGCCTTTGCAGACAAGCAGCCATTGCCTACCTGGTTTACAACATCCCTTAGATGTGAATTGCACCATGCAAGACCCATTGTCAGCCATATACTCCAATTCTCTTGACTTCCACAACTGATGGACCAGGCTTGTTGCTCATCTCCCAGAAGCAAATATTTGCAATACAAGTACAACGTCAGTACTCATCACTTCAAATACACACATCATTCAGACATCTGAGGGTACAAACAGACTCAGTGAGACATCAGCTTTCCAAAGACACCTTGCCTGGCCCACCTTTTACAAAGTTCGTGGCAAATACGCTACACTGGGTGCAACAATATTCTGTTTGTTCACATTAAATCCAATGGCACCATGCCAGATGGGGGTGCTAATGGAGGATGCAGGCTCTGGGAGTCTCTCTGCTCCTTGTCTCCCTGTCTGAGAGCTGAGGGTCTAAGAGGAGAGCGCTGGGTGAGTTAGCCAGAACTGCCAGGTCAGGCCTGGCTGGGTTCCCTGCTCCCCATTGAAGCAGAGGAGGGAGATGAGTTGGCCCATTGCCATTGGCATTCAGGAAGCAGAAGACCCATCTGCGAACTGTGTGGGGACCCAATGAGCACCAAACCAATATGGAGCGCACGCACGCACCTCTCATCTCTGGAGCCGGCCAGGGAACGGCAGTGTCTGGCTTTCCAGACACTCTTCCAAAGCAGCACTTCATCACTGACCCAAGTTAGGGCTACGTGCTGCAGAAGAAGAAAATCAAATACACTCCTTCCTACGAGTGCAGTGAGAACATCCCAACCCTTGAACATGCCCGCAAACAGCACCCAGAACAGGAGTCAGGGAGGAGAGGGGGGATCTCCACAACGTCATGGAGGAGGTTGTGGAACAGCTCCTGGATCTGCAAGTGCAGCCAGACAGTATTTCTCTGCAGACCCCCCAGGGAAGAGATTGTGAGCTTGCCCCGCTCCCAACGGTGGCAGCAGAACAGAAGTTTCCAAGGAGCATCTCTGTGGGGGAACCTGAGTCTCCTTGTCATTCTGCCCTGATGAGCTGCAGATGCCAGATCCAGCTGCTAGAGACATCCCTGTGCTGGGGAAAACAGGCCTTTGGTGTGTCAGCTCAAAACCTGCCATACCTCTAGCTACCGAGGTCCATGGGATCTCTCTGCTGGACACAGCACAGGATCCCTAATCTTGGGTGAGCTGCTCACCAGAGGGTGCCTGCTCACACCCAGGGGAAGCCATTTCCAGACCATCACAACCCCTGCCAACAATTACCCTCCACAAAGAGCCACAACAGTCTCTGGATTCCTTAGTGCCTGTGACTTTGGAATAAAGGGGCTTCCCTGAGCCAGGCAACCCTGAAAGCCTCGCAGGAAGGAGCAGCCTTGGCTGCAGCCACTCTTGGTCCTGACCCCAGGCTCACTGGCAGGTGATGCTAATCTCGTCCCAGGATTTGGAGCCTGGCTCTGGGCTGTCTGCTCAAGCCTCATGTCCTCTTGGTTTTAGGCCTTTACAAAGTTCTTCTCAGCACAGCAGAGATGGTGCTTCCTCAGGATGGTGGTACTGGCAGTCCACTCCACACTGCTGCGCATCAGCCAAGCCGGGCTGCTCCTGACCTACTCCCTCCTGGAGGAAACCTAGCGGATGAGTGGCAACACAGTGAGCAGCTGGAGTAGACACAGGGGACTGGGGCAGGGCTGGAGCTTCTGTTCCTGCCTCTGGCCATTCGCTCGGCTGGCAGCCAGGAGTCTGGTGGGAATGAGTCAGAGCAGGGGCTGCTGGGAAGGGAGGGGAATATTCTGTTACAGCTGCCGTGGGGGAGTGAGGGAGCAGAGGGGGTAGGTGTCTTTATTTGGAAACAGTGGTGACAGTTGTTATTAAAACTGACCTTGACATAAGATTGCTCACAAATGCCTTACTTTTTATCTGAAAATTATACCCACTAAAAATTAGGTTGATTTATGTATTTAAGAGAGAAACTATCAATGTGAATGTCAGATATTTTGTAAAGGAAAGCTGTCAGACTGATGGCAACAAACTTTTATAAACATCTCTTCAAAGTGCTTAACAATCAGTAAATGATTATGATTATTACTAATTTATTTAAGAGCCCCAGTTATGGACCAGAATCCTCTTGTGTTTATGTATTGTACAAACACAGAACAAAAAATAAAAGGTGTTAACGTGAATAGATCCTTTTCAATGATTGGATATGAGAACTGTAAAATTAGTTTTTAATTGCTACGTTACAAGGGAAGAGATTAATCACTTTTCCCTTTGTTTATAAATACCAGTCACTTACACTTTCTGGTTTTTGTGGAGTAGTCAGATGCTGCTGTCTCTGAGTAGCAATACTGGGGGGAATGTTAAAATCCAAGTAAACTACTTGCACGAGAATTCAGTTGGTTTTTTTTCCTACCCCACCCCCTTCCTTTTCATTGAAGCAGTTCTGCTAATATTTCAAATCAAACCTAAACACTGGGGCCTGCATTAGCTATCTTTTTGTTGTGTGTGTGTGTGTGTGTTTACTTACACCCACTTATTTAAACTACTGACTCTGAAAGTCTGCAAATTCTAATTTTGCTTCTCACCATTTGTTTGTTTTCTGCACTTTACTCCTTTTAGCTAGTAAGACTAGAATGAATAATGGCACTTGTGTTCCTCTTTGGTTGGCATGAAAGAAAAATTGAAGGGGAATAATTACATTTAAATTGTCTTGATTGTAAAGGAAAAATCTTATATTCATTGGAATTTATGAAGCTCTTTAAATAATGAGGCCTAAAAATACTGTTGTTCGTAAGTTCAGTAGGGAAAACGTCCAGGGCAAAGCACTCTAAATGTATAATCTATTCACATGTAATCTACTTTTCTTGTACTCGTATTCAGAATACAATTTATATTCCTAACTAATTAGGCTATGTCTGCACTATGACCTAGGGGTTATATTCTCCTACTTGGGTGTACACAATTAGCTCTCATCAAGCCAGTGCAAGTGTAAACATCACTGTAGCCGCAGTAGCAAACAGGCCTGACAAGTGGGTGGCCACGGTCAAAGGGGCAGCTGCTCCAGGGCCCAGTGATTCAAAAGTCACAGCAGCCAGATCCCTGGGCCCTTTAAATGGCAGCTGGAATCCTGCATTGTGTGCTCTGGGTAGCTGGGAGGGCTAGGGTAGGGCTTGCTGGTGGGGAGACAGGAAAGCATGCTCCAGCCCCACCCCTTCCACTTGATGCCCTACCCCTTCCAGAAGCACAGGGCTGCCCCCCACATTTCCCCAGGAGCTGGGCAAGTGTGTCCCTCCCACCCCCAGAGTAGCACAGATAGTGGTAGAAGGAAGGCAAAGAGAGCTGTGTAGCATAGATACCCACCGGGTTCAAGTAGGTTTGTCTTCATGGCTCAGCTACTCCACTGCTGTGTCTCCTAGTGCTACCAAGACTGCGGCTTACTGAGAACGGGCAACATCTAGGTACACAAGCAGAGGCACCATGCCCCAAGCGTCCAGCATCGACTTAGCCTTTGGCTGTAAAATCTTTCAGGCAGAGACCATCTTTGTGTTCTGTGTGCCCACAGTGCCTTGCACAAAGGGATTCTGGCCCATGACTTCTTGAGGCCATCACCAAACAAAGAAAAAGATGGTCTTGCTTGCCATTTATGGTCTACACGCAGGCACTATCACTCTGAAACTGGAATCAAAGTATGAACATTCAGCCATGCGGTTGGTATCTTAGTCAAAGGGCGGATCTCATGAGTAAAATTATTCAGGTTTGCAAGATCAGGGCCTTACCCATTGCATACTCAAATTTTATTGCAGGTGTTTTGTCCTCTGTTTCCTGATATTACTCAAACCATCATTTATTCACCCTTCCGTGCTCAAGAAGTATGGGGCAGGGAGTCATTTGGTTAAAAAGCCAAGGGCACACAAATAGTTCATTGTATTAGCTTACTGCAAAGAACACAAAGAGCCACTCATGAAAGTCATCCCAAAGCACCAGCTTCTTGCTTCTCCAAGTTACATGTTCCTTATACTGCCACTTGGTGGAGTTTAGTGATTTAGGCTTCCATGAAGGTTTCTTTTCCAAACCTGGGGGGGTCTGTCCCCCGAAAGCTCACCTAATAAATTATTTTGTTAGTCTTTAAAGTGCTACTTTACTGCTTTTTTGTTTTGATAGTATATAGACTAGCACGGCTTTCTCTCTGTTACAGGGCATGGATGTGACTTGTAAAATGATAGACTGTCCCTGTAACCTGAGAACAAAGAAGCAAAGTGGCATGTTACTGTAAGGTGAGAAGTAAGGGAAAGACACACAGATTCAAAACCAAGAGTTTACTTGAAATTAGGCCTGATGAAGGCATCAAATCCCAATAATAAACAGTGTGTGCTTATTTAAAAATAAGTGATGTTTTGAGATTAATATATATTATCTGTCACATCTTCAGACGGGAGGTGTTATAGCAGACCAAAGCACAGTAAAAGCTTGATTATCTGTCACCCAGATAACTGTCACATTGTGGTAATTGGCATGCTGCAGCAGCCACCAGCTGCAGAGCTGGTAACCTAGCTGGGGCCAGCTGCTGCAGGTCTGCTGACCAGCTGGTGACAGTGGAGCTGGCACATTTGATTATCTGGTACCCTCAGTTCTGGGTAATAAAGATTTTACTGTATTATGTTTTATCCTGGGGTTGGAATTCATATTAGGAAGGAACAACTTTTTTTCTTTTGTTGTACCCTGTATAATAGATTTTGCTCTGTTATTCCAATTTTGTGAGAGGTTTGTTTTGCTGTTTTTCCTTTAAGGGTTTGTCTACACTTATGGGTAGATCAGTGCTCCAGAGGTTGATCTCCTGGGCTCAATTTAGCAGGATGTGCTAAAGTGACCCTTTCTCATGCTCCCTTTGACTCCGGTACTCCATGGGGTCGCAAAGAGTAAAGGAAGTCAATAGAGTTTCTCACTTTGACTACCTGCAATGGGGAGGCCATAGTAAGTTGAACTAAATTAAGGAAAGCTTTCTCCCCACCAAACCAAAGAATTAAACAATGAACACCCAGACTCAATCCTCTCATTAAACTAGTAATGAAATCCTGATCCTGCTTCTCTTGAAATCAATAGCAAGTCAAAGACAGATGAATCAGGTCCTAGTTATATTTTCATCTGGGGAAACTCAGAGCCTTTCTCTAAGATCAAGCCTTGATTACAGTTCTTACCCTGGTACCCACTCTACACCTTGTTGTGTAATACAGACTAAACACTAGACAGATCTCATTAGCTCCTGAGCTTTACAGGTTTCATTAATTCCTCGTTTCTAATGCCTACCTAATACTTTATTTGTGCTAAATCAATAAACAAATTAACATCAGCTGAACTCTAACTGATCTAGAGAGACTTGACCCTGACCTGAAACTTGTTCCTACCCCCATCTGCAGGCCCATTGTAGTGTATTAGGGTAGTATGTGGCCTGTAGTGATTCTTCTAAATTCAATCCTGATGCAGTACACCATTGGCTGTACCTGTGCCTTCTCAGCACATTCCTAGAGAACTAAAGGTTTCTATGTGGAGCTCTTTCCCAGTGCTCAAACAGAGATGGAGAGAAAACAATCTGGAAACCATCCTGAAAGCAACAGAGAGGTAGCTGTGTTAGTCGGTACTCCTAACAAAACAAAGCAGCAGAAAAATAGCACTTTAAAGACTAACAAAACGATTTATTCAGTGAAGAGCTTTCATGAGACAGACCCACTTCTTCAGATCAATTTTATTTCCAATACAGACTGACATTTGCAAGTACAGAGGTCCAAAAAAAAAAATTGCAATAAAAACTGACAAATCAAGTTCATAGGACTGAAGGAGGGGGCAGAGAGGTGTGGGATGTTAAGTGTCCTGCCTGAAAGCAGTTTTGTGTGAGTGCAGGCATCTTCCCACACACAGCACCAAGCCAGACCAAAGCCTTATCAGGCTCTTCTTAGACAGCAGAAACAGAAAGTTTACAGCCATTTTTCAGTTAAATGGTTCCCATATAATTTTAATCAACTCCTACCATGAAACTTATCAGATACCAGAAGTAAACGAGATACTTTTGCATGTAATTTTGTTTGCCACATGCTAAGAATGGTGGTTGCACATTTTAAAATGAGACCCAGAACCAGCTACAGGGATCTGTGACACATTGGCTCCGATTCTCAGGCTTTTTGTACTTAAAAATATTACAAAGGGGGAGGAGGAAGCTTTTATCTCTGGTCTGGGAGCATTAATATGGCATGGGATACTTTCTCCTTCTGATGCACCTGAAAGAGTGTCAGTCACATGATCATATGAAGCAATGGTTTGGGGATATATATAAATACTGCATATAAATGTTGATATATACCCACAAACTATATTTTGCCATTCAAGTTTCTCTCCCATTAGCTTCTTGCAGCAATAGGATTCTTTCGTCCTGCTGATATGCTGCTTAATTGTCTTTCACAGACTCAGATTTATGGTGGCAAAACTGCATGGCGGAAGAGCACTCTATTGAGATAAGATCGCATGACACTGAGATAAACTGGGATTTTTACCACACCACAGCTGCATTCAGCATTGAAAGGTCAAAGCTTATGTGCTCCAATTATCATGGGAATGCTGAAACTCTGCTTTTACTTTTGTTTCTGAATCGTAACTTAAATCAGTATCTCAATGGGTTTCTGGGGTGTAAGGTCTCTGACAAGAAGTGATACTACTTCTTGATGAATGAATTTGTCAGTCTTCAAGGTGCTACAGGCCTGCTTGGCTTTTTGTGAAGCTACCAACGAACACAGCTACCACTCCAATGCTACTGTGTGCATGTTGCAAGTCCTACACGGGAACAGTAGAGTTGAAGATGAAACTTGAATGTATGAGCTTAGAGCTTCGTGAATTGTAGTGCTTGCTTTTCAGTCCAGGCCACAATGTGTCTCGCTTGTTTACCAGTGACTGCGTGTTTAGTGTTGTCAGCCAAATATTGTGGAGGTGCCTGATTAGTTAGATCCCAATGAGAGGTTTACAGTCCCTGTACCTTGAGAGAGAGAGTCTCTGTGTCATCTGTACAGCACAGCCGCGGTTCTTTTCTCTCTCCCTCAACAGTTTATATTTACTCATATCAATATTTCCAGTTGTAAAGGAATGCTTTTGTGGAACAGATTTGTACAGGCTCATCTCTTCTGTAATCCCTAAGAAAATACAGCATCAATAGGTTAAATACTATAAGCAACGTTGTATGGAAAAATTATAAGCTATTGCTAGTTTTTAATTAACGATAGTATAAATTATACCTCATTTTCTACACCTGTGAGGAATGGTGGTAATTGCTACTATACTCTCAGACAAGCCAGTCATCTTTGTTGCACAACGAACCTCATTTTTTTTAAGGCAGATGCACTGTTAAGTGTAATTCCGTGGTCTGAAATAGAATAGGGCTATTTCTCTACTCAGAACAGATATTAATATATTCTTAGAGTCTCAAGTAACATAAGGAATAGCCAGGTATGGATTTTTGACATTGATTTCAATTATATTGTTTATCATAACCATGTAGGATTATAACACAGACTGTAAAGGGAGAAGAGAAGGCTTTTAAAGACATATGGATAATTTTTATTGGGCCCTTCAAAAATGGTTCTTTAGACATAATTTTGCATGCTGGTAAACCGGGGTTGAAATGAGAGGTATTCTTCCAAACCATTTAATCCTGTACCAAAGTGATGTGTGAGACTGGGTAGGTGAGGTAATATCTTTTATTGGACTAAATTACATGGGGGGGGAGAGAAAAGTTTGAGCTTACTGGACAGAAACTGGTCCAATAAAAGATATTAACCTCACCCATTTTGTCTTTGTAACATCCTGGGACCAGCAGAGCTACAACAACACTACATACACCAAAGTGTGTGGGTAAGTAAAACTTACTTCTGGATTCTATTAGTAAGGCAGACCCTGCTTCCGCAGCTGGAACCAAACAGGCAGATGCTTATTATGTCCACAGATAGCCCTTCTGAAGTCAATTGTTTGCTTATTTGAGTTTGTTTGCAAAACCAGGACCATAAATGGAAATCAAGGCAGATAAATAACTAAAGACAAACTTTAAACGTATCTGTCAACTGTAGGATAATGTAATTTTGAACTCGCCCACCAACCAGGTGAGGACTAGAGGCACAGAAGGAAGGAGAGACTGGCTTTCAATCACTGTCAATAGCCTCCTGCTGTACCTGGAAATGTGTTCTCGCTGTAATAGGACTTCAAAACAAAAAAGCAGTCAAGTAGCACTTCAAAGACTAACAAAATAACTTATTAGGTAAGCTTTCATCTGTCCCACGAAAGCTCACCTAATAAATTATTTTGTTAGTCTTTAAAGTGCTACTGGACTGCTTTTTTGTTTTGATAGCATATAGACTATCACGGCTTTCTCTCTGTTACTATGTAATAGAACTCGTGATTCAAGGCTAGACCTTATCAGCCACCTGAGGATCCACAGCTCCCATGGAAGATGATTATACTTGGTAGTGACTGATTGCCATCATCAACTTAGTCAATTAGAAGATTTGGGGAAAACTAATGTGATGGTACTTGTCCAAGCTCTGCCCCCGTGAGTTGGCAATATGAGATGTCACTCATTATAGTGTGTGTGGATATTCAATATGTGATTGTATTGATTATTTGGTTCTATAGGGCACCTTCAAATATGGTCTCCTTTCGTGTGGCTTGAATACAACTTCCTTGGGTCAGGCTGCTTCTTTTATTGTAGTGAAAAAATAAGTTGTTACTTCCCAAAAACCACCCACAGGCTCTCCAACCAGCCTCTCATCAGCTTGGCTTCTGCAATGTTGACAAGAGTGGTTCCTGTAGTGAGTGTTTCTCCACTGAAGTTCTACATTGTCTGGAGAGCAGTGGAGCATTTCTGTCTCTTACATTTACTCTCAGATGGAGAAAATTTTCCTCGTCAAGTGTGGCACCAGGAGCTCTATTCTCCTAGTTCATTCACCCCAGTGCCTTGCATTTTCTTCTGTCTCTGTTCAAGAAGGGCAGCAAAGAGGAGTGATTTATCGAGCAATCCCTCAGCAGAACTTGAGCTGCTTCTTCCAGTTTCTGATGTATCCCTAATTTGAGCCTTTGGGGAACACTTCTTTCCCTAAAGATGGCCCTGCTTATTGCAGTGAGCAAAACCAAATGTGGAGTGAATCAAATTCTCACCATCTTTCTCCCTTATTCTTCTATCTTTACAGAAGGGGATTTTTGTATTGGTTTTCTGACAAACTTGTTCCCACAGTGGATATTCAACTTTGCCTGAACAACTCCACCATAGTTCTTAATTTGTCTATCCAAATATTATATCTCCCCCACCTCACGGTGTCAAGGGGCTGCATTTGGTGGATGTTGAACAAGTTCTCTGATTTTACCTTCCTTGTTCTCTGACCTTCAAGAGATTAACACAACTGTTTGCGTCCTGTCAGGTAACTAGAATGAGTCAGTATTGCTAGACAGGTCTGAGACTGCAATCTCATAGGCTTTGACCAGTCTGGTAGCCTGTTGGATGCTGTTTGACTAGAAAAGTTGCCCTTTTACATGTGTGCACACTAAGGTACTCATTTCCTAGGTGTGTAAAGCAATGACCACAATCATCTCCACTCCTTTTTATGTCACTATCAACTAGAACTCTGTTTTTTAGGGTGTCGTCTTTGGTGGCAAGTTCTTGTTAGCAACTGAACTTGGCAGTTTTGCCTCCTGGGCGAACTTTTTGCTAATAAACTGTCTGTCCTTTTAATCTGCTCTTCTGGAAGAAAACAAAGTATGTACAACATGGAAAAATACTTATTGGTAATTTCAGTTCATGGTACAGTTATGTTTAGAAAGAGCCATGTGACATGTTGACATTGATGTAGAAGCATGAATTGTATGTTGAAGGAGTTTGTAATTCTGAAATGTCACCATTGTTCTCTGTAACTAGTCTTATTGGAAATTGTTTTTCTCACATTGGCCACGTCTACATGTGCACGCTACTTTGAAATAGCGGCGCCAACTTCGAAATAGCGCCCGTCACGGCTACACGTGTTGGGCGCTACTTCGAAGTTGAAATCGACGTTAGGCGGCGAGACGTCGAAGTTGCTAACCCCATGAGGGGATGGGAATAGCGCCCTACTTCGAAGTTGAACATTGAAGTAGGGCACGTGTAGACGATCTGCGTCCTGCAACATCGAAATAGTGGGGTCCGCCATGGCGGCCATCAGCTGAGGGGTTGAGAGACGCTCTCTCTCCAGCCCGTGCGGGGCTCTATGGTCACCGTGTGCAGCAGCCCTTAGCCCAGGGCTTCTGGCTGCTGCTGCTGCAGCTGGGGATCCATGCTGCATGCACAGGGTCTGCAACCAGTTGTCGGCTCTGTGGATCTTGTGTTGTTTAGCGCAACTGTGTCTGGGAGGGGCCCTTTAAGGGAGCAGCTTGCTGTTGAGTCCGCCCTGTGACCCTGTCTGCAGCTGTTCCTGGCACCCTTATTTCGATGTGTGCTACTTTGGCGTGTAGACGTACCCTCGCAGCGCCTATTTCAATGTGGTGCTGCCCAACGTCGTAGTTGAACGTCGACGTTGCCAGCCCTGGAGGACGTGTAGACGTTATTCATCGAAATAGACTACTTCGATGTCCCTACATTGAAATAAGCTATTTCGATGTAGCGTGCATGTGTAGACGTAGCCATTCTCTCTTCCCCTACATCCTACCAACCTCCCTTCTGGTTGGTGTGCTGCTGCTTATTTTATTTTCTTAGAGGCTGTTTCTTTCTATGTTTCTTTAGCTAGAGAGAATGTTCTTGGTCAATCTATGATAACCAGCAGGAGAGTTTCAGAGATTTCCATTCTCCTTGCTTCTTTAGTGGTAGCCTTATGCTGTTTTGTAAACTGCTGTCCATAGAGAAGGGATTATCACCGAATTACCAGTAAGTAATTTTTCCTTTTATTTTATACATTTGCAAATGTATAGTTGTAACACAATTGTAAGTCCTTCAGATATAATTAACAAGTTTGCACATTTATATAAAAATTATAATACACCAATTAAAACTGAAATTATAATGATTAAAGCCATTAAGCATATTTCTTAAAATGAAAGCACCACCATTCTTCCATAATTAAATACCATCTGTTGTCTTGTAATTTCTAAAATATTTTTATAATCTTTGTCTGTCTCTTAATTATCTGTGATTACCTAGGTAACCAGCTTCTTCACACTCAGAAATACCACCCTCAAGAGATAGCTATGGTTGCACCTTCTTTTTGTCTTACGTTTAAAAATATTAATTGGGGGGGGGGGGACTTGTGATCTGAAAACTTGAGGGGAACCTGAAACCCCTTTTATTTACCTACACAACCCTATCACTTCAACTACTGCAAGATCAAGCTTTGCTTAAGGGGTGTGGTTGTCTCAATCGAGACTTAAAGGGACCCCTGCCACAGGGGAGAGGAGTTTAGTCTTTATCTGTGCTTCAGGGCTTTGCATCTGTTTTGCCAATATCAGTGTCAGTAGTAGTGACCTATTTCTGTGATGTGATGACATTGTTCACAAGGACTGGGAACACCAATTTATTTCATGGTCGCTCCTGCCTTGCCAGCAGCAAGTAGAGAGTTCAGTCCTTTTTCACATGGGGTGAATTCAAAGCAGAAGCTGGGGGCAGAAGGGCTGTCTGTGTCATTATCTATCCCTTCCATGTGCTCTCCTGAACAATTCCACTGCTCCATGCTGGTTATTCCATTTTTTTTAGATGTGATGTAGCTCAAATGACAGAGTATTATGATCTCTTATGCATGTGTCATGGCCCCCCAGGCCCAGCACCCTATCCGCAGGCAGAAGTAACTGTCATGCAGGAGGTAGAACAGGAAGTTTATTAGCCAACAGGGCCACAGCATCATACAGAGGTGTCAGTACAGCAGGCAGAGACAGTCACTCCACTCCACTTTGGGGACAGGAGGGGCCAAGGGGCTCCTCAAGCCAGGGGCTTTGCCCCTCCTTTGTCTCTCTCTCTCCCATCCCAGACTCCCTGCTTTCCAACTCTCAGTTCCCATTCAAAACCCTCAGAAGGTACCCCCCCCCCAGAGCCAGACACCCCTATCCCCCACTACATCAGTCTCAATTAAACACCATCTTGTAGGGGGATACAGGGCCCATTTCTGCATTTATACAGACCTGCCACAGTGCACACATAGCCTACTCCGGGGGATCCCTCCCCTTCCCTACACCACTTCACCAAAAATAATTGCTACTCTCCTATCAGGGAGGGGGGAGCCACCACCCGGCCTCCTGAAAGCTGCAGGTGTTTGTAATTCTAGTCATCCACACACTGCAGAGCATTGTAACAAAAGTGCTCATCTGCTTCCTGCCCCTTGCACTAGAGCCCCTTTTTTATTCCATTTTCTGCTGCTTAATTACTTCGCGTCTGCCCCAGCGAGTCACTAGCAGATGCTGTCAGGGTTGACTGTTGGGTGTGTTCTGAAAGATGTGGAAGCGTCAAGCCCCGAAGAGGGGGCGGGGGGAAGACTGTCTAAGCCCCGCTCCCCCAGCAGGCCCACCATGGGGGGAAACGCAGGAGCAGGTCCCTGCCGCCTTTAGGAGGCGGCTGCTTTCTTGGCTCTGCCTTGAGCGGCTTCTCCACGTGCTGATTCCAGGCTCCCCCTCACGTCCATCTGCTGCCCCCCCCCTTAAGCACCCCTGAAGCGGATCCTCCCTCCCTTTAGGCCCCGCACCTGCACCCTCGGCCGCCACACCCCCCTGCGATTCTCCCCGCCGCTCAACGCGCTACGGCCGCCGCAGCTCCCCTCGGTCGCCGCTTCGGCCCGGGCACGCCCACGTGCTGCTGGGGGACACCCGCCGGCCCGGGGGCGGTTCCCCCAGGGAGCCCAGGCGGGGTCGGGCCGCCTCGCGCGCGCGCCCACCCGCCCATTGTTCCCCGAGGCGGGTCCAGCCGGCTGCCCACGCCCCCGGCCGCGCTCATTGGCTGGCGGAGGCGGCCAGGGCTCGGGCGGCGCTGCTCAGTGGACGGCGCGTTCCATTGACAAAAGCGCCGGGCGGCGGGGCCGGGGGCTGCAGCTGGGGCGGGTCCGCGGCTGTGGGGTCTCCGGGTGCTTGGGCGGGGAGGCAGCCCCGGGCCGGGCGCGGAGGCTGCAGCCGGGCGCTCCTTCTCCATGGCTGCGAGGAGGGACGAACCCCTCTTTGACGGTGAGTAGCCAGCGCCGGGGTAGAGGGCTCCGGGGACGCGGCAGGGGGCAGCTAGAGCGGGCTGGTGCCTTTGGCACGCAGAGAACGCGCGGGCACAGGTCGCAAGCAGCCGCCTCCTGCTGGATTTCTCCCTCGGCCGCGGCAGCCGGGCTGGTGCCGCGCACGCTGCTTTTCCCGGCCAGGTCGAGGGATTAAAGGTACCCACCCCCCGGCCTGGCCGCTGGGGCAGTCACGGGCTGCGTGGGCAGGGTTGGCGGGGCTCCCGGGGGCTGCATCGGCCCCCGCCGCCCCCCACTCTGTTGCATCCCCATATGGCTTTGCGGCGCGGCGCTCTCCGCCCGCAGCATCCCTGAAGCGTGCAGCAGCGGGGGGGGGGGGCACCTACAGGGGGTGCGGCGTGGGGGTGGGGCGTGGGGCGGCCGGGCTGAGCAAGGGGCTCGGCTGGGGAGGGCTCTGCGCAGGCTCCCCACCCCCGGGCCGGGCTCCGCAGCGCTGCGGGGAGCCCGGCTCGGGGCCGCGGGTGCGTCATTGCGCTGCGCTCTGGCCCGCAGGTGCTCGGGCCGGACCCCCGCACGCGGCCGGACCATGGTGATCGCCGCGCCCCGGGGACAGCGGCGGCGGCGGGAGGAGCCGGAGCCGCGGTGCTAATGGAAAGTGGGGGCGCTGCCAGCTCTGCACCTCCGCGGGGGGGAGGCGGCGCGTCTGCGGCGACGGCTGCCCGGCCCCCAGCAGCGGACAGGAGCGCGGCCCTCGGTGGGCTCGGCAGCCGGAGCAGGGCGGGCATGGAGACCGCGGGGGGACCGGAGCCTGCCCCTGCCCCTGCCCCTGCCCCACTGGCCCGCGGGCTCGGCGTCCGGGAGCCCAGAGCCGGCCACCTGCGGTTCCTGCGGCGCAGCGTGGTGGACTCGGACCAGGAGGAGCCGCCGCCGGAGCTGGCCGAGGCCGAGCCGCGCAGGATCGTTCTGCCCTCCCGGACCAGGCGGCTCATCGCCGAGAGGGCCAAGGGGCGGCAGGGGGCCGCCGAGCCCGCGCCCTCCGCGCCCGAGCCGCAGGGGGCCGCCCCCGGGGGGCCGGCCGCGGCCGAGGAGCAGAAGGAGCCGGGCAGGGATGCGGAGCGCAGAGAGCCGGACAAGGACCACAGCAGGTCCAAGAAGGAGGAGCCGGAGGAGGAGGCCGACATGAAAGCCGTCTCCACCTCGCCCGACGGCCGCTTCCTAAAGTTTGACATCGAGCTGGGCCGGGGCTCCTTCAAAACGGTCTACAAGGGGCTGGACATGGAGACCTGGGTGGAGGTCGCCTGGTGTGAGCTTCAGGTAAGCTGGGCTGGGCCCCGGGCCTGCAGCCAGACCCCGCCAGCTTAGCAGCGTCCCTGTGCCGAGCCTCCGGCAGCTAACTATGCCGTCGGCTTTCCATTGGCTCCCACGCGGCCACCTTATGTCGCCTCCCGCCTGCCTTAACCCCTGCAGCGCTGGGCTGCAGTAAGGGGTAGTCTCGTGAGCAGGTCAGGCCTCCTTCCCTTGACTGCCTGGAGCCTCTGCCCCGGGGTGGGTACAGGGAGGTCAGAGTGACGCTTGAGAGAGCTGGGACTTGATTTAGCAGGGGCCCTGCAGCCTGCAACTTACCGAAAGCCCGGCAGACATAAGGGAGTTTAAATACAATTGCTGAATGTGGATTTCTTCCTTTACCAAGCTGAACAGGGGCTTGGGGGTCTGGCGCAGGGGTGGGGAACCTTTCTGAGTCAGGACCACCGGCCCAGTGAAAAACCAGGTGGGGGCCACATTCAAGTGAGAAACACAACCCCCCCCCGTCCAAAACTAACCCCCCACCCCTTGTGGATGGGCCAGTGGGATTTCTGCTCTGGACGTGGCCCTCAACTGAGAAGCACAAATAAGACAGTCACTTGTCTCTCCTCCAAGCTCCACTCCAGATCCTAGGGGAACTGGGACTAGTACACTGTGTGGGCTGCCCCCAGGGTCTGGATGGGGCCAGAAATGAGGGGGTTCAGTGCACAGGAGGTGGTGGCTGGGGATATGAGGTCTGGGCAGGAGGTATGGATTGCCCAGGACTGGGATGGGGGTGAGTGTTTGGGGTCTGGAAGGGGGAGTGCAGGAGCAGGGTGGCCATGAAGGGGTGTGGGAGGGAAGTTCAGAAGGTGTTTCAGGGTCTGGGATCTGGAAGGGAGAGGACAGGGGATGGGTGTGTGGGCATTTACCTGGCCTGTCTGGGGGTTGAATGCACATTTCTCCTTCCGGCTCTCATGCGTCAGGAAAAGGCCTCTGGCTGCCACTGTCTCACACCTCTCCCATTGGCTGCAATTCAGCCAATAGGAGCAGTAGGAGTGGTGCCCACACAGTGTGCTTACCTACAATGCAGGTGTTCTTCTTCCCCCCCACACCCTCTTCCCTGCCAGGCAAAGCCCCTGGGCCAAATCCAGCCAAGTTGGCCAGCTGGCACTCCAGCCATGGCACCCATTTCATTGCTGTAGCAGCCCTTCAAGGTGGGTGAGGGATTGACTGAGCCTCAGGGGCCAGATCCAGGCAAGCTGTAGCCTGAGGCCATAGCTTCTTCACCCTGGTCTAGAGTCTCTTCCCACTGAAACTCTCCTGTTTTGAAAGGGTTATTAAGCAGTCACAATTTATCTGAACTGAAACTTAGCACTTACTAATCAAATGTGGCTTATGTATTTTTGGCTCTGTCTGAGTTAGTCTGTGAAAGGAGTGAAACATTTGTGGATTCAGACGTTTCTTGAGCAAGTACAACTAACTTTTTTTTCCCCCACTCTAATCTCTCTTTTTTAACAAAATAAAGCAGCAGAAATGTAGCACTTTAAAGACTAACAAAATGATTTATTCGGTAATGAGCTTTCGTGGGACCAGACCCACTACATTGGATCAATCTGTTGTAGTGGGTCTGTCCCACAAAAGCTCATTGCCAAATAAATCATTTTGTTAGTCTTTAAAGTGCTACATTTCTGCTGTTTTGTTTTGTTGGCTTTCAGACTGACACAGCTACCTCCACTGTCTGTCTCTTTTTTTAAATGTCCTTGAGCCCTATAGATTGCTGTAGTATATTAATACAATCCTAATTAAAGGCACTTCAGTTTCTGGGCACTGATGCTGTTCTTTAACTATTCCCTGTAATTTATATTTTTTCGCATCAATTTAAATGCACCACAGGTGGTGTCGGTTATGCAAACTGCAACATGATGTACCTCGTTTTTTTTTGGTGAACTTTTTGGTGCCTGTTTCCTGATCCTTCCTAAGTTGTTAATGAGCACTGTCATGAGACCTAAGCTGTTGTGGTTCTTTTCAGTCCCTAGGTTTCTCTCATTTAGTGAGACCTTTTCCTAACTGACCTCTCTACGCTAGGGTGCACTGTATGGATTTTCCTGGGGTACTGACACTTGTACCTGGAATCTGAACCACGACACTAATCCTGAATTCCTTGTGGGCATACAGTTGCTACTAAATACAGAATTGTATCTCCCACTGTAACAGCATCTAAGTAAGATTAGTAAAGGATGGAATGGAAGCCCCAATTCTTGTGTGTAAATTCTTTGTCTCTCATGATAGGCAGATGAGTAGACATACATCCTTGTTATTTAAGTTGACTTTATTGTATCTTGTAATCCATTGCAGCCTCATATTGTTTTAATTAAAAGTGTAGGGAATACTTTTCTCAGTCTTCATTCGAATGTCTCCTGTTAAAAGCCAGTGTGCTACAAGTAACTTGCTTTATTTGTATAGCACAAGTAAAGGGTTTTTAAAGGGCTGCAGAGCCAGAATGAATTGTGTTGTATTGCAGCAGGAGAAGTAGAAAGTGGGGGGGTGGGGGAAGACAAGATAGGAAAGATCCCAGAAATGTATAGGGGACTACAGGTTGAACCTCTAATATGGAATTCTCTTTTTGGGTAATGTCCATAATCTGACATGATTTTAGTTAGACGGATGACCACTTATTATAGGTGTGGCCAAGTTTCCTGTGGTTCCATAAAGTTTCTTTATAGCCACCAGTCCTGGCGCTCAGTTTTCTGTGCTGTTATTAGGATGTAATTTACCTTCAAGTATCGTCTAAGAACCCAGTAAGCAATGGAAGTGTTGGTAATGTGCTACAAAATACTGACCTCCCGTCATCCAGCAAATGCTCTGGTCTGGCACTGGTCAAGTCCCCATGGTGCCAGATAAGAGAGGCTCAGCCTGTATGAGCAACAAGGGGAAAGCAGTATTGTTGCAGAATTGGTCAAATTGTGTGCTGCTGGAAGGAGAGGAAAAAGCATCAACTCAAGCCAGCTTTGCCATTCCTGTTTGGGTTAGTTTGGAGGGTGAAATACTAGTATGTGTACACTTTTATTTTAATGACTTAGGGGTCATTAAAAATATTTTCCAGATGTTAAGTGCATGGCTGGATATAATAACAGGACAGTATCACTGGGGAAATCTTACTCTGGCTGTGTTGTGCAAGTTCTGTCACAGCACTTTGGCATTCATTTTACTGTAAGCTTCACAGTAATAGCCATACCGATAATGGACTGACTTACCCACCGCAGCTTAGAAAGATCAGTATGTCAGAAAGTAAAGATACTTTGCAAATTGTAATCTTACAGTAACATAAATCCTCCAGGAATCTTTACAATGGGTGCAGTAAATGATACTGTGAAATTTCACTAGTGTGTTTTCTTTTTTTTTTTTTTTTTTTTTAAACCCTTATTTCATTTGGGTAGGGCTTCTTGAATGTGCTCCTTTTGTGGAGAAGGTGTTAAGAGGATTAAAAATCTCTCTCTCTCTCTCTCTCTCTCTCTCTCTCTCTCTCTCTCACACAGAGAGAGACAGAGCTCAAAATGTCTTGTATGGAAAAATGATCTGTAGTCATTACTTTGATTTCCATTATAAGCCAGAAGCACTTCTCATTTTATATTTGATGGAGGCACTAAACATTGTTTCACCATTTTCCACAGACTTCTTTTTATAATAGTTCTCAATTGAGAGCTCTGATTTTTGGACTGGACAAATACAAAAAAATGTGGTGAAAAATAATCAGAGTATTGCTGACTGCCACTACTGACAAATCGGTGTCAATTAGTTGCATAGATTTGCAGGTAACAGTGGAGAAGGATCAGGCTCCATGAGATGGTATATCAAATTTTCAAGTTACTTGTTTTGGCTTAATGAAGTGTAGCTAAGTGTTGACTGCAGCGGTTTGGTTGGTGTCTTGTGTGTGTGTCAGTCCTATGTTCTCAGGCTTTATTGGCATCTTTTGGAAATAGCCAGCATTATACATTGATGAAATTATGTATTACTTGTATAATCTTCAGCATGTTCATACCGCACAAAGCAATTTTTACATTGCTGAATTTGAATGTTACATCTGTAGATTTCTGTTAGGGGCAGTGTATCCATGTTTTTATCCTTTTTTTCCTTTCTCTCCTCTCCTCTCCTCCCAGGGAGATTCTTACCTTTCTATTCTGATCAGTTTCACTCTTCCAATCTTGTTTGTTGCAAACAATGAAAATTATAAATAATAGCAGAAGATTTTTTTAAAGGTATGATCATATGACAAGTATACATGGAGCTTAGCCAATGCTATGTGTAACTGTAACTTGATTCATTTTCATTGAAGATAATGTAGGAAAAGTTCTGTTTTGGCAAAATGTTGCAGTAAAATGACATCCTTCACGTCTAACTGGCTTTTTATGAGTCTGTGACCCACAAGAATGTACCCCTAAAGGCTCTAATGTCTTTCTTTTCATCTTCTCGTAAATTGTGGTTTCCAAGCAGTCATCACTTCTTTGTTCTTGTTCAGCTAACTTTTTTTGCAGTCCGTGTGTGTGTGTGTGTGTGTGTGTGTGTGTGTGTGTGTGTGTGTTAAATCTAGATGAAAGCTTTGTGAGCCATCTTGAGATCCTGTTCGCTCAGCTGATTTCTTATCTTCACCGAATTATATATTTATTGTGTACTATGAGTATGAAGAGATGAGCTAAAGATGTAGAATTAGAATCATGGATTGGTTCAGTTTAAAAGCTGAATTGAAACTTGATTTTAGATTTGCCTGAGCCAAGATATTATGACTTGAGTCAAATCTTAACTAAAAAATAGACTTCTTTGCTATGGTGAATCTATCCTGGCGCTAAGTATAGGTGATGGTGTGTGTGTGTGTGTGTGCTGAAGTTTGAAAGGGTGCAGATTCTTGGTTTTGCCCCCCTGTAGTTAATTGGTGACATGTAGCTGCATATCCAGAATTCAGACTAGTTGTACCTCCAAAAACTCATTCTTTTGTCCAGCAACACAAGGCATGTTCCTGGACCAGAGACCTGAGGCAGGAGGACAAGCATCTGACAGCTCCACAGGAGGGCAGCAAGGCCAGGCAAGAGCTGAATTCCCCCAGTGAAGCTAGAGCACTGGAGCTGGTGCCGGAGGGGTCCAGCTGCAGTGGTGAACTACAGCCTGGGAGTTGTGAGGAGGGGCCAGGGATGGGACAGGGGCATTGACCTCCCCAGTCTGGCAAAATCCCTCATTTGGGACCACTGAGGTCCCGAGGGTGCCGGACCAGAGAGCTACAACCTGTGTTTCAGAATGCTGTGGTGTCTAACTATAATCTCAGTTCAGGAGCAACGGATGTTAAGATCTGCCGATGAGCAGAGTAAACGTTCTCTTTAGATAGATGCTTGATAGATGAAGAACTTGAAAATAATGTCCCTTTTGTGGGACTTGTAGAAAAATTCCAGGGGAGGGCCCCTGCAGAACTCCATCATGGGGTGGTTCTCCTATTGCCCTGCAGTTCCTATTCTGATTCTGCTCATTGAGGTTTCTATGTAGAGCTTTCTGTCAATAGCGCCACTGTTGCAAAATTGAAAGGAAGGAGGACATCCTTTGCTTGTCCTTCTTGCAAAGATGAAGGAATCAGAGGAATGGCTGCCTATCACCAGTGAACTTGCCAAAAATCTCTCTTCCGGCTTAAAATGGTTGTCCAAGGCCAAACTCCCTTCTCTTAATTAAATTTCAAAGACCTCCCGTACTTATCAAAAACATCCACTGATACGGTTGGCAGGCTGGTCACATGTCAGTTGAGAATGTCAGATATTCCAGCAAGAGTGCCCTGATGTAGGAATCAGCCACTGACCAGTTTGGTTGGATCATGATGCTGCCTGTAGCAAGCCTACTTAGATGTCGAGATCATTCACTTTACTAAATGCTGGTTACACCTGGTGGCGGTTGTGTGTTTTTTTTTGCGGGGGGGGGGGGGGGGGCGTAAATTGAAAGCTGAGCTGGAATTTGGCTGGAATTTTCTGAATGAAACATTGCATGTATACAACACGTATGCTTTGTAAACAGCCATGTTAAACAAGATAAAAGAATGTGGCAGTGTACAATGTAAACCTAGAGAAATATACAGAAATTAATTCAGAAAGGAATAGGGGAGGGAGCAAAAGGTTCCATTGTTAAACCTCCATCCCCCTGGCACAGAGGAGAGAGAGATTCACATCCATTAAGCTGCTTGAAGAATTGGCCTACTTATTATAAATGCATTTAAAAATGACTTTCTTCTTTTACAGCTACAGTTGCATGTTTCATTTCATTTTTTTCTTTCCTAATTGTTCGGTCTGAAATAACTCACATTTAATTGCTAAAATAGTAATTATTGTTCCCTTTCTTAGAACTTCATTTAATTGTGTTTTTTCATTTTCTGGTCTGAAATAATTCAGATAAGCACACTGCTTTTCATAAGTAGGTATTAAGATCAATCAAAGACTAAGCCTATTGGTGGGCATAAAGTCTTGTTTTATGTCACTGTTCTAATAAACTCTCTCGTCTGGCACACTTGGGACCTGATTGGTGCTCGATGAGAGAATTTGCTGGACAATGGGAGGCCAATATTTTCTCGCACATTACAAACACTTCCACTGCTTACTGGGGTCTGTATTGCATGTATGCTAAAAGCAGATATATGCCTTAATGAAATGTTTGCCTTGATAGAGAAACATCTCAGGTGATTCATGCTGCCATGACTTTCCTTTTGGGGTTTAGTCTGAGTTAAAGAACTGTATGCACAAGCTACAACATTCTGAGCACCAACAATGTTGATTTTTTTCTTTTAAATTTGTATCCATTTTGGTATATTCTTTGCATAAGAAGCTCGTGCCATGTTAGCTGAGGACTAGCTGGTTTTAATGTGTCTTGCAATATTTTACGGTTAGAGCAGGAGATTTGGGTTTAAGATTTTAATTCAAACCACTGACTCTGGATCCATGTGCATTTGCTAATTTTCGTTTCCAAGGGTGATATTTGTCTTCAAAGATCAGCTTACAATTTGGAAATGGAAAATTACTTAAGGGGAACAAATCTCCCTCAAGAACAATCATGTATTAATACCAGCTTCTTACTTTTTAATGAAAGGAAGACATGGGGTTTATCTTTCATTTAGTTAAACATTTAATGCTGTGCAATAGAAAATATTCAGCATGATGCTAAATGAGGTCACTCTTGAATTATTAAACTGTTAAAGGAAAAAAAAACATTGCACAGATTGAGCTCAGTGTAAGTGTTCCGATTAGGCGTCTAAATGTTAACCATGGCCTAGATCCTGCAGACTTAGTTGATCATGTGTGTTCAGTCCTGTGTTTGTGTGGAGCCCAATGTGAGGGAGGAGCATAGTGAATGAGCAAGGTTAATAGTTCTAAGGCCATCCCTGTTGGTGTGTCACTGACGTCATGTTTATAATATCTCCAGAGAAGGAGCAATCCCAGCTACAACTCACACTGTTACATTATCTGAAAGGTGGTTGAAGTGCAATTCTCTATTCTGGGCAGACAGTTTATAACAAATAGAAAAACGTCTGATTTTCGTTGTTGCGTTAGCTTTGTGTTCATACAGCTTATAAAGGCTGACAACCCTTTTGTTTACGAAGATAGAAGGGAAAGGCTGTAGATACTTAATAGGCTAATACATATTATCAGTTAAATTTCCTGGTAGTCTGAGTTAGCAGGAGTACTAGTGGAGGAATGTTCTTAGTGGAAAGTACAGAAATCTGCATCTTGGTGTTCTTAGTCTGTATTAAGACTTTATCAGCAACAATTACATAACTTTCAAGCAGACTAGCTTGATCCGAACTTCATTGTCACTCTTGAAAGGGTGATTTTTATTAATTTTGTCATTAATTTAATGGAACTTTATTTGTGAAAGAAATAGCTGTCTAATAAATATTTATGTTCCTGTGAAAGTAATTTTCAAATCTGTAGAGCATAAAGTGTTCCCATGTCAGCATAACTGTTAGTGTCACTGGAATGCCAGGTAGAAGTGTGGGAATAAAATACCAGTACACTAGATTTAGTGTCTTTTAAGTGCTTCACAAATCCAGAATTTGGAACTCAGAGCAAGTAGAGCCTAGCCAAATCTCGGACACCTATTTAGCATTTAATTCTATTTGATTTTTTTTTTTTCACTTGAAAAATATAAAATATTGTAAGTGGGTCATGAGCTGGTTGAAAGCTTCAATTCATAACTTTGCTAGACACTAAAACGCATGTGCTTGACAAAAATACTGGATTTATGGTTCATTAAAACATTTTGTAACTCCCCCCACTTCTTGTCCTCCTACCATAAGTGTGTCAATGGGCCGCTTCACTTTGTATGATCCTTAGAATACGTATTACCTATTTCCAGCAAAACGATCTGTTCAGCCTTGTGTTTAGCTGTGACACAGAATACTTTTCTTAGACTTGAAGAAGAGCTCTGTGTAGCACAAAGCAAGTCTCTCTCACCAACAGAAGTTGGTTCCACTAAAAGATGATATTGCCAGTTAAATATTTTTCTATTTAATTTAATATTTTATAATAAATATGGGCCTTACCCTCGGTTGTCAATTTGAAATTAGGTTTTAAGAAAGTTTGTTTTAAAAATCAGATTTTTTTTTTTAGACAAATTCTATATCCACGTTTTCCCTAGGCCTCCTTTGGGGCTACCAAGAAGGGAAGATTCTTCAGTGTCTGCTCCCAAAATCCATGAAAGGTTCATCTGTCCTCACCTTGAAGGATGAGGCCAGTGGTTGAGGTGCTAGCTTCAGACTCAGGAGACATGTATTTAGGTCCAAGCTCTGCCATAGCCTTCATGTGCCCGGGTTCTCTATCTGAAGCAAGGAAAATAGCAACGTCCAAGCCTTGTGGGGGATTGTTATGATAAATATATTAAAGGTGGTGGGGTAGTCAGATAAATGAGCGCCATATAAGTACCATAAATAACTAGGTCTTTCCTCTCCACCCCAGTCGTATTAGCCATGTAAAGCTCTCCAGGGGTGTCTCAAAACCCAGGTCCAATGTAAACTTTGGGAGGAGCAGCTGACAATCCCACAGAGCATTAGGATTTGTGGGGGGTGGGTAAGTCAGTAGTCGTAAGAAACCCACTCCCTCCAGCCTGAATAAAATAGGCTCCTAATCCTACAAGGAGTCAAAAAGTAGGGTTGTGTGCCTCTTCCAGGCTAATCAGGTCTCCAAGACCAAAATAGGTTAATGGGGACTGGCAGACTTTGAGGCTTGTGAGAGTTCAGGGGTGCTGAGCATCAGGACAGGGGCTTATGGGCCTTCGGGAGCTTGTGGGAATTCTCTCATCCTACAGATCTGTAGATCCCCGGGAAGCCCTCTGATGGTCCTGAGGTGTGCTGTTGCAGAGTCTTTATGTGCATCCTTGGGTTTGTAGGAAGAGAGAGCAACGTGACAAAAGAATAAAGCTTAGAAGGGATCATGGGATCTTCCATTGCCACTTCCAGTGAACCTCCTTTTGCCTGCATCAATGAAGAAGCCCATGGTTTAAGTAGCTGTAACCCAGTGCCCTCTTGGTGCAAACTGTCAGGGGTGGATGCAAGTATTTCTACAGAGATCCCCTGGGCAGAGGTGTCCAGTCCATAAGATGCAGTGGGGTAGCCGCCCTTGAGCTTCTGGGGACCCAGCAGCAGCTGCCACAGCCATCCCCTGGATGGGATGGGAGATTACCTGGTACAGGGCATGGCAGCAGTGGGCAATGGCAGTAGCAGGATGTCTCCTCCTCAGACCTCCCCCACTCACCATGCTGGCGGTGCCAACAGCAGCCTGCTCCACTTTGCACCCTACCAACCTGCTGAGCCCTGCTTCTCCGTAGCAGTGCAAAGTGGCCTCTGCTCCTTTTGCCTGTGGAGAAGTGGACTCAGTGGGCTAGGAGGACATGGTGCAGCAGCAGCAGAGCAGGCTGCTGCTCGTGATGCTGGGGGAGGCCAAAGGGAGGTGACCCACAGCTGCCACTTTCCACCACCACCACGCCCTGCCCTAGATAATCCCCAGGCTGTCTGATCAGGGAGGGTTTGATGGAGCTCAGTCAGGGTAGACCAGGGAGAAGCGGGGTGTGTAGTGGGGGTGGGGAGGAGGTTGACTTGGCCCCACACCTGGGGCACTTGGGGGAGGCCCCCTCCCCTGGGTCAGAGATGTGAATAAAGAGTTCTACAAAAAGTGGAAATGAAGTCCGCTTATGAAGGATGAATATAAACAGCTATGTTGGGACAAAATAAGAGCCTCACAAAATGAGATCAAGGTAGAGGCACAAAGGGTAACAAGAAAACATTCCACAAATACGCTAAAAGCAAGAGGAAGATCAAGCAGGGAGACCTGTTAGTCAGGAGGAGGAGAAAAAGAAATATATGTAGGAATGACATGGGTGCTGAATGACATCTTTGGTTTGATTTTTCACTAAGAAGGAGTATGAGAGGGATTGCGGAAGACTGGAAAAGAGCCGATATAGTGCACCTCTGTAAAAAGGGAAGGACAACCTGGGGAATTGCAGGCCAGTCTACTTGACTTCTGTATCCAGAAAGGTAATGGAGCAAATAATGAAGCAGTCGGTTTGCAGACAGCTAGCCGATGAGATGTTAGCAGTAAGCATGGGTTTTTCAAGAACAAATCATGTCACGCACCCCTGACAGCTTTCTTTGACAGGGTTACAAGCCTTGTGGATATGGGGGAAGCAGTAGAACTGGCATAGCTTGACTTTAGTAAGACTTCTAATACTGTCTCGCATGATCTTCTCATAAACAATGTAGGGAAATGCAATATTGATGGCGCAACTATAAAGTGGGTGCAAAGCTGGAAAAGATTTCCAAGCGAGTATTTATTAGTAGTTCATGCTCATGCCGGAAGGGATTTAATGAAGGGAGCCCTACAGGGATCAGTCCTGGGCCCAGATCTTTTCAGTATCTAAATCTTTTGTGATTTAGATGATGGCATAGAGGGCTCTTCTAAAGTTTGTGGATGATAGCAGTCTGGGAGGGCTGCAAATGCTTTGGAGGATAGGATAAAAATTCAAAATGATCTGGACAAACTGGAGAAATGATCTGAAGTAAACAAAATGAAATTCAACAAGGACAAATGCAAAGTACTCCACTTAGAAGTACAGAGGTGTACATACATATCTCATAGAACTAGAAGGGGCCTCCAGAGGTCGTCAGGTCCGGTCCCCTGCCCCCTCGCCAGGACCAAGTACCAACCCTGACAGACTTTTTTTAGTATATTTGTCCCAGACCCCTAAATAGCCTCCTCAAGGATTGAACTCACAGCCCTGTGTTTGCAAGGCGAGGAACAGAACAATGTTTCACACATAGGAAGGAGTACTCCGGAAAGAGATGTGGGGTCATGGTGGACCACAGGCTAAATGTGAATCAAAAGTCTGACATGACACTGTTGCAGGAAAAAGAGTAAACGTTATTCTGAGGTATATTAGCAGAAGAGTTGTGAGCAAGACACAAGAAGTAATTCTTCAGTTTTATTCTGCGCTGATTAGGCTTCAGTTGGAGTATTTTGTCCAGTTTTGGGCACCACATTTCAGGGCAGATGTGGACAAACTGGAGAAAGTCCAGAGATGAGCAAAAAAAAATGATTAAAGGACTAGAAAACATGATGTGTGAAGCAAGATTGGAAAAAAATTGTCCTGGAAAAGAGAGGACTGAGAGAAATCCGAACTGTTTTCAAGTATTTGAAAGATAGTTACAAGGAGGTGGGAGGAACATTCTCCTTAACTTCTGAGGATAAGACAAGAATCTATGGGCTTAAAGTGCAATGAGGGGGGTATTTAGGATGGATATTAAGAAAAATTTCCTGCCAGGGTAGGTAAACACTGGACTAAATTGCCGAGGGATGTTGTGGAATCTCCATCACTGGAGATTTTTAAGAGCGGGTCAGACAAACAAGTGGTCTAAATAACACATGGTTCCTGCCATGAGTGCAGGGGACCGGAGCAGATGACTTCTTGAGGTTCCTTCCAGCCCTATGATTCTATAAATACATTCGCTGAAGGGCAGCATATGGGATCTCTGAGAGCCACTAGTCCAGTTGTGGTTGTCATCCCTGCAAACGCATGTACAAGGAAGCATAAGGAGTTGCGTATCTATACTGGAAATTATGTTCTGAAGGTCTTGACGGTGAGGCAGGTCACTGGAAGGTGATGCCAGTTGGGCAGGTGCCTTTCAGATGGCAGGCGGCAGAAGCTGCTCTCTCTCTGCTTTGGCTGTGTGCCTGATATGCATTATTTCTGTTACCCCGTGCCTATTTATATGCTGAACCAGATGCTGATCCCTGTGGTACGGGAACATTTCAAAGAGAGGGGGTGCTGAAATCCAGACCCCTTACTTCTGTCCCCCTCCTCTGCCTGGCTGCCTGCCCAGCATGTGGGGCTGGTGGCGGAGCCATCCAATGTGCAGGTGGTGGCCAGGTGTGCTGTGGCTCCCCCCGCACCCCTAATTCCTGAGTCCATGGCTCATTTGGGAGAGAAAAGTAGACAGAAAAAGACAATGGAGCTGTGGGGGGGGGGGGAGGGGGAGAGGAGCTGCTGATGTTTAAGATCAACTAATTAGTCAGATATTTCAGAGGGTGCAAACAGACCCAGGCTTTTTCTCATGGGAGATCTGACCTTTCTCCTCAATGGCAGAGCACAAGTAGGCTGGCGGGAAGGACTTTGGGTGAGCATTGCTCTGTCAAACAGGAAAGCGACTGGCTAAGTAAGCCTAGGTTCCAGACTGTGTTCTGATTTTACTTTGCAGATAGCCGTTTGTTTCCAATACTTGTGCTTGACTCTATTCTTTGTTATATAAACTGTCGCTTTTTTTTTTCTGTAAGCATGTGTGTTGGGTGAAGCGGTGGTGACTGGAGGTGGAACTGGCTAGGTGGGGTGCAATGGTGCTTTAGGAGCAGCGGCAGTGCTCAGTGAAATGGGATGGATGGACTCTCCGGCGAGAGAGAGAGAGAGCTCAGGGGCTGAAATGTGCCTGTCCTTAACCTGTACGGAGAATGGGAGCTGGGGAGGCGTTAAGAGGCACGCTTGTGTTCTCTGTGCCTGGTTGGTTAGCTGACCAAGGATAGCCCAAACTAGGCTTCCTCGTGCTGATGGCAGATGGTAACATGGTGCTCTGCTACCGCATGCAGCATTGCAGAAGTGCTTTGGGAGTGGTGGGGAAATGCCCGCGCCATTCTCCAGGAACATTGTTGCTCTAACTCATAAGTCAAGAGAACTTTGTTGCTTCCTGCCCTGTTCTGGTGTCTTCTGCAGAAGAACAGCCACTAAGAAGCCTCTCTAGTGATTGGCTTATGTCGGAGATCTGCAACCTGTGGTTCTTTAGGGACTTCTTTGGGGCTCCCAACATTATAATTGGAAAGTAAAAACCCTGATTATTTTTGATTAATGGTGAACGTCTAAGGCCAAAAATGAGCAACTGATATTTTAATAGTGAACTATGTGACCTTGAAACAGTGGGCAAGTCCCCATAGCATCCTCTGAAGGGAGAAAGTTCAGGAGTGAAAGTCAGGAAGACAGTGGTACAAACATACAGGTAAAGTGTGAGGAAATAGAATATGTAAAAAGTTTGTGAATGCCCTGCAGTAAACATGGATTGCATTACAAATCATTGTGTGTGCGCTGTTCTTAAAATAGAGGTTACAAAAAGTAAGGTTTGACATTATTTGTTAAGGACCATCTTGTATTCACATGCATTGCAGCTCTTGAATGATAGTTTTTTACCGAATTAGGAAAAAAATGGCTCTTCTTGCTATTTTGGTTGCTGACCCCGTCTATGTTTTGAGGTCTGGCTCATCAAGAACTTGGACTACAGGGCCATGTCTAGTTTGGAGTGATCTGTCGACAGAACTGTCTGTCGGAAGATATCCTCCAACAAAACTTCTGTCAACAGATCGAGGCCAAAGTGCCAAACAGATTGCAAGAGTGCTCCGCTCTGTTGACCGAGAGAGAGCGGCTGGACTGCCTGGCTGCTCTATCGGCAAAACGGCCAAGTGGGAGCACAGCAGACGGGGCTGCCTGGTGTACTGGAAGACCTGTCTGTCGACAGAGGGCCCCCCAGAATGTCTAGACAGGCTTTCTGTCTGTAGATCTTTGTCAACAGAGACATTCTTCCTCGTGGAAAGCGGGATAAGGCTGTCAACAAAAGTGCTGCATTCTGTCGCTTTACTGTCAGCAGAATGCCTTGGGCATGAGGACGTTCCGCAGGTTTTGCCGACAAAGCCCTCTAGTGTAGGCGTAGCCCAGGAGCTTTAAAATGACCATATATGTCTCTAGGGCCGTGTCTACACTAGCCCCAAACTTCGAAATGGCCATGCAAATGGCCATTTCAAAGTTTACTAATGAAGCGCTGAAATACATACTCAGCGCTTCATTAGCATGCGGGCGGCCGCGGCACTTCGAAATTGATGCGCCTCGCCGCCGTGCGGCTCGTCCCGACGGGGCTCCTTTTCGAAAGGACCCCGCCTACTTTGAAGTCCACTTATTCCCATGAGCAGATGGGAATAAGGGGACTTCGAAGTAGGCGGGGTCCTTTCGAAAAGGAGCCCCGTCTGGACGAGCCGCGCGGCGGCGAGGCGCGTCAATTTCGAAGTGCCGCGGCCGCCCGCATGCTAATGAAGCGCTGAATATGTATTTCAGCGCTTCATTAGTAAACTTCGAAATGGCCATTTCGAAGTTTGGAGCTAGTGTAGACACGGCCTAGCAGTCACTTGACTTGCTCCAAATAATCATGGGTCTGAAAACAATGAAATTGTGCCCTCTGACACTCTTTGTACGTGGAAAACATAGTTTGCATGTATATCTACTCATATTTAGACACTAAGTGGTGTATACATGGTGACTTGACTTACAATAAATGATTGCTTGCTGAACAGTACAGCTTCATGTACCTCTTGCATCCTGGATATTCATAGGAATAATGGAAGACTCCTGTGAAAGCCATTCTTGTGGGGATACACTTGTTATGGGTTAAGCTACCAAGCAGAGAGTAACTTAAGTCCTAATGCCATCTGTTCATCAGCTGTTTGTGCTATAGAGGGATACAAAACACTTATTCAGGAACTTGAGGAAGATATATCAGAGATGGATTCAAATAACATCTTTTTTTATCTACTTCTCAGTAAACTTCATTTGATCCAGGTCCAAATTTGTTTTTAAATGGAAAATTGTCCATCTTTATAAAGTCTTTGATCTGAAGTGCCTTGTGACTTTTTAAAAACAGGCTGCCACAGTTAACTTACCTTAGAGTAAGATAAGCCTATTCTTTAGCAGGTCTAGCTCTGAGCAATTTACTCTTAAGAAGATGGTTAAATGAGATCCCAAATTTGGAAGGGGGCATACCTCTGTTCTACTGTGCCTTGCAGCACCTTTACTCTGTTAATAGATGCACAATTGATGCAATTTCTAAGTTGTCTTTTAATCCTGTGCTTTGAATTCTGAAAAGAGTTAGCTAGAATTAGTTCTTATTTTAGAGTGAATAATTTTAACCGTTGTGGATATTACTAGACCTAGACAAATAAACTTTAATCTGTTGTACAAAAATATACGTTGTATCCAGATGATAAAACCATTGCATCTTGATGCATTTTTGCCTATTCATTACCCTTTTGTACATTAATGGCCTTGACATGATGTGATTATTCAGTGTAGGCAGTTTCTGTTGTTGGCTGCTGAGCACAGTTTCCTGTGCATCTCAAATACAGTAGAATGCATCATGTAGTAATGAGGCAAGGACAGTTGAAAGCATTTTTTTTCTGTCGCCAAAAGCAACGGATGACTTGCACTTTATGAAACTGGGAGCTTTAACAAAAAGGAACAAATGTCAGTTCAGAAATGCAGGGAACTAATTTTTTATTTCCTTAAAATGTGAAATGAGTATTGCTGTAGCATGTCCTTGAAATGGAGGTATTCCTCGTGCTTCTGGCATATGCTTTTGGGGTTATAATTATGATATTTTGACATGAAGCAACTTTCAGCACTGCTTTTCCAATTTATTTAAATCTTTCAGTCAAGGCAGTGTTTTGGAGTTGACCCTTGCACTTGATGGAATGAATGCAGCTGAACTGAGTCTGCTAAGCTGAGTCAGTTTAGTCTATTAAAATAGAACTGTGTAGGAGAAAAACATGTTAAGAGCTGACATACTGTATTGTGCTGAAGAACTGTACTGGCTTATTCCTTGTTGAAATATTTGGTAATGTTTAGATCCTTGTGACAGTATGTTGAGTCCAAATATTTGTTTGCATTGTTTTTTCTCTTCGCTAATGAATTAAGGAAAATTGCCATTTTGTGTGAATTTGAACTTGCTTTTCTTTCATTTCATAACAAAGCTTCCTTTTGTCTTGGAAATTGCATTGCAGATAATAAAGCAAGTGTTGCATCAGTAAAACAGACTTGCTTTTCTCTCAATCAATGGCTGTAAAAGCCTATACTGCCCTTGAGTGCTAATGGAGGACAATGGTATGAATCTTTCTGGCAAAGAAAGCAATCCTACACAAGTACATTAGTGTTTCTTTTTCATATTTCTTTTGGAAAACTTTTTAGGCACATATGTAAAACTAAGCATTAAACATACCAATCACTGTTCCTTTGATTTTATGGATGTCCTTGTTTGTCTCAGTATAAACTAGGTATGATACAAACCAGAGTGTTTGGGGATGAATAAAATGAGCTGGCAAGAGCTAGTTGGACTGCATGTTTATAGCCTATTAGTGGTCTTGAATCTTCACGTTGTGTTCTGGCTTCTTTATGTCCCTTTTGAGATACAAACTATTTTCACCCCACTCCCTTCCAGCTTGTCGCACACACCGTATCTCCATGCCCTATCTTTCATGGACATGATAGGATTTTAAGAACCCTTCTTGGCAAGTTGCACTTGTGGCTAATCATAGCACGAGAGCTGTAGGTTAGAAACTTAAGCGGTGCCGTGAGAGCAAAAAGCAAAGCAGTCCATTTTAAAGATGTTACACAGAATCATAGAGCATTGCAACTGGAAGGGACCTCGAGAGGTCATCAAGTCCAGTCTGCTGTCCTCTTGACAGGACCATGCATCATATAGACCATCCCTGATAGATGTTTCTTCAATTCCCTGGGAAATATGTTAATTTAACAGGTAAAAGTCCAGTATCAGTGTCACAGGTAGGAACTGCACCTTTCTGATAAGAAAGTGAAATCTAGCTCTCTGGCCTGTGGCAGAGGAACCCAGGCCAAACCAGGCTTCGGAGAAATAAGAAACTTCATAGTGATAGTGAGTTTTCCAGATGGAGAAGATTCTGAATTGGACAAAACTCCAAGCTCAGATGGTCTACTTCAGCCCTTAGGTGTCTTCTGCTTATGTAACTGCCACCAAACAAACTTGAACGTGGCACCTCTCGAGCTTGGTGCATGAGCCTTGACCTCTTGAGCTAAAAGGCAGCTGGCTAGTAACTAAGGCTGTAGAAGAGACACATTCTTGCTTTGTGCAAGGGATCTAAGTCAGTGTTTCTTAAACTTTTTGAGACCATAGAACACTAATAATAACAAAAACAATACTAGTTTTTATGCAGAACACCTATAAAAATGTTCTTAAACAAAAAACCCAGTAACATATACACCAAAAACAAAATTAAGTAATTTAATCAGGTATCACAGCAATGAAGAAATAACATTGTATCTGGTGACAGTAAAATGGTGGTTTTTTGTAAATTACTTATTGTAAAACTTTGACCTATTTTTCCAAACGCTCGCAGCACACTTGCGAGTTATTCACGGAACACCAGTGTTCCGCAGAACATAGTTGCAGAAATGCTGGTCTAAGTGCCACCAAATGGGACAGTGAATCACACCCAGCAGGTGCCGGTTACACTTACGCTGGCTTCCTCACTTGGAGCAAGTCAGTCAGTCAGCAGGAGCAGGCTTTTAGTCCTTTAATGTGCTTCCTTACTAGTCTCTGGCCAGTTGGGTCCCTCCCTCTGCCTGACCCAAAATGGTCCCATAGCAAGCAGTAAATACTGCAGTCTGTCCTGGATCAAGACACTCAGCAAAAGTTATCCAAAGGTGGAATTAACTTAGTCTCCCTTTCAAAGGAAAGGCCATTAGAAAGAGGATAGGAGAAAACACTCCTGTTATAGGAGTCCAGCTGCTGAGTTGTTTTCCAGTCTGTCTCCTAGGACTTGAATGAATTTAACAGAAGCAGTACCTACCCATCCCAGCCTTTCACTGACCAGTCCCCTAGTCTTTCATTCTCGGTCTGCTCCATCACACTGCATGGTTCGCAACTGGATGATAAAACTGTACTGAGCCGTGGCCCGTGCACCCCACTTTTATAGAAGAGAGAACTCCAGCTGCAGTTATAGAGAAGGGGTTGTGGGGTGCAATATTTCGCAATCGTGGCTAGAGTTTGGGCCACAGCTACACTACAACAAAAAGTTGACTTTGCCTATTTAACAATAGCTATGTGAATAATGTAGCTGGAGCTGATGGTACCTTATGTGGAGTTAGAGGGATCTGTGCTGAAGGAAACTCTCTCCCATTGACTTCCCTTACTCTCCTTGTCCAGACTACAGCAACAGGGTTAATGGGAGGGAGATCTGCCCTTGATTTGGTGGGTCTTAACTAGACTTGCTAAATTGACGGACAGTCGATTGATCTCAGAGCATCAATCCTGTCTATAGTATAGATGTCGCCTCAGGTTAAATGATTTAAAAATCTGTATTAAAATGACTGTAGTGGTCATGGGTTGTCTGTCACGTTGCCTAAAAGAGGGGAGCATTTTTGCTTTTAAAAGTGAAACCTAACTAATTTTTTTTAAATATATAAATTATAGTTGGGTTGATCTGCTATTGAATGGCTTGCACTGTGGAAAGTTGTAGGGACTCATTGACTAATGGGTCCTTTTAGTTTTCTTGGTCACATTTTTCATAGAAGGGCTGTAGGGATGGGAGGGGGAAATCAATTCTGATGTTATATCAAGTTTCCCTTCGCACCCATGGCTTTCTTCAGCCGGTTTGAGAGATTCTTCTAAATGTCCTTGGTCTCAGTCCTGCAGACAGTGAATCAGGTTCTTCTCTTCACATATGTGAATAAACCATTGAAATGAATGAGATTACATATGTGCACAAACATCTACCTGTTGCAAGACTGGGGTTGTGCATTCATTGCTGTTCAACTCAGTAACCCACCCACATTCCTCTCCACCAAGGCAGTTTTGTTAGTGGAAAGCAGTTTCACATTACAGGATAACGTCTAGGCAGTAGGTAGTTCCACCAGAGAATATAGGCAAGAAGGAAAGACCTTCCTGGGATGGGGGAAGATGAGTAAAAGAAATGCTCCTAGATTTAAATTCTTGAGTGAGGAGACTTAGTGCCACCTGCAGCAGGCACCACAGCCGAGACACTGCTTGCCAGTCCCTGTGAGCTGAATGGTGAAGCACAGGCCTGGAGATGGTGTGACTTTGGTGCAGAGTCAGGCCTGTTACAAGCCTGGAAAGTTTCCAGGGCGACTCCACAGAGAGCGCTGGAATCCTTATCAAGGAGGTGTCCTAAAAAAATAAATAAACAAATAAATGCACTCACTTCAGTCTTTAATGGACTTAATATTTCTTTAATTAATATCTTTGATTGGAAACCAAATAGACACATACCTTGCTATCCAATAGCAAGCACAAAACTATGTCCATTTGGATAGAATCTATAACTTCCACAAGAACAGCAGGGACTGCTAGAGTACTGCTTTGTCATGTGTCTATCTGTAGGGTTTTTTACATACCTTTTTTATAAGATTCTTCCTATAATTTCATCAGCAACTCCAATGAGATATTACTTCTCAGAACTGCAAGATGACCACATTTTTCCAGAAGAAAAATGGGACATTGCATAGGGCCAGCCTGAAGACTCCCTTTGCAAGCCCTCCCCCAGCCATCTTTGCCTGGAAGCTCCAGTCAGGGATCATAACTGCATTGTGCTAAGCACTGTACAAGTATAAAAGGAGAGCGTCTTCCCCCAAATAGTTGCCAACGTGAATCCTGTTTCTTCGCTCTGCTGGGATCATCTTGGTACAGGATGTGCATGGAGAACGTGAAGGAGTCTGGGCAGGCTGCCTGATGCGTAGGCCTGACCTGCATCGGTCCAGGACCTGATTAAAACAGAATAAATTAAAAAGACCATCATCTTGTATCCTTTCCGTAAAGACATTGAACTGGTGAAAGAGCGTGAAGCCCAGAACATGTAGTTTCTGTGCCAACAGCTCTGGTTCAAAGACTCCACACACGTTCTCAAATAGACACAGCAGAGCCAATTAAGGTAATTCTTCATTAGCTGGTCAGACTGACAAGCAGGGCTGTTATTCTAGAGGCAGCTGGTTTGGTTTCTACTGACTCAGGAATAATCACTGTCAAGTGTCTGCGGCAAGGTGGAGAGCAGGACTAGGGATGGACCAGACCCTTGGACCCAAGATCCTTTAAAGTTTGAGGGATTGGTGGGGGAAAGAGAGAGTTAAGTTTTGGATTGCTGAATCCAAATTGGCTTCCATAGGTTTGGGTCTAGATTGTGGCCCAGCAGGGCCAATGGCCGGAGACAAGGGGCAGGGGAGACAGCTTCATGGCCCCCAGAAGGTTCCTTAGCACTGCCCAAAGCACAGTGGTGGGCTCCTCCCCAGGCCTAGGAAGCCACACGAAGTGGAGCTCCCATGGCATTTCAAAGGGGCCCGGAGCACTGACTGCCACTGCTGTGAGCACCAGGCCTCTCTGCAGTTGCTCTGCTTGCATTCCTCTTTTAGTAGGCCTGTCTTGGCCAAAACTGAAAGGAGACCGCATTGTTGTTCAGAGGATGCAGCACAAAATTCACGGGGCTTGGGGACCGAAATCTCGTCAGGACAGCCTTGAGCCGCATCTGACGAGGCGGGTCTTTGCCCACGAAAGCTGATGCTCCAAAATATCCGTTAGTCTATAATGTGCCACAGGTCTTTTCATTGTTTTTGAGTGGGCATGGGTCTCCAGCCTAACCATAAGTCGAATTCGAAACACTGACTATCCCATGTATTTTCAACTAAAACATACCACACCTCACTGGTTTCAGTTCTCTATTATGACACAGCTGTGTAGCACAAGATTTCAGTCGCTGCCAGACAGCCTGAGAGTCTGAAAAATCTATGATGCCAAAGTTAACCTAAGATGAGGGCTGGAATGTGCAGCATATTAGGGGTAAACTCGGTGGAATTTGGTGGTATGAGCAGAAAAGCATTTTAATTTTAGTCAATGTTGAGTTTATCTCAAAATGAGAGTTTCTGTAAGAGCTATATTAAACGTATAGACCTGCCAAACTCTATTGAATACATGGCATTCAGATAATGGAAGCTGTTCAGAACATAAACTTCACACTCGACAACACAGCATAATTAATACCAAGAACTTTCCAGTTTCAATTGTAAAAATTCCAGGGCCTCTTAGGAAGGGTGTGGCAGGAAGAGGGTGACTTTAAACAAGACTCAAGAAGAAATATGAAGTTTTAAAATGACTTCTAGAAAGGGACACTAAGTGATGGAGAGATGCTCTTCAAAACCTATTTCTCCTGAGAGCATCCACATGGCAGTTAATTTGTCCCCTTTTCCCTTGGGTGTTTATACAAGAATGTGCTGATGTGCTGGGCTGATCATGGTTGCTCTTACAATTTATGAGGGTACGTCTACACTTACCAGGAGATTGGCCCAGTGAGGGTCTATCTTCCGGGGTTTGATTTCACATGCCTAGTGGGGACATGTGACATTGAACTATCAAGGCTTGACAGCTGACTCATCATTGTGAGGATGGCCAGATAAGTCGATACTAGGTAAGTTGATTGCAGCTACACAATTGTCATAGTTGGAATTTCATATTGAGGATCAACTTTTGGGTCTAGTGTAGACGTGCCATGAGTCTGCAGTGAAAATAGGCTCCATAGAAGGCCGTGTCCGTACTTCCGCTGATCGAACTGATGTCAGGATTTCACCTCCTCTAATATCTTACTAGCATCTCTTTTTCTAAGAGTATGTCTTGAAAAATGATGTGAGGAAAAAAATCACTTTGAACCAGATTAAATAAAAAACCCCAAAACACACTAATTTTAACTGATCTTGGTAGTTCAGTGTTAGACAGGGAAAAATACACTTTGGAGAGGATGAACCAGTGCTGCCTGTAACCAAAAATGCCTTCCTGTTGCCTTCAGCAGGGGTTGGGTTTGTCTGGTGATGAGAATAGCCCAACATACGCTTTTGCAGAAGTAAATCCAGAGCGGAGGCATTGTCCAGTACATTCTTGCTAGATGTCCAGAATTCCAATATGAACAGGCCACGTTTCTGGAGTACAGCTGCTGGAGGGAGGAGGAGAAGCTTCTCAAATCAAATGGGTCATGTGTGGAAGGAGAAACGCCAGAAGCAGGGCAGTGTGCTGTTTCTCTGAAGACTGTGTATACATGGGCCATAGCAGTCACTACCGTTAACCTGCAGTCTTCTGTTTATATAGAACACCAGACGCTCAAATGCAGTCTTAGTACCACTTTAATGTGTATCTTCTGGGGTTGGAATCTTCTCTTTCCCCATGGAGAATTTATGCAGAAAAAGGCATGATCCCTAGCAGTGAGGCTGACCACCTCAGGGGGCCCTGGGGCAAAGTGAAGGCAGGGCCCAGCCCTTCGGTACTGATTGGGGCAGGGCCTAAGACAGACAGTCCCTAGTGCTGCTCAGACTGTGGCTCTGGTCACCCCCCGCCAGCCTCAGAGCTGTGTGAAGTGTGTGAGCAGCACTCTTGTGGCAATTCAGAGGGGACTGGAGCTCTGGCTGCTGCTACTTGTACTTCAGCAGCAGCCCCTAAACACCAGGCCTCTTTGAAATGCTGGTCCTCTATGCAACTGCCCTCTTTCCCACTGCACTCTCACCTTGTCGACGGGCCTGATTGCTAGGAAGGCTTGTCCATGTTGTTATTACGTAGGAGGATGACAAGGTTTGCTCTCTTACTCCTGCAGTGAGTAAATGCATTTGAAAAGAAAGGAGCACTCGTGCATTTTTCCAAATGAAAGTCGTCTTTTTTTTTTTTTTTTAAATTCAATAGCTCATTTCATTTTCATTTTACTTTCTTACCTCTGCCCTTTCTGTCTGCGTTGAGAAAGCATCAGGTTGTGCAGTCTGTTCTCATGACATATTTGGCCAAAAGCAGAAAGTACGTGTAAAAAAACAAAACCACCACCACCGCCCTGCAAAAAAATAAACACCACAAGCCTCTTCCCAGGAGACTTTCAGAGCTTCCAGTTATGACGGTTAAATATCAGTGTAAACGTCGCCTGTATGTAAAAGCATCCTATTATTTTATTACACTGACTTACTGCTTCTTTGTTTTCATGCATCCACTATTTTGCCGTTTTGCATTGTAAGCTCTTTGAAGCACAGAGGGGTCATTTGTTACAATTGTGACAATGCACAATGGGCCCCTGACCTGTGGGTTTTGCCACAGTACAAATGTCAAAGAATAACCTATTATGGTTTGTGTGTCAGGAACACATGAGGTGTGTACATGTGCAGATCTCCTTGGAAACCAGTTCTGAGATCTATAGAAACATAGTATGGAAATCTATAGCACAGATGCAATTAAAACCCAAATTTATAGTGCATGAATCTTACCTCTGAAACCTGCACATCCTGCTTAGTTTGTGATATTTGAAACCACCTTTCTTCAGGGTGTTGTTCAGAATGTCCAAGATCTTGCCTAATGTAGTTAATAGCTTTAAAAAACCTGTAGGGAATGAAAGGTTATTGGAAAGCTTTTAATTTGGAAGACCAATCAAACAGATGTAGTCTTTACTCCATATTTTTTTTGAACAGTAGCCAACATATAAAAGCCATAATAAGCAGCAAATTATTAGCTGCATTTTCTTCTCTTTTGTCTATTACAATATCCTTTAACATGCAACCCTTTGGATAAGAAGAGGTGGCTTTCTGAATTGCATTGTCTCTCTTCTGGTGGAGAATCACAAGATCTGCGTTTCTTGGCAATAATTGCCGTAATCTACAGATCTTTTAGCAGTTAAAGGACTGATGAAATTCTGCCACTTATTAATGCAATGTTTGCTCATATCTCATACGGGTTTAGACTATGTAATACGATCTGATCATTAGTCCTTAGCAATCATGTGCAGAAGCTGTATTCTTGCCTCGCTTTCCTGTTCCAAAGTTCTTGTCAGGGTCTGGGTTTTATATGGGGACAGACTGTTGACTGTATTCCATAGACCAGAGTGAGCAAACTTTTTGTTGGGCCCCACTATTTGTCCCTGCAATTAGCAGAGTCACTCCCTCACTCTCTCTCACACGCGCGTGTGCGCACCCCACCTCACAATCTAATTTACAGTAAACTCTCTCTTAACTGGCATTCTATCATCCAAATGCTCCAATAACCAGCATTTTACCCATCAGTAAATTTAGGTACATTTTCCATAAGTACAGTCTAGTGCAAGTCAATACAAATAAATACAGCAAACACAGTATATGTTTACAGTGCACAATTCTACTGTTGTTAAATAAAGCACTCTGCATACATTTGTTTTTCTTCATATCTAATCTTGTTTTCTTTAGTGGCATGCATTGTTAGGTATACTGCTCTATCATCTGGGATATCTGAATATCTGGCAACATCCCGATCCTGGGGCAGCCGGATATGAAAGAGTTAACTGTAATCCAAACTGATGGAAATTCTGTTCATGTTCATATGAGGGAAAAAAAAAAAGCCCTTTTGGCAGGTGTAAGAAAGTTAAGTATGTGGAATGTAAAAACATGATCATTTGGTATGTAAAGGTGAAGACACACACGTAAAACAGTAACAGATTTCAGCATTTTTAATGAGATGGATGAGCCTGAGACCCTCAGCCAATTGTGCTGTGTACTCTTGCCATAGACTGCTGAATCCATTGAATAGGTTGCCCATTTCGTTTGGACCAGAAACATGGCTTCAGTGTGTGTGGTAGTTATATTTCAACCTTAAAAAGGCAAAACAGGAGATTTGGGGAGTTCCATGCACAGGTGGTGTGAGACTGGATTAGTTTATTGTACTGAGCCAACCGCGGTTCATCTTTAGACTGTATGTTCCCCAAACTGGGTCTCCTTTTCCAAAGTACAGCACAGTTGCAACACAAAAGTCCTTTGTTTTCTTCTGGTTCTTTTTTAATCTTCTTAATTTGCTGTCTTCTATGCATTTCTATGTATTGGGTTTGAGTCTGTTATTCTGTTAAGTGGGTTCTTGATACTCAATAGCAGGTTTCCTTGTCTGCAGAGCTGGTGAACACTTTGGGATTAAAATGTCTTCACAGAGACCTTCGGCCCTAGTGGGGCGAGGTGTAAGCTTTATGACTTTAGTCATCCCAAGAAAATCCTCATTATGAAGCTTCAGAGCAAAGTTTCCCTATAATAAATGAGATAAAGTGCTTACAATAACACTTTGGCTCATGCCTCACAGAGGAGCAATCTTGCTGATGAAAAAATGTTTCACGTGAAGCTGGAATGGGGACATACTGTCTTACCTATATCCCTCTTGAGAAGGGAACCTTTGCAGTCAATCACTGCAATTGACAAGGAACTTGACTAGCTTGGATAGAAGAGTTCAAATACCAGTTCTTGTCCTCCATGCATTGGCACCTAAAGTTAAGTGTTGATCTTTCAGGAATGGCCAGTATCTGCTGGCGCATCACTTCCAAAATGTTGTCTCGGAGGGTCTGTCAATCTTGCAATGGCCTACTCAGTGCTGCCAGGTCAGCAGTACCTTGGATGTAGGAGTTGGTTATCAGCTTTTGTTCTGTGTGAATCAGCAGGAAAAGGGTGTCTCAGCTGACTCTGTAGTTGCTTTGGTGGCATCTGAAACAAAAGGAAATTATTTGGCGTTTGACTGGAATCAGAAGTGTCCCTCATTTTGTGGCACATGCATTCACTTTTAAAGATGTATCAAGGGAGAGTAAGAGTTAGCAAGAAGAGATTGTGGCTCAGGTTACGTCTGCATTACCTGGACGATCGACCCACTCAGGATTGATCTTCCAAGGTTTAATTTCATGTGCCTGGTAGAGACGCATGAAACCAACCCATCGGGGGTCTGCAGTCGATCCCGGTACTCCTCGCTATTATGAGGAGTACAAGAGGTTGAGAGGAGAGTTTCCCCATCAGCCTTCCCTAGTAGAACAGCCAGGTAAGTTGACTGCAAATAAGATGATTCTAGCTAGTCAGTTTCTGTGGCTAGAATTGTGAATCTGCACTCGACTTACCTTCCTAGTGTAGACCAAGCCTCCGTCAGGGAAACCTGCACTACTGCTCTTAATTGGGTTAGCATCCACTTGGATTCAGTGTACAAGAGAAGTTTCTTATGAATGCTCTATGTTTATATGGATGCCTAAGGTAAAAAGGCAAGACTTTATTGGATATTCTCTTACGAAGTTCATTACCTTAAAACCTTTGTGAAGGACGTAGTACAGATTTTCAGTTCCTTTCTTAGGGCTCATAAAGCAGCAAAGCCCCAATGCAGTTGGTGTGATGTGTTTAGATTGACATGACTAGGCCTTTTTTCACTTGTTGCTGCCTTGGCATCTTCTAGACACTTCAGTCTCATATGGACACACGAAATCAACTTCTCTGGGGGTCACAGTTGACCCCTGTACTCCTCGTGAGACGTGAGGAATAAGGGAGGTCGACCTTCCCCTGTATAGACAGACAAGTTATCGGAGCGCAGATGTGTCAAATTTTAGCAACTCAATTGGCGTAGCCAGAATTGCGGATCTGTGGTCAACTTTCTTAGCCTAGTTGTAGCCTGAGAAAAGCTGCTAGAATGCATCTTTCCATCTCTCTGGCTTAGTTTCCTTTCCCCACAGAAGGAAGACTTTTTCCAAACTTCGTTTCAGGTGTACAGCCTCCTTAAAGAGCCGCTCATCTTGGTTTCTAAAATCCAGGACCAGCAAAAACAGGAAATACTATAAATCAGGAGTGCGAGATTTTGAAGAGGTTATATGGGAATGTTACATGGCATTGGCCCATATTGTTCTAGCTGTAGTGTGACGAAGCAGTCAATCATTGTTCTCGAATATTTTTTTTTCTGGGGGGGGTGGGGGTGGGAATCAGATTTTGTGTGTGTGTGTGTGTGTGTGTGTGCGCGCGCATGTGCATGTTTTTATAGAGTTCTGCAATTCACTAATCTATTGTCTTGAGAACCTTTCTCATCATCATCTATTGTTTCTTTTTTACTTGTTTCATGTCTGTCAGTGTCCTTAGTTGCTGGATAGGACTCCAAACAGCTGCAGTTGTAGGCAGCTCTTCAGTTTCTGAAGGATTGTCAGCGCTCCTGTGTGTGCCGCTATTTTGACAGATCATTGACTTTATTGTGGCTTTGAATATGAGGCTAGAAATATTTCATTCTGCCTCCTACGGGAAAACTTTAAATCTAAAATAACTTCTATAAAGTGTTTCCAAACTAGGTCTTGCATGGCTCTAGTGCTGACAAGCAACTGAAACAAGGTTGCATACACAGTGCAAACACTTGTGTTTTCTCCAGTGAATAGTTAAGCTGTGCTGCATGAGATCTAGATTGCTGCTCCACAAACTATATAGACAGCTGGAAGTCCATTTTTTTCCATTTGATATAAAGGTAATAAACGCTGATAATTAAAGCAATCACCAGTATGAATCTGATCTAAAGAAAAAATTGTGACACAGTCAAAATAACGAATGGAGTCTCTGGCATGTGGGATATTAGTTCCCAGGCCTCTAAGAGACAAAGCTGTTCCATGACAGTAGTTCATGACCTCCTAATATGAATTTCTATAAATATTTTTGAGAACTGTTAAGTGGAGCTTGGCAGAGACTTGTATCTATGTATGCTCATGGGCCCATGTTGTGTTTGTTGTTGACTAGGATATAAAGCACTGGCATTATTTTGTCATTTAATATTTATTGTGCCACTGTTTGCACCATGGAGGAGGGTTAGAGAAATGAAGCTGAAACATAGTGTTTGTGTGCAACATGAACAGAGGTTTTAAAACGACCTTTTTTAAAAAATGGAAAGGAAATCTTTGGAATCATGATGCAGACAGCAAAGCCCTGCAGTGGGAACCTGCTACGTTCCACCATCTACCTCTTCCACACAGTGAATAGCAACTGACAAATCATTGTCGTGAATGGTGTATTGAAGTACCAGACAGGCCAGTCAATACTATTGACTTTGCTCAATCCTTTCACAGTTTAGACTGTCATTAGGAGCTGGCTCATTTTCGTATGAGGGTTATTTCTTTTGAAGTTGTTTCGCTTCAGTGAGTGTGAGGATTCATATTCTGATGCATTTGGAAAACAAGGCGGCTCACTGTTCAGGAATCAAGATGGGGATTTGCGATCGGTATCCCTACTGTCGTGTCCCTTGAAAATGGCTGTAGAGCAATGGTCCCTCTAATCCTTTCCATCCAGGTGTGCAATAAATTTTGCAATACGCAGTACAATACATACAATATGTGTGTGCACCACCCATAGAAACACATGCTGCCAGTTGCTACCAACTGTGGGCGCTCTGTAGATCAGCTGGGAGGTATTTGATTGTCTCTTGGGTGGCTGCCCGAGCACACATCTTCCTGGGAACACTGCTGTCTAGTGCATAGTTGGAAAACATTATCGATGCTGACCCTGGAGAGGCTGCTCAGAATACAGAGGAGCAATTATAGAATCTGAATATAAGGGAGGATGAGCCATTACTGTTCTTCAGTACGTTTGATGGCATTTGCCATTGAATAATAGAATTATTAAAATATGACTCCTTAGAAATCCTGTATTAACAGTTCAGTACTGCTTACTTTTGGAAAACTTTAAGCATGTTTGTTTTTTGCCTTATGAAAAAAACCTGTGTAGTTTCTCTGCAGAGGCTAACGTTGCGCCGTTTGTTAGTCACAGGATTTGCGTAGGAGCTATATTTCTAGGCCTTAAGGTTTCTGTGAAAAAATTCAGATTTAAGGCTGTCAAGTGATTTTAAAAAAATTGCAATTTATCATGCAGTTAATCGCGGGGCTACTGGGGTTCCCTGCCCCCATCCGGGGTCCTGCGACTGCAGGGCTTCCCCACCCCGACATGGCTATGTGCCTCAGCTGGCTCCCAACTGCTGCAGGGCAGTTCCTGGCTGGGATCCCATGGCTGCAGTTTGCCCAGGTTCTCCTGGCCAGGGGCAACCCCATGTCTGGGATTCAGCTGGGGCATAGAATGCTACCGGCAGCTGCAGCTCCAAGGACCTGACTGGGAGCTGGCTGGGGGTGTCAGTTAACCCTTGTTCAGGCTTGCAATTAACCTGCATTGATATCTGTAGTGCATTAAGTCCGCCCTGCGTTAATCACAGGCGTTAACATGCGTTACTTGACAGCCCCATGCGGGAATCTGAACATCTGCAGCAGCATCTTCCTGAGTCTGCAGGTGACCTAAACCAGTAGCTTAGAGATTTGAATTGTCCCTGAGAGTACAATGCTTGACCCTTTAGAATTTGTTTCTAGCCTTCATATTTAACATTAGTTAATAAGTTAAAATGGTTATGAAACATCCAGCCGATGTGCTAAATGTTCATTCCGCTTCTTCGTGCCAGTGTTAGAAAAAGACGACAGGCACATCCTCCCACAGCTAAAATCTAGACTACTCATTGCCCTGTTCTGAGCGTGAGAAGCCTCATTGCCAAAACTGCCAGCTTTCTACTGACAGCAGGTTCAGTGCACCATACAGTGGAAAACCTGGGGGCAGTGTATAATGATGAAACAGTCCTATTTCTTTTGGTGACAGACCTCTTGGTGACACTTCTCAAAGGTGCTGTAAAGCAGTGGTGTCCAGTAGGGTCACCACACGTGTGGTGGTTGTCCTTTTGTATTCACCATGGCCCCCTCCAAGTAAATGCTCTCTCCTACTGCCAGGCACACACGTACCCCACCCGCTCACCAGAGCCACCGCCACGGGGGCCGGAGCCGGGCCTGAGGCAGGAGCCGCTGCCTCTGTGCACTGGGAGTGTATGTGAGGAGCTGGCAGAGGGCACTCACGTGTGCGGCTCTGAGGAGCCACGTTTAAAGGCTGCAAGAGCTGCAGGCAGCTCCAGAGCCCCAATTCGCCCCACCATGGTGTCCTGCTCACCCCATGTGGTGAGTGGCAAACGTATTGGACACTGCAGCTGTAAAGCTGATGAGGCACCCTGTAAAAAATCAAGGGCAGGTGTTGCAATATCGCTGCATAATGTATGCCTGGTTCTCAGGTGGGTGGGGGTGAGGATCCAATATGCTTGTCAGAAGTTGAGTGAAATTTGTTTTTCCTTAACGGTTTCCAATTTTCTGAAGAACATTTCCTGTTTAAGAGTAAAATGAGAAACTCTCCTTTTGCTGATAGCCAGTGAATTGAAGCCCATCAGGTTAATAGTTTCTCTCACTGCTTTGGTGCTGTAAATTTGCCTTATGACCACTGCAAGCTGGAATGCCAGTCAGCCCTGGAATGCTTGTCATTTTGATTGCTATAATCAGATATTTAACTTTGGAGGAAGGATAATCTGGCATTACCCCATGATCACCTTTTTAAGAAGGGCTGAGAGTTTGCACGTTCCGTTTCCCTGCTGTGTCAGGTGGAAACACAGAGACCATGCATGTGCCTTCCTGAGAAGGGGACACAATACTGGAATAGGGCTCTTGCAACAGTTGAGCTACTGAAGCCTGTAAACTCAAGTTGCTGATATGAAAGCAGCAGGGATATGAGTAGAACATGTTTTGGGCATCCGAAGTATATGATGCACCTGTGCAAAGAATGTCCCCGTGTCTGTGATCCTTCTGGCCCTTTTTATTAAGAGTTGTGGATCATATGTAGAATGTGGATTTTGGTCTAGCATCCTTTTGTTGACCCAGTCTCAATTCTGACTATGAAACTAGAGAGAAACATTTTCTGTTTGATCTTCCTGCAGTCTTACCTCTTCAGTTAAGAGCATCTGAATTACTTTTATAACCTTTTATCCAAGTTGACAGCTTCTCTGGCAAGCTTTGAAATAACTAAGAAACTTTTAACCTTTGTTTCCAAGACTTCGGCAGAGATGTGAACTCTGGGCTGAGTGTACCAGAAGTAGCTGTGCAACAGTGTAATGGTATCACTTACATGGCACTTCAGAAGGAGTGAGTCTTGTCACAGGGCTTGTCTTCATTCCAGGCTAAATCCGTGTTGCTGTGATCAATTGATTTAGTGGGTCTGGTGAAGACATGATAAATCAATGGGTGAACGTTTCCCATTGACATAGTGCAATGTATACGTTGTGCTAAGTTGATCTAAGATGTGTGAACGTAAAGACTATATAACTTAACTGCTTTCCCTCATTAGTGACGATTGGGCCTATGTATATTTCTGGTGTGTTTATAGAAGTATTTGATTGTTAAAGGCCAGCTGTGTTGAGGACAGCATGTCAGACGTCTTGCAATGTAACACTCAGCCTTAGCAGAAAGCTTGTGTATGATGTATACTTCGTCACCGAGAGTGGAAGTGGTTTGGGGAGCTAGGATAGGAGAATGTGAAAGACTATCCGACAAAGGGGGCCGCAATGTGAAATGCTAAAATTCTGGAGGGGAGTATAGAATAGCGTTGGATGGATGGGGTAAGATACTGACGTTGCTTTTGTTTTCAGTAAGATCTAGCTGGTCCTGTAAATGTAGGTCCCTTGTGTTTTGTTGCAGATGTTCTTGGTGTAGCAGCTAAGTACAATGTATAGACCAAAATTCTGAGCTCCTGGGGTCTGAACCCAGTAGTGGTCCAGACTTGCTGTGACTTCTAGAACACCAGTTGTATGTTAATTTAAAGGATGATGAGGAGTTGCTGTAGCAGTAGCAAAAGAGAAAGGTAGCTAATAATTTAAATGATAACTTAATTCTAAACTGCTTTCTGAACTGTTCGCGTACTGATGAAATTGGTATAAAGGGTGAACATTTTGTATGATCTTTCCTGTTCCTTTCTAGGCTGTTAGTGTTTTTATTAGGCATAATTTTAAAACTACAAGGTGTTTCTGTAAGGATACAAAATGAGCATACGTTGGCCAGTCTCCCATGCAGAATGGTTTGTTATCAGCTCTCTGACTATATTTCTTACAAATAGTACTGCTGATCACCCTAAAACGTTGATATAGCATCAAAATAAACAGAAATGATGCTCTTGCAATTGTAAAGAGGGCATATGTGCACCAGCGTGTGGGCTGTCTTTATCACACCTGCTTTCCTCTTGTTTCCTATGCCAAGAACATCTGTTTAGGAAAATATCATCAATTCCCAAGATGTGATTTTCAATATGCTTCCTTGTCAAAGTAGTACAGATTTAGGCCATTGAATCCTGAACCGAAAACAAGGATTTTTGTATTGTAGGAGAATCATGTGTTTGCTAAAAAGTAATCATTTTCGGTGGTGCTTTTCTAGAGAGTAATTCAGCATTAACAGCATCTACGTCGTCCCATCAATGCATGCAAGTGGAATTAAACAAACCAAATATGGATATATCACAGCTGATGTTACTCTGCATAATAACAAAGCTGAGTCATAGGCTGACAAGCCTTGTCTTATCCTTCCAACCAGAGGTGGGGTTCTGAGCTCCTGGGTTCTGTTCCAGACTCTGTTACTTCCAGAGCATTGCTAAGCTTCCATTGTATTAGGTTCCCCATCTGCAAAATGGGGTCACCTGCCTTACCTGAGAAGTAGGACCTAATTTATTGTCTCCAAAACACTTTGCGATCCTTGGGTAAAAGGTAGCTTTAAACACACTGTAGTGCAGTAGTGATTGTTTATCCTAAAGTCTTCTCATAGAAACATCTGCATTGGCTCCAACTGAAACATTATTAAAATCCAGGGTAGGATCCTTGTATAAACAGTTTAACTGTAAATATTTAATTGAATGGAGACTTCAGCTGTTTTCTGGTTCTTCCCTTTTTAAAGCAATGTCAATGTTGCTGTTGATTTTTGCTTATTTACTGTAACTCCCCAGCATGCCCTGGAACAAAGGAAAGCTTGTTTGGCACCCTGTAAAAATCAAGGTGGAGATGGGTGCGTTGACCAAGGGTCACGGATGCATGTGACTTCTACCGTGTGGACCAATAATTGCTTTAGAAATGTTTATAATCCATTGTGAATCAGCAGGGTGCTTTTGTTTTAACATGCCAGGCTCATATGCAGGGGTTTCTGTAAGCGGGTGCTTTTTTGTAAATGTGGACCCTCCCCCACCCACACACACACAGCAGGTCCTGCCCTTCCCTCCAACCTCCTGCTTTCCATCTGTCTCTCACCTTTTCCATCTCCCTACCCCACCCCCAATAATACAGCGATAAAGGTTTCATAGAAACTTGTCTTCTGGGAGCTTGCTGTAATATTGTAAGTGAAAAATAATATTCCCGTCTTCGCCCCGCCCCACGCACCCAAACCCGCTGCCCTGAGGCCCCCTCCCCCACTCAGCTGCGGAAGTAGCAGAAGACACAACACAACCAGCACTGGAAGCAGCAGTCATGAAAAGCCAAAAGAAAGGGAATAAAGGGCAGTGAGGAAGTGGCTGCTTAGCACGTGGCTTTGAACAGGTCTCTTCCCTGGGCATTGCCCTGAGTGGGGCGATCCCTGCATCTGGGCTGCTGTCTGGTGGCAGACACGGCAGCCGTACTGCGTAGCCTGAGGCTTCCTCGTCTTGGCCGCACGCAGACGGTGGAGGCCTGTGGTCCAGCGGCAGCGTGGCCGCCATGTTCTGCAGCAGCAGCATCAGGGGACGGGCTGTGTGTGTTGCCCTGCTCACACGTGGCCCGGTGGTCGGCATAGGAGAGGAGCTGCTGATGCAGCCAGAGCCATCCTGTCCCTAGGATGGGTGGGGCGGCTGCCTCGGACCCTGCAGTGGCTTCCCCAGATGTCCCACGCGTAGGAACGGAAGGATTACCTGGGAGCAGGCAGGAAACAGCAGCTTCAGGGAATCACCTCTCCAGCATTCACCATGCAGCGCTCTGCTGAGCCGCCTCCCCCAGCCCATGGAGCCCTGCTGCTCACCCTGCTGGGAAGGCCCAGTGGAGTGCCATGCGGTGAGTGCTGGAGAGACCTCAGTGAAGCAATGCCCACCAGCTCCTGCCCTAAGTAGTCCCCGGTCAGGCTGGTCAGGAAGGAGGCCTGGGGCAGAGCAGGAAAGGGGCAGGGCAGTCCATGGGGGGGGGGGTGGGCATGAATGTGTCCCTCACGCTCCCCCACCCCTCCACGAGCAGACCTGCATGCTACCTTTAGCTGTGCAGCTCTGCCAGCTGGTTTAAGCCTTTGGGGATCGTTTCAGGCTTTTTCTTTACTGTTTCTCACTACGTCTTCCCCTGATTCGTTAGGTAGGTGCTTGTTTGAAGTTGACTGATTAGAAGGAGAGAGAAAGCAGAGCCCAGGGCAAGCGAGTCAGTTGGTGACATTGATTAGTCAGAGGGAAAAATTTAATAACAAATATTCATCTTGTGCCAAAATTTGGAAGTTGGGAAATTTACTCAATAACTGTCAGAGAAGCACCTTTAAGCAGTTGCCAAATAAGCATTAAGCTGTGAGCTGAGCTCTAATTTTGAACTAGTTTAGCCTTGCAGAGACCGGAAAACGTTGCTGCTCTTTTTCTTTTTCTGTCCTCATCTTTTAAAGCCGTGGTGTCCAATACATTCGCTATTCGCCTTTCTCCCTGGAGCTCTGCACCTTGTGGCAGCAGTTCCTGCTGCAGGGGAGCTCCTCTGTGGGGCAGTCGTTCCGTTCTCCAGCACCCCACAGTGCAGCCCCTGCTGCCAGCAAACTCCACAATGGGGCAGCTGACTCGTTCCCTGGTGCCTTCACTTGTGGGGGATGCAGCTTCATCTGGCACGGAGCCCCTCCATGGGTTGGCTGCCTTGTTCCCGGGCCTCCCAGTCCGCAGGGTGGCAGATCCTGCCCACCTCCTGGGAACCTTTGGAACTCCTTTCCACCACGGGCTTCTGAAGTCCCCATCTTCCACTCACCTTCATCCCTGGTGCCTCCCCACTGGAGGCTGCAGAGCCCCCATCCCTGGTGCCTCACCCTGGAGCAGCAGCCCCCATCGCCAAGCAGCCCTGACATGGGTCAGCAGCCCTGTCCCAATCCCCAGACTCTGGTGTCCCATATGGGAATGTGGTCACCCCAGTCTGAGAGGACTGGCTAATTGGGACGCACAAGCTGACACTGGACTCAGCAGGCTGTGTTGCACAGCAGTGACAAGCTGTGACCCTAATGTGCCTTTGGACTCGCTGGGGTGGGTTTAAACAGCACTTAAAAATGCCACGTCCGTGTTCCCCAGATTCAGCACCTCCCTACAGCACTTTCACACCACAACCGTTCTGTGAGTAACCCACTTGATGAGCAAACCCCCCCAGCCTTTTGGGGCGCTACGAGGATCTTTAGCTTAGGTACAAGGAGTGGTGTTGTAGAGTGGATGAGGAAGACAAAACACCACCCCCAAGGGTGGAGGAGAGAGGGGGGAAAAAAGAGAGAAGCAACCAGCTTAACTCTGAAGGGTATTTATTTTCAGGCAGTGGAGTGTTTATTTTCAGGTAGGGGAGTCAAGCAAAATAGTTACAATAATCAAATTTAAATGAGATTTAATAGAAGTCTTAGGGCTAGCAAAGCTTAACTGACCACATAAGGCAGGATCAGGAGGCTATACCTAGAGAGAGAGGGGTGAGAGAGAAAATCTCACCACCCCCTGGAGCTTGAACTGATTGGCGTTCCCAGATGGTGATGGTATCTGGGGGTCCAGAGTAGTCATGTTTGAAGGTTAACTAGTAAGCCTCATCCTAAACAAACCAGTTCCAGTTAACCAGTAGAGGCTGGAACAGTTCACTGCATGTCACAGGCAGGGGGTTGTTCCACCTGGAGGGGCGGGGTGGTGGGAAGTCTGCGTCAGCCCAGGTGGTCTTTCTTGGCCACCTCCAGGTAAAACCCCTGTAAGCAGTTTATGTCTGAGTGACGGATGCGTGAGCCACCAGCAGGCCTGCAATGGGGAGGAATCCGCATAGCCATTTGTCCAGCTAAAAGTGGCAAGAAATTTCTGGTTGTAGAAGCTATTAGCGAAATTAAGCTGTTCATTCAAGTTGATTTATCATGTCTAAACCTGTACTGCTTTGCTGTGCCCTAACTCAAGTTTGTGCTAGAGCAGCGTTTGAAGAGATGCAGTATTTTGAAACAAAAGGGCTCTTAATTTAAATAGAGGGATGCTTTTTTATAACCTTGCACTTAAGGGATTGGGCTGTTAGTCATGCTGACTTGCCAAGACTTAGACCTGGTCTACATCACAAACTTCTGTCAATGTAACTATAGTGCTCAGAGGTGTGAGCCCCGCCCCCGCCCCCACAGAACTGAAGGTTACACTGACTGAACACTTTGTGGTGTGGACACAGCTATGTCGACAGTGCGTCTTCTCCCTTCAACACAGCTTCTGCCTCTTGGGGAGGTGGAGTATCTCCCCATGGGTGCAGTGCTCCTGTCATTGTAGGTAACAGCTTCACTGACTCCTTCGACGTCGCATTCGTGAGCTTTAAGTAGCTGGGTACGTTGGAAGTGGCATCATTTGGAGACAGCCAGCCTTTGGAGAGGAGAATTGAAATGACAGATTGGGTGACGGGGTGGGTTAAAGGGGCAAGTGACTCTGGCCCTATAGTTAGTTTGAACAACAGTCTCTTAAAGCCTTCTGCATGCATAAGCCTAAGTTTAATACTAAGATGCTGCAGGGCAGGGACAATTACTGGAAATAAATACAGGCTGTCTTACAGAAACGCTGTATATTCTCTCTTCAGTCCTTTTAATCTGCTGTGTAGAGCTGGTGGTTTCTTTTCTACACAAGTAAATTTTATCCCACAACAAAATTAGTGGTTTGGCCAGTGAGGCCTGTAGAGTGTTTTACTGCACTCGTCTGTCGCTGATCTTAAGGAACGGGGAAAACTTCTATACAAGATGTACATTCTTTATATTGAACGTCAGTTACTGCTGTGGATTATAAAATACCAGCAGCAGCAACCCTCTTCCACGCCTGCATCTTGGAGCATAGGCCCTTGACGATCTGCCAGCGTCCCCTGACGTGGGCGATCTTCCCAGTTCTGACCAGGTCTAATGCGTCTTTTTAGCGTTTGCTTTCAGATCTCTCTGCCAGGTGTAGAAGCGTGGTCAGCATTGTAGCTTCCTTTCAGCTTTCGTTACAGCACGTCCTGCTCCCTTGAGTGGAATCTGTTGAATTCTTGTCAATGTGTCTGTAGCTGGGATAGTTTTATGAGGTGTAAGTCTAGCACCCACATGCAACCCTCCTCCTCTCTCATCTGGGCTTGGACTGGCTGTGGCAGAGTTGGATTATAAAATGCTTTTTCTTGCATTGCTAGTTTCCCCATCACGAGTAATGGAGTAATTTCATACTTTAGAAAAACTCTTTCATTCCATACAAGGGACAGGAACTTCGGAGAGGAAGGGATTTTGCAATTTTAGAAGGCCGTATTGGTCTGGCTGCAAGAATAAGGGAGAACAAATGACCGGAATAACTCTGGAAATTAATATCCTTGTAAATTTGCATATATACCACTGATTTCCTCCTCCTAACTTAGCCTAAAAATCACCATCAGATTTTTTAGAACCGTTTTTGTTTTTGTTGTTGTTATTTGTGAAAGAGCCAGGCTAATATTTATAGAGGTGCTATCTTCATTGGACCAAGAAGTCTCTCTTGTTGAACAAGTAGGAAAGCAATCTCTCTCTTAGGCCTAATCTGTACTTTCCCAAAGATTGGCGTTGGAAGATTGATCTACTGGAGCTTGATTTCAAAATAGACCTGTCTAGGCTCAGCCATTGACCTCTGTGCTCTACACAATCGAGTGGAGTAAGGGATGTTGACACGAGATTTCCAAGCCCCCGAATACACTAGGTTAAAAGAAGTCCTGTGGCACCTTATAGACTAGCAGATATTTTGGAGTATTAGCTTTCATGGGTAAAGACCCGCTTCAGTGGATTTTACCCACGAAAGCTTATGCTCCAAAATATGTTAGTCTATAAGGTGCCACAGGACTACTTGTTCGTGAAGATACTAACACGGCTACCTCTCTGATACTAGGTTTAAAGGTCGATTCTCATATGTCATTTCTAGCTATGCTAATGGCATAGCTAGAACTGTATATCAGAAATTGACTTTCTACCTTAGTCTAGTCCCAGTTTCTCCATTTGTGTTCAACATTTTAATATACTCTGCATTATAAAGAGTAATATTGTTTGTTGTGCATGAATACTGAACTAACTGGATCTTTAATTTAAATAATTAAAAGTGAAAACTTTTAAAATCCAATTTACTGATCGCTTTTTTTTTTTAATAACTTTGCATTTTTCTCAGCCTGGACAATATGTGGGTACTAAATATTGCAATGGAATGTTTGGTCACTGATTAACTGTTTTCACTGTAAGTTTAAAATTGTGCAAATGTTACTGCTGTTCTCAGGTTTTCAACTTGCTGCTTCTTCCAGTAACATTTAGATGGGGGCCAAATATGAGTTGACCAAACTTTAATATTGGTAGTAGTGTCAGCCAAATTGCTTATCAGATCATGGGAGATTTGCATTGCGGCTCAGTTAACCTTATTAGTGGAAACCTTTTTCTGTTTTCCTGACTTTGACTTCAAATATGTCCTATCATTATTGAATTAGTGTCATGTTTTGGGTACTGCTGAGAACATCTGTTCCTACGGCCTAGACTCTCCAAGGGAAGTTTGAATAGCCTTTATTTTGCTTTTTAAAACTAACATGGTGAGTACCTAACACAATGTGCTATTAAGGTGGACTGGATAATAAACATGCACTCTTAATTCATAAGACAGTAAGGATGTGATTTTAATAGCATGGGGTAAACAATGCTTAAATACTGCTTGATATTAGAGCTAGTGTAATAGTTCCTTTGTGTCAGTCTCACCTGTATCTGTTGAACTTTTTGGGTGCTGACAAAAGGCAGGGTGTCTACCGTGACACTACCTTGTCATGAGAGAAACCCATGTCCGTTTCCAAAACAGATGTGCCCCGTAATGCTCCAGACATGAAGGATCCTGCTGCTTATGGTGGCACATGGTTATCACTTGGCACTTTGCCTGTCCATTATGATGCAGTACTGTCCAGACAACAGAAGTCTCGGGTACAACCGATAGGTGTGAGGGGAGCCCTGCTGTGGATTATTGATATTGCATAAGTGAGTGTGAACCTAGAATGAGACTGTCTGGGAGGAGTTTCTTTATGTGAGACAATTACCTGTGTAATACTGATGTTAGAGACATTTGGATTATGTGGTGTGGAAGGCACAGCCAAACTAGATTTGTCATGGGACAAATCTAAATTAAGAAACTTAGTTTATTTTGCTCATACTTTGAGAAGTGTTTAGTTCACTTGGTGAGCCTCTTTGTGTAAATCCGTGCTAGAACTGTTATGTTTAACGTGAGGCTGAGTAGCAGAATGTTTACTTCATCTCCAAATGCTGTGAAGCAGCGCTTCTGAACCTGTGGCACACGGGCTGCAAGGAGGTAGGGCAGGATCTCATTTAGGGGAATACTTTCTTCATGGATTGGGAATTGGTTAAAAGACAGAAAACAAAGGGTGGGAATAAATGGTAAATTTTCACAATGGAGGAGGGTAACTAGTGGTGTTCCCCAGGGGTCAGTCTTGGGACCGATCCTGTTCAACTTGTTCATCAATGATCTAGAAAATGAGGTAAGCAGTGAGGTGGCCAAGTTTGCAGATGACACCAAGTTGTTCAGGACAGTCAAAACCAAAAGGGATTGTGAAGAACTACAAAAAGATCTCAGCAAACTGAGTGATTGGGCAGCAAAATGGCAAATGAAATTTAATGTGGGTAAGTGTAAGGTAATGCATGTTGGAAAAAATAACCCAAATTACACGTACTACATGATGGGGTCAAATTTAGCTACAACAGATCAGGAAAGGGATCTTGGAGTTATAGTGGATAGTTCTCTGAAGACATCCACGCAGTGTGCAGCGGCAGTTAGTAAGGCAAATAGGATGTTAGGAATTATTAAAAAAGGGATCGATAATAAGACAAAAGATATCATACTTCCCCTATATAAAACTATGGTACGCCCACATCTTGAGTACTGCGTGCAGATGTGGTCTCCTCACCTCAAAAAAGATATATTGGCATTAGAAAAGGTTCAGAAAAGGGCGACTAAGATGATTAAGGGCTTGGAACGGGTCCCGTATGGGGAGAGGCTAGAGAGACTGGGACTTTTCAGTTTGGAAAAGAGGCGATTGAGGGGCGATATGATAGAGGTACATAAAATCATGAATGGTGTGGAGAAAGTGAATATAGAAAAATTATTTACCTTTTCCCATAATACAAGAACTAGGGGACACCAAATGAAATTGATGGGTAGTAGGTTCAAAACTAATAAAAGGAAATTTTTCTTCACACAGCGCACAGTCAACCTGTGGAACTCCTTGCCTGAGGAGGCTGTGTAGGCCAGGACTCTATTAGGGTTTAAAAAAGAGCTTGATAAATTTTTGCAGGTTAGGTCCATAAATGGCTATTAGCCAGGGATAAAGTATGGTGCCCCTAGCCTTCAGAACAAGGGCAGGAGCTGGATGGCAGGAGATAAATCACTTGATCATTGTCTTCTGTTCTCCTTCTCTGGGGCACCTGGCATTGGCCACCGTCGGCAGATGGGATGCTGGGCTGGATGGACCTTTGGTCTGACCCAGTATGGCCATTCTTATGTTCTTATGTTATGTTCATAATTTATTCAGTAAATAAAAACATGCACATGCATACAGAAAGGAGGCAGACACGCTAGGGGCCCTGCAACTTCAAGATGCATCAATTGAGAGTTGCCTGAGTCTGAGGAGAGAACAACAAATTAAGCCTCCGTGACCCTAACTGGTTGTGTTGGAGTTGTATAGTGGTGCAAACAACACTTCCTTTGAAGTGTGAGTGAGAGCGTGGGCCAAAGGCCACCTTTCCTCTGTGACTTTCTCTGCCCCCTAAAAAACTTAGTAGTCTAGTTGGAGTTTGCAGTGCTTTTCTTCAACCCCAAATCTGCCCTGGATAGTACTTGGTTGAGGAGCCAGCTGCAATGCAAGTCCCTGTCTCTAGAGGTCATTTACCACCCCCATCAAAACTTCTAATCCCTTCCACTGGTTGTTTTACGGGGAGTATGACGTGTAATTTAGTATAGTATCTAATTAAGTATCCCTTCTAGCTATACTGATGAGAAATAAAGGTGAGTTGCCTCATGCTTTGGAGTATTTAGGTGTGACGCTACATCTTAAAATCTGCACTTGTTGAAGACACTTGAAGCTAGAAGTAGAGCTTGGATTAGCTATTGTTATGCTGGTCTGGGGTTCCTTGTTACCTCTAGGAATCCATGGGAGCGTGTTCTGGTTTGTGCCCAGGTGCTGTGGTAATGGGTGCTATAAAGATGCCTTTTGTAAGAGATGCAAAGCACTCTCAATACTTTACCAAACTGATAAGTGATCACTAACCTGAAAAAGCGGTAGGAATGTTTACACTGCATTTCATATGTAATACCATGTGCATATCAAAACATTCCTAACTTGGGCATTTCCATTTTTTTTTTTACCTCTCTTGAGACACAAGTGTTTGAAAATTTGGTGGAAGGTTTTGGCAGGAAATATTAGCTATTGCAAAGGAAATTGGTAATTTTCTTTGAGATAGAGAGTGGGCCTGAGGTTGCCTATTCCTGATGTTCCATCTAAATTTACTACAGGTTGAACATCTCTAGTCCAGCACCCTCAGAACATGACTGGTGCTGAACCAGAGAATTTGCCAGACCACAGGAGGTTGATATTGTCTAGCAGCATTACCAACACTTCCCCTGCTTACTGGCCTCTTGGAAGACATTTATGGTAAATTATAGCAAAATAACAGCACCGAATGCTGAGAGCCATGACTGCTGGCTGTAAACAAATTTTATGAGACTGTGGGGAACTTGGCCACACTCGTGTTAAGTGGACATCTGGCTAACTAAAATCATGCCATGCCACAGATGTTGCCAGATGAGAGTGGTCCAACCTGTAGTTTGTGTGGAACTTATTCTGTTGCATCAGTTATTTCAGCAAGGAATCTATTTGCTGCCTGCGGCTCGTTTAAAGATGATTGTGTTAAAGAAAACATCTCTCTATGAAATATGCCTTTGGTGCTTCAGTCCTAGTTGCCGTAACTCCGTGTCTGTTGTTTCTCCTTTCCTTTTCCCGATCATATTATTGGGGAGGAAAAATCTTAGGGATTCTAGTTGGAAGAAAAGAGGGGGACTCCTAGTGAGCAAAATAAGCTTTTCTTTTCTAGTTGATATGAAGTGTGAGAAACCGACAGTGTGTTACTGGTGTTTCCCTTTTCAGAGTTGTGTCTCTTGACTTAGAAATCTTAAGATTGTGCACAACAAGAAGTCCTGTGGCACCTTATAGACAAACAAATATTTTGGAGCATAAGCTTTCGTGGGCAAAGACCCGCTTCATCAGATGCATGAGTGCTGGGGGGAGGTTTCCAGGGGGGTATTTAAAGAGTGGGGTCCCAGTAAAAGTGCAATATTTTTCTCCTGTAAAACTTATCCTCATTACTCATCAACTTAATTTTTAAATCCTTTTTAAATTCTTAAGAAAAGCGGGTGTGCAATAAACGGAAAAGTTAGCTAGAGAGGTTGGTAGTAAGTAATTGCAATTTTTGGCCTTCAAGTTGACAGTTCATGTCTTCAGTTCCGAACTAGAGAAGAAGTGCCGCAATGATGAACAGGTTGGAGAGACTGACTCGCCAAAAAATGGTGTAACAATGTGTACTGTGTCTGAGGGAGAAGTATGTGCAGCCTTTTTCCTCTTTCCCAAGGCACTGCTGATTGAGGAATAGGGTGCAAGTTTACAAATACTTCTCCCTCATTGTTTACAAACCAAAATAAACTTTGAAAAGGCGAAGGTAGGCTTAACTGTAGAGAGCCTTTTTTTTCCTGATGGTGGATAGAAGATTATGAAATTGTTCTTGCTGGCAGAAAATAGGAGGGCTGCTTTCTAGAAATATTTAAAACTAGGCTGACTAGAATGATAGAGAATAAAAGGATAGAATGATAGAGAATAAAAGGAATGGGTCTTATTGGCAAGGTAGGTCTTGTGGCGATCTCCATCCTAACACAAGTTCCTTTTTTCCCAGCTTTACCTCCACCTCAGAGTATGTCCACACAGGCAAGGAACTAAACTGAGCCGTTCTCATTCAAGGGTGTGAAAAATCACCCCCGGAACGCAGCAGGTCTCAGCACAGTAACTTGCCAGTGTAGACAGGCTCCTAGTGCTGGGAGCCACACCCTTTGTGGAGGCGGTTTTCCTAAAGTGCTGGGAATGCTCTCTCCTAGCACTGGTATCATGACCACACTGTTGGTAAAAGAACTGCCACAGCCACGCTTTAATCCTAGAAGTGTAGACAGAGCCTAAGAGCACACAAATCAAAGCCTGCTCCAGCTGCCGCTGGCGGCTCGCCCTTCTGATTATCATTCAGAGCCCAGAATTGCTGACAAGGGTGATCATCTTCCACATGGTTATGTAACCAGTGTTCCCTGTAAGCCGAGTGCTTGGACGGCTGCCCAGGAGAGATTCGGATTCCACCCAACTGATTAGCAGGGCGCCCACAGCCAACAGCATGTGTTTCTACTGGTGGTGCGCATCTGCACATGCCTGGGTGAACATAACAAAATTTATTCCACCCATGAATGGAAGAAAATAGAGGGAACACTGTAGGTAACATCTCAGCTGCTCCATACCGGGTGTGCACTAGCTTACCAATAGACCTTTCCAATTCGTTAGTTACTTTGAAAGCCTTTTTGAGGCTGGTATTTATTGGCATGGACAAAGTGATTCATCAGTGTTACAGTACAGTATTGCAGCAGGTAGCAGTTCGGTTTTACTTTGGCTCATGTGACAGTCCTGGTGAGTGGACCCTCTGTTCCGCAGAGGAGCAGCAAAGTTCCCACCTACGTTGCCTTGCTAATCTGTTTCTGCTTGAACAAATTCAGTTCAGTGTGGGAGGCTTCTTCTAGGGGAGGATGAAGTGCTTCAGCGTTGGTGCTCATGTGGTTCTTGGGCTTTGCTGACACTGTCCATCACCTACGAAGATGGATGCTGAGTTTGTATAGTAGACACTGTGCAGGGGTCTGCCAAACATCTGTAAAAGGGGAACGACTTTTAATAGCTACTGGACTCACCTGAATTAATATAGTGTCCAGATGAAAGGCTTCATAGTTCACTAGCAACACCCTGAAGTTCCCAGTCTCCCCAAATAGTAATGTTTCTCCACCTTCAAGAAGGGGGATGGGTGTCCGACATTCTTGAATTTTACACAGCCAGGTTCTCCTTTCTCTAAATAAGCAGGTAAAATTGCCAACACTTTGCAATCAAGTGCCTTTCCAAGGAACAGCTCCCATTAACTGTTATACAAACCTGAATGTTTTTTAAATAATCATTTAAGGAATTATAATTACAGGGTCCTCCCACTTAGAGGGAGAATCCTATAAAAGTACAGAAAAACACCCTTGCAAAGTCAAGTACGTTGTTTCCATGTGTAAAGGTGTGGGGTAATATTTTAAAGGTAACTAAGTCACTGGTTTTAATTAGGGTTGGGATTTTGCCCTTGCATAGATGCTTATCAGGGTTTGAACCCAGGTCCTGCAATTCGTGAACACAGATCTCTTCCGTTTGAGGTGCAGTGGTGATAGAGCTGGTTGGGAATTTTGAGATGGAAATTCCACAAAAATGCAAATGCATTTGATTTTTTTTTCCTGAAATTTTTTAACTTTTATCAGGAAAATCAAAACAAAATATTGAATTTCAGGTTGAGGTACTTGGGCTTGTTGAATTGAACTGAAAGTTTCTTGTGGGATAGTTCAGCATTAAGCTTTATTTAACTCCAGTGCAGCTGTACCTCTTTGGGAGTTTGGGCGCCATACGTTCCAGTTGTGGGCTCTGCTCCTTGGCAGGTTTACATCTCCTCGGTGGACCACTATCTCCCCTCTAACCAAGCTGTCTGGGGTATCATAGAAATCACATGACTGCAATTCATCACATCAGTTTGGCCAAATGATCCCTCCAATTTTTTTCCAGGTGCAGAATACGCTTCGTATGAGCACTGATGCATGTGCAGACAGGCATGACCTGTAATAACACATGCTTCTGGCTATGGGTGCTCTCTAATCAGCTGGACATCATTTGAATCTCTCCTGGGAGGCTGCCCAAGCGTTTAGCTTGCGGGAAACACTGCATCTGAACTACATTTCTCATAAGCCACTGCACTCTCTTAGGTTGATAAAGTTTAATGTTTTGAAACATAATGTTCAATGTCTCCCAACTTTGTTCTATAAAAAATTTTTTTGGTGTTTTGGATAAAAAATGTCAAAATATCAATTTCTTGTGGGATGGAGATTCTGATTTTTCACCCAACTCTGAGAATCAACTAGTAACAAATAGGTTGTTTTGTAGCTGAACTAGCCCTTCGCTTAGAGCATGTGACAGACATTTTGCCAGTGGATTGTGCAGCCGTTTGAGAGACAGTGTTGGAATGTCTGGAACTGGGTTTCCCAGGTGCTCTTCAGGTCTCTCAGGGCAGTATGTGGTCAGCAGGTTAGAGCAATGGTTACAGTAGGCAAAAGGGTTTGGCACACTTGGGCCGTGTCTACACGTGCCCCAAACTTCGAAATGGCCACGCAAATGGCCATTTCAAAGTTTACTAATGAAGCGCTGAAATGCATATTCAGCGCTTCATTAGCATGCGGGCGGCAGCAGCACTTCAAAATTGACGCAGCTTGCCGCCGCGCATCTCATCCAGACGGGGCTCCTTTTCGAAAGGACCCCGCCTACTTCGAAGTCCCCTTATTCCCATCAGCTGGTGGGAATAAGGGGACTTCGAAGTAGGTGGGGTACGTTCGAAAAGGAGCCCCGTCTGGACGAGATGCTCGGCGGCAATCCGCGGCAATTTCGAAGTGCCGCTGCCGCCCGCATGCTAATGAAGTGCTGAATATGCATTTCAGCACTTCATTAGTAAACTTCGAAATGGCCATTTGCATGGCCATTTCAAAGTTTGGGGCTAGTGTAGACGTAGCCTTGTTCTAAAAGGCAGTGTGACTGATAACTGGTTTGGCCATATTAGATCCTGGCTTCTCAACTCTGCCTTGCCATGTGTGATCTTGTGCCACCTTTGCTATCTTACTTGGAAAATGAATGAAGATTACTTCCCTGTCTCCTGAGGTAGAGGTGTGAGGCCTTGGCTTATAAGGATTTTGAATTATATAGAAATATTAACACTCAGGTCTTGAGGAGACCCGAACTTGTGGCTTCCAAGTCCAAACACTATTCTTTTGGTCCAACAGTAGCTAATGAAGAATCTTTCCTAATATGTGGCATGACACATCTGCCAAAGCCCTAGATGTTATGGCAGTTGATGATACTCGGCAGGTGACTGCGTGGTCTTTGAACAATGGTTGCGTCTTATGGCTGAGAGGAATGCTTGGGACGCTGCTTTTAAACTAAAGCTTTCTTCGCTTTCTCAGTAGAACCTTTGTAGTTAATTGCTTAAATTACCTCTCTATCGGAGCCTGGTTTCAGTCACTAGCAAGGTGGAGTTGAGTTTGTCTCAAGTTAGCGCCACTCTTCAAGTTGTCATAGCAGTTGTTTTTAATTAAATTGTTATTCAAAATACATTCTGCTTGGTTATGTCAGTGCAGCTACAGGTTCCTGTGCTGAAATGTCGTGTCCTTTTACTGAGATGCAGCTACTATCATATTGTCATACATAATTATAAGCGGAAGTTTTTAAATGGCTACATAGCATTGTTAAACTGGAACTGAGCTAAAGTAAATATTTTAGAGAAGTTATTAAGCTCTTTTGTTTTAATTCCAGTTCACTCCATTGGATAAGAGTTGGACATCTGTCATTTCTTCACAAATCTGTCAATAACTCTCAATGATCTTGGGGAAGTCACTTAAACTTTCTGTGGCCCAGTTTCCTTGTCTATAAATCAGAGAGCATATTATCGCATTTTTACAAAGTTCTTTGAGAGATTCAGCTTTCCTATTGTCGTATTCATTTTCTAGGAGAAGTATTCGACAGCTACCGATAGGAACTCAGTTTCATCATTGGCTAATCTTTCTTTGCTATTTTTCCAAAGACTCAAAGTGCTCTCTGCTTCCTGTATGACATGCGAAGACTTTAGTCACAGCTTTTGTGTTCCAGATGGAGACGATGCTAGGAAAACAGGTTTCCTGCTGTTACTTGGGGTATCATTCTCAGAAGCCTAATATGAAAGGCTCAGCTTATCCTTTAATTTTGTTAATCAGGTTTGGTACTAATTCCACCCATGGCCAGTGTTCCACACTGGAAAAAATTAGTGATGGTGAACATTATGCTTAACAAAAAGGAATCCTGGCTGGCGTGAAAGTTATTAGATTAGCCAGCATGATAGTCTGATAGGAGCAGAGAATAACTTACGTGCTCCAGATGGTTGACTGACTTTCTCAAATCTAATTTACAAACAGGAAATGCAATTTTATTTTAGTTTTCTGACTCAAACATCATCTTGTCCAACTCCTTGGTAACCTACTCTGAAACAGATCATGCTCTGGCAAGTGCCACATGATAGATAAAATAATAATTTGGAGATTTTTTTTTTCTGTCAGAAAGGCAAATGGCTCTCACTTGTTCAGTGGTAACCTTGCTGAAGTAAGCGCATTTTTCAGAATTAAAGGGAAAAAAGAGGAATGAGAAAATGAACATAGAAAAGGATATTTATAACTTTTCCCTGTTAGCTTTTATTTTCTGCCTGACAGGGACTATCCTTCATAGTGGAAGGATACATTGCATAACTTGAAAATGCTTTCAAAGAAAGGTAATATTTAGGAGCAAATTCTAGTAACAGTAAAGCTCTCTAGATTGTGTGGTTCTTGTATCTACAGTCATTCAGCTATGACACTGCACCTGAGAGTTTTCTAACACACTATTCGTGCAGTGGCATGGCTTGCTGCTGAAGTGACTCTTGACTTAAACCCTTGTACTTTGAGTGGAGCATAGGTCACCTACAAGTCTTCTCAATTGCAATCTGTCTCAGGACGAAACTTCCAGGTGACCCCAGGAGTACCTCAGTTGTTGTCATTCATTCTCAGGAGATCTTTTCCATGTTGTCTGAGATCTTCCTCTTTTGCATTTTCCCTATGGGTTCCGTTTGAGAGCTTGAAGGACTGTGCTGAATGATGATTTTCTGAGAGTGTGGCCTGCTGCTGTAGGGCCACACCATAAATACTTAGCTGCAGGAAAATAGAATAAGACTAGAAATATATAATTAAAATTTAATACAGATTCTGAACACAGGGTAGGGAAGACTAGTCTGGATTATCATGACAGTGCTTGCAAAGATGCCTTAAATCATCCTGTTCGATACAATGTTGTGTTTGTTTCCATGAACATCTCTGCTAAAAGCGAAGATTTGCTTTTACATTGTGTTTTTAGAAGGCCGAATATCTTCAGTGCAATTACTAGTGGTGGTCTAGGAATCACGATCACTGTATTAAAATACAGCAAACTTGTTTCAAGAGTGTGCATTCAGGATTTATTTTAAAACAGAGGTGAGGCGTGTGCAGGAAAACTTACTGTGTATATGTGCAGGAAAACTTATTGTCCTTCCGAGAACAGATAACTTGTCTCAGCTCTGCCCTTGCTGGAGCTTTAATCCTGGAAGCAAATCCTGGTTTGAATCATTGCAAATTTACCATTTAAAATAATCTGCTGGTAAATGTGGGCAAAATAGCTCTCTTTAAGGCATCATTAATAGTCTGTGAAAGAGAAAAAGTTAGCCAAGTCTCTCGTTTACCTTTTAAAAAGAAATCTAGAGTGAGCAACTCCTTTACCTCATTTTGCTTGTTGGTTCTGTTTAAATTTAATCTGGCAATGTTGAACCAAGGATTGTTCTATGCAATAGCTGTGAATGTTCAAAGGTTAAAGTTATTTTAGAAACACTGGTGCTATGCAGGGGTGTTGAGAGGCTTTCAGGTATGTTAAATGCCTGTTGTGCAGAGCCAAGACTTTGTCCCAGTAGAATGAGAGAGTCAAAGGAGGAGGGAGCCAAGAAGCTCAGACACCTTATAAGGCCATGAAGCGCACGTAGTCATGTGCAGAATCGTATCGGCATCTCCCAATTCATACTGAAACCACATTGTCAAAGTATGTTCGAATGTCATGTCATGTTTTTTTGGAAACTCAGTGTGCAGATCTGAAGGATACAATCAATAAAGTGAAATTAGATGAAGCAGTGAGCTTATATGTTAGAGCAGGATGATTCTTGTGGTTGGAAGCTGCAGACTGCAAGGTAGTTGCTTGCCTGTCTGCGACACCATGCCCTACTGTGCTGAGGCAACCCCCGCATAACTCACATTTTCGTGCAAGTTGAGGGGAGATGGGAACCAGGGTCCCCTGGGCTTGCAGGAGCTGGGAAACTGACCAGCTCAGCAAGGCTGGTCAGTTTCCTGGCTTCCAGAGTGGCAAGGAACCAGGGGGCAGCCTGGTTCCCGGGTTCCACAAACAGTGGGGAGTTGGGAACCAGGCAGCAACCTGGCTCTCCTCTGCTTGCCTAGAGGGAAAACTGAGCAGGGAAGCAGCCTTGATCAGTTTCCTGGCTCCAGCCAGTGGAGGGGAGCCAGGAACCAGGGACAGTCTGGCACTGGTTCCCCTTCACTCCTTGGAGCCCAGAAACTAACCAAGGCTGCTGCCTTGCTCAGTTTCCCAGCTCTGCAAGTGGAGGGGAGCCGGGAGCCAGGCTGCCACCTGGTTCCCAGCTCCCTGCCACTCCAGGGACTGGGAAGCTGCTGCTGTCAGGGGTGGCTGCCTGACTTGTGGCTGCCACCCTGACGGGAAACTGCTCCTGTCGGGAAGGAGAGAGTCAGACTGTTGTACCTGACAGGAGCAATTTCTTGCTCCTCGCTTTAACCCGAAACATGCGCAACTTGAGTGCGCGTATCTGGAGAGTTTACTGTACAGTGCCTGTGGCAGCTGATGTTAAAGGAGGCTAAGGGGCACTTTGTAAGTTCCTGCTGAAGTTTGGGGAGATGCTTGTTCCTTTGCCTGTCTGCTCAGCCTTTTGCCCGCCAGCCTGGCCTGTGAGCTGGGCAGAGTTTCCCTAAAGACAGGATTGCAGTCTGGAAGAAAGTGCTGCATAATCATTCAGTGGGAAGCTTGGAGGGAGGAATAGATGGTGTGTAATGAGCTCCTTGACTAACCCTGGCATAGTCACTTTACACTCAGATTGGCCATGAATCTCCCTTGATCTTGGATTCCTGGCTGGAGATGCCTGAGCCCTGATATTCCAGGGCTCTATTAGCTTCTGCGATTTCCAAACACCTTTATTTTGTGGAATTAGTTAGCTCCAGTGTCACCTCAGCATAGGCTCACCTCCCTCCTGTGATGTGATTTTCTCTAAAGCTCGAAACACTAAGTCTACAACAATAGTTTCATCTTATAAGTTTTGTTTTGTGTGCATGCTACAGACTGAGACTAGGTGCTCACATCACCAGCAGAGTTTTGTTTTTTAAATGAACTGTGAGATGTATAGTTAACGCAGCAGCTAGCAGAGGTTCTTTCCTGCCTTGAAGTAGAAAACTGATTATTTTTAAGCCCTCTTAAAAAGAGCCTGTGCTTTGGCCAGCAACTTATGGGTCAGGCTGAGCCTGATGGAATTTGAGCAGCTCTTACAAAGGCTGTACACAAGATCAGTTCTGCGTCTTTTGAAGTACGCACAGTGGGACTGGTTGACCCAGACCTGGAACGTTCTTTACTTCCCTTATGCTCGCCGTTCAAGTGTTGGTAATTGGCACTGGCTTCCTTCTGAGGCTGATCCAGTAAGCAGCAGAAACTGTGATGCTGCTCCTCAGTAGAGCTCATTTATAGGTATTCTTTTGATTAAAAAAGTTCTGTAAAGAACCTGGGTAGGAACTCTGAAGATGGCTTGAAGGGAGGGTGGGAGAAGGTGTCAGGTTCTTTTGTCCCATTCGAAATGTGTGTGTTTCGTCAGTGTTCGCTCCTGAATACTTTTAACAGTCTTCAATCCCAATGCACATGGGCACACAATCAGCAGCCAGGGATACAGAATATAATTGCCTGTTGTATGTTTGCTTAACAATTAAAGTTACGCGTGAACTAGGGGAGGAAACTTTCTCTGGAGTGTCAGAAACCTAAGAGCTAGAATCAAAGAATACTGATCTGTAAAACATTCTAAATATAAAAAATTGTGTTCTGTTATTGTCCTCCCAGCTCCTGTCTTGAACCCTCCCCCTCCTGTATTCTTTCCTGACTCTCTCTAAGGGAATTTCTCCCTTTCCTCTTTAATTGGAGTGTGGCTGATTTATTCTACAGGGCTTAAATTAAAAGGCAACTCAGCAGTAGAGGAAGGACTAATGGGGTTGAAAGCACTTGTCAGGCTCTTCAGTGCACCATTTTTTAGCTTTCTTTAAAAGTGGCTTGATACAGAACAGCAGCCGTGAGGCTTCGTTACTGCCAGCTGTAGTTACTGTGGTGGACGCCTGGTGAGTACCAGTAGACCGGCTGTGAGTGTGTTGCTGCAAGCTTTGCCTTGCAATAAGGATCTGCCCCCGACAAGGCAAGCAGCTGCTTAGATGAAGGAGACTGTTGCTGTTGCCCTGAGCAACGTTAGCAGGAGTAACATTGCAACTGCTCAGTAAAATGTAGAGAACCTCTACAACCCCCCCACCCCAGCTTTTAGAGCAGTGTTTCCCAAACTTAGACTTTGGCTTATTGGCCTATCCCCTGTCCCAGTGCTGACCCAGTGCTTATCTGCTGATCTTTAGTCATTTATTTTCTGTCGCTCACCCCTTGAAATCCTGTCGAGTACCACCGGCGGTACTACATGTACCACGCTTTGGGCAACACTGTCCTAAAGGGTAGAGTTTCACCGCTTCTGTCTAAGGTAATAAGATGAGCTAAAACATGTAGCAAATCACAGCCTGGATTTTCTGAAAACTCTCTGCCAATATAAAGACAGCTTGTCTCTAGCCATGAGAATTCTTACGGCTGCGGAATTCTTTTTGCTGCAGATGCAGTGCGATTGTGTCAATATGACAATGGCATTATCTCCTTCGAAGTCCAAGTTAAAAATAAGCCAAGTAACAATTTAATTCACTAAGTGTATATTATTATCTGCGTCCTTCTAAGGCTGCTGATGAAAGCAAAATGTCCGAGATTGAAAAATGAACTAATTTTGAATCTGATAAAGGCAGTGATTTCTTAGTCTGAGTTTGGTCGGTAAGAAACAGCTCTGCCTTTTAAAGAGCTAAGGAGCTTTATTTCTAGGACAGACTTAATCTGCTTTAGAATCCGTGGGAGGTAAACTGACCACAGTTGTCATACAGCACCCAAGGGTTGTATGATAAATGAGTAAATATTAGGCTTGCTTCCTCTTTGCTTTTTTTATGATTTGTGAAGGTGGCTTGAAGGATTTTTAAGGGCCTCTGTGACTGCCTCTTGGTTGCAGGGGTAGCCAGGAGGTTCCCTCTACCGTGCTTCTCCTCCTTGTCTTTCCCACCCCAATCTGTCCATATCCCAAACACACGAGGAAGCTGGGCTGCCCCACTTCCCACTGGGGGAGGAGCTGAACTCCTGCAGTGGGAAGTGGTGTTGGAAAAGGGTATCCGTAAAGTAGCTGCAGTCCTCTTTCCCCTGCCAATCCTAAAAAAGCTCATCTGCCTCTGTGCCTGCAGGAAGATGCTTTTCCCCAGCAGATTTTTCTTTAGAACTTTATGCTGCGTGGAAGCCAGAAAGTTGACCTGAAGAGGTACTGCTGTACTGATGCTACCCCAAGAGTCAGGAGTTTGACGTTTTTAAGTCATTCCTTTTAAACTCTTGCATCTGTTTATTGTTGGGGCCTAAACGTTAGCTAGCAATTAAACCCCTTTGTCTTTTCAATTGGGATGGCAGACTTTAGACATCCCAGAGGCATCACAGATTCTCCTGGAGAGCATTGTTCTTGATTTTTCTGATCTTAAAAGCAGGCAAGAAACATTTTCAGGTACCTTTTTACAGCACAAGGTAGGTAACTGGCACAGAGGCCATTTTAAAATCTTTTTTCAGGTTGGATTTAGTGTAAAATAGCTTAAGCAAAGAGGCAGAATAGTGAACAAGCGGAAAAAGTGGCTCATTATTTTTGAGGTGGTATTGTCTAGGTTGTTTCCACAGCAATGGAAAAGACCATCCACTCGAGCAGGAGCCTTTATTCAGTGATGTACAGATTACAGGCCTGAGCTCTTAAAGCAGGAGTGGGGAACCTTTCGGATCCGGGGAGAAAAAGAAGACACTGCCTCATTCCTTGAGCACTCCAGTCCCAGAGTCTAGGGAGAGTGGGACTAGTAGGTTCTGGAGCCTGCGGTGGGGCCAAAAATGAGGGGTTTAGTGTGGGAGTGGGCTGGGGTGCGGGTCTGGTGCGAGGGAGGCTGCAGGAGCAGGTGAGAAAGCTGGGCAGGAGTAGAGGTGCAGGAGCTGGGAGGCACTCCTGTGTCCCCCAGCGCTCCCATGCACCATCCCCTGCTGCTCTGTTTGGCTGCTATTACAGCCAATTGGAGCGGGGGTGGTAAAATCTCCAGGCAGCGCTTTCCTATGCTGCCATTCCCTAGCCAGGGGAAGGGAAGCATCAGCACACAGAGGTGCTTCTTCCCCCACCCACCAGGCAGTGCCTGTGGGCTGCATCCAGCCCCAGCTTGCCTGACTCGAGCCCACAAACCTCCAGGCTCCACGCCCGCTACCTTGCAGTGAGCCAGAAGCTGGGGGCTTAGGGGGTGAGCCTCAGTAACCTGATCAAGTTAAGCTGCTACCCAGATCTGGCCTGTGGGCCGTAGGTTCCCCACCCTATCTTAGAGCCTTAAGCATTCTCAATTGTAAATGATACCATCAGGAGTTTAGGGGGACTCCACCCATCTGAAAATCAGGCCCTGCACTTCTTGGTTCACTCTTTCCCATTAACAGTACTTACATAGTTCAACTGTGCGATTTTAGTGGGGCCTCCAGAAGTGAAAATGGAAATCAAAGGCTCTAAAATTGCATCACACAGACACTTTTTGGATATGGGACTGCTTGACCTTTACCTCAGCTCAGAGACCTAGTTTAATGATGACCAGAACTCAGTTTGAGGCTTTTATAGTTTTTATAATCATCACATTTGACCCCAACAGAAAAGGAACTTAGCCTAGTCAAAACCATAGTAAATGATGTATAGATAATAAAAAGGAAAATGTTTTAATCCATACTAATAATGTTTATTTTGGATTGTAGGACAGAAAATTGACAAAAATAGAGAGACAAAGATTTAAGGAGGAAGCAGAAATGTTGAAAGGTCTTCAGCATCCAAACATTGTTAGATTTTACGACTTCTGGGAGTCCTGTGTAAAAGGAAAGAAATGTATTGTGCTGGTCACCGAATTGATGACTTCTGGAACACTGAAAACGTGAGTACTGTGCTCCTGGTGACACATCTAAGAATAGCTGCAGAAATTGTAAGATAAATACAGCCGTAGACTGTCTGAAAAAAGGCATCTCGACCAAAATCTGATCTTCTTTCTCCATTCAGTCATTTATCCCTATATTGGAACTCTGTTGATTTGAGAGCAGAATTTCAGCACCCTTTTCTCCCTTCTGATCGGCTGTTTCAGTTATGTAGCTATCAGCAGTTCTCGCCTTTGTTTTCCACTGTGCACGTGAAGCACTGTCTGTTGTTGTGGGTAGCAGTTTTGTTTGCTTGGTTTGGTTTTGGGGTTTGGCATTGTTTGTTTTATAAAACTGCAATGAAATAGTTCTTCAGCTGAGGCTGGTGGGGAGGAATTCATTTTTTGAAGCGAGAGCTGCTCCAGGTTATCTCCTAAACAGCACTAATTAATAGCCTGTAGTACTGACCCTGTTCAGTTGGTTATAAAGCAGTTGGCACAAACTTTGCAACAGATTTTCCTCCCTGATGGGAGTAATACACATCACTGCACATCTCCAACGCGCCACTCAGCAAGCGCGGTAACAGCTTTGAAGTTCCTCCTGGACTCGTCCTCCATATCTGCAGTAAAGTTCTGCGTCTCAGACTAAAGCTACAAAGGCAGATCTGCAGTACGCAGGTCAAAGGTTTTCCATCGCATGCTAATCTGAATACTTAAAACACTCAAGTTCTAGATAGGTATCGGCATAAAACAAATTGTTTTACTAATGAACTTTAATACATCTGAATATTGGTTGTGTTTATACCAGGGAAGCTTAATACAATGAATGATTTCCAAAAAGGAGAGAGAGATCTCAGTTCCTTCCTTAGAGGGCACAATTTCCTTTCGCCATGATGCTGTTTTTGAGCTGCTGTTGGTACTAGAGACTAATCTCTATTTTAAACAAGGTCACAATTTTGTCCATTGTAAAACCTTTAGAGTTTTGGAGAATGCTTTCTTTTCCTGATCCCTCCTGCTCTGTGTGTGTGTTTGCTGCAGGTATCTGAAAAGATTTAAAGTGATGAAACCAAAAGTTCTTCGTAGCTGGTGCCGACAAATCCTGAAAGGTCTACATTTTTTGCACACAAGAACTCCACCAATCATTCACAGAGACCTGAAATGTGACAATATTTTTATTACGGGACCGACTGGATCTGTGAAAATAGGAGACTTAGGTCTGGCAACCCTCAAAAGAGCATCATTTGCCAAAAGTGTTATAGGTAATCCTTCTAGTCTGCATTGCTGCCCTTCTTGTTCTGGTCTGGTTGGAGGGGCTGTTCCTATTTTCATTGTTTGTTTCATTTTAGTGTTCATACAGTTATCCTTTCGCTGCAGAGGTGAAGGTGGCTGTGTGGTGAAACACTTTACTGCTTAGGAAAAATGTCAATTTGTAGTCTCTGTATCTTTAAAATATTGCTGTGGTCTGGTAAATTCTCTTCTAAATGAAAACAGTAGAAGCTTCCCAGCTTCTTCTAAATTAAAACAATTGTTAACGTCTTCTCATCAGACCCTCAGCATAGGTAATGTTTGACGACTTCTTAATTATCTATGTCTTATTCTAAAAAAGCGAGTTACTGGTTCAGCATTCATTCTTGCCTTTTGAGATAAACGCATTTGCTGCAGCCCTACATTTAATAGCACTTGCGGATGTTATGCCATGTAGAGTAGGTAAGTGTCTTAAAAACAAAGATCAGTGTCCTGGAACATGAGCATTTCCATAGCTTTGCTCAGTTCCACCACATCGTTTTCAATTAGAGTTCTAAAACTTTCACCAAAGAGGCTGATGTTTTTCAGGGTCCTCAGTCTCCCAAAGGTGAATGGGGAAGTTGGAGTGAAAAGGGTTAAACTGTTTGGGTGTGATGTCCCTTTTCCTCAGTTGTCACTTTTCCCACTCAAGTTCTACAGGAACTTCATCAGTGCCAAAGTGGCTGGGGTTGAAAAGTTAAAATGTAGCAGGGGAATACTGTCCATAAGCGCTTTCCTGAACCAGGGCCCAGCTGTGTGCTGAAGTTTCATGTCCTCTGGATTAAGAGCACTTCCTTAAACGAGGTTTTCCTTAGAAGGGCCTTTGAGTGTTCTGGTTGGGAACTGGTTTGTTTTTTAAAGTGGTCTTAGGTTTCAGTAGAGTAGCAGTTCCAGCTACAACGCTTAAATGCTCTAAAATTGAATTTATGCTCAGAAAGAAGCTTTTAGGCTTCTGGAGGAATGGATAATATCTTATCATAGCAAACTGATCCTGTTCTTCAGTCATCAAAACAGTGTGCTCTTTTTGCAAAGTAATTGCTTAAGTAATTCTTTTGTGTCCTAAAGATTAATAAAAGGATACCTTTATTTATAATTACCAATATATTGGGATTTGAAATTCAGCATATAGGTGTTAGACTGATATCATTGAGAGTAATGTCGCTGCTGACATTTTCTGGCCAGATTCTCAGCTTATGGAAATCTGTCTAACTCCATGGATTTTAGTGAACCTATGCTGAGTTAAACCAGCTGAGGATCTGGCCCTAGATTTTGATATTGGAAGGATTTTTCCACACAAGAGGAAAGTTTTACATTCAGCCATTTTCCACCCTCGCAGATGCCACTACTACCATGAATTCAGTCAAGGAATCTGTGGGCTGTTAGAATTTTTGCCACTGAACTATCAAAACTGCTGAGAGCTGATCTAGACAAGATGTTAGCAAAAATGCACGAGGCTGCTGGCAATTTGTCTGCTCTAGTAGTGGTAGCAGTGGAGGGAAATTGTTGACTTACTGTGACTTTTAAACCCTTATAGTCCACGTGGAGTATTGGTTATCTACAAGTCTCATCCACTTCACTCTGTCTTGGGACCAGATTTCTAGCTGATCCCAGGAGTACCCCAGTTGTTGTCATTTTAATCTCAGTAGATCTTCTGCATGTTGTCCGAGGTCTTCCTCTCTTGCATTTTCCTTGCGGGTTCCCTTTGAGAGCTTGACAGACTATGCTGGATGGTGTTTTCCTCAGAATTTATATCTTGCTAAAGACTAGGGGATGATATGGACCATTAGGAGTCCTTCAGAAACCTTTTGCTCAGAAGTTAACAGAGCTAAAATGTGCAACACTCCTTCTTTGCATGCTTTCATTAGATCCCTAGCTGATGGAAATTACTGTTACCTTAGTGAGAAGATTCATTTTCATCTTAAGAACTGACTCATTCACTGTTCTTGCATCTTTTCTGGTATTAATTTTGTTAAGAAAATTATACTGTATTACAGACTCCCACCACCCAAGCGTAAACTATTCCATGACTAGATGCAGTTCCTTGAATAAGTTGGTTGAAGCAAACGCTCGTGCTAATGGTATGAGTTCAGTTCTGTAGGCCTCACTGTTCAAAGTAATTGTTATTTGTGGGCTCTTTGACAAGAGTTAAACAACTGTTGTGACTGAATTTCCAGCTCTTGGTGGGAAGTGTGGGAGTAACTCAGCTAGCACTGGTGGTGTTAGTACCTCTATTTTTTCTTGATATGCTGTATAGAAAAGGGAGCTTTTGAAGGGTATCTAAGGAACAGTTTGTTATAAAGCTGCTAGTTTTAGTTATGAAAGAGTAAAAATTGGGCTTTATTTAAGGTTTATTGCAGCATGTCCAGTTTCTGCCAACCTAGCCCCACTGAGAAGGACTTTGAGTGGTTCTCTTCTTTTCTACTCACTGCTGTTGTGGTAAAATCAGACTTAATGCCTGCATTCTTCTTGTACGAAGTCATAGAAGTACTCAAGCTACCACACATTTCACCAAAAGATCAAATTGATAAATAATTACCACATATTTTGCTGGAAATGAACTGTAAACTGTTTAAACCAGATGTGAGGCTTCTTGTGTCTTTTTCCCTTCTCTGACCTCCCCTGTCTCCATAATAAATCATTGAGACTTTCACTTTATTCCCATGCCCTCTACCGTGTTTCACATCAGGTTTTGTGTCTAATTTAAATTCTTTCCTCCTGCGCCTAGGTACGCCGGAATTTATGGCCCCAGAAATGTATGAAGAACACTATGATGAGTCTGTTGACGTATACGCCTTTGGAATGTGCATGTTGGAAATGGCTACCTCAGAATACCCCTACTCAGAATGCCAGAATGCTGCTCAGATTTACCGGAAAGTTACCTGTGTAAGTGAGCTTTATTGGTGCATGTTCATTTTGATGGAGATTTTTTTTTGAGTCTGAAGCTAGTTGAGGTACTCTGCCTTTTAAATGACGCATGGCTTTGGCCTCAGACTTTTAAACAATACGCAGTTGTGGTGGAATACTAGTAGATGGAATTACACGTCTCCTTTCTCCTCTTTGGGAAGGAAGAAGATTGGCAGTTTATTTGGAAAGTCTAAAATTCCACGAGTCCATTTTGATTGAAGCACAGTGTAGGAGATTGCTGCTAGTGAGAAGAAGGACAAGACAAGCAAAATTTATAGGACATGTAATGAAGAAATTAAGACTTGAACACCTTGTAAGAATGGGGAAATTTAGATGGTAAACTGGGCAGGGGTAGGCAGCAAGAGAAATTATGAGGTAGTATTACTTCTTGGTTACAGTGCGTAAGCACTGTAAACATGCTAGAAAGCACTCAGAATAGACGCGGGTGGAAGGCCATGATCACCGACGCCAGTTGTCATGGCACTTAAGGAAGGAAGGAAAATTCTACAGCTGCATTATTATCTGGCATTTGGTTTTCCTATGGCTGCATAAGGCAAATTTTAATAATCTCTCTGTGCTCTTGGGTAACTTTATTATTGATTTTTGTCTACAGCAGTCAGAGTAGCGGGAGTAGGGAGCGCTATCCATTTTCCAAATGTGGACTGCCCAGTTTAACTGGGCTTCCCACGGTCCAGAATTACAGTGGACCCCTGACTTGCGCAGACTCCATTTAACGCTTTTTTTTATATTAATGCAAGTTGAGTCAAGGGGGGACTCTGCTTCCCTGTGCCCTGCCTTGCTGCTTACCCCCACAGGACCCAAGAACAACGTGCTGTTGTCCAGCTCTGGGGCTTCTCAGGAGACAGCTCCTGCTTCATGGCCGTTCGTGACTGCAGCGCCGGGGCGGGCGTGACAGGTGCTGGAGGGGGCTTGTGGCCCTCCTGCTCCAGCCAGTGGTTCTAGCTCCCCCTGCTGGCAGGCAGGGGTTGGGGTAGGGGTGGGGCAGGTCTGCCTCCTGCTCCAGCTGCTGTTCTCTCAGCATGCCTCCAGCTGCCTGGTCCCCACCTCCCTGCAAAGCTTTGAATGGCTTGGAGCCTGCGGTGGTCAGCAGGAGCGGAGCAGCCTCAGTGCTGCACAGGGGTCGCTTCCAGCGGGGGAGACAAGAGGGGAGTCACACATACAAGTGAGCCCAGGAGGAATGGGGGGCACCGGTGCTGCTGCCACCGCCTGGGCCTCCCAGAGCCGGGGCTGAGTCGACGGTGCGCAGTGCTGTGCCCCAGCCAGCTCCCAGCCCTGTTGCTGCCGGGGATTCCCCTGGTCCTGAGTTTAACGAAGTTTGAATTACACCTGGTTGCCCAGGAACGTAATTCTCGCGCAAGTCGGGGGGTTACTGAATTCCACACGCTCCTGGGAGAACAGGATAATTCCCACACTGCAGGCGCAATAGCCTTAGTCTACACTCTTAATCTTCCTGCATTGTGGCAAAGAATAAAACCTGATTCAGACCTGTGGCTCTAGAGCCTCCAGCCTGATAACTTCCTCTCTCCGCACTCATCTGTTCAAGAAGTTATCGGGTTACTTGAGAGGAAGGAGGCTGCGATTAATGGTGTTATAACTGCATTTGGGAGCTCGACAGAGTCGGTGAGTCTCCAAGTACACAACTGGGGACTGGCTCCACTGTATCTGCAGGAGGGAGGCTACATGGGAGGGGAAGGTGATCTGAAAGGGAGCCAGTAGCGATCACTTATACCACTGTGTGTGATCTTGTCCTGATCTCTCTGAATTAATCTGGAAACTACCTAAGCAAGCTCTGTGGCTTTAATGGGGACCTAAAGATCTCTAACCCTGCGGTGTCCCATACGTTCCCCACACACCACACAAGGCGAAGGGGGCAGCGTAGTGTGGCAATATACCGCTCGGGAGAGCCACACATGTGGGGTACCCTCCAGCCACTCGGTGCACACGCCCCACCCCATGGTGGGACAAGCATGTGGTGGTGGAGACAGATCCTCCAGCCCCAGTGGGCTCCAGCCATGGGGTGGCTGGTAAGGTGCAGCTTCAGCTCAGGGCGGCTTGGGTGGGTAATCTCATGGGGTGGGGAGGGAGAAGGGGCAGCACCTGGCTGGGGGGCGGGGGGTGCCTGGCTCTGAGGCAGGAGGCTCATGGCTGGTGGGGTGTGGGCTGCCTTTGTTTGAGGGGAGGCGTCCTGTGGTGATTGGTTAAATTTCTTTGGGACACACCACTGTTATAATCAGTGGAAAATCGCAACCTGCATAGAAACTGAAGTTGCCGCTCTACCAGTTTTACGGGGTGCAGTGGTTACCGTGAGGTGAAACCCGGAACAGGATGCTTTGTGTACATTGTTGTTTGCCCTGTTAGTTGTGCTCGGGTTTGTCCCAGGGTATAAGAGAGACAACATGGGTGAGGAAATATGTTCTTGGACCCACTTCTGATTTTGCAGAGGAGGGAGAGAGCAGAGCTCGCAAGCACACACAGTTCTTCTGGAAGACTCTGTGTAAACTCCAGAGTTTCTCTTTCCCCAAAGAAACTGATCCAGTGAGAGATATTACCTCACCCACCCTGACTTTCCTCATAGTGGCACATGCTGGCATGTGAAATATACCAGGCCTTTCTAGCCACTTCACTCACTTGGGTAAATATATGGAGTGGGATCCTCTCTCCCTGAGACCGGTGGTTCACCTGGGTAGAAGGAAGGCAGGAGAGGTTGCAGATCTTTGTTCCTAAGGACCTAGAACAGAGCGGGGAGGAAGAAGCAGCTGTGCCTCGAGGGAAGGCTCGAGCTGAGCTACGGGTAATGTTGCTTTTATTTCGAAAGCCAACCCCGAGCAGGTGGTGAGTGTCCACGTGCCACGTGGACTGAACAGGTTGAGCACACCTTCCGAAGGCAAGGCCCCGAAAGTGCAGCTGGTCTCTCTCCACCAGTCTCTGCCGAATGCCATATCCTGCCAGTCAGAGCTGCACCGCTCTGGTGACAGCACATCCATCTCAGTAATGCATGTGGATCAGCAGCCTCATCCTAGCAGCTGTGGGTGACTTTAGGTTCAGTACAGTCCCACCAATGCGAAGGTTTCTCACGGCCCATAAAGCTGGAAATTTCAGTGGCAAATCCAGAGATGCAAATAGCCATATTGTTTCATTTCACTTAATCCCTACCACAGTAGAGGAAGCCTTCATCTGGCACCCTGCTATGCACCCTTGCTTGATAAAACTGTAGTGCTTGTTATGGGCCTTCATAACTTAATCCCATATAGTCCACTGACATGGAACACCAGTCACTACTTATTGCCCTCTCTTTTGCTGTCAGATTTTCAGGCAAAGAGCCAGGAATCCTTGCTGGAGGGCCTTGTTTTTACAGATTGATTTCTGCTCTGCTGGGTGTAATGGTAACCATAGAAGTATGGATGAGACACATAGTTGGAAAAAGTGGCATTGGATTCACCATCAGCAAAGAGATCTTGTTGGAGCTTTCTGTGGCAATATGCTGACTGTCCGAGGCTGTAACTGAATAGTGAAGCAGTTCTGACATCTGTGTGAATAGTAATCCCTGGTGCAAGTTGCTAGAAACTCGTCTGTGATTCTGTCTCTAGAAACAAGTTTAATTTCTCAGATTTTGCAGTCGGGGGTTTGAAGCCCCTTAATTTTAGTAATCCAAATGCTGACTAAGAACGAGTTGGGGAACACTAATGAAGATGGCAAAGTGAATTCTGGGTTTCGTTCTGTTTAATGCCAAACAATGCAAAAAGAAATAGGGGGCAACAGAGAACACGCATTAGTGCAGCTAACTTTAAAGTGCTTTTGTGGTCAGCATATTTCCAATGGCCTTAGTTCTGAGGCTGTAATCTCATTTGCCATGCGTAGCTTGTTGTTTTTTTTCCCCATAGTCAGATTTACTTTGTGTTTAATCATTCTGCTAAGCAATTCTGATGTAGACAATAGAGTATATTTTGTGATAAAATATCTGACTTGGTGATCATTCCTTGCAGATCCAATCAAAATATTTATTTTACTGGTCCACTGCAGAATTTACAGCTGACGATGTCTTATTGACTTTAGAGGCAGGAGTCTGAAGATCATAACCCTATAATTTTAAAACATTCCTCTGAGGAAGTTGCTTTGTTCTCATCCTTTCCCTCTTACGAGTCTTAATGGATTTAATATTTTTTCCCCTATTTGCATTTGGCTTGTCCACATTTAAGCAACCCATCTTTTGTCAGAGATTGCTGAAACAGGCAAATAGTGTAATAAATCCCAGTCAATAGATTTATTCATATATATATATCATAGATCTTAGACCTACAGACTACCTGAATTGTTTACTGTTGTGCCTTGAAACAGATGAGTTTGGGATTGCATAGGTGCTCACCGTTAAAAGTCCTGTGATGAAATTTGGCTGGATTGGAAATTTTGCATTCTCTTCAGTGGGGGTGGCCATGATTTCACCCCCACAGTCCTGACACTTTATCTGTTCTGCATGAAGAGAAGATCTTCTTTTCAGGTACTCTGTAACTCCATGCAATTCACCCTGCTGGAGAAATGGGATTTTAGTGCGCAAGTACCATGTTCCCCACCAGTTTTTGATGATGGAGAAAAGTTTAAAAAAAAAATTCATGCTTCAGTTGGCGCTGGATATGATTTTTCAGACAGTATCCAACATATGGGCAGATCATTTTTTTCCCTCACTTTCAAAATGAAAGCACCTCTTTCTGTTGGGAGACAAAGCAACTTTCCTTGTTCAAGATAGCTTTGCGTGCAACACGGAATGTGCTAACACGAGATTATGAATAGTGCAGAACATACCCTCTATGGGTGTGTCACTTTCACTTCTCTGCAGAGTAAATTTGGGGGGGGTGGGATTCCCTCCAAATGCTGATTTAGGCCACCAGTAACCCACCATTTTTTAAAAAAAAAAAAAAAATAAGAGCCTTCTATACCAAGGAAAGGATTATGGAAGAGGTGCTGTCTTTCAGGCTAATATGGTTTAGGTTTAACTTTGACTTGTCTGACATCAATTATATGTTTCATAAAGTAGATGGTTATTGTTTCAGTAGAGCGATTCCCCTGGTGTAAAAATTATTGTATGTCTTTTTAGAGACAAGTGGTATGTCTGCACGGCAGCCTTATTTCGAAATAAGCTAGTCCAGAAGACCTATTCCAAAACAGCTTATTTCACAATAATGTTGCCACACACAAAAATGCATTTCAAATTAGCACTTAGCTATTTCAGAACACAGCCTCTCCACATAGAGCCTATTTTGAAATAGAGCATTAGATGCACTGTGACTTTTATATTGAAAGAGATTCTATTCCCTGTCCTAACAGCACCTATTTCAAAATAGCTATTTCGAAATTGGCACTATTCTTTGTTGAATGAGGTTTACCAATTTTGAAATAAGCCAACTGCCATTTTGAAATTATTTGGAAATAGCAGTTGGCATTGTGTAAATGGTAAGACAGTTACTTTGAAATAATGGCTGTTAGATCTTTTAGAATTAGCTTGGAGATCTGCTTTTTAATACCAGAAGTGTGCTTGGCTTTGCAGGGTCAAAGGCTTTTCATTTAGAGTCCAGTGTATTTTCTTCTGCAAACCTGGCCTGTGTTTGAAGAGTATGAGGAGCCTCCTTAAAAGTTTCTCATTTTTCTTGTTTGTAGTTTTTAAGATCTTGTGAAGAACGTCGTCAGGAAACATCCTTAGCCAGGAGGTAAAAAAAAGCTAACTCCCTTTCTGAGGTGGATGAGCTGGGTCTGCTTTTGTTGACGGAGGCAGCTGTTCACATTTCATACCGTTGTCTATAATGAGGTGTGCCCTATTGGGTCTACTTAGAACCTTGCTGCTATGTTTCCTTGGGAAGACTGAGAAAAGATTGATGGCTTTTATAAAATGATGAATGAGATGGCTCTTTTGATGTCAAATAAGAATGTGAGCAGCAGTGGTTCAGAAGAATGCAATAGTAAAAGAAGCAAGAAGAGCAGAACTGGATGTGAGCCGGCTTTGTTTAACATTAATTAATATGCAACCTTGTTATGAAATGTGACTCCCCAAATGCCTTCCCTTTTGTAGACCCACAGAAGCTTCTTTGATCTGGTTGAAAAATTCAAATACTGTTAAACCTGGATGTAACCTGTAGGTTCTTTCTACAGTCGTTGTCTAGATACTTTGTTAGATTCCCTCTTGAAAAGGCGGAAAACCAGGTAGGCTTCAGCCTTGGAAAAGAGTATGAAAAATGGGTACATAATAAGATTTTCACTTCCTTTAAGAAACAAACCACTAACTTGAGTACAGGTTGCTCCTCTCAAAGCTAGCACTCTCTCATCCAGCAGCACCCATGGTCTGGCAGGAGGACCTGAGGGCCTCACAGCAGGGCGGGGCCAGGAGCTGGAGTCCCTGCCTATATTGCGGTGGGCAGGGGTTGGCTGGAGCCCTGTGGCAGTTCCTGAGGGAGCATGGGTTGAAGACTGGAGTGCCAGGGAGGAAGACTGGAGGATGGGGCTGCATCAGTCCCAGAACACAAGGTTGTGTGGCTGTGGAAGCCTTAGGTCCGCCCTCATCCAGCAAATTCTCTTGTTCAGGACCTGTCAAGTCCCAAACATGCCAAATCAGGGAGGTGCAACCTGTACTTGGGCTCTAAACAGGGATCTGTACTCATAAAAACCCAAAACAAACAAATAAAAATTTTAAAAAACCTGTTGGTTTGACTGAACTCTATACTGGAAGACCAGGCTGGGGGAAGTGAAAGGAAACAAGAGAATAGTAGTAAACAGATTAAACAAAAATATTAGGACTATTACTACTTTCTGAACTGGGCTTTGCACTGTGCTGCAATCCAGGCATGTTATAAGACATGTTTTAAATTATTTCTAATGACTTATTTAGGTTTAACAATTTTAAAAAGCTCTGAGTTCACCTAATAGCACTCAGACTTCACCACCACCCATTAACTGTACGTACTAATACACGGATAAGCTCTGTGCTCAGCATTAAATGATGAAAAGGAGATAACTTACCTCAGCTAGCAAACAGAGTAAAACCCCAGTTATCCGACATAATGGGGACAGACCCATGGTGCCATATCCAAAAATGTTAGATAAGCTGGGAGTGGCGTGGGAGGTCATGGAGGGGTAGATCGGAAGGCACCTACCTGGGCTCCTGCTCAAATTATGGTGGCCAGCTCCCAGGGCTGCAGGCTGCTTCAGAGCATCTCCCCCAGGGCCAGCTGCTCCGCTGGTCCCAAGGAGCTAAGACCTGTCTGGTCCCAGGCCGCCCCATCTGGCCCTGGGGAGGACAAACCTGGTGGCTGGGGCATGCAGCCCAGGTTGCCCCAGATGGACAGCTCCAGGGTGCAGAGCTCCAGCTGAGTCCAGAGCCTGCACCATCACCAGCCCCAGTGCACGGAGCCCCAGATGGCCAGCGGTGGGCTGCCAGCTGCCCCGGGCTAGCTCCCTGGAGTCGGCTGCCACCAAGTGCGGGGCTGCCGGTGGCTGGGACATAGAGCCCCCCACTGGCTCGTTCCAAGGCATGGAGCCTGGATGGGCTGATGGCTCCCAGGCAGGCAGCCCCTGCTCCCCTGGCAGGCAGTCACTCCCAGCCCAGGTGGGGAGCTGTTCCTGGGCCCCGTAGGGCTTCCAGCTGCCCAAGGTGTGCTACTAGCTGTGTGGTGCTGGGGGATATTATCCAATCCCCAGTTATCAAACATTGCATTTCCTTGCACGCGGCCTGAGGCAGCGTCAGATAAAATGGGGTGTTGAATATCTGGGGGTCAGAAAATCGGGGTTTTCCTGTGTATGAAGAAGCCCCTAATTTCTCTAGATTTTCCCCCCATCCATACGTTCTCTGGTCCTATCCTGGAACATCCCTCATCCTTTCCCATCAAGGGGTGCATGGTACACAGAGATGCATGTGGCCCCTGAGCCAGCTTCACTGAGAGTGTGTGGAGGTGTGGTAGGGAGGAGTCTACAAGAGGGTCCTGCTGGGCTGCTGGCAGGGAGCTGCCTAATGGGAGTGTCTCCTGGCCAGAGCCTGCACCTGGCATCCCATTCCTTCCCCCAGACCCACCCACCCTGGTCCCAGGTTACAATCTAAACCCTCCTGGATCCTGCACCCCCAATCCCCTTCCCCAGGTCCCAGCCACCTCCCAGATCCTGCACCACCTCCTACATCCCTTCTCCAGGTCAGTATCCTCTCCTGCACCTATAGTCCCTGCACAACGCCCTTCTTCACCCAAATTCCCTCCCAGGCCCCACACCTTCTGCTGCACCCCAGTCTCCTACCCCAAGCACCTTTGGCACCCCTCTCTCCATCCCAAGCCCCGCACCTTCTCTGTTTAAAAATCATGGAAGAATGCGGCCCTTGATCTTTACCAAAGTCCTGGAGTGGTTCCCCATCAAAAATTCTTACCGATCTCTGTTCGAACGGCTGCTTTTTCTGGCTCTGTGGGCATGTCACTGTGAGCTTTTGCATAAATTGTATTGCTAAAGCAGCAGCCATTTGCATGTAAATGGGTAACACTCTTGTGGGAGTGTTTTTAAAACAGTTGGAGGCTTCTTGCTGGGTTGCTAACTTGGCACTGAGCTGTTACCCTTTATTTACCTATTGCTAGTGCCGCAGTGCCTTGGAGCCCCAGTCATGGACCAGGACCCCCTTTATGCTAGGTGCTGTACAAACAGACTCTGCCCCTATAAAATTACGTATGAGAGACAAAACGTGGAGACAGACTGAAGCAGAAGAAGCAGTGAAACAGCGCGGGCTGGTCTGAGCAGTCTGATGGGCAGCAGTCTCCTCAAGCCAGCTGGTTGGCTGCTCTTGTAGACCTTGGGACAAAGGAGAATTTTAAGCAGAGATTTGCCACAGGGGGAGGTGGCTTTGCAGAATTGCAGAGGGCACACCTGTGTGTGAGGGCCACTAAGCTGTTACAGCATTTGGCAAGGTGAGGCTACCCCTTTAAAATGCTGGTCCCAAAGCAGTATTTAATTCAGTCACAGAGCTGCTGCTCACTGTTACTTATTGGCTGGGTCTACACTACCAAAATAACTACGAAGTTGCTTACTTCAAAGTAGAGAGTCTACAAGCACCCGACTTCCAAGTTATACTTTGAAGCAGGGCAGTAGGCCATTCCTGGGAATGAAGTAAGGACTTTGAAGTTGGGCTCCCTACAACAAAATTAGCATTGAAATAAGGGAAGATGTGCATTGACTCTCTGCTGGCTATTTTGAAGTAGTGCCTAACTTCAAAGTTAACTTCAAAGTTAGTTCCTAGTGTAGATGCGCCCATTGTGTTCTATACTCACAGCTGTTGGTCAAACAGGGCCTTCTGTCATATGAGACGTTTCTTATAGCAGCAGAGTTATTTTCTAGTCAGTGGTTCTCAAACTGTAACAAACTGGGGACCCCTATTTTGATTTAAAATTTTGGGGGACTCCACCACCCCTTCTCTAAGGCCCGACTCCTCTGAGCTCTCACCCTCATTCTGCAGGACACAGGAGGCACTAGGTGATGGGAAGAGTTGATCAGCTGGCCCAGTTTGCCTAAATGGGAAAAGCTCATGCTGACTGCCTAACCAGGTTAAACTGAGATGTGCTGAGATGTGTGTTTCCTTCATGGCTAGCCCGTATGAAGATACTTATGGGACAAGCTTGGACTATAACAAGAAGCAGGAATATTTTTCCAGAAGCACAACTAGATATGTAAACAAAGCATTTCTCTTGGGGAAGCTATGCCAATTAATGAAAGGTTCCTCATTAGTATGTCCACAGTTGTCTCCGTTGTCATGTTTTTTTCATTAAATTGGTATGTTCACATGAGTTCTCCAGCAAGCCCTAAGCCATAACCTGTTATGGTTTTGATTACCCATTCTTTCTGACAAGTATAATCAAGATGGAAGTTGCTGATGGCTTTTAGTGAACTGCAGTAGCTGAAAAATGTATCAGTCTGTGTCACATTGCTTTCCACTATGAAACTGCAATGAATAGATTTATCGAAACACAAGTTCCTTTACTGGGATCACCAGTCTCATTTTCTGGGCTTGGCCAGTTCTACAATTTGAGGGTCCAGGGTTTTGGTGCGAGGAGATTGGGCAGAGACTTTCTTTCCTTCTGGCCAGAGGTGCGATTGTGGCGGGAGACAGAAGGAATACTGTCCATCCCACCTGAAAAGCTAAAATGAGATGTCACTTGCCAGTTGTTCAGATCTTCGTAATCTCCCTGGATGCATCTACACTTGCGTTCCTCTTTTGAAAGAGGTATGCAAGTGAGGGAAATCAAAAATGCAAATAAGGTGCATATTTGGCACCTCACTTGCATATTCTTATTTCGAAACAGCTTCTTTCAAAAGAGGAAAACCAGTGTAGATGCTGCTCTTTTGAAAGTAAACCCCATCTTTGAAAGAATCCTTAATCCCATTAAATAACGGAAAGGATTCTTTCGAAGATGGGGTTTACTTTCAAAAGAGCCGTGTCTACACTAGTTTTCTTCTTTTGAAAGAAGCTCTTTTGAAAATGCAAATAAGGTGCATATTTGCATATTGGCACTTCATTTGCATATTTCTTTCTCCCTCATTTGCATACCTCTTTCGAAAGAGGAACGCAAGCATAGATGCACCCCCTTTGTGCACTTTGGTCAGTACACACCCACAGTGGGTACAGGAGTTCACACCCTGTTGAGATGTAGGGCAGTTCAGTTCAGAGATACTCAGGCTGTGCGCTGCTCTCATAACAGAGGGTTCCTTAACAGTCTGAAGAGCTGAAGAGTGAAATTTTGTTGAACAAAAGGTTTGGTTTTGGAGTAGCAGTGGGCATCCAGAGCAAAAAGGTACTGCCTCATTGAGCCACAGTGAACCTGCCCTTCTCCCCATCCTTTGGCCTTTTTGCAAAAGGGCCAGCACACAGGTTGGGTGCTCTTTGGGGGCTCCATGCTCTGCAAGGCTCTGAACAGTTTGGTATTTGCCTAGTCCATGGGGCAGATTTGATAAATAGCTACTAGAGTTCTTCGAGCTCTTCTCGTTCAGCCACGACTTATACCTACCCGGGTAGTGGGTATTTAATATTCTCTTCCCAGTACAAGTCTCTTCTCCTTTGCAGAGCGCATGAATAAAATACTACTTCACGGTGAGTCCTGTTATAAACTACTAGTTGAATACCGGCTAAGTCTGATAGTAGCATACTGTGATACGACACTGTTCTGTGTGAAAGAGTTTCCCCCTGAGATAACTAAAACCATTCAGAAGCCAAGACACTTAAAAATATTTGGCATGTAGCTCTTTCTTGAGAGTTTGGTCGTACAAGAGATGTTTTAAAGGAACACAGTCAAACTTTAAAAATAATCTTTTCTTGTGTTGTTAAAAGTAACATTGGACATCACTGTAACTAAGCGATTAAAATACCTTTTTAAAATTCATGGGATGTGTTTGGCATGTTCCTTTATCCAGTTTCTTTCTTAGATTATAGAGTCAGCTCTTTTCTTCTGTTTGGGTCTTCCGCATCCCCACAGAGGGGAAAGGAAATATTCCTAAAATTATGGTAAAACCACAAAATTGACAGGAAGATTCAGAAGTAGATGCAGTGATTGTATAAATGCTTTTAAACTCATTTGTTTTAAAAAGTAGCTAGACATTAGTTTGAACAATTTCTTTCTTTAATCTCCAGGTCACTGGTTCCCACAGTCTCAGGTCAGTTGCCACAGCTGTAGAAATAAAGGGTATTTATTAGATCTTCCAGCCCATCGTCTTCCAAATGCAAAATTGTTCCCTCTGGCGAACTTTTTAGTGTAGTGCTGTGTCCTAGTTTTTATTATCCCAATAATTCTACCACTTCATTCGGAGTCTGTTGAACAGCCTGTTGCAGTATTGCCAACCCAATGAGTTTAAATCATGAAATTAAATATTGTACACAAAGAAGTACTGCTGGACTCATTTTATTTGCCTTGTAGTTTTTGAACCTTTTTGACAGGCACACTGGGGACACACTTTCAAGAATTTGTCCCCAGATCATTAAGCCTGTAAATTTGCCTTTTTTTTTTAAAAATGAGAGCTGAGATTTTAAAAATAAAACAGGAGCTTGAGCTTTAAGAACAGCAAATGTCGTGAGGCTTACAATAACATTGCAAGAATTGCTACTGTAGTTATTAACCGACTTTCTGAAATTTTTTCCAGATCTCCAACCTAATCTTTTGTTTTCTGGCAGCACAATAAATACTTCCTATCTTTAGTGCAATACACCCTCAATTTAGTGGACCCTGATATAACGGGCTTCAGAAGTAACAGGTACTGTCTGCTAGTCCCTCTGCTCCCGTCCCAAATACACGCCGGAGACTCACCAGAGCTGCTGCTGGGGTGGAGGAGCTGCAGAGTGGCTGGGGATGCTTTGGCTAGTGGGGCCATGACAGCTGCTGGGGCCACTTGGGCCAGAGGAGTTGAGGGGGGGAGGCGCTGCGGAGGGTTTCTCCACGGTGGAGCTCTCCTCTCCCAGCCCTGTGTGCATGGAGCATGTCTGTACCTGGCTGCCGCCGCCTGAAATGGCACTGAGCAGCAGCCATGGTGTCAGAGGCTGCTGCCGTCCCCTTGGTGGCTTGGAGCCGGGGACTGGAGGAGCCACAGCGCTGAGAGCTGCAGGAGGTGGAAGGAGCCAGGCCGGCATTCAGCTCCTCTCCTGGTAATTGGGAGAGGAGGATGGAGGTGTGAGGGGAAGAATGGGGACGGGAAGGGGGGCAGAGGACAGGAGCGAATGGTGGGCTGGGAAGGTCAGTGCATCATCATACAATATAACCAGGTCAAGTGGACTTTTGGCATTAACAGACGCCCCTTCCCCCATATTAGTCTGTTAAATCGAGGGCTTACTGTTTGGCACATTTTAAGATACATGTCTAGGCTGTTAAATTACTTTCCTCCTCCTTCTCTTTCCCTGATTATCATAATGTAGTCAAGTATTTGCGGTCTCTGTGCTGTATCTGCTCTAATAATCTGTGCCTTCTGGTGTTAAGCTGCTACCTCTGTAGCTAATGATAACTCTCTGGATGAGCAGGCATAGTTGCAGGCAGCTGCCTGGAAAGGACTTGATAGTTGCCCATCATGGTAGTGCGGCTAGAACCATCTCTCGGCTCTAAATTGGTCAGGGTTCTCTCTAAGTCTGGACCGCGAATATGTGACACGTAAGGGGGAAAAATATCAGTGCAGAAGTTGACAATCTGATTATTTTACACTGGCTGTGAAGATTATGCTCACAAGAAAGTCTAGACACCAACCTGTCCTTAACATAAGAGTTGATGATAGCTTAATATAATGAATTTACAGCATGGAGGATTATCTTTTATTGTCCCGTTGGAGGTCCTTCCCCAGAGAGTCTGGCAGAGATGCAGTAGTTTAAAAAAAAAATCAACTTTGACTCTTGCTCAGATCAAATGTTGCATATCATTTGGCACCTCCTTTTACTGTGCAACAGAATCCGTAGTCTGATTAAAATTCAGATGGGATTAATCAAAGAGCTGTGTTCATCTAGTCTGTCATATTTTGTTTTATGGATCACCCCAACCTCTTGCCTCTAGAATGTTTTCCTTTCACCTGAATGGATCATTCTTCCTCCTTTCTGTCTGGAGCAAAGCTGAAAGAGGCCTCGTCTCTTTGTGTGCCCACTCCACGATTTCTCAAAGTGCATAAACTACGTCTGCAGCTTTTGAGGTGAAGGTGAAAGTGAAGCAGCCAGGCTGAGAACAAAGACAAGTCATGACCTGATTTTAAGGCGGACGTGCCATCAGACCTTTAATATAACTTCAAAGTGAAGTTTAAGTCTGGGATTTTCGTAGGTGTTTAAGGGAATCAGATGCCCAGATCCCACTAAAATCCAATCAGTACATTTACTGAAAGCCCCAGTCAGGGGTAACAGGAGCCTTTGCGAGGCCCTGTTGGTGGGCTGAGCCCCTTGGAAGGGCGAGGACCTCAAGAGGAAAGGGTGAGGCTGGAGGCTAGCTTCTCCCAACCAGCTTTTCAGTGCAACCAAGGCCAGTGGATGCTAGTGGTGACTTAAAGGCCTGGGGCTCAGGCTATCACCACTGTCAAGGTACTGGCCAGCAGGCCTAGGCACTTTTTAAATCACTGGACCCCAGGGCAGTTGCGTCCTCTCCTTCTCCCAACCCCCTGTCAGCCACCCTGTCCGTAATTCACCAACATGCCTTAAAAGTAACAGAGAGGTAACCATGTTAGTCTGTATTCTATCAAAACAAAAACGCAGTCACGAGATCTGAAGAAGTGGGTCTGTCCCACGAAATCTCATCACCTAATAAATTGTTTTGTTAGTCTTTGAAGTGCTACATGACTGCTTTTTTGTTTTGATGCCTTCAAAGGTTTGCGTCCAATTGAAGTTCTGGGTGCTTGTTTGCTTTGCTGTGTCAGGGTCTAAGCGCAAATCTTCTGAAGAGCTCTGCTTGAAGTCTCAAAAACAGTGCAGGTTGAAGCTATCTAGTCTGGTGCAACATTCATAATCTGGCATGATTTTTAGTTAGCTGGACAACTACTTAACTGGCTCAGTGAGTCTCATAAACAAGAATTAAAACATCATTTTCTTTATCTTACTACAGTTTCCGCTCTTGCGGTCAGAAATCCCTGTCTGTGCAAGTGTTGGAAATGTATTGCTGTGCATTACGTATCACCTGTCCACTTCCTCTTCTAATTGCCTTGTTCTCACTTGGGGGCATCAAGAGTAGACACAAGACCATGCATTCTGTACTGTAACTAGGGACTTAGAATTTTCTCCTATAGGCAGAGTCTCTATGGGCAGGTAGAAGGATATGAAAGTCTTATGAAGTGTTGATCCCACTGGAGAAGTGTCCCTGTATGATCAGCCAATGGTAATTTTTTTCACAGGACTCTCTTTCTGACACAACTCATACTGTTGAGCCTCTTTATTATCTCTCTCTAGTTTTTAGAGCTCTGCATGCATAGCAGCCTGCAATTCAGCTTTTACTGCTCTCCTTAGAGGCAGGGATTACACTGGCCCCTTTTCCCTTAAATATTGGCTTCTGAGTCCAGAGTAAAACAAAGCAAGTCTGCCACGTGTTGGTGGTAAAGACAAGGGAGGCTTTCATGGTAATTTCAGAGCACAGTGGTATTTAGTTTTGGATTTTTGTTGAATTTGTTCTTTCCATTCCAAATTAATACTTAAAACCTAAAGATGTGGTTATCTTTTAGTGGTTATAATCCAGTTTTTCCTCCGTTAACATTCCTACAGACTTATCACAATTCTCTAACAAAGTAATGGCTTTTCTCTTTTTCTAGGGAGTCAAGCCAGCAAGTTTTGAGAAAGTTACTGATCCTGAAATTAAGGAGATAATTGGGGAGTGCATTTGCAAAAATAAAGAAGAAAGGTTTGCTTCAAATGACGAAATTTTATTTTTGTTTAGATTTATTAAAGCTTCTCTGGGGGTCCATTATAGAAAAGAAAGTACACAGTGCTGTATACCATATGAAGGACCAGGCCTGGCCTTAGAACAAGGTGATTCCCCGGGTTCCTGCATCTTCAAGGCCCCATGTTCCAATTGACTATAGCATCCACGGCCCAGCCCCAGCTATCAGCATGCCACCCTGGGCCAGTCCCACCGGCTGGTTTTGTTAGGCCAGCTCTGTAAAGGACTGCTTCTACCACAAGCAACAAAAATCGGTACTAAAGTAAACCAAACCCTCCCTCCTGGCCTCCCTCTCTTTTGTAGGAGGTCAGAGATTGCTATTCTGATCTCTTCTGACCAACAGCTTAACGCATGCCCTAAAATGCTATCCAGCTGTTCCAGGAATGAGCACAATAATTCATGATGGAACTAGGGACATCCAGTCTTGCTTTAAATGCTTCATATGCTGATGAATCCACCACTCACCTTGACATGTTGTTCCAGTGATTAGACTCTCTGTTCAAAAAAACAACCAACTAAATCACACTGTATTTGAATTGGTCTAGCTTCAGATTCTAGTCTCAAGTCAGACTAGGGCCAAGTTTACACTAGACCTTAAAGACAATCGTAGGTGTGCAATTCCAGCTGTGACAATTGCGTAGCTGGAATCGACGTATCTATGATCGCCTCATCCAGCCTACCTCCCTTCCCTCTCGCAAGAATGAGGAGTACAAGGATCAACTGTCGATCCCTGATAGTTCAATTTTGCAAGTCCCCACTAGATGCACCAAATCAAACCCTGGAAGATCAACCCTGACCAGGTTGATTGCTGGGTAGTGTAGATGTTCCCTCGGTGACCATAGTGGTCCCTTCTGGCCTGGTTCTCAACCATGATTCCGGGCCCTTTGGGAGGCCACAAGAGGGTTTCAGAGCATCTGCCAAGCAGGGCCGGTTTTCGACTCTCTGAGGCCCAAGGCAGAAAACTGAAACCCCACCACATGGGGCTGACACCTGGGACCCTGAATCCTTCCACGTATGACTGAAGCCAAAGTCTTAGCAATTTAACTTTTTTGGTGGGGTGGGGCAGGGCTTGTGGCAGAGACCCCAACCAACTGCACAGCTTGCCACCCTCTAGTGCTGTCCCTGGCTTTTGTGTGCATAAAACTAAGTGTTGTGGCACAAGTGGGCCATGGAGTATTTATAGCATATTGTGAGGGCCTCAGAAAGAAAAAGATTGAGACCGTGTGCTATAGACCTGAACTTCCCCCTCAATGAGGGGCTTCCTCTCTCACCTGTGTTGAACCGAATCCCAGCTTTATAAGCTGTCTTGGTAAGGGATTACATTTCTGTTTCCCTCTGCACTTTGGCGCACTTGGTACATAAAGGTATAATACTGACACTCTGCCAAATAGCAAATATCTAATTCCCAATGATTCCTAAAAAATCTAGACGTGCAACTTCTTGCTACAAGAGTACAAATATCTTTTATGGCTGATTGCAAACCAGGCTATTGTTGTTCGCTTGGCCTTTAGAGGGCCTTTCTGTTTAAGTTGTTAATAAATACTTAATTGAAAGTGTTTAAATTATGCAGTATTTGATATTCTTTTTGGACTCCTCTGTTCCAGATATGAAATTAAAGACTTATTAAGCCATGCCTTTTTTGCTGAAGACACTGGGGTAAGAGTGGAACTTGCAGAAGAAGACCATGGTAGGAAATCCTCTATTGCCTTAAGACTCTGGGTAGAAGATCCTAAGAAACTGAAAGGAAAACCCAAAGATAATGGAGCCATTGAATTTACTTTTGATCTGGAGAAGGAAACTCCTGATGATGTTGCACAAGAAATGGTAAAATAAACTTCTCCTGACAAAAATATGTATATAAGTAGTACATAAATCTCAAAGGACAGCAGGAGCAACTCTGGTAAAGTAAATTCTAATCAGAAGAGTCAGGCTAGCTCATTTAAGGAGAATGACACTGATTTGTGAATGAATGCTGGGAGAAAAGTAGTAAAAGAGAAAAACAAATAATCTGGCAAATGTTATTTAATCCCAGGAACAGACGAAAGAAAACTATGTAATAACCTGTTTCTGTCAATTTTGTCTTCAGAGATGATTGGGGACTTGCTCAAATCAAGGATAATTTCAGATTGCAACTGGAGTTATTTGGAAGAGTTCAAAATCACAGCCCAAACTTGAAAAACATTTTCCATTAAGTTTTTCCACAAACACTTTTTTCCATCTTCTCACAAATCCCTTCTGGCATTGAAAAATAGGGACAAAGTTAGATAAGAAAGTACTTATAAAGAGGCATTGAGTGATAAAATTAAGTGGGTAGCTGATGTCAAAGTACAATATAAAGAGTGATGAAAGAGGCGGGTTTTTTAAAAGAGGATATGCCTAATTTTTTTTTATATCATCCTGTGTAAGCTGTTATGGCCTGTGTGTTTTAGAAAACGTTTATTTTCTAATATGTTGTAACTTTTAAAGAAAAATATTTGAGGTATTCTGGACCATACATTAAAGCAATTGATTTTTTTCCCCCCCACAAATTTAACCTTTAGACAAGTTTGACAAGACTGGAACATCACTAACAAATGTGACCTGTGGTTAGACCAGTTAATTAGCTGCTTATGAAAAGAATCTGAAATTTTTAAGTGATTGTTTTCCCATGTGCAACTTTACACCATCTCTTGGCCAATAGACACAATCTTAAATTATAATAGATATGTATCACAATCTTAACAGTATCTTAAAACTAAAGCAGCTCTTTTTTTCCTTAGAGAAAAATCATGAAAAATAATTAAAAGTACAGGCTCTTTATCTCATGTGTAACAGGTTCAGAGGAGCAGATGGTAAAACTCATTTAAGTAATCTTAATGAAAACAAAAAACAAAAAATCTCATCTGGAGTCTGAAATGCTTAACTGTTTTCCTGTGGAGTTTTATTCAGTGATTGTATCATCATCACTGGTGTTGTGCTGAGGCGGCAACCATTTTCATAGTGACAATAGCTTTCACTTTGATCCACAACTTAGCATTACAAAATACGTGGAGGGAAAAAAGTTGGTCTGCTCTCTTTCTAACAATGACATGAAATTGATAGGTAACATTTCAAGCAACTTATTCTGCACAGCCCCTTGTATTAAAGTTTGCTGTGTGATAGTTACCGTGTTTTCACAAACATATTTGAATATTTACAACAACTGTTAACACTTACATTCTGCAACTTTTTGCACTGTCTGTGCTAAATTCCCTTTAAGAGGGGAGTTTGTTTCGTTTAGGCAGAATTATCCCCATAAGATCACCTCCCAATTGCTAGAATATCTTTCCATTCTCCAGACTGTATGACCATGATTTTTTAAAATGGCTAATTGATTTATATAAACACTGTCTGCTCCTAAGTAATTAAAAAAAAATCCAATTATTACTTAAATAAGTGTGGGGTTTTTTTTGGCAATTTTTAATTTTTGGCAAATGCTGAAACCCAGGGCGCTCCTTGTGTCTTCGGGTGCCCTATGCAGGCTGAGCACCTGCACTCCATTCCCACCCGGGAGCCGAGCAGCAGCTCTGCAGTGGGGCAAGGAGCTGTGCTTAGGAGTTTGAGGGTAGGAGCAGGGAAGGGAGACTGGTGGGGAAGCAAATGGAAGGTGGAGCAGTGCCTCTCGGCAGAGCTGCAGGCTGGGAGGTGAAGCAGGGTGGGGCCACCGGAGCTGGAGAGGGTAGTTGGGGTGGGGGTGGAGGCCTGGGGGATTGGTCGCTGAGGCCGGGAGGTGGAGCAGCAGGGCCGTGGGATTGGGGCTGCTTGAGGCAGCATTGTCCTCCACCTGTGCTTGGCATCCACAGGTGCTGCCTTGGGGGGGCAAAGTGCTGACCCACATTTAGGGATGCTCAGTGTATGCCTAGGGGTGGCTTTGCCAAAACTGTTTTTCCAGCATGTGTTGCTGTAGATGCTTATGGAGAAGATAGTGTTAGGTGTATGAAATTTGATGGTAGTTAAAAGTTTTCAGAACTCCTGAAGTTAAGTAAGAAACCCATTTGAAGTATCCATCTAGGCAAAGAAGGAAAGGACTGAAATAAGGCACATATCACAAGTGGGCTGACAGCCTGGGGTTACATTTCACAAATGGTGGTTTTGAAAGAAACCATGTCTTTATAATAAGCTTAGTCTTCTTTAGATGAAAGTGTGAATTAGGAAGGACTATAATTTTAGAACTTGTTAACATGACAGATTTTTCATTTCTCTTCCCGTCTGGACTTGAATAGATGAATCCACTTTATTTTTTGCCATTGAAGGCTCTATGAGTTTGTGACTCATCACCTGAGCGCTTCATTTTGTTCCCCAAAAGCTTCTGTTTTCACCATAAGGTTTCCGCATCCTTAACTGAGGGATGTTCATAACAGTGTCAGGGCTGGGAGTCCATCAGAACGTCGGCAGTTGCCTCACTGAGGAGCCTGTCTGCAGATATCCTCCATGCTGTTTTGTGCCTTTTTTCAAACATGCAGCACAAAAGTAAACCATGAATTGTCTTGTGGTTGGGTGGGAGGTAAAAGGAAAGTGTCTGGTGTGTCACTCAGAGGGGAAGTGCCCCGCTCCTGTGAAGAGCACTTAGCACATTCTTTCAATGGTACTGGGTCCTTTCCAGAAGTACAGTGAGAGCACTTATTACCCATAAATGCTTCAGGGCCAGACGCTGAACTCTAAAGTCTGTTAATTCCTGATTCTCTCTCTCTATATATATGTACGTGCAACTTGATGAGTTTCTATGTCTTCCCTGCAGGTTGACTCTGGATTTTTTCATGAAAGTGATGTCAAGATAGTTGCAAAGTCAATACGTGACAGAGTAGCATTAATACAGTGGAGAAGAGAGAGAATTTGGCCTATGATACAATCAGAGGACCGTCAAGTTTCTGAATGTTTGGAAAAATTGAAGGTGCCACAAGCACAACAGGTTCAAGTAACGTACCTTTCCCACACGGGTCAGCAAGCTGTGTCAGAAGTAGAGGAGCCAGAAGCTGACCAGAATCTGTTTCAGCGTAACCTCCCCACCAGCGTCACATCTGTTGCATGTAAGTCTCTGGGTTCCATTTTAGGTACGCTTCTCTTGGCATAAAATGGATGAAAACCACAACTTGTCAGTGTTCTGAACTAAACATTCAGAGTGTTGCATACAATTTCGCCTACTAGAGAAAAGAGTCTGCAGTTGTAGAACAATAGAGGGAAGGGCTTAATTCTAAATACTAGAAAGGTGCGTCTACACTTGCATTCCTCTTTCGAAAGAGGTATGCAAATGAGGTAAATCGTAAAAAATGCAGATAATATAAATTTGCATATTTGGCACCATTTGCATATCCTAATTTTGAAAGAGCTTCTTTCGAAAGAAGAAAGCCAGTGTAGACGCTGCTCTTTCGAAAGTAAACTCCATCTTCAAAAGAATCCTTCTTCCCATTAAATAAAGGGAAGAAGGATTCTTTCGAAGATGGGGTTTACTTTCGAAAGAGCAGCGTCTACACTGGCTTTCTTCTTTCGAAAGAACCTTTTTCAAAATTAGAATATGCAAATGAGGTCAAATATGCAAAATTATACCTCATTTGCATTTTCAATTTACCTCATTTGCATGCCTTTTTTGAAAGAGGTATACAAGTGTAGATGCACCCGAAGCCTTATACGATCAAGAGGGAACTTTTACAGAACCTACATTACCAATCACTCATTGATTCCTGGCTGTACATCTGTGACATTAGACCTGAAGAATTGAGGCCTCATGATATTTTACTGAATGAAATAGGAAGAAAAGTAGAAGTGCTTTTAATTGCTTTAAAATACCTCTTACAAATCCAATTTATTAAAAATAAAGCATAACTTTTCCTATTGATTCACAAGAAGGAAATTGTTATTTTTGGAAAAGGGGCTTCATTTGCTTTGCTTTTTAATTTCCCAACAAAAATCCTTTGTGGAAGTATACTTAAATGTTGACAAGAGGTACTGGTTCATAAATACAGAATTATTTAATGAGTCTTAGGAAGGTCAAAAAGAGAATTTGTGTGGGGCCAAAGAGGCGTGTTTGGGGTGTAGGAGGGGGTTCAGAGCTGGAACAGAAGGGTTGGGGTATGAGAGGGGGTGTGAACTGTGGGGAAAGGGCTTGGGGCTGGGCAGGGGCTGAGATGCAGAGGAGAAGGGATAGGCTCCAGGAAGCGCTTAGCTTAGGCAGCTGTGAGAAGTGGTTGGTATGTCAGCCTCCTAGGCAAAAGGGCCGGGGCTTTGCATGCTGCACCTGCAGCTCTCAGTGGCCATGGTTGCTGAACAATAGGAGCTGTAGAGCTGTCAGTAGGGGTGGGTGCAGCATGCAAGCCACACTTCTCCCAGCCATTCCTGAGCGTAGAAGCTGAACATGCTGACTACTGCAGGTACCCTCCATTATCCCCACTGTGTCCCCAGTTGGATTTTCAGCACCTTGGTCAGCAGCTCTCACCATAGCCACCTGGGTCACTTTTGACCAGGCATTCCAGTCCGAAACCAGGTATCTGGCAATCCTAATCCAAAACAGCATTGGATTAGGATATTGTTTTGGATTAGGTTTGCCAAGTATCTGGTTTCTGACCAGATCATCTGGTCAAAAAGAGATCCAGGTGGCTTTGGTCAGCACTGTTGACCAGGATGCCATAAATGATTTTTTTTGTGGTCACTGCACTTGTCTATTTATACTGTAATTTTTGGCTTTCATGGTTATCCTTAAGGGAAAAAAGCATAAAACCAGGAAGATGTAATACTTGCAATAAAAACAAGAAGGCAGTCCAGTAGCACTTTAAAGACTAACAAATATCATTCATTAGGTAGTGAGCTTTCATGGGATAGACCCACTTCTTCAGACCATAGCCATACCAGAACAGACTCAATTTGTGATAACTTCATCAACAGAAGGATAGGCTTGTACAATGCAGTTGCATGAATGGCAGTTCACTTTTATAGGGTGACTGGAAGAGTCTGTCGTCTTGTTGATCCCTCTTATAGAACCACAGAGTTGGAAGACACCTCAGGATGTCATAGTCCAACCCCCTGCTAAAAGCAGGACCAATCCCAACTAAATCATCGCACCCAGGGCTGTGTCAAGCTTGGACTTAAAACCCTCTAGGGTTCCTTTCCTAGCCAACCCATTCCAGTGCTTCCCTCCCCTCCTGCTGAAATAGTTTTTCCTAATATCCAACCTAGATCTCCCCCTCTTCAACTTGAGACCATTGTTGTTTCTTCTGTCATCTGTCACCATGGAGAATTACCTCTATTCATCCTCTTTGGACCCCACCCTCCTCTTCAGGTAGCTGAAGGCTGGTATCAAACTACTGTTCTCTTCTGTCGACTAAATAAACCCAAATCCCTCAACTTCTACTCTTAAGTCAAAAATACACTAATTTTTGCTTGTGTCCAATTTACCATGTGATCCAGATTGTTTTCCCTCAGTGAAGTATCCCTTCATTATTTACCACACTTCTTTAACGTACTTTAATTTTGCCAGAGATTGCCATTTTCTACATCACTTCTGCATTTTTCTAGTTCAAGATATGCAACCCTGAGCTTGCAAAAGTATATCCGGGGTTTTGCAGAAGATCATGCGGAAAAGGTGGAGGAGTAGGATATTGTGTGTGGGGAGGAAATCTATTCAGCTAGATATATGTGAAACATAAAACCTTTCATTATTTGTTCCTTTATGGCCACCATGTTGTTATAAAGGCTGCTGCAGAACATGAGACCGTGCAACAGATTGCTCAAGTTAACAAAATAGCAATACAGACCCTTTATATGTGCCTGAATTTAACTTCCTACAAAATAGCACACACCTAGTTTTTTACTTCTGTACACATGAAATGAAAATATATCCATGCAAAACATCACGGAATGTAAACCCTCAAGGTATTATCTGTTGTTGGCATTCCCTGTGTCATGAAGCTGCAGCTTGAGTGTTTAATGACAGCATTAGCACTTCTTTGAGGGTTTGCATTTCACTTCTGCCCTAAGAGGATTTAGAAATTCTGATTGTTGTAGAAAGTGAAGTGTTAAGTTTGTCCAAATGATGGCTTAGTAGGAAAAAGAAAAGCGTGGAATAGCAGCAAATATATCATGTATAGGTTGTACGTTGTGTGACTTGACAGCATGGCAGGACCTATATCCTGGCTGATTTCGGAAAATTTTTAGATGGCAAACGTCTAAAGCTGAGGCGTTTATTTCAGGAATAAATGTCATGTCTCGAAAAAGCAATGAAACTTGATGACTCAAACGGGCAGTGTTAGCACAATGCTCTTCAGGCCTCCTATTTGGTGTTGACAAGGGTGGCACAGCCGTGAAGATTGTATAACATTGAAGAAACTTGTTTCCTCTCCTGTACAACTGATGTGATTTCAGATGTTTCAGGGCTTGATTTAGCTACCAAATGGACCAGGCTACCTTGTCCGTTGTCGTGTCTGTTGGCACTGCTGGTCTCTCCATTACTGACAGATGACTTTGTCCAAGAGCAACTGCTCTGAAAACAAGGGTGTGGCAGCTTCTCACTCTGTCTGTGTGTGTGTGTGTGTGTGTGTGTGTGTAAAAACAAAAAAGCAGTCGTGTAGCACTTTAAAGACCAAGAAAATAATTGATTAGGTGATGAGCTTTTGTGGGACAGACCCACTTCTTCAGATCATAACCATACCAGAACAGACTCAATATAAAAAGCACAGAGGTCCAAAAATTATAAAGGTTGACAAATCAGAAAAATTGTTTCCAAGATTGGCAAATCAGAAGAGCAGAGGGGCGGCAGGAGGGGGTGTGGGGTGGGGAAGTTAAGAGTTAGATAAAACAAAGTATGTAAAAACGTCATTATAATGGGCCAAGTAATTGCTGTCCCTGTTCAAACCATGTGTTAATGTGTCAAATTTGAATGTAAGTGACAGTTCTGAGCATTCCCTCTGTAAACGATTGTTAAAGTTCCTTTTCAGTATAAAACAGATTTTCAGGTCATTAACAGAATGGCCCACTCCATTAACATGCTGGCTGCCAGGTTGGTGAGTTAGGAGTTTTTTGATGTCTGTTTTGTGTCCATTTATTCTTTGTCAGAGTGTTTGCAGTCTGTCCTGTATAGATGGTGTGTGGGCATTGTTGGCACATGATGGCATATATGATGTTAGTTGAGGAACAGGAGAATGTGCCCATGATTCTGTGAATAACCTTGTTAGGTCCAGTGATGATATCTCCAGAATAGATATGTGGACAAAGTTGGTAACAGGGCTTGTTGCAAGGCAAAGTTCCAGGATTGGTGGTATTGTGGTATAGCCTGTGGTTGCTAGTGAGAATCCTCATAAGGTTGGGAGGTTGTCTATAGGAGAGAACAGGACTCTCTCTCTGTCTCTGTGGGGGGGGGGCAGTCTGAATGCCCAGCTGGAAGCTTGTTCTGTTGTAAAGCTGTGCCAGGATGCACAACAGAAGGGAGCCACAACTGCACACTTCAGGAAGCAATGAAAGACTTCCACATTCAGTGGGAGTGGTGTCTTGCCATTGCCAGGGAAGTGGCAGTTTTTAATGTGCTGGCTTGGTCTTACAGATCCTGAGCATCTCCTCTAAAGCCTCACGGGTCCACTGTTCCATGATCAGACACGCGCACATGCCAAGGTTTACCCTTTACACCAGCATCGTCCAATACAAATTTAACAATTGCAATGGGCCCCCTTGCCCCCCTCACCCCCCCGAGCCAGCCACACATGTGCGCATGCCCACGCACCCACATACTGTGTAAACTGCCAGCAACTCACCAGAGCTGCAGCGGAGCCACTGCTGCCACCGTGCACTTGTCCCGCCCGATGGTGGCACACAGAGCAGGCAGAGGACGCTCCATACGTGCATCTCTCACGAGCCATACTTTGCCACGCTCCAGTATCTAGTTCACCCCAAGTGGCAAATAGAAAGCGTATTGGGCAGCGCAGCCTCAGACAAGCTGATGTGTGGGTTCTGCTACTAAACTCTTCAGCCAACGCTGCCTTTCGCTTACTCTGGAATTTTATTATGGACGTTCTTCAACATGTTATTTGGCGCTTAGAGGCTGCTTATGTACACAAAATCTTTCCCCGTTTTATAGTTCATTAGTTGTGTGTAAGGTGGCTTTTGAGTGCTAAACACAATTCAGCAAGCTCAGTACAAAACGGCAAAGTTTCACAAAGTATAAAATTGTCTTAGTTACAGCATTTTCAAAACTTTACAGGATATTTATAGTCCTTTCAGATCTTTTAGAAGAAGATGGTTTGGTCTGATCTTATATTTTTTCTCCGACTACCTACTTAACTCATACAAGTTGACTCCTTTAAGAAACTGTTAATGAAAACCATATGCTAGTTAAGATCATTTAGATTTATTTTTAATTGTATCTTTCTGTGACCTTTGAGCAGGCAGTTTAATGGACGTAAAAGTATAAAAATACCCAATTTGCTTCCTGGTTCCTGCTTGTAATATTTCTTGCTGTACTAAGGCCATTCTCTATCCCATGTCTTTGGATGTTTGATTGGTGCTATTGAGTCTAAAAGCATTATAAATCACTTTCCTGTCTATTCATGTGCTATTCACAAAGAGATGGGCAAGATTATATTAATAATTTAATAGCTGCATACAACACAGTGTGCCAGGAAAATCTAGTTTTGACTCTCAGCTTCCACTTCTGTTCGTTTACACTCTGTCTTCCTTTGTGGTCTGGAATAATTGTTTGAGGTGACATGCTGTCGTCTATAAAACATGTACTCTGTAATAATAGGCAGAATTAGATTTTCTTTTAAACTGGCAATAATGAAAATTAGAGGTGGGACTTAGTTGTTTCAAAACATAGTCGGGAAGTTAGTTTCTGAAAAACGAGCGGGGTTCAAATCCAGGCCCTGTTTAATTGCAACTCACATACGGCTCAAGACCAATGAGGGAGTTCGAGGGATGGGGAGGATGGAGGGTTTTAGATGATGATTTTACCATATCTTTCTCCTTTAATTTGAAATCCTTTAAACAATTACGATTCAAGTCTGCCACAGTTCATGCTTGGTCCAGGTTCTTTTCTCCTCCTTGTTGTGATAGGCAGTGTTCCCTCTTAATATTTTATGCCCCTGGGCAGAATAACTAACTTTTTTGTGCACCAATATGGAGATAAAGTGAGACCCATCGCCTCCCATGTTGGTGTACATTAAAAAATCATTCTGTACGTGGATGATCTGGGGCGGGAGTGGCGGGGGGACAAACGGTTTGGAGTTTGGGGGATGAGTGCTCTGGAGGGGGGCTGGGGTATTAAAGGTCCAGGAGGGGGCGCTACAGGCTGGTGCTAAGGGATTTGGGAGTGTGCGAGTGGGGCTCAGGCCAGGCGTGGGACGTGAGATCTGGGAGTTGTTATGGTGCAGGAGGAGGCATGGGTTTAGAGTGTGGGGACTAAGGGTAAAGTAGGCTGGGGGAGGGGCTTTGGGCAGAGGCTCAGGTTGCCACTCTCGTTCAGTGGTGGTGAAGAACAGGTATCTCTGTGCTGCCCCTTGTTCACTAGCAGGATCTGTTTCCCCTTCCCCCTGCAGCTCCCATTGGCCACAGTTCCTAGCCGATGGGAGCTGCGATGACAGACCTTCCTGGCTCTCATGGTGACGTGGCTCCTGCCAGGTGGAAGCAACAGCAGTGTGTGTAGCTACCTTGCTGTCCCCCACACACCCTGCCAGGAAGGGCTGTCCCCCAAAACACAGGGTCTTTGGGGGCTGCAGCCCCTAGAGCCCCTTCCCTAATTCAGCCCTGCTGCTGGGGCCAGGGGAGCGTTCTTCTGCCACAGCCACCCCATGCGCAGCATTCCTGAGCTCCTGCACAGGGCTTATTGGGCAGCTCTGCAGCCGGGCAGCTTAGAGGCAACCTTGGTGAGAGGGTGTTTTAACTCTCTATATATGGGCAGCTACTGCCTTGGCTATTTCAAGTGTAAACACAATTCCTGTAGTCAAGGAAGTTAGTTGGCTGTGCAGCTATATTTTACAGGCTCCAATAAACTTGGAAAGCCCCCCCCCCCCCCCACTTTTTTTTTTAAAGTCTTTAATATTTAACAAAGCTATTATAAGCCTTATTTCCGTTTGACAAAGATGTCGCTCTTGCCCGGTTCCCAGCTTTGTGCAATTTTTCAGATTAGTCAAGCTAACTGTCTGCATTATAAGTGCTCACAAGGGGTGAATTGTGCTCCTAATCATTAAAAACTTGGATCAAGAGGACTGCTGATACAAAATAGCTCTGACTCTTTCAGTTCTAGCAGTGCTGTGTCCAGGTATGTTAACCCTTTCTGTTTGTAATAATAAGCCCTGGAAAGAGCAGGATGTATAAAAACTGCTTCAAATTCAGTTGTAATTTCAGTGGCTCTCGTGGGTCCATATTTTTACTGTGCTTTAACAGCAAGCCAGGCCTGAAATTGCAGGGCAAGTCCCAATCAAGTTAATAATTAAAGCAGCTTTTCAGGCATTGCCTGTTGTTTGCTCACTATCTTGCAACAATTAATATGCAGTCATCAAAAAAACATGATTTGTTGTCTGACAGTTTCTCTGTGGCACCTTTTCTCTTAATTTTTCTTGCTTTTATCAGTGGTCGCTCAACTACAGTGGCACTACGTGGTGAAGCTTATTATTTACTGTGTGATAGCCAACATAATATTCATAATGTTTCTGAATTTATTTGAAATGGGAATTTGCAACGCAACTAATTAAAAAGGAATTTAAAAAAATCATTAATACCGCTTTGCTTGCAAAGAAATTCGTCCTGCAGGGGAGCTGAGTTCCATCATCTCCTGCTGAATTCCCAAGTGTAGTCACGATTCATTCATGGTGTAAAACCCATAGAAGGTCTGCAGTTCTTCATGGCAGCTTTGTGACCACCAAAGGGAGTATCAATGTCACCCTCTCTGGACAAAATGCATAGGCAACCATTCACAGAAAACGGCATTTGTGTTATGAGAATTATTGATATGGTGGCAATAGCCAGGGTAACATACCTGCCAAGCACATAAACCCCACCTAGGCCTCCCTGTCAAGTCATTATGCAAGCCATTTGTGTTTGATTTATTAAGCTCTTAAATGAAAAAGAATTGTTCTTTTAGCTGACAGCACGTTTGACAGTGGTCAGGGGTCCACCGTTTATTCCGACTCCCAGAGCAGTCAGCAAAGTGTGATCTACTCATCTCTGCCCGATCCAACACCTCCTGCTATTCAACGAGTTTACAGCCCACCTCTGAGTGACAGCCAGGCTTTGTCCCAGAGCCTTCAGCAGCTGGGTCACTACCAGCAGCCGTCAGGAGTAAGTGTAATTTTATTTCAACCTTGTTGGATGTACTAGACCATGTTTAATGATTTGCACTATATTCTGCCTTCTGGGAGCGTAGTCACTGTGGCTCGCCCCTTTTCATCTCTCTCTGTTTCTCCCAGTACTGATTTATTTAATACATTCATCCCTATTTTAGCCTAAAAATATGTGTGTTTGGCTCTCAAAAGAAAGGACGTTTATCATTGTACTTCCTATGCGCAAGGAAATGCTTTACTGCTGGCGATGGTGTCTTCATATAAACATCCTAAAGTGAGCTTCTGTCTTGCTTTCATGTCACTGAGTGGTTTTTAGTAGCTTGCCGTGATTAGACTTCACCTTATGAGCATATTCATTGAGAATTATTTTCTGTTTTTTGTTTTTTGTTTGCCGTTTATATAGCTACCTTTTCTTGTTCCTTCATTTGTTCAAGAGCCTCTGGGGTCTGATGTTTCTTCCAGTTGCGCTAATAGTGACGCGTCCATTGAATGCCTTTCTAGCTCTTACCTTGAATTTAGTCTTGCACAGAGGCGAAGAAGCATGTCTGTTATTGAGGCATCCAAGCCCAGCATGGGTAACCCAGACAGATATTCACACTTACTCATGTGTTCCTGTTACAATGACCTTGGCCAGCAAGAATTAATGGACTCGTCACTGGAAGAACAATTGTGTGCAATCGAACATAAACCTTCCGGTCTCTTCAGTGAAAGAATCAATATAGGCCTAGTGTGTCCTTCAGAAATTCCAGTGGCGCACTGCCCCTGTGTTAGCCAATACTTGTTACCCATGTTTCACAGCACTCAGAGCAATTATCGTCGCCATAGCGATTCAGTGGTGGCTTTGACTCCAGATGTGACGTCCTCTCTGCCAACAGAACTAACAAAGGAAAACATAAAAATCTCACCTAACAGTGAAGAGGAAGCAAGTAAATCTCAGTTAGTTGCAATAGAGATCTCTGCAAATACCACAGAGTTAATGGTCATTAAACACAATTGTCAGGCATCCTTAGACCATCTGCTGCATTCTGCAGGAGATCCACAAAAGTTAGTGCCCTTTAAATGTGCTACAAATATTCCTTGCTGCCTCTGTAACAAACTAGAACAAAACTCAGAGTCTCTACTTCTTCGTCAAGCAAGAAGACCTTGCGGCAGAAGTTTTGACCTGCCTGTATTACGTGAATCTCTGCAGCACATAATTAGCCAAAAGACCAGCTCTGCTCCCGTGAGAACAGCAAGAGTCACAAAAAAAGTCATTAATTCTGAGCCCTTCAGTTACGGGGAACCCAACATGCCTGGACTACCTCTGCCCTTCCATAAAGTTTGCACTGGCAAAGCATCTCTAACCGAGGAGAACAGTCCGGTTTCTCCAGCCATGCACAGCAGTGGAAGCAGCCTAGCTAGTAAAAACACCACCAGGGATATGGTAGGTTAAATCCTTCATGTCAGTCCTACTTGGTGTGGAAGAAGAAAAACCAAATCCAAGAATGACACGTGTCTCCTGTTTGATCCACCGTTTCCCCAGATGCTTCAGAATTGTCGCACTGACCCTGTCCTTCCCCCTTGTTTTCCAAAATGCCTGCAACAGAAAGCATGTTTTGTTTGAATGGTCTTGTGAATGGCTTGAATCACCATGCTGTGTGACATGGGCCTCTGTAACAAGCTCCCGCAGCTGTTGAAACCACCTGTCCTGTGCCTGTAGTGCTGTTGGTTGCATCTTTGTGTTTTCACGTGACCAAAGAACAGCTCTGAGAGTGGCTGTACATCTTCTGCAGAAGTCTGACAAACTTGAGACGTACAGGATGGTGCCTTAGAGCAGACTTTTTTTTTTCCAACTGATTTCATTGGTACAGTCTCAGTAACTGGACTCAGTATGAGCTGGTTTTTTGAAAAAATGTTAGGGGTTAAACAGCAAAAAGTGTTCCATTTATTTTGTCATAAGCATTATTTTTTTCCTAAATGTTTCATGTTAGCTGCATTTTGATTTCATTTTCATGTAACATAGACAATAAACTGTTACCAGCCTTAAAAGAACACTTGATTTTTAAATGGTGAATTCTTCCTGACATGTTAAAGAAGGAAATTACTACATACATTACTGTGGTAATGTAGCACCATGCAGCAAGAGGTACAATTGGTGTTCCTTGTAGGCAAAAAAGTTTCTTTAGGCTCTTTATTTAATATAGATACCTACCCTTTTTCTTGAACAGGAGTCTGAGACTGTGAATTAAGAACCTTTTTTTATTTATCATTCATTGTTTTTTCTTAAAATCCTACATCAATCTCATGGCCTTCAATTTAAGTAAATTATTTGGCAATAAAAGTTGATTTTTTTTTTTTTACGGTACAAACTGAAGTTAATATCCATCTGTTTTTTTTTTTTTTTTTTGGTTGTCTTTTTGTTTGTTTGGGTTTTTTGTGGCGGGGGAGCAGGAGAAATCGTCTAGGTTGTGGGTCCATGTCTAATAATGAGAACTGCAGCACAGTTTGGTTTTATCTCCCCGTGGGAAGCTCTTTGTCTTGATTTTTTTTTTTTTTTTTTTTTTTAAAGCTTACAGGAAATGGTACCTTCCTTTACCTGTGTTTTTTCATTTCTCTTTCCTTGTTTTGAATTAAATATTTTGTGGCAAATTAATGTTTTTAAATGTTTTTAAAAACTCAGTGTAGATCTTTCTATGTTTTCTCTAATTTGTTTTCCTTTTCTGCAGCCTGGACTAGCAGTGGTTCAGGCTCCACCTGCTGTTGTCTCTCAGCGACCGCAACATTACCAAGAGCCAGCAATGACATTCCCAGTCATACAGCCAACCACAGGTGCTTCATTGCAGATGGGGCCATCTCAGCCTGTGTTAACCAGCCAGCAGGTGAGAAGCTAAAGCTATGTTTCCCCCTCTTTTCCCTTCCTATTCCTGTAAACGATCTTTTTGCCATCAAAGCTACTGCCAAAAGTCAGTTTGAAGATGTCTGAGAGGTCAGGTGTGCTTACTGAATAGAACTACTGTACTGGGACTCTGTTAAAGCACCATTTCAGTGCCTCAGTTAGCCTTGAAACCTTCCTTCTGAGAACAAGTATTTAATCTTCTGAAAGACGTTAAATTCATAACTTCACGTCAGTGTTTCCCCTTTCGTTCCTGGGCTCATCGACAACTTGGTGGGAGATTTTTTTCAGAGTAGACAAAACTCTGAAAGCAACTCCTTATCCACAGTAGCGGAGGGAATCACCCTTTCTGCTAAAACACAGTGTGTGCTTTGGCTTGCTAAATAGAAAAGCTGATGGCTCCTCTTTGGTGCTGGTGACTCTCAACCAATTCCATGTTGCTCAAGCAAATGATCCCAAGCTTCACTTTCACATTTCATTCATGTGTGAGTATCTCTAATGTGAAAGTGAAGCTTAGGATCATTTGCTTCAGCAACATGGAATTGGTTGAGAGCCACCAGCACCAAAGAGGAGCCATCAGCTTTTCTATTTAGCAAGCCAAAGGACACAGTGTGATTTAGCAGCAAAGGGTGATTCCCTCCACTGCTGTGGATAATGAGCTGCTTTCAGAGTTCTGTATACTGTGAAAAATCTCCCACCACTAAGTCGTCGATGAGCCCGGGAAAGAGGGGAAACACTAACGTAAGTTATGAATTTAACTTCTTTAAAAGGTGCCTGGCTTAGAATCTGTGTCCTATTTACCTCCTTATTTGGAGGCCCTGAGGCAATTGATGGCTACTGTCCATCTTCCTCTGTTCTCTCCTCCCAGGCTGCTCTGGATGGCTGAGCGGTAGCAAAAGGGTTGTTGGGTAGAGGAAAAGGGACAGTCTGGGTCCCTGATGTGGAGATTGCTCACTGTCGGGGAGTTGAACTAGAGCTGAAATAGTAATGCAGGAAACTAGAGGGAAAACCCAGGCAGCCATTTGCATTATTTGATTTTTCAAGACTGCAAAAAAATGAATAAAAATAATTTTGACTAAAGCAGTGAGCCCTAGCCCCATAGTTTGAGACCCTGCCGAATTTTATGCTACAGTTTCTCTACCCTCTGGATTATATCACTAGCTGCTCTAACGCCTACTTTAGTACCTACACAGGGGGATGCAAGTTCGAGCAGAGCATAAGCTTTTAAAAATGCGAGCAAACAGCTTTGTTTTGTTGTTTTCATTCAGTTACTAGCACGTGAGATGTGCATGACTTTGCCAATAAATTAGTTTAGGAAAAACAAACTTTTATTGATTTCAAAATTGTGCTCTGATGCTCAGGAGGATTTTAGTGTCTTTTCCAAGGGAGCACGTGGGTTGGAGGCCCCCTTTGAATTTAGGAATAAGACATAATTTTTTAGAAACTGTGTGGTATGTTTGATCCATCAAGTAATGCTCTTCTAAAGAGAGAGAATCTGGCAGTCTCCAAAATGCTGATTCCGTCTGTTTGTCTGGGATGCTCAGATAATTCTCTGAAATCTCCTGAATAGTAAAGGTATTTACAAAGCATGCTAGAAAGTGCCTATGCTTTGTTGCTTGGATAAGAATCCTGTATAGGTTGAACCTCTCTCATCTAGCACCCCCAGTACCTGGCCGGTGCTGGATCAGAGAATTTGCTGCACCACAGAAGCAAATGTCTAGCAACATTACCAACACTTCCACTGCTTACTGGACTCTTAAAAAGGCATTGTAAGGGTAAATTACAACTAAATAACAGCACAGAACACTGAGAGCCAGGACTTGTGACTTTAAACAAACTTTATGGGACTGTAGGAAACTTGGCCACACCCATAATAGGTGTTCCTCCAACTAACTAAACCGGTGCCAGATCACAGATGTTGCCAGACAAGAGAGTTCCAGATTGGAGAGGTTCAACCTGTACTAGCTAGGTTGTGTTTTTTTTTTTTTAAAAAAAGTCTCTGGGCAACATAAATATCATAGATTCTGTCCTGGTCAGAAACCCCACCTCTGTGAATGCAAGCTATGATTTAAATGGGCAAAGCAGCATTTACCCTCTGCACACAGGGCAGAGGGAACTTACTTTCTTATTACCAAATGCCTTTGTGTGTCAGCAGCTCTGTCACACCATTTAGGCTGCCAAAATACACCACATTTCTAACATTAACTTGGTTGCCGTATGTAGGTGCTTGTTTTTTCTCTTGACTTTAGAGCTATCACAATTAATCTCCAAATTTTTATGGTCTTAGTACTATTCAGTACTGGAATAGGTCCAGTTTTGTTGTTGGATAAAATAGTCTTTTCTGTCTGAATGCACTTTTAAAGAAACAGCACAGTTCTATCTGCCTGTGTGAATCTATCGTGTCGTGACTATTGTCTCCTATCCCTTTCTTTCTAATGAGCAGAATGTTCACTTGTTCTCTCATTCAGCCAGAAATATTGCTGCTTCTGGGACAGAATTGGGATTAATTCCAATTGTGTATTGGCCTCATGGACTTCCTGCTGTCACTTCAGAATTTGCAGATTTTTTCCCTTGTGTCAGATGGTGCTTTTACTTTTCTAGATTAGGGTCTTTTTTTCACCTGCTACCTCCTTTTTCTTCTTTCATAGGGGTATGGCTATTATTTGAAATACTGGCTTCACAGATAGAGCGTGGGGCTAAAATATAGGCAATATATGTTTGTTTTTCTGATGAATCAAAGTATGAAATTTCCTTCTCTTCCTGTCTGTAGGCACATCAGGAACTCTCTTTGCATGGGTATTTTAGGATCTAACAAACTATTGTAATGTGTACCCTAGATGTAGAGGGCAAAATCCATGCCTGGTTCTCAAATAGAACTGCTTCAGGCGTGCATTGACCCAGCGATTGCAATTCCAGGTCAGAGTCAATGGAATTTGTGACTCAACATCATTTAGACCAGGTTGGAAATCACTCATCATGTCCATTTCAAAACATACATGAACGGAATTATGTAAAATTGGGGCAAGAAGCCATCCTTTATGTGAATTAAGCTAGCTTTAATTTTCAGAAGAGTTAGAACAGGGGACCTCAATCTTTCTGAGGTGGAGGGCTGAAATTTGACCTTTTGACCTCTGTGTATGGTCCAAGTGCCAGTGATACTTTTTTAAGTCACTAACAGTCCTGCTTCATTAATAAATAAATTACGATGCAGAACTTTACCAGTTAGGCGGTGGTTGGTAGCATTAGCTGGTCTTTTGTTAATCCACAGGCGGCCTGGCTTTGAGCAAGCTCCCAGCTGCATGGGGAAGGAGGGACAGGGCTGAGCTCCTGCCTCCTGTGCTACTCTTGCCATGCATGCCCGGGGGGGTTGCCGACCCCTGATTTGAAAAAATGAACTGTTTTGCCAACAAGCCCCAGCTGCCCAGGTTTCTGTCACTTGTTTTCAGAGTGGCCTTTCTTTATGCAGAAATTAGTGGACAGAATAATGTTCCTTCATATGCAAAGCATACAGGCCACGTGTGCAGGTCTCCGTGCCCAGAAAGCACACGTGCAGGTGTGTGTGAGTACAAAAGGAGTTTGGTTAGGCCTGAAAAGCTGTGTGAGCAAGTGAAAAGGTGATTCAGGGACGTTGTGTCCAGAGCACCTTCTCCCCGGGTGAATTTTGAATCTCCAATATTTTAAAATGCTGTTATTGGCTTTCTAGGCAGCTTAGAAGATGACTGTTTATACCATGAATATTGTGATGCAGTTGAGTTGTGTTCTCCTCATGCTGCATCCAAGCTGTTGTGGGCATTTTGAAGCATTTAATTGGGGTGGGAAATGGAAGCTTTAGGAGGTTAGCTCAGTCTTCTGAAAGGAATCTTTCTTGCCTCAGCGTAACATCTTGTTACTTTGAGATGTGCTGGGTAACCGGAACTGCTAGATACAAGTAGCCAAATACACATCTCTTCACCATGTTTGGACACCACCAAACTGCATCAGTCTTAATTAGTTCACCAAAGGCAAGCTCACTGGAGGCTTTAATCCATTTCATCCCCATTCCTGTGTTTTTGTATTTGTTAAAAAAGGAAAGAGTTCTTATGGCAGCATTCCATTGCTGACAGTATACCAGACCCAACACTGTGGAGCTGTCGTTTCTCAAAGCAGCCAAGATGAAAAGCAATAATTAGTTTCCCTGTTCCTTTGTTTTTCTTTAGGTTTTTAATATACAACATATCACCTCTTAAATTACAGCCAGCACTCGCTGAGACCCCGACGTAGGACAGATGGTTAGAGGTGAAAACATGCTGAAGTCAGCCATAGAACAGTTACTTCGTTCTCATCAAATATTCAGTAGCATGGCTGGCCAGTAAAGCAGAGCCTTCCTGGTGCCTGTGAACCCAGAGCTTGGTTTCCAGGGCGCTCACTAGAGAACCTCTGGAGAGATCCAGCATCACTAACTGGGCAGTAATGTTAGATTGGGGCCAGCGTGTTTCCTCACCAGCTGCTCTGCTCTCCAACTGGACAAAAGTGTGTTTGTGTCAAACTTAAAGGAACTGGGCAGAGTTCAGCTGAATTGCAAGAGGCCCAACATTTGAGTCACGTTGTCTCGTGAGGAGCCGTGTTAGTCTGTAGTTTCACAAAAAACAAGCAGTCCTGTAGCACCGGAAAGACTAATACATTTATTTATTAGATAATGATATTTTGTGGGTCTTTCCATGAAAGCTCATTACCTAATAATAAATGTGTTAGTCTTTCAGGTGCCATAGGGCTGCTTGATTTGCTGTTCAATTTTTGTCTTGTGCTGTGATTACAAAACGAATTTCTAATTCAGAAACTTTCGCTTTTCTCATATGCTGCGGTGTAAAAGTATAGTAATAAAAAAAGTGGGGGGTGGTATTTCATATGTGAAGATGGATTAACTGTCTGATCTCTATGTGATGAAAAAATCTAGCACTGTTATGACAACAACTAAACTTTCAACTCAAGAGTGTGGTCCCCGCCGGTAGGAGTTGAAAACTTTCCTAAATGTGAGCTGTCACTTGGTAAAAGTTCCCGTGTCTGTTTAGAGCAGGGTAGCAAAACAAAAAAGTTTGCTTTGCCCTCCAATGATTGTTTAAAACATTTCAAAAGGTCTTTTAATGTGCTGCTTTTTATGAGAAGTAAGAACTCTACTTTCCACCCTTAGCAAAGTTAGCAGAGACCGTGAGATGCGTTATCTCAGTTTGTGATTGGAATTTTTCCTATCCCGTCTCTGGACCACCCAAGTAGGGATGACATCCACTTCATCTGGAGCCAGGGAGGGAGCCAGCTATGGTCACATACTCCTTAGTCGTTACTGTTCTATTCTGGGAAGATTGGAAGGATCTTCCTTCGATTTAAAGTACATATGGTAAACCCACGATTTAACAGACTCTGGAAATAACGGATGCTGTCTGCCAGCCCCTGCCCCTCCCTAAATAAATGCTGGAGACTCACCAGAGGTGCTGCCGAGGCTGCAGGAGCTGCCGGAGTGGCTGGGGCCATGAGGGGTGGAGGGGCCACCGCAGGAGCTGGGGTGAATGGGGCCAGAGGAGCTGGTGGACGCTGCGGCAGAGCAGAGCATCTCTCCTCCCCCGGCTCCATGTGCATGGAACATGTCAGTGCCCACTGCCACTGCCTGCAATGGTGCTGAGCAGCAGCCATGGTGTTGGAGGCTGTGACAGGCTGGGGGCAACCATGCTCTACAGTCGTGCTGGTGGCTTGGAGCTGAGGGGGGTGGAGTAGCCACAGCGCTGAGAGCTACAGGAGATGGAAGGAGCCAGGCCGGCATTCAGCTCCTCTCTTGGTAATTGGGAGGGGGAGAAGGAGGAGTGAGAGAGAGAATGGAGCTGGAGTGGGGGAAGGGAGGGGAGCGGCAGAGGACAGGAGTGAGTGGTGGGCTGGGAAGGTCAGTGCCTCATCCTACACTATAACTATTCAAATATAAGGGACTTTCGGCATTAACAGACACCTCTTCCCCCTTATTCGTCTCTTAAATCGAGGGTTGACTGTATTTTTTTAAAACCAAGTTTAAAAAAAATGAACTTTTTCAATAGTGTTTAAGTATCTTTGTACATCGCAAAAAGCGTGAATACGCAGAGGGCCCTCTCTGCTTTGTTGTTTATTTTCAGTTGCTAGCAGGTGAAGAGATGGTGCTTGCAAGACCTGAGTTTCTTATGCTGACACTTCCTTAGCCTTTGCACATTCTGATCTGCCTGATGGGAGGGAAATACTTTTAGATTCTGACTTAATTAATTGAAATAAGCCTCGTGTATACTTCGAACAACCAGGTAGATGTGTTATACATTTGAATGTCTTGTCTTTGTTATAGAGTCAATTCTGGAATGACACTATTGCCCTGGTTCGCGCGCTCTATCTAGGACTATTGGGGGTCCATCGTTGGGAGATTTTGTAGGGCTGGCTGGAAAACTGTGGTTGTTTTGTCCTTGAAAAGCTTTATAAAGTCGCTGCGATGCATCTTCTCCACACAGGTGGAATATGCCTTTTGCGGTAATGTAGGGTTTGTTCACATATAAGACTTAAGTCTACTCTCTTGTGCAGTGTTTGAACTGTGAGTGTCCATCTTTTTACTGGTGCTGCTCAGTCTGAGTGACTGCTCCATTTCGAACATGCAGCTGTAACTGGGAAGAAAACAAGACAGGCATCCAGTGGATGGATTCTTTCTTAAGATGCACTGTTTTTTCTCCAGCAGCAATCCATGCCTCAGCAAGCTCCTCTGCAGCAGGTTCTTGCCAGCCAGCCAGTTTGTCCAGTGCAGCCAGCTGCCCATCTGCTGTCCCAATATCAAACTCAGACTTCTCAGGTGGCAGCCCCCAGTACCCAGCTAACACCATTACAAATTTCCACTGTACAGCAACTTCCTCACGTCCCACCCTCCCAGGTAAAGCATGAGAATTCAGTAGTGTTTTGAATCATTTAAAGCCACGTTCATTCGAGTGAAGTTTTCTGGACAGAGATCGACGAAGGTTTCACTTGGCTATTGGGATTGCAAACTAGTGTAATTTAAACTTCGGAAGACTGACTGTAATATGATCTCTAGGGTTTTTCATTCATTTTTTGGTTTGGGTAAGCCAAAAAAACAGTCCGGTTTGAGTAATCTCAAGTCTTGCCTGGTTAATCCTGTTAATGGTAGTATTAATACTAGGCATTGAATTGCAATGACTATAATTCTGCATTTTTTTTTCCTTCATGGCAGACCCTCTTCCCCATCCCCAGTTTAAGAGCATGAGCAATTGTCCACTTTTATGTTCTTAAGCTCTTATGCTCACCATCCTCCCCCCATTCCTCTCCCTTTCTAGATCTCTGGCCCCTTTCCATTAGCAGTAGCAGTGGTGGAATCTTTTCTTTGGCCTGCAGTGCTGAAGCTCTTACCAGCAGCATTTAGTAGATTGGCTGGTGTGAGGGCTTTTAAGAGGTGAAGCAGCTTAAATGAAGGGGAAAGAGCAAGCTGCTTCTGTGATGTATTCCTCTTCTGATCTCTGTACCAAAGCAGATAGTAGGAGTTGGTGAGGAAAATTCTCAATGTCTGCTTTTTAAAAAATTGTCCAACTGCAAAATAAAATCCTTTCACTCCCAAAAGTCAACTATCTGCCTAAATTTCCTCTGAAGATTAAATGTGCATTTGCTGTAAAGAATTTCTAGTAACTTAAAGGCAATAGAGTAAACTCTTTTGCATCCGGCATTCTATTATCCAGAACGCTCGAATAACCATCATTTTAAACATAAGTAAATTTTAGTTATGTTTTCCAGTCTAGTGAAGTAAATACAAATAAATACAGTACAAGGTTATAGTGTACAATACTGCTGTTGTTGGTAAGTAACATACTCTGCATACATATTTTGTCTTGTTTCTTAATATCTCATCTTGTTTTTCTTTAGGGTTATGCCTTGCTAGGTATACCTCTCTGTTATCCAGAATATTTGAATATCCAGCAACCTGACAGTCCCAGGGCTGCTGGATATGAAAGAGTTTCCTATATATTGCAACTATGTTATTTTAGTGTAACTATAAAATGACTGATGTATCCAGTATTTAAAATTTTTCTTCTGGATTTTTGTATAAGATAAAGTGTTGCAATCTATTTTGCAATCTGCACTGCCATTGACTTCTTGAACTTACCCTGCAGTTCCTTTGTGCATGCATTAAAAAGGAAAATGTGCAATTATAGCAATTTAAAATGTAGGGCCCTGAGTCTGCACATACTTGTACATAGAGTTGTTAACATGCTGTGGGCTAGTCAGAAACTTCCATATTTCTGGAACCAGGGCCTCGCTGTATAAGATCCCTATTGGCACATCAGAAGTCCTTGAGGCATGTGGTGGTCCTGCATTCTAGGGGAAAGTTTAACGGGAGATGGACAACACCAGAGTAGTTGTGGTCTGTCATGTCATTTGGAACTTGTGTGCGTAAAAAACAGTTCCCACAAATTTTTCCATCCTGCACATTTGCAATATGAATTATTAAAATTGACTCCACTCCTTTTCCATGCCCAGTGGTTACCTTTCGAAGCCACTGCTAGTATAATTTGTAACTTGTTTCGGAATCAAAGGGATGATTATTATTTATTATCCGGTTGCTCTGTGGCTGCTAAATAGTTTGGGAAACCATTGTGAATTCTTCAGCCTTAAAAATGGTCAAAACCCTTAAAATGCTCCTTTTGTATGCAGTACATCAATTTGTCAAAGTGTAGCTATTTATAAACCCCTGGGACTGGAAGGAAATGACTAATAACTAGATCTAATTAGCATGGCACACCAATGAGTTTCTAGTGAGATGGCAGAGGAAACGAATTTGTACCATCGGTTAAAACATTTGCAATTGATGTGATATTGTATTTTTTTCAGATTCCTCCGCTTCCTGTCATTCCTGCAGTTACTCCTCTGGCAGGACTTGACAACCTTCCTCCAAGCCTCTCTGATTTACCTCCTGCAAATGCACCCCCCATTCCTGCTCCTTCTCAGTATTTCGCTCCAGCTGTGATTATCCCCAGCCTTTCGATGAGCCCTGCTCTGCCTCTGGCATCCAATCCTCCTGCCCTACCCATGCAGTCAGTCAACCTTCCTCATACTACTGTGGCTTCTTTGGTCTTGCCCTGCCAAACAATAGTGCCAAATATGTCGGCTGCTACGATACCGTTACTTACCGTGGCTCCGCCGGGAGTGTCTGCCTTGCCAACACATCACGCAATATCCCAGCTCTCCCAGCAACAGATGTACCAGCCTGCCTTCCAGCAGTTAATGCAGAGTGATGCTCCCTCTCCCCACCACACTCAGAACATGCAAGCCACTCCACAGCAGCAGCCGCTGCCTCCACTTTCTCAGTCACTGCTGCCAAGCATAACTCATCCTTCAGAGCAGACTATGTCGGCACCTGGGGTTGGTAGCCAGGTAATCCTTTTGTCATTGGACTGCGTGAGTACTTGTAGTAGTAGATCTTGTACCCTGTTGCATTACAAACAGGCAGGCTGCTTGCACTCAAGATGTTTTGCTAGTGTGTAGGCTGGTCCGGTAATGCAATATGAAGTAGCAACTGATTGGACTAGGATTAAGCTGTTGAACTTGTTGCTCAAAATGTGTCCTCAATGTGGACTAAATACAGGGTGACAGATAGACTTTACCAGATCTTGTGCAAGATGAGGGAGGGCAGGTCTGGGCCTCCAGAAGAGGCGGGGCCTCTGGTGGAAGGGGCAGGGCTGCAGCTAACCTTCTCCAGCATAACCCGGGGCCCCGGCAGCAATATAAAAGACTAGGGGCTCTGGCTGCTGCTGTTGCCACTGAAACGGTGGCCAGGCACATCCGGCTATTTTAAGTCACTTGGCCCCAGGGCAGCTGCCCCCTTTGCTGTGCTCCCTGACCCTTCCTCATCAGGCCTGAGTAAATATATAATTATCTAGTGGATTTGGAAAATGAGGGAATCACTTTTTTGAGCAACCTGTTCCTTCTCTCGTCCCAGCTACAAGGAGAAATGGCCACACAAAACGGATGAGCGTTCTTGTTTCAGTTACAAGGGTGGAAAGCAGTCCATAACTCTCATATGTAAATGCATGCTAGGCCACTGACTTGTAATATCCATAGTACATCATATGTATGCATGTTGGAATATGGATGTACTCTACCAGTTCTGTTGATCTAGAACTCTTTTAATAAATAGTGTGTTCTTAGATGAAAGGCAAATGACAGCTAAAGTCTACTTCCACAAGACTGCTAGAAAGCTATCTGTAAAAAAGAAATAGCTACCAGCTGCAGATCCTTTTTGATAAAAATAAGTGAAGCACAAAGCAGGGCTTCTAATATTAGCGCCATTTTCAAGATCAGTGGTTCATGAGTGACTGAGTCTTCAGATAATACCATTGTCACCTTTTATAATATGACAACATTAAGTATAACACTGCATGACCCGTGCAGGAAATAGTGGGAAAGGTCAAAGCTGTTAAGAACTGCTTGCTTCAAAAATGAGGGTTGGACAAGAAATTGTTGTATTAAATCTGGTTAAATGGGGATTTAAATTCTTAATATATTTCAATCCAATGCACTATGGTATCACTTATTTTCTGCATCGTATCTGAATTTCTTTCCTTGGCCATATATTTGGTACATCAGTTTTGTTTGTGTAGAATTCCCCTTCGTTAGGGGCCTGATACAATTTCTGTTGAACTGATAAATGGTGATATTTCTAGTGGCTTCAAAGAGAATTAAATCTGGCCCTTTATGCACAGAATGCATGCCATGTACAGTACCATGGACAGATCTTCGCACTTGCGACACAAAGTCATCATGTATCTGACACATCTGTGGTAGGGTCCTGAAATATTTCTTAGCACAAATAATAGCTAATCCAAACAAAAGGAAGATGAAACCTAGGCCTTAGAAATGCATTGTTGTGCCTTTAAAGTGCTTTTGAAGAAGAGGTGTTCCTGTGATTAACTAAGAGGCTAGTATGGTCAAAATTTGTTTGCTCTGATGTTGTTGTACAACATTTTGCACGTGGTTGTTGGGGAGGAGGGATAGCTCAGTGGTTTGAACATTGGCCTTGTAAACCCTTCTGAGTTCAGGCCTTGAGGAGGCCTTTCAAGGGTTTGGGGCAGGATAGATTAAAAAAAAATCTGTCGAGGATGGTGCTAGGTCCTGCTAAGAGGGGTAGAGGACTGGACTCAAGGACCTCTCAAGGTCCCTTGCAGCTCTAGGAGATAGGAATATCTCTATATATCCAGATACATACACACTTTTAAATAACAGCCTCCACCTAATGCAACATTCTACTCCCTCCCAGTAACACACACCAAACCATTACCATATAGGTTCCTCTGTGACCATGTTCCATGATGTAAAGATACCATGTCTTCATTTCTATCTGCAAATTAAATGTGTTACCACTCAAGAAAGATATTGTGACATTGTCAAGTATATTTCTCCACAAAAAGCTGGTAGTGCGCAGGGGTAGTCAAAAAAGCCAAAATGCTAGGAACCATTGTATATAATGGAGATACACATCTCCTAGAGCTGGAAGGGGACCTTGGGAGGTCATCTAGTCCAGTCTCCTGCCCTCATGGCAGGACCATGCACCCTCACTGACATCTATTTGCCCCAATCCCTAAATGGCCTCCTCAAGGATTGAGCTTGCAACCTTGGGTTTAGCAGGCCACTGCTCAAGCCACAGAGCCATCCCTCCCAGGGGTAGGTAATAAAACAAAAAATATCTTGCCACTGTATAAATCCATGGTATGCCCACACCTTAAATATTGTGCGACACTCTGGTTACCCCCATCTCAAAAGAAGTTAGAACTGGAAAGGTACAGGGAAAGGTAACAAGTGATGAGGGGGTATAGAATGGCTTCCATATGAGGAGAGGTTAAACAGGCTGGGGCTGTTCAGCATAGGAGAGAGATAATGAAGGGAAACCGGGCATGAAGAGAGATCAATAAAATGTGAACGGTGTGGAAGATGTGAATGGGAAGTGTTATTTGCCCCCTATGAGAACAAGGGATCACCTTATGACAATAGGTAGCAGACGTAAAACAAACGAAAGGAAGCTCTGCTTCGAAGACTGCACAGTAAACTGTGGAACTCACTGCCATTTAATGCCTTGAAGCCCAAATGCAGTATGGGTTCAGATCAGAATTCAATAAATTCCTGGCAGGTAAGTCTGTCAGTGTCTGTTAGTCAACATGGCCAGAGGTGCAACTTCATTCTCTTAGTATCCCTAAAGCTCCACCTCCCAGAAGGTGAGACTGGATGACGTGGGATGGATCACTTGATAATTGTCCAGTTCTGTTCACTCACTCGAAAGTCCTCTGGCACCAGCCATCATTAGAAGTCAGGATACTGGGCTTCATGGACCACTGGTGTGACCCAGAGTGGCTGTTCTTATGTCCTGCAATAAAGTTTGATGGTACTCTGCAGAGTCAAAAAATGGCCTCTGAGAAAGTAATCCAAGGCAGTATGGCTTGATACTTTTATTATTCCACTAAAACCACAAATCAAAAGTAAAACCCTTTCTCTTCTGTTTCCCTTTGCTTCCTTCTCCCTCTTCCTTCCCTCCTGCACCCTACCACAAAAAGTCTGAATAAGTAAGAATAACAAGAAGTCCTGTGTCATCTTATAGACTAACAGATATTTTAAAGCATCAGCTTTTGTGGGCAAAGACCTACTTTGTCAGATGCTCCAAAATATCTGCGAGTCTCTAAGGTGCCACAGGATTACTTGTTGTTTTTGAAGATGCAAACTAACTCGGCTACCCCTCTGGTACTGGAATAAGTAAGCTTTAAAATGAGTCAGGGTGGTCATTAAATGCTAAGCTTCTTGAACCAAGGAGGAAAGCAACTTCCAGAGTTGATGTCCTGGTATGGAGAATGTCCTGTCCCTAAATGTATAAACCAAAGGATCATTATTCTGAATAACAAAAACATATTTTCTAAGGTAGTTAACCTGGATGTCCCAATCCCCATAGAGCACTTACACACAAGAAACTTTTATGCATGGAAGAAGTCCATCAGTATAAATGGGGCCATGCTCATGAAGTACAAGTATTTGTAAGGTGGCGGTACAGCGCTTCATAAAAGTCATGAGCAATCACTTTTCTTGAGTTCTGAACCCACGTGGAAGTCAGTGCAACCTACAGCACACTGCATTATGTTCCCTGCCCAAGGAGCAGCCATGTGAATCTTGCACCAGCTGACACTTCCTAGTGGTGTATGCAAATAGGCTTTATAATGAAAAACTCCAAATAATTATTAAATTGCAGAAATATAGGGCTGGACAGGATCTTGAGAAGTCATTAAGTCCAGCTCCCTGTGCTATGCAAGATCAGATAAACTGATTTCTGTTTGGGTATCAAGCTTGCTTCCTGTCTGATGTCTTATTCTCATGGCTTCAAGGCCAGGTGCTCAAGTAACAGTGAGCAACCCACACCCCAGGTACCATAAACATCTGAAACAGGCACACGTGAGGCACACGTCAGGTTTGTTGAGGGTTCAAACCCCCATTAAAAAAGGGCGGGAAGACTTCCAGGTTCACGTACCTGCTTATGGACTCTCCACTTCACCCACTGTTGGAACCTCTCTTCTTGGAATGGACACAGAGCATGTCCCAGTCTGCGAGGAGTGCTCCCCCTGTTCCAGCCGAGTCCAGAGGCAGATCATCGTTGCCATTGATGAAGACACCAAAAGTCCCACAAAGACTTGGTGCTGATACTTTGAAGTCCTATGGTGGAGGCAGTGACCTTCCTCTTCACTGCCTAATGAGGTGATAGTGACTGAGTCTGCATCTCTCCCTGATCATTTCGGAGCTCAAGACTTGATGAAGCTGGTTGCAGCTCTGGATATCCATCCAGAAGATGTGGAGGAAAAGTCACACTGGTTGGTGGACATTTGTCTCTCTGCAGGACTCTTGAGGGTAGTTCTCCTGATTAATGAGGCTATCCTGAGACTCAAAGATTCAGGGCAAGCCCCATATTTCCTGCCTCCCACTGCTTAAAGGGGTAACAGAAGATACAAAGGGATTTGAACTTTCTATAACATCTTCTTCCAAGCTCCTGTGTATGGCTGATGATGGTGAAAGAGAGAGAGACACGGACACCAGGCCTCCACCAAAAAAAAAAAAGTTGGACGTGTTTGGAAAGAAGCCTTGTTCCACGCAGTATGGTTACACCTTGGGGTCATGAACCAGTAGGCTGGTGGTTATGGTTTCAGCCTATGGGATAATAACCTGGAGTTCAAAGACAAGTTTCCTGATGAGTCAAAGCAGGAGTTCATGGCTGTGGCAGAGGAGGCAAATCCTTTGACAAGACAGCATTGCAACTGAGCTTCTGCAGCTTGAGCTACTGCTTCCGTCATCACTACGTGGTCTTCATCTTGGCTACCGTCATCAGGTCTGTCCCCAGAGGTGCTGCAAACTACTTGAGACTTCCCCTTTGAAGGGCCCCCATTGCTCTTCAGATAAAAACAGATTAGATTAGAGATTCAAGGGTGTCCCTTAAATCTCTAGGAATTTATACACCAGCAGCAAAAAGCAAAACATTCCACACTCAGCAGCCCCAGCATTTTCAGCCCTGCTTGCTGAGTGTCCAGGACCCGTCCAAAAGGAGGAGCAGAAGCAAATGAACAGAACGGGGCAATCATCCAGCAATCCAAGGAATTAATGAAAATATCAAATAATATTGAACACAGAACTGACCCTTGCACAACTCCACTAGGTACGCCCTCCTAGTTTGACAGCAAATCACTAATTGCTACTCTTTGAGCAAGGTCGCACAACTAGTTGTGCACCCACCTTCTAAATAATCCCATCTTGAACACGTTTCCTTTGCTTGCGTCTCAGAATGTCGTGTGGGACTGTGGCAGAAGCTTTACTAAAAAACAGGTATCTGTTCTGCTTCCCCCCTGCCCCACCCAATTCTCTGGGCCAATAACCCTCTAAAGAAGGAATTTGGCTTTTTATTATGATTTGTTTTCGACAAATCCATGCTGGCTAGTGTTAAGAACTCCATTATTCCCCAAAGGCTTGCAAACTGACTGTACAATAAATTGTTCCACTATCTTTCCGGGTATCAAAGTTGGGCTGATTGGTCCGTAATTCCCTGAGTCCTCTTTGTTTCCCCTTTTTAAAGCAGTTTGCCCTTCTCTGGTCTTTGGGGACATCCCCATCCTCCAGGTGTTCTCAAAGATAATTGCTAGCATTTCTGGTGCTGATTCATCTAGTTCCTTAAGTACTCTCACGAGAGTGTCTTCAGACCCTGCCAACTTGAATATTGCTTCTCTAAGTCCTCTTGTGCTCCATGTACAGACCCCAGGCTTATGAAAACAGAGCTGTGTTTCCAAGGAAATAGGATATAAAATGAGTTTTGAAAGTCTAAGCAGGATCCAGCTTAGTTTTGCATGATTCCCACAAATATCATTACAAGAGTAATAATCCTACTATACAAGTAGTATATGGATCCTCAGGCATGCATGCTTTTTGTTACACCTTCACAAATTATATAAGAAGGAGCTTCTGATTTTATTTTAACTGATTATTTTGAAAACAACTCTTTCTGGCCCCATCTTTCAATGTCCCATAAATAAAACATGTTCTCACTGTAGGATTATAAAGGGTTAATTATCAAAGATGGCCGTTGTACTTGGACTTGAATGAGTTATGAACACCCTAAATGTGGGGGGTTTTAATAGGTTTCTATTGTATTGCAACAGATCATTGGACAGCCTCAGTGTGGTTTTGAAATTGGACCCCAGGTGCCTGTAATACCAGTGCAGCCTTCAATAGTTGTGCCGCCACCTTTGCAGTTGCAACCTGAAGTCTTGCCTCCCTGCCGCGGGCCAGAACTTCTTTCACAACTTCATGGGAATCTTGCAGCAGCTAGTGCAACAGTGCCCATAGATCACTGTCTGCCTCTTCAGCCTGCTGGTCTTCTGCAGCTTCAGCCAGATCTTTCCCAGCCTCTGGGGCAGCAGGCTCCATGTTCTCCTGTCCCGTCGGTTACAGAAGCAACTCAAGAGGTAGAACTTTTTTTTTTCAAAGTGATTTGCCAATCTTGCCACTGATTTCCTCTGTCCATATAAAATTGTTTCACAAGAGGCATCCCAGCTCACTCCATGCAGCCACTTAGCTTAGATTATTTGTTATTGGCTGAGCCATCACCTTAGTGGCTACTTCATATGTAACTGGAGACTGCATACTATATTTGGTAACCTGGGAAATGTCTCTTTGGAGTAGTAAGTCACCTGGTCTACTCAGCTATCAAATACTCTTCATCCTCAGTTGAATGGGTATGCAAAGATAGTGCAGAAGTTGGTACGGAACTGATACTTAGAGCTCACTAGCTCATATCCCATGGGCTAGTGCAGGAGCACTCCATAAAGCATCTTTCAATGTGTCGTCCAGTCTTGTTTTGAATATCTCATTAATTGGGCTTCCACCACTTGCCTTGAGAAACTGTTCCATAATGTGTCCAAAAATTCTTTGTGCTGTTTAACCTAATTATTTTTAACCTAATATTTTTTGTACTGTCCTGAATTCCACTCCATTTCTGGTGGTTTGGAGTCTTCAAAATTGGTTGACGTTATCACGTCCATTTTAGCAGTCACAAAGCTAGATATATTTTGCTCTTGTGGTCTTGTAGTAACACAATTACCTTTTCCTGCTTGCCACTCACTGTTGTGGCTTTTCTTTGCATGACCTTGCTCACTCACTTTGAGGCATGACAAAAGTTTTACAGAGATAGTTGCCTTCCATTCAATGTTGGAATGCAAAGCCACACACAAAGCAAATTTGCATTGGCCTTTTGTTACGTCAGATTGCAAACCAACGTCTAACTTGCTGTCCACTCCCACCCTGAAATCTCCCTTAGCGCTATTGCTTTCCAGATTTCTCTTCTCCATGGAGCATCTCTTTTGGCACATCGTTTCCCTTGAAGCAACGGCTGTTTATCTTTCCAGGAGCAATCGCTTTCTAGCTGACCATTTGTATTTCTGTCCTCACTGGTGTTTGCAGCTTCTTCCCTGTTTGGCACTGAACAGTCTGAGAATTTCATTAAGATACAGTTGAGCCCCTTTTCCAGATCATCAGAGCAGATGTTAAGTCAGACTGAACATACAGCCATATGTTGTGGTGCCCCTCGACACCCCCTCCCTTTTGATATATGCCCATTGCCCCTTCAAGCAGTGGAAGACCTTAAGGTATTTGAAATGTATGTGTTGCTTCTTAGAGAAATTAGCAACTTAGGGACTTGGGGCATTTCCTCTGGCCTGGGGCATTCACACAAGTCCTGAATCTCAAATACGGCAGCAAAATGAATAAAACTGGCCCATGAAATTTCACCTGGAAAAAAAAAGTCAAGTTTCCCAGCTATATCCAGCACCTCCCAGATTCTATGACTGAACATTGTTGTTTCTGCCCACTCAGGGTCCTGCATGCATCTAGCACCCGAACCAGTTCAGACGGTGCTGCTTAAGCTGCCGTCCATACAATCACTCTGGGAGGTTTGAAATACAGGTGTAATGTGTGTTGCTGTAGTGTAATGACGTGGAGCGCAAGCTTCCCTGCGAGAGCTGAAATGGCATGTGGAGGCCCCTGAGGCATGAGATTATCTCTTTACTTTATAGTGTCGATGCAAACTTCTGCCACAATTTTCCCCCCACTCCATCCACACATGCACTGCAGCTCTGGATAAATTTCCTCTTCTCATTCTTGCATCATGAGATCAGCTCCATTGGCCCTGGACTCCCTACATGATGGGGAAAAGTGGCTTAGAGAGGAGATTTGGACATTAATTCTTGAAGCTTGGAATCCTACTTGAGTGACTGTCAAGGACCCCAGATTTGCTTGAACCCTCCCTGCCCTGAGCTCTCACATGGAAAAATCCCCATGCTAAAGCCACACTTGCCCTTACCAGATGGTTCCACTTTTCTACATGCAGGGCCTGGGTTTGTTCAGGTGAGCCCATGGCTTATCCCATGTTGTCCATAACCAGTTTCCCTGGACCTGTGATTGAGGCCCCATCCACGTAGGGGTCAAATTGATCCACGTCCCCCTTGATGACTGTGCTGAAGTCAGGTAGGGTGAAATGCTTTCAGTAAGATAATAAGCAGTCCTGTGGCACCTCTGAGACTTTTCACTTAGATATACCCCTTTGTAAGGAGAGTTTCCTATCCACTTCTATATTGTAATCCATTTCATTGCTGTTTTGCCATAACATTTGTCTGGTGGTGGCTTTGAATCCACCTGGCAGTGCTCGTATCCCTGGCAATTTTGATTTGCACAGGCAAAGAATTTGTGAAATGCTTGATTGAGTGCATTATTTCAGTCTAAATATGTTGCTGTGATCTCGTTGCTCCATATTCTGTTGAGGAAGCAGCGGAGTTTGACGCAACTGCCTTGCAGACCCGTCAGGAGTAGCCACCATGAACTTTTTGTCCTTTAGAGGCTTACCAATTTTAACTTCCCTGAGCAGGTTACCTTTTCCTTTGTGGCAGTCGTAAAGAATCCAGAGAGCTTTGGATTTGTCTAGGCTGAGCCCAAGCCCCCTTTTGTCCACGCGCACATCAGTCTGACACAGGTCAGGGAGCAGTCATGACTTGGATGGTAGGACCTTGTGAGGGAGGTGGGTCTGAGCCCAGGTCCTGCTGTGACTTGAGTCCAAGCCCTTTCATTTTTGCACTGTGGACCCAGACCCAAGTCAGAACATGTGCCTAGTGCTGTCTGCCTGTGTTGACCAGGCTCTGAGGCCCTGGTCCAGCAACTGCAAACCAGGTCTACAATGGAATGTGGAGGCTCAACACAGACTTGGAAACTCCAAGTCTTGGATCCACAGATTCAGGTTTAGTGTGTACTGTAGACATACCCCTTAGAGTCATAGGCCATGTCTACACTAGCCAAAAACTTCGAAATAGCCATGTAAATGGCCATTTCGAAGTTTACTAATGAAGTGCTGACATACATATTCAGCACCTCATTAGCATGTGGGTGGCCGCGGCACTTCGAAATTGACGTGGCTCACCACCGCGCAGCTCGTCCAGATGGGGCTCCTTTTTGAAAGGACCCCGCCTACTTCGAAGTCCCCTTATTCCCATCTGCTCATAGGAATAAGGGGACTTCGAAGTAGCCAGAGTTCTTTCGAAAAGGAGCCCCGTCTGGACGAGCCGCGTGGCTGTGAGCCGCATCAATTTCAAAAGTGCTGCTGCCTCCTGCATGCCAATGAGGCACTGAATATGTATTTCAGCACTTCATTTGCTGAAATGGCCATTTGCATGGCTATTTTGAAGTTTTTGGCTAGTGTAGGCATGGCCATAGAGTTTAAGCCCAAAAGGGACAGCTAGATCATCTGGCTTGACCCCTTTCCTGAATATATGCCTGCTTGACAAAACGCCTTGTTGATGCTGCTACTGGCTTATGTCTTTTGGTTGAAGTGCTAGATGGTTCCAATGGTCATTGGTGCTTTAAGTATCATCTCATCTAACTCTGCTCTGAACTGGTGCTCTGAATTTAGAGCCCTAGTGACCACTAGAATAGTGTCTGTTTAGCTGAACTGGTGATAGCAACTGTGGGGAAAACTGTTTTTAAAGGAAAAGAGATCTGTGTCAGTGTTGCTTTTTTCCTTTATCCCAAATCCATAATGCGCTTTTCAAGAATCAACAAAAAATAATGGAAATATTAAATGTTGCTGCTATGTGTATTTACTGTAGAATAAGGCAAAAAATAAGAAGGTGGGGTCAAATTTTCAATCCATATAAATAAGATTAGGTAGGTAATAACATTTGGATTCCAGATATACAAAAATAGTTCTTTTGCTGTCAGCTCCCTTTTAAACTGCTCTTTTGTGTAAGACCTTCTGTTTTCTGCTCTTTTGCTGCCAAGTGAGCAATGAGGGAACTAAATTTATTAACAAACACTTTTCCAGAAATGGGCTTTAATGTCAGTCCTTGTGTACAAATACCACCCAGGTTGGCTTGTGCCCCAAAAGACACATTAAGGGACAAAAGCAGCTTTAGGTAGAAAAGAACAATTTAGTGACCATCCGTGTTCTGAGAATCAGTTAAGCAACAGGGTGTGGGATTAAAATCTTATTGTACAAAAACATCCTTCTGAATGCTCCAAAACTGCCCACCAAAAGCTTGCTGTCCGAAGTCTCAAGTTGCTTCATATGCAAATACAACGTATTAAATGTTGCTTGAGGTCACTATTTAAACGACTTTTTTTTCTATTTCAGGAGCATGCAGTATATGAAAAACAGCAATCACTAGCAGTGAGCTGCGAAAGGTATCCTCATAATCTCTCTAGCATGTGAATATGTTTTATTTCTTGAAGGCTTTTCTTTCTCTGCCTTCACAAGCTAAAGCCTGAAGCTCTGTTGTGAGGTGGAGGGCAGGGTATCGTGTGGGAGCAGTGGGGTGGTAGTACATGGACCAACCAGAGGTAGTAAGTGGTAGGTTTGTGTAAAGTACCATATGTTACAAGTTGCAGATGTGAAGTTTGGCTGTTTGGGTTTGTCTATCTTACCTATATGGACTGTAAGTTCCCAGCAGCTTGATATACATGCAACTGTGCTGGTGGTCTAAGTATTTTGGTAAGATGTTGGATTCTTTTATCTACCAAAGTCGGTAAAGTGGCACTATCCGTAGTGGGGGGGTATGGTTATATCAGTGTAAAGGTGCTCTGTGCCCTTAGATGTTACGCCCTTTGACACCTGCAATAGTTAATTCCAGTATTAGGCACCTGTAAACTGATATAATTGCCTCTGTGCTAGGGGGTAGACTCCTGCATTAAGTAATCTAGTCTAGCTAGAATTGTGACAGTTTAGCACGTAGACTAGGTCAGCTGTCTTTAGCATGGTTAGCACAATCCTATTTGGAGCCGTGAGGTATTCCCATAATACTACTGCTGTGTGGCTGATTGCTTTTATTCATATTTTGATACTCAATCTTTATGTCTATTAGCCTGAGGGAGGAACCAGATTCATGGGTTTCACGTTCATCTGCACCTTCAAACTACTGTATTTTTAGGGTTTGCAAAATGTAGCCTTGTAAATGTATTTTTGTTCTGTAACTTAAATTTTGGTTCTGTGTCACTCAGACTGGTTTGACTTTAAAAGAACATGTTTTCCTAGATGTGGGAAAATCTGCCCTGTGCATTTCTACTTCGAAAAAAGCCAGGCTGACACAAATGGATATATAGTGTCAGAGGGGCATCCCTGTTAATCTGTAGTTTCACCAAGAAAGAAAAGGCAGTCTTGTAGCCCCTTAAAGACTAACAGTTTTATTTAATAGGTAATGAACTTTGATACAATCCCAGAGCCTTAAAACTGCACCTGACTTGCAAGAAATTTTCTGCTTTGCAGGCTGAATGCCATTGGAAAATCCATAAAGTCCCTAGGGAATGGGAAAAAAAAATTCCCTTCCTGCAGGGAACAGTAGTTTTTTCAAGGCATCAGGACACTAGCTCTGTGTCTGTCTGTTTCTGTGGTTCTCGTCATTCTTTTTTTGTGCTTCTTGGAAGGTGCAGTTAGCCTTTTTCTGGCTCCAGTAACTTTGAACCCTGTAGTTCTGGGGTATGATTGAATTAGGCCAAGTGAATTCACGCATCCTTAGTGAGTAGGCTGTTCTAGCCTCTTATAGGAAAGGACACCAAATACTTAGTTATTAATCTCTCTCAGGTTTTTATTTGCCTCATTAGCTATGGTATTGGAAAAGTTAATTTTCGTAACCATGGCACCTTTAAGAGCTGCCTGCATCAGAACACATGCCAAGGCAATACGCTCAGGCCCTCTCCATAGGGTGCGCGTATAATTACTATAACATTAAAGTTTTGTTGCACCTTCATAGGCTTAAGACGCAAGCCCTGGAAGTAAAATGATCCAAGGCTGCAGAAGCTGTATTCTGTCTCTTTCCAGAGGTAGAAAAAGTAACCAAAAAGTTACTTGAGTAAAAAGTACAGTTGATTGGGGGGGTGCTGAAGTACAAGTCACTGATGTCCCTCTGGAAAACTACTTGAGTAAAAGTACACGTGCGTCACAACTCTATTGTATTCAAGTATCCAGATGTGAAAGCAGCTGCACTTTTACCCAAGTAGCTTTTTGGGGTTGTTTTCAACCTCTGTCCCTTTCTTATGTGGCCATTTCCCTGCATCTCTGACTTACATCAAGTGATGGTTTCTCCAGAAAGCCACCTGTGTGCCTTCACCACAGGAGAGAAGATCCTGAAGACAAAAAGTTTAGGAAACAGAGGGCCCTTGTAGGTCAAAGACAGACTGTTAGGGCCACTGAAGGAAAGGGTCTGTTCTCAGTAGTAATTAAGGCCTTGATTTCACTGTGCAAGGGACATCGCATATTTTTTTTATGCTCCTGCTTAAGGACTTTACTGAATTGGCCCCCCGCCGTGCGGGTCTCAGAAGTTTTGCTACAAAGCAGATCCTGTTTTCTTGTTGTCACTTTTTTTTTTCCTTCTCTTCCCACCTCTGCATCCTGTGTGGGTATTTTTTTTTTCTCCCCCTTCCCTCTTATAAAGCTACATGGGTCCCGATGTTGCTTCTGGTAAAGAGATGAGTGACAGCCTTGAAGGGGTGGTTGGTGGTGGAAAGCAAGAAGGGAAGCCTTCAAAGAAACATAAGAAATCTACACGCATTCGATCGCGCCAGGAGAAGTCGAGCAGACCAAAGCTGACCATTCTAAATGCAAGTACAACCTCTTTGTCATAGGCCAAACTTCTGTTCTGGGACCTGCCAGAAATAATGATCGATAGCATTCTTTCCTCATAGGTGTGTAACACAGGGGATAAGATGGTGGAATGTCAGCTGGAAACTCACAATCACAAAATGGTGACGTTTAAATTCGATTTAGATGGTGATGCGCCAGAAGAAATTGCTACTTACATGGTAAGACTGTATTTGTGATGGAACTTTCAAAAGACACTTAAAATTTTGAGTTGCATAAACGATCTGCATGTTGCCTGCACGTAGTGTTATTGTGATGAAAACTCAAGCGTGCGAAAGCTGGGGAAGGCCGAAATTAAGACTGCTATGAAAAAAAAACTAGTATAAGATCATGTAATTAAAGTCTGTGTCGTAGCGCGTAATGCATGTGGCACAGACAGCCTCAGTTCTGGCATTTCCTAACTATAGGGCGACCATAGCTCCCTGTCCCAAACACAGGATGGGGAGATTTGGGTAGAGGGGTGGCTCCTCCCAGATTCACCAACCTCTGGGGAGCCGGGAAGGAAGCAGCAGCCCCCAGAGCTGCCTGAGCCCCGGGGAAGTGGCAGGGAGGTGGCAGCTACCCACACTCTCCCACACTTCCCCAAAGCTCGGGGAAGGGACCTGCGTGCTCTCCAGCCAGCAGCTGTAAATATAGCAAACCGGAAAACTCCATCGCATGATGTCGTATTGACACTCGTATGGATCATCGTCAGGGTGGACACTTTTAGATGGGCCGCATGCAGGCCCAGCAACAGGGAGAGGGGGACAAGGGAGGCAATTGCACAGGGGCTGGCGTTTCAGATGGGCCCAGAGCTCCCAGCTGATGCCACTGCTGTTACAGCAGCAGCCAGAGCTGCGGGCCCCTTTGAAATAGCATGGACGCGCTGTTCCATGCAGTTCCGAGGGTTGGCAGGAGGGCCCAGCACTGCGCTCCAGGCAACCCGAAGGGCTGACTGCCCTCCCCTCTGCCCCTTCCTCCTGAGGCTCTGCCCCTTCCAGGCTGCACAATGGGGCTCCCCTACACACCTTGCTCCAGGCTCATGGTGGCTGTTGGCCCCACTGACCTCACAGACCTTTGCCAGTTGAGCAAAGTAATAGGTTGTCATCTCCCTGCAGCTCAGGGCTAGAGAAGAGTGGGAGGCGTATTTTACTAGCAGTAGGGGAATGCTGGAACTCAGTAATCTTGTGTTCCTGGCCTAGCTTTGAAAGGGAGGGTGCTCTAATGGACACAGACTTTTCTTCCAGGAATCTCCTTGTCCCAGTCCTGGCTATTCTCCAAACCCGGCTCCTCGTCCAAGTCCCAGTCTCGTTGTCTAGAAACCCATGACCATTTTGGCTAACATTTTCTAAGAACTGCAGCCCAACCAGTTAGTTTGGAAAAGCTCTAAATGCCGAAGGCAGGGTCTTTTAATCAGAAGTGTCAAGCAGTCTTCACGAGCAATGCCACCCGCCCTGCTTGTCATCTGTAAAATAAAGCTCAACCTTCAATGTCCTGGGCACCCAGAAAGAGGAAGAAGACCCCAGCAATGTGTCTTATCCAGCTCACAGCTTTCCTTAGTAATACATCTGGGAACTATCGGACAATAACTCACGTAGTGCAGGCCCTCCCTTTGTTCACCTGTCCTGGCACGGCTGCTGGGACACCACTGCCATCTCATGGTAGGAGCGCTCAGGGTTGAGGAAGAGGAGTTGTCCCCTTGCTGTACCAAATATTTGGAGCCCCATTTTCTTTAGGAAATGATTTCTCCTCATTCTCTTCCAGTTTTGGCTTATCAGTGGATCGGACCCCTGCTGAACAATGAATGGCACTAAGTTCCTAACAGCTTGCAACAAAGTTTTACAATTAAATCTACCTGCCCAGTCCCTGGGCTGCTGAAACAAGCCCCCTTTCCCCCCACCTGCCTGGCAGCGAGGAAGAATTTCTTCCCAGTTCTCAGCAAGACCCTCTGCTCCCCAACTCAGTCCAGCTCTAATCCTAGAAGGGCCAATGCAGGGGGGGTGCCTCAGGAGGGGGAAGGGCATATGAGCCCTCCCTTAGCTGCATGGGAGTCCAGAGGCTTACACTTCACCCTGTGCCCCCGTGCCCTGATCTTCAACAAGGAGGAGATGTGGGGATGTGCTGTCGTTAAAAAGACCATGATTTCTCTCTCCCATGCCAGCCCCAACAAAGCCTCTCCACTGCTGACGTTGCACAGCTTGGGGACATGTTCCTGTACTGAGCTCTGGCTTTGTTCTATTTAGATCACAGATGCAGTCAGCCTGATTTTTATTTTTTTTTTCAGGTGGGGGCCGAGCTTCCACAATCCCAAATGAAATCCTTGGGAACTTCAGGCGTTAGGCATCCCTACAAGTCACAGTCTATGCTTTGTAGGTGTGGCGCTCTGGAGGGCTTCTTATGTCTATTTATTGTTATACATAAATAAATAAAAGTCATTTTGGGGAATGAGAACCAAGATGATGTGCCTTACAGGAGCCAGGTGATCACTTTGCATCAAACCTCCCAGGCCCAGAGAATAACTGATCTTTGTGGGAGAGATGATTCGATTTGGCCAGAGGCCAGATAACCATATAGTCTCCCAAGGTTCTATCACAACAAAAAAAGCAGTAAAGTAGCACTTTAAAGACTAACAAAATACTTTATTAGGGGAGCTTTTGTGGGACAGACCCACTTGTTCAGCCCATAGCCAGACCAGAACAGACTCAATATTTAAGGCACAGAGAACCAAAAATAGTAATCAAGGTTGACAAATCAGAAAAAAAATTATCAAGGTGAGCAAATCAGAGAGTAGATCTGTAGTAGAACCTTCCCAAGGCTCTAGTTCCCCTGAAGAATGATGCCCCTACTCTCTGTTCACGGATAGAAACTTCCAGCTAGTTAAGACCATGCAATGAGTACTGAGCTGCAGTCATTACAGCGGTTTATCATAATATGTCCTTTACAGGTAGAGAATGAATTCATACTGCAGACTGAGAAAGAGATATTCATTGAACAAATGAAAGATATTATAGATAAAGCAGAAGATATGCTCAGTGAAGATACAGAAGGAGAACGAAGTTCTGATCAGGGCACAAGTCCCCAACAAGATGCCTATAGACTAGAAATGAATGAAGTAAGAATTTTGTGTGTCTGGTCTTTATTTCAAATACATGAAAGGGGGTTTCTTGATATCAGTCTGATTATTTTTCCTCCATCTAGTTACAGTAAACCCTCGATTTTTACGGACCCCGGTTTAGCGGACTTTGGGAGCAACGGACCCCATTGTTCTCCAAGTCCGCTTAACCGGGGCCTGTAAAATCCTACCATACCCACCACCCTCCCGTGGATTTACTGCTGCATAGCCGCTGCAGCCTGGAGGAGCTGCCACCTCTTCCCCCAGAGCCGCCACAGGCTCCTCCCACCGGGGTGGCATGCGTATGTGTGCAGACAGCACTCATGTACATGCCTACCCAGTGGGAGGAGCCTGTGGCTGCTGTTCCAGGTGGCAGCTCTTGCTGCCATGCTCGGCAGAGCCCCCAGATACAGCAGCTCCCCGCAACCATGGCGGGGTTCCTCAGCAGCAGCAGCAGCGGGCTCCGGCGGCTCCTCCTGTGGTGGTGAGTAGCGGGCATTGCGGTGGGGATGGTTCACAGTACACCCTCTGATTTAACAGATGTCTGGGTTTAACAGGCACCCCTCCCCCTCAATAGTCCTCCAATTGGAGAGTTTACTGTATTGTGTTTTAAGTGAGCTGAGCAAGGGCTGTAAAACAGTTTTTTGTCACACAAATGTTTCTTAGAAAAAATGTTCCTGCATTAGTGCTTGTCTAAAAATAGGGGGGGGTTTGTTTCTTTTAAACAGGAGAATCGGCAGGCTCAAGTGAAAACACCCGTCTATCAACAAAATGGTAAAAGTGCTTTTGAATACGAATCAGGCAGCCAGTAGGTAGTACTCACAGGGACTGCAACATGTCCTAAAAATATTGTTCAGGCAAAAGCCACAGTTGCCATTAGCAACCTGGAAGCGCCAAGGCCGAAAGAGATTCAACCAGCATTTGGGTGCATGGGGAACATGTGAATTTTAGCGAGTGGCAATGATTCCTTGCAGCCTGCAAACGGGCAGTGGGGTTGAGCAGGAAGAGACAAGGTTTTCGTAAATGTACTTTTTGTTCTCAGCAATAGCTAAGCTTGCAAGAGGAGGTTAACAGAGATTGGCTCTTCCAGCCTTAATGTTTGCTGATACAACTGAATTTGGTAACCCAGAAGTTTCAACCACCTCTTTCTCACAAGTGATGAGTTTTAGGCTGCTTCTACACTTGCCCCCTTCCATCAGGGGTGCCATGGTAATGAGGCAATTTGAATCAGGCTAATGAGGTGCTGCCATGCATATTCAGTGCCTCATTAGCATAATGGCAGCTGCGCGAATTTCAAAGTGTAGACTTCAGATTGCAGATTGACAGTGAAGACGAGGGGGCAGCTTTGACATAAGCGCCCCGCTTTGACATTCCATTACTCCAAGAGGGCTAGAACGGAATGAGGGAAGGTCAAAGTGGGGTGCTTATTTTGAAGCTGCTCCCCCTCTTCACTGTCAATCTGCAATTCGAAGTCTGCACTTCCAAATTTGTGCAGCTGCTGTTATGCTAATGAGGCACTGAATATGCACGTTAGCGCCTCATTAGCCTGCTTGGTATTGCCTCATTACCATGCCACCTCCGACAGGAGGGGGCAAGTGTAGAAGCAGCCTTATTCTTTTGGATAGTTACTACTTTTGCAGAGAAAGGGATAGCCTCTGTGTCAGCTTTCATTCCCTCTATAAACTGGAGAAAGGAATGAAACCACCCTTTGGCAAAGCCTCTTTTCCCAACCACATCTCAGCAAGTGTTGCATACATCCGTTGCCCAAGCCCATGTGTGTGTAGAATCTATTGGGGGGACGCACAGCATGCTTCAGTGACTAAAAACAATGGTGTCTTTCCCAAACTGGACTTTGTACGCTGTCTGCCTGGCTCCTCTTCAATAGTTTGTGCTTCTTGGCTATTCTGAAAGCGTACCGTTTGTGTGCAGTCATTGGTTTGTGAATAGAATTTTGGAAACTCTGTGATTTGATACATGTGAAGGAGGGAGTAAAAGTTCAAGATGCATGTGGGAGAGCTGTAGTAAAACACAACCTGTGTGGGAAATGTTGATGGTGTAAGTTCCATAGAACATTACCCAAAGCCTTTACCACTCAGTTCGTTCACCTGCAGATGAAGCCAAACATCATGTCAATCTAAGGGAGTAGTTCCAGCAACTTCAGTGAGCATTGGGGCTGGCTCTTGGTCCCACTCTAGTACAGTCACTTAAAAGTCAGCAGACTCTTTCAATCCAAGGAAATCCTTTTTGTCTTCTGAGACTCCAGTAGGAGGTGTTATTTTTAGTCTCCATCAGTACGAGGGAGACTCATGTTTCTTCCTAAAATGAGGCAATTTCACATTAGTTACATCAAGAATCAGTGATTTGGATCATGTCAGGCTCTTAAAGAACAGGCTAGAAGCTCCAAGATAAATAAACCATTAATCCTTTATTTTGCTCTTCACAATTAGTTTTACATACTGGGAAAAGGTGGTTTATTATATGCCCTGTTGTGGAAAACCCGACTGAGGAAGTACCAGAATTCTCCCCAGCCGTTCCTCAGAGTAAACAGCCAGAAGGTCCAGGTACTTATGAACTTTTAAAGCTTTCATTGGTCTCAAGGAGCAGATGAGCGGGTCATCGACCCTGTTTACTCAGAGACAGCTTTGTCAGTTCTTTACTCTCCCATGCTTTCATCATGATTGTTTTCTTTTAGCTGCAACATGGTGGGAGGTAGAGGGTGAAGACCATCATGTTACTTGTTGCTTCACAGCCAGCTGACCAGTAAGGATATCAAAGATACTAACTTTGGCACTGTTAAATTCTCCTTTAGTTATTTCCCTGAACACAAACTGCTACGGTCCACAATACCTGTATGGGGGTAACCAGGTGTGCTTCCTTTGCCAGATTAGCCTAATGGCTTGATTTTTAGTTGTTACTGAAGTTGTGTGGCCAAACAGATGCCAGCAATAAGTTTCTTCTTCTAAAAGCAATTCATAAATCATGCCTGGCATCAAATTAATAAGCAAAAATGATGTTTGCTTCTGGTTTTGATCTTCACCACCACTCACTTGGAGGCCCCGTCTAAGAAGGGAATCATTCAAGGGTACATCTGGCTTAGGACTGCACTTACATTAGTTGTTCATCAGCCAGGGGTTGCCCCAAAAAGTTTTTTGAACTTTAAGAACCTTGTACAATTAAAAATAAGATTGCAGTATCAGCCATATAATTTGCAGTCCTTATTAACTTTGATTTACCGGACTGCAGAAAAAATGTAGTTTGAACCTCTCTAGTCCAACACCCTCAGGACATGACCAGAACTGGAGGAGCGAATTTGCTGGACTACAGGAGGTCAGTATTGTCTAGCAGCATTACCAAGACTTCTACTGCTTACTGGGCTGTTAGCAGACACTTCGGGGTAAATTACAGCTAAGTAACAGCACAAAAGACTGAGAGCCAGGAGTGGTGGCTGTCAATCTTTATGGGACCACAGGAAACTTGGCCATAACCATAGTAAGTGGTCATCTGGCTAACTAAAATAATGCCAGATTACAAATGTTGCCAGAAGAAAGAGTTCCATATTAGAGAGGTTCTGTGGTGTAATTTATTATTACCCTTAATGGCCAATGGAGTACAATACAATACCCATTCAAAATAGGTATGTCAGGTCCAGCATGAGAAGCTTTTCAATGGGATCATATATGTTATGTGTGCATATTGTTCTAAATTTAAAATATGGGCGCTCTTTTGATTATTTAAAATCCCAGTGCTCCTAAACTCTGTTAAGAGTTAAGTGTGTAATTTAAGTTCTGTTTGTAGCTGTTTATCAAGGGCTGCATCCTGTGACACGCAAGTAATATCTGTAGTCCGCAATTTTGAGGTCCTTATTTGAATATTAGGCTCTCAGTTTTCTGAGAGAGAATATTTAGCCATTCATGGCCTGCTGTTTTTCAGCTTAATTAAGAAATTTTGTGGCTATTTTTATCATGGTTCTCTCTGGATAGTTGGTGAAATTGACGTCTTTACTTCTTATAGATCCTGAACAGTCTAATGATCAGCAAATAAGCTCTGGGGTGACGGACACACCTAGTGTCTTGTTTTGTCAACAGCTTCCTAGTCAAACAAGCACATATGACAGCTCCTGTGGAACACGGGGTCCTTTGGCAAAAGCTCCAGCTGCAGTGTCTTCTGCTGTTTTACAAACCAAAACAGAAATTTTAGCTGCAACGCTACAGGCAGCTGCTCCGTATGTCCCAGAACAGTTTGCTGCTAATGTAGGTCAACCAGAATATCCTCCGCCACCGCTGGTCATGCCTAGTCAGCCGGATGCGTTTGCCCACCATGCAGCTTCACTAGAGGAGCCTGCTCATGCTCCGCTTGCGCCAAAACCCTCCCTGCAAACGCTGCAGCAGGTGGATGAAGGCGCTTGTGTTCCCGATGTGGAGCTCTCGTGTTGTACGGTCAGGCCCCCCAGCTCGACTCTGGCAGTTGCTCCGCAAGGAGCAGAATTCTCTCCCGCTCGTGCTCTTTCTGACGTTGCCGTTTTGGAGCTCCAGCCAGCACCACAGATACCCCGTGTGTCGGAGGCCAGCCAGGCTGGTGTCATGCAGCATCCCTTGGGGAACCAGCTGCTGCCTCTGGGGCTTGTGCCTGATTCTCTAAATCTGACAGGCTCGCAGCTTCAGAGTCCTCCCCAGCTCTCGGTAGCTGTGTCCCAGCAACAAGTAGTGCTGTCCCAGTCTCAGCCTGTCAGCTGCACTGGCCTGGGCATCGGGCTGCCACCACCACCTTGTGCTGCGGAGTCAGATGGAGAGGGACCGCCCAGAGTTGATTTTGCTGACAACACAATAAAAAGCCTGGATGAGAAATTGCGCAATTTACTGTACCAAGAGAGTGTTCCTACATCTTCTGCATCAGCAGGGGCACCAGACAGCTTTGTACCTCTAGAGCAGGGGGACAGCGACTTTGCTAGCGAAGAGCTAATTCCTCCATTTGTATTGGACTTAAGAGAACCAGGCCTTAATGTCCCAGAACCCTGCCAGGAAGCTACTGCTACTCAGGATCAATTTGTGTCACTTGTTCCTTCTGAAATGTCACCTTACCCTGTATTGGCTAGTCAGACTATGACTGTGCCTTCTATAGCCCTAAAACCAGCACCCACAGAAACGTCTGCCATGCTGAACAATGCAACAGCAAGTGGTCACAGCAGAATGGAGTTCAGAGTCCAAGAGCCTATGGTAGGATATGCAGATACATCTGTACTGCTTGTTGCCACCGTTGCTTGCTTTCTGTCTGTTTTCTTCTGCTTACTGTTTCCCATAGGGCAGCACTGTTTTTATTTTCAGTTTGTATATGTCGCATGAATCAGAATACGTGGGTTTTTCTAGCCATTCATTAGTGAAAACTAAACTTTGCTCAGGGGTTCAAAAATTAGTATAATCTTTTCATTCCATCTTTTTTTCCTTTAATTTAAATCATGTTTCTAAAGGAAGTGTGCTGAAAAAGATAAGTCATGATAGTTAAAGAATATTAACTATATTTGTAGTGATAACTGAGCTTGCTCCTTTTTGAACATTTATCTAAACCTTGCAAGAGCAAGAGGGTGAGGTCTGCTTGTCTGGTATCTGTACATTATTCTCTGTTCCTCATTCATGCATAGTATTAGAGAAATGTAGGACTGGAAGGGACCTCCATAAGTTACCAACTCCAGCCCCCTGCACTCTGGCCAGATCGAAGAAACCTAGATCATTCCTAACAGACGTTTTGTCCAACTTACTTGTAAAGCTTGCAGTGAGCATGATGACCTGCCCTACCTGTGGAAGTCTATTCCAGAGCTTAATTACCTTAGAGTTGTTGGAATGTTTTTCCTAGCATCTAACTTGAATTTCCCTTGCTGCAGATTAAACTCATTACTACTAGTTCTGCTGTCAGTGGACATGGAAAATAATTGGTCACCCACCTCCTTACAACATCCCTTAGCCTATTGGAAGACTGCTAGGCTACCCCATAGTTGTCTTTTCTCAAGATCAACATGCCAAGTTTTTTACAACTCTCTCTGAGGTCAGGTTTTCTAGACCTTTTCTTGTTGATCTCCTCTGAACGCCTTCCTTTTTGTCCTCATCCTTCCTAGATTGAGATGTCAAGAAATTGTCACAGTACGCCTGGTGGGACCTCAGCAGTGCCAAGTAAAGACAGACAGTTACCTCCCGTGTCTTATGTACACACTCCTGTTAATACACCCCAAATTCATTTTTGTCTTTTTTGAAGTTGCATTACATTGATGGCTCCTATTCTGTTTAGGATCCATGATAAGCCCTAACTCCTTTCCTACGACCTCAGCCATTCTTCTCTGTTTTGTAGTGGGGAATTTCATTTTTTTTCTTCCTAAGTGCAGTGCTTTGTGGTTCTCTGTGTTGAATTTCATCCTGTTCAATTCAGACCAATTCTCCAATTAGTCACGATCATTTTGCATGTATTTTTTAAATTGATTACCTGCCCTCCCTCGCTTCTGTGCACTTCTTTTTCAGTAAATATAGATACTAGCAGTAAGGTTTTAACAGAAATTTCAGATTTACGGGTGAACTGGAGCTGAGAAGCTATGTAAAATTTAACTAGAGTCAGGTAAGTCATTGTGCCCCATAAATATAAGTGTGCTTAGTACTGTATTCATTGTCGTATTAGCAGAAGAGAGAAAGGCCTTTCCTTGCCTTCCATTATGCCCCTGTGACTAATTCCATGATATGTAGCAGACTGATAAAGTACTTTGGGTTCCAAACATGGCTGTAGTGCCATCCCCTGATAAGTGCCCATGGCGCAGAACACAAGCTTTGTATTCTTGCTTGCCTACCAGTTGAACATGTCTCATTCAAAGTGATGACATCTGCACACAGCATCATAGCCACTTCCATAAACTAGTCTTAATTTAAAACCCCATTGAACCATATGGTGGGCATACACTTTGCTCAAACACTAGAGCTCATGCTGAATAGTCTGTACCATAAAGCTTATAGTGCTTCCAGATGTCATCTTGCCTGGTTTCAAAAGCTCAGCAAGAGAAGGCTCTGTCACCATTTGACTGGCAGATTCAGTGTCCAAACAAGGGACCCCCTGCAGAACAAGATTCAGTCATTCAGATGAAAAATTGAGACCATTAAACTCTAGGATGAGGGTTTTGAACATGGGGTCCAGAAAATCTGACAAGGGTTTTTAAAGAGATCCACCTCTCCTTTTAAATTTTTAGGAGGCCACAGAAGGTTGAAAACCTTCACTCTAAGATCATTACAAATTCCATAGCTAGGTCAGAGATGTTTAACCTACAGGTTGAACCTCCTTTTATCCAGCACCCTCAGGACCTGACGGGTGCTGAATGTGAGATTGTCAGACCACAGGAGGTCAATATTGTCTAGAACGTTACCAACAGTTCCACTGCTTCCTCAACTCTTAGAAGACTTTTAGCGGTAAATGACATCCAGCTAGCAGCACAGAATACAGCGAGCCAGGACTGGTGGCTAGAAATAAACTTTATGGTATCAGGAGAAACTTGGCCACACCAGTGATAATTGGTCGTCCAGCTAATTAAAATCACACCGGATAGTGGATGTTGCCAGATGAGAGTGTGCTGGACTAAAGAGGTTCAACCTATAGTTGGAAAGCAGTATTCTGGAGTTAGTTTTTTTTCCCCCAAGCAAAAATTAAAGCTGCCCCTGTGTTGTTTCAAACAGATTCACTGTACAAAGTATTAAATTTCATGTTTCAACTGAGAAGTGGTTGTAATTAAAAAACTGATCAAAGTGTTTCTAGTATGCTCGGGGGGTGTGTGTGTGTGTGTGTGTATGTAATTCTAAACCCCTTTTTAAAGTACTTCTCTCAGTCTGTATAGAAGGGAATATAAATAACGTTATAGTATTGAGCGCTCCCAATTGCACTGTGTGCCACAGAAAGAATAAAACAGGTGCATAACACATTGGCATTGCAGCATACTTACTTTTTCATGGAGGTTTTATATGTATATAGGTAGAGGCAATCTGGTTGAAAAAGCGCAAGACACTCACTTGTAAGTGTGTGCAGTAAACCCTTAAACTGCGCAGCAGCAAGTTGCACGTAACTCACTTTAACATAACTTAAGCACAATTTGAAGCTGCGCTGTGGACGCTTCTCCCTCCCTGCTAAAAGCCTTCCCCCGCCTTCCTCCAGCCATGCGGCTATCAGGCTAAAAGTCTTGCCCCTGCCTTCCCTCAGGGTGACAGCTGTGCTGTTGGAGGAAGGCAGGGAGAAGCCTGGTTCCCTCTGCCCCCTGACTTGCGCAAAAATCTGAGTTACACAGGGGCTGCACGAACACAACCCCCATGTAACTCGAGGGTTTACTGTACTTGAGTAGCTAAACTTGGTGCCTATTTACACGTGTTCCATACTAGGATATGCTACAATCTTCTAATTCCCTCTTCCTCTTTCATCCTCCCAGGAAAAAAATGGTGTGGCTGAAAAAGATGAGGAGAGGCAAATTTTGCTGGAAATGTGTCCATTATTTCTGTATGACAGGAGTTCTCAGACTATGGGTCAGAAACCCAGCAGGTTGCAACCCCCTTTGAATGAGATTGCTAGGACTGGCTTAGACTTGCTGGGCTCCAGGCCTAAAGCTGTGTAGCCCCACTTGCTGCCCAGGGATGAAGCCAAAGTGTACGAGTTCCAGTCCTGGGTGATGGCTTAGCTTAGAGGTCCCATTCCTGGAGTGGTGGGCTTGGTTTTTGTCCTGCTCCTGAGCGCCAGGCAGTGAGGTTCAGGTGGGCTAAGGTTTCGATTGATATTTGCTATCAGAAGGAGGGTCATGGTGCAATGAAGGTTGAGAAACCCCACTCTAAGAAATAACTCTGCTAAACTCTGTTGTAAATATGAAGCACGTTCCAGGGACAGTGCATTGGCTTCTCTGTTTTGGGGCGAGCTAAACTGAAATTCACTTTTATATTTTTGTTTCTTTTTATTTAAAGTTGGAAAAGTCCGAAATGCCTGGTACCGGGTTCAGCTCCTCAGAGGCAAGCCATGGGTCCCTGAGCAAAAAAGGTAGTTTCTGGTGATGGCTAGTTTGAAATGTTAACTTCAGTGGTATCTCTGTACTATACTGTGGGCTTCTTTGCTCACATACCCTCTTTACTAGCTCTCCTTCACAGTAGCACCCAGCACAACAGAAGCTGGCTGTTGAGTCGCACATTATTGCAATTCAAATCTTGTTTCGTAATGGATATTGGATCTAGTGTTGCTTTCCTTTTTTTAAGTTAAAACCTTTCTGTCCAGGCATGTATTCCATTAATTTTTTTTTTTTAATTTTCCAATTTATGAAACAGTTTCAGCTGCCAACATCCCTTCAGCTTCTGCTGTGACAACTAAAGGTCTTTTTCAGGTAATGAGAAACTATAAACAATTTTATGCCTGTCTGCTACACTTACCATCAAAATTAACCTCCTGTACTCTGTTTTTTCAAGTCCGCTCCAGCATCATCAAGCATTGCAAAACAAATGGAAGTTTCTAAAAGGGGCGAGGAAGCAAAGGGCAAAACCTCGTCTGCACCTCCAGAGAACGTAACACAGACTTCTACAACAGAAGGGGAGAGAAATGAGCTTCAAAGACATGAGTTTGTAAACACTGCTTCCTATGGAAAACAGTCTGAAGTGCATGATAGTAGTACACCAGCCAAAACTATTGGCAGGTTTTCAGTGATCAGTACCCACGATGAATTAACGTTACCATCGCCACAGTGCTTAAGATACTCTGCGCCACCTGATGTTTATTTGGATGAGCTTCCCTCGAGTCCTGACCTGAAGACATCGGTGCGGCGAGTGCAGACGGCATCTTTTCTTGATGTCATTTCTAACCAGGGTTCCAGTGACTCTGGGGATGAGCCCCTCCGAAGAAAGTCTGTTGCTGTTCAGCCGTCACCACAAAGCAGCCATGCAGACATCTCGAAAAAGGCAGCTTCTCTTCTGCTCAGATCTGGGAAGACTAGTTCACCAGGCCCTGATTCCCCTAATGGTCAGGGAACAAAAATTCCCACTATCAATATAACAACCTTCCACTCACAGTCGTCCTACATGAGCAGTGACAATGACTCAGAATTTGAAGACGCGGATATGAAGAAAGAATTGCAGAACCTGAGAGAGAAGTATGTTGGATTTTAAAATAATCTGGATACTTGAATGTCTGTTCAGATTACCTGGAACGTATCTCCACATGTTGTAAACAACAGTGTGCGTATAGCCCCAATAGTAAACTCCTTCAAAGAGCACACCACCTTTCCTTCAAAATTTATACCGACTCCCAAACCACAATGGTGCCAATTACAGAATCCAAACTTTTCTTTGTCCTTCATTTCTTTTTACTCACCTTTTGTATTCTGTAGGCCTGGCTTTACTTACTTACAAAATATCTTGGCCTTACTGCCCCTCTCAGGGCTATGAAAAATGTAGTGCCCTGAGCGTCATCGTTAGGTTGACATGATCCTGGTAAGGACGCAGCTAGGCTGACAGAAAATGTCGGCTTCTGTTGACTTAGTGACTTCCTCTTGGAGAGCTGAGTTAACTACATTGATGAAAAAAGTCTCTTCTGTTGATGTAGGAAGTGCCTATGCTGTTGGGCAGAGCTGCAGCTCATAGACATGGCCTTAGTTCCAACTAGAAGGGAAAATACTAAATTATCTCGAAAGCCTTATGTGTGTGTTCTGAGACAAAGAACCAATTGGCAAGAACCAGCCCCCATTTCCTAACTACAGAATTAGGTTAACTTCGAGAAAGAAAACATCCTTATGGTTGTTTAGCACCCAGCAGCACAAAAGGCTGTGGTCTGAGAGCACTCTGGATATTATTCCAGTTCAAATAGAAGATAATCAGGAATAGTCTGGCTATTTAGCTGGACCTGCTGAGATTTCCTCATCCCATAAGCAGGTTTTTATTTTTCTTGCTAGAGCCCATTTGCTAAAAGGGTTTTTGTTTGTTTTTTGTTTTTTTAAATAAAAACTACAACTCCTGATTTGATGCTGAGAAATATTGATGACCCTGTCACATAGAAGGGGCAATGGTTCTGAACTGGAGAGTTTGTATCTGCATTCACATTTACTTAATGTTTGACAGTGCCCGTAGCCAGAGTTCCGATCCAGGTCTATCCCTCAGCAAAACTTATTTTTCTTTTGTCAGGCACTTTCTTCTTCAAACAGAGCCACCAATAACGGATTCCCTTTATTTCATTCTCTTCAATTATTTTTGCTCATTTTTTATTTTTCTAATAAGCTTTCCATGTCACCTACAAAATGGGTCTGGGGGAAGTGGGTTTTGTATCTTTTTTAACTGTTTTGTGATACTCTAAGACCTGAATATTTTTATCAAACATGTTTAATAAAATATATATTAATAAAATAAACAACTGAATTTTAAACCAGAGTAACTAAAAGTTAAAACCCCTGCAAATGCTGAGACATCAATCTCTTGTGGTTTCATAAGCCTACTAGAGATGCAGTGATCGGTGCTGTGGGAAACGTGAGCCGTTTCCCTCTCGGTGGCGTTGTTTTCGTTTTTTTTTCAAAAGTGAATGTAGTAATCCTGAAAGGTGCTGGATTGCAAACACTAAAGAATGAATTCTCCTCATATGGGATAGCAGCCGTGCAGCTCTTTCCCCACATGCATATGCCAAAGTGCCTCATCCTTCGGTAATATTTGGGGTTAGAGGCTCATCCGTGCTTCTTTCAGTTCACTGCCTTTGAACTCTCATTTTTATGGTGGTGCCTGTCCTGTGGGAAGACATCCAGACATCACACTGGGCCACTGAGTAGTCAGATGTTAACACCCAGCTAGTGACCTAGGCTGGATTTGAAGTGGCGAGCCTGAGATGAAATGGTCATGTTACTAGTCCCCAGACCTTCCATTTACTCAGATTCTTTTTTTCTAAGTGTGTGGTGGGAGAAAAATGGAAGCACTAGTTCCCAGTCTGCCCATAAAGTTAGATGGGGAATAGACACAAGGGTGTTATAGAAAGCAATTCAGTATGTGTTCAGGAGCTATTTAGCTGTAATCCGTCTTGCATTGTAAGAAATAGTCTTATGTCAGTGTGTTACTTTAAATGTGTCTGGTTTTTCCACGTGTGCTGCACTTTTCCCAGGTAAATTAACTGAATTTCTAGAGAGAACTTTTTTTGTCACTGATTTGAAGGGACAGAAGTTCTGGAAACGTTTGAGTTAAATTCAGCTTTTGTATTCCACCCAATCATGTTCACCTTCTGAGGATTCTGAAAAACCTCTTTTTGTAGGAGTCTCAGTATAACCTAATGCTTGAAGAGTAAATTTAGAACAGAGCATTGGGACTCGTTTCCTTTGGGTCTGTGCCAACAGGATTAGATGTTTCATATGTGGGGGTATTTCCCGTGTATGCACTCTTGTATGAGAAATAGCTTGCTGTGTAACAGGAGATGTTTGAGGAGAACTGTAAACACTCTCTGAGCCTGGCAGTTTCTCAGACACGTTACTAGCATGATGTCCTTTTATTTATATTTTTCAATTAGGCATATGAAGGAAATCGCTGAACTTCAGACTCAACAGAAGAATGAGATAGAGGCTTTGTACATCCGGCTGGGCAAACCACTGCCCCCCAACGTGGGTTTCCTTCACTCGGCCCCACCAAGTGGCCGACGGCGAAGAACCAACAAGAATAAATTAAAAACTGGGAAACTATTGAATCCTTCGGTTCAACAGCTCAAAACGGTGCCTTCTGGCACAAGTAAGTCCCACTGATTTTTAAAACCTTGTATCCCATTCAATATACAGATTTGCCTTTATTTTATTATCTGTACTGGACTTGCTAGGTAATGATACTGAACTCAAGTGAAAAATTAAATGATAATTTTATTACCATGATTGGAACTTTCCTACTGTAGACAACATTTACAAGATCTTTACATGATCTCCTCTTATTGCAGCTGCCCAATATTGGTTCCAGGCCTTCCCAGCATTAATTATAGGGCTTGGTTACATGAAAAGGTAAAGTTCTGCCAAAAATAATGAGATAAGAAAACAAAATAACTATAATCAGTGCTTTTTTTTTTGTGCTTGCATAGATGAGCAGCATCTCAGTAGTATCAGCTGGGGGTGGGGAGCAGGGAGCCGGCTGAGTACCAGCTTTTTTTTTTTTTAAATAAACAAAAAAAAGAAAGTGCCAACTGTAGCGCATGGTGACTTGAATGTAATCCATTGCTAGCCTGAGCAGGATTCCAAAGAAAGCATTGTACGTTTATATACGTTAAAAAAAAATGCTCAGCATTAAAGTAAGGTTTGAAAACAAACAAAGGAAAAAAATATTCAAGAAGCTTAGAGGGGATGTAAATCCTCTTGCTTCAGGACATAAGCTAACCACTGCCTGGGATCTGAAAAGAAGTGTTTTCCCGATTCATCGGCTGGGCTTTACCATATAGTGCAGTTGTCCTTCTCGGAATGAAGCTAGTATCCTGTGTGTAGGCGCAGAGTATGCGATCAGTGCTTGACATACAAAATGTCATCACAATTCAGTTTTCGTTTGGGATAGATTCTCTGCCCATATAAGTTTTTTCCCATCTTTCTCCCTACGGTAATTTATTCATGTTTGCATTCGCTGTTTAGATACTGTTAGTCTGCACTGAGTGTATGGCATCTCGTAATCTTTCTTTTCTAAAAGATGCTCCATAATATTGGATTGGATCTGCCAAATAACAGTTTGAAGTGGTGATTGATGCCTGGTACTTCAGAAAGGCATTGAGAAGTTTTCTAAGACTTGTTCCTAGGGATGTGATATCTGGGGTCAGAATTGCATGTCCAACAGCATCAGACCTTAGCATTATCTGTTTGGAAAAGTAGCATAATAGCAATTGAGTAGGGAAACTCAAATAGGCAGTGCCCAATTCTCCTGCTACAGCACATGAGTAATTCCTGTTGACTTTAGTTCATTTGAAGTCTGTGATGGCAGACTAGCTCTGCCTCCCTTGAAGAGTTCCTTGAAATTCTGTCTTCTTTCCATTGACTGCTGTCCTGTACCAGTGTGAATTACATTGTCAGTTTTAATTAGTCTGTTTTTTTGTAAAAGAAAAAAATGTGGAAAGCCCAGTCTGCACTAGGCAGGTAAGTCAATTTCAGATACACAATTCTAGCTACGGCAATCGTTTATCTAGAATCGACTTATCTGCAATCGACACACCTGGCTACCTTCACAGAGGGAGGTCAACTCTCATTAGATCTCTCCCTTCCTCGGACATCTTTGCTAGCTTCCATTCCATCTTCCAAGTGAATTTAAAGTCCTTCTGGTTTTAAAACCAGATTTTTGTTCCCCCCCAGTCTTGCCGTTCTGACCTTCCGATCATCGCCGTTTGCTTTTCAGTCACTCGTTCTCCATTTTTGTCCCGTCCCTTTTGTGTGAACATAGGGTCTCGCAAACCCTGCTCCATTTTTCTATGTCATCTTCCATCTCCTGCAGGGGCACTTCTGCAACTTGCACCTTTTAAAACAAAGCTTTTCTTGAGTTCAAGCGCGCACACTCTGACAAGTGCACTAAGGACATTGCTTCAGAATTAACTTTATTGAATGAGCTGGATTTTCCTCTTGTAGGCTCTGGCCATATGCGGGGGGGATATGTAAATTCTTTTCAGATGAAATTTTATCCATAAAAGGCATGTTTCTACCAGTACTTCAGAACAGGGATGAGCAAAGTGGCGGGTGGGCTTCCTTGTGGGAGGGGGGTCGTGAAATTTTGTGAGGGGAGGAGGCACAGCAAGATTGGCTGCTGGTTGTCAGGCTCATCCATCTCATAAAAATGTTGAAATATGTTACTTTTTTATGTATGTGTAGTCACATTTACATACCAAGTAATAAACTACTTACATTCTACATACTTATTTTCTTACATGTGTCAAAAGGTGGGGGGGTGCATTCCCGTGTGAACATAACCTAAATTTCTGTTGATTTGGATTGCATTAAACAGGTTTGGGGGCGCTGCTGATTGCAGGGCTGAAAAGCGGGGCCCAGCGTAAAAAGTTTGCTCACCCCTGCTTCAGACTATTCCGTTAACACGCCTCTCAGTAGCAAACTACTAGGTTGATTTTGCTATGGTAGTTTCCTCGTTGGTGGCATTTGCAATTTTGTTTGTTTCTTTAGGTAATCTATCAGACTGCAAAGAATCTCTCCACAAAGAAACACCTAGAACTCACATGGATTCCACTGAAGCAACAGCGGTAACTTCCTCCACATCAGCCACGTTTGGAAAGTCAGTTCAGACGCAGCAACCTTGCTCAGTCAAAGCCTCTTTATCTTCGGACATCTGCTCTGGCTTAGCCACCGAAGGAGGCAATGCACATGAAAGCTCTGGCCAAGGTGATTTTCTGTACCTACATTTCAGCATGTCTCCTGGCACATGTCAAAAATTAGTTACCTATCACTGAAATGCTTTTGGAGGAGCTTTATTAACAATGTAGACATGCAGTGTTTAAAAATGCAAGTTCCTGGCTTACCTTTAGAAAAAATAAGGCACAGCAGAAGGTTAGGTGAGCAAAAACAAATAGGAGGCTTTCCAAAGCATAGTCAAAACTACAGAAGCTTCCCTTGTCCCTCGGGAACCATGTGCGTTTTACAAACAGTGACTTACCCATGTAACCTGTTGTGGAATCTGACTTATTGTGATCGGATTTTAGAAGCCATCGTAGGATAGAAGGCTAACTTTGTTTCCCTGGTTCATGGTATTTCCTCTTAACCCCTTGATACTTGTGACCCCAAAGCTCCCCATTATGAAATATGAATTCATCTGGGTCTATAAAATGTGGGAAAAGCTAAGCTACCAGCATCAGAGGGGTTAATTCTTGCGTGACTTTGGCATCATGTTTAAGGTCTAGAACTGTCAATCAAGGCTGCCTTGTCCAGTCCTGAGTTCTGACAGTTCATGCACAAGTCCCTAGACTTGGACTGAACTTGTTGCCATGTGTATTGAAAGCTATAGTGATGATTAAAATACCTTGCTCAGCATTGCACATCCTGCCAAACTAATCTACAGCATATCTGCTCTCTTCTACTGTTGTTACACCCTTCTGCATATGGTCCATTCACTTACTCCTCCTTGCCAAAGCTAGAATGGAGATGTGGATGATTAGCTAACAAAGCTGATTTGACTGATGGTGTAGGACATCTGATCACAGTTATTTGTACTTTATAAGTGTCTTTGTTTTCTTCCCTTTATATTCATTTGCAGGCTGGACGGTTTTCCACCAAACGTCTGAGAGAGTGACCTATAAATCTAGTAGCAAACCTCGTACCAGATTCCTCAGTGGACCTGTGTCTTTGTCCATCTGTTTGTATTTGTTCTTTTGTATTTTATCACAACCCATCTTTCTTTTGTCCCCCTTTTTCCAAGCTCATCCCTTATACCTCTGATATGTTTGGCAGGATGCCTTTCCCTTCTACATCATCTTTCCTTTCTTTTCTTTAAGTAATCTTCATCAACACTCCTTGGTTTATTTTCATTTTCCATATGAAGGCTTTTGTGCACTGCTTTTGGCTCATGCCTGGGTACCAAAAGCATGTGTGGAAGATCTCATCATTTATTATATAGCCTTATGGTAAATTTTACCCTGGACGTATCAGAGCTTTTGTCCTGTATGTGATTTACGTTGAAGTAATATTTTTATTTAAAATGTGGCAAATATACATGTCTGCTGTCCCAGTTCCAGCGACAACAAAAAGAGATCCGACCTTCTGTAGACGAATGGTCTCTTTCACACATGTTTGGACTACGAAGACATGCATGTAGCAAGCTGATACAATACTAGAAGGTCACTGAAGGGTATAACTTCCATACGAGGGCTGTATTAAAACAACATACAGTACTGTTTATATCCACTTTCTTTTCTCCTGTTTCTTGCATGTGGAAATGCTGAGATGACAGTGCTCCAGCTAGTTCTTTCAAAGTCAGTTTTCTAGGTGGTGGGGTTTCTTTTCCACAATAAGAGCTTTTAATTAGTTTAAGTGGAGTCTTGTTAATGTAATTTAGTAGTGGAAAGATCTGGTTACTCAAAAGAAGAGCTCTCTTTGCTTTTTTCCATAAGCTAACCTGGCTGGAGCACTTTTTACTCAGTTGATTTTCTTCTGACCTTATGTGACCTCAGAGATGAAGTCAATTAGCAGTTCATAAAGTACCAATCAGTAAAAAGCTTTATCAGACTTCCTTATGATACTTTGAAATGGATTATCAGGATCCAGCACTTTTTTTTATTTCAAATAACTGTGCACCAGCTCAAATGAAATACATACTTTATTTGCATGGCCTTCAAAGTAATTGGCAGTTCAGCAAAACATAATAGAACATCTTAATTGTAAAATACAGTGTTTTTCTCAGCAAACAAATATGCCGCTTTTTGGACAAACAGATTTTGCTTGTACAAAAAAGATATGTTGTACTGATCAGGTACCATAGGCCACTTACACATAATGTTAATAAGGCTAATGTTGTCAAAGAACTTTTCAGTGTTCATTTGCATTGATATTGAACTTTCCCCATTGTAGTTATACATTGCTCATCATTATCCAGGTGGTGCAGATCAAAGGCACAAGACCACTCAAATATGGTTTTCCAATTTTCTAAATGAACAGTATTTTTAAAAAAAAAAAATACTGATTTTTTCCCCCCTTTATTTGAAGATCCCCAAAACTCCACTCATCCAAGTGGGTGAAAAGTAATGTTCACCTCTCAGCCTCTGGCATGCAAGGTTTAAACAGTCATTCAAATTTGAAGATACTTTGTATACAGGAGTTTATCCGAAACACCTGAGGAATTCTCATTCTGTTGATTTTCCTTCTCCGTCCATCAGTAGTACAGTGGACATGGCTGTAGCCTTATCTGCACAAGTAACTCTGAGAGGGTTTAATTCTTCTGTCACTGGTTTACTGTTCAGCATGCTGCAAAAATAATGGAGAGAATTTCTACTTAACACAAAAAAGTTGGGCCTCTGACAGTCACAGCTTAAGCTGATAGAACATGTCAGTACTTAGTTACCTTACGTTTCCTGGTGCTTAAATAATGAATTGCTTGGGTGGATCAACCGTCTGTTGGCTAATCCACATGGTCTCTTCTGTGTCTCTTTTGAGTGACATGCTTTGAGACAAGAGTTGGACTTTCCCGTCTCCGAGCTCTCTGAAGTGGGGGCTGAATTCCAAACACTCCATCCAGAATAATTCCAAATACATAAACACTCTCCACTTTTAAATTTTAGCAATTACCTCTCGCTTGAGCTGCTCCACAGACCCTGAGCTGAAGCTATCTAGACTTTCTCTGCCCTTAATTTTTCAGTTTCTTTTCTTTTCAGTTCTTCCGGTGGGTCTAAGCGGGTCGGTGGCAGAAAAACCATTTTGGTGTAATGTGTGAGATCAAGTAGGGGCAGTTAGGACTAAAACCAAAGACCCTCAGGAGGAGAGATTGTTGTGCGCTCAATCTAGGAAAGGAAGGACATTTTTCAACTGGCTCCATCCAACTGCAGCAACGTCTAGTCGTTATTCACATGACCATGGGTGTATGTAGCATTTGCAGGAACAAAGGTTTTGAGATACATGGGTGAATGCACATTGGCGTCAAGATTAGAATCGGCCCTTTGAGTGTAAGCGATTAGCTGAAGCTTTTGGTTGTAAATCTTAAATTTCAGATTCCATCCTTTTTAAACAAAGTCATCTCAGACCACAATTCAACTGATAAGTAGAAGCAATCTTTAGTGAAAATATGTAACCCCTTTAATGCATTTCCTGGTGTATCTTTTGGTCTTTGCACTTATGGACAAGGACATGTATGTCAAGAAACTACTGTAAGTACTCTGGCATATTTAACTCTTAAACATTTTCCCTTCAGGTTAGAAATTGGTACATTCAACCTTGCCTACTAGTGCTTAAGTATTCCCACTCTTCATTCATAATTGCTAAATGGTTCGGAAAAATGGGTGATCTGTGTATAAGAAAAGAGGTATTTCAGCTGGAGAAAGAAGTTAAGGATTAGAAAGGAATCTCCTTAGTTAATGTACTCTCTAAAATGGCTAATGTTAACTGAGTTCATGCTTTATGGTTTACTAAAGCATTTATTTGTCGCCATGGATATAGAGCATCCCTAAATTGCAAGGCATCCAACTGTTTATACAAGAAGGAAAAATAACATTTGAAGAATTTATAATTAGTAGCATTATTTAAAATCTGTCATAATCCAGATTCTTTAAAATGTCTTTGGCCCATCCCAGCAGACAATGTAACCACAGAAGGTTAAAAGGAATTTTCAATTAACTGTGCCTGATGAAATCAGATGGAAGTCCTTTTCTGAAAGGCCCTGAGTGCTTGTAGCAAATACAGAACACTCTCAAACCTTCCCTTCCACTGACTTAATTAAGGGGTTTGTAAACACCTTGCAGAGTCGCATCGGCTGAATGTATTTCTATTATAAATAGTGGGCGGGTTGGAGATGGTGTAAATATATGTATTGGATCCCTTGGAATTCTAGTGTTTTGAAACTAAGGACAATATAACGAACATAAATGTTTCTCATCTGAAATTAATGTGTAGCTGCATTAAAATGCCAAGTGGCACCACATACAGCATGTTATAAATTAAGTATCTTATTCAGATGATACTACAGCCACAAAAGTGACCAAAACTTTCCTCAAGGATGCAGAAACATACGGCTTTGTCTAGAAGGGAATGTTGCGCCAAGTGTACTTAAATTTGTATTTTACTCATTGTAGAAATCTGCGTGTGAGCTGCTCGATTTCCATTTGAGTGATTTAATTTAGTGTAGCTTAGACCTTTTCCCATTCAATTTAAGCAAAGCTCAGAAAAGGTCACTCTTTTATACTGAAATAAATTTCCAGATGGGTTTGAAAAGGTCTGACTCAATCAGTTTAAAGAAACACCTTTGATTCCATCAGTGCAACTTGCTTCTACAAACAAACCCTTGTACATGGGATTGTTTTGTGGATTCAATTAGCTGAGCATTTCTTACTGCTGGGTCCTTGCTAAGAATTGTTCCTACTTATACAAATTCAGCCTCTAGTCCTGCAGTCTGTATAGGGATGGAGTTGTGTACTCACACAGAAACCCACTGAAGATAATGGGGTTCTTTGGAGGTACAGAAATCTGCTTGCATTATGTAAATTGCTGGCTCACAATCGATTAGAATGTAACTGACCTTTCTGTTTAACTGTAGACAACGATATTTCAAGACAGTTGGCCAGTATGGCCTACTTATTTTGGGTATCTTCATTTTTGGATCCCTAGCTTTTGGGGAAACTTGGACCAGATTTTCAGAAATGCTGAGAATCCATAACTTTGAGGCCAGACGATCTGAAAATCAGGCTCAAAGTGTTTCAACTGGAGCACCCAAAATCAAGAGCTGCTTTTGAAAATTTTGGCTAGTTATTTCCCCACGTTTTCTCCCTCTCCTCCACTGTTTACATGATCCCAAAGGTTGAGCATTTCCACAGCTTTCTCCCCCAACTGCTCTTTGATATGTTAACTTGCTCAGGGTTGGATCTTTCTCTGCATTTCAAATAGGATGGAATGTTTTTGGCATAATCAAATGTTGGAGCGGTTCCAGAAATAGCATTACCTTGTGCTCCCTCTGCTGGTTCTGTATGGGGTTTGGAAGGATTCAGTTACCAGTAAACATGAGTTCATGTCGATTTTTCACCATACGTGTGCAAACTACTGAGAACATTAATAATCAGTGATTACCAAAATTTACAGATAGACAATGGAAGAAAAATGCTGCTTTTGGACTTATCATAGTTTATTGTAAGGCAATATCTTCGGGGAGAGGGATAGCTCAGAGGTTGAGCATTGGCTTGCTGAACCCTGGGTTGTGAGTTTAATCCTTGAGGGGCCATTTAGGGATCTGGGACAAATAGTTTTTTTGTTTGTTTAAAAAAAAAAAAAAAAGGAGGGTGCTTGGTTCTGCCAAGAGGACAGGGGACTGGACTCAGTGACCTCCCAAGGTCCCTTCCAGTTCTATGAGACGTGATGTGATGTTTGCTCTGGTAAATGATGTTGATAGCTTATAATAGTTAAAAACCTTGAACTTTTTGAGTTTCAACATCTGCTGTCATTAAATAATTGTCTGACCTTGCCTGCCCTGCATTTTTGACTCTCAATAATTTCCCAAGTATCGGAGGGGTAGCCGTGTTAGTCTGGATCTGTAACAGCAACGAAGGGTCCGGGGGCACCTTACAGACTAACAGAAAAGTTTTGAGCATGAGCTTTTGTGAGCACAGACTCACTTCATCCATGAATGAATGAATGAACTTTGTGGGTAGAGGCTGCCTAATTTCTCAATTCTTATAACTGAAGTCGAAGGAGTCCTGTGGCACCTTATAGACTAACAGATATTTTGGAGCATAAGCTTTCATTGCAGCAGTTTGTTTGCCCACGAAGGCTCATGCTCCAAAATATCTGTTAGTCTATAAGGTGCCACAGGACGTCTTGTTTTTGAAGATACAAACTAACTCGGCTACCCCTCTGATACTTGAAATCTAAGGGACATGTTCTCCCTTTGTTGCCGTATTAATTACCTGCATTCTTTTTAGAGCTTCCCATCTCCTAGATGCCTTTGTGTCAGAAGTGATAACAAAATTAATGTAAATCAGATTTACCTTTATAAGTAAAGTGCCTGAATTTAAGATGACCAGCTGCAGAGATTATCTTCAGGCTCTTTTAAAAATAAGCCTCTCTGCCTGATTCAGTGCTCTGCTTCAACAGGTATCTCAGGCAAGGTAATGTTTCTTGTCTTCCAAACTATATGTATTCTTTAGAGGTATTGCTGGAAAAAGTAAGCCTTGTTTTTGGCAGTTGGCTTTCCTAATGTTTCTGTTCAAATAGGCTTATATCTTATGGGCAAATGAGTGGCTGAGTACATATTAGCGGTGTCATTGAACTCAGTGAGCCTACTCAGATGCTGAAATGCTTATATAGCTTTGTGGCTATGTAGCTTTGTGCACAAGTTTTTGTGTTTTGATTTGGTTTTTGCGTGGGGTGAGGGCAGGTAAACTGAATGATCCAGGTGTGCGCAGTAATCTGCTGTCTGCTTTTATATTTTCCAGGCAGTGATACAAAAGTTCTTTTCATTGTGTATATGAGCTGATGATGCTGCACACGTGTATTTGCATTTTGCAGTATAGCAAGATAGTTTTAGTTCCACTGGGATGTTTGTCGTAAGAGCTGTGACTGTAGGGGGTGGGAAGGCCAGGTAAGATATGTGGAAGGTATTGCAGAGCATAAAGGACAAAAAAGTCAGGTGCAACCCAAACTCAGCCCAGGTTAGGGTGTTTGGTTGCAGCTGCCCTTTAATTGTAAAGAGCCAACTAGTAAAATACTGGGATTTCCTTATGTACAAATCAAGTGTGACACTACCTCAGTAAGTCCTGCTGTTGGTTTGCAGGGTGGGCAGCATAAAAATCTTTCCGATCCCCTTTCCCCTTGTGCCACTGATGCCAAAACACAGTTTGTCTCTTGTTCCTCTCATTCGATCTCTGATACGTCTCGAAGACTCATTCAGAGCCCGCATTAAACACAGAACTAAGACCCCAGATCTTAAACCCGTCTCTCTTCCACAGTACCACAGTGTGATGGTGCCGTGTTGCTAGGCTGGGGAGGTACATTGTCTTGAGTTCTGCTGTGCCCTCTGGATTTGATTGTGTGTTGAAGTGCACCTAGGTTAAACCACCTCTGCCCAGCTGGGCTCCCCATACCATCATGAGATTCTCTTCCCGCTGAAGCTTACAGTGTCTTTCAGAAAACTTGATACAATGATCAGGAGCAGTCGTCATGCCTGGCAAGCCCTTTCACAGTGATAGGGTGCTCTCTGTGTCTGACATTGTAATGGGAGGCATTCTGCTGAGCTTGTCAAATAATGATGGAGAATGTAGCAATAAGGCAAAACTGAAAAATACACTTTATGGCTAAAAATGAGACCTCTGCTATTGTGCTGGACTGTTCTGCACCTTGAAGTGATGTGAAAGAGAAACTTTTGTTTTTTCCTCCAGTTGAGAATTTTGCGTTTAGACACAAAACCTGACACTAAAGCTGTTCAAAACTTGGCCTCAGTCCTGCAGAACAATGTATCTTTTTGGACTGGTAAAACGAGACTTTTTGGGGTTGTTTTACAGTATGCAGCCAGACTGGCTTTACTTGTTACTGAAATCATTTTTGGCATTCTATCATGAACGGAATTAATAACGCTTCCTGCATCAATAGAGTAGGAATCTAAAAAAGCCCTGTTTGGAAGCCGGGGTAATTTGAAAAAAAAAAAGAAAAAGAAAAAAGAAAAATCTTGCAAGTTTTACTGAATCTTGTTCTTGGCACACAGTTATATCTTTTTAAAGATTCTGTATGGTTGCACAATAATTTAGGTTTGGGCTGCCCAGTTATTTAGATTTCCTTTACTCCCCTGAACTGCTGACTTTCTGTCTGCTCCTCCTTGCATAATGACTCCTTTTTTGATTGCCTAAAAATACAGAAGCTTGTCCATCAGGCCTGTTGTGTTTAGTCTTGCCTAACTCTGTGTGTCTTTGTATTGTTCTACCTTGTAGGGTCCACCCTGAAACGACTATGTCTAGGCAAAGATCACAGTAGTAGTAACTATCCCATTTTTGTTTCTCGGTATTTCCTTCATAGCATGGGATGTTTTATTTATTTCTGACTAAAAATCTTATTGTTTACTTAATAGCAACTGTTGTACCTTTGTTGACATTAAATTAAGCTGCATATTACTTGTGAGCAGGGATCTCTTTAGTGACAGTGCATGTCCTGTGATGGTTCGGGAAGCATGCATGCAACCAGACTGTTGTGATTTTTTTTTCTTCTATGTGTGTGTGATGTGAGAGAGAGCTGAATATGGTGCTTGTCAAATCTTCTGTGTACCATTTTTATAAAACTGCCATTTTGCTGCTGACTGAACAAATAGCTTGATGCTCCTTCATTCCTGTTGGGATGCATGAAATATTGAATACCATTTGAACAGCTTTATTCTCAAAATACATATCTTCTCACTGGTCCCTTTCCCAAAAGAATGAGAGCTGGAGTCACATAGAAGCCACACCAGAGGTTGAATGCATGATCATTTAAAGGATGCAGTATTTTATGTGACTAGAGAAACATTAGTAAGGTTACTCACCATGCACTTTATTGGCTGCAAAATTCATGGTAGTACAAAGAGAAGACTGTGTTCGTGTTTGTAAGTGAATCATTTCATGCCAGTTCTCTGAACTTTCTGCTTGAAGAGATGGTCTCTGCTTAATCATATTTTAAATAGGTCCAAATATATTTGTTAAAACTGCTTCACTGAATGTTTTCCCTGGACATTGACATCTGCATCTTTGTCACCTCCCATTCAGTGCAATTTGGATGTAATTCTAAATTTGCCGGGAAGTGGCATTTGAATGCATCCTTGAGACAGATATTTTCATGGCTGTGTTAGCAAGATAATGTTTGTTTTGTCTTTGGAGCACCACGAACTCAGCCATGACCTCTCTTAACATTAGAAATCTTTAAGCTTATTTTTCTTGTGTAAACTCATAGATTCACCAAAATGCATATTATTTGTATGTCTTGTGGAGCTAGTAAAGTCCTGATTCACAACAGCTAATAGTAGCTGCCTCAAATTCTATCACAGTGGTAATTATCTATGCACAATTATAGAACTCTAAACACGAATACACAGACCATTTCTTGAAGCAAAGATGTTCTTTAGAAAGCGATGAGGACATCAAGGGACCCCACCCCCCCCCAAAAAAAACAACTTTTGAATGATAGTGTGTGAGAAACCTAAATCAAGCAGCAAAGTGGTGTACTGATGATGACAGAGCTGACCTCTCTTTGTGTGTGACTTTCTAGGATCCTCTACAAACAGTCTTGTCACGTGTCCTGAGCCTCTGCCACCAACAACTCTGCCGGTCCAGGTGCAAGCAAACAACAGTAACAACAAGAAAGGAATGTTCACAGATGATCTCCACAAACTGGTGGATCAGTGGACAAGCAAAACTGTTGGCGCAGCACAGTCCAAACCTTCTTTGAACCAGCTGAAGCAGAACCAAAAAAGGCAGGACATGGAGCCAAAGGCTAATCTCATGCAGGCTCAGAATGAGACATGTGGAGTAAGTGATGCTCCTTGAAGAATATACATTTTGCTGTGTGTCGGACAGCCATTGGAGAACTCATGTGAGGAGGAGGACATAAACTAAAACATACTGCCGTGTCCATCTCACTTCAATAAGTACTAAAATAGCTGATGGGTTTTGGTCTTTTGGAATAATTTTAGCAATCGATGGGCCAATATCTATTTTTAAAAGTAGGAAGTGCTAATTAACAGTTGATAAACAGTAACATGCTCACTGGTGAGCCGTACGTTGCTTGACTTAAATGAGGTTTTAATTTGGCTAAAATCCCACTCCTTTGTAATGTTAATCTTTTTCATAGAGAATGGTTGCTGGACAAGTGGCTTGGGGTCTCTTCCTACAGGGTCTCTCTCTGCCAGATGCTTTGTGAACACTCTGGCTTGAAGAAGAGATGGGTGTGAACTGGGTATTTGGCTGGCCTTGCTGTCTGAGTTCTGCTTTACTACAGATTGTACCTCTTTCTTCCGGCACCCTTGGGAACTGAGTGGTATTGTATGAGAGGGTTTGCTGGAGGAGGGGAGGTGAGGCGAGGCCTCCAGGTTGCCTGGAGAGGGGACCACCCCCCACCCTACGCACAGGGCTTCAGGGCTCCCCCGCCCTGGCCACATTTCCTGCTGCTGCAAGGCTGCTGGTGGGGCTCCCTGCTGACTCCCCGCTATGGGGCTCCTGGCTGCAGCTGGGCACCCCACAGTGGGACTCTCCAACCCCAGCCAGGCTCCCAGAAATGGGGCTCCCTGCCACCAGCAGAGCTCCGCTGCACCTGGCACAGCTGGAGCTCTCTGGTCCAGGTGCTCTTTGATCCACAAGATTCCTTGTCCTGCCAGACAAGAGTTTCAACCTGTGGTCACATCTCCCTTGGAGACGCTTTTAAAATGTCACTAGGTGACCCTGAATGCAATGAGGAGTGGAAGTACTAGCATGTCCTACCCACTAACCCTCCCTGCTCAGTGGCAGAACTGAATATCCTGAAACAGGTGTGTGCATGTAGGCACACTTCATGGCTCAGGTGATAGTGTGGAGAATAAGAGTTTATGCTAAATCCCTGGAGGCACAAAAGTGAAGGAGAGACACAAACAATGAATCCCGGTTACGCTTTACATAAGCCCCACAATTCTTCCTGGCTTACAGTGTCGTCTTCTGGACTTAAAGGCTCGTTGCCCAGTTGTTTGTTACCTTGTTTGATTTTTCAGGAAGCTGCAAATTGAGTCTCGAAGAAATTAAATAGCAATAAAAATGCGGGGGAGAAAGACTGTGCAAATAATTAAGTGGTCTTTTCCAATTGAAATAGCTAAATGTTGACAGGGGAAACATTTCCTTTTTAAAATTAAAAAAAACTCCAAGCAAACAAACAATTGCAAAAACCTAGGAAAAAACCTACTTAAAATAATCCACCTCAGCAGTGGCAGGAGATTTGCCCCCCATTGAACTAGGTGCTGTACAAACACCTGTGGTTAGGAGCTTGGTGATTTCCTGTCATGGGAGAAAGTGAAAAGCGTCACAGCAGCAAGAAGGCAGATTTAATAGGGAAAGCAAACATGCAGTACAATGAAGCTGTTTAAAACCAGACTTTTCATAACAAGAAGAGGGAAGGTCATAACCCCTGTCTACAAAGTGATGGTTCAGTTGCACAGCCCAGAGATGTAATAAACTGAAGATCCTGTCGCTTATTGCAAGCTAGCCATGCTTCTGATTGGTTGGTTCGTGGATGGGAGATTCCCAATGGTGCTAACAGAAATGGTTTGGGTTATAAAGCAGATGTCATTCTGCCAGGTCCTAATCTACACGACCACGATAGGGACATCACAGTTGAGACTTCAGCACAAGTCGGAAGTGTTAGTTGTACCCAAGCTCCAGCGTGGGCAGTGACTGTGTGTTTTGCCTAACTGTCTTGACAAGAGCCATTGTGTAAGGACTGCTTAAGAGCTCCCATATTTCACCCCAACTATAGCAGATTGCAGGGGGTGGGAGGAGGGAAGGAGGATATTCCACGTATAGTCTGCAAAGTGTTGGAGGATACCTTTCATCCTACAGTTAGGGTCTTGTCCAGACGTAACGGAGAGGGCTGAGATTTTAGAAAAAATGAAGAAAAGGTTAAACTCCAAACATCCAGGGCCACTCAGCTGATACACAGCAGCCATGAACTGCTGTTGACCAGAGAGATTTCCCCAGTGGGAGCTGCCCTGTGGCAGGGACTACCCCAAAGGCAGGGCCAGGGCTCCTGGCAAGTCCTCACAGCACTACAGGGATTTCTGAATGTTGCTCCTCCGGAGTGGGTCGTGGGCAGCCCCTGGGACACAACCATTAACTAGAGCATCCTTTGATTGCTCTCATTGAAACTGGAGTCCATACTGGCCTCTACAGCAGCCTTGAATTCTGCTGGTGAAAACATGGTTCACAGCCACCTTTCCCCACAGTTGTCCTTGGTTCCTCCCTTTGGACCTGTACCACCTCTAGATACAACACAGAACTTCAACTCTCGCTGACAAAGCCAGGGCGTAGATATGACTTAGTAGGCGGATTTGCAATGACACAAGTGACATGGGGTATTGAAATCTTCCCAGAGTCTATGGATGTTTGGATAGATTTGAAATCGGTGGAGACAAGAATGGTTTGTGATGAGCAAAGAAGAATAGCCAGAAGACGAGAGGTGAAGCTGAGCCAAGGTACAATCTGGACAACAGTAGAAACACCCCATCGGTGTCACAGTAGTAAGCTGGGAGCGGGGAACTGATTATACTTCTACGTATGGTGTTGGGAAGTCCAGTCCTGGAACAGCATATCCGATTCTGGGGTCAGTATTGTAAAAAGCTGCTAGGAAATCGGAAAGAATGTCATAAAGAGCCACAAAAATTATATGAGGGCTTAAAAACTCTCTCTCTGTTAGTGTTACCAGAAAGAAGTTTGGGAGGTGACTTGATTACAGTGGCTAAATACCTGCACAGGGAGAAAAATATAAAGGACTAAGTGGATCTTCAACCTTGTGGAGAAAAGTATAACAAGGACGCCAGGCTGGAACATCAATCTAGATGAACAGAAATCTGAACAGAGCTCCGGCTTGGAAGGGTGACCGTGATTTACCACTGGAGCAAACTCCCAAAGGCAGGGTTCTGGATTCTCCATCTCTTGACATGTTCCATTCAAGACTAACTGCCTTTCGTTCTTCAGTCAAACACAAGTCATTTGGCTCAATGCAAGGATAAATGGGTAAAATTCCCTGGCCTGTGGTAGATCAGACCAAATAATTTAATAGACCCTTAAGTCTTTCAGATATATTACTGTAACACATATCTTAAAGGGGAGAAAAGGACCCAAAAAGAGCTGCCATGGCCAAACAGAGTAAAGGAGGCTGTGTTAGAAGAAGCAGGCATTCATTAAACATCGGAAGGCAAATCCTACAGAGAATAGAGAGGAACACAGACTTTGTCAAGTGATGTATAAAGGTATGATTAGGCAGACTAAAAAGAACTTGAAAAGCACCTAGCAGAGGACTCCAAAATTAATTGCAACAAATTAAATACATCAGAAGCAGGAAGCTGCCCAACAATAAGGGTACCGCTGGATAATCAAGGTACTAATGGGGTACTCAAGGAAGACCCAGCCACTGTAGAGAAGATAGCTGAATTCTGTGCATCAGTCTTCACTGCAGAGGATCTGAAGATTCTCAAACCTGAGCCATTCTTTTTAGGTGACAAGCCTAAGAAACGGTCCCAATGGATTGAATTAAACAGTAATAAGTCATCAAAGTAAGATGGTATTCACTCAAGAGTTCTGGAGGGACTCAAAAATGAAAGTTGCAGAACTATTGAGAGTGAAATGTAACCTTTCACTTAAATCAGCCTCTGTCACAGATGACTGGAGAATAGTTGATGGGATTCCAATTTTTTTTCAAAGGACACAGAGGAGATCCTGGCAATTACAAGCCAGTTAACGTAACTTTGTTACTGGGTAAATAGGTTGAAAATTACAATGGCAAAACAACTATAAGATACATAGATGAACTTGTAACAGAGAGGTAGCCGTGTTAGTCTGTATACTATCAAAACAAAAAAGCAATCCAGTAGTACTTTAAAGACTAACAAAATAATTTATTAAATAATTTATTAGGTTTTGCTAAACGAACTTGATTTATTTGGGAGAAATCAACATGGCATTTGTACAGGGAAGTCATGTCTCACCTATTTATTAAAATGTTTTGAGGGAAGTCAGCAAACGCGCACAAGGATTATCCAGTGCGTATAGCATACCTGGACTTTCTGGAAGCCCTTGAGAAGGTTCATCACCAAAGGCTATTAAGCAAAGTAAGCAGTTCTAGGATAAGGTCCTCTCATGGACCCATAACTAGTTAAAGATGGGAAACAGAGTAGGAGTACAGAGTCAGCTTTTACCTTGAAGACAGCTATATAGTAGTATCCCCCAAGCATTTGTACTGGGACCAACACTGTTGAACATATTCATAAATAATCTCCGAAAAGATTTAAACAGAGAAGAGGCAAGGTGTGCAGATATAAAAGTACTCAGGATACTTGAGTCCAAGTCAGATTATGAAGAGCTACAATGAGACCTTGCAAAACTGTGTGACTGGGCAACAAAACAGCAGATGAAATATCAGGCAGAGAAGTGCAAAGTAATGCACGTTGGAAAACATAATCCCACCTATATGTACAAAATGATAGGGTCTAACTTTGCTCTTACTACTCGAGAAAAATATTTTGGCGTCACTGTGGATAGTTGTTCTGAAAACATCTGCTCAGTAGAAAGCAGCAATTAAAAAGCTAACAATGTTAGGAGGCATTGGAAAACAGGTAAGACAGAAAATAATAAAATGCAACAATATTAATCCATGGTGCACTCATACCTTGAATACTGCATGCAGTTCTGGACCCTCCCATCTCAAAAAAGATACATTAGAAATGGAAAAAGAACAGAGAAGCACAACAAAGTATTAAGGATATGAAACAACGTCGATCTGAGGAGATATTAAAAAGACTGGGAATGTTCTGCTTGGAAAAGAGGTAAAGGGGGAACATCATAGAGGTTTGTCAAATCATGACCTTACAATCATCGGGAATTTCTTTTTCTCCCTTTCCCATAATATGAGAACCCAGGATCTCCCAATGAACTAAAAATAGGCAGCAGATTTAAAATAAACTAAGTTATTCCAGGCTTGGCTTTGTCAAGCCTGACCTTAAAATCCTCAAATGATGGAGGTCCCACCACTTCCCCAAGTGACCATCCCAGTGCTTCACCACCTTCTTAGGGAAATAGTTTTTCCTGTTATCCAACCTAGACCTCCCCCCCACAACTTGAAACTTGCTCCTTATTGTGTCATGTGCTACCACTGTGAACGGTCCAGTTCCATCCTTCTTGGAACCTGCCTGCAGGTAGTTGAATACTTCTTTCAAATCCCGCCTCACTCTTCTCTTCTGCAAACTAAATAAACCCAGTTCTCTGCGCCTCTCCTCATAAGTCACGCGCTCCAGCCCCCATAATCATTTTCGTGGCCCTTGGCTGGATTCTCCAGTTTGTCCACCTCCTTTCCGAAGTGAGAGGCCCAAAACTGGAGAGGATACTCCAGATGTGGCCTGGCTGTTGCTGAATAAAGAGAAATAATCGCTTTCCTTGATCTGCTGGCAATGCACCTACAAATGCAGCCCAGTGTGGTGTTAGCCTTCTTGGCAACTAGGGCGCACTAATTTATATCCAGTTTCTCATCCGCTATAATCCCCAAGTCCTTTTCTGCAGAACTGCTGCTCAGCCAGTTGGTCCCCAGCCTGCAGCAATTAATGGGATTTTTTCTTCCTAAGTACAGGACTCTGCACTTGTCCTTGTTGAACTTCATCAGATTTCTTTTGGCCCAGTCCTCCCTTTTGTCTAAGTCGCTCTGGACCCAATCCTTCCTCTCCAGCATATCTACTCTCCCCTCAGCTTAGTGTCAGTCGCAAACTTGCTGAGGATGCAATCCGTCCCATCATCTAGATCGGGAATGAGGCTCCTATAGCCCATGGGCCAGATCCGGCCCCCAGCTTGCCTTAATCTAGCCCATAAGGTTTGTTGCTCCCCCAGCCGTGCAGGAATCGCAGCCAGTAGAAGATGATGCCTGCATGGAGCACTTCCCTTCAGAACTCAGAGAGACCTGTGCCAGGTGTGCACCCCAGTGCCCTGCACCCTGAGCCCACTCCTGTATCCCCTGTCCCATCCAGACCCCTTGTCCCAATCCCATTCCTGCATCATCCCCCCTGCCCAGAACCCCATGCCCTCCCCTCAGCCTGCTTCTGCCTCTGGCCTCCAGCCCATACCATGCACACACCCCACCCCAAGCCAGCTCTCTGGTAGCCTCTTCCCACACACTGAACCCCTCATTTTTGCTCCACCCCAGAGCCTGGGAACAGGAGCCCCACAAAATTCACTAGCTCCTGACTGATTTTTCTGTGGCCAGTGGCTCCCAACCGAAAAAATGTTTCTCCACCTGTCATCTAAATGATTAATGAAGATGTTGAACAAAATTGGCCAGAGGCCTGACCTCCTCCACTTGATACTGGCTGCCAACTAAACTTCAAGCCATTGAACACTGTGTGTTGAGCCTGAGACCTTAATCAGCTTTCTATCTACCTTGATAGTTTGTTCATCTAATCCATACGTCTTTAAGTTGCTGACAAGAACAGTGTAGGAAACTGTAATAAAAGCTTTACTAAAGGCAAAGTTTACCACATCCGCTGCTTTTCCCATGTGCGCAGAGCATCATAGAAGGCAATTAGGTTGGTGGGTCGTGATTTTCCCTGGGTGAATCCATGCTGACTGTTCCTGATCACCTTCTTCTCCTCCAAGAATTCCTTGAGGACCTGCTCCATGATTTTTGCAGAGACTGAAGTGAGTCTTTCTGGTCTATAGTTCCCTGGATTCTCCTTGTTCTTGTTTTTAAAGATGAGCACTATATTTGCTTTATTCTGATCATCTGGGATCTTCTCCCCGCCCCCCATGGCCACAGGTTTTCAACAATCATGACCAATGGCTCAGCAATCATGTCAGCCAACTCTTGCAGCTACTAGGACTGGACAATGGGGTGGATCTCTTAATTGGTGCCTTGTCCTGTTCATTCCTACTGAAACATCTGGCATTGGCCACTGTCAGAAACAGGACACAGTCAAGACGGGCCATTCTGATCCAACATGGTGGCTGTTCGTATGTTCTAAAGAAAGTGGTGGCAGTCCTGTCCTCTGAGTTAGTCTATTTTTTTGTGGGGAAGGGTTTTAAACTGGGCTAAGCGATCCTAATGTAACATTGGCACAAACTTGCATTGACAGAGGATGGATTAGATGGGCTGGGAGGTCTCTTCTGTCTAAATCCACACAAGGACAAAGGGTCACCAAATGAAATTGGAAGATAGCAGGTATAAAACAAGCAAAAGGAAAGTACTTCACACAATGTATAATCAGCCTGCGGAACTCCTTGCCAAAGGATGCTGTGAAGTCCGAGTCTGTAATAGGGTTCGAAAAAGAGCTAGATAAATTTATGGACAATAGGTCCATCAATGGCTATTAGCCGGGATGGGTAAAACTGTTGTTCCTATCCTCTATCAGAATCTGGTAATGGGCGGTAGGGGACAGATCACTTGATGACTACCTGTTTTGTTTATTCCCTCTGGGGCACCTGGCATTGGCTAGATTGACTTTGGTTCGAACCGGTACGGCCATTCTGTTCTTAATCTATGCATCTTCATTTTGCCAGTTTTCTGCCTAGAACCACCTTTAATAGGACTCATGCGTGATTCTAAAACTCAGTATGAAATTAGGATTTGCTTCACACTCAGCCTGTAATACTGTCAGCAACTATTGTGTATAATTTCTGTAAAAACATTTGTTGCCCTTAAGGTCCTTTTACTGCTGTAGACAAATTGTTTGCTTTGGGAGTATAAGGTACTATGGGTAGCTTTTCAGAGTGAAAGCTGCTTTTTCAGTGGGGAGTCAACTGACATCTCTTGGAAATGTTGGCAGAGGTGCTTAACCAGTTGCATACAGACCTATAGTGTGTTTCTCATTCTTAACTTCCCTCTCTCCATAGCTGGAAGCACAGCAGGTAATATGAGACTGGACCGGCATAGGAAAACTTGTACTTTTCCTTCCAAGGGGAAAAAGCAACAAGAAGTCCTGTGGCGTTTTAGACTAACATTCATTGGAGCGTAAACTTTTGTAGGCAAAGACCCACTTCATCAGATGCATAGAGTGGAAATTCCAGAGGCAGGTATAAACATACAGGCACATGAAAAGAAGGGAGTACCAATAAAGAAAAAGGCCAGAGTTAACAAGGCGAATTCAGTCAGGGAGGATGTGGCCCACTTCCAGCAACCGATGTGGAGGTGTGAACACCAAGAGAGGAGAAGCTGCTTTAGCTGACCAGCCATTCCCAGTCTTTGTTCAGTCCTAAATTGATGGTGTCAAATTTGCAAATAAATTGTAGCTCTGCAGTTTCTCTTTGCTGTCTGCCTCCATACACCTGATGGAGTGGGTCTTTGCCCATGAAAGCTTATGCTCTAATAAATCTGTTAATCTATAAAGTACCACAGGGCTTCTCATTGTTTCTGCAGATACAGACTAACATGGCTATCCCTCTGATACTTGTCACCATGCAAGGGGAAAAAGGAATAACCTTCTGGTTTTCTTCCAATTGAAATGACAATTCCTACAGTAAACCACATCATGTTGCCAGTCGCTTTGAGTATGAAATGTACTTGCTACCCTTTACTTTTCTTAAAACCTAGCCGTTTTCAGTAGTGTTATGGAACACCCAAAGACTAGTAAAGCACTTTCATCTGACCTTTCTGGAGACTTATTCCCCTTCAGCCTGGAAATATGCATGAAATCTGATCGTCAAACAGCACATATGGAAATGAAAATCAGGTATTGATGTCAAACCACCTAATAAGAAAATTTTCCCTAATGCTAATCTATATTGGACAAATACTAAAATCACCAACTCAGGGAGGTAGTTGTGGGTGCCACAAACACAGGAAAGCAGCAAGTAACATAAACTTGGTTATGTGTAAAGTGCATTGCATGTTCTCTGGATAAACGTATTACCTGAAACAGTCAGGGGACCAACACATTCACTACCTAGGGGCTTGCTTTCTTTGCTGCCGCTATGTGAGCTCTAAGGGCTTGTAAGAGAAATGACCACAAGGGACAGCTGTGAGCAGAAAAATATAAAAAAGTTTGTCTGATGTGATTACCCTATAAAAGATGCAGCCTCACTTCTGTCAGAAATGGCATGTGATGTGTCCTAGATCCCTCTGTTACCAGTAGTTCATACATCAGTTGGAGCTTTGTTTTAGCTAGTTGACTGTCTGGGGAGCAAGAATGCTGAAATAGGAGTAAGGGAAAGGACAGGCAAAGGGGATTGTCGGACCTGTTGTTGTGCTCCACACTGGTCAGCTTGGAAGAAAAATAGAACTGATGAAATTTCTATTCATGGTCTTCCCCCCGCCTGTCAAACCGACTTGCTCTACATGTGGCGTATATAGATGCCGCATTAGCATTGGTAGGACCTTCTGGTGCCAGTTGTCCATTGTTTTGTACTCATTGGTGTTTGGACCGCTTGTCCAGTGACATAAGGAAGGTGGAGTCTGTGTGTGGGTGACATCCCAGTTCTCTTCATCCTAGCCACCAGCATGAGCCATCTCCTGTTTGGTGGTGGGAATGCACTCACGCTGGCCAGTTTGGTTGAACTCAATGTCATCTTGGGCCTCACTGAGAGAAATGATCAGACTTAATCTCTCAAAAACAGGAGATTATCCTCACACCGGTTTATTGACACCTATGAGGTGTGACTGGCCCATTGGGCCTAGCCTGGCAAGAAGAGACAAGACGCAAAAGAGGTAGAGCTGGGAAAAGACAAATTTCGCCTACTTTCCTGCAACTTGTCTCCATTTGGTTGGGTGGGTGCTGGTGTTTCAGGGAAGCTAATACTTAGGAGTACATTGTCCTCTCCTGAGCCCAGCAGTGGAGAAGTGGGAGGAATGGCCATAAAGGTCAAGCCAGAAAAGTAGTATTCTACTGAAATATTTGAAGAGAAGGGAGGTGACCTCGTGCGAGGGGTTGTGACTTGTTCCTGGTGCAAGGGGAGTGTGAAGAAGCCCCAGGAGAGACCTAGCGGTTCAGGGACAATTTTTGTAGTGGGGGTGCTGCTACAGGAAGTCATGTATTTGGTGTTTGTTTTTACCATGTCAAGCCAGGAGGTTACAGCAGCACAGCTGAAGAGACTCAAGGCTCCTTAACGTCAGAGGTATTCGGAAGTTGTAGCCAAGTGAGTGCACGTGGAACGGATAGTTCAGATGTGGACAGGAGTGGAGCCGCACGTAGCCTGGGGGCGGGGGGGTAGCTAGAAAAGCAGCGACTGAAGGGATTAGAGCAGAGGATGCTGGCAGAGTTGACACACCTGGGAGAAAGAAAACCTGTTCACTGGGAGCATTTTCAGTGGGTTGGCATTGAGTGGTGGGGCTTGATGGGGAGACGAAGTACTTCCATTACTCCGTAAGAGCGAACCAGGGCATGGCCTGTTCTGCCAGAATGGTTGGTTTTTGGTTGGGAGCATACATCAGGTGTTTTCACTCTGTTGTTTATCACTTGGTGTCATTGGTCATGGTATTTTAAAGTCGGCCCTATGTTCCGCTGCTGCAGGTCAGAGATTTATATGTCATATGGACATGTCATCTGTGCTGGTTCCGTTTCCTAATCTATAATTACTCATTGTTTGTATCATTATGAATGTGAATAGATAAGTGGCATGTATGTGGTGGTGAAGGATTATCAAAAAAGGAAGAAAAAATCTTGCTCACCTCCTTCCCTCTCAGAAATATTTTCTTGATTTATTAAATGCTTTTTAGCATGTCTCAAAATGTCATTCAGGTCTTATCAATGGGCCACGCAGGAAAATGAATCTGTGCTGACTAAAGCTGTAAATATAAAGTCGTGGATTAGTTAAACTGCATTAAACCCCTGTGGGAACATTCTCCTTCAGAATTTGTGGCCTTAATTCAGTTTAGCACAATTCACTTTTCTTAATTTGTCTGCCTGGGAAGTTTTGTACTGCATGTGGCTTTTTGTAACACATCATCTGATGGATCCATTCATTTTGAGAAAAGTGTAATTTTTTATAGGGCATAGTTAAGTCCAAACTCACTTGATAAACAAAAACAACAAAGAACAGAAAGAGACAGAAAAGGAAACCAAGACGGCCACGCTGTGAACTATGCAAAATCTTTTCAGAATAGGATTAGCCATGTGATTCAGTACCACTCACCACTGTCATACAGTGTATGAGACTCAGTGAGAAAGTAACGAAATAGAACTGTCTTCTCTCTCATCCCAGAAACTCTCAGTTTTTGGAAGCATGATCGATGAGCTAGAAGATACGCTACTATGGTGTGTTGTCTCTCGACGCACACACACAGACATACACCTCTTAACCCAGGGGTCAGCAACCCGTGGCATGTGAGCTGATTTTCATCGGCATGTGAGGCGGGAGCTCTGCCCCACCTCTCCTCCCCCATATAGCCGGGAGCTTGGTCAAAGCCATGCCACCTGTAAAGTAATAAAAGACCAGCTAATGCTACCAACTACCACCTACACAGAAAAGTTCTGCATCTTAATTTATTAACAAAGCTGTTGTGAGTAGGACTAATAGTGACTTTTAAAAGTACCACTGCCACTCGGCTTGTACGTAGAGGTCAAAAGGCAGATTTTGGCTCTCCACCTCGGAAAGGTTGCTGACCCGTGCCTTAACCAAATGAACTGCAAGGTTCTGGTGCTTATACCATTCCCAGGCTACCAGCCTCTGCTATTCCTTCAAAACAACTTCAGTATAAAATATATGATCCAGGCCAACCATGAGCATTTCAAGGTACGTTGCAGATGCTGGCATGAAGAAATACTACTCCAGTTAAAGAGATTCCCTATAATTGCTAAAGCAGAAGGCATTGGTATCACATACTCATCACTGATGAGCAGTGTGTGTATCCAGGAGTCATCAAGATGTGGTAAAAATGAGCCTGCATCGGAACTTCCTTCCAAATGAGTAACTGGCTTGAATGGGTGTCGCTGCCAGCTTTGCTGACGTGGAAGTAGCCAGCAGTACAGATCATCTGATTCAGCAGGTATCTAATGATGGAAAATGGCTCATTCTGCCAGAATGGAGTGGGCCATCTCGTGAGGTGTTGCGGAGAAAGGGTGACAGGGATTCAGAGCTGAGGTTGAATTGACTTTGAAATTGACACTAGAATAAATAGTAGGATCTTCCAGCTCTTAAGTGGAATTATTGGTGTATGTTTACATTTCCTGGATGGCTTATCTGATAAAATCCCAGCCGTGCTTTGCTGTGCCTTGAGCCTGCCATAATTTCCCAAGTGTGCTCCAGTGGGAATACCTCCCTGGTCCTCAGGCAGATGTAATGAGATTCCCTAGCTGATCCTCAGACTGCATGATCTACACAGCAGATTTTGTTTACAGTCCTACCTTTCCTCACAACACAGGTATTCAACCTGTTGGTCAGTATTTGGACAAGGATTTCAGCTTTGACTAGGGTTTACCTTGAACTTTATGTACTAAGTGAGTGCAGAGGATGAAATGGCTTCACTGAAATGAGGAAATCCCAAATCACCTTCTCTACTCCATAGCACTGTTCTGAAGGCCCTGGTGTAAGTATTGGCTGTGATATTACATTCAGAAGATGCTGCGAGATTCAAGTGTGTTAATAATCTGCTGAAAACATCTGATTATCTAGGAAAATATCAACTGAAATGATGTCTTTTGAGTTACAGCTGGAGAATCACAAAAAGGTTGCTGAAAAGTAGTTGGAGAATCAACTGTCTATTAATAGAGAAAAGGGCAATAACTGGAATGCATCTACAATTAATGAAGTGGTTTTGATCATTTTCTGTCAGGATTCACAAGAGCAGTGGAGACGTTCTTGATATGTTGTTATGATCTGTCACAACTTCACAAGATATAGGAGGGAGGTACTTTAGGGAATCAAATAAGGTTATATCCATAAAGATGGATATAAGAAGTGGCTGTGCTCAAGAGTGAATGAGTTGAGAGAGAACAAGAGATACGCACGGACGAAAGTAGAACAGCATCCAAAAACAGCTGTATCACAGCTGACAAGGAGCATTTTCTCTTGAGTTCTAATTCTTATCTATTGAGATAAGCAGAGCTAGCACAGCTGTCTGCAATAATGCCATTTAATAATTTACCGTACTGTTATGTAGTCCATTGTTTGTTGGGACAGTGTAATTAGTTTTAAATTGGAGTGAAGCATGTACACAAGTCAGTTACTTAGAACAATCTACTTTGCTGAAAAAACACCATTTTTAGTATCTTAAAACATGAGCTAAAAAAAGAGTGTCCTATAGAGAGATTCTCAGTTCATATTATTGTTTTTGATTGGATATAGTCTGACTGCTATAACATATACCAATAGTTTTTGACAAAATTAACAATATAAAAGACTAGAAAAGTTAAAAGAAGCCTGGTTCATGTCATTGGGGAGGCGGTTGCTGTATCACTGATTTTAAAACCCATCATACAGGTATATATTTTAATGATGCACACTCAAACTTCACATGAGAGAAATTAAGCAAAGAAAGAGCCACTAAATATTTCTGCACTGGTTAAAAATTAGGGGTTTGTTTTGCAACTAGTTTCAGAAAGTTGTAAATTGTCTCTGAAATTAAAAACTAACCCAGTCCACAGGGAGACCCTGTTATGTCTTGCACCATGATCATTCCTGTGGTATTTGCTCGATTAGTAATCTTATCATTCCCAGGAAGCCAAGAAAAGAAGAGTGAGCCCTTTCTCTCATCCCACCATGCAAATCCAGATACTGTCATTTCAGTGAGGAATAAGGTTGGACTACTGAGGGTTAAATAGTGCCCCCATCCCACCCTTTTGTAAAGCTGTACTGGGATTCTAAACAACTGGGGCCGTTTAGTGGGAGATTGGACTAAGGTTTGGTTTATCTTAGGCAGGCCTATGAGCCAGCTGGAGTTGGAAGATCCGACAGATCAACTTTTCCCAAAAAAAGCTTTCTGTGTTGTGTTCAGTGGCATATCTCAGCCAGCCTGCCCCTCTTCAGCTAGGTAATTGACACAGCTATTGCGTATACAGGCATCTCCATTTTTTCCTCACGTCAACATTTATTTTGAATTACCCAATCTGAGCCTGTCCTGAGAGGGTCGGAGGGTGAAGAGTACCTACCCCATTTTTGCATGGGCTGAGTGAGTGTGAGTAATGTTTGCTGTTTCAGAGGCTACAAGAAAACTTTTTTAGTAAATGTTTAATAGTGGGGAGGCCAAAAAACTTGGGACAAGGTGATGCTTTGCATTCCTTTCCCATCTACAGGCAGGTCTATGCTAGGGAAGGAAGTTGACTGAATATACACAACTCCAGCTACAAGAATAGCGTAGCTGGAGTCGACGTACCTTAGCTTGACTCTCTGCCGTCCCCACCCTGGGAGGTCAACAAGAGAAACTCTCCTGTTGACCTCCCTTACTTCTATCAATGGGGATGCCTATCAATGACTATCAGTGGGGATGCCCTAACCATTTGATTTAGCATTTCCCTACTAGACGCACTAAATCAAACCTGGAAGATTGTTCTCTGCAGCATTGATGCTGTGGTAAGTGTAGACATACCCTACGTTTCTCACAGTGGGGGTTTCTGTTAGGAAGGATCAGGAGAGGAAGGAGAATGGTATTATTCACCCTGTAATTCAAATCCTTTGCTGCTTGACTGAGGCTTGGTCCACACTAGACCTTACAGTTGACCGCAGATACACAATTCTAGCTACAGCAATTAGATAGCTGGAAATGACGACGTATCTACGGTCAACTGTAAGGTCTATCCTCATTGAAAGAGGTCAACAGGATAGGAGGATTACAGGGGTCAACTGCCGACCCCAAAGAGTGATTTCACGGTTCTTTACCAGATACACGAAATCGAACTCCAGAAAATCAACCCTGAATGGCCTGAGTGAGCATCATGTAAGAGCTGGATCGCTTGTTACCATCGGCTTGAAAATACCCAAGTCTACACAACTTTCATAGTTCAGAAGATATAACACTGCGTCAGTCAGTGAGGAGAATATCTGCTTAATAGCTTTGCTTTTGTATTTGTCTTCCTACAGGTTAATTCAGTAAGAACAGGCGTGGGGAAAAAGTGCATTGTTCCTGTGTCTTGTCCTATGTCAGCCACGTTAACTCCCGGAGGTTCGCCATCCATGCCCAGGCCTATGCCAGGTACTACCCTTTCTGGCACAGTAACACCTTATGTGATGCCTCTTTGTCAATATGGCGGCGTTTTCTCTACACCGGTTTATGGAGTGCAGTGGTCGGGCGCACCAGCACAACCTGGGATTGTAGGAACTCAGAGTATTACACAGATTCCAGCTCTTGGTAAAACTGGCTTGCAGATGTTTCCAGTGTCACTGCAGCAGCCTGCTATCCATCCACCTGGCCCTAACCTGAAAATAACATAGCTTTGTCGCCTTCGGCTAGATTATGATGATTTCAAATTGGAATGCCGAGTGTTTGAACCTGTCGATGCCACATGTGTTTGAAGCGGTGTGGGTCTACTGCGGACACCCAGTTCAGGCCTAATAGCATACACAGCCATCCACTGCATCAAGCAATCACTGTGAAGTGCTTTCACGAAAGATGGTTGGTTTGTTACGGCAATATTTGCTTCAGTTTCATTGCTAAAGACACTATTCTCTTGTGTTCCGGTGTTCTACACTTGCAATCTTTAAAATTAATGTACTTGAATTGAAGGTTACAAAATTGTATTAACCCTTGCAGGAGTACAGTGCCTTGAATTTAAGCTTTTCAGTCCCAGCTGGAAAGAGATGTAAAAATATTTGAAAGGTGTATTTTATTTACGATCGGCTTGTGAGTTTAAATTTTTATTTTTTTTATTTGCGAAAATACTGAAAGTTTACAATTGACGTTCTTGATTAGTTTCATTCCATTTCCTACAGTAAATGCTTTTGTTTTAAGTAGTGGGTTGAATTTAAATTTGTACGGCTTTTCAGAAGTTTGCAGTGGGAGGTTTGTTTATCTGAGAAACGGACCTAAATCAGTTTGCATTTCTACGATGAATAATGAAATATTCATTTTAAAATAGAAGCATTTACAGGAACGATGCAAGTGCGTTGTGTATATAAGCATAGAGAATACCTTTGGGCAGTGCAATTCCTTTTCTTGTGCAGTCGTTGGTAAATTTGACAACTTATTTTTGTTACAGGCAGCAAGCAGGTAAACGCTGCTTTCTTTTAGTTCAGTGGCAAATTGATTACATTTTATTCCCCGCCCCCCCAAAGGGCTTGTGTAATTCAGTTCAGTAACGGATCCCTGCATGTTTCATAGATGACCAGTCTAACTAAAATCTTAATTATAAGCCAACCCGTCTCCAGGTTACTATAATAACTATGTAAGTTTAGTACTTGCACGTACTCTTCCTTCAATACAACCTGCAGTATTGGTTAAGAACGGTATTTTTGTCACAGAAGTGCTAATAGTACTTGAGCTGACATGGGATTAAATGTGCGGGTCTTGTTTTTCTTTTAACGTGTACAATGAACCTTTTGGTTTTGGTGTTTGACTGTGGTTTGTTTGAATTGTTTTCCCCCCCGTTTTACATGAGTTTGCACTGTAGGTAGCAAGGATACCCTTTTCCTGTCTGACAGTTGCTTTTTTGTCCACTATATTGTGCATAGAATCAGCATCTTCACCTCTCAAGGTAACCACTAAAACTGACTTGCTTGAGGGTAAGTTTCATTTTAATAGAATGCACTAAGGGAAGTCACAACGGGCACCGATATCAGAACATTACATGGTCAAACCTGAAGGCACACACTGCTCTAGATTTCTTTACTGCGATGCCATTTTATACTACCTGCTGAAGGATGGAGATGTCTTGTGCTGCCAAGCTGTGAATTGAATAGTTCTGTTGTACCTTGAGCATTGGAACTGTCTAAATTATTTGGTTTGTACCCTTTAAATATATTATTCCATCAATTCAGTTAGAATTGAATTTTATAGACAATTATGCAGAGTCTTCTGCCTGGGAAAAATACTTACGGTAGTAAGAGATTTCTGTTCTCTGTACCATGTGTCTTTAATTTATTTCTTTAGATTCATGTCTGTATGCTTCCTGAGCAAACATGGAAAATATGTTGGCACATCATTTCTCCTTCAGCTTGCACTGGGTCTTACAGTTTGTTGCTATTGCCTGATGGATAGTCCACCCCTTGTATACTGACAAAGTCAGTGGCACTAAAAACCCCAAGAGATTGTATATATTCAAAAAAAAAATAAAATAAACATTTTGTGCTTGAAAACTATGTGAAAAACTTTGTTTTCCTGAAACTTTGAATCGTGGTGTTTTCTAACTGCACTAGTCCAGTGTTTCTTAAACTTTTGGAGACCATAGAACAACAAACAATATTGTTATGTGGCACACCTATGAAAATTTTCTTAACAAAAAAAAAATTGTTGTGAGCCGGAAAAAAAACAAACCAAACTTCACTTGTTGATGGTACTTTTTCCTCAGCAGTCGTATTTTCACTCACTTCTGGCTTTTTGAAAAAGAAAAACATAACTTACTCTGTTTACTCATAGTGAAGGAAATAATAAATTCAATAAATCATTACATGTGCATTGACTGACATCAAGCAGCTGATTGACAGTGTAGCCGCCATGCTGGCATAACGCATGCACCACGCATTGTTGCTTATTGCTACACCGCCATATAAAGAGAAGATGATTAAAGGAGAAGGGAGGCTAGCCCAATGTTAGTCAACCTTGTTGCGTTGCCAGGCGCCGACGGCTCTCGCGAGATGTAGAAATAAAATTGGTTCAGTATTTCCCATTGCTGTGATCACCGTAAAATGGTTATTGATTGTAAAACTTTGAATTATTTTTCCAAACGCTCGCGGCACACCTGCGAGTTGCCCACGGAACGCCAGTGTTCCACAGAACAAAGCTTAAGAAACACTGTGCTAGAGAATTCTCTGCCATGTGCCCTCCCAAACCATCCCTCCTTTTCTTGCTTTTCATGAGGTACTTCTGCCTTTCCCAAGTCTTGGCTGCTGCCTGTAACTGCCATTGCCCCAGGGCACGAGACTGTGTCCAAAGCATCAGCACAGCACCCAACTCTTTGCCTATGTTATTTGCCACCTCTTGCCTCCATTTGTCTGGTGCTACAGTGCATGTGTACACAGACTCACACCCAGCTGGAAATTCCAGTTGGTTGCCTTAAGTGAACTGTAGCATCAGACCACAAAGCTAGACAGGTGATGGGAAGAGACACTTGAATCTGAGTGACTCTCCCTTGATGAGGTACCTAGGCTCCCCTGGTAACTCAACCTGTGATCATTTAAAAGTGACAATCAGACTAACACGGCTACCCCTCTGATGCAATCTACTGATGGAAACCAGCCCCTGAGTTGTACCTGTGTGCACCATACACACTCTTGCAAGACTTTCACTCAGCCTGCATTGCAGAGATGACAGGAGGAGAGTAACAGTAGGTCAGACATTTGATGCATCTATTTCCTTCTTTCAGCTGATCAGCCACTAGAGCCAAGGCTTTCCTAAATTCAACTTGAAGAAGAGTTTTAAAATACTGATTGTGGGTCTCTAGCTACCTCCAGTCTCTTCTTTCCAGACCCACAACACACAGGAGAGAATGAGTAGTTGCCGCATTAATGCATGTCTACGTAACCTCTGACATGCAGAGCTGAACGGGGGACCTTTGGAGGTTAGAGCAGCAGCCTCTAGAGTTTGAGCTAAAAGCGAGCTGGGGTGCAGCTAAGGCTGTAGATGACTTATTCTTTCCGTCTCTGTAAGTGGTCTCGGTGCCACTACGTGGAGTACATATCCTGTCATCCATTGCGTGTCCAAGAAGAGTTAGTAATACTGTGTTTTTCAAACAGTACTGGCCCGAATAAATGAATGCGGCCATCGGAAGTGGACTTTGATTGGGGGCGGGGGTCATATCTCTTAGTACTATTTCCTGAGCCTATTCTTCACAATGGTGTTTTTCAACTGATGTGTGAGGTGTATTGGAGGGACTGCTCTAGCCCACGAGAAGGGTGCAGAGGAATAGAAGTTGAAGTTGGCTGTTTCGTGAAAATATCCTTTTTAGAAATATTAACGTCGTCGGCACGGTTGAAATCCTCCACGCAGGCCTGCCGACGGGGAAGTCTGGGGAAAAGGGGCAAAGGGGAGCAACTTCATAGGGCCCAGAGGTCCCAAGCACAATAGCAGTGGCAGTGGCCAGGAGCTCCAGGACCTTTCAAAACACCGTGGGAGCATCTCTCCATTGCTCCATGCGTCTTCAGGGCGGGCGTGGATGGGGCCAATGCTGTGCTCTGGATGAGGCCCAGAGCTGGCTGCCCAAGGCTCTACCCCCTCCTGGGTGTGGAGCCAATCCCTCAGGCCCACGGTGGCTGTCAGCCCCACTGTCCTCGTGCTACTAACTTAGGGCTGAATTCTGCTGTCCTGCCTCATGGAGAGTAGTACCTTGCCCTGAGTCTTTCTGGTGGAATAAGTAACAGTGCTCATCAAGCCTGGTATGTACTAATCATTGTCAAAAAGGGGAGCCGAATCTGGCCCGTGTTGGTGTGTTTACAGTGCAATTTTAGAGGCTGCAAGGACGTACCAAAAACATACTGTGTGCACCAGCCGCTGGATATGCACTTTGTAGATGCAACTTGTAGCTACTCAGAAGTTGAGCTTTGCGAGCTTCGTGCTCTCCCAGCAGTTCAATATAAACAGTGCGGGAATCAAGACACAAGGACTAAGTTATTTTAACTGTTTCTAGCTATCTGCATGCATTCATATTAAGTCTTTGAAAAGGAAACGGTGTATATCTGTATCTATACTATGTGTTTATCTGTGATGCTTATATTTGAAGTTATCTATTTTCCGTTCTCAAACCCTGTTTTCAGTTTCATATAATTTTGCCAAACTTAAATTGATCAAGTTAAAATTTTCCATGCTCTGCGTGTGTGCCTAAGACTGAACTTTTTTAAAGTGGCCAGTGGCTGTGGTGAACCACAGCCACTGGAAGCTTCAGGGGGCCATACCAGCAGACAAGCAACGTAAGCAAAAAGTCTTGTGACCCACCAACAGATGAGCATGATGGGCTGCGTGCTGATGGTTGCTGACTCTGCCCTAGCTTGTGGCCTGCAGTTGTGAAGCCAGGGCGGTTTGGCTGTCCCTCTGGACCGAGCTCCAGTAGAAGGGCCTGGGATTTAATCTTGGACAATCCATCCGCTCTGGCACGTGGTGTTACAGACCTGGCTGGATAATAACTTGGCCCCATTTTGTGGCCTTCCTGGGCCCTCTTGCCTATTTCAGAGCACCAGTTGTAATGCAGTCGAGATGTCCTGACAATCTGCTCTTAGATCCAGTCTTGAATGCAGAACTTTTCTATGAGAACAACTTCCAGACTCCCAGTCCGGAGGCCCGAGCGTCTGAACCATTTGGATCTTTCTATGTGCAAACCATCAGCAGACTTCAGGCTTTTCTTGATTACATACACTAGCATGTGGTGTGCCAGAAAAGCTTTCCGCAGCATTGGGTTAATATCGACTGGAACTGTGAAACCCCTGTGAGTTTGTCTTCTCGAGTCTAAGGCTTTGGGATTGAGAGGAACCTGGATTCATTTCCTTTGCCAGCAGATGGAGTCACTGGTGCATGTTTGACATGGTAGAATAGTTACACATTAGAAAGGGCCTTATGGTGGACTGATCTCAAGGAGTACCAGAAGCCCCCAGGGTAGAGCACCCACTCTTTGAGAAGAATCATAGAATGCTAGGAGTGGAAGGGACCTTGAGAGGTCATCGAGTCCAGCCCTCTGCCCTCATGGCAGGACCAAGTTCTGTCTAGACCATCCCTGATAGACATTTATCTAACCTGTTCTTAAATATCTCCAGAGATGGAGATTCCACAACCTCCCTAGGCACTTTATTACAGTGTTTGACCACCCTGACAGTTAGCAACTTTTTCCTAATGTCCAACGTAAACCTTCCTTGCTGTAGTTTAAGCCCATTGCTTCTTGCTCTATCCTCAGAGGCCAAGAAGAACAAGTTTTCTCCCTCCTCCTTATGACACACTTTTAGATACCAGAGAACCACTATCATGTCCCCCCTTAATTTACTTTTTTCCAAACTGAACAAGCCCAATTCTTTCAGCCTTTCTTCATAGCCCACGTTCTCTAGACCTTTGATCATTCTTGTTACTCTTTTCTGGACCCTTTCCAATTTCTCCACATCTTTCTTGAAATGTGGTGCCCAGAACTGGACATAATACTCCAACTGAAGCCGAATCAGCACAGAGTAGAGCAAAAGAATTACTTCTCGTGTCTTGTTCACAACACACCTTTAATACATCCCAGAATCATGTTTGCTTTTTTTGCAACAGCATCATGCTGACTCATATTTAACTTGTGGTCCACTATAACCCGTAGATCCCTTTCTACCATACTCCTTCCTAGACAGTCGCTTCCTATTCTGTATGTGTGAAACTGATTGTTCCTAAGTGGAGCACTTTGCATTTGTCCTTATTAAATTCCATCCTGTTTACTTCGGACCATTTCTCCAATTTGTCCAGATCATTTTGAATTTTGACCCTATGGTTCAAAGCAGTTGCAACCCCTCCTAGCTTGGTATCATCTGCAAACTTAAGCATACTTTCTATGCCAATATCTAAATTGTTGGTGAAGATATTGGACAGAACTGGTCTCAGTACAGACCCTGCAGAACCCCACTTGTTATATCTTTCCAGCAGGATTGAGAACCATTAATAACTACTCTCTGACTATGGTTATCCAGCCAGTTTTGCACTCACCTTGTAGTTGCCCTATCTAAGTTGTATTTAGCTAGTTTATTGACAAGAAGATCATGATAGACCATATCAAATGCCTTACTAAAATCTAGGTATACCCCATCCACCACTTCTCCCTTATCCACAAGGCTCATTTTCCTATCAAAGAAAGCTATTGGACTGGTTTGACATGATTTGTTCTTTACAAATCCCTGCTGGCTGTTCCCTATCACCTTACCACCTTCCAGGTGTTTGCAGATAATTTCCTTAATTACTTGTTCTGTTATCTTTCCTGGCACAGAAGATAAACCTGACTGGTCTGTAGTTTCCTGCTTTGTTCTTATTCCCCTTTTTATAGATGGGAACTATATTTGCCCTTTTCTAGTCTTCTGGAATCTCTCCTGTTTCCCATGATTTTCCAAAGATGACAGCTTATGGCTCAGATACCTCCTCCATCAGCTCTTCGAGTATTCTAGGATGCATTTCATCAGGACCTGGTGTCTTGCAGACATCTAGCTTTCCTAAGGCTATGTCTACACTAGCCCCAAAGTTCGAAATGGCCATGCAAATGGCCATTTCAAAGTTTACTAATGAAGCGCTGAAATACATATTCAGCGCCTCATCAGCATACAGGCGGCTGCAGCACTTCGAAATTGACACGGCTCGCTGCCGCGCGGCTCGTCCCAACAGGGCTCCTTTTTGAAAGGACCCCGCCTCCTTCGAAGTCCCCTTATTCCCATCTGCTCATAGGAATAAGGGGACTTCGAAGTAGCCGGGGTCCTTTCGAAAAGGAGCCCCGTTGGGACGAGCCATGCGGCGGCGAGCCAGGTCAATTTCGAAGTGCGGTGGCCACCCGCATGCTAATGAGGCGCTGAATATGTATTTCAGCGCTTCATTAGTAAACTTTGAAATGGCCATTTGCATGGCCATTTTGAAGTTTGGGGCTAGTGTAGACACGGCCTAAGTGATTTTTAACTTGTTCCTTTTTTATTTTATCTTCTAAACCTACCCCTTTCCCACTAGCATTTACTATGTTGGGCATTCCTGCTTCAGACTTCTCAGTGAAGACCGAAACAAAGAAGTCAATAAGCATCTCTGCCATTTCCAAGTATCTTGTTACTGTTTCTCCCTCCTCACTGAGCAATGGGCCTACCCTGTCCTTGGTCTTCCTCTTGCTTTTAATGTATTTATAAAAAGTCTTCTTGTTTCCCTTTTATGCCCCTAGCTAATTTGAACTCATTTTGTGCCTTTGCCTTTCTAATCTTGCCCCTGCATTCCTGTGTTGTTCGCCTATATTCATCCTCCGCTTTGCATTAGTAAGGTCTGACATCCAGTTGCTTGGTCAGACCTGTCATATGGAGCTGCCCCCAACAGCTCCTGCCGCCTGTGAATTTGGGGTGACATTGAGGCTTTTTGACTAGTGCGCATCTTTCCCTGGCATTGTTGATAGACATGATGAAGCGAGCGACATGCAAGAGTGTGCTGTTAGCTCCCACCCGGGTTTAGGTTCTGCCCTAGTTGCTCAGAAAGTGCTAAGCTCTGGACAGCTGAGCCATGAATGAAGGCTTAATAAATGACTCTACCTGCTGCGGATCATTCATTGGTAGAAAAAAGCATTTGAGCTTCCATCCAAGTGCAAAACTACAGCCCTCCCAGGCATGTAAACCGCGAGGGTCTGCTTCGTTGTCTCGTTCAATATATGCTGTGCAAAGCAGTGAAACATCAGGCCCTGGGTTTGCAATGTACCCAACTGCAACACATCGATGGATCTCTTCCTTAGTCAGTTAGAGATTAATACTCCTGGTCCCCAAACTTCCCACCCAGGGCCTGGAGCGGGACTGCAGCTCCAGAAGAGTGAGGAATGTGGACAGAAGTAAGGGGGCTGGGGCTGGGGCTGGGGCTTGGGCTTGGAGTGAAACCCCAGCTGAGGCCAGCAGTCAGGATGAGGAACAGAGCTGGATGCTGTTCTTGCCCCACCCCCATGGCAGCTCCCAGGGCCCCAGCCAGGCCCCTGGAAATTCCTCTGTACCCACCTTGGTCAGCATGTGCTGCAGTTTGGGGCTCTCTGCTCTTGCAGTAAGTTGGTAAACCCAGCATGCTAAAGAAATCTGTAGGAATGAGGAAAAGGCCAGGCTACGGCAGGCTAACTGAGCAGGAACTGCACATGCTGGCGAAGATCAATGCCTACTGAGCAGGACAAATACGCTGTGAAAAATCCTTCAGCTCCCTATTGGGTTTTGGTCTTACGCTTTGCCAGCCCGGTAGCTTCTTCAGGAGCCTGTCTGATGTCCTTTTTCAGTCTTTTTTTCCATCTCTGACCTGGCTGTCAAATGCAATCTTCCGTCTTCCTTTTCCCACCTGGCACAAGCTTTTGGTTTACTGGATTCTTCTGTGCAGTTAAAAGGGATGTAGTCAGAGGCGATGGTCTCCGTCTCTGCCCTGTAGGGACTTGAGGCTGGCTTCAGAATGTAGAAGTGTTCTCAGGGATGTGGGAGGGTGGTTTGATTCTGTTTTTGAATTTGCAGCTACAGGTTGAACCTCTCTAGTCCAGAACCCTCACGACCTGACCGGTGCCAAACCAGAGAATTTCCTGAATGATTCTTGTCTAGCTGCATTGCCAACACTTCCACTGGCTACTGGGCTCTTAGAAGATATTTAGGGGTAATTATAGCTAAACGACAGCAGAGAACATGGAGAGCCAGGATTTGTGACTAGAAACAAAGCTTATGGGACCACGAGAAACTGGGCCACGTCATAAGCAGACATCCAGCTAACTAAAATCATGCCAGACTATTAACACTGTTGGACCAGAGACTGCTGGACTAGAGAGGTTCAACCTATATGGTCTTGAACCAGTCCCACAACTGGCCGATGCATCGGTTTCCCTGTCTGTAAGATGGACGTAATGCTCACCTACCGTTTGTTGAAGCACTTTGAGTTGCACGGTTAAAAAGTGGCATAGAAGGATTGAGTGGCGTTTATTACTGTTAATGGGCAGGCGCTCAAATGCGGTGGATCCAAGTTCATGCAGAATCTGACTTTGAGCAGAAGTAGGTGGAAAGGTAACTGACAGTCCAGGCAGCTTTGGCTAACTTTCCAAGAGGATCAGCAACACATGTGCAGGCAGGGAAGAAAGGCTGAGTGATGGGAAGGGGAGAGGTTAGACTGGATTTAATATAAAACTCCAGCAGGGGAACCAACAAGACCTGTACCAAACATCAACAGAATCACTCCGCTTGTATTATACCCCCTACCCCCTTATCCTTGCTTTGTGCTCAAGAGCTCACAGTCTTAAAGAGCACAATCGGTCTAATTTTATACTGCAGGAATCTAGCAAACCTTGAGCCTTGTATAAATCAAACATGCCTGCAGCTTTGATAACCACGCTGCCGGCCTCTGTGATGTAGATGGAAGGTCTTCCCTGCACGTTGCTGGGGGGTGACCCAGAAAAGGCTAATGTGTGACTGCAGCTGACGCACACAATGTGGAAGCATGAGGGCAAAGAAGGAAGAGATGTCCCTGCCTGTGTGCTGCTCGGTGCTTGCCTATAAGTGCATGCTTTGAGGTTTTGATAGCGACGTTTTAAAGCTCTGTGAACCTGGTTGCAGGTCCCTGCTGAACTTACGCATCCAACCCACCCCCCTTGCACTGTGAGGTATGACAGCAGAGGGGGCTGTGGTATGCTGTTCAGACCTTGTATTCTGATGTCCCGGCTCGTCACTTTCTCTGCCGTCCAGGTCTTTGGAGGGCCCTGGGCTTGGCCTTTTTCTTGTCAAGCAAGCAGAGCACATCTTGGAAAACGATGCCAAACCTCCAGGAAACCCTTTGTTCACAGGTAGCCCGACCAGTGCAAAAGCATGGTTTCCAGGTCATGCTGCAGTCGCTTCTGGGACCTGGTTCATGCTGCTTTGAGCTAGCTGAGACTCAAAATATCAACCATTTTAGCACAGGGCACCTACTAGAGTCCCCCTCACTTCCCTAGTACAATAAGAAATCTCCATTCAGTTTTCTCCTTCCATCCACTGATCCCAGTTCTGGGCTCATTCTCTGGTTTCCCCCATCACCGTCTCCTGCGGGACTTCTTGTTGCCACGGGACTTCTTGTTGTCCTGCGGGACTGGAACTCTCCCATCAGCCAGTGTGAAGTAGAAGTTAGGGAAAAGGTGGCGCCCTGAACCATGGATCCCAATTGAATGGCTTAGATGTGTTCCAGCAGCCTCCACAGAGGAGTTTTAAAACATCCTGGTATTTGAGAGAATGCTCAGCGTGGAGGTCTTCACGTTTCTCTCGGGCGATTGACTTCTGCTTCCAGAAGGCACCTAAAAATGCCCACCACAGACAGGCGCCTTCTAATGAGGGTTTATTCCTTGCACGATGGGGCTGTAATCTGATATGGTGATTTTGTTTTTTAGATTCGGCGAATGAGACAGCCACTGGCTGAGGCAGGACCAGCGGAGCTGCGGCAGCAAGCACATCAGCTCAGGAGGAGGAAGAGGAGGGTGTGAGCTGATGGAGTGTAAGACGTCCTGATGCGCTCTGGTCCGCTCTGCACAATTTTGTCTCAGCGTTTTTTTATTAATAGCTGGAAACACGAGTAATAGGCAAAAAATAAAGAAAAAATATTTTGAAGGAAAGGTGTTCTGTTCAAAAACCGTCCCCTCCTTTGCTGGCTTCAGAAGAGAGCTTAGGAGCAACCTGCTAAGGCCCTGGATTCGCTTGCATTAGCTGAGCATCTCTCAAGCAAGCTCTTTATCAGGCAACAGCACCCAAATTGGTTTTCAACTCCAGGAGGCCACCTGAGCTCTGCATTCCATGCTGTGAACAGGGAGCCTTTCCCTGGCTCAGTCAGAAAGGTGCGCTCAGAGATAGGCAGGGCTTTTTGCCTGCCTATCCATCTCATGGAGATGAAAGGGACCATCAGAGGTCATTGAGTCCAGTCACCAGCACTCACAGCAGGACCTAGCACCATCCCTGACAGATCTATTTATTATATTAATGTCTTTGCCCCAGATCCCTAAATGGCCCCCTTAAGGATTGAACTCACACCTCTGGGTTTAGCAAACCAGTGCTCAAACCACTGTTTGTGCTTCACCCAGAACTACCCACTTGGTCCAAGTGACTTGGAAGTAGCTGCCAGGCCTTTCCACCTTGCTGGGTGGGCCCTAAATGTCTTCTGTCTGCTCCCCCACCCCCCTTGCAGCTGCTGCAGGACCAGGTCTCTGGGTTCTGCCCACAACTGGTCCTGGCTGGCCTCTCAAAGCAGCTCTCGGAGGTCTAAACTCACTGCTCTTTTGTGACCAAAGGACACCGTTAGGTGGGGTGAGCCAAGATGGAAGGGCTCCAGCAGGAGGGCAGCCAGTGCGTGGCCCCCACCAGAGACAGGCCTGGCTTTCAGAATCTTTTCGCTTCTGGCATTTAATCCTAATTTAATTAAACGGTTTTCAAAAAGCAGGTATGTTTATTCCAACTCTGCTAGAATCCTCCGATGTTTCTCTCTTTATGACATTCTGCGAGAGTGAGAACATGTTCCATTTCTGTTTCTCCCAGTCATAAAGAGAAATTCATAAAGATAACCTTTTTGTAAAAATGGGTGAAATCCAGCAAGAGAAATCGACAGCTAGCTTTGCTGGAAAAGAAGCTTGTTCCTCGGCTGCTTTCCTAGCTACATTTTCCTGACAGAGTTAAATACAGTTGTCAGGTCTCTTCTATTCAGTCTAAAAATGTTCTGAAAGAAAGTCAGTGACTGGAGCAATTTGTAAAATACCTTAAAAGTGCCTGCACCAGAGGACGTGCTAAAATTATGTGGTGGGCGATTTCTCTTTCTTGAGTCACTGAAGACAGCTTCTGACAGTCCCCTGGGTGAAGCTGACACAGAAATGAGTTTGTTGGAGTTCTTGTGCGATTGCTGCTAGCCACTGGTGTGCTTTGGAACTTGGTGACTTTCCAGTGCTCTGCCTGGGGAAAGCTAAAGAGTGCTCGTATGGCTGCAAGCTCTGGGCTCCAGACTCTTCCACATTCCAGCTGTTACCCGTGTCTCTCTTGCCTGGATTCTAGCTGTAGTCCCTGACCTTTTGTAACCCACACCTAGGTGTGGTTCGCTGTCCCAGGTAGTGGCACCTAGACCACGTCACAAAGAATGAGGCTGGTCTAAAGCCAAAGCTGAGCAGGAGGTGGCTTTTGGCTCAAACAAGAGGTGCCTGCACTAGACTCCAGAGGTCCCAGGTTCGAGTCTGCCCGTGGGCAGTTACTTTCACCTCCCCTTCTCTGGTGCCATGGAAGAAGGCAGTCCCTCATTTCCACACACCTCGCCCATCACTCTCTTCTCCCCTCCCAGGAGAAGGCTGCAGCTGGGCATGGTGCGTGGGGATACGGTGTCTGCCTGCCAGGTCCGTCCTTTCCGGATTTCAGTTCTCAACAATAAACCCGTATTTGGAGGCCATCGTTCTCCAAGCCGTTACAACTCTGAAGTCCAAGCTGGAAGGTGTTACATCAACAGGAAGCAAAAGAGCAATGTGGAATAGGGATTATATGGGGATACAGAGGCAGAAGCCATTCATTTAAACCAACCTGAACTTTGATACCCTGGCACAATAAGCCAGGAATGCCAACCACCACCATGTTGTGCACCAGTGGTTCCCAACCTGCAGTCCACGGACCCCTGGGGGCCTGCGGGGGGGGGGGGGGGGGGGGGGGGGTCCTGTGGAAAAAAATAAAATCAATAAAAATCATAGAACATAATTTTTAAATGAATTGCAAAGTTACAATCTATTATTATTTCCAATTAAATATCTTCCAGGAATGTTGTTAATTGCTGTCTGAAAATCTATGCTGTGATTTCCTTTTTCATTGAATGATGTGTACACAGCAGCTGGAATTGGCTTGGACAGGGGTCTGCAAACGGTTTGGTGGAGTGATGGGGGTGGGGTCCGCAAACAGCTGCAGGGGGGCTTCGTGGTCCACGCTAGTGAAAAGATTAGGAACTGCTCTTGTCCATAATAAACGTCTCAGCAGAAGCAGGGACGCGCACAGCCCCTTTGTAGGCAATGGGGGAATGGAAAATGCGTGAGCCTCATTCTTAGCAGCAAAGTCCGTTCTGCCTGGGTGACAGGGAAGTAAAGGTGACCTGAGGGCGTCCTGGACGCTGTGAGATGGTGGGTGCTGCTATTCTTACCTGCTTCTAGCTTCTCCCCGTGTGAATGCGGTCGGCTTTGACTCCCCTGCACGTGGGTGGGGAGCGGAAATAGATCACTGAGAGGCTCACTGAAACCCGAAGGGTCTGACTTACACGTCCTTGTGGCTCACGTCTGACTTTTGGCCTCCAGCTGCTGTTCTTCACTCCCAGCAAGTGCAGTAAAAGAGGCGCTCCTTCCCGCGCTGGACCGTGGAGTCGCTATGGGAGTAGCTGCACGGCGTCACACAGGACCGGTGTGTCTGCTACGGGCTGGCTTTTCCAGTCAGGACTCAGCTTTCCATGGCAGTTTTAACGGGTACTCTCCCCCGTGGCTCCTCAATCTTCCAGGGGCTGGGCCTTTCCCACTGCACGAGAGCTCATGAGCCCTCATTGAACTGCCTTCCTTTGTGCACCCGGCAGCGGTGTCCCTGGGATAGGACCCTCCTTATCTTCGCACTCCCACGCAACCCCACTGAGCTGAGCAGGGCTCCTCAGAACTCTTGGGGGGAACCCCTGGCCCACAAGCCCCTGCCTCACTGGGAGAGCAGCTCCTCCCTAAAACAGCTCCTTAATAGTCCGGTAGTAGGCTGGCTAGGAATGTGGCTGGCGCCCTGAATTTTCTGCAGTCTCTGCAGCATTCGTTCGCTCTGCAGGGCACTGCTCAGACCAGGGAGCTTTGCAGAGGGGCCAGCGGATTTGTGGCTTTTAGTACAGCTGGATGCGAGACATTCAGAAAAGTGCCAGATGGACATGAATAGCCAAGCATCTCCCATCTGATTCCCTGTGGAAAATGAACAGCTTCCTGAGTGGTGCCTGCAACCCAGGGTCCCAAGTTTCTCTGCCTCACACAGAGCAAGCAGAATGGTCCCCTCATGTTAGCCACAGAACTGATGTAGCTGGGTTCAAGACCTGCCTAGAACCTTTCCTGCCGCCCACATTGGACTCCTGGAAACTACACCCTTTGGCTACTTGCTGCCTGGGGCTGCTGGCAGCCCACTGTTAAAATGCTTCACACCAGTAACTGGCTTCAAAAGCAGGGCTCTTTGAAAAGCTCACTAGCTTCATGAGGTCTTTAGTTATGGGAGGTATCACCCCAAGCCCAGACACTCCCAGTGAGGGCTGGATGGAGCCTGAAGCTTCTGGTTTGCTGCTGCTGCCAGTCCTGGTAACAATTTCCCAAGGGTTGAGGTCTGCCCCTGGATACAGCCCAATGTTAGGATGAGACTGCTCATGTGTGCTTTTTCTCAAGAATGTGTCTGAGTCTCACAAACACAATGGAGACCCAGAGACAGAAGTGTGGATGTGTCTGGGCTTAAGGTAAATGAGCTATTACAACCAGAATATGACACCCACTGCTCACTGAGGAGCAAGGTTACAAGCGCTGATGGGTTTCATAGGGAGCTCGCCAACGGCAGGGTGATTGTGGAGACCAGTGGAGGCACCAAGGAAAACTGGGACTCTGGGGGTCAATCAGACACAGTCTTCCAGAAAGTTCCATATTCACCATCATTTAAAATGGAACTTTGTTGTATGAAACAATGTTTCTTAAGTTTTCTGAGGCCATGGAACACCGCACAATAATCTTATTTTAATGTGGAACAACCATGAAGATGCCACACACTTACATTGGCTGACACAAAGCAGCTGAGTGACAGTGTAGGTAGCACGCCACCAGACCTCATGCACTGCAGGTCTCTGCTAGCTGCTGCACCGCCATATAGCTAGAAGATGATTAGAGGAGGGGGAGGCTAGCACAATGTTAGTCAACCTTGCCGTGTTGCCAGAGGGCTAGCGCGCGCGTGAGATGTAGAAATAAAATTTGTTCAGTGTTCTCCATTACTGTGATCAGCGTAAAATGGTTTTATTTATTGTAAAACTTGGAATTCTTTTTTCCCATCGCTCACAGCACACCTGCAAGTTGTTCCCAGAACTCCAGTGCTCTGTGGAACACAGTTTGAGAAACTGTGGTTTAAAAATCTTTTCCCACCTGTCTGTTTGGAATGGTGCGTTTTGTTTTGGTTTTTTTTCCAGTGCTGAACTGATCAATGAGATCACTGCATGTAATACCAGACAGCCAACAGAGCCCTGTACTGGGGAGACCCAATGCGTTAATTTGAGAGCAAATTGCTTTTTGGTGACCGTGAAAAAGCAAAGTTATTTTAAAACGTTCATGCACATAAGCAAGCCTCTTGCCACAAGGGTCGGCAAAGCACTTGAGCAAAGGGGAAAATATGCTGACTTAAAGAGGGGGTGAAGTGCCTAAACCTTGGTGCGGGGGGAGGCTTCAAGCCCTTTTTGGACTTGGACTCTGTGTGTGTATGAGTTAAGCACGTGCTTCTTTGGCTGAATGAGGGCTGTTGTGGCAAAACAGAACATCCATATACTGTTTTCTTTGGTCCATTCTTCACAGGACTTTTGCCAGGTACTTGAGCAATCTCAGCAGAAGAAATTTCCTGGGACGAGTGGTGAATTTGCTCAGGGAAGTTATAAAGAAAGTGAGATGTTAACAATTGCTGCATGGGTTGTTGGTGCGCACACACCCGTGCGCGTGTATGCAAAATTAAATTGGGTTGGCAAATCAATTTAAGAAGCATCAAGGGTAGCAAATTAGTCCTCAAATGTTTGTGCTAATGGTATGTAAGTAGGTGGACTATCAAGATAATTCCGGTAGGTGCACAATAATGCAGCTTTTGCGTTATTTATGGTGGTTGGAATGGTGGGTTCTTTTGAAAATGGATGTATACAACATGCTGCAAATCCAAAAGGACTTTAAGCACCAAAGTTGGAAAATTAAGGTTTGATTTGACCGAGCAACCCGCATCTGTTGGCCTCTTCAATAGGCTTCAAATGTATAAGTTAAAAAAATAAATAAAAAGCAAGCTGGGTCAGCAGAGCTTGGAGCTGACCTGGTTGACTAGAGGCAAAAGGAGAAACCTTCCTTTTAGCATGAATATTCTGGGGTATGTTGTAAGTGAGAGGGAGAAATTTAGGCTGGAGTCTCCCCTGTGCCACAACTCAGGGGGCATTGCTGTGTTTTTATCTATCCAGCACAGCACTAACTTGCAATGTAGGAACAGATACACTCATATGTGATTATAATTTTTTCCCCAGAGTTCCTAGCAGATGGGTTTCCTCCACCCCACCTTGGGAGGGCCTTAACTCCAGAAATTCATGGGAGCCCTTTCCCAAGGGCTGGTCAGAACTGGCTCCCCTTTCTGCTGCCCCTGCTTTGAAATGGTGATGTAATTTGTCACGTATTTATCCATGGAAATTGTTCATTGCATCTGTTTTGCAGGAAGACCCTGGTTTTAGCTGGTTCTTTTGAACAGAGATAACTGGAGGATCTAGAAATTAATGACCCCAAAATCAAGAAAATTAGTCAGCTTCTCAGATAAAACTAAGGAGTTTTGGCTTAGATCAGGGGCCTCAGACTCGATTTACTTTCAGACCAGTACCAGTCCAGCACCACCCCCCAGTAATGCAGTGGGGCTAGAGTGGTTTCCAGCTTCTATCGCTGCATCATTGCCAACAAGTCGCAGGGGCCTGGGGCGGTGAAGCGCTGAGTCATCCTGTCCAGGCTTGGCTTAGCCTGTGCGGGGGGTGTGGGGGGGGGGCTTGAGAGAAGGGGTGTGATGGGGGGAACAGAGCAGGGGCAGGAAGAGGTGGGGCGAGAGTGGTGCAGGAGCTGGACTGGAGGGGGAAAGTTACGGACACCCCCCCCACCAGGGCTGCAGGGACTGGTTCCAGCAGGCACATGTGGGCTGGCTGCAAGTTTGAGATCCCTGGCCAAGATCCTCAAGTTGGGTATTGTGGCACTCAATTCTCATTGAAATAAAGGGGAAATGGGGTGTCAGTGCCTTTGAGGGTCTGGGCCTTCCTGCCTCCTGGTGCTGGACTGCTTTGCCCAGGCACACTGCTTTCTGTTTCCAGGGGATAAGCAACTCTGACTGCCCACAACTGTCGCAAGTATATTTACCCTGTGTTCTGGCAATTCACCAGGTGCGACTGAATTACTACGTGGCCCTCGCCAGGCACTCATCTCAAGGTACGTTTTGAAGGTAAAAGCGGGAGGAGGACTCCAGGTGTGCGATTTAAATGCTTGTTCAGCAGAGGTGGCAGAAGCGTCGCTCAGATCTAAGCATTTAGTCCTCCATGGTTTCTGGCTTAGCTCAACCATTGCTCTGACCCAGCATGGCCATCCTTATGTTCTTAGATGCTTTGTCCATCTTGCACAGCAGGAGTTTACTAAGGGCATTTACTTGTGACCCACGGGGCTCACCCACCTGCAGGGTCTTGAAGGTTGTTTCTGTGATGATGCTGGAGAAGGTATTTCTTTGGGACAATCCAGATTGTGTACAAAGAATGCACACGCAGTCGTGGCTCGCTGCACAAATAGGAAACCGTCTCCTAGCTCAGTCCGCCGTGCTTCTTTTCTCAGCATCCAGTCTGTTCCCAGAGCCCCCTCTTTGCTTTTGTTCGGGGGCGGGGCCAGGCTGGCCGGCCTTGGCTGACTACTGCCTTCTCTGTTGTTCTGGTGGGTTGCCGCTGTCCCTGTTCTCACATCAAAACCCGATTCCTCTCCCCAGTGAAACCTCTCTGCCCTCAGAGCTCAGCTCCTCCCTGGCCTGTGCTTTGGGCACTGGCTCCTATTGTTTCCACTATCTTACTCCAAAAGGAGCTTACATGCTTCTGCTGTTTATCCTGATTGAAAGGCAGCTGTCACACCCACCAGCATCACCTAGGCTTCAGCCAGCCTCCAGCACAGCCGCATACAAGTGGTGTAGCACATGCCAGCCGATTTGTTATGACTTCCCTCACTGAGTGGGAGAGACAACATCACTCAGCTGGGAGAAAGGTTCCCTTTGCGTTTCAAAACCAAATACCCAAGGAGCTTCTCTTGAAGGAAGAGGGGATGGAGCTGGTACGCCAGGGACCATCACTTACATCTGCCCCCTCCCCAGCGCACTTTCGTCTCCTGAGTCTGTAGCGGGGGTCTGACCTTAACGAGCCAGTGGACAGGCTCTGCTGGAAGGCAGGCACATGGGCCGCATGGCCCGCCAAGAGCTGTAGAGAACCTGGATGCAGAGTAGAATCCCCCAGGTTAGTTTCCCAGGTCCTGCAAGCAGTAGGGAGATGGGAACCAGGCTGTGCCCCCGCACCCCGATTGCTGGCTCTCTGCCACTCTGGAAGCCAAGAAACTGGCCAGCCCTGGTGTGCTGGTCAGTTTCCCGGCTCCCGCCCCCCACACCAAGGTGCTCAAAAATTTGAGTTATGCAGGGGTTGCAGGAAGGCAACCCCCCCATGTAACTCAAGGGTTTACTGTATTCTGGCCCCAAGCAACCCCTCTCCTTACCCCAGAGACACCCCCAGAACAGCTCAGTCCTTCTGGTGGAAATGAGGGCACCTCTTCTTTTAAAACTCCTGCTTGCTGTGCTCCCGAAGGAAGTTTGGTTTTACTTTGTACTATTGCATGGGGAGAAGGAGAGTTGGGGGGAGGCTTGAAGCCCAGCATTTTACTGACCCCTTGGAGGGAAGGGGGCCTGAGGAGAAACCTAGGGGAGGAGAGGGGCAAATATGGAGCTTCTAACGACACCCAAATGCAGTTAGACACCACCTGCCTGAGGCGGAGGGGTCTGATTTAGGTTGTTTGCCAGCTGGATCTGAGGCTGCAGAGCTAATATGAGGCCTCATTTCAACACCCAGCACTCTTGCCTAGGGGTTGTGAAAGAGTTGCTGTCTTGGGTCAGGGCAGAATCCTGCAGGGCTGCTAGAGGAGTTCTGCCAGGTTTGGCCGAACGGGGGCGGTGGGGGGGGGGACAGTCAGCTGGAGCCAAAGGCATGAGCAAAGCTGTGCCAGGCCCCAGTCCAGCAGCACCTGTCCTGCCACCTTTGCTCGCCAGCCACTGACTGAGGGGGGGGCTGCTCTGTTTGGTTGTGTGAGAGCCAATGCACTTGTCTTGCACTACATTCTCATTGTCCTGCAGTCTGATGCACCTGCGACACGACGCACCTGGCTGCGGGGGGGGACAGCAGCCCTGCAAGCGAACTGGCTCGAGAAATATGGGCCTCCGCGGCGGTGACTAAGTGCACTAAACTCAAGCGTGGTAGCTGACTTGAGGCGCTGAGGACAAGCCACAAGAGGAGTTGAGAGAGAGAGAGACCCCTTGTTAGTGCCAGTTATGCCGGGGGGTGGGGAGGTCAGTCCTAATTCATATTTTCACTCATGTTCCCAATGACAAGTACACAGCGCATCAGTCAGGAAACCGAGGTGCTAGTCTCAGCTCTGCCACTGACTCACTGTGGCCTTGGGCAGCTCACTTACACCTGTACATAGATGTCCAGTCTGTAAAATGGGCATGTTTATCCTGTGGACTCTCACAGTCCATTTCTCCCTTGGGGTGCTGGAGTGGGCTCATCTCTTCCTCCTCCTTAGAGTTATTTGCAATCGCTAGAGGAAAAGTGCAATATGGCTCATTTCGTCTTGCCTAGCCATGCCCCACTCACAGGATGTTTGCCTGATTAACAGTAAAACAAGAGCTGCTCTGGAGCAAGCCTGTGCTTGAAGGCACTTACATGTGCTTCATCCATCACAGTGGGGGGGGGGCTGAACCTGCCCCCCGTTCCCCTAATCCAAGAGCGTGCAGGCTGCAGATGATTAGCCCACTCAGGATGGAGGAATAGCCTGTAAAGGGCCATGCCTCGCTCAGAGGGGTGTCCATCAGAGGGGATGCCCCAGCACCCTCATCCCTGCACCAACACCCATCCCAGTGTTGTCCTCAGGCGCTGACACAACGCACCCATGTGAGGAGTCAGGTTCCAGCCCTACCAGCAGCAGGCATAGGCAGCCTCAGCTACCAACAGGTGAGGGGCCTAACCTGGGATCCTGCCCCAGCCTTCAGCAGAGAGGAGAGTGATCACTGTCCCTGAACCACACCCAGGGCTCGGGAGGGGGCACTGGGCTGCAGGCAGCAGGGTAAGGGCTTGGTGCGGTGGGGGCACTAGGCTGCAGGGAGCAGCCTAGGGTGGTGGGGAGGTGAGCGACTCAGTGAAGCCCCCTGTGATGTTTCGCTCTGTGGTGGCCTTGTTCTGTCCAAGCACAGGTGAGTTTCTGGCGTGAGCTGACTTGAGTTTGGGGAGTGGGTCCCTTCCATTTAGAGGAATAAAGGCTGCCCCCCCCCCCCGCCCACACACACCAGGCTCGGCGCCAGGAGCTCCTGCTGGCCCATCAGGCTCTGGGCTGAGGCACAAGCTGCCTCTGTTCTATTCCATCCTCTGCCAGTAATGGCACTTTAATGTCTCTGGCTCACTTATCGTTGGCCCTCCGAGGTATTCATCATCCCAGCCCAGCGTGGCCACTTTGTCTCCTCTGGCCAAGTGCCAGGCCAGCATCGGCTGGAGGGCTGCCCGTTCCCTGAGGAGGCCAGGTCAGATGCCTTGCCTCTGTGCACATGCCCAGCCTGCCAAAGGATCCTCCAGTTGTCATCAGAGAGGGTGCCAGCAGCTACGGAACATCAGAGCCCAGGAACTGGTTGGGGGCAGGCCGGGGCCAGGGATTCCCACCACCACGAGTGATGGCATGGAAGAATGTGATCCAGAGGAGCATCCAGCCATGAGAGGAGGGGCCTGAGCAGGTGAGAGGTGAGTCCCACCTGCTTGGGGGAGCTGGCTAGGATACTGACAGTGATAGTGTGAAACACCCGTGGTTCCCATGGGCCTGGCATAGTCCTGCCCCAGCATGCATGGGAGTACGGTGCAGCCCCTACCCATCCTGCCCGCCTCTGGTGCCAGGGCTGCCCGAGTGGGCCAGTGCGTCTTGAGCCGCCAGGACACGGGCAATGCCGCTGGGTAACAGGGCCAGGAGCCGGTTTGCAGCAGAGACCAATGGGCAGTTGAGAGGGAAGATTGACAGCTCAGGGAGCTGACACATCGCGGAACTCCTATCCCACAACACCTTCCACCAGCTGCAGCCCGGGCAGGCATCAGGGCAACAAAGTGGGCAAGAGATTTTAACCTGGAGCCGCTCCCTGCTAGGGGGCACTCGTTGTTGGCGCCACCCCATCTCTGGGGCTGGGACTGGGGCATAAGATCTCAGCCCAGCTCTCCAGCGGCCCAGCCTGTGGTCATTAACTGGCCCCCTCACTGGCGCTGAGGCTGGTTGGCTGCACAGGCCCCCTCGTGGGGGCATTAGAAGTGCAGGGGCGAGAGGTTCTTGGGGGACTCTTCAGGTGAACTCCAGGTGAACCTGTGGCAGGTTTTAGGGGTATAACGTGCACCATCCAGCCGAGAATGCGGTGCTGTGTTTCCCTCTGGGGGTTGAGAGCTGGGGCTGCTGGGTTTTTAGTGAGTTCAAATGGCTGGGGGCTGAGTACCAGGACTCCAGCGTTCAACTCCCGACTGCCCTAGCATGGGTGAGCTGGTTCCTCCCTCCAGTGCTCCATCCTAGACAGGCTGAAGCCAGCAGGACTGGGGCCAGGAGTGCTTGGGGACAAGCATGGTCTGGGCAGGAAGGGGGAAGCCATCGGCTTTGACCTGGCTCAGCTGGGGTTTGATTTGGGCTCTGACCTGCTTGTTCTGCATGGCCCCTGCAGCCCGTGCCCTGGGAAAGCAGGTCCTGGGCCCCACCACACAAGCATGGGAGCTCCAGCTGCACCTGCATCTGTGAGTGGTTCAATAAACATGTTTGCAGCAGCAGCCGTTGTCTGTCGCCATCACTGTGTGGGCCTGGAGGGCTGACCCCTGTGCTGCAGGGCTGTGGTAGGGGCGCTGTGCGGCAGGGCAGGGGCGCAGGAGGGGACACATGTCCCTCACAGTCAGTGCTGTCCTCAAGTTGGAGTCCCGTGGGCAAGCTCAGGGCTGGGCTAGCAGGGACCACAGGCTGGCAGTATGAGACAGTGGCAGGGCTGCCCTGCCTTATCCGCTGGCTCCATCTGCCCTGGTCAGGGCAGGGCAACTCATGCCTCCAGCCCCCATAGGCAAAGCACTTGGTGGTAACTGAGCCTGTCTGCTCCTGCCAGGGTGGTGCCTGCTCGCTCCAGGACTGGGAGATGGCACCTTCCTGCAGGCCCTAGCTGGCCCTGCCCATCCTGCACAGAGCTGAGGACCAGCTGCCGCTGGGGTGGGGCACAAGGACTGTTCCTACCCCCTTCATCCAGGGCAGGGTGCAGTGGGTAGGGCGGGGGGGTCCCTGGCCCCATGCAGAGCTCAGCTCATTAGGACTGGCGCCACCTGCATTGCCCCCACGTCTGGGCTTAGCTCCTGCCCCTCCACCCCCCACAGAGCCAGACTCACCCTCTCCAACCGACACCGAGCACGGCTCATCCCCCTACAACAAGAGGTCGCAGGCACAGCAGAGCTGTCCCCTCCAACCAGGGGCAGCAGGGGGGCCAGCCAGGCAGCTCGGTTCAGCCCCTCCAGAAGCCAGCAGGGCAGCCACACACACGGACGCTGCTGTGGGTTTGTGTCACTTTATTCGCTGCCACACTCATGCCAGCCAGGCCTGCCCGGGCATGCACGCTTTAACCGCCCCCCACCCCGTGCCACAGCCTCAGGCCCCCCATGCCAGGGGAGAGGGAGTGCCAGGGTGGAACAGATACTTTGGGTGAGGGTTAGGAGGAAATTAAGCTACCCTGCAACCTCACTCTCCCATGGGGGGTCCCACGGCATCCGGTTAGGGCAGTCCCAGACACATCCAAGGGAAGCCCCACCCCCGCCTGCAAATCTGGCACACCTGGGAAAGGCTGCCCAGGCCCTAGGCTCCCGTACGCCCTGTGCACAGCTCTGTCAATGTCCTAGGCTCAGTCTAACCTCAGGAGTCTAATTCCACCCACAGCAGCCGAGATCAGAATCCAGCCCTGACCCCACCGCCCTCAGCGAGTGACTGGATCGACCTGGGACAGCTGAGATCACATCCAGGTTCGGTTCTGAAACAGCCCCCCGTTGTTCTAACTCGAGCAGGGTCTGCGTGCCAGGAGCACCGTATCCCCAGGGAGGGCGTGTACACGTTACCTGGGGGGCGGGGGTGGGGGTAGCTGAGTTGTTTTTCCCCTGGCTCTAGGCACGCGTGGTCCATCCGGGTTCCGGACCGTGCCCGGAGTTCATAGAGGGGTCCCCCCAACTGTGCCCGGGGTGCTCTGCGGCGGGCCCCCCCTCCCCCCGGCGCATGATGAGCACCGGAAAGTAGAGGGCATCGTGGTAGCAGGGCGGGCTCCCCAGGGGCTGCCTCTCTGCCCCGCCCCCGCTCAGGCTGCGGAAGATGCTGCGGCCCAGCGAGAAGCGGCTGCGGCTGAAGGGCAGGCGGGCATAGAGGGCCCGGGTGCTGCAGGAGGGGAGCGAGTTGCTGCTCAGCGTGCGGCGGCAGCGCTGCCAGCCCCGGAGGTAGGCGCCACCTGCCAGGAGAGGGTCCATCAGCACCGCCTCCGAGTAGCTGGGCACCAGCTGGCGGTTGGAGCAGATGTGCCACTCCAGCTCCGTCATGTCCACCGTGGCCACACGGGGGATGGGGCGCCCGGAGCCAGAGGGCTCCAAGGAGCCGGGCCCGTCCTCAGTACCAAAGAGCTTCTCCACGTGGTAGTGGACGTTGGCCGTGCGGTACCCGGCCAGCACCCGCAGCGGCCAGGACAGAAGCGCCAGGGAGGCTGCCCAGAAGACCCAGTGCCGGGCGAACCAGGGTGGGCGGCCGGGCTCGGGGAAGACCATCAGCTGCTCCTGGAAGTTGACATCCTGCAGCCGCATGCCCTCGCGGGCCTCCAGGTAGTCGTCCAGCCCCTCGTTCTGGCTGAAGAAACGTGCCCGCTGGGCCAGGTAGGCCGCCTCGGCCCGAGCGCTGGCAAAGCTGAAGCACTTGGTGAAGCGCAGGCGGGTGGCCGGGTGCTCAGCCAGGCCCAGCAGCTCCTTGGAGACGTCACGCACGCCGTGGGCCGTGTAGTCGAAGTGGCTCTCGGCCACGTGGGTGTTGACCCGCTCGTGGTACACCTGTGTGGTGGTGTAGGCGTCGCCGTTGCGGTAGCGCGTCACCTGGCGCGTCCGGCGGATGTAGTGATAGCTCACCGCCTTCCACCACACGCAGGGCGCTGCCTGCTGCATGTGCTGGACCAGCTGATGCACGCTGGCCGTGCTGGCCCGGGGCTGGCGCTGGGCCTGGGCAAAGCGGTGCCAGCACTCTACCAGGTAGAGGAGGTAGAGCAGGGCCAGGAAGGCCAGCGGGATGTACAGATAGCCGTCGGAGCAGGGGCTGGCGTGATAGATGGTGGAGGTGCCACGGGCTGCCCCATCAAAGGCCAGGCGAGTGACAGTGGAGAGGTGGCACCAGGCCACGGCGCCGAAGCAGCCGAACATCAGCAAGGTGAGCAACAAGCACCGCCAGTGTGACTCACGCCACAGGGAGCTGCTCAGGGACTGCTTGAGGGGGCGCTGCTGCTCCGGGGGGGGAGAGAGACAGTTAGTGGGGAAAGGCCCCGCGTCCTATTCCCTGCCCCCAAGCCAAGCAAGTCCCTCTGCCCTGCGGCTGGAGCAGAGCTGATGTCCCACTTTCCAGCCTCCCAGGCCAGCCAGACCCTGAGAAACCAGATCAGAGCTGCTACCCCTAGAGGGGAAGGGCCCCCCCGTCCCATAGCCTGTCCTCCAACCAGGGAGCTGGCTGCCACGCCACATCCCACAGGAGGAGTCCATTGGTCGGAAAGGGGTGGGCTGCACCTCTATTGGATGGAGGTACAAAAGCACCTCACAGCTCTGACTCAGCACAAGGACCCAGATTTGAATCCTACTGGTGCCAGGCTTGGGCCATGTGGCCACTCTGGCTGCAGCTGGCCAGGCTGCCTAAGAGGAACAACAGCCTTGGTGTGACACAACCCAGCATCCCTAGGGAAGGGGATTCACAACCAGGTGCAGACCAGGTCCACCAGGCATGGTCCTGCATGGACAGCAAGGCCCCTCTCCAGGCCAATTCCCAGCTCTGCCTGCAGAGAGCATCTAACCTACCTCCGCTGGCACTTCCACTCCCCAGCTTCTCACCAGCGCCAGGCAAAGCGCCAAAACCAAATGGACTCTGGGACGCAGGGCTAGGGCTGCAGATGCAGCAACACCAATGAGCTCCCGGGGGGCGGGGAGGGGGGGAAGGCTCATGAAGACAAACTAACCACCAGACTCTCTCCCCCCCCCCACCCTACACCTGCGTGTACAACCCCAGCGCCCTGGCTCCCAGCCCCACTGCTCTGGCCATTTCATCCCACCCCGAGCAGGGGAGAGAGCTCAGCAGTCCTCCATCCCCGGGATCCTCCACCCCCATAGACCCCACCTGCCTCCCAGGCTCAAGGCAGAACGCAGGAGTGCTGGTTCTCACCTCCTCCAGCTGCTCTAGCACCCTGGCCAGCCCTGGCGTGCAGACCAGGCCCCAGGAGCCGGGCTCCCAAGTCCCCCACCCCCATTTTCTAACCCCTGCCCCCACCCAACCTCCCAGAGCTGGGAGAGGAGGGATGGGCCCACAGGGCAGTGGGTCGGGGCTGGGATGAGAACAGGGCTGAACCAGCCCAGCCAGAACGAGCCCGCAGGCCTCCCTCCCTCATCCCCCCCGCTCGGGCGTGGCCCCTGCAGCGCTGGGGGGGGGGGGGGGCAACCGGCCAAACGAGCGTTCCCCTCCCCCCACCCCGTCCGGTCCAGCCCCAACCCCCCCCCCCATTGCCAGACCCACCCGGGGCCCGATCCACCCCCTCAACACCCCCTCCAGCCCCAGCCCGCCACGCCGCCGCCAGCCCCAGCCGCTCTGCTGCAATGCAGCGCTCGGCACCGGACCCGCCTCCGAGCCACGGCCCCGACAGCAGCCGCCACCCCCGGGGCCCCCCGGCCCGCTCCAGCCCGTCACCCCCCACCCCCGCCCTGTAACCAGTCACCGCAGCGCCGGGCCGGGGGGCGGAGCGGGGGGTCCCGGACATCCCGCGTCCCACAGCCCCGCCCCGCCCCGCCCCGCCAGAGCAGCGCTGCCCCCAGCCGGCCGGGCCCATCGCGGGGGGTGGGGTCCCGGCTTGGGCCCTGCGCTCACCTCCTCCCGCTGCGGGTCCCCCGCGGGGCCCGGGCCGGGCAGCGCCCCCCCGCCGAGCATGGCGCTGCTGGCTGGGGGCTGCGGCAGCCGGGGGCGCGGGCACCATGGCGGGGTCAGCGCCCCCCGGCCGGACCGCGGAGCTGCCGCCCCGCCTGGTGCATCCTGCGCGCCCCGCTCCGAGTGCTCCGTGCGCCTGCTCCGCCTCCCCCGCCGGTGCCTGGCCCGGCCCTGCCCTGCCCTGCCCTGCCCGCGCGCCGCCTCCAGCCTGCCCCGGGCCCGGCTCCCTGCCCGCGCTGCGCCCACTTCAGGCCCTGCCCCTGGGCCCCCAGCTCCCCCCCCGTACACCCTGCAGCGTCCCCCTGCCACCAGCACACAGCCCCCCATGTACCCCCGTGCCCCCCGCCACCCACACAGACCCCCCCAACAACCCCCGCCGTACCACCCAGTGTAGAGCCCCCCATGTACCCCCGTGCCCCCCGCCACCCACACAGACCCCCCACACCCCTAATAACCCCCGCCTTACCACCCAGTGCAGAGGCCCCATGGACCCCCACCACAAGCACAGCTCCCCCCCATGTACCCCAGCCCCCCCCCCCGCTACTAGTGTAGAGCCCCCACCCGTGCTGCTTCCTGGCACCAACACAGAGCCCCCCAGGCACCGCCAGTGGCCCTCCCTACTACCCAGCGCAAGAACCCCCATACACCTCCTGTGCTCCCCAGTGCCCCTCTCCCTGCCACACAGCCCAGGGCCCTGATGGCCCACGTACCTCTAGGGCCTCCTGTGCCCTCACACCCACTCCTGCACCCAATGCCCCCACCCTCCCTCAGCTCCCACCCCACACTGCACTCTCCTGCCCCAGACCCATTGTGCTCCCCCTCCAAACACCCACAGCTACCAGGCACCTGCGCCCCTGGAGCCCTTGTGCCATGTGACAACCTGCTCCTGTGCAACCACCTCACCCCCACCCCCTACACCACGGCCCAAGCAACTCCACTGCCACCTTGGCCCACCTCCAAGCCCAGGTGTTCACACTACCTGCCCCTGTGCTGCAACCCCCCCATGCCCTGCACCCAGTGCTACCCGCATGTGCCCCCTGCACCCCCCCACACCTCCTGACACTGCACCCAGTCTTACCTGCACCCCCCACACCTCACCCCCCCCAATACCTCCTGGCACTGCACCATTCCCATTCCCTGCATCCAGTACTACCTGTACCCCCCCACCTCCTGACACTGCACCCCCATGCCCTGCACCCAGTGCTACCCACATGTGCCCCCTGCACCCCCCCACACCTCCTGACACTGCACCCAGTCTTACCTGCACCCCCCACACCTCACCCCCCCCAATACCTCCTGGCACTGCACCATTCCCATTCCCTGCATCCAGTACTACCTGTACCCCCCCACCTCCTGACACTGCACCCCCATGCCCTGCACCCAGTGCTACCTGCACCCCCATACCTCCTGACACTGCACCCCCCACATGCCCTGGACCCAATGCTACCTGCACCCCTCCACACTTCCTGACACTGCACCCTCCGTGCCCTGCACCCAGTGCTACCTGCACTCCCACACCTCACCCCCTGCACACCCCCACACTTCCTGACACTGCACCCTCCATGCCCTGCACCCAGTGCTACCTGCACCCCCACACCTCACCCCCTGCACCCCCCCACACCTCCTGACACTGCACCCTGCCATGCCCTGTACCCAGTGTTAACTGCAAGTGCCACCTGCACCCCCTTGTCTCACTCTCCAGTCTACCCACATGTCCCTGATTGTCCCTTTGCCCTCAGCCCAAGAGACATCTTGCAACCAGCATTGGGCCTCCTTCTCCTGCCAACCTGCCTCCCTGGGACCAACCCCACTCCCTCCCTGCTCCCCCTCAGCTGCTGCAACCGCCACAGCCCTTGCCCCTCTAGTCAGTGCCCTTCAGAGTGCCAGGGGTCTTGGTGCTGCTTTGCCAAAGTCCTTCAGTGCCTCCTCCCCCTGCCTATGATCCCTTAGCTGTACCAGTCTGCCCAAGAACTCCCACAACATTTTTTCATTTTTTCATTTCTGGATGATTCAGAGGCCTCAGAAAAACAGCTGTGTGAAGGTATAAACTTCTGATGAATGACTATCCTGAGGATGTTGATGTTAACCTCGTTGGGGAAATGAAGCACTTCCATGCTCATAGCAAACAAAGTCACTCACATCAAGCCATTTATGCTACCAGGAACTGTATACCTTTCTCAGAGAGCTGGAAGGGACCCTCAGAGGTCATCAGGTCCAGTCCCTCCACTCACAGCAAAACCTATCACCAACCCTAGCAGATTTTTTTTAATCTATTTGCCACAGACCTCTAAATGGTCTGCCCCAGGACTGGGCTCACAAGCCTGTGTTTAGCAGGCTAATGCTCAAACCACTGCGCTAGTCAGCAGCCAAACTGAAGTTCTCTTGGCTTTCCCTAACATAGAAGCACTACTGCAGCTCTTCTTGAATCTAATGGTAACAAATTGCTCAGGATAAAGGTCATTTCTGTAGTTGACAAAGATCAAGCCTGAACTGTGGACAACGGCGCTGCAAGCAAAGCAGTCCGCACGAAGCCTTTCGTGCACAGAAAGCGATAACCTTTGCAGCTTATCATTTGCTGACATCATCGATGGCTTTGCTCTCAAAAAAAATCACAAAAGTCTTTTAAATGTTACGTTGGGTGCAGAACATACACGTGCATGTTGGGTTGCCTCTTCCATGCAGTAAGCACTAAACCCGGGGTGGACAATAATTTTTGATGGAGGTCCAAGATGTTGGTAAGTGGTGAAGGGCTGCACTTTTCTCTGGAGGGGGTGTGGGCTCTGAGATGGAGGCTGAGTGCAGAAAGGAGCTTGGGGTTGCAGCACTGGGGTGCAGGAGGGGATGTGGAGCCTGGGAAGTAGTCTGGGCGAAGGACAGGGCTGTGACTTGGGGCAGGGCATTGGGGTGGATGAGTGCAGAAAAGGAGGCTGACCTGGAAGAGGAGTGTAGAAGGGGGTGAAGTGGCTGGGAGGGAATTGGGGTGTGGTGCCAGAGGCAGGCTGTGGTCAGTAGCCACTTACCTAGCAGTTCTCGGCCGGCAGCTCACGCAGCCTACCTGCAGACCAGCACGCTGGCTGGTCCATGTGGCTCTGTGTGCTGCTGGCACTGCTGCCTATGAGAATAGAAAACTTTATTCTCATTGTTCTTTCTGTTAGAATAATACACATTTTAGGTCTCTTAAATTTGACGTACTTTAGGGCCGCAGCATGTCTTAATCCAGCCCTGAATTCAAGAGGAGAAGGGGGAAACAGGTTGGACCTGCCTGGTCCAGCACCCTTGGGACCTGTCCTGTCTCAAATAAGGGGATTTGACCGAGCAGGAGAGGTCCTCTGCAGAAGCCCCAAGTCTCCACTGCCTTGATTCTGGCCTTGGCCAGCCCCCCTCCATCACCAGCCCCAGCCTGGCTACCATGAGCTGCAGCCCTGCTGCCAGCCCCAGTACCACTGCTGCGGTTTCCAGCCCTGTTGCTGCTGGCCAGGGGCTCCAGCCCCAGCCCCAGCCCCAGCGCTGCAGGCTCTGGCCTTGGCTGTGGCTCTGGCCCTGCTGCTGCGGGCTTTGGCCACGACCCTGGCCCTGCAGCCGGATGCTGACCCTGGCCAGGCTGCTGGACATCAGCCCTGCTACCATCATCTTCAGCCTGAGGCACTGTAGTCCAGTAACATTCATGGCCCTTCTGGACCACAGGTGTTGCCAGACCATAGAACCCTGGTTTTAGAGGTGCAACCTGTAGTAGTGAAGGGGACACAGTGCAGGGGAAAGGGGCACAAGAGGTGCAGCAGCTAGTAGTGAAGGGGGAACAGTGGCCTCGCACAGGAGAGAGGTGTAGAGCATAGGTGTGAAGGGGACACAGTGCAGAGCACGGGGCACAGGGGGTAGTAATGAACGGGGTGCACTGCAGGGGCTGGGGCACAGGAGGGAAGTGCAGGCATTGGGACAAAAGGGGCACAGTGAAGGGGGTGGGGAGTCTGTGAGGGATCAGGGGCAATTGGGTGGGGCACAATAACCACAGGGGCTTGGGACACCAACCTGCAAATACACCCAGGGCACCATTTTCCCTAAGGCAGCTCTGGGCTCAGCTGTCATGTTTTATTTTTTTGCTCAGTAAGTTACCTTGATCAGTCTGTTACCACGTGCATCCTACTTCTTATACTTCATAAAAACACTTTTCTTTATTATCAAACCCAGTGTGAGATAAGTGTTACGGGGCGGGGGGGAGGTATAGGGGTGCATACCTCTTTCATTGAAAAAGGAGGCAAACATCTTCATGAACTTTATTTGGGGGGTTGGTCCCTTTTGAGGGATCTGTTCTGAGGTGCTATCAAGTCCCAAGAGCTGAGCCCTTCCACAGCTGAGTTTCAGCTTCTGTGTAACTCCACTGGGGGGCTTTTACCTCAGCGTTGTGCCTTGGCTAGAAGGGGACAAAGCTTCTGGCCCAACAGGAGAGGGTGGTGGGGTGCCCCAGAGGGCAGGTAGGCAGGCTCAGTGGCATGATCCGCCCACCAGGTGACAGCCCTCTGTGATCCAACCCACCCCAGCATCTATGACTGTATGTGCTGTGGGGAGCAGCCTGCCTGCTAGTAGCCACTGACAGAGCAGGGAGCTACCACAGCACTTCTCAAACTGTGAGTCAGGCCCCCCAAGTGGGTTGCAACCCCGTTTGAATGGGTGCACCAGAGCTGGCATGAGACGTGCTGAGATCTGGGGCTGACGCCTGAGCCTTGCACGGAGATGCTCGGGGCTCAGCCCCCGCCCTGCACTGTGCCCTTTTGCTAGAGGAGAGGCTTTGCCTTTGCGTCCCGCCCTGCAGCCGGGCGTGGGCAGACTCGGGGTCACGCTGGGCTCTGGCTCTCTGAAGGGGGGTGCGGCGGAAGGAAGACTGAGTCCCCTGCTCTGGCATGCAGCATCCTGGCTGGCAGGAGCCGCCATGCACAGACGTGCAGGCTCCGCGGGGCAGCACCCTGTTGCAGCCCCGCCCCCACCGCGTGCCCCTTCCCACCTGTCCACCGCCCCCCCCACCGCCGTAGAACCCCGTCGGCCACAAATCCGCATGCGCAGCAGTCGACTGCTACACATCCCGCCTTCCAACTTTTCATTGGACCCAGAGTACTGGATTGATACCCCCTAGCCCAATCAGCATCGCGCGTCGTCCAATTCACGTGGGCCGGCGGCCAATCGGAGCCGGGGGGCGTGTGGCCGGGGACGTGGCCGCTGCCGGGTCTGGGGGTCCGCGACTGGGCGCCCGCCGCGTTCGAAGGGAAGCGCCCGGGGACACTCCCCCCTCCCCCCGCCGCTCATCGTTATTCATACCCACAAGGCCGCGCGCGGAGCCCGCCATGGCCTATCCGCAGGGCTACGGGGGGCAAGGTGAGTGCGGGGCGGGCTCCGGCCGGGTCGGCAGCCCCGGGGCAGCGCCCGCTGCGAGCTCCGCTCGGGCCTTCCGCCGGCCCGGCTGCCTCAGGGCCGCCTCCCCTGGCCCGGCGGGGCTAGGCCCCAGCGCTGCCACGCTGTGTCCAGGGGGCGCGGCGCGGCGCGGGGCGTGGCCTGAGGGGCGCCCCCGAGACCCCCCCCCCGGGAGCCGGGGCAGCCTATAGACTCGCAACGTACTTGCTGGGCCAGGAGCTTTGGTGGCCGGCCCAGCCCCACGCCCCGCCTCCCCGCAGCAATGGGGGGTGCATAGCAGGGGCGACCAAAGAAGACGGAAAGGGGGGTCACCTCATTCCAGGAGCCCTGGAAAGAGCAAGGGAGGGGCCCCGGGCTGAGTGCAGGCCGGGCACGGCCCCATCGTGCGCTGGCCGCCCTTGCGGGCTGTGTGGCGAGGGGCACCGAGGAGCTTGACTTGAAGGTGGCGGGAGCCGTTCAGTGGTGGGCAGGTGTGTTGGGTGACGAAAGGGGTGTACACGAGCTGGGCAGGGAGCCTCGCTGTGGCCTTGGGCGGCACCGGGCCCTCCCCGTACCAGAGTGAACAATGGCCCTGCCTGAGCTGGGCATGGGGAGCCCACATCCTGCTCTGTGTGGGGAGGGGGCCAGGCCAGCCCAGCTCCAGTGTTGCACGAGTTACTGTTCTTGTCCCCGTCACTGCCTCTTCTCCCTGTGACTCCTCTGCAAGTGGTACTTGGACGCCGGGAATAAATCACCTCTTGATCTGCTCTTCTGGAAGTTAAACAGCTGGAGCTCTTCGAGTGGGGCAGGGCTGTGTCCCCAAAATGCAGCTAACGCACGCCCCCTGTAAGGTGCACGGTGCCGCTTGATGGCTTCCTGCTGACAACATCAGACCCTCCCCGGCGATGGGCGGTAGCTCTCTTGGCGGGGGACGCTCTCCCCGGCACAGAGGACTGTCCAGACTCCAGCTCTTTATTTCTACAACTTTTCTCAAGTGTGAAGATGTTTTCTCACACCCTGACAAAAGGTTTGATTGTACAAGTGCAGTGTAGACACAGGCTTAGTCTCCAGCCTTCAGTCACTTGGAAGGCTCCTTTCCATGTCCTCTTCAGTTTTTCAGCCTGTTGCCCCAGGACTGGATGCGCTGGTCCAATAAGGGTCTCTCCTGTGTTGTATGCTCCTCTGTACACCTGTCCCAGTTACAGATTGGGTGACTCCATGGGTCTCCTTAGTCCTTTCTGCCACAGCATCACACTGGGGGCTTATCATCAGTTGTTTGTCCACTATGAGTCCTGGATGCTGTCCAGAGTGTCTGCTCTCCAGGAGACAGTCTCAACTCTGAGACTGATCCCTGTTTTCCTAGAAGGTGACTGTATATTTGGCTGGATTACAACATGTTGTGTTGGAATGGGCTCTGCTCCCCGGTCAGTTCAACTCAGTTTCTGTGGCAGCCCTTTCCCAGTCATTTTTTACTAACCCACATGTCATCTGCACATTTGATCAACGTTGATTTCACATGTATTGCAGGCTCCAAGCACCGAGGCCGGGGTCCCCTGGGTCCTCCAGCCCCAGACCCTCACCAGCTCTTTGACGACACCAGTGCTGGCTTCCCGCATGCACAGGGGGCCTCTGCCTCTGGAATTGAAATGGGCTTCAATTCCCTCCTGACTGACCCAATGGCCAATGTGGCTGTGGCTTATGGGTCATCCATTGCCAGCCAGGGAAAGGATATTGTCCATAAGGAGGTAAAAGGTAGAGGTGGGTGGGATGACCACAGAACCGAGACCCCTGCATTCCACAAGGCTAGAATGGGGGCTAGGGCAGGGCAGATTAGGGGGTGCTGAATGCTGTGCAGTCTATGAATTCTGCATACCCTGTGCCTTGATTGTGGGGAGATGCCTCGTCTACTCTGGCAGCTCCCCTTTGCAGGGTAGAGGCAACTTGAGTCTACGTGGCCCTTTCACAAAAGGGAGCACACTCGACGAGTTAAAATGAGTGGTCTCGGAGTCAGGACTCCTTGGCTCCCTCGCTGTCTCTTTGCCTCAGTTTCTTTATAAATTGGATCAGGCCTGCACTGGAGAATGTCGCTAATTGACCGAGGGGCTTTGTTTGTCAGGACGCACTCCCCACAACGCAGTAAGCCCCTGTCACACACGTTTAATTTTGCTCAGTGCAGTAGCCCCCTGGTGCAAGCCCCCACCCAGTACAATACTCCCATATATGATAGCGTGATATGCCTCACAGCGCAACCCCCTGCTCTTCCTGGCGAGTAGCTTCTGAGCCCCCTTTCCAGTGCCATAACCCCATCGTTCTCCCTGCACAGATCCACAGGTTCATGTCTGTCAACAAGCTCAAGTATTTCTTTGCCGTGGACACTGCCTACGTGACCAAGAAGCTGGTTCTGCTGCTCTTCCCCTATGCACACCAGGTACATCCTCATGTGCAAGCTATGTGGGGTTGAGAGCCATGACCTCTGGGTTCCATCCCCAGCTCTGGGAGTCGTGTGGGATCTAGTGGGGTAGTGAGAGGAGGCTGAGAGCCAGGACTTGTGGACGCTGTTTGCAGTTCTGGGAGGTGATTATGATTTAATGGGCTTGTTGCGGGGGCTGCCGGGGGTGGCGGGGGTTGTCTAAGTAGCCATGACTCCTAGATTCCACCATTGGCTTGGTTCCATGATGATGCTTTTGTCTTTGCTTCAGTTTCACCTGTTTCTTCAGTAAGGATCGCCAGTCCATATCCGATCACTCTCCCTTCTCTTGTAGAACTGGGAGGTTCAGTATAGCAGGGACGTGCCCCTCACACCCCGGCAAGACGTCAATGCACCCGACCTGTACATCCCCAGTGAGTACAATCAAACAGAAGAATCTGCAAATAGTGATGGGGAGGGGCCTCTGCTTCAAGCCCAGGTTAGTTAGGTCTGAGGTCCTCTGCTCTCAGGCCAACCACCCACTTGCAGCTCCAGAAGCAAGATCCCGATGACCCTTCTTCAAGGACTGGTAGCCCAAGGATCCCCTCTTTCTGTCTGTATTGACGCGAGAGAGAGCAGTTGGTGGATGTGAGTGGGAGCATGTATGGGAATGAACAGATGAGGGATGAGTGAACTGGGATGCCTGGGTGATGGTAGGTGGACGGACTGCTCAGTCACTTAGGCCACAGGTTGTCAAACAGGGGGTTGGAACCCCTTGGGGTTATGATGTTATTACATGGGGGCGGGGATCACAAGCTATCAGCTTCCACCCCAGCCCCCACTTCACCTCCAGAATTTGTAGTAGTGTTAAATATTTAAAAGGTGGCTTTAATGTACAAGGGGGGTGTCACACTCAGACGTGCAGCGTGAAAGGGATCACTAGTGCAAAAGTGCGAGTAAAATGTCCCTGAGTTAGGCAGACAGACGTTACTAGAATTGCACCCGGGAGGTTGATCCCCGCCCTACCCATTCCCTACCCTGCCTATGGGCCTTGTCCTGCCCTCAGTGAAAGCCCTCGCTCCCACCTCAGCTGTGTGTTTGTTTCAGGCATGGCTTTTATCACCTACATTCTGCTGGCTGGCATGGCCCTTGGCCTGCAGCAAAGGTGAGTCCTACGTCTTTGGAACCCCATAACCTCTGAGGCCACCGTTGCCCCTCTGGCTTTCTCAGGGGCACTCGCCTCGTGCCGGCAATGCTGACTCCAGTGCCCTAGCGTGGTGGGGCCTTGTCCTGGTGATTCCCAGGTATGTAGGAGCCCGTTTTTTTCCCCCAAAAGCTTAAGTGTGAACCCAGGTGTCCCCTTGGCTAAGTTCCAGGTTGGGAGATTCTCCTTGTCTGTAAATCCCTACTACTGTTTCTGTCAGTTGCAGGTTTTGCCCTCATTTCCCCACAAACTCAGGGTAGCTTTGCTGTGTGCTGGTAAACAGCTCCCGTGCCCCACCCCTGAGCTGGCTGTGTCAGCCACCCGGCAAGGGATCCCTGTCTAAATAGCCTCTGCACCCCACGCCAGCGGCAGAAAATATAAGGCTGGCTTGCTGTTGTGGTTTGTTGGCAGGTTCTCTCCGGAGGTGCTGGGCATGTGTGCCAGCACCGCCTTTGTGTGGGTCGTTATTGAAGTCCTCGCCCTGCTGCTGAGTCTCTACCTAGTGACAGTGCAGAGTGACCTCACACCCTTCGACCTGCTGGCCTACAGTGGGTACAAATACGTGGGGTGAGTCTGCACGCGGGGCAGCCCTGCCGCAAGCCAGCTGTGGGGACAGCAGCCCCATGCAGCTTCCCGGGGAGGGGAGAGCAAGGTTACAAAGATGGGGCCGGGGTAACAGAAAACTAGGTGGAAATGAAAATAATGGAATGGAACCAAAAACAAGTTATCCATTTTTTTTAATGGAAAATTTGGTTTTGGGCAAAAATTGCAATTGTGGTCGTGTTTCAGTTTTGCTCAAAATTTATTTGGGAGTAGCTGCTGCAGGGAATCATGGGAGTCGTGGCCCAGAAGCCTCAAGTCGCCTTGTCCACTGTGTGCCAGTGTGTCCCCTGCTCAGACTTTGTATCCCAGGATGCACCAGTGGGTTGGGCCTGGGAGGCTTGCTGGAATGTGGGGGTCTGGATGGCGTGATGCTGGGATGGGGATGCTGCCACGATTGGAATGGCCGGGTGAGATGAAGCTGAGGCTGGGTGGGGTGACACCAAGGTGAGTCTGAGGAGTCCCATGAGAATGAGGGAGCAGGCTGGATGGCGTGATGGTGGAGCAGGGGTGGCTGGTGCCTCTGTTCAGGGAGGGGAAATGTGGGGAATCCCCCCTCACTGCTTTCACCTAATTTCTGTATCCTCCAGGATGATCCTGGCTGTACTGGGGGGGCTGCTTTTTGGCAGTGATGGGTACTACGTGGCCTTTGCCTGGACTTCCTGTGCTCTCATGTACTTCCTGGTGAGTGCTGGGCCCTAAAGGGGCAGCTACAGCCTCTGTAACCCCTAGGAACAGCCCCTATAGAGGTACCTAGAGCCCCAGGAATGGGGGTGGCCTCTGGGCAGCAGCTGTAGCCCCTGTAAGCTGACAGGTGGGAGGTGTGGGAGTGCAGCTAAGGGAAGAGCCTCAGAAGTGGGTGAGAACCTGCTGCTTCTGGCCCCACACCCCCCCCCACGGCCATCCCATGGGCTTGTCTCTAATGCCTGATCCCCACGTGGTGGTATCTGCCAGTCTCAGATGCAGGGAGGTGGGGACACTAGTCTTTGAACATGGAGCATCAGCCCGAAGGTATCATGGGACTTGGTAATGGCTCCTTCAGCCACTGTAGCTACAATGTTCAACTGGCCCTATCAGGGCAGCCCACTGCCCACAACCCTTGGAGGAAAAGGAATGGAGGTGGGTGGTTACCAGTTCATTCCCCATGTCTAATGATGTCTCCCCACAGGTGAGGTGGGGGCAGGGAGCAGAGACAGCAGGTGGAGTTACCGGGCCAGACTTCCCCCTACAGTAAACCCTTGAAATGGCAGCACCAAGTTGTGTGTGACTCACTTTAACGTGAGTTAAGCACCACTTGAAACTGCTCTGTGGCCTCTTCCCCCGGTTGTGGGGCTGTCAGGCTGACAGCCCCTGGGCTGGAGGAAGGCAGGGGGAAGGCTTTTAGCTTGCGTACCTGCCCACAGCTGCAGGCAGCTAGGCAAGCTAAATGCCTTCTCCCTGCCTTTCTCCAGCAGGGTGGTTGTCAGGCTGACACCTGCACGGCTGAAGGAGGGTGGGAGAAGCAGCCAGGAAATTGACGAGACCTGGTGGGCTGTTCAGTTCCCTGGCCTTGCAAGCAGAGGCGAGCTGGGAATCAAGTGGCAGCCTGGTTCCCAGGTGCCCTGCGCTGGCAGAACCAGGAAACTAACCAGCCGTGGGATGGTCAATTTCCCAGGTCCCACAAGCAGGAGGGAGACAGGAACCAGGCTGCCCCCTGGTTCCCAGCTGCCTGCCACTCTGGGAGCCAGGAAAATTACCAGCTCTGTTGGGCTGTTCGGTTTCCTGGCTCCCGCAAGCCCAGAGGAGCTGGGAACCGGCTGCCACCTGTTCCATCTTCCCCCCCAGCTTGTGTAGAAATTTGAGTTACACAGGGGTTGTGTTGTTTGAGGTTTTCCTGTATAGCTAATGTCTTCCCCCAGGCACGCTCCCTGCGGATGAAGCTACACCCGTCACTGGCACCAGATGGGATGGGGCATCCCCGCAGCAGTGGGCGTGGCCAGACCTACGTCACCCTGGGGGCTGCTGCCTGCCAGCCACTCATTGTCTACTGGCTGACCTTCCACCTTGTCCGCTGAGCTGTCTGTCCCAGAAAGATGGATTCCTGGGACCTCCCCAGACACCGAGGCACGCAGGACTCTACCAGCCAGTGCACAGCTGCCTGAGACCACACGCATACCCAGACACCTCAGAGCCCTGTCTGGAGGCAAGCAGCCAGAACTCCTGGGTTCTATCCCCAACTGGCTGGGGAACCTGAGTGGCGTACTTTTCTCCTGCCACCTGTGCCTCAGTTTTCTCCTCACTATGAAGGAAGGATGATAACACTAACCAGCTCTCTGGGATTCACCCACCCACATCACCTTAGGGCCCTAACCCGCACTCCCTTTACTGTTGGATATCTGGTCCCCTAGTCCTCTGCACTGGAAAACACCCCCCACAATCAGTATTTCCAGCATATCAGTGTTTTTCTGGAAAATACCCGTCGGAACCCAGTGCTGTGGGAGTAGGGAATAAACAGTCCTGACTAACCCCCGGTCTGTGTGTCAGTGCTGGGCCCTCGGTGCCAGGGGGAGCTGTGCAGCAGGGAGCAGAGCAGTAGCCCAGGAGGAGGCACTTTGCCCTTGCAGCTCTGGCTCCGGTGCTCCGGCATGGCACTAGAGTGGGCCGTGCAGCAGGAAGCAGGGTGGGGACTCAGTACGGGAAAGTTCTACCCTTGTGGGCATTGCTGACCCTTCCCCTCCACACACACGCACGTTGTGCCAGCAGTGCCCCCAGATCCCAGCCTGACACCACTGTGGAGTTTGTCCTATTCATAGAACTGTAGATGATACATCACAGAAGCGTAGACGGGTGGGGCTGGAAGAGACCCCGGGACCAGTCTGCTGATCGGAGGAAGGACTGAGTACACCAGGGATCATCGATCGTTAACTCTGACCCATATGAGACAGGCCAGAGGACTGCCCTGAATTCCTGTTTGAACTAGAGCAGATACTTTGGAGCAGATCCAATCTTGATTTAAAAATTGCCAGTGATGCAGCCTCCACCACAGCGCTCAGGACATCATTCCATAGTTAATTATTAAATGGTTAAAAACCTAGTGTCTTATTTCTAGTCTGAATTTGTTTAACTTCAGCTTGGTGCCTTTAGCTCCCATTAGATCTTTGTCTCTGTTGTCCAAGTGCTGTTCCCCATGTAGGTACTGTTGGAATGAGACCAAGTAACCCTTCAGCTTTCTCTCTGTTAAACTAAGTAGATCAGGTCCTTGGAGTCTCTCACCATGAGGTTCTGTAAGCAGCCCTTAATCATTTTCATGCCTCTTCTTTCGGAGCCCTCCATTTTATCAGCCTCCATCGTGGCCACCAGAACTAGATGCAGGATTTCGGCAGCACTGGCCTAAGTGACATGTACGGAGGTAACACAATCTGCCTTCTCCTGTTCTGCTATATCCTGTTCATACATTCCAGGTTTGCATTAGCCCTTTTGGCCACAGCTTCATGGTGAGAGCTTGGGTTCAGCTGATTACCCACTATGACCTGCAAGACCTTTTCAGAGTCCCCAGCTGCCAGGGTGGAGTCCCCCATCCTGTAAGTGTAACCTGCATTCTTCATTTCTGTATGTACAACTTTACATTTTGCCCTATTAAATCACATATTGGTGGTTTGCACCCAATTTACCAGCTCCTGTATCCCTGACTTGTCCCCTTCATTGTTCACTGCTCTTCCCGTCTTTGCTCTTGTACAAATTTCATCACCAATTATGTTGTGCGTTCTTCCATATCACTACTAAAAATATTATCCAGGATGGGGCCAAGAACCAAGCACTGTAGGACACCAGTGGAAACGTGTGCCCAGGGATGATTCCCTGTTTACAAGTACAGCGTGAGAGGGATCAGTAAGCCAGTTTTAATCCAGTTAATGGTGTGGGCTGTGGTGATTTAGTATTTATCTTATTTCTTAAGCTGTCCTAGCACTCAAAGCATAAGAACAGCCATACCAGCTCAGACCAAAGGTCCCTCCAGCCCAGTGTCCTGTCTGCTGATGGGCCAGTGCCAGATGTCCCAGAGGGAATGAACTGAACAGGTAGTGGTCTCTTCTGCTGTCCATCTCCAGCTTCTGACAGAGGCTAGAGACACCATTCCTTACCCAGCCTGGCTAATAGCCATTAGTGGACCTAACCTCCATGAATTTATATAGTTCTTTTTTAAACCCTGTTATAATCCTTAACAGAAATCTAGGTGTACAACACCAACACTAATCTTTGACTGACAAAAAGAAAAGCAGGTAGTTTGGCAGGCTCTCTTTTCCTGTTGTTTGGCTTCAGTTATATCACACGCCTTCAATTCTAGTACACACTGTGTCAGGTGGTCCATTATTGTGTTCTGGGGAGATGGAGGAGGGAGGTTCTTTAGGATTTGGTATCTTTGCAGTGTGGGGTTGCAGGGGGAGTAGAACCCATGTGGGGGTCAAGTACAGGCAGGCCCTGCTCCCTGCCAGGCGTAAAGTAACCTAAAAAAAGGAAGGAGAGGAGGGATTTCATCTATGATTTTCCATAGCTACAGATGTGACTTCACAGCTGCGTGCCCTCCACTCATGTCCCATTAACTTCACCCCTCCTGCAACTCCCATTTCCTTCTGCTTCCTTGGGGAGGAGCTCTGCAGCAGACTTGATTGGCTGCTTATACCCCAGCAGGAGGGGGTGAGCCGCCCCTCGGAGGGGGTTTCCTCAGACTTGGCTCCAGCAGCCAGTCAGCGTTGCAGCAGTTGTGTGCACGGTAGGGACTGTGCCCCTTTGCCCAGCAGGGGAACCCCTTGCGTCCACTGCAGCCCTGGGCTGGCTCAGCCTGCCTCTAAGGCTGCTGCTGTCATTCTGTCTCTTGCAAGCAGGGGTTGGTGCAAGAGCCAAGCACACAGGACCCTGTGCTCAGGGAGCAAATGGGGGCAGCTGCTATGAGATCGTCACAAACTTTCCTCAACAGAGGCACCCAAACACTGTAACCCCACTGTAGGATGGAAACCCCTTCAGAACAGGTTGCAGCAGCAGGCCCAGCATGTGTGCGCCATGGATGCTCAGGCGCCCCAGGGCTGTTATAGACGGCTGCCCCAGCTCGGCCAGTGCCCCTTAAGCCTGACTCCCAGCCTCCTGCTAGCCTGGCCTCGGGCTGCCCTGCTCTGTTTGTCACCATCCTGCAGCCACGCCCTGCAATAGCAAGTAATGCTGCTCTGCGCGCCTCAGCAGGTGGGCAGGAGACCCCCCCCCCCACATCACCGCCCTTCCTGTGACTCCTCAGTGAGCGGGGCTGGGTGGGGGGCAAGTGAGACAGATAATCTGCACCACCTCCTCCAGCTCCAACCCCCCCCATTCACTTCAATGCTGACAGCTCTGGCAGGCATTAGCGGCTCTCATTATACAAAGGTTTTGAGGGTGGGGGGGGGAGGTGAATGAGGTGTGACCCCCCCCCGCCCCCCCAAGCTGGGAACTGAGACCGAGCCCAACATCCTGGCCCCCAGCTGTGCTCACTGCCATTGCCTCTCCCACAGCGAGAACAAAACCCCAGCATGCCTGACGCCCAGCCCCCGCCCCCCCGGGCCCCTGGGCAAACGCGCCGTAGGGTGTCCAGGCATGGTCACACATTTCCCCCCCTCCCCCCCAACAGCTGTGTGCCCCATGGCCCCACCCCAGTTAGGCTGGGTCCCCTGCCCTGGGGCTCGATTGGCTCTGGCACCCCCCCAGTGGCGGAGGACGGACGGACACACACTCATTTGTGCCCCCCCAACGCAGTCTGAGCTGTCACACAGGAACTGGCTCATTTTGTTAAATGGGGAAATGATTCAAGCACAAACTCACTGGCATGGGGGTGACAGCAGCCCCAGGCTGAGGGACTGGCAGCTGAGGGGGTGGGGGGGGGGAGGTCTGGTGGCTGGAGGTGGAGCCAGCTGGGGCTGGGAGCGTCAGGTGGTAACTCACCTAAGCCAGTGAAATCCATCACTGCCACAAGTCATGGCTAATGGGCAGGAGCAGATAGAGGGTGATGACCCCTGGCCATTACATAGCAGTGCCCAACCCTCGCCTCCCTCTGCAGCCACACCCTCCCAAAGGCTGACTGGGCAAGTCACAGCACCAGGCAGGGCAGGGGAAGCTGTATAACCAGCCCCAGCATGCCACCCCAGAGCCAGCTGCCACTCACTGCCAGGCAAGGGAATCCCTGGATAAACAGCCACCATGCTCCTTGCTCGCGGCAGCTGCAGCGCCGTGCCAGGCCTGGGAGTCCTACCTACATGGCTGCGATGGCGCACGTTCCCAGCAGATCAAAGCCTGGGGGCGGTGGCGCTGCGCCAGGGTAGGGTTCTCGTTCCCGCTCGCATTCGCTCCCTGGCAGCACAGTGACAAATCTGAGCTAAGACAGGAATTTCCCCGCTGAAAAAATGTTGAATAAATGGGCCAGGAAAACAGCAGCTGCTGCTTAGTCTCCAGTGCTTTGCAGCCCTACACCTGCCCCAGGAGAGAATTTTGCTGTGCTCATTACAAAGGAGAATCATGAGCAAAGCGGATAGGACCCAGGAACCCTGCCTGACAGCCCCTTCTGGCATGCTGAACCCCACCCTCCCCCCCGGCCCATTCTTCCAGTGGACTGACAGCGTCCGCACAGGTGTTCCCTGGCCCCGTCTCCCAGCCCTGCCCAGGATCCAGTTGGGGGGGAGGGGACTGTCCCATGCATGGACCCCCGGGGCGGGGGGAGGGGGGGATAGCATTTGTGTGGGTAGTATCGTGTGAGGCTAGTGATGGGGCAGGGTACTGCATGGGCAAGGGCTTGCCCAGGCAAGCCGGGCTGCCAGGCTGAGCTAGTGAGTGGGGGGTGGGGGGAGCACTCCAACAGCAGTGCCCAGCCTTGGGGTAAGGCACACAGCCCACCCTGGAAGGCTTGCAGGTGGGGAGTGGGCCCTTGGGCATGGGGGTGGGGGAGGGGTAGCTGGGACACCGTGCAGCAGGGCTGCCAGCAGGGCCTTAGCACACAGCCCAACCCTTCTCGTGTCAGCACCGTGCAACCAACGCCGGCGGTGCTGAATGCCGTGCAATGTGACGAGCGGCAGCTTCGTGCACGCACAGGGGTGGGGGCAGGGAGGGGGGTGTATGGCGTCTCGCTGCTGCAGGCTCAGTCTGCCATGAGGCACCCGCTTGGGCAGGAGGGCTGGGAAAACAGGCCCTTCCTTTTGGCGCACTAAGTCGGCAGCCCTGGAAGGTGCCTGCGCTCTTGCAGTGCAAAGCAGCTCTCGGTGGTTGGGGGTTTGGGGGTGGGGGGGGGTGCTGAGCCCAGGGCCATGTCCCCAAGCGGCCTTGTGGGGACTGGCTGCCCAGCACCTGCACAGAGCCCGTTACAACATGCTGCTTGCCATTGGGAGGCAATCAGTCTGAGTCTACACAGCCCTTCTCTGATGGCTGCTGGGGCTGGCTTGGGGGGGGCAGGGGACAGAAAGGAGTAGGATGAAGCAGAGGGGAGGGTACTGGCTTGGCACTGAAGCCCCTTTGAGTGGAGGCCTCCTCCTGCCCCCCCCCCCAACCCCCGGAGCAGCTTGGTGCCTGCGTGCCCGGCTGGCCCCATGGTCCATGTGCAGCCACTAGGCGAGGGAGGGCTTTTTTTTGTTTTTTTTGCAAGGTTTTATTTTTGCCACAAAGTTGAGGATGTTTTATCCAACGCTTCATTTACACACAAATGCCCTGTAGGGAGAAGGGGAGGGCCAAGGAGGAGCAATGCCCCCCCAACACCTGTAGCTAGCTCTGCACCTAGGTCCCTTTTGGGGTGCAGCTTACCCCAGATGGTGTGGTGGTGGACTCCCCTTCCTCGAAGACTCCAGGTCCCACTCCCCAGCACCAGCAGCACTAAGCCCAGAACAACTGCCCAAGAGCGCTAATGGGGAACTCTGCACAGGGACCCTGCCCCCAAATCAGGATAACAGGGGGCCCTCAAACATGGTGACCCCCCGACCCCACTTCTCCTGGACCTGAGGCACATGTGAGTGCCCCTCACCTCCCCCCCTGCCAGCTTGGTAATGAGGAGGCAGGGCTGCGGGGTGCCTGACTTTGGGGGCCGGGTGACCTGGTGGTGGTGGGGGGGGTTGTCATTGTTCAGCCTTGATTCCCTCCACCCCGGGGCCTAGATAAGGCACCCCTGGGCCACCAGCCCCCACGCCGGACAATAACTCCTGGTAACGCATTAAACACTACAGACACATAGAAATACCCCTGGCGTGGGTGGGGTTTCAGACCACCCTGGGCTGGGGGGGGCCAGGGACTGTGCCCCAGAAGTGGTGGGAAGAGCCTGGGTGGATTACACCCACCGGATGAGAGGTAACCGTGTCCAACAGAATAACCCCACTGGCCCTGAGCTGGGGCACCACCTTGACAACCTTACCCCCATATCGTGACACTGCAGGGGAGGGGCTCCAGCACCCAGCCCTCCCTGCCCTCTAAAATGGGTGTTCCTGTGCAGCAGGGTGCCCCAGCCCTCAACAAACCGGCTCACAATGGGGAGTGTTGCAGCTGCAGAAAGGGGTCCCACCTGCCCTGGCCCCCACAACAGAAATGGGGAGGGTTTGTCTGGGAGGTGATGCTCCCTTCCTCACGGGCACTGCAGCAGGATACACGGAGTCATTCAAAACGAGGGGTGGCCCTAGAACGTGGGGTCCTGCGAGTCGTCCAGCGATGGGGCGCAGTCGCAAATCCATGGGGGTGGCGCTTCAGGCCCATGGGGGGATTGGGTTTTCAGGGCCTCCCTCCTGCGTTCCCAGCATCTCTTGCACTCGCCTAGGAACAGCCGGTTGGGGACGAACCCAGGAGTCCGGGAGCAGCCACTGAGAGAAATGTAGGGTCCCCCACTCAGTCCTCTTAGAAACTCACCAAAGTATAAACCATACTGGGGAGAGAAAGAGACAGAGACACCCTGAAATGCAGCAGCGCAATGGAGCTGCAGGTCAGGAATGAGGTGCACAGGGGCTCAGCAGCACCCCACCCCACAGACAGTGTATGGGGACAGGGGTCCCTGCATAGCCTCCCCATGTCTCACACCAGAGGAGGCAGCATCTCAGCCCTGGTCAGCACACCCTAGAGACTGTGTCACAGCCCTACCTGTACAAGTAGTAGAAGAAGGACAGCAGATAGAAGGCTAGTTTGCACCATGACTCCTTCTGGCAGTAGTTGAGGATGTCAGCATTCATGATGGAGACAGCATCGTACATCACTTCGGAGCCGTCTGCCGGGCGGTGGAAGTACCTGGGGGGCAGTGGGGCAGGAGTTCACACAGTGTCTTTGTCCTCCCAAACCCCACAGGCAAGGGGGCTTCCTGTAGCATGTGCTTGAGAAAGACCCCCTGCTAGGCCAGCCATGCCCCCAGCTTTGCCACACCCCCCATAGCCCAGCCACGCCCCTGACTCTGCCACTAGCCCAGCCACGCCCCTGACTCTGCCACGCCTCCTTCTAGCCCAGCCATGCCCCCAGCTTTGCCACACCCCCCATAGCCCAGCCACGCCCCTGACTCTGCCACGCCCCCGGCTTTGCCACACCCCCCCATAGCCCAGCCACGCCCCCGACTCTGCCACGCCTCCTTCTAGCCCAGCCATGCCCCCAGCTTTGCCACGCCTCCTTCTAGCCCAGCCACCCCCCCACCCCCTTCAACCTTGTGCAGTCCTGCCCCAGTTCTGTCTATGCCCCTTACTCCCTCCCCCCAAGCTGCCCTCTCCAGTGTTGGCTCCCAGGCCCCAGACCCTGCTCACCTCCAGAGGTGGTAAAAGAGCAGAGGGATGTTGAGGCCCAGAGTGACCCACTCGGCTGCACACAGGAACATGAGGCAGAAGAGCCCGTGGATGGAGTACTCCGGGACCACAAGCTGGAAAGGAGAGCAGGCCCTGGTCAGTGCAGAAACAGAACCCAGGAGCCCTGACCCTGTGGTTGCCAACCCTCAAGGGCTGCCCTGGAGTCTCCAGGAATTTAACATTAATCTGCAGTTAAAGATTGTGTCAGGTAAGGAAACCTCCAGGAACACATCCAGCACAGGCTGGTAACCCTACCAGCCTCCCAGCACCACTGGCGGGTGCTCCCCACAGCAGCCCCATTAGTGTGCTGCAGGTTTGCTAGGGCTGGGCCCTACCACAAGCAACAGCACTGCCTCAGGGGCAGCAGCTCCCATCCGGCCCCAGCATCAGGGAGCTGGCTGGCTCAGGTCAGAAGGGAACAGGGACCTTTGACTGGATGGGGGGGCAGCTCTGATCTGGCCCTAAGGCAGGTGGGGACTGGCTGGAGGAGGGGTGAGGGTTCAGGGGGCCTGTCAGAAGAGTTGTGGGGGCGGTGGGGAAAGGAGCCTATGAGGGGAAGGGGTCAAAGGTGGTCTAGGGTGTCAAAAAGCCATGGGTAGAGGTCAGGGGGAGGTGCAGGGAGCCTAGGAAGGGAGGGGGTGGGAGCAAGTGAACTTGAGTGAGGAGCTCAAGGCCCCAAGGATGGGGGAGGGAGGTAAAAGCAGGTGAGGGGGTTCAGGAGGCTATGGGAAGGGGGCTGTGGGGAGGAAGCGCAGGGGGAGGCTACAGGGAGGAGGTGCAGACCTCCCAAGAGGCTCAGAGAGGTGCAGGCACTGAGGGGGATGGAGGGTGCAGGTGCTGCCAGTTGGCCAATCATTGACTGTTCTGGAGACTGGAGTGGCTAAAATGCAAGAGACAGAGATTATGGGGCCATGGGGACAGGAGGGACACAGAAACAACAGGCAGGGACAGGGACACATGGACGCACCTTTCTCAGGAGGCAGCAAATCCGCTCAATGTTTTTCAATCGCTCTCGCTGCAGGTGGGGAAAGAAACAGGGAATTAGACTCAGAGTGGCACGGGGTGCGGGGGAGAGTGGCGGGAGAATGGAGTGAGGCAGGAACAGAGGGGAGTATCCAAGCAATGTGGGGGAGAAGGTGACCGGGACTCAGGACTCCTGTGCTCCATACCTGGCTCTGGGATAGCGGTGGGAATGTTAAAAAAAAACCCAAGAGTTGTAACCTATTTAGGAAGGATCAAATGGGCAAAAGGGCAAGGGGTGTGTCACAGCTGGGATTACGCTGGTCTGGGTCACCCACAGCTCTGAAGGAAATTAACTACAATGCTTCAGGATCAATGTTCTAGCCATACAGCAACTGATCGTGTTCTAGATGGTGTCTTCTCTGTGCCACCACACCCAGTAGGGAACAGGGTGTCTGGTTCCCGCCACAGCTCTTTTTAATTAGTAAAGGGGGAGTAAACGGTATGCTCAATGAGGGTGTCGGTCTGAGTGACATATCCTGCAGGTCTCCTGCTGTCAGTGCTAAATCATCCTTTGCATTTCTGTGTTATAAATGACAATTTCCTAACTCAGCATGTTGCATCCAACATGAGGGAATTCCATGTGAGACCTCATTGGGACTGATAAAGAGGAACTGAGCACAGAACTAAAAATTTGTTGTTGCATAGATGCAAGCAATCATGACTTGTTCACATCTGTTATGTATAAACAGAATAGACTCCAAATGACCAATGTATTCACTTAAGCTTTAAAAGGTCTAGTTTCACAAGGCTGAAAGCTAAAAGGAACCAAATCAGCTGGGAGGAAGAATTTAATGAGCAGAATGTGAATACTAATTAGGAGTCGTTCATGAGCGTTTTACTAGAAGCCCAAAAAGCCACAATCAAGAATGAACCCACCTATCTAACAGATGAAAGGAGGGCAGCTGTACAACAAATGAATTAGACAGATAGAAATGAGAAAGAAGGGAAATCAATAGCAATGAACCTAGGAAGCTAGGAACCGTGGAAGATTAATAAGGGAAGCAAAAGGACACAAGGAGTGATGTTTGGTCAGCAGAATTAAGGACAAAGAGAAGGAATTATTTTCAATAATATTGGGGGAAAAAACAATGGCATTGGTCCATTACTAAATGGAAACGGCAGAATTGTCAATAATAGTGCAGAAGAGGCAAATGCAGCCAGTAAATATTTCTGTTCTGTTTTTGAGGAAAAGCCAGATAATGTGTTCATATCCCATTATGAAGATGATGGAGATGAAACACTTTTTGTTCCAATAAAAAACACAAGAAGACTAACAGATATTTTGGAACATAAGCTTTCATGAGCAAAGACACACCACGAAAGCTTACGCTCTAAAATACCCATTAGTCTATAAGGTGCCACAGGACTTCTTTGTTTTTGCAGATACAGACTAACACAGCTACCCCTCTGATACTTTGTTCTGATAGTAATTCAGAGGATGTTAAACAGCATCTTAATGAAATTAGACCTATCTCATTCAGCAAGTCTCCATAACTTTCAACCACGTGCATTAAAAGAGCTGACTGAGGAGCTATCTGGACCATTAGGGTTGGTGTTTTTCAATACAATTTGGAGCAATGGGGCAGGGCCTGGGGACAGGCATTACACTACTGTTGTGCCAATATTTAAAACATGTATACAGGATGGACTTGTGTAATTTTAGGCTTGTCAGCGTGACAGCAATCCCAGGCAAGATGTAGGGCAACAGATGATGGGAGCCAAGTAATAACGGATGATTGGAATGTGATACAATTAACGCCATTCAGTGTGGGTTTATAGAAAACAGATCCTGTCAAACTAATCGGGTATATTTTTTTTTATGACGGTCCAAGATCGGTTGATAAACATAATACATTGCAGGAAATTCCTGGAAGGTATTTGACTCGGTGCTGCCTGACTTTGAGAAAAGTCTCAGCGGGATGGCTGTGTTAATCTGTATCTGAAAAAGCAACAAGAAGGCCTGTAGCACCTTGCAGACAAATGGATTTATTAGGGCATAAGCTTTTGTGATATAATCCCCACTTCATCAGATGAACTGGAGTGGAAATACAAAGGCCAGGATATCTGTAAGAGAATGACTGTAAAAGAAAGACATTTACCAATGCTTTTTTTGTAATAAGCCTGCTCCCTGCCCTCTCTCCTCTACCAATCCCACGGCTGGGCTGCTGAGGTGCCTGTACTCAGTACCAGCAAGTATCAGCACTTAAAAAGCACTGGCCATTACTATCCATGGTAAATTGGGGTGATCTGTCAAGGCAATTGTAGCTGTTTGAGGGATCTGAATGTGCATTCACGAGAAGATGCCTCTGTAGAGTGTTAACCAATTTACATCTTTTCTGAGGCCTAATCGTATAGTTTTGAATTTGCAAAGGAGGTCTAATTCAGCTGTTTCTCTTCGTAATGGAGTTTTGAAGGTGTTTTATGGAAGGATGGCTGCTTTTAAATCTTTCTCTGCGTGTCCGGGGAGGTTAAAATGTTCCCCTACCGCTGAAATGGAGCTCATTTGCTACTTCAAAACTATACGGTTTTAGATCAATAAAGATTTCAGTTGGTTAACATTCTACAGAGGTACCTTCCCTTTGATGGATATTCACATCTCCACAGCAGCTTCAGGGGTGAGCAAACTTTTTAAGTCCAGCCCAACTTTTCATCCCTGCAATTAGCGGGACCCCCACAACCTGTCTAATGTATGCTAAGCTGATGGAAATTTTGATGATGTGAATATGAAAACAAACAAAAAACACCTCCCTTTTGGCATGTGTAAGAAAATAAGTCTGTAGAAGACAAAAACTGTATTAATTGGTATTTAAATGTGAATATGCAGACATAAGAGAGAGCAACAGATTTCAACATATTTAATGAGATGGATGAGCCTGAGAGCCAGCTCACCCCCTACTTTTTGCACCCCGAGCTACACTGAACGTCCACAGTCACCCTGACTGATCACCCTCATTTACAATGGATAGTAATTCTTCCTTCTGCAGGAATTTTCTTACTTATACACGCGCCTTTGCATTTCCACTCCAGTTCATTTGATAAAGTGGATTTTGCCCACAAAATCTTATGCCCTAATAAATCTGTTGGTCTCTAAGGTACTACCAGACTCTCAGTGGTTCTGCCTGACGTTGTGATGAAAACTCCTGAAAAATACAAACCCAGTATGGCACACATTAAATGGCTTAAGTGCTAGGTAACTGGCCACAGGGTAGTCTCACTGAGTGGGTGTGTTTCGAGTGGGGTCCCGCAGGATCAGCCCTGGGTCCTACACGCATCAATATGTTTATCAGTGACCTGGAAGAAAATGTCAGATCATAGTGATAAATAACAAAGCTAGGTCACTGCTAGCGAGTGATTGGGCTCACATGGTAAGCTGAGCAGGAGCAAATAATGTGGGCTGTAATATGGGCAAATATAAACATACACATCTAGGAATAAAGCCTGCAGGCAATACCTTCAGGAGGGGGATCTCTGACAAAGGCTTGGCGTGCATGCTCAGCTGAACACAAGCTCCCAGGTGCAAAGCTATGACTGAAAGGGAGAAGCTGATCCCTGGAGGCACAAAGAGAAGAGCTCAACTTGGTGAAAGGAGATTCTGTTACCTCCCCATGTGGCACCGGTGCAGCTGCTGTTGGAATCTTGTGTCCAGCGCTGGTGCCCACAATGCAAAAGGGAGGCTCAGACAGTGGAGGGCTCAGAGAAAAGCTCCGAGAGGGACTACAGAGACTCCAGGGGCTCCATGTGTAGCGTAACAAGAGAAGGCCAAGGGGCGACTTGATCACAGGCTAGAAGTGATGGAGAACAGAACTGGGATAACAGCACTTCAGTGGAGCAGCTGAAGGTCTAACAAGAGCCCAGGGCTGGAAGGTGAAGTTGGACAAATTCAGACTGGGGATAAGATACCTGCAGTTTTAACCATTAGACCAATTTACCCAGGACTGTGGCCAGTTCTCTGTTGGTGGCAATGTTTAAATCGCAATGGGCTGGTTTTCTAACAGAGCTCCTCTAGTCTAGCGAGACCTGGAGTTAATGAGCAGAGGTCCTATGGCCTGTGTGTAGCATCATAGCCTAGGGCTGGAATGGTCCTAACACACTCATCTAGGCCACCCAAGGCAGGGCCAGATAAATCTGCCTTATCGCTGCCAGGTGCTTGTCTAATCTGTCTTTAAAAACCTCAGCTGATGGGAATTCCATGACCTCCCACTAACCTGCTCCAGTGCTTTACTAGCCTGTAATTAGACACTGGAACAGGCTATACGCAGGACAGACTACGTGATCACAATTGTCCCTTCGAGCTTTATACTCCAGGATGGTGGTTTTCAACAGTGTGCCATGGCACACAGGTGTGTCATGAGAACTGCCAAGAAATGTCATCAATTTGCCCTCAGGGTGGTGCTTTGCCGAGCCTCCTTGAGGGGAAATGCCAACCCCACAGGACTTTGTTTGCGCCAGGAGGCAGCTGAAATGCTGCTTGCTGGCCCAAACTAGCCGGTGGGATGCCCGCCCCTGTTCTCTGCTGTGAGAGGGAGCTGGGATGCAGCTTAAATGCCATGTCCTGCCTCCAATGGACTGGCGGGGAGGGGAGCTGCTTTCAGTGGTTCCTGCATTACTCAACATCCCTAGCATGGCGCTGAGCAGATTTGAAAATGTGGCTGTGCTTGCAGTCGAAGACAGGGTATTCTGCGGTGGATTTGCAGCATTAATTCATTTGACCTCTATATGCGTGCATTACTATGTTGCAAACCTCTCCAGTAGGACTTTACCTGCGGTACATGTAAGTAAATGTGGTGTTTATGAGCAATCGATTCAGCAGGAAAAAAAGTGGGTGTGCTGTGGAATTGTTTGTCTCACATTACTGGAAAGGCTGGGAACTGCTGCCCTAGGAGCCTTTTGGTGAGAGCAGGATATGGGATAGGAGGGAAGCCAGGACTCCTGGGTTCTAGTCTCATCAGCTCTGAGCGGTGAATGAGGTCTGGTGATTGAGGGAGGGGAGGGCTTACCTGGCTACCCACTCTGGGAATTAGCTTTGTGTGTTGGAGTCTGGCTGGAGAAGAAGTCAGGGATGGGGCGGAAGAAGCTACAAAGACACCCTATATGGGGCTGGAGTTTGCAGAGGCCCCAAAGGGAAGATGGCACTCAAACCTCCAGGGCTTCTGGGGTACCACTTCTTGCCCTCCAAGCCACAGAGAAGGTTCAGGCTCCATCACGCACACTATTTTCTGATACACCGTGCACCTTAGTTAGGGCTTGTACAGTACACCAAGCTCGGGTATTGTAATCCCCAACACACCCAGTGAGAGAAAACCCTCACAAACAGACAAGACACTACCTAAACACCGGGCATGAAAGCCTACACGCGCACCAGAGGAACACAAAGACTCAAGCCCACAACAGACAGAGCTCTCAGGAGAAGCGGCAGCATTTGTCTTTCCGTAGCGGGAAAGGGACTCTTTACGTTTCCAGTTTCTGCAGTGTGGACCCCCAGGTGAGTTGCGACTGGCTTTGAAATCATATGCCACTGGGCTTGTGTTTGTTGGCGTGGTGCCGCGACGTGTTTCCACACCCAGTTTCTCCCCACAAGGGAGAAACTTGCCCGGGGTTTGTATATGGAAGCCATGATTTTCAGAAGATCCCAGGAGCCTGGGAGCTGGATTTAAGGGCCTGGCGACGCTGCAATAAAGCGTGCACGGCTAGGCCACGCCAGCTGACTAGGCTGGAGCGCTCAGGTTGTGAGGCTGTAAAATTGCAGTGTCAGTGTTTGGGCCGAGGCAGGAGCCTGGGCTGTGGAACCCCATGCAGCAGGAGGGAGCCCCAGGAGCTTGAGTCAGATGAGGGGGTCAGTCTGGGAGCCTTGTCGCAGCATAGACACACTGTACCACACGGTCAAACACGGGCAAATGGCAGCTCTGTCCAACAGGGACGCTGCCTAAAGGGAGCTCAACTCTGGAGCCCTGGACACCCTGCTGGTGTCCCTGTGCCGCCCCCACAGCCCCTGCTGGCCTGCTCTGGGCTCCCCACACAGCCCTCACACCCCCAGCCCTGCAACCCCAGCCCTGGGCTTCCCACACAGCCCTGTCAGAGCCCCTCACACCCCCAGACCTGCAACCCCAGCCTGGGGCTCCTCACACAGCCCTGTCAGAGCCCCTCACCCCCACCCCCAGCCCTGGGCTCCCCACACAGCCCTGTCAGAGCCCTTCACACCCCTAGACCTGCAACTCCAGCCTGGGGCTCCCCACACTGCAGCTGACCCTGCAGACAAGAGGAAGCCTCGTGACCTTCATTTGGAGGGACTGAAACCTTAGTGTTTTCTGCCCTTTTGCCACCCAGTGAATCCCAAGTCCTGGCTGGTTCAGTAACAGGGAAGACACTTACAACCAGGACTCCCACCACACGTGCCCTCCGCCTGCTCGACCCCTGCCCCCTCTTGAGCACAGCTGAGCCCCACATTAACCCTGTGGTGACACCCCCAGCTGAGCACAGCCAACCTCCCGACTCCACCCCCCCTCATCCATTTCGCCAGCTCCTCCTCTCGCCTCCTCCTTCATGCCCCAACTCATCCCTTCCAGCCCCAATGGCCTCAAGATCTCTGATCCCCTGGGGTACAGCCCGTCGCCCAGCAATTGCAATAGGTGAGGGCTGGTGGCTGAGCTCAGCTCCCTTATAACCGTAAAGGTGCTGGGGCTCTGCCCTGATGTAAAATGAGCACTGATCCAGCGTCCCCAGCGCTACGGGGCTAGGGACAGCATCTGAGCTGAGGGCCCCAGTAAGTCCAAAGTCACCAGCTCACTGGGATGGGATAAGAGCCCGTCTGATACTGGTTATCAGGGATAAATCCAGTGTCACCCCCTGGCTGCACTGGGGTCAGGGCTGGGGTCTGACATTGAGTGCGGACTGAACTTACTCCCATCAGCCAGTGCTGTTGCTGAAGAGAAAGTGCGGGAGAATGGGAAGAAGTTGGGGAGCAGAGGCTGGGAATCAGGGTTATCCTCAGCTCTGGGGTCAGCAAGGGTCTAACACTAGGGCAGTGGGTCTGGGAGCCAGGACTCCTGGGTTCTATTTCCCTTCCTCAGCCCTGCTCCTTGTGTGATCCTGCCCCCAGCCATGCCTCTGCTTCCCATCTGTGAGGCCGAGGCTGTGGCTGAGGTGGGAAGTGATTGACTCTATCCCTGCTGGGCTCTTGGCTGGGTAGATGGGGAAATCCTGCAGGGAGTTTTTTCTTCACCTGGCCCAGCCGTCTCCTCCAGGGAGCCTGGGCTGGGCGGAGTTATCCCAGAAGCCGAAGGAGCCCCCATGCAGGAGCTGCTACTGGGGGCCATTGCTCCCATTTCATTTCCCTAAGTATAAACAGCACAGTGTGACCTGAATTCCTCTGCCAGCAACTCTGTTCCTGCAGCTGCTGCGCAGGCAGACCACCAGGGCCGGCCAGACACCCCTGCGGACTGCTGGCTTCCAGCCCCGGCTTGGGGGAGGCGGCAGGGGGCTAGCCTGGGGCAGTGGTCTCAGCCTTTTGGGGCTCAGGACTCATTGGTCAATGTTTAAGGCCTGGCGTGTGACCCAGTAAATAGGCTGGGGGTGGAGCCCTTGAGGTGGTTTCGGCGGGATCCTACCCCCAGGAGGTTGGGCGCTGCCTGGCACTCAGCCCACAGCAGCAGGGCTGGCTGGGCTTGGCTCACCATTTTGCAGCCTGCCTCAGTTGTGGACCCACCCACCTGACTGGAGCAAATGTGTGTCTGCCTTGGCTCCTGGGCCACTCACTCAGAGGGGGCCTGCCCAGACCTCCGACACTGGGGTAGAGAGGGGCTGGGAACCCAGAAGGTGGAGCGCCTGGAGCAGGGAAGGCCCAGCCAGCCCCATGGGACAGGAAGTGCTGGAGCTGCCCCACTGCCCTTTAAACCATGCCAGACCCCAGCCCAGGCTAACAAACCCTGGGCGAGGGGGTTCAAGCAGAAGGGGGAGGGGGAATCAGGACACCTGGGTTCTCTTCCTGGCTCTGGGAAAGGAGTGGGATTCTATCCTCTGCTCTGCCACTGACTGTGACCCATGGCACGCCCTGTCCCCTCGTGAGGGCCCAGAGTGCGATCCCTGGGAGGAGGGCACCCTCAGCAACTGGCAGCACCTTGAATTACAGCTCTTCCTTGACACCCTGGCCTGAGCACAGCCAGCCCCCCAGAACCCACCCTCCCCCATGGGCCACATCTGAATGGGGGCTGAGGGTGTGGGCTGGGGCTGAAGAGAATCATCTGAGCTCGGGGGGGCACATGGCCCTGGCCTGCAGGTCAGGACCCTGGGCAATTGGCATGGCTGGAAGGGCGGAGAAGCCCAGGGCTGCCTCCTGGGGGGATGTGGGTTGGCACAGAGGGACAGCAGCGCCGAGAGGTGATTTTTGACTCTCCCAGGCAGCTGGATTGATGTAGACAAGCCAAGACAGCAAAGCAGCAGGCAGCGGGGCCAGGCTGGGGGTGTGCAGAGGAGGGGACAGTAGGGAGGGGCATTTCCAAGTGGGGTGATTCAGAACCCTAGAAGCCCTTTGAAATCTCAGCCCCAGAACAGCACTGACAGCCTGGCAGCCTGCCCCCAGGGGCTGGTGGGAACTTTGGGGACTTTGGAAAAGCCACTGGAACAGCACACACCTCAGAGCAGCCCAACCCAGGCGTCCCAGCTCCCAAACCCCACAACTCCCTCCTGCATGCTAGGAGAGAACCCAGGAGTCCCAGAGCTGATGCCCTAGCTTCCATTCCGCACCCTGAGCCAGGAGAGAGCCAGGCGCCTCGGAGCCCACCCCACACGGTCGCAAACCCAGCCGCTGCCACAGCCCAGGGCGCATGAGCAGACATCACCCTTCCGAAAAACACCACTGAGACAGGCAACGTTGCGGGGAGGGGTGGCCATAAGCCGGGGCAGGGAAGGTGGGACATAGATGGACACAGAGACAGACACACCTCTCCCATCACATCTATTGACTTACTGCCCTCGCCGGGTTCCCCTGGTCAATGGGATTCTTGAAGTCTGTGCGCAGCTCGTCAAAGGCGATGATCTGTATGGGTGGGACAGTAGGGTCAGAGACAGAGCCACGCGGCCTGGCCCTGGGACACGCCGAGCCGGGGTTGGGGCTGAGGGGGGGCGTATAACCAGGGATTCCTTGCCCAGTGGGGCACAGCAGCCATCTACACAGGGAGCCCTCCCCCAGCCTGCTGATGGGGGCTCCTCTTTCACTGGGGGAAGGGCCCAGTGAGATGCAGGGTGAGGGAGTCACGCAAGCCGTGGGGTGGGGCTGGCTGAGAGCATGGCAGGCCCACCTGTGCAATGTCTGGCCTCGTCCCACATGATCTCATTTACATATGCAAATCAGACCCCAGCCTGCCAAGCTGCAGAGGGAAGTAAGAGAGACCTCCCCCCGGCCCCCAGCTGAGTGCTAATGAAACGAGTGAGGGGCACATCACCCCACTTACTGGAGTACCCAGCCCAGCACACACACACCTCTGCTTTCCATTTCTTTCTGGCCCAGGGCTGAGACTGGGACATGGAGCAGTCCCCTCCGGGGTCTCTGGCTCTGATCCAGCCCTAAGGCCAGGGGACTGGCTGGCTCATGGATAGATGTGGGGTGTGGGGAGGGGAGGCCCAGGTGGATCGTTTACTGCTAAGATTCCCTGCTTAATAACCCCCCTTTGCAGGCAAAGCCGAGAGGCACTCACCAGTCTCAGCTGCTTCGCACTTCAGCTTTGAGAATAAAAATTCCAAGGATCAGAGCCGGAGTCTGGCTCCCAGCCCCCATTAACCTGCAGCTGCCCCTTGAGAAGCCTGGATCCGTCCTCCCCTGAGCGTTACCAGGGAAATTAATTCCCAGCAGGATGCAAAGGGACCCTGCTTCCCTTGGGGTGCAGCTCCCTCCCCCGACTCCACATGGCTCTGCCTGGGCTCTTGCCAGCACAGTCGGCTCTGGAACAGCCAGCCCCAGAGCCCCAGCCAAGTGGGGTGACTCAGCCACCGCCTCCCCAAGTTCCGGGGGCTGGGACAGATCCGGTGTGAGACAGTGGGGGGCGGTCCCTGTAGCAAGCCCCTGTCTGGCTCCGAGCCAACCTCCACCCCCTCAACCCGCCGGGAAGGGCCTGTGTCCCACTCCCGGCTTCTCCAAACAGAGCCGTCTGGCTGCTGGGACCTCCAGCAGGTATGTCTGGGAGATTCCTTCCCCCCAGCCCCAAGTCTGACCCCCTCCCTGGGAAGCAGGAGCAGGTTCATCACACTCAGGCCCAATTACCAGCACGCACACAGCTCCCCGGCTCCCTGGCACTGGCCCCAGCCACGCCTGTGCTCAGGTTATAGGGTCTCAGAGCAGAGACACACCCAGTTAACGGGCAGCGACAGACAGCTGTACTGGTGCCCACCTAAACCTGACCTACAGCCCCTGCTAATGCAGCTGTGGGCTCCCCCTGCCCCCACCAGCTCCACAGGTGCCCCCAACCCTGGCTGTAGCTCCCTGCTAACCCAGCTCTATTCTCCCTGCCAGGTCCCCCTATGCTCAGCTAATGCCCCCCCAATCCTGACTCACAGCCCCTGCTAACACAGCTCTGGGCTCCCCCAGCCTCCCAGGTCTTCTAATGCCCCCCAGTCCTGCCCCACAGCCCCCTACTAGCCCACCCCTGGGCTTCTCTCCAGCCACAGTCAGAGCTGAGCTGCACTTGGTACCTGTCAAAGCAACAATGAAAGCTACAGGCACCTGTCAGGGTTGCTTAGCAACCCTCACAAGCGGCTCCTCTGACTGGCAGGGGAGGGTTGCAGCTTCAGCCCCTGTCCCCAGCCGGAGCCCAGGGACCAGCCTGCCAGGCCAGCTGGGACAGCAGGGTGCAAGGAATGGGGTAAAGTAAGGAGATGGCTGGCTGGACCAGTTAACTGCCGCTCCCGTGGTGGGGAGTCTGCCCCCCCATGTAATGACATTGAGACCCTACACATTCGTCTCACTCACCAGCACCTAGACAGGAGCCAACCCCCCCCCTCACTTGAGCTGTGACCAGCACAAACTGGTGACAGGCATTGGGCCGGGGGGAGATTAGGTGTCTGTGTGTGATGGGAGGGAGGCAGGGAAGGGAATCTCAGGGCTGGGATAGCAGATATGTGGGCATGAGGGGCACTGGCAGAGCGGGGAGCTGTGGGTCAGGGCTGAGGGGCACTGGCAGAGCTGGGGGCTGTGGGTCAGGACTGAGGGGCACTGGCAGAGCTGTGGGTCGGGGCTGAGGGATATTGACAGAGCTGGGGGCTGTGGGTCAGGGCTGAGAGGCACTGGCAGAGCTGTGGGTCAGGGCTGAGGGGCGCTGGCAGAGCTGTGGGTCAGGGCTGAGGGGCGCTGGCAGAGCTGGGGTTCAGCGCTGTGGGGTGTTGGCAGAGCTGGGGGATGTGGGTCAGGGCTGAGAGGCGCTGGTGGGGCTGGGAGCTAGGACTGAGGGGCACTGGCAGAGCTGTGGGTCAGGGCTGAGGGGTATTGGCAGAGCTGGGGGCTGTGGGTCAGGGCTGAGGGGCACTGGCAGAGCTGTGGGTCAGTGCTGAGGGGCACTGGTAGAGCTGTGGGTCAGGGCTGAGGGGCACTGGCAGAACTGTGGGTCAAGGCTGAGAGGCACTTCTGGGGCTGGGGGCTAGGACTGAGGGGCACCAGCAGAGCTGTAGGTCAGGGCTGAGGGGCACCAGCAGAGCTGTGGGTCAGGGCAGAGGGGCACTGGCAGAGCTGTGGGTCAGGGCAGAGGGGCACTGGCAGAGCTGTGGGTTGGAGCTGAGGGGCACTGGCAGAGCTGTGGGTCAGGGCTGAGGGGTGCTGGCAGAGCTGGGGGCTGTGGGTCAGGGCTGAGGGCCACTGGCAGAGCTGTGGGTTGGAGCTGAGGGGCACTGGCAGAGCTGTGGGTCAGGGCTGAGGGGTGCTGGCAGAGCTGGGGGCTGTGGGTCAGGGCTGAGGGCCACTGGCAGAGCTGTGGGTTGGAGCTGAGGGGCACTGGCAGAGCTGTGGGTCAGGGCTGAGGGGTGCTGGCAGAGCTGGGGGCTGTGGGTCAGGGCTGAGGGCCACTGGCAGAGCTGTGGGTTGGAGCTGAGGGGCACTGGCAGAGCTGTGGGTCAGGGCTGAGGGGTGCTGGCAGAGCTGGGGGCTGTGGGTCAGGGCTGAGGGGTGCTGGCAGAGTTTGGGGCCATGGGTTAGGGCTGAGGGGTGCCAGCTTTGCATGGCTACAAACGCCACCCCCTTCATTTCCCCATGGGTGGCAGGTGACTGGCAGGGCCTGACTGGTGCCAGGCAGGAGACGCTCCCACCCAGCCCTTTGGTGCCACACAACCCTGACGCCTCCGTGCCCAGCACCTGCCCGGAACGGGAGTGAGAGAACCCAGCGTGCGACCCGCTCACCATTGGCCGCCTGGGAGCTGGTCGCCAGGGCAACGGGATGGTTTCCAGTGGGAGGGGGGAGCCACAGGAGGAACTGTCACTGCTGCTCCCAGGGGTCAGGCACAGAGATCCCACATCGCCTGGGCTCTGAGTCTGGGGCCGGGGGGGCCTGTGGCTGGCAGATACAGCCAGAGTAAATCACTCCTATGAAGAGCAGGTCCCTGGCTGGGGAGCTCCCCTGGCCCTCCCCACAGGACTCCCCCAGCACAGACGCAGAATTCGTATCCACATCCACAGCTGTATCTGCAAAGACGAGCCATGGAGCTCCGCAGTGAGATCTGCGGCCATACCTGGGGATGTAGAGCAGACACCCTTGTATTTGCTGGGCTCTACCCTGCAGGACTCCCTCTCACCTTTGAAGACCCCTTAAGCCCCAGGGCTTCCTGCTGGCCAGAGGGCTGCCTACCGCTGGGGGCCTAAGGTGGCCCATCCCTGTCAGGAGCTCAGCTGAGACCTGCCCATGCAATGTGCAGAAACCTGGGCTCATCCAGGCCTACCAATATGGGGGCAGGGGGCACCAAAGGGAGCATTTGTCCAGGGCCCAATGATTCAAAAGGGCTCAGGGCTCCCAGCTGCAGCCACCGATAATAGATGAAGCCTTTTAAATTGCTGCTGGAGTGCTGGGCAGAGCACTCGAGGGGGCAGTGCTAAGAGCTGGGGGGAGGGGCAGGGCACACGCCCGGTGGTATTGAGGACTGGCTGCCCCAGCCCCACCCCTTCTACCCAAGGCCCTGTCTCAGAGCCAGGCTCGCACCTGCCTTGTCCAGGGGTCCAGCTAGCGTGTCAGCTCCTGCACAGGCAAAGCCCTGCTGTCAGGGGAGTGGGAGCCCCAGGCTGGTGCTGAGGTCACTTGGGTTCTGTTCCCAGCTCCCCTGCACAAGTCTTTGCCCCCCCTCGCCTCCATTTAACCTCTAGAGCTGGAGCTGTAGGGCTCCCCAGTGGGGGATGAGGGAATGGGACAAGCCCCACGCAGGACAGGGTGGAAAGGTCACTGACGGACGGGGTGATGGAGCTAAATGAAACCCCCACCCCCCCCAGCAGAGAACAGAAGGGGAGCTCCACAGTGAGCACCCCCTTGGCCCATCCTGGGGCTGCTGGGCTGGATGGGCCATTGTGTGGCCTTGGAGCAGTGGGCGGAAGACAGTTTGTGGCTGGGGAGGGCAGGGACCAGTGAGTAATTTGTAATGGAAAAGGTGCTGGGCTCAAGCAATTTCTTTACATTCAGAACTGAGGCAGCAAGTCCAGAGATGCCCAGCTAGGAACTGCCTGGACCACAGATACCCAGCTAGGAACTACCCCTCCCAGAGATGCCCAGCTAGGAACTTCCCGGCCCAGAGATGCCCAACTAGGAACTGCCCGGCCCAGAGGTGCCCGGCCCAGAGATGCCCAGCTAGGAACTGCCTGGACCAGAGGTGCCTGGCTAGGAACTGCCCAGCCCAGAGATGCCCGGCTAGGAACTGCCCCTCCCAGAGATGCCCAAATAGGAACTGCCTGGCTCAGAGGTGCCGTGGTTCAGCTCTGGCACAAAGTGAGCACTGGCAGACTTGACAGTGACACAGTTTTACCAGCTGGACCCCTGGGGGGCAAGACAGAGGGGCCAGTAAGCCCCAGAACAGCCTGTACCTCTAGCTCCACAGCCATCTGGGGTAGCCACTACCAGGGCTCAGTGCCCACTATTGCACTCCCTGAGCACCCCACTGCTGTGCACCGGAAAGGCATCAGTAAGGGATGTTGGGCTGAAGGGCTCAGGGCAGGGACTCAATGGCCGGGGGGTGGGCAACGTCCTCCTTGCAGCCATTGCTGACCCCACTGCAGAAGTGTTCGGGCACGGGGCAGGGCAGAGGGCTCAGCAGAGGGTGCTGGGCTGCATGGAGCAGGGCAGAGGGGCAGGGGGGTGCTGTGATTCTGGTAGCAGAACAGGACAAAACTCTGGCATGTCAGTGGCTCTCTTTCTGTTTGGTACAGTCCCTTTTCCTTCTGAATGGAGCTGAGTTTTCGTCCCATTGGTTCTTGATTGAAAAATGCCCTTGCTGTCCAAACCTGAACCGCCTGGTTGCTCGAGTTTGGACGAAATGCTTTGGCGTTTGATTGATTTTTTCAGCACAAAATCCACTGGATCTCGGATAGAAAAGCATTAAAAGTTGGCTGGTAACAGACGTCTTCATGTTAGTCTGTACTCCAAGCAAGAGCAGAAACGTAGCACTTGAAAGACTAACCAAATGATTTCTTTGGTGGAAAAGGTTGAATGAGAACTGAACGCAGATGCCTTTGCGGGCACCGGGGAACGTTTTCTTTTGCGGGCAATTTCAAAACATTTTGCTGCTGGTCCAGAAGAAATGTTGCGTTAGTGGAATTTGCCATGAAAGAGGAAATGCAACTCACACCCAGCTCTTCTCCTGGGTCCACCTAGGGCGCTCTTCAGCCAGACTGGATTCTGCTGCACTGTCTCTCTTAAACTGTTGTGTGTCCCTCTGCTGTTATCGCCCAGGCTGCTGCCTCTCAGTGCCAGCCAAGGGATTGCTGTACGCATGGCCCCGATGCACCACCCCAGAGCTGGATGCATCTCAGCACCAGAGGAGGGATCTCTGTACAAACAGCTGGCAGCTCCCAGGGCCACCTGAATCGTTGTCACTGCTGGAGCCCCTCCCTCTTGCCCCACAGTCTCCTGCTAGCCCAGCCCTGGGCTTGCCCCACCCCACAGCCCTGCTGCTGCCCCTCACGCTCAACACCCACAACCACACTTTCACCCTTGACTACTGGAAAGATCATTGCCCCAGACTGCTATGGTCAGAGGCCTCCCGTGGCAGAAGAAGGTGCCCCTGGGAGGAGGGGGGTGGCACAGCTATACCGGGAGGCCCATGTAGTGGCTGTGATGTGGAGAACAGGAGAGACAGGGCCTGGCTCTCTCTATGCAGTGGAAGCCAAACCAGACCAGTGGGGGGAGGGCCAGGCTGAGAGCGCAGGGGGCTGCAGGACTATGGGGCAGGGAGACAGGGTGGAGGCGGGGGCACTGGGTTGCAGGGCCATCAAGGGCAGCCATGAGGATCCCTCCCCCAGACCCCGAGGAGTTACCCACCACCCAGCTGGTGATACCCAGAGCCCATCTTGTAAACAGATGTAGTTCCCATGGCAACCAGCGCCAGGTTCCCTAGCTACGGCTGAGAGAAGGGGGGCTACATCGCGGGAAGCCCGGGAGATGCAGCAGCCGAGGAACAAAGGGGGGGGGATTCAGCGGAGGGCATTTGGGGGATCCACAGGGGATCCGGCTGGGAAAAGTGGGGGTCCTTGCACGGCAAGGGGCTGGGACAGAGGGATCCAGTGGGGGGGGTGCAATTTGGGGAAGCCCCGGCTGAGAGGGGGCGGGAGACAGTCGGGAAGAGCCGGGGGGTGGGACACAGTGGGAGCCGCGACTGAGGGGGGCTGGGGCAGCGCCGCCAGCGGCCCCCCCCCAACCTCGAGTTTCTTAGCTACGTCGGCTCCAAGCCCCCCCCCCACACCGCACACGGAGACTGACGGGAGCTCCGCTCCGGCCCAGCGCCTCCCGCCAGCGCGGGCTCGGGAGCAACCCCCGGCTGGTGCCGGACAGCCCGCGGGCAGCGGCCGGGGGGCAGAGCCCGGGGACGGGGGGCGCTGCGGGGGGGCTGAGCGGAACGGTCGGTTGCTCTGTGCTTAGCGGGGATGGCTGGCGAGGCAGGCACAGCCGGGCGCGGGGGTGCGGGAGCAGGGAGCCAGCCGAGCCCGAACCCCACGAAGGGGGCAGAACCAATAGGGTGAAGGCCCCCCTCGGCCGATCTACGGGGGGGGGCCTGGCAGGGGAACACGTTAGCCCCCGACCCCCCACTTCCGCGGCCGGACCCCCCATCCCATCCCATCCCCCCCTCCCGCGCCCGGACCCCCCATCCCATCCCCCCTCCTGCAGCCCGGACCCCCCGCTCCCGTCCCCCCTCCCGCGGCCGGACCACCCCATACCGGACCCCCCGCTCCCGTCCCCCGTCCCGCAGCCCGGAGCCCCCGCTCCCGGCCCCCCTCCCGCGCCGGACCCCCGTGCGCCCCCACTCACATGCCAGATGACGAAGAAGATGAGCGAGGCGCACAGCACCAGGGTGAGCATGTAGCAGAAGGCGGCGAAGGTGAACGCCATGGTGCCAGGACGCCTGGGTCCCTCCGAGCCCGTCCCGCGGGGGGTCTCAGCCCGGGCGGCCGCCCATGAGCCCGGGGCGCCGCCGAGAGGAATCGGGGGGGACCCGCCCGCCTAGGAGCGCTGCGGAACCCGGGCCCCCATCGCTCCGGCGCCCGCTCCGCTCCCAGCCCCGGTCCTTCCGCCGCGGCTGGCAGCCCCGGCCCCGCTCGCAACTCGCCGGGAGGAGGAGCCGGGGCGCAAGCGCAACCGCGTGTGAGTGTGGCAGAGGGGTGTGATGGGGAGCCGGGGAGCGGGAGCGGGAGGGGCGGGGACGGGCGCGAGGGGCTGCCCGTGTGAGACGGGGAGGGCGTGAGTCCCAGACGATGGAGGGGGCGCGTGGGTGAGACGCGGAGGGGTGGGTGTGTGAGACGGGGATGGGGGAGAGACGAGGGGGTGAGTGTGAGGGGTGGGAGTGTGAGACAGGGACGGGCTTAAGCAGAGACAATGGATGGTGTGCACGGGTGAGACGTGGAGGTGTAGGTGTGTGAGACAGAAAGGGATGAGTGTGTGAGACAGGGAGCGGGGTGAGTACGAGGGGTGGGAGTGTGAGACAAGGAAGGTGTGAGCCAGAGGCAATGGGTGGTGGGCATGGGTGAGACAGCAGATGTAGTGTGTGAGAAATAGGGAAAGGTGAGTGTGCACGAGGCAGAGAGGGGTGAGTGTGTCAGACAGGGAGGGGTGTGGGTATGAGGGGTAGGAGTGTGAGCCAGGATGGTCTTAAGACAGACAATGGATGGCGGGCATGGGTGAGGCAGGAGGCGTAGCACGTGAGAAATAGGGAAAGGTGAGTGTGTGTGAGGCAGAGGGGCAAGTGTGTCAGAAAGGGAGGCGTGTGACATCTGGGAGGTGTGAGACAGGGAGGGGTGTGAGTGTGAGGGGCAGGAGTGTGAGCCAGCAAGGGCTTACAACAGAGGGCATGGATAGTGTGCATGGGTGAGCCGTGGAGCTCTAGTGTGTGAGACAGGGAGGGGTGTGTGAGTGCAACACAGGAGGTGTGAGGCAGAGATGACGACGGTGTGTGAAACAGTCAAGTGTGAGATAAAGAATGAGGGGACTGTGACTAGTGGAGGACAGGGTGGGGGCATGCTAGAGACAGCGAGCGAGCCAAAGGGGCTGCGTGACAGAGACAATGGGCATGGTGGTGGGGAGGGAGACAAAGGGTGTGAGGGTGCACAAGACAGAGGGGTGCTCCAGAGCGTGTGTCAGAGACAAAGGGTGGTGAGAGGGAGTAGGTGTGTGTGAGGGAGAGAAAGGGGGTGTGTCAGATAGGATGTTTGCACTTGTGAGGGAGACCAGTGTGTTTGAGTGTGAGAGAGAGGCGGGTGTGTTTGGGGGAGGGGGCAGGTGTGATGGGTGTGTGTGTGAAACACAGAGACAGGTGGGGAGTGTGCACAAAGGGGTCGCTTTAGAAAACCTTCAGTTACCTGCCTCCCTTCCTATTCACATCCACCCATCCATAGGGCCTCCTGCCACTCCACAGAGAGAGGTGGCGGGGAGGGGAACCCTATCTGGGGGGCACCTACAGACTGTGTCTGTGCTGGGTTGTGTGGGGGTGTGCGTCTCTTCCGTGTGTTGGGGGGTGTCTCCCTGCTCGGTGCTGTCAGGGTTTGGCCTATCCTTCACCAGTGGGAGCCTCTGTCCATTCATTAATAGCTTTGGTTTTGGAGGAGGCACAGGAATGGGGGAGGGCATCCTCAAGGGATGGGTGGGGGGTGTGGGGGGTTGAGAGGGGGTTCCCGTGGATCCTCAGGGGACAGCAATAGTGGGGTGGAAAGGAAGCGAGGGGAAGTCACAGGGGGGTGAAGTGGGAGTTACTGGGATTGACTTCGGAACCTGGCTGCATTGCAGAGGAAGCCAACTGTGGGGGGGTTTTCACACCAAATTGCCCCCTCCAGACACGCTCAGCCCCACCACCCCTCCCCTCTGTATGAACTGTACACACACACACTACTGATACACAGGCACACGCTGCAAGTGAAAAGTGCTCCATGTAGGCACACAGAACATAGGCCATCCTGACAGGCTGGGGGCCTCCATCCTGCAGTTAGGGACTTGGAAAAAGACTTGGGGTCATGGAAGCCAATTAGCTGAACATGACCACCCAGTGCAATGTTGGACTCAGTGGTAGGAACAAGGATATCTCAGTGGCAGAAGAAGAACTGCATTTCCCCTGCATGTGGCACCATTGTGAACATCACTGGGGTTCTGGTGCCCACAAATGAGGTAGAAGATTGATAACTTGAAGAGGAGAGCCCACAGGTTCAGAGATAACCAAGAAACTGATTAAAGAGCTGGTAAATTTATAGCCAGAGACTCAGGCAGCTCAGTCTATTAAGCTTAACAAAGGAAGGTGAAGGAATGACTTGATCGCAATCTGTAGGTACCTCCAGGGAAGCAGAAATTTGATAATGGGCTCTTAGATCTCATAGACAAAGGCAGAACAATAGGCCAGGGTTGGAAATAGAAGCTGGACAAAGTCAGACTAAAAATAAGACCCCCACTTTTACCAGTGAGGGAGAGTTACCATGGAACAGTTTACATGGGTGGCAGAAGAATCAACCTCGCTGGCAGCCTTTAAATCAAGACCCAATGTTTTTCCATGAAAGATCTGCTGTAGTTCATCCAGGAACTGGCTCAGAGCAGCCTTTGGCTTGTTGTATAGGAGGTCAGACTAGATGATCACAGTGGTCCCTGCTGGCCTTGAAAGCTAAGAATGTGTACATGTGCACACCTCCTACGAAAACCCTTGTACTCAAATGCACACAAGCACTGTCCGCACATATGTGCAACACCTCACTGCAAATCCCCCTAGCGTAGCTAAACACACAACTGTCTGTGAAGTAGCACCCCCAACACAACCCTCCCCTATACAGACATATGGTGCACTGGCACATAGCCAAACACAACACCCTCAATGCACCCCTCCTTCCACTCCTCACTGGGGAGACAGGGCAGGGAGCTAGGCCACTGCTGTGCTGGGAGGCGCACAAACACCCCAATGAAATATACACACCACTCATACCATAATCTTTACAACTACAGCCCACGAATATAGACGTGTGCCCTGTACACCCTCCCCAGCCGTAGCCACAAGCACGCATCTCTCTCCCTTTGTGCGCATCTGTGTTGCAGAGCACCAGGCCTGGCCTCATTGCTCCATGCCCCTGGAGCCTGGAGGGGCACTGTCAGAGCTAGGGCATGCAGCCTCAGGGAGCTTGGACTCAGGGCTGAGGACATGGGCTGAGCTGTGGGCTGGGGTTAGGGAGCACTGGCAGAGATGAGGGAGCCCAGCACTGAGCTATCCAGGCTGTACGAAGGGACGTAAGGTCATGGGCACCACATCACCGCCGAAAGCTGTCAGGCCTCTGGAGATGAGAAATGTCCCTTATATGGAGCTGGGGTGCTCGTTTGCAGATTTCTGAGCATGTTTTTGGATTAATTAAATATTCATAATCTGCTGTAATTACATGATGATTCATATGAGCAATACTTTTAATTGGAATGAAATGTATTATTCAAGGTCTGGTTTACTTTACACCCAGTGCCCGCTTGGGTGGCTGCCTTCCCCTCCACAGCATGGCACAGAACAGTCTGTGACTGTGAGAGAGAGACTGCCCCCCCCATCTGATGGGGCACAGGAGTGCCGAGAAGACTGGGACTCCCAACTGTGACCCATAGCCACCATCTAGCCCAGCCCTGCCCACCCCCAGCTCTGTTGGTGCCTCTCCATCTCAACACCCAGCTGACAGCTAGCCCAGCCCAGGCCTCAGGGGTGCCCTCAAGCTTGATGCCCAGCTCTCTGCTACCCCAGCCCTGAGCCCCTCCCTGTACATACACACCCACCTCCACCATCCCCGCCCCTCCTGCTCAGCTTGGCTGACGCTTCTTAAATGTTTGCAGGGTTCCAAGCCAGGGCACAAGAATCTTGTGTACAGGGGTTGTGCTGGAAGCCATTCATCAAAACTAAACCCTCTGTGTGACAAACAACTTCACACCAGAGGGTGCAGCCACCCCCACAGCACCCCCCTACTTCCAGGGCCTCACTTCCTCCTGGGTACAGAGGGCAGGGAGCTAGGCCAGGCCCTTCAAAACTCCTGGCCTTCCAGCATCACACCACAAGCTTTAGCACAGGCTTTCTGCACTCCAGTGTGGAAACTGACCCTCCTCTGGTTGTGCCTCATTAGTGGTAGAAGTTGGTGGGTGAGCAGCAAATTAGGCAGGGATTGAAGGGAGAGAAAGGTGGCTCTCATGATTAAGGCAGCAGAATTGGAGTCTACCCTTGCCTCTGAAGCACCGTCAGGTCACTGAGGGCAAAACGCTCACTGCAGTTGTATGTGCTACCAAGAGCCCACGGGACTGGCTTGCAGAAGCGCTCACCACTGCAAGTGGATACACAGGAGGAGGCTACTGCAGCAGTCAGGCTGTGTGGTCTGCAGGGCAGAGATTGAATCCTGCGTCTGCCAGGGCTTACTGTGTGGCCTTGGCTGAGTCACTGCCTCAGGCACCTTTGTGTAAAACAGGGATCGTGCTACTCTTCTGGGAGAGTAACTGGAAGCAGGACAGCAGAGTGGGTAGAGTGTCTGCCTTAGGATCTGGCTATAAATCCCTGGGCTGCCCGTTTCTGCATCTCAACTTCCCATTGCTAAGATTCAGCACAGAGCCTTTCTTAACAGCGTGCGACTAGATGTGAGGAGGCCTGAGATGCCATGCCGAGGGGCCTCCCCCAGCAAGGGACCCAGCGCAAGGAGGCAATTGGTAGCCCTGAACTGGGGGTTGAGGGAAATGCCGCAGAAACAGAATAGGAAATTTGCTCATTTTCCATTTTGCCAGGTTGGAAAATGATGAAAACAAGCCCTTTCAAATCAAACACATCATTGCTCTCGGGGCTGACAAAGGGAAAATGCTATTTCTGCTAAAAGATTTGGTAAACGTGGTAGGAAAAAAAAACATTTGAAAAACAAGAAGCATTTGTGTGTGTGTACGCAGGTGAGAAATATCACCCCCAGCCCCAACCCTGAAACGTCAAGCAACTTCCTGGGAGATTCCTGAGCCTGGACCTGCCAGGGAGTCTAAGAGCTGCAAGGGTACAGATTGGGAACATACAGGGTAGAGAGAGGAACACACTCCTTCATTCCAGCCTTCGCAAGCAATGACCGAGGCAGGGTCCTGGGGCAACCACTGAGCGATGCTCAGGATTCTGTCCCTAATCTCTACTTGGCACATTTCCTAGACACAGCGCCAGCAGAGAGAACGTCAGCTGGCAAAGCGTAAAAGGTTCTACAGGAGAAGTGTTTACAGCCATGACCCTGAAAGGTTCAGGGAGTTCGAGGAAAGAGATGGTGCATGAGCACCATCAGTAACCATATGGTAAAAGCTGGATCCCAACGCATTGGCACAGGCAGGCAGACCTCAGAGTAAAGGGGGCAGCTGCCACTGTGGCATTTCTAAACTGAGGTTTGGAGTTCCCAGCCTAGCTCACGTGTCTTTAGTGGTGTGGGGGTAGGCTACATCCCAGATTTTTCTTTTTGAAAGGAAAAAATAAGTTGCCACCTACAAGCGCACACTGCTCACTGGGCGCTTCCCTGGGACGTCACCCAGCCTGTTACCATTTGAACTAGCAGTCAGGGAAGGCTGTTATCCCCCACCTCCAGCAAATAGTACCACCTTCCTCTTCCCGGGCAGAGCTGATCCCAATGCTCTGGTATGGAGCTAGAGGACACTACTGCTAGGAGAGGGGGAGGGGCTCCCCAATGTAGTGCTGGATTTGATACCCCAGCACAGTGGTAGGGGGTGCTTTGCCCAAAGCTATGGCAGGGAAGTTCAGATGGAATTAGGGTCTGGGTACTGCTCGTAGATTGTGTAGCCCTATGGCAGGTCCTTAACAACAAGTATCTGTGCTTTGTGCTCTTTGCACAAAGCACATAGCATGAAGGACACACGAGGACCCCCTGAATCTAGAGCACCCAATTTACTAACTGCACACATCATGTCAAGCTTAGCTCCAGGCGCAGCTTGTCTGTTGAGGGTCTGAAACAAGACTTAGGGAGCTTAGGAAAGAACTTACCAGCTATTTAAAGAGATACTACCCCCTGCCTCATGCTGAACTAGCAGCTGTGAAGGGCACAGGATTATTAAAAGCAATCAATAAGCAATTCCAGTATGGCAGGTTCCCAGCCCAGCACCAAGTCCCCTGGGCCCTTTGCATATCAGCCAGTGCAGCTGTCTTCTACCCAGGGTCAGAGGGGAGGTGCTACAGGAGAGGCTCCAGGCACAACTGATGAATACTGTCCAACTGTTGTTGCTAAAATCCTGCCAGACCAAGCAGCCATACATAGGACATGGCCACATCGAGCCACTTACAACTCAGCCAGCCATCAGTTTCTAAGAAACACCACAAGGTGCATCCTCAGCCCTGGGGCTACCCCACCCCATTTCGAAGTCCACAGGAGAACCTTCCAAAAACGCCACTGGAATTTCTTTAGCAAAGGATCCCACAGGCTGGCTGTGGAAACACCACCTCCACCAAGTGGCACTGCCGTCAGCCACTTCCACAGCAAGCCCTTCCATTTTCCAAAGCTTTTGGTAGGCTTTTTCTAGAGGGATCCTTCACTTGATGCTGAAATACAGCCAATGCTGGGTGAGCATGGGGTCATTGAGGCAGAAAATCTTCACCCAACCCTGCTGCAGCTGCCTCCAGGTAGGGTGGAGGGCTGGTCATACAAATGCTCATTGGCCACTGAAAATGCAGCTGCCCAGAGGGTGGGGGAAAGACACCACCACTCCAGAGTCCTTCTGCAGTGTTCCTGCACCTACTGCAGGGATGCAGCTAGCAGGTGTTGGGTCACACCCCACCCAGCTCATGCTGCTGTTTTACCTCCCCTCACCACAATCTTATTTCTTGACAGCCAAAGGCTTAAAATAGTGGATTGTTCTTGGCAACAGGACACAATAGCTCATCCTGAGCAGCAGGAATGTGCTTCACCTTTCCTCCTCCCTCACCTTGCAGCCACAGACTAGGGCTGCACTGAATAAAGCCTTGCTATTTCCTCTGCAGGCCAGGGCTGGGGGCAAGGAAAGGGAGCCTGATGCACCCCCTTGGCAGAGAGAGGGGATTAAGAGCACCCTTGCAGCTGCAGTGAACTGCACTCCCCTACCCAGCTGCTAGACCCCCCCCTGCAGGTAAGGAGCCTCCCCACCCCACCCCCAGTAAATACTGCAGGGTCCTGCCTGGCTGTGGGTTCCTCTAAGGGGACTGAGGTAAGGAGGAGGGGTTCCCAGGCAGGCTGCACCCCTGCCCCTCCCTTCAGGTGGTGCCTAATTCCCCAACCCCACATGCTCCCAGCCTGGGGCTGGTAGGAGTTGCACATGCTGATTCCAGCTCCAAGCGTGCTTGTGGGATCAGCCCACTCTGCCCAGGCCGGAAGCAGGGTGCAGCCCACAGCTCCCCTGGAGAGAAGAGCAGCAATTGAGATGCTTGTTTTCCAGCCCCCAGCCAGTAGTGAGCACAGGTCCAGCACCTGGTTGATTTGAGGGCAGCTGGTACCTTGCGCCTCTCCCCGCCCACCATCCCATGTTAGCCATGCACAGCCCAGCAGAGCTGCTCCAAGAAGAAGGGTGCAGGCTGCGGGAGCCTCCCCACAGAGGCACTCACTTCATTTATTTTTCATTTTTAAATAATGTCACTGGTGGAAAAAAAAAGCCAACAAATGAACCGTCCTGCTGGCTCCTCCCACTGCACTAAGCACAGCCACGGCCAGGCCCCGGGGGAGGGTGGTAGTGGCCAGGCACAGCCAAGGGACATATGTTCAGGCCTCCAGATTCTTGCCGGACAGGGGAGGTGCTCATGCTGGATGGGCCAAACACTGCAGAAGGGTGAGATGAGCGGCAGTGGACAGCCCTCGGTCTGTCCCACACACCCGCCCCACAGAAAGTGCAAGAGTGGGGGCCCCCCCCCGGCAGGAAGAAGACAGCTGCTCAGTGTATTAGCCCCTGAGAGCTGAGGTGTTCAGGGATCCTGAGCCAGGAGGAGACCGGAAGAAGGGGCTGTAAAGGGAGCCCATCGGCCCTTATCTATGCTACTCTGAATACATTCAGTGAGCCTGGCATGGGGTGGCCTAGGGCCCTTGGCTGGGAGACAGCTTCAGCAGGGCAAGGTGAGGAAACTGAGGGCCCAAAGAGGGACACAGATGGTGGCAGAGAGGCAGCAGGCTCTGCTCAGCCTTCCAGGCTGAGCCTGTAGCACAGCCATGCTGCAGCACCCTGGGAGAGGCTGCAGAAGGGGTATAAATAGTAAACTAGAGCAAGGCAGGAGCATGAAGGGGGACCCCAAGCTGCAGCAGAGGGAATTAAACAGAAGGCTGCACTGCTTGGAGCAAAAGGAATGAGAAGAGATGGGGAACAAGGACAATACAGACCCCCTGAGCGGAGGCAGGGCCACAACCCACAGATGAGCAGCTCAGAGGCCTAGAGCCCGAGCTCCATTATTTCAGAGACAAGTGACTGCCCCCTGGAGGCCAGACAGCAGAACAGCTCCACCCAGCCCAGGTTCCAGCTTAACCGCCCATGGAGTTTCCTAGGATAAGATGGGGTTGGTAACAGGCTCAGCCCTGAGTCCTCCCACCACCACACCCAGCACTGGAAGAAGGGGGCTGCAGGCAACAGAAGAGCAGAGGCTAGGGGGGGCAGAGGTAGGGGCAGCCCCATAAAACCAGCAGGAAGGGGAGGGGAGGTGCAGCAGCAGAGAACCCATGAGAGAGAGCCAGGAATCCTGCCAGGCATTGGGCCCAAGGACTGGGGTAAGGGGGAAGTTCTCATGGGTGGGAGTGCACCCCTTGCAGGTCTGTCCCCACCACACACGCACCAAGGGTCATTAACACAGGCAGAGAACCCAAATCATCACCCCACAGGAGAGGTCCCGTCCCCCTGCATGGCATCATCCGGGAAAGTTGCTACTCCACAGGAGGGTGGTGCTAGACAGCACCAGGTTGGACGGTCCCCTCCCCTTCCCACCCCATCCTTCAGTCCTGGGCCTCAGCAGCAGCCTCCGCCCGCTGGTTTGACTGGAGTGCTGTCGATTCTGAGGTTGGGTCTGTCCCCACCAGTGGTGGCGCCGGGACCCATGCGCTTCTTGATCTCTGCTGCCATGGTCATGAATGACTGCTCCACATTGGTGGCATTTTTGGCGCTGGTCTCCAAGAAGGGGATGCCCAAGGAATCTGCAAATTCCTGCACAGCGGCAAGGAAAGGAGAGAAGGTTACAGGCAGGCAAGGCTCCTTCTGTGGAGCAGAGGTGGGGCTGTCGTTCCTTCCCAGGAGTCACCTACCCAGGAGAACTTCAGCACTGTGCCAGGTAGACACTGACTGTTCAGATACAGCTCCCAGGAAGGAGATCTGGTCAGTCAGCCCCCTCTGTAGATAGAGGAACAGAAAGCCCATGCCTGGCTTTAGCTCAGGAGAAGGGGAGGAGCAGCTGAAAAAGGACAAGTGCAGACCCCAAGTGGTGCTACCTGGTACTGCACAAATATGCTGCATTAGGGACAACCAGGCCTTTGCCTTGTGAAGCTGATCAGCAGCAACTCACTTTGGGCTCTGTCTGCATCTGCCAGACACAGCAGATGCCAGAGCCAGAAGGGGCAGTGCTGCTCAGGCCTGTGGGGCCCACTGTACCCTGCTCACCTTGGCAGTGGTGTAATCCACTACTTTCTTGGTGGTGAGGTCACACTTGTTGCCCACCAGCAGCTTGTTGACATTCTCACTGGCGTAGCGCTCGATCTCTTGCAGCCACTGCTTCACATTGCTGTAGGACTCCTGCAATGGGGGTTGTGGGTTCAGTCACACAAAAGCAGAACCCCAGTCCTACTGACAGCAACACCTGCTAGGGAGCGGGTCCCCAGTACCCCTCAGCAAGGATTCATCTCCACTGCAGAGGCAGGAAACGGAGAAGAGGGAAGCAACTGGCACAAAGTCACGGTGAGTCGGCAGCACAGCTAATAGAGAACCCCTGAGACTTACTCCCTGTACTTGCTCTACCACCACAGCCCTTCCCCCATTCAGCACCTGTTCTTCAATACAGTTATTATGGATGTTCTTCCCACCTACTGCTTCTGAAGCTGTCCCATTCCCTAGTCAAAGTGAACATGGCAATGAAGGCAGCACAGTCCCCTGGGCCTGGCTTTCCAGCCTGCTCTTGGGACCAGTCATGGGTACGCCAGTTGCTGCCACAGCTGTTTGATGCCCACGTAATGCTTGGGGCAGATGCAGAAGGAATGCAACGCTCTATGTTTCAGGAAGGGGCAGTGCCCACCACAAAAAGGTGCAGGAATGGTTGGTCACTGGTCCTGAGCAGTGCTTGCCACTCTTCTAACAACCTTCCATGTCCACCAGCCTGTAAAGAACCAACAGCTCTGGGAGCATGGTCTGGTTTCCACTGGTGCCACAAAGCAGGCAGCATCTGGTGACCAGTGAAACACACTTACAGCATTACTCTAACCACAAGACTTCCCTCCTGTAACCAGAGCATAATGCAGGAGTCCTGACTCCAGAGGTGCCCAGTAGGAGGCCAAATGCCTGAACCTGCAGTGGTCCTGGATGCAGGGACATCAGGGACCTGCCTGAGGACCTGCAGAACCAGAATGCCTAGGGGTCACATTACCTGATCTGTTACATCATACACCACAATGATGCCATGTGCCCCTCTGTAGTAGCTGGAGGTGATGGTCCGGAACCGCTCCTGACCAGCAGTATCCCACTGCAAGAGACAGGAGAAGAGGTGTTGGACCTTGCCATTATTCTCTTCCAGGGACAAACAGCACCCCCCGGAAGGTAAAGTCCCATATTCCATTCCCCAGGCTCCAGAGCTAGCCAGTCCCCACTCTGGGGTAGGATAGGAGCTGGCACTCCCAAAGGGGAAAGGCCCTGTACCCCATTCCCTGCTCTCCAGAGCCAGTCCCCCGAGATCAATGGAGCAGCACTGGGGGCAGGAACCAGATACTCACAATCTGTAGTTTGATCGTTTTTCCATCCAGCTCAATGGTCCGGATTTTGAAATCCACCCCAATGGTGCTGATGTAGCTCTCTGTGTAGGTGTCATCCTGGAGGGTGCAGAATGAGGCAGTTAGCCAGCACCTGGCGGTCAGGGCTCCTAACACTGACACAGGGGACTCTTCTTCCTCACTTAATTCTAATGGCGGAGGCCTGATGCCCTGGATCTAAAGGCATTAACAGCCACCACTTAAAGGTGGACAGATGCCAGCCTAGTGCTGGGCAGAACAAGGTTTGGGATTCCTTTACTGGGGCAGAGGAGGGGGATTAAGTCATTTGATAGTTGGGAGATCCTGGTCAGGAGAGCTTAGCTTCCAGGAAGGTTCAGCAATTAAAAAAAAAACCTGCTTCAGTGAATTGTCATTCCAGCAAGACACTCCTTGGTAACTGGACATAGCCAAAGGGCATGCGGCAACAGCCATTCAGCAACAGCCATTCAGCTGCCCTGTAATGCTTGGTACCTATAGGCCAAAAATGTTTCATTGACAGATACAGACTATATGCAGCCAAACTCTGGGAACACTAGGCCGCACATGACAATGATAGCTAAGTTTAGGACAGAAAGTGAGGCCTATAACCAGATGTGGAGTTAGAGGTGACCAAATATGATCACTCAAGATGGAAACTGACCAGGACACACAAGCAATTATTAAGCCTCATGGCACAATGTCAAGGATGCTGACTGACCCCAAAGGGCTCAGGGCCCTAGCTTTAAGTCTTACTTCTATTAGCAACATCTTCTTGCATTGCATTGGGGCAGCACTGACTGAGGGCACACAGAGATCCCTACTGAACTTTCCCTGCAGCTTAGCACCTTCCTTTCCAGCATAATGGGGCACTGGGGTCAGACTGAGGGAAGATGGCAGCCTATTATATCTCTGCTGTTCTCTGGAGCATGAGTGTGTGTGTGTGGGGGGGGGGGGGGGGGGTGGTTCCCAGCCAAGCACTAAGAGGCTTCAACCTCCTGATCTGGCAAATTTGACTAGGACACTGCAGGATGGTAAGATTTCATAAAAATGCTCTGGAGTGATAGACCAAGTAAACACATCTCAGACACCACACCCTCACTGCACCAGTTCTGGCAGAGCTGTGGCCAGCCTGCCACTCTATGGCTAGCTAGGATCCCGTGGACAGCTGAAGGCTCTGCACAGGGTAGGGACACTCACAGCAAATCGCAGCAGGAGACAGGACTTCCCTACACCAGAGTCTCCAATCAGCAGCAGCTTGAACAGGTAATCGCTGAAACAGACAGATGAAGAATGAGGGCAGAAGAGCAACTCTGGACTTTTCTAGTATTATGGACAACTTGAGACCTCTCCCCTGCTCGGAGAGGGAATGATTCCAGTGGAAGAGTAGAGGGTCACGCTCCCACCCCCCAGCAGGAAAGGCCCGGAGTACCTCCAGTGGGGATAAGCATACATGGTAGCAAAACTCTAATGTAAGGAATGGGGGCTCTTTATATATAGCCCCTTAGTCAGTCCCAGAGATCTGAGCAGTCAGGACTGTTCATTGCCACCCACAGCATTCCCAAGAGACAGCATCAGATGCTCCCCAGGGGAATTAGTTAGAATTCATGACCCTTGACTCTTGGCCCTCCTGCTCACTACACTAGAGCTCAAGTCCCCTCCCAGAGCCCTAATTCTAACCCTCCCCCTTGCTCGTGTGCAGCACTGATCCCTACATTTGGCCCAGGCAAATAGGACTTGCTCACAATAGCAGTATCTTACACGGCATGGTCACTCTCCTGCCAAGCCTCCAGAGGACACCATAGGGAATGGGATGCCAGAAATACAGGGGAGCAGGGAGAACAGCATAGAGTGCTTGGATTTGCTCCTTTGCCTGCTGCATGAGCAGGGGCAAACTTTGTCTTGTGGGTCTCATACAGATCTTGTTGGGGTGGGGTGGGGAGGGGAGGGCGCTTAAGAGACCCCAGAGATTAAGAAATTAAACAGCCATTTGGAGCTGGACACCAGAAAGGCCTGTTCTGACCAGCCAAAATCCCAGAGCCTTTCAGCTAGACCAAGCCTAAAGGTCTTCACACAGCCCCTGAAACGCAGCCATGCCATGTGATTAGAGAGTCAAAAGCCCACCGTCACAACAGGTTTTCAATCCCCACACAGCCACGAAAGTGCCCCCATGTACCAGCTAGGGCTGTTGGCTCTGCTGGGATTGGAGTCACCACCCCAGGTCACATTGCAGCCTGTGGGGGGGGGAGGAGAGTGGAGTCTGAGGGCTGGGGCTATTCTCAAAAGCTCCTGAGCAGACAGGGCCTGGGTATTTAAATATTTAGGATCCCACTTGGTTGTGACCAGCCTCTGGCCTGCACAGCTCTGGGAAACTGCTGCAGAGCACAGATCCCATAGGGGAATGTCACAACTCCAGAAAGGGGGAAGGAAGAGGTCTTTTTCCGAGAGTCCTGCATGCATGGTATATCACCACGCAAAGCTGAGCTGGCCTCTAGGGCTGGCCATTTACAGGATGCAGTTGCTCTAGGACACTAAAACATCAGCCCTGCCAATGCTAGGGAGCTGGGCACCTACCCTAGACTCACAATGCGGTTACATTTACTTCCGAGGTCAGTGGTGACCCTAAGCAAAGGGACAGCTAGGGTAAGGCGGGCAAGCACGGAAAGTCTCCAAGCTGGTTTAAAGCTCCCTTCGGGTGAGGCAGAGAGAGATCAGACATGGAGGCTTGACTGAGAAGTGAGCGAGCCAGCCATTCCCCACTTCACGCCTGGCCCTCTGGGTGGGTTATGGACTGCTCTGTTACCCCATCACTCAGAACAGCTTCAAGCCCTCAAGTTCCAACTGGCGAGCTCAAGTCTAGTCAGTTTCTCTGCTTCCCTCAACATACTGAGGCAGCGAACACAGCCACAGCAAGGGAAAATACCCATTTGTACAGTCACTGCACATGTAATCACCACGCCAATACATTGCCATGGCAATGCCACATGCAATGAAGCTGGCACCACCCATTCTGCCCAGCACAGCAGCAATTCACTCTCAGCCACTGAGGTCCTACACAGCTGCAAAACCTCCCATATGGTGATAGTGACGCAAGGGTGATCAAGGAGAGGTTACAATGCCCAGTCTGACCACAGACCATGTGAACAGACAGGCCAAGTGGCATGTCCTTAAAATAAAGGCAGCTTAGCCCCAGCTGGAGACCCTCTCCACTCCCTACTCCTGCAATGGGGGTACTGGCAGTAAGTAAATCCCTCAAATGAAGAAACCCATGAGACATTCATAACAGCCTCAGCCAATTCCAAGCTCTCAGACAAATTGTCCCTTGCTCCAAAACACCAGAGCCCCTAATGGGGTTAAAGAGCCAGAGTTCAGATGGCCTGGAAGTTAGAAGCTGTAGGGCACTGTGGTAAGTCAGAACATGGATCTAGTGGTCACAGCAGGGAGCTGGGACTCTGGAACTCCCCTCTCAAGTCCTAGATGATGGGACAATAAGAGTCCCTATTCTGGGCCTTGGGCTGCTTTAGCCACTAGATCCCAGTTTTTCCACCAGAACTGGGGAAAGAACTGAGGAGTCTTGGGTGCCAGCCCTCGGTTCAGGTCCATCCTGGATACCAGTAGAACAGCTCTCATCCATGCAGAGGCTCCGATTTACCACAGAGAAGGATAACCTGCTTTAAGGTGTCATTCAGCCCTTTCCAACCTGTCTGAGGTCCTGGCCATTGAACACCACTAACAACCCAGCACAGAACGCCACCAGCAGTCATAGGTATCCTCACTTGCTTTCCATCCACCCCACAAGCCAGGAGGAACTGAGCTGAGAGGTCTCTGCATAGGCCTTTGTTATATTACAGAGGCATGACAGCACCCTTCCCAAGTAGGAACCTAAAATCCTGTTTCGTTTAATTGGTTAAACCTAGTGGTTAACCAGTTGAATGTTGGGGGGCACCTGGGGAGGCTGCTGCAGCCCATACTGGTGAACTAACTGGTAAGCCTCCTCCGTTTAGGGTAAGGCTCACCAGTTATACTTTAAACATCCCTCATCTCAAGTACAGGCCCACCTCCACCTCTCTGGCCAGCTAAGCAATGCAGCTCAGCGCAGTTGCAAAGCCAGCATGCAATGCTTATGCACAGCACCCTTCATTCCAGAGCAGGGTGCAGAACGACACCACAGTAGCAAGCTGTTTACATAGCAGCCATGGCCTGGTCCTTGCTCAGTGTTGCATGACAACATGGACAGAAGCTAAGGTTAATCAACACCCCCCACCCCCTTAGAGCACAGCACCAGGCCACTAGATTCAGTGCCAGTTCACAGGCAGCATGCCCCCTACAGAACCACCATTATCCCATTGGCAGCCTAGGTTTTCCGTGGGGGGTCACCCCTCCTATCCAAGCAGTCACCCTGCCCAGCCCCACTTTGCTCTGCTGCTGCACCACACTACTGTAGTTTAAATCCATGCTGTAGCCACCTCACAAGCAGTAGAAATATGAGATGCTGAGTGCTCCCAACTCTCACCTCACACTCCTGGTGGGGATCTGGCACTCCCCCAGAGAAGCTGCATAGCTATTGGGCACACCGGCTATGCTCAACTCCTGCTTTACAAGTGCAAAGCTTTTCTAAAAAGCTCATTAAGAGCCAACGCAGGGTAGCCCTGAATACACATCAGGCTTGGCATAGCCAGCCACCCCCGCAGCTCACCACAAAGCCCAATTAACACCAGCCCCTGTCAAGCCTCAAGGTCTCGCAAATACTCAAGCTGGGCTATCAAGGTACCCTTGTGTAGTAGCTATTTGCCACAGGACTTCTTGTTATTGGGGGGGGGGGGGGGGGGGGGGGGGAAGTGAGCCCTGAAGCTCTGGTGCTGGCAACAGGAGAGAGAGCAAGATCCAGGGAATCAGTTGCCAGTAAACTGGAGTCTGATCTCCAGACTCAACTCCTCAACCATGAAAGCAGTTTACACCAGTTAGAGACCAATGCTATGTGCCAGGTGCTGTACAAACAACAAGGTCCAGATCCAGGGATTCTCCCCCATCAAAAACTAAAGCAAAATGTCTGTAGTGGGATTTGCACCAGAGTAGTAGCTGCTTAAACTGCTGGAAGTTAGAGCCAAGTAAATTAACACTGGAAATAAAGAGGCTCGCGCAGAAGTCAATATTTTTCCCCTCAGTTTTCATTTAAGACTTCTCCTGCTCAAAGCTGCAAGGGATGGGTTACCAAAGTGCTGGCAAGTATCAGAGAGGTAGCTGAGTTAGTCTGCATCTTCAAAAACAACAAGAAGTCCTGTGGCACCTTATAGGCTAACATATTTTGGAGCATAAGCGTTTATGGACAAAGACCTGCTTCATCAGATGAAGTGCTGGCAGGAGGGCTGCAAGGAGTTCACTCTGTGGCCAAGGGAAACAATAATGGGAGACTGCAGTCCTGGCCCAGCAGCAGACCCCAGTTGTGGGAGAGCCTATCCCACCAGTAAACAGCTTCTGTCTAGAGACAACTCCCATATTCTTGGCTGGTGATATTCAGTCCCTGCAGGCACGAGACTGGTGGATGCCTGAAGTCATGGCAGGGCAGATAAGAAACCACAGGCTAGAGCTTTAAGGAGCTTGTGCCCAACTCTGGTGGAGGTCACCCTACCATTGAATGGTTCTTGCCTGGGATGACTGGTTCTATGACTGGAAACACCTTCTCCCATTCCTTTGACCTGCAGGGACGGGGCATCACCAACCCCGCTCACTCATTCACTAGTCAGGAGCACAGGAATCATCCCCTGGAAGGACCTTTACAGCCAGGGGGTCTCCCTGCACAAATGAGGGTTTAGCTTCCTCCAGGACTGCTACATGGAAGCCCTCTGTTCCACTGGTCTAGCAGCACTGAAGCCTCCCCAGCCTTTGCAGCTGCAGAAATTGGGAATCCCTGGCCCTGTGGAAGCAGAGCTTGGTTGTCACACCTCAGCTCATTTCACTCCTGTGACAGCAGGGATGCAGAAGGTACCACATGGGAACAAATACTCAAAGGCACATCAGCTTATTTATCAATTCCAGTTTGTCAGCTGAAAGATGTCAGTTCTAGATTTTGGGGGGAAAAACCACACGCACAAACCACCAAGTCCTGCCAAACCTAGAAATAAGGCACCAGTTTTTTTTTTTTCCCTTTTAAAAGCCAAAGGAGCTTTTAAATCCAGATTGGATGCTTCTCTGGAAGACACTTTGCCAAACCCAAATGACAGTCACCCAGTAATCCATGTATTAAATCCAATCTCTGGCCAGTGACACAATAGACCGACAAGAGGATCTAGTTGTCCCTTTGGGACTTAAGCTCTGATTTTTATGTTTGGCTCAGTCAGTGAGCCATCAGCTAAAACCAGATTGTGGTCCCTTCTCTCCAGCTGCTCAAGCCCCCTGGGGTGACATAAGGATCAGACAACCCATGCAAGGGTTGATGCTGGCCAAACAAAGCTAGCTTAAGTTTGTTAATAAAGATACACATCTCATAGAACTGGAAGAGACCTTGGGAGGTCAGAGTCCAGTCCCCTGCTCTCTTGGCAGGACCAAGCACCAACCCTTCCTCCCCCCGCCCCAAGCTATTTGGCCCAGATCCCTAAATGGTCCCATCAGGGGCTGAACTCTCAATCCTGGGTTTACCAGGCCAATATTCAAACGAATGAGCTATGCCTCCCCCCAACACATGGTTCACAAATAGTGATGGGACCACACTTTAATGGTGTGGTCAGGGTCAGCAATAGACTTGCTGGGATCAATGGCTAAAGCCAAAGCCTGGTAGTTCCAGCCTGGGGCAGTGAGCATCAGGTCCTGCCTTCCCACCTCACCTGATGGCATGTAGTAATTTGTCAGAAGGGGATTGCAATGCAGTGAAGTCTGAGAACAGCTGTGTTAAACTGATGCAGCATCTACAGCAGCAGTGCCCATGTAGCAAAAGTGCAAACATAAAACGAGGCCCACTGTGAGTAGCACAACAAATCACTGCCAGGAACAGGACAATTTTATAAGCAGATGCCTCGGAGAAAGAGCTGGGCTGAGGGCCCCACTTCACTGCAGAGTTAGCTTGACTTCCAAGGCAAGGGCAGTCCCTAATTTGAGCCCTGTTCAAACACAGACCCCTTCCATCAAGCATGGAAGTAGTTTCAACTTAGTCTGTCTTGGGCTACAGCTCAGGTAAGCACAACTCAGCAGCTAATAACTCAACCACCCTGCAGCATGGGTGCAGCCTAGCTCCACTGGAGTGCAACAAGTTCTCCAGAACCTTGTCACTATTCCCTATGTCTTGCCCTAGATAGGACAGACCGGTTTTCCCACAAGGCTCAGCTGACTCCAGTGCTAAGACCCATGGGATATGCCCCAAGAATTTGATAAGTGGTCAAAGGACATACTGTTCTATAATATTAATGGAGGGGCTGTGGGGCCTGGAATGGAGATGGGGTGCAGGAATAGATTCTGAACTGTGGGGGGGTGCAGAAAGGGATGCAGAGGGTTTGGGTTGTGAACTGTGGCAGGAGGGGGTTGTCCCAGAATCCTAGGGCTGGAAGGGACCTCAGGAGGTCATCTAGTCCAGCCCCCTGCTTCAGGCAGGATCAACCCCAACTAAGTCATCCCAGCCAGCACCTTGTCAAGCTGGGACTTAACCTTGAGGGATGGAGAGTCCACCACCTCTCTAGGCAGTGCATTCCAGTGCTTCACCACCCTCCTGGTGAAACAGTTTTTCCTAATGTCCTACCTACACCTCTCTCTCTCTCTCTCCAGAGCATTACTCCTTGTTCTGCCACCACTGAGAACAGCTTATTACCCTCTTCTTTAGAGCCACCCCACCCCCCACAAAGTTGAAGGCTGCTATTAAATCACCTTTAAGTCTTATCTTCTGTAAGCTAAACAAGGCCAAATCCCTCACCCTATCCTCTTAGGTCTTGTGCTCCAGCCCCTCCATCATTTTTGTTGCCCTCCCCTGAACCTGCTCCAGCACATCCACACCCTTTTCATACCGGGGGCATGCCCTGGGGCATGGGAGTGAGTGTTAGAGTGGGGTGTCAGGCACAGGATTTGGCTAGGAGGTGTTCAACCTAAGCAGCTCCTGGCTGGTGACCCAGTGGGACCCTCAGGAAGGTTCCCTGCCTGTTGTGTTCCTACAAGCCCCTCAAAGCAGCCAACTGCTGAGTCCAATGTGTACGTCTGTGCATCATACTGCCCTTAAGGGAAGTGGGGGAGGAACTTCCACATGCTTCCCACCCCTACACAAAAACAATCCTCACAGCTTCCATTAGCCTGAAACTGGCCAATGGGAGCTGCCTGAGCCATGGTTGCAAGCACAAGTAGCTCTGGGAGACCCCCACAGCATGCACTGAGTGGAGATTCACAATCTGGCCTCAGCAGCCTGCCACTCTGAGCAGCATTCGGAGGCTTGCAGGCAGGGAACATGCTTCAAGGGTCCTGCTGGGCATAGGACCTTGGTGGACCAGAGGATCATGGTTGGCCAGATCTTGCCTGTGGGGCTGTATTTTACTTACCCCTGCCCAAGTCCTCTGTCCCATACACTGTACAAATATGAGTGGCAGATCTCCAGGGCTCTATGCAGCTGAATGAAGGCCCAGTGGATGAGGCCCCTGACAGCATCTCTCCTGCTTCCCACAGCCCCCACACAGGGACCGGGGGAAGGGAGAAGTGGTGTCTGCTTCATGAAAACAGTTTGCTTCCCAGCCTAAACACTGGAGGCCCCCACTTCACAGCTGACTCACCAGGGTGCACGAACAGACATTTCATCAAAAAGCTGGGAGTCAGGACACTCTAGCTCTCCCTAGCTCTGGGGGGCACAGCAGGCAAGAAATCAGGACTCTGCCTGTCTCCCTGAAGAGCACTGTTTAGGGGTTAACAGAATCCCTGGGTTCTATTCCTAGCACTTCACCCAAGGCTGCACAATTGTGGGCAGGGTCCTTGCCTCCCTACTTCAGTTTCCCCACCTACAGAAAGGTGCTAATTCTCCTTAATAGCAGTGAAGATTGCAGGATCCTTTGATAACAAGGGTGGGTGTTGTACATCACAGCAGCTCCTGTCTCACTTCTTAGAGAAACACCTAGCTTCCCTAGCATCTGTTGTCTGCACTTGCAGCCTGATTGTTCCAGCTGATTTGAGGTGAACTGGTGTCCTACTGCTGCTGCCCCCGCCAGCTGCGGGCAACAAGGGCCGCTTCCCCCACAGGTTGGCAGAGGCAGAACTGTTTGCGAGCAGACCTGAGGCATAACCTGGGCAGCATTTCCACAGGCAGATCTTTGCTGCACAACTGCTTCTCTGCCTCTCCCTGCAGGCCTGCCACAGACATCCAAGGTTTGTCTTCTGAAACACCTGTCAGTTGGAACAGGCTCCCAGGCTTACCTCAAAACTATACCCCGGCCACTCCACAGATCCATGCCAAGCTGGGTTCTGTTGCAGCAACTAGCCTACTTTGTGAGTTTACAAAGCACCACAATAACCCATAACAAATGTTGATGGGAAGAGGTGCAGAGAGTGACAAAGACTGAGTCAGTCCAAATGAGGAGTTGTGCTGATTTAACTAAAATGGAGTTAGAGGCTGGATAACAAGTGAACCAAAACTGGTGTCAGAAATTAGAACTACAGTATTTGATGGACAAAGTAATGAAGGGTATTCCACTCATCACTCCCTTTTGGGGTCCTAAAAGGAGATTTTTTGGGGGGAAGCTAGAGAAGGCTACCATGATGCTGGCTGACTAAAGGACAAGAGAAAAGGAACAAGCAAACTTCAGTGTCTTGGCTGCCAAACTCACTATCCCCAAGGTCTTCCGGCCTCAATCCTAGTCTAGGAGCAGTCCAGAGATAAAACTCAAACACTGCCACCCCTACTATGTATTAATTGAATCTCAAACACCAACAGGAATGTGTTACTTAAGAGTCTCATCACTCCTTATGCCCTTTGCCTTTCCTACTTTCTTCTGCTCCTTTTGCCCTCTATTTAAGACTGTCTCAGATGGCCAAAACTGTGTATTTCACAGCACTGCTGTAAGCTTGTGGCCAGAAACAGGCAGCTAAAAGCAATGCCCTCGCATCTTGATGCTTGCAAAAATTAGCCAGCAACATGGGGTGGGGAACCTTTTTAGGGTTGAGGGCCACTGACCCACAGGGAAAGAAAAAGCCAATCAGGACCACACAAAAGTTAGGAAAAAAATTCCCCCTCACTGATGCAGGCCCACTCACACCTCATTCCTCTTGTGCTCCTGCCCCAGGGAGCACAGGAGAAAGAGGACAGAAATACAGCGCTTCACCCAGGCCATATTAATTCTCCTGGGGTAGCAGATTTTACAGCCCCCCCCCCCCCCAAGCTATGGGGTAGGGCCAAAAGTGAGGGGTTCAGTGTGCAGGAGGGAGCTGCAGGTGCAGAGTCTGGGCAGGAGGAGTATGGGAGGAGAACGGGGGACCCTTACGGCTCTACAGTCACTCCTATTGGCTTGAACCATAGCCAATGGGATCAGTGGAAGAGAAACCTCCAGGCAAGCAGATCAGTGGGGGAGAAACCTCCAGCACTTCCCTGTGCTACCATTCTCCCAGCCTTGGGGGACAGATTCCTCATTCTTCACTAAGCCCATGTGCTGTGCCTGTGTTTCTGCAGCACAGGCTACAAGCGAAAAGTCAGCTGAGATAGAAGCTACATTTTCTAACTTCTGTTCTTCTCTCCCTTCTTACGTGTCTTGTTTCGTCTCCTGGGACACAGGATCAGGCTTTAACTTTTCTTTTGCACAAAGGGCAGTCACTCCCATCTTTAATACCACATAGGAGACTCACCTCCATAGATGGAGAAAGAACAAGGGATGTTGTTAAAGTGTTGAAAACCCTTTAGCATTTGAAGTATCAACAGATTTTCCTTTTTCTGCATTTGTAATGTGTTTAGGAATGGTGGTTGTGTTTACACCATCGTACTAAGCAGGCTGAGGTCTTCATATGCCTAATCCCCATACTTGTTTACCACTGTTTAAGGATGGACAGTGACTGGGTTAACACCCTTAGACCACATATTTCATCCAAACCGAGGCAACAATTCTGCTCTGCTCCCCAGCTACAGCAAGACAAATCCTCCTCTCATCCTCCACTGCCATCTAGTGTCCTGGGGCAACCCCTCTGTTTTTGATGGATCCTCTCAGTACTGCGCAGGCAAGCAGGGGTTTACCCTGCACATTTCAAGCAGGCAAGCCAGGAGAGAACCCAGCACCAACAGCTGCCTGGGGTGCTTTGCTTTTCTTGGTAAATAGCAGGCATGGGGAACGGCTAAGACTACTAAAGGCCATAGAGGGCAGGACAGGCAAAGATTCACAGATGAAGTGGTGGGCAGACTTTCCTCACAAGCAAAGGGAGTGGTTTTCAACACAATCACCATGCGATCTCACTCAGAGCTGCCACAGGTCCACAGACAGAGGAGGAAGCCCCACCTGCTGGGGATGTTAAAACCCCACCGGGGTGAGGGCCACCCTGCTTCGTTGGGACCCAGATGTACCACTGTTCCTTTGGACAGTTGATATGAAGTTAATATACATGCCCAGCTAGAACAGAAACTTTGAACAACAGAGACAGGACTTTGAGAAGCTCCAAGCCATGCCCACACCAAAGAACAAAAGACAAGTGAGAAGGAAGAAGAGGCCTAATGGAGTTGAGGATTCATTCTCCCAGCACTGTGCTCACCAAAGCCCTCCACGTGTGCGGAGATGACACTGCTTTCTCAAGAGCACAGGGACTGAGTGACTGCCATTGTTGTGCAGGGCTGGAATTTGACACGGGAAGAGCCCATTACCTCATCCAGCCCATGCAGAATGGCTCCTTAGTGTTTGACATAGTGCAGCATTAGCCACTGGGGTGCAAAGCAGCCCTTGGAGATTGCTCCCCACAACTCAGGACCCCTGGGTTCTAGCCTCCATTCTGCCAGTTGCCCCCTCTGCAATATAGGAACAATAATTGACCAAACTTAAGTCACCAAGTGTTTGTTCCACCTATATGTAGCCCTTAATCCTATGGGAAATCCAGACTCTGGGAGCTCTCAAGTCAATACCCCAGCAACATTCAGTTGCCATCATGGAGTGAGTGTGCTCAGCTGCTTCTGCCCAGAGCATCAGCACCACCATAATGGCAAGACTTAAAGTCAATCCCAAGCAGTCTGTCAGCAGCTACCATGTAGTCTCTCCCCTCCATCAAATCCTGCTCCTGCCTCTCATCCCACCCTGCCTCTTATAAGTATCAAGCTATCGGTACACACTTAGTTCCCTGCACAACACAGGCAGGAATGAGCACTGATCCACTGTCACCAGTCCACTGGAAATAGAGCTTGGAAACTTCTTTGGAACTAAATACAACTGTTGCTGATACAATGACCACTTGCCCAGAACTGACAATCAGCTGCCTGTGAGCTAGGTTGCAGGGTACCTTTCTCCCAGTGTTAAGTTTCAGCTGCACTTACAGCAGGGGAAAGTAATGGAAGCTCTTATGGAAAAGCCCTCCAGGATGGTTAAATGCAATGGCAGCCCTGTGTGGGCCCTACCTGAGCCCAACTAGGTCCAAAGAGGCAAAGGCAGAGCCAATACTGCAGTTTCATGGTGGGATTCCAGGCACAAGGCTTTGAGCATTAAGCCCAGCTACAGCTAGTGGGTACTTAACAGACATCATCATCCCCAGCTTGATGCTGCTGCAAGATGACAGCAAGACCTTTCTTGGACTGCACCAGGACACATGCAGAATGCTCCCTGCCCCACACAAATGTTTTTGCTCTAAATGGCCCTAGAGTCCTCTACGTCATCCACATGCTACTTCCGGGGACAAACACATAGGGATCAGCACCATGAATTAAAAAAGACATTTGATTGCTTCTGGCACTGGAGGTTTGTTACATCTGGTATGTCAAACCAATGGGTCAGCACAGTCTTATATACTGTCTGTATCCTCCCTCATTAGCCCAGGGACACAGTCAAGTTCAACTGGCAGCAAGCAACATAAGCACCATTTCCTGAGTGCATTTTGCTGGTGGTGAAGGGACAGGAAGCCCTGACTCATGCTAGCTCCTGTTGCTTTCCCTTTGATTCAACATGAACACAGATATTTTGAGGGTGGCACCAACCCTAGATTTCAGTATGGGAGCTTGACTAGCTATTCAAGACGACATACCTAAGGGTAACACATTCAGCAATAAAACAGCGCTCACAACCTGAGATTGCCCCAAACTCCCTCTGCCTGCCCTTATTTCTCAGGTCCACATGCTCCTCATGCCTTTCACACCATAGCCATCTCCATGGATTTCAAACACTATGCTGTTTAAAAGCCATAGATACAAGAAAGAGAGAATTCTGTATCCACTTTAAGCTGCAGGGAGAGGGGCTTAAAGGTAGCAAAGTGGAATAGGTCCAAAAGGGCTAGGAAAAGAAAGAGCACTGGGCTCCAAGAGGAAAGTATGTGTGCTAAGTCTCATATGAAAGTCAAAAATCACAGGACTTGCCTATCAGTGCCACATCTTGGCTCTGACATACAGCTATGAAGAGTTACACAGTTCAGTTTAGAAAACCAGCCAACACCTTTTCCAGAAAGCCTCTCACCACAAAGCCACCTGTCATTGGTACTAACCGACTGCTCTGAGAGGCCAAACTCCTAGCTATTCTGATCAGAGAGAGACCTCCAGAGCTATCTGAGCTGCCACTGCTTGGTCTTCTCCACAGTCCTGCCTACAGCCAGCAAGGCTGCAGCTTCCCTACCTGCACACCTAGGTGGTGATCTCTGTAGAGCACCATCCCGGCTTCCTCAAGCATCTCAGAGCTACAGTCACCTACAAGCTCTGGAAGCTGTCAGTGCTTGGTCAGTCTCCTAAGGAGGGGCACTCCATATCCCTTGCCGTGGAAGCATCAGTGGAGAACTTTAAACAGGCCTATGACACACACAACCAGATTCTTCCCTTGAGCTCTCAAACAGCTGCAATAATTAGCAGTGGGACACCTTTATTCAGCCAAGATATTGAAGAGCAGAGCCTCGTGGGGTAAGGCTCCAATCCTAGAGACCTGCACGGCAATGTAACAGTTTTAAGGGGCCCAGCTGTCGTTGGGGATGGACTCTAGGGCCTCCTTCTGCAGGTCACCGGCTCTAGCCAGCCCGCGTGATGGAAAGCTCACCCCCCGCCCCCACGGTCACAGGGGGGCCACCGCCGACACGGCCCAGCCCCACCCCCATGGGCACCAACAGCCCCTCGATGCAATCCTCGGCCCAGGCTCGAAAGGGGCCGCAGCCGGAAGTCCCCTCGGGCCTCAGGGGCAAGGCCGCTCGGGCGCCGACCTGGGCGTGGGGGCCCGGGTGCGGCTCCCCCAGACTCTCTGAGCAGTGGCGGGCCAGGGGCTCATCTCCGCCCGCTGCCCACCCTGTGGAGCCCAGGCGGCCCGCAGCGGGGAGATTCAGCTCAGAACAGCCCCCCCGGCCGGGCAGCGGCTCAGCACCAGGACCCGGGTACGAACCCGCCCACCCCCAGGCAACCCCCCACAGGCCCTCAGCCGCCCGGGACGCGCTGAGGCGGCCCCAGGGCCCGCCCGGGAGTGAGGGAAGGCGGAGGGGCCCGGGCCGGGGCACCAGTGGGAGCCGCCCCGCGGTCACGGAAGGGTGGCAGGGGCGGAGCCAGGGGCTGTAAGGCCCGGGCGGGCAGGGCCCAGCGGGGCGCGCTCGGAGCCGCGGCCCTAGCCAGGGTGAGGAGCTTCAGCCCCCGCTCGGCAAGGGGATCCCGCTCCCGCCCTTGCCCGCATACTCACTACTCGGGGTTCATGGCGGCGCCCCCGCGGTGGTTTCGGCTCCTCCTCACTCACAAGATGGCGGCAACCTGCAGCTCCCCCCCTCGGTCCTCCCCCCAGGGGTGGCTTTCTCAGTGCGCAGGTGTGGAGTCCACCCCCGGGGCACCCTGGGATATGTAGTGTCTCCGCTCGGGCTTGGCCACGCCCCTGAGACGAAGCGCGTATGCGCGAAGGGCGCATGACGTCATAGGATGCATAATTCCTCGAGCGCTCTATGCCCAGATACCGCCGCCCCTTGCGCGGGAGGGCGGGGCTGGACACGCAATCCCTCATGGGATATGTAGTTTTTCTTGGACTCCGCGACTCCCCGTCTCCCGGACTTAGCCCGCAGCCGCAAGGGCGGCACGGGGGAGCTTATACACCAGGTCAAGCTAAACTCAGAACCCATGAGATTCGCCAGAGCACAGGGGAGGAGTGAGTGCAATGTCCCCCCTAATCTTTTGCAGCCATGTGCAGATTTTTTTCCATCTGTGTGCAGAATAAATTTTATGTGCACTGAGGCATGTGCGAATGTGCACCACCGGCAGTAACAAAACAACCGAGCTGTGAATGCTCTGCTAATCAGCTGGGCAGCTTGTGAATCTCTTCTTGGTGAGTACGTAACTTATAAGGAATACTGGGTGGGAGCCAGAACTTTTGGGTTCTAGCCTCAGTTCTGGGAGGGGAAGGAGGGGGAAATCTGTTGGTTAGAACCAGGGTCCGGGACCCTGACGTCAGGGCCCTGGGGCTCTCGTTCTGTAGCAGAGGTAGCAGTGAGGGCCACAGGGAAATGTCGGGTTGCAAGAGTCATTATTGCCTTTGGCCTGTGTTGCATTTGCCCCTAATTAATTTCGGTGAAACAGGTTCTTGCATCACAGGACAGGGAAAACCAACACTCCCAACTTGTCTTTCCACTGGCCCGTTCTCTTTAACGGTTATTTGCAGCCCAGTGCTGCTGAGCAGGACCTAGGGAGCCAGAAAAATGCAGCGCATCGGAGGGAACTTTCCCATAGCATAGGCTGGGGTGACAGTAACCATGGGACAACCGGGGCCGTTTGAAATGAATGCAAGGAAATGCTTATGTTTTGGGAAAGGACAGGCACTGCCCCTATGCAAATTGATGTAAATATATGAACACTGCCATTGGGGGCTGTGATGTAGTAGGGGTTACATGTGTATACATGTGGCTGGCAGAGTGTGGCGCTCCTGCTGAGGGTAACCTGGCAACCAGGATCAGAGGTAGCTGTGTTAGTCTGTATCTTCCAGAACAACAAGTCATCCTGGAGCACCTTATAGACAAACAGCTATTTTGGAGCATAAGCTGTTGTGGGCAAAGACCCACTTCAGTAGCTGCAACCAAGTGCCACCTCTGGACTGCAGATGGGAGGAGGAGGTGGAGCCTGAGGGGCTTGAATTGGAACTGGGAGTTGCAAAGCGGTTGGTCTGGGCTGGGAGAGACAGAGAGACAAAGGAGCCGGGCGGGGGCCTGGCTCTGGTGGCCTCTTGGGGCCTCCTCTCCCCAGCTTGGATTGGACTGTCTCTGCCCGCTGTACTGACACCTCTGTACGATGCTGCGTCCTCTCAGCTAATAAACCTGCTGTTCTCCTGCTGAGTGAGAGTCACTCCTGCCTGCAGATGGGGTGCACAGCTTGGGGACTCCAAACCCCATCACAGGGGCCCACTAGGAGGTGCTTCTCTGCAAGCCAGGGGCTCCGCGCTGTTGGGCCCATCACAGCCTTCCTTTCCATGCTGTAGCAGAGCTGCTGGGACAGGACTTTCCTGGCAGGGGCACAGTAAGATCCCACAGGGGCTGCTTCTCAGACCTTGCCCTGGCCATAGCTGCACTGCTGCTGGGGGTGGTGGAGGCAGCAGTGGTTGGCTTCCAGCAGATGAGCTTGGAACAGAAACTGCAGCTGATGTCAGCGAGGGTCTGGGCACCCCCAGGAGCCGGCGGTGTTGACAGAGGCCAGGTCCGCAGGTTGCAGTTCTCCTCTAATGTAACTCCTTGGTGCTGGGTCAGAGCGAGCTGCCCCCTGCTCCCTTCCCCACCACTGGAGCCAGCCCCTCTGCCACCTTGGAGTCAGCCCCAGACCCCCAGAGGGGAAGGCTCCAGGTCCCGGGAAGGCAGAGCCCCACACCACTGTTGAAGTACCTTTTATTTCTACAGCAACACTGGTAAATCCAGAGCAAATTCAGCAGGTGCCCCCCCTCCCAGGCTTCCCCCCCAGGGGGACAGGCAGGTGGGTGAAACAGTGAAGGCTCAGGCAGCCCCAGTGAGGGGGGTGATTAGGAGGGACTCAAGCTAAGCCCCTGTCAGGTGAGGGGGAGATTTCCATAGCAGCCTCTCCCCCTCGGCCAACCCTCCCTCCCAACCCCCTCAGGGAGCAGTTACAGTCCCTGCTTCCCCTGCTGGGCCCGTTCCAGTGTTACATGGTGGAGGAAAGGGAGGTGAGAGGCTGGGGAGGGAAATGAATTGTGCAACATCGAGGTCTCCATCCCAGGCCCCGGCGGGCCCTAGTGTTTTCCAGTGCAAGGTGCAGGCTCCAGCTCGGAGGAAGTGAGACACCCATCTGCCCCACCCATGGGATTAGTGTTGAGGAGTCAGGGTGCGGGAGGCACCAGCTCGCCTCAGGACCACGTAAGCCAGGGGGATGGCAGGGACCACAGACAGAGGCCTCCGTCAGCAAAGTAGAGGAGGGAGCAGAGCGGCTCCGGCAGGAGACAGCTCAGAGGACCTAGATTCTGAGCAGCAGCAGCAGCAGCATCTGAACGGACAAGGGGGTTCCCAGGCGGCCTGAGGGCAGCATGGGGCAAAGGGGGGCACCCGCCAGAGGGGACTCCCTGAGAGCAGAACAGAAGTACGAAGGGAAGAGGTGATCAGTGCCCCAGCAGTGGGTGGGGGCAGACGTAACTCACCTCCTGCTCCCCTTCTCCAGTCCAGGGGGTTTCCCTGACTGCCCCCCGCTGTGTCTCTCCCCCCGCCCCATCAGCATCAGAGCCACAGCTCAGGGGGGAGGGCAGCTCAGTACAGCTGAAGGGAGTGGAGGGCTGGGGCTTGAAGGGGTGACTCCCCCCCTCATACAGCAGCATGTGAGTGAATGGTCTGAGATCCCAGAGCAGGAGGGGCCCCCAGAGGATGGGGAGCCCCCAGTCTCTGTGCATGGGGTACAGCCCTCCCCAGTCACTGCACACTGGGTGGAGAAGGGAGGTGTAACAGCAGGTGTCTCCTCTACTCTGGCCCACAGGGTTGTGTGGGTGTCCATGGAGGTGTCCATAGGGGTCACCCAAGCAGGGAGCTGCGTCTGCACAGGTCCATGGTGCTGGCGCTGAGGCCCCGGCTCTCGGAGAAGCTGTTGCTGGTTGGCTGCAGGGGACAGAAGCAGGAGGGGGATCAGACAGGGCTCAGCCCCTTAAAGAGGAGGGAAGCTGGGTGGATGGGAGGGAGGCCTTCTGCAACACTTGCCCCACCCCATACATACAGGGGGACATTCAGGGAGAGATCCTGGAGGACCCCCGTGGCCTGACAGCAGGCGGGGCTGTGAGCTAGGCCTGGCCCTGGGTCAGTGGGGAGCGGGGCTGGACCAGTCCAAGCTGCTGAGGCTCAGCAGGGGGAGATGGGCCTGGCAGAGCAGGCAGCTCCCATGCTGGCCAGATGCTCTCACCTGCAGGGGTGGGTCTGTGCACACATGGCTCCTTCCCCTCCCTGCGCAGGGCAGCCTGGTATAGGCCCAATCCAGCTTCCCCGTGGATGGGGGCTGGGGAGAGAACCCAGCTCAAGGGCACAACCAGCACCCAACCCTAGGGCCAGGGCTAGAACAGTGCCTGGGGGTAGCTAGCAGGGCAGGGGCCCAAGGGTGGCAAGCTGGAGGGGAGGGGCCAAGCTTCACCCTCCTCCCACCATTTCCTCACCGGACTCGACTCTTCCATGCTCTTGTTGAGGAAGTTCAGGGAACTGGCCCGTTTCATCCTGCCAGGGAGGAGAAAATGGTCAGGCAGAGAAGCCGAGTCCAGGCACCCACTCCCCTGCCAGCAGCAGAGCCCAGGAGTCCTGCCCTTCCCTGCAAGGCACACATGGGCCGAAGCAGGAGAGGGAGGCTTGAGCGATGGATAGACAGCATATAGGGGGGCTGACTCACCCCTGGTTCCTGGGTTCCTGGGGGCTGCTTCCCTGCAGCTTCTTCACTAGCATCTCGCTGCTCCGGCGCAGGGCGTCCCGCAGCTTCCCGAAGGAGCCACTCCGGCGCAGGGCCCCAGAGCCATCCTGGGGGCAGGGTGAGACACATGGGGACACCTGACAGAACCCCCCCGAAATTCCTCCCCACAACCACCCCCTCTGGGGCAAGGCTCTGGAGCAGTCCTGGGGTGGAACAGATTCCAACAAGGACCTGCCCCATATCTTAAGTCCCCCTTCCCCACCTCCAATGGCTTAACTCAGGCAAGAGTACAGGGGCTGATGAGGGGGGAAGAGGTGCTGGGGGACCGAGGCCTGGCCTGTGGGAAGGACACCCTGCTAAGCGGCCTCTGGCATTCCAGCCCCGCCTGCCAGTCCCTGCCCCATGCAGCAGCGTCTCACCCCTGCCCATTCCGTGCCCATCCCGTCCTCTGGCTCGGGCCCGTTCTCAGCCTTGGCAGCACTGCTGGGCACGCTCTCCCGGCTGGGTCTGCGCTCTGACCGCTCTCCGTCCTTCAGCAGCTCCACTACTCTGGTCTGGCTGATGGCATGTGCGCCCTGCAGGGACACCCGGCGCCCGACTGGTCTCAGGGAATCGAAACACATGGCTCTTTCCAAATACACCCACTTCGAATGACACTGGACACCCGGGTTCCATCCACAGCTCTGGGAGTGGAGTGTCCTGCTCTCTGATTTAATAACTAAAATCGTGGCACGGAGGGGGAGAGACAAGAATGCTGCACTACAGAGAGTCCAGGGGTCTGGCCTCCCAGCCTCCTGCCGGAACTCCACCGGACGACCCCCTCCCTTTGCCGGGATGCAGAAGGGAACTGGAGGAACTAGTTCAGCCCCCACCTCCCAGGGCCCGGGGGTACCTGCTTGCGGGTTTTCATGGCGCACTCCTCCAGCGTCTCAGCGGCCTCCAGCTTGCCCTGGCGCCGGTACAGAGCCCCCAGGCTCTTCAGGGTTGTGTTCACTGTGGGGCTGTGGAGATGGAGGGAGTTACAGCCTGCTCGGTGCCCTATGTGACAGGGGAAACCGAGGCAGGGCAGGGCCCTCAACCAGCACAAAGCAGGAACGGACCTGGGGACGGAAGCCAGGAGTCTGGCTTTCGCCCGTTGGACTCCCGCTGACGCCCAGACAGGGAGAAACCCTCGCAGGCCCGTCTCCTGGCCCCCCTTGCTCCAGCTCTCAGCCAACTGCTGTCAGGGGCAGAGCCCAAAGGCAGGGCGGGATGTGGAAGAGCCCTGCCAGCCACCAGTGAGTGTTGCCCTTCAGAAGCAGCACTAACCTGTCCACCTTGCAGGCCTTGTACCAGCTGCCGTACTCCCCGTAGGGGACACTGTCCTTGCTTCTGTCCTGTAGGGGGCACAGACACACAGGAGAGCCCCAGTCACAGTGCAGGGGGAGCAACTGGGGCGGGGGCCCTCCCAGCCCCCCCTGCGACCCAGCCCCTTTGGGCACCCCGCTCCCTCATGCCTGGATACCTTGCTCTCCTCGCGTTCCTCTGCGTGCATCCAGATTGGCTTGTTCTCTCCTGCAGGGACGGAGGGGGGGGGGGTTACCACGGTGCTGCCAGACGCCTGCCTGCACTGGGACACAGCCCCCACCCGAGCAGGGCTGCAAGGAGAGAGGTCCCAGCTCAGCCCCATCCCACTCCCTGCACCACAGCTCCCCCGAGCACCAGGGGAGAGCAGCTCCTTCCCAGACTCACCATTGACTGAGCCAAACTCCTTCTCATGTGCCCGAGTCAGGATCTCCTTGTACAGCGCCTCAGCCTCTTTGTACTTGCCCTGTTTCAGGTAGCAGGACGCCTGTGGGGCAGGTCTGCGGTCAGCAGGGTGAAAGGGGGGCCCAGGGCGGCTTGGGGAGTCACCGAGGCCAGGCAGGGGCAGAGCGAGGCACAGAAGAGAGTGTCTGTCTAATGCTGAGCACAGACACGCCTGGCAGCTCCTCTGGCCTGCCCAGCTCTGGCCTGAACTGCCCGTCTGGCCACAAGGGGGCAAGACTAGCCAGGCAGGCCTGGGGAACAGGGCAGAGAGCTCACAGGCCCTTTGCCCTCCTCTGCCCCCTTCCCTTGAGGAGCCCAGGGCCCACGTTCAGCCCGGGGAAGAGCCGATGCTAGGGAAACAAAGGCTCCCAGAAGGGATGGGACCTGCACACGGTCCCACAGAGTCACTGCAGGGGCAAGAACCCAGGAGCCAGGTATGGTGCGTGCGTGCAGGGGCACTGCCTGCCTGGCCGCAGCAGCAGCAGCTCTCACCAGGTTGTTCTTTGTCTTGGCGACGTTGGGGTCGTCGGGGCCCAGGCGGCTCTCGTAAATCTCCAGCGCCCGCCCATAGTAATACTGAACCTCCTCCACTTTGCCCTGGTTCTGGCACAGCAATGCCAGGTTGTTCAGCTGCTTGGCCACGTCCGGGTGAAACCGGCCCAGCACCTGGGGATCGGGAAGAGGGACAGAGTTTGAAGCCTGTGCGTGCCTCAGTTTCCCCTGCCTTTCGCCCGCCTGTGTGGGGTGGGGAAAGGGAAGGAGCTGGCTCAAGGCAGGCTGAGTAACACAAGGGAGGATGGACATCACCTAACGGTCCAAGTGGACTGAATGGGTCATTAACAGGGCAGTGCAAGATCGACCAGAAGGGAAACCCTATCACTGATCCCTAGCAACCAGCGCCCCAGAGTGAGGAGGGGTCCCCCACCTCTCTGCAGGGTTGCAGAGCAGAGACTCCAGCTGGAGAGCAGAGGACTGGGGTGGGTGGAAGTGGGCTGGCTGAGGAGGGCACTGGGCAGTCACCAGGGGATGGACTGACAGCAAGAGAGCGGCAGAGCTTGGCCATGGGGTTGCTGCAGCCTGGCTGGGCCCTGGGCTGAACCCAGCACCAGGCGTTACCCTCCTCTCCCTGGGCTAACCTGGGGCTTCTCACACAGTGTTCCTGGTGACCATGGACCCCGTGGTCTGATGTCAGTGCCTCAACCCCTGCTGCATGGGCGTGTCTCCACCAGGGGCCTGTCTCAGCTGGCTTTGCTGGCAAAGCTCATGGCACAAGGCAGGAAGGCTGCAGGGCCTGCCCTGGAGGAAGAGTGAGGCCCCGAGGCCTGGCACACTAAAGCCTGGCTCCAAGGCTGTCCAAGAGCCTGTGGGTGCAGGAAAGGGGGCCAAAAAGCAGCCTGGGGATACCACCCACCCAGCTCTGCCCTCACTCACACTGCACCCCCTGCCTGCATCACCCCAGCCTGCTGCCCTGCCCAGACCACCCTGGGACCCCACAACCACCCCATCACACACCCCCGCCCCAGCTTGTCCCCCCATGCAGCTTCACTGACCCCGCCCTCGGCTATCCCCTCTCACAGACTCCCCCCGGCTGCTCCCCAGCTTCACCCCCACAGCCAGCCCCCAGCACAACCCCCACCTTTTCACGGATCTCCAGTGCTCTCTTGCACAGCGGCTCAGCCTCCTTGTACTTGCCCCTCTTGCCATACAGCACAGCCAGGTTGTTCAGGGTGGCAGCCACCTACAGGAGAAGAGGGGTGTCACTGTCCACCCAGCCCTCCCCCCTTAAGCTTGGTGGTACATTCAGCCCCCCCGCCCCTCTGAGAGGGGTCTGAGACCTGAGTTAACCCATGAGATGCAGTCCCCTGCTCTATCCACTACATCCTACTTCCCCTGCCAGCAAGAGGGACCAGGAGTCCAAGCTCCCAGCACGCCAGGCTCCCCATTCCAGCCTGGGACAGAACCCAGGAGTCCTGGCTCCCACTCCCCACCACTAACCATTACATGCCACTCCCTTCCCAGGGCAGGCAACAGACCCTGGAGGAGTCTGTGCTCCCAGCTCCCCCTATTTCAGTTCTTTAGGTCTCTCCCCTCACCGAGAGCCGGGGGCAGCACCCATGCAGGGCACACTTACGGCAGGGTGGTCCTTGCCCAGGGTCTTTTCCCGGATGGCCAGTGCGTCATTGAGAAGGTGAGCAGCCTCTTTGTACTTGTTCTGGTCCCTAGGGTGGGGAGAGAGGGTCAGACCCATGTGCCAGGCACATCTGGGCAGAGATCCTAACCCCAGCCCTGGGGTGGCGCATGCTCTCGCTGTCCAAACCTAGCGGGGACCCCCATTTCCAAGTCCCACCCTTGCAATGGGTCCCCGCCGAGGCGACCAGCCCAGTCAGGTGGATGTTTGGGGCCAGGCGGTGGGTATTGCCAGGGATTGAGACCACGTGAACACCAGACAGACTGGGCATCTGTTGGGGGTGATGAAGCCAGCCTGTCCCTGCCCTCTGGCACCCCCAGAGGGGAAAGACGCTGCGTCCCATTTCCTGCCCCCTTAAGCCAGCGCCCCTGAGACTGGAAAGGCCCCACGGCCCGTTCGCCACCTGTACACCAGCGCCAGGATGTTCAGCATGGTGGCCACATCCGGGTGGTCGTGGCCCGAGGTCTTCTCCAGATCCTCCAACGCCTGCTTGCAGAGCGGCACGGCCACTTCGTAGCGCCCCTGGGAGGCGTACTGGATCACCAGGTTGTGCAGCGTGCGCAGCCTTGCAGGGATCTCGTAGCCCCCATGCTGGGCTGCGGCCTCCCCGCTGCCAGGTGCTGGCCCTGCTGGGGAGAGGGGCAGTGAGAGGCGGCAGGCAGAGGGACGGCTCTTGCCCTGCTGCACTCGCCTTGGCAGCCGGGCAGCTCACCTGGGCCCTGGTCGTCATCGCCGGGGAACAGGTCATCCAGCGAGTCCTTGGCTGCCTCCCCATTCTTCTCTTCCTGGGCGGGGAGGATGCAATCAGGGCTGGAGCTTTCCCAGGGCAGCGTGTGAGCACCCAGCCCCTCCTCACCAGTCTGACTACTGGATTCTCTCTCTCCCTGCCCTCCCAGAACACCAGAGAGCCCAGGAGGCCTGGTTCCCAGCCTGCCCTGCTCTAACCCACCGGACCCCAGCCCCGTGGCAGAGCTGGGAGAGAGCCCGGGCCCCAGCTCCCGCCACCAGGCTCCGCACCGAGGGGGAGATGTCCTCGTCAAACTTCTTGATCTGGTTCATGAACTCCAGGTGCTTCTTCTCCTCCTCGAGCTGTGCCACAGCCTGCTCACTGCGCTGCAGCTTCTGCTGGGTGCCGGCCAGCTCGTCCCGCAGCCACTGGTTCTCCTGCACCAGGCGCCGCACCTGGGCCCGCAGCTTCTGCTTCTCCGACTCCACCGCACTCAGGTGGCTCGAAAGCGCGACGATCACCTGGGGGGTGCAAGATGACGACCAACTCTGCTGGCAACGACAGCCCTTTCCCTGACCCGCGACAGGCCCCCACTGCCTGCCACTGCCTCCCTGCATTCCCCAGCCCTCCCCACGCTCCTCGGCTTACCACCCCCAACGCTACACACAGGTCACGTCTGCTCTGGGAAATTGGATGTGCCTCCAGGGTCATGCTGTCAGTGACAGGTGTGGGAGTGAAACCCAAGAGTCCCCCCTCACCCACTCAATCCTGCTCCAGTCCCAGAGCTGGGAACAGAACCCGGGAGTCTGGGCACTCAGTGAGTGTGGCGGGATGCTGGGGCCTGACAGCTAGAACCAAGTCACATCCCTGATTCGGGGAGGGAAACCAGGCTCTGCACAGGTCTCACCTGGGCCTCACCCAGCCCCAGCTCGATGGCGTCCAGAGACTTGCGCAGCAGATTGGACTTCTCCTGCGCAGCGCTGGCCTCCTGCGGCTTGTCCAGGCAGTTCCGGGGGTCCAGAAGGGTGGCCAAGATGGAGTGGTGCTCACTGCGCAGCGTCTCCAGGCCCTGGATCACTGCCTTGGTGCCCAGCACAATCTCATCCTGGCTCAGCTTCTCCTCCCGTGGGTACACCATGGTTGCCATGACTGGGCTCCTGCAGGGCTGGCCTCAGATAGGAAGCTGGCACCACCAGTGCCCCCACCCTGCCCTGCAATACACATTCAGGGTCTCAGCACAGCCTCCCCTCAGAACAGAACCCAGGCGTCCTGGCTCCTCCAACTCTAGACTGCTAGTCCTCACTCTCCTCCTAAAGCTCGACGCCAACAGCACCTGAGTCCTTGACCCCCTGTGCCCCCAAATGTAACCACCAGCCACCACCCCCTGAGAGTGTCCCTTTAACCTCTGTCCTCACTTGGCTGCTGAGGGGAGCAGGGGAGGGAACACCTGGGAAAAGCGCTGCTCAGGGCAACCTGGGGACACCTAGGGGAAGGGTACGTGGGCTCCCTCATCTCTCCGGAATGACCCCAGATTCCCAGAGCTGCAGTTCCAGCCTCCACCACGGGGGGGGCCGATGGCTCAGAGATAGCGACGCAATGCGGTGCAGGCCCCACAAGCTGGTCAGCCAGGAGCTCCTACATGGTGCAGTGGGACCCCCAATCTTCTTTCCCCCTCTGCACTTTATCACCACCCCCTATGCACCACCCATCTCTCGACTCCTTACTGTGCCTTAAAACTGCTCCATGCACCTCACATCTCCTCGAGGCCCACGCCACATTGAAGCTGCCCCAGTGCATCCCCCAACACCACACAGCCCCCATAGCACCTCAAAACTGTCCCAGTGCACCCCATATCTCCCCCAACACCCAATCCCCCACAACCCCAAGTCCTGAAACTGCCCCAACACACCCCAGATCTCCCACAGCACCCTATGCCTTGAAACTGCCCCAGTGCAGCCCCATTTCCTGCCAGACCCACGAGTGCACCTTGACTCTGCCCCAGCTCACCCTGCACATTCCTGGCACACCACCCCGCGCTCCTTCCAACCGGCCCGCCCAGCGCCCTCCGGATCTCCCGGAGGGATGAGCTTTGCCCTACGACCCTCCCCGCGGGGTCACTCTGAGACTCCCCTAGAGACCCTCGCAACAACCTCTGCCCCGAGTCTGGCCCACCACCCCGGGGCACCTCCACCCGCCGCACCCCGGCGCCGCCTGCGCCCTTCACCTGCCCCCGGCTGCCCAGCCCGGCGCTCAGTCCGCAATGCGCCCGCCCGCCGCTCGCTCCGCCTCCCCTGCAGCCGGAGCGGCGGCCTCGGTACCGGCCGGCCCCGATCCCCGGCCCTGACTACCCGCATCGCCCGGGCCCCACCCCAAACCCCCCCAGATGCGCAGCAGCGGCTCCCGCACCTCCCGCTGGCTCCCTTCCAGGGCCGGGCCGCGCCAGGCAGGGCCCCCGCCGCCGCCGCCCCCCGGCCCGGCCCCTCCCGGTGTGCAGCCCCCCCCCCCCACGGGCCGCGCCGGATGTGGAGCCCCCCTTTTCCCCGCCCCGCCCGGTGAGCGACCTCCGCACCCCGCCACCGCCGAGGCCATCCAGATGTGCCGCCTCCGGGCCCCGCCGGCCCCGGCTCGGTCAACACAAGCGGACCCCAGCGCCCCGTTCGGCAGCCCCCACATGCACACGTGGCCACGCCCCTACCTGCAGCAGGCCCCGCCCCCTTCTCTGCCTCTGCTCGTGGTCTCAGCCCCGACCGGCCGCTGCCGCCGGGCCCATGCCGCCCCGCCCCATCCCTACCCGGCAGCCCCCGCGGCCGCACCACGTGACACCCCCCCACTCCCACTGACGGCCGTCAAGGGGCTCGCTCATTGACTGGGGGGGGGGCAGAAAGGCAGCGCCTTAAAGGGGAGGAGCGGAGCGGGAAAGGGGGCGGGGCCCGCACGCCGGGGTTCTCCAGCGCTGGGCGGGGCAGGACTCCTGGGTCCCCTGGCAGCAGGGGGCTGCCCTCATAGGGAGCCGGGGAATGGGGCAGCTGCCCCCCCCCCCACCCCCGGAGCTCCCCTGTGCAGCAGCAGCTGCTGCTACACGGTGCAGAGCTCTGGGGCACGGGGCAGCCGCCCAGCAGGGGAGCGCCCTGGCGGGAGCCGCTGCCACCCCCGGACACAGGGTGCGCGGGAGCAGGCGCCCTGCCAGACGCCGGACATTGGGCCTGTGGAAGTCTGACCCCGACCCGTGAGGCGGCTTAAATGCGGGGGAACCAGGACGGATGGGCCCCTACGTGTAGTCCAGTGAAACTGCTTTCGCCCCGCGTCTGCAGGGGCTGCGCCAAAGCTCGGATCATTATTCCAGCCTCAGGGGACTCCAGCGGGCAGCCGCCGCCGGCCCCGCGCCTCCTCTTCAAATCTCGCCCTTTGGGTTCCACGACTGTCCCCTTTCCTGGCTCCAACCATGCGGGGGTGTCCTCCGAGGAGCCTCCTCACCCCCCCGCACCAGCTACCTCTGGGCCTTCCGCAGGGCCCTGCCCTTGGCCCCCTCCCCTTCCGCCCCGTGTCATCTCATCGGCAACACACTTTCAGCTGCGTCTTTATGCTGCTGACTCACAGATCTACTTCTCCGCCCCAGGCGTGTCTCCTCCCGTCCGCAATGAAATCTCCGCCTGTCTCTCCCCCCCGGGGGCTGGCTCGGCTCACCAGGCTAAAGCAGAGTTCACTATCTCCTCCCTTAGCCACAGAGGACGCCATCACCGTCTTGCCTACAGCACAAACCACAGACTTACCCCTGAATCCAGCTCCATTCCTTGTATTGGACTCAAGCATCTTCCAGAAAGGGGTGCGGCCTGGTTTCGAAGACACCAGGAGATTAAGAATCCACCACTGACTGTAAATCAGGCCCAGCCTCAGGGCAAGGCAGTTGCCTTGGGCCTCGTGCCTTCAGGGTCCTGTGCTCCAGTTGAGCCTAGCATCCACCACCCCTGCGGTCAATGTGCCCTCTTGGGCCCAGCACCACCAGCTCTGCTGTTATCAGCCTCTGACTCCTTATTCCTTATGTGTCCAGATACAGCCTGGCTCTTGCTCTGCCTCACTCCGCTAGGTTAACAAACCTCTTTGCACCCAGCATCTCTTCCCAGGAAGACGTTTATATACCTGAATCCAGTCACCTCTCCGTGTGCCCTCTAAGTTTTCCCCCCTGTGGGCAGAATAGATTTTGTTATGCGCACCAAGGCCTGCGTGGATGTGCGCCACCAGTGGAAACACATGCCGCTGGCTCTGCTAATCAGCTGGGAGGTACCTGAATCTCTCCTGGGTGGCCACCTAAGGGCTCAGCTTCCAGGGAACACTGCTCTCAATCACACATGGAGCAATAAACCCTCAGGCAGGGAGCTTCTCCAGCCTCAAGTAATTTTTGTGGCTTTTTGGCATCCTCTGCAATTAGTCAACATCCTTTTTAAAATGTGGTTCCCCGACCCGGACATTACTCTAGGATGCGTCTCACCTGTGGTGTATGCTCAAGAAAATCCCCTCTGTGCTCTTACTGTCTTTATGTAGCCACAGGTTGTGTTGACCTGTTCTGCTACTGCCACGGTTTGTCTCCTCTGCTCCCCCGATCCAGGATTACAACCGTCCAGGATGCAACTGTGTGCACGGGAGCTTAGCTCTTGGCCTGTGGTGGTGTCAGCAGCCTGGGACAACTGTCTCCCTGACGTAGCTTCCTGAACCTCAGTGGCAGTGGTGGTGCTCCCAGGAGTGTTTACCCAGCTAGTTCTCAATGGCAGAGTCTTGTCCCAACAGCTGCGTCACCAGCACTCATCACTCTCCCTCCAGCACCCCCCAGTCACATACAGCAGGCTCGTGGGACAGTGGAATGAGCTAGGATGCAGGGCCAAGACAACACAGGTTGGAGCAGCTCGTGGGGTGTTTGCCACACGTGGCCCATTATGGTCTGGTTGGGGGCGGGTGCCACAGTCTGGTGGGAGGGGCAGGCTCTCTCCAGCTCCGAGGGAGGCCCTCTCCAGCTCAGAGAACACGTTCCCTCAGCCATAATTGTGCACAGCAGTCAAGGTTGGACGATCATGCTGAGCAATGCCAGGCCACAGAATCAAGGCCTAGTCTGTCCCGCCTCCCTCAGCACAGCACCCGCCCTCCTTGCCCTGTAGCAGCAGCCCTAAGACAGTGGGAAGGAGCTGGGCTGTTCCCCAGGCAGCAGGTAACCTAGCAGCAGGCTGGGGTAGTGGCACTGCAGGGGGGAGGCCCAGGCCATCACACTGACTGGGGCAGGGGCACTGGTGCTAGGGGTGGTGCAGCACCCCCAGTTTGAATGACAGCAGCAACCCAAGGCCTGGCTCCCCTCCTAGAGAGGGGTCACGTTTGCTGAATGGCTCCCAACACCTGCTTTACAATGGTTTCGGCTCCCCAGGGGAAGGAGCTGCTTCATTCTGCTGGTGTCCAAGCAACCCTGTGAGTTCAGCTTCCTCCTGGCCCAGCCCAGCAGGGGAAATCCTCTTGTCAGCACCTGTCCACTAGCATGTGAGACACGACGACCCATGGAGTTATGTTGACGCTGCAGTGAAACACCTGCCCCTGGCCCCAGATAGCTGACTTAGGCTCCCAGGGGCTGGGCTGCAAGAGAGCCCTGGAGTCCTGGCTCCCAGCTTTGTCCCCCTGCACCCCGGCTCTGGTCCGTATGCCTGTGGACAGAGGCTCCCCCTGCAGGGGTCAGAGTAAAGCAACACAAACCAGCTAAATAAACACCTCTTAAGAAAGAACCACAGTTTGTTTAATGAAAAAACTCCAAAAAAGCCGAGGGACAAGAGCTCCCCCAATAAAATGTGTCAACTACGACAGGGGTCTCTCCCCAACCCCGACAATGATCCCAACGTGGACAGTGTGTGCAAACCAAACGGGAGAGGCACGTACCGAGACACACCAGGGGGTTATGTACAGCGCCCCGTGTGCGCAGCGGGGACCGATCGAGACGCCCAGCCCTTTCCGGCTGTCATGCGGGAACAGAGTCCTGCTGGGTGCTCGGGGCTGCACGCAGCTGGGGAGTGTGGGGAGTTTCTGGAGTGCAGTGATTTGCAGGGGCACAGAGACGGGGACCCCGGCGGCTCTCACGGTCACTGGGGTAGCCTAGAATGTCCTAGCGACCCTGGCTGTGGAAATGAGCGTTTGGGCCACGATGGCGCCTCGCTGCAGGGCCCTACCTCCAGCCCTGGGGGCAGCCGCCATCCTGAGGCGACACTGGTGCTTTCGAGTGCCCCAAGAGCCCTAGCCTAGGGGCACAGCTGGGAGATGAGCCGCCCCCAGTCAGCCGGCCTCCCCAGGTGACACCCCCAGCCCGATGCAGCTGTGCGGCTCAGAGCAGCCCTGGGGAGAGCCAAGACCACCCAGGCGCCGTTGAAATGCAAAAGGCAGAAAACACAACTCTTGTCTGCGGGACCAGCACTGGCTGCAGTTTTTCATGGCTGGCAGAAACTGCCACGAGCGAGACGTGCTGGTCCAGGGCAGGGTGTGGGCAGGACACACTTGTCTGGGGGGCTGCACTCGTCTGCGCTGGTGATTCGGCTCAGGACTATAAGCAGCCAAGGCCGCGTTCACAGCTCGCCCCCCGAGCCCCTCCAAAGGGCTGGCACGTCCAGGTGAGCGACGCACAGCGCAGACAGGCACTGGCCCGGTCCTACTGCTCACAGCTCCCCTTGGAGTGGCTCAGGCACAGGGACCCTCCTGCGACCGCAGGAGCAGCAAGGCAACCACGGACTCAGGCAGAAAAGCAACATCTTCCTGGGGAAGCCTGTGGGTGTCACCTATCCTAGCCCAATGACGCTCCTCCTCACCCAGCCAGGCTGGCCTGGAGGGCAATGGGAACTCAATGGTGGCAGCATGTTATGACGGGGCACTGCCAGGTTGCCAGCAACACAACTGGCTTTATTGCTACCAGGTGGGCGAGGGACATCACCTGGGTGTCATTGCCTCTCTCCTGCCTGCTGCACTCAGCCAACGGCCTAGACGCTGGCGGGACACGGGTGGCCAGAAAGGAGCCAGACCAAGAGCGTGCATGACTATTGGCTGAGGCAGTGGCTCTCCAAACCAATCAGAGCAAGGCTCAGCAAGGTAATTACTGCCTACTGCTACTGGATAGTTCCCACCTGCCTCCCCAAAACTGGCTCCCAGGAGTGATTGTTAGAGCTGCACCACCCCAGAAGTGGCTGCATTTCCACACTGCACAAGGGACCTTGGGATTAACACCTGAGGTCTGGGGGTCCTGCTCTCAGCCTGTGTGGGTCTTGCACACGGCAAAGGTAGGCTCACCAGGCCCAGGCTTCAGCAGCGACCAATGGGAATTACTGGGCATGTTCTTGGAATCCCCACAGCACACTTGCATGGACTGCAGTTCCCCCGCTGCTGTATGGGGAGCAAAGTCTGGTGTGGGAAACCCAGCTGCTTCGAGGCTGCCCGACGGGCGGCGTGGGGGGTCAGAAAAGCCTGCACTGACAGAGCTGGCCACTCTGGCACTTGGGTTTGCAGCACTGGGGCGGCGGGCTAGGCAAGCTGCCATGGCGAAGATGTCAGAGGTGGCAGGGCAGTGGTGCAGTGCTGAAATTATGCCACGAAGTCTTGGCAAACGTTTCGGACAGAGACAAACGCAAGTGCCCAGGAGGTGGTCAGGCAGAGCTGGAGGGCTGAGAACCTCCAGCTTGAGGCCAGAACAGGCAGATTCCCCTCCCCACACCTCCTGCTTCACCAGCAAGGGGCTCATGTCGCCCCAAGCACGAAGCCATCAGGGGCTAGAGCAGCTGCAGCATTCCAGCCCAGGGCTTTCCTCTGGCTGGCCAGGGCAGAGCCGCTGGGCATCAGCACGCGCCTGCTGCCTGCAGGCGGGAGCAGGCTGTGCTGGAAGGGGCCCATGTCACGAGGGACTCAGCCTGTGGCCTGGCAGCTTGTGCTTTTGGAGAAGGGTTACAGGAGGGGCTGAGGCATGAGGGCCACAGGCGAGGCCAGAGCTGCTGCTCAGCTGTGCCAGGGAGGAACCTTCTCATGCGCTAGGCTTGCCCAGGCCGGGCTGTTCAGAGCCTCAGCTGCTTGGGCTGGCAGCGGGAGTGTCTGTGTAATCCAGTCCTTTGGGCCCAGCCCAGGTCCTTTCCCCCGGGCACCGGACACCTACGCGGTGCCCACCCGCCCACGTGCGCACACGGAAGCCGTCAGTGGCAGCTGGAGACGAAGCTGGTGATGAGGGGGATGACAGGTTGGCACGGGGGTGCTCCCTCGTCCAGCCCTCCCCGTGCAGAACACACCGACACAGAACACGAGGAGGGCAGGGTGTGGCCAAAGAGGCTTCCCCCCGGCTGAGCTGAGGGGTTGGCCAGGCTGGCGGGTGCTGCCCAGGGGCAGGGCAAGGCAGGCGCTGTCACGCTGGCTTTGAGCCAAAGAGTCCAACGGGGAAGTGCTTGACGTGGGTGGGCCACTGCGCGGCCAGCTGGAAAAACTTGATATCGCTCCACTCCACCCCGTCGATGGACACTGCGAGGGAACGGGGAGGTGAGCATGAGGTCTGACGGCGGGCACAGAGGGTGACTGCTGTGCCACAGCTCTAAGGTTCCTCTGCCCCTAGGCTGCCCCCATAGGGTGGGCAGGGGATGTTGTCCCAGCCCTGGAACTGCACAGACTGGATAACTCCCACCTGCCTCCCCAACACTGCTGCTGAGGGGGGGATTGCTAAAGAGCTGCCCCACCCCAGGAGTGGCTGCGTTTCCACACTGCACCCGGGACCTCGGGATCAACAGCTGCCTCGCCTCGGAGCTGGCTGCATCTCAGCATCCCTGTATGACTCGCCTGCATCCCACCCCAGAGGCGGGACCCCTGAAAGCCCAGCTGCCTTGCCCCAGAGGGGCTGCGCTGCAGCGGCAGGCCGTACCTTTCAGCATGGTTTGCTGCTGTTTGGCAGAGCAGATTAGCCGGCTGATGCCCTCGATCACCTGGCTCTTGGAATCCACTTCCTTCTCTTTGGGTTTCTTGCTCAGGAAGATGGTAGGGACTGGAACGAGAAGCAGGCGAGCCTGCCTTAGAGCAGCTGTCAGCACGAGGTGTAGCTGGCTGGCAGACAGGAGAAGCCAGGCGAGAAGCAGGATGGGGCTAAAACAGCCTCCCCAAGGCTGGTGGTCACACATGGGCCCTGCATGCAGAGCCCAGCCTCAGGAGGAACCAGCAGCCTCTCTCTGCCCCCAGCAAGCGATTCAGTGCTGGGAACAGCAGAGGGAACACCCCCCAGACGGATGCACTTCAAGTGCCATTACCAGTATCTCAGGGGCGGGGCCCAGTGTTCAGCACCCCCAGCCTGCGCCGGGTCAGTCAGGAGTCCGGGCGGGTGCTAGTGGGGTGCATTAAGCTCTCACAGCACTTTCAGAGCCTGCGCCCCATTGTGTACACAGCTGGGTCAGGGGGTTGAGGCACGGAGGGTAGCGATGCACTCAGTGGCCTAGAAATGGACCCAGGAGTCCAGGACCCCATCTACTGCACCTGGAGGCATCTCTCAGGGCAGTGACTCAAACCTGGCTGCACTCTGGCTCCCAGCCGGGGGTAACAGCTGTGGGCAGAAGGGCTGGACACCCCCGGGCTGGAAGGGTGCACCTCTCCTTCCTGCTGAGCTCCAGAGCAGGGGCAGGGCCCCACATTGCAGCAGCAGGGAGAGAGAAGCCACTGTTCTGTGCTGAGCCTGGCCAAGGGGAGGCTGCTCCAGCTGCAAGCTGCCAGGAGCGCTGTGGAGGGAGGAGAACGTGCCCTGGGGGCCAGACCACTCGGTACCTCCAGAGCTTTTCTGCCGGTCACTCAGCTGCCCCGTGACGTTCCTAGAATCCCTCTCGGCCGCCCAGGGATGGACTGTCAGGGCCCTCCCCAGGAGAAGCTCCTGCACCCTCAGGCTCGTTAGAGAAAGCGGAAGGGGAACCGCTGGCCAGGCGCTGAAGCCTGACACACTCATGCTGGTAATAAGCAGCAAGGGGTCCCCCTTCTCTGGGGCTCCAAGTCCAGCCTGGCTGCCTGTTGGCAGATGCCTTAGTCGAGCCCACGTGCCTGGGCCATCCAGGAGGTTGGGCCACATGGGCCTGTGTCTGTGGGCACTACCCAGAAGCTGCTCCCCGCAGCCTGTGGTCGAGTCTCAGCCCTGGGGCTGGTCACGGGTGAGACTCACGTACGCTCCACTTCTCGCCCTCGGCCGCAGTGACCAAGGCAGAGCTCAGCGCCCTGCGCGGATGGCCAACAGACTCCCAGCGACACGCTCGGTGCCTCCCCTCATGGCTCAGTCCCCCCCGGGCGCCTCAGCCTCCCCTTCCGGCCTCCCGCGCACCCACCCTTCTTGTTCTTCTCTTTGGTGACAACGGTCATGGCCATGGTCCCCGAGGGCTGACTCTCCCCACCGCTGGGCAGCCGCGACACCTGCACCGAGCGGAAGACGCTCTTGAGGGTGTTCTTGGAGCTGGCATCCCGCTTCTCGCTCTCCCGCCGGCGCTCCGAGGGCTGGGCCAGCCAGTAGTCCACCTGCAGGCCAATGACGTCTCCATAGGGACTGCTTGGGGACCTGCAGAGAGGGGGGACGCGTCAGCAGCAGCTGGAGAGAGCAGGGGGTCAGCCCAAGGGGCAGGACAGTACCACCTGCATGCCAGAGGGGGGAACTGAGGCCCAAAGCCCTGCAGCAAGCGAGTGGAGAAGCTGGAAGGAACCCAGGACACTGGGGCCCTGCAGAGGAAACACTTCTGAAATCCAGGCCGCGTCCCACACCCCTGTGATGGCAGCCGGTATTACCGAGCAGGTGCCCCGGACAGAACCGCTCCGGCGGGACGGCCTCACGTACAACCAGGCACCTGGACGCCCTGACTCCCCCAGCTGCTGCTGGCTCCCTGGCTGACCACGTTTGTCCCTTCCCCCATCCAGCCTCCTCCTCCGCTGCAGGAACATGGCAGACACTGCTCGGCCCTGCGGTACAACCAGCCGCAGCCCTGCCCACAGCCTGCTAGGGGCCCCAGGCCCACGGAGGCTACCGATCTGCCCGCTGGGGCTTCCTCAGTGATGACCAGGGGGCCCAGGCTGCCTCACCCGCTGACAGCGAGCCCACTGCTCATGGATGGCGAGGACGGGGGCGTGGCGCAGACGTCCTTGGCCAGGCCGGAGGAGGAAGGGGGGGATGTGGAGGGAACCGTCAGGCTGATCACAGGCACATCGTCTCCATCTCCTGCCGAGCGAGCAGAAGGGGAAGGCTGGGGGGAGCAGGATCCTGGCCACAGCCCTCAGATTTACTGTTCCAGGGGAAACCCCAGACCGCCTGATATCCCACAGAGCACCCAGCCTTCCCCCACAGGGCCCTCTGTGGGGAACCCCAGCCTCCCCACAGGAACTCCCATCCCCCAGAGGCACCCCCAGCTGTGCACCGGGGTCCCCCTCCTTCCCAGGGGCACCCCAGCCTGGCTAGAGGGGAGGGTCTCTGCGGACGGGTTAGAGAAGGATGCGTGGGCAGGGGAAGGTCTCTCAGCCAGGCTGCCAGGGCCTCAGCCTGCCTTTAACAAACATGTTTCTGGCCCTGCTGGCCACGGAGGGAGCCCTGGGACTGCCTAGCTCTGCACAGAGCCAAGGAGCAGCCCAGGCAGGTGGGAACTGGGCCACCAGACTATGGCCACAGCACCGGCTCTGTGGCTCCGTCCCAGCCGGGGGGGAAACGTACCTGCGGCTGCAGGGGAATCTTCAATGAGGCCCACTTTAACCACCTGCATGTGGGGAGAGACCAGCAGGTCAGGTGGCACTTTGCCAGGCCTTCACAGCCACCATTAACCCCTCCTGAGCACGAGGGAAGGGCTCAGCTCCCCCCCCTCCATGTTCCACCAGCTCCATGCACAAAGCTAAGTGGGCAAGACCTCCCTCAACACCCTTTCGTTGGGGCTGCCCCCTCCCGAGCACCAGCCACCCCCGGGATGACAGCCAGGGCAACCACCGCTGGTGTGCCAGTGCCCAGAGCCACTGCAGCCCCATCCCCTGGGGCGTTTCCAACAGCAGAGCGCACAGCCTGCACCCCCCACTGCTCGGGAGTACGGGGGGCCCTTTACACGTCACCCCGATGTACGTTGCTTCACATTTCGGGCGTGGACACATTGTGGCCAAAGACGTAAAAATCCCCCCCTTCTATGTCGTCCCTCCTGGAAGAGCGCAGGTGGCTGCCCCGGCCCTGCTGCTTCCCTGGGGCTCCTGGGAGTGCTGGGGGCTGTCGCAGTCCAGGGCTCAGGGCAGGGGGCCGGGCAGCTGTCGCCTCCTTCCTGGCTCCCCGCGGCTTCCAGCGCTGCTCACCACCTCGCTGCACTGGGAGCCACTGGCTCCCGGCAAGGCCGACAAGCCGCCCGGCGAGCCTGGGGGGCAGCTCCAGGGGCACCCTGCAGAGGGCAGCTCACCGGGCGCATGGGAGGTCCCTATGCCCCTGTGTTTACATGGATTCTTACGGGGGAGAATTCCCCTTTACAGGTTGTTCCACTTTACGTTGCAAATTCACAGTCCCTAACCACAATGCATAAAGGGGACCCCTGGATCAGGCCAAGAGCAACCCCTCCAAGCAAGGGGGCTGCCCTCCCATCAGAGCGCGTCACTCAGCCGGGTGCCGCAGGAGTCTCTCCAGAGAGCTGGTTAGGTACAGCACAAGCATTAACTTATTTTACAGATGGGGAAACCGAGGCCCGGAGCAGGGAGGTGACTTGCCCCAGGTACCCAGCAGGCCAGCGGCGGAGCTGGGAATAGAACCCAGGGCTCCTCACTCCCAGCGTAGTTCTCTACCCACCGCGTGGGAGCACTAACCCCAGGTGACCTCCATGGGGAAGGACACAGCAGAGAGGCTCTGATCACAACTGACTTCCCAAGGTTTCAGAGCAGCTTAACCCTGGCAGGCTCCTGCAGGCGGCCTGGCCAGAGGCCGGGAGCTTTGGCTGGCCTGGCTCAGGCACCGCGAGCTCAGAGCAGAGGTACCCGCACTCTGCAGGAGACAGGGCTCTGGCTCTCGCAGGGGTCACTGCATTCCCTGCTCACTGGTGGTTGCCAGGGTGGGGATCATCTCCCAGAAGAGCTGACCTAGTGCTCGGAGCAGGGATTCTTCACCCACGGGGGGTTCACTCCAGCTTGCTCTGCCTCAGTGCTGATGGGCTGGAGGCAGGGCTCAGCCTGCAGGGTCACAATGGGCCTGGCTCCATCCTAGTGGCATTCCTGGGCCCAGGGGAGGGGCCCCACAGAGCTTGATGCCCAAGGGGCAGCCTTACCCCGATAAAAGGAATGAACTTCTGATAGGAGTCTTCGTCCGGGCTGCGGAGAGAGGAGGAGACAGCTGTAAGGGTCTGCGGGGGGTGAGCATCAAGCCAGGGGCCAGCAGGCTGGCACTGCCCCCTCCCGTACACAGATGGGGCACCCGACACTCGCTGGGCTGAATGACCCCCCCAGCTCCCTCTGGACGAGTCAGGTAAGGTCCTGGTCCCATGTCCCAGGGGCTGGATAGAAAGAGAACTGGGGCCCCAGAAACACGCCAGCTCCAAGAGACATGGACACAAGACAAGGCCCAGAGCCTGGAACTGAAGTGCCCCAGGTCACAAATGGAGCGGCGACCAAGCCAGGACCACAACTACCCAGCAGTCCCGGCTGCCAGCTGCCTGCTCTACCCACCAGTCCTCACTCTCCTTCCCACGAGTCCCACCCGAGCCCCCTTGTCAGTGGCCGTGCAGAGCTTGGCTAGCCCGGCTGAAAGGGGCTTTGGGAGACCAGCCCAAGGCAGGAAAGTTGCTCGGGCGACACTTACAACTTATGTTTGCAGGTCAGCATGGCCTCGGCCACAGGCAGCTGGTGGGTCACGCCGGCTCCACTCACGTACTGCGTGATGCGGCCCACCACGTCGAATGGCTCTGGGGCAAGGGGGAGAGAGGGGCATGAGCAGCTGGAACCTCTTGGGGAGCCGCCCACAGAGCGGGGGCACCCCTGCTGGCTGGGGGGCAGGGTTCTCATCACAGTGAGGAAGGGGCCATAGGGGTCTGAGCGGCGGAGGGAGAAGCAGGTGGCCCGGCCTTCCACCCAGGAACAAGGCTGTAGGGCCGCATCTCACGGTGCGGTAAGAAGGGGTCGGACATGTTCTCACCCGGCCCCACTGGGACTCTCCTCCCACCCTGCACATCATGCTGAAGCTGTGACCCCAGCATTGGGGGTAGGCCCCAGGGGACAAGGCAGGGGTGAGACAGGGGACCCCGGGTCACCTTCCAAGATCCCTCCCTCCAGAGACCGCACACAGCTGCTCCCTCCCAGTCTGGCGCCGCCGCGCTCGGTGCTGCACGTCCCAAGAGCACTGGCCCCTCACCTGTCCCAGGGGGCTCAGCCCTGCTGAACAGCTCCCTCCAGGCAGAGTCCAGGAACATGCAGCTGTACCTGCTGTCCACCGCGCCCAGGTACTTGGCTACAGGGTGGGAGCCTGCAGAGGAGAGATGGGGATGCTGCTATGGGGGGTGGTTCTTCAGTCAGACACTGCCAAGGGGCATGGGCTGCGCCCCCTATAGCCCCAGGGCTGCTGCTGTCCTCTCCTCTGAAACCCACCTTCTGCACGGCCCTAGGACAGGACAGTGAGGGGCCACACCCCAGGCTCCCAGCCCACCCTGCCAGACCTTGCCCCAGGCCGAAAGCGCCATGGCGATGCTTCCCCCCCTTCCCCAGCTGCTGCGTTACCATTCCCCGCAGGGATGGCCCTTGGCTCGGCCTCTGGGAAGACCCACCACAGAGCAGCCGGGCTTTGCTGAGCCGTCGCTCTGCACAGCCCTGGGTGTCAGCCTCGGACCCACGGCAGCCCAGCCACGCCAACAGGGAGAGGCTAGAACCAGGCCAGCGCAGCCAGCCGTGCTCAGGCAGGACTCGCTCCGGCAGGCCAGGCCTGAGCAGAGGTACCTACCCAGTGGGATGATGAGGAACCGCATGTAGCTAAGCCAGTCAGGGGTCTTGTTCGCCAGCTGCTTGACAAAGAACCGGAGGATGGCGCTGAGGTAACTCTGGCCCCCCACAGCCACCACCTTCACCGGCCGCGGCATGGAGGAGTTGCAGTTGCAGCTGGCAACGAAAGGACAATGGGAGCGAGGGAGCTTATGGCACCTCTGCCCGCAGGGCACGGCACTTGAACACGCTGCACCGCCAGCCTGCCCCGGCCCTGAGACGCAGGGCGCCCCTCGGCCAGCAAGGACGACAACGGGGTGGGCAGCACAGGCCAGGAGGGAGGCCGTTCCGGTCTGGCTGTGATGCACCCAGTTAGCGGGCGGCTGCCGTCCCTGGCGCTGCTGTGCCCAGCTGGTAAGCGCCCTGCCAGGGAGGCGGCAGTAAGTCCCAGCGGCGCACATGGGGGGGCGGGGGCAGCTGAAAAGCTTTGTCCCCCGGCAGTGACACCAGCGACCCGGTAGAAGGGCCCCACGGAGGGAGGAGCGGGTAGCGCCCGCACCGTGCCTGGCGCTGCCACGCTGCACTGTGGAGTAACCCGGGGGACTCGGCGCCCTCGGAGCAGCTCCTGATGGCGCAGCTCCCTGCCAGGCCCTGGGCACGCGCACCCCCCCAGTCCCCTGCACCGCTCATGCCCGGCGCACCCGCAGGCCTGGCGCCGAACCACACAGCCCAGCCCAGCCCCGCTACACGCAGCTGCAGAGACACGCCGCACAACAGCCACCACTAGAGGGCACCACGGAACCACAACTTCCTCCGCGCTGCTCCGGCCCGGGAAAGGAGCTTCCGCTCGGCTTTGCTGGGATGGGGTCAGTGCCACGGGGCCTGGTCCCCACCTCGTGTCTCACTAGCAGGGCCCTGCTGCTCCCTTTGTCCCAGCGGGCGAAAGACCATCTCCTCTGCACCCCCTGGCACTGAGAGTGTCCTCTCCCCTCTGCTTGGGGCACTGGCCCTTTGCTCTCCGCAGCCCTTTACCCGGCAAAGCCTTTGCAGATGCAGGTTCCAGCCGGCCGCCGCGCCATCAGGGCTCCCATCCCCCGGGCAGGCAGCGGGGGCCACCAGACTCTAGGCCTGGACCAACCGCAGGACAGCTGGGGCAGGGAGTGAACACGCCGGGAGCTGTGTGCTTGTGGGGTGCACCGGGTTCACTGACAGATGGCGACAGTGGGGATGGGACTCAGGGAGCCCTTCTGGCCCTGTGCAAAGGGGGTGGTGATGTTCACACTCACTCAGGTTGGCCTCCCCCAGGGAAAGGAGCCCACAAGGGCGTGGGGGGCCCTGCAGGCTGACCTGGAGCCAGCCAGGCAAGCAGTAGTTTCCATTTCTTGCCTTTTTCTGTTTCCCCAGCCAGGTCTACGTCCAATGCCCTCCCTGCAGGCCGGCCGGCCGGCCGGCCCGAGACAGACGTTCATGTATTTACATCAGAAGAAAGTCAGGTTGGAGCATCCCTGGAGATGTCCTTGGGAACTCACGCCACTCTGGTGAAAGGAGGGGGCAGACCTGCTCGAGAAGAGCATTTCTCCCAGCAGCTTGGAGGGAACACAAGCTGCAGGTGTTACTATGTCTTCTGACTCAGACTGTGCCTTTCCCAGAGCCTGGACTGGCAATTCTTTTACTAGCTCTCCAGGTGCCCTGGAGAGAGACAAGGCCGATGGGACACGGGCTTTCTAACAGACAGGTTTTGGCCCGGGTTTTTTTAGGGAAATCTTTTGTGCCTGTCTACATCGTAACTAGCCCCAAGCTCCTGTCTCTGCTGCGCAGGCAGGAGGAGAGATGGCTCTGCTGGACAGTAAACCGCCTGCATTACAATCGGCTCACCTGAAAACAACCTCAGGGTGCACACAGCATTTTAAAGTGCCGAGTTGGACAAAAAAAGCAACTAAGAATAGCCTGGCTGCATCCCCAGCCAGCTGCTGCTGAGTCATGGCCGTGGAGGTCGCCAAAGAGCCTGCGTACCTGTCCTGTCGGCAGCGTCTGCAGTGCACCTCTAGCTGCGGGGAAGCAGCCTAGTGAGGGGTGTGCTGGCAGTGCATGACCTGGGCTTGGAGCAGAGCCACTGAGAATCAGCGGTGAATGCTGGTGAGGCACGAAACAGGTTGGGGTTTGTCCCTCAGACACCACAATATTCAGAGTCACGTACAAGAGAACCATGGGAAGACCCCAGCTCTCACGTTCCTACCCTGTGAAGTGAGGCCCTTATATGTCTGCGGCAGCTGCCTTCACCCTGCAGGCTCCTGAAGAGCTACACGGCACAGCATCAGCCACCTGCTGCTGGAATGCAGCCTTCTCTGGTGTGGAGCACAGCAGCTCTGGTACAGAGGCAGCTCATCTCGCAAGGAAACGCAGCAAGCCCTGGCGAGATGGGGGAGGGAGTAACCCAGGGAATGCCAGCCCAGCAGTGAGCTGGCTGCACGGGGGTCTCTTCCTCTGGGCTGAGGTGCCATCAGCTCTGATGCGGAACAGCGCCTCCACTTGACAGCCAGAGCACATACAGTGAAGCAGCCAGGGGTGTTTTAAACAGGTGGACTATAACTGTAACGCCAGACTCCGGGCAGGACCATGGGGCTAAAGGGCAGGAACACTGAACTGTCATGAGCCCTTGAATGGCCACGAGTGGCTGTGATCTTGGTTTTATTTCCCACCTGAGAACAGCCTCTCAAGTGGCACAGGTCTAGCATGGCCCTGGGATAGTGGCTCAGTCCTGCACCCAAACAGACCTCCCCCTCCTGGATCAACAGCCCTTCCTCCTGCTCCACGGCATGCCCAACTACCCGTCAGTTACAGGGACCAGGACTTGTGCTGAGCAGAGCACCCCCTACTGAATCCTGCACCCCGCTCCATGCAGCACAGAGCCCCCTGCTGCCATGCTAGGGTGCTGGGGCCTCCATGGACAGTGAGGGAAGAGTGCCCCCTACTGAGCTCCAGCTCTGCTCCCTGCAGCACTATGCCTCCTGGCAAGATGCTGAAGCACTGGTTTGGTGTTAACTCTGAGGGGAGGGTGACCACTAATGAACCTCCACCTTTACCTCTTGCCTAGGGCCCTACCAAATTCACAATCCATTTTGGTCAATTTCATGGTCACAGGATTTTAAAAATTGTAAATTTCATGATTTCAGATATTTCCCAAGGTTGCAGGGCTGCTGACACAGAAGTGGGTTTGCAGGGCTGGCGAGGAAGGGGTGTCACAACTCGCAAGGCTATTGTAGGGGGGCTGTGGCATTGCCACCTTTACTTCAGCACTGCTGCCGGCAACAGCTGCCTTCAGAGCTGGGTGGCTAGAGAGCAACAGCTGCTGGCTGTGAGCCCAGCTCTGAAGGCAGGGCTGCTGACAGTAGCAGCACAGAAGTAAGGATGGTGTTACCACCTTTATTTCTGTGCTACTGTCTCTGGGATGCTGTCTACAGAGCTGGGCATCTGGGCAGAAGTCTCAGCTCTCCAGCCACCCAGCTCTGAAGGCAGAGCAGATATAAGGGTTGTAATATCACAACCCCCACACAATAACCTTGCATCACCTCTCTCCAACTCAGCCAGCTAGTGGGGCAGGACACCCTGTCTGAGAAATGCTGGTTTCCCCTGTGAGATCTATGCAGGGGTAGAAGCACTTAGAGAACCGGATTTCACAGTTCACGAGGCATTTTGCATGGCTGTGAATCTGGTAGGTCCCTCCCTATTGATGCCACATCTTGGTTTTGGCTAGAGACCTCTCCACCCAAGCACGGACCTAGAGCCCCCCTGCTTAGCCTGAGAGAGCTGACTCGCAACCAGGGTAGGACAACTGCAGAACTAACTGACAGAGTGACTCCACCATGCCCCCACCACCATGCCCCCACAACCCGTCCATGCCTGACGCAGAGAGCAGAAGCCCACCACCATTTACTTACTATCTCTGGATCCTGGTGAGGACAGCAGACAGGACGGCCTGCACCTCCACAGTGGAGCACGTGCACACAACCGACTTCTTCTGGTCCCGAAGCAGATCAGCCACAAACTGGCAAGGAGAGAAGGGACAGTGAGCACAGCACGCCCGTGTGCAGGGCAGCAAAGGGATCTCTTACAACACCCGCCATACACCTCCCCGCTGCTTAGCGACCCGAGGCCCCCAGGAGAGAGAAGTATGTTTGCACCTTCCTGCCCCGGTCGGCTGCCCCTGCCGGGGGTTGTCAGGCTGCACGGGCACAGGCAGGAGAGGCGATGACGGTGGTGGGTGGGAAGTGGTGGCTGTGGGGCAGCAGAGACTGGTTTGCCTGGGGCTTGGCAATCTCAAGTGTAAGACCAAGGCAGGTCAAGCATCACAACGACAGCACTCGAGACTCCCCTTCCTGGCTCGCAGAGACCTGCTGCCTACAACCTAGCCCCAGAGCCAGCTTCCCTACCTGCCCTTGCCAGTCGACCGCGTTCACCAGGATGATGTTCTCGGGCAGGGCCGTGTCCAACACCAGGATCTGGTTCAGCTGGTCGTAGACGATCTTGCGAGGAATCTGTTGGGGAAGGAGGACGAGGGAGGGCTAAGCCTGGGCAGGACACAGGCTACTCACACCAGGCTGGGCCTGCACGCTAGCCACCCCCCTGGTGAGCTGCTCCTCCCTTGGCGTGCTCGCCAGGAGCCAGTCCCCTGCCTTCCCCTCGGCTCTGCATATCCAGCCACTGCTGCCGCCAGCAAAGCCTGTGCTGTGGGAGGGGAGGTGATGGAAGGTGGGGGGGTCAGGGAAGCAGATCGATTAGCTGAACCAGAACGTGGCCAAGGCTTGGGAGCCAGCTCTGCAGTACACAGCGCTCAGGGATGTGGGTCAGCGCCAGCGGGCCAGGCGCACTGGTACAGCCTGGCTGGAACCGGCGGTCTCGGCTGCGTTACTCGGGACCCCCATCCCCATATCATAAAAACTCCTTGGTCCCCCTGTGCCACAACAGCTGCTTTTCTGTGCATCAAAGCCAGAGCCGGCATTAGGGACAAGCAGGGAAACTGCCGGGGGCCCGATGCTGCAGCGGCCCCCGCACAGCTGTGGCCTCAGGGTCCCCGGTTTCAGCCCCTTTCAGTGGGGCTTTGGCTTTCCACCCTAGGCCCCAGGGAGTCCAAGGCTGGCCCTGCTTGGACACCCCCAAAACGTACTCGTGTGCCCCCAGGGGGGGCCCAGACTCCTGGTGGAGGAACTCTGGTCTGGAAGTTGGAAAGCTACGGCACAAAGTGCTCCCTTGCAGTGCACTGGAGCCACCACTGCAGAAGGAAGAGCACCGCCGACTGGGCCCCTTCCAGCAGTGTGCCCTTGCAGTGCACTGGAGCCAGCACTGTGGAAGGGAGAGCGCCCCCTACTGGGCCCCTTCCAGCACTGTGCCCCTAGCACTGCACTGGAGCCAGCATCGCTGAAGGGAGAGCGCCCCCTTCCCCACACTGCCCCCTATCCCCTGCAGCACTGCACCCCCTGCTGCCAGTGCTCCAGCACAGGCAGAGAGAAGCTCCCCATTAACGTGGCTCATTGCAGCTCCCAGGCAACCATGAGTTTGGCTCGATCTGTGCCCTGCTCTGGGCACAGTCTGGGCTCCCCTCCTGGAGCAGGGCCTGGGGCTGCAGTCACATCACCTGCGTGCTGTGGCCCAGGTCCGGGGACCTCTCACTGTCTGAGCTGTTGGTGCGTTCGCTCAGGGGCTTGGACAGCTGCCTCTCCTTCAGCGGGGTGCTTCTCTTCTGCCGCGGCGTGTGCGCTGCGCCTTCCATTTTGCTGCAGAGACAAAAGGACCGTGCTGGGGCCCTGTTCCTGGGCACGGCACTTCAGCCAGCTGGGAGAGCAAGGGACTTCCCCGCACACCAGCGTCTCTCACTGCAGATACCCACCCAGGCCCCGTCCGGGTCGAAGCCACGCCCTCGGGCGCCTGCGAGCACTTGCACCAGACCAGCGCTTGGGCCAAGTGGCTCGGATTTCCTGGCACACTGTCAAGTGGGAGAGGTCAGCAATGCCACTGGGTAGACAGGGCTGGGTGGGTCAGGCAGCCTGGCCAGGTAGGTGCCTGGCCTACACCGAGGTTCAGAGGGAGAGCCACCAAGATCCGGATTCCTCCCTCAATCCCAGAGCAGCAGCAGTGGCTGTGCTGGGTGCTCCTTCCCCCAGGAACGCAGAGCTTGCCAAGGGTTGACAGGGTTGGCCTCTCCTGGAGCACTGAGACCCCGGAGGGGCAAGGACCCTGGCGTGCAGGCCTTGGCTGCAAGAGCTTGCAAACCGGATGACAAAGCAACCTGGGTGTGGACCCACAATACGGCTGGTTCACCACACAGTGCTCCAGCCCACACCTCCCTCCCTCCCTCCCTCCGTGGGGTAAGTCAGCACGCTCCAGCGCTGGCCCCCATGCGAGGCAGCCAGCCCGTGCTCTCCAGCTTACACGCCCCCAGCCTTCTTGCTCTGACCCACTGGACCCCAACTCCCCTCCTAGAGCTGGGGCAGAACATGGGAGCCCAGAGCCCCAGTTCCCCACTCTAACCACTAGACCACACCACCGCATTGCTAAGCACTATTTGACAGCTCCCCTTTGGATGGACTCGGGCCATTGGAGTGTGTCGCTAGCTGAAACGTGACCTTGTCCCAGACAGGCCCACCGGACTTCCCAGCCTGCAGCTTGGGTACTGGGGGCCCAGCTCTTTCATCACCGACTCTAACATGGATTTAGCGCTTGCTCCTCGGCTCAGCCACATCAAGGCCAGAAGGGGCAGTTCCGACCAGACGGGCTAAACCACCCGCCCAGCCGCCCGCCTGGGCCCTGCAGCCAGCTGAATGAGAGCTCTGTTACCGGCCAAGAGCCAGCCCAGCTCTGGGGGAGGAGAGGTGGAGAGCCACCCGCTCGTACCTGCCCACCCCGGGGAATTCCAACTCTCCCCAGCTGGCACTGAGAGCGCGGGGGTGGGGGGCGGGGTGTGCGTGTGTCCCAGCGCTGGCGGCCCAGGAAGGGGAGCGCGTCACTTGTAAGCGGAGCAGATATGATCTGGAGCATGCCCTGATGGAACAGCAGCATTCCCGGGAGCCAAGGGCACAGCCGCCTCTGCTGCCACACGCCAGTGACTGAGCAAAGGCGGACGCTCCAGGCCCAAGCACCCTGGGGTGGGGCTCGAAGACGCTGCTCAGGGAGACGAGCGGACAAACGGGGGTGTTGGCGGCTGCAAGCGCCCCACGGTAGTGTCTGGGTGTGGGGCGCTGCACACACTGAAGCACTGTCTCCTAGGCCAGCAGGAGGCAGGCAGGGCAGGTTTCCCTGGGGAACGCAGAGGGCTAGGAGGAGGCATTTTAATGCACCGGGCAGGTGGATCCCATTGCTAAGGCAGTGCAGCTCTGGCACGGCCCACTGCCCGCGGGGAACTGGGGACGGGTGAGGGGCCTGACACAATGCCAGCAAATGTTCACATCCAGCCCTGCAGAGATCACCCAAGGCTGGGGGCTCAGAGCCAGAGAGCAGAACTCCTGGCCAGGGGACGATGCCTAATGCTGGGTACTGGCTGCGAAATGCCATGCGGTCCTCTGAGCTCATGATACACCACACAGGGAAACTGAGGCAACTTAGTAAGAACGCCACGTTCCCAGAGCAGAACCAGGGACGCACCCCCAGGCCTCCTGCAACATCCCCTGGCTCCCGGGGACAGTCTCCGGAAGCTCAGGTGCCACACACCAGGGTGCTGTGGCAGGGAATCTCGGGGGACTGTAACCGGTTTGCTTAGAAGCTTTCCAGTTCAGGGTCAGCTCACGGGAGAACACAAAGCAGGTGTCGCCTCTCTGGGGACAAACCCCATGATCCTGGTGATCCCTTCCCCCAGCTGGCCTCAGGGGGCAGAGGCAAGTGAGGGACGTGCGCCCCCACGGCTGGCACAGCAGCTCGAGGAAAGCCAGCCGAGGCCCCTGCCTGGGGAGACTTTAACAAACCACAGTCCCCCCAGCTGTGAGCTCTGAGGACCTCCTCCCTGGGTGACAGGCAGGGTCTGAACCCCAACCTGCCACAGTGCTAGGGAAAGGGGCCTCCTGGGAAGTGACAAGGAGGTGGAACCTGTCCATGAAGCATCCACCAAAACAGGCCTTGAGAGCTGGTAACTAACAGCCCTGCTCACAGCCCACTGCACTCCCTGCCCTGGAGCCAGGGTGCCAGAGGCAGTGCCCTGCTGCCCCTGGCCCTGTGTCCAGTCCTTACCTGGGGGAGGCCATGCTTGGAAGTTCCCCCTTGCTGCTCTTCATGGGTGTCTTCACTTTTTCAGGGATCACTAAGGTGGTGCTGGAGTCTCCCAGCGTGTCCTGCTCGCTCGCTTCCTGCGGACATGGGGGAGGGAACGAGGTGGTACCAGAGCTCCCCTGGGGATCAGGAGCCCGAGTGGCCGGCAATTCACAGCTAACAGCCACTGGCTGTGTTGCTCCAATCGGCCACTGGCTGTAGGTGCCAACTTGAGACCAGCCGGGCACCACTGTCAGAGGGGCTGTGTGCCCCCCACCCCCCGATCCTGAGCTCAGCCCTTCATGTGCTGTACCCTCTAGGCCATGCTGCTACCTGGAGCAAAAAGGCCCCAGCGCAGGGCACACGAGACGCCAAGGTGCCCCAAAGAAGGGGAGGCCTCTCTGTGCCACTCCCCTGCCCCAGCTCCTACCCTAGGTGAAGCGCCAAGGGGAGAGCAGGCCAGGGCACGTTACCAGGGTGTCTGCTTCAGTGAGGCTCTCGTCCAGGTTTTTACTCCGCGACGGTTTCAACTTGTCCCCGACGGCAGCGTCCATCTGAAAAACCAGCCCAGGGCGGGAGGGTGGGGGTGTTTACAGGTCTGGTGCAGCCAATGCACCGCTGTGCTCATTGCGTCTCAGCCACTGACCCAGCAGGATGGACAGTGCTCCCCAGCTGGGTCCCTGGAGTCCTGGTGCTCCACGGGGCAGGGCCAGGCCTGCTCTGGGCATCCCCTGGCAGCACATGCACCCCGGGGTTTGCTGTCCAGCTCCCAGCTGACACTGGGCTGGCAGCTCAGCGTTGGTACCGTACCAGCACGCTGGAGCGCCGGGCCAGGAGTGCTGGCGAATACAGAACTCCGGGCTGATAGGCAGCAGGTTGGCCTTCTACCAACCGCAGGGTTAGAAAACCCAGCTGGTGTGAGCCGGGCTCTCGGGAGGTCAACTCTGCCCAGGAGCTATGGCGCAACACGGTGCCAGAGCGAAGCCCCCACTGCCCTTCTCAGCACCCTGTACTGCTGGGACCGAGGAAGGGGTGGGGGCAGTTTGCACTGGCCAGCTGAGATGATGGTGAAGATTTTAGTGCCTGCGAGGCACCGGCAGCTGCCCCTTGCACTGACAGGCCGGGCTGCTCAGCCTCCATCATGGAGCCGGTCCCCCTGCTGAGGGGAATGCAGCAGAGCTGTCCCTGTCCCCCGCCTGGCTCTCTGCAGCTCCCCCAGACAGCATGGAGCCATTGACTGGGTCTGGGCGTGACACCTACCGGCTGCGACTCCCCAGTGGGTGCACCCACGCGGGCCTGCACCCGGCGCCCCTGCAGGAACTCGGGGCCCCCTACCCCCTCCGCCACTACTCACCGGGCTGCTGGCGTCCTTGCCCAAGCTGCCCTTGCCGTTAAGGCTTCCGATTTCCGTCTGGGAGCTGGACTGAGACATTCCCTCGAAGAAAGGCCTGGCAGGGAGAGAGGCAGCGGGTCAGGGAACACGGGGCGCTGCAGACCTGGCCTGGGCTCAGGCGAGAACGAGGGGCTCAAGCCTCGGTGTCAGCCGGAGGGCTCGGGGCCCGTGCGAATCCTGCGCTCGTTTCGGCGTCCGTGGCCTGGCCTGCCCCTCGGCGGCACTGAGCGCTGTTCAGAGCCGTCTCCTCTCACGGTGCGCGCTGCTCTGCAGGGGGCACTCCGAGCCGGCCAGGCACAGCCCAGCAACGAGGGCTAGCACAGTACTCCCCCAGCCTGCCTTCCAGGTTCTCTGCCTCCGGCTCCGCTACGGAGCCAACACCCCGGCCCGGCTGGGAGCGAGAGACTCAACTCGCCCTGCAGCTGAGCTGCACCAGGGACTCTGCGGGGACCCCGGAAATGCTGCAGTGCTCCAGGCCCCCTCCTAGCACGATGTGGCCTAGATGGGTCTGAAACCGCCTTGGCTAACGTGGCACCAAAGGCCCAGGGGGACGCTACAGCTCTAGTCAGCTGGGAACAGGTTAATGCAGAGCGGGGGTCTGCTCTCATCTCCCTTGCACCATGCGAGCTTGGGCGCCGACCACCTCGCTCTGGTGCCACAGGGGCCTGTGCCAAGTAAGCCTGACTGCCAGCCCCCGCCCCGCTGCAGCACCTGAACGATGGCAGATTTCACCCAGCAGGGGGCAGGCAGCACAGAGGCGGCCGGGCTGGTCTCCCTTCGACTCCCAGCAGTTCCGTTACCAGGCGCGCTAACGCCCTGGCACCAGGGAGAATCCGATACAAGCGCACCCCAAAGCCGCTGCAATTTCAGGCGCCCCAGGGCAAGGCCTACAGACAGGCTCTGGGGCTGGGAGGGGGAGGAGAGCTGGGCAGCAGAGGGCCAGCAAGCACCAGAGTCTGGGGCAGGGGGAGAACCAAGCCCCACCCAGGCGGCGGAGGCGGCGATGGTGTGTGCTTCGCAGGTCTGGGGCAGGCACGGTGCATGCTGCTGGCAGCACTGGACTAAGTGCACATGACCTTGGCCTGAGTTGCGACTCGCACAGAATGCGACTCGGGATCTCCGGAGCCACTTTCCCACCACTGCAGGTCGGACTGTCAACAACAGGGCCTCCCACCCCTTGGCACTCCTAGAAGCACGTCACTAGAACCCGAAGGGACCTCGAGAGTCAGAGTCCAGTCCCCTCGGCCTCACGACAGCACCAGGCACCATCTAGACCAGCCCTGACGGGTGCCTAGCTAACCTGCTCTGACGTATCTCCAGAGATGGAGCTTCCACAACCCCCCAGGCAATTTATTCCAGTGTTTAACTGCCCTGACAGTTCGGAAGTTTGCTGGAGGTTGCTCTATGCAGCCTGCAATGGAGCTGCCTGGCCCCCGGGTGGCTAAGGCACAGGGCAGGGAGTCCGGACTCCTGGGTTCTCTGCCCAACAGCAGGAAGTGATTGGAACCTAGCAGGTCGGACCAGGGTGGAGCGGGCCGTGAGGAGTCCCGTGTTCCAGCCCCAGCTCTGGGAACGGAGCGCCAGGGGTAGAGCAGGGGTGCTGGGACCCAGGAGGCCTGGGCTCTGTTCCCAAGTCTGAGAGGAGAGGCGTTTCTAAGGGTGAGAACGAAGGAACGAGACCCTTGCTGGAGTCTGCACAGCGCCCTGACGGAAGCCACCCCGCCAGCCAGACAGCAAGAATCCTGCACAAGCCAGATGCTCTGCTCAGGCTGACCCAGAGCTCAGGGGCTCGGAGGCCAGGCGTGGTACGGGGCTTGGAGGACAATGAGGTTTGACAGGGGTGCTGGGGCGGGGAGGTGGTCACTGTCGGAAGGGTCTGCAGGAGCAGCAGCTGGCGAGCATGAGAAACACCCTGGCTGAACAGCTCAGGGCTTGCACCCAGGCATCTGCCAGGGCTCTGCAGACCTGAAGTAACCCTCAGGACCCAGAGGCCAGTGCGCGACATCACGCTCAGCTGCAGGGAAGAGCCCTAGAGCCTCGGCGCTCTCGTTCCAGCCTGGCTGGGGGCACCAACACAGATCCCAGGTCTCAGCCAACATGCACCCGTATGTCACTGACACACTGGCTGCTGTGCTCCAGCACAGACTCAGCTGCATTTCAGCGCAGCTGGCTCCTAAAGCATTGTGGAGATGTGCAGTGTGTCTCGTCGAGGCTTACAATCACCTTCAGGTCACTAGTGTTCCCCTCCCCTTGTCTAGTCGCGTGGCTGGACTGCGAGCGCCGCAGGGCAGAGCGCGCGTCCGTGCTGCAGGTTCACACAGCACCCAGCACGACAGACCGCGGCTCACGGGAGCCGGCACAGGGTAAACAACAGGAGAGTTTCGCAGCCAGGAGCACTGGAGATATTTGCAGCATCGGTGTCCTCTGGGGAGAGGCGCCGAGTCCTCCAGCTCACACCATTTATAGCATGACAAGAGTGCTCGAATGCCCTAGCAAGCTGAGGATCCTGCCAGGCCAGGTGCTGCACAAAACACGTGGCACGAGAACAGCCACAACCCTGAGGAGCTCTGGGGCTACCGAGGCAGGACGGGGACAAGGTGGAAGGGGAAACTGAGGCACCGAGAAGGGAAGCGACTTGCTCTGGGAACAGCTGCTGCGTCCCATGGGTGCCAGCAGCCCAGTCTCACTCCCTGTTGCGGCTGTCGCTCACTCTGCTGTCCCGCCCCAGCACTCACTTGAGCTTGGGCTTGGGTGTGCTGAGGATGCTCTCTGTCTCCTCCATCTCTGGGCCGCTGTCGCTGGGGTTGTACATCTCCAGGCTGTCGTACAGCTCATCCAGGTCCTCTTCCACCTCCCGGATCTGCTCCCTGGAGACGTGCTCCAGGCCAAAGCCCACCTGTGGGCAGGAGACTCCAGACTAGACCAGGGTGATGCAATCCAGAGAGCACACCATGGTGTTTGTGGAAGCCCAGGGGAGTGAGTGTTGGAAGAGGTCTCTAGGATCTAACACACCCCACCAATCAGCTGTCACCCTGACCCTCTAGGATCTAACACACCCCTCCAATCAGCTGTCACCCTGACCCTCTAGGATCTAACACACCCCTCCAATCAGCTGTCATCTTGTGCCTCAAAGTTCAACAAACTCCACCAATCAGCTGTCTGACATCTCCCAAGAGGATGGAGAGTCTCTCGAAGATCAATGGCCCAGCCAGTATCAGATCTGGTGTCAGGGAGCGGCTATCGTTGGCAGGTCAGAGAAAGTTGCAAGAAACCCTGGAGGCAGAGGAGGGACCACACCACCTCTCGCAGGCACATCTAACGCCCAGCCGCACATGGCTGCATTAGCCCGTGAAACAAGAGGGGCTCCTGCTTAGTCTCATTCATCTCTCGATCCTCTGGTCATTGGCAGGGTGCAGGGGACTGGGAGCTAGTGGTCAGTATAGGGGGCTGGAATTCAGAACTCCTGGGTTCTAGCCCCAGCTCTGAGACAAAGGGGGCCCAGTGGCTGGAGCTGGGAAGAGAGGTCAGGCTGGTGGGTCCCATTCCCCACGGGAAGGGCAGTGGAGGAGGGAGAGGGGGGTTCTATGTGCTGCCTCAGGAGGGAGGTGATCCTCTGATCTGGGCATGGAACTAAGAACTTGGCACAGAGGAGATGTGATTCGCTGAAGCCCATAAATGACTCAGTGGCAGAGCTCAGACACAGTCCAGACATCCTGGCTCCCAGGCTCGCCCTGCTTTAGCCACCTGGACCTACCCCCCACCCAATAACAGGATGAGCCCTTTGAAAGGCATGAGCTCTGAGCTTGCACAGCCCTTCACTGGAGGAGGAAAGAACAGGGATGGGGGAGGTATATCACCTGGCCTGGGTCACAGCCCCGCTCCCACGCCAGCTACCAACACGCGACCACTGAAGTAGCAAAAGCATTTGCAGCCGACAGGGAAGGGCTGCACCTACCTCATCTGACACCTTGAACCTCTTCAGCAAAGCCACGAACTTCTGCTTTATATTTGGCTGCTGTGAAGAAACAATGCCATTGGAGTGTTACAAGGGAGTGAATGGGACGCAGGGGCCCCCAGGGCAGGGCGCAGGCCTTTGCTGGGTGCAGGGACCAACGGAAGGACAATGTCCTGCCAGTTACTGTAAGTTCAAAGTCCCCTGGAGTTGCCAAACCTGGTGCAGGGCGGTACGTAGGGCCCACACAGCATTCAGCACAGCGCTGCTGCAGTGTGGTTCACACCAAGCCAGAGGGGGACACTCATCCTCGGCCTGAGCCACCCACACCTCTGGCTCACCCTCCAAAGACCTCCCCTCCAAGCACCTGCCCGGAGCGAGCCTGCTAAGCTGGGAAACCAGCCCAGCTGGCTGCCTGAGATGGCAATGGCGATGGCGAGCACACGCATGGCCTCCACGCTCGGCTCAGCGGCTCTTCACCACGGCTAGGTGTGCCAGGGCCCTGGGATTCAAAAGAGCCCACGGCTCCTGTCTGCGGCTGCTCCTGTGGCTGGACCCTTAAAGCCACCGCTGGAGCCCTGCACAGTGCTCACCCCAGCCTTGCCCAGGGGCCCAGCAAGTCTGTCAGCCTCTCTGACTCCATCCCAAGTCCCTCAGCCATCCAGCCCCCCGTAAGCTACCTCAGACCTATTCAGAGACACTCCTGGTGCGGCTGGCGTGAGCCAGGCCTCACCGACACCCCGGACTGGAGCCACAAGGCGGCCGGCGTGGCCGCAGAACGCACTCACCCGAGTGATCGCCGAGGCCGAAGCCAGTTTCCTCCTCGTTTTCTTCACCTTCCGGAGATCCTCGTCTTCGTAAAACAAGTCCTTGCAGGGGAAGGGGACGGGGGTGGGAGGTGGCACATCAGAAACATGGCAGCTCCCTGCGGATACCTGGCCATGTTGCAGGGAAGCTCTGAACTGGGATCTCCCTTGTCCTTGGGCACAGCAGCCCAGCTCCAGGCTGGTTCAGTGCCATGCTCGGGGCAGGCTCACAAAGCCGAGGGATCGATCAGCGGCCTGGTGTCTGCTCTCTTCAAGCTAGATCCCAAAGGGAGGCTGCTCTGCAGGGAGTTCCACCCTCAGCCCCCGTTCCCAAAGGGGGATGCTCAAGGAGAACCTCTCCCAACCGGACTTGGCCAGTGCCACCTTTCAGTCCCTGTGCCCCGGCTGCTGGGGCGAAGGCTGGAAGGGGGAACCACCTGGCAGTCCTTCCAGTGCCCTCTTCTCAGCCCTGCGGTCCACAGGGCCGGGGAATGGTAACGAGGCCTCGCTCCCCACCGAGGAGAGCTCAGGACTGAGGAAAGCCGGAACTTGTGGCTTGCAAATGGAAGCTGCCAGGCCCAGTCAGGCTGCTGCCTGGTAATGCCTCCAGTGAAGCTCGGCCCGAGCACGTCCAGGGGCAGCAGAGTGGGAAGGGGTGGGGGAGGGGTTACCTGTCCATGCAGGGGATCGTCGCTGCCCTCCTGCTCCGAGGAGAAACTCTCCTCCTCCTCTTCCGAGTAGTTGTCGATGTCGGGGGACCGGTCTGGAAGACAGGGCTGGGGTTAGGCAGGATGGGATTCGCACCCCACCTGGCAGCCTGGGCCCTATCTCCGTCCAGCTGGGCCTATGTTACAGACAGCCCCAGCACACCCCTCCTCTCCAGGAAAGGAGCCACGTGTAGCCACACAGCGGTCAGGACACAGCTCTAAGGGTGATCCGTGTCCTCTTCGGTCACAAGATGGTCAAGAGAGGCCTCGGCAGTTCAGGTTTCCTTTAGCAATTCAGACCTCATCTAGGCGGGAAGGCGCTGTGGGTGAGGGGAGAGGCCAGGAGGCTCCAGCACCGTGGGGCCCACCACAACAGGCCAGCTTTTAGAAAGACTTTAGAAGGCTGGGTTGAGCTGCAGTGTCTCCACGCCCTGGGCAGGCAGCTGGAGAGCAGGACTGGACGGCCTTACAGCCCCAGGAAGGAAAGCCGCAGCAGAGACCTGCCTGCGGGGAAGGGTCACACCCGAGGGGCCGAGCTTCACAGATGCTAAGGGCAGAAGGGTCCACTGTGCTCAGTCTAACAATTAACAACAGAGGGTCCATCACAGCCCGGGTCAGGCTGTTCCAATGTTTAATTACCTCCGTAGGAATCATTTATGCCTTATTCTCATATGAAGAAAGATTAAAGAGAGTAGGACTTTTCAGCTTAGAAAAGAGGAGCCTCGGGGGGTATTACAGAGGTCTACAAAATCATGAGCGGCCCGGAGAAAGTGAACAAGGAAAAACGATTTAGTTGCTCCCAAGATATAACAGCTATAGGACACCAAATGTAATTAACAGGCACCAGGTTTAAAACAAATAAAAGGAAGTTCGTTACCCAGACCACAGTCAACCTGTGGAACTCCTTGCCAGAGGAGGCAGTGAAGGCTAGGACTATAACACGATTTAAGAGAGAGCTAGATACATTCATGGAGGGTAGGTCCATTAATGGCTGTTTGCCAGGATGGGTAAGGAATGGTGCCCTAGCCTCTGTCAGAAGCTGGAGATGGATGGCGAGAGAAATGGCTTGATCACCACCTGTTTGGCTCACTCTCGCTGGGGTACATGGTATTAGCCACTGTCGGCAGACAGGGTACTGGCCTGGATGGACCTTTGTCTGACCATTCTTATTCCTAGTGTGAATTCATCTAGTTCCAACTGCCAGCCCTGGGCTCTTGGGAGACCATTGTCTGCGAAGCTGAAGGGCCTGTTAGCACTTTTCTCTTCCCTGCCTAGGTACTTACAGACCAAGTCACCCTGAACCTTCCCTTTACTACGCTAAGTAGCCTGAGCTCCTGGAGACTCCCTGTAAGGGACGTACCCCAACCCTTTCATGCGTAACTCAGGCACCTCAGTGCCAGTGACTTCCAACGAGACTCAAGCTCAGTCACGTTTGAAAATGGGCCTTTGGCACAGTTACCCTAAGGGACTTGCCCAATGAGTCAAACCCAGACTTCCTCAATCCTGGCCAGGGCTGAGCCACCAGGCCAGCTTTCTACTGGAAGAAGAATGGGCAGAGAATAAAGTCTGTTGAAGATTCAGTCCCTCCCCTCATCATTTAAGGGCTGAGAAAGCACCCAGGCAGCTTCTCTGCAGCCTCCAAATCCAGGGCAGAGCCACCCCTAAGATGTCTTCAGTAAAGAGCAGAAAAAAGGCTTTCAAATGCTCTGAGCACACAAATAAACTAGCACACGCCCAGCCACTCTTCCTCTGCCCCCTCCTTCAGCCATGTCCAAAGACAGCACCCTGCCACGGCCCGGAGCAGCTCACAGCACCGCCTGCACCGAATGACTGGAGAGCAGTTGCCCTATGCAGGAGCGTGGATATGGAGCAGGCCCAGCATCTGAGAGGAGATGGCTGCAGACTTATGGATGAACTTAGGAACTGGGCTGCACGCTGCTCCCTATACTCCCTTGGGGACCTTCTGGTATTTCCTGTCCTTTGACAGACAATTGCTTGGATTTGGTTAGTGCCTTTGTTGGGGCAGGGAGTTGTCTTTGGATAGCAAGTTAAAATAACATCATTGCTTAAATTCCCACTCAAAGACAAAGACCAGCTGGTGCCGTTGTTTGAGACAGAGAGAGAAGAAGAGAGGGAATTTTGTGGCTCACAATATTTACATTCCTGTGTCCTCACAGAGTTTATCAGAGTAGAGTGCAGCAAGAAGCCTGCACCCATTTTGGTGCCTCTGAAGCACTTTACAGGCATTAACACCTCCCTCCACACTTCCCTAGAACAATTTTTCTCAGCCAGGGGCACCTGTACCCTTGGGGGCACACCGAGGTCTTCCAGGGGCACATCAACTCATCTAGATGTTTACCTAGTTTTACATCCAGCTACATAAAAAACGCTAGTACAGGCAGCACAATCGAAACGTTCACTCAGACAATGACTTGTTTCTACTGCTTCACACGCCTGACACTGAAATGTAACAGTCTCAGAGAGGTAGCCGTGTTAGTCTGTATCTTCACAAAACAAACCAAGCAGTCCTGGAGCACCTTAAAGACTAACAATATGATTTATTAGCTGATGAGCTTTCATGGGACAGACCCACTTCTTCAGATCTGGAGTCTATCCAACAAGACCTCATCACCTAGTAAATAACACTATCAGTCTTTAAGGTGCCACAGGACTGCTTGGTTTGTTTTGTGCTGAAATGTAAGTATAATATTTCTGTCCCAATTCATTTATTGGATAATAAGATGGTAGAAAGTCAGCAGGTTTGCAGTAGTCGCCTGCTGTGATATTTTTGCATAGTTTTGTAAGCAGTTTGTAAGTGAGGTGTAGCTTGGTGGTATGCAAAAAAAGCTGACTCCGGAAAAGGGGACAGTAATCTGGAAAGGTTGAGTGGCACTTGTTTCAGATTACCTTAGGACCACATCACACAACCGGTGGTACACGTACTCTTCGAGGTAGGTCAGAGAAGGCTGGGGGTACTTCTCTTTTTAAAAGGGATACTTCATACAAAAAGTTGAGAAACACTGTCCTAAAAGATAGGGCCAAAGGGCATGGTGCACACACCACCTACACACAACAGGGGGTACGTCTCCACTAACATGCTCGTCAGCTAAACAGTTTAGCATACTAAGATGAACGTGGTCATCAATATGCTTCAGCGTTAACTCCCTGTTCAGATGAATGAGGATCCATGTGACAACGCTTGTTTCAGGCTTCCTGCAGACTCAGGCAAACACTTCCTCCCTCGCGCATGGAGAGTTTACTTCCCAACCGTAAGAGCTGCACAGATTTGTTTAATGAAAGCTAGATACAGGACTACACTTGTATGACAAGGACTAGATTCTGCTACCACGGAGGAACTTAGGCTCTGTCTACGAGAAACCTAGGCTGGTGTCTATTTGCCTCAACATACCAGGCTGGAAAGGGTGCAGATTTCCAGATCAGCTGGTGCCCCCTCAGTGCCTGGTTGCCTTCCCTTGCTGGGGCACGCAGTTACTGGTAACAAACCCAAATATTAAAATAAATCCAGCTCCCTTCTCCGTCAGTTTCCCTGGCAACCAGATTTACTGCTTAGGCAGCCAGCCACGACAGTATCATAAACGGGATGATTCCAAGACACAGGCTAAATATAGCCGTGTTGGAAGGAATAATGCTCCACTGTCCAAACAAGAGCTGTTGCAAATGGACGTGGTGGAACTGGGCCCTGAAGGGTTTTGCCTTCACTCCTGCAGATTAAAATCTGAGACAATCATTCTACAGGCAATCACCAAGAGGGGGTTGATACCCAGCTGGCTGCTTTTCTCGCCTGGACTCCTACACGGCCGCACCGGGAACACACGTGGCAGCGCTGGGATAGAATGTAGCTGACGAGGCGCCATGAGCTTTCTAAGGCACTGCCTCCAGCCACGCACACGCCAGATTCGCAGAGCTGTACAATGCCAAGTGGAACCAGCAGGCACGTGGCTCCTATAGGTGGTGGGTTACAGTCCAGCAAGCCAAGCCTCTAGAGAACAATGGTTTTGCCACAGCATGGGAACGCAGCTTTCTCTGGGGAGGAATGTGGCAGCCGCACTCTACAGCGGTTCGGCATGGGAAGGAAAGAATTCTCGGTCCCAGGAAAAAGCAGAGCAGGGAGGGAATTTCAGGAAGTGGAGCATAAACCCTTTCAAGGGAGTTTGGCCAGGACCCCGGCAACCCCAGCCTGATGGTAGCAAACGGCCAGTGGTGCAGGAACAGTCGCATCCACGACGCTCAGGGCGCCAGTTCTGTTTCATCTGAATGAGGCGCTGTCTCCAGCACCGCGTCCCCTCCCCTCTCCCAGCACGGATGGAGGGAGGCAGAGGCTCAGTGGATCTGCTTCTGATGACAACACCGGGACCCTCCAGCTCTGCTCCATCTTGGCAATCGCTGCAGTTTGCTGCCCCGAGTACCACAAGCCGCACCCACCTAGTGATGCAGGCTCCAGGGCAGCCAATGAGATCCCCCCGCACCCCCACCCCAACTACCCTGCCCCCACCCATACTAGTTTCCTCCTTACCGGACAGCTTTGACTTGAGCCCTTCGTGGTCGATGGGCTGGCTGGACAGAGAGTAGATTTTAATCTCAGCAACGGGCACGGAGACATCCTTCACGTTATTGTGGAGCCCGAGCACGAGAGCGCCTTCGCTGGGGTGCTGCATGACCTGCACCGGGGAGACACCACGGGGCGTATGCTCCCAGCATGCCCTGCAGGAGGCTGCAGAGAACACTGAAGTGGCTGACAACTGAGACCTTGGCCACACGCGGGCCAAGCAAGGCGCTCTTAGCCAGGCCCCGTGTTCCCTGTAAGCTGAGTGGCTTAGGCGGCCGCCCAGGAGAGATTCAACGCCGCCCAGCTGATTAGCCCAGTGCCCGCAGGCGGCAGCCTGTGTTTCTGTTGGTGGTGCACAGCCGCACGGAAAATTTATTCTGCCCATGGATGGAAATAATTTTGGGATGTCCTCGGGGGTGGTTCCAGGCGCCCAGGTGGAAGGGCTGGGGCTCCCGGCTGGAAGAGGCAGAGCTCAAGACAGACGCTGAGTGTATGACATAGAGACTGTGACATAGATTGTGTGTGGCAGAGAGACTGTGTGCGCGGGGAGGTGCTGCTGGAGAAATCATAGGAACAGTGCGGTGTCCCTTTAAGGAGCACTCCTCAGTCACCATTCAGACCTCACTGGAGCAGTTCTCCTGGGTCCCCCTCTGCAGAGACGAGGTACAGGGGCAGGGGGACAACCTGACATCAGCACTCCCCTCCCGTCGTCTTCCTGCCCCCGCCCCGCCCCCCGCCCGGTTAGCAGGAGGGTCGTGGGAGCAGCTTGGCTGCAGGACAAAGCAAGGATGAGGAAGGGGCAGCTGAACACACGCTGTGGCTGCTGCTGGGCAGGCCGGATAGAAACACTGCGTGAGCCGGCTCAGGCCTGCAGGCTGTATTTGCCCTCACCTGCTCTGAGGACCCCAGCTGACAGAGGACAGGCTGCGTGTCTCCAGCTAGATCCCACCCTGAGCCCAGCCTAGGCACCCTGCACTCTGCAGCTGATCGCTTCTTCCCCTGCGGCCCTCCAGCTGGGAAGCTGGTGCCTCGCTCCTCACCTCGGCCATGTTGATGAGCCCAACGGCCAGGGTCTTGTAGCCCAGGATGGTCCGGTTTTTGTATCTCTTCCGCCTCTGCAGCATGATCTGCAGCTTGTTGGCATCTCGCTTCAGGAAGTGGGGGTACTGCAAGGGCAAGTGACAGTCACGAGAGCAGCAGTGACAAGGGCATTCCCTGTGGGGGTTCAGGAAGGCTGCCAAAAACCACACCTCCAGCCGTGCTAGGAGAGAGACTCTCCTCGGGCGCATCACATGCTGACGGCAAGCGCAGGCACGCTGCTGAAGACTGGTCAGGCTCTGCCTTGCTCGGCCTGGCTGGCAGGGAGCCAGGGGGAAGCAGAGCGCCATGCTGACAACAGACACACAGAGGGTAACTGACACAACCCCCCACTTGCACTGGAGGACAAGCGGTCGGGTCAAGGAGGGCCTCTGAGGCTCCAGAGAGGGGTTGCCGTTGGTCATGCTACAATAACCATCACATCTCACATTCCCGGGGGGTGGGTAAGAGGCGGCATCTCCCAGCCCATCCCTCCTCCACGGACAGCACCGGGCAACAAAGCCATGGAGGTGGGATCTAAGATCCTGTCCACCCCTGCTTGGGGATAAGCCTCCTGGTGAGATCCAGCTTGCACGGAGAGCACCAGCCAAGGCCACAAGGCACATGCAACTGCCCATCCTGGGAAGGATGGATCTATGCAGCACAGCGAACAGTCAGGCACACGGGGAGAGCTGGCCTGTCCGGGGGCAGGGTGGCCGCAACACCACTGGCAGGGGAAAGAGGGTGGGAAAATCTCATGCCCAGCACCTGCGTGAGCAGCAATGGGATCAGAAGCCGAAACAACCTTTGCTCGGTTTGCAGACAGGACTCCCTGCGCAGGCAGAGCAAGCACAGAGAGAGGAGGAGGAACGTTCAGCCCTGCAGGGATCCAAGCACTGTGAATTTACGCCTCCTTTCTCCCTGGAAGGCAGGTAAGTTATCCCCACCTTACACGGGGCCAAACAGCAGCAGCGAAGGATGATGTGATCCAAGACACCTAAGTGATAAAGGAGCCTAAATCCCACAGTGAGCTCCTAAATCACTTTTGAAAAGGGCCCTTCCAAATGCATTTTTAGATGTGCAAGTGATTTTACCCTTGAGCCATGGACACACTGGGAATAACAGAGCTGGGACTAGAGACCAGGGGTCCTGGATTTCAGCCCTTGTGCTACCCATTTGCTCACTCTCCCCTCCAAAAGCCAGGAGAGGAACCCAGGCATCCTGCCTGACAGTTCTTCGCCCTCCCGTGTCCCCCACTGATTGAACTTTCTTCCTCAAAGAAAACAAGTTACTTTCAAGATATGCCAGGAACCTGCCATGGAAAGGGGCTGGATCCTGGCGGGCCACTCCGAGCACAATGCAGCTCCCAAAAGCCATTATATTACATTACACAAGAGAGGCTTCGAGGCAGGGACCAGACGGGTTGTGAACACGTGGGAATGATCCAGGATGACACAGGTGCTAGGCTCAATGTCTGAGCAGCACATGTGGCTCCAGGATAGGCAGTGCAGGGCAACACTTTCCATTCACCAGCAAACGCTTCATAGCCATTTTGAGGGTGTAGTTAGAAAAACAGAGCCAAGAGGGCTCTTTCTGTGTCACTTTCAGCCGAGTGCAGGGAAGAAAGCGACATTCAGAACTGTTCCAAGCCGGGACGGCCTGCAAACGCTTCCTATTTGCTGAGAGAGATGGAAACTGGCAAGGGAAGTTGCTGCAAGAGTTTAATTAATCAGTTCTTATCACTGCCAAGTGTGTATTTCCCTGCAGGATTAGAAGTTATTTGGAAATCCCTGATGCTGCGTTATCAGCAACACTTGAGCGTATTTAACGAGTGCAGAAAAGCCAGGGACGTGGGGGAAGCGAGTCTGCTTTGTTCATTGGGCTCAGCTTAGGAAGTTACAGCAGGCTGGTTGGTTTCACTTTGTAATCAGTGAGAGTGGTTCCTATGCTCTAGGGATGTGGGTCGGTTCCCCACCTGGAAAGGGGAAGGATCACTTCTAAAATAAAGATACGACGCATACAAGAAAAAAACACGAGTCCCGCGGTATGAGGCTGACATTTGGGGCCCAAACTATCGCATGGGCATGTCTCTGTGGCCAAGATCTTACAAAGGTGGGGGGAGTGGCCGAAGGGGTCAAGCAGCAGGGAAGAAACATGGCAAGCTGAGGGCAGCACTAAACCACCAGTTTTGCCATTGCTGCCTCCCTCAATCGAGCCACTTGTGTGGTCCCAGCACTGGAGCAGCTGAATCCTCCATCACTGATGACAGGGATGGCTGCTGTGCCATAGGAATGGACTCTGAACCAGGCAGTGAAGGCCAATTCTGCATTACTCAGCATGCTCCCATTTTACAGATGGGGAAACTGAGGTCTAGAGCTGGTAAAAGACCTGCCCAAGGTCACAGCAGGAAAGCAATCTCAGTCCCCCAGTGGTCAGCCTGGGCATGTCAATAAGGAAGTGATGGGATTGTCTGTCACTGCTTGGTGCTTTCAAGGAAACCTGGTGGTGATAAGTGCAGCTGGGCCTGTTCAATTTGCCACTTCTAAGAGCTTGGCAGCCCTGGGGACATGGAGAGCTCTGAAGGCCCCTGTAGCCAAGAGCAGAGGCTAGTTGAGCTGCTGAGGGGCTCCGATTGTAAGTGGAAGGTTCGTTCTGAAAGCCAGCTCAGGGATAGTGGGACAAACACCACTTTGGGTAGGTGCGCACGGAGTTCCCACCCATAAAAGAACGGTCCAGCTCCGTGCAATGCCCCCAGGGCAGCACGCACTCACCTGCAGCGAGAAGGTCAGCTGGAGCTCCGTTTCTATGAGCCCGCTAACCGGTAGGACAATCTCATTGGATCTCAGGATCCGCTTGGAGCCCTGTAACAGAACAGAGCTGTGTCATGCGGACGCCCATGCTCAGGCAGAGGGTAGGACTCAAAGCCGCACCAGCAGGGCAGCCTTGCCCAGCACAGCCCCCATCGTCCGGCGCCAACTCCACCCTGGAGGGCCCAACTGCAGGTACCGCAGCCTCCTGTTCACGCTGATCCTTGGACCCAGCTGCGAAGGGACCTGGTGGGAGAGGAAGGGATTGAAATCCAGCCTTCATCTCCCATCGCTGAGGCTGGCCCTCCCAGGCACTCGTCTCCACAGGAAGCAGCAACCACACAGCTGCACGTGACTTGTTATAAGCAGGCTTTCCCCAGCTGCTGTTTCTCTTCCAGCACCGCTCTGAAGCCCCCGACAGGACCGAGCTGTGGGTCCACCAGCAGGCAGAGCGCTCCTGGAGACCCAGACAGACACAAGCCTGGATGTTCAGGTGCTGGAAATAACATGGGCACTTTCCTAGTGCTTCTCACCTGCGATCTCTTAACACTTCCCCAGCCCTGCTGGTCCTGGGCACCTCAGCAGTGACAGAGCGGCAGAAGTGGAGCACTTTAAAGACGAACAAAATGATTTATTAGGTGATGAGCTTTCGTGGGACACACCCACTTCTGATCAATTTCATTCCCGATACAGACTGCCATTTGTAAGTACAGAGGACCAAAAAGAAAAAAAAATTGCAATAAAAACTGCCGAATCAAACAGGATAGAAGGGGGTGGGAGGATGTTAATTGTCCTGTCTGAGATAACTGCGAGCAGCAAAGGGAGGGAAGCAGCCCTTGTAAAGAGTGAGGTAGTTGATGTCTCTGTTCATACCACATGTCAATGTGTCGAATTTGAGTATGTACTCTGATTCAGAATTCTCTCGTTCTGATCTGCGCTTATTGCTCTTTGTTGCAGGACACAAATTCACAGGTCTTTAACAGAATGGCCCACTCCACTGAAGTGTTTGCTGAATTGAGTTTCTTGACGTCTGCTGTGTGGACACACTACAAGGACTGCTTCTCTTCCTTCGCTGCTCGTAATTACCTCAGACAGGACAATCAACAGCCCCTCACCTCTCACCCGCTTCCTTCTATCCTATCTGATTGGTCAGTTTTTATTGCAATTTTTTCTTCTTTTTGGTCCTGTGTACTGATAAATGCCAGTCTGTATTGCAAATGAAATAGGTCTGAACAAGTGGGTCTGTCCCATGAAAGCTCGTCACCAAATAAATTATTTTGTTAGTCATTAAAGTGCTACATTTCTGCTGCTTTGTTCTGCTGGAGTGCAGACTAACACGCCTACCTCTGTCACTGTTGGCTCAGCGGTGGGTAAACTGCATTAGCGAGTGAGCCGGGCGAGTGACGCTCCTTCATCTCACTGGGCCACACAACTGTCGTCACCAAGCCGGTCTCCTGGGATGGGTGGGTGTTCCTAACGGCACCTGTGTACCTCGAACCCGTGGAGTGTGCCCACTGAATGACAGCAGTGCTCTGATTGGCTGCAGAGGGAGCACACGGCATCCTTCCCCCCGCCTCACTTTAGCTGCTCTGGTTTTGTGGGTGTGTCACTTGAGTAACACTGGTAGGAAAGAGTGGGGGTGGGAGCAGAAACCAGGACTATGGCAACCCTGCACAGACAGAACGTCTTGTGGGCCACACGCAGAAACACAATGGGGCCCAGGGGTTGCTGGTTGCCCCCTGCATCCAGTCTACTGTCCAAGGCTCCAGCATCAGAGAAAGCCCTGCACAGAAACCTACCAGGAGCCCTGCATCTCAGGCAGCCTTGAGGCACTGAGGTACAAGCCAGAAGACTAGGAGTCTGAGGCTTGCCACTTCCCTGAATGCCTGTTAACATTTCTGCAGGCGGCCTGTACTGCTATGTGGTACAAGCAGCCGGGTCTCCAATAGGAAATACCCAAATCTGGTCCCCCAGAACCCTGCAGCTTTTCAGAGAGAATACGCCAGGAGTGTGCCCGGCACTCTGTTGTCAGCAACGATCCCTCGGGCCAGGAGATCCCATGTGGCCCCCGGCACCAGGAAACCCCAAACCCTTAGCGCTTCCTCCCTGAGGGCAGGCAGGGTTCGCATTCAATACGCTTTCATGCTCATTAGATAATTGGCAAGCCAGTTCCTTGAGTGATGGGTCCCAGGCTTGGTAGTAATGTGGGTGCCTGAGGTCAGAGTTCCTTTGGAAGTTCTCCCCTGGCCCTGCAAGGCAGCAGGGCTGCGGTGGGGAAGTGCCAGTCAGGCCCTGGCACTTCCAACCCAATGCAGGCGACTTCACCCCCGCCCCGACCTGCTGGTAAAGGGCTGCGGCATGCTGCAGGAGGTGGCTGCATCTCAGCAGGGGCAGCCCAAGCTCTACGCAGTCCCTAATGCACTTGGAAACTCTTTGTGATGAAAGCCGAATACATCACGTGACGAGCACCGCGGAACATGAGGCGGGGCCAGCAGGGAGGGCCGGCAGTACCAGGAAATATGGCTTGGTAATCGCTTCCTTTGACCAGACACAAAATACTGGGTTAAGCCCCCCCAGTCTTGGCTGGTAAGGACTCACGGTGAGGTGTGGGGGTAGGGGGTGCTGCTGTGACTAGAGGCCATTTGTACAGTCTGTGGCACGCCCTTAGGGGAAAGGTTAAACCCCCCCAGCAGGCAGTCAGTAATGAAAGCCCATCATCTCAGCTGTAACTAATTCACCCTGCGATAAATTATTAATTAAATGCACGGGCTCTATGGCAGGAGTGGGTCATGCCCCGGCTCCTGTGATTAGACAGACCAGCTCTCCGCCTCACATATCCGTTTTCCTCCCGGCCTTGCACAGGAAACGTGGCTGGAGGGAACGGCAGAGTGGCCTGGTCCAAGAGGAGTGGCTGGGAATGCCCCACGCAACCCTGATTTGCACCTTACTGCAGGGCTCTCTGCGACTCACTGCCGTCACCAGGTCTCTCTCCCCGAGCTGCTGGAGGAAGAGTAGGCCCTCTTTCATTGTCATGCTAGTTACACCGGCTAGATCAGCCCCATCTGCCTTCAGCAACATGGAGTGGGCTTCGCTTTGACTACCACTGGTGGTCCTGTTTATTGCTATTCTGCCAAAGGGCCAGCTAAGAATGGGGCCCCAGTGTGCTAGGCGCTGTACAGAGTAGGTGGCCCCTGCCCTGACCAGCTGACAACCTAGAGACCAGACACACACCAGGCAGGGAAGGGAGGTACCATACAAGCAGAAGGGACTATGGGATGGCAGCAAACTGCTGCCAGCACCACAGTTTATTTTCTCTCTCTCTCTCTCTCTCTCTTTCAGAGGGTGGGTTTGGTTTGGAGGGGCTCAGCTAACTGGAAAGCGAACGAGAACAGGCACAGAAGGGCAGGGAAGAAGGAGCAGAGGTGGAATGCTGTAGAGGTGAAGATACTGTGCAGCAAGAGAGAACTGGGCAAATCCCGAAGGCTTTGCCTGTCTCATGGATGTTTCTTAGCACGGACCATTCCCCAGCCTAGCAGATCTGACCAATAGGAAGCTCATTTCTTCTGGGAGATGCTATAGAACTGGGAGCAGCAGTTGCAGTCCCAAATCCCAGCTCTCCGCAGACTTTGGCCTTCGAGTTCTGTGCCCCCGTGGGAAGCAGAGGTGGGATTCCTGGGGCTGGCTGGCTGGCGGGAGGAGACAGTTACCGCCTGTCTACAAAGAATTGGGAAGATGAAAAAAGAAACCAGAAAAAAAAATCCTATCAACACTTACCGGAAAATTCCCTTTCACTGAGCAATAAGTGCCCAGCTCCCATTACAATGGGGACTTCAACCTGCTTCTGGAAGCAGCACTGGAATGCTTCAGTACCTCAAGTCCCCTCTAGCTGAGAGCTTCCACAGCCAGGGTCATTCAGACCCACTTTCCTCCATTACAAGGCGTGGCAAATAAACTCGGAGGACAAAGCACCCTTTCTCCAACCGCACAGCATGGGACATTTCAATGACAATAAACCCAAATCCTTGGATGTCAACTTCCATCTCCAGCCTGCAGGAGCCACCTGGCTCTTGGGTGGGCTTGATCTGTGGCCCTTATAACCTGAAGAAAGGAATGAGCAAGGTTACATTTCCTTCTTCTCCTTCATGCTAAGAGGATGATTGACTTTCGAGGAAGTGGATCTGTTACACTGGGATTTTCAGAGTAGTATGGCCCCCCGAGTCAGAAGAAGGATCATCCTTCAAATACTCATGTATCTGATGAAGCAGGTCTTTGCCCACGAAAGCTTATGCTCCAAAATATCTGTTAGTCTATAAGGTGCCACAGGACTTCTTGATGTTCTCGAAGATACAGACTAACACGGCTACCTCTCTGATACCTTCAAATACAGACATCCAACACAGGGCTGATTACACCTCTTCTCTCTTCCCTTGGGCACGAAGGCATGGAGAAGACATCTCGTGCTGGCTAAGAGGCAGAACTTGGTGAACTTACATATCGATGGCCATGCAGCTGTCCAGCCAATCGCGATACAAGAGGTATCGCTGCTCTGCCTTCTGTGCTCTTGGGGCCTGGATTTGGATGTTCACACGACCAAGGACTATTTCTTGACTTTACTTAGGGAATGAAATTACTTGTCTGCATAAAACCACCACCACAGGGTCTCCTTGGAGAATGCTCCCAACTTGAGATAAAAACCCCATCTGACTGGAGATCACAGACAAGGAGGGCTGCCCTACTGGACAGTGTAGTGACACCTCCCACTGGGGTTCAGCCAGGACAGTGCGGTCAAGAGCAGAACGAGGTCCCCAGGTCACACGCTGCGACCCTGCAAGCAGGACTGAAGCTGATGCCCTAAGGAGCATTTAATATTGGGGTCTGCACAAACCTTCCTGTCCTTGGAACATGCCGAGAAGATTACACGGCAGAGACCTGGCCTTCCTGCTTGCACACTGCTATACTTACAGCCTTCTGGAGGTTCTCGTGTTTACATTTCACCCCCTAAACCAGGGACTTGGAATAAAATCCGTTTGCTGAGCTCCACGATTGCTCCAGCATGTGCTCCTTTAACAAGCCTGGTCACGAATGGGGGATTGGTCTTGCAGTAGCAGACGAGACCTCACTTGTCTTTGTACACTGAAGACAAGTGAAGATCCAACACTCAATTAAACAGGCCTGAGTGTCACTGTCTCTTCAGCGTGAAAGGCGGAAGAGAACCAGCACTGCTATCTCCTCACCAGCTTTTGGTTGGCCCTGCAAAGCAGTGGGAGATGTGGGAAAACAAAGCAGGTCCCTTGGCCAGGATTGTGAGATGTCATTCACCCTCTTACAGCCCGGCAGACTGCCTGGCACTTGAGTGACAGTTCCCAGACAGAAGGCAGTCAATCACCAGCCCACATATGGCTTTTCAACTAGAGATATCACTGGGTGTAGGAGTTACTCGGCTAATCTGACTTCTGTCACCAAAGAGGTCTGTTCATCTCCCTCCTGGTGGGAAATGTACACAGAGATGGCAAACTCTGCTCTGCCCAGGGCAGGAGAGTTCCCCTCTGGAGAAGGGCTGATAGCATTCATCCCCACGTGTGTGCAAACCCTATCAGACTCGCTGACGATCACCACCCGAATGGGCCTGTTAGCCATGGAAGCTCAGAGCCCTCAAGGAATCACTCTGTTCCAGCTGGTGGATGTGCTACTCTCATTCTGGTTCCTGTTCCTTGAACTGAATGAGGAAAAGCCCTTATATTTAAAGCAAACAAATTGGATTCTCGGCATTCTCCCATTGTGGGAGAGGAGAAAATACAACTGGAGCAAGATCTGAGAGAGGCAAGATGTGGCAGAGATACCCAGAAGGACTCCACAGAAAGCTGGGATCATGGACGCATGCTTCTAGGTGGGATTCTCCATAGGCTCCTGTAAGAATTGGATCATTTCTCTGACGCACCACTTGTTTTCCTTTATGGTCACCATCATCTTCCTTTAACATTCTTCTGAGAGGCGACCTCGAACCAGCTAGTACCAATCCCCGGCTCTAGCTTACAATCAACTTTCCTAGCACTACGGTTCCGTGTTTGTGCTGAAGCCATGACACACCAAGCACCACTCCTCGCTCACGTGTGCGCTTCAGTACAGAGCCTGGCCAGAAAAGTTGTCCAGGAAAAGAATAAGTGCATTTTCTTCCTCTCTAAAGGCAACATTATTGCTCGCACGATCCTGCAGAGGGAACCTGGGAGCACACCTCAGATCCAAGGGGAAAGGCTGCTGTCCATCTGCAAAACAGGAGACTGGTCTGCCCCAAGCTGAAGCAGGCTGGGATAGCCACTGATGGCTTTACAGACCGTCCCGTGTAGAAGAATGCACCATATGCACTTTGGGAAGGAAGGCCACCCTAAACAGTTCCTCTGAGCCCCGTCTCTCCCATTTAATCCACTCAGATCTGCGCAAAGTCCAAAGGTGCTGACAACTCTCTCTGGAACGTTGGAGCCTACTGGCTGGAGCATTCAGGCCAACGGAGAAGTGCTACCAAAGCTGGGTGTCTGACCTCGCTGGGCTTGGCCAGCGAAGCGGTGGATGCAGTCGGCAGCTTGCCTGTCATTCTGCAGGCTTTACACGCAAGATTTCAGAGCACTTTGCAAAGTGGGGCGGGCAGGAGCCCCTTGGACAGCTGGGGAAAGGAAGACACAAGAAGATGAGGTGAATGACTGGCTGAACTGGGCCTCAAAGGGCAGGATCTGAAGTGGGAACAGGAATCCAGTCCTCCAGTTCTTATTGGCTGCAGGCTACCTTCAGCGTGTGAACCCGGCATGAGTGAGAACCCGGCAAGCTGCACCGGCCTGGCAACAGCCTAAAACAACCACTACAGGAGGTGAGACCTGGCCCTGCTTTCTTCCAAGTGGAATGTGAACGCCAGGCCTGAATGACAAAAATGCCAACGACGTCAGAAGAGGCTCGGCTCAGTTTTGAAGATCTGGACAATACACTGAAAATGGTTCTTGTTTTGATGGCTCACGTGAGCAGGGTGTAATGTGGGGCAAGGGGAACTTTATATTTTTAAATCCAGGTCACTGACCCACAGACAAAGCTCATCAGTGGGCCCCACACAGCTGTGTGGAGGCTGGGGGCTGACCAGAACTGCTATGCTCAGGATGTGAGAGGGGGCTCCAGGCTGGTGCAGGGAGTTAGTTTGCTGAAGCAGGGAGAGCTCTGCACCCTGTGGAGTGGGGCTCAGGATGAGGGGTTTGGGGTGCAAGAGGAAGCTCCAGGCTGGGCCAAGGGTGTGGAGAGCAGGAGTGGGCTCAGGACTGGGCCAGGGGATGCTGGTGCAGGGTCTGGGAAGGAGTTCCAACCTGAGGTAGAGGCTTACACCTCAGGCAGCTCCCGGCCAGCAGTGCAGCAGGGCTGAGACAAGCTCCCTGCCTGACCTGGCCCTGCAGCGCTCCTGGAAGTGGCTGCCATGCCCAGCCACTAGGCAGAGGAGCTAGGTGCCTTTTTGTGGTGCTTGGTGCCCATGCTTGCTGGCACCACCCCCACAGCTCCCATTGGTCATAGCTTCTGGCCAATGGGAGCTGCAGAGCCGGTACTAGGATGGAGCAGCACATGAAGCTTCCCTGATCTCCCTTGCACCTAGAGGTTACAGGGACATGCTAGGGCTTCTGGCCTGCAGTGCAGTGATTTGCCGCCAGCCAGATGAAATTAAAGCAGAGGAGAGCTGGAGGTTCCCCACTGCTCTATACTGGAAATTCAAAGTGTGCCCATCTCCCCTCCTAATTAATCCCCCAAGTGTTCTAATGAGCATGCTGCCCTCATCGGGACACTTCCTAGATTAACCCCCCGAGCTCCTGAAAGGGGGTGTAATTTCTTCCTGCCCTTTCAAGCCCAGAAAGCAGCTGCACAAAAGCGACTCAGCTCTCCGCCTCCTTTCCAAGAGCTACAGGGAATCCCCACAGCGCACCCCCGCCAGAGGTCTGGAGGAGGCGGGGGCAGCAGCAGGCAAGGTGTGTTGAGCGCATCGATGAGCCCTTGCAAAGCTGACAACCTGACCAGCAGGCAAGAGCAAGAGCTTTCAGCGAGACTCATCAGCGGGGAGAGCTCCCGGGCAACACCTGATCTAGAGCCGCAGCCATCGGAGCCGGCAGAGAACGACGCAAGACGACCGAGTGATGGTGCAGGGCTTGTGTCGCATTAGCTGAGGCTGGTTCCTCACGTGACCGGTTGAAGAGGATTACCAGGAGGACCACAGCAAGTTCCATCTACAGCATAACAGCACCCACCCCAACGGAGCAGGGACAATAGTGACCTCCTGGCCTCGCCCAGCACACACCCCTGTTCTCAGGGCCAGTAACCAGGGGGCCCAGCCCTCCTGTGTCCTAGGGCCAGGTGCACAAACGTAAGTCTTGCTGCTGCTTTCCCAGAGGGTCTCTGCGCCAGACTCTCAACAGCTAACAAGCCCACTCAGGTCATCATCTTCCGGCTCAGCAGCTGTAACCTCCCCCCTGGCATGTCCCAGACCCGACTCCACACCAGACAAAATGAAGCACTCTGGTCACGAGCTGGATCTGACCCCTGGCTCCCCTTTCTCCACGGCTCCCTTTCACGCTACAGAACGCCACCGCGGCTCCGTCGCTCTTCTGACCCGCTGGCCTGCCAACAGCCTGGCCGGCCACTTCCCCGCCCGGGCCATTCCTCCGCCCAGCCATCAAGTCCCTCCTAAGGCCTGCCTCTTCCACGGCACCTGAGAGAAAATTCGTTTTCAGACGTTCCTCTTTGATTTATGTCCTTGCCTTGCTGGGTGGCTCCTCGCTAGTCAAATCCCCCACCGCTGCTTTGTTACCCACCCCAGCCTCCTCACTGTAGCAGCCCCTTGTCAGCATTTCCCCCCGGGGGGCAGGACGGATGGCCTGGCTGAATATCACTGTTCTGCAGAGCAAGGACCCACTCTGTTAGGTATAACTGAGGGGAAATCTCTACCTAGTTCTTCATCTGCCAACTCAGCGAGCGTGACACCAGTGAGCATAATTAGCCTCACTTTCAGATAGGGAAACTGAGGCACTGGGCAGAGAAAGTCAGAGGGAGATGTGAGACTCCAGGCAGGCAGCGGAGGTGACTCTCTAGCGAGGAGCCCTCCAGCCTGTGCTCATATGCAAAGCACACCACTGACTCGGCACACACTGACCTGCAGCTTCACTGCGATCACCACCGAGTTTAGGTCCTTGTCCATCTCCTTCAACATGATCAGCTTCTTCAGGGTCAAGCTGAACAACCTGTCAGGAGGAGAGAGCGGGTGAGAAATAGCACTCGGAGGGGCTGGAAGGTACAAGAGAGATGAAGCACTCCTGAAACTAAACCGGGGGTGAGAGGTTGGAACAGATGCCATTCACGCAGGGCTTCCTGTTCTGCCAGGGCCAGGCGCTGTGCGCTTCTGTAGGCTGAAAGCAGACAGGCGCAGGAACGCCACCAGGGCTGTCTACAGGCTCCTGCACACTTCTGTGGTGCAAACACTTTCCTAGCTATGTGCCCGGCCCATCCAGCCTCTTGCACTACAGACAGCACTCAGAGAAGGAAGCAGAGGTGCGAGTCAAGCAACACACAGCCGACCTGCTCTGAACTTAGAAGCTCTGAAGGGAACTCAGACCTGTTCCATGCGGCCGGAGCCTGTGGCAGATCCAGGCAGCAGCGAGAACTTACAGGGGGAGGTGCTATGGACGGTGAGAGGTTTGAGGTCAGATTAGAAAAGAGCAGGTGCTTCTGGCCATCACACCCATGAACTGCAGTGAATGCACTCGGACCAGCACGCAGGTAAAGCCCCAGTTATCCAGGTCTCTGTGGGGCCATGTCAAACCTTTAGGGAACAGGGGTTTTGGCTACCAGTGAGCTGTGCCTGGTCGTGAGCAGGGAGTGGGGAAACGCAGGCCACACATTACAGAATCTTTCAAGAGAGATTTCGGAGGGCGCCGGTTGTGAGACAGCCTGATGCCCCCGGAGAAGTCAGCAAGTCTCCTTCCACTGAGTGACCGGGTCCACATCCACATTACAGCGGGGCTGCAGCTTTGGGTGACACCAAACCTGACCTCCCGGTTGCTGCCAGGAAGTGGAGCAGCCCAGGCTCCAGGGACCTTCCTGCTCCGTGGAAGTTTGCTGCTTGGCTGACAGACAAAATCCTCAGTCTACTTCCAGAAAAATTCCAGGCAGACACGACAGCCACGTAGGACTGAGCTCAACAGAAGCCAATACGTTTCACTGCTGATTTGAACTCTACACTAGATCCTGGAGCGACATTCTAGGTCCATGACCACAGAAAACCTCCCAGGAGCTCAGATACACTCTCCTCCTTTCCTTCCCATTAAAGTCCTAAAATCCACTCCTGTGGGGCTGTAAGGGCACAATGGCCCTGAGGATCGAGACTGCCCTTGTACAGAGAACGAGCAGAGTGCTCAACTGCACTGAAGTGACTTCAGAGCACAAGCCCCATGTCAAGACTGCATCACACGGGTGCTCTCCAAATTCCACACCCTAAGTCCATCCTCTGTAGTGACAGAAGTGGAGACTGGAGCAAAGGCTGAACATCCTGCAAAGATCGACCCCCTAGAACGCATGCGACTGTCCCTCCAGGGAGGTCACCACTGTTCCCAGGAAGCGAGCTCTGACATTAGCCACATCACGAGGGCCCTACCAAAATCACAGCTGTCAGAAATGTGTCCCAGACTGGGAAATTTGGTCTTGGGTGCTTGCACTCTATACTATACAGATTTCATGGGGGAGAGTCATGTTTCTGAAACTGGGAGGTCCTGACTTACAAGGGAGTGGGGGGGGGTTGCATGTGGGGGGCAGGTTTGCAAGGTTATATGAGTGGGGGCTGGAGTAGTCTTACTTCTGTGCTGCCTTCAGTGGTGGGTGGACAGATAGCAGCAGCTGTTGGCAGATGCCCAGCTCTGAAGGCAGCGCCCCACCAGCAGCAGCACAGAAGTAAGCATAACAATACCATATCGTGTATCAGGGAGGTAGCCGTGTTAGTCTGTATCTACAAAAACAACAAGAAATCCTGTGGTACCTTACAGACTAACAGATATTTTCAAGCATAAGCTTTCGTGGGCAAATACCTGCTTCATCAAATACTGTATCACGTCACCCTTACTTCTGTGCTGCTGCCTTAAGAGCTGGGCAGCTAACGAGGGCCCAGTTCTGCAAGCAGCAGCACAGAAGTAAGGGTGGTAACACCATACTACAGCATCCTTACTTCTGTACTGCTGCTGATGACGGCTCTGCCTTCAGAGCTGGGCTCCCAGCCAGCAGCCACTACTCTCCAGCTGCCATCTCTGAAGGCAGGGCTGCCAGCAGAGCAGAAATGTACTGCTACCCTTCCTACAACAACCTTGTGACTCCCCCACAACTCCTTTTTGGGTCAGGACCCCTACAATTACAACATTGGGAAATGTCAGATTGAAAGAGCTGAAGTCATGGCATTTATTACTGTTAAAATTCTAGGAGTGAGAAATTAGCTAACTGTGAATTTGGCAGGAACCTACACCTCACCTTCCCACTACACAAGCCCTAGAGAGACATTAGTCCTTTTAAAATGGCAAGGTAGGAGGTGCTCTTTCCTTTTGACTCTTGGTGTAGAAGCCTCTCAAAGGGCAGGACAGCCTCGGGTCAATCTGGTGGGGCAATTCTGGACAATGGGCCACGGTGGGACATGTGCTGTAGATCTCACAGACGCATGGCTGTTCTAGGACCTTAGAGGGCAATGAAGACTGTAAATGCAGTAGTGGGAAGATCAGCTGGCACTTCTGTCACAGTTCAAATGCATGTTCCGTGAGAGTGGTGGGACCAGATCCAGGGGCCCTAACAACCATTACTGTGACACTGCCAGAGATAGCGCTTTCTGTGCCAAAGACAGTGAATAATCACAGGGATCTTTCTGCGCAAGTCAGGTACAGCTGAGCCTCCCTTCTAGAGGGAGGAACAGCTCCTGTCCAGCTAGCACATGATAAATAGAACCCTTCACTCAGGGCACCTGGAGGGAAAGTGGGGCCTTGGGATCCAGTCACTTCAGCCCTGCTTCCTCTCTAAGGGGTTACCAAACCCCAACACTGGTCGCCCCCTCAGATGGAGGCTACAGTCTTTGGGGGATACCAGTGGGTGCTCTTCTGCTTGCACATGAGAAGGCCACTGAGGTGCATCACCAGAGAGGGGACTGCAGAAAGGCCCCTCCTGCCAGGAAGCTCTGGAAGTGCTTATCTGAAAGTAGCGCCATTAAGACAGGCAGCCACCCTGTTTGCTCCCAGCAGCAGAACAGTCTCAGCGGCTATCAGACTCTTGTGATCAGCACACAGCTGTTCCCCCTCGGTGTGAATTCCTGGATGAATATCTGTTAAGAAGCTAGGAGTCCTGGCTTCTAGTCCCAGCTCTGCTGGACAAGCTGGAGCAAATCACGTCCCCATTTGTGCCCCAGCTTCCCCATCTATAAAAAGGGAGAAACAAGACTTCCCTACCCCACAGAGACAAGATGCTTACGTAGCTCATGCTAGCAGGATGAAGTCCTATTGGTCAAGGCCAAGCCAATGGCTTGGCCACTAGATTGTGGTGGCTTAGATGTCATAGTTTTATGACTGGGCATCCTTAGATTTCTGTTCGATCCCAGTTCTCGTTTGAAGTTTTTAGCAAGTGCTCTGCTAATGCCTCAGATCCACATGTGACAAGTAACGAAGCACAGAGCCCTGAGACACAGCAAAGGCAGCACCTTCCTCCTTCAGAAATGCGTGGGGAAAACAAGGGTGGAAGGAAAGAACAGACGAGACCTCATTATGCCACCAACCCAGCACTCTCCGTGCTACGTCCCTGCAATAAAAGTCCACCCAAAGCTCTGCTATGGAGACAAGGAGCCAGGAAAACAACAACAAAATAAAAAAAAAAAAGGGAGGAAAAAGGGTCAGAAGGACAAAAAAAGTTGACAGGGCAGATGGTCTGACCAAGGGCTCTTTCAAAGCCAATGTCAAACAGAAGTGAACTCCAGCATGAAATCTCACGGCCTGGCCGATCCCCATAGGTTCTGAGCAACTTGCCAGCTTCGCTGTGATAGATGTTAACCTACATCCATAGCACTACTATGGTAACCATGACCTCTGAGCTGACTCTCAGCAGCCTGGAGCCTCTGAAAAACAAAATTCTCTCCAGATCTGACCTGACGTCAGAGTCAACACCCCAGTAACTTTTTGGCCAGGACTAGTTTAAAAGGTTATTTCTGGGCTATTTAGGGACAAGCAAAGGAGGCCAGGCCAAACAGACATGCAACAGGTCATCAAGTTCCATTAACAAAGGTGCACTCACCAGAGCTGGGGACTTAGAGGAGATCGGTACCAAGGTCCTAATGCTGCAGTCAGATGAGGACTCTGAACTGAACCCAGATTTCCCAAGAGCAGTCTGGTATTTTATCTCCCACCAAGCCCATCCCCATCCCTAGCAGATGGAAACAAGACGCAGAAGAGGAATAAAGGGCAGGCGGTGCCTGAACTGGGTAATGGCAAGGAGAAGCCTCTTGAGATGTAGCATGTGTACCAGAAGTGGACAGGCCTGAGGCTCCTCCCCCAGCCCCGTGAGAGAGTCTATTGGACCCAGGAACCACCTGAGTGCTTGGGACTACAAATGAGAAAACAGGGGCGGGGAGTGCAGGTCGCAGGTTTAAAATGAGGGAACCAGAGGGGGGCAGGAGCAAGTGCCAGAGCCCTGGAAAGAGACAGGTCTGAGCAGGGGGTTCAGAGAGGCATGAGAAAAACCAGGCCTGGCCCTGCGGCCACCTTGCAGCTAAGACACATCAGGGGCTTCCTGAAGAAACACGGCTACTTCCCCTTCCAAACCAGTTCTGCCTTTAAACAGCGTGACTAGAGCCACCGGAGCTGAGCGGAGCCCCGTGTGGGACTCTCTCGCATCTGCACAGCTGCTGCCACAGAGAAGAGACCGGCACAAGGGAGCTCCAAACCGGCAGCTTCTCTGCACGGCGTGGAACCTCACAGCTGCTCAGAGCAGTTTACACACGTTCTCCTCGCACACGGGAACTGCCGGCGTACGTATTTCCACACGCTCTGGAAACAGCTAAACAAAATGCAATTCCCAGCAAAAGCCGCGGTGAAAAGGGAGATCAGAGTGAGCGGGTGCACCCCAACCTGTACTCAACACTGTCCTGGAGCTCCTAGCACAGGGAGGAGGGTTAACAGAATACGTCTTAGTCAGACTAATGGCCAGCGCTGCCACCCTACTGATCGGGCGGGATCTGTGGGGTAGGAGTAGGGAGAGAGCGCATTGCTCTTGTTTTTAGAGGCACAGGATAAAATCTTCAGAGCTGGGGGTCTCTAAGTAGCCAGCTCAGAAGTGGCTGAGTTCCCAGAGATCCCAGCTGCCATTCAAGTTCAGTCCCTTCTCCATCCCGTGTTACAGTTTGAACTAGGCTGGGCCTCTCCTGGTCTCTCTCTGCATGGTGATCTCTTTCAAGTACTTCACCCGCTCTTGGCCAGCAGTGGAGCCCTGTGGTGAACCTCCCTTCAGACCAGATCACCAGGCTACAACACCCCCTGCTCACCCACCATATTACGCCAGAGGGCCCAACTGGGTTTGGGTCCAGCTATGGACTTCTCTGTGGGAGCCTGGGCCCATAAAGACACTGAAGTGACTTGGGACAGCTTCATCAAAACCAAGTCTGATTAACTGAGTCAGAAACTGAAGCAGAGAGAAGCAGGTTTAAAGCAGTAAGTGCCCATATGTATCTTCTCTCCACAGCCTGTATCCCCTCCTTGCTATGTTACCTGGGCTGGACTTGTCCCAGCCACTCCTCCTGAGTCTGAGGTTCAGCCTCCATCTCTCAGCAGATCTCTCTCTATATGAGAGTCCCGGCCAGACGCCCATCACAGGAGCATAGGACACACCACCAAAGGCCCTCCTGTGAGACCAAGTCCAATCCCCTGCTATTGCACTTGACCCTGTCATAGGATCCCATTCATAGATCTCTTTTCAAAGTTCCTTTGGCTTTCCTGTGCACCCGGGTCTTGTCCAAGTTGCGTTATTCACCAGGAGGTTGAGGCTGGACCGCCCAGAAGCAGGTTCTTTGTTTTGTTCTGTATGGATCAGTGAACGGGTAGGGATTAGACATGTTTGTCTTTGCACGGAATAGCTAGGGTGTGAATTTGGAGCATAACTACTATGCCATGGCAGCTTCTTGCGTGGTCAAGCTGACTCTGCACTACACGTACTTTGGTGCACTTTAGTTTAATCCACCACCCGCACAAGGCAAGTGTGGAATAAGAGCGCTCACACGGGAAGCTAGTGCATGCTATTTCCCTGGATAGACAAGCTGGCAGCTTCTGCTGCAAATTACCCTTCGTGATCCCATTAACCTCCAACACAAGAGCAAACAAACAAGGACATAGTTTTCATAAAAATACTGCAGATCTCTACCATACTCTCCATTCCTCATATGAGCACTGAGCCGTGGGGGGAGACAGATGGGATCTTATGACAACCTTTCATGATTGCATCCACGGGGAGAAAGAACAGCGTTCCACCAACACCCGCCAATGAAAAGGAATAACAAACTGCAACACATCTACAAGAGTCACCACCACTTCACGTTCAATAGTACTGAGGGTGGCTCTAACTAGGTCAGTCTGGGCACCCGGTTTTCATCTCTTCTCCAAGGGGAGATCATCTATCAGTCCCCAAGACAGACCCACGCCTGTTCCCTGATAAACAAAACTGATGCATTCTGAGGCTGTTCGACACAGGAAGTTTTCTTGCCACGATACCAAGCAACACCCAAGATGACTCTGGAAGAAGTCACGGGTCATTTCCAAGACATGATTGCAAGTTCCAGGAAAATTACCACTCTGGCCTGCAGCATGCAATAAGCTGCTCCACATCAGCCAGGAAGGTAGGTGATTGACTAGGATTGCAGATGTAAATTGTGATCATTCAGAATGCCCCTCCCGTGCCACACAACATTTAGAAACCAGCTGGAAGTAATAACTCCACATGCACCACAGGGATAAAGAGAAAACAGCTGCATACAGTCAGAGCGACACCTTCTAAAGGAAGGTCAGGAGTTTCTGATGCATCGGGGGGCTGCTGCTGGAATCCATCATTGTGAAATCTTTGAGGGAAGCGAGTAAGACAGCAAGTCCACATGGGAATGTTCTTTTCTCTCTCTCTCTCTCTCTCTCACACACACACACACACACACACACACACACACCTACAAGAGTTGGAATGCAGGTCACGACCTTAATGCACTTCTCTCTTTACCGGCTTCATCCACCTTCACCTCTCCTTAACCCCAACCCCTTGAACTTAAAATATTACAGCACGAAGGAACTCACCACCCCTGGATAAAACTCAGGTCTGAGGGGTTATGCAACTTCCCTAGATCACAAGTCTGTGGCAGAGCTGGGAATGCAACCCATGGTATCTAATCCATTGCTTTAGTTACAAGAAAAGGCCATTGCCTCCTCCTTATAACCGTCACTGGTGGCAGCAGTGGCCTGAAGGTCTCGGTGCCCGAGTTCTCTTGCTGTCTTTGCTTCTGAATCCCTTTGACCGCAGAGAAGTCACTCCAGTGGGGATTTTCACTCTCAGGTGCTTACAAAATCTCACTTGTGCCTTGGTTTCTCCATCTTTCAGCTGGGTAATGTCCATCTTGTAGGAGCACCACCAGGCTGGAGCAATTACTGTTTGTGTGGCTCTCCAAGGTGCCGGAGTGAAAGTTACACTGCTGCTAGCACAATCAAATGTTCAAAATGCTTGATAATTAGAGTCCTCCTGGGCTCCGAGGCACGGAAACAGTTTCTTCCCTCCCATTTGTGTAACACACACAGCCTGCTTACCTTCAGTAGGCCATAACCCCAGACCCTCAGTACCAGCCCCCAAGCTAAAGGAGTTCCTTTGTTACCAGTGGGTGAGTAACAGGCTTTTATTCTTCTGGGGGGTCGGGGGTTGGAGCCAAAATATCCCTAGGCACCTCTTTGGCCAGGCCTTCCACTTAGGCACTGCTCTGGCCAGTCGGTTTCCTGCTTGGTACTGAATATAGTCAAATGCAAGGTCACCCACCTAGGAATGAGGAATACAGGCCCTGCCTACAGAGCAGAGACCGTACTGTGGAGAATGGTGACTCTGGACAGGATTCAGGGGCCATAGTCAGAGCTGGCCCAGCCAAAGGGAGAGGAGGGGCAGTCGCTCTGGGCCCCGGGGCAACCGCTCCAACTGTTCTTACAGCAAGAGAGATGAGACCGACCTCCGGCTGAGGGCCTGGTGCGGTGGCAGCCGGGCTCACTCCTCCTCACCAGGTGGATGGCGGGAGCTCAGCAGCCTACTCCACGCCGCCCTCCTGGCCTGCTACACCCAGCTGCTCTACAGCAGTGGGAAGTGGAGCACCCAGGAGCCAGAGCTCTTGGCTTCCCACCACTGTGGAGAAGGGGGACACGGCAGTGGCTGGGAGGGCGGTACAGCAAAGAGGTGCGCTGTTCCAGCTCCGGCTGCCCCTGTGCTGAGTGGGGGGTGGCAGCAGCCCCCCGCTGTCACAGCGCCAAGCCCCATAATCAAGAACCTAACCACTGGGACTGGGAATGGAGCCCAGGCCTAACAAGTCCTGCCCCTTAACCATAAGCTCAGCCCTCCTTTCTCGTGTTTAGAGAAACGCAAGAAACAGACCAAGTGCAGCTTTGACCTAAAAAATATGTAAGCAGCATACTTGTCTTCTCACTTCATTAGGCCGCTAGCTGGGGCAATGTTGGCACTCCAGCTAGTTTCCTTTGGAAGTGGTGAAACTGGTGTCTGACTATGGACGGGCTGGAATTCAGCCAGTGAGGTCTGAGGGCAGCTGAAAGTTAAACAGAGCCAGAAGCAAATCAGAAAAGGGTTTCAGGAAACAGCCACTCTTTGCAACAAGCCAGACAAATCTTGATGTAAAAGATAACCAGAAGGAAGCTTTGGACAAAGATTTCACAGGCCACATCACTCCAACACAGTGTCTAACCACCACGCAAGCGACATGAGCAAACGAGTGGTTAGGTCTGGCTAGGAGGAATTTATGGCAGTCGGGTGTCAGGGATGTGGTGATGCCCAAATCTTCCAACTACCCCAGAACAACTGGAGGGACAAACAATCAGCATCAGCTCCTTAGCAAAGGAGGCCACTGCTGCCCAGAGCAGAAGGAGCTGTCTTTGGATGCAGAACTGGTGGGAGCAATACTCAAGAGCTGCAGCCAGCTCTGGGGGCCGCATTTTAAGGAGGATGTTGAAAAACTGGAGGAGCAGAGAAGAGCCACAGGAACGATCGGAGGGCTGGACAAAGCAGAGAGGGTGAGACTTACAACTCACTCTTCCAGCTTATCACAACGAGGACTCAGAGATGCCCATTGCATTGCTACCTTCATGAGGGGAACAGAGCAGGTAGCACAGGGCTCTTTAAACGAACAGAAAGGCTGAGTAAGAAGCAACGGCTGGAAGCCAAAGCCAGACAAGTTAAAAACTGAGGCACGAGTGTTTTATAGGGACACTGATTAACCACGGGAACAAGCTGCCAAGGAAAGTGGTGGATTCTCCATCGGCCGGTGTCAACTAATCAAACCTGGCCGTCTTTCCGGAAGGTGCTTTAATCATATATAAGCGACTGGGCCCAATAAAGGGTGCAATTCTCTGCTTGGGCTATGCACAAGGTCAGATTAGATGTTACTGATGGCGCCGTTTGTCCTTAAATTCTATCTAGATGCCTGAGGGGGTTTGCAAAGCCTTTAATCCTCAGAGCTCCATGTTCCTTCCCAACTCCACCTTGTACTCGGGCCTTGGGCCTTGTACTCTCCGTTCTGCTGAAGGCACTTTGCAAACTCCTGCTCTGGTCGAAAGATCAGCAGTCAGACTGGTAATGACGAGTATCAGAGGGGTAGCCGAGTTAGTCTGTATCTTCAGAAACAACAAGAAGTCCTGTGCCACCTTATAGAGTAACAGATATATTGGAGCATAAGTTTTCATGGGCAAAGACCCGCTCATGCATCTGATGAAGCGGGTCTTTGCCCACAAAAGCTTATGCTCCAAAATATGTTAGTCTATAAGGTGCCACAGGACTTCGTGCAGTTCTCGAGAGCATCTTCTTGCATTCAGAGCTTTTGTCACTTGCTAGCATGCACAGACGGCACTCTACCTGGCCAAGCTTAGAGAGACCGGTGCCTGAGAGTGTAGCTTGGGTCTCCCAGTGCTGTCTGACCTCTAGTGCTACGTCCACGTACTTGTACACAGAACGCCCAGAACGGGAGGCAGCAGACGCAAAGGATGCCATTGCCCCAGGGGTTAGCCAATGTGATCCCAAAGAACACAGCTGAGAGGCTCTTGCTGTCTGTAGCCAGTGGGGTCTCGTGTTGGTTTGATGACGTGCAAGCTGGCACGTGTCGCATCCAGCTAACCGAGGAAATCCCTAGGCAAGTCTTCACACAATGGGTAGCTGGCAGCCAGCAGCCTTTTCGGTGCCCTTTGCATGGAAAAAAGAGGTCACACAGGCGAAACAAAACAACAGAAGACCGAGACACTCTGGAACACCCTGAGCTAAAACCCTTACTTTCTCCCTCTCATGCTGCTGCACCTTGGCTTCCGGTGTACTGCTAGGCATGCTCACACCGATAACGATACAGGACTGACAGACAGAAATAACGCCCCCTGTGAAGGGCCCTATCTTTATGCCCATGGCCTTTTACCCAGTCCTTCACAGTGCCATCAGCTACGGAAGACAGGAAAACCAACATGTTTATTATAACAATCCCATATGGCTCTTCCTTTGATGTGGCTTTAACACACTTAAAACATTACTGTTTAAAAGAGCTACAGGTTTCTGTAATAGGCTGCTGTTAAAATAAATCTTCCCCAGCTTGATCATTATCTGGTGTCAGCAGGATGCAGACAGATTCAGTTCTTCCCAGAGCGAGCAGCTGAGCAGCGCACACGGACTCACTGGGGATCATGTGAAAATGCAAGAAGAGCACAAAAAGAAACATACTGTCCCTCTGCAGGGAAGCCTAGCGGCTGCAGGCTAGCAGGGTAAACAGAGCCCTGGGCAAGGACAGACGACACAGGAAACCATCACACATTGCTACATTCTGCTCTGCAAGTGAGGGAGGCCAGTGACTGGGAGCGTTTGCTTTGTCTTCTGGCCTAGGGAGAATTGCAAGGTGCCACCAAGATGGCAAAGCCAGACCAGGTCTTTACAGCTCCTTGTAAAGCAGGCATCAGCAACTCTTCCGAGGGAGACCGCTGAAACTTGACCTTTTGACCTCTATGTACGGTCCGAGTGCCGGTGATGCTTTTTAAAGTCACCAACAGTCCCACTTACAACAGCTTCAGTAATAAATAAATTACAACGCAGAGCTTGGCCAGTTTGGTGGTGGTTGGCTGCATTACCCGATCTTTTGTTAATCCACAGTTGGCCTGGCTTTGAGCAAGCTCCTGGCTGTCTGGGGAAGGTGGAGGGCGGGGCTGAGCACATGCCATTGAAAATTGGCTCCGTGTGCCGGAGGTTGCTGACTGCTGTTCTAAAGCTTTCACAGATACTGCGAGAGCCCATACCAAATAGTTACTCTCAGAATGCCTGATCTCTTCAAGAGACGGGACCTGCACACTCCCTTGGTTGTGATTTGTACAACAGTAGCAGCTCGAGGCCCCAGGTAACGGGATCTTGGCTCCTAGGTCACTTGGGTACTTTGGAAACATTTACTTTAAGGCAGTCAGGGATTGTGCTACGTCAACATCTCATTCTTCCACTGACTGAAGAACATCTGTGCCAGGACCCTGTGGGGATTTCATTAAAACCCAGGGCGATTTGTGTATTTAAACAAGGCCTTTCACTTGAAGCGAATACCCCTCCAGCAGCGTAGCAGTGCACAGGGCTGCGCTGATACCCTGTGCCTTGCACTGACCCAGAGAAAAGAGAAGCATCTATTTCTGGTAACGACACCAGAGAGTGAGTCAGGACCCTGGTTCCAGTTCTCATTGTGCCTCTGACCCTGGGCATCTTGCTTCCCTTTCCCTGTGCCTCAGCTCCTGTGTGTACATCTCTCTTCCTTCACTGTGTGCTTGGAGATCTCCAGGTGAAAAGCGCTAACCAGCAGCAGGAATTACCACTGGCCCACCCAGGGTTGCCAATTGCTGAAAATGACTCTTACAGGCAACCCAAACTCTTTACGGACACATTCTTATGGAAGACAGATGACTCGAAAGGACAAAATGAACAATATGCAGTGTTTTTATCCATTCATCACAACACTCCTGCCTCTACGCTGAGCTGACGGCAACAGCACCTGTGAAAACCCAGCCCAGGCGGCAAGCTGAGCTGGGCAGCAGGCAGACAGCTGGGGGAAGTGGGGAGCCCACCATACAGGCAGCTGGACCTGCGGCACCTGTCCGCATACCTGGCCAAATCGTACTCCTATTACAGCCCGTCTCCCTACCCAGGACGGCCGTATGCATTCCCTGCTCCAGGCCCTCCTAACACTCAGGAGCTACTTGCCCAAGAGGTGGCAAGTTCTAAGGGCTTGTGGTGCCCAGGCACTGGTGACAGTCCCAGGGGGACACGGGAGGCTGCTCCACCTGACCTGCTGTACCCCATGCCCCTTCCCTCCGAGCCCTGCACGCCCCCCCAAAAGTTGCTGCTGCACTGAGGCTAGTGACATCAAAGACGAGCTCAAAGCTGGAGGCAGAGAAGAGCAGCCCCTGCAGCCAGCAGGTCGGAGAACCCCTGCCAGGAGAACTTCCCTCTGCAACCCTGCCCGGGGAATTGCAGACTCCCTGGGGCTCCGCTGGGCCGAAGGTGAGGGACTCCATAGCTCCTCTCAGAAGCTCGGTGGCTTTTCACCGATATCAAAATGTTTTTACAGATTTTACTGACGGGTCCAAATTTAGCTCTTTTTTACAGCCTGTCCCTGGATTTACTGAGCGCTGGCAGCCCGGCCACCAACGCACTCGGCCCGCCTGCTTCTCCATAGTCAAGGAGAGGCCCAGCAATGTTGGCGATGCCCGTTTTTCATGAGCTTCTCTGTGCAAGCTGCTGATGAGGCTCCCATTGCAGAGATCTGACTGCTCTGAGCCATCACACCCACTTAACTCCATGGCTCAAATAGTGCTTGATTTCTGCACTCCTTCCAGTCACTCTACAACTAGCCCTGTGTCCTCCGGTCTGACTGCTTTCTGCAACTGTGATCTTCAGCAGCAGCTAAACAGAAAGAAATCCCCAAGTTATCTGTACACATCTTTAAATGCAGGATGTCACAAGCAGCACGGAAGGCGCCTGTACTGTAGGGAAACCCAAGGGATAAAGAGAGGCGTAACCCATAAATCGTCCCCCTGTTGTGCTGATTCCGCCAGGCAAACCTTATTATGTATGTGCGTGACCATGCGGCTGGGGACGTGGTTGTTTGAGGCTGTTCAGTCTCCTCTGAAACGGATTGTAAAGGAGCCCTCAGATAACAGCCGTGATGTATCCCATCTGTTCACAGACACAGCTAATGGAGTGACAGGTCAGAGAAGACGTCACCTGCTGTCATCTCTGGCTTTATTAAGAAATCCTCCTGAGCTTGTGGTCCTGGGAGCTGATCGCCCGTTTAAAAGGCCAACCCTCGCTGGACTCCTACAGATCATTGGCACAGCTCTTTTGCATAGTGTTGCCAGCCCAAGATCTCCATCGGGCTACACAGTGTCCTGCAGTCGTGTCGCTTTGTGATGGTTTTATCTTTCAAAAAGCAAAGCTTCATGTTATGGAGAAAAGCTCAAAGAAGTTGACACCCCAGTGCAGGACTGGGGCTCTAGATGGGTGTTCACATGCAGGGCCAGGTTAAACATCGCTGAGCCCTGGCCCAGGCAAACACACATTTATCCCACTCTGCTAAAATGTAGATGGTGTTGGAGAGCAAGTCCAGCCTGTGTTCACCACCCTGCAGCAGCAGCTGGTCCAGGCCCCTGGCTCTGGGCATTATGACCTGGTACACAGGGCTGCAGTGCCACTCAGGCCAAACCTAGCAGAGCTGTGACCCCATGTGTCAGGTCATAATGCCTAGGGCAGAAGGCTGGGCCCTGTCTTGCAGGTCACGAGCCACTGCTGCAGCATAAACTCACTTTCCAACCCCACTGGAGGCAATGTGTGCGGGGTGGGAGGGGTGTCCACACAGGGTCATATGCCTCCCCCAATTTGCTGCTTAGCCTGTAAGGAGCATGCGCACCACCACCACTGAAGCTGGCTGCCCTCACTCTCTCCCTGCATTTTTAACAAGCATGGGCCATCTCGGAACCCCACCACACCCCCAGGCCTGTCCTACCCAGCAGGCTGCAGTGAAGATGCAGCATCAAGGCAGAGGGTGCATATATGTAATACTGTTGGGCCTCCCTGGTCCGGCACCCTCAGGACCTGACCAGTCCCGAACGAGGGAGTTTGCTAGACTAGAGCTCTCCTGGGGGTCCACCAGACTCATGGCTGGGCTGCCCTCCTGTCCAGTGTCCCCGACTCCCAGGTTCCTCTCCCAACCACTGACCCTATTGTTGGTCCCAACCACCAGACTCTGCACCTGGCCCTGAACAAGCCCTTGCCCACTGGTCCTTCTGCAGAAAGACTCCCAGCTGGCTCCCACTCCCAGCCACTGGAGCTGTCTGGTACAGCAACAGCCATGGTCCTGCTGGATGACAGATGTTGCCAGACCAGAGAGTCCCAGGGCAGAAAGGTTCAGTTGCAGCTTGTTGCAAAAAACCACAAAATGCAGTTGTTGGGCTGCCTCAGTACAGTTTGGGAACAAGCGTTCTGAAGACTCAGAACCCAGAGGGCCCAAAGTGAACTGTAAAATACTCAAAAACAACATGAAATCCTGGGGCACCTTATAAACCAACAGACATGAGCATAAGCTTTCGTGGACAAAGACCCAGATGCATCTGACCAAGTGGGTCTTTGCCCACGAAAGCTTATGTTCCAAAATATCTGCAAGTCCGTAAGGTGGCACAGAACTTCTTGTTTTTGCACACACAGACAAACACGGCTACCGCTCTGATAAAAAAAATTCGGGGGTTTGGGAGCTTGAGTGATGACCTCTGAATGCTTGGGTCAGGTAGCACTCTTTGTGGAAGATCACTGAGGGCCCAGCCTAGATCAGTACCCCACGGCGCTAGGTGCTGTACAATCCCACAGGAAGACAATCACTGCTCAAAAATTCAACTGCACAGAAATGCCTGGATATAGCAAGGAACCCCCATGCTGAGCGCAGACCGTGGATTGACAAGCCAGGCTGATGTACAAGGAGGACCATGCACAAGACAGACAGCATCTTAAACTCGCTCCTCTGATCCGACAGGGGCCTACTGAATGGAACAGAGAGTGGCAGGGAGCCCAGGGGGTGGGTGTCAACAAGCCGTTAAATCCACATATTTTGTACGGATCCTGAACAAAACCAGCGATGCCCTTGGCTTTGCAATTCCCTTTCATTAAGCAGCATTAATCACACGTGCAGACAGTACCCAGGGCCACACAGAGAAACCTCATCAGTGAATGTGGAGACTCACTATTCTCAGATCCCTCTTGCCTTGTAGGTCTATAAGGTGGCACCTACATGAATAAACACTAGGGGCAACAGCTGCACACATCCACCATTGCGATGGAATTGAACTCAGCTTCCAGTCCCACGTGAAGCCCCCCACCAACATCATACCCAGCTCCCGAATTCCCCGTGAAGTTTGACTCGGCTAGCCAGAGGGTTGGCAGCTTCTGGGTTTCTCTAGCACAGAGGGGAAACATGCTGGAAGTCTGTTTGCAATGGGAGTTGTGAATACGCAGCTGTGGTTGGTGCCCTGGTGAGCCTTCCTTTTTTGTAACAGGAGCTCAAAGGAACCTATCTGCCCTGCCTACAATCAAGCTCTCAGTGCTGGGAGGAGGCAGAGGAAATGCTGCTGCCTTGATAACAGGAAGTCTGCCCTCGACCACTCCCGCAGCAGGAAGGAAATTGGCAAAGAATTCACACAAGCTCACAGCAGCTAGCTTGCTTCTTCCCCCCGGCCTTTGGCTTCCATGGGGAAAGCCGGCCCAGCCAAAGAACGTGCCAAGCAGAAAAGCTTTCCAAGGCAGCACGAATTAACTGACAACTGGATCAAAACCTTTTTTTGCCCCAAGTGGCTGCACTGCCTACGAGAGTGCAGGAGCAGAAGGTTTTGCACTGAACAGACCAGCGTGGGAGGGGTGTGATGACACACTTGGCCTTTGTCTAATGTTAAAGCCGGCATCAGACTCAGGCTAAGTCTGACAAGCACTTAACAAAGGGGAAAACGTGATTTTTTTAAGATTGCTCAAGGAAGCTTTTATATAAAGGAAAATTACAGCCCAATTATCTTGTAAAATTTCAAACTGTTGGAAGGCGGCGGCAGCAATGAGTTCTTCAAACGAAGCAGTTTTAATAGCCGCTTTAACTCCAGCAGCTGGAGAAAAGCATGCATTAGAAGCACGAGTCACATCCTTTGCATCTTGGGGTGCATTGAGGCTCTTCAGATGCTCGGGAGGAAGAGAATCATTTCAAAAATGCTGCTCTCTCTAGCAGTCCCCTGTCCTCACTGGCTATAAGGGTCTCTTGTATGTCCAGCCTGCTTTCCATTCTGCACAAATCCCCTGTAAATACACAGAGAAATAGAAAGGGGATCCCTAACCTGTGGGCGTGTGCATGATTACATAATTCCTCTTCCAGCGACAACATGCAAATCACCGCGATCCAGTTTTCCTCCAAGAGTCTTCCCCAGGATTACAAGTTGACCAATGCTCCTGGATCTATTATTTTTCAAAGCAGGAACCCTTTCAAATGTCAAGGTGAGAAGGAGCCACAGACCAGTACTGGGCCAGGAGAATGCCTTCTCAGGCTGCAGACTTCTTTCCCAACCTGTGAAAGGGGGATGACCAGGAGCTGGGCTTGCTGATTCACCTTGCTCAAAGGCAGTCTCTGTACTGGCGGTATCTATTAGTGCAGTAGTTTTCAGTCTGTGGTCTGCAGACCGTCTCAGATTTCCAAAGGGCTCCAGTTCTCCATTCAAATGTTTTGGGGTTCCCCAAATGAATGAAAACCATCAATTTAACGTTTTCCTTCCAAAACTGGGGAAGGACGGTACAGGAGAAATCCCCGACCAGCTTCACAGGACTGAGAGCCCAGCCCGGTGCGGCCAGGCAATTGCTGACACAGGACTTTTCGTAGTTAGACCTGCAAGGTTCCCAATTGGTCACCACCATGCAGCGAAGGTACCGCTGACAGAACAGACACAGCAAAAGCAGCCGCCTCACGTAGTACCTACCCCGCCGCCAGCCTACGGGAAACGTAAGAGTTCAGCCTTTTGCTCCTCTAACGAACCTGCAACAATTAGCACCAAATGGGGTCTGAATTCGAATAGGTCCGCCAACTTGTTCTCTGCTCTGCCTGCTGAACAGGCTACAGACCTGCCTCCAGGTTTTCTACTGGTAGGAGCCTCTCTGTTAGGGCTGTGATTAGTTACCCACTGACGTACAGCGGTACAGCTCCTTGTTTGGAGGCAGTGATGCCACGACCAAAGTGCCTTACGCCCACCTACTTTATTCCCCTTCCTGTGCCGGGGAGTATGGCTACCCTCAAACCACACCTTTCTGTGCGTCTCCACCCATGGGCATGCCGGCACTGTCTACCCATGTGCATGTAGACAAGCACTTTGGCCACATCTACTCTGCCAGTGACAATGGCAAAACTGACATCGTTCAGGGGTGTGAAAAACCACCTGTCCCGGAAACACAAGATTTGCTGGCGTAAGTGGTAGTTTGCACAGCATTTTGTCAGCAGAAGAACTTCTCCTGGCAACGCAGCTGCCGCCACTTGTGTAAGTGTTTTTGTTACGTCGACAGGACGGCTCACTCCCGTCGGCACGGCGCAGCTGCCAGAGCGACCTCACCGCAGTGCAACTGCATCGGTCCAGCTGTGCCACTGTGAACTCACTAGCATAAACAAGAGCTTAGGGCTCACTACTTGGCTATTGCCCTAGAAATAAGAAAAAGAAGCTCAGGACTCAAGATATCGGATTTTGCTGGGTCCTACCCGAACAGGTAGGGTTTCGTTTGTTCACGTTTACCCAGCAACTCCACTGGTATATCTACAGCTGCAATTTCCCTCACCTATTTAACTCAACCAAAAATTAAGTGGTGATCTGATTCCAGGTTGCAAGTACCAAACAAGATTTCCAGTAGGTGAGGGCTCTCAAAATGAGACCCAAAGGCTGGAAACAGGCTAGACAAAGTCAGGCTAGAAATAAGGTACATTTCTCAACAGAGAAAGTGTTCAACAACTGGAACGAACTCCCGAGGGGAGGAATGGATTTACCATCTCTTGTTCTCCCCAAATCCAGCCTAGTTTCCTTTCTGGGAAATCTGCTTTAGTCAGACAAGCACCTGGGCTCAAGGTAATTGAGTGCAATTTTCTCTGGTCTGTGCTGTGCTGGCATCAAGCTGATCTCATGGCCCCTTGTGGCCTTGAACGTTCCAATTCCATAGAGCAAGGTGTTTGCACTCCAGTGTGTTCCGACAGGCCAGAAGCCATATAGCTGTTTGCCTCAGGCAGCAATGCCAGAGCCAGAGCATGAAAACGGAAGTCAGACAAAAAAAAGCAGCTCCTTGCAGTTATTCAGGCCGCAGCTCAGGAAGGAAACACAGGTCAGTCTTCCCACCAGGTCCACCTCTCAGGCACCTTGTAAACCTGGAGCTGGGCAGCCTCGCTGTAGCGTGTTAGCACACTAAATGCAGCAGGATTTGGGAGACACCAAGATTAAACACCCAGACGAGGAGATTATGAGGAGATTACAGCCGCAGGCCTCCCTGACACAACCCAGCCAGTGGGTAAGAGATTTGTCAGGAAAATCTCATTCACTTGCCATCAGGAAAAACAATAGGCTAATTTGTCAGGGTTGACACAGTGGCATGGCCCAACATGACTGAACGTGCAGCTGGCCACACCTCGAGAGGCTCTGTGCCGTCCACTGTGCGAGTGGGTAACAGATGATCCTGAAGACTGACCTCCGGCAGCCTGGAGGATGAGGGAGTTGGAATGACCCTCGCACAGCAAGTAGGGCGCGGACTGCACAAGTACTTCACAGTGACCTATCTGCCCTCCGCCTCACAGGAAACCTGCACCACACTTTCAACAGACGAGGCGTCTGGGAGCTGACAGTCCTCACGCCGCTAGATCCTAAAAATCAGACTGAACAGAGATCCTGGATGTGCAGCTTTTTACCCCAGCCTGGAACCCACTAGCCCCGCTTTTTATCCCATGACCACCGACGTTAATGGGCCACTTCACCACGAACGTCTCCCTCGCATACGTGTTCAATGATTTAGCCTAACCTGGCCCTTTGAGCTTGGATCGAGCAGTGATACACACCATACGTTGCCCAGACCAGAAGCTCTGTGGGGCTCAACAGCATCTCTCGGCCCAACAGAAGATGGTCGAATAGAAGATGCGCCCTCCCCCTGCGGGTCTCTCTGAGTAATTCACATATGTTCACTGAACACTGATCAGGGACGAATGGTGCCTGCGGGGGTGGGGACGGTCGCCCAGAGTGGGGGCGTGGGGGAGGTGCCCCATTTAGCGAGTAAAACATTGGTGGGGGTGGTGCACGTCGCAAGTGCTACCATGAGCCACCTACGGTACTGGTTATGCTTTTAGTGCGCCCAGCTCGCACCAGGGCAGGGCTTTAACAGCGCCCGCTTGAGGACTCAACGGACTACAGAGGCGCCACTCACCTCTCCCAGCCACACGCCAGCGCCGTGTTCCCGAGCTGGCAGCTGCCAATCCAGCAGAGCTTTGGTAATTTCCAGCGCGGCTGAAAAGGAAGCCCAAGCCCCAAACGTGCTGAACAATTTGGCCAGCCAAGCTGAGCATTGCAATTACAAATCAGAGTGTTTGGGCTTCGGGGATTCCTTAATTGGCCATTTCTAGGCCAGATGAAGGGAACTAACAGTTACGCTGACACCACGTGCCCACAACAGACACTGTTCTCTGCGGCAGCGCTTCACAAGCTGGGCAAGCCTCCAGACTCGCTCCCCATTACCGCCTGGAAGGCGAGGACATTTCCAAAGTCATTTCATGCTCTCCCGCGCCTCAGCTCAGGGAAGCAGCGGAACAGCAGCCAGGCTCGACTGAAAGGGAACGGCCTGGGCATAAGCAGAGCTCTAGGGTCAGTGGGATGCACACACAGCACGGAAAGGAGCCTAATGCACCTGCGAGTTTACGCCCCAGTGACACCAGACAGGCAGTTTGGATATCTTGTTCTCTGGTCTTACCCTGCTCTTTTTGATTACATTTGGTGCTGGCTATTAGGGAGCAATCGCCTCTCAAAGACACCACAAGGACCCCATTATTATCTGCAATGAGGGGGATCAGAACCCCATTGTGCCAGGGGCTGCACAAACAGAACAAAGATGGCCCCTGCCCAAAAAAACATACGCTCGTGAGGACGTGACAAGACAGCAGATGAATACAGAAGGACAGGGCGGACTCATGGAACAACGAGCCAGGCTGTACGTGCGCTACGCTCAACACACCAGCTGTCGAAGCCTTGTCTAGGTTTCTGTAGGCTTCCTGGCAAAGGAGAGATTAGAGGAGGGACCTGAAGGGAGAGAGGAGGTAGCCTGGAAGTCGTTTACGGAGCATGAGGGGCAGCAGGGAAAAGGCACCTTATGACAAGAGGGTAATGAAGACAGGTGAGGGAACCAGGGCCCAACATCTCAGCAGCATGGGAGAAGTAACGGAGGGAGGGGGGATGGGACCTGAGGAGGATCACTGAGATAAGAGGCAGAGGCTTGACGTGAGAGAGAAGGAGCTGCCAACTGAGGGGCGTGCGGATAGGGAGACACGTGGGAGCAAGAGGCAGATCTCTGCAGCAGCGTTTTGAATGCACTCAAGCAGGGGAAGTTGGGAAGAGCAGAGAGCGGCGCAATAACCGAGATGCAAGAGGAGAGCCTTCCCAAGAGAACAGTTTTAGCTGCACGGGAGAGGTCAGCACCGGGAGGTTGTGCAAAACTGCCCCCCCAGCCCCCGCAGTGAGCGTCAATCGACAGCACCCTCAGCACTTAGCCTTTTAAAGTAACACACCCCCTGGCGGCCCTCCACCGCCGCTGGCCGCCAGCAGCCCTGTTCACAACACTCACCGTGAGCCTGAAATTACACGGTCTGTAATAACACACGGCACGGAGGTTTCATCCTCCCAGCCTGGGGGGCGGCCAGACCAATTGGCCGTCTTGTCTGGTGCCCTGTCGGACTCTGGCCAGTACCGGAAAGAAGCTGAAAGAAACCCACACAAGTGACAGCCAGCTTCCCCCAGCGCCTCTAGGCCATGCTGCGTCCTCTCTGGTCTCCTTCCCAGAGCGTCTCCTCCTTCACTGCACCCCTGGGCAGGACAGAAGTGCAGCATCTAGTCGGTGTTTGGAATCGCACTTAGGTGGTGGGGGTAGACTAAGCCAAATCCAATCAGGCAGCGGAATTTGGCTGGGATGCAGGCTTTAGTCCTCAGCTCTTGCACCACCACCATGTCCCCTCCTGACCCAAACAGGCATGTCTTACATCTCACCTGCAAGCGGGGAGCTCTACCAACTCAGCACCCCCAGTACCATCCTGGGCACAAGTCACTCTCACTGCCGCTTGCAAACCAGTGCAGCCTCTGGGCACGGGGCTCAATGCCAGGCCCATCGGTATGTATCACCATTACCTGCAGCGCCCTGGGACCACCTGGGGTGATCACACGGCCAAGTATCAGTCCTGCCCCTGAGTACTTTGTGAGCTCTCAGTTCACGGGGTAGCCAGGTCGCACACCCCATCTGACCTCATCTGGTCTCTGGAAGTTGGCTGGACATGCTGGTGGAAGTACGGTGGTGCTGGCAAGTTGGGGTCGTCCCCCCCGAAAAGCTACACTTTCCCCTTCCCCTTCCTCCAGGTGCAAATATTTGTTGATTTCTTAACGAATGCACTGCGTGAGAAGGACCATGCAAATCAGGACATGCGGATGCACGCCCAGAGGAAATTCCACTGGCTTCTTCCCCAGTAGCAAACACCTCTGCAGCTGCAACCAAATCAGTGTGGGAAAAGGAGCAATTGGAGAACAGAAGGGGTCTGCTTTGACCAGGCCTGGCAGGCCAGGGTAGAACTTGCCTTTTTTGTTCTCCAACCACCACGGCCCTCTCCCTCATCCCACGCCACAAGCAGTTACTTGGTGTGGACGGCAGCAGCAGGGAACCTCAAAAAGCCAAAGGAGAGCTAATTAAAGCATCTCTTCTTCTGCCACTGCCACGCCCCACCCAGGGCCACTGAGTCACAGCATTCTGTTCATTCACACATACTCAATCTCATCCAATTCATTCATTCCCCGATGCCTCTGGGCCTCTCACACGTTCGTGTCCGTTTCAGCCATAGCTTGGATGTAAATGCAACACGCTCCAATATTTCTAGTCAGCAGCAGCACAGTGGGGCGGCTGCGCCCTGCACAGAAAGGCATCAGCATGGGGGCGGGGAGCTCAAGAGAAGGCAAAACCTCAGCGCTAAACAACCATCCATCACGCTCTTCTGTTATCTTTGCTCTTCAGGGAGCTGCAGGCCCACGCAAGCTTTGCTCCTCTGTTATGGAGTGATCGTGGCACAACAGAGGGTGTTGATCCTTGTCATAACAGTGGTCTCCTGCTGGAAAGTGGCATCAGGGCATTCCGGTAATTTTCGCAGTCGCTCCTGATCAAGCCTGAACAGTTATTTTTCCTTTATTTTGTAACCCGAAGCCGCGCACAGTCAGGCCTGGGAGCTGAGAGGTGAGCTCCTTCCAGCTCACATATCAACAGGAGAAGATTATGCAGGGGAAGCACTTAGTTGGCAGACGAAGCTGAAGGTGCATGAGACTAGGATAAATGCTGTACCCTCCCCCACAGCTCCAGTCACAGCACCATGTTCACTGGGGAAGTCAAAACTAGATTTTTGCCACTGAAAAGGAATTTCTGTTTCCCCAGGCTGTAGTCAGGGCTGAATTGACCTTGGCTAGAGCTACATTTTAACTTGTAGTGTCTTGGAGAAGCAGCTATGGGAACCGAACACTCCCAGTTGTGTTTCTAGTTCTTTGAAACCCTTCCAGGAAAAGGTGCCTTCTAAGCACTGTTCGTATCCACCGAGAAAGAACAAGGCACTGTTAATAGCATCAATATAATATTTTTATTTATTTATTTTCAGGTGGCTTGTTCTTGACCATATGCTCCTCACAGACTGTACCGTGCAACCCCCGCTCACTGCACTGTCCCTAATGGAATTAACAGCAGTCTAAATAACAAAACCCCTTTTGCAGCAATAGCACTCCACGAGTCCATGAAACAGATGGTCCCTTCAACGAAGCAAATTAAAAATCAGCCCAACTACCAGGCCCAGACTGGAATCCTCATTCATTTCTTCCCTTTGATGATTGCAAAAACAAAGCATGGCGGTCCCAGGTGGAAAACTCTGGGCTTGTTCAGAATTCTTCCTCAGTTATTTCAAGCTGGGGACATATTCCTACTAAACTAAGAAAGCTGGACTAAGAAGTGGGCAGTGACTTGGAATCATGGGTATTTAATGCCCAAGGAAGAAACTTTGATTCTGATGTAGGCAGAAGGAAGTTCCTTCGATTGCATCACACAAATCTGAAGAGGGATGAAAAGGTTACACGGCAACAGAGGAGCTCTGACAGTGCCAGGGATGGAAAGTTTGAGTGATTAGTGCTCTGCTCCATCTGTTTGTTAAACCAAAATAGCAATTTTAAGCATTTGACACTGGAAAATTGGCACTTTCTTCCTTAATGCCTCAGCTTCCTGTGTCTCTCAGGTTATAGCTCTGGGTTTCCCGAGAAAAGTTTGCTCGCAGGAGCCAAGTGAGAGGCAATACAGCTAGCTTGAGCTACCTACTTGGACTTGCAAGTCATCCAAATTAACCGCACATCAAGATTAGGCAACACCACTGTCAATGGGGTGAAGACAGATGTGGGTTCAAATCCCTTGGACGTATTAAACGGAGAGCAACAGCTAACAGCTGATAAGAAAAGGGAGGAGCCGGGGCAAAGGTCCTGTGGGAAAAATTTGACTTTTTGAAGAAATATTTAAAGCTAAAGTATTTTGGTTGAAACTCAAAAATGTTTCATTTCAAAATGACACTGTTGTGCCTCCTAGGAGTTGTCGTCTGAATGCCCTGTTCTCCCATTCTCTACCATGGGTCCAGCTCTGTGGCTAAGCACCCTTCCTGTGATGCACCCGTTTCTCGACTCTTGGAGAAGACGGTTGGGTAGTTTCACTGGAGTCATGGGACATGTAGTCTGGCCAAGGTGTCTGGCTCAGAGGAGAATGGAAGCATGGGGGTGTAATTCTGAAGCAAAACAAATGGTTTGGGGGCATCTCTCTGGCCAAAAGCAGGTCCTGTCTGAAAAAAATTGTGGTTAGCCAAAAGCCCAGTTTTCTTTGATAAAAACCAGGCCTCCATTGTACGTGGAAATCTTTGACAAAGAACAGCTAGAGGTCCTTGCTGGGCCATTTCCCCAAGCTACTGTAATTCTTCTTTCCTTTGTGGAGCTACCGTGCCTTGGGTCTGTTCTCAGAGCAGCAGCACTGCTATAGTTAAGGTTGAATTTATTCCAAGGAAGGCTTCCTAGGAACTTGTGACTCTCATGTTGATATCATTGCATTGTTCACCCTTCTTACCTCCCCTCTTACTCACCTCCATGGTAGGCTATGTAAATCCTATTCTTTTTTATCTCCTCTTCTATGGAAGCCTTTCAAGGCCTCTAATCAGCTTTTGCTGCCCACCTCTAGGCCCTTCTCACTTGATTTTTCACTTCCCTGAAAATATTCAGTGCAAAGAAATTTGAGACAGCACAGCTTGGATTCTACCACATTCTGAGAGCGATACAAGTTCAAATGAAAATCAACATTGCAAATATATGCAGCTTTAAAAACCCTTTGGTAGCAGCTAGCTGCCTTCAAAGCAGTGATGAGAGGATGATGATGAAACAGCTTCTCTCCAAGCCAGTCCAGCAGAAGTACAACTTCTCCATATGTGCGGATGCAGTTGCTCCAATAATCAAGTTCTGAAGCAATGTTCCATGCATCAGAAAGGAAGAAACCGGCAGGTTTCAAAGCTTTAGCATTTTAACCGTTACCTGTACCAAGCCAGAGAAAGGTTTGGAAGGGTTCAGTACGAGCCAGGAGGTATGCAAAGAACTGTTCAAACTAGATAGTAAGGAAAGATTCTTAACAGCAAGAGTAAGTATAAATCTGTTTCCATCATCTTTCCTACTATAGAGAAGGCGTAAAAAGTTTTAAATCTAACTACATAAGTAGCGAGTTCTAACAGCTTTACTGAAACTCTAGGTACCTGTGACAATAGAAATTCCATCTAACAGATTTGGCTGGGTTCAGATTACACCAATACAGGGGACATAGGCTAACACCCAAGCCAGTAATGCTATTGTAATTAAAGTATTATTTTCATGAACTGAGGTGAGTTACATGGGCCCATGGTGCCCCTGCTCCAAGAATATTCAAGGCCTAGGGGCCTGGCTCCAACGTCTGGGGCTGAGTCTCTCTCCCTGCCCCAACCTTTGTGCCTCCCCTGGACCCACATGCCCCTCCCAAGCAATTTAAAGGGCTCAAAGGTGGGGGTGGGGGTAGCAGCCACCACTGCCACCAGCAGCAACAAAGCGAGGCTAAAGCAGCATCCCATCCATCCTCGCTCCCGGAAGCGACCGGCACATCTCCACAGCCACGCCCACATTCCAACTGCGCAACTCCCATTGGCTGGAAACTGCAGCCAATGGGAGCTCCAGGGGTTGTGCCCGTAGGCAGCAGTGCACGGGGAACCCCTGAACTCCCCATCTAGAGGCCACTGCCAGAAGAGTGTGCGGGTTGCTTTCAGGAGCTATCGGAGGTAAGAGCCACCCTCCAAACCCCTGCCCCATCCCAGAGCCCACAGTTAAACTCCCTCCCAGAGCCTGTAACCTTCCATCCCACCTACACCCCAACCCCGGCCCTAACCCAGAGCCTACACCCAAACTCCCTGCCCCAATTCAGAGCCTGCATCAAAACTCCCTCTTCTACCCCAACCCAGAGCCCTCCCTCCACGTCCCCTCCAGAACCCCCACCCTTCCTCACACGAACTCCCACCCATAGCCTCAGGCAGGTGGCAGGGGCAGGGTTGCCAACCGCAGAAAATGATTTTTATGGACAGTATAGAGGGGAAAAAAGAAAGACAACAAACCAATTTCTTTACAGACACGTTCTTATGTCAGAGATGGTGCAAAAGGACAAAGGGGGACAACATTCAGTGTTTTTATTCACACATCACAACACTGAGGTGACAGGGCCAGGGCCTGGGAAACCCCAGTTCAGCCAGCAGGCAGGCAACTGGGCGAGGGGAGGGCACTGCACTGGCGGCTGGACGCACAGCACGTTGGGCAAGCATGCGGATGCACTTCTGTTCCTGTTACAGCTCCTGGCCCAAACCACTTTCCCACCCTGGGAAGAAACACACCGGAGCCACTCACCTCGCCCGGCTGGGACTGGAGGCCACCAACAGCGACCACCCAGTGTGACTGACCAGCAGAGAGCCTGTGGCAGGCTGCTACGCCCAGCCTGCTCTACCCGGTCCCCTGCTCCTCCCCCCGACGGGGGGAACCCAGCAGGTGCATGTGCTGCACACACACCCACCCAAGGCTGCTGCCGTGCTGGGGACACTGACAAAGCGTTCAAAGCTGGCGGGGGAGAAGAGCGCCAGGGGCAGGTTGGAGGGAACCCTCACCAGGAGAATGCCCCTCTCCGCCCCAGCCCCCAGGAACTGCAAACTCCCTGGAGCTGCCCCTGCAGCATGGGGCTCTCCACAGGGCCGTGGGGAGGAACACCACAACTCCACGGCAAAGTCTGCAGTTACTTTACCACACGGCGTCCTGCTTTTGTGGATTTTATGGTCCGGTCCAACTGTAGCTCTTTTTGACAGACTGTCCCTGAATACACGACAGTTGGCAACTCTGGGCAGGACTGCGACCTCTTCCGGGCACCACCAAAAACTATGCAACCCTGTCATCCCCGACTGTAGCTGCCCAGAGAAACCCACTGGGCAGCTAAGCCTGGCAACTCCAGCACGCACACCGAAAGCACCAGTCCATATGGCCACAGCCAGCGGAGTAACTCATTTAGGTGGTCATTATCGTGAAGGCCATCACCCAAGGGAGACACGCGCTCGGGATGTGAAAGGTTAACCAGCACGCCTCATCCTCAATGGACTAGGCTAACCAGTTACAGTTAACCAGTACAGGCTAGAGCAGCCATCTGCCTGCCTGCCAGGAACAGGGCTGCTTTAGCCCGGCTGGAGCTCCGCATGCCATTCAGAAAGGCTAAATTCTTTAGTTGTGAGACACTGGAGCCTTGGATCCGTGCTCCATCTGCCAGGAATCGACCTGGGTTTGATGCTCACTGTGTTTCTATCACTCCTCCTATACTGTGATCACGACAAGTACCCAATTTATCCCCAGGCTGCTAAGCATCAACTGAACATATCCCACGTCCTTTCCTCCCTAGCACCCACCTGTCCATAGCCAAGCGAGGTTTGCCCCATGTAGTCGTCAGCCAACGTCGTCTCAAGGACTTGCCGCCCATGGCAGGAGTCTGAACGCAACGGACCGTGTTCCGAGCTGCACCAGAGGCCCTGAGCCACGTTGACTCAAGTCAGAGCCTGCTCCGACTGGCAACGGGAAATTCACACGTCAGGCTATGAGGTGGAAGCTTGGCTGAGACTTGCACGTCCTGACTTCCAGAAAAGCGATGTCTCAACAGCCTCGACTGTTGACAGCCACCGAAGCAAATCCTGCCAGGTAACAGAAAGCCTGTCCTTCCTCAATGGCCCACACGAAGCTGCCTCCTTTCTTCTCCAAGGGTCTGAAGAACTCTGCTCTATGGATAGTCACCTCACGGTACTGCAGGGCAGACTCAGCAGTATCTAACTGGAGGGATGAGCTCAGATGCACAGTACTCAGCAGCCATTTTAGCTTTGAGAGGCTACTGAAACCCCCAGCACAGGTGCCAAGATTGGCCCACGAGCTGATCATCATCGGCACGTGAGGCAGGACCTGAGCCCCGCCCCTGCTCCCCGTGGTTGGGAGCTTCCTCAAAGCTAGGCCGACTGTGGATTAACAAAAGACCGGCTAATGCTGCCAACCACCACCTAACCGGTAAAGCTCCACACTGTACTCGATTTATTAAAGGAGCTGTTGTAAGTGGGACTATCAGTGACTTTTAAAAGTATCTCTGGCGCTCGGACCACACACAGAGGTCAAAAGGTCAAATTTCGGCCTTCCGCCTGGGAAAGGGTGCTGACCCCTGCACTACACCACATGTGGGGTGGTGAAGGGCTCATGCTCTCTGACACACAGGTCCAGTTGCAGAGATATGGCTCCCAGCTTCCCTGCCAGATGTGCCTGGCAGCCTAAACCATCACACTCCAGGACTAAGACACACACAGGATTCCAGGCCAGGAGGGATTATAACAGGGGTGGGGAATTCCCGGCCCATGGTCCCCATCCAGCCTATGGCTTGCATGGATCCAGCCCCTGGGGCTCAGGGCTTCCCTCCCACACATCCAACCCACAGCAGGGTGGAGGATGTAGAGCCCTGAGCCCTGGATCTGACAAGCCAGGGCTGGATCCAGCCCATGCACTCTGCCTGGCCCGGGCAGGAAGCCGCTCCAGGCCCTGCCAGGCTCGGGGAATGGCTGCACAGCACTGCCTGGGGAGGCGTTTCCCCACCGGTCGGACTGGCTGCAATTGAGGCCAATCAGAGTAGTGGAGGGTGGTGCCCGGGAGCAGTGCAGGGTAGGGAAAGGAAGCGGGGAAAGGCAGAGCTCTGTGAGTCCTTGGGATGCTGCAAAGGTAAGCACCCCCCCATCACCCACACCCTGCACTGCCCTCCTGCTCCTCCACCCAACCTCCCGCCGGACCCCAACCTCCACCCCTGCTCCTGCACTCCCCTGACCCACGCCTCACCCCCAGTCTGTTCCTGCACCCCCTACTCATACCCCCAACCCCCACCCTGCTCCTACACCCCTTTCCCACTCAAGAGACACATCCCTACACACACGCAGCCTGCTCCTGCATCCCTTCCTTCCCGGTCAGACTCCCACCCCCACCCCAGCCCAGATCCTGGGAGCCCCCTCCCACACTGAACCCCTCATTTCTGGCCCCACCCCAGAGAATACAGGGCCCACAAAATGTACCAGCCCTGGCCCTCCCCAGGCTCTGGGGTGAGGGAAATGAAGGGAGTATTCTTTTTTTCAGCCGGGGCCCACATCAGTGAGGTGGGTGGTTGTGCATTTGTGCATCTCGCTTTTGTGGCCCCCCGTCTGATTTTGCTTTGGGTCAGTGGCCCCCTCCCCAAACACAGTCCCCCAGCCCTGGATTACAACCAGCTAGCTCGACTTCCTGCAGAAAGTGGCCAGAGAACAGCCTCCGCCCTGGCTCCTGAGCCAAGCCCAGCACCTCTGGCTGAAACACAGAGCTGCCCAGCCTTGAGTTCAAGATCGAGGATACATCCTCACTAAGCGGTAAGATTGACCCGGCTGGGGTTGATCTGCCAGGGTTCAATTCCACACACCTAGTGTGGATGTGCAAAAATGAACTATCTGGGGTCGAGAGTTGACCCCGGTACTCCTCAAAATCTCAAGGAGTAAAGGAGGTCGACAGCCCTCTGTGAGAATGACCAGGTAAGTCGGCTGTGGATAAGTCCATTCTAGCTATGCAACTGCCATAGCTAGAATTGCCTATCTACAGTCAACTTGAATGCCTGGTGTAGACCTGGCCCAAGTAATGGCACTGTCATATTTGCAGGTAAATCATTCCAATGGCTAATTACCTTCGCTACTACAAATGTGCCCCTTATTTCTAGTCTGCAGCTGGCTTGGGAATTGCAGCCACCGTTTACAAAAATAAATTACATGTGGAACCCTGATGATGGCAAAGATCCTTCCTGCTGTACAGCTCCTCTCCTGGCCCCGATCCCACACAGACCTGAACAGCTCCCAAACGCTGACAAACACATCCTGCCAGCGCTGCAGGACGCCAGGGCAGCTTACCCCAGCCTGACAGATGGAAACCTGAGACAGAGTGCAAATGCCTTGTTCAAGGACACATGAGGGGTTTAGGACCCAGGCAGGACGTGATTACAGTCCGGAGTCTTCCAGTTCTGGGGGGTGAGAAGTGAGGAAGGATATTGTCTTTTTTACCTAGCTCTATCTAGAAGGCTTAGTCCTCCTCTGGCTACTGATACCCAGCAAATTTTCAAGCCCTGATCATTTCAGACAGTGCAAGATTCCACACTCATTACTCCAGAGCAGCCAAGCCTCAAGATACAATTGCACCCGCTGCAAACCCACTGACAGAGACAAAACACTACAAGATCTTTATCAAGCATTTATAAAACTCACTTACCCCTCAGGTGAAGTAAAGGAACAGACTGACAGAGCCCGAGGCGTACCCCCAAGTCAACTGCTGCTCAAGAGGCCCAATAAGGAGAACAACAGAACCCCCCTCGACATCACCTGTAGCCCTCAGCTTAATCCCCTCCAACACATCCTTGAACACTGTTCCGTGATCCCTCACTCTCACAGGCCTTGGGTGACAGGCCTGTCTTCTCCTACAGACAACTGCCCAACCTCAAGAAAATACTCACCAGCAGCCACAAACCATACCACAGATACACTGACCCAGGAACCTATCCCTGCAACAAACCCTGAGGCCAGCTCTGTCCACATATCTAGAGACACCAGCACTGGACTTAACCATAACAGCCACGCCATCAGGGGCTCATAAACCTGCATACCCACGAATGGGATATGTGCCAGCAATGCCCCTTTGTCATATACGTTGGACATACACATATATAAACCGGACAGTCTATGTGCCAAAAGATGAATGGGCATAAATCCAACATCAGGAATGGGAGCACAGGCAAACCTGAGGGAGAACTCTTTAACCTCTCTGGACATTCAATAAAGGGCTTAGAAGCAGCCATTTTTCTACCCCAGGATTTTACCACAAGATTACGGAGGGAGCCATCTGAATTGGCATTCACTTGCAACGCCGACACTTCTAAATCAGGCCATAACAGGGATCGCAATTATCTCACGCATTACAAGGGCAGTTTTCCCCACCTTTAATATTCGCAGGAGTGGTGCACATCCCACTTAACTTCATTTGCTTCTTCGCCTTGTCTAATGAGTGGCAGATAGCCCCCCTCACCACCACCCGAGACACCCTGCTGCACACACCCGGATTCCAATTGTCTACTCCAACCTGAAAATCTGAAGAATTGGGTTTTACCCATAAAAGCTTGTAGGTAAATGAATTTATTAGGTCATAAGGTGCTACAAGACTGCTTGTTATTTGTCCAGAGCAGAAGAGCCTCCTCCATTTCACTCAGGCTTTCTTCCAAAAGGCAGGGCATTAGCCGTGGCTCTCCAAGACTGAGCCTACAGCCCAACACAGGCAGCACTTCAAATCGAGTTAGAAACAGTCCCTGCAACTTATGATTAGGGTGCCCTGAAGCAGGAAAAAAACAAAGCAAGTCACTGTCTGAAGATACAACTGAGTTATGTGTGCTCTATAAACGCGTATAAATGCTGGTGACAGAAAGGATCCTGAAGCACAAAAGACCTTATGCTGTTTTCCCAACATACAGCCTCCTCCCCGCCATGCACACACAAGCGTTCGTTTCCTCCTCCGGCCCCAGACCCATACTGACTTTTGATTAGAAAGCCATTTCCTGCCAATAATCCAGGTCCCCGTTTAGATCGGTTCTCTTGCCAGGTCTGTACCAAGACACAGGCTTTTCAAGGAGACAGGTGTATGCAGAGAACTCTAAACAACCACCAGTGCCCTCTTCATGTCATTAATCCTCCATTTCCCATCATTCCCTAAACTCACATTGCTGCCTGGCCACTCAAGCTTCTCACACAGAGGTTATTTGGCATCTTCCTCTGAGCAGAGCTCCACGCCCGGGTCATGCTTTTAAAAACCAGCCCACATTCTCCTCCGCTCACAGATGTCTTGGGTGAGTGAAAGAGGCCAACTACAAATTCTGGAATTGTTCTGCCGGCGTTTCCAGTAACAAGTGGGCTGGCAGCCATCCCAAGTCACACCTGCCTGGGAGATTAGGGTTGGTATACACAGCAGTTCTCATCCGCTGAACGGTTAGCACAGGCAGCTGCAGTGTCAGCCATATGCAGCAGTGGAGAGCAAAGGAAGCTGCCTTGATGCAGGGGTATACGAACCCCCGCAAAAGAGAACCCATCTTCATGCATTTATTTCCCCGGCTTGCCACCCATAGCAGTGGGCAAATTTAGCGCACGAGGAAAGCTTCACCCACAGCAGACGGGCAGCTAGCCACCTTGGGAGTGGAACACAGTGGCTTGCTTCCAGCTGCACCTTCCAAGCATCCCACGCACTTCCCTGCACCCACTCTCAGCTGTGCTTCTTCACACTGCCCTGATCTGTCAGACCAGCCTCCCAATTGCTTTCCAAGAACCATGAGGCTTCCACCACGGAGACCCAGCTGGGCTAAGAAATACTCCAGCTCCAAAGACTGTTCAGTACTCCACGGACACTGCTTCGGCTGGGGAAAAACAGGCTTTCCATGGGCAGCTTCCCCGCTCAAAAACCCATCACACCCCACTCTAGCACTCATCACTCCCTGCAAACTCTTTGGGGCCAGGCCTGCTGACAGGGGGACAAAAAGGGGACAACTGCCCTGGGCCTGGCAATTCAAAAGGGCCTGGGACTCCCAGCTGGTGCCACTGCTACTGCAGAAGTACCCAGAGCCCCAGGTCCCTTAAACAGCTGCTCTGGGTGGCACAGAGTTCAGGCTGCCCCCGGCCCCAGCTCTCCCACCGGAGTCCCTGCCTTTTCCAGGAGCATGGGATCACACATCCTCCAACCAGCTCGTCCAGGGATCCAGTGCCACTGTCAGCTTCCCTGTTTGGCATAGGCTTGCCTTACACGTCTAACATTTGCATGCTTCTGGCACAGCACGCACCTCCCAACAAGCCAAGGTCCCTCACATCTCTGTAAGAGGAGATGAAGCACTTTGTCAATCATCTTAATTTACTGCAATTAGGAGACTAACGAGATTTAAGCCACACAACATGACAAGACAATTTGTGGGTGATCACTGCATGTGCCAGCTAGAGGGAGGAAGCCATAGGCTCGGTAGCATCAGCCATGCAAGAACTGCCAAAGCCCCCTCCAGTAGCACCGCCAAGCGGAATGAGGCGGTGGTGGCGGATCGTGGCAGGTGCAGTGTTCCCTGGGCCACAGAGACTCTGACATGTGCTTCAATGAAACGAGAGCTGCCACTTGTGACCAGCATCCCAAAGACATGTCAGCGCCCAGCTGTTAACACAGGCTGGGAACGGTTCATCCACAGGAGTTTGACACTGGGTCTTTTAAAGAGGTTCAAGCACTTGGTGCTTAACCATTTTTAAAGCTATTTGCAGGCCTGCCCCACGAAAGCTCATCACCTATTCAAACATTTTGTTAGTCTTTAAAGTGCTAGTCGGCTGCTTTTTCATTGTCAAAGCAGACTAGCTTTAGTCCTGATCATTGCCCTGCGAAGCAGCTGTGTGTTAACCCTGTTTGACAGCTGGGGACGCTGAAGAAGATGGATTAAGTGACTCGTTTAAGGCCTGAACAAGTTCCTGGTAGAGATGCGCTCAGAACACACAAGATTTGTGCTCTCAGCTCTGTGAGCTGATCACAAGGCAAGATGGACAATTTTCAAGAGTGAATAGTGTGATATATGCTATCATGTGCCAGCCATGCCCCTCTGCCATGTACATTGGACAAACTGGACGGTCCCTGCACCAAAGGATGAATGGACATAAGTCAGACATCAGGAATCGGAATACGCATACACCTGTAAGGGAACGTTTTAATCTTGCAAGACGTACAATAATGGACCTTAGAGTAGAGTAACAATCATGTTACAAATATCAGAGACCTAGCTGTGTTGCTCTGTACTCACAAAAACAATGAGAAGTCTTGTGGCACCTTATAGACTAGCAGATATTTTGGAGCATAAACTTTCACGGGCAAAGACCTGGTTAGTCAGATGAATCTGATGAAGTGAGTCTCTGCCCACAAAAGCTTCTGCTGCAATAAATCTGTTAATCTATAAGGTACCACAGGACTTCTCTTTGTTTTAATCTTGTTACAAAGTGATTTTACCACTAGATTTCAAAGGGAGACATCTGAGTTGGAATTCATTTGCAAGTTTGACACATTTAACCTGGGGCTTAACAGAGATCTCAATTATCTTACACATTACAAGGACAATTTCCCCACCTTTGCTATTTGCAGGAATGGCACTCATCCCATTTAAATTAATTTGCTCTTTCCAGAAGTCCCAATAATGACAGGTGATTTTCCACACACCCCTTTTTCTTTTGCTTTTTTTTCTTCCTCCTTTCTCATCTCCCACCCTCTTACAGTTACACACACACACACACACACACTTTCCCATTTTTGCTCCAAAATCTGAAGTGGGTCTCACCCACAAAAGCTCACTACCTAATAAATAAAATTGTTAGTCTTTAGAATGCGCCAGGACTGCTAATTTTCATGAGTGCCCAAGCAACCTCAGTGTGGGGTAGTGCTGTAACCATGCTGGTCCCAGGATATCAGAGAGATGCAGTGAACAAGGCACTCTCTTTCATTGGACCAGCTTGGGTTAGTGAGAGAGACAAGCTACAGTAAACCGTTTTGTATCTGGCAGTCTATTTTCTGGAACTCTCAAATAACTGCCATTGTACCATGAGTAAATTTTCGTTAAATTTTCTATAAGTACAGTCTAGTGAAAGTAAATACAAATAAACACAGTAAACAGTACAAGTTCATAGTGTACGATACTGCTGTTGGTGGTAAATAAAGTACTCTGCACACATTTGTTTGCTTCTTTATATCTAGTCTTGTTTTTCTTTAGCATTATGCATTGCTAGGTACACCTCTCTATCATCCAGGGTATTTGAATATCCAACAGCCTTCTGCTCCAGGGGCTGCTGCATAGAAAGAGTTGACCATATCAAGTTTACATGGAGCTCTGTAAATCCATTTCAAATGTGAGTTAGCAGCCTAAGGCTCAAGGCACCCAAATATCTACGTCACTTCTGAAAATGGAACTTTGGTTCTTGTGAAAATTTTACCCATGGTTACTTTCCTCTGCCTTCTGCCCCTTGCCAGAAGTGCACACTGCCCCGTTAAAAGAATCCTACAGTATGTTCCCTGAATGGAAAGCTTTGGTTGCTCCCCATTAAAACCAGCTTCTGGAAATCCAGTAAAGTTCTGCAATTATAATACTTCAGAGCTTTAAGAAGGGGACGATCTCTAACAGTCCATCTTTGTAAGTGCCCTTTAAAAACGATAGGGCTTATCTCAGTCTCTCCGACATCACATCCCCAAGGATGATGAAATAAGTTGGCTCATCAGGAAGGACCTCATGCCAGTGGCTCATCACAAACGTTAAGTTGTGAGCCAATGCAGTGTGACTTTCATACGCACCTGTCTGAATACCTAGAGCCTTCCAAGGCAGGGTACATGTCACTGAATCATGTTAAGAATTAAATCCTTCACTTAGCTGCTGCTAAACAATACCGCTGACATCATCATTGGTCTTCATGCACACTGACATGTTAGAAATATCAATTAATTTAATTAACTGACGTCTAAATATTTCACTACTAATTAGACAAAGACTAAATATTTAGATGCAATTGCTTCTGGCAATAAAATACGTAGTCATAAAGCTGTGGATGACTAAGTATTCCCATGTGCTCTGCCGCTATTAACTAGTGTGCTAGGAAGCTGAATTTGTTTGTAGATCAATTATGTTCAAAAGTTCTCTCATGTACCGGCTCTTAGGAAAAACAAAACAAAACAAAAAAATCTAAGGACATGGCAACCTTGAAGCTGAAGGTTAGAATTATTCAGAAAAGTCAGATCAGAAACATGTTACAGTCATTTCACTGGAATCTAAAAGGCAGGCAGAAGTTTGGGCATTTCACTGCAAACACTGTGCAGAAAGAGGGAATTGCAAAATGAAAGGGGAAGAAAGGTGAAAAAGTGATTAACACTGTCAGTTCCCAACTAAAGAGAGCTTTCCCCTGTCCTGTGGTGCGAATGCCATTCTGTCATGGTGTTCCTCCAGAGAAAGCCATACCTTCTCTGCCCCCCAGGTGGGCAACAAAGAAGCCAGGAACGTATGCACACACACATTCCACGCACAATGTGAAGAAACTGAAAATAACTGAACATCAGAGAAATTCAAGCAGCTTTAGGTATTCCTTATAACGGGAGGAGGGGCAATGTCGGCAGACAAAAGGGGTTTTCAAGTCAAGACCATCCTTGGGCAATTAAAAGAGAACTTCTGCCCCTAAGCAAGCAGTGAAAGGAGATGGACAAGCCTTGGACTTCTGAGCTAATCAGACCTTTTGGTGGGCCATTCAATTGCTGTTTCACTGCAATGGCCACAGGTCGCTGGTGGCTGCCACATGCCTAAGAAGATGTCTACACTAAGGAAAGTAAGTTGATTGCAGATATGCCGTTCTAACTATGGCAACTGCGTCGCTAGAATGGACGTACTGGCAATCGACTTACCTGGCCATCCTCACCAAAGAAGTTCGACGGGAGAGTTCTCCGGTCGACCCAGACACACGTAGTACAGGGTCGATGCCGACCCCGATAGGTCGATTTCATGCATCCCTGCTGGACGCTCCGGGGTAGCGTAGAAATAGCCTAAGCCAACGCCCTTTGACATTAATTTCCAGAGCGCTGAGCACACTTACCCAGCTGATGTCAAGCAGAACTTTGAGTGCTCAGAACCTCAGAGAGATCAGCCTCCCGATTTTTTCCTGAAGAACGTGGATGCTCTGCACAGCTACAGCAAGACTGTCCTACAGCCACATCACTGTCGCACTAGCTGGGCCTGCAATTTGCACCTTGCAATACCACGCAGCATATCAGGACTTTCACTCTCCACCACATGCAAGTTTATTACACCAACAAGTTCCGCTACATGCCATTAAACATGACAACATCACATTGCTGAACTAAAGATTAGCCACACTGAGTCACCATCAGGAAGCAGTGTGCTGCATCCTGGTTGGTGGCTAGGCTCCCTGAGAGAGCAGTAATCGAATGATGATGCTTCAGGGCAACAGCTGAGTGCCAAGAGGTCAGGTAACCGTTTCATCCTTGTGAACCACACTCTGTACTGCACTAGGGGCCCTGGGGCATACGGAGCTACCCTCCTCTATTGGAGCACGTCTCAACCAGGAGGCAGCAACCCCCCAGCAGGTCTGGAAAGGCAATCAGAGGGGTCGGAAGGCACTGGGATTTCCATTACACTCCCTCAGCAAAGCCATCAAAACATCTCTAGAAATATTAAAACAACAATAGCAAACCCTCTATACCACACCACCCGCAAACTCAATGCTCTTCAGAAAGGAGATTACCACCGCCTCCACCTTACGAGGGTGGGAGAGGGAGTGAAGCACTGAAGCTCACCCAGCACTCCAGTGGCAGGGCTGGGGGCGGAACTGTTACTTCTGTTGATGCCTTTTATATTCACCGGGAATTACGGAGGGTCTGAAAAATATTTGACTTTGAGTAAGGGTTGCCCACCTGCCATGGTTCAGACACGCAGCTCTAGAGCCAGGGTGAGCAAACTTTTTTACGCTGGGCCCCCGTTTTCTTCAATGCAATTAGGAGGGCCCCCCAGCCTGTCTATTGTAATCCAAACCGATGGAAATTTCGATTATGTCCATATGAAAAAAAATCCCTTTTGGCACGGGTAAGAGACTAAATCTGTAAATGTAAATGCTTTAGGAATTGGTGTGGAACTGAATACAAATATGTAAAAACACTAACAGATTTCAATACTTTTAATGAGACGGATGTGACTCAGACCCAGCAGAAGTTGTGCGGCACCCCCATTTAACGAAATTTCAAGCCCCCCAGGGGGCCTGCCCCCCATCTTTGTGCTCCCCTGCTCCAGGGGACCTGGGAAGTACCAGGGTCTGGAGCGGGGGGGAAGCTGTGTTTAAAATATGCTTCTGAGCAGCACCCACATACTAACCCTCTACCCACTTGATGGAGAAATAATACTCTGTTGGCAACAGACCCCGCTGATTCGATCACACCCTTCCACCCGCCTGCGGTGCTTTGATCAGCAGCAAGGAAGTTAATGCTGGTATCTAAACTCCCCACCAGGGATTAGAGCAAAGCTCCGCTGAGAGGCAAGAGCAGTTCCTAGCACCGTCAGGGGCCAAGGAGTCACACCACAGTACCAGCTAGGCTCTGTTGACATCTTTAAAGGTCTGCTTTGCAGTCCCACGGCTAGAAGAGTTGTCTCTCAAATGCCAGCTCACTGCTGGAGCAGATGGCTTTCCGCAAGGGGCAGTGCACCCGGGCTGGGCGGCTATCACTGAGCCAGAGACCCCGCTGGCCTTGGGCTGCTGGAAAAAGCAAGGCACAGTCGACTGCTGGGAGTCACACGGCATCAGGGCCCTAGTCCCCACGTGACTGAGCAGCTGCCTCCTAGCTGGGGAGACAAAAGGCAGCTCACTCAAGGTGGGGGAAGCTGATGCAGAGAGGTGCAGGAGCGCCTGGCAGCAGAACCTGCTTTGATAGATTTCAGTGTTAGACCAATAAACACACCCTGGGAAAAGGGGCTGAAATATCCACACTGGGGGGAAAGCGTCACTGGCACTTGCAAGTGAGCTGGCCTTAGGCAAGAGTGGGGTCTTCTGGGGGCCTCCCCCAGGGAAACTGTTCTCTTCTCACCACCTGCCTGGCACCCTCCCCCCAGAGAACTGCTCTATTTCACGACATCCCTGGTGCCTTCCCAGCACCCACCTGGCCGGCCCACCAGGACACCACCCCATTACCTGCCTGGCACCCTGCTGCCAGGGAACCGCTCTCACCCACCTCCTACCTGGCTCCCTGCCCCTAACATTTTTGGAAAGGCAGGTGTCATTGCCCCATTAGAGGGGGAAGGGCTTATGCCTGAGGTTCGGTGTGCCCTAACGCAGGCTGGGCAGAGGCCTGGTTCCCCTCATCCACCAGCGTACGCAAGCCCAGCAGAAGGCCTCCAGAGAGGAAGCTCCCCCTCTTGGGCAAAGGGACAGGTATCAGGGAAGCAGCCCCAGGAGGATTAATTACAGCTTCTTCCTTGGCCTGCCTCCCTCCCTCACTGGGGGTGTGTAGCCAGACAGAGTCTCTCCCTTACAAGCCAGCTTGCTCGTTGCCCCCCCCCCCCCACTGAGGAGCCAACATGAGAGGGGGGTGGACCCTCAAGAAATCACCCCAGCTGGCATTGATCAATATGATGCACACACACAATCACCCAGAAGGGGACGTGCCCCGCCCGCACAAAAGAATGTCCTGTACTCCTAAATTGCTTATCTCTTGTCTTACAAGCGCAAACTAAGTAGAAATGCCCTTGTAACAAACTGGCGTCACAAAGACAGACCAGTATGATCTGGCACCATAGATAAGAAAGAGAATACATAACCCAAAAGGGGTATAAAAGATGGGTCCAGCAGAACTCTAACTTTGAGTGCATTTCAACCAACTTCCTGCTGGTCGGGTCAGGTGATTGCCTCCTGAGGTCCACAACTGGGGACGCCCAACCTCGTATTCTTCTTTCCGCGGAATTGAGTGACCGATCCGGCTTGGCTACGCCGGTATCGAGAGACGCAGAGAGGGTAAGATACACCCATGCTAGGTCTCTGACTTTTTTTGTGCACAGCTAAAGAATTAGAGCTCTGTAACTAGATGTCATTGTGCCAAGATATCATTGTGTTAGATGGTAACAGATATCTTTGTATTGGATTGTAACGTAACTTGTTAACACCTGTACTTTGCTAGCATATAAGAAGTAAACAATAGCCTTTTGTAACTGCACGCTTATAACTGTAGCTTAAATAAACTTGTAACTAGTTAAGATCCAAGCCTAACCATTTTGTTAACCCTTTTGTCACTGCAACACAGCTGGCACAACAAAAAGAACTTTAACCGTTTGGTTACTACAGCCTGGCCGTGGGTGAGTGTGCTAGGAGCTGCCTGCTCTAACAGTAAAAAACTGGGTTGTTTAGGACCCAGGGGAGTACCTCACTGCACATTACCTGGCCACCGGCTAACAGAATGGGAGTCTTAGCCCGAGGGTGGTGTAGACTCCGAAGGGAGACTCCTATCGCAGGGCCTATTTAATGGTTCCCTGCGCTTACCCAGCAGGGATTCAGGGCACGGTCCCTCCCTGCTTTCTGAAGCGAGAGCAAGGCAGGCCCTGAGAGACTAGATGACCGTGGTCTGGAATCCAGACAGGCCCCCATGCTTATTTTCATGGCAGCCACCCCACACCTGAGCCCAGGGCTCCTTTGCGATAGGCGTTGTACCAGTGCTTGCTGATGGCATGCCGGCGAGCCCAAATACAGGCAAACAAACGGCAAGGCACCAGCAGGCAGGCAAGCCAAAAGGATCTCAAGGGTGTCACAAGCGTAACTGCAACTTACCAAGCCCCACAAGAGCACAGGCTAGTAATAACGCACAAGCCCTGTCGATGCCAGATGTGGCTAGGGAAATTATGGGTCCTGCTTACACCAGTATAAACACCACCAAAGACAGGAGAGGATCCGGGCAGGACTCAGCAGATGCAGAGTTGCTGTTTTCCTAGGTCCTGGGGAATGCAGGCAACTGCAGTTCTGCGGTGATTAGCTGACTCACATTATCGCAGCTCACTAGAGATACCAGTTTTGTCTCAGGCTTCACAGCAATATAAGGTCAAAATCCCTGAAAATGTTGCCTGCTGTCAGTTCTCTCAGTACTGAGGGTGATGGGGAGAGGGCTCAGGAACAAAGACAGGGGCCGGGCTGGGTGCAAGACTAATTACTTGAACGTGGGGTTTCCTGGCAGCGAGGTGGAAATGTTTATGGCTAAAGAGTTAAGCGGAGAGGTCGCACCCAAGTCACATCTGCACAGAGCGTGCCCATCCCAAGAACTCACAGGCCAAATGCAGAAGACAGGCAATGCAGGGGGAAAGGGACAAACCAGCGTCCCCATTTACAGATGGAAAAAGAGGGTACAGAAGTGCATGCAAGTGACATGCAGAGATTTACATTCTGTGGCAGGGCAGGTAGTTTAACACAAGGCCAAACCCCAGCCCAGTGCCCGATTCCACATTCGAATGGGAGTCACAGTGAAAAAAGCAACGTTTAGCTGAGAGGAGCAGAGGGCAGAGCATTAGACTATGACTCAGGAGAGGTGTGCTCTATTTGTGGCTTAGCACACTGGGCAAGCCACTACTCTGGGCCTCAGTTTTGCCCAACTGTAAAAAGAGGGCTAATGATACTGACCTCCTTTGCAACGTGCTTTGAGCTCTGCTGATAAAAAATGCTCCAGAAGAGCCAGGGATTAAGGGCCCTCCCTTCCTCATCAAGAGAGCCAATCACAAAGAGGAAAAGCCAAAACTCACTCCCTGTTTTTGAAGCTAAAGCCAGTGCACTCTTACATTTACTAAAGCACACAGGGAAGCACATAGTGTGGGCGTTACAGGACTGCTGATGTTACCTGAACTGACTAAATACGCTGTGAGCTACAGAAGGCTCTGGGATCCAAGCATATAAATGGAGGAGAAGCTTTATATGTTGCGCCATTGAGGACTCTCAGGACAAGTTGTCAACCAATGCCTGCTCAGGCCAGCTTTCCAATCAGTTTAGCCACAGGAAAATTTACTAGAAGCAGCTTCCTGTGGAGCCCCCCAGATGGCACTGAGTACACAGAGAGTGCCAAAATCTCGCTTTTTTTGCCTATTTCCAATCCTCAGGAGCCCATTTCTGCAGAGTCAGTCTTGCCGCCCAGTAGTAATAATTTCATAAAGTGTTTTAGTAATTGCAGTTTCATAAGCAGTGCATTAAGGTTGGCGGGAGAGCTGCCCCATCATTTATTCATGGCTAGAGAGTTCTTCAGCTGAGCACACCTTTGCCACAATCGATAATGGAAACTGCAGCGCGGGAAGCGTGGCAAATGTTGGCCACCATGCTGCAAAGAGGGTGCAAGAGAGAACAGCAGGAAGGGGTTACTCTGATTCACCAGGGAGGACTGAGCGAGTGCCCAAGCAGCGGCCGAGGAGATTTCAGTTAGACGCTGATATATTTTTGTGTTGATTTTGCAACAGTGACATGAGTTTTGTGGTTAAGAAAAACACAACAGGAAAATCACAGCTGTATTATTATAATTACACCAAAGCACTTAAGCACGTGCTTAACTTTAACTGCCTGAGTAATCCCACTAAAGACAATGGAATCCTTGCATGAGTTGTTGGAGCCCTCAGCCCCTACCACAACAGAGCCCTGTTTGGGGTAGGTACCAAAATAAACGTGCCCTGAAACAACACGAATCCATGCCAGGCTAAGGCCCCAGCTGCCAAGGACACTCGTGACAGCTCCACCCATTCATCAAGGCTGGTTTAAGGAGGGTTACACTGCCCCTGCCCTGCTAACGGAGACACTAAGGCTACATCTACACTATCCTGGAAGATCGACTCGCTGACGGTCAGTATTGGGGGGTTTCATTTCAAACATCTAGTCTGGACACGTGACATCGATTGCTCAGGGGTCACAGACAACCCCTGTATTCCTCTTAAGGAATAAGGGAGGGTTGACGGGAGACGCTCAATTGTCAACCTTCGCCTGGATGGACAGCTAAGCAAGCTGAGTGCGGAAATGTAGATGTTAGCTACACAATTGCTGTAGGTAGAATTGCATATCTGTGGTTAACTTACTCTGCCTATTACAGATGTAACCTAAGCCCCTCCCAATGTACAGCACTGTGGCTTGTTACTGGCAGGGGACGTGGCCAGTGCTGCAGGGGATTCAGCTCCCCAGCTTTCTTAGCAGGCACAGGAAAGTAATAAAATGCACCTGACAGTTAAACCCAAAGAGACCTGAATATAGCTGGAATCACATTTGGTGTTGGAAGAGGGAAAAGTCTTCCTCGCCCCATAGCCCAGACTTTTTTTTAACTAATTACATTCCCCAGCAGCTTCAACTAGACATGATATTAATCTTCACTTCCTGTGCTCTTCCTCAACAGCTCCCCCGGAAGGCAAGGCGACACACACAGCGCAACTTATATACACAGACAAAATGCCTGCCACAGAGCAGCACAATGCTGCTCACGCTCCGCCACTGCACGGCAAAAGAAATCAGACTGGAATATTGCACAGGGAGGTGACTCTCAGATACACGCTGGGACAAACACTGCTTTGTTTGAATACAAACCTTACTACAGGCAGGCTGTGTAGTGGTGCTAACAAGGGCAGAGATTAAGGCTGCAGTGGTATTGGAACATGGAGGCAATCATACCTGCCAGATAGGGCAACTACAAAATAGGGGACATCTCTGTCCTGACAACATGGCTCTTACGGAGTAATGCTGGAGGAGCAGCACATTGAGGATCCAAAGGGAGCCTCTTGCATTGCTGGGGAGTAACCCCACTTGTCCAGGGAGAGCAGCAGCCTTGAAGGACTCCAGGGGCAGAGAAAGAGTGACACTCTGTGTGCGTGTGCGTGTGCGTGTGCGTGTGCGTGTGCGTGTGCGTGTGCGTGTGCGTGTGAGACACACACACACACACACACTCCTCAATAAGATACACCCCATGCTGCATGGTGTAGTTTTTCACACAACGTGCAGAGCTGGTCCTGAAACCCGAATTGTTACTTTCCATTATAAACTCTTGATTTCTGCTGTTATAACTTTGCCAAACTTTCACCACTGAAACTGAAGTTTTTTGCATTTGCCATCTGCTGCAACCTGAGTTTGAGCATGACCACAGATGAGGTTAGGGAGTAACAGCTAGTTTTGCCAAGATTAACCTGTCTCCCGCCACCACCACTTTAAAGAGCTCTAGCATGACCAGGATTTCAAGCAGCAACTGAGTATCTCACAGGGGACAAGGTGAATAGTCACAGAGGTAGCCGTGTTAGTCCGTATCTTCACACTACAAAAAAGCAGTCCTGTTGCACTTTAAAGACAAACATGTACTTTATTTGGTGATGAGTTTTTGTGGGAAATAAATTATATTGTTAGTCTTAAATTGTGACTGGACTGCTTTTTGTTTGAAAGGAACAGGACCGTGCCAAAAGGTGTCCCAGGAAAACCAACCCAGATTTGGCAGAGTAGCAAGTGGCTGAAGGAAAAAAAATTCACCATCTGCACATGATCCTGGGTTCCAAGCTTGCTGCTAAAAATCTCTAAACCTTTCATCTTCCCTGAGCACACTCCCAGCCCCACCCTGAGCTCCCATGAAACACAGCAGCCACCCGCCCTTCTGTCAGTGGGAGGAAGAGCTGGGGTGGGAGCCAACAGGATGCCATGAATTCTAATCTTAGCTTCTCCACTTGCTGATAATTACCATGTGCACGTCCTGCTGGCAAGGTCTCTTACAGACAACGGAGGATGCACACGGAAGATTACAAGACACTACTGCTCACAGGTACCCCCTATGCTCAAGTGGTAGAGGTTTATGCTGTGAAACTAAGGCCCTGGGTTCAAATCCTGCTGCTGATCCATGCAGGAGCCACTCTAGTGCTGGGGGAGGGGTTTCAGTTTTTTAGTTTGCTTTATAAAACAACAAACCTAGGAAACTTCTGATTTAAAAAAACTGCACTGAAAACACATAAAAAGCTGCAAACTCATGAATCCAGAGCTTTGGAAGTGGCAGAACTCAGGTTACACAAGCAACCTTTCATGAGCCTCCCTTTGCATGGATGCAAGGTAGCCTTCAACGACATCCACAGATGATTTGTTCTGCAGGACTTCTACCACATTCAGAGCACAGGCTGAACAGAGAAGACAGCAGGGACTGTAGGAAGTGACCAGTGGCACCAGAGCAACAGTGGTTTCTTGTGATGAGGGCACTCGCTTGGAACTCAGGCCAGACACATTCTACTCCTGACAGTGCCAAAAACTTTTCACACTGAGCCCCACTTTTCATCCCTGCAATTAGCAACCCCCCCACACCTGTCTAATGTCATCCAAACCAACAGACATTTCAGTTATGTTCACGTGAAAAGGAAAAAAGAAACCACCACCCTTCTGGCACTTGTAAGAAAAGAAATCAGCCGAATGTAAAAACGTAATTAATCGGTATATACATGTGAATACACAGACATAAAACAGTAACAGATTTCAGCATTTTTAATGAGATGGATGAGCCTGAGACCCAGCAGCCGATCCTGCTGCACTCCCCCTTTTTGAAATCTTATGCCTCCACCACAAGGAGACCCACCCCACTTTGTGCACCCTGCTATAAACTTCTATACTGCACAATGGAAAACTTAAGACAGGTGGAGCATTGTCCTGGATCGTCCCTCAGGTGTCAGTTCACCATCATGAAAAGTAATGCCCTGTCCTTTTCCACGCATTGCATTAAAATAAGATCACACTAACAAGCTTGGGGGTGGGAGGAGGGAATAGCTAGAGGTCTAATAGAGGTCTAATAGCTGACTCTCACCCTCGGATTTTGTTTTACCTGACAGGGATTCCTGGGGCCTGACCTTGGATCTCTGAGCTAAGATCCCACCAGTTCTCCTTTGCAAATCAATAGTTAGCTTTGTGACACAGCTAATGAGTTCAGGACAGGTCATTCTTTCAAACACAAGCCAGCCAAAGCGAGCCTTTGGATTTCTCCGCCTATCTCACGCTGGGCTTGGGATAAGGACTCTGCTCTTGTGTGTGCCTCCATTTATTTACATTAATAGAAAATCATTTGCATGAGCTCATTGTGCTCCCAATCATAACATCTTCCAGGGCTCTTTAAGACTCCACAGGGTTATTGTTGCCAATAACATACTGAGGATAATTAATGAGCAGACACTAATGCTCAGTAAAAATTTCCAATGGGAAGAGTGAGGATAAACTTGCTTAGGATAAGGGGGCTAACGTTCTGCCCTTGGAAAATGGAATACCCCCCCCACACACACTTCTAACACCCACACACTAATACAGGGTGCCAGCGCTCCTTTAAGCTGTGCACCCGTATGACGGCTCACCAGACATCCAAATGCCACTCAGCAGATTATCAGCACGCCCACAGCTGGGTTTGTGTTTCTACTAACGGTGCACATTTGAACCTGCCTGGGTGCACATCAAATGTACTCCACACAGGGAGGGAACAGATGAGAGGGAATACCACAGGATGCCCCTTGGAACACTCATTGGAAGGAACACTAGCAACTAAGCCACCCATGCTACTCCCTGGCCATGTCTACACTAGCCCCAAACTTCGAAATGGCCACGCAAATGGCCTTAAGGGGACTTCGAAGTAGGCGGGGTCCTTTCGAAAAGGAGCCCCGTCGGGACGAGCCGTGCGGCGGCGAGGCACATCAATTTCGAAGTGCCGCGGCTGCCCGCATGCTAATGAAGCGCTGAATATGCATTTCAGCGCTTCATTAGTAAACTTCATTAGTAAACATTTGCGTGGCCGTTTCGAAGTTTGGGGCTAGTGTAGACATAGCCCCTGAGGGTTAGCCGGGTTAGCCTGTAGCTGCACCAAAAGCAGGCAGTCCTGCAGCACCTTAAAGACTAACAATTTACCAGGTAAAATGAGCTTTCACGGATAAGACTCTCCACTCCCTACATTTCCAGACAGGTCTCCCACCCCCACGGTGATCTGATCAGTCATGGCTTAGCTTGCAAGTACAGGGCTGACATTTTTCTCCCTGTGCTTAAAATCATTAACTAAACATACTGCATTAACAAGAGCAGGCCAACCTGCGCCAGAGTTTACCTTCAAACACCCTGGGTTAAATCAAGCTGTGTCAATAGGAAGCCCGCGTGGAGGCTGTCTGTCTAGCATTACTCCTTCCTTCTGAAGACACAGGATCTTATCAGAAAAGACATTGCCTGGAATGAATCATTAATTACACAGGCTATCTGGGTACAAGCAGCCAGATGCAAGAATGAGAAGGGAACACAGGCAAAGAAGAAAGGTGTGTTTTCTGCTCGTCCTGCAAGAGACCACCGCACCACCATCTCCCTCCCGCATTGCCTACCTCATGCTCACACAGACCACCTGATGTACCTCTCCAGGTCCCAGGATGGATTCAAATCCAGGCTGCCATCCCTTCATCTTCTGAGCCCTTCTTGTTAAAAGGCTTCCGAATGGAACCTGACCATCAGTTCTGAATCGCTCTCCAAAAGGAGCAAGCTGCCCCATCCATCCAACAGGGATACTCATTCTGGCACCTAATGTGATGCAAGGGGCACATTTTTGGGTGGGTCTCTGCAGCGTATGCTGCTAAAAACTGGAAACTGCAATGACAAGTGGCCTTGTAAAGGACAACCCTGTCTGATCTGACTTGTTTTTTCCTCTTTTGATACATACTACTGACAATGGGCCATTTCCACCTTGCTGAATAGACCTTGTCAGCCCCGGCCCTCCCTTTTACTGGCACCTCACTCTTTAAAATACTCCTCTGGAACCCACCCCTCGCCCCACTCATGCATCTGATGAAGCGGGTCTTTGCCCACGAAAGTTTATGCTCCAAAATATCTGTTAGTCTATAAGGTGCCACAGGACTTCTTGTTGTTCTCGAAGATACAGACTAACACGGCTACCTCTCTGAACCTTAAGAGCTGGGATCTCTGGGACAGCTCTGATGCACTTTGAGAATGATTCCCCCCACCTCATGCTCTCTCTGCACCAACAACTTGGATCACTTTATGAACATGCACTGAGAGTTAGCCTCTCCCAGCAAAGCCAGTTGGTACATGCAATACAGAAACAAAACTTCCCCTCAAACAGAATCCATCTGCCCCTTGTCCACAGAGCTCTTCATTTCAGTGTCAGGGCGTGTTCATGAGCTGTAGTTGAAAGGTGAAGTGAAAGGGGTTTCGTCCTCTTTATAACTCACAAAGACCTCAAAACTGCTCCGCACCCATTAAAAATCCAAGTCTTGTCTAATCTTTTGTCCTTGAAGCTGTATGCAAAATAAGGATCTCTCAGATGATCGAGAGCAACTTTGGTTCGGGATATTGAAAATGTTTTTGTTTGGACCTCCAACGAGCATCCAGCAACGAGGGGTCTTGGTTACAGATGTGACACCTAAGAAACCTCACAGTTCACATTTCTGGCCTCCCTAGCATCCTCCAGAAAACCCCAGTTAGTGCAGATTTGAGGACCCTCATAGCTGTTGGGTAAAGGCAAGTAGTGAGAACACACAGAAAGGGATGGCTTTTAAAATACATTATTAAAACATCTCTAACCCAAGTTGCCTCATGTCTGCAGGCCACTTATTTTCAAAACACTGAACTATGTGACAGAATGATTTTACAGCAACTGCTGGAGCTTCGCTTACCATTTCCCTTTCTAACAGTGAGAGCAGAGATGTGCTGATCAGACCAAAGGGAAACTAAATGGAAATATCCCCACATCAACAACAGAGATCTCCCCACTGTCAGCTTTTCCCTTGAAATGACCTTGCTCATAAATTTGATAGGCTGCATGTTTTTAAACACAACGCATCATTTCTGAGCCATTCCTTATGCAGCTCAACAAGAGAAGTACCCTGTCTGAAGCAGAATCATTCAATCGAGGTCAAAAAACAAGCAACGGAAGGCAGAGGTGGTACTGCCCAAGAGGCGTGAAAGGTTTACTGTAATAGTATATTTAGGTGGCAACTTAATATTCAGTTTCAAAAGCACACTGGTTACTTCTCTAGCACACACAGGACTAATTCGTCAAAGGAAAAACAGCCCTTTTAAGCAATGATGTAGCAACCAAATTAGGGTGTTTCCCACATTTTTGCTATGCATCACTCAGACCCTATCAGTATGTTGGAAGATCTTTTCCTGAAACAAAAGAGTTGCCACAGTGGATCAGACCAATAGTTCATCTGCTCCAGCTTCCTGTCTCCAGTTTCCAGTAGTGGCTAATACCAGACATTCAGAGGCAGATACAAAAAAAAAATCCCTAAGGTCAAATGTAACTGCCCTGTGTTCCCTCCTAAACCCAGGTCAGTAACAGACTGGTTCCTACACAACATGGACCTCAGCTGTTTTCATCCCCTCTCGCACAGCTTTGAGTGTTATTCAAATAAGCATCTCAAACTGTTTGAAGATCTTGATCTCAATATCTTGTGAGAGCGTGTTCCAAAGGTTAATTATACACCACACTAAAAGTTATTACTCCTGTTGGCTTTAATTTGCCACCTTTTCATTTATTTCAGTGTTTGCTTCTTGAACTAAAAAGGGTAAATCAGGAGCATATAACTGAACTTTTCAACACCATTTATTGTATTCAGTTCTATTGTGTCTTCTCTTACTCATCCCTCTGAGCCAGGCCTCTCTCAAGCCTCTGACAATCTCTGTCTTTTCATACATCCTAAGATCTTGTCAGCTGGTTTGATCTCCCCGGCACAGTATGAGGTTTTTATTGAGCCTTCCACCAGATCAGGGAGCACCTTTTCTGAATGGCAACAATTAATCTACAAGCCATCAAAGTTAGCTTTGCACTTGCACAATGCTTCAGTAAATCCCAGTAAGTGCTTCACCTCTGAAATATTTTTAAAACATACTAATCCCCATGCTCAGACGTCTACATTTCACAGCTGATAGCTTCACCAGCCTATAAATCAATGCAAGAAAAGCAGCTCTGTCCAACATTTCAGATGTTAAATACAAGATCAAATATTTGTTAAAAAAATCTGTGTAAACATTTAAATGAATATATTTGCCAGTAACTTGAGACCTTAAAGGGATATAATCTTAGAGCTATATATTATATACAAATGTCTTAATTATTAAATGGCTGCTTTCAATCTGCAAATTGAATTTACAGTTTGGGCCAAATCTAAAGGAATTCAACCTGTTTTGCCCCTATTCTCTATCATTCAAGAGTAGGATCTTAAAGGCAATTAAAAGTCTACAGTGATTTCTCTCTCCTTCTCACTGATGTTCTCAGCAAAGAACCACCTAACTAGCTGATCAATTCACTATACATAACCAAATATATTTTTCTTTGGGCAAGCTTCTTTCAGTTATAGGCCTTTTAAGTGTCACTTATCTTCCAAAGGCACACCATTTTCAGATAGAAAGGAGAATCCTGAATTCTTTTTAAACACAAAGCCCTCCTCTCCCAATTGTTTGAAGTGCCCAAGTTTCTTGAGAAATGTGTGTTTTCTTTGAATTCAAAGCTTGTTTGGGTTTGCTGACTAACGATAACGGGGGTCTGAGTTTGAGTTGAGTTTGCTTGTTATCTAAGTTCCAGAAGTTTGTCCTAGAACAGTGAGATTTTATTCTTTAATTTACAACCAGGCAACATGTGCCTGTAAGAGAGAAGTGGCAGGTTAGAAGGGATATTTGTTAAGTTTAACATGCTTTTCCAGGCAGATGTTTTACTCATCTGCACCTGGCTTAAGAAATAGCAAGGTAACAAAATAATTAAAGGATTCTGCCCCAGTTAAAAGCCTGCTCAGATTCTACATATCTTGGCACTCCGGGAGGAGAAGACGTTCAGGGCACCCTTCAGCATCGATTCATCCACAGCTCTTCATAAACGTTACTCCTCACTATTGCTGGGAAATATGGAAGTTGCCCCACTTCAGAGCGAGAAAAACAAAGTGACTTGCCTGAGGTGCCAGTGGCAGGGCAGGGCAGGGTTAAGACAAAGTCCCAGCCTCCTTTCTTCTGCTTCTTAGTCCACAAGTATTCTCCCAATTAATCCCAGAACATTCTGCTTCTGGCTCAAGCTTCAAAAACTCCTGTGTTTCCCACGCGTGTGCGTGGGTTCGCATTTTGCATAGCTATTTTCAGACTTTGTTCCCAGTCTGAAATCTGATCAGCCACATTGCTGTTTAAAAATTACAATTAAGGCTAAGGCATGGATGTTTATATGTTAAAGATGATCTTGTATACCTCTATACCCTCCCTGGGTGGCAGATATGAGACACTGCACTACAATGAATGTGCTCTGGCAGGAGCCAGCCAGGACTCCTGGATTCTGTTTGCAGCTCTGAGAGGAAGAGCTGGAGCCAGGAGCTTAGAGTTTGGGGATCCTGGTTCCATTCCTAGCCCTGACGCAAACTAGCTTGATTTCTGTAGGACTCCAATTCCTCCATCCATATACTAGGGCCAGCAACACTGACAACCACCGCAGGCCTCGGGGCAAGGTGGGATGAGGGCCCAGCTCTGTGCCCCAGAAGGCTGGGGCCTTGGGCATTCACCCCTCAGCAGACTGCAGACTGCGGTGCTGGCGCCCCAACTCCCGCTCCCTCCCAGCTAGAGCAGCACTGCTGTGGCTTTTCCAAGGGGCCTGTAGCAGCGGAAGTGGCTGACTCCAGGCCCCTTTCAAATGCTGGGCCTGGGGAAAACTGCCCCTGTCACACGCGGGCCTGGCTGGAACCACCAGATAAAGTGCTTCCCAGAAATGGCAAAGCTGCTCACAGAGAGCAGAGGACCCCCTCATAATGCCACCTCCGGAGGGGATGAAATGCAAAACAAGTGAGCGCCGAGACTCAGAAAGAGATCCCAAAACCACAGAGGAGAGGGAGGAAGAGAACCAGGACTGACAAATCCCTACGTGCCTTGATTTCTTAACGCACCATGACAAATCACCGGGGATGCTCACTTTGCCCTTCATCGCAGTAACTGATGCTAATGGGGAAAAAAAATATTTCTTGGATTTACAGATTCCCATCTCCCTCGAGGTGAGTCATGCGCTGCGCGGCAGGAGTCATAGACCACCCAAAGGTGTCTCTGGTCCGGCCTTGTTTCAAAGCTGATGCAGGAGGTGAACAGCAGCAGCAGCCGCCAACAGGCAGCCTGGGCAGCTGCATTTCTTCAGGAGCTGTCTACACGCCGGTTCCAGGTACCAAGCACCACGGATTAGGAGACAGGTGAGATACGAGAGACAAACACACCCAAGCGGCATTCGGGTTTTACGTGACAGACACAGGAGCCAGCCTCTCACCCAGTTCATACCAGCTACGGGGATGTACAGTAAATAGCGAGGCTGTCGAAATGCAGTGCACAAAACACTCCCCCCAGGCCAGGAAACAAGAAGGGCGGTCCTGTCACCTTCACTGGAGAGGAAGTTATAACGTGGGCTGAGCGACCTAGGAAAGGTGGGTCAATGCACCAGCAAATCTGGAGTAATGATCCCCGGAAATAGGATTAAAAACTACTCGTAATTCAGCACAGCCAGGTGCTGACCGACAGCCCTGTAGCACAAGCCTCCAGAGTAGTTACACAGCCAGGTGCGTGCATCTCCCCCCGACACCGTGCCTCAAACCTAACTGAGGCAGACTCCCGCCAGAGGAGAAGGGAACCAGGAACCTGTAGCCCATTCCTGCACCTCTCAAAGCCTGGCTACCTCAGGCAGCAGTGACTCAGAGCCCTGGTTCAGGCAAGAGGTTTTCAATTTGCTTGCTACATGCAAAGCGAAATTAATCCCTGCGGTATCCTCACTGATTGAAGGTTCCCTCAGCCAGGGAAGTCATATGGCCCATGACAGACAGGAGTGCACAGCAGATGATCATAAGGGTACTTTCTGGGTTTATCATCTAGCCATGTTGCTTGTGAGGGGGCTCAATACAGTGGACTCTCGCGGCAGACAGCTGCCCACTAAAGGGAGACAGGAGGCTTCCAGCTGCGAAGCCACTTGCACAGGCGCTCGGTGTTCAGCCACAAAGCAGAACCAGACCGTGAGATTTCAGACAGCCACGATCCCAGTGAAGGGAGGGCCCGTTTTCCTCCTGCACAGCCAAAGCAGCATGCTGGCACACTGTACGGAACAGGGGGTCCATGATCTCCCTTCACACAGGCTAGGATCAAACCGTCAGCAGCTGTGGACCTGGGGAAGGCCTAGGCTAAGAGGCTGCTTTTCAGTGGTAGCCTGTTCCCCTGGCTCCAGGTGAAGTGACAGAGAGAAGGGGCAGCGCAGAACCCCTGAAACAAAAATCAGGCCCTAAATCTGCTTTCTTTTTGTCTGGATGGTGAAACAATAGAACGAACAGCCTCTTGGGCTGAGAGGGGAGGCGAAGAGTGCCTGGAGCAAGCATGACCATAGCACCGGCAGGACAAACTGCTCCAGGAGGTACCTCTCGTATGGGGGGCGGGGCTGTTTCAGGGTTCTCCCTGAAAATGTCAGTGACTTCCACTAGGACACGCACAGTGAGCTAAGAGCTGAAAGAGAGCCAATGGCAGCCTTTGCTACGCCTGCCTGTTCACCTCCCCGGTCCTTTCCTCCCATGAAACCCAAGCAACCCCTTGACCAGCAAAAACTACGTGCGGAGCAAATACGTATTTTAGGGCACAAGCTCATGGCAGGGGAAAGAGGAATGCAGACGAGAAAAGTTTACCACATGCAGCACACCCAGGAATGCCTTAGAAGGGGCAAAGTAGCCCGAGGGGAAGTACACTGAGCCAGCACTTGAACGGTGCTGCAACATGGACCTTGATTCCCGGGGAGTGTCCAGTTATAAAGCCAAGGGTTTTGTACCAGCTCCAGACTGACTCTCTCTGAGAACCCAGTCATGGCCAGGGCCCCAGTGCACCAAGTATCGTGATATCATCTGTACTGCAAACAACATGACTCCAAGATGTTCAGAAACCCATGTTAGGGCTGGTGGGTGCGTAACGGTTTGGGGTAGCAAAGACAACACGAGTAACCCTCCTTCCCAGAAGGTATTAGAATCACGCTAGCTAGAGCCATGGCAAAGATGGGAAAACAGTACTGCAGCTAGAACAATCCTGCTCTTGGCCGGACAGGGCCTCCGCACAACTGCGATCTGATGTGAATCTGAACTATGTGACAGTTAAATTGCAAAGTCCTTTGGGGTAGCAACTAGCTCTTAATGTGCCCAGTAGGCCTTTGAGCTGCTACGTAAATAAACAGCACTGTATGGCTGCTGACCTCATGCCCATAAGGAGGTGGGGCGGGTGGATTACCTGGTGGATGTGCGGTTAGAGAAGCACGGGCAGAATGGCACGAGCAGCTAAGCACCCAAAGATGGAGCGGTCCAGGGGATGGGGTGACACGTCTTTGCTAAAATGAATGTCAGAACAACCACACTGGGTCAGAGCAAGGGTCCACAGACCTCCATTATCCTGTCTTCCAACAATGGCCAGTGCCAGATGTCTCAGCAGGAATGAGGAAAACAGGACAGTTATCAAGTGAACCATTCCCTGCTGGCTAGTCTCAGCTCTGCCAGTTAGAGGGTTAGGACCACCCTGACCAGGGGTTTGCATCCAATGGCCCCTGTAAGCTGAGCACTTGTGCAGCTGCCACTGAGAGATTCAAACGCTGCCAAGCTGATTAGCAGAGCACTCACAGCTAGGTTTCTTTCCTACTAAAGGTGCACATTTACACATGCCTCTGTGCATATAAAAATTTATTCCACACGAGCATGGAAAACATTAGAGGGAACATTGGTTGCAACCCTGAGCATCTGAGATAATAGCCATTGATAGACTAGCCTCCAGGAACTTACTGAATTCTTTTTTGAACACTGTTGTGCTTTTTGACCTTTACAACATTTCCTGGCAGCAAGTGCCGCCGGCTGACTGCACACTGAGCGAAGAAGTATTTTCTTTCTTTTGCTTTAAACCTGCTACTCATGCCTATAAATTTCCATGGGTGACCCCGGCTCTTGTGTGATAAGAGCAAGTAACACTTATTCACTTTCCCCACAACAGACCCGGCTTTATAGCTTTCTAACATCCCTTTCCTTAGCTGTTATTTTTGCAAAGCTGAACAGTCCTGCCAGTGCTCTCAAATCTTTCCTCACATGGAAGCTGCTCCGTACCCCAATCGTTTTCAGTTGCCCATCTCTGCAGCTTTCCCTATTCTACCTTTTTATTGCCTCTCTTTCTTTTTTGAGATAGTAGCCGTGTCTACACGTGCACGCTACTTTGAAGTAGCGGCACCAACTTCGAAATAGCGCCCGTCACGGCTACACGTGTTGGGCGCTATTTCGAAGTTAACTTCGACGTTAGGCGGCGAGACGTTGAAGTCGCTAACCCCATGAGGGGATGGGAATAGCGCCCTACTTCAACGTTCAACGTCGAAGTAGGGAACGTGTAGACGATCCGCGTCCCGCAACATCGAAATAGCGGGGTCCTCCATGGCAGCCATCAGCTGAGGGGTTGAGAGACGTTCTCTCTCCAGCCTCTGTGGGGCTCTATGGTCACCGTGTGCAGCAGCCCTTAGCCCAGGGCTTCTGGCTGCTGCTGCTGCAGCTGGGGATCCATGCTGCATGCACAGGGTCTGCAACTAGTTGTCGGCTCTGTGTATCTTGTGCTGTTTAGTGCAAGTGTGTCTGGGAGGGGCCCTTTAAGGGAGCGGCTTGCTGTTGAGTCCGCCCTGTGACCCTGTCTGCAGCTGTTCCTGGCACCCTTATTTCGATGTGTGCTACTTTGGTGTGTAGACGTTCCCTCGCAGCGCCTATTTCGATGTGGTGCTGCCCAACGTCGACATTGAACGTCAACGTTGCCAGCCCTGGAGGACGTGTAGACACTATTCATCGAAATAGCTTATTTCAATGTAGCGTGCACGTGTAGACGTAGCCAGTGTGACCAAACCCACATAGAGTATCAAAGGTGTGGGCACACCATGAATTTATAGAGTGGCATTATGATATTTTCCATCTTATTATCAGTCTTTGTCTTAACAGTTTCTAACATTTAGTCAGCTCCTTTACTGCTGCTTTCCACTGAACCAAGTTACTATATAAGAACTATGCCTGATAATGCCAAGATCTCTTTTGAGTGGTAACTGTTAAATTAGAACCCATAATTTTGTATTCACAGTTGGACTGAGGGAGAGAATGGGAAAATTAAATGGCTGTTTTTGCTCCCCCATCCCCCACTGTCCTCTCCCAAAAGTAAATATCCCTTTCTCAATACTAATACCTAGCTCCTATATGCAACTTTCTATCCATAAATCTCAAGGCGCACGGGCACCAAGAATGCCCTTTGCAAAGAACAGTAGTTAACTCTTAAAAACCACCTTACTACTTCTTATCAGGACTCAACTAAGAGAGCCAAAGTAGGTGAAGCATCTATTATTGGACTAATTTCTGTTGGTGAGAAGAACCAGCTTTCTTGATATACAGGGCTCTTTTGCTCTGAAGAAGAGCTCTGAGTACCTCAAAAGTATCACCCACCCACCCCACACCAACACACAAAGAGAAGTTGATGCAATAAAAGCTCACCCACCTTGTCTCTCCAGTGTTCTGGAACCAACACAGCTACGACCCCTCTGCTAGACTCAGTTTACTCTTAAATTACTAACTTTGTTATCCAAGTAACAGTCTGATATTTTTACACAGACCTCCTGACCATCTCATTGGAGTGCCTCAGCCATCACTGAATTTGTCTTCAACACCAGGGAGCTTTTATTCCCTACTTCAGGAATGGGAAACTGAGGCTTATCAAGATTACAGGACTTGCCCAAGTACATGCAGGAAATCTATGGCAGGGCTAGAAGATCTGCATTCAGTTCCTAAGGCACCAGGCAGGACTGAATTATGAGCCCTCTCACATGAGCGCAGCTCACCTTGGAATAATCACAAAAAGCTTTCACCTCAGATGCCTTAGAAGCAGCTTCCACCTAAAACCATCAAACTGTGCGCACACACAGCCCACGGAAATGGACCTCCAGAAGAGAGGCAATGAAACACCTAACAGTACAGGCCACTTCCAGGGTAGCCCACAAGTTAGCCGAGGCAGCCTGTCCCCTCTTACAGGAGCCTCACTCATCCCTAACTGCATAGTTTGCCAAGACAATAAATACAAGTGAATTAGTGTCTTGAGCCAATAGTGCAAAAAAACAAACAAAAAAAAAAACAGCTCATAGATCAGTTACCAATTCAGACAGGGAAACCTGGGACAGTCACTCCTAGGTGTTCTCTGTAGAAGCTGGATTGCTTTTTGGAGGTGGCCCTCTGAGCAGGTTTGGTCCTGTGAGCTACACACACCATTCTTAAAGGGGTGCTGGATACATTTGAATACAGAGCAGATCCTAAACACACTGGGCGGAAACATACTGAATTCTTATAAAAACATCCAAGAAATCAGCAAGAACAATTGGCTGGTTTTTAAAACCCCCCTATCCCCTTCTGTCAATGGCCAGTGTTCTGTGAGCTGTGAAACGTGCACGATAACATGCTCTGCTGTCACCCGGTTTGAGACTGGGGTGCCCTTGAGCATGTAGGAAGCTGCCTCCGTGACCACAAATCGCCACAACACAGCAACAGCCGGATGTAGGTGGTAGCAAAAAAATAAAAAAACATCTTGAACAACAGATTAGCAATTACCATCTCCGCCACAACAGCAGCAGCAGCAGCAGCAACACGGGAGCAGAATGACAACGAGTCACCTGGACTCTGGCAGTATTGAAGGAAGAGCGCTAAAAATAAGCGATCAATAAACTGAGAGGGCTGCTTATCTCCCAGCAGCCAAACACTCCTTTCACACCTCTCCCCGGCCAAGCAGTAGCCGCCACACCCCCACCTCCTCAGCCCAAGAGCACCAACTGGGCTTTCGCACACACAAGTGGTTTTTAGGAAAGGGGTGCGCCCCTGGGCCAGGCAGGAGGAGAAAGGGAACAGGGCAGGTGCTGGGCAGACACCTGAGAGGCAGAGGGGTGATCTCGCCTGTGAAGGCTGAGGCATCTCACACGCAGGAGACGGGGAAAGGGAAGTTGGTCTCTCCCTTGGATACCTGGGAGACTGAACAGAATCAGGTTTCACCTAACCGGAGGGAGTGGTTCCCCGGGGACTGAGGGATGCTCAGCAGGCAGGAGCTGCTCCCTCTGGCTCAGAAGCAGACAAGGGCACCCAAGCAGGTCCTATGGTTCGGCTGGGCCCTCGGAGCAGAGGGGTGGGGGGCAGTACCGTGTAGAGCCCACCACCGGGACAGGAGGGCCCAGAGGTTAATCCAAGGGGCTGGCTGCAGCCAGGCTGAGCTGGGGACAGAGTCCCTGGTGATCTCTGCAGGGAGGAGCAAACAGGTGGCGTCCCCTGTGGGAGGAAACGGGACCGCAGGGCAGCGGATATCCCCACTGGGGCCGGGGGGGGGTCCCTAGGGAGGAGGCAGTGGGGAGATGGAGACGGGCCTGGGCCTGGCCCTGGGCAGGGGTCTCTTCCCACCGAGTCAGTGGGCTGGGGCCGGGGCCGGAGGATGGCGGCTGCTGCCCCCAGGGGTGTCTCCGGGAAAGCGGCCCGTGGGTGGTCCGCGCCCACCAGCCTCTCACCTGGGCACGCAGCTGGGCGAGCTCCGATCCACCTCCCAGGTCGCGTACAGGTTCATCTGCACCGGGCGCCCCCCCGGGGCCGCCCCGCCGGGGGTCAGGGGCCCGGAACCCGGCTTGGGGGGCGGGGGCGCCGCGCCAGGGGGCTGGGCTGGCGGCTGCCCCGAGGGGAGCTGCGGGGGAAGCGCGGCCGTCGCGGGCTGCAGGGCGGACGGGGCGGGGGCGCGCTGCCCCCCAGCGCCTGGACCCCCGCGCTCCGCCATGGAGCCGAGCCGAGCCGCGCCGGAGTGCACAGCTGCCTGGCCCTGCCTGTTGCCCTGCGCGCGCTCCCGCTCGCTTCGCCGCCGCTCGCTCCCGCGGCCTGGGGGGCGGGGCAGCGGGGAGCGCGCAGCGAGCCGATTGGCCACGGGGAGGCTCGCAACGCGCCGCCCCTCCCCTCCCCGCTGGAGCGCCGGGCTCGTGCCCGAGCGGAGGGGCGGGAAACGAAAGGGGGGGGGGCCGGGCTGAGCCCGCGGGAGCGCGCCTCCACCTCCTCCCCGAGCCGTGCCCCCGTCCCCGCCCTGGTCCCCTGCGCCAACCCAAGCGAACGGCAGCGCTGGGGCACTGACGGACTAGCACGTGCGCTAGTGCCGGGCGGGCACCCGCCCCTGCCCGCGCAGGAAGAGGCAGTGCCCGGCCAGCGGGGCCGGAGGAGGGCGGCTGCTGCCCCAGGGGTGTCGCGATCCGCTTTCGCAGACCACGTCCATGCCCCAGCTCACACCCCCACGCTGAGCCCACGGCCCCTGCTGCAGGAGCTTGGGCTCCAGGCACCGTCCCCAGCCGTCCCCGCAGGGCTAGAGCCGAAAAAGAGCAGCCCCGCGGGGCCAGGAGGCTGGAAGTCCTTCCCCGCCTTTTATCCTGGCCGGAGGCAGAACAGAGGCCATGACAGACGGGGCCTTGGGTGAGTAGCAAGGAACAAGGAGCAGCCGAGAACTGCAGGATTCCTATGCAGGCAGCAGTCCTACTGCACCAGCCCCAGCTAGCACCAAAAGGCAGCACCTGGAAAAGGTGGTTATATGACCTTGATTTTCCCTTCCTCGGCTCTGGGAGGCTATGTAAGCAGCAGACCTGTGGCCTGCAGCCACCTCCACACCAAGCCCCTAGCTGCAGCTGGCAGCACTGGGTGCTTCCAAGAAGGTAGGGCATGTTCCCCCTGGAAATAATGTCCCCAAACTGCTTCAGTGCCAGGGCCCAAGTGCCAACCCTGCACCCAGAAGCAAGATAGATACACAGCACCTTGCTCTGTTCTCAGCCAAGTAGCAGTCACACCTCCCAGGCAGCCAGCACAGCTGCTGGGGATAGGTGGGAGGGAAAAGGGGGGCTGTACCCCTTACCTTGAGCAGTTTTAGAAAGTCACTCCCAGTCTCTATTCCCTCCCATCCCTGTCAAAGGCTCTGTCTACACTAGCCAAAAACTCCAAAACTGCTATGCAAAGGGCCATTTAAAAGTTTACAAATGAAGCACTGAAATGCATATTCAGCACCTCATTAGCATGCAGGCAGCCAGGGCACTTCAAAATTGATGTGGCTTGTCCAGAAGGGCTCCTTGTCAAAAGGACCCTGGGTACTTTGAAGTCCCCTTATTCCTACGAGCAGATAGGAATAAGGGGACTTTGAAGTGCCTGGGGTCCTTTCGAAAAGGAGCCCCATCTGGATGAGCCATGCCAATTTCGAAGTTCCCTGGCTGCCTGCATGCTAATGAGGCACTGAATATGTATTTCAGTGCCTCATTAATAAACTTCAAAATGGCCATTTGCATGGCAATTGCGAAGTTCCTGGCTAGTGTAGACATAGCCAAAGTGGTGAATATTGACAGGGCCAATCAGGGGTTCGACTTAGGGCCCCAGGAGGTGCGCTACATGGTCTCACCACTCAAACCATCCAGGCTTGATAGTCGACCTCCCTGTGTGAAGACAGCCTGATGAATCAGTCTTAGCAATGTCAATTCCAGGCCCGCAGCTGCCAGAGCTGGAACGGCTTACTTAAGATTGGCTTTCAGATCTAGTGTAGACCTGCCCTTGGAAGCAAAGTGCAGGTATCAGCACACCATGGCGCTGCAGTTTGGTTGCTTACAGGGAGATCCAACATAGAGAACAGTGCTCTGGTTCTGAGCTGGGCCAGGGCTCTGAGGGGAGCTAGCACCCTTCAGTGAATCAAGAACCAGGCTTTCTAGCAGGGCAGGAGATATAAATCACCTGTACAGAGTGCAAGGAAAAGTCTCCCCTCACACACACGCTTCTAACAGCCCCAGCCAACTCTGCCCCAAGCTCTTGGATAGCTAGTGCCACCTGGGGGCCAGCTAGGCCACCAGGCTGCGGCTCTAGTACAAAGGCTGTCTAGCAGCGCTCCTGGGTTTTATCGCTCCTGGTCACAGAGTAGGGGAATGGCCAGTCACTGCTTGCTGCATGGGGATGACTGGCAAGCACTGGGAAATGGCTGGGCAGCAGAGCTGCTCCTGTACACCTACCCCTTGTCCCCACTGCCCAGGGCCAGCTCTTCCCAAAGCAACGAGAGCTTCCAGGAGACAACTACAGCAGGGTACCAGCCTGGAGGAGGGGTCAGCAACATGGCTTACAGCACAGCTTTGCCATGACACAAAGGGGCAGCTAGGAAAGATTACTCCGAAGCACACGCCTTCAAGCCAACCGGCCCCTTTGTTTCCCTTGGCTTTTTACAAGAGACCTAGGGTCAGACCTGCCTGACAGAACCCAGGGAGCTGAGCCTGCAGTGAACTGGACACAGTGCTGAGAAACAACCACGCTCTATGGCCTGGAACCCAGGCAAGAGAAAACCACCACCACCCTCCCCCACAGCACAGCTTCCTGCATGGAGGTCAAAACTCCCAGGAGCCCCCTCCCTCCCTGCACAGCCCCCTTATCTCCACTTGGCCAATGAGGGGAAGATGCTGCGGTTGCTGTCTCAGGAGGCCCAAAAGCAAGGGGCCAGGCTGAGCCAGAGCAGAGGCAGGGGCATGGCCCCAGGACCCAGGATTTTATTTACAAAAAACACAGAACACAGTTGGAGGGGCAGAGCAGCAGGAGACACCAGCAAGCTGCTCCCTCCCGCGGCGCAGCGACGGACCGGAGAAGGTTAAGAACAGACCGATGCAAACCAAGGGGCTGGGACTAAAACTTGAACTCTTTGTACTTCTTGCCACCCCCCCGGGCATCCTGGGGCTGCGCTTTCCGCTTCTTCTGCTGCAGGAGGAAAGAGAAAGTTCAGCCAGCAAGATTCTCAATGCCCTCCCCAGCCTAGGCTGTCATTTCCTCCCCCCGCCACAACACCCTGGTGCTACACCAGAGCTGCGGCACCCCATATGGGGAACAGGCTCTATATCCCATTTGCTGGCACCAAGCCCATCAATCCCCCTACCCCATAAACTGTTAGGCCCCACATCCCACCCCAAGCCCCTTTCCCCAGCCCTGCCCCCCCATACCTTCTGCTTCGCTGCATGTTCAGCCACCATGTCACTGAAGTCCTCCTTCTCCACCTGGGCCTGCTGCTCCCGCACATGCTCTTCGTACTTTTGGGTCATGGCCATTGGGTCAAGCTCCAACTCCTCTGGGGCCAGCGCCACCTCCACTCCCTGGATCTCTGGCACTGGCCCCTTCCGGCTCATCACCTGCAGGGGAGGGGAAGGGTCAGACACCAGCCCCGTGGGAGGGGGAACTCCTGCCTCCAGGGAACAGCACAAATCTTCTCTGCAGACAGCACTGGCAGGCAGGGTCCCTTCCCTGGAAGCTTGGGCAGGGAGGAGGGGAGAGTCTCTGCCAGGCTGAGCACGTACGTGTTCTTTCCTCAAACGCCCCAGGTTCCCACAGCCACACCCAGACCCTGCTGGGCACCCAGCCGCCTCGAGACCCTGTGGGCAGTAAGGCAGGCGAGGGCCTCCCTCTTGAACTGGGCTTGCATGGTCTCACCGAACCCCCTTTGTTAGGGTGATGAGACAGGCCACTGGCATCAGCACTCCCTTGAGACTGGGCCCTTAAACCCCACGCCTCTGCCTGCGTGGTACCTTTCCTCTACCTCACCCCAGGCACATGTGCCTTCCAGCGCCTCCCAGCAGCACACAACCAAACTGTCCTCCTCAGGGTATGCCACCCCCAGGCCTGAGCCATTCTGCCCCCAAGCAGGGATTGTCTAGGCCCGAATGCCGGCTCGCCCCCAGTTCTAATGGGCCACCCCAATGGCTCCCTGCATCCAGGGGTCTCAACTGCAGTTCCAGCCTGGCCCTTGGGCAGCCAAGTGCCACCTTTCGCTCTCCACTCTGCTCAACACCTTCTGCAGCCCAGCCAGCTGAGTCCTGTCCTCCGCCCCACATCATGGCTTGCCAGCTCCCTGTGCCCCAGTGCTGCCCGCCCCTCAAGCGCTGCTGCCCTCTGGGCCTGGTCAGCCCTCTCCCTGCTCCAGCTCACTAGTGAACGCAGAGCCACGCTCATGCCAAGGATGGGCCTGGCCTCCTCACTTCCATGCAGGAAAGCCCTGTCACCCCAGCTGCTCCTGAGCTGCCATTTAGGGACCCAGAGAGCACTGGTGGGTTTTGCCACAATAGGCCCTTATCTCACCAAGCCACTGGACCCAAACCAGCGACCCACAGCTCAAGCCACTGGCTGACCCAAGTCACTCACCGTGGACATGTCATAGATGTGAGTGGAACCCATCATAGACGCCCCAACTGTGGCTGTCCGCTTCTCTGGCAGCACTGTGAAGAGCTGGGGTGTCTCGCTCCTGTGAGAAAGGGGGGCAGAGACGCATGATCAGCACAACTGCTGGGGGAGGGAGATGCAGCAGCCAGGCTGTTTGGCAGCCAGACTGCTGTTTGGGGCAGGAAGTGGAGAGCAGAGCATCTGACCCTAATGGAACAGCAGGAAGGAACTCGGAAGCAGAATGGAAAGAGCAGAACAGAGACAGGGCTAAGAGGCCGAGCTAGGAAGGGGACTGGCAGCCCTCCAGAAGAGCATCACCAACAGCACCAGAGGCTCAGCAGACTGCACACAACAGTGCCCCCTTGCGTCAATGGGATCCTCCAGAGTCCTACCCACCCCTGCTCTCTTCAGGGGAGCGGAATGGCCCAAGCAAGGCACAGGCCTGACTCACCCATCCATGGCCTCTTCTATCTTCTTCTTCCTCAGCTCAATGAGCTCAGGGGTCTCCATGCCGGCAGGGACGGAGGAGAAGCCACCTGGTGTGATCAGGCCACTGGGGAGGAAAGAAATGGTTAGAGACACCACCACGACCAGATATCCCCTGGCGGGACTGGAGGAGCCCCACATGAGCTCTCTCACCAGGTCCACGTCCCCTATCTTCCACAGCACCCCACCAGCACCAGCGCCAACACAGCCCACACCCGGGCAGCCCCAGCCCAGGTAGGCACCAACCTGTCAGCTGGGGTGATGAAACCAGTCTCATCCGGCTTCTCCTCATCACTCTCCTCCTCCTCTTCCTCCTCTGAGGACTCCTCGTCTGATGGCTCCAGCTCCCCCCAGGGTGTCCTGTCAATCTCCTCCTCTTCCGCCTTGGTCTGAAGTGAGACGAGGGATGAGTTGGACTGAAGAAGTTCTCTCCCCTCTGGACAGGGCTGGCTCTGACTCAGCCCCCGAGTGGGGAGACAGGCTGGCTCAGGAGTATGAAATGGGCCACCCCCCCGGGGACACCATTCCAGCCCCGTACAGGGTAGGAACAGGGGGTTCAGCCTGCAAGGGTCATGGGTTCAATCTTTCCTCCAGCACCATCCTTGCTGTCCCCTGGCTCTGCCTCAGCCCCACTGAGGAGAGCAGTTCCAGTGGTCCTACTGCCATTCAAAGGGGAACTAACGGGTCAGTGCAGGTGCGTCTGGGTCACCCTGGAAGAGCCTCGGCTTTGTTGGCAGGACCAATGAGGAGGAATGCCAGCCAGTGGGTGGCCCCACCTCATTAGTGCCCCTAAAGGTTACCGAAGTGGCACATGGCCCCAATCCTCAGGCACAGCTGTGCCCATCCCCACCCCATGCCATCTCTCCAGGGCTGTGACCACCTGGCTTCCTACCTGGAACTCAGCAGCATTGGTTCCAAAGACATCTCCATAAAGAGGCTTCCCAGTCTCGTCAACAGGGGGCTTTCCCCAACCCCCAGCATGGTACCCGAACGAGCAGCCCTGGGACAAGAGGACAAGGTTAGTCAGGCTCCAGAGGACAGCGGAGTCCAGTGGCTTAGAGCAGGGGGGTGACTGTAAGGCAGGACTTCTGGGCTCTTTTTCCGATGCAAACACGGACTGTGGCCAAGTCACCTCCCATCTGCAGGCCATGGCCTTCCAGCTGGGAAGCAGGGCCAGTGCTCCTGACCCCCTTGTGAGCACTCTGCAGTCTAGGCAGAAAGGGGCGCTGTTGCCCCAGGATGGTTAATTCAGGTCTGTGGGTAGTGCGGCTGAGGAACAGAAGAACAAGAAGAAACGTGGAGCGACGGATGAAAGCCAACTGCAACAGCAGAGCCTTGGGAACAGGACGAAGGAACGAGGTCATTGCACCAGCCTGGTTTTCGCTAGGAAAAGAGGAGTCCCAGGGAGTCGCTCTGCATTGGCAGGCTAGATTTGTGAGGGAGCCCAGGGCCACAGCTGCATTAGCACTGCCTTGAGCTAAGAGCCCCCTTCTGCCCCAGGGAGAAAGTGCCAAACGGGAAGGGACTCCTTGGAATGGGACCACTCCAGCAGCTGAGTGATAAGCTCCTGGTCCCAGTGAAAGCACAGTAGGCTTCCCAGCCATTCAAGAACTCTGCACGCACCCCAGCAGAGCACACGCTGGGGCAAAGGACCATCTCCCAAGCTGATTCAAGACACACACAGCCACTCACCTCCGGGATGGGTGAATTGAGGCCCGGGATCTTCAGGTTAGGGTAGGAAGGGGGTGGGCCGTAGCGCTGCATGGCAATCAGCCACGGGGGTGGCACTTTGTGGGCATTCTGAGGCCAGAAGAAAGACAGTGTTAGCCAACAGGACAGACTTGCTTGCAGACTTGGGTACCAGCCCTGGGGACCATCCGCATGGAAGCCGCAGAAGAAGGGGACAAACTCATCTCACTCACACAGGTGCCCCCAGTCTCAACCCACAGTCCCCTGCGATCTGCCTCTCCACCACAGCTCTGCCAGTGCCTGGCAATCCCACCCCTACAGCTGGTCTGCCATGCCAGCTCTGAGGTGCCCAGGGTGCAGTGACCATGGCTAGCTGTCCCCCAAAGGCTGCCTACAGCATAGCAAGCGAGGGTCACACCAGCTCCTTCCTCGGACAGGTAACTTCCAAGAGCACTTACCGGGCCCACGGGCATCCCTAAGGCAATGCGCAGCTCGTCCGACAGGTCCCCTGGCTTCTTCTCTTTCAGCCGTGTCTCAAACTCCTTGCCCTGGAGTAGAGGGGAGTCTTGAGCACACAGCAATCATGAGTGGTACCCCAATGTGAGTGGATTTGGCAGCACCCCACGTGGGCTAACTGCCACCTAGCAGCCAGCTGGAGGAAAGGCTCCCAGCAATCGCAAACCTGGGGTCAGAGAGAGCCAGAGCAGGAGGCAAGTTTTCCTTCCCAGCCCATGACCGGAGGAGATTGCCACAGATGGAGACTGTCCTCCTGAGTCTCAGCATGGGACACACCCTGGGCACAGCCCCCAGCCAAAGCAGCTGCCCCATCTGAAGGGGGATCCCCGGGAACAGTTTCCCCTGACCCCACTCACCTCATAGTAAAGGTCGCCATGGATGGTGAGCTTGGGCTTGGTCTGCCACTTGAAGAAGGCATCATGCAGCTTCTGGTAATCAATGTCAATCTTACCCATCTTGGGGCGAACCTTCTCCCGCATCTTTGACTTCATTGTCTTCTGCTCCTCCTGCCAGAGGAAGAGGGGAATGAGAACAGGTGAGAACTCAGCAATGCCATGGACCCCATCCAGCTCAGTCCAGCTTCACCTCACCCCTGGGAAGGCATAGGCTGCAAATCTCTCTCCAAGAGGCAGCTGGGACACACCACATCTACTAAAAGCAAAGGGTGTGGGGGTATGACAATAGAAAACAGGATCAAGTCTTGGAGTTTTCCAGGCCAAGGGAAGGTACCAGCCCCTCAAAGTCACCACACAGCAACTGTGGGGGCACTGAGTGTCAACTGCTTAACCAGGAATCCCTCAACTGGCACAAAGACGCAGCTACCTCTTGGGCATGGCGCACACACCTTTTCCTGCAGCGCCTCTCGCATCTCCTGGATGCCTGTGCGCTTGATGAATTCAGGCAGCTCGAAGGGCGGCTTCTCGATGCCCCGCTTGCCCTGCAAGTACTTGCGCTTGAAGCACCAGTGCCGGGGCACAGGCACAGAGTTGCGGGTGGCCTTGAGGTGAACCAGCAGTTTGGGGTCCTGGGCCGTCACATCGTGCATCTCCACCACGTCTGGGCGCGCCACCAGCTGGGGAGAGGCCAACACAGGGTAAACCCTCCAAGCACCCAAGTTCACACCCTCCCATTACCCCAACCAGGCCAACAGCTCGACCTTTAGAGCACCAGACTCTCTCCTCTTTCCTCCCTCCAGCTCAGCCACTGTGTCCAGTTCCCCCTGCTTCGTCCACCCCATCCCAGCCAGCTGGCAGGGAAAGATCAGAATGTTCCACCAGGTCCCAAGCCCAGCTCCTCCTGGGAGACCCTTGCTGGTACAGTGTCCCCTGAGACCAGCACCCAGCCGCTCCTGGCTTTGCCAGCCCACTCAGTTCCACTCTTGCTGCCTAAAGAGTCAACCCAACTGGTCAAGCTGGGCCTTCAGCCCAGGCACAGAGTCCCCTGTGCCCTGAATGAGGGGCTTAGAGGACAGTGGCTATCTGGTCCCACCCCACCCCACAGCATCTAGAGCAGAGCTGGCTGCTCCCAAAAGGCTGCCCCTTTAGAGGAGCTGTGACCTAGTCTGGGGTGATCAACCAGCTCACCTGTTTGAGCTCTGCCACTGTGAAGCGATTCATGCGTCTCAGCTTCTTCTTGGACAGTTTGGGGGCCTCTGGTTTCTTCTCCTGGACCCAGGAAAGAAACACAATGGGCCTGGCTCATCCAGTCTGAGACCCCTACTCCAGACCCCTGCACCCGGCCCCACACACACAGTAACAACACTGGCCAGGGTCGAATGCAAAGAAAGCTGTCACTTGGCTGGAGGTCAGGTCCTCCCTGCCGCTCCACCACAGTTCTGTAGCCTTGGAGACATGGCGCCAGCTGGCATCAGTGCAGATGTCAGCCTGACTGATCCCTAGCGCCCCTGCTCCACCTCCTGAGCTCCGGGCCACTGTAGTGTGACTGGGGAGTTCCACTGGCTAGGTCGAAGCCCACCTGCTCGTCATCAGTACTGTCGTCGTCACTGCCCTTCCGGTCCTCCTCGAAGCCCTTCTTCTTGGGCGCGGCTGCGTTGTCCGGCTTGTCCGCCTTGTCGGGCTCCTTCTCCTTGTCCTTCTTTACATCATCCGTCAGCTGAGAGGGAGAGGGAGAGGGAGAGGGAGGGTGAGCACAGGCCGAGGCTGGAGACTCCACGGCCAGGGAGAGAGCGCTGGCCCAAAGGGGATGTGAGCCGGAGTGCATGAGCCTGAGCAAATGTGCTCCAAGGAGCAGCTGGGGGCCCAGCAACAGGAGAGGCACAAGACATGGGACAGGAGCCTCCTTTACTCTGCCCTCCATCTCCTAAGAGCAGCAAGGAGATGTGCTTCCTCTGCACACCCCACACGGCGCTGGTGGGGGATACAGGCCCTGTGGTGCGCTCCTTTGCAAGCCAGGCCCTTACAGAGGAGAAGGGCTTCTCGCTCATGGAGGGAAGTTCTCCTCCTCTCACCACCAGGAGCCCCCCACCTCAGCAGCAGGCACAGGAGCCCTCCCAGACTGCAGGAGCAGGATGCTGGGGCAGCCAGACGCTGGTCTGCAGCCGTGGCAGATTTCCCTTGCCCTGCTGCTAACGGACAGGATTTGGGGCGCTGTGCAGCCCAAGGAGAACAGACTCTCCCCATGACTGGAGAGGGGCATCCAAAAGAGCTGGGGATAGAAGCCAAGAGTCCTGGCAACCTCCTCAGCCAGCTGCCAGCATGTTGCCCTCTGGAGGTCCCTTCACCTACACAGGGCCAAAACCCCCACACCGGCAGGCTCACCTTGAAGGCATCAAAGATCCTCTTGAAGAAAACGAAGTTGGGGTCATAGATTTCTGGCTCCTCAGTGACATACTCGATCTCCACCACCGACACCGTGTCTTTGGATTCTGTTTGTTGAGACTCCTTCTCCCCTTTGCCCTCTGTGCCCTGGGCTGCCACACGTGCCTTCTTCTTCTTCTTCCGGTTACGGCGCTTGCGGTTCCTCTGCCAAGAGGAGGCATTAATAGCTACACCTCCCTTCCCTGACGCAGAGATGCTGCCACCTCTGGGGTGGAGCCTGGGGGCTGTTTCTACAGAGGACCCAGCGGTGAGATGCAGTCACATTCCATTCTGGAAGCGACAGCCCTTCACCTGCACACGCCAGGGCTGCACCATACCCCAGGGATCTGAAAAAGAATCCTGGAGGAAGAATTTTATGGTGACAGCATGAAATGGTCGTGACGGGCCTCGACACAGCAGCTCCTCCGAGACCTGCACCATGGCCAGGGCCTCAGCTTTACCTGGCAGGTCCCAGCTGCTGTGAAGTGTTTCCAATCTCAAGCACCATGAGTGCAAAGGGAAAGATCTCCCACTGCCTTTCCTCACCACTGTGGCGGGAGGTTCTGGTAAGTTTCACGTGCTGCTCAGTCAGTTTCACTCCCATCCCTCCCAGGCTGGGAGACAGGAAAGATTCAAACGCCCTCAGTGGAAACAGGCTTCACAAGATTGTATTACATTGCAAGCCTTGGCACTGGGGCCTGTGTTCAGCTGACGAGGTCACTTTAAATCTACCTGTCACCAGCCAGGCTGAAGTCAGACGAGGTGGAAGTGCCCATCTCAGTATCTAACAGAGCTCTCAGCCCCTCAAAACAAAGGAGCCTCAGTTAACAGAATGGAGACCCAAAGCACAGAGAGATGAAGGGGTTAACCAGACCGTACCCAGCAAGCCCATGATGGACTAGGAACAGGACCAGGAGTCCAAGCGGCCCCGCTCTACGCCACTCCCCTCCTCCCAGAAGAGAGGAGAGAACCAGGAATCCTGGTTCCCAGACTCCCTGCTCTAAGCCACTTGCCCCGCATGCTGGAGTTGGAGACTAACAGATGACACGCAACCTGCTCACCTCTTTCTTTGACAAAGCCATGTCTTCCTCTGCCTCGGAAGCAGAGGTAGTGACCAGCGCCTTCAGATCGGTTTCCATATCCTCATCTACTGAAATACAGGGAGATTAGCAAGGTGGCAACAGCTCTGGGGCAGAGGAGGAAGGGATAGCCTTGCCAACTCCTCAGAACCATGCGCTGGGAGCAATCACACTCCCAGAGAAGTCAATTCCCCAGAGCCCCCAAAAGTACATCAACCAGCCCCCATTCATCCCAGGGCTGAAGCATACAGAAGGAACACAACACACGTAACTCCAGTGCATCTGCTTTCCGGGAATCATTACCAAGGGATGGGAGACTGGCAGCATAGGAGGTGTCTGCCAATCCCGTACGCTGGGGTACAAACTCTGCAGAGAGAGGTCAATCCTGGGGTGTGCCCAGAAGGCAGGACTGCCCCATCTTCAGGGAGCACCCAGCTCTTGGGCAAATCTCAACAGTAGGCAGGCACCAATGCCAGAGTACAACTGAAAAGCAGGGCAGGGGAAGCGAGAGGATTATGAACCATGAGGTACAGATAATACTCTCTTTAGCCTCCGAGGCTTTGTCTGTACTAAGCGGAAGATGGACCTGGGCAGGATACCTCTGCAGAGTTCGATTTTCTGCATCTGGTGAAGACGCAGCAAAATCGATCTCTATGGAGCCGGCCGTCAACGCCTGTACTTTACGCTATCGCACGGAACACAGGAGGTTGACACAAGAGCGTAGGGGCTGGGTCTTCACTAGGGAAATAAGTTGATTCCGGTACTTCAGTTCTAGCTGTGCAAATGCTCTAGCCAGAACTGTATCTCTGAAATGGACATGGCCTAAGTGCCACTCTGGCACAAGCCAGGAGTCTGGACACTCAGGGTGTCTTCACTACAGGGAAGATTGACCCTGCCATGGCCGATCCTCTGCAGTTCAATTCAGTGCGCCTGGTACGGACACACTAAATCAAACTTTCAGGGCTCTCGCGTCAGTGCTTCTGCCCCTCATCAGGAGTAAGGGAAGTCGACAGGAACGAACCTTAGTGGAGACAGCACAGAAGCCTGAATTAGGGTACGCCAACTCCAAACTACGCAGCTGGAATTGTGCACCTCAACTGGCCCTTCTCCGGTAGTGCAGGCCTGCCCTCAAACCCCCACAGCTCCAGCACACAACTCGGCTCTCCACAGCCCACTGGGGAGAGAACCCAGGTGTCCCTCTCAGTGCTGCAGAGCTCCTGGCCTTGGTCCTTTCAGCATCCCCTGGGCACCAAACCACACAAGAACAAAGAGGAACGACCGGGTTACCTGTGGTGCCAGGCACAGCTATGAGCTCCTCCTGGCGGATCTCCTTGAGCTGCAGGATCTTCTCTAGAGCCTGAGGGATCTTGGGACCAACGGTGGAATCTTCTGTCTATAAAGGGAGGTGCCCATTAAACAGAGGGATGCCCCACAACGAGACCCATCTATGTCAGGTTGTGGGAACAACCAAGGAGTTGTGGCTCCTAGTGTTCCACCCCAGAGTCAGGGATAGAACGCAGCCTGCACGTAGAGACAGGAATTCTCCCATCCACCTCCAATGCGGTTCAGAAAGCTGCCCACTTGCAAGAGGCCACCCTCCAGACACCACTTCAGCATCTTACCTCTCTGCCTTCTTCCCCAGGAGGTGGCGGCGGCCCCCGCGGCCGTGGGCCAGGGGCACCGATAGGAACTCCTGGAAGTGGGGGTCCCACAGGGGTACTGCCTAGGTAAGCACCAGACAAACACAAAGTGGTAAGTCCCCACAGGTAGTGGATCTGAAGTAACCAGCGACCTGCTGCTCCATGGTACCCTGCTCCCTAAGCGTGGGCAGCGACAGAGGCTGGATCAGAGTCAGTGCCTACTAGAGACAATGCACCCTAGATCTCAAATCCTAGCTAGGGAAACCATCTCACCTCGTGGCACCATTGGGGGCCTTGGTCCTATGGGTCTGATAGGCCCCACATCCAGAGAGGGTCGGGGCACTGGAGGCGCCAGCTTGGCCATCTCTTTCTGTCGCTCCTGTTCCAGCAGAACTGCAGCCTGAGAGAAGACGACATGGGAGAGGTCACAGACGTGTGGGAGTGGAACAGAAGCAGCTTCCCCCCACCCCTCTCCTTACGATGTCCCTAAGACACCATAACCATGAACAGGGATGCCAAGAGACATGAGGCCCTGAGCCTTCTGGAGAGGGAGCTATCAGGCCAGATAGGCTCACAGCTGATGAAGGGGGCAGATCCGGGGCCCCACCGGAAATCTGCAGGGAGAGAGCAAATTTATATCAGGTGGGGGGTGGCTGCTGGACAGGGCCACTGGCACGAAGGGTTACTGCGGGAGACTGTGGGCTAGAGAGGACAGCAGGCTGGCTGGGCCCGCTTGGTGCTGGTGTGGGCCACCGTGGGGCGTACCAACGCAGAAGGGGGAGGTGTAGCACCGGTAAGCACCACCCTTGCAGGTTAGGCCACCCCACCCACGTCCTGGTCCTGGACTCCAAGTGAGATGCCACCGTATGGGATTTTACCCGCTTCTGCTGCTCCAGCAACTCCTGCTCCTTCAGCTTCTCCCCAAACGAGTGCTCCCCCTGCAAGGAGTGAGGGGAGGCCAAAGTGCTGGGAACCAGCTGTGACAGGTGGCACCCATCCTCCCCACGTGCTCTTTGGCAAAGGGCCAGTGGGAAAGGCAGCGGGCTGAGGATGGCCCAGCAGGGTGTGTGGAACATGGGAGGTGGGGTGGGAGGGGCACAGACCTCACTGCTCTGCTGCCTGGTTGATTTCACTCTGACTACCCTCTGGCTATGAACATGAATAAAGGAGCACACGAGCTGAAATTTAGAAGGGAACTTTCCCTCGCCCAGCCTTGAGCCACAGCTGCCTTTGGGGTGGGGCAGGGGGTTATGTGTACGGGGATCCTTCAGCCAGTGCTGAGATGCGGCCACCTCCGGGGTGGGATACAGAGGCTGTTCAGCATTAGCACTTCACAACAGTTTAGGGTAAGACGCGAAGAGTCCTACACGCAACTAAAATTGCTCTTGAGGAGTGGGGACTTAAGGAGGCCGAAAGGCAAAGCTGTGGCTAAGATTCGTCCCAAAGCCCATGCTCTTGGCAAACAAAGCGGTTGCTCTGTGTCACCTGGCAGGCACTCTGCAGCACAGGGCTGACCACACCGGGGCATTCAGGTCAGCGCTCGCTGCCCGCCCCCGGATCCCTGCCGCACAGCGCATCCTCACGCCACACGTGGTCAGGGGAGAGCACAAGATGGAGCCTCTGTGGCACAGCACCCCTTAATGCCACCTTGGAACCGGCACTGAGAGGCAGCACAGCCCTCACCTGCTTAGCCCTCTCTTCTTGCTGCATTAGCATGGCAGCCTGCTGCTGCGCCAGCTTCAGCCGATCTTCCTCCGAGAGAGCTGCTGGGTCCACGCTCTGCATGCGGAGAGGAGGGGCCATGCCTGGGGGTGGTGGAGGGGGCCCCACACCCATCGGGAAGTTGAGGCCGATGCCAGGGGGAGGTGGAGGGGGTGGCGGAGGCTGCATGGGTGGCATTCCCATGGGGGGAGGGGGCAAGGGGATCCCAGGGAGCTGTGAACGAGAGAAGAGATGACAAGGTAAAGACCAACACGGAGTGCGCCGGGGGGGTAAAACAATTCAAATATTATCTATACCGAGAGCCATTGCCCAGCACCGAGATGCTGTGCCCCACTCCAGAGGCAGCAGCACCGCTCCAAGAGCCGCCCAGCACAGGAAAAGAAGTAGGCTCCTGGATCCCAGAGGCAGTTGGAGAGAGTTAGGAAGGCAGAATGCTTAGTTCCTCAGGACACTAGGCTTTGCAATAGCTCCTTGCAGGAAGTACCAACGGAAGCCAGTCACTCCGAGACAGTGAACAGCCTCCTCCTGACATAGGGAACCTACAGCAGGACAGCCAGTCCCTAGGGAAGCCCATGTGACCTATTCAGGCCAGGATTCCTCCAGCTTATACGCCCTTCTCTCACCTGTCCAGGCATCGGGGGCGGTGTGGGCTTGTCACTGTCATCTCCCCTGAGAGACGGCCTGCTCAGCACCATGCCAGTCTGTGGAGGGAGGACACAGTCAACACAGAGACAAAGTAAGCGAAAGCCTGTCTGCTGGGGAGCTTCTCTCAGAGGTGCTGGGCCACGATATCCAGGCTTCAGTGAGGCCAAATCCCCACTACAGGGGCAAAAAAGCCAGGAGCTCCTGAAGCAAGATAGACACTAGGGGTCCTGCACAGAGACCCCCACAACACAGAATACCATGACCTAGACAGAAAGCCAGATAGGGACACTGATGCCCAGGGCGACAAACCACACGTGGCTCAGAGATGGGCTAGAAGCAAGACCACCCACCACAGTCCACAAACTAGCACCGCATCCCACCCCAGCTGTAGTGCAGTTGTCCTGATTAGATGAACAACCACAGACATGCTGGGGTGAAGAAGAGAGGCCATAACAGAGCACTTGCCTGTAACTGTCTGCTGTTGGTGGGAGCATAGGCTAGTCAGACACTGCTATGTCATACGACAGGAAGGAACACAAGAGCCCAGATGGAAGCTTAACGACCCTGACTAGAACAGAGCACCCTGCTGGCATCTGATGCCCTCCACCCCTTCACACCAACAGCATCTACATGTTCCAGTCAAAGTACAGACGTTTCCTTCCATAGGTCACTAGCACCCCAGATGGTTCCATCAAGGGACAATCACTCACAACCCACATTTGCGTGCAAGCCGATTGGCATCTCTGTAGCCCCATTAACGCAGAATCTGAGCACCTCCCAGTTATTATTTGTTTATCCTTACAGGTATCTCAGCACTACTACTTGCATTATACACGTGCCAAACTAAGGTCTAAAGGGGCTGGGTGATTCAACCAAGATCTCCCAGAGAGTCTGTGTTAGAGCAGGGACTTGAGCCCAGATCTCCTGAGTCCCAACTAATGTCCTAAAGCAGGTGTGTCCAATTTATTTCATGGGGGGGCCCCACATGGCAACTGTTTACATGTTCCAGAGACTGAACTTAAAATAGCCCCAAACCACACCCTCTCCAAGCTTAAACCCCTTGCAGCCCCAAACCACCCACAGCTCCCAGCCTTAGACACCCCCCAGATCCAACCTGCCCCCCAAACATCGCGGCAGGGACAGCTCCCTGCTGCACTTAAAGAACAGGACTCGGTTTAATTGGTTTAATGGCCAGATCCCTCCTGCCAGCCATTAAACCAATTGAGTTCTACTCCGCTGTTTCTCAACCTTTTTTTTTTTTAAAGTAAAGTACCCCTTTTTCAAAAGTAAGTAAGTACACCCATACCCACAATTTTCAGACATGCAAAATTTCCCCTCCCTCAAGCCCTCTGCTTTAACCCAGTTCTCCCTCCCCCAAGCCAGGAACCCCTGGTTCAAAATGGGGAGCTAATCTTCCCTCCCATCCCCCAGAGCCAGGCACCTCTAGCACAAACTGAATGCGGCAATTTACCAGAGCTGTTGCCACCTCAGGACCAGCAGGAGCTGCGTGAGCAGAGACCTGAGCGTGGCCCACGTCGGGGCCTGAGCCATGCTGGATGGAACCATGCTCTGAGCCGTCCAGAAAAATGGCAGTGCTGCCAGCAGCACAACCCTGGTAAACAGGCTCTGCAGACTGGATGCTGGCCCATGGGCCACAGATTGGACATCTCTGCCCTAAACAATACATCAGCCTGTATCTTCAAACACTGCTCATTTACTCTAATGCCAATGAATCCCAATCTAACAGCGTCTTGGCACCTAATCAGTGTTCCTAGTCACAAGGCTGTTGAGTGTAGTTACCAAACACACTGAGCACCTGGCACTATGCGTGTGCTAGGGATCTAAAATCCTGTTTCGTTAGTTAACCAGTTAAATGCTGGAGAAGGCCCCTACCCATGGCCGGCCCCACAGGACTGGAGCAGTCCCCATCAGTTAACCATAACTGGTAAGCTTCATCCCTCACGCATGCGGCTTTGGGGTAGTAAAGGCAGGAGAACACCCTACTGCAAGCACCGTCCTGCATGCTGGGGGCGGGGGGGGGTGTGACACCACAGACCATCCCCGGCAAGAGCATCTCCCACCGCAGGTTGCCAGCCCCTCCAGATCCCTCTCACGCAGGGGCGCTGGGTGGGACTGTCCGGGCTCAGGCTGCTGCCCTCGCACAGCGAGGCCGTTCCTGATGGCAGAACCGGTCCCCTGCCCCACGCGAGCGGCGCGGGGCTGCTGCTCACCTGCAGCGTGTACGTCTGCAGCCTCTCCACCAGCTCCTCGCGGCTGCCTGCCAAATACGGACGCAGGGTCAGAGCCGCCAGGCCAACGACGGCCCTGAGCCCCCACCAGCCGCCCGCCGCCCGCCGCCCCCCACCCCACCCCACCCCGCGACCCGGGGCCGGCGCAACGCCCCCTCGGCAGCCCCCGGCCCGCACCCCCCGTGGCAACCCGCCCCCCCAGCAGCTCCCCGCCCCTCGAGTCCCGGAGAGAGCCCCCCCCCCGGGCTGCACCTTGAACCGGGGCCCCGATCTCGGCCAGCTTCGCCTGCAGCTCGGCGGGCGCCCAGGCCCCGTAGGCCGGCAGCGGCAGCTCCCCCTTTGGCGGCTCCGGGTGCTCGGCCGCCATCTTCCCGCTCACCCAGACCCTGAACAGCCGCCGTAGGCGACGCCGTTCTACGTCACCACGCACGTACAGCCAAACAGAAGAAGCGCAACGTTCTGGTGATGTACGTCGGGGCGGTGTAACCCGCGCGACGGTGTCTTACGCACAACCAATGAGAGAGGAAGGGTCTTCCCGCGCTGTCTACTGGGAGTTGTAGTTCTGTCGGAGCTGAACCTTTACCCCACCTTCCCCGGGAGCTTTGCATGCTGGGAATTGCAGTTCCGAAGTGCTGCAGTGGCCAGCCTGGGAGTGATCTGGAGTCAAGGGCGATCTGTGTGAAGCTGTGCAGCATCCCGGGCCAAATAACCTGCTAGACCTAAACACTGACCAGTATGCTGCAGCTTTAGCTTGTGCCTTGCTCTTTTATTTTGTATATCAACCAGTTCCAACTGCTCACACCCGCCACTTCTCATCACTCAAAATCCACTTTGGTGCTGCTAATAAAACCTGTTCCATGTTTGACCTAAAACAGCCTGGTGCAGTCACAGTGGTAGGGAAATCTCAGCTCAGCGAATAAAGCTACGCATGTCCTCTCCGCTTTGAGAGAGTGGCCTACTGGGCAATAAACTTACTCCTCAGCCCTGGGGTGCAAAGCTGGGGAGTTGGGCAGGAATTGGCTGGAGCCTCTCTATTGTTGGTTCATGAGTGGCTGGCAGGAGCATTCATGTGACTCGAATGGGGCGTGCCCCTGCCTATAGATGTCTGTGAAAGTGCCACAGGTTTGTGACTTGTCCACAACATCACAGCGTAAGAGAGACTCCAGCTGGATAGAATAATCCCACTGTTCAGTTGCAGCCTGGGAACATTGTCACACCTACACACCAATGGAGCGCCTCTCCTACATCAGGGCGTCCCCAAGGTGGATGTGTTTCAAAAGGTGCTCCAGTCCTCAGAGGAGAAAAAACAAGAACACCAGGTGTGGAGAGAGACTTTAAAAGAAAATTATTAAAGGGACAAGCAGGACAGAAAGGAGATCCAGGAGCAAATTTTAATGGGCCAGGAAGGGATGATAAAAGTGATGCAGGAGTAAGCAAATGGAGAGGTTGCAGTCATTGGAGAACTGCTTTCCATGCCCTCCCCAAACTCCTTCCATGCATTCCTTGCAACTTGCTAGCCCATTTCAATACCCTTTCACTCCACCCCTTTGGGCAGCTTCCAGCATAATACGCACAGCTATAAAAGCCTACACTGCCTGGCACTGTTATCTCCCTTCCCACCAAGCCTTTTGTGCATGTTACTAATTGGTATTTAATAAAAACATACTCTCTGAAAGATAACCAACCTTTATGTGTCTCCTGCACGCGGTGCTTGCTGCTGGAATGAATACACAGTGGCGATTTAATCATTTGCAGAGTGGAAAACATGCGCAGAAATAAATCCAAATTTTCATGCAAGGCAGCCAGTTAGAAAGACATATTTCTGGAGCTCATTGTTGCAATGGTGCCCAGGCCTGCCAAAGAGAGAGTGGGGCAAACGGGGCAATTTCCCCAGCCCCCTTTGAATTATCATTTGAATAGCAATCCGTATGGCTCTGAGGGTGGGGAACGGGGGGCACACTGCAGTCTGACTGCCCTCATCTGGGGGCATTCCACACTTGACCTCACCCTTAATGGGCAGCACAGGGCTGCTCCCCCACCTCCAACATATCTTGCCATAGGGCCCACCGTAGCTGTCAGCCCCACTGATAGTGCCTCAGAACTTCCCTGATATGAATAGCCACTCATCATGCACTTCTAATTGCTCAGGTATCTGGCTGCCTCTGCATCCCATGCAGGGGCAAACATTTCACCCTTAGCATCACACATATAATGGAGCACGCAGCAGGCTGCTGTCACCACATGTAAATATTTTCCTCCTTTAGGTCTAACTGACTTCCATAAAGGCAGCTCCAGTGAGCTCTTCGTTTGCCAAAGGCACATTCTATGGTCACTCCGCGCCTGCTCAGCTCATTGTGGATGGACTCCTTACCGCTGTCCAGGTTTCCTATTAAGGCTTCAGGAGCCATGGGAGTATGTGGTACGCTGGGTCTCCCAGGCTCACTGAGCATTTCAACATCCCTCATTGGTTGAGAAAGAAAGCTCCTGTTTGCAACTTTCTGCATAAGCTGGGTCTTCTAAAAATATGCATATCATGCCCCGCCCTACACCACTCCACACTGATGTCAGTGAAAGGCCCTCTGTGATCCACAAGTGCCGGAAATACAGCAGAGTTCCTTCGACCCTCTTCTACTCCATTATCGCAAAATGATCTGGGGCCAAAACTGAGATCTGCCTGCCCCTGCCACAGTTAGGGAATCCCATTGCCACAAAGCCATCCATTAGTTCCCACAAGGCGCCCCGACTCTCAAGTCCTCTGTAGCAGAATGAGCTTAACAGCCCTGGCCACTGGCATTAAAGCAGCCCAGCTCTGGACTTCCTGACTCCAAACTGATTCACAACTGTCAAATAGCAGCCCGGAGGTGACAGATCCCACACAGCAATCCCCAGTTGATTCTACGCAGAGAGGCACCAGACGGTTAGCCATGTTAGTCTGCTGCCGCAAAAACAATGAGAAGTCCTGGGGCACTGATAGACTAACATATGTATCAGAGCATAAGCTTTCATGAGCATCTGATAAAATCAGGTTTTGCCTACAAAAGCTTATGCTCCGATATAGCTGTTAGCCCAGCGTTTCTCAGAGTGTGGTCTGTGGCCCAGTACTGATCCTTGGGGGAAAAAAGACCGGTCTCTAAACAAACTTTACAGCTGTTCAAATTCTACTGGTTAAATTGTAATTACGGTAACAACAATAAGTTAGGCACTTAAGCATTTATATCAATATTTATATGAATATGTACTATTATTACTGTGAATAAATAATGAAGTGTGAAAATGTATTCATTTCTCATTCATTTTTATATGCATTTATATTTTTGGGCTGCAAAAAAAAGGTACTGAAAAAAACGTGGATTCCAGCTATGGAAAGTTTGGGAAACCCTCTGTTAGTGTATGAGGTGCCACAGAACTTCTTGTTGTGTTATACTGAGAAGGCAACTTTCATTCTGGTGACCTTGTGCCTCAGTGCTGGGGCAGCTCCAGTGAGTTCCAGAGGCGGCTTTCCATGTCCATACATTCTCAGCCACTAGTCATCCCAGACCTGCCTAAGTAACAGAGAGAAAGCAGTGCTAGTCTATACACTATCAGAACAAAAAAGCAGTCCTGTAGCACTTTAGAGACTAACAAAATAATGTATTAGGTGATGAGTTTTCGTGAGACAGACCCACTTCTTCAGCCCATAGCCAGACCAGAACAGACTCAATATTTAAGGCACAGAGAACCAAAAACAGTAATCAAGGTTGACAAATCAGAAAAAAAAATATCAAGGTGAGCAAATCAGAGAGTAGAGGGGTGTGGGGGGTGGAGTCAAGAATTAGATTAAGCCACGTATGCAAAAGAGAGCCTATAATAAGTGTTCCCAGCAAGTGGCGTTTTTTCCTGAGCTCAAATGGTGCAGGTCAGGCATCTCCCATTAGCTACATCTACAGTAGCCTCTTCCTTTTGGAAGGGGCATGGTAATGAGGGATTTTGGCAGACACTAATGAGGCTCTACCATGAATATGCAGCACCTCATTAGCATAATAGCAGCCACGCGTGGTTTGAAAGTGCCGCTTTTGAATCATGCAACACCGGTATAGATGGGGCCTTTCAAAAGGCCCCCCAGATTTGAAAGCCCCTTCTTCCTAACACCAAATGGTAAGAAGGAGATTTTGAAATCAGGGGGTCCTTTTGAAAGGCCCCCGGCTACACAGGTGGCACATGTTTCCAAACTGGCACTTTCAGAATGCATGTGGCTGGCATTATGCTAATGAGGCGCTGCTCATTCATGGCAGCGCCTCATTAGCATCTTCCCAACTTGCTTTTTACCATGTCCCTTCCGAAGGGAGGGGGCAAATGTAGCCACGGCCCCTCAGTCTGGACGTGCTATTTCGAAATAGCTGGGCCTTATTTCGATACTCCCCCGCAGCGTTTTCAATGGAGTTATTTCGGGTGTTCTTGTCCTGACTTCGAGATCAGGGAGCAAGTTTCTCTGTCTGTGCTCCTGCCGCCTCAAAAGGCCCACCAGAGGGCAGCACCTTCACAGCACGGTCAGGTCCCAGGGCCATGAGCTTCTTGCATCTGTCTGCAGGTGATGCATGGGCATGATCCTGGGCCGGGCAAGGGGCACTGATTAAAAGGAGCTGAGTGGGAAGTCGGGACTCCTGGGGCCTCTGCTCAGCATGGGGAGGGGAGTGGTGTCCAGCGGTTAGCCACGGGCGGGGGGCTGGGGCGCCTGGCTTGTTTCCTGGTGTAGCTCTCTCACACAGTGACACAGGAATGTCAGGCAGCCTCCCACTAGGATGCCACAGTGGGGCAGCATCTCACGGCCGCCCTCACTGGCTGGCTCCCTAACGCTGGGGAGGGTTGGGGAGCTGCAGGGTGGTTTTTTTCCCCCTCCCTCCCCTCCTGTCATCTGGTGGCTCCCTCTGCAACTTGCTGGATGCATGGAGGAGCGGGGCCAGGTGGTGTCCCTGCCCCAGGCACAGCCATGGGCAGGGTATATGGCCCCAGTAAGTGCCACCCGTAGGAACACAGCCCCAGCAGTGGGTGCTGCTAATCAGCTGGGCAGCCCGGGAACCTCTCCTGCGCCCACTCCATGGCACAGGGCCGGGCATGGAGGAGTGTCTCTCTCACGCTGCAGTGGGGGCACAGCCACACCTTGTGGGTCCTGGCTGCCCCGCTCTGGCCTGCACTGCCCAGTCTGGACACAGGCGGTGCCCGTGTCTCCCAACGGGTAGACTGAGTGCATGCTGAGCCCCTGGAGGAAGGGCAGACTTCATCCTTGAAACCCTCAGAGCCTACCCCTCTGGGCCACTTTCAGCAGAGCAAGGTAGAAGATAGAGGAGGATCCAGGAGTCCAGGGTCCCCCGCCCCCACTCACAGCCCTGGCACGAAGCAGGAGACCACACTGCAGAAAACAGTCTGCCGCCCTGCAGCTCCCTAGCAAGGTCGTCCCTGGGGACACCCCGGCAGCCTCGTTTGTGCTGTGTATTATGGGGGCGAGATGATCCATCCCCTCTGGGGCGCCAGGGAAAAGGAGGGAGGGTTGGCTGGCATGCCATGGGCTCACATGGCTGCAGGGTGGCAAGGCAAGGCATGCTGCAGTGGGGCTGTGGGGGCAGGGTGTGTGGGTGCTGCACCATGTCCTGCCGGGAGACCAAGGGACAGCGGCTTTCTGGAAGCCAGGGTGAATTGGGCAGCTGGGGATCAGTGCCAGGGCGCCCGTGCTGGGTGCGGAGGAAGGTGGCCCAAGGAAATGGTTCCTGGCTTGCTCCTGGGGCTGTGGCCCATCCTGGACTCCAGTACAACCGCTCAACGCTGTGTGGTGCATGGCAGCTCCACGTGTGGGGCGCTCTGCTCTCCTGAGCCCCAGCTGGAGGGAGGCCTTGGTGGAGAAGGCTCTGGCTGCTGGCCCCTTTGGGCTACCAGGGCAAGCGCTCTGGAGAAGGGGATTCAGGGCCTTTTGCCACCAGGAGCGCCAGCTCCAGCCTGGCTCTGGGGTGGGGAATGGGCTACAGGCACCTTCCACTGAGGGGTGAGGGGCACTACCTCCAGCCCAGTCCCACGGCCGGGAGGGGAGGGGGCCAGCCGGTCCAGGGTGGGTGAGAAAAGGGCTCCAGGCCCCCATCACTGCCGTGAGCACTGGCCCAGCCTCGGCCCCGGGGCAGGAGGACTGGCTGGGGTGGCCCCAAGCCCCCTCGGGCCTGACTGCGGCATGCGCCCCTCCCCCACCCCAGCACCAGTTCCCATGAGCACCTTCCCAGGATGAATCACTGCTCCCAGCTTCTGCCGCAGAGCAGGCGGCTCCGCTGGGCTCCTCCACATGCCTCCAGATTTCAGCAGTGGGACTGGGGCGAGGCTGGGAACCAGGGCCTGGAGGGCAGTGGCGTCTGGAAGTTAGAGCAAGAGGGCTGAGCGTGAGGACTCCTGCAGAGAGAGAAGTGATGCCTAAGGGTTAGAGTATAGGGAGAGGAGGGATGTCAGGACTCCTGTATTCTATTTTGCTGTCCTGCCCTAAATCTGTTCCCCTCCCCTCCCGGCCTCAGTTTCCCCCTCGATGCGAGTGAGCGAGTAGGGCTGTGTGACCCCCCCACCATCAAGAGGCTGATCCCAGACTATGCTCTCACTCTGCCTTCCTGTCTGGGACCCACCTGTGCACCACCCCCCAATATACCCACCCCCTTATGGTAGATTCAGCCCAGCCCCAGGCATCCTGCAGAGGCTACCTCCTGCACCCCCATGAGTGCGGTGAGTCTGCCTGGTCTCAGCCCATCTCACTAGCTTCCTGGGCACTAACAGACCCCACTGAGCTGACTGGGCTGGGGAGATCCAAGCCCCTGGAGCGGGGCTGCCCAGCTTGTCTGCCAGGGTAAGGGGAGGCTTTACCCTTTGTCCCTGCGCGGAGCTGGGACACACTCCCACATGCAGACACACACCCCATTGTCCTCAGCCCAGATCCAGTGTCAGGTCCCAGCTGCCCCCCTGCAGCAGGAATCTCCAGCCACAATGGCGGCATTGTGGACCTGGCGGTAACGTGAGACACCTCGCTGCCCTGCTTGGCCCCGGCCCCATGCTGCTGCCCTGCAAGGTGCACCGCAGTGGAAGCGGGTGCGGGGGGGGGGGCATGAGGAAGGCTGCGTGTGCATGCAGGAGTGTGCGGGTGTGATTGTGTGCATGCAGGAGCCATGGGGTTGTTGTGTGAGTGTGCGTGTGTGCACATGACAGAGTCTGCAGTTGTGTGTGCCTGCCCAAGTGTGTGGCTGAAAGCGTGACAGACTGTCTGTAGCCGTATGCTGTGTGTGTAGTGGTTTGCCACAGGTGTAGTGGTGTGTTGGGCTGTGTGTAGCAGTGTGCAAGGGGGTGCAGTAGTGTGCGTAACTGTGCAATGTGGGTGGATGTGTGCAGTGTGCAGGGTATGTGTGTAGCAGTGTGTGTATACCTGTTTTCAGTGGGTGAAGTTATGTGTGTAGCTGCATGCACTATGCCACGCGCAAAGCTGTGTGTTGACGTGTAGTGTGGCAGTGTGCATGTGTATAGCTCTGTTTGCAGTGTGCAGTGTGTGTACAGCTCTGTGTTGCAGTGTGTGTGGTACAATGCGTGTAGCTATGTGTAAAGTGTATACAGCCCTGTGTAGTGTGTGTAGGTATGTTCAGTGTGAGTATATGGCTATGTGTGCAATGTGTGTGTAGCTCTGTGCAGAGTGTGCATAGCTCACTGTGTGTAGCAGTGTGGGTACAGCACTGTGTGTTGCTCTGTGATGTGTGTGTAGCTCTGTGCAGTGTGTGTATAGCTCACTGTGCGTAGCAGCATATGTACAGTGCTGTGTGTACAGCTCTGTGATGTGTGTGTGTAGCAGTGTGTGCAGCTCTGTGCTGTATGTGCAACTCTGTGTTGGGTGCATACCGCTGTGCAATGTGTGCAATGTGTATATAGCGCTGTGCAGTGTGTGTGGGTATGTGCAGCTCTGTGCTGTGTATGTAGCAGTATGTAGAGCTCTGTGAAGTCTATGCACATCTGGACAGTGTGTAACCATGTGTGCAGCACTGGGTGTAGTGTGTGTAGCTCCGTGCAGTGTGTGCAGCTGTGTTCCATGTCTGTAGATGTGTGTGCAGCTGGGAGGTGCAGCTGGGGGGTGCAGCCGGGAGTGTAGGTCTGTGAAGTGTGTGCAGCTCTGTGCAGTGTGTGTAGCAGTGTGTGCAGCATGTGTAGCTCTGTGCCATGCGGGGGTGGGGTGACTCTGTGCAGTGTGTGTTACAGTGCATGCAGGTCTGTCCAGTGTGTGTAGTTCTGTGCTGAGTGTGTGGGGGTGCAGCTCTGTGCAGTGTGTGTAGCTTTGTGCAGTGTGTCTAGCTTTGGGGGGGGGAGCACAGCTTTGTGCAGTGTGCGTTGCAGTGTCTCGCTGTGTGCAGTGTGTGTTGCAGTGTGAAGATCTGTACAGTGTGTAGCTCTGTTCCATGTGTGTTGCAGTGTGTGGCTCTGTGCAGTGTGTGTTACAGTGCATGTAGGTCTGTGTGCAGTGTGTGTTGCAATGTGTATAGCACTGTGCAGTGTGTGTTGCAGTGTGTGTAGCTCCGTGCACTGTGTGCAGCTCTGTGCAGTGTGTGTTGCAGTGTGTGTAGCTGTGCGCTGCGTGCAGCCCTGTGCAGTGTGTGTTGCAGTGTGTGCAGCTCTGTGCAGTGTGTGTTGCAGTGTGTGTAGCTCTGTGCACTGAGTGCAGCTCTGTGCAGTGTGTGTTGCAGTATGTGTAGCTCTGTGCAGTGTGTTGCAGTGTGTGTAGCTGTGCGCTGTGTGCAGCTCTGAGCAGTGTGTGTAGCTCTGTGCGCTGCGTGCAGCTCTGTGCAGTGCGTGTTGCAGTGTGTATAGCACTGTGCACTGCGTACAGCCCTGTGCAGTGTGTGTTGCTGTGCGTGTAGCTCTGTGCAGTGTGTGGTGCAGTGTGTGTTGCAGTGTATGTAGCTCTGTGCACTGCGTACAGCCCTGTGCAGTGTGTGTTGCTGTGCGTGTAGCTCTGTGCAGTGTGTGGTGCAGTGTGTGTTGCAGTGTATGTAGCTCTGTGCACTGCGTGCAGCCCTGTGCAGTGTGTTGCTGTGCGTGGAGCTCTGTGCAGTGTGTGTTGCAGTGTGTGTAGCTCTGTGCACTGCGTGCAGCTCTGTGCAGTGTGTGTTGCAGTGTGTGTAACTCTGTGCACTGCGTGCAGCTCTGTGCCGGGCGTGCTGCGTACGGAGCTCGGTGCGAGGACGCGGCCACCTGACTCCACAAAGGACACGGCTCGGGCTCCCTCCCGCGCCTTCCCCAGTGCCCCGGCTCAGCCGCCCGCGCTCCGCCGGCAACATGGCGAAGGGGCTCTCGGCGGGCGGCCGCTAGCGCGGGGACCCAGCCCCGGGGGGGGCGATGCTGCCGCGGCGCGTCCGGCCCAAGTCCCCGCCGCCCGGCCCGCTGATGCCCCGGCCAGGACCGCACTGACCCGCTGGCGCCCGCACGCCCAGCCCGGTGAGTACGGGGTCGGGGGTGGGGGGGGCGCTGCGCCCGCCAGCCCCAGCGAGGCACTGGGGGATCTCCCCTTGCACTGCCGGGAGCTGGTGGGGGGGTCTCCCCTTGCACTGCCGGGGGTTGGGGGGGTCTCCTCTTTCACTGCCGGCAGCTGGCGGGGGGGTCTCCCCTTGCACTGCCGGGAGCTGGTGGGGGGGTCTCCCCTTGCACTGCCGGGAGCTGGGGGGGGGTCTCCCCTTGCACTGCCGGGGGTTGGGGGGCGCTGCTGTTTCTAGTAACGTGATCCCACCCCGCTCTGCACCCCCCCCGGCTGTCTGGTGCAGTGTGATGTGGTGGCAGAGGCTCACTGGGCTGGGGGAGGCAGCCAAGTCCATCCCCTGGCCCCCAGCACTTCAGGGGGCACCAAACCAGCCGGGGAGGAACCGATCCAGCCCCCAGGTGTCCGGGGGGCACACACACACGCTGGGCCATTGGCTGCCCAGGGCAGCATTGTGCGCCAGCCAGGCATGCATCTTGCACCGACGTGTGCACCGCCCCCACGCTGCCCCAGCTCACCCCGCTGGCAACAACCCCTCACCCTGGGAGTGGGAGTCCGGCCAGCTCAGCACCCCGGCGGCCTGGAGCCCAACACGCAGAGCCTGGGAAAATTAGGCCTGTCAGTTTCCAGACATTCCTCCCTTCCCCCACCCATCCATCCTCTGTACCCCCTTATCTATCCCCTGTACCCCCTTCCCCTGCTTACCTATCCCCTTCCCCTGCTTATCTATCCCTGTACCCCCTTCCCCTGCTTACCTATCCCCTGTACCCCCTTATCTATCCCTGTACCCCCTTTCCCTGCTTACCTATCCCCTTCCCCCGCTTATCTATCCCTGTACCCCCTTCCCCTGCTTACCTATCCCCTGTACCCCCTTATCTATCCCTGTACCCCCTTCCCCTGCTTACCTATCCCCTTCCCCTGCTTATCTATCCCCTGTACCCCCTTCCCCCATTTACCTATCCCCTTCCCCAGCTTATCTATCCCTGTACCCCCTTCCCCTCCTTAGCTATCCCCTTCCCCGCTTATCTATCCCTGTACCCCCTTCCCCTGCTTACCTATCCCCTGTACCCCCTTATCTATCCCCTGTACCCCCTTCCCCTGCTTACCTATCCCCTGTACCCCCTTATCTATCCTCTGTACCCCCCGTCTACTGCTTATCTATCCCCTGTACCTTCTTCCCCTGCTTATGTATCCCCTGTACCCTCTCATCTATCCCCTGTACCCCCTTCCCCTGCTTATCTATCCCCTGTACCCCCTTATGTATCCATTGTTCCCCCTTCCCTGCTTATCTATCCCCTGTACCCCCTTCTCCTACTTATCTATCCCCTGTACCCCCTTCCCTCTGCATCTCTCTCTCAGTGTACAGCCACTCTCCAGTAGTCTCAGGAGGGGCCCTTGGGGGTGGGATTTGACCGTGTCAGCTGGCAGGCCAGCCCCCCGGGTGATGGCGCATTAGGAATGGCAGGCGAAAGGAGGGCAGTGAGCTGTCCGGCTGCCTTGTGCATCGTGCCAGCGTGCCTCCATCCTCTGCCACAGGGCAATGCACGTGCACGCCCCAGGTGTTGGGGGCGTGTGAACCTCTGTACGTGTGTGCCCGTGTGCACGCACACCTGCCCTGTGCGCCTGCATACACGTGGCGGCGGCTTTCCCGGAGCCGTGCCCAGGGCTGGAGCTTATCTCCTCCCTCCGCCTGTTTAGATGAATGAGCAAATCAACCCCAACTAATGCAGTGTGCCGGCCATGCCTGGCCCAGCTGGCGGAAGGGCAGGGGCAGGGGCTGCTGAGCTGGAGACCGCGCACTGGGCCATACCCCGGTGAGTCTGCATTCCCGGAGCCACAGCAGCACCGGCCCCACACCGGGACCGAGGGGACAGCCGTGCGCTGCCAGGCAGCGGTTTGAGAAGGGGCCGCCTGCTCCTTAGCAAGACAGCCACAGAGGGCTCAGGGCGGGCAGTTAGATGGCTGGTGAGATGGGGACATGAGCAGAGAGAGCCTGTATCTCTCCCGGACCCCAAATCCCTCTGTCTAATCTGGCTAGCAGTGCCCAGACAGAGGCAGAGCCTGGATCTGCACTTAACAGCCCTGGCAAGGGTGTCTGTGCAAGGGGCACTGGCTTGGGCGAGGGCTGGACATATTAACCCATACCGAGAGCTGTGTGCAGCTTTGATACCTATTCATCCCCGCGCCTTCCCCACCACCCAGCTGCCCCAGGCCGTACGGCGGTGGGGGACACAGGTGGCCTGCCTACGCAGGGTGTGGCTCAGTGCCTTTCCTGCCCCCGAGAGGAAGGGTTGGCAGCACAGCTAGAATGCCCCATGCTGTGGCTAGTCTCAGCTCCCAGGAGCCAGAGGTTCCATGTGTAGTTTGGAGCAGCCCCTAAGCTGCTCTCGTTGACGCTGCCGGGCGTGCATGAGCAGAGGATGGCTCAGCCCAGCACCTCTGGAACTCACTGCCGCAGGACGTTGGTGAATTACTCTCAGCTCTGCAATAATGTCTGCCAAGCTGCTGTGCTCCCTTACTCAGTAGTGATGACTCCAGGGCCTTGGCTTCACAAAGCCAGAAACCCCTGGGCCACAGGGATGAGGTGTGTGAGCAAGGGGGGGCAGGGGCACCCCTGCAGGGGGAACAAGGACCATTGTGACTCTGGGAAGCTGGACAGCGCAGGGCTGGCTGCGTGCAGGGCCTGCTGGGGCCACTGGGGCTGCACAGACAAGGGGCTAAGGGCTCTCAATCAGCACTTTCTACCCCCTTGATCTGGTTCTCCTTTGGTGAGTCACACGGGGGCCTCCCCACTGACAGACCAGGGACGAGCCCCATTGGTAGTACTGAGCAAGCTTCCAGCCACTGGGCAGCAGGACTTGTGGAGCGTCCAGAGCCTGGTTTTCTATCCCTGGGGGGAACAAGCTGTGCAGGGCGCGCCATTGCTCACACCCCCTTGTCCACAGCCAAGCACTGGCCTGTTGATCCTCCCGCAGGGGGCTGCCCCGGCTCGCTGCTCACCCAGACTTCATTGGGAGACCGCGTGGGCTGGAGAAGGTTGCACAGTGTGTGCGTGTGTGTGTGGAGGGCCTTGTTACCACCCTCCTCTGCTTCTTGCTTCCCCACCCACACTTACCCACACCAGCCCCACAGTGGGGCCTCTCTCTGCTCTATCCATTCAAAGGAGCATTGAGAGATGAGAAGAATCTTTGTGCAGGGAAGTTATGTGTGGAATGGACCCAGGGCCTTTCCCCTGGAGGGACACTGGCTCCCCGCCAGCCCCGGGACAGGGAGCCGAGCTGGCTGAGGAGGTGGTGTCCAGAGGCCTTTTCCCCTGCAGGGTCCAGTCTGAACCTCCCTTTAGCTGAGAACCTGCAGCAGGTCCCTCCAGGCAGAGCTTGGATCGGAACCCAACTCATTCCAGCCACTTGGCCACAGCGCCTCCCACCATGGAGGAGCCAGCTCCATGTGCTTGAGTCTGCCTCGTACCGGTGCTGCTCCAGCTCCCTCTCTCCTTCCTGAGCCAAGAACTGGCGCCAGCCCCTCCCCCAGTGAGCCCAGGGGAAACTGCACCAAGGGGCAAATTAAACCAAGGCTTCTCTCCAGCCAGCCAAGGGAGCCACCCTTCCCTAAGCCCGGCCAGGGACAGTGCCATTCTCTCACTGGGTTGCTGCTGTGCCATGCACCGGACGAGCAAAGTATCGCGCCTTGAAAAGCGTTTAAGGAAAGCGCCCAGCTGGGCGAACGGAAGAGTTTGAATTGGTAGAAACTTGATGACAACTTTCCAAAGGCTGGCAAATAGCGGTGGTTTCGTTTCAGCGCTGGCAAACAGAGGGAAAAAGCGGTTTCCAGTTTTGGTTCTCCCTCTGGGGCCTTTCCCCCAGGCTCTTTCTGTAACCCCACCCCCCTCTGCTTCCAGTGGGGACCTGGGGGAGAAGGAGGCAATTTTCTGAAAAAAGAGGAAAGGAAGAGGGCCATGGTGAGAGCTTCGTTGTTTGGGGTGCTGAGAAAGGAAAGGTTTCCTTAGCGGGGAAGCGAACAGCGCCCTCCGTTCCCATTTATTCCCCCAATCAAAAAAAAAAGAAAAACACTTTAAATTTCAGGGTTAAAAAGCTTGAAAACTCCCAGTGCTGATCGGAGTGTCTCCTATCCTGGGCCTGGATGTGCCCTGGAGGAGTCCAGCCCAGCCTGGCAGGGGTTGAGTGTCTCTCCCGTCTGTGCAGGGTTCCCGCCTGTGGTGCGTTTGGGAGATGTCTCATTGGGCTCCAGGGTTCCCTCAAATTGTTGCCCTCCATGGGTGGAATCAATTGTGTTATGCGCACCGAGGCCTGTGCGGATGTGCACCACCCATGGAAACGCAGGCTGCCGGCTGGGGCTGCTCTGCTAATCAGCTGGGCAACACCTGAACGTCTCCGGGGCCACCCAGCTGGCAGGGACCATCGTGTGGGCGCCCCTGCGCTCTGCACTCCCTCAGCACAGGGGCCAAGAGCCACCGGGTGAACTGCCCTGTGACCTCTTCAGGCAGCCCCCCGGGGCTGGGGGGAGTCTGGCTGGGAGCACGGGAGGGGAAGCTCCACCTGCGGCTGGCTGGACAGAGCAGGGAGAGGTGGTGTGAGGCGACCTGTGGAGGGGAGGAGACATTGTGGGTGATTCTCCCCCGGACGCACCTTGGGGCCAGGGGAGAGAGGTGGGTGGGGGAGGGGATGTCTGCCTGTGCTCCAGGAGTGCATTGGTCCGACCGTCCTGCTCCTTAGGGACAGGACCAGGCACACCAAGGACTCAGCGTTTTCCACAGCCTTTGCCAGGCCCCGGTCAGGTATCTGGAGATCTGTATGCCTTTGAGCAGCGTCACCGCCTGGCTCGGCTCCTTGACATGGCCATGATATAAATATGCCCTCAGCAGCCCAGCCACCTCCTGCTGGGGGTGGCCAACCCAGGAAGGCAGGAGCTGCATCCAGAGCACCCAGGTTCTGAGCCTGGCACCGTCTCAGGAGCCTGGGGTAGGTTTTGATAGGATAAGGCCACGCCACGGGGTATTCAAGCTGGGCTAGGAGGCAGGACTCCTGGGTTCTATCCCACCGTGAGGGTGGGGGGGAGGAATCTACTGGCTAAAGCAGGAGAGGCTGGAAGCCAGGACTCCTGGGTTCTATTACTATCTTTGGGGGATGTGGTGTCCAGGGATTAGAGCTGAGAGCCAGGACTCCTGGGTTCTGTTACTATCTTTGGGGGATGTGGTGTCCAGGGATTAGAGCTGGGAGCCGGCACTCCTGGGTTCTGTTACTATCTTTGGGGGATGTGGTGTCCAGGGGTTAGAGCTGGGAGCCGGCACTCCTGGGTTCTATTACTATCTTTGGGGGATGTGGTGTCCAGGGATTAGAGCTGAGAGCCAGGACTCCTGGGTTCTGTTACTATCTTTGGGGGATGTGGTGTCCAGGGATTAGAGCTGAGAGCCAGGACTCCTGGGTTCTGTTACTATCTTTGGGGGATGTGGTGTCCAGGGGTTAGAGCTGGGAGCCAGGACTCCTGGGTTCTATTACTATCTTTGGGGGATGTGGTGTCCAGGGGTTAGAGCTGGGAGCCAGGACTCCTGGGTTCTACTCCCAACTCCTCTGCTACAGCAGGTTTGCAGTTGCAAGAGCTGCTCAGAGGGATCTGAATTGAGGTCACCTGTGCTGTGTGCCAGCCATGCTAATACCCTGTAACTCTAGCCATCATCTGAGCTGGCAGAAAGGCTGCTGTACGGTAAATCTATCTCTTGCCGCTCAGAGCGGCAGAACCCAACCCAGCGGCTTTGTGGCGTTTCCACCCCGAAGGCAGCTCCACTGCTGCCTGTGGCCTGCGTGGGGGGAAGCGGGTGGGGGTAGTGGTTACAGTCAGGGCTGGGATCCCTAGTAGAGCTGGGAATACAAGCCAGGAATCATGACCCCCAGAACCTCAGCCCCTGTTCAAACCCCATCTCTTGCAAGCGCCAGACCTAGAGCCCAAAGGTCTGATCCCTGCCCCACACAGCTCACTGTCCCCCGGAGTGAGGGCTGGTGTCCGCTAAGCCTGGGCCCAGCCCTTGCCCCCCGTGGGTTCTGCACCTCCCCTCTCCACTCGTCAGCTTTCCCCTGGGATGAGGCACTAATTAACCAGCTGGCTCACTCTGCCGGGCCGAGCAGGGACTTTAACAGCCGAGCCAGCCGGCTCTGCAGCGACTGGTGCTCACCCGGGGGGGCGGGCTGGTGCAGGAATCGGTTCATCAGTGGGTGCAGCTGGTGTCAGCGACGCATCCGCCTGCTCCTCATCCCCTGGGCAATGAGAAATGGGAATGGATTTATCGACTGCCAAGCAGCCACAGCCAGCAGCTCACTCCCCGGGGACGCAGGCCCAACAGACTGGGGAGCTGGCCAGCTCCGTGGCTGGGTTACGTGAGGGGCATGGTACGGCAGAGGCAGCTTGTGCAGGGGGGAGATGCATCGACCTCCCACTCCCCTTCACCAGTGCCGCTGGGGCGGATCTGAGAGTTGGGGGGCTGAAGGGAGAGAGCGAGCGAGCGAGCGCAGCAGGGAATTCAGCAAATCTAAGCTGCCTTCTTGTGACCTCTGCATAGGACGGTGCTCTCCGCTAGGGCAATCAGAGGCAGGGAATGGGCACACCCAGAGCATAATGGGTTTTTTCACAAGCCAGTCACAACCTGTGTCCCTCCAGTTTTTTCCCCTCCACATGTGGAATAACTTTGATTCTGTGCACCGAGGCCTGTGCAGATACGCACCACCTACAGAAACACACACTGACAGCTGGGGCCCCTCTGCTCAACAGCTGGGCAGCACCTGAATCTCTCCTGGGTGGCTGCCCAAGTGCTCAGCATCCAGGGAACGCTGGTCACCCCACCCCCCAACAGGCAATGCAGCCCTGTCCATCAGGGATCTCAGCGCCACCCAAGTTGCAGGCCCCAGGGGCAGCTCTGCCCCCACAATTAACCATAGGGAGGGAGAGTTGGACAGGGAGCAAGGTCGCCACCAAACAAGGTGCATCACAAACCACACAGCAACGCAGCAGTTGTCTGAGGAAGGGCCATTGCTCCTGCCCTTGGAGAACCAGCAGGAAGGTTTGGGGTAACAGCACCACCTGGGGACTCCTCACAGCAAACACAATTCCCCCCAGGCCTCGTAGCTCCCTTTGGCTACAGGAGTCTCCCTCTCCTCCCAGTCTAAATTGCCACAGGGCAGCGGAGTGCTGCTGTTCACAGGGCAGATCGGCCGCAGGAGTGAATTATCCTGGCTCTGCAGATTTCAGTTGCACGCTGGCAGTTTACACCGAAGGTTTTGCCTGTAGTCTAATGCCAGAAGGCAGCAGCCTGTTCTGACCTTCCACATCTAGGCCAGCCTTCCTGGGATTCCCACATCCCTCCCATCACTTGTCTGAGCTGGCGCAGAGCCCAGATGCATCAAAAGACTCCAAGTGAAGGACAACTTTAAACTGTGCTGCACCCCAGAGGCAGCTGCATCTCAGCATTGTGAGAAGAATCCCTCTATAAACAGCCCCCACACCCACCTGAGATGGTCACCTCTCACCGCTAGGCCAGGATGTTCTGTATGGGGCTGGAGCACATGACCAGTAAGGACAAGGCTGAGGGCTCTGGGGTTATTTAGTTTGCAGAAGAGATGAGTGATGGGTGATTTGATAGCAGCCATGAGCTTCCTGAAAGGGGGCTCTAAAGAGGATGGAGAGAGACAGGTCTCAGTGGTGACAGATGGCAGAACAAGGAGCAGTGGTCTGAAGTTACAGAGGGAGAGGAGTAGGTTGGATATAAGGAAAAACTCTTTCACCAGGAGGGTGGTGAAGCACAGGAATGTATTTCCAAGAGAAGTGGTGGAATCTCCATCCCTGGAGGTTTTTAAGTCCTGGGTTGACAAAGCCCTGGTTGAGATGACTTAGTTGGGGTTGATCCTGCTTTAAGCAGGGGGCTGGACTTAGTGACCTCCTGAGGTCCCTTCCAGCCCTAGGATTTTATGAACACAGTTCAAAGGTTTATTAAAGGCTGTGGGTTTTCTCAATGCAAGACCAGGTATAAATAAGTTACTCATGCAGTAATTAAAATAAGAATATTAAACCACAGCTATTAAGCATTTTAAAACTTGGTACATTGTGCCTAAGACATTAAAAGCATTGGCTGAAGAGACCTATTAGCTTGGATTTTGACTTTTGAGCTGGGGAAGGCAGAAAAGTCTTGGAACACCAGGGAAGTTCCAGAGAACTGGAGAAAACTCGGTGTTGTGTCAATATTTGAAGAGGGACAACAGGACAGCCCAGGTAATAATACATCTGTGGGTCTGACATTGATCCCAGGCAAAATCATGGACGGCTGAGACGGGACCCAACCAGTGAAGGATACAAGGTGTGCCAGTCAGCCTGGTTTTCCAGGGCACAACTCCTGTCAAACAAACGTGGTACCCTTTTAAGAGGCGATTACAAGCCGGCTTGATAAGGATGTTGACAGGGTAGGGTTAAGTAGGGTATTTGGCTGAGTTCCCTGTGACATTGATTGAAGTTGTTAGCATTTAAACAGCAAATGACTTTGTTAAAGCCGGATATAGTTGCCCACTGATAACTCGTGTCCTTCAGAATGTATATTAGGAGGCATCACACAAAGAGGGCAGAGCTGAGGCTGGGGAGAGGATATTTCCCTTAACCCTGTATTTCCAGGTTCGCGCAAGTTTGAGTTTTGCTGAGCTCCACGTTCCAGATAGGCAGGAGCCGTTGCCAGCCAATGACTCTGTGGCCAGGTGTTCTGCCATTGAGTCTGGAGGGGTTTTAACTGGCAGGAGTGTTTGAAACTAGTGGCCTTCATTCAGCCAGCTGCAGCTCCCACTGAGGTTTGCAGGAGGGATGTAAAATCATTAGGTTTAATGGGTTAGGTGGCTGGGGTGCCCACTCCAGCCCTACCACAGACAAGGGCTGTTCTGGCTGGGTTGGAACACCCAGGCTAGTGGTACTCCAGGGCCGGGCCAGGCCTCTGTGGATGGGAGCTATGCTGGCCACACTGGAGCATCCCCCACACAAGGTGGCACTGCGGGGCTGGAGCAGCCTCTCGCCCCTACCAGTCAGCTCTGGCTTGCTGGGTGACTTCAGAGTGGGGAGGCTCACCCCCAGCTCCCTCTGACGTTCCCCCACCCCTCCTGCCTTCTGCCCTCCCACGCTCTCCCCTTCTACCTCACCTCAGGGCCCAGCCCTCTCCCACCCTGCGCCCTGCAGCCCCAAACCCTTCTTCCCTGCTCAGCTGCCCTCTGGCACCCCTAGTCCCCTCTCCCCTGCACAGTCAGAAACCCCACTGGTGCCCTCGCAATAGGCTGCTCTGCTCAGCTGACATTTCCCCACCATAAATAAACAAACATGCCAGCCCAGGTAGATTTTCCTTCCCACTTCCTTCTCGCATTTCTGCCCAGGGCTGCTCTCAAACTCCAGACTTGCTTGAGCCTATTACCATGACACACTGCTGTTGCTGCCTACCAGCCCAGCCAGCTGCAGCTGAGGAGCCCTGGCTCAAATAACCCCCTGTCTGGATCACTACCTCTCTCCTAGGTGCCAGCAAAACCCAGTCCCTTTCAGGTCTCTCCATGTCAGCACGCAGGCGTTCAGAGCACGTAGCGCTGGTGGCCTTTACACTGGAGGGGGTCCCAATCCTTAAGGGCATCTGAGCATGCAGTGTGGCAGTGGCACAGCTGTGCCGAGGTGGCTGCGCTCATAGGGGGTTGGTGGTAGCAGTTGAGGGGGAGCACTGCTCGCTCGTGCACCCACCAACATTTTAATTGCTACCCCAGGTGCCCCACGGGCCCCCTCCCTGCACCCCTTGCAGGCACCAGTCACCCCTGGCTGGGCTGCTGCAGTTCATCTTCTCCCCAGTGAATGACGGAAGTGCTCCTGCCAGCTCAGTGCTGTGCAAATGGGCGCTTAGGCCTCCCAAGTTGGGGGGACGGTAGTGAGACCCCTGTGACGTAAGTTCTGCTGGCAGAGGCTGCAGAATTCCCCTAAGGTTAGAGCAGAGCTGGCTGGAGTGTGCCTTAGGAGGGTTGTCTGGTAAGAGAGGGGGGACACTCATATGGCCAGCTCAGAGGGGGGTAAATGAGCCCTTCGCAGCTGAAGCAGGACACCGTGGAGAGAAGCAGAGCCTGAAGCTAGAGCTGAGACCTGGCCTGCTCGACGTACGTCAGAGGCATTCCTGCATCCCAGTCCTGGAGAGCATCTGATGGGTCCCCACCCTACACGTTCTCAGCTCCTCACCCATTACAGCAGCGCTTTTCTGGGATGTGCTCCAAGCCTAGAATCAGGGCAGGAGGGGTCACCAAAGGGCAGGCCAGCTCCAGGCATGCAGCATGGCCAAGTCACCCTACCTGGTCCCTGGCACATCTTGGTCCAAGTTCTCAACCCCTCCAAACAGAGGTTCCACAACCCACCTTAGGAGCCTGTTTTTACAGCCCTCAGAATTAGGTAGTTTTCCCTCCTGCCCGACCAAAACCTCCCTTAGCGCAGCCAAAGCCCGTGAGCCTTCACTTGCCTTCAGCAGGCACGGACAATTGGCCATCAGCCTCTTGGCAACAGCCACACAAGCTAACACTGGGAGGCCTCACCAGCCCCCTGCAGAGCAGGGCCGTACCCTCCCGTACCTTGCAGGCAACGCTCACCACATACGCACAGCCTCCTCCTAGCCAGGCTTGGGCTTGCAGCTTCCTGTCTGCCACCCCCTGCAGATGGCCCCTCCATTGCTCTCACTTCATCTCTCAGCCCCCCTCTGGATTACTGGGTAGTCCCCTCACCCTCCAAGGGTATCAAAGTCACTCAGGATGGGGGGCCTTCAACATTCCAGCATTGCTTCCCAGGGGCAGGCTGGGGAATCCAGGCCCCTTCTGACCAGCAGCCAAGCACCACAGAGGCCTTCCACCTCCCAGCTGCTGTTCTCTGGCCACCTCCTTTGTCAGCCTTCGCAGGCTCTCTTTCATCAGGGGCTGAGCCATCTTTCAGTCCCAGGTCTTGTCCTCCCCACCCAGTGTCCTCTCCCCCCACTACTCTGCCTCCACAGCAGAGCTACAGCCTCTCTACCAGCAGCTTCCTGCTACTACAAATGTCCCCTTGCTCTGCTCCCCTCCCAGGGAGGGCCCTCGGCAATTAGTGTTTATAAATACCTGGGCCTCCCAACAGGTGCAATTGTGAAGCTTAATTGGCCTTGTCCGGGCCACCTTCAATCCTTGCAGGCTGGTTTTAGGGCAATAGCCCCATTGCACACTCCTGCTCATACACCTTCAACTGCTATTAGCCTTGATGGCGGTTGCATCACACAGCTGACATATTTAATTTGTGATCCTCTGTAACGCCAGGATCCTTCCATCAGCACCACCTCCTGCTAGTTATCCCTGGGTGTGCAGCTGTGCGTTAGGGCTGCCCTTCTGCAATGCAGTACTTTGTGTTTGTCTTTATTGAGTTTTCAGCTTGTTGATAGCTCAGTGGTGTGAGCACTGGCCTGTTAAACCCAGGGTTGTGAGCGCAATCCTTGAGGGGGCCATTTAAAGATCTGGGGCAAATAGATTGGAGGTTGGAGGAAAGAAAGGGAGGGTGCTGTGTCCTGCCAGGAGGCTGTTAAGTGCTGACTTTTCACCCGCATGCACCCACCTCAGAATCTAGGTTGTATTTCCCTCGCTTGTTTACGAGAATGTCATGTAGGACTTTATCCAATGACTTACTAAAATCAAGACGCATCCCATCTGCTCCTGCTTCCCCCCCATCCACCAGGCTTTTAACCCACTCAAAGAAGGAAATTAGATTGGTTCATCTTGATTTGCTCTTGACAAATCCATGCTGGCTGTTCCTAATACTCTTATCCTACAGGTGCTTGTAAATTGATTCTTTAATCATCTGCTCCAGTATCTTTACAGCTGTCCAAGTTAGGTTGACTGGTCTATGATTCCCCATGTCCTCTTTGTTCCCCTTTCTAAAGACAGGTGCTGGATTTGCCCTTCTCCATGTTTTTAGGACCTGTGCCATCCCACGGGCCAAACACGATTCACCACAGTTAGCTGCAGCGTCCCATTGCATGATCGCAGATAGGACCATTTGCAGCTCCCATTGGCCACTGATCACTGTTCCCAGCCAATGGAAGCTGCAGAAAGTGGCATCGCAGTCTGTGCCACTTCCCACAGCTCCTGCTGGCCAGGAAGAGCAATCTGCAGCCAACAGCAGCTGCGAGTGGCTGTACCAGTGGATGTGCAGGTAAATAAACAACAAGAAGTCCTGTGGCACCTTATAGACTAGCAGATATTTTGGAGCATAAGCTTTCATGGTCTTTGCCCACAAAAGCTTATGCTTCAAAATATCTGTTAGTCTATAAGGTGCCAGAGGACTTCTTGTTGTTTTTGAAGATACAGACTAATTCGGCTACCTCTCCAATACAGGCAAATTAAGTGTCAGCATCCTACCCAGGGATAACCCTGGTGAATTGCATCCAGCTCACAGGCTGCTTATTGCCCACCCCTGCTCTGTGAATTCCCAAAGATAATTGCTGTTAATAGTTCTGAGTTTGCTATAGCTGGTTCCTGAAGTACTGTAGGTTGAATTTCATCAGGCGCTGTCGACCTGCAAACATCTAGCTTATCTTAACACTCTTTCACCCATTCTTTGCCTCTTTCCACCATGTTGTTAATATGAATTGTGTTGTGTATCTGGTCATCATTAACATTTTCAGCGAAGACTGAAGCAGAATAAGCCTTAAGCATTTCAGCTTTCTGGAGTCATCAGTTAATGAGTCGTCTTAGCAGCTAGCTAGAGGACCTGCACTTACCTTTGTTTTTCTCTTGCTCCCAGCCCTAATGTATTTAAATAACATTTTCTCGTTGCTTTTTATGTCACTTGCTGGATATAATCCATTGGGTTCCCAATCCTTCCTGATTCTGTTCCTTCAGCCTTGTGCTAGCTCTCTGCCATCCTCCTCAGCAATTTCTCCAGGTTTCCTCTTTCTGGGGGATTCCCTGTGGGTTTTCAGGTCATCAGAGGGCCCCTTATCAAGTCATTGGTCTCTTACTCAACTTTCTGTCTGTCCTTTGCACCAGTTGGAAATTGTCCCTTTAACGTTGTCTGGTCTAAGCAGCCCAGCCAGAGAGGCAGAGCTTCCCCCGACTGCGTTGTTGGAGGAGGGTGGAAAGGATGGGTCTCAGGCCCTGCTTAAAAGGTGAGTCCTTCAGAACCAGTATACAGGAGGCAGCCACAAATAGGCGGCAGGTGAGCAGGGAACCCCACATTCTAGCTCTCATGGAGTCACCGGCTTTGTGAGCTCCATGACATAATCTTAGCCTTTGTGATTATAAGTAATTACTTTAAAAATAGCAGACAGATTTCAGCAATACACCTCCAGACCTTTTTCAGCAAGCTGCCTAAGGAACTGATGCCTGGGGATGACTGACACTTTTGAGGGTTCCCTGAGGTGAATCACTAGCACCAGCTTACAATACAGTAAACCCTCGAGTTACGCAGGGGTGGCATTCCTGCAACCTCTGCATAACTCAAATTTTTGCGCAAGTTGAGGGGAGACCGTGCTGGTCAGTTTCCTGGCTCCCACAGTAGTGGGGAGTTAGAAACCAGGGGGCAACCTGGTTCCTGTCTCCCTGCTGTAGAACCCAAGAAACTGATCAGCCATGAGCAGCAGCCTGGCTCCCAGCTCCTCTCCCCTTTCAGAGCTGGGAAACTGACCAGTTCAGCAACCTTGGACAGTTTCCTGACTCCAGCCAGTGTAGGGGAGCTGGGACCCAGGGCCAGCCTGGCTCCCTTCCACTCCACTCCTTACAGCCAGGAAACTGACCAGGGTTGCTGCCCTGGTCGGTTTCCCAGCCCAGCTGCAGCATGGTTCCCAGCTCCCTGCCACTCCAGGGACCAGGAGCCTGCTCCTGTCAGGGTGGCAATCGCATTAACCCATGTACGTTTCTGGAGGGTTTGCTGTATGAGAGAGACTTTCTGCGCCCCCCAATGAGTGACACAGTCAGAGAAGTTGCCCCAATTGTCCAAATTCTTCTTTGGCACACTGCATCTTCCCACAGAGAGAGCCTAGCCCAGATACCAATGGACAGAGGAGAACCCCCACCTAATTACATCTCCATTCTGCCGTGGCTAACTGCAAAACTTACCAGAGGTGACGTGCTCAAACACTTACTCCCTTCTGGCTAAAAACGCGCAGACCTCAATCTGAGTCAGTGTTGGTGATGTGCCGTTCATATCTTGTGACTTGCTAATTTCCCAGAATCCAAGCCTGGCCCCGGATGTGCAGAGCCTTTCCACTAAACCTGCGTGATGTGCATTTGGATTTCAAATACGAGCTTTAATAACATTATTTGACCTGTCAGGGCGTGCCTGGGCAGATCAGCACCACAGGAAGTCAGGCTCAAAGGACTGCTGCCTGTCTGTGTGAGCTATTCAGCTAAAAACCCTGTCAATTCCTCTGCCTGCACATGCTCGGGGGAATCTCTGGGCATATGCACCCTGGAACAGCTTGATGCATGCAGCAGGGACAACAGCCTCGCCAGGCCCCTGAGCCAGGTAGGGGGTGGCCCTAGGAAGGGGCAGGGTCTCAGGCACAAGGGGCAGGCCTAGAGGCATCCAGCCCTCAGAGCCACCCAGACTGTGGCACCCACCCCACTGCTCAGTCCTGCCCAGAGTGTGCGGTGTGGTGTTCCAGCAATAATCTAAAGGGCCCAGGGTACCAGCCACCACCAGTGCTGCAGTAGCAGCGGCCAGGGTCTCTGGGCCCTTTTGTACCACCTGGCCCTGGGGCAATTGTTGCTTTTACTGCCGTCCCCTCCGTTGGTGGGCTTGGGTGCACGCCTAGCTGGAAAAGCAAACCCTTTCTCAAACTAATGTTGCAATGAGATTTTCCCCCAAGGGCTGGCGGGTGCCTGGCACTCTGCGGGGTCACCCCCGCGTGCTGGACAACACAGTGCGATAACCTAAGCCTGGCTTGATCTCTAGCCACACACTACGAAATGCAGTCAGAATAAGTCAGCTTAAAGAAACGCTGCCTGGGGAAGGGTTGTATCGCAGGGGTCCATTGGCTGCATGGTTCCCAATCTGGCTCACGGACCTGTCCCTGAAATGCCCTGGCCCCGGCATGTCAAATTTAAAAGCAACCCAAGTAATGAGGCATTTTTGAGCCCTTAGAATAGCCAGGCTTTAATCAGACAGCCGGTCTTAACGCCAGCTCTAGCAAAGCCCCCACTGTGGTCTAACGCAGCACTGCTGCAGCCCTGGGATGGGCTGTGCCAGCCCCACACCGAGGCCTGGTCGACACCACAAAGTTAGGCTGATGCCAGCTGCCTTGTGCCCATCCATTTGTGTGCAGGTCGACAGGGAAATCTGTCTCTGCCCCAGGGAGGCGCCTCACCGTAGCGACCTGCCCCTCTGAATGCCGCAGAGCCAGGGCTGACGAACCAGATCACTGCAGGGAGAGCTCATGAGTGACACTGCGGGACTGGTGTCGACCCCAGAAGTCCCACAATGGCCACTCCCTGCCACGGAGCACTGCTGGGGTGAGGATGAACACGGCTGCTCCGTGTCCATGGAGACCAGAAGCCGCACCCCCTTTGAGCCCCCCCCGAAACGCTTTTACCTGAGCGCCCAGGGTGGCCAACCTGCTTGTCAGCTGTCCCTTGTGGTGTGCCACCGCCCTGCTGCATGGGCGGGGTCCATGCGCTGGATACGCCGCAGACAGGAGGGACTGGATCGCAGGGGCCCATGGGGAGAAGAGGCGGTGTGCACAGCTGGAGGAAGGCAGCCGTCTGGGACAAGGTTGGAGCGGGGTGGCCGGCCAAGGTACCCCTGGGATCAGCAGCAGGGCCCCGAGAAAGCCAATGTCAGTCAGCGCTTCCCAGGACACCCAGCACAGCGCTCCATCTGGTTCTGAGCACAATCCTGCTGCTTTTCCAACAGGCTGCAGCACATTCCTCCAGGACCCCCCACCCCTGCACCCTGCACACCACCGTGGCTACCTCACAGCAGCCTGTGGCAGTGACTTCTGCTATGAACGGTGGGGAGGAGGAAGACCAGGGGTGAAGGTGGCTGGGGGGGCGCCAGACATGCCATGAACCAGGACCTGTTAGAGACTCTTCTGCTGTCTAGCCAGTCCCACCGGCTGAGCGCCGACAAGCCCAGTCTAGGGGAAGGCACCTGGGGTAAGTGAATTCATGCGGTTTTCCTTACAGGGCTGAAAATGAAAGATGGTGCCTGGCCAATCTGGTGCCCACCAGAGCCCCTTGCTGTCAAATGCCATCTCAATGGCAGGGGTGCCTGGAGATTGCTGAGCTAGTTCAAGGTCTCCGGCACCATATGGCCCAGCTACAAATGGGATAATACCTTCCAGCGCTTGCAGGTCCCCCTGGTTCTGGGCGCCCCACGTCATTAGCTGAGTCAGCCCAAGAGGTGCAAGATCCAGTTACCACAGTAGACTGACGGGAACTGCCAGATGTTTCAGTGGTGAGGGAAGCCCCAGGCCTGTGGCAAAAGCCACTTGGAAGGCACCAGGTGCCCGTCAGGAGCCACATAATAGGGGTCAGGAAAAAAGGACGGCGTATACCCATCCCTGCCTAACCAGCCTCGCTCCTGCAATCGCTGGCCCCAAACCCGCGCAGGGAGATATGGCGCACAGGTGCTGAGAGAAGAAATCCCGTTGTTTGAATGGCCTCTGCCTATACCACGGGGAACGAGGCCATTTTACCACCATGAGCCCTGCAAGTCCTCTCCTATGGATAATCCAGGGAGAGGGAAGTGCTCAGCCCCCCTGGAGGGGATGTGGCTGGGCAGAATGGCAGCATCAGGTTCCCTGAGCAGACCCCCTCTGCTCCCGACGTGTATCCTAGAGCCGATCCCACCTTCCGCCTGAATGCCAGTTTGGGGCCTTGTCTACACCCGAAGTGAGCTGGACTCAGGAACCCTTAGTCATTTTCCAGACAATGGCTTTACTAAAACAAGCCGGAGCAAAGGAAGCTCCCTCCTCATGGAGGCCATCAGTCTCCTTGGGCCTGGGCATTTAGGACACCACACTCCTCTGGCCTGTGATTCAAGGCTACGAGGAAACCTACAATTTAGCCTGACTTCCTGACCCCACTTCCTGATCATGTTTGGTGTTCCCTTGTTCTCCCTCCATGATCCAGGGATTTCTGACCTAGAGAGCATGAGAAATTCAATTGGGTCTGATGTCCATGTTGATTCCTACCTGATGTTGAGATCACTAGACCAGTCTGGGCAAGGTACCCATTTTCTGCGGATGGCAGGCTCTGAGTGAAGAGAATGCACCAATTCCTGTGAAACGCAGGGGATTGGCAGACATAGTTGATCAAAGAAACGCTGATGTCCTCCCCCACGACTGCCCCAGAGAGCTCCTGCCACAATCCCCTTTGGATCAATTCACTGTCTGTCAAAATCGGGACTCAAGGTTCTGTGGGAAAACCTCAATGAAAATCTAGTGTATAATTTTATCTGTCCTGCTACATCCCCTGCCCAGGCCCCAGGCCCTGTTTGTCAAGCGAAAGGATGATACTGTGTCTTCATGCAGCCAATCAATTGCTGAACATCATCAACCTTGAGAATAAATATCCTTTGCTCTTGATCAGTGAATGACAGGCAAGGGTCAGCCTGGCCACACAGCTCGTTCCATCGGGCCCACGTCCAAGAGGACAATGAAAGGAAAACAGCCCTTCATATGTGGTATGAGAACAACAAGAAGTCCTGGGGCACCTTATAGACGAACAGATATTTGGGAGCATAAGCTTCAATGGGCAAAGACCTTCTTCATCAGATGCATAAGTGGTGGAGGTGGTTTCAGAGGGGTATTTAAAGAGTGGGGCCCCAGTAAAAGGGAGGGCCAGAGCTGAAAAGATCTATTCAATCAAGGTGGAAATGGCCCATTATCAGTAGTATGTATCAAAAGAGGAAAAAACAAGTCAGATCAGACAGGGGGGAATGGTCCATGTGATGGAGTTCTGGGGTCCCCCAAGCTCTGCACCCTGTCCGCAGGCAGGAGAGTCTCTCACTCAGCAGGAAAACAGCAGGTTTATTAGCCGACAGGACACAGCATTGTACAGAGGAGTCAGTACAGCAGGCAGAGACAGCCAGTCCAATCCATGTTGGGGAGAGGAGGCCCCGAGGGGCCCCCAGAGCCGGGGCCTGGCCCCCTCCTTGGTCTCTCTCTCCCTCAGCCCAGACTAACTGCTTCCAACTCCCAGTTTCAATTCAAACCCCTCAGGCTCCACCTCCTCCTTTGTCTGCAGTACAAAGGTGTTACCTGGTCGTCAAGGTTACCCTCAGCAGGAGCCCCACACCCTCTGTGAGCCACTCACACACACACAGGTATCCCCCACTCCATCACATCTCTCCCCCCTTCCAGACCGAACTGAGCGGGGTCACTCAACTGGTGACCTGGGGAAGTTCGGGGCTCTCCCCTTGTGACAGGGCATTGGCTGTACCCTCTGTTCTCCCCTTGATGTGCACCACCTCCACGTCATAGTCCTGCTGGGGGAGGCTCCAAGTCAGGAGCTTGGTCTTGGCCCTTTTCATGTGATGCAGCCGGGCAAGTCCCTTTAGTTTCCTTGGGTTGGTTGGTCTCGCTGCAGCACCAACAGATCAAACAGGTCTTTTGTGGTCTGGATCCTGCCCCATCTGACCACCAGTCCATACAGCTGCTCCAGCCAATGTCTGGAATTCAGTTACAGTCCAGTAACGGAAGGTACAAATGCTTCCATCCTTGGCATTTAGCCAGACCACCACAATGGCTGTGTGCCTCAGTTTCCCCTTCCATGCTACACAATAGGTTTGGAATGTTCCTTCTCATGTCAGAGGTTGCAAGACTAGTTACAGGGAACAATGGTGACATTTCAGAGTTACAGACTCCTTTAGCATACAATTTATGCTTCTACATCAATGTCATCATGTCACATGGCTCTTTTTAAACATTCAGTGCATGGTACAATTCTACAGCTTTTGGTAGCAGCACCCCTTGGTTACAGCAGTCAGCGTGAGTAACAGAACAAACCCATTGCAACTGTACATTTACGTTGCTCTTTGGTAGACCACAACTTTTGTGTAACCTCCTTGAGAATCTGGTATTTTGGGGATAAATGGCTGAGGCCTTTCTTAGCACCATCAAGTTCTAATCTTCTCTCTTGCCCCCTGGGGTGGAAATTTGATCTCTCTGGCTGTGCCCTCTCTTCTAACAAGAGCTGGGCCATTGATGATCTCAGGGAGATGGCCCCCCCCACCAGTCTGGAAATTTGCAAACCAAACTGCTTTCTGAGAGTTGTTTTGTGAGTCCCAGACGCAGAATCCACATGAAGGAATCCCTGTTTATCCCTTACTGGCCCACCAGGCCCAAAGCTCCTTTGTCCTTCCACCTCCAACTTCTGCCTCCCCATGGAATCAGAAATGGAGTCCAGTGTGAGAATATAAGTGTTTCCACCATCTGGAGATGGGGAATTGCTGAACCTCTCCTGCATCCTACAGAGACTGACTGTGCAGCTGTTTTACTTGGTTCTCACAGGGCTGCTCACACTCCCTGATAGTTTTCACTTTACTTGCACCAGCTTCCAATTCCTGAGAAACTTTTACCCTGCCTGCTTTGGACCCTTCCAGAGCACAGCCAGTGGTTTCACACTCAGGCAGGTCCTGGCCATCAGGGGCTGAAACAAACTTCTCCCCAGGCAAAGGGCTGCTCTGGCTCTTACAGACATGCACCTTTCCTGTTCACTCTCCTTCACCTCACTCCCATTTTCTGCAGTCCCCACAGACAGGTCAGGAAAAGTTTCAGGGACATTTTCTTCCTTAAGAGCTTCCCCAAACAATAACTCACCCCGTCTGCCTCCACGGGGGCACTGCTCCCTTGAGCCACAACCAGCTCCTGGGGTTCACCTACACCCAGGATCACTTCTGGCCCATCAGGCAGATTCCCATGTAATCCCCCTCCAGGCAGACAGCCAGTACCACCGGACAGAAGGTTAGGGTCCCTTTTGTCCCTTCTGCTACCGGCTCCTTTATCTTCATCAGTCAGCGTAACTCCATTGCCCGTCTGTTCTTGTGTCCTGGCGAGAGGATGACTCTGGTAGGACAGAGTCCTCTCACCCCCTCCCAATAACACCTCAGCATCAGGCAAAGAACAAGTACCAGAATCGTCTGGTCTCTGGGATTCCCTGATGATACTAACTGGATTAGACCAAGTTAAAGCATCATTCCCCCTGAGAGACACAGAGGCAGGCCCACTTCCCATCTGGGCTTCAGCTGCCCTCAGATCCAGCTCTGGGATCTTGGCTCCATCTCGAGCCCCCACAGGCTCAGGCAAAGGATTCACTTCCCCAGAAGCAGAAGCACTTTTCTTGCACCAAGGACCAGTGTCCTTAGCAGGGATACCACTGCCCATCCCAGAGCCATTCCCTCTGTTCCAGCCCCCATGGCTGGATTCAGAGTCACACCTGGAATGCTCTTTTCTGGTGGATCCTTCTCCAGCCACCCCAGGCTGGGGAATCTTCCTCAGACAATGGGCTAGTTTCCTCATTGGCACCTTTTCCAAATGCAGGCTCTGCTCTCTCCCCAGGCTGCTGCTGCTGTTCAACACAGACAGACAATGGGAGACACTCTCTCCTTTGTCCCAGCCCCCCGGCTGGTCTCCACACACACACAGAAGGTGGAGCAGCTTCTCTCACAGACAACTTGCCATTCCCAGTGGACAAGCTGCTTTCCTGCACAGACACACAGGCACCTTCCTCGGCCCAGGCCTGGAAAACTCTTCGCAGGTCTGTCTTGGCCACTAGTAGATGATGGGTTGGAATCGCTCCTTCCCTCCTTGAGCTGCGGCAGCCCACTCGGTTCAGAGCTCCAGGCAGTCCAGGGTTCCCTGCCCCAGTCCGGGCTCACCTCTGCAGGATTCTCCCCAGCCCTCAGCTCCGCCACTGCACATCCACGCTGCCTTGTCCAGCTCCTTTAATCTCGATTCGGTTTCCAGGTGCTGCCACTTCACAGCGGAGTTGCTCAGCGTGGTTGCAGGCTCTCAGGCTGATGCCCTCTGCACCCCACGATTCCTGGAAGAATCCCTTCAGTGTGCCAGGCTTCTTGCGGGTCACAAGCTGCCCGGGGTTAGGCTGTAGGCCCCTCCGCCCTCTGGGACCGACTCCAACAGACTCCCAGCGGAACCCCTTCTTCAGTGCGACACCCGCTCTCAGGGACCATGAGCACACTGTCTTGGGAAGAACTCATTCAGCGTCAGCCTCCTCAGGGGTCACTTGTTCCTGGGGGTTGGGCTCTCGGCCCCTCCACCTTCTGGGACCGACTCCAACAGATTCCCAGGAGTAACCCCTCCTCGGGTGTGACACCCCCTCTCGAGGACCACGACCGCAGTTGCTTGGGTTCGGCCGCAGGCCCCTCCGCCTTGGGGAACTGCACCTCACTGCCCTTCAGCACACCTGGGTCTCGCAGGCCCCACTTCTTCCGGGGCCCCGGTCACTTACTGCTGGATGCTCCATCCTCGGGGTGCAGAACATCCCACTTCTGACACCAGTGTGATGGAGTTCTGGGGTCCCCCAAGCTCTGCACCCTGTCCGCAGGCAGGAGAGTCTCTCACTCAGCAGGAAAACAGCAGGTTTATTAGCCGACAGGACACAGCATTGTACAGAGGAGTCAGTACAGCAGGCAGAGACAGCCAGTCCAATCCATGTTGGGGAGAGGAGGCCCCGAGGGGCCCCCAGAGCCGGGGCCTGGCCCCCTCCTTGGTCTCTCTCTCCCTCAGCCCAGACTAACTGCTTCCAACTCCCAGTTTCAATTCAAACCCCTCAGGCTCCACCTCCTCCTTTGTCTGCAGTACAAAGGTGTTACCTGGTCGTCAAGGTTACCCTCAGCAGGAGCCCCACACCCTCTGTGAGCCACTCACACACACACAGGTATCCCCCACTCCATCACAGTCCATTGTCAGAGTTCAATGTGGAGCTGTTAACACCCAGGACAGAGAAGCTGCTTTTGTAAGGGGCCAGCCACTCCGAGTCCCTGTTTAATCCTTGGTTGACGGAATCAAATTTGCAAATAGATTGCAGCTCAGAGATTTCTCTCTCCATTTGATTTTTGAAATTTCTTTGTTTTAGGACTGCTACTTTTAAATCTGCCACTGAGTATCCAAGGAGATTGAAGTGCTCTCCCACAGGTTTCTGTACGTTACCATTCCCGATGTCTCATTTATGTCCATTTATTCTTTTACGTAGAGACTGTCCAGTTTGGCCAATGTAAATTGCAGTGGGGCATTTGCTGGCACATGATGGCGTATATTAGATTAGTAGATGTGCAGGTAAAGGAGCCCCTGATGGTATGGTTGATATTAAGTCCTGTGATTGATGGTATCACTGGTGTAGATATATGAGCAGAGTTGGCAGAGAGGGACTGGTTCCAGGTTTAGAGTCACTGGTTTGTGATCTGTAGTGGCTGGTGAGGATTTGTTCAAGGTTGGCAGGCTGTCTGCAGGCGAGGACAGGCCTGCCTCCCCAGGTCTGGGAGAGTGGAAGATCATTGTTCAGGGTGGGTTGCAGATCACTGATGATGCGCTGGGAGGCCTGAGGTGGGGGCTGTAAGTGATGGTCAGTGGAGTTCTCTTGTTTTGCTTGCGAGGCCTGTCTTGTAGCAGGTGGCTTCTGGGTACCCGTCTGGCTCTGTCAGTCTGTTTCCTCACTTCCTTAGGTGGGTATTGCGGTTGGAGGAAAGTTTGGTAAAGGTCTTGTAGATGTTTGTCTCTGTCTGATGGATCAGAGCAAATACGGTTGTACCTTAGTGCCTGGCTGTGAACAATGGATTGTGTAGTGTGCCCTGGCTGGAAGCTGGAGGCCTGTAGATAAGCATAGCGGTCCGTGGTTTTTCAGCATAGGGTGGTATTTATGTGACCATCGCTTATCTGCACAGTAGTGTCCAGGGAGCAGATCTCCTGTGTGGACTGGTTCAGGCTAAGGTTGATGGTGGGGTGGAAAGTGTTGAAATCACGGTGGAACTCTTCAAGAGCCTCCTTTTCATGGGTCCAGATGTTGAAGATGTCACCAATGTAGCGAAGGTAGAGGAGGGGCGCTAGGGGACGAGAACAGAGAAAGCGTCGTTCCAGGTCAGCCATAAAAATGTTGGCCTACTGTGGGGCCATGTGGGTGCCCATAGCAGTGCCACTGATTTGAAAGTATAAATTGTCCTCAAATCTGAAATAGTTGTGGGTGAGGACAAAGTCACAAAGCTTCACCACCATTTGTGCCTCGGTCTCATCAGGGATAATGTTCCTAACAGCTTGGAGTCCATCTTCATGTGGGATATTGGTGTAAAGGGCCTCTAAATCCATGGTGGCCAGGATGGTGTTTTCAGGCAGGTCACCACCGATGGATTGCAGTTTCCTGAGGAAGTCGGCGGTATCTTGAAGAAAGCTGGGGGTGCTGGTAGCATAGGGCCTAAATAGAGAGTCCACATATCCAGACAATCCTGTGGTGAGGGTGCCAATGCCTGAGATGATGGGGCATCCAGGATTCCCAGGTTTCTGGATCTTGGGTAGCAGGTAGAATAAAGCTGGTTTGGGTTCAAGGGGTGTGTCTGTGTAGATTTGTTCCTATGTTTTTATAGGGAAGGTCCTGAGAAGATGCTGTAGTTGCTTTGTGTATTCCTCAGTGGGATCCTCGGACAGAGGCTTGTAGAATGTGGTATTGGAGAGTTGCCTGGCAGCCTCCTTTTGGTGGTCTGTCCTATTCATGATGACAACAGCGCCTGCCTTGTTGGCCTCTTGGATGACAACGTCAGAACTGTTTCTGAGGCTGTTGATGTCATTGCGTTCTGCACGGCTGAAGTTATGGGGTAAGTGATGCCGCTTTTCCAAAATTTCTGCCTGTGCACGCCGGTGGAAGCATTCTATGTATAGGTCCAGTTTGTCATTTCGACCATCGGGGGAGTCCATGAGGAATTCTTTTTCTTGTACCATAGGTGGGAGGGTACCCGTGGCTTAGTGAACTGTTCCGTGGCATGTTGGAAGTATTCCTTGAGTCGGAGCCGGTGAAAGAAGGCTTCCAGATCCCCAAAGAACTGTTTCAAGCGTGTGGGGTGGCAGGGCAGGAAGAGAGCCCCCGAGAAAGGGCAGATTCTTCTGCGAGGCTGAGTGTGTGGTTGGATAGATTGACCATATTGCCAGGGGAGTTAGGGGTACCACTATTGTGGCCCCATGTGGAAGGGAGGAATTTAGATAGTTTGCCATCCTTTTTCTTCTGTAGAGAAGAGAAATGTGGGTTGTAACCAAGCTTTCCTCAAAGTACCATACCCACCTAAGGAAGTGAGGAAACAGATTGACAAAGTGATATCATCACAGGACTTAACATCAACCATACCATCAGGGGCTCCTTTACCTGCACATCTACTAATCTAATATACCCCATCATATGCCAGCAATGCCCCACTGCAATTTACATTGGCCAAACTGGACAGTCTCTACGTAAAAGAATAAATGGACATAAATCAGACATCAAGAATGGTAATGTACAGACGCCTGTGGGAGAGCACTTCAATCTCCCTGCACACTCAGTGGCAGATTTAAAAGCAGCAGTCCTAAAACAAAGAAATTTCAAAAATCAAATGGAGAGACAAATCTCTGAGCAGCAATTTATTTGCAAATTTGACTCCATCAACCAAGGATTAAACAGAGACTGGGAGTGGCTGGTCCCTTACAAAAGCAGCTTCTCTGTCCTGGGTATTAACAGCTCCCCATTAGACTCTGACAATGGACCATTCCCCCCATCTGATCTGACTTGTTTTTTCCTCTTTTGATACACACTACTGTTAATGGGCCATTTCCGCCCTGACTGAATAGACCTTGTCAGCTCTGGGCCTCCCTTTTACTGGGGCCCCACTCTTTAAGTACCCCTCTGAAACCACCCCCCACATGCATCTGACAAAGTGGGTCTTTGCCCACGAAAGCTTATGCTCCCAAATATCTGTTAGTCTCTCAGGTGCTCCAGGACTTCTTGTTGTTCCCAAAGACACAGACTAACACGGCTCCCTCTCTGATATATGTGGTATGAACATTTTCAGTACCTGCTCATGCCTTTGAGTCTCGGTCATGCCTCTGCCACATTGCAGCACTTGGTTAATGACGTCTTCAGGGTTTCTCCACACAGGTTTGCGGTAATCTACTCAGATGACACTTTTAGTTTTTGCTGTGGTGTCCCAACAAGTGGGCCTGCTTAGTGCTTGCACATCCTTGAGTAAAGTGTGCAGGAAATGCGAGCGATATGAACTCAGTGACACCTCTTTGGATTCCCTGGTTTATAACGTTTTTAACTGACTGAATAAATATGGATTAAAGAGACCTCTCTAGCTGCCAGAGCTTGATGGGGATCATCAATGGGGGCTTGTCAGCTAATGGGGCTGCCTCGGGCAGGGTCTGCAGGGATGGGCTCTAGGCCTGGCATGATACACTGTAACTGATAGTCTGGAAGGAAATGGCAGCTCAGTGCTGGTAACAAGTGCCATGGCACAGGCTGGCAGAGCGGTAAATAATGCTGGGTGCAGGGCCATCAGACAGAGGAGTGCGGGCAGCATGAGGGCAGCTGGCGTTCTTTGCATTTGAACGCAGCCACATGCAGCGTCGTAGACCTAGGGCCAAGGAGCATTGGTCCTGTTTGTGAGATGGGGTCTATAGCCCGGACCAGGGGGGTCTGCAACTTGCAGCTGCGGAGCTGCATGTGGCACTTTAAGGACTTTTGCCGCTCCCGACACTATCATTGCAAAGTTAAAAAACCCCTCCTGATTATTTTCAATAAATGCTGAATGTCTAAAAGCCCAACAGTGAACAACTCCTGCCTGACGAAGCGGGTCTTGGCCCATGAAAGCTTATGCTCCAAAATGTCTGTTAGTCTGTAAGGTGCCACAGGACTTCTTGTTGATTTTGAAGATACAGGTTAACCCGGCTACCTCCCTGACACTTAACTCCTACCTAAATAGCCAATGATGTGTGATCTCGAAACGGTGGAGAACGCCCCCTTCAATGTGTGCAGTGCATTGTGGGATATGACGGTGTATCAGAGTTTTCATCGTGTCGCTAAGGAAGTCTCGATTTTGAAAAGGAAAAGGAAGCTTGCGGCATTCCTGCTGGGACGGGCAACGCGCACGTTAAGAAAGAAAACTGAAATGAAACGTGCAGTAAAATTGGCATCATTAAAGTGGGCTCGGGGGTGAAAGTCAGGAGGACAGTGGGAGATGCACACACGTAAAGGGTCAGGAAATAGAATATGTGAAAAGTCTGTGAACGCCCTGCAGTGACCACGCATCCCATGACAAATCATTGCAGGTGCGGTTCTTAAAACAGGGGTCACAAAAAGTCTGGTTTGATGCCGTTTATTAAGGACCGTCTCATGTTCCCATGCACAGCGGCTCTTGAATTATTGAGTTTCTTTTTTTACCAAATTCAAAAAAAGGCTCTTCTTGCTATTTGGGTTGCCAGCCCCGGGGCTAGACTGTCCTGTGGTGTACTCACAGGTGGGCATGAAGGTCACCGTGAATGCACGAGAGTCAGGCCCGGCCTTTGGGTAAGATGGTTGCCTTGGGTGTGCACCCCCTGCCCCACCTGCATCCACTGCCCACCGGCTGGGCCCTGTTGTCAGTGTGCTGCCTTGGGCCCCACTGGGCAGCTATGACCAGGGTGAGGCAGTGGTGTCCCAAGGGGACCAGACCTGCCTGTGAGTGGTGCAGTGGGACAGGGGAGTACGAGTGTCAGAAGTGGCCACGCCAGTGTTTCTTCTGTTCCTCTTCCCCCAGGCCCCCCGGCGCGAGGCTGGCCTTGCTGTTCCATGCCGAGGGAGGTGCCCGGCCGCATGGTGCCCAGGTAGGGGGGAACCAGCGCCCACCATGCCCCACGCCCTCCCTCCTCTGCACTGGACCCTCAAGACGATGTCCCGCAAGAAGGCTCTGCTCCTGCTGCTGCTGGTACTCAGCACCCTGAGCCTGCTCATCCACCAGAGTGCCCACCTGAACTGGTACAGTGCCAGGGAGGGGCAGGGCTGGAGGGCTGAGGCCATGCGGGAGCAGGGCTAGAAGAGGTGGAGCTCAGGGAGGGGCAGGGCTGGAGGCTGGGGCAGGGGGCATGTTGAGTGGGGCTGTGGGGACAGTGGTTTGGAATGGGCACAGGGCTGGGCGGGAGGGAGATGTGGATAGTGGGGCAAGGTGGGCTCGTGCAGGAGCAGAGCCAGTGGGCACAAGGCTAGAGATGGGGCAGGTGTGATTAGGGGGTAGGAGGAGACAGTGGGGCTGGGCCATGGGGTGGGACGGGGGTGTTCTGAGGGCTGATCGGGGCCGGGGTTCAGACCGGCCACGTCCCTTGCTCTAACCCGGACTCTCCTTAGCAGGTCCCCCAAGCCTTCCTCTGCAGGCTGCCCCCCGGCCCCCTCCCACCGCCCCAAGCACACCTCGGTGGCCTTCCTGAAGACCCACAAGACGGCCGGCACCACGGTGCAGAACATCCTCTTCCGCTTTGCCGAGCGGCACAACGTCACCGTGGCGCTGCCCCACCACGCCTGCGACCACCAGTTCTGCTACCCCCGCAACTTCTCCACCCGCTTCGTGCACCCGCACACCCTGCCGCCCCGCATCATCGCCAGCCACCTGCGCTTCCAGCCCCAGGAGCTGCGCCGCCTCATGCCCAACGACACCCTCTACGTCACCATCCTGCGCGAGCCCGTCGCTATGTTCGAGTCGCTCTTCACCTACTACAACCAGTACTGCTCTGCCTTCAAGCGGGTGCCCAACGGCTCCATGGAGACCTTCCTGGCCAACCCGCTGGCCTTCTACCGCCCGCAGGAGAAGTTCTCCATGTACGCCCACAACACCCTGCTCTACGACCTGGGCGGGGACAACGACCACAGCCCCGCCGACGCCGCCTACCTCACCCGCTTCCTCCGCCAGATGGAGGAGGTCTTCTCGCTGGTGATGATCGCCGAGTACTTCGACGAGTCGCTGGTCCTGCTGCGTCGCCTGCTGGCCTGGGATCTGGAGGACATGGTCTACGTCAAGCTCAACATGCGGGGGCCCCACTCCAAGGGCAACATCAGCTCGGAGGCGCTGGCCGCCCGCGTGCGGGCTTGGAACGCGCTGGATGCCCAGCTCTACGACCACTTCAACGCCACCTTCTGGCGCAAGATGGCGCAGGCGGGGCGGGAGTGCGTGGCGGAGGAGGTGCAGGTGCTGCGGCAGGCCTGCGACCGGCTGCTGCGCCGCTGCTTCGGGGGGCAGCCCCAGCTGCGCCCGGCCACGCAGATCAAGAACAAGGAGCTGCGGCCCTGGCAGCCCAGCTCCAAGGTGGACATCGTGGGCTACGACCTGCCTCCCGCCGCGGGTGCCCCCCCGGACGAGCGCTGCCTCAAGCTGGCCATGCCCGAGGTGCAGTACTCCCGCTATCTGCTGCGCAAGCAGAGCCTGCGGCTCCGTCGCAGGGCCATGCCCCGCCACCCGCTGCCCCCCTGGGGCGTCCCGCACCCCGCCAGGCCTCTCCTGCTCCGCCACCCCACGATGCCCAAGGCGGCCTGAGCAGGGCTGGGACCTTAGGCCAGACTGAAGACTCACACCTGGGCCTGGGGCTGTGCAGGCTTTGTGGGCCTGGCGTCCTGTGCCAGCCTTGCTGCCCCCCACCACCCTGGGGCGGCCATGGGGAGAGGCCTTTGCTGGACTCCCTCTGACAGCCCCCAACCGGCACAACAGCCCTTTCCCTCCGCCACCATCCCACGGCCCTTTGGGAGCGCTGCCTCCGAACTGAATTCCACTGGGGCCCGAGCCGGCACCGCCTGGCAGCTGCCACTTCCCCTTCCGGAGCCAGGATGCTTTGCACGGGACTTGGATTTAGGGCTCTGCCCATCACAGCCCTGGGTGTCAGACTGGGATGGCCAGGAGGGGCACCCTGTGCTCAGCATGGAGCAGCAGTGCCCTTGGTCTGTGGCTGTGGCAGCCCGCCGGCCCCAGCCGGTTGGCCCTGACCTGTCCCCCCACCCAGTGCCACCACTCAGCTGGGGAACACAGCGCTGTGTGTAGCACACGGGCCTGGCTAAACCCTGAGGAAGCAGGACTCGAACCCCTGCACCAGGGCAGGACCCCTCAGAGCATCACTGGGGATGCAGGAGTGAGCCCCCTGCCCCTCTGACACACAACACAACAGCACACCCTTGCCATGCACACGACACCCCCATTGCTCGCGGAGCATAACACACCCAGCACCCCCCGATGCAGACACATCTGTCCGTCACTCAACCCGCTCTTCAGGCCCCACCCCCGGCTCTTGCCCGCGTCCCTTGCGCTCGGCGCGCGAGGCGGAATGGAAGCGGTGCGGGGCTCAGGCGATTTCATTGCAGTCCAAACTGGGGCAGCGACTCCAGAGGTGTTGGGCCAGGAGCTGCCGGGCCCAGAGGTGGTGGAGCCCAGCCCTGGCCAGCCTGGGCCTAGATGAAGCCCTCCTTGTCCCTGCTCATGCACAGCTGCGCCCCCCCCATGGTGTGGCGAGGAGGTGGTGTCCCAGCTGGGTGTGACTCCCTCCCTGGGACCCAGAGGGGCACTGCCTGGGCTCTCCCGCCCAGGAGCCATGCCCAGGGTAGCGCGTTCCCAGGAGAGGCTGTCAGCGGGCTGGGAACTTGCCCCCAGTAAAGGACTCTGTGAGGCGCTTGGTCTGCTGTGGTGTCTGTGGTTCGCTGGGGGCAGGTGGGAGGGGCTGGGGGGGGTGGCTCAGTGACACCCCTGACCCTCGGCACACACTGGAGTCCTCAGCTGGCAGCAGTAGGGGGTCGTCGTCCTCCATGTGGCGAGAGCCGAGGGCGGGTCAGTCAGGTCCACATGGCACATGTTGCACTTGCACCCAGAGCCTGGCGCCTCTGTCTGGGGAGGGGACGGCTGGGCCCTGAGGATGGCGGCTGGCCTGGTGGCACTGACAGGGAGCGGGACTCACTGCACCAGTGCTGTTAGGTGGGGGGGACCAGGAGCCTCATCCCCAGCCTCGCTCGCCTCCCAGCAGGTCCCTCCAGAGCTGGGCTTGCTAGGTCTTACCCGGCTTCCGGCAGAACACAAGTCCCCCGCCCCTAAGCCCCTGGCGTGGAGCCCAGGGGCGAGCGGCCCACGGAGCTCTGCCCCTGTGGAGAAGGGCTCAGTGTGCAGCCGGGGCGGGAGTTTCTGGTGCGCCGATGCCTCAGTAGTGGGCATGGTGGCATGGGGCGAGGCGGCATCCAGCTGTCAGACTGCACGCCCCCGTCCTGGACCTTCTTATGGGGAGGAGGGGGGGTTGCAGAGTGGAGGACAATGGAGCAGCAAGTAGATGCCCCCTTGTGCCGTAATGGTGGCCAGAGTGATGCCAAATGCCAGCGGCAGCTGCTGGCTCCAGACATCCCTGGCAGTGGGCGAAGGACCATCCTGCAGCATAGAACGTACCCAGCCCAGGGCGTGATCTGGGGCGTCTCCCCTCTCAGGGGCAGCAGGAGCAGGAAACGGCGGGATGGATGGGCTCTGGCTTTCCCCCCGCCCCAGCAATCCCAGCACACATGGCAGCGTGCAGCCCCTTAGCCAGGGGCCCCAGGGCGTAGGATGAGCCACCTGCAGAGAGGTGGACACCAGATGGTGGGGCGGGTACCACGGGCCAGGAGGATGGGGCTGGCTGGGTCTGCCCCTCACGGGGCTGCATTCACAACCCCTCCAGGCACACACTGCTCAGCACTTCTTTCTGCACACAGGGGGCAAGAGCTGTCTGGCTAGGACCAAAGCTCCAATGTGGGGTGGCAGGGAGAAGGTGAAAGCAGCAGGAGGGGCAGACAGGGAGGAACGGGATACCAGGCCAGACAGGCGGTGTGGGGAGGGGATACCAGGGTGGACGGGTGGTGGGAGGAGGCGATACCAGGGGGGATGGGTGGTGGGGGGAGGGGACACAAGGGTGGACGGGCGGCAGGGGGAGGGGATACCAGCCTGGTTGCATTAGCCGTGCACCAGCCCCTCTGTGTGCAGAGTCTAACGGAACTGTTCTGGTCGAGCTACGTAATGCTAAAATCTCCGCACTGATGCAGATTAGAAATAATCTTCTATCCGCCCAGCGCGGGGCGGGTACTTAGGCAAGTGCCGAGACCCAGGCCTGAGCTGAGGGCTCGCCATTATGATCACTGCAGATTTCTTACCCTGCTAAGTTTCAGACTCATCCTGTGCAGAGAAGCAGAGAACCACCCGCGGAGAATATGGGCCGCAGCAAAGCTCCGTAGCCCACAACCTCCGGCAGCTGGTGTCTGTAAAACAAGATTCGGTTTGTCCAGATTTGCCAGCGTGTCAGCACAATAAATGGCTCCTACTGGCTACCGGCCATCACAGATATAAACGCTACTGCTTGTGCATAGCTCACACTGAGAAGCAGCTGCTTCTGGGGGGGATGGAGGGAAGTTATACAGGGATCCCCCCCGCACTGAGATGCAGCCACCTCTGGGGTGGGATGTGGGGGGTGGCTGGCTGGCTGGGCACTGAACAGGTGCTTGTGACAAGGGGGTGGGGAAGGACCTAGGGAGAAGATGTCATTGGCTGCCCTGAGCAACAGGGCCAGGCCTGAGTAGGAGGGGAGACAGCACAGCACCCCCCCAGCTATGGGTCTGGGGCGCCAGGCTGTCCCGGCTAGTCACGTTCCAGGGCTGGCACAGGCTGCAGCTATCCTAGGCCCTGGCCTCCCCTGGACCCGATGCTGGCAGCCAGTCCCAGCTGACTACAGTGGCAGAGATTAACCTTGCCCTGCAGAGGTGTTGGGGGAGGGGGGCTCCTGAAGGGTGCAGGGGGCGGGGCAAAGCACAGGGCCATGCACCCCACTGCCCCCCCCCGTGTGGCTGGGGCTGAAGCTCTGCAGGGGCGGGGGGGGCAACTGGCTCCACAGGGGGATTTTCTCCCTGATCCCCTGTGGCCTCTCTTGATTGGCTCAGTTAGACACTGGGCTGCGGGACAGACGGACACAGCAATGTCTCCCACGCTGGTTACGGGGAGCCCCTCCGGATGAGCTCCCCCCCACCTGTCCTGGGGCAGAGCTCCAGCCAGCATCCAAGAAGGTATTGGCACTGCCCCCACCTCTTCCCATGGGGACTGGCACAGCCCCTCCCCCAACCAGTACGTCCCCTCCCTCTACAGGAACCGGCACAGCCCCTCCCCCACAGAAAGCAGTACAGCCCCCCCCATGTCATAGGAACCAGCTGAGCCCCATTTGCACACCACGGCCCCCCACATCCACAGAAATCAGCCCAGCCTTCCCTGCTCCTAGGTACCCCCACAGCCCCATCTGTCCCAGCACAGTTCCTCCCCTTCCACAGAGGCCTACACAGCCCCAGCCCCACTGCAACTGGAAACTGCCCCCACTGCTCCTAGACAGACCGACACAGCCCCCCCCCAGCTCCGATCCCTTCCCACGGGCACTGGAACAGCCCTCCTCCCCCACAGCCCAGCCCCGCCCCCCCATCCCGCTCCCATCCCCCAGGGATCAGTGCGGTCTGGAGTGGGAAGTGCCGGGGTGCAGTGCGGGGGTATCGGGGTGACGCTTCTTGTCCTGGGCCTTCCAGGAGGTTGGCCTAGAGGCTCTGAAGGGACCTTCTGGCTGTAACGTTTGCAAATGAACCTACAAATCCCTCAATTTCACTCCCCACACCCACCTGGCAGCCAGCCGGCAGGCTCACCCCCCCACCCCACACTCAGCGGCAAGAGCAGCTGCATCGCCCTGGGAGGGGCAGCGATGGGATGGAGCTGTCAGGGTGACCCCTGCTGGAGCAGAGCCCCCCTGTTCCCAGGGCGGAGGACGCAGGGCCCTGGGGTCCCCCCCCAAAAGAACAGCCCCAGGTGGGAGCTGAGCCAACCCTGCCTCACCCCACTGTCCCAGGGCCCAGGCAGCTGAGCTGTGCCGGCTATGGCAGGAGCTGTGTGAGCGCGAGCGCCAGGCGCAGGAGCGGAACCGCCGGCTGCTGCAGGACTTTGGGCACCTGGAGGCTCAGCTGAGGCTGCTCTGGGCCAGGACAGAGACCGTCAGGAGGAGGAAGGTGAGACGTGCTCAGGCACTGGGACAGCTGGCAGAGCACACTGCCCTCAGAGCGCCCCGGGGCCGGGGCTCACACCCCCCAGGGGAGGGCTCCCTGGGGGAACCAGACCGAGCCACGGCTCCTGGCTGCCATCCCTTGCCCCCCAAGGGAGTGGTGCCTAGTGGCTAGTGGGTTTTTTATGTGTGTGCGCGCGCGCATGCACATGTACGTGACTAGTGGTTAGTGTGTCTCTGTGTGTGTGTGTGAGAGAGACGGACAACTGGTTAGTGTGTGCGTGCGCACGCATATGACTAGTGGTTAGTGTGTGGGTGTGGGTGTGTGTGACTAGTGGTTGGTGTGTGTGTGTGAGAGAGAGAGAGACTAGTGGTTAGTGTGTGTGTGTGCATGTGTGTGTGACTAGTGGTTGGTGTGGGTGTTGGTGAGACTAATGGTTGGTGTGTGTGTGTGTGAGACTAGTGGTAGGTGTGGGTGTGACTAGTGGTTGGTGTGTGTGTGAGACTAGTGGGGTGTGTGTGTGTGAGACTAGTGGTTGGTGTGGGTGTGGGTATGAGACTAGTGGTTGGGGTGTGTGTGTGGGTGGTTGGGTGTAACTAGTGGGTGTGTGGGTGTGAGACTAGTGGTTGGTGTGGGTGTGTGTGTGTGACTAGTGGTTGGTGTGTATGTATGTGTGTGAGACTAGTGGCTGGTTTGTGTGTGGGTGTGGGTGTGACACTAGTGGTTGGTGTGGGTGTGTGGGTGTGACACTAGTGGTTGGTGTGGGTGTGTGGGTGTGACTAGTGGTTGGTGTGGGTGTGTGGGTGTGGGTGTGCCTAGTGGTTGGTGTGTGTGTGTGTGTGAGACTAGTGGTTGGTTTGTGTGTGTGTGTGTGTGTGACTAGTGGTTGGTGTGGGTGTGTGTGACTAGTGGTTGGTGTGTATGTGTGTGTGTGAGACTAGTGGTTGGTTTGTGTGTGGGTGTATGTGACACTAGCGGCTGGTGTGGGTGTGACACTAGCGGTTGGTGTGGGTGTGGGTGTGACTAGTGGTTGGTGTGTGTGCACATGTACCTAGTGGTTAGTGCGTGTGAGGTGGGGGAACTCCTGGGTGGAACGGCAGAAGTCCCACCGGCGCCCGGCCTGGGTGGAGGTCAGTAACTCCGCCCTGCCGGGGGAGGAAGGGATGCTGGGGCACAGGGATGCAGATGGGGCCTGTGCCGGGACCACGGGCCGATGGCTGCAGCGTAGCTGCCTCCTCCCAGGTGGCCTATGAGGAATTTCTGCAGCGGCTGCTTCCGCACTCGAGGCCGGAGGCCGGGAGCCCAGGCCATGTCCCTCAGCGCCAGGTAGGCTCATCCTGCTCCCCCAAACCTCCCCAGCGACCGGGAGTTGGCGCAGAGCGCTGGGGCCAGCCCAGAGGGGAGAGTGCCCCTCCCTCCACCCCACAGCCCTTGAGATCTCCACCCCCCAGCAGCTCTGCAATGCCCCAGCCCCACAGCTGCTTTCTCCCCCAGGGCTGGGGGTCTGCCGGGATGCTGGGCCTGCCACTGCGCTCACGCCCTGGGAGACACCGCCCCGACCCTCCCCAGTGGATGGCCCGTCTGCAGTCCTGGACCTCAGGGCCTCATCCTGTCGCCCCCACGCCGTCCCCAGAGCCTGCTGCCTTCCTCGCATCCACAGGGGCAGGTGGGGCTGGGCCGGCAGAAGGTAAGGAGCCAGCCGGGGGCCTGTTGTGGGCCACTCAGCCTGGCAGCCTGGATTTCTGCGTCCTCCCCCTCCCCTGCTCTGTGTGGCGTGGGGACAGACCCCAGATCCGAGTCCTCCTGTCCCTGCCGATGCCTCTTTCTGCTCTGCCCCCAGCTGCCAGGCCCAGAGGGGCCCCCCAACACTCACCCTGGCTCCACAGAGGACCTATTGCTGAGGCCGGTGGCTACAGGACGCCGGCTCCTATGTCCCATCCAGATTCATCACCACTTCTCCGCCCACATCAGCTCGGGTTCCCCAGGACGGCTGGATCAAAGGGTGCGCCTGGGGCGCCCGTGTGCATGAGGGACGGGGCTCTCCCAGGGACACCTGTTGCTGGGGAGGGGCTCAGAGAGGCCAGAGGGGGTGGGCACATGGAGGGCACAGCACATCCCTGAGTCTTAGCACAGAGGTGGGCATTGGGGACCGGCACCAGCCACGCAGCACTGGAGGGGAGTGAGGAAGCTGGGAGGAGGGGGCTCTGGGAGGGGAGGAAGGTAGCAGGGTGCCTAATGGGGCTCTGGAGGGTGTGGGGCTCTACAGGGATTCGCTCCCCCAGTCTTCATCCAGGCTCCTGGGAAGACCCCACTCCCAGAGGCGAATGCAGCCGGTGCGCCAGTCCGGCAAGAAAGAGCTGGCGGGCGCTCAGCTGCTGGGGGAGCCAGGGGGCTCCTGGGGGGCTCCTGAAGCAGCAAGCAGGCAAGTTAAAGGGGCCAGCTGGGGTGTGCTGTGGGATGGCCCAGCCCCCAGCCTCTCCAGGGAGCCCTTTAGGGAGGCAGATGTCCCCCACCCCTGTGAGTCATACAGTGAGGCTGCTGGAGTGTGTGTGTGTGTGTGTGTGAGTCCATTCAGTGAGGCTGCTGGAGTGAGTGAGAGTGTGTGTGTGTGTGTGAGAGAGAGAGAGAGAGAGAGTGTGTGAGAGAGAGAGAGAGTGTGTCCATACAGTGAGGCTGCTGCTGCTCTGTGTGTGCGCGCACGCGCTCTCTCTCTCCCTCTCTCTCTATTGGCTGGGGAGGGGGCAGAGGAGTGACTGACCCACCCTGTGAGCTTCCCCCTTGCTCCCTGAATGAGGTAGGGGGCAGCAAGCAGCCTCCTAGTTCCAATCTTAGGGGGGTGCTTGAGCCCCCCCATAGCGCCTTTGCCCCCCGAGCTCTCTGCATCCGCTCATACTTCAACCCCCAGCCTTGAGCCCCTCCTCACGCCCCCTGGCCTGAGCCCAGCATGTCCTGACACCCCCAGTCCCTGCCTCAAGCCCCACACTCCCAAGCTTCTGCCCTGACCCCTGCAGCCCCCCATTTCTCCACCTCCTGCCCTGAAGCCCACATTCCACCACACACTTACATGTCGTTCCAGTACTGTAGTACTGCCCCCCCTGCCCCGCCCTCTGCCTGGAGCCCCCAGGAGTGTAATACAAGAGTACCTGTAAGAAACCGAAGTAACTTGCACCTCCGCCTGCCGCTGTGCCGAGCTCTCGGTCTGGCATTACAGGACAAACTGCGCTGCTCACTGGCTTTCCGGGGGTGGCTAGAGCCCAAAGGCCCCTTCACCCCCAAAGTCTGCTGGAACTGGGACATCTGCAAAGGATCTGTTCCCTCCAGGGAGGAGCTGATGCAGTGTCCAGCCGGAGCTGGGGCCGGGGCTTACCCTCTGCCCTGCCCCCAGCCTTTCTGATGCGTCTCAGTCCTCCAGCGCCACTGTCCTAGTCAGGCCAGGGGCCAGCTCTCTGCCAGCTCACACAGGGCAAGGGGGAGACAGGAGCCCCCTTCAGCCTGGCAGGCCTCCCACAGCAGCCTCACCCCGTCCCCAGGAACCGCTGCTGCTGCCTCTCTGGCATGACCCTGGGAAGGCCTGTGTCTTGCTGGCCAACCTCTGAGGCTGGGGGCACAGCCGCTTGGCCAGTGCCACTGATTGGCCAGGATGCCACAGCTGGGGGGGCTCCTTCGCCCTTCTGGGGCTCTTAATACACCCCACTCAGGGCCCCACTTCAAAATCTCCAGCCCCTCTTTGGGGTCAGCTTCTCCTTGGGTCCAAATTGACCTCAGCACCACATCCCACAGCCCCCAGCCCCTTCATCCCTGCAGCACCACCTGCTCCAAGGCTCCCTGCTACACTGAGTTGTTGGGCCAGGCTGAGCCCAGCCACGGGCACGCCACCCCCCGGGGGTTAGCCCAGAGGCCTTCTCCTGCGGAGCCCCAGATTCTCTGTGCCCCTGAAGGCTGGCGGCTCTTCCCTCCAGTGCAGTTTCTTAAGTTACCCCTTGGCAGGCTGCAGCTCCACCCACAGACCTGTGCCACCTGCCCACGCACCTACCGCCTTGCACCCGAGGGCTTCAGGATCCCTCGATGGGAGCCAACCCACAGCCGGCACCAGACATTTCCCCCAGTTCAGGTTCGCCCTCATCCTGCTTGTGGGGAGTGACCCCCCTGCCTGGCCCCAATGGGGCCAGCCCCTGTCTCGGTTTGGTTCTCAGCAGTGGGTACACTAGACATTCTCTGCCAGACAGTCTGTGCTGCTCCGGTCCTGTGCGGGAGCCACAGATGGGGCTCTCGTCAGCTCAGCCCACAGACCTGGTCTGCTCCCCGCCCTCCAGTCAGACACAGCATCCCCCACCCCTACCCCAACCCCCTTTGGGCAATCGCTCCTGCCTCTACACCTCCCTGCTCAGCCCGCTGCACTCTCCAGCCCTCCTCCCGCCACCTCAGCCATCAGCCCAGACATGGGCAGCGTGGCCTTTTGGAGGCAGCCCAAGGGCGGCAGTTCCCAGCCCCTGCAGTAACACAGCACACTCCAATGAGACAAACAGTTCCCTGGCGCACCCGCTCTCTTCAGCTGAATCCATTACTCAGAACTGTCACATTGAACCTTGTGGGTCAGTGAGAAGGTGGCTCAGGGAGCTATGGGGGTTGTTCTGGCTTGTGGGGGTCTGTAGGAGCATGTGGGGCTGGAAAGGGTCCGTGGGGAGGAGGCCCTGTGCTACATGAGTTGTTAAGGGCCGCTGCCTCTCCCCAGAACTGAACGTGTTGCTGGCTCCGCAGCAATCCTGAGGCACTGCTCTGGGAAAGGACTGGGCACCTGGCCCTGCCCAGCCTGGTATCTGCAGCGTGTAGCCTGCCCTGAGACCCAGCTGTGCTCCCCTCCCTTCCAGGGGCTCACCCCCAGCCCACACAGACCAGAGCACATGCAGGAGCTGGGTCGCACCCTGTGGATGCCACTGGCTCTGGCGTGGAGCAAACCCAGGCAGCTAACAGGGCCTCCAGGACGCTGCTGTGGAGAGGAAACTGGAAGCAGGATACCACGGAGACAGCCTGTGAGGAGTCTTCAGTCAGGTACCCCCCTGGAATCTCCCCAAGGGCCCCAGCCATAGAAGGGAACCCCAGGGGATGGGGCACCACCACCCATCCCAACATGCAGCCACTTCTGGGGTGGGGAGCAGGGGCCGCTTGTGCTGGATCCCTAGCCCAGCACTGAGATGCTGCCACTTCTGGAGTGGGGCACCAGGGCTATTTATACTGAGATGCAGCTAGCTCTGGGGTGGGACACTGGGGCCGTTTATACAGGGATCCTGCACTCTGTGCTACGGTGCAGCTGCCTCTGGGGCGGGGTGCAGGAGTTGTGCACCATCTCACCCTGGGCTCAGACCGCCCCCCAACGTTTTCTCTTTCTCCTCCCTAGGGTCCCAAGGCCGCGGTGCAAGGAGAAGCCAGGAGGGGACACTGCAGCCCTGGCTTGGGGATGGAGCTGGGGCCAGCAGCCCCAGGGGGCCCAGGCAGGGGATGACAGGTCACAGGTGTTGCAGGGGAAGCCCACACTGGGGCTGCGAGTCAGAGTGAGAGATGGGGGGAACAGGCACTGCAGGGAAGGGGCGCGGCTGAAGGGAGACAGGGGGCTTGTCCCCCTCCAGGCAGGCGGGCAGCTGGAGGAGGGGCCAGGGGGTGCGGGATGCTCAGCCATGGGGCAGACAAAGGAGGAGGAAGAGGGGGGTTCGACAGGAGGGTGGGGGGGCCAGGAGAGGGAGGAGGCTAAGGAAGGCTCTGGAGGGGCAGGGGAGAGGGGAAGCAATGCTGGCTCAGTCTTGGAGTGCTTCCAGGCATCAGCCACTGGGGAGGAGGAGGAGGAAGGCCAGGTGCAGAGGGATGAAGGAGCAGGGAGGTCTGGCAGGGGCCAGGGCAGTGGGCAAGAGGGGGAAGGGATGTTGAAAGGGCTGGGGAAGCAGGAGGAGGAGCTTGTGGAGTGTGGGGAACAGGATCAGGGGGAGAAAGGCAGCGAGGAGGAAGGCCTGGGGGGGCAGCCAGGGGTAGAGGGGGGAGGAGAGGAGGAGGAGGACAGGGAGGGCAGTGAGGAGGAGGAGGAAGGCCTGGGGGGTTGGCCAGAGGGTGAGGGGGGAGGAGAGCAGGAGGAGGAGGAGGAAGGCCTGGCGGGACAGCAAAGGGGCGAGAGGGGAGGAGAGGAGGAGGAGGGGGAGGGCAGCGAGGAGGAGGAGGAGGAAGGCCTGGGGGGGCGGCCAGGGGGCGAGGGGGGAGGAGAGGAGGAGGAGGGGGAGGGCAGTGAGGAGGAGGAGGAAGGCCTGGGGGGGCGGCCAGGGGGCGAGGGGGGAGGAGAGGAGGAGGAGGGGGAGGGCAGCGAGGAGGAGGAAGGCCCAGGGGGCGAGGGGGGAGGAGAGGAGGAGGAGTGGGGGGAGGACAGTGAGGAGGAGGAAGGCCCAGGGGGCGAGGGGGGAGGAGAGGAGGAGGGGGAGGGCAGCGAGGAGGAGGAAGGCCCGGGAGGAGAGGGGGAGGAGGGGGGGGAGGGCAGTGAGGAGGAGGAAGGCCCAGGGGGCGAGGGGGGAGGAGAGGAGGAGGAGGAGGGGGAGGGCAGCGAGGAGAAGGAAGGCCCAGGGGGCGAGGGGGGAGGAGAGGAGGAGGAGGGGGAAGGCAGCGAGGGCCCAGCAGTGGGGGACACTGAAGACCATGTGCCAGCGGAGGAGGAGGACGCAGACAGCGACTTGGTGCTGGGCCCCCCGGGAGCTGGTGTGCAGAGGGGTCCAGGCAGCGCTCAGCAGGGCAGGTATGAGTCTCCTCTTACCTGCTGCCCAGGCCACGAATCCTGGGGACTCCGCCCCGCCTCTAACCCACCTCCCTGTCTCATTGCAGGCCCGGGGTCAGAGCCACCCCTGCTTGGGACAGCTGCACCCCACAGGCTCCGCATGGAGGGGCAGGTGAGTCAAGAGGCTGGTAACCCCCCAGGCATCATCCCTCAGTGAGGCCCAGCCAGCCAGGGCCCTGCCATGGCCAGTCAGACCCAATGGCTCATCCAGCCTGGCGCCCCCTCCCCTCCTCTGCCCTGTGTCCCTGCACTGCCCCCACCACCCCACCCAAGAGCACCAGCGTCTGCATCTCGTCCTACAGATCTAGGACAGGCGGCAGCCTGGGGGAAGGAGGCGGCAGAGGGGGAAGGAGACGAGGACATAGAAGCTGCTTTGGCTCCCCGAGGAAACGCAACGGAACGGAGGTGGGTATCCAACAGGAATCCCGTGTTCCCCAGGTCGGAGTGTGACCCTATGGTGCTCTCCCTGTGCGTTTAGCGCCAAGTCCTAGGGGAACTGTGCTGCAGGGAGCGGGGTGGGGACCGACAGGTGCAGCCTGGGCATCGTGGGCCTGCTGTGCCCCCCGCCCCAGCTCTAGTGCTTGGGTTGCGTCTCTCCCCGCCTTGCGAAAGAACAGCAGCAAACCCCTCCACGTGCTATTCTCATTCAGCACCACGGCACGGGGAGCCCCACGCCCAGCTAGATTACACACGCTGCCAGAGCCACTCGAGACTCACATAGAGAAAGGCACCAGCCAAATACCCCCAGCACCCCGCACTGTACCCCAGGAATGTACTGACCTGCACTGCTCAAGGTTAATTGGTTCACCACTTTATGGACAGTGGATATATACCAACCTTTGCAAACCTGGGCAATTTACCAGGCACTTCAGGTACACTCATTGGTACAGATAAACAAATGTGCTGGCTGCAAAAGATAGATTTTAAGTGATTATAAGTGCTAGGCAAAAAAAAGTCAGAATGGTCACCGAAAGAAATAAAGTGCAATCACACAGCCAGAACTCTGAACGCTCTCTGACTGCCTGACAAATAGAATCAGCAGTTTTTTCTCACCCCACTAGATCTTACAGCTCATATACACAGGTTTCACCCTTGCAACCTGGGCCAGACTCCTCTCTTGGAGTCTTCACTCTTCTGAGAATCCTTGTTGCTAGCCACACAGGGAGAGGGAGAAAGGCCACACATGGCATCCCTGGGTTCTGTTTTATATCTTTAGTCCATGTGCTTGCAGAAGACAAGTCTAGTCACGTCAGGTGGGCATTGCAGATGCCCCAGTGTGAAGCAATACCCCGGTGAGTCATGTGGGAGTGAGTCCTTTACTGTCCTTAACTCCACTGGCCACAGATTTCTCTTGGTGTCTCTTTGCTTCCCTTATCAATTTTCTACAATTCCAAACTCTTGCTTTATATTCATTACTGTCAACTCCTACCATCCAGAGAGTGGCCTTACTTCCCCTCTAAACTGGGTTGTGTTTTTTTTAACCAGCACAACCTTCCTGAGCTGTGGGGTTGTGGCTTTTTGGGATGCCCTAGTAAGGTTTTCTTCAATGATTCCCAACTATAAATCACAGCTGAAACTAACAAAAACAAACAAAAACCAACTCTTCTACGGTGAACACTGGTAATGGCTGTTCAGCACCTGACCAGGTGTTGGTTACTTACCTCCCGCCACGTTGTCTGGAGAGTTGGTATCTGGGCACTTTGCAAATCCACGGCATATTTTAGTGACAACCCAACGACACCTTCTCCTAACTTTATCTGCGTTTCCGCTACATGCATTTAGATGCAACAACGACTTTAAGAGGGTTATCGTCCTTCCCCAGTGCAGTGCCTCACGCTGCCTGTGTTGCATGCAATATCGCAATCAGACAGAAATGAGGAATGGGGGGTTACAGGACTCTTACCCGATGCACAGTAGGTCACATGATTCCTGTGTTCCCCAGTCCAAAGGTGGCCCAAGGGGGGCTCTGCTGCTGAGAGCAGGACATGCATTCCTCTGCCCTGGCACTCAGGCCTGACCCCTCTGAGACCTGACAGGCTACACCCAGTTAAAAAGCCGCTGGAGCAGACTTCCCTCCCTATCCCAAGGCAGGCTAATGAAAATGCCCTGATTCCAGAGTGCCCTTTACTTGTCTGAGGCTCAAGGGCAGGACAGATTTCTCTGACAGGCAGATGCCGGCGGCTGCCGCCTGGACGTGGAGCTGGGCCCATGCCGCTGCTCTAGTGGCGGTGTCTGGTGTACAGCGCTGCCCCCTGCTGAGGGACGGCAGACAACTTCCCTACGTGTCAGACGGGCTGTGTGGCCTGCAGTCTATGCCTGTGCCCTGGGTCCCCCATGGGAATTTGCTGCAGTGGCTGGAGAGAAAAGCCTCAGGCAGGGTGAGCACAGCCAGGCCTGCCCTGCCCCAGCCCTTCTAAATAGGATTCCTAGAACCTGAGGCGCTCAGCAACAGCCTGCTCTCATGCACACACAGAGCAGCATGGCCTTTACACCACACCAACCCAGCTAACGGCACACTCCTCCTGCCCGGGGAGGGAGGAGAGGAAATGCATCGCCTGGGCCCCGACCTCAGTGCGCTGCTGGGAGCAGCCTGATATGCTGGTGAGGTGTTGGATCAGCAGCCGGATGGGACAGAATAGCTGGCCAGGCTCTCAGCAGGAGCTGGATGCTGAGTTCCCTCTGGGGTCTGCCCTTTGCAGGGTGCAGAGAACAGTGGAGAGCTGAGAGCAGAGGAGAAACAGCCAGGGGAGCCCCTGCTTGGAGGAAGGGTCATGGAAAGTAAAGGTGGCTGAGGCACAATCTGCCAGCACCACTCGGGGCCAAGGTACCATGGGCAAAAGATGGAGCAGGTTCTGTAGGCAAAGTCCAATCCAGCTCTTCCCAGGAGAAGGATGACCTAGAGTCTTTCCAGGGGCTGGTGATGGGACATGGGGGCTTTCCCTTCTAGACGGCACAGGCACAGATCTGGCCCCAGAGTGGGTGTGACATACAGGGTGCAGTCCATACTAGTGAGGGACTCCAGCAACTTGTTACAGCCCCTCCCACCTGGGCCTCCTACAATCAGCCTTTGACTACACATGCAAGCAACACCCTGCTTGTCTGTGTGTGACTGGAGCCTGCCAGCCACACTTGGGGGGCAGTCTGGCTTGTACCAGTGTGGGTTACTCCTGCAGGGGGACCCCAACACACTCCCAGTCTCAGATTTCCCCCCAGAAATATAGGCCCTGACTGCCCAGCCCTTTCCTGGGCAGTCCAAATATCTTAAGTCCACTATTTCTTTAAGGGAGTGATGGACACTCAACTTGCCTCCCAAAAGGGAGTTATGCACATACTTAGGGTTACCATAATTGACCTTTCAAAAAAAAAAAAAAAAAAGAGGGTCACCCTAGGGAGGTATCTGTATCTACCAACTCACACAGTATTAATGCACTGGATATACTCACTGGGTGTCCTTTTTACATGGTAACCCTAACATACTAAAGTAGATAAAACAAAATTAACTATACAGAGCTTTTAAGTGAGTCTGAGCAGCAAGGCATGAGAGTCAAACGGTTACAAGAAGAATAAAGATAAAACTTCTGTTACCAGACTGTGATGGAGCCTCCTGCCCTGCCCCTCTTCCAAGGGGTAGGGCTCCATAATGGCTCTCCCTCATTAATAGCCCCACACAGCTTAGTCACCCCATCCTAATCCTTTAAGGCCAGGCCCAGCCTCTCAGAGCCAGGCTCCAGTGGACTACCCACTCCCTGTCATTGCCTTACTCCCTGGGCCACTTCTAGGTCTCTACTTCAAGGCCCACAGTCCAGCAGGAGTCAGGCCAAAACACTCCCCAAGTCCCGTCCCGTCCCGTCCCGCCCTGCCCTGCCCCGCCCTGGCTAAACAGCTAGCTCTGGCTAGGAGCTGACCCCGCAGCTAGCTCTGCCTAGGACCCAACTGACTCAGCCCTGTTGGAGCAGCTCCTCATAGTCAAGTCTGCTCCAGCGAGCTGACCCGTGATTGGCTCCCCCACGAGCAGTTCACTCATTGGCTGTTGGAGCTGCACAGGCTCTCGCTAGCCTGCCTTAACCCTTTCCTTGCAGTGCCCCACTACGCAGACTTAAAAGTTGCTTACCACCTTTTCAGCAGCGTTGTTGACTGACCTCTTCAGGTCAGACTCTCTCCCCCAGTGTGCAACAGCTATTTTCCTGGCCTTCTCAGGTTCAGAGAATAACACCAGCAGGGGGGAGCTTGGGCCACTGCCTCTCCTTTATATGGTTTCAATTTACCTTTGAAAAGCATTTCCAGCTGAGAACCAAGAGATGTGGCACTGGGGGGAGGAAGGAGACCTCTTGCTGTTTCTTAAGATGCAGGTCTCATTCAAAGAGCCAGGCCATGAAGACTGGTCATGGGTCACCTTCATTGTGGAGAGGGAGCAGGTTGACCTCCACATGACCTCATTATGGAGGCTGGGATCTACCTTGGGACAAGCAGGCATGCTACCAGCTGGAGTGCCTGGAGTGATCTGTTTGTGCTTCCTTCCCCAGGAGAGGGCCACCGGAGCCTGCAGCTCACAGCGTCACAGGTGAGGTGTTCCCAGACAGAGAGAGACCAATGCCAAGCTGGGAATAGAACCCTGGAGCCCCGGGCACACCTGCTGACTTCATTCTACCTGAACAGGGTTCTGGGCTGACTCAGAGGAGCTGGGAGCAGATCTTGAAACGTCGCTGAGGGATGACCAGAGCCTGGACGACCGGGATGACTTCTATGATTGAGGGAGGGATGCGGCACCAGTGGCTTCCAGTGAGGTGGGGCAGATCTGGGATGTGACAATCAACACAGCCTTGTGGGCTACACAGAGACAGTGCTGTGCAGCTGCCATGAGGACGGGAGCGACACATGGGCTGTGGGATCCCCCAGCGGGAAGTGTGTGAACCCCTCTAGCCCCCCACCCCCAGAGTGCAGGGCTCTGTCTGTTCAGGGTCCTTGGAGCATGTGGGTGGCACATTAAGCAATAAACACTGCCAGAAGGGAGAGGCCATGGGGCAAAGGGCCCAAGGGGGGCACAGAGTTTCTAACAGGGTAGGTGGGGAAAATCTTGCCCCGTCAGGGGAGCTGGGAAGCACCAGGTGACTGTGGCACTGGGTGAGACATGCTGACGAATCTGGAGTGAGCAAACTGCAAGGGAGAGAGACCGTGCCCTGGCACCGAACATAAGAACATAAGAATGGCCATACTGGGTCAGACCAAAGGTCCATCCAGCCCAGTATCCCGTCTGTCGACAGTGGCCAATACCAGGTGCCCCAGAGAAGGAGAACAGAAGACAATGATCAGGTGATTTATCTCCTGCCATCCATCTCCTGCCCTTGTACTGAAGGCTAGGGCACCATACTTTACCCCCGGCTAACAGCCATTTATGGACCTAACCTGCAAAAATTTATCGAGCTCTTTTTTTAAACCCTAATAGAGTCCTGGCCTTCACAGCCTCCTCCAGCAAGGAGTTCCACAGGTTGACTGTGCGCTGTGTGAAGAAAAATTTCCTTTTATTAGTTTTGAACCTACTACCCATCAATTTCATTTGGTGTCCCCTAGTTCTTGTATTATGGGAAAAGGTAAATAATTTTTCTATATTCACTTTCTCCACACCATTCATGATTTTATATACCTCTATCATATCGCCCCTCAATCGCCTCTTTTCCAGACTGAAAAGTCCCAGTCTCTCTAGCCTCTCCCCATATGGTACCCGTTCCAAACCCCTAATCATCTTAGTCGCCCTTTTCTGAACCTTTTCTAATGCCAATATATCTTTTTTGAGGTGAGGAGACCACATCTGCACACAGTACTCAAGATGTGGGTGTACCATAGTTTTATATAGGGGAAGTATGATATCTTTTGTCTTATTATCTATCCCTTTTTTAATAATTCCTAACATCCTATTTGCTTTACTAACTGCCGCTGCACACTGCATGGATGTCTTCAGAGAACTATCCACTATAACTCCAAGATCCCTTTCCTGATCTGTCGTAGCTAAATTTGACCCCAACATGTTGTACGTGTAATTTGGGTTATTTTTTCCAATGTGCATTACCTTACACTTACCCACATTAAATTTCATTTGCCATTTTGCTACCCAATCACTCAGTTTGCTGAGATCTTTTTGTAGTTCTTCACAATCCCTTTTGCTTTTGACTGTCCTGAACAACTTGGTGTCATCTGCAAACTTTGCCACCTCACTGCTTACCTCCTTTTCTAGATCATTGATGAACAAGTTGAACAGGATCGGTCCCAGGACTGAACCCTGGGGAACACCACTAGTTACCCTCCTCCATTGTGAAAATTTACCATTTATTCCAACCCTTTGTTCTCTGTCTTTTAACCAATTCCCGATCCATGAAAGGATCTTTCCTCCTATCCCATGACCGCCTAATTTATATAAAAGCCTTTGGTGTGGGACCGTGTCAAAGGCTTTCTGGAAATCTAGGTATATTATGTCCACTGGGTGCCCCTTGTCTGCATGTTTATTAACCCCTTCAAAGAATTCTAATAGATTAGTTAGACACGACTTCCCTCTGCAGAAACCATGCTGACTTTTGCCCAACAATTCGTGCTCTTCTACGTGCCTTGCAATTTTATTCTTTAATATTGTTTCTACTAATTTGCCTGGTACTGATGTTATACTTATCGGTCTATAATTGCCAGGGTCTCCTCTGGAGCCTTTTTTAAATATTGGCGTTATACTGGCCGTTTTCCAGTCATTGGGTACTGAAGCGGATTTAAAGGATAGGTTACAAACCACTGTTAATAACTCCGTAATTTCACATTTGAGTTCTTTCAGAACCCTTGGGTGAATACCGTCTGGTCCTGGAGACTTGTTACTATTCAGCTTATCAATTAACTCCAAAACCTCCTCTAATGTCACTTCAGTCTGGGAGAGTTCCTCAGATTTGTCACCTAAAAAGGCTGGCTCAGGTTTAGGAACCTCTGTAACATCCTCAGCCATGAAGACTGAAGCAAAGAAATCATTTAATCGCTCCGCAATGGCACTGTCTTCCTTGATCGCTCCTTTTATATCTTTATCGTCCAAGGGCCCCACTGCTTTTTTAGCAGACTTCCTGCTTCTAATGTATTTAAAAAACATTTTACTATCGTTTTTTGAATTTTTGGCTAGCTGTTCCTCAAAATCTTTTTTGGCTTTTCTTACTACATTATGACACTTAATTTGGGAGTGTTTATGTTCCTTTCTATTTTCCTCACTAGGATTTGACTTCCAGTTTTTAAAAGCTGCCCTTTTCTCTCTCACTGCCTTTTTAACATGGCTGTTAAGCCATGGTGGTTCTTTGTTAGGTCTCTTACTGTGTTTTTTTATTTGGGGTATACATTTAAGTTGGGCCTCTAGTATGGTGTCTTTAAACAGTTTCCATGCAGCTTCCAGGGATTTTAGTTTAGTTACTCTACCTTTTAGTTTCTGTTTAACTAGCTTCCTCATTTTAGTGTAATTCCCCTTTTTGAAATTAAATGCCAGAGTGTTTGACCGCTGCGGTGTTCTTCCCAACACAGGAATATTAAAAGTTATTATATTGTGGTCACTATTTCCAAGTGGTCCAGTAACAGTTACCTCTTGGACCAGATCCTGCGTTCCAGTCAGGACTAGATCGAGAATTGACTCTCCCCTTGTGGGTTTCTGTACTAGCTGCTCCAAGAAGCAGTCATTTAAGGCATCAAGAAATTTAATCTCTGAATCCCGTCCTGAGGTGACATGTACCCAATCAATATGGGGATAATTGAAATCTCCTATTATTACTGTGTTTTTTATTGTGATAGCCTCTCTAATCTCCGTTAACATTTCAGCATCACTATCACTGTCCTGGTTAGGTGGTTGGTAATATATTCCTAATGCCATATTCATATTAGAGGAATGAATTGTTATCCATAATGATTCTATGGAACATTTTGATTCCTTTAGGATTTTTGTTTCATTTGATTCTATATTATCCTTCACATATAGTACCACTCCGCCACCCGCACGACCTGTTCTGTCTTTCCGATATAATTTATATCCTGGTATGATAGTGTCCCACTGACTGTCCGTATTCCACCATGTTTCTGTGATGCCTATTATGTCAACTTCCTCCTTTGATATGAGGTACTCCAGTTCACCCATCTTATTAGACAGACTCCTAGCATTTGTGTAAAAGCACTTTAAAAAACTACCACTATTTATAAGTCCGCCTTTCACAGACGCCTTGGATTTTTTTATATGTGATTGTTTCACATCTGATCTTGCCCATATATTATTTCCCACGTTCCCTATCTGACTAACTTCTAGGGCATCCCCATCTATGGAGCCTCATGTAAGATCTGCTGTCACCCCCTGAGGGCCGAGGATCAGGCAGGGTAGCGTCAGTGGCACTGCAGCTCAGCAGCCTGGCTACTGAGGGAGAGACACAGATGGTGGGAGACCCAGCCCAGGCCCACAGCATAGATCCCAGCCTCAGGTGAGAGGCCTGCCCCACAGTTAGCAAAAGAGACTGCAGAGCAGGAGAAGACCAGGAGGGCAAGGGAGGAAGGGCCACACGCTGGGCACAGAATGGCTCAGCCCTGGGTTTGAAGTCACCTGGCCCCCCTGGGGGTGGCCTGTCCCATGGCTGGGAATGAAGCAGTGGCTGGAGCCAGGCAGGATTCTCAGGAGGTTGGGGGTCCCCAGCTGTGAGTGCATTTGTGGGGGTCCTTCTGCACCACAAGATCACTACGATGTGGGGGTGACCAGGCAGGCCTGGCATTACGGATCTGTGCCAGCCATCGGGAGCCCCCCTGCAGATGGGTGGGGGGAGGGGACAGTATTACCAACCTCAAGGGTGCAAATAACACCAGAGTCACATCCTGATGCATCGTGGGGGCGTTCAAGATGGTGCGGTTTTGATGGCATCACACAGCAGGCATCAGGAGTCAGGCCTTGCAGGCCTCTTCTAGGAGCCCTGTAAGCCCCAGAGCTTGGGCTGGGAGATGGGTCAGGGAGATTTCAACTTGGGGTTGGCCCCACCAACTGTGGAAGTGGGCAGAGTGGAGAAGCAGAGTTTTGGGGGGTACCTCCGAGCCACATCCTCCCCCAGCTCTCGGGGTGCATTGCACTACTCCTTCCTCACAGCCCCAGCACACTCTTTCATACACTCATCGACTCACAGAACACTAGAACTGGAAGGGACATCAAGAGGGCAATGAGTCCAGCCCCCTGGCCTTCACAGCAGGACCAGGCCCCACCTAGATCAGGTGTGTGCAAACAGGGAGACAAGCTCCTTTGAGGAGGGGTGACATTTCCTAAGTGGGGGGAGCAGCACAATCAGCTGCTGGGTCTCAGGCTCATCCAGCTCATTACAAATGTTGAAATAGGTCACTGGTTTACAGATGTGGAGCCACATTTACACACCGATTCATAAAGTTTTTACAGTCTACAGACTTGTTTCTTACATGTGACAAAAGATGTTGGTTGTTTTCCTTCCATACGAACATAACCCAAACCTCCTTCGGTTTGGTTGACATTAGACAGGTGGGAGGGAGGGGCTGCTTTAAGGGATGAAAAGTGGGGCCCTACCTAAGACGTTTGCTCATCTCTGCTCTAGATGATCCCTGGTAGGTGTCTGTCTAACCTGCTCTTAAATATCTCCAGTGATGGAGATTCCACAACCTCCCTAGGTAACTAATTCCAGTGTTTATTACCAACAGTTACCTGACAGGAATTGTTTCCTAATGTCCAACCTCAACCTCCCTTGCTGCAGTTGAAGCCCATTGCTCCTTGGCCCATCCTCAGACATTAAGGAGAATAATTTTTCTCCCTCCTCCTTGTAACAACCTCTTAGATACTTGAAAGCTGCTCTCATGTCCCCTCTCAGTCTTCTCTTTTCCAGACTAAAACCTAATTCTTTCAGTTGTCCCTCCTAGCTCATGTTCTCTAGACTTTTAATCATTCTTGCTGCTCTTCTCTGCACCTTCTCCAATTTTTCCACACCTTTCTGGAACAATACTCTGGATGAGGCCTGATCAGTGCAGAGTAGAGAGGAAGAACGACTTCCTGTGTCTTGCTTACAATACTCCTGCTAATGCAAGCCAGAATCATGTTGGCTTTTTTTTACAACAGTGTCAGCCTGAGGTCAATACTGCACATTTGATGGCAGGACAGAGTTACGAACCTGGAAGTCCTGGACAGAGCAGGAACCATGAGCATCGAAGCCATGATTCTGAAAGCCCAGCTTCGCTGGACAGGGCACATCATACGAATGGAGGAGTCAAGAATCCCTAAGCAACTCCTCTACAGTGAACTCTCCCAGGGCAAAAGGAATCAAGGTAGGCCTCACAAGAGGTAGAAAGACTGCATGAAGGCCAACATTGCTCATGCTGGTTTAAAACCAGATCAGCTAGAGCAGCATGCAACAGCCCAAACAGGCTGGCGTGCTCTCGTACAACACAAGTATGACCACTTTGAAGAGCAGCGACGCATATGCCTCATTGATGCTTGTGAGAGAAGAAAGCATCAGCAGCAGCCACACCAACAGAGCCAGGACAATTCCCTTGCCCCCACTGTGAACGCACATGCTGTTCAAAGCTTGGACGACTCAGCCACATGCGAGTCCACAACTGATGAGCCTGTGCAAGCTCAAGACATCATTGTCGGACACGACGGACTACCTATATGTATATGTATATATACACTAGTGAGTCAAATCCTATTTGGCTTGTGGGCCAGTCCCTGTGGTCAGGGGGACCATCCGTCCTGTTCCTTATTTCGGCTTCCTGGAAAACACCCAGAATTTTTTTTTGAAATCTGGCAAATTGTCCTGTATGTTGCTCTGCTGTTTAAAGAGCTGCCAGGGAAGGCTGGGGAACAGGTGGGGTGGGCTCTTGAAACAGCAGCTCCTGCCTCCTCTCTGTCAGTGATGCTGGCTGCAGTTGTTCCTTGTCTTATGATCAGGTTGTCATTGCTTTGATTGTGTGTTCACAAGCTGCTTACTCCTGCTTCCCAGGATACCAGTGAAACTGACCTTCCTCCCTTAGTGAATATGATGTTCTATCCTCTTCCAAGCAGATACGGTGGCAAAGAGAGGGTGGGGTTGTTTTCCTCCTCCCCTTTAGCTCAGTAATATAATTTAGGTGGCTATTTCTTAAGCATAGTAAGATCTTGAGTCCTTATGCTGTTTCTAATAATATACACAATTATTTTTAGATGAATGTGTCACAGAGACTCCAGTGAGTGGCAAGCATTGTTCTCCTTGACTTCTGCAATTCACAGAAGTGCTAAACAGGATATGTTCTCTGCCACTGTATTGTATCTGTTCTTGTTCCTTTTATAAGCACCCGCCTCATCCTATTTCCTAGCTTGTTCTCTGAGCCTTGGCACTTTGCCTACATGTTTTGTTTTTTTCCTTGGTCTCATTTTCTTGATTGTTTTCTGCTTTCGTAAATGGCAAATTATCTTCCTGCATTTTTCTACTTGTTTTCCCAGGTGTTATGCTGTGTGTTCTTGTCTATACTTTCATTTTAATTCAGATGTTGGAAATTCTAATCAATAAACAAAAATATGGCTGAAGACTATTGCACCTAGTACAAGGGTACTTAACCCATGACTAAGGCCTCTTGGCACAACCACTGTGTGTATTTCAAACAGTTGTAGTGACACTGACTTTCCTGAAACACTGCCGCAGGCAAAGGGTAAGCAATACAGCAGTTGTCAAGTTATGTGAGGGTTGTGTTCCCACACACCCTCACGTAACTCAAATGTTGTGTAAGTCAGAGGCAGCTTTTTTCCCTGGTGGAATGCATGTTCTGCAGCCAGGGAAGCAGCAGGAGCATGTGGACCTCCTTTTGAAAGGTAAGTCTTGTGGTTGGAGGCGGGGTTGGGAAGGGTTAAGCCTGGTGGTGGGTTGGGGCCCTGAGAGAAGGGAAGGGGAGTTAAGCCTGATCTGGGTTTACTGTATTTCATGCACGTGTGTGGATGGCTCACCATGTCAATAAAGAGCCAGATAGGGCAAGCTCTTCTAACAGACCCTGCATGCTGACCAGCCAACAGGCTGCCTCTGGCATGCACTGTTGCCAGCAGCCTCTGGAGGAAAGCCCCAGGGTCTCTCACGCTGCAGCTAGCATGGGATGGGATGGGATTTTTGTTAGTTAGCTTTGAGGGCAGAAGTGGGGAAACGTGGGTAAGGTTTGTTTGCCAAGCCACCATCCCAGCTACTTCAAGGAAGGCCAGCAAACATGCTGTAGCTTCTCTAGTGGAAAAGAGATCCCATGTTGCTTATTTCATTGCACGTTCTGTGATATTTGCTTTTTGCCTTGCAGCCCCAGCACCCACACTCTTGGCATGAAAGACAAATCTTAACTTTCATTGGAATAAGTAATTAACTGACAGCTCTACTCCTGGAAAAATCCTTGTCCCCAGGGGCCCCGTAGAGGCTCAGAAATCGGAAGACAAATAAAACACACACACCCCACACTTACAGGAAAAACAGATCTCCTGGTTTTCAGGATCCCCTCCTGGGTTTTTGCGTCAGGTTCTTAGGTACAGTGTGCACGTGGAGGGGAGAAACTACAACCCCCAGCATGCACTCGGGAAAGCACAGGAAGTGCTGAAGACCCCTACTTCGTCCCAGGTGCATTCGGGCATGCGCGTGGAGGGGAGAGAACTACAACTCCCAGCATGCTATCCGCCTAGTCTCCTGTCCAATATGGCTGCGCCCACGCCAAGCTGAGCGGCGCCGAGCCGGACGGTGCGTTCAGGGCGCGCGGAGCAGGAGCGAGCCAGGACCAGGTGCTGGGAGGCAAAGGGGTGCGGCCTGGGGCGCTGAGCTGTGTGGTGAGAGAGGCGGGGATCGGGGAACTGAACTGTATGGTCAGGGTGCATGGGGAGGCTGGGGAGAGGGAACTTGGGCAGTGGAGAATGGGGGGTGGGGTGCATGGCTAGGGTGTATGGGGGGCCCCGGGAATGCGGGGCTCAATTGCATGGTTAGGGTGTATAGGCAGACCCTAGAGATCAAGGGGCTGTGGTGCACGTGGGGTGAGTTGCATGGGTAGGGTGTATAGGGAGACCCTAGGGATCAAGAGGCTGGGGTGCATGGTTAGGGTGTATGGGGGGGCACGGAATGGGAGGTTGAGTTGCATGGTTAGGGTGTATAGGGAGACCCTAGGGATTAGGGGGCTGGGTTGTATGGGGGCCCTTGGTGATCTGTGGGCTGAGGTGTGTGGTGGTGTAAGAGAGGTGGAAGGCACTAGGTCCCTCAGGGGGTAATGGTTTCTAACTGTGGTACGCCACAAACAAGTTTCCGGAGGCCCAGGATGCCTCTTGGGTGGCAGGGGAGCCCTTCCTAGTCCCCGTTTGGTGGGTGCTTGAGAGAGCTGCCTGCTCCCCTGTGACCTCCCTCTCCCGTGTACGCACCTCACAGCTGAGACTCGTCATGTCAAAAATCACCCGCGCTGGCAAAGCTGTGAAGAAGGTCCATCCCGGGAACATCATCCGAATGATCATCAGGGCGGGGCAGGCCAGGCCAGGGCCTCCGCTGGGCCCTATGCTTGGGCAGGTAGGCCAAGGCCCTCACTGGCTGTGTGACCTGAGGGGTGGGCTGCAGTACTGGGGGTGGCTGGTATGCTTAATGAGCAATCTGGGTAAATGACATTCACTGCAAAGTCTGCAAGTGCATCTAGGACGATGGTGGTCCAAACTAATCCCTTCCCCAGGGTAGCTGCTGCTCCAGTCCCTCTCCTGGCTTTTGGGCCCCTCTGCAGCTGAAGCAGCTTCTCCCTCAGCTGGGGGGCAGAGAGATGCCACTCTGTCAGACATCACGGTGGGGCTCTGTTCCCAGTTGGGGCAGCCTGGCTGGGCGTGGGGCACTGGAGAATCACCATCCTGCCTGTGACAGGAGCAGTTTGGGCTGGTGCGCAGGACCTGGCGGCTTTAGCAATGAGTGAAAAGGGCCCCTCTGAGGCCTTCGTTGCTTGCCCTAGAAGAGGCAGCACCTGTGCTGCAAGGAACGAGTCCTGTGAGCAGTGCAGCTGGCTGGGACCGTTTGAGGTGTTGGTCTGTCAGTTGAGTCTGGATGAGACCACAGAGTGTGACTGCCTTGATACTGTTGCCTGGGACTCTGCAAGGCATCTGATTTGGCATCTCACAGCTTTCTGACACAATGCCTATGACTGGGCAAATCAAGGCACCCATATGAAAGGGGCTAGAACAGACTAGAGTTCCCCGTGGCTGTCTAAACAGGACTGGTGTGTAGGACAAGGAAGGGGATTTGCCTCTGTACTGCTGCGTCCTGTATTTGGTCCATGCGTTGCCATGTGCTGAAAAGCCAGCGAGGGAGCAGAAGGGGGCCCACGGTGACCTGTGGATGGGAGAGAGGCTGGGGGAACTGCCTGGAGTTAACAGTTCCCAGAGGAGGTTCCCCGAACCCCAGTCTCTTGGCCTTTCTGCACAGGGCAGGGCAGTTCTGGAGCAGGAAGTGCATTAATGTCACCAGAGGCTGAGAGAGTCAGAGCCTGGAGGTGAGGCCCAGATGCATTTCTGGGCCATCTCCCTGGGGACAAGTGCCCAAGGGATGGGAGGTGGGTGGGAAGGGAGCCTGGGGCTTGGAATCTCAATGGAGCACTGGTGTCTTTCTCTGAATCCTCATTCCAGTCAGCAAGCAGCTCTGGGCAGGACACAGGATCCTGGGGAGGGATTTATCCAGCCTGGGTAGTACTGGGGTCAAACCAGAGGAGCTGAATGGGCTACTCTGGCCTTCACGTGTGCTGCCCCTGATCCCAGTGTGTCACTCCCATGCTGGCCACATGCCTGCATGTTGTCGTCTGCTACTGCAACCTTTCCTTGCTGCTGGGGTTCCAGGCTGTGTTCAGCCAATCATTAAAGGGCTGGAAATGCCCCCGCCTGCCCTAGGGCTCACTCTGACCCTTGCAGGGTGTAGTGGCCGCTCGTACAAAGGTGTAGCCCAGAGGCCCTGTTCTGCTGGGCACTGCGCGCATCCCCGTCCTGAGTGAGATCAGCCCTTGTGATGCTGGGGGCAGCAGAGATGCTCTCCTGCCGAAAGCAGGGATCCTATCACGCCCCACGCTGCCCAGACCCATTCCAAGAGACACTCCCTGCCCCAAAGAGCTCGCAGGCAGAGCTAGGGTGGCTTGTAGCTGGGAGCTGAGGCCCACAGAGCAGCCACAACTCCTCCACAGTCATGTGGGGAGTTAGTGGCAGGGATCCCAGGCCAGTGCCCCCTCCCATCCTTCCCAAGAACATGCTGCCTGCTGGCACAGGTGAGCCGGTGGGTGCTCGCCCCCACCCCAGGAGTGTGGAAAGCCCTGCCAGGCTGCCCCCTCTCCCCAGCTGTTGCAGCCCCATGTGGAGCCCTGACGTAGCGTGACTCCACTGACTCCTGCCCTCAGGCTGGGAGTGTCCTCAGGGGGGCTGGGGGTTGCTGCAAACCCCACAACAGGCTTTTGCTGTAAATATGAGCTGGCAGCCCTGAGTCCCCCTCCCTTCCTCGGAGCCAGGCAGTCCCTGGGAAAGACCTTTGGAAAGAACAGAGTGTGGCTTGTTCTGTTTCTGTCCCTCCCACAACTGCTGGGAAAGCAGGCCAGGGAACTGGGACCCCTCCAAGGGGTGCTGAATAAACAGCCCTGGACCTGCTCAGAGGTGTCCAGGTTCAGCCCTGGGGAGGCGAGTGGCTACAGGCTGGTGCGGGGAATGGTCTGTGTTAAGCCCTTTCTCTCAAGCTGGGAGGGGCCAGGGTAGCCACACACAGCCAGGAGCTGCTGGGTGCTAGGGTGGGCCTGGCTCTGAAGGAACCAAACTGTGAATCTCTCCCCAGTGATGTTGGGGGTGGGGGCTCCATGGGTAGCAACCCCTCCTAGGGGATTTCCCAGCATGGTCAGTAATTACACGCTAACCACCCACCACTGGGCTGGGCATGCTCTGAACTCTGATGGGGAAACTGAGGGCCAAGGAGAAGGACACACTTCCAAGCTCACAGTGAGTCAGTGGCTGAGCTGGACACAGAACCCAGGACTCCTGGGTCCCATCTCCCTTCCCTGCCCCTCCCTTCCCACTGACCAATCGAGGGGGCTACTCAGGGCTCCATCCTGCCCCGGATGGGTCTTCCCCAACAGCAGAGGCTGGTGTTCCCCTGGGGATACTGGGTGGTGACTGCCACTGCGGTGCTCTGCCCCAGGGCTGCCTGGGAGCAGCGCACAGTGGGATTCAAGGTCTGGTCTGTGTTAACTCTTCTTTATTTCACCTCTGCCCCATGTCCAGCATGGAGCAGCCAGGCCCAGGCATGGGCCCCCGATCTCTCCAGTGCCAGGTCCAGTGCTGGCACTGCCCACTGGGCCCATATGTTGGGCAGCGCCAGCTGTGGGTTCACCACACTCATCCCTCACTGCAGTCAGCTGGGGGTGTGTCCATGTCTCAGTCTCGCTCACCTGGCTGTTGGTGTGCTATGATGCAGGGAGGAGCCCACAGGGCAAGGGGGGGGATCCTGCCCCAGTGCTTCAGCTGCCCCTCAATACCCACCAGCAGCCCCTGCTATCCCAGCCCTCCTACAGCTCTGCCAGGGCCCCTGAATCCCCACCCACAGCTCCTCTGGTGCACCTCAACCCCGTTCTGTGCTAGTCCCATCCCTTAGTGAATAGTGGCTTGTGCCCACGGAAGGTTTGTGATCTCAGCCCCCTTCATGTGTGAAGGAGCCCGGAGGCCAGTTTAAATGATGCCAGCTAATGCCAGCTGGGGATCTGGCTCTGTGGTCTCAGGCACTGTCCCTCCAGCTCGGGAGCAGGTGTGCCAGGGTCCCTGCGTGCTCAGAACTCCCGGGGCATGAACCTGGGCCCAGAGGTGCTGTCCGTTCCCTCTCTGCGAGGCCTGTGATGTGGCCCCAGGAAGCGGTTCCCCCAGCCCAGCAGCCCCCTCTCTGTGGTGCTGCAGCACCGTGCACCCCTTGAGTGCGATGGCCAGCAGGTTCTTGGCCATGAAGATGGCCGAGACCCGCTGGTCGCGGTAGAGCAACAGGTCAGCAGCCCGGATGGCCAGGGTGGCCAAGTTGACCGCCAGCAGGCTGAGCAGCGGGTAGAGCGGGAGGCGGGCTGGGGCAGGCAGGCCCATCTCACCCAGTGCCACGCAGGGCAGCACCAACAGCAGGCTGTAGCAGTAAAAGAAAGTCAAGCCCTCGGCCCACAGAGGCAGACCCTGCTGCTGCAGCTCCCACAAGCTAGCCTGCATCTCCAGCAGGTCCAGCATGTCCACCACCACCCAGAGGAGCCGGCCACGCAGGTCCTCCTTGCACCGGAAGGCAGCCACGTGCTCCAGGTGCTCAGTGGCCACCAGGACCACGTAGAGAGAGGGGATGCAGACGGAGAGCAGTAGGGTCAGGGTGCGGCGGGCCAGCAGGTCAGGGGCACGCCGGTCAGCCCGGTACCCTTGGTAGATGAAGTATAGCTTGATCTCCAGAGTGAAGACAAAGAGGAACCAGAGGGCCACACCACGCCGTGGGGTCTGGGCCTCAGCACCCACCCACACCCCCACGTAGCGCAGCACCAAGAGGAAACATAGGTCACCTGCCAGTGCCAGTGCCAGCACGCTGGCCCTCTGCACGCCAGCACTCAGCTCCATCAGGTACACGTCCACCGCTGCCATGGTGGAGACGATCACCACTGACGACATGCACAGGTGTGGCTTGCTGGTGGGAGGAGCTGGCACTGCGGAGCAGGGCAGATGGGTCGCTGGGGGTGGCCAACTGGCCGCACCTGTGAGGGGAAGGCAGTGGGGATGAGTCACTTGTGCCTGGAGCAGGATGGGCCATGCAAGATCAGGCTGCAGGCTTGGGACCCACCATCTAGGAGCTCATGCTGGACCCAGAGCCTCCCTGGTGGTAGGGCAAGGGAAGGGCCTCCCTCTCCAGGTGGAGGTGTGCTGGGCTGTCCCTCATGCCTTGATGCCACCTTCCAGCACAGTGAAGCTGTGTCTACACGTGCACGCTACTTCGAAGTAGCGGCACTAACTTCGAAATAGCGCCCGTTGTGGCCACACGCGTCGGGCGCTATTTCGAAGTTAACTTCGACGTTAGGCGGCGAGACGTCGAAGTCGCTAACCTCATGAGGGGATCGGAATAGCGCCCTACTTCGACGTTCAACGTCGAAGTAGGGACCGTGTAGACGATCCGCCTCCTGCAACGTCAAAATTGTGGGGTCCTCCATGGCGGCCATCAGCTGGGGGGTTGAGAGACGCTGTCTCTCCAGCCCGTGCGGGGCTCTATGGTCACCGTGTGCAGCAGCCCTTAGCCCAGGGCTTCTGGCTGCTGCTGCTGCAGCAGGGGATTCATGCTGCATGCACAGGGTCTGCAACTCCTTGTCGGCTCTGTGGATCTTGTGGTGTTTAGTGCAAGGGTGTCTGGGAGGGGCCCTTTAAGGGAGTAGCTGGCTGTTGAGTCCACCGTGTGACCCTGTCTGCAGCTGTGCCTGGCACCCTTATTTCGATGTGTGCTACTGTGGCGTGTAGACGTTCCCTCGCTGCGCCTATTTCGATGTGGTGCTGCACAACGTCGATGTTGAACATCGACGTTGCCAGCCCTGGAGGACGTGTAGACGTTATTCATCGAAATAGACTATTTCGATGTCGCCACATCGAAATAGGCTACTTCGATGTAGGCTTCACGTGTAGACGTAGCCTGAGTAACTAGTGGGCTCTCTGCCCTCCCCACTTCTATGGCTGTCACATTAATTTGTCCTGCCAGAGATGTCAGCTCCTGGCATCGTCCCACAGCACGACTCTCAGGGATGCTCCACAGGCTACTAGAGAGCCTGGGACTGTGCAGCGCCTGGCACTGGGGCTCCTTCTACAGGGACCTCCCACCTGGTGCAGAGAAGCAGCTGGCTCTGGGGTGGGATGTGGGACTTGTTTATGGGGTGGAGCTGTGTAAAAACAGTACAGTAGTTCAGGGGTGACAGGAAGAACTAGGTTGATGCAGACTTCAGTTCCCTGCTGGGCTGCTAAGGGTGCCCAGTACGTTAGAGCAGGGATGAATTCAGAGCAATGGACTGACCTGGGCATCCTTGTCCTCCCTGGGAGCAGGCCAGGCCTTGCTCCTCCTTCTGCACCAGTCCAGGGTTTGCACTTTGTCCATCTGTCTGTGCCCCACTCCCTGGCATGGGTTCAAGCTGTGCGCAGTCCGTGGGGTCTGCTCCCCAATCTACAGCCCTGGGTGCTGCTCTGTGTACAGCTTCACCTGAGGGGAGCAGGTCCTGTCATCTGAGCCTAACCCCATCACACTCCAGGCTCCATTTTCCCTATTGCCTCCCCCACACCCAGCCCTGCCCCCCACTGCCTCCCCCACCCTATTACTTCCTCTTCCCCCACTCCTGACACCCCAGGGCTTCCTGGTCCCAACCACCCCACTGCCTGCTCACCCCCTGACCCACCCAATACCCATCTCGGCATGAGCCCCCCGCCCCCTACTGCTTCCTCGCCGCCGGCTCTCGCCCCTCCAGCTTCGCTGCCCCGGGCCCGCGCGCTGGCGGCTGCTCGGAGGCGAGCCCCAGGGGCAGGGCGCCCGCTCCCCCCTCCCCCGCCTTTACCTGTGGCTCCCCATGCGCGGGCGGGCGGGGCGGGAGCGGCGCGCGTGCGTGAGCGGGGGCGGGGCGGAGCGGTCACGTCTCCGCGCGGTGTCCCAGCGCTGGCCGCGGGGGGGCGCTGCGTGCCCGAGGGGCTCGGCTGAGGGAGGGGCAGTGGCGGCCCCCAAGACTCCTGGGTTCCTGTCCCAGTGCTGGGGGTGTGTGGGGGCTAGCGGTTAGAGCAGGGGGCTGGGCTCCAGGACTCCTGGGTTCCTGTCCCAGTGCTGGGGGGGTGTGGGGGCTAGCGGTTAGAGCAGGGGGCTGGGCTCCAGGACTCCTGGGTTCCTGTCCCAGTGCTGGGGGTGTGTGGGGGCTAGCGGTTAGAGCAGGGGGCTGGGCTCCAGGACTCCTGGGTTCCTGTCCCAGTGCTGGGGGGCTGTGGGGGCTAGCGGGTAGAGCAGGGGGCTGGGCTCCAGGACTCCTGGGTTCCTGTCCCAGTGCTGGGGGGCAGTGGGGGCTAGTGGTTAGAGCAGAGACTGGGCGCCAGGACTCCTGGGTTCCTGCCCTAGTGCTGGAGGACAATGGGGGCTAGTGGTTAGAGCGGGGGGCTGGGCACTAGGACTCCTGGGTTCCTGTCCCAGTGTTGGGGGGCAGAGAGGGCTAGTTAGAGCAGGGGCTGGGAGCCAGGATGTGGGTCTGCCCCTGGCTCCAGGAGGGGTTGGGAGAGTCATCACTGCTGCTTTCTGTGTGTCCTAGCCCCTGTACAGTCACGGCCATTCTCCGGGGGCCAAGGTCTCAGTCACTTCCACTCACCCCAACTAAGACAGGACTGCCCATGCTGGGGGTGATGGACAGAGGAGGAGGTGTCACCCCAGTGTCCTCCAGTCCATCAGTACCTCAAGGCCCTCTTGGGGCTGGGGGCACATCAGACCCAGGGACCAGAGTAATGAGTAAAGGGGAGGCAATAGCTTGGGCTGGTGGAGTGAGCAGATCTTGCTGCGTGTGGTTCACAGGCTCGGAGTCCTGCAGGGTTCACTGGGCTCTGTGGGTATGGGGTTATGCAGTAGGGTGTCTGGTGGGGGGTGCCCTGTGTGAGGGTTATGCTGGGGCTGTGTGCAGGTGTGGATATGGGGGTCACGGGTGGAGGCGCTCTAGGCATTAGTTCTACTGTAGGAATGCCTGAATGTGGGGTTCGCTGGGGGTGCACACCAGTGTTCCCGCTAAGCTGCACCCTTGTGAGGCAGCTCAGGAGAGACTCAAGTGCTGCCTGGCTGATTAGCGGAGGGTGCATAATGAGGTTTTGTTTCTACTGGTGGTGCACACTCACACACATCAAGGTGCATACAAATTTATCCTGCATGTGACGCCTGAGCATTCATGACAACCTCCCACTGCGCTCCATCCTGCCCAGTTTGGAGCCCTGTGATATACCCTGGGTCCAGGCTTGGCCCCCAGCCCCACCCTGGGATGGAGTGCTCACCTCACCCCAGGCCATCAAACAGGGAAGAGGTAAGGGGGGCAGCCAGCCCTGCAGTGTGGGCCCAGGGCAGGGGACTGGCTGGTTCAGGTCTGGGGATGGAACACAGGGCCCTTCCCTTCCAGGGAGCACTAGTTCTGATTTCCAGTGGGGTCACACACGGAGCCACAGGAGGGCCTGGAGTGTGGGGAAATCAGACCCGCCCCCCCTTGCCAACTGTGTCTCTGCTTCTCTCCCCAGAGGGGCATCCCCATTGGGCACTTCTGCAAGGACTTCAACGAGCGAACCAAAGACATCAAGGAGGGGGTGCCGCTGCCCGTGCGCATTGAAGTCAAGGTGAGGAACCCCTCACTGTCCCAACCCACACCCTGCTGCCTCACACTGCCCCCCAACCCTGCTGCCTATGTGCAGTCCTCTCAGGAGAAGCACCCTCACTGCCCCATCATGTTCTGCCCCGGTACCCACTGGACCAGAGCATCCCCCTGCAGTGGGCAGGGTCTGAGTGAGGCAGGTTACTGGAGGGGTTTGTTTTGGGACACTGGCGGCTCTGGGCTGCCCCTCAGGCAGGGCCTCAGTTTAAGGTCTCCCCCCACAATGTCTTGCAGCCAGATAGAACCTACGAGATCCAGATCAACCAGCCCACGGCTTCCTATTTCCTCAAGGCGGCCGCGGGCATCGCCAAGGGAGCCGCGGAGACAGGTGAGGGGGCAGGTGCAAAGATCGGGGACACAGAACGGGGAGGGGCCTGGCCCAGACTGGCAGGGAGTCTGTGCCCTGGGGGTGCCGGTGCTGCCCTCTGCCTTGAGCCCAGACTAGCTGAGCTAAGAGGAAAGACGAAAAGAACTGGGCTTGTTTAGTTTGGGAAAGAGGAGACTGGGGCGGGGGCGGGGGCGGGGGGGGCCACGTGAGAGACATTTACAAGTACCTCAAAGCGGCTTACAAAGAGGGGGGAGAAAGATGCTACTTGTCCTGTCCTCAGAGGCTAAGAACAACAAGGGGCTTAAAATGCAGCAGGGGAGGTTGAGGTTGGCCATTAGAAAAGCTTCCTGTTGGGGCAGTTAAACACTGGAATAAGTTACCTAGGGAGGTTGTGGAAGCTCCATCGCTGGAGATATTTGAGAGCAGGTTGGACAGACACCTGTTGGGGATAGTCTATGGTACTTGGTCCTGCTGTGAGGGCAGGGGGCTGGAGGCCCCTTCCAGTTCTAGTGTTCTGTGATTCTAGTGCATGGTGGGCACCAAATCTGTGAGTGGCACCCAGAGAGAGAGAGAGCTGTGCCTCAGGGCCTTCCCCCTTTCCTGCCAGCCCGGAAGTACTGTGAATAGATGTGTGTTTGGGGGGAGAAGTTGGGCCCTCAGGATTCATCCTTCCTCTCGGCGACCACCTGAACCAAGAGCACCCTGGAGAAAGCACCTCCAGGCTCTGTGTTCTGTACTGCAGCTGGCTGGGGCACAGGACAGCTGCAGGCCAGGGCGAAATGGCCTCTGGGAGGGCTGCAGGTTGGCTGGAGGGGCTGTGTGGTCTGCTGAGTGCCGCTGTGGGTTGGGACCCGATGGCTGGGGGTCAGGGCACAAGGGGCCCGCAGGTGGAGCCGACAGGTTTCTGTCTGACCAGGGCACAGCATGGTGGGCATGGTAACGCTGAAGCATCTGTATGAGATCGCCCTGGTGAAGTCCAAGAACCACAACTTCATGGTGCGGGACACGAGCCTGGAGGATGTGGTGAAATCCCTCATTGGCAGCGCCCGAACCCTGGGCATCAAAGTGGTGAGAGAGTGAGTACCCGCCCGGAGCCCGGGGTGGGCGGAGCCGGGACCCCTCGGTTCCCAGTTCTGGGGAAGGAGGGCTGTCTCGTGGGTGGAGCTAGGGACGTTAGCAGCTGGGATGCCTGGGCCTGTGCCGGTTGTGGAATCTAGTGGTTAGAGCGGGTGGGGGTCGGGGGCTGGGTGTTTTCTACTGGGCTGCGGGGGTGGTGGGTCTGGGAGCCAGGTCTGATCCTGTTCTCCTCCTGCCACCAGCCTCAGCGCAGAGGAATACACCATATTCCAGCAGCAGCGTAATGAGGCCTTGGCGGCAGCAGCAAAAGCCCGGCAAGAGAAGTGGGCAGCAGAAAAGAAGAAATGATCTCCAGGACCCCAGGGGCCTGCAGGACCAGCCACATTCCTGACCCCCACTCTGGGCTTGGCTTGCTGGGGGGATCCCCTCAGGAGCAGCATGTCAGTCTGTTCATCCCGTACCCCACTCTCATGCCCTATTCTGACCATCTTTGTCCTCTACACAGAATGGGAGTTAGCCCCAGTCCTCTTTTAAACTGTGCTGCCTTGTTCTGGTAACAATTAAAATTCCAGCCCAATAAAACTCTACTGTGACCCCCAAACTGGGAGCAGCCTGTATCCATGGGTGCAGAGGTGGGGCCTTTCCCCTTGGGTGAGAAATGGGCAGCTTGGGTCCAGCTCCTGGTAGGAAGAGTAGCTGGCTGGGGCAAGGAACATAGTGAGCCGCTCCTTTCTTGATCAGGAAGCCAGCACTGCATAGTTGACGCAGGGGACAGCTCTTTGAAAATTGCTCTTTCTGACCCCCAGGGCTGGAAGCGAGCTGCTTTGCTATTGCTGGTGGTTACAGTGCTAGAGAAGGAGCCTGTGCTGGGTGCCAAGACATCCCGGGGACCTGCCTGCCTGCAGCCCTGTCAAAACCCAGGGTTGACTGGACAATGGTAGAGAAGCCATTGTACTTCGACGTGTTGCGTGTGTTACAGCCATGCCCTGCCCAGCTGGGGGAACGGGCAACACGAACACAAGCCTAAGCAATCCTCTTGGTAAACAGGATGAAGTTTAATAAGGACAAACGCAAAGTGCTCCACTTGGGAAGGAACAATCAGTTTCACACACACAGAATGGGGAGAGACTGTCTAGGAACAACTACAGCAGAAAGGCATCTAGGGATTATAGTGGACCACAAGCTAAATATGAGTCAACAGTGTGATGCTGTTACAAAAAAAAAAAAGCAAACATGATTCTGAGATGCATTAACAGGTGTGTTGTGAACAAGACATGAGAAGTCATTTTCCGCTCTACTCTGCTCTGGTTAGGCCTCAGCTGGAGTATTGTGTCCAGTTCTGGGCACCGCAGTTCAAAAAAGATGTGGAGAAACTAGAGAGGGTCCAGAAAAGAGCGACAAGAAGATTAAAGGGCCAGAGAAACTGACCTATGGAAAAAGGTTGAAAGAATTGGGCTTGTTTAGTTTGGAAAAGGGAAGATTGAGGGGAGACATGATAGCGGTGTTCAGGTATCTAAAAGGGAGTCGTAAGGAGGAAGGAGAGGACTTGTTCTTCTTGGCCTCTGAGGATAGAACAAGAGGTAACGGGCTTAAACTGCAGCAAGGGAGGTTTAGGCTGGACATTAGGAAAAAGTTCCTAACTGTCAGGGTGGTCAAACAGTGGAATAAATTGCCAAGGGAGGTTGTGGAATCTCCACTGCTGGAGATATTTAAGAACAGGTTAGACAGATGTCTGTCAGGGATGGTTTAGATAGTACTTGGTCCTGCCATTGGGGCAGGGGGCTGGGCTCAATGGCTTCTTGAGGTATCTTCCAGTCCTAGTGTTCTGTGATTCTCTGGGACCAGAAAGGCAACTGAGTGCATTTTGGAGGGGACACAGAAGCCCTTGTCTCTCTCCAGGGTCCCTTTTTACCACTTGAAATCAGAGAAGTAACTCAAGGCTGGAGTTAGGGGGCTGTTTGCACTGGGCACCTGAGAGCTGGCCCTGTCTGGAGTGGGATCGGGGGCAGTTTGAAAAGGGATCTCTCGCTTGGTGCTGAGATGCAGCTGCCTCTGGGCCAGGGCACAGCAGCGAGGTACAATTTCTCCCTCGTTACGCAGGGTTGTAAGGTGAGCAACAAAGGGGAATCAAATCTCAGTTTGAAACTAACAAGCAGGTGCACCCACAGACTGGAGCCTGGGACGCAGCCTGGACACTGGGCAGACAGCCTGCTGCACGCTCCTCGGCGTGCTCTGGATTGACAGCGAGTGACAGCATTGAGGGGCATCGGTAAGAGAAGGGGAAGGAGACCCCAGGGCTGGGACTGTTGTGCCCAGCAGGTGGCGGAGTTTATCCATGTTTTGCATTGCTGCTGGCCTGGAGCAGGGCTTGGGGAGACAGTAGCTGCTAACTTCGGGCAGCCTGGGGTGCATGGGGGTCCGTCTGCCAAGGCCCTCCCTGACCCCTCCCTGGTAAAGAAACGCCCACTTCCCTTTGTTTGAGCCACACACAGGGCAATGCTGCCTTGAGCTGGACAGTAGGGAAAGGGGGTGGCTCGGGACAGGTGTCGGGTGTGTGGATGGGGGGCAGTGAAGGGATCGGGTGTGAAGAGGGGGTATATGGATAGGGATGCAGGTTTAGGGAGTGCAGTTGGGGTTGGGTAGGTGGGGTGCAGTGGGGGGTGTAGGTGGAGCAATGGGGTGTGGGTAGAGATGCAAGGGGGGAGAAGAGCAATGGGGGTGAGGTTAGGGCTACAGTGAGAAGTGCAGCTTGTATGTGGGCTGTGGATGGGCTTCCCTGGCTAGTTTTTTTTCCCTTCCTACTCATGCTCTAGCTGTGGGTGTCTTCCCCCCACCCCCACTCTGGCAACCAGTGCAACTCCCAGGCCAGCTCTTGGCAGAGGATGTCCCCTGGCTCCCTGCCTCTGCAGCCAACATTCTCCTGGTCTGATCCTGGGCCGGGCCAGCCCTGCCCCGCCCCGCCCCGCCCCACCCCTCCACAGTGGGGAGAGGCAGCCTGATACAGCAGGAATGGGGTACTCTGGGGCAGCCAGCATAGGGCCGATGCCACTGGAGGCCTCCCTCACCATGCACACCCCAGCCTGTCTTCCAGGAGCTCAGTTCCACTGGCCCTGCCCCCTACCCCTGAGCCGAGTTAGTGCCTGAGGAGATGGAGTTTGTGTGGTACCTGGTCAGGAATGGGGCTGAGACCTGGCAAACTTGTTGCCTGTGTTGGGCAGCATCGCTGGGTGGAAGCAGACTCCCCTAGTGGGGGAAGGCTCTGTGGGGCTGGCTCGGCAGCAGAAGGGAAGGAGCTGGGGGCCAGGGAGTAAGGAGATATGTTCAGTTGTGGGATGGGGGCAGTCTGGGTGCAGGGCAGTATCTGCCTGCAGCTTTGCCCTGGGTGGGGGGGGGTTACTGCTCCATGCTCTCACCCCACCAATGCCCCCACTCCCAGGGACCAACAGTTCCTCTCTTGGCAGTGCTGCTGCTGCTGCTGCTGCTGCCGTGGCAACGTAAGAGAGTCTCTAGGAGATGGGATCCTGTTGCTAGGGTTGCGTGGGCTAGGGATGGAGGGGAGGCTGCTGCGGAATTTGGGGTGGAAGGTCAGGCCAGGGGGCAGGGGCTGTGCCCATTTACACAAACATCACCCCCATCCACGTTCAGAGATTTCGGCCCCCCCTTGCCACATGTAAGCACCCAAAGACGCACGTTGCTCCCAGGATCGTGCCACCCATGAGCCATGCAGCACCCCATTCACACAGAACCATCTCCCACTCCCGCACACACAGGGCTCCCATGGACTGACCCCAAGGCCATACAGCTCTGCTCAGAGACACAGAACCCCTCTCCCAGGCACAGGCCTATTCCCGATCAGGGCAGTGCCCAGGCCTTCATGTGCCCATGGCCCCTACATGCCCAGATCTACAGGGACAGATCCAGAGCGGCTACTCCTGCCTCTCTGCTCATTTTCCTGGGCATAACCCCCCATGCCATAGGCCCTGGGATGGTCAGGGCACGATCTCTGCCCCCCCATCAACCCCCATCCTCTGTGCTGCCAGGATACAACTCATCCCCAGCACCTATTCTGGGGAACAGGCTCCAGCTGCCCCCTTAGCTCACAAGTGGGTGAAGCCGGGCTGGCTGGGTCCCTGGGTCTGAGCACCATGAGGTGGGCTGTTGAGCAGATTTCCTTCTAATTTTTTCCATCCATCAGTGGAATAAATTTTGGTGTGTGCACCGGTGTAGGTGTGCACCACTGGGAGAAACACATGCTGCCGGCTGCGAGCGGCTGTTGGCGCTCTGGTAACCAGAGGAGGAGCCCGTGAATCTTTCCTGGGCAGCTGCCCAAGTGTGCAGCTTGCAGGGAACGCTGCTGTTGACCTGACGAAGCCACCCCAAGGCCGTCAGTGGGAAGAGCAAGGGGCGCCTCCATTTGCAGTGGTGGGTATGTAGGGGAATGCAGGGGGGTGTCTGTGGGGTTGTGTGAGAGCAATCTGTGGGGAGAGGCCAATATGAGGTTCATGGGACAGTGGGGTGGTGGGGTGTGAGGTCTGGGGGGATGGCATGGGGGGTCTCTGGAGGCAGAGTGGTGAGGCCTGTGGGGCAGTGGGGTGGGGGGTGAGGTCTGGGGGGGTGGCATGGGGGGTCTCTGGAGGCAGAGTGGTGAGGCCTGTGGGCAGTGGGATGGGGGGTGAGTTCTGGGGGGTCTCTGGAGGCAGAGTGGTGAGGCCTGTGGGGCAGTGGGGTGGGGGGTGAGGTCTGGGGGGATGGCCTGGGGGGTCTCTGGAGGCAGAGTGGTGAGGCCTGTGGGGCAGTGGGGTGGGGGGTGAGGTCTGGGGGGGTGGCATGGGGGGTCTCTGGAGGCAGAGTGGTGAGGCCTGTGGGCAGTGGGATGGGGGGTGAGTTCTGGGGGGTCTCTGGAGGCAGAGTGGTGAGGCCTGTGGGGCAGTGGGGTGGGGGGTGAGGTCTGGGGGGATGGCCTGGGGGGTCTCTGGAGGCAGAGTGGTGAGGCTTGTGGGGCAGTGGGGTGGGGGAGTGAGGTCTGGGGGAATGAGATGGGGGGGTCTCTGGAGGCTGAGTGGTGAGGCCTGTGGGGCAGTGGGACAGGAGGGGTATGTGGGGAGCCTCTGGAGGCAAAGTGCAGCAGCCTCTGGGTGGGGAAATCAGTGGAGGGATGTCTGATCTGTGGGTTTGGGGTGTAGTGGTCTGGCGGGTGGGGGAGGGACAGGAGAGGGAGCGGGAGGGAGGTCACACCTTACTCTGTTGTTGCAGTGAACAATCCCCCTGCCCACTGTATGCTGTTGCCATGGCGACGTGATGCAGGTGGGGAGCAGTGACGTCACAGCTGCAGATCAGCCTTTTTCCTATTTTGGCAGCAAAAAGCTCAGTGTGTCCCCCCCTACCCCCGCATCTCCTGGCTGCAGGCTTGGGGGGGGGAGACAGTAAGCCCCCCCATCCCCAGCTCACACCCATCTGTCCATCCCCTCAAACCTCTGCTCTCTCTTGCTATACCATGGTTCTGCTTTTCTCTTGGTCACCCTGGCCCTGAAGGAGGGCACAGCCCCAGGAGAGCTGAGCTCTGACATAACTTAGTGCTGGTGCTCGCCTCATGCCCCAGCCCTGCCCTAGAGGGTGCTGTGTGCAAGGAGTAGGACAGGGAGCTCATGGTCAGCGCTGGTTCCAATACCCTGCCACCCTTTTTATAAACTACAGCAGAGCATCTCTATGCTGCAGTAAGCCAAATGTTTTGTCCCACCCCAGAGGCAGCTGCAAGGCTTCTTGTATAAAAATCCCTGCGTCCCTTCTCAGCGCTGAGTGAGGGAGCGCTGTATAAACAGCTGCTGGGCCCTACCCCAGAGGTAGCTGCATTAGGGATCAAGTACAAGTATATGCATAGTCCTTTGGGGTTGGCAGGGGCTGGGAGCCTGTTGCAGAATGGTGCTTGGTGCTCTCCTCACCGTTGTATTCTGGCTTGGTTCAGGCTGTAAAAGGCCAGTCCCCTGCCCTCACCCCAGGACTCAGCTAAGATTAGGCGTGAGGGCTTTAAAATAGATTAATTTCAGCCCCAGCAGTTTTGCCTTTTATTTACTCCTTGGGTTTTCAAAAACAGCTCTGGGTGGGGCTGGCTTTTCATCAGAATTCCTCCCAATCTGGGGGGCCTGGCTGGCATATGAATCCAAGACTTTTCCTCCAGCACCGAGATATAGTTGCGGCGCTTCTGGGGTGGGCCAGGGATCCTAACCAGTGTTCTCTGGAAGCTGGGATCTTGGGTGGCCATGCAGGAGAGATTCAGGGGCTGCCCAGCTGATTAGCAGAGCTCCCACAGGAGCAGCCTGTGTTTCCATTGGTGGTGCACACAACAAAATTGATTCCACCCATGGATGGAAACATTTAAAGGGAACTGATGCTACACCTGCTCTGGGGTGAGGTGGGGGTGCTGTTATAGAGGAAACCCTTGTGCGGTGTGTGGCTGCTGCCAGCTCTGGGGTGGGGAGTGGCAGCTGTTTAACAGTTCACAGCAAGCAGGGAAGGAGTCTTGGACAGGAACAGCTGCCTGTGAGGGGCGGCCCTAGGGGTCACTGCTCACTACCTTTTCCTCGGTGCCCTGGGTCTACCACGTGAGAGCACCTGGCCCAGCGCTCCCTCCCCTTGCAAGCCAGCTTCCAGCGTAGATCATTCTTGGGAAGGTGCAAAGGCTGTATTGGGAGGGATGTGGAGCATGGTGGGGGGTGGGGGTTGGAAGCCAGGACTCCTGGGTTCTGTTCCACGGGGTGGGGCTGGTGGGTCAGAGCAGAGGAGCTGGGGGACCAGAACAGGGCTGGTGGGAATGAAGAACCAGATTGTCCACCTCCTGAAGCCCCATTCTGCATTTGCATTGAGGGGTAGATGGTTGAGGGGGGCTGGGGCTGAACTTCCCATGCTGGGGGGGCACTAGCCAATCCCACTGGCTCCAGCCCCCAACTCCGGTCCCCCTCTTCTTTCGCACATTGGGTCTATAAAAAGCCTCCTCCCCTCCGTATTGCGAAGCCTCTTGTGCTGGGAGGTGAAGCTGTGGGCGGGTCACCATGGCAACAGCGGAGCTATTTTTGATGAAGAAGGGACCTTGGCAGATCTTTTCCTCGCTCCCCCCTCCCGCGCCAGCGGGGTACGTGGGGGGACAGGCACGGTCGCAGCTATATTAAACCTTGGAGTGGGGCTAAAAATAGGAGCCCGGAGCCTTTTTTGGTGGGGAAAATGTGGATGGCAATTGCTGGGGAAGGGGGGCCCAGTCCTAGAATCCGGGGGGCAAGCCCCATGGGAGGCGGGGGGGGTGCGATTCCCCACACTGCAGGGGGCACAGAAACCAGGCGTGCTGGCTTCAAGCCCACCCTTCTGCCCCACGAGCTCCCCCAGCCCAGAGCTGGGAGCAGAGCCCACCGAGAGTATCAACACCCCTGTCCCACCTTCCTGGGGCCTAGAAACAGCAGGCCCCACGGCTCATTCCTAGCACCCCCCTCCCGAGTCAGCCAGTCCCCTTGGCTTGAAGCCAGCCTGATGCTAAGGGCCATTGAAGGTGAAAGGCTCCATGTCCCATTTTTCTAACCCCCCAGCCATCCAGTCCCCTTTCCCTGGGGCCTGATTGGAGCTGGGGTGCCCCAGTGGGGAACAAGCCTGTACCCCATTCTCTGCCCCTAAGCCAACCAGCCCTCCCCCGCCCCCAAACTCAGGGTCTGGGTGAGGTGAAGCATTGGCAGGCTGGACAGAGGAGTAGAAACAGCTCATTTGGTGTCCCCAAAAGCCACAGGTGGAAAGGGGCAGGGAGTGACTGATGCCCATTAACCCGCAGTGGCTGGCTCCCCTCTGCACCTTCCCTGCCCCTGCCATGTGCCCCTTTCCCGCTCTCCACTTGCGGCCCTTGTGGCTCTGACCTGGCTGCGCTAATAGGCACTCCCAGCAGTCTGGCCCTGCTTGGGGCTCTGACGTCGACGGGACGCCTGCCGTGGTGCTTAGAAACAGTTACCTGGAAAATCTTCCTCGGTGCTGGAGCAGCATCAGGGCGTTCACCAGTGCCCGACGAAAGGAGTTGGGAGATGAGGGCAGCTCCCAGGCAAGGAGCTACCCAAGGCCTGGTCATGGGCCCGTTTTGCTCTAGGGATGCCAGCCCCAGTCTGACCTGGACTGGCTGGCTGGCTTAGGGGGCAGGCAGTGGGTCTGAGGGCCTTTCCCCACTCAGGGCCCCAGCTCCCAGCCAGTTGCAGGGACAGGGGTCTGGCTGGGTACAAGGACTGTCATTTCTAGGGTACTCTGTGTGTGCACACACACTCACGTGTGTGTGCAAAAGCCTGTGTGTGTCAGGGGCTAGCTCCCTGCCTGTGCTGGTGTGGCAGCCTGTCACAGCCAGCATATCACTACGTGTCTGAGCTGTGGCTCTCAGGATGTGATGGGGGAGGGATAGCTCAGTGGTTAGAGCATTGCCCTTGGAAAGCCAGGGGTGTGAGCTCAGCCCTTGAGGGGGCCTTCCACGGGTCTGGGGAAGGTTTGATTTTAAAAAAAGGGTCAGGGAGGGCGCTAGGCCCTGCTGCGAGGGCTGGGAACTGGTCTCAATGAGCTGTCAGGGTCCCTTCCAGCCCTGTGAGATGTGTGTGTATGTAAGGGTGTGTCACTCCACGTTGGTACCTTTCCCTGCCTGTGGGTCTGCGGCAGGTCGTCGTGGGGGTGCTGGCGTGTGGCACAGCTTGTCGGTCCATGTCCACACACGAGGGCCCTGCGTGGCCATGGGGCACCCCCTCTCTATGACTTTCTGGATTGTGAGCCCGGCTGTCTGAGTGGCTTAGAAGGCGGTGTCCCCCTGTCCCTTTGCCAGCTGTCTGGCATTGCCTATCCCACCCCCGCTGCCTGGGACTGGCTGTTACAGGGCTGAGTCGCTGAGCCACTCACTAAATCACACAGACTCCACAGCTATTTTTAGCCTTCAGGTTTCTCTTTTTAGTTGCTTGATTCAGCTCCTGAATGAAACATCAGGTGGGGGGATGAAAGGGCCTGGCCAGCTCCTGGTGCCGAGGGGCTCGGAAACAGCCATCCCAGCCTGGAAGCCTCTGTCCAAAAGGGGGTGACTCAGCAGTGATACACACTGAGTCATTTGGCTCCCTGCTTCGGGCCACAGCTGAGGAGCAGAGCAACCCACCCTCAGTCCTCTCCAGGCCATGCCAAGCCCCACTCCTGGCACACTGGGGCTGGTCTGATTGACATGGGGCCTGAGCAAAGCTAGGCTGTGATTTTCAACTGTTCAGGAAAGGCTGCAAGGCTGTAGTCCTGCACCCTGTCCAGTGGGAGGCAGCAGTCAGGGAAGGGCTGCAGGGGAAGCCTGCAAACACAGCGGCTCCTGGAGCTGGGGGGCTCCCAGCAGGGTGAGGCGGGGTCCTGCTTTTGGACTTTGAGGGGACTGGTCGGAGGGAGGCTCTTATGCTCAGGGCACGACGATGCCTGGAGTCCTGGGCATGGTCCCTTTCTGTAGCAAAAAGAGAAGAGGGACTAAGGCCTATGGGCTTCCCCTCTAGGGAGGCTTGGCTGCCATCTCTTTGCCATCCCTGGGGGCACGGGCTGGGTGTAAGGGTCAGGGAGTGAGAGGCAGGACCTTTTCCCTCTGGGAAACCAGCTCTGGTCCAAAGCCCAGGCAAGGCAGCAGTGGCTGGCTGGGGAGGGTGGTGGGTCAGGACTCCTGGCTTCATTCCTAGCTCTGGGTGTGTGAGCAGAGGGGCCTAGCTAGCTCTGCAGCAGCCAAGGCTCAGGTTCTATGCCTGGATCAGTCCCTTTACCAAGGCACTGGGCAAAAGGTGCTGTTTACTTGCCACACATCCTTGTTGTGCCTTCTAATGACACTCCCCAAAATAGATTATCCCAAACTAGGCTGGAAGTCACCATGCGGCACTAGCAGGGCTTTGCTGCTGTCTTGCCTGCTGCTCAGCTCTTTCCTTTTATAGGCGTTCAGGCTTCAGGTCCACCCCCCCACGCTGCTGACTCTGTTTCTAATTCACGGTGCGCCCACGCAGCTCAGCACTGAGCTGGGGACGCTGCGAGGGCACAGCCCTAGATAACAGGCTGACGTCGGAGCTGCAAGCCAAAAACAGAAAAAAGCTCCTCTTGCGTCTATTTATAGCATCACATTCCTAAAGGGGAGAAACCTGGTGGCTGTCTTCCCACAACTGATCAATGGAGTCCTATAATACACCCAAGGAAGCTGACTCCCAGCCCCCCAAGTCTGACCCCTGGATCCCACAGGGCTCCCAGGCATAGGGGCTGGAACTCCATATGCTCTTGCACCCTCTGGCTTGAAGAGCTGCCCATTATATACAGGATTTACAGGGTGGATGAGTGGCTCTCAGCACCCCTACTGTGCAGATTTTTCTAGCACCCCGTTTGTAAAAGCAGAGATAGAACCCAGGAGCCCTGGCTACCTGCTTCTCCCACCCCCCCAACCCATTATACCCCACTCCTCTCCCAGAGCTAGGGATAGATGCCAGGACTCCTGGCTACCAGCTTCCCCTGCTCTATCCCAGGAGACACCCCTTCCCTTGTGCTAGTGGTGTGCAGCGTGTGGGCTGGAAGCCAGAATGCCTGGGTTCTGTTGGCAGCTTGGGCAATGCCAGGTTGAACCAAACTCCCATCTTACACAACAGAAACATGGAGCCATTCTGCAACAGGCATCACTCCACCAAGCAGCCTGGCCGTGCTCCAGGAATTAGCCAGTGCTCGCTGTTGTGCATTTCACCATGGTGGTGAACAACCCATTTGTGAATGGGAAATCTTAATGGCTGGACCCAAGTCACCATTTCGCATTTCTTACAAGGGCTATGTAAGGAAAGCTGGTTAAAGGACCCATATACAGCAGCCCTCAGAGGGGCTGAGTGTGCTCCGGTTCCCTCAACACTAGCCATCAAACAAGTGTGGAGTTAGCCAGGGGAGAGTTCCAAAACAGCTGCAAAGGCACGTGGGCAGCAAAGGGTTAGTCAGCTCTGCACTTTCTTTCCTAATATGGAAGACAAGATTATGCAAAACCTAGCTACCCAATTTAGGTTACTCCATTGAGCTTCAGCTGTGCCACTTTGTATTGGACACAGTTGCTCACCTCACACACACACACACACACACACACACACACACGCGCGTGTGCGCGCGCCCCCTGGGGTGCAGGACTTCTTTGGGCTTTTCAAAAGTTGGTTTTATTTTTATCCCATTTAGGGGAAAAATCATTATATTAATAGCAGTAAGATTAGAAAACCAACTGTCCCCCACCCCCCCCCAAAAATCCCTCCCCCGGTATCACTCTGTGGGAATGCACTTAACTCCTGGAGAGACAGACTACCTGGAGAGGTGGGTTGGGGGTGGGGCTTAAGGCCCCATATGGGAAGGCAAACATAGTAACAGCAGCCACCAAAAGGAGTTGGTTGAGGAAAACAAAAAGATATTTGTAAAGAGTGTATCAAATATATTTCTCAAGGCCTCCAGATGAGACAAATTTTGTATACTTGAAGTTAGATAACTAGATAAATGGTATGGGTGAGCAGATGGATGGATGGCTAGGGATAGATAGATGGAAGTGTAGGGATGGATGGATGGATGGGATAGATAGATGGGAGGGGACGGGCAGATCGAGGGTGGATGGATGGGTAGGTAGATGGAAGGAATGAATGGATGGGGGGTAGAAGATGGAAGTGATTGGAAGGTTGATAGATAAGATTCCCCTACCCAGCCCTTTCCCAAGAAGCAGCGTAAGAGTTAATGTTTGACTGTGGGAAGGAGCCAGGCAGACTCTGCCTGGAGCTAGACATGATTCCAACAGTCAAATCTCTCCTCTGGCTGCTTTTCTCCTAATTCGGTGCAGTGTGTTTCTGTGCCTGCCTCCTCCACACCCCCCCCACCGGAGCACGTCACTGAGGAGAGGGTGACGTGTGGCTCCCCCAGCACACAGAAGGAGGGGGGAGGTGGGAGGGGGAGCAGCTTCCCAGCCATATCCCTCCATTGATCTGAGCAAATCTTCCCGCCCCACTTTCCTTACCATGCCAGTGCCCACACTCCCAGCAGCCTATAAAAGCCGGGATGCAGGCTGAGGTTCTCAATCAGATCTGCCGGCAGGAACCTGGGAGCCGCACAGCCAGCCGGACGAACAGACCGACCACCACGGAGCGTGGAGAAGCCCAGATGTACCGCTCCACCAAGGGCGCCTCCAAGGCGCGGCGGGACCAGATCAACGCTGAGATCCGCAATCTTAAGGAGCTGCTGCCCATCGCGGAAGGGGACAAAGTCCGGCTCTCTTACCTGCACATCATGTCGCTGGCGTGCATCTACACCCGCAAGTCCATCTTCTTCACCAAAGGTAACCAGCCCTGGGAGCGCGTTTGTGTGAGAGTGAGGGGGAGAGACAGACCCGTTGCCTGGCTGGCACTGGGACAGAGATGCAAGGAGGCAGTGTGCCCGGACAGACACCTGTTAGACACCAGTGCCTGGTGAGGTTCTGGCTCTGGGCACCTCCAGCCAAAGGGGTTGAGGCAGGGATGGAAGCCTGGGGGTACTGTCCGTGGTGCTGAAGCTACAGACTCTCGGGACACTAGCTCCAGATCGCTGTCCATGGTGCTGCCCAGGTGATTCGCGGGGTTGCTGTCTGTGGTACTGAAGCGGCAGGCTATCGACTCAGTGGCTGCAGCAGGTCGCTGTCCATGGTATTACCGGGCTGTAATGCATGGCCAGGCTCAGTATCCTAAGTCCCGCTTCTTTTCCCCAGCAGCTGCCCTGGGAGGGCTGGAGAGCCTGCTGTCATCCCAGGACCTGGAAGATTTTATGCAGACGCTCCCAGGCTTCCTCCTGGCATTCACTGGCGAAGGGAAGCTGATCTATGTCTCGGAGAATGTAGCAGAGCATCTGGGGCATTCGATGGTAAGGGCTCAGTCAGCAAGCCAGTGGCAGGGTAGCCACACACTAACTCTTCCACTCCTGTGCATGCTACAGAGCTGGGGGAGAGGGTGCATGTACAGGAGTGGATGGATAGAGTGAGGACCGTGGAAATAGGTATGGGGATGGATAGGTAGAAGGATGGCTGTGCATGGAGGTAACCCCTGAGGGAGTCCCTGCATCTGCTGATAAACAGCACAGCTGATAAACACAGGCACTGGTAGCATGGGGAGCTGTGTAACGTAAATACAAAGCTACCTGCTAATGCAGAGCTCTGGTATATGGCCACCTAGAGATCCTGGCACACTGATGCCTGTTGCCAGCCTCAGACTTCAGCTCTGAGCAACCTATTTCTTGTGTTGCATGGCAGTGTGATCTAACTTCTCACCATTCCTCACCCCCAGGTGGACCTGGTAGCCCAAGGAGACAGTATTTACGATATCATTGACCCCACTGACCACTTTGTGATGCGGAATCAGCTGGCGCTGCCCTCCCCAACAGATACAGGTGAGTTCCCACATGATTGCATGCAGCAGCACTTGGGCAGAACATGACACCTGAGAAAGGGCAGAGTGGAGGGTTCCTGACACCAGCCGAGGAGGGACAGACGGTAGAGACATATGCGCAGAGTATGCAAATGGACACAGAAATGAGCGGGAGCTCGGCCGTTCTGGAAATAGGAGAGCGGGGAGACGGATGGGTGATTAGCTAAGCTTATGTAAGACGAGGTGAATAGCTAGAAATGAGCACGTGGGGACAGAGTCACTCCTGTACTAAGCTAATACTCCCAGGGTTGGCAATCCCTAGTGTATTAAGTTTTTCTGTGAGCTCCCAACTCACATTCCCAGACTCCCTACCTTTGCCCCATGCTCATCCTCTTCTCCCCTTGTTGCTTTTCAGACCGCTTGTTCCGGTGCCATTTCAACACCTCCAAGACTGTGCGGCGCCAGAGTGCGGGAAACAAGCTGGTGCTGATCCGGGGCCACTTCCATCAGCCACCGCCTGGCTCCTACTGGTCCACCAACCCCGTCTTCATAGCCTTCTGCACCCCACTAGAGCCCAAGCCACGGCTCAGCCACAATTCTCTCTTTCTGGCCTCCTTTGAGAGCCGGCACACCAAGGACCTGGCCATCCTGGACATCTCAGAGAGGTGAGGAGGAACACAGCCTTTGGCACAGGGGGAAGAGGGACCTTCCAACATGTCCTGTTTTAGGGCAGAAGGAGTTGTGTGAAGAGGCTAGGAAGAAAATCAAGGGGTGGCTACTCCATCTCTGGGGGGTGCCTTGAACCCTAATGTGGGCAGCTGTAAAAGATAGGGGATTAAGGTTGGTGGGCCCCTGAGCTGAGTCTGAAAATCAAAGCATGATCCATGTCAGGGTCCTTACCATGTCCGGTGCTCCACAGACCCAGGGTGAAGTCTGATTAACTGCCTAACTATTCAAAGACCGTGAAGGGAAACAAAGGTGAAGGACGGCCCCGAGATGAGTGGCAGAGCTGGGAGCAGAACCCAGGAGTCCTGGCTCCAGCCACTGCCTCTAACCCATTAGACCCCATTCCCTGTCCAGTGCCAGGCCTAGAACCCAAGTGTTCTGAATCCCAGCCGGGCACTGCTCACTGGGTCATTCTCTGTTGCTCCTGAGTGCTCAATGGTCTCCTGTGCTTGACTCCCCACAGTGTGATCTTTCATCTGGGCTTTGAAAAGAGTGAGCTCCTGTGCAGGTCGTGGTACAGCCTGGTGCACCCGGAGGACCTGGGCCATGCCTCAGCCCAGCACTGCCGCCTGTGTGAGTATCCCTTCCTCCGCTCCCTGGGTGATGGAGGGCTGCTCTGGGTACTTCTCTGCGGATCCCTGACACTAACGCCCCCTCTCTCCCCCGGCAGTGGGTGATACTGGTGAGCCACAGGTGGAAATGGTTGTCCGGCTCCAGACCAAAGATGGTGTCAGCTGGGTTTGGATCTATTCCTTGGCCCGCATGGAGAGCGCTGAGATCCCCATCACCTGCCACAACCACATCATCAGGTAGCTGCCCGCTGATGGCCTCTTCCTGTTCCAGGGCCCTGAGCCAGCAGTGCTCCCCCTTGTGAGAGTCCTGAGCACTCAGCAGTTCCTGGGTTCAGGCCCTGGTTTGGGTTGGAATCTAGGAACCTCGGGCGGAGTGAGGGACCCCATCGGGCTGGGTACTGCAGAGCCTTGGACTGAGATCAGGGCCCCATTGTGCTGCCTGCATGCTGTACAGACTCCGCCTGAGGGATGGTCGCTGCTCCAAACAGCTCACAGACTAAACAGACAGAGGGGGGCTGAGGGGAAACTGAGACCCAGGGCGGGGAAGGGGCCTGCCCAAGATCTGGCACGAGGAGTAGAACCCAGGAGTCCTGACTCCTGGTCTAGTGCTGGTCTGTGGGTCCATAGTGCAATAGGTGAGCGGGGGGGTGTTAGAGGTACAGGGGACACCCCCATGGCCAGGGAGGGTCACCCTGCCAGCTCCAGCTCTAATCCCACCACCCTTTGGTCCCCAGTGACTCTGAAGCCTGGTGCCTGCGTCAGCAGCTGGCCTCGGAGGAGCCACAGGTTGCCTATGTGCTAAGCACCGCGCCGCCGTACTCGGAGGGGTTGGTGTCCCCAGCACAGCTCTCCAGCCCCGACCAGGTCTTCACACCCCTGTCCGGCACACCCACCGGTTCTGCCCCGGTGCCCTCCTTCGACTTCACCAGCCTGGAGTATGCAGAGGGCACCAGCCTGAGCCAGGAGGGAGCGTCAATGGCCATGGAGCTGGGCAATCTCTCCTCTGTGGAGGAGGCACCCGGCTCCAGCATGGGACAACCGGGCAAAGACGCTGAGTTCAGCTACGTGTTCTTTCCCACTGCCTACGAGCCGGCCTTCCGGAGGGACAACCCAGGTGGCTCCTCCAAGGACTTTGTCTGCACTCCTCCCTACACACCCCACCAGGGCTGCACCTTCATGTTTGGGACTCAGGAGTCCTTCCCTCCCAACACCACCACCTCGCCACCCACCACCACTTCCTCCGAGCTCCTCTATCCACCGGAGAACTGCAGTGCTCTCTATGAGAAGTTGCCGCCCACTCCTGACAGCCCCGGTAATGGGGACTGCACCATCATGACGCTGCCGGAGGTCAGAGGCCCCCTCTATATTGACGTGCCCATGGTGCCCGAGGGGGTGCTCACCCCGGAGGCCTCCCCCATCAAACAGACCTTCTTCAGATATTCTGAAAAAGAAAAGACTGAGATTGACCTGCTGGCCAGGCACATCAGCAGCTTGGCTGAAGACTTCAGCTCCTTCCACTCCCCTGAGCTCTCTCTCCAGGCAAAGCAAGGCCAGATCAGCCGCAGCTCCTCCCTGCCGGCCAGTGTGCCCAAACCCTGCCTGAACTTCCAGCCCCTCAAGAGCTGGAGGAGCATTGACTTCTCCTTCCTCTCCTGCCCAGAGGAGAGCCTCCTGGAAGAGGACACCCTGGAGAACCTTCTCCAGGACCTGTCCACCTCTCTGTTCGAGAAGAGCGGCGCCGGTGTCCGGTGCACCCTCCACCACCACTTCTGCGGTGGGAACGTCAGTAGTCCACTAAGCTTGGACACCGAAGAGAGTGGCAATGGGGCTTTGGCTCCCTCGCCCTCCACGGACCTGTCTCCGGAAGAGCAGTGCTTTCTGGAAGAACTGGCCTCTTATGAAACAGTCTTTGAGACGTGTGCCTCAAGGTCGCCCTGTGATGGGTTAGATGAGTTGTATCAACTCCAGAGCCACCTGCAAGACAGCTTCCATGAAGGTAAGGGCCGGGGCAGTGCCACATGGGGTGGAGGGGCTCAGTGCAGGAACTCGGGCTGCGTGGATTTGGATTCTAGGGATTCCCTATTAGCCTCCCGTTTGCCCCCACTGTGGGGCACATCACTGTTCCAGGAGGGCAGCCCTGCTCTCCAGCACTGTGCCCCCACCCATGCCCAGGCTCCAGTGTGGCTGCAGGGCCATTCCTTAGGCTGCTGCCAGGGAGCTATCTAAAGGCAGCCAGACTGAGCTCAGGGCCCCATCACTGCAGGGACTGCACAGACCCAGACCGAGATCCGTCAGCCTGGGCACTGCACAGATGCAGTCCCTGTCCCAGTGTGATTACAGGCTCTAGACACAGGATTATGCTCCCCCTGATACGCAGGGAAATTGAGGCTCAGGGAGAGTCAGTGACTTGCCCAATATCACATGTGGAGCTGGGAACTGAACCCAGGTGTCCTGAGCATTCCTGGTCAGGCCAGCACTACAAAATGGGGCTTCCCCTTGCAGACAGCACCGGAGCAACTGGCAAGGGATCGAGAGAGAGAGGGCCTGACTCAGGGAGGTCAGAGCAGGGGGCTGGGAGTGAGGACTCCTGGGGTCTATTCCAGATCAGGCCTGGAGTGGGATGTAGTGGGTTACAGCAGGGAGGCTGGGAGCCGGGACTCCTGGGTTCTGTCCCAGCATTGGGAGGTGGGTAGTGGTTAGAGTAGGAGGCTGGGAGCAACAATTCCTGGTATCTCCCAGCTCTAGGAGGGAAGTGGGTTAGAACAGGGAAGCTACGAGCCAGGACTCCTGGGTTCCATTCCCAATACCAAGTGCACAACAAGGTCTAGTGGTTAGAGGATAAGACTGGGATTCCTGGGTCCTGCTCCCGACCCTATCACGCTACATGTGTCAGTTCCCAATCTGGGAAAGTAGGAGAGAACAGCCTCTCCCAGGGAGCTGTGGAGCAGGTCGCCCTCTAGAGGCGATCGGTGAGGCAGCTGGCCCAGCTCCCACAGGCCTGACGGCAGATGGGGAGGGCACGTTCTGTCTTTGTGGTGGGACGCCCCATGCCCTCTAACCCCCCGGCCGCCTTTGCTTTGTGTCTCCCTGCAGATGGAAGCGAAAGTGACCCTTCGTTCTGAAATAAGTCTGTGACTTACTTCACCAAGTATGGCATATTGTCATATTTTGAGGAGCTTCTTCCACCCATACTCGAGCTGAGACCTGACTCTGCACATCCAGCGGGAGCACCAGCCTGGGCGTCCCTGGGATGAGCTGTGGGAGAAGAACTGGCATTTTTACAACCCTCCCCCCCGCCCCCCCAAGAAAAGGCTACCGTCGTGCTGTCGAAGCTAGAGTTGCCGACCAGAGCTCTTGAAAGGGACCATTGTACGTGGCTTTACACATAGAACTGTATTCACTCGTAGTGAGTATATGTATGTAATTTAATAAGAAATACTACGGTCGCCTCTCCCCAAGGCCTGTACCCCCACGTGCATTCAACCCAGTGTTGGAACAAGGCACGGGGGTGCCTGGCTTTGGACTTCCCACCCTCTGAACCCCCTAGAGAATGGTGGGCGTAGGTGGTATCTAACCTACCGCAGTAAGGGCCCATGGCTGTTTAGGCATTTTTTGGCAATTGCATTTCTGTTCCTCACTCAGAAAGAGTCCCTAGATTCAACTGGCTCAGCTCTGATTTTTCTCAGAGCTGTCCTGGGCAAAATGCAGCGTTCCTAGCTACATCCATATCACTATGCGGCTTCTGCTGAGATTCTAGGCTGGGTCTGTCAAAGCTGGCACGATCACAGTCTCTTGCGCAGGGGCAGCTGGACAGGGAATAAAAGGTGAATGCTCAAGTGGGGAGGACGATTGATAAAAATGGCCTGGGGATGTGATGGACTCTCCGTCATGTGGGCTGTAAACCCAGATTGGGTGACTTTCTAAAAGGTCCTCTAACCACAAATCACTGGTACTCAGTGCTTGGGTAAGGGGGTAAAATTCTCCAGCCTGTGTTATCCATGTCAGGCCGGATCAGAGCCTGTGAATTCGTTACCCTAAGGGACTCCCATTCCAGGGCCTAGTCCAGCTTTCAGACACAGCATGGAGTGAGATCATTGCTCAGCAGGAGATGCTCTCATTTTGTTTCAGTTTGAAATGTCACCCATTAATGTTAACTCACCTGTCTGGAGTAATCCCCTGTCCAGATCAGAGCTTAACATCGTCACCAGAGTGAGCTACTCAGAATGATTCTTGGTACTAGAAACACCCTCTCTCCCGCCTGGGGTGGGTGAGGAGGGGTGAAACTTACCAATGTAGAACAGAAATGTTTATATATAAATATATAGGTAGATAAATAGAGCTTTAAATTTTTTTTTAAATAATACAAGAATGATTTTCTAACTTCTCCAGAGTTGGAGCCCTGAGTTGGGGCACAATCTCTGTGCTGCGACGGGGATACACTGGGAGGCATCAGGATCCCATGGGGTTCCTCCCCGCAGCCTTTCTTTTTGGTGTGTTGATAAAAAACAAAAACAAAAAACTAATGTTAAGATGTGCCGCCCAGTGAGGCGCCCATGTCGCTAACCGTAGAGTTGTCTACGCTCAAGTATCAGGATTGAATCCTCGAACTCTTTCCCAATTCGCACATTGCCGAAATGCGGAGGATTGTAAGACACATGTATATTTGTAAAGGAAAACGACGGGATTTCTTTTGTTCTCAACAAAAAAGATCATTGTGTCCATCGCTGTACATATATCTCTATATTATATATACAGATCATTGTGCACCAGGTCATGGACAACGTGGTGTTGTTCTTCGGTGTGTGTCGCTGTGAGTGCGTTTGTAATGCCGGAACCTTTGTAATAAAACTGAAGTGAACAAAACGCACATGGAGTGCTTCTTCCGTGACCGCCTGGGGAGATAGTAAATGTGCTGAGAGGCTGCAGGCCTGCTGATGGGGGAGGGAGGGAGACAAAGGAGGCAATTGTATTGGGGGGCTGCATTTGAGATTTGGGGCTTCCATTGTGCCAGGGGCTACACAGGCACCCACCAAGACTGGCGATTTCATCACACCAGGCTTTGGACAGACTCTGACCCAGAGCAGGGCCCTGTTGGGCCAGATGCTGCACAAACCCCAACTGAGCTCACAGACCCTAAGAGTTCAGGCCCCCCTCATGCCAGGTATCTCCATATCCCATAAGCCCGAGCAAGGAATCCCCACCACCACCACTCCCTGCCCTCCCCCCCATCAGCAGCACTAAGGGCAAGGTGCCTCAGTGCCAAGTTAGAGAGTTAAGGCCCCTGCCGCAGCACATGGCTTGGGTGGGGGATTGCTCACCTGTGCCCAGGGGATGCAGCTACCCCTGGAGTGGAGCGCAGGCGCTCTTTATATTGGCAGTCCCTCCTCAGGTGCCAAGCTGTGGCTGCTCTTGGGATGAGATTGGTGGGCTGATAATACAGGGATCTCTCCCCTGACAGCTGCCCCGAGGGTGGGGTGTGGGGATTGTTTCTCTAGGGAACTATCACACACAGCTGGATGCAGCTGCCTCTGGGATGGTGTGCAGGTTGGCTGCATAACCAGCCTGGCGACTGTGGGAGACACTGCAGACCTGCTATAGCTGAACATTAGACATAGTTCCCATGACATTCCTATCAGCAAAGTAGGGAAATACGATCTAGATGCGATTCCTATGAGGTGGGTGAACAACTGGTTGAAAGACCAAACCCAGGGCGTAGTCCCTGCTGGCTTACCATCAAAGCAAGAGACCAGCAAGTAGGATCCCTCAGGGGTCTGTCTTGGGTTTGGCGGGATCCAACATTGTAATTAACGACTTGGCTGGGAGGAGCTGCCAGCTCCCCAAGGACAAGGCTGGACTGCAGAATGGTCTCAAGACCTTGGAGGATTGGGTGGCAATTACTAAGAGGAATTTCTGTGAAGGCGAGCACAACGTGCGCCCGGTGGGCGGGAAAGCCGAGGTACTGTTCTGCCATGGGGCCTCACTGACTAGGCAGCGCTGCTATGGAAAAGGCTCTGGGAACAAGAGTGAGTTACAAGTTCAGTGTGAACCAACCATGTGATGGTGTTAGACTGGGATGTTGTCACCAGTGGACTGGTGCCTTTAAGAGATCCAGCCCCTCCCGGGATGCATTCAGCCTTCCTCACCAGCGTAGACCCCCAGGCAGACACCTGTGTGGTTAAAATAAGTCTGTCCAGGCTTGTATTATGATCATGTGGTAATCTTCCTCCTCGTGCAAATGGTCACACGAGCAATGGGGCCTCCAACCTTTTCCATCTATCTGCAGAATAAATGTGATGTGCCCTGAGGCCTGTGTGAATGTGCACCAGCAAAAGCAACACAAAACCTGGCTGTGGGGGGCTCGGTTGATCAGCTGGGCAGCACTGGACCCTCTCCTGAGCAGCCACATGAACACACAGCTTACAGGGAACACTGCGCACAAGAGGAAATGAAGAATTACACCCTCATCAGCTTACAGCTGCTCCTTGGCTATCAGGAACCCCCCAGCTGGAAAAAAGCAAAAGAACCCAGCCACAGAGGAATGATTAAGAACATAAGCACATCCATGCTGGGTCAGACTGAGGGGCCACCTTGGCCAGAGGTTCCCAACCAGGGTGCATGTTCCCCTGGTGGTAGGCAGACGGGGACAGCAACTCATGTATGTCTCCGTTAGTTCTGCAGTGGGGTCCATTCAGTGTGCTGGTGAAGGCAATGCAGACAATGAAGTGTTTATACAGCTTTGAATTGTAACATGGGTGCAGGGATTCGGGGTGCAAGGAGGGAACAGGCCTATGTCTGTGTGCACCGCCAGCTGCCTGTCCCCTTCCTGCTGGCCCAACCCAAGCGTGAGCGGCATCAACCCAGCAAAAATCAGCTGGAGGCAGGTTAGATGGTGGTGAGTGGAGGAGCTGAGCTGTGCCAGGAGAGAGCGGAGTGTGGCCCTGAGTCAGGATTGATTGGCTCCGCTCCCCAGGTCTTGCTCTTTCTCGGCGCAGGCTGTGGGGAACTTGCTCTGGGGAGCAGCAAAGGGGTAGCTGAGTGGGTTGATGTGGAGCAATTTGGTCCGCATGCAAGTTTTGTCCAGGGACCATGTCTCCACCCGTACATTGGGGGTCAGTGGAGCACTGCTTTATAATCCATCATAGGCCCCTTAAATCCACATGGGAGGTTGAGGTTAAGGGAAAATCAACGGCCCAGTTACTTCCCCAGCAAAACAGAGGACAGGTTACTTTGTATTCGAGCCTCAGACAAAGTACGGTCCCCTCAGCATTGTTTGTCCAAGTGTTCGGCCTAAGAACATGGCTGGGTGTGCCTGGGCAGGTAAATATATGTGTACAGAGATTTCATTCCAAGAAAATCGTGAGAGGGGCCATACTACAGTGTTGTGGGGAAGCATGTTCAGTTATCTGGTAATGCTGTTAAATAGAAGGAGCTGATTACTACAGCACTGTCTCTTTTAATAAACCCTAATGGCTGTAAGGAGCTTTTGGGTTCTGATATTTGCCTGGGCAGGATCTGTGAGCTGGTTAAACTTCCTACACCAGGGGTCAGCAAGCTTTCCAAAGCAGAATGTGGAAATTGGACCTTTTGACCGCTACATATGGTCTGAACACCGGTGACACTTCTTAAAGTCACTGAGGCTATGTCTACACAGCAGCCTAAACCTTGGGGAGGTCCTAATGCTAAGGTTACATAAGCCCGGGAACAGGTCTCCCAAAGGGGCTGTGGCGCCCCCACCCCTGGGGAGTTGTAAGTTCAGGTTGGACAAACACCTGTCTGAGGCCTTCTGCAGCCCAGGGGGCTGGGTGGCTTGCCCCTTCCAGCCCCCACCCTTCCTAGGTCGTGCTGGGTGCTGAACCTGGGCCCCCCTCCGGCACCGCAGAGACAGCCCTGACTCCAAACAGCTCACAGCCTGGCCAGATGCAGGGCGAAGGGAACCTGAGGCACTGAGCAGAGAGGGCAGCTGGACCAGGACAGGGATTCTGTTTCCCAGGGTCTCAGCAGAGCCGCCTGTGTGACTGGAGCGGGGCGCCCGGGGGAGACAGAGTGTGCAGAGGAGCGGGAGGGGAGGGGGTCGCAGGGGGCAGGGCTGACTGGCGAATGCGGCTGGGCCCCGCCCCCCGGTCCATTTTCCACCGCTTGGCGGGAAAGTGGAGGTCCCAGGCAAGCGCAAGGAGCGGAGGTGAGCTTCGTGCTGAGCAGCCCCCGCCACTGGGAACCGGGCTGGGGGGGGAAAGCCGCTGCAGCCTGGGCCCTGGGAACTCCCAGAGCAGGGACCCCCGCGATCCGGGCACGGGGGGGGCGGGCAGAGCCGGAGCAGGGACCCTCCCCCCCGCGATCCGGGCACGGGGGGGGACAGAGCCGGAGCAGGGACCCTCCCCCCCGCGATCAGGGCACGGGGGGGGGGGCAGAGCCGGAGCAGGGACCCTCCCCCCCGCGATCCGGGCACGGGGGGGGACAGAGCCGGAGCAGGGACCCTCCCCCCCGCGATCCGGGCACGGGGGAGGGGACAGAGCCGGAGCAGGGACCCTCCCCCCCCCCGCGATCCGGGCACGGGGGAGGGGACAGAGCCGGAGCAGGGACCCTCCCCCCCCGCGATCCGGGCACGGGGGAGGGGACAGAGCCGGAGCAGGGACCCCCCCCCGCAATCCGAGGACCATCTCCCTCTGTCTCTCCCCCACGCCCGTTCCCCTTCCCAGGAGAGCGGGGCCCGGTCAGACCCCCGGGGGAGGGTTCCGGGCTGGGCCCCGCCGGTGTCCGGGGAGAGCGGCTGGGCCCGGCCCCTTCTCCGGGGGGCGACCCGGGCAGGGAGGGGAAGCGCCGCTGGCTCCTCCCGGCGCAGCCACGGCGCCACCTCCGACGCAGGGAGACCCGGCTGCGCCTGCAGGTGAGAGCGGTCCGGCCTTGCGCGGCTGGTCGCTTCCCCGGCCTCGCGCGCCGGGCCAAGGGACAGGCGAGGGCCGCCCCCCCCCCGCCCCCGCAGTGCAGCGATTTCCGCTCCCCCCCCGCGCCGAGCCGTGCGGCCGATCCCGGGGTGACCTTGGCGGGGCGGGGGGCAGGGCGCCCCCCCCCTGCTGCGGAGCGCGGGGGGTGTCAGCCGAGTCACTCCGCTGGGGGTCCCTGGCTCGTGCGCAGGGGCTCTGGGAGCCGCAGTGGGGCGGTAAAGGGGGCAGCGGGGGGGGGTGTCTCTGGAGGAGGGTGGGGTCAGGTTTGGGGAGGGGTGTGGGGTGAATGTGGCAGTGTCCTGCTGAGTGCCCTGGGTGTGCGCCATGGCAGGGGGCAGCACAAGCGTGTTAGGGGGTGGGGTTCTGGCATTTTTCTTGCTGGGGGGAAACTGAGGCAGGTGCTGTGATGGGGTTCTGGGGTCCCCCAAGCTCTGCACCCTGTCCGCAGGCAGGAGAGTCTCTCACTCAGCAGGAGAACAGCGGGTTTATTAGCCGACAGGACACAGCATCGTACAGAGGAGTCAGTGCAGCAGGCAGAGACAGCCAGTCCAATCCATGCTGGGGAGAGGAGGCCCCGAGGGTCCCCCAGAGCCGGGGCCTTGCCCCCTCCTTGGTCTCTCTTTCCCTCAGCCCAGACTAACTGCTTCCAACTCCCAGTTCCAGTTCAAACCCCTCAGGCTCCACCTCCTCCTTTGTCTGCAGTACAAAGGTGTTACCTGGTCGTCAGGGTTACCCTCAGCAGGAGCCCCACACTCTCTGTGAACCACACACACACACACAGAGGTATCCCCCACTCCATCACATCTCTCCCCCCTTCCAGACCGAACTGAGCGGGGTCACTCAGCCAGTGACCTGGGGAAGTTCGGGGCCCTCCCCTCGTGATCGGGCATCGGCTGTACCCTCAGTGCTCCCCTTGATGTGCACCACCTCCATGTCATAATCCTGCTGGGGGAGACTCCAACTCAGGAGGTTGGTATTGGCCCTTTTCATGTGATGCAGCTGGACAAGTCCCTTTAGTTCCCTCAGGTTGGTCGGTCTCCCTGCTTCTGTCTCTGGTCCATCAGCCACGTTCTAAAGTCGGGCAGGCAGAGCCCATACAGACGCTGCAGCACCAACAGATCAAATAGTTCTTTTCTGGTCTGGGCCCTGCCCTGTCTGACCCCCAGCCCATACAGCTGCTCCAGCCAATGTTTGGAATTCAGTTACAGTCCAGTAAAAGAAGGTACAAATGCTTCCACCCTTGGCATTTAGCCAGACCACCAAAATGGTTGTGTGCCTCAGTTTCCCCTTCCATGCCACACAATAGGTTTGGAATGTTCCTCCTCATGTGAGAGGTTGCAAGACTAGTTACAGGGAACAATGGTGACATTTCAGAGTTACAGACTCCTTCAACATACAATTCATGCTTCTACATCAATGTCATCATGTCAAATGGCTCTTTCCAAACATTCAGTACATGGTACAATTCTACAGCTTTTGGTAGCAGCACCCCTTGGTTACAGCAGTCAGCGTGAGTAACAGAACAAACCCATTGCAACTGTACATTTACGTTGCTCTTTGGTAGACCACAACCTTTGTGCAACATCCTTGAGAATCTGGTATTTTGGGGATAAATGGCTGAGGCCTTTCTTAGCACCATCAAGTTCTAATCTTCTCCCTTGCCCCCTGGGGTGGAAATTTGATCTCTCTGGCTGTGCCCTCCCTTCTAACAAGAGCTGGGCCATTGATGATCTCAGGGAGACTTCCCGCTCCCAGCCAGCCTGGAAATTTGCAAACCAAACTGGTTTTTAAAAGTTGTTTTGTGAGTCCCAGATGCAGAATCCACATGGAGGAATCCCTGTTTATCCCTTATTGGCCCACCAGGCCCAAAGCTCCTTTGTCCTTCCACCTCCAACTACTGCCTCCCCATGGAATCAGAAGTGGAGTCCAGTATAAGAATATAAGTGTTTCCACCATCTGGAGATGGGGAATTGCTGGCCCTCTCCTGCATCCTACAGAGACTGACTGTGCAGCTGTTTTACTTGGTTCTCACAGGGCTGCTCACACTCCCTGATAGTTTTCACTTTACTTGCATCAACTTCCAATTCCTGAGAAACTTTTACCCTGCCTGCTTTGGACCCTTGCAGAGCACAGCCAGTGGTTTCACACTCAGGCAGGTCCTGGCCATCAGGAGCTGAAACAAACTTCTCCCCAGGCAAAGGGCTGCTCTGGCTCTTACAGACATGCACCTTTCCTGTTCACTCTCCTTCACCTCACTCCCATTTTCTGCAGTCCCCACAGACGGGTCAGGAAAAGTTTCAGGGAAATTCTCTTCCTTAAGAGCTTCCCCAAACAATAACTCACCCCTGTCTGCCTCCATGGGGGCACTGCTCCCTTGAGCCACAACCAGCTCCTGGGTTTCACCTACACCCAGGATCACTTCTGGCCCATCAGGCAGATTCCCACGTAATCCCCCTCCAGGCAGACAGCCAGTACCACCGGACAGAAGGTTAGGATCCCTTTCCTCCCTTCTGCTACCAGCTCCTTTATCTTCATCAGTCAGCGTAACTCCATTGCCCGTCTGTTCTTGTGTCCTGGCGAGAGGATGACTCTGGTAGGACAGAGTCCTCTCACCCCCTCCCAGTAACACCTCAGCATCAGGCAAAGAACAAGTACCAGAATCGTCTGGTCTCTGGGATTCCCTGATGATCCTAACTGGATTAGACCAAGTTAAAGCATCATCCCCCCTGAGAGACACAGAGGCAGGCCCACTTCCCATCTGGGCTTCAGCTGCCCTCAGATGCAGCTCTGGGATCTTGGCTCCATCTCGAGCCCCCACAGGCTCAGGCAAAGGATTCACTTCCCCAGAAGCAGAAGCACTTTTCTTGCACCAAGGACCAGTGTCCTTAGCAGGGATACCACTGCCCATCGCAGAGCCATTCCCTCTGCTCCAGCCCCCATGGCTGGATTCAGAGACACACCTGGAATGCTCTTTTCTGGTGGATCCTTCTCCAGCCACCCTAGGCTGGGGAAGTCTTCCTCAGACAATGGGCTAGTTTCCTCATTGGCACCTTTTCCAAACGCAGGCTCTGCTCTCTCCCCAGGCTGCTGCTGCTGTTCAACACAGACAGACAATGGGAGACACTCTCTCCTTTGTCCCAGCCCCCCCGCTGGTCTCCACACACACACAGAAGGTGGAGCAGCTTCTCTCACAGACAACTTGCCATTCCCAGTGGACAAGCTGCTTTCCTGCACAGACACACAGGCACCTTCCTCCGCCCAGGCCTGGAAAACTCTTCGCAGGTCTGTCTTGGCCACTAGTAGATGATGGGTTGGAATCGCTCCTTCCCTCCTTGAGCTGCGGCAGGCCACTCGGTTCAGAGCTCCAGGCAGTCCAGGGTTCCCTGCCCCAATCCGGGCTCACCTCTGCAGGATTTTCCTTAACCCTCAGCTCTGCCACTGCACATCCACGCTGTCTTGTCCAGCTTCTTTAATCTCGATTCAGTTTCCAGGTGCTGCCACTTCACAGCGGAGTTGCTCAGTGTGGTTGCAGGCTCTCAGGCTGATGCCCTCTGCACCCCACGATTCCTGGAAGAATCCCTTCAGTGTGCCAGGCTCCTTGCGGGTCACAAGCTGCCCAGGGTTAGGCCGTAGGCCCCTCCGCCCTCTGGGACCGACTCCAACAGACTCCCAGCGGAACCCCTTCTTCAGTGTGACACCCGCTCTCAGGGACCATGAGCACACTGTCTTGGGAAGAACTCATTCAGCGTCAGCCTCCTCAGGGGTCACTTGTTCCTGGGGGTTGGGCTCTCGGCCCCTCCACCTTCTGGGACCGACTCCAACAGATTCCCAGGAGTAACCCCTCCTCGGGTGTGACACCCCCTCTCGAGGACCACGACCGCAGTTGCTTGGGTTCGGCCGCAGGCCCCTCCGCCTTGGGGAGCTGCACCTCACTGCCCGTCAGCACACCAGGGTCTCGCAGGCCCCTCTTCTTCTTCTGTGGCGCCCGTCACTTACTACTGGATGCTCCATCCTCGGGGTGCAGAACATCCCACTTCTGACACCAGTGTGATGGGGTTCTGGGGTCCCCCAAGCTCTGCACCCTGTCCGCAGGCAGGAGAGTCTCTCACTCAGCAGGAGAACAGCGGGTTTATTAGCCGACAGGACACAGCATCGTACAGAGGAGTCAGTGCAGCAGGCAGAGACAGCCAGTCCAATCCATGCTGGGGAGAGGAGGCCCCGAGGGGCCCCCAGAGCCGGGGCCTTGCCCCCTCCTTGGTCTCTCTTTCCCTCAGCCCAGACTAACTGCTTCCAACTCCCAGTTCCAATTCAAACCCCTCAGGCTCCACCTCCTCCTTTGTCTGCAGTACAAAGGTGTTACCTGGTCGTCAGGGTTACCCTCAGCAGGAGCCCCACACTCTCTGTGAACCACACACACACACACAGAGGTATCCCCCACTCCATCACAGGTGCTATATTGGGGTCAGCCACCTATCCCAGGAGGAGGGCTGACATTTGCTCTTTTGGCCTTTATGTGCAGTCCCAGTGTGGGCGATACCTTTTAAAGTCACTAATAGTCCCACTTACAACAGCTTCATTAGTAAATCAGTTACCAGGCAGAGCTTTGCCGGTTTGGTGGTGGTTGGTAGCAGTAGCTGGTCTTGTTAATCCACCAGTGGCCTGGCTTTGAGCAAGCTCCCAGCTGCATGGGGGAGAAGGGGTGAGGCTGAGCTCCCGCCTCAAGTGCCAGTGAATATCAGCTCGCATGCCACTCTTAGCGCCTGTGCCGGGGGTTGCTGACTCCTCTGCTATTTAAATGAAATGCCAATCAGTGTCACTGTTGAACAACAGTGGCACAGTCGATCAGCTGGTAAATATAGGTTGACCCTCAATTCCTGCCTGTCACATGGCGGGAGACCGCCCTCCTCACACTTGGACGCAGAGCCCTGCAATTCTATCAAGGTCTGCGGGTTCCCTATTCACAGCTCATTTTTGCAAACACAGGTGGGAATTCGGATACAAATTTTGTATCTGGGCAGGGCTCTTCTTACAGCAGCATTGAGCAGATCAAGTCATTAACATCTGCAAAGTTCTCAGGTAAGCTAAGAAACACGGGTCTAAACTATGTTATGCAGAACTCTGGTATTCCGTGAACTCACAGGTGTGCCGTGAGCATCTGACACCTTTTTGCTATCGTACCAGGCCAGTGTTTATTTCCCATTATTAAAAGCAGATACAATGTTACTTCATCAGTGCTATGATACTGGATTATATTACTTCTTTTTGGTTTTGCTGTATGTGGAGCTGTTTTTCGGTTTTTTTTCATTGGGCGACAATTTTTTTCTGAAGCAAATTTTCACGCGTGTCCCGCATAAAAATAGTGTTTGGTGTTCCGGGGTCTCCAAAAGTTTAAGAAACACTGCTCTAGAAAAAGCCCAGAGGAAATCACTATTCAGAGCAGGGGCTGGGTGGTGAACTACGGGAAATCCGAGGCCACTCACTGAACAGCGAAGGGGGCACAAAACATTGAAGAGTTGCTTGTTGGAATGGCCAGTAGTCACAGGAGCACTGAGTGAAGCAGGGTCCTCTGGGCAACACAGCTTGCGGTGAAGGAGATAAAGGTTGCTCCCTAACACAGGTATCCTGACACAGGCGCTTTCACTCAGAGAGTTTGTGTTGTTTTGATGCTGAGGGTTGTCAAAGGGGGTGGAGCCCCTTGTACGGGTCCAGCAGTCTGGTCCGGAGCAGCTTTACTCCAGGTACCGAGCTCCCACGCATGGCCCTTGTTGTTCAACGGTGACACTGATTTTGCTATTTAAATGAAATGCCAGGGCTCAGCAACCCCCGGCACAGGTGCCAAGAGCGGCACACGGGCTGATATGTGCTCAGCTCCCACACCTGGCTCCAGGCAGCCCTTACAGGGCAAGGTCTGCCTTTGCCCCCCAGAGTGGAGCTGGTGGAGCATGCTCAGTCCCTCTGGCGATGGAGCCTGCTCAGTGACGAGGAGCTCTTAGGAAGATTAGTGGTCTCTACCGAGCACATGCAGATTGCAGTATTTCCCAGTTTGGAGGAAGGGATTTTCCTGGGGGTTGCAAAGGCCCTGGCACGTGGTGCATCCGACTAGATTTCAAGTCCCATTGCAAAGCCAAAACAAAAAGATCTCCAGAATACACGCTGCGGGCGCACTCACACACAGGCACATGCCCAGGAGGGCAAACCAAGCATTGCTCTCAAACCTCATTCTTGGGAAGGGTGGAGCTGTTTGGGTGACAGTTTTCCCCGGAGTTTGGCCTGGTGCCCAGGTGTGGAATGTCAGCCTGTCTGGTTAAAGTCTAGCAAAGTTTCAAGCTCGTAACAATAACTTCTGTTCCATAATGGGAAGTGTTAAGCACCCAGCCTAGCCTCTGGAATTCTCTCCTTTGGTCTGATGTTCTGAATTTCACCACTGGCTGAACAGCCCCGCAGAGATTTTGGCAAATTGCAGACAAGGCTCCTGTGATAACCGCCCCGTCTAGCTGGCACATGCTGCAATGCCTTGTTTTAGCCAGCCAGAGGGGAACCCAGCCTCCTACCACCAGGGGTGACAGTCACTTACCTTTCTTATGGGTACTGTAGTACCACAGCCCCTGCTGGGGGTGGGCCTCAGGGCAGTGGGGTTGGAGTCTGTGGGGAGCTCAGGGAAGGGGTGGGTGGGGCAGGAGTCAGGGCAGGGGGTTGGGTATGTGCGGAGCTAAAGGGGAGGGGGCAGGAGGCTGGGGGGGTCAGGGGATGGGGTGGGTGTATACATAGGGGAGAGTGTGGGGGCATGTCTCGGGCTGGGGCAGTCCCGGTGGCTGCTGGTTACCTGGCCTCTGCCCCCTGCTGCTCCTGTTCCCAGCCAAAGGGTGCGGTGGCTGTGGGTGCTGCAGGCAGGCAACAAAGGAATTCTGGGAAGACCCTGCATGGCTCCCTTCTCCCCAGGGGCCACACCACACGGGGCCAGCAGGACAGGCTGACACCCCACAGGGACACGTGCCTCCCCCAGCAGCGGTGCACTGGCCCACTCTCACCTTTGTCCCAACTCACTGGCAGCTGCCAGCGCTGCCTGTAGCCTCATGACACCACCCAGGGCAAGGCTGGGACACTGGACAGTCAAATGCAGGGCCCCTCAGCCTGGGCAAGGGGCTGTTGGCCAATTGCTGGTGAAGCGCCCTGCCAGTAGGTGATGGGAGAGGAATACAGCCTGGGCCAGGTCTGCTGCCAGTGCTGGGAGGCCCTCGGCCCTTCCTCTCACCCTTCGCTGGCCCCACGCTGAGACGCAGTGCAGAATCTCACCAGCTGGCCTGGTGCTGGGGGAGCTCCTTGGGCCTCTCTGCCTACACAGCCACTGCGGGCCCAATGCCCCTGTTTGGCACTAGGGGGCACTCTCCCCTAGGTGTCAGTGCTGGCTGCAGTGCCCCAGTGCACTGCAGGGGGTGCTGTGCTGCAGGGAGGGTGTGGGAGTTCAGTAGGGCGTGCCCTCCTGTCCCAGTGTTGGGCTCAGTGCCCCACTGCTGTGCTGCAGGGTGCTCAGCAGGGGACACTGGTGCCAGATTTGTAACAGCAACAAAGGGTCCTGTGGCACCTTATAGACTAACAGAAAAGTTTTGAGCATGAGCTTTCGTGAGCACAGACACTTCATCAGATGCTCTGATCAACAGATGCATCTGATGAAGTGAGTCTGTGCTCACGAAAGCTCATGCTCAAAACTCTTCTGTTAGTCTACAAGGTGCCACAGGACCCTTCGTTGCTGTTACAGATCCAGACTAACACGGCTGCCCCTCCGATACTTGGTGCCAGATTTGCGTTTTATTCCCGGCCTGAGGAACAGAGTGAGGCCTAGTGAGTCGGGGCTGGAGCCTGGGTTCTGCCCCTGCCCTGGGAGGGGACAGGGACTGGGAGCCATACTCCTGGTGTCTATCCTGCCTTTGGGAGGGAACGTGGGTACCCAGGGGCTGTGGTTTCTGATCCTGGAGCTACCTGGCCTCTGTCTTCACCTGCCCGCCACAGCCAAGCCAGGATCTGCCCTGTCTGAGCATGTTTCTCCTTATGCCCAGCCCCTCCTCTACAGGTCGGGACTTTTCATCCCTGGGGCTGATTGGTGGGTGAGGACAGCTCCTTCTCTGGTTGTTCAAAGCATGGGTTGTTCAAAGTTGTTCTAGGTGTGGCAGGGAACCAGCCAGGGCAGGCCACCACCCCCTCCATCCCCGCAAGGCCTGGTAACACCGCTGCCACCACCCAGATGACTCGACAGGACACACCCAAGGACCGGTGAGTGGCAGCTCCCCTTTGCCAACTACAGAGCCCAGGGAAGGCTCACTGGGTTGGGGGGGCTTTGCCCAGGCAGGGACATTGACTGGGAACACAATCAGAGCAGCAGCTGTGGGTTGCCAGGCCCAGCAGCACTCTCCCCACCAACTATGTGGGGCTCTGGCAAGTCAATGGCCGGGGTGGGGGCTGGGAGTCAGAACTCCTGGATTCTGTACCAGGTTTGTGCATGGGCTGGGGAGGGGGCATTGGAAAGGGGCTGCCCCATGGAAAACCTGGGTGTAAAGGAGCAGGCTGGGGTCCAGGGTTGATGCTGGGCCCCCTGCCCACTCTGGAATCCCAAGGTGCTCTCACTCGCTGAACCCACCCACAGTGGGGGCAGGAAGAGGGGCCGAGCCCTGGCCCAGGCTTTTCCCCCACCCCTGGGGAGCCTCAAGCACCACCCCCACCCATCCCCAGGCAGGGAACCCCCATTAGCTATGCAGCTAGTGTCCCCTGGAGTGAATGAGGAATGACTGCAGAGCCATGGCAGTGGGGTTAATGGTTAGAGCAGGGTGGCTGGGAGTCTGACTTCTTGGGTTCTCTTCACAGCTCTGGGAAGGGAGTCAGGTGTAGCAGGTTAGAGCTGGGTGGGGCGTGGCTGGGAGCCAGGCCTCTGGGGTTGTTCCCTCCTCTGGGAGGGGAGTAGTGTATAGTGGTTAGAGCAGGGGGTTGGCTGGGAACCAGGTCTCCGTATTCTGTCCCTGGCTGTGGGACATAAGGCAACGTACAGTCCCCACCCATGCCATTCGGTGCAGCTTGCGGGAGAATTGCAGCTCTCCGAGATGGGAAAGAGATTTACCTGTCCAGCCGTGAGCTGCAGAGCCAGGAAAGGGAGGGCAGGTGGGGAGGGTGCCAGTGTGGGGGGGAGGCACCGGCTCTGTATTGAAGAAGGGAGTTAATCTGAGGATTCTAGTCCCAGCACCCCACATAGCTGGATCCTAAAGGGAAACAACCCCCCTCCCATCAGGGCCCCCTCTGCTTGCTGGCTGGGCAGGGGCTGATGTGCCACAAGACTGAGCCCTCAGGGGGGAAATGCCCCTGGGGGAGGATCAGAGCCAGAGCCCCCTGGAGGAGGAGGCCTGGTTCCCATGGCGATGGTGTCTCTCCCCCAGGTTTCGTGCTGTGGGAATTATCTTCTTCATCCTGGGCCTGGGCACCCTCTTGCCCTGGAACTTTTTCATCACGGCCATCCCGGTACGGAGCCTGACACCGTGGGGCTCTGGGGGGCAGGGCAGGGAGAGGTCTGGGGTAGGAGCTGGGCAGTGGGGAGGGGACGTGGGGTGCTGGGCTATGGAAGGGGGAGCACTGGGGAGCCAGGGGGTCGTACTTCTGCAGGATGGGGATGCAGCCCTGCAGGGGGGGTCTTGCCAGGAGCCCAGGGGAGGTGCCTGCAAGGCTGCGTGGGCAGCAGCCCCATCTCACCTTTCTCCCCCATAGTATTTCCAGGCCCGGCTCACCACGGGGACCAACTCGTCTGCTGGGCTGCAGGGGAACAGCTCAGGGGCCCAGCCGGGGCCAGCCCAGGATAACTTCAACTTCAACAACTGGCTGACGCTGCTGTCGCAGCTCCCGCTGCTGCTTTTCACCCTGCTCAACTCCTTCCTCTACCAGTGGTGAGCGACCTCAGCCCTGCCCTGCTGCTTGGACTGGACGCACCTCCGCCCAGGGCTCCCCCCACTCCAGCCCTGCTGATGGTTTTCTGCAGCAGTGCCAGCCCTGGGGGTGCTCTGGGGCTAGAGCAGCCTGGGGAGAAATTAGTGCTCAACAGCCAAGCTCCCCCTTGCCTGCTGGTGGTCCCACTCGCCCCCTCCTTCCAGCCCTTCTAGGGCACTTGCTCCAAGAGCAGATTCCCAGCCAGGGAGGGGGAGGAGTTGGAATGGGCCATGCTGGGTGCAGGGGAAGGTGGGGAGGACTTGGAATGGGCCATGCTGGGTGCAGGGGAAGGTGGGGAGGAGTTGGAATGGGCCATGCTGGGTGCAGGGGAAGGTGGGGAGGAGTTGGAATGGGCCATGCTGGGTGCAGGGGAAGGTGGGGAGGAGTTGGAATGGGCCATGCTGGGTGTGGGGGAAGGTGGGGAGAAGCTGCAATGAGGGTGCCAGGCAGGGGTGGGAAGAGGCAGGACAGGACTGGGGGAAGAGGTGGAATAGGGATGGGGGGGTGAAGCAGGAGTCGGGGGGCAGGAGCAGAGTAGGGGCAGTGCCTAGGTCAGGGAGGGGTCAAGGGCCCATTGACTAGAGTTGACATCCGCGGCCCTGACCCACTGCCCCCTGCAACAGCTTCTAACCCTGCCGACCCCAGGGTGGGGAGGGGGAGGGTCCCTTTGTGCACAGCCCCATTGCCCACTCCCACCGCAGGGGCCAGCAGGAAGACGGGGGACCCAGCCCCCTGTGCACCCCTGTGGTCCTGCTGAACCAGCTCCCTGCAGTCGGTGCGGGGGGAGTCCCAGAGTGCTGGGTGAGACCTGCCCCTCCCCCCGCAGCATCCCAGACAAGGTGCGGATCCTGGGCAGCCTGGGCGGCAACCTCCTTCTCTTCATCCTCACCGCCGCGCTGGTCAGGGTGGAGGTACCCCCCCAGCCCTTCTTCGCCATCACCATGGGCTCGGTGTGGTTCATTAACTGTGAGTGCCTGCGGGGGTGGGATGGGGGCCTTCCTCTCCGGGGAGAGAGGGGGGCAGCTCCCATCCCTCCCCGGGCCAAGAGCGGCTGGTTTGGGAGGGCCGGGAATGGTGCACACACGGCCAGATGCAGGGACTCACCATGCACCCTGCTAGCTGTAAGCGCAGGGGATCGGGCTGGGGGGCCCTTGGATGGGACGTGTGCCCAGTGCTCGGCTTCCACGCGGGCAGCACAGCGGAGGGCGATACACTGGCGGGGGCAGCAAGGACCCCATGTATTTTGGCCGGGGAGGGACGCTCAGGGTTGGTGGGAAAGGAGCTGCTGGGCCTGGCACTGCACAGCAGCAGCTCTGAGTGTCCCGCCAAGGCCTGGAACCAGGCTCAGCCTCTCCCCCGACAGCACTGGGCTCTGCTGGGGTTCCCGGGTGGCGGGAGCAGTTCTGAGCCCTGTGTCTCTCCCCAGCATTCTGCGCCGTCCTGCAAGGCAGCCTGTTTGGGCAGCTGGGCACCCTGCCCCAGGGCTACAGCACTCTCTTCCTGAGCGGCCAGGGCATGGCCGGGACCTTCGCCGCCAGTGCCATGCTGCTGTCCATGGCTTGTGAGTATGCTGGGGGCCCCTGCGGCACCCCCACTCCCTGCAGCCCTGACTGCGAGGGGTGAGTGCTTCCCACTGATTCCCCCCTCACTGCAGCGCAGCGCCCGCTGCTGCTGCACTGGGATGTAGGGATGGGCAGCAGGCCTGGTGCTGGCTGTTTCAGGTGGCGCCGATGCCCAGACGTCTGCTCTGAGCTACTTCATCACCCCCTGCGTTGGGACCCTGGTCTCCATTGTCTGCTACCTGATGCTGCCCCAAACGGTGAGAAGCTGCACTGCCAGGGTGGGGAATGGGGGACAGGCTCTCCATGCTCTAGGGGAGACAGCTCCAAGCTGGCTGGGGATGCCAGCAAGATGGAGGCCAGGCCCCAGAGGGTTAGGTGGGGGGTGTCCCATCAGTGCCCCCAGCCAGGGGGAAGCTAGGGCTGGGGGTGCTGCTGTGGGGACAGGGTGTCAGCAAGGGAGGGAGAGAAGGGGCAAGAGTGTGTTGTCCTGGGGACAGTTGTGTGCCCTTTCCGCAGACCCCTCCTGTCCTGTCGCCCCTACAGGCCTTCTTCCGGCACTCCCTGGAGCGGACTTGCCAGCATGACCCAGGCAATGAGGTGGAGACCAAGGCTGGACTGCTGGACCCTGGTAAGTGAGGCCCTGGGGCCCTTTGCTGCAGGGGCACATCTCGCTGCCCCCAGCATGGGGGAGGGGCTCATTGCTGGGCAGGGTGGGGGTGGGCAGGTAAGGCCACTCCTGCCCATGCACTCACCCCTCCTGCCCTGCTCTGAGTGCCCACCTGCTGGCTGACACGCTGCACATAGACCTTGTTGCATGGTGTGTGGGTGTCACACCTCCAACACACCCTCGCTATGGTGGGGAGAGTCCAAACCTCCAGCTATGCCCCCGCTGGCCGAAGGCCTGTGGCAGCCCTGCTCACTGCCTCCCTCTGACTGTGTCCCCAGAGGAGCGGAGCGGGGACCAGCCAGACGGGCTGCAGGGCCCAGACAAGCCAATGCTGGGAATGGCCAATGGGACAGTCAGGACAGTGGAGATCAATCTGGAGAGCCCTGGGAAGGGAGCCTTCCCCCTGCACAATGGGGGAGCCACCGGTGCATGGAACAGGAGCCCAGGACCCAAAGGGCCGTCTGCGTTCAGTGTGCTCCGAAAGGTAAGAGGTGGGGGGCCAGAAGAGTCACTGGCGTACACTGTAAACAGCCCCCGTGCGCCTCTCAGAGGTGGCTGTGTCTCAGAACCAGGTGAGGGGTCCTTGGGTAAACAGGTCCTCTCTTGGCCCCTGGAGGCAACAGTATGTCATCGAGGAGCTCTGGAGCTGCTGGGGGCTTGGCCTGGCCGGTTCTGAGTGTCTTCTCACCCTGCCGCAGATCTGGCTTCTGGCGCTCTGCATTGTCATGGTGTTCGCAGTCACCCTGTCGGTGTTCCCTGCCATCACTGCCACCGTCACCAGCGCCTCGGAGAGCAGGCAGTGGAGTGAGTATAGGGAATGGGGCCTCGGTGTGAACCAGGGGGCTGGGAGCCAGGACTCCTGGCGTGAGTCCCTCACGCTGGGTGCTGCAGCAATGGCCCCAGGGCTGGAGCAGGTGCCCCAAGGGGTAAATGCCTCGTGTCCTGTTCCCCGTCTCTTCTCCCCTCATAGGGAAGTTCTTCACCCCTGTCTGCTGCTTCCTGTTGTTTAACGTGATGGACTGGCTGGGCCGCAGCACCACCTCCTACTTTCTCTGGGTGAGCTGGGGGGCACCCCCGGGCCTGGCTGGCAGCCCCCGGCCAAGCTTTGCACCCCTGGAGAGGGACGGGGGGATCAGCAGCCTCCATGGGTGGTGAACCCCTGGGCCAAGGGAGGGATGTGGGGAAGGGGTAACGCTGGAAGGGAATAGATGGGGGGACGTGAGCCTGCACTGGGTCCGGGGGGTTAGCCCATGACTGCAGGGTTCCCCCCGGCTCTGACCCCCCTGCCTTGCCGCTCTCCAGCCAGAGAAGAGGCTCTGGCTGCTCCCTCTGCTGGTGGGCCTGCGCTTCCTGTTTGTGCCCCTGCTGATGCTGTGCCAGGCTGAGCCCCGCACCCGCCTGCCTGTGCTCTTCCGCCAAGACGCCTGGTTCATCCTCTTCATGCTGCTTTTCTCCCACTCCAACGGCTACTTCGTCTCGCTCACCATGTGTCTCGCCCCCAGGTGAGTGCTGGCCCGGCCGGGCGGGGGCTCTGCCTCGCAACGCCCCTGTGCCTGGTAGGGGGCGCTGTGCTGCAGTGCAGCGGGTGGGCTGCAGGGGGCGCCGAGTGGCACCTCTGCTCCGGGTGCGGGATCCTGATCTCAACAGCTCTCGCTGCCCTCCTGAGAAGTGGCTGCATCTCAGTGCTGGGCGTTTCTGCATGCTGCGGAGTGGGGCTGGGGCTGGGGCTGGGGCTCAGCCGTGCCCTCCTTCCCGCCCCCACTCGCCCCTCTCCCCCCACAGGCAGGTCTTGCCACAGGAGAGCGAGTTGGCTGGAGCCCTCATGACCTTCTTCCTAGCCCTGGGGCTGTCGTGTGGGGCAGGACTCTCCTTCCTCCTCAAGGCCCTGCTGTGAGACCCCCTCACATCCATCACTGCAGCGTCCCGCAGCATCTGCCAGGGGCTCGGCTGCGCGCGCCTCGTCAGCCCGGAGGGCTCGGAACAGGAGGCGAATGGGGGAGACCTCAGCAAAGGATGGGTGGGTTCTGCCTAGGAGTGGGACTGGTACCTCCCACCGCCCTGACTTCCCCCTTCCTTTCAATGGGCAGCATTGTAGCCTGGTAGGTGTAATGAACAGTGTCCTGCAGCCATGGCCCCCTGCCCCCCACGGCTCCTGTTGCAAGGCAGATACCCTAACAGGGGTCACCCCCAGACCCATTCTGCTCCCAACCAAGGGAGCGTCTAGACCAGGGGGCAGCAACCCCCGGCATGGGTGCCAAGACCGGCACATGAGCCAATTTCCATCCACGCACAAGGTGAGAGCTCAGCCCCATCCCTCCACCCCCAGGCAGCCAGGAGCTACTGCTCCCAACCACCAGCTAAGCGGCAAAGCTCTGCGTCTTCATCTATTAATGAGGCTGTTGTAAGTAGGACTATTAGTGACTTTAAAAAGAATCAGGTGCTTGGACCGTACGTAGAGGTCAAAAAGTCACGTTTCGGCCCTCTGCCTCGGAAAGGTCGCTGCCGCCTGGGCTGTAGCATGGGCGGGAGGGGTGTGGAAAGGCTTCATGTAAAGTGGTATTTGGGTTTTTCATGTATTTAATTGTGGGGCTCCTGGGCTGCTTTTTGGCTGGCTCCTGAGCCCAGGCGGGGGACAGAGTCTGGGGTTGTCATGGGCTACCCAAGGGATACCACTCCATACCACGTGCCTGGAAATTCAGTAAGAGCCCAGGATTCCTGGGGTCTGTCCCCAACTCCTGCCACTTCACCTTGGGGCTGTGCCTCTGCTGTAGAAACACACATCCAAGCCAGACTGTTGGCTCGGCTCCACCTGCACTCGTCTGCCCCCACTTGGTGAACCCCTGCTTTAGGTGCTCTGTAACTAATGGTAGTTGGAGCAGGGGCTGCCAGGTCTCCGGGCTTCTGCTCTGGGCTGGGGAAGGGGCTGAGAGCCAGTTTCATTATTCTGTGCCTCAGTTTCCCCCTGGAGCTAATCAGCATTTGCAGAGCACTTGGGAGTCCCTTGGTGGAAGATCCTGAAGTGCAATAATCTCATGGATTGTTGTTATAAGGGGCTTCCCTCCCCCAAGCCCTGCTGGCCCCAGTCCTTCTGAACCTGCCTGCCTGCCAGATCTCCATTGGCACCCCCCAGGGCTGGCACATCCCCTCCTAGCAGTACCCAGTGGCACTGCCTGGTGCGCCACAAACAAAGGGAAGAAACCCTTTTTTGTTGTTTACTCTCCAGTGCATAAAAGGTTAATTATCATAGCATCATAGGCTTGGAAGGGACCTCAGGAGATCATCTAGTCCAACCCTCTGCTTCAAGCAGGATCAACCCCCACCACCTCTCCAGGCAGTGCATTCCAGTGTTTCACCTCCCTCCTGGTGAAAGAGATTTTCCTAATAGCCAACCTACACCTCTCCCTCTGTAACTTCAGCCCATTGCTCCTTGTTCTGCCATCTGTCACCACTGAGAACAGTTTAGCTCCATCCTCTTTAGAGCCCCCTTTGAGGAAGTTGAAGGCTGCTATCAAATCGCCAATCACTCTTCTCTTCTGCAAACTAAATAAGCCCAAATCCCTCAGCCTGTCCTCATAGGGCATGTGCTCCAGCCCCTTAATCATTTTTGTTGCCCTCCGCTGAACCTGCTCCAGCACATCCACATCCTTTCTATACTGGGGGGCCCAGAACTGGACACAGTATTCCAGATGTGGCCTCACCAGTGCTGAATAGAGGGGAACAACCACTTCTCTAGATCTGCTCACAATGCTCCTCCTAATGCACCCTAGCATGCCGTTAGCCTTCTTGGCTACCAGGGCACACTGTTTACTCATACCCAGCCTTTCATCCACCATAACCCCTAGGTTTCATCCACTGTAACCCCTCATTTCTCTACTGCAACTGCTGCCCTTGTGTCTCCCTCCTGCTGTCTGTCTCTTCACCTCTAGCAGGTTATGCTGGGTAGAAACATCCCCTGCTGGGTACAGACCTTGGACCTCCAAGCCAAAGGAGCGATTCCCCCAGTAGGCGTCTAATTTTGCTATTGGAAGAGCTCCAGGGGTAGGTCCGGGGACTCAGCAGACCTGGGTTTGCTTCCCTGCTGTGCCCCAGATTCCCTCTGTGACCTTGATCACGTCCCTTAGCTGCTCTGTGCCTCAGTTTCCTCATCTCTAGAATGGAGGCATTTGCCCAGATACCCTGGTGGTGGGTGCTGTAGAAATCCCCTTGAAAAAGAAGCCTGTGGTAGCATTTTCCCTTTGGTTCTCTTGTCTGAGTGGTGCAGGGGTGGCTGGTTTGTTTTATTCCAGTGGCTGCTTTGGGCTCTTTTCAGTAATTGTGATTTTTTATTTTTTCAATAAAAGTGATGTGGGTTTTTTTACAAGGATTTGTCTTGGCCTCTTTGTGTTAACTCCCCCTCTGCTGGTGAGAGTGGCTGTGGAGTGGTGGGACTGGAAACCCAAGGCTAAGCAGGCAGGTGTTCAATAGGTGCAAAGCTCCCAGCTAACCCCTCCCACACTCTCCCATCCTGGTTAGTTTTGCTGGAGAGAGAAATGGAATTAGAGCTGCTGGTTTTGCCTAAGCTCCTGCAGGGTGAAAGGGGGTGTGTGTGTGTCATTCTACAAGTTGAACCTCTCTCATCCGGCACCATGGGGATCTGGTTGGGGGATGGACAAGCGAATTTGCTGGATCATGGGAGGTCAATATTGCCTAGCACATTACCAACCCTTGCACTGCTGACTGGGCTCTTAGAAGACATTTGGGGTAAATTACAGCTAAATAACAGCACCGAACACTGGGAGCCAGGACGGGTGGCTCCAAACAAACTTTATGGGACACTTGGTCACACCCATGGTAAGTGGTTATCTAGCTAACTGAAGTCATGCCAGACCATGGATGTTGCTGGGCTCCAGAGGTTCAACCTGTAGCAGATTTACCCAGCCGTGCTCAGGCCCTTAACGCAATACATTTTTGGAAGATCTGTACATGCTTCCCTTAAACCATTGCTCTGGGGAGGAGGGGTTCAGGACGCTGGCTGTCCCAGGGAGAGCAGCCTACCCCATCCGCTCTTATTGCCGCACATGGGGGGTCAGATGTGAAGCGCAACTTCATGGCCACCACAGCTCCAGAGGGCACAGCTGGGGGAATGATGCATGTCCCCTGGCTGGGGCAGAGCCAGCTGTGTCTGCTCCTTGTGTTCCCCAGCCAGAATGAGAAATGTAGCAAGCTACCATCCCTCTCTCAGTCCCTTGCTGCCCACCTGTGGTCATTATACAATATAACCATCCCTGCTTTCCATCCTCTGTCCCCTGCTGCCCTCCTGTGGTCATTATATGGCAGAGCCCTTTCCATTTTACACTAAGCAATCCTGTGCCAGGCACATCCCATTGTCCCGGCACAACCAACCCCTACCTTGCTTTCAATTATTATAAGAGGAAGCTCCATAGCAAATCTGGTGGTCCTAGCTCTTACCATGTAAGAGGAGTTTATGAACAAGTGGACAGACAACACCAAATATATAGTAGATATGTAAAAGTCTCCCCTTCTCCCATGGTTGTCTCTGCTCCCTATGCTGGGTAGGAGCAGGTTGTCTGGGCCATACCTATCCAGGGCTGTTCAATGTGAATTATTTACATTATACACCTGCCATGTAGTGGAAGGATTAACTACCCCCTGGGGCAGTCCCCGCTCCCAACAGCTTGTCCCCCGTCAGCGCCAATCAGCGACTTAAGCCCAGCCCCCACCTGGCTGGCTAGACCCAGGCCCCACACGGACTAACCAAATCTCATTCTTCTGGACATTGGCTTATCAGGGGTCAGGAAGGGCATTTTTTTCCCTGATGCATAGCTTCCCAACCACCCTTCTCGTCTGAACCATCAGAGATCAGCCACAATGGCTATGTCTACATGTGCCCCAAACTTCGAAATGGCCACGCAAATGGCCATTTCGAAGTTTACTAATGAAGTGCTGAAATGCATATTCAGCGCTTCATTAGCATGTGGGCGGCAGCGGTGCTTCGAAATTGACGCGGCTTGCCGCCGCGCAGCACATCCAGACGGGGCTCCTTTTCGAAAGGACCCCGCCTACTTTGAAGTCCCATTTGCGTGGCCATTTCGAAGTTTGGGGCACGTGTAGACATGGCCAATGAGAGATGGGTTGCTGGCCAGGCTCAGCTAATGCTTGAAAGTGGCCCTAAGAATCCCTTTTGCAGATGCCTGGCTGGTGTCCTGGGCTGGGTTTACACTAAAGACTGATTTGCACTAGAAAATTAGATCCACCCAGCTACTTTGCTCAAAAGTGTAAAAATCATTAGGGAAAGGCTTGAGAAGCCCCATCTGTTTAGCTTACCAATAAAAAGTAGCGGGGACTTGGTCACAGCCTGTAAGTACATTCCTGGAGACAAAGCACTCATTGGCTTCTTGACCTTTGGGGCTCTGGAGACCACATGACATAAAAGCTGTTGAAAAAGTGTTGGGGGGGGGGGACACCTGCAAAAGAGCCACACAAATTATTTAAGAGCTGGGAGATGGAGAGGTGACTAGGGCTAGGCGTCTAAGGACCTTCACAGAGAGAAGACATTAGACACTACTGGGCTCTTGAGCTAGTGGACAAAGGCAGAAGAACCAAGGGGTGACAGCTGAAGCCAGACCTGTTCCAAGGAGAAACAAGACCCAGTTTTTAACAGATTAACAGGTGATCAACCAGCAGCACACACTACCAAGGGAAGTGGTGAATTCTTCGTCCCTTGGAGTCTTCAGATCCAGCCTGGGGACTTTTGAGGAAGATGCTGTAGCCAAATCCCAGTGACTGGGCCCAGTGCAGGGCAAGGGCGATGTGCTCGCGCCTGGGCCGCACAGCAGGTCAGACTAGATGATCTTCCAGCCCTTTTCGTCCTTAAAATCTGTGACGCTACAAAGGAAGCGCCAAATATTCGCAGGCCGGGCTCCCCAGATGCCAGCAGTGCCCTCGCACTCCTCTTAGCTAGTACGGCCAATCTCCTTCTGTTTCCTGGCCTCCACTTCTTGCATCAGCTTCCCAGCCACGCAGGAGTTCATCTGACTGCTTCCTCCAGCCCATCCTGTTGGGAGAATGAGTGTGTTGGGTCTCAGCCCTGGTCCTGGCAGCACAGGTGCTCATGCCTGCCCCATTTCCCCAGTAGATCCGCAGCCCTTACCTGCACTGAAGGGGATACCCCCCACTGGGCGTGCTGGTTCAGCCCCTGAATGTGATGAAATCAGGGGACTGGCGGTGGAATGGTGGGGTGCTATGACGGTACTGCCTGAAGCAAAGCAACACATAAGGACAGCCAGACTGGCTCAGACCAAGGGCCCATTTAGGTCAACATCCTGGCTTCTGACAGTGCTTGGTGCTTCCCAGAGGATCATGCAAGTCCAGGAGGGTGGATGACCCCCGTTGGCAGCGCTCAGCGCAACCATGCACTCTTACACAGATGATAGATACCTAACGTCTAGGCCTAGCTCTTAGAGGGAAGTGAGGGCTACTGGATAGAGCAGAGGTGGTGGGAGCCAGGACTCTCAGTTCCAGATCCCACTCAGCCACTGATCTCTGGCTGAACCCCTCCCCGGCTCTGTGCCTCAGTTTCTCCATCTGTCAAGGCAGGAGTCCCTGCTCATGCTTGGAGCTGCTGGCTGCCCCCCACGGAAAGCTAGGGTGCTTTTCCACTCCTGGGGCTGTTTACAGGGGAGTCTACGACCTTCTACGTGCCCCGGGTTAGCCAAGTTCCAAAGTCTCATTTTACCCACCTCAAATCCACCAATCAAGCCCCCGATTGGAGGGGGGGTTTTCCTTCATGCCCCCCACACCTGCATTTACCGAGGGGAGCTCTGGGGGGCCGAGGGGACACTGCATTGCCTGAGTGGAATCAAGATGAAAAGCAAAAACGGGGATCATTGCCTTAGGCGTGGGAAACCAACCCTCCCCCGCCCCCACCCCCACCCCCACCGAGGCAGACACCCACACGCCCATCCCTCTCTCCCACAAGAGTCCGCTAGAAAACAAAGCACCCGACAAACCGTCCTCAGCTCCCCAAAAAGTGGAAGCGACGAGGGTGGGATTCGAACCCACGCGTGCAGAGCACAATGGATTAGCAGTCCATCGCCTTAACCACTCGGCCACCTCGTCTCCCGGAATGCGGCTGCCTGCCATCCTCCAACCATCCCGCAGCGTGTGCGCGCCGGGGAAAGCGTGCGGCGGAGGGTGGGCCCGCGCGGGGAGGGGGTGGCGAGTCCGCAGGCGCTGCTGCCTTTGCACTCCCGCCCCGGCCCGGTCAGCGCCTCTCGCTCCCGCGTGCGCCCTCCGAGCTGGGCCCCGGGTGTAGCCGTGGGGGCCAGCATAACCCCCCCTCCCCCGAGTGGCCCCCTGCACCCGTGCGCGCCGGCCTGCAGTGGCTCCTCCCTCGGGCAGGTGGCGCGCTGCCGCAGCGCCCGCCGCCTCCCTGCCCGCTCCCGGCGCCCTCGGCCGGCCGCGTGCACGGGCGAGCGCTGCTCCGGTGTCCCCCGCGGCGAGCATGGGCGCAGCGCGCCGGGCCTGAGCGCCGGGCTCCGGCCGCGGCCGGCATGCAGGGCCCCGCCCGCTGCTCCTTCTTCAAGGCGCTGCTGTGGGCGCTGGCGCTGGTGGCCCTGCTGCAGCTGCTCTACCTGTCCCTGCTCTCCGGGCTGCACGGCCGCCAGCAGCGCTCCCGCTACTCGGAGCTGTTCGGGGGCCGCCGCGCCGAGGCGCCCGGCCGCCGCAGCGAGCAGCAGAAGGAGCAGCTCAAGCGCGCCCTGGCCAGCGGCGGGCGGCTGGATGCCAGCGGCCAGTACCGGATCTACACGGACATGCTGGGGCCCCCGGAGCGGGCCGGCCGGGCGCCCGACCTGGTACTCGCCACCCACACCAGCCTGAGCAACCTGCACCAGCTGCAGGAGCTGGTGGGGCGCTGGCAGGGCCCGGTCTCCCTGGCTGTCTTCGCGCCGGGACCCGCCGAGGTGCGGCTGGCCACGCTGATGCTCTACGCCCTGGGGGCGCTGTGCGGGCCCGTGCGGCAGCTGGTGAGGGCGCACCTGGTGTGCCACTCGGGGGACCTGGCCGCCTTCCCCGAGCTGGAGGACCGGGCGGAGTTTGCCCGGCTCAAGGCCTGCGGGGATGTCTTCGCCAAGCTGGCCCGGGCCGGGGCGGGCCGGCGGAACTATGCCCTGGGCGCCAACGCCTCCTACCCCAACAACCTGCTGCGCAACGTGGCACGGAGGGCAGCCGCTGGGCACTACACCCTGGTGCTGGACGTGGACATGCTGCCCAGCGAGGGGCTGCGCGAGGCCTTCCTGGCGCTGGCCGCCACCCTGGGTGGTGAGGGGCCGGGTGTCTTCGTGGTGCCCGCCTTTGAGATCCGGCACACTCGGCGCCTCCCGGGTGCCAAGGCCGAGCTGCTGCAGCTGTATCAAGTGGGGGAGATCCGGCCATTTTACGAGGAGCTCTGCCCACGCTGCCAGGCCCCCACCAACTACTCGCATTGGCTGAACCTGCCTCTGGGCAGCGCCCTGAGCACTGCCTACACAGTGGAGTGGAGGGACCCCTGGGAGCCCTTCTACATCAGTGCCAGCTCTGTGCCACCCTATGACGAAAGATTCAAGCAGTATGGGTTCAACCGCATCAGCCAGGTACCTGCCTCACTGGGCATGGGGAGGCGTTAGTGCCATGAGAGCACCCCCAGAAATATGCCCGGCCACCCCAAGAGATGGAGCAGGGTGCCCTTGCCCCATGGGCGAAACAAATCTGGGCAGTCCCAGCGGGCTGCTCTCCTGCTCGCTGATCCTTACAGAGGGGACCCATACGTGGCCCAGTGAGACACATGGGTGTGAGGAGTGCAAGGGGCTCTCTGGCCCGAATCCAGTCCTAGGTCAAGAGCATTCGCTGGCTGGGGTTGAGAGGCAGCGCAGTGTAGGGGCCATTGTGCTGCAGGGAGCAGGGTGGGGATGTTAAGAAGAGGAGCTCTCACCTTGCAGTTGGTTCTGTTCCTCATGCCAAGCGCTGCACCTGGAGGTACTGCAGTACACCCTGAAGTGGCGTCTGCCTAGTGAGATCCAAAAATGGGCCTTGGCCCCTTGTGTTCACTAAAAACCATTTGTCCCTTTTCCTATAGCTTCCATCTGGTGGAAAAATTCCGCTTTCTATCCTGAACTGTAGTGTTTGCGAAGCAGTGAAATAGCCCTCACACTGCCTCTGAGCACTGGGTGAAGGATCTCTGTATAAAACAACTCCAGTACCCCACCCCAGAGGCAGCTGCATCTCAGTCCCAGGGAAAGGATCCCTGTATAACTAGCACTTGCACTTCCTTCCACAAGTGGCTGCATCTTACCACTAGATGAGGGATTCCTGTATAAACAACCCCTTTACTCCCTTCCAGAGGTGGATGCTTTCCAGTAACAGAGTATGGGACACTTCGGAGTCAAACGGGGTTGGAGGTTACTCTGGTCTCTCCATCACTGCTCTCCTGTTCCCTTTCACAGGCATGTGAGCTCCATGTGGCTGGCTACAGTTTCTCAGTGTTGAACAATGCTTTCCTGGTGCACAAGGGCTTCAAGGTGCCGAGTGAGTTCCATGCACAGAAGGACGCCGAGAATCAGCGCAACAAGGTGCTCTTCCGCCAGTTCAAGCAGGAGCTGAAGCTGAAGTATCCTGGCTCACTGCGCCGATGCTGATGGTCCCGTCATCTCTGGCTCAACTGCTCAGTTCTGCCTTCCCCGTGACCCCTCATCTGTAGCTTTGATATCATAGTGGTTTGTGGGAGGGAAGACTGCCCTCTCTTTTCCATGGAGTCATTAACACTCACATCATACAGAGGGGAATCTTTCCAGCCATGTCCTCAGATCCTCCACCTGTCCCAGCCTGTCACTGGGGTCATGGATTCCTTTATCCCCACCCCCCCAGTATTCTGTAGCATTCTCCTCCCCCAGTTTCCCATTGAATAGCAGGCTGTCAGAACAGAGGACTACCGCACTGGCCTGCTGCCTTTGTGGGCAGAAATCACCTGATTCCTCCATCCCCAACTTCCTTGTGATTCTTTCCTTCCCTGGGCAGAGAGAAAGGAGCTGTTCTGGACTCAGAAGCTCCCTTGCTTTTTCTGCATAGTGGCTGTGGGGTGGAATCCCAGTATACCGATTAGAGAAGGAGGTTGGGGAGTCAGGACTTCTGGGATCTTTTCCCAGCTCTGAAAGGAGAGGAGACATTAGTGGTTAAAGAATGAGCAGGATGAAATTCAGGACTCCTGGGTTTTGTTCTCAGCTTTATCCGTGATGTTTGCCCCAAGACCCCTCCACTTGCTGCACCTCAATTTTCCCCTTTGTAAAATGGGAATAAGTGCACTGACCTACCTCCTGAGGGCAGGGGGCATGAGGCTTAATTTATGAAGATGCTCAGTTCTTGTGGAGGGCTGCGTAGTGCTTTTGCACCATATCTCTGTAAGGAATGACCTGGCATTCAGCCCTGGTGAGTGCGAGTCTTGGGTTGGAATAATAAAGTACTGTGGAGGCCAAGGGCTTCTCTTCATGGCTGTGTCCTGCTGTGGGTCCTTTCTGTGGCACTGGCGGCACTGGCTGGAACTTATCTATCCCACACGAGGCCTGGCTCACTACATGTGGCTCTGGTAGGTAGTGCTGACTCCTCAGTGTGCCAAAGATGGGACCCTTCTGCCAGTGCATACCATCCTGCTTGTGAGAGGGAGAAGGCACCTGATGGGCCACACAGCCCTGGCCTTTCTTCAGGCATTTGGGTGATGTGGGTGAGTCCCATGGCAACGCAGCTCATGGGCGCCATGGCAGGGGGCCAGAGGCACTGTGCGAAGGCAGCACTGGGACTAGGTGTGAGTGTTGTGGCATTGCAGTGACTGGTGCCGAGCATTGCTGCAATGATGCTGCAGCAGCTTGCGGTGACGCTGCCCGGAAGCCAGGGCAACACTAAGATCGGGACCTAGTGATGTCATGACCTGATACCATGGCATCAACGTGACTAGGTACCCTGGTGATGTGTCAAGTAGGTGCCATAACAACAGCAGTTCAGTGGATGCCCTTAGCCCAACTTCGGATGGACGTCTGATGCCTCAAGCTAGGTCTTGGGGCTCCTGTTGCCAAGGGAATACGCCCCATCCTCCACTATCCCATAAGGCCCAGGGCAGTGGGCCGCTGGAAACCATAGAGATAGCGGCGCTCTGGTTATCTGATATCCCTGATTGGTTGCCAGAGGACTGGGTGGGGCCAGTAAGATGAGGAACTTCCGGGTACGGAGAAGGAAAGCGGCAACGGGAGGTAGGCCGCCGGCCTGGGCTCCCCAAGGTACGTGGGGCTCAGAGCAGTGGGAGAGTCATTCGTCCCAGCTTCCCCGCCCCCATGGGGTGCAGGGTGGAACATTCCCCGCTGAGATCAATGGAAGCCGAGCTAGAGCAGTGTAACACAGGGGGAGGATGCGCTTTGTCCCCTGCTTCTGGAGTTTGTTGGTTCCATCCCCGTTGAGCTGAAGGGAAGGTAGGCCGGCCCATTGCAGCCTGAGGGGGGAGAAATTACAGTGGCGGCCGGCCCAGGCCATTGCAACTCCGGGGAAGGTTGCAGTCCCGAAGTGGAGATAACTCAAAGATCAGTTTCTCCTGAATCTGATTGAGGGCGCAGACCACTGTAGCTTGGGAACGGGATACCTTTATCCTGCTCCCTGCCTGTCCCGGGAACGGGAATGGCACCTTCCAAACCAAACTCAGGAACTGGAAGACACCAAGAACTCTCGTGTGGGGGGAGGTGAAGTCTGGCCTCTGCTGTGAGAGCGGGGCGGCTCAGTGGTACCTTCCCCCCTCCCCCAGCACAGGAATAGAGCAGTCTGAGTCAACTGGCGGGGGAAGTTACAGCATTAGTATATTCCACGTCAAACGGGCTAGACCATTCTCACGGACCGGGGAGTGAGCTTCCCCCAGCATTGCATGTGCACCAGTGCAGCCAGCGGGGGGCGGGGGGCTAGACCCTGGTTGCAGAGGAGAAAGGGCTGGGGGCCAGGACTCCTGGGTTCCCCTACTGTCTCTGCCTGTATCCCCAGCCGTAGGGTCCCTGGCCCTGCTGGCTGTCTATGGGGCTCAGGTGCCCTCTGGGCGTGGATTGGGCCTGTGGGTGGAAGCCAGCTTGGCCAGGGGGGAGCGCTCCTGGCAGCAGAGCTCTGGCTCCCATGAGGTCAGCACACACCTCACAGCAGACCAGTAGCACTGTAAAGGCTAAGAAAATAATTTATTACCTGATAAGCTTTCGTGGCCCAACACCGGGGCAATGGCATCCGCCAGCTGATGTCAGTCTCTCAGGAGCCAGGTGCTTGGGCAGCTTGGCAAGGCTCTTCCTAAGGTGGCCATGCATCACAATGCAGTGAGAAAAAGGGGGTGCTGGCTTTGGTCCAGTCCCATGGCAGGAGGACTAGCTGGTGGGGGCAGGGGTGAGGGGGAATAAGACACGTGGCTTATTTCCTCTAGGAGGCACCGGCGCTGGTCCACCCCATGTGAAACAAGCTGTGGCTCTCAGTGTTGTTCGCAGAAGAGTAGGCAGCTACTTCCTGGCCATTGGGAAGCTCAATGGCCTGTGGAAACTGAGGCCACTCGTTGAGGATGCCCTGGGGAACGGGGATGCTCCGATTGGTGTTGATGGGGTGTAGCTGGCCCTGCCCAGACCCACGTTCTGGGCACACTGGGGGTCCCATGGATTGGGAGGCAGCTGTCCCTGTCCAGGGCCCCCTACTCTGTGTGTGATGGAGGAGAGCAGTGGCAGGTGCAGTGATGTAGGTCCCTCCTGGGTCACCTGGCTCTGACCCTTGCCATTGATCACCCAGAGCGCCCATGCCGGTGCAGCCTGCACCCAAGGAGGCCGAGGAGATGGAGGGGGATGGGGAATCGGCACCTGAGCTGAACGGTGAAGAGGAGGAGAGCGAGGAGGAGCGTAGCGCCAGCCCCTCTGAGTCAGAGGAAGAAAGCTCAGGTATGTGGGTATGGAAGGGGATATGGGGAGGAGTTTGGCCCTTTGTCACAGAGTGGTACTGGGACTGGCCATGGCTCCAGTGTCGCGGACGAGTTCTTGGCCCAGCCTGGAGAGCAAAGCACCCTGACCCCCTCCAGCTCCCCCTAGCGCTGCATCGCTGGGGGGAGCGGGCTGGAGCCCTCTGCTTCCCTTTGCCACAGTGAGGTGGAACACAGTGGGTTGAGAGGCTGGGAGAGCAGAGCAGGCTGACCAGTAGCTCCAGTTCCCATCGCCCTGGTGAGCGGTGGTCGGGAGGGCGACTGTCCTGTGCCAGCCCTGCCAGCTAAGCAGCCCTGGGCTGAGCAGCTTGTGCCGCCCTGCCCCACCCCGCCCCAGGCAATCCCCTGAGCTGCCCTGAGCCCCGTGGCGAACCAGGGCAACTTCCCCGAGCCCGAGGCAGTCACCCTGAACCTTCCCATAGACGCTCTGCCTGGGCTGTAGTCTTTCATTTACCCCAGGGGGGTGTGTGTGTGTCGGCTGTATACCCCTTCCCCCGACCCCGGTCTGCGTGTGGCCCTGTGCCCGGGGTGCCCATGGGCTAGAAGGTGTATGTTCCATGCCCTGCAGAGATGGATGAGGAAGACTGCGAGCGGCGCCGCAGCGAGTGCCTGGATGAGATGTGTGACCTGGAGAAGCAGTTCTCGGAGCTCAAGGAAAAGTGAGTCCCTCCCCGCTGCCGCAGCGCCTGTATCTCTGCCAGACGTGGGACCCCGGTGCAAACTGCCCCTGCTGTGTCCCATCCCAGGGATGGCAACATCTGAGCGCCAGCTGATGTGGGCAGGCCTGGGCTGTGCTGGCTGGGGTGGGCGGAGCAGGACCGTGCTGGGCAAGCCTGGGTGGTGAGGGAGAGTCCTAGTGCAGGCTGGGTGGGGTGTACAAGGCTGTGCTCGCTCCCTGCCGCTGTGCCCTGCAGGCTGTTCAAGGAGCGGCTGAACCAGGTGAAGGCCAAACTGGAGGACGTGGCCGCGGGGCGGGCGGCAGAGTACCTCGATCCCCTGGGGGTCCTGCAGAACAACATGAAGATCCGCATCGAGGTGGCTGGTGAGCTCCTGGCCCGCCCAGGGGATAGCGTGTCCCCAGCTGGTCCCATCGCTCCGCCTGCTGCGAGGAGTTGGGCTGTCGGGGCTCCCTAGCAGGGCATGGCAGGAGGTGGCTGTGTCCCAGGGGCTGTGCTGGCCCAGGCAGGCCTCCAAGGGCAGTGACGGCTCTCAGAGAGCAGCAGGGCGGGTAGGTGGGGGGTGGGAGGAGAAATGCTTCAGTGAGCCCACTGGTGGGGGGAGGGAAGGGTTCAGGAGAAGGAAGGATGGAGGGCAGCAGGGGGTTGGGAGAGGCCCGGGGGGACTCAGGCCTACGGGGTGCTGGCAGGTGGGCCCTGGGGAGGGGCTCCAGGGTGGGGCGGTTCAGGCAGGTGCGGGAGGGTGGCCAGGCCCAGACCTGTGGGAGGAGGAGGTGGAGTCCTGCTAGGGGAGGTGATGGCAGGGCCCAGAGAGGGGATTTCACAGGGGCAGGGCAGTGGAGGCGTGAGGCTCTCGGGCTGAGGCTCACGGTGGTAGGAGAGCAGGGGCTCGGACTGGGAGCTCAGGGCTTAGCCAGGGCAGGCGGAGGTGGATGGGCGGCTGGTGGATGGGCGGCTCTGACTGGTGCCCCCCCGCAGGCATCTACAAAGGGCTGTGCCTGGAGGTGGTCAGGAACAAGCACGAGTGTGAGCTGCAGGGAGCGCGCCAGCACCTGGAGGTGGGGACTCCCTGGCTTTCCTCTGCCCCTCCTGGCCGGCCCCCCAGGGCCCTCTACATAAGCCCCTGGTCTTGCCCCACGGCACCCCCAGGCTGCCCTGCTCGTGCACACCCCCATCCAGTTCCCAGCCTAGGTGCCGCTGCGTCCCGCCGGAGCCCCGTGGCTGAGGTCTGCGTGCAGCCTTCCCGGGAGCACCTGGGGGTGATGCCCACCCCGTGGGATGGGACTGAGCAAGCCAGGGGGGAGGCTGGGAACGCACAGCCGGCCTGGCTGCGCCCTGAGCCCGGCCCTTCCCCGCAGAGCGAGAAGCTGCTGCTCTACGACAACATGCAGAGCGAGCTGCTGGAGCGCATCCAGCGCCTGGAGGATGATCGGCAGAGCATTGACATCACCTCGGGTCAGTGAGCCCCAGGCGTCCCCCTCCCCCCCAGCGCCCCTCCCCCCAGCTTCCTGCTGACCCAGGTACCTCTAACCTGCTCTCACTCCATTATGGCCCCAGCTTGGCGCCTCCTGGGGCACTGCTGCTACCCTCCCCTGGGCCGCTCCCTCCAGCCCCAGCATCCCCATGCCAAAGGCAGCTACCTCCAGGGTCCCTGCACCCTGCAGGTTAGACCATCCTGCCCAGCACCCTAGGGGTGGGCCCACTTCCTAGCCGTTCATTTGCTCCATCTAGAAGGCGAGTTTGCTGGGTCTCAGCCCAGTCCCTCATGGAGCAGGATTGCTGCCGTGCCCCACTCCTAACACAAACCACCCCCTCATCCCTCTGCCCAGAGGACACCTGCCCACTGCACCGGCAGCCCCTGAGGGGAGAGAGGACTGCGTCCCCTTTGTGCCCGAGAGCGGTTGCTGTGGGATGGGGAAGGAGGAGGCAGGCTGCTGCCTCTGACCCCCTTTCTCCTCTCCTGGGTTAGAGTGGTGGGACGACAAGCTGCGCCCCAAGAACAGCCTCAAGAAGTGGGATCCCTTCCGGCCAGCCAAGAGGAAGAAAGCGCCGCTCGTGTCTGATATCCTTACGTTGGTGTCCCCTTCCCAGCTGGGCTTGGAGCAGGGGCCAGGCCGGTGTCCCCCCAACACTGGCCATGCTGGTGTGTCCATTTCCCCTCTCTCCCCGCCGCTGGCCATAGTGGTATCTCCTCTCCCAGCACAGACCCATCTCCCCATGCGCCCCATCAGCCCTGACCCGGCCAGTCCCAGTGGTGGTGTCGGGGAAGCGGGGGCTGGGGTGTCTGGCTCAGAGGCTCCCCTCCCCGCAGCGCCCTGTGTCAGTCTCGTAGGCAACTGGCTGACTGGCGGCCACTGTGCCCCTGTGCCCCAGCAGCCTGGTGCTGCCCCTCCAGCCAGTGTGGGAGGGAAGGGGGCTGAATGACCCCGGGGCTGAATATGGTTGCGTGCCCTTAGCGTGTCCCTCACGCCCCTACATCGTCTACATGCTGCGCGACATCGACATCCTGGAAGACTGGACAGCCATCAAAAAGGTGAGGCTGCCCTGCAGGACACCTGGGTCCCTTAATGACCCCCCTGGGTCCTTCACGCACCAATGCCTGGTCCCTCCCTTAACCCCTCATGCCCTGCAAGGCCCTTTGTTCCTCTGATCCCTCCCACACCCCTGGCCCCCTCCACAATACTTGGGTCCCCGCAGCCCCTCCCCGAAACACACTTTTCTTGGCTGCTTCACTTACCCCCCGCCCCGCTGCCCCCAAGCCCTTCGTTGTTCTGCGGAACAGATGGGGTCTCCCATAATACCCCCCCGCCCCAGCTCTGCTGTTTGGGGTCAGCCACCTGGAAGTGGGATTGTTCTCACGTCTGTTCCTCATAGGCCCTTTAAAAGTCACCGTTTGCATAGCTGGGCACCAGACCCCAGGGCCTAGGAGAGACACGGCTGATGGGTTAATGTGATAGGGTGGGGGTGGAACCAAAGACTTCTGGGGTCTGTCCCCAGCTCTGGGTGGAGGCTGGGTGTCGGGACTCCCTGGTTCCGGTCACTGATGCAGAGACCCTTCTCCTGTGCCTTAGTTTCCCCATCTGCCACAGGTTAACGCTGTCCTCCTTCTGGGGGGACCAGCATGGGTGGGGTCTGGAGAGCTGCAGGAGCAGGGGAGCTCCCTGCCTAAGTCCCTTTAATCATCTGCTTTCTCCCTACAGGCTAAAGCAGCTGTGTCCCCCCAGAAAAGAAAATCCGATGGTAAGAGCTGGGGGCGGGGTGAGAGATATGGGGCTTTTCTCTCCGGAGGCACAGGCTGCAGTCCAGCCCCAGGGCAGCGAACTGACTGGATAAAGTGTTTGAGGAATGGGGCTCTTCTACCAGGGCGCTGGCTCTGCCCTGGGCCCCCTGAATCCCGGCTGGCAGCTGTGCCCCTGCTGTACCTTCAAGGCCCCTCACCTACTATCTCGCTGCCCTTCACCTTGGGCAGGCCGCCCCTCACCACCTCCGGTGCCCCCAGGTCACGGCCAGGACAAAGCTAACCGGGCCCTGCAGCTGCCACCTGCTGCCAGCAGGGCCCACCCCCGTGTGTAGGGCTGTGCCAGCCCCCTAGCATTGCCCACCTCTCCCCCCTCAGTGCTGGTGAAGGTGGAGAAGCCGGGAGCCCAGTTCTCAGCCCGCTGTGAGGACGGGCGGCTGCATTACGAGGGTGAGATCTACAGCAAAGGGCAGAGCGTCGTCCTGGAGGTCGGGGACGAGGCACCAGCACAGTGAGTGACCAGGGACTGGCTGGCAGCAGGGGATGGGGCATGGGGCCTTTCCCTCTGCTCCAGCCCGCGGCAGGGGACTGGCTGGCTCAGGGGCAGGGAGTGGGGAAAGCGGCTGTTTTCTCTACAGGGGTGCTGGCTCTGATCCAGCTTCAGGGCAGGGAATTGGCTGCTTCAGAGCCTTTCTGCTGGAGGGGGCTCTGGCTCCAATCCATCTCTGGGCAGTGAGGACCGACTGACCGGCCGGAGGGCTGGTGTGACCTCTCTCCCCCCACAGGGCAGTGATCACAGCTGTCAGCACTGGGGAGGTCTGGCTGCGCCGGGAGGACGGCACCAAGACCAAAATCTACGTCTCACAGCTGCAGAAGGGCAAGTACTCGGTGCGCAAGGCCTGAGCGGGCCCTCATGGGGCTCAGCCCTGCAGCTCAACACGGCCTCCTCCTGGAAACCAAGGGCCCACGGCACCTCTGCAGCGCAGTGAGTGGCTGGGCCGAGGCTCAGCTGCTCCCCCCTTGCACTAGGACTCATGGAGAGGACTCCAGGGCCCTGCCTGGCAGGGTGTTCGCATGGCCAGCGCTCGCTCTTGCCACAGATCCCTGCAGACAGACCAGCACGAGGCTTCACCACTCGCTTCCCTCGCTAGGACTCGGGAGTTTGTAGCAATCCTGGGGGCTCCACGTACACCCCTGTGTCTAGGGCTGTGACCCCCAGGGGAGGGGGGGCAGGTTCCACAGGCTTCGGCAGGAAAAGCTCTGGGCCTCGGCCAGCCCCCGGGAAATGTTCACGTTAAAAACAAAGTGAAACATGCACAATCTGGGTCTTGGCATCATTTCCGTGTGTTGGGGCCCAGGGAAAGGGACGGGGGGACACCAGGTCCATTCTGCCCACGGGCTGGGCTGGGCTGGGCAGGGGTGGGGGTGTCTCCTGTGTGCCTTTGCTGAGGTGCAGAGGGTTCCTGCCAGCTGTCTCTTGTCTCTGAGCCCCTCCAGACCAGCTGAGCGCCACCCTGGGGGGAGGAGCAGTACCACAGCATCAGAACCACCCTGACTCCATCCTGTGCTGATTCTGGGATGCACCCTGGCTCCCTCCGAGCGGCAGCACCTTTGGGAGCCCCCCCCACCCTGCGCCCTTGTCCCTTCTCCAGCTTGCCTTGCCCTGGAGAATGGCAGGGCCCCCCGCAGTCCTTGGCCTCCCCATACTGCTGGGAGCTGCTTACTTGGAACAGGCTGGGGGGTCTTTCTTGTGTCTGTGCCCCACCTGTTCTTAGCCAGGCCATCCCCAGAACATCCCCTGCCTGCCCCACTTCAGTGCTCTGCAGCAAAGGGGAGCACAGACCCCTCTGTGGGGTGAGGGGGACTGGATGGCAGGGGGCTCTGGCACAGAAGTGGGAATTTCCTTGGTTCTGCCCCATACCAAACTCACGAACCCCCCATCAGCTGCCCGTGGGGTGGGAGGTGTCTGCTGGGGGCTTTAGCCTCGTGCCCCAGGAATTGTGCAGAGAACAGATCTCCTGAATCCAGCCCCAGAGGGGTCTCCCCCAAACTCAGGCCTCTTCTCTGCAGGCTCAGCTGTTGGGAGCTGGCAGCCAGACCCCCCGGCTCCTCGTGTCACTTTGGGGAGAGCTGGGGGGTCAAGTGAGCACAGGAAACCAGGACCCCTTAGTTCTAGCCTCAGGTTTGGAAGGACTGGAGGGTCTACTGGATCGGGGGGTGTTCTGGGAGCCTGGATCCTGAGCTTCCATTCCGAGCTCGCTGGCTGACAGTGGCAGAGCCCCCCACCCCCCCAATCGTGCCTCAGTTTCCTTGCCTGCACTGGAGCCTTCCTGGTGAAGGGGGGGAGGTGAAAGAGCAGAGCTCTAAGGTGGCGACGGGGGACAGATACAAAACCCAGGAGCAAGGAAGCCCCCAGGGGATGGGGCCCAGGTCCTGTGGTGTGTAGGGGAGGCCAGGCAGTTTGGCTGGGGGCCCAGCCATGCTCAGAGCCCACCATCTCTGAGTCGGTAGTGGAAGCGAAGGGACTAATGAATTAATGGTGATGCTATGGGCAGCAGAGAGAGACGGGGGCACTGCCAGCTATGGGCCTGGAAGGGGGGGCACTGGGATGGGACACGGGCCCCGGGAGAGCGGAAGGGGACCCTGAGGACTCCCCCATGTGATTTGAACCTGGACTGGATTCACATCACGTCTTGGTTACTGGCAGGGTGGGAGCAGCCGGGCTGGGGTCAGTGCAGGAGGTGGGATGGGCTCTGGGTGGGAGGTGGCTTGGTTCTGCTGGATTTTCCAGCTGTAGCTGATTTCCCCTCTCTTCCATATAGCCCCTGGCTGTGTCCCAGCGCTTATCCACATGCCCAGGCCTGGCCTGCCGGCCTGACACTGACTTTTCCCTCCTCTCTGGAAGAGTGGAGTCTGGTGCTGCGAGCAGGCTGCCGGCAGCAAGGCCTGGCTTCCACCCCAGCCCTGGGAGCACAGCCACGTCTAGTGGTTAGTGCTGGTGGGGTAGCTGGGAGTCTAGCCCCAGCTCTGGGAGGAGAGTGGGGGGCTGGGAGGCAGGACGCCCGGGTTCCGCTCTTAGCTAGGGCAGTGGGTTAGAGCAGGGGGGCTGCAGAGCCCTGCCCCGTGCCTCAGTTTACCCCTGTGCGAAGTGGGCGAGCCGGAGGCTGCTGTCTGAGCTGCGCCTGACTCCTGCCCTGGGGCGGCTGATTAGATCCGCGCCCCCGCACGGGCTGTGCCAGCCCGGAGAGCTGTGCCTGGAGAACGTGACTGCGCTGGGGGGAGCGGCCGCCTGGCCCTGCCTGCCTGGGGCTGGGGCTGTGCCGCGGCTGGGTGTGACGGTGAGTCACGGCCGACGCGGGTTCCGCTGCCCGGGGCTGGCCCCCCTCCAGCGGAGCCGGGCTCTGGGCGGTGGAGCCGCAGCCCTCCCGCCGGGAACAGCCCCCGCGCCCCACCCCAGAAGCGGCTGCATCGCTGCGCCCTGCCGGGGCTCCATGCCCTGGGGAGAAGCAAGTTCCTGGCCTGGGCCACGTGGGTGCGAGTCCTGCCCTTCCTGCTCCTCCTGCTGCCTCCCGGGAGCGTGGCAGGGCTGGCGGCAGGCTGGGCTGCCCCGCGCTCGGCCGGCCCGGAGCGCCGGTACCAGAGGCCCCGGGGCTGAGCCCTCCCAGCGGCTCCTCCTGCTGGCAGAGGGAGCCTGGCTGAGCTGCCCTCACCTGCGGCCGACATGGAGCCCCCGGAGCAGCCAGACGGGTATGGCAGAGGGGTGGGCTGGGGGATGGGGGAAGCCAGGACTCCTGGGTTCTCTCCAGCTCGGGGAGGGCGGCAGGGCCTAGCAGGTGGATCTGGGAGCCAGGACTCCTGGGTTCCTGGCTCTGGCCCTCAGCGCCCTGCTTCCTCTGGCCCTGGTTCCCTGCCCGGCTCCCAGCTCTGTCTTCCTCCTCAGGGCGGGGCGTGACCCTGTGTACGATGTCCCAGAGCCGCACCTCTCGCCCCGGCCCAGGCCAGCCCAGGGGGCTCCGAACAGCGTCAGCCTCCTGGATCGCCTGCTCCTCACCCAGCCGGTGTGGCTGCAGCTGAGCCTCAACTCGGCCACGGCCCTGCACATCCTGCAGCGGGAACCCCCTGGGGTGAGGGCTCGTGGGGCGCTGCTGGGTACTGGAGGCAGTGGGTCCACGGGCTGATTGGGGGCATTCCATGCAGGGTGGCTCCATTGGTCTGATGGGGAGGGGACGGCCACACCAGCTGGGTCCCTGGGTTTGATAGTGGGGATCCCACACTGGATGGGTCCATTGGTTTGATGGGGTGGAATCCCACACTGGATGGGTCCATTAGTTTGATGGGGGGGATCCCACACTGGATGGGTCCATTGGTTTGATGGGGGGAAATCCCACACTGGATGGGTCCATTGGTTTGATGGGGGGAAATCCCACACTGGATGGGTCCATGTGCTGAACGAGGAACCCTAGTGGATATCAGACACTGTCCTGAGCCCCCAGCCCCTCACAGCTCCCACTGGCCAATGTTCGCTCGAATCTTTTCCACCCGTGTGCACAAAACGTTTGTTCTCTGCACGAGGCCTGTGTGCATGTGCGCCCCCGCCAGTAGTGACAAAATCCCAGCTGTGGGTGCTCTGCTGTTACTGGGCGGCCTTAGATCTCCTCCTGAGCAGCCGCCCAGGTGCCCCGCTTATAGGGACACTGCTGCTGACAGGTGCCCCCTTCTTGCCCCAGACATTCCTGGTACGCCGATCAAACACGCGCCGGTGCCGGGCACTCTGCTTGCGCCTCCTGGACGACCTGGCCCCGGCCTTTGTTGCCAGCTACTGCCTGCAGGAGGGACCAGCCGGTAGGGATGTGCCCCTGCGGCCCTGCACTCCAGCACTGCACCTGGGCCCTGTCCTGTCCTTGGCTCCCTGTCGCTGCACCGGGCCAGAAGGGGAGCCCTGACTGCCAGGGGAGAGCAGCTCTGAGCACCAGAGTCTTTCTTTTTGCAGGAATCTCCCTGGACGGTTCAACCCAGAACTTCCCAGACCTGCTGCACCTGGTGGCCTCCTACTGCCAGAACCAGTGAGTGGGGGACTCCCTAACTACGGCCTGAACCCCTGAGCTCCAGCTCTCCCCTGCTCCCGGTGCCCTGAGATCCTGGAGTGGCTGGGGCAGCGAGGGGGAGGGGTGCTGGGGCAGAAGTGGATGGGGGAGAGTCCCCCAGGCTGGCAGGGTGGGGGACGGGCAGCAGGCGATTGGGGGAGGGCCCTTGGGAGAGGAGGGGTCCCTGGAGCCGCTGTCGGAGCTGATGCACTGTGCCCCTAGGGAGGTTCTCCCGGTGGCCCTGCGCCTGCCCCAGCCCATCCAGCAGGCCAGGTCGCACAAGGAGCTGGAGGCCATTTCCCACCTGGGGCTGGGTGAGTGGAACCCCCCCATTTCTCCCCCCTCGCTGGCCCCTGCACACCTCCCTTTAATCCTTCCTCTCCTTTCAGCCCCCCGGTCCCTCCCCACCCCATTTCCACCTCAACACCCCCTCCCCACAGCTACTCCCCTTCCCCCATTGCCCCCCCTTCCCCAGACAGCTGGGAAACCCCGCCCCTCCCCCCGCTGTGGGGCCAGCTTGGAGCCAGCGCCCCCTAGAGGGGAAAGTCCCCTATCTCATTCCTGCCAGCCCCCCCACTGGCCAGATCAGACCAGTACAGCCTGGAGGGGAAAGGGCCATGCGCTCTCCTGGGTACTGACCCCTCCTTCCCTCCCCTGCAGAATTCTGGAGCTCCTCTCTCAATGCCAAGGACCCCCCGGAGCCGCCTGAGCCCCCCTGCTCTGGGGCTGCAGCTGCCCGGCGGGGTGCAATCCCCACGCGGAGCCCAAGGGAGCTGGACTGCGGCCTGGGCAACGGGGCCCTGGGCTTTCTTAACCCCCTGTTCCAGGACAGGGACAGTGGCTGCCGGCGTGACGACTTCAAGCGCAGCATTAAAGTGCGGGTGTCCACCGAGACCTCCAGCCCCCTCTCGCCGCCCCCTAAGCCGCCGCCCCCCATCCCTGCGAGCCAGGCGGGGACGCCCCCGCCGCCGCACCGGGAGCCAGACCAGTGCTCCCTGCTCAGCGCGTCAGGGTATCGGGTGCCCCAGCGGGCTGGGGAGCCCCTGCAGCCCGAGCCACCTGGGCTCAGTCTCCCATCCCTGCAGGAGCTGGACAGTGACTCAGAGAGCGAGGAGGGTGGCAGTCCACGAGCCCCCTCCCCTCCTGCCCAGCGCCGTCCCCGGGCCCCCCTGCGCTCCATGAGTGACGCTGTCCTGGCAGTGCTGGCCCCTGAGAAGCGGCTGGTACGGGCCATGCAGGGGCTGGCACAGGATCGAAGCACCAGGCTGGGGGCCAGCATCCAGGATTTCCTGACCACGGTGAGAGGTGGAGGGGGGCAGTGGCGGTCCAGCCACGAGCTCCTGAGCCCCATCCGGGCCTTCCTGACGCACACCAAGGCCCAGCTGCTGCAGAGCCCAGCCCTGGAGCTGCCCAGCCCCACGCTGCTGCCTGAGCACCGGCTGGGTGAGTGGGGCTGTGGGAGAGAGCCACGAGGCTGGGGTTCTCGGTCCGGCTCAGGGAGGGGAGCGGGGCCCGGTGGGTTAGAGCAGGGGGGGCTGGAAGCAGTGTTTCCTGTAGGCTGAGCATCGGGTGGCTGCACAGGGGAGATTCAAATGATGCCAAGCCGATGAGCAGAGCGCCCATGGCCGGCAGTGTGTGCTTCTAGTGGAGGTGCATGTCGGCACGTGCCTCGCTGCACGTAAAATTTATTCTGCCCAGGGATGGAAAAAATTAGAGCGGACGCTGGCTGGGAGCCAGGACTCCTATGTTACAAGGGCGCGATCGTGGCAGGGTGACCATCCGTCCTGTTTTCACCAGGACGGTCCCTTATTTAAGCTGTCTCTCAGGTGTTCTGGCTCTTTGAAGAAAATAGGCAAATTGTCCCGTATTTTTCGGGGCTCCTGCTCCCTGGCACCCTGTGTCTGGGGGTGGTAGCCGCTCCCGCCAGGGCGCTCCTCTGCTGGGCGGCTGCCCTGTGCCCCAGAGCTCTGCACCTTGTGGCAGCAGCTGCTGCACAAGGGAGCTCCTGGGGGGGGGCAGCTGCCCCATTCCCTGGCTCCCCGTGGTGGCTGCCTCGTTCCCTGGTGCCTATACTTAGGGGAGGCAGCTCCCACTGGCAGGGAGCTCCTCTGTGGGTCAGCTGCCTCCTTCCCCGGCCTCCCACGCCGCAGGGAGGTGGCTCCTGCTTCATTCCCTGCTCTGGAGGCTTTGGAACATGCCCCATCCACCACTCCCCTTCATCCCTGGTGCCTCGCCCTGGGAGGCTGCAGAGCCCCCATTTTTGGTGCCTCACCTTGGAGCTGGTGCCCCCATCGCCAAGCAGCCCCATGCCTGTCCCCGGAGGCCAGTGTCCCGTATTTGCCAGAGGGCAGTGTGGGCACCCTGAGTCTTGGAGATTGGGGTGCGGAAGAGGCAGGACCCCTGGTTCTGTTCCTGGCCCTAGGAGGTGGGTGGGGTCTAGTGTGGCCGGGCACTAGGATGCCTGAATGGTGTTCCCACTCCAGCGAGAGGAAGGGGGGCAGTGGGTTAGAGCAGGAGAAACCTGGATCCCAGACAAGGCATCGAGGCATAACCCACTCCTGTCCCCCAGATGCTGTGCTGGAACGGGCCCTCCACCGTTGTGTGCTGAAGCCCCTAAAGCCACTGCTGGCATCCCGGCTGCGCGGGCTGCATGTGGCAGATGGTTCCCTGGGCCAGCTCCAGGAGAACCTGCGGCTGGTGCGGGAGCGAGGCCCTGATGCCTTCCCAGCACGGGTGCCGGTGCCCGGCCCCGCTGACACCCAGCGGGCACAGCACAAACTGCTGCAGCTGCTGCGTGCCTATTCGCCGAGCACCCAGGTGGCCCTGCTGCTGCAGGCTTGCAAGGGCGTCTACCGAGCCATGGGAGCAGCCTCAGGTACAGACCCTTCATCCCCTCCCCTCCCTTGCCCATGGGGGGCTGCCCCTGCAGGTCTCCAAAGGTGTCTGCAGGGCCATGGGAGCACGCCCTCCCTGCAGCCTGCATGGCCCTCCCACCTTGCCAGCCCCCCACTCTTCCTGCCCAGGCCTAGGAGGGCATCTCTGCAGCCATACATCTGTCCCAGGTACGGACAACCCCCACATGGTCCTTGCTCCCCAGCACTGACCGTTGCACCACCCCAGGCCTGGCCCCCTCCTTCACCCACAACCTGCTAATTCCCTACAACTTCCTGAGCCTCCCCATCCCCGTTCTGCACACCCGCCGCACCTCCCCACCTTACAAATCCACCCCAGTCCCTGCACCTCCCTCCCAGTGCCCCCGTCCATGCACCCTGCACCCCAAGCCTCTGGGATCCCTGCCCAGCCTGGGCTCCCTGCGCTGCCCACTCACTCCACTGCCAGGAGCCCCCGTTGTACTTCAAGCATTATGCAGGATCTTTTCAGGGGAGATAAGGGAAAACACCACATTTATTGGTAATACAGACATCAATCACTATTTTATCATATAGATACCCCATAGTACACTCATTTACCACCCCCCCACACAAACACACTATCTTGTTGTTACCAATTAGTCACTCCCCCTAATGTCACTGATCAGGTGAGTTAGATGCAGGAGAGGTGGAGCTGGGCTTCTGCAGATCCATGCTCCGATGTTGACAGGACAAAAGACCTGGGCTGCGTCTACACGTGCACGCTACTTCGAAGTAGCGTCACCAACTTCGACATAGCGCCCGTCACGTCTACACACGTCGGGCGCTATTTCGAAGTTAACTTCGACGTTAGGCGGCGAGACGTCGAAGTCGCTAACCTCATGAGGAGATAGGAATAGCGCCCTACTTCGACGTTCAACGTCGAAGTAGGGACCGTGTAGACGATCCGCGTCCCGCAACGTTGAAATTGCTGGGTCCTCCATGGCGGCCATCAGCTGGGGGGTTGAGAGACGCTCTCTCTCCAGCCCCTGCGGGGCTCTATGGTCACCGTGGGCAGCAGCCCTTAGCCCAGGGCTTCTGGCTGCTTCTGCGGCAGCTGGGGATCTATGCTGCAGACACAGGGTCTGCAACCAGTTGTCAGCTCTGTGGATCTTGTGTTGTTTAGTGCAACTGTGTCTGGGAGGGGCCCTTTAAGGGAGCGGCTTGCTGTTGAGTCCGCCCTGTGACCCTGTCTGCAGCTGTGCCTGGCATCCCTATTTCCATGTGTGTTACTTTGACGTGTAGACGTTCCCTCGCTGCGCCTATTTCGATGTTGGGCTGAGCAACGTCAAAGTTGAACATCGACGTTGCCGGCCCTGGAGGACGTGTAGACGTTATTCATCGAAATAGACTATTTCGATGTCGCAACATCGAAATAAGCTATTTCGATGTTGGCTGCATGTGTAGATGTAGCCCTGGTGTCCTCCTGCAAGGTACCATAGATTTATAATGGCTTCCCTCTCATGCAGATCTGTACCACTTCGTCATCATGTCCCTATGCAAATTCTGTGTCATCACATGCAAACGGAGTTAGTCGTCACTGGCACCTTCTTCAGGGGTTGGCTTAAGGCTGCCACACTCCTCTTCAGGAATGGTGCCTCCAGAAGCAGGTGCTTGCTTGTGACTCCCAAGGCCATCAATATGTCTGATCTGCTTTCAGTGCACCCACTTGACGGTGTCCTGGGATCCCCTCTCCACGCCCTGTCCGAGGGGGGCTCCCCCTTCACACCTTAGCCAGTCACACCTCATTCATTCAACAGGACAATCAAGCCAAAGGGGAAAGATGTGTCCTGGTAGAAAGACATTCTCTTTACCTTAATTATCCTTAGGGACTATTCTACCAAGACTTGATGCAAAAGACTTAATACAAAGTTTCTACATAAAAGGACTGAATATAGAGTTTATACACACACACACACACACACAGAGTGTCTAGGCAAAAGGACTCATTACAAAGCTCTATGACAATGAGGGTTATGTATTGCAAAGACTTGATTCAGAGATTGTATGAAGATGACCCACACTCCTACAAAACCGATGAATACAAAGATGTAGCTACACCCCATCCCCAGCCTGTGCTCCAACACTCTCTGCCTCCCCTGCTGCCAGGACCCCTCCCCGAGCCTCCTGCTGCATCCCTGCCCACCCCAGCCCCCGCTGACGCCTACTGTCTTCCCCCAGATGGGAGCTATGGGGCAGATGAGTTCCTGCCAGTTCTGAGCTTCTTCCTGGCTCAGTGCGACCTGCCCCAGCTGCTCATGGAGGCTGAGTACATGATGGAACTGATGGAGCCCAGCCAGCTCGTGGGAGAAGGTAAGGAAGACCCCTAAGCCTTCAACTGCACCTTTTCCCTCCCCCCCGAGCCAAGCTGTCCCCTCACCCTGGAGCCTGATCAGAGATGGTGCCCCCTCGAGGGGAAAATCCCCAGTGTCCCTTTACTTCCCTGAATGGGGGGGGCCCTAATGGGACGTGAGCCCCGGGGGTGTAAACAGGGGGCTCTTGACTAGGTGAAGGGGGTTTCTGTTGCCCCTGTGTATGGCACTGGTGCAGCTGCCACGGGGATCTTGCATCCAGCTCTGGTCTGGGGCACCAGGCGCTTGGTTCAACGGCGGAAAGGCTAAGGCCCTGCCTACATGTTAGTTGCTATTTCGGGTTACAACCGACGAAACACCATGCACAAAACAGCAGCGTTATTCCGGGCGCGGAATTCCGGTTCCGGCGCCCCATGTCATGTGCCAGGTAATGGAGCCTTCAGAATAGCCCCTTGTGCCGAACCTGGGGGCCACGGGGCTGCACCAAGTTTGAAATAAGCTCCCTCAAAGTAAATCACGCCCCTTGCGCAATGCGAATTGCATAAGTGATTCTGAGTTACAGCCTCTGGCAACTGCAGCCTAAGTGAGCCCAGTCCAAGTACTACGTGGGGAGCAGGGACAGGAGAGCGGTGGGGAGAGACCAAAGGCTGGGCACAGGAGCTGGCCGAATTCGCACCAGCAGGCAGGCGCGCATTGCTCAGGGAGGGGAGTCAAGCAGGGCTGGGTTCTCCGGCACCGGCCTGGGAGGTGTTGCTGAGCCCTCTGGGATGGGTCAGAGCAGCCCTGTGCAGAGAGGCCAGCCTCGGGAATCCCCTGCCAGCCTCGCAAGCTATGCTCCATCCTCCCCCAGGTGGCTACTACCTGACCACTCTCCAGGCCAGCCTGGCCCTGCTGGGGAGCTTCCACAAAGAGGACCTAAAGGAGCAGTGCCCTGATGTCCAGAGAGCCCTGAGCTGGAGGCACCAGCACCCCTCAAGGCAACCCCCTGGCAGCCCAAGCGGGGTATGTGGGGAGGTGCTTGGGAGGGAGTCGCTGCAGGGGGCTCCCCGCCACCCTCCCTTCCTTGCTACCCACCCTGTCCCCCATCCCTTCTCTGCTACCCCACAGTCCCAGGCCCTGTCCCTCCCCTTCTCCTTGCCTGCACAGTCCCCCTGCATCATCCCTGGTGCTGGCTCAGTCCCTGTCCCCTATGCCCCTCAGTGCCCTCTCACTCACTGCCTGCTCTGCCTTCCAGGATCCACAGCCTGGGATGACCCAGTCCCCCTACAACAGGCTCCACTCCACCATGCCTGTGCTGGGAGCCCAGGAGACGGCTGAGCAGCTAGGGGGGCACCCCCTAAACGACAGACTCCCCCAGCACCCTGCGGGGCAGTGCCGGTCCGAGGAGCGCCCAGCCCAGTGTCACCACCCTGGGGAGATGGGACCCGGGCCAGGACCCCCACGCAGGCTGCTCCGCGAAGGAGCCATTGACCTGGAGGAACCGCTCGGGCCCAGGGCACCGGGTTGTGCCTCGGCTCTAGGCAGGGAGCAGGGCCTGATAGGTTAGAGCCGGGGCTGGGAGTGAGGGCTGCTGGGTTCGAGGCCCAGCTCTGTGCGACTGGCTTTGAAACCATTTCCCTCAGGGAGCCTCAGCCGCCTGCTTCCAGCCCAGCATGGGAACCCCACAGCAGTGTTCCAGAGGGAGCTATTCCCCGGAGCCCCTTCCTGTTCCACTGTCTGGGAGGGGAGGGGTGTGATGCTGGGGGACTTGTGTCCCCCTCTCTAGGGAGTCGGGGGAGCAGGAAGCATCACTGCCGATTTGAATGAGAGTCTGGTAAATGCCAAGAGAGAGACTTTCTTCAGTGAGACGGAGGATCAATGCACGTACGCCAGGAGGATTTGCTGGCACAAAAGCCTCTTTTGCCACTGTTATTTTTGTAGGGCCTCCTTTATTAAATATTTGGGTGGGGGGGGGACTCATATCTATTTTTTATTCTCCCAAAAATGACACAGCCCAGTTTGCCTGAGGCCTCCATTTACAATTTGTTTATATAGTAAAAGGAAAAGCATTCTGCTACAAAATGCTCTTGTATTTATGTTATTGTAGGGCCTACTTTATTTACTATCTGCAAAAAATCTACTTTGTTCAAAGAGCAGCATTCTTTGTTTTTAACTTGTCTTTTTTTTTCCCCTGAAGGTCTAAATATGGTTTAGATAAATACAGTGCTCTGGAACACAAACCTCTCCTGTTAATATTGTTGTGGGCTCTACTTTATCAGCAGTGAGGTCGGTTTGGCTCTCTCCGTCGGCGTTATGGCTGCTTCCCCGCTCTAGCAAGATAAATGCAGAAGTGGGGGCCAGCAAAAGTACCTCTAAAACCTTATGTACCAGGTTTTGGTATAAACTCCCCTCCCAAAATCCTAAAAAACCCTTAGATTTTGGGGATAAGATTTGCTGCCACCACCCAAGTAATAATAAGGAAACCAGGGAGAGGCTATTTGGGAAATCTCAGCCCCAAAAGTAAAAACCAGGACACAAACATTAACCAAAATCAAGTTAATAAAAAGAAACAGAGAGAACTTTTATTATTACAACAATATTTGTGTTGCGAGCCTCATGACTAGATGTTATGATCGGGACAATCGGTAAGGAGAGAACTTTTGAACAGTGTGTCGGATCAGTTCCCAGGAACATTCTAGGCAGCATGAGTGGGTTTTGAGGAAAATGGGAGCAATCAAAAGGGAGAAATAGGCGGGTGCTGGCATTGCTGGCATCTGGGTAGCGCAGGGACAACGTCAAGCCCCCCTGCTGCTGCTAACGATTACACCCTCCAGCACAGCTCTGCCAGAGTGCAGGTGGACTCGGGGGTGCTGGCACCCTGTGGGAGTGAGCTCCTGGGCAGAGAGGGGATGAGTCTAACACAGGGAAGGGTAGAAAAGGCCTTTGGCATGTGGCTGGGAAAGAGAGGCCAAGGTGTGAGGGGGGTGGGGCACAAGCAGAGCCCCTGGGGAGAGTGGGGGCCCCTGGTGTGAGGGGTAGGGGGCAGACAGATTCCATGGTGGGGGCTGGGGGACTCTGGCGTGAGCAGCTGGTGGAGGCCCTGCTGTGTGGGAGGGGAAGAAGGGCAGCTCTGGGCGTGTGGGTGGGAACACAGTGCCTTGCAGGATGCAGGGGTGGGAGGCCCCTGAAGGAGAGGGGGTGGCACTCGGACAGCTGGGGCAGGGGCAGGAGGGATGCCAGGTGCCAACACTCTGCAAAGCAGGCGCTCTGGCGGATTTCACTGGTTTTGACCCCCAGCTCTGGCCGCAGCTGGACGCCGAGTCTCTGCACCCGGCTCCCAGCGTGGCATGGCCGGCGGTTAGGCCAGGGCCGCAGCCTCAGGGAGGAGCCTGGGGGGAGGGAAATCAGGCCCATCCGGAGGGGCAGGACGGTGGATTCTGGTGCCCCCGCTGCTGCTTAGCACCTCACAGGCAGCAGCTGCCTGCCCTGAGCAGAGCACTGCCGGGGAGCCCAGCAAAACACGAGCTCTTTAGAGACGGGGTGGCCAGCCAGCGAGAGACAAAGAGCCAAAACAGCCGTGGGCAGAGTGCAGAGTCACCTACTCTCTATCTATCTCGGTGTCTGGTACATATTGCTATATAAAAATAAAAGCCGTTCAATGTGTGGCCCAATGCCTTCCCCCTCCCCCAGAGACAGGCACCCCTAGCCCCCCCGCCTCTGTACCCCAATGCCGGGGGCTCCCGCCAAGCCCGTCTCTCACAGAGCCCTGGGGCGCCTGCGCAGAGCGGCAGGCAATGCTCCCGGTGCGTGGCTCCGAGCAGAAGCCACATTTCATGCTCAAAGAGCTACATGCAGCTCGAGAGCCGTGGGTTGGCCACCCCTGCTCCAGAGGCCAGGCTCTGGGCGTGTGCAGAGGAAAGCAGGGCTGGGGCAAGCAGCCAGGTCTGAAGGGGTGGGCCCTGCGGGGTGCTGGCACAGGCTGTGGGGCAGAGTCTGCCGGGCTGAGCGCTGCCCCCCCCCAGGAGACAGACCGCTCAGGATTCATTGGCTGACTCCAAACGACCCAGGGTCATCTTCGAGCCCAGCCCCCGACACGAGGTCAGAGGGGATCTCTCAGGCACCCCAGGGACTCTCCTGCTCCCCTTCTCATCCACAGTGGCCTGCTGGGAAACCTGGGGCTCAGCTGGGGACACCTCCTTGGGCGCTGAGCTTTCGGAGGGTGGGGGCTCTGTACAGCAATGCCTGCCGCAGCAGCTTGATGCTGGCCGGGTTCTGCGATACCCTTGCAATGGCGTCTGCACCAGCAGAAGGGCACACGACTGCTTTTTGCTGTTGCTTTCCAACGGGCGGGGGAAGAGAGCAGTGCGCTATGGGAGGCTGACGGTGCACAGCCCGCACCACCTGCGGCCCGTCTTAGTCCCATTGAACACTTGGCGCTTAGCCCACAATGCGAGGGGGCGGCAGGACCTGTGGGACAGGTGGCCATGTGCATTGTTGACAGAGGCGAAGCTGCTCACCCCGACGGGGATGCCCTCCCTCGAGTTCGTGGGCCAGGGTGGACATGCAGCCTCGAGTGTACAAAACTGGGTGCGACAGGATGAATCTCTCTAGCCCGACACTCTCTCTTCTGGCAACGTCTGTAATCCGGCGTGATTTTAGTTAGCTGGAGGACTACTCATGGGAGTGGCCAAGTTTCCCAGGGTCCCATAAAGTTTGTTTACTGCCACCAGTCCTGGTGCTCAGTGTTCTGTGCTGTTGTTTAGCTGTAGTTTACCCCTAAATGTCTTCCAAGAGCCCAGTGAGCAGCAGAAGTGTTGGGAATGTGCTCGGCAATACTGACCTCCCCGGCAAATTCTCTTCTCCGGCTCCGGTCGGGTGCTGAGCGTGCCAGATGAGAGAGGTTCAACCTGTGCAAAACTGACCTTAACAAATTCAACCTAATCTCGTGTAGACATAGCCTTAGAGGGAAGGAGACAGAGCCCTTGGGAAGGAAGGATGGATGGGGTATAGGCTTGCGGCAGGGGGACTGGGCGTTGATTCCCAGGACAGGGTGGATGTCTGTTCATGGGTTACCTGGAGGACCACGTCACTGCAGCCTGGCCTTCCTATGGCTGGAGTACCCTGAAGACTGTTGTGGGGAAACTGAGGCAGAGCATGCTGCCTCACTGCGACAGGCTGCTTTGCGGTGTTGCCCTGGTAAGGCTGGGTGCCAGCTGAAATGTGCTACTGGGATGAGACCACGTTATATGCAACCTGTGTTTGGAGACTTTAGCTTTTTATCTCCAGACACCAAAACTATGCGGCTCTCCCTGATCCTGTCTGCCCCATTGGCTGGAGGAAGGCTGGTGCTCTGCAGCTGAGCTGTAGGCTGATGTGTTTTGAGGCTGCCACTCAAGATCCCTCAAGCCCACTTAGAACTTCTTTGTCAAGGCTTGAAGGTGTCATTCCTGGGCCACCAGAGGAGCATTCTCAGACCCAAGCTGCCACATGGGGCTCTCCCCAGCCCCTTCCCAGGTACCACACACTGGTGGTGGCATCTGTCAGATGCTTGGGCAGGTGGTTCCCCAGTGGGTGGCAGGCAGGGCTCTGAGCTCCTGCTCTGGAGGCTGCTGGAGTGTAGCAGCAGCAGGAGAGAGGACAGTTATCCACTTCACTTGTGCAACCTTAAAAATGGCCATGGGGGGCCAAAGGGGGTGGCCCAGAGGGACCCTGCTGGCAAAAATCTCTGTGAGGGCCTGTGGCACATGTGCATTTCGGTCACAGGGGTAGGCAGAGCAGAGCAAGAGCCAGGCCACACTCACACAAGGGCTGTGGTTGGTGCTCTCCTGGTCTCGGCCCGAGGTACGAGGACCCCTCCGGCTCTGGGGAGGACACCGCTGTACCAGCGTACAGGCGAGCTGTACACAAGAGGCCCCTCACTTGTATCCTCAGCAAATGCAACCCACCGAGGAGCCGTGCTGGGATAGCTGCTGCTCAACAAAACCAGCCTCTGTGTGCAGCCCCAGCCCGCCCCACGGGCCTAGGGCGGAGACCCAGTGTGCAGAGCAGGGCCGAAGCTAGAGGAGTTCATTTGCAAAGGAGCCCTTGTGTGTGTGGTGTGAGAAAGATATGGCCTGTGCCTGCCAGCCAGCCAGCCCCCCAGCCCTGGGCCTGGTGCCCTCCAGGAGGGCAAGGCCCGTGTCTCATTCCCTGCCCCTGCGCACTGGGTGGAAATGCTGGTAGAGCCAGGAGCCTGCATCCTGCTGCAGTGCTGCAATTGTGCCTGCAGGGAGCAATATCGCTCCATCCCTGTCCCTCACAGGGGGACTTGTCACTCAGGAGTGTGGTGGGGAGAGCCCAGGGCTGGGCCAGCCAGAGGCAGTGGGTCAGGATGTGGCGGGGGAGACCCTGGCTGGGCCGGCCAGAGGCAGTGGGTCAGGATGTGGCTGGGGAGACCCTGGCTGGGCTGGCCAGAGGCAGTGGGTCAGGCTGTGGGGGGACCTGGGACTGGGGCTTTGAGGGGCAGGGGGGCAGGGCACGGGCGAGCCCAGGGCTGTGGTGGAAGTGCACCGGCAGAGCTGTGTGCATTGGTCAGGCTGCTGGATCTTCGGCCGCACCAGCTACAGCAGCTGACGCCCTGTGACTGGCCCAGTTCTATCCCTGGGCACTGACCCCTGTCCCCGTCCCACCCACCCTCCCGCTCCAGCCCCAATTCCCTGCCCTTGCGTCAGCCTGTCCCAGGGCCAGCGGCGCTGGGAGCAGCTGAGGCTGCTCTGAGCTCATGTGGGCTGGGAGCGAATGTGGATGGCTCCTCCACCCCGATGGCCGCGCCCGGCCTGTGCAGTGAGGCCGGGCCGGCGCCCATCCAGCCCCAGGGCAAGGGACCGGCTGCCTCCGAGTGGTGGGGAACGGCCCAGGTCACACCTGCCACCCCACCCAGCAAAGCGGGCTGTGCCCTTCATGGGGCCTGCGCCCTGCATGGCTGGCCCAGGCTGTGGTGGGATTGCTCTGGGCCCGTTCGGCGGAGGGCACATTGAGAGGAGGGCAGGCTGCTTGTGGGGGGTGCTGAGGGCAGGGCGGGATGTGAGGGTCAGGGGTCTTCTGTGCAGTTATGGTTGCGGGGGTCCTGAGGTGTGCTGGGGGCGAGGGAGGGAGACCTGGGGGGGAGGGGGGATTTCCTGCCCCAGGATGTGTGAGCTGGGGCAGGGGGATGCGCTGTATGGGGGGGGGCGCTGGTGTGGGGGAGGAGTTCTGTGCATCCCCCCCCACACACACACACACTGCCAGACTATGATGTGGAAGAGCTGCTCTCTGGGTCTCCCTCCCCTCCCCCCCAACTCCAGCCATTGGTCTCTGGGTCTGCTCCAGGCTGAGCCAGCACCACCCAGGCCCAGTGGACACTGCGTGACCCTTGAAGCCCTGCCCTGCATGGGGGCCGTGCGGGGTGAGCTCATCCAAGGGGAGCTTGGAACAGCACACACAGTTTGTTCTATCCTGGGATGGGGAACTGGGGCGGGGGCAGCTGAGCAGACCCTGGTGGAGAGGAAGGGGACTATGGCCCTGGGACACCCCCACCGCTGTTCCCAGTCAGCCCCCCCCGACTCAGAGCTTAGACAGGCCCAGGCGTCGGCTGGATGGAGGAGCTCAAAGTGAAATTGTGAGGGTGCCCTGGGGGCTCGCCCCTTGCTACCAGTGCGGCTCCTTGTGCCTCAGTGTGGGGCTGGAGACAGAAGTGCTGCAGGGGGTCATGTTTGTGCAGGGATCCCTCACCTGGTGCTGAGCTGCAGCTGCTTCTGGGGTGGAGCATGGGGGGGGGCTGTTTATAGTGGGACCTCTCTCCCTCAGGGGACCAGAGGAAGGTCTGTTAGGGATCTGGGGTGGGCCGTGTCAACCCCGCTCTGGGTTGCTCCCCACGCATGCTGTCCAGTGGGCCCTGACGCCACCGGTCTCTCTTGGACAGGCAGAGCTGTCGCCTCCCCTGGGCCCCGTCAGAGGACCCCCAGCTCCCTTTGGGCCATATCTGTGTCGGGGGGCGTACCAGTCTGGGAGCTGCAGGAATGTACCTCATGGCCAAGGTTTCTGTCTCTCCCCCAGCCCCCCACAACACACACACAGAGGTGGTAGAGCCTAGAGGCAGGCTGCATCTCCCAGCGCCGTTCTCCCCCCCCAGGCGTCAGCCCCTCTGCATCTGAGAGGTGTGGGACACTGGGCTTGTCCCTCTGTGGGATGCGGCCGCCATCTCGCCATCTCGCCCCAAGGTGGGGGTCTCCAGTCCTGGCTCCGCTGGCTGTCCCACCGCCGGGTGCTGGCTCCCACCCTGCCTGTGGGGGAGGAGGACGCCCAGGGCTGTGTCGCTTTCGCTGGAAGTCACTCAAGGACGGAGAGGGCCGGCCGGAAGCCCCCACCCTGTCCTTCCTGTGTGACCCCCTGCCCACCCCGAGCTATATTTACCCCCCGGCGCTGAGAAGCCGTTGCTTTCCTTTCCTGCTGGGGCCACGTTCCCCAGGAATTCAGGCCCCAGGGGGCTGGGAAGCCAGTCCGGCCCACGCGCTCCCAGATGCTAAGCAGCGTCTGTCCCACACTGCACAGGGCTGAGGGACCAAACCACTGGGCTGCAGGAAGTGATGGAACACGCTCCATGGGAACCGGGACCCCTCGGTTCTGTGCCCTGGCTGTGGCAGGGGATGGGGTTCCCTGGCTAGAGCTGGGAGTCCTGGGTACCACTCCCTGCCCTGGGATGTTAGACCCCCTTTCCCGCCCAGACTCAGCTCTGAAGGGGTCCCAGGGAGTGGCACCCAGTGTGGTTGGGGGGCACTGAGCCAGCAGGGGCTAGAGGAGGGGAGCTGCAGGCCCCACGAAACCTAGCACATGAGCCTGTTTTGGCTCTCCCTGCCCCCCCCCCACGGGGCGCTCCGGCGGCTGAGCAGCTCCAGATGTTGTTGTGGGCCCAGCCGGCCTGTGTCGGGTGGGGTGGGTGTGAGCAGGGAACGTGTGAGCCCAACACATTCCGGCCATGGTGACTCACCTTCCCTGGGGCGGTGGGGTGTCCTGAAGCTCTGCTCCCCGACACACTCCGCCCCTCCTCCAGCGGGCTCGGACCTGGCGGCCGGGCCGGCTCCACGCTGGGGCTGCTCAGCCCAGCTGAGCAGAATCACGTCTGGCTCCTACCCGAATGGGCCCCGGCCCCGGGGGACCTGCCCACACCCCAGCCTCCAGGTTCCCCGCCTTCACCACCCTTCCCTGCCTGGTGTCCCAACCCCTGGAGCCAAGCGCTCCCACCCCCCCACCTGGGTGCTGGGGTCAGCGGGGCCCTGGCATCCCCAGAGGAGAAGGGCCCCTGGGTCCCACACAAAGCTTGGCCCTGCTCTCCCAGCCCATCCTTTGGCTCTTTGCTCAGATACTTTGCTGGTGATGCTGGTGACTCCTCCCAGACTGTCAAGCCTCAAACATTCCCACTCTGCCCCCTTTGGGGGCGGGGGGGGGGCTTCCCCAGGGGGCCTCCTTCCCCCTTTGAGCACCACAGCTGCATCCCTGCCCCAGAGCAAGCACAGCGATGGAACAGAGGCCAGGCTGGGCTAGCAGGGGGCTGCAGGTTGGGAGGGAGGGGCTGTGCCAGCCAGGGTGGGAGTCAGGACTCCTGGGCTCTATTCCAGCTGGGGGTGACGCGTGGCGGGGACAGCACGGTGGGCTGTGGGGGGCACCATGTCGTGTGAAGCTTGTGCCCCCCCTCAGCCTGATGATGGGTCCACCAGGCACGGAACAGGTCCCATAGAGGGGAGATGGGTTTAGCAGGGCCTGGGCCTTGCCCCTTACAGAGTCCAAGCTCCCCACTGAGCGAGGGCTCAGCCTCCCGTGTCCCTCAGTCCCTGTGCTCCTCCGCAGCTCTGCCGCCCCCCCAGCTAGCCGGCCAGGATACACTGGGCTCTGCCCACTGCTGGGAGACCCGACAAAAACAGCCTTGAGGACGGGCCTAACAGAGCGTCCTCACCGCTGTGGACACGGCGGCCCTACCTGGACGCAGGCAGCAGGCCCAGCCCTGCCCCCGCCTCGCTTTGGCTCTTCCCCCCATGTGCACTTTCAGCCCCCTGTGTCTTGCCCTTCCCCCAGAAGGAGTGTCTGAAGTCCTTGAGATTGGGGGTGGGGGCGCTGGGCACGGACTCATCCTCTCAACCTAAGCAAGCCAGGCCTGCTCCTGCCCCACCACCCAGCCAGCCTGAGCTACACAGCTAGCCCCTCCCTGCACAGAGGGACCCAGGAGTCCTGGCTTCCCGACCACCCCCTCTAACGCACTAGGCCCCATCCCTCCCCTCTGGAGCCAGGGACACAGGTGCGGGGGACAGAGCCAGGGTGGTTCAGCGTCTCTGTGGTTGTGCCCAGGGCTCCTTTTCACACACACTCCCCTTGGGCCTTTGTGATCGTGATGGTGAACCAGCCCGTTTCTCTCCCTCCCATGCCACCTACATCCCTTCCACCCCAGAGCCCCTGCTGCTGTCCGGCTCGCCGGAGGCAGTCCAGCATGCACTTTTCTTGCACACCCACACTCGTGCACAGGCGCTAATCTCCAGACCAGCTGGCTCAAAGTGCGTGTACACACAGACAGCATACCCCTGCCCGCAGGTGAGTGCACATGCACATTGCACTGGCACTCCTGTGGACCTGGACATGCACACTCATACATTGCACTGACACCCCTGCACACCTGACTATGCACACTTACACATTGCACTAACACACGTGTGCACCTGGACATGCACACTCACACATTGCACTGACATCCCTGCACACCTGACTGTGCACAGTTACACACTGCACTAATACTTGTGTGCACCTGGACATGCACACTCACACATTGCACTGACATCCCTGCACGCCTGACTGTGCACACTTACACACTGCACTAATACTTGTGTGCACCTGGACATGCACACTCACATGTTGCACTGACATCCCTGCACACCTGACTGTGCACACTTACACACTTCACTAACACTCATGTGCACCTGGACATGCACACTCACACACTGCACTGATTCACAGCTGGCTGTGCATGCACATACATTCCCCTGACACACACAGACACCCTCCCACCTGGCTGGGCTCGTTCACACATTGCACTGACACACACGCAGCTGCACCCTCGCTGGTTGTGTTTGTGTGCACCCTGGCTGCTTGTGCATACATGCTGCATTGCATCCAGACACCACCATGCACCTGGCCACGCACACACACTGGCACAGCCACTTTTCCCAACTGGCTCACACGCAGAACCAGCCCTGCACCAACACACACTCACCGTGCATGCCTCCCCCACAGCAGTTGTGAGGGGCACAGCAAGGGCTCCTGTACCCACCTCCTCAGACAGGCTCGGGGGCCCCTCCTCCAGCTCTGCTGGTGACCCTCAGCCCCCACCCACAGCCCCCTGCTATTCCCAGGCTGGGATCCTGTAAGATGAGCCTGTTCCTCCCCCATATCGCTGCTCTGTGGGGGAGTCGGCCGGAAGCATGGCTGGGGGTGGAACTGGAGCAACCGCCAAGGTAAACAGACTGCCTGGGCTGCTCCTATCTATGCAGAAGCCTGATTTCTAGGGACCATCTCATGGCACAAGGATGGGCCAGGCTGCCCTGCCAGGGTCTCTCCTCAGGTGGCAGCTCAGGGCTGGGATCTGTGGGACAGGAGTCCCAGGCACTGGCAGAGAAGGGAGAGGGGGCAGCACTAGGATAGAAGAGGGATGGGGGTCAGGACCGAGGGGCAGCAGCTGAGCTGTGGGGAGCACAGATCTGGGATAGTGGGGCCGGAAGGTCAGGAGTGAGGCGCATTGGCAGAACTGGAGGTGGTTCCCCAGTTTTCTGTGCCTTGTTCTGGCTCTAGCAGCGGAGCCATGGCTGGGACTCACTGGGTGGTCCCGAGACTTCCTTTCCCAGCCCCCCTTCAGCTCTGCCCCCTGCCTGACCCAGATGGCTGCTCCCCATCCCCACTGCTGGGCCCAGCCTGGTGGGTCCATGCAGTGGGGGAGGGGCATGGGGGGGCTGCAGTCTGGTTAATTGCACCACATGCTCAAAGGTCATGAGTGACTTGGGGGGCACCAGGCTACAAGGTCAGACTGAGTCTTTGAGGTCCAGATTTCTGCACTTGGGTGGATGCCCCTGCGGCCCCACTCCACCCAACAAACTCACTGCCCTGCCCAAGCATCCACCCAGCCCCCCCCACGCCCACAGCGCCTGCCCCCATGGGCACCCACCCAGCCCCTCGCGCCCACAGCACCTGCCCCCACGGGCACCCACCCAGCCCCTCGTGCCCACAGCACCTGCCCCCACGGGCACCCACCCAGCCCCTCGTGCCCACAGCGCCTGCCCCCACGGGCACCCACCCAGCCCCTCACGCCCACAGCGCCTGCCCCCACGGGCACCCACCCAGCCCCTCGTGCCCACAGCGCCTGCCCCCACGGGCACCCACCCAGCCCCTCACGCCCACAGCGCCTGCCCCCATGGGCACCCACCCAGCCCCTCGCGCCCACAGCGCCTGCCCCCACGGGCACCCACTCAGCCCTTTGCACCCACACTTTGTCCACACAGTCCTCTGCCTGGCCCCTAGGTAGCATCTCCCCACCACAGGGAACAGTGATCAACCTCCCTTTAATGCCCTGCAGTAAAGGCCACCCACTCTCAACAGCGCGTTGGTGGGGTTCATGCTCTGTAGGTGCTCGGGGGGGCCCCCTGGGCTGGAGGAGTTCTGTGGCAGAAAGCTATGGGGGTCCCCTTGGGGCATGGCTAGGCTATGGGGCAATGGGCCGTTAGGTCTGGGGGGCTCTCAGGCATGTCAAGGAAGGGGGCACCTGTGTGGAGGGCAGGCAGGGCTGTTGGCGGGGCTGATGGGCCTGAGGGCAGGTATTGCGGTGCACTGTGGGAGTAGCAGGGGAGTTGTGGGCATGGCCAGCAGGGCTGTGATGGGCTGTTCTGTGGGGGGTTAGGACAATGGGGGGGCAGCCACGCCAGAGGGGGTGGGGGAGCTAGGCCGTGGTGGGGTCCCTGTCCTGTCCTAAGCACACAGCCCCATCTGCTCTTCATTAGGCCCCACAGAGCCGGGATTCTTCTGGCTGCTCCACCCGTCTGGCTCTAATTAACCCTTCCCCACATTTCCTCCCTCTCCGGCACATTCCTGTCCGGCTCGGGGGGGGGGGGGGGGGGCGCCGCAGAGAACCAGGGACAATGGGGCTCACCCGGCCTGCCTCACAGCCCTGCAGTGCCAGCCCCTCCCGCTCCACCCGTGCCCCCCAGTCCTGACCCACGGCCCCCCGTGGCCTGGCGCTGGCCCACAGGCAAGCTAGGCATGGGGGGGCGGTGCACACCCCCTTACAGCCCATAGCTGGGGATGGCAGCGCCTCACCCCGGCCCCCACGCAACCACCCGCAGAGGACCCAGGACCTGCGCTGTTCCCTGGTCCAGCCAGCAGGGGGCAGGGCGAGAACACATTTGCACAGGGACAAAACACCCAGCTGTCTCACACTCGTGTTCACAGCCCTGGGTGTGTGTACACACGCGTGTGCACCTCAAGGGGTGTTCAAACACGGCTCATGGGGAGTCTCTGGGTGTGGGCGTTCAGCCGTGTGTGAGGGAGCTCCCACCAGCATGTGTGCGCTCGGCTCAAGGGCTGTGGGTGCGGCTCCAGGGGTGTGTGCTTGTGAGCACGGCCTGGAGAGGCAATGGGTGTGAATGTTGCGGGGGGGGGGGCATGAATCAGTGCTCACATCAGTGGGTGTGTGAGTTGTGTGTGTGGCTTGGGGGTATGCTTGTCAAAATGTGGGCACGTGAGTGTGCCTCTGGGTGCTTGGGGCTGGTTCGGCTCGGTGCGCACGTGACCGTGACTGTGTAGATGGGTGCTCGTCAGTGTGTCTCTGGGCATGCCTGCATCAGTGTGTGCATGTGACTGTCTGGGTGGGTGTGTCAATGTGTGGCCATGTTAGTGTCAGTGTGTGTGTGTATGTGTGTCACTGAGTGTGCATGTGTCAGTGCATGTGAGTGTGGCTTGTGGTGTGTGTGTCTGTGTGTGCATGTGTCAGTGTGTCGCTTGGTGTGTGTGTCGCATGTGAGCCTGTTTCTGGGAATGTGTGTGTATGTATCCCTGGGGGCAATGTCAGTGCATGTGTGTGCGTCACACATCAGTGTGTGCAAGAGTGTGTGTGTGTGTTGTCTTGGCACATTGGGAACAGGGGTTTAGCTGGGCACAGACATTGGGAAATTCAATCAGTGGAAAGAGCCAACGCATCTTTCCCTCCCCCTGCCCCCCTTCCTCTCCCGGCCCCCTCCCACCTCCCCGCTAGGTGCCTGGGGGCCTTTGTTTGCCAAGTATTTGCATCAGGCCAGAGTCTGTTTCCAGTTTGTGCTAAGGGCCGGGCGGCTCTGGGGCAGGGAGCCCAGGAAACCTTCCCTCCATCCAGCTGGGGTGGGGGGGCCCCCTGGGCTCCCACTGTATTAACCCTTCACTGCACGGCGGTGGGGGGGGGTGTTGCCCAGACCTGGGCTAACAAAAGGCTGAGGATCCGGACTGACAGGCACAGGCAGAGCTGGAGCGGGAGGAAGGCGACGAGGGCTGGAAAAACAGGACATATTTCCCTGCATGAAAGCTGTAGAATATCCATAGCCAGACGCAGCTGAAAGTACTCACTAATGGGTTGTACACATTGTATATAGATAAATCACTTCCCGGCCCCGGTGCTGCAGCCACCTCTGGTGTGGAGCACGGGTAGCTGTTTACACACGGTCCCTGCACTGGTATTAAGATGCAGCCACTGCTGGGGCTAAGCATGGGGTAGAGATCCCTGGCCTGGTGCAAAAATGCAGCCACCTCTGGTGTGGAGCGCAGGCAGCTGTTTACATAGGGGCTCCTCACCTGGCATTGAGATGAAGCCACTCCTGGAGCTGAGCAGGGGGTAGGGATCCCTTCCCCGGCCCAGAGATGTAGCCACCTCTGGACTGCAGGGCAACGGCTCACTGCAGTGTAGTTTGGCACAGGAAGTGAGCCCCTACCCTCTTCTCACAGCCTGAAGGAGGTCTGCCCCCAACCACCAGGCCTGCCCTCAGTCAGCCTAAGAGCCAGACAGCCCAGCTTAGCGGCGGGGGTGGGGGGAGGGGGCTGGGTTACTCTTAGCTTCAGTTAAGGGGCCACACCCACCCCAGTGGGGCACATGCTCTGGGGTGCCATTTCTCTCTTGGGGAAGAAGGCCCTGTGGGGAGCGGGGGCTGCCAGAGGGAGCTTCTGGCTACCAGGAGCATTAGTTGTGTTTCCATTAGTGGTAACAACAGACACAAACATCCCTGTGTGCTCCCAGGGAGACCCAGGCCTCCTGCTCCCCAAACCAACACACCCTACTCCCCTCCCAGAGCTGGGAGACAACCCAGGAGTCTCAGCTGGCCAGGGGGCTGAGGGTGGGGCTCTGGAGCCAGTGGCCCCCCAGACCTCTCACTTGAGGCCGACTCCATCACGGAGGCAGGGGCTGATACCCCCTCCAGTAAAACTGTCTAGACTAGAGCCCAGGAGTGATGACTCCCAGCCCCCACCCCAGTAAAGCTGTCCAGCCGCAGGCTGCGCAGGCTCCACCCTTTATTGTGCGAGCAACACACATTAACAATGGCACAGCAGCTGGGGGCCCCCAAACCTCCATGCCCCAGAGGCCTCCCTGAGCCCTCCAACAGGCACCCCACTTCCCATCCCTCTTGGCTCTGTGACCCCAAGTTCCAGGGTCTGTCGAGTTCTGGGAGCAATTCTCCAGCCCTGTCAGTTTCTCATAGCTTTTGGGGGCTGTGCCAGGGGGTCCCATCAGGGGCTCCTCACAGTCACCGGGGGACCCCCAGAACAGGGAAGTTGGCTCCTGTGTCCACTTGGCAGAAGTCTGAGGAGCAAGATAAGGGGGACTCCCAAGACTGGAGACAAGGGGGGCCATAGCCCAGCCAGGGTGCAGGGATCCATGCCTCTGTTCTGGATCATGGGGCCCAGGGAGCGGGGTCCTCGTCCTAGGGCCAGCCTGCGGTGTGAGGTGAGGATGGAGTCCCTCGCCGGGACGGCCCGCGTGTAATCCCAAGGCACCAGCTGATGGAGGCAGGACAATTCTGGAAGGACCAGGCTCCACCTGGAGGGCTGGGAGATAAATGGTGGGCCTGTGTCCCAGCTGGGGGCTCAGGGATGGCTCTGGGGTTCCAGCTGCGGGGAGGTGGCTCCAGGCTCCAGTTGTGGGTATCCATGCCCCAGCTGGGGTTCAGGGTGGCTGCATGGGCCTTGCTCCAGTGAGGGCATCAGCCTCCATGTCCCAGCCAGGAGTTTGCAGGAGGCTCCGGGGTCCCAGCTGGGGGCCTGCAGACAAGTCCTGGCATCCCAGCCAAGGGGTCTCCGGGCCCAGCTGGGAGCGTGTGGGGTGTCCTGGTCTCTTTCTGCTCTGGGGCCCCGCAGCCTCAGACGCTGGTCCGGCAGGTGGCTGGGTGGGCCCCTGCAGCTGGGTGGGGGGGCCCCTTGCCCCCCGCACTGGTGACCCAGCGGTAGCACTGGGTGACGCTGCGGCTCTTCGCCCGGGCACCGCAGCGGGTGCAGTACACAATACCCAGGGCCACCATGATCACCAGGAAGACGCAGAGAGGAACCAGCAGCGCCACAAGCAGCCAACGGTCATCCCGCTTCCTCCGTGCCCTCTCCCCAACTAGAGAGGTGCTGGGGTCCTCCGACGGGGGCAGTGGGGTCCTGGGCCTGCTGGCTGCAGGGTCCCCCACCTCCCTGTTGTAGGCTGAGGCAGGGGCACCAGGGGACCTTGGAGACCTGGGGTTTGGAAAGCTGGTGCTGGGGGTCGGAGGGTTAGTTGCTGTGGGACTGAGAGGGGGGCTTGTGTGGGGAACTAGGGGGCCAGCCACGGGCTCTGGAGGTGCTGTTGATGTGGAAGGGATTGGGGGGGCGGTGGTGGGGTCTAGGGAGCCGGTGGTCGTGGGAGGGATTGTGGGGGTGGTGGTGGGCTCTAGGGAGCCGGTGGTCGTGGGAGGGATTGGGGGGGTGGTGGGGGGGTCTAGGGAGCCAGTGGTTGTGGGAGGGATTGGGGGGCTGGCTGTGGGCGCTGGTGGGGCAGTGGAGGCTGCATGCCCCATGCTGGCGTGCGGCGCTGCTGGGAGCAGGTCAGGGGGGCGGGCAGTGGAATCGGAGAGCTCCTGGCTCAGGCTGAAAGGCTCCTCTGTACCCCAAAGCTGCAGCACCTCGGCCCCCCAGCCCTGCTCGTGGGCAAAGCGCGGGTAGAAGGCCTGGTGCCTGGTGGCCAGCGCGGGGGGCTCCCCGTGGGGGGCACAGCTGATGCCGTTGGCTTCCAGCTCGTAGCCCTCGTTACAGTAGCACTCGAAGCCACCCACGTAGTTGACACACATCTGCTGGCACACGCCGGGGATCTGACACTCGTCGTTGTCCACACAGTTCCGCGGTGCCTCTTCGGCCGGGCTGAAGCCCAGGTGGCACACGCACAGGAAGGAGCCCTCTGTGTTCTCGCACTGGTGCTCGCACGGGGCACTACCACATTCGTCCACATCGACGCAGCCACCAGCCCCGTCGGCCTCGTAGCCCACCTGGCAGCGGCACTGGAATCCGCCAGGGAAGTTGTCACACAGCTGCTCGCATGGCCCTGTGGCACACTCGTCCACATCCTCGCACGTGTGTCCGCTGCTGGCCAGCGTGTAGCCCTCGGGGCACAGGCAGCGGTACCCGCCCTGCTCCCCGGGCATGCACTCAAACTGGCAGGGGTGGTTGTGGCAGCCATCAGCCGGGACACAGGAGCGCCCGTCGGGCAGCAGGGCATGGCCGGCGTGGCACTCGCACGAGTAGCTGGGCCCCTCATCCACGCACAACTGCTGGCAGCCCCCATTGTCCCCCTCGCACCAGTCCTTGTGCTCCTCCCCGCAGAGGGGCTCCTCCTTGGACCAGCCCACGGAGCCGTCCTCCTTCCGCAGGCACAGCACCGAGACAGGGGCTGCGCTGCCGCAGGCCACGGAGGCCACGGAACCGAAGGGGACGTGGCTCAGGCTGCTGCTGACCTGCCCGAAAGGCGTCGTGTAGCTCACGCGCCCCAGCTCCTCGGTGGCCAGCCTGGGGCACATGCCAGCGAAGCCGAAGTAGCAGAGGTAGCCATCCACGGGCAAGGTGCATGAGCCCTCCAGCCACTGGAAGTTCTCCTGCGTGGCTGAGCCGTAGGTCAGCACCACGCAGCGCGAGGCGGCGCACGAGGGGCCCCCGGCCGGCTCAGCCCGCGCCCAGTTGGTGTAAAGCGTGTCCTGGTCGCCGGTGGTCCAGGTGAAACCGCGCAGTGGGCGCTGGGGGAAGCACTGGCGGGGCTGCCGCTGGAGCCCGATCCAGAACAGCTGCTGCTGCCCGGTACCTGGGCCTGTGGCCTGCAGCAGCTCCGCCACCTGGACTGCCTCCTCGTGGCGCTTGAGCGTGGCCAGGTTCCCACCGCGCTCCCGGCAGCTCCGCCAGGACTCCAGGAAGCTGCGGCGTTGAAGGAAGACAACGTAGCAGCCCTCGGGGCCGCAGGCAGCCTCCAGCCCCGGCCAGGCAGCCTCAGGCCCCGGCCAGGCACCCTGCGCTGGCCCCACCAGCCCCGTCAGGAGCAGCCAGAGACGCAGCATCGTCCTGGCGCCCACGGCTGCCTGCTCGGCTCTGCGCCCCGGCACAGCTCCCCTGCCCTTCTCTTCCCCTCAGCGGGGAGGGGCAGGATGGGCCAGTGCCCGCCCCTGCCCTTGTAAGGGAGAGAATTGGGCCCAGGCCCAGGGAGAAGGGGAGACAAGCTGGGAGGGGCAGCTGAGGGGATCCTGGACCGCCTGACCCAGAGAATGCAGGCAGGGATCTTCCCTTGTGTGCAGCTGGCTGAGAAATACAGATCCCCCTCCTCTCCTGGAGCTGGGCTACACCCCCAGCCCTGGCTCCCAGCCCCCTGCTCTAACCCCTAGTCACACCTCTCCTCCCCTAGAGCTGGGGCTGGAACCCAGGAGGCCACACTCCCAACCCGCTGCCCCACTTTCCTGTCGTAGTTGTTGAAAGGGACAAACAGCGAATCAATCAGCAGAGAATAGGTGGGTACATTGACCACATGCTGCAGCTCACCCTGACACACACACACACACACTCTCTCTCTCTCTGCATATACAGTTACATCTCCCAGCCCTAGTTTAGGCCTTTGCTCCAGAAATCTGGAGCCTGGGACACAGGGGGAATCTGGCGCCGCACTCCCAACACCCCTCCCCCACTTGCCCTGCTGTGGGACGGCTCCCAGTGAGTTTCTTCCTCCACCATCTCCCAGGACCTCATACAGCTCAGGGGGATTCCCACAGGGAGCACGGGGGTGCGGGGAGCAAAGAGCCTTGGCAGGGAGCTGGTGGCAGATTCAGGGAAGCCAGCGTGCATGCACAGGCAAGTGAGTGCACACGAGAGTGAACATGTTTGTGAGACGGAGAGACCGTGCCAGAGACATGGACCAGAAGTGTTTCTAGCCCTCACGGGTGAACACCCCCATGTGCACACCTATGCGGGCATCCCACACTTGCACACACACACACACACACACACACAAAAATTCTCCTGGCAAACATTTTTTGTGCATTCTCATTTCCCCGTGCAAGCATATCCATGCGCAAGCAGACACACTCCTGGGCGCGCACTTCCATTTTTTCACACATCCTCCCAAGCCCGCATTTTCCTGTTCATACACACCCATGTGCAAACACACACTCCAGTTCATGCACGTGTCCTGTACTCCATCATGCACACTTGTGTGACCACTGTCCCCAGTGGTACGCACTCAGGCATGCTGCCACACACCCGTGTCACTGCCACGTCTGACATGACCCGACACACACACTGCATACGCTGCATTGCAGGGCCATGCATGTGCCTGTGGGCCCAGCCGTGTGCAGCGTGACCACGACAGTGTTGCAAGCCACAGCCTGTGTGCGCCCTGTGCATGCTCAAGGCTTCGCCACCCAGTCAGACCTCAGCATGCACTGACAACCCCCCCCCGCCCCCCGAGCAGCTAAGGGCTCAGCCACTTACGCGGAAGCAGGGCCAGCTAGGGGCTTCGTCACACACGCAGAAGCGAGACCCCCGCCTCACTGAGCATTAGAAGCTCCTAACAAGGAAAATCTCCTAACGCCAGAAACGAGCCAAAGGGCCCAATGCACTGACTCTGGCCCAGGGGTTGCTTCTGTGTCCAAACCCCGATAAAAAATTAACTCCCCGCTCCCAATCGGAGACGTGTGTAGCGTCACAAGCCTGTCGGCTGGCCCAAGTCGCTTGTCCCTCCCGCCGCAAATCCGGACCCTTTCGGCTGGAAAATGGTGAGGGCTCCGCTTGCCATTGGTGGTTTGGGAAGCCCCTAAGTATAGGCGTCCCCCTGTGCATCACCCAAAATCACCTGGGGTAGCCGGTGAGATATTCCCCCTTAATTCCCCTCCTCACATGGCTGGAGCCATTGTTAATGAAGCTTTTTTACGTTCACTGCTTGGCTCGTCCCCACCCAGCGGACCCCCTTCACTCCCGGGACAGTGACTGCACACGCACCCCTGGGCCTGTGAACACGTGCAATCACGCGTGGGTGCACCACGGGCACTTGCACGCTTGCTTTTCCACGCACCCGTACGTGCTCTCTTTGACTACTGTGCCCACTGGCAGGCCAGACGCGAATGGGGGGCATGCGGGGGGAGGCCAGGGCCAGCAGCAGGCTGGAGAACTCTGGAGCGCCTCCCTTGCCGCGCACGGCCCGGAGAGGGGAGTCAGGAGACCCGGGCTGCAGGGCTCCGCGACCTCTGCCCGTGTCTGACCCACGTATGCGCCAGGGGGCCTTCGTGGCGGGCGTGCGCAGAGCAGCTCGGAGGGGATCACGGTGTGTGGTGGGAGCCGGGGAGGGCAGGGGCTGCGCGCAGCCGCAGGGGCTGGCGCGGGAGGGAGGCCGGGGCGGGGGCTGCAGGTCGGAGGGAGGCGCAGCGCGGAAATGCGTGGAATTCCTGATGTGTGGGAACCGGGGGGCGCGGGGGGAGGCGGGGCCGTTCTCCGCTAGGGGGCGCCAGCTCCGCTCCCTCCAGCCCAGCGGGGGGAAGGGCAGCCGGGGGGGGGGTTCCCCCCTGCCGCTCCCCGCCATCAGCAGCCCTAGGGGAGGTGAGCAGGGGGCTGGGAGATCTGGCCCACCTCTGGTGGGGGCTCCCGGCTCCGATCCAGCCCCCGTTCGGGACCCGCGGAGAGTCCGTCCGGTCTCCGCTGGGGCGGGCGGCGGGCGGCGGGCGGGACCCCCCCGGCCCCTCCACATTGTGCTCGGTTGGTTTGAGAGACTCAAAGAAGCACTCGACTGACTGGGGCTGATGAGGCGGTGGGGGGGACGCAGACCTCGCCAGCCCCTCCCCGACATCACACCGATACCCGGCCCCGCAGCCCCCCAGTCACACCGATATCGAGCCCCGCACCCCCCCAATCTCACCGATATCCAGCCCCGCACCGCCCGCTATCACAGATATGCAGCCCCCACTCTCTCCCGCCGCTCCCCACAATTGCCCAGCCAGCCAGCCCCGGGACGGAAGGCGCTCAGGGGACGGCCAACCCCCCACCCCCATCTCGGGGCCCGCACACACTCGGGGTGGGAGCTCCCCAGTGAAGGGGCCGCTGCAAAGGGCTGGAAAGATCCTGGAGCAGGGACGTGGCTACAGCGCCACCTGGTGGCAATGGGAGGCCACAGCGCCCCGCCTCTGCGCCCAGGTCGAGGAGGGGAGCCAGGTCTAGTGGTTGCGGCAAGGGAGGGGAATCCCGCCCAGGGAAAGAGCTCGTGGTCAGCTGCTTTCCAGGCCCCTGGTGGGCAACGATTGTTCTTACCCTCTGGCTGCGGGTCTTGACCCCACAGCGCCTGCCTCAGGGATGAGTGCCGCTCATTTGGCCTCTTTGTACACAGGGTCATGCCGGAGGCTGGGGGCACATCCCCCAGACCCTTCCAGAGCGGGGGATAGAACCCAGGAGGCCTGGCTCCCTGCCTCTAACTGCTACACCTCACTCCCCTCTCCCGCTCCCCCGGACCCCAGACCAGGGATAGAACCCAGGCACCTAGTCACACATCTGCCATTCCCACATAGACCCCAGGCCCCTGTGTGTAGCGTGGAGTGGGAGGAGAGGAGGGGACCCCAGCCTCTCCTATATGAAGGGAGGTCCCCTCCACCAGTCAGTTTCACCCCCACCCCAGCAGGGGTCAGTTGTCCCATGGCCGAATGGCTGAGGGTGGCAAGAATCAGAAAAACCAGCCCCTGCCCCTTGATCACACTCTTGAAAAGGTCTTTGGGAGACAAGCCTGGGGTGCTGAGTCACAGAGCTGGCAATGCCTCACGCCCACCACCGGGCAGCACTAGGGCTGGCACCACAGCTCCCCCGGAAGTCCCTGTTAAGTGTATGGAGGGAGCAGGGCACCCACGCCAAGGCCTGACTCCTGCCAATAGGGGTAGATTCCCCAGGGAGGCCAGACTCAGATTTCAAGGCACAGGGCTGCTATGTCCCCCCTCTGCTCATGGGCCACAGGACAGGAACCCCGCCCCCCTCTCCCCAAGCCAGCCTGTGGTTCAAGCAGATCTGGGACCCACCCTTCCCCGCCCCCCTCCGCAGAGGCACAGGAGTCAGACACACGAAGAAGCAAAAAATTTAAAAACCAGGGTAAAAAAACCCATTTACAGATTGTGGTGGTGGCACAGGGAGGGGTATCATCCCCCACATCCAATCCAGAGGCTACGGAGCATGGGAATCCTGCCCCAGGCCCAGAAAACACCTCCCCGTGCCTGCCCCCCAGCACTGCAGTGTGGCGAGAAGGGGGAATGGAAAGAAACCTCCTCCCCACCCACAGGAATCAGGCTCCAGCAAAGCTGGTGAATATCCCCCTCCTGCCAGCAGGGGGCTATGTGCTTGGGAAGGGGGTGGGGCTAGCGGGGGTCCCACCCCCTGAACCTGGCTACACTCGCTCCCCTCAATCCAGGTTGTTGTCATTGATGCTGGGGGGTGTCACTGATCCCCTTATTACTCCCATCAAGCCCCCCCCCAACACTCTCTTATTTGCTTTCCCAGGGCTGATCCCATGGGGGGAGGGACACAGCTGATCCCTCCCCTTGGTCCCTACAGCACATTCCCCCCTTAGCTAGTCAGGGTGAGGGTGGGGTGGGGGGACTCCCTGGCCTCACTGAACCCTCCCCAGCAGGGGCATCTCCCAGATATCCAGCCCAAAACAGCCTTGTCTGACCGCCACCCTCTCCTGCCTCAAGTGGGCGGCTGCAGGGCGGCATGGCCCGGGAGGGATGGACAGACGTCACTCCCTAGGCCAGGGCAGAGCTCGGGGATGGAGACCAGTACTGCCCTGGGTCTGTGAAAGAGGTTCATCCTCCCTCTGCCCACCCAACCCCGACCCCCATGATTATTTCCCTCCCACACCCTGGAAAAAAAAAAGTGTTCCCCAAAGAAGCCCTGTGATTGGTCAGCCCGCGAGAAAGGCAGAATCAAGGCGATATTGGCAGGGAGGAAGAGGTTAAGAGACAGGGCAGCTGAACTGGGCGGGGGAGGCCCTATCGTACAGTGACCCCCAGCTTCTCCAGGATGCGGGTCCCCTTTTCCAAGTACTCGGCCCGCTGAAGCCAGAAGGTCTCCTTGTCCTTCATGATGTCGGCCAACACGGCGCCACCCAGGAACACCATGTGCTTCCGCCGTGGCGGGTCCTCGATCCGGATCTTGAATTTCTGCAGGGGTGAAGAGACCAGTTTATTAACAAGGGGGACCCCCACCTGCCACTGCAAACCCGCAGCCAGCAGAAGAGGCTCCGCCCCCTAGGTGATGGCAGGAGCACGACTGCCCTCAATGACAGGGTCAGTGGGGACAGAATTTCACCCCTGGATTTTCAGGCCAGAGGGGCTATTCTGAACCCCGGCGTTGCCCCCTGCAGGGCGGTTGCAATGGATTGTGGGTAGCACTGGGGAGCTGAGCTGGCCCGTCCCACCCAGGGAAGGCACTGTGGACCGCCTGCCTTTTGCTAGGGTCTGAGGGGGACAATGTCCATACACCCCACATGGTGTCCACTCACCGACAGCTTCTCCACGTCACCCTTGAGCACCCGCTCCAGGTAGAGCTGCTTGATCTCACGCTCCAGCCGGGAGGGCAGACCCGGGTACATGGTGGAGCCGCCTGACAGCACAATGTGCTTGTAGAACTCCGGCCTGGGAGAGGGACGGATGGAGACAGACAATGCTCCAGGTGAGGGGTCCTGGGAGCTCACCCCCCCTGCACCCCTTAGACTCCCATTCACCATCCCAACCCCCAGCTCCCCACACAGGCCCCATAGAACATGGCCCAGAATCTGCCCAACTGTCTTAGCCCACTGACTGTCTCCACTCACCCCCCCAATGCCATAGGGTCTCCCCCTCCAATCACCACCAAGAACCTTCCACTCTCCCATCGTCCCATCACCTCCCTTACTTGTGCTCTCACACACACGCATACAAAATCCCCACCAATGGTCCTGCCTCCCAGGCCTGCTGGCCCCTCACAGTAGCCCAGGAGTGGGGCTCTGGACTCCACCTCTCCCTGCTTTGCTCACCGGGTGTCGATATCAGCTGCCTGGATGGTGTTGAAGAGCAGCTCAGCCACACCTACGCCTTCCACGTTGATGAGGTGGGGCTGGAACAGGGCCTCGGGGGCCTCAAACCGCTCGCCCCCCACCTTGATCACACGCCCATCGGGCAGCTGTGGGGAGGGCAGAGAGGGAAAGGAAGTCAGTACCACTGCCGGAGTCTGCAGAGCACCTGAGCTGACTGCTTCTCATGGGAGATGTGCCCCAGGCACCCCCAGGGAGCGTTAACTCCCAGCCTCACTGGTGCCTCACTGGTCTAAGGTCACCACCATGCCCGCCAGATGACCCAGCCATCCACCGAGCAGAGAGATGCCCTCACCATGTAAGACTCCACCAGCACTGTGGTCTCCTGAGCCAGCTTCTGCTCCTGCTCAATGTTGTACCCCACATAGCAAAGCTTCTCTTTCATCATGCGCACCGTCTCGAAATCCGCGGAGTGGTTGAAGGCGTAACCCCGCAGCAACAGGAGCTGCCAGTAGTGGGAGACAGTGTCATCGGGGGAGCCTGCAGGACCCCGAGCTGCCAGAGGGGGAACCACAGTTCCAGGAGCTGCTGGGACCCTCCTCACTTTGGTAAAGGTCCTGCCTCCTGCTCTGGCCACCAGGGAGGACGAGGGGAACTCACTGCCTGGCTCCTTCCATGCAGGACGCTGCCTGGCAGCTGCAGCCGCCTTTCACCTGTGCAACGCCCTGTTGGCCCCCACGGCGGGTGGAGATCCCCAAGGCCAGCAGCAAAGGGGCAACAGAACATCACTGAGGGGAAATGCTCAGCCACAGAACCAGGCTCGCTCCAGCCCCCCAGGAGAGCCGGGTGGTGAGGGAGACGGGGGGAGAGGCAGCCTGGTCAGCAGGGTCGCCTGGCCAGGATGGGCGCACCTGGTGCAGGGGGGTGTCACCTGACAGCAGAGGCTGCATGGTTATAAAAGGAAGGTGCTGAGGGAGGCTTGGGCCCAGGGAGCAGCCTTGAGGCAGGGGTCTGGCTGGGGGCAGAGGCCTCGCCCCTTAGAACGGGGGCTGGACTCTGTGGAGGTTCTGAGCTGCTTGGAACATCCGAGAGCCCAAGGCGTGGATTCCCCTCCCGGCAGTCCGACCGCAGCCAGCCGGTCTGAGGCACCCCCCCCCCACAGCTCACCTTGATGAGGTACCGGGTGATGTCTCGTCCTGCAATGTCCAGCCGCCGGGTGAGATGGGGCAGGGAGAAGCCCTCATAGACAGGGCAGATGTGGGTCACGCCATCCCCCGAGTCCACCACCACCCCCGTCAGCAGGCCTGAAAGGGGAGAGGAGGGCTACAGTGCTGAGAGGCAAAGGGCCCACCTCCCCTGGCAGCCTGCCTCCAGAGGCACCAGGACTGGCCACTTCAGGGGCACAGTGACACAAACAGGAAATAAAATGCTCAGAGGAGACATGTCCCCTGCCTGCCCTCCTGAAGCCAGGCTCCCCTGCTGTCTGCTTGCACTTCCCTCCCAAACCCTGCTCAGCTCAGCTTAGCTTGCGGGACATCCCGTGGGGGTGAGTTCCCCAGGCTAGCACTGCTTCAGGTGGGAAATCTTCCCCTCTGATTGGCTGGGAGTAAGCCTGCTTGCCTTCCACTAATGATGGGGTGGGAAACAGATGTCCCGACTCAGTATCTACCACCCTGGATCCTGCCCTCTTTGCCCGCTGCAGTGTTATCCCATGCTCAAATCCTTTGCATTCCCAGTTCTGAGCCCCTTCGGGGTTGCAGTGCACAAAGCTTCTCCTCCACCCCCTGCTGCGCTGCCTGTTCTTTGTCCAGCTGGATTCCAGCTCTGGCCCTGCTGGGGGCTCCTTCCCAAAGGGCAGCTGGCCCACTGCAGTGCCGGGGGCCGATGCAGTGCATCGGTGACAGGCAATTTTCAAAAGCACCTGAGCAACTCATGGGCCAGAGACCCAGTTTCAGAAGTGACTGAGTTGGAGCCTCCTTGGTTTCAATAGTTGGGTGCAACGCCTGTCCCTGTGCTTTGAGACGTCCCCATGGCCCCTGCCCAATGCCTTGTCAGCCACTCACAGTCCCTCAAGGGACTGTCAGATCATCTCGCCTGGCCTGTATCACTCCACCCCACCTTCCCAGTGACAAGTGTTACTCCCCTGCCCTGCCTTCCCTGTACTTCTCCCTCCTCTGCCCTCCTGCCCCCACACCTGCCCTACCCTCTCCCTCCATCCCTTACCTCCCCCTCCAAGCCCCCACACCTGCTCTTCTCACCTTGGGCGTAGAGCGTCAGCACAGCCTGGATGGCGATGTACACACCTTCGAACTGGTACGTCTCAAACATCACCTGGGGGAAGAGGAGAAAGCGTGGGCACAACCCGGCCGACGCCCATCAGCGCCAGCCTGCTGCCCCCGCTATGCCAGGCTGGTGATCCCCCGAGCGCATTCCTCAAGCTCTGCCAACCCCAGCCCCCCAGCCCAGCCTAACCTCAATTATCTTCTCGCGGTTCTTGGTGGGGTTCATGGGGGGCTCGGTGAGCAGGATCTTGCAGCTGCGGGGGTCGATGTTGAGTTTCTCCGGCCCAAAGGTGTAATCCCACAGGTACTTCATGTCGTCCCAGTTGCGCACGATGCCATTCTCCATGGGGTAGTTCACTTCCAGCATGGAGCGCAGCTCGCTGGCCTCATCCCCTACCATCAGGTCCTGGGGGTGGGGCGGGGTGGGCGATTTCAGACACCAGCACTTTGGCCTTCCCCCACCGGGGGCCAGGGCCCCTCTCTGCCAGGGAGGAGCCCTCCCTCCGACTGCTAGCGGTGCTCTCCCCCCACGGGAAGGTTCCCCTTCAAGTCCCCCTTACTGAGACCTGTGGGACTCCCCCCTGCTGCCCCCCAGCCCCTGACCTTGATCTCGATGTCGCCCACGCGGGCGGTGGAGCGGATGATCGGGCGCCCGACCAGCGCGGGGAAGATGTGCTCAGGGAAGTTGGAGCCAGCAAAGCCGCACTTAACAAACTGAGAAGGAGAGAGAAAGATGAACTAGGTGATTACCCCCCGCACCAGTCTACGCCCACCCAGCCACTCAAGATCCCCCCTGGCCTGGGCAACGAGCCACGCTGGGGGCAGAACTGCCCCATTCCTCCCCTCATCTGCTTAGAGGGAGCAGGAAGACACATTGGGCCCCCTGGCTAGCCCTGTTATCCTCACAACACCTGCAGGACCCAATTTCCTTTGTTCTGAGGTGGGGGATCCCAGCTAGCTGGGCCCGCTGGTAAGGCGCGGGGGGAGCACCTGAGTATTGGCTGGGAGGTGGTCACCAGACACATCATTCTCTAAACCCTTGCAGCATTTCTCTCCTCAGCCTCCTCCCCAACCCCAACCCCTCCACTCCAGGCCCTGCCCTGAGCCACAGCCACCATCCCTGGGAGGAGGGAGCAGAACAGCTGCAAAAACCTGCATCCAGTAGCCCCCCAGGCTGTCCTTACCCCCACCCCACGTGCACCCCAAAGGCCAGCGAGAGGTGCTACATGCATATGCAGGGCGAGAACTGCCCACCCCCAGCCACAGAATCATCGAACACCAGCTCTGGAAGGGACCTCAGGTCCAGTCCCCTGCCCTCATGGCAGGGCCAAGATCCTGCCTGTCCTTAAGTATCTCCAGTGATGGAGATCCTACAACCACCCTCGGCAATTTATTCCTGTACGTGTGGAGGGAAGTAACCTTCAGCGCAGAGTTTAGAGGAAGTGACACTTCTGCATTTGCACACACTCATCAACCCCTCGCTCCCCATCCCCCAGCCACGGCAGGGAGCTGCTCCAGCATAACTCCCCCCACCCCACTCAGGGAGATGTGTGTGCCCTGCTATTAGGAGTATTAGGGTAGTGCCTACAGGCCCTGTAAACTTGGTAAAGGACAAAGATAAGGTCCCTTTAAACGGGGCAGGTTGCTCCCTGGGGCGCTCACTGTGTGCTGGAGAAGCCAGAGCAGAAGTGTGAGCACAGGGCCCCCACTGGGCCAGGCACTGCACAGCCACACAGCGAGAAACACTCCCTGACCTGAACAACTCCACCCTAACAGCCAAGCGACTGGAGGGGAAAGGCCCTGCCCAGCAAGTCGGTGGCTTAGCTACAAGGAGAACCCAGCTGTCCCCGGTCCCAGCCCTGCCCTCGCTACCCACTCCAGCACACTGCTCACTTTTGTTCCTGACTGCGGAGGATCTCATTACCCAGCCACCTCTCCAAGCCTGGCCTCCAGCACACCCAGGGCCGGCAAGCTCTGCCAGTTAATTAGGGCCTGGTCCTCTCATCTCACCCCCAGGGGACTGGCCCCGCCGGGCGTGGCAGCCAATGAACCCATTACACCCTCTGAGCAGCGTAAGTTGCACTCTACATTCCTTGCTTCCCACGTTAGGCAGCGGAGCGCTCTGCCACTGCAGGCAGGTTGCAGGTAGAGTCTGCCTCAGGCTGAGCAGCAGGCCCAGGCGATCACGGCCAAAGCGCCGGCACTCTGGCCCCGCCCGCTGCAGAGCACAAACCCAGCAGTCAGCCAGCGGATGTGGAGAAAGAGGAAATGTGAGAGCTGAGCCTGTTTCTGCTCGCACAAGCCATGCACTCGCACCAGCAGAGAGGCACCTGCAGAGGCAGCCGGCAGACAAGAGGCACTTCCCCTCTGGCCCTGTCGCTCTTGGCCGTGCCCTGTATCTCCAGGCACTCTCCCCTTCTGGCTATGGACTCTGCATGGCTGAGGCCTCTGAAGCAACAGCCCTTACGGAGAAATCTCATTTCTGATGCCAGCTCCCTCTTGGGGTCCTCCCTGCAAAGGCGGTTTTGCTTCATGTTTCATTTACAAAATACCGCCCGTTTAAGCCCTGTGTCAGTAAGTGTGGGCAGGGCTGCCACTGGCCTGGGCACTGCTGAGTCTCCCACCGAGTTCAGGGTCCCATCATGCAGGGCACTGCCCCGACCACGACTGAGATCAGGGCCCCACTGTGCTGGGCACTGCCCAGACGGAGTCTGAGATCAGGGCCCTGTCATGCAGGGCAGTTGCCAAGACCCTGACCCTGAGCAGGGCTCTGTCATGCCAGGCACTGTGCAGACCCCAACCAAGATCAGGGCCACATGATGCCAGGTGCTGCCCAGACCCTGACCGAGATCAGGGCCCACGTCATGTTTGGCAGTGCACAGAGCTGCTTCCTGCCAGCTGAACTGGGACCCCTTATGTTGGGACCTCTACAGAGCCCCCACCGCCGAGACCGGGGCCCTGTGAGAACAGCCAGGGTGCAGAGCCTTCCGACAAACCCTGTCCCCTGCCGACCCCAAAGCGCAGCTGTTAACCGGCAGAACTCACGAGACACGGGAAGAGCCCAACTGGCTCAGAGTTGAGGCCCATCTCCTTGGACCCCTGGCCCTGACAGCGACCGATGCCCTGGATGTGGCCAGTGGAAGTTGTGCCCCTCCTGCGATAGCCTCCCCCAGCTCTCTCACTAGCGGGTACAGATCAGCTCACGCCCTGGGGCCTGAGGGTTCATCTCCCTGCCCTGTGGTGTCAGCATCAACAATTCCAACTCTGCCAATGCTGCTTCTCTTCAGACAGGGCCAGTCCCTTCTCGGCACTTGCTGAGTTTTCAGCCTCAACAATGCCCAGTGGCAGTGAGCCCCACAGGCTCAATGCCTGTGTGAACCAGGATCGTCCTCTCTCAGCCTCGACCTCATGGATCTTATCCTCCAAGGAGGCAAGTGAAAAGGAGGGTTGCGCTTGGAAACATTGCAGAAAACTTTTACTGAGTTTGCTATAGACGTACATGACACATGCGCACTTTACAGAAAGACGAAGCAATGCCCATGGGAATGGTGTCTGCCCCACACAGGTGGGCCTCAGAGACCACCTAACGCACCTGGGTGCACCGGGGGGGGGCATGGCCAGAAGCAGCCCAGCTGGCTGAACAAAAAGGAGCCGGTGGAAAGAACTCTGCTGTCCTTGCCCTGGGGAGATGAGTCCCCTGAGCAGCACAGGGAAGCTGGGACACCTAGGAGGCAGTGGATTGAAGAAAGCTCCTGTGGCTGACCCCACCCAAGAGCAAGGCCCCATATCTGTGGGGAGAAGCCGTGGAAGCTGCTGTTTGTTACAGAGCCCAGAGCAGAGCTGAGGATGGACTGGAAGAAAGCCTAATGCCTGAGCAGAGCCCAGGGAAACAGGGACAAGATATGTGAGGGTGCAGAGCTTGGCTGCACCTATCAGGGGTCTGCACCCAGACCCCAGTGTAGAAGGTGGGCTGAGGCCCCCAGCCAGCCCCCTGGGGAAGCAGTGTGAGAACTCTGAGAGGGGGATAAGGACGACTGGGCCTAGAGTTAAATGCTAAAGATCCAGCATAAGGGTGCGGACAACATCCACGTGGGCTTTTCGTACCCAGAGATGTAGAATGGAGGTGGGAGCTCGCTGGGTGGGCGTGAGGAGAAGGGGAACTCTGTGCCTGGTGGAGGGACCATGGGCAGGGGGAGGTAGTGAGGAAAGAACTGCTGCCCCTCGGCTCCCCACAGGGGAAGTACCAGGGGGACCGCACTCTTCTACAGGGCCAGACAAGACTGGAAGGCCCTGCTGGGCTCCTAGGTCTATTGGTGTCCCCTGGTCCCAGAGAAACCAGCTCCAGAGGGGGGGGTTGCCACCCACTCTGGTTGTTCCAGCCCCTCCCTCCTCTGAGGGACACACACCTCCTTACCTCTAGCCTCAGCTGAGCCCTGGCCAGTTTATCCCCATTTGGTTTTGCACCAACTCAAACTCCAGTAGCTCATCTCCCTCCCTGGGGTTCCCCCTGTGTATGTAGTAGGAACAACCAGCGCCCTTCTCCAGCCAAAACAACGAGGCTCTTTCAAGCTCCTCTGGTAAGAGTGGCTCACCCTTCGTCTGACCAGCCTAGGCACCAGCATCATTGTTGCCTGGGGTCACCAGGACTGCAAACAGCATTGCTGGGGTGGTCTTACCACTGCTGCATCTGGTGGTATGAATGCATCCCTCTCTGCAGAGGTGGTACCCAGCCTACACTCAAGCCACACATAGCAGTTCAGCAGAGGGGATGAGTCAGGGGATGCGGAGGATGGAGGCTGACATTCCCAGCTTCTAGCCTTGGCTCTGCCCCAAGCTGCTTTGTGACTTCCAGCAAGTCCCGCCTCCTGCCTCAGTTTCCCTTCCCAGCTGGTGTCTATTTAGGTGGTGAGCTCTGCAGGGTCAGGACTGTCACTTGGCGGCTGGGCATCACCAGGCAGGACAGGGGCCCTGGTGGGACAGTCAGGGGGCCTGGGACGGCAAGGGCTTGACTTCAGGCTGCATTTGCAAACCAGAAACAGAAATGGATTTTTCTCCAAATGGAAAGACGACTCAGTTGTCAGCATCCCAGGCTCTGCTCTGGGGCTGCACTGATCTCAGCAGGGAGCTGGCCCGGGTAGCAGCCAGGGCAAGCAGGAAGTGCCAATACTGGAAGAGGCTGGGGCCACTTCCCCATCCAGACCAACACCAATATGAAAACCCTGCTGGGCCAGCGGATCTGCTGGGCCAGCGGATCTGCTGGCCCACCCGGAACGAGGGGCAATCACCCCTCCCCCCACAGGCCACACTGCCCCAGTTACCCCACTTCCCCCTTCCTCACGGCAGAGGCGGGGATGCCGCAGCACACGCTGGGGAAGAGGAAAAGCCCTGTAAGCACCCTGGGGAGGGCCGATCACGGCAGCTGCTAGTGCGGGGGGACCCGATCCCCAGCTCTCCCCCCGCTGCAGTGGGGGGGACCCGATCCCCCGCTCTTGCCCCGCTGCAGTGGGGGGGGACCCGATCCCCCGCTCTTGCCCCGCTGTCAGTGGGGGGACCCGATCCCCACCGAAACCCGGCGGGACAGCCAGGCTGCGCCGGTTCAGGGCCGGGGCCCCCGCCCCCCCTTGCCCGTGCAGGGGCGGGGCCGCGCTGCACACTCACCCCCGTGCCATTGTCGCACACCACCACCCTGCGGCCCTGGCTGTCCATGGGGCGCCGCCTCTCGCCGCCCGGAGCAGTCTGAGCCGCGGAAGCAGCGCCGAGCCCGGCTCCCCCAGCCCCGCTGATGTAACATCCTGGGCTGGCGCCGCGGCGGGGGCGGGGAGGCCCTGCGAGGCGCGGTGCTGCCCCCTGCTGGGGCGAGTCAGAAGAGTGCGGGGAAGGGCCAAGTCCGGGGGGCTCCGTCCGCTCCGCCGGAAAACTTCTTTTGGGGCCATGTGCGCAGCGAGCGCAGGGGCGGGGAATGACGGGGCGCAGTGGGAGTCCGGTTTGCCCCCCTGTTATTACAAGGGCTCAGCGCCCCTCAGTTACACTGCCCCCTATTATTGCAAGGGGGCAGCGCCGTGATCCCTCTGTGCGGTGGGGAAACTGAGGCCCAGCGAGAGTAAAGGTAGCAATTAACCATCTGCCTTGCCTGAGCCAGTGGGGCTCGGGTTGCAGAGCTGCACAACTGCTGCGGGGTTGGGCTGGAGCCCGGGCGCTGGGACCCTAGGAGAGGTGGGCTCCGGCTGGAGCTGAAATGTGTGCACCGCCTTCCAGCCCTGCGCCTGTGGCTGCTTAAGAGCAGTGCACAGAGACGCTGGGTGTCCTAGACTCCTGGTGCCTAAGGCCAGAAGAAGCCGATGGCTCGGCCAGACTAATGTCCCTCTGCTAACAGGCCAAGGATCTCACCTAGTTGCCTCAGGGCTGGACCCAGAGATTTGAGTTAGGCCCAAGTATTTGAGTCACAGCAGCCTGGGGCTGGGGGGGGGGACCTCAGGAGTCATCTAGTCCCGCCTCCTGCTTCAAGCCGCACGAAATCATCCCCACCAGGACTTGCCCAGACTTATAAAGCTCCAGGGATGGAGGGAGATTCCCCAAGCTCGCTAGGTAACACATTCCAGCGCTCCACCACCCTCCTGGTGAAAGAGTTTTTCCTAATATCCAACCTACTCCTCTCCCTCTGCAACTTCAGACCATTGCTCCTTGTTCTGCCATCTGTCACCACGGAGTCTCGCTCCATCCTCTTTAGCGCCCCCTTCAGGAAGTTGAAGGCGGCTATCAAATCCCCCCCTCACTCTTCCCTCAGCCTCTCCGCACAAGTCATGTGCTCCAGCCCCTAACTCATTTTCATTGCCCTCCGCTGAACCCGCTCCAGCACATCCACATCCTTTCTACACTGGGGAGCCCAGAACCGGACACAGTACTGCAGATGTGGCCTCACCAGCGCTGAGTAGAGGGGACCAGTAACGTCTCTAGCTCTGCTGGAAGCCTCCGCAGACTGAGCTGCTGTGAGCCACAGGCAGGAAGGGGGGAGGCTGAGCGGCCCCCAATGCCCTAGGCTTCTGCAGTGGCAGGGACCCGCTGAGGTGAGCCCTGCCCAGGTGGTTCCAGCCCCGTCCCTTGCTGCAGAGGGAGGTGAAAAGCTCCAGAGTCCTGCCAGTCTAACCCTGGGACAGTCCTTCGCAGCCCCCAGCTCGGGATCAGCTGAACCCTGAGCATCCGGCCGGCACCCACCAGCCAGGGGCGAGGGGAGATGCCCTGAACAGGCTCAGGGCGGCGCCCCGCCCCCACCTTTCATCGCCCTCCCCCGTCATGGTCCATGGGGGGGGCAGTAGCCATTCAAACCTGCCCCCCTTGTGCATCAGTGAAAAAGTGGCCCGGGCGCCAGGAGGAGGCAGGGGTAGTGCACAAGGCTGGGCCCGGCCCGGGCCCTGAACCAGCCCCCACCTTCCCCCTACAAATGGGCACAGAAGGTTACCGGCGGCCGACAGCACTCGGAGGCACCGTGAAAAGTTGGCAGCGGCCGGGCCCCCCACGCCCCCGTGCCGTGTGTGGCAGCCCCAGGCGGGGAGCGCTCAGTGTGCGGATTCTGGAGGGTCACCCCCCCCCACTTCCGCAGGGGCGTCCCCGCCGAGCGGGGGGAGGGGGGGCAGCGCTCAGACTCTCACCCCCCGCCCCCCAGCAAGCGCCCAGCCCCACCCCTGCGCTCAGCTCAGCTCAGCTGCAGTCCCCCCCAGCCCAGCTCCGACCCCCTCCCCTTGCTCGCCTCCCCATGGCCTCAGGCCCAGGGCACCTCTAAGCAGCTTCGGGGCCCGCTTGCCCCGCCCCGCCCATGCCCACGCCCACGCCCGGACCAGCTCGCCCCCCCCCCACTTCTAGCCTTTTCGATCCCCGCTCGCACCTGCAGAGCAACACAAGCGCCCCGCCCTTCCCCCCCAGTGACGCAGCGGCTGCGGGCAGGGGGTGCGCGCGCGCGCGCGCGCGCGGCTGGGGGATCCCTGCCTGTGCGAGGCTGGGGGCCCGGCTGGGAGGGGCGGAGGGCGGCCGGGGTGGTCTCGGGGTCTCCCCCACTCGCACCCCGCCCGGGGGGGGGGCAGTTCCGCTCCAGCGCTGGCGGCGGAGCAGCGGCAATGCGGGGTTATTCATCCTGGCGCCGCGACGCAGGCGGCTGCTGAGCCAGGCTGCGGGGGAGCTGGGGCCGCGCCGAGGGGTAAGCGGGGGCAGGGGCTGGGGGTCGGTGCTGCGGAGGGTCACATGGGGGAAGGACAAGCAGAGAGCCCGGCGGGGGAGATGGAGACCTCGGTGGCAGCCAGGGCACCTCCTCTGTCCTTCCCGCCACAGGCTGTGGCCGTCCCCCCATCCCTCCTTCACTGCCCGTCCCCGTCCCCGTCCCTCCATCCCTCCTCCGCTGCCTGTACCCGTCCCTCCATCCCTCCTCCGCTGCCCGTCCCCGTCCCTCCATCCCTCCTCCGCTGCCTGTACCCGTCCCTCCATCCCTCCTCCGCTGCCTGTACCCGTCCCCCCATCCCTCCTCCACTGCCCGTCCCCGTCTCCCCATCCCTCCACTGCCTGTACCCGTCCCTCCATCCCTCCTCCACTGCCTGTACCCGTCCCTCCATCCCTCCTCCGCTGCCTGTACCCGTCCCTCTATCCATCCTTCCTTACACAGCCCTGAATCTCTCTCTCCATCTGTCCTTTGCTCCTTCGGGGCCCTATAGCCACTCTCTATCTGTCCCCAGACACTCCATCTGTCTCTCTTTCTCCATGAGATCTCCTTGCACCATCACTCCCCTTCCTTGTCTCACTCGCACAGGCGGTTGTGGGCCGGAGGTGAGGGGAGTGTCTCTTTTGCACAATGTTGTGTTAGACTCAAATTAAAGGGTCAGACAGGGACACCCGCACAGCTCCCCTCCTGTCTCCCAGCAGCCACCTGCCACTTAACTCCTGACCCCTCCACTTCTGGTTCCCCCTCTCTCACCCCAATCCCCCCCAGACTGTGGCTTGGGGACCAGACGTCTCCCTGGGTGCCCGCAGGGGTGCTGCTGGCTGGCTGGCTGGCAGGAGGAGGTGGTGGGATCACCCAGCTCCCAGGCAAATGTTGCCAGCAGCTGCAGCAGCCTCATCCGCCCCTGCACCTGTGGCCTGTGTGTGTGTCTCTCCCCACCACCCCTGCCTCTCCTTGTGCTGGTGTAGGAGAAGTGCACACTCAGCCTTCTCCTTTGTGTGCTGGGAGGGAGTTGTGGTGGCCTTGTGTTGGAAAGGGATACCCTATTGCTTGTGTGTGAGAGGGTTGTGTTGTGGGAGGGCAACCCTGGGGGAGTGTATATGTGTGGGGGTGTGTGATGGCGATGTGTTAGTAGGAAGGGGAGCCCCTGCCCTGCCTGTTTGTGTTTGGGAAAAGGGGGTTGTGTTGTCCTTGTGCATGCAGAGGAAGCCCCTTGCAGCCCTGTGTGTGTATTGGGACAGGTCTGTGCTGTTGTTGAGTTAGAATGTCTCGCCCTGTGACGACACCAGGACTTGTTGTGCTGTGTTGTTTTGGTGGTGTTGTTTGGCTTCTTGTTTTGACGGGGGAATGATGATTATCCTGCACGTGTGTGGGTAAGGGCTGGCTAGACATGCTGTCGTGGCGGGGGTGTGTGCGTGTGTGTGCCAGGACAAGTGTGTCTGTGTGTGTTGTTTCAGTGTGGGGTGCCGGGTTTGTCTGTGCTGTGTGCCAGGGATGTCTGTGTGCCATACCAGAGGTATCTGCATTGAGTGTCAGGGGTTTCTATGTTGGCTGTAGGAGGTGTCCTTGTGGGGTGCTGGAGGCATCTGGGTGTGATGATTGGTGAGCCATCTGTGTGGGATGCTGGGGGAGTCCGTGTGGGGTACCAGGGATCTCCATGTGGGGTCCTGAGGGTGTCCATGTGGGGTGCTGGGGGTGTCCATGCGGGGTCCTGGGAGTGTCTTTTTTGTCCTATCAGGCGTGTGTCTGGATGGCTGATGTTATAACGAAATATTAGAAAACAGATGTCTCTGCCCCCCTGCAGACATGTACAGACTGAAGAAAACAGACTGTAGATTTTCTGATCCCTCCCAGCCATGGGCTTCTCCTGTTCCTGGGCTGGGGGATGAGCACTGCACTGTCAGACCCAGTGAGATCCTAGCTAACCATATCCTGTGCCTCCATGTCCTCAGCTGTGCATCAGCTGCCCCCACAGCCCACCGACCCTTCCTGCATCCCTGAGTCCTATGCTGCTTGAGGGAGTGTGAGTGAGGAAACTCCCCGTCCTTCTCCCTTCCCCAGATCCCCTGCCTGGTTTATGCTTCGCTGCCCAGCTGGGAGCTGGGCTCTTTGTGTGGCATGAGTCCCACTGCAGGGGGAGGGCTGCACTTGGGCAACCCACGCCTCTCCACAGGGGCTGCTCCGAGCAGGAAGAGCTTTGGCCTTCAGGAGCAGCTGGCTTGGGGGTGAGATGGAATGGGATGCAGGGCTTTTCCCTTCTAGGGGGCTGCCTCTGATCCAGCACGAGGGAGTGGGAACTAACTGAAGGAAAAGTTTTCCTGGTAACAGGAGGGGCATTAAAGATCTAAAATATCATTGTGGTGCCAGGGGTGCCAGTTCAGGAATGTTGCCATGGAAACAATAGGGTTGTTATGGTCTGGAGCATCACCATGGTGACAAGCGGATGTCAGAAATCGGGGTGTTGTCATGGTAACATTGGGTTGGGAGAGTTCAGGAGTGTTGCCATGGTGACAAGAGGAGCTTAAGTGTTTGGGGCCTTGTGATAGCAACATCAGGATGGGGAGCTGGGGCCAGTGATGGACAACGGAGGGGGCAGAGTCCTGGGCTGGTCGGGTCTTTGTTCCTGTTGGACACGGGAGGGAAGAGGAGAAAGGGGTGGAGAGGTTAACACTTTACCTGCCATGTGTTTGGGACCCCTCAACACCTACCCCTCTCCAAATACAGCTGGGAATCAGCTGAACATGACCTCCCAGTGTGACTCTGTGGCCAAAAGGGCTAAGGTGATGCTGGCATGTGTGAACAGAGCAGTCTTACACCAGAGTAGGGCTAGTGGCTCCATATTTGGCACTGGTGAGCCACTGCTGGAATCCTGCATCCGGTCCTGGTGCCCACAGTGCAAGACAGAGGCTGATAAATAAGAGGGGATCAGAGAGGAGCTGCCAGAACAATTAAAGGGCTGGGAAACCGGCCTCATTGGGAGAGAGTCGAGAAGCACAATCTGTTTAGTTTAACAAAGAGAAGGTGAGGGGGGTGACTTGATCCCTATCTGGAAGTACCTCCACAAGGGACAGAAAGGTGAGCATCGAGACCTCTTCCCCCTGGCAGCCAAAGATATAACGAGAGCCATGGGAGACCCATGGGCTGAAAGTTGAAGCTGTGTAGAAATAAAGTGCTAATTTTTATCAGTGAAGATAATTAACCATTGAAACAACAGCTAGATGGGGTGTCGAGGGATGGATGGATGGACGGGAGGGTGGATGGATAGATAGAAGGAAGGATGCATGGAGAGAAGAGTGGATGGATAGATAGAAGGAAGGAAGGATGGATGGGATCTAGGCCCCAGGTTGCATTGATTGCCCCTTTGCTTTCTCTGAAGGATGGTTCTTGAAAGCAGTCCCGAGGCCGTCAGCTCCCAGTCCCTGGATCTCCGGCGATCCTGTCCCAAGGGCTCCCGGATCTTCCCCTCTGCTGGAGAGGGCTCCCTCCTGAGCAAAGAGGCTGTGAAGTATGGGGAGCTCATTGTGCTGGGGTGAGTGCGGCCAAGGGATGAGACCTGAGTAGGGGTAATGCAGGTTGGTTTATTAACTGAGAGTCTCTAGGAGTAGTGAGGCTGTGCAGGCCAGCTTGTAGCATCTCCAGGGGTGCTGGGTATGTATAATGGTTTGTTATTGTAGGGTCTGTTCAGGTGCTGGCACAGCAAAGGCTGGATTATTATGAGGGATGGGGCAAACATGAGCCCTTCCTGGTAACGCAGATCCAGCTGGACTGGTCACCTTGCCTGGCCAGGACTCAGACTAACAGGGTTCTATTCCCAGGTCTGCCACTGACGTTGGGTGAGTCCCATCCCTTCCCAGACCTTCAGTTTCCCCTCATGCTCCTCGACTATTCAGACTGTGAGCTCGTGGGGCCAGATACTCTCTTGGGGTGTGTCTGTGCAGCTGTCAGCACCGGGGGTGCTGAGACAATTGCTTACCTTATAAACACTGTTTAACCTTCCTTTTGCTAAGGTGCCAGTTGGGACACAGGATGATCTGGGCTCCTAGGCCCATTGCTGGCTACCCCAGAAATCTTTGCTCATTGGAGTTGCTGTGCTGGCCCCAGAGGAGGGATCTGGCACTGCCCAGACAGCTGGTTTCTCTTGTATGTGTTGCCATCCTGGGCCCCAGAGGGGAGTTTCTGGCAGAGGGGGAGCTGGGTGGGCTTGTGCTGGCTTAGGAGGGGACGGTGGTGCGGGGTGGGGAGAGGGGAAGCGTCTGTATGGGACTATCTCCCCCCACCACACAGGTACAATGGCTCCCTGGCCAGTGGGGACAAGGGCCGACGCCGCAGCCGCATCGCGCTCTACAAGAGGCCGAAGGCCAATGGGGTGAAACCGGATGTGATACACCACATCTCCACCCCCCTTGTCTCCAAGGTGAGCTGTGCTCCTGCAACCACTGCCACATGGGCCTGGCTTGCAGCAGGGTTCCCAGGCAGTCCTGCTGCTGCCAGCCGTGACCCCCCCAGGGGAGATCGTGTACGTAAACACAGCACTGGGGGTTGTCTGCTGCAGGGCAGGAGGGGGGACAGGGTGTGGGATGCAGACACTTTCACCTCTCAGGGGCCTCAGCCCTGGGGCAAAGGGACTGGCTGGCTCGCGGGGGCTGAGGGGGGGCGGGGAGGGGTGTGGCGCTGGTGCCATCTGGCTCAGGTACTGCGCTCTGCTCCTCTAGGCGCTCAGCAACAAGGGCCAGCACAGCATCTCCTACACGCTGTCTCGCAGCCACTCGGTGATTGTGGAGTATACGCACGACTGCGACACTGACATGTTCCAGGTACCGCACCACAGCTGCCCGAATGCACTGCCTGTTCCACGCCTGGCCACTGGCTCATGGTGCTTGAGCTCAGCCACTGCCCCTTCCAGCACGGCTTAACCCAGGCAGGGGTCAGGGCGCCCCCTTGCGGCCACCTCAGGCAGCCCAGGCTGGGAGCCCAGGCTTGCCTAGAGCTTCCCCTTTGTGCCCATCAGAGCCCTTCTCTGGCCTTTCCAAGCCGACCGCTGACTCACTCTGTGGATCCCCTTTTGCCTCTCTGGGCTCCCTGCGCCTGCAGTTCTCACTCACATCCAGCCCTAGACTGCTGGGCACTGCTGCTGTGCGGTCCCCATGCCCTGCCCCAGAGGTGGCTGCATCTCAGGGGGGAAGGACGCCTGTATAAACCGCCTCCCCAGTCCAGCCCAGCTCAGCCCAGAGGGGGCAGGAGGAAGCTGGTGGCTCAGAGCGAATGTCTGTACAGATCGGCCGCTCCACGGAGAACATGATTGACTTTGTGGTGACGGACACGGCACCAGGGGGCGGGTGCGCTAGCGAGGGGCAGTCGGCCCAAAGCACCATCTCCCGCTACGCCTGCCGCATCATCTGTGAGCGCAGCCCACCCTACACTGCCCGGATCTACGCTGCGGGCTTCGACTCCTCGCGCAACATCTTCCTTGGAGTGAGTGAGTCCTGACAGTGTCGAGAGGGGACCTCCCCTCTCCAGGGCACTGGCTGGCTTGGGGCAGGGAGTGGGACACTCCAACCCCAGGGCAGCTCGTCCTCAGGGCACTTGTTCAGAGAAGCAGGGGCCTGAGGTCCCTGCTCTCTGTGGCTGTGAACTCCCAGGAAGTCCCGGAGTGGGGAGGCGGGCAGGGTGATGGCCCAGACTGGTACTCTGAGGCTGAGGGATCTGAGGGGTCTTCTTCCAGGTGGATGGAGTCAAAGCCTGGAGGACAGCAAGGTTTGAGCTCTGGGGAGCAGATGGCAAGGGGTGCCCTTGCCCTGGGTCACTGGAAATAATGCAGGGGGCTGGGGCCCATGGGAGAGTCTGGGTCCTGGGGGTGCTGGGTGCATGTGTTGGGCATGGGGAAGGAAGGGGACATTTCTCTGCTGGGTGGGACAGGACCTGGGTCCAAAGGGATTCAAGGGAGGAGCTGTAGACAGTGGCCCCTCCCACTCCTCATACATTTCTATGACGCCCAGCTGCTCTCATTGGCAGGAGAGGGCGGCCAAGTGGCGGACGCCGGATGGGCTGATGGATGGGCTGACGACCAATGGGGTGCTGGTGATGCACCCCACAGGGGGCTTCAGTGAGGACTCAGCACCCGGCGTCTGGCGCGAGATCTCGGTGTGCGGGAATGTGTACGCCCTGCGGGATAGTCGCTCTGCGCAGCAGAGGGGGAAGCTGGTACGTGGGGCCCTCCATTCCTTGCACTGCCTCAGGGGCCTCCAACCTGCACTGGGGCAAGCTGCTGGGGGCCCTGTCCACTGCACTGCCAGAGGGAGTCCCCCTGTAGCCCTCCAGGGGACTCCTGCCTGGGGGGGACCCTGCACACCTAGCTAGGGGGGTTTGTGGGAGGCCCCAGTCCCCATGCTGGTCATAGGGGAACTTCCCTCGACCAGCCAAAGATGGTCTCAGTTCCCAGAGGGATCCCCAGGTCTGGAACAACCCCCCAGCCCTTTGGCCCGATGTCCTCTCAGGAGTACCCCTCCCAACCCCCAGCCTGAGCCCCCTCCCCATCCCAGGGCCTGGCGATCCCTTCCCAACACCCCTTCAACTTGCTGCCCCCCTCCTGCCTGGAGTGGCTCTCTCCCTCCCTTGGGCCACCCCTCCAGCCTGACCTCCCCCTTTCCCGGTGCCCCATGCGACCTGACCCGCTCGGCTCCCCTCCGCTGACTCCCATGTCCTGCAGGTGCCGACCGAGTCCAACGTGCTGCAGGACGGCTCACTCATCGACCTGTGCGGGGCCACACTGCTGTGGCGGACCACAGCGGGGCTGCTGCTAACGCCCACCCTCAAGCAGCTGGAGGCGCTGCGCCAGGAGACCAATGCCGCCCGCCCCCAGTGTCCCGTGGGCTTCAACACGCTGGCCTTCCCCAGCCTGGCCCAGCGCGGCGCCGTGGACAAACAGCAGCCCTGGGTCTACGTCAACTGCGGCCACGTCCACGGCTACCACAACTGGGGCTTCCGCAAGGAGAAGGGGGGCCTGGAGCGGGAGTGCCCCATGTGCCGACGGGCCGGGCCCTACGTGCCGCTCTGGCTGGGCTGTGAGGCCGGGCTGTACCTGGACGCAGGGCGGCCCACCCACGCCTTCTGCCCCTGCGGCCACGTCTGCTCCCAGAAGACTGTGCAGTACTGGGCCCAGATCCCGCTGCCCCATGGCACGCACGCCTTTCACGCTGCCTGCCCCTTCTGCGGCACCTGGCTCACGGGCGAGCGGGGATTCGTGCGCCTCATCTTTCAGGGCCCCATGGACTGAGCCTGTCAGCTCAGCAGAGGGACGCGGTGGGAGACATGGACGGAGCAGATGGGATGTGACGGGGCCTGGGGACTCAGCAGGGGTGGCACCCACGGACTGAGCCGAGGGGCCTGGCAGCGGCCGCGGACTGAATAGGGGCAGGCGTGGAGGAGGAGCCTGTGCCCAAAGTGCGTGTGTGTGGTGAGGTCTGTGGCTGGAGCAAGGGATGTGCCGTGGCGTGTGGGCAGAGTGGGGGAAGGGCAGGAGCGGGGGTGCCCATGGACTGAGAGTGACCAATAAAACAGCCAAAAACCCTGCGGGGACGATCTGAAAAGACAAACCAGGGTGCATGCGTGTGTCAGTTACCGCCGGCCCCCAGACAGCCCCACCTGCCTCCCGCCCTGCCCATCCCCATCTCCTCACTGCCCTTCACCAGCCCCTGGTTCTAATGGACTTCACTTTCTTATACCACCCTCGTCAGCGGCCATCCGGCCCGGTATCCATCCCCACACCAGCTGGGCCCAGGGCGTGCCCCCCCGTGGGCTGTTTTCCCAGACAGTGCCCCTGCAGCAGGGAGAGCGGGGCAGTGATGCTCTCTGGGAAAGACACCCCAGATCCTTGGGTCTCTGAGTCTAGTGCCCAAGGCTCCCAAGTCACAGGCTGGGCCAGTGGTGTCAGCTTAGCTCTTGGGAGAGGAAGTGGCTAAGGATGTGGAGTCCTGGAGGAAACGCGCCTAAGGCAGTCCTGAGTGGCTGAGCGGGGGGGAGGTCCCCTCTCCATGGCGCAGTGCGGAGCCCGCACCCAGCTGTGGAGCACGGTGAGTTAGGGAGGAGCCACGAGAATAAGCTCATCAGGAAACCCTGAGGCTCAATCTCAGTCTCTCCACCCTGCTACTGGGAGAGAGGATTTGTGGGAGCTGGAGGTTCCTCTATTCAACAGACAAAGGCCATGCCAGAACCCAGGGCCAGGAGCTGTTGCTGGTCATATTCAGCCGGGAACACGGGGGTGGCTGTTTGACGTAAGTGGGCAGAGATAGCTCAGTGGTTCAGGCATTAGCCTCCTAACTGAAGGATGGCAAATTCAGTCCTCGAGGGAGCCACTTAGGGGCCTGGGGCAAGGGAAAAGAATCCATTAGGAATGGTGGTAGGTCCTGCCCTAAGTGCAGGGGACTGGACTCAATGACCTCTCAAGTTCTCTTCTAGCTCCGTGAACTAGACTTGTCCTTGAGAGAGCTGCCTGGGGAGGGACTTTGGCAGTTAGGGTGACACGGGACAGAAGGGCCCCTTCTGACCTTGAAATCCATGGCTCAGGCTCTGGAACGAGAGGGCTAGGGGGGCAAATGACTCCTGCTGTGGCCCACACTAACCTGTGGGTGGCTCTCTGGTGCTTCCTATTTGCCAGAGCCATACAGAGGTTAGTGAGTGGTCTGCCAGCCTGAAGCTGGCACAGCTGCTGCTCCTTTAGCCCAGACACGGGACACTGGTGCCCTTACACCCAGGGCTCCTGGGCTCAGCCTCGGCATGCCTCAGGGCGAGGGGGGTGGTGTGTTTATTCTGTAACAGCGAGAGGCTCAAACCAGCACCCAGGGTATCAGGCACTGAACAGACTTGTCATCCCCAGTGCTGCATGGACCCTGACTGAAATTGGGGCCCTGATATGCCAGGTGCTGAACAGATTGATTTCAGGGCATCCTCCTGCTGGGAGCAGCCTGGATATGGCAAAAGACCATCCCCTTCCCCAAGAGCACTGTCTGGTATTCAGATCAAAGCAAGGCCACACTTTTATAGCTTACATAGACCAAGCATATGCCCAGCCGGGTCTGTCACGCCCCTACAGGCAGCAGAGATGCCATTTCAAATGTTGTTAAGGGGGCAAATTTAACTGAGAACGCAGAGGCTACTTGGGCACCCGAAAAAATATTTTTTCCCCATATGAAATCTTACATAGAGTGCTCCGGGCAGATAGTAATATCTAATTTGAAAGAAAGAAAGAAAGATTGGACTCACTTAGCAATAATATAACATGTTCTGACATGTTGTAGCAAGTGACTTAAAGAACACTGATTAAGTTTAAAGGTTAATGTATATTCTCTTTTGTTACTAACTCAAATACAAGAATGGAAACAAATTATAGAAAAATACAGGTGACTTTCTATCTCTCTTCCGCAGCTTACTGACCTTAGAAGAGATCATGTGACTTTTGCCAACATACTACTCGGGCAGGTTCCCATGAGTTTATACTGCAGTTACCTGGGGCTCCAGTTGTGTTACCCCGACAAACAATAGACCAGAAAATGACTTTAAACAGTAGTGAAGCTGACACTTTCAAGTCACTTTCATAATAATGTCAATACCAAATGTGCAAAAATCAAGACTCAGGGTCACTGAAAATCATGAGATTGGCTTTAAAATAGTGAGATAATGTAAATTAATAGATTTGGTGCTTTTTATGTTACATTCAGCTTTTGATTCCTTAAGTTGCACTGGCATCACATTTTGAAGCTTTCTCTACAGCCACAAGAGCTTGAAACTTTCTGCTTCTTTAAGAATGAAGGCTGAAATAATCACGTACCACTTGATTCCAGGAGCTGAGGCTTTAAGGAAAATGATACTTATCATGAGACTCATAAAATCAAGAGAGTTGGCAATACTTCTGTTCAAAGGCTTGTTATTTGCCAGAAGGGTCTTAAACACAAGGCACCAGCGACTAAGTTGCAGTGTTCACAGGAGAATAGGCTAAAATCAAACACCAAGAAAACTTCATGTTTTAAGGTTGGTGGAAACTGACACTTTTTTTGAGGTATGTCAGAGCTACTCCAGGCAGAAAAGGAAAATAAACAGGCCCAGGACCTCTGAGCAGCTCTTCTTCCTGAGAGAAACTTGGAGGGGCAAATCTTCCAGTCCTTAATCAAGTACAACTTCTGTCACAGTCAATGCAGCCCACCCCTAATCCTACCAAACTGGCACCCTGTGTGTATTACCACAGTGCCTAGAAGCTGAGTCACAGGAGGGACCCCATTGTGCTAGGCACTGTGCAAACTCAGAACACATAGACCTATTCCAGAGCACCCTACAATCTAAGGCTTTGTCTACCCTGCCAAAAACGACAATGTGGTTCACAAGTGTTTTACAGACACTGACAGAAAAGTTTTGCCATGGCAAATGGCTCATTATCAGCAGGCGTCCTCTCCCGTTGGCAATGCAAATCCAGCTTGTAGCAGGTGGAAGTATTTTGTTTGCAAAAATGCTGTGTCCTTCAAATCAGGGGTGTGCAAAGTGCGGGGCAGGCCCCTTCAGGAGGGCATAACATTTCATAAGGGGGTGCAGCGCAAATGGCTGCTAGGTCTCAGGCTCATCTAGCTCATTAAAATTTTGAAATATGTTACTTGTTTTAAGGTATGTGTATTCACATGCATACAGTTACAGAGGTAGCCGTGTTTATCCACACCTTCACAAAACAAACCAGCAGTCATGTAGCACTTCAAAGACTAACAAAATAATTTAATAATTTTCATATTTTCTTTTCTGTTGTTGTTTTATTTTGTTTTCTATCTCGCTGTTATATATTCATCATGCCAGTTCACTTTCAGTACTATTTCCAGATCTGCAGAAGTGGGTCCGCCCCATGAAAGCTCATCACCTTATAAAAGATTTTGTTAGTCTTTAAAGTGTTACATGAGATCTTTTTTCAGATTTAAATACTGATTAATAAAGTTTCTACATGCTACATGCTTATTTTACTGCACATGCTGAAAGTTTTTTCATATGAATGTAACTGAAATTTTCATCAGTTTGGATTACATTAGAGACAGTTTGGTGGGGCTAATTGCAGTGATGAAAAATGGGGCCCAACATAAAAAAAAATCTTACCCCTGCTTTAAATGACCTGACATAAGGTGAATAGTCTTATTGCCTAATGACTAACACTGTTAGTTTTTGTGAGATAGCTCAGTGGTTAGTATTTGTCTTGTACAAAGTAGGGTTGTGAGTTCAACCCCTCTGGAAGGCCTCCCAAGGGTCTGGGGCAAGTTGGATTTTTTTAGAAAAGTGCTAAATTCTGCTGTGAGCGCAGGGGACTGGACTTGATGACCTCTCAAGGTCCCTTCCACTCTGTGAGATGTGTACATATGTAACATGCTCGAGGACTGCTTGCTTTGCTTTGACACAAGATGTCAGAACATGTTAGTATGAGAGAGGAGTGGGTATAATACTTCTTTTTCTTTCTTTATAAGGAATTACATATTATCTGCCAGGATCACTGCATATCAATTATTATACTAAAAATAGGGGGGCAGGGTTCATGTGCCCAAGTAACCTCTGGGAAGTTCCCCCCGCCCAAAAAAAGCTGAATTGTCACCCCAGAGCACAACTGAAAATCAGCTCCCTCCTGTACACGTGCCAGCGGCCACAGGCAGCCCCCCATAAAGTCTCCCTGCCTGGCCGGCTGGCCAGCGTCCTGGGAATTCGGACAAGGCACTTGCACTTGAAAACCAGACTGACCCCCCTCTCATACCCTTGTGCCCCAGGGAATGGGAGCAGGGGCCGCTCCCCTCTGATCCAGTCCCACGGCAGCCGGCCTGGCTGGCTCGCAGGGTCGGGAATGAGAGGTGGGAACCCCTCCCCGCCCCCCGATTGCGTGACTGAACACAGCACCTGGGGCGTCAGACCACCGACCAGTCCTTAAGGTACCGCGTGTGGCAGGGGTGGAGCTTGGAAGGCGCAAGGCTGCCCATCCTGCTGTCCCATTGGCCACTGGAACGTCCGTCTCCCTGGAAGGGCGCAGGGATTGGCGGGCGGTCTAGGGCGAGGTTGTGAATGGGGAAGCTGCCGGAGTCTGGGGACACTGCAAGCAGGAAGTCAGCGCTGCGGCGGCAGGTGGGAGGCGCTGGGCGCGTGCTGTAGCGTGAGTTGGGTGCAGGTTGGTGTTGCACCGCCTACCGACGGGCGCCGCGTGTATGGGGCTGGCGGGGGGGAGCCCTCAGATCGGCGGGAGGCTTTGGAGGGTGGGGAAAGCCCGCGGTGCAGGGGGCATAGGCCTTGGCCGGACTGGGGTGGGGCAGCGGCTGTGAACCAGAGCTGTGGCTGGCACAGGGAGTTGCGGGGGAGCTGCAGGGGTGTGGGTGCAGATGTTGCAGCAACACAAGGGGTGGCGGTGCAATGGGGCCGCCTCTAGGGTGGACTTGGGGGTGCTCAATACAGGATCCCCTACCTGGCCTCCTCTGGGGTGCTGCACCCTGGTCTGGGTGTGTCATTGCACAGTTGTGTGGTTGTGTTGGTGAGCCAGATGGGCTATTGCCGGAGAGTGTGGTCATGCCCCTGCCCCTTCGGCTGCTCTGTGCGGCCTGGCTGTTCTCACTGATGTACTGCTGTAGCTGTAATGGGGGGAGGCATGTGGTGTAATGAGCCTAGGGATGGACATGGAAGTGCTGGGGAGTGGACTCCTGCTTAGCACGCACGCTGTGGCTTGGGACTGAAGAGCAGCTGTGCTCTCCCCACAGGCTGGCCAGTGAGATGGTGGACCCCCAGTATGTATTGCCTAATGATGTGGGGCTGGCACTCCTGGACTGCAGCGAGGCCTTCCGGCTGCTGCTGCAGAGTGAGCGGCTCTATGCCCACTACCTGTCACGGGCCTGCTGGTATGGGGGCCTAATTGTGCTGCTCCAGACCTCACCTGAGGCACCAGCCATCTACGTGCTGCTCTCCCGCGTCTTCCGTGCCCAGGACCCTGACGAGCTGCGGGAATTGGCGTGCTCCATTGGTCTCAGTGACCAGGAGTATCAGGTATTGCTGTACTCAGATCCCTGGGTTCATCCCTAGCTGTGGGAGGGGAGTGAGGTCTAATGGGCTAAACAGTGGGGAGGGGCCAGGAGGCTGGTCTGCTGGGTTTCTTTGGCTGTGGGAGAGAATTGGCTGTTAGTGGTATAGAGAGGGGGAACGGAGCCAGGACTCCTGGGTTCTCCCTGGCACTGACTACCTGGCTGGAACTGACCATTCCTCTCCACATCTAGGCGTTCCTCGTTTATGCTGCTGGCGTGTTTTCAAACATGGGGAACTACAAATCCTTTGGCGACACCAAGTTTGTGCCCAACTTGCCCAAGGTGAGTCTGTGGTTGCAGGGGGCGGAGGTAGGGGCAAATACACACCCAGCCCACAGGTGGCTTGCACAGGACTTTTGGCAAGATGGTATCTGGGGCACAGTGCCTTGCCAGGCCAGACCATTAAAAAAAATATGTCAGGGATTGTGCTAGGTCCTGCCAAGAGGGCAGGGGACTGGACTTGATGACCTGTCAAGGTCCCTTTCAGTTCTGTGGGATGTGTATCTGCGTATATTATATTATAATATGTTTTGGAGTTGCCGTGGGGAGGCACTGCTGCCCAGACACCATCTAGTCACATGCTCTGTGCGAGCCACCTGTAGCAGGGTGTGTATATATCTGCATCACCCAGCCAATCTTCATTCTCCTTTGCTGTCATTGGCTGAAAAACAGGTTCCTGACTGAACTGAACATTCTATGGAGGGAGGCGGGGGAGTTTACTGTCCCCGCCATCTCATGGTTCCAACCCACTTATCCCCTTCCCGGTCACAGCGCAGTCCCTGTCTCCTTTGCTGCGTAGGACAAGCTCCAGCAGCTGATCTGGCAGAGCCAGGCATTCCAGCAGCGGCCGAAGGAGATGGAGTTGCTGTGGGGTAGGTGTGGGGAGCTGTTGTTCTCACTGGACCCGCGGCAGAGACAGCTGGGGCTCAGAGAGAAGGTAATGCCCCACCTGTATATACGCACAATGATTCTGACCTGAGGGGTTGGGAATATCCTGATGGATTAATTTAAATCCATGATTAAACCACTGTTTTGAATCATGATTTAAATCAGCCAACAGGAAACCTAGATTGAAATAACCTACCGTCATCTTGTTTTATCTTTATACTTTTTAGCTGCTGTCGTAAAGAGAGGCATATTCTCATTGGTTGATACAAACCTTTCAAACAGGTTGATTTATAGATTCATGGATTCTAAGACTGCAAGAAATCACTGGGGTCCTCTAATCTACGTAACACAGGCCATGTGCCTGCCTGAATTAATTACTGATTGGGCTGAAGTACTAAATGAAGACGGACGCTTTAGTGCAGAACAGAAACTGAAAGAACTGTGGTTGGAGTAATGCAGATAGCAATGTTTGCTCTATTGTAAGGCTAATAACGTACCCAGGTGCCTCTGCTGTGTGCTCTGGACAGGCAGGCCTTGTGACATGGATAAAGTTTGTCTCTTCCTCACCATTAAGGAGGGTTTAGCCCTGATTGCTCATGTAATTCAGATTTGGAGGAAAGCTCATCCATGCAGTGTAGTGTGTTATGGTGTATTTCTTTCAGTGTTTCAAATGGTTTGCATTAAATTTTGGCCTGGCCAGAGCCTGTCAGGAGTTCAAATGGACTTTGAACCTTTTTTTTTTTTTTTTGGGAAACAAATCAATTAAATGATGAAAAAGTTGGCTGTAAATTTAAAAGTGTGATTGAAAAAGCCAGGGCGAGATAAGGAGACGTGGCTGACCGTGGTGGGCCAGAGGGCATGGCTGGTGGGGGGGAAATGAGGTGAGTGGTTTGTCTGTAACACCCTGCTCTTCCCCGCAGGGCATTACAACCTATTTCTCTGGGAATTGCACTTTGGAGGATGCCCAGCTAGCCCAGAGATTCCTTGACTCTCAGGTACCTGCTGTTGTGCTGACGTAGGACATCTCCCTGCGTCATTGCAGGACAGGCCCAAACCTATGGCTGTGTCTGCTGCCACTGCATTGCTGTGGCCTTGGAGCCCAGAGGGCAGTGCCAAGTACCAGACCTCCTGGGATCTGTGGCCTCTGGATTTCCCAGCCCCCATTCCGATCCCAGCCCCTCTGTGCGGGGCTGTAGGGTCCCCACAGCGCGAGGCACAGATGGGGTAAATCTCTGTATCTCTTGTAGGCCATCAGTGCCTATAACACACGGCTCTTCAAGGAGAAGGATGGGGCCAGGCAGAGATGCTATGAGGTGCGGCTGGCATCCGTGCTGGGCACTGGTAAGACTCTCCCGCATTGGATCCTCTGGTCTATACTCCCCATAGCACCCACCTCTTTGACCCTCTCTGACCTATGCTCCCCATGCTGCCTGGATCTCCCCTCTCCTCTCCTCCCCTCCCCCCATGCCACCCACCGTGCCTCCTGCCTGGATTCCGCCCCCACCCCCCGTGCTAGCCTCTGGCCTGCATTTCCCACTCTCTTCCCCCTGCACCCCTATTACGTTGTCTGTCTCTGGGTCTCTCCCCAGATGCACCTGCTGACCCTGAGCTGGCCCCCAAGCTGGGCTGCTTCGAGTTTGAGGGCTGCCAGTTCCGTGTGACCCGCGGGGACTACGGCCCCCTGCTGGAGAGAGTGGTGGAGAACCTGCAGCGCACCAAGGCAAGTGTGTCCTGCTGCCCCGGCTCTGTGCATGCGGTGTTGGGGAGGAGGTGTCTCGGTGGCTTTTGGACCCTGCCACCAGGGGAAGGTCTTAGTTCTGGAGCCAGAGCGAGAGGATAGTCTTGGGGCCAAAGGGCTAAGCCTGGACTCATGGGTTCTCTGCCCGGTTCTGGGGGGAGAGTGGGGGGGTGCTGGGAGCTAGGACTCCGGGGTCCTCGCTTCCTGGGCTTGAGGCAGGAGTTTATGGAGCAGGTTGGGCAGAGGAACGGCTGAAGCCAGAGGAATATAGTCGTTGTTCAACGAATTGTCTGCCTCTCTTCTCTCCCAGGCTTACTCTGCCAACACCAACCAGGAGCGCATGCTGGAGCATTACATCCAGAGCTTCACCCAGGGCTCCATTGCCTCTCACAAGCAGGCCTCCCGCTGCTGGATCCGTGACAAGGGGCCGATTGTTGAAAGGTGGAAGCTGGGAGCCAGGATGCTGGGTTCTGTCCCCAGCGCTAGGAGGGAAAGTTGGGTTAGAGCAGGGTGGGGCTGGCAGCTCGGGGTTTTGAGGGAAGCCCGGTGCCAAGCAGAGGGGAGAGGGAGAGGGATTCGTGGATAGGGACGTTTGCCTCCTGGGGCCAGTGAACCATGGGCCGGGGAGGGAAGGGAGATGTCTTAGAGTGGCAGGCCATCTAATACGCTCGCTCTCTCAACAGTTATATTGGTTTTATCGAAAGCTACCGAGACCCCTATGGCTCCCGGGGGGAGTTTGAAGGTAAGACACTCTGGCGCCCTATGTCGCAGCCTCAGAAGGCCCTGGGGAAGTGCTCTGTGCACAAGAGTTTGAAGTTGTGGGAGGGAGTTGTGGCTGCAGGGTGGGGGTGAATGTGTACTCTCACTGTTAGGGTGCGGCTGACCGCTGTTGGGGTTGGGTGTGTATATGTGCTTCAGTGTATGGGAGGCAGGCATCCCTTGTAATTGTGTACTTCAGTGTATGGGGGGCAGGCATCCCTTGTAACTGTGTACTGGAGCTCTGTTTTGAGGGTGGTGGGGGTGCATATTGTAATTGCTTTGGGGCGATTGTAGGGGACAGATGTGGTTCTGTGCATCTCTTGGGGTGTTTTGCGCAGGGTTGCATTTGGTGTTGGGTGAGGGGTGGCCGGTTGCAGGGCAGGGAGGCCAGCCCCTTCCGCAGCATCCGCTCTGTCCCCCAGGATTTGTGGCCGTGGTGAACAAGGCTATGAGTGCCAAGTTTGCCCGGCTGGTGGCGTCAGCTGAACAGCTGCTGCTGGAGTTGCCTTGGCCCCGTGCTTTCGAGAAGGACACTTTCCTCATGCCAGACTTCACCTCGCTGGACGTGCTGACCTTCGCAGGAAGTGGGATCCCAGCCGGCATCAACATTCCCAACTGTGAGTGCTACCCATGATCCTCTGCGCCGCCTCAGGGCTACCTGGAGTCCTCCCAGCCTGCATCCCTTCCCAGAACCCCTTGTGCCTCCCAGGCGCTATCCACAAGACTCTCCCAGAATCCCCTGCAGCCGCATCCCAGCCATTGGCACCGGAGACCCGCCTCCTGGTTTGTCCCCTGGAGCTGCTCTCCCCTCGTGGTCCAGGCAATATCCTAGCAAGACAAGATGTGGGGGTGAGGGCTCAGTAGGGGTTCTTCCCCTCACAGTTGGTACCATCCCCCCCACATACTGCACCAGGGGACGCTGTGCTGCAGGCAGTGGATGGAGATTTCAGCAGAGGATGCTCTTGTTACACTTCCAGTGCAGGGAGCGTTTTAGTAATGTTTGCCCCAAAACCAACCCCACCCACTTTGCTCAATCCCCATTACTGCCCATTGCTTCCAGCACGCGCAACACACAGGTGCTGCTGCTGCTGCAACCGGAGCCTCCCCTTTGGGCCCCCTCAGCAGGGCTTCAGTCCTTAAAGGGGAAGGCTGCAAGTAAATCTACCATGAGATTCCCTCTGCCGTGCTACACTCCCCTCCGTCCCCATTTATGAGTAGCGTATAACCTTGTCCAGCTACGTCCCAGCTCATCACTGTCATTGTCATTAGAGCCTCTCCTCCGGCACAAGTTCTGGTACGTTTCACGAGACCTTCTGCGCCGTTCTCCCATTTCTTTCAAATTCAGCAGAAAACTTCTGCAGCCGCTTTAGCTCCACTGTCTTAACAGTGTTTCCCAAAGGCTGTTACTCGGTGGTACTCGACAGGATTTCAAGGGGTACGCAGCAGAAAATAAATGACTAAGTTAAGTACAACTCATTTCCTGCTCCCCCTGGGCCTGGCACAACCCCCCCGGCCTGTGTGGCTCCTGGTTCAACACCACCACCCCTCCCTGCACGGCCCCCAGTTCAACACACATACACCCCATGCACATGGTTCCGGCTCAGCCCCTCCCCCACTCAGCTCCTGCTCACCCCACCCTGCACGGATCCAGCTCACCTCCCCTCCACGGTTCCAGCTTAACCCCCCACAGGGTTGCATGTCCCCAGCTCACCAACCTCCCGCCCCCTGCAGCCCTAACCCACCGCCAGGCTTAACTCCCCTGACCCCTCCCATGGCCCCAACCCACCTCCAGGCTTAACCCCCCACAACCCCAGAATTACCTTTCAAAAGGCGCTCCAGGCGCTCCTGCTGCTTCCCCGGCTGCAGAGTGTGCGTTCCGCCGGGGGAAAATGCCGCCCTCGACTTACGCAAAATTCGAGTGACACAAGGCTGCGTGGGACCACAACGCCTGCGTAACTCGAGGGACTGCTGTATATCCTGGGCCGCGGGGAGGAGGGGCTCCCATTGCTCCCTGTGAAACACTGCTGCTACAAAATGGAGTTTGTGACATGGGCCAGTCGCCTGTCCATGCAAGCCTGGGGCCTTTACAGGCAGACGCCACGGCCCATGTTTGAGAAGGAAGGCGTGCAGGAAAGCCCATGCAGCGCAGTGGGTGCCTCTCAGGCTTCATTGTTCTCTGAATGTTTCTTGGTGGGCCTGAAGAGCCTTTCCCACACGCTGGCTAGCTGCTCCGTGGATGCTCCTCTAGACGTTAACAGACACACAGCAAACGTTCCTATGTTCAAGTTTAGAAATGATCCATGCTCATAAATGGCGCAGGCGTAACCAGGCGACAAGCCTGCACAGCCGTCTCCCTCTGTGTCCTGTACGAGATTTGTTGCAAATATGTCACGGTGGTTGTGACAGTGATGTGTAAAGACGTACCGCCATCCAAAAACGTTGCCTCCTTGTTACCGGTTTCATTGTTTTCTGTGGAGTCTGGACCTTGACTAGACCTTGACCAAGAAATTTGGAACGTGACCAAAACAGAATTGATTACCCCAGCCTTAGACTCTCTTCTTCCCTGTGAAATACTACAGGAATGTTTATCTTCCAACCGCAGTTTTAATTTGCCTGGCCCATCTTTACGGGAGACTCCAGACAAGCACTGGTGGTGCTACAAGTAAGAGGGCACCAGGCACTTTCTAGTCACAGTGATTTTCCTCTCCTGAGGAGCAGATTTTTCAGAACGTGGTGATGCTGGTTTGTAAGCTGCCGTCGTCTGTTGTTTCCATTTCTCTGGCACAGTCTACACCGTTCCCAGTTGCACACTGTGAGTTTATAGGTCAACCAAATGCAGCGTCAGTGGACAAACATGCTGAACGTTGATCTCGTGAACACAAGGACGAGAGCCGTGTACCTCGTTTCATGTACATTTATGGACAAAAATCACTTTATCAAGGGATCCCATCCAATCTCACTTTTTTCCTCCTGGCAAGATTTGCAACATAACCAGCCTGGCTCAGTCTTCCTATGTGCCTGTGGCCTCGGGAATGCCTGGAGTCATGAAAGAGTTTCATTCCTACTAGAGCACTGTAACCTTTGGAGTAAAATTATTCTCAGACTCCACCCCTTGGTCCTGATGGGTCCTTGGGGGGAAACTACATGTTACAACAAAGTCACTGAAGATCTTGTCTACCAGGGTTTCCTGACTCACTGGTGGGAGGGTTGCTTTGGCCGAACCCAGTGGAGTGATCCCTTATGACTAAGGGTGTGTCTGTGTTACTCAGAAGATCGACCCAGTTAGGGTCGATCTTGTGGAGTTTGATTTAACACGCCTGGTAGCAATGCATGAAATCAAATTACCTGGGGTTCAGCAGTCAACCCCTGTCCGCCTCGATATCGCAAGGCGTAAGGGAGGTGTTTCTTCCATGGACCTGCCTCTGTGAAGACAGCCAGGTAAGTCAATTGCAGATAAGTTGATTCTAGCCACACAGTTGCTATAGCTAGAATTGCGTATCTACAGTTGACTTACCTGTCTAGCCTAGATAAGCCCTAGATGGATTTATATCCTCCTTTGCCTCTGTCTAGGTGCAAGAAGTCTCTTGATACAAGCCCAAATCGCTGTGTTGCAGCTGTGAGCTTATGGCAGTCTGGTGTTCTGGTGAGAGTTCTCGTCATGTGGACAGGCCCTCGTGACAATGTATGATGTGTCTGTCTGTGCCCCATAAGACGGGCTTCTTCCAAGGCTGATTACTTGCTCTGCTCCTCAGTGTCCCATCTCTTCATGTAGACCTTGCTGCACCTGCCTTTTGGATTGTATGGGTAATACCAGGTGCCTGTAGCTTGGTTTTCCAGTACAGTCGTGTCTTTAGCACGACATGATATCTTCAGTGGCAATCCGTTTCTTGTGGGGTAGACAAGGGCTGGGACAAGCACTCCCGAGAGGTCTTCTTGTGCTGTTCTTTGAGAGCTGCAGGGGGAGTCCAGATGCATTTTTTCCTGTAATAGGACTTTAATAGACCCTCAGATTTGGCAGGCTCAGATTAGCTTTTCCCTCCTGGTAGCTCCTGAAGCTCAGCCCTGGACAAACTGCCTTGATCAGAGCTGCTGTTGTCTGTCTCGAAGTACCCCTTTCGAATTGCACTTTCAGTTTGCTCGGCCAGGCTGCTTAGGTGTAGCCTGTCCTCTCGGTCAGCGGTCCCCGTCTGTCCCATGGATTTAAGCTCTCTCTTTAGAATCGGTGCTGTCTTCTCTGCTGGGAGTAGCAGATTTGCCACAGTGGTTTGGGTGGTTCATTTCTTTCATGCTCTCCTGAAGCTTTATTTCTGAGTTGTCTCTGATCAAATCTGTGTCAGATCTGCAGCAGTGGGTCCCCCCCACGAAAGCTCATCACCTAATCGTTTTGCTAGTCTTCAAAGTGCAACAGGACTGCTGGTTTGTTTTGTGAAGATACAGGCTAATGCGGCTACCTCTCTGGGTCTACCTGGGTTGTTTCTGTTACCAGCTTGTTTTGCTGCAGCGATGCTCTGACCTTGTAATGCCAGCAACAGACCATCCCTGATCCTCCAGCTCTCCCTGCCCATTTAAGTGGCATACGCTTTTGGTTAAAGCAAGTCAACAGTTTGCTGTCGTTTCACTGGGACTTGTCCCAGAAATGTCCGGAGAGATACAGAGGTCTTTTAAATGCTCATCCTTTGGCTGCTGTAAAAGTCTTTCTCTCTCCATGTGGCATCCCACATGCTGTCCCAGCCATAGTGTTTGAAATTAATTAAATCTTCCCTGGAAACTTTCTCCGGCAGCTTTTAGGGAGGCTCATCTGGTGAGGTCAGTGGGTTCAGTTCAGCCTCTCCTGGCTGGAGTGGAACACTCTCTCTCTGCCGCCTTTGCTGATCTCAGTGTCCGAGTGCAGTGCTAGGGGCTGTCATGCTGCAGGGAGAAGGTTTTGGGGGCACAGTGTGAGGCAAGTGGGGCTGAGCCGACTCTCCTTTCGTCACCCCTCCAGATGACGACATCCGCCAGACTGAAGGCTTCAAGAACGTGTCACTGGGCAACGTGCTGTCAGTGGCCTATGCCACCCAGAAGGACAAACTTACCTTCCTTGCTGAGGGGGATAAGGTATGGCGGAGCTCAGAGGCGCGGGGGTCGCAGAGATGCGTGCACTGGGGGAAGACCAAGGCTGGGGTGCAGCGGGGCAGGGCTGAAGGATACTGGCAGAGCTGTCAGGGTTGGAGGAAGGTCAGGGCTGGAGTAGCTGGGTGCAATGGGTCAGGGCTATGGGGTACTGGCAGAGCTGTGGGGAAGGGGAGTAGAGGGAAAGCCAGGGCTAGGGTAGCTGGGTGCAGTGGGTCAGGGCTGAAGGGCAGTGGTAGAGATGTGGGGGAGGAATACTGGGGGAAGGCCAAGGCTGGGGCAGCAGAGCGCAGTGGGTCAGGGCTGGGGGACACTATCAGAACTGGAGGGTGGGGGACGGCCAGAGCTGGGGCAGTGGGTCAGGGCTGGGGAAGGCCAAGGCTGGTGTAGCAGCGCCTGTGCGTGGGGAGGGAGGGGCCGGGCGCGCTGAGCCTGGGGCTCTCTTGCAGGACCTGTACATTAAGTGGAAGGGGCCGTCGTTTGAGGTGCAGGTTGGACTACACGAGCTGCTGGGGCACGGCAGCGGGAAGCTTTTTGTGCAGGTAAGCGTGGGGCCGGGGCCGGGGCTGGGGCCTGGGCTGCCTGTACGAACAGCCCCTGGGCTCCACATCAGAAGAGGTGGCACCTGCGCTTCAGGCCCAGGGTTGGGACACTGCTGCGCCCTGTAGTCTAGCCAGCTGGTGTGGCTGGGCAGTGCTGGCTGTGGGTGGTGGGCAGGGCTGGGATGCCCCGTGGGTGCTCACGTGTCCCCGTTCCACAGGAGAAGGACAACACCTTTAACTTCGACAGGGACACGATCAACCCGGAGACAGGTGAACTGGTAAGGGGGCTGAGAGGGGAAGTGGTGGCAATGGGGGAGATTGGGGAGAGCCATGGTCTAAAGGGGGGAAGGGAAGGGACAAAGCCACCTTAGACTGAACATGTTTGATCCACTTGGGGGGGCCCCCACCTGCCAGCCCTGCACCCCGACCCCTTCCACGTCCTCATCCTGCCTTCTTCAGGCCGCTCCCCCACGTTATCTGTAGCAGTGCTCCTCCGCCTTTTTTCTAAAGCGCCCCTTTTTCAAAAAATAAGTACGCCCAGACGTCCCTCATGTGCCCCCACGGGGACGTGCGCCACCGGTTAAGAAACATGGTCCTAATATAACCTGAGGTCTTGAAACAAGTGCCTTCCAACCTGTCCAGATTAGAGCCCCCTTTCCTGGAGTCAGAAATTGCGTCCCACCAAGTCGCACCTCACATAAAAACTGCCCACACGAAAACATCACGGCAGACGACTCCGGAACACTTGGTGACTTTCTGCCACCTTATTATCCAACATGTGGACTGGAATAGAAATACTGCACGTGCCTTTCAGCGTCAGGCGTGGGAAGCCGTAGAAACGAGTCACAGTCTGAGTGAACGTTTAGATTGTGCTGCCTTCACTAGTGTTTTTTATGTAGCTGGTTGTAAAACTAAGCAAATATCTTGATGAGTTGACGTGCCCCTGGAAGACCTCGGTGAACCCCCAAGGCTACAGGTACCTCTGGTTGAGAAACACTGATCTAGAGGCCCCCACTGGGTACCAGTGCTTGCCCTGTCTCCCCCATTACTTAGGTGACTCCCTGAGGTGCCAGCCCTGCTCCCCAACCTTGCCCTCCCCTCAGGTCCGGAGCTGGTACCAGAGCGGTGAGACGTGGGACAGCAAGTTCTCCACCATCGCATCAAGCTACGAGGAGTGTCGGGCCGAGTGTGTGGGGCTCTACCTCTGCCTCAACAAGGATGTGCTGCGGTGAGGGGCCTGTGTGGGGAAACAAGGACTGTCACTGGTCCTGGGCGCAACAGGCAGAGGGGGCCCACTTGAGTGGCGTGGGGAGGGGAGGCCTGTTCCCTGGGTGTGGATGGGGTGATGAGGGGGGAGGTGGATCTGTCCTGCGGATATTGGGTGGGGGGTGTCCTTGTTCATGCCCCCACAATTGTTATATCCAGGTTCCCCCCACCTCCAGACACATTCTGTGTTCTCGGCTCTTTGCTGAGGGACCTTGTGTATGTGCAGGGGGCTCATTCGGGTGGATCTTGGCTGGGGGAACTTTGCAGACCTTAGGGTGGGGTTGTTTATGGGGCCAGAGGAGGCATCCTGCAAAGTTTGGGAGAGTCAGGGCTAGGAATTCAGCTGGGGGCTGTGAGGTGTGGGGTTACCCCTCAGGCTGCACTCATTCACTCCCCTCCCCACCAGGATTTTTGAGCTGGAAGGGGAGGCTGCAGAAGACGTGATTTATATCAACTGGCTGAACATGGTGCGCGCTGGGCTGCTGGGACTGGAGTTCTACACCCCTGAGACCGGCACCTGGCGCCAGGTGAGGCGGGGGGGCAGCGTGAGCCCCCTAAAAGGAGGCAGAGCTGCCCTGAACTCCCCTTCTTGGAGGTGCGTGTCAGGGCTGCAGTGTATGGCGGTAGCCAGGGTTCTCACCCAGCCCCAGGACGGGAGTGGGATCTAGTGGGTGGGAGCAGGTCGGGGCTGGCCGCCAGGACTCCTGGCTGACGACTGCACCTTGCTGCTCCCCACCAGGCTCACATGCAGGCGCGCTTTGTCATCCTGCGGGTGCTGCTGGAGGCGGGCGGGGGGCTGGTGACGCTGCAACACACGACAGGCGCCGACGGCAAGCCCGACGCGCTCATCACTCTCGACCGCAACAAGATCGTGTCCGTGGGGAAGCTGGCCATCAAGCAGTTCCTGCGCAAGCTGCAGGTGAGGGGTGGGGCTGCAGGGGCTCAGTGGGGGGTCCCTCTTCTCAGTCACGGCAGGCCCCAGTGCAGCTGGGGGTGCTGTGCTACTCAGCGGTGGGGGTCAGTGAGGCAGCGCTGTTGCCGTGAGAGGGACCGTGGCAGGGCGGTTGGGACCATGGTTGGGTTGGGGGCCCAGAGGAGTCCTGCCAGCAGGGGCCTGGCTGGGGCTCAACCTCCTTGTGTGGCAGGTGCTGAAGTCGACAGCTGACGTGGCGCGGGGCCAGGAGTTCTACAGGCATTTCTCGACGGTGACGGACGAGGGGCCCGAGCGTTTCCTGAGCCTGCGGGACACCGTGCTGCTGCGAAAGGAGGCACGCAAGATGTTTGTGCAGGCCAACACCCGCCTGGAAGGTCTGGAATCCCCAGCACTGCCTAGCCCCCGTGCACCCCATTGCAGGGGAACACTGCCTCCTCCAGGTCCCCCAGGCTCCCCCATCCACCCTGCTCTGTGGTAACTCTCACCTGGCAGGTACAGTTCTGCCCCACAGCTCCCACACCAGATGCCCCTCTTGGGTAACTAGACCCCTGGGCTACAGGCCAAGCCAAGCCACGGCTTACCCCAGTCCTGGGCTGGGAGCTCAGACCTAGGCCTTGGTGCCGGGGCAGAGGCAGGGTGGTGGGCAAAGCTTAATGCCCTGGGGGGTGAGTGATGTGGGGTAACAGGGTGGGGGCAGGTGGGAGAGTTACAGAAGCAGGAGATGGGAGCAATATAGGGTGGGGGTGCAACACCGAACCCCGTCTCACCCCCTTTCCTTCTACAGGCAGGGGCATGATGTGGCTGGGGTGTGAGTGAAAGAGAGAGGCTGGGGGGTAGACAAGGACAATGCCATGACCCTGTCTCCCTCCTCTTCCCTAGGGGAGGACGTGACCCTGGTGCAGTACGAGGGCACCGCTGCTGGACTGATTCGCTCTTTTGCCGAGCGATTCCCCGAGGACGCTGAGCTCCTAGAACGCCATCTGCTGGAGCTGTCGGACGCCGATGCCCACTTCTGGGCAAACCAGTGCTGAGAGCAGGGTGTCCCTCGCTGCGCTGGGGATGCAATACACGCAGCTTTTGTACCTGCCTCTTGTCTCTTTGTGCTGTGTCTGATGTGTCAAAGGAGGATCAGCTCCCAGCATGCATCTCACATAGGCCTTAATGAGCCTTCTCACCACAACCTCAGCAAAAAGGCAGGAGGTTTAGTGGGCCATAGAGACTGACACCCCAAAACACAGCCGTACAAAACACAGCCCTCTCCCAGGAGGAGAAGAGAGCATGTAGTGGAGGCTGCAAAGGCAAAGCAAGGCCAAGGGCTGGAAGATTGAATATAGACAGATTGAGCCATCATCTCTGGAGGTACAGGGGTTCACCATCACTTGCCTTAAAGCAATGAGTGTACAAGGGCCCAACCCCTGCTGTGGTCTCATACCAGCCATTCCCGCCCCCCCCACCCAGCTAATGTCCTAGGCTCCCTAGGTCCCATTAGGGCAGCCACTGGTGGGGTGGGGGGTGACACAGGACCTGGGGCAGCTGCCATGAACTCTCCTACGGAGGGAACAGCTCTGTCTACCAGTCAGGTTGGCAGGAACCTTGGGGTTTTTCACTCTCCTGTACAGCATGGGATGCAGGTTGTCTGCTGGGATTAGCTAGATGTGGACCACCTCAGCACTTCCTAGCTGGTGCAGGGGTCTTCTGTGCCCCAGGGTCTCTCATGTTCTTTGCATGGGTATCAGCACAGATTAGTCTCCTGAGAGCGAAATGCTTTTGTGTCTCACAGATCTTGGGCTCTAACAGGAGAAACTTGAGACTAAACAGCCTGGTCAGACAACAGGATTTCCTAGTCCCTTCTGGCCTTAAATTCTTTTAAACTGACTTTGGATCCCAGCACCCTCTCCTGCTGCTCTAACCTATCTGACTCCTCCCACCCTTTCCAAGGATGGTTGATATGTTGGGCCTGTCCCTTTCCTATTGTGTCACAGGAGCGTTATGTTCTGCCTGCAAAACTATTTGGAGCATTGGGAGCGGGGACTCAATTCAGCCAGGAACTCCAGGGGACAGATTGGTCCATTTCAATCTCTCGGTTTCCAGGGAGACTGGTCCAGCTCGTGGAGGGGGGCAGGGGATGGGGATCATGCGTGTGAGAGCTCTGAGCTGGGCCCTGGCGCGTGGGAGGATCTGGTGGGTTCAGGGCCTTTCCCCTCCTGTGGATACTTGCATTGATGCCTGCAGGGTGGGGCAGTCAAAATTGGGGGGGGTGTGTCTCAAGGTGACTCTCGGGGTGACTCCTCCCTTGCAGGAGCTGATCTGCTGTTCTACCCCCCGCGTCCCAGATTCAAAGGGAGGAGGCCTGTGGGGCTGGGCAGAGACAGCTCCGCACATCCGGAACGCTGAATGCCCAGCGTTAGTCTCCCGGAAGGACTCGTTTCGGTGAGACGCCGAGCTCCCTGGGGGGCCGCTTTTCCGGTTACTCCCGCCCGCCGCCGCTGCGTTGCCTTAGCAACAGATCCTGCCTGTCCGAGGCCTGGAGAGGGACATGGCGGCCGCCTCCTCCTCCAGCAGTGAGAGGTGGGTGTGGTGGGGGGGTCGGGGCGGGGAGAGGCCTAGAGGCGGCCATGGCTGGGTTCCCCTCCCGGTGGGGGGGTGTAGGGGCTGGGAGCCGGGCCCCCTGGATCTATCCCAGCTGTTGGGGGGGAGTGATCCCCAGTGGCGAGTGTGGGGGAGGGGCTGGGAGCCGGGACCCCTGGGATCTATCCCAGCTGTTGGGGGGGAGTGATCCCCAGTGGCTAGTGTGGGGGAGGGGCTGGGAGCCGGGACCCCTGGGATCTATCCCAGCTGTTGGGGGGGAGTGATCCCCAGTGGCTAGTGTGGGGGAGGGGCTGGGAGCCGGGACCCCTGGGATCTATCCCAGCTGTTGGGGGGAGTGAACACTAGTGGTTAGAGCAGGTGAGGGAGGGGGATGCGGCAGCTGGAATTTCCGTTCCGTGCATTGACTGACATACATCTGAGCTTCTCTCTGTCGGTCTGTGTCTCTCTGTCTCTGTGGCATCTGTGTCCCACTTCAGTAATGAAGCCAGTTCCAAATGGCTGGATGCGCACTATGACCCCATGGCCAATCTCTACACCTTCTCCTCTTGCATTGGTAAGTCTGGGATCCTCCTATAAAGCACTGTCTGCCTCACCCCCCCAGTTCTCCATCAATAGCTTAGTAAGGTACCTCACAGAGGAACCTATTCTCAAGGTCACTTAAGCGCATGTGGTGTCAGCTGATGGCAGAGTATAGTTGTGTACAGAGACATGGGTTCTCAACCCTGGGAATGTGAAATAAACCCTTCCCACCCACCCACTTTTGTTAATACTTGTGAGGGTTTTAGCTCGTTTTCTGTATATGATCGTCTGTCTCTCTCAGGGTGAGGGTGTGAGGTGGACAGCCACAGCAAACAGGACGTGAAACTCCCAAACACAGGAGTAGGTAATGAAGGGGATGGTTTGATGCTTATTTAAGTCTGAGGCCTGATGCCCCATTGACAGGAAGTGTTCTCCGTTAAAGAGTTTGCCTTCTTCTGCCCTGAACTGACAGAAGCCCAGCTCCATATCCCAAGTCTTCCAAGGAGAATTCCCTGGAAGTAGCCATTACATTCCTGATATTGCTAGGAAGAAAACCTTGTAACTCCCTGGGGATACCTAGGAGTCCCAGGAGTCCTACCCTGACTCTAACCTCCTGGTCCTCACTCTCCTCCCAAAACTAAGGTTAGAAACTTAGTTCCTAGTCGGGATGTTAAGTGTTCACCTGTAAGCCTCACCCTAAATGGATGAAGCTCACTGCTCACAGTTAACCAGCGGGGGCTGGAGCAGCACCATGGGGCCCTTTGCGGGCAGCGGGGGCTCCAATGTAGGTGGAGCAGCCCTCATCCAGTGCAGCCGGGGTGGACTGCAGGCAGGCATGCTCCAACACAGCTGCAGCAGCCCCTGGACACAGTGGGAGCTGGAGCGTCCCCTGCCAGCTGTCCCACCCTATTTAATCTGTTAACTGGTTAAAATTAATTAATTAAAAGGGGTTTTACATCCCTCTTTGGCTCACCGTTAAATAACAAACTGTAGCGTATAGCTAGCAGCTCTGGCTGCTAAGGCCCAGTGTGGCCCCCTCTGTGCGGTATAGCTGTAGCCGTGTCAGTCCTGGGATACGAGCGAGACAAGGTGGTGAGGGGTGACACCCTTTATCAGACCAACGTCTGCTGGGGAGAGAGAGACAAGTTGTTGGAGTGTCTTTCCCACGCCTGAAGGAGAGCTCTGTGTAGCTTGAAAACTTGTATATCCCAGCAGGGTTGGTCCAGTAAAAGGTATTATTTCACCTGCCTTAGCTCTCTAATCCCTTTGGTGGCACCTGGCCTTCATTGTGTCCAGTGCTAACGTCCCTGGGACGGGGAGATAGCTGGCGCTGTGCTGCCAGGAAGAGTAACTAACACTGCTGGGCTCATTCTAGCTAGGGCCTGAGGAGGGCTACCCATGACTGGGGTCTCAGGCGCTCTGCCCCTTTCTGTACCCTTTGATGTCACTAGGGACATTTATGGGAACCTGCTGAGAGCATCCCAGAGTGGCGCTAGGTACACAGCAAAGTAAAAAAGCCTTGTGGTTACAGACCATGGTGGTGACAGTCTGCCTCCCAGGCTGGGGATAGAACCCAGGAGTCCTGGCTCCCACGCCATATTTCCAGAGACCCTTTCAGTTTAAAGTCCTTCACACTATTTCCTGGCCTTGAGCACAAGCCTCTGGAGTTGCTGTGGAATGAGCCAGCCCCACCTCCTCTCAGCACAGTGCCCCTGGTACCACGCTGGTGTGCAGTGGTCAGCATTAACTGGAGGGGAGACCATCCACCTGTCTGCCAGATACTGGGCATGGCTGGACCTGCTTAGCACGTGGAGCAGTTGTCAGGGGTGCTGACTCCACGTCTCTCTCTTGTTCTAGCCTTGGCTGATCTGCATGGCGATGGAGAGTACAAGGTGAGGAGGACCGGCCTGCCTGCCCTAGCCCAGGCAATGGGCCTGTCCGGCCTGGTATCCCCCTCCACCAGGTCAGCCCCCTTGGTCTGGTATCCTCCCCGACTCCACCCTAACCTGGACTAAACCCCAGAGACAAACAGCATCTGGATGGAGAATCTCTCTGTTGGGGTCGGGTAGGAGCAAGCGTTCAAGGTGGGGATCGTCTCTCCAGGTAGGGGTGGGCACTGGGCCAGTTGTCTTTCTGGGCAGCGGGAAGCGAGGGATCCTGTGCCCAGCCCAGCAGGTGGGAGCTACTGTGGGATGGGGAATGAGGATCCCCCACATTACCCTTCTGTCTCTGTCTCCTCCTAGCTGGTGGTGGGTGACTTGGGCATGGCAGGGCACACCATGAGGCTGAAGGTCTACCGGGGCACGGGGCTGGCCAGTGAGAGCACATTGTTGGACCTGCCAGCTGCTGTGGCCACCTTTCTGATGGACCAGAATGAGCCGTGCACGCCAGCTGTGGCCGTGGCCTCCGGCCCATTCATCTATGTCTACAAGAACCTGCGGCCCTACTTCAAATTCACCCTGCCCCCCCTGGATCCCAACCCTTTGGAGCAGGACGTCTGGGAGCAGGCCAAGGAGGTGAGCAGGTGGCAGGGGTGGCATGGCCAGCGTAGGCTGCCTGTCTACACACCTACCCCACTTCAAACCCATGCTGCCACCCGTCCCCAGCATGCCACATCAGAGCTAGCACTGGGAGCTGGTCTTGTGCTTGGAGTGGAGTGGCTGGGAACCAGGACGCCTGGATTCTATTCTGTGCCTTCTCTTCTCTATCTGCATGTCGTTCCAGGATATGATTGACCCAGTGACTCTGAAGGAGATGCTGGAGGGGATCCGGTGAGTGGCTTTTCTTGCCCCACATGGACTATATCACATTACCATGACCTGCCTCCAAAACTCCATCCTGGTTCCTGGCTTAGGAAGTGCTGAGAGCTCATGCAAGAAGCATTTAGCATGCGGGGTGGGGTCAGGGGATGATCCTTGAGGCTAGAGCTGGGCATGTTCAGAGCCAGTACTCAATGGGTTCTAGCCCCAGCTGTGGGAGGGGCGTGGTTGCAGCGTTCTGTGTTGTGGATGGGAGGGCCTGTGATGGTGAATGTATCACACTGAGTTTCTGTCCAATGTCTTCTCCTCTGTTCAACATTTTCCTCTCCTGCTGTACGTCAGGGACAAGGCGGAGATCCCCCTGTCAGTACGATCGCTGAGGTGAGACCATGTGGTACTGATGAGGGCAGGGAGTGGCATGAACACCTCACCCTCCAGCGATTTCTTAGCTGGCACCAAACACCTGGGCTGGGGGCGCTATGAACCTGGTGTTTTCAGGGGATTGGAGCAGGGAGATGGTGCCCTAGCCTTCATAACAAGGGCAGGAGATGGATGGCAGGAGATAAATCACTTGTCTTCTGTTCTCCTTCTCTGGGGCACCTGGCATTGGCCACCGTCGGCAGATGGGATGCTGGGCTTGATGGACCTTTGGTCTGACCCAGTATGGCCATTCTTATGTTCTTATGTTCTTATGAGATTGAGGTTGGTGGCCAAGGGGTGTGTGTGCAAGGGTCAGGAGTCCTGGCAGCAGGGAAGGCAGGCAGTGCAGAGGGCACAAACCCAGCGGGAGGAATCAGGAAGGGATCTCAGCAACAGGGAAGGCGGGTGGTGTGAGGAGCACAAGTCGGGTGGGGTGAGGAGCAGGGAGGAATCCCAGCCTACCGGGGGTGGAGCTGGGAGGGAATCCTGGCTGTGGGGAAGGCAGATGACATAGGGAGCATGGGGGTGGGGGTCAGAGAAGGGTCTCGGCAGTGAGGGAGGTGGGTGCGGGAGGGGGAGCATAGGTCAAGTGTGAGGAAGTTGTCCCAAAGTTTGGAGGACTCTGAGCAGCAGGGCCCCTGTCCTGGGGGAGGTGGGGGAGTAGCAGGGGGCAGAGCAGATCGTGTCACTGTGCAACAATCCCCATCTCTGTCTCCCCCGTCCCTAGGTTCCTGGCCCAAGATGCATCAGAGATGGAGAGTTTTGTGAGCCTACATAAGGGGCAACCAATCAAGCGCCAGGTGGGTCCCTGCTCTGCATCTGGAGGAGACTCCCCAGTGGCCCCTCCCAGAGCTGGGGACCCAAGAGGCAGGGGCTGGACAAAGGGGTATTCAAGCATTGCCAGTGCCCCGCCCCCAATGTCCTGTGAATCCAGGCAGGATCATCCAGGTCCCCTGACCTCCAGCATGTCCCCTGGGAGACTGGCACTGCCCTCGGAGTGGGGAGGGGGACTGGGGAATAGGGAGAGGTCCATTCCCCTCTCGTGCCTCTCTCCCTGTCCAGACTGTCATCACTTGCATGAGCACTCTGAAGAAGAACATGGCGGATGAGGACGCCATCAGCTGCCTGGTGATTGGGACAGAGAGCGCTGATGTCCTTGTCCTGGACCCTGAGGCCTTCACTATCTTGGCCAAAGTGAGTGGGGAGCCAGCTGAGCGGGGGTCCCTATGTAAACAGCCCCCACACCTCACCTCACCTCAGAGGCGGCTTCATCTTACATCAGGCGAGGGACCCCCTGCTCATATGTGGCTCGTTTGCATGGCTGCGGGGCCGCCCCAGCTCTGCATTTGCTGTTGCAGATGACGTTGCCGAGCGTGCCTGCCTTCCTGGACGTGGTGGGGCAGTTCGATGTGGAGTACCGGCTCACGGTGGCCTGCAGGGACGGGAACATCTACCTCCTGCGCAGGTGACAGCAAGCCACAGGGGCGTGCTTGTGCCCATCACTGGGGTTGATGGGTGTGGGAGCTCACAAGCAGGGGATGCACAGAGGGGGCTGGGTGGGGCAGCAAGCACTGTGGGGACTGGCACTGATCCGCCTGCCCTGCTTTCCCACTCCAGGGAGTCCAAGAGGCCCAAGTACTGCATTGAGCTGAGTGCCCAGCCTGTGGGGCTGGTGCGGGTACACAAGAACATCGTGGTTGGCTGCTCCGACGAGACTCTGCAGGGCTACACGCAGAAGGTGGGAGTGGTTGAGGGCACCCCTGTGGGCACTGGGGTGGAGCAACCGGGCAAGTTCTGGAACCCCTGTGCCCTCAGAGCTGCTCCTTACACCTCCTGTTACCAAAGTGCCTCTCCCTGGGGGGCCCAGCAGGAGATCTCCATGGCTCCCTCCTAAGTCTGGTCTGCTAGGGCACCCAGGGTCACCGGGGTGCCGTGTAAGGGATCGTTGGGTAAACAGCCCCACTAGCCTGCCCCAGCAGCAGGGAAACAGCCTCTGCACCTCAGCCCCAGGCAGCTGCACATAAGCGCCAGGTCCCTTTCCTGCACAGGGGAAGAAGCTGTGGACGGTCTATCTGCCAGCCCCACTGACGACCATGAGCCTGCTTGACCAGAAATCGCGGGGCCTCCAGGCCGTGATGGTGGGTCTGGCCAACCTGGAGGTGCACATGTACCGGGACAAGAATCTGGTGGATACCATCCACACCCAGGTAACTACCCATCTGCGCCTTCCCTGGTGGCATGAGGAGCTTGCAGCTGCACCCCTGGAGCTGAAGCCTTTCCCTGAGTACTGGAAGCCTAGCAGACCCAGGGAATGAGCCCCAGCAGTGGCATGAACCTGCCTGGGCCCCTTCAACTCCTGATGCTGGGCTCACAACATCCAGCTACTCCAGGGTCAGCCACAGCCTATGTCCAGCTGCCTGCTCACTGGTGTCTCAGTCGGATGTTGGCTGATGGACCGACACCCAGCCCTCAGAGCGATACCCCCTGCACACCGGCTCCCTAACCCCAGTGACAAGCAGGAGCCTGGCTCTGCCCCCAGCGCTAAGGGAACCCCCAGCATCTGCAATTGCACAGGTCTGCAACTGGGCATCCCACTTAATGTAACTGGAGTTGATTTAGTTTTCATTCAGATGAATTAATTTTGGGGGTCTGGAGATCCCCTGCTTGGCTGTGTGTAAATATGTGTAGGGTAGGGGGCTGGCTGTCCCCTCCCCCCCAGCAACAGGGAGGAGAGGGCCCCCTGGACCCCTCCCCCCAGTCTGTAGGAGGGGGGTGGGGCCTCAAGTTAGTTACAAAATAAATTGAAAAACTGTTTAAAAAAAGAATAAGAGGTTGAAAAACTGAAGAAAAAACACAAACTGCTCCACTGGGCAAAGCCAGTGCCAAGGTTAATGCAGGACTCCTGGGCCCATCTCAGCTTTGGGAGGAGAGTGATCTCATGGCTTAGAGCAGGAGGCTGGGAGCCAGGTCTCTTGGGTTCTACCCTTACCTCTGGGGAGGGAGTGGGGAGGTGGGCCTGGTGGTTACGGGTGAACCAGGACACCAGCTGGGCTGCCTGATATCATTGCTTCCCTTGCACAGGATGTGGTCACGAGTATTTGCTTTGGCCGCTATGGGCGCGAGGACAACACGCTGATCATGACGACTAAAGGTAGGTTGGGGTGTGCCAGGCAGGCATCCTTCAGTTCTGTGCAATGCTGTATGTGCCCTATAGGGAACGCTGCCCAGACTCTAGCGTAGCAATTCCCTCCTCAGGAAGGAATCAGTGTCCAGGGGACAGCGTGATTCAGCAAGGGGCATTAAAGGGGCCAGCTGCTGTTGGAGGGAACACACCATAGGGGATGGGCCCACGGGTGTGATCCAGGGCGAGGGGATTCAGGACCTCTGTGCCCATTTGCACTCTATCCTGGCTACCCTTTCACCTCGAGTGCCACATTCACTGCAGAGCTCTGGAGAATAATGTTTCCTGTGCACAGCCAAGCGACAGGGTACGCTGGCAAAATGCTCCTTGGATAACGACTGTCCCACCCTTCAGGCGGTGGGCTGAGCATCAAGATCCTGAAGCGCACAGCCAAGTTTGAGGAGAAGTACACGTCGCTGGGGCCTCCAGTGGCCCAGAGCATCCGCCTCAATGTGCCCAAGAAGACCAGGCTGTACGTAGACCAGACGCTGCGGGAGCGCGAGAATGCTGTGGGTGAGTGGGGCAGGAATGGGGGGAGCATGGAGGCGGGGGGCAGTGCTCGTGGGCAGGAAGGGAATGGAGCAGCCGGGGATAGGGGAATGAGGTGGGGGGAGTGGACACTGGGGTGGGAAGTGAGGTGTGGCATTTCCCACCCGATTTCTTGTTCCTGCAGCCACCAGCTATTGGATGTCTGTCCATGGGCTCAGCTGTCCAGCCACCAATCCCACTGGGAGCATCAACCGTGGGAAGATAGAAGCCCCTGGGCTGGGATTTCCTTCCCCACACAGCCTGGCAGTGCGAAAACGCTGGCCAGCCACTGGGTGTAGTGGATGGCAGGGAGCAGAATGGGGGCTCAGTAGGGCCATTCTTAGTCAGTGCTGCCCCAGTGCCCCAAGAGGTGCTGCAGGGTGGGAGCTCTGTCCTCACAATGCCCCAGGGTGTGCCGTGCTGCAGGGAAAGAGCAGGGGGTGCCCTCTCCCAGCCAGTGCTGCCCCCGTGGGCTCTGTGCTGCAGGGAGCCGGATGGGGATTCAGGAGGTTCAGAGCAGGCCCTGATGCTGCAGTGCTGCATTAAAGGGCTCTGTGCTGCATACAGGGCCTAAACCCAAGACCTAGTCATACTTCATCCTGCCCCGGGTGCAGGGGACTGGGCTCAGTGACCTGGTGAGGTCTTTTCCAGCCTTGTCGTTCTGCGGTCAGTAGAGACCTCCTTGTTGATTGGCTGCTGGCCCCAGGCTGACTTTCTCTTCTCACTGTCCCTTCACCCCCGCCAGCCATGCACCGTGTGTTCCAGACGGACCTGTACCGGCTGCGGCTCATGGCTGCCCGGGCCTACGTCAAGGCACTGGAGTCCAGCCTGGCTCCTGTCACATCCACACTACAGGAGCCCCTTAAGATGAATGCAGTGGTGAGTAGTCATGGGCCCCTGCCCTGGGAATGAAAACGGGGCAAGTGTTCGCCGGGAGCTAGGAGACAGGGTGAGAAAACTCTGGACTGGGCAGGGGGCTCCTAGGCTCTCCACAGCTCTAGGAGGGGAAGGGGGTTGTGAGGGGTTGGGTTGTTTCCTTCCGGTGGGTTGAAGTGGAGCCTTGTGTGGGAGTGTTGTGAGTCTGGTCCCCACCATGCCCAGCAGTGTTGTTTTGCTTCCGGACTCTGTACCCTGCTCCTGCTGTCGAGGGGGTGGGCCATTTGGATCCCAGTCCTGCTGCAAGGCTCTGCAGTCACCCCAGCAGTGGCTGGACTTGCTGCTCTCCACAGATGTCTCCCCCCATCCCCCAGTGCAGTAGGCTGGGAGCTCTCTGGGCCTCTTGACTCCCATTTCCAGGGATTGGAAACCTCAGCCCTATAAGGGGATGAACAGCCCCTGCATCTTTCCTTCCCCACACAAAGGGATTAGAGACCTCCTCAAGCCCTCGATGCACATGGCTGGAGATCAGAGTCCCTCTAACCTTCTCCATCCATGTGAAAAATAAATGTTTATCTGCCCTGAGGTGGCTGTGCACCACCAGGAGACACACAACCTAGCTGTGGGCGCTCTGCTGCTCAGCTGGGCAGCATTGGACCCTCCCCTGAGTGACCGCACAAGTGTCAGCTTACAGGAACACTGCTGGGGAGCCCCTGCCTCGTCCTGCAAAGGGGAGGGGACGCCAAGCACAGGCAGGGAGAGTTCCCCTGGCCGCCCTGAGTCCTGGGCTGCTGGGCAGTTGGAGAGCGGGGCTGGCCAGCTCACACATGTCTGGTGTGTCGGAGAACTAGTTTTCGAAACCCTGCTCCCAACATCGTTTATTGAGTTTTATTCCTGCTATTATGGCCGGGGCCCCTCCGGATCCCAGTGCTGCGGCAGGGCTCTAGGCTGAAACCCATGATCTAGGTACTGGGCTAAGCTGCTGGCTTTGGCAGAGTCGCTGGTGGGAAAGTAGCGTTTGATTTCTCTGCTGGCTGAGGGGAGGGACGGGGACACAGCCACAAAAATACTGGTCCTGGGGAGGGTCAGACGAGCCACGAGAACAATCCCCAACCGGAAACCTTGGGCCTAAAGCAGCCTGAGAAGAAGAGCTGCTCTGAGCGAAGGCCCTGAGGGGGCTTGATCCCAGTCTCTGTGCCCCTCTGCTTGTGGGGTTCAGGGACATCACCCACAAAGTCTGAGCAAGGGCCAGGAGCTGTCGTCAGACACACCCAGCCAGAGTAAAGCAGGGAGAGGACGTGCCCTTTGAACAGTGGGGGGCGAGGAACTTGCCATCCCTTGAGGGTTCCCCTCCGGAGGGGCCGTGTTTGTAGCTTGCTGAGCAGATCTGGGCTGAGCACCGGAATGGTGGGCTGGGACCTGGCATTCAGTCCTCTCTTTAGATATCCAGGGGTCCCTTCTTGTGGCTCCTGTGAAGGAGCGCCCCTGCCCCACCCCCGCTCGCGTCCCTCGGCTGTTCTGTGGCCCTGACAAGGATGGGGTTTGCTGTGGAGTCAAGGACTTCTCTCCTCCTTGCACTGAGCCTGTGCTCAGGATCTGCCTCCCCATGCCCCCAGGTCCAGGGCATCGGCCCCACCTTCAAGCTGACCCTCCACATTCAGAACACATCAGCTGGGCGCCCCTCCATCCACCTGCTGGTGAGCTTCCTCTACGACCAGAGCCTCTATGCCATGAAGAGAGCCTTCTTCCAGGTACTCCCCCACCCCGACCTCTGACCACCCCACAGGCCCTGCACTCTGGCTGACTCAGCCCTGTCTCCCTGCAGGTCCCCATGCTGGTCCCAGGACTAAACTACCCCATTGAAACCTTTGTGGAGTGTCTGAGCGACAAGGGGATCTCAGACGTTATCAAGGTTGGTACAGGGGCACCCGTGCCAGAGAGATGCCTGACCTCTCAAACCCTCCCTCCCTGGTGGGGGTGGGCAGGCCTGGATGGGACCCACAGGGGGCTGCATCTCAGCACCACGAGAGGGATCTATGAGTAAAGAGTTCCTGGGCCCCAGCCCGTTGGTGGCTGCTCTCACCCTGGGTGCTCTGTCTCCTCTCCTGCAGGTGTTTGTGTTGCGAGAGGGCCAGAGCGTGCCCTTGCTGACTGCCCATATCAACATGCCAGTGAGCGAGGGCCTGGTGGCTGCCTGAACTGCCTCTGGGGGCCACTAGACTCCCGAGCCACAGGAGATCCGTAGGAGCCCTCACTGGGTCAGAGCCAGGACTGGGAGCCGAAGCCCCCTGCTGTGTAGTGACCCACCAGCCACAGCAGCATGCACACTCCTGCCTTGGGACCATGGGGAGGAGATGTGGGAGCTGCCCTCCCCACCCCCAACCAGGGGCACAGAGCCGGTGGCTTTGTCTGGGATCAGGCCAGTTCCTCGCATCAGAGGGAGCAGGGGAGGGACTCGTGCCTGGTTTGGCATCAAGACCTGGGGGGTGGGGGATCTTCCTGGACTGTGATGGTAGCACCCCAATAAAGCCAACACTGTCACTTGAGCAGGATGCTAGTGTGTGGCGTGCACAGCGTGGAGGGATCAGGGGTATACATTCAGCTCAGCAATCAAACGGTCTCTCCTCTGATCACACGCCCAGTCCAGAAAAGCAGTTTAATGGATGGTTCACAGGCCCTTTTCGCTGCTGCAGCCAAGGGAAGGTGTTTGGCTTGGAGCCTGGACATGCAGGTGTGTTACTGGAAGGGCTGAAGCCCACTCTGCGTACCTGTGGTCCTGGAGCTATAGCGGTCTGAGGATCAAATTCATTCCCTCATCACACAGTGAAGGCCCCTGGTGCCAGCCAGTTATTTCTGCCTGGGTGGTGGCAGGGGTTTGTGCAGGGGAATCAGCATTTGATCTCCCCTCGCAGGCCTTCTGTGTTGTGCACGGTGGCTGTTACAGGGAACCTGGTGATGCCGCAGGCATTCCTGCCGCGATAGAGACGGTAATAGCCCTGCCGAGAGGACAAGTGTTAGGGACAGACGGTACCGAACAGCCCTTCCTTACCCAAGGCTGCTGTAGACTGGGAACTCACACAGGCATAGGTCCCACACTCAGGCTGTAAAAATCCACCCTACCCACAAGAGCTATAGCAGAGCAGAGCTACCCCAGGGCAGCCTGCGCTAGGGGGATGAAAGAGTCCTTCCGTCTGCCTCGTTCCTGCCGCTCAGGGAGTGGATGGACTTCAGTGACAGAAGAGCCCTCCCGTTGGCGGAGCTGGCGTGCCTCATTAGCGGTTTCACTGTAGACAAACCCTCACTCGGCCCTCGCGCCAAACCAGAACTGGGTCTGAGCCAGGACTGGGGAGAGTATGACAAAAGCCCATGCCTCACCCCAGAGGGGGCTGGGCCTCAGGCAGGGGACCCCTGTGTAATCAGCCCCTGCACCCCATCCAGCTGGCTTCACCCCAGTCCCTCTCCCACTGGAGGATCCCACACCACAGCCTCCTTTGGACCGAACCAGCCCACACGCCAGTGCCCTGTGGGCCGCCCCGTATGCTCCCCACTCACCTTCTCTCCCCAGCGTTCCCCCCAGGAGTTCTTGATGATCCAGTACGGCCTTGTACTCACTGCAGTTAATTGGCAGCAAAGAGAAAAGCACAGGGCCTTAGGGCACATCTGACAACCGAGCCTCCTGCCAATCCCCACTTCGTTTAACCCCATTTGACCCAGATCCAAACCCTTGCTCTGCCCCTGCGCACTCACCAGTCCCGTAGCCAACTACCAGCACAACGTGATCCACCTGGTCCGGACTGCAGTTCTTCACCAGCGGCTGGGAGATGCCCTTTTTGTAATGCTGCAGAGAGACAAAACCGGGGGCGGGGAGGCTTAGTGTGCAGGTCACCATGGAATGGGGTGAATTGCCACAGAGCCATTCCCACAGCTGGGGGGACACTCACCTTCATAACAGCTGAGTTCAGAGTAACTGTGATTGGCCCCTCGGTTGCAATGTGTGCAGCTATTTCTACAAGAGGAAACCCAAATGTATTCAGTCGGCAGGAGGCCCCAGGAGCAAACACCCTGACTCACATACGGCCCTGCCACATGCTGGCTACATTGGCCCTTGGTCTCCACATGTCCCCTGGGCCTCTGCACCTCTCACTTTCCCCCGCTGCTGCCCAGAGCTCCCCCAGGGAGGAGGAGGAAACTAATAAGTCCCTTGCTGGTTTCGCACACACGACCCCACGCACCCTCCTGCCTATTCACAGCTTCCTGGAAACTGAGCTGATCTTAGTCAGGTCTGGTGTGGGCTGGCACTGCCCCCACCTTGGCCCAGCAGGCCCCTTTGTCTCCCCCTCATCCTGCTGCTCTGCCCCTCACTTGCTCCTTTGCCCCACCATTCCATCCTGGATGGTCCAGTCCCCCCAGCTGGCTCTACCCCAATCCCTCTCCCACCAGGCCTTACCCTCCTCATCTTGAGGTAACAGCTGGAAGCCCTGGATATAGGCAACTGGTTTTCGGTTCTGCTGGCATTTCACTTCTCTGCCTTTGTAGGGGTAGGCAGCCTCGCTGGTCAGACCTCCTAGGGTGGGATGTGTACATGGACCAAGAGTTCCTTATTCCCTGCTCCATCCTCTCCTTGTTCTGGAGCCTCCCCTCCCTCCCTCACGCAATGCAACCCATCACAGAGTGCAGCCAGGGCAGCGTCCAGGAGTGAGTTGGGGTCTCTCCCTTCCGCACACGGTGCTGGAGAGATTGTGCTTGGTCAGGGTCCTGGTCTGTGCAGCACTCAGTGCTGGGGGCTGCAGACTGGGTTAGGATCCAGGCAGTGTTGGGGCCTCAGTTGCGGGGTTGGTGCAGTACCTGTAGTGATGAGGGGCCCAGCCTGGGTCAGGTGAGTCCCCGGAAGCTAAAATAGCCTGTTAGAATCATAGACCACTAGAACTAGAAGGGACCTCGTGAGGTCATCCAGTCTGGTCCCTGGCCCTCACAGCAGCACCAAGCACCGTCGAGACCATCCCAGGCAGATCTAACCTGCTCTTAAATATCTCCAGAGATGGAGCTTCCACAGTCTCCCCAGGCCATTTATTCCAGTGTTTAACCACCCTGACAGGTAGGAAGTTTTTCCTAATGTCCACCCTAAACCTCCCTTGCTGCAGTTTAAGCCCATTGCCTTGTTGTGGGAGTGAAGAGGGATGGTCCTGGCCAGCTGCAGGGAGGGGCTAACGTTTGCAGAGTGAAGGTGCCCATGTCCCTCCAGTGCCTACATACGTAGGTGAAGCACCGTGATGAAGGCGTCCCACGCGTAGCCCCCTTGGCATCCTGCTCCGCACCAGCTGCAGTCCAGCACCTCTGCAAGCGAAGCAGGGGGTGAGCACCCAGCCAGCTCCCCCTCCCCGCACTCAGACTCAGCAATCCCACCCCTGCTGGGCAGCTCACACGGACCCCAGGGGCACCTGGCTCATCCAACACGTGAGACTTCCCAATGGAGATCCGGGAGTCAGACTGACCCACCGCTAAATGGTGAGACTTGGCACCTGCCACCTCCAGCTGTCACAGCTGGTGGGGGAGAGGCCAGGGGCAGGGGTCAGCTGGGAGTAACCTGGAAGGGCAGGGGAAGGATCGGAGCCTACCTGGAGGCAGGTCTGTGGTGGGGCTGTTCTCCACCCCAGGGTGTGCCAGTAGGTGCCCAATCTGGCCAGGGTTAAAAGCTCCCAGGAAGTGAGGAGAGTTCCTTACACACGTGCTGGGCAGGGGCAGGGTCTTAGAACAGCCCCAGGCCCCATCTCTCAGTGCTCTGGTCACCCCGCACTGTAGGGGTGCTGTGCACAGCAAGGCAGCACTGGGGAGCCCTGCCCTGTTCGGGCCAAGGGGAAGGGCACACCGGGGCTCCCCACCCCAGCCCCTACCTTGCACCGAGAGGTTCCAGGGCTGGTGGAAGTGGATGTTCCAGAGGGACTCGATGTTGGAGACGGCGGCGAACGCCCAGCAGGAGCGACACTGGCCCTGCAGACAGAGGGGTGAGGCCCAGCGTAGCAGTCGGTGCTGCGGGTGGCGGGGGGGTGCTCTGCCTGGCCTCGGGACTTAGCTCAGTCCCCCAGCTGAGGCAGTGGGGGTGGGGAGTTATTCCTGAGCTCCCCCATTAGTAACACCCACCCATCAGCCCATCCAACAGCCCTCCCCTCCCAACTACCTGGTTCTTCACCGCAGTCACAGCCCCGGCCTTCCGCCAGTCACAGGATGTGGGCAGCTTCCCCCTGGGGCGCCGGGGGGCCTGGGGCATGGCAGGGGGCGGGGGGCTCTGGAACACGCCACGGAACTCCTCATCTGGGGAGACAGAGGCAGGGGGCTCTGAGGGGGGTCGGGGAAGAGGGTGCAGAGCCGTGGGAGCTGGGAAGGGGGTGCAGAGCAGTGGGGCAGGGGGCAGTGGGGTGGTGAAGGGAGGGAGTACGGGAGGGGTGCAGGGCAGTGGGGGCAGACAGGCAGGGGAGGAGGGTGCAGAGCTGTAAGGGAGGGGTTCACGGGAAGGGTGCTGAGCACTGAGTGGTGGTAAGGAGGGGCACAGAAGTGGGTGCGGAGCAGTGATGGTAGAGGATGTGGTCTGGAGAAGGGGGTGGGAAGGGGTACTGAGCAGAGGGGGCTGGGAAAGGGCTGCAGAGCGGGAGGGGCAGGAAGCAGGTACAGGGCAGTGGAGGTAGAAGGGGAGACATATCTGCCAAGGAGCCGCAGGGGTTGAAGTCCCACCTGTCCAGTCGCTGAAGCGGGTCACCCCGTACTGCCCCGTGCCCAGCTCCGTCTCCTGCAGCCACCGCGCTGTGCTCAGGCTCTGCGCGAAGATCCCGAAGCGTCTGTGCTGCTCTGGGGGGGCGGGTGGAGGACGATCATGGGCTCCAGCAGATCCGAGATTCCCAGCTGGTAGCCCCAGATATTGCCCCCCTCCCCTGAACTCCTCAGTGCAAACCAGGGGCGGGAGTCCCCCCTTCCAGTGCCCTTTTCGGTGGGTGTGAAGCCAGGGCGAGGCGGCAGTGGGGCCCTGGGGGCGATGGGCGGGGGGCTAGATCGCACACGTGGAGACATGGATGCACCAATCTGGTCACCCAGCCACAGCTGCGTCTCTCCCCAGCTGCACCCTCCTTCTTCCCGCATGCGAGGCCCCCCAAGGACAGGCCCCCAGCCTCCTCCCACTCCCCCACCGTCAGTCACCAGCAGGACTCCTGTAGGTTCTGTTGAATTGAATCATAAAGTCCTTGAACATTCGGGTCACTTCAGCCTGCAAAGGACAAACCGGCGCGGCTGGCTGGGGGTGACGGGGTGTCACAGCAGCCAGTGCCCCTCCCCCACACCCAGCCCACGGCTCCCCCCAGCTCTGCTCCCCTCCCCCGAGTCCTCCCAACAGCTGCCTGCTCCCCAGCCCTGGCTCTCCCCTCACCCACCTGCCCCATCTCTGGCTTAGCCAGCCGCCCTCCCAAGTGCTGGCATCCAGCACCAGCCAGCAGCACATGGCACAGCCACTCTCTGTCTTCTCCAACCTCCTCTGGCTTTCAGGCCCCTGCGCCCCAAACCTGCTCCCCAGATGCCCCCCTCCTTTACCTGGCTGAGCTCAGGGGGCAGGCTGGTGCCAGTGGGGCCAGCACAGGCCCAGACCCACAGCAGCAGGACTCCAGGCCCCATGGCCGTAGCTGCTCAGTGCCTGCCCAGGCAGCCAGTAAGGGGTGTTATGGGCAGGGGCAGGCAGGAGAGAGACGGAAACAGAGCTGAGGAGCAGGAGGTGTGAAATCCGGGGGAGGTGTAGATGGGGGGGGGGGATCTGAGGTGTGGGGGTTGGGCCTCAGACCTCCAAGCAGCCTCACACCAGCTCCTGCAGCCTCAGCCTCTGCACCATGGAGGGGGACACACTTGGAGACAATGAGGCATCGTTCTCTCAGTTCCTATGGCTCAGCTGCTCTACTGTCTGGGGGCAGTTAGCCTGGGGCACCATCTGCTACTGACCCCCCCAGGAGCCGTAGCTGTACCCCAGGCGCTGGATGTGTCTGGAAGCCCGAGCAGAACGAATCCCTCAGTCTTGGGGTGGCCATGCTGGGGACCGGCCCTGTGCCCCGAGGGCAGGGAAAGGACCAGAGCGGCTGCAAGGAACATGATGGGCCAAGGCCTCCAGGGGACCCCAGACACGAGAGGTGTGTAGTGCCCCCAGGGAGTCCCCTGCAGCTCAGCACCCACAGCTCTTCTCACCGTGGCCACAAGTGGGTAGGACCCCAAAGTGGGGCGTGACTCCGTGGCAGTGGGGCCCCCAGAGCCAGCATTAGATGCTGCGGCTCAGACTGTGGCTACCGCTGGGGCTTAGGCCTGAAGCCAAACCCGAACCCCACTGCCCAGGGCTGCAGCCCACAAGCATCAGTGCCCCTGGGGGTGGGGCTCAGGGTGCAGTCATGTCCCCCACTCCAGCTCCCAGAGCTGGTTGCAGGAGGGGGCCTCAGTGCCATGAAGTTTGAGACTCTGCACTGGGGCCTCTGGGCCAGCGCTGAGTGTGAGGGGGGCGCACACACCCCCCCACCCGGGGGAATCCCCAGTGCTGCCTGGCCAGCTAGCACAGCACGAACGGAGCGGAGCAGGGCCGGGGCTGGGTGCGCCCTCTCTGTGCCCCTGGCGCTGAGCTGACACACGGCCAATCCCCTGAGATTTCAGCACCGCAAGGGCCCAGCCCCAGCTCGTTGCACCCAGAACCACAGGGCCTCAGCCTGGCTCACAGCCCCCTGCAAACTGAGGCCTGGGCTGTCCCCACTGTTCTGCCCGTGCCCAGTCCCCCCCCTTCCCAGCCCTGATACCACCGCAGCTTTAAACCCCATCGATCCCCTGGTGGGAACAGAACCCAGGAGTCCTGGCTCTCAACCCCTCTCCCTGCCCCCCACTTGGCTCATTTAGCTGGGCAGCTGCTGTTGTCTTAGGGGGCCCAGACTGAGGGCCAGCTTGGGAAGGCAGAAGGGCCATTACTAGTGCGAAGAACCTGGGACCGTGAGGAAACATGGTGCCCGGCTCAGCAGTGAGTGGAGAGCCCAGGCCTGGGCGAGCCGGGCACCCGGGTCAGGCTCAGGCCTCAGGCTGGGAGAGCAGGTGGCTGTGGCCTGGTTGAGGCGGGCGGCTCAGCAGAGCTGGTGGCAGATTCTCCCTTCATGGCCCCATTGACTGGCCTGGGGGAGACTGGTGGGAAATAGGCCAAGATCAGGGCTGGACATGGCCAGTAAGAAGATTTCCTACAGCCCCTGTGACAGGACAAGAGCAACCTCCTGAAGGTCCCAATCCGTCTCTGCAGGCCCCCGATTCCCCAGTGCCAGACACCTCCCTCCCTCCCTGCCCCCAGACACAGGTGTGGTCACTGCCCGCCCCCACCCATTTGAGCTGGGCCCAGCGCCAGGTGAGCTGCTAGTTGGGCTTGAGGGGCTCTGGCACTGGTAAAGACATTGGCTCGGACCCCAAGGCTGGGATCTGGCGGGGGGGGGGGTGCCGTGGGCTGGGATTGACGGAAATCTGTTCTGGGGGAGCAGGCCCCTGTGTGGCAGGTGTGGGGGAGCTCGTGTGGTGTGTGGAGTTTAGCTGTGTTTGTGCTGTTGTGGTGGTTCTCTCCCCAGCTGCTGGGAGTATTGTGATGTTGTGTAGCAGTGACGTGTCATGTAGGGGTGCTGAGAAGTTGTATTTTTAGCTAGCTGTGCTGTTTTGTGTTGGGCAGTGCCACTGCGGGGTGGAGTTGTGTAGCAGTGTTATGTTGTCATTCTCAGGCTGCAGGGCGCAGGATATTGCAGTGTGTGGTTGTGTAACAGTGTTGTAATGTTTTGTAGGGGCGTTGTGGGGCGGTGCTGTTGTGTTGTGTGGGGAGTTGTGCTCTGTACGCTGGTACTTGCACAGCAGGGGAGTAGTGTGTGTGATGGTGTGCCATGTGCATGTTGTGGCACAGGGGCTGAGTTGTGTGGTGCGTAGCTCTGTTGCCTGGTTGAGTAGCGGCGCAGCGGTGTCCAGGGTTGGTTGTGCAGTGTCAGGCCCAGCTCCCTGGCCCAACTCTCACCCTCCATGAGCCCACTGGCGAAGGACCCAGTAGAGGAGGATGCGGTCGGCTGCCCAGCACCTGGCGGTCACTTTCGTCAATGGGTGGGTGTGTGCGGGCGGGCGGGGGGAGGTCTGGTGGCATTCTCGGGGTGACGATTAAACAGCACCCCCCAAGCAAAGGCACCACACGCCCAGTCCAGAATGCAGTTTAATGGGTGGGGCGCAGGCCCCTTTCACTGCTGCGGCAATGGGAGGGGTTTGGCTTGGAGCCCGGGCGCCTCCGGGTGCTGGTGGAAGGCCGCCCTGGGTGCCGGGGTCTGGCGCTGTAGCAGGCTGAGGACTGACTTCATTCCCCCCCTCACAGCCCAGGCCCATGCAAGTGTCCCACTGAGCCTTCCCGCCCCCCAGTGGAATTAATTTTCTTCTGTGCACCAGTGAGGAGGGGGTATGTGACACCTCACCTCCCGATTGGTAGACACACCAGAATTCATGTGGCAGGGGGTGGGGCCAAGGGGCTGTGCGCATGGAGGGTGCTCAGGCCTGAGGCAGAGGGTTGGGGTGCTGGAGTGTGAGGGCTCTGGCTGGGGCTGGCGCATATGGGGAACTAGAGAGGGGCTGCAGGTTTGGGGAGGGGCTCAGGGCTGAGGTGCAGGGGAGCAACCTCAGTGTGGGGCAGAGTGCTGGGGTGTGGGTTTACCTGGGTGGCTCCTGGGGTCAGCAAGAAGGAGTCCTTTCTCCCCAGAGCGAGTGCATCCTGCACCCAGCAGGTAGGGGCTGCTCTCATCTGGCCGCAGCAGTCCTGTGCTGGAGCCAGTGGGGAGCGGTGCGTCCCTGCTGTCTCTGGCAGGTCCTTACTGGGGCTGGCAGGGAGGGGCTCCTTCCTTCTAGCCTTGTCCCCTTTTGGAGTTGGGGGTTGGTATCTCTCCAGCTGCAGACCTGAGCCCCTGCACAGGCCTTAATGGGAAGAGGCTGCACAGCATAGGGGGAACTTAGTCCATGGCCCCAACTAGTTATTTCTGTTTGACGAGGGCGGGGGTCTTTGCAGGAGCGCCAGCAGCCTGTCTGCAGCGGCAGCAATCCTGTCAGGGGGGACAGTGGATCTCCGTTCTCGGGGCTCCTCCGCGGTGCACGGTGGCTGTTACAGGCAATGTGGCGATGCCGCAGGCGTTCGTGCCGCGATACAGATGGTAATAGCCCTGCCGAGAGGACCTGCGTTAGGGACAGACGGTGCAGGACAGCCTTTCCTCACTGGGAGCCGCTGCTCATGGGGAATTTACTCGGGCACAGCTCCCTTTTTCGGGCTGTAAAAATTCTCCCCACCCTCAAGAGCCACAGCAGAGCAGACCTACCCCCGAGCAGCCTGCGCTAGGGGGATGGAACAGTTCTTCCGTCTGCCAAGTCCTGCCGCTCGGGGAGGTGCAGGAATTTCCATGGCAGCAGAACCCTCCCAGTGGTGGGCACCGAACTGGAACAGGGTCTGAACCGGGACTGGGGCGCCTAAGAGAAAAGCCCACGCCTCACCCCAGAGCTGGCTGCATCTCTGCAGGATCCCACAGCACAGCCTTCAGACTAAACGCGCCAACGCACCCACGGATGATGCTGTCCTGTGGGCTGCCCCACACGCTCACCTTCTCTCCCCAGTCTTTCCCCCAGGAGTTCTTGATGATCCAGTATTGCACTTTGTGCTCTGCAATTCATGGGAAAGGGGGTTGGAATCCTTTGGACAGCTGAGCCCCCTGCCCAGCCCATCTCACCCAATCCAAACCCTTGTACTGTCCATCCCTGCCCCAGTGAACCACTCACCAGCTCCGTATCCAACTACCAGGGCAACGTGATCCCGACGGTCTGGATCGCAGCTGGTCACGCGGGGCTGGGAAATGCCCTTCCGGTAATGCTGCAGAGGCAGAAGAGTGAGTGGGGGGGAGTTAGGAAGGGAGAGGAGTTAGTGGCCAGATCACCATGGGAATTGGGGAGCAGCTAGAGGGCTTACCCCCCAGCTACAATTTAGGGGCACTTACCTTCATGGCTGCTGAGTTCAGGGTAACTGTGACCGGGCCCTGGGTCGTGACATGTGCAGCTATTTCTGCAAGGGGAAAGGCAAAAGTGGCAGGTGAGTGGATGGAATCCAGACCCAGACATGGCCCCACCAAGTGGCTGCTGGCCCCACAGACTGGCTGCACTGGCCCTTGTCACTCCCTGGGTCCCTGCACACCTCTCCTTCCCTGCCTCTGCTGCTCAGAGCTCCCTGGGGGAAGCATGAAACTAACCAGTCCCACATCAGGCCAGGAACAGCTCCCAGGAAACTGACCAGATCATGATCAGTTCTGGCCCTGCTCCCAGGCACCAGCTGTCATCCTCTAGTCCTGTTCTGTGGCCCCTCGCTGCCTTTGGCTCACCACTGCCCATTGGATGGCCCTGAAACCGCCCCCCACCCACGGCCCCACCCCCGGCAAATCCCCTCTCCCAGGCCTCACCCTCCTCATCTCTAGGCAGCGTCTCAAAGTCTTGGATGCGGGCAGCCGGCTTATGATGGCTCTGGCATTTCTGCTGAGTCCCTTCATAGGGGTAGGCATCCTCGCTGCTCAGCCCTTCTGTGAGTGAGTGCAAGTGACGGGTCAGGGATGGGCCCAGAGCCCCCCATTCCCTGTTCTGTCCATCACTCCCTTGTTCCAGAGGCAAGGAGCAGAGTAAATCTCCGTGCCCAACCCCATGTCACCTGTCACAGAGTGCAGCCAGAGAAGAGTCTGAAAGCGAGGTCTCCGTTCTGCTTACACTACTGGGGAGAGCGTGCTCCGTGTGGGTCAAGGTCCTTACAGGACGTGGGGTGGTGGGTGTTCCAACCCAGGCAAAGGGTCTGTGCAGGGAGGGGCCCCAAGCTGGGTTAGGACCTGAACAGCACCAGTCTGGGGTCTCCAGAATGAACTGGGGGCTGCCCAGTGCTGGGGGCCTCAGTCTCAGTCAAGACGTCTGTGCAGGACCTGTGTGATGAATCAGGTCTCTGCAGCACCTGGCACTGTGGGGGGCCCCACTGGGTCAGGGTGAGTCCCTGGTCACTAAAATCCCCTCGCAGTAAAACTGTTGTGGGGGTGAAAAGGGACGGTCCTGGCCAGCTGGGGGGAGGGGCTAACGTTTGCAGAGTGAAGGTGCCCATGTCCCTCCAGTGCCTACGTACGTAGGTGAAGCACCGTGATGAAGGCGTCCCACGCGTAGCCCCCTCGGCATCCTGCTCCGCACCAGCTGCAGTCCAGCACCTCTGCAAGCGAAGCAGGGGGTGAGCACCCAGCCAGCTCCCCCTCCCCGCACTCAGACTCAGCAATCCCACCCCTGCTGGGCAGCTCACACGGACCCCAGGGGCACCTGGCTCATCCAACACGTGAGACTTCCCAATGGAGATCTGGGAGTCAGACTGACCCACCCCTAAATGGTGAGACTTGGCACCTGCCACCTCCAGCTGTCACAGCTGGTGGGGGAGAGGCCAGGGGCAGGGGTCAGCTGGGAGTAACCTGGAAGGGCAGGGGGAGGATCGGAGCCTACCTGGAGGCAGGTCTGTGGTGGGGCTGTTCTCCACCCCAGGGTGTGCCAGCAGGTGCCCAATCTGGCCAGGGTTAAAAGCTCCCAGGAAGTGAGGAGAGTTCCTTACACACGTGCTGGGCAGGGGCAGGGTCTTAGAACAGCCCCAGGCCCCATCTCTCAGTGCTCTGGTCACCCCGCACTGTAGGGGTGCTGTGCACAGCAAGGCAGCACTGGGGAGCCCTGCCCTGTTCGGGCCAAGGGGAAGGGCACACCGGGGCTCCCCACCCCAGCCCCTACCTTGCACCGAGAGGTTCCAGGGCTGGCGGAAGTGGATGTTCCAGAGGGACTCGATGTTGGAGACGGCGGCGAACGCCCAGCAGGAGCGACACTGGCCCTGCAGACAGAGGGGTGAGGCCCAGCGTAGCAGTCGGTGCTGCGGGTGGCGGGGGGGTGCTCTGCCTGGCCTCGGGGCTTAGTTCAGTCCCCCAGCTGAGGCAGTGGGGGTGGGGAGTTATTCCTGAGCTCCCCCATTAGTAACACCCACCCATCAGCCCATCCAACAGCCCTCCCCTCCCAACTACCTGGTTCTTCACCGCAGTCACAGCCCCGGCCTTCCGCCAGTCACAGGATGTGGGCAGCTTCCCCCTGGGGCGCCGGGGGGCCTGGGGCATGGCAGGGGGCGGGGGGCTCTGGAACACGCCACGGAGCTCCTCATCTGGGGAGACAGAGGCAGGGGGCTCTGAGGGGGGTCGGGGAAGAGGGTGCAGAGCCGTGGGAGCTGGGAAGGGGGTGCAGAGCAGTGGGGCAGGGGGCAGTGGGGTGGTGAAGGGAGGGAGTACGGGAGGGGTGCAGGGCAGTGGGGGCAGACAGGCAGGGGAGGAGGGTGCAGAGCTGTAAGGGAGGGGTTCACGGGAGGGGTGCTGAGCACTGAGTGGTGGTAAGGAGGGGCACAGAAGTGGGTGCGGAGCAGTGATGGTAGAGGATGTGGTCTGGAGAAGGGGGTGGGAAGGGGTACTGAGCAGAGGGGGCTGGGAAAGGGCTGCAGAGCGGGAGGGGCAGGAAGCAGGTACAGGGCAGTGGAGGTAGAAGGGGAGACATATCTGCCAAGGAGCCGCAGGGGTTGAAGTCCCACCTGTCCAGTCGCTGAAGCGGGTCACCCCGTACTGCCCCGTGCCCAGCTCCGTCTCCTGCAGCCACCGCGCTGTGCTCAGGCTCTGCGCGAAGATCCCGAAGCGTCTGTGCTGCTCTGGGGGGCGGGTGGAGGACGATCATGGGCTCCGGCAGATCCGAGATTCCCAGCTGGTAGCCCCAGATATTGCCCCCCTCCCCTGAACTCCTCAGTGCAAACCAGGGGCGGGAGTCCCCCCTTCCAGTGCCCTTTTCGGTGGGTGTGAAGCCAGGGCGAGGCGGCAGTGGGGCCCTGGGGGCGCCGGGCGGGGGGCTGGATCGCACACGTGGAGACATGGATGCACCAATCTGGTCACCCAGCCACAGCTGCGTCTCTCCCCAGCTGCACCCTCCTTCTTCCCGCATGCGAGGCCCCCCAAGGACAGGCCCCCAGCCTCCTCCCACTCCCCCACCGTCAGTCACCAGCAGGACTCCTGTAGGTTCTGTTGAATTGAATCATAAAGTCCTTGAACATTCGGGTCACTTCAGCCTGCAAAGGACAAACCGGCGCGGCTGGCTGGGGGTGACGGGGTGTCACAGCAGCCAGTGCCCCTCCCCCACACCCAGCCCACGGCTCCCCCCAGCTCTGCTCCCCTCCCCCGAGTCCTCCCAACAGCTGCCTGCTCCCCAGCCCTGGCTCTCCCCTCACCCACCTGCCCCATCTCTGGCTTAGCCAGCCGCCCTCCCAAGTGCTGGCATCCAGCACCAGCCAGCAGCACATGGCACAGCCACTCTCTGTCTTCTCCAACCTCCTCTGGCTTTCAGGCCCCTGCGCCCCAAACCTGCTCCCCCAGGCGCCCCCCACCCTTACCTGGCTGAGCTCAGGGGGCAGGCTGGTGCCAGTGGGGCCAGCACAGGCCCAGACCCACAGCAGCAGGACTCCAGGCCCCATGGCCGTAGCTGCTCAGTGCCTGCCCAGGCAGCCAGTGGGGGTGTTATGGGCAGGGGCAGGCAGGAGAGAGACGGAAACAGAGCTGAGGAGCAGGAGGTGTGAAATCCGGGGGAGGTGTAGATGTGGGGGCGGGGATCTGAGGTGTGGGGGTTGGGCCTCAGACCTCCAAGCAGCCTCACACCAGCTCCTGCAGCCTCAGCCTCTGCACCATGGAGGGGGACACACTTGGAGACAATGAGGCATCGTTCTCTCAGTTCCTATGGCTCAGCTGCTCTACTGGCTGGGGGCAGTTAGCCTGGGGCACCATCCGCTACTGACCCCCCCCAGGAGCCGTAGCTGTACCCCAGGCGCTGGATGTGTCTGGAAGACTGAGCAGAGCGAACCCCTCAGTCTCGGGGTGGCCATGTTGGGGACCGGCCCCATGCCTGGGTCTGTGCCCGGAGGGCAGGGAAGGGACCAGAGCGGCTGCAAGGAACAGGATGGGCCAGGGCCTCCAGAGGGTTGTAGCACCCGCAGAGCCTCCCCTGCAGCTGTTCTCAGCATGTGGGTAGGACCCCAAAGTGGGGCATGACTCCGTGGCAGTGGGGCCCCCAGAGCCGGCATTAGACGCTGCGGCTCAGACTGTAGCTACCGCTGGGGCTCGGGCCAAACCCAAACCCCACTGCCCAGGGCTGCAGCCCACAAGCATCAGTGCCCCTGGGGGTGGGTCTCAGGCTGCAGTCGTGTTCCCCCTACCCCCCAGTCAGGTCCCAGAACTGGTTGCAGGAAGGGGCCTCGGTGCCATGAAGATTGAGACTCTGCACTGGGGTTTTGGGGCCAGCACTGAGTGTGAGGGGGAAGCACCCCCCGGGGCAATCCCCCCAGCTGCCTGGCCAGCTAGCGCAGCATGACCGGAGGGGGGCCGGGGCTGGGTGCGCCCTCTCTGTGCCCCGCTGGGGCCCTGGCGCTGAGCTGACACACGACCAATCCCCTGAGATTTCAGCACCGCAAGGGCCCAGCCCCAGCTCATTGCACCCAGAACCACAGGGCCTCAGCCTGGCTCACAGCCCCCTGCAAACCGAGGCCTGGGCTGTCCCCACTGTTCTGCCCGTGCCCAGTCCCCCCCTTCCCAGCCCTGATACCACCGCAGCTTTAAACCCCATCGATCCCCTGGTGGGAACAGAACCCAGGAGTCCTGGCTCTCAACCCCTCTCCCTGCCCCCCACTTGGCTCATTTAGCTGGGCAGCTGCTGTTGTCTTAGGGGGCCCAGACTGAGGGCCAGCTTGGGAAGGCAGAAGGGCCATTACTAGTGCGAAGAACCTGGGACCGTGAGGAAACATGGTGCCCGGCTCAGCAGTGAGTGGAGAGCCCAGGCCTGGGCGAGCCGGGCACCCGGGTCAGGCTCAGGCCTCAGGCTGGGAGAGCAGGTGGCTGTGGCCTGGTTGAGGCGGGCGGCTCAGCAGAGCTGGTGGCAGATTCTCCCTTCATGGCCCCATTGACTGGCCTGGGGGAGACTGGTGGGAAATAGGCCAAGATCAGGGCTGGGCTGGAAGTGGTCATTAAGGTTTCCTACAGCCCAGCCCCCCTTGCCCCCCACACACCCTGTACCTGCTGCTCTCCATCCCCCGGGACAGGCACCCACTGCTCTCCTGCTACCCATCCAGCCAAGCGCAGCACCCTGCCCACGTCGGCTGGGATCAGGGCAGGGAGCTGGCAGATGGCAGCATTGCGACTCGTAGCAGCAGCTGTAAGCAGTGCGGTGTTGGGACTGGCTTGGAGCTCCCAGAAGCCTGGGTTCCATTCTGGGAGCCAGGACTCCTGGGTTCTAGCCCAGCCCTGGGAGGGTGTGTTACCAGAGCAGGGACACTCCACACTCTGCTGATCACAGTTAGTCTGTTTCCTTCTGCTTCAGCTGAACTTGGGACAAGAGCAACCCCCTGTGGGCCCCGATCCCTCAGTGCCAGACACCTCCCTCCCTTCCTGCCCTGAGACACAGCTATGCTCGCCCCAGCCCACACCAAGCTGGGCCCAGCGCCAGGTGCCTCCTCCTGAACTGGCAGTGGGGCCTTTTGGATGCAGCAGGAGCTCAGCACGGGGGGGTGTTATGTTGTGGTGTAGTGTTGTTGTGTTCCCTCCCTCCAGCGGCAGGAAACAGGCCCCAGTCCCGGCAGGGGCCACGCTCCTCTGACTGCTGCAACTGGACTGAGCCCCAAGATCCATGGGGCAGGTGGGTAGAGCCTCGGCCAGGCCAGCACATGTCCCAGCATCCCCTGGGGTGGTAGGTGAGTGAGAGACACCCATTACCTGCCCTCTGGTCCCCGTCTGCCCTGGAACCATCCCTACAGCACAACCCCTTAGTCCCTTTCCCCTGGGGCAGCACTGGCAGGTTACCCTCCCCCGTGCACCCCACAGAGCCACCAAACCCCTTCCCCTGTATGCCTCCCACTAACCCACTGCTGCCCCCTCGGTGCCCCATCCTTCCTGTGCCCTCCTCCTGCCCCCTCCCGTGGGGTGCAGCACTTTGCTGAGTGACACGCCCCTCTCATTGGTTACCTGGGGTAGGTGAGCATCAGCCAATCAGGTGATCCCATTGGTTTGCTCCCAGACCTCACTGCCTGGTAAATCCATTAGAGCCTTCCTCCTACAGCCAATAAGGCCAGCACTCCTGGGGGTCTCTCCTGGCCCTGGGAGCAGAGGGGGGTGTAGTGGTTAGACCGGGGGGCTGGGAGCCCAGACTTCTGGGCTCAATGCCTGGTGTATTTAGAGAAGGGGCCAGAATTCCTGGCTCTGTTCCTAGCTTTGCCTCCCTGAAGATCTTGGAAGGTTATAGACACAAGTGCTCCCTCTGCAGACTCCAAACATTGGGTGCCCCCCAAGTCCTGTCACCCCCAGAATTCCCCTCTGGTCCCTGCTCCCCTCCCTCTTGTCCTGCTGCCCTTCTGGACCCCCTACTCCCTTAAAATCCCTACACAGAGACCCAAAGTCTTAGCCCCAGTGGCTGAGAAACATCCCGCCGTGTCCCCATATCTTGGCTGGTAGCTGGATAGTGCCCCCTGAGCCTTCACTAAGTCCAAGTGCTGCCAGGATCCTGGTGTCCCGGAGGCTCAAAGCCTGTGGCCTGGGTCCACCAAGCCAACCACAGAACAGGTAGGAAAGCACCACCCCTCCCAGCACTTGTGGGCTGCCACCCTCCCACCTGGGGGAAATGTCTTGATCCCTGCAGGGTGTGGGGCACTACTGGTGGATCCCTGCAGGGGAAGACCTGGTACTGGGCTGATCATGGAGGTGGGTCATTACTGTCTGATCCCCAGGATGGCAGGTGGAAACACCCAACAGCAGCCTCTTCTCTGCGAGGTTTCGGGGGGTGCTGGGTGGGGCGGTACCAACTGATCCTTATGGGGGGTATCAGCAGGGGAAAGAACAAGTACCAGCCTGAGCAGAGCCCAATCCCTCCGGAGCGACTAGGACCGGCCGCCTCCCTGTGTGGGTGTGTCCCCCCACCAGCCACTCACTGCAAGCCACAGTGGTGGCTCAGTTAAGGGGCAGGCGGCAAAGAGGGCTCTCCCCCTGCAGGGCTCTTAAAACCAGCTGCACAACCCCCTGCTGCCCTTTGCCCTTCCTGCACCGTGCAGGGCTGCAACTGCATCTGGTCCGGCCAGAGGGCTCCTGCTCCTCCACCCCCTCTGGAGCTGCAGCTGAGGCCTCCCTCACATCATCAGGGCAGGTTTCTTCCCGGGGGTGGGGGCACCTGCCGTGCTGACTTAAGTCACCCCCCCAGTTGTTCTCCAGGCTGCGATTACAGACAAACCCTGTGGGAATCCTAGAATGAGATCAGTAGCACGGCCAGGTATAGACCCAGCAAACTCACCCCCTCCCCCCAGCCTCCCTCGTAGTGAATTAGCAGCATCCTCCTCCCTGCCCCACGCCAAGGACAGAACCCACACCCCAAAAGGCTGCACAGAGGGGGGACAGTCTTCTCCAGCGCAGTTCCAGGGGTGTGATGGGATAAGGCTCCTAATGGAGTCAGAGGTAGGGTGGGGTGGAAAACCCCCATCCTGCTTCCTCACCAAACCCTGGCGCCAGCCAGCAGCCCAATTCATTATTTATTTTAAAATAATTACAACCCAATGCCCCTGAGCGGGGCGCCATCACTAGTGGACACTCTGCTAACTACAGGACCCTTAAAAGGGGGGGCTATCTGGACCCCCTATTTCCCCTCCCCCAGAATCCATTCCTGACGGGCAGAGATGGCCAGGGCAGGCACCGCTGCCCACGAGAGCCGAGAGTGCGGGTGTGGGTTCTAGGGCCATCAGGAAAGGAGCCGGTATGTGGGGCCGGCCCGAGGGGCAGACACCCCCCCAGGGGCTGATCACTCAATGAGCTTCTTGGCCTTGAAGAAGCGGCGCAGGTAACAGACTTGCCAGGTGGCCAAGCCCACCAGACACAGCATGGAGAAGATGCTGAAGTAGAGGACACGGGTGCTAGTAGACTCTGCAGAGAGAGAGAGAGAGACAGGATGAATAGTGCCTTCTAGTCCCCTCCTCCTGTGTTCCATCCCCAGCCCTGGAGGACCGTGGGGTCTATGGGAACCGGGGGCACCGTCTCACCATTTGTGTCCCTCATTTCCTCCTCCCGCTGTTTCATGTAGGCAAAGTCCTTCACGATGGATTCAGAAAGGTCCTCAAGGCGTCGCAGATCCACCTCCAGGGGCTTCAGCTTTTCTGCCTTGGCAATCTGGGGGTGGGGATAGTGGGAATGAGATACAGAGCTCTACCTGCACTGACACACTGTGGGGTAGGCACAGAGACTGCCTATACAGGGATGCCTCCCTGCACAGAGAAGTGACTGCCCCTGAGCTGCAGTCTGGGGACCGTGCATACAAAGACCCCACACAACTCTGGCTCGTACGCACTAGCAGAGCTGGGGAAACATAACCAGCTGGGTGAATGCTGTCAAGTCTGTTCTTGGGCTGAGAGTGCTGGTGCCCCATCTTCCCCATCACACACAGGGCAAAGAGGCAGCAGCAGGGGGTGGGAGACTCAAGGGGGGTGTTACACTTACATCTTCATAGTTCCGGGCCTCCACCCCATGTTTGACATTGAGGACAATCAGCTGGTCAGGGACTCGGAAACTCCCTGGGGAAGGAGGAATGAGAGAAGCTATAACAGTTTAAGATGAGGGGAAAACTGGTTCATGATTTCACTTCCCTCCAAGTCAGGGATAGAACCCTGGAATCCTGCTTCTCAGCCTGTCCTGCTGTCGCCATTAGATACCACTTCCCTCTTAAAGCCAAGAGTCCTGACCCCCAGCATCTCAACCCTGTGATATTGCACTCCTTCTTCTTCATGAAAATACGCTTACAATATGAATGGTGTGTAACTGAAATATGCTTTCAGCAAAAAGATCACGTGACATATCATTGGAAAGGCTACAGTCTGCTGAATGCATATGTCCTACTTGTGTGCATGTATCATTCTTGTATTTGAAGACAGAAATATAAACCTGTATTACTAATGCAGTCAGGGTAAGCGAAGAGAGCCATTAGTAATACTCAAGGAACTTAATGACCCAATTCTCAGAACAATGATCTGCAAACACACTTGTTTCTTCCTGTAAGCCTGGGAAGAGGGGCTATGGCGGGGGGCATGTGACTACCAATACATGTGACTATGTCCCGTGATCCTGGGATCCATTTTGGATCCTGTATTTTTCCCACAAGAAGAGAGAGACTGTTTAGAGTGAACACAATAGATCCCCACCTTTTGCACAAGGGCAGGGAGTGAAGTAATCTTGGTCACCATTTCTCCCTGGCTCCCCCACCCAAGATGACTGCTGGAAACTAAGACTGAACCGGGCAAAGGACCTGGACCCAGGCTGGAAGGATGTCTAGTGTGTGAAGATTATTAGAACAATTTTTTGGGTAAGATACTTAGTTTCTTAGTGTATTAAGCTTAGCTTATGAGTTACACACTGTTTTGCTTAGCAATCTCCTCTGTTCTCTGTGTTCTCTCTTACGACCACTTAAGTCATAACTTCTGTTCCTATTAAAAATCACGTTTATGTATTCACTGAAGGAGGCTGGAGAGCTAGGCTCCCCCAGACAGAGCTAAAGGGTGCCCCGGCTCTCAGGCAAAGCAGGCTCAGTGGGCTCTCAGCACATCAGGTAACCGTCCTGAGGGGTACTGACCCAACGCATTGACCAACAGAACTCTCTCATAACCTCAAGTTTCCTGGTCATGCTGGGTGCAGGAGACACCAAGTGAGGGTGGCCAGGAGCTACAGGGTGGGAAGAATCATCCCCCGCCACCCTCCGAACACAGGACCCCTGCACCAGGAGTGCCCCACGTACCCATCTGGGCGTGGTTCTCAAAACAGATCTCGTAGATCTCGTAGTCGTCTGTGGTGAAAGCGAATTTGCCCTTCTTGGCATCTTCCTTGGAGTAGAGCAGGTGGCCGGAGGAGTCCGTCACCTGGGGTGGGCAGGGGGACAGAGCGTGACCCCCACAGCACTACCCACCTCCCTGGAGCAGGCTCCCCAGGCCCGCGCTGATCCCCAGGAGCGTGGGGCGTCCCGTGGGGAGACCGGGTCCGGTCCCTGGGGCTGGCGCAAGGCGGGGCCAGGGCAGCGAGTGGGCAGGGGGCGCTGGGGACTCTCACCCGGAGGTCGGTCCTGGCCCCCGGCGCCCCCGGCTCCAACACCTCGTACTCCCCGGTCACCATGACGTCGCGGTGCAGCTCCTCCTTCAGGCACTTGCGGGTCTGCGCCGGCAGCTGGAAGGAGAGCGCCCCGCACCCGCCGGCCAGGAGCAGCGGCAGCAGCAGGGGACCCAGGAGCCCGGGGCCCGGCCGCGGCCCCCGCATGGCGAACAGCAGCGGGGATCGCACGGGCCGCCTGCCTCCGCCTCCTCCCGCACACTGTCTCCGAGCGACTCCGGCGGCGGCGGGCCTGGCGCTCGCCCGACGTGGCGCTCTCTCTATGGTCCGACCCCCGCCCCCAGGGCAGGGAATTTGCTTCCGCTTCCGGCTCCACGCTATTTCCTTTCCGGCGGCGCGAGAGAGAGTCCGGTCAGCGCGAAATGCGGGCGGAGGCGCGCGCAGGCGCGGACCGGTCACGGCTGGGGAGAGAGCAGAGCGGCTCGGCCGGGCGCTTGGAGCCGGCTCGGCACGCATGGGGCCGGGGATGCTCTCAGTCCGGGCTGCCCCGCGCCTGACCTGGCCGGGTTGGGTGGGGCGTCCCGGCGCCCCTTCCTGTGGCTGCGGGGTGGGGGAAGCAGGGGCTGGGGCTGGACTCCTGGGTCCTCTCCCAGCTTCCGCGGCGGCGGGGCAGCCGGGTCCGAATGAGCGATCCCGCTGTACAGCGCAGAGGCGCTGGGTGGCGCCAGAGAGCAGGGCCGGGCCGGGCCGTAGAGGGGCGCAGCGCGGGCGCCCCCACTCTACCCCGGGAGAGCCGAGGAGAGGGCAAGAAACCCCCCTCCCTCTCTGCCAGTTCTCCCCGCTGTCCTTTATCACCCCAACCCCTCCCCTCCCGAGCCCGCTCGAAGAGCTGCTCCCTCTGCCAGGCTCCCCTTCTGCTCCTGCCACCATAGCCCTATCAACCCAAACATGCCTCTCTAGTCTTCCCCATGCCCCCACGTGCAACCCCGCCCGGCCTCCCCCGACTCTGGTCAGCCCATGGGCTGGCCAGGCAACGAGCAGGGTGGGGATCAGCCTCAACCCCCACCCCTCAGTGCTGGCCCTGGTTAGAAGGCTGTGTCTATACCTACAGGCTGGGTGGGACCAGGCATCAAGCCCTGGCGCCGCTCCCTGCTTGCAGTGGGCCTGGCACTGTGTACCAGAGAGAACCTGGTGCCACTACCCTCCCTTGGCAGCCACCAGGAAATGAATGTGCTAGAATGGAAGGCAGTGAACAGTGATCCCTTCTTTCCTCTGCAGGGCCCTAGGAGTGTGCATGGGAGAGAGGGAATAGATGAGGGACACCCCGCTCCCTGCAACACACACCCACCCACCAGAGTTATAGCCCCCTGGAGATCGGAGCCACCTGTGAATTCAAAGGGGACTGGATTGATAACTGGGGCAGGAGGAGGGGTCTGGGGCAGGCAGGGGACATGGGGTACCCAGAGCACATGGGGTGCTGCGGGAGGCATAACAAACCCAGTGGGGAGGGAGGCCAGCTGGGAAGTTGGAGGAAATTGGGTCTGAGATGAAGGAAGCTGGACACAGCCTGGGCCCAGTGTCTGTGTGGCACCAAGTACCGCCCCAGGGGGGTTGGGTCTGGAAGGAGTGTTCCCTGCAAACTGAGTGCTTGGGTCACTGCCCAGGAGATTCAGGTACTAGCCAGCTGATTATCAGAGCACTCGCAGTCACCCACAGGTGGCAGCGTGTGTCGCTATTGGCGGTGCACATCCGCACATGCCTTGGTGTGCATAAAATTTATTCTGCCCATGGTTGTAAAGCAGTAGAGGGAACCATGGTTGGAAAGGGGAGTGGTGAGCAGCCGTTCCCTCTAGCAGCCGGATTCCTCCAGGGTTACCTCTTGTGTAATGGGCACAGGGCTGGGAGTAGCCCTGGCTCCCAGCTGCATAGTGTTATGGAAGGGATCAGGGGCCTTCCTGCCCTTGTCACGCAGGCCAGGCAGCGCAGCTCAGCTCAGCTCAGCTCAGCTCAGCTCAGAGCTCTGGGCCAGGTGCGGCTGAACACAAAGCAAGTCATGAGCTCAGGTGCGTTGTCAGCAACAGAGGGGAACAGTTGAAGGCTGCCCATGACCCTGCAAGCCCAGTGAGGGCTCTGAGTGGGGACTGGCTGCTGGCCATCGGCTGGGTCTTGCCTCCGGTAAAGAATGGCCGACAGGGTGAGCTGTGAAGGACTCGTGCTGTCCGTGTTGCTAGCATGCTCTCAGGGAACAGTTGACTGGAAGGCTTGGGGAACAGGGACTGAGACGCAAGGGCCTGGGGTGTGGGAGGTAACGCTTCATCCTGCCCCGTCCGTGGCGTAGTGCAGTGGGGATGAAGCAATTGCTCTGCTTGCGTCAGGTGCTGTCATCACAGCCAGCAGGGTGGGGACGGAGCAAGACAGAGCTTGCTGGAGTCACATGGTCCAGCTGGGATCTGGACCTGCCCCTTACCTGTCCTGCTCTGCTCCCTAGAGCGCCCCCTGCAGGTCTGGGATAGCCAGGCTCACCCACACACACAGCTCCCACCCTGCTCCCTGCAGCACGCCCTGCTTCTGGGCTGGGATTGTGTGTGTCAGGCAGAACATGCACCCACGCATAGGGGCCTGGGTTGCAACGCTGTGTGTATTGTCATTGAGGGGAGAGGCAATTGTCAATGCATGTGTGCCCCCTGCAGCAGACTGAGGGTGTCTGTGCAATTGTCAAGTTGTGTATCTCAGTGTGTGTGCAACAGGTGAGTGTGATTGTGGTGCCATTGTCGTTGTGTAGGATTGTGCAGCTGGGAGACTGTGGAACTATTGTGTCCAGCTGCGTGACTGTACGTGTGTTTTTTCACACTCTCGCTGTGTGCCTTTGCCGAGGTCACTGTCTGCTGTCCCACCAGGAGTGTGCCCTGTGTGCCAGTTTGAGGCTGGCAGCCTCCCTGCTCCAGGTACCACCATGGGGAGTGGTACAGGGGGCAATTGCACAGGGGTCTGGCTCCTGTTACTGCCTCCTCCCTTTAAATCACCACCTTGAGGCATGCTCCAGGCAGCACTAAGGGTGGCTGCCTCAGCCCTCCCTCTCTTGGGAGTCCAGAGTTGCCCCCCACCCAACTTTCCAGGGGCCCAACAATTGTGTCAGCGCCCTGCCCTGCTCAGTGGGTGCCGTTTGTCTGACACTGGATAGGGTAACTTGCAGAGCCCCCAAACTACAAGTCTCCCATCCTAGCATAGACCCAGCTGGGCTCTGCTTAGCTCTGCAGATCTGCTGCTTCAGCTGAGGCCCAGCGGCTGATGGTTGCAAGCAGGGAGCTAGGACAGGAAATCTCTCAGTGCCTGAAAGCCCCCAACTCATGGGATTGGAATGACAAGTGCCGGGGCAGAGGAATGAGGCCTGGAGTGATTCAGAGGGGGATGAGACTGTGGGTCCCACGGGGAGGGAAGAGGTGAGATCTGGGATGTCAGAGGCAGGGGCACAATACCAGCTCAGAGCCCCTGGTCCTGGGCATGTGTGTGTCTGCTGAGGGGACAGTCTGGGGTCACCAAGCTGCTTCGCAGTGCACAGCTGGGTTGTATTTCCACATTCTCACACCCCTCGACATTCATTCTACACGTGGGTGGAGAAGATGGGATTGTACTTCTCCTCAGGTGGGGCTACAGCCTGGAGACCCCCTCCCAAAAGTGGCCTGCTGCAGCCCCCTTGTGGAGAGGAGGCGGCTGTCTGAGCCCTGCAGCCCTGGGCCTCTCTGTTTGGGCTGGTGTGATGCGGACACCCGCAGGGCTCTGCTTGAGCCACAACTCTCTCCACAGGCAGAGCTGGCAAAGGCCTGGAGCTATGAATGATTTAGGGCTGCATTGGATCAGTGCGCAAGAGCCTCTCTTAGGTCAGTCCAGGCAGATGGGTCACTGGGCTGCTGGAAGGGCTGTGGGTTTGCTGGCTTAGAGGGTCAGGACTCCTGGGTTTCCTCGCAGCTCTGGGGGGCATTGGTGCGTGGGTGGGCCTCCTTATTCTTGTGCCCACGACTGGGGTGGGCAAAGACCACCCAGCCCCAGGGCATCATCCTGTGGGGCTGGCAGTAGCTGAGCCTCAGAGCAGAGGGAGACCCGGGAGGGAGCAATAACTCCCCCAGCACATGGCAGAGGGTGGACCTGGCAACTCCGCGAGTGGCGGGGGGGCGGTGCACGTCTGGTGATTTCCAGGCACTCCCCCCTCGCCACCAGCATTGCAGCACCCAGAGTCCCTCTACTCCAGCATGCAAGGGGTTAACTGTTCTCGCTGCTCTGGCACGCAAGGGGTTAACGTGCTGGGGGGCTCCCAGCGGGGTGACCCCGCTTCCCGGATCGCCTTGAAGCGCCCAGCTCGGCCGCCTGGGCGCCGCGCTGCCGTCCCTCGGCCGGGCTCCAGGCCGCGGTGGAGGAAAAGGAAGGGTGAGTAAGTGGATGAGTATCCGTAGCCCCGGGCCGCCTCCCGCTCCCCCGCGCAGCGGCCCTGCCTCGTGCCGCGCGGCCCTGCCCCCGGGAGAGCCACGTGCCGCAGCCTTGGCGGGAGTCTGGCGAGATCCCCCCGCGCCGAGCCCCAGCTGCGCTTTCCAGGAACCGCAGGAAGCGGCGGCGGCTGCTTTCTAGTGAGGAGTCAGGTAACGGGGAAGCTGAATGGCTGGGACAGCCCCAGCGCTGCCAGTGCCCCAGTGCCAGCCTGCAGCCCCCGCCCTGCGCCCCCCCAGCGCTGCCAGTGCCCCAGTGCCAGCCTGCAGCCCCCGCCCTGCGCCCCCCCAGCGCTGCCAGTGCCCCAGTGCCAGCCTGCAGCCCCCGCCCTGCCCCCCCAGCGCTGCCAGTGCCCCAGTGCCAGCCTGCAGCCCCCGCCCTGCGCCCCCCAGCGCTGCCAGTGCCCCAGTGCCAGCCTGCAGCCCCCGCCCTGCGCCCCCCCAGTGCTGCCAGTGCCCCAGTGCCAGCCTGCAGCCTGCGCCCTGCGCCCCCCCAGCGCTGCCAGTGCCCCAGTGCCAGCCTGCAGCCTGCGCCCCCCCAGCGCTGCCAGTGCCCCAGTGCCAGCCTGCAGCCCCCGCCCTGCGCCCCCCCAGCGCTGCCAGTGCCCCAGTGCCAGCCTGCAGCCCCCGCCTGCCCCCCCAGCGCTGCCAGTGCCCCAGTGCCAGCCTGCAGCCTCCGCCCTGCGCCCCCCCAGCGCTGCCAGTGCCCCAGTGCCAGCCTGCAGCCTGCGCCCCCCCAGCGCTGCCAGTGCCCCAGTGCCAGCCTGCAGCCCTCGCCCTGCGCCCCCCAGCGCTGCCAGTGCCCCAGTGCCAGCCTGCAGCCTCCACCCTGCGCCCCCCCAGCGCTGCCAGTGCCCCAGTGCCAGCCTGCAGCCCTCGCCCTGCGCCCCCCAGCGCTGCCAGTGCCCCAGTGCCAGCCTGCAGCCCCCGCCCTGCGCCCCCCCAGCGCTGCCAGTGCCCCAGTGCCAGCCTGCAGCCCTCGCCCTGCGCCCCCCAGCGCTGCCAGTGCCCCAGTGCCAGCCTGCAGCCCCCGCCCTGCCCCCCCAGCGCTGCCAGTGCCCCAGTGCCAGCCTGCAGCCTCCGCCCTGCGCCCCCCAGCGCTGCCAGTGCCCCAGTGCCAGCCTGCAGCCCCCGCCCTGCCCCCCCAGCGCTGCCAGTGCCCCAGTGCCAGCCTGCAGCCCCCGCCCTGCCCCCTCAGCGCTGCCAGTGCCCCAGTGCCAGCCTGCAGCCCCCGCCCTGCCCCCCCAGCGCTGCCAGTGCCCCAGTGCCAGCCTGCAGCCCCTGCCCTGCCCCCCCAGCGCTGCCAGTGCCCCAGTGCCAGCCTGCAGCCCCCGCCCTGCCCCCCCAGCGCTGCCAGTGCCAGCCTGCAGCTGCCTACTGTCCCAGCCCGGGGCTCCCACTCCCCGTGGTTCTGCCCGTGCCACCCAGTCCCCACCTGCTGCCTGCCAGCAGCTGCCCCGTGCTCGTCCCAGGACTCTGCAGCTCTGGGCTCAGGCTGTAAATACTGGGGAGCCGGGGGCACTGCGGCGAGGCTAAGAGACGCTCTAGTCCCCGAGCCCTCGCTGCTCCCCAAGGCCAGAGGCCCGGTGCCAGCTGGCTGCGCTCTGCCCCCCATTCCTGCCAGGTTAGTCACCGGGAGCGTGAGATCAGGCGCATTCCTGTGTCTCACATCCTGTCCTGGTCCTTGGAGAGTGGGATTGTTCAGCTCCTGGTGCCAGGGCCTGGGGGAGCAGGGAGCACGCTGGGGGGGGGGCACTGTGGTTCCTCTCCCTGTGGCCACCTCCCAGAAGAGCTGGTTGTTTGCTGGGGGGCAGGACCCCCGGGTTCTCTCCCCGGCCGCTGGAGGGGATTAAAGCAGGGGGTCTGGGAGCCGGGACCCCTGGGGTTCACTCCCAGCTCCCCCAGTGACCTGCTGGGGGAGTTTCCACCTCCGTGTGCCTCAGCACCAGAGCGGGAGCCGTCTGAGCCGCAAAAACAATGAGAAGTCCTGGGGCACCTCGGAGACTGACAGGTTGACGGGAGCGCGAGCTCCGGTGCATCTTTGCCCACGAAAGCTCATGAGCCAGTATGCGTGTTCGTCTGCCAGGTGCCCCGGGCCTCTCGTTATTTGTCCGTGCCTCAGTTTCCCCTCCTGCGTGGGTCGAGCACGTCAGGACAGGCGCTGTCCCTCGCTGGCTTTGTGCAGTGCCCGGCACAAGGGGGTCCCCCCCCGCAGAACTGAAAGGGGACTAGGGTTCTGGGGCGGGGCAGGGAAGGAGCCAGACTCGCTTTCACTCTCTGCTCTGCACCCAGGCCTGTCAGTTTCATTCGTACTCACTTCCAGTTCCTGATTCCGAAGAGGACAACGGCTGTTGTGTGCAAGGCACGAACACCCCCGCAGCCTTCAGAAAGGGAAAGCGCGCACCACCTCTCCTCCCGGAGCTGGGGTGGAACCCAGGAGTCCGGGCGCCCAGCCCCCTCTGCTGTAACCCATTAGCCCCATTTCTCTCCCAGAGCTGGGGTGGAACCCAGGAGTCCGGGCGCCCAGCCCCCTCTGCTGTAACCCATTAGCCCCATTTCTCTCCCGGAGCTGGGGGCGGAGTCCAGGAGCCTGGACCTCTTCCCTCTTGCCAGGGCTGGGGACCGAACATGGGAGTCCTGAGTCCCAGCCACTTCCATTCTCCCTGCTCGGGCATCTCCCAGCGAAGCAGCTGTGCGGTGGAGGGGGCCTTTGGGGGCTCTCATCAGCAGAGGTGGGTAGGGGAGCCAGGCTAAGAGCCTCCGTTCAGACAGCAGGGAGCTCCCGGCGATACTGGCGGGGGAGAGGGCGCAGCCAGATCGCAGCGGGGCCCTGCCTGGGTTAGGCGTTCCTGTTCTGCTGGGGGAATGGAGATTCAAGGGGCAGGTCCGCAGCTTATTGGTCTGGCCCAGGCGCTCGGCTCCCAGATCTGGCTGTGCCAGGCATGCGGGGGGCAACGACGAGGGAGCCCCCTATAACCTTGAGTGGGCCGTCCCGGCCCACATTGCCCCTGGGGTCCTACCCAGCCAGCCCCGGATTCTTTTACGGCGTTAGAACACGGTGTGTGGGTGGGTGGGGGTCTCCGCTGGCTCTTTGCGAAGGTCTGTCTGTCTGTCCGGCTTGGGGGCTCTCTGTTGTTGCGCGGAGTGTGTACGGCTGCCCACGTGTGTGTCTGTGCGCACAGCGATGCAGCCGGTTAGACGGAGAGGGACTTGTTGTTGGGTCCGGTACACAGGAGTGTGGGGTGTAGAGTGTGTGTTGTAATACGAGGTGTGTGTATGTGTGTGCGCGCGGGGGGGGGCGTGTAGGTGAGGTTCGGGGCGTGGGTGTGTGTTTGTGTGCTATTGTTATTTTAATACTGCCCCGCGTTCTCGGATAAGCATCTCCAAGAAGCCGCACTTGGAAACAAACACAGAGGGGAATCCTTTACTATTGCACAGCAAGCCGGAGGAAATCACACCATATATGGATATCTACGTCACTAAGCCATGAGTCAATCCCCAGACCGTACCAAGAGGATTTAGAGCGGCGGGGGAATACTGACTTTGAGGGCCTCTTTGGGGCTCTTCCCTAAAACTCCGATGCCAGGGACGAGGCTGGATCTTCAGTGACTCAGCACTGAGAGGGACCCGAGCGGCTTACTGGAGAGAGGATTGCCTGCTTCCTGGTGGCTTGAAAGGAGCGCGGGATGGGACCCCCCCCACCCGGTTAAAGTGAGCCGGCCCGGAGTTCCCATTCATAAAAAAGTAAGCGGGCTGGAGGGGAGGGAGCCAGTTCAGAGAGACGCTCAGTGGACTGATCCTGCACCTTGCGCCGCAGCGCGGAGCCAGATATGTTCAGGGACTATGGAGCTGGCAGTGCGGACGGGCCCGGGTCCTCCTACAACCTTCGGCCTCAGCACCCTGCCCTGCGCAGCATGGCACCTGCTGCCGCCCCGCCAGGGATCCCGCCACCAGCGCCGCAGGTAAGCTGGGAGCGGGGCCGAGCGACGGGAGCCAGCGCGGTGGGTGCGCCAGGCCCCGAGCGCCTAACCCGCTCCGGGCTGTCTGGCTGTTCGTCCTCCATTCACACCCCTGTTCCCGTGCACACCAGGCTGGCTGCCCGCCCGCAGTCTCCCGCCCCCAGGCGCTGGAAGGGCACCGGCGTCACGGGTCGAGACACTCTCAGCACCCCCACGGCACAAATAGTTCCGGCTTAGCTGTCCCCCCACGGTCTGGCAGTCCGGCCCCCTCCCCCCACGGTCTGGCAGTCCGGCTCCCTACACACCTCCCTCTCTAACCTATTTTCTAGCCCTCCCCACCCCAGCTGCCTATTCACGCACCTTTCTGTGTGTCCATCCCTTCCCCCCTCCCCCCAGCCAGGCTCTGGTCCCCGGCAGGCTCTGCCCTCTCGCGCTCTCTAGTTTCTTGGGCGAGGGGGAGGGGAGCCCCGCTGACTAACCCTCGCGGTTGATTCACCCCACCGCGTGGCGCCCGCGGGTTTGCCCCTCCCCCCTCACGCACCCAGACACTCGCGTGCCAAGGCGGAGGATCCTAGGGGGTTCCCCATCCGGCGCTCGCAGCAAAGCTGGGGGGCGGCTCCCTCAGCTGCCGCGATCGGGTTATTGAGCCTCATACCGATGTGTGGGCCTGGGGCGTCCGTGTCCCGGCCTCCCGCCCAGCTCCGTAGGGAGAAACCCCAGATACCCCTGTTCCGACGCAGGGGACTCCCCGTTAGGTGTCGCCCTACAGGGCCTATGACACACAGTTCGCCCCGGCACGGAGGGGTCTGCGGAAGCACCTGCGTCGGGGTTCCTGTCAGCAGGGCTGAGGGGTCTGACCCAGCCGCGTCCTTCAGCACAGGGCCGGGGCGGGAGCCAGGGGGTCCGAGCGTGCCAGGGGTGCCCGGACGCCTGGGTTCTATGGCGGGCAGGAGCCAGGACGCCTGGGTTCTGGGCCAGCTCCAGGGCTCCAAAGCCGCCGGGGCCAGCGCCGGGTGTTGGCCAGCTCGCCGGCCTCGCCTCCCTCTCTGGGCTGCCGGGAGCCAAGGGGGCGGGGAGCCGGGGCCGGGGCTGGGGCTGCCGGAAGGTTGGCAGCGGGCCGGCCCTGGAGATGGCTCCCGGGAGCTAAGTCGGGCCGGTGAGTCAGCAGAACCGGCGGCGCTGAGTCACGGCTGCGCTCGCCCTGGGTGGCCGCTCCATTCGCCCAGCCGGCGGCCCGGGAGCGCAGATCCCGCAGCCGCTTCCTCTTGCATAAGGGCGCCCGAGAGACACCTGCCGCGCAGGGCTGGGACCCGGGCTCCCCCCGTCCCCCCCGACGGACCCCACTTTCCTCCCGGCGCTGCGACCAGAGCTCAGAGCCTGACCGCCGCGCCCTCGCCCTCCCAGTACCGGCCAGAGAACCCAGGCTTCCTGCCACCCAGCCCCCGCTGCTCTAACCCATACGCCCTGCTGCCCTCCCAGTACCGGCCAGAGAACCCAGGCGTCCTGGCACCCAGCCCCCGCTGCTCTAACCCATACGCCCTGCTGCCCTCCCGTACCGGCCAGAGAACCCAGGCGTCCTGGCACTCAGGCCCTGCTGCTCTAACCCATACACCCCGCTGCCCTCCCAGTACCGGCCAGAGAACCCAGGTGTCCTGGTGCCCAGCCCAAGCTGTTGTACCCATTAGCCCTGGCTATGGTGCCAGCCATGATTTGGTGCCTGGGAAGCTCTGCTCCAAGGCCCGGCCCTTTTGGTGTTTGGGGGAGTCCCCACCCCGGGGCAGTTTCTCCCTGAGGTGTCCTCTGACGCAGAAACGTGGCCAGCCTGCTGCCCCAGGGAGGGGAGTACCCATACCCAGCCGGTGACGCCTGCACACCAGGGCTGGGGAGGGACCCGCTAGGCTGGGAGAACTGGGCCAAGGGGCGGGGAGGACAAAGGAAGGGTTATCTGCAGGCAGGATTTCTGTGCACACCCCTGCTGCTCACACGCACGGGCACGCCAGGGCGTCAGGCTGACTCAGCAGCCCGGGGAGCTGGGATCACCAGTGTGTGCCCAGAGCAGTGGCAAAGAGACCTCTGGGTCTCCAGCCCAACCCCTGGCAGGTGGCTGGTCTCTGTTCCCCGCTGAGCCCTTGGCTGAGGGAACAGGCTTGTGCCACGGTGAGGCAGGGCCCACGCCCTGTTGCATGGCCCGAGACAGAAGCAGCTGTCACACCCGGGCTCTGGGGTGGGATCTGAGCTGGGAGGAGAAGATCCCATACCCCTGAGTCGGCTGGGGCCCGGATTGGAGCTGGTGTCTGCAAGAGGGGAAAGGGCCTGTATCCCTATTCCCCTCCCCCCATGCCCGCCAGTCCCTTGGTCCTGGCTCCAAGGAGCTGAGTTCCTCTGGCCCATACCCTGGGCTTTGGCCCTGACATTCTCCACCTCCTAAGAAAGGTCTTGGGAAGTGGGATATGTGCAGAGTGTGTGATTAACCCTTCCGGCTCTGCCTCATTAACTCCTCCTGCATGTAGTAAGTGACCCACCTGGGCACCCCTCAGTCTGGGCAGGAGGCAAAGTGTGGGCACGGCATGGGGCTGGCAGGACATCAGCCCCCCTGCCTATTGCGCCAAAGCAGCTGCTGTGCCGGCCTGCATGGCTTTTCCCACACCAAATAGAACGCTGGCCATGTAACTGTGTCTCCTAGACACTATACTGCCAATCCCCAATGGGGATTCTCCCAGAGCCTAAACGGGGCTTGGGCCTTTGGGAAGGGAGGGAAGGAGTCCCCAAGTTTCTGGCCACCATACTCAGAGTCAGCATGAGTTGTAAAGGCCTTCAGAGAAACTTTGTATTGATCAGATAGGCTGGCTGCTGGATGGAAGGGGTTTTGTCAGGGGGTTAAAGAGGACACGGCGAGGATCAGGTGTTGTCAGTGCTCCTGGGTTCTACTCCCAGACTGGAAGGGGCATCTACTGCTATTGGGAGGTGAGGAAAGAAGGGTTTAGGGCATTAGGACTCCTGGGTTCTCTGCCAGCAGCTCACTCTGTGAACCAGAGAAAATCTCTTTCCCTGGTGGTTGTGCCTCAGTTTTCCATCTGTAAAATGGGGCTATGAAGACATGGATTACCCCATGACCATCACAGGGTTAAGTCCAAGCGCCGCCTCTGCACCAGTTCTGGGTGTAAAATCCTGAGGCCAGCAGGGTGGGTTAACTGGGTTTTGGGAGCTAGAACCCACCTAATGAATTTTCAACCCTGATGCCTCAGCACTGGGGTTGGAAGGTGCAGAGACCCACAGGCTCAGGGCTGGGCCCTAGCTTTGAAACAGCTCCCTGCCGCAATGGTGTCCACTCTGCCTTCAGGACAGGCCTCTGGGCTCCGGCCTTCCTGTGTCATGCAGGGCACGCTGGCCAGCGTGTCCCAAGGAGACAGACTCCTAGTAGTGTCTTGTTCCCTGCTCAGGGATGAACCCAGTGACACAGGACAGCCTTTCCCAGACAGCTGTCTGCAATCCAGCACTGGCCCAGCCCCAGGCAGCCAGGCAACACCCCCATACTGCCCTGCCCAGCCCTGCCCGCCCGCCATGGCCTATCTGGCCAAGGCAGAGGAACACAGCTCAGATGTGATTCCCTTTCAGGCTTCGGAAGCCCCAGGCAGAGGTGCTGGCATTAGAGGGGTGGGCAGCCCACTGACAGTGGGGGGCAAGGGGAGAAATTGCCCATAGACCCGGCATTTCAAGGGGTTCAGAGCTCCAGCTGCCGCCAAGGCCGGAGCTCCTGGCCCCTTTGGAATGCTGCTCTGTGCATAGTGGGGAGGGGGGCAGGGCTAACTGGCCTAAGCCCCGCCCCTTCCACCATTTGCCCCACCCCTTCCACTCCTGGCCCTGCCCTTTCCAGGGGTGTGGTGCTGGGGCCCCCCCTAACCCCTTGTTCGCAAGCCCTGGCTGGCTGTTAGCACTGCTGGGCATCACACCTTGTCTTGAAGTGGGTTCCATTATACAGAGGGGTTCTAGCTGGGTTCAAGAGCTCTCAGCACCCCGACTCTCAAACTCTTCCAGCACCCCAGCCCCAGGTGTGAGCAGCCAGCCTCGTCCGGAAACCCGCTCTTTAGCCTCTGCTGGTGACCTCCCAGCCCTTTGTCTCCAGGCAGGGCCCAGCTGAGTTCTCAGCCCCGTCTGCCAAGCTTCCCCCTGCCTCCCAGTGATTGCTCCGGGGTTGGCTCTTCCGCCGTCTTTCTAATCTCTCTGCAGGTCTGAGTGGTTTCAGTCAGCTCCTTAATGACCCACTCAGTGTGGCCCAGGCAGCAAGGGAACACCCCCAGCCCCCATCCTGCGCTGCCCCCCAAGAGCAGATGCAAGGACCTCTTCTTCCGCCTCTGGCTAACAATGCCAAGCACTGAGGGAAACTGAGGCATGTTGACTGTTCCAAAAATGTTGTCACAGAGGGGGAAGGATGTGTCAGAGCCAAGGGGAAGAGTCCCATTACAGGGATGGGCGGTGAAGGGATATTAAACATGGAAGCTTCTGAGGCCTTCTCAGGCACCCAAGACCAGTGCTGCATGACAGAGGCTTTTTCCAGTGATCTGTTGTGGCCTGTACTCTGAATAGCTGTCTTTCTGTCCTGCTTCTCCAGGCAGTGGGCTGAGCTGCCAGCCCTGGTGTCTGGGAATACATGGTGGGGTGGGTTTCTGTGTTTGCTCTCGTTCAAGGACAACCTACAGGCTGGGTTATGCAGGAGCTTAATGATCACAGGGTGCCCTTTCTGACCACATCATTTCTGAAGGGGAAAAGGGGGATGGAGGCATTCGGAGGCGAGAGGCCCTTCCCTGGCTCTGTGGCAGGAGCCAGGCATCCGAGCCCCAGAGCAGCGCTTGATGTGCTGGAAGACCTCTGCAATCAGGCCCAGCCTTTGCCTGACGCCTGCAATTTCCAGATGTTTTGTGCATTTGGAGCTCTGAGCTGTGAAGTCCCACTAGGTTGGACAAAGTTTTGGTTGGACGTCAGGAAAAGCTTCCTGCCAGGGTGCTTAAAGACTGGAGTGAGTTACCTAGGGAGGTTGTGGAACTTCGATCTCTGGAGATAGGTGTCTGTCTAACCTGCCCTGAACTATCAGGGATGGTCTAGACAGGGCTTGGTCCTGCTGTGAGGAAAGGGGGCTGGACTCGCTGACCTCTCGAGGTCCCTTTGGCTACGTCTACACGTGAAGCCAACATCGAAATAGCTTATTTCGATGTAGCAACAACGTCTACACGTCCTCCAGGGCTGGCAACGTCGATGTTCAACTTCGACGTTGCGCGGCACCACATCGAAATAGGCGCTGCGAGGGAACGTCTACACGCCAAAGTAGCACACATCGAAATAAGGGTGCCAGGCACAGCTGCAGACAGGGTCACAGGGCAGACTCAACAGCAAGCTGCTCCCTTAAAGGGCCCCTCCCAGACACAGTTGCACTAAACAACACAAGATCCACAGAGCCGACAACTGGTTGCAGACCCTGTGCCTGCAGCATGGATCCCCAGCTGCCGCAGCAGCAGCCAGAAGCCCTGGGCTAAGGGCTGCTGCCCATGGTGACCATAGAGCCCCGCAGGGGCTGGAGAGAAAGCATCTCTCAACCCCCCAGCTGATGGCCGCCATGGAGGACCCGGCAATTTCGACGTTGCAGGACGCGGATCGTCTACACGGTCCCTACTTCGACGTTGAACGTCGAAGTAGGGCGCTATTCCGATCCCCTCATGAGGTTAGCGACTTCAATGTCTCGCCGCCTAACGTCGAAGTTAACTTTGAAATAGCGCCCGACGCGTGTAGCCGTGACGGGCGCTATTTCGAAGTTAGTGCCGCTACTTCGAAGTAGCGTGCACGTGTAGACACGGCTTTTGAGTTCCAGTGTTCTGTGATTAACAAAAGTGGGTTTTCCTCACATGTTTTAAACCTGGAAAATCCTGGTTTGTGTTTTGAGATAATGGCTCCTAGCACTGGGCAAGGCCAACCACTGTAAGGCTAGGAAACCACTCTGATCATCCAGTCTGAGCCCCCACTTCACCCCCCCAGGACAGCCTGTCACCTGCCAGTCCCAGGGCACTAGGGATGGTTTCCCTTCCTGGATGTGCTGGACATCAGCCTGTTACATTTCCTGCCTCACTGTGTAATTGCAGCAGTTAGCCAGTGTCCCACTAGAGAGCCCTGATGGAGAGGTGCAGTGACTCACTGCTCTGGTGTTATGGTTGGAGGTGGGAATGTGACCCAGAATTCCTGGCCCCCAGACTCCCCCTGCCTCACCCCTCTCACCTGGGTTAGAAGGAGAATTCATGTGACTTGACTCCAGCCTCCCTGCTCTAACCCACCACACCCACCCTGCTGCCAGAGCCTGGAGAAGAACCCAGGAGTCCTGATTCCCAGCCCCTCTCGCTCTGCCTCTGCAAGGCTCTCTGAAATCACAAGCAGCCTGAGTGCAGCTGGCAGGTCGGCTGGAAGAGGAAAGGGGGCAATGGCTGGGGCCCAGGTGATTTACAAGGGCCTGGATGACACCCCCTCCCCAGCAGCCAAGCAGTGTGATGGGGCTAAGCCAGCTTCCTGTCTATCCTTGTTCTGCATTACTGCCACTGCCAGGAGTGGCCACCACCACAGCCCTGCAGTCCAAGGGGATGGACTGCCCCAAGCACCAACTCCGCACCTCCCATTGGCTGGGAACTGCAGCCAATGGGAGCTGCAAGGCAGTATCTGCAGACAGCAATACATGGAGACCACCCGGCTCCCCCACCTTGGAGGAGGGGGGTGGAGGCAGGGAGGGAGGGCCTTGCGGAAGTGGGGGACAAGGGTCTTTGGGTATGTCCATTGGAGAGCTGACGCCTGTACCAGAGGGCATGTGGAAGCCCTGGCTGGGCCAGAACAGTGAATTCAGCAGCTCACCAGGCACCAGCCAGCCCAGGCACAGCTCTGCCCTCATGTCAGGCAGACCGGCTCTGCACACGCACAGCTTGGGGGCCCAGGGCCCACTGACTCTCCTGCCTTGGTCCAGAACGGCTGTCTGCAGTTGCGGGCTGGTGACCCAGGATTTGCTTCTGAAGCAACTCACTGCTGTGCCCTGATCCCTAAGCCAAGCCAAGGCCCCTCTGCAGGCCGGAATGGCGCCCCCATGCTCATGTGCTCCTGGCAATGGGCTCTTCCCTCTATTCCAAAGCACTGGGGCCTGGCCATGCTGGTAGCTGCTCCCCCATGCCCAGGGGTCAGTCCTGCCCCATGTCCAGCCCATAGCAACGGGGAGCCCTCAGCGATTGCAAGGCACCCAGCTCCTCCCTCCTCCCCTGCAGCCTCCGGCCTCCTCTAACTTCCCTTCCCTTCTCTCTCCAGAAGTTCCCTGCAGGCCCAAGCCCAGGGGCTGGCAGCTTCATTCCCAGCCTGAACACCATCACCTCCAGCCAGGTCCTGCAGTGGATGGTTCGGCCCACGACCCTCGACACTGGATCCTCGCCCTCCACCTCCGCAGCTACTCCATACCCCTGCCCCTATGCCACCTACCCCGCCAGGGCCCGCCCAGGCGTCATCCGCACCATTGGGCCCACCCCTGGGATCCGCCGGAGGCACAATGAGCATGTGAGTGGGGCAGTGGTTGGGGCGGGGTAGGGGTGAATGCTTAGCCCGGGGGGGTGGGGGGAGCCTGGACTCCTGGGTTCCATCCCTCGTGCCAGGAGGGGTGTGGGGTGCAGAGGGTTAGAGGGGGAAACTGGAGTCGTGCGTGTGCGTGCGTCTGTGTGTGTGTGTGTGCCTGCTGCGGTGTGTGTGTGGGTGTGTGTGGGGGGGTGCCTGCTGCTGTGTGGGGGGGTGTGGGGGGGTGCGTGCGTGCGTGTGTGTGTGTGTGTGTGCCTGCTGCGGTGTGTGTGTGGGTGTGTGTGGGGGGGTGCCTGCTGCTGTGGGGGGGGGTGCGTGCGTGCGTGCGTGTGTGTGCCTGCTGCTGTGTGTGGGTGTGTGTGTGCGCGCGCGCGCGCGTGCTGCTCCGTGCCTCAGTTTCCCTCTCCCAATCCCCAGGACGGTGGAGGCTGTCCTTGCTGGGCACTGGCCGGAGGAGGGGGGAGTGGGCAGTGGGGCTCTGCTCGGACGGGCGAGTCCCTTCTCCCACAAGAACAAAGGGCGGCCGGCGCTGCTCCAGGGACCCCTCCCAAGTCCCATTCCGCCCTGCGGCGGGTCCCCCGGCAGCCAGCGCCGCCGGACCGCGGCGCCACCTAGTGGCCAAGGTCGGGAGTGCGAGCGTGCCCCAGGGCGCTGTCCATCCGGAGCTCTCCAAATGCTTAGCGAGCGCGGCCGGACTGCGAGCTGCGGTTATCCTCCTGCTCTGACCACTAGGCCCCGCTCCCCTCCCAGAGTCAGAAGCCAGGAAACCGGACTCCCAGAGCCCCGCTGCAACCACTGCTCCCCATTCGGGTCTCCGGCTGGGATTTGGCTCGGACTCCTGGGTTCACACCCTGGGGACAGGCAGTAGAGGAAATGACAGCATGCTGAGTCACGGAGCCACAGGCTGACTCAGAAGGGAAGGGGCACTGGGGCCCGCAGAAGGAGGGGCGTGTTCCCTCCCAACCAGCCCGGCCTCTGGAATCCAGGCAGCCTCTGAAGCCAGACAACCCCCGGGGACCCTGGCCAGGCCCCCCAATTGCTACATCTCCCAAGCATCTCTGTAGAACTCCCCCAAAAGCTAATGGCCCCCGCAACCAGCAAAATAATCTAACATGGCCCTAAGTTAGGGATCGCTGTATAAACCGCCCCATTCCCCACCCCAGAGGTGGCTGCACCAAAGCAGCAAATTAGGGATCTCTATATAAACACTCCTCCCCCAGAGGTGACTGCATCCTAGTGCACTGTGAGGAATCCCTGTGGGTATTATCCCTTGGGGGTGAAAACCTCACAAGGACCTGGTCGTTGGCAGCTGCCCATGGACCAGCACAGAAGGGGACATATCTGGCATCATTGTCATGCATCTGCAATCTCCTTGCCCCTCTCTGACCCCAATTTCAGATGACCCCCGAGGAAGAGGAGCGGCGCAGGGTAAGACGGGAGAGGAACAAACTGGCTGCAGCGAAATGCAGGAACCGGAGGAAAGAGCTAACGGACTGCCTGCAAATGGTGAATACCTCCTCCTGTGTCCCCCAGTGGGCCCTGCAGCTTGGCTCCACCAGCACCATCTTGGGTTGCTGGGATCAGCCCTGGCTCTGAGGGGAGACACCCCAAAGGAGTCCCTGTCTGGTTCTCATTGGAGGTCACCATACAAGTTCTGACCCTGCCTGGTCTGTGAGCGCTGGGATCGCAGCCACCTGAACTGAGAGGGCTGGAGGCAGGGCCCAGCCTGAGGCAAGATGCGCCCTTCCTGCTCCTAGTGCTGGTCACAGAACCAGGCACTCCCTCCCCTCCTTTGCTACCCCACCAGACCCACTCCCCTCCCAGGGCTGGGGATTTTACCTGCAGGTCCTGGCTCCCAGCCCGCTGACTGCTTAGACCTCACTTCCCTCCATTGCCAGGGCTCGAACCCCCTGACTGGTCTCCCCCTTCTCCTGCAGGAGACAGATCTGCTAGAGGAGGAGAAGTCAGGCCTGCAAAAGGAGATTGAAGAGTTGCAAAAGCAGAAGGAGAGACTTGAGCTCATCTTGGAGGCCCACCGGCCAGTGTGCAAGGTGCAGGAGGAGTCCTCGGGAGAGGAGGAGGAGCATGGGGGGCCACCCGCCCCCGCCCCTGTGAAGCAGGAGTCTCCAGAGCATCCCCCAGCAGTCCCACGTCGGCCTCCACCACCAGTGCCCCCACGGATCAGCCTTCCCCCCAGCGGGGTCCTGGAGCCTGAGGCCCTGCACACTCCCACCCTCATGGTCACACCCTCGGTAACCCCATTCACTCCCGGCCTGGTCTTCACCTACCCTGGTCCGGGGGAGGAGGAGCCCCCTGCCGGCCCTGCCTTCCCACCTGAGCCCTGCAGCTCTGCCCACCGGCGTGGGAGCAGCAGTGGTGACCAGTCGTCTGATTCCCTCAACTCCCCCACCCTGCTGGCACTCTGACGGGCGCAGCTTCCCCCCAGCCATGTTCTTCCTGATTGCAGAATCATAGAACGATAGAGCTGGAAGAGATCTAACAAAGCCATCAAGTCCAGCCCCCTGCCCTAGGCAGGACCAAACCCATCAGATCAGCCCAGCCAGGGCTTTGTTGAGGCGAGACTTAAACACCTCCTGGGATGGAGACTCCACTACTGCCCTGGGTAGAACATTCCAATGCTTCACCACCCACCTAGTGAAAAAGTTTTTCCTAGTGTTCAACCTGGGCCTTCCCAACCACAGCTTGAGTTCTGTGTTCTGCCATGTGTGACCACTGTGAACAGCCTCTCTCCAGCCTCTTTGCAACCTCCCTTCAGTAAGTTGAAGGTTGTTATCAAGTCCCCCCCCAGTCTTCTCTTCTGCAGGCTAAACAGTCCCAATTCCCTCAACCGTTCTTCATAGGCCATATGCTCCAGCCTCCTAACTATTTTGGTCGCCCTCTGCTGGACCCTGTCCAGTGTATCCACATCCTTCCTATAACTGGGGGTCCAGAACTGGACACAGCATTCCAGATGCAGCCTCACCAAAGCCGAATAAAGAGGAACAATCACTTCTTTGGATCTACTGGCAATGCTCCTCTTGATGCAACCTAATATGCCATTAGCTTTCTTGGCTACAACGGCACACTGTTGACTCATGTCCAGCTTCTCGTCCACTACAACTCCCAGGTCCTTTTCTGCAGAACTACTACTGTGCATTGGGATGGTTTCTTTCTGCGCCTTCAATAGGGCTTCCTTAAAATACTGCCAGTTTTCCTGGACTCCTTTTCCCTTCGTGGCAGCATCCCAGGGGATTCTGCCCATCAGGTTCCTGAAGGACTCAAAGTCTGCTTTTCTGAAGTCCAAGGTGTGTAATTTGCTTTTCTCTTTCCTGCCTTTGGTCAGGATCCTGAAGTCTACCATCTCATGGTCACTGCTTCCCAGGTTGTCACCCACCTCTACCTTCCCTGTTAGTTCATCTCTGTTTGTAAGCAGCAGGTCGAGCCGCGCATGACCTCTGGTTGGGTCCTTCAGCACTTGTACCAAGAAGTGATCCCCAACATTCTCCAGAAATTTCCTGGACTGCTTGTGTACCGCCGTATTGGTCTCCCAACAAGACCTGCCCTCATGACCAGGAACTTTCCACGTGGTTCCAGACTATTCTAGAACTGTTCCCTGTTCTCCCAGGACCTTTGGAAGCATCTGCCTCAGCTGTGGTGCCTTTACTTTCAAGACCATTCTGCCCTTATCCCAGCTTTCTCTTCGTTCGGGAAACATCTGGGATCCCCGCTTCCATTTTCAAACTTTCTCTGTCGTGCCACATAATCCTAGACCCACCTGCCCACTCCATTCTAGGCTCTCAGTTATTCCACACCCATCTGACCCCTGCCAGCTCTACAACTTTCACTGACGTTCTAGAAGCTTGCCTGCTTTTGCTGTTTCTTAATTATTCCAGGGATCCCTAGAATCTCTGCTCTCCACCCCGAGAAGTCAGGAACGTGCCCGTTCCCTCCCTTTACCAGCACGGCTGGAGAATGTCCTTGGGCTTCAGAATCATTCCAGACCCTCTCATAACCCCTTCCAATCTGTTCCAGAGCATCCCCACCCTCCCACTCCTTCTTGGGATGTGGCAACCTGATCAAAATTCCCATTGTGCGTGCTGGTTTTTTTCCCTGGAACCCGATAGAGCTTTCCTGGCCTCCTTCTGGATTGCTCTAGAATCCTCCAGCCATTCATGACGTCATACTAGAACCAAACCAGATATCCCAGTTCAACAGGCACTCATTCTAGACTCTGGCCATTCTGGAACATCCACTACTCCAGCTGTTCCAGGATGCCATTGCTCATTGGGGAGCACTCACAGCTGTTCCAGACCTGTTGCTGGACCCCCATCTGATGATTCTAGAACTGCCTTATTCTAGAACTCACCTCAACATTGCAAACCACCCCTCCATTCATTCTATCGACCACCCTCTGCTCCAGAACTACCACTACCCTGTCCAAAAAACCCGCACAAGTATGTGGGGTTCTACTGTGCTGGTCAGCCAAGACCCAGGACTGATTTTTTTTTTTCCCCTCCCAAGCTCCAGAAGCTGATCCAGAACTGCAGGGCGTGTTCTGGACTGCACAGTGTTCATAAGTAGAGTTGCTGTTTCTACGCTATTTATTACCACGCAAAGAGTATTTTTCTACCCATGGTGTCTTGGGAGACAATTAAAATCTGCCACTATAGACAGCTCACATGTGTGTTGGGGGTGGGGTGCAGCAGCTGGTTAGTATATAATGTGTTGGGGGCAAGGAGCGGATATAGAAGTTGGGGGGGCAGGGGGTTGGTGGGGGCTATTGGACGTGTGTGGCAGGAGGTGGCAGCATGAGAGTTATGGGGACTAGTGTGTGTGGCCGGGGAGTAGGCAGTGTTAGAGGTGGGATGGGCGGCAGTAGGGGTGTGCTCACACTCATGCATGCATGCGTGCGCGTGTGCGCACACACGCACACGCACACGCACACGCACACGCACACACAGAGCTCAGGCACAACGCCACAATCCTGGTGCCAGAGGAGTAGCTTTGCTGACTGGCAGCAGTGGTGCACTGTTATCCAGTCTGCAGGGGACTCTCCTTTTCAGTATGGGCCCCTGCAGCACCTCGACCTAAACAACCTCCCAGCAGAGCCACAGGGGCCTTGAACCAACTGCCTTTTGTACAGTGCCCTGGTGTCCTTCCCTGGACTCTGCCACCGGCCTATTGCAGAGGGGAGGCTGAGGGCTGCGGAGAGGAGGATCGAGCCCACCCTGCAGCAGGGGCATGGGAAGTAGGGATGCAGGGGGGTGCTGCAGATCCCTCAAACTTTGCACGGAGTGCAGCCCTGCACCAGGGTCCCAGCTGTGCCCACTGCTGCTACTAGGGGTCCTGCCACTGGCTGCACTCCAGGGGCTCTGCTCCTGGCCCCAGGGTCCCAGCTGCCAGCCCTGGGAGCTTGGACATCAGCCCTGTACCCAGGGGCTCCACTGATCCCTGGGGTCGCAGACGCTGCTCCTGGGGTTCTGCTCCTGGCACTGGTCTGGGGCCCTGCATCCATCCCCCCAGTAGTGACCCCAGCCTGGGGCAGAGAGGGGTGCACGCAGGAGTAGCACGCAGCTCAATACCTCCACCCTAAAAATGGTTCCAGTACCACTGCCCTGCACTCGCCCACAGCCCTGGCTCCAGTCCTATGGGGCTGGCGTCCTGCTCCAGGCAATGCGACCCAGCACACAGCAGCATTTGGGTCTGCCCCAGTTGCTGAGTGGCGCTGCACCCCACCGGTGGGGGGCCCACCCCGCTGCCCTGGCCAGCAGCCACCACCACAGGGAGGGGAAGTCTGGGGCAGCTGCGTGATGCTGACACTTAGTGCCAGAGTGCTGGGAAAGCCTGGCAGTGAGACTGCCACAAGAGCCTGGCTTGGGTCGGCCTGCAGGGGCAGGCGGAAGGCCTCCACCACCGTGTATCGCTGCCAAGGGGATTTAGGCGCCTGGTTCCCAGGCGCCGGCCCGGAAGGCTCGGCCTCCTATTTCAAGCCGTTCCTCCGACTCCCGTGGTGTGCGCAGGCTGAGTGAGTGATAGGTGATGGCTGGGTCAGCCCCCCCTGTGCTGCTTGGCTGTGCCACAGCAGGCGGCCAGTCTAGCTCCCATCCTGCAGACCCCTGGGAACTTGCTGAGTTGCCCTAGGAAGAGGGTGAGTGGGTAAGTGCCCTGCAGGGAGCCTGTCAGGCCCAGCCAGGCTTGCAGGCGCACAGCGGTGGGAACCAAGCTGGATGGGGCATGGCCCACTTAAAGTAGCTCTCCTGGGCCTGAGGGTTGCCAGCTCACACGGAGGAAGGCCGGGTAGAGGACTACGCAGCCTGGCCAGCCCTCCCCTTCCGCCCTGCGGGGGGTGGGGGGCGGGGCAGTGCCGTGTGTAGGGCCTACCGCCAAGCCTGGCTGGGACGGTGGCTTTTGGCGTTGGGGTTGGGCGCCCTGTGTGACACAGCAGCTGACCCTCCGCCAGGTGCATGGCCGGGGCACCATCTCATCGCCACCTGGGGCAAGTGCCCTGCCTCAGCCGCCGTGGCTGGTTCCTCAGCTCCCTCCCTGGAGTCACGGCCTCTGCCCGTACTCCAGCAGCTGTTTGAATACGCCCCCCGCCTCAGCCAGCAGCACCTCGCTCAGCAGACGCCCGCTGCGGAGCAGGGGTTGGGCCCCACCCCAGAGAGAGGAACAAGGCACGGCTCCTGACAAACAGCCACGCCTGACACCTTCCCCCTCTGCTGGGCCAAGGGCCAGGTGCTGTCCCGCCCCAATTAAATAAACCCCTCATACTTCAGTTTCCATTCTTGGGGCCTTTCGCTCACGGGGCGGGGGGAGTGAAATGGAACCTGGCAATGGCCCCGGTCAGCGCTGGGAGCGCAGGCAGATTGGTGCAAGCCAAATCGTCCTCCTTTTACCCCTGCAGGGCCTGTCTGGGGAAGGGCAGGGCAGGGAGCAAGAGGTGGGGCTGCTGACTTAAGTGAGAAAGTGCTCGGTCTGAGGGGCTGTGCCCTGTACGTAAAAGCCCCCTGACTGCAGCCAGGCCCAGCCTTAGGGCAAGGCCTTGGGTCTTGGCCTTCAGGGCCCATGTTTCATTTAACCCTCGCGGCCACCACGAACCAGCTGAGCCCTGCTGTCCATGTGCCACCTGGGGCCCCACCCATGGGCCGGCTCTGATTGGGCTTGGGCTAAGGGGCTGCTTTGTTGCAGTGGGGGCCTGAGCGGAGGGAGGGTCCCACAGCTTGGGCTGTGCTGGAATGTCTGCACTGCAGGTGAACAGCCCCTTCACCTGAGTCAGCCAGCACGGTCTAACTGATGCGTGTGGACATGGCCTTTCAGGCTGGCGCTCCCCTTTGCTCCAGGGGCTGGAATCAGTTACGTGCTCACTCCTTTCCGGCTGCAGTCCAAGAGGCCCAGGTCACTAGGCCTTAGATCACTGGAAAATCCCACCGAGAATGACTCGTTCCTTGCAAAATCCAGTCCTGGGAACTGCCAACAGATGCTCTTCCAACGAAAGCAAAACAGGATATGTGCAGGACTCAGGCTAAATGCACGGAGCTCTGTCATCCATCTGTGGTAACAGACACGGGGCCAGTGACCAACACTGCTGCCTCTCATGAGGCTTCCTGGACAACCAAGGGAGAGTGTAGCCCGAGGGCTAACATAGGTGGGAGGTCCAGGCTGCAGAGCCACACAACGGGCCTTGCACTGTGTGTATCAGGGCGAAGGCCAGTTAAGGTCAGCTCATAAGCTTTCCCAGGATCAAACGGAATACGTCAATGGGGCTGAACCCAGTGTCGGCCGGGCCAGTGTTTTTAAGCCACGTTCCTCAGAAAACTGGTGTTCTGTGAACAGCCTGCAGGTGCGCCATGAGCAGCTGACATTTTTTTTGATCTCATACCCTGCTAGTGTTTCTTTTCTGTTGTTAAAACCAGATACAATGTTACTTCGTCAGTGCTACGATACCAGATTAAATGACTTCTCTTTGGTTTTGCTGAATATGTAGCTGTTTGGTGAGGTTTTGGGTCTGATAACCCTTTGTTTGGGAAGAAAATGGTCACAGGGGTTCTGTAGCAAAAATATTATGGTTTGGTGTACCTGGGGGTCTCAAAAAGTGTAAGAAACACTGGTCTAGGCCCTAGGAGCACCCACCTTTCCCCAATTCCGAGGGTTCACAGTATAATTCTGTTAATTTAGGCCCCCATCTACCTTACACTCTATAGGTTTACAGTGTCTTTTACCAGTGAAACAGCCTTTCACAATAATATCGTCCTTGTCCTCTAGCTATTAACAAATACAGTGGGGGGACGCCTATGCTATGCATACACTGCTCCCCGTTTCCAATAAGGCAGCTGAACGTTTCTTGATGTCCCCAGGGTCAGGTCACGGGGGGGACTCCAGCTTCGGCAAGGTGCGCTTGGCTGACCACTGAAGTCCGGCCGCTTTGGTCTTGGGGCTGTGTCCTGCAGTTGGTTCCCAGGAACTTCCTTTTGGACCCCAATTTATATGGTGAAACCTGAGTCCTGCTTAGCTAAGCCCTTACCCAATCCTTCTCATGGGGCTGGTTGGCAGTCGTACCTTTAATACAGCGTCCTTGAGAAACAGCCAGATCTTCTGAACTTCCCTCTCGCTGCCCAGCCCTTCCTCCAGCCTGCGGCTGTGTGGGAGAGAACAAAAGGGCTTTGGTAAGTTGCTTCATGCCCTGTGTCTCACTGGCACTCCTCCGGGAGGCCGGCTGAGCTTGGCACTGGAGCCTGGGGGACCAGTTCTGGAGCGGTGGAGGCACAGGTTTCCCCAGTCCAAAAACCTGAGTCCAAGGTCTGGGGTGGGGGCGGAGACGGCACACAGGCTGAGCCATGGGGCCTGTCAGGCTGTTTCTATTGCACACAGCATCTTCGCTCATGCCCATCCCCGTGGCATCCAGTTACCTCCCCCGTCAGGCATTGAGCAACCTGACTATGGCCTTTTGGTCTCTCCCACACAGCCCCGGGGTCGGGGTGGGGCTGTGCAGTGGGGGGGCCTGTAGGGAAGGGTCTTGGCTATATCAAACCTGTGCTGCTTGTGTGTTTCTGGCAGAGAAGGCGGCTGGGAGCCTGGCACAGGAGCTGGAGGGGACAGTCCCAGGATGGGGCGGTGTGCAGCTCCCCACCAGAGGCAGTCCCCTTTCAGCGGTAAGAGCATTGGCCTTGTAGACCCAAGGTTATGAGCTCAGTCCCTGAGGGGGCCCTTCAAAGGCCTGGGACATGTTAGATTTAAAAAAAAAAAAAAGCCCTGCCAGGGATGGCGCTGGGTCCAGCTGTGGGCACAGGGGACTGGACTCCATGACCTCTTCAGGGCCCTGCCTGTTCTCGGAGATGTGGGTATTTCCACGTGCACAGAGACAACCTCTGTGCCCCCCACCAGAGGGAACACACTGAGCATGGGGAGAGGAGTGAGTTACCACGGGGGGGTGGGGACTGGGCCTTGGCTCCATTCTAGCTGCCTCACCTACAGGCACCCTCTCCAGGTCCTCCATGCTTCTGTCCCTGGCCGGGGAAGGGGAGTGGGGTTTAGTGGTTAAAGCCAGGAGTCCCGGATTCTGTTCCTGTCCAGCTGTACCTTTTTGTGTCCAAGATGGCTGATGGGTCACAGCTGTGTTCTTCTTGAAATCTTAACCCTCTTGGCTTTGGTGACGATGTCCTCTCCGGCTTCTCCTCCTACCTCTCCAACCATTCTTAGTGTGTCCCTGGCAGAATCCTCCTCTCTGTGGGTGTTCCACAGGGTTCTGCCCCTTAGTTCTGGATAATCACATCTCCATACATAAATTCAGCTGCAGGCTGAACCTCTGTCGTCCGGCAATCTCCACGGGCCTGCCTGATTTTAAAGTTCACTGGGTGACCATTTATCAGGGGTGCGGCCATGTTTCCTGTGGTCCCATAAAGTTTGTTTACAGCCACTACTCCTGGCTGTCAGTGTTCCAGGCTGTAATTTGCCCCTAAGAGTATGTTTACACAGCAGCCTTATTTCAAAATAACACTGCTACACACAAAAGGCTGAAGTCGCACTCAGCTATTTCGACATACAGCGCTCCCATGCAGAGAGCCGATTTCAAAAGGGAGACATTGGATACAACATGGCTTATTTTGAAACAGGCTCCATTGCCTGCCTGAACAGCGCTTATTTTGAAATAGCTCTTTCAAAACCGGCGCTATTCCTCGTAAAATGAGGTTCACCAATTTTGAAAGAAGCCAACCCCTGTTTTGAAATTATTTCAAAGTAGCGGCTGAGTTGCGTGGACGCTTGGATAGTTATTTCGAAATAACTTTGCTGTGTTGACTTACCCTCAATGTCTTTTAAGAGCGGAGTAAGCAGTGGAAGGCCATGTCTACACTGGCCCCTTCCTTTTGGAAGGGGCATGGTAATGAGCGAGTTGGGAAGATGCTCATGAGGCGCTGCCATGCATATGCAGCACCTCATTAGCATAATGGCAGCTGCATGCGATTGGAAAGTGCCGCTTTCGAGTTGTGCGCCGCTGGTGTAGATAGGGGCCTTTGGAAAGGAACCTGTCCGGACTTCGAAAGCCCCTTCTTCCGAAAACCAAACAGGAAGAAGGGGCTTTCGAAGTGCGGGGGGGGCGGTTCCTTTTCAAAGGCCCCTGTCTACATAGCAGCGCATGATTCGAAAGCAGCACTTTCGACTCGCATGCAGCTGCCATTATGCTAATGAGGTGCTGCATATTCATGGCAGTGCCTCATTAGCGTCTTCCCAACTCACTCATTACCATGCCCCTTCCGAAAGAAAGGGGCCAGTGTAGACACAGCCGAAGTGCTGGTATTTTGGCTAGATAATATTGACCGGGAAATTTTCTCATTTGGTACTGGTCAGGTCCTAAGGGTGCCAGACTACAGAGGTTCAACCTGCACTAGCCTGCTAGACCTCTCCGGGACCCTGGCCATGTCACATGCTGACCCAGGGCCCAGACCTTTCACATGGGATATGACCATAATGAAGGGGTTGCACACTGTATTGCTTCTGTAAGCTCTTTGCCTCCCTCCATACGCCCCTTCCTGGCCTCCTGCCATGCAGCCCACAACTCCCTGGGTGCCCCCGCCCATTGTCAGGGACAGCCTCCAATCTCCCTGTCCGCCGGGCGTTCTGTCTGCCACCAATCTCCCACAGCCACTGGTGCACCCTCCCACTCACGCCAGGTTCCACGTTCTTCCATCCACCTGCCGTTCTCTTCAATTTTGTCCATTCCTCCCCCACCACACTCCCTCAACCTCTCCTAAGCGACGGGCTGGGGATACCTTTTTCCCAATTCCCCCTAAACCCACTGCGTTCTGCTGCCCAGAACTTCACTGGTAATGAAAGGGGCTCGCACACCATTTGTTTCTGTTCACACCTGATGCACCATGCCCAGAAGTATTGGAGCTCTCAACGGCCAAGCAGCGATGTGGGGCCTCGGCTCAGGTCTGGCCCAAATTAAACCCTGGCTCTGCCTGGCGCTGGCATTCGGACGTCATTGAACCAACCAGATGGCACATGCAAAGGTTCTCATGTCATTGACACACATGTCAACAAGCAGGGACTTTGCACCCCCAGCCAGGCAGTGCTGAGGCCCGAAGGGCAACTATTATTAACATCAGGGAAGCGCACAGGGGCCCTGCACCGGGAGTGGGGGCTCCACTGTGCTGGATACAGCTTAGAGTGAGCTCTTGGCATCCATGAATCACATGCTACCACTAGGGGGTGCCAAGGTCTAAGGCTGCACCTACCGCAGGAGTCCCTGCTTGCTAATGGATAAGGCATTGGCCTCTGAACCCAGGACTTGTTGGTTCAATCCCCCCGAGCAAAGGTGGCCTTTGTTACTGTCAGAGGCTAGAGAGACTGGGACTTTTCAGTCTAGAAAAGAGGAGACTGAGGGGTGATATGATAGAGGTCTATAAAATCATGAATGGTGCGGAGAAAGTGAATACAGAAAAGTTATTTACTTGTTCCCATGATATAAGAACTAGAGGACACCAAATGAAATTAATGGGTAGCAGGTTAAAAACTAATAAAAGAAAGCTTTTCTTCACACACTGCAGTCAACCTGTGGAACTCCTTGCCGGAGGATGCTGTGAAGGCCAGCACTCTAACAGAGTTTAAAAAAGAGCTTGATAAATATTTGGAGGTGAGGTCCATAGATGGCTATTAGCAAGGGGTAAGGTATGGTGCCCCCAGCCTTCTGTCAAAGGTGGGAGATGGATGGCAGGAGATCATTGTCTTCGGTTCACCTCCTCTGGGGCACCTGGCATTGGCTACTGTCGGCAGACAGGCTACTGGGCTAGATGGACCTTTGGTCTGACCCAGTATGGCCGTTCTTATGTTCAGATGCAAATGTGCATCCCAGCCCCGAGCTGGTGTGGCGGAAGCAAGGATTAGAGGTTGTGCAGGTGGCTGGGGACCTCATCCCCCATTCCTCAATGTGCAGGAGAGTGCTGCGTTGCCTGCTAGCCCTTGCAAAGGCCAAGTGAGGCAGCACTAACACAAGCAGACAGGTACTTCCTGGCCTCCAGGGGTGCAGCCATAACTGCTACAGGGAGAGCTGGGCCTGCTGGGAGCTTGAAACTCTCCAACCCCCTCCCTGCAGCGCACTGGGGTCAGCACTGACGGTGTGGGGAGAGCACCTCTTACCCCAGGGATGCAGGTTGGTGCTTTCTGCCTCGCTCCCATGCCTCCATTGGCAAAGCCCCTGCCATCAAGGGACCTACCCTAGCTTTCTACCCTGCTCCCAGCTGGTGGACTGGGGAACAGCCGCCTCCCTGAGCCTCCCCGCCTGGTGGCTTCTGGATTTTGTGGAGCCGGGGAGAGGGAGCTGGGCTGCTTTTGTCAGGTCTTAGTTATCATGGCCTGTGGATCCGGACATCTGCTTCCTGGCCTGGCAGCCCTTTGTCTCTGAGGCATGCCTGGTCAGGAAGGGATGGCGGGATTCAACCCTGTTCTAAGCAAGACAAGGGGAACTAGTTACTCACGAGGCCTGGACTATCCAGCATCCAGCCACCCTACAGCCTGTCCCCTTTGAACACAGCTTCTCCGATCTCAGCCCTGGACTCCCCCACACGCAACTCTGCTGGGGTCCCTTAACCCCAACTCGCAGGCCCTCTGTTGTGCCAGCCCTGCCTGTGCCCCTCTATCCCAGCCCACAGCCACGCGTGTGAACTCCCCGGGATCGCAGGATGACAAAACTAGAGCAAACGGAACATCGCAGACCAAAACCTGCAATCTAAACCGTATGTCGGGCTGGAAATATCAGCGTCCTGGGAAGAAAATCACAAAAGAATCTCTCTCCTTGCATTGCACGGGGGCAACGCCACACGGGACCCACAATGACGGTCTCCGGCCACAGAGCAGCCGGAACTCGCCTGTCAGCAGACACCGACTCTGCCCAAAGCTGCAGTTTGAAAACATTTATTATTTGCACTTTTTGGAGGAATTGCCCTAATCCTCCCCCTCCCCCTGCACACAAAAGCCAGAGGCAGCAAATCTGACCCCCCCACCAACAACCCTCCACCCACTCCCCGAACCAAACTGCTATCACTACACCTGGGGCCTGGTGTTAGCACCAGGGGCTGGGGGGATTGCCCAAGAAGACAAGAAAGATGAGGCTTCTGGGAAGGTGACATCCAAAATGCATCTTTCACCTTTCCCTGGTTCCGGGCTCCACTCCCTGGCCCCAGAGCCTGCATGGAGATCTTCATGAAAGTGACCTCCAGTCTTCGGCAGTGCCCCTTCCCGGGGGCCCTGGGAGAGCCCCCCAGCAACAGCCTCTCTGGGAGGTCTCCTCTGCTCTCCAGTCCTCTGGGGGGGGTGGGACGGTGAAGTCACTGGGGAGCCCTGTGAGCTCACTCCCTCCAGCCCCTTGGGGACACACAGTCCTGGGGACAGACCCCAGGGAGGTCCCCAGTGAGGGGGTGGACAGTCCTGGTGGGGTCTCTACTGGGATCCCTCTCCAGCTCCAGGGGGGAGTCCAGTAAGGGGGAGGCCCCAGGGAGGCCTGTAGTCCAGGGGTCCTGCCCCCCACTACCCCCAGCCCGGTGGGGGTGAACAGTCCTGGAGGGAGGTCTCCAGCGGGGGCTGGCCCCCAGCTCCGGGGTGGGGGGGTCCAGGGCTCAAGTCCGGCAGTCCCGCCCCCCCTAGTCCTCGGGCGAGCAGGCCGGGTGCAGCTGGTCCGGGCTGCCGACGCTGCCGGTGCTGGAGCTGCCGTCGCCCAGGTCCCGGGGCCCGCAGGGCAGGCTGAGCTCAGAGGAGCCCACGGGGCTGCCGTCGGCGCGGGCGGCGCACTCGTCCTCCAGCGCCAGGCACAGCGCCTTGAGCTCCAGGTTCTCGGCGGCCAGGCGCTCCTGCAGCCCCTCCAGGCCGGCCAGCTTGTGCAGGCAGGCGGCCAGCTCGTCCCGCAGCACCCGGGCCGCCTGCTGCCCGAAGAGCTGCCAGTCCCGCGCCAGCCGCTTGGCCTTCAGCCGGTCGTCGTCCAGGAAGCAGCAGAGGTCGCGGAGCTCGCGGTTCTCGGCCGCCAGGCGCTCGTTCACCTGCTTCAGCTCGCGCACCTCGCGCAGATGCTCCTGCAGCTGCCGGTTCACGCCCTGGATGAGGCGGCCCCGCTGCACCAGCGCCGCCAGCTTCTCCGCCTCCTCCTGCCGCAGCCGCCGCACCAGCTCCTCCTTGCTGCAGCCGCCCAGCTCCGAGTCGCTCAGCTGGGCCAGGGCCCGGCCGGCCGCCGCCTCGCCCGCCTCGCTGCCCATCGCGCGCCGGGCTGGGGGCGCACGGAGCCCCGCCAGGTGCTGCGCGCTCCGGGCCGCTCACTGGCCGGGCTGGGCCCCTGGGGGGCGGCCGGGCCCCATGGGCGCACGGAGCCGCTTCTCGGGGTGCAGCCCCCGGCCGCTTCTCTGCGGCGCACGGAGCGCGCTTGGCTCCCCCCGGCCCGGCGCTGGGCTCTGCCGGGCTCAGAGCAGCCGGCGCATCCTGCGGCGGGGACCCGCGGGGGCGGAGCGGGGCTGCGGCTGGGGGGGGCGGGGGAGGAAGCCGTGACGTGGGAATAACAAGGGAGGGGCAGCGCCCCCCCCAGGCGGGGGAGGGGGTGCGGGGGGCCAGCGGCGAAGGGGGCGACAGGTGCAGGTGGGGGAGGGGCATGAGGGCGGGGGGAGGGGCAGGTGCTGGCTCGCTGGCGGGGGGGGGGGCACCCCGGCGGGGTTGAGCGGGCTGGGGCGGTCCGGCCCCTGGCGAGGGGCAGCCGGGGGTCCCTCGCCCCGCGCAGCTCAGGGTAGGGTTGGGTTGGGTTGGGTGGGGGGCAGGACCGGAGGGGGGATCTCAGCCGCGCCCCGCACCCCCCGGGGGGGCAGAGCCACTGCAGCGCCGCCTCCCATTGTCCAGCCCCACCCCCCCAGGGCTGCAGTGGGGCCGAGGGACGCCGCGAGCCCCGGCCCGGAGACAGGAAGGATGTTGGGTACAATGGAAGAGGAGACAGGCCGGGCGGGGGAGGAAGCGCTGTTAACCGGTCGGGCCCCAGGCAGGCCGGGGCAGGGAGAGAGGTGCCCCCCCACACACAGGGGGGCGCCCAAGGCTGGGCACAGGGGCTGTGTCTGGGGCCGTTCCCCGGGGGGGGGAGATGGTCCCCCTGGAATCCAGGCGGCGGGGGCTGATTGCTAGCGGGTAGGGCTGGGGTTCAGTAGCAGGAGTCGTGGGAGGGGATCTCCCGCGGGGGCTGGGGGGTGGCTCGGGGATTGAACCCTCTCTCCGCGGGAGCGGGGGCTGGAGAGTAGCAGGGCCGGGGCTGGTACATGGATCCAGATTCCTGCAATGCCAAGGCCGGTGGGAACAAAGGGCCTTTGTGTTCCCGCTGGGGCAGGGAGGGAGCCATCGAGGCCTGGGTGGGTGGGGGAGGGAGGGGAAGCTGGAACATGGGCACAAGGCAGGAAAGGGAGGGGTGGGACGAGGGTCTGAGACCTCAGCGCCCAACCTCCCCCCCCCCCGGCTTACAGAACGTCCCCTGCTCCCCAGGACAGCACCCGGGCTGGCCCAGGAGAATCCAGCCCCGCGGCGAGTGGGGGCGGGGTGTTCATTAGGGGCTGGTCTCCCCTCGGATTCAGCGCCCACCCCACTACGAGGAGTCTCTGGGCACACAGCTCCTGTGCTCCACCCCAGACGTGGCTGCATCTCCGCTCCCCCAGGGGGATCCCTCCAGAAACAGCAGCCGAGCTGCTAAGGAGAAAGCTGGGGAACCCCTCCCCCCACAAGCTCCCCCTGTAATCCGCAAGGGCCGGGGCAGAGGAGCCCCCGGAGACAGGCCAGGTGCAGCCTGCAGCGGGGCGCGCCGAGACACGCCCCCGGCCCCAGTGCATGTTACACCGCAGGCTGGAGGCAGGCAGCGCTCCCCCCTGAGAGCCAGGGAGGGGGCCTGGCGCCCAGCTCCTGCTCTAACCGCTCGCCCGCACTCCCCTCCCGGAACGAACCCAGGAGTCCTGGCTCCCGGCAGCTCACTCCCACGTGGCTCCGCCCCTACGGGCTGACGCGCGCAACCAGGCGGCTGCTGCGACCTGGAAGCAAACGGCTCCGGGGTCACATGGAGAGGGGCGAGAAGCCGGGGGACAGCTCCGCAGGTTCGCCTCTGTGGGGCGGGAGGGGGCACACCTGGGTGCCAGGACTCCTGGGTCCCACCCCCAGCCTGGGGGAGCGAGCGAGTCTCGGGGTTAAAGCAGTGTGGGGCTGGGTGCCAGGACTCCTGGGTCCCACCCCCAGCTTGGGGTGGCAGGGGAGTGAGCCTGGGGGTTAAAGCAGTGTGGGGCTGGGAACTAGGACTCCTGGGTTCCATCCCCAGCTCTTGGGGGGAGTGAGCGGAGTAGGCTGGAGGCAGGACACTCTGGCTCTCACCGTATCACGGGGAGATCCCTCTGGAGCACCTGTCTCTCCACTCTACGAGACCTGCTGCACTTTCCCCCTTTCTCTCCCCACAGGCTCCCAGTGTCTTCTCCAGCAGGCAGCCAGGAGCTGGGATCTCACTGGTGAAGCCTGGGCCAGGGCAGACTGGTGCCGCGGGCCATGACCAATGACCTGGACATCTTTGTGGGGAACACCACGCTGATCGACGAGGAGGTGTACCAGCTCTGGCTGGATGGGTACTCGGGTATGGAGAGGAGAGGGAGCTGCACTAGCCAGGGGGTGGCAGGGTCAGGACCGCTGGGTTCTGTCCCCAGCTGAGCCTGGCGGAGTGTTTTCCCCCCAACAACCCACCCGTGCCTCAGTTTACCCCCTTGTTTTACTAGTGCCTTGGAGGGAAATAGAATGTTTGTCCCCTGTGACCCCAACAGCTGGTGGTAGGGAGGGGCCAGGCCCTGCCCCCATGCACTGATCTGACCTCTGGGCCCCATTCCACCCCCACGGCGAGTGAGGTGGGGGTTGGCCCTGCTGACCTCAGCCCCTTGGCCTCCCCAGTGAGCGATGCCGTGAGCCTGCGGCTGCGCAGCGGGATCCTGGAGCAGACGGGGGCCACGGTGGACGTGCTGCAGAGTGACACCATGGACCATTACCGCACCTTCCACATGCTGGAGCGCCTGCTGCACACCCCCTCCAAGCTGATCCACCAGCTCCACTTCCAGATCCCCCCCTCCCGCCAGGCCATGCTCATCGAGAGGTGCGGGGTATGGCCCTGGGGGAGGAGACCAGCAGGGGAGGGGGCAGGGGAAGGGGGGGCGGGGGCAGGGGCAGGGGCAGGGGGGAAGCCCCGCCCACTGCCATACTGGGGAGAGAAGGCTGGGTGTGATCCTGGGGCCCCACCAAGCTGGTGGGGACTGGGGCTGGAGGATGTCGAAGACTCGGTGGGAGAGTCTGCGGCAGGGGCTGGAGACAGGGCAGTGTGTGAAGCCCACGTGGGGCGGCGGGGGGCAGCTGAGGTGCATGGGGCAGGGGTGTCTGAGGTGCCCTCTGTCTCCCACTCCCGTGGCGGGCGGCAGGTACTATGCCTTTGACGAGGCCTTTGTGCGCGAGGTGCTGGGCAAGAAGCTGTCCAAGGGCACCAAGAAGGACCTGGACGACGTCAGTGCCAAGACGGGCATCACCCTCAAGAGCTGCCGGCGCCAGGTACGGCTCCGCCTGGGGCAGCAGCTGACATCAGACCCCAGCTGGCAGCCCGCGGGGGTTCCCATAAGCTGCTGGCATAGCAGCTACCTTCAGGTCCTGGACCAGCAGCTCCCAGGAGTCTCTGGGGCAGCATCTCCTCTCGAGACCCAGGCCTGGAACTCCCAGGATCCTCCTACACAATGACACCTATCTGGCCCCTGGCCAGGAGATTCCCAGGAGCCCCTGGCGTATGGCTTCCCCCAGACCCTGGGGCTGGGTGACTGGCTGGCTCAGAGCATGGGGGATGGCATCCAAGGCCTTCCCGCTCCAGGGCTCTGACCCGCCCCCCGGTGTCCTTCTCAGTTTGACAACTTCAAGCGGGTGTTTAAGGTGGTGGAGGAGATGCGAGGCTCCCTGGTGGAGAACATTCAGCAACACTTCCTGCTCTCGGACCGGCTGGCCAGGTACGCGCTGGGGGGCACCCGGTGGTACAGCGCCACCCCCGAGTGTCTCTGCTGGGTGGGTGCATTATTCCTACACCGCACAGAGCCCTCGGCTGGGAGAAAGCTCCCGAGAGAAGCGAGGCTGAGACTGAACGTTCCCTTCAGGACGCCTGGGCCAGCCTCCCCCGCCCCAGCTCAGGCTCTCTGCAGGCTGCGGCAGAGACGATGGCCCGAGTGCAGGAGCTGGAACCCGGGGCTGGGGCCTGCAGCCCCTGGACCAGCTCAGGACAGACCTGAGCTGTTCTGAGCCATCCCTTCAGATCTGAGCCGGTGCTTGGGTGGGTGGCCTCCCAGGGAGTGCACCCCTGGGCTCTAGGTGCTGCGCTAGCGGGAGCTGTGCAGCGGGGGTAGGAACAGGAGAATTTTCTGACGCCGCGTGTGCCCTCCTGCCCCCACCTCCAGGTACTACGCGGCCATCGTCTTCTTCGCCAACAGCCGCTTCGAGACCGGCAAGAAGAAACTGCAGTTCCTGACCTTTGAGGATTTCGCTTACTGTGCTGAGCAGATGATCCAGAACTGGACATTGGGCGCTGTGGGTGAGCCTGGGGCCCCTGGTACGATCATTGAAACCCATCCACTGGTGCTCCTGGGACCTGCAGTGCCAGCTTACTGCACCGGGGCAGGGGGTGGGAGCTGCTGCCGCTTGGATCCCAGACTTACTCCTGCCTCTGTGTAAACAGATCCCAGGCCTCAGCCCAGATCAGGCTGCATCTCAGTGCTGGATGGGGGACTGTTTATAACAGATTCCTCAAGTCCCACCCTAGAGGCAGCTGCATCTTAGCGCTGGGTTAGGGATCCCTGTACAAACAGCCCCTGCACCCTAAAGCCTTCTCCCACTTGTCCACCTGCTCCCCCAGACTCCAACGTGGATGACATGGATGTGGATCTGGATAAGGAGTTCCTGCAGGAGCTCAAGGAACTCAAGGTGCTGATTGCTGATAAGGACCTGCTTGATCTGCATAAAAGGTACGGGCCCGAGGTGGGCAGAGCTGGGGGGCCAGGACTCCCAGGTTATGTCTCTAGCTCTGGGACGGGAGTCAGGTGTAGTGGGTTAGAGGAGGGGGACCTGGTGGGTCTAGTGGGTTAGAGCAGAGGACATGGGAGCCAGGACTCCTGGTGTCTCTTCTCCATTTGGACTGCGTTGTGGTGCATGTGGTGGTGGACGTGGAAGAAGTACCACCCGGAGTGTGTCTGTTCTGTCCCTGTGCGAGGCCGTTCCTGGCCTGACCGCTCTCTGTCCCTCTGTAGCCATGTGTGCACATCCCTGCGTGGGAAGATCTCGGTGTACAATGAGATGGAAGCCAACTTCAAGGTGTGTCCTGGGGACAAGAAGGGAGTAGTGAGGGGGAAGGGTGGGGTTTCCACCTGGTCCAAAGAGCCCCATGCAGTGACCAGGCTGCTGGCTGGTGTCCACAGTTGGCACCACCTCTCAGTGGATTTCCCTTGCGTTACCTGATCACCTGGGTCTTCTGCGGGCCAGTGAAGGGCTGCAGCCCACAGCCTGGCACGCCTGGTGCCGCAGCCTACTGAGCCGAACCCCACATGCCCCCCTCCATGCACCCGCCATGCATGAGGTGCCCACCGGCGGGGGATTCTGAGTCAGGCTTCCTAGCCCCAGCCACGCCATGAGCCTTCTGGGCTGCGCGTGCTTGGGGGCACGGGGGCCACGAACACCCTTCCCTCCAGTTTGTCTTTCTGGGGGGTGCATGGGGCCATCGCCAGCCTTGGCCCCTGACCCTCTGCCAGCTTGGAGCTGGGAACCAGGATTCCTGGGTTGTCTGCCCTGATCTGGCAGCAGTTCACTGAGCGACCCTGGTGGGTCCCTTCTCCTGTGTGTGAATGGGCTGGGGGTGAGGTTTGTAACTGCCCAGGTGCCTGAGACACAGGGCGCCCCATGTCGCTCTGGTGACCTGTCTGGGCCCCACAGAACCTGTCACGGGCTCTGGTCAATATGGCCTCCAAGCTGACCCACACCAAAGATGTGCGTGACTTCTTCATCGACCTAGTGGAAAAGGTACCTCCCTGCAGGCCTCCTCCTAGCCTTGTTCCCTTCCCCCCAGCATCATGGTCCCCACACCCAGGGCATGGGGCGTCACTGCCTGTGAGAAATGGGACCCCACAAGCATCCCATACACTGCCCCCTATATCCCAGCCCCATCCCCTCCCCCCAGCACACAGAGCCCTCTCAGAGTCAGCACCTGCAGCATTTAACATCTATGTGGGTGAATTTGGGGTGGCTTGGAGCGCCTGCCCCCCTCAGCAGAGAGAGCCCTCCAGACAAGCCCCCAGAGCACGTTCCCCTGCATGCCTAGGAAGTGAAGGGGCAGGAGGTGTGACCTTTGTGACCTGATTCCCTCCCCCCACCCAGGTTCCATGCTAGTGAGGCAGGAAGTCGGGTAGGGCCCTGCGGGGCGGGGGCTAAATTAGGGACTTGAGGATTGAGATGCAGCAGCTCTCCTCACATGGGGAATGGTCCCAGGTCCCATTCCCTCCTCCCAGGGCCAGTCTCAATTCCCAGCAAGCAAGGTGTGAAGGTGAGGTGGTGGGGTGGGAGTCCTGGGACCCTGACTGTCTCTGATTCCTTTTCCCCCTTCTTCTCAGTTCATTGAGCCCTGCAAATCGGACAAATGGACCTTGAACGACGTGCGCCTCTTCCTGACGCAGTACACAGCATCCGCTCACACCTTGGATGCTTTCCGGTAAGTGCTGGTCCCGTCCCCACCCCCCGCCGAATCACTGCACACCCGCATTTCCTGCCTGTCCAAAATGTGGAGAGCATTGACGGCAGCTGTTAGCCAGCAGCCCCACCCCAGAGTCAGCTGCATCGGCGCTGTGGGCGAGGGAGCCCTATCGGAACAGCTTCCACACCCCATGCCAAATGCAGCTGTATCTCACCCCCCAGGCAATGTACCTGTGTAAGCAGCCTCTGCTCCCCCCATCAGAGAAGACTGCATAGAAGTGCCAGGCAAGGGGTCCCTCTTTAAACAGCTTCCGTGCCCCACCCCAGAGGTGGGCGCATCTCAGTGCCATTGTCTGACATCCCAGTTCTTTTCCCCGCAGGCACCAGGCGCTCTGGGATCGGTACATGAACACCATCAAATCCTGCCTGCTTAAGATGTACCACGACTGACCAGCAGGGGTAGCCCTGACTGTTTTAAATACCCTGCTCTACTGCAGAGCTTTCTGCTCTGCTTCTGGTTATCTGGGCTGCATGTGGGGAGCCCTGGTGTGGAACCCCCCATTTCCCCAGGCAGCTTTCCCCCTCCCTGGGTTCCTCCGCTCCAGTTCTGGAGTTTTAGCTCATTTTGGGAATAAATGGAACAACCAAGAGTAGGGTTTGAGTTTTTATCAGGATCAGCTCAAACCACAGCCCTGGACCTATCAAACCTCCCAGCTGGAGCCAAGGTGCTAGCCCAGTAGCCCCACCACTCAATGCTGCCTGGATCAGAGCCACCAGCAGGGACTGGGAACCTACTTCACCTGTTGACCCCACTGGATTGGAGCGACAGGACTGGCCTTCCCCATACTTCAGCGCCCCTGGTGTGGAGCTGTCTCCAGGAATCAGTGTCTCCCCAGTGTGGCTTCATCCAGGACTTCTCTTTGATGTGCCCTGTTCTAGAGGGAGATTGGCCACTTGGGTGGCAGAGGGGAGGGTTAAATAAATCTATGGAGATACACACCTCATGGAGCTGGAAGGGACCTCAGGAGGCTAGTGAGTCCAGCCCTGTGCCAAGCACCATCCCTGGCAGGTGGGTTTTTTTTTCCCCCTTAAGTTTATTTGCTCCAGATCCCTGGGTGTCCCACGGAGGGCTTGAACTCACAGCTCTGGGTTTAACTAGGTCACTAGCCAAACCACCTGAGCTATCAGTCCTCTTCCTAAAAACGCATGGCTATACACATCTCGTGGAGCTGGACAGGACCTTGGGCAGTCAGACTCCAGGCCCCTGCCCTCTTGGCAGGGCCAAGCACCATCCCTTGCATGCAGGGATAGGGAGAAATACAGACCCTAGACCTGACCAAATCTAATGGGATCAGACCCCACGCCCTGCCCCATCCTGCATACAGCTCTCCTGAATCCAGGGCTGTGGAGCAGGATTGTCTCTGTGGTTCTATTGAACATCATTTACTCCCACATTGGAGTAGGCATTCAAGGGCCAAGCTCTTGAGCCAGCCCCTGGTGCTGGGGGTAGGTGTAGGGAAGGGGGTGTGAGATGGAACCCAGGAGTCCTGACTCCCTTTCCACCTCCCTCGCCTCATGGCTCTGTTCTCCAGACTCCCGTGCACATGGGTCCAGTGCTAGCTCAGGCAGGATGCCAGAGCCTGTGCAGCTAATCCCTTGCCTAGGGGCATGTTCTCACTACACCTCCCCATTCCTGAGTGAGTCCCTGGGGGCACCATCCCATACCCTGCCCTAGCTCCATGGAGAGCTCCCTGAGTTGGGCAACAACCCAGGAGTAGGGAGAGGATGTGGGGGGAGCAGGGGGAGGGGCCGGAAGCCAGGCCCCTCCAGAACAGGTGGGAAGTGCCATCAGGAGGGCAGCTGCAGTCCCCCTCCCCCAGGATCCACCCTGGGGTGTGTTTCCCTTTGGGATCTACAGCCATCCACACCAGGAGGGACTGGGAGACCAGCGAAGCAGGAGGGCCCAGGACAGAAACTGTTGCCCCAGGGGTGAGCTCAGGGACGTGTGCGGGACTGAAGCATGGACCCGAAGGCAGTCAGCTGGGGAGCCAGGAAGACCCCAGTCCACCAGGCACTTGGCTCTTTGGCCCAAGGGTTCATCACCCTCTGAGTGAAAACAGGGCCACGTTTCTCCTTGGATCGTGTTCAGCTTTAACGCTTGCATGGGCTGTGGGGCTTTTGCCCTGCTGGGGGGAGGCTCTGGGTTCTCCCCCCTCCATAAACCCACTAGCCACTTGTGTACAGCCACAAAGGGCACTTGCTGAGGGATGGGGTGAGACACAGGAGCTTACTGCAGCCCGGCCAGTGGAGGGTGTAGCTGGAGAGGGGCACATGGACCCCTGGATTAACAGTCCCCACTCCCTGGGGGGGGTGATGGAGGAAGGGGGAGGCGAAGTGAGGTGGGATCCATAGGGGGAAATGAAGAAGGCTGGGGTTGAGGAGGGGGATTGGGTGGAGGAGCAGAGGGTGTGGTGGGGGAGGCTGGGGCTCATGGGGCCCTGGGTTGAGGGGGTGAATGATGTCACAGACAAAAGAGGAGAGTGGGGTGGTTGGGAGTGATGGAGCCAGCGGGGTGGAGCAGGGCTGGGGGGAGCAGTGGTGATGGGGCAGGAGCTGCAGGGGAGTTGGTGGAGGTAGGAGGACAGGGTAATGGGATGGGGTGGCCTCAGGCCTGTGGCTGGGGCAGAGCTGCAGGGGTCAGGCTGGGCCTGGACAGGGCTGCAGACAGTGATGGGGGCTGAGGCTGGGGAGAAGCAGGAGCTGCAGGAGGCAGGGGAAGGATGGGGAGCTGTGGCGGAGCTGGGGTTGTAGAGGTCGGGGGAGGATGGGGGGTGGGGCAGGGGGTTTATGGGGCCAGTGCTGCTGGGGGTAGAGGGACTGCGGAGGGGGGAGGATGGGGGAGCTGGTGGTGAAGGGGCCTGGGGCCGGGACAGGACCGGGGGTGATGGAGGCAGGGAGGAGGACTGGGGAGTCGAGCTGGAGCTGCAGGGGGTGAAGGGGGCCGGGCCGGGCCTGGCCAGGGCCGTAGGGGATGAAGGGAGCTGGGCCCGGGCCGGGGCTGCAGGGGGCGAAGGGGGCCGGGGCTGCAGGGGGCGGTCTCGCAGCTGGCCGGCCCGGGGCGTGCAGCGCCGGCTGTAAGTGGATCCAGGTGCGGGGCGGGTCCCCTGGCCCGGGGCCAGGAATTCGGGGCAGGGGGGCCGGGGGAGCCAGCGCGTCTCTCCCTGGGAGCCTCGGCCGCCAGCGCCCGCTCCGTGTGCGCCCGCCCGGCCGTGGGGGATCGGCGCAGACCGTCCTGTCCGGGGGGCGCAGACCGGACCCCCCGCCGGAGCACGGGGGCGGGGGGCCGAGCCGGGACGGTAGGTGCGGCCGGAGGGGATCGAGCCGTGCAGGGGCCGTAGGGGGGGAACCCCAGGAGCGGCTCGGGCCGCGTGCAGACCCCGGGGGCGGAGGGACCAGCGGGGAGCGGGCCGGGCCGCCGTGCAGGGGTCGGGGGCGGGGAGATCCGGGCGGGGGGCGTTATCCTCAGAAGCGGGAAAACGCACAGAGCCGCCCCGCGCCCCAAACTCCCGGGAACCCCCGTTGTAGCCGTGGCACCAGCCCCGCGACGGGCCGCGATGGGGGGGGCAGGGTCTCAGCGGGCGGGGAGCCTGCGATCCGGGCCGGACCCGCGGGACCCCGCCAGATCAGCCCCATCGCCAAGGCCCAAACAAGCCATTAGTGACCCACTGACCCGGAGCGGGGCCGGGGGAGACCCCTAGCGGCGCCTGCGCAGAGGTGTCTGCGGGGGGAACGGAGATTTTTGTCTGCCGTGAAGTTTGTACCCCCACATCCCTAAGCCCACCTGGCACCCCACTTCCCGGACCCCCCCGCGAGCTCCTCCCCGGCCACGTGCCCTTTTATTGCTGGGATCCTTCCACAATTCGCCTCTGCCCCTCAACTCCTGCCTCCCCCACTGCTGGGATCTCTCCCAATTCCCCTACACTCGAGCGAGCCCGCCCCGCAGCTCCTGCGTCCCCTGCCCCACTGACATTCCCCGTAAGCACCCACCTCCCTCGCTGCTGGGACCCTGCCCTATGAGTCCCATACTGCCTCCCTTCCCCCCCCCCCAGCATGCCTGGGATCCCTCTCATCTGCGCCCTGGCCTGCATTCTTCTAGTGCCCAACCAGGCCCACGGCCGGGGGACAAAGCGGGCCGTTGTCCTGGGCCAGGCATTTCATAGGGCCGTCAGTAGCCGGGGGTGTGGGGGTGGGGAACCGAACTGCCCTAAGCTCCGCCCCTTCCACATTTGGCCCCGCCCCTTCTGGAGGTGGGGAGCTGAGCCTCACTCCCACTTGCCTCCGGGTCACCTCCCCTGTTGCCGGGATCCCTCCTCTGCCCCTGTACTCCCCACATTGGGTCCTTCCACTGCTGGGCTCCTTCCCCAATTCCCCTCCAGCCTGTGCTCCCCATGTCTTCCCCTCCCCATGGCTAGAATCCCTCCCCAGTGCCCCTGCCTGGACTAGCATTATCCAGCTTTCCCACGGCTGGGCTCGGTCCCCGATTTCTTCCCTCCCTTGGGGCAACAGCCAGGGAGCGGGGTCTGGAGGTGGGTATAATTTAAACAGTCCCCTGGAGCACACTTGTGTGTGTGTTCACACTCACTCACACACGTGCCTTGGCTGACTGGGAGAGGCCACAGAGCTCCAGGCCCTGGAGGCTAATCATAGACTTAGCCAGACATAAATATTGACCCTGCCAGGTCAGTAAGAAGGCTCCCACCAGGATGTGTGGCATATCTGTCCACACACACTTCCTGCTGTGCACTCTGTGGGGCGGGGTATCTTCAGTTTGCTCCCCTCGCTCCCCCCTCATCCCACTCCTAACACCAATCCTGTTCCCCACCACACTGCACTGCTCCTGCCCAGCCGTGGGATGCCCTGGGTCCCCGCAGGTCTGACCGACTGATGGCTACTCCTGGGACTTCTCCTCCCATAGGCTGGGTTGGCCTCCAGGCTTTGGGTTGGAAAGGCCTGGGAGCTGGGTGGGTGGCTATTCATAGCCAGAGAAAGTCTATAATTAGCCTGGGCTTGACCAGAGCTCCTGCCTTAGGAGAGGGGTTGGTAAAGTCCCTTCACCACTGTTTTGACAGGGCCTCTCAATGCAAACCCACAGTAGCCTGCCATCCCAGCCCTGGGCTCCGCCCTCCCCCACTGCTCAGCCAGTCCCCCTCAAGTCAGACTCATTGAGGTCCAGCCCGGCACTGACTGTTTGGCTGGGTTATGATGGGGAGTAGGGTTCCCTCAAAATTTATTCCACCCATGGATGGAAGACGTTAATGCGCACCAGCCCAAACACACGCTGCCAGCTGGGGGCGCTTGGCTAACCTGCTGGGCAGCAGTGGAATCTCCCTTGGGTGGCTGCCCAAGTGCTCAGCTTTCAGGGAACGCTGGTGGGGGCTCTACGCTGAGAACCTCCAAGCCATGGCCAGCTTTCACTTTGGATCCAGCTGTGAAATCCCCGAGGGGTCCAGAATTCCTGGAGTCTCTCTGCCTCGGAGGGAAGATGGGGGTGGAGAGGCCCCATGGGAAGGGCCAGATACGATGTACGGGGAGGGGCTGCCTTTCGGAGATGGGCATCTGCTCCTCCCCAGTCGCCCTCCAAAAGGGGCTGGATGGACCCCAGCCTGTGCCCTGGTGGGGACCAGAATGGGGGTGGTCTGGGCGCTCCATGGCTCTGAGCCTATGCAAGCCCACCAGACTCTTTGGCTGTGAATCTGCTGAGTGCTGGGAGATGGGGAGAGGGTTGTGGGGGAGCCCTCAGCTTGCAGGGCGGGGGAGCTGCATGCCATATGTTCCAGGGTACGGTGGGGTGCACTTAGCCCCATTGGAGCTGCGAGGACAGGACTGCAGCTCCAAGGCTCCGGGGAATCACCTTCATTCTCAGCAGTATGGAGGCAATGGAGCGTGGCGGGGATACCAGGCCAATGGTCAGCTCCAGTTAAGCAGGGGTTTTAGATTACCGGTCTGGGAGCCACGGGCAGGACTGTGGGCAGGTGATGCTAACCGCGTCTTACCTCTGGCAGGACCATGTGGCCAGTCTCCTGCCTGCTGCTGGCAGTGCTGGTGGGTGTGGCACTTTCCCAGGAGCTGGAGGAACCTGACAGCTACACGGTAAGAATGTACCAGCGCTGCCCACCCTGTTCGTGCCCTCTGGAGCGCACCCCCGGGATTGTTTTTTCAGCAGTCCCTTGCCTGGCACAGCCATGCAGCTGCTTCTGGGGAGAGGTGTGCGGATTGTGTATTCAGGGATCCCTCGGCAAAACTCCAGTATGTTGCAGGGGATCCCATCCTCAGTGCCCCAAGAGGGCCTGGAATAACAAACTGGGCTGCCCAGCCCCAGCTCCCTGGGTGACACCTCCCCCTCCCCCCTCTATTTAAGAGTCTTCCTGCAAGGCCCCCAATTCCACCCCCACCTGTGCTGTGTTTGGTCTGGGAGATAAATTCAGTGTGTTGCTGTGTTAAATCTGTTGGGAGTTTTGTGTGCATGTGAGTGCTGCCCCCTGCTGGAGTGAATGAGACCTGCTCTGTGTGTGTGTGTGAGAGAGAGAGAGAGAGAGAGAGATGGACAGACAGACAGACATGAGGGTGCACCTGCTGCCCTTCTTCCAGGCAGGGTCTGTGCAAAGCCTATTCAGTTTTCGCTTAGCTGCCTGCTTGCCCTGAGTTGGTCCCGGATACCTGGGTTCCTCTGCTCTCCCTGCAGGGCCCAATAATGCTTTTAGGGGTAATGGGACCTGGTTGGTTCCGGGGGTGGGGGAGGTCTTTTCTTCACTCTTCATGTATTTGGGGTCTTTCCCGCCTCGTGTGGATCCCTGGCTGTTACTGTCTCCCTCTGACACCCCTAGGAATGCACAGACGGATACCAGTGGGATTCAGACACACAGCACTGCAAAGGTATGGGGCAGGACTCCTGGGTTGTACCCCAAGACTAGGGGGGGGCAGGACTGGGAGCCAAAACTCCTGGGTTCTACCCCAGGACTGGGAGTGGGTGGGGCTGGGAGCCAGAACTCCTGGGTTCTACCCCAGGACTGGGAGTGGGTGGGGCTGGGAGCCAGAACTCCTGGGTTCTACCCCAGGACTGGGAGGCGGCGGGGAAGGGAGCCAGAACTCCTGGGTTCTACCCCAGGACTGGGAGGGGGCGGGGAAGGGAGCCAGAACTCCTGGGTTCTACCCCAGGACTGGGAGGGGGCGGGGCTGGGAGCCAGAACTCCTGGGTTCTACCCCAGGACTGGGAGGCGGCGGGGAAGGGAGCCAGAACTCCTGGGTTCTACCCCAGGACTGGGAGGGGGCGGGGCTGGGAGCCAGAACTCCTGGATTCTACCCCAGGACTGGGAGGGGGCGGGGCTGAGAGCCAGAACTCCTGGGTTCTACCCCAGGACTGGGAGGCGGCGGGGAAGGGAGCCAGAACTCCTGGGTTCTACCCCAGGACTGGGAGGGGGCGGGGCTGGGAGCCAGAACTCCTGGGTTCTACCCCAGGACTGGGAGGGGGCGGGGCTGAGAGCCAGAACTCCTGGGTTCTACCCCAGGACTGGGAGGGGGCGGGGCTGGGAGCCAGAACTCCTGGGTTCTACTCCAGGACTGTGAGGGGGCGGGGCTGGGAGCCAGAACTCCTGGGTTCTACCCCAGGACTGGGAGGGGGCGGGGCTGGGAGCCAGAACTCCTGGGTTCTCTGCCAGGACGGGAAGGGCAGCAGGGTACAGTGAGGCCTGGGGTGGAAGAGCTGGAGATGACCCTGTGCCTGCCCCCAGACGTGAACGAGTGCGAGACCATCCCCGAGGCCTGCAAGGGGGAGATGAAATGCATCAATCACTACGGCGGGTACCTGTGCCTGCCACGCTCCGCCTCCGTCATCAATGATGTGCACTCTGAGAGCGCTGCGCCTCCCAGCTTCCCCCGGCCCCGGCCCCCCCGCCCCTCCTTCACCGACTCCCGCCACAACCCCTGCCCCCAGGGCTATGAGCCTGACGGGCACGGCTCCTGCCTGGGTGAGCACAGGGGTGCTAGGGCGGAGGGGCACAGCTAGGAGGGGGATGGGCAGGCAGGGGGAGGGGCAGCAGATGGGGCCAGAAAGATGGGGGAGTGGCGGGGAGGACAGAGGGGGCAGGGACACCTCCCGAGTGAGGGCGGAGTGGTGGGGAGGACAGCCAAGGTGCACAGATCAGGTGCCGGGGGGGGAGGCGATTGATATCACTGTGGGTTATGGAGCTTCATCCCCCAGGTAGAGGGTGAGTCTACGGGGCAGCTACCTCCGGCCCAGGACAAGCCTGGGGCCTGACCCCGGCACGTCCCCCTAACCCTGCCTGCCCCGGTGCTGCCCCCTGCAGACGTGGACGAGTGTGAGGAGGAGCTGCACGACTGCCAGCCCAGCCAGGAGTGCATCAACACGGCCGGCGCCTTCCACTGCAAGTGCCCCGACGGGTACCGCAAGATTGGCTCCGAGTGCGTGGGTGAGTGCGTGCGTGCTGGCGCCAGGGGCACAGTGCTGCAGGGAGCAGGGCCGAGACACGCTTTAACCCCTTCTCTCCCGTGTGGCAGACATCGACGAGTGCCGGTACCGGTACTGCCAGCATCGCTGCGTCAACTCCCCCGGCTCCTTTTCCTGCCAGTGTGAGCCAGGCTTCCAGCTGGCCAGCAACAACCGCTCCTGCGTGGGTAAGGGGACGAAGGGGGCTGGGAGCCAGGGCTCCTGGGATCTATCTATCTATCCCAGCTCTGGCAAGAGAGGATGGTCTAGTGGTTAGTGTGTGTGTGCGCGGCGGCGGGGTTGGGACTCAAGACTCTTAAGTTTTGTTCCTATTTGCACCACCTGGTTGTTTGAATGCTGTTATACACCACTGTGCTCCACCCCAGAAGCAGCTGCATCCTGGTGCTGGGCGTGTCAGGGTCTGACACAGTGCTTTCCTTACAGACGTGAATGAATGCGATATGGGGGCCCCGTGTGGGCAGCGGTGTTTCAACACCTATGGCACCTTCATCTGCCGCTGCAACCAGGGCTATGAGCTTGACCGGGATGGATTCACCTGCAACGGTCGGTGAGCTGGGATCCTGTCTCTGCTTTTAGCCTGCCCCAGGCTTAGCTCCTCCCATTTCTAGCCCCATGTTGTTGCATATCGACTACCCACCTTTTACTTCCCTCCCATGTTAGCCCCTTCCCAGTTTCAAGCTTTCCCATTTCCCCTCATCCTTTCCCGAGAGCAATTCCTCCCTCCTCCAGTCTCCGCTTTCAGGTCCTCTAACTTCCCCGTAGGTCCTTTAGGCACAAAAAAACAGTGGACGTGGTCTACCAAGACATCAATAAGGCATTTGACACCATCTTGCACGATCTTCTTATCAATAAACTAAGCAAATGCAACTTAAATGGGGCCACTCTAAGGTGGGTGCGTAACTGGCTAGATAACCGTTCTCAAAGAGTAGTTATTAATGGTTTGCAGTCACACTGGAAGGGCATAACAAGGGGGTTGTGCAGGGATCTGTTTTGGGACTGGTTCTATTCAATATCTTCATCAATAATTTAGCTATTGGCATAGAGAGCACGCTTATTAAGTTTGCAGATGATGCCAAGCTAGGTGGGGTTGCAACTGCTTTGGAGAATAGGGTCAGAATTCAAAATGCTCTGGAGAAACTGGAGAAACGGTCTGAGGTAAACAGGATGAAGTTTAATAAGGGCAAATGCAAAGTACTCCACTTAGGAAGGAACAATCAGTTTCATACATATAGAATGGGAAGCAACTGTCTAGGAAGAACTGCGGAGAGGGACTGGGGGTCATAGTGGACCGCAAGCTAAATATGAGTCAACAGTGCGATGCTGTTGCAAAAAAAGCAAACATGATTCTGGGATGCATTAACAGGAGTGTTGCGAGCAAGACACAAGAAGTCATTCTTCCGCTCTGCTCAGTGCTCATTAGGCCTCAGTTGGAGGATTGTGTCCAGTTTTGGGCACCACATTTCAAGAGGGACGTGGAGAAATTGGAGAAGGTCCAGAGAAGAGCAACACGAATGACGAAGGTCTAGAGAACATGAGCTAGGAGGGAAGACGGAAAGAACTGGGCTTGTTTAGTTTGGAAAAGAGAAGACTGAGAGGGGACATGATGCTGGTTTACCAGGAGGAGGGAGACAAATTGTTCTCAGCTTCTGAGGTTAGGACAAGGAGCAACGGACTTAAACTGCAGCAAGGGAGGTTGAGGTTGGACATTAGGAAAAACCTCCTAACTGTCAGGGCAGATAAACACTGGAATAAGTTACCTGGGGAGGTTGTGGAACCTCCATCCCTGAAGATATTTCAGGGCAGGTTAGACAGACACCTGTCGGGGATGGTCCAGACAGTGCCTGGTCCTGCTGTGGGGCAGGGGGCTGGACTCGATGACCTCTCCAGGTCCCTTCCAGTCCTAATGTTCTATGATGTATAATCTCTTTGCTTTGCTCCACCCACCGCCCATACTGTGCCCTAGCCCCACCCCTGCCCTGTTCCCACCACTGGCTATGAAGGGGGCGGGGGGGCTGGTCGCAGACAGCTCCTGTGGCGTGCAGGGGTGGGGGAAGAAGACACTAGGAATGAGGGGAGCCCAGCCCCTTTGATGCCTTCCTGCCTCCTCCCCCAGACATTGACGAGTGCAGCTACTCCAGCTACCTGTGCCAGTTCCAGTGCATCAATGAGCCAGGGAGATTCTCTTGTGACTGCCCCCAGGGGTACCAGCTCCTGGGCACCCGCCTCTGCCAAGGTACCAACGCTTCCCGCCCCTGAGCTTTGCTTCCCCGACTGACCCCAGCCCTGAGCAGCCCCCGCCGCCCTCAGTAAATCCCAGAGCCCCTTGAAGAGCCGTTGGAAGGGCGGGGGCAGGGCTTGGCACAGCAGGAGGCTGGACCTGGGACTGAGAGTCACAGCGGAGCTGTGGTGAAATGCATTCTGGGGTCCCCCCCCTTTCCACACCAGCCACCCCAGGAGAGAGGCCAAGGTCTGAACAGATCCTTGGTGAGGCCCTTGGCACATCCTGCCTCCAGTGGTGGAGGGGGGCACTGACTGGGAAGGGGCAGGGACATAGGAGTCCTGGGTTCTGTTCCAGGCTCTACTGCTCACCTTGGAAAAAATGCTTTCCCCACCTGGTGCCTCAGTTTCCCCTGTGCCCCAGGCCTGTTCAGACTGAGGGCTCTTTGAAGCAGGGAGTGGCACAGTCTGCTCAGTGCCCAGCACCGGGGGAGCCCTGATTGTGATCTGAAGGTTGTCCGGAGTGGTGCCAGGCCAGGGGGCGGAGGGTCCCTGATTGAGTTGGGGTCTGTGCAGTGCCTGGTACGCTGGGAGCCCTGCCCTTGGTTGGGGTCCATGTAGCACCTGCTGGCTGACTCCAGCTACCCCCCGCTCCCCACCCCAGACATTAACGAGTGTGAGACAGGCGCCCATCAGTGCACCGAGACCCAGAACTGCATCAATTTCCACGGGGACTATCGCTGCGTGGAGAAGAACCGCTGTCTGGAGCCCTACGTGCAGGTGTCTGACAAGTGAGTCTGCCTGCTGGGTGGTGTGGGCGCTGGCTAAGCAAGGTGGGCTCGAGCCTCACAAAGGAACATCGGCCTTGCCAGCTCTTGCATTGTAGTCCCTGCTGATTCCAGCTCGGCAGTGGAGGTGCTGGGCTCAGGAGGGGGTGCTCTTCCCTTGCCTTTTTCAAAACACCCAGTAAGTCGGTGAAAGCCCCAGGCACAGACCCAGCCTCCTGCCCCCCTTTAACTGTTTCCTTCCCCTGCAGTCGCTGTCTGTGCCCCACCACAAACCCTCTGTGCCGGGACCAGCCCTCATCCATCGTGCATCGTTACATGAGCATCACGGCTGACCGGACCGTGCCCTCCGATGTCTTCCAGATCCAGGCCACCAGCGTCTACCCCGGGGCCTACAATGCCTTCCAGATCCGCTCGGGCAACGAGCAGGGGGAGTTCTACATCCGGGTGAGTTGGGGGGAGTGGGAGGGCTCTTGCCAGGACAGACCCCTGCAGAAGGCGGGACTTCCTCTTTTAGCCAAATGGCCACCAGCAGAGGCCTGCTACCCACCAAGCAAGGACTTCCTTGGCTGTTTGCAATGCCTGGCCCTGGGCAGGTGCTGCTTAGCCAGAGATGTCCCCAGTAGGCCTGATCACCTCCTTGAGGGTGGCGCCTTCTGAGCTGCTCCTAGCATAGGCCAGCAGGTGCTTGCCCCCCCGGCAGGACTTCCTGCATTAGTCGAAATTCCCCCCCAACGAAAGAGGAAGCAGCTGTTGGCAGTGGGAGTGCACAGGGGCAAAATTAGGCCAAGGCACAAAATGAGCTCAAATTAGCTAGAGCCATGAAGCATAACAAGATAACATTCAACAATCATATCCGTAGCCAAAGGAGGACCAAGAGTGGAAATAATCACAGAACATGTGGAAAGGGCTAGAGTGCTTACTGACTTTTCTTTTGGCTTCCACCAAGAAGGTTGGTGGTGATTCTTCACCTGGCAGAGTAAATGCTGGTGAAATGAGGTAGGTTCAGAAGTTAATAAGGGGAAAAAATTAAATCACTTAAAAGAAAAACAACTTAAATTACAGATGTTAGATGTCTCCAAGTCATCTGATGAAATGCTCCTAGAACACTCTAGGAGATACCTGAGCCATTAGCTATCACCTTTGAAAAGGCAAGGAAGATGGAGTCCAGAAGAAAAGGGCACATATGGGGCCTAGCTATAAAAAGAGAAGTAAGGACACCCCAGGAAATTACAGGCTAGTCAGCTTAACTTTAGTGCCAGGAAAGATAATGGAGCAAATAATTAAGGAATCCATTTGCAAACATCTGAAGATAACAAGGAGGTAAGTAACAGTCAGCAGGGATTTGTCAAAAACAAATCATATCAAACCCATCTGACAGGTTAAGAAGCCTTGTGGATAAGGGGAAAGTGTTAGATGTGATATAGCCAGATGTTAGTAAAACATTTACTAGTTTCACATGACCTTCTCATTAATAAACTAGGGAAACACACCCAAGACAGGGCTACTATAAAGATGGATGCATAACCAGTTGGATAACCATTTGCAGAAAGTAATCGATGGTTCATGGTCACTCCGGAAGGGCGTAACAAGTGGGGTGCCGCAGGGATCGGTTTTGGGACCGGTGCTGTTAAATATCTTCATTAACGATCTAGACAATGGCATAGAACATACGTGCATAAATTTGGCAGATGATACCAAAGCAAGGAGGGTTGCAAGTGCTTTGGAGGATAGGGTTAGAATTCAAAACGATCCAAGGTAAATGGGATGAAATTTGACACACACAGTGCAAAGTATGCCACTCAGGAAGCAACAATCTGTGTCTCACAGACAAAGTGAGAAGTGACCGTCTATGAAGGCTGTGGAAAGGGATCTGAGGGTCACAGACCACAAGGTACATATACGTCACCAGTCCGGCACTACTGCAAAAAAGGCAAACGTCATTCTGGGGTGTATTCACTGGAAGCGAGAAGCAAGAAGTAATTCTTCTGCTCTACTCTGTGCTGATGAGGCTCACCTGGAACAGTGTGTCCAGTTCTGGGCACCACCTTTCAGGAGAGCTGGACAAATTGGAAAAGGTCCAGAGAAGAGCAACAAAAATGATTAAAGGTCTAGAAAAACCTGATTGGAAAACTGAAAGAAACTGGGCTTGTTTAATCTGGAAAAGAGACGACTGGGAGGGGACATGAGAGCAGTTTAAGTACCTAAAAAGTTGTTATGAGGAAGAGGAAGAAAAATTATCCTCCTTAACCTCTGAGGATAGGACAAGAAGCAATGGGCTTAAACTGCAGCAAGGGAGGTTTAGGTGGACATTAGGGAAAACTTCCCATCAGGAGGTTAAGCATGGGAATAAGCTGCCTGTGGAGGTTGTGACACCGCCATCAATGGTGATTTTTAAGAGCAGGTTAGACACACACCTATCAGGAATGGTCTATATGGTGCTTGGCCCTGCCATGAGGACAGGGGACTGGATTTGGTGACCTCTCTAGGCTTCTTCCCATTCTATGAAAGGGATGCGGCAGGGCGCTGTGGCGGATGAGCTCCATAATGTTTGGGCAAGGTACTTCAGAGCTGAACCCCTCTGCTTGTGGGGTGGGGCAGAAACCAGGCAATAGGATCAATAGAAAACTAGGCCCCTTTGGAATGTCGCTGGGGACCCCTAGAGCTACCTCCATCTAGCCTAGGCGGTGGTGGCCTCTGCTGGTCTCCCTTTGGGGGGCCACACTTTGAGTTAGCAGCAACGTGAGCCCCACTTTAACTATGCTGAAAAACTGTGTGTGCTCCCCTGGAGGGACAAGGACCCACATCTCCTTTTCCCCCCGCCACCCCTGAGCTGCTCCCCTCAGCTGGGAGCCAGCCACACCCTGCAGGTTGTCAGTAACTCAGTCCCTGCTCTCTTGGCAGCAAATCAATAACATCAGCGCGATGCTGGTCCTGGCCCGGCCTGTCACAGGGCCCCGGGAATATGTGCTGGACCTGGAGATGGTGACTATGAACTCACTCATGAGCTACCGCTCCAGCTCGGTGCTACGCCTCACCATCTTCGTGGGAGCCTACTCCTTCTAGTGCTGCAGCCTGGTAAGACCAGGCTAGTTTGTGGAGCTGGGGGATGCATTGAGGGGGGGGCTAAAGGGAAAAGGGGGAAGCCTGCCCCATCAGATCGAGAAAGATTGCACCCAGCTCTGGGATGCACCTGCTCTGAGAAGCTGGGAGAACAATCCCCAGCTAGAAAGTCAGTCAAGGAGCCCTCTTGGGCAAGTATCTCCCAGAGAAGGGCCCAGAGGGATTAGCTCCTGGTCTCTTGGTCCTGCAGACAAAGGCCAAGAGAAGCCAGCCAGTGCCAGAGACCCGGCCTGGAACCGAGAGATGGATGTTTAATAGGGAGTGGGATTTGTCTTGGAGGTCGGGGGTACACGAGGGAGAGAGCTGGGCAGAAACGCTACCGGCTCAGGGCTTTATCCCACTAGCTCGAGCACCAGACATGGGCTGCAAGCTGGGTTGCTGCGGGGGCAGCTTCATCACATGGGAAAGGAGCGGAGCTGAGGGGCATTGGGCTGAGTGCCAGCTGCTGTGGCGGGAGGGGGGCAGATTATTCCCCATCTGCCCTGGAGAGGTTTGGTCTCGCCCAGCTCTGTTGTGGGCTGGGATTGGAAGCATCCTGGCTGGCTGTAAAGGACCGCACTCCAGCAGTGGGGGCACCAGGCAGGCTGGACCATAGACCGGCAGGGGTGGGTGCAGCGTAAGGGCTGAAGCAACAACAAGCCAGGCTATTTTCTGCCTCTTCAGGTTGGCACCAGTCCAAGGAGACAGCGCAGCCGGTCCCAGCTTCAGCCCGCCGGCGCTGGAGAGATGACGGGGGGTCCGGGATGCCGGCCCCCAGCACTGGAAATTGACATGCAGCCGGGTCCAAGTCTCCCATCCCTCCAGCCTGCCCTGGGCTCTGCCCCACCCTGGCTGGAGCCCCTGGGGCTGGGCTCCTGCTCAGAGCAGAGGTGCGCTTTTAGCTGAGCACTCCACTTTCTGGTTTAAAAAAAAAAAAAAAAAAAAAGGAAAATTTCAGTAAAAGCACCAAGCCCAAAGCCAGACTAAGGCAAAGTAGACTGAAAGCGGGGGCTGTTTCTGGTTCTGCCACTAGAGCTGGTGGGGGGCACCAGGCACAACTGCAGGAGTGCAAAGAACCACTGGCCCCATGGGCTTGGACGTTGGGCAGAAGCTCTCCAGCAGGGGGCGCTCCTCCCTTGCGGGCTGCAGCCAGGGAGTGGGGCAGACACTCGGGGGGAGGGGGTTCCCCTTGCACCCAGCACCAGAAGCTCAGCGCTGGGACAAGATAAAACCGAGCTCAGCAGCTCCCCTCGCACTGATAGCGCGGCAATGGGATCTCCCCCTCGGCCTCAACTTCCCCCCTCATGCCCCCGGGGGCAGGAAAATCCCAGGAGGAGCAAAGAAACTCCCTATTTATTAGTACAAGGCAAATACAAAGATTCACTAAAACAACTGCTGGGGCAAAAGCCCCTGAGCATCCTGCCAGACCCCCCCACCGCCAGCCTCCCTCCCCCCACAGCCTCCAGGGCTGACGGACCACCGATTGTCGACCCCAGCATTCCACCTCCCCCACTTCCTGGTGAGGGCAGGAGCTGGCTCCTCGCCCAGCAGCGCCCAAAGGGCTACAGCACCCTGCACTCCTCACTGGGGCGCCAGGCCCAGGGCAGAGCCTGTCGTGCCAGGGCCGCTGGGCAGCAGGAGAGACGGGAGGCCTCTGCTCAGGAGAGGGGGCCAGGGCTGCAATACAGCTGGGAGAGCGTCCGGCTCAGGGCAGGGCCCAGGTTCCTGCCGGAGGAAGCACAGTGGGGAAAGCGGGGGTTAAAGCCGGGGGACGGGCACCACGAAAAGCCCCCACTGCTGGCCTTCAGTCACAGCCAGAAACTGGGACTGATGCCCAGCTAGAGAACCCAGGAGTCCCGGCTCCCTGCCCCACCCCTTCACCGCAGGAACTGAGGTAGCCCCAAAGCCAAGCAAACAGTCAAAATCCTAAAAAAGCTTTTGAAGCCAGAGGGGGGTTTGCCTGACCCTCAGTGTGGGGGGCGCCGGCAGGGCTGTGGTAAGGGGGAGCCCAATGCCAGGCTAGCGGGGGGCAGCAGGTAGAGGGTGAGGGGCAACGTGAGGCTCTCACTCACCTCTGCAGTTTGCCACACTTGATGGTGCTCAGCAGCTTGTCCCGGCTCTCGGCATCTGGGCACGCGGCGTAGGCGGCCAGCAGGCTGAGGGGAGGAAGACAGACAGTGAGGGGGCACACACTCAGGGGCTCTCAGCCCAAGCTCTGTAGGAGGAAGGGAAACTGAGGCACGGAACAAGCCAGGCACTCAGGCAACAGCAAAGGATCCCAGGACTCCTGGCTCCCAGCCCTTCCCCTGCTGTCCCCTCCCACAGCTGGGGTCACACCCAGGCGGGGGGCCCTGTACCTGGCCGGGGTGCTGTATCTCTCCAAGATGGCAGCCGCTTTCTCCCCGCTCACTCCACTTATTTGCATGAGCTGCCGAGCGAACACCTCACGCACGGTCTGGGCCTAGGGAGGCAGAGGCAGGGGGAGCCGTCAGGGTGGAATCCAGCCTTCGGGTAGCACCCTGGGACCCAGCCACCCCAGCTCCTGCTGCCAGCCAGTGCCCCGCCCCAGGGCAGGTCACAGCCGTGCCCCCGGGAAGGAAAACCCCACGTCCTCCTCCCTGCCCCCGGGAGGGGGAAGACACCGTCCTGCGCCCTGTGCGAGGGCGGGAACGGGGGCCAGGCCCCGGCCGGACTCACTTTGTTCTTCACAGCTCCCTCGTTGAACTCCTGGAAGGTCATCAGGGTGCAGGAGTCGCTGCTGAGCTGCGGGGGGCAGCGGCTCTGAGCCTCCTCCTTGGTGCAGCTCACCAGGGTCTTGTTCTGGAGAGGAAAGGGACGGGCAGGGCACCTCCGACACCCGACCTGCTGCCCGGCGCCTGCTCGACCCACCGCCCAGCCCTGCCCCCCACAGCTGTGTCAGGGCGGGGGCCCCCGGCAGGCGAGAGAGAGGCACTGCAGGGAGGGGGCAGCAGGTGCTGAGCACCAGCTAATGGGAATGGGGACTGATGTTCCCGCCCCACGCGCCCCCCCGGGTAGCCCAGCCCCGGGGCGTCTCTCGCTCCCGCCCCCACAGCCCCCCTCTAGCCCAGCCCTGGGTGCACGGCTCACTCTCAGCCCCAGCTCACCCCATAGAGGCTGCTGAGGTAACGTGTCATGATGGTGAGATACGCAGCCGATTCCCACAGGTCCCTGGTGCGTTTGACGAAGAAGCCGTCCACCACCTGGGCATGGGGGAGGAGCCCATCAGGGCGCGGGGGAAGAGGGGGCTGGGAGCGGAGACGGGGTCAGAGCCTCCTCGAGGCTGAGATATTTCCTGGCCTGCAGCGGTGCTGCTCTTGCAGGGAACGGACACAGGAGGGCCCCGGTCTCCAGCTGCTGGGCAGGGGACTCCAGGGCTGGCGGTGGTGACTGCTTGCTGCAGGGTGCTCTGGGGGAGGCACAGCAGATGCAGGCGTATGTGGGGCTCCTGGCTGGGGAGCCGTGGGGGGCTGTGTCAGGGGGCTGGGACACTGGGCAGGGGTCCCTCTGATTTATTACGCCGATGCCTGGCCTGAGCACCATTATGTGCACCAGCCTGGCGGTGATGTGGGATGTTTAATGGCACAGAACTTCCCTGGTGGGGACGGGGTCAGAGGGTTGGGGCAGAATGGGGAAGGGCAGGGGAGATCCCTAGTGTGCAGGGTGCGCTGGGGCTGCCACAGGGGCAAGGAACCCCACCCCCACCCCCCGCCAGCAGCTCAGGGCTGGATGAGAGGCCCCTCGCCCCAGCCACAGCAGCTGCAGTGGGGCTGGGCTGGGGGAGGGGCACACTGCTCTAGGGCTTAGGCAGAGGCCTCTCTCCCTGCTCTAGCCCTGAGGGGTGCAGCCCAGCAGGGGCTTCAGGCCGGGCGGGGGGCCCCATACCTGGGTGCTGGCGGCTGCTTGCTGCAGGGTGCTCTCCGGCAGGCTCAGGTTCTGGGCCGACCCGGATTCCTCCAGCAGGTAGATGGGGTGGCGTAGGCCACAGCGCCGCAGCCGGAACTGGGGGAGCAGAGGAGGTTACCATGGGAGGGGGGGCACCGCCCTGACCCCCCCCCCTCCCCCAAGATCCCTACACTCCATCCAGACAACCTCCAACTGCCCCGCTCCCACCGCCCACCTTCTGCTCACGGAAACGACCGTCGATGATGCTCCCGCACAGGTCAGCCATTCGCTTCCTCTCCACCACGTAGTCCAGGGCCAGCTCCCGGGCCGGGGGTGGGTGCAGCTGCCCTGGGGCAAGAAGGGGCTCAGGAGGGAGAGGACAGGCCCCGCCCCGGCCAAGCGTAGCCGGAGTGAGGCAGCCGGCGTGCCGGGTGGCTCTGCTCCCCGCAGTTCCCCCCACACTTGCAGTGGCACCTGGGACCCCCCTGCCCGCCCTGAATACCGTGTATCTGCACACGTGGGGCTGGGAAATACCCCCGGGGTAGGTGGGGTGGGGCTGGTCTCACCGGAGGAGCCCTCCCTCGCTGCTGGCCTAGCAGCTCCTACCTGGGCAGGGCTGGACCCTCTCCCGGGCCACCCACATGAAGTCCCCCACGTGCAGCTTGCGGACGTCAAAGGGCACAGCGTTGCGATGCAGCTCGGCCAGTAGGTCCTGCTTCCGGGCCCCTGTGCCCCTGTGGGGAGAGACGGGGTGGGCCGGGGGCCTGCCTGGGAACCCCTGCGACACGCCCAACCTCCGGAAGACCTCCCCACCCCACACCTTGCCCATAGAGCCCAGCCTGCCTGGGAACCCCCCCCCCACCAAAAGCTCAGGACCCCCAACGCACCCCAGGGTCTCAGTGAAATCCACACACAGAAGGATGTCAAACTGGCCGGGTCTCAGCACGAATTCAGGCTCTGGGGGCCTCTGCCCTCCAGACGCACCCGCTGCCCCCTCCAGGGAGCCCAGGGTTCCAGTGAGCCTGCAGGAAAGTGGGAGAAATGAACAGAGCCATGCAGAGAGGCCAGCCAAGGGAGGGAAGGGCTGTCCTAGCTCCCCACAGCCCCACCCGAGAGCACCTGGTAGGGGAATGCTTCTGCCACAGTGGTCAGCAACGCGGCCATTGGCTGGGTCTCCGGACAGCAGCCTGCCACAATGAATGGAGCCAGGGCTCCACCCGCTAGTCCCCACTCCCCTCCCACAGATCCCCACGGTTTGGACTCTGACCACCCTTCCCCAGCCTGACAGCCCCCCCCTCCCGGCCCTGCCCCCTCCTTCGGGTACACCCCCATCTCACACAGACTCCTGGAGCCGGCACTCACCGCTGGGGCTCCGGGCACCCTTCTTCCTCCCCAGCAGGATCCGCAGGCTTTGCGCCCTGGGCCATCTCGGCTTCTGGGGCTTGACCCGCCGAATTCAGAGCCTGCTCTGCAGCCACAAGCCTCCGGGCTAGCGCCAGCCCCTGGGGGGTCAGAGAATACCTGGGGAGAGCAAAGGGCATCTGTGCTCAGAGTCCCCTCTACCGCCCCCGCTCGCCCCTCACTCCTACTGACCCGCTGCCCCTCATGCCCCCAGCAGACCTCCCGGCGCTCCAAACGGGGTCCAGAACTCGCTGCCCGGCTCCTTCTGGCGCAGGCGAAAGGCTGCACCCCCGTCCGGCCCTGCTGGCCCCCTGGCAGGCGGAGATCCCGAAGGCCAGTAGCAAAGAGCTGAAGGGCTCAGCCCTAGCACCGGCCTCACCCCAGCCTACAGTCTGGCCCCCCAGGAGAGCTAGGTGATGGGGAGACAGGGCAGAGGCGGCCTGGGCAGTGAGGCCAAGCTGGCAGCAGGACCTGCGGGCTGGAGGTCGGGCCTGCAGGATCCAAGCCTGGGGCTGTCCGCAATGAGTAAGAACGGCTGGTGTCTCCGGGCAGCGTGGGGGCCATGAGGCTCCTGCAAGCACTGAGCTGCCCCCAAAAGGCTCCCACCGCGGGACGAGGGCTGTCTGCACCCAGGATCGAAGCTCACGGGGGGACCTGTACTCTAGCAGCCTGCTTCAGCGCCTCCAAAGGGGGACAGGGCCGGGCCTCAGGTCAGGCTCTGGGAAGCTTCAGTACCACGGACCCAGAGGCTGGAGTCCCTTCCCTGCAGGCGGGTGGGAGGCAAACGCATGCCCAGCAACAGGGAGCGGCTTATGGCTCTCACCCTAGTGCAGAAGCTGCAGGCTTTGCAGAGGGAAGGGTGAGGGGGGCAGTGACCTTGCAAGCAGGCATCCTCCAGTAGACGAGGGGGCACCAGCCTAGCTGCCCACCAGGTGGAGACAGCGGCAACTCTCCCCTTCTGTCAGTCCCTGGGGAAAGCTGCCCACCACCTGGGAAACACCAGCCACGCTGGCCTTGCGGGGGTTCAGCTGCCTGCCAGGGCCCAGGCCGGGGCCACAGCTGTGGTGCTGGTATCCAAGCGGCTGGGGGCGATGGCTGCTGTGTGGATTCGGGAAGGTGTTGTGCAATCGGTGGCTGATGCTTTGCCCAGGCCTCCAAAAAAGGGAGTCTAGGCAAGGGAGGTGCATGGCACCGTAGCACGACAGCCCTCACCTAGGGAGACCAGGAGGTGCCGGGGGCTTCACCCCACGCCAGGGCTCTTGTTTGACCCTCTGGCCTAAAGGCACCTCCCACCTTTCAGTGCCTGGTCCCTCAGCTACTGAAGAGAATGGAGCACTTGGCCAAGGCATATGTGGGTGACATTTGCAGCTAAATCTGGGAAGCAGATGTGGCCTAGGCTGGCAGGTACCCCACTCCCTGAAAGGTGGGCGAGTGTAGAGTGGGCGTTTGGAGGGGGCTTGTCTGGGACCCCCAAACAAAGGCGAGAAGCAGCTTCACCAGGCCAGGACTTGCAAAGGTGGAAGCTCTTAAGGACTGGCTGCTCCTTCCCTGGGATGGCACCTCCAAGCTGCCAAGGGCAAGGCAGACAAAATGCTCTGCACGGCCCAGTATCAAAGGGTGTCCTGGGCCTTGAAAGAACCTCCCCAAGGGACACGCTGTCCAGGTGCTGGTTTGGAGGCTGCTGCTGCGATCAGACAAGAAACAGAGCCGGGCAGAGGGAGGATGGAGCTAAGAGAATCTGAGCCTAGCAGAGCCCAGGTCTGGAACTGGGGCGGAGAAAGCAGAAAAGGGAAAGTTATTTACTTGTTCCCACAACAAGAGAATTAGGGGTCACCCAATGAAGTTACTGGGCAGCAGGTGTAAAAGTAACAAAAGGAAGTTTCTCTTCACACACCACTTGCGACGCCTGTGGAACTCCTGGCCCGAGGTGGCTGTGAAGACCAAGGGCTCAAAAAAGAGCTAGATACATTCATGGAGGTTAGGCCCATGGGTGGCTATTAGCCAGGCTGGGCAGGAATGGGGTCCCTCACTGTTCGTCAGAGGTTGGAAATGGATGTCAGGAGGGGGGGTCGCTTTGGTGATTCCCTGTTCCGTCTCTCTGGAGCATCCGGCATTGGTCTCTGTCAGAAGCCAGGAGACTGGGCCAGATGGAGCTTTGGTCTGACCCAGCGCGGCCGTTCCTACGTTCTTAAGCAATTGCTGCTACCAACGTGGTTTCTACCTGTGGCTTGCCCAGGCTGCTGGCGGACGGAGCCCAGGTGACTATGCAGCGCTCCCTCGGCCTGGCCAGGCTGCCTGGCCTCCCCACAGATCCCAGCATTACAAGGAGACTCACACTGAGTCACTAAGGCTGCCAGCTGGCTGCTGCCCTTGGGCATGGGTGTGGGCCTGTGGGCACTGGAGAAAGCTTAATGGTCTGTGATATGCACCTCTGGAGTCTGATGCTTTCAGCAGGGGGTTGGCCTTGATGGCCTCCTGGGGTCTCTTCCAACCCTATGATTCTATGCAAGAGATCAGAGTAGATAATACTGTGGTCTATTATGAGCATGGGCTTAGACAGCGTGATATTATTACTATCACGTTCCCAACCAAGCTTGAGACCCCACTGCACCAGTCATTACACAATATATATAAAGCAGCAAGAGAACAATCCCAGGAAACAACGCAAAGGCCAGGCCATGTCCACAACCCCCAGTGGCACACTGCTCCCTGCTGAGCGCCCCTGTTCCTTCCAGCATGGCTCCCCCTCATAGCACAATGCCCCCACCGAGCCCTGAACGTCCCCCCGCCCCAGCACAGCCCCCACTACCTGGCTGGGACATTGGTTTTCAGCACCAGCTCTTTGCGGATCAGGGTGCCCACCGAAGCCCAGGCGGTGTACCTATTTCCAGGGTCGCCCTGCAAGACAGACACCCCAGGTGACTCTGTTGGGTGGGACCAGCTTGAGCCCCAGCCCAGCATGGAGCCAGGGAGGAGGGCAAGGCGGGTGGGGGAAAGCAGAAGGGATAAGGGAACATGAGGGGAAGGGGTACTGGGCTCTGTGTCAGCTGTGACAGCTCCCTAGCACTCCCCCGTAGGAGGTGCCCGGCATCGACTCCAGCACCTCCGGCTGTGGGGCAGCTGGTGCACAGACTGAGAGGGGCTGGCAGGCTGGGGGACTCGCCAAGGCAGCGCTCGCTCACCACGGTGAAGGATTTATCACACAACGGCTGAGCTGCCCGCTGCAGCTCCAGCTTTGTCAGGAACCCTCGGCCGTGCGGGCTCTGTAACAGGGAGCAGAAAGAGTCGGTGGCCGGGGGGAGAACACAGGAGGTGAGGTTCCCAACCCCACGCCCCTCCCAGTGCTAAGAACAGAACCCAGGAGTCGTGGCTCCCAGCCCACTGCTCTAACCGCTAGACACCACTCCCCACCCAGAGTGTCGCCTGGGACCCAGGCTTACCAGGCTGTCCTGGTAGAGGGCCAGCAGCACCGCGTAGCCCCCGGAACGTGGGGCGGGGACATACCGCCGGGGAGGACGATGCTTCCGCTGTAAAATATAATGAGCGTCAGTGTCGCCCCACCGCTGATCTCCCCACGGCCGCATCGTGCTCCCAAACCCCCACTTGTCCCTGCAATCCACTCTCACACAGAGCTGCTCCTCTCCTGGGTGGCAGTGGGACTTACCCAGCATCTTAGTGCTAGATCCAGGGCTACAACCCCAGAGTCCTAACCCTCACCCCACCCCCTGCCGCTGCTCTAACCACGAGACCCCACTCCCTTCTCAGAGCCAGGGAGAGCACCCAGGAGTCCTGGCTCTCGGTCCCTCTGACAGAGGCAGTGCTCTTACCATGGAGGGAGGCTCCAGGTCCCCAGGTGAGGGGTTGTTACGGGAGTGGTGCTCTGTGCGGGGAAGGTCACTTTCCTGTCCCCCCATGGAGGGACTGGCCCCTTCCACACTATCAAATTGGGCATCTGCACCTGGGGTTCAAAGAGAAATGTTAGGGACTCCCCAGCCAGCCAGCGCCCCTGCCCCAGGCCTAGATCACAGCCTAGGCCCCCTGGAGAGGACAGGTCCTATCACCCATTCCCTGCTTCCCTCACTCAGCCAGCCTGTCCCACTGCCCTCCAGCTGGGACTCCTTGCTGGGAGCAGCCTCTCGCTTGCTAGGCTGAAGGGCAGAGATAATACCCTCCCACTCCATAAGAGAGACCCTACAATAACAAATCACAGCCCTTTGATTTTAAACCTCTCACAGTTGCTTAGATCCCCTAAATGCAGTGGAACCCGCTAGCCAGGAATGCCCTGCATCTTGACACACCTATGCCCCAGTACGGCCACCCACCCCCATAGTATCCTTCAGCCTTCTCCTCACACCAGGCCATCCTGGGGGACCCCTCAAGCTTTGGTACCCCACCTGCCCCATGCGCTGCACCTACCCTGCTCAGCACGGTGCCTCGCCAGCTCCTCATCCAGCCTGCGGCAGATCCCATCCCCAAAATGCTGTAGAATAGCAGCCTCACGCCCACTGCTCAGGGGCAGCGGGTACCTCTGAAGGGAGCGTAGGGCCTGGCAAGAAGGAGACAAGAACAGAAAGAGCCTCCAGCATGCAAACACACACTTCTCAGTGTGCTCCCAGCAGAGGAGCTAAGGCTCCTAGGGGTCTGGCGAGTTTGACCAGGGAGCTGGGAGCCAGGACTCCTGGGGGTCTGGTGAGTTTGATCAGGGGGCTGGGAGCCAGGACTCCCGGGTCCCAGGGGGTCTGGTGAGTTACAGCAGGGGGCTGGGGGCCAGGACTCCCGGGTCCCGGGCGTCTGGTGCGTTACAGCAGGGGGCTGGGGGCCAGGACTCCCGGGATCGGGGCGGGGCGGGGGCAGCTCACCCTCTGATACACGAACTGGGTCTTCTTGCCCTTCGCCGCCGCCTCATCCTGCCAGGCTGTCAGCCACCGCACGAAGAGGGGGTTGGGGCAGGCGGGCACCGGCTTCTTCCGCGCCAGCCGCCGCGGGGCCGCCATCCGGGAGGGCTCCTGCCGCCAGGGGCGCTGGCTCGGACCCAGCCGGGAAGGGGCTGCCAGGGGCTCGCTCCCCTCGGGCCGGGGGCGGGGCCCGCACGTTCTTATGGCGGGGGGCGGGGACACGCAGCCCTGGGCTCTCGCGGGCCTATGGCCGCGGCACGGGGAGGCCCCTCCCCGCTCTCTGCCCCGCCCCCATCCCGAGCCGGCCGTCCCCTCCCGCCGGGTCCATCATCTCTTAGCTCCGCCCCTCGCAGCTGGGCGCCATAGAGCGCAGACACGCGGGGTGGGGGAGGGGGCAGAGCGTCCTCCGGCACTGGGGAGCTGCAGCCCCATCTGGCGGCCAGAGCGAGCGTCGCCGCCCGAGACCCGCCCGAAGCGGGGGGCGGGGCGGCCGCTGGCAGGGCTGGGGTGAGCCCACTGCTGTGGTAGCAGGAGGCTGTGTGGGTGGGAGCTACCAGCAGGGCAGGGGGAGCCCAGGGTGGGGTAGCAGGAGGCTGTGAGTTGGGGGGGCATTAGCAGAATGGGGGGAGACTCTTATAGCTGCTTTTCCCTCGTTTAGCTCCTGCTACAGCTCTCCCCCTTTCTTGGCAGTGCGGGGCGGGGGGGGAGGGTGCCTGATCTCAGCCACTAACCAGGAGGGTCTGGTAGCATCAGGGGGCAGATGTCCTGGTCATCACCCATCCCTCCCTGGCCAGGCTACAGGGCCAGTGACCCTCAACCTTTCCAGAGCTTTTCAGGAGTCTGAATTGTCTTGTTTGCCCCCTTTCACCTCCTCTGAAGAACGTACGGTTTGCTTACAAAAGCAGAGGTACAATGCATTCGTGTCAGCACACTCCTCGGGAACAAGTGCTGACTGCATTATTTTGTTTACTGTACAGTTATGAAATCAATTAAGTCGAATATAACTATTGTGCTAACATTTCAACGACTTGTATATGGAGCAATATAAGCCAGCCATTGTATGGCATTTTCATTTGGACTGACTTTGCTGGTGCTTTTTACCAAACTTCTTGTAAGTCTAGTCAAGTATGAGTTGCGGTACCCCCTAGAAGATCTCTATGTAAGAGTACATGTACACTGTTACAGGGTCTTTAGCCCTGCTGGAGAAGGGGGAGGGGGAGGGGAAGAATGTGTGGCATAAATATACATATTGATGAGCAGGTTCATGCATATTCATGATTTGATTCAGCTAGGGCTTCAGGAGTCATGCTGAGAAAGGAGGGGAACCAGCCTCCCTCACCATGGGAGCCACTATCTTGGCTTCAAAAACAAGAAGTCCTGTGGCACCTTATAGACTAACAGCTATTTTGGAGCATCAGCTTTTGTGGGCAAAGACCCGCTTTGTCAGATGCATGAGTGGGGGGTTCCAGAGGAGGGTTTAAATATAAGGGCTTATGAAAAGGAGGGAGCCCCAGTCCAGAGGAGGGCCAGAGCTGACAAGATCAATTTAGTCACAAAGGATGTGGCCCATTATCAGCAGCTAATGTGGAGGTGTGAACATCAAGAAACTGCAGTCTCTGTTCATGGTGCCAAATTTGCAAATGAATTGCAGTGTAACCCCCACTCATGCATCTGACAAAGCAGGCCTTTGCCTACCAAAATTTATGCTTCAAAATACATTACAGTGAGATTACAGATTACAGCAAGAGATTTCTGAATTGGAATTCAGATTCAAATTTGACACATTAACGTCTGGTATGAACAGAGACATCAACTACCTCCGGCATTACTAGGACTCCTTCCCTTCCTTTGATGCTCCTAATTATGTCTGGCAGGACACTTAACATCCCCCCCACACACTTCCCCTTATCCCCTTCTTTCAGTCCTATTTGGTTTGTCAGTTTTTATTGCAATTTTTTTGGTCCTCTGTACTGGTAAATGTCAGTCTGTATTGGAAATGAGATTGATCTGATGAAGTGGGTCTCTCCCACAAAAGCCCATCACCAAATAAATATTTTGTTAGCCTTTAAAGTGCTACATTTCTGCTGCTTTCCAAAACATCTGTTAGTCAATAAGGTGCCACAGGACTTCTGGTTGTTTTTGAAGAGACAGACTAACTTGCCTACCTCTCTGATCCTCGTCCTGGTTTCAGATCTTCCTTTCCCCTCCAGCTGACCCCAACCCAGAGGGCTGTCATTGCCCCCCACACAGGTAGTTTGTCAATTTGATCTTTGAGGGAGATACTCTAGGTAGCATTTGCTTAATCTCTTGATAGTCTCCTGCCTGTTGCCAGCCCTATCCCCTAGGCAGCTCTGGCCCAGCTCTGAGACCCAGCTGCATGGGATGTGCCACAGGGTGACAGTTTAAACAGGGATCCCTCCCTTGGTGCTGACACATTGTTCTGTACGGTGAGATGTAGGGCCTGTTAATATTGGGTTTGCCGGTGTAGTGGTTTCAGCACCAGTTTTGAGAGGTGGCACTCTGCTGCCTCATGCAGGATGTCTGGAACAGCAGCATGGACAGGTTTGGCATTGCCTCAGACACCCCATCCACCTGTTACGCGTGGAGCATAATGGTCATCACTTGTAAGGTGACTTGTTGTGGCCCAGAAGATGGGAGCAGCAGAAATATTGTCCTTAAGAGGTATAAACAGAGTTGCTTGTAGGGTCAGATAAGCAGGACGATCACCAAGGTTCCCTCTGATCTTTTCCATCCATGTGAAGAGTATCTTGATGTGCAGAAAGACATGTGGGAATGTGCACCACCAGTACAAACAAAAAATCCATGGTGGGCACTCTGCTCATCAACTGGGCAGCATTTGAATTTCCTCTGAGTAGCCACACAAGCACACTGCTTACAGGGAACCCTGGCTGACACAGTGACTTCCCGGGTTACTGGGCCAACTCTTTTAAAAACTTCCCTGCAGCCATTCTCAAGCAGAAAGCAGCTGGGGGGAAGACCACCAGCCAGGCAAAATGCCTAGGGTTGCTCCTGCGTATAGCTAAGCCTAAACTAGCTCTGGGGCAGTATTACCAATCCCAAATACTCAAAAATCATGAGACTGTGTAAGAAGAATAGCTTTGAAGCTCTTTAACTTTGCGCTTTTTGAGCCTCAGGGTGCAGGTGGGGGAGTGGGGTTCACATGTTAAAGCTTTCTCCACAGGCATAAAGGCTAGGCACATATTTTTCTTTAAGAATGAAGGCTGAAATCATCACATGCTCCCTTGACTCCAGGAGCTGGGGCTTTAGACAAAACTATAGTTATCCTGACAAAATCATGAGATCTGGGCCTATAGGAAGGCGGGAAAAGTGCCAGGTGCAAGGGCTAAGGGGACACTAAGGGTCACACGCATTGCATGGGTCAGATGGGGGGGGACTCCTCTGGGCACCCTAGATGTCCTTATAAGGAGAGGACGCTGCAGCAGGCGGCGCCTCCGCCTCTGCTGCTGGTTCACGCCCTTATTTGGAAGCGACGCAAGGAGGGGGGCGGGAACAGAACGCACACGGGAAGAAGGCGGGATCGGGGACATGCTCAGCCAATCAGCAGCTGCTTTTCCGAGCGCGCGCCCTGGAGCCGGGTCCCCCCGCTCCCACCGCGCACGTGCGGTAGCGGCGCCTGCCTGCGCTCCTGCCCCACAGCAGGGTTGTTTGCTCTCTCGGCGGCGTCTCCGGCAGGTTCTCCACACCAGACCCCTTAGCCCCAGGAACCCAGGCGTCCGGGCTGCACGCTTCGCCCGCCTCACAGCCGCGGGGCTCAGCCTGGGTGCGGGAGGTGATGGAACAGCTCGCATTGCACCCATGGCAACTGCAGGCCACCCCCACTGGGATGGCCCAGACGCGCCAGTGCCTCCCGGCTCCTAGGACTACATTTCCCATGATTCCCCGTCCGACGTCTCCCGCGGCCCCCACTCTTCCCTCGCGCCGCTTCCCGGCGCTTTGCTGCTCTTTGCAGGCGGCTGGCGCAGATTCCGTTTCCCGGCGCGCCCCGCGGCGTGGACTCGCTTTCCCGGCCTGCCCCGCGGCCGGCGCCGCGCGGAAGTGCCCCCTCCCCCCATAAAGCGGAAGCGGGCGGCCGGTCCGTTTGGGGCGGGGTAGTGTTCGATCCCGACGCTGAGCGAGCGAGGAGTTGCCGCAGAACGGCCGCTACGCAGCCCGGACCGCCACCCCCCTGTCCGCAGCACCATGGTAAGACCCCGGCCCTCCGCCGCCATCTTGTGCCCCGCGGCCGCCATCTTGCCTTTGGGGCGCCTGTGGGAGCCGTCGGGGAAGGGGGCGACGGGCCTGCCCGCCCCCTTCTGCAGGGGGCGTCGGGGTGAGCCGGGCTGTGGGGCCCGTGGTGGGCCCCGCCGCGGGCCCCGCCGCGGGGTCTGCTCTCGGGGGGCGCTGCGCTGTGCGGGGTGTGTGTGAATGGGACCGGCGGGGCTCTGCCCCCCCCCCACCGCCATGGGCTCGATAAGCGGCTGTTTGCCGCCTTCCGCCTCCGTAGGATCCCTCGGGCTCCCGCCCTTTGCGAGGGGTCCCCCCGCGCCACGTGGGCTCCGTACGGCGCTGCCCCCCCCCCCCCCGGGCTCGCAGGAGATGCTGCTTCCTTTCCCCGCCTCGGGCCGGGGTCCCTGGGCGGGGGCTTCGCGGGCCTGTGGGAGCTGCTTCCTTTGGCGGCGCGAGCGTGGCGGGGTGTCCCTGGTGCACGCGCCCGGCTGAGCCCCACGTGGGGCTGCTCCCGTCTCCCACCCTCGGATACCGCTGGGCTGCTGACGCATCAGAGCAACGGGGTTGGTAAAGGGCGATGCCCCTGAGGCGCGGGGTTTAAGGCCCGCCGGCTTCCCCCCTACCAGGTCCATGTCTACCGCCTGCTGCCCTAGCCCCAGTGAGGCTGCGGAACCAAGAGCCCCCGTCTGCGTTACTTGGCTGTGCGCCCCAGCCTTTGGGTGGTGGGGTGCAGGTGGCCTTGCATGAGCCACAGTGCTAATGCCCCCCCCCTCCGGTTGGGGGCTGCCAGGTTGGTGTCAGCTGGATGCCGGAGAGGCTGGGGGGATTCTGTGGCCTCTGTTATACGAGAGCTCTCAGAGACCATCATAAGTAGCCCTTCGGGTATTAACATCTCCACCTAATGAAGGGGAACCTGGCGTTGTGCCCCATGTTGTCCTGGCTCCCCTCCCATCAGTCAATCCAGTGTCCTGCTCTCAGTGTCCCGCCACCGCTCCCCTCTGGTGATGCCGTAATGGTGGGCGAGCACGCTGCTCTGCAAAATGTCTGACTGTCGCTGCCTTGTGCTCCTGGCGCCCATTCTCCCGGCTTGCCCTGACCAAGCCTTCCGCGGGGCCAGCAGGGAGCCCTCTTGGCCCTGGGCAGCTCTGGACTGAGTTGCAAGGGTGCTGCCAGGCAGCTGGTAGAGCCCTCCCCCTCCTGTGCCCGAGGACAAAGCTGCTGCTGGGAGGGGGATGGGCAAGAAGAGAGGTGCTTGGTTAGCCTGGTGCTTGGGCTTCCAGTTTGTACGCAATCTGGGGGTGGAGGGTGCAGGGAAACCAGGGTGTGATTGTTCACAGGCTGTTTGCTGTCTGTGGCCTTTGCTAATCTTGCTTTTTGAGCACAGCCAATAGCACCGAGTACTGTTTTACAGGGTTTAGGTTTTTTGCCCCGAGTTCAGACAGGGCTGCTGGTCCAGGAACAAAAGCCCTTTAGCTGCCTATGGCCCGCTCATTTAGGAGGCTTCTGTGGCTGCTCCTGACTGCATCAGCCTTGCTGCAGGGGTGAGTGTATTAGCTGAAGTATCTAGGCCCTGGCTGGGGATCTGAGGACTTCCAAGTGTTTGGTTCCTGACAGGCCCTGTTCTGAGCCCTGCGTTGTCCCCATGTCCCTTTCTTCTACCCTCACCCTCCGGAGGGAGCTCAGAAGTGGCTGCTGGAGTAGAGCGGCTGGTGCTTCCCCTAAAAGAGCTGCCTTTCCCATAGAAGAGCACATTGCTGTCTTGAGCTGTTGGCCAGCTGCTGAAGTCAGACACCATTGGAGGGCCAGCTCAGATCCTGAGAGGACCTGGGCAGGGGCTCGTATTGAGCACTGAGTGGCTAGAATGTGGAGGTGCCCCCTACTGATCCAGATTGTGCCCCACAGCAGGGGGGCCAAGGCGCCAGAGCAGTGCCTCAATAACGAAGCTGCTCCGTTTGAAGGTCTCTGGTGGGGGTGGGGAGAAGGGTGGGTTCAGAGGACCTATGGGGGAGGGGTGTTTGTGCTCTCAACCCCAGGGCCAGGAAGGAGGGTGTCTTGGGGGCTCACCAGTCGGTGTCTTGGTGCAGTAAAGCATCCCCTGTGGAGGAGATGAGAGGTGGTGTTGAATGGGAGGGGGAGGAGGTAGGGCATTAGCTTAGGTTGGGTGGGGGTCAAAGGCGTAGTGGGCTGGCTGGTAGGCACAGGGTGGAGGTGGCAGTTGGTTTCCTGAGGTGAATGGGGCTGGCAGAGCCCTTGGGGAGCAGAGAATCAGGAAGAGTTGCAAGAGGTGTCTTGTGCAGTGGGGGCAGGGCCCTGGCTGGTGATGGGGAAGCGGCAGGCACAGTCTTTCTGCAGAGGTCACGTGCAGCACCGTTTCCTGCATGGGGTTTCGGGTTCCCTCGCAGCGCCTGCCCAGGATGCTTGCGTAAGGCACTGGTGCAGCGCTTCCCATTGTGCATGCCTGCAGCTGGCCCTTGCTGGAGGGTGTCCACCCTCATCCTTGCCAGATCCATCTTCTTCAGTCCAAAGCTCGTGGCAGTTGCTGGGTTAAATCTTCTGGGTCCGTTGGCTCAGAGCCTGGTAGAGCAAGTGGCTTCCAGCTCTGATCTTGCCTAGCCCTCAGATCTTGTGGTGGGGGCAAGTGTTGAATCACCTCGGTGATCTCTTCCCTTAAGAAGATGTGCCCTTTGGGGCTACGGAAGCCCAGTGTCTTTCTCCTGGCTCCTGGGAATTGATGTGTGTGGTGGGGTTGGAACCCACAACAGGCATCTCATTTCTCAGCACTCATGGGCTGGGGAGACCCCTAATGCCCCCTCCTCTTGCCGCCCCCCCCCCCAGGCATCTGGCGTAGCCGTCTCTGATGGAGTGATCAAGGTCTTCAATGACATGAAGGTGCGGAAGGCCTCCACCCCCGAGGAGGTGAAGAAGCGCAAGAAGGCGGTGCTGTTCTGCCTGAGCGAGGACAAGAGGGACATCATCCTGGAGGAGGGCAAGGAGATCCTGGTGGGGGATGTGGGCGAGACGATCGACGACCCCTATCTGCACTTTGTCAAGATGCTCCCAGACTCTGACTGCCGCTACGCCCTCTACGACGCCACCTATGAGACCAAGGAGAGCAAAAAGGAGGATCTGGTTTTTATCTTCTGGTAGGGCTGTGTCCACCCCTGTTCCCTCCAGGGTGGTACTGTCCTTTGGCCCCTGCTGGCCACGCCCACCCTTTCCATGGGCTAGAAGCCCCTCTAGCTAGCGACAGGGGAGTGGTGTCCCTTGGCCTGGTGTGCCCCTCCTGCCTGCTGGCTGGGCCCATCCTCAGAGCACATTCCTGTTCTGGCCACACCCCTCTTCCGTATCGTACCCTTTGCCTCTCTCTGCTTCTGTTCGACCTGCTGCATCCTGAGCCCCATCCCTCCACCCCGGGTGTCCCCTTTGCCCGTCCCCTTTCTGGCTCTCCCATCCTTTTTTTTTTGGGCCTGCTCTGGTCGGGCCTACGCCTGCAGGGCTCAGAAGCGCCCCATTCCCCCTCCCAGGCCAGCAATGCTGCTCCTTCCCTCTGCACAGCAGCAGTGAAAGCTGCCTTTGTTCACCCTGTCCCTCTGCTGGGTGGAGCAAGCCCGGCAGAGTGTGCCAGCTGCTAGTTTAAAGGGGCTGTTGGCTGGCCAGCTGGCAGTGGGGCCCACAGCATTAGGGCAGGTGGGAGGAGCTGGAGCTCTAGGAATCATCCATTCAGTGCATCTTGTGCTGGCTCTACCAGCCCCCACCAAGCCCAGCTCGGACACCCCCGTCCAGGGCACAGGCTGTGCTCGGGGATATTGAACACGCTCGCTCCCTGGCGCCAGCTGGAGGTAGCTGGGATGGGAGTTGTGGGTGGGTGCCATTAATAAGAGGGAATCTGAATGAGTGCTTGGAAGAGGGGAATTACCACTGGCCTGGCTTTGAAATGTCCTGCCCGTTGGCAGCTACTCTCCGGCCAGTGGGCTGGGGGAAGCTGCTGGTGCCCCCTCTGGGAGCTGCTGTGCTGGGTGAAGCCTATTTGGGGTGGTATTTAAAGGCCCTTATTTTGCTGGGCACTGAGGTCCAGCACTCACTTTCTGCCTTGTTAACCACCAGTCTTTCCTGGGCTCCCCTCCATGGTGAGCTCCTGCTGGTGGGGTGCTGGTGCTAAGGTGTGGTGAGCCCCCTGCCCCTTCTCTTTCAGTCTCTGAAGGGTGAGAGGCCAGAGCAGTGGGGCTGTGGGGGGGGGGGCTGGGCTGGGCTGGGCTGCGGGGGAACTGCCTGTCTCAGATTGGTGAGTGTCCCCCTTCCTGCAGGGCCCCCGAGAGTGCCCCCCTCAAGAGCAAGATGATCTACGCCAGCTCTAAGGATGCGATCAAGAAGAAATTCCCAGGTGAGTGGTCTGGTGCCCCCCGCAAGCTGTGTCCTGCCGTCTTAGGGACCTGGGCCTGTGGCACGTGGCTGAGCTCGGGGCCTGTGGCACGTGGCTGAGCTCGAGCCCTGTGATTGGGCTGCCACTCCCTGGCAGTGGAGTGTTGTGACTCCAGCCTCCTGGCCTGCCTGTGCCTGCAGAGGCCAGCTCTGGGAGTGGCCCCTGGGAGCTAGTGATGTCAGGACTCCTGGGTTCTGTTCCCCACTCTGGGAGGGAGTGGGGTCGGTTGGGCTAGAGCCATTCAGAGTGGCCCAGGGGCCTGGATTTGGTTCCTTGGACTCTAAGGCTGACTGCCTCCTTCCCTCCCCTGGGGTGAGGGGTTGGGGTGTCAGCTGTGTGACTCCTGACCTGTCAGGAGTTTCTGCCTAGTCCCATATCCCATGGCAGGATGGCCCTGTGCAGTGGAGGAAGGGGCCTTTTGAGTGGGACCATCTCAGGCCCTAGTCAGATTGTGCCAGTGCCAAGGCTACAGTGGGGCTTCTTGGCCTGCAGCTCACATCCTGCCCATGGGGGGTGGGGGGGCGTCCTGGTCCTGGCTGGATCTGGGACGTGGGGGATACCTGGCTGGATCCCAGCTATGTAGAGGCTGACCTCCACCTCCATTTCCTCCTCTGTTTCCCAGGTATCAAGCATGAGTTACAAGCAACCTGTTACGAGGAGGTGAAGGACCGGTGCACCTTGGCCCAGAAGCTTGGTGGCAACACCGTTGTCAGCTTGGAAGGGAAGCCCTTGTGAGCTGCTCCCAGTGCCAGTTTGTACCGGAGCTTCCATGTTAATCAGTCCTGTGCTACCTTTTTTGGGGAGGGGGGAGGGTTGTGGGGGGGAGGGGGGGATAAGTCCTTAGATAACATTCAGATTCTTTGCCTCCTAAGTCTCCTTCTCCAGTTTGCATGATCAGAGTCCCTGACACTCCACGGCCCGGCCACAACTGGTGTGCAGGGCACCTGCCAAACCCGCTGCCTCCTCAGAGACCAATGGGACTGTTCCCTGGGTACTGTAGCTTCTCCTCAAGGTCCTGGGCTGCTCCACCATCAGAAGGGACCATGCACTGAGCTTCCTAGCTTGGTATTTAGCAATGCCAAGAAGGGACCATTCTTGGAGCGCTGGAGCTCACTGTGTAGGTCTTGGGGCTGTTCCACCATTCCTGGGGGTCCTCCCCCAAGCCTGGTCTAGTTCTGGGGCCATTCTTCATTTCCATTTCCAAATGTCTCCTCCAAAGGTTGATCAGGGACCAATTGGTTTCATTGTTACATTGCCCTCTCCTGATGTCCTGTCTCAGATACTCTAGGCCAAGGCCTCGAGGTCCAGTAATGGGCTGACCAGGGCTAGTGAGTGAGGGACCTTCCAATGGCCAACCCAGGTCTTGAGCCACTAGCAGTTTTTTTTTTGTTGGAAGGTGACCTCCTGATAGATCCTCTTAACTGCATCCCTGTAGCCTCCTCCTGACTCTGGAGTTAGACATTTCTGGTGCGCGTGTACATTTTTTTTAAGGGTTTTGTGTTTTTGAAACTATGGAAGATTGATTCTGTGGCCCCACGGGAAGGGCTGGGGGTGTTCCTGGAAAGCAAACCCCTGCTGCCAACTTGTCCATGACTTAGTGGCTTTGTGCTTGTCTGTAGTACTGTGTATAAATGGAATATTGTGGAGAAACTTGCAAAATTTAAGTAACTGGGGGCTGGGACACACCCTTCCAGTGGAACTTACTAATATGGAAGCAACACCTGTCATGATGTTCAATAAAAAAAAATTCTAACAGACTGCCCTGCTTCCTCCTTGTGTCAGGTGTGGGGCCATGAGGGTTGGGAATAGAACCCAGGAGTCCTGGCTCCTGGGAGCCTGTAATCAGTGCTGAGGGGTGTGGCTGCAGCCTTATCAGTAGCAACAGCTCTTTCACAAAGAAAGATACACAGGGGATGTGGGCTGGTACTTCCTCCCCCCCCCCAACCCCGTCTAGGCAGGTCAGGCCTGGCTTGGTGCCCTCTCCTGCTGGGGTTCAAAGTCCCATGCTGGGTGTGAAAGAGCAGCAGTGTCACGGCCTGCACACAGCTACCCCTGTGCAGAGGTCTGCTCCCTGTGGGAGTCAGGCACTGGATGGCGTAAGATGGGGAAGGAAATCCCAGCTGGAATCTGCCCTTCTGCTGCAGGGAGCTGTGTTCCCATGGCCCCACTGATCCTTGGCCCTGCCAGCAAATGGTGGGTTGTCAGCCCTCACCTCTGCCTGCATGGGTCACACCAGCTAGAGAGGCTAGTAGAGCTGTTCTGGGGGCTGTGATGCTGGAGTTGGTGGGCTGGCCAGGAGATGCAAAGGGGCTTGGTTGAAGCAGGGAATTTTGACACTGAGGCTGTGGTGAGTGGTGCTGGAATCAAAATGGGCCTTTATTAGGGAAGTTTGGGGCAGGGGGGTACAGAGCTGAGCATGGACAGATTGCAGGGGAAGGACAACTGAATAGCTGCCAGGTAATGGTTTGCCTTCCTCTCTCACCTCCTCTGGCCCCTGCAGTGCTGGGAGAGGGCTGTGAACCTGGCCTCTGGAGCTACTCTGGCCTTGCACAAAATCCTACATGTGTGGGACTGGAACAAGTCCAGTCTGGCCCCCTGCACTTACAGCGGGTACTAGCTCAGCCACCTCTGAAAGCTCTGTCTAACCTGCTCTTCCTCTCCCCGGGGGAGATGCCAAACCTTCCCTGGACTCACCCACCCAGACAGGATGACTTTCCTACTGTCCAACCTAAACTGTTCCTGCTACCTTTTGAGTCCATTGCTTCTGTTCCTATTTCAAACCATTTTCTCCCCCTTTATGCCTTTTATGTACTTGAATACACCTTAACATCTCTTTGCTGGGTGGTCTCATTGCCTACCAGGGAGGAGGGGAAGGGGCTCACTTAAGAGGCAGTCCTGCTCCAGCCACTATACCTCCCTGCACTTACAAAGTAGGGGAGAGAACCCACGAGTTCTGGTTCCCAGCCCCCTCCCCTCGGAAGGGACCCTTGGCTGCAGGCATTGCTGGAAGCCAGGGGCAGTAGTTAATGGGCTTTTATGGGGTGGTTGCCCCTGCCATCAGCTGGGACCCCAGACTTGGTAGAGCAGCTGTGAGGGGTTGGACTGGCAGCAGAGCTGGGTATGGGATAGAAAATGGGGTGGGGGGACACTGCACCAAATGGCCCTTCCCACAGGTGCAGGGCTCGGTGGCAGTGTCAGGTGTTGCCCTTCAGGACAAGCAGGGTGTTTCGCAGCAGCTGGCTACTGGCCTAGAAGAGAGGAGACAATTAGAGATGGGAGGGGGGTGCCCACCCCCCTGATGCTCCTAGGGAAACCAGGACCCCCATCCACACACACCCTGCCTCACAGCTGTGGATTGAACCCAGGAGTCCTGGCTTCCAGCTGAACTTGGAGCACTGCAGCAGGGTTTGTCTCTCTCTCCTGCCCTCTGCTGGCCACGCCTGGGCAGTGCAACCGCAGACAGGGTCTGCGAGGTGATGGGATGCCCAGGGTGCAGAGAGTGGGGGCAGGGGAACAGGGCTCCTCAGGGGCTGGGGGTATCAGATGATGGGGGGCTTCTGAGGGGTTCAGGTTTCTGAGGGAGGGAAATGAGGCAGCCCTGGGGGTTCCTAGTCAGGATTGGAGCAGTTCCTATCACTCAGTGCAAGCTGAGAGGGGGAGTCCTGGGGGTACCAGACAGACAGGGGAAGCCAGTACCTTGGCGTGTTTCAGCTCCAGCTCTGCCAGCTCGATGAGGTTCTTGTGAAAGGCAGTGATGCGACGTGACTTGAAATCAGTCAGCTCTGCCCAGGGAGAGAGAACCCAGGAGATCTGGAGTCCAGCCCCCAGCTCCACCCCCTTAGACACCTCTTCCCCCCACTTCCCAGAGCCAGGGATGGAACCCAGGAGCTCTGGATCCCAGCTCCTGGCTGTACCCCATAGACCAGTGTTTCCCAAGTGGTGCTCTGTGGAACCCTGGGGTTCAGTGAAGTGAAAATAAGGGCTAAGCATTTATGAATGTTGTTAAAAACAATTTTCGTTTTGTTTGCTGCACTGTCCCCCTGTGTAATGTGCTGGCGCAACTCGGTGCACTCACCTGTTACCTACCACTGTAAATCCCCGTGCGCCCTCTCAGGGAGCGGGGATCATTTTGGGCCGGCCTATGTCAAGAATATTCACCTCTCTCCAGCTGTGCAATTTGTCAGTTACCCTTCGGCAGCAGGTACTTGTGCAAAACTGGGTTCTCGAATTACACAAGGAAATACAGAAACCGACTGAGTGCCATGCCAGATCTGGGAACCCAACTTTCCAGGATTAAAGCAAATATAAAAAGAATGGGCCCAGAGAAGAAAATCCATTCTTTGCATTGAAACCTGCCACGATTGGGCTATCAGTTTTTGAGCTTTATTTTTCAGTTCACGTTAAATGTGATTTTTGCTTTTCAGTACGTGCAATTAAACTAAAGGTTGATCTCAGGATCTTGTTTAGCATTTGTGTGTTGTTATCCTTATTTATTGGTGGTCCACGTTTTCAGCTCCGTATATGACTTAATAGGGATTCTGCAACATTATTTTGAGTTTAAAAGGCTTCTACGGCCAAATAAAAGGAAAAACAGTACCTTGAACCCCTCCACCTTCCCAGAATCAGGGACAGAACCGAGGAGATCTGGATCCCAGCCCCTAGTTTCACCACCTTAGACATCTCCACCTTCTGCCGCCCAAAGCCAGGGGCAGAACCCAAGCACCCTTGCACACTCACCTTGCTTAGCGGAGGCCGACAGCCATTCAAAGCGCTGGCAGCACAGCTGCTGATGGGCCTCAGCCAGCTTCACCTCCTTGTTCCTGATCCGGGCTCTGTCCCGTGCCTTGTTGGTTGGCATTCTCGTAGTGGGCCAGGGGCTGCAGATGGCGGTACAGCAGATCCTGGGGACATAGACTGTTATACATTTCAATGCCCCACCCCGGAAATGGCTGCATCTCAGTGCTGAATGAGGGATCCCTTTATTAACAGCCCAGCACCTGCCACAGAAGTGGCTGAATCTCAGTGCTGGAAGAGGGATCCCTGTATAAATAGTCCTTATGCTGTACCCCAGAGGTGGCTGCATCTCTGCATCATGCTGCCAGTACCTTGGCTGCCTGGGAGGCTCTCATGTAGTACTTGAGCAGGTCAAACAGCTTCAGATCCTCATCTGATGCCACTCGGCCCTCCATCTTCTGGGGAGGAGACAGAAGGGGGTTCAGTTAAGGGGGGTGTTAATCCCACACTTACCGCCCCCCAATCCTTATGAACTAACATCACCTCCTCAGCACAGAACTCAACGTCAGTAACATGGGGCACCAGCAAACAGGTGAGAAGATACTCTGAGCAGGGGGCTGAGGTGCAGACTGCGGGACGCAAAGGTCCTGCTGCCCTGAGGTAGGGTCTTTGGGGTGAGGCTGAGCCCGGCTGTGGCATTCAGGGCAGGGTGGAAGACACCAGATGATGTGGGCGGGGGCATCCTGGAGCATGAGGAATGGCGGCAGAGTTGGGGGGAGAAGCCCCAGAGCAGAGGGACCCATGGCACAAGAGGGGAGGGCGACGCAGCCCTCACTCACCCTCAGCCGTTCAAAGAGTTCAGCCAACTTCAGGAAGGTCCTGGGGAGCAAAGGGGAGACTCATCAGCAACTGCCCAGTGACACCTCCCCCTACCACCACCCCCACCTGCCCTCCGCCCTTTCCCCTACCTTGGGGCTGCTCTGATAGGCCATCCCCATTGCGAGCTCCCCCTCCCAACCCCTGGCACAGGGGCAGCCCCTGAAACTAGGAACCCGCTGAGCCCATCCCCCCACAAAACAGCAGCCCCCCCGTCGTGCATTAGCCCCTGCGTCCTGCCCCTCACCCGACAGCACCCCTCCCCCACTGCCCCCTGCATCCTGCCTCCCAGCAGATGACACCCATCCCCCAGTCTGCCCCCCCAGCTCTGCGTGAGGTGCCTCCTCCCCTCCAGGAGCCCTACCAGCCCCACCTGCCCCCAACCCCCACCACCCTCCAACCCCCATTTGGCACCTGAGGCCGGGTTGGAAGTGCCCCCTGGTGCCAGCCGAGGTCCCTGCCGCATGAAGCCCTGGAGAAGCTGGTTAGCACAGAGTGATTTCTGGGGGGGCCACACCTCACATCGCCCCCCCCCCGCCCCTGCAGCTTGGTGGGGGGTTATTCCAACCCCTGTTGCAGCAATTCCCCAGGGAGCACGTCCCCCCTGGCTCGTCAGTACTCACGCCTGGGGCTGGCCGACTTCCCGTGTGCCCAGGCTGGCCAGAGCCATGGAGATGGGGAGATTGTCCTCTGCCAGGCCTGTATGGGGAGCAGGCATCAGGGCGGGGACGCACGCCTTAGCCCAGGGAACCCCGCCACCGAACCAGGAGACCCTGCCTCACCCCCAGCCCCAGGAGCCTCCACCACCCTGCCCCTCCGACCCCCGCGGGCTCCCCCACTGCTGCGCGGTAGGGGACAGCTGGGCAACGCCCACACTTCAGGGGGATCCTGGCGCTAAGTAAGCCAGGGGGTCCGCACCAAGTGAGACACTCCTGGGAGGGGTGGTGCCGGGCTGACCCTGGGCCTGAGGGGGCCTGGGGCAGGGCCCAGCCACTTACTCTTGTGGGAGCACATGACGCGGTCGGCCTTGAGGCAGGCGGCGCGCACATGGGAGTGGTACTCCAGCAGGAAGGCTCACTCGCACTCAAGCACTCGCCCACCTCCTGCAGGGGGACAGGGAGCCGGGGCGCCCCACATGTGGGCCCACCCCGACTAGGGGAGGGGGGACGGTGCACACCAAGCAGCTGCTCACATCTGGGACCTGCCGTTTGGCCCTGCCCCAGATAACGCCCACCCCCCAGTGTCCTGCCCCTCACCCGACAGCACCCACCCCCCACTGCCCCGTGTCCTGCCCCTCACCCGACAACACCCATCCCCCACTGGGTCCTGCCCCTCACCCGACAGCACCCATCCCCCACTGCCCCCTGCATTCTGCCCCCACCAGATGGCACCCAGCCCCCACTGCCCCCTGCATCCTGCCCTCTCACCCGACAGCACCCATCCCCCACTGCCCCATACGTCCTGCCCCCTCACCTGACAGCACCCATCCCCCACTGCCCCCTGCATCCTGCCCCCTCACCCGACAGCACCCATCCCCCACTGCCCCCTGTGGATGGTGGGAGGGAATCTTCACAGCCTGGCAAAGTGCTAACGTGGTCACTGCTGCATGGGGAGGTGCGTGTGCAGGCCCTGCCTCTCCCCATGAGTGTGGGGAGATGTGGCTATGCGCACGTTATGCCGCTTTCCGTGTGTGTGCGTTACACGCCCTGTTACCATGAGACAGGCCCAACCAGTGGCATGCCAGATTTCCCTGGAAAACTAACTCCCTGCTTATTAATTGTCATGTGCAATGCAGGACCTGAGCATCACGAACGAGCACTAGAACTAGGCTCTTCAAATGGGCTTGCCAAATATGGCCGGGGACCTTGGCCAAAGGACGTGTATTTACTTGGCCGTCCTGCCTGGTGGCCAGGCACCTTTGCGATGGTGACCAAAGCCAGCGGCCGAGCAAGGGGAAGAGAGACCTCTTAGCTGTACGCACAGGGGCTCTCCGCTACCACCGACAAGCCACAAGCGGCTGCCCGTCAGTGGTATCCCTGCATTATAATGATGAGGAAGGGGTCAAGGGGACAGAGCTCTTGAAATCACAGACCGCTGCTCCTGCAGCCCAGGCAGCTGACGTTCTGGGGGAATTAGGTTTGGGTGAGGCCCCTGCTCAGGCAGCGATTGTACCTGGCTGAAGGGCAGCGTCGGTCTTAGAAGCACAGAGCGTATTATCTCAGCTCCTCCTGCCGGACACGGAGCCCTGGGCTTGTGCCTTCGCAGAGCTTGCTTACTCCACACCCGAGCGTTCGGCAAACCCCAGCACACCAGGGAGAGGCCCTGGATTGTCCCTTGGAAGGAGCCCTGGCCGGTGTCACTTCTGGGAGTGTTCCAGGAGAGGGCTGGGCCCTGCCAGACTGGGGTCGGAGCTGGCAGGTGGGTCACCGGAGTGGAAGCCGGGGTGTTGCCTACCTAGTGGCAGCCAGGCTGGTGGTGTCAGGGCTGGGAGCCACAGCAGCAGAACACTGCAGGCACCTGGAACTGCAGGACAAGCATTGGCCCGGCCTGACCCCCCGAACATCCCCGCGGGCTGGGGGCAGGATGTAGCACTCTCCAGAGGCTGGGGGTGTCTGTGCTGGGCCCCGGGATTTCTGGGAAGATGGGACTGGATGGGGGCATCCACTCCTTCCCCCATTCCTAGGGGTTCGCACACCCCACCCCTGCTCACCTTCAGCCCCGACACCCCCGCCATGAGCGCCTCGTTGACTTGACAAGATGGCGGAAGAAGCCACCCAGCAGCTCCTTGCGGTTGTTGCCGCGTACGCTGAGCTGCAAGGAGAGGGAGTGCCAGGTGGGTGAGGGGGAGAGGCTCCCCCCACCCCCAAGCTCCCTGCATGCTACATCCCTCCCAGCCCAGCACACAGGCTGCGCAGAGCCAGAGATCAGATGAACACTAGGGGAAAAATCTGCCAGGCCGGGGCTAGAGGGCGATGGGGACAGGGAGAGGGTGAGGAGAAGAAGGTCCCCCCTCATCCATGGCTCCTTCCAGCCGTGTGCTCCTCCGCAGGTCACACAGGAGTCCCCCAGCACTGCCCTCCTCCCTGTGCTGGTGAGAGGGGATGGAAATGGGAACGGCCGCAAATTGGGTCCCCAAACCCAGTGGCAGGAAGACAAGCAGCTCCGCAGGGGAGTGGGGAACTGAGACAGCTGGTGGCAGAGGGGGGACTCGGCGTGGAGAGCAGCATGGAAGAGGAGAGCTGGGGGCACTCAACAGGGTCCAGGCGTTTGGAGGGGCAGCAGGATCCAATGAAGCTTAGGTGGGTGGGGGCCGGGGACTGAGCAGCGGCGGGCTGCTCGGAGAAGGGGGCTGGGGGGCTCACCTCTTGGTCGTATTCCAGGAAGACGTAGAAGTTGTGGTCCCGGCGCAGGACAGGGTGGGCTGCCAGGTGCTGCAGGAACACCTCATGCATTGCCACCGTCTTCTGAAAGAGGGCCAGGTACTCGCTGGGGGAGCCAGCTTGTGAGCATCAGCAGCGACACGACCCCCCCCCGCTGCCCGTCATACTGCCGCTAGCGAGCCCATTGGATCGCTCTCACTGAGCCCCTGCACTGCCCGCCCCCCCAATGCTCCCTACTAGCCCACCTCTCACTGATCACCAATATTGCCCCCGCGGGCAGCCCCTCCCTCCCCTGGTATCACTCACCCCTCCAGCTCCCGCTTCATGTTGGCAAACTCCTCCCGCGTCAGGCCGCTCCTCCCCTCCCCGAGGTGCTGCAGCTTCTCCCGCGATGCCTCAAAGTCAGGCCTGGGCGGTGCAGGGGGGATCTGGGCAAGGGTGTGGGGTGGGGGAACCAGGAGAAATATGAGCATTGAACCCCTCTTCCAGCCTCCCTAACCTCTGGGAGCCCATGGCCCCAGGATACTACCAGGCAGCAGGCTGGGAGAAGGGGTAGGACCAGGGCGGAATGAGGGCGGAACTGATAGGCGCATGTGGGAGGGAGGGCAGAGCGGAGGGGTCCTCAGAGCGAAGCTGTGGGGGTAAGGGGGGCAGGACAATGGCACCCGGGAGGCGATGCCAGAAGGGCTGACAGAGGATTTGTAGCCAGTTGCAATGTGGGGGGCAGGGCTCAGGGAAGGCAAAGGGCTCAGGTGCTGTTTGGGGGATAACCCCCAGGGCTAGAGCAGAACTTGGGGGGGAGGACCCCTGGGGCTCTGTTAGGGACAGAAGAGCAATGACTAGAGAATCTCCCTCCAGCCTCTATAAACATTTGTCCTCCACGTGTCTCTGATCCCCTTGCAGTGACTCTGTGTCCCCTGCTGCACTGCAACCCCCGGCCACTCCCAGACATGGATTCGCAGGTCAGGGGGCTGCCTGGGATCAGAGGATGCTGGGCGGTGCAGTACAGGGCTCAGCGGGGGCCTTCTGGACTTTTATTTGCTAGACTGAAGAGCCCAAATTCCTGTTCTCCACATAGGTTCCTACAGAGCGGGGTCAGGTCGCCCCATAACCCCGGTCCCAGTTATGTGGAGCAGATTGGGCCTTGGCATCTCTCCCTGTCACTGCATGTTTCCAGTCCTTCGTTCCTTCCCAGGGCTCTTCTCAGACCCCATTCACAACATCCTCCTAAAGCTGTGGACAGCAGAACCGGACGTGATGTTCCCCTCCCCATGTCCCCCCAGATCCTTTCCATATCATGACCCCATATCTCATCCGCCCCTTCTGCAGTCACGTTCTACCCTGGTCCCCGGGGCCCCCACATCCCCTCCTCTCCAGCAGGACTCTCACTTACAAGGGTGCCTGCGTAGTCATCGTTTGCAGAGAAGGTGTCGTGCAGCCTAACAAAGTCCTCGTGCTGCTGGATCACAGAGAGCTCTGGGCAGGTGAAGTGGGGCAGGGAACTCTGCAATGGGGCAGGGGATGAGACACCCCAAAGCTGCCCCCCACAGAAACCACTTCAAGAGATAACGCCCCTGCTCAAACCAGGGACCCCCCAGAGACTCCTCACATGGGCATGTCCAAGCCAAACACCCCCCAACCCACGAGGGACATTCCCCAGATCCCCAAACAGACTCCCATGGTGGAAGCCCCCCGCATATGGGTCCCCTTTCCCCCACCCCACACTCCCCTCACCTTGGTCTGGACAGTGAATTTCACTTTGTCCCGTTCGCTGACTGCGTCTGAGATCTCAACCTGCAACGAGGGGTCGGCGGGGAGCCCCCCCGAGAGCGAGCAAGGCTGGGGAAGAGAAGCAGGTTAGAGGGGGAGATGTGGGTCAACGGGGCAGGGGGCAGCAGGAGACACTGCCCCTCCGGGTGGGGCAGGCGGAGCTCAGCCCTGGGCAGGGGGGTCCCGGGCTCACCTTGCTCTCCTTCCCAGGAGGCATCTCCAGAGGCTCCTCCATGCGCCCCGAAGAAGAGAGCAGCTCGGGATGCTCCGTGGCTGGTCCTCATCAGCTGACTAGGAATGGGGAGCTGGGAGGAGGACGAGGAGGGTGCTGTGTCTTTAAATCTGCAGCGGCAGCTGTTCCACGCCCCTTCTTCCCATTGGGCAACGGGCAGGAGTCCTGGCTCCCATTCGCTGGAATTCCCACTCGTCACCCAGCAGGCGGCGGAGCGTCACACCTTCTTAAGGTGGCGTAGGGGAGCTGAGTGTGCGTGTGTTCCCTCTCTCTGCGGGGCTGGTGCCCGCTGGGTAAGGGGGTGACCCCTGGCAGTTGAGGAGACGGGGCAGTGGGAGACCCTGGGGTGCAGCAAGGGAAGTCAGCTGGGTGTGGTTAGGAATCCTGACATCACCCTAGCCCTAAGGGCTCTGGGAGGTTGCAGGGGAAGGTGGCAGAGGATGCAAAGCACCTGGGCTCCAGCACCTATCCCTTACTCTGGCTCAGGCCACGGACGGAGAAATGACAGCATTGCCTGCCCCCTTGTTCCTGACCTACGTCAGCCATGAGCTCTGGTGGGGGTCAGCCCCCGACCACGTGGACACCACTCTAGGTCCTACACCTGTGATAAGTTTCCTGCTACCTTCCCAGCCCAAACAACAAGGCCTCAGTCCTGCAATCGCAAGGATATCCCCAGCAGAGCTGGGCATAGACCCACCCCTAGGCCCAGGTCTCAGTCACCATGGGCATGTGCAACCCTTGTTATCACTGCGTGGAGCAGGCTCCTTACCTGCTGCTGCCTCTGCACTTCCATTCGTTGCTCTGTAGCTCGATGGGCAGAATGTCCCCATTTTCAGTCAGGATGTCCCCAGGTTGGCTCCCGGCTTGGGACCCAGCGACGGGGTACACGCCAAAGCCATGTCCTCACCATGAAGTCACAGCAGCGTGGCTCGCTCACTCAAACTGCAGCAACGTAAGCACAGGGAACTGAAGTGCATCCGCACCCCTGTGCTATGGTCCCCTTCCTTGAAGCCACAAGCGCTCCATCGGTTTCAGCTGGCAGCGTGCTGGGCAGGGAACCCCCAGTGTAACATTCCAGCACTTGGCTCTTGGGCCCCTCTCCAATCTACCAACATGCAGACACCGACAACAAAGGGAACACCGGCCTATGGTCAGAGCTCTTGCCTCTCACAACTAAGGGCAGCCCTCCACAGGGCCCAGCCACCCATGGTTGGCTTTCCCGACAGGGCCTCCAGCCTCGATTTGGAGACTAGCCCACCCCCCAACCCAGGGCAAGGACCCAGGGAGTCTTAACTTTCCTAATTCTACAACTAGCTCCTACATTATTGTGGGCCCAATGATGGGGGGAGTCTCTCCCCCTCCAGGGGCTGATCTTCCCCAAGAACAGATATTTGCTCATGACAGGAACCGGCTTTTCCCTGGGCACTGAGAAGAAGGAGCAACCCCCCCGCCCCCAACCTCACCAAGAATGCAGCCACCTCTTTGCTTCCCCCAGGAGAGAGAACGGGGCATCAGCCCAGCCGGGGGACAGGGAAGCAGGTGCTGGAGAGCAGGACCCAGGCAGGGGACAGGGAGGAGGCTGGAGCTGCAGTGGAGCATGGGGACTGTTAGATGGCAGGGGGTGAGAAGCTTGTGCCTTCTCTCCAGGAGGAATGGGGCAGGCCTCCAAGGTTAGGGTGGCACTTTGGGTATAAGCACTAGGTATCCCTACGCCTCCCACATCTGGGGGGGTACGGAAGGGACACAGAGCCCGGGGGAAGGGATGGGGGATAATTTAAGGGGTGGGGGCCAGTCTGCAAGGGAATGGGGACAAATTACCAGCCTAGGCCAATGGGGGATCTCGCCTAGGCAGAGAACTACCATAACCCAGGCCAGATAGAGGGAGTGGGAGGTTGGGGGTATAACCCAGGCTAATGATGGTGTTTGGGAGCAGGGATGCTGGGCCAGAGATGCCACAGCTCTTCCCAAACACCCTGCAAAAGCTCTTCCCTGGGAGAGGCCTGGGCCCTTTCCTCTCTGCACAGAGGGAGAGGAGAAGGCACCAGGGTAGGGAACTTACTAACAGCTGTTCACTGAATCAGCGGCAGAGCTGGGGATAGAACCCAGGAGTCCTGGCCAGCTCTACTGCCCCTCCTGGAATAAGAACCAGCCCGTTCTCAATTTCACCCCCAAAGACGGAAGGAGTCTCGTGAAATCAGAACTTTATTGAGTCGATACAAAATCCAAACGCACGCGTTAAAAGTCGCAACCTCCCAGCTCTCAAGGCGGCTGCAAGCCACACAGCGTTCACCCCTCATTCCCTGCACCCCAACTGCTCAGAGGACCCCTGCCCTGAAGGGATGCCAGCCCTCACCCCCATCACAGAAACAATCTATGGCAGATGGGCATGGAAAGGGCCTGTGGAAATTTCTGTCTCTTAGGGCTCCACTTCACAGGAGCTGGGTGGTGCAGCCCTGGGTTTTAGCAATGATAATGTCACGGAGACTGAGTCCACTAACTATCGAAGGAGGGAAAGAACTGGGAGGGAAGGACCTAGGCCTGCTTGCTCTGTGCATGTCCTGCTCTAATCATTAGATCCCGCTCCCTTCCCAGGAGTCCTGGCGCCCAGTGCAGATGGGGAGTGCAAACGCCGTGAAGGAATGAGAACCTACAGGGCCTGGGACAGCTGTGGGATGGCAGGGGCATTCTGACAGGTGAGAGCACAGGCCCATTTCCCAGTGGCAGACGAAGTCACGCCCCGGACAGACATGGCCCTAGACTGTGTCTTTTCACGAGCGGGGGGGAATCCCTCACAGGCCCCAAGGACACCCCCCGTGTCCGAGTCGTCCCTGGTCAATCATCTGATCAGAGTGACTGGCGCATGCAGTGACAGGGGGCAGGGAGAAGAAACTGCTTGTGAGATTCACTGTGTCCCTCTCCTCTCAAGTGGGCGCAGAACCAGCTCATACAAAGAGCCTCCACCTCAGGACTGGGGAGAGCCGTGTCAGTGGGCAGAGAAAAGGGGATGCTGAACCAGGGCTGGAGGGAACCAAACATCCTGCTTCGAACAAAAATGGAGCTTGGCCCCTGCCCCGAGCCATGGTTGCTGGGTGGGGACAGAGGTGAGGGTGCCACTTAAACTGATCCTGCCTGATGCCGCAGAGGCCTCCGTGACCTCACGGCCTGACGATGCTGAGGCCTGGGATGAAACTGACCATCCCTGATAAAGCACAGCTCAGACCTGGAACACCAATAGACCCACTGGCCCTACACTCTGCTGATTCTGTGGGGCTGGGGAGGGAGAAATCAAGCCATGACTGGGGGGGCGGGAGGAGGGATTCACAAGCTGCCACGGCTGTTTCATCCCTGTTCCCTCTCCGGAGACACCTGCAGCTAGTCGCTGGGTTGCTCAGTTGTGCTCAGCCCCTGAGGGAAGGCACCACAGAGAGGGATGACCACAGCGGGGCAGGCTCAGAGAATCAGGGGTTCGAGCCGGACCCAGGGACACAATAAAAACAAACCAGTGAAGGTAAAATGCTTTTTCTCTCTTTTTTTAATAAATTTAAGAACCGCCCCCTCCCCCAGCCCTCCCCCCGAATGCAGCAACTAAAACAAACTAAAAGGAAACAGGGCTACGAGTCATAATCTTCCTCCTCCTCATCCTGCCCTGGGGCGGGGGGTGCTGGAGCAGAGGGCATCACGGCAGGCGGGGCTGGGGGCACCGAGACAGGCATGGCCATGGTGGGCTGTGGGGGGCAGGAGAAGTGCAAATATGGTGCCGGAGAGCTGGAACCAGGGAGGGGAGAAGGAAGATTAGCGTGGGAGAGGGGAGATCATCTACCTCGTATCCCTCACTGGCCCCGGACCAATCAGCTCTGTGGGCTCTTCCAGCATCCCTACCCTGGATTGGATCCATATTCTGAGGCAGCCTGGGGACCCCGCCCACCGCCCGGCCCATCAGCGCACATCCAGCCAGTGCCCAGCTCTGCCCTGCATCCAGTAACGCAGCCCCCCAGGCGTCTGGCTCCATCCAGATCATACCGATTGCTGTTAGGTTCTAATTAGCATTACCCACCAGTAGCTAAAGGTCTGCTCTAACCCCTAGATGCCACTCCCATCCCTGAGGCAGGGACAGAACCCAGAAGACTCCCTGCCACCCCCAAGCCCAAGCCAGGGATGAGGAACCTATGGCCCACAGGGCAAATCTGGCCGGCAGCGTGCCTGATTCTGGCCTGTGAGGTTCTCCCATCTGCCCCAGCTTGAGGGGAGTGTGTTTCTCACAATTACTTTCTGCTTCCCACTTGGGGGCCAGGTCACTGAGGGTTTTTTCCCCTTCTCACTTGTGTGTGGCCCCTGACTGGGCCAGTGGCCCCCTGCTCTAAGCCCTGCCCAGCCCCTCAGCACTGCAGTAGGGCCCAGCCTGGGAGGCTCTGTGGCCCCTGACTGGGCAGACCCCGCTTCTTACCTGAGGAAATGGGCAGTGGGGCGGCTGGGGGGTGTAGACTGGGACGTCTCCTCTTCCCCATCACTCTCGCTGTCCTCAGAATCCTCCTGTGGGGGCAGGTTAAGCAGAGGGCTCAGCAGGCAGATGGCATCACCAGAAGGACACAGTGGCTGATGCTCCCCAGAGCTGGCCCCGGGGACACTGAGGCAGAGAGAGGGGAAAGGGACTCCCCCGGATCCCACAAGAGCAGCAACAGAGGCGGAAACAGAACCCCAGAGTCCTGGCTCTCAGCATCCCCTTGCTAGAACCACCAGACCCTACACCCCTCTGGGGATACCCAGCCCAGCATCACAGCTGGGAGGGGCAGCCTCTGAAGACCCTTCACCATCTGTGGCCCCCGGCGGACTATTCCCGACCCTCAGCTTCCCATGCACCTCAGCGAGGCTCAGCCAGGAGGGGGCACCGGTGCATGCAGGGAGGAGCCTGCAGGCTGGGAGACACTTCTTGCCAGATTCACCTCCTGCTCGGAGTCTGTGCCTGACTGCTTCGCGTCCTTTCCTTTGCTGCCAGTGCCGCCATTCTTCCGCCCGCTGCCCGGCTTCCGGCCCCTGCGGCCAGAGAGAGACCAAGGAGTCATGAGGGGCACTGCCAAAGAAGGGGCTTCCAGCAGAGACGGATGCAAAAGAATCCCATGACAACTCCCCCTGGGTCACTCAGTCAGTCCCCCAACTCCACACCAGGGCTCCCTGGCCACACCCCAGCCTCACCTCCCAAGCTCCAAGCCCGGCGACAGCACCCCTCCCCCGGACAGTCCCCCGTGACGTGCTCCAGTCCCCCAAAGGGCGCAAGGGGGGAAGAGGCGTTTAGGAATCGCTTCGCCACATCACTCGAGTGCAGCCACCTCTGGTGCGTGGCATGCTGGCTGGGTCCCAGCACACAGCCGTGAGGCACAGGGTCCGTAAGGAAGCCAAGAGAAGCCCCACACTTAGTTCTGATGGCAAAGCCAGGGTTTGGGGAGGCAGGGTGGAACCAGCGGGAGAGGACTTGCGCTCGGACACTGGAGTTGGTTCCCAGACTCTTAGTGAAGGTGATAGCATCTGTGGTGACCACCATCTGCCAGCATCTCCCTGCAGCACACTGGGGAGTGAAGGGCGCTACGGGCTGGGAGGGGCCAGAGCCCCCTACTGAGCCCCTGTAGCTCTGTGCCCCTCATGCCAGCCTGGGGCTTCGGCCAGCACAGGCTGCAAGAGAAGAGCGCCCCCGCTGAGCCCCACCCGCTCTCCCCACTGCACAGTGCCGCCTCCTGCCCACCTCCTGGAGACCTTCTCGCCCTCAGCATGGTTGTCCTCCACATCTCCCTGCATGTCGGGCACCGAGGCTACCAGATCCTTGAGGAAATCAAACTGCTGCTCCAGCTCTATGCACTGTTTCCTGCAGGGAGTAGAGAGCAACCCAGACTCTGGGGGAAGGGACTGCAGCAGCCCCATCCCCACAAACCCTGGGGACTGACCCCCCCGGCCTCTACTGGCTTCTTGAGGGCCAGGTTGCACTCCCATGGAGTATCCAGCCCAGCTGGGGATGCAGGGTTTAACCCCCCGCCCGCCTTAATAACACTCTCATCACCACTGCCTGCCCGATCCTCAGCCCTGCTAGGGATGAGTGTGTCTTCCTCTGTCCAGCTGAAAAGGGGGAAACTGAGGCACACAAGGTGGGCAGGGACTGTTCAAAAAGCACCCCAGGGAGTTGGTGGCAAAGCAGGGAATGGAGCGAAGGTGTCCTGGCTCCCAAGCCCCTGCTCCAAGAGGCGCAAGAGGGGTCTGTCTGTAGCAGGGCAGGTCTGTGGGGGGCCTGGAGAAGATCTGGCATGTCAGTTCTCCGTACTGCAAGGTTCCCGGGCAGGCAGAAGAGGGGACGTACAGGTGGAAGGCAGAGGGGTACTTACAGGTGGGAGGTGGTCATCGTCTTGGCATTTCGGGACTGTGTCACCTGACAGGCCTTCCTGAGGAGCGACTCCAGGAAGAGCTCCAGCGCCCGGGCTTGACAAGGCGAGAGTTAAGGGACCTCAGCACCGGGATCGGAACACTGCTCGTACGAGGATCACAGCTCATACAGACAGGCCAGGCCGCAGGAACCCCAGCTCCCACCCATCCCCCATCCTGCTCTGACTCCTGGAGCCCGGTGCCTCTCCCACCCGCAGTCTAAGCCCACTCCCCTCCCACAGCTTGGCCAGAACCCCAAGTCCTGACTCCCAGCCGCCCCTGCCCGCTCTAACCACTAGACCAGCTGCCTCTGCTTCTCTATCTAACCTGCCGTTGTAATTAGCCACCAGCCAAGGCAACGAAACCTACAGGATGATGAACCGAGCCTGGCTCAGAGGCAGTTCCCCCAGCAGTGCCCGAACCACAGGGTGGCATTTGGGGTTTCAGGAGTGGGAGCTTGGCAGCCCGGCACTCCCAAGGATACATATAATGACAGGGACAGCAGCAGCCACCTTCCCAATCTCCTCATCCGTTTGCATGATCTTCTTGATCCGGGCCTGGAAGGGAGATGAGAGGAAACATTTAATATTGGGAGGGGGCAGGTGTCAGGAAATGCCCCCCAGGGACTTGTACTCCCTTCCACCCTCAGCACCAGGAGTCTGGCTGTGCGGGGCGGAGAGAGCACCCCCATGGGAGGAAAGGTGCTCCAACCCCAACGGTGGGACTGACCTTATCTCATCCTCTCTTCCCCCAAAGCAGCCAGTCTGCTGCCCTAAAGCAACAGGTCCCAGATTCTAGTCCTGCTCCTGGAACCAGGCGGGCCCCAGACCTACGCCTGTCTTTGTACAGCCTTACACTAGCCATTGGGCACCACTCCCCGCCCACAGCTGGGATAGAACCCAGAAGTCATGGCTTGGCCTTTGCTCTAACCCTGCTCCTCTCAAGCGATTTTAGAGCTCCAGTCGTAGATAAGTTATTTTTAATTCCTGAATTACGTTGCCACCTCTTCTCCTAAGATCATTACCTAGTAAATAAATATGCTCATTTTTAAGATGCTACAGGACTACTTGTTTTTTGTGAAGCTACAAACTAACACCCCCCCGGAGACTCTTCTCTAAGTCATCCTTTACTGTCAAAGGGCAATCAAATCCCCAGGTGCCCACTGTCACAACCCAGGTGCGAACAGCGAGGATCAAAGTCAGGCCACACCATCTCCTGGCATGCCAGGCACTGCCCAGACTCTGAACTGAGACTGGGAGCTCCCTTGTGGTGCGCAGGTTCTGTACAAACCCTGACATGAGACAGGGGAGCTCGACTGTGCCAGGTAACACATGGACTCTGACCCAACACGGGGGACCCCACTGTGCTGGCCCCTACGTGGATTTGGATTCCCAGGCAGGGCTCTTCACAGACACTCAGGGAGACAGCCATTGCCCTGCAAGCTCAGTGTCTCTCCAGTGAAAGTTTTACTCTCAGATCAGTGATGGAGAAACTGAAGCACCAAGAGACACATTTTGCCCAGAGAGAATGTGCAGCACAGCCAGGTGCTGATCCCAGAGCTCCAACCTCCCCTGGGGCCTTAACCACAAACTGTAGCTTTGGAGACTGAAGAGGCATAGAGGCTAGATTCAGTGCTGCCAACTCTCAGAATCTCACTGTCAGTGTCAGGGTATAAATCTCCAGTTTGTGGACTCAAGAGAGGCAGGGAGAAGCATGGTTTTTATTTAAAGCTTGACACCTCGACCCTTAAAAGCTCCTCCCTACCAGCACGAAAGGCAAATAAAATGACCTCCATCCTCCCACTGATTCTCTTTTTCAAAGCATGTTTCTAAGGGCCTGACGAAGGGCTTTGAATCACTGCAGGATCGCAGTGCAGATGTCAGGGATGCTGTGGTGGAGGTCAGGGCGGGAAAGGCTCCCCATCAGTACCAGGGACCCCCAACCCAAGAAAGGTGGAAATGAAACTGACCAGGAGAAAATGAAGTTGACCAGGCTTTTTTTCAGCTCCCATTACTACTCCAGTGCTGAAGATGTGACAAAGACAGAAAAGTGGGGCCTTGTGGTGTGAGCACGTTGAGATGTGAATTCCAGGGGAACAGGAGGCCTATATAATCACAAATATGGCTTCTTCCCCTTCCCCCCCCAGCAGCATCCTCTTCCAGCCATTCCAATAAGAACCTTTCCCCATTTGACTGAAGCCCTTGGCCCTAAGGTAGAGTCACATAGGAAGCAGGTCCAGGTTTAGCCCGTTTTATGGAAAGCGAAACAGAGGAAAGTGCCCCTTCCACCCTTACCAGGACAGCACAGGTAGCAGGGCTGGTGCTAGAATCCAGGAGTTCTGGCTTCCATGCACCCCACCTTCCCCCCAACCCCCATTGCGCATTGCCACCCATTAAACTCCACTCCCCACCCAGAACCAGGGATGGAACCCAGGAATCCTGAGTCCCCTGAAAGACCATTGGACAGAGATCCTCTGGTGGGGAGGAGCTTTCAAGGGTCAAGGTGTCAAACCATTCCCTCTGTTAGCCCACCAGAATTGGTGCCCCAGAATATAAGAGGGGGAATTCATTGTCCTGTGGGAGCGGGCACAGAAAGAGAGCCTCTGGATGAAGGACAAGTTTCATGATGAGTATGGGGTGTCTGCAAAGACCCACAGCCCTATATGGGCTGCAGGCACTGACTAAAGAGGTCGAGGGAGGGAATGAGGCTTCATCAGCGATGGATTTGCCCTAGGATGCCTGAAGAGGTGGGAGATTCATAATGAGGCCAGATCATAGGAGGAAGAGGCATCCTTGCAGGGATTAGCAGTGGGTGACACTGGAAGGACACCCTATATGGGGCAGAGGGGATCCCTGCAGGGGGCACAGAGTAGAAGGATGGGCTGTATGGGAGAGCAGGGGAGTCTGGGGCAGCGCAGGGGGAGAGCATGCACTGCAGGGAGAAGCGGGTATTAGAGGTGCGCCTGTGAGGGACACAGGAGACCCTATAAAAGATGAGGCGCTTGGGGCATCCGTATGAGGGCGCTACAGGGGAAGGAGATAGTGTTGGATTGGGGTGGGCAAGGGAGGCAGGGGAAGGAAAAGGACGACAGGGCTGGACTCCCTGGGGGAAGGAGGGAGGTAGGCCAGACTAAGCTCAGTGTGAGGGAGGATCAAAGTTCACAGGGGCTCAGGTTAATGGTGGTGGTGGGGAACATATGCAGTGCCAGGGGCTAGACTTGGCGCAGAACGGCAGGAGGATCTTGGGGTGTGGGGGGTGCACTAGGCTGAGGCTGGACCTGTGGTGGGAATGGGGGAGCAGGCTGCATCCAGGGAGTGAAGGGGCAGGGGGAGACCTGGACCAGTGGGCTAAGGGGTATTGGGAAAGTGACTAGGCTAACCCTGGGGGGGGCTGGGCTGGCCATGAGAGTGGAAGCCATAAGGGGGAAGCTGGGAGGTGGGCTAGGTCTGCCCAGGAGTGTAAGGGATGTCAAGGGTGAGGCCATTTGGGGGGGGGGGCGAGGACATTCCGGGAGTGTCAGGGGTGTAGGGGGGCAAAGTCATTCCAGGGGATAAGGGGTGAAGAGGGGGGAGGAGACCATTCCAAGGTATAAGGGGTATTGAGGGTGCGAGGCCACTGAAAAGTATGAGGGGTACCAAGGGGAGAGACCATTCCAGGGTATAAGGGGTGCAGGGGGCAAGACCATTGGGGAGTATGAGGGGTGCAGGGGGACGAAGCCATTCCGCGGGCTAAGGGGTACTGGGGGGGCGAGGCCACTGCAGAGTATGAGGGGTGCAGGGGGGCGAGACCATTCCGGGGTATGAGGCGTGCGGGGGCCGAGGCCATTCCTGGGCTAAGGGGTACCGGGGGGCTGAGGCCATTCTGGAGTATGAGGGGTGCCGGGGGGCCGAGGCCATTCCGGGGTATGAGGGGTGCCGGGGGGACGAGGCCATTCCGGGGCTAAGGGGTGCGGGGGACGAGGCCATTCCGGGGCTAAGGAGCACGCGGGGGCTAAGCCGGCGGGGGTTGGGGTGTCGGGGCGCGGGGCCGGCCCGCACTCACCGGCGGGAAGCGCGCGTTGTATTTCTTTTTCTTGCTCGGCATCGCGGGGCTCCGGCTCCGGCTCCGGCTCCAGCAGCGGCAGCGGCAGCAGCGCCCCCGCTCTGCTCCGCCCCGCCGGCTCCCTGCGTCGCCCACCGCCGCCCCGGCCGCCGGTGTCCTAGCGCCGCCGGAACACGCCCCGCGCCGCGCTGACTCCATGCGTCGTCCTCCCCCCCCCCGCCCCCTCCTTCTCCCCGCCCCCACCCCCAGCGCAGGGGGCGCCCCACGCTCAAGTGCCCCCCTGTGTCTCCTCATGGTCTTCCCGCCCACCAACACTGGCGCCCCCTCCCCACAGCAGATACCCCTCCCCTGTATTTTCTCCTCTCCCAGCATGGGGTCTCCAATGCACCTTTCGAGCAAGCCTTTGTTTTCCCTCATCCCCGCCTCAGGGTCCCCTCCCCGCTGAACAGGCACCCGCGGGGCCACGCATCTGTTTCTCCCCCCTCCCCCGAGAAAACAGATCTTATATCCTCTCCTCCATACTGGAGGATGCTGCCCCCCGCCCGCAAGAGCCACCCAGTTCCCTAGGCATGGCCTCCCTGGAATTGCCTGCTTCACAGGATCCTGCTATTCCAGGTTGGCCCCCAGCACCAGAGACCCTGTGGAAGGTCTCAGGCCAGCCCCCTTCCTGGTGCAGGTAGATTGTGTGCACCCAGCTCCCTCTCCACGTCCTAGATTCCTACACCAAGGATGGCAGAGGGCCTGCTTCTCCACTCTAGTCCTTGGCTGTTTCGCCCACCCTCAACCATGTGTCCTACCGCTACACCCGAAAACTTGGCCATGGAGTCCTGTATTCATGGCCCTGTGCCCCTCTCCAGCTGGCTGTATAGCATCACACGGTGAAGGGTCTCTGTGAAAGCCCCTGCTCCCCCAGCCCAGAGGTGACTGCATCTCATCTCTGCACAATGGCCCCCGCCCCCAGCCCAGAGGTGGTTGCATCTCATCCCTGTATCATAGCCCCTGCCCCCACCCCAGAGGGGGCTCAGCGCCCATTGCTCCTACGGAACACCGCGCAGGGGCACACGAGGGGCCGGCCACTGGCTCGGGGCCCTCGGGGATTCCGGGCTCGACTTCCTGACACGGGCCACCTCAAAGGCAGCGGCACCTTCCGGGATGCAGCCCGGCCCCGCGAGCCTGCGCGCGCACAGGGACACCAACACGCCCGGGCTGGAGTCACAGCCCGATATTGGGGGAGGAGGGCGGGGCCCGAGGGGATTGGTTACTTTTGGCTCCGCCCACCCCCGAGCCCACTTCCGTACCCTACACCCGCCCCTTCTTTTGCCCTTCTTACTCACCACATCCGGCTTCGAGCGTTTCCACATCCGGGTCAGGCCGAGGCCCCGCCCACGGGGCCGTTACCCCGCGTGTGGGCGGAGCGGGGCCCGCAGTATGGGACCGGCCGGGAGCTGAGCGCGGGAGAGCGCCGGTGAGGTGCGGCCCTGGTGGGCGCTTGCGGAGCTGTCTCTGGAGGGACCGGCCGGGGGTCAGCGGCGCTGTGTGGGGGAGGAGAGGCCGTGGGGGCCTTAGGCCTGGCCGGCACCGCGGGCTGCGGCCCCTGCTCTGTGTTCGGTCAGAAGAGAAGGGGGCTGGGAAGTGGGTTCTCTTCCCAGCTCGCGGGGGGCGGGGGGACGCGGGACTCCTGGGTTCTCTTCCCAGCTGTGCTTTAGACTTGCTGAGTGGGCAGGTCCCTTCCCCTTTTAGCATTTCCACTTACTCTGTCCCTAATAGGCTGGTGATACTAACTCCCACTATCTCTTCCTCAAGCCTCTTGAGATGTGACCTGTTTCATTCTGTACCCTAGCAGCACCTCCCAGGAAGAAAAGTCATAATCCTCAAACTGACCCTGTGCTATAGCAATCTAGGCATGTTCAGGGTGGGGGAGCCTAGCAAGTGCAATTAGCCTTACAAGGGAATGCATGCTGCTGGCCTCAGTAGATGGAGTGTCTGATGGGTGGGGGGGAAAGTGTAACACCCTCTGCCTTTCCTACTGTGCTATGTTGCAAGGGTCCCACTGTGATGAGTCTAGCGGGGATCGCGCGTTTAGACCCCTTGGCCTAACTGGGTTGTATCAATCATTTATTGCACTCTGCTCTCTGTAATCTACAGTGAACCATGGTTTTTCTTTAATTGGAAAGTTGGGACCACATCTTTGTTGGGTGTGTACAGTCAGCAGCCTGCCAAGCGCTACCAGAGAGATCCTTAGGTGTCCAGATGGTCTTTATGTTAGTGTTGCTCCTTCACGGCCTTTGATCACCTGTCCTTTATTTGGGTACGTATCCTGCTGTGTGTTCAATATTTCCCCAGCAGCTCACCAACAACAGGTACGTTGTTCTGGTTTATGGATTGGAACTAATAGGGTGCCTCAATCAATGATGGGCAAGAAGGGGACAATCCTGCCTTGGGGGCATGGGAGTTAATGGGGGTTTCCATCCACAGGGGGCAGAGTCTCGGAGGAGATGGAGGAACTAACGGGAGTGGGGGAATCTTTGCTACTACTGGACAGAGTCCTTGAGGATGGTCTCTAAAGATTGAGTCTATCCTGGTCTGGGCTTTGGAGATTGAATTAGATGGTGCATCTTAATTTTGCTTCCCATCTCCCTGACCGTTCTGTCCTAGGTTCCTCCTCGGACCAGTGAGTAATGTCAGACCAGGATGATGGGGATGTGGGGAAGGAAGGGGCCTTCTCAGCTGAGCACCTGGCTGCTGAGTCCATGGCAGCTGACATGGACCCTTGGGTGGTGTTTGATGCCCGAAAGACCCCACGGGCCGAGTTTGAGGAGTGGCTGCAGACCTACCAGCCCTCACGGGTGTCTCGTTTTGGGGACCCCGAGCGCTGCACCGAGCCTGTGGGCTGGATTGCCATCTATGGCCCAAATTACTGCCCAGAGTCAGGTGATGTGGTAGGGCTGCAGGAGGCCTGGGAGCAACTCCAGATCAGTGGACGCCACGTCACCTTCAACACCATCCGCGAGCTGGCACTCAACCACCGTGTTCTCACTGGCAAGTGGCTGATGCACCTGGACACTGGCTTCAAGGTAGACCACGCTTGGAGTGGCATTGCCCGTGCAGTGCTGGAGGGGCGCTTTGGGGTGGCCAAGGTTAGCCCTTGCTACCCCAACTCGGACCGCAAGCACGTCATCTGTATCTACACAGATGACTTCACTGACGAGGAGAAGGTAATGGATGCAGATGCTGCCATCCGGGGTACCGGCGTCAAGTGCCTGCTCTCTTACAAGCCTGACGTCTACACCTACCTGGGCATCTACCGGGACAATCGCTGGCACCTCTGCCCCACCATCTATGAGAGCAAGTTTGACTTAGAGTGTATCCCTCGCCGCTCCCGTATCATCAACAAAGTCAGTAACGCTGAGGTGACTTAGCTGGGGAGAGGAGCCCAGCCTCTGTTCCCCCTTTCCCCTCTCCAACATGGGCAGTTGGCACCAATGCTTCCTAACGGTGCACTGAAAGTGGTTTAATCTGGTTTGTTTGGACCGACCTGCACTTGATGTACATAGAGGTGAGAGTAGATTGAAGGTCCCATGCAGACTACAAGTCCCACCATGCAATGCTCCATGCTTATATAATAGTTTCTTCCTCTTTGAAAGGACAGGGCCTCTGCCAGTGTCTTCCAGAGATTCTTCAATCAGCAGGGAGGAGCACTGCCTGCTGGGAGTTGTAGTGGCTGCTGATTATGCTTCTTAAAAATATCAGTGGACTATTGTAGGATTCTCAGCCACGTTTGGCATTCCTCAGCACGATGCAGGGCTGGCTGTGTAAAATGAGGTCCTTTCCATTTCCCTGGAAAGCCACCTCTGAGCTACAGTCACTTGGACAGAAGAATGAGGTTGTTGCATCCAATGGACACTGTCCCTTTAAATTCCTGAAGCCCATGGGGTTTACTGGTGCCTTTCTGCATGCTTAACTCCTTCATGATCTATGCTACCATATAGCTGAGGACTAGGGCTGTGGGTCCAACTCCCCATAACTCCTTCCAGTTCTGCTTATATGCTGAAAGTGCCACAGCTCCCAGCCGCCTGTCCCTTAGGAAAGGCTGATCGCAGAGCTCACTTAATAGAGGAGACAACCCTGAGCTCTGGTTGTATGGCAGCAGCTGGCTTATCTTTCTGAGAAGACTGTTGGAAAACTAGTTCTCTCTGTAGCCGTTGCAGCACTTCATGGGTGGCGATGGAACTGCTGCGTGAAAGAAGCCGCTGTCAGGTCTGGGCAGAACCCATTAAGGCTCTTGGAAAACAGGAGGAAGTATTGGGTGCCCCACTGTGTAGGCCCTTCACTGATCCTCTTCCCCATCCAGTTATCAGAACATAAGCTCTGTGCAGACATGTGCACGCCCTGGAAAAGGGCTGTGCATTGAGTCCCCTCAATTGCACAAAGGGGGGTTAAACATTTAACAGCCAAAGGAGGTGTAGATACAGCGTGGGAGCCCTTCTGCCTGCATTAGGCGCCATAAATTGGTGCTGGCTCCCTGCCCAGAGGCCTCCTTTGCTCCATGGTGGTCCTTAAAATGCATCTCCTGGGGCCTTGAGCATACTGAATCCTGATACTCTCTGGTGGAAAGGGGAAGCATCCCCTCTGAACTCTCAGGACTCTCAATTATGACAACAGAGCAAGTGGTTGCTGAGGATTTGGGTCTTCCCTGTGGAACATGTTTCTTCCAGCTGTTCAATGGGTGTTTGAGGTGTGAACAGGATTAATAAAAACAGTTCTCCTGTGAATGGGGTTTTATTTCCTGGAGTGAGGCAGCCACAGTGCCCTGGTGGGGCAGGTCCAAGGCCAGCTGGATATCCCAAGCACAGTTAGCATCTCTTTCTATGCACAGGGGTGGGGGCCTGTCACCAATGGGTGGAGAAGGGCTTTGCCTTGGCCCTGGTGTACTTGAAAGCTCTTCTCACGCAGCCCTGGCCTCTCACTTGATGCCTGGGGTAGACATGCCTTTGCCTAGAATTTGGGGGAGAATCAAAGAGCAGGGAGGGGAAGGAATGAGTGGACTACTCAGGCTGTGTGTTAGCCAGCTGGCCCAGGATGTACTGGAAGAAGGGAGGAGCCTGAGCTGACAGCCATGGGCTGGGAGCTGCTTTTAGCTACAACTTGAGCCTAGCACCAATACAAAGTGTGGTACTTTGGCTTGTTCTGCCTTGTGTTCCAAGGAGCTACCTGCTGAAACAGGAAACATCTCTGCACATTTATGATTGAAAGAGTGCGTGGCCACGTTTCTTGTCAAAATGGAAGGACCGTTCAGCAGTCATTGAGTCCAGTCCCCTGCCCTATCAGCAGGACCTATCACCACCCGTTTTTTTTTTTTAAATCTATTTACCCCAGGCCTCCTCAAGGATTGAGCTCACAACCCTGGATTTAGCAGGCCAATGCCCCCCACCTCAGATAAGAACAGCCAGTCACCACTAACTCTAAGCTTTGTAAGGGCTAGTAAACTGATGTTTTGGCTTCAGCTGCTCTCAACAATTAGGGGTCAGGGTGAGCCCTTCATAGAGACAGATTATGCCACAGTTGCTACTGAGAGGTTCTTGTGCCTGGTGCTGGCTGAACCTGGGATCCAGGAGTAGGTGGGACTGATCTGGCACTTGCCACAAAACTTGCAGATGAATCCTTAAAGGGTTTTCTGATTAAATATTTCCACACAACAGATTGTGGGTTTTGATGCGTCAGGCAATGTTTTACATGGTCAGTGCTGTGACCACACACTCCCCAGCACCTGAGGGACCAAGACCAGAATTTCAAGGCTAAAAGCAAAGCAAGCCCTGTTGTTTTAAAGCAGTTTCTCGCCTCTCCTGTAGAACAGCAAAACCATTGTGAAGCCTCTTTGCTCCCCAAACTACAGGGAAGGTGGCTGGTCCGATTCCAAGGTGTTAGCCAGAGCTGGTGCAAGGCTATTGATTGCAATGGGGAGGCAAGCAGGATTCTCAGTGTCTCAGAGAATGGGCAGAGCACAGGTGGGACTCACTTCACCCATGCTCCTAGGGACTTCTGGCTTCAGGGAGCAAGATCTGGGCCCAACTCTCTGCAGTCACTCCTGAGTCAGAGAGCAAAGAGAGTCAATTCCAACCCAGTCCATTAAGGGACTTTACACACGACACTCCCTGGTGGCCCCTGAAGGGGTACTGGGGCCATGAGTGATGCTGAAGGAACAGGCAATAGCTCAATGCTTAAGTGCTGGCGAGGGCTGCTGATAGAACTGCCTGACCCAGGAGGTCAAGGCGCACCAGGCACTGGTCTCAGAGCAGGTCCAGTAGGGAAAGTGTCCAGGCCCCTGTGGGCCAATAAGAAGCAGGGGCTGTGCTTTGACTTGGGTTTATTAGGAACGTAATTCAGCAGAAAATGTGGACAGAGAAGCAAGTCCCCTGCCCTCTGGAGACAGCCCTACACTGCTAGTACGTCACTCGTGCTTAAAACCGTCCCTCTGCTTTTAGGCAATAGTAAGACAAAAGGGCAGCAGAAGCCAAAGTCAGAGTCAGGAATGCAGCACAAACCCTGCAATGGGGAATGCACAGAGGTGCCAGGAAGCCACACTGGGCCCAGGTGTTCTGTAGTGCTGCTCTCTGGGCCATGCTGCTGCAGGGCGGGGCCAAGCCCAGCTGAGTCTTCTGAGACATGGAGCTGGGATGGGGAAATCCAGGGGCATGAGGTGTGGAGGGACAGCGCCTCCCCCGGACACAGCAAGGCACACTAACAACTGGAGGATGTGCCGGAACAGGCTGTAGCAATCCTGCAGCTACAATCCCCCTCCCCTTTACTCAGCTTGTAGAGGGCATAGAGTGCCCCCCAAAGTCAGTGTGCAACAGGGGTCCCCTCAGCAAGAGGGGGGTGGGGTATAGCACAGTTCACCCCGGGCCCCCTGGGAGTGGGAGAGGCTCTGTTCACGCTTCCCAGCTGCAAAGGACAGGGGAAGTTAATGCTGCTGCTGCTGCTAAGGCGCCTTTTGGGAGTGGGATGAGAGAATTCTTTGCCCTGTCCTTCTCCGCAGCAACATACACACACAGGGCAGAGCCCATCTGGTCTGGATGCCAGAACCCACAGCCCTGCCTGGAGGAAACCCCTTCCGATTAGTTGCCTCTCCCCATTAGGCTGGGAATGGGGACAGGCAGCCAATCAGAATGGCTGTCGGAGCTGAGGCTGAGGAGCTCCCCTGACCCAGCTGACCATTTTCAGGTAAGGGCAAAAGGAGATCTGAGAATCTGGAAGCTCCAGGTAGCTGCACTCCCCTCCTTCCCCCCTCTGTGTCAGGCCAGCCCCACGATGGATCAGTCCACACTCTTCTTCTCCCGCCTCCCTTTCTGTGAGAAGAGGGAGGGACGTTCCTTTGCTCCTGCCCCTTCCTCCCTGCACTCCTGGCACTGCCCCCTCAGCCAGACTGGTGGGAGACCCCCTCCAGTGCCGGGGTGCAGCAGGGGGATACAGAGCAGGACACACAGGAGACGACAGTGAGACCTATAGCCAAATGAAGCCAGTAATATAAGGCCCAGGCAGACAGGAGGGGGGACCTGGGCAGATGGAATCCAGGGCAGAGTCCGATCCTCCCAGAGAGCTCTCGACAGATGAGCAGTTGCTCCTGAGTCCCTTGCGCAGAGCCAGACGGAGAGTCTCACTTTCAGTCCATCTTTCCCACCACCCCCACTAGGAGGGGTTGAACTGGCTGAACAGGACACTGAAGTCCAGATCTCCCATGGAAGGGAGGCTGTCTTCTGGGAGGGTGCCTAGACCCCCATTGATGGAGTTGTTGGCCCCGCTGCTCCCCCCACCCCCGCCATCGCCCTGTGGCTCCTCCCCTGCCCCGCCCACCACGCCCCGCTGGCTGTTCATCAGGCGGGTGATTGAGTCGGGGTAGGTCATGAGCATGGTGTGCCCGTCAGCCCCTTCCATGGATGAGCCCTGGCTCAGCAGCTGCCGGAACTCAGTAGTGTTGATGGACTCCAGGCTGGTGTAGGTGGTGTCATCCAGCAAGGCTCCCAGCTCCATGGTAACCGGGTCGCCCCCGCTCTCAAAGGGCAGGGGGAAGAAAGCATCGAAGCTGGGCTCGCCCTCCGGTGCAGGGGCTTGGAGCCGAGTCTGGCTTGAGATGCCCAGGCTGGAGAAATCCTCCAGGCTGACCGTACTGTAGCCCAGCTGGGGAGCAGAAGCAGCAGCAGGTTGGCTGGGGCCAGGGAAAAGTATAGGGGGGTGCTGGGCCGTGGCCTGAGGCTTCATGATGGGCGGCAGCTGCCCTATGGCTCCTGCTAGACCTAGAGGAGAGGGGAGAAGTTAGTGCTGGACCCCAGTGCCTTGCCCCAGGACAGCATGGTACAGAAATGGATTACGGGCGATCGGGCAGTCCCCGCACACGGGGGGCTGGATTGCAGCTGACGCCTCTTAGTGGGAAAGCCCTTGCGCCCCACTCCCCTCCCCGATGCAGCACGGCTGGAGCCCCCTTACCGCTCATGCTGGGTCGGGTGAGGCTGGGTTTGGCCACAGCAGCCGCGCGGGCGGGGACAGCGATTCGACGGGGCGAGCGTGTCTCCGGAACTCCCACTGCTGGGAGGAGAAACCAAGTCAGTGACGTGAGGGGGGGGCACAGCAAAGGACCACCCCCTGCTGCAGCTAGGCCATCCTCACACCCACCTCAAGGAAGGAGGCTGATGGGCTCCACCTCACTACATCCCAGACATAACCAGGATCCGTCTCCTCTCCCAGCCCCCTTGGTTCTGGTGCCTGAAGCCCAACCAAGCCACCCCCTCCCTATGCTCCTCATCTGCCCTTGCCCAGCAGAGAACCCTTTCTCCCACACCCCCCAGCTGAACGCAGCTCCCTGCCAAGCTCAGAGGCCCCCCCTTACCCAACTCCAGGTACGAGACCCTCCCAATCTCCTGCCCATCCCCCCGATACTTCACTCCCCTGCCCCTGTTGAGAGCCATCACTGACCCCCTGCCTCACCGCTGAAAGGTGTTTTCTGCATGAAGTTTTTGAAGGTGTCTCGCGTTCGCTTCCGCTTTTCCTCGATGCGATGGAAGTCACCTGAGGCAGAGCACGGCCCTTTAGCCCTGGGGGCTGATTCCCCCTCTCACCCCGGCCTGGGCTGGGGTCCCATCCCCTCTTCCTGGAGCCAGCCAGTCCCCTCCCGCAGGGCCCAAGTGGAGTGAATGCCCCCTAGAGGAAAAGGCCCACGTTACCTTCGTCTGGCAGATAGCGAAACTCCATGGGCTCGCTGACCTCCTTGTCAGATGGACGCCGGAGCTGCATCTGTACCGTCACCGGCTCCCTCAGTGCCTGGTCCTGGTAGGGGGGCGTTTTAAACACGATGGCGACCTGCCGGTGCACGTCTGCCTGCGAGAAGGAGCCCTTGGCCTCCCAGGAGTCCTTGTAGAACCGGACCTCAATGTCCTCTGGGGGGAGGGAAAGAGGCAGTGAGGGGGGCTGCAGACACCAATTGGAGAGGTGGAGAAAGCAACCAGGATTCTGGGTTCCCAGCCCCCTACCCCGCAACGACTAGACCCTACAGCCTGGCCAGAGCTAGGAGAGACCCCTGGAGCCCTGACACCAGCCTAGCCCCCTGACAAAGTCCCCGCTAATATTTTCCATTCCTGTGCGGAATAAATGGTTATGCGCGCCGAGGCAGGAGTATGTGCACCACCCAACAAAACCCAGCTGTGGGCACTCCCCTCATCAGCTGAGTGACACCGGACTCTCTCCTGAGCGGCTGCACACGTGCACAGCTTACGGGGGATGCTCACAATGGCCGCTAACCGCTGGCTTCCTCAGCTGAGGGCAATGGAACCAGCTGCTTGGGGGATGGGTGTGTCTGTGGGAGGGGAAGGAGGCATGAGTCACAATTCCTGTGCAGGGAGCCAGGCTGAGAGCCAGCTCTTGGGAATAAAGCCAGCTGTGAGCTGATGGGAGGACAGGAACCCTGTCCTCACCCTCTATGGGAATGCCCAACCCCACAATACTAGGAGTCCCAGGGAACTCCCCCCGCATCCCCCGCCAGCACTCACCTTTCTGCACCTTATCGCACAGCAGGAAGATCTCATCACCCCCCAAGCAGCTCCCCGAGTTGCGATTGACCCGGCAGATCTTCAGCTCAGCCGTGTTAGGGGCTCCTGGAGGAGGCGGAGATGGAGTTAGGGTCAATGATCCCTCTAATTTTTCCCATCCGGGGGTGGAATAAATGTTCCTGCATGCACCGAGGCATGTGCGGAGGTGCACCACCGGTAGGAGCACACACTGCCAGGCCACGGCAGCTGTGGGCGCTCTGCTAACCAGCCGGGCAGCACTTGAATTTCTCCTGGGCAGCTGCCCAAGGCTTAGCCTACAGGGAACACTGGTCAGGGTCCTGCAGCACAAACTGACACATGGCGACAGGTGGATCTCTTCCTGAGTCCCCTCCCCACAGCATCCCTCAGCCCCTCCATTCTCCTGGACCGTCCACCACGGCTGCTCCGGAGCCCCACTATCGCCCCGGACCCCTCCCTTGGTCCCTTCTTCTGCACGGCTGTGCTGGTGACCCCTCAGCTGGGTCAGATCCCCCCTTCCAATCCCTTCCTTCTCCCCAGCCAGGCCTGCCCCCGAGGCTCACGGTTGTCATAGATCGGCTGCGACACCACAAGGGGCAGCGGGACAAGGTGTCCGGAGCCCACAGGGTCCTGTATCCACACCTGGAAGCAGAGCCGCACAGCGTTCAGGTCATAGTCCCCCTTCTGGTTGTCCAGGGGCACTGCAGGGTGAGAGAGAAGGGATGAGACCCCTGCTTAGCTCAGATCTTCCCCTCCCTTCCCAGAAGCCTTGGCTTCAACCCTCCCTGGGGCAAATTCTCCCCTCCCACATTGACTGCAGGGGCTATTACAGCTCTGATCCCAACTCAGGCAGCACCCTCCCCATGTCAAAGGGGCTAACGTTGGTTCTGCCCCATGGTCTGGTGGTCCTCCCCCAAGAAGGGGCTGTCATTGGTTCTGTCCCAACCCCAGCAGTCCTCCACCCCCCGTGAAGGGGCTGTCATTGGTTCTTTCCCAACCCCAGCAGTCCTCCACCCCCCGTGAAGGGGCTGTCACTGGTTCTGTCCCAAACCCCAGCAGCTCTCCCCCCTGCAAAGAGGCTGTGGTTGGTTCTGCCCCACACCCTAACACATCTCCCCATGAAGGGGCTGCCACTGGTTCTGTCCCGAACCCAGCCGTCCTCCACCCCCTACACCGCGAAGGGGCTGTCATTAATTCTGCCCCATAAGCTGGCAGTCCACCTCCGCTGTTGAGGTGCTGTGGTTGGTTCTGCCCCCTCCCCCCTCCAGGCAATCCCCCCTCACCATTGAAGGGGTTGTTGTTGGTGCGGATGCGCTGCGCCACTGCCTCGTCCAGCTCCCGCTTCTTCACGCACTGGATGCCCAGGTTCTGGAAGCTGAGACGCAGGGAGGGTTATGCCCTCGGCTGCCAGCCCAGTCACAGGGCGGTTGGGGAGCAGGACCCCTGAAGTCCGTCCCCAGCTCTGTCCTGACGTGCTGATCCCTCGCCTCCCGGCCCTTCGCAGGGCCTCAGTTTCCCCAAGGGCACGCAGGAAATCAGCACAGGAGCTGAAACAGAACCCAGGAGTTCTGCTGTCCAGCTCCCCGTGCCCATCACAGCTTTAACCTTGTCCACGCCAGCCTGCCCCCAGTTCCAGGGACAGAACCCAGGAGTCCTGGCTCCCAGTCCCCACCTCTAATGCTGCAGACCCCACTCTCCTACCAAAGCTGGGGACTGAACCCAGGAGTCCCGGCTCACCTGTGGATGTTACGCTCAGATGATAGCTCAGCCTCGTAGTAGCCGTCCTTGCAGTCCTTGCCCACCAGCTCGTGCGGGTGGGGTCGGTGGGGGGCATCCTTGGTCACCAGTGAGATGCGAACCTTCCCAGGCCCTGTGTAATTATTGATCTGGGGGGGCGGGGAGATGGAGGCAGAGTTTAACAGCCCCAAGGCTCTTCAACGGAGCTAGAAAGGAGCCTGGTACCCCCCCGCCACCTTCCAAACTCACAGCACCCCTGAACTTCCTGGAGACAGCCGCTGCAGGGCTCTGGCCCCATTGGCATCGGGCCTCATTGGGATCATGTTCCATCTGGGAGCATGGGAGCTTTAACATGCTGAGACCCTTCTCCAACCTCACAGAGGGGGAAACTGAGTCACAGAGTGAGGGAGCAGCATACCCTGGGGTCATGCAGCAAATCAAGAGAGCCAGAGAGAGAACCCAGGAGTCCTAGCTTCCAGCTCCCACTCTGTCCCACTCGCCCCCCATCCCTTCCCACAGCTAAGGACAGAACCCAGAAGTCCTGGCTCCCAGCATTCTGCTCTATCCACCAGGCAGCGCCCCAGGATGTCATTAGGGGCTCCAGGCCACAACCCGGAGGTGAGGAGCTGGGATGCAGGGGAAGGGACACGGGAGGTGAGTGACAGCAGGGAGGCGGGCTGATCGGTGCGGTGGGGCAGGAGCTAACCTTGATGGTGGGGTGTGTCTTGGTGGTGTCGGTGCTGCGCTCCCCAGGGATGCTGCCAGCCGAGCGCCCCTCGCACTTGTAGCGGAAGCGCATGCCGCGCTGCTTAGGCTGTTCGATGATCTCCACATAGGGGCTGTTGTTGTGGTGGGGCTCTGGAGACACGGACAGACAGGTGTGAGTGATGGACAGACTGACTCTCAGCCTCCCCCACCCCTGCCCACACCTCTGCAACCAGCAACAGCTTTGGCCTGCAGGACGCAAATCCTAGGAAGGGAAAACGAGGCGCATGGCCAAGGGGCTGACCCGAGGAATAAAAACCCAGGAGCCCTGACTCCCACCCTGTCCATCGGATCCCATCTAGATAGAACCCAGGAACCCTTCTGCACAGCCCCACGCCAGAGGCAGCCACAGCTCAGCATGGGACCAGGGAGTCCAGTAGAAGCAGCCTCCACATCTCAGCCCAGCCTGGGATGCCTCAGCCCTGGCAGTTACTCTTTCTTGGGGATTTCCAGATGGGAGCTTTACCACAAGAGATGCACAGCCCTTCCTGTTGCTCTCTGCTGGCCAGACCAGCAGTGCTGCAGGCAGGAGATGAAATCCCCAGGAGATCTCCAGCCAGAGCCAGGCCTGAACTTCCCCCCCCCCCAGATCATGCTCTGGGTCCTCACCATGGGCACAGCCACTGACTGCAGCATCCACTGCAGGAATCCACCTCCCAATGTGACTAATCCAGAGTCCATGATGAGTCATCCCAATCCTAGCCAGCCCGTCTGGGGAACTCCAGGCACCAGGATCCCAGAATGCTGAGATGCAGCCACCTCTGGGGTGAGACACAGGGCCTGTTTATACACGGATCCCTCACCTGGTGCTGAGAAGGAGTGTCACACTTGTGTCTCATGCAATCAATGGCCTTTCTAGCACCACGCTAGTGACACGTTACAGTACGGGAGCAGCACGAACTCTGAGAAAGTGCCCCCTACCTACCCCTGCCTCATCACTGCAGTACAGTGGCTTCCTGCACCCTATTCCCGGGTCTGGGACGAGAGGACTATCTATTTCAAGGGTTCTGAACCTCTTTTTTTTTTTTTAAATAAAATACCCCCTTTTAAATAAATTGTAAGTACCCCCAGACTTTTCTTGTGTACCCCTAAGAGGACGCGTACCACCCGTTTGGAAACATGGCCCTAAGGTAACGTGAGATCTTGAACCAAGCGCCATCCAACTGTGCAGATTACTGTACCCTTTTCCAGAGTCAGATACGTTTGCATACCACCAAGATAGACCTCACTTAAGCTACGTCTAAACTACCCCGGAAGACCAACCCGCTAGTCTCGTTTGGACGCGCGAAATCGACCTCTCAGGGCTTGTAGTCAATCGTACTCCTTGTGATATGCAAGGAGTAAGGGAGGTCAATGGGAGAAACTCTCGCAATTGCCTTAGCTAGAACTGTTTATTTGTGGTCGACTTACTTTGCCTAGTACACACGTAGCCTTAAAAACTACTTACTTACAAAACCATGCAAAAATGTCACAGCAGACAACTCCTGAAAACTTGCTGACTTTCTGACATCTTATGAAATAAATGGCTCGCAATAGAAATATTTTACTTGCATTTCAGCATAAGCCATAGGAAGCAGTAAAAATAAGTCAGTGTCCGAGCGAACTTTTAGATTGTGCTGACTTTACTAGCCTTTTTTATGTAGCTGGTTGTAAAACTAGGCAAACATCTAGATGAGCTGATGTACCCCAGAAGACCTCAGTGTACCCCCAGGGTACAGGTACCCCTGGTTGAGAAATCCAGTGAGTTAGAGCAGGAGGTTCCAAGAGCCAGGACTCCTGGGTTCTACCGGTGTAACCTCTCATGTTTGACATGGTTTTCTGAGGCTCTAGAGCACTAACAGCCCTACCACAGCCTTGCAGGGCAATTGATAGTGACCGACCTTATTAATACTCCTAACTGTGTTAGTCACACTCAATTTAAATATGCAAGATGCATCAAGACTCACCCTGGAGCGGCCAGTCCTGGGGGAGGAAGACAAACGGCAGCAGGTCTGAAAGGCAAGAATGGGCGTGATAATTGGCATGAATGAGCCAGGGGTTAAGCAACTTCCTGCAGCAGAGAGTTCCGCAAGCACAGCGGGGGCCCAAAACTGCTCGTCATCAATCAGTGCCACCTAGTGTCCGTACCTGTTACTGCACCCCATCGCCCCTCACTCCCGCTCTCCTTTCTATTACATGCTCCTCTAAGCCAGTCCTACCTGCTCTGCCCCCTGCTGCCCAGAATTTTAACCTGGTAGTAGTAGGCATCCTTCAGTCTACGCAGACTACGTAGACCAATTTTAACTTACCCAATGGCAATAGGGCTTATGCTGCCCTAGGGGAAAGAGGGGCAAGATGCACATGCCACTTGGGTGAGCACAGGGCTGGGTAGGAGGTGCAGAGTCATTTGGAATTACAAAGAAAATGGCAGGGGGTTATTCCTGGTGACAGAATGGGATCTGCTGGGGTAGGAAATAGCCTGGAAATTGGGGGGGTGGTCACATGCTATTTCACACCTTGATGCTCAGGCAGCGCGAGGATTCGGAGGAGGGAGCAGGCAGGGCAGGGTGCCCATGGCAGGGAGTGAACGGCTCCTGATCTCAGATCTCGTCCCAGAGATGGGAAAGTCCCGGCTTCTAGATCCTGCTGCTCTTTTCCCAGAACTCACACGGGGACTATGCCAGCCTGGCACCACTCCCAACTGTCACAGGACACCCAGGCTACAGACACTGCCAGGTCAGGACGCAGCTGGAACGCCTCCAAGTGAAATGCTGAGTGCTGAAGGGAACAGACTCTCTCTCTCCCGCCGCAGCCAGGACTGGCCCAGATGCCCCAATGCAGCACTAGATGGTGCTGTGCCAAGCCTGACCTCTCAGCCCCATGTCCTAGCTCCGGCGCTTCCATATGCTGTGCCCAGATGCTCTGGCACATCCAGCTGTTCTTCACCCCAGACACCCTTGTGCAGCATTGCTGGGTGGCTGTTGTACACTGCCACGCTCCACCCCAGAAATGGCTGCATGTCACTGGAGGGATGAAATGGTACGTGGTTTCTGTAACAGTTACAGAATGGTCTGGACATTAGACCCGATGCTCCTACAGGACCAGAGGGGTCTCTGGGTAACAGCAAGCACCAGACAAATTCTGCTACTGGGATCTTCCCTCCCAAGCATACATCTTTCAGAAACAGCCCGGGGATCCCTTGCCTGGCACTGAAATGCAGCCACCTCTGGTGTGGGTTGTTTATATGGCTCCGTGTTTCCCCCTTGATCACATCCTGACACCTGGCTTCTATCTGCTCCCTGTGGGAAGATAACCCCCTGCCTTCTTCTCAGGGCACACTGCCCTGGCCTGGTGATTCGCATGAATTTCAGGCCTGGGTGATCAGGATCTGGCTGGTTTATGGTGGACCCTGCCCAGTGAAAACACCCAAATCCTTCCAAGTGGGGAGGGAACGGGACATCATCATGGAGGACTCGCCTGCAGGTCCAGCACAGCAGCACCTCCCATTGGTGCAGGTCCTCTGGCCCCCCCCAAGAGATGGGAGCGGTCAATGGGAAACATCCTCCCATTGCTTCAGCACTGCCTGCAGCAGGATTTAGGTCAGCGTAAAGGTGTCACTCGGGGGGGGGGATCTCTCACGCCTCTGAGCAACCTATTTATGCCCACGTAAGTCCGCAGTGCCAGTCCAGCAGAGACACAGGCAGTTCAGCACCGAGTACTCGGAAGGGAAGAGCGCAGTGGTTTCCAACAGCAAGACACCCGATGGCCACGTGCTCCCCCTGCCCCCAGGCAGGAGCTCCCCTCCCCCAGCCAGGCGCCCTATCCCCCTGCTGCCGGCGACTCACTGGAGCTGCCAGCCCCAACCCAGCTGCATGGCGCCCGAGCCGCCACCGTGCTATGACGGGGCCCCCAAGCCAGGTGCCTGAGCTTCTGAGCCAACCTGCCACATGGCACCCAAGGAGCAGCCATGTGAGCCCACCGAGCTGCTGTGCGCCCCGCCTACACCCCCACACCACACCGAGATGCATTCGCCACAATAGGCTTCCCCACTCGCCACATGTGGCGAATGTGGAGCATACGGGACACCGTGGGACTAGTGGGCAGAGCAGCGGGTAAGGAGTTCGGACTCTGGGGTCTCACTCCTGGCTCTGGGAGAGCCCTGAAACCCAAGTTCCCACACAGCACCGCCAGGGAGCAAAGCTCCAACAGGGAACTCCTGGGAAGATGAGCTGCTGAGAGCCTTGCCCTGGTATGTACCAGAACGCCTCCTTGTACCCCTCCTCCACCCGGCCACGACATCGCAGCCTTGGCTGCAGCTGGTGCAGCCGAGCACCAGGCCAGAGCCCTGGGGCCACAACTAACTGGTTACATCTACACTAGCCCAAATCTTCAAAACGGCCACTTCAAAGATTACCAATGAGGCGCTGAACTGCACCTTCAGGGCCTCGGTTGCGTGCCGCCGGGCCCAGCTCTTTGAAACTGCCGCTTTTTGCGGCTGTGCGGCTCGTCCAGACGGGGCTCCTCTCCAAAAGGGCCCCGCAAACTTCGAAATCCCCTTACTCCCACCAGCAGACAGGAACAAGGGGATTTCAAAGTCCCGTCTGGACGAGCCGCCCGGCACCAAAAAGCGGCAGTTTCGAAGAGCCGGGCCCAGCAGCACGCTAATGAGGCACCGAAGGTGCAGTTCAGCGCCCCATTAGTAATCTCTGAAATGGCCGTTTCGAAGATTTGGGCAAGTGCAGACACGGCCACTATGAAGGGAGAGCACCTCCAGCCCCCTCCCTGCAGCACAGCGCCCTCTCCAGCTCAGGGCCACAGTGACAGGGCTGGGAGAGCACCTCCTACTGAGCCGCCCCAGCGCACACCGACACCTCCCATACTGCAGCCGGATTCCCACCAGCCCCGGGGCTCCCAGCGCTGACAAGCAGTTAGTGCCTTTGATTTCTGTCTGCAGAGCTGGAGGCTGCAGCCTGGTTCCTCTGGGGCCCAGCTCACTCATTAATCAGGTGCCATTGTCCCAGCAGGGCAGCTAGTGGGACGTGATTTATGGGACCAAGGGAGGCAGCAATTTAGGAAGAGGAAGAACAACAGAATCTGTATTTCCTATCGGCCCAAAACTCACAGGTGTGTGCTACGGGGGAAGTAGCCACCCTGAGCCAGGTTAGGAGAGGTGTGAGACACCAGCGGAGCTGGGGGCAGGGGAGAGCCCAGGGCTGGGCTAGCATAGGGCTGCAGGCAGGACGGAGGGGCTCCCAAAAGGAGTTTTCTGCCCCATTATTCCAAGTGGAAATACTGAGGGGTCGGGGCAATAGTCCAACCACTGACCCCAGGCCTGCCAGCTCTAGGGGTGGGGAACCCTCCTCCCCTAGGCCCGCTCCCCTCCCCAGCCTGCTGCAGCTGCTTGGACACAGGGGAGGGGCAGTGGGAACACAATTCCTGTCCCTTGATGTCATCTGTTTTGTGCAGGAATCTTGTGGCCAGAGGCTGAGCCAACACCCCTCCTCCCCACAGGAGAGTGGCAGGTGCTCAGCATAGGAAGGCTGGAGAACAGGAGGCCTGGGGATCAATCCTGCCCTGGGTGCCAGAGGGGCAAGGAAAGACTAGACTGAGACAGGGCCTCCTCATCTCTATGAATTATGAGCATCACAGCAGGGCCAGGCTCTGCCCCGACCCAGACGGAGCTCAGAGTCTCATCGCGCCGGACCCTGCATGGACTCTGACCGAGACTGGACTTCCTGCAAAGACACACCCAGAGAGACAGTCCTGCCGGGAGAGTATATTAATAACCCACACAAAGAAATGGTGGGAGGGAAAACTTAATACAGAGACAAAGGGCCCTGTGGCACCATATAGACTAACAGAAAAGTTTTGAGCATGAGCTTGTGTGAGCACAGACTCACTACAGCTACCCCTCCGATACTTAACACAGAGAGCAGATGGGACCTGCTCACAATGACAGGCCCATCCAGGTGGCAGTGGAAGCCAGGAGTCCGGTGCTCAGCTGCCTCCACATGCACACCCATTGAAGCTTCTGGTAACCTTTACCGGTCTGTAAGATTCCTGGTTCCAGCTGCAGCACTGGGAGGGGAACAGGAACTAGGGGAACGGGAGGCAGCCAAGTTATGTCCCCCACTTCCTCACCCCAGCACTTCATGCTTTCTCACCGACACCGGAGGCCTCTAGCCCCCATCCCGCCTCAACAGCCATCCGTGCTGGCAGAAGCCACCTTTGTGTATTGCTCATCTTCAGCGGAGGGGGCGTGCGCCTGCACAGGGGAGTTGGAGAGAGAGCAGAACTATCACCCGTAAGGACAGAAGGGCCCCCGTGATCATTTAGCAGCCTCATTCTATACAGCACAGGCTGGCTCGGAACTGTCCTGGCTGAACTACGTACAGCACATCTTCTAGAAAACTGCCCCGTCTTGATGCAAACCTTGCCAGAGATGGAGCGTGCACCACAGGCCCCGGCGGCTGGTCCCCTCCCTGGTAAAAACGCATGCCCCATTTCCTCTCTGCCTTCGGCAAGCTTTAGCTTCCAGCGGTTGGCTCACGTTACACCTCTGCCTAATGACTGAAGAGCCCCCGTGTGATCCAATTTCTGTTCCCCGTGTAGGTGCTTTCTGTTCCCCACGCAGACGCCTGAGAGGCAGGCACAGAGAGAGGCGGGTATGTAAAACACACACACGCATGACAGTCTCAGGGACTGAACTGGGGACTTCCCGAGCTAAAAGGCTACAGTCAGATTGACTTTGAATACTTGCTGGTAAAGTGATGTCACTGATGAATGAGACCTGTACATATTTTCTACAAGCCAGAGATCCAATGCAGGCCCAGTGATAGTGGCAAACTCGGCATCACTATTACCCATGTTAATCACGACTTAGAAAAAGCTCTTTTGCCAGTGACTTGCTCTGCACAGGGCACTGGTATACAGAGTATCTTGCCCGTAGAAGCAGAATTTCCCCGAGGAAGCTGGTTTGCCAGTAGGAGTGCACTGGTACAGTGGCGCTGACAAATCTTTTCTGGTTTAGGAGAGCATCGTTACAATTTGAGCTACAGAGCTAGGCTAGATAGCTGAGGGCTACAAGACTCCCATCCTCTGTGGGTCATCACAGGAGATGACCACACCTAGCAATGTGGCCAGGTGGGTAAAGCACGTCACTGTGGCTCTGGAGTCTATTCCTGACTCTGGCATCCAGCCTACTCAGCGACTTTGGATAAATCTTCCCTGCTCCATACCTCGATTTCCCCATCTGCGAAACGGATAATTGCAGCTGCATTTCAATGCTGGGCAAAGGGATCTTTGTATAAACAGCCCTGGTGCTCCACCCCAGAGGCAGCTGCATTAGAATATCATTCCCCTTTGTAGCGTGCTTCGAAACCCAATTAAAAATACGAGATAAGAGCTAAGATTATTATACACATGAGATTATCCAGAGGACAGAGTGGGAGTTGTGTGTATGATCCCCTACCCTGTGCATCAAGAAGTCCTGTGGCACCTTATAGACTAACACATATTGTTAGTCCACAACGTGTCACAGGACTTCTTGTTGTTCTTGAGGATACAGACTAACATGGCTACCTCTCTGATACTTGTCCCTTGCACATGCCTCTTGTGAGGGAGTTTAAATGCCCCCGTGGCACATGCATCACATGTATGTTGAAGGCAAACAACCCCAAGCACCTGACAGGAGCTACCACAATCCACAGCAACAATGCAAGGCAGCTGCAGCGAAGCTCCGGAGCCACGCAAGCATCCACTGCCCCACGCTTGGACAAGAACAAGAGGTGGTCACTGTGAACTAACCTGTAGCGCTTCACCAGAGGTCACACAGCTGGGCCACAGGAAGGACTGTGACACACCTTCTTTAGAGAGCAAAGCCCCCAGTGCCTTCTACTCCAGGCTTGGGAACAGAAGCCTGAGCTCCAGGCCAGCACCCTACTGCCCAGGGTGACCATCCATCCTGTACTTGGGACACCAAAAAGGCGTCCTTACTTATTTTTGAAATGGGATGAATTGTCCTGTATTTGGGCCCTCCCCCCGTTGACCTTTTCTGCCAGTAGCTGCGTTGGCACAGCTGCTGGCTGGAGAGCATGTAGGTCACTTCCCCGAGCCTTGGGGAAGCCGGGGGGAACGTGGACGGCTGCCACGTCCCTGCTGCTTCCACAGGACTCCTGGGGAACGCTGGCAGCTGACCCTTCCTTCCTGGCTCCCTGGGGCTTTGTGGAGCCACCCCTCCCCCACATATCGCCTTGCCCCATATTCGGGACAGGGAGATACAGGCAACCTACTACTGCAGTATTTACTGTGTGAACACAGAACTCAAGGACAGTCCCCACCTGCCCCCAGAGAGCTGACAACCTGAACAAACAGCCAGACTGGATCAGATCAGGGGCCCAGCTAGCCTGGCACCCGTCTCCAACTGCAGCCAAGTCAGACATTTAAAGGAAAAATTATAGCAACAATCCCTGAACTCCCGTTACAGGTGCCCAGATTCTGAGGTCAGAAGGGCCCACTGTGATCTCTCTGACAGCTTGTACAACAGGCCATGGGCCAGCCTCCAACCAGCTCCTGCTGGAACTTCAGCGGTTATTTTTGAAAACAATCCCATCTTGATTTTACAACTGCCAGGGAGGGAGACTCCAGCCTGGCCCTTGGTAGCTTGTTCTGATGGTTCATTCCCCCTCACTGGTACAAATTTACACCTGAGTTTCAGTCTGAATTTGTCTAGCTGCAGCTCCCAGCCATCGACTCTTGCTACACGTTGGCCTGCTAGACTGAAGAACCCACTACTGAAGTTCTATTTCGTGCACAGACACTCCTACGCTAGGATCAAGTCATCCCTTCCCTTAGTTAAGCTAAACGGGCTGAGCTCCCAGAGTATCACTAAGCCATTAGTTAGCAGGCAGCTGGGGACTCGAAGCAGGAAGCGCCAAAAACTCTTCCAAAAGGCTTGCCTGGTTGGTTGGTTTGTTTAGATTTTTCTCTCTGGATAGTTCTGATCACCTCATGAGCTTCCAGACCCTAGGCAATTCTTCCCGAGCTCTCAGCAGCAATAAAATCTTGTGGCAGTGCATCCTTCAGACTAACTTGCTGCACAGGGAAAGTGTCCTTCCCCCAGAAAATCAGTTTTAAATTTGCAGCTGTCCCATTTCCAATGAACGCGCTGAAATCAGATGCAGATGGGCTGGATTTAAATCTTCACGGCAGCAGCTTTTAAACAGATTTCATTTCCGTGGCTGAAAAAAGACAGCGGCTTTCTGTATTAAGAATGTAATCCAAACTCCTGCTTCAGGGCTTCAGCCAGTCACTAGCCAGATGCACTTAGTGAAGATGGGGATTTTACGGCTTGGAAAAGAGACAGCAAAGGGGGGGAAGTAGGATAGAGGCCTATGAAATCATGACAGATGTGAAGGAAGTAAATAAGGAAGTGTCTAGCCTCTGTAACACAAGAGCTAGGGATCACCCAATTAAATTAATAGGCAACAGGTTTAAAACAAGCATAGGGAAGAATTTCTTCACACAATGCACAACTCGTCTGGGTCTGGAACTCTTCCAGAGGAGTCCATGAAGGCCAAGACGACAACAGTGTTCAAAACAAAACTAGAGAAGTTCACAGAGGGTAGGTCCATTAATGGCTATTGGCCAGGGTGGGCAGGGATGGTGGCCCTGCCCTTTCTTTGTCAGAAACTGGGAAGGACAACAAGGGATGGACCACTTGGCGATTACCTGTTCCCCTCATTCCTTTTGAAGCATCTGGCTTTGGCCACTGTCAGAAGACTAGATTCTGGGCTAGATGGACCTTTGATCTAACCGGTATGGCTGTTTCTGTGTGGGGGTTGGGGGTGGTTTCTGCCTTCTGAATAACCAGAGAACAGTCCAGCTGGGACTCTGGATGGGATAAAACAGGGCTCTGAAGTGGTATCAAATCCTCTCTTATAGCTGCCTGGCTGGTGGGTCTTGCCCAGATGCTCAGGATCCAGCTAACGCTCAGAATGGGGTTCAAGAAAGGAATTTCCCCACCCCCAAGTCAGATTTGCAGGGACCCTTGGGAGTTTTCACCTCCCACTGTAGCATGGGACCTGGGTCACCTGCTGAGATCAGCTGGGCACAGCTCACCTCAGCAATCCTCTGCCAGCACAGGGTCCTTTGGCACTAAGATCCCCATAGCCTTCTCTGTGCTCTGCCTGGGGCTCACAGCTCCCAAGAACTGAAATGCATTAGGCTCAAACTTGCTGAAAATTAATCCCTCTGTTAGGCTACATGACCTGATCATCTCCTGTGTCCATAAGTGCCAAGAAAGCAGGGCGGACTGATTTAAAATGAAAGAGATTTAGATCACCAGTGGAAAGCCTCAATTTCAGCTATCCATTTTCACAAACTTTTTCCTTTGTCCTCTAGTAATTTTCAAAAGAAATATGCCTTCTCATTAAAACGTTTTAAGTTACAACTAAACAGAGCCTTTACATTAGAGTTGGTACATCCTTTTATTGCCTAGAATACAACAGAACAACACACATTTATGTATGTGATTATATAGCTTACTAATTTCAACTTCTTATTAACAGAACATTTTTCGGATTTTAGAAACTGGAGAATGACATAGGGCTTATTGACTAGACTATTAACTTTTCCTCGTTATTTGTGTCAAGACGCATTAGGGATGGTAACTGGAATTTAATTAACACACAAAACACCAGCTAAATTGCATTTTTATTCAATAAAACCTTAAATGTTTTAGATCCATAAACTTCTCTTATCAAGACATATTTCACATTTACAACTAAATTATTTATTAAATGAACAGAGCAATTAACTGTAGGCAGTGATTTACACTGATTATTTCAGCTCAGCCTGGGAAAATTTTCAAATATGCCTAAGTGAAAGAGACCTGAGTTTAAATTACAAAATGAGGCAGGCTGATGGCCGGTGCCTTATTTCTAAAGCCCACATTCAAATGTTATACGCCTCCCCCTGACTCTTTCTTTATACAGAAAGGCAGCCTTGAACTCACAGATTGTTTTCAACAGAATTTCATGGACTCAGCATATTTTTACTTAAATGTTTTAAGAGATTATAAGAAAAGTATAGGTTTTACATATTTTTAAACTAGGTTTTCGGTTAATTTTCACCAGGCGTATTTTTGAAAATAAAACTGTAATTTGAATTAAAAAAAACTGATATTTTATAATAAAATAATTGACTTCAATCCGCCCAACATGAAACTACAGAGATCATTCAACCGAGTCTAGAAAGCTGCCCCACAAAGCGACACTTGAGAAGACCATCTGTTTAGTTTCTCCAAGCAAAGTATAAGAACTAACTCAATCCTAGGCTTTAAGCACCTCTGTGCACAGGAGAGTTTGGACAGCAGAGGATTCATTAATCCAGCAGCCAAAGGCAGAACAAGATCCACTGGCTGGAAGCTGAAACTTAACCAATTCAAACCAAAAGATGCAATTTTTTAATGTGGAGGGGGATTAAGCATTAGAACAGCTGACTCTAGGACTGCGTGGAGTGTTTACTACTTGGGGGTTTTCAATAAAAATCACAAGTTTCTCTAAAAATAACGTTCAAGCTCAACCATCAGATCTGGGATGGAGGCAGGAATGGCCAGGAACAGTTCTAATGGGATCTCCAGTGTGACCCAGGCAAGAGATGATCACAAAACTCCTTTCTGGCCTTGAAATCTGCCATGATAGAGTCAGGACTCCTGAATTCTGTCCTCAGATCTCTAAGCGAGCTACTGTGGACCTTCAGCGTGTCCCTTCCTCTCTTGGTGCCTCTGTCTCCCCATTCACCTTCGTCTATTCAGGTTGTGAGTTCCTCCAGTGGTGCCCACCCACCTCAGCTGGAGAACTGGGGGAAAAGGGGGGTTCTGAATATGAACAGAGGACGCTGATCTCAGCTGGCACCCTGCATTATGACCATAATACAAATAATATTAAATAACGGTGCCCTTTAAATCTAGCATCACTCACATGCTCTTGCTCTCGCACACAATGTCCACATTTACTTTGAAACATATGACAACTGTCCCCAAACCACCACACAATCAACCAAAATGGACAGCTGGCTCACCTACAAACCCTTCTCCAGAGCCTACGGCCACAACTGCCAAACCCTCCCACTCAGGCACCCGTGAAACTCTAAGGACATGTCGATACTTACTGGAAGATTGACACACTGGTAGTTGATCTTCCCAGGTTCAACTTGGCGCATCTAGTAAAGCCATGCTAAATCACGCAGTCTGGGTACTCCCATCAACCCCAGTACACCTCGCAAGGAAAAAGGGAAGTGATGGGAGAGTTTCTCCCGTCCACCTCCCACTGAGGGGGTGGCAGCAAAAATCGGTTTTAGATATGCCGACTCCAGCTACGCAATTCTCAAAGCTGAAGTTGCGTATCTTACATCCATTTTTTTCCCCCCACGCATAGACCTGGTCTCAGGAAGGCAACACAGAGTATGTGTACATGAAAAGGACCTAGGCAGAAGAAGCTCTTAACTGGAATCTGTTGTTGATACAGTTCTAATTATCTACAAAGCCAGGAGATGCACCCAGCACACAAGCCACTCACAGGGCTGATTCGGTAGGAGCTGTCAGCTCATTCGGGCCAGGTCCTTCTGTTCTGTCTGCATGGGCCCAGCAAAAGGAATCCTGGACCATGACTGGGGAAGCCATACACTATTGCAAGATAAAGAGATTCTCTGATTCTAAGGCCAGACGTGACCACTGTGATAATAATGTAATCTGAACCCTGGTGTAACAGGCCACAGGACAGCACTGAATTACTTCCTGATTGAACTTGGGAAAATTTCTTAGAAAAAAAAAACCCAGGCTAATTTAAAAGTTGCCCTCAATGCAGAATCCACTGCATCCCTTGAGATGTCATCCCAGTGTTATTAATAATTTCCTTCCCAGTTAAAACAAATACTTTTTACTTCTGGTATGAATTTCTTGAGTTTCAGCTTCCAGCCATTGGCTCTTATGAGAGCCAATGTATCAAGAGCCTGCTCAAATCACCCTCTCTTTGTTAGGCTAAACACACTGAGTTCCTTAAGTCTAAAACACATAACAACAAACCACTTCCGGTTTTAGTAATTTACTCTGTGGCTATATTTCCGCCCCAGATGCAGCGGGACAGCAGAGCTCTGGGTTATTGGATAATACGGAAAATACCATACTATATAAGAACTAGATGTTAATATAATATAGGTTACAGGCCCAATAATACTAAGTCAAAGCTGCCATTTCCAGGCTGTAATGTCCAGTCAATTCAAGCTCAGGCCTTCATCCCTGCTGAAGGATCCTATCATCTGTATCAGAAGGGCTCCTGTGTGAGTCTGTATCTGCAAAAACAACAAGAAGTCCTGTGGCTTCTGATAGTCTACAAGGTGCCACAGGACTTCTTGTTTTCTCCTATCATCTGTGTTTGCTTTACTCAAAAAATGCAAATCCCCTCTCCTCCCCAGATTTCATCCCTCAAATCCACCATTCTATGTTACCCCCCAAGCAAATTGCTGCCAACCAAGGCCCAGGGAGCAGGTCTCACAAGACAACACCACAACAAAACATGTTCAAAACAAGGCAAGGGACCAGAAATGCAACATATGGGGAAATAATGGGGGGAGGGGACAAAGCAGGGGACATCCCAGCTTCTCTCCAAGACCCCATATTTAAAACCAATGCTCCAATAATGGGGGTTCCCCACACACCAATATGAGCTCAGCTGCTTCTACACCCTCAACTCTCTCAGCAATTCCCCATATGAGTATTTTACGCACAACCCCCAGAGAGGAGCAGACACACCCTAGCGTCAAATGGAGGTTCTGGATTTGGGGAAAAAAGTCCCTATTGCTGGGGCTGTACACACTTACCATCCATTTCTGCCAGAAGTCAGGCCTGGTCCCAGGCTAGGAATCAAGGAGGTACAGGACTGGGGGTTCCCTGGCTGGAGGGAGTCAAGGAGGGGGCTCCCTTATTGGGAACCAGAAGAATCCAGGGGATGTGAGGCGGGAGGAAGGCTCCTGCGTAAGGGCTCAGGAAACAAACGCCAGTCCAGTGCGCGCGGGGTGCCCAAGTACAACGGCTGGTCCCACCCCACGGCGGTGAGGCTCCAAGCAGATGGGGCCTCCGGGAGGGTGGGGGCCCCAACGAGGGGATTCTGCCTCCTGTGTGGGTTCCAGGCGGGCGGGGGGATGGGGTGGAGGAACCGATCCCGATGGCGGGTCCTCGCCGGAAGAGGCTTGCTGGTGGGGGCGCCCCGAGGAGCTTGTCCGAGCGGGATCGGGAGCCCAGCTGGGGCGGGGCCACCCCTCGAAGGGCTCCAAGGCGGAAGGGGCCTCCGGCCGATCGGGGTTCCGAGGCAGGGGCGGGGCCGGGGGCGGGGCCCTCTGGCGGGATCGGGTCCTGGCGCCGTCGCTGTATCCGTTCGCAAACTACGCCGCATGCGGAAATGCCCGCGACACGTGACTCGCCCCGCTGCTGGGAAAGCCCCGCCTCATGCAAATGAGCGGGGGATTCCACGCAGGCGCAGAAGCGACGGATATGAAGGAATTCCCGCGAGGGCACCAAGGGACTAATTAGCAACCAACGAGGGGAAGAAAAACAGAGGGAAACGGCAGCTACCAAGGGCCCTATGGGACCCGGGCGGACTTGCACATGTGACATTAGGCTATACGGTCATCAGGAAAGAGCGCTCTAGGCTCGAAAGAACAGTAGGGCAGGGCATTATGTAGGCTCCACACGGTCAGCATGGAACCACATGGGCACCAGGGCAGGGCATTATATAGCTAGCAGATTTAGAGATCAGAGATGAACCATCTGGGCTGTTTCTTGGCAGAGCTATTGTTCCCTGTTTCTAGGACACCACAGTCAACATAAGCAAATGAACTCACTCACACTAACCTCCCTTAAAGAGATCACAACCACATCCCCTCACCTCCACCCTCAGAGGTCTGTCAAGGAGCTCAAACCTCTGGTAAGTTCCTTTGCTGGTGCAAAGATCATTCTTCCATGCCATCGCTTTGACCATGTTATCCTTCTCTTTGCCTCCCCTACTCTTCTCTTGTGTATCAGTCATCTGATTTTCTCCCCCTTTCTAGGTCCTCCATGTCCAATCCCCACTTAACCTATCATCTCTCACAGAAGTGGTGAAACAATTTTTACTGCAGAAGTGCAGAGAGGCATTAAACCAAACTGTAAATCAAACAGATAATGGAAACCACTTTAAGCTAACGGGTACAGGAGCATTGCGCGTCCAGTACTTATGATTTCTCAATGCCCATCCCCAATCAGCCCATGCTGCCAAGCATACACTGCCTACATTTACCAACAAGCCACTTCGTCTTTTCTCCCATGTCATCACCCATGTTTGTGAGCTACCTGTAAGTGCCCACAGAGCCATCTTATTGCTATTCTTATAACTATCTGTTGTTGGAGTACCTACAAAAAAGCATGATGTTTAGGTTGCTCGTGTACAAATCCATTACCCAGAGTGCACATCAGGATTGTCTCATTCTTCCTGGCTATATCTGACTGGCACTTTTTGATTTATAGCTTACGAGGCAGGTTCTGTGCTTATACAGCACCTTGGTACTATGTGGGTCTCAGCCATGCAAAGTGAACAGCCTCTCTTGAGGCTTAACTCCTGCCACAAGGCCACTAAAAAAACCCCAAAAAAAGAACTTAAAGAGCCGTGGCAAACTGAGGCCAGGCAAGTGATGCCACAGTGAGCCGCTATGAATGCAGATGCTGCCACACCACCTTAGAAAGCTGGGCTCTATTTCCAGCTTTGCTTTAGGCTTCCTACCTGTACAATAGAAAGCATGCTACATCCCTGGCCCAGCTGAGGTAGGAGGTCAGTGAGGAAGGGCTGGGAAGCGGGTGGAAATGTTAGTAGCAAACAATGGAAGCATCTTGTACTCCTAATCCCCGGGTCCCAGCCCACGAGGCTCTGTCTCCAGGGCAGGAAGCTGGGGGCCGAGCCTGGCTGGCCCCTGTGTCTTTCTCCCCGGCTCCACGGATACGTAGCACGCGGCTCCGCTGGAGGCTGCCGCAGTAGGAGGTTTGGCAAGGTGGTGGCAGGGAGGTTTGGGGAAGCCGAATCGTAGGATCCTCTCCACACGCGCTGCGACGCCTCGACCGGCCCCACTTGGCCTCGTGCTGAGTCACGTGAAGCTCGACGCTCCTCACGCTGCGTCACATCCGTATCACATGACTTCCTGCCAACTGTCCGGCTAGCAACACAGCTGCTGGCACCAGCCCCCACTGCCACCGTTCGCGCCTCGCTCCCTGACCCCGACCCCGCCGGCTCCTCAGAGTCCCCTTCCGAGTCAGGCGAGCGCCACGAACAGCCCGAGAATGGGGCCTAGGTAGGACCGGAAGCGGTTACCCAGTCTCCCGGAAGTAATTTGAACCCGGCTGGACGCTATCGGAGCAGCTCCTGAATGGGCCGGAAGTAGCTATGAGAGACAGGAAAGGAGCCTACGCGTTCCCGGAAGTGTCCCGGTACGGGGAACGGAAGAGAAGATCCCGCTCCCCGGCGAGCATCCAAGATGGCGGAGGTGGTGAGTGGGGTCTGGAGGGTGGGGTTCGGTAGGGCGGGGATGCGACTCCCGGCAGCCCCCGCTTAACCGTTCTGCATCCCGCCCGCAGGGAGAGGTGACCGAGGGCTGCCGCCTGCCCGTGCTGCGTCGCAACCAGGATAACGAGGATGAATGGCGTAAGTGAGGGGTGGGGCTAATTGGAAGGGGTGGGATTTAATAGGGAAGGGAGGGGCGAGACGTGGTGGGGTGGAGCTAGAGGGTAAGTAATTGGGATATCGCTGGTGAAGTGGGAACTTGGAGCGCCCGGGGAAAGGGAGGGAGGCGGCTCCAAGGAGGCCAATGTGGAGACTGTGGTATGGGAGTAGATTGGGCCGAATAGGAGACTAGGGGGATGGGGTAATGAGGTTCCCCGTTGGAAGATGGAATAAGTCTGTGACATTTATAGAAAGGGATGCAGGATATGTGATGGTGGCAGTAATGATCTGGGGCTGGGCCTCTCTTTCCTTGTAGTAGCCAGGAACCAATATCATGGGTATTGTTGGTCTTCTAGAGCCCTTGTCATTCTTTGGGATTGAGTTTTAGGTTCCTTGTTGAGGGAAGTGTTGACCATCACAAGGGGTGCCCCAAGGCTCTGGATAGCCACTTCCAGTATGATCAATGATCTCAGGGCAGTGGTTGAAGGAAGGAGCTGTCACACAGTGGATAGGAGAGACATTGGGTAAATATCTAAGACACTGACCCAGAATCAGAACAATCTCCTGTATGTATATAACTGTAGTAAGGGCCAGACTTGGGCTGCTTGTAGGCAGAGATGATTTCTCATGCACCTTTCTCTCCTGTCGCTCATTATCTCTCATGTGTTCTTGGCCTATGAGCTCTTCAACACAAGGCTTTTCTCTTACTATGCAGTGCCTGACACAGGAGAGAGACCTTCTGACCTGGGTCAGGGTCTGGCACAATAGGCCCCTGATCTGTGATTAATCTAGGCCCTGTGATGGTACAAGTTGTGAATTATAAATAATAATACCCTGTACATTCCATCTCGGGATCTCAAAGCTCCATGCAGCCTCGATCTTAGGCAGATCAGTAACATTATTCTCAGTTGGAGAAATTTAGACACAGGGAAAGAAACTTGTCTATACTGCTCTATGTCAAATGGCTAATCAGTATGTGTTTCTCTAGACACGTTTCTGTTTTAAGATTATAATCTCTCATATTTCTATATTGTCACCATCCCAAATTGACCAGATCCAATAGAATCTGATGGAGTATTTCCCTAATTCTGTAACTAATTTTTAGAGTAGTAACAGAGGGGTAGCCACGTTAGTCTGTATTCCAACAAAACAAACAAGTAGTCATGTAGTACTTTAAAGACTAACAAAATAATTTATTAGGTGATGAGCCCTCCTGGGGCAGACCCATGGAAGCTCATCACCTAATAAATAATTTTGTTGGTCTTTAAAGTGCTCCATGACTGCTTTTTTGTTTAATTTGCAGAGGGTATTTTTATTTTATACTCTTCAGACTTCCTGGCTAATACCATGAGCATAGGAAATGCCACACTGGAGCAGATCAGTGGGTCCATCTAGATCAGGGATTCCCAACCTACGGGTTGGGATCCAAACATGGGTCGCCATTAGATTTTCTAAGGCTTGCTGGCTGGGCAGCTCTCAGTCACGTGTGGCTCCCGCTGCTGCCACTGTTCATTCCTCTGGCTCCCATTCTCTGCCCTGTTGAAAGGGAACTACATTTAATTGGTTTAATGGCAAGCAGGAGGGATCTGGACATGAAACCAATTAAATTGAGTCACATTTCAGCATGGCAGGGCAGGGAACTGCCTGTGTTGCAGATGGGTCAAGGGAATAGGAGGGCTGGGCGGAGCCGCGCAGAGGAGGCAGTGTCCCCATGGTGAAGGAGGAGTGGGTGGGGAGCAGCAGTGATGCTCGTGCCGGGGGGGGGCGAGGGGGTGCACATTTTGCGACTGTGAGGGATTTAAGCCTAGGGGTGGGGGGTAGTTTGGGGGTGCAAGGGATTGAAGCCTGGGGGTGGAGGCGAATCAACATTTACCAAAAAAAAAAAAAAAAAAAATGTTTTCCCAGGGGAGAACCTCCCCATCTCCCAGTTTTGAATTGCCTGGGTCACAAAGCCTTACTGAACTGTCAAAATGAGTCGTCCTCTGGAAAACATTGGGAACTGCTGACCTAGACAGATGCTTCAGTAGAAAGTGTAAAAACTTTTATGTCATGGTGGACTAAGCGGATGCAGGGTGGATTCCCCGCAGTGCTTAGAGAATGGCTTAATGCTTGAGATGGGAGGTTTCCAAGACTCCTGTTCTTTTTTTTTCCAGTTGACCCTGGATAGCCTCCAGTCTCCTTTGGGATCCTGCACTCCACTGTGTCCCATGTCAATGAGTTCCAGAGGCTAGTGGTGTGTTACATGAGAAAAAATGTTATTTGATTGGTTTTGAAGGCTTCCTGAAATTCCTGTTGTTCTTGTGCCATGAGACGTGGAGAACAGACACTCCAGCCCCCATTCTCTATCCCAATCATTCTTTTATATCCTCGTGTAACATGATCTGCTCTGTAAGCCAAATAATCCCAGACATTTCACCTCTTGTCTAGGAGAGTTCTGTCGTGTCGTCGTTGTCCTGTGGCCCTCCCCCTGGAAGTCTATTCCTCACTTATCTTTGAACCCTCCCACCCCCCATTCTGCTATATCCTTGAGGAGCTGGGAAGGCCAAAACTGAATGCAGTGGTCGTGGTTTCTGAGATCATAAAGGACTAAGCATCCAGTCTGATTGCCCACACCACCTCAGCCTGAAAATCCATCTCAACCACTCCTGCCTCCAGCCTAGGTCTGGGGGTCGAGCTAGAGTGCAGCTTTTAGAAAGAGATGTCTAATCTTGATTTAAAGACTCATTCCGAGGCTGAATAGCCAACTTCAGCTTCCAAGTGTTGGATCTCCATCTAGCTTTTTCTGCTGCATTAACGAGCCCTCTACTGTCAAGAATTTTCTCCCCATATAGCACAGTCCAGTGAACCTCCTCCTGGCCCAGACCGTGCACTCACTGTCAGGCAGGTCTTCCAGACCCCTCATCCTTCTTGTAGCTCTCTTTCCAATTTCAGTTTCCTTTTAAAAGTGCGGCTATCCAAATGGGGACAATATCCAGTAATGCTGTTGCTTCTGTATGTAGTCCCTTTAGTTCCTACTTGAGATAACATTCTTCATCTCCAGTGTAGAATCCTAGGGCTGGAAGGGACCTCAGGAGGTCATCTAGTCCAGCCCCCTGCTTCAAGCTTATCCATCCAAAGGTCATATTCATCCATGTAGCTATAGGGTCTCACTGGAAATTCATGTTCAACTGGTTATCTCCTTTGACCCTATGTACTTTTCACAGTTGCTACTTTCCACAGTACAGTCTTCCTCTTAAACAGTTGACCTGCATCCTTAGCTATGTGACTTTCCATCTTTTGAACCTACAGTCATGGAGAATAACCCCCCAGATCACTAGAACGGACAGAAATGAATCAAACTAATATACGTATTTTTCTTTTCTCACCAGATTGCTCATTGTGCGCATTTGACAGCTCGGCGCAGTTTCACTCTTAACTCTCCGTGGTAAAATTCTCCATTGCTGGGGGAAAAAATAACCCTTACAAGCATCAGCATGGGGTTAGGGAGAAAAATCCTTCTAACAGTGTTTTGAAAGGAACATAAACAATATTTGGAAGATTGCATCCCAACCAGCAAGTGCCCCACGCTTCCCACTAAGTCCTCTAGCATGTTCCAGAGCACAGCATTAGAACCAGGGCATTTCCTGGGAAACGGAGTCACAACCTGAGATCTCTTCAAAATACGGAAATTTCAGAATATTGTCATTTCTGGGTAAAATACACTGTCTTCCCCACTCGTTGTGAGGGTGGTGTGTATGTGCATGAGGTTGGCATTACTCCAGTGTTAGGCACCCTGCAGCCCATTGAAGTTTTGTGTGTTGCCTGGAAGACGTTTCTGTTTGCCGTTGCCCATGCGGAGGTTTGCCAGATTCCGCTGGGTTCCAGCTGTGCAGGTTTTTCCCTTCCGGTATGACTAAAGCGGCAGGCAGGTAAAACAAGGGCATGTGAATTGAGGTGTGTGCTGATTGCACAGATCGTGTGAGAGCCGTGCGCTGCCTCTGTGTCTGGTCAAAGCATTGCTCTGGGTCAATGGACGTATCGTGCAAATTCTAGGTACATAAGCGCCGTTAGCAGAACTACCCCATCCCAGGAGACTGTCTTGGTTACTATAATCTTGTAGCCCTTTGAGGGCCTCTTATGCAGCTGACTCACTAGCCTCGGTTACCCATCACTGGACTGGGGAGTAAAGCTGAGCGCTTAGTGTCAGGACTGCTAGCTTCCAATCCTGGATGCAGAAGAATACTAAGGGCCAGGCCACCTGTGTTCTGTTCTCTGCTCTGGGAGGGGTGTTGCAGGGGGAAGAGATTTGAGCAGGACACTCCCCTTGCAGCACCTAATCTTATGCACCATTGTATCTGTGGTCCCACCTGTTTCTGGTGGCCAGCAGTGACCCTGTGCATTCTCCCCCTAATTCTCTGTTCCTGTGGTGTATAAACATCACAAGGGAGGGGTCCTTTCATCTCTGCTGAGTGAAAAGTTCTTCTGAACTCTCATTTCTTTCCTCCATACAGCCCTCGCTGAAATCCTCAGCGTCAAGGACATCAGCGGCAGGAAGCTTTTCTACGTACATTACATTGACTGTGAGTAAACAGGCTGGCCCTCGGGTGGGAGAGTAGGAAATTTACTGACAGAGGCTGGTTTGGAATATGGACAGAAATAGGGAGTTCTGGGGAATACGAGCCGAGGACTTTCCCATCTAGTGGACGCTGTCTCCATTCTGGCCTTATGCTGGGGGGAGTGGCTGGCTCCAGGGGGGCAGGGAATGGATTACAGGGCCCTCCCCTCTAGTGGGTGCCAGCCCTGATCCAACTCAAGGAAGTCTGGATCTTCTGAGGTATCCCATCAGAGTGTCATGGCAAGTGGGGTCAGGGACGCAGGAGGGGGTGCACTTACTTCAGAATTGGAGCTGACCCCACTTCCCAACTGGACAGTCGGGTATTGTGCTTTCTGTCCTGCTTGGGCCTCCTCCTGCACACACATGTAGTTGGGGCATTATGTACAGTAACCTCTTGATATGTGCAACCAAGTTGCGCATGTCTTGGGTTAACGTGACTGCTGCCCCTGACAGGAATGGTTTCCCGGTCCCTGGAGTGGCAGGGAGTTGGGAACCAGTCAGCAGTCTGGCTCCTAGCTCCCTTCCACTTGTAGAGCTGGGAAACTGACCAGCTCATGACTGCCACTTTTTGTGCAAGTCCAGGGGAGACAGGAACCAGGCTAGTCAGTTTCCTGGCTCCTGCAAGCCCAGGGGAGCCAGGAACTAGGCTGAAGCCTGGTTCCTGTCTCCCCTCGACTTGCGTGAAAATGTGAGTTATGTGAGGGTTGCAGGAACACAAGCCCCCACATACCTGGAGGGTTTATTGTATATGTCAATAGTTAAGAATGTCCCAAGTTCTTGGGCTTGTTACTTTCCCTCCTGAAGACCCTCCCCCTTTCATTGTAAGCCTCACTCATACAAGGAAGTTAGAGCTCCTGCTTCTGGAGCTGAGCCTCCGTGGAACTACATGTTTTGGGCTGAGCTTTCCCAATGGCCAGAGGGTGGTGCAGCTCAGCAGCCTGAGGCATTGCCTTCCCCTCTGCGGCTCACCCATCCATGTCCCACCTTGAACAATCTTAGCACCACTTTTCTGCTGTAGACGGGCTGTTGGCAGGGACCTCTGTCCTCTTCTCCCATCACCCTAAGGGGAGAGCCACTAACCTGGTCTCCTCATGTCCGCAGTTAACAAGCGTTTGGATGAATGGGTGACCCATGACCGGCTGGACCTTAAGAAGATCCAGTTCCCCAAGAAAGAAGCCAAGACTCCCACCAAGAATGGGCTGCCTGGCTCCCGGCCCAGCTCTCCAGAGCGGGAAGTGGTAAGAGGAGCTGGCGGCAGGCCGGGAGGATGCTGGTGCCTTCGGGGGATGCTGTAGGGGGTGGGACAGGATGAGAGTGCCGGCCTGGGGATCAGGAGGGCTCTAGGGGGCACTGGAGAGAGTGTGTGGGGTTAGTAACGGGGCGACGAGGTTGTTTATCCAGAACTGTTCTTCCAGATGGTCCAGGCCGGCTCCCTCTCCCTGATCCCAATCCAGGGGTTGTAAACATACAGGTTTCCAGGGCAGGAGTGCTAGAGTATCCCTTATCCCGCAGAGCAGGGCCTAGCATTGGCCTTAGCACCAGCTCATCACATCTCCCTGGGCCCATGTACTCCTCTCGCTGTCTGGCCTGCGGCGAGCTGGGACAGTGGTGCCATGCCCTCCTCGTCTGCCCAGCAATGCGTCCTCTCCCCAGCCGGGTGTGTTGGTAACCCCTGCCCCCCATCTTCATCCCTGCTTAGAGGAAGACCTTGGATCTGTCTCTACAACCTGCCTCAGCTCCAGCCAGCGGTAAAACCCTGCCCATCCCAGTGCAGATAACGCTCCGCTTTAACCTACCCAAGGAGAGGGAGGCTGTTCCCGGGGAGCCTGACCAACCCCTCTCCTCCAGCTCCTGCGGCCAGCCGAACCATCGGACAACGGTACGCACCGGCGCCGGGGATACCTTCCCCATCTCGTGTCCTCAGCATGGTCTGGGCATGGCCGCAAGCTGAGATCGCGCCAGGTCGCACAAGCTGGCCGGGGTCGGGCTGGGTCTGGACTTGCATGGGAGGCCCCCAAGGCATGGTGCTGGGGATTCACTATGGGGCACTCTTCCCACCCCCAGAGCCCCGCAGAGCCCACTGTCCTGTCCGGTCATGAGGCTGGAAGCTGCTGTGCTGCAGGGAGCAGGGGCTTAATGGGGGGCACTCTTTTCTCAGCGTGAGACTGGAGGGTACTGTGAGGTCTCAACCAGTTGGTGCAGGTAGCAAAGGTTCTGTGACTCCCCTTGGTCCTTAAAGATTGCTCAGCCCTTCCCCCAGCATCTGTGTGAGCTGTGGAGTCCTGTCCAAATCAGAGCTTGGACATTCCTTCCCACTTCCCTAGAAATTCATGCAGCCTAAGCTGGAAAAGAGATTCTTCCCTTCCTGCTCTGCGCTGTCATGCTGCACTCTGTGTGCAGTCCAACCCCCTTGGCCTGAGAGGGGGATAACCCCTAGCACCTGGCCAGGGAGCTCTGCGTATACAGCATGGCGCCCCACCCCGGAGGCAGTTGCAAGGCAGTGCTGGGTGAGGGATTCCCATAAAAATGGCCTAGAAAGTTCTTTTGAGATTACAAGACCTTTTGTTTGCATGTACGTCTGCAGCTGAGACACTGCCCTGGAGGGGGAGGCTGTGCGGGGCTGGAGGGCTGTGAAGCTTTGTGACATCCCATATAGATAAACCCATTTTTGGGTTTCTTTCAGAAGCGGAAGGTGGAGGTGGTTTCCCCAGCAACCCCGGTCCCTGCTTCGACAGAGACCACTCAAGCTTCTGTGTTCCCCCAGGTAAGAGCTGAGGGGAGGGCGCTTGTATCACAGGGAGAGGGAGCTCTGGGCACTGATTCTTGCTCCTTCCTGGCGAGGCACTGATGCCTTGAGAACAGGGCCTGAGTTCCTGAAGCCCTATGATCAGGGCAAAATTAGAGCTTCTCACCTTCACGCTTGGGAGCATATGTAACCCAGATTCAACCAGTGCAGGCATCTCTGAGCCTCCAAGAGAGGACAGCTGCTCTGGGTACCCCCAAGGGGTGTTAACTCGCAGTTCTGCTGCCTGGGGCTAGCGGTGCTAACCGGTAAGCAGGAACCCTGCTGGTATGTTTACCACTTCATCAGCACTTGTTGGTGAACTCCGCCGGCGCCAGGCGGGGGCCAGGCAGCAGGACCTGGGTGAGAACGGGTTGGCTGATTTAACAGCCCTGCTAGGGGTTCCAGAGAGGGGCTTTGTGTGGAGCAGAAAGGGTTCACCTCCCACAGTGGGGATGACGCCTGCTTGCCCCTGTGGGATGTTGTGGTAGGTCCCTGCTTCCATCCCTGACTCCTTGGCACTAGCAGGGCTTACCATGTGGTGTTGGATTGCCTTAAAACTGCCTAGTTCCTAGCTACATCCTGCTGATGAGGTGATGGGAGCAACACCATCTTCCTGTGCTGCTGCAAGGCTACGTCCCCGCTCCCCCACTGCTCCCTGCCTGGCTGCGCCTAACACTCCTGTCACTTTCTCTTCCAGAATGGCTCAGCCAGGAGAGCTGTGGCTGCCCAGCTTGGCAGGAAAAGGAAATCCAACTGCCTGGGCACAGATGAGGTAAACTCTGCCCCGTCTTGAATGCAGGGATGGGGTGTTAGCGACCCTCTGCCAGGGAACCCCCTAGCCAGAGCCAGCAGTGGAAGAGCGCTCTCAGGTTCCCAGGGCATGGGGCAGGGACCCACTCCTGGGTCATCAAGGGGGCCCCTCCAGGATGTAGCCAGGAGCAACTGCTGGCCCAGAGTTTCTCTCTCGGCTCTCTGCTAGCTCCTGCCCCTTTCCGTGGGGGAGACGCTGCCAGCTCAACAAGCAGCCGTGCGCCCCAGCGCATGTGGGATGGGTGACAGGTGAAGTCATGGCCTGTCCAAGGCCAGGGCTGCAGCACCATTGAAGTTTGGAGGGCAGGGCTGGGAAGTAGGGTGGGGGACCTCCCTGGCCCAGTCTTTCAGACGTGGAAGACCTGCAGGATATGGGAGAGCAGCCAGGGATCCTTTCTGTGCCACCCCACCTCCACTGGCAGCCAGGCTGTGGGTTCTGGAGGCCCTTGGGAAGGGCACAGGGAGGTCAGGAGAGTAGAGGGTTAGGGGGGGAACGTCTGGCAGCTCCTGCCCCTGTGCTGCCTGCAGGACTCCCAGGACAGCTCGGACGGCATCCCTTCAGCCCCACGCATGACGGGCAGCCTGGTGTCAGACCGCAGCCACGACGACATCATCACACGCATGAAGAACATCGAGTGCATCGAGCTGGGGCGGCACCGCCTGAAGCCCTGGTACTTCTCACCCTACCCGCAGGAGCTCACCGCCCTGCCCGTGCTGTACCTCTGCGAGTTCTGCCTCAAATACGTCAAGAGCCTCAAGTGCCTGCAGAGGCATCTAGTACGTATCGCCCTCCCTGTCCGGCCCCAGGCGGGAACAGTCCTGACTCCATGATCCAGGGCTTCTGCTCCTGTGTGTTCTCCTGCCTGGCTCTTGGGGCCTGGCCTGCAGGGAGCAGGGTGGGAGACTCAGTAGGGGCTGCTTTATCCGCCAGGTCAGTGATGACACTGGCCCCACTTGGCTGTGTAAACAGCACCCTTGCCTCACCCCAGAGGATGCTGCATCTCGGTGCTGGATGCAGAGTCCCTATAATGCTCTAATCCAAGGCTGGAAGGGGAGGAGGAGGCAGACTAGATCTTGGGGGCTTTTGGGGGGGCGTGAGGGAGTGGTATCCTCTGGCTCGAAGTTGCCTGTTAGCCTCTGCTAGGTGCAGGCAGCTCTTTCCTTCTGCCCCTCAGAACTCAATTCCTCAAGCCCCACTTTTGCATTCGATGGGCCCCATGTGCAAGCTGCAGGCTCTGACCGCTCTCCTGGGGTTCTCTCTCCACCAGACCAAGTGTGACCTGCGGCACCCACCTGGGAATGAAATCTACCGCAAAGGCACCATCTCCTTCTTTGAGATCGACGGGCGGAAGAACAAGGCAAGGAGCAGCCCTGGGGCAAGCTGTCCCCTCCCCGAGGCCTGGCTGGAGTGGGGCTCTGTGTTCCACCTTTCACACTTAGGAGACTGCCTGATTCCAGGGACTGGGAGCCTGGGGCTGTGACAGGGCTGGCTGGGGGAATGGCTTGTAGTGGCTACCACACAGAGGGACTGGGAATCAGGACTCCTGGGTTCATTTCCAACCTAACTGCTGCCACTCTGGGTAACCTTGAGGAAGCGTCTTCCCATCTTTGTGCCTTAGTTTCCCCCATACAGAATTCTTTCCCATCCGCTTCCTCCAGACACTCATAGAAATGTAGGGCTCAAGAGGTCATTCAGTGCAGCCCCTTGTACTAAGGCAGGACCAGTAAACCTCAATGATCCCTGACAGGTGTTTGTCTAATAACCTGTCTTAACCTCCAGTGAGTGGGGTTATACAACGTCCCTTGGAAACTTATTTTAGTACTTAACTAGAAGTGTGGCACCCAAACCAGGGGACAGCTCTCCTGCAGAGGCTTTACTGCTGCTGAGTTGGCCTCCTATGTGTCATCTATGACACTCCTGGTCAGACACCCCAGAATGGTGCTAGTTTCTGCACTTCATTGACTCATGTTAACCCCCAGACTCTTTTTTCAGCAGGACTCCCACCTACCCACTCCTGCCCTGGATTCTGTTTTGTATTTGTGCTTTTGATGTTTCCCTCTAAGTGCTGCACTTTGCACTTGTCGGTTTTGAAATCCATCTTGTCGATTTCTGCCCCATTCTCCACTTCATCAAGATCATTCTGAATTCTAAGCCTGCCCACTGCAGTGCTTGCAACCCCTCCCTGCTTGGTGTTACAAGGACCACTATGTAAAGCCCATTCTGGCATCTCACTAGCGCTGCCCTCCCAGACTGACAGTGAAGCTTTGATAACACCCCTGGGAGTACAGTCTTTTAACCAGTCGTGTATCCATCCACCAGGGCTGGCTGGTGAGATCTCCCTGACACAGGTGATGAAGGTGGTGAGCCACTCACTGGTATTGTGAAGGCTGAGAAACACTGAGACCGCATTTCTCTAGTTTGCTTATGCCAATCTCCCGGCCAGAATAGAGCTTTCATACTGTGGCCCGCGCCACTGGGATGAGGGGGGCTGGAGACAGTCTGTGTGCAGCTCCCCACTGGCCCAGGGGGCTGGTGACCAGTTGCCTCTAATTTTTCCCACCCCCAGGCAGCATAAGTTTTGTTACATGCAGCAGGGCGTGTGCGAAACACTTGCCGTCAGGATGTGGCTGCTTTTCTAACCAGCCAGGCGGCTGCCCAAGCACTCGGCTTACAGGAAGCGCTGCTGGGGAGCGGAGCTGCCCTCGCCCCATCAGCCCCTCAAGGCCAGCTGACACCCTCCAAAAGCGGGGTGGGGATATTAACACTCCCAGCTTGTGTTGTCCCTACAGAGCTACTCTCAGAACCTCTGCCTGCTGGCTAAGTGCTTCCTGGACCACAAGACCCTGTACTACGACACTGATCCCTTCCTCTTCTACGTCATGACAGAGTACGACTGCAAAGGCTTCCACATTGTGGGCTATTTCTCCAAGGTGAGGGAGCACTGCGCTCTGCTCCCCGGGGCCTGGCTGGCACCATCTAGCCCTGGTCCCGTCTTCCGGTTCCATTGGTCTCTGGCCAGCCAGAGCAGGTGACGGTGGTATGATGGGGACCTGAAGGCCAACCCCCTGCCTGAGGGGATCAGAGCCTCCCAGTGGGAGGAGATGCCTGGAGGGTCATAGAGGCGAGGGGGCACCTGAGAGATGAAGCCTTTGGCCAGGGAATCACTGTTGCAGCTGCTCCCCCATTGACCAGGCTCTATCTGCAGGCTGCTGTAGGTATCCGGTGATGAGGGAGCAGGGCCCATTGTGACCGTGACTGGGATGGGGGAGGGACTGGTGGGGATTGAAGGCCCAAGACCAATGTGATTGGCCTGAATGGGTGCAGGAGGCAGGCTGCTTTGGCTGTGAGCAGCGCAGGATCTGGGGCAGGCTGCATGAGCAGGCATCTGTAGCCAGGGTCAGGGTTTGGGAAGGGGCATGGTTGGGGGATCGGGCCAGAACTCATGGTACAGGCATGGGGAGCTGGAGCAGAAATGGGGGCAATCTTGATGGCAAAAGAGTCACTGGAACACCCCCAGCATCAAAGCAGTCTGCAGCCACTGGGCTGAGATCAGACTCTCTTGCTGTGTGCCGTAGGAGAAGGAGTCCACGGAAGACTACAATGTGGCCTGCATCCTGACCCTGCCTCCCTACCAGAGGCGAGGCTATGGCAAGTTGCTCATTGAATTCAGTAAGTGGCACCTTCCTCTCCGGCTCCCTCCCGAATCGCCATCTCCCTCACCCTGTTGCCTCTCGCTTGGCAGGCTACGAGCTGTCCAAGGTGGAAGGGAAGACGGGGACGCCAGAAAAGCCCCTCTCAGACTTGGGGCTCCTCTCCTACCGCAGCTACTGGTCCCAGACCATCCTGGAGATCCTCATGAACCTGAAGTCTGAGACCGGGGAGCGCCCACAGATCACTATCAAGTGAGTGCCCCACCCACGGTCACAAACTCGCCAGCCCCAGAGCCACAATTCCACACCAGTAATAAGCGAGCGGGAACACAGCTCCAGCTCTCATTAGGAGTCAGAGTTAACACTTTGCGGAGGGTACACAGGGAAGATGCAGTTGACTCCTGCAGCCTGTCTCCCCCCGCCCCCACCGGTGCACACTAGTGACCCAGGCCACTGCCTTCTACCCCTCATCTTTCCCCTTCCCTTTCAGTGAAATCAGCGAGATCACCAGCATCAAGAAGGAAGATGTGATCTCCACGCTGCAGTACCTGAATCTCATAAATTACTACAAGGTACCCATCCTTGGGGGGAGGCGCGCTGGAGACGGGCAGTAAGAGAGACCTGGCAGTACCCAAAGTGGGCAGATGGCTTCCTTGTATATGCCACTAGCGCAGAGAGACACCAAGGCATTGGGGTGGCTGATTTAAAGGGGGGCGTGGAGGCAGGACTCATGAGGGCTGTCCCTGGCTGTGGTAGGGGAGTGGGACCTAATGCGTTGGGGGCATTGGGTAGAGGTAGAACTCCCCAAATGCCAAGAGAAAGGAGCTGCTGCCTGGGCTGCCCCACTGGACTGGAATGCATCAGTGGAGACAAGCACCCAGGTTGGCTCAGGCCCCTTCTAAGGGACGTTGACATTTCTATCCAGACATAGTGCTTACCTGGCCCCCTGCTGTCTCCCTTAAAGGGCCAGTACATCCTGACTCTCTCAGAGGACATAGTGGACGGGCACGAGCGAGCAATGCTGAAGCGGATCCTGCGCATTGACTCCAAGTGTCTACACTTCACCCCCAAGGACTGGAGCAAGAGGGGCAAGTGGTGAGAGGCCGGGCTTGTCTGTTGTCCACTCCCCTGTGGCCCCGGTTTGGGGCCTCTCAGCCATCCAGCTACCGTGCAGCTCCTGGGAGTTTACCCGAGCTGGGACAGACCAGGCACCGCCATCTGCAAGGGCGATCGTGTGGTCGGTCACGGGGCCAAGCTGGGGCTGCGTAGTTCTCAGCCCGCGGCTCGAGCCCATGGGAAGGGGCAGAGGCCCCCTGCTGCTCTCCTTGTCTCAGCACCAGCGTGAAGGCCCCGTTTGTATCTAGGACTTGCATCTTGCCCGGCCGCCCTGTACAGCGTGGGCTGTGACGGAGGAGCCTAAAGGCTGGGAACAGGTGGACCTGCAGCCCCAGCAGCTGGCCGGTGTCTGTGTTCCTCTGTCACTCCCTCCGAGTTTTGATAAAGATCCTGGACTTAAAACAATTGATCCTGCCCCTTTCTAATCAGCTTGGGGAGGACAAGGCAGCTCAGGCTGCACTGCCCTCCCCACGGCTGTGTAATACATGAGCAACATCCGGCCTCTACTCCCAGGGATTCTGGGGGGCAGCCTCCCTGCCAGTAGCAACTGGTACAGGCTACGCCAGAGCCACCTGCAGCGCGCGCCCTGCACGATGAACACGACCAGGCCCCGGAAGGTGCAGGCTGGCTGGACCTGGAGTTAAACACAAAATTAGGGTGTCAAACTGCTGTGCTCCCCCTGTCCTGGGAGCAGCGGAATCTGGAACCGGGCGTCCCCTAGTGCCAAGGGGCTGCAGCACTGAGCCATGGTGATTGGCCAAGACACTTAGCTGAACCTTAGGGGCATGGAGAAAGCAGAGTTTATCTCCCTCTGCTGTGTGGGAGGCTCCTGCTGCTGATCCTTGGCCCGTCACATCATGAGCCTGACTAGCGCTGCCCCACCCTTCCCCTACACATCTGGCAGTGGGTCCACCTGCAAACACCAGCCACCCAGTGGAGTTAGGCCTTGCTAGCAGCGTGCTCCCCCGTCAAAATAACACTGCTGAACCTTCATGTGGCAAGAAGGATTCTTGGGGGGGCACAGGCCTGGGGCCAAAGCCTGTGGCGGCTGGGAGAAGGGAATTGGGGCAGAGAAGAAGCTACAAGCACATCCCTGCTGCCATGCACAGCCTCCAGCTGGTCTGACCTGGCGGCGCTCGTGAATGCACCAGCTCTCTTCCCTCCTTCCTGCCCCATTCAGAGGGGGAAGCAGAGGCCTAGCAGGGTGGCGAAGGAAGAGAACCCAAAAGCCATGGCAACATCTGTGTTAGAGTCCTTCCTGGGTAGCATGAGCCGTGGAGAGGAATCATGGACAAGTGGCCTGAAGAGAGGCTGTGTAGCAGGACACCTGGGTTCTATCCCACTCAGCTGCTGTGACTTGTGCCAGAGCCAAGCTTGTGTGCCTCAGTTTCCCCTCTGCAGGATGACGACGCTGCCTATACCAGGGACCTGAGGAGTCAGTGTTTGTAGGATAAAGTCCATTGCACTCCCCAGCAGAGCAGGTGGCCAGCCATTGACCTGGGGAGAAGCTGTCCTACCCAGTTTCCAGGTGCTGCCTCTGCAAACTCCAGAATGATAACTCGGACCACACAGCCATCTTTGTGAGAGAGAATCCTGTATTCTTAGCATGGAGGCAGCATGCAGGATGCTGGGGCCACGTTTCCCAGTGCAGCCCTCAGAATCAGCCAGTAGCTAGCGGTCCTGAGCCCGCAGACTCCCTCAGGGCTCACTTTTCCTTCAACACTGGTGCATGGATCTGCAATGTGAGAGAGACATCAAAAATCACCTCCCCTCCGCACCTCTGGGATCCCAGCCCCAGAGGACAGCACTGCAGGAACAGCTACTGCTATTAGGTGTAGCACAGGATGGTCTAGTGACCCTAACAAAGCAGGGGGTCCCCCATTATAGGCACTACACTTCTCCCCACAGCAACGGAGGTGGGGCTGTTGTTGGGACAGGCATTACAGAGACCCACCGCAAGATTCACTGCCTTAAGCAGCTCTGTCTAAAGCAAGAGTGGAATGGGAAACTGAGGCTCAGAGGGGGACAAAGACTTGCTCAAGGGCAGGAATTCTGAGGCCCAGTCTTGTACTGCAGTCACCTTCCCTTTGCCTATGTATTCCCCCACAAAGCGGTAGTGCCCATCAAGCAGGGCAGAACGGCTGGGGACAGCATCTTCCATTTGCCCATATCAAGGTCCAAGAACATCCCAGCAGGCCAAGGCAGCCTTGGCCTCTCCCCCCTGCTGGGCCTGGAGACATTTCCCCTGCTGCTAGCAGCTGGGGTACGAGGGGTGTACATTAGGGGGTGTGGGCATGGCTGGGTGTCCACAGAGGGGTATATATTACGGGCTATAATTATTTCATCCTGGAGTATTTTACTCACACTGGGGGAACCAATCATAATGACACATACCAGCCCTTCCTTCACTAACAGAGAAATGCAGGGGCATTATGGGATGTAACGATTGCCTCACCCCAAGCAACTCAAGGGATACTGGATGAACCACAGAAGCAGCCGGATATCTGGGTGAGAAGGCTGAGAACGTACCTGGCTGATTGCTAAGATGGATCCCACAGCAGTACTGTAAGAGTCTGTGTGGGATGAGGAAGGATGTTGGCCCTCTTGTAGTTGGTACAGCAGCAAGATTAGGCCCTAACACATCCCTTACCATTCTGGGGTTAGGGAACAGCACAGCAGAACTTACAGCCTCGGCGATCGCTGGCCAGCTCAGAGCCAGGAACAGTCCATCATCCGCAGTGGGAGCCTGCTCCAGGTTCCACACCGTCAGCGCTGCAAAGGTTGATTTCAGCCGCACAGTCCGCTCCTGCCGCACAGGGTGCTGGGAGTCAGGGACACATGCAGCAGGACACCACCTCTCAGGCACAACCCCCGCAGCATGAGGGTTAACGCAATGCTGTTCCCAGCACTGATCGCCTTGCTCAAAAGGGTAGCCACACGCCGCCTACCCAACCCCACAAGGGGGCACATTGTCTCTCCAAAAGCCGCCAGTGCCCCCAACCTGCTGGATCCCAGCCCAAGCACAGCCATGGGGCTGGCCTCTCAGCCTTCCCCAGGCAGGTACTATTGTCCCAGGGCTGCTTCTCCCCTATCCCCCCACCTCCGTCTCCACAGGGCTCACCTCTTCCTCCGTGCAAGGCCTCTGATCATCCTTCAGCACCAACCCCACGTAACCCTGAGGCACGGCCACCTCCTGCCCCTTGAGGCTTCTGCCGCGGAAGGATACGGATTGGTCTGCAAGACGAGATCTCACTGAGCCGGGGAGACAAAGGGCCCTGGCCAAGGCAGGAGCTGGACTCGGCCACAACCCTACAACCGCACTGGGGTTCGTGCTGCGGGGCGGGCGCCCCAGAGCGCCCCCACCCACCCCTGCAGCAGCACAGCGCCTCCTCGCGCTGCACCGCGACCGGCCCGGCCTGGAGAAGCCGCCACCCCCCGCAATTGCGAGCCCCCATCCTGCTCCCTGCAGCGCAGCCTCCCCTGGCTAGCACGCGGCATTCACCGACCCTGCGGGCCCTGCCGGATGGCCGGTGTGAAGTATCTGGCCACGGAGGCGCTGCCGTTGTGCTCCACCTCGCAGGGCAGTAGGTGCAGCACCTCGCGGGGCGCCGCCCGAAGGGCGCTCAGCTCCAGCCGAATCGGGCGGCCGCTCTCACCCATCGCGGGGCGGGGGCGGGGGCGGGGGCTGGCTGCAGAGCCCTGTCCCCACGTGGGCAGGAGCCTCCCTCCCGGGAGGGAGCACTGGAGGGGGGGGGAGTGGCTGCAGAGCCGGCACGTGGGCGAGTCCACTCCGGCGGCTCAGGAGCAGGCCGAGAACCCGTTCTCAGCGCGCGGCAGCCTGCTCCTGCCCCGGGGCATGCTGGGGGTTGTAGTCCTCACGCGAGGGCAGAGCTTGGGGGGGGGGGGGTCTCGCGCCCGGTGCATGCTGGGAGTGGCAGTCCCGTCCCGGTGCATGCTGGATGCTGTAGTTTCCAGTTTGCACGAACCTGTGACCACCTCTGGAAGTGGTCGTCGTGTCCCTCCCCCACCCCCAGGAAAGCAGGGCAGGGCTGGCTTGGGGGTTAGTAACAGAGCCTTGTGGAGAGTCGAGGGGCTGCTCAGGGCCTGCCACCAGCTGGCCACTCTTACAGGCTCAGCCTGGCTGGCCTGCGGTTTTGTACCAAGTGGAGGATGACCCTAATTCAGACCCTGCGCAGCCGTTACCCTGGAGACAACTAATTGCACTGCAAGTTGTGGAGATCCCAGCAGGGACCGACCCCCATACATCCCCCACAGACACGACCCCACCCAGCCAAGCGGTGAAGGCCATGCCAGCTAGGTGGTCAGCCTGGTCACCAACATTCAGGAACACCAGAGCCCTGGACGGGCAGAGAAAACCTTTTTCACCATGAGCAACAAGACACCTCGGGCCTCTGCTCCCCAGCCCCTGTCCCAGCAGAGCAGCCAGGGACAGAATAGGCCTCAGAAACCAAACCCTCCTTTCAGCACTAGGTCCACCAGGCAGCCATGGAGCCCTTCAGCACGTAAGGGTACAAATGTACTCCCAGCTCTCCTTTCTGTGCTACTGCTCCACGCAGAACCAATGCTGGAAATTCCCCCCTAGCTGGGAGCAGTACAGGAACTCAGGCACAACTCATTGCACATCCCACCCTCAAATGCATAGCGCCACCCCCACACTCCTCCACCTCTATCCCATTGCATCTCCCCTCACTGCTCCCAACGTACCACTCCTGTCTCCACCCCCGTGCTCCCCTCTCCCCATGCACTAGTTTGTTCACTGCACTGCAAATTTTACTGGTAAAACATTTATACAGAGCTTGGGAAGTTCACATTTCAGGCTGCCAGTCCCACTCATTGTCCCCTCAAGGAACTGGAAATGTGTCCCCATTCTTCTCACTCTGACACCCCTGGAGTGGCTGGAGACATCCCCTTTACTCCCACTCACAGATTCCCCTCCTAGGGGATGCCCCACTTACAGTCACCCCATAGTCCCTCTCTGAGGCTCTGTCACCCCCACCACTTCCCGCAGGTAGGCACTTAGGTGGGGAAGCACCTTCCAGTTGTCAGTGCGGATGGTGATGCGCACTGCCCCCTGGGTGCCTTGGGCCTGCAGCAGCACGTGGTAGTGGGGTGGCAGGGCAATGGCAATCTTGTAAGTGTCTGGCTCCTCTGCCACTAGATAGCTGGCAAAGTGAGCCTGCACCAGGACCCCCAAGGCCTGTTGGGTGGCAGGCCAGCAAAAGAGGCTCTCAGCACAGTCTCCCACCCCGGATGGGCACAGAGAGGACCAGAGGGTGTCAAAGAGGTGGTGCCGGCTCTCGAGGTCCCAAGCTGCAGGCACTGCCAGAGGCAGAAAGATGTCCGGAAAGGCCACCTGCAGTGGTTCTAGCCGGCTGCAGTAGGTGAGTCCTGCCTGCGTCGTGTACAAAGTGCTCACTGCCAGCTCAGTGGGATAGGGGCAGCGCGGCTGCAGGTGGAGCGTGAGGACGGGCGCCGGGCGCGTGGCGGAGAGGCAGGGCACGCACACATCAGGCACTGGCTCGTAGAAGTGGTCGGAGCGCTCAAAGCGCAGCAGGAGGCAGAAGAGTTGCTCGGGCGGGGACCCCTTGTGGAGCAGCCGGTACACCAGGCTGAGCTGGGCTGGAGAACGCAGCTCCAGGAGCTGCTGGCACCACTCCTCCACCGCCTGAGTGCCAGCAGCGCATGGCTGGGGGGCTGGCCCTGGCCCCAGGGTGGGCTCGGCCGGGACCTCACGCTGCAGCTGCAGCAGGCCTTGTGGGCCTGGATGCACAGTCAGTGCGGCGGCAAAGTTCTCACTGTCTGCCATGATGGAGGAGGAGAGAGTTCGGGCTTTGAGGCGCCCCCCGGGTGCCAGCACAGCCCCCAGCTTGTCCCCAGACAGGCACAACAGGAGCGTGTAGTAGAAGCGGGCTCGATCCTGCACGTCCACGTCAGGGTAGCTCAGCGAGACGGCTTGGAGCAGCTCAGCCAGCTGGCACCCCACAGCAGCTGGAGGCTGGTGCTGCAGCAGGTTGCGGCAGACGCTCAGCAAAGCCTGGCCCATGTGCCAATCTCCCAGCTGCCCGGCGCCTGCCAGCTGCACCAGGTGCTGCAAGAACCCCAGTGTGCTGCCCTGTGGAACCCCACTCTCCTTTGCCACACGGGCCAACATCTTGAGGTGCCAGCCCAGTTCCTGTTCCCGGGGTGGCAGCAGCGGCATGCTCACAGTCAGCTCCTGCAGGGCCTTGCTCAAGGATGCAGTCCAGGCTGGGTCATCCAGCACCGCCTGGGTCTCATTCAGCAGGTTAATGAGGTTGGGGGCCAGGGAGCAGCGCTGGCGATACAAACCCACCAGCGTGCCCGTCAGCTCTGTCATGAGCTGTGGCCTGGAGCCAAAGTAGCGGGCAAAGAGGTAGGCTGCTCGGAAGAAAAGCCCAGTGGCCTCACGCCCACCCTTGCCAGCTACCGTGGCTGCCAGGGCCAGGACATGCTCAAAGATATACCCAACCCCCCGCTCAGCCTCGGGGCCCTGGTTTTCCAGGCACACCAGGCTCAGCAGGTTGAGGCGTGCCAGCATGGTGCCCGGGTCATTGAAGAGGGAGGGGAAGAGGGAGGAGGCCAGGCGGGGGGTGAGCAGGACAGGCAGCCCCTCCTCAGAGCCCGAGCCTAGCGGGCGGTTCTCGGGGAAGTGCAGCAGGCAGTCGAGATAGAAGAGTTTGATGGGGGAGGGCAGTGCGGGGTGCTGGGCCATGCTTACCAGGCGGCGCAGGAGGAAGGCCTCGTCCTCTGCCGTGAAGAGGCTGTCGGTGAAAAGCCCCTTGAGCTGCAGGCTGGCGTGCAGCAGCTCCACTTGGGCCGTGCCAAACAGCCGCACCAGCTGTGCCTTGAAGATGGCGGGCGATTGGGTGCGGATTACGCACACCACCTGGGCCAGGTGCCACAGAAGCTGGCTCTGGGCAGGGGGCGTCAGCAGATAGGAGCCATCCAGCAGCTGAGACAGCACCGACTTCAGCTCCTTGGTTTCAGCCGGGCTGGGCAGAAGCAGCAGGCGGTCAATGGAGGCTGGAGAGACGAGCCCGGCGTTCCCCACTGACTCCCAGGCCAGGCCCTCGTTGCCAGCCAGCAAGTCACCCAGGGCCCCCTCGCCCCTGCAGGCCAGCAGCAGCACAGCATTGCGCAGGGCCAGGCCGTACAGCAGCGTATAGCCTTGGTGGGCAGGGGTGAGCTCCTGCTGCTGCATGGAGCGTAGCGAGTCCAACCGCCGGGAGAACAGGCCGGGGTAGCAGCTCTCCAGCTCCCTCAGACTCTCGCAGGCGGCTGCCCGCACGCCACGGTCACCTGGCCCCTGCCGCTGGTCATTGAGGTCCGAGGCCAGGTGCAGCAGCAGAGAGAGGTAGTCACGCGAGGCCAGGGAACTCTCCCGGAAGGACTCGGTAGAGATCAACACAGTCCCTATCGCCAGCAGCAGGTGGCGCCGCAGCCAGGACAGCTTGGGTGCGTGGGGCAGTTGGGCAAAGTGAGCCAGGAGAGAGCTGGCTGCCTGCTCGCCCGCCTCGGGGTCTGGACACAGCTGGGTGGGGAACTCCAGCAGAAGGGTCAGCATGGAGACCTTCAACAGAGAGAGAGGAGAGCAGTCAGGGGCCACCGGGCACAGAAGCACCAACGGAAGCTAGAAGAGGAGAGCCACTAACAGAACCCAGGAGTCTTGACTCTCACGCCCCTGCTCTAGCCTGCTTGAAGCTGCCCTCCCCAGAGCCGGGAACTGAAGCGAGGTGTCCTGACTCCCTGCCCCGCTGCTCTAGCTGCTAGACCCCGCTCACTTCCCAAAGCCAAAGTGAGAACCCAGGAGTCCTAGCTCCCCACTCCCCCACAGCTTTAACCACTAAGCCCCACTCCACCTGCCCTTCAAAACTGAAAATAGCATCCACTCCAGCAGTCCCTAAAACTGGCTCTAACCCACTGCAACCCTCCTCAAGCCCAGAACAGAACCCAGGCCTCCTGCCCAAGCCCACCTACCTTGGTTTGCTCACTTATCTTCTCGCTGCTCAGATCCTGCAGCAGCTCAGCCAGGAAGGTCCCATCGCTCCCACAGGCCAGAAGAAAGGCTGTGGGGCCTGCTCGGAAGGAGGTTATGAGCTGGGCCCAACTCTCCCCACTCCGCACACTCATGGCAAGGCCTGGGAGGAACCACCAGGGTGGGAGAGAGAAGCCAATCAGCACAAAAATGTGACCCACGCCAGAGCCACCAGCTCCTAGTCTCACCCAAGCCCTACCTCTGAGATGGTGGTGCTTGACAGCTCTGTTTGTATAAGCAGGTCCCATGACCCACCCAAGCAGTAGCTGCATCTCAGGGCCAGGCAAGGGGTATGTATGTAACGGGATTTACTGATGATCTGGGGCCAGGCCACTACTCACCCCGTTTTAATGCTTGGGGAAACTGAGGCATCAAAAATGGGGCAGCTAAAGGAGCCTGTGGGACACAGATTGGGGCAGGGTCTAGGGGGGGCCTAGGTGTTTCTGAGTAAGAACAAGTGGCTGGGAACAAGCAGGCATCCAGAAGACTCAGGAACCTGCGGAACAGACTCCTGCTGGGCGCCCTTCAAAGCCCAGGGAAGCGGGGGCTGGGGAAACAGCCCATACGGGGGAGTGCGGGCAACAAGGGGGGTGGGGTTCGTGGGGAGTGCGGCCATGGCAGAGCCAGGGCCCCGCGCAGGGTATTGTGGGTAACAAGCAAGGCCCCGTGGCCCAGCGCCCCACGCTGGGGAGGGCAGGTAACACAATAGGGCGGTGCTGGGTCGGGGCTCCGGGGACTGTGGGTGAGGGGGGGCAGGGGGAACAGCCGGGGATTGTGGGGGGCGGGGGCGCTGGGGTGGAGCTTCCTGGCGGTCGGAGTTGGGGGGACTCAGTGCCCAAAGGGGCCCGGGGAAACCCGCCCCGAGGGAAGGAGGTGGCGCTCCCCTACCCGGCCCCCGCCGGGGGTCCCCACCCGGCCTGCTCACCGCCCGGTACAGCAGCGGCCTCGGGCCCCGCCCTTCCTGCTTCCAGCCGGCCGCTAGATGGGGCCAGACCCGCTCTGCTGGCGGTACTCCCCAGTCTGCCCCCGCGTCACTGCCCCGCCCCTCCCCCGGGGATCCTCCTCCGCGTCACTGCCTGGCGCCTCCCCCCGGGACCCCCTCCGCGTCATTGCCCAGCCCCTCCTCCAGGTATCCCCCCTCCGCGGCACTGCCCGGCATCTACCCCCCCAACCCCTCCCGCGTCACTGCCCCGCCCCTCCTCCGGGTACCCCCCCTCCTCGTCACTGCCCGGCATCTCCCCCCTCGAACCCCTCCCGCGTCACTGCCCAGCCCCTCCTCCGGGTATCCCCCCTCCGCGGCACTGCCCGGCATCTCCCCCCTCGAACCCCTCCCGCGTCACTGCCCAGCCCCTCCTCCGGGTATCCCCCCTCCGCGGCACTGCCCGGCATCTCCCCCCGAGCCCCTCCCGCGTCACTGCCCAGCCCCTCCTCCGGGTAGCCCCCTCCCCGCCTTACTGCCCGGCCCCTCCCGCGGGTATCCCCCCTCCGCGTCACAACCGGTGTCTCCCCCCCTCCCCGGGACCCCCTCCGCGTCACTGCTCAGCCCTTCCCCCCGGGATATTTCCCTCCCCGCGTCACTGCCGGGTCCCTTCTCCGGGGCATCCCCTGTCTCCCCGCAACATTACCCCTACCCCAATCGGAGCATCCTCTCTCCTGCCTGTCGCTGCCTGCTCCGCATCCCCACCCAGCCAGGGATTCCTCTCACCCCTGGGACTGCCACCTAACAGCCATCTGCGCAGGGTCCTGTCAGTTACAGTCAGTTACAGGGCACCGGGGGTAGGGATAGCGGAGGGCTGCAAATCCAAGCGGAGAGGCGCCGACAGAGCCGCTGGGGCCCTCAGGGCTGGATTGTAGGGGGTTGGGAATCTCGGCTGAGGCACTGGCAGAGCGGTGGGAAGCCCAGACTTGGGGAGGGGGGCTGCGGGTGGGGACATGGAGCCCTGGCAGAGCTGTGGGGAGCTCAGGGCTGGTTTAGCAGTGCGGCAGGCAGGGATGGGGAGGAAGGCAGGGCTGGCCTGTGGGCTGGAGCAGGGAGGAGTCATAGGGCTCTGTCCTCAGAGCACTTAACGGAGGCGGCGCTGGCTGAGCTGCGGCTCTTTTGCCCCGCAGGACTGGGATGAGGGGCAGACGCAGGCGCGGACTTGCTTCAGTTTCGTTGTGTAACCTCTGAGTAACAGTCTGGGGAAGCCACCCCCACTGGAATTGCAGCCAAACAGGACGCAGGTACCTGGGAGCTGTGCAGGGCCTGATGCCCTCCTAGCCCAGCCTGGCCCCCTAATCTCTCCTGAGGTGCCTCCAGTCCAATCCCCATCTCTTGCTTACCCCCCCTGGCTTCCCACCAGCAATGCCAACGACCTGCAGCCCCCTGCCCTCCCTGGGACCCCTCACCCCATGCATAGCTCTATGGGGCCACAGACAAAGCCACAGGAAGGCTGAGCCCAGGGCCTGAGGTGGGTTGGGCAGATGGTGGGAAGGAGAACAGGGCAGACTGTTATATCTCCTCCCACTCCTCCATCCTCCTCACTGTGTCACCTGCTTGCCCTCAGCCGGCAGCCATGGCACTGCTGGGTTGGAGGCACCCCTAGGGCTGAGACTCGGGCACTGCCAAGGACCAAGGAACCTTGGGTAGGTCCAGCTACCCCAGCACTGGGTGCAGGGTTGAGGAGAGGGAGTTCTGCGCACAGGGTGACTGGGATAGGTTGGCATGTGGGTGGGAGGTGAAACTTAACTGTATGGCAGCGGGAACGGGGCCTGCCTGGGGCACAGGGAGAGGCCCCCACATGGAGCCAGTAGCTTCCTGCTCCCCTAGCCAGGTGCGGGGGCGAGAAGGGAGGAACCCAGTGGCAGGAGGAGCAGCAAGGCCCCAGGGGAAGTGGGCCGGAGTCAGGAATCCTAGGCTCTGTCTGTGGCTCTGGAAAGGGAGTGGGGGCTAGTGGTTAGAGCAGAGCTGCCCAAATTCTCCCTCTGCTGTTGCGGTTTTGTCCCAGTGAGCCCTGCAGTTTCAATCTGATGCCAATTGCTTTCCAATTCCTGTCCCATACTGTTGTGGGGTGCTGCTGCGGACGGCTCTCCAGCCCCTGGGCCCCACCCTGAAAGTGGCTGCACCTCCGCACTTGGCCAGGGAGGAAAAGCGCTTGTGTGTGTTAAACACGGACCCCTTTGGGCAGCCTCTCAGAGGCACTCTCCCCAGGAGGAGATGGGGAAATTGAGGAAAGGATAACACAATGAGTCAGTGGTAGAGCTGTGGACAGCCCTCCCTCCCCCTCACCCCGAGCTCCAGCCGCACCCGTCCCATCCACATCCAGACTGGTTCCCCAGCGTCTGCCCCATCCCTGCCACGAGACTCATTTCTCCCTGGGGCTGAGGTTGGGACGCGTCCCAACACCAGGAACTAGTGAGGTCGAAACTCCAGCTGGGGTTTTGGGAGCACCACAAGCCAGAGAGCCTGGCTGGGAGCCAGGACACCTGGGTTCTACCCTGGTGCTGGGAGTAGAGTCTAGTGGTCTGGGAGCCAGGACACCTGGGCTCTCTTTGCAGCTGTGGGAAAAGAGGGCAGCCGAGTGGTTGTGGGGGCTGAGAGTGGGTTGTATTCCCAGTGCTGCCTTGACTCGTGGCTTAGACGAAGCTGTGGTGCCTCAGTTTCCCTATCTGAGCCCTTCTGATGCTGCTTCACCTTGGGGTTAATTAGCCATAGCCAACCTCTTTGAAGGCTTGTTATCAACGCAGGCTGTGCTGCCCAGCAAGCTGCCAGGGCCACAAGCCTGGGTGGGCCATAGTGCCCAGGCCAGCTCAACATCAGCCTCACAGCTTGTCTACCTGCTGGTGCCCACCTTTGTCAGCCAGGAGACTCCCCCAGTGGAGTGTGGGGAAACTAAGGCATCGGGAGGGAAGGAAATTCAGGGGTTCTGCCTCCCAGCCCCTGCCTTTGGTCTGGCCCCGTTCTCCACCAGGAACGGGGCGAAACCCCAGGAGGCCTCACTCCCCCCTCACCCTAACCACTAGGTACGCTGCCCTCCCAGAATTCCTGTTAGTTGTCTTCTCCTCCCTGAGGTTATTCATCCCGGTATTCAGCTGAACCCGTTGGGCTGGCACCACCTGCCCAGCCCTGGGTGTTCCCACACTTCAGACATGCTGACATCCGCTTTGCCTGTGGGCTGAGGCTCAGGAGGCAGGGGGCCCTGCCTGGGCTGGGGTGCTGGCGGAGGGCATGCTAAGCTTCAGCTGGGCTGGAGGGGGAGACCAGTAAGGAGCTGCAGGGTGTGGGCAGCTGGTGCTCTCCCCTCAGTCACTGCTGGCCCCAACGGACCATCACAGTGCTAAAGGGTGCGGCGCGCCAGGGAGCGTGGTGGAGGGCTCGGTATGGGGAGTTGGCCTTTCCCAGGCAGCGCTGGGTGCTGTGATGTGATGCAGGGCTGGGGGCGGGGAGCTCAGTCCGGGGGTGCTGTGCCCTTCCTGGGGGTGCCGTGCTACTTTACTGACTGTTAGGTTGTTAACCCTCCTGGCACTCTGCCCGCATGCTGGGGTGTGAACTCTGGCCAAACCCCAACTCTGATGACTTGGCTCTGCCTCTCTGCACCCCAGAGGGTGTGCCGCGCAGAACCCACACCTGGGCCCCCGCCCCAATCCCCAGATCCTTCAGCCCTTCTCAAGAGGGAGCCGTTTGGGGAGGGAACCGCCCGCCCCGGAGGGAAACTTCCCCAGTCTCTCCCCCCATCTCCCCACCACCAATGCTGTGTAGCATTGTTGTGCACTGTTACACTCCACCACTCCCGTGCATTCCACCCCAGGGCTGGCCGCATTGCAGCGGGGGATGGATTGAGCTCTGCTGCTCGCTGGCGTGTCGTGGGACGGGGTCAGTAGAGGAAACACAGGCGGGATAATTATACATTCCAGGCATCACACTTTTCCTTGGTGCTAGTCCTGAGCAGGGCTGGCTGGATAATGAATGGGTCCCTACCTTCCCCACCCAGCTAAAGGGTACATATTCTGGGTCTGCTGCTCCAGTCCAGGTTGGGAGGAGGAGAAGGGAATGGGGGGGGGTCTTTTCCCTCCAGGAGGCACCAGTTGGTAAGACAGAGGCTGTGTCCCATCCCCCTCCCCTCCAAGCCAGCCAGTCCCCTCAGCCTGGGCCTGAATTCGAGCCAGCGGCCCTCCTAGACGCGCCTGTGCTCGGCTCCCAGGCTTGTGTGTGCCAGGGCCTGACTTGCGGGACTTCTGGCCCCAGGACTGGGCTGCGTGTGCCAGGAGGAGCATCTCGGCTGACAGGTGCCAAGCCGGCTGCAATTAAGATTCTTTGGAGCTGGGCCCAGCGGGGCCTGCAGCTCTGCCGTCCCCCACCCACCAGGCGTTGGCTTCCAGTATCCGCCCGACGCGCCGGTTCCCCTGAGCAGCGGGTGAATCACAGGCAGCTCCTTCCCCCTCCCGCCAGGGAAGCTGCGGGACTGCACGAAGCACCCGCTTGTTGCTGGGGAGGGCTGTGTGTTGGCAGTGGCTGTGAAGAACACAGGGCTGGAAGGGGCTGTATGGGACAAGGTGCTGTGCTGGATGGGTCATGGCTAAACTTCTTCCCCAGCCCCTACTTGCCCCACTCTCCTCCCAGTCTGGGGACAGAACCGGACACTGGCTCCCAGCCCTCCTGGTCTAGCCCCACAGTCCCCAGGGCAAGGAATAGAACCCAGGGTCCTGAGCCTTAACACCTCCACGGTCTATCCCCGTCTCCTCCCAGGCCTGGTGATACAATCCAGGGTCCTGAGCCCCTTCCCCAGCCTGCCCCCTACATCACTTCCCTTCTACAGCACAAACCAGCAGTCCAGTAGCACTTTAAAGACAAACAAAGTAATTTATTAGGGGATGAGCTTTTGTGGGACAGCCCCACTTCTGCAGATCAATGATCAATGATCTGCAGAACTGGGTCTTCTGTCCCAGGAAAGCTCATCCCCTTATAAATTATTTTGTTCGTCTTTGAAGTGCTACTGGTCTGCTGGTTTGTTTTGATAGAATACAGACTGACACAGCTCTCTCTCTCACTCTTCTACAGCACGGCACAGCCCCCAGCTGTCCTCCATTCCACACACAACCCCCCCACACTACCTGCGAGGGACCCCACTCTCCCCAGAGCCAGGGATAGAGCTGTGCAGTCCTGGGTCCCAGCCCGGCCTTCCCTGCTGTACCCTGCCCCAAATGCCTCTGAGAACGCCACCCCCAAATCTCTTACTCTAATCCCGCACCCCAGAGCACCTCATCCCCCAGCCCCATACGTTCCCCCACAAAACACCCCTCCCCTCACACCTTTCCCTCAGGATCCTGCCCCCTCCCCATTCTAACTCAGGGCCTTGGGGACCTGGGATGCAGCTCACGACTATTTCCAGGTGAGAGGAGTAGACCTGCTGGCGGGTGGGCTGTGAACATTCCATGGGCCTTTGTTCCAGGGACCTCGCCAGAGGGGTGTGTCTCTCAGTGGGGTAATTCCTCCTAGTACTGCCCTGAGCATAGGGGGCTGCCCTAGATGACCTCCCTAGGTCCTGGCTGAGTGTCCCCAGCTAACCTCTGTCCGGTGAACTCGCACTGTGTGACAGTCCCTCTGACAAAGCTGTTCCCAACTTTTTGCAGATTGGCACCCATTCTGACAGTTCAGAAAGACGTGGGGACCCCAGGCAATTCAAAAATGGGGGCAGCAGGGCCCCAACTAGCTAATTTTGCTCCAGAGGCAAGAATATAAAATTGTGCCCCTCGTGTTTCGATTCAAAGTAGTTATTTAATATTAATAATAATAAAATAATAATACTGCATTTGTTATAGTTTATTATTTTGTTATTATGGTTGATCTGAGTTGTGGGGGGGGCAAAGACTCTCAGCCCCAAACTGTCCCCCCCAGTTTGCACCCCATACTGAGAGGCTGGAGGGGCTTGGGGGAGTCACACTCAGGGGCTGGGGCTCTGGGTGGGTCACACTCAGGGGTTGGAGGTATTGGGTGGGTTGCACTCAGGGGCTGGGGCTGTGGGTAGGTCACATTCAGGGGCTGGAGGTATTGGGTGGGTCGCACTCAGGGGCTGGGGCTCTGGATGGGTCTCCCTCAGGGGCTGGGGGTACTGGGTGGGTCGCACTTGGGCTGGGGGTTCTGGGTGGGTTGCACTCAGGGGCTGGGGGCACTGGGTGGGTCGCACTTGGGCTGGGGGTTCTCGTGGGTTGCACTCAGGGGCTGGGGCTCTGGGTGGGTCGCACTCGGGGGCTGGGAGCTCTGGGTGGGTCGCACTCAAGGGCTGGGGGGAGATACAAACAACAAAATGAAAATGGAGAAATCAGCTCCACAGAACAGAGGGGAGTAAAAGGGAGAAGGGTGTGAAATGACTTACTGCAAGAGTCTGCTGAGTGGCTTGCCTGGGATGACTAGGCCTAGCAAAGGCAGAGAAGCTGTCTTTGTAATGTGTAATTGCTCCTCCATTGACAGGGACCTTCTGGACCGGGCAGCTTTAAGGAGCTGCAAATGGCTCCTTTGAGAGCCACATACAGCTCCCAGCTGTGGGGGATGGTTAACAAATCTAATCACGGCCCATGTTTGGGTCCTGACCTATAGGTTGGGAATCCCTGCTCCAGGGCAAGCTGCACTGCTCCACTGCTTGTCTCTCCAACAGGAGCAGGTGCCTCACATGGAGCCAAGCTGTGCCCTGGAATAAACAGCACAGTTTCTTCCCACCCCTTCCTCAGGGCCTTTGGCTGCTACTCTCTGTTGCTGGCTGCAGGACCCCATCCAGACACACCTGGGAGCTGCTTCTCAGCACCACTAGCCGGAGGGTGGCTTTTGCCCAGCGACCCCCATTCTGAACTGTCACAAGATGAGTGTGCCCAGCTGCGTGGGCAGAGCCGGGCAGCTTGTTTCCAGGACTCAATGGCTACGTCTACACGTGCAGCCAACATCGAAATAGTCTATTTCGATTAATAACGTCTACACGTCCTCCAGGGCCGGCAACGTCAATGTTCAACTTCGACGTTGCTCAGCCCAACATCGAAATAGGCGCAGCGAGGGAACGTCTACACGTCAAAGTAGCACACATCGAAATAGGGATGCCAGGCACAGCTGCAGACAGGGTCACAGGGCGGACTCAACAGCAAGCCGCTCCCTTAAAGGGCCCCTCCCAGACACAGTTGCACTAAACAACACAAGATACACAGAGCCGACAACTGGTTGCAGACCCTGTGCCTGCAGCATAGATCCCCAGCTGCCGCAGAAGCAGCCAGAAGCCCTGGGCTAAGGGCTGCTGCCCACGGTGACCATAGAGCCCCGCAGGGGCTGGAGAGAGAGCATCTCTCAACCCCCCAGCTGATGGCCGCCATGGAGGACCCGGCAATTTTGACGTTGCGGGACGCGGATCGTCTACACGGTCCCTACTTCGACGTTGAACGTCGAAGTAGGGCGCTATTCCTATCTCCTCATGAGGTTAGCGACTTCGACGTCTCGCCGCCTAACGTCGAAGTTAACTTTGAAATAGCGCCCGACGCGTGTAGCCGCGACGGGCGCTATTTCGAAGTTGGTGCCGCTGCTTCGAAGTAGCATGCACGTGTAGACGCAGCTATTGAGAGCAGAACAGAGTGGGGTGATGGGAGCCTCCCCACTGCAGCCAGCCTCCCCTCCCGGCATGAGCAGCACCCTGTGCCAGCCAGACTAACAGAGACGAGCTTGGGGGTCCTTGGACCAGCCAGCTCTGGGCCTGGTAGCTAAGGGAAAATCTCCAAGTGGGGCGGTGGGTCCCTGCAGCCTTGCCAGTGCTGGTGGGTTTAGCTCCAGGCCACACTGATGCGAATCACTTTGGTCCATGCCCGCTAGGGGAGTTACACAAGTGCAACCCAGGGGGAAGTTTGGTGCCTTGTGTCCCGCCGTCCCTGGCTGCAGTGGAAGCTGTTGGCCGCACCAGCCCAGGCTCCTGTACCTTCGGGGATAACGCACCGGGCTTGGGGAGGGACAGGGGTGTAAAGCAAGAAGAGTGTGGCCCAGTCCTTGCGGGACCATCCCTCCCCCCGTGTTAAATGCCATGGCCCCCGGCTCCAGCGCTTGGGGTTCCCCTGGCTGGGACCGATCCGCAGCCCCCCCCCGCCCCCCAGGCCCGGCGCGCTTGGGGAAGTTTCCCTCCGGGGCGAGGGGGGGGGTGTCCCCTCGCAAACGGCTCCCTCTTGAGAAAGGCTGATGGATCCGGGAGTGGGGGGGGGAGCCCCAGCTGTGGGTTCTGCGTGTCACACGCGCTCCTCCCGGCAGGGAACCGGTCGGGCAGGTAGCGCACAGGTGGGTGACACCGTTATTTCCAAACGCATGCGCCATCCCCACCCACTCCGTCAAAAACAAACTCGCTAATGAGCTCCGCGCAGGGACAGCTCTTTTCCGCGCCCCGGCCCGCCAAAGTCCCGCCTGGGCAGCAGCCAGCGGAGAGCCCGGGGGAGCCCGCCCGCCCGCCGCGATCTCCCCGCTACCCCCCTCCAGCGGCTGCGCCCCGCGGGAGGCTGAAACTGACCCGAGCGCAGCCAGCGCCCGGCGAGAAACTGACCAGCACCCAATGGTCCCGGTGGTGCTCCCCGGTGGGAACGTTCTCTCCTCGGAACGTTGGGGGGGACTTTGTTCCAAGCGCCCCCGGTAACGTCACAGCCTCCCCGGGGATCCCCCCGGCTGCCGGCGTGCCAGGAGAAGCCCCTGCCCCGGGCGTGGGGATTGTTGCCCCCTGATTTTACACCAGGCTTGTGTTGGTTGGTTGATCCGTGTGAGAATCCCAGGCAAGACACTGACCTCCAAGATGCCGCGGGCTTTCTTAGTGAAAAAACCCCGCGTGTCTGTGGGCAAGAGGAACTGGAGTGAATTGCCTGATGAAGAGAGAGGCGAGATCTATGTGCCAGGTGAGTCTGACTGAAGGGAGGGGGCTAGCTCTGCGCACGTACTTTCCTGGCCCCCTTCACCCAGTGTCTGAGCACCGCACAGCCTCCTGCCCATTGCTCAGATGGGGAAACTGAAGCGCGGAGAAGCTAAGTGACTCGCCAAAGTCCGCCGGGAGTGTCTGTGGCAGAGACGGGGTTTAAATCAGAGCTTCCAAGTTGTAAGCAAGGGCCCCAACCGCTAAGCCAGTCTTCCTTGCTGGGGATTGGAGCCCTTGGAAATAGTGCCGTTCAGGCTTGTGGCTGGCGCAGAGCCCGCATGTCCCTTGCTTTGTCTACACCGGCAGATACGTTGGAATTTAGGGTAGTGAGCTGCACATTACAGCGGGGCTGTCTGACTTGGTGCTGGAGCGGCCCCTTGCCTGTTCACAACAGGAGCCTGGGGAAACTGAGGCAAGCAGCTGGAATATGGGGCCCTTGTTTCCTTGCCCCCGCCAACCCCTCCAGCCTGCAGCTAAGTGGTGCTGCCTGGCCTCCAGGAAGGGTCTCCCCCAGGCCCTTGGTTCCAGGAGTCGGATTCCAGGAGTGCGACCTTTGGACAGCTCATTTCCTTCACTGCTTGGCTGCGCAGAGCCTGGGTGTGACTTGAGGGACCCGACAAGCGCTGCAAGGGGACCCACAAGCCTTTCCAAGCAGCAGTGGGTCCACGGGGAAGCAGTGTCACGCCAGCCGCTCCTCTAGCTCCTTAATCACTTGGCCCTGAGGTCAGCTCGCGGCACCCCATGGGGGGAGGGGGTGACATGGCAGGGTGCAGTGATGCAGGACTGGAGCAGCCAGGCCTAGGAAATAGCTTTTAATGTTTAAACTCCCTCCTGGGACTGGCTTGTTTGTTAGCTGAGGGGCTGGAAGGTGTGCGGGGACACTGGCTCCCAGCGGAAGGGACTGGAGAGAGCTTGCAAGTTGGTAACTCAGGAACAACAGGACCCATTGTACCCTCACTGCTTGGGAAGGATCCCACAGGCCAGACTCCATCTAACCACTAGACCCCACTGCCCTTTTTGAGCTATGGCTAAAATCCAGGGGTCCTGACTCCCAGCCCTACTTGTTAACCACTAGCCCCTGCCTCCTACAGAGCTGGGAGTAAGCTTAGAAGGCAGGACTTCCTCAACTCAAGCCCCTGGGACGCCCTTCTATAGTGTTAATTCTAAGGGATGTTTTGCCAGTTAATGCTGGTCCAGCCACCTTTCGTGAAGAAGGCTGTGGCTGTGGCTAGGGCAGTAGCATAGGACTAGGGCGAGATGTGGATTCAATTCCTTGCTCTAGCACAGATTCCCTGTGACAGTGGGTAAGTCACTGAATGTCTCACTGCCTCACTTTCCCCATCTGTAAAATGGGGATAAAAGTCCATTGGGCTGGAAGCAATAGACAGGGAGTGTAGTGGCAGAGTGGTTTTTTTTTCTTCTCCTTGAGACTAGTGAAATATCTTTGATCTGGAAGTGCTGGGCCTGTGTGCTCTGGTAAGAGGCACTTTAGAAACCAGGACAGGGTTTATAAATCCCAGCCTCCTCTCAAAGTTGAATTGAATCTCTCTCTTTTAAAAATCCTATGCAAGCAAAGAAATGCCAGTGCGGGCCTATTTTTCACCTCATTTGCCCCCAGGGCTGCATTCCCCCACTCTGTGCTGAGTTTTGATCAAGTGAACAGACCACACCAGCAGTGTCTCCCAGACCTTAATCTTCAAGGCTAGAGTGCATGAGCACAGCTCTCTGGCTGGGAGGGGAGCTGGTGGAACGGCTCAAAAAGGAGGAAGAGCAGTAACTTGAGGACAGGGTCTAAAAGACCAAATTGAATCCTGAAGGGTCTCGAATCTTGAGAGAGGCAGAGCTAATGGGTGGGTAAAAACCAAGCACATTCAAGTGAGAACAGTGGCCCCCCCTGCAGGTGATTAACATTGGAACAAACAGCCAGGACCAGTGGTGGCCTCTCCTTGCTTGGACTGACTTGGCTGCTTTGGGGGACGTGTTTTAGTTAAACACAAGTGATTGAGTCACACCCACTAATATAATATACGCCATCATGTGCCAGCAATGCCTCACTGCATTTTACATCTGCCAAACTGGACAGTCTCTGCATAGAAGAATAAATGGACATAAATCAGACATCAGGAACAGTAACATACAAAACCCTGTAGGAGAGCACTTCAATCTCCCTGCACACTCAGTACCAGATTTAAAAGTAGCCGTCCTACAAACAAATTTCAAAAAGAAACTCTAAAGAGAAATTTCTGAGCTGCAATTCATTTGCAAATTTGACTCCATCAACCAAGGATTCAACAGAGACTGGGAGCGGTTGGCCCATTACAAAAGCAGCTTCTCCGTTCCTGATGTTCACACCTCAACATTAGCTACTGATAATGGGCCACATCCTCCCTGACTGAACGGACTTGATTTCTCCTCTCTTGGTGTTCACAGCTGCACATTAACTGCTGATAATGGGCCACATCCTCCAGGACCCAACAGACCTTGTCATCTCTGGCCCTCCCCTTGACCGAGACTCCCTCTTTAAGCCCTCCCCTGGAACCCCCCCACTCATGCATCTGATGAAGTGGGTCTTTGCCCACGGAAGCTTATGCTCCAAAATGTCTGTTAGTCTATTAGGTGCCACAAGACTTCTTGTTGTTTTTGAGCACGTGCGGGGGGGCTAGATGGTCCGAAGGCCTCTTTCAATCTATGGCTGGTGGAGTTATCCCCATTTTACAGACTGGGCACTGAGACACAGGGTAGATGAAGGGACCTGTCACAGGTCTGAGGTGGGAACAGAACCTAGTATGGTGCCTTATGTGTGGGGTTGCAAACTTGGATGCCACTTGTTTTTACCTGTGTCCAGGTCAGAGCCTTCCCCTGCTGGTGCCCCTGAGCTCTACTTTGGTGCTGGGCATCTCTGCTGATTGTGGCAGGGAGAGCTCCCTCCAACTGTGTGTCCAATGGCAGGCGAGAAAACTGATCTCCGCATCACTTCTGCCCCCTGATGGGCGATAGGAAGGGGATCAAACCACTAGTCCCCACTCCCCTCCCAGGGCTGAGGATAGAGGCCCTGGGTGCTGCTGGGTATGATCAGCACAAGGGGACATGTAAAGCTGACAGTGGGAGGGAGTCAGGATGGATGAACAAGGCCCCCTATGAAATCAACGGGACGCGGAGTACCTGGCTTTTGACCCACCCTGCCGCACGCAGGCGGCATGCATTAGTGCCCTGCCTAGGAGTGCGTGGCTCTGGAGTCTGTAATTAGCTGGTAATTAATACCCGGATATGGTGTGAGTAGCTGTCTGTGGATTCCACCCTGCTGATTCTTCGCAGAACCTGGCGTCTGTCTGGGTCACTACCCAATCCATAGGGGCCTGACTTCAATGTGAGGCTCCCCCTGCCTGGGCCTGACCTCAGGGCCTCTGAGATCACTGTTGCATGACAGAAGAAAAGCCCTAGGAGGGGAAAGAAACTGATCCTTTGCAGCAGAGCTGGCAATAGAACCCAGGAGTCCTGGCTCCCAGGACCACCCATTAGCTGCCCTCACCTTATTGCTGGCTTCCCCCTTGTCCTAACTGCTCTGGTTCCCTTAGCCCTGTCTCATCCTCCTGGTGCATTAAGCATTGCTGCCCCCTCTGATCTGATAAGCCTCTCAGCCCTGCTGTGGGGTGTCCCATCAAACTGGCCTTACCCCCTTGGATCCCCAGGCTTAACTCTCAACCAGTGCAGGTTAGCCCCTTGCAGGTGGTGCTGGGCTCTAGCAAGGATGGCTGGGTTCTCAGCCAAGGGGACCACAGCTCAAAAGCTGCAGTGTGTTTTCCATCCCTGGCTAGTTTTAAGTCAAGACTATCTGTCTGTCTAGAAAATCTGCTGTAGTTCAGTGTTTCTCAGCCTCTTTTTTATAAAGTACCCCTTAAAAATTATAAGTACCCCAGTATCTACTTCATGCAGACACAGAGGGGAGAGGTAGCTCAGTGGTGTGCATATGGGCCTGCTAAGCTAAGGGTTGTGCACTCTAATCCTTGAGGGGGCCACTTAGGGGTCTGTAGCAAATGGACTTTATAAAGAAAAAGGGAAGGTGCTTGGCCTTACCAAGAGGGCAGGGAAGTGGACTTGATGACCTTCCAAGGTTCCTTCCAGCTCTATAAGATGCCTATCTCCATGTATTTTTTTTTCTACCATAGCAACACATTTGTTCTCCTGTAGCAGAGAAAGTTGCCCTGTAGCATGGCGGTCCTGGTCTGTTTTGTGTTCTAGAACTTCTGAAAACCTTTTCTGAATAATTGCCCAACTCTTCCAGAGAGGTGGTTCTCAGCCTTTCCAGGGAAGTGCAGGCTTTCAGGAGTCAGAGGGGCGCAGGCAAGCCTGACTCCTCACCTCACCTTAAAAACGACTTGATTCCAAAATCAGACCTTAAAGTTGCAACACCCTGTTGCTGACCAGTGGCTTCCTGTCTCACGTTCACCTCAAAATTATAAAATAGATGACTGCGAAGATAAATATTGTCTTTAAATCTGGGAGTGTAAAGCCCAGAGCTGTGCAAGCAAGTCATTGGATGACATTTGTCTGCACCGCCTTTGATAATGCTTTTTACGGACACCTGTTTCAAAACTAGGCATATAGCCAGGTGAGTTGATGTACCCGCTGAAAGACCTCTGAATACCTCCAGAGGTACAGGTACCCCGGGTTGAGAACTACTGCTTTAGTTCAACCAGGCATTAACACAGGTGCTATTTCGAGCATGGCATTGAGCAGCAAAGTTGGTATTTCAGAATGCATTTGTAGTGTAGCCATAGCCTGGGTGTGTCTACACAGCAATGTTAGTTCAGCGTAATGGCTGCTATTCCAAAACAACTTTACGAGGATCTACATTGCAAAATCACTTTCATGAAGTCATTTTTCTGCTCTACTCTGCACTGGTTAGGCCTCAGCTGGAGTATTGTGTCAAGTTCTGGACACCACAGTTCAAGAAAAATGTGGAGAAATTAGAGAGGGTCCAGAAAAGAGCAACAAGAATGATCAAAGGACTAGAGAACATGACCTATGAAGAAAGGCTGAAGGAATTAGGCTTGTTTAGTTTGGAAAAGAGAAGATTGAGGGGCGACATGATAGCGGTTTTCAGGTATCTAAAAGGGAGTCATAAGGAGGAGGGAGAAAACTTGTTCTTTTTGTCCTCTGAGGATAGAACAAGGGCAATGGACTTAAACTGCAGCCAGGGAGGTTTAGTTTGGACATTAGGAAAAAGTTCCTAATTGTCAGGGTGGTCAAACAGTGGAATAAATTGCCAAGGGAGGTTGTGGAATCTCCATCACTGGAGATATTTAAGAACAGGTTAGATAGATGTCTATCAGCGATGGTTTAGACAGTACTTGGTCCTGCCATTGGGGCACGGGGCTGGACTCAATGGCCTGTTGAGGTCCCTTCCAATCTTAGTATTCTGTGATTCTATGATTTCAAAAGAGCCTACGGCTTATTTTGAATTCTGCAAACCTCATTCTATGAGGAATAGCAGCTGTGCCAAGAGAGGTTTTGGAATAGGGACTGTGTAGACAGGGAATAAAGGCTATTTCAAAATACCACCTAGTGGTTCCAGGGGCTGTAACCTGAAATAGGTTCTGCTATGTGTGGATGTTTTATGTCAAAATAGCCACCTGCTATTTGGAACTCATTCTGTGTGTAGACACGCTATGTGAAATAAGCTATTCCAGAAAATCTGTTGTGTGCAGGGTGGGTCAGGTGGATGATGGGAAGGCCCATTTGGAGCGTGGGAGGGTCCTCTATGTGTACAGGGCCATGAGGAGCTGGGTGGCTCATCTCCCTTGTGGTCCTGGAGGGTGAGGCCTGACTCCCCTCCTCCACTGGCTGCACCCCCTAGATCTTAGAGAGCAGAGTCATAACACACCCCCTCTCCTTTCTTCTAGTCTGCTTGGGGGGCTGTGCCCTGGTAAAGGACTTGGAGCCTGCCGTGGCTGAAGCCCCCTCCTACCCAATACCCCTGGACATGACCCTGCGAGATGCAAACTGCACAGCTGCCCAGTTCCCTAGGGAGGGACCCCTGGCTGCACAGCACAATGGCTACCTGCGCCCCAAAATGAAGGTATGGAGTGAGGGCCAGAGAAATCAGTGGTGCTCCACCAGGCGAAGGGCACATAGGGCCCAAGTATGGCCAATCTGAGCTGTGCAGGCTGGGAGCCAGGGGAACCTCAGGCTCTGGCTGCCGCCCAGCCTGGCCAGAGAACCTGCTTCTTGCCCATCAGAGTGCGGCCGAGCACAAGGGAGGGTCTGAGCATGGCCAAGAACTCCTGGCCTCATGCCCCTCGATCCCAACGCCCTGCTGCCCCACGCAGCTCTGCCAAGGCCCCTCGATCCCACCGCCAATGCTGGGGGCAGTCTGTGGGGGGGTGTTCGGGTGAGGGGTGGGAGCGCTATGTGGAGTGGCCGGGTAGGTGGGGGACGCTATGGGCAGGGCCCCGGGGCAGTGGAGGAGCTGGGGCTCTCCAGGGCTGCTGGTGGCAGAGGGTGTTTCTAGGCGAGGGGAGGTGACAGAGGCTCATCAGTGGACACCCCCTCTGTGGGCTCTGAGGCTGACAGCTCCACCCCGACCCTGGCAGGTGACGTTGGGCGAGGGGCCGGGCGAGCTCTTCTCCTGCCCCGTGTGCCAGAAGAGCTTCAGCTACCAGCGCATGCTCAACCGGCACCTCAAGTGCCACAGCGAGGTGAAGCGCCACCTCTGCCCCTACTGTGGAAAGGGCTTCAACGACACCTTCGACCTCAAGCGCCACGTCCGCACCCACACAGGTGAGAGCCCCGCCCCCCGAGCCATGGGCCTGCCAGCCCCGCCCCCACCAGTCCCATCCCAGCCCCTGCACAGGTGAGAGCCCCGCCCCCACTGGGCCACGCCACCCCCACCCCCGCCAGTCCCATCCCAGCCCCTGCACAGGTGAGAGCCCCGCCCCCACTGGGCCACGCCACCCCCACCCCCACCAGTCCCATCCCAGCCCCTGCACAGGTGAGAGCCCCGCCCCCACTGGGCCACGCCACCCCCACCCCCACCAGTCCCATCCCAGCCCCTGCACAGGTGAGAGCCCCGCCCCCACTGGGCCACGCCACCCCCGCCCCCACCAGTCCCATCCCAGCCCCTGCACAGGTGAGAGCCCCGCCCCCACTGGGCCACGCCACCCCCGCCCCCACCAGTCCCATCCCAGCCCCTGCACAGGTGAGAGCCCCATCCCTGCTGGGACATGTTCCCACCAGCTTCGCCCCCCTGCTGGGACACACCTTTACCAGCCCTGCCCCAGCACCCACAAGGTGAGAGCCCTGCCCCTGCTGGGTCATACCCCCACCAGCCCTATCCCCCACTAGCACATGCCCCTCCAGCCCTGCCCCAGCCCCCACAGAAGGGAGAGCCACGTCCCCATTGGGACATGCCCCTGGCACCTGCAGAGGCGACAGTCTGCCCCCCCCAGGATACGTTCCCACCAGCCCTACCCCAGCATCTGCCCAGGTGAGCACCCTGTGCCAACAGCAACATGCCCATGCCAGCCCCATCCCAGCACCCATGTGGCTGAGAGTCCTGCCCCAGTTAACCCGGCACCCTCACACCTGCCCACGTGAGCCCTGGCAACAGACCCCCCACCCTTAACCCCTGCACTTGGCTCCTGGGGGATTTTGTAACCACCCTCCCCAGCTCCGGCTTCTGCTTGAGTGGGATGACAGGACTCCTGGGGCTGGGATGGGGGGTGCGGTGTCTGGCTGGCTGTCTGCACACAACAGCAGGGCTTGTGGGGGGTCTCAGGGCCGTGGGGCTTTTAGGGGCTGGATCTGGGTCGGCGGGAGGCGAGGGGGGGCAGGTCCATGAGGATGAAGGTAGCCGTGGGGGTGACTCAGCACGGGCCGCGCTCACCCTTCCCTCGCCCCCAGGCGTGCGGCCCTACAAGTGCAACCTGTGCGACAAGGCCTTCACGCAGCGCTGCTCACTGGAGTCCCACCTGAAGAAGATCCACGGGGTGCAGCAGCGCTACGCCTACAAGGAGCGACGGGCCAAGCTCTACGTGTGCGAGGAGTGCGGCTGCACGGCTGACAGCCAGGAGGGCCACCTGCTCCATCTGCGGGAGCAGCACCCGGACAGCCCCCTGCTGCGCAAGGCCTCGCGCAAGACAGCCGCCGCCCTGCATGGGGCCCTCCCCACCCTGCTGCCAAGCACCCCACACCTGTGAGACAGCGCCCCTTGCGGAGCGCCCCGCGCCTGGGAGACAGCACCCCCTTGCGGAGCGCCCCGCGCCTGGAGACAGCGCCCCCTTGCGGAGCGCCCCGCGCCTGGGAGACAGCGCCCCCTTGCGGAGCGCCAAGCGCCTGGAGACAGCGCCCCCTTGCGGAGCGCCCCGCGCCTGGGAGACAGCGCCCCCTTGCGGAGCGCCCCACGCCTGGGAGACAGCGCCCCCTGAGGAGCGCCCCGCGCCTGGGAGACAGCGCCCCCTGAGGAGCGCCCCGCGCCTGGAGACAGCGCCCCCTGCGGAGCGCCCCGTGCCTGGAGACAGCGCCCCCTGCGGAGCGCCCCGTGCCTGGGAGACAGCGCCCCCTGAGGAGCGCCCCGCGCCTGGGAGACAGCGCCCCCTGAGGAGCGCCCCGCGCCTGGAGACAGCGCCCCCTGCGGAGCGCCCCGTGCCTGGGAGACAGCGCCCCCTGAGGAGCGCCCCGCGCCTGGGAGACAGCGCCCCCTGCAGAGCGCCTCACGCCTGGGAGATGGCCCCCAGTGACAAGTCAGGGCCAGTGACTTAAGCCCTGCTGCCTGGCGACTGGGCACATCCTGCTCTTGCCCCAAAGAGATGTGGGCAGCGTGTGGCCAGTTTTCCAAAGAAGCCCCCCGCCCACCTGTGGCGAGTCCCCAGTGCTGCCCCTCCCCCAGGGCAGCCAGCTAGCCCCAGAGCATTGACTTTGCACTGCTCCTTCCCCAGACCTTGGAGGGGGGTGCGCTCCCCTCTGTGGGTCCGTGTGAGCACCCCACACCCGCCCCAGGCTGGCCCTGCCCAGCCCTTGAGAGCGTGGGGCCCGCAGGCTGGGCACCCAGCATTATTTGCTGCTGTGCTTTGCTGAGCAGGATGGGCAGCAGGCGGGTGGGGAGGGGTATTAACCCACTCCCAGCTCCCCCTGTGCCAGTCTGGTATGTGTCCCGCAACACACACTCAGGAAGAACCCAGGGGCAGCCCCAGTCCCTGCCCCCAGTGCTCCCATCAGGACAGTTCCCAGCCGGGAGTGCCTGGTCCATCCATCCCCCACCCCCGGCACCACTGCTTTGGCGAAGGGGTTTAGGTTCCAAATCCCCATGTGGGTCGTCTCTGTGGCTGACCGGAGCCCTGCACTGGGGCCTGAGAATGCCTGGCAAGGGAGCAAGGCAGGTGCTCAGCCCCTCTGGGGAGAACTATGCAAGCCATGAATGTCGGGCCCTGGCTTCCCCTCAGAGCGGAGACGCCCCTCGGGCACAGCGAGGACTCGGGGGGGACCCTCGATTTCTACAGTGCCACACCCACCACCCCCCGCCTGCAGGGCTGACACTGACCTGGCCACCTGGCTGTCAGGGGAGTGACTGCTGAGCAGGGAACTGGGATCTAACTGACCTCCCCACCCCTTCCTCCTCCATGTCTGTGCTGCCGCCCCGAGGCAGAGGGCTGAGGTACCAAAGTGCTGCTGGGGCAGGGAGAGGCGGCGGCTGTATCTCCCTGCTGTCCCGCCTCCTGCGGCTCAGCCTGACCGACCGCGCCCGCCGCCGCACCCCTTCCCACCGCCTGCCCCCCTCCAACACCTTTACACGCCATGGACCACCTGGCGATTGGGGTCCCTGGGATCAGGAAACTACCATCTCCTGCCTGCGGTGCCAGCTGCTGGGCAGCCACTCACCGAAGGGGGGGTCATAGCACAGACCCAGGTCAGAGGGCCCCACTGATGCCCACACAGGGGTCTGCACCCCACATATGGCCAGCAAGGCTGGGATTGCCCCCCAGCCCCCACCACCTTGTGGGCCCACCGTGCCCGGGCAGGGCAAGGCCAAAGACCAGCTGTACCCTACATAGTAACTTCTATCCCTTTAACTCTGGGGGGCACTGTGCCCCCTGTGCCCAGCCCCAGTGCCAAGAGGATGGGTAGAGGGAGCCTGGAGGAACCCCCCCCCAGGGCAGTGGGCCCTCCCTCCCCACCTAGCTAGGAGGCTCTAATTGCCTTTGTCCTTTCCCCCACCCCGGCATGGGGGTGGGGGAATAGGTCCTGGCAGGGGTGTAGTGCTACGAGGTGCTGGGCTACCGGGCCCCAGCTCATGTGCTCACTTTGGCTGTGGGAGTTGAGCCAGTTTTTGTCATTGTGACTTTGTGTCTTTGTCTGTTTGTGAGCCTATTAAAATCAGGGACTTGAACCAGCCCAGAGCAGCGCTCCTCACGCCTGTCCCGCTTCGCTTCTCCCAGCACCGGCCCTCCCACCCCAGGGCCCACAGGCCCCTCTGGCCAGGGCTTGTCTAACTGGCTGTGCTGCGTGGCTGCCCCCCAAACCCCAGCCTCCCGGCAACCACCCTCTTGCCACAAGCTACAAACGCCAAGTCCCCTGCACTAGCCGCTGAGATCCCACCCCACACCATTGCTCTAATCGCTAGGCTTGATTCCCTTCCCAGAATAAAAGGCAGCAGCTGTCAGCACTGGGCACAAGTCCCCTGTACAAACAGCCCGCCGCCCCGCCCCAGAGGCAGCTGCATTGCAGCGCTGGGGGAGGAGGGCTTCCTGTCGCAACAGCCTCTGGGCTGCACCCCAGAGGAGGCTGCAGCTGTGCACCACGCAGCATGACCGTGTACACGTGCTCACGTTGAGTCACAAGTGCCCTGCGCATGAGGGGCATGTTACCTTGCTGCTGTCTGACACAGCTTGCCACGCCAACCGGCTGGAGGGCAGGGGGGACTCTGGGCTCAGAGCCTGGCAAACGGGAGCAGCTGGCACAGCCAGGCCTTGCCGCTGCACCCCTGGAAGTCCAGCTCCTGGCCTTGCCGCATGAGCTGCCAGGGCGCCTGCTTTGCTGCAGCCTTACTAGACTGGTGCATGTGTTATCATCACCCCCAGGCCCACTGCCACCTGGGGTGAGCGACACAGGGCCTGGGTTAGCGCTGGCACCCTCTAGAGGGGAGAGGCCCCCATGGCCCCAGCCCCGCAGCCCTGCGCTAACTAGTCACAAAGCCACCCACTGGAGGGGCCAGGCCCCGGCGCCCTGCGGAAATCACATCCATGGCTAGCAGCGACGGAGGCAGGCATGTCCCCACCTGGCTGCTCCCCGTGGCTGCCGGCCTCACTGTAAAAAGCAGAAGTGGAGTTTCATTTGCCAGCCCACTGGAGCAGCGGTGGCAGTCACCCGGGCGATGGCCTGGCCAGGCTGCTGGGGGGCGTTAATGCCCTTTGAGGCCTGTGGTAACTCTGCCAGCCGGCCTGCACTGTTGGGGTTGGGGTGGGCTGTGGCTGGGCAGGTGCTGCTCAGCCCAGTGGATCACAGCCAGCCTGTGCTGGGCTGGAGCAGCAGGGGAAGGGGTAGGCCCGGACTAGGGGTGTCGGAGGGGGGGCGGGGGCTGCAGGGGGAGCAATGCCAGGCTTGCAGGTTACTGCTGCCCCTGCGTTAGTGCCCAACCCGGTCAGCACTGGGCACTCGCACTAGGCCCAGCCCTTGGCCTGTTGTGCAGACAGCTGGTCCCCACTGTGTACTGCAGCCAAGGGGTCTGTGTGTTGGGGGTGGGGGTGCGGCTCTGGCTCATTCTCCGGTTTGCTAGAGTGTGGGGCTCCTGCCTTCACGCCCCAGCCTTGGGCACGGGCATCTCATGGCTTTGGGGCAGGAGGGGGGGCAGCTGTGAACCAGGACTTTTGGGGGGGGGGTCGCTCCCACTCTAGGAGGGTCACAGGGTATACAGGGGAGGGGCTGGGGTAGGAGAGAGGCCTTATGGGACGCTAGTGGTTGAAGCTCAGACAGCCAGAGGCATGGACTAGGCAGAGCTGTGGGGCATGAGGGTTTTGGCTAATGTGTGTAAGAGCCCTGCAGTGTGACTCAGTTTCCCTTTGACTGGCTGGCTATAGGGGTTACATTGCTTGAACTGGCACGGGCGGGGGGAGGTTACGGCTGGGGGGGAGGAGGCGCTGGTGGGCTGAATGGGCCACCAGCACACACCAATGCAAGCGCCAATGGAGGCTGTGTCCAGCAGCCAGACAGGGGTGGGTGCGTGGGTGAAGCTGGGGTGCACTGTGTGGTTGTCAAGGCTGCACCTGGGACACCCGGCACTGGTGAGGCCTCCCCCACCCCCCCGACACGCTGACTGGCCAAGCTGGGTGGGCTGAGCATGCGTGCTGAGTCCAGCAGCCACAGCTGGCGGGGTGGGGGGGGGAGGGCAGCACATGCTGCAGCAGCTTGGGCGAGCAGCTCCGAGCACACAGCCGTCGGCGTCCCTGGGGACAAGCACAACGCGGCTCCCCCACGCCGCTGCCCGGGCGGCCCAGTGCGTTCTAGCTTGAGGCACTGGAGCAGGGGCTGGGCACGAGAAGGCCCAGGGGCTGGATCCAGCTGGCCAAGTTATTTAATTCGGCCCACAGTCAGCCCCAGCTGCAGACGGGGGAGGGCTTCCAGTGTGCCCCCGCCCAGCAAAACCAGCCAATGGGAGCTGAGAGTGCTGGCAGCGCAGCACAAATGCTCAACGCCCATTGGCCAGCTTCTGGGGAACTAGAGATTTTGCTGGGGGGCAGGAGGAGCTTCCCCCTCCACCCCAGCATGGAGACCCACATGGACCAGCCAGCGGGCTGGGGCTGCTGGCAGGCAGGGGAGGCTGCCTGAAAGAGCTGTTGGCCAGGAGCTGCTGAGGTGAGTGCCTCCCCAGCCACAGCCAGGCTCTGGCACCCCACCCAACTCCTGCACACCGCCCCCCCCCCAGCCCTCCCAGGCCAGACTCCATACCTCCTCCCAGGGCCTGCCTCCCTGGCCCCTGGCCCAGTCACAATGCTCCCCTGCATCCCTGCCCCGAGCACCCAGCCACCAGCCCAGCCGCCACGTGCCCTCCAGAAGGAAGTGCAGCCCTTGACCACTTACCAAACTCTTTGAGTGACCCCACCCCCCAGTCAGTCAAACCATATTGCCTGGCCCCGCTTTAGGCAGGACACAGCGCAATCAGCTTATGGGAGGGGGTTAGTTCAGGGCCCAACCCCGGTGTGGGTTTGGCTGGGGTCAGCCGAGGGCGTCATTTTTAACCACACTGGGCCTCCTGCACGCTGTTATGCCCTACCCAGCAATGACACACTGCCCACGAGTCCAGGCCCCTGTGTGCCGCCGGCGGGCGTTTGCCTGGGTGAGCTGGGAAGTCGTCCCAGTGCCACGCACCGTTGGCCCCAACTGCTGCAAGCCGAGTGGCTGCCCAGCCCGGCACGTAGGGCGGCAGAGCTGCCTTGCTCAGGGATGCGACACCTGGCCCTGGGGAAGCCTCAGCTAAGGTGCTGGGCTGCTGTTGGATGCTCACCTGAGCTTGGCTTGACCATGCTGCCATAGAGGTTCCTTCCAGGCAGGGCTTTGCCAATGGCCTGAGCACCCTTGGCTTGCTCTCATGGGGCCGCCCTGCGTTCCTGAAGGGAGCCTCCAAGGGTCGCAATGTGCCATGGGGGGGGTGGGGGGAGAGAGAGAGAGAGAGCGCGAGCGAGTGTGTGTGTGTGTGTTCACACAGCCCGTTAACGGTGGCCAGAACAGTGGGGCTTAGGAAATTGAGCCAAGCCCCCACCCTTCTTCTCCGACCCCAAAGCCCCTTGGCCTTGCAGTGGGTAGTTGGTTGCAGGCTGTCGGTTAGTGTGAGAGGGACCAGGCATGCTGCAGCACGATATATTAATTCTGACAGCACAGAGGGCAATGCATTATTAACGATTCTGGCAAGTGTAATGAGCTGGTGGGTGCAACTCAAGGAGCTTGGGGCTGACGTGCCAGACTGCAACGTCCTTCAGCTGGTACCTCCAACCCTGAGCCTCAGCCGGTGGCTTCCTGTGTGCTCTGCACGTTAAACTGTGCAAGGAAGGCGTCCCTGTGGCTAGGTGAGCTGGGGTGGGGGGCGTCACCCAGGGGAGCCCTCACCTGGCGCCTGCTGTGAAACAGCCCTACAAGGACCAGCCCTTGACCATCCTCTCCCAGCCCCAGGCTACTGCGTCACTGGGGGTTTGGCGCTGCTGGCGGCTGGGCTGAGCTGAGAGCTGGCACCGTAGCATTGAGCAGCCGCCCAGCAGCGATTCAGGTGCTACCCAGCTGACTAGCAACATGCCCACAGCTGGCAGCGTGCATGGCTATTGGTGGTGCACAGCTGCACATGGATTGGTGCGAATAACAAAATTTATTCCACCCAGGGAATGGCAGGTGGTGGCGGGGGGAGGGGGGCGGAGAGAAGGAACACAGGCCTCCACCTTGGGCTCAGCTCAGCATCACGCCCTGGCTGGCCGCACTGCCTGAGGTGAAGGTGCCAGCACAGTCCTATTCGCACAGCCACAGCTTTTAAGCTCCATGGTCCCTTTCTCCGGGAAGGGCTGAAGTTTTTTTTAAACCATGGAAGGTGACTCCGAGTGATGCTGTGCCCCTGCTATCCCTGCCCACCCCCCCGTCACTTTGCTGGCGCCCCTCAGTCCTGCCCTGCAGCACCCCCGCCCCCCGCCGCTAGCCCAGCCCTGCTCCCGCCTGCCCCACGCTTTCCCAGGCTGCTGCATCTTAGTCCTTCCCAGCAACAAAAGGGGTTTGCCGGGCATGTGCTCCCAGCGGGCAGGCGGCCACACCAGCACCAGTTCCAAGTCTCTCCGGCAGGGGGCAGGCTGCCCCCAATTCTCCGGGCTCATCAACTCAGCCAGGCCAGCAGGGAGAAGTTTGAGATGAGTTTATTACCCAGCCTGGGCAGCCCCTCAGGGGCCCCGGGTCATCGAACCCCCCCCCCCCGACCCCCCGTAACGGCCTTGAGCCTTCCAGCCCGAGGGGGCGTGGGGGGTGGGGGGCGCTAGCTGGCTCCTGCCCCACAGGCTGCCCTCCCGGCTGTGAGGTGTGTTCCCACGCCCTCGGGCGGGGCGGGCCCCCCCACCCCACCCCATGCCCGCCCTGGGCGAACAACCCTGTAAACATCTGACAAGCCCCTGCCCCCACCCCCATTAGCCCCAAGCCTGGCATGATTGCTTTGGTCACTACCCACTGGCTGGCCCCCTCCTCCCGCCACTCCAGGCGGGGTGCCCTCTGGAATGACCTACCCAGCCTGACACTGGGGCAGGGGTCACTGGGAAGTGTGTGTGTGTGTGTGGGGGGGGGGTAATGCCCCTGCTCGGAGGACAGCGGGCATATGTAGTTGGGTGTGGGGGCGGGGGGGGATTAATTAAGACAAGAGACACCAAACCTGATTATGGACTAGACTAACCCAGGGTTGAAGCAGCGGGGGGGGGGGGGGGGGGGGCCTTAGGGAGCATGGCAGCCCCCCGCCCCAATCAGGGGAGGGATGAGGAGAGCCGGTGGGGCACTGCGCCCGCCCCCCCGCCCCCACCGGAGAAAGGCGTCATGGTGGAGCCTGGGGAGAGCAGCAACTTGGCTTTTCTTTTGGGGCAGGGGGTGGGGGTGCACCAGGCCCTTTAAAGCACCACCAGAGTCCCACGTGGCATGCGCCTGGTGATGCTGAGGGCTGGCTGCGTGTGTGTGTGTGTGTGTGTGGTTCACTCCCAGTGCCCCCCCAGCCACGCCCCTTCTGCCCGAGGCTCCACCCCTTCAGGGAGTGCTACCCCCCAGGGGTCAGGCAATTCCATTGCCCCCCCCCCCAGCACCCCACATGTGGGGGCGGGGGGGGTAGAATCCCACACTGGACAGGCCAGCACCCCCTGGCAGCAGCTGGGTATAATGCATAGGCAGCAGGGGTTGGCTGCTGAGCTCAGAAGCCCCCTGTGAGACGGGAAGGGACCTGCACCCCAGGCTGCACGATGCTCTGGGGCCCATGGGACCTCTCTGGATGCAAGATCAGTCTGTGTGACCCTGGATCTTTGCATGGCTGCCCACCGGGTGGGGGAGCTTATGGCATCTCGGTCTAAGGCGCTAATAGAAGGGGTCTGCCTGGCCTGCTGCCTGGGCTACCCTGTGATGCTGCCTGGGCCACACTGCAGATCCTCACTGCAGATCCGGTGAAGGGAGAGTCTCCGGGGTGTGTGTGTGTGTGTGTGTGTGTCTGATGGCAGCTGCGGGGGCGGGGAGCGCTTAGGGGAGGCAGAGGGGCTGATGGTGGTGCGGTCGCAGGGCTGCCTGGGGATGCTGTGGCTCTGGCACATCAGAAGGCTGGGGCGTCACCCAGCGCTGTCAATCCACGACAGGCGCACAGCCACCCCCTGGCGGTGGCAGGCGCAATTGCCTCCCCCCCAAGACTGCATGATGTACGCGGTAGTGGGGGAAGGATTGGTGCCTCCTCCCCATAGGGTGGGTGACTCTGAGGCAAAGCAGCTGTCCAAGAGGGATGGGTGGGGCAGGGCAAGAAAGAAGCTGGTGCCCCTTCTGCAAGGAAAGGATTAAAAGTGGGTGGTTGGGCCCTTAAAGTGACAGTGTGCCAACTGCATCCGACACTCGGGGGGCAGGTCTCTGTCCGGCTGGGGGAGGGGAAGTGGAATGCAGCAGGGGGCGGGGCCTATTCAATTTCCAGGATGAGGTCATCCCCCTCTAGGTTCATGTCAGGTTTGACGTAGATTTTTTTGACGGTGCCGGCCATGGGGGAGTTGACCACAGTTTCCATCTTCATGGCGCTGAGCACGCAGAGGGGCTGCCCCTTCTCGACCGTCGCCCCCTCGGCCACTTTGATGTCGATGACCTTGCCGGGCATGGGGGCCCCGATCTGGCCTTTGACGTCCTTGAGCGCCTTGGGGTGGAAATGCATCTCCTGGGGGGCGGGGCAGAGAGACCAGGTGAGTGAGCGCATGGCCAGACCCAGGGCCCTACCAACCCAGCACCTTCCCACTCGGCACCTTCATGGCTTGCGTGTCTTTCACCAGGATGGAGCGCAGCTGCCCGTTGAGTTCAAAGAAGACCTCCCGCTGGCCAGCCCGGTTCAGGTCTCCCAGCGCCAGGGCTTTGATGTGCAGAGTTTTGCCACGTTCCAGCTCTACCTGCAGGGGAGGACAGAGAGAGGCAAGGCCCCCCCAGGGCTCCCTGAGTCTGCAGAGACACTCACTCCGGGGACTGATAGAGTGATGCCTTCCTGGGTCCGAGAGTGGGGAGCCACCCCATATGGAACTCCTCCCACTGTCCCCGATCCCAAAGGCCCCCAAACACAAGGCTGGGGGGGGCTCCCCTTAGCTCTACTCCCTGCCCCCCACAGGGCCCAGCCCCTCACTTCAAACTTCTCAGGCTCCTCCAGCTCCTCGCCCAGATCCAACCAGAGCCTTCTGCCCCCCGGCCCCCGGCAGCTCCCTGCAACTAGGCCCACCACCCTGCCTCCCACACCTCGAACTCCTCAGCGATCTTGGGTCCCTCCAGGAAGAGGCGGGTGCTGAGGCACTCGACAGGGCCAAAGGTGGCCGTGAACTCCTTGAACTCGTCGAAGACCTTGGGGTACATGGCGGCCGAGAGCACGTCCTCGGGGGTGATCTCCCCCTGGTGCCGTGCGCGCAGCTCCTCCTCCAGCTGCTCGAAGTCCAGGGGGGGCAGCGAGGCCCCCGGGCGCCCCTCAATGCGGGGCAGGTCCTTTAGCACCTGGAGGGAGAGCATCAGGATCCCAGGTGAGGGGGCTGCAGCACTGGGAGCCCTTCCTTCTCCTGCCAGGAAAGGGGGTACCCCCGTCGCTCTGCCCACTGGTCCCCAGGGCTCACCCTGGTGCGAACGGGCCCAGCGTGGTCCCAGCATCGGAGCCTGCTCTAGTCCGGCCCCTGAGTGCCCAGGGTGCCCCACCTCGCCCTTTGCCCAGCCGCACCTTGGAGCGGAAGGGCTCAGGGAAGCCCCCGTAGGGGATCCCAATGTAGCCCTGCAGGAACTCCACCACGGACTGCGGGAAGGAGAGCTCGTCTGCCGTGGCCTCCACCTCCTGCCGCGACAGGTTGTTCTGCACCATGAACTGTGCCAGGTCCCCCACGATCTTTGACGACGGCGTCACCTGGGCAGGCAGGAGATGGGTCAGTGCGGGCAGGCCCCACCCTGGGGCTGCTCAGAACTGGTGCCCCCCGGAGGGGAAAAGCCCCACATCCCATTCCCCGCCCTCCCGAGCCGGCCAGGCTGGCTCCGAGCCGACGGCCCCGGAGGTCTGTGGACGGCTCTGACCTTGATGAGATCCCCCAGCAGCTTGTTGGCTTCTACGTAGGCCTTTTTGACCTGCTTGAACTTGTTGCCTAGCCCCATGCTGTGGGCCTGGAAGTGCAGGTTGGTGTACTGCCCGCCCGGGATCTCGTTCTCGTACACGTCGGCGTTGCCCGACTTCATGGTGGCCGTGCAGTCGAAGGCGGAGTAGAGGCCCCGGGCCATCTCCCAGTACTCGCTGTAGTCAAACACCTTCTCCAGCTGGATGCCTGAGACAGAGCAGAGGGTAAAGGTGGGGCTGGGCCGGGCCAGGCCGTGGGGGTGCTGGGGAGTGGGATGGAGATGGGCTCTGGGATCATTCGCCACCCTGGGATCTCGGCTCTGTCGAGCATGGGGGCCAGGCCGGCCTTGCTCCTTGTTCTAGCCCCGGGGGGCGGGGGGGTGGGGTGGTTAAATCCCTGGCTCTCCAGCTGCATGAGCCACAAAACGCAGCTCCTCCTTGGAGCCGTGCGCTGCTCCACGCATGCATCCCACGGCTTGGCAGGAGAAGCGCAGGGCAGCAGTGGCGGCTGTGGTGCGTCGCCGGCATTGAGTTAGCATGGGGTGGGCTGGCGGTGCCTGGCTCTGGGGGAGCGGAGGGGGATTGGGTTAGACCAAGGGGCTGGGGGTGCCTGGCTCTGGGGGAGCGGAGGGGGATTGGGATAGACCAAGGGGCTGGCGGTGCCTGGCTCTGGGGGAGCGGAGGGGGACTGGGTTAGACCAAGGGCCTGGGGGTGCCTGGCTCTGCGGGAGTGGAGGGGGATTGGGTTAGACCAAGGGGCTGGGGATGCCTGGCTCTGGGGGAGGAGGAAGCATTGAGCCACGTATTATATATTCCTAGATAGATAGCTAGAGCGGGTGGGAGGGATAGCCAGATAAATAGATAATCTGTGGCTCTTTGCACTCTACCCTTGGCTCTTCGTCCCTAACTGGTTGGCCACCCCTGCTGTAGCCCATCTGGTGGTGTTCCTAGAGGGGGGTCCGGAAGACCCCATGCCTGACTCTCAGCCCTCCCTGCTCTAACCACTAGTCTGGTTTCCCTCCCAGAGCCAGACACAGAGCCTGGGTCTGCTGGGGCAGTACCTGTGTCCTGGCTGGTACCCCGGGTGCAAGCCACCAAGGCGCCCATGCTGGGCTGGGAGGTCATGCCGGACATGGCGTCCACGGCCACGTCGACGATGTCGGCGCCAGCGTCTGCACAGGCCAGCATGGAAGCCACGCCTGCCCCCGAGGTGTCGTGGGTGTGGATGTGGATGGGCGTCTCCGGGAAGTGCTGGCGCAGTGCCCCCACCAGCATCTCCGAGGCCTGCGGCTTCAGCAGCCCAGCCATGTCCTGCAAGGGAGGAGAGGAGTGAGTGGGCTGGGGGGGCCCAGCTGGAGAGGGGTCTGGAGGAGTGAATGGGGGGTGAGCAGGGGAGATGCAGAAGAAAGCGGGGGGGCAGGGATGTGGGGTGGGGTGTGGGAGGGGCCTCAAGGGGGGACGGCTTGGGCAGGAGGGGACAGGGGTGCAAGTAGGGCAGGAGAGCCCTTTCTGACCACTCGCCCGGTGCCATGATGCCCCCCAAGGGCGGCGTGAGAGCCCACCGACACCCCTTCTCCCCCCGGGCTCTGCACCCCACGCTGCCACTGTCTCTCACCTCCCCCCTGCAGCCCCTGGCCAGGCCCGCCCCGGCTGCCCCTCGGCACCTTGATGCAGAGGATGTGCGTCCCGGCTTTCACCAGCTCCTTGGCCAGCTGGACGTAGTAGTCCAGCGTGTACTTGGTGCGGGTGGGATCGGCCACGTCCCCCGTGTAGGAGATTGCCGCCTCCACCACGCCCCCGGCTTGCCCCGCCGCCTCCATCCCCAGCAGCATGTTGGGCAGGTAATTGAGGGAGTCGAAAACCCGGAAGATGTCCATGCCGTTCTCCTTGGCCACCTCGCAGAACCTGGGGGAGCAGGGTCACGCCACTGAGTGCGGCGGGAGAGGGATCCCCACCTCTCCCGGGGCCCTGGCGGACGCCCCCCGTTGAGTGACCCTGATGGTGTCAGGGCAAGTCAGCCAGGCAGCTCTGGGACCGCCCCCAGCCGCCTAATTCCCCCTCCCCCGTGGCTCTCAGGCCCAGGCCACAGGCGGTGCTGTCCAGGCAGGGGTTCCCCTCCCCCGCCCCAGCTCACTTGAAGACGGAGTTGTCGGGGTAGTTGGTGTACCCCACGGCATTGGCCCCCCGCAGCAGCATCTGGAAGGGGATGTTGGGGATCAGCTCCCGGAGCTCCTGCAGCCGCTGCCAGGGGCACTCGTACAGGAAGCGCATGGCGACGTCAAACGTGGCACCTGGGGGCGGGGCAGAGAGGGGAGAAGGTGTCACCTGCCCCTGGTGTGACCCACAAGCCGGCCTGCTGCCTGGGGCCCAGCGATTCAAAAAAGCTGCCTGCGGGGGCGGGGGACTGGCATGGTACGCGCCAGGTGGTGTAGCCCCGCCCCTTCCCTCTGAGGCCACGCCCCTTTCGGGAGCCGAGAGCTGCCCCCTATCATGCCCAGGGGTCTGGCAAGTCTGGCAGCGCCTCTGCCCACGAGAAGAGCCTTGCGGGGGGACCAAATTTGTAACCACATCTGCAGCTGTAAACAGGAGCTGTGGCTGTCCGCCTTGAAGGCCACGGACAGAGCTACCCGCGGAGAGCCTCAGGGTGGCAGGGTTCTACCCACACATCCTCTCCCCATCCCATAGGATGGGTGTTTCCTAGAGGGGTCCCATTCCCCACCCCCTCGCGCCATCCAGTCCACATGTCCTGGGGCTGGGTCCGAGCCAGCGCCCCTCGGTGTGAAAGGCCCCGTGTCCGTTCTCTGCTCCCCGCCCAGTTTCCAGGGCTGGATTGGAGCTGGTGCCCCCTAGCGTGGCAAGGTCCCATGTCCATTCCTTCTTGTCTGCTGGAGCCAGCCAGCCCCCTTGCCCTTGGGCTGGATGAGGCCCTGTGTCCTGCTCTTACCTCCCCAGTTCTCAATGCTGAAGAGGTTGCTGAAGTTGTGGGCCACGAAGGGTGAGATCTTCTTGAGGTCGTGTGTGCGGACGCGGGTGGCCAGCAGGGACTGGTGGGCATCCCGGAAGGTCGTGTCCATCAGCAGCAGCCCCTGGTGCTGCCGCACGGCCTTGGCAAAGCCCTGGGGGCCATCCCGGAGCAGGATATCTCGGAAGCCAGGAGGGGGGTCGCCTGGAAAGGGGGCAGGAGGTCAGAGAAGTTGTGGGGGGGGGAGTTCATCTCTGGTGGGTTCCAGAGAGAGGCCGGCAGCAGTCCCTGCAGCACCCCACGGTGTTAGTTAGCCAGCGAGGAGTCGTTTAGACTCAGCACGCTGGTGCCAGAGCACTGTGATGCGAGGTGTATGGGGGGGGCTCATTCAGGTGCCCTCCCCCCTGGCTCCTCACAGTCACTGCTGACCCCAGCATGGTGAGAGCAGGAGCTCAGATGGCATCTCAGCACCAGGCAAGGGGGTCCCTGTATATACAGCCCTTGCACCCCACCCCAGAGGTGGCTGCATCTCAGCACCAGGCAAGGGGGGGTCCCTGTATAAACAGCCCTTGCGCCCCACCCTAGAGGTGGCTGCATCTCAGCACCAGGCAAGGGGTGTCCCTGTATATACAGCCCTTGCGCCCCACCCCAGAGGTGGCTGCATCTCAGCACCAGGCAAGGGGGTCCCTGTATATACAGCCCTTGCACCCCACCCTAGAGGTGGCTGCATCTCAGCACCAGGCAAGGGGGGTCCCTGTATATACAGCCCTTGCACCCCACCCCAGAGGTGGCTGCATCTCAGCACCAGGCAAGGGGTGTCCCTGTATATACAGCCCTTGCGCCCCACCCCAGAGGTGGCTGCATCTCAGCACCAGGCAAGGGGGTCCCCCTGTATAAACAGCCCTTGTGCCCCACCCCAGAGGTGGCTGCATCTCAGCACCAGGCAAGGGGGGGTCCCTGTATAAATAGCCCTTGCACCCCACCCCAGAGGTGGCTGCATCTCAGCACCAGGCAAGGGGGGGTCCCTGTATAAATAGCCCTTGCGCCCCACCCCAGAGGTGGCTGCATCTCAGCACCAGGCAAGGGGGGGTCCCCGTATAAACAGCCCTTGTGCCCCACCCCAGAGGTGGCTGCATCTCAGCACTGGGCCAGGGATCCCTGCATACGAGGTGCTGACACCTGGCAAGCCTCGTCTGACTCTAACTAGCCCAGAGCTTCGGGCCTGCTACTCCCTGCGTGCGTGTGACGGATGCGCAGGGCTGGCTTTAATTAGCCAGCATCGCAGCCCTGTCAGGTTATTATCGCAGTTTATTTCTTTGTCGGCTGCTAATCCCCTGCCTGAACCAGGCATTACGAGAATGAACTACGGAGGCTTAAATCTCATTAAGGTTCTCCCGAGCAGCCTGTTCAATTCATTTTCAGTGCTGATAGACCCCTAACTGCTCCCTCCCCAGGCTGCAGAGTAGCTGGGAGTAGGATACGGCACAGCCAAGGATTTACGGGTCAGCCTGGCGAATGGTGCAGGCAGCCCCCGAGCGGGGAAGGCGGACCGCCGGCCCTCCCCACTCTGCCCATTGGACCCCGCTGCCCTCAGAGGAGGAGAACAGGGAGACGGGGAGGAAGTGGAGTCCAGCCGCCAGGGCAGAACGCAGAGCACGTGGCACAGGGAACTCAGGCCTCCCGCCCCTCTCGCTCCATCCCCGGGGAGGGCAGCGCTCAGGGCTGAGCCACCAAATGGGACAGGGACGGCGTGTGGGGCGTGTGTGCCGGCAGCCCCAGCCCTGGTGGTGGGGAGGTGCCACAGGGCAGGAGGAGGCGACTCACGCAGAGGCACAGCTGGCACGAGGGGATCAGTGGGGGACGGCCGGGCCTTGACAGGGATGGGCGTGATGGGGCCGTTGACCATCACGTGGCCTGCAGAGAAAATGGCAGAGTTACAGCTGGGAATCCCGCCCCTGGGAGCCCTGCCCTGGGCGCCACCCCACAGGCCCAGCTGGGGAGCCCACCCAGGGCCCTGGCCCCCCGGAATCCCTCTCGAGGCAGGACCACAACCGCCGGGCAGCCCACCCTGAGACTGATACTGCGGTAGGGACTGGAATCCCACCCAGGGCCCTGCATAATGATATTAGACGGGGCCTCTGCCCCCTGAGGCTGACCCCACAGGAGGGGGCAGGGACCCCACAGATGGCCCCAACCCACAATAGTAGCTGAGGGTCCCATCCCACCTGGGGCCCAACCTCCCATTGTACTGACAGGCTCCTGCCTTGGGGGCTGACCCCACAAGACCAGCTGGGGATCCTGTCCCTGCACTGGCCTCACGGTACCAGGCAGGGATCCCACTCCGGGCTCTGATGCCCACAGAGCCAGCCCACGGCCGTTGTGGTACCAGATGGGCCCCCCCCCCCATAAGCTGGGCCCAACTCCCTGGTGCTGGCCAGGAATCTGAGCCTGGGGCCCCAGCGTGGGGCCCCTACCGAGATAATGTAGCAGCTTCTGGGCCCTGTTCTGGCCAGGGCGCAGGTTGAAGAGGTCTGGGTTCTCATCGATGAACTGCGTATCCACCGTGCCCTTCAGGAACTGGTCATTGCTCAGCACGTTCTGCAGGAAGGGGATGTTGGTCTGGGGACAAACAGTGACATGCGGTCAGCACGGCTCTGGCGCGCTGGGGGTTAAATCCCAGAGACTTGCCCCTGCCCCTCCCCACCCCATCCTAAGGCATTAACCTTTCTCCTCCGGGCGCAGCAAGCCCCCCCCGGAGCTAGATGCTAGGGTGGAGAAGGGGAGACCTAGCACCGTTCAGGTTTAGCTCAGGCCTGAGGCCACAAACGGGAGTGTTACTGACGCACTCATGCTGCCTGAGCCTGCCGAGAGCCTGAGCCGATTGCTCAGAGGTGGGGAAGCAAAGTCAGTGACACCTGCCTTCCCCAGGGGATGCTGCCCTGGGCTGAGGCCAGGGTGATGGGCCGCAGGAGAGGAGCTGGATTAATAAAGCCTAGTGCTCCCTTGGGATCCAGTTCATTCCGCTCTCCCTGCTCCCACCCAGGGGCCCATCAGCTCTCGCTGCACTGCAAAGCCTGCTACGAAGCGGGCGGCAGCCTGAGGCCCAGCTAGGACGAGAAGTGGCAAGGGGTGCGCCGTCTGGCGGGTTATGGCATCAGGTTGCCTGGGCTGCCCCAGTTCTGGGAGGTTAGTGGGTAGCCATGGTGGGGGCGGGGGGTAGGACAGGACTCCTGGGTTCTATCCTTGGCTTTGGTTGGGGTGGGGGCCATGGCATTAGATTGGGAGGGCCGGAAAACCGGACGCCTGGGTTCTGCTCCCAGCAGCGCACTGTCCAGCTGCCTGTGTGCCAGGGATGGGGAGGGGCAGGTCCCAGGCTCATGCGTGTGCACTGAGGTGGGGGAAGGCGGGTTGGCGGCTGGATGGCAAAGGCTGGAATCAGACGAGCTCCCCTTCCCCTGAGTGCAGTCGGAGCTGTCAAGAGGGATTAGACTCAGGGGAGCGGGACTGTGTCTGCTGGGCAGGATGGAACAGCTGCTGGCTGAGGGAGGGCAGAGCCTGGGAGGGTCGAGGGGGGTGCGATGGGGGAGCTGGGCATTGCAGCGTGAGGCGCAGGGGTCAGAAGCTGTACTGGGATCTCCAGCCGCTTTAACAGCACCTCATATACAGTAAGAGACGCCAGCAGAGGGCAGTGCTTCTGTCACACCCCCTTACGCAGTAACAGAGAGGAAGCCGTGCTCGTCTATACGCTACCAAAACAAAAAGCAGTCAAGTCGCACTTTAGGAGGTTCTGTCCCCAGCTCTTGGAAGGGAGGGCTGCCTAATGGTCAGAGCAGAGGGCTGCAGTTAGCAGCTGGGCTCAGGACACCTGGGTTCCCCAGCTCTGCAAGAGGTAGAATCGAGTGGTTGCGGGGAGGGTGGGGTTGGAAATCAGGATTCCTGAGTTCCAGCCCAATCTCATCACCCTAAGGGCACCTTGGCCCCTCCTTGGGTCCCCTTCCCCACGCTGCCAGGGTGCCCCTGACGAAACTGTGCCCAGCCCCTGTGATCAGACCCTTCCTCTTGCAGCAGCTTTGCTCTTTAGTGTGCTGCTAAAGAGTCCCTCTGGACTGCCAGGCAGGCTCCTGGCACGGCCTGCTGAGCAGGTGAAGCACTCCTGAGCCCGCAGGGATAACTGTCCCCCTGCTCAGCACCATCATCCAGGGACAGGGAGGTGCCCGCCTCTCAGTACCCACAGGCCAGCTCCCTGCTTGCAGGGGCACTGCCATGGCTCAGGGGGTGCTGAGCTTCTTCCGGTCACTCCTGTTACAGCACCACTGATGCTGTCGGCCACTGGTGCTGCCCAGAGGGGCCTCGGCTGCTGCCTCACTCACTACCTAACCTCCAGGCGATCGGACGCCTGGGTTCTGTCCCCAGCTGTGGCCCTGAGTCACTACGTTGCTGGCTGCCTTCAGGGCAACCTTCCCGTAGTTTTGACCCCGGGAGCACTTGGCAGTGACATCCCCAGAGCAGGGCCGAGTGTCTCCAGCAGAAGGCAGCAGGACACACACACACACACACACGTCAAACGCCTGCAGCACTGGCAGCTGCGTTCAGTCAGGGCAATACTCGGAAGAGAACCCAGCAGTCCGAATTCCCAGCCCCCTGCTTGAGATCCCATTTGCCTCCGAGGGCCGGGGTCAGAACCCAGAAGACCTGGGTTTTGGCCCCCTCTAGAGCCCACTCCCCTGCTACAGCTGGGGCTGGAATCAGGATGCAATGCCCCCCTCTGCTCTAACCACTAGCCATCAGGGCCTTGTACGAATCCAGTTGATAACCTCCCTGGCTAGTCTTCACTGGAGGCTCCAAAGCCAGGCCTGCTGGGTGAGGGGCTGCGTTTGATTAGCACCCTAGGGTGGGCCACATTTATGGTGCCTGTCCCCAGAGTTCTTGGTGGGGAAAACAGGAGGCTGAGCCTCCTGGAAAGACCAGGTGGGGGTTAGAAGGAGCAAAAGGGACAGAGGCCTTGTTGGGTGCAGGAGCAGTTTACACAGGAATCTGTTCCCATTCCCTGTTCTCCCAGCCAGCCTATTCTTTGCCCTGGAGCTGCAGCATAATCAATGCCCCCTACAGCGGGAAGGTGGGGGCCTAGGGCCTAACCCTATGCCCCCCGCCTTATGCAACCATTCCTGGAGAGGGAGCAAAGCCTGAGTTAAGTTCCTTCCCACCCTCGGCTCTTGCTGCATTGCCTCATTAATTAGTCAGGGTGCTCAGCAGCTAACAAGGAAGAACATAAATGAGGTGCCCAGAGCAGGAGGCTCTTGGGGAATTAGGGTTTGGAGAGGGAGCTACCCCCTCCATTCCCATGTAATTCCTCCCCCCAAGGCAGGGCTGTCCCTTTCAATCAGCCCCCCCAGAGCTTGGGGGGGGGGGCGGTTGAGCCCATCCCTTGTGGCTCAGAGCCCCTGTGCTGCAGGTAGGACTTCTGGGTTCCAGCCCAGCCCCCTCCCCCAGCTCTTTAGCACCCCCCTCCCACTCCCAGAGCTGGGATGGCGCTCAGGAGTCCTGGCTCCCAGCCCCCCAGTCCAGCCCAGAGAGGGGACCAGAACCCCGAATCCTAGAAGCTCTACAGCTCTAACCAGTAGACACCACTCCTGTCCCTTTGAACAATGGCAGTTCTGCACGGAATGGGGCAGGGGATGTCCCCTCACCTAACCCAGAACCATCTCCTCACCTCAGTGAACATCTGTTCAGCATCTGGCAGGGAGGCGGCAGCCGTGGAGCTCCTGCTGGTGCGATGCTGACAGCGGGGCTGGGTGAGCACCTTCCCCTCCCCAGCTGTGCCAGTGCTCCCCCGGACCCCCAGCCCAATCCCCCACTTCTGAACTCCGAGGTCTGCAGGGGGCAGCCGTGAAGTTTGTCCAAAGCTCCCTTCCTGGTTTCTGCAGCTCAACAACTCCAGCCTTAGCTGTGTGACTGACAGGCAAGTACGAACCCTGCGGGAAATCTCAGCTCCCTGGACTGGGCAGTGAGGGGGCTGCAAACAGCCGGGCACCGCAGGGTACTGGGAGGCGGCAGTGCGGTCTAGTGGAGGGCAGGCAGGAAGGCAAGGAAGCCAGAGGGCGGCTGCAAGAGGGGAGTAGGGTCTGGGAGCCCGGACTCCTGGGTTCTATTTGTGTGATTGGATCTGTGAGCCTGGTTCCTGGTCCCCGCTCTAACCATTAGACCCCACTCCCCCCTTGGACCAGGCTCCAGCCCCCTTATCCCCCCACCTGGCAAAAAGGCCCATGCACCACCCCCATCCAGCTGACAACCCCCCCCATAGATGGGGGCCTGCACCAGCTCCACCCCCCAGGGGGCTCACGCACCAGCCAGCCCCCGCCTACTCTGATGGGGACGGACTACGCCCCGCCCCCAGCCTTCCCCCCCTCCCCCACAGCTGCCGATTCCCCGCCCCCCGGGGTGCAGGGGGACCACGCACGACACCCCCCGCCCGCCGGGAAGGGCAGAGCCGGCGCCGCGCGTGGGGTGGGGTGGGGAGCTCAGGCGTCTGGCTCCGCGCAGCTCTCCCATCCCCCACCCCGCGGCACAGCTCCGGCGCCAGGAAGCGGCGGGGGGAGCCGAGGCCCCTCAATCCCCAGCGGACCCGAGCGCCCCAGAATCGGCGCCCAGGCTGCGGAGAGGGGCTGGGGCCGCGTGTGTGTGTGTGTGGGGGGGCGGATAGAACCCAGGAATCCGGGAGACAGAGCGGGGGCGGGGGGGGGCTGCGTCGTCTCCCGCCTGGCTCGAGCTATGAAGGGATCGCGCCCCGGAATGCTACAGCGGATGGGACCCAGGCGTCCGGGAGCCTGCGTGCCCCCTGCCTGGAGATGTCAGCGGACCATAGGCACCGGGACCCCCCGTGGCTAGAACCCGTGTCCGGAGAGCAGGGCTGGCGGCGACCCCCACCCCGGATGTATAACTTGATTAGTCAACGCGGACTGCACCCCACCGCGGGCGGACAGAACCCAGGCGTCCGGCCACCCCGCGGGGCCGCCCAGAGAGACTCTCCCCCGCCCCGGATACCGGATTGAACACGGATCGCAGCCCTCCCCTCGCCGGGGGTCCAGAACCCAGGCGTCCGGGAGCGGCGGAGTGCGCGTGGAGGGGGGAACAGGCGCATGTAGCCCCCTGCCTGGAGCTACACGGGGAGCGGACGACACGGACTGCGGAACCCAGGCGTCCGGGGGTGCAGACGGGGGCCCCGGGGTGTACGTGCCCCCCCCCACCGGCTCTATACCCGCATTGGACCGCCCCGCTTGCCCCCCGCCGGCGGGAGAACCCAGGCGTCCGGCGATGGGGGCGGGGGGCCTCGCTGCTGCTGCTGCTGCTGCAGGGGGCCGCTAGCCGCGGAGGGCGCCCGGATCGCGCCGCACACGCACGCGGCTCCCCGTTCATGCCCCCGCCAGCCCGGCACAAGTTGAGCCGCGCCGCAGCCCGCAGGGGCCGCCGCGGGAGAGCGGGGCCGGGGGCGGCGGGGATGGGAGGCCCCTCCGGCCGGGACGGCCCCGGGCCCCGGGCCTGAGCAGCCGGCAAGGGCGCGCGGAGGCGGCGCGGGGGATGAGCCGGGCCGCGGGTGGGGGCCCGGCGCCGGGAGACGAGGCCCCCCCTGGAGGCAGAGCGCCAGGTAACGCTTCGGCCGCTGCGCAGGGGACGGAGAGGGGCGGGGGTCTGAGTCCGAGCTGGGGGGGCTGAAGCGGGGCTGCAGCTGGGGGGTGGGACCAGGAGTGAAGCTAAAAGGCCTGGAGGGATGAGGGGCTGGGCGGGAGGAAGCTGGAGGGGCAACATCAGAGCCGGAGGGAGGGGAGCCTGGGGGTCTGCAGGGGGTCCCCCCCAGGGACCGAGGCCGGGCCTGGCCTGGCTTGGGTGGCGGGGAAGCTAGACGCGCTGGAGGGGGCCGGGGCTGGCTTGGGGCGGGGGAGCTCGGCAGGGGCTGGAGGGAGCAGGGCCTAACCTGGGGGGCAGGGAAGTTCGGTGGGTGCTGGAGGGAGCCGGGGCTGGCTTGGGGCGGGGGGGGGGGTCGGCAGGGGCTGGAGGGCTGAACGTGTCTATTAACTCTCAAAACACTGGTTGAAGGACACCAGAGTGGCATGGTGGGGGAGGGGAGGGATAGCCAAGATCCACTCCCAGCCTTAGCCCGGTCAGCAGGGGACATCTGACCCCTGCCTGGCCGAGGACAGGCCCTGGGGGTGGGCTGGTTACAGGAGCGGAAGTTTGCTTTATTTGGGGGGGGGGACGTGTGACCTGCCACCCCCCACCCTGTTGCCACAGGTCCCATCCCAGTCACAGGCTCCTGTGGACAGGGGCAGTTTGTCATAGTGATCCCAACCTTTTGCACAAGGACATCCCACCCACAGCAAAGCTGGGCACAGCTCCTTTCACCCCCAACAGGGGGAGTCCTGCTGTCCAGGCTGGTGCAGCGGGGTGGGGGTCTGGGGGAGGCGTGGATAGACACTCCGCTCCTCCCAGCCGTGTGCACACACACAATTGTGCCCCCATGCACAAGCACACCCAGGCAAGTGTGCATTCCGAAGCGTGCACCCAGGCAGAGCCCTGAGCACACACTGAACTTCAGCCCCTCCATGCTTGCAGGACCCCCCTTAAAATAAATAGGCACAGACAGAGCATCTCTTCCTAGCTCCCTTCCTGCCCACAACTCAAACTCACTAGCTCCCACTCCTGCCCCAGTGCAGGGTCCCAGGCCCTTACACTCTAACCCAGGAGACACTAGTCTCTTCCGCAGACCCAGGAATAGCACCCAGGAGTCCTGGTTGCCAGCCCCCACTGCTCTAACCCACTACACTCAATCTGAAAGCCTGCTCCTATGGGTATATTCTCCTGCCCATGCCTCCAGCTGATCTCTGAGCCCTCTGACCTGGTCCCCACCTCTTATGCTTTCACCTGTTCTCCCTGACCTTATGTAAAACCAGAAAAGAAAGTGACAACTGTGCCTTCCTTTGGAAGGGCCATGAGGGATCTGGGCCAAACAGAACCCAGGAGTTCTGACTCCCAGACCCCCGCCTGTCCCTCTCCCCCCCCACTTTAATCCATTAGAAGCCACTTTCCTGTGGGAGCAGGTAATCGTGGCTGGAGCAAAATCAGGCTAGGCTCTGGGATACATGGGTTCTGTTCCCATCTGGCCTTGAGCAAGTCCCATTGTGGCTCTGTGCCTCAGTTTCCCCACAGCCAAGTGGAGGAGAGAGATTCTCACTCCTGTTCTGGGAATTACTTAGGGAGCTGCAGGCCCGGCAAACTCTGGATTGACACCTGTGTGGCTGTGACCACTGTTCTGACACCAGTACTTCCCTTCACAGAGGTGTCTCTCAGACATACTGGCAGGTCTCTTCTGCTGCAGATTCCCCCCCAAATCCAGTGCAGCCATTGCCAGAAATCTCTTCCCTCCCTTCCTTCAAATGCACTGGAAACAGGGTTATGCACATGATTATCCAGCCCTTTCCCCCTGCAGCCTCTGTGATCCAAACCCAGCCAGGCCCACAGGCAAGAGCGGAAATGGATTAGAAATGATACTGACCAGATCCTTTCATTTCTCCATCTGAGTGAAATGGAGGATGCCAGGAGTCCTCCTGACACCCAGCCGCCTGTTCTTAGGCCGGGTCTACAGTAGGTCAAAAAGTTGATCTCAGATACCCCATTCCAGCTACAAAAATTGGCGCATCCTAGATTGATTTTCCTGGCTGTTTGTACAGAGGGAGAGCAAGGGGAGAAACTCTCCCATTGACCTCCCTTACGCCTGGCATCAATGAGAAGCCCCAAGGCCACAGGATGGTTTAATTTAGTGCATCCCCACTAGGCAAACTAAATCAAGCTGGAGAGGGAACCCAGGAATCCTGACTCCAGGCCCCTTCTTTGCCAGTATCTGGGGTAGGAACCCCGCTTTTGTTGATTTGAGGGATCTGTTTCAGGGCATGTGCAGGGCAGGGTGTGTGTGTTTGTTTGTAATTGGCAGCAAGTGAGGGGGTAGGAAGGAAATGCAAGGAAAGGAGGAAGGGAAAAATGGCCAGTTCTGTTTCACTGGGTGGCTCTCTAGAACCCTGGCGTGATCCCTCTAGAAAGACAAGATGGGTGAGAGAACCTCTTTTATTGGCTCAGGCTCTGCTGGGGAGACAGACATACGTTTGAGCTACATAAAGCTCTTCTTTGTGTCCCCCAAAGGCAGCTCTGCGATTGTTCTTCCTGCACAAGGCTGCACCCCAACCCCTTAGCCACAGCTAACCAAGCACCGGGAACATCCCTCCATCCATGCACCAGGGCCCTGGAGACCGATGATCCTGCCAGACCTCCTCACTCAGCAGGTGCCCATGTCACTGGCATCATCGGCCAGAGCATCCTGAATGCTGGTGCTTATTAAATCAGTAACTTCCCTGAGCACACCCAGGGTTTGTTGTCTGGGACAGGGAACAGTGTCCCCCAATCTGCTGTACCCCACTCCTCTGCCCCTCCCAAAGCCAGGCTAGATCCCAAGAGTCCTGGCTCCCAGCCCCCAATCTAGCCACTGTACCTAGGGTGTAAGCTCTTTGGCCTGTGCTCAAGCAGGACTCCTGGGTTCTATGCCCAGCCTTGGGAGCAGAGCAGTGTCTGCCTAGAGGAGAATGTTGGATCCTGGCTCCCTTCAGGAGCTGTATCTATGTCTGCTGGCCGGAAAGCCACATCACTCCCCTCAGCCCTCCCTGTTCTTCACCGCCCCCCCCCCCCGCTGCCTGGCTGCTGGTGGGGACAGCTAATGCAGCAGCCTGTCCAGTCTAACCCTCCTGCGAGGAGGATGCTGGGCCCTGGGATGGATGTAGGAACCTGGTAGTTCTTTAAACATCAGTGGCTGAGCTATCGACCTGCCTGGTCCTGGTGGCGTGGGGGGAGGCAGGATTATGGAGGGGGAAGGTGAGCCGCAGAGGGAACACAGGCCAGGGGGGCTGGAGGGGGAAGCCTGTCAGCAAGGGGAGGAGGTGGTGTGGGGAGTGAACTTGCGGGGGGGTGCGCCTCGGAATGGGGACGGGACGTGGGAACCCTGCGTGCAAGGCAAGACTGGGAGCACCGGAAAATCAATCCAGGCTCTTTACTGTGACAGAGTCAGTGCTCCTCATGAGCCCCCCGCTCCCAGGTCTGGCCCTGCTCCCCCTGCTCCGTGGCACCCAACCTCACAGCCCGCCGAGTGCAGACAATCCAACCACAAGGCGCTATAGGCTCGAAGCACTCCCCCCGGCCCAGCTCCTGGAGTCACAGGAACATGCTGGGACAGAGGCTTCCACTTCTCACCCTCGTGGCTGGGGAGCAAAGTCAGAAAACAGAGCCCACGATTGGCCGAACCAGCTGCGCCTGCCTGAGTCTGCAGGTAGCTTGTGCCGAGGCTCCAGGACAGGAGCTCTGCCTGGCACCTCACCGGGGCGTTTCCTTCCCTGCTCGCTGCGCAGGGGCCCCGTCAGTCCCACCCACCGCAAGTGGAGACCTCAGTTATGGGTGGGCTGCTGGCAACTTGTCCTTGCTGTGCAGCTGGCACTACGCGTGGGACTGGGGTGCAGCCACCGTTAGGCAGAGGAACTACAGGGCAGGGCTGGGGGCTACAGGGGTGGGATGGGGCTGCAGTGCAGAAGGACCACCGTGCGGGGAGAGGCGCTGGTGCAAAGGCAGGGTTCTGGCGTCAGAGGGCTGGGCTGCGATACATGGAGCAGGATTATGGTACAGGGGATACAGCCACGGTGACGGGGGGGTGGCGATGGCGCTACAGCAGAGGGGTGTCGTCGTGGTGTGGCAGGCAGAGTGCTGCCCTGGGGTGGAGCCACAAGGCAGTGTTGCGGCTGTGGTATGGCATGGAGTTGGGTCTCCAGTGCATGTGTGTGGCCCTGGGGTGGAGGTGGGGCTTCACCACAGGGGCGTGGCCATGGACTGTGGGAATGGCCCCAAGCCCCAGCTTTTGGCTGCCCCTTGCTCATTCCATTCTCTGACCTGTCTCTTCTCTCCTTCCTAGGCACTGCTCAGCCGCCAACCATGGCTTGCCTGCTGCTGGTGCTGCTGTTGATGGCAGGGACCCTGGTGTCCTGGGCTACCTCCTGCCCCTTCCACTGTGTGTGCCAGAACCTCTCCGAGTCGTTGAGTACCCTGTGCGCCAACAAGGGCCTGCTCTTCATCCCAGCCAACATCGACCGGCGCACGGTGGAGCTGCGCCTGGCCGACAACTACATCCGTGTGCTGGAGCCCCACGACTTCCTCAACATGAGCGGCCTGGTGGACTTGACCCTCTCCCGCAACACCATCGACAGCATCCGGCCCTTCGCCTTCGGTGACCTGGAGAGCCTGCGCTCCCTGCACCTGGACGGCAACCGGCTGATGGAGATCGGCGAGGAGGCCCTGCGTGGGATGCTCAACCTGCAGCACCTCATCCTCAACAACAACCAGCTGGTGAGCATCTCGGCTGCTGCCTTTGATGACTTCCTGCTGACGCTGGAGGACCTGGACCTGTCCTACAATAACCTGCGTCATGTCCCCTGGGAGGGCATCCGGGGCATGCTTTTCCTGCACACCCTCAACCTGGACCACAACCTCATCGACTCCATCATGGAAGGCACGTTCTCTGAGCTCTACAAGCTGTCCCGCTTGGACATGACCTCCAACCGCCTGTACACCCTGGCCCCAGACCCGCTCTTCGCTCGCTCCCAGACGGGAGTCATCAGCCCCACCCCCTATACTGCCACCATCGTGCTGAGCTTTGGGGGCAACCCCCTACACTGCAACTGTGAGCTGCTGTGGCTGCGGCGGCTGGCCCGGGAGGACGACATGGAGACTTGTGCCTCGCCGGCCCATGTGGCCGGCCGCTACTTCTGGTCGGTGCCCGAGGAGGAGTTCATCTGCGAGCCGCCCCTCATCACCCGCCACACACACAAGCTGTGGGTGCTAGAGGGCCAGCGGGCCACCCTGAAGTGCCGTGCCATCGGGGACCCCGAGCCAGTGATCCACTGGGTGTCACCGGATGACAAGATCATCTCCAATTCCTCTCGGACAATCTCCTTCCGCAACGGCACCTTGGACGTGCTGGTCACCACCGTCCGGGATGACGGCCCCTACACCTGCATCGCCATCAATGCAGCGGGCGAGTCCACAGCCCTCGTAGACCTCAAGATTATCCCTTTGCCCCATCGGGGCAACGGGAGCAGCAACACGGTGCCGCACCATGACCCCGGCTCCTCTGACATTGCCACCAAGACAGCGGCCAACACCACCGACTTGGGGGCGGGCGAGAGGAGCGTGGAGGTGTCTGAGGTGACGGCCGACTCAGCCTTGGTGCGCTGGGCTGTCGACAGGTCGGCCCACGCCGCCTGGATGTACCAGATCCAGTACAACTGCACCGTGGACGACGGCCTGATCTACCGGTAGGGGTCGTGGCAGCCCGGGTGAGAGGGAGGGAGCCGGGGAGCACAGAAGCCACTGCATAGGAGGCTTTGGGAAGAGAGACCAGCCTTGGTTATCCCCCATCCCCGGTCCAGGCCACTTGAGTAGGAGTGTGTGGCTGCCCTGCACTGCATTATGGGTATTCTGCAGTGTTGGGGGCCTGGCTGGAACAAAGAGCATTGTGGGTACGCCTGTGAGAAGCCCTGGGCTTGTCGCACTAAATGGGGGGAACAGAGAGAGGCCTTTGCTGGGAATTAGTCAGGCAGCTGTTGGCACCCGCAGCTGCCAGTGCCCCAGTGGTGCCGGAACACTTCCAGTAGCGGGGTGCTCACGTCAGCCCCATTGCCCTGCCTGTGCCCCGCTGCTCCACCCCAGCGCAGGTGCCAGGAGCGCAGCCCTGTCTCTGGGAGCGGGGAGCTGGACAGGGGCTGGAACCACAGCTGGGAGCAGGCACAGGGCCAGCAGCGGAGCTGCAGCCATGGGCTGGTGCCTGGGATCACAGTAACACAGCCACGGCTGCAGGCATGGGCCCAGGGCCTGGGAACGGCGCACAGGGCTGGTGCCCCAGGAGCGGAGCTTTAGGTCTTGGGCCAGTAGCTGGGACCCAAGTCTCGGGCACACAGCTGGGGAGTGGGATCCAGTGCACAGAGCCCCAGTTGAGGGGTGCTGAGTATGGGGCTGTGAATTAGGCGCTCAGCACAGGGCCAGGAACTTGTTCCTGGGCACAGAGCCCCAGGCAGGGAGCCAGCAGCCAGGGCGTGGGGCCAGCACCTGAGTCCCAAGCCAGGGAGTCAAGTCCCAGGACTGAGGCCAACGGCCAAGTCCTGTCTGAAAGTGAGGGTGCTGCCAGGCCCCGAGGTCCTGCCTGGGTTCCGAGCGCTGTGTCCCAGCCCAGAGGCGGCTGCCCGGGACCCCTGTACAAAGCAGTGGAATTGTTGGTAACGTGCCAGGCAATATTGACCTCCCATTGCCCAGCAGGTTTTGTCATTTGGCGCCGGTCGGGTCCCGAGGGTGCCAGGCTAGAGGGGTTCAACTTGTTTTCATGCTAGAGATGTGAGGGGTGCGGGCAGAGAAAGGCAGCAATGCCTAGAGGTGAGGCCAAATGTAAGGAATCTGGTTGCAGAACGCCTGGATTTTATCCCCAGGCCTGGCAGGGGAGGATGGGCTAGTGGTTAGGGCAGTGAGCAGGCAGCGAGAACTCTTGGGTTCTGCCACAGCACCCCTGTCAGTTTTCCATTCATCACCTAGTTAGACAGTAACCCCTTCCCTATGCTACATGGAGAAGTGACTCGGCCGAGGCCTGGAAGCCCCTGGGGGGAGAGGCGGCTTTGGAGGGCAGAGGGTTCCCCAACCCAGCCAACAAAGGCAGAGTGGTTTGAGCATTGGCCTGCTAAACCCAGGGTTGTGAGGTCAATCCTTGAGGAGGCCATTTAGGGATTGGGGCAAATAGATGCTAGGGATGGTGCTGAGCCCTGCCAAGAGGGCAGGGGCTGGACTAGATGACCTCCCAAGGTCCCTTCCAGTTCTAGCAGATGTGTATCTCCAATTAAAACCTGGTGGCTGGCAGCTGAAGCTGGACAAACAGGAGCTAGAAATGAGGCCGCATCTGTAAGGAGGAGAGGGGGTTAACGACTGGAACAGCTGACTCAGGGTCTGATGAATTCCTCAGACCTTTACAGCTCTTCAAAATCGAGGTGGCCTCTAGGACCCAGAGGCAGCGTGGCCTGTTGGTAACAGAGCTGGAGGGGGACTCAGAACTTCTGTCCTGTATTCTTGGCTTGGCCACTGGTTGACCCTGTCCAATGACTCCCTTCCTGCCTCAGTTTCCCCATCCGTAAAATGGACGCAGGCTCCTGCCAGCCTTTGTAAAGTGTTCAAGCTAGGTCAGAACGAGGTGTTCTGGAGGGCCTAGCTTGAAACACCAGAAGGGCCTGAGCATGGCTGCTGGGTACTCAGCAGGGTTTGGAAACCCAGCCCTTTTTGTGGGCGGGTCTCGGTGTGCACCCTCCAGATGACAAGTCGCTTGAGGTGCTGTCGAAGCTGCTTGGGCGAGGACCCCTGAGGCCTTCACTTGGCCGGAAATGACAGGGCAGGAGAAAGGGTTGAAAACGAATCAGTCACAGGATGACTGTGAGCTTCCGTGAACCCCAAGCTGGATCAGGCGAGGGGGGCAGTCGAGAGAGAGGGAAGCCATGACACCACTGGTGAGGCACGAGGGAGACCTCAGTGGGAACCTTGTGTGAAGAGCAGCTCGTCCGTGTGCTAGAAAGGTGAACCAACCTGGCCCAATGCAGAGCAGGACCTCCAGGTGAACCGGGGACTGGAGAGCCCATCTCATGAGAGGTGCCAGGGCCATCCAGGCCTGGTTAGCCAAATGGATGAGTGGGGATCCGGCTGTTCTCTCCAACTACCCCACAGGGGTTAAGCCCAGGGAGGAAGAGTTACTGGAGCTAAAGGACAGTAGTGCCGCAAGAACAGACGGGGACAAAGTGGCTGGGACTCAGCTGAGACTGGAGGTGAAAAGGTTTGTGCCCAGCAGGAGGAGGCACGTCTGGAGCAGCCCCTGGGGTGGCGCAGGAGGAGGTGGTGGGGGGACACCTCAGCTAGCTTGAAGATGGAGCTGGATGTGTTTCTGACTGGGATCCTAGAAGGGGTTGGGTTGGCTGGAGAAGCGGCGCCATAAGGCGACCTGCCGTCCCGACTGGGGCGGCACAAGCCCGTATTTCGGGCGCCGGAAAGGTGTCCCGACTGACTTTTTAAAAGGGGCGAATCTTCCCTGCGCCTTTGGGAAGATGGGGAAGCAGCAGCAGCTGCTGCCTCCTTCCCGGCTCCCCAAGGCACAGCGAAGCTGGGGGAGCACTGGCACTGCCGCCCGCTTCCTGGCTCCCCGCACATCGGTGGAGCCCCTCCTATCTCCCCGCTCCCTATTTGGGACAGGGAGATACGGCTGCCCTGCAGAGACAGGACTCAGGGATTCTGCTGGCACCTGCCCGGCCTGGGCCCTACGGGCAGCAGGAGTAGGGCTGGCTGGGGAGCGCTCACAGAATCCCCTTCCGCTCCCTAAATTCTCTCTCTTTCAGGATCATCCCAGCCGGCAGCCACCACTTCGTGCTGAAGCACCTGGTGGCAGGCGTGGAGTACAACCTGTGCGTCCTGGCCATCTTCGACGACGCAGCCACCTCTCTGGCGGCCACCCGCCTGCTGGGCTGCGCCCAGTTCTCCACGCAGGACGCCTACCCGGACTGCCGCTCGCTCCACGCCCACTTCCTGGGGGGCACGCTGACCGTCATCGTGGGGGGCGTCATCGTGGCGACCCTGCTGGTTTTCACGGTGGTGGTGATGGTGAAGTACAAGTTCTGCGGCAGCGCCCACGCGGGCGTGCCCAAGGTCTCCAACACGTACTCCCAGACCAACGGCGGGCAGCCGGGGGTGCCCAACGGGATGCTGCCGCAGCCAGGGCGGGGAGTGAAGACGCAGCGCCGCAGGGCCAGGGGCAAGCCCGCCCGGCAGGAGGCACCGGAGCGCAGGACGGCAGAGGGGGTGGTGACGTGCCCGGGGGACCTGCCGGAGCTGGGGACCTCCAAGGCCAAGCGGAGCTGCTCGCTGGACATGGGGGCGATTTCCAGCAGCAACTGCTACAGCTATGCCAAGCGGCTGAGCATCATGTGGACCAAGCGCAGCCAGTCGGTGCATGGGATGCTGGCCAGCTGCGCCGCCGAGGGGGAGGGCAGGAGGGACGGGGCTTTGGCCGGTGCGGAGGAGCTGGAGGAGAGCGTGGTATGACCCAGGAGGGGAGCGCTCCGACCTGTCGCGCTGGAGAGGGGGCAGCTGAGCCCGGGAAGAGGCGACGCTTCCTTGGAGGTGGTGACCGCTGACTGGCCGTGGCGATGCGCGAGCCACACCAGTAACCACCTCTCTGAGCTGTGGACACTCGAGCCAACGTGTGACCCAGCGACGTCTGAGCCAACGTGGTGACCCCTGGCCTGAGCCCTCCAGGCCAGCCCAGCAGCACCTCCTCTAGTGCTGGCTTTTCCCCGGGAGCGTGTCCAGCTGGCCAGAGACACGACCCCACGTGGCTGAGGGCGGGGTTGGATTTTGCCATCGAACCTGGTTTGACTCTACCCCCAAGGCCGGGAATGGCTGGAGCCTTCTGGCGCTGTGTGCTGGTGCCCCCACCTTGAGGCACATGGTGTGAGAGCCACAGATTGGAAAATGGGGGCTGGGGAGACAGTCGGGGCTGGATCAGAGAAGGGAGCCTGGGACAGGCAATCAGGGCCAGATCAGAGAGTGGGGAGGCTTGGAGGGGGGGGCTGGTACTAGAACGGAGCTGGAGAGGGCTCCTTTACAGGGCATGGGCCCCAGATCAGAAGGGGTGGGGGGGCTGGACAAGGAAGGGGCCCTGGATTGGAGAGGAGCTGAGCTGGGCAGTGGGGTCTGGACTGGAAAAGGAACCCAGTGGGCCTTGTTGGAGACGGGCCTGGACAGAGGATGGGCCCTGGAGAGGAATAACAACCAGGTGGCAGAGGGTGCCCTGGAAGGGGCCTTGGTACTGGGCTGGGGCTGGGTGGGAAATCAGTACCAAGTATTTTATGTTTTTGTTTTAAAGATCATTTGCCTAAATAAATAAAGAAACCTGAGTCGGTGAGGAGGGTCTGAGCCCTGGCCAGAGATGGAGAGCCGCAGAGCCGCGTTCGGGAGCGGGGGCGCCGAGGGATCAGCAGCCCCTCTGCCCCTCCCCAGAGGCTGCTGCCCCAGCTCTGCCTGGAACGACCTGTAACTGCCGCGGCGCTGCTTTCCGAGCGTGCCGGGAGCCCGCTGCCCCGAGTGCGCGCGTGGGGGGGCTGTCATGGGTACCTGGCAAGGGCCTGTGATTGCGTGTGGCGGGAGCGGGGCTGTGGAGCACAGGATGGAAAGCTGCAGCATCCAGACCTTGACATTTCTACACAACGAGAATTACCACGGCAACGGCGGCCGCGCGCTGAAGAGCCGGTAGCCTCGTGAGTGAAAGACTGCCAGGGTGCCGCACAGCCAGGGCCGGCAGAGCGCGAGCGTCTCGCTGCAGAGCAGCCGCACCTGCCTCCCGAGAGTGATCACGAACCCCCGCCCCCTGCTCCGCTGTGAGGCAGGCCCCAAAGGTGCCCAGGCGGCTGTGGCCCTGCCCAAGCAATCGGCTCGGGCTCTTTGCAGACTCAGGCCGACAGCGCTTAAGAGTCGGGGCAGCTCCCCCTTCGGCAGCAATTGGCCCAGAATCTGGAGCCTTGGGGGTGGGCCTGGAGCCCCAGTGCCATTGCCCAGCGCGGGTGAGGGTCTGTGGAGTCAGTACAAGGGCCGGTGCCAGGGCCTGGCCTTCAGCTACTAGTATAACAATCCCTAGCTCTTGTCAGCTCTAGATCCCAAGCTGTTTACCGAAGAGGTCAGAATCATTATTCCCATTGCACAGGTGGGGAGACCGAGGCACAAAGCAGGAACGTGACGTGCTCAAGGTCACCTTGCAGGCTGGGAATAGAGCCAGGAATAGAACTCAGGTCTCCCGAGTCTCAGGCCAGTAGCCCAGCTAATAAGCAATGCTGTCATCATCAGCTCGCCAGCCCCACAGGCTGCAAAACTCATCAGGCTGAGAGAAAACAGGAGCTTGTCTTACAAAACGGGATGTTATTAAAAATCCATCCAGGCTCTGTTTACCTTCTTGGCTTCTCGTGGGAGACAGTTCCCCAGTTATTAGTGTTATGTCTGACCTAATATTTCAGGATGTAAATAAATAAGAAAGGAGTAAAGGATGCTGATCGGTAACGTGGCCCCTTGCAGAGAGGGAAATCTGCCAGCTGAAACCACTCAGGCAGCAATCAAAAACCACAGTCAATTTGCCATTGTGATCATGAGTCTGCTTTGGGGCCACTTCCTGCTTTGGTGCGCCTGATGATTTCTAGCTCTGTCCAGGGAGCTGGGTTTAATGTAGCTACCAGGGGCTATTTTACATCCTAGCTCTGTGCTAAATAAGCCTGCAAACTTCAAAGTCACATTGGTGGTGGGGCTGTAAACTTGGGACTCTGTGAGCAAACAGCCCCACCTTTGAACACCAGCCTCCACCCCAGCCCTTTGCCCTGCATGGTGATTATGAGGGTTATGCAACCTTGGCTGTGTCTACACTTGCATTTCTCTTTCAAAAGAGGCATGCAAATGAGGGAAATTCAGCATTCAAATGAAGTGCAGATTTACATATCAGGTGCCTTATTTGCATGTTCTCCTTTTGAAAGAGAAAAAGCGGTGTAGACGCAGCTTTTTTGAAACAAAATAGGAAGAAGGGTTCTTTTGAAGATGGGGTTTACTTTCAAAAGAGCTGCAGCTACAGTCTTATTTTTCTTTCAAAAGGAGAATATGCAAATGAGGCACCCGATATGTAAATCTGCACCTCATTTGCCTTCCTCTTTCAAGTGTAGACACTGCCCTTGTGTAGCAATTTCACAGTGTTTCAATAGCTGGTCATGTCATCAGCCAGCCCCTCACGCCATTTTCCCCAGCCTCAGTTTCCCCAATGTTCATTTCATCGCTTCCTCCACCCCTGCTGTGCACCCTGCAACACAGCCCCCCCCAGGGAGTTTCCATCCAGCCCATCAATGTCAGAGATTCACAGACAGTAAGGCCAGAGAGCACATCACACAGTTGTCCTGGCCTGGTGGCCTAGAACTTAGGTTTGACTAAAGCACCTTCCACTTGAAGGCATCAAGCTGGAGAACCCACCCGTCCCGGGATTTTGTTCCACCTGCACTGAGAAAAGCCCACCACCAGAGCTTTATTCCTCAGGAGAAGGTGTTTGGTTTTAGCCGCTATCCATTACCTCTTGTTTTGCTTCTGCCCACTGGATTCAAGAGCTCTGCACGTTCAGACACCATGATCAAGACACCTCTTGAGCTTCATGTCAAGACACTAAACCAGGGCCCAGCAACCTTCCAAGGCAGAGGGCTGAAATCGGACCTTTTGACCTCTACGTATGGTCCAAGTGCCAGTGATACTTTTTAAAGTCACTAATAGTCCCACTTACAATAGCTTTGTTAATAAAGAAATGAAGATGCAGCGCATTACTAGCTAGGTGGTGGTTGATTAGCTGGTCTGGTTGATCCACAGGTGACCTGGCTTTGAGCAAGGTCCTGGCTGCACGGGAGCAGCTCCTCACATGCCATAGAAAATCGGCTCGTGCCGTTCTGGGCAGCTGTACCGGGGGTTGCTGACCCCTGTGCTAAACAGACGTGAGCAGTGGCCAATGCGCCACGTTACACCCAGCTCATCATGGATGGCAATCTCCCACAGTGCCTGTGGTGTGGGAAGCCTCTTCCAACCAGACCGGGGTTCTGTAATACCCCCTTACGGCCCCTCAGATCTTTTGCCCACTGCAAAGGTGAGCGAGTGGGGGAAAGGATCTCTCATGCTCAGGGTGGGAAAACAACACCGTGCCCCAGAGTGGTGCTGCCAACCGCCGGCCAGCTGCAGCCAGGTCCACAGACACGCATTGTGTGTTCCTTCTCTTGGAAGAGGCCGCGCCTGCACTAGGGGGAATCTGCCAGGATCACCTCTTCTGCCTAGACATGGCCTCAGTCGGACTGTCAGACCTATTCCAGCCTTCAAATCATCTTTAGGGCTCTTCTCTGCAACCTCTCCAGTTGTTCAACACCTGCTCAAACACATGCCCCAGAAGTGGCCGCACCATCCCAGGCTGGGCCTCCACAGTGCCACATCCCCCTCTCTGCTCCTCCTCTGTCTTCTCAGCCAAGGGTTGAGCGGGGAGCTGAGTCAGCTGCTTAACCTGTCCAAGGCCTGACTCCTGCCCAGAGACCGTGTCTCCAGGCTCCAGTCCCCATTGGGCAGGCATAGCCTGCCTCCCATCCACGCGTGACCTTGCCTTTGGCAGCACAAAAACACAGTGGGTTTCAAATGGCCCCACAACCCTGGAGGACTCTCCTATCTGCAGCGTTATTTACTGGAGGGGGGACGCGCCACCTGCCAAGCCGATCGTCAGCAGTCTGACGCTGCACTCCAGATCCCCGAGAAAGTCATTGATCAGCACGGGGCAGAGAACAGGTTCCTGCAGAATCAGGAGCTGCCAAACACTCAGCGTCCTTACAGAGCTGCTCCCCACCCTGTGCCACCTTCTCTCCCTTCCCAGCCCTGTAGGGATAAGCCAGACGCCAATTGATTTCGCTCAACGGAAGACTGCACAGAAGAGCCTCGAGCATCTCCCCTCCACTCCCCCCGGCCCACGAGCCCCACTAACAGGCTGCAGCTCAGATCAATAACGCATCATGGGAGCAGCTCAGGGACGAGCCCCAGTTGCAGAATGTGCCAGTCACATCCAAAGCTGTAGCATCAGCATCCCTGGGATGGCCTTGGGTGCAAAGTCCTGCACAGGAGGCAGGCTCTGTGGGGGACAAGGGCACATGCTGTACACAGCTGGTCGGAGGGGGATGGTGGGGCTGGCAATGGATGGGGACTCCTGGGTTCCATTCGTGGCTCAGGGAGAGAGGCTAGAGTCAGGAACCCCTGGGATCTGTACCACGTTCCCTGGAAGCTTGCCCGGCTGCTCGGGAGAGATTTCAACGCTGTTCAGCTGATGAGCAGAGCACCTGGGGCTGGGGTTGTGGGTCTGTTGCTGATGCACATGAAAGTCCGTTCTGCACATGGATGGAAACGCTTAGAGGGAGCCTTGGTTCTGTTCCTGGCTATGTGGGGGGTGGAGGCCTAATGGGAATGTTAGGAGCCAGGACTCCTGGGTTCTAGTCCTGGCAAGGAGGTGTGAGTTCAGAGGCCAGATTTCCTGGCCTGCCGTGTGACCCTGGGCAAAGTGCTCCCTGTGAGCTCGCTTGAGGTACAGCAAGAGGAGGGTTGTAAGCAAGCCCCACACCCACATGGGCAGGACGCCTGGCCACTTGCATTTTAACCCGTGCTAGAGTGTAATATGGGCTTGACAGGCTGCCCCAGCCCTGGGCTCCCACATCCCATCCAGTACCTCCTGCTACCCCAGCTGGGGCTCCCTCCTCATTCCTAACACTGCCCCTCAAACTTGGCTTGTAGCCCCCTCACCTATCCCAGCCCTGTGATCTCCCCTGCAGCTCTGCTGGTGCACCTTAATCCTGGCCCCCGGCTCTCAGCTCCACTGGAGTGGCATTCTGCCCCACCTACGCACTAGCTTGGCTCCTGCAGCGTGAGCACAGATCAGCAGCTTGGAGCCCCGTGGGCTGCAGCTGAACGCAGCCTTCAGCCCCCTGCTATCCTAGTCTGGGCTCCTCAGGCCCCTCCACAGCTCTGCCCCTGTCCCTCAATCCTGACCTGCAAGCCCTGGCTAGCCAAGCCTAAGCGTTCTCCCCTGCATTAAAAGAGAGCCTCACGTGTCAAGACACTGGGCAGCTCCTCACCTGAGCTGTCCTCAAAATGCACAGCCAGCCTCCCTGGGGAGGGGTAAATGGGGAGCAGGGCGTAGTGGTTAGAACAGAGGGCCCTGGTGCCTGGACTCTAGGGTTCTCCTCTGTGCTTCCCACTGTGGTTGGAGACACGTGAGGGATGGTGACAATTCCCCCCCGCAAACAGGCTCCTGCTGTCTGACTCCGCCGGCCCCGGGAGAGCTGACTGGGCATTAGGGGTAGATCTCAGCTGTCCCTCTGCCCCACCTCTGCAGCCCCTGGGGGAGGGCCTGCAGGGTTGCACCCTGCAGGGGACACCCTGACATTTTTACCCAGCAGCCCAGAGCTAGGCAGGGCATTGCCACCTCAGGGCTACTGCTGCGGGCGGGTCCCATCAGTGGCAGTAGTCTGCTCTGCTTTCTGAGCACTGACACAGAGGGTAAACTGAGGCACTCTGCTGGAGCAGAGTGTGACCAAGATCATCCAGCAGGCCAAATCACAAGTCTGGACTTCCAGCACTAAACACCCCATCCCCTCTAGCCCCCTGCCTCTCCCAGAGGTGGGCTAGAACCCAGGAGTCCTGAATCCCAGCTCCCTCCCTCTTTCCACACTGCTCCTCTAACTCAAGACTCTGAGTTCCTGGCCAGACAGGACTGCTCTGTGACTCAGGGAGGAGAATGGTGCCTAGTGGTTAGAACAGGGGGGCTGGAAGCCAGGACTCCTGGGTTCTATCCCAGCTCAAAGAGAACAGTGGTGTTCAAAGCACTGCGGACCCTCAAGTGGCAGGGCTGGGAACCCCAAATTGGCTGTGCCGAGAGCTGATCCCAGAATCCTTTGGGGGCAAGGGGGTGTTGGCCCTACTCCTTTCTCCACCCCAGTTCTGCAGTGCCTCGGCTAGCTGTCCTGCCAGGCCCAATTAGCTGACTCTGATGAAGCACCTGTCCTAACCCTGCCTCCCTCTGGCCTGGTTTAATGAGGTGGTGCTTGGGAAAGGCTGGGTCCTAATTAATTCTGCTGCCCAAGACAGCCTGAGTGCCTGGCCAGTTCAGGTCCTCCTGCTCTGCCCCACAGAAGAGGCTGCAACTGGGGGTCAAGATATTGAAAAAGGCGGAAGAGTTGCCTACATTGTTTAGGCAGCCCGGACAACGTCTAGATCCCACTTCCCTCCCATGGTGGGGGACAGATCCCCAGGGGCTTTGCTCACAGACCTCTTCCCTGCCTGCTCCATCTACTGGACTCCCCTCCCTTCCCTAAACCAAGAACAGAGCCCAGGAACCCTGACTTTCAGCTCCTCTGGCTCCAACCCCCAGACACCACTCCCAACCCAGAAATAACCCAGACATCCTGGCTCCAGCCCCAGCCCCTTCCCGCTCAAAAGATCAGACCCCAAACTCCTCTCAGAATCCCAGCTAGAACCCAGGAGTCCTGACTTCCAGCCCTCCCCCTCCTCCAGCCACTAGGCCATACTTCCCTCCCAGAGCTGGGGATAGAACCCTTTGGGCAGAAAAGCTGTTCACCCAGGAATCTCTCACCTAGAGCTGAGATGCAGCCACCTCTAGGGTGGGGCATGGAAGCTGTTTACAGCAGGAATCCCTTGCTTGGTGGTGAGATGCAGCTGTCGCTGGGGAGGGGGTGAAGCACTGTTTTACTGTGCCACTTGCACAGCATAACAATAACTCTGTCTAGGAAAAGGCCTTTGTCCACTGAAGATACCTCGGGGAGTGAGGATGGTAGAGTGGGATCTTTGGAATGAGAATCTGGCCTGGACACCTAGATTTGCAGCCCAAGTTCTCTGAAAAGCCCTAACGCTGCAGTGGCGCAGTGGGGTCAGCTGTGGGTGGGCTGCCAGCCAGGCTGTTTTCCTTGGGTCTGCAGGTACGGCCGTCCACAGCTCCCACTGACCAGCCGCTTCCCCAACCAACACCCTACTGTCCTACAGCATCATTACTAACCACCCCTGCACAGCACCCCATAGCGGTACTCTGGGACAGCATCCCCTGGGAGGGGAGAATGCCCTGCACTGAGCCCCCACCCTGCTCTCTGCAGCACAGCGCCCCCTGGTGCCAAGCGAGGGCAGTGCGCAGCGCGCCGATGGGGGCAGCAGGCCCAAACCCTGCTCCCTTTTACAACCCACACTGCAGGGATGGTTAGAATCTCACTGGCCCCTCAGCCCAGGGGCTCCTCCGATTAGCTTTTCCCCTCTGCTCTGCTGCCCAGCTCCAGGCCAAACAGGAAGAGTTCCTGACACCCAGCCCGGGCTGATAGCAGCTGAGGCCAGTCTGCTCACTGCCCTAAAATCTCACGCCCCCAGCCTGGGGGATACCCACCTCTGTCCCATTCGCCCCTTGGGAGCAAGGAAGCCCCTTCATGATAACTAACGACAGAATGGAGAGGTGGGAGGAAAACACCCTAATCCAGCAGGAGCGGCCATGGCTGCCCTGAGGATAAAATCACCTCGGCTCATCAAGCCTGGCAGGCTGCGAGAGATGGACCGTGGCCTCGATAGAGCATTCGACCGAGAGCCGGGTCAGCTCTGCCGCTGACCGTAGGGCAGGCACTTGCTGGTTCTGTGCCTCATTTCCCCTGCTGCCCCTTGTCTATTTGTGACTGGGAGCTCTCGGGGCAGGGGCTCGCTGGATGGTACCCGGCGGAACAGGAGCCCGGCCTGGTCAGGGCCATTAGGTGCTTCTGGACTAAGCGAAGGGGCATGTTCTCTGCTCAGCCTTCCAGGCACAGCCCCGCTGCCCAAAGCGCTGTCAGGATGGAGGGTCGAGCAGCCTCCGAAGCAGGAAGACGAGACGCGAAGGGACTCGGAATGACACGATCTTGAGACCGGCTGCCTCAGGCATTTGCTTCGAGCTCCCCTGTGCTGGCTTCTTCCTAGCTCTCATGTTATTCGAGTTACCTTGAACCCCGGGGTCATGCCAGTGCTGGGGTAAAGAGCCGAGGGGGGAGCTGGCGTCGGGTGGAGCTGCTTCTTCTAAGCTCTCCTCCTCTTGCAACTTGGTTACATTGCTGCTGTCTCCATCACGTTCTGCTACGTCCACTCAGCAGGCTGCGGCACGCCCCTCCTCCCAGCCCAGCGCCTTCCGTGGGGCCCCCCCTCTCTGCGGCCTCCCCACTGCTCCCCTTCTCCCAACAGAACCCACTTCTCTTCCCCTCCCTGGCCCAGCCCAGCCCACCCATCAGCTCTCGTTCACCGCTGAGCTTGCTCCCGCCTGCGATCGGCCCCTGGGACGCTCACTTGCATCCACAATCAAGCCCCTTTGTGGGTTGCCCAGGCTGCCCTGCCCACAGGGGAAGCGCTGCCCATAAACACCTGCCAAGCAACCTCACCGGCCTCCTTCCAAGGCTCCCGTGTGGTGATCCCTACAGAGAAATGAATGGCCAAGTTGCTGGTGTGCAGAGCCCAGGGCCCATCCCGCCAATCAGTGCTGTGCTGTTGCTCCCGGAGGCGCCCGCCTGCCTGCATCCATTACTCGCCTCTTGCCTTTGCCTGGGAGCTGATTAGAGCATCTTTCTGTTCTGTGCCACTACAGCACCTAGGAGGCCCTAGTCCATGTGTGGGATTCCTTGGCACATGTGCAATGCAAATGGTACACCAGGATCACAGTCAACTCCCTGCACAGGGCACCCCCCAGCTCCAGCTGACACGTGCCGGAATCTCCCCGTCACTGACGGTGCGGGCTGGTGCCTCGGGGGAATGACGGCTGTAACTCACAGCTGCTCGTGGGGCATCTGGAAATGGATCCCCTCTGCAGACCATCAGTCCTACGGGGTGTAGATCTGCAGGGGAAGTGACGGCAGGTTGGAGGCAGCCTGACAGGAGCTGTCAGATTCAATAGCTGAGAGGCCCTTATGGCGTCAGAGCGCTCCTTGGCTCGGAGGAGGTGGGGGAGAGAGGCAGAACAAGAGGCAGTGGGCAACGTTAAGCGGGACTGCACCACAGGGGCAGGGAATGGGATCCAGGACCTTGCCCCTCCAGGGGGTATTAGCTTCACTCCGATCCCAGGGCAGGAGGATGGTCTGGCTCTGGATGGGGGCCCTCCCAGCCGGACCCATGTCAGGGAACCCGATGGCACAGAGACGTCGTGACTAAAAATCAATTCCATCCCCTCCAGGTGCGTCTCAGCCAGTTTCTCCATCCCCCACGCCCCTTCAGTAAACGCTTCCCTGAGCTGCTTCATGGCCCAGCTCTCCAGGATCATCGGCTTAGCAGCAGGCAAAGCAGGAGGCTCTTCTGAGCTTGCACACAGCACAGGGGTCCATCATTACAGTCTGGGATGGACTCAGATCCACAAAGGGCCTGGCCCGCTGGGGCTCTGATCCTTGCTTCCATGAAGCCGCAGAGCAATACTAATGGCCCTCTCACACAATAACAGGTTCAGAGGCTCTGCGGGTCAGCTTCCCCTCGAAGGCGCAATCGGAGGAGTGCCAGCGTTATTAGTTTACGAAGACTATAAGCAGCAAACTTGGGACAGACAAGGTTGAACATGGCGGGCACCATCCTGTCTCTCAGACATCTCTGCCCCCTCAGTGCCTGTGAGAAACCGGACATTTGTTGCCTAATAAACCTGCTGTTGTACCTGCTGAGTGAGAGTCTCTCCTGCCAGCGGGCGGGGTGCAGTGCAGGGGGACCCCTGAACCCCATCACAGTGCCTGACTCCCAGGGACGCTCTTTAAGGGGAGTCAGGCAGGGAGCAAACCCTCCAGCTGCTTGCAACAGCTCCCCAGCAGAAGACACAACCCCAGCAAACTAACAACAACAGGGCATTTATTCCAAGACTGGACCCTGCCAGCATGCTGGGAGCTCATGAGACAATGTGCAACAGCACCACCTGCTGACCAGCCCACAGTACTAGCGGGACTCCAGCCTGAAATCTCAACGGGGGCTATGGGAGAGCAGAGTGGGGCAGTAGGACAGGCCCTAGAACTTGAGAACAAGCTGGGAGTTCTAGTCCCGGCTCTGCCGCTGGCCTTGTAGCATTGTTCCTCCTCCTCCTGTCTGTATAGTGTGGGGGCCCTGATCTCAGCAGCAGCCTCCAGGGGCTGTCATAATCTGACTAGCGGGAAGTGCCTCAGGGTGTTAAGGGCTTTGCGTCTGGGTCATCTGCAATGAGCCTTTTACCAAGTGCTGCACATAGCCCGAGCAAGCTGGGGGCCCTAGTTGTGCCAGGTGCTGCCCAGACACAAGGCGAGAGACGGGCCCTGTCCTGAATAACTCAAAGTCCAGGAGAAGACAAGGAGGCCCAGAGTGGGGAAGGGTCTGCCCAAGGCCTCACAGGTCAGGCAGTGCCAGGAATGGAACCCTGGCGTCCTGCTTCCCACTAGACCATACTACCATCCACCCCCAAGCCTGCTTCCTGGTCCCTCCTAGAGAAAACCAGGCTGGTGGAAACTCGTAAGCTAGACGGGCTTGGGAGACACCAGAAAGCCAGGCACGGATGTTAACGGGCAGAGGGAGGAGTCTGTCTCCCCGTGCTGTTCTGGGGGGACACAGCTGGTGCCATCCTCGGTACCCGCTGGGTCCAATCAGTCACTCCAGCACGGGCAGACTGAGTTGCCAGCCAGACGAGACGGTGGTAAATCACCAGATGCACAGGGCGGGATGGTCCCCCACTAACACACATTGGCGTACGAGGAGGGGGAGTTTTGTGCTAACCGGCCAGATGGTGCCAGCCAGCACAGATCGGGGGCCGCGCCAGCGGGCGGAGCGAACAAACAAGACGAGGGGCAGGGGCTGTCAGCGAGCGGGGAAGGGCGAGTTACGGAGCAGCAGGAGACGAGGGAGCCGTCGCTAACAAGGGGCCTGTGGGGCTCTGCTCTCTAGCGCCAAGGTGCCTGTGGCTGGGGGGAAGGAGGGAGGCACTGTGGGGCTTTTAAAGCAGGCAGCGTGGGCTAGTAGCTAGAGCAGCGCACAGCCACAGAGCACTTGGGAGCTTTTCTCCCCTCTCCCACTGGCCTTGGGCAAGTTTCCCCCAAGTGGCCCTTTCCCCTCCCGCCTGACTCAATCAGCCAAGCTACCCTAACCCACCTATCCAGCCTCCTTACCCAGCCCCACTCCTCCGATTGCGCCTTCGAGGGGAAGCTGACCCGCAGAGCCTCTAAACCTGACGTACTCACGGTCCACCCCCAGGAGGCAGGTATTATCCCCATTGTAAAGACTGGGAAACTGAGGCCTGCCAGGCTAACTCAGGACCTGCCCCTCCTCAACGTAGCTGACAATCCTCTCCCAGAGCCGGAAAGAGAAACCCAGCCCCCGTCTAGCCCTTGAGTCCCCACTCCCCTGGCAGAACTAGACAGGCTCCTGTCGGGCCCAGCCCTCAACCCACTAGCCTCCCCATTAAGACAGTCCCCAGAGCCGCTTGCTTGGGCTCCCGTCGGCCTTACAGAGTGGGATAAAGGGTATTAAAGGCTCAGATACGCCAGAAGAAACTTGCAGCGGCCAAGCCCCCATGCCCACGGCCCAGCAAAGCCGCCAGCCATGCCCCGCTCCCTGTGTCCACCCCCCCGCCTCCGTTGTGGTCTAGCTCAACAGCAGAGGCTGGCATGCCGAGCCACTTCACCCGACGCTTCCCCCACCCTCCCCTGCCTGGAAGCCATGGGAGCTGGGGCAGGCCCCTGACCCTCGGGCCACCCGGGTGCCTGCCAGGGCCAGGAAAATCTGTGCCACGGGGGTGCTAGGCCCAGCAGCGGAGAGGAAGGCTGTTCTCAGGCACTCACTGGTGCCGTGGCGGGGAGGGGGCAGCTGCCAACTTTGCCTAGCTGGGGGCAGTAGATGGGGCATTTGTCTTATCTCAGACTCAACTCTATGCAGGGGAAGAGCTCCTGAGAGGGTGTCTTGGGGTGGATGGACAGGCCACAGTAACTGAGGCTGGAGGCACAGAAGCCCTGGGTGCCACATAATCCCCTCCTCCCGATCCTCCTCCCGGTGAAGGGCCTGTCTCGGCAGTGACCGATCCCCGGCCCCTGTGATGTTCGCACTGCTTGGGTGCACAGGGGGGACGTGCTCTGCTTGCCAGACAGTGGATGCAGTGTCCGGAGGTCTCCTTTTCCAGAGCCAGGCTGCAGGGAGCCTTGGGCCAGTAACAAACTGAGCCCAACGAGCCACAGGGCAAGATACATGCACTAGGGGGAGCTTGGTGGTGGTGTAGGCTAGTGGTTAGTCACAACTGGGGCAGGGTCTATTCCCAGCTTTGGGAAGAGAGCGGGGGCTAGTGGCTAGAGCGAGACGGGGGTGAAGAGAGCCAGGATTCCTGGCATCCATTGCCAAATACAGGAGGGCTGTACACCCTGGAAGATGAGCACAGGGGACTGCTGGTTTCTCTTGGGGAGGGGAGTGGGGCCCTAACATTTGCAGCCCAGGACGCGCAGCCTGGCAGTGCAGGTACCTGGCTCCTAGCCCCAGCTCTGGGAGGGGAGTGGGATCTCGTGGGTTAGAGCAGGGGAACTGTCAGGACTCCTGGGTCCCATTTCCAGCTCTGGGAGGTCAGTGAAGTTTAAGTCCCCCTCCTCCGACAGGGGCTGAGAGCTCTAGTCCAGCTCCTACGTGCTGGACCTCAACACCTCACAGCCTGACACAGCCAAACCCCACCCCCAGGACTCTGGCCCTTCGCTAAGGGAACAGCATCCTACTGCAGAGCCAAACCTGCCTGCGGTTCCCTCTGGAGCAGCAGGGAGGGCTGCAGGAGGTGGGGGCGGAGGGCCTAGAGCAGCAATCTCTAGCTGGGAGAAGGGAAAGGCCAGCGTCTCAGGGGGATCGTTTTCGTAAGGGCTTATCCAAAGCTTAATCAGGTGCTGAATATTCATGAGGTGTCCCCGAGCAGCTGGAATCCTAAATGGATGTGACCAGGCCAGAGGGAGAAATTAACAAGCTGTCGGAGCTGCATGTGTAAATGCGACACCTTGCCACAAAGCATCAACACAACCTTCCTGGCTTGGCACAGCCCCCGGAGTCCCTTGAGCCAGGCACGTGGGACAACAGGGTCTCCGGAGTCTGCCCAGTGTCATGGATCCCCACCGACTTCGGGTCCGGATGCTGCCCAGACATGCAGCAAGAGACAGTTTCTGCCGCCAAGAGCTCACTGTCTGAGCATGCAATTAGCAGGGGGAACTGAGGCACAGAGCAAGTCAGGACTTGCCCAAGGTGACACAGGTAGTTAGTGAGAAGCCAGGAGGCCTGACTCCCTGCTCAGCTCAAACTGCCAGACTCCTTTCCCGGTGCTGGGCCCAGTACCCGAGTCTTCACTCGGGGTCCCACTGCACTAACCACCACTTTGCTTCCAGGGGCAGGAACAGAATCCAGGACTGACGTCCACACTTGCTCTAACCACTCCACTCCACTGCCTGCCCAAGTCCCCCTTCAATGTGGTTATCCAGCATTGGGAACCTGCTTGCTCCCCCGTCGCTTCCCACTCCTCTCCCGAGACAGCCCTCCACCGCTCAGTGACAGCAAAAATAACCCCATTCCAAATCCAGCCTCTCTCACACCAGCCTTTCCTTGGATTTATCTGGGGATCACGTCCATCCTCAGGCAGTGACAATCTGGCTCAGTTTTCCCTTCCAGACCCTGCAATCTCTTTCTCCCAGCTGAGGCAAGAGCATAAGCTTAAGATCAGATCCCTCCAAGCTGACCCCATCACGCCAGCAGCAGTGCGATCTCTCTCTGCTCAGGCAGACAGCGCCCATCAAAACCGAATTCCCCCACTGAAAGCAGGGGCAGCTGAATCCCCAGGAGCCTCTTACGTAAAGGCCCTCAGGCACAGCAAAACAAACGACCAGGAATCCTCCCGAGAGCTAAAGCCCTAACCCAGGGCTGCCAAGAAAAGCTTTTTTTTTTTTTAAAAAAAGGCTTCAGTAGAAAACTCAATACTTCCCGAGCCGCCATGCATGCGAACACGCAACAGTCCTTAAATAACGTTGAACTGTCCTTTTCGCAACCCCCATCGTAAAGAACAGCACGCACAAGGATTTGTGGCCGCTGCAAGTTGACTGCGGGATGGTCACCGAAAATAATCAGGGGAGATTTTTTCCCCCTACTTTTCTAACTTTGCAATTTTAGCATCGGGAGCCACAAAGAAATCCCCAAAGCGCCGCATGGGGCTCTGGAGCTGCAGGTTGCAGACCCCTGCCTGGACTGAATCCTGAACTGCTGCTAGGTCAGATGCTAGGGCGACGGAGAACAGGATAAAGCCACTGGATGCAGGGCTGACCTCACAGATCTCTGGCTGCTATTATTAGGGTAGTGCTGGGGCCTGGAGTGACCCCAGGCCAGGCACTGCACACACACTGGCCCTGTCCCAGAGAGCTCACAAAGGACAGGACTGGAGGGGACCAGCAGGGCCAGGGCCAGACCTTGGCAGCTGGTGACAGAACTGCACTAACGCTTCCCACACCATGGCTGCACATGGAGACACATTTTTTGCTCCTCTTCTCCAGCCCCGTTGCCCACCAAGGAGCAGGACTAGTGGGCCCCAGCACCGGGAGCGGGTGGCTGAGAGGGATTTTGTCACGGCCAAAAGGGGCCTGAGGCCAGGAGCTGTGGCTGCTCCTACTGCCTCCTCCAGTCCCAGCCTGGGCGGAAGCCACCAAGGAGCAGGGTTCCAATTTCTCCACACTGTGGGGCACGGGCAGGGCTGAGGGGTTTTGAGTGGCGGGGAAGGCTCAGGCCTGGGGCAGAGGATTGGGGTGCAAGGGCTGTCTAGGGGTGCAGGCTCTGGGTGGGGCTGGAGGGTAGGGCTGTCAGGGGGCTCTGGAGCTGGGCCAGGACATGGGGGGAGGTCTGGGTTGCATTCAGGCCAGGGAGAGGCTGGCCGGTTCAGGCTGTCCCTCCCCTGCCCACCAGCCTGGGCCTAGGTTGGCTCCCCCGGCACGGTGCTAACAAGGCAGCTGTGAAGCTTCCAGTGCTCTCAGGCAGGGAGGGCCAGTCCCAAGCCTGCCCTGTGCCCCACCTCCGCACTGCGCCTGGGCTCCCGGGAGCAAGCGAAGGGGCTGTTGGAGTAGGGAGAGTTCAGCTGCTGTTACGTCGAACCCAGCAGGGGTGCAGCCCATGCCGCCGATACCATGGGCTGGCATCAGTCTGGCCCCGCTCCAGTCCTGGTCTGACACGTCTCCTGGTGGCAGGCACAGATCTCTCTCTCCAGCAGAGCTGGCGCATGTGCACGAGGCTCCCTGCCCTGCAGGGATCTTCCAATACAAGGGTCACATCCCCTCCGCCTGCCTGACTCAGGCTTTTCTGCCGAGGCGATGGGGCACACGTCTCATCCCTGTGAGATCAGGGCCCCAGCTGCCCAGGGCGATGTCTCAGGGATGCTGAGTGGGCTGCTGAAGGTGGCGGAGGCTGAGCGAGGGGAAGCACAGCAGCGTGGCCAAGCAGTTGGGCATGAGGACTCCTGGGCTCTGTCAGGGGATGGGGATCCAGCTGGTTAGAGATGGGATGGGGAGGCTGGGGCTCAGGACGCCCGGGTCCTATTCCCAGCCCTGCAGGGGGAGTGGGGTCCACTCACTTGGAGCCATTGGGGAGGCTGGAGCTCAGGACTCCCGGGCTCTAGTCCCAGCTCTGCTAGCAAACGTGCAGTCTGTGCCCTTCAGTTTCCCTGTGTGTTTAAAAGTGGGGCTAAACCACCCCAGAGGCAGCGCAGATCACAGGAGTGTACCAAGAGACAGCAGGGGCTAGTGGGAAGTGCACTCAGCCCCCCGGGTTCTATTGGTGGCTCTGCCACTCACATTTGGTTTGGGCAAGTCCCTTTCCCCCTTTGTGTCTCTGTCTCCACCTGGCCCTTTCTTTGATTGGGCTGTGAGCTCGTTGGGGCTGGAGTGTCTCGGCCCCACTGCCTCCTTAAAACGAGGACTGATCTCGGGAGTCCTAGCTCCCACTGCCCCTGCGCTAGGAGACACCTCTCCCCTCTGAGAAGAGCAGAAAGAGTGAGCGGGGGAACTGAGGCACAGAGCAGCGAAGGGCCACACGCACTCAGTGGCAATAGTGGGAACAAAACCAGGCTCTTGCCCTAAGTCTCAGGGTTTTCTATTCCTCAGCTGATTCTCGTGGCTCTCTCTCTCTCGGCGGCATTTGCAAGTGCTCCCCCGCCCCACCCCAAGATGGATGCAGTTCCCAGTTCCCGAAGCTGCGTACAAAGGTGATGCCACCTTCCGGCCGAGGCACCCAGGGTTGTGTCCGACCTCAGCGGCACATCACGACTGGCTCAGCTGCGCCCACCAGTACGCCAGAGTCCCCGCCGCAGCCTCTGCTCCCTGGATTCATCGGCCAGCAGGACAGAAGGAACCACTGGGGGTGGGTCTGATCTCCCCATGGGCTACTCGTCTGCCCCGAGTTCAACGCTGGCTGCACTACAGCAGAGCTTCAGAGACGCATCCCAACTCGATTTAAACTCGGCCAACGACACAAACCCTCTCCAGCTGTTCCCAGGCTGAACTCCCCTCCCTGGTGACAGCTGGAGTCAATCGCCAAGACACCCAGCACAAAACCTGGGGGAGGGATCGTCCGACTGACAGGCAGTGCCAGCCTCCTCCTGTCACAGCTGACATGCGGGGTGGGAGAGCTTGAAAGTTCACAGCCTGCTGCTGCCATTGGGGGGGCTGCACTGTTTGCCTGGAACGCAGGGGGCAGAACCTCTTGCCAGCAAGGGGATGCCGGGGGGATAACGACTTGTCCATCTTTACCCTCCAGAGGCTGCACTATACCCGACGGCCACCGGGGAGATCCTGAAGCGTGTGGGAAGAGGCTCAGGCCCGGGAACGCAGGCAGGAATGGGGCTGGTTCAGCTCCGCCCCATGAACTGCAGAATGCAATACCCCCGACTATAACAGAGGGTGGCAGGGTGTAGTGCCTCTGGCCACCACCAGGGGGAAGCGTCGTGCATTACCTCTCGCCTCCACTGGGGCCTGGAGGGAGGAGGGCGCTGCCCACCCCAGGGTGCTGTGTAAGTCCTTCCTGCAACACTGCAGGATGGGGAGGGATAGCTCAGTGGTTGGAGCATTGGCCGACTAAACCCAGGGTTGTGAGCTCAGCCCTTGAGGGGGCCACTTAGGGATCTGGAGCAAATAGATTTGAGAGGGGAAGAAAGGGAGGGTGCTTGGCCCTGCCAAGGGGGCTGGACTCAATGGTCTTCCAGCTCTATAAGATGTGTATCTCCATGTGTTACGTTACTATTCCCAGCTACCACCAGGGGCTGCAGTGACCTCTGCTGGGTGCAGTACCACCCGCCACCACTGGGGGTGCAGGATTCAGATTTAAGGTTTATAGCAATAAAACACCCCAATACAAAAAGAAAGAAAGAGGTGATGTTTAGTGAATCAATACCGGCAAGTCGCCACCAATAGTTCGTTGGCTCTAAGGGCTAGTCTACACAGAGCATTTCATGCAGACGACAGGGAGGCAATTCAAAAAGAACTGTTGGGTTGAGCGTTAATTGGCCCGTGCAGACCCTGCTGGTGTGCACGAAAGGTTCCCAGGTGTGCTTTTGACTTCTGCTGTTTGAAACAGTGCTGCCTTAAAGCGCACTAGGGAATATTACAAGGCAATTACCCATCACTGTATATTCTGCTGTAATGAGTAGTTTATGCAATATACATTACTCATAATCGCATGCACAGAGAGGAAGCCCTGGAAAAGTTTTGGATAGCCGCATAAAACCCAAAATTGATTCAAAACAAACCCTGAAGATGAAATGAATACGTTCCCGACCACCTGTACAACACAGGGTGTAGGACTTCCTGACATTGCTAGGACCTAAAAGTCACATGGTGGGCTGCAGAACACACCTCCCAACACCCCACCATGCAGGTCCGAAAACTCTACCGCCTGCAGTCCCCAGCAACAGTGCCTGCAAAATGCCTCGGGCCTGCTCAGTCCCTCCTACCTTGACACCTCGGATGCGGAACTCAGCCAGGGCGCGGCTCATCTTGGAGGCAGCCGTGGGGTGGTCCTTCCCATGGGCGATCACCTTGACCAGCAGAGAATCATAGTGAGGGGAGATGATAGCCCCCTGGAAGGCAGAGGCGCTGTCCAGACGGATACCCATGCCCTCGCCGCTTCGGAAAACCTGCGCAGGGAATACAGGCAAAAAGCAGCATGAGGTTCTGGTTCTGATGCTGCTCTCTTATTAGGTACGCTACAGTAGCAGGAATGCAGAAGGGGCAGTGGTGGGATGGGGTAAAACAGAGCCCATTGAAAGTGGGATCCCATTGTGCCAGGTACTGCACAGACCCTGACCCAGATCAAGGCCCCATTGTGCTGGGCACTGCACAGAGATGGAGATCAGGGCCCCATTGTACCGTGCAGACCCCAACCGTGATCAGGGCCCCATTTTGCTGAGTGCTGCGCAGACCCGGACAGCGATCAGGGCCCCCATTCTGCCAGGCACTCTGCTGGGTCCTCCGGGTGCTACAACAATCTATACAATCAGAACAAATGATCTTCCCCTTGTCAATGCCTCTTGTTGCCTTTTTTAAATGCTCACTGTGGACTGTGCAACCAGCTCGGTCAGTTTCAATTTGTGTTTCTAGTCAGTTTCATGTTTTCCTGGGGAGCCCTGTCCTGAGGCTGCTGGGTGCAGTCTAAAAATTCCTTCGGGAAAGGCCACAGAAAACACTGGCTGCAGCGGGAGGAGGGAAAAAAAAAAGACCAAACCCCAACCCAAACAGATCTAGGCGCGCTGTGACGTTTCAATCCGGCTTAGGTTCAGGGGACAGTTAATCCGACCTGACAGCGCCCCTTGAGAGAGACACAACACAGCCACAGCATTTGCCAGCCTGGATCACATCACTGGATCTTCAAACTCAGTCCCTGGAAAGTTGCTCATGAAAGCTTATGGACAACAGGGCCATGACCGAGCCTACTCATCACTCCCAACAGCAGCTGCCGGCTTGTGCCCTGGATTGGGGGAACTGGCTGGCTCAGGGCGAGGGGAGTTGGAATGCTAAACATGGACAGCATCAAATGGGATGGGATGAGGGGAAATAGGACATGGACGCTCCAGAGGACGCCAGGTTCAATCTGGTCCCAGCGCAGGGAAGTGGGGAACTGGGATACAGGTGTTCTGCCCTTTAGTGGCGATTTTAAGAGCAGTTTCAAGGCCAGCAGGGATGATTATTAAATCAGCAGATATTCTTCCCGTGAGCAATCGTCTGTTTGGGAAATGCAGCTTGGCTGGCCTGGATGTTTTGCTGCGGGAAAGCCTGGACTTGTACAAGATTTTCTAGATGCCTTTGTACTGCAGTGATGCCTGCAGATTCCCATCACGGACCAGCCCCCGTTGGCCGGGTGTTGTCTAGACACAGAACAGACGCTGTCATGTGCCAGCAATGCCCCACTGCAATTGGCATTGGCCAAACTGGACGGTCTCTACGTAAAAGAATAAATGGGCATAAATCAGACATCAGGAACGGTAACATACAAAACCCTGTAGGAGAGCACTTCAATCTCCCTGCACACTCAGTACCAGATTTCAAAAATAAACTCCAAAGAGAAATTCCTGAGCTGCAATTCATTTGCAAATTTGACCCCATCAACCAAGGATTGAACAGAGACTGGGTGCGTTTGGCCCATTACAAAAGCAGTTTCTCTGGTCTGGATGTTCACACCTCCACATCAGCATCTGATGACGGGCCACATCCCCCACCAAAGAACTGATTTGTTTTCTCCTCTCTTGATGCTCACAACTCCACATTTACTGCTGATGATGGGCCATTTGCACCCTGACTGAATAGACCTTGTCCACTCTGGCCCTCCCCTTTACTGAAACCCCCCCCCTTTCAATCCTTCTCTGAAACCCCCACCGCCACCACTCACGCATCTAATGTAGCGGGTCTTTGCCCACGAAAGCTTATGCTCCAAAAGCAGGGGGCTGGACGAGATGACCCCCAAGGTCCCCTCCAGCCCTAGGATTCTATGATAGTTAGTCTATAAAGTGACACAGGACTTCACTGTTGTTTAAGAACAAAGATGGTCCCTGACCTAAGTTGTTTCTAATTTGGGTAAAATAGGATTCCCCCCCCCCAACTTTTTAACTTGCTCCTCCTTGGAAAAAGGCGGCAGAAAGAAGGAAAACTGAGAATTTCTCATATTGAAATTCATGCAGAAAACACATATTATTTTCCTCCATGAAATATTCCCAAAAGGTTAGGTTCTGCCAGGAGAATGTTTCCCCAGGTGCTGCACAGACTCTGACCGAGATCAGGGCCCTGTTGCGCCAGGAGCTGCACAAACCCTGGCAGTGATCAGATCTCCATTGTGCCAGGTGCTGCATGGACTTTGGCCGAGATTAGGGCCCCATTGTGCCAGGCGAGTTGTGGAGATGTGAAATGACTTTCTGGGATAATGAAATTTCTCCTACTGAAAGCCAGGGAGGGATTTTTATGGAATCCAAGGAGTTCCTAAGGCAGCACGTCTAGCAGTTGGAATAATTCATACCCAGCAGCCTCCATCCTCTCCCTTTCGCTGCTAATGAAGCTAATAAATCAGAACAAACAAACAATGATGAAGCTTGGGGGTTTGCTTACAAGTGCTCCTGAATATGGCTCCTGGTCAGATTGCGATTAAAGCTGTTCACTTGTTTCTACAATGCAGGAGACCTTCATTGTGTTACTGGAGGGGAACTGGGTAGCTCAGGGGTATACAGGAGGGGATCCAATGTCTCTTCATAGAATCCTGGGGCTGGAAGGGACCTCAGGAGGTCATCTAGTCCAGCCCCCTGCTTCAAGCAGGATCATCCTGACTAAGTCATCCCAGCCAGGACCTTGTCAAACTGCAACTTAAAAATCTTTAGGGATGGAGAATCCACCACCTCTCCAGGCAACACGTTCCAGCGCTTCACCAACTTCCTGGTGAAGTAGTTTTTCCTAATATCCAACTTCCTCCTCTCCTCCTGTAACTTCAGCCCATTGCTCCTTGTTCTGCCGCCTGTCACCCCCGAGAACAGTTTCTCTCCATTCTCTTTAGAGCCCCCTTTCAGGAAGTTGACGGCTGCTACTAGATCACCCCTCAGTCTTCTCTTCTGCAAACTAAATAAGCCCAAATCCCCCAGCCTCTCCTCACAGGTCATGTGCTCCAGCCCCTTAATCGTTTTTGTTGCCCTCCGCTGAGCCTGCTCCAGCACATCCACATCCTTTTTATACTGGAGGGGCCCAGAACTGGACACAATATTCCAGATGTGGCCTCACCAGTGCCAAATGGAGGGGAACAGCCACTTCTGTAGATCTGCTCACAATGCTCCTTCTGATGCACCCTAACATGCCATTAGCCTTCTTGGCTACAAGTGAACACTGCTTACGCGTGTCTATCCTTTCATCCACCATAATCCCTATGTCCCTTTCCGCTGTACTGCCACTTCGCCAGTTGGTCCCCAGGCTATAACAATGCTTGGGATTCTTACATCCCAAGTGCAGGACTCTACATTTCTCCTTAGAACCATAGAATGCTAGGAGTGGAAGGGACCTCGAGAGGTCATCGAGTCCAGGCCCCCTGTCCTCTTGGCAGGACCAAGTACTGTCTAGAAAATCCTTGATAGACATTTATCTAAGCTGGTCTTAAATATCTCCAGAGATGGAGATTCCACAACCTCCCCAGGCAATTTATTCCAGTGTTTGACCACCCTGACAGGTAGGAACTTTTTCCTCGTGTCCGACTTAAACCTCCCTTGCTGCACTTTAAGCCCGTTGCCTCTTGTTCTTCTTGGCTTCTCAGGATAGAACAAGTCCTCTCCTTCCTCCTTATGACACCCTTTTAGATACCTGAAAACCACTATCATGTCCCCCCTTAATCTTCCTTTTTTCCCCAACAAGCTTGTTGAGCTGCATCAGATTTCTTTTGGCCCAATCCTCCAATTTATACAGGTCCCTCGGGATCCTATCTGCCTCTCTTTCCCGTCAAAACTCAGGTCTATTTTCTAATTTAGCTCCATGTCTACAGGCTTCCCAGCCATCTCCAAGAGCTGGCTAGGACCCAGGACTCCTGGAACGGTTAGCCCTCCCAACCCTGATGCTAAAGCTAAGGAGGTAACTCAAGCTATCTCACAGCAGGAGAGATCCATGTAGTCTGCTGGCAGCTAAGGAGTTAAACCACAAGCCAAACTTGAGGTAGACTCCAGTCATTTCCTGCCTGTGACTGACAGCTGTCAATCTACCATCACAACAACCTGACCTGGGATGACATAGGGTGAAAGTTAACTCCTAACGCTGGGCAGACATCTACCTCCAGGGGCATATGGCCCACCATAGGCTGCAGCACAGGGCCACACGCTAGGCTGGGGGGCACTCTGGTGCCAGCCCCGACTGACGTAACTGCGGCAGGGTCCCAGCTTTGGTTCGTACATCATTAAGTTTCTAACTCTTTCGGCTGGGCACAAACCTGGAACACGTGGCTGACGCCTGCCTGAGTCTGCCGAGCGCCGCAGCTGGGAAGGAGCTGCTCTGGGAACAGAGTTCAGGTGCTCAGCCTGCTCACTTTAGCTGCCCCAGAGAGGCCAGAACCCAGGAGTCTTGGCTCTCCAAGCAAACAAGACTTCTGACTGCTGCTGGCCACAGGTGGCCACAAAGTTACTTGAGTAAAAGGGCAGCTGCTTTCACTTCTGGGTACTTGAGTACAATAAAAGGTGGACTCTGTGTACACGTATATTTTTAGTCAAGCAGTTTTCCAGAGGCATACCAGCAACTTGTTCTCAAGTACACCCCTCCTCTCCCAGCAGCTGTATGTTTACTCAAGCAGTTTTTGGGTACTCTCCCCACCTCTGCTACTGAATCACTTCAGGTTCAAGAGGCTGTGCAGCTAGAGGCATGGCCTAGGCTCTGCTCGATATGGGGGTTGTGGGTTCTAGTCCTGGCTGCTCCTGAGCCTGGGTCAAGAATTCAAGTCCCCCCTTTCTTGGTGTAGCTGGATGATTCCAGCCTCCCTGAGGCACCCTGCCTTGCTGTGCGATCCCCAGCTGCCTGTATGGTGAACAAGCAACTCACTGAGACATGGATTCTAGTTCTGGCAGAGTCCCAGGGACCACCTGAGCTTTCTCAGCTGCTGTACCAAGGATACTGAGCTCCCTGCACAGGCCCACCTATCATAGAATCCTAGAGCTAGAAGAGGCCTCGGAAGGTCATCAGGTCCAGCCCCCTACACAAAGCGGGACCAAACCTGTTTAAATCATCCCAGCCAGGGGTTTGCCAAACAGGGACTTAAAAGCCTCCAGGAATGGAGATCCCACCACCGCTCCGGGACTCCAGCTGCACCGCACCCTGACATCAAAATAAGATACAGTTTGCATAGTGCAAATTGCATATCCTATTTTGAGCGAATCCCAAAAGACTGGGCTATTGCGAGGCTTTCCTGGCCCCGCCGAGGAGGAGGTGGAGAGGGATGCTGAAATGGCGCTCCAGTTATTTCAAAATACCGGGCACGTTTGCGAGGCGCTGAGTAGCTAGTTTGGGATACCTCGGGATCCTGAAAGAGCTCTGCAGTGTAAACATAGCCTAGGTAAAAATCCTGCCTCCTCACCCAGGCAGTGCTAGCAAAGGAGTTACAGGGAACTCTCCTGCATTCTGCCCGGGGAGAGAGGCTGTGTCCCTTCAGTCCAGCCCCTGGCTTCTGCCCCCCAGCTCCGGGGCAGAGGCCGTCTCTTCTCTGCATGTCAGTGATTCCCTTCCCCTCACCGACGTTCTCTGTGCAGCATCAGCGCTTATTAAAACCCAGCCCCTGCGGGGCATCAGCCCTTTCGCTGACACGCATGAAGGTGTATGGGGGTGGGAGCTGGGCCACAAAGAGGACTCCCACCTCCATGCCCTACCCTGGCTTGCTTTCCTATGGGGCTCCCTGATGGTATCTGGCCTGCCACAATGCAGACACATCCCACGTGCCTGGGCGGAAGGGGCTGTGAACAGGGCACTGGAGTGGGGCCTCACAGGGAAGGTTCACCGCCTCCAGCTGGACTGGCCTGTGTGTGCAGGAGGGATTCAACCCACTGGAATTCCAGGACCATATGTTCCCAGGGAGCCAGCTGCTATCAGCCCCCAGATAGCTGCCCTACAGCCCTGGAGAGCACTTGAGACTCAGAGCCATCCTCTCTGCTTGCCCCAGCCTCCATCCTTACACCGTGTGCCTCCTCCCAAAGGGGTCTGGGCTGCGGTGCCCCCACGTGGCTTTGTACACACGGCCTTCATAGCTCGTCTCTCTCTGCTGTCCCAGGGCAGCTGAAGCTCGCAGCCAGGGCGCGAGGTCAAAGGAGAGCCAAAGTCAGGTTAGAACACTGGGAGGAGGCGCCAGGACTCCTGAGTTCTTACGGTGCTCTGGGAGGGCGGTAGGGTGTAGTGGTTAGAGCAGGCAGGCTGGGATTCCAGACAACCGGGTTCTGTTCCCAGCTCCGCCACTGCCCTGCTGCACGACCTTGGATTCTTCCCTTGTCCCTCTGGCCTCACCTCCCTTCCAGCCAAAGGTGCCGAGCTCGGTGCTCTGGGGCTGCAACACCCAGGAGGAAAAAGGAGCTGGTACTCAGCACCTACAGGCAGCCAAGTTCTCCCCCACCCCAACTCCTCCCCCCGGCCCACCATGAAACAGCTGTTTGGCCGTGTTCAGGAAGCACCAGGAGGAAGGGGGTGGACTGGTGGTGGAGCAGGGGTGCAAAGAGGGGGCTGGGCCAGAGGAGAGGTCTGAACACCTTCCAGCTAGAGGAAAGGCACCAGCTTTGCGTCAAGTCACAGGGCCGGGCGGGCACTCAGAACCTGGGCTCTCTTTCCAGCTCCACAGCCGACTCACTGCGTGAGCGTGGGCCAGTCCCTGCCCCTCGCTGGGCTTGCTCTCCCTCCACCCTCGGAGTGCCGCCGCTCACTGCCCGGCTCTGCGGCACATGGTGCCATGGGGCGCTTGCCTTGGCCGAGTCCAGTAGGGCCCTTTCAAAACACACGTGTCACCTCAATTCTGGGGCACAGATGCCATCAGGGCTAAAACCTGCGGAATAGGGCTCTGACCCCCTTCAAACTATCGCCTCCCTCTACAAGAGTCATGGGTATGGTAACACGGGGGGGAGAAAAGATGGAAAATGGGGCCTGAGCGTGCCCAGCGCAGAGCTGCCAGCCTGAATCTGCAGAGAGCCTGAGCCCAGTGCTCCAAGAGGGGAGCTGCCCTCTCTCACGAGGGTGTGAGCTCCCAGCTCTATTCCTCAGGGAGTCTCTGTGAGGCGGCAGGTGGATTAAAGCTACCAGCTGGGCCTAACGTCCCTTCCTCACCAGCAAGCAGGCTGGGGAAATGCCCTGGCAGGATGCATCAGCCTCATGCCTGGGAGAAGCTGGGGGCAGGAGTGGGAACGTGTTGGTCCTTGTGCTCGGGGGTTGTGGGTGCAGGGGGAAGAGATGCCCAAGGATAGCACTTTGTTCATACCCCTCCAAGGATGCCAGGAGAGGAAGGCAGGGCGATGCCCCTGCTGCATGGATGGAACCAGAGAGCCCTGCACCTGCTCTTCAGTGGGGGCTCAGCTGTGAAAGGTTATGGGGATCATGAAGCAGACAGAGGCTCTGGCTTATCCTGCTGGGAGGCTGTGGCTGGCGTAGTCTGGGGGCACGACCGTGGGTGCAGGAAGCCTGGGTTCCATCCCTGGCACTGCCATTGGGCTAGTCACTCAGCATAGGTCTGTTCCCAAGCATCCCGTGTCCCAGACTAGCTCAGAGGCAGGAAAGGAACCCAGGCACCCTGCACCGCAGTACCATCGATCCGTAGTACAGACAGGAACACAGCTCAGACCCTCTGGTGCCCTGCCCAGCGCCCAACCCTCCCAAACACAGTCTGTCCTGCAGCACGCTGCTGATGCGGTTTCCAAGTAATGGATATTTATTAACACCCAGCCGTACCTTCACCTAGTGCGTGTGAATTACAAATGTGCCTTCATGATTAATAGTCAACTGACCAGGAATCTTCTTTGCATAGGTTAGTTACTGGGCTATAAATACAGCCCCTCCAGCCCGGGAATTCATCACCTCAAACCTCAGCTAAGAGCTCCACTTGGTCTCCTTTGGAACCTGCTATTAAAAGCCACATCCGCGAGTCCAGCGGGGAAACGTGCTCTGCTCCTCCTGGATGTATTACAGTCATGCTTAGAGGCCCCTGCTGAAATCAGAGACCCCCTGTGCTATACGTAGCATAGACCCCAGCAGAGATCAGGGCCCTCTTGTGTTACACAGACCCAGAAATGAGGGCCCCACTTGTTACACAGACCCCAGCTGAGATTGTCCCATGGCCCTTTGCCAGGTGCTGAACAGATCCTGGCTGAGAGGAAGTTCTTCCAGCCTAAATTCTACCGACTCGTATTATTCCTTTGATCTTTGTTAAGTCTCCTGCAGCCACATCTGTGCATGACAGTCTGGCCTTCTGCACACCCATGGGCCTGAGACACACCCATTAGCCATTCCAGCCCTGAGTGGGTGGTCAAACTAGACTGCACCTTTCTGACAGCTGTCTGGTCTTGCTGTAGACATCCCACACTGGAGAAGCCACCGGTCACGCTAACCCACATGCAGCAGAAGTGGCACCATCATGAAACATCTGCTTCTCTCGAGAGTCTTCTGGGATTTCCCTCTGGCCGCAGAGTGACTTCACCCCCATCTACACCACCCAAGCCCCCACGACTTGGATCCTGCATCCTGGTCTGTTGCCAACACATTGCAGAGGGGCCACTTGAATGCCTTGAGGGCTAGAGAAAAGCCGGTGTGGCTGCTACTAGAGTCCAGTGTCCATTTCTGGCACCCCCAGCCTGAGAAGCAGGTAGGTCAACCGAGCGGGGTCTGAAAGGAGGCATGGTGAGATTCCAGGCTCAGAAAACATGCCTCCTAGCAAGCGATTGCAGGACCTTGGACTATCTGGGGGGACACTGACTTGATCCCAGTTGGTAAGCGCATACCTGGGACAGAAACGCGATCAGAGGGTTCGTCCGCCTGGCACACAAGGGCCGAACAAAGTCCAGGGGGTGGAAGCTGAACAAATTCAGATGAAAGTGAGGTGTGAATTTTTACCCCCAAGAGTTGTTCCCCACAGAAGCAACCGACTGAGGAGGTTGGCGGTTTCCCCAGCCCTGGCCAGTCTCACATCAAGGTGGGTGTTGTCTTAAGAGCTTCAGGTCAACCAGGAATTAATCCAGGGCCACCTTACAGCCTGCCTTCTACAGGCCAGACAAAAACGAGCCCCAGGGCCCTTCCAGCCTGGGAACCTATGGAAACCTGAGGTTTGGGGAAGTTTGATCTTTTTAGCTGTGGAGAAGGTGTCCTCAGTCCATAAGCACCCCACCCTGCGGAGGGAAACCAAGACAGACAAACCTCATACAGCTAGAAGGGACCTTGAGAGGTCATCGAGTCAGGTCCTGCTGTAAGAGCAGGGGACTGGACCTATCTCACTTGCCCCCGACCCTTGGAAGGCCCCCCTCAAGGGCTGAGCTCACACCCCTGGGTTTACAAGGCCAATGCTCTAACAACTGAGCTATCCCTCCCCTAAGCTGGGACAGCAGAGAGCTCTTCAGCCTGGCAGACAAAGGCAGCCCCAGGCCCAATGCCTGGGAGCGGACGCTGGATCAGTTCCAACCAGCTGACCTAGGGACTGGGCAGGGCCATCCTGACCAGGGGAGGTGGTGGGAAAGCTGGGGCAACCCCTGCCCCCAAGTGCCCCAGACATGGGGCCTAGGACAACCCTCCAGGTCACAGGCCCTGATGCCCCCCCGTTCCAAGCCATCCAGACTGGTGATGACCTGGGCCAGTGGTCACCAGGCAACAGCAGCTCACTTCCTCCGCCTGCAGGAGGTTGCTTCCCGCTGTGGGGGAAAGTGGGGCTCAGCAGACTGCAGCATGGAGGAGCGGAGCACGCTGCCCTGCCCCATCCCAGGTAATCCCCACCCCTCCGTCCATAGGGCGGCTAGAGCGGCCAACAAGAGCACAGGCGCTGGGGTGGCCATCCCACCCCATGGGCAGGACAGCTCTGCTGGGAGACCCTCCATCAGCTAGAGTCTTGCCATTGAGTCTGAGTCTCACCCAACTGCCAGAAGCAGGCGGGAGGTGGACACTGTGGGGGTAGCTCAGCACATGGGACTGGATGGCAACAGTCTCACTTGCCTTGTCCCCTGGGGCGAGCGCAGGGAAGAGCCACGAAAAGAGAGGGCTGGGAAACGTGAGGCACGGAGCCTTCTGGGGCTCAGTCTGTTCAGCTTCTCAAAAGGCTCCCCAGGGGACTTGGTTACGGTGCACGAGGACCTTCCCAGAGAGCAAACCCCAGGCACAAACGGGCTCTTTAATCGAGCAGCAGGAGGCAGAATGAGACTCCACGTTAAAGCTGGGCGCCATCCGCTGACGGACACGGCCTCGGGCGCCAGGGAGGGTGAATACTGGAAGAAGCTCCCCAGGGGAGTGGTGGATTCTCCATCTCTGCAGCTTCAAATCCAGCCTGGCTGCCTTTTTCCAACAGGTGCTCTACTCAGACACAAGTGACAGGGCTCAGCCCTGGCGGGAGGGGGGACACGTTTGTTCTACAGGAGGTCAGAGTGGACCATCCAACTATGGGAAGTCCTATGCAGGCTTCTCCTCCGAGCCGAGGACAAAGTTGCCTTCCTGTCATAGCGTGGTCTCAAATGCTTACAGGGCAACTATTTTTCCTGAGCTGTCTCCAAAAGTCTTGGTGATTTAAAGGAAGTTGACAAAGGGATGTTATTTATGAGACTGACACGAGAAGATGGGAGACAGCTAATTAAGCGAGACAGGCGGAAGAACTCATACGCAAGGGACTCGGCTCCCTGAACCTGCTGGATAATTAAAGAGCTGAGATGTTCTGGCTTTTTATATCCCAGAGGGGGGCAGAGAAGAAAAAGGAGTGTTTGTTTGGACACGGGGTGCAGATAGTTCACATGCAGAGGCCATGTGTTGCAATAAGATAATCATAGAATGACAGAGCTGGACAAGACCTAAAAAAGCCATCAAGTCCAGCCCCAACCTGTTCAACCTGGACCTTCCCAACTGCAACTTGAGTCCATTGTTCCATGTTCTGCCATCCACGACCACTGTGAACAGCCTCTCTCCAGCCTCTCTGCAGTCTCCCTTCAGCAAGTCAAAGGTTGTCATCAAGTCCTCCCTCAGTCTTCTCTTCTGCAGGCTAAACAGTCCCAATTCCCTCAACCGTTCTTCATAGACCATATGCTCCAGCCTCCTAACTATTTTGGTCGCCCTCTGCTGGACCCTCTCCAGTGTATCCACATCCTTCCTATAACTGGGGGCCCAGAACTGGACACAGTACGCCAGATGCGGCCTCACCAGAGCCAGATAAAGAGGAACAACAAGAACCACTTCCTTTATGGCATTTGTGCTGTGGGATCTACCACTGACACTAAGGAGGTGGAAGTCACCTCCATGGTACAGATGGGGAAACTGAGGCACAGAGGTGCAATTGTCCACGGTCATGCCAGACCAGAGCCAGGTCTAGAACCTAGGGGCCATTCTAGCCACTCCCTTCCTGGAGCTGCGACCTGGCCCCAGGAGTCCTGACTAGTGCTGGTCAGACACCAAGAATCCACTCTGTAAAAGATAGTTTCACTGTGTCTCCCTACCAAAGTGGAACGGAGCCAAGGCTCCCAGGGCTCCCACTTAAGATACTCAGGCTTGGTCTACACAAGGACAGTAACTTGGTCCCAGCTGCACAGTTCTATCTACACCATTAGCATAGCTAGAACTGACATACCGGGATTGACCTCCTGCCTGTGTAGATTGGCCCAAAACAAGGGCTGCTGGAAGACTGATCGTGGCACACTGACCCTGTCCCTCCCACCCATAAGTACGGACATACCCTCAGGCTGCAAACACGGAACGAAGGGGGGTAGACACAGCCACAACCAACACAGGGTCAGGGTGGGTTCTCCAATCACCGAGCTTTTAAATCAAGAGTGTTTTCACTAAAGGCTCTAGCTCGACCACCAGACAGGGGCTGGAGGCAAAAGGGGCTATGGGGATTCTCAGGCCTGGGTTATGCAGGAGGTCAGGCTGGATGATCCTATGATCTCTCCTGGCCTTGAAATCAATGGACACCTGAATGATCCTTTGGAAGAGGGTCTACTTGGACAAGCACTGGGGTATACTAGCCATATAAAGGCAAACTAAATAAGATTGAGCTTTTACAACTGAAGTGCTCCCCCGGGAGCTTGTGAGCAGATAGATCACTGAGCCCAGAATCAACTAATGACAGAAGAGTCCTATAACGAGGGGATTTCATAACCAGTTCAGGAAGTCACTCTGATGTGAGTGCTGCCCTGGACAAGCCGTGCATGGAGCAACGCAGGCCCTTGCAAACACAGCGAAGGAGAGAGGAGAAGGAATGTGCACTGGAGAGGGCACAGCCTGTTTCAAATAAGGAGGGTTCACATCCAGGTCTCCACCCCTAGTTCTGGGAGAGGAATGACGTCTAATGGTTGGGGGGGGGCTGCAAGCCAGGACTCGAGTTTTAGCTCAAACGCTGGGAGGCAGTGTTATCTTGGGGTCAGAGCAGGCAGTGGGACAGGGAGTCAGGACTTTTGGTTTCTATTCCAGGCCAGGGGAAGGCAGTGTGGTTCAGTGCTTACTGCCCACGGGCCTGGAAGTCAGGACCCCAGGAATCTATTCCCAACAGAGGAACTCAAGGTCAATTTGTTAGCACTGGGCAGACTGCGAGTCAAGGCTCTGGATTCTAACCTCTGCTCTAGAAAGGGAAAAGCAGTCAAGTAGCACTTTAAAGACTAGTGAAATGGTTTATTAGGTGAGCTTTCGTGGGACAGACCCACTTCTTCAGACCATAGCCAGACCAGAACAGACTCAGTATTTAAGGCACAGAGAACGAAAAACAGTAAACAAGGAGGACAAATCAGAAAAAGATAATCAAGGTGAGCAAATCAGAGAGTGGAGGGATGGGGGTGGGCGAAGGTCAAGAATTAGATTGAGCCAAATATGCAGACAAGCCCCTATAGTGACTCAAAGTTCCCATCACGATTTAAACCAATGTGTTAATGTGCCAAATTTGAATATAAAAGCCAGCTCAGATGTTTCTCTTTCCAAAACGGTGCGATAATTCCTTTTCAGTAGCACACATACCTTGAGGTCATTGACAGAATGGCCCATTCCATTAAAATGTTGACTAACTGGTTTGTGGATCTGGAGTGTTTTGATGTCTGTTTTGTGCCCGTTGACCCTTTGTCTAAGGGAGTTAGAAGTCTGTCCAATATACAAAGCATCTGGGCATTGTTGGCACACGATGGCATATATGATGTTAGTAGAGGAGCATGAGAAAGTGCCCGTGATTCTGAGAGTAACCTGGTTACGTCCAGTGATGGTATTTCCAGAGAAAATATGTGGAGAAAGCTGGCAGCGGGCTTTGTTGCAGGGAAAGGTTCCAGGACTGGTATTCCTGGGGTATAGACTGTGGCTGTTAGTGAGGATCCTCATGAGGTTGGGAGGTTGTCTGTTGGAGAGAACAGGTATGTCACCCAGGGCCTTCTGGAGTGTGGCATCCTGATTAAGAATAGGTTGTAGGTCTTTAATAATTCGTTGCATTGGTCTGAGTTGGGGGCTGTAGGTGATGACCAGTGGTGTTAAAGGGAGTGGAGGCAGATGGCTGGAGTAAGCCAGCAACTGGGACCCTGGGTTCTGTAAGTCCTCTGAGGATGGGACAAGGAGCAATGGGCTTGAACTGCAGCAAGGAAGGTTGAGGTTGGACATTAGGAAAACCTTTACCTGTCAGGGTGGTCAAACACCAGAGTGAGTTACCTAGGGAATCTCCATCACTGGAGATATTTAAGAGCAAGTTAGACAGACACCTGTCAGCGATGGTCTAAACAGTGCCTGGTCCTGCCATGAGGGCAGGGGGCTGGACTCGCTGACCTCTTGAGGTCCCTTCCAGTTCTAGAGTTCTGTGTGTCTACAGAAACACCACTGCAGTAGACGTTTACAGACCAGTGCTAGTTACCCTCACTTGTGCTGGGCAGGGGTTCCTGCCAAGAGTTATTGCATCTCTCTCCTGAATTCATTGACAAACACATCCCTGCAGTGGGTAAATAATGCAATTAGCAACGTGACTCAGGAACTGCTAGGTCACAGGACAGCTCCTAGCATTCTTCCATCAAGCCTACATCCGGCACAGTTACCTCCAACAGCACTGTATTGGGGATGGAAGGGCACGTTGTCCAGTGGCTGGGGGCTGCACTTGGAGCCAGGGCTCCTGCAGTCTGTTGCCCACTCTGGGAGAGGAGAGAGGCCTGGTGGCAGAGATGACCAGAAGGCAGAACTCCTGGGTATCCACACAGAGACAGGGAGGCTGGGATTCACAGCCCACCAAACACAGGGGACTCACTGCCAGCCCTCAGCAGTACAGAGTTTATGCCACACAGGTCAGCAGCAGAGATTCCCCTGCTCACCCTGGGGGCTTTCTGCATCATCCCCACACAGCTTGCCAGCATGCTGTGAGCTCCTGCACTGTCCAGCTCTCTATTAGAAATCCAAATGAGGCAGAGCTAATGGAAAGTGTTAACAGTTACTGTTATCACCAGCTCCACCAAGGCTGGCACCAGGGCGCTCTGTTTTTCCAATCCATGAGTGGGATAAGTTTTGTTGCATGCACCAAGGCAGGTAGAGATGTGCACCACCAATAGAAACACACACTGCTGGCTGTGGGCACTCTGGGCAGCACCTGAGTCTCTCCTGGGCAGCCACCCAATTGCTCAGCTCACAGGGAAGCCTGAGCACATCCAGCCTTCCCACTCCTCCCTTTGAGCCATGTCACCACACTCCAGTCACACCTGCTGGCCCCTGCGCTCCCAGAGAGCACAGGGCCCACACGGGACAAAGTCTGACACTTGCACTGTGGCAAAACTCAGGTTTAAAAATCCAGGAGAGCAGCAAGAGCTACACACTGGCTGTGCTTAAACACAGGCCTAAACCACCACAGCAGCCCTCCAGACAGCCCCTGCCAGCCTCAGAGGCCAGGGAGCTATTAATCTCCTCACTGGGTAGGTGCTGCAGCAGAGTCAGCCTTACTCATGGGCTGATAGTCTCACAAGTAGGCCAGACCCCACATACTCTAGCTATGGCTAGCCCCTATGTCTCCAGGCTGAAAAAAGCACCCCCAGCCACCTAGGGGAGTCCAAACACTCCTCAGGGGAACCCTTTGCTTCCCCCAGGGTCTAGCAACACTGGGGAATTGTTCTCTGCTAACTCTCACCTTCTCCATGCTCTGCTCTGCTCTGCTCTGCTCTGCTCTGCTCTGCTCTGCTCTGCTCTGCTCTGCTCTGCTCACTCCAGCTTCCTCTCTTGCTCTCCTGCCAGCAGAGGCGGCCTTTTAAACACCCTCCAGAGAGCTCAGCTGGCCCTAATTGATTGCTAGCAGCCCTTCCGTGGCTGCTTCCCCAGGTCAGCGGCTCCTGGCTGCCCTGCAGCAGCTCTCTCCTAATTAGCCAGTCAGTGTCTGCCTGTTTTGTGTTGTCTCTCTCCCCTCCGAAGCTAACGTTCTGGCCTGACCCTGTCACAGTGCTTATAGATAGGGGCCTGTCACCTCGTCATCACCCCCTGGAGAAACCACACAGATGAACATCTGAAGTCCCTCCTGGAGACTCTCCCACTTTAAAGCCACTGGGATCATTGAGTCCGAGCACAATCCCTGGAATCTCCCCTCAGCCCGTCCTGCGTCCAGCCCAGGTCCGGACAGAGCACAGCACAGAGACAGGTGTATCGTCTTGGTTACAAGCCCCGTGTTACGCACAGATTCTAAGGCCAGGAGGAACCACTGTGCTCCTCTCATCTGTCCTCCTGTACAAGGCAGGCCATAGGAATAACTCCTGGCTGAAGCAGAGCCGATCTCCAAGGGACACATCCAACTTTGGGTTATGAATCGTCCGGGATGGAGAACCCCCCTCAGTCATTGCTCTATCGTTCCTACAGTTAATTACCCTCATGGGTAGAAATTTACACCTGACTTCTAGGAGTCTGGATTTGTCTCGCTTCAACTGCCAGCCACTGGACTTCATTAGACCTCTGTATGCCAGACCTAACAGCCCCGCAGCAAATGTCTGTCCCCCAGGTAGGTATTTATAGACTGTCCAGTGACAAGTCACAGCTTAACCCTCTTTGTTAAGCCAAACTGATCGAGTCTCTCGCTGCAAGGCTTGTTCTCGAATCCTTCAATCATTCTTGTGGCTCTTAAATGTCTGTTGTCATGGTATCCCCCCTGAATCATACACCTCGATGGCAGAGAATGTCTCCGAGGGGTTCCAACAGGCAGCCCGTGTCTGGTGGTCGAGCCGGAGGGCAGTAATGATAATCCCGGGCTCACATTTCTTCAGCCGCTTTTCAAGTGCTTTGCAAAGGAAGTTGGCGGCACCGTCTCCATTTCACAGATGGAGAAACTGAAGCACAGGGAGGGAATTCACCCCCAGGTCACACAACAGCTCAACATGCGTCCTGACTCTCCGCCCCCCTGCCCTAACCCACTAGACCTCCCCCTGCTCCCAGAGCAGGGGTTATTAGTTATGGGGAGAGGGGCTGCCTCAGCTTCTACATCTGCAAAGTGGGGACAAGTGTGTGGTCTAGCTGACTCCCTGGCCAGGGTTCCACAGGAGGGCAGGATGGGTGATCAGAATGATCCCTTCTGGCCTGGAAATCGGTTTATGTTGATTCCACCAGCTCTGAGGGAGTGGCTGCCCCACCCCCAGATCAAAATCACTGTCAGTGACACATGCTTCATAAACATTGCCCAGCTGCCTCTCACCCAGGCCAGGAACCGTCAAAGCAGCACGGGAGGGACTGAGGTGCTGGCAGGGGAACGCTCAACACATGCAGCTTTAGCTATAGGGACTTTGAAGGGCCTTGCTGATTCTGTGCAAGCCCATCACCCCACGTTCACAGCTCTGTGTGGCCTCTTTCAGGAGAATATCCACCCACTGAGTGTCTACGACAAGCACAGAATTTCCTTTTCCTGTGGAACATATATCACATGTATTACAGTAGTACCTGGAGGCCACAAGTGAGATCAGGCTCATTTTGGTATGCATACTATTAATAGCATTATGACAGAAGACAGAGTCCCCATTATGCTGTGTACACTCTTAACAGCATTATGGTTGCACCCAGACACCAACAACCAAATGTGGCATGTGTATTAGTCGAATTAAGGTAATTACTAGACTGCCCCCTGCTGCTCAGACACAGTGAGCTCTGCAGGGCAGACAGTAAATAAAGGGAGAGAGGAGAAACTGAGGCACAGTGAGAAAAAGGAACCTACCTGGGGTCATGCAGCAAGCAGGGGATAGAAGCCAGGAGTCCTTATCCCCCGTTCCTCCTGCTCTAACCACCTCCCTCCCACTGCCGGGGTTAAAACCCAGGCATCCTGCCCCTCTGGGCACGCTGCTCTCCCCCAGCTGGGACCCAGCAGGTCCGGCACTCACTGCCAGGCCCTAGCCATGAGCCCACGCTCACACGGGCAGCTCCTGCCACTGGTGCCAATGGCGCCAGGAGCAGGAAGAGAACCAAGCACTCTGCCTAATTCACGCAGGCGTTTCCAGCGCGCCCATCTGCCGGGGGGGCGGGACTGGGGCTCCGCTGTTTGTGTGCTATGGGGGCAGGCGCTCGAAGCCCAGAGCTCGCAGTGTCGAACTCCACGAAGACCAGGAGCAGAAGCAGCAAGACCTGAGGGTGCTTTGACCCCCCAGCTGGCCAGGGCCTCCCACACCCTCTGCAGCTACCGTTTCTGCCCTACACGAGACACATTAATTACAGGGGGGGCCTGTGTGATCAACAAAGCCCCTGGGCCTGATGGGTTCGAGCCATCCCTGGGGAGGACGAAAGACGCACGCGGAGAGAGAGGATCAGAGACACGGCCAGGGCATGAGCCCTACCAAAAGAAGCGCTGGATTTCGCCCCTTTTGGAGCCCTGCTACCACCACTCTGGGTCAGCCTCCCATGGGCAGCAAATGGGCGGGGGGCAGGACTAGTGTCACTATGTACCTGCCAGGACCCAGCAGTGGCATACGGCTCTTCTCTGCCCAGCCTCTCGGAGGCACAGGACTTCCAGCAGCACTGACCACCGCAGAGGCAGGGACAAGGGCGTAATGAAACAGGGGGCCCAGGTCTCCCACCCCCCCGGCTGGCTCTGAGCAGAGACCCAGCTGCCACTGCCTCACCTCCCCGCCTTGCCCAAGGTGGCAATGTGGGATAGCCCCGAGGCTGGGACCTTACACAGGAGGTAACGGGCTGCGGCACCCACATCCGCAGCCCCAAAGGAGCCCCTGCCAGAGTTCCAGCTGTGTGCACCGGGCCAGGCTGCCCTCACACCTCCCCAAGCCCTGTGCGAGCGGGGTGGGCTGCAGCCTGAAGGCCAGGGCTTTCTAAGGGCAGCACAGAGCCAGGTGGTACCTCCTGCTGTGTTCGCCAGGCTGTGCCCTGCCTGGTACCCAGGAGGGGACGCACTGGAATGGGCTGAGCCTGGGCTCCCCTGGCATGGCAGGGCACAGCCTAGACAGCACAGAGGGCGGTATGGGGCAGGGCCGCAGGGCCCAGCATCTCAGCCCCGCGTCACCCCTGGGACCTCCCCTCCCAGACCAAAGAGCTGGAATTGGCAGGGGGTCCCCTCTGACCTCGGTCAGGGCTATGGGTGCCCCAGCCCAGGCGTCCTGAGTGGGTGAAAGGTCTCCCGCCACAGGGCCACCTTGCGCTGCTGTCTCGGGGCTCGGTGGGCGCTCAGGGCCAGACAAGGGAAGGCGGAGGGAGGCCTGGGCCTCGTCTTCATGGGGCTGGGAAGAACCCGACTGCGGCTGTGGGTCACCAGACAATGCCCTCTGCAGCGCTCCTGCCCCGCGCCTGCGCGACACACAGCCTCCCCTCCGCGCCCCGCACAATCACCACACCCACATCCTCGGCGCACATGCACAGTCCAGCGCAGCAGCAGGCTCCACATCACACACGCACACGCTTGGGGAGCCGGGACCCGCTCTGGGAGAGGAGCCCGGCCTGCTGCTTAAAGGATGGGGATTGGGCACTGGCAGCCCAGGTTTCGTGGGTTGTGTTGCTGCCCGGGTGCAGGGAGTGGGGGCTGGAGCAGGGAGGGGTTGGGAGCCAAGATTCCCCGGCTCTAGCCCCAGGTCTGGGAGCTTAGCAGAGTCCGGGGCTACACCCGAGCAGGCAGGGAATCCTGGGTTCTGTTCCCAGCACCCTTATTCCTTTCACGCAGCCATCTCAAAAACAAGCTCTCCAAGTGGCTTATCTTCAGGAGCAGCTCTCCGCTCAGGCACTTGCTGAAGGAAACACACTCGGGTTCATTTTACACGGGTCTGAGCGAGGTAACGCAGAGGCACAAACCCAGCCCCTGCCAGCGGGCACTGCATGGACCCGACCCAAGACTGGGGCCCTGCTGCACTTTGAGCTGTGCGGCGCTTAACCAAAACTGGGGCCTCAATTGTGCCGGATGCTGCCCGGACCCCAGCTAAGCTCGGGGCTTCAGTTGTACTGAGCACTGCATGGCCAGACAGGGAGAAACAGTCCCAGCCCCAAACACTCTGTAGTCTAAACAGACATGAGGCAAGAGGGGAGACAGCGCGGAAGAGAGCTGCCCAGGTAACGCAGCCTGTTTAACCACCAGACCCCATTTCCCTCCCGGAGGTGGGGACAGAGAAAACCCCAGGAGCCCTTACCTCTCCCTGCCCAGGTTGGAACAGAATCTAGGAATCTTGAATGTTTACCCCCCAGACACACTGCTGCTCCATGCCTGGGCATCTCTTCTACCACAGACGGCTGGGTCTGTACGAACTGAGGGATTTGTTTAAGCACCGACTGACATCTTTAGCAGGATAAATGTCCCAGGCAGGCTTTTTGTTCTAATTCAGTGCTTTGATCAGCTCTGAGCCGCATCCCAGGAGCTGCCGTTTCCTCCATCTGAACTTTAGCAAGCCAATCCTTTGCATGAGGCCTCCCCGCACTCCCCACCTTAGCGGGCGGCTCAGTCAACAGCAGAAAACAGCTTTTGACAGATTCCTGTTGGTTAACCTTTCGACTGTGAAACCAAGGTTGTTTCTCCACACACGAGTGATGTTCCTTTTCCAGCCAACAGATTCCTGCTGCATCGTGGAGATTGGAGGTGGGAGGTTCCAATCGCCCTCGGGGATGGTATAAGCTTCACCTTTAGCTTTGGTTCATATTTACTGACCTCAATATGATCCCCCATCCTAGCTGGGGGCCACTCGGCCCAATCGGGCCCGATCTTGGTCAGGACTTTGCAGCTCCCAGCACAACAGGGACCCCAACTGCCATCAGAGTTTGTAGAGCGTATGGAACAACGGGACCCCGTCTCAGGGCAAGCGTGGGGTGAAGATTTTAGGCACGGACTGTGGTTAATTTCTCGGTACAGATTGAACCTCGCTCGTCCGGCACCAGATGAGAGAATTTGCCAGACCAGGGAGGCCAATATTGTCGAGTACATTACTAACACTTCCACTGTTTGCTGGACTCTTCAAAGACATTTGGGGGTAAATTACGGCTAAACAGCAGCACAGAATGCCGAGAGCCAGGACTGGTGGCTGGAAACAAACAATGGGACCACAGGAACCTTGGCCACCCCCATGATAAGGGGTCGTCCGGCGAACTAAAATCTAAAGTTTACCGGCCGAGAGCGTCACGGATGAGAAAGGTTCAACCTGTAGTTACGGTAGTAACCAGCTTCTGGTTGCATCAAAGCCTCTCTCATATGCCAGGGAAGCTGCATGCTACAGGCAAGACAGACAAAATGCACAGCCCAAATCGGGAGACACTCCTCAAAGCTCATTAGGAATTTTCCCCACCTCCGCGGTGGCTGATTCACACCAGAGCCTGCTGGTCCGGGGAGGCTGCGTTCAATTAATTTTGTTGGAAGAGATGGCGTCGCTAATCTATTCCTTTTCAAGCCCTCTAATTAGCCCTTTGATTAATTATGCATCCGTAAGCGGCTAAGGCAGCCGGCTTTTGAAGAGCCATTTCCTTGCATTTCACTCTAGTTCCGGCTCACAGAGTCCTGCCTATTTCCTGGCTCTGCAAGGGCAGAGGCAGCTGCTGCTCCGAGCGGAGCCTGGGATGGGAGTCAGGCTTCGTGGAGTTTATCCCCAGGGAAGGGAGGCTAGTGGTTTGAGCAGAGGCACGGAGAACCAAGGACTCCTGCATTCCACTGCTGCATCTACCATGTGTCTACGGCAAATCCCTTCCCCTCTGCGTCCGGACTTCTTAGCTCTGTTTCCAGCTCTGAGAAGAGATCAGAGTCTAGTGGTTAGGGGTGAAGAGAGCTGGGAGCCAAGATTCCTGGATTCTATTCCTGCCACTGACCTGCTGTGTGACCTTGGGCAAGTCCCTTCTCCTGTCTTGGCCTAAGTTCAAGGGCAGCGGAAGCTTGCAAAAGGGGGCCAGGGAGGACCAGCTCCTGAACCGTGGCCCCACCCCCACGTCACTCCTTTCCCTGGCCCTGCCCCCATACCACCCCTTACCCTGGGGTTCCCCTGGCCCGCCTCCCTCCTCCAAGACCCTGCCCACTGCTCACTCTTCTGTGCCCCTCCCACTCACCATTATGGCCATTGCAAAGGTAGGCGGGACATGGCCTCTTAGCCCCTCCCATTCCAGCTTCCCTGCCTTAGTTCCCCCTTGCATCACTTCCACTTAGCTCTGGGTGGCAGGAAGTGCCTCTCCTCGTGCGACGGTGCCACACCTGGACCTAACAAGGGCCTGCTCTCGGCTGGGATCTTCACAGCACCTGGCACACAGTGGGCCTGGTTTCAATGGGGATACGCACAGCCCCCAGCACGGAGGAGGCGGCTGGTCCCCAGCGGCAGCTTCTAGGGGCCACTGCCATCCGTCTAACGAGTAACAACATAACAACCTGCCTTTTGCAGCGGGCCTGAACCAGGCGCAGCCCTGGGGAAAGCGTGGGGAGGGGCGGGGGAGGCGGGAAGGGGTTTAGTAGCCGGTCCCGGACTTTAAGTGCTTTCTGCAAAGATGAGTTTCCGATCCCGTGTCAGATGCAGCAAGGCATCCAAACACATTGATCCACGGCCGCAGCTGGGCCAGCTCCCAGCAGACATTAGGGGCTAATGACATTTATTCAGCCTGTTACACTCTGCGCATACCAAAGTGTGATCCCATTAGCCATTAACTAGTGGGCCTGTCCTGTTCCACTCTTCAGACAAACAAACCTTGATGGGGTGGAGTGGCACAACAGATGACTAGCGGCTAATACATATTCATCCAAAGCCCATTGCCCTGAGGGAGCAGGCGGCTTCCAGAGCCCTGCAGAGATTTATTATTGCAATCTGGGCTCCAGAATGGGAGACAGGACTCCTGGGTTCTAACCCTGGCTCTGGAAGACAGCAGAGTCTAGTGGTTAGAGCGAGAGGGCTGGGTTTTATTCCTGACACTGCCCTGGGGCAAGTCCCTTCCCCTGTCATTTCCCGCGCCTGCCAGCTGTTTGCAGCAGGGGCTGTGTCTCATGCTGTGCCTTGGCGGCACCTTGGGTCTGGGCAGGGCCCCGCTGTTGGGACTTTTCCTGTAATATGGCCAGTATTGCTCAGAGCCACCTCTGAGTTTGGTTTGTGTGTACAGCTCCTAGCACCGCAGGGTTCCGATGCCTCTTTGGTGGCCCTTACTGCTGCTGTACTGCAGCAAATCCACTTCCCCTGCAAGAACCTGGCTGGCTGTGCATTCCCGCTGGCCTCTGGGCCACGCTAATTAAAGGGCCAACAACACCTTTTATAAGGCAGCCTGTGAGTAGGGGTACAACACAGCTGACTCAGGACCCCCGACTTTCCAAGGCCTGCTAAGTCAAGAACAACTACTGTCTCCTGCTCCCAGGCCCCTTCCCCCTCACACCACTCCCTTCAGAGCTGGGGACTCAGCTCTTGAGTCTCTGCTCCTCTAACCCCTAGGCCCCACTGCCTCCAGAGCGGGGACCCAGCCCCCAGCGCGTTCAGGCTGGAAGTCAGGACTCCTGGGTTCCCCTCCCAGCCCCAAGGTAGCTCTCAGCCAAACAATAAATGTGAGGGATGCTCCTCTCTTACCTTCCTGTCTTTTGATGCGTTTGAGATGTGTTGCCATGGAAATCAGACCCTGAGGGAAGGTGGCGGGGAGGGGAGGTGAGCACGGAATAGAGAGTGTCGCGTGCCTTTACTCCTCTCTGATCCCCGACATCCCCCTTCACCGTCCCACCCCATCACCAGGTGACACCAGGCTGGGCTGGGGGAGGGCTCTGGGTAGCCACACTTTCCCGCAACACCTGGGCTCTCCCCAGCCTCCTGCGGCAAACAGAACCCCAGTTCCTCCCACCTTACGGCCGCTTCGCACTGTGCAGATTGGCTGGGCTTTGCTTTCAGGGTGCGACTGGCCTCCCCAGAATCCCACACCCTAGAGCCTCTACCTACCCTGCGTGCCAAAGATTCAGCCGTCCTCACGCCTCTGGAGCGGCCAGATGCCCAGCGTGGTAGCAAGAGGCCACTGCCTTGAGGTACCACTGACCAGAGAAGAAACAGTACTGGCAATCCGGCTGGAGCCCCATGCAATTCCACAGCACCTCGTGGTCCTGTGAGCCGTCCTGCTCCATCTTTCCTCCCTGCTGTTGCCAGATGCCTTTCAATTCCATTTCTCTCCCTCTCCTGCATTCAGCACCAGCCAGGCTCCATGCTCCCCCAGGAGTGGACAGTAGCACGAGTGGGGGAGGCCTGTGGCTAGGCTCCCAGCCTCCAGGGATTGCAACGCAGCTGTAGTGGCCATTAAAAAATGTAAGGCAATTTTTAGCCCTTAGAGAGAAAACCAGGAAGATGTGACTGGTGCCAGCCATAGCTGCAAAGAACCCCCGCTGACGGGCCTGAGAGGCAGGCAGGGGAGCGGTCGTGAGCCAGCCATAGCTGCAAAGAACCCCCGCTGATGGGCCTGAGAGGCAGGCAGGGGAGCAGTCGTGAACGTACCAGATGCAAAGAGCCTGAGCTGATCACCACAGGCATCTCAGTGAGGGGACAACTCCTCCTTCCCAAGGGCACAGCCTCAGTCCAGCAGGGGGCGCTGTGTATTGGTCGAGGGGCCTGGTACTCCGGCTCCCCAACACGCAGAGCCCCCTGCTGGGTTGATGGTGCCCCAGAGAAACGGGAGTTATCTCACCGTGGCCTGTGGCCCGTCCCAGGGGAAAGGAAGGCTCGTTATGTGCAAGTTGCTGATGGAGAAACTGCAGCCCAGCAAGGGAAAATGACCTGCCCATAGCCACTTAGGCTGTGTCTACAGTACAAAGTTATTCCAGAGTTTTTATTCCAAAATAAGCTATTCAGGAACAACGCGTCTACACTACAGGGAAGTCCCAAAATAAGCAAGACTAATTCTGACGTAGTGTATCCACGTGCGATAGAACCTGCTTCGGATTAGAGCCCCTGGAAGCACTGCTGTCATCCGAAATACTCTGTCTATCCAGCAGCGTTACTTTGAAATAAGCTATTAGGAAGACGGGTTCTTTCGAACACGGACTTCATTTTTGAAAGAGTCCCGGCTACACTGCTTTTTTTCTTTCAGAAGAATCTCTTTCAAAAGGAGATTATGCAAATGAAGCACAAGATATGTAAATCGGTGCCTTATTTGCATTTTCCATTTCCCTCATCCGCATTCCTCTTTCAAAAGAGGAACGCAAGGATAGACACAGCCTCCCTGTCTACACAGCCCCTATTCCAAAACATCTATTTCAAAATAGGCGCTATTCCTCGTACAATGAGGTTTACCGGATTCAAAATAACGCACTCGCTAATTCAGACTAGCAGTTGTGTTGTGTGGACATTTGCAAAGCCATTTCGAAACAGCAGCTGTTGGTTTGTAATAACTTTGCTGTGCAGACACAGCCTTAGGGAGCAAGCAGCAGAGCTAAGAACAGAACCCAGGTGGGCTGAGTCACACTCTGTCACCTGAACCATAGAAATGGGGCTGAGTCAGACAGCAGAAAGGAGAAAGTCCCACCTTACTCTGTCTCAGGGGATGTCTGCGCTGCAGGGAAGATCAGCCCTGCCACAGTCGATCTTCCGTAGTTCGATATAGCGCGCCTGGTAGGGTCGTGCTAAATCGAACTTACAGGGCACCTGTGTTGGCGTATTCCAGCCCCTCGTCAGGAGCCAGGGAAGCCGACAGGCATGTTTGTTCCCACTGACCTCCTGCAGTGGAAACCGCACGGAAGCCTGGATTAAGCCTGCAGCTACGTAATCTCCCCTTGCTGCACGGTGGCAGCTGTTTCGTTCCCCAAATGGCCATGCTCCGCCCAGTGTAACCTCTTACACCCCACGCACGAGAGGTCAGGCCGGCAGGGGCTTTCCTGCACTGGCAGAGCCGTGCCAGTAGCACCAGACATGAAAGAGGTCTGGGACATTAAGTCAGCTGCCAAAGGGGTCCTTGGTGGAAGAGTTTCAGAACCATTGCGCTGCCTGATCTGGGGTGCTGGCTGGAGTCACATCCCAGGGCAGTACAGCAAGAAGCAAGGGCTTAAACCCAGCCAGGGACCGGTCCCCTCCTCGAAGGGATGGACACGCTCGAGCGCTTGCAGAATCCAGGGCAGCTGCACTGCATTCACGCTCGCCCTTGAACGCTTCGCAGAATCGCACCCCAACGCAGGAAACTGACAGAAGAGAAACGAGAATCATTTAGAAGCCAAACGCCACCTTCCGACTCAGCTTCCTGCCGGGGAGAAGCAAACCTAACAGGGCTCCAGCTCTGTTTATTTTAGCACAAGTGGGGCTGGCTGCCTGTTTGCGTTAAATTATTTTCACACTTTGCAGCGTGACCTCCCTCCCGTCTGCTGGTTGAAAACGAATCGCTGGAAATTAAATTTGCACCGATTCGAGGTTTGTCTAAAGCTTCACGAGTTGGCAAACAGCTTAAAAACCCGTTGACAGCAGCACATTCCCAGGACTGCTGTGCATAAGGGCGTTGGGGAGGAATCTATTACTACGGCGCAGCTCTGGGGTCCCGGTTCCTACGGCTTAATTCGAGGTGGAGGAATGATTTCCAAGGAGCAGCTTTTTCCCTTGAAAGCAGTGCTTCACCGACATCAAAGCACGGCCCAGGGAGCACGCCCAAGCAGTGCGTTACTACAACATTTTCAATGGAAACATTTCCAAATATGTTGAATCAAAATGGAGGGTTTTGTTAGGGCTTTTTCTTTTCGACTTAATGTTTTTTAAACTTTTCATTCATTTTAACATATTCATACCACATTAATACTTTGCATTTTACTTAGTACTGTAGAACATTCATAGTTACCTATTATATATAATACGTAGCATAAAATGTAAGCATATATTTAACTTACTCATGTGTTCTAATGGATTCTGTTGTTATACTACCTGTAATATTTATATGGGCCCTATTTAACATTTTCTGTGTTCATACTTCAATGAGCTCCTTTGGACGGTTCCAGAATGAAAAGACCAGGGAATTTTTGTCCTGCTGTGAATTTTGAAATATGACTTTTCATTCCAGTCTGGCACAAAAGGAAATTCTTAAAGCTCAGAATTTTCCATGGGGGACAATTTCCATTTTCCAACTGGTCCGGGTCTTTATATGTCAAGAGGCAGGGTCATGCACACAGGCCCTGGGAACTTCAGCCAGACTTACAGAACAGGGGGCTGTGCCCAGGGGGCACATGAACCTCAGGAAGGACACCTGGTGCAAAGCAGGTGGTCACGAGCTTCTGGGGCAACGCAAGGGCGGAGAGCTAATAAGAAGCAGGAGTGGCTCAGCAGAAGGTGCTGAGCAGCAGTAGGCAGCTGGCGTCATGTCTGTATGTGTCTCTGGTCACTGGGACACTGCGCCCAGCTCTGGGGTGTGCGCTTGGAAACAGCGCCATGCGACTGATCCAAGGGCCAAGAACAACTGAGAGCTAGGGAATGGCATTTATGTAGCTTGTCCAAGAGAACGCTCAGAGGTGACCTGACCTCGGTCTGTTACTCATGCGCGGATGAGTTCCTAGACAGCTCTTTAATATTGCAAAGGCAGAATATGGTTGGGAGCAGGAGCTGGACAAAATCAGACCAAAAGCAAGGTGCCAACTTTTAACAGGGAGGGAGACTAACCCCTGGAATAGCTCACCCCGGGGCAGGATGGATTCTCCACCAATTGGAGCCCTTCGGGGGAAACCGGACATCTCTAAAAATTCCAACTCAGCCATCAGAGGTGAGGTGGAGGCAGAAGTAGCCGGGGGGGGAGAGGAAGGCAGGGAATTCTCTGGCTCATGTTATTCACAGAATACAAAGCCAGAAAGGACCATCAGATCCCCTAATCGGAATCTCCTGTGCAGCTCGGGCCATTCAGTTCCACCCAGGCTCCCTCACAGGGAATCCAAAATCATCATCCTCAGGGGACCAGCCTGTTGTGAGCTCGAGGCAGGGGACAGCTGAGACCCAGGGGCCCCCGCTCGAGGCCCCTGACATGCTGAGGTGAGTCACGCCCAGGTGATCCCTACAGGCGACCTGTGCCCCACGCTGCAGAGTCAGGCGAAAATCCCCTCATGCAGCAGTAGCAACCTGCGATCCAGGCCCACCTGTGGAACCCCTGGCTGCCCCCGCTTCCCCACGTGCCTCTCACACACCGGGGCCCCACATTTCCTACCCCTGCCCCCCTTCCCAGCAGTTTCGGAGATGCAACTCACCCAATTCCTGCTCCCTCCCTCTTCTTCCCCCTCCCTCCCAGGGCTAGAATGCCACGAACCAGCCACTCACAGAGTGGGACTGCCAGTGACCAGTGTTTTATCTTTAGCATTTTAAAGCCAGGAACCCCCAAGTGCTTTACTGAGGAGACCAACAACACTTCTCTCCATTTTACAGGAGAGGAAACTGAGGCACGCAGCAGGGAAGGGCCACGTCAACCTTACATAGGAGGGAGGGAGATTCCCAAGTCCCTGTCCGATACTCTCACCACTGCAGCGCACTGCCTTGATGGCACCCACTCGACCCTCCTCCCACTGAGAGCGTTCTACTTCCCCAGATGCCCCACTCCACCTCCGTGCTGAGCGCTGAAGGCAGCTCCTCCCTGCTTGGAGGAGCGGGGTTCATCCTGGATGTGGTGGGGCGCTTCCCAGGCTGGGTACGTCTGCCTGCAGCGTTTATGCCGATAAACCGCTCGTGCACGGCAGGATTCCTGAGCAGATGCCCAAGCCAGCATCAGCGCCTTCCACGCTCCAGGCCCAGGGAGCGGACGTGAACTGGAAAGCATCTATCTGTAGTGGCTCAGCTGTTTTTCGAGCACGATTCTGCTGTTGCAAATTTGGCCCACAGGTCCACCGATTTCAGGCTCGAAGGGGCTCAGGCCTCCTGGGTAGCGCAGGCCAGAGAGAGTCACCTGTTGAGCCCAGCCACTTGCGTTTGATGGAAGCATTACCCAGAAAGGCAGCCAGGCTGGATCGGGAGAGGAGGGTTCCCCCTTCCCTCGGTTAAAGCGCCCGTGCTGCTACGAGTCTGATTCTCCTGGGAAAGCGGCTGGCTTTAACTTCCTGCCTGTGGGTCTCGTTCAGCTTCTCTCCGTTGGGCTGAAGAACCCTGGAATCTTCTCCCCGGGAAGGGAGACATGTCGCCTCTTAGCTCTTCTTTCCAAGCGAGCGGGTTAGCCAATGCTGTCTGTCACCCTGAGGCCTTTTTCCAGCCTCCAGACCATTGTGGTGGCTCATCTCTGCCTCCCCGCCAGCCTTCCAACTCCCAGCAGTCACGCACACCTCTGGTCCTGACCTACCACGCCGCAGAGCCAGCGAGTCCGCTCCAAATCAGGGTAAGCTGATGGCTACATCCTAGGCTGTACTGACCATCTCAGCAGGACCTCCTGCACACCCCAGTCCGGAGAACTCCCTTAGCCGCTCCTGTCTCCCACACTGGAGGTGGAAATTTGTTGCTGGGTAACCTAAAGTCACTTACACCCAGAGCATGTAACTGCACTGAGACGCTCGCTCTCACCGAAATCAATGCAGGAGGAGCCAGATTCACAGTGGTACTTCAGTCTAACGATGAAGACAGGCAGCTAATGGTGTTTAGGAAAGTGCTCAGGGTAGAGGCGCCTGGCCCCCCGGGGAGATGATGGGAATCATGTGCCTAACTCACTTAGGCTGTGTCTACACTAAGGAAAGAAAGTTGGCTGCAGATATGCTAACGTATCTGCAATCGACTTACTTGGCTGTCCTCACTGAAGAAGGTCGACGGGAGAAACCCTCCCATTGACCTCCCTTACTCCTCGTGTCTTGCAAGGAGTACGGGGTCGATGCTGAGCCCGGTAGGTTGATTTTGCGTGTCCCTGACCAGGTCCATCTTCTGGGCTGGTGAAGACAGCCTTCATCTGTGCAGTGCCTGGCATAGCATCACCCCTGCTCACCATCTTGACTGGAGGTCGGCAAAACTTTAATGCTAATTACAGTGGATTCCACACAAAGTGGAGACTTGGAGGAACTGCTAAGGAGGTGCCCAAAAGAACAGCACAAACGTGTAAGGACAAATTCCAGAGAGGCCAAGGCACAAAACGAGCCATGCCCAGCAAGGGACCAAAACAGGAAACAGGAAGTAGCTCTTTAAATACGTTAGGACCAAGAGTGAGACATGGGTGATAACGAAAGATTCAAAGAGAAGGATACTGGCATTCAAAAGGAGTTGTTATAGAAAGATCCTGAGAATAGGATGGGGGCAGAAGGTCGCCAATGAGGAATTCTATAGGAAGAGACGGCCAAAAGAGAACCTGCTGCAGAAGGTTATAAAACAGAAGCTACAACTATTTGGGCATATTTGCAGAATGAACGATGGACGGAAAATCTGGTATTCGGCATGACGGATGGTTTGAACAGGAGAGGCAGATCCCACAGAGAATGGGTGGATGATGCACTAGATTGGTGCGGAGCTGGTCTACAGAAACTGAGCCATCCCGCACTGGACAGGGAACACAGGAAAGGAACAGCAAGAGAGGCATCAGACACCAACAGGCGCTGAGCCCACAGTTATTGATGATGATGCTGATGACCAAGAGACAGAGGAAGGCGAGTGCAGCTTGTCTGCTTAGTAGCCACTCAAATATGAAAACAAGGGGGAAGGAACACGAGCCAAGCCAGGGAAGGAATGGGTTAAAGAATATTTAGAGAGCTCAGGTGTATTCAAGTTGGTAGGACAAGATCAAAGTCATTCTGGGGTGCTTAAGGAACCAGCGGAAGCAATTATATTCAAGTACTCCTGGAGGACAGGTGAGGGCCCAGCAGACAGGGAAGAGCAAACAGGACACTGAGACTAATACACCAGTCAGAGTCACTTTGACGCTGGCCAGGATACTGGAACAGATTTCTAAACGAGCAATAGCTAAGTGTCCGAAGGGCGATGGGCTTACAAAGAATAGCCAGCACAGACCCGTCAAGAACAAATCATGCCAAACCAACCTAATTTCCTTCTTGACAGGGTTACTGGCCTAATGGATGGGGCGGAAGCTGTAGATGCAACACATCTTGATTTTAGTACGGCATTCGACACACTCCCAATGACTTTCTCATCAGCACACGAAGGAAATGTAACCGAGATGTGATTCCCATAGAGCACCTGTACAACTGGTTAAAAGACTTTACTCAAAGACTAGTTATCCATGGTTCACTGTCAGACTGGAAGGACGTCTCCAGGGGGATCTAACAGGGGGTCCGTCCTGGGTTCGGTTCTGTTTGATATTTTCATTCATTACTTGGATAATGCAGTGCCGAGTCGGCTTCTGAAGTCCGCAGATGACAAAGAGGTGGGAGGAGCTGCAAGCAAGTTGGAGGACGAGATCAGAACTGAAAAGAACTTCAGAGGAAGGGTGGGTCAGTGGTTTGGGCGTTGGCCTGCTAAGGGTTGTGAGCTCAGTCGTTGAGGGGGCCATTTAGGGATCTGGGGCACATACATTTAAAACAAAAAAAAAAAAGGATGGTGTTTGGTCCTGCCAAGAGGGCAGGGGACTGGACTTGATGACCTCCCCAGGTCCCTTCCAGCTCTATGAGATGTGTGTGTAGCTTAGATAAATTAGAGACTTGGTCTGAAATTAACAAGATGAAATTCAATGCAGACAGCTGCAGAGCGCTGCGCTTACGGAGGCAAAATCAATCCTACAGCCACAAAGTGGGGACCAAGCGGCTGGGCAGCAGCACCACAGGAAGGAGCCAGAGGTTATTCCGGGTCACGCACTGAGTTCACGATTTGATCCAGTCACAAGAAAGGTGAATCTCATGCTGGGGGGGCGGTAACTGCTCTGCTTTGCTTGGCCCTGGGGGGGCTTCAGCTGCAGTACTGGGGGCCACACTTCAGGAAAGAGGGGGATGAACTGGAGAGTCCAGAGGAGAGCATCAGAAATGACAGAAGATTTATAAACCCTGATGGGTGAGGACAAGAACAAGGCTGGGCCTGGTTAGACCCAAGAAACAACAGCCAAGTGTCTGAGCGGGGCCCGACATCAGACGTCCAGTATGGTACAACATGACACCTACGCAGAGCAGCGGTGTCCCATGAGAATTCAAAGCTCGCACGCTTGTGGTTGTCGTCCTTCCAGATTTGCCACAGACACCCCCCCCAACACTCTAAATAAATGCCCTCCCCCAGAGCCAGGTGCTCCCAGATCCAGGCACGCCCAGCACCCCCTCTAAATAAATGCCGTCCCCCCGAGCCAGGGCCCCCCAGCCCCCCTTTCTAAATCAGTGCTGGCAACTCACCAGAGCTGCCAGAACAGCCGGTATTACCGGCGCCATTGGAGCAGCCCAAGCCAACGGTGCCACCGGAGTGACCGGGGCCGCTGGGGCTGCCAGAGCCCTGCTACGTGCTTCTCCCCCCAGGCGGCGGGGGGCGTGCGCAGAGCAGTGGACGGCACTCCCCGTGTGCGGCTCCAGAGCTGGAATCGCCACCCCACAGCGTCCGATTTGCCACCCGTGGCTAGCAGAGAATGTACTGGACGCTGCGGACAAAGAGGACAGGGAACAACTCCTCTCCGGGGGTGACAAGGTAGGTAGGACAAGACGTAATGGACATAGTCTGCAACAAGGGAGAGTTAGGCCAGAGATGAAGGAAAACATTCAGCCCCTACAGGCTCTGGAGACGGATTCCAGGTCAGGCTGGACTCCCGCCCCTGGAGGTTGTGAAGAGCCGGCTGCACAAAAGGCTGCCCGAGGGGGCTCGGCTGACTTGGCTGTGCCTCGGTGCGGGCAGCTGGACCAGATCACCCGTCAAGGTCCCTTTCACCCCCCACCTTTCTGTGACTTTGTAAAAACACAGTTGCTCTGTCCGTGGTTTTGTTTCACAGATGGAGTCTCGTCCATCTGAGCTGCCAGGAAGAGCCCCCCCCAGAGGCCTCCCCCGCCGCACTGCACTGAGAAAGAGCTCTGCACCCCAGCTTCACCCTGCAACACTGCGCCAGCCCTCACCCTGCAAACAGGGAGCTGAGCCTCACGCTGCTGTGTCAATATCACCTCCTGCCCCCCGCCCAGCAGCCTGGCCGGTGCAGAGAGGCAGCGTCCAAGCGGAAGCCGAGCACAATTTCAGCTCAGTAAAGTGGACGTGATTGATGGCTCAACTTACCAACTGCCCCTGCAGCCAAAGGGAGCTGACGGTCATCCTGCTTTATGCTTCTATGGGCACGAAGCCAGGAAGGAGACGGGTGTCCTGCATCCCGGCTTGGCCCTGCTGCTCTAACCACTCACCCGGCTCAACAGGCGAGACGAGACCCCAGGCTCCCAGCTCCTCCCCCATCCACTGGGCCACGCTGCCGCCCAGGCCAAACGGCCAGGGCTCTGCTGAGCCAGCTGTGGCCACGTCCAGGGAGGCTGCTCTGATGTGTGGGGCAGCAGAGACCCCCTCAGAGAGTGGCTGGGGTTCCAGGATCAGAGCCTTGCCCAGCACAATCGCACCCAAGTCAGAGGCCAGGGCTCAGCCAGCTCCCTCTGAGCTCAATCCCCCCGCCTGCGGGAAAGAGGGGGTCACGCAGGAGTGCTGCATGTGGTGGGATTAGAGTGGTGGGGCTGGGAGCACAGAGAGGGCTGTGGGGCCTGGGATAGGGCCCAGAGTCTGACCACACTCACTACCTGAGTCTGGACTTCCTGTAAGAGCCCCTACGCCCACTCTCCTCCCACAACGGGAGAGGAGCCCAGCAATCCTGGCCATCAGCCCTGCTGCTCTAATGCCTCGGCGGAGCCCCCTAGGAGGCCTGGCCCCCTGTGGATCCCACCAGAGCGCTGGCCAGGAGCACGGTCTAATGGCTACACCAAAGGGGACTTCAGCCAAAGTCCTGGATTCTCCTTCTGGCTCAGGAAGGGGAACAGGGTCCCCTGGCCAGAGCAGGAGGCTGGGAGTCAGGACTCCTGGCGTCTGTTCCCAAACCTGTCACTGACCTGCAGCGTGAGCTGGGCAAGTCCCTCCCCTCTCGGTACCCGAGTTTTCCTCCTGCTCTTTGCTCATGAGCACAAATGTTCTGGTTCTGGCAGGAGGGTGGCAGGGGGCAGGTCGCAGCCCTCCCGTGTCTGCGCGTGTCTGGGCCTCGCTCGTGGGCTGGGGCTGCAGACTTCACTATAATATTATTTCCTACCGCTAGTTAGTAATTAAGAGACAGCTGCAGATGTGCAAGTCTCCTCCGTAATCCCCAGGGCTTTTCAAGCAGAGCTGCAGCCAGCTGGGTGTGAGATGGAACAGAACCTACTCGCAGATACCGAGCTGGCAGCCCAGCGCTCCAGGCCAAGGATGCTTGGTCAGGGCAGAGAGCTGGGTAATCCGCTGAGCCAGCCAACCTCAACAGCACAGGCCGATAAGCCCCCGGCTGCTGCTCAGGCCTGGGCCACCGGGACTCTGAGCCAGCTGGATCACATCCCAGTTCACCCAGACCAGCTCTGATCTCCCCTCCTCACACCACCCGGCCTCTGAATCCCAGCTCCCAGCCTCTGCTCTCACCCAGACCTGCTCACGCTCCCCTCCTGCAGCAAGCGAGAACCCAGGAGCCCGGTGTGGGGCATGCTGAGACCGGGGCCTGTTCAGCACCCAGCAGAAGCAGGAGAGGACGTTAAACCCGCAGGAGTCACAACAACCCGGTGGGCGGATCACGCTGCTGAGAGAAGGGAAGCAATGGCATTCCAGAGGGAGACAAATCCTGGCCCAGAGCGTGGGGCTGCAGAAAGACTTCAGGCCAGCCGCCCAGCAAGCGGATGAAAGAGTGCCTGGCGCTTTACGGGGGCATTGCTCACACTGCCTGCCCGAGGCCGCGGAGAGCCTGAGCTGATGCTCCCAGAGAGGTGGGGGACATGCCCTGGGCGTCACCGATGCAGAAAAGCAGCCTGGGCCTGCCGAGAGCCTGCCAATGGAAGAGACGGCCGTGGGCACGGTGAGCGGTGGCGAAAGCGAGTGCTGCCCAGTGGCCAGGAGCGCTAGCCTGGGCTGTGGGAGACGGTGGTTCAAGTGGCACTTCCCACCTGTGCACAGCTGGCCAGGTGCCCTGTGGGTCTGGGTGGGGCATTCCCCTTCCTCTGTGGGATCAGAAATTTGCCGCTGCTGGAGACAGGCGAACAGCTGGGAGGGGCCAAGCTCTGAACTGGCCCAGAAACTCCACTCTCTACTTGCCTGGCTGGTGGGTCCAGCCCAGCTGCTCCAGGCTCGGCTGATCCCCAGACTGGGAGCTGCTGGGAAGGAATTTCCCCCAGCTCAGTCTGGCAGGGACCTCGGGGGGGTGTCCCCCCGCTGCAGCATGGGGTGTGGGTTGCTGGCTGGGATCAGCTGGGCCTGGCTTAATGTGGCAATTCCCTGCCTCTGCAGGGGCCTCGGAGCCCCTTGGTCTCTCCTGTTCCCTGCCTGGGGCTCACAACAGGCTAGTCTCCTGAGGGCAGAAACGTTCTGGTTTAACTACAGGCTTGGAGGTCAGTATGGGGGATAGAGGGAGAGTGAACAGCCTCAGATAGGTAAGAGTCAGACCAGGTGATCTACAGATCCCTTCTAGCCTTGAGCCATGACCTTCCCTGCTCCACAACAAACGCGCCCTCCAGCCACTCTGAGCCTCAGCTTCCCCATCTATAAAATGGGGATCATTCCCCCTTCCCTATCTTCTAGTGTGGGGAGGGTAACCGACGTGCCGAGACATCAGGGTAAGAGGTGTCCAGCTAAGCATGTACAATAGGCTATAAATAAACCGGGAACAGTTCTGTGTAGGAGCCCAAGGCTCCATGGTTCAGGGCCCCTGGTTCTAATAAACGGCTGCCCCGAAAAGCTCCGGGAATCGATGAAAGCAGGAAATTGAAACCACTGGCCAAGGGAGCCGCCAGCTCGAATCAAAGCAGGAGGCAGCAGTACGTCCGGAGGAGCAGCCGAGCAGGGCGGCTAATGAGGCCTGGGAAGCTGTACGTGTGGGCTCCCTGAAAGCGGGGGGGGCTGGAATTAGACATTGCCATGGAGGGGTTCGATGGCTGGGGAGGGTTCACGATATCCGGGCCCCTGCTGAGCAGGATCCTGAGGGACAGTCTATTAGCAGACGTGAAGGAAAGGAAGCAGCAGACAGAGTATCGGACGTGGAGCTGGGATTTCTAGGTGCTGTTCCTATTTCTGCCACTGACCTTTCACAGGCCTCTTCCCCTCTCTGTGCCTCAGTTTCCTCTCTCCTGCTTTGCAGGGCAGGGAACTGCCCTTCTTTGTGTGTCTGTGCAGTGCCAGCCCAGGGGCCCTGAACTGCTATGCAAACAACAGTCACAGGAGAGCAGGAGAGCTGGCTGGGAGATAAACTGAGATTCCCACCAACCCGTTGTCCTGGATGAGGTCCAAAAGCCGAAACTTCCCAACGCTGCGGGCGTGGAATTCCATTCTTGTTTCCTCTGAACACACCCTGACATTGCCACACCTGGAACGTTCTGGGCTTTTACGCTGCTCTGATGCAGAGCTCCCTAGGCTTTGCATCCCACACCTCCTGCCAGGGAGGCCACCAAGGAGCCGGCACGTGAAGCAGAAACCAGCCCGTTTCTGTCAGAAGTTTTGTTGAAACTGACCAGCTCCCCCGAAACGTGGCGAATTTGACACCTCCGCGTTTTACCATTGCGCAAACTCTGGGCGGGTCCAACTGCCCAGAGCGCCGGAGAAATGGGGAACCATTGGAACAAACTGGCGAGGGCTGAGGCAGATTCTCCTGCTCTTGGGGTCTCCAAATCTGGGCCGGCTGCATTTCTGGAAGATGGTTTTAGTCCAACAGAACAGACTGGCTCAAAACAAGGGGAACCAGGGGAATGATTCTGGTCTGTGCTCTGTAGGATGCTAGACTAGATGGCCAGAGTGTCTCCTGGGTTAAAAATCTAAGCCTACTTGCATTACTGCTTCTAGTCACAGACTGGCTCAATCCTTGGCCTCTCCTCTTGATATCCCTGGAAATGGATCCACTCTGTCCTGGAATCACACCATATGCTTCTCCTCTTGCGGCAATGAGTCCCCAACACTAACTTCAAGCTAGGGGATAAAGCCATTTCCGCGGATGAGTGTCCTTCACTATCCCCTTGTTCCAGGGTTGGGAGCCAGGGGCTCCCGATCCCCAGTCATTGTAATATAGATTCTGAACACGTCCCCTCCAACTTGTCTCCTCTCCAATGCGAGCAAACCCCATCGAGACACGTTTTCTTCGCAGGAGTGTTACCGAGCCTTTAATGATTCAGTTATCATGCACTGAACACCCGGTGATCATCAGTCCATACTGCACCAAGAGCACACACCCAGGGAACCAAGCTACCCACCTGCCACCACTGCCCAGGGTCCCCACCAGCGCACATGTGCGTGCGCACACACACACACGCACACCCCCTCCAGCCCTGGGGTAAGGGCCCACTGCACTCCTACAGAACAAGTTCCCAGCACCCTCCACAATCACCCTATTGACAGCCCCCAGTCCTAGTACGTCGGAACACACACTCATGCCCAGGCAAGGATAGCCCTCCCCATGGGGAGGGATAACTCAGGGGGCTGAGCACCGGCCTGCTAATCCCAAGGTTGTGAGCTCAGCCCTTAAGAGGGCCAGTTAGGGATCTGGGACAGATAAAAATCTGCCAGGGATGGTGATAGATCCTGCTGTGGGTGCAGGACACTGCACCTGATGACCTCTGAAGGTCCCTTCCAGCTCCATGAGATGGGTATATCTCCCTGTTCCTTCCAGCCCCTGCCTTTTTACACGGTAGCCCAGTCAAGAGGGTGGAATCAGGGGGGCTCTCACAGTCCCTCCTCTCTGGCTGCCAGGGGGAGGGGATGGTTGAATCAGTGCCAGACACTTCTGCAGAGCTCCCTCGCTGTTCGTTTGAGTGGCAAGGGCTGTTGCGTTGTTAGGAAGGGAACGGGGAGTCTGAACAGCCGAACGCCCACGCCCGGGGTTTGAATGGAGCAGCCTGTCATGCGGACGTAACGCGAGCGCTTCTGCTTATCACCAGCACCACAGAGAATCCAGCACCGTGCCAGGGAACGTGCACAGCCAAGGGGGAGACCAAAGATCAACAGCCAGGGATAGAACCCAGGAGTCCTGACTCTCAGCCCTGCCATGCCTCCCCGGCCCGAGGCCTAACCCCCGAGCTCCTCACTCCTGTTCCAGAGCTGGCGCAAGTGCTGGCCCAACCTCTAACCACTAGACCACACTGCTAGCGTCCACGGATCAGACACCGAAGTGGACTTAAACTCATGCTTGCTAGAGGATTAAAGTCTGCCTCCAGACCTGGTGGGAGACGGGATTCCTCTATCAGGAATGGGGTTCCCCCAGGGCAAGGGGAGTCGTGGTGGGGTCCAGAGGCAGCTGGTGGTTCCCCAAAGTACCGCTGCCGACCGCTGAACCTGGCCCATGATGTCCCGCTCTCAGGACACCAGGGGATCCAGTGCACCAGGAAGAGGCCGTCACAGTGCTGCAGATAACGCTTCCTCCACCTCCAACACACAGCCTGCCCTTCTGCTCCCCCCTCCTCCCACATACACCCTGGGGGCTGCGGCGAGCACCTATCACACGGGGAAAATATTCTCCCTGGATGCTGTTCTAGGGAGGAGAACTGGGTTTCCCACCCCCCAAGAATTCCCCGGGAACATTTCCTCCCGCTGCTCAATTGTCCATTTTTTCACTGAAAACTGAAAATGTAACATCCCGGGGCCAAAGGCCTCCTCGCGGTTGGACATTCCCAGCCGGGGACATTCGAAGGCTGGGGAAATCTGAGGGGTTTTCAGCCACAGTTCTTCCCATTTGGGGCCAACTTGTTTCCTTCCAAATGTTCCAGGTTTGTGCCATCGAGTTAAAATATCCCCCAGCAAAGAGCAGATCTGCACGCAGGCCTTCCCCAGCAGGGCTGAGGAGCAGGGGTCCCTCTAAGTTTTACCATCCCCGGGGCAGTGTCCTACCTCAATGCGGCCGGTGTCAGGCTGGAAGCCCCGGGCGGGGTCCTCGGTGGTGACACGGCATTGGATGGCACAGCCATTGATGCGGACGCTGTCCTGTCGCAGGCCCAGCTCGGCCAGGCTCTTCCCCTCTGTGATGTGGATCTGGGCGTGCACCAGGTCCACGCTGCCAAGAGAGCAGGGGAAGGGGGTTAGTGTTAACCTTGAGCGGGTTTCAGGAGCGCCAGTGTCTGACAGAACCATTCCCAGCACCGTGACCTGCTCCAGAGAGCCCCAGTGCGCCTGGCCAGCCCCCCCAGGGGGCCCCTGATCACCATAGCCTGACGCTTCCCCCGTGCTCCTGATGTCCCACACCACCCGCCACAGCCTTTCCACCGACACTGCCCCCCAGTGACGCACAGAGCTGGAGATCGGCGCGGGCATTGGTTCGCCAAACATCCAGGGCTGTTACCCTTGGGATCACACAGGGTTCTCCACCCACCAGTTGCAAAGTCATCTGCAAACACAGGCCAGGACTGACTCCCCGCCGCCCCGGTTCCCCCCCAGATGATTATGACACAAAAGAGGAAACTGAGGCATGAAGAAATAGGCCAGTCCCCTCCCCGCTCGGTGCCTCAGTTTCCCCTCCCATCCTTTGTCCATTGCTCCTCAGGGTAAGGACCCTCTCTCACTGAGTGCCCGCACACTGCACGGCACGGCAGGGCCTCGGGTGTGTGTGGTGCCCAGCACGATGCCCCCCTTGCCAATCTCAGAGCCTCTGCAGGCGAGCGGCACAGGACGTATAATCACGATCAGCCGAGTCTGTGTTTCAATGCTGAGTTGGACGGCAAAGGGAGAACTCGAACAGGCACTTAACTACAGGCTCATGTGAGACTTTTCTTAAAAAGCCGGTAAGGGGGGGCGCAGCACCACCGGCGGCTGGGTCTTAGGCGCCTCCAGCTCATTAAAAATGGTGAAAGCTGTTACCGTTTTTATGGATGTGAATTCTCACTTATACACCGACTAGCAGCACCTTCGCATTCCACAGACTCATCTTCTCACCCAGGCCAAAAAGGGTTGTTCATGTGGACAGCACCGACATTTTCACCCGTTTGGGTTACATGGGACACGTTGGGGGGTGGGGGGAAGGGGATGGCTAATGGCAGGGACGAAGGCGAGGCCTGACGTAAAACGTTTGCTCCCCCCCGCGCTAGTCAACCAAAACCATTTCCTCTTCTCACGGGCACCCCCCACCCGGTTCACCCTCCTGAGCCTTATTTCAGTGCTTTGAAATGGCCAAGTCAAATTCAAGGGCCCCCTCAAGGATTAGAGCTCACAACCCTCCGTTTAACAGGCCAGTCAATGCTCAGACCACTGAGTTATCTCTCCCCGAGCTACTCTGCATGCAAAAGATTCCTCCTCCCCCTCACCCCCCCAAAACCCCCTCAGCATTGGCCTTTGCAACCCTTTTTTAAATTGAAGGCATTTTTTTTCCCCCGACATGAACAATTTTGCAGCATGGACACAAATGCACAAAACATTCCAGTGTTACCAAACGTTCATTTTTTGCTGCAAAGTGAAGAATTCCGCCCAGCTCTGGCAAGTCGCGCTTAGAGCTGCTACGTCTCTGGATGATGAACAGGTTTTAAGAACCTTCGCGTGGTCCCGGCTGATCTCTTGCACTAGGATTTAGGAGGGATCCCAATATTTTGCTGAGCATCGCCTCCAAATTACACCCCCTACGCACAGCCGGGGAGCTGCAAGAGAAGCTCTGGCCTGGCTTGGGAAGTTCTATAGAGGTTCATCAGCAGAGAGGGAGGCAGTGCCTGGATTATCCTGATGTCCAGCATCCTGTGGTGCCAGACACGGTGCAGACAGAACAAAGAACCCAACTCTGCCCCCAGCAGCTGACAAATCAGCTCACTTCTGACGGGCGTGGTTCTAAAGTGTATGGGACTTGCCCTGTTCACCCAGCCTGACCTCCTGGAGACTCCACCGCAATCACTCCTGCCTCCAGCCCAGATCTGGCAGGCGAGCTTTGTGCCACAAAGGATCAATAGATCATCCAGTCTGACGTCCTGTATAGCACAGACAATTAATCGCACCCAGGTAACAGGGCAGAAAGGCTTCAGTTCGACCAAGGCATCTCAACAGCAGGATCCGCAGCCACCGGGGCCAGGTGGGAAGGGGGCCCAGCTCAGCCCCTGAAGGGGCGTGGCCAAGGGTGGAAGGGGCGTGGCTGAGGGCATTCCACCCTTGGCGCTACCAGGATTGCAGCCCTGAGCCGCCAGAAGAGTGAGGCAGCGCTGGAGGCAGTTCAAAGGGGCCTGGATCTCTGGCCACCGCCAATGCCGAAGTAGCGGCGGCAGGAGCTCTGGGTCCCTTTGAAACGCCAGGCCCTGGAGCAACCGCCGCCTTTGCCCACTCTTGTCGGTGGGCCTGTGTCTCATTCCTCAGGAGACTAACTGTTGTGTGCTGCAGGCAGGGAACAGGAGAGACTGAAGGGCCCTCGGTACCTGAGCCCCTGCGCCGGTAGGAATTGCTCTCATGAGCTGCCGGCCAGTAACCTGCAACCCCTGCGGCAGAGAGAGGGAACCTGCCCGAGGTCCCTGCCTAGGGAAGTTCCTTCCCAACCCCCACTCTGGTGGTCAGCTGAACCCTGAGCATCTGGGCAAGACCCACCAGCCAGGTGGCTAAAGAATTAATGAACCACCTTAGTGCCTGGGCCCTGTCTCCAGTTGTGGTCAACCCCCACGCTGGAGAAACACAGCCAGGCTTGCACTAAAGGCTCCACATAAGGGAGAATCCACCCATCCCTGGGTCAGCTGTTCCAATGGTCTGACCCCTTCCTGCTAAAAAACACCTGGCCTCACTGCGAAGCTGAGCTCGACCAGCTTCACTTCCCAGCCACAGGATCTGCCAAGAGCCCTCTGCTCGCCAAAATCTGCTCCTCGCGGATTAGAGACCAGGACTAAAATACCCTCTTAAGGACAGTGCAGAAATAGATGGAGCAAATCTCTCCCCCCTGACTTGGAGCTGGACAAAGAGGCTGGAACTCAGGGGCCGATATATAACAGGGAAGGGGATTAGCCACTGAACAGCTGACCCAGGGACGCAGCAGCTCCTCCAGCACAAGATGTCTTCAGGTCAAGCTCAGATGCCTCACTCGAGAAGATTAGCCCTAGTTCAACAACACTGGTCAGGGAGTGAGGGTGCTTAAATTCAGTCCTGGCTCTGCCACCGACATGGAGCTAATCCCTTTGTCTCTCCGGGCCTCTGTTTCCCCTCCTGGGGGGCAGGATCCATCTCTCGCCATGCCCCCGAGCAGGGCCCAGATCTCAGCCAAGGTCTGCGCAGCCTCCAGGACGACATGGTTCTGATGTGTGACCACTAACACTGAACCTTAACGATCAGCACTGAGGTTTTTACAACACCGTCCAAGTGACAAACGAGCTGGCTATGCTCAGTCAATAAGACAAATGCCTGACACGGGCTCTAACAGACCACCAGCTTCTGCAACACGCACGTTAGAGGATGATCAATATTTTATGATCCACGAACTCCAAGATGGGTTATAAACACAGCTGGTTTAAATACCCCTGCTTGGAACGTAACCCTAAGCAGCTTAGACGCTGCTGTCACACAGAGTGATTCTGAGCGTGGCCTAGTGCAGGGGTGAGCACGCGTTTTATGTCGGGCTCCACTTTCTGTCCTTGCAGTTAGCAGCCCCCCCTTCCCCTCCAGCCTCTCTAATGTCATCCAAACCCATGGAAATTTCAGTTACTTTCATATGAAGAAAAACCCTTTTGGCACGTGTAAGAAGATACGTCTGTAGAAGGTAAAACGGTACGAACGGGTACATCAGTGCGAACACACAGACACAAAAACCCGAGCAGATTTCAACATGTTAATGAGCTGGATGATCCTGCGACCCAGCAGCCGGTCGTGCTGTGCCCCCTTTACAAAACTTCACACACCCCCATGGGGGCCCATCCCCCACTTTGCACACCCCCGGCCCAGCGAGTAGAGCTGTGGGGATGACTGGCAGCCAGGACTTCTAGGTTCTCTTCCCGGCTCTGCCATTAAGGGCTCCATGCATGGAGCTGGACCTAACATTTCCTGCTGTAATCCACTAAGGCCAACTGCCCTCCCACAGCCAGAGAGCGCCTTGTCTCCCAGATCTAACCACCGCCTGCGACTGAGGCCCATAACTCTAATAAAGGGGCTATTTTAAAACAGAGCCAGACCCTCCCAGAGTTTAAGGCCAGAGGGCATCACAAGGCCACGTGGGCTGTGCTGCCTTGCACCCCAGACCGACTGTCGCTCAGGCTGTGTCTACGCTAGAAACTTCAAAGCACAGCGGGGGCCACAGCAGGCGTGGGGGGAGAGTTCTCCCAGCGCTTTACGGAAATCGCCTCTACCAGGGAGCAGCACACAGTGCCCGGAATGTGGTACCCAACGCTGGCGCTGCACAGCATCGTAACACTGCACGGGGGCTCTGCGGGTGTGTTCCTCCCCAGCCGCCGAGCCAGAAAGTTACGACCCAGTCAAGCTCCTGGCAGACTTGACTTTTGGCTCCCCGTGTTCTGAGCCCAGCCCGGCAGCCACTCTGGACAGCCACGCTGGACAAAGAGGCTGGAAATCGGGGGCCGATTTATAACAGGGAAGGGGATTAGCCACTGAACGGCTGACCCAGGGACGCAGCAGCTCCTCCAGCACAAGATGTCTTCAGGTCAAGCTCAGATGCCTCACTCGAGAAGATTAGCCCAAGTTCAACAACACTGGTCGGGGAGTGAGGGTGCTTAAATTCAGTCCTGGCTCTGCCACCAACGTGGAGCTAATCCCTTTGTCTCTCCGGGCCTCTGTTTCCCCTCCTGGGGGGGCCGGATCTATCTCTCGCCATGCCCCCGAGCAGGGCCCAGATCTCAGCCAAGGTCTGCGCAGCCTCCAGGACGACATGGTTCTGATGGAGGAGCCGCCGCCTCCCTAGGGAGTTTGCTCCAACGTTTAATCCCCAGCACTGCGAGGAGCTGGTGCCTGATGTCTCAGTGAGCATGCCAGATGCGCTGAATTCAGGCTGAACTATTACACTCTTACGCTCAGCGGTGAGCCACCATCATTATTAGTGTTAGGATACTGTCCAGAGAGCCCCCCCACCCTTCAACCAAAATCACAGCCCCTTTGGGCTGGAGGCACCACAGCCCTATAGCAAGAGCCTGTCCCTGGTCCAAAGGCCTCACAAACTAAACAAGGAATAGGAGGGGAAACTGAGGCAGAGAGTGACATAGAGACTTACCCAAGTCCAACTGCTAGGGCCATGCAGGACCAGCAAATCCTAAGGCCTAGCCCAAAGGCCACCTCCAGTACCAACCTGTGTCTGCTAAGGCAGAGTGGGTTACCCCAGTAGGCTGGGAGCCCCAGGAGCTGAGTCAGACCTGAGCGGGACAGCAGGCGGCTGTGGCCGAGGCTTGAGGGGCACTGGTAGAATGTCAATCACAGCCATTAATTAAAAACTCCACCCTGCTCCTCCAATCACATGAACCGCCGGTGCAAATTGCTGCTCCTATGGCTTACGAATCACCCCCCTTTTGCCTGGCAGTGGGCAGTCGTGGTTCACAGCCTCTGGACCCAGCGTCTGCTCATGCAAAGCCAGAGGCCTGTGAGGAAGATTCACCTTCAGTTCTCATGGAGGGTGGTTTTAAAAGTTCGGCTGGATCTAGTTCTTCGCCACATTAATTTGGGGAACTCAAGGGCCTTGAATCCCACTGCCACTCATCCTGCTTCCCAGTGGAGAAACCAGGGGCTGGTGAATGGGCCAGGAAGGTGGCACATTCCTGAATGATCAACGGAGAATGTTTAATGCTGGTGCCCTTTCACCCCCAGCTGGCTTCATCCCAAGCCGGGCCTTGCTGGATTGTTCCCATTTAGAGAGGAAATAGATTATCCCCGTCCGCAAGTTCTTTGGTGCCACCCTGGTCATTTACAAAGAACGCAGGGAAAGTTCTGTTCCCTGAATTGGCGGTTACCTTGGTCTCAAATCCCCCGCGTACCACCGGCCAGTCCTGTGCCCAAGAAGCCCTGTCTCTCTGCTTCCACTCAGGGTCTCTCTCGTGATTGCTTTGCTCACAGTTTGGGTCTCCCAGCCACATACACAGAGCTGCCACCGTTTAACCCGCCAGTCCCTGCCGCTGCCACCAGGAAACCCCACACAATTTCGCTTCTGAGCGGTGTTCTCTGTGAGCTGAACACTTGGTCGGCCCCCTGGGAGAGATTCAGGCACCCCCGCAGCTGATTAGCCGAGCGCTCACAGCTGACAGCGTGTGTGTCTGTTGGTGGTGCGCGCCCCCATGTGCCTTGGTGCGCACAACAAATATTATTCCACCCATGAATGGAAAAATTGAGAGAGAACCCGGCTTTTGATCAACCTTGCCATGCAGGTCTGTCCTGAGGAGTATGTAGCACATGCAGCTGTGTGGGGCACTAGATGCCCCAAACTTACTGGTGCCTTAGGCAGCTGCATGCTCTGCATGTGGGGCTCTAGGCACAGGGCTGGTGGCAAAGGCCTGGGTAACAGCCAGGACTCTGGGTACGGGACGAGACGCCCACCACTGTCCCCTGCCAGAACAGGGTGTTTGACTCCCTCGGAAGCTGTCCTGTGCCAGCCAACTTGGGCTCAGGCTACGGGGCTGTTTGACTGCACCGCCGGCAGTGAGGCTCAAGCTAGCGCTCAAACACTGGGAGCCTGTGAAGTGGCAGAGTCCCAGCACCCAGGCTACAGTCTTTGTAAGACTCGGACACTCTGGGGGGCAGGGGTTCCCTTGCCCGGCATTCAGCTGTGGCCACTTCTGGGGTGAAGCACTGGGGTTGTTCACACCCGGACCCCTGCCTGGCACGGGGGGGGGGGTACGACCACCTCTAGGGCGGGGCAGTTGTTTCTAGAAGAAATTCCACAGGGAATTTTCCCTGGAGGGCTGTGATTCTATCAGCCGCCCCCGCCATCGCACCCGAAAAGCTGCTGCTCGTTGCTGTTGGAGACGGGATGCCAGACGAGATGGGCCCACCGAATCCCACTCAACTGACCCTGCTCCCAGGGAAACGATTAAATCTGTTAACCGGGTAGGGAAACTGAGGGAAAGAAAGGCTACAGGGTGTGCCCCATCCCAGCAGGAGAACTGAACACAGGAGTTCTTCCTCTGCAACTGAAACATGGAGATACATGTATCTCACAGAGCTGGAAGGGACCCTGAGAGGTCATCCAGTCCAGTCCCCTGCACCCACAGCAGGACCTACCACCATCCCTGACAGATTTTTTTTTTCCAAATCTAACCTGCCCCAGACCCTTGAAAGGCCCCCTCAGGGATCGAACTCACAAGGCCTATGAATTATCCCTGCCAGCGCTCTGAGGTCTCCCTGCTCTAACCACTAGAACCCACTCCCCTTCTAGAGGAAGGATAGAACCTAGGAGGCGCTCGTCCCAGTCCTACCACCTCGCTGGCTGGGTGGATTTCCAGCTGCGCTGGGGAAAGACAGCTCTGATAGAGGCAGGGAGCTCAGGCTGAAAGGTACCAGAGAAAGCTCAGCTCCATGCATGGAGCCCGGTTCATTGTCCTTCCATGAATAAATGCCCATCAAACAGCGTTATCTCTCAAAGACAGGCGGCTGCCTCGCACAATGCCTGCAATAAAGCTGAGTGGCTGCTGTCACTGAGGTGGGGCCACCTATGGGCGCATGGAGCAGACAGAGGTTAATACTGTCCCACAATTACGCCATGTACACTCCTGTAATGGGCCCAGTGCAGGAAGTGGAGGGGAGAGGGGCAGATACCAGGCTCCATAGAGCTTTTGGTCTGATCTGGGTGACAGGCATAGTGGGTCACATTGGAGATGGCTCTGGAGTGGGGCATGAGAGCGGGTTATACAGGAATCCAGTTTCAGGCTCTGAGGCGCAGGCACCTCTGGGGTGGGGTGGGGGTAGGCCTGATTATACAGGGACGTCTCACATCAAGAAGTTCTATGGTCTGTGTTGTACAGAAGGTTGGACTAGGTCATCACAATGCTCTTTGAGCCTTGGAATTTATGAATCCCTCACTCGGTGCTGAGATGCAGCTGTCTCTGGAGTGGGATACTGGGGCTTTTTCTCTCAGGCTCTCTCTTACCCAGCGCTGAGCAGCACCCGCCTCTGGGGTGGAGCATGGGGGTTATAAAATTACAGCTGTTGCAGGAAGAAGTGGCAGGACACCGGCCAGCACTGGTAATTCAGCAGCCTGTCATGGTGTTTTACTGCAGCAATTAAGGCTCACAGCCCTCTAGGGAGGCTGGGAATGGCTGAGCCCCTCCCCAAGCAGGACATAGAGGTTAAGTGACTCGCCCAAGGTGACCCTGATAGAGCTGGAATTAAAATGAGTTAGTGCCAGTGTGCAATATCCCACATTCTTTAGCCAGGCCACCCCACAGAGCGGACAGGACAGGGAGAGCCATCTCAGGAGCCATGGATAGGACTGTGAAGTGGGAGCCAAGACTCCTATGTTCTGTAGGGAGAAGTGGGGTCTAGCAATTCAGAGGGATAGGAACTGGGAGCCAGGTTCTTTCCCCTGATTTGCAAGGGAAGCCCAGTCTAGTGATTGGGGAAAGTGGGATGCAGCAGTTTGTCCTCACCTCGAGGGCACGGGGGTTCAGAGACTGGGAAGCCAGATCACCCGAGTCCTAGCCTTGCTGTGCGAGGGCAGCAGAGTCCAATAGTTAGAGCAGGGCTTTTATACAACAGAGAAATTCATTATGCTCCAATACTGTCTTCTCCCTTGGACCTGCTCCCAGCCCTATCAGTAGCTCCCTGGCAAGACTATTTAGCCTCTTCTCCTCTTGGTAAATTGGTTCTGAGATGGATTTATTTATTTTATGCAGGCCCACCAGGCCTGAGATTGTTGTTTGGCCCTTTTTAGTGTGGTGATTAACTGGGAAAGGTTGGAGTTTTTTTACATTCATTAAAGGTTACAGGATAAATATGCAAATATCACAAATTAAAGAGCTAAGCATGCCATAAAAGCAGCCTGCACACTGGCCCCCGCGTGGCTATAAACCTAGCTACAAATTAGCAAAATATAAACTAGGTCTCTTATTAAAGAAGCCTGAACAGTGGGTTGTTTGGGCCCTGACGGCAGGATTCAAAAGCTCCTTACAGGGCAAATCTGCTGCCTTCTCGCTGGGTTTTCAAGCACTCAGGCCTGGGCCTTTAAAACCACCAATGGATTTACCAGTACTGCAGTAATGGGTAATTGAAATTGCAGGGTGGGGAGCAGAGGGCCCAGTGCAGGATCAAGGCCCCAGTTTTGCTCATGTTCATGCTTGAAATCGAAGAGACCTGTGCTGGGTGCTGGACAGACACACAAGAGCTGTGTCTACACGTGCACGCTACTTCGAAGTAGCGGCACTAACTTCGAAATAGCGCCCGTCGCGGCTACACACGTCGGGCTCTATTTCGAAGTTAACTTCAACGTTAGGCGGCGAGATGTCGAAGTCACTATCCTCATCAGGAGATGGGGATAGCGCCCTACTTCGACGTTCAACGTCGAAGTAGGGACCGTGTAGACGATCCACGTCCCGCAACGTCGAAATTGCTGGGTCCTCCATGGCGGCCATCAGCTGGTGGGCTGAGAGATGCTCTCTCTCCAGCCCCTGCGGGGCTCTATGGTCACCGTGGGCAGCAGCCCTTAGCCCAGGGCTTCTGGCTGCTGCTGTGGCAGCTGGGGATCCATGCTGCAGGCACAGGGTCTGCAACCAGTTGTCGGCTCTGTGGATCTTGTGTTGTTTAGTGCAACTGTGTCTGGGAGGGGCCCTTTAAGGGAGCGGCTTGCTGTTGAGTCCGCCCTGTGACCCTGTCTGCAGCTGTGCCTGGCGCCCTGATTTCGATGTGTGCTACTTTGGCGTGTAGACGTTCCCTCGCAGCGCCTATTTCGATGTGGTGCCGCGCAATGTCGAAGTTGAACATCGACGTTGCCAGCCCTGGAGGACGTGTAGACGTTATTCATCGAAATAGCCTATTTCGATGTTGCTACATCTAAACGATGTTGGTTTCACGTGTAGACGTAGCCAAGAAGAGAATGTCCCTGCCCCAAAGACTTCAAAGTCTAACAGATAAAGGGCTGGAGGGGAAACCGAGACATAGAATATGGGAGAGGCTTTCCAAGCTTAGAGGCAGCGCAATGAATTAGAACCTGACTCTCACTCCAGTGGCCTCCCCTGTAAACCCGACCACTCAATTTAACCTCATATTGACCCCGGGGGAGGGGAGGTTTGAAAGGAAATGCAATCCCCATTTTACAAGTTAGGAAACTGAGGCACAGAGTGGCTAGGGTCATACCTGGGAGCCAGGAACTGACCCCTGATCTCCAGAGTCACAGCGTGATGTCATAACCCCAGCCTGAAAACTGGCTTAAGAAGCCCAGAGTTTCCTGAGACTCTCCGGTCTGGCCAGCCTGCCGGGGGCTTGCAATGGTAAATGCTCTGAAGCTACAAACCGGGTTGCAAACCTGTCCTGAGGATAAGTATAGGTGGTGCTGTTACAGGCAACATCCAAAGCTGTTTCAGTGAGAGAGAAGCAGGAGGCTTAGTGGAGAATGCAGGAGCAGTGGGGGGATGGAGAGTGATCCAAAGTTGGGACAACCAGCAGGAAATCTTCCCCTCCTATCGCTTCTAACTCTAAAGACACATTCCCAGCAATGTCTCCTCCATGCCAGAGAGCAAAGGGGTCTCTAATTTGGATAAATACCCAGTTTACAGTGTCAGATCTCAGGTGATCAGAGATACAAGAGGTGACATTGGCTCAGGCCAGCGAAAACCAACGACAGGGAGGGACAGAGAGCCCTGTTGGGACAGCGTGAGTTGGAAAGAGTTGCAGTCGACGATGTCTCACTTCAACAAAGGACTGGAGCTGTGGCGCCGGCTTTCATATAAGCGCTGTGTGTTCATGTGCTAAATATTCCACGTTGCACCCCCTGCAATGACAGTGAGGCCTGGGGTAAGAGAAATCAGACGAGCTGCCGGCAAGTCGCACAAACCAGCAAATGCGCAGACGCCCTTCTTGCTTGTTGTGAGGAGTATTGCGGTAGCATCTACAGTCTCCAACCAAGCTTGGGTGCTGGGGGCGGCACAGTGACAGACTGCACCAAGCTGCTTCCAGTCGAAATAGGCAAAGGCTGGGAGGGGAAACCAGGGCATAGCGAGTGAAGGGACTAGCCTAGATAGAGCTAGGAACAGAGCCCAGGCCATTCTGATTCCCAGTGCACTCCTAGTTCTGAACACCTGTGCTCTCCCTAGCACCTGGAATACACCCTTGATATACTGACTCCCAGTCTGCCCCACTCTGACCTTGACATCCTCATTTTCACGTCACTGCTGAGGACAGAACCCAGGAGCCACGTTTCCTGGAGGCTGAGCACTTGGGCAGCCACCCAGGAGAGATCCAGCTGCTGCCCAGCTGATTAGCAGAGTGCCCCAAGCTACCCACAGGAGGCAGTGTGTATTTCTATGGGTGGTGCACATCCACACACACCTTAGTGCACACAACAAAATTTATTCTACCTGCGGTGTTAGAAACCAGAGGGAACACCGCTCTGCCTCCCTGACTCCCAGCACTGGACCCCTCTCCCCTCCCAGGGCCAGGAACAGAATCCAGGAGTTCCAGCTCCCAGCCCTTCGAACTGGAACGACCAGATTCCCCTCCCTTCCCAAAGCTGGCAACAGAATCTGGCCTTGGCTTCCAGCCCGACCCCATCTGCTCGAACAAGCAAGGTCCATTGCCTCTATTGCACAGCGAGGAACTGAACACCAACCACATGTTTGGAAAGAATCGTTCTAGGGGAAGGGCATAAATACACTCGCTTTCTGTGTATTTTTTTTTGATGGTGAATAGATCTCCAGGGACTGTAATTTGTCTGGCATGTGCCAAAGTATGCAAGCAATTACACAGCCCAGGCTCCTTTTCAGCCAGCTCCCTGGAGCTGAGGGGATAGCGAGGGATCTCAGTGGACACTCCTGTGTCTATGGGGAGCTCCAGGCACCGACACACAGATGCAGAGTGTATTAAATGTGCATGCCATGTACACTGAAAAGGAGGGTACCACATTATGTGTGTATACCTCCTGTTACACTTGCACTTGCTGTATTAAACAGGCACCCTGCATATTACACCTTCATGTTTAATGGAGCATGTGCCAGTGTAATATACAGCAGACAATATATCTGCCTGCCTATTGTAGTTGCATGAGTTAATGTCGTTTGCATGTCGTGTGTGTGTATACACATGCAGTATATGAAAACAGCACAAAGTTAATTATATCTGAATGCAGAAAATTACCCGTGCACACAGTACACTTCCTGGGCATGCACCATATACGGTTTGCATGCCATAAATACCCAACTATGTGAGATGTATTACATATACATGTAGCACATAGACAGGCATGAACCCTACTGCTCATTCATGTACGGTATTTGCATCCAGCATGTTACACATGCATATGTGGTCTATTTAACAGGCACCCATTGTATGTATACCAGGTATACATCTGTATGCAATATTTTGCATACGGACACAGGATATTGACTATCCATGCAGGACATTATCACAGAATCACAGGGCTGGAAGGGACCTCAGGAGGTCATCTAGTCCAGCCCCCTGCTTCAAGCAGGATCAACCCCCACTAAGTCGTCCCAACCAGGACCTTGTCCAGCCGGGACTTAAAAACCTCAAGGGATGGAGAATCCACCACCTCTGATCCAGTGTGTTACATGAGCATATAGAGCTGCATGTTGCATATACACCAGCATCCAGTATTTTGATTGTGTTTATGGATGCAATCTATTACATCAGCACATCATATACTACCTGTGCAAATAGTATATTACATTTGCATGCACTGTGCGTGCGTGTATTACATATAGAAATCGTGGCATGTGGTAAATTACCTGAGCAGGCAGCATATTAGGTTTGGAAGCTGTATATATATTTGCATGTAGCATCTTGCAATATGCACACGATACATCTGTAACAGTATGCGATCGATTAGATTTACATGGCCGCAATCCCATTGATTTTCACTGTCACCAGATCTGGCTGCTTCTGGATTTCCTGCCACTTCAAATTAGAGTCCCCCCCAATAAATGAGGCGAAATTATCTCTGCTGAAGCTGCAGTGCCCCAGCCAGGTGCGACAGGGCCAGAAGTTTTGGATGGCTGGGCTGGATAATGAACACAGCATGTTCTGTGTGTTTGGCCCTGACCTCAAAACACAGCTCTTCAGCCAAAGCAACCTTCGCTGTTACGGTGGAAAGCGATTCGTTTGCACCAGGGCTGGAGAATTAGAAAAGAGCAGATGGGAACTCGCCAAGAGCACAGTTGGGGAGAGGATCCAAGCACCTGGGCCTACAAAAATAACTGCACACAACACCTACCACCTGCCGGATTCTCTCCTGCAGGGGGCAGCAGCCCCCACCCTGGTCCTATCTGAGCACCTGGGAACTGTCCTGCAAAATGAGCATAACTAACCCAGAATTTGGCCCTCCCTTAACACTGTCCCTGCTGTGTTGGATCAGATCAGGGGCCCATCCAGGAAGTATCCCTCACCTCCACATCAGGCCAACAAGGCCACCTAGCCCAGTCTCGGGTCTTTGACAAAGGCTGTCCCCAGAAGGTTCAGAAAAACCTCAGCCCCTGCTGATAACATGAGCCGGACTCTGCTGACCGCCAGCAAGGGCTGGCCCTTAGAGCTGAAGGGCTCTGCTTTGACTTTAAGCACTGCTGCCATCTAACCAGGCCTTGCCTAGCCCCAGTTACTGGGGTGTGCTAGCACCAACCCTCACAATACCCTCGTGCGGAAAGGAAGCATCGCTATCCTCAGTGCACAGGGATCTGCATCAGAGCAGGGAATAGACACCAGCGGTCCTGGCCTCCAGGTCCGCTGCTCTAACTCACCACACCCCACTCCCTGCCATGTGGCCATCTGACGCCCAGCAATTCTCGCTCTAACCATGAGACATCACTCCCTTCCCACGGACGGAAACAGAATCTCACAGTCCTGACGCCCCTGTCTTCTGCTCTAACCACGAGATCCCTTCCTTGCCAGAGCTAGCAACACAACCCAAGAGCCCTCGCCCAGGAGTGGAACCTAATGGGTCAGAGCAGAAGGGCTGGGAGGCAGGACTCCTGGGTTCTCTCCCCAGCTCTGGGACAGCAGCAAAGAGTGAGCGGAGGAGGTGACTAGGTCCACATAGAAAAAAATCGCTAAGAAGCCCCCCAGCCACTCGGGAGAGAACCTCCTGCTGCCCCCGCTGCTCCCCTCACGGACAATCGTTGCAAAGAGAAAGGCGAGGCAGCCCCCAGCCCAGCCCACTAAATCAGCCTGGACTCTCAGAGCAGGGGCTGCCCACCCAGGTCGGGCAGAAAATCAGACAGAACAATGACAGCAACAAGGGGAGCGGGAAGAGTTTTTCTAACCACCCGTCGCAGCACCCACCGCTGCACAAGGGAGAGCTGGCGCATGCTACGGGGGCGGAAGCGAGCCCGTTTCAAGCACATTCCACGGCACAGCTCTACCTGCCTGCAAGTCGACAACGGCGGGGCAGGGGGGCAACAGGAGCAGCAATGGGGCATGACTGGCTGGGGCGGGGTGTCTCCAGTCTGCAGCTAGATCTGCCCCGCTCCTCCCGCCCCCAAAAAAAGGCTAGAAGCGGCCTGGAGACAGAACTGACAGTCGTTATCACAGGGCATGCTGCAGTTACAAGCTGACCTCCCAGCTGCTGTGCCTGGTGCTGCAGGGACCCTGATCGAGACGGAGGGTCCACGGTAACGTACACAGTGAGAGGCAATATCTGTCCCGATGAGCTCACCCCTAAACAGACAACGAGTGAGGGAGGAAACATCTGCACTCCCCTGCCAGGCCAACCCATTCATCTCACGCGTCTAGTAGGGGGCACACGAAATCGACCTCTCAGGGGTTGAATTCGACCCTGTACTCGCGAGACACGAGGAGTAAGGGAGGTTGAAGGGAGAACCTCTGCACCGACCTTCCCCTGTAAAGACAGGCCAGTTAGCCTAGTGCGGATACGCCGACTTTAGCTGCGCCAAGAATTGCAGATCTGTGGCTGATTTCCTTTGTCTAAAACAGACACAGCCTAAGCCAGGGGGAGACAACGAGCCTTCCCCGAGGCCAGGGTAGAACCAGGGACAGAACCCAGGTTTCTGCGCCCCCAGTTGGCTTCTGCTCCACTGCTCAAAGTCCCACTCCCCTTTGAAAGTTAGGAATGACCCTGGAGTCCTGCCCCCCGTCTCTTGGCGGTCCGAGCACCCTGCCTGACAACCATCTCATTCAAATGGATTTGCTCCCAGCGTATGCAATAGGGCTGCCCGACTTTCTAACCTCACAAAACCAGACACCCCACTCCTTGCTCACTTCCCCGCCCCCCACCCTTGGTCACTTTCACTTGGATGCAGCAGGGGATTGGGGAGCAGGAGCGGGTGAGGGCTCCGGCTGGGGATGAGGAGTTTGGGCTGAGGGACGAGGCAGGGAGTTGGGGTGCGGGGGGATGTGCAAGCTCTGGGCTGGGGTGCAGGGGCTGAGGTGGGGAAGCTGTGGTTCCTGGCCAATTGGAGCTGCAGAGCTGGCACTTGGGTTGGGGGCAGAGTTCCCTCTAATTTTTCCCATCCATGGGAAGTGCAGATACGCACCAGCGGTAGAAACACACGCTGCTGGCTATGGGCGCTCTGCTAATCAGCTGGGCAGCACCTCAATCTCTCCTGGGTGGCTGCCCAAGCGCTCAGCTTATAGGGAACACTGGGCGGGGCAGCGTGCAGAGCCCCTACGGCCACCCCAGCCTTGGAGCCAGAGGGACATGCCAGCTGCCTCGTGGTCAGTGGTGCAGACTGGAGCTGCCAGGGTCTGTTTATCGACTGGGCGTCCTGGTCAAAAGCCAGATAGCTGCCAACCCCAGGATGCACCAGCACCTCAGCTGCGCCGTGCTACATTAACAGCCACCAAGCGATGCCACAAGTGCTGTGGATCAGAGCAGTTATTAGGGTGGTAACTGGCAGCCAGGACTCCTGGGTTCTCTCTCAGCTCCGGGAGGGCAATAAGGGCTAGTGCAGGGGTCAGATAACCTTCCGACACAGAGGGTGCCGAAAGCACCCTCCCGAGTGCCGCTGATACTTCTGAAAGTCACGAATAGTCCCACTTACAACCATGTCATTAATACGTCAGTTGCGACACAGAGCTTTGCTGGTGAGCTGGTGGCATGAGCTGGGCTTCCATTAATCCCCAGGCGACCCGGCACTGAGGCAGGAGGGGCGGGGCTGAGCTCCCACCTCGCGTGCCGATGAAAACCTGCTTGTGTGCCGCTCTTGGTTGCTGACCCCGGTGTAGTAATTAGAAGTGGGGTGGGGGCTGAAATTCAGGACTCCTGGCTCCTGTATCCTCTCCAACCCTTCACCCTTCTGTGCCTCCTTTGCTCTGAGAGTCAAATACCTCCCAGCAACACTCGGCAGGCAGGAGGCTGGCGCGGTCCAGGGGGTGGTGGGAGGTGAGAGGGGAGCTGGGGGCATCATCACGCCCGTCAGTCACGTCTGCAGAGCTGAAAAACCTCCTTCCAGCCTGGGTATGTTCACACCTCCCCCCCGCAGCTGCAGGAGCCACCCAGGCTGAGCTATTCATCTGCAGCCCAGCTCCCCAGGCTGGAGCTTCAGAGGGATTCTGCTTCCCAACCCCAGCAAAGGAACCTTCCCCGCCGATGCCTCCGGCCTCCTCCTTGCCACGGGCCCATGGTCCGACACCCTCGGCAGCGGGAAATTAACGACGCACCGCAGCCCTTGCTCGTTACTCTCCAGGCTGTGACCCGGAGCACCAAGCCACTCATGTCACCTTCAGGGGAGAGGCGCTGGAGGGAGCAGAGCACCAGCGCTGGCAGCAAGGGCTGTGCCCAGCTACTCCACTCCCACCAGGGGGCGCTGTAGGGAGCTGAGGCACTGGGTGTGGGAGAAGCTCCTGGCTACTCCAGCCCGGAATGTCCCAGCAGGGGGCGCTGTGGGGAGGGGTGGGAGCGCTGGTGGGGGAGCTCCTGGCTACTCCAGCCTGGCCTGTCCCAGCAGGGGGCGCTGTCGACGTACTGGCTGTGGTCAGGAGCCCCCACTTCAGGCCCACCAGGGGGCAGTGTAGGGAGCATGGCAGAAGCACTGGCTGGGGGAGGCGCTTCTGGTAATCCAGTCCCAGCTCTCCCAGCAGGGGGCACTGTAGGGCACTAGCCCCAACAAAGATCAGTTTGGCACACGGTGGAGCTGGTGTAGTTTGGAAACTGCCCTGACCATGATCTGCATTGCTTGTATATACCTGTCTCTGGGGGACCTTGGAAGCCAGACAGCTGGGGTTGGGGGGAAATCCCCAAAGCAGAGGCCCCCGGCAGTCACACAGCAGCTCCTGTAGCAAAGCAGGCCTGGAAGCTGTCAGTTGAACACATGGCCCAGCTCGAGCTTCCCTGGGAGCAGAGACGGCTGCTTGGGGATCTGTGAAGCCAGAGGCTGTGTCCTGCTAATTAGAGCTAATTTTTATAATTGGCTGCATATGACCAGTGCTGACAAGGATTTATGGCATAGCTAATGCCCCTGGAAACACACAGCTGCCCCCCGCCCCCACTTACCCATTCCTAATCTCCCAGTTGCCAGCTCATTGCTAACAACTTCACACTCATTATAGTGCTGGGCTCTGCCAGTAGACTCCTGCTCTAGACAGGTCTGTGGGCCGTGCATTGTTTGCACAGCACCTCTGGCCCAGGGCTGAGATGCAGGGTACTCGGGGCTGGACATACAGCTTCCTCGGCCTCGGGGTGAGAGGAGCTGCCTACCAGCTGAGGCCCAGGAAGGGGCAGGGACTTACACAAGCTCCCTGACAGTGCAGGAGAACCCAGACGCTCCAGAATGGACAGAGCCTTCCAGTCCCTCTCCCACAGCCACAATCCAGCCCTGCCAGGGTCCTTGGCCCTTTAAGGGCCAGGGAGCCTGAGCAATTCAGTCCTGTTTTATTTATCAGAACCTGACTCAGCTAAGGAGTCTCAACTTTTCCCAGCCCTCAGATCCCCCTTGTGGCTCTGTCTCTGCAACGGTTTAACGTGCATACCCAGAGCTGGATGCAACATCCCATCACTGGTGCCATGAGGCCACCTCCCTGCTTCTGCTCAGCACTGTCTGCTGATCTGCCTGAGGATCCATTCGATCTTGGCCTCCCTTCACGCTGGGCGCTCAGTCGGCTGGTTTTCACCAGGATCTGACTCCTTTCCAGAGCCCTCAAGCCCCAGGCACAGCCCTCTCCCCATCCGCTGCAAATGCAGCTGATGTTTCTCGTCCCCATGCGTACGTCCTGGCCTCCAGCTGCAGGCAAATGCACCTCGTTCGAATGCGCCCAGCTCCCCAGGCGACCCAGTGCTGGAAAAAATGCTTGGAAGGGGCACTTCTGTGAAGAACAGCTCCCCAGATTGCAGGGCCGGAAGGTGCCTCAGAGCACCCAGTCTGACCTCTGGCTCACACAGGCCTTTCCAGCTCCCCAGCCCCCCAGATTCAGTCCAGTAGTTGGTGCGTCTCTAAAACATGCCACCAGGTGCTGTGCACCATGGAGACAGGCTGCTCCACTCACTGGTTGCTGGTCCTGAGCCAGTCTGAGCTACAGTCACCACCGCTCAGGAGAAGGGGCAATGGGGCAGTGATCACTCCATGATCACCTGTTCTGTTCTTTCCCTCTGGGACACCTGGCACTGGCCACTGTCGGAAGACAGGAGACTGAGGTAGACGGATCTTTAGGGCTGGCCCATTATGGCCGTTCTTATGCTCTTATGAAGCCACAGATTGTCCTAGCCTCACTTGCACCCATTTCACAGATGAAAGACAGGATGGTGCAGCAGTTCAGAGGCTAGAATGTGACTTGGGTTCCAGCCCCTGCTCCAGCACAAACCCCAGGCCTGACAGGAGGCTGGACGCAGAGGTGCGAGGGCTGCAGTGCCTATCCCCAAGGGCTGCCAGAGGCCTGCTGCCCAGTGGAGCTCCAGGCTCCGAGTCAGACGTCCCATGCCTCGCACGTAAGGAAAGGAGGCTCAGAAGGCGGTAAGCTCTGCAGGGAGCCAGGGGGGTGAAATGCAGAGGAAAGGGGCAGGGCTCTGGGTCTCTGACTCTGTGAGCCCTGTCCTGGAACTAGAGCCTCTGACGGGCCAGAACTGTCCCATGGAAAATGATAAAAGGCCAAGAGCTTGGCAGCCAGGGCACTCCCCATGGCTAGGGAAAGGGGAGTTCAAGGCTCCACTTGGGCTTGGGTAGAGGTGACTCACACCTGCATCTCCCACAACCCAGGCATGTTCCTGGCCCAGTGGGCTGTTCCCCAGTCCGGCCCCAGCTTTTCTCTGCACAAGACCTGATCCCCAGCACGCTCAGAGCACACACCTGCAGGATCGGGCCCTGCTGGCAACCTGGGAGGATGCAGTGCAGGAATCCTGCTCCCAGGCAGCTGGGGGCGTGGGCTTGGGCGAGGCTCTGAGCCGCCTGTAAGCCGGAGTGCGGCACAAGCAGCAAGTGGCCTGGTGCGTGCCGACCTGCAGGGAATTAGGCAGCAACTGAGCAGGCGGCTGGAAAGTCCCAGTAGGACCCAGATGTTGGATTTAGGCACCAGCATCCTCTTGTGTGCCTAGCACCTGAAGAGCTTTGGGAGTCTGGCCCGTAGAGGCTCTGTGCCTCAGTTTCCCCACCTGTACAATGATGGAATGGCCCCGCCTCGCCTCCTCTAGGGGGCGGGGGGATGACGTGTCAGACAATGTGAGGCACTTGGGCCACACAGGGCAGGCTAAGCCCCTGAGATCTGATCCGTCCCTAGAGGATGCTGGTTCACCAGGAGGAGGAAGACAAATTGTTCTCAGCTTCTGAGGTTAGGACAAGAAGCAACGGGCTTCAACTGCAGCAAGGGAGGTTGAGGTTGGACATTAGGAAAAAGTTCCTACCTGTCAGGGCAGATAAACACTGGAATAAGTTACCTGGGGAAGTTGTGGAACCTCTATCCCTGGAGATATTTCAGAGCAGGTTAGATAGACACCTATCGGGGATGCTCTAGACAGTACTTGGTCCTGCCAAGAGGGCAGGGGGCTGGACTCAATGACCTCTCGAGGTCCCTTCCAGTTCTAGCGTTCTATGATTCTATAATCATGTGTGGGGCTCTCTGGGACCGAACTTTGGTCAGAGACGTCTGCACAGAGCCCATCACAAAGGGGAATGTGTGTTGCCTTTGGGCCTTCTGATTGCCACCATCCTATAAACAGGCTTGAACGGATGCAATTTTTCAGCAGCCAATATCACCGGTTCCATCACGTGCGCACACACACCAACGCAAAGACACTGCCAGTTGCAAAGCCTGAAATGCACAGAGAGGCAATGCAAGAAAAATGCTGCTTGGAAACTTACTGCTGCTTAATTTAAAGAGATTTGCTTTGTATATTTGGCCATATGATGTTGACCCCGTTTGTGTTTTAACTACTGCAGAGTTTTAAATTTTTGAATCTCAGCATCTACTGTCATTCAATAATTACCATCTCGCTCCCCGAGTCTTTGACCTGCTCCATAATTTCCTCCAACCGTGAATGTTTAAATCTATAAAAAGTTTAAAAAGCTTTAAAATAAACAGTGACGTCATCTGTCAATATGAAAAATCAAAAGCTCAAATCAAACCTGGCCATACCCCCTATAGAAACAACAATAATACGCTGGGTGAATCACAACTTCAGCATATGACGACTCAGGTACCCCACATTGTTGTTTGTGATATTTAGCATTTTCCTTAAAGCACAAACTCCAGTAGGCACGAATATGTGAAAATCAACTTTTTTTTTTTTCTTTTTTGAAGTCATTTCACTTGCCTTGCGGCTGGGGAGAAACCATGGAAAAGAGGAACCCGAATCAGGAAGGATAACTAAAAAATTATAGGTATTTTTAAAAATCAAGCCAATTTCCTGATTTTAAAGAACTGTCTTGTCAGTTTTGAAGCCAAGCTCATATCGTTCAAGCCAATGAGGTGCTTTCTAAAGCCGACGCAGTGATTTTTAAAGCTCACGTGAAGAGCTTTAAATTAAATATAGACATATTTAAAGCCCCATAAATATCACCACTTTGGAGTGCTGATTTTTTTCTACACCAACCGGGTGGTTTTCAAAACAATCTGACGTGAATTTGGAATGCCTCAGCCTCGGAGCCTCTAATGCTGCTGAGGGCGGAGCTGATAAACCCCCACCAAGCTGGGAGGCTGGGTTTCCTTCTTCCCCTGCAGACACAGTTCCCACTGCTCCTTCGGAGTCCTCAGCTGCATGCGTGAAAACATGCCCCAGCTTCGGGGAGGCAAGTGCAGGGAGGTCAGCCCCACGGCTTGTTCTGCGCCTAACTGCAAATACTATATCCAGCATGCAACGGCCTGCTGAGCTGCCTACTCACACCACAGCGACCAAGATGTGGTCTCAGCCAACGTTCGCTCTATTTTTTCCATCCATGTGCAGAATAACTTTTTTGCTCTGTGCACCAAGGCTTGTGCAGATGCGCATCACCAGTTGAAACACACCCTGCCCACTGAGGGTGCTCTGTCAGCTGGGTGGCTGAATCTCCTGGGCGGCCACCCAAGTGCTCAGATTACAGGGAGCTCAACTCTCCAGATGTTCAGCTCTCCAAAGAGTATCACACATGTAGCAACCCTGGATAGTAACGTATCTTTGAATGGAAACTTTGTATTACTACGTATATTTGTATCACCCTGTACCTTTTTAAGAGGCCGCAGACTTTTGTATTACTCTTTAGATTTGTTATTGTATACAACCTTGTACCTTTGTATTATCCTTTATATTTGTTATTTTATAGTCATAAGATACTTTGTATCTAAGACTCCATTTGGAGGAATATGCTGTGTTGTATTAGCTTGTAAATCTTGGCTGTCTCTGTGAGATTGACAGAGCCAGACATGTCCCCAGAAGTCACCTGCTACAAGACAGGCCCAACAAGAAAAACAAGAGAACATCACTGGCCATTACATACAGCCCTCTGCTAAAACCTCTCCGCGCATCATTAGTGATCTACCACCCATCCTGGACAATGATCCTTCACTCTCTCAGACCGTGGGAGGCAGGCCTGTCGTTGCCTATGGACAGCCTGCCAACCTTAAACAAATCCTCACCAGCAAATATAGACCACAACACAGTAACTCTACACCTGGAACCAATCCCTGCAACAAACCTCGCTGCCAACTCTGCTCACATACGTACACTACTGATACCATCACAGGACTTTACATCAACCACACCATCAGGGGCTCATTCACCTGCACATCTACTAATATAAAAAACGTCATCATGTGCCAGCAATGCCCCACTGCAATTTACATTGGCCAAACTGGACAGTCTCTACGTACAAGAATAAATGGCCGTAAATCAGACATCAGGAATGGTAACGTACAGACGCCTGTGGGAGAGCACTTCAATCTCCCTGCACGCGCAATGGGAGATTTAACAGTAGACATCCTACAACAACAACAACAAATAAACCTTCAAAAACAAACTCTGAAGAGAAACTGCAGAGCGGAAATTCATTTGCAAATTTGACACCTTCAACCAAGGACTGAACAGAGACTGGGAGTGATTGGCCCATTACAAATGCAGGTCCCCTGCCCTTGATGCTCAGATCTTCACCTTAGCTACTGATAATGGGCCACATCCTCCATGACTGAACAGATTTTGTCAACTCTGGCCCTCCTCTTGACTGGGGCTCGCTCTTTAAACCCTCCTCTGGAACCTCACACTCATACTTCTGATGAAGCAGGTCTTGGCCCACGAAAGCTTATGCACCAAAATATCTGTTAGTCTATAAGGTGCCGCAGGACTTCTTGTTGCTATTACAGAAACCCGGAGCAGTGGGAAAGGATCAAACCCATCTGCCATTGACTGGTGACTCATCGTGCCTAGGGCGGTGGGACAGAACCAGGACTATGGACTAAAAGCTATAATGTGTGCACCACAACAGGGCTGAGTTCTTCTTGCCTTGTCGACATCAGAGCATTGATCCGGATCAAGAGAACCTGGCTCCACACACACCTCTAATGCATCCGGCTAACGGACTAAAGTGAACAACTTTGCGTAACTATAAGCAAACCCAAGAGAGTGTGCGCGCGCCTGTAAGTAAACTAAGTATATTACATGCATATAACATCATGATGCTGTATTCTCAACTAACACGGCGTTCTTGCCTTATCCCTCTGAAAAGGTCCCGTGTGCTTCTTATAAGCGCAACACCCAGCGCTATGAGCCAGCCCAGAGTTAGTCGAGTCAAAACAGCTTTTATTCGGCTCCACTGTGGCTTGCATTAGCGCCTAGGGCCCCCAGCCATGGGCCAGGACCCATTGTGCCAAATGCTGCACAGAAACAGAACAAGACGCTGTCCCTGCACCAAAGCAGAAGAGAGGCTCTGGAGCCTACATGGGCTGCCTGGGCCCCTTAGCCTGACCTGGGGTGGGAGGCTGAAATAGATGGACACACAGTTCTGAGCTGGGGGCAGCAAGCCGCGTTCAGATTTAAGGCATTTTCGTCCCTGCCCCATCCCAGGCCCCCCACCATGTTCCCATACTCCGCCATCCTCTCCCACCTCATCCTTTCATCCCCTCCTCCCAGGGGCTTGGCGCACCTTCTCCCCCGCTGCATTTGCCAGGCGCCCTTCAAATCTCTTCTCCAGCTCTCAAGCTCCCCCACAGACCACTTTTCTCAACCGAGGCCCTGTCTCCAATTCATCTGCAAGCATCTTCAGCTGTGTCTGGTAGGAGGTGGGGCTTGGCCCTGACTGCGAGCTGCTGGTTACCTTGTGTTGTCATACATATCATTCTCCTGCTGCAGATCTAAGAGAGGAAGGCCAGGACGACACCCCCCCCAACACACATTCACGCTGCAGAACTGCAGCTTTTGTTAAATAAAGACAAAATCTGCCTGGATGATGGTCCCAGAGGAAGCTTCACCATGTGAGAGGTACACAACTGAAGCAGCAACACTGCCTGTGTCGACAGAGAGTCTGTGATGGTTGCTCCAGAAGGAGGGAACTGACCCATAATTATCTCTCCCGGGTGTTACCTCTGGAACCTAACACTGCCCAATTCCGTGTCTGTCAGAGAAGGTCTACACAGCAAAGTTATTTCGAAAGAACTATCCTAGAGTGTACACAACGCAACCACTATTTCGAAACAATTTCAAAATAACCGTTGGCTTCTTTCAAAATTGGTAAATCTCACTCTACGAGGAACAGCGCCTATTCTGAAATCAAGTAAACCACCTAGTTACGCGATTTCCACTTGCGCGTTACTTGGATTAATGCGAGTTGAAATTGTGAGTGACAGGGAGCTGGGAGCCAAGCAGCAGCCTGGCTCCCAGATCCCGTCCACTTCTGGCTCCCTTCCACGTGCAGGAGCTGGGAAACTAACCAGCGCTGCTGTCCTGGTCGGTTTCCTGGCTCCCAGGAATGGCAGCTGGCAACCAGATGGCAGCCTGGCTCCTGGCTCCCCCAGCTCCTGGCTCCCTTCCGCTTGCAGGAACTGAGAAACTGACCAGTGCAGCAGCACTGGTCAGTTTCCCAGCTCCCACAAGGAAGAGAGCCTGAAGCCAGGCTGGTGCCCGCTTCACAGGTCCCAGTCAGTCCCTGGAGTGCCGGTCACTTTCCCAGCTCCTGCGACTTGCACAAAATTCAACTTACACATTGCCAGGAATGCAAGTTACGTGTCAACTGGGGGTTTACTGTACGCACTGTTGAGACAAGGAATGGAGCCTATTTCAAAACAAGCGAAGGGGATCCCACGAGTGTTTCAAAACAGGCCCTATGTGTGCAGATGCTGTATTTTGACATAACTAAGTGCTCTTTTGAAATGTGTTTTTGTGTGCAGCAGCATTATTCCAAAACATCTCTCCCAGAATAGCTTATTTCAAAAACAAGGCCGCCAGGTCACCATAGCATTAGATCCCTGCGTGTCATCACTAGAATCTGCCCCTCGGAGGACACTTCTCCTGTTGGAGATCAGTGAGCTGGCTACAGTCCATTTGACAGGTGCCAGGTGGCGCCGTACGCAGAGCTAACACCACCTCCCTGTGCCTACTTGCTGTCCCTCCGTTCAGGAAGGTGCCCCACCACCACCACGGACGAGGGAGCGAGAGGCTTCACTTACTCCGTGATCTCTTCTGTCACCGTGTGCTCCACTTGAAGCCGGGAATTCACCTCGATGAAGTAGTGTTTGCCATGTTTATCGACCAGGAACTCCACGGTGCCGGCATTTTCATATCCTACCTGCAAGGACAGGAGGGAGTCATGAGGGTCTGAGCATTCACTAGTGTCTCTCGGGAGGGAACGCAGCAGCCGTGGGCCGGGTGAGCGCACAGGGCTGCTGTGGTCTGTTTCTGGCGCTGGAAAGGGAGCGGGCCTGGCAGTTAGAGCAGCGGGACTGGGACACTGGGTTTCCACAGAGCTAGTCTGGAGGCTGGAGTGGGGTCTAGGGGGTTGAACAGGTGAGGGGACCGAGAGTAAGGACTCCTGGGTTTATCCTGGCGCATGTGCAGGGACCTGGATCTAGCAGACAGAGGAGGGCTGGGAGGGAGTCAGGACTCCTGGGCTCTATTTCCCTTGCTGGTGAGGGCTGTGGACTACCCTGGGGGGTGCCAGTGGTGAGGTCCAGACTGGCCAGGTGGGGCTGACGATGCCATGCCCAGGAGGTGGCTGAGGGAGGGCACCGCAGGGACAAACAAGCAGAGAGGTGAGCAACGTCCTGGCCTCATGCAGTCCCTGGCAGTTAGCACGTGACACCTTCACAGGGCGGCCTGGCTGGCTGGCTGGCAGCCCAAACCCGGCTGAGTGCAATCAGACCTCATTAGGCTCCGGCTCTTAATTAGATTCCAGCTCCCCCCAGCCAAAGCACTTGAGTTCAGAAGCTGCTGCCCTGGGAGATGTCAGATGCCGGGCGGTGACGCGAATGGAGCTGGCGTGACTCGCCACAATGGAACGTTCACACACCGCTGGCATCAGGGGTTCATCCCTGGGGACAGCTGAGCAGAGCTGGAACCAGGGGGCCACCACCCACCTGTGACCAAGAGGGCCTGGGGGTGGGGTCAGCCAAGGGCCTGGTGCTGTCCAGAGATACAGGCTCTGTCCCACAGAGCTGAGATCCAATCAGGCAAAGGGTGGGCTTGCAAAGGGGAAGGCCAACAGGAGAACCAAGACCAGAAGATTGATGTGTCCTGACCCTCACCGAACAAGCTCCCCCCTCTGCCACAGCCGTGGGCTCCGGCACACCTCTCCTGCTCCCACCAGCCATTCAGAGACTTGGCCACAGCCAGGCCTACTGCCCTGCTCCTGTGCAGGGGTCGGCACAGGGCTGAGCCTGGGCAGCAGGACAGGATGCCGGGCCCACCGGTGGGTCCAGGCTGGTGGTGGGAGTTGGACATGGAGGAGGTGGGCGCATTGCTCTCATACCCACTGAGCTACCCCAGCAAGCTGAACACTGTGTGTTTGCTGCAGTGGAACCCCAGGCAGACAGCTCCGCCCCCCGCCTCCCCTTCCTTGCCCCTCTTCTGACTCCCCTGCCACTCCACCCACTGGCCCATGTCTCTTCTGGGATGCACTCTGGAAGCTGCTCCGCCCCCGAGCCCCTCCCCTTGCCCCATCCCCCACCGAGCTCTGCCAGTTCCCAGGCCTCTCAACCTCTACCCATCCTATGCACCGCCCTGCAGACAGCACGCTGCTTGTCTTCACGCCAAACCCAACCCCGGCTCCTTGCAAGAACCATCTCTTCCCCTGCCTCTGGCCAGGGATCCCAGGTAATTAAAGATTCCTGGCTGCTGCCAGAGACAGCTCAGAACCCCAGCAGCACAGCCACAATTCCACCTCCCAGGACGGGGTTAATGTTGCTTTGCAAACAGAGGGGGATGCAGAAAAGATGATTCCTCTCTCTCTCTGTCTCCCTGTCGCTCTGCCTCACCCCCAAGCACTGGTGTCTGGAGCAACAGCAGCAACTGCAGCATTTTCACTGCTAGCTGCTGCTCCCGGCTCCCCAGCAGGCAATGTGCAGACCGAGGTGCACTCGGTTAAATGCACAGCCATCCAGGGACACGGTGAAATACGGAGCAAGGGAAGTCTGGAGGTCTGGCACGTGGCTGGCAGGCTGCTCAAGTGGCAGGCATGATGCTGGGAGGCCCCTTGGGAAAGGGGAGGGGGGCTCACACCAGGAGCCGCAGCGCTCCAGAGGAGACCTGTTCTACGGCATGCGAGCCGCACAGCCTTAGCCATGTCCCAGCTGTGCTGCCGCCGCTCAGTCTGTGCCCAAGCGTGCTGACGGTCCTGCCTCGCAGCCAGCAGTCCCTGTAAGCTGAGCACTTGAGCAGGAGAGATGCTGGTGCTGCCCAGCTGATGAGCAGAGCGCCCACAGGGAGCAGCAGGTGTTTCTACGGGTGGTGCACATTTTCACATGCCCTGGTGCACATAATAAAATTTATTCTGCCCATGCAAGGAAAAATTAGAAGGAAGGCTGCTGGCAATCACATCTTACGCTGGCACCTGTTAGCGAGATGAGCTCCCTGGCCCAGGGAACCTGATGTCTGACTAGACTAAGCAGAGGAGGAGAACTAGTACCTCAGCGAGGGTAGGACCGGAACTCAGGTCTCTTCTCTGCCCGCACAGAGCTCCCACCTTCAAGCCACAGTGGGCCAGCTATCCAGCCCCTCCACTTCAGGTGTTCTTGGCAGCACAGAGCCCCGGTTAGCAGCCCTCCCCTCTCACCGACCGTCTCCTCGCAGGGTCGACATTAACCAGCCCTAATGGAAGCAGAGCTCTCCGCCAAGGGCCTGAGATAAGTGGGTAATTTCAGCCTGGTAATAAGCACCACTGCAGAGTCCTCATCCCTTCCCACTTCAATCAGAAATAAATACGCTGTTCTCCAGGGAACACAGCCGCTGCAGCAGAGCAAGGAATGGGCAGAGGCTGCTGCTTACTGGGCCAGGGGCAGGGCGAACCGAGTTCTTGGGGCCCCTCTTAGTGGTTTTATGGGAAAACCTAACAAACCCCCATTGCTGCACAGACACCGGCGCCGGAGGCTGCACCAACCCTGGCCACGATCAGGGCCCCACTGTGATGGGCACGGTCCAGACTGATGGCTCTGGGGGCCCCCATTGTGCCAGATGCTGTAAGGATCTCGACCGCAATCAGGGCCCCGCTGTGCCGAGCGCTGCACAGACCCCGACCGAGATCAGGGCCCTCTTCTGCCAGGCGCTGCCCAGACATGACGCCATCCCTGCCCTGAAGGGTTCATGCTATGAAGAGCCAACAGCTGTTCATACTCTGTTTACATCATTCCCTCGCAAAGCTGAGGATGGCACACAGGCCCCGAGACAAGGGCATCGCCCCCAGCAATGCCTGGGAAAGAGGCTCATGCTGTGTCTCCACCTGGTTACAATCAACAGCAGTGCAGGAGGCTGCAGGGGACCCAGGTGTACAGTATAAGAGTCCCTGATTTTTGATGGCCTGGGGGCGGTAATCCTCACCCTGTGATACCCAGAACCCCGCCCACAGTAACCGGCATAAAGGCTGAATCTCACTGGAGGGCAGCAGAGATAACCAACCTCATGTCCCTGGCCTGCAGGGGGCCAGGTGGCAAGCGCAGACGGCTCCCTCATGAGCAGGGCCCGACCAAATTCACGGGCCATTTTGGTTAATTTCACCAGCTTGGGATTTTCAAAATAGCAAATGTCACAATCTCTGCTATTTAAATACGAAATTTCTTGGTGTTGTAATTGCCGGGATCCTGACCCAAAAAGGAGCTGGGGGGTAGCTGGAAGGCTGTGGGGGGAGGGGTGGTGGTATGACATTGTTCTCCATTGCTAGTGGTGGTGGCACTGCCTTTGGGGCTGGAGAGATGGAGAGCAGCAGCTGCTGGTTGGGAGCCCAGCTCGTAAGGCAGAACCACCAGCAGCAGCAGCGCAGAAGTCAGGGTGCTGTGGTATGGCATTGCTACCCCTGCTTCAGCACTGCTGCCTGCAGAGCTGGGCCCTCAGTCAGCAGCTGCCTCTCTGGACACCCAGCTCCGCACCAGGGAAAAGCGCACAAAAGACGAGAGCGCTCAGTCCATGACACCCTTTTCAGGGCTGTGAGCTTGGTCAGGCCCTGTGGAAGATACCAGAGGACAGCCAGGGACCCTCACTCCAGCCTGTGCATCTTTACCTGGTCATTGACTTGGCTCTGACACCCAGTCCTCGCTCTCCTGAACACTAGGTCCCTCTCCCTTCCCAGGGCTCAGGGCTGAACACAGAAGTCCTGACTCCCAGCCCCACTTTCTAACCCCCACACCCTCCTCCCACAGCAGAGGCTAGAGCCCATACACCCTCACTCTTGCACACACCCGTCACCCCAACCTCTAGGCTCCCTCTCCTCCCAGCTACGGGAATAGAACCCACCTCTTCTGGCTCCCACCCCCCATGCTACCCCACGCCAGTGTCCCCCGTAAGCTGGGCACTTGTGCAGCCACTCCGGACAAATTCCAGTGCTGCCCAGACACCTCGTTCTTGTTTCTTTAGTGGTGCACATTCACATGTCTTGGTGCACATAAAATTTATTCTGCACGTGGATGGAAAAAATCCACATACACATGGAAAAGATTAGAGGGAATATAGCTCCTCTCCCAGAGCTGGGGACACAATTCAGGAGTCCCGAGCCCTCTTCCAATACCGTCTGTGTGTGAGAGACCCGGAGGAGGAGAGGACAGACGTGGCTGCCTGCCCCTTGCCAACATACCAGCAGCTCAGGTGATGCGTGTGAGCAGGGAACATGCCAAGGAACAGGACTATCGAGCCTGGCTGTGTCCTGCTGAGCAGATGCTGCGCCATGGTGGTGAACACGGATACAATGCTTGGAGAACAAGGGAAGAGTGGCCAGTGTGGCAGACAGAGTCAGGACACCTGGTTTCTGGCGCTGGCTCAGGAAGCAAGTGAGGTCTACAGGTTGCACCCTCTCAAATCCAGTAATATCCATGGTCCCACAGGCTGGGACTATTGGCATCCGAGGGTTCGGGGGCCAGGCCGGGGCTGGAGTGGCAGCTGGCAGCCCTGCTGGGGCTGGAGCCAAAGCCAGAGCCCGACTGCCCTGCAGGGCCCCGGGATGGGACCAGAGCCCCTGCCTGCCCCACAGGAGTGGGTCTGAGAGCCAGAGGTCCAGCCTGCATCACAGGGCCAGGGGATGGAGCTGGAGCCCCATGGCAGACCTGGGGAGCCTGTCTGGGGCCACAGCCGCCCAGGGGACAGAAGCTCTGGACCTCCCCGGTCCAGTAAATTCTCTTGTTTGGGACCAGTTAGGTCCCAACCATGCCAGACCAGGGAGGGGCAACGTGGAGTGGTCAGTGCGGGAGGCATGGCTGGGATCAGACCTCCAGATTCTATTCCCTCCATTCCCTGCCCTCAGGCCCAGACGATTCACAGCTACAAAATCTGCCTGGGGGTGACTTTGGGCAAGGCTGACAGGACGGGGCTGTCTCCCTGCAGTGGCCCTAGGACATCAGACAGAGAGCATCTCTGATCCAACCCACGCCTGCTAATTAAACACGGAGCCCGCAGGCTGGGAAGCTGGGGATGGGGAAAATCCTTGACCGGCGCAAGCGCACTTGGGGCAGGACGGAAGTCAGTGCAAGGCTAGGAATTAAATAACCCAGACGGGCGAATGTGGATTAACTGTACATTTCAATCTTCGCAGGGCAGGGGGAAGCGGGCGCCGAACAGCCATAAAGAAGATAATGAAGCATGGAGCTCATTAAAGATGTTTTAGCTGTTTGGAGGCTGCTGAATGTTAAGAGGCACTGACAGCAAGGATATTTTTCACCCTTAACGAGGCAGTGAGGCTGGGAAGCAGGACCCCTGGGCTATGCTTCCAGTTCTGCGGCTTGCTTACTGCGAGTCCCTCTCCTGCTACGCGCCTCAGTTTACCCGCCCGCCCTTTGCTAATTTCGACTGGGAGCTCTCAGGAGCAGAGCCTGGCTCTCCCTGTGTGCGCAGGACCGAGAGCGATGGGAGCTCCTATCTCAGTCAGGGTCCGGGCAGCGCCTGGCCCAAAGGGGACCTCTGCCTCCGTCAGGGCCTCTACCAGAAATCGATGCTGCCTTGAGTGGGCGGGGCTTGTTCTGTGGGAGGAGCATAGCTCTCTGCCCGTGTGACAGCGCAGACGGCTGGGGGAGGACGCTGGGTCCCTCCACACGGGAAGTGCAGACTATGTCTCCTTGACAACCCTGCCTCACAATGTGCCCTTCCAAGTCAGAACCCTGGAATCATAGAATACCAGGACTGGAAGGGACCTCGAGAGGCCATCGAGTCCAGCCCCCTGCCCCAATGGCAGGACCAAGTACCAGCTAGACCATCCCTGATAGACGTCTATCTAACCTGTTGTTAAATATCTCCAGCGATGGAGATTCCGCAACCTCCCTAGGCAATTTATTCCAGCGGTCTCCTTGGAGTTGGGTTGCTTGGGAATGCAGCCCAAAGCGTGTGGTAAACGCCATCTAAGGCTAAAGACTGGAATCACTGCCCCACACTATGCACTTGTTTCCTTCCCCAAGTGCCGGGATCGCCCGCCGCTGCTCAGGGGCCGGGGGGATCTCTCTGTCCTTAGTGCACCGAGCTGCCAACCCAGCTCCCACCTCCAGCAACAGACATGCACCTCAGTCTGCTGGCGGGAACTCACGTCACACTGCAGGGCCTTTGCTACCTCTGCTGGGGCTGAAGATCACAGAGGGAGCAGAGGGGGAAGGGAGAACCCCATACGGATATGGCTCATGCCCCCCAGGAGTTCTTGGGCATTTGGGAGGTGGCACACACCCAGGACCTGGCTTCTACTCCTGGCTCTGCCACTGCCCTACTCTGTGCCCTTGGGAAAGTTCCTTGCCCCTTATCCATGGTGAGACTCCGGACTCAGGGTACGACTACACTTACCACGGGTTCGACACACTGAGCTCAAGCTGCCACAGTTCGATTTTGCCACGTTAGCGAAGAGGTGCCAAATTGCTCTCTCTGGGCTTGGCCATTGACCCTGGTCCTCTGCGCTGCTGCATGCAGTAAGGGACATCGGCGTGAGCCCACAGAGCCCAGGTCTACACCAGGGAACAAAGTCCATCCCGATACATCGATTCTAGCTCCGCTAATGGCATGGCTAGAGCCGCGTATCTGGGATCGAGTTGGAGCCCTAGTGTAGGCCAGGCCTCAGATTCTACGCCCAGCTTTGGGAGGGGTGTAGCGGTGGGGAGTTCGAGAACACAGGGCTGAGACGCCGGACTCCTGGGTTCTATGCCTGGCTCTGGAAAAGGAGTGAGGACGAGAACCTGCACCTCTGTGACTCTAACCACTACTCCCCATGCTCACCCTACAGGTGGGAATGGAACCCAGCAGTCCTGAGGTTGGCCCCAGGCCCTAACAGTGGAGACAGGAGGATTCTGCTCCCCTCTGTTTTAAATTAGCATCATGATTTAACATCTCCACCCCAGCCCGAGACAGCAGCAACCCCCCCACCCATCTGCTGATTCCGACAGGGGGATGCTCCTCATGGAAATGCATCTGTGTTTCCTGTAGCTTAAATTACTTGCTAACGAACTTGAGGAGAAATAATCTCTTAATTATCTATTTAAGAAAAAAATACGTAGTACAGGCAGCCTAATCAAATATCATTTTGATCATTAAATGAAAGCACATTACGAGGCGATTGAGTGGGTTTAAGAGCGGGATCAGCCAGGCTGGAGATTCCTGAACATCAGCAGCTGGAGAAAAGATAACCCCGGTAGCTTACATGCCTAATAAGCACTAGATAAGGCGGCAGGGCTGGCAGTCAGAACAACTGGGCTTGAGTGCCACTTCTGGGAGTGGAGTGTGGTCTAGTAGTTAGAGCAGCTGGGAGCCTGGTTTTGGTGTCAACTAGGCCACCCCTTTGGGCAAGCTCCTTTACCTCAGCTCCCCCCCATTTTCACTCTGTGAGCGCTGAAGGACAGGGACTGTCGCCCAAGGGACATCTGTGTGGCACCCAGCCCACTGGGCCCCCAACCGCAGTCAGCCTCAGTGCAGCAGCCGGCCCGGTGCAGTCCCTGGTCACAGTGGGGTCACTGGCAGTATCCATAACCCCACCACCATTGGACATGCAGGAGGTGAGTTTAGGCCTTTGCAACATGCCCCTCCCCCTCCTTCCAGCCTGCAGTGGGGAGCACAAGGCCAGGGACCATACCCTGCAATCTGCAGCAGAGCCAGGAATGCTGGTTGCACTCCCAGGAGGCCTTGTGCCTGAGACTGCACAGCCTGCGGGCGGGATACTCGCCCTGTATTGCCCAGGCTAGGATCGGCCCCAGAGCTGCTAGATTCAGGGAGCCTGCCGCTCCCAGGCTCCTCAGCACCCTCTTCTTTCAGGTAAGAAACAGAGAGAAAAGGAGGGAAGGGGGAAGCTGCCAGGAGGACTGGGAGAGGGATGCATCCAAATGAGGTGGTGCATATTCAAATATGCAAATCAGGGCCCGCCTTATTTGCACAAAGCACCCAGCTCTGCATCCTAAATAGGGCCTGGCGGATGTGCGAGCCTGCAGCGAGGAATGGGAGGCACAGCTGGAGTGACTGAGCGATGGAGCCAGGGCGATGTGACAGCAGCTGGTGTTCGACAGGAATTTGGGAACGTTAAGGAGAGTGATCAATGGCCCAGCTCGGTGGCTGGCATCTCCTCCGTTCCCTCGAACGCCTCTTTCCAGAGGAATTCCCCACTGCACCTGCTGCTCTGCAGCCACGGCCAGGGAGGCTGTGGGGCTGGGCTGCTTGGCTCATGGTGCAAACGTAGGCAGTTAGATGCCGCTCCTCACCTGGCTTTGCATTAGGTGCCCTGAGCTCTGTGGTTCCCTCCTGCTGGGTGCGGCCCAGACACGACACAGATCATGGCCTCGTTGGACACAGATCCCCGTCTCAGGCTGAGGTAGGGGAAGTGCCGTTAACTCAGTTTTCCCAATGGGGAAATGGCACCAGTCAAAGCAAAGGGCCCAGGCAGTCCCCGGCAGAGCAGGGAACTGAACTGTCGCCCAAGGCCGAGATGAGTAATCTAACCACTGGGCCTTGCTTCCTGCCTTGGGAAGAAGGGTCACAGGAATGCACAGAGCCAGGCCCAACAGAGACACAGTCTAGACAGGCTGAATGAACGGGACACGTTCATGACTCCTGGGTTCTATTTGCCGTCGGTCAAGTCCTTTCCCTGCTCTGTGCCTCAGTTTCCCCACCCCTTCTTAGTCAAACTGAGGGCGGGGACAGTCTCTAAGTGTAAATACCACGCTCAGCCCTCTGGGCCCCACTGCCGGCAGGGTCTGCACAGGGGCAGATGCAACGAGGGCCCTTCTCCCAGTCGGGGTCTGTGCTCCACCGGGCACCTGGGGGTCCCCGCCTGCGCTCAGGACAGCGGGCCCTGAAGGAGAGGAAACTTGGAATTCTTCTCGCTGATGAGCGAGGAGGGAGGGGCTGACCCCGAAGGAAGCGGCTGGAAATCTGAAGGGGGAGAGGAATAAAGAGAACCCTCTCGTCAGCGTGCGGATTGCAAGTGAGACTGACACGCAAAAGGAAATCCGGGTGAGCCCCCATTGGGCTCGGGGGCTTTCATCCAGCCACAAAGAAGAAGCCAGTGGCCAGGAAAGGCAAGTCTCAGCCAATCATTCCAGGCGCGCTCTGTACCCCGGCCATGGTGTCACACAGGCCAGGGGCTGCTCGGCCCCCCGCCCTGGGTAGTTTTGAGGCCGCATATGAGATGCGGCTGCACTGGGCACTGGGACGGCCCTGGCAGCTTCCACTGGCTCCGGAGGTTTATGCAGCGCCCAGCACAATGGCAGCCCTCATCTTGCAGTCCCAGCCCCACGGGGGCCCCAATCTGCTGAGGGTCTCTGCAGCACCTGGCAGAGAGGGGCCCCCGATCACCCTGCGGGTCTATGCAGAGCCCAGTACTGGCAGGTGATTTTGGAGCACATAGCAACCTCGCCCCACCGCGTTCCAAGAGGCTCCGTGAGTTCGTCAGGGCCACGATAACGAGGAGCTCGTTCACACAGCATCGAGTCGTAAGGCGAGACTCCCAGCCAGACTCACTTACAACTCGCTGGCCCTGAAGGGACAGAACCCAGCAGGGCTTCGGACGCGGCTCAGACGCATCGCTCCCAGGCACAGAGGCTCAGAACCCCAGCCCGTGCCCATTGGGTGGGCAAGGCTGCCCCTAGTGCCAGGCCTCCTGCAGGGCGCCTGCATCTGCACTCCGGAGGCAGGAGGCACTGGGAGGGCTCTGCCACTGCCAGGGAGGCAGTGGGGCACATGCCAGGAGGCCTGCGAGCTCCAGTGGGCCGCTGGGGGCATTTGCTGTCGGCTTCAATGAGCAGGGAGAGGGGAGAGCACAAAGTGGAAGTGACACTCGAGAGCTTGACGAGCTGCCGACGAACGGGAAAAAGAAAAAAATCTGCTTTTCTCCATCTTCTCTCCACTCCCCTCACCCGATCTAGGAATGGACCCCCAGAGTCCTGACCCCCAGACCCACTACTCTATCCACGGGGCCATACTCCCTTCACCCCCTGCACTGGGAATACACGCCAGGATTCCTGACTCCTCCTCCCCCCACAAACTCATGCCTTAAAGTGGATCATGGAGTGGTTGCCACAAAGGTTGCTAAGGAGTCGTGTGCAGGTCCAGATGCCAATAAAGAGGCGGCGCCTGGAGGGGGAGACAATTAAACCCATCAGCGGCTCTGCCGCTGGCTTTGTCTTTTCATAATACGAGACGGAGGTGGCACTAGCAGCTCAGGCATGAGGCTTATACTGATGCTCCCACAGCACATTTCACAGCTGCCTGCCTTCAAAGTCAGGCGGCAGGATTGCAAAGGGGCCAGTGATCAGCCACTAGCCCCCTTGCCCCTCCTAGTCTTAGGAATAAAACCCAGGAGGCCTGACTCCTGTCCCCTGCTCTAGCAATTACACCCGACTCCCCCGTAGGAGATGGTGACAGAAGCCGGGAATCCAGGCCCCAACCAGACCTACTGGGGGATTCCCTCACCCTGAGAGCTGGCCTACAACCCAGGACTCCTGATTCCAGGCCTTACGAGCTGCCGTTGCCTTCCCAGAGCCAGAAATAGAACCCAGGAGTCCTGGGTGGTGAATGTTCCATACTGGGGGTGTTTATTGCAACAGCTGCTGCCCCGACTTGTCACAGTCAGCAAGTGGGAGGTGCACTGAGTTTGTTAGGAAGTCGGGTAATTACTCACTTCACAGAGGAACAATGGGGACCCAGCGCAGAGGCGGAAGGGATATGCTTAGACAACAGCTGCTAATGTCAGCACTCAGCGCCGGCTGTCACAACGCTGCTACGCCGCATCAGCACAAATCACGTCTCCCAGCGCCGGAGCCCTGGGCGTCTTCCAACTCCGACAGCCCACACTCCCCAAAAGCACAGCAGAGCTAAGGACAGAACTCCTAGTCTCCACCCCCCACTCCTACTTTCTGCACACTTTTTCCCCAGCCCGATTCTATCAAAGCTGAGCATGTGTGACCTGGAATTTTCAGGGAACTGTAATTTCCATCCTATGGGGAAGTCCAGGATTTATGTGTGTGTACGTTCGGAAGCGGATTTCAAAATTTCTCGCAGAGGGAAACTACTGGAATATTTGGACTTGAGGCTATCAAAACCATCAATTTCGAGCTTAGCATTTCATTTCGTTTGGGCTCTTAGAATATATCAAAATATAAAATAGTACGTGGGTGTGTGGATGTGTGTACATTTTCATATATATATATATATATATATATATAAATCAGTCACTAAATGACATGAAATCTAATAGGCATAAATGTAATTGAACAATTAGCATTACATCCTACATTGAAAATAAACATTAAATCATAGACCACCGGGACTGGAAGGAACCTCAAGAGGTCATCAAGTCCAGCCCATTGCCCCCGCGGCAGGACCAAGTCCTGGTTAGACCACCCTGATAGGCATTTATCTAACTTGTTCTTAAATATCTCCAGAGATGGAGATTCCACAACCTCCCTTGGCAATTTATTCCACTGATTGACCACCCTGACGGCTAGGAACTTTTTCCTAATGTCCAACCTAAACCTCCCTGACTGCAGTTTAAGTCCATTGCCTCTTGTTCTATCCTCAAAGGCCAAGAAGAACAAGTTTTCTCCCTCCTCCTCATGACACCCTTTTAGACACCTGAACACCACTATCATGTCCCCACTTAATCTCCTTTTTTCCAGACTAAACAAGCCCAATTCTTTCAGCCTTCCTTCACAGGTCATGTTCTCAAGCCCTTTGATCATTCTTGTTCCTCCTTTTTGGACCCTCTCCAATTTCTCCACATTATTTTAATATAATGTCAAAGTCCAAAGCACCAGGCAGTGTTGCCTACTGGCTAGAACCCTGGCTCAGGAACAGTAGGTTCTATTCTCAACTCTTGCACCAGACTGCTGAATGCCAGACTCCTGGTGCCTCAGTTTCCTCAGCTGTAACAAGGAGATAATGTTACTGGCCTCCTGTGTGCAGTACTTTCAGATCAAGGCGATGTCTACACGGAAGCCTTATTTCAAAATAAGCGATTCCAGAATAGCTTGTTTTGAAATAACTTTGCTACACACAAAATGCACTTCAAAAACAGCACTTAGCTCTTTGGAAATACAGCATCTTCGCTCCTAAAGCCTATTTCTAAATAGAGCCATTGGACACACGATGCCTTACTTCAAAATAGGCTCTATTCCCTGCCTACACAGCCCCTCTTTCAAACCAGGAACCATTCCCTGTGCAATGGGGATTTCCAAATTTCGAAATAAGCCAACCGCCATTTTGAAATCATTTGAACAAGCACTTGTGTTGTGTAGACGCTAGGATAGCTACGTCGAAACAACTCTTCTGGGCAGCCATACCCCAAGGGATTAAAAGCTCTAGCCTGGGTCGACACGGCGCAGCTTTCCCAGCAGGTCCATGCTAACGAGCAGTCGAAATTGCAAATAGCTGCTCATTAGCATAGCTGTGCGAAAGCTCAGTCTCAGCAGAAGGTGGTGCCGGCAGTAAAGAGGCCATGTGGCATAAGACATAAGGGTCTGGCAACAGAGGGGCTTTTTGCCAGTAGGAGCATATCCACACACCCTCGTTATTGCCGGCACCCCTCTCCACCACGACCGTGCTCTCGCGCGGCTATGCTAATCAGCCGTGGGACCATGCTAATGAGCAGCTGTTTGCAATTTCGAGGCTGCTCATTAGCATGGACCTGCCCGGGAAAGCCGCACCGTGTAGACCCAGCCCAAGTGAACAGCTGGGGCTTGTTCTTATTAGTATAAACCAAATCCACTGAAATATCGAGACACTACAGTGGAATCCAAGCGCTCGCTGCAAAACCGGATGACTTCCGCGAAGATGTATTTTACAATGGAGAATAGCAAGAAATGGAAAAAGCACCCAAAAAGTTCTTGCATTAAATGCAGCTGCCTTCACTTCTGAATATGCGAGTACAATCGCAATGGGACGTGTGCATATATGCGTACTTTTACTCAAGTAGTTTTTCAGAGGGACACCAGTAACTTGTACCTTAGTACATTTCTCTCCCCATCCCCAAGGCAGTTGGACTTTTACTCACGTAACTTTTCAGTACTTTTCCTGCCCCTGAAGATGGCCATGTAAACCCATGGCGTCCGACACTCTAGCCACACGTGGCTGTCTGAATACGGCTAGTTGGTTGGAACGACAAATGCATTTTCAGAATCATGCGGCTAGTTTGCTATAGTACTATATTGGCTACTAAAATGAAAAAGCAGTCAGGTAGCACTTTAAAGACTAATAGAATAATTTATTAGGTGGTGAACTTTCGTGGGACAGACCCACTTCTTCAGATCAGAGCCATATCAGAACTGACTCAATATATAAAGCACAGAGGCCCCAAAATGATCAAGGTTGACTAATCAGAAAAATTGTTATCAAGATTGACAAATCCGAAGAGCAGAAGGCTGGCAGGAGGTGGGTGTGGGGCAGGGAAGTGAAGAGTTAGATAACTGAACTTCTCCATCCCACACACCCCTCCTGCCGCCCCTCTGCTCTTCTCATTCGTCAATCTTGATGACAATTTTTCTGATTTGTCAACCTGGATCATCTTTGGACCTCTGTGCTTTACTGAGTCTGTTCTGGTAAGGCTCTGATTTAAGAAGTGGGTCTGTCCCATGAAAGCTCATCACCTAATAAACTATTCCGTTAGTCTTTAAAGTGCTACATGACTGAGTTTTTGTGCTGACAGAATACAGACTAATACGGCTAGCTCTCTGTCACTATAGTGGCGACTGCTTCAGACCTGGGTGGACATCGCGGTTGTAAACCATTTTTTGCATAACAGGGCGAGAAGGACCAACGATGGTTTTGACTCGCCTTCTCCATCGATAGGAGCATCTGGCATTTCCTGTTCACTGCTCTGATGCAGGTGGGTTTTGTTTAGGGTGGGCGCACAGCCTAGCGTCATGGGCCCTGCTCCAGGCCTTCCCACTTTCCCTTTCTAGTTTTTTGACAAAACGCCAGTAAAGATTTCAACAGAAACTGCCTCAGGTACTCACTGGACCATTAATGTTGATTTTCAATAAGTCTTGGAACGCTGGGGAAGTTCCAGGCTGTTGGAAGAAAACTAATGTTGGGTCAATATAAACAAGGGTAAATGGGATGACCCAGGTAATTATAGGCCTGTCAGTCTGATATCGATCTGGGGCAAGATAATGGCACAGCTGATACAGGACTCGATTAATAAAGAATTAAAAGCTGGCGATGTAACTAATGCCAGTCAACAGGGGTTTATTGAAAACAGAACCTGTCAAACGAACCCTGTTGTGGTACGATGAAATTACACATTCCCTTAATGAAGCTCAGCGTGCTGGTGTAACACGTTCAGCCTTCTGTGAGGCCTTGCCTTGGTACTGCACAACGTTTGGATTAAAAAAGTAGGACCCTATAAAATTAACACGGCCCACGTGAAATGGGTTAAGCGCTGGCTCGCAAACGTAATTGTGAACAGGGAATTGTCATCAAACAGGCCATTTCTAGCAGTGCCCCAGAGGGAATTAATTGATCGGTTCTCAGCCCTGTGCTGTTTAACACTCTCAGGTACAACATGGAAGGAAACAAGATCATCCCGAGTAAAGGCTGGAGATGACACCAAAACTGGGTGAGTGATCAAACCGCCCAACTGGAGGTGGGGGGGGTTGGAGGGGGGCCGTTGTCGCTGGGCCCAGAGCTACAGCCAAAGTAACAGTGGCGGCAACTGGAGCTCCGAGTCCTTCTGAAATGCTGCAGCGTCACTGGGAGGGAGGGAGTGAGCGGGAGGAGGAGGCAGAACCGTGGTCTGGGTGGTGCTGAGGACTGAATACCTTCTGCCCTTGGCTATGCCTCATCTGGGATGCAGAGCCAGGCCCTCCTCCCACCTTGCCCCGGGGCCCGCAGCAGCTGTCAGCCCCATTGGGAGTGTGCATATAACAAAGAAGGCAGGTCAGAGACACAGAGAGATCTGGCTCACTCGGTAAGCCAGGCACAGGCATTCTGGGTGCATCTCAATGGTACGCACCTAGGAACAAAGAACACAGGCCATACGCACATGGCAGGGACCCTACCTTGGGGAGTAGTGACTCAGGGAAAGAACTGGGAGTTGGGGGGATAATCAGCTGAGCACCCTGTGTGATGCAGTGGCCAGAAGAGCCAATGAGATCCTAGGATGCGTAAGCAGGACAACCTCAAGTAGGAGGAGATTCTGCCTCCGTATTTGGTACTGCTGGACGCCTGTGTCCAGTCTAGGGGCCCACAGTTCAAGGAGTACGTTGATAACCTGGAGAGGGCTGAGAGACGAGCCATGAGAACGACTGAAGGGTTCGAGAACATGCCTCACAGCGAGAGACTCAGAACTCAAACTGGTTAGCTAACAAGAAGAATGTTGAGACATAACTTGACCCAAGAACCTGTTGGCAGCGTTCCCCGTAAGTTGAACGCTTGGGTGGCTGCTCAGGAGAGATTCAGGGGCCGCCCAGATGATTAGCAAAGCTACCCACCATGGGCAGAGTGTGTTTCTATGGGTGGTGCACATGACAGTGCGCACAACAAAATTTATTCCACCTATGGATGAAAAAAATTTCAAGGGAGCACAGCCCACGGGGGAAAGAGAAAATAGGGAATAGATTCCTCAGTCCAGCAGTTGAAGGAATAATACAACCCACCGGCTGGAAGCTGCAGCTAGAGCTCTTCAGACTGGAAATGAAGTGTCAGGAACCACTGGAATCACAGAATGCCAGGACTCGAAGGGACCTCGAGAGGTCATCAAGTCCAGCCCCCTGCCCTCATGGCAGGACCAAGTACTGTCTAGACCACCCCTGATAGACATTTATCTAACCTGTTCTTAAATATCTCCAGAGCTGGAGATTCCACAACCTCCCTTGTCAATTTATTCCAGTGTTTGACCACCCTGACAGTTAGGAACATTTTCCTAATGTCCAACCTAAACCTCCCTTGGCTGCAGTTTAAGTCCATTGCCTCTTGTTCTATCCTCAGACGCCAAGAAGAACAAGTTTTCTCCCCTCTCCTTATGACACCCTTTTAGATACCTAAAAACCACTATCACGTTCCCCCCGCAATCTTCTCTTTTCCAAACTAAACAAGCCCAGTTCTTTGAGCCTTTCTTCATAGCTCATGTTCTCTAGACCTTTGATCAATCTTCTTGCTCTTTTTTGGACCCTCTCCAATTTCTCCACGTCTTTCTTGGAATGTGGTGCCCAGAACTGGACACAATACTCCAACAGAGGCCTAACCAGAGCTGAACAGAGCAGAAGAACGACTTCTTGTGTCTTGCTCGCAACACACCTGTTAATGCATCCTAGAATCATGGAAACACGCCTCAAGGGCTATGATGGGGTTGATTTGCCATCACTGACAATTTTTAAATCGAGACTGGATGTTTTAATAAAAACAGTGCTCTGGTCTTGGGCAGGGGGAGGGGGTAGATAAATCTCTGGCCTGTGTTCTGCAGGGGGTCAGGTTAAATGGTCCCAAGGCTCCCGTCTGGCTTCTGAGAGATGATCATTTTGGACAAAAAGGCCTTTTGTGCAGAAAACAGGTTTTGATTCAAAATGACACCCTGCTCCTCCATCTCTTCTATGCTGACGCCCTCGGAGTCTGCAGAGAGCCTGAGCCAAGCGCCCTGAGAAGGAGGAAGGTGCCCTGGGCATCCCAAGGGGGTGTTAACTCCCAACCCGACTGTTCTGGATGGGACAGATCTTAACTCCCCCTTTGGGTGCTACCCAGTTACTACTGTTGGGACAGAATCTGCAAGATGCGCCGCCGCACCTCACACTGCTGATTGGGCAAAACCCCCAGCCTGCTCGAAACCACCTTACCGTGGCTTACCAGGATGAAGCCTCAAACCTCCTACCATCCGCTTGAGAGACAAGACACCTTCGATCTCAACACATACCGCCCATCTGCTGCAAGCTGCCCCCTGCTCTACCCTCTTGTCCCCACTACCCCTACTGATCCAGGAATAAAACCCAGGGCCAGGCTGCCTAGTGCTCCAACTGCTACACTACAGCACACGGGGACTCCGGGGTGGGGGGTGGGGTGGTCCTGTGCAGCAGAGGTAAATTTTTATGTCCCACCCCCTGCAGAGGAAATCTGAGCCATTGCGTTATCATATGTGCTATGGTACACGAGTGAAATCTGAATTGGAGTCCTGGGGTTGTTGAAGTTTGGGAAGGGCTGCTCAAGGCCAGGAGGCTGCAACCTGCAGTTCCAGAGCCACAAGCGGCTCTTTAAGGGTTTCTTTGTGGCTCCCGACGCTATAATTGCAAAGTAAAGAAAAAAAAAAACCACCTTCCTGATTATTTTCGATAAACGGTAATGCCCAACAGTGAACGACTCCTATCGAACCACCCAACAATATGTGATCTCGAAACGGTGGAGAACTCCCCCTTTAATATGTGCAGTGCATTGTGGGATATGACGGTGTAGCAGAGTTTTCATCGTGTCGCTAAGGAAGTCTCGATTTTGAAAAGGAAAAGGAAGCTTGCGGCATTCCTGCTGGGACGGGCAACGCGCACGTTAAGAAAGAAAACTGAAATGAAACTTGCAGTAAAATTGACGTCATTAAAGAGGGCTCGGGAGCGAAAGTCAGGAAGACAGTGGGAGAAACACACACGTAAATGGTGAGGAAATAGAATATGTAAAAAAGTTTGTGAACGCCCTGCAGTGACCATGTATCACATTACAAATCATTGTATGCGCTGTTCTTAAAATAGGGGTCACAAAAAGTCTGGTTTGACACTACTTATTAAGGGCCGTCTTGTATTCACGAGCATTGCAGCTCTTGTTTTTACCCAAAAAAAGGCTCTTGCTACTTTGGTTGCCGACCCCTGATCTAGACACGACCGTAATACCCCGGAGGAACGAGACGGACTCCTGACCACGCACCACAGCCAGACAGGATGCAATCAAGCTGACAAGCTGAACCACCAAGTCCCCGCTCAGGTGCCCTGGGAACGAACGCCGGCTAATTAAGACACACAGCAGGCCCTGGCTCTGTCGAGATCCATCATTCTCAGAGCCCTTCAGACTCTGCTCGTCCATCTCCAGCGCGGCTGACAATGACTCAGCTTCCAAAAGTGGGTGACAGAGACGGACAGACGGGTCCAAAGCTGTCCTGGCCATACGGCCGTCTGAGGCGACTGCCCTGGGCCCCGTGCTCTGGGGTGCCCCATGGGATTAGTGGTGGCCCTGGGGCCAGCAGCAGGGGTCTGTCCCGCCTCTGCACTCAGCAGCAGTGGGGTGGGAGGGAAGTGGAGTGTCCCAGCAGCCTCAGTCCGCTCTGCTCCACTGGTGAGAGTGTGCACACGGGGGGGTATATTCCACACCCTTCCCCCACACTCCCTCCCCTGAGCAACACAGCTGGGGGCCGCCCTTGCTTGGGGGGGGAGGGGAGCTCGAGAAAAGGGGTGGAACTGGCCCCCCACTCACCAGTGCCGGCCGGAAGTGGAGCAATACGCCAAGAGCCAGGGGAATGGAGCAGGGTGAGGAGGCAGCACCTGCTAATTCCTCTGGCCCTGGAGAAGGGACTTGGGGGAAGGAGCAGAGCAGGGCAGGACAAGGTAGGGCAGGGGCAGGGCCTTGGATAGAGCTGGGGGATGGTCCCACTCCCCGCACCCTCCTAGGGACGGCCCCGGACAGGCCTCATCCCACAGCGCGGGCTCCCGAGCTCAGAGAGCTGCCAGCCTGGGACAGCTGCACCCTGCTCTAATGGCCCAGGGCACTGAGCTGGGGGTGAGGGTTACTGGGAGTTGCCTGTACGGGGGAGGCCACTAACACTTCAGAGCCCTAGCTCTGAACCAAGACCTCACAGTGCTCCATGCATAGAGCACAGCGGGTTTCTCCTGCCCTCCACCCCCGCAGAGGTTCCTGCCTAAGTGTGTGGCCAGGGGCGGAGGCCGCTGGAGCCAGACAAGCAAGCACAAGGGAGCAGCGAGGCAGCCCTGGGCAGCAGGATGGGCAGAGGGCTCAGCACCAGCCGCCCAACCACTGGCGAGTGGTCGGTGGGCCTCGCAGCAGAGGCGTGGGCAGGAGAGATAGGAGAGTGGATAACAAGGGAGCTCTGCAGGCTCCTGTGTTCTGTTCCCAGCTGGGGGAGCGTCTGGTTGGTTAACGCAGCGGGAAGGCCAAGGAGTTAGGACTCCTGGGTTCTCTTCCTGGTTCTGGGAGAAGAGTGACGCCCACTGGTCAGGGCGAGGCAGGGACTGGGAATCTGAACTCTCGTCTTGGCTCAGAGTGAGGGGAAATGGAGGCACAAAAGGAGGAAAGTCGTTTTACCCATCCACTTCTGACCTAACCACCTCACTCCATGCTCCCCCCAGACATGTTGCCCCCCAGCCCTGTGCTAGTTATGGGATCACACCCCTCTGCAGACAGCCAGCACTTTTAAATAGAAAGGAAACAATCTTGTACTTCAGAAGGGATCCCTGGCAGGACAGATGATACCAGATATTTGGCCCGTCAAAGACTCCCAATTCATAATTAGGCCACGACCAACCTGTCCCTCCTCTCGCTGCACAGCCCCGCGTTACCCCAGATCTGGGCCGCGCACACACACAGCTCTGCCAATGGCCCTCGGTCACTCCCGGCAGTCCCCTGTCTCCCAGCCCCAGGATCTCCCAGGCAGCCCGTACCTGCTTGGCCAGTCTGACAGCATCACTGGTGAGTTTGGTACGGAGCTGAGGGTCCAGGTGAGCGGCCGGGGCAATCTCCACGACCTTCTGGTGTCGCCGCTGGATGGAGCAGTCCCTCTCGTAAAGGTGCACCACGTTCCCATACTTGTCCCCTGCAGAGAAGGGAAGGTCAATGCTGATCCCCTTCCAGGGGCTGGGGACCCCAGGCCACATGTAGAAAAGACCCCAGGCAGCCAACAACCAGCCAGTGTCCCCCAGCCATTCCTAAAGGGGAGAGGCCCTGCTCCCCACCTCCTGACACCCAAGCCAGCTCATCCCTCTGCCCCGGGTCTGTAGCAGAGCTGGTGCCCTTAGAGGGGAAAAACCTTGTTCCATGCTCAGCCCCCTGTGGTCAGCCAGTTCCCCCTCCCTGGGGCTAGATCAGGCAAGCAGAGGGGTACTGAGGCTCACCCAGAATCTGGACCTCAATGTGTCTTGGCTTCTCAATGAACTTCTCCACAAAGAGAGCCCCGTTCCCGAAAGCAGCTAGCGCCTCCGAGAAGGCCCGGGTGTAATTCTCCTCCAGCTCCTGTAGGGGGCAGACAGGTGAGACATTAACTCTGCAAAGTGGCCTCGGGAATCGAGCATTTGACCAGGACTCCTGGGTCCTATTCTCAGCTCCGGGAGAGGACTGGGGTGTAAAGCGGCTGGGAGTCAGGTCTCCTGGGTTCTGCTCCCAGTTCTCCCATTGGCTTACAGGCAATCCTCGGGAAACGATGAGACTGGGGCTCCCCCTGTCCCTTGTGCTGCACAGAGATAGTCCCTGCCCTGAAAATCTCAGAGTCTCAAAGATACGGGGTGGCAGGGGAAACTGAGGCATCACAAAGGAACGGGACCTGCCCAACCTCCATACCAGAGCCAGGGATAGAACCTAGATAACCTGCCTCCTGTTCCAGCACCTGCGCTGCCTTCTACAGATAAGTTCCCTCCGGTTCCTGCTTACACCCACTCTGGAGCAAAGGGTGCCTCTCTCCCTGCTGTGCGAGAGGGTGAAGCCTCCAGGTGGTATAGACACATCACACTTCCAATATCCTGTTCATGCAGCCTCGGGGTTTGCTGAGTCCACACTGCTAAACAGCTAAATATCAGCTTTTGCTACTCTGCTGACCTCCTGGGGGGAAGGAGATGCAGCTGCCCTCTGGCAAGGGGGTGCAGGGATGGCAGAAGATATATGGGACACGGCTCTTGGGCCTCAAGGTTTGCCACAGAGACACTCTGCAGCTGCGAGGTTTCCACGTGAGATGCGTGGGAGAAGGCTCTTGCGCCATCGATGCTCCAGCCAACCAGAGGAGCTGAACTTGGTGCAGCCACAGAAGCTGGAGAGGCCACCGACTCGGTGCCCCACGTAAGCAGAGGCCAGGAAGCCAGAAGGGCACTAAGGGCAGATGTGTCTTTGCTCTGCAATTGACATTACCTCATAGCTGCGCACGACCCTCATGCCCCGTCCGCCTCCACCGTAGGCTGCTTTGAAGATGATAGGGAATCCATACTTGTTGGAGAACTCATGGGCCTCACTGAGAGATGAGATTGGGGAGTCGGTGCCTGGCACCACGGGGACCCCTAGAACAGAGCAAATACAGGTATGTCATTTCCAGCACTGCCACCGACCTTGGGCAAACCCCAGTCCTGCTCAGCGCCTCAGTTTCCCCTCCCACCCTTTGCCTCGGGAGAGCACCAGCTTTTCAGGGCACGGATGGTCTCTCGCTGTGTGTCTACAGCAGCTGGTCCAACATGGGCCCCGATTTCAGATGGGGTCTGTGCAGTGCCCACCACGACCAAGATGGTGATCTCAGTCAGGGAGTACAGGCCTGGGGTCAGCAACCTTTCCCAGGCGGAGTGCTGAAATTTGACCTTTTGACCTCTCTGTACGGTCCGAGTGCCAGTGATACTTTTTAAAGTCACTAATAGTCCCACTTACAACAGCTTCATTAATAAATCAGTTAAGATGCTGAGCTTTGCCCCTTAGCTGCTGGTTGGTCGCATTGGCTACTCTTCTGTTAATCCCCAGGTGGCCTGGCTTTGAGCGAGCTCCTGGCTGCATGAGGGAGGAGGGGTGGGGGCTGAGCTCCCGCCTTGCCTGCCGGTGAAAAAAATCAACTCGTGTTCCACTCTTGACACCCACGCCAGGGGTTGCTGACCCTGGCTCCAGGCACTACTGTAAGAAACGTAATGATAGTGGATTGCCCCAGGCTATGCAGCAAGTCACAGGCAGAGCCACCTGCGATGCAGCAACCGGTTGGGGAACAGCCCTACTTGCAAGGAAGAGCACCCCATACTGAGCCATCCACTCATCCCCACTAGCTCCGCATTGGGACCAGCACATTCAGAGAGGGGAGAGCGCCCCCGACCTGCAGCAATGGCGATGGCGCGAGCTTCCACCTTGTCGCCCATCTTGCGCACCACCTCGGGGCTGGGACCGATGAAGCGTACTCCAGCCTCACTGCATGCCTGGGCAAAGTCCGAGCGCTCTGACAGGAAGCCGTAGCCGGGGTGAATAGCGTCCACTTCATTCTCCTAGGGAGGCAGACCCCAGGGAAGAGGCATTAGAGAAAAGCTATGTTGGCTCTTGAAAAACCACAGCCCTGTAAATGCCCAACCTTTTAGAGAAACTGAGGCCTGGAGGGAGCCAGCTGAATGTCAGAGGTGGGACTAGAACCCAGGTGTCCTGGCACTCAGCTCCCTGCAGCGTAACCTATCAAACCGCGCTCTCTTCCCAGAACTGGAGCAAAACACCCAGCCCCACCCGCAAGCCAATCTAATTTGTAAATATTAATCCCAGTCAGGGCTGTCAGTTAATGGCTGTGTCTACATGTGCCCCAAACTTCGAAATGGCCATGCAAATGGCCATTTCGAAGTTTACTAATGAAGCGCTGAAATGCATATTCAGCGCTCCATTAGCATGCGGGCAGCAGCCACGCTTCGAAATTGACGCTCCTTGCCGCCGTGCAGCTCGTCCAGACGGGGCTCCTTTTCGAAAGGATGCTGCCTACTTCGAAGTCCCCTTATTCCCATGAGCTCATGGGAATAAGGGGACTTCGAAGTAGGCGGGGTCCTTTTGAAAAGGAGCCCTGTCTGGACGCACCGCGCGGCGGCAAGGAGCGTCAATTTCGAAGCGTGGCTGCTGCCCGCATGCTAATGAAGCGCTGAATATGCATTTCAGCGCTTCATTAGTAAACTTCGAAATGGCCATTTGCATGGCCATTTCGAAGTTTGGGGCACGTGTAGACACAGGCAATAGCTGTTAACTCAAGTGGTTAACACAGAACAACTTATTTAGAGAAAAAATGGTTGTTATTAATCAGCGGTTTAATTACGCTATTAAAAAATAATAGAATGCCACTTGTATCTATTATACAAATTTTGGCTTTTTGCTACATTTTTCAAATATATTGATTTTGACGACAACACGGGATACAAAGTGCACGACGCTCACTTTCCATTGCAGCAGGGCCATGCGAACACACGTCCTCACTCTCAGGGGACATTGTAAATAAGAGGCAGGGAGCATGATCTTCCATAAATGTACACAAACGTACTTACCTTAGTGATTTCCTGAAAAGAAGCAGGACTGGCTAGACACGTAAACTCTGAAGTTTTATGTTGTTTATGTTATTAGTAATAAATCAATGGAACAATGGTTATAGAATTACTTATACCTACGTAAAAATGTACATGTGTAAGCTTCACTTTCCTAATGGAGACCGTATTACAGCACTTGCATGAGGTGAATTGAAAACTATTTCTTTTGTTCATCTTTTTACACTGCAAATGTTTGTAAGGCAAAGCTAATAATACCAAGTGAGCGCGGCACGCTTCTGTTCTGACTGAAATCAACATATCTGAAAACGTAGGTGAACACCTCAAAATATTCAGAATCAATTTCAATCGCAATTCTGTGGTTGTTGAATAGTGTGACGAAAACAATGATTAATTGTGACTTTTTTAATGTCACGATTAAATGCAATTAATTTGTAATCATCCAACAGCCAAACAATCGTTTGCTCGTGGTTACACTTCGTAATTAATTGCATCTCCCCATGTTCCCCTCATACCTTGGCTACTTTGATGATGTCAGGAATGTGCAAATACGCCTGCACAGGGGGAAGTCCCTTCCCAATGAGATAAGCCTCGTCCGCCTTCTGTCTGTGCATGTGCCCTGTGTCCTGCTCGGAATAGACGGCCACGGTCCGGATCCCCAGCTCGGTGCAGGCTCGGAACACCCGGATGGCGATTTCCCCTGCAACACACACACACACACACACCCCAGAGTGACCCACAGGACTTTGTGCATGGGCAGTGCTGGTTGCCCAAGTCTGCCTAGAGCCTGCATCAGCCCCCACGGCGTAAACGGCACACGAGCAATGACTGAGACGCCAGCCATGCCAGCGTGGATCACTCCTGGAGGGAGCTGACCCAGGACAGCTCAAGGGGATGTTTGCTCCCAGCCCCAGTGCCCTGAGGGGCTGTACTAACCCATCCTAAGGGGACCCAGCGCAGGGCAGAAGCAGCTCAGCCCCCTGACCCAAGGCTTCTTGGATCAGTATGGGTGGGGGCCTGCTTCCAGCTCCGGTACTCTGGGAGGGGACACCTTACGCCGCTGTCCTGGGGGCCATGGCCATGGGACAGAATGGGGCCTTAGCATGGCAACAGAGCCAGAGAGCAGCTGCTGGGATCCCCAGCTGTGGGGGTGGGGGCAGAAGTGGGGCAGGGCACATCTCTTACCTCTGTTGGCCACCATGACTTTCTTGATGGGCTTGTACTCCACCCGCTGGGTGCTCTGCAAGGCAGCACGGATCCGGGAGAGGGGCCTGATGCCCAGGAACCCCAGGCCCCCCCTCATGAAACACAGCTGCAGCATCTGGGAAGAGACGCCCGGAGGAGGTACGTCAGGGTGAGGCAACGGGCTGCGGGTACAGGGGACAGACACTTCTCTGCCGAGGCCCCTGGGCACCCAGGACAGCAGGGGCAGGGCTGGGAGAACAACCCCCTGCTTCAGTGACCGGGTGAGGATGCCTGGGAGAATGGGCTCCCCCCTGCCCAACTCTGGCCTCTTGCAACTAGATCCTCCCCAGTGGGGGGCAAAAGGGCCACTGGCAGCCCAGGAGGGGCCCTCGTGGGCATCAGTGCCTTACAGGTGAACGAACGTGAATTCCGACCGCGCGTCATCCTCAACCAGGGGCTCAGCGCCTGTTGGCGTCTGACGCCTCCCTCGCTATTTCCTCCCACCTTTCCCCGTCTGCACCAATCCTCTATATCACCGACCCATTCTCTGTGGGGTCTGCCTCTCCTATTCGAAATGTCCATTCTGCCCGATGCCAGGGTCTTAGCTTTTTGTTCGTCATTCATTTTGCAAATATGCCCAAACAGCTGTAACTGGCGCTGTAAAACCTTCTGCGGCGGAACAAAAAAAAAGCGGTCCAGTAGCACTAACAAAATAATTTATTAGGGGATGAGCTTTCGAGGGACAGACCCACTTCTTCAGCCCATAGCCAGACCAGAACAGACTCAATATGTAAGGCACAGAGAACCAAAAATAGTTATCGAGGTTGACATAGCAGAAAACTTGTAATCAAGGTGGGCAAATCCAAAGAGCAGAGGAGTGGTAGGATGGGAGGAAGTCAAGAGTCAGAGAAAACAAAGCATGTAAAAGAGTCCATATAACGACCCAGGTAACTGGCCTCCCGGTTCAAACTGCGTGTTAATGTGTCAAATTTGAATCTAAAAGAGAGTTCTGCACGCTCTCTCTGCAGGCGATCCTTAACGTTACTTTTCAGTAAAACACAGACTCTCAGGTCATTAACAGAATGGCCCACTCCATTAAAGTGCTGGCTGACAGCCTTGTGAGTTAAGAGCTTTTTGGAACGACGCTTTCTCAGTTCTCGTCCCCTGGCGCCCCTCCTCTACCTGCGCTACGCTGATGACATCATCAGCATCTGGACCCATGGGAAGGAGGCTCTTGAAGAGTTCCACCGTGATTTCAACAGTTTCCACCCCACCATCAACCTTAGCCTGGACCAGTCCACACAAGAGATTCACTTTCTGGACACTACTGTGCAGATAAGTGACAGTCACATAAATACCACCCTATACCGAAAACCCACGGACCAATATGCTTATCTACACGCCGCCAGCTTCCAGCCAGGGCACACTACACAATCCATTGTTCACAGCCAGGCACTAAAGTACAACCGCATTTGCTCTGATCCATCAGACAGGGACAAACATCTACAAGACCTTTACCAAACTTTCCTCCAACCACAATACCCACCTCAGGAAGTGAGGAAACAGATTGATAGAGACAGACGGGTACCCAGAAGCCACCTGCTACAACACAGGCCTCGCAAGCAAAACAAGAGAACTCCACTGACCATCACTTACAGCCCCCACCTCAGGCCTCTCCAGCGCATCATCAATGATCTGCAACCCACCCTGAACAATGATCTTCCACTCTCCCAGACCTGGGGAGGCAGGCCTGTCCTCGCCTGCAGACAGCCTGCCAACCTTGAACAAATCCTCACCAGCCACTACAGATCACAAACCAGTGACCCTAGGCCTGGAACCAGCCCCTGCAACAGTCCTCGCTGCCAACTCTGCTCACATATCTACACCACTGACATCATCACAGGACCTAAACACCAACCATACCATCAGGGGCTCCTTCACCTGCACATCTACTAATGTAATATATACCATCATGTGCCAGCAATGCCCCACTGCAATTTACATTGGCCAAACTGGACAGTCTCTACGTAAAAGAATAAATGGACATAAATCAGACATCAGGAATGGTAACGTACAGAAGCCTGTGGGGGAACACTTCAATCTCCCTGCACACTCAGTGGCAGATTTAAGGGTGACAGTTCTGAAACAAAAAAATTTTCAAAAATCAAATGGAGAGAGAAATCTCTGAGCTGCAATTTATTTGCAAATTTGACTCCATTCACCATGGATTAAACAGAGACTGGGAGTGGCTCACAGTTTACAAAGGCAGTTTCTCTGCTCTGGGCATTAGTATCTTCCCCATTAGACTCTGACAAAGGCTCACATCCCCCTGTCTGATCTGACTTGTTTTTTCCTCTTTCGATAAGTACTGTTGATACTGGGCCATTTCCACCTTGCTGAATAGACCTTGTCAGCTCTGGCCTCCCTCTTACTGGGACCCCACTCTTTAAATACCCCTTTGAAGCCACACCCCCTCTCATGCATCTGATGAAGCAGGTCTTTGGCCACGAAAGCTTCTGCTCCCAAATATCTGTTAGTCTATAAGGTGCCACAAGACTTCTTGTTGTATTCAGAGCTTTTTGATGTCTGTTTTGTGTCCATTCATTCTTTGCCAAAGCGTGTTTCCCGTTTGTCCTATATACAAAGCATCTGGGCATTGTTGACACATGATGGCATTTTTTGATGTTAGCAGAGGAACATGAGAATGTGCCTATGATTCTGTGAATAACCTGGTTAGGTCCAGTATCGGAGGGGTAGCCGTGTTAGTCTGGATCTGTAACAGCAACGAAGGGTCCTGTGGCACCTTTCAGACTAACAGAAAAGTTTTGAGCATGAGCTTTCGTGAGCACAGACTCACTTCATCAGATGCTGGTCTGCAGACCAGCATCTGATGAAGTGAGTCTGTGCTCACGAAAGCTCATGCTCAAAACTTTTCTGTTAGTCTATAAGGTGCCACAGGACCCTTCGTTGCTGGTTAGGTCCAGTGATGGTATCTCCAGAATAGATATGTGGACAAAGCCGGCAAGGGGACTTGTTGCAAGGAAAAGTTCCAGGATTGGTATTATTGTGGTATAGTCTGTGGTTGCTGGTGAGAATCCTCAAAAAGTTGGAGGGTTGCCTGTAGGAGACAACAGGCCTCTTTCGGCTGGATGAATGGGTCCAAACGCCGAGGGACCCGTGATAGCTTATTGCATGATTATTGTTTGCAGCAATGCCTACAGGCCCCACCCGCAATCTGGACCTCCACTGGGCCATTTGCTGCACAGTCCTGACCGAGTCTGGGACCCCGTCAGCAGCGCGAACCTAGAGACCAAAGCCACCCGTGTGCTGGACAGACCTTGATTGCGATGGGGACCCATGTAGTGCTGGGAAAAGGCTAGTGCCTGGTATGGAAGGAGGGAGAATGAGGGAACCCAAAGCCCCAGGCAGGGGGGAGGGAGTGGAAGAAGTTCTGAAACAGAAGCAGATGCTTGGGTGGTTGTCAAGGTGCACAGAGGAAAGAGGACGACAAGAAGCCCTGCTGGGTGCGACTCTTGCCACAGCTCTTGATTAATCACTCTCATATGAATGTAGAATAGTAACAGAGAAAGCCGAGCTAGTCTACATACTACAACAACTTCAGTCTTTACTGTGCTACTGGACTGCCTCTTTGTTTCCATATGAACGTAGATCATCTTCACACAACCCCTGGACTAAGTCCCGCTCTCTACAACCCCCATTGCCCTAGAATTTTGCACTCAGTCTTTTGTCCCATCTGGGCATTGTTTAGTCCTTTTACAGAGTCTTTTGTATTTGGTAAGGTAAAGAGAATGTCTTTATGTCAGGAGATCCCTCCCCTGCTACTCAACTGCCTGACCTGTGGGATGAACAAGGTGCGAATGGGTCAGGCATGAACGGCAAAAGCGCTCCCCAGCAACAGATGCAATGGTTGGAGAGGGGACAGAAGCCAGATCTAGGAACAATAAGACCTGGGAAGTGGGATCATTCGAAGGAGACTGGACACATACATGGCCTTGGAAGTCAGCAGCAAGTACCTCCTTCAGAAGCCTGCTCTTTGAGGGGTGGCATTCAGACACACCCCCCCACTCACACAGCGGGTCTCTGCCCACGAAAACATGCTCCAAAGTATCTGTTAGTCTGTCAGGTGCCACAGGACGTCTCGTTGTTTTTCACCCAGAAGAAGGTGCCACAGATCCTGCACTACCATGGAATGACTAATTACTACAGATCTGCATGAGAGGGAAGCTGCTATAAATCTGGGGCAGGGATGTGCAGAGTGGGGCGGGGTGGGCCTCAGAGGCGCATGACATCTCCAAAGGAAGGGCGCAGCAGCACAGGCGGCTGCTGGGTCTCAGGCTCATCCAGCTCCCTGAAAGTGTTGAAACGTTACGATTTTTATGGCCGTGAATTCACACTTCTATAGCTACTAATCTGTAGCCAAGACAAGAACCTGTGCAGGAGAATGTTTAAAGTGGAAAAGCCGTTGCACAGGGGCAGCTCCGCTCCCTCGACCTCAGAAGTCCGGTGCCAGTGGCACAAAAAGTCGTCACGGCCAGGACTTCCTAGGCTGCAGTGGATGGCCGTGCTGCCCCCCAGTGCCCCATCATGCCCCTCGCTCCCAGCAGAGCGCTGCAGAACCGCCTTCCTGGTTGTTGGATGCTGCTGTTGACCTCATCCGCCCAGTCCGCCGGGGCCGACTTTGCATGCTGGGTAGGCGATTCCCTCTCTCACCGCAGGTTTCAGACCTGCCGGCGACCCTCACCTGGTTTAGCCCGCCTGTCGAAGCGGTTTTTCGGGGTGTGGCTGCTGCATGCTACAGCTTCTTGGAGCCACAGGTGAGAGCTGGGTGCCAGGTGGGGACCAAAGGTGCAGAAACTGCCCCAAAGAGACATGACAAGTCCCCACACCAGAGGTGTTACCCCTCCCTGGGAGTCCCATCCACCCCACCTATTACATTCTACAGACATTCTTACACCTGCTGAAAGGCTTTTTTCCCCCCTATGAACACAACCAAAATGTCCATCAGTTCCATTGGACAGGTTGCGGGAGGCGAGGGGCCTGTTTAATACAGGGACAAAAAGTGGGGGCCCCATGTAAAAAAGTTTGCTCATCTTGGATCCAGGGTGTCTCGCACGGGGACCCTGGGTCTCATCTTGGTAACTCTGGAACGCTGATACAGATCAGCAGAAGCCCGGCTCCACCCGCCATCCCATCGAACTCACCTGACCGCTGGAGTGAAGGGGAGCAACAAGACAGAGGGTGCTTGTGTGTGGTGAGTGTAACATAGCGCATGTATATTATCAAGGGGCGATTGATATAGTTATTACCCATAAATGTGGCGTTTTGCCTTACCCCCCTGCAAAAGATCCTGCGGAATTCCTTTAAGCCCAACACAATGGTCCCAGCCTGCACAGCCCACAAAGCATGCGAGCCTTCAGCACAACGGCTGTGAAGCCTGAGGACCTGTCTGCAGCTAGCACGCACCTTGCAGTGAAACAGGGAGGTGGTAAGAAAGTCACCAGGCGTTTAGCTGCAACTGTATTTTTACAGCCGAGAATCAATAGTGCCTCCAACGCACGAGCCCAAAATTAGCTTTCAGGTGTCGTCAGGCTCTGCACCGGCTTCTCCCCCAGTCGGGGCCTTGGAAACGAGACAGGTGGAAAGGAGCAGAGGCTAGAGCAGCCCAGGCGCGTGGCAGCACGGTCTGGGTAACGCTGTCTGGGCTTGGGGGTGGGAGAGAGGACAGGCTGAGAGGGAAATAGAATGGGGGGCCTTTGCCCTTGAGGGGGCGCTGGGTCCAGTCTGGCTCCATGGGAAGGGACCAGCCGGCTATGGAGGATGGGAAATGGAAGATGGGGACATCCCCCTCTGGAGGTGCTACCTGCGATATGACTCCAGGCTACGGCGACCGGCGGGCTCAAAGAGGTGGGGGACTGAGGCAGAGGACATGTGGCCTTTCCCCTGTAAGGACCACCAGATGCGACCTGGCACCAGGGTCAGGGGAGGGGCTAGGGGACCGGCAGGGTGCTGCCCCCTCCCTGCTAGAAGGAGCGAGGCCTCGATCCCTTCTTCTCAGCAGGAACATGTAGGGAAATGTGACCCGTCTTTCGGAGCCTCTCCTTGTGGGGGCAGGAGTTCCTGCTCCCGGGGCATTCTCATGGCCCCTTCTCTACAACGGCTCAAAGTGCACACCCCAGAGCTGGGCGCAGTCCCAGTGCCACACCTACGGAAGTGGCATCATCTCGCGCTCCGGCTCAACCCCCGGCTGATCCGTCCCAGCACCGTCAGATCTCAGCCCTCGCCTCGCAGTGGGGAGCTGCTGGAGCAGCTGGTTCCCACCAGAGCCTGGGGCTGTTCTGGAGGAGCCTGTCTTGCAAGTACAGCCCTGTCCCACAAAGAACCTGAAGTGCCCTGTGCCTGGGAGGTAGAACTTGGCCTCAGGCTGTATTCAGCCTCCCAAAGGACCGAGCTCCTTTTGTGCAGCTCACTCGCTCCCCATTGCTCTGTCCCCCGGCTGGGGAGCTCTGGGCAACGTGGAAACTCTACCACACGCAGGTAGTGACTGCGCGAGCCCCAGCCTTGTCCCAGGAGCTCACAGCTGGCAGGTGTTCTGCTCTGCAAAGACAGCCATTGAAAAAGCATGAGTTGGGCCCATTCAAATCATGACATCAGTTCAAAAACGCATGAGATGGCTGACAAGACTCATGAGCTGGTTCTTTTCATTTTGCTCATTTTCAAGCTTTTCTCCCTCAAAACAATGGGTAGAAACTTGCTTTGAAATGGACAAAAAAAAAGACCTCAGCAAACTGAGTGATTGGGCAGAAAAATGGCAAATGAAATTTAATGTGGGTAAGTGTAAGGTAATGCACACTGGGAAAAACAACCCCAGTTACACATACAATGTGATGGGGGAAAATTTAGATGCAACAGATCAGGAGAGGGATCTTGGAATTATAGCGGATAGTTCTCTGAAAACATCCACGCAGTGTGCAGCGGCAGCCAGTAAAGCAAACAGGATGTTAGGAATAATTAAAAAAGGGATCGAGAATAAGACGAAGAATATCATACTTCCCCTATATAAAACCATGGTACGCCCACATCTTGAGTACTGTGTGCAGATGTGGTCTCCTCACCTCAAAAAAGATATACTGGCATTAGAAAAAGTTCAGAAAAGGGCAACTAAAATGATTAAGGGTTTGGAAAGGGTCCCATACGAGGAGAGGCTAGAGAGACTGGGACTTTTCAGTCTAGAAAAGACGAGATTGAGGGGCGATATGATAGAGGTATATAAAATCATGAATGGTGTGGAGAAAGTGAATATTGAGAAGTTATTTACTTGTTCCCATAACATAAGAACTAGAGGACACCAAATGAAATTAATGGGTAGTAGGTTCAAAACTAATAAAAGAAAACTTTTCTTCACACAGCGCACAGTCAACCAGTGGAACTCCTTACCGGAGGAGGCTGTGAAGGCCAGGACTCTAACAGAGGTTAAAAAAGAGCTTGATAAATTTTTGGAGGTTAGGTCCATAAATGGCTATTAGCCAAGGGTAAAGTATGGTGCCCCTAGCCTTTAGTCAAAGGCTGGAGACAGATGGCAGGAGACAAATCGCTTGATCATTGTCTTCGGTTCACCCCCTCTGGGGCACCTGGCACTGGCCACTGTCAGCAGACAGGATACTGGGCTGGATGGACCTTTGGTCTCACCCAGTGTGGCCGTTCTTATGTTCTTAGGCTCAGGTGCCTCCAGGGGCTGGTGATTTAAGAAAATGCATCAAGAAGGTGAGAGGTTGGTTTGATCGTAGTCTGTAAGGGTAGGTCGACACAGCCAAGTTACTTTGAAATAACTCTCCGAGCATCTACACAACACAACTGCTATTTTGAAATTGGTAAACCTCATTCTGTATTTTGAAAAAGGTGCTGTTGAGGCCAGGCCCATGGATTGGGGAGGTGAGGGGTAAAGGAGGCAGCTGCCCCAGGGCCCAGCAGTCCTAAAGGACCCAGGACTCCTGGGCTCCCAGCTGGAGCACCAGACCCTCTCTCTCTCTGCTGGAGCACTGTGTGGCCTGGTCCAGACAGCACTGGGTGCTGGGGTGAGGGGGCGTGCCGTGATCCAGGTGGTGCTGAGGGCCGAATACCCCAGCTCCGCCCCCTCTGGGAGCACAGATCTCCCCTTCTCCCGCCCACCTTGTTTTGAAAAAGGTACTGTTAAGACAGGGAACAGCACCTATTTCGAAATAAGCTGGAGTGGGACCAATGACTATTTTGAAATAGTATCAGCGAGGTAGCCACATTAGTCTGTATCAACGAGAACAACAAGAAGTCTTTGATCAGAAGTGGGTCTTTGCCCACGAAAGCTTATGATCCAAAAATATCTGTTTGGCTATAAGGTGCCACAGGACTTCTCGTTGTCATTTTGAAATTGAGCGTCTACACACAGACCCTATTTTGAAACAGCTAAGCACTATTTCGAAACGCGTTTGGGTGTGTGTAGCAGCATTCTTTCGAAATAAACTATTCCACAATCGCTTATTTTGGAACAAGGCTGTTGTGTGGCTATACCCCAAGTCTACAGGAGGAACAGATATTTGCTGTCAGGGGGCTTCTCACTCTAGCAGTCCAACAAGGGCCAAGAGCTTCAGCTGGAAACTGGACACATTTAGACCTGAAATAATAAGTTGGGTTTCCCCGCCCCCCGAGTCAGGGGAATTAACCATTGGAACAGTTTACTGGGGGGTTCCGTAGATTCTCCATCACTGGCCATTTTTATATCACCTTGTGACTTTTTCTGAAAGATTTGCTCTAGTTCGGAAGGGAATTCAGGGCTGTCCTGTGCGCTGGTATGCAGGGAGTCCGACCAGCTGATCACAGGCGTGGCTTTGAGCCAAAGAATCTCTGAAATAAATCGCCAGAGTTGGCAGCAGTCAGGGGAGCTGACAGGGTCGCCAGGCTTCTGGCGGGGGGGTGGGGGGGACACAGATCAGTGCTCCCAGGAGGGGCGGAGCCTCAGGCAGAAGGGGCAGAGCCAGGGCATCCTGCCCTCATCACTGCCTGGATCATGGCACGCCCCCTCACCCCAGCACCCAGTGCTGTCTGGACCATACCACACAGTGCTTCAGCAAAGATATAAAGGGTCTGGTGCTCCAGCTGGGAGCCAAGGAGTCCTGGGTCCTTTAAGATTGCTGGGCCCTGGGGCAGCTGCCTCCTTTACCCCTCACTTCCCATATCAGTGGGCCTGGCGGTAGTTTTATGATCACCCCGACTGTCAGTCCATTTCAAAGTCACTGCTGTCCCCATTCAGTAGCATTCCACCAAGCCACACAATGGGCCAGGAGACAGCTTCATCACAGAGCAAACCGAGATGGAAATAATTAGTTTGCAAATCGTCTGATCTCCTGCAGGCAAACTAGCAAAAAGTGCCTTCCCGCTAATTAAGTACAAAACACAGATAAAAAGAAACTCCCAGCACTTGTTTCCTCTGCATTCTTCGGGAGTCAGGAGGGTAAAACATGATGGCAAACTCCTCCGAATCTCTATTAACGAGATTTTCACCACTCCAGGCTCAAGGCATGCTGGGAGCAACACAGCGTACGATTCTATCCCCCTTAGATCTGCTTTTCTGCTTCAGTTTTATTTCCCTTTTCTCTTTACAAAAGCTCACCCAGTGTAAGAGAGTTTCAGAAAGGGAAATCAAGGTGGGACTGGGATTTAAAAGAGAGAGAGAATATCAACTAAAAAGCCTCACAAGCCACATGCGCATTTGTGGATAACCAGTGCTTTTCCGTACTAGCACCTTGGCAGCCCCTGACGCAGGATCCCCAGCCAGGGGCAGGGAGTGGGTTGGGGAGCCGGCTGCGGTCTGGCTTTTCGTTTTCCAAAGCACACAAGTTCTGAGAGTTATCCACAGTACTGGGAGTCTGTACATCTGGGTTCTACTTACACCCCAGGCATCCGCCTCGCAGAATCAGAGCAATATAGGGCTCCGGAGGTCATCGAGTCCAGCCCTCTGCGCTGAGGAACCTCAGCCCTCCCTGACAAGTGTGTGTCGAGCCTTTTCTTTAAAGCTGCTGGCGACTGGGATCACACAATTCCTTTAACTGACCTTCCAGACAAACTTTTCCTAATACCGATCCTATCTCCTTTGCTGCACATTAAGCCCAATACTTCTTGTCCTGCTTGCAGTGCAAATGGAGAACAATTGGTCACAGTCCTCTTCCTAGCAGGGCTTTATATATCTGAAGACCGTTATCGCATCTCTCTGCAGTCTCTTTTCTCAAGACAACAGGCCCAGCGGTTTTAACCTTGCTGCAGAAATTATGTGAGTCCTGGAAAACAACACCTGCCAGCGGGACACCAAGAGCTTGGTTACAGCGTGCAAGGAACTTCATGGGCAAGCAGACCCAACGGCTGGAAGTTAAGGCCAGACACATTCACAGCAGAAACAGGACACACCCCCTTCAACACCAAGGGACACGGTGGATCTTCCATCTCTCGGTGGCAGCAGACCTAGACTGGAAGCCTGCCTGGAAGAGGCTATTCTGGCACGAGTTAGTGGGCTTGATGCAGAGGTAAATGGGTGACATCTTCTGGCCTGTGCTATACAAAAGTTGAAAGTAAAGGAGCTAATAGGCCCTTTTAGCCTTAAAAAGGCCTGACTCTGGTTCCCAGCCCAGAAAGGTGAAAATACTGCCTCTGTCGACGACAGGAGCAGATCTGAGGTAAGCAGAACTGTGGTCACTTCCACGGTGGCTTGCAGCTTTCATACTTAATTGCCGATGGTGGTGATTAAGCTTCCCTCTAATTTTTGTCCATTCATGGGCAGAATAAATTTTGTTATGTGCACCAAGGCATGTGCAGATGAGCACCCCCAACAGAAACACATGCTGCCAGTTGTGGATGCCCTGCTAAATCAGCTGAGGGGCAGCTGAATCTCTCCTGGGTGGCTGCCCGCCTCAGCGCTCAGCGTGCAGGGAGCACTGGAGGTGGTCGCAGTGGGAAGGCTAGGACTAACCTTGACCTTCTGCTGTACAATCAGAGCCTAAGGCCAGACCCTAGGCTTATAGGGCAGCACAGAACCTATAAACAAGCCATAAATCTCCTGAACTCAGAGACTGACCTAAAGCAACTACAACGAGACGTCCTGTGGCACCTTATAGACTAAGAGACTTATCGGAACATAAACTTTGGTGGGTAGAGACCCACTTCATCAGATGCGTGCCTTCTATCATAAGTGCCATGAATCTGACGAAGTGGGTCTTTGCCCACGAAAGCTTATGCTCCGATAAGTCCCTCAGTCCATAAGGTGCCACAGGACTTCTCGTTTTTGCAGATACAGACTAACACGGCTACCCGAGAGCAAATCTTTCAAAAAAATAAATCCCATCTTGATTTAAAATTGTCCTGTGACAGAAATTCTACCACAGCCCTTGTTAAGTTATTCCAGTGATTAATCACCCTCATTGTTAAAAAGGTGTGCCTTATTTAGAGTCTGAATTTGTCTAGCTTCAACTTCCACACTTTGGCTCTTGCTAGACCTTAAGCTGCCAGACAGAAGAGCCCATTGCTTTTTTGTTCCCTGTAAGTTCTTAGAGGTTTAAGTCACCCCTTAACTTTCTCTTTGTTAATATGAACAGAGTGAACTCCTGGGAGGTTCCAACGCAGGCTTTCTAATCCTTTAATCATTTTCATGGGCCTTCTTTGACCCTACTCCAAATCATCAACCTCCTTCCTGAGCTATGAACACCAGAAATGGACACAGGAATCCAGTCACAGTCACACCAGGGCCAAACACATAAGGCTTCCACAGAGGGGCAGAGGGAAAAAAAAAATCACAAGGGCTACGTCGACACTTAGTAAAAACTTTGAAATGGTCATGCAGATGGCCGGATCGAAGAATACTAATGAGGCACTGAGATGCATATTCAGCACCTCATTAGCATGCTGCCAGCCATGGCACTTCAAAATTCCCGCATTTCACTGCTGCACAGATAATTTACACCAGCGTCCTTTATACCCCGCCAACTTCGAAATCCCCTTATTCCTATCCCCTTTCTGAAAAGGACCCCCATCGGGACGAGCTGTGCAGCAGCAAAACGCGGCGATTTCAAGGAGCTGTGGCTGGCAGCATGCTAAGGAGGCTCTGAACAGGCATTTCAGCGCCTCAGTAGTAATCTTCGGTTTGGCCATTTCAAAGTTTTGCACCAGTGTAGACGTAGCCAAAGTGGCAATAAATTGTCCCTGTGGAGGTGGAAAAAATGGTTAGGACATTTTCCTAAGAAATGAAAAATGTGAAGATCGGTAATTATTTTCAATTCTGGGGGAGAAAGGCTGGGTTTTGGTCAAAAACAAACGTTCCATGGTTAAAAATGGTGACAGTTTTTGATTTTGTGAACAGGGAAGAGTTGGGTGAAAGCCAATAGCCTTTGCCCTACTTGGCCAGAGATTACAGAACAATCTTTCCAAACAACAACATCAGCCTGGCCTGTTAAACAGCAGCCTCCTTTACCTATGTATTAACTTAATGGGGTCAGATGTGACTAGAATGATGTTAGCTGAGATTTTAGTATGGGGATCAAAGGTCATCCCATAGGTCAGTAGTATAGTAGACATACCACCTATTTTTATGTGCAGACCAGGGACACTGGGAAAATGAAATCAGATAAAGCACAAGGTATACAATTAGGAAATCAACTGGGCAGAGCTTCAGAAACCAGATGGCCAATTTTGGGGTTGTAAGTAAAAGCACTGTAATTTTTTGCAATTATTGACCAAAGCAGGGATTTATGTATTAACAAATTCATAGTATTTAAGGCCAGAAAGGACGGTTAGATCACGAAGACAATCCTGTATAGCCCCGTGCTTTCCCAATCGCTTGCGTCTCACTAAAACCTTGGGCATTTGTTTGAATGGTTAATCATCAATGCTGTTAAAAATTGAAGCCTTGTTTCTAATCAGAAGTGCCCGGCTTTAACTTTCAGCCACAGGGTCTTGTTCTACCCTTCTCCACTATGTCAAAAGAGCGCATTAGTACCTGGGCTTTTTTCCGCTGGCAGGCTCTTAGACACTGAACAAATCACCTCGCAGTCTTTGCAAAACCCAAACAGATGGAGCTCGTTAAATCACACTGCCAGATCTGCTGGATGAGTTGTGGCTTTTTTTTTTCCCCTCCGTATTTGATCAAAGCAAACTGGACGTTTTCAATTAGCTGAGCTTGTCAGAGATTCCATTTGACCTGAACTGACTTTTTGTTTATTTCATTTTTCAGAGCTAGTTGGAACCTTCTCATTGCCAGCCTTGATTGGCACCTGGCCACTTTGTCCCTGTGCCAGTACAGTCCTTTACCTTCCATAGCTCTTCCCCAGCCTGGGGTTCAACCCCCCAATGCAATATTCTCCTCTGAGTGTTCGTGTAACACAGGCCATAGGAGAGCACAGAATGAATTCCTGGCTAAATCAGAGCTGATCTGTTAGAAGAATGCCAGTGATGGGGACAGAGCTGTCTTGTCCAGAGGATGGTTATGGGCAGTCACCCCATCCCCTGCACTTTGAGGGGTCCTGTAGAGGCTGCCTCAACTGCCCTGTGGACAGGACCCATGGGGTGCCGTGGATTAGCAGGGAGTCCTGGCATGGGGCGGGGGGGAGGCAGGAGAGGTCAACTCCGTGCATTCATGGTAGCAAAAACCAAAGCAAAAAAATCGGCCATCCATCGGCCAACCTGCTCTGCTCTGCCTCATTGCAACGGCGGGAAGAGAAGCTCCCCGTGCCAGCCCCAGGTCTCTCTGCCTCCCGCTGCCATGGTGAAGTGAAGCACAGTGAGCTGGCAGCAGAGCAGAGCAGGCTGTGGGTTGCTCCAGGTCTTGTTGCTGCGGCGAGTGCTGGAAGGGGGCCTGATTCCCTCTTGCCCCCTGCAACAGGTCCCCTGGTAATTCCCCAGTTTGCTTCTCTCAGGGAAGCGGGCTTCAGGCAATGGGTGTGGCAGTGAGGCAGAGGTGAAGCAGGGTGGAAAGGAGCGAGGGCAGGGGCAGAGCAGAAGTAGTGTGAGGCCTGCAGCTGGGGTGGGTGGGGGGCGGGTTGCCACAGGCCATACCCCTGCTTGGGAAGGCCCTGGATGAAGAATCCAATTCAGCCCACAGGGAGCTGTTCCACTGATTAATTCCCCTCACCGTTACAAACCTGCGCTTTAAATCCAGTCCGCATTTGCCTAGCTTCAACTTCCAGCCATTGGCCCTCGTGAGACCTTTCAACAAACCTGCAGCTCCTGAGGGAAAGCCGAATTGCACAACTGATCTAGGGCCTCAATCCAGATCAGGCCCCCACTGCGCTAGGAGCTGTATAAAAACATATGATCCCTTCTCGGGAAGGATCTATTTCATTCCTGTGCAGTACAGTTTTCAAAAGGCCCAACTTCCTCTGGCAGGCAATGGGAATTAGATGGGAAAATCCCTCAGCTCCCCTTGGAAACTGTAAGGATGGGGCCTTCATTTCCAGGTATCATTTTATTTCATTTTTCCTGGGACTTTATCGCCACAATAAAAACAGTTTAAAAACAGCAGAAAAAAAACCCAATTAATATTTCTGCTGGGTAAATAGCAGGGTTTGCTTCAACAGAAAGAAAATCTCTCTCATCCCCAAATAAGACTTTTCATTTGAATAACCAGTTTACTGTTGCAGACCTCGAAATATTAGCCTACATCTATAGGTTGAACCTCTCTCATCCAGCACCCCTGGGACCTGACTGGTGCCAGATGAGAGAATTTGCCAGATCACAGGAGGTTAATATTGTCTAGCAGCACTTCTACCCCTTTCTGGCTTCTTGGAAGATATTAGGGGTAAATTACAGCACAGAACACGGAGAGCCAGGGCTGGTGGCTGTAAACAAACTTAATGGGAACACAGAAAACTTGGCACTCTGGTGACAAGTGGCCGAATCATTCTGGACTACGGATGTTACCGGATGAGAGAGTTCCAGACTAGAGAAGTTCACCTTGTATTTATATTTAATGACTAGGCCACACCTTTTGCAGTGCATGTACTCAACTTTATCCTGCAGTTTTTTAACGGTGAATCTTTCCTTGAGTTGTGAAACACACAGATTTTTCCTTTTCTTCCCATTTTAGTGTGTCAGATCTATAAATGGTTATCTGCTAAGAGCTTGACATGTATATAGGGTGGGCATGAGATTTAGCGGTCCATTCAGATCCACACGCACTTCAGAGTTTACCTGCACACCTGTTTGTATCTTTTAGGCTGATAACCGTAATTACATCAACAGGCAGCTTCGCATTGACACACAGAGAGGACTGTAGTACCAGAATACAGATCTCTCATGCAGAGCATTGTATTTTCCCAATAAAACAAGTTATTTCTATATATTTGAAGGAGACGAAAGGAGGGCTAAAATCAGAAGAAAATGAATACATATTTTTACAATCCCATGACATGTTCTGTAAAAATGGCTTTAAACCGCCGGCGTAGGGACTTGCCTAAATAGCAAGGATTTTATGGCACAGATAGCAAAGGCGAGAACAGCAAGTGACTGACACAACGTGAGTTCCTGAGCTGTGATTAAAGCCCAGGGGTGCTGGCCCCCTCTGCTCTAACTACTGGACACCACTGCCCTCCCACACATTGGAATAGAACCCAGGGGTCCTGACTTCCAGCCTCAGTCACCGGACACCAGTCCCTCCCAAGGGCCAGAGATAGAAACCAGGAATCCTGCCACCAAGCCCTCCTTTACAGCAACCCCCAGACTTCACCTCTCCTCCCAGAGCCACGAACAGAACCCAGGAGGCCTAATGCCCAGCACATCCCCCTGATCTAGCCACTAGGCAGCACTCCCTTCCCATCAGGCCAGGAGTACCATGCATTCCCAGCAGGGTGAGCTGGCACACACACCAACCCGGGCGGCAATTCCCGGCTGCCACAAGCCATTTCGCCAGTGAGCTAATGAAGCTAAGGAGGAGCAGGTAAGAGGGAATCTGTGAACACCTGTTCTTGCAAGTCAGAGCGATGGCCTCATGGGCAGCAGTACTGCACAGCCAAGCCCGCCCACTCAGCTGCTCCAGTCTGCTTAGAGAGCAGGACAGGAGCCTCCCATCCTCCCTGAAATGCTTTCCTTTAAGCAAAGTTGCTGAGCTCCCATGGAAGACCCACCCTCCTGGAGTGCTTCTCAGGAAAACTATCACACATGATCAGTGCGCTGCCTCAGTTTCCCCTGTAGATAAACCTCTGTTTTAACTATCTTCTCATTGGAGTTTTTAGATATAGTCAAGTCATTTTATGTATCATATTAAGCCCTGTTATACGGAAATGTAGTTATATTTTGTAGAACAGTTCCTAGAAGCAGGCAAGATAAAGACAAAACTCTCCGTATCCTTTCTTTTTGGATTGCTTAATCGATTGCCCTGTTGAGCGAATGAGGTGTGAATGGAAAGGCGGGAGACAGGCACCTCCAGGTATGGAGAAGGTAGATCCAAGGCCAGTGAGAAGAACAATGGAGCCTGTGAAGTGGGCCCATTGAAAGAAGATTAGACACATGGATGCCTGGGGAGTCACCAGCAAGTGCCTGCCTTTGGAAGCACCACCCAGAAGAAGGTGCTACATGCATATGCTTAAGACGGCTTTTAAGAGATGGCAAACTTGGGGCCACCTGCCTGAGAGAGAGAGAGGACTGTATAAATGAAGGCATCTTGCACAGGGACACTGGGTTTTTGTCTTGTCATCACTGGAGCACTGATCCGGATCGGCAGAAGCCTGGCTCCACCCCGCCCCCCTTTAATTCACCGGGCCAGTGCGGTTATGGGGAGCAACTATTGGTAACAGCAACAAGACAGGAGTGTGCTTGTGTGTATGAATGGGATATATCATATGCATATGATAAGTGTTGATTGCTATATGTGTATTACCAATAAATGTGGCATTTTGCCTTTTCCCCTGAAAAGATCCCATGCAATACTTTTCAGTACAACATTTTACAACACCCCTTCAGTCAGCCTTTGGCCTGTTCCTGCCATAGTGGTCATTTCCTGACTGCAGCCAAGCTACTAAGTCCACCCCTTCTGGGGGACCCAAATCCACCTGTAACGGGTCAGGCCCCAAGCTGGCTTCTGCCAGCTGGCTTCCTCCAAGTCCCCCTGGACTGGCTACATCTGGGCCAGTGCAAACTCTTTCCACAGTGAACAAACTGAGTGAACTCGCCCTCTTCTCTTCAGAGAAGCAGGTCCCAGGAGAACTCAGACAAAACTAAACACCACCGAAGCACCTTCTGCCCTCCCTGGGCCTGAATCTCCTGTCCCCCTCCTGCGCGTCTCTTCAGCAAACCCAGCCCAGGATTACCTACCTGGAAGACCCTCCAGCTACAGCACAAAATCTCTGCCCCTTCTGCTCCCTACGGAGGAGTCCCACACCCAGCACAGGTGTAGCAGGGCAGGGCTCACTCAACAGGGCACACGTCCCTTAGAGTCAGGCTGCCTTCTTCCAGCCCAGTCTAGAGGTAACAGTGAAATTCAGGGGCCTGGGCTACACAGGAAGCCAGAATGGACAATCTGATAGATCTCTGTGGCTCTGCACTCTTGGGCTCTGTGAAGCTCCATCCAGACTAGAAAGGAGGCATTGCCTGCCTGGATCACATCTGAATCTAGTGTCCTGGCTCTGTCAGTGACTGGCTTGAAATCTGGAAGCAGACAGGGATTGTCCTGACCCCACATTAGCTCTCACCCTGGTTTCTAAATGATGAGGAATCACCTCAAGTCCTGAAGCTGGGGGTTTAATATCCTCCCCAGCATTTGCGAGCCTCAGCCATCCCAGCTCTGAATTTCTTGTCCTCTTCAGAAACGGCCAATCTTAGTAAATTCTCAGCCTGAACATTTCCTGCGGAAGGGAGTTCCACAGACCCTGGGTGAAAATGACCAGCTCTGGATTGGTGATGAACCTGCCACTTTTTAACACCACAGAATGTCCCCTTGCCCCTTCGTCCCTGTGCAAAGAGACAGAGAGGACAGAAGTGCCCAATTCGAGCTGGCGGAATTGTTTTGCCCTGCAATTTATTTTTTCAGTGATGCACCCAGATTCTGCTCTTTCTACCTCAGCTTTGAGCGGGGCGAAGTTGCTCTCCAAAACTTAAACTTTTGTTTGTCCTTCCAAAGCAGCTTGCTTATTTCACTGGACAGCAGGGGATAAATAAGAAGTAGGCAATGTGTGGACTGAGCTACTTTCTGCTGGGGAAAAAAACAGAGCCAGTCCCATGTAAAAATGGGGTAATATTTTCAAAAGGACAAAAGCCACATGGAGCCCTTGTACCATAGTGACCCTTTAGCCCAGGCGTGTCCAACCTGCGGCCTGCGGGCCGCATGCGGCCCTGGACAGCTAGTAATGCAGCCCCACAGGATCGTAAACTTTTAACATTATTATGTGATTTATATACATTAACTATATTATATATTTTGTATGCGGCCCAAGACTATCTTCACTCAATGCGGCCCAGGCAAGCCAAAAAGTTGGACACCCATGCTCTAGCCTGACCTCCTGCATACCACAAACCAAAGAATCTCCCCTGCTCACACACCCCCAGCCCAGATCTCAATTTAGCAGCTTTTCTGCCAATGTTTGCAATAGCCTACCTTATTTTAAACCACAAGCACTCATCTACTTTTAAGCATGCAGGATTATTACTAATTCACATTTACATGGCAGCAGCGCCGACAATGCAAACAAGTCAGGGATGAGTTGTGTTAGGCACTGTTCACATAGACGGTGAATGAAAACTTTGACTCAAAGAGCAAACAGTTTAAACAAATAAAGTGTGGGAGGGGAAACTGAGGCAGATGGCAAGGTCAGGACTTGCCCAAGATCACAAGCAAACCTGGGATAGGACAAAAGTGTCCTGATTTCCAATTTAGTGTCTTCTCCACTAGATGCGGAACAGAGTGGAACTGCTGGCTTACACCACAGCCCAGGCTGCTTTGCAGATGTTAAAGAAACTGACACAGGAGGCAAGAATTAATGGGTGACTGAGAGTAAATGAATGAATCATCACAGGGAGGAAATGTGGCTACCAAAATGACAGCATGTGCACAGTTTCTAGCCCAGGGCTCGGCAACCAAAAGAGCAAGAAAAGCCATTTTTTCTTTCAAACTCAGCAAAAATCTCAATTAACAAGAGCCACAGTGCATGTGAATACGGGGCAGTCCTAAATAAAGTTGAACCATTCTTTTCATAACCGCTGTTTTAAGAACTACCCAGACACATACCCCACAATGCACTGCACATATTAAAGGGGAGGGGGAGTTATCCAACGTTTCAGAATCACATATTGTTTGCTACTTACATGAGTTGTTCTTTGCTGTGCTTTTAGATGTTCACTGAAAGACCGAAAATAATCAGGAGGTTTTTGGTTTGTTCTGTTTTTTTAAACTTTTCAGTTACAGCATCAGAACCACAAAGAAGTCCTTAAAAACCCGCCTGTGACTCCGGAGCTGGGGGTTGTTGGCCCTTGTCCTAGCCCGTTTATAATACTAATCACATTAATAAAAAACCCAGATTTTTCCTTTCATGGAAATTTTGAAATTTCCAAATTTTGTTTTGAATCTAAACGAACATGAAAATATCGATAACTGCCCAGAAATTTCAAATGGGAAAAAACAAGCATGGAAAAGTTTTATATTTTCTATCAGAACTAAATAATTTGCTATGTCCTGCCTCATTAGAATTCAGTTGTTCTTTGGGTGCCTCACAGTCCCATTCAGTCAGGATGGGATCCCCAGCCAGACTACATTTACCATGAGGAATGGTGGTCTCCTCTTTTTCTGAGTGGCCATGGTGCCTCATGGGAGTTGTAGTTTCAATGCCTCATTCTCCCAGTCTTCTCTATTGACCAGGCTCACTGTTCAAACCCCATCTCCCACAAGGTACCATGATCTCCCCTCTTGGCAGGAGGAGGTGGTGCCTCATGGGAACCTCCTACCCATAATGTCCCATAAAAGATGTATTCTGGCTGGGGAACCTGGCCCATGGAGAAGAAAGGAGGCTGAGGCCCTCAAACTACAACTCCCATGAAGCACTGACGTAACATTTCCCAATTCAAATATTTCATTTTTTTGGCCATTGGGGATTTTGACACAAAACTGAAAACATCTTGGGTCAAACCCCCTATTTTCCATCAAAAACAATTTTGACAGGAAATGTTTGACTGACCTGAGTTCTTCCACATTGAGATTTTGCCACCTGGTGAAATTCTGCACTTTTCCCCAAGGGGGGACACAACCCCAGAGGGATGGAGATCGTTGAAAACTACGGTAACAGAACAGCGGAGAGCTAGCAAAGGAATGCAAATAAAAGACAGGTAAACAGAACTTTGAGCCAAATACTGGGTTGCTGTACAACTATCAGATCAAAGGCTCCCTTTAGCTTGTTAGCAGCTAGCGGGAAATGCCCTGACAGGCAGGACATTCTGGGAAAACAGACCTCAGGGTAAGGGGTATGGACTGTTAACCTCCACGTGCACGCAGGCAGTGAAATTCTACTCTACTGCAAGGAAAGTCATTCAGAGCAAGGCACAGTTCACTAAACAGAGCATGGTGCTGTGACTTGGAGGTCAGGGTCTACCCAGCACGGTCACTTGTTGTATAATCCTTTCCCGCTCTCAAGGCTTCTATTTCTAGTCAGATCATGAGCTTTCTACTCTCCCTGGAAAAGGGCCCTGTTAGTCGCAGCTGGCTGACAGCCCTGCACTGCGTCTCTTCCTTCCATGATGCCAATTAAGGCCACTCCATGCCCAAAATTGCCACCCCAACCTCTGTCCATGTGCACCTAAATAGAAAAATCGTTCCCGCCGATGGCTCTCTAGTTCTCCAGAGACTCAAGCCATTCAGTTTGCTGCTGCCAGGCTGACTTAATGCAAAGACAGGTCCCATTTCTAATTTAACTAAGAGCCGAGCCGTGCAAACGACAGTACCAAAAGAGATGCAAAGGTTTTCAGGGCAGAAGGGACCATTACAAACATCTGTTCTGACTTCCTGGAGGACACAGGCCAGAGAACCTCACCTGGCCACTCCCACATCAAGCCCATAACTTCTGTTTGAAAGACGCCCAACCCTTGATTTAGAGACTCCCAGAGACTGAGAAACTACCACAACGGTGGGCCAGTTGTTCCAGGGCTTAACCCAGGGGTCAGACTCCAAAATAACAAGAAGAGTAATTTTTTTTTCAAATCCAATTACAAAATCAATACTTCAGAAGCCGCAATGTGTGTGAATATGCAACGGTCCTTAGTAACTAACATCAAACCGTACTTTTTGTCACCCCTAACTTAACAACAGCGCACACACAGTGATTTGTACCAAGTAGAAAGTTTAAGTTACTTTCACTCCCGGATTGGAGAGCTATTGAAGACAAGGAAAATGCTGTGCCTGGGGACAGACTCTTAAGGCAGGAAGGAGCAATGTTCACTCCAAACCCCCATGTTCCCCTCCCATTCCCAGGGTCCCCAAACCCACCCCCAACTCCAGGCTTTACCTGCCTCAGTCCTCAGCCTCCAAAATTTACCCCCCATCCCATAAGTCCACTCCCCACATCCCCAGGCTTAACCGCTCTCAGGCCCAAACCTGCTCCCACCCCCAGGATTAACCTGCCTCAGCCCCCGACTGGCCCCCGGGACTAACCCATCTGCAGCACTGGCTGGGGAGCCTACGCCAGGCAGCCACGAGCACTCAGTGGAAGGCAGGCTGGCATGGAGGTGAACTGAGCCATGCTCACTGGAAGGGTGTGGCCGCTCGGGTAGCAGGGCGAGTGAGGGGCTCTCTGCGGCCCCCTGCCCTGCCACTGCCGAGATAATGGAACTAAATTCAGTTGATTTAGCAGCCAGATCCCTGCCGCTGAGGGTAATCGCATTGCCCGATGGCAGATACCGGACACCGGCCTCCAGGGATCGGGGGGCTGCTCCTCCACGTCAGGGCTCCTCAGTGATGGGGGCAGCTGCCCCACAGGGAGGCAAGAGAGATGGGAGCTCCACAGCCTCCTGATGAGGGGCAGTGGAGGATGGGAGCTCCACAACCTCACAGCAAGGGGGAACCAAGGAATGAAGCAGCTGTCCCAAAGCAGAGCTCATGGGCAGCAGGAGCTGCCTCCGTGGGGTGATGGGGAACGGGGCAGCCCCCCAGCGCAGAAGCTCCTTGGCAGTGGGAGCTGCTGCCTCAAGACACCAGGTGCCGGGAAGCAGAAACCCTGCAAAATGTGGGACAACTCGCCCATTTTCTTAAAAGTCGGGATGCCTGTGAGACAGCTTAAATAAGGGACTGTCCTGGGAAAACCAGGAGAGAGGGTCACCCTACTGCCACCGCCCTGCCAGCCCTTAAACCAAGTCAGTTTAGCTCTACTGTTCAGCAGCAGCAGGGCAGGGAGCCACAGAGGAGTCAGCAGCAGCAGCAGCATCTGGAGCCACAAAAGACTCCTAAATGGGCTGCACACAGCTCTGCAGCCACAGGTTGCCACCCCCTGGCTTTACCCCTTCCCTCTTTAGAATCTGACTTTAATTCCAGTCTGCATTTGTCCAGCTTGAGCCTGGAACTACTGGATCTCGTCCTGGCTTTTTCCACTGGCTTATAGAGCCTGCCTCCCAAATCTCCTGCCCTCGCAGACTGGCTTGAGTCACCTTTCAGTCATCTCCCGGAGAAGTTAACAGACTGACCTCCTTAAGTTTCTCACTATAAGGCTGGTTCTCCTGACCTTGGATCATTCCTGTAGCTCTTTTCTGAACCTTCCACCATGACTCAAAGGGCAGCCCCCAGAAATGAACACTCAGGCAGTCCCAAGGCTTCACAAGATCCTATGCAATACCGTTAAAATGGTGCCTCTGTGCCCAACGGCAGCCAGGGGGTGGATGATGCTTTTTGAGAGATGTGATTTTACAACCTCCAGCAAAACACTCATGAAATATCTTTACAGCCACTTTTAAACTGAGGCCCTGTCGACTAACACCGGCAATCCGACAACAGGAATGGGAACACAGGCAAACATCTGGGGGAACACTTTAGCATCCCTGGACATTCAATAAAGGGATTTAAAAGTAGCCAAAAGAATTTGACCACAAAAGCTTAGAGAGGGAGACATCTGAATTGGAATCCATTTGCAAAATTTGACACATTTAGATCTCAACAACAACAAAAAGAAAAGCAGTCATGTAGTGCTTTAAAGACTAACAAAATAATTGATTAGGTGATGCGGTTTTGTGCGACAGACCCATTCCTTCAGATCACAGCCTTACCAGGCTGGGCTGGCTGTGATCTGAAGAAATGGGTCTGTCCCACAAAAGTGCATCACCTAACGAATTAATTTGTTAGTCTTCAAAGTGCTAGTTAACTGCTTTTTTTGTTTTGATAGAACACAGACTAACACGTCTCTCTCTCTCTCTCTCTCTGTCACAGATCTCAACTAACTTATGCATTACAAGGGCAAATTCCCCACCTTTGATGTTCCCAGCAATGGGACCCCCACCACTTAATTTGCTTCATCAGCTGGTCCTGCTAGTGCCAGGTAACCCTCTTCCCCCTCCCTCCCTGCTAGATAAACCCTGGAATCTATTTGCTGACTGCATAATCCCAGAAACCAGAGCCCACACGGTGCTGCTTTGGCCCCAGCCGCCAATCGCTGGACAGACCCCTACAGAGATCAGAGCCCCTACTGTGTCAGGAGCTAGACAGACCCTAATCACACCAGGTGCTGCACAGACCCGCAGTGCCAGACAGTCCCTGCCTGGAGCACCTCCAAGGCTAAATAAAGCCATAGTTATCTAAAGAATAAAAAGGCAGAACACAACGAAGAAACTGGGAGCTGAGCCGGCTCCTAAACAACCAAGCTCACTCTAATCACACATTACGTACATGCCAGGCCTAGTCCCACGCACACAAAAAGCTGCTGACCCGCAGTAAACAACGTAACACGGTGAATACCACTGAAAGGTTCACAGGCTATTGCTATACGCAGCGGTGGGTGCCGGGAGAAATGAGGTACAGAGGATGGAAGTGATTTGCCTAGGGTCGCACAACAGCTGAGGAGCAGAGCTGGAAACAGACTGGGAATGCCCAGACGCCACAGCTCCACCCACTCCTTCCCAAGCCAGGCCTAGGACCCAGGCATCCGGAGTCCCGGCTCATTGCCATAAGCAGGGACTCCAGAGCCCATCATGCTTATGAATCCGCACTCTACGGAGGGCGGGGGAGATCGGCGGAGAGTGAGCACAGGGTTTCCCCAGTCACACGACAGGCAAGGGGCAGGCAGACCTAGGAACAGACCCAGGGATCCCTACCCCCAGCCTCCTATTTTATTCCCCCCGCCCCACAACCCCACTCCCCTTCCAGGGCCAGGAAGAGAACTCAGCAGTGTGACCCCCTGGTTCATGCTCTCTCTCCTGAAACCAGCCCCTTGCAGGGCACCCTGGTCCCGAGCCCTGTCACATGCCTGGCAGTAACTGTCCAATTCCCCAAGAGGCAGCAAGTCATGGCCTAGGGAGCAGAACCAGGAAGGGTACCTACTCCAAGGCTCTCTGTAGAGGAAGTGAAGTCCAGGCAACCCACAGCCCTGGCTGGACGTCCCAGACACCTGTGCCTTTATACACGAGACCAGGAGCTGTGCTAGTCCCCCGCCCCTGCCCCCAGAGTGATGCCAGGCTGTTGGGCTGGAAAATCTGCCTGCACTTTGACAGCGATTGCTCAACAAGTAAACACACCGGCCTGGAGCGGGGGTGGGCAGGAGGCCTAGTGTAGCAGTGGCCAGGTCCAGTTCATCACCCCCTCATGAGCCTGCATGGAGGCCTAGTGCCTTGGGGATGGGCCTTCTTGGAGAGCACGGGGAAGAGCTGCGCTTCGGGAGAGGTAGTGTGAGCTAGTGGGTAGGGCACCGGCCTGGGAACCTGGACTCCTGGTTCCAACTTTCGCTTGAAGAGTGAACTGGGATCCATTTGTTGCAACATGGAGCCCAGATGCCCGGTGGGGTGTAGTGGACTAGAGCAGAGGTGGGTTGTGTGGTCGTTAAGACCTCACCTTGAAACGCAGAGGATCTTGAGTCAGTGCCTGGCTCTGCCACAGATTCTCTGTGTGACCTTGGGCAAGTCACGTCATCTATCCTGTGCCTCACTTTCTGCATCCCACCACCTAACCCCCTCTCTCTTTTCTTTGCACTCTATAACTCCTCTCACTACGCATCTACGCGGCACCCAGCATGACGGGAGCCCCCCCAGTCTCGGTCAGGGTCCCTGCAACAACTGGCACAATGAGACCCCAATCTCAGCTGGCATCTTTAGATACGACTGTAATACAACTAGTCATGCAGAGACTGCCTGTCATGGGGTGTCTGTACATTTGCTAGCTCTGCGGAACCCCAGTCCTCATTAGGATCTCAGCACTACCCGTTGCAAATAATCAATAGCACTAATAAGCCGATTGCCTCAGAACAATAGCAGGTGCGTGCAGACCAGTTGGCAACATCTCGGTAAGAGAAATATACCAGGAACATTTATTTGCCTGCAGAATTAGCTGGTGGCAGACGGTGAAGTGAACGATCCTGTTGGTTGCATTCACCAATTCTTAAAAGGAGATTCCGACAGGGGGCGGGGGCAGGACCCGTGGACAGACTCGAGCACCAGTGGGAATGAGCCAATCGGGCATCGAACACCCAGGAGCATTGCTAATATCACCCCGTTCAGACCCACAGGGCACAGCTGGGTGGAGGCTTCCTGCAGAAGGCTCAGTCTGTGCGTGGAGAACAGCAGCTGCACAAACACACGTGTTTACAACGGGAATAAACAGAGCTTCACTGTCTGGGAAGGAAAGACAGGGGAATAGAAAAACACTCAGAGGGCGCAGTCTTGGTCTAGACACAGATCTGAGTCGAACCACAAATCCCACTGAACAGTACCAGAGAAGTAACCATGTTTGTCTGTAATCCAGCAAAAAACAAAACCAGCAGAAATGTGGCACTTTAACGACTAGCCAAAAAAAACGTATTAGGTGATGAGCTTTCGTTGGACAGACCTGCTTCCTCACATCCACAGCCCTGCTGGAACAGGCCCAATATATAAAGCACAGAGGTCCAAAAACCTGTTATCAAGGTTGACAGATCAGACAAAGAGTTGTTGTTGTTGGCAAATCAGATAGAAGAGCCAGCGGTGGGGAAGTAAGTGTTAGATCAAACATCAAAGTGTGTAAAAGAGATCCGTCAACATTGATAAGTTTTGGACCTCTGTGCTTTACATATTGAGTCCGTTCTGGCAGGGCTGTAGATCTGAAGAAGTGGGTCTGTCCCATGAAAGCTCATCACCAAATACATTGTTTTGTTAGTCTTTGAAGTGCTGCATGACTTCCTGTTTGTTTCCAAAACAATCACATTGTAAAAATCAGCAAGGGACGCTTTGGGAGCAGGCAGATTGGGACCACAGACCAGTGGGGTCAAGTGATGAGGGGCTGGCAGTCAGGGCTTCAGGGTTCTAGCCCTAGCTCCTTGGGGGGAATAGGGTCTAGTGGTTAGAGCAAGGTTTTGGGGAGTCAGGACTTGTGAGTCCCGTTCCCACTTCTGGGAGGAGAGTGGGGTCAAGGGGGTGGATGGAAGTTAGCAATCACTCAGTGCTTCAGGAGTGTGCAAGAAAACTGCTTTATTCAGTGTCTGGTTTCAGCTGGCTGTGCGTAACTTGAGCTTCGCAGAGCTCACCCACCCTCAGTTTGGGAACCTCGTCCTCAGAGACACAGGCCTTCCTAACACAATTTCCAGCCTTGCGGGATGGAGTGGAATCTAGGGGTTAGAGGAGGACAAGCTTGGAGTCGAGGCTCCTGGGTTCTATTCCTAGCTCTGCTTGAGATGTAATGCGTGACCCTGGGCAAGTCCCCTGGCTGCTCTGTGTCTCAGTTTCCCCTCCCACTCTCTCCCTCCGTTGCTTGTACTCTGAGGCAGGGAATGTATGTGTGTCTGTGCGGCACCTCCTGCAATGGGGTCCCCCCATCTTGGTTGGGCCTCGATGGTGTTCAGCAGCATTATAAGAAAAACTTGCCCCTTTAAGGTGAATCAAGTTGGCTGTCAAATATTTTTATCATTTGTATTACAGCAGCCGCCAGGGCGATGGGGGGACCCCTGTAAGAGCAGATGCGGTGCCAACTCCACGCGAGATCGGTGCCTGAATGGGGCTGAGAGCTACCCAGACTCTGACCAAGATCGGGCCGCTGGACATACCCCAAATAGAAACGGGGGGCCCAGCTGTGCACAGCAGAGATCCTCAGAGAAACAGTTCCCATGTGAAAGAGCTCGCAGTCTAATGGACATGGCAAAGGAAGGATTAGGGTGGGGAAACTGAGGCATGGAGCAGGGCAGGGTTGTGCCCAAGGTCAGCAGCAGAGCTGGGGATAGAATACAGGTGTTCCAACTCTCAATCCAAGGCCTATGAAATAACTCTGCCTGTTCCAACCCCCTGGGGGTCTCGCTCTGCACTCTGCTATGGGCCTCCTTAGAGGCATAAGTAATGACACTGAGTCTTTTTCCTACCTTAGCCCTTGTACTTGACGCCTGTCCCTTGGGAAGTGAAATTCATTCTGAGCCTACAACACGCCACTCAAGATGCAGCTGACAGCAGAAGACCTCTGCCCCTTCTTCCCTAGGGTGCTGCGCTAGACAAGTCTTGTGACCTACTTTCTCTGCAAGAACACCTGCGCTGAGCGATCAAAGAGAGACAAGCCAGTGTCGGGAGAAGATTGCTTGAAACAGAGTCAAGCCAACAAACTGAGACAGCCTCAGCTTGTTAATTGCTCCCTGATCTGATCAGAAGTGGAATTATAATTGAACAGCTAGTGCAATATACAAGGACTTGTCTTCACAGAGAAAAAAACAAACAACCCAACAACCTGCAAATGATGTGTTCTTACCACGTAGCAGCTAAAAACTAGAGAAAGTCTAGCGTGAACAAGCTAGTTTCTAGTTTTCGGACAAGGTGTAACTTTGTCCCCATCTCTAAGGGCTCACTGGAGAAAAGAAATTTGATAACGTGTTCTTCTATCTAACAGACCGAGTTTGAACAAGACCCAGTGGCCGGAATTAAAGCAAGATAAATTCAAAGTGGAAATGAGGTGCCAATTTGTAACAATGCGAGGAATAAACCGGTGGGAAAACCTCCCACTGGCTGGGGACGACTCTCAGGGTAGATCTACACGATGCCGTTAAGTCAGTTAACATACAGCCTCGGCAATAATTACATTGCTTTTTAATCTCCACATCATGCTCCTTTCTGTTGGCAGTGCATGTCCACACTCCTTCTGCCGATGTATACAGCCCTGCAAATCCAGGGATATCCACTTGATATCCGCAGCCGCGGATGTGGATGCAGATATTTGCGGCTCATCGTACGGATGTTAACACAAACTTTGGATCTAGACCCTTGAAAACGTGCAGATATCTGCTTTAGTTCTGCAGGTATCTGCATCCGTGGGTATCTGCAGATCACTTCAGCAGCTGCAGACACCTGTGTCAGTACCAGTTTGGTAGAACCCTGCGTGGAGACAAATGTAACTTTTGTGGTGCCCTGACAGCCGCTGTCACCCAGGGCTGTACTGTCAGCCACTGGGCAGGGTGGGGCACAGGGCTGCCAGCCACCAGGGCCCACAAGCCAACTCAGTGTCTACACCAGTCGATCATGCACAAGCCTTTTAGCAGCTGGCAATTGGAGACCCACTGCCCCCACCTTTCCAGGGCCTGCAGAGACGGGCCAGCAGACAGTCGCTTCTGACAGCAGCATGGGGCCAAGGCACGCACGCAGCCTTCCTGAGCACCTCGCTGTGCCGCCTGCGCTAAGTGCCTCCGGGCTGGAGCCTGCACCTTGCACCCGCTCCTGCGCCAAATGCCCTCCCAGAGCCCACACCTTTCCTCCCACCCCTCTCCCCCCAGCCTGGAGCCCCCTCCTGTACCAAACTCCATCCCAGAGCTTGCACCCCTCACTTGTGCATCCCAACCAGCATTCCCTATAAGCTGAGCACTCGTGCAGCCTTCCAGGAGCAATTCAGGGGCCACCCAGCTGATTAGCACAGCGCCCACAGGGGGCATGGTGTGTTTCCATGGGTAGTGCACATTCGCACAGGGTGCGCATAAAATTTAATCTGCCCATGGGTGAAAAAAAATTAGAGGGAACTCTGATCCCAACCCCCTGCCACAGATTCAGCCCGAAGCCCCCTCCCACACTCCCACCAAGTGCCCCAGCTCTGTGAAAGGGAGCCAGGGTGGAGGACTGACAGAGGGAGGGGGGAAAATGGCATGAGTGGGGTGGGGCCTCGGAAGGGGTGGATCCTGCACATCACTAAAAGCTGTGCAGTGCAGACACACCCTTCAAAAAGCAATCTTGTGCATGCAAAGGTTGGCGCCTGCCACGGTTCTGCACCAACACTGCAGCAACCTAACGACGTCGACACCAGCTCTGTGCCTCTCGCGGAGGGGCAGTTATTAGGGCCACGCAGTGGGCGACTTACAGTGGCAGGAGCAATACCAGCGTGTAGACGCTTCCGCGGGTTGGCGGCAGCGGCGGCATTACATCGACCTAACTCTAATGTGGAGCAGGCCTGCTTTGCTGACGCTTCTGAAATTGAGGCGGAATGCCTTAACGCGTCTCTACAATATCTGCTCTCAACGCAGACAGGAATTGTTCCCAGGCAGTCCCATGGCTGGTGGTCTACAGGAGGTCACCAAGATCAGGGTTTCCCAATTTTGTTTGGCCAGGAACCCTTTTAAACTTGAAAGAATTTTGCAGAATTCCTAACAGTTTTATACGTGGCTTAAGCCGCCCCCTTATCTGCAGGATTAACCCACCTCAGCCCCAAACTGGTCCCCCCCAGAACTTATCCATCCACCCAAAGAGGGTACCAGCCTCACCCCACCTGAACAAACTCGGCCCAAATTAGCATCTCCCGTCACCTCACCTTAGCCACTGCTGCTCCTCCAGCTCTAGCCCCGATTGGCCGCCCTACGGCAAGGTGAGGCCAGTCGCAACCAATGAAAGGCGAGGATGACGCAGGAACTGCAGGACCCATCTGGCTCCCCTGCTGGATAGCTATTGGCTCCCTTTGTCCCACCCCCGTTCCCTGCGTGCCAGCTACCTTGTGAGTGAGGGCCTCTCCTGCAGCAACCTGCTCTTCCACCGCTGAAAGAATGGAAGTAAACTCATTTGGTTTAAACGGCTGGATCCTTCCTGCCAGCCGTTAAACCAATTAAATTTAGTTTTACTGTTTCAGCAGCAGCAGGGTAGGGGGCCACAGAAGAGTCAGCGGTGGCAGCGTCCAGAGCCGCAAATGATTCCTTAGACAGCCACAGTGGAATATTCTCTCAGAACCCTTATTTGCACTCGGCGGACCCCCGAGGTTCTGCGGAACACCATTTGGGATGCACTGACCTAATGGATCATGGTGGTCCCTGCTGGTTTTCAATCCATCCATGGTATCCGGTCAAGACCAGCTCTAGCGTCCTCCGAGAGCTGTGGTGTCCAACCAGTTTTGAAGCCATAGCACAGGGATCAGCAACCCCCAGCACGAGAGCCAAGAGTGGCAAATGAGCTGATTTTCATCGGTATGTGAGGCAGGAGCTCAGCCCCCCACCCCCATGCAGCCGGGACCTTGCTCAAAGCCAGGCCACTGGTGGATTAACAAGAGCAGCTACTGCTACCAACCATCACCAAACCGGCAAAGCTCTGCGTCGCAATTGATTGTTCAATGAAGCTGTTGTAAGTGGGACTGTAGGAGTGTGAGAGGGAGGCCAGGGGTCAAACAAGGCCTGTTAGCTCAATGAGCCCCACGCCAGTTCACCTGCAGCTAGTGTCAGGCCTGGAGAGGTATAAAGGGAGGGAAGCCAGCCCAGTTTGGGGCTGACCAGTCAACAGGCAGGAGCTGGCTCTGAGGCTGCAGGCCCCAAGCCAGAGCTGCCACCCAGGACCCTCCCTCAGGTCCTGAGGGGAGCGGTGAGCCCCTCCCAGCCGGGAACCCCTCTCCTGCCAAAAGAGGGGACTAGATCCTCAGGGCCACACCCCAAACTCAACCCATAGGCTCTTGGGTGGGGCTGCAGACCCACTCAACAGGCCCTGGCCAGGGGGCCTAGCCACTAGGCCACCCGGGCCCAGGTGCGAACCACTCTCAGGGACCATTAGTGACTTTAAAAAACTATCACCGGCACTCGGACCATACATAGAGCTCAAAAGGTCCAATTTCAGCACTCCTCCTGGGAGCGGTTGCTGGCCCCGGATACAGCGGCTACTGGTATAGTGAACCAGTCACATTATTCTGAAAAGACAATAAAATTCCTTTAATCCGGCCTCTGACGGTCCAACACCTGCAGCCCCTCCAGATACGCAAGGGTTGAAGAAGCTGGAAGAGTGCGGGACGATAAACAAGCTGGCTCTCCAGCGCTGCCCATTTCATCCACTCTCCCCGCACACAGGCATCCAGACGCGAAAAGCAGAACAGCCTCGAGCGTGCGGGAATGGAGGGAGCCGGCGCCTGCCGCCGGGTTATGAACGTGGCCGCTGCCAGATCCAGTCTGCAGCACCTGGGACCTACCCAGGGTCTGCCCCCCTCAGTGCAGCACAGACCAGCCCCCTCTGCTCCTCCTTGGCGGACACCGACCCTGCAGCCTGGCCCACTCTTACCAGCTCGGCCCCGTGCACGCAAGGCAGGGCCCGGCTCTCGGGCATGTTATCCGCACAGCAAAGTGGCCTGCAGAGCTGCTGGCACCAGCGCCCTGGTGCCGGCCCAGGGCATGCTGAGCTCTGCAGGCCTCCGAGGGCCCGCTCACTGGATGGCAGTGGCAGCGGGCGCATGGGCCTGTGTTCCTCCACCATTGGTCACGCGAGCGGCACTGCAGAGCCAGTGGGCGTGCGGAAGAATCTGGAGATGTACGGGGGTGCTGGGCTGGAGCTGGACACGGGGGTCGTGAAACTGCAGGGGCGTGGGGTGGTGAGCGGCGACGCGGCAGCGGTTGAACTCGGGCACGGGGGTTATGGTGGTGTCCAATAATCCAGATAATTTGTAAATCCAGCACCTGCCCAGTCCCAGATGTGCTGGATTCAAGGAATTTTACTGTATATTTATTGTTCAAGCCAACGAGCCCCATTCAACTGGCCAAATAGCCACATGTGGCTCGTGTTGGACACCACCGCCCAAGAGGTCCCCACAACCTGCTACAGCCTGTGACAATTGCAAAAACGCCTTGGACTGGAACACGGTGAGAAAACTCCTTTGCTTCTAGTGTGAAAGCAGCCCAGGGAGCTGATCAAAATGTCCCCCCCACACCCGGCCCCTGAAGTTTTTCTGTGGGGTTTTGACCCAAACGGAAACCTCCACAGAAAATGTCCATTGTGGCCGATTATTTGGAATTGTGGAGGCAGCGGTGGGGAGGGAAGGGGGGAAAATCAGTTTTCCAGAAGTGAAACACTTATTTTTTCTGGGATTTCTTTTCCCCCTATGACATTTCACTTTTCCAATACCCAAATGCTTCAGTTCCCCCCCGCCCCCGCCGCCCACTAACCACAATATTTTGTTGTTCGGTTTCCCAATAACCAAAATGTTTGATTTCTTGCCTTTCCAACCTCTGAAATAATTGGCTTGTCAGACATTTATGGACAGCTCCAATGCAGGCAGCCAGGGGAAGGTGTTAAATTATCCCCCATCTGCTACTCCAGGATGCATCTTGCTCCTCGGGGCTCACGTGAGATGCTGGCCCAAACGGGCCAGTCCTCTGGTACACTAGCCTTCCAGACCCTCTCATCTTTCCCCATCTGCGCTCTCAGTGCATTCGGAAATACAGGCTGCTGTTGAGCTTTGTCATCTGCTGGCTTGGTGTTTTGACCTTGCTAATATTTACCCATCCGTTTATGTTTCCCTTGTCCCGCAGAAAGCACAGAGTGGAACACAGCAACCTGGTCACGCTCCAGACGAGGCTGATGTACATATGTTCCCCCGCCCCCCACAGTGGCAGGCAGCGTTCCCTCTAATTTTTTTCCATCCATAGGTGGAATAAGTTTTACTATGTGCACCACCTATAGAAACCCTGTGGGTGCTCTGCTAATCAGCTGGGCAGCACCTGAATCTCTCCTGGGCAGCCACGCAAGGGCTCAGCTTACAGGAAACACTGGCAGCATGACTACGAGTAATAGGTGCTTGTGTAATATAGACCCAAAATCAAGATTGGGGCCCCAGCCCCCCCCCCCGAGATCCTAACAGATTAGGATCCCCCGTGTGCTGGGGTACTGCAGTCAGGGCCCTTACTGAGCCTGTCAGGTTAGATATCGCTTCTCCAGTAAGGAGCACTGACTGGGGAATCTCACTCTGACCATGCTGGCTGCAGACACACACCCCACTGGAGTAATGTAGTTTAACCAAGAGCTTGCGCAGAGTGAGGTTTTTGCAGCGCCACGGCAATTAGCTGTTAGGATTGTGCCTAGAGTGGAAAGCCGGATTCTGGGGAAGTTTCAGCCCAGCTGGTTCAGCCCTTTCAGAAAACGAGGCCAGGGAATATCTTGTTTTGCCCTGGTTAAAGAGACACATCCTGGTACATCTATTGTTCCAAAAGGTCTCGTGCTCCCAGGCTTTGGAGCAGGGACTTAAAATTTGGCCTGGGGCTGGCCTTGAGCTCAGGGAGGTATCTCTGGCTGTCTGCGGGAAAGCCTGCCCAAATATAGCCAAGTGATAAGCTTTTGGAAAATCTCCCTGTGCAGAACGTTCCTCAGGTCCCTTCTTATTTCTAGCCTGGCCAGTGATCCCAATCTCTTCAACGTCTCTTCTCAAAAGAGGTTTTTAAGCCCTTGATCAATAGGGAAAGCATTTTCACCTGTTTGCTAAAAGCAAATATGGGAAACCTGCCAGCTTTATCTGCTCCTAAGAGATAAAGCGGGGCGGGCTCTTCTAAAGGTTCCGGGACTCTGCAGCAGGGAGGGTAACAGCAATCAGCAACACAGTGCCTTTGAGATGTTAAAAATGCCAGGAAGATGGCAATTCCCTCTGCAGGCAGTTAGCTACTGAAATCTCTTGGCAGATTCCAAGCAATGCTGCAGCCTGAGGGTGGGGGTAATGGCCTGGGAGTCAGGGCTAGTGGCTATGCCCAGTTTCAGGAAGGTAATAGGGCCTGGTGGTTACAGCAGGGTGGGGACAGGAGTCAAAATTCCGGTGTTGTAGCCCCAGCTCAAGAGAAGATGGGAAATCTAGTGCTAAGAGCAATCATCTCAGGTTAAGAGCCTCAGAAAGCCATTGCTGCATCCATGAAACTTGGAGCAACTCTCCTAGTTTGGTATCAGAGGGGTAGCCGTGTTAGTCTGGATCTGTAACAGCAACGAAGGGTCCTGTGGCACCTTACAGACTAACAGAAAAGTTTTGAACATGAGCTGAAGTGAGTCTGTGCTCACGAAAGCTCATGCTCAAAACTTTTCTATTAGTCTATAAGGTGCCACGGGACCCTTTGTTGCTGTCTCCTAGTTTGGAGGACTTGGCTGTGGCTGGCTGCAGATTCAGGCAGGTGACTTACACATAAGTAACATTTTCCAACTTTTCTCCCCCACTCCAAGAGCTAAAAGCCATCCACCTCATACTCCACGGGAATGCAGCTAACACTGCCAATCACATGGCTCCAGGAGCCAGGGCCTGAGTCAGGGGCTCATAGTGCCTTTGCATCAACCCAGCCCTGTCTACTGAAGAGCTCTGCAGCATCAAACAATGGCTCTATACAACTCACACCCCCTGACCTGCAGGGCTCTGCACATACGAGCTCTCACACCACAGCACCACCCTGTCAATTGGGAAGCTCAGCTCCAGTGTAACTGAGTAGCATTCAATAGCTGGGGATCAGGGATCCCTCTAACTTTTCCTGTCCAAGGGCAGAATAAATTGTCATGAGCACTGAGGCACGTACAGCTGTGCAGGTCCAGCAAAGCACACGCTGTCAGCTGTGAGTGCTCTTGCTAATGAGCTGGGCAGCCGCCCAAGCGCTCAGCTTACAGGGCACACGGCTTGAGACAGACCGATCAGACCAAGACCGTCTCACCGCACAGCTTTAAACTCTATGACTCTCTGCCAAACATTCGCGCTCTCCCCTTTATGACCGGTGCAGTTTTCAGCAGCGCAACCCCTCCTCCCCAAACATAAATTACCCAGAGTACAAGCAGATGCTCCAATTACCAATGGAAATTGCCAACCATCCCGAGCTGAAATTTACAACGCCTCTGAGGACATCAGTAACCAAGGCAATAAAATCCAGACTTTATAGTATTTTAATAATTCTCGCGCTCCCAAAAAACCAGCCTCTGCTAGAAGAGGTGGCAGCTCCGATTCATGGCTGACCAGGTGTGTAATACCACACTGAGGGAGCCAGCTGGGCTTAATGGTGTAATAAGCGTGCATTGGTTGCTACTAAAATGGCGCAGGACTGGCACTAGCAAGAAACCGCTCACCGAATGGGTTTTTTCCCCCCTCCTGATGTGGTTTTTCAGTGTGAAATGGAGCCAAAAGGCGATGAGGAAGAGGGGGCGCTTATTCTCCCATGCATTTGGACACAGGAGCGTGGAGCGCGACCCACACAGGCGACAGCGGGCCAGTCTGGGGACACGCGGGAGCGGGACTGTCACATGAGCGTGGCAATGCAGCCACATGAATGCATCGCGGAGCTAACTCCTAGCCAGACTGGAGCAGAGCCAGGGTCCTTCTGGCTCGTGACTCAGACGGTGGCTGGCTAGCACCGGATGCCCCAGAGGAAGGTGCAAGAACCCCACAGCAGCACATGGGGCATAACCTGCCCCCGCAGTGGGTCACAGCCTGGTCGCTGCTTGCCCACGCCTGCAAGAGCCTTACGCTCAATTCACTTTTAGAGGGTACAGCCTAGGTTCTGAAATTCCCACGCCAGCCCGTCTGAGGACATGGGCTTCAACCACAAAACCTCATGACCTGAAATCTGTTAGTCTCTAAGGACAGCTTCTTGCATTCAGCTCAAATCCATCTCTCTCCGTTAGTCCTTCTGTCCGTCACGTGCTAACCTTTCACCCTCACAGCCCAGCAATTCCAGAGTGTCCCAGGCACCAGGAAGTTAGAACTCTATGCATTTTGGGGAGTTGAGGAGGAGGAATATAGGACATCTGAAGCCTCTGCCAGCACTTTAGCACAGCCCCAAGCCCCTCTCCAATGGTCCATGGAGAAAGCCCTGCCAATTTCACAGCAATGAAAAATGCATCATGAACTGTGAAATAAGCCCTTTCCTGAGAAATCTGAGGTCTCCTTGTTGTGAGGTGCACCCAGTCAAAGAGGGCTTCCTAGCTCCCACAGGGCAGGGAAAGAGCTGGGCTTGTCCCTCCCCTGCAAACTGCTCTCCAGTCAGGGGAGGCGGGAACAAGAGCAGATCCACCTGGAGGTGCTTCCCTCTGCTGCAGGACATTGTCCAGAACAGGGCAGCAACCTGAGCTTCCAGCCACTGGAGACTTGTGGAGTTGGCGCCTATCTTCCCTACGCTGCTGGTAGCACCCCACCAAAAGGGGCCTCTTAGCTCCAGCCAAGCAGAAGAGAAACAGGACTTGTCCATCTCCTGCATAGCAGCTGGGGGTGAGGAGCGACCAGACAGAGCCACCTCTGGGTGCCTCCAGCTGGGTGCACTTCATCCTCCAGCCTAACACTTGCCCATCCCACCAGGGCCGAACCTCCCAGCAGAGTGTAACCAGGTGACACCTGAACCACCAATCACCCAGAGAGAACGGAGAATGGGGGGTGGGGGCAGATGGGCATTTGCACACAGTCTTTGACACGGGGGTAGAATGGTGGTCCCTGATAGGGAGGAACGGGGCAGAGAACCACAGCCAGGTGTGGGAGGAACCAGGGAACTCTGTTATGGGAGCCACATGGAGCCCTCAGCCTGGAGGTGGAAGGGATGATGTAGAGAAGAGGGTAATGAAGGTTCACATCGCTCCCCCTCCCATTATGGGGAGGGGAAAATGGGAAGGAGGGGCACAGCCAGCCCCTGCCAGAAGGGAGAAAGTGGTAATGGGGGAGGGGAAAACAGCCCCTGGCAGGAGGGAGGATGCGGGAGCTGCAGCGTCCCATAAAGGGAGGGGATTTCAGGGTGGCTGTGGGAGGAACGCCAAAGGCGGGAGGGAAGGCGCCCCTGCTGGGGACCATGCGCTTCAGCTACACAAGCTCCAAAGACAGGGACCTGTTTGCACTTACAGGAAGGCTTATTCCCTGAAGCAGGAGGCGCGAAATCCCTTCCGCCACGAGCATTACCCTCCACTCGCCCAAGGTGGCTACTCTCCTCCTCCACATCACTGGCCAATCCTCCTCTGACCTTGATTTTGCCCTAATGACTTCCAGGGCCAAGGCGTTCCACAGGCACAGAACAGAGCTGGAAGAGACCTCAGGAGGCCATCAAGTCTAACCCCTTGCTCAAAACAGGCCCAGTCCCAACTAAACCATCCCAGCCAGGGCTTGGTCAAGGCAGGACTTAAAATCCTCTAGGGATGGAGATTCCACCACCTCCCTAGGTAACCCATTCCAGCGCTTACTGCACCTTTCCTGGGGCGGCGGGGGGAGGGGAATGTGGTTTTCGCTCCATCAGCAATATCTGTTGCTTTTTACTGTTACCAGACAGGGAGAAAAGACTCTCGCCCAGTCACTGCACAGTACGAGCTCCTAGCACATCCCCTCTCCTCTGTCTCCTTTCTAAGCTAAGCAGCCCCAAGCTCTGCCATGGCTCTAGGGCAGGGCACACTTGTTTGGACAGGGTAAATATGTGCACTAGGGAAATACCACGACGCCACATCACTGATCTCCCCTGCAGCAGAAAGTCGGGCTGTAAGGGCTGATGTCTGTTACTATTTGACAACCGGAAAACTATATTGTTTTGTACCACACCAGGTGGACTGCGGCCTTCCAGCACCAGCACGATGCACTTTATTTAATAAAACTTCCTGAGGAGGAAAGGAGCTCAGGCAGACAGTGCACATATTGTAGGGCCAAGGAGGCAGTTTCGAGCCTTACCATTTCTATATAGGGAACAGAAATTTGATACCAGGCTCTTCAGTCTGGCAAGCAAAGATCTAAGCAGCCAACAGCTGAAGCAAGACAAATTCAGATTGGAATTAAGACCATCTTTTTAACAATGGGATGAATAAACTATTGGGACCGCTCTGCAGGGGCCTCAAGGCAACAGTGAAAACCCTCTATCTTGGATTTAAATCTAGTCAACCCCAATTGGGGCGTGCTTACAGTTCACTCGCTTGTGAACGTAGCGCATGTGGCCAACAGTTGTTGGTTTAATTATCTGGGAAAGTGATCAATCCACCTGATCTAAAAGACCTTCTCCAGCTCAGGCAGAGTTAGTTCAGGGCAGACCTATGGCTTGTTAAACAGGAAATCAGACTGAAAGAACACTGGGTCTCTTCTGCCCTTAGAACCTATGAGACCCAGCTTCTACCCTTCCTCTTCCACGCCCCTGCTGGGTGACTATAGGCAGTCATTGCCCTACTGTGTGCCTCAGTCTTCCCATCTGTTAAAAGGGGATAATAATACAGCCTCCCTCCTTGGTACTTTGAGAACAAAGGGTACCTAGCCCTAAAGAAAAGCTACTGATTCTTAGTGCATGCAAAGTGGGCCATTCACAGGATGAAGCGGAGCAGCCGCCCCAGGCGCCTCACGTTTTTGGGGGGCCCACAGCTGCTGCCACAATCATCCTATGGACGGGTGATATGGAAGGATTACAGGGGGCCTGGTGCTGCAGCTCCAGGTGGGCAGTGAGAGTCTGGCAGCCTACTCCACTCCCTGCTACCTTAGAGAATCAGGGCAGCTGGCCAGGAAGGTGGCGCGATGGGACCGAGGGCTGCTCCAGCTCCCACCGCCTGCGGGGTAAAGGGAGGAGGGAGACCCCTGCAGCCAAGGCATGAGGCCCTGTCATCCCCCAGGCAGTCTCGATCAGGAGAAAGGCTGGGGAGAGATCAGGGCTTGAGGTGCAGTAGGTGTGGTTGCCCCAGGCCCTGAACCTAGGGCACGGGGGCGGGGGGGAAGTGTTGCCCCAGATGCTGCCCCGACTCAGGACAGCCCCGAGTGCAGGGCGCCTGGAATGAAAAAGTCGAGTGAGAAACAACCGGTGAAGCACACCAGTCTGCTCACATAGCAAACTGCATCAGAGGGGCAGGGGGATGTTACAGGCCGGTCAGTTTCACACCTGGCTAGTTTTGCAGGTGGAAACGGTATTGTTGACTCTTGAAGTTTTATCCGGGCATGTTCCTCGACTCCCTGCTCCCGGAGCCCCGGGATTACAAGCAAACCTCAATTTTGACTGAAAATTATGAAGTTTTTTTCCCCTTTACCCCAGCCAGAATATATGAGCTTTTGCAATCCTGTGATTTATCAAGACCAGGATCCCGAGTTCTTACAATGCATGAGGCTGGCAAAATCCCAGGGGAGGATTTGTTTTTGAAGCATTGGTTTTTAAGCAGAAAGCATTCCTCAGGAACAAGGCATCTGGAAGATTTTTGTCAGCCCCCATCACAACAGTTCCATTTCAGCCTCTCACATTGCTGAACGCGCTCCGCCGTGCTTTCAACCTGCCCGCACACAGTGCCATCTGGAGCCCATAGTGGGTGTCTCAGGCATCGTTATCTACCTTTACGACAGTTTGACAGATGCCACACTAGCTACTCAGCATGCCAAGTCTGAGTGGTAGCAATAGTAATGTCTCCCCCGAGCTGAGCCTCCTGGGGTAGAGGCGGCATAAAGGTTAGATCACATGGATAGTCGGGGAAGTCCAAGCAAGGCAGATGGAACTAGGAGAAAGTTTCCAGCAGAAGCTTTTCTTGCACTGAAGAATGCACATTTGGAAACTCTGGACCATTTTCTATATTCAGGGTGGTGGTTCTCAAATTATTTCAGTGAAAGAAAGTTAAAATCATAAATCCACCCAAGTCCCTAGGTTTCAATTCAATAATTTCAAAAAGGGAACATTTCCATTTTCCAGTTCAAAATGCCTTTTTGGTCCAAAATTTCCTTTACAGTTTTGTTTTTTTTTTAAAAAAAAAGAAATGTAAAGTGTTTTCAAATGCTCGAAACACGACGTCTCATTGCAAGTGACACAAAATGGTTTGCTGACCCGCAAAGTAATTTTTCTCCACTTTCCAATTAGCTGGAAAATGTTTAAAAAAATGTCACTTGTGCGTCAAAAACGTTTTGCTGAATGGTCACGGAGAAAAAAAAAAAATTCACCCTGCTGTAAATGTGGCGCAAGCAGCCAGTGTCATAAGCAATTCTACCTTATAATCACTCTAGCCTTCAAGATGCTTACTGCACCCTGCACCCCCAGCATCCGTTCCCGAGCTCCCACTCAGTGTGACGCTTTCCACAGCTCTCAGCCCTGAGGGGTGGGGTGTGCGCTCTGACCAAGGAGACAAATGGGCTTTATCAAGTAGATCCTGAAGATAGAGATCCAAGCTGAAGCAAGCACAGGGCTGGCAGGTATCATAGGTGGGGGAAGGCCAGGCCTTCGCAAACAGCCTCACCTGGTGCCACCCACGCTCCACCAGAGGCCCCCAGGCTCCCTCCTCCAGCCTGCTCCTGTGGGCGGCAGAGACTGGGAGTCAGGCATCTGCGCCACCTGTCAACTCCCTGGACCTCAGGGGCCAGTGACTCCATTCTGTGAGAGGGGGTTGGGCTGTGGCTCGGGGCGGGGCCTTAGGCAGAAGGGGGGTGGCCAAGGATGAGCCTCCCCAAGCCCCGCCCCCCCACACACAGTGGAGCTGCTGGTCCCTGAGCTCCAGGGAGTTGGCAGGTGGCAGGGTGGCCTGGTCCCCAACCTGCCCTCCCCAGCCTCTGCCACCAACAGGAGCAGGCGGGGGGAGGGAGCCTGGGGGCCCCCCACCACCCACGAGCAAGCAGAAGGGTCGGAAACACAAAACCATAAAATGCCAACTAGAATGTGTACTTGGTAACATGCCCCTTTCACAGCCAGCGGCCAGTCCATCCATTCGAGAGCGCTGGAGCCACTGGCAGGGTGTCACCTCAGCAAAACAAGCACCGCCTTGCGCCCTCCCTCCCATTATACACGTTCAGACCCCTTGTCTCTTTTCACAAAACACAGCATTCGGGTAACTGCGTTTGGCCCCTATTCCAGATCTTTTCTCGGGCTCTTTTGCGCTATGCAGGGGCCCAGGCCTGCAGCAAGCGGAGATCTGTTTTTCTTTTGCGCACCCCAGAACACCAAACTTTTTGAGACCCCAGAACACCAAACAATAAATGTTTCTTACGTGGAACACCTATGAAAGTTTTCTTTAAAAAAAAAAAAAGCTACACCTACAGGAGAAACAAAAGGAAGCCCTTCGATCAGGAACCACAGCAGTGAAGTAGTAACGTTGTTATTAAGGTTATACAGAAAATAGAGACCATCCGTGTATTTTTTCCAATGCTCACAGCACACCGGAGAGGTGTATACGGAACACTGGTGTTCTGTGGAACGCATTTGAAGAAACGCTGGTCTAGACCATAAAAACTGGCAGGCCTGGATCAAAAAAGTCCATGATTAAAGGTCTAGAAAATATGGCCTATGAGTAGGGTTGCCAGATTTTCCAGGAGGGCAGAGGGGGAGAAGGGGATGATGTGTGGGACTTGCCCCAGCCATGCGATCCTGAGGGAGGGAGGTGGGTACCCAGCAGCCCTGCAGCGGGGAGCCGGCAGGGGCAGGGAATTTCCCTGACAAGTCTGGCATCCCGCATCTAAGCAAAAATGTCTGGGACTTGTCAGGGATACTCAGGACTGTCCCACAGATTGCAGGACATCTGGCGACCCTATGAGGAAAGGTGCAAAGAACTGGGTCTGAGAAGGAAAAAAAAGAAAACCGGAGATGGGACATGATAACAGCTTTCTAGTACCTAAAAGGTTGCTACAAAGAGAACAAGTGTTCTGCCTCCTCCTTAACCCCTGAGCATAGGATACAAATAACTGGGCTTAAATTGTAGCAAGGGAGATTTAAGTTGGACATTAGGAAAAACTGGTTAAACACAGGACTCAATTGCCTTGGGAGGATGTGGAATTTCCATCACTGGTGATTTTTAAGAGCAGGTGAGACAGACCTGTCAGGGGTGGTCTATATGGTGCTTGGTCCTGCCATGAGTTCAGGGGACTGGACTTGACCTCTCAAGTTCCTTCCAGCTCTATAATTATTCTCTTCGCACTCTAAGTTGCCTTAGGTCCAAGAACCATCCCACCTCAGGCGATCGGGTTCACCTCCAGCTGCTTCAGAACAGGATATTTTGCAGGTCACATAATTCTTCAAATACTTTCTGTTCATACATTCTGCAATAACCATGGCAACCAGCCAGTTCTGAGCTCTCAGCAGAGACCACGTACTACCCCCTCTGTGGAAATGCCATGAAGATGGCACTCGCAGGGGAAACACGCCCACATGGCTTATCTAAACAAGTCCCAGGGGATAATTCCTAACTGCATCCCCAGTCTGTTGCCAACGTGAGGCGCCTGGGTCAAGCCAGCCTACGAGCTCGTCTCGATTCCTGAGCCAGTACGACTTTCGCCTCTTGACAAAATGAAGCCAAGAAGAAATATTTCAATCATTCCCTGTTGATCATTTCGACAGGCCTGTGAAACACTGCAATTTTGCTGAATCAGAATTTGCCAACAGCAAAACATTCAGCTGGGAAATTTTCAACCCACTCTCGCATCAGCTAACCTCAAGTGAGCAATCACCGAGTTCATGGGACACATGTCTCTGGACTGCCTGTCCTAACCCAGTCCTGGGTGCGGACGTACAGCTAGCCGCATTCTGTGATGGGCGAAGCCACATCCAGAACAGAGGACGTGAAAATATTTGGATAAGGAAGACACCCAAGTATTAATACTCAATCAAGAAGTCTGAGCCAGGTTGTATTCTAACCACTGCTCCTGTCGCCCTGCTTTGACTGGAAGAGCTGTTGAATGAAATGAGACATGAACTAGTCAGCCATTCCATTAGGGTAGGCGAGAGCAATTTGTACAGACAGTTCTCTGCATGGAGCACATGCCGGGGAAAGAAAGCTGACATCAAGTATCTTGCTGATCAGCACAGGCCAAAGGCTCTTTAGGGAAAGAGCTGTGTTTTCATTCTCTGTCTGTATAGTGCCTAGTGCTCTAGGGTCCTGGGCCATCCAGGGATGAGTGATTTCGGGAGTTATTCGGGGATAGTTTATTCCTAAACAGTGCAACTACACGCAAAATGCATTTGGAAACAGCATTCAACGATTTAAGGCTGATTTCAAAACAGGCTCGAGTTCCCAGTCCACACAGCCCCTATTTTGAAATAGGTGCTGTTCCTTGTACAATGAGGTTGAACAATTTCTAAATAAGGCAGCCGCTCTTCTGAACTTATTTCGAAATAGCAGTGGTGTTGTGTAGATGCTCACACAGTTATTTTAAAATACCGGCTGTGTAGACACACCCTCCGAGAGAAAAGCGGTGAGTTTTACTGAAACATTGGCGATAATGCTGCCAGAAGCAGATCGAGACGCAAGGTCAGTGGAGGCTGTTGAAAAGAGAGCAATTTAAAAGGTAAGAGGTATTTAAAGGGCAGCTGGCATCCCGCTGGACTTGTCCCATTGTTCTGGGGAGAAAAAGCAGCAGAGAACAAGATAACGTTTGGCATACTCCCGGGGTGTGCTGTGGCAACCCTTAGAAGAGCTGGCAGAGACTGCAGTCCCTCACGCCGGATGCTGCACAGATCCTCACCAAAATCAAGGTCCACAGCCACGCGCTGCAAGGGTGTCAAGAGCCACGGTGTCCAATGTGCTGTCCATTCGCCACATACGGCGGACCGGACAGCGTAAGGTGGTGAATGCAGCTCGTTAGAGCTGCACGCATGGAGACCCCTCCACCCCTCTGCACGCACGTCCCACCACTGGTTGGGACAAGCGTGGAGGTGGCTCCTCCTATGGCTAGCGCAGGCTGTGGACAGCTCGGGCGGTGCGGGTGACTGGCTCGGCCAGCTCGCGCCGCCGTGCAGCTTGGGGAGGTGTGGCTTGCGAGTCACCAGGGTGGGGTGCAGGGTGCCTAGCTCCAGGGGCAGTGGGACAGGGTGCCTGGCTGCAGCGGCGGGGTAGTCATATGGCGATCAGTTCCATTGCTTTGGGACACCACTGGTCCAGAGAGAGACTGAGCCTACACCAAAGAGAGCTCACTCCCAGTCTCAATGGAGGAAGTGTGGGAGGGGAAGAGAGAATTGCCGAAGGTCAGGAAGAGAATCCAGGTATCCTGACTCACAGTCCAATGCCCCAGTCAGCACCGAAACAAACAAACAAACCAGCAGTCACGAGCAAAATAATTTATTTATGTTAGTCTTTAAAGTGCTACATGACTGCTGGTTTGTTTTGTTAGAATACAGACTAACACAGCTACCTCTCCGTTACCAGTCGCCACTAAGTAACCCTGCCTCCCATATATCCCTGGGCACAATCTGTTCCCCCAGTGAAACTGTGCAAACACTAGCTAATCCAGTCCTTCACTAACTGGGCTCGAAGGCCCTGAAAGTGAGCCTTCTTCTTGGAAGGTGTCAGAGGGGCAGCCCTGTTTGTCTATTTCTGCAAACACAATGAGAAGTCCTGTGGCACCTTATAGACTAACAGATTTTTTGGAGCATGACCTTTCGAGGGCAAAGACCTGCTTCGTCGGATGGGTAACCACTTCTCCTGGAGTTCTGGCTGCTACAATCATTGGGCTATTTTGTAAATTGCAGACCAAAGGGCGCTGTTCCGCAGCAGAGCAGAAAGGTGCACGGAGCGGGGACTGCAGAGGAAGTGTTGTGTTAGGTCATATCCAACACGCACTGCCCCATCTTTAATTCAATAACTGAGTGATTTCAGTGTTAGAGGGGCAGGGTCAGCTGGTAAATCTCACCCATTCAGGAGTCATGGGTAAAGAGACATCAGCCTTCTGCCCATATGTGCTCTGTTTACACTTGTATTTTCTTGCTTTAAGGCTCATGCTTCTCAGAGCCCGAGGTATTTGGAGACTGGATTCTCATTAAAACTAAATGGGAATCAGACCATCCTCCAATGCCTTATTCGGCTCTGAAAAGCTGAATCGCAGTACAGGCTGAACCTCTCTAATCTGGAACTCTACGGTCCGGCAACATCCGTAATCTGGCATGACTTTAGCTGGGATTATCATGCATCTGGTCTAATTTCCCATCATCCCATAACATTTGTTTCCAGCCACCAGTCTTAGCTCTCAGTGTTCTGTGCTGTAAATTTACCACTAAATGTCTTCCAAGAGCCCAGGAAGCAGTGGAAGTGTTAGTAATGCTGCTGGACAATACTGACCTCCCATTGCTCAGCAAAGTCTCTCATCCGGCAATGGTCAGGTCCTGAGGGTACTGGATTGGAGAGATTCAACGTGTATATCATTCCCACGTCACCACGTGGGACATCACCAGCATAACCCCAGACAGGAAAAATAAAGAACAAGGCCCTCCACAAGGTGCAGCCAATGGAAACTGAGATCTGCCTTGGGTTATGCTGGTGATATTCCACGTGGTGACATGGGAACGATATACAGGTTGAACCTCTGCAATCTGGTACCCTTGGGACCTGACCTGAGATGAGAATGCTCCTTTCCAGCCTGGAAGTTTGTGGCTCTTGGCAAGTCTTCACTATGGGTTGGATCCTCAGGATAGTGATCACTCCAGCAGGGGTTGATTTATCACGTCTAGTAAAGACAAGATAAATCAACCACGGATCACTCTCCCGTTGACTACGGTACTCAGTGAGAAGCGCGAGGGGAGTCAACAGGAAGACACCACTGTAAGCAGATCTAAGTACATCAACTTCAGCTACGCCATTCCTATAGGCAGCAGAGTCAGACAAGAGGATGGCGGCTCTTTGCCCCTAGATATCAATTGCTCACAATAGCTGTGAAAGTGATCACCTGAGGCTGGCACTACTATTTATACTTTAGGCTCTGACTGAGCTCTGGGCCCCCTTTGCACTGGCAAGACACAGACCCCAGCTGAGAACAGGACTGTATCATGCCAGGAGCAGCACAGATCCTCACTGGGTCCAGCACCCCCAACCCCACCCCCATTTTGCTGTATGAATCAACAGTGAGAGAGTCTCTTTCCTTACAAGAAACAAGAAGTCCTGTCGCTCCTTATAGGCTAACAGATATTTTGGAGCATAAGCTTTTGCGGGCAAAGACCCGCTTCATCAGCCGTTGCATCTAACGAAACAGGTCTTTGAGCACAAAAACTTATGCTCCAAAATATCTGTTAGCCTATAAGGTGCCACAGGACTTCTGGTTGTTTTTGAAGACACAGACTAACACAGCTCCCTCTCTGATACCTGTCTTCCCTCACAAGCTCACCGTGTGAAGCATGGGCAGCAGGTATCACAGACACCAGCAGCCTGACACATACCTGCCCATGCTCTACCTCCAGGCCCCCTCCAGTTCTCCTGCCAGAGGATGCGGGGGGGGGGGGGGGGGGGCAGAAAATCGTTCCCCCAGTGCTGGGGCCTTTCCAGCCATCGTGACTGGCCTGTGCTCACAGTGGAGGCTTAGCTGGCCAAGGGGTCGGGCTGGTCACACTGCCTGGGAAGACTGGGGATGGCTCTCCAGCAAAGGCTGAGGTCGTGTTGCTTAGGCCTCCCTGGGCTGGGGTCATGCTGCCCAGCACTCCAGGGTCAAAGAGGGACCTAGTCCAGGACAGGGGCCAGCTGTCACAGTGGGGAGGGGCACGGGGACACGAGGCAGAGTCCAGCAGCCACAGCAGGGTAATGGGCAGAAAAAGCAGTGTAAGGGATTAGCTTCCTGAAGCCAGAGGTTCATGCAACACCCTGGTCTAAAGAAACCACGCGCGGGCGGGGAAAGTGAGGCACAGAACGGGGAAGGGACTTGCCCAAGAATCCCACATCTCAGGAGAGAAGCTGGGAGGGGCAGGGGTGGGGACTGAGCCACCAAGAAGGGAAAGAATTTTCCCTAGGTCACTTTTGCAGAAGCTACTATGGGCACCAGCAGAGGGCACCCCTGACAACTGCCTGTTCCGTTCATGCCCTCTGAAGCACCTGCCTCCAGCCACTATGGAAGCCAGGTTCCTGGCCTAGCTGGGCCATGGGCCTGACCCTGTCTGGCCATTCTTAGGCCAGGTCAGTAGAGCTGGGACCAGACCCTGAGAGTCCCGAGTCCACCACATCACACCATTCCCTAATTGTGTTGCTTCCCCCTAGCGGCCACATGGCTTAAGAGCATCATTTTCAGGGGTGGGATTGACTTGAACTTAGCCCTATTTAAAAGCTGGGCATCCTGGGCACTCCCTAAGGCTGACCTGAGTCATTGAAGGTTCTATAAATAAGTCTCAGAGCTGTTTGTACTGGGCACTCAGGGATAAGGAAGTCATGAGTCTGCTCACAGCACACAGAGGCACAAGGCAGGCTGCATGAACTTCACTGAAACACTTCATTTACAGCGATCAGAAGCCAAAGTACACACAGTTTCGAAAGGAAAGGGTTGTGGTTAAGTGCCCAGCACAGCAGGGACACCAGTCTTGGCCAGGGCCCAGCAGCACCTGGCATGACAACAGGAGCCTCTAATCGTTGGTTGTATTCCACTACAGTCCCCAGGCACTGACCTGGGTTTCTGTCGTGCCAGGCGCTGCCCAGGCTGTGGCCGAGATCAGTCTTTCAGGAAGGGTAACCTGGAGCCCTGATCACCTAAACACGGCCCTGGCTCGGAGATTTTATAAACCACACGAAATAAAACCTTGTGCCCACACTGGGTGGGTGGGGGCAGTGGGACGAGACGAGGTCTTTTGCCTTTATGCCCAGTCTGCTCATGTGCTGCTACACCCAGGAACAAGGCTAATCTCAGCTCTGCTGCGAATTCCTTTCTACGGCCGCGCTGCAGGCAGGCAGCCTGCTACATTCCTGACACGCCTGCCGGCGTCGCAAAACGCAGCATGGTGTAGTGCCGAGCTGGCGGCCGCTCCTATTCTGAGGAGCTGAGAGGGAAACACCTTCACGCCACAGGTTTATAACACAGAGATAGGTACACATCTCAGAGCTGGAAGGGACCTTGAGAGGTCGTTGAGCCCAGCCCCCTGCGCTCACAGCAGGACCTATCACCAGCCTGCCCAGACCCCTGCAAGGCCCCCTCAAAGGCTGAACTCACACCCCTGGGTTGACAAGGCCAATACTCTAACCACTGAGCTATCCCTCCCCTGTCAGCTTGTCAGGCAGTGAGCTCTTCAGGGCAAAGCTTGTCTTTCACCGTGTATCTGGGCAGCACCTGTCACAAAGCAAACCCCTGGCTGGGTGAAGGGGTCTGGGCACCATAGAAACATCCATTAATCACAACTCCCCCGCCGTTCCCATGCTGTCTGTCTTCAAATGGATCTCACCAGAGACACAGTGCTACAGCCTGGGCTATAACAGTCACACCCCTCCTGTGCCACCTCCCTCTGCTGGGGGCAGCTCTGTTCTCTGTATAAAAGGCAGCCAGTAGGAAACGCAGCCACTTGTGGCACAAGGCTTCAGACATATAAGAAGAGAACAGATATAATTGGATGTAATGCAGACCGGAGTCCCTTTGTTCCAGGCACTGCACAGACCTCAGAAACTGGGGCCCCTTCATGTTGGTTGCTGCACAGACCTCAACTGGACCTGGCACAAAGGGGTCCCTGTCTCTGCACAGACCCCAACAAGCCTGGAGCCCCTCTTTCAAAGGAGGTTAAGCTCTGCCAGAACAAGGTCTCCTCCAATCTGCAAGGCTCAAGCCCAAACAGAACTTAAAGCCTCTGGCCCCAAAGCAGAAAGCATCAATTGTTAGTATGGAAACATGTTCTCACCTTGTTAGGGGCCAAGGAGCTGCCTAGGCCGGAGCACTGCCCCCGTGCTGACCCAGCATACACCAGGGAGGTCTTGAGCCTTTTCTGGGAAACCACCCACACTGAATTCCCCCAGGCTGCAAGGGGTTTATATCCTGTCACTGGGTGAGCTGGTCAGAATCAGGAGGGTGGAGAACTGAAGCCATCAAGCACTTGATAGGCTTGTGCAAACATAGGGGCCACAGGGCCAAGGTGAGTACCTCTCTGCCCCTCCTAGAGATGGGGAGAACAGAGATAAGGAGAGATCAAATGACCTGCCCACGGCCTGTAGCTGAGCAGGGAATGGAAAGAACCCAGGTGTCCTGGGTCAGCACCTGAACCATTACATCAGGGGTGTCCACCACATGTAGTGAGTACGGCTCTCTCGAGCAGCACACAGCTCCTGGAGCCTTTAACTGTGTCTCCTCCCGAGAGCTGCACCTGGGGAGTGCCGTCCGCCTGCTCCACGCTGGCAACCCACCGCTTGGTGGGAGAAGCGCGTAGCAGCCGCAGAGGTTCTGGTGGCAGCTCTGGTGAGTCGATGGCATTGAATTAGAACCGGGGGAGGGCTGGGAGTGCCTGGCTCTGGAAGAGGGGGAAGGCATTTATTTAGAGCCAGGGGTGGGGGAAGCGTGGCGAACATGGAAAGACGACAACCACAAGTGTTGCGCTCTTTGAATTCCTATTGGGCACCACTGCATTACACTGTCCCTCTGCTCCTGAGGGCAGATACACAAAGCAAGCTCTCCCAAGGCTGTGCAGCCAGTCAGAAATAGAACCCAGGGTTCCGGGACCTCAGTCATCAGGCTCAAGTGGCCTTTTTGGGCCCTTTGAGACAGATTCTCCAGCCACTCCATCTTGTTCCGCTTTTAATTACTGGACACAGAGCCCTTTGCTCTCAGAAACCTCCTCCTGGCTGAGGGGCTGACTGATCAGGATCACATTACCTCTTAGCCTGGTCTTGCATAAACTACCCAGAGGGTGCTCCTTTAGTCTAAACTATTACTGTGCTATATCAATGCAGACATTGCATCCAGCCCTGCCCCCCAAACACACACACTGTTGCAGATCTCCTTATTTGCAATTTCAGGCTATTCCTCAAACAACAAACCTTGGTTTGGTTCAAAATGGTAATGACAGAAAAGCACCAATTCACCACTGCAAAATACACACACTTCCAAAGGCCTCCTTAATATTTCGTTACCCCCACTGTACAGACAGACAACCTGAGTCAGGCAAGCTAAGTGATAGGAGCAAATTCATAGGGGAAGTCTGTGGCAGAGCAGGGGGCTGAACCCACGTCAGCCAAGTTGCAGCTGCTGGAGCATCCTTCCACTTCAGGACATTTCCCGCTACCAAACACAAGCGGAAAAACTGAGGACTGACTGAAAAGCAGCCAGGTGGAGCAGCCAGCCACTCCATACTCCCCTACATATACTTTCCCTTTAGTTAGGTTGACATGGAGCGTCCTCTAATGAAATCTTCCAGTGACCTTCTCCACTCTCTTCGCCCCCGCTCAAAATTTGCAGATCATTCACCCTGGAAATGGGTTTCTAGCACACACGTTTCTTTACCGGCAAGGCTGAATGCTGGGCTTTGCGAACACATCCTTGCTAAGCCTCTGTTGCTGCCCATGCGAGGGAGAAAGGTTAGCACAGACAGCAAGATTTTAGGTGACAATCTGACAGGTGAAACTTGAGAGAAGAAGTTTTAACCTTGTATCTGCCCGAGGAAAGGCCACGGTCTGGCTGGGTTTAACTAGCACATGTCAGCAAAGCAGATCTAAACTTGACCACTTAGCCCAGTCAAGACAAGGGCTTGTCTGTGCATATTTATGGGCAGCCTGTAGGCAAGAGAGGTCACGTTTTGCATGTTGCAAAGGCCCACGCATCTGCAAAGGAAAGCTAAGTGTGCCAAGTTACAGAAAGCACTATCCCCATGCTGCTTACCTCTGCCAACACTGCAAGCTGATCCAACAGCTGAGTTCACCCCTCCTCGGCTGAGACCAAAGGCAATCAGCCTGTGGCCGAGAATGCAGCTTAAAACTGGTAGGCTGCCTAGTGGCTTGCCTATTTACCTGCCTCCTAGGTAATCCCCTCTCGATGGAACTGCCTGCAGGCTGTTTGCTGGAATTCCAGGGTGAATGATTTGTGAGTTTTAAGCCGGGGGCTGAAGAGGCCAGTGGAGCAACGAAAGAACATCCAAAGATTGCACCAGGCTAGAAGAAGCTCCCAGTCAGCCTGCTACAGGGAATGATATAAAGGGGACTTCTAACAACTCAACTGTGAATTGAAAGCAGCTTAACCATTCTGGGTTCGCTCCCTGCGTGGACTACTCTCAATCTGAGTTAGTTTAAACAACTCCCAGAGACGAATAATAAATGAACCTGGCACAGCTGCAGCCCCTAAAGTTTCCTGCCGAAATGATAGCAGGAACTCAGCGCTGCAGCTGGGAGGTTTCCGACCTAGGCAGGCCACAGCTTACTAGCTCTGCTCGGGCTGATGCATTCGAAGGACCTGTGTGGCCATGGCAGCATTGCAGCAGCTTGGGCCAGCCCATAGAGCAGGGGTGCACAAAGTGGGGGACAGGCCACCCTGGTGCGGGGGGTGAAATTTCATAAGCGGAGTGCAGCACGATCAGCTGCTGGGTCTCAGGCTCATCCAGCTCATTAGAATGTTGAGCCCTGTTACTGTTGTTATGTCTGTGTGTTCACATTTCTATACCGATTCATAACGTTTTTTACACTCTGCCGACTTATCTTCTTACACGTGCCGAAAGGGGTTTCTTTTTTCATATGAACATCACCGACATTTCCGTCGGTGTGGCTTACATTAGACAGGTTGAGGGGGGAGAGGCTCTACTAATCACCAGGATGAAAAGCGGGGCCCAACATAAAAAGTTTATCACCCCTGCACCAGAGTCCAAATCGCCCGTCCCCGAGGATGGCTAACCTGAGCTACTGCCTGGGCCCACCATGGCCACATGGCTACTCTGCGTTAGTGTGGGAAGAGCACTTATGTGACTGGCTACTCACGCCGGGACATCCCACCCCCAGCCGCAATGTACACATACCCTCAGCACGGCCAGACAGAGTGACGTTCGTTCACTTAATTATAAGCTAATAGTTACCTTTGTCTCCCGTTGAAAGACTGTATTTTCCAAGCATGGCTGATTACACCTAGCAGGTCTCTCACTATATTTTTCTCACATCTGCCTTTTTTCTCTCCTCTTCTTTTCTATTCCTCCTCCTTCTGTGAAGTCTCTCTAGAAGCATCCCTCACCCTGCCACTGGTCTCCTCTAGACCTCTCTCTTTCTAGCCATCTTCAGTCCTACAATAGAAAGACACAATGAGGGGTTTTAATTTCATTGAACAGAGTTGGGTTGACCCATCTGTACTCCCTTCCCATCTGCATTACTACAAACAGTGGGAAAAACCAATGACATTTCCCCTCAAGGAACTTCAGAGCTTTAAAAAAAAAAGTCTTACATAGTTTCAAAGATTCCAAGATCATTTGGTCAACCAGTCTGACCTCCTGCATACCACACGGCCTTTATGTTCAACCTGATTCCCATCTATTGAGCCCAAACATTTCATTGAGTCTGAAATGCTTTAAACACACTGGGGGGGTGGGGGAAGGGAATTTTGGGCGGTCCACAGAAAGTTCCAAACCACTTCAAATAAACACAGGTGGGGCACGTCACATTTGTGTTTCTTTTTAAAAAAGACCGCCACCCTTATTGAGAAATGTGGCCAGCCTTTTCCATCACTCCCCAGCCAGCAAGTCAGAATCGTGAGCCAGATCCTTTGACTATTGACTGGATCTTGAAAACACGACGTGCGAGTCCGTCTTGTTATGCTGTCTTGTAACTTTGCCTTAGTAAAAAGTTATGCAGGCCAATATATTATCTGTAGCTGTAAAAACAAGGCGTCCTATGCTCCTTGGAGATGAACAGATTTATTAGGGCATACACTTTCATGAATAAAACCCACTTCATCCTTCTGAGGAAAGCATCATTTCATTTTTGGGAAGGGCAAAACAAAAAACCGAACAATTGAAATCAAAATTATTTTCTCCACTTGAAGTTTCAACCAGATAGCGTAATTTTGTCTTGGGAGGATTTTGCATGGAAAAAAATGAAATGACATTTTCAGTCAGAAGGTGTATTATGTATCATTTTGTTTCAGAATTGTTGCTTCTGAGTTTTGTTTTGTTACGGGGGGGGGGGGGTGCAGAGGGGGCTGTTTGTCTGGTGTTTTTGTTTTCAACCATAATGACACATTACATCAAAAAATTGTTTCCAAATCTCCGTCTTGATTAAATAGTAACAGAGAAAAAGCCATGCTAGTCTATATACTATCAAAATAAAAAAGCAGTCCAGTAGCACTTTAAAGACTAACAAAATAATTTATTAGGTGCCGAGCTTTCGTGGGACAGGTCTCTGTCCCACGAAAGCTCAGCACCTAATAAATTATTTTGTTAGTCTTTAAAATGCTACTGGACTGCTTTTTCATCTTGATGAAAGTCTCATTTTCAGGGTTCGTGACTTTTAAAAACAAGCACATCCAAGTGGAATTTAAGTCAAAACAAAATAGCAATTCTCATTTCAACCGAAGAGGGACGTTTTCATGTGCTAGTAATTAACGGCTTTTAAAAACAAAATGAGATATTGAGGAAAAACTACAGTTTTCCTTTTCAAACCTGAACCTGAAATGAAAATCCCTGCAGGGGAAACCAAAACTTTTATCATTCATATTGACATTCTCTGTGACGTGCCCCGTTTTGACAAAACTGTATTGTTCAGCAAAAATCTTTCCACAGGAAAAAATTCTGATTAACTCTCTTTCTTGCTCTGGGTAATGCAGCGTGATTCTTTGTCTCCCTCTGAAGGCCAGAGTGTGTATACAGGCCAGACCCTTCAAGAGAATGGACCTAGTTCTTTGGCTGTCTTGAGACGGCAAACTCTGCTGCCCATCTCGGGCCCATCGAAGCAGGACTCTCTTCCTTTTGAGGGTACAACCTGCAGGCTTCAGATCCAGTCTATAAAATCCAACTCATGCTATTAGGTCCAGTGGTCCCAGGTTCACTCAACCAGGGACATTATTACAATGGGTTCTTCCTTTCTTCTGCAATAACTGCCACTCCCAGAGTACCAGCAGCCCCCTGCCGCCCATCCCTTTCAGTGGGTGTGTGCAGGAGACCCTATTTGGCCCTGTAATAGGAGGTTGGTGATGCAGGAGCAAGAACAGACACCAGCTCGCCATGCCACAGGCAGAGAAACTTTAGTGATCAAGCCAGCACAGCTGATACCATTGTGCCTGTTATTTTCAAGAGGGGACTGTCCCTTTGAATTCACAGCAGCTGTCACTTGGGTATCTCATGTGTCTGTTCTCCTCTATGGGCCAAGGTCCCTGGCCAGACAACATCCCCCATGATGGCCATGGACTTCCATGATGCATTGTCTCCCCTCTCCAAGATGGGGCAGCAAGGTGCATTGTGGGAGATGTAGTTGGACCAGAATGTTCAGCACATAGAAGAGAACCGGAACAAGAGGCACATGAACTACAGCTCCCATGAGCACCAAGGGAGTTTTTCCCAATGGAGGGGTTCAGTCTTTGAATTTTCACAAAAAGAAAACAAAAAAGTTCCCCAGGAAGCTCTCACCCTCTGCCTCCCATCCAGTTACTTCACTGGCTCCAGGCAGATCTTGTATTGGGAGCACTGGATCAAGCTCAGCAGGGTTCTGCTGAGCTTAGAAGGACACGAGGAAGGACCCATTTACCAAGGAGAAAGCACAAGCAGCACTGTTGCATTAATTGGGAAGCGCTTTCCTGCCCTGTCAACTGCATATCGACCACTTGGCCTTTAGCGCTGCATAAAATTAAAGGGAAGCTAACTTTTGACCTTCGCTGTGTGGGTCAACACAGCAGGTGGCTTGAACTGAATCTTGCAGAGTGAGCTGCTGCCAAGGTTCCCTGCTGGCCGGACTGGTTCACCAAGCTATCAACTGCAACTGAATCAGAGCAGGTCTGCGGCAATGAGCAGGCACTGATTTTTTTTCACTAGCTAAAATCCTACTAATTACCGTGTCCCCAGCTGAGGTGCTTAGATCAGGCATACTCACTGAAGTCCCCCTTGCACTTTAATTGGAGGTACCCCGCCCCCTACGAGGCAGGGAGGTGTTGTTATCCCGCGACTGCACACGGCAGGACCAAGGCACAGAAAGACTGTGGGCTTGTCCACACTACAAAACCTGTGCCAGAATAGTTAGCCCAGGATCGTTGTGCCAGGAGAGCCCACTGGGGAGGCGCAGCTCAAGCTGATGGGAATTCTTCTGCTGGCCCTATGACACCAGTGGCAACAGAATTCTTCTCCTGTCTGTACAGGCGTCTGCTCCGGCGGGTTCGGCAGCACAGCTCTGTTGGCGAAGGGGTGCAAGCTTTCCACACTCCTCGCTGACTGTATAACTAGCCCAAGTAAGTGACCTTCAAACACACACAGGGGCCCGTTTACCCTTACTGGAAGATGAGCGTTGCAGTGATTGATCCCCTGAGCTGCGTCTACACGTGCACGCTACTTCGAAGTAGCGGCACCAACTTCGAAATAGCGCCCGTCGCGTCTACACGCGTCGGGCGCTATTTCGAAGTTAACTTCGATGTTAGGCGGTGAGACGTCGAAGTCGCTAACCTCATGAGGAGATAGGAATAGCGCCCTACTTCGACGTTGAACGTCGAAGTAGGGACCGTGTAGACGATCCGCGTCCCGCAACGTCGAAATTGCTGGGTCCTCCATGGCGGTCATCAGCTGGGGGGTTGAGAGATGCTCTCTCTCCAGCCCCTGCGGGGCTCTATGGTCACCGTGGGCAGCAGCCCTTAGCCCAGGGCTTCTGGCTGCTTCTGCGGCAGCTGGGGATCTATGCTGCAGGCACAGGGTCTTCAACCAGTTGTCAGCTCTGTGTATCTTGTGTTGTTTAGTGCAACTGTGTCTGGGAGGGGCCCTTTAAGGGAGAGGCTTGCTGTTGAGTCCGCCCTGTGACCCTGTCTGCAGCTGTGCCTGGCATCCCTATTTCGATGTGTGCTACTTTGATGTGTAGACGTTCCCTCGCTGCGCCTATTTCGATGTTGGGCTGAGCAACGTGGAGGACGTGGTACATTATAGCCTAACAGATTTTTTGGAGCATAAGCTTTGCCACGCATGCATCTGACAAAGCAGGTCTTTGCCCACCAAAGCTTATGCTCCAAAAAATCTGTTAGGCTATAATGTACCACAGGACTTCTCGTTGTTTTCACACCCAGTAGGTGTGTGAGTGACACAACAGTCAGAGATTAGAAAGCCAGAAGGAACCACTGTGACCATCTAGTCTGGTCTGTGGGATAAACCCAGACCGTAGGGATTCCTTCGATGAACAGCCGGTGGATGTAGAGCAGAGCTTTTAGGAAAACATCCCGTCTTGCTTTTAATATTTCCAGGGATGGTGACTCCACCATGGCTCATGGTAAATTGTGCCAGAAGTTAGCTGCCCTTGTTATGGTACAACATCGAGCCTGCAGAGAACCAGAACAACAGCTTGGAGAGGTGTGAAAGCTCAGTGGAAGGTCAGCTCCACTGGACAGTAAGTGCACAAACAGGCTGTTGTGTTCCACCCCAGAGACAGCTACATGTCAGCAGCGGCTGATGCAACAGCCATATCGCTTGTATTTCAGTTACACATTTCCAACATGCCTAGGGGAATTCAAGATGAAAGGAACTGTATGAGATACACAGTTGTTGTTATAATAAGAAACTTCTTGTAAACTCCCACTGGGGATGCTGGAAGGGCTACAAATGGAAGAAAATTAGTTGAGTGGCCTGGCCTACACTGTGTGATAAAGGCACTGTTTTCTTTTCAACCTGGTTTCTTTGTTCCTTCCAAAAGCCTGTTTTCCGTGCAGTTCTACCCTGCAAAGGGGCACTAAACAGGGCCATTGCGTGCCGTATATTTATTGTCTCTGACAACAGCCAATTTTGCTGTCTGCAAATTTAAAAAAATTATCCCCTAATGCTAGCACTGCAAATTTAGCTCAAATGCATACCAGTCAGGACTAGATCCTAGGACTTAATGCGCAAGATGTGAGACCCGGCTTCCATTCTGGGCTGTGTCACTGACCTGCTGCAAGTGTTTGGGCATGTAATTTCCCTCCTCTCTCCCTCAGTTTGCCAAGTCTAGTTAGATTGTAGTTTTGCTGGGGCAGGGACTGTCTCTCACAGCATGTCCAGACCATGCCCAGTCGGACAAGGCCCTGATCTCAGTGGGAAACTTTCTATGCTACCATAGTACTAGAAGGAGCAGGGGGTCAAATAAAGCAGCTGGACAACAGGCAGTCAGGACTTCTGGGTTAATTCTCAGCTCTGGGAATGTAGTCGAAACAGTGGCGTTGAACCCAGGCTGCGAACTTCCAGTCCCCTTAGGGATTTAGGAAGTATGGTAAGCCCTGGATAAACACCAGCTGTCTTGAGCAACATGGTCTCCTTGTGTGAACTTGCCTCAGTTTCCCTGTCTGTAAAATGGGAATGAGATGAACCTACCTCACTGTTAGGGTAAGGCCCTATTAATTAGCACATCTAATGCTTCAGCCGAAACACCCCAAAACCAACAACTTTGAATGACCGCTCAGGATGCGACTTTGTTAAAGAATTAACTCGCTGTTAATTACAAATGGATCTTAAAAAGGAACCTTGGGCTGCTTTTCATCCAGGAAGTGACCTCCACGGGGAAGCTGAGTTACAGTGAGAAATTCTGTGAGGGAACCAGTGAAGACTGGGTGCAGCCTCCCCCCGCTACCCCTCCAGCCCCTATTCTGACGCTGAGTGTTTGCTACCCAGAATCTCACTTTTTATTTGTTTAAAGCCAGCAACTGGCTGTTTGGGCGCAAGGGCTTGTGCACACAAAATCACCCTGAGTAAGCCAACCGCAGTTAGCCAGGCTCTGAGGCTATGTCTGCACTAGGAAATAAAGCTGAATTTATTGAAGCCGCTGGCGAGTGTCCACACGTGTTCAGAAAGTTGACACAGTGTGTCCCCATCATCTCTGCTAAGTTTGACAGTGTCAGCAATGCATTGTGGGTCTCTGTCCCACAGTTCCTGCAGCCCCGTTGCATTCTCGGTTTCTGTGCCAGTGTGTTATGGGGAAAAATGCTGCCCGACACCCCCACCTTCGGGGACGCAGCCTGAAGTTCAGTGGTGCTTTCAGGTTGGGCTAGTTGGCCTGGGTGAGCGCTGCTTTGCTCAGACTGGTAACTGACTCCCGTGCGGGGAGGACACGAGCTAAATCACAGGAATGAGGGAGTCCAACGCCTTCCCACAAAACACCCCCTGCAGCTTCTCAGCACAGACACGTTCTCCCGCAATCCACCAGGAAAGAAGTCAGCAGGGTGCAGCTTCCTGGAGTGCAGAGAGCCTTGGCATGTGCCCTCAGAGAGGGGCCGGCCATGCAGATGGGAGAGCGCAGTGCCAGTAAGTTAACGACACAGTAACTCCGTTACCACTCTGCTGCTCCGATTCAGACACCCCACTCATTAACCCTGCAGTGACGACCTGCCTTTTGTAGCTTGGAGACACAGCCCATTGGTACACCTCCAGGAGTCAACAGAACGCTGCTGCTGGCAGGTATATCAGTCCCCTATCTCTGAGGTGGGTTAATTGTTCCCCACAACAAAACAACGTAGCAGCGGCTGTGTGGCCCAGGAACTAAGTGCTGGGCTGGAGACTTGGGTTCTACTCCCAGAATTTCCCCTGACTCATGGGTGGCCTTAGGCAGGTCGCAGCGCCGCTCTGTGCCTCAGTTTCCCCACTTATGACGGGGGAAACAGCTGTTTCGTAAAGCGTGTTGATATAGAGAGCGCTATACAGTAGAGGCACACGTAGGGCAGGGCAATGATATCAGCCTCTGCTGTTTTACAGGTGGGAAACTGAGGCACGGGAAAGCCAAGGGATTTGCGTGAGGTCACCAAGGAAGTCCGTGTGCAGAGCTGGAAACTGAGTCCACATTTCCCACCCCCCAGGAGAACTCGCTGGCCATTAAGCCACTTTGTCGCCTGCTGTCCCCCGCCCGTGTTCCCAGGCTTCCCCCTGAACTGAGCTGGCACAGCGAGTGCTCTATTTTACTGCCAGTGGCGGCCAGCCATGCGGTCCCCATTCCAAGTCTGGGCTGAGGATCTCCTCCGAGAATTTGTTCTTAAACGGAACGTGCATCAGAACAAGGCTGTCTAACCCCGAAGGCACCCACCTGCCTGTTGCTCTAAAAGGGACAGGCTATCCTGTTACAGCCCCTATCAAATTCCCAGTCAAGCTCCTAGCTCATCTCCCAGCCCTTCCGGTTTCCTCTGTATGAGCCACTGTCAATGGAACCTGCCGCTAAGCTTTGTCCTCACACCCCAACTATTGGACCTCAAAGGAGCCATTCTAATCGCCATCTAGTCTGATCGCCTTCATAGGATAGCGCACAGACCTCAGCTACGCCTGCTCTCGAGTCCGGATAGACACCTATCCTTCCTGCGGCTAAAAATAGAACCCAGGAGTCCCGATACTCAGCCTCCCAGAGCTGGGAAGAGAAGCCAAGAATCCTGACTCCTGCCCTACCCACTAGGCTCTACTGCCCTTCCTAGGCCATGGAGTGGGGGGGAGATTCCAAGTTCTTAACTCCCAGAATCAGCTGCAGAACCCAGGGGCTCCAGCTCCTCTGCAGCAGACTCCAGTCTTCCCCCAGAGCCATTAATACTGACTTCCACTCCCCCTGCTCTAATACCCAGCCTACTCCTCTATCCACTCAGCCAGTGTTTCCCAGACAGAGTTCTGTGGGCCCCCAGGGTTCCTCACACGGAAAATAAGCAAATTCCTCTGCAGCTCCCTGCTCTGCGGCTGCTGAAACAGCAGAACTAAATTTAATTGGTTTAACAGCTGGCAGGAGGGATCTGGCCATGAAACCAACTGAACTTAGTTCCATTAATTCAGTGGCGGCAGGGCAGGGAGAGGCAGAGAGCCCCTCACTCGCTCCACTACCCGCCACTCAGCTCATCCCTGCCAGCAGAACACCTCCATGCCAGCCTTCCTTCCGCTGGGCGCACGTGGCTGTCCAGGGTAGGCTCCCCAGCCAGTGCCACAGATGGGTTAGTCCTAGAAGCCGGTCTGGGGCAGAGATGAATTAATCCTGGGCATGGGGGAGTGGGCGGGTTTGGGGCTGAGAGGGGCTAAGCCTTGGGATGGCGGGGGGCAGGTTTGCAGGATGAGAGTAAAGCTTGGGGATCGGGGGCAGATTTGGGGGCTGAGGTGGGAAAAGCCTGGAGATGGGAGGCAGGTTTGGGGGTCGAGGGGGGTAGAGCCTGGGAACGGGGTTCTGCTAGAGTCTTCTGAGTTTAAAAGGGTTCCATGGCCAAATAACATTGGAAACCACTGCTCAGTGAAGGCTGGTGAGAGAGGGAAATGCACCTCCCTCATGCAAACAGCCCAGCTATGCCTGCTGCAGAGGCAGTCCCGGCTGCACTGAGCCGCCAGGCCTCAAAGTAACCTACGTCAGTGGTCGGTCACACGGACAGGAATGTCGCTCCACAGTACAACTCACTGGGGTGACCCACAGATCCTAAGAGAAGCACATACAGTCCCTGCCTGCGAGCGAGGCACCCTGTGGCACCAGCTGTCTTACAGATGGCTCCACCCCACTCCCATCACACTGGGCATTGCAGACAGAGGCGACCCCTGCCCGGAACAACTCGGCGTCTGTTTATAAGAACAAGCTCCAGCAGTGGAAGGCCCCTTTATGGTGACAGCATCTGCACCTTTCAGGTCGGGCCAATTCTATTCAAGAGGAACAGAACCTGCGCGTACAGCGGCCCTGAGATGCGAGCGTCCATGTATGTGGCAGGGAACCATTAAGTGGCTCAAATACTTCTCCCAGCTAAAGGACTAAGAGCACAAAACTAGGATCAAGCCCGAATCAGTACATTGTGACAAAGACCTCATTCTTCTCAAGCTCCCGGGGCTGTGCGTGGCGGCAGTATTAAAGGACCGAGCTGCAGCACAAGAATCCTTGCCTCCTTTGAAAGCCGGATGAAAGGGGGAGAACATTTGAAGCGTCAGCTACAAGGCGCTGCTGGAACGCCACCGAATTTAAGCCGAACAAAGAGCTCTGCTGCAGGGCCCACTTAAACGGAGCGCTGCCGCCCCCAGAAACATACGCAGTTCAGTTCACGGCGCCGCTGCAGCGAGCTGCCTAAGCGGCTGCTTCTGAGCTGCCCTTTGCCGCAGGGCCCCAGCCCACAGTTTTCTGGCGCTTCTCTTGGGGGACGTCCCCAGTTTTGAGAAAGCACCGAGCACTTGGCCTTGGAAAAACAGGGCCCTTTCTAAGGAGCCCGAGGATGAGCTAAGCCCTGAGAATGATCCAAAATCTCTGGTCATGTCTGAAAACCTTGCCCCTTCTCTCCAGGAGGACAGGGGCCGCCCACCGTCAGTTCAGGTGGAAGACTCACTGATCGCAGATCGAAGACGTCAGTCGGTTATTAGCATTAAAGTCGCATTTGAGGCTCTGACGGATTGGAGCCCAGTGGCTCTAACCACTACACACCACCTCAGAGCTGAGATCTGGAAGGGAAGTGGGGTTAAGCGGAGGATAAGCAGCAGGATCCCTGCTCTGCTGGGGGGCTAGTGATCAGACAGGAGTGCTTAGCAGCCCAGGACTCCCAATACTTTGGTTAAAAGATCCCTGGGGCCTGGATCATCTTTTTGTTCCACATTTGAACAGTCACTAGCATTGCAGGGACCTGGCCTGTGATGACTGGGCTGGGGGTGGGGGCAGCATGCAAAGTCCTTCTCCCCCACCCCACCCATGGGGCAGAGCGCAGAGAGGCACATGGAGGGAGCAGCCAGCTGCTCTGAGTGCCATGCAGGGGTGCAACAGGCAGGACTCCTGCCTGAGGGTCCTGCTGGGCTGCTGGCCAGGAGTTGCTCGGTGAGCATCTCCCAGCCAGAGGCGCCCTTGGCACTCCACCTCCTCCAGCATCCCAACTCCCTGCCCCAGTCACCGCCCAAATCCTCTGCGACCTCCCACCACCCTCCCAGGTCACAACTCCTTCCCAGATACTGCACGTCTTCCTATACCCCTCCCCCAGATCAGAATCCTCTCCTGCTCCTGTACCCTGGCCCAGAAGCTGCACCCCAATCACCTGCCCCAGGTCACTACCCCCTCCAAACCCAAATTCCCTCTCACACTCCACACCCCCTCCAGCACCCCAGTCCCCTACCCCAAGCTCCCCTCTGCACCCAAGCTCTGTCCCAGACCCCGCTTCCCCTCCAGAGAAGAGTGCGGCCCTTGACCACTTACCAAATCCTAGAGTGGCTCCACCCATCAAAATTACTGCCCACCCCGTTACAGGTTGTGCCAGCAGGAGTGTGTTGCGAAGACCTGGCCTAAGACCACCTGTGCCTCACCTCCATTCTGTTTCACAGCAGGAAAGCGACCAGGCATTAGTCATCGCACAGCGAAACTCACAGTGGATTCAGTTGGGCTTTGTTAAGTGGCGAAGACAAAGTCGAAGGCATTTCAGGGCACGTCTACCCTACCAACCTAAATGGACATGTATTAGGTCAACTTGCAACCACTGCACTAATAACTGCGATGGTGCGTGGCCAGGCTATGCCCCTTGGGTCCCAGATGCACATCGTCATTCAGAGGGGCCCTGCGGGGAGCTAAGAGCCTGGTCTCTCAGCTCTGTTGGCAGCTTCCTGCTCCACAGGCTCCTGGCAAGCTCCCCGCCCCAGTCCCCCACCAGGAGTAGGGGAATGCTACCCACAGCCTCTCCCTTCTCTACCACGAGTGCAGGGAAGCTGCCCAGGGCTTGTCACCCCAAGGAGCATGTTCAATTGCCCTGAACTTTCCCCCTGCTGCCCTGCTCCCGCTGGGAATTAGGCAGCCTTGTCACAGCTCAGCCAGCTGTGAAATTAACAAGGCTGCCTGGGTCCTGGCAGAGAGCAAGCTGCTCAGGCTTCTCATCCCCATCCCTTGTCAGGAGTGGGGGCAGGGGGAGGCTGGCCAGATCTCCAGGGGAGCCCAGAGCAGATGGGCTCTAGCAGCCCAGCTTCCTTGTCAATGTCTCTTGTCGATTTCACAGCAGGAGCCATGAAATTGACAAGAGGGCTGATGTAAAGGGCACTGTCTACACAGAACTGGGTCTCCCTAAGGACACAGACAAGGCCCTCCCTGAGGTGGGGTTACAACGTCGGTGTCCTGGGGCACTTACGTCAGTGGGAGGAAAGCTGTAGTGTCAACATAATTAGGTGGACAGAAGTTGCCTTATGTCACGCTAACCAGATCATACAGACCAGCCCTAAGGGTACGGTTTGTTCCTTCCTACCACTGAGCTACTGGAAATCTACAAGCTGATGAAAGCTACAAGCAGGGCCGAGAATGAGCACAAGCTCATTTCCTTTCGGTTCATCATCCTCTTCCCTTGTGTGGAACAAACCACATTTCCACAAAGTCCAGGGGATTTCCAGGGATCAGTGACTCAGAGGCCAAGTAGCCACTGGAGCCAGGTGATGTGATGGAGGGGTCTCACTATTTCCTGGGGATCCATATGCTTCTGCAGTCCCTTGCAAGCAACTCGGGGGCAGGGCCTGCCTCTGGCGGTGTCTCTGGACAGCAGCCAGGACAATGGAGGCCCTAGCATGGCCAGGGTCTGAACAGTGCCTGGCACAATGGAGGGCCTCTGATCTGCTGGGTACTGTGCTGTGCCTGGCCTGACAGGGGCCACGACCTCACAAGAACATCAGAAAGAAAGGGACGTCCTGGGTCTCCACTCCCAGGCCCCTGCTGCTGCAGCCAGCCGTGCTCAGAGCCTGTGGCTCAGCCGGCCTAACAGGCCCCCCACCCCGGTTCACTGCCCCAGGCCTCTAACCATTACCCTCTGCGCCAATAATTGCCTTTACCACACCATCAGAGGGGTAGCCGCGTTCGTCTGTATCTGCAAAAACAAGGAGAAATCCTGGGGCACCTGGTAGACTTATGCCCTCGCAAGCTGAAGCTCCATAACTCTGTTAGTCTGTACGGCACCGCAGGACTTCTCCTCGTTTCCACCCCTCTGATTCTTCAAGGCTGTGTATTTTTCACCGACTCAAGAGCCCTCCCACTTTCTCCCCAACCCCTCCCAGGCTGTCACTCTCTGGGCAAGCTTGGTTCATGCTGCCTAATGCGGGGCCCCATTCTGTGTGGAACTGGCTGCCATCAGCTGCCTGTGTAGAGGTCTGTGGGTGGGGGTGTGTCCTGAGGCAGTGCAACAACTTACAGGGCTCGAGCCCAAACAGCTGGGAGGAAAAATGGATTTAGCTCTCTGTTACGATTTACCCTTTTCAATGGCCTTTCACTTCCGACTGCTGCAGCTTAACACCTTTTGATCAGAGGCAATGTGCCTCTGCGTGTGTGTGTGTATGTGTGAGAGAGAGAGAGAAAGTGTGTGTGAGAGAAAGTAAGTGTGTGTGTGTGTGTGTGTGTGTGTGTGAGAGAGGGAAAGTAACTGTGTGTGAGAGAGAAAGTAAGTGTGTGTGCGTGTGTGAGAAAGTAAGGGTGCAAGTGTGTGTGAGAGGGAAAGTAACTGTGTGTGTGAGAAAGTAAGTGTGTGTGTGTGAGAAAGTAAGGGTGCAAGTGTGTGTGAGAGAGAGAGAGAAAGTAAGTGTGTGTGTGAGAAAGTAAGTGTGCAAGTGTGTGTGAGAGAGAGAACGTGTGTGTGTGTGTGTGTGTGTGTGTGTGTGTGTGTGAGAGAGAGCGGGAGAGAGAGAGAGAGAGAGAGAAAGTAAGTGTGATTAACAGACAGGACCAGGCAATATTGCTGGTTTACAGCTGCAATATTCTTATCTGACTCAAGACAACCCACACACAGCCCAGCATACACTCCCAGCCTTTGTATCTCTGGAGAAATACTAGTTGGAGTGAAAACAGGGGCACCAAGGAATGACTCATACAGCTGCAGGAAATAACAGTTCAGTGATGAGCAGCCCCCAGAGGCCATTAATTGCACGTTGGCTGTACTGGCTAATTTAGGGAGGTTTCCAAACGCACTCAAGGCAATGTGGTCCAGTGGGTAGCCCCCGTGCTGGGCATGACACTGACACCCCATGACAGAAATCAGGGAGGCCCCTGCCAGGTACGTGCCAAGCAGGCCCATTCCTTTGGCTGAGGGCAGGGGGAGCTATGCAGACATATCATGAAACAGGCCTTACATACCCCGAAGATCTTACCGATAAAAAACAGGAGAAAGGGGAAAATGGAGGATCCAAGGCAGGTTGCCCAAGGTCAGTGACAAGCACCCGGCCAGAAAGAGAATCAAGGTGTCCTTATGCCCACGTCTAGGCCCTGGCCACTAACTCACACAACCCCAAGGAGGAGTTTTGAGGCCCCATTTTAGGCCCCATGAGTGTGTAAGGAAATGACAACACCACTACCCGTGCTCCATAAAGCAACTTTACACAGAAGTGATACCAAACACTAACTCAGACCTCTTGGGAAATGTTAACTGACTCATTGCTGGGGCTGTTTAGTACAGGAATGAATGGCAAACATCCATCTGTCACCGCTGGCACCAAACCACTAACCCTGTCCTTGGCAATTGTTTACGTGCTTAGCTTCAGCCTGGGGCTCTGTCTAGACTGGAACGTGCAGTTGTGATGAAGTGTGTTATGATTTACTGCAGGTGAACGTGCATCACCCAGAGCTGTGCAAATAAACAAGTTTTCAATTCTGGGGCCAAACAAGGAAGGAAAAATTAAAAATTGGTTTGGGGCTGATCAGAAGCGAGCTTTTTTAAAAAACTTTTCTGGAGAAGCAAGAAGTTCAGAGCAAAACGTTTGAGGTATTTTTGGAAGCACTTTTTTTTCCCCTAACAAAACTAAAAACAAAAGAGAATGGCAACCAAGTCATTTTGAATTCAGAACTTTCTTCCGTATTTTCCAACTGAAACAATTTGGTTTGACACAACTTTGTGAAACATTTCAGGCAACAAAAACCTGCATTTCACGGTGGAAACAAGTTTCATCTGAAAAATTCCGTCCACCTCTCTTGTTAAACAGCACCTCAGGAAATTCTAATGAGGACACTTCAAACAGCTGATTTCCAGACTCTAGGTCAAGGTTGGCCAACCAGTTAGGGACTAAGACCCACGCAGAGAGAGCAGAAAGCCACATGGGTACAGTGCAAAGAGCCACATGTTATATATTTATTTTTATCTGTCTATTATATATATTATATAGATAGATAAAAATAAATATATAATACATGGCTCAATGCCCTCCCCCTCCCCCAGAGCCAGGCACCCCCAGTCCCCAGCTCAAACTCGATGCCGATGACTCACTGGAACAGCTGCTGCCATGCACTTTTCCCACCACGTCTTAGAGCCCATTCACAGAGTGCAGGGCTCCAAGCAGGAGATGCATTAATTGCTCAAAGAGCCAGCTTGCCCACCCCCCCGTGCTGTAAGTGACATCACTGTGAAGTGTAACACAGACACGTGACAAAGGTTTCTTTCCGGTCCTGGCCACGACAAATAGGACAAGCCAAGATTGGCACTGGTGTTAACTCTTCAGACTTAACATTTTTCAAATGCTGCCTAATGATAATACCCCCTCGGCTCTTATCGCACGCTTTTCCTCAGAAGATCTCAAGCCACTTTAAAAAGGAGGCGAATATCATTACTGGTCTGATAGCTAAATGCCTGGGCTGTCTCGCAAGGGTCATTGAGGAAGTCATGTTGATGGAACAGCTGAAAATGGCTGACAACTTAAACATGGGCCAATAACAGACACAAAGCCCAGTGAGGACTGAACCTGGCAATATTCAGACAAAGGGCACTCTCAGCCAAGTGTGTACCTATTTCCATCACTTAACGCTGACTCAAGACACTGGACTTCTCAGTGTCAGACAGTGACAATACTGGGATCTTATTCAGAAGATTTCCATTTTACAGATGAGGAAACAAGAGACACTGAACAGGAAAGTGACTTGCCCAAGGTCATCTAGCAGGTCAGTGGCAGAACCAGGAAAGCCTCCAATTCCCAGTCCAGTGCTCTGTCCACTAAACTAGCATACCCTGCCTCTAGCTCCTCTACAAACTGAGAGTGGTATGGTCTAGTGCATGGGTGTCCAACCTTTTGGCTTGCCTGGGCTGCATTGAATGAAGAGGAATTGTCTTGGGCCGCACATAAAATATATAATATAGTTAATGTATATAAATTACATAATAATGTTAAAAGTTTACGATCTCGTGGGGCCGCATTACTAGCTGTCCAGGGCCGCAGGTTAGACACGCCTGGTCTAGTGGTTAAGTCACCAGACTAAGAGGCAAGGACTCCTTGGACCTAGTCCCAGCTCTACCACTGATCTACTGTATGACCTGCGCTAAATCACATCCTCTTCCTGTGCCTCAGTTTCTCCTCCCAAGCTTTGTCTATTTAGAATGTGATTTTGGGAGGAACTGGGCTGTCTCTTGCAGCACCCAGCATGACATGGGCCCAGTCTTTGCTGGACCCTCTAGATGCTACCATAAGGAGGAGGAGTTTGGTCTTGTGCCAAGTACCACACGGACCCACAACAAGAGAGAGAGAGTTCCTGCCCTGCGAAGCATAAACTCTTAGAACCCAGGAGTCCTGAGCCCCAAGCCAGTGCTGTGTCTAGTACGTCACATGGTCTCGTTTGGTTTTGGACTTTGCCTGCTGGTAAGTGTATAAATTGCAAGAGCTCTTTCTTTGCAAGCAATACAAAACCCAAACCACGTTATTCACAGAGGCGATCGCTCTTCCCAGACAGCAGAGGGGGAACGTAACAGAGAAGCAAAGTCGAGCCACCTTAGAAGTCAACTGCCATGCTCACGTGAGGGGAGTTTTCGGAGGAAAAGTAGAAGAGACCTACGTTCAGGGAGCCTCACTCCTAGCGCATTGGGATCGCGGGAACACACAGCGCGCTGGCTCCGATCTGAGCTGGGTTTCCAGAAGGGGAAAGGCTTTATCCTGCCGGGACAAAAGGAGAAAGTTAAGGGAAGCAAATCAACAAAGAGCAAGCGAGGGAGAGCTGTGCTAAGAATAGCAATTGGAGCAGAGTTGCACTTGCTGAGGGAACAGAAAACCCAGGGCTGACGGACACAGGACTGGCAGAAACCCCTGGTGTCGCAGACAGCCATGTCATAGGATCCTGGCCAGAAACTTATCAGTGTTTGCTCCTCCAGAGCCTCCCTTCGTCTCGTTTCTAGCTGAGATTGATTCCTAGCCAGTTTATTCCCATTTGTTCTTGTGCCAATATTGTCTTTGAACTTCAAGAGCTCTACTCCCTCCCTGGGATTTCCGCCTGGAAGCATTTCTACATGGCAATCCGATCCCCTCTGAGCTGCAAAGGGAACAGGAAGACATCAGCTCGGGCCATCAGAGCAATGGTTGGCTCCTCTGTACAGGATAGCTGGCCCTGTGGTCATTATGTTACCCTGCAGCCTGGAAGACCGACTCCGCCATAGGCTCTGTGGATGGCTTTGGGCAAGTCATAGAATCCTTGGGCTGGAAGGGCCTTAAGAGGTCATCGAGTCCAGCCTCCTGCATGAAGCAGGATCACCCCCAACTAAACCATTTAGGCCTGGTGCACAAACACACGCACGCAGAGTTTGGGTGACCAGACAGCAAGAGACGGGGGAATAGAGGAGGTTTATTTGTTTATAAGACAAAACCCCTAATAGCGAGACAGTCCCAATAATATCAGAATGTTAGATCGCCCTGCTCAGATTGGTATCACTATTTCAGTAAGAGCTCTTTCCCCTCCCCACCTTGCAGCTGTTGGCACTGTTGACTGACAGGCACGGGGGACTGCAGGTTTAAAGCAAACAACAGGAAGTATTTCTTCACACCACACCAAATCAACTTGTGGAACTCCTTGCCAGGGGATGTTGTGAAGGCCAGGACTTTTAACAGGGTTCAAACAGAGCTAGATAAATTCAAGAAGGACAGATCCATCAATGGCTGTTAGCCAGGATAGGCAGGAATGGTGTCCCTGGCCTGTTTGTGGGAAGCTGGGAATAGGTGACAGGGGAGGGATCACTCAGTGATTACCTGTTCTGTCTCTCTGGGGGTATTTGGCATTGGCCACTGTTAGAAGACAGGATATGGAGCTAAGTGGACCTTTAGGCTGACCCAATATTGCCATTCTTATGTTCTTAATAGCTTCCCCAGTGGATGCTCGTATTCTGGAACTAGGGTGGCTTTTTTTGGTTCAGTTTAGTCCACTTTAGAAGCATCTTCCAGAACAAAAGCCTCCCTCCAGGCGTTACTCCAGATTAGACTCAAATGACAAAGCTACAAGGGACCACAAGGATCATCATCGCCGAGGCCCCACAGGACTGACTTGAGTTAATTCCAAACATGGACCTTTTAGAAAAAACATCCAGTCCTCATTTAAAAATGGCCCGGGATGAAGCATGGACCCGAGCCCTTGGTAAATTGTTTCAATGGTTAACAACCTGCACGGTTACATTTTTTGGGAGGGAGGGAAGCTTATTTCCAGGCTGAAATTTTGAGCGCAGCTTCCAGCGGTGGAACCTTGCTCCCTTTGGCTCCTGGAGCGATGGGCCTGTATCAGTTCTAGCCTTTTACGATTTACACCCTACCATCTTCCAGACTATTGCCCTGCTCAGACACACCCTGCCCAGGAAGCGAGAAACGGGTGGACACAGACAGACCCGCAGTTACGCCAGGACAGTGTTTCCCAAATGGTGTTCCGGAAAACCCCGGGGTGCCACAAAGTGAAAATAAGGGTTCCACGAAAAATTTCCATTACAGGTAGATGACTCCTCTGCAGCTCCCTGCCCTGCAGCTGCTGAAACAGCAGAACTAAATTTAATTGGTTTAACAGCCAGCAGGGTGGCGGGAGGGATGCAGTGGTTAAACCAACTGCATTTAGTTCCGTTAATTCAGCAGCAGCAGGGCAGAGCCTCCCATTCACCCCACTACCTGAGCAGCCACACTTCTCTGGTGGCCATGGCTTGGCTCACCCCCACCTTCCTTCCGCCGGGTGCATGTGGCCACCTGGCCTCGGCTCCCCAGCTAGCGCCATGGATGGGTTAGTCCCAGGAGCCAGTTTGGGGGTGAGGCGGGTTAATCCTGGAAATGGGGGGCAGGTTTGAGGCTGAGAGGGGTTCAGCCTGGGGGTGGGGGCAGGTTTGGGGGCTAAGGGGGGGCAGAACCTGGGAATGGGGTTCCTCAAAATTCTTCCGAGTTTAAAAGGGTTCCGGGGCCAAATAAAATTGGGAAGTACCGTGCCAGGATAAAGGTGCCTCACTCCAAAACAGCCGATTCTCCCACCCACACGGGAACACCTTTACCTGCACACGCACTTTTATCCCAGTACCACTGTATCTGCATCAGGGCCCTGTGAGGTGCCCAGCACAACAAGGCCTCCCAGTCTTAGTTGCAGCCTCCAGCCACCGTCATAACACACCCGAGCAGTGCACAGCTACACATGAATGACAAACAAGGAGCAGGCCGCTGGTACAAACGCCTTCAGTATTAAACAAGCCAGAGCAGCTGCGACCCAGCTCAGCGTCCGTGGAGGGAGAGGGAAAGGATGGGGCTGAAAAGTTAAGGAAGAGCAGGACTGAACTGAACATCAGCAGGGGCTTTTTCTTGCAGCTGTCTCATGCACCGAGCTTGGGCAGAGGAGCTGTGACACACACAGACCAGACTGGCGTGAACTGCATCAGGCAAAGGGCAGATGTAATATTGCCAGAGACGTTAATAGGCACCTTGATCCTATGCGAAAGCAGGAAGCATCCACCTGCTCGGCTAAGCATCCTGGGCGTTATACTGGGACTGCCAGATGGGATCAGACTGGGGTCCACTTAGCCTGATACTATTGGAGCAGATGACATGACAGGGCCCTGATCTCAGCCGGGTCTGTGCAGCATCTGGCAGGATGGGGGGTCCTCATCTCAGTCAAGGAGACAGGGTTGGTGCCAGGTGCTTCAAAACGGAGCTCTGATCTCAGATGGGTGCTGCGCGGTGCAGGACGAACAGCATCTTCCATGACGCATCAGAGCCAGGGACTCGTGAAACACCTTCCCCGCAGAAAGAGGGGAAGCGAGCATCATGGGAGACGCAGTCTGGCCAGGGAGCACAGCCCACAGATGAGAATGGGACCATGAGATGCCCCCCAGCCCCCCCAACTCTCCCTCTGAAACACAACTTCCGCGAGGCATCACAGCACAGGGTGAACCCACATCCCGTTTTCAAAGGGACAGGCCCTTTATTGTGCTCAGGTGGCAGTGGGAAGCAACCTCGGAGCCATGGGGGAGCCCTCCTGCAAGCCTCCCAGCTTCCTCCGGAGAAAGGACAAATTGCCCCTTATTTTCTGTCTCTTCCCCCTTAGTGGCGGGGTGTGGGGGGAGGGTCCTGCTGCTGTCTGGATCATCGCTGCTCGCCAGCTGCCCGTCCACTCGTGGTGAGAGAGGCCAACCTTGCGGGGAAGGGGGTGTGACAGGCTGGGGGTGGGGTAAAGAAGCAGCATGTCAGACCAGCTGTTCCACCTGCTAGCCAATCAGCACAGCCTTCGCAGTGTGCTGGCTCCTGGCCAGCCAGCAGGGGCTCACTGCCTGGCTGGCACTGGCTGTGCACTGCAAGAAGCAGGGGCTGGTGAGGGCAGGCAGGTGCCAGGCAGCAGGGGTTACCTGTCACCTCCGCTGCCCACCCATCAGCCCTTTACATGCTCTCCCCTCACTGTCCTCCCCCCCCGCCGCTTTACCCCTTCACCCCTCCCCAGCCCCACTGCTCTGCCATAGCCTCCCCAGCTGGGCACACCCTGCTCCCAGCGCCCTGGGGAGACCCATTCCCTGGCTGGAACGCTCAACTCACCAACAGCCCAGCTGGCAGCTCCTTCCTTCCCCCACTGCCTCTGGCTGGGCTGGCAGCCTGCGAAAGCCCAAGACCCTCTGGTCCAGGGTGTGGGCCAGGAGGAACCAAGCCCCCCATGTGCCAGAGCCCCACACAACGTTGGCAGGGGGAAGCCTCTCTGGCCCTCCTCCCAGCTCCTGCTCAGCCACCTCTTGGGCTCCCTTTACCAAAGCCCTGCAGTTAGGTTCCCTGAGCCTTGCTGTTCAATGCAGCTTTGGGGCTTAACCCCCTCCTGCACACACTGAACCTGGGAACAGCAGGTGGCTGGGTTATGTTGATGGCCAGCAGCAGCCTGGGGGTGTTAGTCGTTCTCTGCTACTGTGTGAGAAGGGAGGGACAAGCTGCCTCCAGCCACAAGGAGGGTTGGGCGTAGAAGAGATGAGGGCTGCAAAGAGAAGGGCCAGGTCATCCTCTACCCCACTCTGCCGCAGCGGGAAGCCGCTCCAGTCCCTTCCCTCCTGCATGATGCTGAAAGGCTGCTGCTGGCTGCTTTCTGGGGCGAACCATGGCAAAAATCTGGGGAGTGGGGTGTGGGACCCTGCATGCCCATGTTGCCAACAGGAGAGGCAGGTCTGTCCCTGGGATCTAGCCAGGAGTGGAGGAAAACACTGGAGAGGGAGGGTCAGCTCAGTCGGTCATTTCCCTTCCATGATGGCGCGTGCATAAGATGTGTGAGGCATGAAAAACTGAAATTTTCTGCAGGATTTGACGAAAACAAACCCTCCCCCCCCATCAGCGAATGTTAATTTAATTTAAATCACACCTTTAAATCCTAATCTGAACCTGCCTTAGGGCGGTCTACACTACACCGCTTTTAGCAACAAGGCTGTGGCACTGCAGGCCTGGCACTGAAAGTCAGCATGTGTGAATGCTTCCAGTCTGCACTTTTACCGAGAGAACACTGCCCTCCCCATCTAGGGGTTGGCTTTGTCAGCAGGGGAGCACATCACAGGTGCGCTTGCTGTGACGAAGCCTTGTCGCTCATGGGAGAGGGGGCTTAGCACCTGTAAATGGCAAACGTTTGCTCAAGCAAGTGCAAGCGTATAGAGAGCCTCAGGCTACACCTACACCGCCGCAGGAGATCAACCTGCTCAGGGTCAATTTCCGGGGTTTGATTTCCTGCGCCTAGTTTGCCCCCATGAAATTGAGCTCCTGGGGGGCCACAGTGGACCCCAGTACTCCTCAGAACAGGCGAGGAGAAAGGGAGGTGGAAAGGAGAAACTCTCCCATAGACCTTTCCCTGCATAAAACAAACCAGCAGCCATGCAGCACTTTAAAGCCTAACAAAATAATTTATTAGGTGATGAGCTTCCATGGGGCAGACCCACTTCTGCAGATCTGGAGACGGTGCTATGGGACTGCTGGTTTGTTTTGTTAGAATACAGACTAACAGGGCTACCTCTCTCTTACTCTTCCCCTGTATAGACAAACAAGTTAGCCGAGCGCAGATACGTCGATTTTAGTTACATAACTGGCGTTGCTAGCATTGTGCATCTGCAGTTGACTTTCTACGACTGCTACAGACATAGTCTTAGGGACAAAAAGAACCCGTTAAGCACATTGGCTCAGTAATGCAAGGCCAAAGGGAGCTGAATTTCTTTCTGGCTTGTGCATGAGCACCCTAAATTCCAGTTGTAGAAGGAAATTCTGCCAGCATGGCCTGTATTGCAGAGGGCACAATCTATCACAGAGGGATGGTGCAGCGAGGAGGAAATTAAATCCCAGGATCACTCTCTGAGCTCAGCCTGGTGCATTCGCCCTTAAACTAAGCACATTTGCTCTGTGAGGCTAGAGAAACAAACACACCCAGCCCCTGCAAGGCCCATCAATCCACATTCTCTCTCTTCCAGGGAACTTGCTGATGATGCTCATTTCACGCCGCTCAGTCTGACTTCTCTCCAGCTCCTTCATTGGCCCCCAACTGCCCTAACAGTGCTTTGACTCCTTCCACTATCATCTTCGACACACGCACAGGCCTGCCCTTATCAGGAGAGACATGTTAATTCCTTTCCCAGTTTAACCTCTCCTGCTAAGTCTGAAACACTTCAGAGCGACTGCGTAGAGCTGCTTAATAGTACGGTTACTGCAAAGGCTGCCGTGGAACAGCCCCTTCTTCAAAACTAGGGAGTCCCCCGGCACCTTTCTCAGCCAGCCCCTGAGCATAAACCTGGAGCAGCTGTGGGAGCAGATCGCATTATAGGAACCGGACTCAGTGACCCAAGGAAATCCCTCCCAGTCCTAGGCCCTCTAGAGCCCCCTCCTCCCCGATAGCAATACAACTCAAGTGCAACAGACGAAACTGTTCCAGGGTCAGACTCCTATTCAGCAGTGTGGCTAAGGGGAAAAGACCCTAGTGTGGAATTCAGAGAAGCCTGTCTTCTCCTCCCTGCTCCGCTACTGTGTGACCAGCCAAGACCTGGTCTACACACAATGCTGAGGCCAGTTTGATGGTGTAGTCTGGTTTTCTGTTACTGACATAATTGTTGGGATAAGCCCCAGCACAGTCAGGTATCAACAAGAAAGTCCTTTTGGTGTTAGTAACAGCTACGTCTCCAGTCCTAGCTCAGGAGGGACCATGGCAATCATCTAATCTGACCTTCTGCAAAATGCAGGCCCTACAACTGCCCGGGGTTAATTTCTGTTTGAAGTAGAGCTCTACTAATACAGCTATGTCGGCAAACCTTTTCTAGCATAGACAAGGCCCAAGACAATTCACTTCTCTGGGCCTATGTTCTCCTTCCATCTGTCTGGTATATTCAAGCCTTGGCTACCTTAGACCAGCTTTGCCAGAATAACTCTCCCAGCAAATCCTAAACAGATGCAGCTTCCAGCTGCAAAACAAAGTGCTTTGGCCAGTAGAGGCTACACAGGTTAGAAGGTCACAGTCAGAATCTATTAAGCACCTGCAAATGTTTCCAGTGTAGATCTGGCCTCAGGTTTTAAGCTCCCAGCTGTGCCCACACTGCAAAAGAAGAAATTCTCTGACCACATTGGCAAAGAGGGGGTGAAATACTGAAGAGAAGGCAGTTTGTAGCACCAATAGCCATTCAAGGTAAACAATCATGGGGAGCCTAGGGTTTTGCCTCATGTTTGCCTTCGTGTTAACTTGAAGTTGATTTCACCTCTGTATACAGCACTAGGGAGACAGATGCCGGACATTCACAGAGCCCTGCAAATCTGTGGATATCAGTTTTATATCCGCAGGTCATTTCTGCAGGCACAGACACCAATCTGGTATCCGCACAGGACCCTACTCATTCTGTTCTGGCGTCTCCATTTTCGGGAGGATTTTAAAAGATGGGACACAAAAGAGCCATAAAGTTGATCCAAAGGCTGGAAAAAATGCTTTGCCGTGTGATACTTCAGAGTTTAAGGCCAGAGGCGACCATCTAGCCTGACCTCCTGTATGTTACAGGCCCTTACATTTCACCCAGCTACCCTGGTTTTGAGCCCAATGACTTAAGGAGGCTCCATCCACTCAGCTTAATAAAAAGATGAAGAGGAGACTTGGTCAGGAGAAGGGAGGAAAAGAAAAGGCTTCTCAAGCTCGGGGACAAAGGCAGAACATGCACTAGAAGCGAAAGCCCAACAGATGCAAAATTAGGCAGAAAGCAGAAATTTTCATGAACGAGGTCATGCAAGCACAGGAACACAGGAAGGGGTGGATTCTACACCTCTCAGTGGCTTCATATCCCACTGGCTGCCTCACTGGAAGATGCGCTAATGAAATAGATGTTACTGTGCTCAATACAGGGATAAGAGGGGGACTGTCTCCGGCCAGTGATATAGATGGAGGGCAGAGCTGGTGATCCTGCGGTGCCTTCCGGCCTTACGAATCCAGGACTCTTCGTTCCTAGTGAAGACGAGGCTTTAATGAAGTTAGTGGCTTGTGTTCCAGCCCAGACGCTAAAACTCAGCCCAATGGCGTTCTCCTCCATGTGCACCTGCATCTCTTATGCCCAAGGTTAAAAACAAACATGGGGCAGCCTTGGACAAATATGTGGCATGCATCCATGTCAGCAAAGTGGACAGCCGCCATGGACCTGGGGGCAACGTGTGGAGGGGGCTCCATGTCCCAGAAGGGGAGGAGCCTCAGGCAGAAGGGGAGGAGCCAAGAGCTGTCAGCCCTTAGCACAGCACTGCCCCGCCCCCTAGTCCTCAGAAGCATGTGGAGCATCAGAGTGACACGCCTGCTGTGTTTCAAAGGAGGCCCAGAGCTCCTGGCTAACACCGCTCAGCTCCAGGCCACTTTGAAATGCTGGGCCCCTGTGTAATCACCCCCTTTACCACCCACCTCTCATCAGCAGGCTTTATATTAGTCCTAGTAACTCCCTAGTCCTTTCCTGAGCCTGCTAGCCCACTTGAAAACTACAAACTGTGTTAGTTAAGTAAGAACATACCTCTTTGCCTAGTGAAGACAGTCTGTAAAGCATTCAGTCAGAGAGTTCTCGCAATTTCACCTTGGAGGAGGTTAGAGAAAATTAAACCCAAGTGTTTGCTTTGGAGCGGTGACTCAAATCATGTGAAACAAAGGGAGGGTGGAAAAAAGAAAAAGAAAACCCCACGATAGGCTTAGGCTGCCCGGGACTTGTGGAAAATTCAAAGAATTCAAAGCATTTGTAAGTCATTCCTCTCCACATCCATCCATGCATGCAAAAGGACCGTTGTCCTCGGTGGCAGAAGATGCATTTTGGGGAATAAAACACACACAGACAACACTTCCAACGTGCACAGTCAGAAAAACGACAAGACAAGAGTCAAAGTGATGTTTCTTTCCCAATCATGTTTAGTATTTCTTCACGTCCTATCTTCTGCCTGGGAGCATGAAATCCAAGGCCAATCTTTTCATACATTTTTAAGGCCAGAAGGAAGCATCCCATATCATCAACTCTGACACACCAGGGAATCTCATCCAGTAACTCTGCATCGAGATGTAACTTCTCTTTGAGTTAGTGGCAGGTGAGTTCCCTGGGAAGGGACCTGTTTAGGCTATGTTTATACTGTGTGTAGAATAGGGTTCCCTACTCCAGGCCTAAACTGCCAAGGGCTACCCCAATAATAATATTTAGAACAATCTTATGGACATATATACGATTTACAGACACCGGGGGACAGCCCGTCCCTGGGTCAGCTGTTCCAATGGTTAACACAGTAACACTCCTCCCAGGAAAAACCCTGTGTCGAATTTCTCATTTACCTTTGTCCAGCTTCAGGTTCTAGTGTTCTGCTCCCCCCGACATCAGACTCTCAAGCCTTCTTTCCTAGGCAACTCCTTCTAGAGCAGCGGTTCCCCACCTTTTCCAGACGGCGACCCATTCTACAATTCACTAAGACTTTGTGCCCCAGGGCAATTCAAAACCGGTGGGGGGTGGGAGGGCTCACCCCTGGGAAATATTTTTTATAAACCTTGATTTGCCCCCCTGCCCCCAGGCTTAAACCCCTCACAGCTCCAAATCACACCCCCCTCAGGCTTAAACCCCTCCCAGCACCAAATCACCCCCCCGCCCCCAGGCTTAAACCCCACCCAGCTCCAAATCGCTCCCCCCTCAGGCTTAAACCCCTCCCAGCACCAAACCACCCCCCAACCCCAGGCTTAAACCCCTCCCAGCTCCAAATCACCCCCCCACCAACCTCACACAAGTGCCACTGCTGCCCCCGCTGCTCCTTCACCAGGCCACCACTGTGCCACCTCCCCCACATGGCTCCCCCCAGTCCTCCTATTCCCTTCCCCCACCTGCAGCGCAGGCTGTTCCCTGCCCTGATGCACTGAAATGGAACTCAGTTTCATTGGTTTAATGGCTGGTAGGCGGGACCCAACCATTAAACCGAGTTCCATTTCAGTGCGGCAGGGCAGGGATTGGGAGCCGGAGGAGTGAGCGGTGGGAGCTGCTAATGGCTCCTTAAGGAGCCAAATGCAGATCAGAGCCACCCAGCTGGTGACCCTTGGAAAATCTAATGGCGACCCATGTTTGGGTCCCAACCCATAGGTTGGGAATCCCTGTTGCAGAGCATAGGCAAGTCACCCCCTGAGCCTTGTCTTGGATAAAATAACCAGACTGAGCTCCCCGAGTGTCGCTCTAGAAAAGGGCGGCACAAATCGTACAGTAACACATTTTCCAAAGCTGACTAGTGTGACGGAATGGGAATTTTCTGCCATATTTTCTATGGACCACCATTTCCCCATAGTCTTCATTAGCAGTAAGGGGATGGAAAAAGGCTGTTTACTCCTGGGGAGCTACCACACAGGCAGTCTCAAGTTTGGGGCCAATCTCACTGGCGTGGGCCACGAAGACAGCGGCAAAGACAACCCCCCCGGGGACATTAGCTACCCCAGAACTAATGCCCACGGATGACCCAACCTCTGCAGGAAGCCAGCTGTGTTTGGCAGCTTAATGCCCCAGGACTGAGGAGGGGGCAGGTGAGACTAGCCTGGGAACCTGGACGAAGTGCAACACAGCAGGAGCCAAGAGGGGGACACATTGCTGAGCTCGGGCTCGGCGCTAACCCCGATGGACTATGTTGTAACTTCCTTCTCTCTCTGCGATCCTAGGAGTCTCCAGTTCTCGTGGAGCAGAACAGAATGAACCTGTCTGTTTCAGCAACGTGGTGCGAATGTCACTGCAGATGCTGTCAGAGGTGCATTGCTCCCCGAGGTTGTAGAAGTCTCCCTCAGGGGTCTGCCTCAGTGGAGCTCACTCAGCCAAAATCATGGTGAGAAGGGGGAGGGCTAAAGGAAGAACGAGGGGTCCTAGCTCACAGAAGGGGACCTTTAAATTCACACCCCACCTTAATCTGAAATAACCTCCCCCAGGTAGAAGAGCCCTTTAACTTAGGCTTTAAGCAAATAAATACACAACCCAGTGCGACCAGGATTTGCAAAAACCTTCAGTGGCCCAAAGGGGCTCGAACTGTCCCGGTCCCCATGTGGAAGATGGGTGACACCTACTAAGCAGGCCTGGATTGAAACGGTTTATTGCGTCCAAGCTGTGCTATCTCCAGAAGGAGGTTATGGTGCTGAATGAACTGTGCTTGGCTCCAGGAAGGCTGACTCATCACTGTCCCCCGGGAGCAGGCGCTCGCTCACACTGCTGAGGTAACTAGAGTGTGACAGAGGCCTGCAGCCGAAGTCCCCGGTCGGGAGGAATAGGAAGATGACAGCGAGAGGCGTAAGTGTGATACCTTCAAGGAGGACAGAGGTGCAGTTCCCTCCGGAGCTGTGACTCTGCCCCTAGCCACTAACTAGGCTGCCAAACAACATCCCTTCATCTTCACCAAACCACGACAGACACACTGACAGGGCCTACTTGGAAAAAAGGCCTGTTGTAAAGAGTCCGAGCTGCTCAAACACCACAGCGAAGGCGGCTGCAGAAGGAGCCGCTGCCAAGTCATCAAAACCCTTAGAACAGAATCGGGCTTATTAAGTAGATTTACTCCAGTGGGAAGTCGGGCAGCTCGGAAGGCTCCTTTCATGCAGGGGGAAGAAATATCTCCTTTTGCCCTTTGGTGATGAGAGCGAGGCTCGTCACAAAGAGCACCAGTTAAACTCCAGCTGCCGGCTCCGCGCACGCACAATTCAGGCAAGAGAGAAGTTAACACGGGCCAAGCGCTTTTTCCAAAATCTCATCTGGCAGAAACAGAGAGAGGTCTAGAGCAGGGTAAAGACCATCACCAGAAGCAGGAAACCCGAATGAGAGGAGATGATGGAGTTTGGTGTGTGACAGAGAGCAGGATTCTGTAGCCGTCAATGAACGTGCGTGGCTCACTGAGCACCTCAGCGTTTTAATGGCTTTAACCTCACAGGAGCGTCAAGAGGCTTGGGGAATACCACTGGAAGGTTGCTGACTTCCTAGCTTGTGTTGTCCAAGTTCACTGGATCTTCCTGGGGCTCCTTGCATCCCCCTATCCGTGGCTGCCCTCCTACCCCTTCTTCCCTAGGTCAGAGACTCCTTGCAACTCCCCCTGCCCCAACAACCTCCCGCCCACCCCCTGGAGATCTGTGTTTCCCCAGTCCCTACTGCTTCCCCTCCACCCTGGGCTCTATGCACCCTTCATTCCCCTGCCTCCACACTAGGTTACCCCATTTCCCACTCTTGGTCAAGGCTTGTGCACTACTCACCCTCCCCCCTCACTTTGCTGCCATTTCTGGCTGCCCAGTGGAGAAACTGAAGCACAGGGAAACGAAGTGACTTGATCAAGGTCACACAGGCAAGTCTTTGGCTGAGCACAGAACTAAGTCCAAGTCTTCCCAGGGCAAGGCTAATGCCCTACCCATTGGGCCACCCTTTCTGTCCCCTAAGAGGCTGCTTTTCAATGCACCAGAATGCAGGGAAAGCCAATTAAATTGGAAGAGGTAACGGACCCCTGCTGCCGCCAAAAAACCCGCATTTATCGTTTTAGCCTGGGGAACTCACCGATATCGCCTACAGAGACCAACAAACTCACAGGACCCAGAAGCACGTTACACACCGGTGTGAACACTGAGCCACAAGGCAATACAAGGGAGAAGCTCTGCACAGCCTTCCCTGGAATACGGGGTTTAGCTGTGGTTGTAACCCATCGCCAAAAGCCGTCCTGCCGTCTACCATCTGAACACTGCACAGGGAACTAACGTGCCTATCCTGATGCGGAAGACGCCCACTTTTCTGGGGAGGGAAGACCAGTGGATCAGTCCTCCTTGCTGGCTCCCACTTCTCCCCTGTAAGAGACACAAGCTGCTCATCTTCTCTTTCCTGGCCCTTCAGAGCCCTTCTTCACCCACCCATCGTCTCACAGTCACTACCGACTGGTCCAGGCCCGCGTGCCATCGGCTCACGGACCCAGCCTCCATTATCCACTTGTTACATTTGCAAACAAGCCCCTTGTTGTATTTTCCAGTGTTTGCACTCCTGCTTGGGAGGAGCTCCCTGTTAACTCCTGCAAAGCCATCTTGTTAACCTCCTCCCAACCATCCTTCGCCATTAGGTCTACAACATACTGAACAACGCTTAGGCCAATGGGACACTGGGACCACTGCCTCCCGTGCTGATCCTCAGACTCCCTTGTGCATATGTCTCCATTTGTTGTCCCTTGGCTTATACTTGAACTGGAAGCTCTTTGGGGCCGGGGCCATCTTTGTTCTGTGGCTGTACAGCACCTAGCACACTGGGGGCCTGGTAAATGACGCAGGCTCCTAGGTGCTATGGTAATACAAGTAATACGTGCAGCTGAACACAGGAGACAGCCCAGAGCCCAGGTGGGCAAGCGAGTCAAAGCAAGTGCCCTTTCTTTAAAGAGGCAGGATCCCCTAACTTCCAGGGCTCCTACCCTTGCTGCAGGTTAGTCCGTTGCCTCCTGGGCTGGTGACCTGTGTGCACTCAACAGCTCGGGAGCCATCTGAAGTTCTATTTAAATGCCACTGGCACATGCTCAAGAGTGACTGAAGCTGGCAGCAAATGCGCAGATCCAAACGCTACAGAGAAAATCCCAGGCATCAGAGGGATCTTTCAGCTAGCAGAGAGGGAGGACAGGGACCAATGGCTGGAAGTGAAAAGCCAGACAAGTGAGAACCCAAACAAACAGTTCTGAAAGAGTAGGAGACTAAATAATGGCACAATTTCCTAGGGGAAGTGGCGGATTCTCTATTACTTGAGGTATTCAAGTTCAATCTAGATGTTTTTCTGGAAGATACTCCGTCAAACATAAGCAGCTGGGTTCAGTGCAGGGTAGCTGGGTGAAATTCTCTGACCCGTGCTATACAGATAGCTCATTATTACTTATTTATTGTATGACTGATGTGCCTCCATGCCCTACTCATGGAAGGGACCCTATTGTGGTAGGTGCCACAAACACAGAGCGAAAATGATCTCATGGTCCCTTCTGGCCTTGAAGTCTATGAGGGAGCGGGAAAATGTCTAGATCGCCAAACTGGAGAGAAAGCCCAAGTCAGCGCTACAGGGGAAAGTCGAATTAAGACCTGCAAATCCAGTTAAGTTAATTAAGTAGCTGGAGTCAATGTACTTTCATTCGAGCTTCCACGCCTTCTCCAGTGCAGGAGGTCGGCAGGAGCAAACGCTCCCATCGACTTCCCTTACGCAGCAGGAGCGTCAACACTGACGGGGGGCTCCGCGAATTCGATTTAGCACTTCTTTACCGGTTGTGCTAAATCAAACATCAGAAGATCAACCGCAGCAGCATCGATCTTCTCTAGGCGAAGACGTGCCCAAAGGGCCCTGCCTCTGGACTGCCTCATCCTACAACTGTTGTATCTTTTGGCTCTGTGCGACAAAGGATACGTGAGTTCGCTCATAGATGCAGCTGGGTTTCAAATAACCGTCTGTATTAGGCCTTGTATGTTTGCATATAGCAACTTACACCCACAGCGGCTGCATTAGATTCTGGTGACTTCCACAACACGGACCAGCTAGACCAGTCTTGGTCACTGTAAAGGGATATTCTCCAAATCCTAGACACGGCCACCTCCTTTTCTAACCACACCCCAGCTGCATGATCTGACTTTGAGAAGCGTCCATGGGACACTGCACCTGCGCATTTTTTAAAAACCCACTTCCGCACGCATGCAATCTATTAGAGTCTTCATTTATCCAAGCTCTAATTTAATCTGGATAGGACACATGATCCCAAAAGCAATCTGTTTAGGAGAAAAAGAAAAGAACCCAAACAAACAATCACCATGTGTTCCCTTTCAAATCCAGGCTGGCCACAGGAGCTGAGACTCGGGCTGCTTGGCAAGCAGTCAGCTGGCAAGAATCATGAGAACCAACATAGCACCTCCCTCTCTAACTTTGCACAAAACCCTGCTCAGACAGAGCACCGTGGGGGGGTCTGCAATAGTCTTTTGCTCTCAACCTCTTGCTGAGCAGAGGTGTCACCCGGGCATGAAGGTTTTAGAAAGCATCGTTTTTGGGGAGTGAGGGAGGACAGAGGTTTTCTTCCATAATGAATTTTAGGTTAAAGTTGCATTTTTAATTAGCACCATGGTCAAGCTAGAGACCTGATGAGTTCAGGGCCCCACTGTGCTAACTTCTCTTGGCGGGAGAAAGGGCAGGTAATGTTCAGAAACACACCAGTTTAATCAATTTAGTTAACTGCTCACAGGATGCGTACAGACAATTTTAATACAGAAGCAATTTTTGCTAAAGATCTCCCCATAAATCAGGTTTAAATTAAATAACAAGTTTTCTATTTGTGTACCTGCGTGGGTTTTTAAACCAAAGTCACTTTAGGCAGGTCAGGCTGCTATCTGTGTCCAGGAGAATTTAGAGGCTCAGATGTAAGGCAATATATTTCCAGCGGAGATAGGGAAGTATTAATGCTCTGGACAAAGCGCTGGAAAGGACTCATCTGGAATACTGCATGCAGGTCTGGTCCCCAAAAGTGAACCCAAACTGCCACATGCAGAGAAGGGCTCCTGGGCTGATCAGAGAATGGTGCCATGCACCCATTTCACGAGAGGAGACTGAAAGAGCTGGGCTCTTTAGCCTGACCACAGGGGGACCTGGGAGTGCTATATAAATACGCTAGGAAATATACCCAGCATTGCTCTGGTCCTTCACGGCTGGGGGCTGCAGGAGTTAGGGCAAGCCAGGGTATGGGAGAGAGGCTCAGGGCAGGGGGAGGAGGATGCAGGAGTGAGAGCAGGAGGTTGGGTGTGGAGGGGACTGAGGGCAGTGGTTGGGGTGCAGAGGTCAGGGCAGGGGGTTAGGAGGTGTGGGGCAGGGCTCCCCAGGACTGTCTGGGCAGCAGGGGCAGTTGCGCTTGGTCATTCTGGACCACAACTGTCCCTGCTATCAGGGCCCTCCCTTTCCGTTTGATGAAAAACAATCCCATTCCAGGCACATCCCATGATCCTGGCACAACCAATCCCTGACATTACATTACAGTAAGAGGCAGCTGCACATCAAACTTGGTAATCCTAGCTCTTACTGTTTTGGAGGAGTTTTCGAACAGACCGACAGACGCACACACACAAATTCTCTCAAATATATCCAGTAGACTGGTGAGTTTTACCCCAGGGAGGGAGAAGAGCCATTGGTTCTCAGGGACAATGCTGGCACAACAACCATTGGCAATAAGTTGCTCAGGAGTCAATTGAGGCTGAAAATGAGAAGCTGTCTACCAGTCAGAAGAAGGAAGCTCTGGAAAAGCCTCCCTGGAGGAGGAGGAGGAGTAAGTAAACAACCCAGCTAGCTATCCATGAGGGTAATTAACAAGCAGAACAACCAACCAAGTGTTGTGCTAGATTCTCCATCAGTGGAGATTTTTAAATCAAGACTGGATTTTTGTTTTACATCAGACCTGCTCTAATTCAACTAGGAATCAATTCCGGACCCTCTAGTCACGTCCATACTACAGCAATCCTTCGCTCTCTTCCCAAAAGACTTCCTTTGGAAAGATCGTGTCCACACACAAAAAGGTGGATCTAAAGATCGACTCACTCTTCTGATAGAGAGTTGCCACACAGTCCCCGTTCTTTTGACAGAACGGGCCGGAGATTGAAAAATCTGGTGCCATGAGGACTGCTCTTTCAAAAGAAGGACCCGTAGAGCATCTACGCACACCTTTTTCTGAAAGACTCGTTCGTAAGGCACTCTGCCTGATCCGGGAGCAGAAGAGGCCCTCTGAAAGAAGCACTGCGTTCTGTCAGATTACATTCAAAGAACGCATTTGGCGCGTGAACCCTCCGCAGAATCTTTCAAAAGAGGCCCAGCTAGTCTGAAAGATTTCGCAAGCATAGACACAGCCCGTGAGATGACCTGTGAGCTATGGCCCGGCAGACTTGCTGGTCACAGGGGGCCTTCTGACCTGAGAATCTATTAATCCAGTTTTCAGATAAATTTATTAACAGGCTGGTGCAATGGGATGGCTTGCAAAAGTAGCTAACTGGACTCAGCAACCAGGAGGTTCCTTCTAGTCCTATTTTCCAATCCTGTTTACACACACAAGATGTCCCACTTTAACTCTGCTGGCACACAACCCTGCTCGCACAGATGCAGCAACATTGCTATAGACGTGCTTGTATTGGTATAGCTAAGCCTACATGGGACACAGCCCAGCTATTCCAAAGTCAGCCACCTTTGCACTGGGTACGAAGGCTCTTCTGCCTGGAAGAGAAGGGTAGAACAGGAACCAACAGCTGGAAGTAAAAGCCAGAACAACTCAAGTTAGAAAGGTGGCACAGATTTAGCAGTGCAGGAGTCTAACTGTAGAAACAAACTTCCAAGGGATGTTACACCTAGACTTATCCTGAAGGTCAATGGCCGTTAAGTAATTTTTGGTATGCCAATTTTTGGTATGCCAAAATGGACTTTCCAGCCATCGACTTCTGTACCTGTCTTCACAGCAGAAGATTGACAGGAGCTTTCCTTCCATCGACCTTTCTTACTACCACGTGGCTCGGGAGGAGCACCAGGGTTGAGGCTGACCCTGGAACGTGCCATTTCACACATGCATGGAACGGCACCCTAGAAGATCGACCCTGAGCGTTCAGTCTTCTCTGGTAAGTGTAGATGTAGTTGTAGGGTTGAGTCTCCAACTCCCGAGATCTTCAAAGTAAGGGTACGTCTTCACTACAGGGAAGACTGATCATGCCACGGTCAATCTTCTGGAGTTCAAGTTAGCGCATCAAGTAGCAGCGCACAAAATCAAATTTATAGGCATCTGCGTTGACACCTGCACTCCTGCCCCTTGCTAGGAGTAAGGAAAGTTGACGGGAGTGAATGATCCCATCGACCTCCCTTAATGGAGATGGCATAGAAGCCTCAATTAAAATATGCTGACTCCAGCTGTGTAATTAAGGTAGCTAGAATTGCAAACCTTAATTCTTCCTTCTGCTGGAGCGTGGACCTGCCTGAAGATCTGGCAGTCTTTCTGGAACAGAGCTGGGTGACATCTTCTGGCCTGTGCTAGCCTGGATGTTCTAATGGTCCTCTCAGTTCTTAAAAATCCTATGATTCTGTTTTGGTTCAAAGTAGATGTAGGCTCACTTAGCCTCTTTGTGCTTCATCTTCCCTTCTTTAAAATGGGAATAATTCCCTGACACATGGAGTGTATGTGGAGAAATACAATGAAAATTGTGAGGCACGCTATAGCAGGGTCACTATAAAGGAAAACTAGATAAGTTTTCACACTAGCCTAAACAATTTTCAGCGGCTGTTAGCACCTCTCCCACAATGCTCAGCTCCCCAGAATCATCTCCAGTAATTTATACTGGAACGGTCTGGTGTGTGTGTGTGTGTGTCTTAAAAATGAATCACCATCCCATTTTGCTAGATACTACACAGAGAACACAAGGCCTCATGGGATCTTTTGTGGAGAAAAATCCATATGCTAAAGGCCCCAAAGAGACAGAGAACTATCCCCCAGCTGCCTTTACCTCCTTGGGATTTCTGAGGCAATTTTAAACAGGATCTGAGTTTCCGGATTCCCTTGGCAGCTTTTGAAGAGCTCACTCGTGTATGTTAAGATGGAATTAAACAGCCTGGAGCGACTGCTTGTTACTGCGAGAAAGAAGGAGGAACCAAGTGCAATGTATCTTAACTAAATGATGACGAATGGGGATAGAGCCATCTCGTTTTGGAGCACATTAACACTGAAGGAAGAAGAATTTGGGCGCAGTGGGTGTGATTCTCCCATCAGTATGATGCAATCTAGAGCAACATTTCCTCAGCCTTTTCAGATTGGTGGCCCTTATTCCAAGCCAAACGAAAAAGGCATGACACTTACTTTACCTGCCTAGTAAATGAATCGATGATAAACCTAAACATACTGGTGCGTGTGTTGCAAGAGGTTAAGGTCAGAAGGGACTGTTAAATCCACTTGGACCTTCTCTGTAGCACAAGCCAGGACATTTCATCCACATGCAGTAATGCCTCGAGATACAAGCATTCAAACATGCACGTACCTCACTTTTACACAAGAGGGGTGTTGGGGGGTAATTCGGGGGACCGCGATATCCCACAGAGCCAGCTGCAGGGTCCTCAGCCAGGGGGCAGGGAAACCTCACAGCCCCAAGGCTAGAGCAGAGCCAATGGCGGGGGGGTCCACGGTGTGGGGGGGGGGTACAGGGAGACCCACAGCCCCACAACGGGAGCCTTCTTCCTCCCTTCACCCAGCCATGTGGCTGTAGGAAGGGAGGGAGAAGGCTCCTAGCCTCGTTCCTGGCTCCCCGCTTGTGGGAACCGGGAAGCTGACCAGCCATGAGCTGGTCAGTTTCCAGTGTCCCAGAAGCGGCAGGGAACCGGGAACCAGGCTGCCCCCGGGTTCCTGGCTCCCTTCCACTCTGGGAGTCAGGAAACAGACTAGCACTGGTGGGCTGGTCAGCTTCCCAGCTCCTGCAATCCCAGGGGAGCCGACAACCAGGCAGCAGCCTGGCTCCTGGCTCCCCTCAATTTGTGTGAAAATTCAAGTTACCTGGGGGGTTGCAGGAATGCAACCACCATGTAACTCAAGGGTCTACTGTACATCCATGTTAAGCCTGAAGACTAAAGTGAAGTTATATAAAAGTATTTCATTCCTCAAGAGACTAAACTACTGTGAGCTCAAGCAGGAAACAGGAGAGGCCGATGGGCCGTCAATGCCCAAAGCCCCTGCGATGGCAGAGAGTTGATGAGGCGAGCCTTGCTCGGGTGATCCCAGAAACTGACCCATCCAAACGAGTAAAAAGCCAAAGTCCCCACCTGTCTGACCTAGGGGGAGATTCCTTCCCAACCCCAAATCTGCTGATGTGTTGGACCCCGGGAAGGTGGGAAAGACCCAGCAGTTCAGCAGGTTGGGAGAGGATGTGTGGGACCACCTCAGAGCAGCAGGCCATCCGCCGGAGGTCCCCGTCCCATCCCTGGTGCTTCAGAGGAAGGCAGGGGAAAAACAAGGAGACAGAGAGAGAACGTTTGACCTTGCAGGGCGAAGGTTTGCAGGGAGGAATCAAGCACGACGATCTTTGCTTTAAATCGTAATGATATTTTCGAGGATTCAGGATTCCTCCCCCACTGCTTTTCATGACACCTCTCACAAGAGCCACACGAGGCTCCAGCTGGGCGGCCCTGGCCTAGATGATGAGAAAGCTCCCTGTGACAAAAGCGAGCACTTTCTTTCATAATCATCAGTAGTATATTTGGATCAGTCACTAGCGAAGTGTATCTGCCCGTGTGGCTTTGATCATATCGTCCCTCTCTGCATCCACCACCGGCTCCCCCTTTGCTAGCACCCTGGATGAATGTGACTTTTATTCACTTTCAAGGCCCTTTATGGCCAATTCCACCCAACCTATCAGCTCTCATTCAGTAGTGAGAGGCAGCTCTCAGCTCACAATGCCAGCCTCTATTGCCCTATTACACTGACACCTTTGTATTTCCTCCAGGGCTGTCTCTCAACCTGGGGGAGGGAGCTTCCTGGAAGCATGCGCAAAGCTACTCATTCCCCCCTTTAAACCACGAGATGTGGAAGCTTGACAAGGATTAAACCATGGGTGTGCAGACACCACTGCCCATCAGACCGAGCCTCGTGTCTGGCTCCATTTGTCATCTCTTGGCTTAGACGTAGCTCTTTGGGGCAGGGAGCGTCCGTTCTGTGTTTGCACAGCACTGAGCACAATGGGGCCTGGTCCATGACCGAGACTCCGAGGCACGGCCGCTATATAAACAATACCTCATAATCTGCACCATATAGGGGTGACTAGTTCACTCTATGGGCAGCACCAAGAAAGAGAGTGGAGAGCCTTGCTAAGGCCAGCTGAACACTAGAAAAGCTATGCAGCTGTAGGTTGAGCAGGGAAGTGAGCTGTCCCAGCTAAAGCAAAAGCCGGCATAGAAACGTTGCCGAAACACCAAAAGCATGACCCAGACTCCCCGCAAGAGGTACAGCCACGCCAGAGCTCCCTCCTTCGGTACTCAACAGCTTACCTCGAGGGACCAGAGGGGACCGTGCCAGAGTGACGACACTTCGCAGCTCTCTCCCTCTCCTGGCGAGCGCTCGGACCTGCCTGAACAGGAGGGTTGGACTGGAAGAACCAGACCGAAAGGCAGCTAATCTGGGCTTTACTCTGAGAACAGAAACTGGTTCTGTGCCTGCAACTTAAGACAAGGCCTTTCCCTCCATGCCTCTGCTCAGGTCAAGGGAGCGGCCTGGCTGAGTAGTGCCAGCAAAAGCCCATTACGTAGCTTGAGGCAGGGTGTGAACTTACTGCACGCAACAGTTTTTCCAGAATAGCGCCCCAGGTGGGCACTTCCAAACAGAACTTCCTTCTTCGGGTTTAGCTGAACCCAAATTCAAAGGGGATTACACAGGAAGGTGCCCTTCCTAGGAAGGGGGACCTCCTAGATCAGGGGTCAGCAACCCCCGGCTGACTAACTATACTAATAACTATCCCAGAATAACTTCCTTTCAAATAGGGCTGCTGTGTAGACGTAGCCTTAGTGACTTTCAGAAGTATCACCGCCGCTTGAGCTGTACACAGAGATCAAACGGTTACGTTCGGCACTCCACCTGCGAAAGGTTGCTGATCCCTGCCCTAGATTATCAAACTCAATCCCTCTGCTAGCACAGCCAACCCCCAACTAGAATCCTGGCAGAAATTTACCCAGCACCATCGTCAAACTAAATGGGTTTTGTTCTCAGCCATGGGCAGCAGGGCTGTGTAAGTTTTGGTTGTGCCCAGAATGGTTCCAAGCAGAGCCTACTGTCCACAGGATGGACCAGGGTAACTGCCCCGGGCCTCACACTTCAGGGGATGTGGCGTCCAGGGCAGCCTGGAGAACTACCAGGGAGCCCAGTTTCAGCCCACCCTGCTCTGCTCCATCCCATCAGCTCTCTGCACCACCCAGGGGAGGGAGGACGGAAGGCAGAAAGAAACAGGGTGGGGCTTAAGGGAAGAGATGGGCTGGGAGTGGGACGGAGAGGGGTGTGCTGGGACCAGGTCACTCACTGCTGCCAGTGCCAGGCCCCCCACTAAATGCCCAGACCGCCCTGGACCCTGTGTCTCCCTGAAATGCAGGGGCTCCCAAAACGCAGGGCCTCAGACCAGTGTTCTCTGTAAGCTGAGCCTTTGGATGGCCTCCCAGGAGAGATTCAGGTGCCTCCCAGCTGATTAGCTGAGCGCCCACAGCCACCCCTCACCGCTCACAGCCAGCAGCCTGTTTCCATCGATGGTGCACATCCGCACATGCCTCAGCGCACATAAAATTTATTCTGCTCATGGAGGGAGAAAATTAGAGGGAGCCCTGCCTGCGACAGCTGCCCTGGCACATCCTGTGGAGGGGATGGCTCTGAAAATATCAGCCCAAACACTGGTGCAGTTGGGCACATGATCCTGAATACTGGTGGAGAACGGGCACCCCAGGCCCATATAACTCACCACCTGTGTTCTTGAGTGCTCCTCTGGGGACATGCCCCAGAACCTGACGAGGCTGCTCTGATGGCTAAAACCTTCCTCAGGAGTCTCAGCTGATTCCTGGCTAATTGCTCTATTTTTGGATAAAGATAATGTATTTAATGTAGAAAGTTATCAAGAATTTGTTGGATTTCCACATAACCATACACATCCCCCACCTATAAGCACCCCCAGTGACTTACAGAAGTTTGATGTAAGCCCTTTTGGTAGGAATAAGGGTAAAACCAACAGAGTTTTGGAAGCAGCAAAGGATTTCATTCATCAAAGTTGATTTCGGTATTAAGCCCCAATGCACAGGCTAAGTTAATGGACATGTGCCTTGTGCTATGCCTACATGACAGCCTAAACTTGAAAAAAGCTAGTAAGCCGTGCTAGTCTATATACTATCAAAACAAAAAAGCAGTCAAGTAGCACTTTAAAGACTAACAAAATAATTTATTAAGTGAGCTTTCATGGTACAGACCCACTTCTTCAGACCAGCCTGGTCTGAAGAAGTGGGTCTGTTCCACGAAAGCTCATCACCTAATAAATTATTTTGTTAGTCTTTAAAGTGCTACTTGACTGCTTTTTTGTTTTGAAATAAGCTATGCAATTTGCGCCAAATGTCGATATAAAGTGCCATTCCGAAACACCACTGACCCCTCCGACAACGAGTACTACTGTGATGCTGAAATACCACTGCCATGATTTCAAAATAACAGGCGCCTGTCCAAGACCAAGGAATCCCGGAACAGCTCTGCCATGTAGACGTAGCCTTAGAGACCTCACTGCACATACCCACACGGTTTTTGAGGTTGTGCCAGACTGATTTTTTACCTTCCATAGCTCTTTCCCGCCCCCAGGGATCCCCTCCCACACAGACAGCAACCAGATCCCCTCCCAGGCCCAGCTAAAGGAGACCACTTGCTCAGCCGCCTCTCAGAAGATCAGCCCTCCTGTCCGCCGTTCAGCCTCAGAGCTGTTCTCTGCACCGGGTCCATTAGACTAAACCAGATTCAGCTAAATCGGACAAGGGCGCTCTTAAATTCGAGTCCGTAGAGGAAGCGATCCTTCAACAGAGATTGCAGTCTGTTTTCCTGAAGAGATCTAAATGATGGGAGCTCCTGCCGCATCACCAATTCACAGCTGCCTTATCAAGAGTCTGCCCACCTTGGCCACCTTTTGTAAAGCCTCCGCTCCCGCCATCACACGAGGCTGTCAGAATGTGGACTTGTTTTAGAAAACAGGAAAGACCTGAGGAGATCAGACACCCCCCTGCCCAGTTCTGAAAAAACCAGGCGCCATGAAGCAAAAGGCCCCCTGGAGATTCAGCAAGCAGAAGACGGAGACCCCAACATTTAGAAAAATGCTCTGATTTTAAAGCCAGCCTCGCGCTAGCAGAGCCGCCGCAGGCCTCTGGGCAAGGCAGGCCCAGCTCCATGCCCCCAGAAGGGCTGCGGCCAAGGGCAGGGCCTAGGGCAGTCAGCCCTTAGGGATGCTCAGATTGGAGCACTGCACCCTCTACTCCCAGCCGTTGCTGCTCAGAGCAACACAGCAGCGCTGCTGCAGAGCGTCGAATGAGCCGGGAGTTCCCTCTGAAACACCGACCCCCGTGCAACTGCCCCCTTGGCCCCTTCCCGCGTCGACGGGCTCGTCTGCATCCCGTCCATAAGCACGTCGCGCAGACCTCTGCAGATTTTCAGGGCACTAAGCGCTGGCAATACAGTTGTCCTCCGTGAAGGTCTGTTGAATGTTCATTGTGTCGCCAAATTGCCCGTGTAAATCTGCAATAATTTTCAAGCCCTTGACCCCCTTATCAGTACGGTACAGCCTCTCGAGCGGCGCGGGCTTGGTAAACAGCCCTCCTTCCCAGTCGCAGGCAACAGAGCTGCCTTTACGCTGCCAAGGAGCAAACCCTCTCCCCCAGGCTCAGTCACACAGGCAACCCAATTAGCAACCGAAAAACTGCCAGCTATTCAAAGAAAGGAGAGTTCTACAAGGCAACAGATCTCAGCTTGTCCGGGACTGCAAACAACCCGAGCCAAACTGCGCCGAGGGGGGCGGGGAGCTGCCCCAAGCGTAACCCACAGAGCTATCCATAGCTTGCTCTGCACAATAGAGTGAAGTCGTTTGCAGACATGCAATTCTAGCTCCGGCCGTTGCACAGCTCGAGTCGATTTATCTGCAATCAGCTTACCTGGCCGGCCACACAGAGGGAGGGCGATGGGAGAGTTTCGCCCGTCGACCTCCCTTGCTCCTCGCGACATTGAGGAGTACAGGGGTCAAAGGGTGACCCCAGATATTTCGCTTTCGCGCAGCTCTACGAGGCGTGCGAAATCGAGCTCTCGAAGATTGACCCTGACTGAGTCAATTTTCCTGGGTGTTTAGACGTCCCCTGTCTGAGGAACTTACACAGCTCTCATTACTCTAGTAGGGGAGCACCTCAGGCGCTTATCATCACCTTCCACGAGGTAGGTGTTATCTCCATTTATAGATGGGGAAGCTGAGGCATAGACTCTGAGTGACTTACCCAGGGTCACTAAGGGGGATCCAGAGTGGAGCAGGAACTTGGATCTCTCGAGTCAGAAGCTATTGCCCTAACCACTGGGCCATCCTTTTTTCCCTGGAGGGCCGCTCCATTGCACTTGAACAGCTGCTAAGGTCTTGAGCACGGAAATCCAGAGTCCAAACCATAGAGCCCCAAATGCAATGCGAAAACAGCTACATCGTTGAATTGTGGGCAGCATCGATGTCATGGTTAGAGCATGGGAGCCAGCTCTCTTATTTCTGAAAGGGGAGCCTTGTGGATAGAGGACAGGCGATGCCGGGAGTCAAGATTCCTGAGTTCTACCCATAGGGAGGGAAGCAGGGGGCAGGGGAGCGGCTATGGTTAGAGAAGGAGTTGGGCTGATAAGACACCTGAACTGTATTCATAGCTCGGCCACTAACTCACTGTGTGACCTTGGCTGAGACCTTTTCTCCTCCGCATGCCTCACTTTCTCCGTCTGTAAAATGGTGACAATGCTAGGGGAGCGCATGAGGATCCCAAGAGTAGCTCAGCTTCCCCCATGCCTATCTTCTATCCACGGTAAAGCACAAAGGGAACCAAGCTGGGCTGTCGAGGACTGGAATGCTGTGCACAGAGCAGGTCGCTGCTCTGAGGGGAAGAAGCCGCCCCTAGAATAATGAATCCAAACTGGATCCTCTGTGGAGAAGGCTACTAGACCAATCGGGGGAACAGAGAGCAGATGCTATGTGAGGAGACTGACAGAGCTGGATCTGCCCAGCCAGGCCATGCAAAGGCTGACAGGGATCTCATCCCTGAAAACTATAACCACAGGGAGGGAGGAAAGCAACCGAAGCTAAAGGACAGGGCTGGCCCGAGAAGATATGGGAACAAACTGGCCAGAAACCAGTGGATGCTGAGAGGAGAAGGCTTGTGCCCAGCAGAGGAGGTTCTGGAGCAGCATCCCAGTACCAGGAGGTGAGGAGCAGGACACCAACTCAACTTGTTTGAAGGTGGAGCTGGATACGTGTCTGGCTGGGGAATCTATCAGTGGGTTAGCTGCGATAGCTCAGACCAGCCTCAATGACCCAGGAGGCTCCTTCCAGTCTTGGGATAAACCCATTTGATTAAACCTTATTTCTGTCCTTCAGATCCAGGCAGCTTCCTCCAAGGCCTGGTCTTCGCTGCCGAGATAACTCGAGTCACTAGAGCGGGAGCACCTCAGCAATGTAACCCTGGGCTCTGAACACTGCAGTCACCTGAGCTGCGCCATTTTTTCTCCCAGTCTGCAGATGGCACGTGACCACGATTCACCACCACGTTTGGTCTGCTGGTTGGATCACTGACTTCCCCAGCCCAGGTCAGGTATGAAGGGGGAGTGCAACATGAGCACAGACCCCCTGCCCCCCCGTGAACTGTGGGAAAACTTGTCTGGACGCACAGAGGGGACTGTGGGAAGGACTGAAGACCTAGCTGCAGGCAGGTGGCACTAGCCTGAGTCCACATTACAGAATGGGCACAGGAATTCTTTTCTGCAGCACTTTTCATCCCTACATCGCAAAGGGCTTTATGAACGAAGTCAGGATCTTAGCTGAACCTGAGACACAGAGAGGGGAAGTGACATGCTCAATCATCCAGCAGGGTGGTGGCACAGCTGGGAAGAGGACCACAGCTTCCTGTGTCCCAGTCCAGTGCTCTTTCCACTAGGCTACACTGCAAAGAAGTGACTGCCACTTGAGTTTTAGCCCATCACCCACCTTGGACCAGCCCTCTCAAGTTAAAGCACAACAGAGGAGGTAAGCATTTGTGCACATGTGGGCAGGACTTAACTTTGATAATCTCAACCTTCCAGCAAGGGCACACTTCCTGGGGGAATCGATCATACGCCCATCAATCATTTAGATCCTTCCTTCATGCACACCACAGTGCTGAAGGGCACATTTCTGAGCAAGGCCCTGAACTGCAGAGCAAGCAAAGCCGTCGCCAGCCTTGCCGCCAGGGATGCATTTCACCATTGCTCATCGGCAACCGTTCTCGCACGAACACGAATCAAGACAATGCCGTCAGCAAGATCAAAACCGTTCGAACAGGATGTTCCTACTGAAGGCTAAGAGCAGCATCTTCCAGCGAGAGGAGCTGGGGACATGAGATTAAACAAGATGGGGCAAGACAGAACAGTGTAGGACGACGCAGGACTCAAAATCATGCGGGTGAAGCAGCAGGCAGCTTTAGCATAGAACAATAGAATGCTAGGACTGGAAGGGACCTCGAGAGGCCATCGAATCCAGCCCCCTGCCCTCATGGCAGGACCAAGTACTGTCCAGACCATCCCTGATAGACGTTTATCTAACCTGTTCTTAATTATCTCCAGCGATGGAGATTCCACAACCTCCCCAGGCAATTTATTCCACTGTTTGGCCACCCCGGCAGTTAGGAACGTTTTCCTAATGTCCAACCTAAACCTCCCTTGCCGCAGTTTAAGGAAGAGGTCCACCTCAGGTGTCCGCTGCAGCCAATCAGAATGCCGTTCCAGTTACGATGGAAAAGCTTTAAGCCAATAGGAGGGCTAGGGCAGTATTTCCCACAGGAGATCGCACTGTGGATTTCTCCTCTCCACCCAGAAACTCTTTCCCCACCCAGATTCCCTGGGATGCTTGGTCACCGCCTCTCCTGCAGCTGAAGAGGAGTGTGGTCATCTTGGCAGTTAAAACCAACAAGAAGTCCTGTGGCACCTTCTAGACTACCTCATTTAAAACGCCACATGACCCATGATCCTATTACCTCTGTATGGAGCTCAATATCTTGACTGTCTCTAAAGCATATTCCAGAAAAGCATCCAGTCTGGATTTGCAAATACAAAGAGAGGGAGAATCCATCCCTTCCGTTGGGAGCCATTCTAATGGTCAATCACCTGCACTGTAAAAAAAAAAAAAGACCCTGTCTTTTCTTTTGACCAAGTCAGACTTTGAGTATGAGTCATTGTTTTTTGTTCTTTGTATCACTGTAGTGTCAGCCATGGACCAGGAGCCCTTTGTGCTAGGTGCTGTACAAACACAGTTATGGTGGTACCTGTTCTGCCAGCTAATGGGCCCTACCGTACACAGTATTTGTATGGTATCGGAGGGGTAGCTGTGTTAGTCTGGATCTGTAACAGCAACAAAGGGTCCTGTGGCACCTTATCGACTAACAGAAAAGTTTTGAGCATGAGCTTTCCTGAGCTCACAAAAGCTCATGCTCAAAACTTTTCTGTTAGTCGATAAGGTGCCACAGGACCCTCGGTATTTGTATGGGTGCTCTATCTCCTTGCAAAGGTGCTTACACATCATAATCAAGTCACCCCTTGATCTTCTTTTTGAGAAGCTCAACAGGCTGAGCTCCTCAAGTCTCTCACAGGCAAGGCATTTTCTCCAACCCTCAGATCAGCTTTGTTGCTGTCCTCTGCACCCTGCATTGAGCTGGTGTCGAGGTTCATGTCAGTTTCTCTGGCTCCAAATTAAAATGAGCTCCGTTTACAAGATGGTATGGGTGTTTTGGTTTTTTTTTGAACTGAAAACTCACCCCAGGATCTGAGTCACTTGATGCATCATCTCCAGGAACAGAAAAAATCAGCAGCCTAGACTCTGCCCTCAGTGACCTCCTACCGACTTCCTGCACACTGTGCCCTTGGCAACAATCAGGTCACCCCCCCCACCAAGGGAGAGAATTTGGATCAGCAATTGGTTGGTGATGCCAGCGGGGGAATGGACTTCAACTTTCAAAAGACTTAAGACGCTAACGTTTGTGGATCTGACTCGGGGGCATGCTGGGCACAGATTTGTTGAGCAAGAAGGGTGCTATTTAAACATTTAATTTCCACAGCGATACTATACTTTTCTTGCAGCTAACAATCACCGGGTGCAGCACCTTTGCAAGGAGACAATGAACTGCCTTCCCATGAACTGTCTGGTGGACTCTCTCTTGCAATCAGACTTATCAACCAGCCAGAGTAATCTCTTTGCTGAGGACTGTGTGCTCATAGCTACCTGACTCAAAGGATACCTCGAGCCTGGTTTTGTAGGGGAGAGAAGAAGCTGAAGCCCACCTCTTCCACGGAGGCTGGTAGAGCTCAAGCTACACCATCACTGGGTGAAAGAAATGGGCTTCCCACCTCAAAATAGACTGAGATCCGCCACGAGCAATGCTTCTTACCTCCAGCCGGCTAGGAAACTCCATCCCACCCTGGGACTCAGTTATTCCCACCTTTGTCACATCTCGGTTGAACTCCGGCAATGTGACATATTTGGACATGAGGCCTTCGGTGCTAAGGACCGCTGCTGCAGCACATCTGCTCAGCCATAGCGGGTTCCACAGGCACATCTGTGTGCCCCAGTGGGCTCAGGGAGACAGCCCTGGCTTCGTAAGCCAGGAATTGTGGGTTCAAGCGCCACCTGGGGTGAAGAAGGTCTTACAGTTGCAACTACTTGCTCTGTGCATAGCAGAACAGCTACCTCACTGCAATCTATTGAAAGTCAGCCTTCAACACAAGACTTTGCGAGGACTGGACGGGATGATCTCGAGGTCCCTTCCAGTTCTATGATCAGCCCTGTCCTCCACACCCTACATTGGCCTAACTAAGAGTGAATTCTCAGTCTCTGTCAACAAGGCATTCTGTGGTCAGGGCCCAAGGTATTTAACGGAGCCACGATGAAGACCACGGTTAACCAGTCTGCTCCTCTGGCACAAAGGAGCTCCCAGCAAGTAGGATAAAGCTCACCTGGGCAGGAGACAGAGCTCAGGGACAGGTCTGAGGCTGGGGAGTGAATTACCCAAAGACCATCAGAAACCTCCCCGCCTTGCATTGCAAGGGCCAGGCGCAGGTCTTCGACCTTACCTTCTGACACACAGGGCTATTTAAAAACCCCTCCCCTACCAACACAAGACACTCCTCTCTGCATGTGTCTCCCCTTTGGGAGAGACGCCACATGCCTGACAAGTATCAGAGGGGTAGCTGAGTTAGTTTGCATCTTCAGAAACAACAAGAAATCCTGTGGCACCTCATTGACTAACAGATATTTTGGAGCATAAGCTTTCATAGACAAAGATTCACTTCATCAGATGCACAGGTGGGGGGGTTCCAGAGGAGGGTTTAAATATATGGGCTTATGAAAAGGAGGGAGCCCCAGTCAAGAGGAGGGCCAGAGCTGACAAGGTCTGCTCAGTCACGGAGAATGTGGCCCATTATCAGCAGTTAACGTGAAGGTGTGAACATCAAGAGAGGAGAAATCAGGTCAATTCAGCCAGGGAGGATGTGGCCCATCATCAGACACTAATTCTGAGGTGTGAACATCAGGAGCGGAGAAACTGCTTTTGCAAGGGGCCAACCGCTCCCAGTCTCTGTTCAATCCTTGGTTGATGGTGTCAGATTTGCAAATGAATTGCAGCTCTGCAGTTTCTCTTTGGAGTCTGTTTTTGAAGTGTTTTGGTTGTAGCACGGCTACTTTTAAATCTGTTACTGGGTGTCCAGGGAGATCGAAGTGTTCTCCCGCAGGCTTTTGTATGTTCCGTTCATTAAAAACACCCGGCAGTTGGTTAATGCTGTGCTGAAAGGCGCTCACATACTGCAGCGATGGTGCAGTACGATAAATGGAGAGAACAGATGAGATCAAATTATCCCAGCATGAGCTAGAAAACCCGGCACTAAGCAGTTACCCTTCAGAATATGGGAAGCCCTGGATTCGACTGAAGGTCCATGTTGTTCAGCCTCCTGCCTTTAACAGCAGCCAGCACCACATGCCTCAGGGAAGTCCCACATGTACAGGATAAATTGCCCGAGGAAAAGTTTCCCTGTGAGCATTTAGTATTAGCAATCAGCTCATAGCCTGAGAATGTATCTCACTGGAGTATTTATTGAAACAACTCTGGGCACTGTTGTCATATCTGCACACAGAGTTTCATCGCGAGGGGGAATAATCACTGCAACCGCTGATCCAAGGACTGGGTGCATTCTCCAGCACTTGGATCTATCATTCAGGGCTGCACGTCTTGTGAAACTGATCCACTCTGCCTCACCTCCCAAACTGGGCTGGCAGCAGGAGTGCTCAGAGGGCTCCCAGGCCTGGGTTACACAGGAGGTCTGACTGCATGGTCAGGACGGTCCCTTCAAAATCCAACAGAAGTTGGCATTTCGCACCACCGGCCCTAGCACTGCATTACAGCGAGCACTTCCATTTAACACTGCCTTTACCCAAAAGACACCAGTCGCCCCACACGCTCAGGTCCATCTGTAATGTTGTGTTAGGAGATCAAGCCAATTACCAGAGAGGAACCGGGTTAGTCGGTAGCTTCGAGAACAACAAAAAGTCTTGTGGTACCTTATAGACTAACAGATATTTTGGAGCATAAGCTTTTGACTCCATTAACCGTGGATTGAACAGAGACTGGGAGTGGCTCGCAGCTTCCAAAGGCAGTTTCTCTGCTTTGGGTGTTGATAGCTCCCTATTAGACACTGACTCACATCCCCCTGTCTGATCTGACTTGTTTTTCCCTCTTTTGATAAGTGCTGTTGATACTGGGCCATTTCCACCTTGCTGAATAGACCTTGTCAGCTCTGACCCTCCCTCTTACTGGGACCCCACTCTTTAAATACCCCTCTGAAACCACCCCACCACTCATGCATCTGACGAAGCGGGGGTCTGCCTACATAAGCTTATGCTCCAAAATATCCGTTAGTCTATAAGGTGCCACAAGACTTTTTGTTGTTCTCAAAGCCAATTAAGTAGCACAAATGGCAAACAGATGAACCATTAGCATTTATATTAGAGTAATACAAAGAAACCAGCTGAGCTGGGGTCTCCACCGTGCCTGCACAGACCCCAAGCAAAATCAAGGCCCCCTCAACTCTCCACCAGGTGCTGGGTGCCAAACTGACCCTGACAAGAACTGGCCTGTGATATGCAAGAGGCTAGACAAGATCATCGTGGTGGTGCCTTCTGGCCTCAAAGTCTACAAGTCTCTAAGCAGGTTCAAGAGTGAGGGGTGGCCAGGCACTGCAGCAGTATGTGGTGCAGGTAAAGAAAGACGTAGATGAGAGACACAAGCAGATACAATAACGGGCAGATACCACAGCGATAAGGGTGTGGGCACATCAGACAGACAGGCACCTCTTCAGCAGTCAGGAGCTGCCCTTGCAACGCCCAACAAGACTCAGCTTGCAATCACCACACAGCAGCTGCCACAATGCCACGCCACCAGGACACAAAACAGGCAGATCCTCTACCACTTTGGGTTACTGCGTGTCCTCACTGGGTTGTCCAGCTCACGGCTCTGCAAGCAGGTGACCCCCTGTCCCCTTTCACCACGGAGAGGTGAGCTTCATTCCGAAAGCCAGCTGTGTTTTGTTCCGGAGAGCTGAACCGCGTGTTACCACAATCGCTGCCCTTCTCACGCAGGGGGTGATACAGCCAGAGACAGTCCTGGAAGAGGAACCCTCACACCTGTCCCCTGCGAAGGAATCCAAGGCATGAAGGCTCAGCTGATCCGCAACTGCTAGCAGTGCGGGGGGGAAGTTAGTTGCGACTGCAAAGTGCTTTGCTCCCCATCTAGGAGAGAGAGCACAGAGGGACTGCATGCGGGCCTGCTGAATGCTCCCTTCCTCCCCGCCACATGGGTGCGGCCCCACAAAGCACATTGTGCTACACGTGCACGTGTGAAGCCCTCCCCGTACTCTCGCAGAAGCGCCTGCAAACTACTTCCCACTACACGCACAGGTATGTGCCGAGGGGAGCAGTTTGCGCACGTGCTTGCGACAGGATGACCAGACTGCAAGGATGAAAAATTGAGACAGGTTGGCGGCAACAGGGACCGATAAAACAAAGCCCCGAATACTGGGACTACCCCTGTAAAACCAGGACGTCTGATCCCCCTAGCCCACAAAGCAATGTTCTTGCATTTGCACTTGCACAAACACACTCGCTCGTGTACACCTGCTAACTGTTCCCCGCTGCCCATGTTCACTCACGTCCCCTCTTCACATGTGCCAGTTCACAGCGTCCTCCTACCCACATGCAATCACGAGCACACCTGCAGAGTATTCCCCTGTCCACATGGCATGTGCAAATTGCTTCCTCCTACCTATGCGCCTGTGAGCTTCACCCCCTGGATCTTCCAGGATCTACTTCAAATCCAGCCCTTCCACAGCACAGCAGACTCTGATTATTACAATCAGGGCTCAGACTTGCTTCACGTCAGATCCGGGAGAGATCTCCTGCCCCTCTGTCACTCCAGAGTGGAGCAACTGAGGACAGAAAGAGCCCAAATAAAGATGGGGCATTCACAGGGGGCCACAAGATTGCTGCCCACCAGCTCAGGATGACATTTGCCAGCACACAGAAGACACAAACCTAGAACAAAGTGCGTAGCTCAGGAAACAGCCTTTGTTCCCAGAAGTGGTTCCACATTCTGCCCCACTCTCCAAGATGCAAAGCACACCTGGTGGATGCCACCAATGCCAGCAAGGAGACCAGTGCACTCTGTTAGCAGGCAGCGCAAGCTCTGCAAGCCCCACTCACAGGAGGGCTGGCAATCTAGAGGAGTTCAAATTACCACGGATGTGTAATCCTTCCACGGTTCCCTGAGCCTGGCTCGCAAGCCACTCTACAGACATGAGGAAGCTACTAAGTCTCTGTGTGCATTTGACTTTATTCCAGCCCGACCCGCCTAAGGGGGGTGGCGTTTCAAAGGGCCCAGGATTCGGACCACTGACAAAGTTGCAGCCGCAGTGGCCGGAGTAACAGGCCCCTCTGAAGTGCCGCAGCAGCACTGCTGTGCCATTGGGGGGCTCGAGGGGGCAGTGCTGCCGTCCGGGCAGTGTTGAGGGCTGAATGCAACAGGCCCTGCCATTTCTAGGGCACGGTGCTGACCTCTCCCCTCCCACCTTTCCCCAGGGCCCACAGCAGCCGTCAGCTCCTATGATCCCACCTTTTTTTACAGATGGGGAAACTGAGGCACAGACTGGCCATGCTGAAGGTCACACAAAGTCAGTGGCAAAGAGGGGAGATCAGCTTCCAATACCACTTGATCACCACTCCCCTTAAGGAGGCAGCAACAGAAACCATCATTTCTGACTTGTCCTCTGCAGTCTCTCCTCTAACCACTCGACCTCACTCCCCTCTCAATGCTGGAAACAGAACCCAGCCACAAAATGGAAACCTAGGTGTCCTCATAAATTAAATCACAGCCGTTTATCTCCACTTTTCCTACTCTGGTAAATCATTTATTAACCCATCTCTTTAATAGCCCCACTAAGGGCTTACACACCCAGCTGGGACACAACCATTAACTGACCCATGTATAAATAATTAGCTATTTAGCCTCCAATTGAAACATGCATTCAGTAGACATTGCCCCAAAGACAAACTAGGTTGTACTAAGGAGTCAAATGCAGAGAGCAGCTGTTTCACAGGCCAGCCACCGGAAGGGCACGGGACATACCAGGCGTATCCCCCCATGCACTGTTCTGCAGAAATCCTGATCCTTAAGCCATGGTACAAGCAGGCACATCATGTCTTAAAATATAAGATATTATAGGTATGGCACAGAATCTGCCAGGTCAGCTTCTTTGCCTTGGGTTATTCCAGACCTAGTGGGAACATGCGGGGGGATTATTTTCCACTAAATGAAAGACCTTACTTAACAATGCCTATATGCAAAATGTATTGCTTTACTAACTGCACTTATGGCTTAAGCCTATGCTAGATATACAGGATGCAATACTTACTGACTTTTTCTGAGCTTTTTAGAAGCAGAGACCAGCTTGCTTCCACCTGTTAGAAAGGAGGTATTGTGGTGGTTTATAAGAGGAAGGAGTTAGCAGATAGTTTTAGCAAATAGCAAGAGGAGAAAATAAAGAAAAGAGAGAGAGATCGAGAGAGAGTTGGGGTGACAGGCACCCCTCTGGCACAGACCTGTTTGACACAGCTTAACACACGTTGCGTTGAGCGGTTTTTTATGCTACTCTTTATTTTTTCCAAAGGATTTTTCTACCCTTTTCCCTTCATGTTGACTAAATCAGGGTTTGACCGAATTGAATCTTGAATACTTGCTGAGACCCCTGTGTTTTGATTATTTTATTTTTTTATTTTGTTGTTTCTGAGGATAATGCAAGACAGACGAGCTAAAGCCAAACATGCCCTGGCACATCTGAGGCCTGCTGCAACTGGCTGTGCCCCTGGCCAATTTCCATGCAGAGCCCGAGCCCACGAGAGCTACGCTGGAGGTCAGAGAGCAGCTGTTAGTTTCAGAGAGGAGGAAGGAGCTGGGAAACCACCTGGGAGGATAGGCAGGGCGGAGTTCCTGTGGGAGGTACAGAGCGCTGAGCGAGGCAAGATGAGCCGGGTCTGCATACAGCGGTGAGAGGCAGGGAGCAGACCCACGTCTTGGGCGGAAAAGGAGACCCGCATTTCGTCCCCGGAGAGGCAAAGGGGGAAGCCGCACTATGAGGAGAGTTCTTCCCACCACGCCACGCCATGCAGAACTCACAGAAGAGCAGCACGACGTGAGAGTGCGGGGGTTGCACGCTAGACTGGAACTGCGGAGACCGGGCTTCTGTTCCCAGCTCTGCCACTGACAAGCTGTGTGACCCCAGGCAAGCTCCTCTTCCGCCCTGTCTCCATTTAGCCTGAGAGCTCCTCTTCAGGGCAGAGGCTGTCTTGCTACGTGTCGGAGGGATGCCTAGCCCGACGGAGGGCCATGCAGCAGGCTCCGACAGGATCCCCATCTTGGTCGAGGGGTCTGAGCAACGTCCAGCACAACAGGATCCTCCAGAGTCTTGTCTGGGACCTTCATTTGCTACCGTTATACCAATTAGTAGCAATGGGTCACAGCCGAAAGACTGGTAAGAACATGCAGCAACCATACCCCATTCACATACCACCAGGCTGCCAACCTCAGAGCTAAACACAGAGACTTTGCCCCATAAGCTGAATCTCCATCGGGGAGACAGGTCCACATTCACTCAGATGGCACCATCCTCTCCAGGTAGAGACCACGCTGAGAATAAGGTCCACAGTCCCACCCAGATGAAAGCCCAACTACAAACCACACCCTTCCTTCTCAATAGGCAGATTTGTTCTCCCACAGTAGTGGCGCAGCTTTTCCCCTCAACCAATAAGGTCACACCCCGGGCGCTGTTACCCAAGCAGACCTGAGCTCCACTCACAGAGTGGAAAGCCAGACACATGATGTCCCTATAGACAGAAGTTAGCACAGAAAACAGAGCTAGAGATGTTGCCCTCCCAATACATACAAGGACTAGGCTCCCTTACACACCTGAGATGGACCGTACCTCCATGCCCATTATAGACCAGTTCCTGAAAGAGGACACGACCAGTATGATCAATGGTCTCAGACACATTGAGTGGTTCACAGGATCGGAGAAGGGGTCCCTTTGGACAGAGTGGTCTGCATCGTATAGACTGGGAGGAGAGACCAGTCCAAGGCTGCCAGGCAGCACATCACCAGAGACCTTTCTCAATATCCTTGTCTGCAATGGAAACAGATGCCAGCAACACCGGAGTGATAATTACCAGACAATCAATCTTCACTAACTTGAGAGTTACGGCTGAGATGGTATCAGCCATGTACAAAAGAGAGCCCTGAAGGGCTGCACGCTCAGGAACAACGCAGGAGAAAAGTTTAACCTTGCCCACTTGGCTTCCCCAAGCCCTCACACAATGCCCTGAAAGAACCACGCCTGCTTAGTCGGGTCTGCCAAGGGAAATGGGACGATACAACCCACGTACCCTCTTCCTGCAGCACGGTCCTGTACCAGTCTGTCCTTGTTATTGTATTAAGCCTTCAACCGTCAGCAACACAGAGCAATTAGCCTCCTCCTCCTGCCCCCGCACTACAAACTGTGCCACCCTAATAGAGATCACAGCCGGTCCTATACATGACATACGATGATTGCCCCATCTCCCCAAATATACCCACAGACATGTCCATCCTTCACAATATAGCTCAGTCTGTTCCCTCTCGTTACAACAGCAGAAGACCCATATCCAGTCCATACTGAGAGATATAATCTAGTCCATATGGAGGAAACAGGAAATAAAGATGACTCTGCACTATGAGAACACAGACCACACAATGTTTAGATGGCAGAAGATCCAGGGGTCTACAATAGCCCATACGGAACGATGGCGGCTGCCCCCATCAAGAGAGGTGAAACTGTTGTTTCTTCAAATCGGTACATCAGTCCTTACTGCCATGTCAGAAGGCCAAGGACAGGTCTACACCAAGAGATAGAAACTAATCCTTATTAAGGATAGCAAATCTAGGGCTGGGTCAATATGGCAGAGTTATAGACCAATCTCAATTGGGGAAGGGAACCTGGGTCACAAATTTCTCTAAGGGGAGGTGTAATTTTATGAGAGAGGAAACTAAGCCAAGTACCACCAGAGGTTGTTCCCAACCCAGATGGAAGATAGAAACATGTCCATAATGTGAAGGAAAGGAGATAAAGACCACTGTGCCCCCAGCACTCCCTGCCACACAGTGCACCCTCTGCCCCATATGGGCCGGCCCCTTCTCCCCCACGTGGACCGGGGCTGTACACCCCCTACCCTTTGTGGACTAGCCTTCAGGTACTCAGACAGATTTGTATTAAGGTTGCCCAATCCAAGCCTGGTGCAGAAAGAAGAGAGAGAACTTTGTATTGCGCATCTGGGATCAGTCCATATAGGCCATACATCAAAGTCTGTACTCGGGGGGTAAAGGACACTCTAGTATGGTTCCTTGAGAAGGAAGTTTAGGTATTGAAATAATGTATATTGGGGTGAACCCCAAAACCCACAGTGGATAAAAAAGAGATGGGTTTGTATGGAGCAGCTTGCATTGGTCCATATAGAGCAATACAACACTGGAGGTACACATCCCCTAAGAGCTATCAAAACCCCTAATGTGGACTAGTCTGAGGAAACAGAGATAGCTTCCTGACACAGACTGGCCCCTATGGAGCCATTCAGCCCAGTCCATACAGGGCTGACAAAGGAATCTGGTCAATACAGTAGTAGTAGTAGTAGTAGGCATCCTTCAGTCTGCATAGACTATGGATTGCGCCCTTTAAAGTTTCAATTGAGGACTTCATTTACAGCGTCTATTGTGACTATGAAGACCCACACGAGAGTGACAGTCCTTGCTGCATCTCTTGCAGATGTAGTGGGTGTCTGACAAGTCCTTACTGTGCTTTCTGTGCGCTCGCTTCTCCTCTGCTACCTGTCTGATCTTCATCTCGCCCTTCTGAAGGTCCTTGTGTAACCCCTGCCTCCATCTGCCGCGGTCATCTGCTAGTTCTTCCCAGTTGTCCAGCTCAATGTCTACCTCTCTGAGGTCTCTCTTGCAGACATCTTTGTAGCGCAACTGGGGGAGTCCAGGAGGTCTTTTGCCAGAGGCTAGCTCACCATACAGGATGTCTTTTGGAATCCTTCCATCATCCATCCTGTGGACGTGGCCAAGCCAGCGGAGTCGACGCTGCCTGAGGAGGGTGTGCATGGTTGGGATTCCAGCTTGCTCGAGGACAGCAGTGTTGGTCACTCTGTCCTTCCATGATATTCCAAGGATGCGCCTGAGGCAGCGCAAGTGGAAGACGTTCAGCCTCTTTTCCTGGCGGGCATACAGGGTCCAAGTCTCGCTGCCATAAAGGAGGGTGCTGAGGATGCAGGCTCTGTAGACTTGCATTTTGGTGTGAGTGTACAGCTTGTTGTTATTCCACACTCTCTTGCTGAGTCTGGACAGAGTTGTGGCTGCTTTTCCAATCCTCCTATTGAGCTCAGAGTCCAACGGCAGGGTGTCAGTGATGGTGGACCCGAGGTAAACGAACTCGTGGATGACCTCTAACGTATAGTTGTCAATGCTGATTGATGGGGATTCAGCAACATCCTGACCGAGTACGTTTGTCTTCTTTAGGCTGATGGTAAGCCCAAAGTCCTTGCATGCATTGGAGAACTGATCCAGTAGTTTTTGAAGCTGGTCTTCTGTGTGAGACACTACAGCAGCATCGTCTGCGAACAGCATGTCTCTGATGAGGACTTCTCACACCTTAGACTTAGCTTTCACCCTTGCAAGGTTAAACAGTTTCCCATCAGATCTTGGCTACGTCTACACGTGCAGCCAACATCGAAATAGCTTATTTCGATGTTGCGACATCGAAATAGTCTATTTCGATGAATAACGTCTACACGTCCTCCAGGGCCAGCAACGTCGATGTTCAACTTCGACGTTGCTCAGCCCAACATCGAAATAGGCGCAGCGAGGGAACGTCTACACGTCAAAGTAGCACACATCGAAATAGGGATGCCAGGCACAGCTGCAGACAGGGTCACAGGGCGGACTCAACAGCAAGCCGCTCCCTTAAAGGGCCCCTCCCAGACACAGTTGCACTAAACAACACAAGATACACAGAGCTGACAACTGGTTGCAGACCCTGTGCCTGCAGCATAGATCCCCAGCTGCCGCAGAAGCAGCCAGAAGCCCTGGGCTAAGGGCTGCTGCCCACGGTGACCATAGAGCCCCCCAGGGGCTGGAGAGAGAGCATCTCTCAACCCCTCAGCTGATGGCCGCCATGGAGGACCCAGCAATTTCGACGTTGCGGGACGCGGATCGTCTACACGGTCCCTACTTCGACGTTGAACGTCGAAGTAGGGCGCTATTCCTATCTCCTCATGAGGTTAGCGACTTCGACGTCTCGCCGCCTAACGTCAAAGTTAACTTCGAAATAGCGCCCGACGCGTGTAGACGCGACGGGTGCTATTTCGAAGTTGGTGCCGCTACTTCGAAGTAGCGTGCACGTGTAGACGCAGCTCTTGTGTGCAGCAAGATGCCCTCTGTTGAAGATCCAAAGGCATACTTCAGGAGGAGTGCGAAGAAGATCCTGAACAATGTCGGAGCAAGCATACATCCTTGTTTGACGCCGCTCCTGATTCTGAAAGCATCCGATAATGCGCCGTCATATTGGATGGTTCCTCTCATGTCTTTGTGGAACGACTGGATCATCTTGAGTAACCGTGGAGGACAGCCTATCTTGTGGAGCAGTTTGAACAGACCATCCCTGCTGACCAAGTCAAAGGCCTTGGTCAGGTCAATGAAGGCTATGTAGAGTGGCTTCCTCTGCTCCCTGCACTTCTCCTGCAGCTGCCTTAGAGAGAAGACCATGTCAACGGTAGACCTCTCTGCGCGGAATCCGCCCTGCGATTCGGGATACACCCTCTCAGCAATCTTCTGGAGTCTGCCAAGGATGACGCGAGCGAACAGTTTACCAGTGATACTTAGGAGGGAGATTCCACGGTAGTTGTTGCAGTCGCTTCTGTCTCCTTTGTTCTTATACAACGTTACAATGTTAGCGTCGCGCATATCCTGTGGAACCTCACCCTCTTTCCAGCACAGGCACAGTAGCTCATGTAGGGGTTCCAGGAGTGTGTCCGCAGCACATTTGATTACCTCTGGTGGTATACCATCCTGACCAGGTCAATACTCTGGTCAATACAGAGAAGAAAAAACAGGTCCGTATGGAGCCATGCAACCCAGTACATGCAGGGAATGGGGAAACCCAGCCCAGTCCTTGACAGAAGTTGTCCATAAAGGAGATACAGACTGGTTCAAGGGTGGGGAAGGGAGAAGATAGGACCAAACGAGGAGGGAGAGACCAGCACTGGTAAATATATATGTGGGGGGGTACAGCCTGACCCACATGGGTAAGGGATGGAGGAGCTGGCCCGTATGGTACAGTAAGACACAGTCTATACAGGATGGAGAACAATGGGAATACATAGTCAGAAGAGACCTAGCCCTGGTCATAGAATCACAGGCCTGGAAAGGAACTCAGGTTATCTAGTCCAGTCCCCAGCACCCACAGCATGACTAAGTACCATTTACAACCTGATCCATGGGGAAAGAGCAGAAGATAGTTCACAAGGGAAGGAGCCCAGGGTACATGCCTAGGCAATACAGGGGATCGAGAGAGTTCATTCATATTCCATACAGAAGAGAAGAAGGTGATCTAAGCACTGGGGATACAGCCCTGACCTACACAAGACAATAAAGCCCAGTCCACATGGGGAAGAACTGGTCCCTATGCAAGGGCAGTCCAAACAGAGGGAGGAAGGGCTGATTCATGTGCATTGGGGGAGGGAGTATCCAGCACAGGGAAGTGAAACATTCACCAGGAGGGAAAGACCAGCACTGCCCCATTCGAGGGGAGGGGCTCATCCATATAGGAGGAGGGACCAGCCCTGGTCCATGGAGGAGGGGACTAGTCCATAAGGGACAGCCTTAGTCCATGCAGGGGAAAGGAATGATCTACGGGAGAGAGGGGGTGTATAGCCTCGTCCAGGCAGGGGGAGGACTGTACAGCCCTGGTTTGTGGGGAGGTGGGGAGCTGGTTCATATCGGACAGGGGGTGAACAGGCCTGCTCCTCATGAAGGAAAGGGTGTACACTCCCAGTCCATGCAGGGGGAAGGGCTGATATCTGTGTGGTAGCAGGTGTACAAACCAGATCTCTGAGGGGAGGGGGGGATGTTCCAAATGGGGCAGGGGGTGTACAACCCCAGACCGTGAGGTGGGGAAGGGCTGGTCCATAGGGGGCAGGGGGTGTACAGCCCAGGTTCATGCCGGGGTGGGAGGGCTGGTCTGTGTGGAATAGGAGGCGCACAGCCCGGTCTGTGCTGGGGGAGGGCTAGTCCATATGGGGCAGGACGTGTACACCTACGGTCCATGCCCGGAGGGGGGCTGGGCCATTGGGGGCAGGGGGTGCACGGCGCCGGTCGGTGCGGAGGGAAGGGCTGGTCCATAGGGGGCAGGGGGCGCACGGCGCCGGTCGGTGCGGAAGGAAGGGCTGGTCCATAGGGGGCAGGGGGCGCACGGCGCCGGTCGGTGCGGAGGGAAGGGCTGGTCCATAGGGGGCAGGGGGTGCACGGACCCGGTCGGCGCGGAGGGAAGGGCTGGTCCATAGGGGGCAGAGGGTGCACAGCGCCGGTTCGTACCGGGTGGGGAGCGGATCCATATACGGTGCCGGGACCCCAGCCCGCCCTGCCCCAGCGGGCCCCTCTTACCCCGCGCCAGCTCCCGGGCTGTCAGGTACCAGCCAACACAACTTCCTCGGGCACCTCCTCCCCTCTCAGCCTGCTCCGCCCACCTCGGTTCTCATTGGCCGCGCCGCTACGATCCCACCTTCTATTGGTGGGTTTTGCCACACCCTCGTCTCCTCTCAGTCTCGCCCCCAGAGCCCGCTCTGTGGCCAAGAAGCCCTGTCACTCACCGGTTCAAGCCTGGCGCCGTCCCGCCTCTGGCGACTATTCCCCCCCTTTCTATTGGTCAGCCCGGTACTCGGGGCTTGTTACTGGCCAATGTTTCTCATACATATTTTCTATTGGACAATGAAAGTATCAATCGGTGTTCAAGAGGCCCGCCCTAGAGGGGCACCCGGCGGTAACGTGGTGTACCAGCCCCGATCCTGGAAGGGTCATTGGCTGGCGCTACTAGGACTTCGCCTGCCGTGATTGGTTAGAGCAAGGAGGGGGCGGTCCCCAGCGTGGTGGGCGTGGCCGAGTGACTCATTCATACAGCCAGGCAGAAAACACGTGACCACAACCCTGCGGGGGCGCGGCCCCCCCACCCGGGAGGGTGCTGAATGGGCTGAAGGAGTGTGGGGCTCGAGGCTACACCTTATCGCAGGGTGTCCCGGGGGGCAGGGCGGGAGCTGCAAGAGGGGCCCTTTCAGGGTGCACACTGGCTGGGGGCGGTGCCCCTGGTGGCAGGGCGGGCTGCAGAGGGGTCCCGCTGGAGGCTGCGCACTGGCTGGGGGGTGCCCCGTGGGGCAGGACGCGGGGGGCAGAGAGGCGGCTGCAGGGTGACCCTGCTTGAGGCTGCACACTCGCTGAGTGATGCCAATTGGGGCCCTAACAGCCAAAGGGCGAGCGACGACTGGCAGGAGCGGGTAGGACTCTGCCCCCAGCACGCCCACACCTACATCCCCCAAGGTGCCCTCAGCTTCCTGCCTTACACGTGGCAACGACCTGAGTGTCCGCTGGACCCAGCCACACCGCAGGACTCCCTCGCTCTGGGGACGCTGCAGCGGCCCCGGGGAGGCAGGCAAAAGAGCCCAGCCCTGACCACCCTGCTATGTTCAGGATGGGGGATCGCGGTCTCGGGCCTCTGATCCTGCTGGGAACCCAATACGCGCTGCCTAGCGTAGGACTTATTTATAAACACACAGAGGAGCTATTCCGAGCCCAGGCTCCCCTTCTTTCCCCCTCCCCTTTAAACCGCCCGCCCCCCGCACGTGTCCTTACTACCATCAAGTCCCTGCTGCAGAACCTAGCTGCTGCAAGGGGACTGCCAGGGGACACAGGCAGGTCAGTAGTGGCAGCTGCTCCTCCTCCCTGCCGGTTTATTTCCAGCAGGGAGGAAAGAGAAAGGAGAGAGAGGGGGAGTTATCCCAGGGAGCAAGCCCTACCGCGAGCACTGGAGCAGTGCAAATAGATGCATCCTCTCTGTGCACTTTTCCTGCCACCTGCCAGTTCCTGCTTTCACAGCTCCTCCCTGGAAGATGTCAGCGTGGCCCAGTCTTCTGGCCAGAGGTCGGTTGAGCTCCTCCCAGCTCGCAAAGCTAACGGGGTCCAGCTCAGGTCGCTCCCTGCAACGCCGCTGCTGGAAATGTTGCACAGAGCACTCAGCCAGGGACACTCACCCTCGAGTCAGGGCTGACCCCATACAGGGCTAGGGGTTGCCAAGAGGCACAGAGCACAGTGAAGGACTCTCCCAGCCCTGTTAGTGCCGATTCCCGCAGCAGTAGAGGGCGCTATGCACTTTATAGTGTGGTAGGTACCACGTTAAGGATAGGACACAGCACCAAGCCCTTCCCCTTACAGCACAGCTCCACAAGGGGGCTCGAGGGATACGTCCACACTGCCAAAGTCGGTTGAATTTATTGAGGTCAACGTTTAGCAGCTGAGTTTATAAAGTCGAAGGAGAGAGTGTCCGCACTGGGCACATTCAGTCAAGGGAGCATGTCCCTACTACCCTACCCGGGACTCTTACAGCCGCACGCTGTGGCCTCGTTTCCCAGCCTTTCCAGTAACGCTGCACACCTCAGTGAGACAGAGTTCCATGGGGCACACATTTTTTTCAACTGAATCGAGTGCACATAAATGCCACATTTACTTACTCCACATTAGCTACTGGTAAGGGCCACATCCCCCAACTGAAGTGATTTGATTTCTCCTCTCTTGAGGTTTACAGCTCTACGTTAACTGCCAATAATGGGCCACAGCCTCCCGGACTGAATAGGCCTTGTCTCTCTGGCCCTCCCCTTGACTGAAACCCCCTCTTTAAATCCTCCTCTGAAACCCCCCACTCATGCATCTGACGAAGCGGGTCTTTGCCCACAAAAGCTTATGCTCCAAAATATCTGTTCGTCTATAAGGTGCCACAGGACTTGCTGCTTTTGAAGATACAGACTAACATGGCTACCTCTCTGATAAATGCATTAATGTTTCAAATCCACCACAAAATACACCACCGATTGTACACAGTGTACGTAGGTACAATACAGAATGCACCACAGCCACCTGTTCAAAATCTGCTCAATGCCATGCTGGGGATGAGGAGTAAACAAGTAACCAGAGAGAGCAGCTTCCCCTCCTGCCAACCCATTGGAGGCAGAATGCAGCATTTAAACTGCATCCCAGCTCCAACAGGCTCTCTCCTTCCCTCCCGCTGGCCACCCCAGGTGTGGCGGTTTGCTCCCCACCAGCTCATTCAGGCCGGGAAGCAGTATTTCAGCTTCCTCCTGCTGCAAACAGGTCCTCCAGGGTTGGCATTTCCCTTCATGGTGGCTCTCCAAAGATCCACCAATGGGGGAGGGGGATGGATGAACTCAGTGCCAGCTGGGGCTCAGGCAGCCTTGTTGCTTGAGTCCCAGCTGGTGTGGGGTCATCAGTTCTCCCCCCACTGGTGACTCTGCAAAGGGGAAGTGGACAAGATTTTGTGGCACACTCGGAGAGTTCTCAGGGCACACCTGTGTGCCGCAGCACACTGCCTGAAAACCCAACATCTGTTTGCCCCAATCTCTAAACGGGCTCCTCAAGGATTGTGCTCACAACCCTGGGTTTAGCAGGCCAATGCTCAAACCACTGAGCTATCCCTCCCCACCACTGTACTATGGGTGGCCACCCCCCCAGCCAGTTCCTGCCCCCACCTCAGAATTCTGGGTTTGGCTTCCCACGCCTGATGGGACAAAAATACTGTTGCAGGTGCTTCTGGGGACGCATCAACTGCACTTACCTCCTCCCCTGACTCCTTGAAATTAACACCAAACGATAATTTTGCACCTTTTCCCACCTGGTTATTCATGCAGGTGCCATAATATGGACCCCACTTGGCTGCACACTGCTGTGACAAGCATTGCGAACACCTCATGCTTTATCCTGTGGTTTTCCCAAAGCTTAGCCAGGAGCTGCCTGTGAAAGAAAGAAGGAAAGGAGGCCGCACACAGACATAACAAGAATCCAGTAAAGGGCAGTTCAGTTACAGGCTGAGCAAATGCAGCATGGTGGTAGAAGGTGTATTTGGGCATTTAAAAGGCATGGAATGATTTATTGACTGGATTAGACCTCAGCAAAAGCGTTATTCCCGTTGTTGTTGCTTGCTGTGTGCTCCACTATATCTGTGAAAGCAAAGGGAGAATGTTTCTGGCAGGGTGAGGAGCTCAGGCAGGTCACCTGGTGAACAAATTTGAGAAGCCTGACACCAGGGCAATAAGAAGAGCATGTCAAAGCCAGAACTTTCCTGTCTGTAGGATGGTTCAGAGTAGCTGCCCCAGCCCCAGCCCTTTGCAGGGCACTGCAACCTCAAACATCCTATGGAAGGGATGGGCCGGGCCTGGGGAGGCAGCAGGAGTTGCCCCACGTCCCCCCATACCCACTGCTCTGGCAGCATCTGGAATAACCCAGCAGTCTGCTCTGTCCTGCTGCTCTCTCCTAGCCCATGACATGTATCTTTCCCCCAGAAGAGAAGTGAGGCAAGGCGGAGGCACAGGAAAGGGGCCAAGGGGTCATGTAGAGGTAGAGGAGGGCAGAGGCTGCAGGAAATGGGTGGACCCCCTGGGAGGGTGCTGCCCTACATCCTATGCATCGCTGGGAATGGCCCCAATCAAGGCAGACTGGGCATCAGAGGCTTTGAAAGCCAGTTTCATGAGTGACCAGACAGTGATGTGACAACGTGTCATGCTTATTACTAAGCTGCACGCGGTGCACTGCTCTGTACTACAACACCCCCCAGCCCAGCTGCAACTGATACGGTGAATAATGATCTGATTGTTCTGATTTCAGGCATTTGTATTGAGGCAACAGCGACCACAGGCCTCCCTGACTAGAAAGGAAGTTACAGGTGTAAGACGGGTTTGATTACATTGGGTTCCGGGGACGGGGGTGGAGGAAACACAAGGATGTTTGGCTTGTTACAAATCACCCTTTGTGTAGCAATCCAAGCTGTGGAGAGGACATCCTTCTCCACCAGGAGCCGCCCTGCAGAGCTGAGCAAAAGGCTTCCTGGGCTTCCTCTCACCCCCAGCAGCCTAGGAGGTGCAGGAGAGGAGGGTATGGAACTTGGTGAGGAGGGCAGGGGGTGTATTACTGGTTGCAGGAGGGTTTGGTGCCCTATCTGCATCTTCTGCACCTCCACCAGGTATCTCACCAGCTGCTCGCACCCATGAGGCTCAACGTCTCATCTTTTGCCTGGTGCTCAGGTTCCCTGCCTACTCCCCTGTTCTCTCAGAGCAGGTGCTCCATGCACTGAGTTGTGCTCCAGCCGTGCAGGAGGGTTGCATGAGCTTGTTAACTATCAAGTTGCTTTTTTTTTTTTTTGGCCTTCTAATCTGCAGAGGTCTAATTCCAGGATCAGGGCTGGGTACCACAAATAGGCCTCCAGCTGCACTGGAAAAAGGAGACAATGGTATACGTCTCATAGAACTGGAAGTGACCGTGAACAGTCATGGAGTCCAGGCACCTGCCCTCTTAGCAGGACCAAACACCATCCCTTTTTATTTGTGTAAATGCCCCCCTCATGAATTGAATTCAGAACCCTGGGTTTAGCAGGCCAGTGCGCAAACCACTGAGCTAGCTACTTGATAGAAGATACATTGTAAACACCAGCCGGTCAACTCTTTAGTGAGCGAAGCACTTAACAGCACAAACTGCACGTCGACTACAAGGCGGATTTCTGCATTTTAAATTGAGTGCCTCCCAGTACTGCATGATCAAGCAACAAAATGGCAAATGACACAATGTGGATAAGGGTAAGGTAATGCACATTGGAAAAACTAACCCCAACTTTACTTGCAATATGATGGGGGCTAATTTAGCTATAACTAATCAGGAAAGAGATCTTGGTGTTATTGTGGATAGTTCCTTGAAAACATCCACGCGGTGTGCAGAGGCAGTCAAAAAGGCAAATAGGATGTTAGGTATTATTAAAAAAGAGATAGAAAATAAGACAAGGAGTATCTTACAGCCCCTATATAAATTTATGGTACACCCGCATCTTGAATACTGTGTTCAGATGTGGTCTCCTCACCTAAAAAGAGATATCCTGACACTGGAAGAGGTTCAGAAAAGGGCAACTAAAATGATTCGGGGCTTGGAAGAGGTCCCCTATGAGAAGAGGCTAAAGAGATTGGGACTTTTCAGTTTAGAAAAAGAGACTGAGGGGCGGACATGATAGAGGTATGTAAAATTAAGACAGGTGTGGAGAGGCTGAATAAGGAGAAGTTACTTACTTGTGCCCATAATACAAGAACTAGAGGACACCAAATGAAATTAATGGGTAGCAGGTTTAAAACTAATAAAAGAAAGTTCTTCTTCACTCAGTGCATAGTTAACCTGGGGAACTCCTTGCCAGAGGAGGCTGTGAGGGCCAGGACTGTAACAGAATTTAAGAAAGAGCTAGATGAATTCATGGAGGTTAGGTCCATAAAAGGCTATTAGCCAGGAGGTAAGAAGGGTGTCCCTGGCCTCTGATTGTCAGAGGCAGGAGATGGATGGCAGGAGACAAATCGCTTGATCATTGTCTTTGGTCCACCCCCTCTGGGGCACCTGGCACTGGCCACTGTCAGCAGACAGGCTACTGGGCTGGATGGCCCTTTGGTCTGACCCAGTATGGCCGTTCTTATGTTCTGATGTACTGTGTACTCCACATCAGAGTGCCAGGCAGCAGAACTCCGGCGGCAGGCAGGCACTGCAAGCAACACAGTAGGAGGGGGCTTTTGCTTCCACTTTAAAAACCAGGTGGAAAGGGGTGCTTGCTACAGCCCTCATAGGTCGGGTGACCATATGCCCCTAGGTTAAATAGGGGACACCCTGGGGGTGGGGACTGTCCTGGCTAAAATGGGACAGGATGTTCACCCTGTATCAGGCAACGCCTGCACCCTTCTTCCCACACAGACCTCTCCCCTCCAGCCTGCTCCTGAACCCCACACCCACTGCTGCACTTTGCCTCCCACCCAAACCCCAGCCAGCTCCTGTGCCCTCCCTCCCAGCCAGAGCCCACACACCCACACCCAGCTGCCTGGGGCTGTGGAAACAAACAAGCCTGCAGCCTGAGCTCGGTGCTGCGGACTCCAGAGGGGCTCTGGCCCTAGCTCCACACCACACAGGGCTGCAGGGCTCTGGCCCTATGGGACGTCTGAGGAGGCCTTAGTCCCACACTGTACAAGGCTCTGGCCCTGTGCTGCAGCAAGGGCTGGGGTGGCTCTGCCCTAGCACCACTCAGGGCTCTGGCCCCAGCTCCACCCCAGCCCTGTGGTGGGGCTCTGGGAAGGGAGTTCTGGCCCCATGGGAGCCCCTGCACCACCCAGAGCTTCAGCCCTGGCCCTGGGATGTGATGGGGGCTCGGGAGAGGGGCTCTGCCCCCACACTGTGCAAGGCTCCAGCCACAGAAGGGCTCTGGCTCCCCCTCAGCCCCGCAGCAGGCACGGGGCTGGGGGGTGGAGAGGGCTCCGGCAACGGCTCCAGCCCTGCACTGCCACACCCCCAGCTCCCCTGCTCCAGCCCCCACTTTCCCACCCCCCCAGCTCCAGCCCTGCACCGCCACACCCCCAGCTCCAGCCCAACCAGGCAAGACTGGGGCTGGCAGTGGCATCCCAGTGGTGCAGCCCATGGGGAACTATCTTGAAAAACAGTGGCGGCCGGAAAAAAGCCCTGTGACTCTCCAGCCACCCCAGGGAAAGTTCAGAGGCGGCGGGGGGCAAAGACGGGACGATCGGTCCCATTTAAAAAGGGAGTCAGCACACCTTTTTGACCCCTAAATACAGGAGCATCCCGCCTAATATGGCACCGATGGTCACCCAACTCATTGGGCACCTGTCTGCACTGGGGGACAGCAGATTTGGCATGCAGGGGGTGGAGCTACATTGCTGTGTTAACCACCTTCTCACGGGAGTTTTTAATATTGTATTAAGGCCTTTTATAGGGAAGTTTTCTCTTCCCATACAGAGCATAGAGACTTTGTATCTTGTAGAATAGTTCCTAGAAATAAGTAACAAAGAAAATGTCTTTGGACCCTCCTTTTTTTGTTTTGTTTTTCGCTTGCTTCATTGCTGCCCTGTTGAGTGAATGAGGTGCGACTGGATAGGCCCTGGAAGAAAAGCCCCTCCAGGTACTTGCAAGGGGTGAGGATGGAGTCGAAGCCAGATCCAAGCCCAGTGAGAAAAAACAATGGGACCTGTGATGTGGGCCCATTGAAAGCAGACTGGACATATGGATGCCTTGGGAGTCACCAGCAAGTGCCTGCTTTTGGAAGCACCACCCTCTTTGAAGGTGAATAAGACACCAGCCCGAAGAAGGCACTAGGGATGTCTAACTGCATGTGCATACAATGGCTCTCCCAGATCACGCGTATGTATGACATGGCTAACCAGGGGCAACCTGGAGGAGACGCTATACATCCAAGGCATCTTGCAGAGCCTGGGTCTCACCTTGTCAGCATCGATCTGGATCAGCAGAAGCCCAGCTCTACCCCTCCCTCATCTAACTCCCCTGGCCAGTGCAGTTAGGGGGAGCAACTACTGGTAACCGCAACAGGACGGAGTGTGGATGTGCGAGTGTAATATATCATATGCATATGATGAGATTTGGTTGTTATAAGTGCTGATTGCTATAGGTGTATTGCCAGTAAATGGGGCTTTTTGCCTTTCCTCCCTGTAAAAGTCCTGTGCAATGCTTTAAAGTACAACAGGGGGTCGGCGGAGGCAGTGGATCTGGCAAGGGCAGGGTGCAGAGGTGTCCAGTCAGTGTAGGGTCACACCCACACACACAGCAGGCTGTTCTTTGGTATGATCCTTCCAAGCCCATCACAAATAGGGCAGCACACCTGGGGTCAGAATTGGAGAGAATGAGCAGAGGTGGACTGCCTGGGTGCTGTCACTTACAAAACGTCCCCCATTTCACCCGGTCACCAGGAATGGTAACGGTCTCTGACTCAGAGCTTGATGGGGATGCTGCATGAATGTGGCCAGAGACCAGGCTGCTCTGCTTGGTGCTGCAATTATGGCTGGGCATTCACTGCTGGCTTGGCACAGTCAGGTGTCCGACCATGGGGGGGCCGTGTCAGGCAGCCCTCCCCAGGACCTGTCTGAGAAGGAGTGTAGAGGACCTTGATGAGAGCTTCGTAGAGATCTGCAGGGGGGAGTCTCACTCTGTCTTCAAGTGTATGAGCAGAACACCTGTGTGGGGGTGAATTGGCTGCCAACGGACCTGTAGGATGGAAATTTCTGAGGCGGGTTATGGTACCAGCGCTGCGTGTAATAAACCCTCCTGCTTGCTTCATACCCACTGTCCAGACTTTGCTCCAACAATATCCCAATTGCTCGAGGCAGCTCAGAGACTAAACCCAACTCTCGTGCGATTACAAATGAGAACTCACCAGAGGCGCCCCTCCCTGCCATCAGGGTCTGGCAAAAGTAGCTCCTGTGAGGGGACTGGCCGCAGAGTGAGGACAAGCTTCTGGCTGTGGGTAAGAATGGATCCTTCCCCTGGCTGCCTGCTGGGCATTCTCTCCCTCATCTCATTGTTGCCCGAGGAGTCACCTGGGAGGTCTCCAGGGACAGTTTTGGGATACTGTTCGGGTCCCCCCTAGAATCCCATGCAGCTGCTCAGAGAAGCGGCACGTCCTTGGCTCTTTTGTCTCCTGGGGCGCTTGCCTGAGCTCCTTTATTGTCACGCAGCACTGCTGGGTGTCCCGGCTGCAGCCTTTTCCCACCACGCCCTGGGCGATTTTAGCACAGAGCTCAGCATTTCTCCTGTGAGTTCCAAGTTCTCCCTACACAGGTTCTTCGCCCCACACAAAAATCAGATCCTGTATCTCCTGCACTTTCCACGCTGGAGCTCATTTGTGACCCGGGTCAGGTGGGCTGCTGAGCTCTCCAGGCTGACCAAACAGGAAACGAAATTCAGAAGTTCCCCATGCTTTTCCTGCATACCTGGGAGTGCAACAAAGTTGAAAGCGCTGGCCAGAGCGGTCACGTTAGGGCATTGTGGGACACCTCCTGGAGTCCAAGCACATGAATTAAATAGCACTGTGTGTACAAACACCCCACATTCAATCCCAGAAGGTCCAAATTGGTGCTATTCTCTCATCAAGGTGGTACCAAAGTGGCCACTGAGCTCAGCAAAAGGAACTGGGTGGTGTAGATACATTAAGTACAAAGACGGAGCCAATCCAACTAACTTCCCCTGGTCTGGCAAATTCTCTCCCCTGGTCAGATCCCTGGTGTCCCAGATTAGAGACGTTCAATCTGTACCACTAAAAACGTCTTAGATTTTCACAAGAGAGCCTGATTTCCATCCATGCAAACGCTGGCGCAGATCTCGTCTTTATTCGGCCCTACATTTACATCAGAGCCCCACTGAAGACAGCCCCAGCCAAGATCAGACCCCATGTTGCACAGACCCTAGCAAAAGATCAAGGGCCCTGTTGAGCCAAGCACTGCGTAGCTGCCACTGGGACCCCCGTCATATTAGGAGCTGTACAAATCTCAGCCGGGATCAGCGACCCTCTCATGCCAGGCACTGCACAGAAACAGTGGGCGGGGAAACAGGCAATGAGCAGGGAAGGGCCTTGCTTGGGTTCACCCAGCAGGCCAATGGCTGGAATAGGACCCCTGTGTCCAAGCCCCTGTACTGCTGCTCTACCTCCGAGTGCCACTGCAGAGGCCAGGGTAGCAGCCTCTGGCTCTCTGCTAAAATCAGCCCAGAGGCAAGGCACTGATGGTAAAACACCACTGGGCACGTGTGCACAGATGACAGGTATTGGGGCAGGGGGACCACAGGCTGCCAGGGATTACGGGTCTGGCCCGTATGTGCCTGGGAGCAGCTGGGATCTCAGAGCACGTGAAGATACCGGGAACTGGGCTTGGAAAGCAAAGTCACACGGGGACCGCTGGGAGCTGGAGGTAGTGAAACTGCTTAGCCAGCAGCCAGAGAGGGAAGTGGTCTGGGCGAGTGAGAGCAGCCACACGCACCGCTTCCCCCACACACCCTGTGACTGGCTCGGCCCCATGAGCACACTGTCAGCTGGGTCCGTGTGAATGGACCACCCATGGTCACCAGGCCCCCTGGGACTCCCCCTTCCCCAGCCTGTCTTGGCAGGACTCCCAGCATGCGTCACAACCAGCTTCCTTCAGGAGCCCGGCTCCCCTCCCCCAGCCTGGAGTGGCCCTGGTCCCTGTTTCTCCCTATTCCCAGAGGGAAGGAACCTCCCTAGTAGTTGAGGTCCCACCTCAGGGTGCAGCAGTATCCCCAGGGCTCCATATTTACCCTCTGAAACACAGAGCTCCTGCCCCACTCTCCCCTCCAAAGGGCCTGGGAGGGACTGGGATTTGAGACCACAGCGCTGAGAGCAGCTGGGAGACTCGGGATCAGGCTGGAGGCTGCTCCAGTCACAGCCCCTACTCCTTGCCCTTTCCTCTGCAGCTTCAGGTCCCGCCTTTTGCCCCATGTCCCTCTCTCAGGAGCAGCTGCTCTAAGCTTCCCTGCAGCAGACATTAACCTCTCAGCGAGTTACTGTGGGAGGACGGGGGCTGAAAGTTTTGAGGGGAGGTTTGTGTCGGGATTCCAATTTCTTTCCCAGCCAAGGCAGGCTCTGAGCATAGCCCCCAGCTCCTACCCAGCGGTGAGCTCGTAACCCACATGACTCCTCGGTGTGGGTCACTGTCCCATGTAGCAGTACTTATGCCAGGTACAGAGAGGAAGACTGGCCGCCTACACATCTGCAGCTGGGGACAGCAACATCTGGCACAGGTGCCGAGAGCGGCACCCGAGCCGATCTTCAGCGGCACCCGAGCAGGGAGCTCAGCCCTGCCCCTCGTCTCCCAGGCTGCCTGTGGATTAACAAGACCACCTAATGTTTGCAGCCACCACCTAACCAGCAAACTCTGCATCTTAACTGACATATTAATGAAGCTCTTGTAAGTGGGACTATTAGTGACTTTCAAAAGTATCACTGGCACTCGGCCTGTGCATAGAGGTCACAAGGTCAAATTTCAGCACTCTGCCTGGGAAAGGTTGCTGCCTCCAGACCTACAGCCTTAGCTGGGAGCCCGCTGGCTTTTAGCTCAGCCTGTAGAGCCGCGGCGTCCAATACGCTCGTGCAAACAGCGAAGCATATTGTGGCAAACACTGCTTGGGGACTTGCACGGTGGTGGCTCAGGAGCTTGGGTGCCTTGCAGCTGGCTCAAGGGCCACGCCCTGCCATGGCAGCTCCTTGGGTGCCATGTGGCTGGCTCGGGTACTCAGGCGCCACACGGCTCTTGGTGCTGGGCAGCTCCAGCACGGCAAATTCAGTGAGTCATCAAGGTTGCAGCAGGGGAGGGGGGAGGGCACCTGGTTGTGGGGGCAGGAGGGATGGGGGGGCAGGCACTTGGCTGGGTGGGGGCAGCATGTGGCGATTGGTGGATTTCCATTTGGACACCTCTAGCGTAGAGGCTTCTGCTCTGGAGGTCCCAGGTTGGTCCACGAGGCACTTGGTACGATCACCCTCTGTGCAACCGACGGGGCAAACAAGCGACGTAACTGACCAAAGTCACTGGGGTGGCACCTGGCAGCCCCACGCAGACACTGGGACCCCACATGCCAGGTGCCGCCCAGAGCTTGCCCGGCCAGCCAGCTGTGGGGCTGAGGCGGCAGGAGCCAGGCGAAGGGCTCCGAGCCACTGACACTGTTCTTGTTCTCTGCCCATCACTTACTGGGCCTCTAAAGCAGCGACGTTGCACCCCAGCGGGCAACGTGGAGGGGACTTCAGATGAGCGGCTGCATCAACCTTCGAACCCATGGGCTGAGATTTGCAAGGGGGAAACTATGTGATATCGCAGCTGGAGGAGGGACCTTTGGCCCTGTGACTGGAGGGAGGAGTTTTCATAAGAGGCCTGATTGGATGGGGCAGCACCCACGGATGCCATCCCCACCCCCAGGGTGAATCAGCCAGAGAAAAAGGGAAGCTCAAGTCACTTGCCCTTGAGGATCCGGCTGGGACAGGAGTATCTGGCATCTGCGGCTTAGCAGGGACAGGGTCAGATTCACTCCCGGCTCCGATCAAGCCACCCCCGCTACAGAGATGGCCCATGGCAGGAGCTTCCGGCGAGCTTACTCTCTCCGTACCCCCAAATCCCCCAGCCTCCTGGACCCCACCTACAGCTCTCTGGAGGATGCTGCCTTGCCCCATGTCTGGGGAGACAACCCCGAGACCTCTGAAAAGGCCAAGAGGGGAAGGAGGAAGGCTGCGAGCCTGCGAGGGTGGAAGGGCCTGGACAGAGAGCCACCGGCCGAGATGCCCCCCATGCCGGCCGAGATGCCCCACTGGCTAAGCCCCGATGATGGGGAGCTGCTGATTGAGGAGGCTCAGAGCAAGGGCTACCACAGGATGAAGAAGTGCAAGAAGGTAACAGCTTGGAAACCAGGGCAAGGGGGTGGGGCGCAACATGGGATGAGTTTAAGGCACAGATGGGAGTAACCCCCCCCCCGCATGTGCTCCTGCTCTTCCCACCAATCCCCTCCCAGCCTAGATTTTTCTCAGCGGCCATTGTGGGTTTCCCTTTCCTCCGATGCCTCCTCCAGCCTCCTTCCATGGCAACATTTTCTTCCCCATCTCCGAAGGGGGAAAACATCTGCTGCTTCACTGCGCCCTCGCCAGCCATCTCATTTCCCCTTTCTGCCTCTACCAGCCCCAGACAGCCCCATCTAGCAGTGGCATTTTCAACCCTAGAACACAACTGCCCCTGCACCGCTGGGGGCGGAGGAACCTGCAGGTCCCCATCCCCACCCCAAGAAGCTGCTAACGGCTTAGACTAGGGCTGCGTATGGTGAAGAGCCGGCACTTGGCGGGCAGAGGGTGTAAGTGCGGAACAGGAGAGGGCATTATCTATTTTTGATCTGCAAGGCTCCAGCCCTTTCTGCAGAGCTCTTCGAACCTTTACCCCTGAAGAGGGAGGGTGACCTAGTGTCCTGGGCGTTAGCTGGCAACTCGAGTGATTCTGTTCAATTTCCTGGGCCAGCACCCCACTTAAACAAGGTTTAGATTGAATAAGGCAGAGGCTGGGGACAGGAGCAGTGGACGGCCCTGCAGCAGCATTGTGAAACTCACTACAGGATGGGTTGTGAGGCCCTCAGGTACTGGTGGCATGAGAGGGTCTCCCCCCACCACTATGGGGCCTGACCAAAGGCAGCGCTCCCTGGATGGGAGGTTCTCCTTCCTTCCTCCATCCTCCTTCCCCGAGCCAGCACCTGCTAAAGGTGAGCCCCCCACCCCCATCTCCCATTCCCTGCCCCCACAAGCCAGCCAAAGGGGTGCTGTGAAGTCTTTAGAAACAAGAGAATTTGTCCAGCTTCAAGGCATGAGGGGAGGAGGCAGAGAGAAATAACCCTCCAAGAAAGACTGGGTGGGAAATGGTTGTCCCAACAGGAGAATCTGGGCTATTAAACCCCCCGCCCCACCCACAGAGCAGAAGTGTTTTGTAACCCTAACTGAAAACAGCACTGAGGAAGACCAGGGAAACAAACCTTCCCAATGACTTTTAAGTCTAAAGGAAGGTACATCTCAAAGAAAAACAAAACAATGGTTTCAAACCAGAGCGTCAGAAGTCTGTTTAGCAAATATTGAGACAGGACACAGCAGGTCTCCCCTCCCACACCAAAGTTTTATCGAGTTCGGACATTCATCAAAACAGGCCCTTTGCGCAAACAGGTTGGGTTTCGACTAATCAGCTCTTTTCTGGCCAAAAATGTTTTGCAACTAGCTCCCCAGAAGGGCTCCTTATCAGAGCGCAGCTGGCTGTCGTTCCAGGGGAGACGTGCTTTCTGCTTAACGTACGGTTTTTCTAAGTGCGCTAAAATCCATCTGGTGACTCAAATGGTCTTGAAAGTTGCTGAGGACCATGGGGCTTTGGCTTGTCTTAGCCCTATGGGCCTTGACCAGGCCTTGCCAAAATAGAGCTCCTGAACAGGGACAGGTTTTTGAAGTGCTTATACACAAACGCTAGAAGTCTAACTGGGGGAACTAGCGTACCTCATATTAAAGGAGATATTGAGATATTAGGCATCACAGAAACTTAGTGGAATGAGGACAATGAATGGGACACAGTCATACCAGGGTACAAATATATCAGATGGACAGATCAGGGCATGCTGCTGGGGGAGCGGCATTATATGCGAAAGAAAATGTAGACTCGAAGTAAAAATCTTCAATGAAAATGTTCCACAGAGAGAGCATGGAATTACTATCCATAGCCTTCTAAGAATAAGACTGTAGCTGTAGGGATATATTACCCACCGCCTGGCCAGGATAGCGGACGTGACTATGAAATGCTACGGGAGATTAGAGAAGCTATCAACATGAAAAACTCAGTAATAATGGGGATTGCAACTCATATTGACGGGGCACACGTCACCTCGGGATGGGACGCAGCGATGAAATTTCTTGCTACCTTAAATGATTCCCTCTCGGAGCAGCAGGTTCTGGAACCCACAAAGAGAGAGGCAAGTCTCAATTTAGCCCTAAGTGGCATGCAGGATCCGGTCCCAAAGCCAAGGGAAATGGACGAGCCCTAACAGCCTCGAGACCAGCCTCTGCTCAGCGGGAATGTGGGGTTATAACAGGGCAGAAAGCCCAGAGATGGAAACAGGTCATAACCCAAATCCAGACTGGGATGAGCATCCCCCCCTTCACTGTGCCTCAGCCCCCAGACCTGCTCCCCCTTCAGCCAGTGTTCCCTGTAAGCCGTGCGGTTGTGCAGCCTCTCAGCAGAGTCAAATGCCACCCAGCTGATTAACAGAGCACCCGCAGCTGGGTCTGTGTTCCTACGGGTGGTGCACCTTCACACATGCCCCGGTGCACATAACAAAACTTGTTCCACATACAGACAGCAAAGATTAGAAGGAATGCTTGGGACAAGCCACCCTCGCTGAGGGCACCTCTCATTACACAGATGCTCCAGACACACAACCCCCCGTCCATATTGGCTAAAATACAGGTCTAACGGTCACAGTTATAGGTTTTCTCAGGGCTCTTGTCATTCACCAGCCAGCCAGATCCACTCCCATTTCACAGCCCTCCCCGCTTCCCTAGGCTCCCCTCTCACACCCCAGATGAAGAAGTTTAAACAGCCTTCCTAGTTCCAGGGGTTGTTACTCACCCGTCCCAGGTATTCAGCATCCACCCTGGGCTCCACTCTGTGATACCAGCTGAGACTTCCTCAGGGCCCCATCTCTTAGCCCAGCACCAACTGCAGGGCGAGTCCCCCCCAAGTCTTTCATTTCCCAGCAGTACATCTCTGCTACCCACCCCACCCCACCCCCCCATTATCTGCTGTCCTCATCTAGGGACTAGACCACACCTTGGACTCACCCAGCCCTGGTCTTCAGAGACTGTTCTAGGAGATGCTCCCAGCCCCTCCTCAGCTGGGACTGATCACTAGCTGAGGTGGCCCAGGTGGCATTAAGTGAGCTGCTAAGTTAGTCACAGAGGACTGTGCTCATTCCCTCTTAAAGGGGCCTGGTATCATCCAACAGGTCAAACGGGAACCTTGTCCTGCAGAGAAAGTCCTGTACCCTGACCAAAGCAGTCCCCCTGCCCTGGCCTCAGATGGGAGCCAGCATCCCCATGCCTGACACCCTGCGCCTTATTTGGAAAGCCTGGGAGGTAGTGGGCACTAGCCCACCCCTGGCTAAAGACCCCCTCCCTGCCCCCAGCCTTGAAGGCCACATGGGACTCAGGATCCAGAAGAGTTCTCAGGCCAATTAACTAATCGCAGGGATGGGAGTGGAGCGGACAAGTTCATAGTGAGGGACCCGGAGGGGGGGAACCAAGTGAAGAACCTGGGACGGTACCACTGCTCTTCAGGGCTGGCTAGGGAGCCAGCGAGTGCTTGCCCAGAGCTCTGCCTGGGTAGGTGAGACCAGGGAGGGGCAGTTATCGGTCCCACAGTTGCAGAGAACCAGCCTCCTCCTCCTGGTGCTGTAGCTGGCTGCTTTGGAGGAGGCCTCGTGCATTTGTGGGCGTGAGGAGGTGAACTGATGCGGGGAGCTGTGCTGCAGAACCTCAGCAGGAGCCAGATGAGGGGCTGCAGCCTGGTTCGTTCTCAGCAGGCGTGTGCCGGGTTCTCCCTCAGCCTGCAGAAGGGACAGGCTTGAGGGGTGGGGGGAGAACCAGGCCAGGGACAGGGACACGCCCGTGTCTGTGGCTGCATGAAGGAGATGCCTGCTGAGATTGCCAGTGGGCCATGGGACTAGGGTGGAATACAGGCTGGGCCTCTGGTGTTCCTCACCCTCCACAGGTGGTAAATAGTCCTGCCACTCGGGGTCAGGGTGAGAGACGAGGGTGAGGAAAGGGAACGCGTGGAGCACGAGCAATTACAGTTTTTCCTGGGGCACAGTTTGAAAGCGAACTGGCTGCAGGGAGGAGGCTGGGGCCAGGGTGGGACCTGCAGGACAGAAGCCTGATACTAAGGTCTAATGAGCCTGGCGTGTGGGGCAGGCAGGACACCCTCTCACAGGACCTGCTGGAGGAAAACCTGAGCCGTGGGCGGTAAGGCTGCCCCCCACCTCCAAGCGTACGCACAGGAGGTCTGAAGGGCGGAGAGCCCTGTGTGCCGTCCCAGCACATGGGGATCCACCCAGTCCCCCTGCTGTAGCCCAGGAGATCTCTGGATCCTGCCGGCTTCTGCCAGGGTCAACCTCTGGTGCACTGAAGGGAACTTGGCCACCTGCACACGAAGGTAGGAGTTGTGAAGCAGGGGATCCATGAGGTCGCTTGTTGCCGCTGGCCACAACAGTCCTGGTCACCGACAGCAGCTCCAGGCCTGGAGGAGGGCCTGGTAGAAGACCAGCAACTCAGAGAGGTCTCATAGAAGTCCCCTCAGTTGGAGAAAAAAAGAGCTAGCAGTCCACAGGACTGTCCGGCTGGCACGGCCTACAGCCTGCTGCGATCTCGGCTGTGCCTTTGCCCCGTCTCTCAGTGGGCAGCTCCTAGGCCAGCCCCACTGGATACCTACTGTCATGGCTTTTGTGCCTGTCCTGGGCTGAGGGGGAGGCAAATACTGGAGGGGTCCCATCAGAACACACCTTCCCTCGACCACTCATGACCTTCTCTCCTCTCCAGCAGGTGGACCGAGCCCTCCGCAGAGGCTGGGAGATATTTGTGGCTAACCTGTACAGCGTGACACTCAGCCGCCCAGCTCCCTCCTCTGAAGCTGCCCCCTCCTCAGTGAGACCATGTTGAGGACACAGACAAAGGAACAAGGACTCTAGATGGCTGGGCCACTCCCGGAGACATGAACTTCCTATAGCACTGGCTACACTGGAGACCGGGAGCTCAGTTAGAACTAGAGATGGGCCTGGGCCACCCATCTGAACCCAGATCAGTTGATCTTCCCCTATGCTGATTCATCTTCCATCCATCCCCACAGACTCCAGTCCATCTATCCCCACAGACACCACCTGCCTCGCCCCAAATATAGCGACATTTCCATCCATCCTCATGTATCTCTACCTGCACATGCATCTCCCCCACCCGCCCCCCACTTCCGTACAGACCTGTCACTCTAGATTTCTCTCCCATGGTCCAGCCTGGCTGGGGTCCAAGTTCCCAGCCAACGTCCCTCTCTGATAACACACATCTCGGCTCTTGCTCCATGTCTCCTGCTAGGTCTCCACCCAACTCTGTAGCCACCAGCGGTGTTCCCCAGTCCTTCTCGCTGCTCACCTCGCCAGAGCTGTAATGCTCGGGCAGCATTTCCTTATGTCTCCGCAACCACTGGGGAGGAGCCGGGTAGGGTGGAAGGGATGCTGGCTGCCTCGTAAAGAGCCTTCTTATCACCCTTTCTTATCACCACCACCCTCCACCTGCCCTAACACAGTCCTCCAACCGGTCCAGTACTGCCCCAGGTGTATGGTGTCTAGGCGCTCAGATTCTCTCCTGTTTCCTGTGGGGGGGGCTGGGTGAGATTTTGCACTAGGCAGAGCCATGGGGGGGTTGCTAGTGTCCCCCCCCTTCCCAGTGTGGGGACATCCCCAGGCACAGCTGGCAGAGGGACTGCAAACTGGTTCCTGCTGGGCAGGGCCAGGCAGGCCAACAAAAGGACGGGAGCTTTTGGGGCACCCTTGGAAAGCAAGAGGGGAGCAGTGCCAGCCCCAGAGGATGCCACACCCACAGCGGCCATGCCAGCCCCACAGATGCCCTGCCTAGTACAGACAGGGCACAGGGGCCTGATTGCAGGCAGAGCAGTGATTCTGGGCCTGGCTGGTCACCCCATCCCCAGCTACTGGGAAGCCTTGGGGGCCACGTGTGCCCACTAGCATGGGTGGGGTGGGGACAGAAGTCACCTCCTGGCAGGGTCTCAGCAACAGGGATCAAACCTGCAACCGCTGGATCTAAGTGCACAGACCTCTGCTGCCCGAGCCAAACAGGCTCAACCAGCCTTTTCTCCCTAGCTATGTGGTTCAGCTGCCATTTGGGGCGGGAGGGACAAAGCCCCCCACTAGTGCCTTGCTCCAGGGGAATGAAGGGTTGCCCTGTTTGCAGCATTGTGTGAACAGACCTGGTAACCTGATGTGCTGCTGCGTTAATAAACCCTGAACCCCCAACCCAGCGCCTGAGCCTCCTCTCATTGCCACCCCCGACAGGCCTCTGATGCCATGAGCTACATGACGACCAGGGGGCAGCACTGGCTGAGGGGGTGGGGCGACAGCAGGCCTTCGGCAGAGCTGCCTCACACAGCCATGGAGGCACACTGCTCCTCAGCACAGGCCATAGGAGGAGCAGCAGGAGACAGGACTCCTGGGTTCTCTGTCTAGATGTAGAAGAGGAGAGGTGGCCAATGGCTAAAGCAGAGAAGCAGCAAGTTGGGATTCTTGGGTTCTACTTCAGAGTTGGGGGCGTGCAGTGGATAGCAGCAGGAACTGGGGGGCAGCACACCTGGGTTCTAGCCATAGGCCTAGTCAGGGAGTCAGGCTGGTGGTCGGATGGGGGAAGCTGGGAGCCCGGGTTCTAGAGTTCTAGGCTCGTGACTCTAGAACTGTCTCTGCACTTGCATTCCTCTTTTGAAACAGGTATGCAAATGAGGGAAATTGAAAAATGCAAATGAGGCACAGGTTTGCGTATTAGATACCTCATTTGCATATTCTCCTTTCAAAAGAGCTTCTTTCGAAAGGGAAAAAAGCAGTGTAGATGCAGCTCTTTCAAAAATAAACCCCATCTTCGAAAGAACCCTTCTTCCTGAAGCCAAATAGAAAGAAGGGGTTTACTTTTGAAAGAGCCATGTCTACACTGCTTTTCTTCTTTCAAAAGTAGAGCTTTTGAAATATGCAAATGAGTGGTCAGGTATGTAAATCTGTACCTCATTTGCATTTTAAATTTCCCTCATTTGCATGCCTCTTTCCAAGGAGGAATGAAAGGGTAGACACACCCTATGAGGGGCCAGGGAAGCAAGTAGATAGAAAGAGGAGTTGGAAGGCAGGACTCAGCACTTCCCTTCTCCACGCCTGGTTGGCCCAGCATTAATGTACCATTGTTGTGAGGACCTGATGTGGGCCAGCACATGGTGAGACATAACACAGCAGGCTGTAAAGAATGCAGCACCCACCACGTCAGGGCTGGCAGCCCACAGCAGGCAAGCTCTGCCAGGGCACCAACACACCAACCACATTACAACTCAGAAACCTTTCACAAACCACATCGGCAGCAATTTGCCTTGTACCAGCCAGGACCTGCAGGTGAGCGAAAAAACCCACAGTCTCATATCCCTGGATTGCTGCCCCTTTGGCCTGAGCCCTTCAGACACACACAGGGCTTTGGGGGGATATTGTCACTCGCAAGAGAAAGACGAGCCACACAGCAGGATGCAGCGGGGGGTAGTTTTGTTTGTACATTAAACAAAACTTGACCCAGAGCCCCATCGCCCTTGAAGCAGTTGTACAACATCTGCCCCAGGCCAGGCGAGATTTTTTTTTTTCCCTTGATTTGCTGGAAAATCCACCCTCCTCCCCCAGCAAAATGGGATGAGACCACACACGGCAATGGAGTCAATCCACACCCACCACTGCAGGCCAGAACCTGCTGCTTTACTCAGGAAAATCACAAGCATTGCAGCAGGGGTGGAACGGGCTCTGTCCCCGCAGTAGCTAAAGCGAGACTTAAGGGAAGGTTGGGGGCACACTTCCACCCCAGCATGCTCTGGGTAACAGTTAACCTAACGACCACGTTATTACAGCGAGGCTTTATTGCTGTGTCATTAACTTGCACTATTAATGCTGGAGGAAGTGGGGTTGGGGCGCAGCTAACATTCCCCTATTTGAACTCTTTAAAGAGGGCACCCCGCTGCAGGAGCATATTAATGGACTGCACCAGGGTTTCCTAGACTTTACATAGGTGGGACCCTTTTTGCTCTGACTACATTTTTGTGGCTCCAAAAAAGAAATATGAAAAAAATGACTAAATGTTCACTGTTTATTTACTCACAGGAATGAGTACGTAGCAATAACTGGTATATTTCCTAAGGGCTGGTTCCCCCCACCCCAGGCCATGGACTGCACGTTGGCAAAGGCTGGACTATAGCAGTAATATAGCCAAGAGTTGGTAGATACTGATCCACTCCCTCCAGGGAGTCTTTTCTTTTTTAAAGGATGTGGATAACCCTAGTTGCAGCAGTTTGTGCCCCACAGAACAGAGTCACCAATCCTAGTGGGCTCCTGTATTGACATGGAGGACCCCCCCCACCCCCTTCCACTGCACCACACAGGGGGCACAAGGCATGGCCAGGCAGAGGTGGAACAGGATATGAACTTTCCCAGCACCTGAGGGCCGATGAGCTCATTTGAGAGTAACCCAAGGCAGCCAGGAGATGGCACTCGGGCTCCTTTCATTTCTGCTCATCAGCCAAGTCTCTGCCCTTAACATCCACAGCCCTATCAGAAAGGGCCACTATTAGCTTCTGCAGGACAACCTACCAGCCCCTGCGCACTCACAGAGCAAAGCTGGTGTCCGCCCCCGACAGCTTTTGGTCTAATACACCCTCCTGCCAATCCCTGCCCTAGTAGGGACTGGCCCTTGCAGCCAAGCCTCCCCTGCGCACTCTGGACATGAAGCACCTGGGGTGTGTCATCCACTCCCTTGGCCCTCTAGTGTGAGCCCCAATCCCCTCCCCTGAACCAGCCACTCCCTCACCTCCAGGTCACATCAGGAGGGAAGGCTCCCCTCGTGTTCCCCTCTCTCCACCACTGAGCCAGCCTGGCCCCTGCACTGGAAGGCCAGATGTAAGCCTCAATCTAGCTCCAACCAGTCTGACTGGGGTCACTGTTCCCATAACAGGGCATTTCTTTAGCACAGCTCACAATGAGCCCAACTGTCTAGGATAGAGCCTGTATGTGCATATGCAGGCCCACAAAGTTGGCTATTGCCTCATGTCCATCCCCCAGAGGGCTTTTCGACCTTGTTCCTTTGCCCTATGGCAGGAGTAGCTGGAATCACATCTCCTGCCTTAGCCTGGTTTTCTGAAAACCTGGAACAGATATAAAGCCAAACTCCGTCCAGACCGCTGTTCTGAAGGTGGGCATCCCCAGCAGGCTTGAGATACATAGGCAATGGGCAGTTTTCCTTCAGCTATGTCCTCTGAGTACAGAGGAATTTGCTGTTACGTTACAGTCTTATGGAGACTGGATAGCCGACCTGAAAGTCGTGCTCAAGCAGCTCAACTGCCAGATGACGACGATGCTGGATGAGCTTCCAGGACTTTCATCTTGCAGGTCAAAGAGGAGAACTGCAGCCTGGAAATCTATGAAATGGTCACCCCCATTGGAGAGGGATGGAGGAACCGAGGGAAGAAAGATACCAGCCACTGGACCATAGTTAATCAGTTTTATTCCCAACACCCTAGGAGATGCTACATCATTGGACAGGAAGCACCCAGGAGCTTCAGTGTGGGCATTAAGCAGGACTGAACAATCCAGCCACTTCCAAACCTGATGTGATGGGTGGGTGGGGGAAAGAATCCAAGACCCTGATCTCCCGCACAGCCGGTGGGAACGTGGCTGGGTGATTAGAGAGAAGAGGCGGCAGCAGAAGAGAGCCTGACCCACCAGGCAGCAGCGATCCACCAACAGCGTAGTCACGTCAGACGGACCAGGTTTCAGTTCGACACAGAGCAGTGGTGAGATAACAACTGCATGTTGTGGAGCCAGGGCTGGTTCCAGACCATGAGCTCACAGAGCAGTTTCTGCAGGGAGGGAAGCATCCCTGGATTAGTCAGCATGCAGGACGGCAGCTGGCCAATGAAGATAAGTTGGTTCACGATGCATTGCCAGAATCCGGCCCAAGGATTTAATGACCGTGACATCACTGGCCTGAACAGCACTGACACACAGCTGCTGTGTGGCTTATTGGCCTGAGTTGATGGGACCCTGTTATTTTCAAGTGTGACCCCAAGCCAGCACCCAGGCAAAGCTTGTGATGAGCCTAACACTAACTGGGAGTCAACTTACACTTCCGTCCCGGCTGTTAAGTCTCTTGTTTTCTATTTTACTTTCGCCAAATGGGGCTTTTATATTTGAAGTTTTCTTCCTGGAGTCACTACTGCTACAGCAGGGGATGAAGAGGTTTCCTATTCTCAAGCAGAAAATTTCACCTTTCGGCCAAAACTATCCAACCCTCAAAATATTTCAGCCAAAACCAGAGCTCTTGTGATTTTAATACAGCGCTGGGGTAAGTCCCGAAGGCTGCAAGTCAAGCGCCTCCTCTCCAGTTCCACTCTGTGGCTATACTGACACTAGCCAAAAGCTTCAAAATGGCCATTTTGAAGTTTCCTAACGAAGTGCTGAAATACATATTCAGCGCCTCATTAGCATGCAGGCGGCCACGGCACTTTGAAATTGACATGGCTCATCCAGACGGGGCTCCTTCTCAGTCCCCTTATTCCTATGAGCAGATAGGAAGAAGGGGACTTCGAAGTAGCCAGGGTCCTTTCGAAAAGGAGCCCTGTCTGGACGAGCCGCGTCAATTTCGAAGTGCCGCGGCCACCCACATGCTAATGAGGCACTGAATATGTATTTCAGCACTTCATTAGTAAACTTTGAAATGGCCATTTGCATGGCCGTTTCGAAGTTTTTGGCTAGTGTAGACAGCCTGTATGTCTACACACTGGCGAGACGGTGAATCTGGACAGATGCTATCTCCGCTCCTGGCCAGTGGGTGGCAGTGGTGCCTCAAACATGACTGCTGGACAGGGAGAAGTTCCCAGCCAGAAGCCCCTTACTGGTGGGACTATGGTGCCATTCTGAATGGAAATATTTCAGCCATAAACTGAAGTCATCCAAGTTCCCCAGCAAGAGGGCACTTTTTGGTGCCAAAAGTGAAGTTTAATCAGAAAGGTGGGATTACAACAAAAGCAAATCAGCAATGTCGTCAGAAAACATCTGACCAGCCCATTATGGACATTTTATCTCTGACAGCTGCAAGTTTCCTGGCAGCTCAAGTTAAAAATCCGTGTCTCCTCATCCTCACTGACTCTTGCCCCTTTTGCTTTTACTGTTCCTTTCAGTGGGGATGGTGAAAAGGAACGGGTGTAGTCATTCCCTTTTTATTTGCATTCTGAGACAAGTCAGTTTCACGCTCTGGTTACATTTAGTTTCTACATTTAGATGGCTAAACCTTCTGGGCCTTTTTGAAATTATTAAATTAATGAAAATGTTTAATTGTCAAGTCTTAAGCCATTTTTAAACAAAATTTAGGGCACAGCCACTTTAAGACGGAGGCGCTCCCACAGCGGATTACCCAAACACTCAAAGCTAAACTGAGTGGCCCCACTGCACCATGTTCTGAGAGTCGCTCCCTCACTGAACTCACAATGTGAACAGAGGAAGGGTGATGAGAGGTAACTGAGGCACAGTGACATGCCCAAGGTGTTGTGCAGCTCCCTGCATTCTGAGTTTGCCAGAGTAACCCCAGCCCAGCTAAAGGTGCTGCTTTCCAGATGTTTTAGGATGCTGCTCCTGAACACATCTGCAAAGCAACTGCATTATCCTCCTTCAAGTTACTTCCTCAAAGTTGGTGACTGGGAAGTAACCACCCCAATTCTACCAACCAATCACCATAATTCTACTAACCAAGTTACTTCCCACCCCAGCTGCAGGTCACTTTCCAGGGGCTCCCCAAGTCATCTGTTGGCTCTTGTCTCAGACCTCAAACAGAAGCTCCTGCTCTATAGTGCTGTCTTTTTGTTCTGTTTGACCAGCACCAAGTTCCATGGGGTCCTGGCCCAGGTCTGGAGCTCTTCAGCGCTATGGTTTTACAAGTCAGTTCTGTGCCAGGCATGGAACCCCGATCACGCAAGACAGTCCTGAGCCCACCTGGTCAATTACTCAACCAGCAGCTATGCCATCTTCTCTGCTCACCTTCTGCTTTGACTGTGGAGGCAAGGGGCATTTGCTGACGTCTGCGTTTCCAAGGCCTGCCCCATTTTTCTGGCACTGTGTTCCCACCAGCTCCACGTTTAGGATGTATTTCACTCCAGCCACCACCTGGAACAAGAGCAGAGATCTCTGTGTGAGAAGGACATGTCCCACTCCTGATCAGTAGCAGGAAAGTGAAGAAATCAAAAGTTTCAGCTCCATAAACTGCAACTGTCTGCAGGTGGCAGTTACGGCTGGCAAGCACTGAGACTGGGGTCCCATCGTACTCTGCTGGACAAAAAAACGGAAGGAGCACTCCAGGGCAGGAGGTTCTGCTTTGGGTGCAAGACAAAGCCTCCACCTGCCCCCGGCAGACCAAAATAAGGGGCACCCACAGCCAGGCTGTATGTTTCTGCTGGTGGTGCATATAAGCACATGCCCTGGTGCAAATAATTTATTTTGCACATGGATGGCAAAGAGGGAATGCTGGTCTCCATGCGCTGCCTCCAGCCCCAACACAACACTTGCAGACCCCTTGACAGGAAGCTAGCCAGTGGGAGCTGCTTCAGCCATGCTTGCAGGGCAGACCGTTGTTAGAGCCCCTATCCCCATGGCATTGGCTGCGCAGACATGTACGCTGGGCTCAACAGTGAGGTGCTTTGAGTGGCACGTGTGGGTGCAGCAGATCCCAAGGATCCCACTGGGCTTCTGGTTGGGAGCCACCTACGGTAAGCAGCTCCCATTGGGCGCCTGCACTCCTATCCCATCCCCTGCTGCACCCGAACCCCCAGGTCACAATCCAAACCCCCCACATCCGCCCTGACACCCTGCCCCAGGTCAGAATCTTTTCCTCCACCCAAACCCGCTCTCACCCTCCACCCCTTCCTGTATCTCAACCGCCAGCCCCAGATCACACCTGTACTTCTGCCCAGACCCTGCACCTCCACCATGAATACTACAGAAAAGTAACAGAGCCAGGAATAAAACCCAGGTTCCCTGAGGCTCAGTCCAGGGCATTCATCCATCACTGTATTTAGATCACCGTTTGTTCCTCAGAGTCAGCTGGAGACTTAAAAGTCAGTTCCACGGAAACAATCAAAGCTGCTTTTGTGCCACAGATTAAGCCAAGACGACATGGATGGATGTCTCAATTTCTAGGAGGGAGAAGCCGCCCTCTTTCAGAAACCCGGTTTCCACCCCCCGCCCCCAAGCAAATGCTGTTAGGCTTTAAAGCCACCAGGGACATGGTTTTAACCATGCTGAAGGCACTGCACCCTTGCCACAGCATTATGAGCACAAGGAACTGCACAGATGGAACTAAGCATTGCACGCTTGCAGAGACACTGCTTCTGGGCTAGGATCTGCTGGCTTCTGCCAGTCAGGGGATAGCCTCAATTGCCTTACCTCAGAGAAGAGAGGGTGGGGGGGAATTTACAGAAACACAAACATTAAGAAACAGGACAGATGTTTTGGTCCAGTATCTGGTGGGATACGGCCAACAACATTCACTGCAAAATTGTTTCATTTGGGGAAAGAAGAAAAGTTTGACCAACAAAAAACATTTGGATAGAGATGGTGCTTGGGCGCCTCAGGCCTGCACCAGGACCCTGTGGTGCCGGGCACCACGCAAAAGGAGCCGACAGACCAGCCCTAAAAGGCAACGGCTGAACAGGATGTTTGCAGCAGGGGGGATAGGGGAGATGGGCCAAGTAGAATTTACCGTGGTCAATGGGAGGGAGTCCGAGCATAAGCAATACAGGACATTTCCCGCATGCTCTGTGGACTCAATGGGTGGGGCCCTTGGCTGGGAGGCTGTGGGGAAGTAACACAGAGCAACGTTTTGGACCAGGGAAACAAAAAAGCTGCATACGAAGCATGAACTGGCTGATCATTCATAGGCCGTGGCCACACTGGGCCAAAATTTCAAAACGGCCATGCTAATAGCCAAAATTGAAGAATATTAATGAGGTGCTTTCAATTCAGCACCTCATTAACATGTTGCCAGCCGCAGAGCTGCAAAAGCACCGCTTTCAAATGCTTACGGCTCTGTGCGGCTCCATGGGAGTCCCTTTCGAAAGGGGGAAAAGGGGATTTCAAAATACGCAGTGTCCTTTCAAAAAAAGGACCCCTGTGTAGCTGAGCTGTGCGCATTCGAAAGTGGTGCTTTTGGAGCACTGCGGCCAGCAGCGTGCTAATGCTAACGAGGAGGTGAACATTCAGGCCAGGGCCTCATTAGCATGCTTGGATTTGGCCAAGTGTGGCCACAGCCATAGAGTTGAAGGCCAAAAGGGACCAGCTGACACCGGGCCTAGTGACGGACTGAGGCTTGGGAGCTGCAGGTGGCTCTTTAAAGCAGCTCCTGCAACTCTTAACAGAGGAGCAGAACAAAAGGTCCATCCAGCCCTGCATCCTGTCTTCCTACAGCGACCGATGCCAGGTGCCCCAGAGGGAACAAACAGAACAGGTTACCAACAAGTGATCCCTGCCCTGTCGCCCGTTCCCAGCTTCTGACAAAGGCTACAGATGCCATGGCACAATCAGAGTGTTAAAACACCATAGGAGGATGTAATACTAGCCAACCAAGCCGCGTTTACTTGGTCATCTAATTGGAGATTACTTCGTCAGCCCTTTGGCTGTGAGGCATATACACAACTGGCAAATGAAACAACTGAACTCACACTGCTGTGCTCTCGTGGGTAACCCTGAGCACTAACATGGCTCCTGACTAAGAGGTCAGAGCATTGCTGAGCCAGGCTGATTTCCTGCCCAGCCCAGGCCAGAGACAGTCACACCATGACCCCTGCAACGAGCCCAACACCACACTTGGCCAGTGCATCGTCTGAAGAGAGCGCTACATGGGATTTAAAATAAAGACGCTTAAGGTGGCGAATCCGCCACTTTCCCTGAAAGTTCATCCCAGCTAATCCGTCAGACTCCCCATCTGATGGACCCACAGACCAGCCACTCTCTGACTAGAGTTTCAAGTTATGCTGCTTGTCTCCCCAGCCCTGGCCAGGATCTGGGGCAGTCAGATCACGGGCCCATTATATTGAGTGCTGCAGAGGACCCTGTGCAGGACCCTGTCTCTGGGTCAGCACTCAATACGAGAGAGGGAGGGCCCCCCCACATCTCAGAATGGCCTCGCACATCAGCAGGCAAGTGCCCCCCCTCAATCCCAGACAAGGTCCCATCAGGACCCAGGGATCCCCCTGCTTCCCCCCACAACACCCAATGCAACAGAGGCTTGAAGCAGCGCTGAAGTGAACAGAGGCGACGGCAGCGAGCCTGCCCTGGTCAGGTGCTTTGGGGAGAGGCAGAGTGGGGCATGGGTCTGTGCAAACAGTGCTTGGGCGATGCAGAGAAGCATTCCTGTGGCTTGCACACAGTAACCAATACTCAAGTCCCTCGCATTACGCCCTGCACAGCCATCAGCCGTGGGTACCTGAAACAGTAGAGGACTAAACTGCCAGGTGCCCCATGACACTGCATGTACTTGTACACCTAAGCACAGCCCAATCACCTCCGCTGCACTCTTCCTGGTTCCTCTCTGCCCCCAGCTGCTCTGCCCTGCCAGCACCAGCAGAGCTGCCTTCACTCGGACCCTTCCCAGCCAGCTGCTAGTGAGCACTCCCTCCTGCCAAGCTGCGGGAGGAGAGGGGCCCTCAGCCTCTGTAGCACCACTGCTGCCCCAGATAAGCCCCTGAGCACAGACAGAATCAGAGTGGCATGGGTGGAGAGAAGAGAAAAATCCCTGGACACCCCAAGAGAGGTCATGGAGGGGCAGGGTAGGGATGGAAGCCCTGAGCCCAGCAGAAGCCAGGCAGGGCGAGGAGGGTTCACTCCAAAGGGCCACCCTGGTGCTCATACACTGATGCTAAACAATGCCCCTCCTCACCCCTGCAGTCCCACCCAGAGGTTCCCCCAGCCACAAGGTTTCCAGTGCAATTCAAGGGGCGCTGTGCCCGGGGGCAGGGAGACAGGCCATATGCATCGGAAACAGTGGCACAGGGAAGTGGGTGCCCTCCAGGGCTGCCACCCAGACATCCCACCTGCTTAGGTGGGTGCCTGCCAGAGCGGTGTTTTGTTCCAGGATGCAGAGCTCCTGGGGCTCACCAGGGGGCCATGAGCACCTGGCAGCCCATGAGTTCCCTCCCCGGCAGGGCCCCCAGCTGTCGCTGAAGGAGCCAGCGCCCATGGCAAGGTGATGGGGAGGAAATCCTTTGCCAACCCCCAACGCCACAAGGCCACCCATGGGCCAGCACTGGGAGCAGGGGTAAGGGGGGACAGAAGCCACTACCACTGGGCACCTCCCTGCTACCCCATAACCAGCACCCTCCCCGCCCCCCACCACAGGTCCCGATCTCCCCATGGCTGTGGGGCTTCCCCTACAACCAGCGCCGCCGCCCTCACTCAGCTCCAGGGCTCCACGCAGGGACCCGCCCCGCTCACCTGTCTGCGAGCCCGCACCAGCCGCTCCGCCCGGTAGAGGTACAGGCTGTTGCTGACCAAGTTATAGGCCTCCACCGCGAACCGCAGGGCTTCCTGCACGTCCGGATCCGAGAGCGGCGCCTCCTCCACCCCCCCGGCCAGGCCGGCCCGGCTCAGCCCCGGCCCGGCCCCGAGCAGCAGCGCCAGCGCGGCCAGCAACACACCCGCTCCGCAACGCCGCATCGCTGCGAGTGTTCAGAAGCCCGCGGGAGGGCCAAAGAAATAACCCACTGGCTCCGCCCACCAGAAAGCCCCGCCCCTCTGGCTGGCCCCGCCTCCATGTGGGCCCCGCCCCCCGATGGCCCCGCCTCCGAGAGAGCCCGTGTTCTGCTTATCTTCCTTCCTTAGCTGGCCCTAGTGCCTGGGAGAAGTTCTCCCCCCACCCACGTGGTAACCAGCCCCCATCCTGGTTCTCCTTTACACACCTCCTCTTCCCCACTGCCATTAAACCCCCCTGGGCTCCCAGGGCTGGACTTCTGGGGGTACCTCAGGGGGCCCTTAACGAATGTGTTCAGGGCTGGAGGCAGCCAGGTGCCTGGACACTCCTGGGCTGGCTGCTGAGCTCAGCTGCAGCAAAACTGGCTCCCCCCGTCTGCTGTTAACCCCTCGCTCCTCACCCACCCCATCCAGCCATCTGACAGCATCCTGCCCTAGACCCCAACCTGTTACCACCGACTCCTCCCGTCTGCCTGTCGCCACCCCCCCTTCGGAACATGACACGGGCACAAAAGTTGATGAGCTTGACGAGTGGAGTAACAGAAACGGGAACTGCTACTGTGAGCTTGTCAGTGGAGGCATCACCAGAGACCACGCAGGATGTCTGGCTGAGGATGATACCTACAAGCCACCCACGTGCCGCAGCTGTGACAAGAGGCAAATGCAATCCCAGAGTGGATCAGGAAAGAGATTTCCCCTGGAGATAGGGAAGCATTTAATGCCTTTAGAGCAAGCCCTGGGAAGATCTCATCTAGAACCCTGGGGGTAGCTCTGGCCACTATTGTCAAGACAAATAAATCAGGGGTGATGGGAGAGGCGGGGATGAAGGGTCATATGCGTCCATGCCACACAAGGTGGGGCATAGGGCCACAAGCAGCAACTCGGGGGGAGGGGGGTTGGGATCATCAGCAGGAAGCGGAGTGACCTGGCCCTAGCCTGCTCCACTCCCCTGACTCCCAGCCATGTCAACTTAGGGGGAAGGGGTAAAACCACACCCCACACTCGCCAGCTGCAGTGAGAAGCAGAACGACACAGCTGGGAGCCAGGGGAGTGGCATGGGCTGGGGCTGGGTCACTCCTTACCACCAACTGTGAGTGCTGGGGGGATCCCCAACCCCTGCTGCGGGCGCCAGGCTTGGGAGAGGAGGCGTGGGGGCAGGAGTGGAGTGCAGAGTTCCCTCTAATTTTTTCCACCCATGGATGGAATAAATTTCATTATGTGCCCCAGTCGAAACACACGCTGCCCCCTGTGGGCAGCTGGAGGTGTTGTGCCAATCAGCCGGGTGGCACCTGAATCTCACAGGTGGCACTGGTGGAGCTGGGGCAGGGCAGGGATGGGAAGAGGCAGAGCCTAGGGCAGAAGGGAGGATGTCCCAACCCCAGCCGCCTGCAGAGAGCCCTAAACCCAGGGGTCCCCAGGCCCTGCACCCCATCTGCAGTCAGATGTGGCTCTCATTCAGCAGGGAGAACAGGCAATGGGGACGCAGCACAGAAGCCAGGAGCAGTCAGTACAATCCATCTTGGGGACAGGGGCCCTGGAGTGGGGGCCTGGCCCTCCTTTCTCCCTCTCCCACCAGAGACACTGCCCCACTCAACTGCCCAGTTCTGATTCACGCCAGCCAGGCCCCTCCTCCCTCCTTTGTCTTGTTACCCAGGGAAGAAAAGGGTCACCTGGTGGCCTAGGTTACAAAGAGCCTGGAGGCCTATTGCCTCAGTGTGAATAGTCATTACACTGAAACTCCCAACACCACTAGGGACTAATGCTGTGTCTAGGGAAGTTGAGGCACACACCCTGGGTTACAACATGACATCAGGAAACACACGCGACCTAACCAGGGGACTCACATCGTCACACAAGTCACTTGGTCACAGGGTGACACAGGGGGAAGTCATAAGGTGGGGAGGCTGTCACATATCTGGTGGCTCCTGGCGTCCTTCCCCTGCAGTGATGCTAATATAATGCAAATGTTTTAATCCCGCTGTCATGGCATGAAGTCAAACACCTTACACAAGTCTGGTCACAAGCCACCTCCCTCATCACCTTTATTAACCAAACATACAATCTCCTCAAAGAATGAACTCAGCTCTGCCAAGACCCACTTCTGACAGATAACCCTTCTGTGGGGTGTCACCGTCCAGAAGGGGTTTTTACCCAAAGCTTTCGCCTGAAAAATTGAACACTGGATGTGGTCATAGAGGTCCTGTTGGGGTTGTCACCTGATGTGCTGATCATGCCATTGAGCCTACTTACCTGCCCTCTGGGGTGCCCCACCACCTGGCCCTCGTGGGTCAGAAACTCTGGTCTTTCCCAGCTAAGGCATAGAGTTGGGGTAACGGCCCCCAGTGGAGCAACACATACACTGAACCAGCTCAGCTGTAGGAGGGCCTTGATAGCTTCCAGGAACACGACCCTCAAAAGCAACAAGAAGTCCTGTGGCACCTTATAGACTCACAGCTATTTTGGAGCAGAAGCTTTGGTGGGCAAAGACCCTCTTCGTCAGATGCATGAGTGGGGGGGTTCCAGAGGAGGATCTAAATATATAGGCTCATGAAAAGGGAGGAGCCCCAGTCAAGAGAAGGTCCAGCATTGACAAAGTCAGTTCAGTCAGGGAGGACGTGGCCCGTTATCAGTAGCTCATGTGGAGGTGTGAACATCAACAGAGGAGAAACTGCTTTTGTAAAAGGGACTAACACGCCAAATAAATCTGTCTTGTCCTGCGTCAATGTTTTATGCAGAGCAGTTTTATAAAGTTAGCTCTTTATCAGAGCTGTGGCTCCGCCTCCCTCCAGCACAATTATTTACATTGGGCTTGATAATAAACAAAAGTATAAAAAAGGAGGATTTCAGTGAATGCAAGTGAAGATCTAAGTGACAGAGTTGTAACCCTGTTAGTCTGTAACTTCACAAATAACAAGCAAGCCCAAATAAACAAAACTCATCAGCTAATCCTAAATACTGAGGCTATGTGTATACTAGGCAAGTAAGTCAACCACAGACATACAGTTCTAGCTACGGCAACTGCGTGGCTCAATTGGACATATCTGAGCTCGGCTAACTTGGGTGTCCATGATGGGGAAGGTCAACGAAAGAATTTCTCTGATCGACCTCCCTTCCTCACATCTCGCGAGGAGTACAGGCATTAATGGCGGCCCCTGACAGGTTGATTTCATGCGTCCATACCAAAGATGCAAAATCGAACCCTGGAACATCAACCCTGAGCAGGTCAACACTAACCCTACCAATAACCCTAACCCTGTGCAGACAGCCTAAGAGAGCTGATCACAGATCGTAATTCTCACCCTGTCCTTATCTCAAATGCAATTCTTCACAAGCCAGAGTTGATCTTTCTCTGGCTCGTGGCACCTTATAGACTAACAGATAATTTGAAGCATAAGCTTTCACGGACAAAGACCCACTTCATCAGCTGTATGTGGGGATGCAGTTTCAGAAGAGGATTTAAAGAGGGAGTCTCAGTAAATGGGAGGGCCAGAGCTGACAAGGTCTATTCAGTCAGGGTGGATGTGGCCCATTATCAGCAGTTAATGTGATGCTGTGAACATCAAGGGCGGAGAAACTGCTTTTGTAAGGGGCCCGCCACTCCCAGTCTCTGTTCAGTCCTTGATTGATGGAGTCAAATTTGCAAATGAATTGCAGCTCAGAGATTTCTTTCCATTTCCTTTTTGAAAATGTTCTGTTTAAAAGGACGGCTACTTTTCAATCTGTTACTGAGTGTCCAGGGGGACTAAAGTGTTCTATAGGTTTTTTGCATGTTACCGTTCCTGATGTCTGATTTATGTCCATTTATTCTTTTACGTAGAGACTGTCCAGTTTGGCCAATGTAAATTGCAGTGGGGCATTGCTGGCACACGATGGCTTATATTATATTAGTAGATCTACACTACACTAGTAGGTACAGTACAATAAAATGACTCTTGTCCGTATTTGCTGACCCCTTCAGAGGAGTCTAATAAATTAATGATGCATGATTTCCCTTTATAAAAGCCATGCTGAATCTTCACCAACAAGTTGTGATCATCTTTGTGTCTGATGAGTCTGTTCTTCACTATAGTTTCAAGCAATTAGCCTGGTACTGACGTTAAGCTAACTGATCTGTAATTACCGGGGTCACATCTGACAGTGCTCCCTGCAAACTGAGCACTTGGGCAGCCACCCAGGAGAGATTCAAATGCCACCCATCTGATTAGCAAAGCACCCACAGCTGGCTGTACATGTTTCTACTGTTGGTGTAAATCCACACATGCCTTGGTGGTCATAACAAAATTTATTCTGCACATGGATAGATAAAATTAGAGGGAGCATTGACATCTGGAGCCCTGGTTTAAAAACTGTCATTACTTATCATCAAGTTATCTAGTTCACAGGCTGATTTAAGTGATAGATTACATACTATAATTACCAGTTCTACAATTTCATATGTAGTTGCTTGAGAACTCATGGGCGAGTACAGTCTGGTCCTGGTGACTTATTCCTGTTTAATGTATTGGTTTGTTTCTGTTAGCCCTTAACATCTGTTACTGTAAAAAGTCAAGAAATATCACATCAACTGCTTCCCCCACATCCACAAAGTTTGCTGTCCTAGTGAAGAAGGATATCAGGATGGTTTGACATGATTTGTTCTTGACAAATCCATGTTGACTCTTGGTTTTCAGCTTACTAGCTTCTAGGCACTTACAAATGGATTATTTGCTCTACTGTCTTTCTAGGGATTGAAGTTAATCTGACTGGTCTATAATTCCCTGGGTTGTTCTCATGCTCCTTTTTTTGTAGATGGATACTTTATTTATTCTTTTCCAGTCCTTTGAGATCTCTGCTATAAAAAGATCCCTCTGCTGTAGAGCTTCAAGCCACATATACATCAAACTATGCTGACTGGCCTTTATGATATTCCCATCCCTCAGCTGAATCACATGTTAGCTTTTCTATTACTCTAGCTGGTCAGCCTACAGGTACCCAGGTAATCCAGCTTGCCCTTTTTGAATATTGGCATAACATTAGACTCTTTCTGTTTTCTGGAATTTAGATTTATTAAAAATTATCATAAGTAGGGGCAATGATCTCCTTGGCCAATCATTTTAGGAGACTTTGGTAAAGGTTATCCGGGAGTGTTCATACATAATAGTAGTTGTCTTACAGCCTCTTGAGTTACTAATCAACTGCATCATCCTCATATGATACAAGCACATTATCCTATTTTTTTCAGTTACAGAATAAATATATTTATTGAACATTTCTGTCTTTTCTGCATCATTAACAGTTTGACCATTTCCATGTTGTAATGGCTTACACTGTTCCTAGGATTCATTTTATTCCTAATACACTTTAAAAGCTTCTTATTGTCCTTACCCAGCCACCCACAGATTTTTCCCAGATGTCATTAGCTTCACTGCTAAATTTTCTGTGAGTTATACCTTCTGATTTAGAGCCATTGCTATCTGTTTCCCCCTTTTCCATTTGTTATATATTCCTTTTTTAATTATTGCTTTCACTTTGCAGCAAGCCAAGAAGAACTTTTAGCTTAGGCCATCCTCTTTCTTCTGGATTTTTATTCGCCCAATAAACTCCTCTTAATATCTCCCAATTTTCATTCCTTTTTTCTAAATTTTTCCCCCCAGTCAGTTTTTCTCATAATTTTCCTCCACTTTGGAAAATTGCCCTTTGGGGCCCAAGTATAGGGTCTGACTTCTGTTAACCCATATTGAATGTAATCGGATCATGATCACTGGCCCTTAGGCAACCAGTGACTGCTCATCCAGCGATTCATTCCTCTTTACTCATCGCGATGAGGTTCAAAATATGGGTTGCCACACTTTGGGCATGACACCGCTTGCACTAGAAATGCAGCCTGTTTGACATTTAGCAATGCTAGTGATGCTTTATAACTGGTTGCTTAAGCCTTCAGCAGATGGGTCCCAATTTTAAGTCCTCCATAGCAACCCAGTTGAAACACAGAGCTGGAAGGGACCTCAAGCGATCACTGAGACCGGTTCCCTGCACTCATAGCAGGATCTAGCACCATCCATGACAGATTTTTTTTTTTAAATCTATCTGCCCCAGACCTCTAAATGGCCCCCTCCAGGATTAAGCTCACAACACGGCCTTTACAAGGCCAATGTGCTAACCATTGAGCTATCCGTCCACACAGAGGGGTGCTGAGGGAGCATGTCATTCAGGTCTCTGGTTTGAGTCAGTGGTTTCTAATAGACCTCGTTTGCATCCCCATACAGACTGAGCCAATTCCTGTGGGCGGAACTAGCTGAGGAAGTGGCAGACCCCCACCCCCTTCATTGTCATATCAGCTGCACACACAGGAGGAGGAAATTCATTTGTCACTTTAACTATCCAAAGGAGGAATGACCCTGCCAGTCTTACAGGAGAAACTGAGGCACAGTGCAACACCCAAGGAGTCAATAGCAGAGCTGGGAACTGAAGGCACATCACATGGGTCCCACCTCTGTCCCACTTCCTTGCCCAGGCATAGCTGGGCCCTGTAATGTAGACAAGCTTTTAATCTCTCTGCAAAATGGGGCTAAAAGAAGTGCCCTAGCATACAGGGCAAATGTGAGCTAAATAAATACATGAACCACTGAGACCAAGAAGTACCTGAGACTGAACCCTGTTTGATTACTCACACAGCCACAGCATCTCACCACTGAACATACAGCACTGAATTTAGCCTCGCATCACTCACCTCCTCCTCAAGGAACAAAATGATTATGACCCCTCCCACTTTTACCAATGGGGAAACTGAGGCACAGTGACATTACTCACCCCAAGGTCATGCTGTGAGTTTGAAGGTCGAGCAGGATGGCTGGGGTTTTAGTGGGAACCAAGCTCATAGTAGCTAATGTTCTGACAACGTGCTTTATCCCACCCCAAAAACTGCTCTGAGTTCCGGGTCTTGGTCCAACCCGGCTCAGGAACACATGGTGAGCAGGTCAGAGCTACTGGCTGGTTAGTCACTGAGGTTTGCTCCTGTTAATGATGAGATGACTGTGAACTGAAGATGGGCTCTGCCATGGATTGGCCATGCATGGGGCAGATGCACCACCTCTGTCTCAGCTCTTCTCCTTTATCCCCCGCCCCCAGCCATACCCTCCACCACACTCCGGGAGCTCAGGGTCTGGAACCCTCATCAAACTGGAACCTGAAAATTAGCCAGTTCCTGCACACCTGGACTTTGAACACCTGTTTTATTACACAAGCTATCGCCCCTGAGGGCTGAAGGAACCATTGTAACTGTGACCCCCACACCCCATATTCTTCACACGGATTGTGTTATGACATGAATATGACATAGCTAAGATGTGTTTTAGGCAAGATGGGTCATGTAAGATACCATTGGAAAGGTTATAATTCACTGAATGTGATTATCCTATTTGTATGAATGTATCATGTCTGTATCTGAGGTTAGATACACTGTCCATTTGCCTATTACAACTGTGCTCAGACCCAGGAATTGCCCGAAAGACAAAGTGCAATCAGCCTTGATGGGCCATTGGAGGGACAATAGGACTTTGAAGTTGCCAATCTCCCCTCCTCCTGAGAAGTTTTCTGGGATGCTGCTAACAACGGTTGACTCAGGGATGCTTGAAACACGGAAGGGTCATGTGACTGAATCAGCTGGTCCTAGATTCCATGATGGAATAGAAGTACTTTCACCAGTAAACCAAAGTGCTCCTGCCACATGTATAATCTGTGTAAGGTGGAGGAGTGAGTTAATTTTGGTTCATTCCTCACTGAATCCCCATCTAAGATGACTGCTGAAATCCCCAAACGCTAAACAAGGGAGAAAGGATTGGGCCAGGCTGGAAAAGGCGTTTGGCCTGTGTGAAGGAATGCCTGGAATTTTAAGCTGCAAGCAAGAGAAGGTTGTCCTCAAGAAATTCTGCAATTTGGTTTAAACCATTAGCGTAAGAAATTACTGCTGGTAGCCAGGTTCTTTAGCGTACAGTCAGGTCTCAGAGTACACGACCCCACTCTTACATGGCTGACCCCGATTCCTACAGTAAACCCTGGAAATGCGCGACTTCCAGTTGCTCACCCCCAGCCCTGGCTCAATCCTCCTGGCTCCACACAGCCCCAGCTCAGCCCCTCCCCAGGTCAGCTCCGCTCACCACCTGCACATAACTCCTGCTCACACCCCATCCCCACCCGCAGAGTAGAGCGTAAGAATGGCTTATCACGTCATGTTCACAACACACCTGTTAATGCATCCCAGAATCATGTTTGCTTTTTTTGCAACAGCATCACACTGTTGACTCAAGTAGTATAAGGGGTCTACCATCAATCAAACTTTAGCCACGCCCCCTTTCCCTTTACCCCACCGCTTTCACGGGAAGTCCTGCCCACAGCCATTTTAGCTCTGCCTACCTGTCACCGGAAGTCCCGCCCTGGCACGTGACTTCCGGGGTGTGGCCTACCATTAATCAAACTTTAACCACGCCCCCTTTCCCTTTAGCCATGCCCCTTTCACCGGAAGTCCACCCAGCCCTTTTTGCTCCACCCACCCCCCATCACGAGAAGTCCCACCCCCTTAACCCTTTCGCCCCTCCCTCTGTACCAGAAGTTCCGCCCCAACCCTTTAGGCACACCCCCTGTACCGGAAGACGTGCCCTTGGGCTAGTAGTCCATTCGGGTCAAGTGGGACACGCGACTGGAAGTAAAGGGTGTCATGTGACACCTCGAAGGACTCGCCCCGCCACCCTCTGCCAATCAGAGCATAGCGCTACCCCCAGAAAGAGGCCATCTCTTTCCAAGAGCACGTGTTTCAGAAATCGTGCAAATGCTGAGTGGGAAGATGGACTCCTTCACCACCCCTGCCAGAAGTTCGGACTTTGTTTATGTGCCGACGGGTCTCCCCCACATGTGGAGAAAGCGCTACGTCAGCGACAGCTCCGAGGGGGAGGCAGTAGCCGAGGGGAGCCCTTTGACCCAACCCTTGCTGACGGATACACTGGAACCCGACCCCCAAACCCAACCACTCTCGAGGCAGCCCGACAAGGTAGATGGCCTCTCTTTGTCCACCCCTATGGAGGAAGGAGGCCGCAGCTTGTAGGAGTCAGACAAGGAGAACGGAAAAGAAGCCAAAGAGGTAAAAAACGAATGAGCAAGGTTGGGGCGGGGGTGGTATAATGGGATTTTGTGTAAAAGACAAAAAAAAAAAAACGAAAAAGACCACAGGATCTTACATTATTTTCTTTGTGGCAATCTCTCCACAGCTCGACGAGGCCTTCCTAGAGGACCCTAAAACCCAGCACAACGTTGTGTCAGAGAACGAAGATGAAATGAGCCCACCTTGTTTTTGCTCGACACCGATACAAACCACTGAAGATAATGCCAAGGATGATGGCTATGAGGAATTTAGGAAGAGACTTGGTGTGGAACTGGCTGAGCCAGTACCACATCATCAGTGTAAACAAGTTATGCGTTTGATTGTACGTGTTGCTGTTTAGGCTGTCCTTAAGCACTGCCTCAGGGAAAAGGTTTTTGAAGACTGTGAGGGCTGTGTCATAGGTGCACCAGGCCAAAGGCACCAGGACTGTGTGACTTGGACTTCTGCAGATATAAACTGCAAGCTTAAGGGCGTGTGTGGTGAACTGTGTTTGGAAAGCTTGTTAAACACTGTTATTGCCATAGGTCACGCTGTGCAATGTCTGTGTTTAACTCAAGAACATTTAGCGCAAGGGGTGACCTTGGTAAACGCAGTGCAATTTAATCAAGACCCTTACAGCCTTTTAAAGAAAATGACCAAACCAGAAGACGCTTGCTTGGAGCTTTATATTGACCGCCTGGTGCGTACAAAATGTTACAGAACCCTGCTTAAGAAAAAAACTGTTTGTAGGCTATCTAAAAGGATTAAGTTAGAAAATGGAGAAGGATCATATATGAGATATAAAACTTGGCGGTGGTAAATATAAACAAGTATTGAAAAGAGTTTTTGCAACAATCTGTTTTTCTGTTAGAAGGTTTGCATGGCCTTTAAATGAGTAAGTTTGGGTGGCAGACCATGGTCTGCATGTCTTTTTAAAATACATAAATAAAAGTTTTGTGAGGGTGGGACTGGCTATTTAGTGAGGTGTGGTTAAACCATTAAGTTCAACAGGGTGTGTCAGCTCTATTGTACACAAGCCCATGTCCCTATACTATACCCCTTTCAGGGGTTTTTCTGTAAATGGGGACCCCTTACACAAAAATACAAGAGCTAGCTGGGGTCTCACAAAACTTTTATTTATGTATTTTTAAAAGACATGCAGACCATGGTCTTCTACCCAAACTTACAAATTACAAAGAATGAACATAGGCAAATAACACAGGAATGCAGGAGTAAAATTAGAAGGGCTAAGGCACAAAATGAGCTCCAACTAGCTACAGGCATAAAGGGTAACAAGAAGGCCTTTTACAAATATATTAGAAACAAGAGGAAGACCAAGGACAGGGTAGGGCCATTGCTCAGTGAGGAGGGAGAAACAGTAATGGGGAACTTGGAAATGGCAGAGATGCTTAATGACTTCTTTGTTTCGGTCTTCACAGAGAAGTCTGAAGGAATGCCTGACATAGAGAATGCTGGTGGAAAAGGGGTAGAGTGAGTTTTTGAAATAAAAAAAGAACAAGTTAAAAACCATTTGGAAAAATTAGATGTCTGCAAGTCACCAGGGCCTGATGAAATGCATCCTAGAATCCTCAAGGAGCTGATAGAAGAGGTAGCTGAGCCGTTAGCTCTCATTTTTGGAAAGTCATGGGAGACAGCAGAGATTCCAGAAGACTGGAAGAGAGCAAATATAGTGCCCATCTACAAAAAGGGGAATAAGAACAACCCAGGATATTACAGGCCAGTCAGCTTAACTTCTGTGCCACGAAAGGTAATGGAGCAGGTAGTTAAGGAAGTCATCTGCAAGCGCTTGGAAGGTAGTAAAGTGATAGGGAACAGCCAGCATGGTTTTGTGAAAAACAAATCATGTCAAACCAACCTGATAGCTTTTTTTGACACGATAACGAGACTCGTAGATAAGGGAGAAGCAGTGGATGTGGTATACCTAGACTTCAGTAAAGCATTTGATACGGTCTCGCATAATATCCTTATCGACAAACTAGGCAAGTCCAACTTAAATGGGGCTGCAATAAGGTGGGTGCATAACTGGCTGGCTAATCGCACCCAGAGAGTAGTTGTTAATGGTGCTCAATCCAGCTGGAAAAGCATAACAAGTGGGGTTCCGCAGGGGTCTGTTTTGGGACCAGTTCTGTTCAATATCTTCATTAATGATTTGGATATTGGCATAGAAAGTACACTTATTAAGTTTGCAGATGATACCAAGCTGGGAGGGGTTGCAACTACCTTGGAGGATAGGGTCATAATTCAGAATGATCTAGATAAATTGGAGAAATGGTCTGAAGTAAACAGGATGAAGTTTCATAAAGATAAATGTAAGGTGCTGCACTTAGGAAGGAATAATCTGTTTCACACATACAGAATGGGAAAAGACTGTCTAGGAAGGAGTACAGCAGAAAGGGACCTAGGGGTTCTAGTAGATCACAAGTTAAATATGAGTCAACAGTGTGATGCTGTTGCAAAAAAAGCAAACATGATTCTGGGATGCATTAGCAGGTGTGTTGTGAACAAGACACGAGAAATCATTCTACTGCTCTACTCTGCGCTGGTTAGACCTCAGGTGGAATATTGTGTCCATTTCTGGGCACCCCAATTCAAGAAAGATGTGGAGGAATTAGAGAAGGTCCAGAGAAGAGCAACTAGAATGATAAAAGGTCTGGAGAACATGACTTATGAAGAAAGGCTGAAAGAATTGGGCTTGTTTAGCTTGGAAAAGAGAAGATTGAGGGGGTAACATGATAGCGGTTTTCAGATATCTTAAAGGGTGTCATAAGGAGGAGGGAGAAAACTTGTTCTTCTTGGCCTCTGAGGAGAGAACAAGAGGCAATGGACTTAAGCTGCAGCAAGGGAAGTTTAGGTTGGACATTAGGAAAAAGTTCCTAACTGTCAGGATGATCAAGTACTGGAATAAGTTGCCAAGGGAGGTTGTGGAATCTCCCTCGCTGGAGATATTTAAGAACAGATTAGATAGATGTCTATCAGGGATGGTGTAGATAGTTGTCGGTCCTGCCATCGGGGCAGGGGACTGGACTCGATGGCCTCTCGAGGCCCCTTCCGGTCCTAGTGTTCTATGATTCTATGATTCTATGATTTAAAGGCCATGCAAACCTTCTAACAGAAAAACAGATTGTTGCAAAAACTCTTTTCAATTCTTATTTATATTCACAACTGCCAAGTTTTACATCTCATATATGATCCTTCTCCATTTTCTAACTTAATCCTTTTAGATAGCCTACAAATAATTTTTTTCTTAAGCAGGGTTCTGTAACTTTTTATACGCACCAGGCGGTCAATATAAAGCTCCAAGCAAGCGTCTTCTGGTTTGGTCATTTTCTTTGAAAGGCTGTAAGGGTCTTGATTAAACTGCACTGCGTTTACCAAGGTCACCCCTTGCACTAAATGTTCTTGAGTTAAACACAGACATTGCACAGCGTGACCTATGGCAATAACAGTATTTAACAAGCTTTCCAAACGCAGTTCACCACACACGCCCTTAAGCTTGCAGTTTATATTTGCAGAAGTCCAAGTCACACAGTCCTGGTGCCTTTGGCCTGGTGCACCTATGACACAGCCCTCACAGTCTTCAAAAACCTTTTCCCTGAGGCAGTGCTTAAGGACAGCCTAAACAGCAACACGTACAATCAAACGCATAACTTGTTTACACTGATGATGTGGTACTGGCTCAGCCAGTTCCACACCAAGTCTCTTCCTAAATTCCTCATAGCCATCATCCTTGGCATTATCTGCAGTGGTTTGTATCGGTGTCGAGCAAAAACAAGGTGGGCTCATTTCATCTTCGTTCTCTGACACAACGTTGTGCTGGGTTTTAGGGTCCTCTAGGAAGGCCTCGTCGAGCTGTGGAGAGATTGCCACAAAGAAAATAATGTAAGATCCTGTGGTCTTTTTCGTTTTTTTTTTTTGTCTTTTACACAAAATCCCATTATACCACCCCCGCCCCAACCTTGCTCATTCGTTTTTTACCTCTTTGGCTTCTTTTCCGTTCTCCTTGTCTGACTGACTCCTACAAGCTGCGGCCTCCTTCCTCCATAGGGGTGGACAAAGAGAGGCCATCTACCTTGTCGGGCTGCCTCGAGAGTGGTTGGGTTTGGGGGTTGGGTTCCAGTGTATCCGTCAGCAAGGGTTGGGTCAAAGGGCTCCCCTCGGCTACTGCCTCCCCCTCGGAGCTGTCGCTGACGTAGCACTTTCTCCACATGCAGCAGAGACCCGTCGGCACATAAACAAAGTCCGAACTTCTGGCAGGGGTGGTGAAGGAGTCCATCTTCCCACTCAGCGTTTGCACGATTTCTGAAACACGTGCTCTTGGAAAGAGATGGCCTCTTTCTGGGGGTAGCGCTATGCTCTGATTGGCAAAGGGTGGCGGGGTGAGTCCTTCGAGGTGTCACATGACACCCTTTACTTCCAGTCACGTGTCCCACTTGACCCGAATGGACTACTAGCCCAAGGGCACATCTTCTGGTACAGGGGTCGTGCCTAAAGGGTTGGGGCAGAACTTCCGGTACAGAGGGAGGGGCGAAAGGGTTAAGGGGGTGGGACTTCCAGTGATGGGGTGGGTGGAGCAAAAAGGGCTGGGTGGACTTCCGGTGAAAGGGGCGTGGCTAAAGGGAAATGGGGGCGTGGTTAAAGTTTGATTAATGGTAGGCCACACCCTGGAAGTGACATGCCAGGGCGGGACTTCCGGTGACAGGTGGGCAGAGCTAAAATGGCTGGGGGGGGAGGAACTTCCCATGAAAGCGGTGGGGCTAAAGAGGAAAGGGGGCATGGCTAAAGAGGAAAGGGGGCGTGACTAAAGTTTGATTGATGATAGACCCCTTATACTACTTGAGTCAACAGTGTGATGCTGTTGCAAAAAAAAGCAAACATGATTCTGGGATGCATTAACAGGTGTGTTGTGAACAAGACACGAGAAGTCATTCTTCCGCTCTACTCTGCGCTGGTTAGGCCTCAGCTGGAGTATTGTGTCCAGTTCTGGGCACCGCAGTTCAAAAAAGATGTGGAGAAACTAGAGAGGGTCCAGAAAAGAGCAACAAGAATAATTAAAGGTCTAGAGAATGCGACCTATGAAAAAAGGTTGAAAGAACTGGGCTTGTTTAGCTTGGAAAAGAGAAGATTGAGGGGAGACATGATAGCGGTTTTCAGGTATCTAAAAGGGAGTCATAAGGAGGAAGGAGAGAACTTGTTCTTATTGGCCTCTAAGGATACAACGAGAGGCAACGGGCTTAAACTGCAGCAAGGGAGGTTTAGGTTGGACATTAAGAAAAAGTTCCTAACTGTCAGGGTGGTCAAACAGTGGAATAAATTGCCAAGGGAGGTTGTGGAATCTCCATCGCTGGAGATATTCAAGAACAGGTTAGATAGATGTCTATCAGGGATGGTTTAGACAGTACTTGGTCCTGCCATTGGGGCAGGAGGCTGGACTCGATGGCCTCTCAAGGTCCCTTCCAGTCCTAGTGTTCTATGATTCTATGGATGTGGCCCTCCCTGTGTTCATGTGGGAGGAGGTTCCAGGGCCTGGCTCATAGGGCAGTGTAAGGGAACCTAAGCTGATGGAACAGGTGGGTTCAGTGGAACCCCCAGTATATCAGGTGGCCCTTTGGAGGGGACCCATCACCGTGACCATCTAGTCTGACCTGTGCACCAAGGACCAGAGAACACCCACAAAGTAAAGCCAAAGGCTCTTGGCTTTTTCCTGCTGGTACTGGGTCTCATCCTGCTCTAATACAGGAAATTAAGAGATATGTTGCAGTGTCCCTGCATGGCTGGCCCAATGGTAGGCACCTTTCATTCTTCCATCAGTCTCCTACCCCCCAAACCTTATTTCTAACCCATTTCCCAGCACAACAGCCTGCACCCCCTCTGCGCTGCTCCCATAGGTGCTGCCACACACCCCCAGCTTGGTTTCCATTAGGCACCAGGTTTACAGCTCGGCTCGGTGACTCTGTGCCCCCCCACCATACAAATTACTCCCTCTCCCCTAACTGCTCCCGTCTTGGCCTTCAGCACCGCGTGCACAACCGTGGACACCTCACACACAAAGTATTCAGGGGCCAAGGTTGGAATCCAGTCGCCAGCCACCCTGCTGGGATTTGGCTTTTGCAGACACTCCATGCCTGGGCCATGGTAAATTTGCACTGGTACAGCCCCACGGATGGGCTGGGACCACCGTGAGCATCCACTGCAGGTCTGTCACAAGAGGTCATGCATGGGCAGAGGCACGTTAGCACCTTCCAGCGGCGGTGTGGGTTTGGGGCAGGCGGAGCACTTACCTCTGCTTAGCCTCTCCGTGCTGCCAAGCTGGAACTGGCCCCTGTAAGGAGCACAGAGCAGGAATGGCACCCAGCTCTCCCCTAGGCAGCACCACATACCCACTCCCTCCTGCGCTCTGAACCTCCTCCTGCCCCCCTGCCCCAGCCTCACCCCCACTCGCAGAGGCAGCACAATAGATTTTTTTAATCACTCGACAGCCCTTCTTGGCTTCCTCCTTATCTCCTAAAGCTCCAGGTGAAAGCCAGAAGCTGCTTTGATTTGTTGGTGGGGAAGGGAGCAGAATATGTGGCAGGAGGCAGAAAATGCAGCTCAGATCAGAGACCCAGCACCACCAAACCCTAGAGCATCAGTCGGAGCTCTTTCCACTCGGGCTGTTTACCAAGCCCAGCTTGCCACCCCCTCCTTTGGCTGCACAGATCGGGGCAGTTCTCAGGCAGCATACGGCTCTGGGCATTATTTGTTACAAGCACCTGCAACGCTGCTTCAAGAAAGCAGCTAAGGGGAGAATCCAAGTTTGCCCTACCTCAAAGCCCTCCTCCCTGCTCCCCACACCCCCACCCCCCAGCTCCTGAGCTTGCCACAGCATCTTCCTAAAGCAAAGTGCTTAACAATTGGTAGCCCATTGCTCCAGATGGAAGAGGCTCCAGCTAGCGGAGCGTTCCACCTTCCAACACAAACAGCTTCCCAAGTGGGGCTCTGATGGGGATAACTGCCTGAGTTGGTAAAGGAGAGCTGAGTCCCAGATCCCCTTCTGTGCCAGGTCATAGAATCATCGAACACTAGAACTGGAAGGGACCGTGACAGGCCATCGGCAGGACCAAGCACCATCTAGAGCATCCCCGATAGGTGTCTGTCTAACCTGCTCTGAAATATCTCCAGCGATGGAGATCCCACAACCTCCCTAGGTAACTTATTCCAGTGTTTAACTGCCCTGACAGGTAAGAACTTTTTCCTAATGTCCAACCTCAACCTCCCTTGCTGCAGTTTAAACCCATTGCTCCTTGTCCCCAGTTCAGACCTTCAGTGCCGATCTGCCCCGCGTTTCCGTCATGGAAAAAACTGACTGGGGTCTTTTTTCAATCACTGGAGAGATCTGGGTAGGTGTGAGTGCTGCGTTACCTGGACCAGGAAACCAGCCCTGTAGTGCTGATCCATGGTGCCTGTGACAATACCGGCGCTGCTCCCCCGTCTGAGCACTGCAGCCCTGGAACCACAAGGACCAGAAGGTCCCTTCCATTTTAACTCCTCCTGTGTGTTCAGGAAATACAGCTCTGCCTGTGAGCTTACCTGCCCCAGCTCTCGGGCCTGGCTCTTGGCTAAACACCAGCAAAGCCTCATGCTGCTGCCTGGCCCAGGAGAGAAGCTGGGGATCTCCTCAGTCTGGGGAGGCAAAGGGGACCTGCAGGCCCAGCTGTGCAACATCCACACACACAGCGACACGGACAGAGGGAACACAGCAGCTGGGCGTGACCAGCGACTCCAGGGAAGGGACGCCTCTTTGGTTCTCACTGGAGCTCTTCCATCAGGAGCGAAGTCAGTTCAACACCATCAGGGATGTTCCCCTGGGAGAGCTGGGAGCCGGCAGCCTCAATTAGTCACCTGAGCTCCGTCCCAAAGACTGCGGGGGACCTAAAGCTGGTTCCTGCAATGCAGTAGTTCAGGGCTCTTGGGTTAAGACAGGAAAGCAAAGCCCATCTCGCCCACCTGCGTGTGGTGGCAGCCTCACCTGCCTTTCACTTGCTGTGGCCAGGGTGTGAACACACCTGTGCCGGGCAAGTGGTAGATGAGCCCCAATCTGCTCACACCACCAGCCTGTCTCAAGTGCCTGTCAACCTATTTTCAATGTTTGCCTCCTAGGTTGTCAGCCATGAACAGTTCACGTCCAGCCTGGCTCCTCCATTGCAGTTGGACAGGAGCTTCCTTGCCATCAAGGGCAGGGCTCAGAGAAGACCCCAGAGAGGGAGGAGAAGGCCCATTTTCTCAGCAAGACACACCAAGATTGCAACATGTTTATCTTACCCCATGATGGTGAAGACTGACCTGCCCCCAGGTGAGAAGGATTTACAGAATGCTTATAATAAAATGCTCTTCAAGCTCACAGGCAAAGATCTAACAAGAGACAAATCTAGACTGAAAAAGGGGCACATTTGAACTAATGAGAACAATTAACTGTGGGAACAAGTGACTGAGGGCTGTGTCTGACTCTCTGGTGCTGGCAACGGTTAAATCAAGGCTGGAAGGTTTTTGGAAAGCTTTGCTCTAGTTGTGCCAGGATTTATTTCAGGGAAATTCTGTGGCCTGGAGGTCAGGCTAGAGTCACTGAGTGATTGCAGTGGGGCCTTATAGCCTAGAAATCTATGAATCATATGTTGCTAGTCGATTCACACCAACCCATGTGGCAGCTGCCTACGTGACTGCTTCCCAGTGCTCTGATCCAGGAGAAGAAGTAACCTCTGGGGACACTCTGTCCCTCCAAAGCCCCACGCTGGATCCCATAGTCACCACTGGTGAAATCAGAAACGCCATTGCCCATCTGAAGAGTGGAAAAGCACCTGGTCCAGACAACATCCCTGAAGAAGCAGCGTGACATCAGTGAACATGCTATATAACGGGGCACTGAAGAGATCCCACAAGACTGAATATAGACGAATGCATATCTCAGAGCTGGAAGGGACCTTGGTAGGTCATTGAGTCCCCTGCCCTCTAGGCAGGAACAAGCACCATACCTTTTCCCCTGATCCCTAGATGGCCCCCTCAAGGATTGAGCTCACAATCCTGGGTTTAGCAGGCCAATGCTCAAACCACTGAATTAGCCCTCCTCCCTGGAAACAGGGGTACCTTATTAAGTGTCCAAAGAAAGGCAACCTGGAGGAATGCAAGAACTGGAGGGGCATCACGTTGCTGTTTCCTCCACAAAAAGTGCTCAATACCATTCTCTTGGTGAGCATGAAGACAGAAACCGATAGCCAGCTCAGGGAAGAACAGGCCAGCTTCCAGAATGAGAGATCCTGGACTGACCAAATAGCAACTCTCAGAGTGACCATAGACCAGTCGCTCGAATGGAACTCGCCCTGTACATAACCTTCATAGACTTTGGAAAAAACTTTTGACGGTGTTGATAGGGACACTTTGTGGAAACTTGTGCAACACCATGATGTCCCATCCAAAGTTATTTACTTGATTCGTTCAACATGCCAAGTTATTCACAAAGGTGCCTTGACAGAATCCTTCAGCGTACTGTCAGGAGTGTGACAATGGACTGGATTACGAACAGGACAACTGATGGCCATCAAAAAGGCATTCAGTGGACGCTTTTCAAACAGCTAGAGGACGTTGATTTTGCCGAGGAGGTCGCCCTCCTTTCACAGCAACATGAAAGCCTGGAAGAAAAGGTCACAGCACTAGACAAAACTAACTCAATGACTGGACTGAGCATTAACAAGGGAAAGGCCAAGACAATGAGGAGTCAGTCAGTCCAACACCACCACCACCATCACACTGGGAGAGGGTGACCTGGAAGATGTGCAGCAGTTAACCTACTTGGAGAGCATTATGGGCGGAGATGGAGGAACAGATGAGGACATCAATGCCAGGATAAGGAAAGCAACAGCTGCCTTCAAGATGCTCTGTCCCATATGGAGTTCACAAATATCTGTGACGAATAAACTGCGGCTCTTCAACACAAATGTGAAGAGCGCGTACCTGTCTGGATGCGAGACCTGGTGTATTAAGTCTTCAAATCTGAACCTACAGACTTTGATAAAGAGACGCCTGAGGTACAGCCTGCACATCCAACGGCAAGACTTGGTCACAGATAAGGAGCTTTGGAACAGAGTGAGACAAGAACCAATTGATATTGAAATCAAGGGGAAGAAGTGGAGATGGCTAGGCCACGCTCTCAGAAAACCATCCTCCAGCACAGTCTGTCAAGCTCTCACATGGAACCTGCAAGGAAAATCCAAAAGAGGAAGACCTCAGCCAACGTGGAGAAGGACTACTGAGGTTGAAGGACGAGTGGGGTACTTCTGGAGCCAGCTAGAAATTTTGTCCCAAGAGAGAGTGAAGTGGAGGAGACTTGTAGATGACCTATGCGCCACATGGAGTACAAGGGTTAAGTAGTGAGTAGTATATGGTTATGATCTATTCTGTGCAAAGTCCGCTGGGTAAGGTAAGTGAAATGCCGTAATGTGTAGACAATTAGGCCATGGCGACACGCGCACAGCCAGTGTTAGAAGGCGGCCTTTCGAAAGGACCCCCAGACTTGGAAAGCCCCTTCTTCCCATTGGGTTTTGGGAAGAAGGAGCTTTCGAAATCTGGGGGCGGGGTCCTTTTGAAAGGCCCCCGTCCACACTGGCTGCGCACCTTTCGAAAGCGGCACCTTCAAAACATGCGCGGCTGCCATTATGCTAATGAGGCGCTGCATACACATGGCAGAGCCTCAGTAGCGTCTGCCGAAGTGGCTCATTCGCACCCCCCTTTCGAAAGCGGGGTGCTAGCGTAGCCACGGCCTCACGGTCCTGCTGCGACAGTCTCACCATTGCACATGGAGCTGTGCGGTTTTGCTGTTTGTCATTGACACATGGTTTGCATGAGGGACACACCCAGGGACTAGCCCAGCAGTGGCGACAAGGGAGTGACCCACATCCAGGTGTTAAGCAACTATCCCTGCTGGGGAGCCATAAAGAAAAACCAACCTCCCGAGAAGCACACAGCTCTTCCCAGGGACCACAGGACGAATTGGGGCTGCTGCCCCAGGTTCTGTGCTTTCGGGAGCCCCGCCGGGTTCAGGATGGCCTAGGGGATTATCGGTAGGCCTGGCACTGGCAGCAGGGGGTTGGGTCCACCCCTACCCTCATTAGCAGCAACAAAAGCTGTGGGAAACAGAGCAACCCAGCCCCAGCCTGCTCCACTCTGCCACCTCCCAGACAGGTTGATCCGCTTCACCGTGAAGGCAGTGAGTGGGCGGGGGCTGATCCCTGATGCCACTGTCCGTAATCCCCTGGGGCAAGGGGTATAACAGGAGTAGGGCGGGGGCAGAACAGGGTGGGAAGAGGAAGGGCAGGGCATAAGGCATAAGGGGGATTGTTCTGGGCCCCCAAGCCCCACAAGGGAGGGCCCTGCCAGGGATACTTTTGCAGTGATGTGCAGGTGAAGACACATCACCGCTTTTAGCCTCCAGCCCGAGGCTATCCCACAGTGCCTAGCGAATGTGAGCACGCTGGCCACTCTGACACCCACCCCATCTCCTGGACATCCCCAAGGACTTTGAAACTCCCCTTCCTGTTTCCTTGGCATGAGGCCAGGTGACCATGGCAGCTCCCTAGAGCAAATCATCCCCTGCTCAGACAGAGATGGAGCTCCTGGAGCCCATCGGTGACTGGCAAGAGGAGGCTGTGCAGGGACCCAAGCTGCCCTGGGATCACCCCCTGCCCACCCTCCCCACAAGAACTACCTGTGAAATGAACAGAGTTGCCCTGTAGGACAGCTGTCCTCAGGGTGCTGCAGTGCTACACCTGTGTCAGCATGATGTGTGACTAGAAGTGAGAATACAAACCAGCGCTTTTCTTTCAGCAGTTCCCTATCCCAGGCGAAACAGACAGTGCAAAAACTCTGCAAGTGCAGACACAGCCGGAAAGTCACTTCTGATTTCCCCAGAGCAGAGCCAGCTGCAACACAAGGGCACAGCCAGAGTCCCATCAGGACAGCAGTGGCTCGATTTCGTTCCATTCATTCAGAAAGTGGCAGCTTCTGGCAGCACTGCTCAGGAAAGCTAAGGGAGCACGGGATTGCCTCTCCGAACCCACTCAGTGGGGCTAAAAGGCTGCTGAACACCGAAGCCGACCCACTTGCGTTTTAAGAGAGTGTCACTCTTGGGGTAGGTCTGCACTGTAACCAAGTCCACCGAGTGCCCCTCGGTGGCAAAGAAGTGCCAAGTGGGGTCTTTGCCTGGTCACGTGGTGCCTTCCTCACTCCCAGGGTCACTTTCGCTGGATGCTGCTTCAGCTGGTCCTCTTCAAGCGCCCAGGGCTAGGCTCTGATCAGCCCTAGCCACAGTGCTATAGGTTCTTGGATTAGGCTTGTGGCCTTGGCCACTGGACCCAAGCCTCAGACTGGTCTAAGCTCAGCTCACACTTGGAGCTGTCCATAGTGCTGCTGGTCTCCCAGTCAGCTGACAGACCTGCCTCAGCCCAGCTCCTGAGAAGAACTGCCAAGCCCTCCCGCTGCAGTTTCTTTTATACTAGCCAGCTAGGTCCTGATTGGCTGCCACAGAGACAGCCGCTCTATCCTGCCTGGAGGCCTCTTTTTCTGCTCCTCTTGCTGGGATGGAGTGTGACAAGGCCTCTGGCTTCCTGTAGGCAACATCAGGGCTTAGTCTGCTCCATCACGCCCAGCACTGGTGCACCTGAACCGATCATGAGGCTGCTGTATGCCTAAGACCTGGTCTCCTCTAAAAGAGAGGTCAACCCAACTATATCCCACTGGCGTGTGAAAAAGCTACACCCCCTGAGCAGCTCAGCGATGCCAACCTAACCCCAGTTCACACTGCCCCTAGATCAGCAGGAGAATTCTTCCACCAACCTAGCGATCACCTCGCAGGGAGCTGGGTTACCTACGCCAATGGGAGAACCCCCCTCTGCCCGCAGATAACATCTACACTGAAGTATTGCAGTCGCAGAGCAATGCTGCTGGCATGGTTTAAGTGCAGATCTAGCCTTAGGCTTGGTCTACACTGCAGCCCTATCGCCGGGAAATAGCCCCACTCCTGAGTCAGAGACTTCACCCTCCTTTGTCAGTCACCTCAGTGCCACCGGGTTGCAGTTAGACCAACCTAACCCCCCCATGTAGACAGTGCTGTGTGGGCAGGAGACATCTCCCATCCATGCAGGCACCACCTTTTGGGGAGAGGCTTAACTACACTCACAGGCAGGGGCTCTCCCCCCTCAGCACTATGATGTCTTCATCATAGTGCTACAGCAGCCCAGCTGTATTGGTGCCACTGTGCTGAGGCGGTGTTTTAAATGGCGACCTGCCCTTAGCTGTAGCTTCAGCCTGGGTTTAGCCGAGGTGGTTGGACTTCTGCCAGGGAATGGCTTCAGGTTTGGCAGCTCTCTGTCCACCTTCAGGCCACAAGATCACTCTTGTCCAATCAGCGGTTTGGTGTCGCCGGCTCTCCTGATTTCGCTTGGAGTCTCGCGATAATTGTTGCTCTTCTTCAAGCCTCAGTTGCTGAGGGGGCCAAATAGTTAGAGGACAACTTCAGCCTTCATTCCTAGAGAAAAGGGAAGTTTCTAGCTCCGGTAGCTGGGGAAAAAGCTTCAAAATATGCCCCACAGCACCCAAAAGGCTCGAAATGCAGACGGCAAATCAAAAGAACACCCAATGGATCGTTTTCACGTACGCTCAGGATTTTAAAGCCAACGTGATGCTTTCCAGTGAGCCTGGCTGATGAGTTTTGAACATTTGGGGCCGGCTACGCTGGCGATTCCAGCGTGTTGTCCAGAGCTCCTCTGGACCAACAATTTAGTATTGCAATCTGAGGTAAGAGCAGAAGATTCCAGTTCGGGGAGGGCGTGAGAGGGGTCGGCAGCTCATTTCTTTTGCACAAAACCCAGAGACGGTGTCTCCGTTAAGCAGCTCACGTGAGGAGTTGGTAACACACTTTTGCTGAAGCCAGGCGTAAGTGTCTTCATTCCCTACAGATGCTGCATGCCCCTCAGCATTGCATGCCCCTCATTTCTGCACACCCCGTGACCCTGAGCGTGCCCTCAAAAGGGTAGGAGCAGAGCACGGTGGGCCTGAGGCATTTCAGCCTAAGAACCTTTGGGCCTCCATCCCAAAAAGCCGCTTTGAGCATTGCTCAGTAAGGCTGACTTGGACAATCAACCATAGCCCGTCAGGCTGCTCTGGCCCAGGACCAGGAGCCTGCTGGGTGCTGCGTAACTCTCTCAGTGGGTCTGTGACAGCTGGTTAACATACATGCATTGCCCAGCCTCCCACCCTGGGATGCTCTTTTGCTTGACAGAGGGGGCCCAAAAAGCCCAGCTCTGACAGGACACAACAACAGCAAAGCGTGCTTACCTCCAAAGCCCCGTGCGAGCCCAGCTGTGCCTGGAGAGGCCCTGGGGATCATCTGCAGTCAGCCAGCCAGGCGGAGTCCCTGCCCCATGTACTGCTTCACCTGTGGGATGCTTCTGCCCCAGAACGTCCCCCTTGGCCTGTCTGACTCAGCCAGTCCTTCCTCCTGCCAGGCCCCCTCCGGGTCACACCTCAGGGTCCTCATGTGACTGTCTCTACACCACCCCCCAACACCCCTCTTTGTTCTATGGCTTGGTAACATCTCACTGCCCCTTAGCCCCTCCCTCAGGGCGGATGGGTACAAGCAGTTTCCCTTTGGGTGTCTACTCATTAGCATTACCCTTCTGCTGAGGTGGGAAAAGTACCTTTGAAAGTTACTTGAGTAAAAGCGCAGCTGTTTGCATGTTTGGATACTTGAGTATGATGTGTGGGTCTGCCCATATGTACTTTTACCCAAGTAGTTTTTTGGGGGGTCAGACTGGTGACTTGTACTTAAGTACCCCCCCAGCAGTAGCTGTACTTTTACTCAAGTAATGGGGGGGGGGCGTTTTCCACTGCTGCCCTTCTGTGATCAAAGCTAAGACCTTGCCATTGTCCGCAGCAGGAGGGGGCAGCACCAGGGCTGCATTGGGATGGATGTTCATGGCACGGCAGTCGTCCTAAGAGCAGAGCCATAATACGAACCAGAATTTGTCAGTCAAGCTGCACAGACCGAGGCCCCGAGTCCTCACAGGCCAACAGCGTGAAATTGGACACAACTCTAGGCCTGACGAGTCAGAGAGCGTGAAGGAGGGGTCCAGCTTGAGGCCATGGCTGGTGCTCTGGGCTACCACAGCTTTTGTCTGGGGCCAGCCCCATGCCAGGGGAAGCCAGGTGGACCTGGCCCTTGTCTCTCTGACTCAGACTGGGACCGAATCTGCCAAGGGTGCAGAGTGAGGAGAACACGACAGCGGCTGCGGCAGACAGGATCAAATGGGAGTTGCTGGTGACGCAGCTCTTCGTGCCCGTCTCCAGAACCGCTCCGGATGCGGTGCCATTCCCCTCACTCCCTGCGTCTTGCTCCACGACAGGGGGATAGGCATCAAGCTCCTCAGGGCGCTGGGAGCAAACCTCCTGATGCCTGCAAAGGGCTTTGAACTGGGCTCACCGCCTAAGTGGGGAAGGCTCCTTCCTTGCCCTCACTTGGCCACAGCCTACAGGGCCACACAGGGCAACTGGGAGGCTCAGAGCTCAGCCCCCCCTCATGTCTCCTGGCAGTCAGGGCTGGGACTCAGCACCACGGCGGGCTCCCCGCACTCCCTTGGGACCACGTGCGGGCTCTTGCTGCCTCTCACCGTGGAGCTAGAGGAGACACTGCACAGGAGAAAAACAGGATGACCCCAGGGAGCTCCACAAGTGCTCCCCGGCACCCCAGCAAGAGGTGAGAGGACAGGACTGGGGCCATTCAGGAGGTCAGCTCCTGGGGCCAGGGCACCAGTTTGCTTTGCCAAGAATTGATTGTGGGGTGAGATTCTGTGATGATTAAAGCCACCTTCCTTGCTGGCGTCCGGTGTTTTGCAGTCACCCCATTCCCAGGCCCAGTGCCCTTGTGAGGCAATTTACCCCGGTGTTCCACCGCTGATGGGGCTCAACAGGTGTGAGACCTGACTGCAGCAGTGCCAATAGGGCACGTGCTGGTGAGAACCTCCCCAGTCACTCTAAGGCACCGGGCCCTGGTGCGCTTTGCAGAGAGCCACCAGAGCTGCAGCAAGGATGGGATCGCTTAGGTTAGGGGGCACGGCTGCAAGCCAGCAGCTGCAGCGCGAACCCACTTCTAAATGTGCTAAATCTAAGGGAACGTGCCCATCCTCATAGCCCCAGCGCCTCTCGCTGCCCTTCCAAATCCAAGTACTTGACCTTGGTATGTTGGCACCGTCAGTTCCCGGGGCAATGACACGTGGGGAAAAGTGTGTCTCCTGGCCCTGCAAAGTAAGGATGGCTCAGTGGCTCCCAATACTGGAGTTCTGGGTTCCAATCTGTCTGCCCTGGTGGTAGGGAGAGTGAAACATCACTGTCTCTTTTAAAGCTCCCAGGCCTGGAAGCTGAACCTAGACAAATAAGCCGTGTCTCCACTTGGCCAAAATTTCGAAAGGGCCACGCTAATGGCCAAATCGGAGAATACGAATGAGGCGCTTAAATGAATATTCAGTGCCTCATTAGCATGCTGCCGGCTGCGGCCCTTTGAAAACGCCGCGTTTCTATCGCATGTGGCTCGTCTACACAGGGCCCTTTTCAAAAGGACCCTGCAAATGTTGAAATCCCCTTATTCTAGCAGCTGATAGGAAAAGGGGATTTCAACAGTTGTGGGGTCCTTTCAAAAAGGACCCCCATGAAGATGAGCCACGCGCGGTCAAAACGCAGCACTTTCGAAGGGCCGCGGCCGGCAGAAGGCTAATGAGGCACTGAATATTCATTTCAGCCCCTCATTAGTATTCTCCGATTTGGCCATTAGCATGGCCCTTTTGAAATTTTGGCCAAGTGTAGACAGAGCCATATGGCATGGAAGTAAATGTTAGTAGTGGGGAAAATAAACCACTGGGGACAACTTCTCCAGGTGGGGGAAGATTCTCTGGCCCTTGAAAGATGCAGCTGGGATTTTTTTTTTTTTTTTGAAATAGGTGTCATAACTGAATCAGGAAACAATTCAGGACAGCCCTTGGCGGTCAGACTGGATGACCACGGTGGGCCTTGCTGGCCTCCCCACCACTATTCCTGGTTAGCGGAGTACCTAGGCAGCCACCCCGGAGAGATTCAAGTGCAGCCCAGATGATTAGCAGAGTGTCCCAGCCAGGCTCCCCCAGCCAGTGTTTCTAGTGGTGGTGCACATGCCTTAGTGCATATAAAATTTATTCCGCTCGTGGATGATAAACATTACAGGGAACTTTACTCTCCACTCATGAATCTGTAAAAGCAGGCAGAGAATGAGAGCCTGGATGAGCTTGGGGAAGCACAGCTGAAGCGTTTAAGGGAGGAACGTGCCTGCAATTTCACTTCCCCCTTGGAAAGTTCACCAAGCTGAAAAGTGGCACCCCTGTGCCTGACGGGTGGGGGTCTGCAGCCCCAGACAGAAAGTGCAGCTCAGGTGCTGGGTTCATCATTTATTATCAGCACAGAACACAGATCAAGGAAGAGCAAACCCTATAGAATCATCTGAAATCCTTCTACACCTGCTCTGTGGCAAGCCCAGCCCGCCCCCCACCCCACCAGGCGCGTAGACAGGGATGTTCTCAGGCACAGAAAACAGCCCTTCGCATTTTCCTGTCACAAGAACCTGCAGAATTTTTCTCCGTGCAAACGACAAAGGGGAAAACCCAGCTCTGCCTGCCCCACAAAACCTCACCTCTGTAACATCCTCCAAAAGTAAAGTGCTTAGCAAACCGAAGCCCATCGCTCCTGCCACGCCTGGGAGCTTAGCTAGGTGCATGCACCGCCTCCTTGCTGCCATCTAATGGAGACACAGGACCACTCTGTTCAGCATGGGCTCAGTCCCACAAACCACCAGAGCCCCAGCTGTGCCATTTCAGGCCTCGAGCCAGAAACCCTGATCAGCTAATTAAGCCCTGAGCTTCCAGAGCAGGGGGAGGAAAAAATACCCCAACAACCAGCAGCTTTATTGCTCAGGAGAGATCTGGGCTGGTGCTGATGAGCGCAGAGCCCTAAAACCCCACTCACTTGGTAACACGCAGGAAGGATCAGAGCCTTCCAGGGCAGGCAGGAAGCAGGATCGCAAAAGGCTGCTGCCCCGTGGCCTTGTGCTAACCAACTTTCACAGTGCACCTGGCCCGGCAGACCTGCAAGGGAAAATACTGCAGCAGTCCTCTTGCAGTGTTAACTCCCACCGCCAGCCATGCTACATGGGGCTTTGTGAAATGGAAAGCAGCAAAGGTAACAGAACGGCGTGAGCAGTGAGACCACAGCTAGGCCTACTCGCCCGTCTCTTGCCGGGGACTTACGCCAGTGCTGGGGGGGGGGAATACAGGCAGCCGCAGGGCTTCCCCCCAGCTTTGCTCACCTCCTCTGACAATAACACGTCACTAACCAAAGGGCTCCCTATCGGAATGTGCATCCCACCCAGGCAGGAGGGAATAGACCCCATTTGCTGTACAGCGAAGGAGAAGGGACTTGCCCACAGACTGTCCAGCACCAGCAGCAGAAGCCAGGCAGTCTAGTGTAGATGACGTTTACCCCTGCATGGGCAGGGACCGGGCTGCCAAAGACACCATCTAGAGACTGGGCAGAAGTTGTCCAAAGTGCCTGTTTTGTCAGGAGGAAATCGAACTTTCAGCTGAGGGGTTTGTTGTGCGTGAAAACAATCTAGATTTTTGTTTGCTTCTGCGTCACAAAACCCAGACCCCCAGCGCCCTTTAAATACTTTGCTTCCAGTGCTGCAGGGGAGTGCAGATTGGTTGCCTCATGTCCCTGTTCTCCCTTCTGGACTGTGCCCTCCAAAGACTCTCATTCAGTCACTTACACTCTTAGTAACAGCCATGGGCCGTGAACAAAAGCACGCGTGACTTGTACGCACCCTGACAAAATCTTGGGGGAGGAGGGACGGGCTAGCAACACAGGACCTGGGATGACTGCTGGTGCTGGGGAGCAGAGTTCATGAGGCTGCCAGGCCAAGCCTCCCCAGAAGCAGCAGCCCCCCCCGCCTGAGCGCTGAGAGGACTGCACCACCAGGCTTTGCACACGGCCTCCCTAGCTCCAATTGGCTAGGAACTGCAGCCAATAGGAGCTGCAGAGGCGGTGCTTGGAGGTGGGGGCAGGAGAGCTAGAAGCTGAAGGAGGGACATTTTGCTATTTCTGGGGAGCCCCCTGAGGAAGGAGCTGCAAAGTGCCCTCAGCTCCTCCCACACCCCAGCCCTGAGCCCCCTTTAACACCCAAACTCCTGCTGCTGGGGGAGGGTGAGCTGGTGGCCCGAGACTGCCTCAGCAGCAGCCGGTGAGGCTGGCCTATAGGCTGCACAACCCCACCATGGGCCAGCCACCCCGGATGCTACAGCCTGCAGAAGTCACTGACGTCCCTAAAAGTCACAGAGTCCACAAATTCTGTGACAAACTCACAGCCTTACCCCTGACACACCATTCAGGGCACAATGGGAGGTTACTCTGAGCCAGGAGCCCAGCCTGCAGAGAAAGGGCACAAGAGGCACTTAAACTACAATTCCCATGAGGCACTGGGGTCAGCCAGAAGGCAGGAAGAGCATACTGCATAAGGGGAGACAGTGTCTGACCAAGCCCAATTTGACAGCTTTCCAGAACCATTTTTGTTTGAGCTCTTACCATTTAAAAAAAAAAAATCCATTAAACATTTTCCAACCAGCTCCAAGCAGGATATTAACACTCCTGTCTGGGAGCCTGAGAAAGCCAGTTTGGCATTGCAGAGTAGCTGGGATTCGCCATAGCAAAATTGCGACATCCAAGTGGCTCAAAAATAGAGCACGGGTGATGATCTTGGAGGACTACGTCTCCCAGAATGCAGTACTCTCAGCTGCCACCCTCGCAGAGAGCTGCTGCCTCCCAGAGCTTCCCCAGCTGGCCAGTCCTGCTTACATGCAAGCTGGTGCCAGCGCTGAGCTCTAGGAATTTAGCAGAGCTTTTCCTTTGTTCTGCCCTGGAAGGGAAGCCCAGAGGGATGACTGCTCACTTGGCAGCACCAGGAGAGCCCTCAGAGAGCCAGGGGAGTCAATCCCAGCTAAACAGAAGCTGCGGTACCCAGGGCTGGGTTTCGGGGCCGGTGACCCAGGTGGCCTCCTGGTGTTCTTGTGCTGTCCAAAGTGTAACAAATGGAGGGAGACACCAAAGTTGCTCCTTGCCTGGGCCACCAGCTGCTGCACGACCAGACCTGGCTGTATCCTGTAATCCACTCTCTGATCCTTCAAAGCTGCTGACCCAGCCTGCGTTTCCCTGGCAGCCAGGAGAATCTGGGGCACCACAGTTGTTTTCCAAAAGTGACAGTCGGGTGGTGGAAGGTGTGGGGGGTGTGACTCAAGGGCCTGCTGGTGGTAAACCTTTAAGGTCCCACCCCCAAAACTGAAGCTTTTGTAAACCTGGCCCTGAGACATGAGATGGGAGCAAAAATCTTTTCAGGGGGGAAGGGGTGCGGAGGCCAGTGTCATGGGCTTAATGCCCCGTCTGAGCATTATTTTAGTGATTCCCTGTAATAGACCCAGTCAGAAAAATGCACGCTCCAGAGAGCAGCAGCAGCTGCAGCTAGGGACAGGGGTGTGTCACTATTAGGCCCTGGCGTGGTGTACAGAAATTCACATTCTCAGCTTCACAAACTGCTCCCACGCCACCTCCATCCCTTGGCCTGATGGGAACAGGCACAACCGGCAGGAGCTCCGTTATATCCACCAGCCTTTTCCTGCCAGGAGAGAGCGAGCTGCCTTCGGCTGACAAGCAGCCCTGGTGCTGGGAGCCTGCACCCCTGGCTCCAGCTCAGTGTGGGAGGCGGGCAGAACACAGGGACAGGCAGTGCGTAGTTCCAGGGTACTGCACAAATCCCTGGCTGGAGGAGTCCCAAGGGCCTGTCCCACAGGCTGGGCAGCAGCTCCCTTACCGCCAGCATACCGCTCTAGGTGGCCTTTGGCCCACTCAGTTTGCCCCAGGGAGCTCAGTTTGGGGTGGGAGGAGCGCACATCTCCGCAGGGGAAAGCCAGGTGCCCTCTCAATAGGAGAGCTTACAACAAAGAGGCAGCCCTGGGAGAGGGAGAGATCCTGCAGCGGAAATCCCAGCCAAACTCTTTCTGGGTCGTACCCTCCGGGACAGGGGCCAGACCAGGGCTCAAGACGCACGCATGAGCACGCGCCTGCTGGCATACCCACCCCCCATGCAGTCTTGCTGATCAGCCAGCCCCAGGTAAGTCGCTCCCACACCCCTCCCCATTTCCACACAGTGGCACCTCCCACAGCTTAGCCCGGACTCTTTCCCTTCTCATGCCCCTCTCTTACACGCCAGGGAAGCTAGCAGGGCCTAGCACGGCAGGTGCTGGGAGCCAGGGCAGTGTAGCGAGACCCAGAGGAGGGGAGTCACAGGGAGGTGGGGCTGGGGGGGGGAGGACCGGGCCCCTGCAGCGGCTAGACCACCACAGCGGAGGTGCACATGGTGTTCATCCCACAGGCTCTGCTGCCCCGGTACAGGTAGTAGTAGCCCTGGAAAAAGGACAAAAAGAGCATGGGTGGGTTTCCATCTCCCAGCCGAGCTGCTGGCCTCGTCCCCCAGCACCTGCTGGTCCTCACTTCGCATTGCGCGCCCCCGTGTGGCGAGAATGGGTGATGCAGGCCAGGAATCCCAGGAGCCCCTCAGAGGCAGGTCTGTGCCCAGCAGCCCTGCTGAAGTCTCCCTTTCCCACCCACCGCTGCCCAGTCTGGGTTGCAAGGATAATCTTGGGGCCTTCGGCCAGGCTGGGAACATGTGGAGAAGACAGAGGGAAGCCAGCTTGAACTGCGGCTGGAAGGATGTCTGGTCTCCCCTCCCTGGAGGGGGGCTGGGGATGGCCAGCAAAGCCGGGCAGCCAGTGCTGGGGAAGGGACTGGGAGAAAAGGAACAAAACCAAGAGGCCAGAGCCGCGCCTAGCCCAGCCCACATACCAGCTTCTCCTCCACGGACTCACCTGCTCACCCCAGTCCTTGCCCCAGCTGTTTTTGATGGCCCAGAAGGGGGTGCGGCCACCTAGAAGGGAGAAAGAGCCATTATGAAGGCTCAGCTTGAGGCTAGAGGGCTGGACCTGACCCATGGCAGGGACAGAGCCCAGGCTGCCATGGGCCAGGGGTGACATCGTTAGCCAGCACTGCCTGCGTCCCTGCTGCCTCTTCTGTCGTAAGCGATTCCATAGACACCAGTCACCATCGTACACAGACTCCTGGCTTCTATCCCCAGCTCTGGCAGGGGTGCAGGGTCTAGTGGTTAGAGCCGGGACTACCAGCTAAGACACTTGGGCTTCTCTCTGACTCTGCCAGACTCACTCTGGCCTGGAGCTAGTTCCTCCCCTCTCTGGGCCCCTGGTCAGTACAAGTCCCTGAGACAGGGCTGAACCACCAGGGGCTTGGCTCAACGGTGACACATGCTGGTGGCAATGAGAACTGCCTGCTCCAGGGTAGCCGGTGCCATTCAGAATCCTCACTGGAAGCCAGGATGGTGCTCGAAGCAACTCACAGGGGCTATGGGAGCCTAGGCATGAGCTGTTCCTCAGGGGTGGGGTGGATTCCAGACAAGCATCACTTACGTGTCCCGTAGCCCACCAACAGCACAGCATGGTCAATCATCCACGGGTTGCAAAGGATCCTGAAGGGGTGGGAGACGCCCCTCCTGTAGAACTGAAGAGCAGGGAGACAAGCATGACCTTAGCCAACTAACCGTACAGAGGCCTACAGAACCACTGAGATGCAGCTGCCTCTGGGGTGGAGCATGGAGATGTTTATACAAGGACCCCTGGCTTGGGACTGAGATGTGACCCCCTCTGGCATGGGAAGTGCACCTGCCCTTCATCACAGCACCACCTAGTGCCACACCCAGGTACTGCGGCAGCACCTCCTGCAAGGGGAGAGCCCCCAGCTGGATGGGAGCAGCAGCTCCCTCTCTGGCATCCCTCTGGCTCTGACACCCCTGGCTGTGACTAGCACTCAGGTCCCAGGCTTGACCCCCTCCCTGAGGGCCCCAGGCTCAGGGTGCAACTCCTCAGCAGCCAGGCTGCGTCCCCACCAGCATGCGCCAGGCTGAAACTAACCAGCCAGAATGAGCTCCCCAGGAATCCCCCCAGGCTATACGGAGGCGGGAGCAAACGGCTCTGCCCCGAAGCACCTGCTGACCTGCATGGCGAAAGCATTGAGTGCGATGGAGATGGGCCCGTTCTTCGCCAGCCAAGCCGCGATCTCTGGAACGGACAGGAGGGCTGAGTTGGCCCTGTGCTGGGGGCACTGGCTGGGAAGGGGCAGCGCAACGCCAGGTGCGCCCAGGCACCGGCAGCTCCCAAGGGGTCTTAGCCTCACATGGCTTGTGAGGTTCCCTGTGCTCCTTGCAGCCAAGGTGTGCTGAGGGTCTGGCATATGCATCTCAGCGAGCAGAGGCTTGGTGATGGCTGGCCTGGGGAGGAGGCAGCGTGGCCTAGTGGAAAGGGCTCCGGCTTGGGGCTGTGGGAACTGGGCTATGGACCTTCTCCACACTGCGTGTCTGCCTTTCCCTTCCAGCCTCTGTGGGGCAGGGCCAGTCTTTGGCTGTGCAGTGCCTGGCACAAGAGGGGGTCCCAAACTCCCCTGACACAGAACACAGCTGTGGGGAAGGGCAGGTCAGTCTCTTGCCCTCCCCGCACCAGGCCCAGAGAGGGAGGAAGGAGGTGGCCGGGCAGCAGCAGCAGGAGTGGGACTCACCGGTCTCATCCCGGGAGATCTCCACCGAGCTGTTGATGTAGACGGCCACCTTGTCGGTAGAGAAGCTGCATCTCTGCTTGTGGCCCTCGTAGCTGTAGTCGCCTTCTGTCTCCAGGCCACCTGGAAGGAGCATCCCCGGGAAGGGAGCGTTAATAACACCTGGGCTTGGAGACAGATCCCGCCCCACTAAACTACGGGGGTCTGGGAAAGCTCGGCCTCGTCCCACAAGCCTGACCTGCAGCCCTGGTCTCGGGCTCCCCACCCACTGCTCAGCCACTGACCTCCAACCGCCCCCAGCCCCATCACCCCTGCCTTGGACTTCCCCTCCCGCACCCGCAGTCCAGCCCTTAACCAATTCCGACCCCCAGCTCCTGCTCCTCCAGCCCTTGGGCTCCCCCTCAGCCAGCCCCGCCCACCTGCCTTAGCTCTGCCCTGCAGCCCCTGCTGTTCTATTCTACCCCAGCTAGCAAACACCTGCGGTTCATCCTCAGCTGCCCAGCCCCTGAACTTCACCTATCTGCCTCCGTCAGGGCGAGGCCTCGACCGCCCTGCACCGAACTCTGGCTGGTCCTGAGCTCACCTAGCAGCTCAATGGCCTCATATGCATTGGAAGGCAGCCCCCCTCCACAGGCGTGGTCCAGTCCATCGCAGTCCACCAGCTCTGCAGGGAGAGACCGGCACTGACCAGAGGCTCTCAGGCTCCCACCCATGCAGGGAAGCAGCCTCCTAGTTGGGAGGCCCCCGGCCACCTGCAGCCACATCCCGGGCTGCGTTAGGGTCTCCGAAAGCTTTGCTGGCCCCAGAGCTGGCCCCACCCCTCTGTTGGCTGCTGCTTGTCTCTCTCCTTCGCGGGCGACACATTTTTCTCCCCAACCCTGGTCTAGTTAGAATAGAAGCCCTGCAGGGAAGGGGCGTCTGTCCGTCCGTCCGGTGCCTGGGACAACAGGGCCATGGGGTAACTTCAGTCAGGCTCTTGGTTAGAGCTCACTGCACCAGGGTCCCCTCTTGGCTCTACCACCGGCCCCGCTCTGCTGACAGGGCTGAAACCAGAGTGGAGCTCGCCCCTTTGGGGAGGTCAGGGAGCCAAAGCTGCCACACCCTGACCCTACTCCCCAGTAAGCTGTGCCCAGCAGCCCACCCCCCCTCATCAACGCAAGCTCCGATTCTTCCCTCTGGTGGGGGGTTGACTCTCGACAGAGACTTCTGACAAACCCAGCCACGTCCAGGCTCTCTGGGCAGCAGCCAGACCACGCAGGCCCACTCCTGGCTAAACAGCTCAAGATGCAAGGAACTTCCCCTGTGGTAAGATTGGGCTGTGCAGGCTGGGAGAGCCCCAGGGCCCTGGATAAGGGACCCCCCCCCCCGCCATGCCCATCACAGCCCAGCCCTGGCTCCTACCCCGCAAGCGCCAGCCACGTACCCTGCTCCGAGAGCGAGACAAGAGACCCCCTGCGCAGGAACCACTGTCCTTCCACGTTGCCGGTAACAGAGAAAGCCCAGCAGGAGCCACACATGCCCTGGAAACACAAGCCCAGACAGACGATGGCCCACGAGTGACACCTCAGTGCCCCGCACCCTCAGTCCCTCCCAGACGTGGCGCGGGAATGCTGGTAGCTCCCAGCTACGCCAGTCCTGGCCTCTCCCAGCAGAGGCCCTCTGCCTGTGCTCTCTGAGCTGAGACAGACCATTCCTGGAAGGGTCACATGCCCTCTGGCTCCACCGCCCTGAGCCTCTACCGCAGCGGCTTTCAGCCAGGGGGCCATGACACATCAGTGTGGCACGAGAACTGACCAAGCGTGCTGTGAAATTTCGTCTATTTCCTGTCGGCGCAGCTCTCTGCAGAGCCACTGCAAGGGGAAATGCCGACCCTGCAGGACCCTGTTTGCTCGGGGCCGGGGGAAGCAGCTGAAATGCCACTATCCAGCCCAGACAAGCTGGCAGGGAGCCCACCCCCCCTCCCTGCTTTGGTAAGGGGGGAAGAGTTGGGGGATGGGAGCCCAGTGGAGCTGGGACATGGTTTAAATGCCCTGTCCTGGCTCCAACAGGCTGGCAGAGAAGGGAGCCTGCTCTCTGGAGCTGCCCTGAGAATAACTGAGTAACCACTGAAATTTTCAGAGGTTACTCGTTTGCCCCTCATCCCCAGCAGGGCACTGATATTGAACACGTGGCTACCCTCGCTGTCTAAGACCGTGTGTTATGTGGGAGATCTGAAACATTAATGCGTTTGATCCTTGTTTAGCTGGTTGCGTGCGGTACAGCAGACCCCCGAGATACGCGCACTCGAGTTATGTGTACCTCAGGTTAACACGACTCTGACCTGCTTTGGCTCACCACCATGCTGAGCTGCACCACCATGCAGCTGCACCAGTCAGTGGGGGCAGCCCCCACAGGCAGGCGTGGGGAAACTGACCAAGGCAGTAGCCCTGGTCAATTTCCTGGCTCCAGGGAGTGGAGGAGAGGGGGAACCAGGCAGCCTGGCTCCCCACTCCCCTCCTTTGCAGAGCTGGGAAACTGACCAGGGCTCCTGCCCAGGTTACTTTCCCCGCTCCTGTCAGTGGCAGCAGCTGAGAGCCTGACTCTGGGCTGACCCCACTTACAGCAGCAGCTACTGCCCTTGACAGGAGCCAGGAAACTGATCAGGGCAGCAGTGACCAGTTTCCTGGCTCCCCCGAATTGCGCAAAATTTGACTTACACGGGGTTGTCCAAGAATGCAACCCCTGCACAAGACGGGGTCTACTGTACTGCGTTGCAAACCTCCCTGGTAAGTCTGTCACGACAGTACATGTCAGTAAATGTGACGTTTATCAGCAACTGATCCAGCTGAAAAAGGGTGCGCGCGGTGGAACTGTCTGTCTCGCTGGAGTGTGTTCCGTCACTGGAAAGGCTGGGAACCGCTGCTCTACAGCCTGGGCTCTACCTGCGGCCCAATCAGCACAGAGCTGTGGCCCACGTAACATACCTGGGCCATAGCGCTAGTACTGGATACACACTATAGGCTATGCCTGCAGCCCACAAAGGGAAAATAAACTGGCTCAGAAGCGTTAGCAGACGCAGCTGCTGTACCTGGTCTAGCCACTCATGGCAGACACAGTCACAGCAGATTACATTGGCCTAAGCGCAGAAGCTGCTGCTGTCGGGGAGGTAGGTTAATGTAACTGTGGAAACCCACCTGGTCCTTGACGTCAGTGACAGCCCCGTGTTCCCGCCAGTCCCATTCAGCAGGAGGCGGGTCGCTGGGGATGGCGGCTGGTTTCATGGGCCGGGCCGGGAGTTTAGCCAGCAGCGGATTCAGGTATAGGGAGCGAAATTCATCCTCTGTAATGAGAGAGAAGGCAGCTCTGTAGAATGCCCAGGGTGTAAGAGACACCGGGAGCCCAGTGTACTCGCCTATTATTTCCCCTGGCAGGGGATGCTGCAGAATAGCTCCTGGCCATTCCAGCCCTGGCCCCTCCCAGCTGCAAAGAGAGCCGGGAGCGCCTAGCCTTTCCCCATAGGGGGCACTGCCCAGCTGTGTGGGCACAAAGCCCCTGCCCCTCTCACCCGTCAGGTCGCTGAACTTGGTGACTCCGTACTCGGCTGTGCCCTGGTCCAGCTCCTGGATGGTCCGAGCCTTTTCCAGGTTCTCCGCAAAGATCTGCAAACGCCTCTCGGTTTCTACACAGGATGGACCCAGGGAGGCAGAGTTATCGTGAGACAGGGAGCGTGCCCGACAACATATGGGGGCTCCCTGCAGCGCTGCAGGAGCCAGTGCAAAGGATTAGTTGGGAAGGGCTGAAGAAGTGACAGGAGGTAGCTTTCAGGGTTCTGCAGGGTGAATAAGTACATCCCTGCATGGATATAAAACCAGGCTGAACCTCTCTAATCTGGAAGTCTCTCACCCAGCAACATCCGTAATCCGGCGTGGTTTTAGTGTGCTGGGTGACCACTTATAATGGATGTACCCCAGGTTCCCGTGGTCCTGGAAAGTTTGTTTCCAGCCACCAGTCCTGGCTCTCAGTCTTCTGTGCTGTTATTAAGCTGTAATTTACCCCTAAATGTCATCTAAGAGCCCAGTCAGCAGCGGAAGTGTTGGTAATGCTACTTAACAATATGATGTCCCATGATTCAGTAAAGTCTCTCATTCTGCACTGGTGAAGTCCTGAGGGGGCTGGATTACAGAGGTTCAACATGTACCCGCCCCTGCAAAAACGATCCGTGGAAGGCCTCGTCCGTGGACGCAGAGATCCAAGGACGTCCGGCGATAGCCGCAAGTGTGCAGGGTTCTTGGGATAGGGGGCCTGAGAGATACTGCAGCAGCTGAGGCTCACCTCTTTCATCCTTGTAGCGCTTCTTGTAGGTGGCCAGGAAGTCTTTGAACAGCGAGATCAGCTGGAGCGATGCATTCTAGGGACAGGAAGGCGAGAGGCTCAGGCCTGGAAGGCCGGAGTGGGTACGGCAGCGACAGCAGCTGGAAGCCAGGCTGTGGCGCCCATCTGGCTGTAGGGGGTGCTGTGGACCCATTTGCAGCTCTTGCTGCAGCAGCTCTGTCTCCCAAGCAGGGCTCATCAGCCCACACAAGCTTCCCATGAGGGCTGGTGACAAGTGCAGAGCAGAGACACGGCATAGGGGCAGTGTGGCAAGGGGGCGGATGCGGCAGCCAGGGCAGCAGCATGGTAGGAGGTATAAGCAGCGTATCGGGGAGGGGTCAGGGGAAACACAGCCAAGAGCAGCTCCCTTGCTCCAGGTGACTCCAACCCACCCCTCCTGCCATACCCTGGTAGCAAGAGGGTTTGTGTGCCCTAGTTTCAGTCCCACACACTCTCCCCGCTGGGCCAGAGCCATGGCTTTACATCACTAGAAGGGCGACTGGGGTCTCTGGAGGGACAGGACATGCTAGGCTGGAGAGAAGGAGCGAGGCTGCTAGCCACTCACCTGGGCGAGGGCCTCCCAGCGAACAGGCTCTTCTGGGACCTTGGCAGGAGCCGGCTCTTCCGGGTCTAGGGCTGCTGCACTTTGGACCTTCTCTGATGGCTCTAAACAGCAAAGGAGGCGGCAGAGGGGGCTGCAGTTACCCCACTGTGGTTGGCGCACAGATCTCACCTGCATCGGAGAACACGGCCAGGGCCCATCTTCTTCACGCCCAACAGCCTCGAGGGCTTGTGCTAAAGGTGAGCTCCCTTAGCTCGCAGCAGCAGTAGGTCCCTTATCCCCACGGGAGCCATTGGAGGGCACCATCGCTCTTCTACATGCTCAGACTGGAAGGCCAGATGGGACCACTCTGACCTCCTGCATGGCTGATACCAGGGAACCTCCCCAGGTTCTTCCCTGCCCACAGCTCCTATCTGGGAGCTGGAGCACAGATGCAGAGAGACAGCCAATCCCTAAAAACTACAGGGACAGGCCGGAGCCTTCATCACTCGGACAGTTGTTCCATTGGTTAAAGCCCTCTCTGTTAATAACCATCTACCTCCCTGCTAGGCCGATCTCGGCTGGCTTCAGTCCCCAGCCTCTGGAGCGGAATGGGGCTCTCTCTGCTGAGCCCATGGGCTCTCTGATTTCCAAATTCTCCTCCCCGGGGACACGCTTGCAGCCTGGCTTCCAGGCACTTCTTCACCTTCTCTTTCTTGAATGCAACAAATAAGGGGCTCAGGCCCTGCACGAACATGTAGTACTACAGCAGTACCGGTCTGTTAATGCAGTACTGCCCTGGCCCCGCATGCACATGCTGTTATACTGGGACACATGTGCTGAGACTGGTGATTACCATACAGGGAGGGGAATGTGCTACTCTGGTGCCTTTATTCCAGGAAACAGGCTCCGCGTGAGGTTTCAGAGGGCCTCACTACCTCAGTTATTAACATTATGGGTGTGTCTACACTTGCATTCCTCTTTCAAAAGAGGTATGCAAATAAGGTAAATCAAAATGCAAATGACAAATTTGCATACTCATCACCTCATTTGCATATTCTAGTTTCAAAATAACTTCTTTCGAAAGAAGAAAGCCAGTGTAGACGCTGCTCTTTCAAAAGTAAACCCATCTTCGCAAGAATCCTTCCCTTTATTTAATGGGAAGGATTCTTTTGAAGATGGGGTTTACGTTTGAAAGAGCAGCGTCTACACTGGCTTTCTTCTTTCGAAAGAAGCTCTTTTGAAACAGAATGCTGAATATGCAAATTTACACCTCATTTGCATTGTCTATTTGCCTCATTTGCATACCTCTTTCGAAAGAGAAATGCAAGTGTAGACACACCCTATCTGTGTTATACAGACGGCCAAACCGGCAGAGCTCCAGGACAAAGTGTGGGTCTGCAGTGGGGGTTGGTCTCTCACTCGAGGCAGGCTTTCCCGACAAGCAACTGTTCAGGCCAGCAGCCGAAGCTCGACAAATTCAGCCCGGAAACAGGAATCGCCATTTACCAGTGAGGGTGACTAACTGTTGGAACAGCAGCTGTGATACCGTCCCCTGATGCACGGGCCATCTAAGCACTACCAGGGCTGTGGTAGATTCTCCACCACTGGGCACGTTTAAACCAAGACTAGAGCTTTTTCAAACAGCTCTGCTTGAGGTCAACCAGGAATTAATCCAGGGCCGGCCTGTGGGCCGTGTTAAACAGGTCAGACTAGAAATCATGGGGGTTCCTTCCGGCCTTAGAACCCATGAATCCTCTGGCTCTTCTCTGACCCCTTTCCACAGCAGTCACCCCCTTTTCCCCAGTGCGTGTGCCAAACTGGAGACTGTATCCCAGAAGTCACCTCACCAAGGGAGGGCTCGGGGACATGCAGCCCCTTCTGGGGTGAGACAAGACCCCCCTGTACCAGTGCACAGCAGTGCTGCTTGGGAACAGGGAAGGGAGGACAGGATCTGTCAGCCAATGGAACCCGCAAGGGGGGAGTTTAGGTCAACAGAGCGGAAGCCTCCAAGCTGGAGTCTGGCCAGGAGATGGGATGACCAGCCAGCTCTCTGGCACAGTGCCACAGGATTCTGGAATGGCCAGAAATGGATCGCAGCCTCCGGAACCAGCCAGGAAATACATTGGCCCAGGGTATGGAGGGGCCTGGCTCTGGTTTCAGACTCAATGTTCCTGTTGACGGGCTCTTTAGCAGACAACACCCATGCAGACCTGCCGTACCAGCTGGACGACACTCCTGCTTCAGCAGCCTCTTCCGGTTCATCCAGGGCTGACTCCAAACCTCAAAGTGACAAGACTGCCAGGAGAGGGAGAGAAAAATCGGTCCTTGCGTTAGGGTTTCATAAGTAAGCATTACAGAAACTTGTGGGGAGGCAGCGGGGACAAGTGGACGGGCAGGGGGCGGGTGGGCACCTGGGTTCTGCTCCTGACTCTGGGGTTAACACAGAAGGGCTGGGACAGTCAGGACTCCTGGGTTCTATTCTACTTCCGCCCTAACGTAGGATGCTGGGGAAGTCTCTCAGCCCCTCAGTTGTACTCTGTAAAATGGGGCCAGTTTCCCCAAACCCTAGGGTCACACCAGCTTATTTCTAAAACGCTCTAAGGTCCTCAGCTAAAAGGAAAGGGGCCATAGACAAGCACAATCTCACCCCACAGCCCTCTCCTTCCCGCCAGCAGGCTGAACCCCCAGTTGCTCAGCTAATCCTCTGCTAATGAAAGCTATAAAAACATCCTCCAGTTACAGCGCGTTTGGGCTCCTGCCAAGTCACAAGACAATGAGTGAGAGGATTCAACAGCCAGAGGCCTGGCTCATGGGACAAAGACCGGAGAGTCTGACGCAGGATAAACACAGACCAACCGATTGTTTACAGTGTAACTGGACTCTGGGTTGTATGGCCATAATGTTCTCCCTTTTTTCTTATCCACCTCTTTAGAGTTTCAGAGCCAGCACCCAGAGCCCTCGCTCTGCTGCCTGCTTGTGATATTCCACTGTCATACTTTAAGAAACTGGCACTGATGTGTGCGCATGTACTTTGGATTTCAGTCAGCAGAAGAGAAATCAACTGTGTTATCTTAGCCCCTGTACTGTAAACGGCCAGGAGCCATTCTCCTGTAGCTCAAGTGATGCTGCTTCTGAAATAGGCAGATCCCAGGTCTATACTGTTGCCTCTATGAAGTCCCCTCACCCCCATTTTCTCCAGTGCCGCATGCTGCCCCTAAGGAATGCTTTCGCACAGGAGAGGGGTGTGTGCACAGACCGGTAGTTAAGGGAGGGAAGTTGCCTCCAGACTTCTGTCCCGCATCATGCTTCGGGAACGAAATCCCTTTGTAGAATCCCAATGGAGAGCTGGCAAATCCAGTCCCCAGACATGACCCCCTGGTCTTACTGCATCTGAGTGAGACCTCCCCATGTGTCCACCACCTCCCCACACACCTGCCTTCTCGCAAGAGACCCAGAGACTACAGATCCCAGGATGCCATGAGCAACAGTAAATGACCTCCACTTGAATCAAGATGGAGCAAAGCATGCTGAGAGCTGCAGTAACCTGCCGGCCATACAGCCATACCTGTTCTATTCAATGCGATTTAAATGTATGCTTTGGGCTCCTACCCGTTTGGAGGTGTGGCCCTTGGCCAGATGCCTCTGATTTCAGAACGCCGGAGTTACTGGGGGAGGGGGAAAGGCAGTGTTTCATAATATCTCAGCACCAGATCCTGCTCTCTGTGAGATCAGTGTCAATCCAGGGTCGCCTCATTGCCGTCAGCGGGATAAACCCACACGTGTGCAGATCAGGATCTGTCCCATATCCAGTGGACATCAGCGATGTGAAACTAGGGTCACACCAGTTTAATGGACCTGTTACTAGTGGGAGGGTCTGATTAAATGGGCCCAGTGATGAAACAGGATTTTGCCACAATATTTTTATGTCCCCAATGTGTGCCTCAGTTTCCCTTATATTTTGCATGGCTGTCCAGTGGGTGAGGGAGGGCAGGCGAAGTGACATAGTGTGACTGTCACCTCACTGGCTGAGCCCAAATGGATCATCCAAAAGGACTGCCCAAGCATGAACCCCGTACCAGCGGAGAATCCCAGAAGCCAGCAGCGAACCCAGGCCCCAGGACACAGACACCGAACCACCAATGATCTGGAAGCAGATGGATTTCCCCTCCTCTCAGCAGGGAAGCTGAGCAAGATCCCCCAACTCCAGAACAGGAGACTGGGAAGGCGCAAGGTGGGGAGACAGGAGTTGACTGCTGGACCGAGTCTGAGCTGTCACCTTGCAGCCAATCAATGACACTGGACACACACAGAGAAAGAGAGATGGCCTGAATCTGGAGTGACTTCAGCTTAGCCGGATTCTGCACTAGCCAGAACCAACCTGAACTAAGCCTTAACCTTCCTTTCTCTATGCCGACTGAAGCACGACCTACACCATGTCCTAGTTGACTGTTGTGACAACACTGTTTGCGTGTCACTGCTAAGGCTGGGTGAGATACCTGAATCCCCAGACAGCGTGGAAGTCCCTTTACCAGGAGCGCCTCTCTGCTGGGCTGACTGCAGAGAGCTCACAGCCTGGCACGGGAGTGCTGGAACCCCACCGGCTCAGCCAACGGAGGCAGTGAGATCCCCATTGGGGGGGCTGGTTCCTCCAAAGCCGGGGGGTAGCACCACGCAGGCGAAACAGAACCACCCGGTCCTTACTATTTGCTCCAGTTCTGCTGAATGGTCACAGGCAGCAGCATCCTGGCTCGTGAATCCACGCTGGCCGCAGGGTGACTTCAGCAAGGTCACATCCAGGTAGTATTTGATCCCATTCACCACCTGCAAACAGAGCATGGACGTTGGACACTCACGCTAAGTTGAACCCTGGAAGACTGACCCTGAAAGAGTCGATCTTCCAGTAAGTATAACCGTACCAGCACGAGGAATGGTGCAGACCGGGGGAGAGCAAACTTTTTATGTTAGGCCCCACTTTGCATCCCTGCAATTAGCAGAGCCACCCCAACCTGTCTGATGTCACCCAAACCGATGAAAATTTTGGTTACATTGATAGGAAAAAAGCCCTTTCGGCAGGTGTAAGAAAATAAGGACCTAGAATTGAAAAACTTTCGTGATACAGATGTGAGTGTACAGACATAAAAACAGTAACATATTTCAACATTTTTAATGAGACTGATGAGCCTGACACATAGCAGCCAATCATGCTGCACCCCGCTTTTGAAACTTCACCCCCCCCAACGAGGCTCACCCCCAACTTTGGTCACCCTGGTATAGGAGTATCAGGTCCTAGGAACGCACCCAAGTGGCTAGCCTGAGAGCCCATTTCAGTGCATATATCTGATCTCCAACAGGATTGTATTTGGACGACTGGCCCCAGCTACTGCAGGCACGCTGCTCATTTGGGCGCTCTGGCTTAATCAGAGCTACCCTCTGTAATGTAGTAACGAGAAGGCCTGCTGTGAGGCCTGAAAGAATAAGGCCTGAACAAGAGTCAATGCTTTGTTAACATACAGCAAAGCTAACGGCCTACAGCCTGAACAACATAGAGTTAAAGCAAAAGCTGTGACCTAGGCAGGCTCCACTCTCAGGCATTTGACCAAGCAGGGCTGGTAAAGGACAATGCCGAAGGACCAAGCACTCAGTGATACACACACACGTTCCAGGGAGGTAAGGTCACCTCTAACATACTCCTCCCAAACAATGAGGACATCATGCTAGGACACTCAGACCCAAGTTCAGGGTCGGGATGACAGAGTGAGGGATAGTGTTTCTTTGATGGTACCACCTATAAGTTAACGAGCAGTCACAGGAGACATCAATTTATTACAGTCAGGGGAGGCACCTGGAATACGTAATCTGTTTATACCTGTGTATAAAAGTGTGCGTAACAGGGGCTGTGTCGAGCAACCTAGGGGATGACAGAGCCTCCTTGCTGTCAGCTGAGTTGTGTCCATCGTCAGGACATACGCATGGCTCAGCGTAAACTGAGGAGTCATACTGGAGACTCCTCAGGGGGCTGAAGCCCATACCTCAATGACAATAAACCCGGTTGCAGTTCCTTCGTATCCCACTTGATTTGTGGTTATTGGGGGCCCCCAGAAATCTGCGGTGCAGGCTCACTGCAGAGCCAGCACTGGCATTTGGAGAGAGCAAATACGCAGGCGGCCAAAGGTTATCAACACAGCAGGGAGCAGAACCGACGCCAGACACCACACCAGTAACAGCAGCTGACTACATGTATATTGGCCTGGGCGGGGAGTTCCTCATCTCTCGAGTCTCCTGTTAGCTTAGAACACTTGGCTCAGCTTTATTTGTGGCTAAGGGGGGGAAGGGTGAACAAATTGTTTCAGCTTCTCGTTTACCAGCATCTTAAGGCTTAATTGCATGTTTTTGCACAGAGCTTCGTAAGCAGAAAGAGGTTCCATGCAAAGGGATCTCAAAGTTAGTATTTGTATAAGTGACTCTCATAGGCGCCCTGGTGCAGAAGTGAGCTCTCCTTGGGAATATCTCCTGCACTGCTCGGGGCAGAGCCAGGCTCTCTGCTCCCAGCCCCCTGTAGCAGGGGATGTGGCTGGTACTCTTTGCACTCTGACTACGCTCTATCTCCTGGGTGTCATGGGAAGCAGGACATAACGTTTAGTGACAGGCTGGCTTCTGCACAGCCCCAGCACTCTACGCCCTGCCAGTTCTGAAATGAGCTGTCTCTAGCGCTGAGGGGCCTAGCCTTGATACAGAGGTGGGGGTACCTTGCCAGGGCTATCCTGAAAGAGAGACCTGCTCAGGAGCTGCCAGACTGGATCAGACTCAAAGTGTGCATAGCTGAAGTCCTGTTTCTGACAGTGGCCAGAGCCAGGTACTTAAGAGGATGGTACAAGAACCCACAGCATGAACATATGGGATAACCTCCCACGCAACCCAGGAATTCTCACCCTGGTCTTTAACAGAGATCAGCTTAAGCTCTGAAGCACGAGGCTCTGCTCCCTTCCAAAATTGCCACCGTTACACAGGACAACGTCAGGGTTCCCACTAATTTTTTTCTATCCATGGGTGGAATAAATTTTGTTGCATGCACCAAGGTATGTGAAGAGGTTCACCACCAATAGAAACACATAGTGCCCACGGTGGACGGTGGCTGTGGGCACTCTGCTAATCAGCTGGGTGGCGTCTGAATCTCTCCTGGTCAGCCACGTACGAGCTCAACTTACAGGGAACGCTGGATAACGCTAAATAGTCCTGACAGCTGTATCTATGGCCAATCCTTTTTATGAACCCATATTCCAGACCTCAGTGATCCCTTAGATGAGCACTTTCACAGGTCAATGACCACACGTGCGAAACCGGTGGTCTATTTTCCCTTATCTGCTTTTAAGTCAGTAAACAGCACAAGGGGGAAGGGACCCCCGCGGTCATCGAGTCCAGGACCCAAGGCAGACCCAGGCAGAATCCAGCCCAAAACTCACCCAGCTTCACCCTCAGTGGAGTTGGTTTGTTCACCGCGCACAGCTGAGCCAGCCCAGCCAGAGCACAGTGCCCGAGGGAGCACACCGACAGTGGGGCCTGGCCAGCAGATGCTTAAATCAATTGGAGTGCAGGGTGTGATGGGGTTCAGGGGTTCCCAAGTTCTGCACCGCGTCTGCAGGCACCGCAGGCAGGACTGACTCTCACTCAGCAGGAGAGCAGCGGGTTTATCAGCCCACAGGACACAAGTTACACAGAGGTGTCAGTACAGCAGGCAGAGACAGCCAGTCCTATCCATGTTGGGGAGAGGAGGCCCCGAGGGGCCCCTGGAGCCAGGGCCTTGCCCCCTCCTTTGTCTCTCTCTCGCCCAGCCCAGCCCAACTGCTTCCCAACTCCCAGTTCCAGTTCAAACCCCTCAGGCTCCACCTCCCACTTTGTCTGCAGTCCAGAGGAGTCACCTGGTTGCCTAGGTTACCCTCAGCAGGAGCCCCACATACATACACATCACACAGGTCCCTGAAGGCTGCCCTACCTTGCTCGCCTTGCCCTATGGGCAGGCTGTTGCAGAACTCACTCATCTGACGGGCACAAACCTTCTTATTTCCAGCCTTAGTTGACTCCTGACCAGTTTATGCCCATTTGTTCATGTGCCAACCCTGTCCTTTAGCTTCAATAGCCTCTCTCTGTCCCTGGGCTTTTCCCCACTGTGCCTAGAGAGAGCAGCCAGGTCCCCTCTCAACCTGCCCCTGGCCAGGCTTAGCAGACCCAGCTCTTTCAGTGCCCTCTCGTATGACTGGCTCTCCGGTCCTCAGTCAGCCGGGGAGTCTTTCTCTGCCCCAGGCCATTCTGAATTCATCTTTGCGGAAGGTGGGTGACCAGAACTGAACGGTACATAGTATTTTAAATGACACCTTACCAGGGCCCTGTGCAATGGCATACATACTTCCCTATCTTGATGGAAAACACTTTGGCTGGTGCATAAGATACATGCTCCCTCCCCCGGAGTATCTGGGTTTTAGATGAACGTCCCTTTCATGTGCACTAACTGTACAATATCACCATGAAAAAGCTCAGTTTTTCTACCACCACTTAGTGTTTGCATTAGTTCTGTTCTCAACGGTATTTCCAGCTGCTTCCACTATCAGGGCTGCTCTGCAGATTTCATTCACGTGCTGTTCCTCCTGAATCATCAGGTTCAACTGAGCCAAGCGCTATGGTACTAATGCGACACCACCCAAACTCAAACATCTTCCTGTTTCTCTCTTTAGTCTCTCGGAGAACCGGCCAGGCCATATGACTGAGCTCAGATCCACACCAAACTGAATTCATTTTTCAGTTCAGATATCGCCCCAAGTGCTTCAGTAACATTCCAACCTACAGCAGATTCCCCATGTGACTGTGATGACCTACATTATGATCTCTCAAAACTGAGTGACTGGGCAACAAAACAGACGACATTTCATGTTGATAAAGGCAAAGTAATGCATATTGGAAATCATATCCCCTTTGCAAGCGCAATATAAAAGGGTGGGGGTCTAAATTAGCTGTTACCCACTCAAGAGCAAGGTCTTGGAGTCACCTTGGAGAGTTCTCTGAAAACATCCCCTCAATGTGCTGCAGCAGTCAAAAAACAAACAAAATGTCAGGAATCATTAAGAAAGGGACAGATAATTAGACAGAAAATATCATGGTGCCTCCATATAAATCCCTGGGTACACCCGCATCTTGAATGCTGCATGCAGATGTAGCTGTTCCATCTCAGAAAAGATCTATGGGAGTTAGAAAAGGGCAGCAAAAATTACTGGCCGTGGAACAACTTCCATAAGGGGAGAGATTGCTAAGAGTGACTTTTCAGCTGGGAAAAGAGAAGACAAAGGGGAGATATGACTGAGGTCCATAAAGTCATGACTGATATGGAAAAACTAGACAAAGATGTGCTATTTATCCCTCATATCACACAGACACAGGGGTCACCCAATGAAATTAACAGGCAGCAGGTTTAAAACAAACAAAAGTTAGTATTTATTCACACAATGCCCAGTACACACATGGAACTCCTTGCTAGATGTTGTGAAGGCCCAGACTATAACAGGCATCAAAAAGAACTAGACCAATTCCTGGAGGGTTGGTCCATCAACAGCTGTTAGCAAAGATGGGCTGGTTTGGTATCTGTAGCCTCCGTTTGCCAGAACCTGAGAATGAGTGGCAAGGAATGGCTCACTCGATGACCTGCCCCTTATCTAATCTGCATCACCCAACCTCCATCTCCCATAACTCTTAACCCTGTACCCCTGCCCATAACCCACTCAATTTTTTTGGACCTCTGTGCTGTATATTTGGGTCTGCCCTGGAAATTATATAGATCTGAAGAAGTGGGCCTGCCCCACGAAAGCTCATCACCTAACAAAGCATTTTGTTCGTCTTTAAAGTGCTACAGGACTGCTGCTTTGTTTGGTTATAACCCACTCAGTCCATCTCACTCAAATGACACCACTTTTACTGCATAGTCTCTACCCCAGGACTTACCCTCACCTAGCCCAGGTTATAGGTCATCCTATCAACCTACAAGCCCTAGAATCCATATACCTCAGGTCTTGTCTCTGCGTGAAACCCTGCAGCAGCTCCACCGCGCCCCAGGACACCATGGATGCAGACAAGTAACTCTCCTCCTTGAGGCAGATGGAAGAATTCTGCTGTTGACCTACCCCGGCCTTAGGGGCAGGGCTTCCAGCCCGGACTGAGATAAAGATGACCGACTTTTCCAGCGCAGACCAGGCCGCTGTGTAAACGCCCTTGCCCTTCTGCCTTTATCCCAGCCACCTAACCCAATGGCCCTCTACGATCATTGCGCATATCCTCAGGTATACCACTCAAGCCACAGCCTGTGCCAAATAACACACCCCGGGCTTCCCCCGCAGCCCGCATAAACACGCCCCACAGCCCCACCAGCCCTGGTACCCCAGACCCCAGCCCTCGCGTCCCCTCCGGTCCCTCCCCTGATCCCCATCAGGAGGCCGCCGGCCGGGGCCAGCCCTGCGCCCCGTCGAGCCCCAACCCCCGGCAGCAGAGGCCGGAGGATGCAGCCCGGCTACCCGGCTCCCCAGTCCCCCGGGCCCTGCCCCCCGCCAGGCTGCCGCGTGCGGACCCCCCGGCCGGCCCCTCACCTGGGCCTGCGCCCGCCGGATGGCCCCCAGCCGGGCCGGTCCCCCGCCCTGCGCCGCGGCGCGGCTGTAGCTCTCCAGGGCGAAGCGAGCCGCCTCCAGCGCCGCCGGGTCCCGGCCGGCCTCCAGCTCCCGCAGCGCCCCGGGCCCCGGCGCGGCCCCCGGCGGCGGCAGCAGCCCGAGCAGCAGCCACAGCAGCATCCCGGCCGCCGAACGAGCGCCGCCTCCGCGCGTGGGGCGCGCCGCTGCCAGAGACACGGGCCCGCCCCTGGAGGCGGGGACTGAGCCCCCCGCCCCCCACGTGAGTCCCCTCTGTGCCCGGAGCTCTGCAGAGGCCCAGGCCTGCGCCTTCTGGGGAGCAGGACCAGCCCCGCGGAGCCCCACTTGGCTAACAGCCAGGGGCGGCCCCCCCCGCTGCTGGGTACCCCCCGCCCCGCCTTTATGTTTCCTTCGGTTTTCCCAAAGCCCCGGCACTCGTTCCAGTTTGGCACAGCTGCCCCCAGCGAGAGCGGCTACTGCAGCCGAGGGCTGGGCCAATTGCCCCGCGAAAACGCCTGCTCACGCTGCAGAATATTGGACGTTTTTGCAGCTGCACCAGGCTCTTAGCTCACGTGGGATTTGCAATCCAGGCTGGGCTCTAGCTCTCCTGCTGCAGAAGGGGCACCAGCTTTTCCCACCCCGGGGTACTGTACTTCCTCCTTTGATTTTTCTTTTTTCCTTTTTAAAAACACTACTGTGCACTTATCCTTACTGACGCTTTGTCTCGCTGATTTCAGATGAATTCTTTATTTAATCGTGCCAAGTATCGGAGGGGTAGTCGTGTTAGTCTGGATCTGTAACAGCAACGAAGGGTCCTGTGGCACCTTATAGACTAACAGAAAAGTTTTGAGCACGAGCTTTTGCGAGCACAGACTCACTTCATCAGATGCATCTGTTGATCCGTGCATCTGACGAAGTGAGTCTGTGCTCACGAAAGCTCATGCTCAAAATTTTTCTGTTTGTCTATAAGGTGCCACAGGACCCTTCGTTGCTGTTAATTAATCATGGTGGTTTTGAGTTGTAACCAAGTCCCCTTCATGAGCTGCCTGAGGCTGCAGGGCCCAGCTTCGCTGCCTGAGAAGCAAGGATCTGCAGAACCAAAGTGAGGATGTTGGCTAGTGCTTCTGCCATCATCACAACACACTTGGAGGGCTCTTGGCTCCCAAGATGCTTTCCTGGGATAAGGTTTTGTGTCCATACCTTGCCTGTGTATTCCCAATGTTATTCAACCCAAGGGAGAGGTAACAGGGCCATGCATGCTCAGATGACGATAATGCATGTGCACTGTCAGTATGGTTTGTCATCTACCATTGCTAACAGCAGATGAACTGTGGTGTGTTACTGGGTCACAGCCTGACCCTCCTCAAAAACAGGACAAACCCCATTGTTAAGAGCCACAATAGCTTTCTCCAAAGCTCCAGCTAATTGGCTGACCAGTGACATTTGGATAATAGGCTGCATCCCAAGCCTATGGCACAGTTCTCATAGGGTGAGGACTACCTGGCATCAGGCAATACACTGGCAGGAAGTTTCACAAGGCGCCAGAGCAGGAAACCTTCAGCATGGGCGACACTGCTGGGGGAAGCCAGCAGCCAAACACGGGCTTGTCTGCACTTGTGGGAAGACTGATTTTGTGTATCTTTACTAGATGCACAATCAAATCGGGGCAGATTGACCCCGATCAAGTCAATCTCTCTGGGGTCCTCAGTTGACCCACGCACTCCTGCTCTTGTGAAGAGTAAGGGAGGACAATGGGAGAAATGCTCCTGTTGACCTCCCTGTGAGGACAGCCCTTTAAGTCAACTGCAGATAAGTCAATTCTAGCTACACAATTGCCACAGCTAGAATTGCACATCTGTAGGCAACTGCAAGACCTAGGGTGGACCATGTCTAAGTAGCCCTTCATTTGGGCTCCAGGAGGTAGAGGAAAACTCACCTCCCTAGGGTCCTGCTACCAGGCAACATAAGGATTTAAGGAGAGTTGGAACTGAAATGAAAGGCTAGAAGGACAAAGTCTTAAATGAACAGTGTACATCTAACAAGCCCAGGTAAATGTAAGCAGGACGGAGGCTCAGACTAAATTTTCAATACCCATTCCCAGCAGCCTGTTCTCCAGCGCAGGTCTAAGCCTCCAAGAGGCTGTGCCCCATCTTCTTTGTGCTATTGCCTTCTGCAACCAACAGAATCAGAGTGAGAGCAGGTCATCAGCTTGGGACCTTAGGTCGCCCAAGGAGAAAACGTGTTTGGTGTCTGCCATATCTTCGCTTCCTTCAATGGCACTTTTGTCCAGTTAAACCAATGAGAGTCCTGGGATATTAACACAGCTGATTTTTATTGTTTTAAAAAAAACTTTACAATGATGTTTTCCTTCCACTGTTACTTTTCCAAAGAAAGCCAAGTGGCATAAAATAATCTGGAGGGTCCACAACTCAATGCTCCAGAAATAAGCCAGAATGAACTTAAAATCACAATTTGTTTTAAACTAACAGCTAGCAAGCCTCAGATGAGTGAGAGTTCCAATTAAGACAATGGAGGAACTCCCCTTTACAAGCATGTGGGTTATTAAGGCTTTAGGAGTTAGCTGGTCTGAAACAGTGAGCAACCTTATACAGATAAAAGCCAAACACAGGTCTAACAAATGTGCAGAATAGAATATTAATCAGATTTCTTCTGGGGAAAGAGGATAATTACATTAACAGCAGGCCCTAGGAACAATTTCCCTTCTGGGTAGAAGTCAGAGCCATGTAAATAGATGTTCTAAATGCCACAGTGTTTCCATAAGTTAATTTCATTCTGCCCTTTGGGCTGGGTACAAAATGAAAAGGTTGGGAAGATTTGTTTTTTCCTGCTAACTAAAAAAGCCCTAATAGTGACTGCTGGTGTAGAGGCATTCAAAGGCAAGATTCACAAGAAGGCATCACACCACTCCCGCAGGCAGCCCGAACAGTCCCTGGATTGCTTGGCGTTGGCTCCACACGTGTCTTTCAGCCATTCCCGGAAGAGTTCTTCATCTTTCTTCAGAACCAGGAATTGCCCAAGTACCACATATGCCTAAGCACAGAAAGGAAAGGGTATCACAACTGACAGTTAAGATATACACAAAGCCCACTGCTAAATGCAGGAGGGCTTAGGACAGCCCCATGTTTTCCGCTGATTGGTGTCTACAGAGCTGAACAGTTTTTTCACTGTCTCATAGAGCAATCTTAATACTAACATAACTGGCAGTTCACAGGAGGTGAATGATGGCAGCATTATTCCTATTTTACAGATGGGGAACCGACACAGAATGAGTTAAGGCCTTGTCTACACAATGTTTGACAGTACAGCTGTAACAGTAAACCCTTCCAGTACAGGCTGCATCCTGGCAAAACAGGGATGCAGCCTATTATCCAAAACAGCAAAAAAAAAAAAAGTCTCACCCCTCACAGACATAGCTATGCCCATGAAGCTTAGTGCAGATTTGACCAACATGAGGAACAGAACCCAAGTCTGAGTTCCCAGCCCGTGCGCTATCATTCCCAGCCCTACAAGGGTGACCTCTGGTGCTAGCTGTGAGCATCTAAAGCTATTGCTCAGGGTGACCTATAGGGGGCTTATACAACAAGGTAGAAATAGAAGTCCCCTATTCACCAGACCACAGCTGCTAGGACTGCTACAAATTGAGGTGGCAGTGGTGAAATGAAAGATTTCCTTCCACATACAAGGGATTCCACACTAATGTCACCTCTAGTCTTTTCCATCAATGTGCAGATTTTTTTTCATCCACCTGCAGAATAATCTTATGTGCACCGAGACATGTGCCAATATGCATCACCAACAGGAAAAAAAAAACCTAGCTCCGGGCCCTCTGCTAAACAGCTGGGCAGCATCCTCATCTCTCCTGAGCAGCAATATAAGTGCCCAACTGAAAGTACGCTGTTCCACAGCACAGGGCAGCTGGATTTTTTTCAAAACAAGGGGACTGGAAAATTAATGGCCTGGAGCTTTTGGGTTCATGCTGATTGCCAGTTCTGGTGAAATGGCAATCAAGGAGTTTACCACCTCTGTGGAGGCAACAGGAATTATTCTTCGATCCTAGTCCAAGCAGTTCCGAGTGCCTGGATAACCTTATAAGTAAGTATGCGACAGATTTTTAAAGGAAGATGCCAGTAAGGCAGCAGTGGGGAACCTCCCAACTGCAGCCTGGCTCTGGATCACAGCTTGCCTGCATTGAGCCCCCAAGGCACAGGGCTCTCCAACTCCAGTATTTGGCCTACAGTGGGACCCAGAACCTTGCAAACTGGAGTCAAGAAAAACCAGGGCCACATCTAGCCCATAGGCTCTGCGTGGTGAGTACAGGAAATGCCCCCACTGCTCCTCCTGCCCCTCTGCCAGTGGGAGGCCAGCTGAGGGAAGGGCAATGGCAGCATAGCGCTTTCTGGAGAGAGGTTTCCCTTGCTGCTCTGGCTGGAATTCAGGCCAGTCAATCAGAGCAGTGGGCGGCAGTGCCAGAGAGCAGTGGGAGAAAAGCCTCTCCAGGGAGCTTTTCTCCACACTGCTGTTTCCCCAGCCAGGGGTGCGGGGGGAGGCAGCGTGCAGAGGAAGTGTCCCCCAGTCCTAGCTGTGGTTCTCCTAAGCAGACTCTTCTCTTTGCCACCTCCCCCGGGCCCATCTAGGACTTTTGGGCACTCCTTGGACTTTCTGCCTGCTTTTTAGATGGAGCACTCGCACTCCCATCTAGTCTCTCTGAATTCAGGCTGCCTTACTGCCCCTTCCAAACAAGGCTGGTTCTAAATTCCATGCTTCCCCAGCCTGGAACTATCCATTCTGCCTACTAAGGGAGGTATGCTACCCTTAGAAAAGCCACAATCCCCTTAAAATTGTGATAAGAGCATTGCAAGCAGAAGGTGACCCATGTAGGCACATGAGTTAAGAAGAACTTTTGCCCTCAAAGTTACCCAAGATGCTCCAAACTCACTGATGCATCAAATTTCAAGCCACAATTTCCCATGTTTCAGTCAAGCCACTGACCCAGCCAGAGCTGAGCTTTCTGAACGCTACTCCTCTAAAGACACACTGAGAGCTGCAGGGGAAAAAATTCTCCAGAGACCTTGTCAAAGCCTTTGTCTGCCAGCTTCTTTCCAAGAACATCCCCAATTCCAGCCAGAGTTCCCACAGGCTTCTCCCCCATGGGCTCAGCCACAAAGTCTCGGTGCTTCTGGGAGGTGGACGACATACTGGCTGGTGCTAGATCTGAAAGATAAGAAAGGCAGAGGTCAGCATCCACTGTAATAAGAGGCAAAACTTGTCAGAGAGCCCTGAATCCTGATGCACCAGATAGTTATGTTAGCTGCACCAAAATCAGTCAGGATTTAGAGACTTGAATGCATGTGAAATGTATTTTTGGTGGAAAAAAAAAAGATCGTAAAACTTGGAGTGAGTGAGCACAGAAACAAGTGCACATATTTACTAGATCTTGCTAATCAATAGTAAGATTCCAGGGATTTCATTGTGGACAGATGCCCACAAAAGTCCTTTCTGGTTGTGATCTCAGATTCTAACAAGTCTTCCACAGCTCAGAGAGTCTGCAATGCAGAGTCATTAACAGCCCTCAGTCTCTGAAAACACCATTCAGGCACATAGATCACTTTCAGAATAGCTATAAACTGCACAGCTAATGTCCCAAGCTATATATAGAAGAGAAGATATATATACCATTTCTCTCTCTCCCCATACACGTGTTCTGCCGTTCCTTCAGAGGCTATGTCTACACAACAGCCTAACCTTAAAATAGACTATTTTGGCATTTGGCGCTTCTAAATGGTGCCACTTGCTGAAATAAAGCCCTATTTCAAGGCATCCCTGTACTTCTCCTGTGAAGAGATAACTGTTTCAAGACAACAGGTGCATTTTTTAAATGCATACAGCTATTGCGGGATCCACCACCATATCCCAAAATAGCATCTGCTGTATAGACATAGCCAGACTGGCCTGCAACTTGAAGGAAGTTATTGGGCTCAATACAGCAGTAACTAAGTGAAATTCTGTTGCTGGCATTTTGCAGAAAGTCAGAATGGAAACCAAATGGTTCTTTCTAGCCTTACAAAAATAAAAAAAATTGAGGATAGGAATACGGGCAAAGAAAGGTCTGTGTACTGCAGACCCTTTGATTACTACTGTAATATAAAGCTTTTAATTAGCTGTAGGAAGCCTAACTAGGGATGTAAAATCCTATTTAGTCAGTTAACTTAAGTGTGGATTAAACATGGGTGGTGGAGGCAGCTTGGGATTTTTAAGTCTGGGCTACTGGAAGCAAGCTCTAGACTGGGACTAAAGAAATTTCAGAGAGAGCTCCGAGTGCTGGACTGACCCAGATGGATTTTGTTGTAACTTTCTATCCTCCACGCTAATCAGGGACTTTCTAAGCTGTGTCCCAGACATCCACTAGAATCACAGAACTGGAAAGGACCTCGCAAGGTCATGTAGTTCAGACCCCTGCACTCAAGGCCTGAGTGAGCATTATGTAGGCCACACCAACAGCTATCTAACCTACTCTTAAAAATCACAAATGGAGTCATAGCTTCCCCAAGCAATATATTTCAGTGCTTAACCACTCTGACATGAATTTTTCCTTAATGTCCAGTCTAAACCTGCCTTGCTGCAACTAATGCCCAAAAACAATTTTTCTTCCTCCTCCCAACTTTTATGTACTTGGGCATTGTTCTCACGTCCTCCCTGCCACAATCTTCTCTTCTCCAGACTACACAAACCAAGCTTTTTCCATCTTCCCTCATCGGTCATGTTTTCTATACACTGAATAATACGTTGCTCTTCTCTGGACTTTTTTCCAGGATGTCCACATTGTTCCTGAAACGTGGTGCCCAGAGCTGAACACAAAAATTCAGTCGATATGTAATCAGTATGGAGTAGAGCAGATTACATTACAGAATGACTGCTCTTCTTTGGACACAGTGCTACACCGTTGATTCATTTTTAGCATGTGACTTTAGCACTTTGAACCCTGGTCCCTTTCTGCAGAGCTCTCTCAGAGGCAGTCATTTCCCATTTTTATACATACAACAAATGGCACCTTCCAAAGTGGAGTACTTGATACTTATCCTTATTCAATTACACTGCATTTACTTCAGACTAGTAACAGAGAGGAAGCCGTGCTAGTCTATACACTATCAAAACAAAAAGCAGTCAAGTAGCACTTTAAAGACTAGCAAAATAAACTTTAAAGTGCCACTTGACTGCTTTTTGTTTGACTTCAGACTGTTTCTCCAGAGATCATTTTGAATTTTAATTCTATCCTACATCCAACCCCTCCACAGAGAGCTTGGTATGGTCCTCAAACTTTACACATACACTCTCCATCAGTGATTTAGATAATGGCATAAAGATATTGAACAAAACCCAAATCAGAACTGATCCACATGGGAGATCACGTGACACACGCTTCCAGTCTAACTATGACAACTACTCTCTGGCAACAGTTTTGCAACCAGTCAGTCACCCATTGTAAAGTAGCCCTACTTAGGTTGTATTTTCCAAGTTTGTTTATGAGAAAGACACATGAGACTGTATCAAATGCCTGAATGAAGTGAAGATACACCACATCGGCTGCTTCCCCTCTATCCACAAGGCCCTGTGAAAGAAAACTATTAGACTGATCTGACTGTGTCAGCTCTTGGCAAATACTTGTAAGCTGGGTGTTTGTGCAGATGCCCAGGAGAGGTTTGTTTCAGTGCTGTCCAGCTAGGCTTTGTGTTTCTAAATGCCTTGGTGCATATAAAAAAGTTATTCTACACATGGATAGAAAAAATCCAAACACTGATGGGAAAAAAATTAGAGGGGACTCTACAAACACTTAGAAGATAAGCAAATTGTTTGCTTAATTAATGTGCGCCATTACCTTTCCAGGTGCACTGAAGTTAAACTGACTGGTCTGTAATTCCCTGGGTTGTTCATATTTCCCTTTTTATAAATAGGCAAATACAGTGCCCTTTTCCAGACCTCTGGAATCTCTCCCAACTTCTGTGACTTTCTGAAAATAATCACGCGTGACTGGTATCTCCTCAGTCAGCTCATTGAGTATACAACTCTTTTAATAAATCCTTATGTTTCTACAACTATTTTAATAAATCCTTATGTTTCTAACTCTGAGACACTTCAGAGTTATGAAATCAGGGCTGTGTTGCCTCCTTTCAGTATGCACGTCCTCCCCAGTCATCCACTTCAAATGGACTCAGTGAGGGTAGCTCAAAGATTCTGCCAGGATGCTGAGGGCTCCAAAGGGAAGTCAAGGGGCTTATCCCAGTGACAGCATGATCCTAAAGGAGTCCACAGCTGCCAAGAGTACTGGGCCCGTGGACATGTGACACCCTCCAAAGGGCCCTGAAATCTCTACTTTCAGTAGCATGCCCAACCTCCTTTCCACATGCACCCTCAGCCCCATCCTCCCCTCCACATACTAACAAGCCCCTGTCTCCCATCCTTTCCAAAAGAAACCTTTTCTCCATGTCCTCTCAGCCCTTTTAGAAGTCTTAGTCCAGTCTCCTCAGATGCATCTTCCTCTACATCCCCCCTTCCTTCACCCAAAAGGCCCACTCCCTCACTTCTCCACGCACACTCCCCACTGACCTACCCCTCAAAGCTTCTTTTTACCCATTTGGCAACATTATCCACCACCTGCTCCCATCCCAGTCTTGCTCAGACAATTTCAACCTTAACACCCATCTCACCCTCAGCCTTCCTAGATATGCCCTATGTAACCCACACATCTATGCATGGTTAACAGAGAGGTTGCCATGTCAGTCTGCACTCCAATAAAACAAAGCAGCAGAAATGTAGCACTTCAAAGACTAACAAAATGATTTACTGGGTGATGAGCTTTAGTGGGACAGACCCACTTCATCAGAAGTGGGCCTGTCCCACTAAAGCTCACCACCCAATAATAATAATGGTAATCCATCAATCCAATGATGGACAAATCTGTGCAGATCATCTGTTATTGGTCTCATGGTGTGGCTCTGGTGACTGTATAAGCCAATTCTAGAGGTGCACATTTTGCCACAGATGGTGCATGGGAAGTTTGCAATCTGGGTTGTGCATTGCTGATGCTCTGTGACGTTGTTCGCGTGCCTCTTGTAGACGCCGGCAGCAGTCTGACTGTTGTACGCCACTGTGTTCTGTCACTGGCGGTGTCCTCAAGGTCCCTAGGTTTGATACTGCTGTACTGCAGATTGGCTTTGATGGTATCCTTGTAGTGTTTCCGTGGACGACCTATATGCCGGATGACCTGGGAGAGTTCACCATACAGAAGCTGGTGAGGGATTCTGTTGGCATCCATGCGGCTGATATGACCGGTCCAACGTAGTTGTGACTTCATAAATCATTTCAATGCTTGTCTTCCGGGCTCTCTCAAGGACCTCAAGATTGGGCACTTTGTCTTGCCAGCGGATCTTCATGATGTTACAGAGGCAGTGCATGTGGAATACTTTGAGCTGCTTGATGTGACACCTATACAGTGTCCATGTTTTGCACCCGTACAAAAGAGTGAGAGAACAACAGCTCTGTACACAAGCAGTTTTGTTGACATCCAGATGTTATGGTGGTTAAGAACTTTGACACACAGACACTCAAGTGCTGGGTCGCTTTGGTTATTCACACGTTGATCTCATTATCCAGCAATCCATCACTAGATATGACACTACCCAGGTATTTAAAGTTCTCCACCACTTTAAGCTGAGTGCCGTCAATGGAGATACTCAGGACAGGAGCATTTGATCCAGGTGCAGGTTGATGGAGAACTTCTGTCTTTCTGAGGCTGATAGTTAGTCCGAAAAGTTGCGAGGCCTCAGCAAACTTGTTGACAATGTGCTGAAGATCGTTTTCAGTGTGAGCCATAAGGGCGCAGTCGTCAGCAAAGAGTGCCTCAGAAAGGAGTTTCTGCATTGTCTTAGTCTTTGCATTCAGGCGACGGAGGTCAAAAAGTGAACCATCATGCTGGTATTTCAAGTATATACCTCGGTCCAGATCTTTCACTGCATGGTTAAGGACGCATGCAAAGAACAGATGAAAAAAAAAAAAAAAAAAACAGGAGCAAGAACACATCCTTGTTTCACACTGTTGGTGATGCTGAAGGGGGCTGATGTGGCTCCATCAGACAGTACTTCGCCTGTCATGTCGTCATGGAAAAGGCGTATAATCTGGACAAATTTTCTTGAACAGCCAAGTCGTATTAGAATGGTCCAAAGGGCTTCCCTGTTGAAGGTATCAAATGCCTTTGTCAGATTTATGAAGACAGCATACAGGTGCATGTTCTGTTCAATGGACTTCTCTTGTATTTGTCTGAAAGCAAACACCATATCGGCTGTGCTCCAGCCAGGTCAAAAACCACATGGACTTTCAGGTAGATTTGCCTCAGAAATACTCTCCAACAGAGAGGAGGGATATGCCTCTGTAGTTTCCACATTCTGCTTTGCTGCCTTTATTCTTGAAAAGGGAGACAATAATAGCATCACCCCGGTCCCGTGGTATGTTTTCATCCTTCCAGATGCTGATGACCACACTATGGAACGCGGCTAGTGCTACTGAACTTGCCGCTTTCTCTCTCTCTGCTGGTATCCCATCTTTTCCAGGAGCTTTTCCTGAACTCATCTGGCTAACAGCTTTCTTAATCTCATCTATAGCGGGCAGAAAGTCAAGATCTGTCAGGACGGGTTGTTGTGGAATTTCATTGAGGATGTTATTATTCACGGTCGATGGCCTGTTAAGGAGGTTGCTAAAGTGTTCTTGCCATCTTTCGTTGATGCCCTCTGTGTTTCACCAGCGTTGTGTTGTCTGATGAGAGCAATGGGGTAGTCCTTGGTTTAGAAGGTCCATAGACAGTCTTAATAGCACTACACATCATCTTTGTGTTGTGGGTCTCAGCATAGTGCTCAATTGCTTTGGCTTTGCTCTCCCACTAGCTGTCTTGTATCTGACGGAGGTCTTTGTGTTTTGCTCTGAAGGCACTTGAAATGGTCCTGTTTGGAGGCTGAGGAAGGGTCATTCTACCATTCAATAAAGGCTTTTCTCTTTATTTCCAGGGCTGAACATATTTCTTCTTGGTTCTCATCGAGCCAATTCTGATGTATTCTTTTCTTTGGTCCAAGCGATGTTATTGTTGTGTCAGTCACTATCTGCTTGAACTGATCCCACTTTTCGGTTACAGTACTGATCAGTTGACCATGGGATGTTAATTTGTCATCGAGACTCTTCTGAAAATTGTTGAAACATTGGGCATCCTTCAGTTTGGCTATGTTAAAAGCAAGTCGCACATGCTTAAGCCATTTGTGCCAAGAGGGAGCAATGTAAAGTTGGAGAGACATCTTGACTAATCTGTGATCTGTCAGGCACTCTGCGCCTCGCATTACTCTGGTGATCAGTACATCTCGGATGTCTCGCCTTCTGACAATGATGCCAGATGCCACTGTTTAGACCTAGGGTGCATCCATGTCGTTTTGTATTTATCCGCTTGTTGGAACAGAGTGTTGGTAATAGTCAGGTTGTTTTCAGAACAAAGGCTCAAAAGGAGTAGTCCATTGTTCATTTTGCCTACACCACATGGCCCAGATACTCCTTTCTGGTTCTCATTGTCAGCCCTGACTCAGGCATTGAAATCTCCAAGTAGGAGTAGTTTGTCTGTTGCAAGTGTGGCCTTGATCAGTCTGTCGAGATCTTCATAGAATTGTTCCTTTGTCAGGGCACGTTAGAGTGGGTGCATATGCACTGATGATGGTGGCATGACGTTTGGCATTTAGTGGGAAGCGTAGCTCCAGCAATCTTTCATTGATACCCACTGGAAGGTCAGGGAGTTGACGCATCAATGAGGTTTTTATTGCCAGATGTATTCTATCCTCTGTCTCAGTCTTACTCTTCCAGAAGGTATAACCACTTCCTGGTTCACTCAAGAAACCTTCCCCAGCCAATCTTGTTTCACTTAATGCTGCTATATCGATGTTATAGTGGACTAGTTCACGAGCAATGAGAACTGTCCTTCTCTCAGGTCTTGCAACAGCTTCTCGATCCATGAGGGTATGAATATTCCATTACACCAATGGTAAGTTCTCCCAAATTTTAATTTTGGTTTCGACCACAAGTAGGGTTGAACTGCCAACCGTGGCTTGCTGGCCAGTTATTGTAAGGCAGGCAGTTTTTAGGCCACCTTTTCTAGGCCCCTCCCTTACTAAGGTGAGTAGTGCTGTCCTAAAGAGGACTGCTCAGACGCCTGGGATGCTGCCGGGCAACTCTGCTGCCCCAGATACAGAGCTGGACGACCACTTGTCCACAGGCCGCCTACGTGCGGGATTGGGACTATGACTCCCAGTGGTAACCTCCACCTATCGCCTTGTCCCTCCCCCATCGCTGCAGGACTTGGGTGATGTGATATGATGATTTGCACAGGACCTGTGCGTGAAAGCTTTTTAAGTGGTAGAGCCGTTGCACAGGAGCAATCCCACTCTCTCGACCTTGAAAGCCAGGCACCAATGGTACGTAGAATCGTCACGACTGGTAACTTCTTTGGTTGCAGTGGATGGCCTTTATGTCTTTCATGCCTTGTCAAGCCCTTCACTTTCCACGAAGCATTGCAGAACCGCCTTCTTGGCCGTTGGATCTAAATGATCCCTTCCGCCCAGTCTGCCGGAACTGACTTCACATGCTTGGTAGGCACATCCAAAAATTCACCGAGGGTTTGAGCCCCATCGGTTACACACACCCGGTTTGGCCGGCCTGTCGAAGCCATTGCCCGGGGTATGGCCGCTGCACATGCTGCAGCTACCTGGAGCCACAAGTGAGAGCTGAGTGACAATAAATCATTCTGTTAAAGTGCTGCAGTTCTGCTGCTTTGTTTTGTCCCATGTAGTGGTACCTAGAGCACTTCACCACTTCCTCTCTTACCACTAGAGGTCCCCCTCTCCTAACTCAGGGCACCCACCCAGCAACCTCAATATCCTCTACTGAAGGGGGAAAAATCCATTTAATTTTAAATTTCCATCCTGATTCTCCTTTTCCCACAATACAGCCCCATGGGTAGAGTCGTGAACTCAACTCAGAAGACCTGGGTTCTATTCTGAACTTCAGTGTCCGGGACTCACTTCAGGTCTGTGCCTCAGCTTCCCCATCTCTAAAATGGGCTATGATACTGACCCTCCTTTCCCAGTCACTCGACAGGTGCTAATGATTAGTGCTCAGTGAGGACTATCAGCAGCACTAAGTCAACACTGCCCCGATACCGTCAGCTCCCCAGCCCCGTCTCCTATATCTCCCTCCGCTTACGAATAAGGCGAGCCCGCCAACCCTCCCGCCGGGAGCCGCCATCCAGCCTCAAAGGTACCGACCCCCCCCCGCCCCATCGCCTCGCCCGGACACCCCACGCGCTCTTCTCCCTCACGCCCCCCGCCACAGACACACCCAGCGTACACCCCACCCCCCGCGCCGCCTGCCGCCTCCATTTCCATTCATCCCTCCCGGCCGCGCCCCTCCCAGCCACAACCCTACTACCGCCCCCGCCCCCGCCCCCACCCCCACCCCAGGCCCAGCCCAGCCCAGCCCAGCCCTCGGCCACTGCCCGGCACCGCAGCAACAAACCAGCTCCGCTCGCTACTGCCGCGCCTCAGCCGCCGCCGCTCCCGCCCACCCACTGCGCCTGCGCAAGCACCGCTTCCTTTTCCGGGGCCTGTTGGCGTCCGATATAACCACAGAGAGTCGGCGGCGCTCTATCATGTCCTACATCGCCGCATCCGCTCTATGATTGCAACGGCTCCGGTGCCCTTCCAGGGCCGCTCCAGCCACGCTTGAACCATAGAGTTCTCCTTCCACACTCCAGCCAACTGAAAACTCGGTGGTATTAACGCCTCCTGCCGCCAGCAGGACCCCGCGGCGCAAGACAAGCTCTGACGCTGCCTGTGGTCCGTAGCAACCCTTCCATCCCATAATAACGGCCCCCCCCCCCCCCCTCTGCGCGCTGGCTCGCCCCGGGAGTCCAAGGAGGCGACTTCCGGAAGTGGGAGAGGCGGCGCGCGGATCACCCGGAAATGGGCGGGGAGGGGATTGGGGGAAGCGCAGAACTTGGAGCCGGAAGCCGGTGACTGCCCCATGTGCGGAGAGGTAGGGGCGGGAGGTGGCCGGGGCCGGGACCGGGACCCCCCCCCCCCCCACTCCCACAGCCCAGCGCCGCCCCGGGACAGCGGCAGTCATCCCTCCCCACCCCGCCCGCACCCCCGAAGGCAGGACTGGACTGAATCTGAAAACAGGCTGGCATTATCCTCGTCTTCTTAGAGGAGGAAACTGAGTCACAGGAGGTGGCTAAATCATGAGGAACCCCCCGCCCCGTCTCTGAGGGCATAACAGGGTTATATGGCACAAAGTGACTGGCTCAGCCTTTTCTGGAGTCTTTGTTCATGCTGTGATGTAGATGAGATTTTATCTGGGAAGTTGATTCAGCCCTAAAGCACAATTGCTGGCCGTCTTTCCACGTCTCAGTGGGTCACTGGACTCAGTTGGCACTCAGGGTGTCTGGAATCTGTTCTCTGCTGCACTCTGTGCCTCAGTTTCACTTCCCACTGTTTGTATTGTCCCTGACCACCTCTGTGCCTCAGTTTCCTATTGAGAATCAGGACCTCCTTCCGTTAAAGCACTTTGAGATTCACACCTAAGCCATTTTCAGTGGAATTACTACTGTGGGAGACAAAATATGAAGTCTGGCCTGAAAATTTCCAGCAGAGTGAAGACATCTTGGAGCTGCCTGATTCTCTGAGTGAAATAGTCTTGGTTGGTTTACATGAGCCATAGAGTTGTTTCTGTTTTTCCAACAGCGTGTCCAGTGCTGGTGGATGCCTCGAGGAGTGAATTCAGTGCTGGATCCTCACCTATTAAAGACGGACAGCTTCTCTTTAAACCCCAAACAGGTACCATGCCGGTAGGGGTGCTGCTGGCTTCCTGGGAGAGCAATTTCTGCCCCATCTTGGGTGGTGCAGAAAAGGTAGATGGGGCACTTGGTAAACTTTTCTGATAACCTAAGAACAAGGGGACATTCTTGATGGAGAGGCAGTGTGTTCTCATGAGCAGTACACTGGCCTGGGATCCAGACCTGCTTGGCTTCTGTTCTGGACCCTCCATGATCCTTCTCAAAGGGAAGGACTCTCTCTCTGTCTATGCCGTGCCTGACTGCATGGTACTGGACATTGCACAGATTCTGATGCCAGGCAGTATGCAGACACTTTGTGAGGCAGTCTCTGCCCCAAAGAGCTAATACACTATTTAGACAAAGGTGGTATGAATGGGGAAACTGAGACAGTGAGTGGCAAAGGGACTGGCCCAAAGTTAGTCACAGAGCTTGCAATACAACCCAGATATCCTGGCTCCCAGTCCAGTGCCCTGCTCACTGGGGGATTCTCTGCCTTTAGAAGCTTATTTGATCTTGGGTAAATGCAACAAGCCTCTTCTCCTTCTGTTGTTCCTTCTTTTTCTATAGCCTTCCAGCCCAAGTGTGCCTTCCAGCCATTCAGCACTTCACCCGGCCTGCAGGGATCCTGTCCCCAAGGGCTAGCGTATCAGGATGTCCCAAGCAACCAAACGCAAGCACGTGGTGAAAGAGGTGTTGGAGGAATATGTGGTGCCATCTCCTCAACAGCAGATTGTCCGGGTGAGAGTGGGAGCAGCCCTGCTTTGCTGGGCTCCGCTGGGACCTTTTCCCTTTCCTCTGCGGGTTGCTTGTGGACAGCGTCTGGGCATATCTCATCTCAGCAGTTCCTGGCCATCCCATTCGTTTAGCTTCGAGCTTCAGAGGAAGGCAAGAAAAGCCCCGAATGCATCTGTCCGATTGTGCACTGGGGAAGAAACTCCATTGCTGCTCCCTGCTGGTGACTGCAATCCAATCGCACACATCAGGGCTTCAGCCACTCACTGGCTTGCAGCAGAGCTGTGAGTGGTGTGACCAAGGCAGAGCAGCTGGGGTGTCAGACACCTAAAAGCTCTATGTAGGCAGTAGATCTGCCAGCCAAAAGGGGACCAGCCCAATCATCTAGTCTGACCTGCAGAAGTCAGGTTGTGGAGTGCTTCTTCCCCGTCATTCACGCATCAAGCCCAGCTGGAGCTTGGCTTTGAGACCAGCCTTGGTCTGTAGGTGCCGAGTGCAGGAGAATCCATTCTTTTAGGAAGCAGCTTCTGTGGTTATTCCCCCTCCCTGTCAACCTGATCTTCTCTCCAGGTCCTGGGCACCCCAGGAAACAACCTCCATGAGGTGGAAACGGCTGAGGGGACCCGGTTCTTAGTGAGCATGCCCACAAAATTCCGCAAGAACATCTGGATCAAACGAGGTGAGCACCATGCAACTGGGTTCCTGGCATCCCTAGAGGGGGAAAGGCCCCATGTCCCACTTCCCCCAGGCACAGACAGGAGTCATCACCCCAAGAGAGAATGGAGCTGTGTCCTATTCCCTGTCTACCACAGCCCCTCCTCTGGGGCTAAATGAGATCAAGCACCCGCCCATGAGGGGAGAGGCCCTGTGCCACAGTCCCACTACCTAAACCTGGGTGGGGAATCCCTGCACCATGGTCAGGATGCAAGTCCCAAGGCCTGGGGCTCCCCACCACAGTATCTGGCCTGCAATGGTGTGGGAGGTGTGGAGCCCCCAGCCTTGTGCGCTGGAGTCAGGCAAGCCCAGGCCAGGCTGTTGGTGGGCAGGGGGGAGAGAGGAAGTGGCAGCAGAGAAAGTGGGAGGGGAAATAAGGGGGCAGTGCCATTTGTCCTGCTGCTCTAATCCGGCTAATCAAAGCAGCGGGGGGGGGAAGGGGAGGCAAAGCCACGTACGTCCCCAGGGTGTCTCCTCCCCAAGCTCCTGACCCCATCTTTCCAGACCCTGCACCCTCCCTCCTGCCCAGACCCCCACTTCCACCCCAACTCCCCCATTGGCCTGCTCCTGCACCTTCTCTCCCAGACCCCTGCCTTCCAAACCCTCCATCCCAAACCCTCCTGCACCCTTCCTCCCACCCACTCTCTACACCCCCAGCTTGTTCCTGCACCCTCCCTCCCCACCAGACCCCACACCTGAAGCCCACTTCCTGTTAGCCCCCTCCCATATTGAATCCCTCATTTTTGGCCCCACCCCTGAGCCTAGACAGGCTCACAAAATGAACTAGGCCCAAAGCCCCTAGGCATGCGAGGGGAAGGAGGGCAGCATCTCCTTTTGTTGGGTTGTCAGTCGGGGACCACGTCAACGGCGGTTTTGGGGTTTGTTTTGGTTTGGTTTTGCTCCCCCACCACCCACAGTCTCTCTGTCACTGCAGGTGACTTTCTGCTGGTGGACCCTATTGAAGAGGGTGAGAAGGTGAAGGCCGAGATCAACTTTGTGTTGTACAAGGACCACGTGCGGTACCTAAAGAAAGAAGGGCTCTGGTACGAGTCAGAGGTGCGGGTGGGTGCACATCTGTGTGATGAGCTGAGAGTTCCCAGGCTCCCTGCTACTGCCTCTGCCACTACGGTGCTGGAGAAAAGGCTGAGTGAGGAGTGGCCCAGGCCTGTGTCCTGCTGGAGACTGGCATTTCCTCAGCTCTTCCCTTCTGCTCTTTACTTCCCTCTCTCAGACCTGCTGCTTCCCCCACTGGTGCTCCTGTGGCACTTGCCCTGCTGGGATTGCGCCTCAGGCTACCATGAGCAAGGGCCGTCCTGTAGGAAGAGAAGTCTCGGGGTAGCCAAGTTAGTCTGTGTCTTCAAAAGCAACAAGTCGTCCTGGGGCACCTTATAGACTAACATATTTTAGAGCATGAGCTTTCGTGAGCAAGATGCATCTGATGAAGCAAGTCTTTGGCTTCGAAAGTTCGTGCTCCAAAATGTTAGTCTATAAGGTGCCACAAGACTTCTTGTTCCTGGAGGAAGAGGCACCTATGGGGATCTTCCCCGCTCTGAGGCAAGTGGGCCAGTCTCAGGACTCTACAAAGCCCCCATGCTTCTTGTAACAGATGTACTCATGACACTCACCCTTGACTCCCTGAGATTTCACGTCACAGCCCCTGCCCCTAGGGAAGGATTAGCCCCATTTTACAGAGGGAGACTGAGCCACAGGGTACACAAAGCAATTTGCCAGAGGGAAGTGGCAGAGCCAGGAACTGAACACTGCTTTGCCCCCTGGTGCCCCAAGGCCGACCTCATGGAGAATCCGCCCCAGTCCTGGATAAGCTATTCCACAGTCTAGTTCCCTCATGGCTCCGTCTGGGCTTTAGTTCTCTGCGCAGGGCTGATTTCTACCACTTCCGAGCGGTAGGGATAGAAGCAGAGCAGTTACCTGAGGAGAGAGCGCTGTAGGTGTTGGTGCAGCTCTCCAGCAGAGGAGCCAGTGCTTTGTCAGCAGGGAGCAGATGCTATTTATATTCAATTGGCAGCTGGTGTGACTTGCTACAGCCTCAGTTCAAGATGAGTGGTGATAAACTGGAGGGGTCAGAAGAGGCACCTAAAAAGGTTGGTTACAGACCCCGAAAGCTCAGTCTGAGCTTAAGGGTGACTTGCTCCCAGTCTCTCCTGGCCTGCCTGGGAAATAGAAAATTGACAATGGGCTCTACAATCCAGCAGCTAAACATCGAACAAGAGCCCATGGGTGGAAGCTGAATTTGGACCCATTCAGGTTGGAATCCAGAGGGTTCATTGGAACAGCTGATACGGAGCTAGGGTGGATGTTTAAATCCAGCTCAGAGGTGGCTTGGAAAGATCTGATCTAGTCTGAACAGGAGCTAATTCAGGGTAGGCCTAGATGATGTGATCCCACTGCGCTCTTCGGGCCACCTGACTGAGGACTCCTTCACACGAGGGAGGCAGGGGTGAAGTAAAAAACTTCTGAAAACTTGACCAAAAACCCAATCTTAGGTTCTGATTTAACAGAGAAGCTGGGAGAACATTGACAAAGAGGGTTTTCCTAGGAGGTTGGGTTACACGGCCAAGTTGTTTTGGAGGGGGGTGGGGGGCTGTTGGTCAATGGTGTTATGGGAAAACCTGCCTGTGCTTGGGTTACTCCTGGCCCCTGGTGCACAGCAGAGTCTGTGCTGGCTGAAGTGGAGGGGAAAAGGCTTTGTATCATTTCCCATGGCACACCCTAGAAGGGGGAAGCCCAGTGTCTTATTCTTCCTGAGCTATTACCTCAAACCCAGCACCACTCTCTCATCATGTTTTTTCCCCCCACAGGCCTGAGGCCTTCTCCAACACTCCAGAAAGCCAGCCCCGCTCTGAGGCCAGGTGAGTGGGAAAGGCGCAGAACTGCTGCTAAACTGCCCAGGAATCAATTAGACTGGAAATTAGGGTTTCTGCTCTTAGAGGGAGGTTCCTGGGCATCTTTCCCCAGGAATGGGGGCAAACCCCGTCCCCCCGCATCCATTTGCGGAGGGAGCTAGATGAGGGTATGACTGGGACTGAGATGAGGGGGCTGATCCAGAAGGTCCACTCCAGGCTTTAGGCTAGTGGCCCATTCATTGGGCAGCTGCCTCAAAGAGCGAGAACTCCAGGGGCCTAGAACTGACCCCCCCACCCCTTTCTGCAGCAGGGAGGGGGAGCAACCTGCAGTGTGCTCCTCTGGGGAAGAGGACTCGGACGACGACAGCGACCTGTTTGTGAACACGAACAGACCGTGCTACGGCTGCACAGAGAGCGAGGAGGACAGCGAGGAGGCAGCAGCGGTGACCAGCGACCAGGACGAGGAAGACAAATAGCAACGCAAGTCAGGAAGCACAAGTTCCTCGCCCCGCCACCTGTGAGAGCCTGAGGCAGCTGGAGGGAGACGCTGCCTTCTGGTCCTCGAGCACTCGGCCGCCAGCCTGGCGAATGTTCCTGCTGGCTTGGAACTGGCTCTGTGCTGCTCTCAGCTGGGGACACATCATCTCCATCACCTCTGCTGTCTGAGCCAGGAGCTGCTGGAGCATCCAGCTCACTAGAGTGAAGTGCTGGGTGCGAGGTGCCCAGGGGAAGGGTATTTCACTGTTAACCCAACCCCCTGGGGGAGAGGGGCACAGGGAAAGAGGGTTCAGGGCAGCAGAGCTGTCTGCAGTTTCAAGCAAGGGCGGGGAGTAAAGTTAGAGAAGCTGGGAGGCCTCAGCGGAGATGGAGCTGCCAAGCTCCAGCACCCTATTGGCCCCTGTTAATGGCAGACTGGACTGTGCCCTCTGCTCCAAGGCACTGCATGCTGTCTGTCCCAGGCAGCAGCACTGTGTCACACGCTGTTCTCTGTCTTACTCAATAAAGACTTTTCCCCCAGGCAGCCACGTGGGTTAATATGAAACCGCACAAGACAAGAACACGCGCTGGCTGCAGCGAGTCAGCCGGGACCCAGGGCAGGTTCTGAACTGCAGCGAGCGGCAGCTGGAGCTCACTGCTGTCCACGCTGATCTGGGCAGAGGGAGGATGGGCCACCTGTCAACACGGCTGCCTTGCCAGCACCGTCCTAGGTCAGGCCCTAGCCACCACCCCTGCAGTGCTGGCGAGTAGTTACAGCACAGAACCAGACACAGGTCAGGCCTCGCTGGGGCCCAGCCGTTGGTCTGGGAAGTTCTTAGCCTTGGTCATGGAGCAACTATTTGACTACCTGGGAAGGGGGCAGGTCTAAGCCTGCCCACTGCTAAGGCCCCTCCACCAGCCTAGGGGGAGGGACTAGTGGACCCAGGGACCAATGGAGCACAGCCAGCCCCTGCCCCAGGCGTTAACAGGCCCAGACAGGCAAGAAGGGAGCCCAGCTCCCAGGCAGGAATTGGTGCTTTTAATGAGTGATTTGGTTTGACTTTAATACAAAAACAAGGTTTTGGTGCTAAGAGTCACAGCTTCTCAACTCTGTACACAGTCCTAGCCCTGCGCCTGCTTTGGGGGGAAGGGCAGGTCAGCCTGTCCTGCCTCCACGACATCCCAAGAGTTGAAGGGACAGTAACTAATTGCACCCTAGTATCTTGCTCAGGCCCCCTCCCTTCTGCGGTGTGGGGCAATATGACATCCCCCAGCAGAGGCTGAGAGGCGGAAGCCATTGGAAGGAGACGTCCCATAACTACCATGGGAAGTCCCCCCCCCACCCTCGACTTCACATGCTACAGCTTGTCGGTCCCTGCTGACAGTGGGGCAGGACTGAAGCGTCGCCCCCCGGGAGGCGGGCGCAGGCTCTCCACCTTCAGCACCGAGGACGCACGAGGTCAGACTGGGCAGGAACTGGCACGCAGGCTCCAGCTGCTGCCAGGGTCGGTGCTGGCAGCTCATTTGGTGATGGTGTTTCTGTTGAAGCAAGGAGAGAGGGGACACACATGAAGATCCAGGGAACGTTTCCCAAGAGCACTCAGGCCAGGGGTCCCCTCGAACACAGGTCACAGCAAGTGCCCTGATTAGACTCGGGAGAACCGTGTCCTATGCTCCCCCGCAGCAACCTGCCGGGGGACTTAGGCCCAGGGCCTAGCACGCTGGCCCCAAGGAGATCAGACAGACCAAGCCCGTGGAGGCCGAGAGGACGGGCACTTACGCGTTCATGCTCTTGCCGCTGCCGCTCAGTACAATGTAGGGTGTCTTCTGAGCCTTCTGCTTCTCCTGCAGCAGCGCCACCGTGCCCAGGGGGGTGTCGCTGGAGCTCATCTTCTTCAGCAGCTGAGAGGGGAGAGCCTGGATCACTAGAGCTCCCTGCAGACTTTCCCCAGTGAGCCCAACCTAACAGCCAGGGGCCACGGCACAGAGCTGGGGGACAGCTCCGGGGAGGGTGCAGGGGCTGTATCAGTCCCCCAGCAGGAGGCGGCTCCCCTACTCCAGTTCAGCAGCAGGGGGATTAGAGGAGACGGGAGGGGTTTGGCCAGGCCCCTCGGCAATGACTGCACATAATCAGCACCTTTCTGATGTGGAAGCGCACAGCACCCCCTCGTGCCACACTAACCCCAAGGGGAGAGCACCCCCCCCACACACCCTGCTCCTGTCCCGCCCAGGCTCTCTGCCATCCACGCCCGAGACGTGCAGCCAACAGGCTGAAACTGGACCTGCCCCCCAGCCCCCTTCCTGCAGGTTCTGCTCCTGGGGAGCTCCAGCCACACCCCCCGCTCACCGCCTCCTCATCCAGCTTCTTCATCCTCCTCTCTGTCTTCATCTTCCCCGAGCCCTTCCCATGGAAGCGGTGAGAGAGCTGTCGGAAGGCCTGGGGATAGGACGTAGCAGAGGTCACCACGGACCAGCACAGCCCCACAGCTGGGAACCCCCACACTCCACCTGTGGGAGCAGGGGATCCCCCCCACAACACCTCCTTCACCATCACGGCTCCCAGCCAGCCCTGGGCCACACCCCCCGACCAGCAGCCTGTTGCCATCCCGGCTGCTTTCCCGGGGGGTGGGAACGCAGCTGCAGCAGCGCTGCCCCCTGCTCTGGGAGCCTCCTTCCCACTACCTCCTTCGGGGTGAGCTTGCGGCCCGTCTCGTCCACGTATTCGATCTTGACGTCGGGTTTGTATCCGTCCTTCTCCTTGAAGTCCTGGGTGAAGCCCCGGTACTCCTCCCGCCGGCTGTACTTGTCATCGATGGCCCTGCGAGAGCCCCCCCTCAGGGCTAGTTCAGTGTGGGCTGCTCTCCCGGCCCAGCCGTGCCAAGTCTGGTCGGGAGTGTGTGGGGGGGTGCTCTATCCCCCCCCCACAGCCAGTGCTGAGCCCCACACAGGGCCAGGAGCAAGGGAGGGGGTTCTGTCTTGACTGAGATGCCAAGCCAGGGCTCTTCCCCTGGCACGTGGGCCCTTCAGCAGCATGAGAGCCGGACCCAGCTCTGCTGGGGAGATGGGTGTTCCTTGGGGTGCACAAGTAGCATCCACAGCCCCCAACCCTCCATCACTACTGCCAGCCTCTGCTACGAGACCCTGGGCATTCCTCTGGGGTTGGGGGCACCACCCCAAGCACTGGCCAGCACCTCTGCTGGCAACACAGCCTGTCGCGCCCACTCCACACCCTGCTGCTAGTTGTTGGTGCTACGGTCATGGCTAACGCGGCGGAGCTTTAGCTCGGGGAAGAGACCCAGAGGTGGCAGATCTGATCTCACCCAGTGATGATCCACCCCTGGGATTTGCCCGCCCCACAAGGCCACGTACATCTTATCCTCAATGCAGTACACAGCAGAGGGCAGCGACTTGTTGGGGGCCTTCACCCTGGCTACCTTCTGAACGGTCGTCTCCAGCAGGCCTGTGGAAGGGGAGAAGAGGGATGGGTCAGGCCTCGTTCAGTGGCAGCGAGTGCTCTGGGAAGCCTCCCCCCCCCCCACCAGAACACCAGCCCAACAAGATCTCAGAGGTGCTGGCTCACACAGGGAGAAAGGGGCTTTCAGGGGCAGCGTAACCTACTGGAAGGGGAGGGACCAATGCCCCACAGAAAAATCAGTCAGGGCCACACAAGTGAGAAGCACAAAAGAGCCCTCAGTGATATGGTCCCCAGGACAGACTCCTCACTCCCCTTGTTCTCCATCCCCCCACGTGGGGGGAGCCCTGGGGCCCAGGGCCCACCCCCCAGGGATCAATTCACTCTTCTGGGGGCCGAGAACTAGTAGATTTTCCATGTAGGCTCTGGTGGGGGGCCAAAAAATGAGGAGTTCTGTGTGCAGGAGTAGGGGGAAGGAGTGGGGGTGCTGGGCGTGGGCTGGGCATTGGAGCACCTGCCTCGCTGGGGCAAATGGATTTAAAAAAAAAAAAAAAAAATCTATCGGGGGGGGGTGCTTGGTGCTGCCATCAGTGCAGGGGACTGGACTCGATGACCTCTCCAGGTCTCTTCCAGTTCCATGGGGGGGGTGGGGGGGTGGGTGGGTGTGCGTAAAATATATATATATATATCTATCTGTAGCAAGGCTCTGGGGGAAGCACAGGTAGGTCTGGGCTGCCCTGTGCTTATTCCCACTGCTCCCTGACGCTCTCATTGGCTGCAATTCCCAACCAATGGGAGCAATGGGGGCGGAGCCTGCAAGTGAGTGCAGAAACAACTTCCCTGCACTGCTTTTTCCCAGATCTACTGCCTTCCCCTGCCAGGCAGAGCCCACGGGCAGCATGTGGCTTGCCTTGATTCCAGCCTGCAAGGCTCTGGGGTTGCCCTGCGCTCTGCAGCAAGGTGAGCCGGCACTGGCAATCCAGGCACACGCGTGGGATGCCAGGTGTCAAGCCTCAGAACTCCCTGCGTGGCAGGAGCACACAACAGGCTGTGCCGGGACTCCTAGACTCTATCCCGAGCTCTGACGCATCCCGAGTACATCAGTCCCCCTCTTGGGGGCGCTCTCCCCATCCTTTGTTTGGGCTGACTACCTCACAGACTGCACCACCCCCCATGACAGGGGTAGCTCCTGCTTTACAAGTTCAGCAAAGATCTTGCACCTTGGTCACCAAGCACCAGGGAGGGTTTTCAGAGAGGTACTGAGGAGCTGAGCCCTGCTGTGACCAGGAAGCCAGGCAGCGATGCTGTATAAATATGGGAAACACTATGGTATTGCCAGTACCAAAACGGCCAGCAATCTAACCAGATGCCAGGTGAGCTAACGGAGAGGTTTGCCAAGGAGGCTGAGCTTGTGTGTGTGTTTGTATCACCTTTGCATGATGAGTTTCAGATACACACAGCAGAGCTGCGTTTCTAGGCAACTCTCCCAGACAGACTGGCATCAGCACTAGGCCTGTTTGATGGCCCATCAAGGGACATCAGCTGTACACTGCACCCATTCCAGGGCCTACCCCTGATGACTCCGCACTCTATACTGGGGCCTGCCTGCAAAGAGAACTCTTGAGAGGTTCTCAAACGGGGGTTGTGACCCTTTGGAGGTTGCCATCGGTCAGCTTCCACCCCCATATTCTACTTCACCACCAGCAGGTATAATGGTGTTAAATATCAAAAAGGGGTTTTGATGTATAAGGGGGTTGCGCTCATAGGCTTGCTGTGTGAAAGGGGTCACCAGTACAAAAGAAGTGTGAGAACCACTGCCCTGAGGCCTTTCGGTGCCATGTGCTAGCAAATTTGTGTCTGGAACAGAGGGAGGGCCAGACACATGGCAAAAGGGCTAGAAAGAGCAGCTGTGGTACCGCCGTTTAGTCTTCAGTCCCACCTCTTACCTCTGGAGGAACTCTGCTACATGCAGAAGCACTGAACCACAGGCTGAGTAACTCAGCTAAGCTGCAGATGTGTTCCAGAGGGACTTCCAGGCCAGCAACTCACCAATACTGCAGAGAACCTGACACGCTGACTTTGAATCTTTGCAATCACGTGATTGCTGTACCAATTAACTCTCCTTCTTCATTTACCTTATGATAAACCTTTAGCGTTAAAAGCTAAAGGACTGGCCAGCAGTGTGGTATTTTGGGTAAGAGCCAATCAATGTTCCCTCTAATCTTTTTCATTCATGTGCACCACGAGTAGAAACAAGTTAAGTAGCTTTGGGCGCTCTGCTAATCAATTGGGCAGCAGGGGAACATTGGTGCTAACCTTATACTGACTGGCAATGTGGCTGGCCCTTTGGGTCGAAAGAACCTTCTGCATAGTAAGCAGAGTTTTAAAGCAAATTCTCACTGTACTGTACTACGTGGGAGGCGGAGAATGGCACTGCACGTGCTTGCCTTTTTTGGCATGTTTATGACCAGCGTGGAGAGCAGAAGCACAGCTGTCTGGCTGGGCAGTTTAACTTCAATGCTACAGTCAATGAGCGTGTCCAGGCACAAGCATCTCCCTTTATCAGCCTGTCTTGTCCTTGGTGTTCCCAGGCACACCAGGTCAATCGACCGTATGTAGCACGGCTGGCAAGCCTGGGAGCCTCCGAGGATTCTGGGACAGGGGCCCCATCCTGAGCCCCCCACTTACCTTTGTTCTGGCAAAGTAAGAGAGCAGCAGCCAGGCCCCGGTTCACTATGGGCTCCTCATCCAGGATGGTGGTAGAGGATGCTGAGAACTGCAAAGTGGGGAGACAGGGTTCAGGGTCTTGGAACCTCCATTTGGAGCCCCTGGTGTGCCAGCCCAGGGCTCCCTTCCTCTCAGTTTTACCCCACAGCCTCCTGCTACGCCAGCTCTGCCAGTGCCCCTCAGTCCTGACCTGCAGCCCCCCAGGGGTTTGCTGTGTTATACTGATGGGGGGCGGGGGGGAGTGACGATCCCCACCAGAACAAGCTCAGACTGCAATGACTCCGTTCCCTCCCACGCTCCCTTTTGCCCCACGCTCACATCCTGCTGCTGTTTCTCCTCATCCAGGTTGACCGTGCTCCAGCCAATGTTCTCTTCGCCGTCAGAATCAGAGCCTCCATTCGCGGACCGATCGTCATCCCGTTCAAAGTCCTGAAAGCAGGAGAGGGGCCACCCAGGGCATCAGCACATAGGTGCCCCAGCAGGGTGGGGCTCTCCCTTACTCCCATCAAGAGAGCACACGGGCCCTGACATGCTCTGCAGTCCCGTGCTCCTAGCTAGGGCTGACCTAAAAGTCCCAGGCCTCAAAACGGAAGCATTTCTGCAGCTGCAGCGCCTCCTGGGAGTGGCAGTTTGCTTGCTTCGCATGCCCCTTTCCCTCTGTAGCAGGGGAGAGCAAAGTGGGGGGCGGGGTGGGGTGAAATGTCATAAGGGGGGCACACAGCATGATCGGCTGCTGGGTCTCAGGCTCATTCATCGTACTAAAATGTTGGGATCTGTTCCTGTTTTTATGGCTGTGTGGTCTCCCTTCTGGACCGATTCTTCAGTTTTTACATTCTACCGACTTTTTTCTTACACGTCCTGAAAGGGCTCCCTCCCCTGCACCCTCATAGGAACTTAATTGAAACTTTCATCCGTTTCGATGACATCGGCCAGGTTTGGAGGGGCCCTGCTAACTGCAGGGATGAAAAGTGGGGCCCCAATGTAAAAACTCTGCTCACCCCTGCTCTACAGGCCAGACTGTCCCCCAGGATGCACCATGGCCAAGGACTCCCATGATGCAGTGCACCAGAGGAAAGGGCATGCTTTAAAATGGGACCATGATGTACCTGGACCAAAACGCTCATAAGGCAACATGTCTGACTCGACCCCTAACCCACAACTATTCCAGTTCCAGGCTCTCGCCCAACCCACCCAGACATCCTATTGCTGATCAGTCCTAACGCTGCCCTGCTTCTGTCACAGCCCTGGGCTCCTCTCCCTTGGCCACTCTGCCAGCTTCCCATAATTCTGACCCACGGCGCTTGGCTCCTGTTCTGCTGGTGCCTCTCCAGCTGGGGAAGTTTCCTTCCCTTCCAGCCCAGCCCAGCCCAGCCCAGCCCATACATGGAGGGGAAAGGGGGGGAAATCCTCAGGAAGCCACACCATGAGCTCCTCCTGGTCCTCGCGGTTGCCTGCCAGCCCGTAGGTGGGGATCTCGCCTAGCGTGCGGCAGAACTCAGAGGTGGCATTGAAGACTATTGCTCCTTTCCTCTCCAGCTCCTCATCATCCTCCCGACTACGGCGCGTCTCCAGCTTCTTGACGATCTCGATGACCTGCTTTGCGAGCAAAAGGTCCAGGTTACGCAGCAAGTGGGAGCTAATGAGGCAGAGGGCTGATGTGCTGGACCATGGATTACCAAGAGGCCCCAGAGTCAGGGCAATCAAACCGGAGATCTAGGGAAGGGTATGACTGGGTACCACATGCTCTCTGGAGGGTTCACTCAAGGAGCAGTGGAAACGCATCCATCCGTCCATAGAACAGGGATGACCTCAGGATCCTCTCCCTGGCTCTGGGAGGGGAGTGAGATTGAGTGGGTTGGGGGCACATTAGAAGAGAATCAGAATGGGAAGGAGCCTCCAGAGGTTATCGAGTTCAGTCCCCTGCACTCGCAGCAGGACCTGGCACCACCTACATTGCCCCTGCTCCAGGGCACTTGAAAGCTGCTTTGAAACACACCCTATTCCCCCTCCCCGTCTTTGACCTCATTCTATTGCGCAAAATGGTTACGAGAGTAGCACTCAGACTGCTCCTCGACCCGCCCCCCCGATCCTCTCCCATGGGCAAGTCTCCTCACCTTCTCCCCACTCTCCTTCAGCTGCTGCATCTGCCGGAGCTTACGGCCCTTCTCCAGCTGCTTTTGCAGCTCCTGCTCTGCCTCATCTTCCTCCAGGACAACTGGGGATTTGGGCACCTTCTCAGCCTCCTCTGCAGGGAAAGCAGCGTGGAGAGAAGGGGTCAGCAACAGCAACGTGCATTCCAAGGGGCCTTTCCATCAGCGGCAGGCTGGGCTCTGGGAGAGCAGCAGGTCAGATAATGGGGGCCACTGGACAAAAAGCCTGGCTCCTAGGGCCCTGGCTTCTCAGCTGTTTCGATACCAGGCACCAGCTTGCTGCCTTTCTAACCTGCGAGGCAGATCTCAGGGACTGGCATTGATCCAGATCACATGGTGAGAATAACCTTTGAGAGTCTACCCCGCTCTCCTCCCAGAACAGGAGAAAGAACCCAGGAGTCCTGGCTCCCAGCCCCTCACCATCACTGCTAATATCCATGTTCTCCACCCGGTTGTCATCTGACTGGGGTGGCAGGTCTGCAGGTTGGTTCACGCTCTGCTCCACGTCTTCTTCTTCTTCTTCTTCTTCCTCCTCCTCCTCCTCCCCCCTGTGGGCTCTTCTCCCTCGGCCCCGTAACCTTGGGGGCGGCCAGGGGTTGGGGCGGGGGGGGGGGGGGAGAGAGAGAGAGAAAATGGTTAGTACGTGGTCTAACTCCCCCCCACAGCCCTCTCGGTCTCCCCACTCCCAGAATCCTCTGTCCCCTGGTTACCGGGAGCCAAAGTCGTTCTCGTTTGTCTCATTGCCCAGTGGCAGTAGATCATCAGCTTTCACTGGCTTCTCCTTCTTCCGCAGCTTCTTCACCCGCCGTTTGGTCTTCTTGAAGGTGATGTTCTGAGAGAGACCAGAGTGCGCAGTGGGGCACAGCCCCTGTTGCTCATCCACACAGAAAGGCCCTACGCTAGTGGGTGGCACCTTGCCCTAATTTCCATGAGTACCCAGGGCTTGGCACATTCCCGCGTACCTACCCATAAGCAGCTGAGGCCCTGCTCCACATACCCCCAACTCTGCCAGGCTTGGGAACCTACAGCCACAAGTGTGGGCACATGGCCCTTGGCATCACCCCCTAATACATACCCATGAGCAACTGGGACAAGGCACTGCCCTTCAGCCACCCCCTGGCTTGGTGGGTTAGCTCCCTGCACTTTGCTTCAGTCCCTGCCACCCCTCAGGAGTCTGGTCTTGTGAGACGAAGGGCAGTATCCCACCTCCTGCACATATGAGAGGCAGCACCATTTTGGGACTGGGAGCCAGGACTCCTGGGTTCTTTTCCCAACTCTGTCATTAACCATGGAGTCAGTCCCATCTCCTCTATGCTGCAACCTCTCCCTTTGATCTAGTCAGACTGGGAGCTCTTGGGGGCAGGGACTGTCTCTGGGCACAGGGTGGGTGGGGGGCTGATCTCAGTCCGGGGGTGCTTTGCAGCACCCCAGGGTGCAATCCCTCTCTCGGTGCTATTGTAACAGACGTAACAGCATCCGTCACAGCTTCAGAGAGTTTAAAGATCCGGTCTGAGCCTGACACAGCGCACGGCAGGGAATGTCACCCAGTTCCCCAAATTAAGGCAAAAGACTTTAGACTAAAGCGTTTAATCCCTAAGGACATGAACCTGTTGCAAACCCCCACACAGACAGGAGAGAGTGAGAGGCCACCAACGACCGAGGCCCCTGCAGCAGCAGGAAACTGATGAGCTCAGCAGGGTGATCCCTAACTCATGCTGCAAAGGAGGGTGAAAACCCCCAAAGTCCTTCCTGACCCTGAATTTGGACATCAGCTGGATCCTGAGCATCTGGGCAAAGTCCACCAGCCTGGCAACTAGAAAAAGGGTTCTGCGGACCAAGTCAGAGCCTGGCCTACCCCACCCCACATTCCACTATTCAATAGGGAGCTGGATCCTGGAATAAACAGGAGCTAGTGCTAACATAGGAGGCCTTCTTACCATCTCCTCTGGGGTGAAGTACTCCGAGGCCAGGCGCAGAACAGGCGTGTCTAGGCTCTGGGCCTGACTCCGCAGGCTGTCCCGGACCTGCTGCAGCTCCCGCTCCCACGAGCCATCTGCCATGCCACTGGAGTCCAGCTTGAAGGATTTCTTCTTCTCACCTTCAATCTCCTCATCATACTTCGACAGGATGTTCTTGTGCTTGTACTGGGAGAGAGACCATGTGAGCACAGAGACCTCCCACACCCAACCCTCCAGGGGCCAGGCAGCAAGAGCAGTGTAGCAGGCTTGGGAGACGGAAATCAGAATGACAGTTTGCAGCTCATGTGCTGCCCATGTAGTCCCCACCACTGCTCCTTCTAGCTTCCTCTTGGGATATGCTGTCCCCTCTGCTGATTGGCTGTTTCCTCTTAACTCTGCCCCCCCATACCTGCCTAATTCATATCCTGCATCTTCCTTGGCCTGGTTAGCTGTACTGCCCACAATCCCACAGGCAACCTGCCCCCACTTAAACCATGGCACCTCCCTGCTTTTCAATAGATCCGTAGAGTTTGAAGCCAGTAGGGACTATCAGAGCAGCGTTTCCCAAAGTGTGATGTGTGTCCCGCTGGTGGTACTCCAAAGGATTTCAAGGGGGATGTGGCAGAAAATAAAGTACTGAAAAATCGGAAGATAAGCACTGGGAGAGGGGCTGTGGCGATAAGGCCGACGTCCCGAAAGCGGCACGTGAGTGTTTTAAGTTTGGGAATGTTGCACTAGAGCATCCACTCTGACTTCCGATCACAGCTCCCAACATCCGGCAGTCTGGGTGGGAGGAAGCGGGGGCGTGGGTGCAGGCTGCAGGCAGGAGTCTGGGTGGGAGGAAGAGGGGTGCAGGTGCAGGCTGCAGGTGGGGGTCTGGGTACCTCTGTGGCACAGCTCCCAGGGATGGGGAGATGACACAAGAGGCCCAGAGTGCTGCAAGAAAGCCCCCTGCCACTCCCATTTGCCGCAATTCCCCAGACAACAGGAGTGATGGAAGGGCAATGCCTGCAAGGAGAGCCCAGCATGGTGGGTGCATCAGCTCACCCCACTGGAAGAAGGGAGCCCTGAGCCTCACGGGCCAAATCAAGGCCAGCTGCAGGCTGGATCTGGCCCATGGGCAGTAGGTTCCCCACCCCTGGGCTAAAGCCTCTCTTGGAAAGACCTCCAGTCGGACTGTGAAGGCATTAAGAGATCAGTTTGGATACTCTGTGTCTGGGGCACTGCCTGCCACCACTGGGAACCCTCACCTCCAATCACAGCCATGAGGCAGGTCACAGAGCCTGCAGTAGCAGCCCCCACTGTTGGCAGAGGGACTGGTCACGGCAGTTACAATGGCCTTCCCCATACAGATGCTCCACACCCATCAGGGTTTGAATTGCAATCCCCATGGCAAATCTAGTCCCTTCCAAAGTCCTGGCTCTGCTGCCAGTGGGTCGGCCCTCCAGCGAGGCTGCAGAAGGCACCTTCCCAGGCTGGCCAGGAAAAGCTCTGCACTCTAACAGCATGGCCCTCTATAGCCACCATACTGCTGTAGTCCAAGCACCCAAATGCCCAGGGGCCTGGACTGAAGAAGGTTAGAGACCAGTGATAAATCACAACCACCAATCACAGGGTTTGCTGGTTGCTTGAGTGATCTAGGTCGCCTAATTTCATGGCAACCAATAGCCCAATCATTCCAGCCATGTGGGTGCAGACACCCGCCTCCCAAGGAACTGGGCCCATTTGAAACTAGAGGAGGAAGCCCAAGAACCCGTGCAGCCTGTCCCTGTCCCACGCACTGCACTTACAATGGCCATGTCATCCACACTCTCCTCCTCCTCATACGGCCTGTACTCTGGCTTCTTCTTCCGCAGCTCCACGTTCTTCTTGGCTTTCTCCTTGTCCACCATATCGATATTCACCAGAACATCCTCCTCCTCCTGCAGGACACCTGGGAGATGAGACGCCATCACCACGGGGTTACCCGACAGCCCCGGCTAGGCCCCAGCTGTGGTGCTCCCGGCACCAGAGCTAACCGATGTGGCCTGCCAAGCGACTGACAGCCCGTCGCATTCAAGGGCTTCAGCTGGCCAGCAAGAGTCTGTCACAGCATCACCCCTCCCTCCGCTCTAGCCCAGCAAGCTGCTTTGCATCTGGCATTTAATCCCCCCACAACACCCCCGAGAGGCTCCACACGGGGAAACTGAGGCCTAGTACATCCACGTGACAACACTGACGGTAACGCCCACGAGCTCTCCTCACAGAGCAGGACCTCTCGTGCCAGGTACTGTACAAACTGAGCAGAAAGACTGTCCCAGCCCCAAGAGCTGCCTGCCTGAAGAAGTCCTGACTTTCCTGCTCCAGCCTTTTGGCCACTCCTCCTCCATTTCCAACAGGACTATGGGAAGCTGCAGTGAATCACAGGCAGTCGATGACTGCTACGCAGGGGGAGCAGGCTGATAAATGGATTCCCCAGCCTAAGGGCTCCTTGCAGGGTTGGTGTAACACCGGATTTGGTAAAGTTCTGCTTCCAAAACCAACACAAAACCTGCCCCTGGCCACCCAGACTCTGGAACGTCCCTCGTAATCCCCATTCAGCGAATACGGGCCGTGTGGCCTAGCGAGCACTGACATGGATCGGGAGTTGGAGACCTGCATTCTACACCCTGCTGGGTGATCTTGGGCAAGGGCCTTCCCTCTCTGTGCCTCAGTTTCCCCTTCCCCCACCCTCGACTGCTTAGCCCATGAACTCTTTGAGGCAGGGACTGCTTGAGGGCAGAGTCTGCACAGCACCCAGTATAACCACAGAGGCACCACTTCACACATGTGCACAGGCACCGTAAGATCACGTGTAGAACCTCTGAGCAATTCCGCTAACCGTTATCCTATCAAGGATTTTATCCAGGGAGGCCTACAAATAAAACCAGCTCTTAGAGTGGGGAAGGCCCCAGTGGTAGCATGTCGCCCCAGTACAAACATCCTCACCCTCCGCTCCCACACTGAAGGGTGCCAGGGAAGCCCCTTTGGTTACCTTTGTCTTTGAGTGTCAGTACAACAGTTTCGCCTTCCTGGAAGGAATCAATGGTGTGTTCCACTGTCAGGCCCTGCAGATCCCGGGAGCTGTAGTAATCCTGGGGAAGGGAAGATCCAACAGGAGGGAAGTCAGTGTGGGAGGAAAAGGCCTGAACAGTCCCACAAGTCGAACTCTGACACAGCTCCCCATCTCTGCAGCAGTCACAAATGAGAGTGCCAGGAGACAACTGGATCACCGCCACAACGCAGGCCACAGGACAGCCCCGAGTTCCCTCCTGGCCAAAGCAGATCGGCTAGACCCAGCCCTGATGTACACGTTGCCAGTGATGGAGAAGCCACGGCAGCCCTCGGGAAGTTGTTCCAAGGGTGACCTCTCCTCACTTGTCAAAGTTACCTACTGATTTATCTCGCCTGAATCCATCTAGCGTCATCTTCCAGCCACTGGCTCCCGTCAGACCTTTAACAATGGTGGGCTCTTCAATCTAGCAGACAAATTTTGTCCCCCACGGAAGCCCTCACAGACTAGGATCAAACTGCCCCTTCACCTTCCGTTTGTTAAGTTAGGTAGGTTGAGCTCATGGCGTTTGCCATTCGAAGGCAACGTCTCCAGCCCTTTAATAATGTGCATGGCTGTCCTGAGCCTTCTCTGGTTTCTCAACGTCCTTCTGGGTCTTTGTACACCAGAACTGGACACAAGACCCAGCTGCTGAGCTCACTGTATGGAGGCTAGAAAGAGCAGGTTTCAGATTAGATGCCTAGAGGTGGAGGACCCGCAGTTTCTACCTTGGAGCAATATCAATTCTGCAGGGAGAAGCCACAGGTGGGGCACTCCCAGCCCTTGATACACTGAAACTGACAGTCACACTGGAGCAAGGAAATGATTGGCCTGGAGCAAGGCCTTAGCACCTGGAGTCCCACATAGCTTCCAGGGAAGTCCTTATGAGAAGGGAGACATCAATACTACTGCATCTTCAGTCGGCAAAACTGGCCAGTCCTCCTGCCCAGCTGGCCCCAGCTCCAGAGGCGTGCAGAGAAGACCCCTTCTCTCGCTGGGGGCACTAGGGTCTATGTGGCGCTCCCCACCCAGCAGCCACATGTGCTAGAGAGAGAGAAACCGGAGGAAGAGCCAGAGACAAACTGGAAGATGACAAATCAGCTAAAACCAGGACTATAAGACAACCTGTTGGGTTTTTTTTAATTATTTGAAGGGACTTTCTAGGCCCTACACGGCCAGGGACTTGCCCCCCCCACGCCATCCCAGGAAGAGCTATTGGGCTGTTTGTGGCCAGGACATTGGCTACTCTACCTCTTTCCCCCCCGCTGTGACTTTCCCCACTGTTTGGGCCGTAAGCTCCTCGGGGCAGAGACTATTTGTTCAGGGTCTACTACAAGGGATGTGGCTGGTCCGTAGCCACTGCTGAGCCATTTGTACTTCGCCAGCATGTCCAGGTTGGTCTCACCTTCTTCTTCTGCCCAAACTCCTCTTCGACAAGACTGCTGATGCCAAATTCCTGGTCCATTTCTTCAAGGAGTTTGGCCTGAATTTAACAATCAAAGAGAAACAAAGATGAAGTTTTTAAAATTAACTGCATTCGCATGGGACCTGTTACAAAATAGGGCCTGGTGGCCAAAGCTGAGGGGAAAGAGCCAGGGGTTAGGACTCAGAGCTTCATTCCCCAGCACTGGGAGACAGCAGAGTCTAGTGGTTAGAGCTAAGCATTACGCCCCCCCCTCGTTTCTACGACCCACTGAGCACTGCCTAGTGCAGTGGTGCCCAATACGCTCCCCATTTGCCACATGCAGCAGCATGGTGCGGTGAAGTGCAGCTCAGGAGAGCCGCAGGTGTGGAGCGCCCCTCCGGCCACTCTGCGCGCGCGCCCCACCACACAGCACAACAAGCGCATGGTGGTGGCGGCCGAGGTGTCTCCTCTGGCCCTGGCAGGTTCCAGCCACGTTCTGGTGCAGCACGACTTAAGCCTGGGGCACCTTCCTCAATTAACTGGGGGGCGGGGGGCCGGGCCGGGCCGGGCCGCTGGCAATCCTTACATTCCTTTAGGACACTACCGGTCCAGTGGTCAGAACAGAGGAGAAGAGAATCTGAGCTCCTGGCTCAATCCAGCCATTGAATCTACTCTACTTTCTCTATACGTGGTTCCTTGGGATTGGCTGGTGCCAGGCATGATCCTCCGCTCTGCCTGGAGGCTCCAGGCACTGCCACAATACACCTAAACCATGCAAGGGTTAAACCTGGCTGCTGCCCACATCTTCCAACGTCTGTGGCGGGCTCACAGCTCAGCAAATTTCAGCCCCAACAGCGAGCTATCGGCACAGCTCAGTCCAATACGACACCCCCCAGCCTGCATTCCCATACCCAACGCTTGCACTCCCAGAGCGCCAGTTACCATGCAGCTCTCTGCCGCACATGGTGAATGACAGCCTCAGGCCCTTACTGAGGAAGCAACCAGGGAGCTGGCACAACCAAGAGCAGGCAGATGACACCAGCTGCTGGCTAGGGATGGAACACGCTGTCCTACTGGGCTGAAGACAAGGGCAGCTGGACCCATGTCACACATGGAAATGGTATCCCCAGCAAGGGGCCCATGCAGCCCAAAAGCTCCAGGACTATACCAACCCTCTTCTCAGCCAGCTCCTTCTCAACCTGCAGCTTCCGGCTCCTCTCAATCCAAGCAGCTGTGTCATCCAGCCACGGGTCATCCTCTCCCAGAGTCTTGATTTTCCTAAAAGGGGGAACCGAGACAGAAGCTAGCAGGAAAGGCAGCTGCTCTGCCCCAGAGAGCTCCCCACCACTGTCACCACCTCCCTGGAGCCCTCTGGACCCTTTAAATGAACAGGCACTCAAAGGCCCACCCTGGCCAGAGGAAATGCATTAGTGGTTCAGTGGTAGAGTTCTTGTAGCCCCAACATGGGAGAGCTCAGGTCACATTCTGGTCAATGCAGAGCCATGTATTAGCGAGGGTGGAAGAGGGAACACACGGAACGGTGGTTCAGTTGTCAGGTACTGGCCCAGGACTTGGGAGGCCCAAGTTCCATCCCCTCTGCTCGAATTGATGTGTGACCTTCAGTCAACAGTCACGAATGCTGTCCAGTGGCTTAGTTTTTCCCCATCTCTGTTGCTGGGCGAAATCTCTCCTCAACTCACAGTGAGGTGCTCAGACAGTGATCAGAGGCACTGAGCGCCTACACATGAGGCTAGGCAGCAGATGAGGCTTTGGGAGTCTCAATTTCAGTCTCAGCCAAATACTAGAAATCAAAATTCCCCCCACAAGCCAGGAGGGATGACAGAATGGCTCACACCTCATGGATGGTAGCCAGCACTTCCAATAAGGTGATACCCAGCCACGGCCGGTGATTGACCACTTCTCCCGACTGTCCCACCAGGGAAGGCAACGTGACTGGGGAACAGGACACCATCCACGCCATTCCTGCCTTCACCACCGGCCTTAAGCAAACCAGTTCCCCTCTCTGTGACTGTTCCTCCTCTCACTTGCATCAGGCTTTGCTGGACCCAATCCACACACACGAGGAAATGTTGAATGGATCAGATGCAGGGTCCACCCGGCCCAGTACTGTGCCCCTCCCAGATGCTTCAGAGGAAGGAGCAAGAAGTTGGCCGGTGGCAGGGTGGAATAAGCTGCCCTCCAGGAAGATCTGAAATAACACCCCACAGCAAGCGATGGGCTTCAGCCTGGAAGCATGATGGTTAGACCTCTCCCGGAACATGATTGCTAACTAGAATGTCCATAGAAATGTCCAGATCTTCTAGAAACCCAGATACATTCTCAACCTTAACATCCTCTTTCAAGGAGGTCTGCAAGCTACTTCTTGGCCAGAAGGACCTCGTCCAAAATCATCCAGCCTGACCCCAGAACGACACAAGGACTGCCCTGAAGTAATTTCTACTGAACTACAGCAGGTCTCTTTGAAAATATCTAATTTTGATTTAAACCCAGCCAGGGATAAGGAACCCATCTCCCCCTAGCACAGATGTAACCCTTGATCCAGGTTTCTTATGGTCAACTACCCTCACTGGGAAAAACACGCGCCTTATTTAATGACACATCAAGCTGTTAGGTCCAGGCAACTCAGGTTCAACCTCTGCCACCAGCGAAGGATGTCTTCACATATGTATCAAGCATGGGGACGGCACAATGGCTGGCAGCTGCGGACACTGCATTACACTCGACAGTAAAGTGCGGACAAAACCAAGCGCGTACATGCGGGGGGGTGGGGGGGGGGGTGGGGGGGAGGGAATTACCCTAATTTTTGGTTGAGAAGTCGCTTCTCCTTAGCGGCCGCTAGCTTCTCCCGGATCTCCTCCCTCTGCTTCAGCACGATTGGGTTGATCACCTCAGCCGTCACAGGGTCCTCTTTACTGCCCGCTTCTGGAAAGGAACACACAGGACAGGGGAGCTGCAACAGAAGTAGGTTATCGGGACCCCTCGTGCCACGTGCACTTCTCTTATTCGTGCTTAGCTAGTGAAAACGAATGGCACAGGGATCAAATGAATGGGTTAGTCAGCTGGGAGAGGGCGGGGCGGAGCCTTCACATGTCTCATCAGAGAGTGGGCTTGATGCCTTTCTCCCACCACCACCACAAGGAGGGCCGGAGCCCTGTCCCCTGCGGGCAGGGCAGCAGCAGGATCTGGCAGAGGCTGGGTCCAGCAAAGAGGAGGAAACCACATTCCAAAGGGCTGCTTAGCAAGGAGCAGGCATGCGCCCGGATGCCTGGTCCAAGACAGGCGTTAGGCAGACACTGGCCAGTGATACAAGGCAGCAGAGAGGCCAGAAGAACAAGGTCTGTCCACATTCTGCCATGTTGATGAACACCCCCTGTACAAACATCACGTCTGAGAACTGCTCTGCTCCACCGAGAAGGAATGCAACAGCTACCAAGCCCTCCTGCCCCCTCCAGTTCTGCTTGCCCTGCCACCACGCCTAGAGCGGAAGAGCATGCCAGGATGCAGTCCCTAAGCGCCGCAGCTGGCACAGGGCAGAATTTTCAGAACCACTAAGCACTGCCTTACCCGTGCTCCTGCCAGCTGCCAGGCCAAGACTGGGTGCTCTTCAACAGCCCACCCAGAGCATCACAAGAAAAATTCAGACAGAAGCTGGGGAGACTTCCAGACAGCTCCTGCCTTTAAGCCTAGACCACGGTTCAAGCACCTGCTGCGTCACAGACTCCCCATGTGGCATCAGGCAAGCGCCCTGGGTCATGTCTACACTACAGACTTCTCTCAGCAAGGGGTCTGAGCAGCCTCTGATGTAAACGTAGCCAAACAGGCAAACCGGCACTTGCAGCCGTTTGGCATTGTGGAGGGGTAGCATTACGAGACCAGCGCGACGCCAGTGTTATTGAGTCATGTGCTCTGCTGGCATACATACGCTGGTAGCGCTCCTAGCGCAGACACGGCCTCATCTTTCATTTCTTCACCTGTGTAATGGTATCAGTGTTGTCCTACCTCTCCAGGGAGTGGTCTGGATATGTACATTAAGCACTGTAGTGCTCAAATGCTACAGAGCTAGCAGCCAGACAAGTTAAGAAACGGTGTTATTTGTGCAGCACCTAGCATGCTGGGGCCTTGGCCCCGTACTCGGGCTCCTGGGTGCTACTGTGTGATGGGGTTCAGGGGTCCCCAGGCACTGCACCCCGGCCACAGGCAGGAGCGACTCTTGCTCAGCAGGTAGAACAGGAAATTTATTAGTCGACAGAGGTTCAGCTCAGTACGGAGGTGTCAGTACAGCAGGCAGCGACAGTCATTCCAACCCATCCTGGGAAGAGGAGCCTAAGGGATGCCCCACTTGGGGTGTAGCTTTCCCTTAAGCCAGGCTGGCTGCCTTCCCTCTCTCTCCTCAGCTTCTAACTGCTGCCTGTGATTCAAAAACCAGCTCCGCTCCTCCCTGCTCTTTGATCAGGACAGAGGTGTTAGCTGCCAGCTTAGGTTACAGCCCCAGGGGTCATCCTTAGCCACTGTGAGCTGCTCTGCCTGTCTCACACACAAATCCAGCCTCCCTCTCTCTCGCATGTACCCCCCACACTCCCTCACATACTGCAACAAAAGGGCCTCACCAAAAGATATGCAATAGTTTCAGAAAGTTTAAGGCCAGAAGGGACCATTACGTTATCCTGCCTGGCCTCCACAGGCCACAGAATTTCAGCCAAATACCCCCATATTGAACGAGTAATTTGCTACACCTAAAGAGTTCAGTACTCAGACACTTGTGTGCTCCACATAGGAAACTGGACAGACCTGAGTGAACCCAATACCAAAGAGCCCCGAGACAGCAGGTAACAGAGATGAGTGGTGGAACACAAGAACAGAAACCCTCCAGCAAAGACCTCCACTGAAATACACAGAAGAGGGGGGACATTAAGGTGGGAAGATATTACAGACCCCCTCCGCCTTTTTCGTGCCCTTCCTACAAAGCGATGTTAAAGCCTTGATAAGTACAGAGTGTTCTGGGACCAAAGCCAAGGTTTGGGTTTTTGTTTTAACTGATAAAAAAGCCAGACTTACCCTTTTTGATGGCACTGACTTCCAAAGGCTTCAGCCCAAGTTTAGCTCGGAGTTTACTGGAGGGAAAACAGAGGGTTACAAGGCCTAGCTGTCAAATACACACAGCCTATATGAGCAGAACTCATTTACAGCATCAAGAAAAGATTCTCCCGCAGTTTAAGTACTCCTGTGGGACTCAGAACACCTGGGTTCAATGCCACCCTCTTCTTGGGCGAGACACTGGATTCAATGTGTTGTTCTGTGCCTCAGGTTTCCCTCCAGGGGGATTGTGAGGACACATACACCAATGATTAGGAAGCTTCAGGAACAGCGGGGAGGAGGACAAATAACAAAGCTTTGTTCTATGTTTGCACACCGTCCAGCACAATGTGGTACTGGTTCACAACGATGGTTCCTGAGCACAAATGGAACCAATTGAGGTTGATTACTCAGTTCTCCTGAGTGGGACCTAGGGACAACCTCCTCTATGCCTTCCCTGGGAACTGCACCTTGACAGTGGTAAGCTTCTGTATCCAGTGACCAAGAGCTCTGCTAGCAGGAGTCTTAACTCCTGTGAAGGTGACCCACGATGTTCCAATCTCCCAGTCCAGTGCTCTGCCCACCAGACCATGCTGCCCTCCCATCAGAAAAAGTTATATAAACAGAACAAGATAAGCGTTCCAGCAAAAAGCTGGACAGACCAGAGCTTGGAGCCTTGTTTGTGCTCTATGCCTTGCCTGATGGGACTGCTAAGATTTTGGATTCAGAATCATCTTTGTGTATTTCAGACCAATCCCTCATTCATTTCTTTCCAAATTCTCAAAAGAGCCAAGAGTGCCAACTGGAGAAATAAATTACAAACTCCGTGTTGCTGAGACAAAATTAAAGCCCCTTAGCCTGCTGGTGACTCAGCTTCCCCATCTGTAAAATGGGGATAAAAGTATCATCCAAGCTCATAGGGCAACATAAATGCATTCTAGCGCTTAGACACAACTGAAGAGTATGTAAATACATTAGACATAGCATTTCACTTACTTGGTCTCTTCAATGCTAAGAGAAGCATCCCCCAGGCTGGTCTTTGAGCTGGTAGCTGTTTAGAGAAAAATCAAGGTGATGTTTGTAAACAAGACAAAAGTAAGAGTCCTTGTTTTAATAGAATTTAAAGCCAGACGGGTCCACACTGTCCAACTGGTGCAATCTCCTGCATAGCACGTAACTTGAGAATGCCCCTTAGCTAAGACAGGCTTTTTATAATGAGTAATGCTGTGAATAAACACATCTCTTATGGGGACCTGAAATGTCAGCATGGCTCCTTTGCCCATCAGCTGTATTAAAGATCCCACAGAGGAAACCAAGCTGTTATTCTACTGACGAGACAGAAAAGGCTATAACTTGGGTGATTCTGGAGCAACAGAGAGGTCAGTGGGTAGATTCCATAACACAGCAAAATATATGGTACCACAAAACAGGATGTATTAGACTGATGCTGGCAGACAGAAACTCTATCCAAATCTCAGGCCATTACAGTTACTGTATAGAGTTATTTATTAAAACACCTTTTCAGGGCACTTTATATACAGATGTCCCATAATCAAAGTCGTCATCCCCTCGCAATACATCTGTCCTGACCTCATCTTCACCAATAACTTTGCATAACCCCTTTTTGAGCAATTATACACATATGCATGCTCCTGCCCCAGGAAGGAACATGAGCTCATTTCCTTGCTTTACTCTGATCTCCCACCTCCCTTCTCCCTCAAATTCACCCCACCAATGAGTTAGTGGGTCTAAACCTTCCCTAACCCTCATCTTCCCACGTTCTGCAGGACAGCACCCGAAGCTCCCTCCAGCCCATGAGACAGCACATCCTGATCACTCATCAGAAATCGTAAATCCTCACCTCTGCCCCATAACACATTCATGTCCAAGAAGGACACACACACACCCATTCCTCACACCTGATCTCCAAAACTGCTCCCCAGCAGCTAGTCATCACCATAAACCACCAGCCAATCCAACCCTTGCAGTTTACACTCCTTTAAGGAGGAGTATAAACATATGGCTGGAGAATGCCGGTCAGTAATCAGGAAAGCAAAAGCACAATTGGAACTGCAGCTGGCAAGGGATGTGAAGGGTAACAAGAAAGATTTCTACAGGCATGTTAACAATAAAAGGGTTATCAGAGAAGGTGTTGATGACAGAGGTAACCTAGTGATAGACAACGTAACAAAAGGTGAAGCACTCAATGCTTTTTTTGCCTCAGTCTTCACAGACAAGGACAGCTCCTACACTATGGTGCCAGACAATGCATTTTGGGAAGGTGGAGGGCAGCCATCGGTGGGGAAGGAACGAGTTAAGAGCTACCTAGAAAAACTAGATGTACACAAATCATAAGAACATAAGAATGGCCATACTGGGTCAGACCAAAGGTCCATCCAGCCCAGCATCCCATCTGCCGACAGTGGCCAATGCCAGGTGCCCCAGAGAAGGAGAACAGAAGACAATGATCAAGTGATTTATCTCCTGCCATCCATCTCCTGCCCTTGTTCTGAAGGCTAGGGCACCATACTTTATCCCTGGCTAATAGCCATTTATGGACCTAACCTGCAAAAATTTATCAAGCTCTTTTTTAAACCCTAATAGAGTCCTGGCCTTCACAGCCTCCTCGGGCAAGGAGTTCCACAGGTTGACTGTGCGCTGTGTGAAGAAAAATTTCCTTTTATTAGTTTTGAACCTACTACCCATCAATTTCATTTGGTGTCCCCTAGTTCTTGTATTATGGGAAAAGGTAAATAATTTTTCTATATTCACTTTCTCCACACCATTCATGATTTTATACACCGCTATCATATCGCCCCTCAATCGCCTCTTTTCCAAACTGAGAAGTCCCAGTCTCTCTAGCCTCTCCCCATATGGGACCCGTTCCAAGCCCCTAATCATCTTAGTCGCCCTTTTCTGAACCTTTTCTAATGCCAATATATCTTTTTTGAGGTGAGGAGACCACATCTGCACGCAGTACTCAAGATGTGGGCGTACCATAGTTTTATATAGGGGAAGTATGATATCTTTTGTCTTATTATCGATCCCTTTTTTAATAATTCCTAACATCCTATTTGCCTTACTAACTGCCGCTGCACACTGCGTGGATGTCTTCAGAGAACTATCCACTATAACTCCAAGATCCCTTTCCTGATCTGTCGTAGCTAAATTTGACCCCATCATGTAGTACGTGTAATTTGGGTTATTTTTTCCAACATGCATTACCTTACACTTACCCACATTAAATTTCATTTGCCATTTTGCTGCCCAATCACTCAGTTTGCTGAGATCTTTTTGTAGTTCTTCACAATCCCTTTTGCTTTTGACTGTCCTGAATAACTTGGTGTCATCTGCAATGACTGTCCTGAACAACTTGGTGTCATCTGCAATCCATAGGTCTGGATTTAATGCACCCAAGGGTACTGAGGGAACCAGCAGATGTAATTGCTGAGCCTTTGGCCATTATCTTTGAAGACTCCTGGAGATCGGGAGAGATCCCAGATGACTGGAAAAAGGTATATGTAGTGCCCATCTTTAAAAAAGGAAAGGAGGACAATCCAGGTGACTACAGACCAGTCAGCCTTACCTCAATCCCTGGGAAAATAATGGAGGGGGGTTCTCAAGAAATCCATTTTGGAGCACTTGGAAGAAGAGAAAGTGATCAAGAGTAGTCAACATGGATTCACCAAGGACAAGTCATGCCTCACCAATCTGATTAGCTTCTGTGATGAGGTAACAGGCGCTGTGGACATGGGGAAGTCAGTGGGTGTGATATACCTTGACTTCAGCAAAACTTCTGATACACTCTCCCACAACATACTTGCCCATAAGTTGAGGAAGTATGGATTGGATCCATGGACTATAAGATGGATAGAAAGCTGGCTTGACAGTCAGGCCCAATGGGAAGTGGTCATTGGCTCAATATCTGGATGGCGGTTGGTTTCAAGCAGAGTGCCCCAAGATTCAGTTCTGGGGCCAGTGTTGTTCAACATCTTCATTAATGACCTGGGTGAGGGACTGGATTGCACCCTCAGCAAATTTGCAGATGACACTAAAGCTAGCAGGAAAGGTAGATACATTGGAGGGTAAAGACAGGATCCAGAGGGACCTGGTTAAATTGAGAGGATTGGGCCAAAGGAAACATGATGCAGTTCAAAAACGAGATGTGTAGAGTCCTGCACTTGGGACAGAAGAATCCCAAGCATTGTTATAGGCTGGGGACCGACTGGCTAAGCAGCAGTATAGCGGAAGGGGACCTGGGCAATATGGTGGATGAGAGGCTGGATATGACAGTGTGCCCTTGTAACCAAGAAGGCTAACGGCATATTACAGTGCATGAGGAGGAGCATTTTGCACAGATCTAGATAGGATGTTGTTCTCCTCCATTTGGCACTGGTGAGGCCACATCTGGAATACTGTGTCCATTTTTGGATCCCCCAGTATAGAAAGGATGTGGATGTGCTGGAGCAGGTTCAGGGGAGGGCAACAAAAATGATTAAGGGGCTGAGCACATGACCTATGAGGAGAGCCTAATGGATTTGGGCTTTTTTAGTTTACAAAAAAGACGACTAAGGGCTTTTTTAGTTTACGGAAGAGAAGACTGAGGGTTATCAGCACTATGGTTCTGGGTCATTACCTACTTTTCCGGGTTCACTCAGCCCCAATTCCGGGTAATTTACAGGTCACTTCCTGTTCTCAGTGGTGTCAGATAGAATAGGGAGCAATGGTTTGAAGTTATAGAAGGAGAAGTGTAGGTTGGATATTGGAAAAACTGCTTCACCAGCAGTGTGGTGAAACACTGGAATGCATTGTGTAGAGAGGTGGTAGAGATTTTTAAATTCCAGCTTGACAGGGTCCTGGCTGGGATGACTTAGTCAGGATTGATCCTTCCTGAAGCAGGGAGCTGGACAAGATGACATCCTGAGGTCCCTTCAGCCCTATAATTCTACGATTAGCCACCTTTATAACGCCACAAACACTTACTGGCCCAGACCTCCTGGCCCAATACTCTGCCCATTCCCAGATCTCACTAAACGCATCAATCCTCTCCCTCGCCCGCACAGAGCTCTGATCACCATCACTCCCTTACAAATCCCCCCAGCACACTCCAGCCCATAACCTGCTCCTGCTGAACCACAGCGCGCGCATACACACACCCCACTCCCTTCACTCTGGGCCCCACCGACAGCCCTTCCACCCTTGGCCACCGATGGGTTCCCAGTCCCCTCCCCCGCTTCCCTGCGGGCTCCTTAACCGAATCCCGACTTCCCTCCACACAAGCTCTTCGGAGACTCTTGGGCGGCTCTGTCCTTTAGGCTCCCGATGCCGCCCCATGACCCTGCCCCCCGGCTCTGACCCGCCTCATATCCATCGTCGCGCTTCTCCCGCTTAATCCGTCTGCCTCCCTCGGCATCCTGGGCGCCCCTGTCCCCTGCCCGGCCATAGCTGCTCCGGCCCGGCGCGGCCGCCTCCTCTCCCCCACTGCGCCGGCTGCTCCGCTCCCCGCGGCTGCGGCTACGCTTTCCCCGCCGCTCGCTGGACCCGCCGCCCCGGTGTTTGTGCTTCTTATGCTCCCGGTGCCGAGAGGAGGAAGAAGAGGAGGACGCGGGCGGCGGCGGCAGCGGCGGCTGTTGCTGCTCCTCAGGGCCCGCGGCCTCCCCCCGCTCCCGGTGCTTCTTCGAGGAGCCCATGGAGACGCAAAATGGCACCAGCGACACTTCCGGGGTTACCAGGACTATGCTTCCGGGTCATTGCCCACTTTTCCGAGTTCATTCCTCCCCAATTCCGGGTCATTTAGAGATCACTTCCTGTTTATCTGCGCTCTGCTCCTCCCTGTTACGCTACATCCTGTTTTACAGCCATCGCATTCCGAGTTATGCAGACGTCACATCCTGCTTACAGGCTACTACGTCCGAGTGACTCCTTCCCTTTTCCGGTTTGTCTGCAGTTGCCTCCAGGTGGTCTTTGACCGCAGGCAGCTGGAATGTGCCATAGACTGTGGAAAGGACCTCGGGATGTCACCAAGTCCGTCCCCTGCACTCATGGCAGAACCAAGCGCCATTTAGATCATCCCTGGCCAATGTGTCTAACTTGACCTTACCATTGATGTTTATTTATCTCATTTATATCAAAATGTATCTCCCCATTAGATGCTGACAAAGGCTCACATCCCCCTGTCTGATCTGACTTGTTTTTATCTCTTTTGATAAGTGCTGTTGATACTGGGCCATTTCCACCCTGCTGAATAGACCTTGTCAGCTCTGGCCCTCCCTCTTACTGGGACCCCACTCTTTGAATACCCCTCTGAAACCAGCTCCCCACTCACGCATCTGATGAAGCGGGTCTTTGCCCACGAAAGCTTCTGCTCCCGCATATCTGTTAGTCTGTAAGGTGGCACAAGACTTCTTATTGATCTCCATTGATGGAGATTCCACAGCCTCCCTAGGCAATTTATTCCAGTGTTTAACCACCTGGACAGTTTGGACATTAAGAAAAAAATTCCTAATGTCAAATCTAAATCTTCCTTGCTGCAGTTTTAGCCCACTGCTTCTTATCTTATTTACTAAGGCTAAGGAGAGGAATTTTTCTCCCTCCTCCCTGTAAAACCCTTTTAGGTACCCGAAAGCTGCATCATTTCCTCTCTCAGCCTTCTCTTTTCCAGACTAAACAAACCCAATTATTTTCATCTTCTTTACTAGGTCACATTTTCTAGACCTATTCTGGGCCTTCTCCAATTTCTCCACATCTTGCCTAAAATGTGGTGCCCAGAATAGCACACAATACTCCAGCAGAGGCCTCATCAGCACAGAACAGAGCAGAATGACTTCTTGTGTCTTGCTCCTAACACACCTGTTAATGCCTCCCAGAATCATGTTTGCTTTTTGCAACAGTTTCACACTGTTAACTCATGCTCAGCTTGTGGTCCGCTGTGACCTCTAGATCCCTTTCTGCAGTACTCCTGCCTAGGGAGCCCGCTTTCCATTTTGTAAGGGAGAACACATTCACACAAAGTGGAGTACTTCACATTTGTCCCATAGAACCTCATCCTATTTACCTCAGACCAGTACTCCAGTTTGTCTAGATTTGGAATTCTGAACCTATCCTCCAAAGCAGCTGCAACCCCTCCCGGCTTGATATCAGCCATTCAGGTCGGAGTGGGAGGAGGCAGATTTCTTCCCATAGGAGGTGAGGAACGCAGGCTGCTGTGGCCAGCCCGTGGCTCTAGCTGCCATTTGCAGGCACTGCGGGGTGTGGGAGGCATCCCAGCATTGAAGAATTAAAACCATGAGCCCCCCCAACAAAGGCCTTGGGTTAGGGGGCAGGGCAAGGAAGCACCCTGGGCTGTGGTGCCCCAACCATCTCAACCACCCTGTGGTTTCTAAGACTCTGGTCTTAGACTTTGGTGCCTTTGGACTCTGTGCAGCTAGCTACTACTCACTGTGTTGTTCGGTAAGGCCAGCACCTCCAAACTAAACCATGACAACGCCATTGCAAGGAGAGACTTTAACCTGGCTTGGAAATCTCTGTTCTCATCCAGAGAAGGGAAAGAGTTTAAACCTCTAGGATTGGTATTCAACACTATGGATGAATGGAAAAAAATTGATTTTGAGTAGCATTTTACATAAACCTATGCAGACATTAACACAAAATATCCCATTTGTATCAACTTGGCCAGAGAGTTAGTGATCCACTGGAATGTTTTGCCTGTCAATGGGAAAGGATTGCAAAGGGTTAAGGAAATACAAAGAACAAAGGCTAACATTTTTAGAAAAGAGGGATGAACTCACTGATCATAGAATCATAGAACAATAGAGCTGGAAGAGACCTAAGAAGCCATCAAGTCCAGCCCCCTGCCCAAGGCAGGACCAGACCCCATCAGATCAGCCCAGCCAGGGCTTTGTCGAGCCAAGACTTTAACACCTCCAGGGATGAAGACTCCACTACTTCCCTGGGTAGACCATTCCAATGCTTCACCACCCTCCTAATGAAAAAGTTTTTCCTAATGTTCAACCGGGACCTTCCCAACCGCAACTTGAGACCATTGTTCCATGTTCTGCCATCCGTGACTATGGTGAACAGCCTCTCTCCAGCCTCTTTGCAACCTCCCTTCAGTAAGTTGAAGCCTGTTATCAAATCCACCCTCAGTCTTCTCTTTTGCAGACTAAACAGTCCCAATTCCCTCAACCTTTCTTCATAGATCATATGCTCCAGCCCCCTAATTATTTTGGTCGCCCTCTGCTGGACCCTCTCCATTGTGTCCACATCCTTCCTATAATTGGGGTGATAATTGCAAGCTTATTAAAGGCAAGGACTAGGTAAGTGCTTTCCTTATGGGTAATTTCATCTCAACACATGCAGGGCAGGGGTTGCCTTTTTGCTACCCTGCAACTCTTTCAAAACAATTTGGCCCAAGGATTTGGACCAATTAATTCATGTGCATCCATTAAGAATTGAGAATGATGGGTATAAATTAGGGGAAACGTGACAATGCAGTTTCTTCAATCTTAAGAGTCATTTGAAAAGAGTTTAAGGCTGATGAGTACTTTATGACCCTTTTTAGTAATCTTGCCACTGTTTTATATACGGATGTTGATAGTTATCTTCCAAATTTATAGTTATAACTTCCTGAATTTAAATATTAATTCTCAACTTGAGAATTAATTAAAAGTATTGTTTATATGGTCTGGTGAACCAAGGCCTGATATCATTCTGGAAAATTTTTCCTAAATGTTTTCTTCATATACATAACTTTGCCTTTTGATGTATAGGCAGGCTTGGCTCAATGTATATTTGTGAATAGTCATTTTCAGACACAAAGTTTATTAAAAGGAAATACCATTCCAAGAACACCAATTCCCAATTCAATGACTTAGTCACTTTAGCATTAATGAAGCTGTACGCAGGGACTGATGACACCGTGGACAAGAAGATACATTCAGACACCCCGTTAGACTGCTGCCACAACACCCACATCAAGGTCAGTTTTATTCTGCATTAATTATATTACAGAAAACACCATGAGTGTCATTTTTAGACCAGTGGTTTTCAACATTTTTTCATTGCAGACCTTTAAAATTTTCAAATGCCACCACAGACCCCTTTGGAAATCTTAGACGTACTGTGGGGACCCCTTGGGATGCACATACCACCAGCTGAAAACTCCTGTTTTAGACACTTAACTAATAAATTGACATTTTGATATAAGTTCATATTGTGCCACAGTTTGCAAAAAATGTTGGCCACAAAGGTCCTGCCCTCCTTACAGGGAAACATACTGTGTATTGCAGGTGGTGTTAGTTAAACAATTTCTTCTCCACCCTTCAGCAGGGGTGGGGAATGGTTTAAACTATGTATCCCTTCTCTTCTTCATAAATATATTTACTATACATTGGGAGTTCGTCTACACAAGGAACTAACTTCCAAGTTAACTTCGAAGTAGCCAGCAGAGAGTCTACACACATTTTTCCCTTACTTTGAAGTTAACTTTGAAGTAGGGAACCCAACTTCAAAGTCCTTACTCCATTCCCGGGAATGGAGTAGGGCCCTACTTGGAAGTTTAACTTCTAAGTAGGGTGTGTGTAGACACTCAACTTCGAAGTTGCTTACTTCAAAGCTGTACTTCGAAGTAAGCAATTTAGAAGTAATTTTTGTAGTGTATGCCCAGACTGGGAGAAATCCACGTGGAAGCGGAAGAAAGAATATCATTCCTCCTCACCCACCCGCCCCCAGGGGAAAGGATTGTATAAGCCATATACCCTTCGGTACAGATGGAAGGAAATACCATTGAGGTGGTGTGAAGACGACTCATGCCCTCTCCTCCTTCCTGGAAGGGATGTGATGACCCACACACTCTTCTGTATCAGGGGACATACCCTGGCTTAGAGGGGGATCAAGTTCATCCAGCATGTGGGGTCATTAGGGCCAGCAGATTGTGACAGGAGGGTGCCCCTACTAAATCATCAACACCTTAGCTTGTGAAAACACAAAATCCTAAGCCTCGTGCAACAGCTCTGCAAACTTCCCCTTACTTTCACTCACCTAACTTAAGATGTTAACCAGCATAAATAGTGTGGGGCCTGGTTTGGACTGCCAGCCAAAGCAGCCCTATGTAAATATTTCAAATAAGCCTCTGGCCAACTGTTAACTCATTCTGATTCCTGAAAACACAGATTTATTTCTTGCATGTGGCTTTCTATGCAAAGACCTGGCATCTTGATGAAGATGAAGCCAGCAATACAGAGCTGCGGACCCTGGTGGCAATTACCAGGAGTAAAGGCTACCTTGCAAGAAGAAGAAGAAGAAGTAGTAGTATACAGTGGGGCCCAAGGTCTGTGCAGATATTAAGTAACTGTATCACATTTCCCCTTCCCCTGCCTCCTGCGAGAAAAGGACATATCTCCATGGCACAGGGAAAGAGAGAGGCAGAGCCAGCCATGATGGGGGCCAGGTACCTAGGGCCTTGCCTCAAGATCATATAGAAAACCAGGGGCAATTAAACACAGAAGATCCAGGTGTTCTGGCAGTCAGCCCCCTTTCCTCTGCTTTCCCTTTTCTAGCCACACCACCACAGTCCTAATCCAGAGCTGGAATAAAATGCTAGAGTCTGAACTCTCTGAGCTATTATTACCACTAGGCACCACTCCCCGCTCAGCTGGGAATAGAAGTCCTGGCCCCAAATACAGTGAAAGCCATGTTGTCCAGAAAGTGGATAACCGACACTTTCTATGAACTGGCATCTGCTTCCCCACTGGCTGCCCAGCTGAGCAGGGCCAGCTGATGAAGAGCTGGCAGCAGCTGCCAAGCTGGTAGGGTGGCCACAGGGCTGGGGGCCAGCTGCCTGGCCAGAGCCGGCTGCCAAGGCAGTGGTGGCAGTGGGACCAGTGGAGCAGCAGTGGGGCTAGATTCTGGCTGCCCAGCCGGAGCCAGCAGTTTGGGGCCAGTGGCTGTAGGGCTGGAACCAGGGCCTGGTACCAGCTTCCTGTATGGGGGTGGTGGCTGCAGGACAAGTGGCTGTGGGGCTGTGCAGCCAGTGGCAGCGGGGCTGGTGGAGCGTGTCCAGCAGCCCCGCTCCAGTAACGGGCCAATTTGATTATCTGGCACCCCCTCTTCCCCAGGGAAAACCGTGAGTCATGAGACCCAGCAGGGTAAGAGTCTGTCTCACGCTCACCCTGCAGCAGCAGCTCCTGTCCTGCAGGGCTGAGCCCGACTCCCTGCTCTGGCAGTTCTGGACTGAAGCTGAGGGGTGCTGAGACCATGCGCGCCAAACGGGGGAGTCAGGGCTCGCACATGGGACAGGAGCAGCTGCTGCAGGGTGAGTGGAACAGGGCAGATTTGCTCCTCGGCTCCATTCTAGTGCAAGCTCCCCTCTGCATGGGGCTGGGATTAGGGGGTGCTGCTGCAGGTGGCTGGCCCCCTGTCTGCGGAGAATGCTGATGTACAGTTGAGGAGGGAGTAGCATTTGGATCTATGCAGGTTGCTAAAAATAGACAAAGTGCAGTTAATGGGTTACCCGAATAAAAGGTGTGAGAACACTTGTTCTAACCGACTAAACCCTGTGTGCCTCCCAGAGCAGGGATAGCACCTGAGTCCCAGCACACACACCCCGCCTCACTAGACTCCTCTCCTTTCCCAGAGCAGGGTAGAGGACCCAGGAGTCCTAACCACCATGCCCAGCCTCCCCTTCTCCAACCACTAGACCCCACTCCCAGCAGCACGGTGGTGCGAGGGTAGGAAGTAATGGTTCCTCCTTTACACCTCATCTTGGATTTTCAATTCAGCTTCTTTTCCCCTTGCACAGAGGGTTATTTCAGGACATGGCTCTGGCTCCTGGCCAAGTATGAAGGAGCTGCTATCAACTTCTTTCTCTTTGCTGCTTAATAACCAGAGTGTAATAGGAGAGATGTAAACAGGAGCTTGTGGGTGAAACTGCAGCTCTCAGCATGATGAGATAACACTCCTGTGTCAGCCCAGGGCTCCACAGCTTGTTCCTCTCCCCTTCTCTGGCCTCTTGCTGCCAAGGAGATCAGAGCTTGTTCATAAATTAACCCACGGCACAGGCAAAATGAGGCACAGAGAGGAAGCAAGCTGGCTATGCCATAATGGCAGAAGTAGGTACAGAAACCAGGAGTCCCAACATGCCAGGCCTTGAGACAACCACCGAGACAAAACCTGCGCCCTGAAGAGCTCAGTCTAACCAGGCAAAGAAAGGATTATGAGCCCTGCTTTCTAGGTGGTTAAACTGAAGTCCCATGAGATCAAGTAATCTGCATCAGGTCGCACAGGGAGGCTGTAGCAGAGCTGGGAATGAAAGCCAGAGCTCCTGGGTCCCAGTTCACGCCTAAAGCCAAGGCCAGCCTTCCTGTCTCTTCCAGTGATCAGTGCCTGCAGGCTGGGTGTCGCTAGAGAACAGGGCCATGCAAAATGGGGGGGTGGAGGGTGGGTGATGGGCCCCTAAGGGGGACATGAAATTTCCTGAGGGGGGCGTGGCACAGTGCTATTGGCTGCTGGGTCTCAGGCTCACCCCTCTCATTAAAGATGTTGAAATCAGTCGCTGTCGTTATGCATGATGTGTTTGTATCAGATTTATACCCCGATTGATAAAGCTTTTACCTTCTGCAGACTGCGTTTCTTACACGTGCCAAAAGGGACTGTGTGTTCGTTTTTTTCTCATATGAGCATCACCAAAATTACCATCGGTCTGGATGACATGAGGGGCAGCTGATCGCAGGGACGAAGTTTGCTCCCACCTGCAGCACAGCTCAGGCGATAGCAGGATGCGAGAAAACACTCCCTACCAGCCGGATTCTGTCCAGAGGGAGGCAACGACACACAGAAACACACAGTGCATCCCAGCCAGCACCGTTCAGGGACAGTTGCTGAGCCGTGTGGTTTACCTGCCGTGTGGATGTGAAGTTTGTGTTGTTACCTGTTTTGGTCCCAGTTGGCTCATCAGATTTCAGGACTCTGGGGATGTTCCACTTAACACGAGCGCCGGGGATACTCGGCATTTCTCTGCTGCAGTCTTGTTTGCCTGTAAGAAATGTGCAGCGCCCTGCTTCTCTGAGGGCCGGCGGGACCATGGAGGATGAGAGGGTTTGCGGCGGTTACCAAAGAACTGCGCATGAAAATGACCCTTCTAGTTGGAACTCAATAGTCTGAATCTCATTTTTAACCCGTCTCCCTCTGATCCTCCCCTGGGCTATGTCTGTGCATCGCTCACACACAACAAACACCCAGTTCAATGGTGGGGTCAGCACGGCCTGTGGCTGGCGAACGTCTCCTCCTGGTCCTCCCATTCTGCGCCTTGCAGCAAAGAGCCCCATCATGTCACACTGGGGCACGGGTGTGGGGAGAGTGCTCCCCACCGAGCTATTCATCCCTCGGGCATGGCAGCGGTGACGTCCCCAGCCTTCCCTGGATATGTCTCTGGGCTGCACGAGGCACTCAGTCACTGCTTCGTGACCAGGCAGCACTGTGGGGTGGTTCTCGCAGGGGCTAAGCAGCAGCCTGTAGCCAGTTATCAAGGACGAAGATGGCAACCTGGGACTCAGAGGTGGATCTCCACAGCTGCAGCAGTGCTTGGAGTCAGCATGAAAGAGACGTAGCTACACCCCGATGGGGGACTATCCTCAAGAAGGCACAGATCGCCTCCAAAGAACACTTGCCAACCAGCTAGCCAGGATGCTTGGCCAACATGTCCGCCGAGGAAAGCTAAAAACGCCCCCCGTAAGATGGCCTCCAAAGAAAAGTAGGCAACCCCCAATGCCGCCACTGGGGTCCTAGCAGGCCAAAGCAGGGTCATGGAGGCCTCGCCACAGCCGGATGATGTCTTGGGGTGTCCTGTGGTCCATCAGGATGAGTTCTTTGTAAGCACACAAGTCCTCCTGTCCCTCAGCTTCCGCGCTGAAGGTCCTGAAACCAGGGTGGTTCTGTGGCACAAGCCCCAGCTCCCTTAGGCAGATCCCCAGGTAGATGTTGTTGAAGGGGAAGAGGGGCAAGTGGCAGGAGGCCTTGTAGAGCTGAGTGGCCACAGCCCGTGAGCACAGGACCCCGCCGCCCCCCACGTAGGGAGGGTAGGTGCCTTGGTAGAAAGACTCAGGGACATAATACTTGTGTTGGCTGTCATGGACTGGGGCAGTATCCTGGAAGACATGGCCAGTGAAGAGGCCTCGTTGAGTGGCAGCATCAAGGCTCCCAGTGTAAGCCACGAGAGCATCCACCCTAAGAAAGACATCATCGTCCCCCAGGAAGACGAACTCCACACTGGGGCAATGGCCCTGCAGCCACCTTAGGAACAGGATGTCCTTTAGGCTCCGATTGTAGAAGGTATCCTGGAAGTCCCACAGCAGGAGATCCCGTTTTTTTTGCCTTTCCAGCTGCAGAAGTGCCTGCAGATCTGGATATCCATCCCCTGGCCCCTGCTTGCCCAGCAGGAAGAGAGTCTGCACTGTCACACCCCTCACCAGCCCCTTTTGGCCCCAGGTCTCCCGGATGGCTTGACGTCGGTCAAAGTTGACCAACTGAGACTTAACAGCCACCAGCAGCTGGGTCCCATCTGGGCAGGCCTCATCATCTGCTGGCCCAACTAGCAGCGAGTAGTCCCTGAAGTGCATGGAGAGGACGAAAGCCTGGAAATGGCTGGGGTAGGAGGAGATATTTTTCAGCCCCTGGGAGGCTGCATGGAAGTTCTCTCCACATGTCCCTGGTAGCGTGAGGTTGAACTGGGCTGTGGCGTTCTTCAGTATGGGGTTGTCCAGCTGGGTCATGTAGAGCATCAATAGGTCCCAGAGGGGGATGCCATGGAGGTCCATGGGCTGCCACAACCTCAGATGGCCACCAGTGAACACTGCTGTCCTTGAAGTCTGCAGGCTCAGCGGCCTCCTGGACAGCATCACTACAGTGTAGAGTATCACACTGGCGATGGCCACACAGGCCAGCCAGACACAGACTTTGAGGTAGCCCAGCTTCATGGTGGGCATGCGGCGGAGCTGTGGATCAAGCAAGGGAAGGGGTCAAAGGGTACATCCCGGCTGCATTTGAGACACCAACGCCCCGTACAACCACACACCCCTAACGGCCCCCCGCAGCCAGTCGTCTGCCAAACAGCCTCCCACGGGCGAGCCGCTGCCTCCTCCCTCCACACCCGAGACAACGGATCAGTGACCCCATCCCCCAACCCTTGGCAACCCCACACAGCAGCTCCACTGCCCCACAAGCCCTGACAGCCCTCAACAGTGGATCAACCGCCACCTGCCCCCCAGCACGCACACCCCATTGGGACTTTTCAGGTACTCGCTTCCCACACACACCAGTAACTCCCAATGGCTCTTCTGCTGCCACCTGTCTGCCGAGACACACACCGGCTGCCCTCCATAGCCCTTCAGCTCCCCTTGCCCACAGCCTGAGAGCTGCCCGTCCACTCCCCCTGCATCTGCCGCACACACCTCCTGCCAGCCCCCCACAACGTGTCGGGGATCCCCACACACCCACACTGACAATCCCCTCATTCAAGTACCCCCGCATACACCCCGAGAGCCTGCCAGCACTTTCCAGGTGTCTGCTTGCCCCCCCAGCCTTGACAGATACCCCGTCCCACACCCCCCTTGGCATTTCAGGTATCCCCAGACACACATCCCCTGTCCCTTTTGGTACTTACCTGGCACGCTGGCTTCACTTAGCTCTCAGAGCATTGTCCCCAGCTGGGTTGGTCACGTTAGAGCCGTTGCAGGGTGGGAAGCAGAAGCCTGGAGAGGGAGGGGCAGCAATGACAGAGTTTGGAGTTCTAGCCCCCCTGCTCTCACCACTCACCTCCATCCCCCTCCCAGAGCCAGGACAGAACCCAGGGACCTTTGTTCCCAGCCCCCTGCTCGAGCTCCTAGACCTCACTTGGCCCAGAGCTGGGAAGCCCCTCAGGAGAGGAGCTGGTCTCAGCTTTCCCTGGGTGGGGCAATGATCAGCTCTTATCTTGAGGCAGGTGCAAAGTCCTTTGGGGACAGGAGGAAGCAACTGGGGCAGCGCAAGGAGAAATGGGGGGGGCACTGAGGTCAAATAGCCACTCAGCAAGCAGCAGCCGTGGGGTCAGTACGAACCGGTTCCTACCCATTCATGGTGCTGGTGCTGCTTCCTATTCTGCCTTCCTTGCCCCCACCCCCGCCTGTCCCCCGCACTTGCCACAGGGCAGGGGTGGGTCCCGGCTCCCTATCCCTCCTGCTCTGTCACACCAGGTCCCACGCTCCTCCCAGAGCCCTGGCTTCCAGCCCCAACCCTGTTCTAACCATTAGACCCCTGCCCAGACCTGGGAATGACCCGGGAGCCCTGACTCCCAGTCCCTCCTGTTCTGACCCCCAGGGCTCCAGCTCCTCTGCCCGAGCTGGGGACAGAACCTAGGAGTCCTGTGTCCAAACTGGGACAGGGCTCTTTAGCCGATCAGCAGGGAGGCAAATGTGCTGCAGCCAGGATCGGGCGCCACACGCTCTCCAGCCTCGTTCCCCAGACTGAGTGCCTCTCCCCTGGATTGCGGGGTGGGAGACGGCAGGGCCGGGGCAGCCCCGGGCAGCCACGTAAAGACAGACCTAAGCAGTGGTGGGGAGGGAAATGTTAGACAAGCCTGAACAGAGGGCTCTTGGCAGGCAGGCAGGTGGCTGCCTGGGTGGGGAGGGGCAAGGAAGGCTCCAGGGCAGGGGCGATCCAGGGCTGTGCTAAGTGGAGCGGGGAGGCGAGGGGAGCTGGGCTGTGGAGGAGAGAAGCCGGGGTTGTTTCAGAACAGTGCCAGTGAGGAGATGTGGGACTGTGGGGAGCGGAGGAGGGAGCCAGGCTCCAGTGGGGGGCTCGGAGGAGGGGAGTACAGGCAGTGGGAGGACATAGGATGAGGGGATCGGGGCTGGGGCAGAAGGCGAGAGCCAGAGCTGACAGCTTCCCTCGCCCATCCCACTGGTCGTGGCTCTGCGGTGCTCTTACCTCCCCCACACCAGGCTCCCTCCAGCCGCTCTCAGACACCAGGGCACTCCCAGCCCCTGCGGCATATCTGATGTCCTCACTTTCCTGCAGCTGGGCTCCCTCAGTCCCACTGCTGGTTTTAATTTCATCCGCCAGGGGCCCGTTCGTTCCCTGAGCCTGGGGTTGCCACCAACCAGCGCCCCACAATCCCAATGTTACCAACCCAGCAACACCTGCCTGAGTCTGCAGGCAGCCTGAGGGCTTGCTCCAGGAAGGGGGAGCTGCTCCAGGCTTCTCAGTGAGGCGCTAACCCTGCAAACTGTAGCGTGCCAGTTCATCAGGGCAGGGGCTCACTCTCACTGTGTGTCTGTGCAGTGCCCAGCAAAATGGGGCACCTGATCTCAGTCAGCATCCACGCAGCACCCAAAATAATGGGGCCCTGACCTTAGGCAGGGTCTGTGGAGTGCCTGGCATGGCGGGTGGAGGGAGCCTGATCTCACTGGGTGGTCCATGCAGCAAAAGGCACAACGGGGCCCCGAATCTTGGTCAGGATCTGTGCAGTGCCAAGCTCAACCAGTGCCCCCACCTCAGCCAAGGCCTCTGACTGACACCGTTATAAAGACAACAGTAATAATACGGACTCCCAGCCTCCCGCCTTCCTCTAACCACTGGGCCACATCTGCCTTCCCAGGGCAGGCACAGCACACGGGCGTGCTGGCTCCCAGTGTCCGGCTCAGCACACACCCCGCTCGAGTTGGTGCAGTAACCCCAGTAAGAAAAAAGCAAACTGCCCTCCAAGGTTCCTTTATTTGCTGGTGCTTTGCCTGTGTAGTGCAGGGAGCTGTGAGTGACCTTCTCCATCCCAGATGGGGCTAGTCTCGGGTGGTGTCCAGAGAGTCCGGCAGAGACTCTAACTTCTTGTTCAGTGGTAACCTGTCAACAGGGATGTGAAGAAAGGAACCGCTAGATCCCCTTCTCCTCTCAGAGAGCGGAATAAAACTTAGGGCCCTGAGCTGATGCACTAGGACCAGCCGGCCTTGTGCTGGGAGATCTATAGACCCCAGACAAAGAGGAATGGGAGATCCGGCTGGATCTACAGAGGCTGCAGTACGCAGCAGCTGGGTGAGTCACAGAGGTCGTGGCTGGAGCAGCGAGGTGGTGAGCTAAAGGGACCGAGGCAATGAGCTCTACAGGGCTCAGAGCTGTAGGACCCAGGGGAACTCGACTAGACCAGGGTCAGTGGGATCCAGGAGTGATCAGCAGGGCAAGGGGATATCGAGCACCTGATCTAGGAGAGGCTCCGTGACCTCCTTTGCGTGGCTCTGCTGGCTGTCCTGGCAGTGCTGCCCTTGGCCAGGTGTCCCGCATGTCTCCACAGCAGCCCCTCGTCGATGCCCAGTGCTGCCAGCACCTGGGAGAAGCGCCGCTCCACAGCCAGGCGGGCATTGGTCTGTGGGGCGAGAGACGGGGACGCCATCGGCATCACACGTGGGACTGAGCTGGGCTCAGGCTGCTCACCCCTTTGCCCACTCACCAACCTCTCTCAACCCTACTAGCACGGAACTCCCCCACCCAAGCTAGCAACAGGAGGAATCCACAGCCAGGAAAAGAACCCAGGCAGCCGGGCTCCCAGCCCACCCGCTCTAACCACTAGGCTTCCCTCCCTGAGCTGAGGCTAGAACTTAGGAGTCCTGGGTGCCAGTTCCCCCTTTTCTAACCACTAGACCCCACTCCTTTCCCAGAGCCAGAAACGGGACCCAGGCGTCCTGACCTCCAGCCCTCTGCCCCGGCTCTAACCTTGCAGCTCCACGCCTCTCTCACCTGCATGACACGCTCAAAGAGGTAGGGGCGGCTCTCCACCCTCTCCCGGATCTCCCGCAGCCGGGCGTCATACTCGGCCATGCGCTGCTGCTCCAGCCTCCTAGAGCGACAGCAGGGGAAGGGTGAGTGCAGCAAATGCCTTCCCCAGTGATGCTGCCCCTTCGGTGCCCATTCACAAGGATGCTCAGGTCCAGCATCCTGCTCCAGAGCACTGGCAGCACCTGGGAGATACGACTGTCCACCAGGATGAGAACAGCTCCCTAATGCCTGGGCTCCAGGTCCTTTAGGGTCTGGTCCAATAGTGTTACAGGATAGAGGGGCAACTATGGAGTCTGGGAGAATCCGGGGACCTACTGGGGCTGGGAGATGTAGGAGGCTCTGAAGCCTGAGGAATGACTTCCGCACCCCCCAGCCCACGGCCCTGAGCCCCTCGCATCTCCAAGACCCTGCCCTGGCTCCTGTACTTCACACTCCACTCCCCTTGCCCTGAAGGGTCTGAGCAAAGTCAGGTGAATCTTCCAGTCTACTATATATTTTAGAAACGTTACGTGTCTGTCTGTCCCTGTGTCCCTCTGTAAGTCCATTTGTTCAAGGACTCTTCCTCAACTGTACGAGTTCGGACCACCAAATTTGGTACACAGCTTCCTCTTACCATAATTTACAGCAAGGCGAGGGTTTGGTTGTTCCAGGGCAGTGGGATGAGCCTGGAATCTGAGTATTTTCCATAACATGGAAAGGGAGAGGGTCTTTGAGCAGGGACAGTTGTGCTCCGGAATGACGACAGGCGGGCAGCAAGCCTGGGGGGACAGTTGTACTGCCGAGTGACCACAGGGACAAAGCCACACCTGTAACAGAGTGGCTGGCTGGGGACGGGGCTCTGCATGTTGCTGGCAACTGTCCACAGGTACACAGTCTCCCTGTCCCACAACCAGAGCCAAAACCCTTGGCCCCAGTGGCAGACACAGCTGACATGGCCCCTCCTGCCATGGTCCCTGTGGGGAGCACCCACTAGCCACCCAGCACAGCCCCGACTGGCCTCAGGGAGCATTTGCCAGCCGGACACTGCAGGCCCTGCCACCGCTCCCCCTGGGAAGCAGCCGCACACTCGGCACTGCAGCCCTGGCCAGTCTCAGGTGTGTGCTGAGCCCCTCCATCCCCACTTCCCAATCCCCTGCCCTCATTCCTATACTGTCACCCTTGCCCTGAGCTCCCACACACCTCCAGCTCCACGCTCTGACTCCCGGACCCCCTCTCGCCTCTCCCTGTGCTGACTCCTGCACCCCTCACCCTCTGCCCTGAGCCCCCACAAGGCCCCGAACTCTGCCAGGTAAATCCTCTCGTCCTAGAGAAAGATCTCTTCAGCTTAACTCTCTGTCTCGGAAAAAAGCCTGAGGCACAGAGGAAGAGGAAATTGGTCCCTAACTTTATTCATCAAGGAGATGTGCAAGTCATTACCAGCCCTCCCTGTTAACAAGTCACATGAGGACATGTCTGGAAAGAATTATAGGCAAAAGTCTTTAGCAGAAGTTGCTGCATCAAATAAACAACAACCCGTTTGGGGTTACACCAGGAAGGCTAACAATGGATGCAGTGTTTGCTGCCCAAATACTGTGGGAGACAAAGGGAAATGCCATGGTGTCGTGAAGATAAACATGAATGTGAAAGAGACTGAGAGAGCTAGTGGGCTGCATAGCAGAAAACGGCTTACAAATCAGCCAGCAAAAGGCAGAATACAGGCAATGATTTGCTGAGTGGGACAATGAGAAGCCACTAAAATTAGGCGGTATAATGTATGTGCAATAATTTAGAGATCTCAGTTCAGTGCTGAGCCGTGATGGAAATATAGCTGTGGGTGTTAGGAGTCACGGGAAGAACGCATGGTTTAAATGATGGAGGTTGACAGGAATCATCTTCTATGCAAATATTCCAAGTATTCAAAATGTGGAGGAGCATGATTAGCCCAGCCGTCATGCAGGGGTGTGAATGCTGGCCAATGAGGAAGAGAGAAGAACAACTACTTCAGGCTGCCTAATGAGACTGCTCAGGTGGACACTGGGTAAGATGAAAGCTAGTGGGCTCTGCAGTGAAACATCAGGAGCCATCTTGCAGGTAGCCACTATGATGGGAAAACTGAGGGAGCATCAGCTGAGATCACTGGGTCAAGTGAGATGGGGGATATATGCGATAGCCAGAGACAAGAACTACTAGTCAGAGGACAATGATAACAAGGAACACCTAGAAGAAAATGGTTAGAGAAGCTGAGGGGTATGGAGAAGTATTTTTTTATCGGTTTAGAAGATGCATTTGACAAGAACGTTTTAAGGTGACAGACAAGAGCTGCTGACCCTGAGTGATGAGTCAAAGCGATGGACAAAAAAATAGATAATTGGCTCTTCTATAGCATTTTTCACCAGTAGATCTCAAAGTGTTTTATAAAGGAGTTTGGTATCACTGTTCCCTTTTTACAACTGGAGAAACTGAGGCACAGAAAGATGATGTGGCTTCCTCAAGGCCACCCAGCAAGTCACTTGCAGAGCCACGAACAGAACTCAGGTGTCTTGAGTTCCAGTCCAAAACTCCACCCAAGAGGCCATATGGAATACTAACATATGTAATAAAGTTAATGAATATTAAATTAATATTGATCTTTCGGTCTGATATGCCAGTCCTCCTCCGTATTGACAATGCCACTCGTATTTGTGTCTGACACATTTTATTAGCATATGCTCTCTTTTCGTGCCACAGCCAGTAACCATGAGAAATAAGATTGGGGCCCAAGACAGATCCCTGAGAAACTCCACTAGTAACTTCCCTGCAGCCTGGCAGTTTGCTCTCACTATGACCTGTTCTAGTCTCACCTTTAAGCAGGTCTGTATCTACCTTTCAGTTCTCATATTCATTCCCATCTTCTCTGAATCAGTTCATTTCCCATGTAGGCCTGTATCAAATGCCTTACTGAAATCCAGCTGTGCTGCATTTCCTCTGTCAACCTTCCAGAGACGGAGGGCCGAAATTGGACCTTTTGAGCTCTATGGACGGTCCAAGTGCTGGTGATGCTTTTTAAAGTCTCTAATTGTCCTACTTACAATGGCCTCATTAATAAATAAATTACGATGCAGAGTGTTACCGGTAAGGTTGTGGTTGGCAGCATTAGCTGGTCTTTTGTTAACCCACAGGCGGCCCGGCTTTGCGCAAGCTCCTGACTGCATGGGGGAGGAGGGGTGGGACTGGGCTCCCGCCTCATATGCCGAACAAAATTGGTTTTTGTGCCACCCTTGGCACCTGTGCTGGGGTTTGCTGACCCCTGGTCTAAACAAAACAGTTATATTCTCAAGGAAGGGAATCAGATTGCTCTTGTACGATTTACCTTTCCAGGCATAAGAGGCTGCCGACAAAGGGAGGGTTTTGCCGGCAGAATCACGTTTACACAGCTTTTTTTGTGCTAGCAGCAGCATCTGCCGGTGAGTGAATATGCAAATGAGCAGTAATTTGCATATTTGAGACCGGCCATTTGCATATTGCTGCCTGTGGTTCGGGTCAGTGTAACCACAGCCATGCTGTATTTTTATCCGAATGACTGTTCACCTCTACGTCCTTACCTTCTTTCTCTTTCAAAATTTATTCCAGCCACCACATATAATTGAAGTCAAATTAGCAGGCCCGTAGTTTCTTTTTTTTCACCTTTCTTAAAAATAGGAACTGGATTAGCACGTCTCCAGTCATGAAGTGAAATATTATTTCCTATTGTCAGTATTAAATATGGAGCCATCATAAATACTAAGTATTAGTAGTACCCTTCTATGAATGCTAAAATATTAATTTCTATGCTTCATAAATAGTATGTTAAGATCGATCACTGATAGCCACCAGGTTAATATCACCATTAGCAGTTAGTAAATACTACTGACATTCAGTTAATGCATCGATCCTGTTTATCATGGCAGTACCTAAGGACCAACCAAGGACTTCATTTTGCAAAGCACTTGTCTTTTCACAGAGTAGCAGATGGTCTCTGGCCTGAAAAGTTCACAGTCTACATAGACCGGACAGACACAAGACGGGGGAAGGAGTATAATGCACAAACCAAGTGAACACTGTGATGAATTAACAATAGAACATTAATGTGTGTGTGTGTGTTTACCACCATTGAGGCTGATGAGGGTGGCTGTTGTCCTTTACTTAAGGTAGCAGGGAAAGACAGCAAAGCATCAGTCCCAGAACAACAAAGGCAGTTGTGAGTTTGCCCAAGGATTGGCACAACAGGGGCACATGGTTTTGGTTAGGTGCACACCACAGCCGTGTCTACACGTGCACGCTACTTCGAAGTAGCGGCACTAACTTCGAAGTAGCACCCGTCACGGCTACATGCGTCGGGCGCTATTTCGAAGTTAACTTCAACGTTAGGCGGCGAGACGTCGAAGTCGCTATCCTCATCAGGAGATGGGGATAGCGCCCTACTTCGACGTTCAACGTCGAAGTAGGGATCGTGTAGTCATTGCGCGTCCCGCAACTTCGAAATAGTGGGGTCCGCCATGGTGGCCATCAGCTGAGGGGTTGAGAGACGCTCCCTCTCGAGCCCCTGCGGGGCTCTATGGTCACCGTGGGCAGCAGCCCTTAGCCCAGGGCTTCTGGCTGCTGCTGCGGCAGCTGGGGATCCATGCTGCAGGCACAGGGTCTGCAACCAGTTGTCGGCTCTGTGGATCTTGTGTTGTTTAGCGCAACTGTGTCTGGGAGGGGCCCCTTAAGGGAGCGGCTTGCTGTTGAGTCCGCCCTATGACCCTGTCTGCAGCTGTGCCTGGCACCCTTATTTCGATGTGTGCTACTTTGGCGTGTAGACGTTCCCTCGCAGCACCTATTTCGATGTGGTGCTGCGCAACGTCGAAGTTGAACATCAACGTTGCCAGCCCTGGAGGACGTGTAGACGTTATTCATCAAAATATTCGATGTTGCTACATCGAAATAAGCTATTTCGATGTAGGCTTCACATGTAGACGTAGCTCACACGTGCAGATGTCTGGCTTCGCTTACATTACCAAGCTTTGCCATCATAGCTAAGTGGGCTAGGAGGGTGACAAAACCTCATGGCTGTGCCGGCAATGAGCCTGATGCAGGCACAGCTGTACTGACACCAGAGTGCTTCTGCAGACTTCGGGCTGGTCTACCGCAGACAATCAGATTGACCCAGCTACATTGCTCAGGGTTGGGAAAAATCCACACCTCCGAGTGAGAAAGTTAAGCTGAGTTACCCCCAGGTGTAGACAGACAGCTCAATGGAAGAATTCTCACAAGGAGGTGGGTGTATTCCAGTGGCAGGAGAACCCATCCCATCACTGTCGTAGAGGCTGATTTACACCACTTTAAAGGCCGCGGCTCCGTAGATGCTCTATGCCTGCGGGAGAGAGCCCCCTCCACGAGAGCCTCCATTATTACTCCACCTCCGCAGGAGTCGAGAGGCCGTAGCTATGCTCTCCCACCGACATGGAGCCGCCTGCACCAGAGCTTAGCTTGGTGGAATTTACACCCCTCAGGGATGTGCAATATTCACAGCCCTCAGCCGTGTGAGTTATCGTGAAGTCAGTGGGAGTGCTCGCGATGGCTTAGGATCGGTGCTGAAGTACTACAGTGCCTAGGCTATAGCTACACTTAAAAACCTACAGCAGCACTGCGGCTGTAGGTTTTTAAGTGTAGCCATAGCCTAGCTAATATCATTCAAGGGGTTGATGTGGCTATGCAGGTGAAACGCCTTCTCCTGACCTACATGGCAGCTCCTCTAGGGGGCGCTCTCGGTCTGGCTATGCTGGGGTACTATGCCTGCAAAATAGGTCTTAGAGAGCAGGGGTGAGCAAATTTTTTAGGTCACGCCCCCCCCCCCACCTTTTGGCCCTGCATTTAGCTGGGCCCCCCCCAGCCTGTGGAAGGACCACAGGAAGAGTGTGGGCAGTGGGGGGCGGGGGAATGTGAAGAGGGTGCTAGGAGGCTCCCGGGGTGCCCTGAAGGGAGACGGGTGTATGGGGGGAGGACCCCAGGAGGATTACCTTTCCGATCCAGGAACTCACCGGCTGCCCCACGGCTTGAGTCAAGGCCTCTGCATGTGCCGTTGGCCCAGCAGCAGGGGGAGGAGGGGGCATTCCCTTGGCGGGGGCTGGGGAGAGCTGATCGCACTGTGCCCCCTTTCAAAATGTCACCCCCCCCATGCCCTTTGTGCACCCCTGCTATAGACACAAGCCCTATGCCTGTGTGTGCATAAGAGAAGCAAGAGAGAGCACACAGGAAGAGGCAGACCCAGACAAGCACAGTGTAGGGTCCTGAGGGAAACCGGAAGAGGATTGATGACTTCTGGGCCTACTGCTGCTGAAGAGGTGTGGGGCAGCCAGCAAAGAAACTGTCTCCCATTGTTTGATTCTGCCTGTGTTCAAGAAAACAGGACTCTGCAGCCCCTCCCACACACAGAACCCCTGTTTTTGGCCCCATCCTGGAGCACATGAGGCCTCTACAAAATCTTATATCCCTTGAACTCCCAGAAGAGTTAATCCATCCCTGATATTAACTAGTGTGAAACAATTAAATTAATACTGATCATCACTAATAGCATTACACTCAAATAAATCAATACCATGGCTGAATTAATATAGACTGCCGCTGATAATTATGCGTGTTGATTTAACATTGATCACTGTTAATAACCAGGCCTTATTATCCAATTCACTGAGACATTATTTTAAATCACTGTTGATTATAATCAACACTGAATTATTGTGTATCTCTATTATGAACAATTATTGCAGTCAATGATCAGTTTTTCATCAAGCCCACAGATTTCAAGAGGGCCACTTACGTGAGAAAAGTTACACATGTACAGAAATGGTCTCTAGATCGTTCTTGTTAGGTGTGTCAGTATCTAGAGGCCCTGACCAAGAACAAGGCCCTGGTAGGACCAGGTGCTGCCCAGACACACCAGTTTTCTTAACTGTGCAGCTAGGCAGTGTGACCACAGAATATGCAGCCATACCTGAGCTAGCTGTGATCCAGCTCGTGTGCTAAAAATAAAAGTGTAGCTAGCTACCTGCGTCCGTACTCAGGGTTGTGGGGGATATTGTGTTTGGCTGATAGTCTGTGGGGACAGTGCTACATGGCTGCTGTTAGCACGCTAGCCAGATCAAAGCTAGTTCAGATATTTCTGCATGCTCAGCAATCACACCTGCCAGTTGCCCTGTGGACAGCTTCCTAGTGAGGGCTAGTCCCCCCCCAGTGAGCTTTCACTCATAACAGAAGAGGGGGTGGATAGCAAGCAGAGGTCCAGAGAGGAAGACGCGACTTGCTGAAGTACAGTAGCATAGACGGGAGCCCAGATGTTCCAAGCAGCAACCCTCCGCTCTAGCGACTGACACAGAGTTCCTATAGGTGAGGGTATAGGTCTGATTTAAGGGCTAGCCAGGGGCCGAGGGTTGGGTTTGAGAGGCAGCAGCAACACCATGTGTTGGCTTCCACACTGACTCCTCCCTTGCTCACCCCAGGCTACTCCCTTCTTCCTCACCCCATTACCTCAGCTCTTCCCTCTTCCTTTGTGTGGTCTGAGCCAAGCTGCACGGCGGGCTGTAGGCTGCCAGGCACTTGGCCACTTCCCTCTGCACTTGCTGCTGCTTGACCCGGCGCTGCTCGGCTCGCCTCTTCTCCTGCTGCTCGCGCCGCTCCCACTCCAGCAGCAACAGCCTGCATCGGGAGCAAAGGGGAGCTCCACTGTCATGTGTATAAGAAGCACACCGGGTCTTTCTCAGGGGAAAGGCCAATACGCTGCGGTTATTGAGAATGCAGTAGAAAAGCAGTTAGCATCTACCTGTGTACACACACACACACACACACACACACACTTGCCAGTTGATGTTGTAGTTACCAGCCTGTTGCTCGCCTTCAATCAGTTGGCCAAGCTAATGAAATACAAAGATGGATCAGGACCAGGTGCTTTCAGCCCAGGCTGAGATCCCAGTGGGAGGGGCAAATGAACCCAAATGCTGTGGCAGAGCAGCCTCCTTCTTACAGCAGTTTTCTCGCAGGTGGATTTGCAGCTGTTTGAGAGTGCTGGTGGTCTCAAGTTTCCGTCTCATCTTTTATCAATTGTCCCACCATGCTAGTTTGGGTCACTGCTATCTTGTTCTTGATGGCTGCCTGCTTTCTCCTCCAGGGTCCAGCCATATGCCCTCTTCTCCCATTTTAATGAGGCTATGCAGCCATATGGGTCTTGTCCTGGCCCCATCCTAGAACACCTGGTGAAGGTCTTGTACTTATCACACCTGTTCCTCAAAAAACAACCAGAAGTCCTACGGCACCTTATAGACTAACAGATGGATTGGTCTTTGCCCGCGAAAGCTTATGCTCCACTAAATGTTAGTCTATAAGGTGCCACAGGACTTCTCGTTGTTTTTGTGGATACAGACTAACATGGCTACCCCGCTGATACTTGACACATTCCTCATCGCACAACAAGGTGCTTTCATTAGCATAGAGAAAATAGCAGCATTTAGACAGAACATCAAGCTCACACGCTTCACAAACGCCTCAGATTCTTTTAAAATATTTATCTTAAGTCTGAGTTCAACATCAGATTCGGGTAAGCTGTAGAGGTAAATGATTATAACATTGTCCTAAATGACAACATGATCCCAAACTGAATATAACTAAAATTGAATTTTACACAACACAAGCAGGGGGCATTTCTGGGGGCTGCGATTCAAGGTTGAAGGTCATGGGCAGAGCTGGGGGCTCAGGTGCTGGAACTAGGGGTACAGCTGCACTCCCTGGTTTGAAGTAGTCTCTATTATATACAGGGTTTACAATAGAGTTTAGTGGGTCTCCACACCCCAACTATGAAAATTCCTCCAGCACCCCTGCGTATGGGAATGTTAGGGGGCTATAGGCCAGGATTTGGAGGCAGGGATGTGGGCAGGGTAGGCTGAAGCCCAGTGCTGGCTTAGCAAGCCAGTCCTCTGCTTTTAAACCAGCCAGTCCTGCCGTTCTATCATTAGCCCTCATCCAGTACTGAGAAAAAACAGACGTAGAATAGGATGGGGGCAGAAGGTCACCAATGAGGAATTATATAGGAAGATACAGCCAAAAGGGAACCTGCTGCAGAAGGTTATAAAACAGAAGCTACAACTATTTGGGCATATTTGCAGAATGAACAATGAACGAAAATCAAGACCCTGGTATTTGGCATCACGGACGGTTCAAACATGAGAGGCAGACCCCACAGAGAACGGGTAGATGACTTCGTAGACTGGTGCAGAGCTAGTCTACAGAAACTAAGCCACTCCGCCTGGGACAGGGAAAGGTGGAAGGAAACAGTGAGAGAGGCATCAGACACCAACGGGCACTGAGCCCGTGGTTGTTGATGATGACGACGACGACGACGACGACATTTGTCTGGTTTCAGAAGAGGAATGCCACACCCAAGCGTCGACAAATCATCCCGTGGCACCTTACAGAGTAACAGACTTTTTGGAGCAGAAGCTTTCGTGGGCAAAGACCCACTTTGTTGGTGGGGTGGGGGGTCTTTGCGCACAAAAGCTTATGCCCCAAAACACTCTGTTCGTCTACAAGGTGCCACAGGACTCCTCGCTGTTTTCGCAGACTAACACAGCTCCCCTTCGGAGACTTGTGATCATTAGAAGCGTGCCGCTCTGTCCCCTATGGCGTGACCTTGCACGCCCCCTGTGCCTATGAGCTCCTGCTGGAAGAGGCAAGGCGGCCCACTCTTCAAAACGGTGCCCCTGGTGTAGCAGTGGCAGAGGTGAGCTCCTGCCATTCCCAGCAGCACTGGAATGTTTGGTGTGCTGGGGACATGCGAGTGGCCACCCCAGCTGGGGGTCAGCATGGAGGTGTGACTGCAGCGCTCAGGAGAGGGAACCTAGGGGTGGACGACAGAGGGGCTGCAGCAGAGGTGGAGGAAGCCAGGGCTGGGGTGGGAATGGAGTGAAGGGCGCTGTCCATACCTGGTGGCCTCCTTCCGTTTGTCAGAGGCTCTGGTGGGAGGCACTGAGGAAAGGGGGTCGAACTCCGAGCAGGACGGGGACCTGCAGTGGAAGCTCCAGAGTTGGTGCAGCTGTGGCTGCTCCCAGTCTCTGAGCTGGTCCCCGGGATGGTGCTGAGAGCTGCTCGCCGTGTGGAGGTGGAAGGGTTTGCAGATGGTCAGCTTGGCTGAGGGAGAGGCATGGAAAGAATTAACAGAACACCCCCAAACCTTCCCACCAGCTGCACTGCTCCACCCCGGAGGCTGCTGCATCCTAGCCCTGGGGAAGGAGCTTCTGCATAATAAACCCCTGTGCCCCACCCCAGGGATGCCTGTATAAACAGCCCCACTGCAGAGGCAGCCCTAGCTCAGTGCCAGGCAAGGGGTTCTGTCTCAACATCCACTCACCCCACCCCAAAAGCAAAGGCATCCATCTCCTGCGCTCACCTCTCACCTTCCTCTTCTCCAGCTGCTCCTGAAACCTCTTGTGGAGCATCTCAAAGTCAGGGATGGTCCGATTAATGGTGGGCTGGAACCAGGTTTTGTCCTTGGGGGCCAGGCCCTTGCCTTGCCTTCTGTGCCCCCTGGGGCTTGGCTCCTGGGGCTCTGTGGCCAGGCACAGGGCCTCAGCTCTCAGCCTGGCCCTAAGCTGCTGATTGGAGATGGTCATCTCCCAGGTCTGGGAGGAGGACACAGCCTCCTCCAGATTCAGCAGCTGCTGAGCCAGCTGGAGCCAGTGCCTTCGCTCCTCCCGGAGCTGGCGTTTGCGGGCCTCACTCCGGGCCTCCATCTTCCAGTACAGTGGGGAGAGGCTGCTGGGGGAGGACTGGGGTGCTCGCTTGAGCTTCGCCCCCCCAGTGCTGCTGCACCCCTGGGAGCTGCCAGCCCGCTGGTCCGCGCATCCCTGCGGTCTCATCTCCGTGGGGCGGGCGCTCTCCCGGGGGGAGTTGTTGGGGGCTCTGTGGGGCTCCCCCTTCTTCACCTTGTCCAGGGAAGGGGCTGGGAGCAGGGCGCGACCATTGAGCGAGAATTCTTCCCACAGCCACTGGAAGGGGAAGGAGGGGCGGGAACAATGGGGTGCGTGACCAGGGGTGCACAAAGGAGCTGACTTGGAGGCAAATGGGTCCTCAGGAACGTCTGGCTGCCTGGCGGTAGGAAGGAGAGGAAATGCTGAGTGTCAGATTGGAGCAATGGAGCCGTGCAGCCCGCCGGCCCCAGATTCTGAGTCCGGCTGTGTCACCCTTACCCAGCCAACTCTAGGCAAGAGCAACGGGTCCATCTACAGGGCATAGAACCCACAGGACCACACCTCCCTCTGAGCCAGCGACAGGCCCCTTGCCGACCCTCTCCTCGCTGCTCTAACTCAACAGGACCCACTCCCCTACCATTGTCTGTGTAGACTACAAGCTCTTCGGGGTGGGGACTTGTCTCTCACTGTACATCTGTGCCGAACCAAATGCAGTGGGGGCCCCCGTCTGGGTGAAGAGCTGTGCAGCTTCTGGGACAAGGAGGGCCCATGATCTGGGATGGGGGGTGTTTGTGCTGCACCCAGCAGAATGGGGGCCCCAATCGTGGTCAGGGTCTGTGGAGCACCCAGCACATCTGTGGCCCGGATCTTCTGGTAGCCTGTGATCTGTGCAGCACTTGCCACTAAAGGGGAGCTGATCTTAGTCGGCACGTCCAGGGGCTACTCATACAATCTACATGGAGCTGTAGCAAGGATGAGTTTGGCCCAATGGCTGTAAGAAGCCCATCCAACCTACTCACCTTCCTGCAGATTCAGCTGAGTCCAGGTCCCCCTCAGAGGTGTCGCTCACACATAGGTCCTGTGTCTTGTAGCATGGGGTCTGGCTGCCTCTTCTCCCTGAGGGGGGGCCTCTGGGTGGCCCCTTCCGCTTCCCTTTCCTCATCAAGACCACAATTCTGTCACCGGTATCAAAAACCTCCTCCTGAAACCGCAGAGCAGAGGCAGGACGGACCCAGCTTTTCTCCCCAGGACTGGCTGCCTCAGGGCCACAGGGAATGGGACAGGGAGCCTTTGCCCTCTGGGAGGTCCCGGCTCAACACTCCCTAGTCCACTGGCTGGGAGGAGGCATCCCGACTCCCACTCTCTCGTGCTCTCGACTCAGCCGGTGGTGTGTCTCTACAAACACCCACTCAGGGTAGGGAGGGAGAAAGCCGTGTGCCAAGCGAGGAGACCCTACAAAAACAACCCCCAACCCAACCATCTTCCGAGGCTGTTTGCTCGCGGGGGGAGTCCCTCACAACGGGGAGAAGATGTTAGAGTTTGGGGTGGTCTAAAATAGATGTCAGCCCCCCCCTACCTCCCCCAAGAGTGCAGGGTGCCAGTTAGCAGTAGGGGCAGAGGCACCAGGAGTTACCTCTGGGGGAAGGGACTCTGCGAGCAGCCCTAACAGGTGCACCCTCCCCTTCTTCTAGTATAGAGCGCCGGGGCCCGGGCTCTGGGGTCCAGGGAGGGGCTGACGCAGGTGTTGGTAAACGTGGAGCAGCAGTGGGCCCCCCGCATGGTGCCTACCTGACTCCCCCACCCCCGGCTGTTACTGTGGTGACTGGTCTAGTTCCAGAACCCGGCAAGGGTTGGGGGGAGTTCCAGAGCTAGCCCCCCCTTCCCCCCCCGCTTCCCTATAGTCACCATAGTAACTGCGGATCAAGACTCGATGGACCTGGGCTCTGGGCCTGGCCCACAGGGTGCGTTCGGGGAGGCTCACCGCAGTTAGACCCCCTGGAAAGAGAGAGCTGGGGAGAGGCAGCGTTAGTGTCAGGTATATTGTGCAGCTCACAGTTTGCATGAGGAATACACGAGCATTCAGAACAATGGCACGGCCCTTCCAGCCTATTGGAGAGTTACTGCCCAGGAAAGGGGGAGGAGGGCAGCAAGGCACAGATGCTGGGGCGCGGTGCTGAGACACAGGAGAGCTGGGTTTTAGTCCCTGCTCTGCAGCTGACTTTGGGAAAATCTTCTCCCCCACTGCGTGCCTGAGGGCGTATCTTAGCTACCCGGGAGAGGGTTGATCTTCTGGGGTTCAACGGTACATGCCTAGTTGGGGTGCACCAAATCAAACGATCAGGGGTTGACCCCTGTACTCCCCAATACCGAGAGGAGCGAGGACGGCCAGATAAGCCGATTGTAGATAAGTTGACTCTAGCTAAGCGCTTGCCGTAGCTAGAATTGCGTATCTGTAATTGACTTTAGTGTCCAGTGTAGACCTGGCCTTAGTTTCCCCTCTCACTTTTTCTCTAGTGTGACTGTGAGCTGTTCAGAGCAGGAACGGTTGCGCTGGTGCACCCAGGGTGACAGGCCTCCGATCTTGCTTGGGGCGGGTCTGTGCAGTACCTGGCACAGTGAGGCACCAAATGGGGTGTCACTGTTATGCTTAAACGAAGCACACGAGGTCTTTTGTAAGGGAAAAGGCCGTGCGCTGCATTTATTGAGAGTACAACAGTAGCATAGGCTTTTCAGTCACACACGCACGCACGCACACGCACGCACACACATGCACGCACACGCGCGCGCGCACACACACACACACCCCTCGTGTGCACAGTCCGGCCAGACAACGTTACAGTTATCAACCCAGAGTGGCCAGCTCAGTTGGTCACACAGGGGGAGCAGGGCCTTGTCAGTCGCAATCCAATGCTCTCCTGGGGTTGGTGGCAAGACAAACCTAATGACTCATGGCAAAGCACCCTGCTTTTATAATCCTTTTTCTCTGTTGAAGTCTGCTGTGTCAGTCCAAGCCTGATGTTGTCTTTTTGATATTAATTGTTCCCAAAACTTCTCCGAAAGGCTCATCCTGTGATCAGTCGTCTTTAGGGATGCCTGCTCCATGCTTAGAGTTGTCAGTCTGCCAATCTGATCACTTCATGTACTGATGCTTCTGTTCTGATGCCATTAGGTCTGTCTTCACCCACGCTTCACCCCTCCTTTCTTGGCCATCTGGCTCTGGGGATAACCTTTGCACCTTCATCTCGACACAGACACATCACTTTTACGTGTAACAATTCTTACAAGGACTCTCAGAGAAAAGCAGAGCAAAAGGCATAATACATCAAACTATTAAGCCTTCAGCCTTCAACATCCCTCTAATCTTATCAATGTAGACATAATACCAAAACTCTGTCTCTTTACCTACTAAACTCACTTACTTTTCAAAACAGAGACGTATATTCAATTAAAGAACTTAACCAATAAAATCAATCAAATGTTAAATGTGTTAATGTCACCTTACGTTGCTACATTATTAAACCTAACGTTCAAAATACAAAGAGAATAAAGGAGAATAAAACTTTAGACTCCCAACAACGATATTGCAAATAAATAATAAAAACAAAAAGGAGAGTCAAGGACCAGGATTTTAGTGTAGAACTTAAAGAGGGAGCGGCCAGGAGCACAATGTCTGGAACATTGGGACCCCACAGTGAGGGGAGAGCTCCCCCTTCTGAGCTCCCCATCCCACTTTCTTCAGCACCATGCGCTTTGGACACCTGGGGCACTGGAGACAGCCCTGACTCACTAATCCCAGGAGGGGCGGACCCAGCCCTGGAGAGTTTATTCCCAGACATGGTCCCTATAATTATAATCTTGTTTACATCCCAGCCTGGGAGCCCAGCCAGGCAGAGGGGGAACCCGGACTTCTCTCTTTTCCACACTCCTTCCTCTGATTCCTGGAATCCCCTGTCTCTTGGCAGGACAAGAGGTTCCTGAATGGTCCCATCCCTCAGTGCCCAGCTGAAAAACTGAGGGGGAGGCGGGCAGATGGTGCGGAGCAGCACATGGCCTACTCTAAATTCACTCCCCTTTTCTGCACCTCATGGGGCATGTACACCTGGGGTTGGGCCTGTTGGGTTGGAGTGTGGAGAGACAGTCAAGCTGGGCCAGAGAAAAGGAACATGGCTTGGGCTGGTGAAGGGGACCAGAGCTGGAAGGGGACCTAGAAGTTCCAGGCTGGGTTATTGTAGGTCTAAGTGGAGTTCTGAGCTGGCCCAGGCCTAAGATAGACAAGCCAAAATTGGCAGGGTTAGTCTGGATTGGGGGCAGCAGGCTGGAGGAGTCTAGGCTCTGGGAAAGAAAGCCTGAGCGGGTCGAGTGGAGTGAATTCTGTGTTCCTCCAGCAGGGCACAGTCAGGACACCGCAGCTGCAAAACATGCTACGACAACAAACAGCTGCGTTCCTCCCCAGCCCTTGAACAGGCTGGGCAGGAACCCAGGACCGGGACTACCCTCATTAATAACCCAGGACAGCTCCTGTTGCAGCAACAACTGGGCGGGGGGTGGAGGCTCCGGCCAGGAGCAAAACATGTCTGCAGGATAAACAGGACTGGGGGAGGAACAACAGATCTTAGGTGGAGAGAGGGTCAGTGGAGGAGGCTGGTGACTGGTGAGGGGTAGACTGGGGATTGATGGGGCACTGGTGGATGAAGGGGAACATGGGGGCGCTAAGAAGTAATGAGTGCTCTGGGGACAGGACACTGTAGGCTGGGGAGCTAGCAGCACAGGCTGGGATGCCAGAAGCTGGAGGATACAGGGATACTGCGAGTGGAACAGTGGAGGTCACTGGCAGCTGGGATGGGCACGAGGGATTACTGGGCTGGGTGCACAGGCAAACTGGAGATCAGTGGACACTGGGGTATTCTAGAGCTGGGCAGCAGAAGCTGAAGAGCTGGGAGCCAGGGGAGCGTGGCAGTGTGTGGCTGAACCGACTCTAGTCGTTCAGGTTGAAACCCCAAGGGCAGGGCAGGACCAGAAGAGCCTCCCACAGTCTCAAGCTGAGGATTCTGCACCCCTGGCTCATGGGCCCTGACTCACTGAGGAAATCCAGTGTGTCGGCGGGAGGGGAAATGCTCTAAGCCCAGCAGCTCCCCGCAGAGCTGGGGTATCTGTGCAGCCCACTTCTTGTGCCCCTGCCCAGAGACCCACACAGAGAAGGGCCCCACCACCACCTCTGCCTCTGGCGACTAGGCCTGCTGCCTTAGGAAATAACACCCAGCCCTAATGCTGGCCCTTTCCCAGCCATCACACGTCCACAGGGTTAGGGGGCAGCCCCAAGATGCCAAAGTAAGGGGTGGTGGCTGTTAGGGTGATAACCGAGAAAAGGCTGCTAAGAAAGACAGGCACAGTGACGGCTGCCAGGGAGGATGATGGCAGCGCATAGGGGAAACAAAGATGGCTGCTGGCAGCCATTTTGAGTGATACTTCTCCCAAGATGGCTGAGCTGCGCTAGGGCGTAGCTATTCCCTGGGGCAGTGAATTCTTCTCCCCTTCATGGCGCCATCCTGGCTGGCTGGCAACATGGGTCAAGAATCCTGTGGGACCCATTTGTGGCTCTGGAGCAGCACCTTGGCGCCTGCTGTTTTCCTGCCTGTTTCTTCCATGCCCTAGGCTTCAGGAGGACTCAAGCCCCAACAGGACAATGCAGGAGCCTCGCTCAGGGTTTGTGCGTATGTTGATATAGGAGGGGAGAACTGGAGGTGAATGCACTTGGAAAAACAGTGGCATACGTGGTGGTGAGGGTTGCACAGTGGGGAGGGAGAAGTGGGAAGGCTCTGTATGGGTGTATGGCTGGGAGGCGGCCACGGCAGAATGGCAGGATCAAGGGGCGGGTGCATAGTGGGGAGGATGTTGGGGAGGCCAGGTAGCACACAGAGAGGAAGAAAAAGGGGCACACAGAATGGGCTGAGGCCCGGGGGCACCTAGCGTGGGCTGCATGATGGGGTATATACACAGCGCAGCATGTGGAGGCTGGGAGGGTGCTGGGAGAGGCACAGGGCTGGTCGGAGCAGGGAGTCTGCCCACGGATGAGGGGATGCACTGGTCTCTTGTTACAGCTTGTGTGACTGGCACTTGTTTACAGGCTTTGCCTGTATTTGGCCATATTTGGTAGAGGAGAGCGCGCGGCTACTCGTTTGTTTTGCTGAGTCAGTTGCTGTTTAGGGTGGTGCTCCAGCACAGGGTGATCAGAACCACAGCTCTGGCACCGAGGCTCAAACCCTCCCCTAGCCACATTCAAACCCTCTGGGGGGAAACTCAGTGCTGGGGTGAGGGGGTCAGTTCGGTGCCAGCCACCACCTACAGAGGCCGCTATAGATGCCCAGCACAGAGTAGTGGCCTGGCAAGTCTCCCAGTATCAGGGACCCAGGGTGTGCTTTGGGGAGGCCGGGGCACTCTGTTTCTAGCGTCAGATCAGCCCCAGATGCTCTGCCCAGTTAGTGCCATTCGGGTGCAGCTGAGAACTAGCGGGGGTGGGGGCAGGGAGGTTCCAGCACCAGGAGGCCGTTGCGACAGTTTGTTGGTGTGTGAGAAGCCCACAGGTCTGTGTTTAGCCACTTGTGGTGTTAGGTGGGTAGGGGCAGGATAGGCTGAGGGGCTCCGGGAGGTCAGGGGGAGGGGGAGCACTAGGGGCCATCGGCCCCTGGGAGGATCCTTGGGGAGGAGGGTCAATGAGCCTGAGCGTTTCCCCCCATTACTGACCGTCACATATTCCCAACAGCACGTGGGGCCATTCAGAGCTTGTGGCTTCCCAGGAGGGACAGAAAAGACAAAAGGCTGCTGCAGCCCCTCTGAGCTAGGAGTAGGGAGGCAACTGGGATGGGCAAAAACCCACTTTGTGAGACACTGGAGTGGGGGGGTTTCAGAGGAATGGTATGGACCCAGATCGACGGAGTAAATCCTCCTCTGAAACCCCCCCACTCATGCAGCTGATGAAGCAGGTCTTTGCCCACGAAAGCTTATGCTCCAAAATGTCCATTAGTCTATAAGGTGCCACAGGACTTCTTGTTTTTGAAGATACAGACTAACTCGTTACCTCTCTGATAACTGGGCTGGGGACGGGGGGGGTCCCACCACAGAGCTCGCCCACTGGTGACAGAACTGGGACACAGAACAATCAAGTGTTTCTTGTGATTGTCAGGACCGGAGGGAAGGGGCTGGATTTCCAGGCTTTGATGGCAGTTCCCCCCAACCGTGGCCTTCCCAGACTCTGATCTCTGTCCTCACCACTTCCCAGCCTTTGATCTATCCCCCTCCTTTAGTGCTGCGTCTCCTGGTCCTCATGGGTTCCTGGCCTTTGATGTCCCATACCCAAGATTCCCAGACACTACTCTGCCCCCTTCCCACCCCGTGGGACAGGTTTCTTTCTCAGCAAGAAGGCTTAGCTCCAAAGGACAGAATACGAAGTAGGGAGTGAGTAGGGAAACTGAGGCAAACTGAAGCTAAAGGATTCCTCCAACCACATGCACGTGAGTCAGTGAGGCTGGGATTAGATATACAGAATCCTGCCTCCAAGCCCTACGCTCCCCTGCTCTAACCATTAGACACCACTCCTGCCAGAGTGGGGCATAGAGCTGCTGGCGCTAAAGTGGTGTCCTGGCATACAGCTTCCCCCTCACCCCCACTCCTGAACACATCCAGTGGGGCTCCGATTCATTCTGTTTATCCTTCAGGGAAACCCTTCATTTTCACACTCACACACCCCCAATTCCCCATGGAGCAGCAGCTCCTCATTGCCTAGTGCCCTCTACAATGCCCCGTCTCTCTCCCCACCCGCAGCTCCGGAACAAGCGGGATCTCTAGCCAGTCGCTCCTAGTAACCCGGAGGAATCATCGGCCGCCACCTTAAAGTCTGGCAGAGGGGCGGGTCTGGAGGCGGATCGGGTTTCAGATCCGGATATATTAGCGCCGGCAGCCCAAGCGCCTCCATCCCCGCGTCGGAGGAGTCACGCGTTAGGTACGATCGGTACCGGTGGGGTGGGAATGGCGAGCGGGAGCGCTGCGCTCTGGGCGCATGGCCTGGGTACCTGCGCGCACAGGGCGAGCCACGAGGTGCGCCTGTAATGTGGTGGCGGGCGGGGGGGAATCTCTGTCCTTGGGGGAGAAACACCTGGGCCAGGGGGCTGGCGGGCCGCTCAGCTCAGGACTGAGGCTGGGGCGAGCGCTCTGTGCCCGGGGCACATGGCTCTGCCTCTCCCCTCACCGCAGGCGCTCGCGACCCCGGTGACATCGAGCCGCGCATCATGAGCCAGGACGCGGAGGTGGACATGAAGGAGGTGGAGCTGGAGAAGCAGCCCATGACGGGCTCGCCGGCCGCGGGCAGCCTGGCCGAGAACGGCATGGTGAAGGTGAAGGTGCCCGAGGAAGACGGCGAGGCGGAGGCTGACACCAAGTTCACGGGGCTCTCCAAGGAGGAGCTGCTGCAGGTCGCGGGCACCCCGGCGTGGGTGCGCACCCGCTGGGCCCTGCTCATCCTCTTCTGGCTGGGGTGGCTGGGCATGCTGGCGGGGGCCATCGTCATCATCGTGCAGGCTCCCCGCTGCAAGGACCTGCCCCCCCAGGAGTGGTGGCACAAGGGGGCCATTTACCGCATCCAGGCGGTGGAGGCCTTCCAGGACTCCGATGCCGACGGCGTCGGGGACTTGGCCGGTAAGTGCCGAGTCCCGGCCCCTGGCCCGCGAGATTGCCTCTGAGCTGGGGATAGGACCCAGGAGTCCGGAGCATCCCCTCCCCCACAGCCCGGCGACCCCGCGTCGTGGCAGAGGGGGGTGGGAAAGGGAAGGCGAGGGGGGTGGGGGCGGCAGGAGAGCCGAGTGAACACTGGGGTCTGGTTGCCGCCTTGGCACCCCCTGGATTCCGAGTGGTGTGGGGGTGACCCGGCCCGGCCCGCGGGGGGGAGCGCTTTGCCCCCCCCCAGGGCAGGACCGGGTGTGCCCCACGTGCTCCGCGCCCACGCCGGTGACTTGGCCGCGGCTGGCTCCCTGCCCGCCCCGGCGGAGTTGCTCCCAGCCGGTTCTAGCCGGCTCGCCGCGACCGCTGAGCTTTGTTTCATCAGCTTTGACGTCGGCCCAGCCTGAGCTGACTCAGCGGTTGGGAGGGGGGAGTGGGGAGAGCCGAGTGATGGGCGGGGGGAGCTGGGGTTAAGGTCCGGGGGGGAGGGGCGGGGGGAGCTGGGGTTAAGGTCCGGGGCCGGGGGAAGGTATGCGGGGGAGCAGGGGTTAAGGTCTGGGTCGGGGGAGGGGAATGTGGGGGGAGAGCTGGGGTTAAGGTCGGGGGGGATGGGCCAGGGGAGCTGGGGTTAAGGTCTGGGTCGGGGGAGGGGAATGTGGGGGGGAACTGGGGTTAAGGTCCGGGGGGGGGCGGGGAAGGGATGCGGGGGAGCAGGGGTTAAGGTCTGGGTCGGGGGAGGGGAATGTGGGGGATGGGCCGGGGGAGCAGGGGTTAAGGTCTGGGTTGGGGGAGGGGAATGTGGGGGGAGAGCTGGGGTTAAGGTCCGGGGGGGCGGGGAAGGGATGCGGGGGAGCAGGGGTTAAGGTCTGGGTCGGGGGAGGAGAATGTGGGGGGAGAGCCGGGGTTAAGGTCTGGGTCAGGGTGGGGGGGGAGATCCTGGGACGGAGCTGGGGTTAAGGTCTGCAGGGGGTGGGGAGGGATGTGGGAGAGCTGGGGTTAACATCTGGATCTGAGGGGAGTCTGGCAGGAGAGAGCTGGGGTCAAAAGGGCTTATAGCGTTTGAAGGCAAATGTCAACTTGGGGGATTGGCTGGGTTAAAGGTCCCATTCTGGGTGGGGGTGAAGAGGAGATGGGGGCATATCCCTCATTTGGGGGGTGTTTAATGTAGGGGAGAAGCCAGGGCTGGGTGGACAGCCTCTACCGGGGGTGGAGAAAGGGGTTGTGTGGGGCTCGGAGAGCTGCCAGCCTCTGATTCTAGTCCCCTCCATTGTCTACCCTCTCCAAGGAGTGCAACAGCATATCGATTACCTGAGCTCGCTGAAGGTGAAGGGGCTGGTAATTGGGCCCATACATGTTAACAAACCCGACAATCTGTCTGGCACTGACCTGGAGGCAGTGGACTCTAAGTTCGGCACCCAGGAGAACTTCATCAAGCTGCTGGAGGCTGCCAAGAAGAAAAGTAAGAAAATGTCCCCATGTGGTGCCTCTGCCCCTGGGGTCCTGGATCTGATCTGGCCCCAGCATGAGGTGTAGGGGAATGGGATATGTGGTGTTTGGGGAGGGAAGCTCTCCCTCCCCCAGGATGTACACCTGATCTCCCTTTCTCCCTAGGTCTCAAGATCATCCTGGATCTGACCCCCAATTACCGTGGCCAGATGCCCTGGTTCAGCATGGAGACCCCACAAAACAGTGATTTCCAGGCTAAAATGAAGGTGAGGGAGGGAGTCTGGGGGAGCAGCCCCTAAGGGGAGGGCTGGCAGTCTAGGACTGTTTTGGGGTGATCGGGTGTCTTGCTCTCACAGATCCTCCCCAGAGATCTGTCTGGGCCTGGTTTGCCCCTTCCCTGAATCTGCACTGATTTGGGGGACCACTGCGTGGGTTTCTTTTGGAGTGGGCGCAAGGTGTGGCGCCTTGGGGTGGGAAGAGGTGTTAGCTACACTGAGGGTGGGTGCGGAAGCTGCTAGGTGGTAGGAGGAGGCAGGGCCGGTGTCCATAAGGCGTGCCAAGTGCTGGTGCTTGACATGCACTTTCTGGGCAGGCGGCGCTGCGGTTCTGGCTGGAGCGTGGCGTGGCAGGGATCCAGATCGAGGGAGTGGAACAGCTCAATGTAAGTAACTGCTCGTCTGTGTGTTGGGGTGGGAGGTGAGGTGAGTTTGACTGTCTCACAGGTTTTGTCTCTTCCAGGACTCCCAGCTCTTGGTGGAATGGAAGAACCTCACCAGCCAATACAGTTCTGATGGCAGTACCAGGTAGGTGCAAAGCCCATACCAAACAGTTCTGGCCCATTGCGGGTGGGGGTGGCTCACTAGCTGTACCCCTAGGATGCCAGCCCTCCTGAATAGGCCCACCCTCAAGGCTTCCTCCCTCTTTCATCTCCTATTGCCAAGCCACCTCAAGCACTCCAATGTCTCCCTCCAGAAAATGCCCCCATTCGGGAGCTGCATCCTGCTCCACTCCCTCCTCTCACAATCCCCTTCTCATAACAGCCCAGTGCTCACTGTACTCTGACTCCCTTCTCCCCCAGAGTGCTGATTGCTGGGACAGACCAGCAGGATCCCGGGCAGATTTTCTCCCTGCTGAACGAGACCAGTGCCGACCTCCTGGCCACCCCATATCTGGTGGGGCTGGGACCAGAGCCCACCGGGAAGAACATGGAAAATGCAATCAGAAACTACATCCAGGCTGCTGGAGAGAAATGGCCCAGCTGGAGCGTGAGTGGTGCCATCCCTCCCACACCCCACTCCTTGTTTCTAGCTCTTGGCAATCAGAGGGACTGGGGCACAGACCCAGTGTCACCCCAATCCTACCTAATGGGATCATATTGCTAAGCCTTTTCCCATCTGTACCTCATCTCCCAGTGTTCAGAGTGGGCTCCTCTTTGGACCAGTTAGGAGCTGAGCCCCAGTAGATGTGTTCCTCAAAGCACAGGGGTCTGTCTGTATTGGCTGATCAAAAAGGATACATCAGGGATATGACTACTAGCCCCACATTCCTGGGGATGAAGTCCAATTTCCACCCTGTGTGCTGACACCGCCTATTTGCAGGTCGGAAGCCTACGTGTGGGACACATGGCCACTCTGGTGAAGGAACGGTTGCTGCGACTCTATCATATGCTACTGTTCACGCTGCCGGGGACACCTTTCACCAGCTATGGAGATGAGATCGGGCTGCAGGAGCTGCCAGGACAGGTAGGGGCAGTGTGGGGCTGGGAATCAATCCCTGGTTACCTCCCACTCATAGCTGGCAGATCCCTCTGTGGCAGGTGATGGGGGAAGATCTAGGAGGGTTAGCTAAAGTAATAAGAGTAACGTCTCTTGTGGATAATGGGGAAGGGTAGATGTGGTATATCTGGACTTCAGGGAGGCATTTGATATGGAGAAGGCCATGCAAGATGTTAAACTAGGGAAGTACAACCTAGCTGGAGCTACTGTAACGTGGGTGCACAACTACTCTTTGGGAATGCTCTTCAGTCTCCCTGGACACTCAGTAACAGATTTAAAAGTAGCAGCCCTAAAACAAAGATTTCAAAAATCAAATGGAGAGAGAAATCTCTCAGCTGCAATTTGCAAATTTGACCGACTCCATCAGCCAAGGATTAAACAGAGACGGAGAGTGGCTGGCCCCTTACAAAAGCAGCTTTTCTGCCCTGGGTGTTAATATCTCCCCATTAGACTCTGACAATGGGCCCACATCCCCCAGGCTGATCTGACTTGTTTTTTCCTCTTTCGATAAGTACAGTTGATACTGGGCCATTTCCATCTTGCTGAATAGACCTTGTCAGCTCTGGCCCTCCCTTTTACTGGCACCCCACCCTTTAAATACCCCTCTGGATACACCCCCCCCACCCCACTCATGCATCTGATGAAGCAGGTCTTTGCCCACGAAAGCTTCTGCTGCAAAATATTTGTTAGTCTATAAAGTGGCACAGGACTTCTTGTGGTTATTCAACCAGTTATCACTGGTTCAGCCCTTCTGGAAGGGCATATCCTGTGGGGTCCCACGACTCAGTTCTGATCAATAATTTTCATCAGTGATTTAGATAATGGCATAGAGGGCATGTTTACAAGTTCCCATTTATGCCAACCTGAGAAGAGTTACAAGTGCTCTGGGGGTTAGGATTGTCATTCAGAATGATCTGGAGAAATGGCCTGAGGTAAATAGGATGAAATCCCACAAAGATGAATGCAAAGTGCTCCCTGTAGGGAGGAACCGTCTGTTTCACACAAACGGAATGGGAAGTGGCTAGGAAGGAGTACTGCAGAAAAGGCTCTTGGGTCAGTGGACGGACCACAAGCGACATATGAGTCAGGAGCGTGTAGCAAACCCCATTCTAGGATATATAAGCAAAAGTGCTGTAAGAAGGAATTCTTCTGGCCTATTCCGTGCCGATCAGGCCTCAACTGGAGTATTGTGTACAGTTCTTGGTGCCACACTTCAGGAAGGATAGGGACAAACTGGAAAAAGTCCACAGAGAAGCCACAGAAGACTACAGGTCTAGAGAACATGACCTTTGAGGGAAGATGGAAAGAACTGGGTTTGTTTAGTCAGGAGAGGAGAGGACAGAGGGGAGATACGTTTTCAAGTACCTGAATGGTAGTTAGGAGGAGATAATTTGTCATTAACCTATGATAGGACAAGAAGCAAGGAGCTTAAATTGCAGCAAGGGAGGTTTAGGTTGGACATAAGGAAAACTTCCTAACTGTCGAGATGGATAAGCACCAGAATAAATTGCCTAGGGAGGTTCTGGAGTCTCCATCATTGGAGATTAAGAACAGGTTAGATAAACCTCTGTCAGGATGGTCTAGATGGTGCTTGGTCCTGCCAGGGGTGCAGCTGACTGGACTCGATCTCTCAAGGTTCTTTCCAGCGCCATGATTGTATAAATGGGGAGATGGGGGAAGAAGGTGCTGTGGGGGAGAGAGGGCTATCAGGGCAGGGAGGTAGAGAGGAGAGGGTGATAGCAAAGATTTTGCAGCTCTTGGGTGGGAAAGGACATTTGGGGAGGGAATGGGGTTGGCTGGGGCAAGAAGGGATGGGCAGCCAACTGTGCCAGCTCCCTCTAACCATGCCTATCACTTCCCCAGCCCAGCCCAGCCCTCATGCAGTGGAATGATTCGGCCAACTTTGGTTTCTCCTCAAAGATGCTGCCTCAGGATGGGGGCGGCGGCAGCAGCAACATCACCGTGAAGGTGAGGGTAGAGGCACAGGCAGAGCTCAGGGACGGAACATGGGTGGGTTTAAATATGGGCAGGACCTGGGGGTTCCCTTGAGGCCCCAGACTTCTGGGCAGTGATCTTGGGGAGGGGGTGGGGAAGGACAAAGCAGCACCTCTGCCCCTGGGACCACCAGCAGGGTTTGGGGCCTACCCCAGTCTGAAGACAGATGCTGGATTTTTCAGGCGATCCCTGAATTTCCCACCGTCTAGGATCTGGCTTCAGGCCTGAAGTGGCAGGCAGCAGGGTCGAGCTGCAGGACTTCAGGCTCCAGCTATGCAATGGCAGAGTCTGGCCATGGGGCCCCAAGCTTCAGCCAAAGGGCTTTGGGCTCTGTCTTGACTCCCCCCTTGCCCTTGGATCTCACTGCCTTCAGCTACACGACAGGCCCTAACCACTGTGAGTGGAATAAATTTTATGTGCGCAGAGGTGCACCAGCAATAGAAACACATGATGCCTACCTCTGGGTGCTGTGCTAATCAGCTGGGCAGCACCTGAATCTCTCCTGGGCAGCTGCCCAAGCACTCAGTTCACAGGGAACACTGGCCCTAACCCCATCCCTGGGCTTACTGCCTCCCACTGCCCTGGCTGTGCAGATGGACTCCTGACTCCCATCCAGGGCTTAACTTATCCCTGGGCTTACTGGGCAGGTCTTCTGTGAAAAGTGGCATTTGTTTGTATGTGATGCTCACTTTGCACAGCAGACTTAGCTAGGAGGGAGATGGTGAACAGTGACTTGCTAGCTAGCCAGCCTGATTTAAAAAGAAAAAAGCAACTAAAAGAGAGAACAAAGACAATGCCCCCCCCTTTTTTTTTCTCTGGGTTTAGTAAAGAATAGATACTGTACATTCTTTGAAAGTCTGGAAAATCCCTACTGAGACATGTCTTCATCACTGTAGTCTAGATGCATCTTTTCGTAAAGTTAATTACATAGTTTAAGAAAAACTGCTCGGTAGGTGGCTGCCCTGACTTGGTGGCTGCACGCTGATGTCACGACGAATTTTCCTGCAAGAACCCCTTCACTAACCCCCATGTCTCCCTCCCCAGGCGCAGACTGGGGACCGCTCGTCCCTGCTCTCCCTGTTCCAGCACCTGAGCGAACTACGGGGCAAGGAGCGCTCGCTGCTACATGGGGAGTTCGTGATGCTTCCCAGTCCCACGCCAGGTGTCTGCATCTATCTGCGCAGTTGGGACCAGAACAAACGCTTCCTGGTGGCTCTCAACTTTGCTGGCACCCGCACCCCTGTCAGCATCACCCACTCTCTCCTGCCTCCCGAGGCTACTGTGGAGTTCAGCACCGACCCTCGGCGTCAGGAGGGGCAGCTGGCACTGAAGGACCTGACATTGGAGTCCTCTGAGGGGCTGCTGCTGCACTTCCCCTATGTAGCTTAGAGGTGGGGCCTCCCCTGCAGGCCAGGGTGTCCCACATACCAGGGAGGCTATTGCTCATGTGAATCCTACTAACACCCTGAGGGGCTGCACTGAGGCCTTGGGGACAAGACGGGGAGCTGCAGCCCTAAGGTAAAGAAGGCCCTACCTTCTGCTCTTCCTTGGAGCTGGGCGTTATGTCTGACTGTCCTGATACACCCCATAGGGCAGGCTGGGGGCAGGAGAGGGATGGGAAGGGCAGCTGAAGATCAGTGTACCCCAAATCTTGCTAGATTCACTTAGTACGTGTGAGATGATTATGCCTGTGGGAGACCTGAGATGGGGGGAGGCCTGGCCTCCAAAACATGTTTCCCCAGGAGGGGGAAGCAGCTAGATTTAAGGCATGTGTTCGCTACCCCCGGGATCCATGGGCAGCAATCAATCCAGTGGTGGCCAGTTTCTCCTGTGAACTCGGGTATCCCACCAAAAGGAGAGGAATGAGGGGAGCTGACAGGAGGCTGTCAGCTGTCGATTTACCACAGCAGAGATACCAGGGTAAGCAGGGCTGCTGTGGGCATACTCAGATATGTTCTTCACAGGGCTGAAGTTATGTAACTTAGATCAATGACCAAAGTAGTAAACTAGGCCTTGGGACCAAACAGTTCATGTCCCCTTGTTGCAGCTTCCTCTTGCCCCAAAGTCATCCCTGATGATCTGGCCCTGCCTTGCTGTCGTTCCCCCACCTGCAGCCATCCCATTTTGGGTGCTTTGTATGGTGGTACAACAGGGATGACTGATCTGCCTCTTCCTCCCTCCCCATACTGTGAGCCAGTGTTAAGTCTAGGGCAGATGGCTTGGTGAGGCCCCTCCAGAGTGCTGCTGGGATCAGCATGGAAATAGTTAATAAAAAAAAAAAAAAAGCTCTGCAGAGTGACTCTGACTTGTCTCTTCTTTTAGCAGGGCCCTGGCATTTGTCCCTGGTGCTTTAAATACCTCAGCACCCTGTTTCCCCCCCCTTGCTGAGTCATACTTTAAGGCAGGAGGAAGGACTCCCAAGGGCCCCCTCTTCCCCTGCTGTGGTTACCGAGTGGCAGGGGGAGAAGGCCGGACTCAGCAATATGGGAGTGAGGGGCTGGACCAAGCTGCCCAGGGCAGCCCCTCCGTGTGCTCCTGGGGCAAGGGGGGCGGGGAGAGGAGTGAGTCCATTTCTGGGAGCCCCGGTGCAGCCCATGTGGTTGCCCCGTGGCACAGGAGAAGGGGTGCAGCAGTGCATGCTGGACCCCCTCTCCATGACTGGGCGATGCATGCTGGGAGCCAGCGCCTCTGCCTCCCCCGGCGCTTTGCGCCCTCTCCTTTAACACACCACCCTGCCTTTAAATCCACCTGTTCCGGCTGTGGACAGCCTCTTTACTCCCCGCCCCAGCCATTTTACGTCGGTTGACGAGCGGTACGGCCGCCGCCTTCCCCTTTAAGCGGCCTCCCTGACGCATTGCAGGTGGGAACAGGCCAATGGGCTCGCGGCAAGCGGGTCACGTGGCCGTGCCGGGCGGGCGGTATTTAAAGGGCTCGGCGCAAAACGCAACGGAAGGCCACTGCTGGGTCCGGGACTCGTTGCGGGCGGAGGGATCTGGGCGGCGCGGCCCGGGCGGAGGGAGCCGAGAACCACGGGGAACTGAACGGTCGTAGCACCAGCCCCCCGTCGCCACCGCCATGGCAAGATGCGGGGTCGGGGGGGGGGGGGAGTGTCTCGTGGGTGGGGGGCTGCTGAGGCTCCTTGGCAACGGGGGGGGGGGCGGGCGGGGGCGCGCGCGGCGAGAGACGGGGTGGGGGCATCCCCCCCATGAGCAGTGGGGGCCCTGGAGGCGGCAGCCGTGCTGCGTGCGGGGGGGGGGGGGCAGAATCGCCTCCCCCAGGAGATCGGGGGCACGGCTGGGGGGGCGCCAGGCACGCGGGTCAGTAACCCTGTGCTCTCTTGCAGGCAGACCAGCTGACGGAGGAGCAGATCGCAGGTGAGGCCTCCCTTCCGCCTGCTGCCCCCCCTTCCCCTGTGCGGGGCACCTGGCGCTGCACCCTAGGGCTGGGCACCGCTCCAGGAGCCTGTTTGGTCCGGGTGCTGAGGGGAGGGAGAGGACTGCGGGGGGGGGGGGGGGGGGGAAGGGCCCTGTGGCAGGTGCCCTCCGCTATTGACTCCTCTCCTCCCCCCCCCCGGCAGAATTCAAGGAGGCCTTCTCCCTTTTTGACAAGGATGGGGATGGCACCATCACCACCAAGGAGCTGGGTACTGTCATGAGATCCCTGGGGCAGAACCCCACCGAGGCAGAGCTGCAGGACATGATCAATGAAGTGGATGCTGATGGTGAGAGGGAAGTGAGATGCCAATGGGGTGTGGGAATATTGCCACGGCCTGTGGTGTCCGCGGGGGGGAGGGGGGTGGAGGGTACTATACTGCTCTGTTCATCGCTCCCAGTTTGAACTTTTTTCCTTTTCTGTACCTCAGTTTCCCTTATGAGTCTTTGTTTAAACTGTGAACTCTGGACCAGAGACAGGGAGGGGGTTTCTAGGCCAATCGGGATGGGACAGAAGCTTGAAAGAGCAGATTTTGTATAGACCGGTCACATGAATCGCGTGGGGTGAATCTGATTGTTCTCTGTAAATCCATCAGGGAGGGAGAAGAGCTGTTGAAGCTAAGAGTGAGGTTCTGGAACATCCTTTCCATAGGAGTGGGAGAAAACATTGATAAGATTCTGATTGAGATTTTGATGAGCCTGTCTGCAGCAGGGCCTTGATGACCCAGAAGGCCCTGTCTAGCCTGAGGTCCCTGGGTGATTCACCTAATCCCAGCCCTCACCTTGCGGGTGCTGCTGTTAACTACCCTGCTAACACAGTCAATGGTCACTCAGGGTTGATCTGAGAATCGCCTTATTCAAAGGCCTGTTGCTTCCAAATTGCAAAGCTAGGGGTGTCCACAGAGAGCTACCTCTTACTCCAGTGTGGTGTTTGTACCTGAGTTACACCCAGGGGGTTGACACAAGGTTTGTAGGCCAAGCTCCAAAACTTCAGGGGTTGTTTCTAGGCTCTCAGCATCTCAACTTGGGTGGAGGGCAAGCCTGTATTTGGAGGGAAGGATGTGCTTCAGTGAATTTCCCAAAGCTCCCAAGTCCCCACTTAGCTTGGCATTTGGGTCCCTGACTTCTCTTCTCAACTCCCCCCCCCCCCCCCCCCAAGCCATTGTGCACTCTAGGGTCTGGATTTGCAGGACAGAGGGTATTGGATGCTGTGGGGGAGGCTGTGCAGGTCATCCAGCCCTGTGTCAGTCCCAGCACTAATGCTCTCTTCCATTGCACCAGGGAATGGCACCATTGACTTCCCTGAGTTCTTAACCATGATGGCAAGGAAGATGAAGGACACGGACAGCGAAGAGGAGATCCGTGAGGCCTTCCGAGTCTTTGACAAGGTGAGGCAGCCGGGTTTCCACCTCCTCCCTCTTATCCCTAGTGATTGTGCATGTACCTCCCATCTCCCTTGCTCCTCAAGAGCTCCAAAAGAGCAACTGCCACTAAAACACCTCCCTGCAGGAACAGCTGAGTCCAAAGCTCCCTCCTGTGTCCGTGTGCTTCCAGCTGGACACCTCCCCCTTTCACATGGGTCTGGAGAGTCATCAGCTACCTGGTGTAGGTGGCTGTGTGTTGGGGGGTGGAAGCAGAAAGAGGGAGTGCCCATATGGCCCACTAGCTGCTCCTCCTCCCTAGGTCTGTTCTGAGACTAACAGGGTGAGGTCCCTGGGGTTCCTGTGCTGACTGGTGGCAGCTTTGTAGCCCTCTCACCTGACATGGCACTTGCCCCCCCTCCAGGATGGGAATGGGTATATCAGTGCGGCTGAGCTGCGCCATGTCATGACCAATCTGGGTGAGAAGCTGACAGATGAGGAGGTGGATGAAATGATCCGGGAAGCTGACATTGATGGTGATGGCCAGGTCAACTATGAAGGTGAGGGTGTAGGGCAGCTTTTGACTGTTCAGAGGGTACAGTTGCTGCTCAGGATCATACCACCCTGAAGAAGGCCCTAGTTTCCCTAGGGGTTCAGTTGAGCTTTCTCTCCCCAGTACGGTGGGTATGGAGGAATCTGGGAGGAAGGGTGCCTCATCCCAGCTCTGGAGCTCATGGTGTCACAAATGCTTTTGGCTCCAGGGCATGGAACTCCAACAACCTGGATGGAGGAAGTGGAAATGGGTTTTGCCTGAAATTAGGCAAGTGATGGGGAAAGGGAAGTCAGGCTGTTCTCTTGGTCTCTGACACTGTGCCTTTGCTTTGCAGAGTTTGTACAGATGATGACAGCTAAGTAGACTCTGGTAGGGTGTCCCATTCCCTGTACAGACTGGATGGACTCTTCCTACTGCTGCCACATCACCCCTCCCCTGTCCCTGGTGCCATCCTGCCATCAGCAGCTGCTCTCCTTTGAGGACAGTGCATGCTCTCACCTCCTCCGCAATGTGTGCTTGTATGCTGGGCGCCACAGGGACAGGAGCCCAGCAGGGCCTATGGCCTGCTCCCCCTAAATGGTTTGGGGGAGCAGGCCCCTGCTGTGGGCTGGCTCTGCAAACTGCTTTCCATCTGATGATTCTTCTCCCTTCCATATTCAGCATCTCACCTGAATGCTCATGGATGGTGGTAGGGCAGCTGACTTTGTCTTTGACTGGCCACTGTTGCCTTCCTGGATGTATCTGCGTATGTTGGATATTGTGACTGTTAATTTCTTAACTGCTTAGTACTCCTCCTTGATCTAATTCCTTTCCCTCCCCTCCCCCAAATCCATATTGGCTTTGGGGGGATGCTTCAGTTCCATTCCAGGTGGTGTAAGGTTTTATTTTCAATAAAGTCTCTCTGTGTGGTTTCTATTCCAAGTGCTGCCTCAGCAGTGGGTGTGTGTGTGTGTGCGTGTGCACTAGTTTTTCCTGAGGCTATAGCTGTGAGGTGTGTTTAAGGGGTGGGCATAAGAACAGGTCCATGTTAATATAGCCTTTGTGGAAGTTGCTAGAGCAGGACTTCAAATTTAGGTCACCAGATAAAGTTGTTTAGTAAAGTGCTGTCAACCTCTGGGGGGGGAGGGGGATAGACCCCTTATGCTATGAAAAAGCTACAGCTGCCTGGCTTCAGCTTTCTGCCAATGGCATTAGCACATCAAAGCTGGGCCATGTTCAGGGCCACCCCTTCTTGAGAACCTGGGTATCTTCTCTGTTTAGATTTTGGCTGGAGTCCATTGCTCTACATCTTGCCCTTCCTCTCCTCAGGGAGCCCCAGTTCGCTTCTGACCCAGAAACAAAATACGGCTCTTCTCAATGTTTTACAGGAGAAATAGGGGCACAGTCGGTTTCTCACGCTAGGCTTTGTTGCCAGCAGGGTAGCGACCCCGCACGCTCATCGAGGGGGCCTACCTGTAGGACGAGAGGCCGGCAGACGGCATTGGGGCTGCCGGGGGAGACGGGTGCACGTGGCAGGGAGCTCCAGCCCAGCAGCACGAATCAGTGGCGCCTTCAGCGGGGCCCTTGGCTCTGGCGGGCAGGTTTCCAGCTATAGTGAACTCTCTCACCCCATTGGCCGCCAGCGGCACGAACGAGGGACGGCCCCGCCCAAGGGAAGGACCAATGAGAGCTGGCGGCGCGCGCACAACTTCCTGGCCGGGTTCACTCCGCCCCGCCCCCACACACGCCGGGCCTCTTGTCACAGGAGTTTTATTCTCAATACAAACAGGTGGTTCGCGCGGCCCGGGGCGACCCGCCCCGATACCGGCCCGCGCCCCGAGACCCTCATCCCCGAGTCTGAGCTGCGTCCAAAGCCGAGGGGGGGAGCGCAGGAGAGGCGAGCAGGGCCCAGGCTGACCCGTACATAGGGGCGGGGGGCGAAGCATGGAGGCTCCCAGTGCAGGGGGTGACTGCAATTCCCAGCTCCCGAGGCCTGGCCCTGACCCGCCCCCCGAGCCCCAATCTTTGGCAGAGCCAATTGCACAAACACCCCTTAAAGTGACTGGTCCAGCCCCCCCCCCCCCACTGCTAAGTTACCCCGCCCCAGCCTGTTACGCCCATGCTGCCCCTTCCCCCCCATTACCTCTGATGGAACAGGTCAAGGGTTCATCCTGCTGGATGGTGGCTTTGTCAGACACTCCCAGCTGGGGCAGGGGCTGTATCCTGAGACCACCCACACACCCACCCCCATTTTTAGTTTAAAAATAGATCTCTCTCTCTTAAAAATCTCTTGCCTTCTTCCCCTACCCCCACCCCACTGTTATCAGGGGAGGAGCAAGTGTAGCCCCCCCCCCAAATTCCAAGGATTAATTGTAACCTCCCTGCCCTGTGCTCCATTGCTCAATGGGGGGCCTGCCCCCTTCCCCCACAGCAGGGGTGTCAGAGTAACAGCAGCCTTGGGGGAGACATTGTTTAGGACAGCACAGCACCTTGGTCGAAGCCCCTGCTCTAGATCTCTCCTCCAGCACAATCCTGAGGGGAGACAGTACCCATGCCGTCCGTCTGTCCATCCACCCCCCCCCCCCCAAAAGAAACAGATTTCCACAAACATCTCCCCCTCCCCGCCTTTTGGTTGGGCCAGGGTGACCCTAGCACTCTAACTTTCACTATGCACTCCAGCTCCAGAGCCTGGCTGAAGGGACCTGCCCTCATTCGTGGGGGGTTGTGGCAGTGGCAAAACTCACAGGATCTCTCTCCCCTCTAGAGATCAGCTGCTTCCCCTGCAACCGTGGGTTGGGGCAAGCCTGAATTGCTGGGGGCAGAGAGGGACCCTAGTCTCACCTGGAAGCCGAGGGGAGGAGGGTTTGTCTGTTAGCTATTCCACAGGCATGTGCATCCACTGCAGGGACATATCCTTGCACTGCATCCCCATGATTTCCCCACCTGTCCCAAAGAACACCACCTACAATCACCCCAGGGCTGCACCACTTACCTGTCAACCTCAAAACCACCCCCACGTTAACTCCAGGGAGATACCAAATTTGTCACATTAAGACAACCCCCCACCCCATGACCAAAATGAAAAAAACAAAACCAAGATGAATGAAAAAATGTCCACGTGGGGGTAGAATCCCCCCAAAAGAGGCTCAGACCCCTAAAAAACCCCATATGAGAGACCCACCCGCATTCTCCCCCACAAGCAATCAAGACAATAAATAGCCCCCCTCCCTGCCCCACAGGCGCTACGAGAGGGGATTGTGGCGGCGGCCATGCGGTTTGGGGCGGGGGTGCCGGGTGGGGAGTGCCGAGGAGGAGCCAGAGGAAGAAGAGGATGAGGAGCTGCGCCGGGCCTCAGCCCCAGTGCTGGACATCTTGAGCTTGCGGCGCTTGGCCAGGGGTGCATTCTCCACGCTCTTGAGGAAGAAGCCCTCGCGCTTGCCCTTGTTGAAGGCCTGGGGGTGGAGAAATATTGGAGACAGAAGATGGGCTGCAAATAAAGATTCATCCCCCAACTTTCCCCTGCCCTGGTCTTTCCCCCCACAACTCTATGGCCTAAACCCCCACCCAACCTATTCAGACCCTCTCCTCTTCCTCCCTGACACTGCTCCTCTGAAGCCCCATCTGCTCCCCATGCCTCTGCCTGAGCCAGCCCCAACAGGAGGGTTCCATTCCCTGCCAAGGACTGCCCCCTCCATCACGACGTGGGGTGAAAGCAGACAGTGGGACTTAGTGGTGCGTCCTGCACCGGGCCCTGCATCCTTGGCAAGGCGGGTAGTGCTGGGCCTCTGGAGTGGGTGGGGCCTTGGACAGAAGGGTCAGGGCTCGGGACCATCCACCTCAGCCAGTACTTCATGGATACCGCTGCTATGGTGGCCAGGAGCCCCGGGCCTCCAGCAGCAATTTAAGGGTCCAAGGCAATGTTCCCTTTAATCTTTTCCATCCACGTGTGGAATGAATTTTTAGGTGCACTGAGGCATGTACGAATGTGCACCCCCCAGAGAAACAAAACCTGGCTGTGGGCGCTCTGCTAATCAGCTGTGCCATGCTGGATTCTCTCCTGGGAGGCTGCCCCAGTGCACAGCTTACAGGGAGTGCTGCTGTGGGGCTGCAACAGTGACCAGGAGCCTCAGGCCCTTTTAAATCTCTGGGCCTCGGAACAACTGCCCCTTTTGCTCCTCTCCCGGTGGCAGTCCTGTGGTAGAGTCTGGCGGCGAAGCACTGCCGGGAAACAGCACCAAACCCTGTGGCAGAGCCGCCCGTTAGGAGCAGCAAAAGGAGCAGTGTTTTACCAACGGCAGTTTATGGGCCAGTTCTTACTGGTCTGCTGCACCAGCCCACTTTCCCCTGTGCCACTACACCAGCTCCCTCGTGCCACAAGCAAAACCCCCTTACCATGAAGGCGGCGTTGACCCCGGAGCGTACAGCAGGCCCTGAGGACTCCAGGATGTCAGGGGTCATGAGAGGGGTGGAGGAGAGAGCGCTGCCATCCTGCAGCCACTCGCTGTAGCGCAGCGTTGACATCTTCAGCCGTTTGGAAGGGTCCACGGTCAGCAGCCCTGGGGTGGGAGAAAGGGAACGCCCCCATGGCTTAGTGATGGCAGGGCATGAGTGGATAGCACTTCAGCAGCCCCTCTTCTGAGCAGGAGAGAGGAAATTCTCTTCCTCCTATACCCTGCCCTGGGGGAGAAATACTTCAGCCCCGCACACTGTGACAGCTGTGGCTGGAGCTCTGACCAGCTGCAATTGCCACCAGTCACAAGTCCCAGAACAGCTCTTCCTAAGCCAGCCCCTTTATTCTTCAGGCTCAAGCATTATGGAAAACTACATGAATGTTCCTGCCCCCCGGCTAGTGGCTTTGCAGAGAGCAGCCACCTTCTCCAATAGGAGGCTCAGCCTACTTAAGTCCTTCTAGCCCTTCCCAGGAAAGACAGAGAACCCCCCTCCAAAGGGAGGCACTGCCCATTTCCTGGATCACAAAGCAGCCCGAGTCAGTTTAACCAGTGACTGGCAACCAAGATGAGTCAGTGGGACACTTCTTCAACTCAGGGGGCCGCACAGGTAACCTGCGACCCACAGCCCAGAGGGGTTGATCTACAGCCTGTGCACTCGATTTGCTTCCCACCCCCATGCGCCTGTCCTGGCGCATGCGATTTGCTTCCCACCCCCAGGCGCATGGCGCATGCGATGCCCCACATCGTATTCCTCCCCCCCAGCACTTTCAAAGCACCATAAATCCATTGAATCGTGCTCTGACCTCGCCCCCCCCCAGCTTGAACCTCTGCAAACTACTGATTTGTGGCATTCCAGCTCAGGGGCGGGGGCAGGAGGGAGGTGGACGAGTGGATTTGTGGTGCTCTGAAAGTGCTTGGAGGGAGGAGGAGGAGGAAAGGGAAGAGCTCCACCATCCCAGTGCACGAGCGGCGTGTGGGGTAGTGCATGGGGTGCGCTGGCTATCCAAAATGCCTTAGTCTGGTGGACTCGGAAAACCTGTAAGACCCCGTCTATGCAGCCTCTTCAGGGGGTGCTGCTGCCTGTGTGAATGTGGAGAACTGCCCCTCCCAGTCCCCCTGGTTCTTCAGTCCCAGAGGGCTGTGGTTCCCCCTCTCCCACGGGATTACAAGCAGTCTAACTCGGCTACCCCTCTGATACAGGCCATCTTTGGCCCACAATGGTACAGAAACACGGAACATCGAACTCCCCAAAGCTACGACAGGAAATTGCCAGATCTGTCACATGTGCCGCCTCCCTCACCTCTTGGGAGAGGGGCTCCCCGTGTTCCTGTCGTCTGGGCGGGGGGGAGGTGTACCAGCCACACAGACGCTCACCCCCCAACTCATGGAACACTGGTCTGTATATTGACCCTGCGTTTCTGCCCCCTCACCTCTGACCAGCTCCTTGGCCTCCTCAGAGACCCCCCTCCAGGCCTCGCCCTCCAGTGAGAACTGCCCTTCCTTGATCTTGTGCATGATCTCAGCCGCATGGGTCAGTGAGCCGCCCTCCTGGCTGCTCTGGAAAGGCACCTGTCCAGACAGCATGGTGTACTGGGGGGGAGGGGAGGAGAGACCAAGGGGGTGTTACCCATCAGTCCGGGTGAAGCTAACACAGGGCAAATATCAGCAAGATGTCCCAAGTCAGGGTGATCCCCTGGCATCCCAAATCCCCTCCCTCACGCTGGGGTCCCAGCCCTTCCCCTGGGAAGGGGGTGATCCCACAGCTCCACCCACCCCCCAGCACGGCACAGACCTGAGCATTTGCTTTTTCCCTTCTCATTGCTCAGAGAGGAACAGAGATTGTGGAAGTGGCCAAGACGCAAGGGCCACCCCCGCCCAGTGCAGACTTCTGCTTTCAAGGGGAACCTACTAGCCCCTGCCTTTCCCTTCCCCTTGCCCTGGAGTAGTTCCACCAAGCAGCAGGCCCTCGCTAACACCCCACAAGCCCCCAGAGCGCTTCAGGACAGAACGCTATGACTCCAGGGCCAGGGCTGGGCTCCGAGGTTGCCACTAACTGGCACAGGTCAGGTGCCTGCAGCAGAACGACAGCGTCTGTTCTATCAGTCAGTGTGTAGGGATCAAGGTTGGGGGAAAAGCTGGAAAATGTGAGACATCCACAGACGACCTGTGCCGACTGGGGGGGTGGTGGGGGGAAGCTGCCCTGAGCCGAACGGAGGCACAGACCCTGCCTGAGTCTGCCGAGAGCCCTTGTCCGTTGCTTTGAGAGAGGGGAGCTGCCATAGGTAATCCCAGGTTCACTGCTCTGGGGGACCCTGCCAGCCCCATCTCCACACTGGGGCCGGGTGTGTCTCACCCAACTCAGGAGAAATTCCTTGGAGAAGCACGGGGGGGTGGGGGGCGGGTCTTCCTGCCGTTGCTGAGAGTGATGGCAGAAGAGGGGAACCTCCTAACAGCCCCACTCTATATGTGGGCAGCAGGGTTATAATTGGTGGGTGGAGCCAAAGTCCAGACTTGAGAGCATGTGAGTGAGCGGGGCGGGGGAATTAACTCTTTGTTTCCTCCCCTCCCACCTGGACCTGGGGGAAGAGGGAAGTCAAATGCCTTTACCCTCCCTCTCCTCTTGGGGCAGCGGTGGGCGGGGGGAAGCCAGGCTGCCGTCCACACTTCCCCCCGCTCCCCACTGAGCTCTACGGGCTGGCCGGGAGAGTGCCAACATGTGGTTAAATTGTTCCCCCCCTGCTGAAATCATTTCCCTCCGGCGTGCTGGGGTGAAGAACAGCGCTGACACCCAGCAGCAGGGAGCTGGGGGCCCTTTCAGAGCCCCAGTATTGCAATGCCCCTGCCCTATAGGGATCTCGGGTCCTTTTGTACTTGGTATACTCCCCATCCCCCGCCCCGGTGCATACCAGGATGACACCAAGACTCCAGAGGTCGCAGGACTCATCATAACCCTCATCGGCAAAGAGCTCTGGAGCGGCGTATTGCAGCGTGAAACAGGGCGTCTGCATGGGCTGCGAGTCCGAGGGGCGCAGGCGGGCAAAGCCGAAGTCAATCACCTTCACTGGGGCACCCTCTGACTCGTCAGCGTACAGGATGTTCTGGGGGACAGCAGGAGGAAGAGGCCATGAGGTCTGAGGGCCCATAACGCCAATCCCCCAGGCCCCACATCCCTATTCCCAAATCTCCCAAGCACAAAACCCAAGGCCCCACACCCCAGTTCCATGGTCCGCCAGGCCCTGCACCCCAATTCCCTGGTCCTGTCCTGCAAACTTATTTCCATTCCCAGCATACCTCTGGTTTGAGGTCCCGGTGCACCACACCAACATCGTGCATGAAGCTGACGGCCGACACCAGGCTGCGCATGATCTGACTGGCCTCCGACTCGCTGAAATGCTGCTTCTTCTTGATGCGGTCGAGGAGTTCACCCCCCCGCAGCAGCTCCATCACCAGGTATGTGTGGTACTGCCCAGGGAGAGGGGAGGGGCATCACTGAGCAGAGGGGATCCTGCAACATGGAGACGCTGCCCCCACTAAAATGCAGCTGCCTCTGGGGTGGAGCACTGGGGCCCAGTGTCACAAGGATCCTTTGCCCACCACTGAGACGCAGCCGTTTCTGGGGTGGGGCATGGGGGCTGTCAGCGCCTAGGGTAGAAGGGAAGTGCTCATCCCATGGGGTGCTAAGGGAAGAGGGTACCTGGTCCTGATGCACCTCGTGTAGCTTGACGATGTTGGGGTGAGACTCGCACAGCTGCAAGGCCATTACCTCCCGCTGGGTGTTCACCTCCATCCTGGGGAGAAGGGGAGGGAGACTTAGCAAAGCCTCCAGAGAACAGGGCGGCAGGATGTGGGGAGGGAGGGAACTTGGGGGAAGGGAACAGGGCAGCTGGGAGGTGGGAAGAACACTCAGGGTAAGCAGGGGGGGAGTGGAGTCTGGTGGCTGCAGGGGGGAAGGGTCCCAGGTAGGTGACTGAGGGCAATAGAGAGCCTGGGGGTCAGCAATGGTGGAGTGAGGAGGGACCCATATAACCCCACTGATGAGTCCGAGGAGGCCCCTGTGGGAGGTCAGTACGGGCACTTGGAAGCACCTGCAGAGGCTGTTACAGGCACAGCAGTGCGGGCGTTCCCACCGGGGGGGTTGGTTGCCATAGCAGCTGCCACGTGGGGCAGTGGCGAGCACCTCACCTCTTGCTGATGATCTTGACGGCGAACTCAGCGCCGCCCTGGCGCTGCTGGCATCGGCGGCACACCGAGAAGCTGCCCTCGCCCAGCGCTGCCTCCTTCAGGTCCATGTCGTACAGCTGGAAGAACGGGGAGTCCTGTGGAGCGGGAGGGCAAAGGCTGAGTACCAGGAGCGCCCTCTGCTGGGAAGGGGTCCCTCCTTCCCCTACAAGGGCTCCCCCATGAGGAATCCTGCTCCCACCGAGGCCTCCCCCCCACCCATGACCCAGCAACCTCTTCAGCAGGGTCACCCCTACCTTCAACATGGCACTGCGGGCCACGGCGGCGCTCCCTGGGCGCTCCCCGCTCAGTGCGAGCTCCAGCACGTCCGTGGTGACCGCGTTGTGGTTGAAGAGGATGGAGGGAGCGATGAAGGAGTAGCCCTGAAGGAGGGAAGGGTGAGATTTGGCGGGCGGAGGGACGGGAGCCTGCGACTGTCTCCTGGGCTGCAGCACCCACCCAGAGCAGCGGTTCCCAAACTTTTCGGCATCACGCCCCGTCCCTTTTGATTTTTAAGAAGCCCTTACGCCCCCCCCACCTCTTCTTTACCATCATCCACCCCCTCTTTTAACAAAATATTCAATTTGCAATTTAAAATAAACACAAAATCTTGATATAAAAATGTTGTTTCAAATTAAAAATAAGCGCACGCAGTTTTTCTTCGCCCCTCGCAGATACCTGGTGCAGCCCCAGCTCGCCAGCTGCCTGAGCCCCGTGCCAGCTGCCAGAGCTGCCTGCGCCAACTGCCTGCCGCCTAAGCCCTGTGCTGCCAGAGCCGTCTGTTCAAGCTGACCGAGCCCTGCACTGCTGGGGCCAGCCGCCCGCCCGCCCGCCAGCCTGAGTCGCTCAAGCCCTGCACTGCTGGGGCCAGCCGCCCGCCCGCCCGCCAGCCTGAGTCACTCAAGCCCTGCACTGCTGGGGCCAGCCGCCCGCCCGCCCGCCAGCCTGAGTCGCCCAAGCCCTGCACTGCTGGGGCCAGCCGCCCGCCCGCCAGCCTGAGTCGCTCAAGCCCTGCACTGCTGGGGCCAGCCACCCGCCCGCCAGCCTGAGTCGCCCAAGCCCTGCACTGCTGGGGCCAGCCGCCCGCCCGCCAGCCTGAGTCGCCCAAGCCCTGCACTGCTGGGGCCAGCCGCCCGCCCGCCAGCCTGAGCCGCTCAAGCCTTGCAATGCTGGGGCCAGCCACCCGCCCACCAGCCTGAGTCGCCCAAGCCCTGCAATGCTGGGGCCAGCCGCCCGCCCACCAGCCTGAGTCGCCCAAGCCCTGCACTGCTGGGGCCAGCCGCCCGCCCGCCAGCCTGAGTCGCCCAAGCCCTGCAATGCTGGGGCCAGCCACCCAAGCCCCACGAGCCCTGCAAGTCGGCCGCCTGAGCACCCCTGCCCAAACCCCTCCCTCCCACAAGCCAGGCACCCCCATCTAATCCCATCCTTCTCCACCTCCACCTCCTCTCCCCAACCCACACTCATTCCCCTCTGCAAGAGGCAGCTAGCTCCACGTGGGTCTTTGCCGGCTGCCTGCTTTTTATAGCGGCTGTGCCAGGTTGCCCACGTAAAATGGCAGGGCTGAGAGCCGGAAGCAAAGGACGGCTTTTGCTTTGGGCGCGGGGAATGGTGGGGGGGCTGGGTCGCCTCACGCCTCCCCTGGAATTTCTTCACGCCCTCCCAGGGCCCCCCCACCACCACACACACACACACACCAGAGCCGCCCCCTTGTCAGGGAGAGCAGTGGATTCAGTGCCCTTTGCTGGGGCATGGAGCACAGCTGCCACGTGCATGAGGCGGGCACAGCAGGGCAGAGGTCTCACCTGGAAGATGCAGTCCGGGGCAGGTGGAGAGGCAAGTACTCGGGAAGAGGGGCACTGGGGGAACCTTAGCGTGGGAACACACTGGGAATCCGCAGCGTGGTTGCAAAGGCTCCAGCAGGCAGGTGCCCAGGATGCTGGGTACTGCAGATCCCAGTAAGCGGGGAGGGAGGGTGTCTCTCACCTGGAAGAGGCGGTCCAAGTTGGGGGGGGTCCCGGCAGGTGAGTACACAGGATCCAGGCGGGTGAACTCCTCAGCAAAGTTGCGCACGTCCAGCTCACTACGGATGATGGGTTTGAATGGGGCCTTCACCCGCCGCGCGGCCAGCTCCGCCCAGTCCAGGCCCTGGGGGGAAGGGGCAGAATGGAGGAGGAGGTGAGCAGGAGGGGCCGTCTAGAACAGATCCAGAGCCTAGCCTGAGCAGGGAGCACTGGCCTCACCCACCTCGGGCCAATTCTAGGACGTGGGGTGCTGACCGTAACCAAGGGGAACTGTGTATGTGGTAAGTGTGCCAAAGCCGGAGGAGAGCAGCAAGGCAGGGGTAAGCTGCAAGCTGTGGGAGGCACCTGGGCCAGGGATGAACACAAAGCTCCTTCCCAGCAGTGCCAGGGCCGTACAAGGCTCCCTGGCCGACATGAGGTGGAGGGACCTGGCCAGAGCCCCAATGGCCCGGCAGTATGAGATGGGGCTGCAGGCAGGGCCCTCCCGAGGGAAGGGAATTCATGAGGGGGTCTCTGTCTGGAGCTGTGGGGCAAAGGCCAGGATCCCTACCCAAGGGGCGTGTATGTGGGGGGCCCTACCACAGGGCGTTGTGAAAAAGGGGCCCTGCCCTGGCTGGGAGGGGCCCGGCTGAGGGACTACAGCCATGTGCGAGTGGGCTGTGGCCAGGGTGGGGGTGCCCCTCTCCCCCTCACCTTGAAGAAGGGGTGGTCCTTGATGTCCTGTGCCCCGTTGGGCCCTGAGCCCAGGCGTTTCTTGGGGTCCTTGCACAGCAGCTTCTGCAGCAAGTCGCGGGCCACAGGGCCGATGACAGCTGGGAACGGGGGCTGGCACTTGAGGATTCGTCTATGGCACAGACAACTCCCTGTTACCCAGCAACCTTGGCCCAGCCCCTCTCCCTTACCCCCCAGCCCCTGCCAACCCCCCGCCCTGCCCTCGTTACCCGGCAACCCCTGCCCAACCCCTCCCTGTTACCCCCCAGCTCCTGCCAACCCCCTGCCCTGCCCTCGTTAGCCAGCAACCCCTGCCCAACCCCTCCCTGTTACCCCCCAGCTCCTGGCAACCCCCCGCCCTGCCCTCGTTACCTGGCAACCCCTGCCCAATCCCTCCTCATTACCCCCCAGCTCCTGGCAACCCCCCGCCCTGCCCTCGTTACCTGGCAACCCCTGCCCAATCCCTCCCCATTACCCCCCAGCCCCTGCCAACCCCCTGCCCTGCCCTGCCCTGCCCTTGTTACGCGGCAACCCCCGCCCAACCCCTCCCCCCATTGCACCCCATGGCAGCTGCCAACATCCTTCCCACCCCCAGCCAACACCCTTCGTTGCCCAGCCATCGCCCTCTTCACACCCCCCATTATCCACCTCCCTGTGCCATCCCCCCACCCGCCAACACGCTCCCAGCCCTGCCAGCCCCTCACCTGGACACCTCAGCCTGCGTGTTCTTCTCCCCCTCCAGTGTGAAGGGCGACGCCCCCGTCAGCAGCTCAAACATCAGGATCCCCAGGCTCCACCAATCCACGGACTGTGGGGGAGGGGGTGTGGGGTGAGGAGCCTGAAACCCCCCCGTCCCCCACCACCCCAGCCCCAAGACTGACCCCACCCCCCACTGCCAGGGAGGAGGCCATGAGCCCAGAAGGACACCCACCCCCAGCAGACAGCTCCCCAGCCCTGCTGCTGGGCTGGGAGGGAGTGACTGGCTGAGCCCCCCCCGAGCCAGCTCCCCATTTGCCTGCACTGGCCCCTCACCCCCTGCTCCTTCAGTGCTCCGGGCCACTGTCTCCACATGCCCCCTCAGCCACGCCTGTCCCCAGCTCCCCCTCACTGAGCCAGTCCCTGCCCTGTGTCCCCTACTGCCCCCCCAGCTCCTACGCCAAGCCCTTTCCCCCACTGTGTCCCCCATTCACGACGCCCTTCCTGCTGCCGCGCCCTGCCCGCCCGCTCACCTTGCCGTGCCCTGACTTGCTGCGGATGATCTCAGGGGCCATGTACTCAATGGTGCCGCAGAAAGAGAAGGTGCGATCCTTCTGTGGGGGAGGAGTGAGATGAGGGAGGGGTTCGGCACCGTCTGCAAGCCTTGGAGCCTCCGCAAAGAACTGGGGTCCTCACCTCCCCGCAGCTCCCAACACCAGTGACTGGGGGGGAGGCTGGGCAAAGAGCCCTCCCCGTGGGAAGCAAAGAGACGCTCTTCCCCCCCTTGGAATCACAGCAGGAGTGCAGGGAGATCCCTGTGGGGGGGCTTGCTGCAGAGAGAATGGGGGGATCTCCAGGGGGAAGACAGTGGGGAATCCTCAGGGATCCCCGGGGGGCAGGATAGGGCAGCCGCAAGGGAGGGTGCGGTGGGGGCGCCTGACCTCCTCGGTGAGGAACTCCTTGCTGAGGCCGAAATCAGTGAGCACCACGTGCCCCTCGCTGTCCAGCAGGATGTTCTCCAGCTTCACATCACGGTAGATGATGCCCAGCTGCAGACGGGCAGAGGCAGAGCGGGCAAGTCACACACCCCTGCATTGCCCAGGCTCCCTTGTGCCAGGGCCCCTCAGAGCCCCCGACCTGTAATGCCAGCCCCTCAGGGACCGCCGCAGACAGCACCCCCATAACCCCTGCAGCACAGCCCCTCAGGGACTCATGGAGACAGCACCCCCATAACCCCTCTCAAAGAGCCCCTCAGGGACCCCCCCCGACAGCACCCTCATAACCCCTCTCACAGAGCCCCTCAGAGCTTCTCAGGGACCCCTGCAGACAACAGCCCCACAACCCCTCTCACAGAGCCCCTCAGAACCCCTCAGAGACCCCTGCAGACAGCACCTCCATAACACCTCCAGCACAGCCCCTCAGGGACCCCCACAAACAGCACCCCCACAGTCCATCCAGCACAGCCCCAGAGGGACCCTCACAGCACTTCAGAACCCCCCAGGAATCCCTACACACAGTACTCCTGCAGCAGAACAACTGTGTGCCCTCTGGATCTGGGGCACCCCCCACCGACATTTCCCACCTCCCCAGTACGTGCACCCCTTGGAAGGTAGAACCCCTTCTGCCCCTGCTCTCTCCTGACCCACCCCCTGGGCACAAATCCCACCTTGTGCAGATGTTCCAGTGCCAGAACGATCTCCCCGGCGTAGATCCGCACCTCGTCCTCCGTGAAATGATCCCGCTGGTAGAGGTGGGTGAAGAGCTCCCCGCCACTCACGTAGTCTAAAGAGGGGCCGCAGAGTGAGAACCCAAAGGCCCCCCCGCCATGCCCCTCGCAGCTTGGCCTGCAGTCCATCACACCCCCTCGCATGGGAAGGCCTGTCTCCCCCGTCGCCCCACCCTCACTGCCTCTCCCCCAGGCATTGCCCCTGGGAAAATGGGGGGATGGGGAATAAAGAGAAACTTTTTCCCCAAATGCCTGTTTTCCATTGAAACTCCACATGTGCCATACATATCCCATGATGCACCACAGTCCTGTCCTCCCCCTACCTCCAGCAGTCATGATCAAGACTTCCCTGGCCATGGTGCATCCTGGGAAATGTAGTGTGGGCGCCTCCCCTGCTCACTGAACGCTCTATGTCAGGTTCCCAGGGCTGAACCCCATCTCCCACAATGCACCATGGCCTCTCCATGCTAATATCCCAAACACTTCCTGGGAGCTGGTGATGAGCTGCCTCCCACACACACCCCACTCTCCTGGGTAGGCTAGGCTCAGCGGGCAGATTACATCGCCCACTGTGAAGACACCCGGTGGTGGGTCATAAGCTCATGGCCTGCTGCAGCATGGGAGATGTAGTTCAACAAGGGTGCGCGGTGCCTAACAGGACGGGGGTGCAAGGCATACACAGGAACTACAACTCCCATCAGGCAAGGCAGCAACGCTGCTCTGACATCACAGTTCACTTTAATTCCTGCTAAAAAAAGCTTGAAAACGTTCCCCTGGAAAAATCAGGCAAAATGTTTTTTTCCCCCTCACTTGTCATTTAATATAGCTGTGCTCAGCACCACTGCTCTTTCCCCAGCTCCTCCTACGCTCCATCCAAGGGTCTCCCTGCTCCCCCACCTGCTGGGTCCCATTGTCGCATCCCCGTTCCCTTGGGTCTGCTTTGCACCTTGGTGTCTGTCACGTCCCCTGCCCTGGGTCTCATTGTTCCATACCCTCTGCTCTAACGAACCCTTTGCTCAGCTCCAGGCCCACCAACCAGGGGAGGCAAAGGGCGCAGCTGCCCCCACGCGCAGCATTTCAAAGGGGCAGCAGCGGTGGCCACTGCTCCAGGCCCCTTTGAAGCGCACGGCAGTACTGCTCCATCTGTGCACGTCCTTGGTGGGGGGACCCCAGCGCGATGGTCTGGGAGGTGGTGAGAGTTGACTGCTCTTGGCCCCACTCCCACCTTCCCCATGGCAGCTGTTGGTGCCACTGCACAGGACCTATAATAATGTCCTTCCCTTGGGGTCCTTCTATTCCTCAGCTCCTGGGATCTGCCACCCCCAAACTAGGAGGCCCCAGTGCCACATCCCCCAACCTTGGAGGTGCTGACCTCAATGGATCCTGTCCCCAGCCCTTTCCTCTGGGGTGCCCATCATCCGAAACCCTCCTTTAAACTTCCCCTGCCCCACCTACCTAGCATCTGCCCCACCCCATCCCCGGGTCCCTGCCTCCCACCCTTCCAGCTCCCCCGCAGGGTTCCCCCATACCCAGGATAAGGTGCAGCTTTGAGCCGGTCTGGAAGGCATAGTGCAGGGTCACTAGGAAGGGCGAAGCCCGCACATGCTCCAGCACAGCCCGCTCCGTGCGGGTGTGCTCTGTGGTCTTGGCCTTCTGCACGATGGCGGCCTTCCGCAGCACCTTCATGGCGTACAGCTTCCCTGCATCATGGCCTGTCACCTTACGCACCAGGAACACTTTCCCATAGGCTGGGGGATACAGAACAGCGTCAGAGGACCTGCCTGCAGGCTGGGGCCCCGGAGCAGGCGGGCGTGTGAGGAGGATCCCAGGACACTGGAGAGGACTAAGGGACTCAGGGCAATGGGGAGGGAGGCAGCAGGCTCAAGGGGGCAGGGGATCTTCCTGTAGGCTAGGGGAGAGGGGATGTATGGGCAGGGTGCCATCCCATTGGGAGGAGGAATATGGGCACAACCCTCAGTGCCCCATGCTCACCTCCTGTGCCCCAATGGCACAGCCTATCTAGCATCTGCCTCCCCATGGCACAGCCCCTCCAGTCTATCCCACTCACCTCCAGTTCCCAGCACCTTGAGCAGTTCAAAGTTCTCCATGCCCACCTTCTCTTCATGGCCAGTCAGGTTTGCTGCCACAAAGACAAAGTTATCACAGAATCACAGGGCTGGAAGGGACCTCAGGAGGTCATCCAGTCCAGCCCCCTGCTTCAAGCAGGATCAACCTTCACTAAGTCATCCCAGCCAGGACCTTGTTCAGCCAGGACTTAAAAACCTCAAGGGATGGAGAATCCACCACCTCTCTATGCAACACATTCCAATGCTTCACCACCCGCCTGGTGAACTAGTTTTTCCCAATATCTAACCTGCACCTCTCCCTCTTCAACTTCTGACCACTACTCCTTGTTCCGCCATCTGACACCACTGAGAACAGTTTCTCACCCTCCTTTTTAGAGCTCCCCTTCAGGAAGTTGAAGGCTGCTATTAAATCACCTCTAAGTCTTCTCTTCTGTAAACTAAACAAGCCCAAATTCCTCAGCCTCTCCTCATAGGTCTTGTGCTCCAGCCCCTTAATCATTTTTGTTGCCCTTCGCTGAACCTGCTCCAGCAAATCCACATCCTTTTTATACTGGGGGGCCCAAAACTGGACACAATATTCTGAATAAAGAGGAATAACGACTTCCCTGGATCTGCTCGAAATGCTCCTCCTAATGCACCCCAGTACGCTGATCGAGTTATGGAGAAGATGAGGATCAAAGTCAGCCGACATCCTGCTGCACCTCAGTCCCACCCCGCCTCAGCCTCTCCCCAAGGATGGGTGGGGTCAGAGCACCGTGATGAGGAGTCCCCGCTTCCTGTTGGTGACTCACGGCAGCTCTAGTGCCAAGGGGCTGGGCAGGCAACTCCCATCCCCACAGACATCCTGGGACACCCTGGAATGGAGCCAGGGCAGGGGGGCTCCCCCATTCCCATTTACTTAGCCCCCCAGGTCTCTGGAGTGGACCAGGCCAGCCCAACCCTGTGATGCTGCTGTGCAGGTATCTTGTATGTCACTTTTCTCTGCCCAAACGGGGATTCCCAACCCCGGGGTTCCCCCACAGCTCTGGGTAGAGGAACCAGGCCCTGGGGGGATCCTGGGAGAGAGGGCGAACCTGGGTCTGGTGGCATGATGGACAGGAGAGATCTTCACCCCCATGGGGTCTGCAAAGTGAGGGTCCCTACAACGCCTCCTGTAAAGGGGGCAGAGCTCAGAGGAGGCTGAGGAGGAAATGGGGCACCTACACCTGGGAGGAGGTTGGGTAAGATCACCTGCTTACCCCACCTCCCAACTCTGGCTGGATCTCCCTACATCTCCCCACGTGCCTGTCCCCCCACAGGGCTGCAGGCACAGCTGAGTTCTGCCTGGCACCACCTTGCCTCTCAGCTCCTGGCAGCTGCAAGGAGGTTTCTGACCCTTCCCTCAACTGCTCACATTGCCCTGGGAGGCCCCACTCTGCCCATCTGACTCTCCACAGCTGGCGCCCAGCGACAGGCACCAGGATGCTCACCTGGCCCCACCCCCTCACTCGCTCCTCTGCAAAAGAGCCAGGACCCCAGACAGGAGGCTGTCCAGACCAGAGCGGCGAGTGCCTCCTGCCACCCCCAGCGCGGGCTGTGGGCTTCCTGTGGCTTTACCCAGGCACCAGAGAGCAGTGCCAGGATCGCCACGTGAGACGCCCTAGTGCCCAGCCAGGCAGTGTGAGCAGGGCAGGTTGGGCATAAGTCCAGCACCTGGGGGTGGGGGGGATTGAGAGCCCAGTGCCCAGGTTTGGGTGAGTGGGGCAGCCCCTACCCCACTGCCTGTGTCACCCTCTCCCTGTTAGCATCCCCAGCCTGGCCCTACCTACCCCCTGTCCATGTCACTCCCTGCCTGCTGCATTGCCCATGTCCCTGGCCAGCCCGAGCCCCACTCCCCCAGCAGGCCGTGGCTCACACGCCTCCAGCTCGTGAGCCCTCCAAGCTGCCAGTCCCCGGGGAAGGGGGAGCCGTGACTAATCCCCACCCCCGCTCCCGTTGCTGTTGCCCACCCACAGGGCTGAGCCTGCATGGAGAGTGGGTGCTGGAGAGTGGGTGCAGAGGAGGTGGGGTCACCTTCCCTTCACCATGGCTCGGCACTTCCTGTCCCCAGCCAGCACCCGCTCTTCTCCCACAGCACTGCCACCAGGGACCCTGCACCCCTGAAGGTGCCGGGGGCATGCACCATTCCAAACAGCGGTGCCTCTGGACTGCCCCCGCCACCCCTCCCCCTGTCTGCACCCCTGAACTGCCCCCGCCACCCCTCCTCTTCCCTGCACCCCTGAACTGCCGCCACCCCTCCTCTTCCCTGCACCCCTGAACTCCCCCATCATCCCTCCCCCTCCCCGCACCCCCGAACTACCTCCGTCACCCCCCCCCCCCGCCTCCTCCCCGCACCTCGGCACTGCAGCGGGACGCCCTCGCCGCGCTTTCTCCACTGCTCCCGGGACCTGCCCCCGACTCCCCTCCTTCCCCCAGTCCCAGGAGCTGCCCCTCCCCCTGCAGGCCCCCTGCGCCCTTCCCAGCCCCCTACCGTCCGTGAGCGGCAGCTCCAGCGCCTCCTCCTCGGCCCCGTCCCCCATGGCCGCGCCGGGCCGGGATCCGCTGGACTCGGCTGGGTTACATGGCCCGGGCCCGGCGCTGCTTCCTGGTGCCGCCGCCGCCGCCGCCTCCGGGCCTGACTCAGGCGGCAGGAATGTGACAGCGAGCGGGGAGCGGAGCGCAGGGACCGCCCCGGGGAGGGACCGCCCGCCCCCCGCGCCCCCCGGACCGCGCGCCCCCGTAAGGCCTCGCCCAGAGCCCCCCAGCCCTGCCGGCACCCCAAGGGAGCCCCCTGAGCCTGCTCCAGGGAGGGGCTGACAGCTCCCCCCCATAGCCTGCAAACCCCCCCCCAAGAGGGGCCACCAGACCCCCAGCAGCTTCTCTAGGGAACCCCCTTGCAGCCTGCCCCTGCAGCCCGGGTAGGAACTGGGGAGCCTCTGTGCTCCCTGCTCTGGGGAGGGAGCCCTGGACCCCATCCTTCCTAGGGACCTCCTGCTGGCCACAGGCCCCCTGCTTTCCTCACCTCCTGCTCCAGGAACATAGGAGACCCCCTCCACAGGAACAGGTGCTGTGCGCACACACCTGGAAGGACTGAGCTCCCTGCATCCCCGACAGGAAATCCCCCAGGATCCCACCCTGGGGAGGGACTGACGGAGCCTCCTCTTTAGGGAACCCCCCAGGATTTACTGCCCTCCTCCAGGAACCCCTGTACACTCCCCTGGGGTCCCTCCCCTGGATCCCACCATTCTGTCCAGGGAAGGGACTAACTCCCACATCCCATAGAGGAACCCCCAGATCCCACATCCCCCTGCTGTAACATGACAACTGACTCCCTCTAGAGAAACCCTCCAATCCGGCATCCCCGGTCCTGGGGAGGGACCCACACTGTCCCATGGGCACCGTCACACCTCCCTCTGAGAGCCCTCATGGACACCACATCCAGATGGGGACCGAAAGCTCCCACATGCTCCATACACCCACCCAGAGTGCCTCCCTGCACCCTCCCGAGTCAAACCCGAACAGAGCAGGACCCCTCTGTGAGCTCCCACCCAAACTAGGATTTCAGCAGGAGAGAGTACAGAAATTGGGGGGCGGGGGAGTGTACTTGTACGGAGCAGTGTGTGTGTGCGCGTGCGTGTGGGGGCACCTGCAGAACTGGTGGGGGAATACAGTGGGGATCCCAGTGGAGAGGTGGCGCAGAGCAGGGGGCACAGCGCTGAAGGGGATAGAGAGGCCCGTGGATTGCAGTTGTGAAAGTGGTGTAACCATGAGAACGGAAGGAACTGATGGTGCAAGAGTGAGCAGGGTGAGCTGGGAGGAAATCCCTTCCCTCCCAACAGTGCCCGGGGCGGGCAGTGAGGGGGGTGGCCAGGGAGTGGCAGCGAGGCGCTGGCTGGGGGCGAGCGAAAGGGAGGCAGTGGCCCTGCAGTGGGGAGGCTGGAAGGACAGCAAGAGATGCGTGATAAATAATTCATTTTATTTCAAATAAATTATAAAAAAACCCAACACGAGTCCTGAGCCGCCGCCACCGCTGCGAGAGACAGGGCGTATGGGCAGGAGCTGTTGGGGGCTGAGACAGGGAGGGGGAACAGCCAATGCCCTGGACTCCTGGCATGGGGATGGAGGACCATGGGACCAGGGGCTGCTGAAGAGCCCCCTCCTGGCTTGGCTCCCAGGTGGCTGCCGTCAGCAGGCACCAGAAGGCTCATCGGGGCTCACTGGAGAGGGGCTCCTTCTCCTTGCCTTGCGGTAGCCCTGGGCAGAGAAGGACCCCCAGTTACACCTGCCCTGAGCCCACAATGCATCTCAGCTCTCAATCCCTGGCTGTGATCGGGCTGGACCCCCCCACTCCAGAGCAGATCCCCCTCTGGGACCTGCCCCCCCTCCTCCCGCTCTCCTCGGGTTGTCGGGGGAGAATCTCTCTACCTGGTCTCCACCACTCCGTGACCTTCATCTGGGGGTGATGCTCCCCAGGTTCCTTCTCATCTGAGGGCAATGCCCTTTCTGCCCCCCACCCAGGGATGACCCCTCCCCAGACATTAATGCCTCACCTCTCTCCTCGCCACCAGCACTGGGGCATCTCGGCCCCTCCTCCTGGGCCTCCCAGGGGACAGCGGCCTCCTCCTGGGAGCCCCCCAGGAAGCCCAGGGGACGCTGGCGCTGGCGGAAGCGTTGGCGGGGGGTGGAGTCCCCGGCCCCGAAGGACTTGCTGCCTTGGATGCGGGAGCTGAGCTTACGCCGAGTCAGCCGCAGCTGCGTCTGCTGGGCGTCGGGCAGGCTGAGCACGCTGGTGGCCTTGTGCAGGGACACGGGTGAGGCAGGTGCACTGGGGTCTGGGGGCGAGGCAGGGCTTGGTGAGCCGGGGGCCGGGGAACACTGCAACGCCACCCCAGCTGCCTGGCTCCCCTCCCCGTCCCAGGTCTCTCCTCCCCGCCGCCTGCGGGCTGGAGGGTCCCACGCTCACCCCCATCCTGCCCCTCAAGCGCTGGCAGGTTCTCGAGGCTGCTGGCCCCCTCGGCCATGGGGCGCGGCAGCTCCCGGGGCGGCTCGCGGCGCGGCTTCATCAGCTTCTTCATCTTGTCTGCAATCCAGTTGCTGCTCTTCCTGGGGGGGCGGGGGGGCGGGGAGGGTCACACGCGCTTCCTGACTGGAGGGGGGCCCTAGGTGAGCCGCCCTGTGCATCCTGGGGGATCATCCCCCCCAGCCCCCCACTGGTTTGGGCCAGCTTTGGAGGGTTGCCGGCTCGGTCTGTTGAGGGGCCCGGAGAAGAGTCCCCGGCTGAGGGGGCGGGTGTGAAGTCTGCAGGGCTGGATTAAGAAAGGGGCTTGAAGGCTACAGCCCAAGGCCTGGGCTCAGAGGACAGCTCAGCCTGGACTGGGGCTGCAGGGACTAAAGCGCCCCTGTTTGGTGGGGGGGCAGCTCTGCTCATGGGAGCTGGAGGAGGGGGAGCAATGGAGCCACATCCCCCTCACGCCAAATGGGAGTTGCCCCAGGCAAGCTCCTTGCACCCCAACCCCATCCCAGCCCTCAGCCCCCTCCTGCAGCCTAACTCCTGTCCAGACCCTGTACCCCTACCCCAACCTCCTGCCCACAGCCTGCTCCCACCCCCCCAAATCCTCCAAGCCCCAGCCCGGAGCCGCCTCCTGCACCCCAAATGCCTCATCCCCAAATCCCTTGGCCCCACTCCAGAGCCTCCCCCCAGTCAGAGCCCTCATCCCCTCCCGCACCCACCTGCCTGCCTCAAACTGCAGACAAACCCCTCACCTTTGCCCCACCCCGGAGCCCAGGGGACCCCACATATTGTACTAGCCCCGGGCCCCCAGGAGAGTTAACTTGGCCCCGGGAGTCCATGGCAGCAGACAGGCCCCTGGCTGGGGCCAGCCTGGCTGAGGTTGGCCGCAGGGGAGTGGACACACACTCACTTGCTCTTGGGCAGCGCTGGCTCCAGCACCCGGTACTGGTCCATTATCTTCTCCACCAGCTTCTGCTTCTCCCGGCGCAGCTCATTCAGCTTATCCCTGGGGCATGAGCACAGGGCGGCGTCTGGCTGGGGGTGACTGAGCTCCCCCTGTAATCCCCAGCTGCACGACACACCTGCCCCAGGGCCTGAGGCAGCCTGCGCGAGGCTGCCAGCCACTCAGCAGGGCACTTGGAGAGGTAACCCCGCCTGGCGGGCTCCCCCCGCTGCGCTCCAGCGGGGTGGGGGGGCAGGGGGCACTCACAGGTACTGGCGCTGCTCCGAGTGGTACTGCTCCCGGCTCTCCATGCTGCGCTCCAGCAGAGTCCGGTTCTCTTGGCTCAGTTTCTGGATCTCCTGCAGCAGGTGTCGGTTCTCCTCCTCCTGGTTCCCCTTCAGCTGGGCCAGGAGCTGGGGGAGGGAAGCAGAGGTACCGATAGGCCGGGCCATGGCCCTCTGGGCTCCCCTCTCACCGAGGGAGGAGGGCCGGGGGGAAAGAATGGGGAAAGCCCTCTCTGATCAGCGGGGCAGCGTGGGGAGCAGCTCCCCATGTTCTCTTGGTGCACGAGAGCTGGGCTGCGGGGAGTGTGATGGAGAGGGAATTTTTCATAATATTTTGCGTATATTGGGTGTGTGCCTCAGTTTCCCCTCTGGGGCGCGTGGTTAACTAGGTGGAAGGCAAAGGCAGATTACTCAGACAGCGTGCGCTTCCTGGAGGCCGCAACACAACGGCTGTGCAGACGGCCACCCCAAGCGCCCAGACATTTGGCACCTGGGGACTCAGGCCCTCAGACGGCCCACGCTCCTGAGGAAGCCAGCCCGGTGTGAGCGGCTGAAAGACGAGGGACTGGGCAGGGGCCCGGTGGGCTGCTGGAGGCAGGGCGACGCTCCTGAGCTGGGACTCCGGGGGCTGAGACAGCTGTGGAGCGACCCAGTGCTGCTTCCCTTGAGCTTCAGGAAGGATCTCCTGGGCTGCGGTCCAACCCATCTGCCTTTGCACCCTTGGCCGAGTCAGGGCAGCGCAGGGAAGGTGGGACTGCAGCGCCCCCTAGGGGTGCAAGTCTCCCCTGGGTCTCCAGTTGCAGGGGATCTGCGGAGGGCAGCTCACGGCATGACCCAGGGGTGGTGAAGGCTCCGAGGGTCCATCCCAGGAGGTGGTGAAGTGAGGGTGAGGCCCGGGGCGCTTTTAGCACACGGAAGGGTCCTGCCGGGGCTGATCCAGAGCCATTCCAGCACACCGGGCCTGTGGATCTGTGCCAGGCAGTTCGCAGGGCGTGGGAGGAGCAGGAGGGGAGAGCAAGGCTAGGCAGAGAAAGGTATCCGGTAGTGTGCGCGTTTTGGAGGGGCTCAGGCTGGGGGTGCCAGGAGTGGAACTGGGGGTAGCAGAACTGCGCACCTCGCTCTGGTCTCCTAGAGATGTCGTGGGGGGGATACTCCAGGCAGGGTTGGGGATTCACACCTTGCTCTGGGCGGGATGTGGGGGTTCAGGCTGGGGGGGTTGGGGATACCTCAGGCAGCGTTGGGGGTTCACACCTTGCTCTGGGCGGGACGTGGGGGTTCAGGCTGGGGGGGGGGGTTGGGGATACCTCAGGCAGGGTTGGGGGTTCACACCTTGCTCTGGGCAGGACGTGGGGGTTCAGGCTGGGGGGGTTGGGGATACCTCAGGCAGGATTGGGGGTTCACACCTTGCTCTGGGCGGGACGTGGGGGTCCGGGCTGGGGGGGTTGGGGATACCTCAGGCAGGATTGGGGGTTCACACCTTGCTGTGGGTGGGGCAGGACGTGGGGGTCCGGGCTGGGGGGGTTGGGGGTATTGCAGGCAGGGCTGGAGGTTGCACACCTTGCTCTGGGCGGGATGTTGGGGTTCGGGGTGGGGGTTCACACCTTGCTCTGGGCGGGATGTAGGGGTTCGGGGTGGGGGTACCGCAGGCAGGGTTGGGGGTTCACCCCTTGCTCTGGCTGGGGCAGGCCGTGAGGGTCCGGGCTGGGGGGGGGTTAGAGGTCCCGGGGTTGCGTACCTCACACTGGTCTCGGATCCGGACCAGGGTCACCTCCAGCTGCTGGTTCTGCTCCCGCAGGGCGGTGCCCTCAGCCTCCAGCCGCGCCTGCTCCAGCTGCAGCCCCATCAGCCGGCCCCGCAGGCCCCGCAGCTCCCCCTCCTGCTCCCCATGCGCTTGCTCGGCCGCTGCCAGCGCCGCCTGCACTCTGTGCGGGGTGAGAGGTTAACGGGGAACTCCACGGGGGGGGAGCCCAGTGCTGCCCCCCCCGCCCCCATCTCCCTGGCCTGCCCTAACCTGCAGGCCCCCCCCCCCGCCCTTACCGTGCATGCTCCTCCTGCAGCCGGACGTGCTGCTCCCCCAGCTGCTGGTGTTCCCGCTCAGCCCCCTCCAGCCGCTCCCGCTCGCCCCGCAGGGCTGCCTCCCGCTGCTCCAGCCCCGCCTGCTGGGCCACCAGGTGGCTGTGCCTGGAGGGGACAGAAAGGGGGGGTGGGTGGGGTGAGAGAACCCAGCATCTCAGGACCCCGCCTCCTTCCCCATGGTTACAGCCCACCTGCTAGCCCCGCCACAGCCACCTGCCCTGCTGCCTCCCCCCAAGCTGCCCTGCGGTCATCCGACCAGCGGCTCCCTCTCCCACATCTGGGTTAACTGGCTTCTTACCCCACTTGTGCCCCAACCCCTGCTCCTGGACACCTGCCGTGGAATTACTGCCGTGGTGGTATGAATTACATTGTGATTCAGTTTCCCCACTCACTGGGTATTAACCTCATCCCGCCCAGTGAGGGGCCAGTTCTTGAGGGCAGAGGGAGGAGGAGCAGCTGTGAGCCACGCAGGCCTGCCTGCGCTAAGCCAGGTATGATCAAAAGCAGCTGTAATGGACGCAGGTGACTGGAGGGCGACCGTGGGGACAGCTGGGAGCCCGTCTCTGCAGTAATGCCGTCCCTCCAGAAGCAGGAGCTAGGCCCAGGGGATTCTGCAACCCGTCCTGCTGTGTCTGCGGAGTGGGCTAACCAGGCGGACCTCGATCGGGCCTTGTCTACACAATGCACCAGAGTGCCGGTGTATCCTGCACCCTCAGAAGGGTGTTTCATCACCACCACCAACCCACCTCTCCGGGAGACAGCAGCTCGGCTGATGGAAGGGTCCCTCCAGGGACTTGCTGCTCAGCACCAGGAGGAGGGGAAGGTGACCTAACGCCAGTGCTCAGGGCACAGCTTTCCTCAGACCTGAGGTTTGCCTGGGAGCTGGGCTGATGGAATGTGTAAGGACAGCCCAGCCCTCCGGCCAAATCCCCTGCTGCCTTCACCGCCCCTTTGGCACTAGGGAAGGGACTTGGGCTGAGCTCCCCTGACTGTCAGCAATTCACATGGATGGGTCCTCAGTGCAGCTGCCAGCCAGGACTTCCCAGGGGCTACCCTGCCTTAGGGACTCAGGTCCCCCCAACACTGCCCTAGCCTGGGCCTCCTCTCTCTGCAGAGAGCTGCCCAGCCCAGTGACTGGCTGGGGGGCAGGGACCCGACCAAGCTGTTCCCCAGCTCTCAGGATTTTTTCCCATTCCACCAGGGGCTCTTTAGTGAACACTGGCCTGCACTGAACAGGCCAGGCTGGGTCAGGTTGCTGTCGATCCCTCCACCCAGGGACTGGCTCCCTGAAGGTGTAAAGCTCTGAACCCAGTGGGATGGCCTGGAGCCACTGGGAGCCCCGGGGGAGTGGTAGCCGGCTGCCCCAGCCCTGGGACTGTACAGCTGCAAGCTCAGCCTGCCGAAATGCTACGTCCAGGATCTGGCACATAACAGAGCTGCTCCCGCAGGGACTGAGAGGACCAGGCCCCAGGAGATCCGAGACTCCTCCTGAAGGGTAACCTGGTATGGTGCTCCCTTGCGCCCTCAGCTGCTTATTCCCTGGTCCGGCAGTTCCCCATGCTCCCAGGAGTTCCCTGGCCTGTCAGAGCCGCACAACCCCAACCTCTGCCCCAGGGGTTACCGCCCAGCCCCTCCGCTTACCCGTCCTGCAGCTCCCGGTGCTCCTGCTCCAGTGCCCGCAGGGCTCTCTTGAGGCCGGCCTGCTTGCCCAGCAGCCCCTCCAGCTCTGCGCCCTGGCGCTCATGCAGCAGCGCCAGCTTGTCGTGGTTGCGCACCAGCCCTTCATGGCGCCCGCGCCACTCGTCCCGCTCCTGCCGGGCCACCCGCACCTCAGCCTCCAGTCCCGCCAGTCGCTCCCGCAGCTCCGAGGCCTGCGCCTCCAGTGCTGCCTTCTGGGACTGCAGCGCCGCCTTCTCCACCTGCAGGGAAGGGGCAAGGAGAGATCTGGGGAGGAGAGGGTAGAACCTGGGGGGCAGCGTCTCACCTGGAGCGTCTCCCACTGGATCCAGGGTGGGGCAGGAAGGGGGAGCCACGGATGTGGTATCTCACCTGGGGGCTCCACACTAGGCCTGCCTGTGGGGCAGTGGTGTGTGGGGGCTGTGTCCGACCCGAGGAGCCCCCCACTGGGGTCAGGGGAGAGCGGGGGCAGGGGTGGTGTCTCCCCAGGGAGCTGGCGAGAGGAGGGAAGGCGACAGGCTGGGCTGAATGCTCAGGATCAGTCTTGGAGGGATCCCTTGGAATGCTTCAATTAAGGAAAGGGCTGTAAAATCCCACTTAATTAGTGAACAGATTAAACACCAAGGGGGACTGTCTCACCTGAAGGGCCCCACACTGGGCCTGCAGCCGGCCACTCTCCTCCCGCAGGCCTCCGCTCTGCCCCTGCAGGCTCAGCAGCTCCCCCTGCAGGGCACCCATCTGCGCCTCCAGCTGCCCCAGCCGCCCCACCAGAGCCTCCTTCTCCGCCAGCAGCGCTGCATTCTGTGTCGGGCACACCAGCAAGTGAGGGGCCGTCCCCAGATCCCCGGTGGCCCCTCAGCTCCGGCATCCCTGCCCCAGGCTCCAAGGGGCCTCCCATGTCAGCTCCCCTCCCTGTCTCACCCCAAGAGGCACCAAATTCCAGCCCCCCCAACCCCCGGTACCCCCCTGCCCTGGACTCACGCTGCGCTCCACCTCGATGAGATGCCTGCTCAGGTTGTCAGTCTCTGGCTCAGTCTGAAGCTCCCGTACAGGCTCGGGGGGCCCCTGGCCCTGCTCTGTGGCCCCTGGCGGTTCGGACTGGGGGACCTCAGTCCTGCTCTTGACCTGGACACAGAGAACACAGGAGGAGGTGAAAGGGAGCAGATGGGAGACTACCGCAAGCCTGGCCTCTCCCAGAAGAGAGCATGGGGGGGTGGCACAGGGGGTGCCTGAGAGGTGAGGGTGGGAGGCACTGGGGGCAAGGGGGCATCCAAGGGGCGTCTCACTTGGCGCAGCTCTTTCCCCAGGTGCTGGTTCAGGGTGAGCAGTTCCTCCACCCGGCTGCGGAGAGCACCGATCTTCTCCTCCTTCAGAGCCAGCATCTCCCTAAAGGATGACTCCAGGCGCTGCTCCAGGCTCCGGCATTGGCTGGGCGCGACGGGGACGTTACATGCAGGAGCCTCTGGAAACTGCCCCAGCCCCTCCCGAGACCCCGGCCACCAGCCCTCCCACGCCCGGCGCCCTCCCAAGACCCCGGCCTCCAGCCCTCCCACGCCCGGCGCCCTCCCGAGATCCCGGCCTCCAGCCCTCCCACGCCCGGCGCCCTCCCGAGATCCCGGCCACCAGCCCTCCCACGCCCGGCGCCCTCCCGAGATCCCGGCCACCAGCCCTCCCACGCCCGGCGCCCCCCCGCGATCCCGGCCACCAGCCCTCCCACGCCCGGCGCCCCCCGCGATCCCGGCCACCAGCCCTCCCACGCCCGGCTCCCCCCCGCGATCCCGGCCACCAGCCCTCCCACGCCCGGCTCCACCCCGCGATCCCAGCCACCCTCCCCCCCGCGTGGGTGTGGCCCTACCTCTGCTGGGTGCTCTGCTGCTCCTCCAGGAGCCGCTGCTCCTCCTCCCTCTGCTCCAGCTGCTCCCTCAGTCGCACCAGGTTGGCCTCCTGCTCCTGCCCCTTCACCTTCTCACCCAGCAGCTCCTGCAGGAAGCAACAGGACTCTGAGCACAAAGGGGGGCACCCAGAGCCCCCCTCCTACCTCCGCTACCCCCGCCAGGACCCTGAGTACTGCAGGGGTGGGGGGGCTGCTACCCCCATTCCCTATCTTCCACTGTCACCTGCAGGGTGCCCCCAGCCCCATTGCTGGGAGAGGTTTGGCTGGAATAGCTGGGAGCTGTGCCCGCTGCGAGGGCTCCCAGTCTCCCCACAGCGTCCCCTGCTGGGACGGGCCAGGCTGGGGTAGCCAGGAGCTCCCCCACCAGTCCTCCCACCCTCCCCACAGCGCCCCCTGCTGGGACGGGCCAGGCTGGGGTAGCCAGGAGCTCCCCCACCAGCCCTCCCACCCCTCCCCACAGCGCCCCCTGCTGGGACGGGCCAGGCTGGAGTAGCCAGGAGCTCCTCCCCCACAGCGCCCCCTGCTGGGACAGGCCAGGCTGGAGTAGCCAGGCACTCTCTCCTGCCCCACTCTTTGCAGCCCTGGTCCTCACAGCCCCAGCTGCCCCCTTTACCTCTCGCAGAGCGACTGCAGCCTTGCGCTCGGCCACCAGCTGCTCCCGCAGCCCCCTGCTCTCCAGCTCCAGCTCCCGCAGCCGCTGCGCCGTCTCCCTCAGCCCGCTCAGCTCCAGTGCCTGCAGCCGGCTCTGGGCTTCCAGCTGGGCGGCCCGGCGGCCCTGTTCGGCCAGCGCTTCCTCTTGGGCCTGGGCCTGGGCCCGCAGACGCCGAGCCTCCTTGTCCAGCGCCCGGCGCTCTCTCTCGGCCTGGCTCAGCACCGCCTCCAGCGCCGCCCGCTCGCCCTCCAGCTGGGCTAGGGCTGCCTTGTGTTGCTCCAGCCCACGCTGGAGAGTGGCCAGCTCGCGCTCAGACGCCCGCAGCTCTTCCACAGCCTCCCGGGCCTGTTCAGCCTGGCGCCCGGCCCGCTGCCGCTCAGCCTCCAGGCTGCCCCGGACCTCTGTCGTCTCCCGCTCGGCCTGGCTCAACTCAGCCCGCAGCGCCTCCCGCTCCTTCTCCAGAGCCTGGATCTCTGCCTCTAGCTGGCCCAGCAGCTGGGCCTCCAGGCGCCGCTGCTCCAGTTCCTCCCGCAGTCCCAACAGCTCCTGCTCCAGGCGCCCCCGGGCCTCCTGGGAGGCCGTCAGCCCCTCCAGGGCCTTGGCATGAGTGGCCTCCAGCCGGCGCAGCACCTCCTGCAGGCTGGACACTCGCTCCTCTGCCTGGCACCGCCGGCGCTCGCTCTCTGCCAGGGCCTCCTGATGCTCCTGGGCCTGGGCGTCTCCGTCTGCTTGCTTCGACACGGACTCCTTCTGCGGCAAAGGGGACAGAGCCAGGTAGGGACACGCTGCCATCCCGCCTCTCCAAACCCTAGCCACATGCCTGGGCCGCCCGGGGTCCCCTCGCCCAACCGCTGGGGAGGCAGGACTCCACCCCGCTCCTAAACGAGGGGCCCAGACCTGCCAGAGCACCGAATCCAGCCTGGACAAAGACAAACCGGGCCCGAGGATCGGGGCAGTTCAGTGCATCTATGGGGATTCGCTGCCCCGTACTGGGCCCATGCAGCACTAGCACAGCCACTGCAAGTATGATGCCCTCTAGTGCCCCCACCAGCCCCAGGCACCTCCTGCCGGGAACTCCAAGGGGCTGATGGCTGGGGGTCCAGGCTGCCTTTGAGTCTCCTGCCTCCCCACGTGTTCTCCCGGCCCAAGGCACAGGGGCCTGCAGCAGGGCAGTTCTGGGTTATGCTCCAGGAGGAGGACTCTGCCCCCACAGGCTTGGGCTGACGGGAAAGGGGGTGAAGCATGGCCGGTCCCCCCTGCGTCCCCGCCAGGCCACTGCCCAAACCCGCCTGCAGCCCCGGGTCCTTTCTTGGGCACTGGCTCATGCTGCTGCCGCGTGGCTGCGCTGGGAGCCGAGCCTGCCAGACTGAAGGGAGCTCTGCTGTGGCTGCAGGAGCAGCAGCGACGCCCCAGGACTGCAGCGTGGCCCTTCCCCAAAGGGGCACAACAGCGGCACAGGCTGGGGCCTGGCTCCCGTCAGCACAGGCCCTGAGAGAGCCTGGACTCCCAGCCTGGCCTGATGACCCTGCGACGCTCCCTGGGCCTGGCCAGACTGCCCGGCCTCACTGCAGCTCCTCCCTGGGCGCATCGCTCCCGGCGAAGGGCGAGTCTCCATGGGGGTCTGATGGCAGCTGGACTCGGGGGGAACTCGCAGGGATGCAGGAGGGCAGGAGCCTGAAGGCCAGTCCTGGAGCTGCAGGGACTCCAGGGCTGCCTGGGGAAGCTGTGGCTCCGGCACACCACCAGGGCCACGGCCCAACCACGGAGGCGTAACACAGCCCTGTCAGTCGGTGATAACCTGCAGCCAATCCCCTGGCCCCATGCTCCGCCATGACACTTGTCTCCTCCAGTGGGAGACAGGCTGGCAGCAGGGAGGGCGGGGCTGTGGGATTCCCACCCTGCCTGCCTGTTCCCCCAGCTGTGCAGAGCTCCCAGCAATGGGACTGACCCCGTCACACTTCAACCGCGTGGGGGCACAATGCTAGGGGCACCCCCAGGCCTGCTGCCTCCCCTGCGGCGCCCCTCTGCTGTCCCAGCTGACAGCCCGTCGCACAGTGGGCCCTGCCCCGCCCCGCCCCGCCCGGCAGTGCCGCTGTACATGCAAGCTGCGCAGCTCCCGCTCCAGCTGCTCCTTCTCCCCCAGCAGGGCGCTGCTCAGCTTCTCCTGCTCCTGGCAGCTCCGGGCCCGCTGGGCTTCCAGCTCCGCCCCCAGCCGCTGCACCTGTGCCAGGCAAACGGGGGTGAGGGGGGCTGCCCTGGCATGGAGACAACTCTTCCCGCCCCACAGGGACCACCCCTGGAGACACCCTCTCCCGCTGACTCCCCCAAGAGGAACTCCTTCCCCAAAGCCTCCTCCATGGATGTCCTTTTCCCTCCCCTCTCCAAGCCATGATCCCCTCAGAAACAACCTGCCTCCAAATCCCAGCACAGACACCCCCCATCCTTCTCCAGCACAGAGATCCTTCACACAGCTTCCCTGCAAAGGCCCCGAAGCCCCAGACAGCCGCCCCCACCTTCCTAGCCCCAAAACCAATTGCAACACACGATCGACCCCTCCTGAGTGCGCCCTGGTTAAAGGATGGGACTGGGGGCCTTTCCCCTGCACAAGGCGAGCCGTCTCCAGCCCAGCCACAGGGCCAGGGCCAGGGCCAGGCTGGCTGGGGAGTGTGGCGACAGGGCTGTGAATTCTTGGAGGCCCGACTCCCTCACCTCTTCGCTGAGAGCCTTATTCTCCTGCTCCAGGCCTGGACTCCTGCGGCCTCCTGCGGCCTCTAATGCCTCCTGCAGCCTCTGGCGCAGCTCCTGGTTCTCCCGCTCCAGCACTAGCAGGCGGCCAGATGTCACCTCGGTTACCTCGTAGCTCAGGGATTTGGGAGCCTCAGCTGGGTCTGGCAGGACAGTGTCACACCAATGAAGCGGGTGGAGCTGGGAGGCCAGGGGCCGAAGGCGAGGAAGAGGCACTCACCATTGGGAACTTCCTTGGACTCCTGCTCCTCTTCCCAGGCCAGGTGCAGGGGCTCCCCCAGGTGCTGCCGCAGCTCCCCCTCCAGCAATATCTTGTCCTGCTGCAGCTCCTCCAGCTGCTGTCGCTCCCTCTCCCGCTCCTGGGGGCAGAGGGTGACCCATGTGGGAGTTCTTTGTAATAGCCTTAGGGACAGCGGGCATCACCCCGTCAGCCTTGGTACCCACTAGCTGCAGAGGGGCTACAGGGCTTCTCCTGGCACGGAGCAGGAGGCAAGAGGGTCTGGCTCAGTGCGGGCTGCATCCCCAGAGACAGCAAACCCCGGGCTGCCGAGGGAGCGTGGAGGGCTGTGGTGGAGAGTAAAGAGAGGTGTTGGGAACGGGGTGAGGAAGAGCAGGGTTCACAGCCACAAGGTGATCCCCTCCACTGCTCATCCCTCCCCGCCGGTGTGGGGAGAGGGCAGCTGGAGCTCAGGGGCACAGCAAAGCAGGAACTCTCCTGCTCCAGCCTCTCACGCTAACCCCAAGCCCTCAGGCGGGAGCCCAGTGAAGACGCCTTGTTTTGAACCAGGCGCCTGGTGTCGCTGCCGTGGCTGACTGGAGCCTTGCCTACCCTGGCCAGGCCTCAGCAAGACAGCTACGGAGTTGCAGAGCGGGCACCGCCGAGCGAGCGGAGGGGCTCTGCCGTCACCGTAGGTAACCCACCCCGCCTGGCTGTGCCGCGCTGGGCTTTGCTCTGTCACCCTGGGGCTGGATTTTTCAGGCCCCTGAGCCATGCTGCTGGCTGGAGGGAGCAGCAGAGCGCCCTGAGGGAAAACGCCTCCTGGGGGAGGCTGGACTCATGGTGGGGAGCCACGGAGGGATGCCGGGGTAGCTGGAGCCAAAGCCCCAGTTCTGGAGCCATGGAGGCCACAGACTGCTTTAGGATCCAGCGTGATCCATGGGCTCTCCCAGGAGATGGGTTAAATGCTGGGAAATGGACCAGACCCGGTGACGCCATCCCCTTCCTAGATAACGTGAGAGGCTCCCACAGCGGGCGCCAGGGGGCGAGTCAGGAGCAGCGGAGGGGGGCCTCTCCATTATTCCAGCCCTGGCCTCTTGAAGCAGGGGGACGTTGTAGGGAGGAGGGCAGGCCCCTGGTACTCCTGCCCCAGCCTCCCAACAGCAGACAGACTGGGGAGAAACAGCGGCAACTTGGGTGCTGGTAGGACTGTGTGACTGGGTTTCCCTTGTGCCCTGCTGCCTGTCTGCCTGTCCAGAGCAAGACCAGAGCAGGGCAGGGAAACAGCCATGGGAAAGAGCCTCTCAGGAGGCTCTAAGGGTGAGGAAAACAGCGGCAATGAGGAGCGGTTCCCCCAGCTGCCCCAGCCAGGCTGGTGGCTGTTTCCCTTCCCAAGGCTCAGAGGAGCCCTGGCCTCTCCCCTCAAGTCTCTAGAGCAGGAAGGGTTGAGCGAGCTGGGAGGGGCCAGCCAGGCTGCCAGCAATGAGGGTGATGGCCTGACAGAGACAGAGAGACCAACTGGCTGACCCAGGCCTGTGGGAGATGGATGAACCATGGAGTCCCAGCTGGCACCTGTGGGGCACTTGGGGAAAGCCCGATTAGAGGCAGCAGACAGTCAGCCTGGGGACAGGACAGGCCTTGTGCAGGGGCCCAGAGGGGCAGGGGCCGTCAGCCTGGGGACAGGAGAGGCCTTGTGCAGGGGCCCAGAGCAGGTACTGTAAAGGGGCTGCAGGAAGCTGTTTGGGATCAAGGGGTCTCACCTCCTCCACTTGTTCGAGTTGGCTCCGCAGCAGCAGATTCTCCTTCTCAAGCTGGGGCAGGCGCTGGGCTCGGGCTCGGGCTGATTCCAGCTGCCCCTCTAGCTGGGCCTTGCTGTCCAGCAGGGCCTGGGAGAAAGCCCGCTCCTCCTGCCAGAGAGAGATCCCTGTCAGAGCCCCCATGCCAAGACCCACCGACTGCTACACAACCCTCTGCTCCTCCAAACCTAGCAACGGAAAACCATCAGCACCCACTGCAAACAACAGATGGGGATGGCCCGGTCCAGGAAGAGAGACTGTTTCAGTATCACGCAGAACAGGGAGAGGTGCCCTGGATCCAGTTACTGAGGAAACATCTTATGGACTGGCATGTTTTCCGTGAAAGTATGGCTCCTGGGCAGCCAGCCAGGTCGGCGACAGACCGAAGTTTGGAGGAAGGAGGCCCTACCTCATTACCTAGGAAAGGGAACTGATTGGGAGCATCTGGTGAGTTTGTTTTGTATCAGAGAGGGAGCCGGGTTAGTCTGTACCTTCAAAAACAACGAGAAGTCCCGTGGCACCTTATAGACTAACAGATATTTTGGGGCATAGGCTTTCATGGGCAAAGACCCGCTTCGTCAGACAAAGCGGGTCTTTGCCCACGAAAGCTTATGCTCCAAAATATGTTAGTCTATAAGGTGCCACGGGACTTCTCGTTGTTTTTGTTTTGTATGTAACTCTGTTTTCTTCCCTTTCATTCTGGGTGGAATCCCCGTTCTTGCTTCACAAAACCTACTTGGGTTTTATCATCACCATGAGACGAGGTTTACAAGAGCAGTGAGTTAGGGTGAAACTGATCAGCTGGGGCGCACTGCTCCTTTGGGGGGAGGGGAGCTGGGATTTCTGCGAGTAGCCAGTGTCAGGCTGGGCACCCCAGAGGAAGGCTTCAAAGGGGCTTGGGGCTGGGGCGCACCTGCTGTCACCCTGCAAGACAAAGAGAGGCACAGCCCAGAGGAGAGTGCAGGGCGGCTAGGAGGCTGGCGAGGGTGGGGAGCTGATGCCAAACAATAAGCACATCCCCCTCTCACTAGGGACAGGGTAACAAGGTGACTCTCAACCCTGGGTACCCCAAGAACTGTAGCATAGCCCACCTCCATCTCCCCCATTTCTCCTGCTGAGACAGCCACCGTGCCAGTACTGCCCCGACCCCTCACCTCCATCAGGATGCTCTAGACAGTGCTTGGTCCTGCCATGAAGGCAGGGGACTGGACGTGGTGACTTCTCGAGGTCCCATCCAGCTCTGTGATTTTGAGAGTCACCCTTCACCCCTTACTGTGACCCACATAACCCTCCGCTATCACCCTCCTGCCCCCCACTACCATCCCCACTAGCCCGGAGGCCCCACCACCTTGTGCAAAGCGGGAATTTCGTAGCGCATGTGTGCCTCAGTTTCCCCTCTGTGTTGCATGGGTCGAGGGAGGGATTCAGTTCGTTTTCAGGGCACATGACGAGACGTGGGGCCATGTCTCACCTCCCTGCCTGGGTGGAATGGAGAATTTCTGTGAAGGAAAAGGCTGAAACCGAGAGGCTCGACAGAGGGGCCAGAGAGAGGAGACAAGTGACTGGAGAGACTTCAGCTGGCGACCAGAGGGTTAGGGGAAGACGGGCTGGAAGGGGCCTGTGTGCTCTCACCTGGGGACTGGCTAAGGAGGAAGTCAGAGCACGACACATCCTGGCAGCCTGACAGGGCTCCGTGAGGCCCACAGGCACTGGGCATCACCTCTTTGCCCCGTGCAGTTTCGTGTCGCTGTATATTACCCCGGCAGAGAGGACGAGTTTCTCCTGAAGCCATAGAGAGGCCACCTCAGCAGGAACAGGAGGTGGGACTCCTGGACCCGACTGTTCCAAAGCCGGGGGCACAGCCTCGAGTCTCCAGATCCAGGACACCCCCGTATCCCCTGTGTCTCCCCCACCCCACGCAGCCTCACCTCCAGCCTGCCCCGGCACAGCTCCAGTCCAGGCAGTCGCTCCCTCAGGGCTGCAAGCTCCCCTTGCAGGCGCTCAGCCCGGGCCGCCTTCTCCCGCAAGGCATCCACTTCATCCCGGTACAGCCCGGCCAGGCGCGCCTCGCCCGCCACCGCCCGGTGCTGGGGGAAGAGACGCCGGCTAAGAGTGTGGGGCACTGGGCGAAGGAACAGGGCACCGGAACAGGGACAGGGCACGGGGGTGGGTAGAAAGGGATGGGGCACTGGGCGAGGGAACAGGGACAGTGTGTCAGAGCTGAACATGGAAACACAGGCTCAGTGCGCTGGCACCCCAGCGGATGGGGTTAGATCCTGAGATGGACAGGGCCTGGGGAGGCAAAGGGGGACAGGCCCACGCACCACGAGAGGTGGGAACATGGGAGCAGTGCCAGAGTGAGGGGCAGGGCTACAGCTGAAGCAAGCTGTGGCGGTGGGTAGGAGTGGGGAGGGCAGGGAGCAGCGGGGGGCAGAGGCCAGGGAGGAGCAGACGCTCCGTGGCTCTCTCACACGTGCAAGGGGCAGGGAAATCGGGCGTGGGGTGGAGGCTGCCTAGAGGCGGGAGACATGGAGAAAGCAGGTGGATCTGGGCGACGGGACGGACAGCAGTGGGGAGAGGACCTGAGCTGGAGGGCTGTGGGGGAGCAGGCCAGGGGGCGGCTGGAGAGAAAGTCGTGGGGTCAGAGAACGAGCAGTGAGGTGGGGTGGGGGGTCGGTACCTCCTGGCGCAGCTTCCTCAGCTCGGCCTCCAGCTCCTGCAGCTCCTGGTGCTGATCCAGCAGCTCCTCGGCCTTCTCCTCCCTGGGCGGGTGGGACAGAGACCCCAGGAGGACACGTCAGCGACCGACCCACAACCTTCCCCCACCTATACCCACGCTCACTGCCAGCCCCAGGGACAGCCCCTCCTCACTGGAAGTCGCGCCCCAGGCTCAGCTGCTTGGCCGCTGGGTCCCCCACCCCCACCCCCTCGGCGCCCCCTACTCACAGTTCCTGCCGCAGGCGTCGGACCTGGCCCCGGGCATCAGCGAGCTGCACCCCGAGATGCTGGCGATTGTCCCAGGGCCCCTCAGGGGGCAGCGGGCCGTGGCGGGGCGACAGCTCCCGGTCCTGCTGCAGCTCCCAGAGCCTCTGCAAGAGAGCTGGGTTAGGGGGGCAGGGAGCACCCGGGGGACAGAGGGCAGGGGGATGGGGAGAGCTGGGGGCAGCGGAAGGGGAAAGCCGGCGCGGTCGGGGGCTGCTGATGGGGGAGCTCAGGGAGGGGCAGGGATGCGCCCGAGGGCCCCTCACCTCAGCACTCAGGTCCCGCTCCTGCACCAGGCCCCGCAGCCGGGACAGCAGATCCTGCAGGACCCGGGCCAACTCCCGCGGCTGCAGCTCAGCCAGCGCCCCCCAGTGCAGGCTCAGCACCACCGCTGGGTCCTGCGTCACCTGCGCCACCAGAGTAACACGTCACAACCCCTGTGCCCTGCCCCGCACCTGTCTGATGGCCTCCGCCGCACGACTTCCCCCCCCACAGCACGCCGGCTCCTCGCACAACTTCCCCCCCGGCACGCCGGCTCCTCGCACAACCCACACACACACTGCACGCTGGCTATTCACACAACTCCACCCCCCCACGTGCGCACGCGCGCACACACACACACACACACTAACCCTGCACGCTGGCTCCTCATACAACCTCCACACACACACACACACACACACCCCACACGCTGGCTCCTCACACACACCCCACGCGCTAGCTCCTCACATGACCTCCAACCCCCGGCCTCACGCACTGGCTCCTCACACAACCTCTACACAAACACACCCCTCACACGCTGGCTCCTCACATGACCTCCACACACACCCACACCCCACCCTGCACGCTGGTTTCTCACACGACCTCCACCCCCCATCCTTGCGCGCTGGCTCCTCAGAAACCAGCTTCTCCCATGACTTCTCCCTGGCACACGCCCCGTGGCTTCTCCTTACACGGCCTCCCCTCACCCATCGGCCCCACATGCGACTTCCCTTCTGCACACGCCTCAAGGACTCCTCTCTGATTTCAGGCCTGGCATGTCGCTCCTGGCCCCTCCTTGCACACCAGCTCCTCACACTGCCTCCCTTTGTGTGGCCACCGACCCACAGCTCACAGCCCCTACACGGCAGCTCCTCACACGGCAGCGTTGCCCTCACCCAAGTGCGACAGCATCTCTGCCTACAGCTCCCCCACTCTCTCTCAAGCCACCCACTGGGGGCTCAGCTGGGGTGACCAGCCCCAGGAGCCCAAGGCAAGGTCATGCCCAGGGTGGACGTCCTTACCTCCTGGATAGCACCAGCCAGCGCAGTCTGGGTTTCCAGGTCCAGCCCCTGGATCCGCTCAATGATCTCTGCCTTCCGCTCACACTGCAGGAAGAGGTGGCAGCACAGGGGGTGGGGACGGGGTGCAGAGGAGGAGGTCCAGGGAAGGGATGTGTGGGAGGGGTGGAGGGATGAGGTGGGGGGCACAGAGGCAGGGGAGACAGCATCAAGCGGAAGGAGACAGGGTGGTGGCCCGTGGGGGATGACAAAGAAACAGCTGTCAGCATCTCACTCTCTTTCTGAGGGCGTCTATGGCCCTGACCCTCATGCTTCCCCCTCGAAGGCTGCTCCATGTCCCTGCCAGAGAGGAGCGCTATTTGCAGGGCACAGGGAAACACCCTTTCTCCACTTCAGGGGATGCATGTGCCAGGCAACCAGCAGTGGGCCCTGGACAGACTCTCCTCCCTGGCAGGGTTCACTCCCCCACCCCGAGCCCCACATGTACCTGCACAGCAGCTCCCAGCAGCAGCAACAGCAGCTTCCGCATCTCCTCAATGCCCTGTTCTGAGACAGCGGGAGGGAAAGGTGAATACAGCGACAGAGGGAGGGAAAGAGACACGCGCACACACACCCCCTCCCCTTCACCAGGGGATCAGAGCCCTGCAACCGGACGGCTCAACATCCCACCTCTCCAGCTCCTCAGAACAGACTTACAGACCCACTGAGCCGAGCACTGCCCACTCCCCACTTACCTGTCAGGGGATCTCTGGCGAGAAGCTGCACATTAGGGGGAGTCATTAGAATCAGCTGCTGCAGGTCATCCTGCAAAGGGCAAAGGTCATAGGTTGGCGGTCGGGAACCTTGGGCTGCTGGGAGAGGGTCAGGGAAGGAGGGTTCCCTCTGCATCTACCCTCCGGAGGAGCTCGCTGGGTGTCACTGTGGGGTGAGAGACTCCCTCGGCTGCACATCAGGAGCTGTAAAGACGCTGACCACTTCCCCTTCCTGCCTGCCCCCCGTGGACTACATGTCCCAGAGGTGAGAGAGGAACAGCTCTTTGTGCACGTAGCCAGGCAGAGACCCGGCCTCACAAACACAAGAGCGTGCGCGTGCAGACCCAAGCGCGCCAGCGTGAGAATGCACTGCTGGCAGATGCACGCGTGTGTACATATAAATACACAAACGTGCACAGGCAGGACAGGCCAGGCAGACCCAAGCATCTCCTCGGGCCCCACCAAGCCCCATAGAACGGGGGCGTCTCTCGCTGGGCGTGCGGCCCCCCATCCCAGTACACCCACCTGGTAAAAGGCACGCAGCTGCTTCAGCAGAGCACGCAGGGTCTGGAGGCGCAGCGTCTCGCCGGGCGGCTGGCTCTGGGGAGGCCGGGCACTCCAAGGGGTCAGATCTCTGCTGGGGGAATGCAAGGAATGGGTAAGACAATCCCACTGCCTGCCACCAGGCTCCCCCCTCCCCAGTACAGCCTGAGCCCCCCATTTGGGACCCTCAAGCATCATTGAGAGTTCTCCCCGTGTGCCCCCGCCACAGCCTGCCCAGCTGAGCTCCCCAAAGAGCCATAGCCCCTCCTCAGGGCCCCACAGCCGGGCCCCCCAACACAGCACAGTCCCCTGCCCAACTCAACCTGCCACTGGCCTTAAGCTGAGCCCCTCAGTGCAGCATGGGCCCTTCACAGCCCGCCCAGCTGAGCTCCCCAAAGAACCCCAACCCCCACTACCGCCCAGGCTGGGCCTCTCATCACAGGCTCCCCACTACCAGCCCAGCTGGTCCCCTACCTCTGCTCCCTCCTCCTCACTGAACATCACTCACATCAGCCCCATGACCTGGGTGAGGAAGGCTCCATCCGCCAGGTACAGATAATACCGCCAGGCCTGTGCCTGCCTGTCTGGGGTGCCAGGGCTTTGGGGCTCATCCTGTGCCCACCCCAGTGGCACCAGGCTCTCTAGTGTCCGCACCTGGAGAGCAGAGACAGGCAGAGCTGTTATCACCTCAGTGCCCCCCACAGGGCCGAGGGTCCCTGTTTCCCTTCCCCACGAGTCAGAGGTCCCACAGAGGCTCCTGCTGTGCCCTGGCAACACGCAGCATATGCTCCCCTCCCCTGCCCCTATTTCCAAGGCCCAGCCTCAGCCGTCTGGGAAGATCCCAGCCTGGGCTCCCTGCTGGGACTTGTGCCCTCCCCAACACCAGGCCTGGGGACGGATTCTCTCTTCCCCTCCCCACAGATCTCACCCAGCCCCCTCAGAGTACCCCCACCTCACCCAAAAGCACAACTCGTTTCTTACCCCCTCCCCGGCTCGCCCCAAACTCCCATTCACCCGTCTCCTGCCCCCTCCCCACCCCACTGCTCGAGGGGTAGGTAGTGTCCCAACTGCAGGTGGCTCAGCGGGGCATGGGAGGGCAGGCGTCTGCCGTGGGGCAGCACAGTTCTGTCTCTGCGCCTCCAAGGGGCACAGCTCCCCACCGCAGCATGGCCCCCGCTCCTCCCAAGGGCACAACTCCGCCCAGGACACAGCTCCCCTCTCCCGGCCACACTCACCCATGTGACGAGGGGACCGGAGACGAAATCCCCCAGGCTGTCCAAGCCACACCCATTCCTGTCCATCCTCTGCTCAGGTCCCCGTGGGTCCCCCACAGGGTCCCTAAGCCAGGTGCATCCGCTCCCCGCCCCACCCTTGCCGGCTCCCCCCGCTCTGGTTTTCTGCGCTGCACAAAGAGGAACTTCCGCAATCACGGGGTGGGGAGCGGCCGTGGGGGGCAGGGATGCCAGGAAACCAGCACCCACAGCAGCGCTGCTGGAGGGCGGGAGGAGGGAAATCCCCACGGACGCCTACCGGACCCCTGAAAGCTGCCGGTAGGTCCTTCCCCACCCTCAGCTTGCGGGGAAGTGGAAGCTCCTCTCAATGGGCCCATCTACCCCGGCATCCCACCACTGCCCTGCTCGAGATCAGATTTTGAGCTCGTATGGCCTGTATCTCTTTCCTGCCCGGATCAGACCCACTGCCCGGCGAGATCAGTACCCCGCTCCCCCCACAACCCAATCCATGGGCAAGTCTGTGTAGCACAACATCCTGCCCCCAACGTGCCCAGCCCTGGAGGAAGGGCCACAACCATCGACTGCCATGGAGCAGAGCTGGAGCCCAGGTGATGGGAACCCCACAGCAGGGAAGGACCAGATGTGTGTCTTTAATCAGACGGGGTGTTGGGCCCTCCTGTCTCGCCCTGTCCCCCCCATCATAAACCTGAACGCATCAGTCCTGATCAGATCCTGCCATCCTCCAGCAACGGGGAGACCCCCAGTGCCCCACAGAGGACTGCTCTACTGCCTTTCAACCCCCCCATGCCCTTCTTCCAAACCCCGCTCAGCTGCCCCTCTCTGCTGTTTCCCAGGACGCAGGGTGAGGGGCCTCCCCTGGCCCCCAGCCCAAGGAGATGGGTTTCCATTTGACTCACATCCAGCTCCTTATGGGTCTGCAGTACCTGGCCCAACGGGCGAGGGCCCACGGAGCGCTGTGCAGCGCCAGCCGGCCTGACAAGGGCTCTGAACTCAGACCCGTAACGCACCTCATAAATCATTAGAGGCCAGAGGCAAAGCTACTTCTCACGCTGGTCGCAGCTGCAGGGGGACGCGCGGCACCCCCTGCTACCGGGGTGGGGAGGGGGGAAATCACCCCCAGCCCTGCATTGTTCCCTCTCAGATTTCATTGCTGGGGAAGAGCCCAGACCCACTGCACAGCAGATGGCTGGGGAAGGAGCCACGGCTCTGGCCTTGAGCGGGAGGAGCGGAGCCAGGGCACTGCAGGGGAAGAACTCTGCCCCCCTCCCTCCAGCAGTTTCCAAGCCACTTCCTTCCCCATCACACCAGACATGGGACCGGCCTGGAGTTTGGAGCACAAGCGCCCCCCTGTGGCCAGGCTGGGGCCCACACCGAAGGTCCTGCTTGGGAATGGTCTGTGGGGTCCTGCTTCTCGGGGGGCGCTGAGTCCCACTCGCCCCTAGAGCTTGTGACCCGTCACCCAGGGCGAGGGGACACCGTGACTCCCGGTGGGCACTGTGCGGGCCACAGCTCGGACCCTCAGAGCCCTGGTGAGACTCACTAATGCGCCCACAGACCCTCCCACCCCATCTCCAAGGCACAGACCCGCACCCGCCCCATCTCCCTCTGCTCACCTGGCCCCTGCCCCTCCACGCGGTTTATTCTGCCCCAAGGAAGCAAAGGGGTTGTGAGATTGGAGAGGGGGCGTGGAGGAGACCTGGGCAGGGCAACACGTCGGGGTGCAGGTGAGCTGAGCAGGGCAGAATTAGGGGCTGGGTCTCCCCCTCCTCCCAGCAGAGAGACAGAAGCAGGGCTGGCAAGAACGGTTTATTCCAGGTTGCTACACAGCACGGCAGAGCCGTACGCCACCACCAGGGGATGAGTGCGCCCAAGAAAGCTGGAGCAGCTGCGCTGCCCCCCACCCCCTGCCAGGGGGCAGGTCACCCAACCACCCCGGAAAGGCGCTGCGCTGCCCCACTCTGGGCGCCAGGGCACGGTGGGGAGAGCAGCAGCAACAGGAGGCACCCTGGTGTCCTGGGCCTCAGAGCTGAGAGAGGATGTGGTTGGCGAGGCTGCAGGTCAGCCCTGTTCCATCCTCCTCCACGTTGAGAGCCTTCACCACGCCATCCTCCAGCACCATGGAGAACCTGAGAGAGGCAGGGGCAGGGGCGTCAGAGCCAGCGCCCCCTCCTCTCAGGCCATCCTCCACCACACAAAGCTTGGGAGGGGTCTGCGTGCAAACACGACTGGGGGCTCCCCTCCCGCACAGGGATTCCCTCTCTCCTCCCTCCAGGACCCTCCGACTCCCACCAGGACAGAGAACCTGGGGGGAGACAGGGGAGTTCAGTGAGGGGACACAGCCAGGGCTCCCTCCCTGCTCCTAGCGCCCCAGTTGCATCCTGGAGAAGGGAGAGCTGGGGTGGCCGTGTGGGGCTAGTCTGAGCTTCGCCTCCTCCCAGTTTTCCCGCAGAGGTGCAGAGAGGAGGACTCCATTCGCTTCCCCTTCCCTCCATATTAATACCCCCCATGCAAAGGGGACATCCCAGTGGCCCAGAGCTTCGGGGGTGTTTCCTCTCCCCTCTGCGCTCCCGCACTCAGCCCCACACCCCAGAGAAAGGGAACTCCCCCAGGGGTATCCCCACTGGCTGCAGCAGGGCAGGGAGCACACTGCTTACCTTTTGCAGCGGTTGGTCCCAAAGAGAGTGCGGAGGGCGTCACTGTCCAGCAGCAGCTCTGTAGCCTAGAGGAGAAAGGACACACAACGGGGGTGGGTGTGTGTGTGTGTGTGTGTGTGTGGGTGGGTGTGTGTGTGTGTGTGTGTGTGAGAGAGAACACAAACACAAGGGGTCATGTGCATGAGAAACAAACACGGGGGTGGGTGTGTGGGTGCACACGAGAAACAAACACAAGGGGCGGGGTGGGGGGGTAGTGAGAGAAAGAGAAACAGGCCCCTCCAGGCAGAGGTTCCAGCCCAGGACCCACCCTGCAAACAGGCCCACAGGTGCCCTTTAATGCCAACCCAGGCCCAGCTGTTCATGTCAGGAAGGTGGCAGTGGAGGGGCAGAACTCTGGGTGCCTCAAATAGCGGATGGAGGTCCCACTGGCCTGCCCCCCAGCCTCCTGGGAGGCTGGATCTCAGGGTAAGGGGAGGAGCAGAGGACAAGACAGGGCAGGCACATGGGGAGTAAGAAAGGCGAGTGACCGGGGCCAGGGGCCCAGGACTGGGGCGTGGTGCCGGTTTGGAGGGGAAAGGCCACGGACTGGCACACAGACAGGCTGGCCGGAGATGGGGATGGTACTTCTCCTGGAGGGGGATGGCACCTAGGGGCATGGGCTGGTGGGGAGGTTACCTTTCCAAAGGCTCCAGTGGGGTCAGCCAGCATCCGCACCTGGGGGCGAAGGGGGACAGGATTAGGGAGCCAGTGCAGAGGCGGTTGTGAGTGGCAAGGGCCACACCCCCTCCTGGGGTTACATAACCTACAGATGGCCCCTTGCACAACTGACAGCTCCTGCCAGGAAGGGAAGTGCTCCGGGACTGAGTCACCTGCTGCCGGGGGTGAGGGTGAGCGGGGTTAAAGCTCCTGCAGCCTGGGGGTTAGGCTACCGCTGGGTGAGGGGGAGAAGAGTCTCCTCCTCTTCCCCTGCGAGACAGCCCCCAACACCGCCAGGACACTGCCCTGGGCCTCAACCCCCCCACTCCCTCCCTCCGCCTGCTGGGAGCTCCCTATTCCCATCCGCTGCAGTCCCCTTGCTATGGGCCCTGGAACTCTCCGCGTTCCCCTCGGCTGGCGCCCCCCCAACCCTCTGTGCTCCTCCTGGCCTGGGCTCCACGGTCCCCTGCCTCACCTCCCTTTGCTCTCCTGGCCCTTGGCCCCATGGGCCTGCCCCCCTTCTCTCCCTTCCCCCTGGGAGCCCATGGGTCTTGTCCCCACCCACCTTCACTCACTGTGCCCTGAGCCCAGTGGGCTTTGTCCTCATTTCCATCCCCTCACTCTACCCTGAGGCCCCTGGGCTTTGTGCCTGTCCCCCCGACAACTCACCTTGCCCTGAGCTCCGTGGGCCTTGGCCCATTCACTCACAACAAAGACATCATTTACAGCCAGGCAGGCAATCAGCTCCACGCCCTTGGCCTTCAGCGCCTCAGCCTGCTCCACATAGCCCGGCAGGTGGGTCTGAGAAGGCAAGAAGAGCATTAGTTTCCCAGCATGGGGGAGGAGGGGGGCAGACATCAGCCCAAGGACCCTCACCCCTCACCCCAGGAGCTGTGGGGCTCACCGGGGAGGGACTTGGGCAGCCCCTGGTTTGCAAGGACACACCCTTTCCTCCCAGTGCGCCCTGCAGCTCCCTTGGTCCCAGGGATGGGCCTGAGAGAAGGGGACTGCTCTGGTGGACAAGTTCTGGGGACCGGAGTGGGGTTGGGGATGCTCCGTGGAGTGAGGGCAATGGGGGGTTGCAGGGGGTGCTCTAGGATAACGGGGGGCTCTGGAGTTGGTTTGTGTGTTCTAAAATGGGTGAGGTTGGGAAGGGTGTGGGAAGGGGACACTGTAGGGCCTCTCCAAGCCTCACCTTGGAGCAGCCTGGGGTGAAAGCACCAGGCACCCCAAAGAGAATCCCCTTCTTCCCCTTGAAGAGTGCAGCCACGTCCACCTTGGTGCCGGGGTCCCCCTCGTACACCTCCACACTGGGGAGCCTGTCTCCAACCTGAACAGCACAAAGGGTGAGGGCTGGAGGAATCCGAGCCAAGTCCCCCTCCACCCCGCCACTCAGGATAAGCCTCTCCCCATTCCCAGCCACCCCCACTCTGGAATCCCAAATGGGAGCCTGTTCTTCTTGCCCCAGCTATGACCCCCACCTCCCCAGCACCAACAGGGCATGGCCAGAAGAGATGCAGCTGGAGGCCCTGACCGTTTGAGAACTAATGGGGCATGACCCCCTTCTGACCCAGTCAGATTCCTGTCTCAACCCCCCCGCCTCCACTGGCCTGGGAGGGGGCAGAGACACCCCTCCAGCAGATGCACAAAGCCTGTGATGAGCCTCTGCATGGCTGGGGAGGAGAGCCCTGTCTGCACCCCTCTATTGTAACTATATGCAGGGGGGCAGCACAGGGCAGAGACTCAGTGACTCAGCACCCTGCCTTGGCATTGCCAAACAGATTACTCCAACTCATGAGCAGGACACCTCCCACTACCCCCATGCCCACCCCAGCCTCTTCAGCTACAGCCTTTTCCCCCTCCCAACCAACAATCCCTGCTCCCCAGCCTGCTCTGCCGCCCCCACAACCCCAAACCATCTCCCTGCTCCCCCTGCCCCCAATGCCCCCTCACCACCAACCCAGCATCTCCAGGTCTCGCCCGCACCTCCCCCCAGTCTCTACCCCCGCTCCCACCTCTTGTCGCCCGTCTCCCTCATAACCTAGCCCCCCCGCTCTGCAGCGTGACTCCTCCCCCACCTCTCAACCGCCCCGTGCACCCCCTACCCCCGCCCCCACTTTCCCGCCTCTCCTGCCCCCCCAAGTTTGGGGGGCGCGGGGAGCTCAGGGCCCCCCTTGTTGCAATCCCCCTCCCGCGTAAGGCCAGAGCCCCGCAGCGACCGCCGCGCGCCAGGGGCGCACGTGGGCTCGGAGCCACGACCCCGGGGCGGGCAGCGGGGGCCCAGTCGGGGGCGGGGCTTGTGCAGCAGAATGCGCTCGGGGCCCGGGGGTGGGGGGGGGGCAGGCTGGAGGCGGGGTCCCGCCCTGTCTCACCTTGACGGGCGCCATGGCAGCTGCTCGCACTCGAAAGCTCCGCGATCCTGAGGGCTCAGAGCCAGTGGTAAGCCCGGCCCGCCGCAGCCCCCGCCCCCACCGGAGCACCAGCCCCGCCCCGCCGCGCCACGCGCTCACCATGGGAACCGCTTGAATGACAGTTGCCAAGGAAACAGCCGGGCCCCCGGGAGCCCTGGGCTGGAATGGAACGCGCGTGCGCCGCAGCCCCTTGGTTCGTGCGCGCGCGCGGTTTCCACGTCGTGGGTGGCGCCTTTCGCACAGGGGTGATTGGCAGGGCGACGTTACAAATATTATGCACGCTTAATTTGAAAACAATTAACATAACTTGCGAAGGACAGCTGTTCCCCTGTTTTTTGCGTGTATGAATGCATTAGTTTAAATATGATTTGCATATCATTTTGTATACATTAGCCCTTTTCTTTAGATTCTCATTATTCTCACTTCCCTACTGGGGCAGGAGCACTCCCGGAGCAGTCGCGAACTCGGAGAACGGCGCCCTATCGCCGGATCCTTCCGGAACCCTCCGGACGGGTCCGTGTTTCCCTTTCAGCCGCCGGATCCTTTTGCGTAGCGCACACGGCAGCCGGAAGTCGCCTGTTTGAGTGCCGAGTTGAACCGGAAGTAGCCGCGTTTGGCGTCCCTCCGCCTCCTCGGTGACCGCGTGTGCGGCGCCCTGCGCGGCGGGTGCGAAGATGAAGCTGCTGACGCACAACATGCTGACCTCGCACGTGCGGGGGGTGCGGCCCGGTGGCGGCTTCCCCCTCCGCATCCAGGTAACAGGGATCCCCAGCCGCCAGCGGGGCCGGAATCCCTTCCCCGGGCGGCCCCAACGCGAGGGCGGGGAGCGGGGTGATTTCCTGCCCCCCGGCCCGGCCTAACCTGACCCCGCCCGCCCGCAGGCCACCGAGGTGAAAGTGAGCAACGTGGAGTTCAACCCGCGGTTCGTGGCGCGCATGATCCCCAAAGTGGAGTGGCGGGCCCTGGTGGAGGCTGCGGAGAGCGTGAGTAGGGGCGGAGGGGCTGGGGGGGAGAGGAGACCTACCCCACAGAACCACCGGGGTGGAAGGGACCTCAGGAGGTCATCGAGTCCAGCCGCCTGCCTAAAGCAGGATCAACCCCAACTAAATCATCCCAGCCAGGACCTTGGCCAGCCGGGACTTAAAAACCTCCAGAGATGGAGAATCCACCACCTCTCTAGGCAACGCGTTCCAATGCTTCACCACCCGCCTGGTGAAATAGTTTTTCCTAATATCCAACTTACTCCTCTCCCTCTTCCTTCAGACCATTTCTCCTTGTTCTGCCGCCTGTCACCATTGAGAACAGTTTCTCACCCTCCTCTTTAGAGCTCCCCTTCAGGAAGTTTGAAGGCTGCTATTAAATCACCCCTCAGTCTTCTCTTCTGTAAACTAAATAAGCCCAAATCCCTCAGCCTCTCCTCACTGGTCATGTGCTCCAGCCCCTTAATCATTTTCGTTGCCCTCTGCTGAACCTGCTCCAGCACATCCACATCTTTTTTATATAGCGGAGAGGGGGCAAAGCTGGACACAATATTCCCATCTCATAGAACTGGAAGGGACCAAGGGAAGTCATCAAGTCCAGTTGCCTGCACTCACAGTTGGACCAAACACTGTCCCTGGCAGATATTTTGTTTTTAAATCCATTTGCCGCAGATCCCTACATGGCCCCCTCAGTGAGTGAGCTCACAACCCTGGGTTTAGCAGGCCAATGCTCAAACTGCTACACTGGCCACGTGACTTTCTTCTGCCCAGAGCGCTGTCATGGGCCACGTGGTTGGCACTGCACCCTTTGGAGGGATTGGAGAGAAAGGTGGCTTGGGATGTGGGGAGTGAGTCACAGCAAATGGTCTGTTCTGGGCCAGCACTGTGACATGATTTCCCTCCCACTACAGCTGGGCCACTTGTCGAACCTGCCCCATGAGCTGCCTCCTGAGTATGAGAACAATGATGATTTCCTGAGGAAGGTGCATCATGTACTGCTGGAGGTGAGACCCTTCCCCTTACCCACATTCACCGCCCATCTTCCACTTCCTGTGTGGTGCAGGGCACTGTCTCTCAGGTACCACCAAAACCTTGGCTAAGGTTGTATAACAGAGGCCTACGATACAAACATAGGCCCTTTCCTGGCCTGACTGAGACACTGGGGACTTATCAACCCACTGTTCTTAATGTAGATGCTGCAGGGGGCACTCAGGCTTTGAGAGTATATTGACAGTGGAGAATTTTCTCCCTGCTTTAGTTGCATGTAGACATCCAGTCTCATGGAGGTTGGCAATGCATCGGCTGACATGCACTTGGGTCACGGGATTCTTTTGCTTCCGGGGCTCACCCTGTCCCTTCCCCAGCTGCTAGGAATTGGGCAGTGGGGGGATATGACTGCAGCAAAACACCCCTAATCCAAATAAACACTTGAGAGGGTTTCTGGGTGAATTCGAGCTCTCCCTGACTGCATTACAGGCCTGAATAGGATAGGGACGGTGCACAGCCAGCCCCTCGGGCTCTAGGCTTGCAGCTGACCTGTGATTCTTCCCCACATGCAGGTGGAGGTGATGGAGGGTGTCCTGAAGTGCCCTGATTCTGGCCGTGAGTTCCCTATCACCAAGGGCATCCCCAACATGCTGCTGAGCAAGGAGGAGACATGAAGAGCCTGGATGGCCAAGACGGAGCTTGTCGGGGGTGGGGGGATGGAAGGTGTGTGTGAAGACATTCTGTGCTTGTTTGGTTTGTGTATAAATAAAACTATGATGTGGCGCACATCATCTGCGAACTGTCCCTCCATCCCTGCTGCGCCAGCCAAGGGATCTCCCTGCCCGGAGTTATGTTTGAGCCTTCCTGTTCTAGCCCCTTCCACTTAGCCCTTGGTCTATGTGAGCATTGACCTGCCCCACCATGCACCTCACTTATTTTCCCTTCTGTCGACATAACTCAGGGAGCATCTGCACCCTTAAAGCATTCTGTCAACAAAGTCTCGACAGAACTCTGCACCCTCCTGGACAGTATTATCCCTCAAAAATTTGAGGTGTAACCATCTCTGGGCACAGGACTGTCGACAAAAGTGCGGTGTAGCTACTTCTGTTGACAGAGGGCTTCCAGTTTTCCAGGCAGCTCTTTGCAGAGCTGCTATTCCACCTTCTGGCACCAGAGGGCAGTGCAGTCTGGCAGTTCTCTGTCGACAGACTTAGTTGTGTGGAGCTGCAATCTGTTGACAGGTTTTGCAGCGATTACCCTCCTGACAGCACCTTCTGTCGACAGATGCTTCCAGTGTAGACATAGCTTAGGACAGTTAGCTGGCTTTGCAGGAGTACCTAAAAGTCCTACATTTGAGCAGGGCTCCCAGTGGGCTGCACACTGCTTGGACACCCAGGCAGGATCAAAGCCCCCATTGGGCCACATACTGCACAAAGAGAACAAGACAATGCTCCTTAACTGCTAGGAAGGAAAACCCAGGACACAGGTGGATATCTCCATGGTTTATTCTAGCTCTGGAATATAGCTCTATGTATGTGTGTGTATAGCACCTATACACAAAATAGAGGTATTTATAATATATACACATACATAATTTAATACAAACCCCCTCCATGTCACCTTATTCTTTATAGAAATGGGGAGACTGAGGGTGCATCCCTGTGAGGGGAGCAGAGATGAAGGGGTCACATATCTTGCAACAAATATACAGTCTGATATATTGCTATGTACATGTTTCTCAGCATCTTCACCCCCGCCCCCATCCCAAGGGGAAGGGAGGGTTTATTGCTATGGGCAGCAGAGGGGCAAGGGGAAAGCTCAGGAGGAATGGAGGGGACACTGGCTTTACTTCCCATCCCTAGGGACGCCTGCCTCCCCCTGCTCAAATACAGCCAAATCTTTGCCACCCTCTTATCTGTGCAGCTACCCCACCCCAGTGGTATGCTCCCCCCTCCCCAATTCCAGCCTCCTCTGCCTCAACCCAGGCCCAGCTACATCAGCAGCTCTTCCACTCCCAGCTCAGCTGACTCCAGCATCTGGGGATGTGTGGGGTGGTGGAAGAGATCAACACTCAGTGGGACTCCCAGACCCATCAGCCCACTGTATTTTCCATGGAAAAGCACGTTGAAGTCCCTGGCTCCAGCACTCTCCCCCATGCTTCAAGGCAAAGTAAGGGCTTATCACCCTCCCCCCACACAATTCCCTTACCAGATTAGGATATCTCTCCCTACAAGCTAGGAGACCCACACATGCACTCCCCTGCCTGATTCAGAGGACCTGCCTGTCTCTGCTCCCTGAGTGAGCCCTTCCTGCTTCAAATAGCTACTGTAACCCCATTACAGGACTCCCCCAGGGCTATCTCGGAGTTCCCCTTCGTGCCAGCGGTGCATACATATAGTTTGCTTGTTTATTGCTTGAAGGGCTATTGCAAACCCCTCATCCCCACTCAGGCAAAGGAAGTGGGAGGCCACAGGGTCCCACATCAGGGTGGGAGGGTGATTTCTCAAAATACCCCCATGGCCCTCTAAGCAGTGAGTTCAGAGACCCAGTGAGGAAGGGGGGACACCCACTACATGTAATATCCCTAGGAAAGCCCTCCCCTGACCCCCAAGAGAATCAGCTGCCCTTATTACTGCCCTCCCCCCCAAGTGACCCCCTCCAGTGCCAACCTACCTACTACCCCAGCACCCATTGGCTACTGGGCAGCACGTCTCAGCAGGGAGTTGCCCCTGTTCTCAGCCAGAGGCAGGCAGGGACCACCCTCCCACCCCAGGCCAGGTCTGTGCATAGGGGGCTAATACCTTGCTCAGTGCAGACCAGCTTTTTGCTGTTCAGGTCCATTATGGCTTCCATAGGTGGCCCTGCTGCTCCCCACCCCTTCCCTCCTGCTAATAAGTTAGAATATGGCTTCCAGTGCATATGGGGGGCTGGGTCCCCCTATCAGTCTGTCCCCTCGTCGGTCTCCAGCTCTGTGACCAAGCTTCAGCTTCCCCCCGCCCAGCCACATCAGTGCAGTCCTCCCCTTCCAGTCTTCCCTGTCCTTCCCCTGTCCCCCATCCTCCCTCCCATCGCCCCACTGTCCCCACCCCTCCTGTTTGTCTGTCTGGCGTCCGTCCCCATTCCTCCCTGCCCCTCTCCTGCATCTACATGTCTGTCTCCCTGCCCCACCTCGGTCTGTCCCCGCGTCCCTCACCCCGGTCCGTGCATCCACCCCCCGGCACAGCAAGGCCAGGGTGCGTCTCAGTCCATCATGGCTTCCAGCATCTCGAGAAAGAGCTTGTGCATGGGCACCTTCCCCCCCAGCTTGATGCTGTAGAAGTGGTGCAGGGCGCGGGCAGCCGTCTGGCGCAGCAGGGGCAGCGTGAGCAACAGTTTCCCTGCCCGGCGCGGCTCCTCCGGCCGCCGGCTGCCCTCGTACTCCAGCAGAGCCTCATGCAGTACATCTCGCAGCCGCTGCACAGCTGCCACGTCCTCAATGTGCACCGAGTCTGCGGGGCGGAAAACGGGGGTGGAGGGTAAGACGAGGGCACCGTCGCTGATGTGCGCCTAGCTCGGCGAGGGAGGGAGGTGGGAATCGTACAGGGTAGAGCTGTGCAGGAGGGTTTGCCATGTGACTGCCGTGCACCGGGCCGGGGGGCAGCCGTGGCCACCACATCCTTGCATCACAGCTGGGGTGGGAGTCGAGGAGGCGGAAGCGGAGCCGCGGGGAGAGGAGGCAGTTGGGCAGGGAGGGGACGCTGCAGGAGGGGAGCTGATCCCAGCCCCCGGCAGATGAAAGCCAGGTGTGGAAACCTGCCCCCCACCCCCACGTCCCCTGTAGCACAGGACCCACCGGAGTTGGCAAGCGCCAGGGCCTTGAGCAGCACGTACTCCTCACGCTCCAGCCGCAGGGCTCGGTACTTGCGCACCAGCTGCAGGAGGGCAGCACTCAGCTCCCAGAGCCCTGCCGCACGCGCCCCTTCCTCGTCCAGCGCAAAGTCCTCAGCAAAGACCACCTCGTCCTCGCAGGGCAGCGAGCGCCAGGCCACGCCCAGCACCAGCACCTCCAGCCAGGCACTCTGCAGCACACTCATCTGATCAGCCAGCGAGAGCGCCGGGAACCCTGCAGGAGAGGGACAGAGGTTAGGGAGCAGCGTGGGCCAGGAACTCTGCAGGGGACGCAGGGCAAGAGGAACAGGGGTTAGGGCCCTGGGATGACAACTGGGAGCAGAGATGGAGATGGGGAATGGAAACCCTGCGGGGACAGGGAAGGTGGGAAAGGAGACAGGGAGGGGAGAAGGAGACAGGCCTGAGCATCCCGTAGCAGGACCCTGCAGGGGGTGAAAGAGGTAGGATTAGAAGGGAGCACCGGGCGGGTGGGGAACCACATGAGGTCAGGGGGCCATGCTGGGCAGGGGATCAGGGTCATAGAGAACATTGTGGAGGGAGTGGGTGGGGGTAAGGCCCCCACCTGGGATGTTCTTGGCCCAGCCGATGATGACGACGATCTCGCGGTCGGCCAGGTCACACAGGGCGCTGGTAGCCCTCAGGGGCCCGTCAGGCAGCGCTGGGTCAGGCATTGCATACAGCTTCTCAGGCTCAGCCACCAGCAGGTGGGACACCATGGGGTTAATGGGAGCTGCAGAGAGGGGGCAACGTGAGAGGAGATCCCCAGCCCCCACCAGCACCCTCTCACCCCCAGATCGGCCTGTGCCCTGTGATCCTGACCCGCCGCTCCCTGCTTCTTCGGCCTTGGGCTTCCCCCCAACCCCCGGCTCTGCCTCTTAATCCTGACCCCGCCCACCCCCACTCACCTGGTTTCTTGCTGGTCGCTGTGGCAATTTGAGGGGTGGCAAAGGTGTTCAGGAAGGGGGCCCCATCCACCTCAGGGCGGCGCTTGTACTTCTGACGTCCTCCTCGCACCCGGTCCAACCGCACCCCTAGGGGGCACAGCAGAGAATCAGAATGCACTGCCACCCCCCCGCCCCGCTCCTGCCCATTCCCAAGGGGACCGATCTGCCCTCATGAGAGTGGGGGGAATTGACGGTTCCCCCTACATTAACCACTGCCTGATTCTCCCACATCCTGCCCCCAGCATTCCCCTAATCCCCCCCGCAGCTCCTTCCCTTCCAGTTCCCCCATCAACCAACCCGGTTCCTTCCCTGCCACCCCTGGCCCTTGCTCTCCCCCAGCCCCACCTGGCGCCCGTCCACCCCCATACCTTCCTTGAGCATGCCGACGCGCAGGCACTTGGTGAACCGGCAGGCCTGGCAGGCCTTGCGGCGCCGCTTGGTGATCTCACACTCGTTACTGGCCGGGCAGCTGTACTCAATACTGCCTGGGGGAAGAGCAGGGTGAGCGGGGGCTGAGACCAGGTCTGGGGGGCAGACAGTCTGAGAGGAGCTGAAGGGGGGCAGAAGAGGGGGCTGAGCCTGTGGTGGGAGGGGCCGAGATGGAGGGAGTGGGGGGCACTAAGTGAAGCCAAACGATTGAGCGATGGAGGAACTGGAGCGGGGGGGCAAGTAACCCCAAGGAAGGGGAGACCAGGACCACCCACCAAACAGAAATGATCCTCTCTTTTAATGCCCGACTCCTAGGTTACATCCCCCACAGTGCAGCTGGGAGGAGCTCGCCATGCACCAGCCCAAGGAGGAGAACTGTCCCCCCCCCAGCCCTTGCACCACCAAGGGCAGCTCAGCAAGAGCGGTCGTGGTGCATCTTGGGAGATGTAGTTCTGTCCTCCAGGAAACTGCGGCATGGGAGGCGTCCGAATTACAGCTCCCAGGAGGCGCTGCAGCTGCAGAGGCCGGCTAAGCCAACTGGGCTCGTCCCACGAGATTTCACCTCAGTTTTGCCCAGGGATGAAATAAAACCATTTAAGCAAAATCAACTTCTCCAGCTCCTCACCGAAAACCACCCACCAGCCATGCCCGGGGTGCCCCGGGGAGCTGCCCTCTCCCCTCCCTGATCCCAGCCCTTGAGCCAACCCCCAGTATTTGGCAAGCTGGAGCATGGGGGGGGTGTGACTGGACCCTTTGGGGACCCACTTGCAAGTGCTTTGAGGGGCAGGGAGCCCCCACCTACCCTCTGAACGATACTCAGCACAGGGGGCCCAGGGCTGTGGGTCAGGGGTGCGTGGGGGTTACCTTGTATAGTGCGCTTGAAGAAGGCTTTGCAGGCCTCGCAAGAGGCCACGCCATAGTGGTATCCCGAGGCCACGTCCCCACACACCAGGCACAGGCGCTTGGGCAGGGAGCTCAGCACGTACTTGCCCCGGGGTGAGGCTTCGTCGGGGTTGTGGTCATGGCGCCGGCGAGTCAGTGCCCCCGGCTCCGGGTCGTGGGGGGGGCCACTGGCATCGGAGGAGCCGCTGGGGCTGTGCTGGGCCAGGCTGTCCGGGGAGGCCGGCTCGGTCTTGATGAAGAACTCGGCACGGTGATCCCGAGACGACATGGCTGGGGTGGCCTGCAGGGGGAAACACAGAGGGGAATTTGGGGAGGCAGTAGGACAGTCTCTCCCCACCCACACAGGCCAATCCCTCCCCTTTTTTAGGCCCTACCAGCATGCTGTGACAGTTCCCTAGGGATGAGTGCCAGACACCCAGGACCCGTTCCTCAGCCTGGCCTCTCCCCTGGGGGCCCCAGGAAAGCTGCCGTGGGGAGATTCAGTCCCGTAATGCTGGCTCTGATGTCAGAGCTGTGACCCCACGCCCTGGCCCAGGATCTCCCCCAAACTTAGCAGCCTCTGCCCAGATGGTCAGTACACTCCCTCCCTCTCCCAGTGCCAGCTCCAGTATCTCAGGGTCGCGTGTGACAAGCTCAAGGTCACAGAGAGACACTCTGATCGCAGGCTGGGGGAGGGGAACTGTGTGTTTGCTGGGAGGGAGCCGGGGGTGGGCATGCGAGGGGGTGTCTCCGGGAGGGCAAAAGCTTGAACCAACAGCACAGAAGCTGAATTAGTCTCGGGTCTGTGTTCTCCCCCCACCTGTGGGGTGGGAATTGACTCCCCTCCCCAGGGCTCAAGTCAGCCCAGGCTGCAGGAGGCAGATGAGGGTCACAGCAGATGGCTTAGTCTAGAGGCCAGAGCTCAGGTGGCTCCCCACTCCCCAACACACCCACCCATCCTCACTTGCCAGGCTCTCTCTCTCTCACACACACAATCCCCCACTGCCCTGCTGCCTCAGTGCCCGGCTCTGGGTAATTTCGGAGCAGGGGCCTCTGAGGAACAGGGAACTCTTGGGAGCGAGGGGACGGGAGGGAGGGATGACCTGCCTGTGGTCCCCACGTACCAACCAGGCCTGACACTTTACATAGAGCCCATGTGGTCAGGGAGGGGTGGTAGCCCTCCAGGGCTGTACCCTGCTCTGCAAACACACACACCCCCCAGCCCAGCATTCACCCCACACCTCCCCCACGCAGGAGCAACCCTTGCCACGCTCCCAGCCCACAAGCAGGGCAGAGCAATTGGGATCAAGAATGGAACCCAGGTGTCCAGAATGGTACAGACAAGACCAGGAATGAATCTTAGAGGCCACCTTTAGCCCGACTGCGGGGGAGGGGAGGGGACCATGTCTGTGCGTGTTAGCCCATGTCAGAGCGCTCTCCCTCTGCTCATGCATGACATCCACGTTCTCCGGAGCGTCCCAGGCGTCTCAGCCATCCCCGTGTTCCACCCCCCTCCCGACCTTTGTCCTCTTCACTCCGTCTTGTCTCTTTCCCAGTGTCCTGCGGCCGGGGGGGCGGGGGGGGGAGGGAAGGGAGGGTTACGCAAGAGCAAGCGGATGGGAAGCGAGGCCTGGATCCTCCATCATGCCCCACTGCGCTTACAGAAGCCTGTCCTCTACCCTCCTGCACTCTTCCCCCCTGCAGCCCCTCCCGCTCTACCCTCGCTCCGCACCCCACTATCCAGGCACCCTCCTTTCCCCTGCACCCCACCCCTCCGCAACAGTGGCCCAACTGCACCACTCTGGGACTAACCTGGAGTCCTAAGTGGACTGTGGTGGGGAGCCTGGGATCAGGCCTGGGACCCAGACTTCTGGGACAGCCTCCTCAATGCATCGTGCACCCCCATTTCACCCCATCCTCCCAACCCATTCACGGTCCTTCCACTGCACGCCAGCCCTCCCCCTGCTGCGCCCCACAACCTCCCTCCCATCTGTAGCACAGAGACACAAAAGTTGGTCAAACTTTCTCTCCTCCCTCTGCCAGAGGGGGTGGAAGGGGCAGCGGGAGACACGCCGGGTGTATTGGAGGTGACTCCGCATCCTGCTCCAGTGCAAGGAGTGGCAGTAAGTGACACCAGACATCGCCTGGGGTGGGTAGGGGAGTGCCGTCCCCATCGTGTGATAGAGGGGCGGTGGAGGGGGCATTTCAGCTCCCTGGTGTGGGGGAAGAATTCCCCATCTCCCCCAGTCTAATCCCAGCCTCACTCCCCTCTCTTCTTTCCCTCCACCTGCTCCCCCCCCTTCAGGGTCAGGCCTTGGGCCGGTTCAGGACCTGACCTTTGACCCTGGCCAATTCTGACTTGACTGCTCATGGATCCCTGAGCTGGGGGGGCGGGGAAGTGGGGCAGGTGGATATCTGCCATTCCCCACCCCCCTCCCAGCTGCCCCCCAGGCTCAAACCTGCAGGCGGGATTGGGGGAGGGGGGGCTGGCACGAGATTGTGCGACTGGCACATGGTCACTCCCAGGGCACGTGCTCTGGCGCCCAGACACCGCGGCTCCCGCCCCGCTGGTCTCCCTAGCTGGCCAGGGGCCCGTGTTGCTCCGGGGGGCACCGGAGCGGCGGGACCCAGCCCAGCCCTGTGGTGTCTGTGAGTCGCTCTCTCCACCCCTGGCCCCGACTCCTGCGCGCCTGTCCCGGGCCGCCGGGGCAGCCCCGTGTCCGGCCGCCGGTCCCAGCCGCGCCCGCCCCAGCCTGTCCGTGCGCCCCCGGCCGTGTCGCGGTCCCGCGTGGGCCCGGGGCGGCTGCCCCTGCGGCGTCCGTCTGTCCTGTCCGTCTCCCGTCCCAGCCCCTGCGGAGCGGGACTCGCGTGGGCAGCCCGGGCCCCCGGCCCGACCCCGCACTGACCTTGGGGCCCGGCGTGGCCTGTCCGGGCCGGGCGGGGCTCAGGGGCCCGGGAGGCGGGGGGCCGGCCGGGCCATGGGCGCGGGCTCAGCCCGGCTCGCTGCGCTGCGCCGCCGGTGTAGGACACAAAAGGACATCGCGGCGCACTTCCTCCTGGGCTCCCAGCTGACAAATGGGAGGGGCGGGGCCGCGCCTCGTGAATATGCAGCAGCGGGGCGGGGCCTGGCTGCACGCGCTCGCTGCGCCCCCCCCGCCCCCCTCCCGCTAGGGTTGCGGGGCGCGCACCCGCCTGCAGGGAGTTTGGGGGCGGGGGCTGCTCGGCAGCTAACAGGGTGTTTACGGGGCACAGGTGGAGCAGGGGGGCGGCCAGGGGATGGGGGGGCTGTAGGAGCCTCATGGGTGGTTTGGGGGTGCACGTGTGTGTGTCTGGCCCTCTCTTGCTGGGCAGGGGAGAGACCAAGCCCCGGGGAGCAGGGAGACAGGGCAGCATCGAACCACCCATCCTCAGCTTGGGGTGACCTGGAGGAGACCCTGGGCCCAGGCCAAACCACACGCAGGGGAACATACCAGGGAGTGGTGCATCCTGCGGGGAGATCCTTTGTGCCCCTCCCCTGCTGATCCATAAATCCTCAGGAGCCAGCCCTGCCTCAGCCCCAGGGGCCAGAGGGGAAAACAAGCACACAGCAGGAAAGAGCTGTGCCCCCATGGTCACAGCGCAGGTCAGGGGCAGAGCTGGGGAAAGCCTGGCCACTCAACCGCCTACTCTCACCCACCGAGCATTTGCATGTCTGGTACCTGACCAGCAGAGCCAGCCTCCTCCTGGCCTGGGGAGCCGAAGGTCATTGAAGGTCACGCTGAGCCCCTGAGGAGGACCCAGCTGTTAGTCCCACCCCCAAGTCACATGGGACTCCTTTACCGATCCCTGACACGGCCCTTCATTACAGGACATTAGTATTAATTCCCTAGGGCAGATCCAACCCGCCCAGGTGGCTGCAGGTTGGGGTTGAGAGACCCCAGCAGAGCTGGAAGTAGGGGGCTGGGATGGTAGGAGGCTGTCGGTCAAGGCTGAGTGGCAACGGCAGAGTTAGAGAGGAACCCCGGCTAGGGGACACCAGGTGGGATAGCAGGAGACTGTGGGTTGGGACAGAAGGCCAGAGCTGCGCATGTGTTACGGCCACCCTTGCTAACTGAGCGGGCAGGTTAGGGCTGTGGCCAGGGCTCGCCGGCTGGGGCTGGTTTAGCTGCAAACACAGGTGTGACCTCACTTTCCAGGCACTGGAAGGTTGTCCAGGGCCTTTCTAGCCACACAGCCACTGGCTGTGCAACTGAGAACTCCCCACCGCTGGTTTGCTACCCCACCCACTCACCCCATGAGCCAGCACACCGGGTGCTGCTGCTGCACAGAACCTGTCCCAGCCGCGGGCAGGGGGTGGGCAGCTTCCTGGCCCAGACAGGGCGGAGGCCAGCACAAAAACAGTCCCTGCCCTGAAAAGCTTCCAAGCTGAATAGCCAGAAGGGGGTGTAAGGGATTAGCACAGGAAGGGAAAGGGACTCATCAAAGATAATGGCAGAGCTGAGGAAAGAACTCAGGAGTCCTGGCATGGCCCTTTGGCGCCTGTACGGGGCTCCTGGGGTGTCAGAAGCATCCCTGGCTCTTTGAGCAGGGACAGGCCTCTCCTCGCATGGGGACCCCTCGGGCAGGCCCTGCCCCAGCCAGAAAAGGGAGTGAAGCGTCTGTTTGACCTTTAGCTGCCTCCAGAACCTGCTAAACTGGTTTTGAAAGTCCCTGGAACTTGCAGGGTTGGGGGCAGCAGGGTAGATCAGGGAGCCAGGATGCTCAGGTGCTATCCCCAGCTCTTAGAGAACCTGCTTGCCTCTCTCTGGATCTCCCTATATGGCCCGCCAGGAATCAGCACTCCTGGGGCCTTGTGTGCGTCTGGTCAGAAAACGCAGGGCTAGTGCTGCCCCCAGCAGGGACTGGGCCATACGAGGCACAAGGGAGATTCCTTGGGGATCCCTGTAGACACACAGGTGCAAGACAGGGCAATCAGGGGATCGCCAGGTGGGCAACTTCCTCACCCAGTCAGGGCACCCGCACCAGGTGAACTGATACATGTGCCCTACCCCAGGGAGACCAACACCCGCCCAGTTAACACAGCACATGGGGCCTGACCTGGCCAAGCCTCCTCCTTTCTGGTCCCAGCCTTGCTCCTTTCTACCCCCCCAAGCCTCTGGCCACACCTCTTCCGCTCTAGATACATCCTGCCAAGCTGTCCACACCCACCGGGAGAATCATTTGCAACAGTGTCCTCCTGCTCTTGACTAGACGCAGCTCCCCCCAGAACCAGAAATAGAACCTAAAACACAACTTCTCACTAGGCCATGCTGCCTCTAACTCCTACTGCTGAGCCGCTCCACTCCTCGAGCTCCATGCTCCCTCCCCACCTGCTCCTTGGTCCCTCTGGGATGGGGACCAGCAATTTCCCATACATATATAGTGGATCGTTTCAGGCATCATCCTTAATAACACTGTGACCAGGGTCCCTGTGACCAACATGACACCTGCCTGGTAACCAGGTAACTGTATCCTTCCTGCTGCCTGGGTAACAATCCCCTGCATCACCTGGCAACCGCAACAGTGGCCTCCTGTAACCAGATAACTATCCCCTCCATAATTAGGTAACAGTCTTTCCTCTACCCAGTAACCAAGACCTGGCCCTGTGACTTCCATGCTAGGAGCAGCTCAGAGATTGGAGCATGTCAAACCCTCTGAAGTGTTCACTCAGCTCTGATTGAAGCTCCTCCCAGAGACCTGGCACCACCTGTACATGGAACCAGGATCCCTTTGCAATATTTCCCCTGCCATCAAAACTTCGCCACAACCTTGTGGTGGTGTTCATCCCTGGGTCACTCAGGGCAGCTCCTCCACCTCAGAGCAATGGTCAGGCACTCTGGAGACCCATCACTGCGTTAGCTACACCCACCCACATTCCCATGGCCTGCTCCCCACTCGCCCATTAAATATAAAAGGAGAGGGAAGTAGTTTTAATTAAGATGCTGGCACATGTGAGCAGCAAAGCAGGGTTAGCAGTGCCTGAGGATTTTACTGGCAAGGCAATAAATGCTTTCAAGAACCTCATATCAATGGGACGTGCTGAAGAGCATCTCCTGGTTCTTGTCATTTAAAGAGAGGTCCCAACACAAGGGCTGAACCGCAGAGTAAGCAAAGACTCAGCTAAAAGAACTGGCTCTTCAGTTAGTCTTGCTGGATAATTACTGCATTCAGGTTCTTCTGAACTGGCTTATCAGCTAGAAGAATCAGAAAAGAAAAAGGTCTTATAAGAAGAGATGCCCAGAGATTAATCTGTTAACTTTAGCTGAAGAAAGAGAAGGTTATAGGTGACTTGATCTATAAGTACCTACATGGGGCAAAAAGTCTTTAATACTGTTGTCTGTGAAGGCTAGGACTGTACGAGTTCAAAGACAAGCTAGATAAATTCTTGTAGGTTAGGTCCATAGAAGGCTATTAGCCAGGAATGGCATCCCTGGCCTCTGTTTGCCAGAGGCTGGAGATGGACAGCAGGAAACAAGTCACTTGATCCTTGTCTTTGGCACCTAGCACTGGCCACTGTCGGCAGATGGGATGCTGGGCTAGATGGATCTTTGGTCTGACCCAGGAATGGCCGTTCTTACGTTCTTCAGACCAGCTTAAGACCAGTGAAGGGCTGCAGGCTGAAGCTAGATGAATGCAGTCAGGACATCAGGCACACATTTGTAATAGTGAAGTAATCAACCATTGGAACAACTGCCCAAGAACTGAGATGACTTCTCCATCCTGGGCAATCTTAAAATCAAGCTGGGATGGTTTTTTCTCTAAGCTCTCTTCCACTCCCCATGGGAATTAATCATGGCCATTCTGTGGCTTGCTATGCATTAGGTCAGACCAGTTAATCACCGGGGTCCTTAACAAACGATTCGTCTTGTCTGGTGGAGCACGGACAGAATACCAATGCATAGGTCCCAGGAAAATCTCCACTTAGGGAGAGAAAGGACAAATGCAAACTGCAGCTGCTTGCAACAGCGCCACCCCAAACGAATGAGCGTTACAAAGCTAACAAGGCGGCTGGGTGTCAAGGCTGAAAGCTACTTGCAGTGACACTGAACAGCACACCCTGCCATAGCAAAAGTGTCACAACATTGTTATAATGGGCAGTGTCCTGTTGGACATTGCACAGTCCCTGAATTGGGTCAGGGTCCCTCACCCCCAGAGGTGCCTGCCAGCTCAGCCCTACCCCCGCCCACTTTGCCAAAGCCCATCAATGCCCTCCCAGACATGTTTACTGATTTAATGGGATAAGGGTGGTAGAAGATGAGGAGCAACAACCTCTGTCCACAAGAGACTCCTCAAATCTGCGTGACTCTAGCCTCTGCCGAGGGCTTTATAACAGAACAAGGATGTGAGAAGAGGGAAGGCCCAGGCTGCTTGCAGACTTCAAGACCCAGGCCTTCATCCCTGCTCCCAACCTTATGGCCCCCAGCACAACTTGAAAGCCCTTGGCTGCCTCTGACCTGAGGGGAGGGAAAGCCCTGCATGGTACAGGAAGCTGGCAGGGTGAGGTTGCTTTATCCACCTCTGGGCAACAGGTGGCAGAGTCAGGCTGCTGAGACCACAGCAGCCTTTTCATGGGCAGGGGACCACACGGACTGAGGATTTAAAGGCCTTGCAAACATGACAGAGTAAGTGCTACAGACTGGGACCCAGCTAATGGCCTCCAGCTTTGGCTCTACCATCCTAGGCTTGCCACCCACTTACACACATCTCATAGTACTGGAAGGGAGCTCAGGAGGTTATCAAATCCAGGCCCCTACCCCTCTCGGCAGGACCAAGCACCAGCCCCCCTTTTTTTTTTTAAATCTATTTACCCCAGATCCCTAAACAGCCCCCTCAAGGAGTGAGCTTAGAACCCTGGGTTTAGCAGGCCAATGCACAAACCACTGTGCTAGTCCTGACCCATCATATTCCCTGGCCTCCTGACAACTGGCCCTGCTGCGGTCCCCGTCTCTCATAACCCAGCTTGCTAGCTCCCATGCAGCCCTCTGTGCATTTGTGCATGGAACCCACCCTGGTCATAACAGATCCAGGAAAGGGAGTCTGGGATGCAGCCACCTCTGGGGTGGGGTTATTTCTATAGGTACTGCAGCCCAAGGAGAACATCTCTGACCAAACACCCCCCACCCCTGCAGCACAGCGACCCCCTAGAGTTGCACTCCAGCATTAGGGTTAGCACTGGGTTCGTCCTGAATCCCAGAGCCCTCCCTGCTGCACAGCAGCACCCACAGTTCTGGGCACAAGAAGGCCACAGGCCTGAACAAAGGAGATGAGCTCTGTTTTAATGTTGCCTACAAATCTCAGTGCATGAGGGGAGGGGACGGGGCAGGGCAGGGCGGTCAGGTGTTTGGGAGAGAGATGGGCCAGAGGTCAGGCACTGGTGGTAGCGAGCCCAGCCCCAGCGTCAGGGATTGGGGTGGAGTGGGGCTTGGGGAGTGACAGAGTGGGATGCACAGGGGGGTGGACCGGGCTGACCACCCCCTCCGGCCCCAGTGCTCCTGGCCTCCAGCTGCTGCCTGAGTTGCTGCATGCGCTGCTCCATCTGGTGAGTCAGCGGGTGCCTTGCCCCCAGCCGCCGGCGGTAATCTGGGAGGAAAAGCTGGTGGTCAATGCTGGCTTGTGGTCCCAGCTGCCTCAAAGCCCCTGGGGGAGCACTGCTGGAGTAAGGCCGCCACCTAGTGGGCAAGTGTGGCTGCATCCCCTCCTAGCTGGGGGGAGGGGCTCACCCCGTGTTAGGAAGCCACCTCCCTGCGCCCCCCCTCCCAGGGCTCAGGGCAAGTTTAAGGTTTGCCATCTGTCAGGGGCATTGCACAGCCTGTGTCCCTGACCAAGGGGAGGGGTCACTCAGGAATCAGGGTTTTGGACAGGCTTGGAGTCTGCCTGGTGTCAACCCACTGCACTGTGTTGTGTGGTACCGTGGGGGTCAGGCTGCATGGTGTTGTTGCATTGCCACGTGGGGGTCATGCAGGGCAATGTTGTTGCATTTCGTTATGCTGGACCGGGGGCTCACGCAGTGCAGCGTGGTTGGGTTGTGTTGCAGGTGATGCGTCATCCGGCCTGGCATGGTTGTGTTGCGTTGCGGCGGGGGGGGGGTGGGTGACACCCAGCCTGGTGTGGTTGGGTTGCTTTGCGGGGGGAGGGGTGACACCCAGCCCGGCGTGGTCGGGTTGCTTTGCAGGGGGAGGGGTGACACCCGGCCCGGCGTGGTTGGGTTGCGTTGCGTTGCGTTTTTGGGGGGTGACAGCATGGATGGCTTGTCCCCCACTACAGGGCTGTCACATGGCGCTGTGTCATATTGCACTGGGCGACTCCATTGCCCCTGCCCCGCCTCACCTTTCAGGGTCTCTGTTAAGATTGCCAGAACCTCCTCCTCCATCAGCTCCAGGAGGGGCAGGGGCACCTGTGGGGGGAGGGGCCCGTGTCACTGGGGCTCTCAGACTTGGTCCCAAATCGGAGCAGCTGCCCCCTCTTCCCTGGCCATAGCCTGGGGGAGTTCAGTGGCCTGGAGAAGGGGGTTCCCTGGAGCCCTGACCCTCCCTTGGGGGATTCCTGAGCTCTCATGCACACTGAGCGCCTCAGTTCTCAGCAGCAGCCTGAGACTGGGGAAGGGAACGGCGAAGAGACCCATTCCCATTACACAGCATCCGGGTGGGGCAGTTAACCTTGTGCGTGGTCCCTGGGGGTGGAAGGGCAGAGCACACGAAAGCTGCCCAGAGTGGGGTTCCCCCTGAGGTCCCCAAACTGGTGCGTCAGAGCTGACGGGGGGAATATCCCCTGGGGGGAGTGACTCGGAGGAGGGAGCCAGACGCCAGGGCATCGGGAGGGGCTGGGTGATCTGGGGGTAGCCAGGGAGATTGTGGGGGACACTTGACCTGTCTGGGTGCTGAGAGACAGCTGGGGAAGGCTGGGAGCAGGTGCGCTGAGCGGGTCAGGGCTCAGCCGAGATGGGAGGGGCTGGCAGAAGGCTCAGGTCTGGGCTGGGTAGGGGCATACCGGCCAGGGCAGTGGGGCCCATAAGCCACATGGGGGGGCGAGGTACCAGACTCACAGCTGCTTTGCAGTTGTTCTCATGTTTCCTCACCCGGCGCCTGTAAGTTTTATCCTGCACCAGTGAAGATGTGCAGAGGGTGTGAGAGGAGAGCAAACACTGCCACACTCATCCTGCCCCTCCACCCTTACCCCCTGGGACCAGCCAACACCCCTGCCCTCCACATCTACCAGGCAGCTCATCCTGACCGCTTGGGACCACCCAATGCCCTCCTGCCCTCAGCCCCACCCTGCACCCCTTGTGACTGCCTGAAACCACCCAGCCCCCCTCACTCCCTGCCCAGCACCCCATCCTGACCTCCTGGGACCTCTCAATGTCCTCCTGCCCCTGCTCCCTAGCTAGCCTGGGCTTCCTTCCTGGGCCAGGGAGCTGGGAGGAGAATGGCCAGAGGTCTGGGGAGGTGCCAGGCCAGTCTACTCCTAGGCTGTCTGGGCTAAGCTTGGCTGTTGGCTTCCCCATCCAGCAGGGGCTCTGTAAAGCTGGGTTGCTGGGGCCTCAATGGCACGTTCTGCACAGCCCTGCTGGGTCCGTGCAGCTCCCCCCACCCACGTCTCTCCCACGCAGCAAAGGCTCTGCCAGGAGTCTGAACTCCTTGGGACTGGCTGGGGATCTTCAGCAGGTGCCTGGAGCCCCAAGGCCACCAGACTCGTCCTGGTGTGATGCTGCACCCAGGGTCTGAGACACAGTGGTGGGACTAACAAGAAGTCTTGTGGCACCTTATAGACTAACAGCTATTTTGGAGCAGAAGCTTTCATGGGCAAAGACCCGCTTCATCAGATGCACGAGCGGGGAGGTGGTTTCAGAGGGGTATTTAAAGAGTGGGGTCCCAGTAAAAGAGAGGGCAGAGCTGACAAGGTCTATTCAGCAAGGTGGAAATGGCCCAGTAGCAACAGTACTTATCAAAAGAAATAAAAACAAGTCAGATCAGACAGGGGCATGTGAGCCTTTATCAGAGTCTAATGGGGAGATCTCAACACCCAGGGCAGAGAAGCTGGTTTTGTAATCTGCGAGCCACTCCCAGTCTCTGTTCAATCCTTGGTTAATGGAGTCAAATTTGCAAATGAATCGCAGCTCAGAGATTTCTCTCTCCATTTGATTTTTGAAATTTCTTTGTTTCAGAACTGCCACCCTTAAATCTGCCACTGAGTGTCCAGGGAGACTGAAGTGTTCCCCACAGGCTTCTGCTGAATAGACCTTTTCAGCTCTGGCCCTCCCTCTTACTGGGACCCCATTCTTTAAATAACCCCCTGAAGCCACCCCACCACTCCCTCACCTGATGAATCGGGTCTTTGCCCACGAAAGCTTCTGCTCCCAAATATCTGTTTGTCTATAAGGTGCCACAAGACTTCTTGTTGTTCCCGAAGCTACCGACTAACCCGGCTACTCTCTGATACAGTGGTGGGACTGTAAGGGAACCCTGCAGATCTGAGAGGGGGTCTGGCCATACCCACCTGTGTCAGCTGGTCCAGGTGGTAACCCCGCTGGTGTGCCAGTCTCCAGTGGGTGATGCGGTTCCCCATGGTCCATGCAGAGCTGCCCATGCCTGACGGGGCAGAGTGGCTGAGCTGAGGGAGGGAAGGACTCAACCTCCAGCCCTCATCTGCCACTGCCCCAAACACACATGGGCGTCCCACACCTGGCACTAAGATGCAGCCACCTCTGGGGTGGGGTGGGGGCGGTTTACACAGAAGTCCCTTCCCTCCCCCATGCTGGGCGTCTCACCCCGGCACTGACCTGAGATGGTGGAGAGTGACTCCAGCTGCTGGGCCACAGGGGCTGAGGTCTCCAAGGCTTCAGCAGCAGCAGTCCCGGGTTCCTGGCAGAAGGAATCGTGTTAGAGCTCTGGGGGTCCCTAGCGCCATCCCCAGGCTTGCCCTCCCCCTCCCGCTCCCTGCACCCCTGGCACCTGAAGGGCAGCTTCCTTTCCTGCCTCCTGCCCCACATGCTGCCCCTTCCTGGGAGAGGGGGAGCAAGAAAGTGTGTGTGTTTGCAGGGCAGACACCAGCTCCCACTGTGCCTCAGCCCCAACCCCGGTGCTCCTTACCTCCTGCCGGGCTCTAGCTGCTTCTTCTGAGTCAGCGTGGGCCGGAGGGGAGGCGTCCCCTGGTGACCTGGGGGGCGGGAGGGCATCCTGGTGAGAGACCAGTGCCCCCCACCCCTCCCCAAATCACACCAATGGGCCCATCTAGTGCCCTGTCTTCCCAGCTCCCTGCCCAGACTTGTGGCTCCAGCCAATCAGCATCTCCCTCTCCAGCTCCAGACTGTGTTCCTGGGGGGTGGGGGCAGCTGGAGCCATGGAGTGGAAATTCCTTTAGCACCAATCTGCTAAAAGCTTCTGTGCGTGGGGGAGAGGACTCCAGTAGCAGCCCAGGATCCGCATCCCTGGCGGATGGAGCCGGGGGCGGGGGGAGTGGGGAGAGCAGCAGCAGCCCTGGGAGGGGTGGGGCGCTGGGCTGCACTGGGGGGAGCAGGGCAGGTCGGGGACTGTCCCCACCCTCCCTCAGGCGGGAGGGGTTGCTGCTGTCCCATGTAGCAGAGCAAACGCCCACGGCTGTCCACCCTGACTCCCAGGCGCGCCCCAGTCCAGTGACCGCCCAGGCCCACTCATGCAATTGCCCCAGGGTTCCGGTATTACCCCACCCCCAGCTCTGTCCCTCCACCCCCAGGCTCCAGCGGCAAAGAGGCTCAGCTGCCATCTCCCACGGGCCACTCTTACCCCTCAGCTGAGTCCAGCACGTGCCCCCCTGGCTCCAAGGCCCCCTCCTGTAACAGCAGTGCAGGTTAAAGCAGACTCCCCTATATCCCTTCAGTGACCCCCACCCCCAGGGTCCCCATCCCTCTGCCAACACTGCGTCGATCCCCCTGGCACAGCGTTGTTCCTGCCCTTCACCGTGCAGCGGTACCTGCCAGCACCCCACATGGGTACTGGCACCATATCAGCATCCCCAGGACTGGCCTCCCCCTAATCCGGGACAGCAGGGTTGGGGACTGGGCTCCTGTGAGCCCCTAACAAAGCTCACGTCTCCCTTCGCCGTGTACTCCAGTCCCTGCACACTGCTGGGGTCACGGGGGAGGCTCCTTGCAGACCTGCAGAGAAAGACAGGGCTCAGCAGAAGCACAGCGGATTTACTAGCTAGGCCTCTGGGACCCAGGAGCGCGGAGTCCTTAGTTCAGGGAAGACAGACTCCTGCGGGCAACCAGCTGCTCCGTTTCTGCCTCCTTCTCCCCCAGCCAAGGCCTCCCTTTCTGCCCCCAGCCTGGGCAGTGAATTTAGGGCTGGAAGGAACCGGCTGCCCACTGAGTCCTGCCCCTGCTCTTGCAGTCAAGCTGTGATCAGAGCCCAGTTGGAAAATGATCCAGGTTGGAGTGTTTGCCCCTCCCCTCCTCCTGCTAGGACGCTGCTGCACCCCCCTCTCCCCTTTTGGCTGGGCACAAACCTTCTGACATTCAGCCTCCATTGATTCCTGGCCAGGTTATTCCCCATTGGTTCCCACACCAACATTTGTGGCTCAGGAGGCCCCCCCCCCGAGATCGCCCAGGCTGACTGTGGGCCATAGCGCTGCCCCGTATTAATTCCCCTTTGAACTAGGGCAGGTCTCAACTTCGGTGGCCCTTTGTGAGACCAAAGAACTGTCTGTTACCACGTGTGTGCCCCAGGCAGGTGCTTAAGAACTGGGAGCTAGTTACTGCTTCACCAGCTCTCGGCTGAAGGTCAGCGACTGACTCCGACAGCTTCTCTCCAGCCTGCACTGTACCAGTAACACATCAGGCTCAGGCTTTACTGCCTGACAGCAGCCCCTGTGCTGGTTGGACAAGAGTCCTACAGATTGAGACAGGGTGTGATTTAAGTGGATTAAGTGGTCCTGATTGACGCCATATGTGGCTGCACTGGGACCAGAAGGGCACGGGGTGTGGGGAGGGTGTTGCTTGCTGCAGATTCGTTTACTCTGGATTAGGATAATTTGGGATAATGCAATCTGATTCTGAAATTAGGGTGACCACATGTGGAATTAGGAATCGTTAATCAGGGAGAGCTGGTGACCCACTGATGCCCAGGTGCAGTCCCGGCTCACTACAGGGGCCTGGTTGGTTTATTCATCCCCAGCCAGAGAGAGCCACAGCTGTCCAGTCTCCTGTGCTCTGGAGGGGGAAGTGACCCTTTCCTGCTCACGAGGTGTCAATCCAAAGAGCATGGGGAAACTGAGTCACACCTATTGGTCTTAAATATGGCAGCAATTCCCGTATTTTCCACAGGGTGATATCACCCATCCCTCATTCCCCAGCAACAGATCAAATCCATGGGGGTGGGTAAGTTGGTATCCTTGTTCCCCAAGGAGAACCACGCAGCACTCTGCCCCAGACCTTTGAGGGTATATACCCAGCATCCTCTGCTCTCACCATCGGTGCAAATCCATCTTGCCAGCCAGTTCCACTCCGGCCTTGTCCTGCAACGGACCAGCAAGCCATGAATGGGGCAACCCTCCCTTTGCCGGAAGGAGTTGTCCAGTACTTCATGGGGTGTAAGGACTGGCGCTCTGGAAACTGGGGCCTAGATCTCCCTGGACACCTTTGACAGTGAGACCGTGAGCCCCACTCCAAACTGGGACCCTGTGTCTCCAGATTCCTGCCCTTGAAATCAATCCCAGTGCTGCCAGGTATGACCCCCACCCTTGACATAGGGATTTCCATGGCCTGATAGCCCCCCCTCCTCCACACAACATTGACAGAGCCCCCAATGTCTTTCTAGCCACGTGGCATCTTCCGGGGGTTTGGGGCACGTCCCCTCCCACACCCTGGTACCTGCGCTCAGTCCAGCTCACCTCTGCCCTCCAGGATGCTGCTGGGAACTGGGTGAGCTCAGTGCCCGAGACCTCAGGGGGAGGGAGCATGTCAAAGCCCGCAGCCCCCGCCCAAGCCCCCTGTTTAGTCCCACCCATTCCTATCCCCCGCATGCCCTCAGCACTCAATCCTCCCCCCCCAGCACCCCCGAGCCGCCCCATCCTTCCTGCCTCTTGCATCACCCGCCTCCCCCTCCACCTGCTCTGTTACACACCCAGCAACACACCCCGCCCTCTAATTACCCCACCACCCCTCTCTAATCAGACCCCCCCCTCCTTTGTGCCCGCTACACCCTCTCAGGACGGGGTATACGGAAGCTAGGGCAAGCGCCTAATGCCAATGCACCTCCCCAAGGAAGGGAGCCACTCGCAGACCCCACACACAGACCAGGCCCATGTGGTACCCTGAGGTGACGCCATAGCAACATGAGATTCTTGCTGGGCAACAGTCACTAGACAACCCCCCCCCCCCCGCCCGGCACTGCTACCCCCAGACCTCAGATCCCTTACTTGCCCCCAGCAGAGCTGGAGAGGGGGAGGAGATTTGCCCTCAGGATCCCCATGCCCCCACCTCATGCCTCACACAGGCCCTCACCTACTTCCAAACCCAGTGCCCCTTCCGCACTGGCCCCCCCCAAATGCTGGGTCCTGTCCCACTGCAAACCCCACCAGCCCCTTGCTTCTGCACTCCCCTGCTCCTGCACCCCCTCCTTGGCTGGAGACACGCTGGGCCACCCACCCCCCGCCCTGGACAGACACACGGCTGCAGTGGCTCTCATTCAGATTTTGATTTAATCTGGAAAATAAAAAACAAACAGAAAAATCATCCATCAAAGAGAGTCAAACAGGCACGTGTGTGTGTTGGTTGGGGGGGCAGACAGGGAGCAGGACAGACATACACACAGTAGGACAGCTGGGTGGACACCCCCCACACCATGGGGGAGAGGCAGCAGGGAACAGTCTCACCCCCTTCTTAGGTTTAATAAACTCCCCCCCTACACTGAGTGTAGGGCTCGATCTGGGGAGTCATCACCCCACAGGAGTGTAGGGGCAGGGTTAGAATATCATTTGGCAGTTTGATCCCCGCCCTCTGTTGAGGGGTGAAGGACCCAGCCCTCCAGGCAAATGAGGCACAGATTTGGGGGTGTTCCCCAAGAGCTGCCCCCCCCAGATATTCCAGGGGGAGTTAGTCACTGAGCAGGGGAGGAGGTGTCTGTGTGCAGCAGGTTTCCTTGTACCGGAGAGAGGGGGTCTCCTGTTACCAGGATGCGCATGGGATGCACGGCTCTACGGGCCAGGGGGGGTGAGGTCTGGTGCTGCGGAGGCGCATCTGGCACCTCAAGGGAAGGTCAAGTGATACCCCAGAGGCTGGGGTGTGTCTGTGGCAGGGTGCTCAGGCAGTCAGTGCTGGGTTGGCAGTTGGCAGCGGGGGGCGCACAGTTGGCATCACAAGGAGGGGCTGTCTCCATGCTGGGTGGCCCAGTTGGTACCACGAGGGGTGGGAGACCTGGGTGGTACTGTGGGGGACAGGAAGTTTCCGTGCCAGGTAGGCCCAGCTGATGGGGCGGGGGGAGGCGCCGTGCTGATGGGGGGCCCCAGCTAGCACCATGCGGCAAGGGGACAGTCTCGGCGCTGGAGCGGCTTCACGCCCCTCTAAACCGCTTCGCCCTTGTGGCGGGTGCGGCTCAGCAGGTCCATGGGCAGGCCGGGGGGCTGGCCGTGGGCACGGCGGGGACGCAGGCGGCGAAATCGGCGGGGACTCTTGGCCTGCAGCCCCCCGTCGCTGGGCACCTCGCTCTGGGCGTCGGAGCTCTCGTCAATGAAGGCCAGGTTCTCCCCCAGGTAGTCAAAAGGGCAGAGGCCGCCCCCCACTGAGGTGGCCGCGTTGCGGGCGTTGAGCTGGGCCACCTGCAGGGCGGTGCTGGGAGAGGAGGGCTCCAGCTGCGGCGAGGGCGGGGGTGGCGAAGGCACGGCGGGTGGCAGCTCTGGGGTCTGAGGGGCGGGTGGGTGTCCCTTCAGCGTTCCCACCTTCTGAAGCTTCTCGGGCAGCCCCATGCCGGTCACCCGCAGCTGGGCCGTCACATTGCCTGTCCAGCTGGCAGCCTGCGCCGTGAGGCCCCCCATCTGCGGGGAGAGTGGGGGCGGGTCAGGGAACCCTGCAGGCCATTGTACTAACCCTCCTCCACTTACATCCTGAGCCCCCCCATATCCTGCCCCCCACCCCGTCCCGCCCGGCGATATCCCCCCTCACCGCACCCACCCCCCGCCCAGCCACACACGCTGCTGGATTTGGGGTTGTTAAGCTGCACCCCGACTCCGTTCCCTCACCCATGGACATGCCCCAGGAGGGCACATAGAAGGCCCACGCAGCAGGGGAGTCTATGGCCTGTGGGCACCAGGCCAGCACCCACCAGTGGAGGGGGGCCGGGGGTGGGTCACGCACTGACAGAGGCCATGGGAGGATGCCGGGGCTGTGGAAGGTGTTGGTTGGGGGTGGGGAGGACCCAGCTCAGCCCATGTGTGCCAGGTCAGCACCCACAGCAAGTTGTCAAAGGCGGGTGATGACTGTGGAGGGCTCCGGGTACTAATCAGGGTGCAGAGGGGGCGGGGGAGGACAGTGGGAGTTCATGTGGAACTGGAGCAGTGGGGTGGAGAAAGTGGGGAGACCATGCGGGGCATTCAAAGGGGAGGCAGTGAGGGGGATGAAGGGACAAAATAGTGGGAGGGTTCTGTGGGGAGGAGTTGGGGGCCAGGCGGCAGTGGGTCTGTGAGGGGGCTGGAGGGGCAGGAAGAGGGAATGAAGGGGGCTGAGGGGCTGGAGGCGTGGAGCAGAGAGCACGGCAGAGGGGTGTCTGTTGGGGGTCCATGACAGGAGGCAGAAGGTGGGGGCCGTGCGGGAGGCAGAGGGGCGGGGTGATGGGGGGTCCCACGGGAGGGCGAGGGGCAGGACAAAGGCAGAGAGGGCACCTGAGGGGCCAGGGGAAGTGAGTAAATCAGAGCTGTGGGGTGGGTTGGCTGGGGGGTACCCACCTCGGCCCGTGTGCGCCGGGACAGCACCCGCAGCCAGTTGCCAATCATGGTGAGGATGGAGGCGAAGTAAGCCAGGCCCAGCAGGATCCAGAACCAGACCAGGGGCTTGTACCAGGGGTGCTTGTCCCCCACACCGTCACCTGGGAGGGGAGAAGCCGAGACACTGCTCCCAACCTGCGACCTCCTCGACGCACCAGCTGTGCCCTCCCTGCCCTCTCCCCCTCATTCCACGGCCCCCGTCCTCCTGCCAGCCCCTTTCCACCTGCTTCCCTCACCCTCCTTTCCCCCGGCCCCCAGCTACAGGAACGTCCACAGGTCCATCTAATCCTGCTTCCCGCTTCCAACAGCAGCCTGTGCCGGAGCGTCAGGGCACATGGACAGAACAGGGTAACTGGGAGAGGTCCACCCAGAGCTGGTCGGTACCATGGGGGACAGGAGGTCTCCAGGCCAGGTAGGCCCAGCTGGCCATGGAGGACCTAGGTAGCCCCATGCTGCAGGGGGACAGCCTCCATGCTGGCATCGCTCCACGCCCCTCTAAACCGCTTCACCCTTACACCCTGGAGGGTTAAGCTCGCCCTGAGCATTGGGTACACCACCCCAGGCCATGTCGGCCCACAGCCAGTGATGCCCCATTCTCCAGGCGAGAACCCAGTGACAGCTGTGGCCCTCCCAACACCTCCTGGCGGTCCAGGCGCCGCGTGAAGCAACATTTCCTCATTCGTAGTAAAGTCGCTCCCCACTCAGGCCAGTCAGCGACCCCGGCTTTTACCGGGTGCGAAAGGGTAAATAGGGCTTTTCTGTTCCCCTGTTCTCCGCCCTGCAGGGTTCTGCAGGCCGCGCCCATTTCTCCCTCCTTTGTGGGCTCTCTTCTAAGCTGACGAGCCCTCATCGTTTCAGGGTGTCCCAGGGGAGCTGGAACAATCTGTACAGTGGGGGCGGTGAGAGCCATCGAAGCAACCTGCAAACCCTCCGGGTAATGGAAGCCGCTCCAAGGCAGGGGGAGCTGCAGAGCCCCCGGCACCCCTGGTCCCAGACCCTCACCCTCTGCTTCCATGGGGGTTACTCCCTGCCCTTCATAGGCAACTGCTGGGGAAGACACAAGGGGAGAAGCTGGCATGTGGCTGCCCCCATGTGACTCGTCCCTATGCCACCCCTAGCCTTGGGGAGGGCTGTTCCCAGGAGGGGGAGGGAATGGGGCAACCCCACATCTGCCCAGGCCCCACCCCCATTCCCCTTCTTTCCTGAGCCTCCGTCCCCCTTCGTCCTTCCCCCCAAGCCTCTGCCGCTACCCTGCCCCCATTCCACCCTCGCCCCAAGCCCTCTCCCTCAGGCCGTGCGGCACAGGGGACTCATGAGGTGCCTGGTGCTGGCAACAGAGGTCTCCCCTGTCCACTGTCACCAGCTGTGGTGCTGGGAAGTGGCGCAACCCAGCCAGAGCCCAGACTGCTCCTCCGGCTTCCGGCAATTCCACCTCCTCCTCCAACCCCCTCTCCCGAGCAACATGGCTGGGAGCAGAGTGGGGTGGGCTCTCTGCTGGTGAGTGCAGGCCCAATCCCTCCTGCAGGGGCCAGGCCCCCCAGAAGCTCTGACTCCCCTGGCTGCTGGCCCTTCTCCCCGGCCCCCCCACATTTGGGGGGCACGTGACCCTTCATTCCTGCCTATGCATCACCTCCAATACCCTTGATCATCTCCAGTGTCCTTTTCTGAGCCTCTTCCAGTTCCACTGGATACCCTGAGATGCATCTGGAGGATTGCGTCCAGTTCTGGGCCGCCCAGTGCAGAAAGGGTGTGGATGTGCTGGAGCGGGTTCAGCGGAGGGCAATGAAAAAGATTAAGGGGCTGGAGCACATGACCTGTGAGAAGAGGCTGAGGGATTTGGGCTTGTTTAGTTTGCAGAAGAGAAGACTGAGGGGCGATTTAATAGCAGCCTTCAACTTCCTGAATGGGGGCTCTAAAGAGGATGGAGAGAAATTGTTCTCAGTGGTGTGAGACGGCAGAACAAGGAGCAATGGTCTGAAGTGACAGAGCTTGAGGTGCAGGTTGGATATTAGAAAAAACTATTTCACCAGGAGGGTGGTGAAGCACCAGAATGTGGTACCTAACGAGGTGGTGGAATCTCCATCCCTAGAGGTTTTTAAGTCCCAGCTTGACCTACTCCTGGCTGGGATGATTTAGTTGGGGGTTGACCCTGCTTTGGACTTGATGACCTCCTGAGGTCCCTTCCAGCCCTAGGAGTCTGTGATTCTACAATTATAATATTTTCTGCCTTGTTTTCTGTTCTTCTAATGTTTCCAGTATTCTTCGCCCATCTGACCCCTGCTGTGCACTGAGCTGAAGATTTCAGAGCACTCCCCCCAGTAACTCCAAGATCTCACCCGAGTGGCAACACCTATTTCAGAACTCATCATTTTGCATGCGTCATGAGGGTCCCTTTTCCCCGGGCGGCACTTTGAGTGTGTCAATACTGCATTTTATCTCCCGTTTTGTGGCCCACTCAGGCAGTTTAGTGAGATCCCTTTGTAACTCTGCAGGCGGCTTTGGACCCAATTACCTTCATGGATCTTTTATCAGCTGCAAACTTTACCATGTCACTGTTCACTCCCTTTTCCAGATCACGGGTGACTATGGTGAACAGCACAGGTCCCAGCAGAGGTCACTGTTGAGGGGGACCTGGTGGGGCCATGGGCCATGTGTGCCCCCCCGCCTCAGCACAGGGAAGGGCTGGGACAACCCCCTTTTGCTTCAAGCTCTGCCTCTCCCCACCCACTCCCTGCCCTTGGTCCATTCCTGCCCCTTCCCCACCCTCTTTCTGCCCCTGCCCTGCCCTCGCCCCACAACCAAGGCGGCCCAGGGAACTGGAACTGGCAGCAGGGGTCTGCCCCGCACAGGTCACCGGTAGCAGCAGGGAAAGCGGAGCCAGGCAGCCGCAGTCCGCTTTGCTCCACTGGCTGTGCTGGGATGGGACATGCAGGGGGGTCCCTCCCCACTCCCCCAGAGTAGCCTGCTGGGGCTGCCAGGCTTCACCCCATGGCCACTGGTGAGTGCAGGAGGGATGGCATCTTGCTGCAGGCACCAGCACCCCTTCCCCACTGCTAACCCTGTCCCCTTCCACTGCTAACCAGCCCTTCCCACTCGCAGTGGCTGGGGACACATGATCCTTTATGTCCCATCCACGCATCACCTGGGGGTCCCAGTACGGCCCCTCAGGGACCCCACCATTTACCTCTCCATTCAGCTCTTCCTACCCCTTGTTTCCGATCTTTCAACCGGTCACTGATCCATGCAAGGACCTTCCTTCTAGTCCCCAGACTACGCTCTTCTGAAGACCCTCTGGGGAGAGAACTCGTCTGAGAGTTTCTGGAAGACCTAGTGCACTGGATCACCCAGATTGCCCTATCCCCAGGCTTGGTGGCCCTCCCACACAATTCTTCCATCCATGAGCCCAGACTTCCCTTTGCAAAGGCTGTGATATATCCTAAGCACATGTAGACGTCTGCTAATTTGGAGCAGAGTGAGTGTGTGTGTGTGTGTGTGTGTGTGTGTGTGTGTGTGTGTGTGTGTGTGTGTGTGTGTGTGTGTGTGTGTGTGTGTGTGTGTGTGTGTGTGTGCGCGCGCGCGCGCGCGCGCCTGGCTCTAGGGGAGGGGAAGGGGGGCTGTATTTGTGGGGCAGGGGCTGGGAGTGCCTGGCTCTATAAAGTTTTGTATAACATAATGTGGTGGATACAGAAAGACAGCAACCACAAGCGTGACGACCTCTGAATTCCTACTGGACACCGCTGCACTATGCTATCCCCAAGCGATCGGGTACCTGGACTTGCCTCTGACAGTTCACACAGGACTGCCGGCAATTGTGCCATCTCACATCTGCGTCCCTCCAGAGCTCCTGGGTGAATGCCACCTGGCCCTGGTGACTGTTTAGGTACCAACTGGTTCTCAAATGTCTTCCACTGACACAGCAGCACAACAGCACTTCAGATGTGTCACCCAAATAGAACAGCCCTCTGGGGGGTCTCCCCCGATGGCCTCTGGAGTGAAGGCTGAGGAAAAGAATCCATTGAACTTCTCTGCACTGGCCTCCTCTTTCTTTAAACCCCTCTGGGGTCTGGCCCCACTGCCTGCCAGGCTTCTGCTGCTGCTGCTGCTGCTGCTGCTGCTGCTGCTGGACTTAAAAAAATTCTGCGCCTTCAGCAAGTTGTTTTTCAAGTTCTTTCTTGGCCTATCTTATCTCATGTGTACCCAGGCCCAAGGGGGGTGGGATGCGAAGGGGGCAGCTGTCCTGGGGCCAGGTGATTGAAAAGGGCCGGGGGCTCCCGGCTGCTACCACCCCCAAACCCCAGCCCCTTTAAATTGCTGCCGGGTGCACTCTGAAGGCTGACAGGGAACTGGGGTAGGAAGTTAGCATGTGCCGGCCCTGCCCGCTTTTGCCTGAGGCCCCACCCTTCTGCAGTCACAGAACTGGGCCCTCTCCCATCTTGCCCAGGGGCCTGGCAAGTCTGTCACCCCCCCTGCCATGTACCATAACCTGCCTGAGTTTGTGCCCCTTCCTGTTACCCTCACTGGAACATGACTCCCAAAGTTTAAAGGGCTCTCTTTTGCCTCTAACAGCCTCCATTACGCAGCTGTTTCGCCCTGGTGGTGTTCTCTTGGGCCTTGGGTGGTCTCTTCTGACCCGGGGCCTGCGTTCGTGATGATCCCGTACCCTGGGGTTTTCCATCGTCCCCACGCTGCTTGCTGGCACCGCACCTTTGGGGCAGCAATTTTTAATATTTGCCTCACAAGCATCCTCGGTTTTGTGTGCCTCCCCTTTTTAAAGTTTAATGTCACTGTGGCGAGGTTTTTAATTTAGCACTCTCTCCCTCCAGAGATGCTACATTTAATTACCATGCAGTCGCTATTCCTGAACGGTTGTGCTGTAGAATTAGCTCTCAGACCACATCTTCGGCTCCACTTAGGACACCGCACCCCCCCACACTCACCTTTCTTGTCCTCTGCACTCCACTCCTCCCCCCATGACATCTCTCCCCTGGGTTCCCCATCTCCTTCCCCTGTCCCACAAGGAGCCCTCCTTTCAGAGCCCCCTCCTGCTCCCCCCACCAGCCCCCTCCATGCCTACCTGCCACATAGTCCCCGAAGCCAATGGTGGTCAGCGTGATGACCACAAAGTAGACAGACTCCAGCAGGGTCCAGCCCTCCACTCGCTGGAACACCATGGTGGGGATGGTGACGAAGAGGATGCAACCAATGAGGATGAAGAGCAGGGCGGAGAGAATCCGTACAATCGTGGGACTCACCTGCCATTTCTAGGGGGAAGGAGACAGCGTCGGCGGAGGACCAGAGGAAAGCCCAGGTCCCTCCCCCATGCACACACAGACCTCCAGAGGGAAACCCCACCACCATCATACACACACCCCGACCTCCAAAAGGGGTAAACCCCACACACGCCAATCCCCCCTCCTAACACACACTCACCCCGTTGCCCCCCTCGCACAGCCCCTGGCGGTGGAGGTGGCCCTGGCTGGGGTCTGTACGGCTTTGCCAGACAGAAGATAACACGTTTTTTCACTCAGGACACATGAACGCACTCTGCAATCCACGCCTTGTAGCTGTGACTGTGACCCATGTCAGGAGGAGGTAAGAAATATGATAAAATAAGGTCAAAATGTACAGCTGGGGGAGTCTCTTGGTTTGTCAAACAGTTCTCTGGTACATTTTAGTAAAGCCTCTAGTGGGCACCAGGGCGTTTTTCTTAATGGGTGGGTTGGGTGTGGCAAACCGGTGGCCAGGTTCTGATTGTGGTGACCAGCAAGCTGCGTTTTGTGGTGTTGTGGCCAGTTGGCTGGGTTTTGTGGTGGTAGTGTGGCCAGTAGGCCGGGTTTTGTGGTGCTGTGGCCAGTAGGCCGGGTTTTGTGGTGGTGCTGTGGCCAGTAGGCCGGGTTTTGTGGTGGTGCTGTGGCCAGTAGGCCGGGTTTTGTGGTGGTGGTGGTGCTGTGGCCAGTTGGCCGGGTTTTGTGGTGGTGGTGCTGCTGTGGCCAGTAGGCCGGGTTTTGTGGTGGTGGTGCTGCTGTGGCCAGTAGGCCGGGTTTTGTGGTGGTGGTACTGTGGCCAGTTGGCTGGGTTCTGTGGTGGTGGTACTGTGGCAAGGGGCAGTAATTTGTTAGGTGCTGGACTGGCCAGAGGATGGGATTTCTGCACCTCAGAGTTGGCCATCCTCTCCAGGAGGGGAATTGTGCCACGCAACCCTGGGGGAAGGACCTCAGCAGGGGTAGAGGCAGAGTGTTGGGGGAGGAAACAGACAGGGGAGCCCCACTGGCCAGGAGGTCCCAACCATGCTAGACCCACAAATGGGAGACACCTAGTGCAGGGGGCAGAGCCAGGCTCCCTGTCCCAGTAATGTCTGATCTCTCCTCTGCAGCACCGCTGTTCTGCACACAGCCTGGAGAGTGGCTGCAAGGCCCTGGAAGGGACTGCCGGGGGAGCACAGGTGGCTGGAAGACTGCGGGGCGGTGGGAGACGTGGTGACCGCTGGACATCTTGGGTTGGAGCCGGGGAAGCACTGAGGGCCCTGAAGCTGCTGGGCACACGGGCCCTGCCCCTGTGGGGGCAGGAGGGCAGCATGCAGATGGCACTCACCAGGAAGACATCCTCCACCTTGCCGATGGCCTGGCGCAGCGAGAAGCCCAGGTGGTCGCCCACCCCGGCCAGCAGCATGCCGAAGAGCGGAATCCCAACCAGCGCATAGAAGATGCAGAAGAGACGCCCCCCCTCTGTCTTGGGGGATGTGTTCCCGAACCCTGGGGGGGCGGGGGAGGGGACAGAGTCAGCGGGGAGAGGGCAGAAGGCCTCAGTCCCTACCCATACCACAGACCCCCCCACCCCAACAGGACTGTACCGATGGTGGTGATGATGGTGCCGGCGAAGAAGAAGGCGCTGCCCATGTCCCAGTTGCTGCTGGTGCCGTTGGTGCCGTTGGCTGTGGGGTCAGCACCAGCCCCCACAGCATCTCTGATGTGCTGGGGAAGATGGGAAGGGGTTAATGCCAGTGCCTGATGGGGGGCACCCCATACCAGCTCCTGCCCCTTCCCCACCTCCTTACCTCGAAATTTGGCTTTCCCCGTTCCCCTTCCTGACTGCCTCATGGCTGTTGTCTGCAGACACCTGGTTGCCCCCACCCTAGCCCCACCCTCTTTCCCCTTCCTCTCCCTGTCTCCCCCAGAGCTCCCCGTCACATTCACCCCATCCCACTGCTACCTAAATCACCCCAACCTGCGTCTGCTTCCACCCCACCCCAGAGACACCTGCCTCCCACGCTCCTCTGATGTCTTCCGCGCACCTGCTCCCCATCTCCCCCGACCCCACCATGGACAACTCCGACTTCGGATAATCTCCGGAGTTGTCCAGCCTGGCCCTCAGGTGAAGGTGACAAACCCCTCTGATTGGCTGCCCCTCTCCCATTTTCTCCACCTCCTGGGGAAGGGCAGCCAATCAGAGCGTCCGCAGAAGGCAGGTGACGCTCTCGCTGCCCCACGGGAGATGCCAGTTGCGGGGTGGGGGAGAGAAGGAGCAGGGGGCAGCATGGTTCCACGTGGGGGGGCAGGGAAGAGAGAAGAGGGCTCAGCTCCCTTCTCCAGCCCTGCCGTTCCCAGGCAGGGGGAGGGTGACAAGCCCCTGCAGCTGCAAGAGGAGGTGGAAGACGCAGGAGGCCAGAGGGAGAGTTAATTGCTGGATTGGTGGGACACAGCATTCGTTTGCTGGGGTTTTAGGAGGAGCAGGAGGCTCTGCAATGTTGCTGAGCCAGCCAGGGCCCCGGTCTCTCTAGGAACACGCAGCACTGTCACTGGGCAGGTTTCGATGCCAGCCGTAGCATTTCTCGCACCTGCTGCCCCAGCCCGTTCGCTTCCCCCTTCCCCGTCCCAGTCCCCTCCACGCCCCCTCTCACCAGGATGAGTTTGTCCAGCTCCTGGCTGGGCACGCAGCGGTATCGCTGGAGGAACTGCTCCCGGGCAGCCTGCAGCATTTCCTGCTGGTGGCTCTCGTGGGGCTGCTCCAGCAGGCGGAAGACGAAGGCCCCGCTCACCAGGTAGGCCAGCACCACGGCCAGCAGGGCCAGCACCGTAGCCCGTCGCATCACGCTGCCCCGCCCCGCCCCCGCCCCACTCAGGATCGACTCCTTAGATGAGTAGCAAACAGGAAGCCCCCCATGGTTCTCAGCAGAGTGGGGGGCTGCAGGAGTCAGGGGGGAGGTCACTGCAGGGAAGAGAGAAGGGTGAGTATGAGGGGAGGCTGCCACCCCTCCCCCAGCTACCTCCAACAGAGATCTCCATTGCACCCAGTACCACCCCCATCCGGATACAGCCCCTGCACTGCACAAACTTCCCGGCCCCTCACCCACACATCCCCTGCACAGAGACCCTTAGTACCACCCACAGTCCCGTGCTAATACATCCACTCACAACCCCCCAGCCTCCATGGCAGAGAGACCTGTTACACCCCAATACTATCCGCACCCCCATTCCAATAACCCTACCTGTAGCCCCATCCAATACACCCACCCAGAAGTCACTGAACCCTCAATAAAGACCGCCCCTTATATCCAATACCGCCCATAGCCCCTCACCCCCTATGCTCCACCCATACCACAACAGCCTGCATTGCAGAGAGACCCCACTGCATCCCTGAGATCCCCATAACCCCGTTGGGCATGTCCCGCTCAGACTCCCAATAACCACACTGCAGAGAGACCCCCCCCTTACACCCAATGCCTAGATGGCTCCCCCCAATATCCCCCACCTAGACCTTCATCTCCACTGCAGACACCTCATAGGTTCTACTCCAATACACGCCACCCGCACCCCATCATGTCTAATGCTCAGAGACCCTCCTCAGCCCTCCCCAACACCCCATCAAGGCCTCCATGAACCCCACGAGATAGAGACCCTCCATGATACCCAATGCCAGGCTGAGCTCTCACTCTGATACGCCCCACGTGCCCCTGCAGGGCTGGCGGGGGGAAGGCGCCCTATTCCCCACCCCGTGACACAGACAAACCCGGGCTCCCCCAGACCCCCCAACACCCATGCTGCTCCAGAGCTGGGGACACCCTCCCTCCTCCCCACCCGGCTCTGCCTCAGCCTCCCAGGGCTTAGGCCGCTCGTTGCAAGGGGGTGCCGGGAAGTGGGGGCGTCACGCCGAGTCCGCCCCCCCCCACACTTACGGTGCGCGGCGGGAGGGCAGCGACGAGGCGGGCTGGGCAGCCGGTCCCCAAGCACCCCCCCCCCCCCCGCAGGCCCAGCCGGCCCCGCTCCCCCACGGACAGGAACTGCGGGGGGGGGGGCTCTGCCAGCCGCGGCCGGCCCCGCGCAGTGCGCACCCGGCGGCTGGGGCTGCGGTGGATGGCGCTGGGGCTGCGGGGGACGGCGCCGGCCGGGGCTGCTGCCAGCCGCTGCTGTGGCTGGAGGAGCCGAGCTTAAAGGGGCAGGAGCAGGCGGGTGTGTGCTCAGCTGGCCTGGAGGCGGGGGAGGGGCAGCGGGAGTAACCCCCCCACTCCCGGGCCCCACGTTGGTGGGGGGGGTTAACCCCCGTCCCCGGGGGCCAGAGGGTGGCTCGCAGGGGGCGGCCCCACCCCGGGGAGCCCAGACGGGGGGGGTCCTTGGGGGAATTAACCTCAACCGCGGGGGCCCCTCACATGGGGAAAGCACCCCCATTGCGGGGGGGGTCCTGCCCTGCCCTGCCCTCCCCTCCCCACCCGGGGGCAGGCTGCCCCATTGACTCACCTGGGTGCCACGCAGAACCAGACGCTACAGTAACTGGGCTCCAGGGAGCGACGGGCGGGGGGGTTAGTCTCCCGGCCCCTCCCTGTTGGGTGGCTGGGGGAGGGGGTGCTGCTTGGTGCACAGCTGGCTCTGTGCCAACCCTCCCCCATACAACCTGCCAGCCAGAGCCCAATTCACAGAGCCGTTCAATTAGCGCTGCCCACCGGACCAGTGCCGCAACCGCAGGCTTGGCAGTGCCCACCAGCATCCATGCCCAGCCTCTCCCAGCAGAGCTGGGCAGGGGCACCCGCTGCAAGGGGAGCTCCTGGCGTGTGCCAGCAGGGGGCGCCGTGTGCGGCCCTCTGTCGCCCCCTGTGGTGTGCACCCACCACCTCAACACACTCGGTCGCGCCCACAGCGCGGGGTTCCTTGTCTCCAGCAGGGGGTGACAGACATACCCGGTGCCTCTTGCACAGCCCGGGTCACACATGGCATCACACACACCCAGCCACAATCATCCCACACAGGCGGGTTTGTTTCCTACACAACGTGTCTGTCACACCCTGGGTCACACATGGCATCACACACACACACACACAGAGCCACAACCATCCCACACAGGCGGGTTTGTTTCCTACACTTGTCTGTCACACTCTGGGTCACACATGGCATCACACACACACACACACACACACACACACACACATCTCACACAGGCAGGTTTGTTTCCTACACAACATGTCTGTCACACATGGCATCACACACACACACACACACACAGCCACAACCACCCCACACAGGTGTTTGTTTCCTACACAATGTGTCTGTCACACCCCGGGTCACACATGATATCACACACACTTTCATACCCCATCTCACACACCTCCCCATATCTGTCTCTGATGTATGGACACTCACACAGTCACACATGGTAGCACACACCCCATGTCACACACCTCCCCATGGCTGTCTCCGGTACATGGCCTCCCACACGGTCACACATTGTATCACAACAGTCACACCCAATCTCAAAACAGCCCTGTGTTTCAGAAACGAACCACTCTCTCTCGCTCACACACACACACACACACACAGTCACAACCCATCTCACACACACCCCCCATCTGTCATGAACAATTGGACCCCTCACATGCCATCACACACTATCCCCCATCTGACACGCTTCCCTGGCTCCCTTCCTGCTGGACACTCTGGAATGGCTCACGCACACATTGTGGGGCTTGCACACAACCGTGAGACACACCCGGCTCTCTCACACATTTGACACACTCCAGACAGAGCCACTGCCCCCCCCCAGCTCTGCTGCCTCCCAGTCTCCCTGCCTAGCGTGGGCACAGGGTTCCGGGGAAGGCAATGGATGGAGTGGTACCCGCCCCACCATCCCCCCTCCCCTATATCACTCACTCACTCCTAAGCAGCAGCAGCAGCAGCAGTGGCACCAGCTCCTCCCTGCACTGGGAGTCGGCAGACAGGTGCAGCCTCCTCCCTCACCCCCCCCTCATGGGGCAGCTGCTGGCCTGCCCCCCCCCACCACACTGTTGGCCCTGAGCCTTCCCCCCTCCACCCAGACACAGCCGGAGGGAGCCGGAGCCTCAGGCTGCAGGAGCTGCAGTGTGCATGTGTGTGTGCGCGCGTGTGTGTGTGTGGGGGGGGTGTTATTAATTCTCTGGGAGGGAGAACATGGAGGGGGGCAGTACCTGGAGCAGAGACAAGCTGGTACCAGCACAGGGCACCTAGGGGGACAGAGGTGGGGACACAACCCTTTGCCAAGGGATTCTAGGAGAGGCATCACATCCCCTTGCTGTGAATTCCCTGGGTTAATGCAATGCCCAGACACCCGCAACACCAGAGGTGGCAGGACTCCTAGCTTCCATTCTCAGCTGCTCCACATCCCCTCCCGGTGCTGTTCCCCGCCACCCCCCCCAGAATGGTACATGGGGGCACTGTCCCTCTGCCTGCTGATGCCTGGGACCTACTGGGGGCCATGGTGATGCTCTCTCAGCCAGACACGTTGGTGATGTGCACAGAGGGCTGCAGGGTGAGGCAGAAAGAGGCAAGCAGGGGCTGCCTGGAGCGGAGCAATGACATTTATTGGGGCTGGGGGCGGGGGGGCAGAGTTACACACAGGACCCAGAGCCGGGGGCAGACTCCCTGCACTGCATCTCTGCTTCTCCCAAGCACTTTGGCTGAGCCCCTCTCAGGAGAGTGACACCATGCAGCAGCGCCTTCAACCTCTGCGTGGGGGGAACACACCCCACCTGTGGATTTCCTGCGCCAGGAGGAGAAGGCTGAACACCCTTTGAGCTGTGGTGGGGAGCGGGGGTGGAGATCCCATTCCCTGAGCGGCCCCATTCCTTGTGTGCAGGGAGTGGGCGCTGAACAGCTCTGAGCCCACGCAGCTGTGGGGAGGCTGTGCAGCACCCACAATCCTTAGCAGCTTAAGGAAGCCAGGTTGTAAAATAAATCCGGGGGTTACACGCGTCCAGGCGTGGAGGGGTGGGGGAAGGGACTCCCCTTCTCAGCCAGAGGGGACCACAAAGCAGCTAGGGAGCTCCAGGCAACGTCAGGGATCTTGGTAGCTGGTGGAGGTGAAGGGGGAGCACATTTCTGCTACCTGGGCTGGAAAGAGAATGGGAAACACAGAAATCATCATCTTGCCACGCCCAGTGCAGAAATGCAGCCACCTCTGGGGCAGAGCTTGGGCGCACGCAGGAGTTGCTCACCCAGCACTGTGGATGCTCTCAGACGCTGGTGCCCTTGTCAGGTTCAGCGGAATCCTCCTCTGGCTCAGGTCTGGGCATGAGTTGGACCAAGGAGGTGCTGCCCAGGGTTCCTCTCCGAAGGACATAGGGGCAGGAGGGGCCAGAGGGAATGTCAGCAAAACCTGTTGGTGAGGTGCAGGGAGACATTAGGGCTGAGTACCGTGAGGGCTGAGCTCTGCTGGGGCGAGCCCTCCTCTCGGACACCTGGGTCCCAATCGCTCTCTCTGGGGGCTGGCAGCCCCTTCCTCACACCAGTGCTCCGCTGGGAGAAAGGCAGATGCCTGGGGAGGAACCGGAGCCAGACTCCGTCCTGCACCCCCACCCTCCTTGCGGAACTCAGAGCTGCTGAGTGGGATGGAAAATCACCTGGGAGGGGTGCTGGGCACGGGGCCATGGGCTGCAGGTAGTGACGGGGGATGCACAGTGCACTCACGCAGCCTCCGCCTGCTCCGTTAGCGTGACCCCTCCCAAACTGCCGCTTCCCGTGCCCTTGTGGTCTGTCGCCCCCAGAATCCCACCAATCCTTCCCCCCTCTACATCTGCAGCGCCCCAGCCCAGACCTCCTCCCTGAACCCCTCTGCTCCATAGCCTGCCCCACAGCCTCCCCAAAGGCCGTCCATCCCATAACTCCCTGACTCTCCCCCCGCACGCCACATGCCCGGTCCAGGCGCCCGCCACGCACCCTTCACGACGACCTCGGGCAGCCCATAGGGCTCATATTGAGTGTGGTCGAGGGCTGCTGAGATGAGCTCCCCACGGCGCCTGCCCCACACTGGCCCCTCCGTCTGGGTCTGTGTATCCCGTACCCCTGGCCAGGGAGTCTGGAGCACTGTGGCGGGGCGGGGGGGGAGACACATTAGAGTCTGCCCCCATTGCCCTCCCCATGGGCCTCCACCCATTACCCCCTATCTCCAAAGGCCCCCCTCCGAATACCGGGGGCTCTCCCCGCCATGATACCCACAGTCGCCCAGGCCCTCCCTCGACCTGCAGGCCGGTGCCGTCCCCCCTCCCCAGTCCCCTTCCCATGCAGAGTCAGGCAAACACGCTACCCCCATACCATAAGCCAGGTCCCCTTGGCTTCGGTCCCTGAGGGACGCTGCCGGAGGAGTGGCTGAGGTCCCCTGGTCTGGGCCATCTCCGGAGATAGGCGCGGCACGTTCTTCTGGGCCCTGGGACTGCCCCAGCGCCAGCTCAGCCCGCAGGGCCTGGTTCTCCTGCCGCAGGCGGCACAACAGCTCATCCGGCTGGAGGGGCTGGGCAGAGAAAGGAGACAGGCTGTTATCCCAGCCCAAGCTGCATTCACCCCGGGAGCCGCGGTGGGCCCTGGGGAGAGGGGCTGGCGCAGGGGAACGCCGAGGACAGTGGGGTGCAAGCTGGAGGACACCGGTGGTGGGAGGCTTGCGGGGGAAGGGGGTGGGCTGTGCCCAGTGAAGAATTAAGGCTATTTCAGAAGGGGTTGGGGATGGGGCAGGGGAGCCCCCGTCGGGCCATGGAGCCCTGGGGTGGAAATTGGGGGGTATGGAGAAAGGACGCCAAGGCAGGTCAGCCGGAAGCTGCACGGGGCGGCGGGAATGCGGGGGGGACTGCTTTCCCACAAGCTCTCTCACCTGCCCCTGCAGTCCAGCCTGGCCTGCCGGCTTCTGCAGCTCCCACAGGCTGCTCTGCAGCTGAGCCCGCTCGCTGTGCCCGGCCGGCTGACCCACCAACAAGGGCAGGTGCATGGAGGGATCCTGCATCTTCCTAGCCACGGCCATCTCCAGGTCAGGGCGGGGCAACTCCAGGGGGCTGGGCAGCCCCGGAGGGGTGGAGGGCAGCTCAGAGGGGACAGTGGTGAGTGGCTCTGGGATTGCAAGAGGCAGCTCAGGGGGGCTGGACCCTGGGACTGAGGGGGACATCTCAGGGGGGCTGGGCCATGGGGCTGTGGGGGGAGGCTCAAGGGGGCCGGCGGCAGGCGGCTCTGCAAGGCTGTTCCCTGGGAGCGGCTCGTGGCGGCTGGGCCATGGGGCTGCAGGAAGCAGCTCAGAGGATCCAGGCTCTGGCACTGTGGTGGGCAGCTCGTGGGTGCCGGAGGGAGGCGTCTTCCTGCCCAGCAGCGCCCGCAGCCGCACCACTTCAGCCTCCAGCTGCCCACGGGCCTGTCTTGCCTCCCTCAGCGCCTGGCCCAGGCGCTCCAGCTCCTGCTCCCGCTCGTGTGCCTCAGTCAGCAGCTCTGCCACGTGCTGGGTCTGGGCCTCGCAGGCCAGGGCCAGCCGCTCAGTCTGCAACCCCAGTGTCTCCTGCAGCCGCCGCAGCCGCTCCTGGGCCTGTGCCGCTTGGGCCTCCGCCTCAGCCTTGCCCAGGGCCAGGGCCCTCATCTCTCCCCGCAGCACCTGCAGGTCCCCCCCAAGCGCCTGCCCCTCAATAACCAGGGCCTGCAGCTCCGCCAGTTCCCCTTGGGCTTGGCCAGCCTCCGGCCCCCCTGGCAACTTCTGGGCCTCCTCCTCCTTGTGCTGCACCGCGGCCTCCGGAGCCGGCGGCATCTCAGCCAGCGCCCGACGCTCCTCAGCCTCGTCCCGCGGGCCGTGACGCAGCTGCCAGCAGGTTTCCTGCAGCCCCTGCCACAGGCTGTCCGAGGCAGCCAGGTGCCGGCGCAGCTCCAACACCTCAGACCTCAGGGCCAGCAGCTCTGCAGGGGCGCCTGGCTCCTGGCCCCGCTCCGTGGGGCCCATGGCTCGGGGACCCTGTGCTGAGGGACCTTTGCGGGGAGGCAAACAAAGAAGAGAGGGAGAGTTGGGTGGGCAAGGGCCAGGGGACTTCCATGGGCCCAGATTGGGCTGGTGCAGGGTGCGGAGGGAGCCCCATGAGCTCTCCGTGGTCTCTGAGCCACGTACCCAGCCCCCCGCCTCGTAACTCCCACACAGACACCACCTCTCCCCAATCACCAGTGCCCCCCATAGCCACGTCCTGCCGCTGCCCCCCCAACCTAGAGCCAACATCCAGCCTCGTCCACTGCCCCCGTTTCCGCATCACTTCTTCCCCCCACCTCTGATGTCCCTGTCCCACGCCCCCATCTTACCTCTGCCCTTCCCTGCTGCCCCTCGCTTCCCAGGTGCCCGTTCCAGCCGGGAGGTGCTGAGGCTGCGCCGGCCACAGCCTGGGGGGCGCCCCTCCACTCCCCTCTGGCCCTGCTGCAGACAGGTGTGTGAGTGAGACAGAGCCTGGGCAATGGGCCTTTCCCCTCCTGGGGCGCTGCCTCCACCCGCCCATTAAACAGCCCCTCTGCCCTGGGCACCAGTCCTCACCTCGCCCTGCTCCAGCTCCTCCCGATGGCGCCGCTCCAGCTCTGCCAGCTCCTGCAACAGAGCAGAGGAGATGGGCACCGCGACAGCCACCGGCGTCCTGAGTCAGGGGGTGGAGGAGCGCCGAGGGGCCCCCTCTGGCAAATGGGGGCACGGCCTGGTGGGACCCCAGCGCAGCCCCTCCCAGTCTTTGGTAAGGCTGTTCCCCAGCCAGGTTTGAACTGGTCACAGCAGGGAGGGGGCTGTAGCGCTGAGCGGGGGTTGGTGGGGGTCAGCGGCCAAGGGCAGGGGAGAACAGTGGTCAGGTGCTGCTAGAAAGGAGGGGCTGTGCTGGGTCGGGGTGGGGGGAGGGACTGTGAGACTGGGGGGGGCTGTGCCATGTGGGAGGGGGGTTGTGCTGCAGGATGGGAGGGGCTGCTCAAGAGGGGTTCTCCCACCTGCTGGTGCAGCCTCTCCTTCTGCTCCAGTCGGCGCTGCGTGGCCCCTGCCCTTTGTCGCTGGCCCCTCAGCTCTTCCAACAGCTGCTGCACCCGCCCCTGCAGGGCACTCACCTACGGGGAGCAACGTGTCAAACGTGGGCCGGGGAGAACCAACAGACACCCCCACTCCCAGCTCCAACATGACGGGGAGGAAAGGAGGTTGTGATCCCTCCCACCTTCCCTGGAGGGGCTGCCCCATAGCCCCACTGAAGCCTGCAACCTCAGCTCTAGGCAGGGCTGCCAACCCAGAGAAATTCCATTGCTGGACAAAAACACGGGAAAAATTTGCAGACAGACACGTTTTTTACAGCCATAATTTTTATACTGTATTAAGACGACATAGACGGCCAAAAGTGGAAAGTAATCGTTGTCATTCTTACCCCACAAGAACAATACTCTACTTAACTCACTTCCATTTAGGTAATGCTGCCAACGCGCTGAGGCTAACTCGGCAGGGTAACGCAGACGCTAACGTCACGTCAATCACGTGAGTCCCGTTACATCACCTCAACTGTTGAGCTAAATATACAACTAAAACGTCCCATTTGTGCCGCTCTGCAGTAAAATGACTGAAGCAGCACAGAAGAAATTGAATTGCCGTAGAGTAATTGCTGGTTTTGGACATTTTATTGCACTTTTACGAAATTTACAGACAGATTTTTTTTTTGGCAGATTTTACAGACAGGTCCAATTTCGGCAAATTCTTTCTGGACTGTCCATACATTTAGCGACAGTTGGCAACCCTGGTGCTAGGCCTCCCCCACCTGATCCCTGAACCCCTGTGTTCCATGGACTAGAGCAGGGCTTCCCAGATTTTATATAGTTGGGACCTGTTGTTTTTTTTTTTCAGTACCTTTTTTGTGGCCCAAAACTATAAACACATATTAGAAAAAGAATGAAAAATGTGTAATTTTTCAGTTTATTATTTATTCACAATAACAACAGTACCTAGAGATCAGTGGTGTATTTTCTGAAAACGGGTACAGGGCTGCGGACCCCACTTTGGGAAACTCTGGACTAGACTCCCCTTGGTGGCTGGAGGCGGTACTGTACCCAGCAGCATCTGCCTTCGCCCCCGTGTGGCAGCAGGCGGTACTGCACCCTGCAGCGGAGGACTGGCGGGGCCTTCCCACCCAGCATGATGAAGCCACTCATTTCCCTTGCTCACCTTAGCCACCGCCTGGTCCCGCTGCTCTGTGCGCTGGGCCAGCTCCTGCTGCAGGGACGGCAGTTCGCCCCTCGACCCCCGGGTCTCTGTGTCACGGCCCAGGCCTTGGAGGGAGACAGCCGGGGCAGAAACAGCAGTGCTGTTCCCCCGCACACCACACCAGGGATTGCCCTCACTCACTGGGCCACTGCCCACCTGCCCTCCTCCACCACCAGGGGTCTGGTCTGGGCTTCCGCCACTTGCACCCACCACTGACTGGGCCCCACAACCCCAGACAAGCAGCCATTGGTGCAGTCCCCCCCTCCACCCCAGTTCTTTCCTGTGCCCAGCGTGCAGGCCCTGGGTACACACCCCATCCCCATCCCTCGGTCTGGAGCTCAGCTGTCTCAGGAGAACACTGAGCCCAGGCCCCTGCAGCCCTCAGCCAGCTCCCTGCATTGCTCCAGGCCAGACACCAGCCCCGGGGAAACCACGTTACTAGAACACCTCATTCCCAGGCACGGGACATCAGCCTGGATCTAAGGAGTGAGAATGGGGGGGTCCCCCAATGCCCCTTCCAGATCCGTCCATAGGGAAGGTAGGTCGGGGGCAGGGTGACATGCCCACAAGGAGAAACGGCCATAGTTAGGGAAGTGGTTTTGCCCCCTCCCCCCACCTCACCTGCTTTTTCTTCTGCAGGCTCCTCCCCAGGGGATGGGCTCCCTTGGCTGTCCTCTGGGGGGGCAGGACCCCCAGGGGGGGCACTATGCCAGGCACCCTGGCAATGCAGGGACTGCCCCTCCCCCACCAGGAGGCTGCCAGGCTGCAAATGGAGAAAGTCAGACAATTTATGGGGCGGGGACTGGAGGTCAGAGCCAGGGGCGGCAGCAGCGGAGGTAGAGGTGGGACAGAGCCCAGGCCTGGATAATCAGGGGCCAGGAGTCGGGACTCAGGAACATGGGCAGAGCTGAAGGCAGGGAAGCCTAGTGGGGGGTCAGGTGGGGGCCACACTCGGTACTTACTCTCATGCTGGGTGTTGGGGGCCTGTTCTTTAGTTGGGGGGTTTGCCCCCAAGTACCCATCTCAGCCCCTGTGGGGAGACAGACCCAGTCAGCTCTGCAGGACCAATGCCCAGCTCGCCAAGGGGGATCCAATTGTCCCCCCCCAGCCAGGCCCTGCCCCAACAGGCAGCCACAAGCACTAATACCTCTTATCCCTCATCAGCCCCGGACACAAGACACCCCGCTCCCTCCGGCCCTCCTCACCTTCCCCACGGAGGGCCCGGCAATGAGGCGGGGCGGGGCTCATGGGTCGCAGATTTTCCAGCTCTGCCTGACACCTGGGGGGACCCCAGAGCATGATTAGTGCTGCTCACCAGAGCCCCCCCCCCCAACTCAGCCCCCCCATGGCACTGCCGGTGCCCCTCACCCCCACGCTGTCCTACTCAACCCCCATCCTGCAGAGTTCCCCCACCACACCCCCCCTCCACTCAGGGCACTGCCTCCCACCCCCCAATCCTGCTACCACTGCCCCATGCTGTATCTCTCCCATTCCCCCAGGCACAATCCCGCCCCCCTACTCAGAGCCCACCGCCCCTTCTCCTACCACACCCCTCCAGCCCTCCAAACACTCCTGGGCAGCACCCACTTAGTGCAGGCCCCCGATCTGACCCAGGCAGTGCCCTCCCTCAGTGCCAGGCACCACGGCCCTGCAGCGCTGGCATCCACCTCCCCCCGGTACCTCCGCAGCTCCTCCTCCAGCTCCTCACTGTGCTGGGCGGCCCGGGCCAGCTGCCCCTCCAGCTGGCTCAGCTGCACCCCCTTGGCCTGGAGCTCCCGTCTCAGCTGCTGGCACTCACGCTCCAGCCGCTCGCAGGCCTCAGCCAGCTCCCTCCGCTCCCGGGCCAGCAGCGCCCACGTTCCACGCTCCTCCTCGTGCTACAAGGGACAGGGCATGAGGGGGAGGGGCCCGTGTGCCCAGCACAGAGGAGGGGGTGCAAGGTGGGCCTGGGGAATGGGCACAAACGGCAGCCCTGCCGCCGGACCAATGAGTCAACCCTAGTGGTGCTGGGCCTGCGGGGAGCCATCGGCTGCCATCCTGGGTGCCACCGCCCAGCCTGGGGGGGACGGATGAGGGGGGTAGCCCTGTACCTTCTGCCTCTGCTTGTGCAGCGCGGCCTCCAACGCGTCCAGCTGGGCCTGCTTCTGGCCCCGCTCCTTGGTGGCCCATTCCAAGCGCTGCTCCAGCTCCCTCACCCCCTGCAGCGCCTGCGCTGGCAGCCCCTCCTGCCAGGCCTCGCCCGGCCAGCTCATGGTGTCCTCTGCCTTGTCCAGGACTGGGCCCCTCCAGCCCCCGCGGCTTGCTCGGAGGACAGACACTGCTGGGATGCAGCGGGGATTAGCTGGGATTAGGCATCACAGCCCAGAGAGAGTCAGAGCACAAGGGGGCAAAGCGTGGGGCAGGGCCCAGCAGGGCGTGCTGGGCCACAAGGAGCAGGGCTAGGACTCCACACGGGGCGCTGGGCCACAGGAAGTGGGGTGGGGGCTTGGTGAGAGGTGAAGGACCACACAAACCACAGGGTGCTGGGCCCCAGGGAGCAGGGCTGGGCTCAGTGGGGAAGACCGGGCCCCAGGGAGTGGGTTAGATCTTGGTAGGGGGAGCTGCACTGGGCTCAGGGAGGGGCACAGGGCCCTGGGGATCAGGTGGCAGCTTGGTAGGGGGTGCTGGGCCATAGGGAGCCAGGCAGGGCTCAGCAGGGGGTGCTGGGCCGCAGGGAGCAGGGGGGTGGGCGCTGGGCTGTAGGGAGCAGAACAGGGACCGGGTGGGGAGCGCTGGGCTGCAGGGAAGGGGACGAGGGGCCCGAGGCTGCAGCCAGCTCAGCTCTGAGGAGGAGGCAGGGCACAGCGGGGGTGGGGGGTGCACTGGGACACAGGGCGTGTGGCAGGGGCTCAGCTGGGAGCAGGGGTCAGGAGCAAGTGCTGGGCTTGGGGGTGTGGAGCCAGGCCACAGGAAGTGCTGTTCTCATATGGGTGACTCCAGGCCAGGCCCCTGCCCCCCAACCCTTCAGCAGTTTCCCTTCCCAGCCCCTCCTTCCCTCTTATGCAGTTATCGCAAGACTCCACACACCCGCCCCTCCCCAGGCAAGAGCAGGGACTGGAGCCCGGGCGTCCTGCTTCCCGGTGACCCCTGCCTGAACAGCAGGGCACACCCTCACCTATGCTCCAAAGCAGCTAGGCCCTGCCAGCGCCGCCTGCAAGCCTGCCCAGAGCAGTTATAAAGAGCTGGTTTGAGAGGCTGCTGGAACAATGGGGAGGGACCAGGAAGGCCACAGGGCTTGGGGTGAAGGTATTATGGCCAGGCCCCTCCATGAGGCTCCTCTCCCCTCCAAGAGCGGAGGCAGGAGACAGGAAACCAGGCCCCCAGCCCCCACTGCACTTGCCACACCTGTCTTGACCTAGGAGTCACAAAAGCACGTGAGGTAAACAAGAAGAAAGGGGCCAGCATCAAAGAACCCAGGCGTCCGGGGCAGGGTTTGCCTCATAATCCAAGAAACCGAAGCAAGAGCTTGTCCTCAGCGACCCCTAACCTGTGCACCTGGTTGAGCTGGGTCTAACCAAGCACTCGCTGGCAGGTGGATGGGCTTATGCAGGGATTAGCAGGGGCAGGCTGGGTAACACCACCTGCCCGGGGGCAGAGGGGGACCGGGCCGTGCCTGACGGGCGGGCGGCAGAAGGGATTAGGCCAGGAAATTCAAAGGCAGCTGAGAGGCAATAAACACACGGCAGCTCTGGGAGGCAGGCGGCTCCACCCCGAGCACTGCAGGGCAAGGGCTGCGGGGACATGGTTCTCTTCCCCTACGCCGGGCCAGCAGGGGGGCAGGTTGCTGATTAACCCCAATTGGATGGGGTGGGGGGGGTTAAAGTCCAAGGAGTGAGGGCAGAGATAGCCCATTTGTTCATGTTGCTCGTGCCAGCTAAGCCGGGCAGAAACTACCTGCAGCAGCTCTCGCAGGCTGGAGCAGAACCCACGAGACCTGGCTCCCCACGCCCACAAGAGCCACACACACCAACTGTGCCACGAACACAAAACCTTTTATTGAGACTGGGGCGGACAGGACAGGGGGAAGCCTGGGGAAAGGAGGGCTGCGCTCGGGACAGCTCCGGCATGTGTCCGAGGGTCCCGACTGGTGACTGAGCGTGTGACCCTTGCCGGGATGGTTCCACAGCAGGTGTGGAATGGGGGGTCGGGGGAGGAGACAACGACACTCCCAGCATGCAATGCCCCAGCACATTCAGCAGCAAGGGAAGGAGACAGTCCATTCTTCCTTTGGTCCTTAGGTCAACACTGGGAGCCCTGCCCAAACTGGCCTGCACCCTCAGAGGCCAGAGCCATCCCTGTGCAAGGGGGGGTGCTGTCTGACGGGGGAGTGGTCAGCCGGAAGGGACACAGAGCTACCTCCCCCCACTTCCTGCACTCAGAACTCATCCCTCCACCTGTCGCATCTCGGAGTCCTCGTGCCCCGTTTCACCAGCGCTCTCCTGTGACGCACGGGGACGTGCACACCTAGGTCTGAGGGGTGGAGTAGAGGCTGTGGTGGTGGCTAGCCTGCACAGTGACCTGGGAGAAGAGCAGGGGGGTAGTGGGGGGCTGCCCGCTCAGCCAGTCCGGATCCCTCCCAGTCCGGCCAATGGCTCCGTACCAGCTGCTGCTCCCCAGTCGGCCTGCCAGGCTGCAAAGCAGAGATGGGGGTTATGTGGGGTGGGGGATCCAGCCCCAGAATTCCGTCCTCCATCCCTCTCCCAGAGCAGGTTCCCCTCATCTGCCCCATCCAACCCCAAGCAGATACAAAGCCAGAAGGCTTAGCTCCCAGCATGCAATGCTCCAGTACCCCAGCAATTAGTCCCCGGGTGCGGGGGGTCAATTCTTCCCAGGGGCTTTAAACCCCATTGGAGTTGGGAGGACCCTGGGGACTCGCTCCCCACATTCGTCTCCCCCCATGCGGATGTTACCTGCTGCTCTCCCTGGAGAGGGGCTCTCTCTGGTACTGCCCGGGGGACTGGAAGGTCAAGGGGGGGGGATTACCTGCTGCCCTTCTTCCGGGGGGGCCCCTCGCTCTCGTAGTGCCCGGGGTGGTCAAAGAAGTAAGACCGGGAGCCCCCAAGCTGCCCATTGATGATGTGGTTGGCACTCTGCCGGGGGGGCAGGCAGGAGAGAAGAGAGAAGCTATTACTGGGGGAGGCAAGGTTTGTCTTCCCAGCCCCCCCTTTCCCTAGGTGGCTGCTACCCACCAGGCTGACCCACAGGAAAATGGCTGTTCTGGGGGAGATAGACCCCTCCTACCAGGCTGAAGCTTGCTTTGCAGAGGCCCGCCCATCAGATCTGCCCCCACCTGCTGCAACACTCTTGCCCTATGGGGAGGAGGATCTCCGTATTGTGCCAGCCCAGCTGTGCAATCCCCCCACCCCCAGCTGCAAGGCACATAAGGGGGAGCCCTGCCTGACCCTAAGAGCTGATAAGTGACACCTCAGCAGGCCACACCTCCTCCTCCCCAGTCTGGCCTAATATGTGAGTCTGTAAACCTTCCTGGCTGCAAGCAGGGAGCAGGAACTCAGAACATGCCACAGGAACTGGCGCCAGCAAACACCAACAGAAAAGGAGCAAAGGGAGCCGGAGGCTGACAGCCCTTAACAAGGCATGTGAGCCCCAAAATCAAGGGATCAAAATGGGTGTGTCAGAAATCAGACCAAACTGGTGGACAAACTCCCCAGGGGCTGGGCTGTCCTCTCCCCTACCCCTTCCAGGGCCCATCAGAGAGGGCCAAGGGGCTCAGGTGTACAACGCCCAGGACAGAGACAGAAGAGCAGGAAGAAAGGTTGGCTGTCCCCTCCTCCCATGGGACCTTGGGATCCACCATGACATTGTTTGGCCTTTGCCACCCTGAGCCCAGGAGATGCCCTCATGAGACCAGGCCGAAGATGGATTCGGTTGAAACCTCCCCTGGCTTTACTAAACCCAAGCACCAGCTGGGAGAGAGGGACTGTCACCCCACCGCGTGCATCCCTCCCATCTCCCGATTTCTCCCCAGCCCCTTTGTGCCTCCTGCCCAGTAAGCAGCTAGCTTAGCTGGCTCTGACAGCGCAGTAGGAGAAGCTGCCGCCTGCCTGTGCTCAGCGTGTGCCTGTCCCACAGGGAAGCTGCATTGGAGAGCTGGCCCCATGGATAGAGGCTGCGGTTCTCACCTGGCTGGGAGTTTTCATTTCCTGTTACGTGTTTGTCTTGTTTTGTTTTCGACAGACCGGGGCAAGAGCTTAGCAAGGACGCCAGCCCCGCCTGTCTGAGCCAACATCTGCTCCCGCCAAGGACAGTTCTTACACCTTTCCTGGCACCTCAGAGGCTGCCAGATGGGTTTCGCCCGGCCACAAACTCCCCCGCCAAGGGAATGGGTGCAAGGGCTGGGGTTACAGGTCTGACCCTCCACCTTCCAAATGCTTTCACTGATTCACCTCCTTTATCTGTATCTGTATGCCCAACACAATGTATGCTAGTGGGAAGGGGCAGGTTTAGAGGATAAAATACACAAAGAAAAAGTTAAAATTTACTTAAGAAGTCACCAGGGCCTGATGAAATGCATCCGAGAACACTTTCTAGAGAAAGGGGTAAGCAGTGAGGTGGCAAAGTTTGCAGATGATACCAAGCTGTTCAGGACAGTCAAAACCAAAGTAGATAGTGAAGAACTTCAAAAAGATCTCAGCAAACTGAGTGATTGGGCAGCAAAATGGCAAATGAAATTTAATGTGGGTAAGTGTAAGGTAATGCACATTGGGAAAAATAACCCCAATTATACATACAATGGGATGGGGGAAAATTTAGATACAACAGATCAGGAAAGGGATCTTGGAATTATAGTGGATAGTTCTCTGAAAACATCCACGCAAATAGGATGTTAGGAATAATTAAAAAAGGGATAGAGAATAAGACGAAGAATATCATACTTCCCCTATATAAAACCATGGTACGCCCACATCTTGAGTACTGTGTGCAGATGTGGTCTCCTCACGTCAAAAAAGATATACTGGCATTAGAAAAAGTTCAGAAAAGGGCAGCTAAAATGATTAAGGGTTTGGAAAGGGTCCCATATGAGGAGAGGCTAGAGAGACTGGGACTTTTCAGTCTAGAAAAGAGGAGACTGAGGGGTGATATGATAGAGGTATATAAAATCATGAATGGTGTGGAGAAAGTGAATATTGAGAAGTTATTTACTTGTTCCCATAATATAAGAACTAGAGGACACCAAATGAAATTAATGGGTAGTAGGTTCAAAACTAATAAAAGAAAACTTTTCTTCACACAGCGCACAGTCAACCTGTGGAACTCCTTGCCGGAGGAGGCTGTGAAGGCCAGCACTCTAACAGAGTTTAAAAAAGAGCTTGATAAATTTTTGGAGGTTAGGTCCATAAATGACTATTAGCCAAGGGTAAAGTACGGTGCCCCTAGCCTTTAGTCAAAGGCTGGAGACAGATGGCAGGAGACAAATCGCTTGATCATTGTCTTCGGTTCACCTCCTCTGGGGCACCTGGCACTGGCCACTGTCAGCAGACAGGATACTGGGCTGGATGGACCTTTGGTCTGACCCAGTGTGGCCGTTCTTATGTTCTAAAGGAGCTGGTTTCTGAGCCTTTAGCTATCACCTTTGAAAAGTCCTGGAAGTTAGGAAGGATTCCAGAAGACTGGAAAAGGGCAAACATAGCACCCATCTATAAAAAGGGGAAAAAGAGCAACCCAGGAAGCTTCTGTGCCAGGAAAGATAATGGAGCAAATAATTAAGGAATTCATCCACAAACATCTGGTAGAAAATAATGTGATATGTACAGCCAGCATGGACTTGTAAACAACAAATCCTGCCAGACCAACCTGATAGCTGTTTTTGACAGGATAACAAGTCTTCTGGACAAGGGAGAAGCGGCGGGTGTGTTATACCTCGGCTTCAGTAAGGCATTTGACATGGCCTCGCGTGATCTTCTTATCAATAAACTAAGCAAATACAACTTAGATGGGGCCACTGTAAGGTGGGTGCATAACTGGCTGGATGAACATTCTCAAAGAGTAGTTATTAATGGTTCACAGTCATGCTGGAAGGGCATAACAAGTGGGGTTGTGCGGGGATCTGTTTTGGGACTGGTTCTATTCAACATCTTCCTCAACGATTAGATACTGGCATAGAGAGTACGCTTATTAAGTCTGCAGATGATACTGAGCTGGGAGGGGTTGCAACTGCGTTGAAGGATGTGCTCATAATTCAGAAACTGGAGAAATGGTCTGAGGTAAACAGGCTGAAGTTTAATAAGGCCAATGCAAAGTACTCCACTTAGGAAGAAACAATCAGCTTCATATATATAGAATGAGAAGTGACTGTCTAGGAAGGAGAACTGTGGAAAGGGATTTAGGGGTCATAATGGACCACAAGCTAAATATGAGTCAACAGTGCGATGCTGTTGCAGAAAAAGCAAACATGATTCTGGGATGCATTAACAGGCGTATTGCAAGCAAGACATGAGAAGTCATTCGTGTGCTGTACTCAACGTTCATTAGGCCTCAGCTGGAGTATTGTGTCCAGTTCTGGGCACCACATTTCAAGAAGGATGTGGAGAAATTGGAGAAGGTCCAGAGAAGAGCAAACAGGAGAAGGAAAGTTCTAGAGAACATGAGCCAGGAGGAAAGACTGAAGGAACTGGGCTTGTTTAGTTTGGAAAAGAGAAGACTAAGAGGGAACATGATAGCAGTTTTCAAGAACCCCAAAGAGGGTTACAAGGAGGCAGGAGAAAAATTGTTCTCCTTGGCCTCTGAGGATAGGAACAGGAGCAATGGGCTTAAACTGCAGCAAGGGAGGTTTAGATTAGACATTCGGAAAAAGTTCCTACCTGTCAGGGCAGATAAACACTGGAATAAGTCACCTAGGGAGGTTGTGGAATCTCCATCACTGGAGATATTTCAGTGCAGACACCTATCGGGGATGGTCTATATGGTGCTTGGTCCTGCCGAGAGGGCAGGGAGCTGAACTCGATGACCTGTCACAGTCCCTTCCAGTTCTAGTGTTCGACAATTTATGAGCTGGTACCCAAGTTTCAGAGGACATTTAACAGGGGGCTGAGCAGACCAAGGTCTCTGTACTCAGAGCCTCAGTTAAGCCCTCATTTGGGCTGGACAGTGGCAGGGTCACAACTCCTTTGAGTCTGTCGTCGTTCCTTCAAAATTAACCCACCAGGTCCAGCTCCTCTCCGCCGGTCCTGGGCTCCCCTTGCCCCACTCACCAGATCCTGGGGCGGGCGGTGCACCCGGAAGAAGCCCACCAGCAGGGCAGTTGGCAGCAGCTCCCACACAAAGAGGATGAGGCCAAAGACCAGATATCCTTGGTCTCCTAGGTCAGTGATCAGATCCGCCTGGAGTGGAGGAGGGGCAACAGCTCAGAGTCTTGTGGGGGTCTGGCCACCAGCCCCAGGTGCCCCCTACATCTTCCCCAGCCAAAGCTGGGCTCTGCAGAAGGGCTGAGACGCTGCCCCTCAGGAACAGAGAGCAAACAGTGGGGGAGAGATTGTGCCCAACTCCCCCAAAGTGGGAGAACTAAAGACACCAGTCCCCCTGGAGAGGCAGCTCACTAGACCCCCGCAAAACCACACTCAGCCTTCCACCATGCCCCAGACCCCCCATCAGACCTCTGGAGACGCTTACGCCCCCAGTCCCACCATCGCTGTCCCTCTGTGCCTTGCAGCCTGCCTCCCCCACCTCTCCACTGGCACCCCCCGTCTGCACTAACCTGGTCGGAGACATTGTACCAGTCGTAGTCAAAGGAGTCCAGCCGGGTGTGGGAGCTCAACGCCAGGGCCACCAGGTTGTAGCAGGCACGGCTGGCATGTAGCAGTACCATGGTGCCACCCATGGCTGCTGTCTGGCACACGGTGGTGCCCTGCCGGGGGAGGGGGAGACAGACAAATACAGGCACCGTTCCAGGGACCTGACCGCCACCCCCCATGCCCCAGGACTCCCTTCAGTCCCACACACACCCCCGTTCCCAGCCCACCAAGGAGCATGATCTTTGGCCAGTGCTAGATCGCACCCCCTACAGGGGAAATCTCCATGATAAATTGCCCCACCCACCCACCCCATCCCAGCCAGTCCCCCCAACCCTGGGGTCAGGTCAGAGCCAGTCACCCCCAGGGTGAAGGGCCCTGTAGTCCATCCCTAACGTTCCTGAGCCACCCAGCGCCCCTGGATCTGTGGCCGGATTGGAACCAGTGCCCCCTGGAATCTCACCTTGGCCTGCAGGTAGAGGCTGGTGCTTGGCGAGCCACGAGCCACAAGGCAGAGGCAGAGCGCCAGCGTGACGGCCCCCAGCACAAAGAGCGAGTCATTGATGAGGACACGGGTCAGCACCACGGCCCAGGGCTCAGCCTGCCCCAGCCGCACCACGAAGGCACAGGCCACATTCACTGCCAGGAAGAGCAGGCTGGTGCCCAGGCAGGCCCCGCGCACAGCCAGCCTGCAGGAGAGACTGAAACTGGGGAGGGGAGACTGGAGACGTGCTGCTCCCCTCATGCCCTGGGGGGCAGTTCCACATCACCCCAGGCCCTGTCCAGCTCCCCCAGCTCTGTCTTCACCCAACCCCTCCGCACAGCTCCGTCCCCTCCTACTCCCTCCAGCTATCCCCACTTCCCCCCAGCTCAACCCCCTAAGCAGCTTTGCTGCTGGGCTCAGGGAGTGTTAATGGTACAGGGAAGATGCCCACTCAGAGATCCAGCACAGTCCCACTCCACCCAGCAGCCTATGTTCTGGGGGGTGGGGGGACACACAGAGAGCCTCAGAGCCCCTTAGGCCAAAGCCACCAGCACCAGGGGATGGAGCCAGGGTGAGAGGGCCCCAACTCAGCTGAGCGACTTCTGGGTCTGGAAGGGGAGTGGGGTGTGGCTGGCAGTGTTCCCGCTGGTATTTCCCATCCATGTGCAGAATAAATTTTACAATGCGCATCAAGGCATCTGCAGAGGTGCACCCCCATCAGCAGACACACATGCTGCCGGCTGTGCACCTTGTGCTAATCAGCTAGGCAGCCTTTGACTCTCTCCTAGGTCGCCGCCCTAGGGCTCGGCTTACAGGGAACACTGGCAGTGGGTGCCAGGGGGACGGGGTGTTAGGGCTCCTGAGTTCTCATTCCCCGCCTGGCGCCTGGAGGTTCAGTAAGTGACTGCTTAGATATAGAGTGGGGCCAGTAAGTGACTGCACAGCTTTAGGGTGAAGGATGTGGGGTGGGGGATACTCACAGCCCTTTGGTCATGTTCGGGTGGTACTTAGCTTTAGCCTTGAACACCACCTAAGGAGGGGGGCAGAGTTAGGGTCACAGCCTGACGGGCATCCCTCCACTAGCGCATGCCCCTCGCAGCATGGCCGGTGAGGCAGAGTCCAAGGGAGATAAGGTGCAGAACATCAACAAACAAATCACTCCTCCCTGCCCCACCCTCAGCCACCAAGCAGCCGGACCCAACAGCAGTCAGAGCACGCTAGAACCAGCAGCGGGGGCAGCAAAAACTGGGGGCACTGCAGGAGACAGGGCAGCCCCCATAACTAGGGTTACCATATGGAAAAGAGGGCACCCCTGGGAGGGACCATGTCTGTATCAGTATGTACCAGCTCCCCTCATGTTAATGTTATGGTATGTCTAGTGCATTAATAGAGTGTGAGTTGGTAGATGCTGGTAGATACACTCCCTCGTAGGGGTGTCCTCTTTTTTGGAAGGTCAAATGTGGTAACCCTACCACATGCACCCCTCCCGCTCAAAGGGAGAGAGGCTGGGTCTCTGGGGCCCGCGTCAGGCCTCACTCCCCCGACCCAGACTCACCACTGAGACCACCAGGATTTCATTAGAGGGGGAAAGGTCCCAGGTCTCATTTTCCCCCTCAGGAAGCCAGTTTCCCTCCCTCCCCCAAGGGGCAGACTGATAGCAAGAGGGGCAAGGATTTGTTTCTCCTTCTGCAACCCCACGGTCAAATAGTCCCCGCCCACCACTCCGCTCCCCACCCCACAAGTGCTACCCTCACAGATCTTCTTCCCCCCTGCTGGAGTCCACCCCACGAGGCAGGGACAAGACACACGGCATAGAAGGACGCAGTTCTCTGGGGCGTGGATACTCCATCAGTGGTGTGCCTGGGCACCTCCGCAAATATTTACGCTAGCAGCGCATGAAGGGAATGGAGACAAGTGGGTTAGGGAGCAGGTTGGAAACTGGGAGTCAGGACTCCTGGGTTCTGCCCCGCCCCTGCTTTGGAAGATGAGTGGGGCTCAGTGGTTAGAGGAAGGGCTGGGAGCCAGGACTCCTGTGTTCCCAAACCCAAGCTGGTGGCTTTTTGTCACAGAGCTAAGCCACGCAGTCCCCCCACGACCCGATTACCTGGGCAAAGTAGAGGTTCATGAGCATCAAGGTGAAGAACTGGAGGCAGACGGGGCAGCAGTAGAGCAACCAGTAGAGGAAGGGGCCCAGCTGGTTGGCTTTGAGAGTGTTCTTGAAGTAGAAGGAGAAGAGCGTGGTGCGGAGAGTGGCCCAGAGTAGGCAGAGGAAGAGGAAAACGGTCTGATAGCTGAGCTTCTTGTGCCGGTAGAGCAGCACCAGCCACAGCTGGGCATAGACGGAGAGGAAGAGCAGGGCATACAGCGCCGTGTATAGCACCGTGAGCCCCAGCTTGACCGCCGGGGGGAAGGCTGGGGTCAGGCGCTGGGCTGGCACTATCACCGTCAGGTTGCTGGCAGCTTGCTCCATGCCCAGCTGTTTCTTTGAGGTGGGAATGTGGGGTGGGGGGGAAGCTAAGCTACATAAGGGCTATGAGGGGAGGCATCTCCTGAAAGAGATGATATAACAAGGCCAGCACGAAAAAGAGAGGCGCTGGGGCAGACAGAGTTTGAGGTGCCAAGGAAGGATGCCCTACAAAGGGAGCAATGGTTTATCTTGGGCAGAGGGGTGTTATTGCTGGGGGGCACAGCTGTCCTGGGCAGTTTCCCTAGGGGAAACGTCTGTCTTAGGCTACAGGTACAGGTGCTATAAGGACAGGGCTCAGTGTGTCCCAGGCTGGGATGCTGTTGCTATGGGGAGCCACAGCATATCCAGATATCAGTTCCCTTTCTGACGTGCTGAGTCCAGCACATAGGGAGGGAGAACCAGCTCCTGTGGATGTAGGGGGGAGGGTGTTTCCAGCACACCCTGGACACCCCCCCCACGGCAGATCCGCAACAGCAGCAGCGGCCGCTGGCATCACAGCCCCCCCCACAGGAAGAGGCAGAGTCCTAGGGCAAGGGCGGCCACGGGGGCCCCGGCAGGCTCAGGCTGTTTCATGGAGCGGGGCCAGCCCAGGTGAAGGGGGGCACGGAGGGCTTGGGCCCCGATCCCCGGCTGCGGGGAGCGACGCGTGCTCCTGCCAGGGGCGAGGGGGGGTCCCACTCCCTCGGGGGTCTCCCCTGCCACCTCCCCAGCCTCACTGGACACCAGCGTCCCCCGCCCACCAGGGTCTCCAGGATACTGAATTTTTTTTAAAAAGCACGAAGGGGCCCGGACTCCTGGGTCCCTCGACTCACCCCAACGGGGTACCCGCCTCTAAGGGTCCCCCGGAGAACCCCCAAGTTTGGGGTCCCCCCGCGCTCCCCCTACTCGCCCTTCCCCCTCTCCCTTTCCTTAAGAGACCCCCGCCTTAGAGTCCTCGGACGCCTGGGTTCCCCAGCCTCCGTCGCGGCAACAGCGATGACAGCAGCCGGCAGCTGCCCGCGGCGCAAAGTGCGTAACCTTCCCGCCCCGCCCCCACTCCGGCGACGGCCCCGCCCCCACCGCCTCCGGCAAAGCGGAAGTGCCCCCACCGTGCGGAGCGCGCAGCGAAGCCGGGAGCGTCATTTCCTGCCGCCATCTTAACTATGGGCACACGAAGCCGTCCTCCCCCCCGCATCCTCCAGCGCCTGCACGGCAGAGTCCCCCCAAGAGCTCCCCAGACACCCCTGCGCCCCCGACATGTCACGTCCCCAGTCCAGTGCACCCCAGCCCTGCACCCCCTGAGTCCCGACCCCAGCGCTGCCCCCCCGGCCGCCCTGCTGCCAGCGAACCGGGCTGCCCGTGCTCCGTGCTCGGCGCGGGCCGCCTCCTGAACCTGGGCGGGAGCAGGGGCCAAATGCAGCGGAGGTCACGAGGGGGCGGGGCCTTCCGTGATGTAGGTTCTCGCTGATTGGGCGCAGCTCGCTTCAGTCACCACTGCTCGGGTGACTGGCTCGGTCCGCAATCCCGGGGGGGACACGGGGATCGAGCGCATCGCCCCCCGCGCGGGTGGGTGGGGAAGGGGACGTCCCAGGAGCTGAAGGGGGCGCTGGGGGCGGGACGGGACCCACGCCCGGGAGCGTGGGCGAGGGGAGTCCCAGGAGCCGGGGGAACGGGGGGACCCCGGAGAGATAGGTGGTCCCGGGCGATATGCCGGGGAGTCCCCCTGACACCCCCTTTTCTTGCAGCGCGGCGCCGAGCGCCATGTCCCGCCCCTGAGCATGTTTCGCATCCAGGAGTTCCCGGACGAGGTGTTCCCCGGGCGAGAGAAGGAGTCGCCTGCTGCCTCCGAGTCGCAGCGGGGGGACACGCCCGGCTCCAAGCAGCCAGGCACCCCGACAGCTGGTGAGACCCCCGCGTCCGAACTGTAGGGGGCAGCGCTGAGTCCTGCATGCTCATCCCCCTCCCCCGTGTCTGGAGTATTGTCCACAAGGGGGGGGGCACAGGTGTTTCAGGGGGGACTTCTGCTGCATGTAACACCCCTGTCCCAGCCCCCCTCGGGTTCCCAGACTTTTCTGGGGAATTCCCCATGTCCAGAAAGTCCCCCCCCCCCCATGACAGGTCTTCCAGACCTTCCCTCCCACACCCTGATCTCCAGCCCCTCCATTTCCTTCCCCCACCCCACAGAGCTGCGAGGCCGGATTGGGTCAGACCCGCCTCCGGAGCCAGAAGTGCAGGATGAGCCAAGTGCGATGTTCTTCCGGGGACGCTCACGCTCTGCCCCCCCAATCCTGTGGGCTGCCATGCGTTATGGGCGGGAGCTGCGCAGGATGAGTGACGAGTTTGATGTGGCACTGCAGGTGAGATGGAAGGGGCAGGGGATGCCACCTGGGGGGGTCGGGAAGCAGGAGACAGGAGGATACATTCAAACCACCAATGTGCAAGACTTGTAGTGGGCATTAGGTGTGGATCATAAGATGCTGGAGAATCTGGGGAGGCTATAAAGACCTCCTTGCTCACCTCAGAGGGACCCCTCCAGCACACTGTGGAGGTGGGTCTGTCCTCCTCTCCCACACACACAGATTAGGTGGGGTGGCATTGCTCAGCTGGCCAGGGCCTCCAGCATGCGGTGTCCATCAGAGAGGCAGCCAGCTGACTCACCCATGCCAGGGGGCAGGCATGGAGTACTGCAGAGGGAGCTGAGAGGAAAGAGAAAGGGGGTGGGTACCTGCAAGGGTGAAAGGGGGGCTGCCACAGGAGCAGCGCAGGGGGGCAGTATTTGTGAGGCGAGCTTGCTATCTAGGACCACCAATTGCAATGGGAGGAGGCAGTTATAGTGGGGGTGTCCCCACTGGGTTCTCACGGTTTCCCTCCCCTCCAGGTACTGCCACGCCCCAAGAGCGCAGGGACAACATCCCAGCTGCACCAGGGGAGCAGCTGGAAAGAGATCTTGCAGGCCTGGCTTGGGCATAGACCTGCCCGTGATGTCCCCGCTAGGAGTCCCAAGTAACTGCAGTACCCCTGCTAAGGGGATGGGACCAGCCCATTGAGGGTAACCTCTGCAGGACACCAGTGTCTCCTGGGAGGAGGGAGATGTTGGGGGTAGCTCTACATGGGGCTTTTTCCCCCCCAATCAATTCACCCCCTACCCAACCCTGGGGTGGGCAGTTGCCTGCCTCCCTGTAGGGGGACTTCTCACATCTATCTTGGGATGGGGGGTGGGGGAGGCTGGGTTTTCTACGTTGTCTAGAGAAGCTGGAATAAAAGCCCGTTATTTTCTATGGCTGCCTGCATTGGTTTTTTATTCCGTCTCTGCTGTGATGGCACAGCCACCATCACAGATCCTGAGCATCACAGACACCTATGCCCCCACTACCTCCCCCAACCCAGCTGCACATGCCTCCCATTCCCTGTCCTGCAGCACCATCCCCCACCCATGCATGCCTGCCTCTGTGCTTCCCCACTGTAGCACTCCCCTCCAGCCACACGTCTGCCACCTCTCCCCACCTATCTACCACCCCAGCCACAAGCACTTACCAACCTGTCCCCTTCCCAATGTACCCCGGCCCCAGACTTCTGCCAACCTGCAAGATCAGCTCCCAGCCGCACGTGCTGCCCCCCGCTTGCAGCACTCCTCCCCGCATGTGCCTACCACCGTCCCACTCCTGCAGCAGCACCTCTTCAGCCACATGTACCTGACACCCTGTCCTCTGCCTGCAGCACTGCCATCCCTGCCTCCTAGCCATGTGCACCTGACGCCCGGTCCCTCTCCAGCCACGTCTGCCAGTGTCTTCTCCTTCCTACAGCCTGGCTCCCAGTGGCCACATCCACATGCCAACGTTCCCCCCGCCCCTGTGCAATGCTGGCTCCCTACTATGTGCATCCACCACTGTGCCCCACTGCCACAATGTCCCAGCAATGCCCACCTCTGCGTCCCCTCCCCACGGGGCTGCCCTTCTAGCCATGAGTTCCTTCCATCGTCCCTCCCCCCTGTATTGCAGGCTGACCCCCAGCAATGCCCCCCACATGTACATGCACTTGCCACTTTATGTCACTCCGCTGGGATCCCAGCAGTAGTGCCTGTTGCAGTCCATCACTCCCAACTCAGCCATGTCCTCTGGGTTGAGGTGCCAGCCCCAGAGCTGGGCATTTTCTGCCACGCGGGTGGGGCTGGCAGATTTGGGGATCACTCCCACCCCCTGGTCCAGGGCCCAACGCAGAAGTACCTGAGCGGGGGTGCGCCCCTGGCGGTCTGCCACCCGTTCTATCTCTGCCCGCCCCAACAGCTGCCCACAGCCCAACGAGGCATAGGCCTGGAGATGGATCCCATGCTGCCGGCAGAAGTCCAACAGCTCCTGCTGGGGAAGCTCTGGGTGGAACTCCACCTGCAGCACAGCCGGTGGCACCTGGCAGTGGGCCAGCAGCTCCTGCAGGTGCCCCAGGGTGTAGTTGGAAACACCAATCGCCCGCAGGTGCCCAGCGTGGTACATCCCCTCCAGCACCCGCCAGCTCTCCAAGCGTCGCTGCCGGTTGCCCTGTTCTTCTTGGGGCTTGCCCTGCGTGCCCGGCCAGTGGATGAGATAGAGATCCAGGTAGCCACAGGCCAGCTGCTCCAGGCTGCGCAGGCAGGCAGCCTCAGCCTTGGCCTTGCCCTGGTCGCGGGGGCCCAGCTTGGTGGTGAGGAAGACGTCGGAGCGTTCTAGGCCGTGAAGGGGCAGCAGGGCCCCCAGCGCCTGCCCAATCTCTGCCTCATTGCCATAGACGGCAGCTGTGTCAAAGGAGCGGTAGCCGTGGGCTAGGGCAGCGTCCACACACTGGGACACCAGCTCCGTCCCTTGCAGGCGGAAAGTGCCCATGCCAAGCAGGGGCATGCGGGTTCCACTGCTCAGGAGAACCGTCTGCTCCGGGGGCCTGTGGGAGGAATAAAGGCAGGGTTAGGGGGGAGGCGCGCCCGCCGCTCTCAGCGCAGCCCCGGGACAGCCGGCGGGTGCATGTAAAGCCGAGCCCCCACCGGGCCAGCATGCACCACGAGCGCCCCCGGGGGCACGCGTGGGACCCTGCCCCACAAGCGTGCGGGACCGCGAGCGCGCACAAGATACGGGCACACCTGCGCTCACTGACCCTACACGGCCCTCGCCGCAGGGACCCCGTGCACCCGCCTCCCGGGCGGCGCGCCCCACACCATCCCCGGCTCTGCCCCCGCCCATCCCCCCGCATCACTCACGCGAGCACCTCGCCCGCCGGCTCCATGGCTCCACAGCGTCTTCCCTACGTCACCAGAGGGCGGGGCCAGCACCATCCACTCCCCGTCGCGCGGGGGGGAGGCGGGCCGGAATGAAAGGCGTAGTAGCAGGGCGAGCGCGCGCGGCGCGCCCCTGCGAGCTGTCCGGCGGCTGGCGGGCACGGCCCGGGCGGGGCCGCGCTGCTGCAGTCCCGCCGCTCTGCCTGGCGCACGGGCGGGCCCGCCTTGCAGCGTCCATGCGCGGATCCCACGCGGCTCTTCTGCGCCTCATAAAGAAGTGGGGGCAGGTGCCCCACAGTCCCCTCTGTCAGGCCAGGCGTAAATCGGGGAGCACATACGCACCCCACATTGCACCCCCCCCGCCCTTCACCGATAAATCAGGCTGTATGGTGAATGCACGTATCCCATGCTGTAACCCGGTGCCTTCTTGGATACAAACCTTACATTGCACCTCAGTAACAGAGGGGTGCACGTATGTACCCCACACTGCGCCTGGGGCTTAGCTATGCATTGTGGAACACAGTGCACGCTTCTCGGTACAACCCCGAATTAGAGCACACACATTGCTGAGACCGCTGCTAGTCTGCTGACCGATAGGGTCTCTGTTTCTTTGTACTCCCTTTGGAAGAGCTTTGGCAGGGGCTGTCTTTCTCCGGTTGTACAGGGCCTAGCACAGTGCGGTCCTGGCCACTGACTAGGCTTCCGCGCCATAGTAATACAAAACATAAAGGAAGAATGCAGGTACCCCACATTGCACCCCTGTATAAATCCTTGGTACACCCATGTATCTCCATGTTACACCCCCGCTTGTCAGTAATAATTCAGAGTGCATGGTGCATGCCCCGACCCCACTCTGCATCCCGGCACCCCCGCTGCAAATCGGGGTGCTACTTTAGAGTATGTGCATTCATGAACCCACACTGCATGCCTGCACCTCAGGGTGCATGCTCAGCACATGCACTGTGTGTTTTTATTGCTGTACAGTGCAGGGCCTCTCTACCCGCACGCTGCCTGCTACGTCTCCGCTCTAATGGGTCCACATCCCATAGCAACACGTTTGTGACACGTGCATTTTGCTGTGGCCACCGCGGGCATCTTCTGTGGTAGAGGTTCTGCTCATTGTGGTCCCAAGCACATCACTCAGCCCCACACCTGGGGGATGCTGTAGACAATCTCCCCAGCCGGGGAACCCAATGCCAACCCTGTTATCCGCCCCCTACCAATCCCATGGGTGACCTCTTCCACCCACCCTACCCCGTTAGCTACCACTCCTGACTCTGGGGAGCAGCCCCATTAAATCCTCACCTCTTTATTTTCCCTTGCTCACTTAACCCTGGGGGAACCACACTTCACTGTCCAACCCTGCCTCCCACCATGTTACCAGCCCAGAACCCTCTGCCCCTTATCTCCTAGTGACTCCCCTTGATCTGGCGGGAGCCTCATTCCCAATTACACAGGGGAGTTGCCCCTCCCACCAACCACATTATCTCCCTGCCTGACCCCGGAGAACCCCCTTCCGCTCCATCCCTTCATCCTGAAATCCCAAGGGAGCCCCTTCTCCCACCCCCCAGGTCTGCTTCCCCCTCCACCCACGCTCCCTCTCTCCAGGCGGACCAGGACGAAACTCCTTGGCGCAGAGTCCGCATGGGCCTGCAGGGTGCAGAACCAGCTAATGACGCCAGAGGACGCCCCCCATCCCTGGCTGGCCGCTGGCTCTGAAGCACCAGCTGGAGAGGAACGAATCCCGAGCCTGCGCCCCCACCCCCACCCCCCCAAGACTCCGCTCCCGGACTCCACACGCCCCAGGGGAGATCCCCCGTATGACGCAGATCCAGACCCCATTACCTTCCTCCGCCCTGAGTGGCCCCTTACCCCCAACCTACCCACCCCCGGACCCCAACCCCCGACTGCTAAAGCCCCCCTCAAGCGCTCCCTCGTTTGACCCCCAGGCCCCGCATCACCCCGAAGAAAGCCGTCTTCATACCGATCCCACAGCACCGCAAGCGAGGCCCCAATGCGCACCCCCATCGCATAGGAGCACCCCACTCCATGTGTCCCTCACCGCCCCGGGAACCCCCTCATCGTCAAGCCTGGTAGCCCTGAGCTGTGCCCCCGGCACCCCCTCCCTGCAACCCCGTCACCCCCTACAGGCAGATTTCAGGGCTGACCTGCCCCCAACTCCCCAGTCGCCGCGGAGCCGGGCCTCTGCACCCCGCCAGGACCGCCACTTACGTGTCCTGCCCTCTGCCCCGCCTCGGATGAAACGCTCGGAAAACGCCCATGGAAGAGGGGACTCCCGGGACCCTCCCTCACAGTGTGGGGTGAGGGAAGATGCCCCCCATCTCCCCAACCCACCGGGTGGAGCTGGCTAGATGTGGACTCGGCTGGGGAGAGCGGGTAAAGACACAGACTTTTCCCCCTCCGGCTTGTTGCCGCAGCCAGTGGGGAAACCTGAGGACTGTGAGGGGAACAGCCAGACAGGACTGCAGAGTACGAGGGGGAATGGGGTGACTGCCCCCCCCCAACCCGCGCTCCTACCTCTCCCCACAGCGCCCTCTGCTGGGGCTGGCCAGGCTGGAGCAGCCGGGAGCTCCCCCACCAGCGCTCCCACCGCACAGCGCCCCCTGCTGGGACAGGCCAGACTGGGGAAGCCAGGAGCTCCCCCACCAGCGCTCCCACCCCTCCCCACAGCGCCCCCTGCTGGGAGAGAAGTTGCGGGGACGCCCCCGGGGGTTGTTGCGGGCAGGTAGAGAAGCACGGGGCGGGGTTCTGCGGATGCGGGCGTGCGCCGGGGGCGCTTGAGGGCCAGGGTCGGAGGGAGCGGGCCGGGGCGGGGGGCGGCAGAGGCGCAGCTGGACGAGTTACTCCCGCCTTGCCTGGGTCTGGCACTATTCTGCCATGAGGCTGCCGGGGACACCAGCGCCCTGAGACCGCGCTGCCCGCAGCTCGATCCTGTTTTGCAGGGGGGGGTCCCCGCCCCAGGGCACCTCCCGCTCCCGTCCCCGCTGGCCGAGCTAGGAACCCCCCCCGCCCAGGTTGCGGGCTGCGCGCGGTGCCCTCCCCAGCCAGCCATCCATCCCTCGCCAGGGTGGAGCATGAAGCTGCCAGCCGGAGCATCCGCCGCCCGTCCCCGGCAGCCCGGCTCGCTCCGCCGTTTTGCTGGTACCCGCAGCCTGGCTGCAGAGTGGCTCCCGGCCCCCCCCGGCTCGGGGGGCAGCGCGGCTGGGGGGCTCCGCAGGAAGGGGCGGGGGCGCAGGCTGGGGAGGGGATCGTGCCGACCCCCCCTCCTTTCCCCGCGGCAGATGGACCAGTGACTCCCGGAGCATCCCTGTGCCCCTCCGGCGCCAGCGAACGGGGGCCCGCTCCTCTGCGCCCCACCGATCCGAGCCCCGGCGGAGGAAGCCTGTGCAGCCCGCCCCAGGGGGCGGTGGGGCTGCGCCCTGACCCCCCAGCCAGGTAAGGGGGGAAGGTGGGGCGAGGGTAAGGGGGGCGCTGCACCCTGGATCTGAGCGGGGAGGTGTGTGAACGCTGCGGGGGTGGGGGTAACGCCCTGCCCCCTGCCCTGGCTGATGCTCAGGGAAGATCCCCCTGGGGGTTGGGGGATCCTGCCTCCTTTGCGCCTTTAATCCCCCTGGCTGGACTGGCAGCCCAGCCACCCAAGCCTGGAAACTTGCATAGAAAGAGGAAAAGGGGGGACTGGGGAGACGTAAATATTTGGGGGGGGGAGCTGGTCCTCTGTGTTCAATTCTGCATTCCAGGGCTGGCTGGGGCGGGAGAGGAGGACCCAGACACCAGAGCAGCCACAGGGCGGGGGAGGGGGAGCTGGGGTGAAGGGCCAGGCGGGGCCAGGAAGCTCAGAGAGGGGCTGGCGTGTGGGTCCCGGCATGGGGGCGGTGGGGGCACAGGAGACCTGGACCTAAGACGGGGGGCGGGGGTGGGGGGCTGTTCAGGGCCTGGCTCCGGTTTTTGTGGATTTAAAAATTCCTGTAGTCTGCAGCCAGCGTGGGGCTTCCCCAGCCCTGTAGAGCTGCCCCCCCACAGCTGATGCGTCCCCCGCCAAACTTACCCCTCCAACCTTGGGGAGCTCCCCCCACAGCTCCCTCGCCTACCTGGGCTCCCCCTCAATCTCCCACAGAACCACCACCTGGGCCACCCCCTGCCCCAGCAGCTGTCACAACACAGGGCCCTGAGTCTCTGCTCTGGGTTTCACTGCCCCACACAGCTTGCCCCTGGGGCTCTGCCCCGCTCCTTCCCTCCCCACAGGAACTTCTGCTGCCTGACATAGCTGGGCTCAGCTGCCTTCTGTTTGGTGGGGGGTGGGGGGGCTCTCCTCTGGCTGAGGCCAGGGAATCCTCCACCCAGTACTGGAGGGGTCTGGGGTTATGCATGAGACCTGGCCAGCAAATGGAAACCCCCTGGCATTGGCGGGGGGTGGGGGGGGACATGCAGTGCCTCACGTGGTGGGGGCAGGAGGACATGCGTGTGCAACCCCCAGCAGTGTGGGCTCTATGCTGCATGTATGGCCCCAGCCCCACACATACAGGGCTGCTGTGCCTGTACTAATGGTGCGACACTCACCGCACGGCAGCACACACTGACACTGCACCTGCACCTGGAACCACTACCCAGCTGGAGCCATGCCCCACAGCTCACCCATGGGCACTGTGTCCCTGAAGCAGTGTCGTGCATGGGCACCTGTACCGCTCAGGGCAGTGCCGTGCACGCTTTCCCCTGGCCTCCATCCACCACGCCTCATGCGCACCAATGGCCCGTGCGCCCCGAGCAATGCCTTGCACACTCACCCATGGTGCACAAGTACCCAGCGCAGGGCCTCGCACACTCATGACTGCCATGCACCACCTCGCATGCTCACCCATGGTGCACAAGCACCCAGAGCTGTGCCTTAAAGACTCCTCCCTGGGCCTGTTCAGACTGGGGAGACCTTCCCACAGAGCTCAGGGTGGCGGCACCTGAGACAGTCTAAGGTGACGTTCCTGCGCCTCACCCAGCCAGCCCCACAGCTGCCCTCCTGCTTCGTGTCATCCTAGGCCCCAGGGCTGCGGACAAGCTTTCTGTACAGCTTCACCAGCACAGTCTTTGCACACTTACCCCCATACATGAAATCCTGTTTCACTCCAACTGCCCCCTCGCATGCCCCTCCTCTCTCATGAGCAGGTCCAGATCTCTGTGTGTCACTGTGGGGAAAGCAGGTGGTGGTAAATGGGCCTGCAGCCCACTAGGGCTGGGCATTCCCGCCCCATGGGAGGAGGCTGCTGCCCCCAAACTGGGAGAGTTACAGGGTGTAGCGGGCTCTTGGTCACCCCACCCCATGTATCTCAACTGAGGAGGTGGCTGTTATACTCGGCCTGGCCCAGGCTGCAGAGGCAGGAAGGCAGCTCAGGTGTGGAGGGGAGCTTGGGTTGGGATGGGGGAATTGCAAGGTGCACAAGCTCCCTGGGATGGGCAGGGAAGAGTAGAGGCTTCTGGGACATTAGGCAGGGCAGGTAGGAAGGGGGCTGGTGCAAAGGGCTCCTACAGGCACTGGCCCCTGGTCCCCTCTGTCAGGTGGGGGTGGGGGGGGGGTGTCTCCCAGTGTGCTGTCCCCTTCCCACAGGGACTGCTTTTGTGTATGTGATTATGGGAGCAAATTAATGGGGACCCCCCAAAAACCCCATTGGATTAGGTGGAGGTAGGGCCACCCCTGTATTATCTCCAGCCAAAGATCTGGCCACCATTTCCCGTCCCCCCACCCCACATCCACACACAGGCACAGGTTGAGCTCGAGTGCAGACAGCCTCTACATTCACAAGGTCTGCCAGCAGCTGGCTGGAGGGGCACTGGTGCGGGGCTGAGTTCCCCACACCAGGCTGGCTCGGGAGTCACATCCATCTGCTCCCCCTGGCCTTGTCCTGGGGCCAAGCCTGCTGGCCATACAGACTGATGGGGCAGCTGGTCCCAGCAGGGCTCGGACAGTGCACAAGGGCTTCCCTCGCTAGAGCCCATCTGTGGCGAGCACCGTGCCAAGTTGGGCCCAGGCTCCCTTCACATCTGCCTGGTGCTGTCTTAGCCACGGCGCACAGATCGAGCCCGTGAACCAGCTACCACCACTGCCTTGAACCAAAGGCTTGGATCATGGGGCACAAGGTCAGAGCACTCAGGAGTCCTGGCTCCCAGCCTTCTCCTTATCTACCGTGCAGCCTGCTCAGAGAGGACTGGGAGCCAGGACTCCTGGGTTTCATTTCCAGCGCTGAGGGGGGTCCAGCACTCAGGACTCCTGGGTTCTTAACCAATGCCCTGTCTCCAAGAGGGGCAGGGGATGCAGCGGGCAAAGGTGGCTGACCTGGGGGACACTGTTTTGCAGCCCTGGGTGTTACATGGCCAGCGTGGTTATTACTATGGTGGTGCTGCTGGGGGAACAGAGCCTAGGGACAGGACCCCAGAGGTGGGCTGGCCAGGGGGAAGAGTAACTATGAACAGATGCTGTGACCCTAGCACAGTCCATGCCCCCTGGGTGCCCACACTTCCTCCTACCCATGTCCTCCCTAAAGGAGGTGGCACACTAGAGCTCCCCCAGCCATGGAAGGGAGCAGCCTCCTGTTTCCTTCCAGCCTCCTAGGTACTGTTTGTCTTCCTCATCCCTCACCATGCCATGCCCTCCCCTCTCTTGCAGGTCCTGCCTGCCCACCCCTACTCCCACCATGCTGCTTCTCTCGCCCCTCGGGGCCTCTACCTTCTTCCTGCTCTTGGCCTTGAGCCTCCCGCTGCACCAGGCCAAGGTGGAGGATGGTCTGGGAGGCCCATCCCAGGGGGCGTCATCACTGGAAGGGGCCAACGTCAGCACCTTGTGCCAGGGGATCACAGAGTGCCAGGAGGGGGTGATTCTGCCTGTGTGGCTGCCCCAGAACCCCTCGGTGGGGGACAAGGTGGCCCGGGCCATCGTGTACTTCGTGGCGCTGATCTACATGTTCCTGGGCATGTCCATCATCGCCGACCGCTTCATGGCCTCCATCGAGGTCATCACCTCGCAGGAGAAGGAAATCACCGTGAAGAAGGCCAACGGCGAGACCAGCACCACCACCATCCGCATCTGGAACGAGACCGTCTCCAACCTGACGCTCATGGCTCTGGGCTCCTCGGCGCCCGAGATCCTGCTCTCCATCATCGAGATTGTGGGCCACGGCTTCCAGGCCGGCGACTTGGGGCCCAGCACCATCGTGGGCAGTGCCGCCTTCAACATGTTCGTCATCATCGCTGTGTGCGTGCACGTGGTGCCCGAGGGCGAGACGCGCCGGATCAAGCACCTGCGGGTCTTCTTCGTCACGGCCGCCTGGAGCATCTTCGCCTACATCTGGCTCTACCTCATCCTGGCCTGCTTCTCGCCGGGTGAGGTAGAGGTGTGGGAAGGCCTGCTCACCTTCCTCTTCTTCCCCATCTGCGTGGTGCAGGCCTGGCTGGCCGACCGCCGGCTCCTCTTCTACAAATACGTGCCGAAGAAATACCGGGCCGACAAGGCCCGGGGGCTGATTATTGAGACAGAAGGCGAGGCTGCCCTCCCCAAGCTGGAGGTGGAGTTGGACAGTGGCCAGGCCAACGGGGTGGGCGAGGCAGGGAAGGACGGGGACGAGGAGGCCCGGCGTGACATGGCCCGCACCCTGAGGGACCTCCGGCAAAAGCACCCTGAGAAGGACATGGAGCAGCTGATGGAGATGGCCAACTACCACGTGCTGCTGCAGCAGCAGAAGAGCCGGGCCTTCTACCGCATCCAGGCCACCCGCATGATGATCGGCGCAGGCAACGTCCTGAAGAAGCACGCGGCCGACCAGGCCCGCAAAGCGCTGAGCCTGCCAGAGGTGCGCCCGGAGGACGAGGACCTGCTCACCCGGGTGACCTTCGAGCCGGCGCTCTACCAGTGCTTTGAGAACTGCGGCTCGGTGGTGCTGATGGTGGAGCGGCGTGGCGGCGACGTGGCCCGCACGGCTGTGTGGGTGGATTTCCGCACCGAGGACGGCACGGCCAACGCCGGCTCGGACTATGAGTACGCCGAGGGCACGCTGCTCTTCAAGCCGGGCGAGGCCCAGCGCGAGATGCGCGTGGGCATCATCGATGACGACATCTTCGAGGAGGACGAGTACTTCCGCGTGCACCTCAGCAACGTGCGGGCCGCCTGGGCTGAACCCAGCGCCGAGCCACCCCCCAAGGCCTGCCTGGGCCCGGCTGCCACTGCCACCATCACCATCTTTGACGACGATCACGCCGGCATCTTCACCTTCGAGGGCACCTCTGTGCGGGTCAGCGAGAGCGTGGGGACCGTGCGAGTGCGGGTGCTGCGCACCTCAGGGGCCCGGGGCCGTGTGGCCCTGCCCTACCGCACCGTGGAGGGCACTGCCAAGGCCGGGGAGGACTACGAGGAGGCGGAGGGCAAGGTGGAGTTCCTCAACGACGAAACCACGTGAGAGACATGGAGGGAGCAGGTGGGGGGTGCCACGGGGGATCAGGCACAAGGGGGGGAGGTGGGGGAAGGGCGGGGGGTGATGGGGGGAGGACACAGTCATGGGGGGAACAAAGCAGTGAGTGGAGCTGTGGGGGGGCAGCGGCTTGTGGGGGCCGGCAGGGTGCTGGGTGGCAGGGTGAAAACATCTGCTGGCTTATGAGGCGGACAGGGCCCAGCCAAGGGCAGGTCAAGGAAAAGCCATGGCTGGGGGGGCAGGATCAGAAGCACAGGTACCTGCGGGGAGCCAAGGTTGCTGGGCACCCTGATTACCCTCTCTGGATAGCTGGAGGCCGGGGGTTGGGAACTATGGGGCACCAGCAGAGGCTGGGCCAATGGGGGGACTGGAAGGAGGCTGAGGTCCTGGTTGGAGCTGCCGTTCTCCACAGTGGCTGAGCCTGAAGCCTGGCTGCGGGGGGCCTGGGGAGCATCTGCACTGCACCAGAACTGGGTGCAGGGGACAACTGGTGCATCCAGCCACCAGCACTTCCACCCCAGCCCCCCTGGGCAGTTAGTGGTGGGAAGGGAACCGGAGGCACCAAGTCCTTGCCCCATGACTGTGCATGGGCTCCCCGCCTGTCTTTTCCATCCACGCTGGAGGGGCTATCGGGGTCCGGGGGGGGGGCAGGGTGAAGGCCTCATTTTGGTTTTGCATTGAGGCACATGGGAATGTGCACCACCACCACCACCACACACCAGCCCAGCTCTGCTGATCAGCTGAGCCGCCTTTGAATCTCTCCTGAGCTGCTGTGCAAGTGCCTGGCTTAGAGGGAGGGAACCCTGTGCCCCTCCATCCCTATCCCCCCTCCCCACGGCAGTACAACCCCCCTCCCCCATCCTTCCCAGACTCTCCACAGCAATGGGGAGCCCCCCCACACACACACGAGCCCAGACAAGAGGTGGCGGGTTCCCCGTGGAAGGAGGGGGGACGTGCACGTGCGCGGGTGTGGGGTGAACCGGCGGAAGGAGCGTGGCCAAGGGCGGCCAGTTCCCCGGCGGGCGCGGAGCCCAGCACACCAGTACTCAGGCGTGGTAGGTGTGAAGAGCTGGGAGGCAACCATGGGGTCCCCAAGACCTGCCGGCAGTGGGGTGGCTCAGGCCTCAGGGGCTGGCCAGGGGCTATTGGGCTGTGCACTAGTGGAGATCGGGGGGAACATTAGGCTCCCCAAGGTGTATGGGGCGGACACAGGCTGTGCTGAGTTCAGGGGAGGCTCTTTGCACAGATCCCTGCAGCTGGCAGATAACCATCCCCCCCACTCTGCCCCCCTCACCCCCCGCCCCGGCACAGCTGCTCCCAGCACCGCCGGAGCGAAGGGCCCTTTGTGCTCATCATTAGAGAGGGAACAGATGGTGCAGGGCGGGGGAGGGTACGGCCAGGGACAGCACCACCCGGGCCCAATGCCCGAGTGCCCACAGCAAGGGCCTGCTGGGGGGAGCCCACATCCAGGAGAGCAGGGAGCTGGGGGGCCAGCAGAGCTGGGAGAGCCCAGGTCTGGGATTGGCAGGGGGCCTGTGGGGCAGAACAGAGGGGTACTGGCAGAGCTCGGGGGCAGCCCAGGCTGGGAGTGAGGGGCACCCCAGAGCTGTGGCAGAAGGGGGACCCAGGGCTAGCTGAGCCAGGGGGGTGGGATGGGATTGCGGGGCACCGGCAGAACAGCCTAGGGAGGCTGGGGCAAGTCTCAGGGTCACTCATGGGGTGAAACAGCTGATTCCCCTGTGCTCTGGTAATGGCCAATGGGATTGTGGGGCCTGGAGCCGCCCCCCCAAATGGCCCAAGCCCATTGGCTGATCCTCCCCCCCTCATTCAGTGCTGCAGCAGCCATTAACCCCCGGCCTGCTGCTTGACATCTGGGGGCAGGGGGGCGGGGAGGGGCACAGAGATCTGTGTGGCGGGGGGTGGCGGGCAGGCGGGGTGTTGTTGCTGTGGGGAGGGCGGTGTTTCCAGCTGTTCCATCCGGTAATTACCTGCCCCAAATTAGCTTTGCGTTGATGCCAGCTGCAGGGAGGAACTAGTCATGGGGTGCGTGACAGCCCGGGCAGCCGACTGACTGTGCAAGCTAAGCCAGTAGCACAACCTCCTCCTTATGGGGCAAAGTGCCCCCCACATCAGGGGCCACAGACCCTCTCCTGCCCCAGCTGGAGCAGACAGGCCAGGATGAGCCTCCCCCATTCCTCGCATGCAGCAGCCTTGTCAGCCTGTGCCCCCCAACCTGCACCCCCAGCTCACCCCCAGGCCAAACACCCCCCTCTTACCCCATGCCCCACAACCAGTATACCCATCTCACCCCAACCCGGCACCCCCTGTGCCAGCCCCGTGCCCCACAGCCCACACTCCCCTCTCATTCCCAGGTAAGCACTCATCTCACCCTGTGCCCCCCAACCTGCACCCCCAGCTCACCCCCCAAGCCAGAACCCCCCCATCTCACTCTATGCCCAGCAACCAGCCCCCAGGCCCCCACGGCAACACTCCATCTCACCTCACCTCCCAATCTCTCCTTTCAGGAAATTCATCGAGATTAAAATAATCGATGACGAGGAATACGAGAAAAACAAGAATTTCCACCTGGAGCTGGGCCCCCCTGAGCTGCTGGAGATGGGGCTGCGGCATGGTATGGGGGGGCACACCAGAGGGGGCGCAGCCCATGGTAGTGGGGGGGTGGGACTCTGGGGAGCACAGGAAGCTGGAGGGTAACACCCTCTTGGACTCTCCCTACCCCAGGTGACTCCAATGAGAACCGCCCCACTGAGGGGGAGGAGGGGGCCGTGATTGCCAAGATGGGGTGTCCCAGCCTGGGGGACCACCCCAAACTTGAGGTGGTGATCGAGGAGTCCTACGAGTTCAAGGTAAGCGCCCGAGCATGTGCCTTCCCTCCTTGCCCCCATGCATTGCCCCATACCCCCCGGCCCGCCTTTTCCCCCACCCCTCAGTCCCACCCCTCCAGCTGCCCCATTCCCCTAGACCTCACAGCATCCTGCGCACCCCTTCCTGCTCCCCGCCCCAGCCCTTCCCGCTCCCTTGCGGAGCTGGGGCCAGAGATACGCCCAAGTCCACCAGCCCTGCCGTGAGTACATCTCCCCTTCTTCGCACCTGCCCTCACGTGCAGTCTGCTCCAGCGGCCTTCCGGGCGCAGCCCAGCCGGGGCGGGGGGAAATGCACACCAGACGTGGGGCAGTTGCTGTCTTCCGCCGGGGGGGCGGGGGGGTGGTCCTCTCACAGCAGCTGCCAGACCCTGGAGGGCTGCGTGCGGTGCCCAGGTGTGAGGAGAGGCCTCCTGAGGTTCGCCCTGCAGCCTCCTCGCATTGGGGAGCTGGGCTCCGTCCCACCTCGCCATAGCCCCACATGGGGCCCTAGGGCTCAGCCCGCCCCCCAATCTCACCCCTCTTCCGCCCCCTCCCCAGAGCACGGTGGACAAGCTGATCAAGAAAACCAACCTGGCACTGGTCGTGGGGAGCAGCAGCTGGAGGGAACAATTTGTCAGCGCCGTGACGGTCAGCGCTGGTACGGAGGACTGGGGGGGGGCATCCCACTCGGGGAGGGGCAGGACTCGGGGGAGGGGTGGGGGAGGGGGGTCCTGTCCCAGGGCCCGATGAGGTGGGTGTGGAGCACTGAGAGGGGGAGGCAGAAGGGGTCACCCCGCTCTTACCTCTGGCCCCCCCCAGGGGACGAGGACGAGGACGAGACGGGCGAGGAGCGGCTCCCCTCCTGCTTTGACTACATCATGCACTTCCTGACGGTGTTCTGGAAGGTTCTCTTTGCCTTCGTGCCCCCCACTGAGTACTGGGGGGGCTGGGCCTGCTTCCTCGTCTCCATCGCGCTCATTGGGGTGCTCACCGCGTTCACTGGGGACCTGGCCGCCCACTTCGGCTGCACCGTCGGCCTCAAGGACTCAGTCACCGCCGTGGTCTTCGTGGCCCTTGGCACCTCCGTGCCTGGTGAGCGGGGCGGTGGGGGGGCTGGGCACCGGGGATCACATCGTCACAGGGCTGCACGGGCCCCGGGAGCAGGAGGCTCAGTTCCACCAGGGCAGGCCTGCGGCCTCCGGCACCAGCGGCGCCCTGCCCCTTCCCAGCTGCAAGGCTCTCAGGGTGCGCCACCGCGACACGGGCAGCCTTTTCTAACCCAGCGCCCGTCGCCGAGAGCCACCGAAAGGCTCCAGCAGCCCCCTTATCTTGTGGGCTTCTTGGTGGGTTTTGTTCCAGCCCTCTAGCCAGGCGACAGCCCGGCTCCTCCACGTCCGCACCGGCGTCCCAGGGGACTTATGCCTGTCATGCTACTTAGCGCGGAGGGAAACTGAGGCACACAAGGGTGTCATAGAAAAATGATACAGAAAATCCTCACCTTGTCCCAGGCGACGTGTGGGGGGGCAGTGGGCACTATGCTTGGTTAGTGGGTGCTGCACCAGTTCCCCATCCCACATCACCCACAAAAGGCCCCCCCAGGAATCTCTCTCTTCTCTGCTCACCCCTCCACTGAGGTACCAGAGCTCTGTGCCACTAACCCCACACCTGACTCAACCCCCACCCCCGCCCCCCGCTGACCCCATTCCCACTCCCGGCCCCTCACCCCCGTAATCCCTATTCCTCTGTCTTCCCTCCATTAACCTCTCCCCATGGCCTGCCCCCTACCCCATCCCCTCCCCCCCCCGCTAACCACCCTCTCCCCTTGCAGACACCTTCGCCAGTCGGGCTGCAGCCATCCAGGACCAACATGCAGATGCCTCCATCGGCAACGTGACTGGCAGTAACGCAGTCAATGTCTTCTTGGGCATCGGGGTGGCCTGGACCATCGCGGCTGGGTACTGGGCCAGCCGGGGCCAGCGGTTCATGGTGGCACCGGGCACACTGGCCTTCTCCGTCACCCTTTTCACCATCTTTGCCCTGCTGAGCATCGCCGTGCTGCTGTACCGGCGCCGAGCACCCGTGGGTGGGGAGCTGGGGGGTCCCCGCGGGCCCAAAATCCTCACTGCCCTGCTCTTCCTCTGCCTCTGGCTCCTCTACATCCTGCTGGCTGCTCTGGAGGCCTACTGCCACATCCAGGGCTTCTGAGTCGTGCGGGGAGGAGACAGACGGCTGTCCTCAGGCTGGTGGGACCCCCCCGCAGCCTCAGCTCTTGGAAGGGGACCCCTCCTGCCCCAGACCCTGGGAGGCCAGGGCTTGGCTGGAGCAGCCAGCAGCTGCGAGGAAAGCCCTGATCAACTCCTCGCGGGCTGTGGCCCTAGCTCGGGGGGGAGGGGGAAGCACCGCAGGATGTGCCAACCTCTCCCACCACCTGCCCCCCCCTCAGACTGGGGAAGCCCAACTTCCCCTACCCTGGGCATCTGTCCAGCTCAAAGGCAAGCCCCAGCCCCCGCTCAGTTCAAAGGGGGGCAACGGACATACGAAGTGCAGCCCTCCCCCCCACCCACATGCACTTCGGGTTTAGCAGGGGGCAAAAGTCGTTCCATCTGTTCCTGACCCAGAGCCCTTCCTGCCCCAAGGGCCTCCCCCCGCCATCTCCCCACTTCGCCCATAGCTGCAGGGGACAGCATATTTGGGGCAGGGGGTGGCTGGTGCATTTGGCAGCCTCACCAGCTGGGCTGCAAGCATCAGCATACAAATGGGGAGCATCTCTCCCCCTGCTCCGGGACCCCTGTCTTCCCTTCAAAACCTTTATTAATGGACTCTCAGTGGGACAAGGGGGAAGGAGGCTCCATATTCAATATGGGGATCACCCCCTTTGCCCTCCAAACAGCACAAAGTTTTGCTAAGGGAAACAGCAAGACTGAGGTCCCCCCTCCATCCCTTACGCCCCGCACGGAGCCCCCCCGTTTCTATTCTGTTGCTTTTATTTTATTTAAAACAATAGGAACGAATATTTTATTTTGTATTTAAGAACAAAAGCAGAGCCCCACCCTGGAGAACGGGCACAGGGAAACCTGATGCAGCCATACCCCCGTCCTGCGCGTGGTGTCCTGTCACGGCGTCTGTCTGTCGTTAGCACCTGTGAGTCGGTATATGTGTGCGCACTTGTCCATCCGTCTGTCCGTGTCCGCCTGCTGTTGCCTGGCAAAAGCCACAATGCCCTTAGTAGTTCCCCGGTCCCGTCACTCCCCCCTTGGCCTGCATCTTTCATTTGTAAAAAAACAAAAAACAACCAAAAAAAAAAAAAACCCAGAAAGAAATAGAAATGTAAAACTTTGTACTAACAGCGATGTGTCTTTGTGCTCCAGGGTCAACGAGTCGAGTGAGACCTGGGTGTGCAGCTGGGATGGGCAATGGTTGTTGGGGGGGGAGCAACTTGTCCTCCCCATTCATCTGGTCTGAAGGACATTTATTTCAGCTTCCAAAGACACCAAGATGCCTAGGCCAGTGGCAGAGCTGGGTGTGATGGCTGAGCGGGGACATGCCTCTGAGCTGGTGGGTGGGACACAGCTCAGACCTGAGTGTTCACGTCTGCACTACGCTGGGTTGTGAACCTGGGGGGGCAGGTCACAGGGGCCCTCCTCTCATTGCAACCGGGGGGGGGGGGGGAGGCGGGGGCGGGAGTCAGAGAGCAGTAGCTGTGCAGGGGGACAACGCCTCTGCCCACAGACAGGACCTCCCCCTGTCCTCCCCCGCTCTGCAGTCAGGGTGGACGGCCGGGGGGGGGGCAGCTCTGCAGGCTGGAATCCCCCCCACCAACACCCCCACTCCCAGGGAAGAGGCTGGTGACTCCCTGCAGGCAGGTTTATTGAAATTCCACATTAAAAATGTAGACAGACAGACAGGAAAAAAGTTACAGTGCGGGAGCATTTTAACACCCCCCAGTACAAAATAATTTGTAGAAGAATAAAAGGCTCTTATGTTACATCTGTGCCTGGGGAAGGAAGGAGGGACAGCACCCAGCTGCCCTCTCCCCCCCGCCAAAATCCCTACAAAGATACAAATCGGTAAAAAACAGGATTAAAAAGATTTGATATAAAAATAGCCCTTTTGATCCTGCTCTGAGGCTCCCCCAAAGGTCAGTCCCAGATCATAAGCGGGGGCACAACAGGTTACCCCCCAGCTCACCTTCAGGGAAGGGTACAGTGTGCAGCCAGCTCCCGGCAGCATCAAGCCACCTGCATAATCTGTGGGGCAGCCCCCCAGAGGCCGCCCAGTGGGGAGTGCTGATTAAAAAAGTAAAACTGTATAAAAAGTGTGTCTTAGTGTATTTTCAGTGGCCCTGCAGCCCCCCACCCCGGCACCCCACCTCTCAGAACACCCCGAAAGCAGAGACTGCGTGCGCCCGACTGGCCCTGTGCCACCTCCCTCTCCCCCACAGCACGTGCTGGTTGGCAGGGGGGCGTGGAGGTGCTGGGGCGAGCCCCTGTTCTCAGCAGTGGTCTCCCCGGGGGGTGGCCGTGTCTCCCAGCACGGAGCGATCTGCTGCAGCTGTGCCGTGCCAGGCCCCCTGCCGCTGTCTCACAGCACCGTGTTCTCATCCTCCTCTTCCTGAGGGGCGGCAGGGGGGTGCCCGTTGCTCACCCCCCCCTCCAGCTCGGCCTGAAGGAAGCGGCGGATCTCCTGGGGCAGCACCTGAGCCTCCAGCTCGCACTCCTGCTCCAGCTTCTCCACCAGCTGCCGGCGAAGAAGGGTGTTGGTGGGGGGACGCTGTGGGGAAAGACCTCTCCCCGCTGTCACCCCCCACGGCTCCCCCCCATACCTCTTCCAGGGCTCCCCAAGTCTTCCTGCCTCCCCCGCAGCATTTACCCTCCCAGAGTTTCCCCTGCTAAGGCAGATGGACCCCCCCGACCCCCGTCGACACTCACCCTGGGCTCCTCTTCCTCAATCTGTTGCAGGATGTCCTGGTGTCCGGTCACCAGCTTCTCCTGGCGCCGCTTCTGGGCCTCCTCCAGCTGTAGGGCAGGACAAGAGGGTGTTGGGGGGAGCAGACCAAAGGAAGGGGGAGCTGCGAGCCAGGGAAGGGATGGTGGTAGGACGAGCAGGGTCCCATATACCAGTGGGAGCATGGGGGGGAGGGGGGGACGGGGAGCGGGCTGAGGCAAGGTCGGGGGGGCACTCACCCTGCGGATGGAGTTCACGGACTCGTTGATGTGGCGCCTGTTAATCTCGGTCAGCTCCCTGCAGGGGACGGGGAGGAAGAGACGGACCGTCAGGCGGGACGGACCCCGCATCCAGGGATCGGAGTGCCCGATCTGTCCCCATAGCCCCGCCTGCATCCACGCAGCCCAGGAGCCCTACTGCCGCCCCACAGGGCAGGGGGCACAGGGCTGGCCCAGTCTCGGGGCCCCCCCCAGCCTCCTCCCCTCTCCCCCCAACTCACACATCCTTCTTCTGCCTCTCCCGGGATTTGGCCTCTGTGATGCTGTTGTGCCGCTTGCGGTCCAAGATTTTCTGCAGCTCCTTCTTCTCCCTGGGGCAGAGGTACCGAGGTCTGTTAGCCCTGGGGAGGGCGGGGGCAGCATCCCAGGGTCTAACAGGCCATCACCTGCCCCACTCACCTCTCACTCATCTCTTTGATTCGCTTCAGCTGGGCAGCCTGGCAATCCAGAGTAATGTCCCGCAGCCGCTGCTGGGCCTTGGGGGTGGGAGGAAAGGGGTATCAGGGCATTTGCTGTTCGGACCCTGAGCCCAGCACCCTCCCTCTTCCCAAATACCCTCCCGGTGCCAGTCGTCGCCGCTGCTCCCCCCCAGGCACCCCCCTTGCATTCCGCTGCCTGTGCCCCCCGGCCCTCGCGCCTGGAATGCCCTCCCCAGCTGCCTAGGTGCCGTTCCCCACAACCCCAAAGGAGGGGGGGATCGTTGGGAGCTGCCTGAGGCCCTCCTCCCGCTCCTGGCTGAGCTGCCCCTTGGGCCCAGGCTCTCCTGCCCGCCCTCCCCGGTACCTGGCGCAGGTGCTCGATTTTGCGGGCTCGCTCCACCTGGTGCTGGTTTTCCCGCAGCTGTAGCAGACCCCGCAGCTGCCCCTCCTGCAGTTCCACCTTCTGCCGAGACACCTCCTGCTCCAGGGCCTCCAGGGAGCCGTTGGCACTGCGAGGGACTGAGCGTTAGCACAGTGGGGGCCGCGGTCAGGACCGAGAGGCCCTGGCAGGGCTGGAGTGGCAGCCCACGGCTCGGAGAGGGCGTGAGGGGCACTGGCAGAACTGGGGGGGGGGGGGGGCACTCACTCCTGCTGTCCACGGCGCAGGCTCCATTCCACCCGGGAGCGGCGCCGGAGGGGGTTGCTGTGCAGCTGGTTGACTTGAGTGCTCAGCTTCTTGTTGAGGCTGGAAATGTTCTTCATGTGCTTCTTGCGTAGCTCCTTCAGCTCTCGGTACTGTTTCTTCAGCAGTTTGATGTAGCCCTTTTGCTGCCGCAGCTCCTCCAGGGACTGGGGGAGCACCTCTGGAACAGAGGGAGGGGAGGGAGGTCTCAGCATCCCCCGACCCTGAATACAGAGGGGAGCCAGTGCTGAGAGGCAGCCGCCTCTGGGGTGGAGCGCAGGGGGGCTGGTAACAGCAGAGGTGATTGCGCTCACCCCTCCCTCCAAGCCGAGGGATGCAGGATCTGTGGGAGGCCACAGCAGCCCCCGTGCTCTGGCACCAAGCTTACCTGCGAGGACACTGGCAATGAGGTCATCCCTTTGCCCTGCAGGTGGGAGGAGGCAGCAGTTATGGGTGGCATGAGGAGGAACCTGCCCATCTCTTCCAGCCCCTGCAAAGGCCTATAGCTCTGAAGACTGGACGACAAGGGTCTCTGCCATTTGGCACCCCTCATGCCACTGGGATTGGCTCCGCTGCACCACGACTCTCCCTTTCAGGAGAGGCCCCCCCTCCAGGCTGCTTGGGGCACCCCCATTTTACAGGGGGCACTCCCTCCCCCACACTACAGGAAGCTCTCCCCACCAGAGGGTGCCCTCCCCATGGGAACGGGAATCCCCTTGCCTGGGCTGGCGACACTGGGGGTAGGGGACAGCAGGGCAGTGGGCGGCTGTCGGGAATCTGTGGGGGGCTCGGCCACCACATCAGGTCGCTGCTTCCCAGGTGTTTCCCGCGGCTTCTCTGCACTCTCCTGGGGGGAAGAGGGGTTCAGACATGAGGACGACAGAGGACTCCTCAACCTGCCCCCAAGACCACCCTGGCCGAAACTCCTGTCGACTCCTCCTCCTTCCTACCCCCGACCCTACCTCCCGACGGAGTGGGATCCTGCCCCTCACCAGCACCCCATTATCCTCAGACCCAGCCCCACTGCCCCTCAACTCACCCTGAGCACCCTCTCTCGGAGACCCCATTCCCCTTCTTCTCTCGGCACTACTTGCGCACCTGCCCTCCCCTCCCCTCCCCCAAATCCATTGGCGCCCCCCGCCCATCTCCCACCCCACTCACCTCGCTTTCTTCCATCAGCGCCACCAGCTGTTTGGCCCGCTGGTCCATGAGGCTGACGTGTTTGATGGGGTTGATCAGGGCCTCTGCGTAGTCTGCGGGGAGAAGGGGGAAGGCGATGGACACATGGGAAGGGAATTTCCCCCCACTTAACCCCCCCTAACAATCCTGGCTGCGCCACCACATCCCCCCCAGACAGACAGACAGACACCAGCAGGACCCTCTCCCATCTGCCCCACCGCACCTTGGTGGTCGTCCGGGATGTAGTCGTTGGCTTCCGTGTAGACCAGCAGGGCGGGCAGGCTGAGGGGCTGGTTGCTTTCACTGCGCAGGCAGATGTAGTGGTATCCTGGTTGGGACGCCACAGAGACAGCCGGGGCGTGAGAGCCGACCAAAGGGTGGGCATCCGAGGGTACATGGGAGCATGGAGCCCCACACCCCCCCAGCACTGTTGGGGGCAGGGTAGGGTGTAACATCACCCTCGGGGGGCAGGGGACAAGGCTGCCCATGGGACCCTGAGGGAGGAGGTGGTGACAGAACTCGGGGACGGGGCAGGAGCAATGCACCAGGGGACAGAGGAGGGGGCTGCAGCGCCCAGCGTGCCTGGAGCAGTGCGTGATGGGACCAGGCTGGGACCAGGTCGGGCGATGGGGCAATTTGCATCCCCCCCATCACCCCAGTGACAGGTCTGGAGCCCGCTGCAAGGGATGCTGGGTAATTCACCTGCCACAGAGCTGCTCCCCACGGCCTGAGCGCTGGGCCAGGAGCAAAGCCTGAGGGGCCGGGGCCCAGCACTCACGAGGGGTTAGTGGGGTGACCGGCACGTCCTCAGTAAGGGGCGGGGTGGGGGTGGGGAGCCCCAGGCGACTCCCTTACCAGAGCGGATGGCTGAGACAGGCAGGATCCGGTGCCCGACGAATTTGCCCCCCTCCTCAAAGACAGCGATGCGCAGGGAGGCCAGCGTGGGCAGCACCACCTGGGGGAGCAAAGGAGGCGGTCGACGGGGTCCCGGGGACCCACGCCCACAGGCTGCCCGCTCCCTAGGCCAGCCGGCTCCCTCTCCCCACCTCACCTTGGGGAAGACGAAGGGCTCCTCGTCCCACACGGGGTTGAGGGAGTTCCCCTGGGACGGGCGCGTCCGGAACTTGCGCTTGGTGTCCACGGGGAGGCCGAACGTGTCCACTTCCACGTAGATGCCCACCCGCTTGTCTGACAGGAACTGCCCCGAGATGATCTGCGGGGAGAGGAAAGGAGGCGGGGGACGGGTGTCAGACTTCCTGGTGACCCCCACACACACCTCAAATCCTCCCTGAACCCCGAATACCCTCAATAAGCCCCACAGACCCCCGGGGCCCCTGACGCACCCCATATTCCCCCCACCCCCGGGTACCCATCAGCTCCCAGCTCTCACCTTGACCTTGACCGTATTGGCCACGATGCCGTCCACGATGTTCTCCGTGAAGGGATCGAAGAGCTTGTCCTCGCGCCGCATGAACTCGGGCTTCAGCAGGTACCCGCTGCGCCGGTTGTACTCAAACATGCCCAGATTCAGCTGCATGGGCAGGTCTGGAGGGTAACGGCGCCCCCGAGGGCAGGGGGGGGGGGTTAGGGGCAGGGCACTGAAAGATTGTGAGGCCCTCCAGGGAGTTGAGATGGGGAGTTTCTCATCCCCCCTCCCTGCAGTCACAGGGGCAGGGCAGTGCACACAGTTAGTGCCCTGAACAAGGTGATGCTGAAGGCCCATGACACAGGGGTGCCCCAGCACCAGGGACTGAGAGGTGTTGGCACAGCTGGGGGGAGCCCGGGGGCCGTGGGTCAGGCCTGAGGGGGATCCTCACCGAGGGACTGGAAGTTGAGCGCCACCATCTGGCAGCCGGCGTTCCAGAAGAGCTGGGGCATGTAGTTGGAGGAGTCGACCCGTGTGCCCTTGGGGTAGATGCGGCTGAGCTGCTTCTTGTTGTATCTGAGCACGTGTCGGGGTGTCAAGGCAGCCATGGGAGACAGCGGCCAACAGCCTTCCAGGAGCCCTGCCCCTTCCCTGCAGCTCCTGGCCCTCTGCAAGCTCTCCTGACCCCCACCCCGACCCCAACCTGCCCCCCTTTTCCCTGCTAGCTCCTCTCAGCCCACCTCTCCCCCGACCCCCTGCAGTGCCTCGCCCCCGGCAGGATACTCCACGAACTCCATGGGGCTCTTGGTGAGCTGCTCCAGCCCCTTGGTCTCCACGAAGGACGACATCTCGAAGGACTTGTTCCGCTCTGGGGCAGAGGGGGGAGTGCATTAGCGCCCCCCTCGTGGAGAGACCCCCTTACTGCAGTACCACCCCCTCATCAACAGCAACACCCACCCCTCCCTCTGAGCTGCCGGTTCCATTCGCTCCCCTCAAATCCCACCCCCCCCCCGACCATCACACCACATCTGTCCTCATGGACATCCTGGCCCACTTCTTCACCCTAGCTCCCCTGGGCCCTCAGATCCTGCCCCCCATCCATTCTGCCTCCAACCAGGCCCCTGCACAGAGCTTCCCCACACCTCTCTGCCCCACCCCCCTCAACCCCCCGACACTCACTGCTGGCCGCCTGGAAGGATTTGAATTTGACGGGTTCGATGTAATTCACCAGTGTGGACATCTCCTCAGTAGCATTCACCTCACTGCTGGCAGTGCCCTGTGAGGGGTGGGAGCAAGCGAGCAGTCAGGGCAGCTGACATGGGGGAGGTCCTGAGAACGTTTGCCCAAGAAACACAGTCGGCCCTGCAAAGGTTGGGGGCAGGCAGAGCTGGCTAGCGGACCCCACATCTACCAGTTTACAGCCTAGTCACCCCCACCCCCGGAGCCCCCATGCTACAAACCAAGGGCCAGGTGGGGGGAGAAACCCCGCTCGGGGGAGCCCCCAGAACTGGAGCATCCAGGACCCCCCTTTACCTCATCTGTGGTGGGTTTCTTGGGGTCTGGCTGCTCTTCCTCCTCCTCCTCCTCACTCTCAGCCTCCCGGTCTGGGGGTGGGGAAGGGAAGGGTTAGCAACCTTGGACCACGCCTCCCCCGCCAACAGTCACTCCACCCTCTGCTCACCCCACACCGCCAGGGAGCCCTGCCCCCGCTGCCCCCAGGCCTCCCCACATTCCCTTGAACAAGACTGTCACCCCAGCCCCAAACCCCACCAGAGAACCTTCCCCACACCCCCTTCAGCCTGTCCCTCAGCCCCTCCTCCCACCCAGGCTCTGAGGCTCGTGGAGGGGGATGTTTAGGGACGGAACGTGCCCCCCCCCCCACACTCACCGATAGATTTGCGGGGCTCAGCCAGCTTGGCCAGTCTCTCCGGCAGCACCTTCTCCTCCCCATTGACAATGACCTGAGGGGTGGCCCCTTTGTGCTGCTCGACACAGGGAAAGCCTGCGGCGGCGGGAGGTGGGGGACACGGACTGTGAGCGCAGCAAAACTGAGGGGGAAGGGCCCCAGTGACCCCAGGGGACATGAAATGATCTAGAATGGGAGGTGCAGAGCCCACAAGGGACCCACATGCCCCTTGGCTGCTGAGGGCAACAGCGGGAGCGGGGTGTGGTCAGCGAGGGAGAGGGGAGATCGTAGGCAGAGCCTGAAGGGAACCACTGCTCCATTCCCACCTCAGTCGCTGAGCCGGGCTCGTCTATGCCTAAGCTGTCCTGAGGGAGGTGGGAAAACAAGGTAGAGGCCCAGGGGAGCAGTGGGGATGCACCCAGGAGGTGTGTACCTGGCAGGGGGTGGCATAGGCCGAGAAGGGTATGTACCCCACAGAGGCAGATCCAGGGTACACACAGTGTGTATGGGGCGGGCAGCACTGTCTGGGGAGGAGCACATACCCAAAGGGAGGGGAACCACGCTGGCTGAGGAGGGGCACATAGACAGTGTGGGTGAGGGTGGATGTGGAGAGGTGGTACTGCCTGGTGTGGGGATATGTACCCCAGGTGAGGGGCAGGCAGCGGGGGCACTGGCCGGGGAGGGGATACGTACCCCAGGTGGGGGGCAGGCAGGGGGGGCACTGGCCGGGGAGGGGATACGTACCCCAGGTGGGGGGCAGGCAGGGGGGCACTGGCCGGGGAGGGGATACGTACCTGGCGGGGGTGAGGGGCAGGCAGGGGGGCACTGGTCGGGGAGGGGATACGTACCCCGGGTGAGGGGCAGGCAGGGGGGCACTGGCCGGGGAGGGGATACGTACCTGGCGGGGGTGGGGGGCAGGCAGGGGGGCACTGGTCGGGGAGGGGATACGTACCTGGCGGGGGTGAGGGCAGATCCCCGAGGCCCGACCCCACATCGCTCACTGTAGGCTCCAGCAGGCGCTTGCGGATACTGGTCCCCTCGGGGCCCTTGCTTGCCCGTCGCTGCCGCTGCTTCTTGTTCTTCACCAGGATGCGGCCCATCAGCTCCTGGGGGCTGGGGAGCGCCACGCCCGCTTGCAGCTGGTGGGGACGAGGATCAGAGCAGGGCCACCCAGCCATGGAGGGATGGAGACCCAGGGACACGCCGCTCTTCTCCCCCGATCTAACTCCCTCCCCCAGAGGGCCTGTCTGCGCCTCCCTCCCCAGATATTCATGACCCATTCACCCCACCCCCCAGAAACCCCCCCACTCTCAAACAGCCCCCTTCCCTGAACCCCCCAGCTTCCTGGTACACTTATCCCCTCCCCCCCATCCCTGGGTATTCCTCACCCCACTTGCCCCCGCCCCCAGCCTTGTCCCTCCACCGCCTCACCGGGTATTTCTCCAGGGGCTCGATGAGCAGAGCCTCCCCGAAGATGCTGCGGCAGTACTCAGCCATCTTGGCCTGCTGCTTGGCCCTGAGGGCAGAGGGAAGGACCATTAGAGCCATGCAGGCCGGGCCTAGGGAGCAGGTGGAGCCCTGGGGGCGGGGTGCATAGGGATTACTCACGAGTCAACGTGGTTCTCGAAGGACAGGATGACGGGGAACGGGGAGGTCTTGAAAGCGCTTTCAGCAATGGCCTCGATCACCTCCTAAACCGGGGGAGACCAGAGTCATGGCTGGCATAACAAGGGGCTGAGGGCATCAGCAGAGTTGGGCGAGACCTGGACTGGAACATCACAGGCCTTGGGGTCAGGAGCCCAAGACTGAGGGGTGGCTGTCCCCAGTATCTTAATGGAGTCCTCCTGGTCCTGTTGGACCTGTCACAAGCCCATTAGGGAGCTGTGGTGTCGACTGCTCTCAGTGGTGCCAAATGGGGTGCAAGGCCCAGCTTGAGGGGTCATTATCAACGTGGGGGGCAAAGTATCCAGCACTTCAGTGCTGGGTCTGGGACTACTCCACACCAGCAGCAGTGACTTGGATAGCGGAGGGAGCTCGTAAAACATGTGCCTGACCCCAGCTGGGAGGACGGTCTCGGAATTCAGAATGACCTGCCAAATTAGAGAACAGGTCTGCCACCGAGGAAATGACATTCAGTACAGACAAACGCCTGGCTTGGGGGTCGTGCGGCTGAGAAGGATCCGAGGGGGATCACAACTCGAATGTGTCCACACTGAGATGCTGTTGCGACAAAGGCCATCGTCACTGGGGTGGGGCACTATGATGGGGAGGTAACTGCCCTCTCTGCTCAGCATTGTGTCCAGTTCTGGGCATCACCCTTTAGCCGAGAGGTGGGCAAAGTGGAGAGCCAACAGAGAGGGTTTAGAAAACCTGACGGAGGAGGAAAGGTGAAAAGATGGAGCTGGTTTAAGCATGAGAAGAGATGAGTAGGGGAACCTGGTAACAGTCTTCTGATACGCCAAAGACATGTCCAACAAAGAGGACATGGACTGGTTGTTCTCCAGGGCCCGTGAAGGCAGGACAAGCAGAAGGGAGATTTTGGTCAGGTGCGAGGCAGAATGTTTGGGCAGCTTGGCTCTGGGGCAGATTTCCAAAGGAGGTCGGTCACCCCGCGACTGGGGGTTTTAAGAGAGGGTCGGGAAAACACCTCTCAGGGAGGGTGAAGGTTTCTTGTCCTCCCGCGGGCCGGGGGCTGGACGCGGTGGCCTCTCATGGCCCTTTCCAGCCCCTCAGTGTGGACAGATGGTCTCAGGGGTGCGTGGGTCAGTACCTTGAAGGGGATCTCAGTTGTCATGGTGAAGCCATGAGTGATGAAGGGCTCCTCGTCCTGGGGCCGCCCCTTCCAGCAGTCAAGTTCGATGCAGCGGCAGCCACTCAGCAGCACCTGCCGATACATCTCCACGGAGGAGTTCCCTGTCAGCTGGCCGGCTGGGGCGGGGCGGGAAAGGCGTCAGCACCAGCACGGATACCTTGACACCAGAACCCTGACTGCAACCCACAGGCTGCCCTGCCCACACCTACCAGCCCCAGCACACAGCCCTGACCCTGTAACCACACACACCCCCTCAATGCAGCTTACAGACCCCCCCGCCCTGCCCACACCTACCAGCCCCAGCACACAGCCCTGACCCTGTAACCACACACACCCGCTCGATGCAGCTTACAGACCCCCCCGCCCTGCCCACACCTACCACCCCCAGCACACAGCCCTGACCCTGTAACCACACACACCCCCTCGATGCAGCTTACAGACCCCCACCCTGCCCACACCCCTGACCTGCGAACTCACCCCACTCCAGATCTCCACAACTCCCTGGCACAGCTCACAGACACCCACCTCACACAGACACACTCCCCACATAAACCCAGTGATCTCCAATGCCCACACCCTCCCACTCTCTCTCTCTCTCTCTCACACACACACACACTCCCTCTCATATGATCTCTTTCCGTCCACCCCATCCCCCCCAAATGTCACCACAGGGAGGAGGAACAGGGGGCAGAGCCCAGAATCTATGAGGGCAAACAGGCTGGGGCCATCCCTAAGGGCACCAGGGCCCCTCTGCACAGCAGTTGAAGAGCTCAGACAGTGCATGGGGAACAGCCCCCAACACCCTCTGCGGTAGGTGTTGTGGGAGAGACTGGTGGGGGAGGTGGTTCGGGGCCCTTGGATCTGTGACATAGGTGCCCTGGAATGACTTGATGTGGGGGTGGGGTATTTCAGGGCTCTGCCCAACCCCCCCATTGCTGAGAGGGAGAGATTTATGGCAGACTGGAGTGGTGGGATGTACCTGTGGGTAGGGGTTGTGGGAGGAGGCTCCAGGGGAGCAGTACCTATGAGGCAGACGTATGGGAGAGAGAGGTCCAGGTGGCCCGTACCTGAGAGGTAGGAGTTGGGGGGGGGGGGGTCAATGGGGGGACACCTGTAAAGCAGGTATTGTGGGAAGGTTCGTGGAGGGGTGCTGGAGGGAGCATACCTATAAGGTAGGGGTTGTGGGAGGGGTTGATGGGAGGCAGGCCAGGCTGGCTGTGAGGCTGGTGCAGGAGGGGCTGGAGAGTTAAGGAAGTACGGCTTGGACAAATAAACAGGAAGCTGGCTAGATCGTCAGGCTCAACCGGTAGCAATCAACAGCTCGATATCTAGCTGGTGTTCAGTATCAAGCGGAGTGCCCCGGGGTTGACTTTCAGGCCAGGTTTGTTCAACATGTTCATTACTCATCTGGACAAGGGGACGGATGACACCCTCAGCAAGTTTGTGGCTGATGCTAAACAGAGGGGAGAGGTAGACACGCCGGAGGGTAGGGATACAGTCCCGAATGACTGAGACAAATTGGAGGCTTGGGCCAAAAGAAAATCAGATGAAGTTCAACAAGGACAAATGCAGAGTCCTGTGCTTAGAACAAAAGAATCCCAAACACGGCTACAGGCTGGGGAGCGACCGGCTAAGCAGCCGCTCTGAAGAAAAGGACCTGGCGATTACAGCGGACGAGGAGCTGGACGGGAGCTAACAGTGCGCCGTGGTTGCCGAAAAGGCTAACGGCGTATTGGGGTGCATTAGCAGCAGCACTGCCAGCAGATAAGAGAAGTGATTCCTCCCCTCTATGGGGCAGTGGTGAGAGCACTTCGGGAACACTGCGCCCAGTCTGAGCCTCCCCCAAAAGGAAGGGTGCAGACAAGTGGAGAGTCCGCTGAAAACAATTGGGGGCTGGGACACGTGACCTGTGAGGAGAGCTTGAGGGAAGTGGGCTCCTTTAGTCTGCAGGGGAGAAAAAGTAGGGGGGATCTGACAGCAGCCTTCAACCATCTGAAGGGGGGTCCCAGAGAGAATGGGGCCAGGCTGCTTTCAGTGCCGACAGGCAGCAGAACAAGGAGCAATGGTCTCAAGCGGCAGTGGCAGAGGTCTAGGCTGCATATTAGGAAATACTGTTTTACTGGGTGAGGGGTGTGAGAGTGAAGCACTGGGATGGGTTGGCTCGGAAAGCGGTGGAGGAAACTCCAGCTTAGGAGTGTCTAAGGCCAGGCTCGACAGAGCTCTGTGTGGGATGATTTAGTTGGGGCTGGCCTGGTTCAGAACAGGGGGCTGAACTAGATGATCACCTGAAGTCTCTTGCAACCCTAATTTCTGCGATTTTATGAGGGGTCCTGGGATGGGATGGCCCAGGAGGGGAATGTCTGTGAGGTAGGTATTGGGGGAGGGGCCGATGAGGGTGCTTGGGGGGAGAGCATACCTGTGAGGTAGGTGTTGGGGGAGGGGCTGATGAGGGTGCTGGAGGGGGAGGGGCATACCTATGAGGTAGGTGTTGGGGGAGGGGCTGATGAGTATGCTCCGCGGCGGGGGGGGGGGGGGGGGGGCATACCTGTGAGGTAGGTGTTGGGGGAGGGGCTGATGAGCATGCTCCGCGGGGGGGGGGGCATACCTGTGAGGTAGGTGTTGGGGGAGGGGCTGATGAGTATGCTCCGCGGGGGGGGAGGGGCATACCTGTGAGGTAGGTGTTGGGGGAGGGGCTGATGAGCATGCTCCGCGGGGGGGGGGGGGGGGGGGATACCTGTGAGGTAGGTGTTGGGGGAGGGGCTGATGAGCATGCTCCGCTGGGGGGGAGGGGCATACCTGTGAGGTAGGTGTTGTGGGAGGAGTTGATGAAGTAGCTGCTCAGTGGCTGGCTCATGTCGTCGCTCAGGTCCAGCTTTTCAGGGGGGACGATGCTGTTCTCCTCCCCCCCCAGGTAGCGCCCGAACCCCTCCATCGACATCTGGTCTGGGGGGCAGGGGGTTAGTGAGGACAACCAGCTCCCAGCAGCACCACTCTGGGGCCAGGCCTCCCACCTCCCCTCAGCCATTCGCCTCCTCAGACTTCCTCCTTATGGCCCACGCTCTACCCACATCTCACCCAGCCCTGGCCTGGGCTCCCCCCAGCCCAGCCATCTGCACTCAGGTCCCAGCCCCAGCCCCCAGGGGCTCACCACGCTCCAGGAACTGGCGGTTGGGCTCGTATTTGTCGATGAGCTGGCGCACCTGGTCGTGGCTGAGAGGCGGGTACAGCACCTCGTTCAGCCGCGGGTCCCGCTGCCGCTGGTTGATGAAATCCATCAGCTGGTCCAGGCTCAGGTAGGGCTTCCCCTTCGCCCCACTGGGGGGGCAGAGATGTTACCCACCAGGCAACCCTCTCCATGGACAACCCCACCCTCATCAGCCACCCCCAACCTCCATACGGCAGGTCACTGTCATCCCGGTGAACCCCCTTGCTCCAACCTGCCCAGTGGCTGGGCACCTTCCTTCCCCACCCATCTGGCTCCCCACATGCACACATGGCTCCTCCCTCTGCAGCATCTCCGGGCCGCCCTGCCAGACAATGCACCTCCTCTGGATTCCCAGACCCGCTTTGCTGCAGCCTCAAGACCAAGCCCTGGACGCTGGCCCCACCTCCTGGGACACCCTATGGGAAGAGGGAGTCTGGCACTCACATCTCCAGCAGGATTTTATCGATGTCGGGACGTAGGCAGAGCTTGTTTAGGAAGCGCTCAAAGATCTCCAGGGTGAATTCGTCAGGTTTGATGGACTCACTCTGGAGGGAATAATAAGGGAACATGGCAGTCACTGGGAAGTCACAAAGCAGCAGTGGGGGAGAGGCTTGGGGGTGGGGAGGCGGGATGGGAACTCACTCGATTGAAGTTAAGGCCACAGGACTCCAGAGCTGTCTCCACACGCTTCTTATCTGCCGAGAACATCTTCAAGATGCTGGAGAGACAGGAGAGCAGGAAGCCTGTAGTTTGGACTGAAGGGCACCAGCAGAGGAGAGCTGGAAGGGGCTGTCAGTCAGGACAGAGGGGCACCGGCACAGCAAGGGTTGGGGGTACCGTGGGCTGGGACCGATGGGCACCACCAGTGTTTCCTGTAAGTTGGGCACTGGGACAGCCACCCAGGAGAGATTCCAATACCGCTCAGCGGATTAGCAGGGTGTCCACAGCCGAAGACAGGTGTTTCTGTTGGGGGTGCACATGCCTCAGTGCACATAACAAAATTTATTCCGCCCATGGATGGAAAAAATTAGAGGGAACCCTGGGCACCAGCAGAGCAAGGGTTGGAGGGGACATGTGGGTCAGGACTGAGGGGCACCAGGAAAGTTCTGGAACCTGGAATCATCCCCCCCATAGGCCTGGTGAGGCCCTGGCTGCTTTCTACAACAGAAAAGGGAGTAGGAGGCAGGGCCAGGAACTTACTTTTTCACTGGGATCCGGCTCTCCTGGTTCACCTGGAGTTTAAGTCGGGTGTATCTAAGGGAAGGAAACAAGACAGAGATTATAGAGCAGCAAAGCCTGGCCAGGTGCTCCTCACCACGGTCACGTATGGAGTGGAATGCACACCCCGTGCCAGGTGCTGAGACACAGCTGCTTCTGGGGCGAGGTGCAGGGGCTGCATACACAGGGACTCATCACCCGACGCGGAGACTCACATTTTCTGCAGGAAGGTGTTGCGAGACGCATTTTGGGCTAGAATGTTCATAGCCAGTTTGAACAGCTCCTCAGTCCAGATCTGGAGATGAGCGGGGCACAGTGTGGGAAAAGAGAAGGGAGATTGCTGGGCTGCTGCCTCCTTCCTTCCCTGGGCCAAGGGTGCCTGCTCCACCACCCTTCAGAGAGCCAGCAGGGAGCCTTGCTATGGGGCATCATTTCTAGGCACCAGCCCACTCATCCACGGACCCTTCCCTCCTCGGCCAGCACCTGTCTCCCTCCACTCCCCCAGCATCCAGTTGTTCCCACATTTGCAGCATTCCCTTTGTCACCCACCCGTCAGCCCCCTCCAACACCCCCCAGGCCACAGAGGACAATGCTCTCCATCCATTCCCCCTCCCTATTGCCCAGCCTGGCTCCCCGCCAGCTGCCCTCGCTGCCACTCATCACCAGCCACAAACCCACCTTGGCCACGTCCTCCTGCACGGCCATGAAGTTCAGGAAGCTGATGTTGACCAGGTCGGGGCCATGCACCACAGTCAGCAGCTTCTCCTCAGGGTGAGGCTCTGAGCCCCCCAACCCCAATATCTCCCGCAACTTGGGCTCCTGCCGGATGACCGGGAGTGGTGTGAGCCAGCAAGGTTGTGTCTGTCAGTAGGGGGTGCTGTGACATCACCCCCGCAGACATGAGCAGCACCCCGGGGCAGCTCAGCCAATCGGAGTTAAAATTACAAGCCAGGGTCATGCCCCCGCCCCCAGTGCATCACGGGAAGATCTCTCAGAGATCCTATTCCTTTCCCCCACCAGGCACAGCTCCCCCGAGGAAGCAAGGGAGTCTCAGACCCTTCACCCTCCCAGTGCCATCCTGAGACTGGTCTTCCCATGATGCAGAATTTGCAGATGCTCCCTAACTGGAGCTCAGACTAGGGGCGTAACCCAAGGAGGGAAGGGGCGGAGCTTGGCAGGGATCATTCAGCTACCCCAGCCAACCCATGCTAGCCGCGGAGCAAGGACTGGGCTAGTTATTGTAGGGTCTCCCCTCCATCCCAGGTACTATGCGCACCAGGTTATTACTGAAGAGTTTCTCTCTCCCTGCATGCGAGATGGGTGGGCTGAGGTCACCAGATTGTGCTCGTAGGGTCTCTTCCCCCCACCTGCCCCTCCCCCCCAGGTCCGGCTGAGCCCCCTCCCTCACCTTCGGGACTCTGGCATAGCGCCCAGTCCTCGTGTCTCGGATGGAGCTGATGTCCAGGAGTTCAACTTCCTGCCAGAGAGGAAAAGGGGGGCAGGAGGGAGATACCTTAGAGCAACACCAGTGGGAGCAGTGCAGACCCCCGCAGCTGGACAGGGGTGTGCCTGCCTAACGGTCCAGGTCCAGGCTCTGGGCACCAATCCCAGCCATATGCAAAGCAGCTGCCCAGGGAGGCAAATCCTGTGGGAACTGCTGCTGGGGAATCCCTGCTGCATCATCCCCCACCTCCCTGCCCACCCAGCACCCACCCTCAGCAGGGGGGGTGGGAGGCAGGTTGGAGCAGGGACATTATCACAGGAAATAAGAGGATGTCATAGGTAGGGGCTATATGAGTCCAGGAGTAGGGAGCAAGGGAAGTTCGGGAGTGGGACCAGAGGAGAGAAGCAGCGGCACCGCTTGGCGGAGGGGGGCACTTCCTGCATGATGCGTGGGTGGCTGCACTGAGGGGGTCATGGGAAAGGGCAGCGAGGGAGAGGGACCAAGCCAGAAACACTTCCCAGCACCCAGGCCTGGAGCCTGCCCCTGCTTCACAGTGCAGAGAAGCATACGAATTTCCACACAGTCCCTGGAGAGAGGCCACACAGGCAGCCCCTCCCCCCCCCACAAGGGGTGCCTCAAAACTCGCCACCGTTGGGAGACCAGCCTAATTCGGGGCGGGGGGGGGGGAGCTGTAAGAGACACAGGTGTGGCGGGGGGGACTGGAATGCACATTGGCTCAACGTCAACTCTCCCACCACTCTGCATCCCACCAGCTCTGCCCTCCCCACCTCCAGTCCCCCCACCACCACCACACCCAGCTCTCTGCTTGCTCCTGCCCCCCCCCCGCTTCACAAGACCCAGCCCCCTCCTAAGAACGTACCAACACCACTCATCAGAGCGCAGGGGTGGGGCACGCTGGGAAGCCCGGAGAGGGGCAAGGGCGCGCGCCCCCAGACTGGACCTGGGCAGGGAGGTGACCGCCCCTTGGCACCAGCCCAGCGAATTCCTGCCAAACAGGCCCGATGGCTCAGCCCCTGTGCTCGCAACCCAGCCTCCCCGGCCAGCACCAAGAGAGCACCACCAGGCTGCTGAGCTCCTGGCTACTGCAACGCCAGCCTGTCCCAGCAGGGGGCACTGTGGGGAGTGGGCCGGGACCACCACTGCGGAGCGGAGTTCCCAGCCAGGGCTGGGCTCTGCCTACAAGGGGCACCATAGGAAGGCTTGGCTAAGAGTGTGGCGCGGCGGGGAGGAACCAGCCACTGGGCCTTTCCTGTCTTGCTCCCTGGCTGACCTCGATACGGGCAGGGAAAGTGCCAAGTGTTTCCGGATTTTGTCATCTCAGCAGGGCCCCAGCGGGAGCTGGTGGGGGGGGGCGGGAAGTGGGGTGGAGCAGAAACCAGCTTTTGCTCAGGCCATGCGGCCAGGGCCCTACCATTTGGGGTGCATTCCAGTAGAGGAAGAATCCCAAGGGGTCCACCCGCAGCGTCACCATGGTCTGGGTTGTTGGCTCCTGGGGGTGCAGAGAGGAGGGAGTGTCAGTGCAACCAGCTCTGTTCCTGACCCACACCACGCCCCCTCCCACCACCCCAGCCTTGCACCCCTCCCCTCCCCACACAGCTCTGCCATGGCCCTGGCCACCCCAGCTCTGGGTTCTACCTCACTCCCCTCTTCAGCCAACACACCCAAATCCACAGCCCTTTCCTATCCCAGACCTGGGTCCCCCCACAGCCTTGTCAATGCCCCTCTAGCCCTACCCACAGCCCCCCACCCCCCAGGATTTGGCTGATTTGGGGACAAAGTTTACTCTAATGACTTTTCTGCACACATCTCTCCCTCTGGATGCTCAGTGCCCCCCAGCTCTGTGGAGTCCCAGATCTTGCTAGATGAAGGTATTTTTGGCAAGGGTGGGCACACTGGGAGCATCAGCCCTGGCAAGGAGGCTGGGGAGTGCTGACCTGGTAGTTCTAGTTGTGGGTAGGGAGGATCAGGCAAGAGCAGGAGGTGGGGGAGCCCTGATCTGGGGGGGCAGGACCCGCAGTGCCGGTGGCAATCCAGGGAGGGCCCCTCCACACCCAGATGCCCCCCTTCTGAGTTGCGAATGCATCCTGAGCAGAGCCCAGACCTAATTAGGTCTCCCCGCGGCGAGAGCAGCATATAGCTCTACCCCAGGGATTACAGATGCTGGGGACACAAGGGGGGCGGGGTTACTAACTTCTTTGCTTGGAAAGGCCCCTTGACTCCCACCCTGGCCCCCCAGGAGACCCCTCCCCCAGGCAGCACTTTGGTCAAGTGAGGGGGTGGCAGGAAATGAATGGAGACCTAATGAGCTTCTTAGTGAATGGCCCCTCTGTGCCGCTGCCTAAAGTGCAGAGATCTGGGGGAGGGGGATTCCTGAGAATGAGTCAAAACCAGAGAGCCCGGCACACAATGGGAGCTCCCACCGGCTCCAGCCCGGCCTCTTCTCTTCCAGCAGGGAGTGGGGGCGGGGGGCTGTGGGGAGAGTGCCTGCCTCTCCTAGCTCTACCTCTCGCAGCTGGCGACACAGCAGAGAGCACTGGCTGAGGGGATGGGGGCTCAGGCACCGCCTGTTTCCTATTCACACGGGAAAGACCTTGGACCCCAGATTCAGTCGCAATAAAACAGCATCACAAAGACGCTGGTGCCCTAGGACTTTGCCCCAGAATGGTGTGAAGGGGGGAGGGGAGGGAGTGCCCTACCCACCCCCCTGCCATCCTAGGACCACCCATCCCAGGCAGAGCCAGGCACCTGCCTAGTCTTGAAGTTACAAAGTGTGACCCGAGAGCTGCACATCTGAGATAGCAAGAGCTGCAGGTGAGAGTGATGGATGCCTGCATAGCTCGGGAATGAGCCCATGGTGGGGACAGCAGGGGGCTGAGGGGTACTGGCGGCCCTTGGAGGCCCTTGCGGGCTTAGCCTGGCCCACTAACAGCTGGTCGGTAAATGTCTGGGGGCCGGGGAAAGAGGTGCTTGGTCAAGGACCTGGGAGCTCGTTTCTCCGAGCGGGGTGAACAGTTAGGAGTCCACACCCTGGAGACAAAAAGCAGAGAGGGGCAGTGCTGGGGGCAGGCAGGGTGACAGCACAAAGATCAGCAGAGACCCCCACCCCCTCCATCCCTAAATCTGGTCCTCCCAGGCAAGGGGGTTCCAATCCTGGCTCTGAGGGTTCTCAGCCCCTGCCATGTCCCAGCCCAGAGGTGTCTGCATCTCAGCACTAGGCCCCAGTGTGTCATAATGGCGGGAGGGCTTGGATAAAGCCAGCTTCCCTCCTCCACCCTGTCTGCATCTATCCTAGCAGCAGCCACTTCCTGCGTGAGCTGGGCGCACCGGGGTCTCAGCATGGATAGGGGCATGCTGCTATGGGGTGAACCGCTCAAGGCTGGGAAGGGAAACCTTGAACTGTGTAGTTCCTACTACACTTTCACCCCCTACCCATCCCAGGTGCACATGGAGCTGTGAGACTCAGTGCCTGGGACCCCTTTTTATGCCCCAGATATGCTGGGTTTTCTCCCTCCCAGGACTGGGGAGGGGAATCTCAACCTCCAAGGAGGGACAGCCAGAAAGGAAGGAGGTTCAAAAACAGTGCCAGGCAATCAAACCAACTGGGGGAAATTTGCAGATCAGGACTGTGGGGCTCCTGCAGAGCTGGGGGACCCCAGGGTCAGGATAGCCGGGGACAGAGGAGCAGGATGGAGGGCCAGGCAGAGCCCCAAGTCTGTCACAGCAGGGGACCCAGGAGCAGGCAGAGCTGTTTCTGTGCCTCACTAGATGGGTGGGGATCATTCTTCCCAGTGGGGTCCTCCTTTTGCCACCTCCTTCTTCCTTATTTGGTCCTAAGCCACTAGAGAACAGCAGGCCTGAGACACAAAACTAACTGATGCAGGGTTGGGCAGGGGGAGCCAGGGAGATCCCACCACCACTCTGGGGTCACGGACATAGTTTGTGGGGGTGTTGATATTCTCTCTCTCTCTGTCACACACACACACTCACTCTCTCTCTCTCTCTTCAAGACTCAGAACCGGCACAGAAGTCCACCGCCTACTTGCAGCCCTACTGGCCTGATTGCAGTTGCCCCTGCAAATTTCAGAGTCAAACTAGGTCTATGCCTGGGGCCTCTCTCCAAATTCCTCCTCTCCCCAGGATGCCGGGGCTTGGTGGAGAACCAGAGGGATCCAGGAAGGAATCGGTATACAAAATGTGTGGTCATGTGAGGGCCTTCCCCCAGCGATCAAACTGGGAGATTTGGGGCTCAACAGAAACCTTCCCTTGCAAGCTGGACGGACAGTTTGGAATGCGATGCTGGAAGCTGCAGGGGACAGGTATGGGAATTTTGGGTGGCTCAGTACAGCTTTGGGGGGCACAAGGCAGAGTCTGGCCTACCCGAGCAGGGCACTGGGGGCTATGAGGGGCAGAGGGATCTCTCCGGGGAACCAGCGTCCATGGCAATGCACTGTCCCCAAAAAGGGTGCCAGAGGGAGGCAAGAAAGACCAGCTGTGCCGGGGATCAGGGGAATGAGAGCATCGCCCTGGAGAGAGAGGCCCCCCCAAGGTAATTTCTACCCTCACCATCTTCCTTGCCCCTGCCAGGTTGCTACTGGGGAGCTTCAGGATAGCAGGGGGCTTTCTCCTAAGGGGACTGATGTCGAGGGTCTTCCCCGGGGAGGGACTTTGCAGAAAGGAGACAGTAGGTGCAGGGGGGGCTCCCCTCCAGGGGAAGGGATCTAAGGGTAGATGGGGGGATCTGTCCCAGCAAGAGGGAAGTGCTTGAAGCAAGTCCTAGGTGGGACCCTGGCAGGAACGCAAGGGGTGTGGAAAACGTCTCTCCCTGGCTGGGTGGGGGTGGCCTCCCCCAGGTTAGGGATAAGAGTGGGAGGAAAGGGGGATCTCACCGGGGTGGGGGGCAGGTGCAGACGGTCTCCCAGGCCCTGGGACGGTGGTTGAAGGTGGTGTCCTAGACGGGGGTGGTGGTGCAGGGCTACCCCGGGCTAGCAGACGGGCTCTCGTGGGGGGCGCCCGGTCGAAGAGGGCAGTCTCCCCGGCTGGGTGCGGGGTTCCCGGGACGGGGAAGGGAGGGCACAATTCGTCCGGGACGGGCGTGGGGGGGAGCGGTCTCTGACCCCGACTCACCTCGTCCCATTTGATGAACTTGCTGCCCCGGATCAGGGTCTCGGGGACCCGCACAGGCTCCAGCTGCAGCGCGTGGACCCCCGGGCACGCCCCGGCCATGGCTGCACCCAGCGCCCGGGACACCCAGCCCAGCTGCTTCGGCCTCTCCTGCGAGGGCTGCGGGCGGGGCTGGCACAGGAGCGTGGGTGGGGCCGGCCGAAGAGAGACTTAAAGAAACAGTCTCTCCCCCACCCCCCACCCCAACTCCCAGGGGTTCTGCCACTTTAAGAAAAGGGAGGGGGCAGAGAATGGTGGGTGGGGCGCTGGCCCTTTAAGAGACTGTGAAGACTGAGGTAGTGGCCCTTTAAGACGCTAACGGGGCGGCGGGGGGGGGAGAATAGCCTCTTCCTCCCCAGGGAGGGGCAGCCTCTTAAAGGGACAGCCGCCCGGAACCCAAGGAAAGTTTTGCACGGGTTATACTCCAAGAGCCCTAACTTCAGGTCCCTTACAGAAACTGCACGTGATCTTAGCCCCAGTTAGGCTCCAGGATGGCTTCCTCCTCCCCACCGCCTCCCGGAGCGGGGCCTGGAGAGAGACCCTACAATAACAAACCATCACGTGCTCCAGTAAGGCCACGGCGCCCTCTAGCGCCAAACTGGGGCATCGGGGCCAGCCCTGACTACGAGGGGAACGCGCCCCCCCGACTCTCACCCCCTCCCGGCACCAGCGCAGCGCCCCCAGAACGCTGCTGGGTTATTGAAGTTCAGCAGTAGGGGGAACGCCCCCTATTGAGCCCCTAGGCGTCACCCCGGGGACTCCTGCCGCATCCCGCGGCGCCCCATCCCGCAGAGCGAAGATATTTAACCGGACCATTGCATAAGCCAGCTTGGCCAGCGTCCAAACAGGATACAGCCTTCACTTTCAACTTCCTGAGGGCCGGGGTAATGTCAAGTGCCGCTAGGGAAGAAGCTGCCCCCTCCTTCGTCCCAGCCTTGCAATCTCCCCACTCCTTTCCTTTACAGCAGCAGCCCAGCACCCTCCCTACGCCCCCATGCCGGCTGTATTTGGCCCTACTTCCTGTAGGTCCTATGTAAACAATACTTTGCCTTCTCTCGAGCGTGCATTGATAGGGAACCACTGGAATAGGGTGGGGAGCTACACTCCATATAAGATAACCTCCAATATCACCCCAACTGAGAATATCCCCTCTAGGGGTTCAGCCCAAGGGGAAAGTCGGAGGGGAGGACTGAAAGTGCAGGGAAGGAAGAGATTTAATGGGGGAACTGTGGGAATGTGTCCCCTGATGCCAGGGTTAGAGATTTGGGAGCTGGACTTCGCATCTCAGCTATGCTGAAGGATCACACTCTGTGCAACCCAATAGTGCTGCTTAAATCCCTCTAACCCCCAAGCTCCCTGGGTAACATTCACTCATCCCCCATGTACTTCAGGGACCCTCTGCCGCTAGCCCAATCTCTTGCCTGGAGCTCTGGTTGCCTCCTAGAATCCCCCATTCTTCCTACCATGCCAGGGCCCCTCTTACCCCTCATGAAAGGGAACCTGTGTGCCCCCATCCCCCTATTCCCCTCTTGGTCAGGGTGTCAGCTCTCTAAACTCCACTGGGACACAGGCAGAGCGGGACTGGAGAGTAGCACAGGAAGATGCTGACTGCTGCCATCAACTGGGTCTTTGATCCAGAGCCAGTTCCAGCCTTGGCTGAAGCTCAGGCTCTCCTGGCCAGGTGCCAGGGGATCAGCATGTCCCTTAATTCTCCTTTTTTTCCAGTTCTGCCCAAGCCCAGCTGGTGCTGCGCAGGGGTTCCCAGAACACTCTCCGGCAGGATGGGCTGTGACAGTCTAAAGTCACTGTGTTACAGACATGCAACCAGAGAGAGAAACTCCATCAAGCTGAGCGTAAGGCTTCCCAAGCTGAGCCAATGAGCCAGCCCAGCCCAGGCCCCTAACTTCCCTTAGGAGAGAACACCTCCCACTGATCCCCTTGCTCCCTGCAGCACAGAGCTCTGCAGTGACTGGGATCCGCACGAACTAGAATGGAAGAGTGCCCTCTTAGGAGCACTACACCCACTAGCAGCACACTGGGGCCAGCACGGACTGCAAGGAGAGCGTGCCCTCTGCTGAGCCTGCCCACCCCACTGCCTGCAGCACAGCGCCCCTAGCACCAGACAGTGCAAGGAGATCACAAGGCCCTTTCCAGCATGGCAAATACAGGGGTATGGAGGTAGGGAGAGAACCAGATTCACCAGTGATGGCCCAGACCAACGTTCCCTCTAATCTTTTCTATCCGTGTGCAGAATATTTTTTAGGTGCAAGGAGCTGTCTGAATGTACACCACCAGTAGATACAAAAACTAGCTGTGGGCATAGAATTACAGAATCCTGGGACTGGAAGGGACCTCAGGAGGTCATTGAGTCCAGGCCCCTGCTTCAAGCAGTATCAACCTCAACTAAATCACCTAGCCAGGACCTTGTCAAGCCAGGACTTAAAAACCTCTAGGGATGGAGAATCCACCACTTCTCTAGGCAACACATTCCAGTGCTTCACCACCCTCCTAATGATGTAGTTTTTCCTAATATCCAACCTACTGCTCTCCTGTAACTTCAGCTCATTGCTCCTTGTTCTGCCGTCTGTCACCACGTAGAACAGTTTCTCTCCATCCTCTTTAGAGCTCCCCTTCAGGAAGCTGAAGGCTGCTATTAAATCACCCCTGTCTTCTCTTCTGTAAACTAAATAAACCCAAATCCCTCAGCTTCTCCACGTAGGTCATGTGCTCCAGCCTCTTAATCATTTTTGTTGCCCTCCGCTGAACCTGCTCCAGCACATCCACATCCTTTCTATACTGGGGGGCCCCAAAACTGGACACAATATTCCAGATGTGGCCTCACCAGTGCCGAATAGAAGGGAAAAAAACCACTTCTCTAGATCTGCTCACAATGCTCCTCCTAATGCCCCCTAACATGCTGTTAGCCTTCTCGGCTACGAGGGCACACTGTTTACTCATATCCAGCCTTTCATCCACCATAACCCCTAGGTCCCTTTCTGCTGTACTGCTGCTTACCCAATCTGTCCCTGGCCTATAAAAATGCCTGGGATTCTTCCGTCCCAAGTGCAGGATTCTACACTTCTCCTTGTTGAACTGCATCAGATTTCTTTTGGCCCAATCCTCCAGTTTATCCAGGTCACTCTAGATCCTATCTCTACCCTCCAATGTATCTACCTCTCCTGCTAGCTTAATGTCATTTGCAGACTTGATGAGGGTGCAATCCAGTCCCTCATCCAGGTCATTAATGAAGATGTTGAATGACACCAGTCCCAGAACTGATCCTTGGGGCACTCTGCTTGAAACCAGCTGCCATCCAGATATTGAGCCAATGACCACTACCCGCTGGGCCTGACCATCAAGCCAGCTTTCTATCCATCTGGCAGTCCATGGATCCAATCCATACTTCCTCAACTTTTGGGCAAGAATGTTGTAGGAGACTGAATCAAAAGCTTTGCTGAAGTCAAAGGATATCATATCCACTGACTTCCTCGTGTTCACAGAGCCTGTTACCTCATCATAGAAGTTAGTCAGATTGGCCAGGCATGACTTGCCCCAGTGAATGCATTTGGACTACTGTTAATCACTGTCCCCTCTTCCAAGTTCTCCAGAATGGATTCCATGAGGATCCCCTCCATTATTTTCCCAGAGATTGAGGTAAGGTTGACTGGTCTGTCGTCCTCTGGATTGTTCTCCTTTCCTTTTCTAAAGATGGGCACTACATATACCTTTTTCCAGTCATCCGGGATCTCTCCTGTCTCTTCAGAGATAATGGCCAAAGGCTCAGGAATGACATCTGCCAATTCCCTCAATACCCTTGGGTGCATTAAATCCAGACCCATAGATTTGTGTATATCTAGTTTTTCTAGGTAGCTCTTAACTCGTTCCTTCCCCACCGATGGCTGCCCTCCACCTTCCCATAATGCATTGTCTGGCACCATAGTGTGGGAGCTGTCCTTGTCCATGAAGACTGAGGCAAAAAAATCTTTGAGTAATTCAGCTTTTCTTACATCATCTGCCACTAGATTACTTCCCTCATCCAGTAACGGCCGCACATCTTCCCTGATAACCCTCTTATTGTTAACATGCCTGTAGAAACCCTTCCTGTTACCCTTCACATCCCTTGCCAGCTGCAGTTCCAATTGTGTTTTCGCTTTCCTGATTACTGCTCGGCATTCTCTAGCCACATATTTATACTCCCCCTTAGTCAACTGTCCACGTTTCCATTTCTTGTACGCATCCTTTTTAAATTTAAGCTGACCAAGGATTTCCCTGTTCAGCCAAGCTGGTTGCCTACCACATTTGCATGTCTTACTATGCAGCAGGATGGTTTGTTCCTTCAATACAACTTCTTTAAAATACTGCCAGTTCTCTTGAACTCTTTTCCCCTTCCTCTTTGCTTCCCAAGGGATCCTGCCCATCAGTTTTCTCAGGGAGTGGAAGTCTGCTCTTTTGAAATCAAGGGTCTGTATATTACTGCTCACCTTTCTTCCTTTTGTCAGAATCCTGAAATCTACCATCTCATGGTCACTGCAGCCCAGGTTGCCACTCACGTCTATTTCGCCTACAAGTTCTTCCCTGTTTGGGAGCAGCAGGTCAAGTTGTGTACAGCCCCTGGTTGGCTCCTTCAGCATGTACATCAAGAAGTTATCTCCAACACTCTCCAAAAACTTCCTGGATTGTCTGTGTGTGGCTGTATTGGTCTCCCAACTGTCCGGATGATTAAAGTCTCCCATGAGAACCAGGGCCTGTGATTCGGAAGCTTCTGTTAGTTGTCTGAAGAAGTCCTCCTCTACCTCATCTCCCTGATCTGGTGGTCTAGAGCAGACACCAACTACAACATCACCTCTGTTATTTCTGCCTCTAAGCTTAACCCAAGGACACAGCTGGTTTTTCTCCCTCCTTATACTGAAGCTCTGAGCAATCATACTGCTCCCTCATGTAGAGCACAACTCCTCCTCCTTTTCTCCCTTGCCTCTCTTAGGTGCAGCTACTGCCACCTCTGTAGTGGGGCACAGGACCGGGGCTGCACAGACCAGTGTTAGCAACTGGGGTGGGGAGCAGAGGCTTGCAAAGGTGGCATGGAAAGGCCTGGGGTCATTCCCCTTTTTGTGTGGAAAACTCTAGGGAGGGTGGACGATCAGCTGGGTGCATTTGGATCTCTCCTAAGCGGGCCCACAAGCACACAGCTTTAAGGGCGTGATGCCCCAGCCCTAGGCAGCAAGGGGCAGCTTCTTGCCTCCATGCCTCTGCCACTGTCCTGGGCCTCAAGGGTACAGGGGATGCTGTGGGGGAGATGTAGCCACCCAGTGCCAGGTGTGGGGAGCTGCAGGAGGGACCCACTGCACACACCCCCTCACTCGCCTCTCCGGTGATACTTCACCTGCCCACCCTGCAGTCTCCACAAATGGGTGGCACTTTGCTGCAGCCGTTCCCCCAGTGCCAGCCATTGGGGGCGGGAATAAATTATGCAGCAGAGAAGGAGGGGCTGTGCCCTGGGACAATCTGCCAGGACCCAAAGGCAGCGCCAAGCGAGAGGACGGGCGGGGGGACGGGGAGAAAAGGGCTTTGGGAACCCCACACTGATGTGAGCTAGAGCATGCCTGGGTTGCATCTGCCTGTCTCGCTACCTGTTATCCCTCAGCCCCGCCCCGCAGGCCTGGGCTCCCCTCCTGCCCGTGTCCCTCAACCCCCGCCCCTTCCTCCCATCTCCGGACGAATCCCATTTCCCTTTTGTCCTGCCGCGCCCATTCCCCGGGTGGCCAGCAGGTGGCAGTGTGGGGCTGCAGCCGCCGCCGCACCCGCCTTTGTGTGTCTGTCGCACGCGAAGTTGCCGAAACTCAGCCCTGGCTCCATGAATGGGTCTGATCCGCCGGCAGCGGCCACGCGACGCTCCCTGCACCCCAGGGCCCTAACCGTGCAACGCGTGCATCGGCCCCCGGGCACGCTCACAGGGCCAGCTGAGGTGGCTGCCGCAGGCACAGCGGCGGCGTCCCCGAATTGCACGTGGCTCCCTGCCTGTTGCACAGCGGCAGCACAATGGCAGGGGGGGCCTTGTTGCAGGCGTGCTCCTTGCTGCATCCGCCTGCCCCCTCGCTCTGGGCTAGCGGCATGGGGGTCAGGGCATGGAAGGGATGGACGCGTGACCGCACTGCCTGCACTACGGCTGCGTGCACCCTGCACACGCACAGCACTGCCTGAATGTTGCATAGAGCTAGGGGACTGGCCCACCACAGACTGCACCGATCACTCGAGCTCAGCGGTTCCCCACCTTTGCAAGAGGGTGAGCCAAGGCAACTCAAAACCCGGGGGAGGGGGGGTCCTCTCCTGGGAAAAAATATGAATCTTGATTCGCTTAAACTCCTCACAGCCCCAAAACACCCCCACCTACCTCATACCAGTGCCACTGCTGCCCCCCACTGCTCCTTCACCAGGCCACTGCCGTTGCCTCCCCTTGGCTGCCCCTAACCCTCCTACTCCCTTTCCCCACCTGCGGCGCTGGCAGCTCCCTGCCCTGTTGTGCTGAAATGGGGCTCAATTTAATTGGTTTAATGGATGGAGCCCTCCTGCTGGCCCTTGAACCAATTAAACTGAGTTCCATTTCAGCACAGAAGGGCAGGGACTGGGAGTGAGCAGCGGCAGCGGTGGGAGCTGCAAATGGCTCCTTAAAGAGCCACCTGCAGCTCAAAGCCACCCACCCGGTGACCTTTAGAAAAATCTAATGATGACCCTTGTTTGGGTCCTATCCCAGAGGCTGGGGGTCCCTGCTCTAGGGCATGCACATAGGCAGCAGCCATAGGCTGCAATTGGTTCCTTCCCCACCCCCCAACGTCTCTATCTGACCCGTGGGGATAGTGTCTGGGTGGTATGCAGCTGCATGGACACCCTGACATCGATGCTATGTGATCAGACAAACACCCTGGTGGCTGGGACATCTGTGGGGAGACACCAATTTCCAGGCTAACCACTACCCACTCCTCCCCTCCCTGAAGCAGGACAGAATTGTAGGGCTGTAAGAGACCACAAGGCCTTTCCCAGAGCCTGGAATAGAACCCAGCTCCCAGCTCCCCACAATGGGGCTCCACACCCTGAGGCAGGACTCACAGAGGCCATTTAACCACTGACCTTGCCCCAGCATGCTGAGCCCAAGGGCAGGGCCAGCAGCTCCGGGGAGGGTGTGCAGAGGGAGGGGTATGACCTGCACCATGCCGGGGGGTGTGCGGTGGGAAGACTGGGGAGCATCCAGAGGGCGGAGGCACGGGAGCACTGGGGGCTTCCCAAGGGGGTGCCAGCCACAGCGCAGGGGGGGGCTGACTCTGGTGGGGCCACGCTGCGGGGGGAGGGCGCAGGCACACGGCGGGGGGGGGGGTGTCGGAGAAGCTCGCGGAGAGTGTCGCTGCCGGCCCAGCTGCCGCGCTTGCTCCGGGGCGCGGGCCAGGGCAGGAAGCGTCTGAATCGCAGCTCTGTTACTCCCGGCCACGTGTTTCCCCGAGGCCGCGGGCCAGGGAGGCCTCAAGGCGGCCAGTCCTTAAAGGGGCTGCGGCCCTTAGCCCCCCCTCGCCACGCCCCCAGAGGCCTGCAAATTGTCGACGGAGTCAGGGTAGGTGGGTGCATGGGACGGGGGCGTGGTGGTGATTTACAACCTACTGACCTGCTGTGTACCTTGTATCCAGAGTATCACCCAACGCCCCTGAGACTTCTCTGGCATTCACCCCCACCTTTCTGCCTACCCCTCCCCCGCCCCCTCGACAGCTGGGGGCAACTCCCCAGCCTGGTATCAGAGAGGGCCGAGCCTCATCGCCCCCTCCCTAGAGTTTTCCACACGAGAAGGGGGGTGACCCCAGACCTCTGCAAGGTTCTGCCCCCCCCCCCTTCGCTGACAGTGGTCTGTGCAGCCCGTCCTGTGCCCCACTACAATAGTAGCATCTCGGGAGAGGCAAGGGGTTATTGCTCCACCTCAGAGATAGCCGCATCTCAGCCTCAGGCATGGAATGGTGTGAACGTCCCCCATGCCCCACCCCAGAGGTGGCTGCATCTCAGGAGGGTCGGAGGGAGGGATGCTTCGCTACACAACCCCTGCGCCCGTTCGCGTTCCCAGCCCCCTCCCCCAGATCCCGCGGGCTGTGCCACAGCCCTGCTCCACATAATCCCGCTCAGAGCCCCGGCCTCAAACTTCAGTGAGCCAGATGTGTGCGGGGGGGGGGGGCGTTCTCCCTTGCCATCTCCCTGGCTCCTCCTGCCCCGGCGCCGCTGCCCTGGCACAGGGGAACAGAAGGGATGGAGACAGATAGGACGGGGCAGATCCGCTGAGGGTGGGGACAGTCCGGAGGGGACAGGGGCAAATTGACACCCTCCCCCCTTTGTTAGGGACAGACAGACACTCCCCCTTCCCCGCAGTGAAACAGGAGGCCAAACGGGGGCGTGCTTGCGCGGGGAGGGGCAGACGTGCTGGGGAGGGGACGGAGGTTGGATGCATGGACAGACGGACAGACGGACGGGCGGGGCACTGAATCCAAGCCCTGTGGAGTGGAAGGGCAGCGTGCGTGCTTTGCACGGGGGGGAAGGGCAGCCTGCCCCATGCGTGTCAGTCAGACTGCCAGTCCCCCAGGGGGAGGGGACAGCCAACCCCCGGGCATGGGGGAAGGAAGCGCAGGGGAGGGATGGACAGACAGACGTGGGGGGTGGGACAGGCCGACCCACTCTGGGTTTGCAGGTGGGATAGGCCAACGCCCCTGGGCCGGGGGGGAGCGGGGCACTGGCAGAGGGACACATGGGGGTGGGGAGCAGACTGACCCTGCGTGGGACGGACAGTCGCTGACCTGCGGGGAAACAGCCTGACCTCGCTCCCACCCCGGGGGCCTGGGACGGACCGACGGGGGTCGGGAAGGGAGACGGACGGACAGATGCCGGAGTGGGTCGAGGACGCAGCCTCGACCTCCCTTCCCTGCTCGTGAGGCGGGTGTGGAGGGCCGGGGGGAGGGGACGGACAGACAGACAGACGGCCCCTTTAAGGGGGCGGGGAGGGGGCGGGGGAGGGAGGCGAGGAACGAGCGATAGCGGCAGCAGCGGGACAAAGGGGCCGTCGGGGGGAGCGGCTCGGAACCGAATCGGAGCCGGGAGCAAGCGGTACCGCCGGCTGCGGCGGCCGGGGCGAGTCAGGACCGGAGGCCACGGCACCAGCACCCAGGACAGCGCCGGCCGGAGCCGGTACTAGGGGCTGGGGCTGGGGCTGGGGAGACCCGGTCGCGGCAGCACCAGGAGGCGGATCCGGCATCTGGTACCGGCGGGAGAAGACGGAGCTTTTCCAGCTTCTGGTTCTGATCCCGGCCCCGGTTCGGACCGAGCGGGCCCCATTTCCACCCCAAGCAGCACCACGACCCGGTTCCGATCCCACTGGACTCAGGCAAGAAGAGAATTCGGGTCCCGAGAAGCGGCCCGGCCCGGTTCGGTTCGGTTTGCACGTGGCCCGCAAACAGGCAGGACGGAGGTGGGCTGGTCCCGATTCGGTGCCGGCAAGAAGTGAATCTCGATCCGGCACCCACTACTCGGCTGCAGGCGGATCTGGTTCCGGTTGCGGACGAGGAGAGGATCTAGCCCAGACCGCACGTGGCCCCGCTTCCTCGGTGGCGGAGGCCCGCGCCCCTAACAGAAGCAGCAGGAGGAGGATCCGATTCGGACCTGGTTCCAGCCCGGTATCGGCATCAGCAGGCAGCTTCGGTCCTGGACCCACGGGGGCCGGGCTCTGGGCTGGGCAGAAGCGGTACCAGCCGGTTCCAGCCGCGAGCCAGGCCCGGTGCTAACAGGAGGCTCTGATCCCACGTGGGGTCGGTTCGGGGCGGCAGCAGGAGCCGGTTCTGACCCGGTTCGGGTCTGCGGCCCGGCGGATGGCAGCGCCTTGTAGCCCGGAGAGCGGCCCGGCGGGGGCCACAGGCCCCCGGGTGTATTTCCAGAGCCCCCCAGGGGACCCGGGCCAGGAGGAGGAGGACGGGCCGGGCCGGCGCCAGGGGAAGGTCACAGTGAAATACGATCGCAAGGAGCTTCGTAAGCGGCTCAACCTGGAGGAGTGGATCCTGGAGCAGCTCACGCAGCTGTACGACTGCCAGGTACCCCGGGCCCTTCCGCCTGCCGGGGCCCCCCCATTGCCCCGTCACCCCCCCGCGCAGCTCCACAGCCAGGCTAGGGGCACCCCACCCCCAACGCCGCGTGCTCGAGGAACTCGCCCGGTCACATGACTCTGCTCCCTCTCTCCCCCACCCCCAGCTGGGAGCCCAGCCCCCCTAAACTGCCCGCCCCAGTTGGCTCTGCAGCCGGTGGAGGTGGGGCAGGTCCGGCCAGCTGCTAACCACGCGCCCACTGGCGGGGACCCCCCCGCCCCCACACATCCACAGGCTGCAGAGGAGGGGGCGGGGGGGGACTTCAAGTTTCTCACGCTGCTTAGGTCCAGGGATTTCCTTTGCTGGCTGTAATCGCGTTAAAGTCTCTATCCGGTTGGAGGGGGGGAAGGGGGAGACCTGCTGCCCCGCCCCCAGCTCCAGCCTGGGGCCGGATGGAACCGAAAGGGTTAATTCCGAAATTGCCTATGGGGTGGGGGGGGTTACACCCGCCCGGTTAAGGTCCGGGGCGTTGGGGAGGAGTTGAAGTTAATCAGCTGTTGATGTTAGCAGGGGAATCCCCCCCCCGGGGGGCACAGGCTACGCGGGCGCCCGCCCCTCCGAGGACGGGTAGGGTGGGGCGGGGAGGGGAGGGAAGGGCGCCTGGCTCGTCCCGGGTTCCCGCTGACTAAGCTTCCTGTTTCCAACGCTCCCTCTGGATTTGGCTCGCTCCAGATCCCTCCCAGGCCAGAGAAAGATGCAGCCACCTCTGGGGGGCGGCGCCGGGCCTGTGTACACAGGGCCAGACGCGCCATCTGCGGCTTGGCTCCCGGAGGGTTAACGGGAGCCAAAAGGCGCTGGAGGTGTTTGGGGCTCAGACTGGTGCCTGCCATCCCCCTCTCCCGCCCCCGCCCCGCGGGAGAAAGCCCATGGCCGGGTGTTAATTAGCCAGGGAGGTGGGGCAGAGCCTGGCTTCTGGAGTGGGGGGTGACCTGATTAGGCTGCTCCTGTTGTGCTGTTAAAACTCAACTGCTAATTCCCCTCCGCACCCCCCCCCCGCATTGTTCCCAGACTATTTGGAGGGCGGGGAGGGCGGGGTGCAACTGTTCCCAGCATGCACTGCCAAGGTGGGAGCCCGCGAAGTCCTTGCAGCGAGGGAGGGGGTGGGCAGGTGACTACGGGGGAGCACGGCCCCAGTGCACTAACCCCCCCTCACATTATTTCCCCCTTCTCCAGGAAGAGGAGATCCCAGAGCTGGAGATCGATGTAGATGAGCTACTGGACATGGGCAGCGATGATGCCCGGGGAGCCAGGGTGAAGGTAGGGGGTGTGGCACCCCCCATTACACTGTCACTCCCCAGGGCTGGGTGTGGGGCTGAGCTGGGAGTCCAGGAGCAGTGCAGGGTGGGGTGGACACTAGTGAGGTGCTGGGATGATGGGGGGGTGAGAAGGGACAGCAAGGCTAGAAGTGGGGGTTGGGACAGCAGAGCACCAGGCTGGGGGACACAGTAGCCAGCATATGGGGGTAGAAGCTGTGGCAGCACCCAGCTGTGTGCAGGCCAGGCCCAGTAGCAGCCACCTGAGGGGGGTGGGGGGGTGCCTGCCAGCTTGAGGGTAGCGACTGGGGTGCAGGAGCAAGGAACCCAAGCAGATGTGGTGGTGGAGGTGCTGGAAGCTGTGAGGCAGGGGCCCCGCCGAGGGAGGAAGCTGGGACGGGGATGCAAGGGGAGGAGATCCCACGTTGCACTAAGCTGGGGTAGGGGACTGGCGAGCTGCACTGCACGGGCTATTCCCCTGGGCCCAGGTGGGGGAAGGGTGCATGCAGCAGACGCAGGGCCCCTTCCCAGTTCTGACCCCCTCTCTCTCCCTCCCCCAGGAGCTCCTGGTTGACTGTTACAAACCCACGGAGGTGAGTACCAGCTCGCCCTCCCTCCCTGCCACAGCCTGTCCCCACCAGTGGGAAGGGGAGGGCCGGGTGGCTCTCAGCAGTTGTCCCACTCAATCTCCGGGGTGGCGGGAGGGGGCAGGGGAGAGGTTCAGCAGCTGCTCTTTCCCAGCCAGTTCCCAGACACCTGTCTTGGGGGGAGGGGAAGCTGCCTCTCCAGAGCTGGGTTCTGATCCCTGCTGCTGGGTAGTGGCTGGATCCTTAGAGGCTCCGGCAGAGCTGGGGACAGGCCCTGTCTGGGAGTGGGTCCCGGGGGTGTGGTGGCAGGACTCCTGGCTACTCGCAGTAGGGCCCTCTCATGACCGGTCTCTTCTCCCACACCAGGCTTTCGTGGGCGACCTGCTGGACAAGATCCGGGGCATGCAGAAGCTCAGCACCCCCCAGAAGAAGTGACCCCCCCCCCACTCCTTAGACCCACCTCCCCAGCTGTTGGGGGAGGGGGGCAAACAACCAGTGACACCAGGCTGGGGTGGGGGAAGGGAAATCCCTTCTCTGAAGTCTGGGGGTGTAGAAGGAGAGGGGGCCCCCCCTCCAGCCCCCACCGCATTGATAATCACTAGCCAGCGGGACAGTTTCTTAGCAATACCCCCACGTGAGCCTCCTCTGGTTTTTGGAGTGAGAGGGGTGGGGGGGGCCTATGATTTGGGCTTTTAGGATTTTTTTTTTGAGTTTTTTTAATTATTAAATGATTTTTCTGTTGTGTTTTTATATGAATTTAATAAAAGATGGTTTGAGATGGGGGGCTGCTCTCTGAAGTGGGGGTTACTAACGGTAGGGCCAGGTGAGCGATGGGGGGTGCAGGACCAATAGGGAACAGGGGTACAGGTGATGGGGATCAGAGGATACCCACTGGTATAAGGGAGGCGTGGCACATGTGGGACACCCCACTGTGGACAGGGATAGCCAATGGGGGTACTGCGTTGTGAGGGTGGCAGGGAAGCAGCAGAACTTCCAGCTGGGGAGACTGCAGCTCCTTTCCCTGCTTCTCAGGCATCTTTCATTGACACCCCCCCGGACGCAGGGAATGGGGACAGGCCCAGCCTGGGCCCCTGAGCCCAGCAGGGGAGACGGCTGGAGTGTGAACTGCTCTCAGGCCCAGCCAGTCCAACCCCCTTCTCCTGGGCACACAGGTGCTGCCAGCGCCAGGCTCCCCAGGCCCTCTCCCCCCCGCCGGAGGCAGCTGCTGTGGCAACAGGGTTGGCGAGCTGGGTCCCAGAGCTGGCAACAGGCTGTGCTGGGGAGGGAGACAGCCCGGCCCTGTGTCATCCATGCCCCGGGAGCCCCGCTCGGCCCCATCCCGGCCCCGCTGAGCGCCTCCCCTCCCCCGCTCGGGGCAGCGCTGAGCTCAGCACGGAAAGAATGCGGCTGGCTCCTGGAACGAATCGGGCAGCAGCCGCACGTCCTGCTTCCGGCCTGAGGTCACTGGGCGGGGCCGGGCCGGGTGCACGGGGGGTCTACCCCTCCCTCCTTTCCCTGGGCACCCACAGGTCTGCCGCCCCCCCAGCGCACCCCAGGGACCCCTTCCGCCCAGCTCTGCCCGTGCCCCTCCCTCCTGACCCACAACCCTGCTAACCAGCCCTCTGCCCCCCACCCCCAGCTGGGCCCCTGCCCTTCCCTCCTGACCCACAGCGCCTCCCAGACACCCCATGCCCCCAGCTGGCCTGGTGCCTTCCACCCCTACGTCCCCCGATGACCCCAGCTGGGCTGGTGCCCCTCACTTCTGACCGGCACCCACTGCCATCCATCCCCTGGGCCCTCATGAGCACAGGGTGCGGCTGCTGTCTCACAGGGTGGATCTGGGAGCAGACTGAGTCACTGCAGCTGAATCCCCCATGCCGCCTGCTCCGCCTTTGAAAGGGGCCTGCCCCCAGCTCAGCTCCTCTTCCCAGCCGGACGCGGGTGCCCTGCTGCCCCGCCCAGGCTGTCCCAGGCACAGCGACTCCCCTCTCTGCCTGGGGGTGAGGGGGGGAACTGCCAGCCACACAGCCTACTCCTGCCAGGCACCACCTCGTGGCCAAGGCAGGTGGGAAGAGGCAGACCACCCAGGAGCCCGGACGAGCAGCCCTCAGAACCTGCACCCAAGCAGCTTTGCTCGGGGCTTGCTCAGCCCCCACCCAGTGGCCAGGAACCCCCTTCCTGCCCAGCACTCCCCCCCCCTGGCCACACACAGGGCAGCTCCACTCTCTGCTTTTATTTTTCCATCATCCAGGATCTTTGTAAATGCCTCCCTGCCTGCGCCCCCCGTGTGCCCGCACCCCCCACCGAGCCGGGCCCCTCCAGCCCTGCCTGCCTACAGCTCTGGCCGCCGCTCGATCTTCAGCAGTTCCACCTCGAAGACCAGCGTGGCGCCACCTGGAGGGGGGGCAGGGCACAATCAAGGGGTCACCACGGCAGTCCCGTCCCTCTCCTCCCCTGCCCGGGCGGGGCGTCCCAGGGTCCAGGCAAACCGAGGAGGAACCCAAAGCCACGCTGCACAGTGGGGCCCTATGTTGCTGGCGGGGTTGGAGGGGAGAACCTCAGCCAGTTGGATGGAGGGAGGTGGGGCTCCCCCCCGCCCTGTTTGCAGCAGGGGCATAGGGACTCTGCCGCCTGGGAGGGGGGCCCCGGAGACGGGCTGGAGGGTCACATGGCTGGCGGGGCCTAAGCACATGGGGTGGGGCACAGCAGCCTTACCTGGGATCTTGGGCGGAGCCCCTCGGTCCCCATAGCCTTGGGGGGAAACAGAGAGAAATTACAGCGAGGAACTCCGCCCTCCTCCCACCCAGCCCAGAGGGGGAGTGGGAGGTTTGGGCAGCACCTGAGCAGTGGGAAGGAGGCAAGACTGGCATGAAGAGCAGCCTTCCCAAAGTGCATCGGCTGGGCACCCAAAGCGGGGCCCCCCAACCCCCTTCGCCTTGCACAGGGGGCTGGCAGCCCCATGCCACCCAGTGCTGATCCACGGCCGCCTGCCACCCTGGCCTCCTGCCCTACAGCTCCACCAGCCCCTCAATCCCTCCCACAGCCCCCTGCCAGCCCATCCCTGGCCCCCACCCTACAGCTCCACCAGCCCCTCAATCCACTCCCCCCGGCCCTCTGCCACCCCAGCCCTGGCCTCCTGCCCTACAGCTCCACCAGCCCCTCAATCCACCCCCCCCGGCCCTCTGCCACCCCAGCCCTGGCCTCCTGCCCTACAGCTCCACCAGCCCCTCAATCCATGCCCCCCCCGGCCCTCTGCCACCCCAGCCCTGGCCCCTGCCCTACAGCTCCACCAGCCCCTCAATCCCCCCCAGAGCCCCCTGCCAGCCCAGCCCTGGCCCCCGCCCTACAGCTCCGCCAGCCCCTCAATCCCCCCCACGCCCCCCTGCCAGCCCAGCCCAGCCCTGGCCTCCTGCCCTCCAGCTCTGCCAGCCCCTTAGTCCCCCCCACAGTCCCCTGGCCAGCCCAGCCCTGGCCTCCTGCCCTACAGCTCCACCAGCCCCTCAATCCCACCCCCAGGCTCCTACCTCACAGCTCTCGAGTGCCCTCCATCCCAGCCTGCAGCCCCCTCTAGCGGTGGCTCCAGGCAGGTGACTTTAGTACAACATGGCAACTGCAGAGACCCCCAACTGGGATCCCCGATCACTGCCTGCTAGGACCGGCGCAGAGCTGGTGCCCTCGAGAGGAGCAAGGCCTGGTACCCTGTCCCCACTGCAGGGTGGCTCAGCCCAGTCCCTGGCCACCTACCCAGCTCCGAGGGGATCACCAGTTTCCTCTTCTCACCCTCACACATCCTGAAAAGAGATGGCAATGAGACTCCCAGATTCAATGGCACCAGACCACTCGGTGTCGCCCCCCCCACCCCAAGCCCCTTTAACGAAGCAAGGACAGGAGCAGCCAGCATCACCCTGCCGCTTCCAGCCTTCCCACGGGGCAAAGGCTGGGAGCCAGGACTCCTGGCTGCTCCCTCCTGCTCAGGGATGGGAGTGGGGCCTAGTGGGCTGCAGCAGAGTTAGGGGGAGGTGGAAAGGAAAGTCAGGACTGCTGGCTTCTAGCCCTGGCCGTGGGAGGGGAGCAGGTCTCGTGGGCTCACACAGGGGGCTCGGAGGCAGGCCACCCGAATTCCACTCACCCTATGGATCCTGGGGACACCCTCCCCACCCAGTAAGACGGCAGACAGCCCCACTTCACAGAGGCAACGAGCTCGGGGTGCCTCTGCTGCCCATCGTGCAGAGCCGACACCGCCGATTCCTAATGTCCGAGTCCAAAACTGTCAGGGGACTGCCTAGCTGCCGGCGCAGGGCCTGTCCCGGGCGAGACAGCCAGCGAGAGAACCCTCCACGGGCACAGCGAGCTGGCGCAAGGCCTTTTGCGCAACACGTGGGTATTGTGCGGCGCATTCCCAGTGCGCATGCGTTCAACCCCCTCTGCCGGCTCTCAAACACGAGGGGCCTCCAGCAAAGGGGCTGGAAGCTCCAGACAATTGCTGGCTGGGGTAAGGGCTGCACTCCGGCCTCTGCACCGGCTCCAATTCCCCACGCCCAGACTCATCTCGCAAGGCTGTGGAGGGCTCTCCGCACAGCAACTGGGAAACCAAGACCAGACGGCATCCTGACAGCTGGGATCAGCCCCGTGGCCTGGGGCAGGAGGTCAGGCTGCCCAGGCAGAGCCCTTGGATGGGCGACTGCGCGGGGAAGAGTCAGTTCTGGACCCACCGTTCTCAGGGGGCTCTGTCCCCCTCCTCCCTGGGGCTGGGTGCCTCAGTCTTTAGCACAGGTCTGGCGCAGGGCAGAGCTGTTATCCTCACCTGAGAAACCGAGGGAGCTGCCCAGGGCCCTGGAACACTAGCCTTGGGCCCGGTTTCTTTTACAGCAGTACCCAGTAGGCAGCCCCATTCCGAGCGCCTGCCATCTAAGCTCTCTAACCACCGCACCTCCCCTCCACCCACTGGAGACCTTCCGGGGCACCTGCCCATCTCCTGCGTTTGAAACTGCCCCCAACACCCTGGTGCTTGGCCCAGACAGGCTGACATGCATGAGAATCCATTTTCTGTTGGCTGAAACTCCTCAGTCAGCTCTTGGGTAGACGCTCAGACACCCAGCTCAACTCCTAACGAAACAGGACAGCCCAAACCACGACAACAGGAGGCTGACAGCCCAAGATTAACCAGCGGGAGAACAGCAGAGGAGACAGTCACAGAGGCCAAGAGAGAAGTGTCAGCAGAGCCTGGCTGTGCGGTGTATCCACTCCCCTGAGGAAAAAAGTCCAGGTGTCCCCCAGTAACCCCTACTAGAGGCGGAAGAACATGTGGTACTAGCTGGCCTACAGCCTCTGACAGCTGAACAACGTTACTGGAGCAGCACAGCTTAATATTCAATGTGCCTAGTGGTTAGAGCAGAGGAGGCTGGGAGCCAGGACTCCTGGGTTTTATCCCCAGCTCTGGGAGGGGACTGGGGTCTGGCGGGTTACAGCAGAGGAGGCTGGGAGCTGGGACTCCTGCATTAATTACAGCTCTGCCCCAACCAAGAGTGGGACTCAGTGCATCCAGCTCAAAGAGAGGAAACGGTTCATCTCTTTGCTCTGACATCACACAGAATAGACGGCCCCAAAATCCACGGCTGCTTGGCAGCACCAGAAAGATCACTGCAGACAGGATAGGTGGAGCCAAGTTTGAATTAATTAAGGGTTAAGAACCACGTGTAATATGGGAATTGTGGTCATATCAGGCTGAACACTCGGTGCAACTCAGTTTCCCCACCCACTTGGGCTTGCCATGCCTGGGCAGGAAGGGGTTACTTTCCCTTCTAGGGCAGGGGAGACCAGACAGCCAGGGGTCTCTCTAGATGGGGGCAGATGCATCAAATTGTGCCTAGGCAGAGAGCCCTGCTGGCTGGCCACTACTGCCCGCCAAGAGAGGAGACCCAGACAGAGCAGGGTTACTCTGGGGTGCCAAGAAACTGAGGTCAGCTGCCAACAGTGGATGTAGGGAGACAGAGCGTCTCCAGGGTTGGGCTCAGATGGAAGCTTTGTTTCCACTCCCAGGCCGCCTCGGCGGGCCAAGTGACCAACACACACCATCCTGTCCTGAAAAGTCTGTACCGGGTCACTGCAAAGCCCTGGCGGCTGCACCATTCTCTGAAGGGCTGAAGTGTCCACCAGACAGTAGCTGGGGAGCCACAAACAGAAAGGGGGGAGCTGCAGCCCCAGGGCCGGTTCTAGCCATAGCACAATGCAGTGGATGCTCCAAGGCTGTACGAAGGCCAGGCCATAGATCGCTCTGCAAATCCACGCTATGGCACAGGGTGGGAGCCATTCGTCCCCTCTGCTGGTGGAGTGTGACCTTGGTGGGGGAGGGCAAGGCTGCAGCCAGTCCTGCCTGTGCAACGCCTAGAGCAGCAGAGGATCCTCGGAGCGATTATAATAAGCGTGATAGCAAACCCCCCGCCAGGGATGCAGAGCAGGGGGAGGCCAGGTGACATATTAAGAAAAGCTGATGGGGGTTGGGCCACAACCTGGATCCCTCCACTCTGGGGACTGGTCTTTGAACAGCTCCGCTCCAACTCACAGGGCAGGACTTTACCCAAGCAGGCCTTGGTCCCAGCCCTTGATGACCTGGCCCGTCCCCAGCGAGAAGATGAAGGGCTGATCGCGTGGGATGCTGCTGTCAAACTCGGTCCCATCTTCTAGCTTGCCCTGGAGAAAAGCAGGGGGGTGAGATCGGGGGGCTGCCCCCAGCCAGAGGCTCACAACATACAAACGTTACCCCCAGGAGCTACTGGCAAATACCTGCACTAATGGGTAACCAAGGACCTTGGCTGGCTGGGTCTTTCCCTGGCCCCAGAACCTCAGGTTCTGGAGAGCTGGTGCCTGCTAAGCTGCAAGGGCACAGACTGCCCCCCCAGCCCCTCCCCGGCCCCGGGCAGGACTCACGGTGTAATGCATGTGCAGCACATCTCCTTTGCGGGATTTGATAGGGCAGTTCTCCACTCGCTTCTTGACGCCGATCTGCAGCTTCCTCTTGCCCTCGTTGCCCAGCGCTGGCTGGTAGAGCGCCCACAGGCAGAGCGTGAGCAGCGCTGTGGCCCAGCTCAACTGCATCCTGGAAGGCCATGCAAAGAGAAGCCAGTTAGCAGAGAGAACCCAAGAGATCACCCACCCGCAGTCCCAGCCCGTCACTCTCCTTGGAGCTGGATGAGAGCCAGCCCCCATACAGAGGAAAGCACCCATTCATATTCCCTCCCTCAAGGCCAACTCAGAGCCGGTGCCCCCTAGAGAGGTAACTATTGTCATCCCGTTCCCGGAGCCTGAACCAACTCCTGCACACCCCATGCGCCTCCCCAAAACTCAGACACTCAGTGACATGCTGTAAGTATTTTAAGCCCTCCACTGGCCCTTCATACTGCTACCCACCCATCCAGAGTCTACCCGAGGCATGCAGCGACACATAAGTCTGTCTGTCCGGATCCCCCCTTTCTGGCCTGGGAGCCTCTGGAGGCCCACTTACCTCTCTTCCAGCTGATGAAGCCTCTCCTCCACTCCCTGCCCTAGTAGCACCAGACACCACTGCTCTCTGGTTTGCCAGCCAGAGACTCTTGTGGATGGTGGGGTTTCCCTAAGTCCACTGAGACTCCCCAACTTCTCTCTCTAGTCTAGCTCACCTCAACATGATTTCCTCATCTGGATCCCCATTCCCACCCACCCAGTGCACCTCAGTGGGGTCTCCCTGTCTGTACCCCGCACTCCCTCCCACCCACCCAGTGTGCCTTAGCAGGAGTTTCCTTGTCTATGCCCCCCATTCCCACCCCCCCAGTAATATTTATTCCCCTACCAGTACGTCTCTGCAGTTCCCCCCAATATCAGGCCCCATGTGATGCACATTGCCTGTGCCCACCTAGGGTACCTTGTGCCTCCCCTCTCCCGGCTCAACTCTCCTATCCTTTGCTTTCTGGAGAGTCCACACCCTGGCTTCCCCTTGGTTCTCCTCACCCCGCATATCCTCCCAGGCCCAAACCCACATCTCCCCAGCTCCTGCAGGGTCCCTTGCCTTGTGCACCCAGATGTCCCCAGCTCCCACAGCAGGAGCTGACTTCTCCCTGGGGATCCACACTTGATCAAGATCTGTGGGGCGCGCCACTCCTCCCCCACGGCTTCCCCTGGATACCAACCTACCCTGAGCGCCCCAGGGGGGCACCCCAGCCGCTGGGAAGCTCTTGATATGCCGGCGAGGCACCCAGACCTCCACGGGGCTCTGCGCCCCCGCCTGGGCCGCCTGCTTCCACTCCCTATGGATCCAGATCGCCTCCCCCTGGTCATGGCCACCGCCCACCAGGCCCCTCTGCTGCCTAGTCCTCAGGAGTGGGTCCCGCTTGGACCCGCCGGGCTCCCGGCTCCCCACAGCCCCCCGCTCGGCCCCTGCGGCTCCCCCCGGCCCCTGCGGCTCCCCGCTCCCCGTGCCCCCAGGCGCCTGGCTCCCCACGGCCCCGGCCTCCCCCTGGGCTGGGCCGCCCCTCGGCGGACCCCCGCTCTCCTGGGGCCCCACGTCGCCTGCGGGGGCCCCCCGCCCCTGGGCTCCCTCGGGGCCCCCCATCCCCCCGCTCTCACCTCCTCGCCAGACCCCGCTCCAAACCCCTCTGCGCAGGCGCCGGCAGCTGCCACTTCGTCATTGGCCAGGCCCGGAAGCCGCCCCGGGGGCCGCCATGTTCTCCGTCACGTGAACAGCGCAGCTTCCTGTCACGTGACCAGGGGCACGAGCACTTCCCATCTGACTGCTAGCGACGCAAAATGGCGTCCAGGGGGCGGGGTTTTCTGCTGTGGGCGGGGTTAAGCCTCAGTGACGCGCTTTAGGACCTCAGCCTATCCGTTATGTCTCTATGACCCCTTTGTGACCTCTGACCCCATGTGATCCCCCCAGTGCCTGTCTGTGGCCCCCAGCACCCCCATGCTGATCCCCAGCCCCACCCACCCCCTGCCTGGGCCCAGCCCCGCCCCTCTGTGCCCATCTCCATTGACCCTGCACCCCTCAGTGCCAGCCAGCCTCTGCCCAGCTCTCGTGACCCCCACGGGCCCCTCCCCGCCCCCACACACTAGGGGCTTCTCCCCATCTGTCTCTGGGCCAGGGGAGAAAGGGCACCTTCCCCACCGGGCCATGCCCATTATCCCCACTAGGGGGCGCCAGTGCCCCATGGCAGCCCTGGAGGGAGCACCCTGCGTGGCAGGGCGGGCTGGCCTCCAGAGGTGGAAAAAGTACCCCAAAAGTCACTTCAGTAAAAGTACAGTAGCTAAGCAGGGATGTTCTCTCTCTCTCTCTCTCTCTCTCTCTCTCTCTCTCACACGTCACATCAAGGATCCAGCTGCACTTTTACAAAAGTAACTTTTGGTACTTTTTACACCTCTGTTGCCCTCCCTTCCCAGTGGCCATACCCACCTGGCTTGCTGGGGTACAATGTGTTGGGGCTGGATCAGGTTCTGGCCCTGGCTGGGAGGAGTGGCTCCATTCACTCAGTGCGCAGGCAATGAGGGTTGGCTAGCTGGGATGGCAAGATAAGGGCAAGGGGTGTTTGTGAGGAGTCCCGTTATTTCAGTGGTGCCTGGTGTAAAGGGGTTAATGTCACCATCCAGCTCTGACCCTGACCGCTGGTGCCCGCAGGGCTGTGCTGCTCCCTTCCAGTATCCCAGGAGGCATCTGTCCAAAAGATGGGGGTGATCAGATGAGCGCTGGGGCTCCGGCTGTGGCTCTGTGCCACTTGCAAAACAGGGTAGTGGTAATTACAGCTGAAGTCAGCCGAACACAGTCCTTCCTTGGCCCCAGCTATTGCTGGGAACCCCACTATCTGGGTTGTACCAAATCCAACTTGGATTCAGACCCTGGGGTCTGGGGCACAATACCACTGTCCTGGCTTTGGCCCCTGACATCAGGGCCATCACGCCCCCACTGACATCCAGGCTTCAGCCACTGGGATCCGTGCTGCTTTGTTTTGAGGCTTCTTCCATTTTCCCAGGGCTGCTGCCCCAGCCCCGTTTTTGGATTCCAAGGCTCTGGAGCCCCATCCCCTCCCCCCAGGGTCTCGCATCATGAGACAAGTGATGTGTAGGTGGGGAAGCCCAGGGATGGGTTAGCAGGGGGCTGCTGGCCAGGACTGAGAATCACCCACACAGCTGGGATGGAAAGGGCACTATATCGCTGACCTGCCCGCTGTGTGCCCCCTGCTCCCCCCACAGCACCCAGCGTGGAGTACGCTCTGAAGCAGGGCCAGGGCCTTGGCCCTGGCTCATTTCCCCACTGGCCTTGGCCAGGAGACTGGGAGAGGGGGGTCTGCCTCTCGGGGAGGCTTCCTGGGGAGCCAGTCAAGCCCCCCACACGACTCTCCAAATATTGACTCTCCTCAGGCCTGTGGCAGGGACCAAAGTGCAGCCAGAATGGAAATCAGCGGGGCTGGAGCTGGGGGCAGGGCCGGGGGAGAGGGGGCAGTGCCCTGACAGACCAACCCCTCCCAGAGCCCTGGCTAGAACCCAGGAGTCCTGGCTCGCCAACCACTAAACTCCCCTCCTCTCGCAGACTCGGGTTGAAACGCAGGTGCCCAGGCCACTCAGGGGGTGTGGTGTTACCTTGCTAGCTGCTCTCTTGCGCCTGGGATCCCGGGGGAAGGGGCGGGGTGGCGGGGGGATGTTTATGTCTCAGGTTGTACCTAGTGCCTCTGGGGTCAAAGTCGCCCCTTCACCCCTCCCCCTGCCATTTCCTGGAGCTTCTGGGTGGGGGCAAAGTCTGGAGGCCGCAGGGGCAGGCCAAACAAGCAGGTGCAGCCAAACAAGCAGCCCTGCCTCCCCTTGCGCTCTGCAGCTGCCTCATGCCTTCCCCTTCTGCCCTGGGCGCCTGCCATCCTGGCTGCACTGCCCCCTGCTTGGCAGCGGCACCCCTCCAGCTGGTGTGAGACCTGGCACCCAGGCCCTGGCCCTTGCCCTGGGAGCCGGCATTCAGGCTGCACAGCCGCTTGTGGCAGTGCCCACCTGCTGAGGACCCCTGGCCTTGGGAGCCCAGCTCCTCCTGCAACCCCTGCAGCCTATGGCCCCACTTCCCAGCCTACCAGTTAACATGCCCCAGAGCAGGCGGCTACAGCTGGGGCCTGATAAGGGACTGGCAGCGAGCACTCAGCTACAGGCCCTCTGCCAGGCTCCATATCGGCCAGAGGCCTTGCCCCAGCTCCCCCAGGCTCCCAGAGGCCATGGCCTGCGGGGGATGGCGGAGGCTTGCCCTCGGATGCCCTCCTCCTTCCCGACCATTGAATCCTGGGAGCTGTTCCAGCTGGAATCGAGAGCTCAGAGCCGCAGTGCGGGGTTGGGTGGTTCGCGCAGGGGACCCGGGAGTCAGAACACCTCAATTCCACCCCTAGCTCTGAGTGAGACTTTGGCCCATCCTGCCCCCGGCTGGGTCCCTCCGTTTCCTCTGGGCCAGGCTGTAGTAATCAGGCCTAGTCCCATATCTCATGGAAACAGGAGCCATTTCAGCCCTTAGAGAAGCTCGGGTGCAGATGAGCCAGGCTGAGCGAGTGCCGCATACGGGGGAGGACAGGCCGAGGTGGCACAGGCAGAGCTGCGAACCTGGTCTGACTCCTAGCCCCCCACCCCCCATCATTGCTCTAATCACTAGGCCTCACTCCCCTCCCAGAGCCAGAACAGAGCCTGGGAGTGGCTCTCCATTGCATTCGCCCACCTGCGGGCACATGACGCCTCCTGATCCCTGCCCCTCCTCCGGGAGCCGAGGAAGGCGGCTCGTGGGCCCAAGCTGAGAGGGGAGCAGTGGAGCTGGGCTCGTCCCTCAGCTGCCCTGTGTCCCTGTGTTACATGTGGCTTCCCTAGGCCGGGGCTGGCCCTGCCTTCTCCCAGGGCTACAGCCTGATCCTGGCATGCAGCACGGCTCTGGGGGCAGTGCCAGGGCTGGGAACCAGAGTGACACTCCACATGCGTCCGAGGGAGGGGGCAGAGCCACGCAGGGAATCCACCACATAGTTCCTCCACCCAGTCCTGTGGTGGGTCTCAGTCCTGACCTACAGCCCCCCACCAGCCCGGCCATGGGCTCCCCCAGCCACCTTCACAGTGCCCCTCAGTCCTGACCTACAGCCCCCCACCAGCCTGGCCATGGGCTCCCCCAGCCACCTTCACAGTGCCCCTCAGTCCTGACCTACAGCCCCCCACCAGCCCGGTCATGGGCTCCCCCAGCCACCTTCACAGTGCCCCTCAGTCCTGACCTACAGCCCCCCACCAGCCTGGCCATGGGCTCCCCCAGCCACCTTCCCAGTGCCCCTCAGTCCTGACCTACAGCCCCCCACCAGCCTGGCCATGGGCTCCCCCAGCCACCTTCACAGTGCCCCTCAGTCCTGACCTACAGCCCCCCACCAGCCTGGCCATGGGCTCCCCCAGCCACCTTCACAGTGCCCCTCAGTCCTAACCTACAGCCCCCCACCAGCCCGGCCATGGGCTCCCCCAGCCACCTTCACAGTGCCCCTCAGTCCTGACCTACAGCCCCCCACCAGCCTGGCCATGGGCTCCCCCAGCCACCTTCACAGTGCCCCTCAGTCCTGACCTATAGCCTCCCGCCAGCCCAGCCCACCTGTTTTTCCTGCAGCCCCACAGAGAACACCAGAGGCCTCCCTTGCTTTTCTGCACTTATGTTCCCAACGTGTTCCAAGAGATGGCAATTGTATGGACCAGAATCCCCCGCCCTGCGACGACCTCGGGCCTGGGGCACCGGGGGGTCTTTGCCAAAAGATCGCTCATCTGGGCTGAGGAGCAGCCGCCTCCAGGACGGGGTGGTAATTTTTCCATACACACGGAGCACGGAGGAGCCCCCAGCCCTGGGGACAGAGCTGGAGGGCGTAACAGCAGCCGCGCTTTTTGGAGCACACATAAAGATGCCAGCTGCAGTAATCCCGAAGGATGCCCCCCGCTGCCCCACCCCAGGGGCCTCTGTGGTGAAGCCCCCTCCCCTCAACAGAAGCCCTGGTGAGCGCTGAGAGTGGGACAGGCTCCCTGGCCCCGGCGGGGTCTGCTGGGTGGTACACGCACAGCTCTGCCGGCCCTCCTGTCTCATCCATTTAATAGCTCGCTAGCCGGATACCCACAAGTGGGCACGTACAGCAGCACGACATGCCCAGGAGGGTGCTGGAGCTGGTGTCCAGTCTGCCCTCGGCGCCGGCAGGGAGACGGGCTTTGGTCCGGGGATGGAGAGGAGGGGGAGGGCGAGTATTAAATTAGAGAGGTTTGGGGACGAGCCGGGCAGTGACGGGGGCGATGTGGGACTTTAAATAACGATGAGGGAATCTGGCCAGCAGAGCTGGGCTGGCCTCAGGGGGCGCTGGTGGAATCTGGGGGCCCGAGTCCTGGAGGTGCCCCGAGGTCCGGCTCCCTTCGTCCTGGAGCGGCACCATGATTCAGCTGCCCCAGTCCACAAGAGGTGGTGCAACACACAGCCCCTCTTGAGAGGTCCTGGCCAGGCAGTGTGCACGGGGCTCTGGCCTCCCAGGTGGTCCTGGGAGCCCTCTCCTCAGGTCCATTCCCCAGTGGCCTTGCCCATCTTCCTTGGGCTCCTCTCCAGCAGGGGCGCTCAGGGCCCCAGTCTTGTCCTGGTCCTAATGCAAAGCTAGACTTCAGGGGTGGGGGGAACAGACTGGTCCCAGGTCACCTCCACCCCCATCAGATCATCTGCGCAGCTTCTCACACCTGGGGGAGAGAACAGAGCGGCTCAGGGCAGGGTCAGCCAGCAACCCCCGGGGCCCAGAAGCACCTCCCTCAGCCTGAAGCCTGATGGGAGGTGTCGGTTTGGGGGCTTCTGCCCTGCAGCATTGGTAGGGGAGGGTCTGGCTGGTTCTGAGGGGAATTCAGGGCCTTTCTCCAGCCCATGGGGGTCTCTCTGTCTGCCTGCGGGGGTCACGGCTGCCTCTGGCCCATGAGGAGATGTTGCTGGGGCTCTGCCTGGTCCCTGAAGGAGTTTGGTTGGGTCTCTGGTCCAGGGGGACCTCAAGGGGTCTGCCTGGCCCATGAGAGCTTCTGAGGGTGTCTCCGGCCTGGAGGGAGGTTGGGGCAGTCAGGGGGTCTCACCTGCATGAGTGCTCATTGAGCTCCAAGCCCCGCTCCCGGCAGTGCTGGGGCCTGCGACGGCAGCGGCACCGGCACGTCTGGGGATCCTGGCGTCTCCGTTTGTCTGGGCAGGGGGGGCACGAGGGCCTGCGGGGTGTAAATATCCAAATGATCTCAGCCCCCGGGGGTGTGGTGCTGGGACCCCCCCCCACTCTCACCTCCCCATTACGGAGTCTCCTTTTCCTGTCCCCCGAGAACCTCTGGGGATCCCTGCTCTGCCTGCCCTATAACCAGGGGCCTTTGGCCACCCTTTAGGGTGAATAGAGAACTCCCCCTTCTACCCCAGTTCAAGGGGGTCACCGGCATAGGAGGGGGGAACCCCTAGCTCTCCTGGTGCTGGAGGGGCCATGACACTGCTGGGGTGGGCAGTCCACCGCTGCTTTGATCCCCTATGCAGGGAGTGGGGGGTACAGGGCTACCCCAGTTAGACGTGAACCTCCATATGGTGTGGGGAGCACTGACCCCCGGCTCACCCCAAGTCGTTGCCCCCAGTGCAAGCAGAGTTAGTAAGGAAGTGGGGGGCATGCAGGGACGGGAGGCTGTGGGACGGGCCTTGGACATACAGCTGGGGGGAGTCCCGTTCAGGGGGTCTCTTCCTTTTGGGTTTGCATCCCATGCTGTTTGTCCCCCTGGGCCACTCAGGCCTGTGGAGAGAGTCAGAACTGAGCTCCACTCTCAGCCAGCAGGGGGCGCTGTGGGGAGTGGAGTCAGACCGCCAGCTGTAGGGGGGAGCTCTGGTCTGTGCCAGCCCCAGCCTCAGCCAGCAGGGGGCGCTGTGGGGAGTGGAGTTGCAGCGCCAGTTGTTGGGGTAGCTCTGGTCTGTGCCAGCCCCAGCCTCAGCCAGCAGGGGGCGCTGTGGGGAGTGGAGTCGGAGCGCCAGCTGTAAGGGGAGCTCTGGTCTGTGCCAGCCCCAGCCTCAGCCAGCAGGGGGCGCTGTGGGGAGTGGAGTCGGAGCGCCAGCTGTAAGGGGAGCTCTGGTCTGTGCCAGCCCCAGCCTCAGCCAGCAGGGGGCGCTGTGGGGAGTGGAGTCGGAGCACCAGTTGTTGGGGTAGCTCTGGTCTGTGCCAGCCCCAGCCTCAGCCAGCAGGGGGCGCTGTGGGGAGTGGAGTCGGAGCGCCAGCTGTAAGGGGAGCTCTGGTCTGTGCCAGCCCCAGCCTCACCCAGCAGGGGCGCAGGGAGTCAGGGTCCTTACCTCTCTGGATGGATGTTGCTATTTGTCTTTGGTCTGCAAAAGAGAAGAGGTGATGCCAGGTGAATGGGGAAAAGAGGGTCTGCTGAGAACTGGCCCCCCAAGGGGATCAATCCACGCTGGGCAGAGCAATGCCATGGGCGTGAAAGCGCTACCCTCTGAAATGTGGGGGGTGTAGTGTCCAGGACAAGAGACCTCAGCAATCACCCCAGGAACCAGGGGGCTCAGAGCCCCACATGTGTCTCTATGGGGCCGCCTGCCTGAGGTGGGGTCACAGGCTGCAGTGGGGTGCTCAGGCTTTGGCTGAGCTTGAAGCCAGAGGTCACAAGCTGGGGGGGAGACTGAGCCCTGTGGGACCCCCCACAATGCCCCCCCTACAGCACCCCCTCACCTGCACTCGCAGGCGCTGTGCTCCACGAAGGCCAGCTGGCCCAGGTGGCTGTGCGGGTAGCGGGTTTTCATCACCTGGGGGGCAGAGAGGAGGTGAGGGAGGGAGGCATCAAGTGCCAAGGGATCAGGGGTGATGCCAAAGCCCAACTCCCCAGCTTACCCCTCCCTCAGCCCCCCTCTCCTATGGTGGTCCCCCTCGCCCCCCCAGCTCCTCCACTCCCCAGCCTCCAATCACCAGCTCCTCCCACCTCTACATTTCACCCCCCAGCATTCCCTTCCTACCTGGTGCCCAGCCCCCGCCTGCCCCTGGCCTCCCCACTTCCCAGTGCCTGGCTCCCAGCCTGCCCATGGCATTTCCCTATCCCTGATGCCCAGCTCCCTCCCCAATGCATTGCCTGTCCCACAGTGCCTGGCTGCCCCCCCAACAGCTGTCTGCCCACCCATGGCATTTCCCTATGCCTAGCACCTGGCTCTTAACCCCTCTCCCCTGGCCTCCCTCCCATTACCTCCATCACCACCACATGCATGCGGGTGGGCACGCACCGCAGCCCCTCGTCGGCACAGCACCCGGCGCAGCGCCGCAGGGGCACGCAGGAGGGTGCCAGCAGGTGCTCCACCTCGGTCGGGTGCTCCTCGCTCACAGGCACCAGCATCTCCTTTGGCTGGCAGAAGCTGCGGTTATAAACCTCCATCCACTGCATCACTGGCCGGGGGGCAGAAGGAGCTGGTGTGAGGGGTCAGGTGCCCTGGCAATGCCAAGGCACACCATCTCCCCCAGGGTGCCCACTGACACCCTCCCAGACACAGCAATGCAGCCAGCTCTGGGGGGGAGCATGAGGGCTGATTCCTTCTCCTGGTACTGAGACGTGACCACCTCTGGGGTGAGGTGTGTGTAGCCCCAATGACCCCCCACACGTGCCCACTCAGCACTGCTACTTCAAAGCTGTCCCCCTGCCTCATGGCAGCAGCCCCCCAACTGCCCCCTTACCCATCTCTTACCTTCCCCCGGCGGGTGGGTGCCCTGCGTCTGGGGCTGTGGTGTCTGGAAAGGCCAAGCGGGAGGCAATCAGGCTCAGCAGCCCAGAAGGGGGGAGGGAGGGCGGGGGGGAGCGGACACTGCCTCCCGAGGCCTTTTTAAGCCCCCCACCTGTCAAGCTCTGGGGGAGCCCCCAGCCACTCCCCCTTCCTCCCACTTCATTACACCTCAGCCTCAGGGACTCCCCCCTCCTTTCTGTCACCCCTCCCATGCCCAGAGGGGGTCACTGACCTGCAGGCAGTCAGGCTGTACACCCAAGAGACCCTACAATAACAAACCGGCAGTTGGGGAAGGAGCTGGGACACCTCCCCCTGGGGTATGGGGAGGCTCAGGAGCAGTGGAACAATCCTGTGCTGGATGATGCCTAGCCACTGTCCTGTCCTGCCATAGGTGACCCCCACCCCACAACCTCACAGGGGTCATTGGCAGCAGGAATAGAACCCAGTTGTCCTGGCTCTCAGCCCTTCCCCACGGTGCTCAGGTGTGGGGAGGGGCATGGTGGGACAGGGATGCTTGGAGCTGCAGCTCCCTAAGTCAGGGTAGCAGGGGCTGAGCACTGGGGGTGGATCCTGGCAGGAACAGGAGGGGTTGGGGAGATCCCCCTAAGAGGGGTATCCTGGGCGGGCAGGAGGCTTGTCTTTGGTCCTATCCCAGACACTGGCTTGGTGCCCCCACCCCCAAGCTACCCATCCCCAGCCGGCAGGTTGGCTCCAGCCACCCTCTCGCCAGGCCCTGATCATGCTGGGATATGTCCCACTAGCACCGGGGGAGTGGGTTAGGTCCTGTCTGCAGTGCAGCTCCTTCCCTGGCCAGTTCCAACAGTGCCCACTGCCAGCTCCCATAGTGCCCACTGCCGGCTCCCCAGTGCCAGCTCCCCGCAGTACCCACTGCCAGTTCCCCCCAGTGCTCACTGCCAGCTCCCCACTGCCAGCTCCCAGTGCCCACTGCCAGTTCCCCAGTGCCAGCTCCCCACAGTACCCACTGCCAACTCCCCGGTGCCCACTGCCAGCTCCCAGTGCCCACTGACAGCTCCCCAGTGCCAGCTCCCTGCAGTACCCACTGCCAACTCCCCAGTGCCCACTGCCAGTTCCCCCCAGTGCCCACTGCCAGCTCCCCCCAGTGCTCACTGCCAGCTCCCCCAGTGGCCCGTGTCTAGCTCCCCCAGCAACACCTGGCTCCCCCCAGTGCCCGGCTCCCCGCTCCCCGCAGGCTCCTACCTTGGCCGCGCAGCCGAGCAGCTGCAGGGCTGCCGCCAGCAGGAGGTGCAGCGCCTCCCGGGGGGCTCTCATGGTGCCGAGCCGGCGCGCGGGGATCCCCTAGCGCTGGTGCCCGGCCCGCCTGGCAGGCGGCTGCCCCCTCCCCGCGGCAGCGCCCGCAGGCCGGGGCACGGGCATGGTCCCTCGGGCGGGGGGGCGGGGGAGCTGCGAGGCGCGGAGCCCGCGGTCCCGGCTGGGGCGCCCGGAGGCAGCGCAGGGGCCCCGCTCCGCAGCCCGGGCACTGCAAGGATCGGGCCCCGCCCGGGGGCGGCGGCTACAGGTGCATCCGAGCCCCCGGGGGCAGCGCGCCGCAGCAGCGAGCGGCTCGGAGTGAGCCCGGCGGCGGCGGGCGGCGCGGGAGAGGGAGCGGGGCTGGCTCCGGGGAGTGAGTGACGGCCCGGCCCGGCCCAGCCCGGCCCCGGGGGAGGCGGCAGCAGCGGGGGGGGGGGGGCGGCACAGGGCGGAGCAGCAGAGGGGGGCCGGGCGCGGAGGGGGGAGGAGGGCACCTGGCAGCCCCCCGGAGAGCCCTTGGGGAGACAGCGGGGCCGTGGGTGGGGACGGGGCAGACGTGGAGGGGTGGGGGGCGCGTTGGTGGAGCTGGATGTAAGGAGGGAGGGTACATGGGGCCAGAGGGAAGGGGAGAGGGTGGATGTGAAGGAAAGGGAGGGGGAGGGGTTGGGATGGATGGGAGGGGAGGGGAGGGGAGGGGGTGGGGCAGGGGATTGGGAGGGATGTGAGGGGGGTGGGGGAGGGATGGATGTGAGGGGAAGGGGTGGGGCAGGGGATTGGGAGGGATGTGAGGGGGGGGTGGGGGAGGGATGGAGGTGAGGGGAAGGGGTGGGGCAGGGGTTTGGGAGGGATGTGAGGGGTGGGGTGGATGTGAGGGAAGGGGACAGGGAAGGATGGGGATGGATGCATGGACAGAGGGGAATGGGGTGGATATAAGGGCAACAGGGGACTGGTGTGTGGGGGTGGAGGACTGAGCAGTTGCTGAGCTGGGGCCCACGTGCCCATGCCCAGGGCTATGCAGGGGGCAGCTCGGGGTGCTGGGTTGGCAAATGCTGGTGGACCCACCTGGGAACACTCCCCCTGGTTGTCAGTAGCAGGTGCAGAAGCACCTGGCCATAGGGAACTTGCTCAGGGACTCATCCCACCTAGCTGAGGCTCACTGAAAGCTCCACCCCGGCCAGCGGAGCAGGAGTTGAACTGGGCAGCGAGGTGTCCCTACGCCAGCCACGAGGGAAACCAGCACATGCTGCTGGGACCTGGTTCATGGGGGTGGGAGGGAGGGGGCAGCTCAGGAATCTGACCTGGGGTAAGTGAGGGGCAGCCTGGGATGGGTTAGACGAGTTTCCATGCCCCACTCCCACGGGATGGACTTGCCAGGATTGGAGGAGGGGAAGGGGACCTGGAAAGTGCCATCAGTGCCTCTCCCTCCTCAGGCTCTGGCCCCTGGCACCACCAATGCTGAACAACCCAGCTGCACACCTATAGGGGAAGCTGATCTGATGCCGGCTCCAGCCTAGGCAGGGGGCTGGACAGGGGGCCAGGAATGGGCACTTACTGTACCCAGGAGGAGCTAATTCCCTGCTAATTCCTAGATCTCGGCTGGGCACTGCTGCGGGGAAGCTGACAGCACCGCAACCCCTAGCTGGGCACTGCTGCGGGGAAGCTGACAGCACCGCAACCCCTAGCTGGGCACTGCTGCGGGGAAGCTGACAGCACTGCAATCCCTGGCTGGGCACTGCTGCGGGGAAGCTGACAGCACCGCAACCCCTAGCTGGGCACTGCTGCGGGGAAGCTGACAGCACCGCAACCCCTAGCTGGGCACTGCTGCGGGGAAGCTGACAGCACCGCAACCCCTAGCTGGGCACTGCTGCGGGGAAGCTGACAGCACCGCAACCCCTGGCTGGGCACTGCTGCAGGGAAGCTGACAGCACTGCAACCCCAAGCTGGGCACTGCTGCGGGGAAGCTGACAGCACCGCAACCCCTAGCTGGGCACTGCTGCGGGGAAGCTGACAGCACCGCAACCCCTAGCTGGGCACTGCTGCGGGGAAGCTGACAGCACTGCAATCCCTGGCTGGGCACTGCTGCGGGGAAGCTGACGACACTGCAATCCCTGGCTGGGCACTGCTGCGGGGAAGCTGACGACACTGCAATCCCTAGCTGGGCACTGCTGCGTGGAAGCTGACAGCACTGCAACCCCTAGCTGGGCACTGCTGCAGGGAAGCTGACAGCACCGCAACCCCTAGCTGGGCACTGCTGCGGGGAAGCTGACAGCACTGCAACCCCTGGCTGGGCACTGCTGCAGGGAAGCTGACAGCACTGCAACCCCAAGCTGGGCACTGCTGCGGGGAAGCTGACAGCACTGCAACCCCAAGCTGGGCACTGCTGTGGGGAAGCTGACAGCACCGCAACCCCTAGCTGGGCACTGCTGCAGGGAAGCTAACAGCACTGCAACCCCTAGCTGGGCACTGCTGCGGGGAAGCTGACAGCACTGCAATCCCTAGCTGGGCACTGCTGCGGGGAAGCTGACAGCACTGCAATCCCTGGCTGGGCACTGATGCGGGGAAGCTGACGACACTGCAATCCCTAGCTGGGCACTGCTGCGTGGAAGCTGATGACACTGCAACCCCTAGCTGGGCACTGCTGCGTGGAAGCTGACAGCACTGCAACCCCTAGCTGGGCACTGCTGCGTGGAAGCTGATGACACTGCAACCCCTAGCTGGGCACTGCTGCGTGGAAGCTGACAGCACTGCAATCCCTGGCTGGGCACTGCTGCGGGGAAGCTGACGACACTGTAATCCCTGGCTGGGCACTGCTGCGGGGAAGCTGACGACACTGCAATCCCTGGCTGGGCACTGTAGAAGCTCATGGCACTGGGGTGGTAGAGGGGCTCTACTGAGGGGAAGTTCACAGTGCCAAGGGGCTCTCCCTCCCCCCAGGGAGCTCCACACAGCAGCCTACTCCCAGCAGGCACAGAGGGGGCTGTGGAAGGGGAGGCTGTGACGCGGGCTGGGGATTAGCGGTACATGCTGCAATGGGAACTATGCGTGAAATGCCAGGGTTAATCCTTCACATGCAGGCCCCAGAGCCACATTCCCCATCTGCTGTTGCCCAGCATGGGGGTTGGGGGGGTTGTCCCCCCAAACCATCCCTCCCTTTGCATGCACTTTGCACAGGGACTGGGGTGTGTGTCGTGCTGCAACTGGGGCACTGGAAAGAGCAAGGAGAGGCGATGGGGCGCGTGGCTGGACGGACACACTAAGCAGCAGCCACAGTGATGGGGGAAAGCCGGGGGCTGTGTGTGGCCAGAGGCAGGGAGGGCTGCACTGGGGATGGATGGCTGTAAGAACACACAGCAGGGTGAAGTAGGGAACTCAGGGATGCATGGGAGCCCGGGGGCACTCTGAAAGCTGCTGTCCCATCACTGGGGCTCTGGGCTGCCCTGGGGGTTGGCTGTTTCCCAGCAAGGGGAGAGCAGAGTGTGGAACCATTGCTACTCCAGTGCTAAATGGGGTGGCTCACCTGCCCCCAGATGCTGGTGTCTCCACCCTACCCAGTACAGCTCCCACCTGGCAGTATGTTATTTAGGGTGTACATGGCCATCAAGCCCAGGGATGACCTCTTCAGTGGGAGGGTGCGGTTCTAGGCATCGCTGGGCCTCGTCACCCACTCCGATGTGGGGAGTCAGCCCAGAGCTCTGGCTGTGGAGAGGCCTGGCCAAGCCTCTGCTGGGGGGCGGGGCTCTCACCCAAATTTCTGACCTCCATCCTGGCGGCATTGGCCTCTCCGGTCTCTGCTCCTTCTGCCAGTGGGGGCTGGACATGTGCCACAATCTCCGTAACCCGGTGAATGCTCTGCCCCAAACGGCAGGGATGGCGTGCTGGGCAGGCGGTGCAGCCAGGAAGCTCTCAGGACCAGAATCCCCCTGGATGCCACCACAGAAGCGTGAAGAAGCACTGGGATCCTGGGTGGTTCAGAGCTCCTACTTCCCCAGGGAAGGGTGCTGGGGACAGCAGAGGGTCCCAGGGCTCATCTCTGCTCCGAGTCCCAGACCGTTCCCATGTGCCCTCCCCAGAGCGGTGGCGGGAGCCATGCAGGAAGCCTGACGGCGCTGGCCCACGGACAGTGATTTATTGAAGGGCCGGAGAACTGTGTGTGCGACATGTTGCCCATACGATGTTTGTGGCACCCAGTCCCCTGTCCACCCCAGGGTCTGCAGCGCCTGTCACTTCTGCCTGCCGTCCCCGCTGTGCCGGATGCGGTAGCGCTGCATGAACTCGGCGTGTTTCTGGCGCAGGATCTCCTGCTGCTTCTGGAAGCCATTGGCCCTGTGGGAGGAGGCAAAGGGGCCAGGTCACACTGGGCCAGGGGTCAGAGATGCTCAGCATCACGCAATAACATACAAGTGCACATACTCAAACATTACACGTTAAGGCAGGCTCAGGCAGCACTCACGTGTGGGGATGTGCAGGCACTAGGATGCTAACACGCTAGCTCCCAGGACGCAAGTGTGAACGCACTACTGCCTGGGGACACATGCTCTAACACAGTATCCTGGAACTTTGCCTTGCAACAATGCCTGATGCCAGCTTTGTCCACGTATCTATTCTGGAAATACCATCACTGCACCTAACCAGGTTAGTCACAGAATCACGGGCACATTCTCATGTTCCTCAACTAACATCATATATCCCACCACGTGCCAGCAATGCCCAGATGCTTTGTACATTGGCCAGCCTTCAAACTCTCTTAGACAAAGAGTTAATGGGCACAAAACAGACATAAAAACACCCCTGATCCCCAAACCTGTCAGCCAGCATTTTCATGGAGTGGGCCATTCTGTTAATGACTTAAAAGTTTGCATTTTACTGAAGAGGAATTTTCACAACAGTCTTGAAAGAGAGGCCACTGAACTCTCTCTCATATTTAAATTCCACACATTAACACGTGGTTTGAACCGGCATGTGAATTTTCTGGGTCATGATAGGGGCTCTTTTGCATACTTGGCTTAATCTAATTCTTGACTCCCCCCTCCCTTCTGCCCCCCTGCTCTCTGATTTGCTCACCTTGATCATTTTTTTCTGATTTGTCAACCTTGATTACTTTTTTGGTTCTTCGTGCCTTAAATATTGAGTCTGTTCTGGTCTGGCTATGGGCTGAAGAAGTGGGTCTGTCCCACGAAAGCTCATCCCCTAATAAATTATTTTGTTAGTCTTTAAAGGGCTACTTGACTGCTTTTTTGTTTCGATAGTACATAGACTAGCACGGCTATCTCCGTTACTAGTAACGTGCTAGTGCATGAAGCACACACTGGCGTGCTAACGCATGGGGGCACAAGCTAGTGGAGAGATATACATATGAGTGTTCATTCCCACTAACACATGCTCCAGGGCTCTAACACATCAGTTGAAATGCCCCAGGGCACACGCACACTCCATCCAGGCTCGTGCACAAGCGCACTAGGGTATCTGTGCCTCTTCTAGCCCACACAGACACTCGCACACTAGTAAACTGGGTGTTGGCCACTAACACACGTTCATCCACTCTCTGCAATCTGCGCCTGAACACATGCACACATGCATGCCTTCCCACTGCTGATGGCTCCTGGCCAGTGGCTCAGCCCTCCCCTTGTGATGGCTGGGGAACATGTTGGGCAGCAGGGAGGGGACTGGGGGCCCAGCATGCAGTGAATGGAGGGAGAGATTCCTCCCCAGAGGCTGGTGGGTGCTGGCAAGGGGTAAGCTGGTGGGAGGGATCCCCTGAAGCTAGGGGGCAGCCTGGGGCGAAGAGAGGGGAGGGTTTTCCAGAGGGCAGAGGACCCCCATGTAGGGTAAAGGGATTCCTCCGAGGATGAGGGGCAGTATGGGGTAAACTGGGAGGAAGACCTCCTGAAAGTCAGGGGGCAACATAGGGGGAAGGCCCCCAGAGAACAGGGGCTCCCAGTGCAGAGGGGGCCCGGCAGCAGCACTTTACACTGCTGGGGATCGCCAAACATGGGCTAAAGTCTCTGGGAGCAGAGACCCTTGTCCGCAGGGTGTGGGAAGGGGACGTGAGGTAGGGCTGAGGGAGCTATACAAACCTGGCCCGCTCCTTGGATTCATTGTAGATGCTGGTAATGAGCTTGTCCTTCTTGTCCATGAAGCTGTTGTGCACCTCCTCCAGCTTCCTGCAGAGAAGAGGGGTGTGGGTTACTCATCTCGGCCTGCACCCATCTGAACGAGGGCTGGAGGGATGGATGTGTGGGGATGGGGAGTCTGAAGCACGTCTGGGGATGGAGGGATAGATTTGTCTGAGTCTTGGTGCGTGGTTTGTGTCTCTGCAGACTGAGCGTCTGTCTGATCAGTTCTCTGCCTCTCTTCGGCACCCTCTCTGGCTTTTCAACATCGCTTTCACACTGCACGCCCCAGGGCTGGATACGTCTTTCCACGATGGGTCCCAGCAACGCCATCGATCACCTCCCTGCTCCTACTCACTACTCTCCTGTTTACGCAGCCTTCTGGCTACAGCAGCACATCTGGAGCTCATGTTCAGCTGGTGGCCCAGGAGGACGAAACTGCTGCTTACTTGTGTTGTGACTGTGGTTCTTGGAGATGCGATGCGGATGTGTACTCCACAGGGGTACGCACTGGAGCTGGAGAACTTTGAGCAGCCATGCCTACAGGGAGTGCTTGCACTCCAGTGTTGTAAGCCCTCCTCTGGCTGTATAAGGCTCTGCCACCCTGATCCTCCTCAGCTCCTTCACGTTGACTGTCAGGAGCAGAGGGTTCAAGGCAGAGGGGACAGAGGGTGGGCTGTGGAACACACATCTGCATCACATCTGGAACAGTCACAACAAAGATACTTAATCATGTGTTCTTCTTGGAGAAGGTGCCACCATGTCGTCCAAGCAGATGACCCTCAAACAACACTTGCAGGAGGTGGGGCTGGGACTGTGTCATAAACAAGGGGAGCAGAACTGCTTTCCTAAAGCTCGTATCTCCTCTGGGTGCTGTGGTAATGACACACTGATTTGCAGGCACAGGTACAGACGACCAAGGGGCAGCCCTTCAGGTGACCCGCACTGAAATGTCACTGCACGCCACCATCCCAGCCTGCGCTCTGGTTGAATGAGCTCGGCGGTGGCCGTATGTTGTCCTGATACAGGATGTTGTCCCCTAGAGATCACTTGCGAAGTGACCGCCTGCCCCTTCTGTCTGCATACAATACAAACAGGTGAGGTAAACTCCGGAAAGAGTTAGTCTGTCCAGGCAAAATGCTAGACGTTGCCTGACATCTGTGGGAAGATGCTGCTCTGCCACGGTTTAAAGGGACATAAACACAGGGAACTACACCACCTGCTTCAAATGAAATTGAGAAACCTTGTTCGACAAAACCTTAGGGTGCGCACAGCAGGTCATTGTCTTTGGAGGACTGTGTAAGAAGACTCTCCCCGCAAAGGCTGCAGATTTTACACTCTCTTTGCACATGCTATTGCCTTCAGGAAGAACGCAGGGTTTGGACATACAAGAGAAAAGATGATGGTGCCAGAGGCATGAATGGATATCCCATTGGTGCCACTAACACCATATTAAGGTCCTGCAAAGGAAATGGTTCTCTCAATGGTGAGCAGAGACAAAGGAGCTTTTCAAGAACCTAGTTACCATGGTATTAGAAAATACCAGCCTCCCATGGCTGGATGGATGAAAGGCCGAAATCACAGCCAGATGCACCCTCAATGAGCTAAGTAGAAGACCTGACAACTAAAGACATAACAAATACTCCAAGATGTCCTGTATACCAGCAGCCTCTGGCTGAGCTCTGCAGGCCAACAATCACATCAAAAACTACTTCCATTTGGCCACTTACGGCACTGGTGGCCCAGAAGCTCCAGCCAGAAGCTCCTGTTCTAACTGTGCACAAAGTGAGGACCTCAGTACCGACACTGCTCCAAGGACAGTCTCTGGTCTCCATCAAGCAGTGAAGACTGGGAGAAGTCGCCCACCATGGATCCTGAGGAGTCCCTGGTGTCCAGTGACAGCAGACAACGTTAGACTCATCCGTAGCCCAATGAGAAAGCAGGCGTGAGAGATATGTGGCACACAGCCCCAGTGCTGGGGAAGGGATCGGTCCTGAGGGCACCACACAGACTGATGGAGAAAGCAGGATCTGCTGACAAAACAATACTGACGCTGAGGAGTGCTGCAGTGCTCCGTGGAGTTGTGCTTGGTTGGCACCAGCCTCAACTCTGCAGTCTGCGATACAGAAGGACCAGGCTGCTGGGTCTGTGGACATTGTGTTTCTGCCACATGACCAGACAGCACCAACATCCAGGTAGGCCCTGGCTGTGGCAAAGGACTGGATGAGAGGAGCCCAGAACAGACAGGGAGAGTAAACCTGCTGCCCCCTGGTATGCCAGCAACACGAAGAGGGTCTGTGCTGGGGTTGATGTTGGCACCAGACTTAGGAGATGCCTCTGGGGTGGAACCAGCTTTAATGCTACTGACTTGGTGGTCTCAGCAGGAGATTGGAGAGTGATCTGATGGATCTGCTCCACCCCACGTGCCGGAAGCAGCAGAGTTAATATGTTCTGGTTTTTAAAGGAGGAGGAAGAATCTCCACAAACCCTGGGATTGTCCCTATCAGCTTTCTGGGATTATTCCTCTGCACCACTCAAGAGGGCAAATGGCTCCTCCTTGGGGAGACACCAGCACTGGAATGTGGTGTGGTCTCCTTCACCATCATCACACGTGGGCCTTGATGCTAAAACAGGCCTCCTGGCCTGCTCGAGGAGCGGCTGCTTCAGATACAAGTCACAAGCTAGCGGGGTTCTTCTGATAATCAGCTGACAAAAGAGCACTCTCCGGTGTGTGTCCCTTGCCTAATCACAACAAGCACCTTGTGCGGGGATCACCGTTGGGAATCATCCCTCTGTCCCTACCACGGATGGAGTTGAGACCCTGATGAGGGCACCCACAGGACAGTAAGTAGTGTAACTTTCACGTAACTAATACAATGTAGGATACTCCTAACTCACAGCTATACACCTAAAGAGAAAACGAACAGACACATAAGCTAGAAAACATCCAGTGATAAGCACACAGTACTGCAACGCCAGCCACGGGCTCTGAGAAGGATCTGGGGGGGCCTCAGGGCAGCAGAACCTCATACAACCAGACTCAGGCCCTCAACCACAAGGTATGAACGCTGCCCCATGGGTTCTGCTAAGCAAAACTCTCCAGCTCTGGTGCGCTTGGTGCACGCACACCTGTGTGAAACACATGGCTGCATCAACTTGAGGAGGAACCTAACTTCCGTCCATTGGTTCCCAACAGGCCTAAGTCTGCTGAGTGGAAGAGCTGGAGCTCCTGTCTGTGAAGGAACTTACACAGCATCACGCAGGGGCCTCTTGGTCGTTGTGCGGAGATGCTGAAGGATGGAGTTCAGGACAGTGTGTCCCACTGTGACCCAGGTGTGTTACGAGGGCAGTGCCACACGGAATCTTGTTTAAGAGACTCCTTGCCCCGTCACAGGACACTTCGGAGAGTTTATAGCCTAAAAGGGGGTGGAGGGAGGGGGAAGGGGCTGAGTCCCAACTCCTGAGTTCCATTCCTGGCTCTGGAGCAATGGGACCCTGGCCTCAGTCTGGGTCTACGCAGCAACTGGCACAATGGGGCCCTGACCTCAAATGGGGTCTGAACAGCACCTGCCACAATGGGCCTCTGCAACGTCTTGGTGCCTCCCCCGTGCCCCCGCCTTTGGCTGTTTAGACTGTGAGATGTCTGGAGCAGGGACTGTCTACGGTGTGTCTGGGCAATACCCAGCCTAGCAGGGCGCTGATCTCCCGTTAGCTCCTGACACAAGAAGTGCCTGATTTCAGCTGGGGCCTTCGAGTGTGAGCCTCCTTTTCGCCCTCTGGTAATTCCCTCTGCATCACAGTACTTACAGCAGGGACGCACTGTGCCAGGCGCTGTTCAGACCCCAGTCGAGACCAGGGCCCCACTGTGCCAGTTGCTGCACAGACTCAGGCTAAGACCCAACTCCCACTGTGGCAGGCGCGGTTGAGCTGCAGTGATGGACAGCCCCTGTCCTCTGGAACTCACCGTCCAAACGAAGGAAAGATCATTGTCCCCGTTCTACAGACGTGGAAACTGTGGCTCAGAGGTGGGAAGTGACCAGCCCAAGGTTACCCAGGAGTCAGTGGCAGAGAAGGAAGGGAACCCCAGTTCTGCTCCTTATCTGCAGGACTGTGCCGCTCCCATTTGACAGAGCCGGGTTTTGCCAGACCCATTCCAATGAGCCATTTGAAGGCTTGTCACAGCCCTGTGGTACCCGGACACAACTCCTGCCAGTTCCCTTCCTGCGCCACCCCCGCTCCTGCTCACTTGGCATGCACAGCATGTCCCAGAGCCCTGCACAGAGGCTGGGGGATTGTATCAAGCCTGCACGTCACTGCGCTGATTGCTGGGTGAGTTCCCACAGCAGGGAAAGGCTGAGGGGTCCCCTGCCTTGTGTGCCATTTCCCTAACAAATGGACCCAGATCTTGTTCGCTGGGCGCACGGAATCACAGGGAAATAGGGGTGGGGGATGCTCCAGCTGCTGATCATGCAGCTCCTTCCCTGGCTCTCCTGCAAACACCCGGGGCTCTGTCCCTTGGTGCTGGAAGTGCATTCAGCCCTCACCTCCATCACCCGTGGGAGTCCAGGCTCCAGAATGAGAGGATCAGACTAGAGCAAGCCTGGCAAAGCTGCTGCAGGGATCAGTCCTGCCTGAAGCTCTCGGGCAGTGAGACGCAGGGGTGAGGGTCTGCAGAGAGGGATTCTCCATCTCCTGGTCTCTCGGGATCTGATCCTGCGGCTGGGCTCTCTTTTGTGGTATTTCATTCACACTCTGCTGCAGGAGCACATGTCAGAATAGACGGGCGGCGGGTGTTTGACGCAGTGACATGGAGCAACGGTGGCCTGGCAGGACAGAGCACAGGCAGGCCCAGGAAAACTGCGCCTCCCTCCCACCGGCAGAGCTCCAGAGACTGATTCCAGGCATGCACAGGCGAACACACAGTAAAACATGGGTGACAGTGCAGAGCCACCGTTGGGGTCAGCAGAACCAACAGGCCCACAGACGAGCTAGAAAGGGTGTGCTCTGGGCCAGAGAGAGAGCTGGCACAGAGCCCAGGAGTTCTGTGAATCAGCCTCCCTGCTCTAACCATTAGACCCAGCACGCTCCCGGTAGGGGTCTCTGTCCAAGGAGAATTCAGCTGGGAAGCCGGAGTGGTTGGGGTCACAAGTATGTAAGTGAGTGCTGGAGTGCCCCAGTATGTATTCATATCCCTAATTCTCCCTCCCTGACAGAGCCACGTCTGTCTCCTTGCCTGGGGGACCTTGCTTGTCTGCTGCCTACTGCTATCCAGTGGTGCATGGCTGGGACAGTTTCCAGCCTGGGCACCGCTGCTGCTCACTGGAGTAGCTCTGATACTGCCGGTGCAGCCTCCTCCCATTCTGATCCCCATTGCCAAGGGAAGGGTGAACACCTAATCAGGCCTAATTCAATAGAATACACTCGCTTAGGTCCAAAAGGCCTTGGCACCTGGAGGGCACTTCAGTGATTTACACATCCCTGCTCACGCCCGGTTCCTCAGCAGCAGGGGCTGCAGGGAGGAACGTAGGGCTGGGAGCCAGCACCTTGGCTCTGGGAGAGGAGTGGGGTCTAGAAGGTTACAGCAGGGAGAGCTGGGAGTCTGGACTCTCGGGTTCCAATCCTGGCTCGGGGAGGTGAGTGAGGACCTGCTTAGCAGAGTGGGCAGCGTGCTTATAAAATGTGCGGATGGCCCCAAGCTGGAAGGGGGATTAGAATTCGAAACAACATTGATATGTTGGAGAATTGGTCTGAAGCCAGCAGAACGAAACACACTCAAGACAAGTAATTCAAAATGATCTGGATAAATTGGAGAAATGGTCTGAGGTAAACAGGATGAAGTTTAATAAGGACAGTAACAGAGAGGAAGCCGTGCTAGTCTATACACTATCAAAACAAAAAGCAGTCAAGTAGCACTTTAACGACTAGCAAAATAGTTTATTAGGTGAGCTTTCGTGGGACAAACCCACTCCTTCAGACCATAGCCAGACCAGACCAGCAGAACAACTCTTCTGGTCTGGCTATGGTCTGAAGAAGTGGGTCTGTCCCACGAAAGCTCACCTAATAAACTATTTTGCTAGTCTTTAAAGTGCTACTTGACTGCTTTTTGTTTTAATAAGGACAAATGCAAAGTGCTCCACTTGGGAAGGAACAATCACTTTCACACACACAGAATGGGGAGAGACTGTCTAGGAGTGACTACAGCAGAAAGGGATCTAGGGGTTATAGTGGGCCACAAGCTAAATATGAGTCAACAGTGTTGCAAAAAAAGCAAACCTGATTCTGGGATGCATTAACAGGTGTGTTGTGAACAAGACATGAGAAGTCATTCTTCCGCTCTACTCTGCACTGGTTAGGCCTCAGCTGGAGTATTGTGTCCAGTTCTGGGCACCGCAGTTCAAGAAAAATGTGGAGAAATTAGAGAGGGTCCAGAAAAGAGCGACAAGAATGATTAAAGGTCTAGAGACTGTGACCTATGAAGAAAGGCTGAAAGAATCGGGCTTGTTTAGTTTGGAAAAGAGAAGACTGAGGGGTGACATGACAGCAGTTTTCAGGTATCTAAAAGGGTGTCACAAGGAGGAGGGAGAAAACTTATTCATTTTGGCCTCTGAGGATAGAACAAGAGGCAATGGACTTAAACTGCAGCCAGGGAGGTTTAGGTTGGACATTAGGAAAAAGTTCCTAACTGTCAAGGTGGTCAAACAGTGGAATAAATTGCCAAGCGAGGTTGTGGAATCTCCATTGCTGGAGATATTTAAGAACAGGTTAGATAGATGTCTACCAGGGATGGTTTAGGCAGTACTTGGTCCTGCCATTGGGGCAGGGGGCTGGACTCAATGGCCTCTCGAGGTCCCTTCCAGTCCCAGTATTCTGTGATTCTATGAAGTGCAAAGCACTGCACTTAGGAAGGAAACAGCAAAGGCACAAATATGAATGGGAACACACTGGCTGGTGATGAGACTGCAGAAAAGGAACCGGGGTTGGCAGTGGATCACAAACTGAACATGAGTCAACATTGCAAAAAAGGCGAATATCACTTTGGGGTGTGTGAACAGCCAAGCTGGAAGCTACTGGAGGGGGGACTGCTCTGCTCTGCTCTGCTCGGGAAGGCCTTGGCTGAAGAACTGTGTCCAGTGCTGGGCAGCGCTTCAGGAAGATGTTGACAAACTGGAGCGAGTCCAGAGCAGAGCAGTGAAAATGATCAAAGGGTTAGAAACCCTGACCTGTGAGAAAGGTTAAAACCACTGGGTTTGTTTAGTCATGAGAAGAGAAGACTGAGCAGAACCTGCTAAGAGTCTTCGCATGTGTTAAGGGCTGCTTGGAAGAGGTTGGGGATCATTTGTTCTCCATGCCCACTGGAGATAGGACACAGAGTAATGGGCTTAATCTGCAGCCAGGGAGATTTAGAATAGACACTAGGAAGAACTTGAGAGCTCTCAGGGCAGTTAAGGTAGAACAGGTGTCCGTGGGAGGTTTAGGATCCCCGTCTTCGGAAGTTTTAGGAACTGGTTGGACACCAGTTGTCAGCGTGGCTAGTGTTTACTCGATCCTGCCTCAATGGAGGTTAGTATTTGCCTCTCAAGCTTCCTTCCTGTCTACGTCTCTCTGGTGCCCCGTGGTTGGAGTCAGGATGCCTGGGTTCTGTTTCTAGCTCTGCAAGGGAAGTAGGGACTTACTGCATGGGCGGGGCTGGAAATCAGGAAGCCAGGGAGTCTGCCATGCACAAGGGGCTCAGCTGCCACTCCCCAAGAGCACTTTGATGCTAATATGCCCCCTGCAGCGTGAGGCCTGAGACTAGGAAGTCACTAGGGCATGCACCTGGCGCAGATAGAAAATACAAGTCTGTGTCTGTGTTGCTATCTGGGTATGGGCTCCCATCCACTGCAACCTGAGTCCTTTCCAGTCTACCAAGTGAGAGTCAGGTCTGAGCAGCTTCCATATCAGGCTCTGGTTCCCCACACTGCCTGCTGTGAATCCAGAGATCAGGACCTGAGGAGGCTGAACCCCACTTTAGCCACACCCAAGAAGGGCTGTGCGGAGGGCTGAGAAGCTGATGCTGCAGCTGCTGTCCTCTGCACTCACAAGCCACAAGTCTGGGCATCTTCCTACCAGCACTTAACTCACGCCCACCAGTAAGGCCCTGTCTTGAGTAAGGGTGCTGATTGTGGCGGCTGTGAGTAACAGTGATCTAGACCTACACCCCCTCCAGGGCTGTGATCTAGACTCCCCAAGACTGACACCCCCTCTAATTCAGCCATCTAGACCCTCTCAGACTGGCACTTTGTTCCACATTGTGATCTAGACCCCAAGGTTGGTACTGCCTCTTGTGCTGCAATCTGAACCCCAGATTGGTACCCCCTGCAGTACTGTGACATACACCACCCAAGACTGGCACCCCCTCCAGCACTGTGATCTACATTCCCTAGCTGGGACGCCCCCCAGTGCTGGGATCTTGATTGCCAGAGTCATACCTTCTCCAGCACTGCAGTCAAGATTCAGACTGGCCGCTGTCAGTGCTGTGGTCTAGACCAGTGGTTCTCAGCTTATCTATCACTGTGTAACTGCAAAGTTATGTATAACCAGACCCCTGCTCCTGCCACCCACCCACCCACACTTGAAAGATCCCACCATAATTGGTTGGACTCGGCAGCTGCACCCTGGAGTGGGGCCAGACCCCCCATGAAGTTGGACCACAGGACACCCCAGTGCATGGGGCTGGGTGGCTGGCAGCCGGAGCCCTATTCTGAAACCCAGCCATGCACAGGCCAGTGACCAGACCCTGGGGACACCACTGTGTGGGACTACATGGCCAGCAACTGGACCTAGACCCCACTGCAAAGGGGCAGACAGCTGGACCCAGAGCACCACATAGGACTGGCCAACCAGCCCCAACCTCTGGAGTGGAGCCTCACCTAAAACCTGGGGGTGCTGCAGCAACCCAGCAAAGCTCAACCCTAGAGCCACCTATCTCTTCAAAGCCCAGACCCCCCCGCAACCTACCCACAGAGACACTCTCCTGCCCCCTGTGGCACTCAGCCTCCTGCTGGCGGCAGCGCTCCTTCAGGAGACCTCACTCTCTCTCCCCAGAGCCAGAGCCACAGCCAGAGCCACAGCCAGAGCCAGAGCCCCTGCTTGCCTGACTAGTGCAGCAAATTCTGAATGTCTGTAGCACACAGCTGGACTGCAGCTCTGTCCTAACCGGGCCACATGCGGCCCGCAGCCTGCAAAGCACCGATCTAGACTCTTGGACTGGCCCCACTCCAGTGATGTGATCTGGATCCAGACGCCCTCTCTCCTCTACACACAATGAGCCAGCTCCCTCAATGTGCCCATCCAGGCCTTACATCCCAGCCTGGCAGCTGTGGGCTCTTGGTTACTGGAATCATTAAAGTGCTAAAACGTTAATAAGAAACAAAAGGCTGGTGTCTGGGTTATGAAAACCCGTGTTGCTGGCTGCTCCATCCTTTGGCTCGCGGTGCTGCCACAGGCACTCAGAAGTGTGCTGCCTTACAGATGTGTGCCCAGCTGTGCTAGGCCATGGAAGCTGGGCTGAGGGGCTGCCAGGGTCCTGCTGAGACGGGGGTGTACGTGAGAGGTGGGCTGAAGATGCACAGTGACCCTGGCTGAGTGGCAGCCTGAGATCACGGCGGGAGGCACCGGGCACGAGGCTGTGTGAGCAGGAAGCTCAGCCACATGAGAGGATGAGATCACGGCTAGTGGGTGTGGACAGGGAGAAACTGTGGGTGGCAGGGGGTTGGACTGGTGGGAGTGACGCAGGGACGCAATCGCAGGAATGGCCTGGAGACCCCCCAACCACACCACAACTCAGGTCAGCTCCTGACAGTATGAGCCCAGATCTGCCTGCAGAGGCATGCTGGGGACCCCAGAGAGAAGGCCAGGGGCCAAGCAGGACAGCACCAGCTGGCTTCTAGGAAAGGCAATGAGACCAACACTACACCCCACAATCAGAGTGGGGGCCAGGGCAACACCCACCCCCACCCAGTTTCTTATAGCCCTGTCAGTGCCAGGACCCTGAGGCTGCACGCTGGTGCTGATCTGCCGTGCCAGGGTTCGGGTGGCAGTGCCAAGGGGTGTTACTCCCCATTCTACGGATAGGGAAACAGAGGGACTCTTTCCTAGGGTTAGACGAGACCTCACGAGGTCGTCAAGTTCAACCCCCTGCTCAAAGGAGGCCCGGTCCCAACTAAATCATCCCAGCCAGGGCTTGGTCAAGCCAGGACTTAAAACCTTCTAGGGGTGGTGACTCCACCACCTCCCTAGGTCGCCCATTCCAGCGCTTCCCCACCCTCTTTCCTAATCTCCAACCTAGACCTTCCCCGCTCCAACCTTCGCTCCCCATTCAGTCATCTGTCACCGCTGACTCTGCCCTCAGGCTGCCGATGGGGGAGCTGACCGGATAGGGGATGACCCCGCCCTGGGGCAGGGGATTGCCTCCTGAAGGCCCGTCGCCCACTCCCCAGCAGGTGGTACGCAGCACCCCACCAACCCCTTGCCCGTCCTACCTGTAGGCCACATAGTGGATGGCCATGCTGCCTAGCATGAGGAGGAGGCAGTAGCCGAAGAGCCGCCGGTTCCATTGCTGCCTCTGCTTGGCCTGGGCACTTGAGAAGGCCTCGGCGCGGTGAGCGTGGAACTGCTCCCAGTAGCGCCTGTTCTCGTCGGGCCCCCAGCTGCTGGGAGACAAAGGGACTGTGCTGGGGGAAAGGTCTGGCCCCAGGGGACGGCTGTCACTGGACAGGACTCCTGGGGTCTCTCCGAGGGTTGAGGAGAGGGCTGCAGGATCGGGGGAGAGGGCCCGGAGGGAGGGCTCCTAGCTTCTATCTGCCCCTAGGACCAGTCACTTAGGAAAGTCCCAGAGTTTCAGGGCCACATACACTTTCTCGTGCCGATAGGGCTGCCTTGCTCTGGCGACTGCTGAGACTCAGCAGAGCTGTCCTGCCCCTCCCTGCAGTTCCATGGGCCCAGGGTGTTCTGGGCAGCCCCAGAGAACGGCTCTGTCCCAGTACAAGCAGCCCCAGTTGAATGGTCTCTTCCCAGGGCTGGGATGGTGCAGGGAGGGATGTCCCAGCCTGGGGACTCTGTCAACAGCTGGGAGCATCACCTTAGGGCACATCTGCTGTGGTCTCACTCACTCACCACCGGCACCTCCTCTCATCAGTGCTAGGTGATGGCATGCAAGCTGTGGGCATGGCTCTGCCCCGGCGACAGGACTCAGCTGCCAATGCAGCCAACCAAGCCTGGCAGTCCACAGACCGCACCACCCCTTCTGGGTGCGGGTGGTACATAGCTAGAGGAACCACTGAGTCTGATCCAGCGTTGCAGGCAGGATACTAGTCTGGAGGGGCCCCTGGGTCTGATGTGGGGAGATGGTGGTTATGGGGCTGGAGAGGTCCCTGGGTCTGATGTGGGGGGATGGTGGTTATGGGGCTGGAGGGCCCCCTGGGTCTGATGTGGGGGGTGGGGGTAATGGGGCTGGAGGGACCCCTAGTCTGATGCTGGTGGATGGTCATTATGGGGCTGGAGAGGGATGGGGACTATGGGGATGGATGGGCCACTCCAATCGGATATGGGGAGATGGGGGTTATGGTACTGGAGGGGGATGGGGTTATGGGGCTGGAAGACCTCCTGGTCTGATGCTGAAGAACGGGGGTTGTGGGGCTGGAGGGGCCCCTGGTCTGAACCAGCACTGGGAGGACAGTGGGCTATCCGATTTCGAACCAGTCTTTGCCAGGGAGCGGAGGGGCCGGTGGGCAGCGTGCGATGGCGACAGCGGTCCAGATGGAGCAAGTCCCAGGGCCCAGCTCTTCCTGAGCGCGGGGGCAGCCAGGGGATGAGCCATGGGGCCTTTTCCTCTTTGGCAGCTTTCTGACCACTTGTCAGAAGCAGGTGCTCACGTTTCAGCCGCAGCTCCCAGCACCTCTGCACCAGCTCTTCCCCACTCAGACCCGCACTGCACTAGCAGAGGGTCAGCACAGCCTGGGCTTGGAGCTGCAGTGGCTCGCCAGGGGAAGGGACACGGTGGAGAGCAGCGGGGTCACAAGGACTGAGGGTAGAGAGCAGCCGATCACCCCACACTGGTCTGATTCATTCTGGCCGGCAGCGGATACCAGGCTCCAGTCACTCACCCCAGCATCACCTCTGTGCCCCGGTGCCCTTACCTGGCACTGGCCCTGGAGCCTGGCTCTGTGAAGTCAAAGGGGCCGTGCTTGGGGCTGCTGTCCATGGTGGGCCAGGCTTCGCGCCAGGCCTGCTGGCTGTCGTAGAGCCTCCGGCTGCCCTCCTTGCTCAGCACCCGGTAGGCCTCGTTCAGCTGGATGAACTGACTGTGCAGGTTGGGGTTGCTGGGGTCGCTGTCGGGGTGCAGCTGGGGGACACAGACACAGGGCAATGGTAAAGGCCTGGGCTCCAGCAATGCCCTGAGTGAGTGAGGATCTCCCAGCCCCGGGGAGCCAGCAGAAGGGCTTACGCAGCAAGCGAGTGCCTGGCCAGCCTGATGGGAAGACCCAGCACAGCAGCCACACTTCCTGTCCGCTAGCTTCATGGGCAGAAGCCCTCGGGCACCAGAGCAGCCACACTGACAAAGCCGGGCTAGTGCAGGCCTGCCTGACACCTTTGCACACCCATGCCCCCTCCACACAGGCAGGCACCTCCCCGCTCACATGCACTTGTCCCATTTCCGCACAACACATGCCCCTACTCAGCCCCAGGGCTCAGGCCAGCAGGCTCAGGAGAAAGCAGGGCTCACATTTATGGGGTGTAAATCCCCCAGGAATGTAAACAGGCTCCCTGCTAAGACCCCACCACTCGCTCTCAGATCCTGCACTGGGCCCGCTTGACGCAAGTACCCTGAGGGCTATGCTGCCAGGAGCTCACATAAATGAGCCAGGCTTCTGTGCTGGTTACATGTGACATGGGAAGTCCGCTCCCGGGGGCCAGGAGAAGGTGATGTACCCGGTTTGGTCCACTTCTCCAGGAGCAAACTGCAGGGGCAGTTGTTTGGTGACGTGAGTTTCACTGGCTGTCTCAGGCGCTACTGGCTTAGTCAGGAGGAAGGCGTGTGTGACAGCCTGGTCTAGTGCCCAGGGCACTGATGTGGGTATCAGGACACCTGAGTTCTGTTACTGGCTGTGAGAAAGAGTCCCTTCCTCAGCCACGCACAAAACCCAGGTGCCCTGCCTCTCAGGCCTACTTCTCCCCACAGGTATCTTGCTAGGCCGGGGGGGGAAATACAGCCGTTAACAGAACAGCATGGTCACACCTGTGCAGAAGGGCGCGTGTAGAGGTATGTATAGCTATGGGTGCCCGTATGTGCACGAGCAACCAGCTTAATGTGCCCGCTTGGCTCAGACAGCAGGGCCTGGACTTGAGGGCCCTGGAAGCTAGTCTGACACCTGCATCTCACATAGGCTACAGCATGATCTGAACTAATCCCTGGTTAAACTAGAGCAGATGTAACCCTGCTCTGATGGAGACTCTACCCAGTCCCTGGGTAGCTGTTCCATTGGTTAATTACTTCACTGGTACAAACTGGCACCTGAGCTTTCACCTTAATTGCTCTAGCTCGGCTCCCAGCCGAGTCCAAACATCTCTGAACGTCCTTCCTCTGGGCTCACTGCCCAAGCACAGAGACACTCACTCCTGACCCACAGGCCCCATTGGCCTGGTTCAGGCTGCAACTGCCTTCATCTGGATGGAAAAGAGCATCAGATGCTTCCTAAGTGAACCGCCAATGATTTCTGTCCCCAGTGGATGATGCCTTCGCTGTCCCTGCAGACTCCTCCATCCCCAGGTGCGCAGCGCCCTGCTAGCAGCTGGTTGGGCTTGAAGGCTCTGCTCATCAGAGCAGCTGGCTTCACCTGGAGAAGGCGCAAAAGATCCAGGTGGCTATACTGCTTGTCAGGAGCCTGCTCTGGGAGCTGTGATTTGGCCCTGCCCTGTACAAGCAGCCAGACCAGGATGACCCCAGGAGTGTGCCAATGATCTGGGGTCCCTGGGTTAACCTCTCTGGGTTTGGTTGTCTGCATGCAAAGAGCTCAGAGCACAAGGACTCCAGCCTCTCAAATGTGCCTCAACTGAGACACACGGTCCGTCCCAATATTACACTGTAAGTTGGTAGTTGAGCAAAGACTGCATCCAGATGCGTAGAGGCCCAGCCACGGCCGCTAATGCCCACTCCTCCAAGCTAAAACCCAGGCTCTGTGCAGCCAGAGGTCAAAACACTCACGTTGCTTTATCAGTTATGTTTATTTATTTGTTTGTTTAGAAAAGCCGAACCAAAAGTATTAATCTTCTTGAAACAAAACACTTTGTGGAGTCCCAGTTAACACATTGGTTTGGAAATTTTGTCTTTTCGTTACAATTTGGCACTGATTTTTCCCCACAGAATGGAAACTGTGATTTCCTACCAACTCTTGGTGTGAACTTCTTCATTTCGGTTGTAAATCCACCAGCCTTCTCCCTCACCACCAGCCCTGCAGCCCCAAATCAAGAAGGGTCTTTACCTCCAACCTGGCCTCAGACAATGTGTCAACAGCACTAGACATGGCGAGTAGCTGACAGCCTCTTTCAAAGAGACCCTGGATCCTAGTGCAATTCCTGAGGACAGACTGAGACCAACTGGTAGCTCCACAAACAGCAGAATCCAGGCCTGACGGCCCCTGCTGTGCATTAACCCAGAGCCCTTCCAGCGTAGCACAAGTAGGAACTCCAGTGCTTAGGGAGTCTCCCATGAGGGATGTTTGCACCACGACACCAGGGTTGAGTGGTTAGGGCATTAGACTGAGACCCAGGAGACCCAGCTGTTATTCCCGATTCCACCATTGACTTTGGGCAGGTCGCTTCCTCTCCTATCTTTTGTTTGCTTAGGCTGACAGCCCTACACGGCATGGACTGTCTCTTGCTATCAGAAGGTGAAGCAACTGGCATGACTAGGGGCCTCAGTTTTGGTTTGGGGTCTGTACAATACCCAGCAAGACAGAGGGTCCTGATCTTCATCTTGGATTTGTGCAGCACCCACAACAACAAAGAGCTGGATCTTGGCCTGGATCTGTGTAGCCCGGAACATGAAGGGGCCCCTGATCTTGGTCATGGGTCTGGATGTGTCAGGGGATCCTGAACCAGGTCTGGCATCTGTCCAGTGGCCTGCTTGAAAGTGGGGCCTGAGCTTGATCTGAGATTTGGCACAACAGGGAATCCCAGTCTTGGTCAGGGGTCTGCACAAGGCCAGCCCTGTGCAACATACAGTGCAGTGGGACTTCTGGATCTCAGGAGCTTCCCTGATCTCCAGCCCATGATTCCCCTCTTGCTGCTTTCTCTCCATAAGTCTGCTTTGACCCGGCTGCCCCTTGCAGGCTGGTGAGAACAGAGAGGTAATCAAAAGGAAGATATCTCAGGAGCCATTTAGTGCATCCCTCTGGGCTGAGGCAGAATTGAGTATATCTAGACTATCCCTGGCAGGTGTCTGTCTAACCTGTTCTTAAGAATTTCCAAGGGAGGAGACTCCACAATCTCCTGAAGTAGCATGTTCCAGACCTTAACTAGCAGGAGTGTTAGAAAGTTTCCCATTGTTCAAAGCTAAATCTCCCTTGCTGCAAACTGAGATGATTCTTTCTTGTCCTGCCCTTGGAGAACATGAAGAATAGTTGAACCCCATTCTCTTTATAGCAACCTTGCACACAGCTGAAGACATGTGCTTTGCCAGCCTTCCCTCCTTCAGACCAGATATGCCCAACTCTTTCAACCTTCATGCATAGGTCAGGCTTTCTAAACTGCTCAACACTTTTCTTGCTCTCCTCTGGAACTCTCCTCAGTTTGTCTGAAACTTTCTTTAAGTGCAGTACCCAGAACAGGACATAGCACAGCAGCTGAGGCCTCTTGCGTGCCAAGTGGAGTGGGACAACTACCTCCCAATCATACATGTAACACTCTTATTAATACACAAACACAGGCCCCTCTGAGACCCTTTTGCTTGTAAACCGTGTAATATACTGCAGTGTTTTAATTCCTACACCAATACACAACAGTGTCTCTGCACATTTACACACTGTATATCAACCTTCTGTCCCCTTCTCTAAAACCGGGCGTGAGGTAACACTGCTCAGAAGGAGGGTTTACTCGTCTTGTGCAGTAGCTGGAATTCTCTGAGATGTGGGCCCCCTTGCCTTTAGTCTGAGTATTTTGGTAGTAATCCCCATTGGGCTCACACATGCCATATTCTTTCTTGTGTCCACTCCAGTGTTACACAGGACTATGTTGACAATCTGCCCTCAGTTCCTTTTCTATAACAAAGTCCTCAGAACGCACTTCGAAGCAGAGGGAAGGAGGCCAAGGCCCCCAAGGGCACACGACTCAAAGAACGCCACTTACTACACACAGTGAGTAACCTCTCCTTGGAATGTATCTATGCGTGCCCACCTTCACGTGACTACTGAGCAGCAAATTCAGCTGCAGGTGGGTCTTTGGAGCCAGACCAAGGCTGAAGACAACACAACATTTTCAATGGCAGCATGTGAGCTAGAAAACTGGACCACTGCATAATGCTTGGAGAAGGTATGTATGGAAGAGCAAGTGGTAGCCTTACAAATGATCCAGAACAGGGGCATTCTTGCATAATGTCGTAGAAGCAGACAGAGAGATCTTAAGAGGAGGCTATATATCTTTAGACTTACAGCGCAATATGATACAGCAAGAGATCCACCTGGTGACTCTCTGGATGGAAATCACCAAACCTAAGACAAATTGATAAAGTAAGGGTGGAACTGGCTATGTACTAATGTCAGAACGTCACCACTTTGGCACGAAGGGAAGAGTTCATGGCTCCTCCCACCTGGCTGATATAGAACATGCAAGCTATACTGTCTGTGAGAATCTTTAAGGACTTGTTCCTGGTTGGACACAGGAAGTGGTTTCAGAGAGTCCTGACTGTCCTCAGGTTCAAGAGGCTGACGTGTAGTTATGTCTCTTAAGCAGACCAATGTCTACCTACCAGGTGACTGCTCACACTGATTAGCTGGAGGATGCTCAACAAAAGTGGTGACTTTGACATAATTTGAATGATTGTGTTTAGCCATGAGAACTTGATAGTTTGAGATTCTAAACTGAAGTGTGGAGGATGAAAAGGTCTTTCTGCTGAATAGATCAAGACATTTTTGGTCCTTATATATGGTGTGGCCTTCACATGATGTTGTCTGCCATGTTTGTTTACTGCCTCCACAGCCAGGGAGTTTGGTGTTGGACGGGTGAAAACCGTCTTTAGCAGGTATGTAATAGTTCTTAGACGGGTCTTTCTACACATTGGCAGAGTTGTCAAAGGGCTCTAACTGGATTTTGCAGGGTCCAACAGGGCCTCGTTAATGGGCAGGGCAGCTAAGTAGGTGTGACCCCCCTGATCATTTCCAAAGAAATTTGGAGGGAATCCATAGCCTGCTTCATTAACTATTGGGAGTGTCAGATGTCATTGGTCACAGTCAGTGGGCCAGGCATAACCACTTCATCTGGGAAAGATGAAGAAATATCTGAGGAGTAACCTATTCATCTGCCCAGGCTTCCAGTTCCTCAAATGATGTTTATGCCTGAAGTAATGGAGGAGGAAGAAGTGGAGAAGAGAAGTGCCTTCCCCCCCATTCCCATACTCTCTGAAAGTGCTGCAGAGTCAAGGGAAAGAGCCAAGGAGAAAGACTCCACCTCGGTAACTGCACTCATCTCAGTATTGATAATCTCTCAGTACTGAGCAACAAGGGACATGGCATTTTTCTAGTACTGACACTTGTCCTAGTAGCCACCTTAGATGTTGACAGTACCAAAAGAACTGTAGTTACCTTCTCTCAGAGGTAGCCTGCGTCAATGACGCAGCGTCCTTCTGCAGCACCAAAGGTTTCAGTACCAAGGCAGGCTTGCTAACTTTTTTCCTCCTGAGCCTAGAGTCCAGGGCACAGGATTAATTCAGAGTCTGGTGCCTCCGTCATGGTCAGGGTAGGATGAGAATCTCTGCAGCAGTCTTGCCCTATGGGGAGCAATGTCTATTTGAGGTGTATGCTTTCTGTGGTCTTCTCCATGCATCCTCCTTGGGCAGACCCAGCTGAATGTGCCAAAGTCGACTGGGCACCGTGTTCACTCAGCACCTATATCTGAAGGGGTCTCCTGGTGGGACTCTGAGGCTGGTTGGAAGGTAGGCTCCTCATTAAGTCTCAGTTTTAGATCCTGATTTTTAATAACCCTGCCATTAAAAGTGGCACAGATGGAAAGTTTTGCAGGATATAAGGCTTTCCCAAGCAACAGATACAAAGGGAATACCTGGCACTGACCAGGAGGGCCTCCTGGCAAGAGACATACCACCTGAAACCTAAGAGGGTGGCATACCTCAGGGCAACAGTATGTAGTAGGGGAAGATTTCCCTTCCCAAAGGGAAGAGGATTAAAAGGAACTCTCTGAATCCTTCAATAAAAAGTAAACAAATTAACTAAGGTAAAAAGAACCAACTGAAAAAGGGTAACACAGCTAAGTGACTGCTCCATCTCAGGCCAAGATGGTTGAGCAGGATCTGAGGGCAATTCCCCAATATTCACCCTATATGGTCTCCAAACAGGGCATAAGGGAATATAGGACAGACACTGAGCCAACTTCCGACTGAAAGTCAAGGGGTTAAAGTGCCCTGGAAGTGGAGTACCCATCTGGACACAGTTCAAAGAAGATGACTTTCCTTGCCAGGTTCCCCTAGCTTCTGTTTTTCTCCCCACCCCTTGAGTATGTATGCCTTCCAGTGACAGGTTCCCAGACGGTGGGTTAATCAACATATTTACTCACAGCCTCAATTTGCCAATGAAGTCAGATACACTTTTGTCCAATTAAGCCTTTTTCAGGGGAACCTAATTAGTACTAACAATAACCAGCATGCAAACTCAAGTGCTAGCCCTGGACCCTCAGTCACAATACACCAGAACGGTATTTGCCTTTTGCCACAACAGCCTCAAATTGCCAACTCATAGTCAATTTGTGATCTGCCATAACCTGGTATTTGGAATAGTGGATGGTTCAAATAGGAGATGCAGACCCCACAGAGAATGGGTTGATGATGTCATAGATTTCTGTAGACTAGCTCTGCACCAACTAAGCTGCTCCGCACTGGATGGGGAAAGATGGAAGGAAATAGTGGGAGAGGCATCAGACACCAACCGGCGCTGAGCCCACGGTCATTGATGATGTTGATGATAACCCCCAGATCCTTTGCCACCTTACATCAGCCTGGCTACTTATTCCTCATTTTGTATTTGGGAGCTCTGAACATGTATTCACTGTGTTAATTCCATTTCTCCACCCTTTCCCAGCAGAGCCATCCTGGAAATAACTCAGTTAACCCATATCTCTTGGGAGAAGTCCTCCAAAGTCATTGCTCTTTTGACTCAAGGAAGAGATATTAACTTTTCCCTCCTAGATGTCTTCCACGCCCAAGTCAGCTGCCTGGCATAGGGTTAACTCAGCTTTGCGGCCAGAGCTTTTGCGAAGTGTTGGGGAGGGAGAATGGAATGGACAGGGCTAGCCAAAGCCTTGGAGGAGGCTTTATCACCTCACACAGACAAGTAATAATCTTCACTCCAGGCTGATGCATCTCAGGCCTAGCCAAACCTCACTTATATCACTCCTCTTGGCCATAGAGTTAAGCAATAGGAAAGTCTCCCAGGCACAAGATGCAGAAATCCAGAGTGAGGGTGTTTCCCAAGAATCCCAACATGCAAACTCCCTCGCCACTCACGACCCCTTCAAATGCTTTAGGTTGTTGAGCTGCTCAGGAATTTTTCTCTGGAAAACCACCAAAACCAGGCTATTTTGTGAGAAGGCATCAGTTCTGAGGAACCTCAGTCAGGAAGAGTTCCCTGGTTCTGGATGGGATTTCTTGGCTTAATGAGAGATGTGCACCAGCAGGGCTCATTTCCCTAGGCAAGATCACAGCTGCGGGCTGTTCTGCTGCTGCACCCTAGGGCACTCAGCTGGGATGTGGGAGGCAGAGGTTCAGGACCTGCTTCAAATCAGACAGAGCTCCCCTCAACCTCCTTTTGAATGGCTGTCTCCGGACAGATCCATTGCTCGATTGCGGGGGGGGGTTCTGATGCCACTCCCCACCTGGCTCATTGCTCTGACAGCGCTCGGGCTGGAATGCTCACATGTCCACACCCTTTTTAAAAAGGGGGGCAGACACCACTGATATCCCCCCCTCGGAGGGGTACTCAAAGCACAGGGAAGAGCAGCTCCAAGCCGCCAATGGAAAAACCCTTGTGGGTGAAGCCAAGAGGCTCTTGTAGGATCTGATGCAATTCAACAAAGAAGCAGAACTTTTTTCCTAGGGGTTGGGAGCCAGCCCTGGGGCTGAACAGGAAAAGTGAGCACCCCTGTCTGGGACTACTGCAGACAGAAGCTCCCAGTCCTGTGTGAGCTCTATAGGGCTCTCCCCTAAAGGCAGATTCCTCTCATGGGGAGCTGAATTCAATACTTATCCCAGGGTCATGGGCGGTCAGAGACCGACACCTCAGCAGCAGCAATAGCAATGACGCCCCCCAGGCAGGACTGTCTCCTACACACCACTCCTCTGCCCAGCACAGAGAGAGACGACTCAGCAGGACCCAGTGCAGAATGCTCCCCTGCGTGCTCAAGCAGCGGGGCAGCAAAGGCGAGCTGCAGCATGCTCCCACAGACGGGGGCAGGGTCTGGCCTGCAGAGTCATAGGCTCAGCTGGCTCCATCCCCAAATGCCCCTCTGCAAAGCGTCAGCAGGGTGTGGCTTAGACAGGCTCCCCCCGAGCTGCCCCAGGCTGCAGATAACTGGAACTGCAGGGACCCTTCCCTGCAGGATCCTGCCTCCGGCAGCTGGGGCACAGATGTTGGGCTCTGGTTCCTGCTGACTCACTGGGCTCCTGCTCTCCACTTTGGCTCAGAAGCTCAGAGCCAGCCCAGTCCCGGGATGGGTGATTAATGAGACGCCATAAACAGGGCTGCAATCCAGAAGAATGGGTGGGTCAGGGCTCAGCCAGGCTGCCCAGCTCCACTCACCGTGTGTCAAGAGCCAGCCTTGTGGAAAATGGGGGAGAGAAATGAGGTGAGCCTCCTCGCTGCTGGGGAACAGTCTCTGGGACTACAGAGAGTTTCCTGGCTGCTCCATAGGGCTGGCCAGAGGAGGCTCCTGGCCCCCTGCACCTCAGGCTGGGTGACTCAAATCAGTGAGATCCAGCAGAGGCAGCGTTTGCAGACAGACTCCAGAACAATTATGGGTAATACGCTGTGCTAGGCACTGCACAGATCTCAGCTGAAACTGGTCCCCCACACGCTGCATGCCCCACAGGCCCCAACCAACGTCAGGGCCCCCAGTGTGCCAGGCACAACGTATTGGGTGCTACGGACCCCTAGCGAAATCAGGTCCCACTGGGTCCCCTGCTGCACAGACCCTAACCACCATGGCACTCTCATGCTGGATGCTGCACAGATGCTGGCTGAGATCAAGCCCCTCATTACACACAGGCTGCACAGACTCTGGCTGACACAGGGGCCACGTTGCACGAGGCGCTGCAGAGACCCAGACTGAGATCAGGGTCATTGTGCTGAGTGTCGCACAAACAACAACCAAGAAGGGGACCCAGATCCTGATTCATAAATTGGAGAATAGGTCTGAAGCCAAGAGACCATGTTCAACAAAGACAACTGCAAAGTACTACATTTGGGAAGGGAGACTCAAACGACCAAGTACGAAAGGGGGAATAACTGGCTAGGCCATAGTATGGCAGCAAGGGGTCTGGGGGCTCTAGTGGGTCACCTACTGAATGAGTCGACAATCTGACGTTGCTGTGAAAAAGGCAAATGTCATTTTGGGCTCTACCAACATGAGTGTCACATGTAAGACATGAGAGACAACTGTGTTACTCCCCACAGGTGAGGCCCAGGCTGAAGTAATGTGGCCAGCATTGCACTTTCAGAAAGACATAAAACAACTGCAGAATGTCCAGGGCAGAGCAGGTAAAACGAGCAACAGTTTAGAGAGCCTGAGCTATAGACAAGGAATGTTTGAGAGAACTGGGCACGTCCAGCTTAGAAAAGAGAAGGCTGAGGGGGCACATGGGAACAGTCTTCAAATACATGGAAGTTTATTGCACAGAGCATGGGGAATCAACGGTTATCCATATCCACCAAGGGCACGACAAGAAAGAATCAGCTCAGCTCGCAGCAAGGGAGATATGAGGAGAAACTTTCTCTAGTTAAAAACGAGAAGCCCTGTGGCACCTTATAGACTAGCATATATTAGAGCGTAAGCTCTTTTGGGCAAAGACTCGCTTCGTCAGATGCTTTGCCCACAAAAGCTTATACTCCAATATATCTGTTAATCTATAAGGTGACACAGAACTTCTCGTTGTTTTTGTGGATACAGACTAACATGGCTCCCCCGCCGATGTTTCCCTAGTTAAGCACTGGTTACAACGGCTACGTCTACACTACAAGACAAATTTGAATTTAAGGCAGTTAGCTCAATTGTATCTAGTGACTGTCTTCACTGTAAATACCATTAACTTGATTTAGGGAGCATTAATATTGATATATTATCAGAATTGGGTGCGTGTAGCATCGAGTTCAAATGCAGGATAGTGTGGAAGCGCCATGTCTTTGAATCGAATTCATTAGCCTCCAGAGGCTGACTAGTGCTGTTGCACCTGGCTCCTGATTGTCTGCCACTTGGAGGAGACAGGAAACTGCCCAGTGCAGCAGCCCTGGTCAGTTTCTTGGCTCCCACCAGTGCTGGGGAGCTGGGAAACTGACCAGTGCAGCACCTGGCTTGGGGCTCCCGCACACCAGGCACAGCAGCACTGGTCAGTTTCACAGCTCCCCCAAGCTGTGGGGACCCAGAAACCAGGCAGCAGGGTGAGCGCTGCCCACGGTGGGGGTGCAGCAGAGCTGGACGGGGGGAGGGTGCAGAATGTGGGACTGAAGGAAAACTGTGGGATAGATTCCCACAATGCACTGCTGCAACAGTCGATATTTGGCCACTCTATGGCAGCATTAACTCAACTTTGTGTGGACTTTGTGGGAAGTGAGGATGCTGAAAAATGAATTTCTAAAACCCAGCATTATAAAATCAAATGTAATAAAATCAGATTTGTCTGGTAGTGTAGACGTAGCCCTAGACAAGTTCTGTCCCTGGAGGCTTTAAAAAACAGGAACACAGTAATTATCTAGGTTTGCTTGCGCCTGCCCCCACATGAGGAGATGGGTTAGGTGACCTCTTGAGGTCACTTGCTGCCCTGCATTTCTAGGATTCAATGTGCTTATCCCTTTGGTTGGTGTGTGTCTCACCTGCTATTGGTATTCTAGCCAGATTCTTAATGTTCCAGAAGGGATGCTTTGCCAAGAAGCTGTTGTAGAAGGGAGAACACCACAAATAAAACAGGGGTTGCCAGCTTACCTTCCAAAAATACCAAAGCTGGAATGATGTTCTTCACAGGGCCCACCCGATCCTTTAAGCACCACAACACTGCAAGCTTGTTATGAGTGACAGTGCAGGAGCAGGACACCTGTGTTCTAGTCCCAGCTCTGGTTAGAGGAGTGGAGTCTAGTGGTTAGAGCAGGGAGTCAGGATTCCTGGGCCTGGCTCTACTCCGGGTTCTGGGAAGGGAGTGGGATCTAGTAGTTAGAGCAGGATGGCTTGGAATCGGCTCCTGGTTTTAATCCTTGACTCAGCCATCAACTCCCTGTCTGATAGGCTCTGCTTCTGTCCTCTATTTCCCCTTGCCTGTTGATGATTTTGTCTCACTATGTGACTGTGCAGTGCCTAGGACCACAGGATGCTGACCTCTGTGGCCCTGTAGACACTACTGTAATAAAGTAGAACATTATGGAATAGTCTGTCCAGGGTCTTCTCCCTGAACCCCTCTGCAGGTGCAAGGGCAATCAGGAATAAAGAACAAACTGGTGAAGATGGGAATCCGATCCCAAACAGAAAGCAAACACATTCTTTGCCCAGCCCAGCAAACACATTCTTTGCCCAACCCTATGGGCAAACACATTCTTTGCCCATTTCTACTCTTTGCAATAGAAATTCTTTTCTATTTCTATTGCAGTTGAAATGAACAGAAGCTTTTCTTTCTAAAGGAAAAATATAATGGCATCAATTCCCAGTCCCTTTTCACCCTGGAACATCTTTGCCTGAGCCCTTCAGTGACACCAGCATCGCTCTGGAGAACAGGTCTAGAAACGGGCCACAGACACGCTGCAGGCACAAAAATATTACCGTGGTCAGGGCTTTATCTCAATGCCTTGCTCCTATGGTTTCATTGGCAGCATCTCCATGAACAAGCAGTGCCCCTTGTTGTGGCAGGTGGGCATCTCTAACTCCTCAGCCCTCTTTGAAGAACCTGGCACAGAAAGGCATGAAACTTCACCTTCCCACCAATTTTTGTCATCAGTTTCCTAATAGAACAACCCCCCACCCCACATAAACCAGAACAGAACCAAGGAACCCTGACTTCCAGCCCCCACTACTGTAATCACTGGACATTACCGCCACTCCCAGAGACAGAAGCCAGGAGTCCCCATCCCACTCCACTTCATAACCATTAGACTTACTCCCCTCCAGTCCAAGAGTCCGGACTATCAGGCCTGCTGCAGTAAGCACCAGACCCCACTCCTCTCCTAGACAGCTGGGAACAAAGCCCAGGCATCTTCTGCATTTTGCTTTATCCTCACTGGGATGCCCAGGTGACAGAAGGGACGGATCTGCTGGCTGATTGTGGGATCTCAGGGCATCTCAACCACACCCCAATCCCAGTGGTTGCAAGGGGTCTCACCTTCAGCCTGGAAGAGGAAAGACCTGGCAGACGCTAAGGGGTTAAGATGCACCGTGCGCCTGACAAACCCATAAATCCTCATTAAGGGGTTTTTCGCTAGTTAAACGATTTGACGCAAGACATGGGGCCCTGAGGTTGTTGTTTCAAAGCGACAGGTCAGAGCTGACAGATGGACTTTCCCATCTCATTAACTGTCCCAAGCAGGGAGGGAGGGAGTGGGCAGCTCCCTCTCAATGTGCCACATTTGGAGCCTGCTCACATTCAGCTCCATCAGCAGAGGCCGAGCTGATTTCTCCTGATCCAGCTGGTACTGGAAAGCAGCTTTGATTCTTTGGTGTTTGGAGCCTTCTCCTCTCCTGTGCTCCCTCCAAACTCTCTCAGCCAGTGCTGCACAATCATTCTATGCGCTGTGTCCCCACGAGAGCCATCCACAATGGTCACGAGAACATTTCGCAACGCAACCCCGGGGAGTGAGCTGGGAGGGGATCCTGTACGCCATAAACACACTGCACGCTCATTGTTTACACACTGCACGCAGAACGTGCACACACACTAGACACCCCCACTGCACGAGCAATCACACTGCAGCTGCACTTGCACACTCAAGGCATTCACATGTGCACACCGATATGATGCCTCTGTTCTAAATTCCATTTTTATACCAGCACAAACTCCTCGAGGACCAACTCACTCTCCCCAGCACCAGCTGCATTTCGCAGCAGGGTGGCATCTTTGCACTGAAAAACCTGACGCACCAGCACCTCACACAATTGTTTGCACAGGTTTGCGTTAGGTGTGACCCAGACCCCAGTCAGAGCAGGAGCACTTTGCACAGTGCAAGCAAAGGCATAGAGCCAGACTCCTGGTGAAAGTGTGCTGTAGAGGTAATTCTATGAGTGGCGCTGGGGCTCCATTCCCTTGTGCCGCAGAAACAGACAGAGCCTGCCTGAGTTCTCTGAAGCTATTCTATGCTCACATCTCTGGCTAATAGGGAGCTCCAGACAGTTTCCTCTATTTTTTCCCACACATGGGCAGAATAAATTTTGTTACATGCACCACCAACGGAAACACCCGCTGCCCACTGTGGGTGGCTCTGGGTGCTCTGCTAATCATCTGGGCAGCACCTAAATCTCTCCTGGGTGGCCGCCCACGCGCTCAGTTTATAGGGAACACTGCCTGTAATCCACCCTGGCATAGCAATCTGGAGCTGGGCTTGTCTGAAGCACCCTCTGCTAGCTGTCAAGGCAACTTGGCTCACAGAGGGGAGCAGGGTGGCTGGCCCAAGGACCTGACCTGGGGTCCTGGTGCAGCTCCAGAGTTCAACAGTGATCCTGTCTCTAACAGAAAAACTCCCAGCATGCGATGCCCTATATGACTGTCAGGTGCCTGGCACCTGGCTTGTCCGTGCCAGCGGGGCATCCCGCTGGCAGCTGGGCCAGGGCAGCATGAGTTCTTGAGTGCCTGCAGCTGAACCTTCCCCTGCTTTGCTGGTGTCAGCCCTTCTCCTCCCCTTTGCTTCCAGCTCTTCCCCTTTTGCCTGCATCTGAGCTGCCACAGACTGGTCCCTGGCACGTTCTACTGCTCCCACCCAGGGCCTCCCCAGACAGCGGCAGAGAAACAGCAGTTAGGGGGCTCTCACTCCACTGAAGTGGTCTCAGTGCTTGCAGGGAGGGAGAGCACTAATCCACAGACAAAGTGAAGCCTAGAGTAGCAAGTGACTTCCCCCAGTCACACAGGAAGTCAGTGACAGAGCTGGGACTAGAACCCTGGACTCCTGAGCCCCAGCCAGTCACTACCCTTCCAAAGTCAGTAAAAGGACCCAGGAGTCCTGAGCCAGCTGAAGAGAAATAAGCAGCAAATACAAAGCCATTGCCATCCTGGCTCACATCTCCATGGCAACCCAGCTCCAGTGCCCTCTTGGGGTTAACATCAGAGGTGGGGCTCTGGAAGCCTTGCGAAGGAACCCTTTGGAACAGGCCTCCCACAGCCTGGGTCTCAGGAGGTTGCCCCCAAAGCCCAACTGGAAGGTCCAGGGGGCACCTTGCAGTCTGGCACTGTGACGGCTGCCCGCAGGGGCCAAGCTGCCAAGCTCCAGACTCACCTCCCTGTTATTACACACAAGGTTGTAAAAGTGCCACTTCCTGAGCTGCAGGTTAAATCCCAGATTCCCCTGCCTAGGACAGAGCATGCGAGCAACCACCACACAGTCTGCTGGCAGGGCGCTACCTGGGAGCAGCAGGTCCGGGGGGCCTTTCCCTGATTCAGCCTCCACCGAGAATGAACTGTCATGCGTGCATCTCGGACACCCAGCTTCACCACCCCCTCCAACAACTGGTTGTGCCCAGGCTGCTGCAGTAGCTGGGCTAGGGGCTGGCATTTCTGGAGGAGGATTTCCAGTGGTTTAGCACCTACAAATAGGCCCAAGTTTTTCAAGGTTGGCACCTAAACAAGGCCCAGATCTCCAGGGGCCCTCAGCCCCTCACAGTGCTTCTTCCTCTATCGGGCCTCTGTGGCAGCTCCTCTGAAAAGCCATGCCTCAGATTTCCCGACCTATCAAATGAAGATGGTGTTTCCCTGCCTCCCAGGCAGCTGATTACTGAATACGCAGTGATTCGCAACGGCACCACAGGTGTGTGGGCACAATGGGGACAGATACTCAGGCCAAAGGGGCTCAGCAGAACATTACGAAGTGTTGCTCCCCATCTGGCTCAGGGAGATTTCCTGCATTAAATAACCTCTAACGAGGTAAAGAGCTCTCTCTCTGTAGCCAGAGCTGGCCCCCATGACACAGTACAGCTTTAGGGGGTGCTGTGCTGCAGAGAGTGGGCTGTGAATGCGCGTGCATGAGGATGCCTGTGCAAGGTGCCCATGGGAGCACGCGTGAGGATGACTAGGTGAGTGTGTGCAAGGATATGAGCTGCCCATGTGGGAGTTCCTGAGGGCGAGTGTGCACGCATGAGTCCGCAAGCTGGTACAGGTCGCCTGCGCGGCACCCAGCCGGGGTCAGAGAGAGGCCGCTAATAGAGCAAAGGAATGTGCCCCCAATAACTAACGGGATGTTAACCATCTCCTCGGGCCAAGCTGGCCAAGCCAAACAGGGAGCGGGTAAGGGCTCAGTTAAAGATTGATCAAAGGCTGGCCGTCTCCAGAGACATTTCCACATCGCTCTGGTCCTGCTCGCCAGTTTATGACACACGCCCCTCCCCAGGCGGCAGAGCAACAAGCAGACAGAGCCCTGCTTGGCTGGAGGGAGAACACTCCAGGCGCATGGCCCTGCCGGCCAGCCAAACTCTCAGCAACTGCAAACAACGGCCCAGGCCTGGCCCCAGAGGCCAGAAATGGAATTGGCAGGAACTGGCCACACAAGTATCCCTCCTGGATAGCACATGGCTGTTCCTAGAAGGCGAGAGAAGATGTGGGGTTAGTAGCGTTATTCCCACCACAACTGATTTTAGGTGGAAGCTCCCAGATATATGCCAACGGGCATCAGGAGAAAACCCTAACAGAGATTACTGTAATGCCCAGAGTTTTCATCAGAGACTGGGGCTGCCATCAACTAATGCCTGTGCCAAGGCAATCTGCTGTGGATGCCTCCCCCACCTGCTGGCATTCCTGTCCTTTACCTTCCCCCTACCCCATGCACATACACACAGCATTCCAGCCTGGCAAACTTAGGAAGGGGAGGCACATTTTTTTGAGATCAACCTTTCACAATTTGACCCTTGGAAGGCCGCTGCCCTGAAAAGATTCCCTCGTCCAGCTGTGCTGGGGACTGGGCAGAGGCTGCTTTGGTTTTCCACTGGGAGTGAAGAAGTCAGTACCGCCTTGATCAGGAATGGCTGAGCTAAGAGCAGCTCTACCCTACAGGCACCACCCAGAGGAGTGGGGCCTGTCCCGGAGGCCCATGCAACGTCAGTCACTAGCGAAGCAGAGATTAAAGACACGAAACACAGAAGGAATGGGAAAGACCTTGAGGGGAAGACACTGAGCCTAGAGATTGGGGTTTAATTACAGCTCTGCTGCAGACTCCCTGTGGCCCTGGATAAATCATGGCACCTCTGTGCCTTAGTTTCCCCACTTGGAAAATAGGTAGACTAATCCTTTGTGCATTTACACTGGGAGCCCTCTGGAGCAGGGAAACTCCTTCACTGGATTTCTGGACAGGCCCAGCACAATGTGGATCCTCATCTTAGCTGGGGTCTGTGAGGTGCCTGGTCCAACAGTGGGCCCAGTTTCAGCCAGAGCCTCTAAACAATGCTTTCATACAAATAATAATGAGACAGTCCTTGGTGGTCGTGCTCAAATCACGCCCAGCGCAGATTAGCTTGTTTCCACATTGGAAAATGGCCACCAAAAATTCCCTTCATGTTTATTTTGCCTGAAAATGGGCAGAATTAGAGGATGCGTTTGACATTCTAAGCTGCAACAGTTTCCTGCAAACCCGCAGCTGCTGGAGCGGATATCACTGCTAGGTGCAGGTCAGCTGGATTTGTGTGCAGGGGGAAAGAAGGATCCAACAGCATTTAGGACAGATCCTCAACTGGAATTCTAAAGACTGACCCCAGCTGAGGAGCAGCCCCCACGTTTCCAAGCCAGTATTTTGGCCTCCCTCGTCCCATAAGTTCCCCACATGGAGAGGGAGTTGAGCCCTGAAACCATGTCCCTAGCTTGCAGGTCTTCTACAGACCCGATGGCTGCTGCTCCTAGCCCTGCCCAGAAGCTGGGAGCGTCTTCTGACTGACTGCTGGCTAGAGAGATATGTGCTGCTTGGAAGCGTGTTTTAAAGAGTGGGGCCCCAGTGTCAAGCTCTTGCTTCCTGTGCAAGTGGAGGGGACAGAAACAGCTGCATGCAGATGGCTGGGGGCGTTTCAGTGTGTGTGCGCCTTTGACGTGGGCGACACTGACTGAGGATATCACTCTGCTCCACTGGGATACTTTGCTAAACACAGTGGCCGTGTCTACACGAGCCCCAAACTTCGAAATGGCCACGCAAATGGCCATTTCGAAGTTTACTAATGAAGCGCTGAAATGCATATTCAGCGCTTCATTAGCATGCGGGCAGCCACAGCGCTTCGAAATTGATGTGGCTCGCCGCCGCGCAGCTCGTCCCAACGGGGCTCCTTTTCAAAAGGACCCCACCTACTTCGAAGTCCCCTTATTCCTGTGAGCAGATGGGAATAAGGGGACTTCAAAGTAGCCAGGGTCCTTTCGAAAAGGAGCCCCCTCGGGACGAGCCACACGGCGGCGAGACGTGTCAATTTCGAAGTGCCGCGGCCGCCCGCGTGCTAATGAAGCACTGAATATGCATTTCAGCACTTCATTAGCAAACTTCGAAATGGCCATTTGCGTGGCCACTTCGAAGTCTGGGGCTCGTGTAGACGTAGCCACTGAGAGTTACGATTCCAGTAGCAGAGGCCAGACTGAAATCAGGGCCTCGCCACTCCAGGCACTGCACAGACGGCCAATAAAATCAAAGTCCCTGCTGCTGCACAGACCCTGACTGAGATCAGGAACCAGCAGGGCCAACAGCCACCATGAACCCTGCTAAGTTGGAAGGGCAGCCCAGCTCTATAACCCCGAAAGGCGCGAGGCCTAAGGCAGAAGGGGTGGGGCCTGGGGCAGTTAGACCTTAGCTCCGCCCGGACCCTGACACTGCCCTCCCATGGACTGCGTGGAGCTGGGGAGCAGCACTGCTGTGGCAGTTCACAGCGGTCTGGAGCACCAGCTGCTGCTGCTGCCAAAGTGCCAGAGGCAGTGGCTGGAGCTACAGGACCCTCTGAAACAACAGACCATGGGGCAACTGCCCCCTTTGCCCCCTGCAGTCAGTGGGCTTGTCAAGAACCCTACTGTGCCAGGCGCTGTACAGATCTCCACTGGGGTGCAGGCCCCATTGTGCCAGGCGCTGTACAGATCTCCACTGGGGTGCAGGCCCCATTGTGTCAGGCACTGTGCAGCCATCCGGTGACACGATCCCATCTCCAAAGAGGTCACAACCAAGACAAAGGAAGAACATTTATCCCAACTTTACACATGGAGAAGCTGATTCACAGGGAGATGAAGTGAGATCACTCAGGGAGTCTGTGGCAGAGCTGGCAACTGAACCCAGGTGTTCTAAGCCCCCGTCCAATGCTTCACTCACAAGCCCACTTCTCCCCTGTTTTGCACAGAGAGACTTCCCAGGGTGCATTTTGAACCACACATTCAGCAATCTCACCCCAGTGTCCCTGGCCATGCCCACTGCCCTGCTGTCTCCCAGACCTCTCACCTGGGAGTCCCATCAAGGCTGCGCTGAGAAAGATGTGAATGACTGGGGCAGGAAGAAGCTCCTGGGTGAAAAGCCAGGTGAAACATGGGACACATATATATCTCATAGAGCTGGAAGGGACCTCGAGAGGTCATCGAGTCCAGTCTCCTGCCCTCACAGCAGGACCTATCTCCATCCCTGGCAGATTCTTTTTTTATTCTAACCTGCCCCAGACCTGTGGAAGGCCCCCTCAAGGGCTGAACTCGCACCCCTGGGTTTACAAGGGCAATGCTCTAACCACTGAGCTATCCCACGCAGGAATCTCCTCCTTCCAAATGTAGACTAGCTTCCACCGAGGCTGCAGCCAGCCCACCCATAGGAAGCACTGCCTGAGGCTCTGTGAGTCTCCCCTCATTGGCAGAACCTGACACATGCCAGGCAGGGAAGCCCACTCGCAATTCTGACTGCATCATCACAGCTATTTATATGACCCCATTGGTGTATATCTGAATGTTTCTCAGTTTTTAATATATTTATTCTTGTAATCCTCAGAAGGCTCTCTTCATGGCAGGCAGTGCATTGACAACTGGGACTGGGGCCCCACATGGCACCAGCTGCTGCACGAGATACACTAACCAGAACAGTGCATGCCACCACGCCAGGCAGCATGTAGATTGCTGCCTAGAGAGAGGCCCCCAGCAATGCCAGGTACTGCACAGACACGCACTGTGAGATAATCTCTGCCCTGAAGAGCTCATTGTCTAAAAAGACAAAGGGAGGATCATTGAGCCCATTTTACAGATGGGAAAAACTAAGGCACAAAGCGGCTAAGTGACTTGGCTCAGTCACAGGCTCCATGTATGACCTTGGGCATTGCTTGAACCCAGGTCTCCCTTGTGCTAAAACATCTGAACCAGACTCCTGCTCTGGTGCAATGCTTTAAAACCATCCCCATAGGTCCTTCAGGCATGAACAAACAGGTACAAATGATTCCAGGTCTGGAGAACCTGTCTTGCAGTGAAGCTGAGGGAGTTAATATAGCTGGTTGAAGAGAAAAGTTGACCCTGGTCTATAAGCAACTCCATGGACAGGACAGGAGCCTTCTGGGAGCAGAGAGCTCTTCAATCCCGCAGAGAGACGAAGGAGGAAACCCAAGGGCTGGGAGCTGAAGTGGGACAAATTCAGACTGGTGAAAATCTTTTTTAACAGAGCGAGGGATTAACCACTGCAGAGATGTACTGTTAGCACAGAGGGTGCTAGTGGCTGCCAGCAAACGTGTGATTGATTTCTGCACATTCACAGGTCCTGGTAAAGCTGATGGGCCTTCCAGCACCTTTCACTAAAACTAAAGGAGGGAGCAGGTAAATGACCCTTTGTATACTTATAGCTGAAACAATGGAAGCCGCTGCCCAAGGCATGAACGACCATGGCCAGGCCAGGGAAGAAGCCAGGTGACTTAAGGGGTTTCCCTGGAGACTGACTGCAAGCAGCGTGCTGGAGCCTTGGTTTGGTTACAGCTCTTTGTGGGAAAGGAATCAGAAAACAAGAAGGAGAGAGAAGCACATGGTAGCATTCTCTGACACGCTTCCAGTTCCACATGCAGGGCCCTTTAGACAGGTAGAACTGCAGAGTCTCAATGCAGGGGTGAGAGAACGGTGTTCAGAAGAGGGATTTAGGCTTATTAAGAACTAGGGAATCTTTTGGGTAAGGAGGAGCCTATACAGGAATGATGGACTCCAAATAAACCAAAAAGGAATCAAATTTCTGGCATATACAATTAAAAAGGCTACATAAGAGCTTTTAAACTATGAGCTGGGGAAAACCTGACAGCTGCAGAGGAGCACACAATTCAGACAAACACATCTCTTAAGGAAGGTTTAATTAAAGAGGATACTTTATACCCTAAAAAAGAGAAGAGAAGATAGAAATTGATGAAGTACAGGGAGGAAATGAAGACACACAATCAAATGAAAAAACAGTTCCATTCAATTACATCATGTAACATAAAATTGGTCAGTATTTAGTTAAGTGCTTGTATGCAACCGCAAGAAGTGCAAAAAACCTGCCATGATGGCTAAACAACAGATTAAGAGAGACATTTAAAGACATCTTTTAAAAATCTTACCAAGTAAATTGGAAAAGAACATAATTGCTGGCAAGTCAAGTGTAAAAGCATAATTAGGCAGACCAACAAAGAATCTGAAGAGCAACTAGCAAGCTAACAAACATTTTCAAAACAAAAAGCAGTCAAGTAGCACTTTAAAGACTAGCAAAATAGTTTATTAGGTGAGCTTTCGTGGGACAGACCCACTTCTTCAGACCATAGCCAGACCAGAACAGACTGGTCTGGCTATGGTCTGAAGGACAGACTGTTCTGGTCTGGCTATGGTCTGAAGACGTGGGTCTGTCCCACGAAAGCTCACCGAATAAACTATTTTGCTAGTCTTTAAAGTGCTACTTGACTGCTTTTTGTTTTGTTAGTGTATAGACTAGCACAGCTTCCTCTCTGTTACTATTTAACAAACATTTGTGTAAGTATATCAGAAGTAGGAAGTCTGCCAAACAATCAGTGGGACTATCACTGGATTATCAAGGTGCTGAAAGAGCACTCAAGGAAGATACAGACAGTGCAGAGAAGCTAAATGAATTCACTGCAGAGAATGTCAAGGAAATTCACCTACCTCAGCCCTTGTTTTTAAGTGACAAATCTAAGGACTTATCCCAGACTGAGATGACAGTGGAGGAAGTTTTGGAACAAACTGACAAATTAAACAGTAATCAGTCACCAGGACCAGACAGTATTCACCCAAGAGTTCTGAAGGAACTTGAATAGGAAACTGAAGTACTGCAAAAGATCGCATGTTACCTATTACTTAAAACAGGCTCTGTACCAGACAACTGATGGATAGCTAATGTGACACCAATTTTTAAAAAAGGCTCCAGAGGTCATCCTGCCAACTACAGTCAGTGAGCCTAACTTCAATGCCAGGCAAACTGGTCAAAATTATCCTGAAGAACAGAATTATCAGAGACAGTAGGTGAACATGATGTGTTGGAGAAGAGTCAACCTGTCTTTAGTAAAGGGAAATAACAACTCACCAATTTGGTAAAATTATTTCAGGGAGATAACAAACTTGTTCTGGACTCTGAAGAATTAAAAAGGGATCTCACAAAACTTGGCTACAAAGTGGCAGATTAAATTTAATGTTGATAAATGCAAGAATGTATGCTGGAAAAAAATAACCCCAGTTATACCTACACAATGATGAGGTCTAAACTGATTGCCACTCAAAAAAGAGATCTTGGAGTCACCATGGAGAGCTCTCTGAAAATATCTGCTGAATGTGCCACAGCAATCAAAAAACTAACAATGTGAGGAACCATGGCGAAAGAGAGAAATAATAAAACAAAAAAATATAAAAATGCCACTATATAAATACAATGTATCTTCAAAAAAATTATAACAGATTGGAGAAGTACAGAGAAGGGCAACAAAAATGATTAGGGTACGGGACAGTTTACCTATGGGGAAAGATCAAAAAGACTAGATCTGTTCACCTAGAAAAAGAGATGACATTGGCTATGCTTAGATTAGAGGATTTTGTTTGCAAAACAGCCATTTTACCAACAAAACCCATGGTGCATCCAGACTCCGAAGGACATTCTGTTGACTGTAAGTCAACAGAAGACAATACTTTTGTTGACAGCTGCACCCCGTTTACCACAAGAAAGAATGCCTCTGTCGACAAAAAGACGATCTGGATGTTTCAGTGGGCCTTCTGTTGACAGAAGGGGCTTCCAGAACACTGGGCAACCCTGTCTGCTGTGCTTCCAGTTGGCTGTTTTGCTGATAGAGCAGCCGGGCAGTCTGACCACTCTCTGTCGACAGAACAGATCGCTCTTGAAATCTGCTTGGCAGTTTGGACATCATCTGTTAATAGAAGTTTGACAAATCTGTTGATGAATCACTCTACTCTAGACATAGCCAAAGGGGGAATAACAGAGATCTATAAAATCATGAATGATGTGGAGAAACTGAATAAGGAACAACGAGGGACACTCAATGACCTTAACAGGCCATAAATTTAGCATCAACATACGAAAGCATTTCTTCACACAATACAGAGTCAGCTTGAGGCACTTGTTGCCAGGGGATATTGTGAAGACCAAAAATCTACCTGGGTTCAAAAAAGAATTCGGTAAGTTCATGGAGGACAGGCCAGCCCATCAATGGCTATTAATCAAGCAGGTCAGTGACACAACCTCATGCTCTGCTTGTCAGAAGCTGGGACTGGATGACAGGGGGTGGATCACTTGATCAATTGTCATGTTCTGTTAATTTCCTCTGAAGCATCAGGCACGGGCGACTATCAGCAGACAGGATAATCGACTGGATGGTCACTGGTCTTACCCAGTAGGGCTGTTCTTATGTCTCTGGGAAGAAGCCAAGAGAGAGTGCTTCTTTTAGGCACCAGACTGGCTGGGATGGTAGGCTTGGAAATTGCCTCCTACTGTTTATTTCCACCATATTCAGGGAAACAAGACTTTGTGGACATTCCTTGTAAATACACTAAGGAAATATCTGATTCATAGCTTCATTTTCAATAAGGCCAGAAGGGACAACTGCAATCATCTAAATATGAACTCCTGCATAGAACAAGAGGCTCTGAATTTCTTCCTCGTTAAACCAGAGGAGATCTTTTAGAAAAAATGCCCATCCTTAATTTAAAAATTGTAAATTAAACTGTTCCAATGATTAATTATTCTCACTGGTACAAAAACTGACCTCATTTCTTGTTTGAATTTGTCTAAGCTTCAGCTTTCAGCCACTGGATTTCATTGGACTTTTGCCTGCTAGATTGAAGAACCCTTTATTTTCACATTTCTGTCCCCCTTATTGGTACTTACAGACTGATCAAGTTACCCTACAACTGCCTCTGTTAAGTGAAACAGGCTGAGGTTCTTGAGTCAATCAATATAAGGCATGGGTCCCAACCTTTTTAATCATGCTTGTAGCTCTCCTCTTAACTCCTCCAGTTAATAAACATCCTCCTTGCATTGTGGGCACCAAAACCAGACACAAATTTCCAGCAGCACTTGCTCCAGTGCCAGCAACAGAGCAAAGACAACCTCCCTACTCCTATTTGAAATTCTACAGTTTTATATATTCCAGGACTGCATTAGCTCCTTTGGCACCGCACCCTACTGAGAGCTCCTGTTTAGCAGATTATAAACCATAACTCCCAAATCTTTTCCAATTACTCCTTCCCAGGGCAGTGTTCTGAATCCTGTTAATGACCTACATTCTTTGTTTCTTGAGGGATAACTTTATATTGGGCACATTAAAACACAAGTTGTTTGTTAGCACTCAGTTTATCAAGCTTTTGCTTAGCAAGTGATCCAGGTTACACTATCAGGTTATGTCTACACAGCAGCGTTATTCCTGAATAAGCTACTTTGGAAGAGGGATTCTGGAACAGATTATTCCAAAATAGTGCAGCTACCTGCAGAATGCATTTTGAAATAGTGCTCAGCTATTTTGAAATACAGTACCTACACACAATAGAATAAGCCTATTTCAAAATACAACCATTGGACACACTATGACATTTCAAAACAGGCTCTATTTCCTGTCTACATAACCCCTATTTCGAAATAGGTGCTATTCCTCATGCAGTGAGATTTACCAATTTCGAAATAAGGCATCCGCTATTTTGAAATTATTCTGAAATAGTGGCTGCATTGTGCAAATGCTTGCGTAGTTATTTCGAAATAGCAAGTACTATTTTGAAATAACTTTGCTGTGTAGACATACCCTCAGTGACCAGTCCACGATCTTCACTATTTACTACTCTCCAATTTCTGAGTCCTCGGCCAACTTTACCACTGATGATTTTATGTTTTCTTCTAGGTCGTTGACAAATGGTAACTAGCAGAGGGCCAAGAAACGATCCTTGTGGGACCCTATGAGAAATGCTACCATTCCATGAGATTCTCTATTTACAGTTACGTATGACGTACCAGTTAGCCATCCCTTTAATATGTGCCATGTTGATTTTGTATCATTTGAGCTTTTTAATCAAAATGTGATGCCAGACCAAGTCACATGCCACAGAGAAGTCTATTACAAAAGCACTGTGCCCTTTATCAATCAAACTTGGTGTCTTTTCCTGATGAGATTACAAGTTTGACAGGATCTATTTTCCATAACCCATATTGATTGACATTAGAGTCCTAGAGGAGGCACTTCATTATTTTACAAAATCTGATTCTGCCCATATTGGGAACATGCCAGCAAAGCTATACATATTACTCCTTCTGCCAAGCAACACCAGTACCAAGGACACAGGGATGGCCCCCTCTAGTACAGTCCTGAAATCAAGGTTGGGCATCTCTTTCTAAGTGATGCTCTAGCTGAAGCAGAGTCTCTGGGCTGGCAGCTAGCTTGCCGGGGGGGACTCTCTAGCCTTGACTTGATATTTTTTAATCTTAGAGAGTCTTAAAACAAGTATTTTGCTGTAGAAGCCATCACCACAGCCCACTCTCCCCTAAAAATGGACACATGTCCCCCGCACTGGTGGGGACAGGATCATCCTGGTTTGTTAACACAGAAATTCCCAGGAGGAAATAACAAAGGGATTAGAAACTGGCCTGGGGAACATCTTCCAGCCACATCAGAGGGCCTGCATTGACACATGGGTTCAAACACTGGAAGGAACCATTAAAGCACCTAGCCTGACCTCTGCATAGCACAGGCCAGAGAACTTCCCCCCCGTTCCCCTATCATCAAGCCAATCACTTGTGTGTGACTAAAGCCACTTAAAAAAAATGCATAAATCTGGATTTGAAGCTACTAGAAAGAATCCACCATTTCTTCTGACAATTTGTTACAGTAGTTAACCAGACTTGCTGTTAAAAATGTGTGGCTTATTGGAATGTGCCTGAAATTCTCAGCCATGGGTTCTTCTTCCTCCGGCTTTTCTGTTCTAGATTAAAGACCCTTTGGTACCTGGCATATTCTGCACATGAAAACACTTACATACAACATAGTCTCAGAGGAGTCACCTCTCGAACTTCGGAAACGCCAAACAGATAAAGCCCTTGACTTCAAATATATGCTTATGACACAAGGGTCTCTGCTGTGGCATCAGGCAGAACCAGACCAAAAAGTCCCTTGCCATGCCACTGATTTTTCTATAGAGCAGCACCCTGAATTGACCTGCTTCTTGTCTGCCAGCCACCCATCATGGTGCTAAGATAAGGAGATATCGAGCTAGATTCCTTTGTTTGTGTGTAAAGCGCTACATGGACTGTCGGCTCTTTGGGCAGGGATGGTCTTTTTGATCTGTTGTGCAGAGACTAACACATGGGTCCTGGGCTGGCCCACGGCTGGGCTCTTGGGCAGTAGGATAATACAAGCAAACAATAACTGTAATACCTTGAATACAGTTGTTTTGTGTTTTTGGTATTTATGGCACACACATGGCCCAGGATTCAGACACCTGAATCCCCAAATCTCCCACTGACCCTGGGCAAGTCTCTTCTCGGCTTTGTGCCTCTATTTCCCCTCTGGCCCTGTGTCTACTTAGACTGCAAGCAGTTTGGGACACAGATGGTCTCTTGCTCTGTACCTGTGCTGCACCCGACACAACAGGGATCCTGATCTTTGTCAAGGGGTCTCTGCCATGTTTGGCACAATAGGGCTCCAATCTCAGCTGGGGCCTGTGGATCACCTGGCATAACAGGTGCCCTGATCTCCCTCAAGAGTCTGTGCAGTGCTTGAGGCCTGAAATTCCTACTGTAATATACTTAGCAACACATTTGCAACGTGTTAAATAGTAAGTTCAAGATTTCCTAGCGCACAATTTTCTAATGGTCACAGCCCATGACTGGGATTCCTGCATGCTGATTCTCTATGGGGTTAACACTCTTAAGTCAGTTATTTGATTTCAAAAGTCCTATCCAGGGGTTTGGCAGAAGGGCCATAACCTACCTTTTCTCTCATTTATTTGTATCAAAGTAGCTCCTGCACAACATGGTATGATTTTTAAAAATCACCTAATTAACTTAGGAACACAAGTGAAAATTCAGCCCCCAGGACTCAAACCCCACAGGCAGGTCCCTGTGCGAGGTGCTGTACAGACATTGAGCAAAGGGATGGACTCTGCCCCACATTTAAAGGGTCTCAACTTCAGATCTCCAGTTCTCAGCCTTATTTAGATAACCAGCTTATCTCTCAGATGCCTTACACTGGGGAGCTGAAAAAGGAAAAAAAATGCATGTCACTTCTTGTCTTTACCAACAGTGACTGGGACATCAAAACCTTGTAAAGTTGCTTCCTGGAGAGCTGCCTCCTCTCCCCTCATCCTAACAGCTTGGCAAGAGACTGGATGTAATGCGAAGCTCATCCGGGTTTGCTTAGCTCACAGTTGCTCTCTTTTATAGATTTGTAACTTTCTGTTTTGGGAAAAGTTTAGTTGGGGGTGGGAAATAGTCTTAACCAACCAATTAAAACAGCTCTGATGATAACACACTAGGCCCCCAGCCTGAGGCAAAGCAGAGCACAGTTCTGCAGGAGCATGGCTACATATCATTGTTTCTTAACATTTCCCAGTTATGTCACATGAAACAAACCAATCTCCTCGTCCTCCTCTAAATAAGATTCCACCCTTCTGGACTTGCCAGGTAGACCATGCAGAATTACCAGCTTCCTGTTCTCAGCTGTTGTGGAGTGGTGCTGCTCAGTAGCTGTTGTGTGCTACCACAGAGGTGGCTGCAATTCTAAAGCAACGGGGTTTTGGAGAAGATCGGTGGTTATCCCAGTTCTGCTGCTCTCTTCATGTAGCCCAGTCCTCCCATCTCCCCATCCTTTGGCTTGTATTGTTAGATGGTAAATGCCCTGCGACACGGACTGGCTCACTCTGTGTCTGCACAGCTCCAGACGAGAGTGGGGCCCAAATCTTGGTTGAGGGTCTGTGCACAACGCAGCAGAAGAGGGCTCTGATCTCAGCCAGAGAACCATGTAGTGTCTGGTTCTCTGGGGGCCCTGATCCTGACTCTCAATCCATGCAGCACCCAGCAAAATGCGACTCCTGATCCCAGCTGGGGATCCATGCATTGCCCAGCATGACTGGGGTCCTGATCTCAGCTGGGAATCCATCCAGTGCCCAATATGACTGGGGTCCTGATCTCGGCTGGGGATCCATGGAACTCCTGATATATTGTGCGTCCTGAGCTCCACCAGGGGCTACTTTGATAGAAATAAGAAAGCAGGCACATTCTGCCCTTCTGTTAAGCCCCAGGGGTGGGATATATGAAACCAACTAATTGATTTAGGAGCAGAAGTTCAATTAAATGAGATTCCTCAGGAGCCCCAGTCATGGACCAAGATGCCACTTTTCCAACACAGAACACAGACAGCTCCAATCCCAGAGAGCTTCCACACCAACATCTCAACTTCAACCATACCAGTGGGTCCACTGGATGCCAACAGGACTTAAAGTCAAGCACATGCTTAAGTTCTGCATGGGACTGAGCCCAAAGTTCTGAGTATTGTGTAGGACCGAGGTCTAAATCCCTTCAAGCAGCAAGCATAAGAAGGATGGCCCAGTGGTTAAGCTGCTGCTTTAGGACTCAAGAGACTTCCATGAAATTCTTGCTCTTCCACAGACTCCCTGGCCTATCCTGAGCAAGTCACTTAGCCTCTCTCTGCCTTGGTTTCCTAACTGTACAGTGGAGATATTAGCACTGCTCTGCCTCACAGGGCAGGCAGGGAGAGATGCATTAATGATTAGGAGGTGCTCAGACACTATGGGAATGAGGGCCAGGTAAGCATCGCAGATAGAGAGGGATACCAATCAGACTCTCTATGTATACCTGCTTGAGGGCTGGCGCCTACACTTTCAAGGTAACATGCAGTCAAGATACAGCTGGCCCTCCAAAACAACCGGATGTTTGCACACCCACTGTTAAAGACATCTAGATACACAATGCATCCAAGCAGCTGTGACAAGGCTCAGCCAGATTTCCTCTGATGGTGACACATTATCAACTGGGTCCACAGCACGAGGTGTGCGTAGGGATGATAGCGAAGGGGGAAATTCCTCTGCCAACTGGGAGCAGTGGAGTGGGCATTAAATGCTAAAGCCATAGCTGGTGCCCAAGCAGGATATTTTGGGGCAGTGTTTGGGTCTTCTCTAACGGGAAAGGTCAGAGGCACTTTGAGGGGCTTAACAAAGAACTAGGCTGATGTCAGAGCAGGGTGGAGGAGAAGAGCCACAAGTGATTAGAGGATAGGAAAAAATTGTTCCATGAAAGACTTCAGGAGATTCCTTTGTTAGCTTATCAAAAAGATCAAGCCTAGACTTGATTACAGCATAGAAAGACCTCTAAGGGGAGGAAATCCTGGGTACTACAGGGTTCCTTAACAAAGAGGCAGACCAAGAACCATTGGATGGAAGTTAGACCTACACACGTTCCAATTAGAAAGCCAGAATTTTTTAACAGGGAGGGTTACAAACCATTAGAATTAACTTCCATGGTAAGTGGTAAACTCATGGATTTTTAAGGCCAGAAGGTACCATTGTGATCTTCTAATCTGACCTCCTGTACAACACAGACCACACAGGACATCCCTGAATTAAGAGGTGGCTGGACTAGAACTGGTAATTTAGAAAAAAACATCAATCTTGATTTACATACTGCCAGCAATGGAGAATCCACCTAGCCCTCGGGAACTTGTTCCAACGGTTAACTTCCCTCACTGGCAAAAATTTACATCTTAATTCCAGTCTTACTCTGCACCTCTCCCTCCATTTCTCTCTCACACACACACATACACTCTCTCCCTGCACCAGGTTGGAAAACTCCATTAAAATGTTGCCTCTTCCCTTTGGGAATGCAGTACAGGGTCCCCCACCTGCTCCGAACACTTCCTGCCCAGCAGTGCCCTCTTCAGGGAGGAAGAGAAATGGCAAAATGTAGCTAATGTTCAAAGGCGTCAGGATACAAAGCGTTAATTGTAGGAGGCAAGCTTTTGCTTTTGCTAGGAAAGGCCATGTGATTTCCAAACAGATGTGGTGTTGACAATTGCCCTGGTGAGCCGAGATCCTCCCCCAACTCCGCACAGGCGCCCGCATTCCCGTACCATTTGCTGCTTGTGTAACCCAGGGGCCCCATCAGTAGTGGAAGCGGAGGTCACAGAAGGTCAAATATCCCAAGCAGAATCAATCATCACGTACTTGCCCTGGAGGCCAATGAGCACGGGACACAGAGATACCAAGGGCTAGAGGAAGGATGGAAAAACAGGAAAGCACCATACCTCATTTTTTAACTGGCCGCGATCTTCCTGTAACAAATATTAGCCCCTCGCCCCTCCTAAAGCCGGGAAGAGAACCCAGGAGTTCTGACTTCAAGCCCTGATCTACTGATTAGAAGTGTTACGTAAGGTTTTATTACTTCCAGAACTCCCCACATTCCCCTTGTAAAACATCAACCACGGATCCTGACTCCCTGGCCTGAAGCTTGAACACTAGCACAGGTACACACTGTGCCAGGATGCAGTTCCCCAGCCTTTGTCAGCTCTCACCCCATTATCCAGGCCAGGCCCACGATGACAAACACTGGAGTAGCAAGAGCCACATTCCCATACCTTCTTTGACTTGGCGAAGAAGGCTTGTTTGATCTCTTCTATGGTGGCATCTTGCTTGATTCCCAGAAGGTCATAGTAATTGCTGTGGCCAGCCCTAGGGGAAAGAAGGTACAGGTACAATCATTTTCTGAACCTCAGCGGCTGTATCAGTGAGCCAGTTCCAGTTCCTTTCCCGTTCAGCTAAAGCAGGATGTAGGATCCAGACCGCAACCTGCCACAGAGGCTGGACTGACAGCTCCGGGGCACAGGGATAGTGGAATGCAAAACTTCTCTGAGCCCTAGTACCTCTGTGGTGGATGGGCTCTATAGGGAGGAAAGGGGAGTCAAGAGTCCATGGGTCTTGACCAAGACCTCCCAGAACACTGGTGATGGGGCAGTAAAAATGGATGCTCTTGCCCCTACAGTATGAGTGCCTCTCCAATCGCCAGGGCCCTACAGGGCTGTTTCTGTATGGAGGCAAAGTCACTTCTATGAGTGCAGTCTCTTCTAGAGAACTGAGACAGTGTGTTCTAGTGGACAGAGTACTGGAAGGGAAACTCGGGACCCCTGGGACCTACTCCCAGCTCTTCCCCAGGCCTGCTGAGTGACCTTGAGCAGGTCCCTTCCATTCTCGGTGCCTCTGTAAAACGGTGGTGATGATGCTGAACTCTTTTGCAAAGCACTTTGAGATGAACAGATGGAAAGTGGTCAGTAAGAGTGAGAGATTTATTATCATTATTGATACAATCCTGCTTATTTGCAAAAAAGGGCACAAAGTCCTCTTTCCGTGAATGCAGCAGAAACACTCAAGAGCCAATTGATTCCTTAAGCCAGAATGCCCACATCTGCCCCTCCTGTGGGCTCTGTCTCTCTGCTCCCTCTCAGGCTCCCATTCAAGACAGTTGCCCCTGGCTACCAGTCTCTGACACACAAAGCCTGCAACTGATCTCCCAGTGCCTGTGTTTGCAACCCAGGAATCCCTTTAGCCAGCAGGGCTGAGCTCTGGCCTGCCAACAATACTAGGGAACCTATGGGAATCAGACACCTGACATCCATGTATCTGCAGAGGTACATAAACCCTAGCCCATATGTATAGCCCCTCCCCACCAGCGCCCTGACTAAGCTGCATGCTGCTGTGGGTCTTGGAACACCCTGCCACATTCTTCACATCACTGCTACCCAGGGCACAGCCATGTGAGAGTGAGTGGCGTGTCTTCTCCCAGAAAGCGCCAGGGTTATTTGTTTGCTAGGCTGGCAGATAGAGTCATGGCTACTAGTGTGAGGTCTTTACCGATAGAGTTGATATTAGGCTGAGAAAGAAATACAGCTCTGAGATTTCCAAAATGACAAGAACTGACCAAAATCATTCCAAGGAGTCAAGAGCCGTGTCTACACGTGCACGCTACTTCGAAGTAGCGGCACTAACTTCGAAATAGCGCCCGTCACGGCTACACATGTTGGGTGCTATTTCGATGTTAACATCGACGTTAAGCGGCGAGACGTCGAAGCCGCTAACCCCATGAGGGGATAGGAATAGTGCCCTACTTCGACGTTCAACGTCGAAGTAGGGACCGTGTAGTCATTGCGCGTCCCGCAACATCGAAATTGCGGGGTCCTCCATGGCGGCCATCAGCTGAGGGGTTGAGAGACGCTCTCTCTCCAGCCCCTGCGGGGCTCTATGGTCTCCGTGTGCAGCAGCCCTTAGCCCAGGGCTTCTGGCTGCTGCTGCCGCAGCTGGGAATCCATGCTGCAGGCACAGGGTCTGCAACCAGTTGTCGGCTCTGTGGATCTTGTGTTGTTTAGTGCAACTGTGTCTGGGAGGGGCCCTTTAAGGGAGCGGCTTGCTGTTGAGTCCGCCCTGTGACCCTGTCTGCAGCTGTGCCTGGCACCCTTATTTCGATGTGTGCTACTGTGGCGTGTAGACGTTCCCTCGCAGCGCCTATTTCAATGTGGTGCTGCGCAACGTCGAAGGTGAACGTCGACGTTGCCAGCCCTGGAGGATGTGTAGACGTTATTCATCGAAATAGCCTATTTCGATGTAGCGTTCACGTGTAGACGTAACCAAGGTGTGCTTGAATCTGAATGCACTGGAGCATGCTATTTAAAAAAGAGAGAGAGACAGAGTGTGTGTTTGTGTGTCTGCGTGTCTGTACCCCAGTTCTTCTTCAGAGGCTGGAGATTTATTAATAACCAGTGGTTAGTGCCTCTCTGTGTGTAAGGAAATTATTTCACGTGTCAGAGCGAGTAAACAAGTGTGCAAGGACAACAAATGCAAGAGAGTGAATCCATGTGTGAAAGTGTGGGGGGGAATATGTACAAGCGAGTGAGTGCGTCTGAGTGAGCAAATGCCTGTGTGGGTATGCACAAGAGGAAGGGTGTGAAAGTAAGAAACTGAACAAGTGAGCGTGAAATAGTGTGAGCTAGCAAGAACGCGTGTAAGAGAATGAATCTGCTGGTTCTCCCTGAAGGAGAGCTTTATCAGGAACCCATTGTGAACGTGCAAGACAGAAAGAGTGTGAGCAAAAAACCAAGTGTGTTGCAAGTCTCTTTCTGTCTCTCTAGATGAGGAGATTTGTTAATAACATGCTGGATAAGTCATGTGTGCGTGTGTGGCTAACATTTCCCAGCTGTGTATATGTAATCTCCATAAACTTGCAGATGCAAGCCCCTTTCCGTTGTTAGTTGCATGGGCCAGGAAGGGGGATGAAACACTGATGTTTTTACTGTCTTCTCCCATTGCCCTTTTGTTTGGGGCATAAATCTTGTTAGTTTAGCTTGTGCCTTTGCAAGCCAATCAGGTTTTAGTTAAACAGGTGCAGCCCCAGGGAAGGACTTGCGTGATGCTGAGTGTTACGTAGCTTTCATCTGATCACCAAAAGAAGAGCAAAAAGGCAAAGCCCAAGAAAGAGATACTGAAAGGCAGACACAATAGGAGATAGTGTTCTGGTGTCCCAATACCACATTATACTCTCTCACCTGCATGACAGCATGGTAAAAAATCCCCGTCGTGTGGCACTTCTGTACTGAAAGCAGCACTTGCAGACCAGGAGGGAGGTGGACAGAAGCATTTTCAGAGCCCAGGAGCAGCATGCAGAAAGCTGGAAGAGATTCAGATCTGCAAGGGTGGGGAGAGAGAGACAGCTGTTGGAAAAGCATATGGAAAACAACTGATGAAGTGAGCCATTGGTCAGTTACCAGCCTACGATAAACTTCCAAGAGAGACAAATATGAAGTTAGGCACCAACTAAGCCCTGCTTAGTGGGGCCCAAATCCTCCATACACTTATGCATGTCCTGGGTTTACATGATGGAGTAAAGTTAAGCACTTACATAAGTTAAGCAGGACCAGGGCTCTTCAGTAGGGAGCTTTGTGCTAACTCTCTACTTCACTGACAATGTGCACTCGGCCTCACTGGGCTCCCGGATCACACTACATCTCCCATAATGCACCACGGTCTTGCTGAGCTTCTGTAGGTGAAAAGATGAAACCCTGATGCCTGAGGTGCATGGTCTTGCTGAGATGCTGTCGGTGACCAGCTGAAGCTATAATGCACCATGGTTTTGCTGCGCTGTTACACTGCTTCATGGCATTTATATTTCAGGTTCCTTGTGTTCCCATTCTCTATACGTGGGGCTTCCTAGTGAGACTACCTCCCCTAGGACGCACCAGGGCCATACTTAAATATTTTGGCTTTTAAGCATCTGCTATTTTGACTGGAGGCAGATGCTTTTCAGGAAACATTTTTAATAAAGCCCCCAAATTTTCTATCAAAAAGGTGCAAGTAAAACTGTCCACGTCACTCTTCATTTGTTATTGCACCAACCCCCTCACACACCCCCAATCAAAATCAGGAACCATCATGACACAAAAAAGGGTCACCCTCTCCCATTTTACGGATGGGGAAACTGAGGCAATAACTTGCCCAGGGAAGAGCTGGGAACTGAATGCAAATCTCCTGCTTCACAGCCCATGTTTTAAATACAGAAAGAAAGAGAGTCTTGTAGACAGACACTGCTAGGGAATTTACCCAGACAAAACTCCCAGTGATATCAAGCAGGGATTTTTACCCACTGCAGAATCAGACGTACAACACCCCCTCCTCACACACACCACCCTCAACATGCTTCTAACAATCACAGCTCTGCATTAAGACAATGACTCAGATCTAACCTCATGCTTCAGGGCTTCATCTGGTCACCTACAGAGGTTAGTCTTACCCCTGATGTTCAGCTGTCTTCTGGGTTGGTACATTGCTCTGCTGAAGGATCAGAGACAGGCAAAACTAGAGATGGGATCTTTACTGGGATGGACCAACCCTCTGAGGTGGGTCAGGGAACCCTCTGCCTCAGAGGCCTGGCTGGTGTGTTCTGATCCCATGCTTGGGGCTCAACTGATTGTCAGATCTGAGGGAAATTCTTAACCTGACCCCAGGACAGATTGGCAGGGACCTTGGCAGGAGCAGTTCACCTTCCTCTGCAGCAGGAGGCCTGGGTCACCTACTGAGATCATCTGGGTACGGCTCACCTGAGAAATTCCCTGCCAGTGCAGGGGCCTCAGGTAGTGGAGGCACTTTAGTCTCTGCCTGGGGCACACAGTCTCATAAGGAGTGACCCACTTTGTTCTTCCAAAGTCAGTGGGCTCAATACAGGAGTACCTGGATGAAAGTTAACGGCTTGGACTACACAAAAGGTCAGACTACACAATCCCTTCTGGGCTTGACCTTTATGAAATCTAGGAACCCCAGCTGCCCCACCTGAATAAACTGAAGAAAAGATTCTAAAATAGAAGCAACAACAAACAACAATAGATTAAAACAATTCTCATGGAACCCAGAGACCACATGCACCCCCCGAGGGAACAGCCTTGCTTCCCGTCAGCACCCGCTTCCTGTCACAGCCACGCAGAAATGAGGCTGGGAAACACGTCGTTCACCGGACAAGCCACTCTCGCTTGCCAAACTGGTGCGCAGCCTGGGCACTGATCCTTGGGCTGCATCCAAACACCTGCCTTCAGAGTGTCTCCAACACTGAGCAGTCCAAAGATAGTGAACCAGGCTCCAAAACTCACAAGACTGACTTCGCAATCATGGCAATGGTTTTAAAAAATGCCTTTACGGTGCAGACTCTTGGGGTGTTCCACAGTGGCCTGGGCTCCAGGGCCCCTTTCCCAGCTCTGAGGCAGAAATGGGATCTAACGAGAGAGAGAGCAGAGGCCTGTGAATCAGGACACCTGGGTCTTTTCCCCACCTCAGTGACCTTCTGAAAGTCACTTCCCTCCTCTGTAAACTGGCTCTATCCCCAGGACAGACTCCACCCAGTAAGACTTGCATGATGCAGATGTCAGAGCCTGCATGCCCTGACAGAGCAAAGAGCCACTGAGCTAATGTATGAGTGTACGGAGCTGGGGAAAATGGGGGTGAGAGTGTGGAGTGTACAGGGGGATCAGTGTTCAGAGCACGAAGAGTGCAGGGCAGTGAGGCTCTTGTTAAGCCAAATCTGCCAATCACAACAAACAAGCAGGCATTTAGATCACAAGTGGCCAAGAATAACACGATGGTCACATTCCAGACCCTCGCGCAGCAGCTGCTGGAAGGATGCAGTGGGGGGGACAGCTTGTGCCATCCTGTTAATCCCTCCACATGTCCTGGCGACCCTGTCCAGCAGTGACACCCCTCCCACTCCCAGGCAAACTACCTGTGAACCCAACTTAGTAGGGACCTGGCAGTCCAAGGAAGGACTCCAGGATGTAGAATCAGGACTCCTGGCTTCTATCTCCAGCTCTGGGAGAGGAGTGGTGTCTACTGGGCTAGGGCAGTAGCGCTGGGAGTCAAGTTTGGAAGGATCTGTGCAACATCACCATATTGCCGTCCGTCAGGATGGATGGAAGAAGTGGGGGGCGCAGCGCCTGGTAGAACAGGGCCCTAATGTCCGTGTGGACCTTACCTAATAAATAAAACTTCTCTGTAAATGGCAAGAGTGTGAGAACCCCAGATTACGATTTGGGGCAGCGATGTAGTGCAGTGACTCTCCCCCACAGAATCTGGCTTTCTTGGATGTCTGAAAGGCTACAAGCATAGCTCTCCACCCCACCCCACCCCAGCCGGCTGTTCAACAAAACAAGGCCGGCCACCCAGTATTCAATAAAAAACCCTGTTAATCACCCCGCGCTAGCAGCACATGGAGAAGAATTGTGAAATGTTTCAAATGAGGGAGTTGGGCTTTGTGAAATGAGGGATCAGCGGCTTTCCTGGGCTCAAACAGTTTCAGTGCTGTTTTGCTTATGTTAACCCTCCACTGACCACCAGGCTGGAGAAGGAGAATAAGTAAAGGGTCTAAGAGCTCTCAAGTCTGTAAGTTTAGAGGTGTGGAACAGAAATTGGATGAAGGTCTCTTCAGCTGAGCAGCGAGAGGTCTAGCAAGACCAAAGGGCAGGAAGTAGTAGCTTGACAAATTCAAGATGGAAACAGGGCACACATTTTTAATAGCTAGTCATTAACTACTGGAACAACTTTCCAGAGGCTGGGTGGATTCTCCAGCACTGGCAATTTTCTATTCAAAATGGGATATTTTTCTGTAGATCTGCTCAGGAATTAATTCAGGGCTGGCATCTGGCCTGTATTATACAGAAGATCATACCAGGTGGTCACAGTGGTCCCTTCTGGACTTATGATTTGCGAATGTATCCTTCGTGCTAGCTCTGGGGAATCCAGTTTGCTTTCAAGCAGCCTCTGCGTGAGAACTCAACACAGCTGATTGTTTGCTTCCCACCTAGCTAGGTCTGACCCCCAGAGCCCCCCACTGCAGCACATAGGCTGATCCATGCAGCAGACTCCAGCTGTGGAACTACAGCCATGTCCCAGCATGCCCTTTGGGTAAAACTTACCCTTGTGCAAAAGCCCAGCGTGTGGCCTGTGCACCACTGAATCCCTCTCAGCAGAACTGAAATGATGTGCAGTCTTTGCATCCGAGAAAGAAGAATGCTCAGGAGATATGGGTTCAGTTCACAGATTTATAACAGATCCCCCTCAGTCCTAACATTGGCTGGGCCGCAGTTTCTCCATCAGTAAAATGAGGATGACACCGCACTGAACATGGATTTGGCTGTAACACAACTTTTAAATGCCGCGTCAGATCAATTGCTAAACATCATGGAATGCTCTAGGCATCGACTGCCAGAAAGTTATGGATTTTGATGACAATGACAAAACTATCAGGGAAAGTGGGAGATCTCAGAGCCTATCATCTGTTGAGCAGACCCAGCAGCTTCACCCAGATCTGTAATTACACCTCAGCTGTGCCCATGTTGCCGACTATGTTTAAAATATTGACAGTCTGAACGACCTACCTCTCAGAAAAAAAAGAAAAGAAATAATCCTGGAGGAGAGAAGGCAGAGCACACAGATTCCTTGGCACAGAGGAAGAGTGAAAGGGGACAGAGTCTGTGGCAAGAGTGAAGGGATGGAGGGAGATGGGGGGCCAATAGAGGGGGATAAGAAGTGGGGGCACATAGGGTGATTGGAATGGAGAAAGGCAAGCAGCTTTTAATGCATGCTATCAGCTCAGACAACAGAAGCAACAAAGTGAACAATCTTCTTTCAATCCTTTCTTTGCCCTATGGGGCAGGGACTGTGTCCTGTGCTGTGTTGCACCCAGTGTGATGGGGGCCTCAATCTGTCAGTGGGTCTGTGCAGCACCTGGCATGACACAGGCCCCCAGACCTGGCCAGTGCCCAACACGTAACAAGTCACCCTCATCCAGGGCCCTGCAGAGCACCTGGCACAACATGACCGCAGCTGTGGGACCTGTGCAACACGACCATAATAATAATAATTTGATGTGCAATTTACATTTCCCTTAAACAGTTAAATTCATTGCCATGGCAACTGAGCCAGGATCCTTTCTCATCATACATCCAACTCTGAAAGGAATCAATGCTTTCCAGCCTTGTGTGTGTGTGTGTGTAATGATTTTCCCGCTTTGAATACAGGCCAGTTAGCTGTAACTGCTTGTTGGATGGACAGTAAATTAGCACGAAACACAAACTTATCTGCCTGTCTTATTGTGGCAGATGCATTACTAAACCAAACAAACACAGAACCTCCAGCTAGGAGTATGGATGGCACAGTCTGAGACCCGCCTGTCAAGGAGGTTATGAATGGCATCATTTTTTTGCCATTACAGATAAAAGCAGAGCTGCCGTCTGTTTGACTTTCCAAAGCTCTTTAGAGTCACTCAGGCTCTAACCACACACATTTCCACCCCTCAAGGCTGAGGCAGCCCCAACAGCTGGAATTTCAAAATTCTAAGTCTTGTGAAGTTAAAAATAACTTCAGTGAGAAGTGGGACACTAACAGCTCCGGAAAGACAAGAGGGGAATTTAGACAGGACATCAGAAAGTGACAGCACCAGGAAACAGCTGCGGTTTGCCAACACAGCACTGATGTTTCCCTTTTGTCCTCACCTGCTTCCTTTGGACAAGGGGAAGGGGATCAGCTAAGGATGTGGAATGCTGCAAAGTGATATTCAGCATTAAGCCTGGGAGTTGAGAGGGTGGGAGGGAAAGTTTATAAGGAGAGCAGCTGGGGTACTGGAAGCAGGGGCTCGAGCAGAGTGACCACATTTGCTCACATATGATACACAACGCCTAGACACACTGCTGCTCTGGCTGGGTTCTGAGACGCAAGGCAATGAGTGCCACTAGAGGGTTCAAGAACTATTTGAAAGGATTCTTGCACACAACACTGCATAAATCCTGATGGCTCGTGCCATCTGGGATAATGGGTTCTAAACCTCAGCTGCCCATAAACTGTCAGACTAGAGCTGTGTCTACACGTGCACGCTACTTCGAAGTAGCGGCACTAACTTCGAAATAGCGCCCGTCACGGCTACATGCGTCAGGCGCTATTTCGAAGTTAACTTCAACGTTAGGCGGTGAGACGTCGAAGTCGCTAACCTCATGAGGGGATGGGAATAGCGCCCTACTTCGACGTTCAACGTCGAAGTAGGGACCGTGTAGACAATCCGCGTCCCGCAACGTCGAACTTGCCGGGTCCTCCATGGTGGCCATCAGCTGGGGGGTTGAGAGATGCTCTCTCTCCATCCCCTGCGGGGCTCTATGGTCACCATGGGCAGCAGCCCTTAGCCCAGGGCTTCTGGCTGCTGCTGCCGCAGCTGGGGATCCATGCTGCAGGCACAGGGTCTGCAACCAGTTGTCGGCTCTGTGGATCTTGTGTTGTTTAGTGCAACTGTGTCTGGGAGGGGCCCTTTAAGGGAGCGGCTTGCTGTTGAGTCTGCCCTGTGACTCTGTCTGCAGCTGTGCCTGGCACCCTTATTTTGATGTGTGCTACTTTGGCGTGTAGACGTACCCTCGCAGCGCCTATTTCGATGTGGTGCCGCGCAACGTCGAAGGTGAACGTCGACGTTGCCAGCCCTGGAGGACGTGTAGACGTTATTAATCGAAATAGCCTATTTCGATGTTGCTACATCGAAATAAGCTATTTCGATGTTGGCTTCACAAGTAGATGTAGCCTTGATCTCCTGTGAATGCCAATCAAAATAGACCTCCGGCAAATAGCCCCTTACCCTCTTTGCACTTCTGCAGGGCTCTGCCTTAGGAAATGATCCCTAAACTGCTGCTATCCCTAGGCATAGAAGAATTTTTCACTCCCAGTCTAATAGGTAGGCACATCCCCAACAAGCCCCTTCCTGTAACAAGCAGAGCTCAGGCTAGTCCTGTGCCCCAGGAAAGAAGTCCCAAGCTGTTCAATTATAATTCCTACATGAGACATGTGATTGTGAGAACAGAGTCTTCCTCGGGAAAGCAGGGGAGAAGAGAGAATGGTTGAACCTGAACTGGGACTCAGAACACCTAGTTTCTATTCTTTACTCTGACGCTGACCTACTGGGTAACCTTGGGCAAGTCTCTTCCCTGCTCTGTTCCTCAGTTTCCCCCACGCCCTTTGCGTGTTTAGATTACACATTATCTGTTTCTGTGCAGAACACTGGATAATGATGGTGGGTTATCTCCCCATGGGAGAGCAGTCTGTGTGGTATCTGGCATGAGGCTCCCGCCTCCCAAACCTCCATCTTCTTTCAAAGGAACTGACAGAATGTGCTGCAAGGGACAGGCAGACAATCAGACACTGTGCTGCCTTCTTTGATGACAGGAGAGGCTTCTGAAATTGAAGGGCAAAGATCCATTGGCCATAGCAGACAACTTCAGGAAACTAAACAGTGTGTTGACAAAAAGCCAAGCTATCTTCTCCGAGATCCTTCCTTCCCATGACCAAAAGAAGGCAAAGGATCTGGAAGTGAACCACTGGCTAGGTAATGGTATGGGGGGATGTAGTTTGTTGAACATTGGTCGAACTGTTATCAGAGAATAGGCTCTATAGCAGGTGTGTCCAACCTGCGGCCCGCAGGCCGCATGCGGCCCTGGACAGCTAGTAATGCGGCCCCACAAGATCGTAAACTTTTAACATTATTATGTGATTTATATACATTAACTATATTATGTATTTTATATGCGGCCCAAGACAATTCCTCTTCACTCAATGCGGCCCAGGCAAGCCAAAAGGTTGGACACCCATGCTCTATAGTTTGCATACCTCCACCCCAGTAAAAGGAGGACCAATCTCTTCTAGGACATGCTGGCTTGAACAGTTGGGAGAGGGTTGTACTAGTAACAGAAAGAGGGAAGAGATAAAGTCCTGCCACAAAATTGTGATGTGGAAAACAAACTAAATCAAGGAACCAAAGTACACAGGGAATAAATTCTTGAATTGCCTGCACAGCAAAGCTAAGAGCCCAGGTAACAAAGAACTGGAACGGCTCATTCATGGGCATAAATTCGATCTAGTTGCTATTACTGAAACCTGATGCGATGACTCACATGATCGGAATATTAAAATCAATGGCTATAATATCTTTAAGAAGGATCGAGTGGGCAGAGGAGGAGAAGGTATGGTTTCTGGGCACAGCTAAGGAGATCAATCCAGGGTATCTTTGCTTAAAACCGGGCCACTTATAGCCTCAACCTGGGATTTCCTTCTCACTAAGGTAAACCCAACTAGCCACAAAAGTACCTCTGCCAGCCCCACTGGCCAGCCAGAAGCTACACAAACAAACCCACAGATTTCCCAGCTGCTATACCAGCCCAGACCAACAGCCCCCTACTCAGGTGAAAAGTTCTTAACACCTATTTCACTAACTCCACATAGATTCTGCCAGGTCCAGCCACAGTCCCGGGTCAATATACACTTGGATCTTACCCAAAAGAACACACTGTGATGCCAATCCTTTAGAATCTAAAATCTAAAGGTTTATAAACAAAGCAAGAAAGAACAGACTGACAGAAAAATTGTTGAAGTGGTACATTGCATACATCAATTACAGATATTGATGCAGGTCAGCGACGTTATATACTGATTCTTGAAAGTCTTTGCAAGCATCCTTTTGGGGGATGGGCCCCCAGTCCAGAAAGGCTTCAATCATGCGGGATGAAAAGAACCCAAGATGGACCCTGCCAGGGCCCCTCTTGTAGTTTTTTTTTTTTTTTTTCCCAGTGGAGGGAAAAGTTCTTTCTCCTTCCCATCAGGTACTTGGAGAGTCAGGATCACCTGACTCAGGTAGGCTGCTGTGGCACTCTGCCATTGGGTGCCTTCCAAGCGACAGTCCCAAATTCCTGAGACGTGTATCTGACATCTGTGAATCTGTTCCTTTGTTTAGCCCGACACCCTGTTCACATACAACTTCACAAACAAACATGGCACAGACATACAAGCAACATACACAGATCCAGGGCGGTACCAGCTTTCATTAGACACCTCACCTGGCCCACTTGACACAAGGTTCAGTGCCACTATATACAATGGTGACAGAAATGGCTTTCATATTCAATTTAAAAATCCAGTCACGTTATCGGCCCTCTGTGTCACAAATGGCATTACCTGTTTCTGAGTCACTGAGAACACGGAAGAAAATTACTTTGAATGCTTAATGCTTTGAATGCCCTAACAGATAAAGCACAAGATGGACAGTGGCTGATGTTTGCAACAGGCACCAAAATGGACTAGGGAACAGTGTGCCTGCATCGTTATACACTAATCGACAACATGTAATCAAATTCTTGCAGGATCATGGTGGACTTCAGTTTGACTCACGTGCTGAAGGTCTCATGTTACCAACACTAAAACATCCTCAGTACTTCTACACATTATAGAGGACAGTTTCTTAACATAAAAAGTGTTGCAGCCAACATGAGGGAATTCTTATTAGACCTTGTCCTGACACACAAACATTAACTGGTCACAGAAATAAAAACAAATGGTAGCTTAGGTACAAATGATCATGACTTGATCACATTTATATTTGATCACCTCAAAAAAGATATATTGGCATTAGAAAAGGTTCAGAAAAGGGCGACTAAGATGATTAGGGGCTTGGAAAGGGTCCCATATGGGGAGAGGCTAGAGAGACTGGGACTTTTCAGTTTGGAAAAAAGGCGATTGAGGGGCGATATGATAGAGGTATATAAAATCATGAATGGTGTGGAGAAAGTGAATATAGAAAAATTATTTACCTTTTCCCATAATACAAGAACTAGGGGACACCAAATGAAATTGATGGGTAGTAGGTTCAAAACTAATAAAAGGAAATTTTTCTTCACACAGCGCACAGTCAACCTGTGGAACTCCTTGCCCGAGGAGGCTGTGAAGGCCAGGACTCTATTAGGGTTTAAAAAAGAGCTTGATAAATTTTTGCAGGTCAGGTCCATAAATGGCTATTAGCCAGGGATAAAGTATGGTGCCCTAGCCTTCATAACAAGGGCAGGAGATGGATGGCAGGAGATAAATCACTTGTCTTCTGTTCTCCTTCTCTGGGGCACCTGGCATTGGCCACCGTCGGCAGATGGGATGCTGGGCTTGATGGACCTTTGGTCTGACCCAGTATGGCCATTCTTATGTTCTTATGTTCTTATAATGTGCAAGAAGAACAAAGTCCACACCAGTAATATATATACTTGATGTTTTAACAGGACTAATGTCACAAAGCTGAAAACTATTATGATCCAAAACACCTGAGTAGAAAATGCAATTAAAAATATAAATGATAACTGGGAATTATTTAATGATGCCCTACTCAATGCCTCAAAAGCCACAAACTCACAGCTGAGGTAGAATATGGTGTTGGAAAACCAACCTGTTACAGGGGGAAATGAAGGCAGCTATAGAAAATAAAATAATATACAACAAATGGAAGAAAGTGGAAGATGATAGTAATAAATATAAATCAGAAGTTAAGAACTGTAAAAAATTGGTAACGGAAACAAAGGGGCACATAGAGGAATCTATGGCCAGCAGTTATGGACAATAAGGAGGAGGTTTTTTTTAAATATATTAGGAACAAAAATAATCTTGACAATGTAGAAATTATAGCATCATAAATAACAACACAGAAAAGGCAAAAGTGACCAATAAATATTTCTGTTTTGTATTTGGTGGATAAAACAGATGGTACAGTCTTATCACATGCTGATAATACTCTTCCCATTCCACAAGTATCTCTAGTGAATGTTCACAGACATTACACATTTTTAAATCAGCAGAACCAGCTAATTTGCATCCAAGGGTTTTAAAAGAGCTGGCTCAGAAGACTGTTGGACCATTAATGTTGATTTTCTGTAAGTCTAGGAGCACTAGGGAAGTTTCAGAAAAACAGAAAAAGCTTAATGTACCATTTTTTCACAAGGATAAACATAACAGCTCAAATAATTAAAGGGGGTTGATGCAGCGCCCAATATAACAAGGCCCCCATGCTTGGCTGGAGGGATCAGTATAACAGTCAGCATGATGAGGAGGTTCCAATAGCAGCCAGGGATCTCTGTGCAGTGCCTGACACAACAGGAGCCCTGATTTCAGGCAGAACCCTTAGATGTTGCTTAAATATCCATAATACAGTAGGTCCTGGAGTTATGCGAGGGTTGCGTTCCTGCGCACCCTCACATAACTCAAATTTTGCTTAAGTCGGGGGGCGGGGGGGGCAGGAGGCAGGTGGCAGCCTGGCTCCCAGCTCATGGGATCCAGGCACAGCTTCTCCCCAGCTCCCTATCTGGGGGTAGCTGGGGAGAAGCCATGCCACTGCAACTGTCTGCCCGCCCAGCTCCCCCAGCTGGGGAACCGGGCAGGCAGATAGACGAAGTGGTGCAGTTTCTCCCAGCTGGGGGAGCCTGGCGGGAAGACAGCAACTGCGGTGGAGCTTCTCTCCTCCTACTCCCAGCTGGGGGAGCCAGGGCCTGCAGTGCTTTCAATTTGCACTTACCTCGCATTAATGCGAGTAAAGCGCAAATTGAAATCGCGCACATCGGGGTTTACCATAACTAACAGACTGCAGGCCATGATGATCCTCCCAGTCACTCTGCATGTTCTCTCCCTTTCTCCCACCATCTGTCTGACTTTGCTTCTTTGCAACGCCATCTCTTGAGGGCAGAAACAATACCCTGCATGCACACTGAACACTGCTTCACGCTGTGCTGCAGTTCAAACAGGAATTAATCCTATGGGTTGTGTTTTACAGGAGGTCAGACCAGCTGATCATCATGAGCCTGCCTGATATTGGAATCTAGGGGTACATTTCCCCTAGGACAGAAGACCCAGAATACTGGCCATGGCTGGCCCAGCTCAGCTGATTTGACTTTCCATGATCAAAACTGCAGTGTAGACATTCAGGTTTGGCTGGAGGCTAGGCTTTGGGACCTTCCTCCCCTCACAAGGTCCCAGAGCTCACATTCCACCATGAACATCAACACAGCAGTTTTACAGACCTGCACTCTGGGCCTTGCGAGCTGACCCAAGACAGTCGTTGGTGTTTAATTGCTGTGTGGATACACCCAAAGAAATTGGAGCAAGAAAAGCTCCCAGGCTGAACAGGTAATGATTTACACCCTGCTATGTCCTGCTGTAAATAACCGCATGATGTATTTGTGACTCCTCCTGGAAAACACCAAGTACCTTTCATGTGATAACCATCCCCTGTCCCCTCCAGCAGGCAACATCAAACCTGCCTCTTGCTGCATGGCTGGCAGAACACCTGTACTTGGCATTTGTTTCCTGACGTGTTTGCTGAAGTGTTGAGCCTGCGATCAAGCCTTTGGGTAAATGTCGAGGGGGGGTGTCCTACCCTTTTTGCCTACTCGCCTGCCTGACGTGTTTATTTGTGCAGTTAGCAAAAACACCATCTGGCTGGTTACAGCACAGAGACCACTAAATCATTCTGCACCATTAGCTGTGTCAAAAGCAAACAGAGGGAAGATGCCAGACACAAAGTTTCTAAAGGGCAGGTACTTGTGACTTTAAGACGTCACAGCCCACTCATGTAAAGAGCCTGATGACTGCTACTAGACCTATTGGAAAGAAAGGAGGCATGAGGCTTTTTGATCGGTCTGTACAGTGCCTAGTGCAATGAGGTACTGACCTATGGCACAACCATAATACACATTATAAAAAACAATAAGGACAGTTACCTGGCATTCCCCTCAGGTTCTATCCACCTACTTACATGGGCCCTTCACCATCATATCTGGGCATCTCACAGTCACTCACAAACAACTCCCCCTGGCCTGTGAGATTTGGGGGGGCACGGATTCAGGAAGAAAATCCAGGTGTTCTAAGTGCTACTCCACTTCAGAAAGCCGCCGTTCCTTTGGAAACGCTCATACCGCCAATGTCTTTGAGAGTTACAGGTGCATTATCTAAGTGCTTTACCAAGGAAATCAGGGTCATTCACCCCGTTTTGCAGATGTGGAGACTGAGGAACAGACCCATGATATGATATGCTCTTGTTCACATGGGTAGCCAGTGGCAGAGCTCCTGAATCTCAGCCCACAAAAAAATAACCTTCCCATTTTCACATTTCAGTCACAAGCTGACAAGGGTGAGGAAGGAATTTTCTTAGAGTTGGGTCGTGGAATTTTTCTCAGCTTCTCATATCTTCCTCTGAAGATTCCGGTACTGGCTACTGCAAGACAAATCCCTGTCCAATATGCTGGGGCTATTCCTATCACCCTAGCACATGGACAGCTCTGCTGCTGAAGGTAACCAAAGCTGGGGGTAAACAGATTCGGTTTGTTGCTACATTCACAAGGTTAATTCTTCAGCTCTTCAGACAGTCATGTCACCGCACCAAGAACTCTCATGTGCTGTTGCGGCCAAATTTCTGAGATTGCACACATTGTAAGAACGAAGTGCCACTGGAACTACTCTAGTACGAGCCTGGATTCAACCCATTTCAAATAGTCCTTAGTAGTAACTTCTATTCAAGGACCTCAGAGTACTGTCCCAGCTTTCATTCATGGCTTTGGGGGATGACAATAGACCATTGTGCTGCTCTAATGCTTTTCATCAGCAAATCTCAAATCCTTTATAAAGGAGAGCAGCATCATTATCCTCATCCTATACATGAGGAAACTGAGACACAGAGCAAGGATGTGACTTGTCCAAGGACACCCAGCAGACCAATGGCAGCGTGAGAACAGACCCAAAGTCTCCAAGACCCAGTTCAGTAACTTACCTTCTAGACAACACTGCTTCTTGAGGCTAGATCTGTATTAGCCATTTTTCACGCACGTGGGATACGAATTCAAGACTTGCACTATAAGAAGCATCTCAAACCAGGGCAAACCGCAAGTAAGGGGAGAGCTGGGGAAAGACTTTGTTCTCAAAATTGGGGCCCAGGGTGGATAAAAATCAATTATTTTAAAAATCTGATTCACCAAAGCCCCTGCAAAGCAGGTGGAAGGAAGGCTAACAAAAAGACTGCTGCTCCCTGTCCACAGCTGGGACACAGACACTTGTGTAATCCACGAGCGTATTACAATGTCAGCAACAGAGCTTTAGCTCTTCAGCTCAAGGGGTAGTAGCTCATACTTTAAGGTCTGGAGACACATGTTTCATGCATGTATACACCAGGAGGGTGAAGGTCATGCGGCAAGGTATAGGCGCACAGGCTAACCCCTTTGTCGCAAAGGTGGGATAAAGTACTTCTTTACATCCCCCTCAAGCTTCCTATACAGCTGTATTCCCATTTTGGACCAGAATTCCCAACAAATTGAGGATGGGGAGAATAAAAGAGTAATAGTTTTTAAGGCCATAAAATACCCAAATAATCCAATCTTACCCCCAGACAATTTCATCACGTTATCCCTCTATTGAGCCCAATAATCTGTGTTGACTAAACAAACATCTTCCAGAAAGACAGCCAGTCTGGACACTCAGACATCAAAAAATGGAGATCTTACCACTTCCCTTGCAAGTTTATTACAGTGGTTAATCACTCACATTGTGAAACACTGGTGTCTTATTGGTAATTGCAATGTGTATGGTTTTAACTTCCAGTCACTGGGTCTTGTTCTACCTTTCTCTGCGAGGTTAAAAAGCCTTTTTGTAGCAGGATTTTCTCCCTATGCAGGTATTAAGGTTGTAGCTCCACAAGCAAATAGCCCAGAATAGTTCCAAGACTAATTATTTCACTATAGTAGTTATGCCAGAAGAACTCCCCCATGTGGACACTCTGTTCTGGAATAAAAGGGATTTTATTGCAGAAAACCGTCCTCACAAGGAGTTCTGTCTAGTGCTCTGTAGAGGTACAAAGGTCAATTTCCCCAGGAAAATAAGTCTTCAGTGACTTTCAGTGGGACTTTGTCTCCTAAGTCACTTTTGAAAAAGGGACTTAAACATTCTTGAAAATGGTACCCCTACACTAAACCAAAATATACCTATTTTAAACCAATAAGAAAAGGGCCAATGTGAATAATTGCTATGGTTTAACATCCTAACTTAAGTATAATTGGAGCAAATGTCTCATCTAAAAAGGATCTTGATAGGTGTATATGCAGTACCCAGAACAATGGGGTCTAAATCAAAGTCAGGATCTCCTGACCTACACATTGATTCTCCACCAAGGCAGTGTGGTTAAGGCAGTAATTTCCTTATGGATACATTGATACTGACCCAGTCCCTAGGATGGATGCATATTTACATAAAGGTGCCTTACACCAGTACAGTTTACTCCCCTTCCCTTAAGGAAATCAGCACAAAGAGAGCTCCATCCACTCAAGGGGTCTTAGATCACTTCAGCTAGACAGGGATCATGAAAATGCTGCAGCTTGTGCACGTAGACAAGCCCTTATGCAACCCTAACCCAATGGGGCCATGATCTCAGCTGGGGACTCTATGAACTACTGTGGTAGCAGTAAGAGATAATATTACAATGCTAGTATTTGAGTTCAGAGCTGATTTTGAAACCCTGACCTCTTTCAGCCAAAACTCCCTCACAAGACTCAATCCAGCTCTGAATTCAGTGTTCTAGCTATTTTTTAACACGCAGACAAAGCAGTGGGGAAACACAAGTTCATTTGTTTTCTCAGTAATCTTATAATTTACTGAGTGCTCTATCAAAGCGTTGCTTGCCTGGACCTTGCTAGTTGCAGCCCAAAGAGAATGGCCACAGCTGAGCAGAATTTAGAGGAGAGGGAGCTGAGGCAGCAAAAATTCACACCAAAAAGCAACATAATGCACAGCTGCTAAAAGCAAGCAGCCCTGAAATACCTCCAAGGACTGGAAACCAGGACACAGAAAGAAAAAAGGAGTCCAGTAGCACTTTAAAGACAAACAAAATAATTTATTAGGCGATGAGCTTTCGTGGGACAGACCCACTTCTTCAGATCATAGCCATACCAGAACAGACTCAATATTTAAGGCACAGAGAACCACGCAAGTTTATGCTCCAAAATATCTGTTAGTCTATAAGGTGCCACAGGATTTCTTGTTCTTTTTGAAAATACAGACTAACTCAGCTACTCCTCTGATACTAACCACAAGTGTGGAGATCTTTGAATTCCTATTGTGTCTAGTTTTTAATGTCTAGCTATTAGTTCTTGCTCTGTCTCCCTCTCCTAAAGGACCCTTTAGTACTCACCGCAAACACACACTGTAATTAAGTCACCTTGCAATCTCCTCTTTGAAAAACACATTGAGTTCTTTAAGTCTCTGTCAGTTAATGTTTCCAGTTTCTCCCGTTTTAAATGTAGACACTAAAAGTTGACTCATTATGGGTCTCACTAATCCCATATTCAGAGATAAAATTCACTTCTCTACTTCTATTCCTTACTCCCGTGTCTGTACAACATGCTGGAAGATGCTGAATTCCTACTTATGACTTAGGAAGCTGAGAGTGTTCAGTGCTTCACAGGCTTTGGCCTTTAATGCCCAGTCGCTCTATAGTATAGATTTCCTTTCCCCCACATTCCTTTCAGCTGAGTTTTAGGCAAGCCACAACTGGTATATTTTCTTTATCAACCCCCACTTGTAAAAGAAAGTGTAATTTCTTTCAAATATGAAAAGAGCAGAGCTTTAATGGCTTTCACATGAGGAGAGTTACTGTCAAAAGAAATATCATTCTCTACTGGTATCATTCACACAAACAGTAATACTTTTCATCAGAGATATTTTGTGAGGGCCCTTAAAAATGCGTTCAAACTGTTGGTTAAATGAAAAAACTCCCACTTGTGGCATGGTTGTGTGAATGGGCTTTGGATGCCCCTTACTCAGAAATGCCCTCAGAGCCCACTCCCAAAAGGCCAGATCATCAGCTGATGTAAACAGGCGCAGCTCCAGCAAAGTTATCAGGTTATAGATGAAACAAGAAACTGCCATACAAGGTAGCTCCAGGCCCAGGTGTATTGCTTTATACAGAATTGCCAATACTGCTAATAATCCCTAGCTCTTCATAGAGCTCAAGGTGCTGTACAAAAGGTCAGTACAATTCTCAGAATTTTACAGATGGAGAAACTGAGGCATGGAGAAGTAGAGATTTACCCAAATGGGGACTGGAACACTAGTCTTTCAAATCCCAATCCAGTGATTTTTCCACTCGATCACATTGTCCTTGTGGAATCCCTGAATCCAAGGCCTAGTCTGGACTAGGGCAAGAAGGATGGCATCACAAAGTGTTAACTAACACACTGGAAGACTCTACGCTAACTCTCAATTTCCCCACCTAGGCTGATTTGAATATCCTAGCAGGAACCCTATTAGCATTATAAAGCTTCTTTTAAAAATAAACACAAACCCTGATTATTAGTCCTTCATCTGGACCAACAAAAGCAGAATCAGTCAATTGCAAATAGGACCTAGTCCCAGAAGAGACCTGTGGGATTAATGAGCACAGTCCAAACTACTACAGGCAACACCATCATATAATCCCGGGCATAAATTTTATCAAGTTTCATCTTCAAACCAGCTGGCTTGTTTTCCCCCCACTGCTCTTAGGGGGAGGCTGTCCAGAAAGCCCTCCCCTGATGGGCAGAGATTTTCTTCTCATTTCCAGCTAAAAGTTATTCCTACCTAAATTTACCCTGAACAGTAACAGAAAGGTAGCCATGTTAATCTGTACTCCAACAAACCAAAGCAGCAGAAATGCAGCACTTTAAAGACTAACAAAATGGTTTATTTAGTTATGAGCTTTCGTGGGACAGACCCACTTCATCAGATCAATTCAATTTTCAACACAGACTAACATTTATAAGTACAGAGGACCAAAAAAGAAAAAAAGGAAACAATTGCAATAAAAATTGTCTGTACTTATAAATGTCAGTCTGTGTTGGAAATTGAATTGATCTGATAAAGTGGGTCTGTCCCATGAAAACTCATCACCGAATAAATCATTTTGATAGTCTTTAAAGTGCTACATTTCTGCTGCTTTAATTTACCCTGGTGTCTTTTTATGTTAATATTGCCCTTTTCGCTTCAATGGCTCTTCTGCCCTGGGATCCCCTCCCACATGGTTTTATTTTTAGAGAGCAACCAGATCCCCTCTTGGTCTGCACCAGACCAGGTTAAACAAAGCACAGATCTTTCAATCTACTCTCATAAAATCAGCTCACCACTCCCCTGATCAGCCTAGGAGCCCTTCTCTGCATGCAGCATAACCAAATCCAATGACAAATGCAGCTGCACACCTGGATTTAACATAATGTTCTCCGTGTTTAAGGCCCCAATTCAGACTGCTATATATTTAAAACAAAATCATAAAACCCAGTCAGAAATGTATTTGAGACATTAAAAACCCCTAACACAGATTATCTGAGTAAATATCCACACACCCCGATCAGTCTTCTGCCCATGTGAACAAATGCTGTTCGCAAGGGTCTGATTCAGGCCACAATCCAAATAATTTATAAGATAAAAAACTGTTGAAGGAAAGATACAAACCATTTAAACACTGGATGGTCTGTGGTTAAATAATAATCCCTTGGACATATCTAGAACTTTTCAGTGATAGTTCTCAAAGCGCTTTACAAAAGAGTTCAGCATCATCATCATATTTTACAAATGGGGAAACTGAGGCACCAAACAGGTAAATGACTTGCTCAATGCCGTGCAAGGTTGAAGCACTGGACTGTGACCCAGGAGATCTGGTCTTAATTCCTGGCTCTGCCATTGACTCTCTGGGTGGGCAAGTAATTCAACCTCTCTGGTCCTTCCTTTCCCTGTCGATAAAAGTGGGGATGATCTTTCCCGTCTGTTGAGATGACACCCACCTTGAGTCAAGGGCTGGATTTCCCTGCGCGTCTGTGCAACACTCAGCACAGTGCGTGTGCAGAGGGGTCCTGCTCTTGCTCAGGGTCAGTGCGGCACCAAGCACGGCGACAGCCCTGCCTCAGTCAGGTCCGCACGGTACCTGGGGGCATCTGCGCCCCTGATTTCCGCCCAGCACAACCAGCTGCGGCCTCCAGGCACTAATAACGCCCACAACAACACACGGTCAGAAGGAAATTAAAGAGCCGATCTCAAAGCGGGTGGAGGAGCCCAGGGTGCTGAGCACCCCCGGACTGAGGCCCGAACCCAGCCCCCCGGGGGTGTCCAGCTGGGCGCCCCGTCCTTTAACCCACTCGGGGCTTCGGGGGGAACGGCGGACGAACCGCAGCCCGGGAGCCCGTCCCAGCAGGGCCGCGCCTGTGAGGGTGGGGTCGGCGCAGGAGTGGGGGGCCGTGAGGCAGGAGGGGAGGGGCAGAGCCTGGGGGCGGGGATGCGGGTGGCACGCGGGAGGGGCAGGTTCTGCGGGGGGCGGTAGTTAATGGGGGGGGTCACACGCTGCCGGGGGGGGGCAACAGTGGGGGCTACCCGGGATAAAAGGGGCGAGCCCCAGAAGGAACGGGGGGGTCGAGGAGCGCCGGGGGGCAGGGCCTGTCCGGCGTGGGGGGAGGGCGGTTGCCATAGAGACTCACACTTTGGGCCCGGGCCGCCATTTTCCAGCCTCCTCCTGCAGCCTCTCGGCCCCGCCCGCTGGGGAGAGGGGCGGGGCGACAGGCGGGTACCGCCCCCAGCCACCGCTACTGGGCGGAGCGAAGGGGCGGCACTGAGCCGGGACAGCGGGACGCGGGTGGAGTCAAACCGCTGCCGGGCGCCAGTGGGGGGGGCGGACAGGACGCCTGGGTTCTCTCCCAGTTCGGGGGAAAGGATAGTGGGGTGTGCAGCAGAGCGTGGCTGGGGGCCCAGGACGCCTGGGTTCTCTCCCCCAGTCCACCACTGCCTCGCAGAGGTGAACTCCCTGCCTCCGCTGACACGTGAGGTTCCCAGGAGCCCCAGCACTGCCTTAGCCTGCTGGGGTCAAAGCGGGGGGACGAGCGAAATTTCATAAGGGGGTCGCAGCAGAATCAGCTGCTGGGTCTCAGGCTCATCCCGCTCATTAAAGTGCTGAAATCTGTTACTTTTTCTGTGCTGGTATTCACATTTCTATAGATCAGAGGGGTAGCGAAGTCAGTCTGTATCTGCAAAACCGACAAGTCCTGTGACACCTTATAGACTAACAGATATTTGGAGCATAAGCTTTCCTGGGCAAATAAATTTATATACTGATTAATAAAAGGTTTACATTCTACAGACTTATTTTCTTATATGTACCAATTTTTTTTCTTAACATAATTAAAGTTTCTGTTGGTTTGGATTTTGTTCGGCAGGTTGGCTGGCCCTGCTAATTACAGGGTCAAAAAGTGGAGCCTGATGTAAACAATTTGCTCACCCCTGCCCTAGTCCTTTTCCAGTCCTTCCTCTCCTTTACAGTAACTAGTTCCACCCCCAGTCAGGATCCCCAGAGCAGAACAGACACTAATGCTAACAGCCATCAAACCAACCTGTTTCCTGACCAGGCCCCCTTACTGCTTGGCTGCTGCCTTCCACTATTACCCTTCACTGGGCAGCTGAGCACCTCTTTGTTCCCCTGCCCTGCCCTGGCCTCAGTGGTAGGCCACCAGCTGGCAGCAGAATTTCAGCTACCTACTTGTGTGTGTAGAGGGTAATGTATTACTCCTATCTAACTCTCCCCCCCACCACTTAACTACAGTTCAGGGTAATTTCAGGCAGGACTGAAGCCTGGCAACGTTTCTTGGCACAAACAATGCTGATTTGGGTTGACTGAAAAGTTTTGTGAATTTGTGCCAAATTTGCCAGATTGATTTGTTTTTTAGCAAATACAAAGTATTTCATAATTTTCTAAAGGAAAGATTTCAGTATTTCCAATTCAAAAGACTCGTCCTTTCAAAATGTACTTGATTTTATTTTATCAACATTCAGAGAAAATGTGAAAAAGTTTGGAAACTACATAGTTTGATTAGAAACAGGATAATTGATTCACTGACAAATTTGAAAAACTTTCCATTTAGGTCAACTAGTTTTCTTCAGTTTTTTAGAATGACCAGCAAACCGGAGCATCAATTGTTTGTCTATCTCTAGTCTGGAGAAGAAAGGGATAGTGGGGTCAGATATCTCCAGTCCACAAAGAGTTCTACTTCCCTGACCGCAGAAGGAATTAGATTGGGGATACTTTGTTTTTCCCCAGTCCCAAGCTTCTTTCAGGTAGCACTTACCCCCAAAAACTCTACTCACCTATGGCTTTTTTCTCCCTCCTTGTCTAGGCTGTTCCCTGGGCTTTCTGATCCTCAGCTTTTCCTTCTCATCATAAAATTATATTTGTCAAACGCCTCTGCCTACATGCAACTTGTTTTGGGCAGTGACGTATGCCTGTGATTGGGGTAAAGGCCCCTATTGTTTCATATAACATTAAGGAGAAGACAGTGCATGTGCTAAACGAGGAAGGGAAGTGGTACAGACTGATTATGAACATCGATACAATGAAAACAATGGTATTTGGAAATAAGGAAATGGGAAGGAAAATCAGTGTAGATGGGATCAAACTAGAAAACGTACAGAAGTCCAGTTATCTGGGAAGCAATATATGTGATCTAGACTGTAAGAAGGAAACACTGAGTAGACTAGTGAAAGCAAGAGTGAGTTTGAAGGCCATGAATAAGGTCTGGAAAAGTAAAGCTCAGGAACAAAGCAGAGGAATGAAGCTGAGTGTCTTGAAAACGTGTGTATTCAGCAGCCTGTTGTATGGAAGTGAGACACGGGTGATAATGAAAGATTCAAAGAGAAGGATATTGGCATTCGAAAGGAGTTGTTGTAGAAAGATCCTGAGAATAGGATGGGTACAGAAGGTCAGCAATGAGGAATTACATAGGGAGATACAACCAAAAGAGAACCTAGTGCAGAAGGTTATACAATGCAAGTTACAGCTATTCGGGCATATCTGCAAAATGAGTGATGAATGAAAAGTCAAGACCCTGGTATGTGGCATAATGGAAGGTTTGAATAGGAGAGGCAGACCCCACAGAGAATGGGTAGGTGATGTAGTAGATTGGTGCAGAGCTAGTCTGCAGAAACTAAGCCACTCTGCACTGGACAGGGAAGGATGGAAAGAAATAGTGAGAGAGGCATCAGACACCAATGGGCGCTGGGCCTGTGGCTGTTGATGATGATGGCAACAAGAGGCTATCGTTAATTCTTCTGTACAGCACAGACCCCTCAGTTTTGCTCACTTACCATTGAGCCCAATGATGTTAATTAGATCAAGTCATTTGAGTTCTCAGGAAACTAAACTGTAGGGTGCTGCAGGTAAAGAAGAGGAGAAACCAAAAGCCCCCTCCATGCCTGAGGCCCCTCTGATGGCAGGGAATTGATGAGGTCAGACAGATGATCCTTTGGTGACCCATGCCCCGAGCTGCAGAGAAAGGTGAAAAAACTCAAAAGGCAACCAAAATAACAAGCAGATCCATTTTTTTTCAAATTCGGTAAAAAACTCAATAATTAAGAGCCCCAATGCACGTGAATATGAGACGGTCCTTAATAAATAGCATCAAACCAGACTTTTTGTAACCCTATTATAAAAACAGCGTGCACACAATGATTTGTAATGAGATTCATGGTCACTGCAGGACATTCATGGACTTTTTACATATTCTATTTCCTCACACTTTACGTGTGTGTTTCTACCACTGTCTCCCTGATTTTCACTCACAACCCCACTTTAAGTATGCCAATTTTACTTCACATTTAATTTCAGCTTTCTTTATTAAAATGCGTGTTGCCCTTCACAGCAGGAATGTTGCAAGCTTCCTTTTCCTTTTCAAAATCAAGACTTTACTAGCAACACGATCAAAACACAGATGCAGTATCATATCCCACAATGCACTGCACATATTAAAGGGGAAGTTCTCCACCGTTTCGAGATCACACATCGTTGGCTAGTTAGATAGGAGTTGTTCATTGTTGGGCTTTTAGACAGTTGGCATTTATTGGAAATAATCAGGACAGTGGGTTTTTTTTGTTTTGTTTTTGTTTTCGTTTGCTTTGTTTTTGTTTTTTTACTTTGCACCTCTAGCATTGGGAGCTACAAAGAAGTTCTCAAACAGCCGCAAGTGGCTCTGGAGCTGCAGGTTGCTGACCCTTGTCCTTGCTAATCTGACTTGGGGAAAATTTCTCCTTGATGCCAGATCTGATGCTCAGCTGGACCCCGAACAAGCAGTCAGTCAGCTGGACAGGAGCAGGCCGACTAACAGTGAGCAGCTAAAAGGGAGCAGTTGCCTTGGGGCCCAGCAATTCAAAAGGGCCTGAGGCTGGTAGCTGCTGCTGCTGCTACTGCTGCAAGAGCAGCAGCAACCAGAGCCCTGGCCCCTTTAAATTGCTGCTTAAGCACCACACTGGGGACAGACTGGGAGCAGCATGGTATGCTCCAAGTGGTGCTGAGAGCTCCCACTGCTCAAGCCTCGCCCTTTCCCTGGGGCTCCACCCCTTCTGGGAGTGCAGGACCACCACACATACACCCTTTGCCAAAGGGTCTGACCAATCTTTGGGGCACCCTGGACAGGAGTAACTGGATTATGAACCACCTCAGAACCTGGCCAGCCTCCAGGTTCTGAGCCTTCAGAGGAAGGTGAAAAATCTGAGCAAACCTAGAACCCACCAGGCCAAATGTCACTGGGGGTGAAAGTCCTTCTTGTGCCATCAAAAAGGAGTGTAACTGTTTTTACGTTTGTCCTAACCGAGGGGCCATGGTTACACCCCTCTAGTTTGAACAATCTTTGACCTAATGTGTAACGATGGGAAACATAGGAATTGCCAGACTGGATCAGAGGCAAGACCCACCTACGTCCAATGTCCTGTGCCTGAGGACGACCAAAACCATGTGATTCAGAGCAAGGCATGAGAATCCCACAGTGGGCAGATACAGAATAATCTGCCCTCGTGAGGTTTGAGCCAACCCTTAACAGAGACTGGCTTAACCTCTGACACATGAGGGTTTTTCTCCCCAAACTCTGGAGGTCACGGTCAGCTCTGCAAATGTCCCTTTGCTCTTTGGAGTTCTTGCCTTCAATTTAGAACTAAACATCTTTGTTACTGCTTCTCTGTTTATAGCAGCTGGAGGCCCCAGCAGAAACCAGGGCCTTGTGATTGCTGCGCAGAACCTGATTGAGATCAGGACCCTCGTTGTGCTGCATATATCCAAAACAAGACTGGTGCCTGATTCTGGCCAGCACTGCACAGGCACACAGCAAGAGTCTGTTCCTGCCCCAAAGAGCTTACAGTATATATAGCCCAAAGGAAGAGTTACTGTCCCATTTTACAGATGGAAAAATGGAGGCATAGAGCAATGCAAGGGCTAGACCCGGAAAGTGACATATGTATTACTTTGATGTGTGTTGCAATGCCTAACTCCTAAGTGTTCTGCTGCTTAGTGGCATCCTGAGCCTTGAGATGGATGTCCAAGCTCCCATCTCTGTATGGCAAGAGTTAAGCAGCAAGGACAGGAATTTTCAGAAGCTAGCATGATGAACTGGAGCCAGTGTTCTCCGTAAGCTGATTGCTTGGATGGCCTCTCAGGAGAGATTCAGGTACCGCCCAGATAATTAGCAGAGCACCCACAAAAGGCAGTGTGCATTTCTACTGGTGGTGCACATCATAAAATTTATTCTGCACATGGATGGGAAAAATTAGAGGGAACACTGGCAGGGATCTATCTCAGCCAGGAATGAAATGTACAGACCAAGGGAGAGCATAGGGACCAGATGCACAAAGATGCTTAGGCACCTAACTCCCATTGAGCTGGGCCTTTATGCACCTCCTTCTGCTTGGGATTCTCAGCTGTGAATCTGCTCCTGGGCTGGAGCCAGATGTCTAACCTTGGATATTCCTTCTTAGTAGAAAACCACAAAACTCCATCATACTGAAGAGCTCCAGTGGTTAGGGCACTCCCTTGGGAGGAAGCAGGCTTGGATCCTGGCTCCAATAAATATTTATTCTTCTATTCAAAGTGAAAGAGCTCCAGCAGAAGGGGATGCTGAAGAGTTCCATAGAAGTAGGGCTGATATTTGCATGGATGTATATATACTTCGTCTAATATCTGCTGCCTAACTCCTATGTAATTTTGACAGATAATATCTGTGTTTATTTGTAAGCTTTTCAAAAATCAGTGTAAATGTTCACAGTTGCAGGAAATTATGGGTGGGGATCAAATGGGGACTTTTAGACAATAATTAATGGCATCAGACGTCGAGATTCAAAAACTGAAAGCTTTATAATCCTTAAAACACAAATTGTCAACATCACCTATCCAAATATACCAACAAGAAGTCCTGTGGCACCTTATAGACTAATAGATATTTTGGAGCATAAGCTTTCATGGGCAAAGACCTGCTTCATCAGATGCATTCATCAGGTGCATCTGATGGTGCGGGTCTTTGCCCATGAAAGCTTATGCTCCAAAATATCTATTAGTCTATAAGGTGCCACAGGACTTGTTGTTGTTGTTTTCGAAAACACAGACTAACACGGCTCCCTCTCTGACAAATATACCAAGTAAATCTTGTTAAATCAAACTCTACTAAGTTCTGAAGCAGCATGTCTTTTACATTGTCTGGCTGTACCTTGCAGTTATTCTCAATAGAAATATTTTCTCCTCAGTTTATGTGTGTTGGTGAAATTGACCACTAGCAATAATTTACATCACAATGTAGTCCTTCCCAGCCTCCCTGTTGCTCAGTGAAACAAAACAGCAGAAACATAGCACTTTAGAGACTAATAAAATGATTTATTCGGTGATGAGCTTTCGTGGGACAGACCCACTTCATCAGATCAGTAGTGGTGATGAAGTGGGTCTGTCCCACGAAAGCTCATCACCAAATAAATCATTTTGTTAGTCTTTGAAGTACTACATGAGTGCTGGTTTGTTTTGTTAGAATACAGACTAACACGGCAACCTCCCTGTTACTTGCGTGGTGACAAGTATCAGAGAGGTAGCCGGGTTAGTCTGTAGCTTCGAGAACAATAATAAGTCTTGTGGCAACTTATTGACTAACAGATATTTTGAACCATAAGCTTTTGTGGGCAAAGACCCACTTCATCAGATGTGCATGCAAGCTTATACTCCAAAATATCTGTTAGTCCATAACTTGCCACACGACTTCTTGTTGTTCTCTCTGTTACTGTTGCTCAGTGGTTAGGGTGATAGGCTGGGTTGTGGGAGACTGAGCTGAATCTTCGTGTCCCACAGCCCAGACAAGCGTACTGACCACTGAGTGACTGGCTATTTCACACATGCTCTGCCTGGTAGCTCTGCTCTGACCACACCTGCTGCTGGATGGGATCCTCCTGCTCAGGGGATGGCCAGGAAAGTCTGAGCATCCCAACTCAAGTTAGGAATGAACAAGGGCTCCGGGGAGCTCAGTAGCTGTGCAGTGACGTAAAGACTTAGGGGCTGTCTATGGAGTTAGGGGGCAGCTGAGTGGCGGTTTGGGGGAACGTCAGTGGCACAAAAATGTTGACTGTAGACACTATGGAGGCAGTTAGAGGCACCTATGGAGGGAGGCATCCCTTTGAGGCTCTTGAGCAAAATGATTTGTCTGGGTCACACAGTTTATAGCAGAGATGGACATGAAGCCCAAATGTCCTATACCCCAAGGCAGCACCTTCGCCACACACAGTCCCTGCAGAGGCTGTGTAGGTAACTGATTCAATGGATGTGAAGGGCCTGCTCTGAGTTCCCAGGGGACCTGCCATGCCCAGTGTGTGCCCATTCAGGGGCTGACACGAGGCAAAATGCCCAGGGAAAGCAGCTCAAAGCCTGCACAGGGACTCTGAAGGGGGAGGCAGCCGCAAAGGAGATCTGGGGCTCTTTGTCAGCTTCAATGGTGTTGTGTGAATGAGGATGGGGGGTGGGACAAGGCTGCTGGCAACAATCCTCCTTTTGTCAGCACGTCTCTGATGACCTCATCCTGTCCTGGGGGACAATGCCCCCCGTGTTCCTTGGCCAGGGGCTCCCCAACAATAAGCCCAGTCAGGGCTGGCAAGCGGAAGTGACGGCGTGGGAACCCCGTTGCCATGGGTGTGGGGCAGCTATGCTCCATGGAGTGGTGGGGTGACTGGGAGAGCTGGCCCCCACAACGTGACTGGAAGATTAGCATACGCAGAGGAAGGAGAGAGCTGGGGCTTTTAGCCATCTGGGAGCTTTGAAAGGCTCATGATGATCCACCCTGCTGGGTGTGCACATGCACGTGGAGGGAGAGTTATCCCTGGAGGGGAACCACTTCCCCAGATTTGCTGGCAAAGCCAGGATTAGAACCCAGGAGTCCAGCTGCATATGGAGGGGTGGGGCCAGAGGATTTAGATCTCATGGTTATGTGTCCCCACTCCAAAAGAGGTGGCGGGGGGTGAGGGAGTAGGAAGACCAGGCAATGGCCTTAAATGGGGCAAAGTCCCACTTCCCCACCCCACATGGGACATTTGGGGCAGGATTTCAAAGTTCTAGCCTCTGTGGCCCCATGGCAAGAAGGGGGCAGAAACATGCCCGGAGTGCAGCATGACTCAAAAGCCCCCTCCAACGCAGTGTGAGGACAAAATCCAGGGGCCCTGACCCCCCACTTCCCTGCCCCAGCCCCCTGGCCCACAGTCTGGGCTGCAACCATGGAGTCCTGGTCCCACCATCCCACTTCTATTGGCTGCTTTACTCTCCCAGGACCTGCCCCGTCAGGGTTCCCTGGGTTCCACTCCCCGGGTCCGGGAGGTCAGTGGTTAGAGCAGGAGGGCTGAGAACAGAGCTCCTGGGTTGTCTTGCCATGGGAGAGAGAACTCTTGGCTCCGCCCACCAGAGGAGGGTGTACGTTTGCGCATGCGTGTGCACGTGCAAGTCCATTTGCAATGGCTCCATTCATCAGAGAGCTGCCTCGGAGAAGCCGTGTCTAATCTGATTTGTAATTGGTACTAATTAGCGTTAATCACAGTGGGAAACACAGACCAGGGACCTTGGCTGGGGTGGGGGACGGAAGGAAGCTACTAACGAGCGGAATAGAGCGGGAGAGGTTTGGCAAGTTCTGGCTCCCGCCACCCCTCTTCTCCCAGAGCTGGGGATAAAATCCAGGTGCCCTGACTCCTCTCTTGTAACCCATTAGACCCTGCTCCACTCACGTTGTTCATTCACACCAGCAGTGCGCCATTGGCTGACAAGCATTGTCAACCAGGTATGACAAGCCTACGTGCCTCTGATTTCTGCCAGGGACTGAGCACAACCCCACCCGTGTGTGTGTGACACACACACACGCTGCATATTTTGGTCACCCCTGCCCTTTGGAAGCCCCATGTGACTGAAATGTTGCTCATAAAGCAGTGTGGGAAGAGCGCCCTGAGAGCTTGAGCTACCTAGCCAGATGCTGCAGACACAGAATGCCAGAACGAGCAGGGAGCACAAACACCCAGTTGCAGCTTGAGTGATGGGATGGTAACCCATGGGAGCCAGGCAGCAAAGCCTTCAGGCAACACAGCTGGCACGGAGCTAGAGCCATCCATCCAGACTCCTGGTACAGCACAGCCAGCAGGGAGCTAGGGCCACTCAGCTGCATACTGGAGCCATAAGGTGGCACAGCCAGCAGGGACCCAGAGCCCTCTATCTGGCTATCAGAGCCATGGGGGTGGCACAGCTAACAGGGAGCTAGAGACACCCAGCTACATACTAGAGCTATGGGAGGCATGTTGGGCAGAGATCTAGAGCCACGGGCTAGCACAGCCAGCAAGGAACCAGAGCCAGCTAGCTGGGTCCCAGAACCTCGGGGGGGCGGGCACAGTGGTCAGAGAGCTAGAGCCGTGGGACAGCACAGCTGGCATGCAGCTAGAGCCGCTGGGATGGATCACTACGCCGTGTGGCGGCAGGGACAGAGCCGGGGAGGAGCTGCAGCCGCCCAGGCAGATCCTGGAGCTAGAGCCGCCTAGCAGGATGAGAAGCCCAGCAGACAGGGAGCGAGAGCCGCTCTGAGCCAATCAGCGCAGCCGGAGGCAGCAGCTGACTTCCGGGAAGCTACGGCCCGGCCGGCGCGGAGCTGGAGGTAGCGACTCCGGCGCGGGGCTGCGGCATGGAGCGCTCGGGCTGCCCGTGGGGTGCAGGGCGGCGATCGGCTCCTTGGCCGGGGAGACGGGGGCTGCAGGGAGGCCGGTTTATGGGCGACTGCGAGAATGGAGACGAGGGCACATGGCCCCCTGCGCTGTAGCTCTAACCACTAGACACCACTCCCCTGCCGGAGCTGGGATAGAACCCGGGGAGGGGTCCCAGCTGGCAGCCCCCCCCTCGCCCCCGCCATCAGTACAGCCCCGGAGTTCTGTGTGTGTGTTTCACTGGCAGATTTGGAGTCTGGCCCCAATGATCCTCCCACCCCCCCACTGCCAGGGGCCCCTTGCCTGGTTACAGCCTACAGTTCTGCTCCTCTCCGAAGTGGATGAAGCCCAGTCCCCGCCTGACCCTCCATGCACCAGCAGCCTTGCGGCACATGGGTCCTGGCAGCAGGGGGCTCTCAGTGGGATGGAGGACGTGTGTGGTGCCCATGCAGCCAGCTCTCTGGGCAGTGGCAAATGGTGTGTGGGGCACCTGTGGCCAGATCTCGGGGGGTGGGGAGAGAGGGGGCAAGAGGCTGCCTCTTGGGGCACTCAGAGCCAGATCTTTGAGGCTGTGGGGGAAGCTCGGCGCCCCTGGGGCCAATTCCCTCTGACAATGTGTGTGTACTGTCCATGGGTCTGGATCTCTGGGATAGTAAGGGGGCATGCAGTGCCCGTGGGGCCGATTCTCTAGAGCAGTGTGGGGAGATAGTGTCCATGTGGCAGTTGGGGACATGTGGTGCCTAGAGGTTCCATGCTCTAGAGCAATGGGGTGGGGGGGCACAGGGGAACAGCTTTTTAGGGTAGCTGTGGGAGGGGTGCATATTTCCTGTGGAGCCAGCACTCCAGCACAGCATGGGGGCCATGGTGTCCTGGAGCCAGCTCTCCATGGTGGGGTGGGAGGGGGCGTTAGCCTGGTATAGAAGCTGAGTGATCCCTCTCTTTTAATTCCTCCCAGATGGCCTGAGGCTCTGTTGGGAGAGGCAGGTGCTCGGAAGCAACATGGACCCTGAGATCTTCATCATGCTGCAGTGCCCGTCTCCTGAGGGCCTGGCAGAGACAGAGGTGCGAGCTGAGCTCTCCCCAGCCTATGACCGACGCCAGCTGCCCTCAAGCCAGGCCTGGATCGACGCTGTCTGGGAGACACGGTGCCACCACAACCCCTGGCTTTTCAATGGCTCCAAATTCCGGCTGCACTCAGCCCAGCTGGATGGTGGCTCCCTGACCTTTCGTCTGGGCCTTACCTGCTACAAGGACTTCCTGGGCACCAACCTGGATGGCATAGCCAGGCACCTTCAGCAGCAGGGGCAGCAGGACTTTGGAGACAGCCAGGCCTACCTAGCAGAGCCGCTGGGTGTGGGTGCCATGGTGCATACCACTGATGACTGCTTTGTCTTCCTGCGGCGCAGCCTCAGGGTGGGCGAAGCACCTGGCCTCATAGACATCCCTGGTGGGCATCCTGAGCCACAGGTGGGTCCCACACAGCACCCCTAGAATGGAGAGGCCCCAGATCCTAGTCCCCACCCTGTGAGCGAGCCAGATCCCTCCACCATGGGAAACCTTAACCCCCAGTTCCTGCTCCTATTGCGCCTCCCCTGGGCTCCCTGTTAGCACAGGAGGGTTTTCTCCTTGGCATCTGCCCCCCTTGCTGTGTCCCACCCCAGAGGTGGCTTTATTTGCTGACCTGGTGCTCCTTCCTCTGCTGCAGGCTCTGATGGGGGATGTCCCAGAAGAATCCATCCGACTGCAGGATCTCCCCAGACAGCTGGTCGTCAAGGAGATCTTCTCCTCCGTCCTGCGGGAGATCCGAGATGAGGTGAGAGGGACTGTGCATTGGCTGGTGGGGTCTCTGTGCTCTGCTGCTCCTTGCTAACCTGCACCCTGCTCCATAGGTCAACCTGCCGCTGCCCACCCTCAGCCAGCCAGTGCTGCTGGGCATTGCTCGCAACCAAACCAGTGCCGGTCGGGCGAGTGCCGAGTTCTATGTCAGGTAATGGGGCTGATTCAGGGCCCAGGGGCGGGTGGGGGGTGCCCAGGGGCCTGGGACAGCTCAGGAGGCAGAGGTCCAGTTTGATGGATTTGGTTCAGGCACCGTTGAATCAACTTCCGGTTTGAACCGTGTCCTGGCTCTTGGGCTGTAGAAGCTGCTAGAAGAGCCCTGAAATCAGTGATTGATGGGATGGATCCAGTCGGCAACAGCGTGCAAACCCCCACCACATCCTAACTTCCTCTACCACATCCTCCCCCCCCCACAGCCAAAATATAGTAGCACAGTGCCGAGAGTGGGGTCTCCCATTGAGCCAGACACTGAACAGCCCCTGAGATTGGAGGTCCTGTCATGCCAGGTGCTGCACAGACGCAGTGAGAGTCCCTGACCTGAGGAGCTCACAGCCCACCTGGACAAAAGAAGGATTGTTGTCCCCCTTTTACAGATGGGGAAACTGAGGCACATATCAGGGCTGCAGCTCGCACATGGTCGTGCAGAGCTGGGAATAGAACCCAGGTGTCCTGTGCTGTTACCCCAAGGCCCACACTTCCATCCTGCAGCCTATAGGGTTAGAGAATGAAGAGGTGCAGCTGCCCTTGGGCCTCAGGCCCAGTTGTCTCTGTTCTGCTAATGGAGCTGCCTCATGTCCCAGGTGCAGCCTGACCTCAGAGCAGGTGAAGCAGAGGTATGAGATTGGGGGACCTGAAGCACAGGAATCCACTGACATCATCTTTATCAAGAGAGAGGTAAGGGGAGGGCACAGCCTGGCAGATGCGGAACGGAACCCAGGAGTCCTGAGTCCCAGTACCTGCTGGATCCTGCTCCCCTCCTAGCTCTGGGAATTGGTCCTGGGGGAGTTCTTGCTCTCCCAGCTCCCCTGATCCATAAAGGCAATGCTGAGCTCAGGATGTGTCAGCAGGTACCCTATCCCCTTGACTTCCTGGCACTGACCCTGTGGTGTCCCTGTGCTTTCCCTGCAGGACATCCTGACTCTGGAGCAGACTGGAGGGATGTGGAGGGAGCTTTGTCCGTCTGCCAAGGGGGCTGTCAGACTCTACACGCTGCTGCAGGGTGGGGGGCAGTGACACGAAGAGGACTGACCCCCCTCCCCTCTCCCAGGGCAGTATGGGAGCTGCTGTATGCCAAATGGCATCAACAGACCCAGCAAACGCCAGCCCTGTGTTGTGGAGCCAGAAGGAAGGGGATCGCTGCAGGACCAGACTCTCCTCTCCAGGGGCAGGGCCCAATTCTGTCTGTTTTAGCCGCTGCTGTGAAGAACCCATCTCCCAATAAAGAACTTCTTTGACACAATGGTGGATGCTAAGCCTCTGGTAGGATCCCATTTCCCACAATGTACTGGGCTGGTCCAACCTGGAAGAAGGCAGCAGCACCTTCCCACACCTTCCCCTAGCTGGATGATCACAGGCAGCTGCTCCCAGGAGGGGAGTGTTTTTGGAGGAGGGGGACTGGCTGGCTTAGTGGAGGGTGGAGTGGGATCTGGTGCCTTTACCCTATATGAGGTGCTGGCTGTGAGAGGATGTGGCCTTTCTCCGCTTTGGTCCCTTCTGCAAGGGCTACATAAGCTCAGGGGGAATCTCCATGCCCCTGAGCAGGGCTAGTGCATCCATGGGACACTGCTGAGCCTGTGCTAAGGGGGGTGGGAGACACTGGGTTCCCCTAGTTCTCTGGCCTGCAGAGTATTGTCTTGTCATGCAGCAACCTAAACTGGGCCACCAATTCAGCTGTCTGCCTCCTGCCCCTTAGCACTGGTTGCTCATGCTGATAATACACAGGCTTCTGCCTAATCTTGTCTCCCAGAGCCAGGGAGAGAAACCTGGAGTCCTGACCCCCAGGCCCTGGCTCTCATCACTGGACCACACACACCTCTCAGATTCAGTCCCTGGTGTGGAGGGGAGTGGGTTCTACTGGTTAGATCTGGGCAGGATCTTGTCCCAGTAGGTGGGGATGGCCCTACCCCATTCAGGCTGGAGCTGTCAGTCAGGTGTCCTGGGATGCAGGAGATACTAATCCTGATCTTGGCCAGCCTGAGGGCAGCTCAGCCCCTAATCGGCTCAAGGAGGGGTGAAAGGCTAGTTTGGTGGTGGGTCTGGAATCCTGGTTTGTTAATTGTGTTCAAGCTGCCAATAAGCTGGATAATCAGCGTGGGGGAGAGGTTTCCAGCTAAAGCCTTGAAATGTGGCCTCTCACGCTATCCTGGCCTAGGCAACCCCCCGTGGGAGCCCACGGAGTATGCACAGATCCTTCCCCCTAAACCCCATCTGTCTTGAGTCCTCTCTGCTTTTACCCCAAAATGTTCTAGGCCTGATGGTGAGATGATAAAGGTCAGGCATAGAACCCCTGCCCCAGCCTGCTGCCATAAGCATTAGGATTCCCTCCCGACCCAGACTAACCTTAAACTTACTTATAATGTTCTTTACAACTGCCTTGGCTGGTGGAATGATCTAGGCCAAGGGTGTTTGAGTCAGGGCCTCCCCACACCCCACCCCAGCTGCCCTTATCACTGCGTGGTGCTGCGGCAAGGAGGTGAAAGGTGACTCTGGGAGCACAAGCGGGGGGGGGCCTGACAGCTCCCTGAGTCACTTCCTGTTGGCCAGGGCGGCCCTGTTCTCAGCTCTCTGCCTCCCAGCCCTTTAACCCTTAGACTCACTGCCTGCCCAGAGTCCTGAGTGGATTGCAGGCTCTGGGCTACCTCAGCCTCAGTTTACCTGTCCACTTCATCCTTGTTGTTTCCCTGCTTTACCCCGTGACATTCCTTTTCTTGCCCTCCCACCCCGGCCTGCTTAGGGGGGGCTGGCATCTGGGCTGCTTCCCTCTGCAGGGGGGCATGGCCCTTCACACCCCCTTTGCAAACAGGAGACCTGGCAGCCGGAGCGCAGCTGCCTGCCAAGCGGGTGCGGGGCGCCACCATGCGTGGCCGGGAAGCACTGCCGGACCCAGCCCAGCGCAGAGGCAGCGCGGTAGGGCCCGGGGAGGGTGGAGCCCCATGGCGCTGGGAGGCTGGTCAGTTTCAGTAGGGGAAGCTATTGCTCCCCGCCCTGTCTGGCTCGGGTGGGCGGACCTGGGCAGGGATGGAAGATGACCCCTGCTTCCAGAGCTCCCCCACGGCCGCTGGGCAGAATAGCCCACGCGTGCCCAGTAGCGGGGTGCCCCCTCCCTCCCGCCGCGAGAGCCGCCGGCCCCCATAGGAGCTGGGATACCCGGCTGGATGGGCTTCCACGGCGGCCAGCTCTACCGGGAAGACTACAACACCCAGAGGCCTTTGCGGCGCAAGAGCAGGCCCTCCAGGCCACGTGTTTGGCCCGAGATGCCTCTTGTCCGGTGGGTGGGATTAGAGCAGTTTGGTTAGGGCAGCTGTGGTTGCTGGGTGTGGTAGTGGCACTCTGGGCTGACACCAGGCAAGGGGGAGCAGGGAAAGGGGAGTCTGGGCAGGGGCGTCAGACTGGTGCAGCTGGTGGGGAGGGGGCTCCAGGCCAGGGGAGTAGGATTGGTGGGGAGGGGGCTCTGGGGCAGGAGAGTGGGATTGGTGGGGGAGGGGGCTCTAGGAACAGGGGTAACTGACCTGAATGTGTTCTAGGCAGACGGATGGTGCACAGAGTCCAGGAGCAGGATAACAACAACTAGCATGGATCCGGAGGGGCCAGAATCTCAGCAGCCCCTCTCCAGGGCTCTTGGGAGAAGGGGCCGGAAGCCTGGGAGACAAAAGAGACACCAGGACCAGGTTAGAGAAAGTAGCAACCGCCCATGCCCTGACTCTAAACCCCATGGTTGATCTGGTGACGCCTGCCTCCATCAACAGGCTTCTTACAGGGTTCCCCACTCCATTTCTTGCTTGGTTGGCTGGGGGCAAGAGCTGGGAGACCCCCTTCTTTAAGGGTCAGTTGGGAATAGAACTAAGCAGACCTGGCCCCCAGCTCTATCCTCTCAGACCCCTCTCCTCTCAGAGCTAGGAATAGAACCCAGGTAACACCCAGTGATTCATTTAGGCCTTTCTGCTGTGGTTGCTGGTTGGGGTAGGGGTATGTAGGGCTCCCTCTGGGATGACTCTTCCCCCGCACTCCATTTGTTCTCTATCCCCAATCTCTCTTTCAGAACCCAGATGTCCATCTGTCCAAAGCCCTGTCCTATGTCCTTCGTCATGGAGCAGCCCAGCTGGGCTTGGAGATGGGTGCGGGTAAGTGCCCCCACACGTCTGCTCCCCCTAGCCCTACAGGCCAGCTTCAGGACAGCACCTCTCCCGTGGAGAGAGAGCTACTGAACCCCAGCAGAAGGGCCAGAAATGGGGAACTCTGCTTAGAACCCCCTAAGCCAAAACAGGGGATCCATGGGCTGTTACTGACCTGCTCATTGGTCCTGAAAAGTCAGGAGGGTCATCAGGAGGGCATTTGGTATTGGTGTGTGTCGGGTCCCTGGGAGGTACTGCTCCCTCCAGGGAGGGCAGTAGGGAGGTAGTGGGGGGGAGACCCACAGACTCACTGCACCGAACATGAACAGCCCATCCCCTGCTTCTGAGACCGTGTCTGTGTCCCCCCCCCACTTTTTGGAGACTGGGTTGCGCTGCAATGGACTGGGCTGCTCTCTGCTGGAGGGCCAGACATGGGCACTTCTCCTAGATCTCTGTGTTCTTCTTAATGGCCTGTGAGGAAGGCATAGGGCATTATGTTAAGGCCTAGCTGGCCTCCTTCCTCAGGCACCCCCAGCGGGCTGCCGGGAAGATGGTGGGGTGTGACGGCCTGTGGCAAGAGAGAGGGTAGATCAGTTCTTGGCTTTGCCAGTCAGGGAAGGGAAGGGTAGAATGGGTGAGACATGGTTAGATACTAGGCCTGACCTGCAGAGGGTGCAGGGATGAGCAGGAGCTGCAAGGCGAACGTCAGGTCTCAGGCCCCCAAACTGAGGGTGCAGAGGGGGTTTAGCTTTTGGCCTGGCTAGTTGAAGGACAGGTCTTGGCCTAAGGCAGTTGTGAGGAATGGGCAGGGCATGTGAGGGGGGCATATCTTACCCGCTCTGCTTGGGCGGAGGATGGGATGAGGCGTGGAGGAGGCAGGGCTCACCCTCGCTGTTTGTGGGGTGGGTGAGGTTGCGTGAGGACAGCTGGGGTCTTGGCCTAGCTGTGTGGGGTGGGTGGGAGTGGAGGAGAAGGGTGGTGTGTTGAGAAGGGCTCACCTTTGCTCGTTGTGGGAAGGGGAGGATGGGACAAGCTGAAGCAAGGGGAGCGGGGAGAATAAGTCTTGGCCTAGCAGTTGTGGCGGGGGGTAGGGAGTGTAGGAGACAAGTGTCAGGGCAGGGAGAGACACTCAGGTCTGGGCCTAGACCATCAGTGTGTGTGTGGAGGGGCAGGTCTGGGCCTAGCCCATCAGTGTGGGGGGGCAGGTCTGGGCCTAGCCCCTCAGTGTGTGGGGTGGGGGCCAGGTCTCGGACCAGGCCATCTCATCTAGGTCCCCTCTCCAGATGGCTTTGTGGACGTGGCCTCCCTGCTGAGCCTGCCCCGCTTCAGGGGTGTGTCTGTGGCCGACCTGCAGCGCGTGGTGGAGACCAATGAGAAGCGCCGCTTTGCCCTCCGCCCCCACCCTACTGATGGGCGCCTGCAGATCCGGGCCAACCAGGGGCACTCGCTGCAGGTGCTGGGGAGAGGGCTGGTGGGCAGCAGAGAGGGCTGCTGGCACTGGGCAGGGGCAACCCATGTCCTGGGCCCCCAGTGTGGGGGGTGGGTCAGACTAGGATCCACGGTCTCCCAAGGGGAGTCAGAGACACGGACAGGATCCTTACCTCGAGGGATGGGGGCAGGGGACCTGGCACATATGGGGGGGCAAGAGAATGGGGGTTGGTGTACAGCGGCACCAAGGGAAGCACAGAAAGGGACTCTAGGCCCGATGCTCCATTGCATTATTCCTCCATGATCCATCCCTTTCTCAGCAGGTGGCAGAGCTAGACCTGACCCCACTGCTGGAGCCCACGGACCTGCCCCAGACCATGGCCCATGGCACCTACCTGCGGCACTGGCCAGCCATCTGCCAGGGAGGCCTTTCCCGCATGGGACGCAACCATATCCATCTAGCCCCTGGGCTGCCCGGGGACGGGCATGTCCTCAGCGGTGAGTGTGCACCCTCCTCGTGGGGGGAGAGCCTAGGACTCACGGCTCTGAGGCGCTCCACTCGAATTCACTAAACCCCACTGGCCTCCCAAAGCCAGGGAGGGAACCCAGGCACCCTGCACCCTTGTCTCTGGCGCAGCAGAGGGGAGCGCGGGGCTGAGGTTCCCAGGGACCCTGTTGGTTCTGTGTACAAAGCCCAGGCAGCTAGGGGGATGCGGTTGGATTTGGGAGCTGCCCAGAGCTGACTTCTGACCACCTCTCGGGCTATTGATCAACAGGGATGAGGAAGGACTGTGAAGTGGCTATTGTGATTAATGGTCCCAAGGCACTGGAGGGTGAGTAAGGGGCAGGGGCCCTTAAGGATGGAAATCAAGAAGTTTCTGCAATCCTTCCAACTGAGAGGCGACGTCGGCAGCAGAACCCAGCAGTTCTGGCTCCAAGCCGCTGCCCCCCACCGCCTTAACCTGGTTCCCCCTCCCCATTGGAGGCTAGGTGTCCTGCTTCCTGTGGCTCTCTGCCTGTGTGTTGCTTTCTCCTGCAGATGGGATCCTGTTCTATCGGTCAGCTAATGGCGTCATCCTCACACCAGGTGACGCTGAAGGTCTCCTGCCTCCCCAGTACTTCCAGAAAGTCCTGCAGCTCCAGCCTGACAGTAAGGGTCTCCCCCAACCCTCTCTCTGACCTGGGGTTGGACAGTCTGAGTTCTCTAACCTCTGCAAACCTTGCAGAAGGGCAGGGGCTTGCCAAGGTCATGTAGCAAGCAGGCAGTAGACTCCAGCGGCCCCGAGTCCCCCACTCTAACCCCTTGCTGAGCTGGGTCCGGGGAGCAATTCCCCACCTTCCACAGAGTCACAGACCTGCCTGCCATGGTGAGACCTTGGTTTATTACTCTGTGTTTGTGGTCCCAGCCGCTTTCCTGGCTGGTAGCCTGTGGCAGAATCCAAGTGGGTGGAGCTTTGCTCCTGGAGCGGCCAAGAAGAGTCCATGGGCTGATGTCGAGTGGACGTTCCAGTTGTTCTGTGGCATAGCTGGCGACAGCAAGTGGGCTGTGGGGAAATCAGCTCCTGGCAACATCTTCCTGAATCCACCTCCTCTCTTGCAGGGCGTCTGCTGCCCCTCACGTGACCCACGTGGGGCCGAGTCCGGGGCCATGGCGTGGGGGAGAGCAGTGTGAAATAACAACCCCATTCTTCCATTTGCTACAGCGTCTTTAACCATTTCTGTGCTAGATTTGCTGCACATGCCCCTCGCCCCACCCCTGGGATAGGGCATGCGGGCTGGAGGAACCCCCCTCCCCTGACTGGAGCACATCCAGGTGTGCTGAGCTAGTGAGAGTTATACGAAGGGATAGGTGGATTACAAGTGGCTTGGGTGGGGTGTTTGAGGAGGGCAGATGTGTGGCTGGATTGGTTTGCTGGCCGGGTGTAGGGATGGGCGGGCTGGTTGAGTTCTGCAGGGGGAGGAGGCTGTAGTGGGGAGTAGGACCTTGTGATGGATGGGGGGGAGTCCATGTGGCAGAGGTCTGCTCCCTGCCTTTGCGTGGCGCCAATGCTAGCCCCAGTTCTCCCTCCTCCTTGCTACCCAGCAGGGGACAGGGCAGTGCTGAGTGCTCACAGGGCCTCGTGACCCCCCGTCAGCTTGTAGAAAAGCTCCTCGTCGAGGGCCCGGCCCTTGTCGACGTTGCGGGTGGACAGGAAGATGTAGCCGCCGATGTACTCGTGCACGATGTTACACGCAGCTGACACGCAGCTGAATGCCACGTTGATGTGCTCATCAAACTCAATCGCCACCTAGGAGAGAGGGCAGGAGTGGGGGCTGGTTAGGGGAAAAAGCCATTCAAGTCTGACGCCCAGTGCCCAGCTCCCTCCCCCGTTTCAGTGATTAGGAACTGGGGACGCACTAACCTATAACGTGGTAGGAGGCAAACGGCTGGCATGGAAAGTTAAAGATGGTGGAGGAGTTTTTAAACCAAGGACTGGAGCCAAGCCAGCAGGTGCGGAGGAGCACGTGACTTAGGCTCTGTCTACACTTACCAGAAGATCAACTTGTTCAAGATCGATCTTCCAGGGTTCAATTTAGCATGCCTGGGGGGTGGGGGGAGAGGATGCAATACCTTGAACCATCAGGGCTCTACCCGCAGCCCTGGTACTCATTGTCCAGAGGAGTAAGGAGGTCGAGGGGAAAGTCTCTCCTGTCAACCTCCCTTTGTGTGTACAGTGTGGCTGGGCGGGAGGGGAGAGTCAATCAAGGATACATTGATTCCAGCTCTGCAATTGTTGCAGCTGGAATTGCATATCTGAGATTGACTTTTTGGTTTAGTGTAAACTTGGCCGTGGTTGGAGCCATCTCTTAGGGATGAATTTATTCACAGGCAAACTCATCCTAACGTGGAGAGAAGCTGGTGAAGTACAAAACAGAAGCTAGTAAGGACCGGTCAGACAAACCTGTCATTTAATTATAACCCATGATGGCAAGTAGTTAAGCACAGTAGAGCCCGAAAATACAAGCACTTGAGTTGCGCATCTCGGCTTAATGCCACTCAGGTTTCTCTGCTCCTGTCAGTGGCAGTAGCTGAGAGTCAGGCTACCAGCTGCCACCACTGACAGGAGTGGGGAAACTGATGAGGGCAGCTGCCCTGGTCGGGTTTCCCAGCTCTGCAAGCGGAGGGGAGCCGAGAGCCAGGCTGCTTCTGGTTTCCAGTTCTCCTCCACTCCCTGGAGTGAGGAAACAGACCGGGGCTGCTGCCCTTGTCATTTTCCTGGCTCCCCCCAAAGTTGCATGTGAAATTTGACTTAACAAGAATGCAACCCCCATGTAAGTTGGGGGTCTACTGTGTTGATAAAATATACAAGGGCTTATGGACAAAGGCTAGAAGTCTAATTACTAAGATGGGTGAACTAGAGAACCTGACATTAAAAGAGGGTAGTGGTATAAATAGTCGTTCCAATATGGCTAATTGCCGGCCCCGGCATACGAAACGTAGAGGAATGACAGCAGCTCATGCTGCTGCGGGGTGACAATTCTAAGGTCAAAATCTTAAATGACTCCAACTTCCCTAACGTTTCTGTGGGTAGCAATTCTACACTAGAATAAGAGAAGGGTAGCAGGAGGAATATACTACTGACAAGGAATGTGACAATGATTGTGAAAGGCTAACGGAGGTTGTAGAGGCTGCATCACCAGAAACCACAGTAATAATGCGTGAGGTGCACCAACTTGGGCAAGTAAAATGCACAACTCTAATGAGACAAAGAATTTGAGAAGCAAATTGCTAAAGACACCAAAACTCACAAGAATTAATGACACGGGATAATGGTCTGGAAAGCCTACTTAGAAAATTTACAGGTGACAGTGAGCTGGGCAGGGATGCAAATAATTTGGGGCACAGAGTTAATGTTAAAAATCGCTTAGAGAATTTGGTCTGAGATTGCCGGGATGAAATTCCAGAAGAAGGGCAAATGCAATGTACTAGCATCTTAAAAAATGAAATGCACCAAACTACAAAATGAGGAAGAAGTGACTTGGTGGCAATATTGCTGAAAAAGATCCAAGGGTTACAATGGATTACAAATTGAATGTGAGTCAACAACGTGGCACAGCTGCAAAAATGGCCGATTTTCTGGGGTGTTGTAAGAGCATTTCACGTAACATATGGGAAATAACTGTCTTGCTCTACTTAACCGTGGTGAGCCCTCAGCTGCAGTACGTGCCCAGTTTGGGGTAGCACGCCGTAGGAAATGTGAACAAATGGGAGAGAAGCCAGAGCAGAGCAGAACCTAGGAGAAGGGCTTGTTTAGTCTTGAGAAAAGATGACTGGAGGGAACAGTCTTCCAGTAGACTTAAGGACTGCTGTGAAGGGAACAGTGATCGGGTGACAATCAGGTCAGCTACTGGGGACAAGCTTTCCACTCTAAGGGTAGCTAAGCTCTGGAACATGCTTCCAAGGGAGGTTGTAGAATCCCCATCACTGAGGGATTTTATGGACAGATTGGACAAACAATTATCAGGGATGGTGGAGGGTTATTGGTTCTGCTTTAGCACAGGGGACAGGACTTGATGACCTTCCAAGGTCCCTTCCAGCCTTATATTTCTGGCATTGTGTAGATACCATTCTCCTCCCAAATGTGGGCAAGAGATGCCAGGAGTCCTGGAGCCTTGCCTCCACCCTGCTGGGACATCAGACTCAGTATAGTTGTCTCCCCAACGCCCCCTTCCTGTGCCAGAGTGTGCAGGCTGGGCATTGCTGCCGATAGGCACCAGCCTCCTCTTCCCTGCACTGACCTGACGGATGTCCCAGTTGACATTCCACTGGCGCATGTTGTTGTACCGCCAGGTCTTCACCATGTCTCCCACCGCCAGGTCGATTCGGATCAGACGATTATTGGCGATGCCAAGGATCTCATCCTTCCTGCTGCCCTTGAACCTGTGGTGCGTAAAGAGCCGGGGCTCAGCCCTCCTGGGTTATACTGGAGTGTGGGGGCAGCGCTGTCCTGGTTAGGGTGGGGGGGGTCAGGACTCCTGGTGTCCATCCCAAATCCATGTGGAGGGGAGTGAGGTTGAGTGGGTTGGGGTGAATGAAGGGCTGGGTGTCAGGACTTTTGGGCTCTATCCCTGGCTGTGGGGGAGCCAAGTGGGGTTTAGGGGTTAGAGCTGGGGGGAGCCAGGGCTCCCGGGTTCTACCCTTTGCTCTGTGGGGAGGGGTGCCTCACCTGACCACAAAGTAGGAGATGCCAAAATCAGGCAGTGACTGCCAGGCCTGGATAAACCTCATCTTGGCTTCGGTGAGAGAGAGCTGGGCCACGTTCTGATGAGCCTCCAGGATGCGCGGGGTTAACTGTGGGCAGGAGACTTGGGTCAGTATTCCACAGAAAACAGGGCCAGGCCTGATCACTGCTTGGATGGGGGACGTGCTCCCCTCAGTTGTTCATTGCCCCGTTATCTCAGTGCAGCAGCAGGGGGTTCTGGGCTGTTGGCAGCAAGGCAGGGGGCCACGCTGGTCTCACAGGGCCGGCCCTATTAGCCAGGTCCAGCACTAGAGGGCGCTGTGCCTCACAGGGGTCAGTAGGAGACGCACTGAGCTCAGCCAGTGCTGGCCCCATTACCCAGGTGCAGCAGTAGGGGGCACTGTGCCGTGGGGGGGCGCTCTGGCTCAGTGCTGGCCCCATTACCCAGGTGCAGCAGTAGGGGGCACTGTGCCGTGGGGGGGCGCTCTGGCTCAGTGCTGGCCCCATTACCCAGGTGCAGCAGTAGGGGGCACTGTGCCATGGGGGGGCGCTCTGGCTCAGTGCTGGCCCCATTACCCAGGTGCAGCAGTAGGGGGCACTGTGCTGGAGAGAGGCTCCATAGAAGGTGCTCTCCCCTTGCAGACAGTGAGGGCCTCACCCCCGAGCTGGGGGGTGTCATGGGGCAGGAAGGTCAGGAGGGGTTGTGCCCCGGCCAGTATTCCCTGTAAGCTGAGCGCTTGAGCAGCTGCCCAGGAGAGATTCAGGTGCCCACTGGCTAATTAGCAGAGCGCCTCCAGCCAGCAGCGCATGTCCAGTGGTGGCACACGTCCCTATGTGCCGTGGTGCATGTAGCAAAAAATTATTCCACCCACAGATGGGAAAAATGAGCAGGAACGCTGGCCCCACCCCCACACCTACCTGTTTGGGTTTGAATTTCTTCTGATAGCGGGGGGACACCAGCCACTGGGTGCTCATGGCCTCGGCATCGGGGGCCGTGGGCGCATCGGGATTGGCTTTCTGCAGCTGCAGGAAGGAGAGGATGTTCTGCACCTCAGACTGATAGGTGCTATCTGCCATGGTCCGGCCCTTGGCTGCCAGCCGGCACCCAGCCATCCAGCGGGCATACTGCTGCTCCTGCAGAGTGGGAGGGGAGGGTTAAAGGAGGAGGAGGCACCCAAGGCTCACAGCTGAGACTCTGCTCCCCGGCCTGCCGTGCACCTTCATAACTCGGCCCCCATGAGGCAGCACCTGCCGCATTAGAGGACAGTCCTGTTCTCCCACCTGTCTCTACCCCACTCCCCAGTGTGGTCCCTCTGCAGCCCTCTATGGCATAATCAGTTTGCCCAGTTCACCCCCCACACTCTGCAACCCCATCTGCATGGTACAACTCAACTCCATCCCCGCCACGGCCCAATCCCACTGAACCCGCCCCCTCCACAGCCTGATCCTACTGCTACCCCCCTACTCACATCGTCGCAGCGCAGGTGCACCTCACTCATCCCCTCCGGAGATGGCACCAGCAGCTTGATACAGAACTTTTGGCCTGAGATGTTGACATCCGGTACCACCTCACAGCCTGGAATTGGGGCCAGGGGAGAGGGAGGAGAATGCACCATATCTGCTGATTAAAATGCTTTATGGTGGCTGCAAGACCTCAAAATCTTATAGGGATGGGGGAACAATCTCTTGCCTCTGTGTTAATCTATGGAACTACTTGCCACAGGGAGTCCAAGACCTTAGGGAAATAAGATCCTATCGTTGATGCCGGAGACGGTTGATTGGCTGCATGTGGCTGGGGGAAGAAAGGTGCCCTGGGGTGAAGTCTGGGTCCCCGTTTGGTGGAGGGGATGGTTAGAGGGCTCTTTGCTTCACTGTGGAATTCCCTGCTCCTGGAGTACAAAGGGCCCAGAAGGCTGGAACAGAGGGTGTGATGTCTCTCGGGAAAGGGATGTTGCCTGCAGCCTGAGTGCTGGCGGCAGAACGCACGTGGGTGGAAGCCAGCCCGGCATTGTTCAGCGTTGCGGGAAGGTTTACACTCAGTTCTCTGAAGCGGCTTTGTGGGAGCTGGGACAGTGATGGGATGAGCCCAGCGCTCTGGTCTGGTGGGGAGGGGACGCAGTACTCACCCTTGAGGCTGAGTTGCTGCACAGGCTCACCCAGCGCCTCCTCACGGCTCTTGTAGTAGGAGATGCATGTCTCTTTGAACATCACCCAGTACTGCTTGTAGCCCTTGAGGGTCAGTCTGCGGGGCCTGCGGAAGGGAGCATCAGTGCCAAGGTGAAGGGGCACAGTCAGGCACCCCCCTGCCTTGGAGGCCTGCGCAGCTCCCCTTGGGCCCCGAGCTGCGACAAGGGGTGGGGGGCAAGAGGCCAGCTTGGGAAGGGGGCAGGCCTGTTTGTGGAACTGTAAGCAGTTCCACAAACAGCCCCCGCGTGGGGACTGGAACCCAGGAGCCGGGACTCCCAGCCCCAGCCCCAGCCCCAGCCCCCACAGGGAGGGTGAGACTCGGGGGCTCACTTCACCTGAATATCCGGAGATAACCCTTCAGTTCAGGGATGGTGGTGAGGTTTTCCTGCCAGGAGACCAAGGCAGAGTCATCTTCTGCTACTCCAGCTCCCTCCCACCTCCAGCTCTTCCAGATGCCCCTCAATCCTGCTGATGTTCCAGCCCTCTGCCCCTCAGCCCCCTGCTTACCAGCATGTCTGATGTAGACGTCCCCCCCTCCAGCTTCACCTGGAGGTTGGACAGGGCTAAGTCCAGATCATCCAGGCCTTGCTCCTTGGCTGGCTCCGTGGGGTCGGCACTCAGGGACAGCTTGTTGATGTGATACTGGAGGGCAGGAGGAGGCAGGTTAGTTGGGGTGTGGGCAGAGGGAGAGAGAGTCACCCCACCTGTGCTGAGTGCTCCTATGTGAGACTGGCTCCTTGGCTTGACCTGGGGCGATGGATCCTTGTCCACCTGGGCTAGGGAGCTTCAGGGGCATTCAAGTCCCCAGATTTCCCCCAGGAGTAACCACCATGTCCGGAGCCCTCCTGCCCCTCTGAGATGCCCCCTCCCCTCACCCAGTGGGGACCCAGCTCCCGCAGGGCACCCTGACCTCCCCAGTGTATTTCCACCCCCACCCCCAGCTGGGCTTGGCACTCCCTTCCCCAGATCTCCCCCCCGTGGGGCCAGGAAGGCAGTCCCAAGCCCAGCCGAGGGCGAGGAGCGGAAATATCCTGGGCAGGATCGGGTACCCTGTGAGGGGAACGGCTGGATCGCAGCTGGGCAGAAGGGCTCCGGAGGTGGCCGTGCAGGTGAGCCCTGGGAAAGAGTGCCCTCCCCCCAGCCAGACTGGGCTCAAGGGGGCAAGGGGTTGCAGGGGTAGGCAGGTGGGGTTGCCCCAGGGTGGAGGAGGAGATGGATTCTGCCTCGTTGCGCGTGCTGCCTGTGCATGGGGGAGGGGACGGATCCTGGCCCGGCTGAGGATCTCGTACCTGCAGGGCAGCAAAGACCATCATCTCCTCCTCGGTGCAGTCGGTCTCCTCCAGCAGCACAGCCCAGCGCGCCTGCTCATACAGCTGGTTGATGCGCACGGCGTCATACTGCAGCGTGGGGACAGGGAAGCAGGGTGGGGTTAGGGGTCAGGCGAGAGAAATGAAGAGGGAGGAGCCGGGAGGGGAAGGTACAGTAGTCTGGAGGGAGTCAGGCTGGGGAGAGGGGTCCTGGGCCCCAGATCTGAAAAGTCAGGATAGGTTTGGGGAGAGTGGGGGTGGTGAGAGCCAAGCCCAGAGCAGGCCGGGCGTGTCTGGGAAGATGGGGGAACAGGGGACCCCGGAGTAGGGTAACAGGAAGGGTTTCTACAGGCATGTTAACAAGAAGAGTTATGAGGGAAGATGTGCGGCCGTTACTGGCTGAGGGAGGTAACCTCGTGGCAGATGATGTACGAAAAGCTGGAGCACTCAATGATTTTTTTGCCTGAGTCCTCACAGACAAGGACAGCTCCCACACTATAGTGCCAGACATTGCATTATGGGAAGGTGGAGGGCAGCCATTGGTGGGGAAGGAACGAGTTAAGAGCTACCTAGAAAAACTAAAATGTACACATATCCATGGGTCTGGATTTAATGTACCCAAGGGTATTAAGGGAATTGGCAAACGTCATTGCCGAGCCTTTGGCCATTATCTTTGAAGACTCTTGGAAATCAGGAGAGATCCTGGATGACTGGAAAAAGGTAAATGGAGTGCCCATCTTTAAAAAAAAGGAGAGGACAATCCAGAGGACGACAGACCAGTCAACCTTACCGCAATCTCTGGGAAAATAATGGAGGGGATCCTCAAGGAATCCATTCTGGAGCACTTGGAAGAGGGGAAAGTGACCAAGAGTAGTCAACATGGATTCACCAAGGGCAAGTCCTGCCTGACCAATCTGATTAGCTTCTGTGATGAGGTAACAGGCTTTGTGGACATGGGGAAGTCAGTGTATGTGATATACCTTGACTTCAGCAAAGCTTTTTTGATCTCCCACAACATTCTTGCCCATAAGTTGAGGAAGTATGGATTGGATCCTTGGACTATAAGATGGATGGAAAGCTGGCTTGATGGTCGGGCCCAGTGGGTAGTGGTCAGTGGCTCAATATCTGGATGGTGGTTGGTTTCAAGCCGAGTGCCCCAAGGCTCGGTTTGGGGGCCAGTGTTGTTCAACATCTTTATTCATATCCTGGATGAAGGACTGGATTGCACCCTCAGCAAGTTTGCAGACAACACTAAGCTAGCAGGAGAGGTAGATACGTTGGAGGGTAGAGACAGGATCTAGAGTGACCTGGATAAAATGGAGGGCTGGGCCAAAAGAAATCTGATGCAGTTCAACAAGGAAAAGTGTAGAGTCCTGCACTTGGGACAGAAGAATCCCAGGCATTGTTATAGGCTGGAGACAGATGGGCTAAGCATCAGTAAAGCGGAAAGGGACTGAGGGGTTATGGTGGATGAAAGGATGGATATGAGTAAACAGTGTGCCCTCGTAGCTGAGAAGGCTAACGGCATAGTGGGGTGCATTAGGAGGAGCATTGCAAGCAGGTCTAGAGAAGTCGTTCCCCTCTGTTCGGCACTGGTGAGGCCACATCTGGAATATAGTGTTCAGTTTTAGAGCCCCCAGTATAGGAAGGATGTGGATGTGCTGGAGCAGGTTCAGCAGAGGGCAACAAAAATGTTTAAGGGGCTGGAGCACATGACCTGTGAGGAGAGACTGAGGGATTTGGACTTATTTAGTTTACAGAAGAGAAGACTGAGGAGTGATTTAATTGCAGTCATCAAATACCTGAAAGGGGGCTCTAAAGAAGATGGAGAGAAACTGTTCTCAGTGGTGACAGATGGCAGAGCAAGGAGCAATGGTCTGAAGTTACAGGAGGAGAGGAGGAGGTTTCATATTAGGAAAAACTACTTCACCAGGCGGGTGGTGAAGCACTGGGATGCGTTGCCACAGAGGTGGTGGAATCTCCATTCCTAGAGGTTCTTAAGTCCCAGCTTGGCAAGGTGCTGGCTGGGATGACTTAGCTGGGGTTGATCCTCCTCGAAGCAGGGGGCTGGACTTGACCTCCTGAGGTCCCGTCCAGCCCCAAGATTCTATGGCAGACGGGTGTGTCTGGGGATTGGTGGGGGAGTGACAGGGTAGCCCAGGGCAGAGTGGGTGTGTCTGGGGAGTACGGGAGGGACAGGAGGAGCCCTAGGGAGGACGGTTGGGGCGTAGGGAGGGGTCCCACCTTTGGCTCCAGGTCAAAGAAGCTGTAATATTTGAACCTCAGCCAGAGCTGCTCATTTTCCAGCACGTCCTGCTGCATGAGCGACCGTGAGGAGCTCAGCCACCTGGGGGGCACAGAATGGTCGTACCTGTAAGAGCAGGTCTGACTAACTCCCCCACTGGGATTTCCCCTCTGGGTGGGAAGGGGTCACTTCCCCAGTGAGGGCAGGGGAGATGGGACAACTGTGGGTTTCTCTAGCTGGAGGACTGCACCACCAAACAGCGTCCCTAGGCAGGGCCACCTGGAGCCATGTGCTACCAGCACCAGGGCAGCTGGAGATCAGGAGGCAGCTTTAGCCTGGCGCACGCTGCACCAGGCTGCAGGAAGGGAGGGGGTAGCAGCCTGCGGAGAACGAGCCCTCATGCAGAGGCTGTGATACCAGCATGGCCAGGCTTTGGCTGCCCTGGCTGGGGGAGCTCTGCTGGCAGACACTCCCATGCAGGTACTAGCTCCAGCCCCTGGCAGGGGGTGCCAGGACTCTACCACTCCTGCTGGGCTAGGAACTGGGCTGCCCACCCAGCAGGGTAGGCTTTCCCTATGTCCCATGTCTGTAAGGTGGAAGGTCGGCTCAGCGTGGGGCGCCCTCCCCTCCCCACCCCGGGCTCAGCAGCCATGCGGACAGCACCGGAGGGAGGGTGGCTTCTCTAGGACACTGCAGATAACACTGCAGCCCAGTCTAGGAGCGGCTCCCCTGGGCAGATGATGGGAGGCCGGCAGAAGCCTGAGGAATGGGGCAGGTGGCTGCCAGCCTGGCCTCCAGATGGAGCCCGGCTTTCCGGGCTGAGGGATGGACCCATGAGGCAGGGTCCCAAGGCTAGTAAACACCAGCTTGCTCTGAACAGGCTGCACCTGGTCACAACAGAGCTCTGCTGCGGGGAGAGACACAGGCACAGGGGGGCTGGAGGCATGGCCATGCTTGGGCTGGCTGTAGTCGCAGGGCTCACCCTAACCCAGGGCCCGGCCTGCCCAGCTGCTGTTAGAGGTGTCGGTTTAAAGACGGGGTACAGAGTACCCAGGAAATCCATGATGGGACCTGGTTGCGGTGCAGCCCCCGGGGCACAAGGTCAGCAGGAGCAGCTCTGACCCCTCCCTGCCAGCCACGCCGGTGCCCCTCAATCCCCCAAGTCTCACCGGCTGTTGATCTGGGCCTTCTCCACAAGGTTGCTTGGCCGAGGCATCTTCAGCACATGCTCCAGGCTCAGGCCGGTCCAGCTGACTGACAGCATCCGGTAACAGGCCTCAGTGGCCGGGCTGTCTGAGAAATGGGCTGGCATCCCCCGGAACGGCTGCTGCTCCGCGCCTGCGGGGGAAGGGAGAGCTTCGGCGCTGTGCGCAAGGGGGGAAGCGGTGCCGGGGCACCCGAGGCAGGGGCACACGCAGCTTCTTGCACGAGCACCCGACGGTGCACTAATGCACTACCACACCCACCCACCTCTGCACTCGTGCGAGTGCACACTCACACCCCGGCCCTCCCCCCTCGTTTGCACTCACTGGCTGGCAGCACCACCCCGCTCAGGTCAAACTCATCCTCCGTCCCCCGCACCGGCCCCTTCCGCTTCTTCTTCTCCTTCTGCTCAGGTGCCCGCAGCAGTGACAGCTCCTCCGCGTGCCGGATACCTGGGGGAACGGCCCAGTGAGGGGGCTACAGGAAACTGGGGAAGGCTCCTGCCCCCTCACTCCATCGGCCAGGGCCCCCTGCCCCTCACGTCCAAAAGCTCCATCCCCTTCCCTGTGCCCACGCAGGCTTTCCTCTCCACTTCTCCTGGCTCCCCACCCCTGCCCTTGTACCCCTTGCACACCTGCCCTGACCTCTGCCCCTCCCTTCACCACTCCCTGGTGGCCTCCTCACCCCTTCGCCAGCCCCTACTCCCCAGCCAGAGCAGGGCAGAGTGCAGAGAAGAGCCCCAGTCCAATGTGCGCTCACTAAAATGCGATGACTCCTCATCCACGTTTTCCAGACCCCTTTAAGCGCTGCTGCCTGGTTCCCTGTACCTCCCCTCCCTGCCCCGGGTGCTCAGCCTGCTTCCTTCTCCACCTGGCCCACCTATGCCCATTCCACTCACTCAGCACCCGGCAGATGCCAGCCACGGCACGGAAGACAGGCTCGGAGAAGCTGGCCCGGACGCGGATCATCCGCCGGTTGGGCAGCTGCAGCTGCACAGGCTTGTGCTGAGGGGTGTACCGAAGTCGGGCGTCTGCCTGCAGCCCGTACTTATCCAGCGTCCAGTTGGTCTTGAGCAGCCAGAGTTTCTTCTGCTCCCACCAGAGCGCGTGGTCTGACCAGTCCTGCTTCACCTCTGGGGACAGAGCACAATGGTTTGCCTGGGGTTCCCTTGACCTAGCTGAGGTGCAGCCAGCGACGTCTCGGGGTGGAGGGGAGGCGGAAGGTAGCTCCCAGGATGGGGAGGACGCAGCAGCCTCAGGCGCTGAACTGGGCAAGCTACACACACTACAACTACAGACAGCTAAACCACAGCCCTGGTTACTGGGGCAGGGTCCTGGCTTCCCCATGCTTTGAGCTAGGAGGGAAGGCTGAAGGAACTGGGCTTGTTTAGTTTGGAAAAGAGAAGACAGAGGGGACATGATAGCGGCTTTCAAGAACCTCAAATAGGGTTATAAGGAGGAGGGAGAAAAATTGTTCCCCTCGGCCTCTGAGGATAGGACAAGAAGCAATGGGCTTAAACTGCAACGAGGGAGGGTGAGGTTAGACATTAGGAAAATCTTCCTACCTGTCAGGGCAGTTAAACACAGGAATAATTTGCCTCGGGAGGCTGTGGAATCTCCATCCCTGGAGATATTTCAGAGCAAGTCAGAGCTATCGGGGATGCTCTAGATGGTGCTTGGTCCTGCCAAGAGGGCAGGGGACTGGACACAATGGCCTCTTGAGGTCCTTTCCGGCTCTAGTGTTCTATGATTCTATAGGGGGACCACTAGGCCCCCTTTCCCCCAGGAGTTGGGAGAGAACCCAGGTGTCCTGATTCCCAGCCCACTCTCCTCTTACCCACCACCTGCCCCCCGCCTGGCCCTGGAATCCCAAGCCCTGGAGGCTCCTTATAGGCAGAGGCTCTGGCCGGCTGGCTCCTTCACTCCAGTCTCCAGCAGCTGCAGCTACTGCTGTTATCAGTCACTGCCAGGGAAGGGCCCCTAACCACACAGACTGACCACAGCAAGGCCTGGCACAGGCCCACCTTGTGTCCAGGGCAGATAAAAAGTCACGTCCTATTGGATTGGTCCCTGGGTGCCCTCTCTCACCAGGTCCTTCCCTCACTGGCATCTAGGGATGTGGGGAGATGGTGGCAGGAGGCAGACGCTGCAGGGGAGTGCAGGGCAGAGGGAGGTATGGGCAGGACAGATACATGCTTGGAGAGGGAGGTGGGATGAATGGATGATCTCTAATACCTAAAGGACAGACAGCTGGCCAGACCAGCGCCCAGCCAGGCCTTCCAGGGCTGGTCCAACCCCTGGGTGACCCCCACACTCACAGGTGGCAGGTGCTGTTCTCCCTGGTGCAGAGGGTATTCTGGGGGGAGTCAGTGGGCGGGGGCAGTGCCCCAGCCAGCTCCCGATCCGTCAGGGAGTAGGAGGGGAGAGACAGGAACTGAGGGTGCTAAAACTGGGTGAGATCTGGAGTCACTTCCTTGCCTCAGGGCCATGACTCAGCCTGCATCATGTGAAACTGACAGGAAGAGCAGGGAGTGGGGTCTAGTGGCTAGAACAGTGGGAGTCAGGATTCACCATTTGCAATCCGAGGTCTGGGCTAGAGCAATGAGGTGCCCTGGGTTAGGGAACCCTTCTCTGATGCTAAGGTGGATGGTGATGGGAATCCCACAGCAAGTTGGTGGCTGCTGGAGAAGGGAAGTGCAGCAGGACATTTAAAGGGACAGAACCAAACCAGCCATGCGGTGGTCACCCATTGTGGAGAGTGCTATATGATGCGGGGAGGGGATTCAAGGGGAGCGGAGACTCCTCCATGCACCCACAGCAGCAGGGGAGACCCCGCACTCACCAATCTTATCCACAATCTGCAGCATGACGCCCCCAATGTGTATGTCCCCAGTGACTCGCAGGGTGAGGGGCTCAGCCTCTGGCCCCAGCTCATCCACGGTCACGCGCAGCTCCCAGGAGGCGTCAATGTAATCCCCACTCGCCGTCTTCAACCCAGCCATGGCGAGCCCTGCAAGGAATGCAGCACGGGGTAGGAGGGAGACGGGACAAAGGAGTTCTGGGGCTGCCTCTGGAACAGGAGCAGGGCCCTGGGGCTTAGAACACGGGGGGTGGCAGCCAGGACTCCTGGGTTCTATCTCCAGTTTCAAGCCTCAGCATAGCAAGGGCTGGGGGGGAGCTTGTCCATCCCCTCTCTGTACTTCTGTGGGTGGATGGAGAGGTGAGAATGAGACCACAGGTCCACATTCCACCCTGCCCATTCCAGGGAGTTTCCGCCGGTTCCCCATGCCTTGGGGGAAGGCAAAGACAGAACCAACTGGATCACCGTTCCCATATGCCAGCACTGGGCCAGTCAAGTGCTGTGCTCTGGGCTGCAGGGGCCAGGATCATAGGCAGGATGGGACCAAGGGAATCCCAGCCCCAGCTGGAGGGAGGTGGTAGTGGGTGGCTACCAGGGAGTCTGTCCCACAAATGGTAAGAGGACCCTGGCTTCCCTGGAATTCAGGCCAGGCTCATGGGTTCTCTCAGCACCGTGAGGGAAGTGGTGTCTAGGGGGTAGAGCAGAGCTATTTGGGAGTCAGGACTCCCCATGCCATTACTGACCACAGTGTGGTGAGGGGCCACCCCACCCATCAGTTCTCACTCCCCACCCAGAGCTGGGAGCAAAACCCCAGAACCAGCCCCCTGGGGTGGATACTCTGAGCCGTCGCTCCCCCAAGGGCTGATGCAGACCAGCCCCTGCGGAAATGCCACAATGCCAGAGGTAGGATATAGAACCAGACACCCACGGAGTGAGGCCTGGTCTCAGGGACGGGACAGGCCCCCACCCCCATTTCCCATAGCCGGTAGGAAATGCCACACAGCTAACTTGCTCACGCTGCCCTGCAGCCCGTCCCCAGCCCTCACCTGAGCTGGGGTCCTGGCTTCCACCGCAGTGGGGGATTGGGCATAAGGGCACGTGGCAAAGCAGTGGGGGATGGATGGAGTGGAGCTCGCCAAGGCACTTTGAAGCTTCTCCCCCCCCGCAGTCACCACCCCGCAGGCAGCCCTTACCGTTCCCGCCGTGGGCTCTGTCCAAAACTCCGGGCACCGACGGCTCCGCTGGGGATCCAGCCCCAGCTCTGTCTCCCGCTCCAACGTGCCTCTATCAAATCACTCCAGCCCGTTGCTCTAGCCCAGGGCGTTTCCTTCCCACTCCCCCCCCCTCACCCCCCCGCATTACTTCCTCTCAGCCCGCCCAGCACTGTTTGCTCAACAGCTGCACAGCTCACATTGTTTGCCCTGCACAGGAAGTCTTTCGCACCAGAGCCCAATGGCAGCAGCTCAGGCACCTGCAGCGTCCCTGGGATTGCTCAGAGTAACGCCCACGGCTGTGGGCAGCACACAGGCCCTTCACAGGCAGGACCGTTCTTGCTTTGAAGTGTCTAAGACCGTGGGGACCCCGAGCTCAAGTTAGCATGTGGCCACACCCAGAACAGGGCACCTTGCTCAACTCCAAGGGGCCTAAGAGGGGGCTAGGACCTCCCTTGATTCATCTGCACAGGCACAGAGGGCAGCTGTTGGAGCACCAAAGGGAAAGGGAGACATCCTATGTATTTTCCTTTGCTTCACCCATCAGCACAGGGAGGAAAGACATGACTTAGCCAGTGGAACTCATGGCCACATGATCCCATTACAGATGAAAGATTAAGAAAGGATTCCAATTCACTCAGGTTAATCAAGCAGGTGGGAAGTATGTATCGGGAATGAACAGATGCATAGCACTGAGAGTCAGGGAAGGTGCCCCATCACCAGCACCCCAGTGTAACTTGAAGCTTCTTCTGAAGCAGGAGTCATGGATGGGGTCTCAGGGGACAGGCTCAACTCAGGGCCCGGGGGATGCACTGGGCTGATCAGAAAACAAAAAAGCGGTCCTGGAGCACCTTAAAGACTAACACTATATAATTTATTAGGTGATGAGCTTTCGTGGGACAGACCCACTTCTTCAGATCTGGAGAATCCTAACAACAAAGAGAATTTAAAAGATAGGAAAAAAATGAAATAACTCATGAATCAGCTAGATAGGACACCAGGAAGGCAGGGAGAACAGGGGGAAGAGAAAGCGCTTCTGTAAGTGTCTGTTAAGTTAAATGATCTGCCTGGGGTCACTGTGAACATGAAAGGTGGGGATATTATCCCTGTAACCTGTAAGGTAATTGGTATCTTTGTTGATTCTGAGGCCACGAGTATCAAACTTGAGAAGTGACTCGCCCTGTGCAGCAATGATGGTTCTGAGATGCGTCTCTGTAGGTGCTGCATTCTGGGTGTCTGTCCATCCTCCAGCTGGTGCTTGGAGATTCTTCTACAGCCGTGGCTTGCCACGTATACGCGGTAGCACCTCTGTGTGCTATTTGGTGCACACGCACAGAACTCCTCCGTTCTTTCTCTACCTGACAATTCGAGCAGGATGCTCCAAAGCAGGGGAAGGAGGGAGGGAGGGAAGAGGAGCACCCATGGGGGGACACATCTGGAAGAACCACTGTTACTACACAAGGTACGGAACACTGAGTAGTGGGCCTGTGGGGGGCTCCACGCTGGGTGACAATAAAGCAGTAGTTGCAGTTTGGAGGGTGGCAGCTCCCCAACTGTCCTGGCTGACATGACCGCTAGAAATGAGACCTGCATCAACAGATGGAGACAGGAAGATGTCGCCAGGGGTTCAAAGGGGATTCCTGTCTGCCCTCTGACAAGGAGTCCTCAGGGCTGATGTTGAAGCCTCTGGGGATGATCCCCAGATGCCCTGGATTGTGCCATTGAAATCTGAGCGTTTTGAGCCCGTTGGCTTGGTCCTTTCTAGCCCTCACCATAAGGCTGGGACAGTGGGTGCAGGCCTGTGTCTGATGGCCTTCACCCAGGCATTTAATGCAGGAAGCATGGCCATCAGAGACCAGCATTACTCCCCTGCACTTTGTGCACTGCTTAAAACCCAGGACACCTGGCATAGCAGTGACAGCAAAAATTGTGCTACTTTTTTTTTGAACTATCTAACCTTGAAACTTTCACTGGGGGAGTAACTGGGATAGGAAGGCTAAGGAAGAACTAGCTTGGGTCCCCCCCAGGCGAAGACGAAGTTCCCTCTACAGCTGAGGAAAGTAGAAAAGGAACTGTCATCCCACCCCACATGCGGGCCAGATGTTCCTGCACACGCATGACAGGAGAAACCAGGGCAAACGAAGACTGAGTGCCAGTACAAGGACACTTCAACACCCAGAGTGGAGCACCCGGGGGGACACTACTCAGAATAAATTCCAATTCAGATGTCTCCCTTTGTAATCTGGTGTTGCAGTTTTGAATACTATGACCTGCTAAATTTAAATGCTCATTTAACAGGTGAATAGTCACAGAGAGGTAGCTGTGTTAGTCTGTAACTTCACAGAACAACACAGCAGGTCCTGCGGCACTTTGAAGACTAACAAAATGGTTTATTAGGCGATGAGCGTTCAGGGGACAGACCCACTTCACAGCTCCAGATCTGAAGAAGTGGGTCTGTCCCACAAAAGCTCATCGCCTAATAAATTCTGTTGTTAGTCACTTACAGGTGCATGTGTATTGAGATCCCTAACGCCTGGTTTGTGTCCATTCATTCTTTGGCAGAGGGATTGTCCAGTTTGTCCAATGCACGGGGCAGAGGAGCGTTGCTAGCAAGCGCTGGCATGTATCACATTGGTGGAAGCGCAGGAATATGAATGGATCAGGTCTTGCAATTCTTATGTTCCCACACTGTTGCTGACCACTGGAATTTGGGGTATTGCAGAGAAGCATCCATCTGTGCATAGCTGGAGGGGGAGAAGGCTTGTCTCTTTTCCCAACCTGGAACCCAGGGGGCTTTGCTCCTTTAATTACGCCTAGCTCTTCCAGGGTGCCTAGATTTGGCCAAGCCCTAGCCAGATGAATGCATAAGAACAGCACGTAGAGAATGCCGCAGTCCCAACTATAAGCCACTGGATCCCATTTTTATGGAGAGAAGCCCAGGAGCCCAGCCTCAGTTCTGCTGCAGTCACTAGACCCCACTGTCCTCCTAAACCAAACTGCAATCCTCAAGGCTTAGCTGGACAGCACAGGACAGCACTGACTGGCCATCTACCTGCACAGCTCCAGGAGCAAAGAAAAAAAGCCATAATGACTGTGAACACGCAGGACAGAGGCGTGGGCAGAACTGGCTGCAGAGGAAGAGGGGACGTAGCAGCTCACACTTAGCATGGGGGAAGCTGTTGGGATAAGCTCTGGAGGGCAAGTTTGAGCTGGCTGTGGGGATTTGAGAGGCATTAAGTTCCCACCTGCTCGTTCCTCCACTACTCACCTTACAGAAGGGTTTAGATTTGGCCAGGCCATGGAAAGATCAGTGCATGAGAACACCACACACCAGGGACACTGCGCTGAGGCATCACACTAGGTTCCAAGCAGCTAAGCCTGTGTCATAGTGCTAGTTCCTGTTCTGCGGCACGGCCCCCTTCCTGCCTCTGTGGGTGCTGTATTTATAGCAGCAGAGGCCTCTATGCCTGTGCACGGCCTCTGGGCAAGGGGGATGGAAACACAGCAGCAAAGACACTCTGGGGAAGAAGGCAGGTGCAACTGGGATTGGCTGGCTGCACTGGGGCTACAGAGCGCAGCTCTTCTAGGTGTTGGGGTGGGTGGATTGCACCCAGTGCCACAACTCCCTCTGCTAGCAGGGACAGGGAAGCACAACAACTCCCTCCCTCCACAGTCCACATGACCTCCTGCAAGGTTATAAGTGCATAACAGGGCAAGAGGGCAGGGCAGCTGGTCCCCTAATGGCAGCTTCACACTCTGCTTGTGCAGTGAGCTCTGCTACCATGCTGTCCGTCATCTCTCCTGAGTAAGCCTTCACATCAACCCCTTCGTCTTCTCCCCTCCAGACTGGGACTCCAAGGAGGAACCCAAGCACCCTGCTCTTGCAACAGTACAGACCAGAGTCTCTATCACCTCTGCATAACCTTAAAGGCTGCCGGCCAGGCATTGGGCTGGTGCTGGCATAACCCTCTCAGCTCGCGACGCCAGCAGGGGATCCAGCTCCTGCCTGTCGGGCTGCACGCTGTGGCTCGCCCGGGAAACATTTCTTGTTTCACTTAACCAGCATGAGACAGATGCAGCCACTGACTAGATGAAGCCAGATGCCTTCTAGTGCCCCCTCTGGGATGATCAACGGCAGAGCACTCTGGCTGGGAAGAGAACCCAGACTTTTCCAAAGGATACATGGACGCTCTGGGGTATTTAAAGACCTTCCCTTGGCTGTCTGCTGGGGAGGCGTGAGGGACACAGAAGCACTGCTGACTGCTTTGCTCTTTTATTAGGAGTGCGGCACGGCAATGCAGTCTCACAGCCAGAAGAACCAGACAACGAACAGTTAGGAGTCACCGCCTCCCAGGCCTCTGGCAACACAGAGAAAGAAGCACAGAAGGGAGGGGCGGCTCAACAACGAAACAAGCTGCTTGGAAACACAGGAACTGGAGAGAACGTGACTAGGTGGCCCTGCACTGGCAAGGGTGGTGTGGGCAGCAGGTCCGGTGGAGGGCACAATACTGTACAAGTCTTTATCTCCTCTTGGGATAGCGTTGTACTGCCAGTGTCCAATGTCCCAGCTTCCCTATCAACAGGCAAAGGGGCAGGGCAGGGCGGCGAAGTCATCACCGAATTGCAATCAAACCAACATCCATCAGCTTCTGGATCTTCTGGGCTATTACTGGGTTCTTCAAGTGTCTGCAGGGAGGAAGAAGTACTATCACTCCAAAGTACATGAGGTTGACACTTTCATCACCTGCAAGATGCAGCAGCCTCCAGGCTGGGGCCCAGTGGCTTTTTAGGAAGGGATTCTCTGCTTGTGACACTGCCACCTCTGGGGTAGGATGCAAGCCTGGGAGGTGGCTGGTGTCACACAACTCTCCTCAAGGGGCTGGAGGAACATCTTTGCATGATTGAAATGGATGAACTGCAAGGAATCCAGACTTCCCTGAATGGGGCTATTCAGCCAAGGTGGAACAGTGGGGTAGACATTAACTCCTGGGGAAAATGCTATGGGCTCTCTGATGTGGACAAGGTCCCCTGCTACACGACCCGCATGGGATAATGGCTTTGGACCTGACAGTGCTATAGGTTCCTTATGACATACCCCTTGGGGCTCCTCAGCAGACCTCCCTGTGATCGATGGAGACATCTCTATTGTACAACTCAGTGACGCCTACAGCAGACCCAAGCTCTAGTCAGACAGCTTCACTCACTCGCTCAGTGCCTGTGGGTCCTTCTGCATCTGCTCCAGAATCAGCCGCATTGCTGGGTCACTCATGATCTGCTGCACCTCGGGATCAGCCATAGCACGCTTCTTGACCTCCTCTGGGTTGTCGTTGCGATTGTACTGGGCCATGAGGCAGCGCTGGTAGCCATCGGCCGCTTCCTGAAATGAAGAACAGCAGGGGCAGCATGAGAGGCTCTGTCAGAGCCAGCCGCTGTTCACGGGCGTGTGAGGGGCAGCCTTCCCACCGATTTTTTCCCACCCCTCAGCAGTGAATTTTGTCATGCGCAGCACTATGAAAGTGACATGACACACATCACCTTAACACCGGGGCGCACACAATTCATGTGGTGGAAGTGGGGCCAAGGGGTACTCAGTGTGGGAGGGGACCTGGGCAGAAGGTTAGGGTGGAAGAGTGTGAGGGCTCTGGCCAGGGCCACAGCAGGGGCTCTAGGGCCAGAGGGAGGTGCCAGGTTCAATGTCCTTCCCCTGGCCAGGGCAGTCTGGAGGTTGGGGCCTGGGAGGAGATGTCTCTCCCCTCGCTGATGGGGTCCCTGGGCAGGGTCACTGAGTGCATGGGTGGTGGTAAATAGGCAGCTGCATGACCAAACAAATTTACAGGGAAATTTCGGTGATGGGTAACGGCAGTGATTGGTTTGGTGACAGGACACAGGCCCTAGAGACCTTCTCAGTCATTAATCCTTGCAACCGGGGCTTCCAGGGAACATAGTACGCACCAATCCCTGCCAGGGAACCTTTGCAATACATTTCAGTACAGCCTACCCAGGGAAGGGGCTGTCTGTCTAGTCAGTTCAGTTCAGTTCAGCACAAACAAGCCTGCTCCCACACCCACAAACAGTTGTAACGTCTGGGACCACTGTCATCACCTAGCCTCATCTTCTGCTTAGTACTTTCAGCCAGCCACAGGGCCCAATGATTGAAAATGGGGTCCTGCTTACATGGCTTGTGTGACTGCAGGTTCTCAACTTCTGCTTAAAGAGAAGTTTCTGGCTCTCATGTCTGCAAACTGTCTCCCAAAATCTCTTCTGCCTGAGTCTAAGGAGAGCCTGAAAGTGACCGAGAGGGACCAGTTCTGCTACCCCCTCGTAACCTGAATGAAATGTCAACTTGAGAGCCCAGCTCATATCACAGCTACCTAGCTGTAGTGAATGGAAGGCAAGTGATACTCTGTTTAGAATGGTGAGGTGTGGAAAGGAAGTATGGAGGAGGCTCACAATCCAAAAGGAGAAATGGAGGAAAAAAGTGCAGAGCCTACATAAAAGCCTATTTCCCCAGTTAGCAATGAGTCACAGGGGCAATGAGTGAGCTACAAAGGTAGCTGTTACTATAATGGTCCTATCTCCTGATCTTTGTACAAGTCTCATTAACTCCAACAAGGATCCTGCTGGGCACTTGTATCACAGCCCACAGACCATAATTAAGCCTAGAATTCAGCCCTCTCTCCTGAAGCAGTCTGACATTTAAACTAGCACAGCTCTGTTAGAGTGGCACGCCCAGGCCTGCTTTAGCAACAGAGAATCCATCAGCAGTTAATCATGCTCCTTGTTGAAGAGCCACTTTAACTTTATTTCCAGTCACAACTTCATCCTGTGTTTTCTACCTTAAAAAGCCCTCTGCTCTCATGAGTTGTTTCTCCCTGGAGTTACTCATCAGCCAGGATCAAGTTACTTCTTCAGCCCTCCAACACCCGCTAGCTGCTGGCAGTACAGTGCTACTAGGCACCAGGTGCTCACCTTGCAGCTGGAATCCAGGTCGAGAGCTTTCTGGTAGACATCCATGGCTTTAGTATAGTCTTTCATGGCTTCCAGCGCGGCAGCTTTCCGAGTGTAACCCTTGACTGTAAACACAACACAAGCCCAAGGCCCCAGAATCAGCTGCTTGAGATTTATGCTTGCTTAACACTCGTTCCCCTCCTGTGCTCCCCAGCGCAGGTCCCCTTTAGCAGCCAGGTCAGCAGCGTATGTGAAACACCATTTAGGAAACAGAAATGCTGGTCCAACAGGGTGAACTTAAGGTATGTCCAGCCTGCATTATTCCACAGGCCTTTATAGCGTATCAGTGCAGGCTCTCCCCAGCCCCAGTACCACTATTTCACAGTGCCCCATGAGAAGCTCGGCCGGCCAAGGTGAACTGTGAAACTCAACCCCCAGTCAAACACAGTTTACTTACTAAAGGTAGGTTCTAGCCGGATACATTCTTCACAGTCCTAAAAGGGGGTGGGGGAGAGAGGAAAAAGAGAGATGGAGAGGGAAAGACATCACAGTAAGTTCTCTCCAGCCTTGTCATTTCACTAACAAGACATCTGGTCTGCTTCGCACCCAACTCCGTGAGTCCTCCAAAGCTCAAGCACCTCCACCACCAAAACAGGAGGGAAAAGCTCGGCATCATAGGGCTGGATTAATTTATTATGGGTCCCAGTTCCTGGGCTGTAGCTCCACTGGGTACTCTGGTCTAATCTCCTCACCCACCTGCACTGGGGAAGGAGGAACAGAGACTCCATTTCCTGCTCAGGGCAGTTAAATAAGTATGAGCACCTATTTAACTGCTCTGAGCAGGAAACGATGCCATTTTCACAGCCTGCCAGGCTAGTCAAGGAAAGGCCTGTGAGCATGCAGCTTTTGAAGGATTAGATGCTTTGGAAAGCACTGCTCAGGGCTGTGGTGGGGTTGGCCCACCCCTGGGTTAGGGCACATCAACAAGCGATTGCACAACTGAAGACAGTTCTAGGCATGCATTGTCAGCTCCTGGGGGCAGGGACTATTCTGTCTTTGCACAGCACTTAGAACATCAGAGTGCCAGCCTACAACTGGGGCATCTACAGTAATACAAAGAAATCATCATCATCATCTCTGAGGAGGGCAAGATGCCACCCAGATTTCTTGCAAGGATGACACATCCCTCAGGGCCCAGTACAACTATGGCAGAGAATCTAAACCTCTCACTGTGCAGGCAAAGCTTGTTAGTTGGTATCAGAGGGGTAGCTGTGTTAGTCTGTATCTTCAAATGCAACAGGTCGTCCTGTGGCACCGAACAGACTAACAGATATTTTGGAGCATAAGCGTTTGTGGGCAAAGGCCTGACTCATGCATCCGATGAAGCGGGTCTTTGCCCACGAAAGCTTATGCTCCAAATATCTGTCAGGCTATAAGGTGCCCCAGGACTGCTTCTTGTTAGTTGGGTGAGCTCTGCTGAACAGGTGTTACTTATTCCTGTTCTCAGCCTCCTCCCCAGAAACAAACAACCCCTCAGCTCACTGCTGGCCCAGAGCATTACTAATGCAGGTGGAGGATGGGCTTGTAGACAAGCGGCTCTGGTGCTAACCTTTAACGCTAGCTGGAATTCCAGGAGTTTGGTGTAACAAGCAGCTCTGTTGCTGTAGAGTTTGGCATCATTGGGGTTGCGTTTGATGGCTTCCGTGTAGTGTTTCATTGCTTGGGGATAGTCTCCTAAGAGGAGAAGAGGGAAGTGGTAAGCCACAGGGACCCAGGAACCCCCACACTAACTCAAACACCACATTAACCCAGTCACCAGAGCATGGCTTAACTTTTTCCTCCTTTGCCAGACAACCCAGGAACCTGCAGTTCCTAATGGCTTCAGCTGTATCTAGAGATCAGGCTACCTGCTTCCGCATACTCAAATCCAGCTGTGAGTCTGGGCTGACAGCATCCCTGCCTGATGCTACAGAAAGGGCTAGATTCAGTCTCACCCCAACAGCAAGGAAAAGAACACGAGGCACAGGCAACCGCTCCTTCATGGCCACTGAAGAGACTGGCTACAATGCAGGGCTATTCGCTGACCCCCAATCAAGCTTTGCGAGCTCTCACCTTTCTGGAAACACTCGTTGCCTTTGTTTTTCTCCTCCAGAGCCAGATCGGGGTTGATGTATGCCAGTCTCTCCTGCTCTTTCAAGATCTTCTCAGCCTAGGGAGGAAATACAAACATGGTATGATGTAACAGAGTCTGCCCCTCTCAGAAGTATCTCCCACCCCGCCTCCCTGGCAAAAACATTCCTCTCACTACAGACTGCTTGCTCCCTGCTTCTTGCAGCCACGCTGCAGTAGGCATCAAATGGCCAAGATGCAGGGAGAAGATGGGGCCTGAGAATGCTGTACCCTGGCAAATGGTACAGGGAACTCCAGTGGGTTCGCCACCGCAAAAAACAAAGCCACCCAGCCCAGCAGGCTCCCCATGGAGCGCTAAAACAGAGCGGCCATACTGTGAGTCAGTGCCAGACAAAGATCAGGTGGAGTCACTACATTCGTTTGTTTTCACTAGGACTGGCTGCTCTCACACATACCCACAATCTCACAGCAGTTGACGCGCTAGTTAAGGCCCAGTCTTGCAGTGCGCTACCTCAATGCATCAAAACCTCCCCCTTTGTTCAAAATGATTATACTTGCAGCCTTTCTTCGTGCAGTGAAAACTTCATGACCTATGTTTAACCATTGCCAATGTCTACCCAAGTCTTCAGACAGCTTGAAATAATAGCTCAGAGGGATATACTGCACGGTTCCTATTTTAGTGGGTGGCACGTATTGCCTGCAAGATGAGGACTCAAAGCATTAACAAAGGTGTTGAGGCTCATAGCCACGATAACGGGGACACACAAATTTAAAAATCACATTTCCAGTAACCCATGGAGCCCTAGAAGCCCTCTAACTACGAACACGCTATGAGGCTTGAATTTTAGAGTAGCGGCATCTGAATGGCAGGATGATGTGTCTGTTCTACTAGCTAGGGAATGCTGTATAAGCAGGTGCACCCCCTACCGCGGGCCACTCATTCACTGGGGGATATGACCCCACACTCACTTGCTGACACTTCTTCAGCACATCTGGAGTCCGGTGCTCAGTCAGAGACTTGTTATAGAACTGGATGGCTTCTTTATACCTCTCCTCCTTGAAGTAGGAATTGCCAATCCTTGCATAAGCTCTAGAAGTGGAGAAAGAAGCCAGCATACAGGTAAGGGCAATAGGGAACAGAAATACAGCATCTCCCTGCACAATCCTCCTTATCTATGGGTTTCTCCATAACCTGGATGGCACCTGTAGAGAAGAGTTCTGTGTCTCTGGCACATTGGAGGGAGGGTGGGGCACAGTGATCAAATATGGTAGTGTCAACTTTCAAGACTCATTTGAAACCACTGGCTAATGCCAATAGTTTTGACCTTGGCTGGATACGAACTAGCAACCTGGAGGTGACAAATTTTATTCATGCAATGATCTTAAATTGCAGCAAGGAAAGTTTAGATTGGAGATTAGGAAATATTTCCTTATGGTCAGGGTGGTTAACTACTGAAATAAATCGCTTAGGGTGGCTGTAGAATGCCAATTATTGGAGATATTTAAGAACAGCTCAGATCAATACCTAACAGGGACGATACAGATAGGGATTGGTCCTGCTGTGAGGGGAGGAAACTGGATTTGATGTCCTCTTGGGGTCCCTTCCAGTTCTAGTATTCTATGAGTCTATGACTAGACACCACTTGGACACACCGCTGATGATGGTACTACAGGAACGCAAGGAGAATGACAGGTGGCAAAGAAGCTTGCTTTTGTAAGCCCCAGTCTCAAGCTGGATGCACTCACTTGGCAATCTGCCGGTAGTCCTCCCTGTTCTCACGTCCCACCTCAATGGCCTGCTCACACAGCTCCCGGCACTTGTTGTAGTCACCTTTCTCAAAGTACACCGCTGCAAGGGGAAAATACATGAGACCACTTCTTACCACAACCTCCGAGCACACCATCTGCTCTGTTCTAGCAGAGCCCAATGCCAATGAAGTTAAGGGCTGGCACTCTGTTTAAAGGTGGATACTTCTGTGTGCTTAAAATCCACATGCTGCTCATGTTGCTTTGAAATGTAGTGTGGTTCATGGTAGAGAACCTGGAGTATTTTAGATTAACACCAGTGTCCAGGAGAAAGTAGCCATTTTCAACAGATATGCGCAGAAAGCAGCGGCTAATGGCCACTTCTGTACACCTCTGTATAAAGCCACTCGCTGAGTTTCCCTGAACTACCGTGATGTTTTTCCACCAGAAGGTGGAAGTGGGCACCTGCACATATCCACTTCATGCTTGGTGCCACTCTTCATGTGCAGCAGCGTCATGTCAAAGCAGCAGTTTGTAGGGTGAGGCGGGAATGGGGCAGACCATTTTATGTGAGCCAAAGCAGCCTGTGCCACCACCCTTGGAATATGTACTCCTAGCCACACTGATAAGGAAACTGAGGCACATGGATGACACCCTTTTAGATACTTGAAAACTACTATCATGTCTCCCCTCAATCTTCTCTTTTCCAAACTAAACAAGCCCGATTCTTTCAGCCTTTCTTCATAGGTCGCATTCTCTAGACCTTTAATCATTCTTCTCACTCTTTTCTGGACCCTCTCTAATTTCTCTACATCCTTCTTGAACTGCGGTGCCCAGAACTGGACACAATACTCCAGCTGAGGCCTAACCAGCGCAGAGTAGAGCGGAAGAATGACTTCTCGTGTCTTGTTCACAACACTCCCGCTAATGCGTCCCAAAATCATGTTTGCTTTTTTTGCAACAGCATCACACCGTTGACTCATATTTAGCTTGTGGCCCACTATAACCCCAAGATCCCTTTCTGCTGTAGTCATTCCTAGACAGTCCCTCCCCATTCTGTGTGTGAGAAACTCATGGCTCCTTCTCAAGCGGAGCACTTTGCATTTGTCCTTATTAAACTTCATCCCGTTTACCTCAGACCATTTCTCCAGGGAGAAAACTTGTTTTTCTTGGCCTCTGAGGATAGAACAAGAGGCAATGGACTTAAACTGCAGCAAGGGAGGTTTAGGTTGGATATTAGGAAAAAGTTCCTAACTGTCAGGGTAGACAAACAGTGGAATAAATTGCAAAGGGAGGTTGTGGAATCTCCATCGCTAGAGATATTTAAGAACAGGTTTGATACATGTCTGTCAGGGATGGTTTAGACAGTACTTGGTCTTGCCATTAGGGCAGGGGGCTGGACTCGATGGCCTCTCGAGGTCCCTTCCGGTCCTAGCATTCTATGACATGTTCTTCTGCCTCCCTACAGCTCATAGCAGAACACAGGCAGTCTCAGTAGCTAGTTTTACGTGAGGTGCGGTAGCCACCACCACCACTACTAGGCACCGAGCAGCTTGAGTCTCACAGGGAACTAAGAGCACCAATCTGCATGCACCACACCCTGGTTGGTGCAGTTCTTGTGTTCTAAGCAACAGCAGTTCCTGTGCCTTGCACAAAACCAGACATGTCCTACACCCCTACAAAATGCTGCTCTGACGTAACACTGCTACATGCTTGCAAGTCAAACTGAACATGAAACTGCCACAGACACCTGAGTCTGCCTCCTTGCTGTCTGGGGGAAATAAAGTATTGGGCTTATTTCACGACTCCTTGTTCATGGAAGCACAGAATACAATTAGTTATCCAAGTATAAGACAGCTCATTTGAGCATAGAGCTCCTGAGAGCCAACCTCTCCCCTCCAAACCCGCCCCCCCACTCCGCCCAAAAAACCAGCATTTCTTAAGGCTGGCAGTTTTTACCTATCTTTTTGCACAGACATAAGCATCAGTATGCTCTGACCCTGCCCAAAGTCCTCAATCATTTGACATTTACTCCAGCTGGTACATCAGATCCCTGACACGCTAGCACCCCTGACAATGGTATTCCTGAGCAGTAGGCATACACCTTTCTAAATGGGTAACACTGGATGTGAGGACAAAGTAGCCAAGAGGATTTTTAGCCTGTCAGTTTTCACATGCAGCTGGATGGCTCACAGGACACACAGTAGCCACAGAGCCTGATCCAGTCACCTGGTGGTACCTTGTGCCCTCCTGGGACACCTTGTTCAGCAAAACTCATTTGTGAAAACAAGGGAATACAAAATGAAGATATGGCCAAGCAACCTTAACCTTGCTGTCCAAGGGATGACCCAATACATCTGGAGCACAGATACTCGCTCTGCTCCTGTGCACAGTACACATCCCTCAGGGCCCATTACAACTATGGCACAGAATCTCAAAATTTCTCTTTGCGAAGGCAAAGCTTGTTAGCTGGGTGAGCTCCACTGAACAGGTATTACGTACTCCTGTTCTCAGCCTCCTGCCCAGAAACAAACCACCCTCCACTTGTTAGATTTCACAACCCCTCAGCTTTCCTTGGAATGATTTACCCTCAGTCTCCCAGCTGACCAGTGGTCCCACAGAGCTGAGCACACAATCAGGGCAGGTTGGGCCAGATCAGCATGTGGATCCAAGAAACCACGCATGAAAGCAAACCACCCACTCCATCGACCTCAACATGGGGTGAAGGAACACGGCTGTGGTAAGAGACCCTGCGCCTGCGAACAAACACACGCGCTACAGCCCTTTCAGTAACTCTGGGGACTCAGGTGCGTTCCAGCTCAGATGATTTCAATCTGCCTCACTGTGGCGTCAATGTTTATAAACTGCTCCCTTACCACCTGCCTTAAACTAGTACTTTGGGCATTGACCCACAGCTGTCTCATTTCACCCCAGAGGTACCTAAATCTCAGTGCAGAGGGATCTCTTTTAGAGCTAGACTTTGGAAGCAGCACCTTCCAGATCAGACTGGAATTACCACTCACCTGCTTGGTTACTGATGTACGTCATGTTGGTGGGATCCAGCTCTTTAGCTTTGTCATAGTGCTTTAGTGCTGCATCAAAGTCTTTCTTCTTGTAGGCCTCATTTCCCAGCTCCTTTTCCTTCAGAGCCTAAAAGTGGGGGCAGGGGAAAAAGCACCTCCAGTTGCCACTGTATCAAGCCCTTCAGCTCCTTTAGGCCTTACAACCTCACTCTGGAGTCCAAGCCATGAGCTGAAACCTGGCCTACAGTCTTGGTCTATGGCCTTGACAGAGGCAACAGGAACACCTTACTGATAGCCGGCTAACCTCCTCAACACAGAAGAAACAAGGTGAGTCCGCCTCGAGAGAAGGCTCTGTACCAAGGTTCCTGTGCCAGGGCCAACCTGAGCTGATCAGCTGACCTACTGCCTTGCCAGCAACTGGGAGGATAAAGCTAGGGAAGTATCTGCCCAGTTCTTCTTTATTAAGATGTTTTGCAGCCCTACCCATCCCCTTCTAAAGGGCACTCCCTGGCACCAAAACCCAGCTCCTTGCACACGACAGGGAGCGTTCAGCACAACAGGACCAGGGCTTCAGCTGATGGTACCTGCTTCTTGTTCTCTGGGAGATCTTCTTCCATGGGCTCTGGCTTAGGCTCCTTTTTGGGTGGAGGGGGTGGAGGGGGAGACATAGCTTCATCCTCATCATCCCCACTGCCAAGGTCAACTCCCAAGAGCACGCTCAGCGTGGTCATCACTCGGGGGTCCTGAAGCTTCCTGAGAGGCAAGGTGGAGGTGTGAGTAGTAAAGAACATTCAGACAAGCCCTACATATCCATTGGCCAGGGTAATGGAAGATGGAGTTGGAGTTTCAAACTAGGAGCTGGACTGTCCCTGCTATAGCCTGGATATCATCCTGGGAACTAACTATCAGCCTTCTATTCCCATTTACAGGACTTCTGTTACTTGCACAGTTTGAGCTTCACCTGCATCCTGCTCTTACTTCACTCATCACTGTCTCTCTCCCAGCTATGCTGCTGCTGCCCCAATGCCTATTTCAAACCCTTATCGCCAAGCTGTTCAGCTGCTCTCCTCTAGCACGCCAATTCAGAGACCCTCAGAGGCAAGGACACGCCCACCCCCTGCACCTGAAGGGCAGTGAGCATGGTGATAGTGAGCTGTCTACACTCTGCCTTTTGGCTCAACAGGTTATGCTGACTGGGCATCATGAATCACACATACCGTAGGATGACATGGTGTAGACTGTGGGGCAAGGAGCATGGAAGCAGAATGGCTGCAGTTTGCAGAGCAAGGAGACACCATGTCTGAGGCTCAGGACAAAAGACTCTCGAAAAGGATAAACCTTAACTCCTACCAACATTGCACCACTGCAGAGTTAGGGCTGGTCTGACTTACGTCCCCAGGTCAGAAGGCTTGTTCCGGAGCTGCTCAATCAGGTCTTTGTAGCTGGGGTCACTTAGCAAGGCTCTTGTGCGGGGGTCACTCTCCAGCTTCTGGTAGAGGTTCGGCATGTTAAAGGGGTTCATGAGCTTCCTCTCTGTGAGGTGGGAGGCAGGAACAGAAGCACACATTGGTCATTTCAGTAACCAGGTAACCCCAAGAGGATATTTGGCTCTGACACAGGGCATGACTTTTCAGCTGCCACAAGGAAGCTGTGTTATTCGTGCAGGTAGCAACAACTCATCACTGCTGAGTGATGCGTACCCCTTGATCAGAAACGGGGCTGTCAGTGCCAGCTCAGGGCTGAAAAGGGCAGCTGAAGCCCTGTTGACTGGCAGAGAGAATGCAGCCCTAGTCCTAACGCTATGGAACTTTTTTTTCAATGTTCCTTCTGCTCACCAAGAGCAGAGCACATCCCCTGTTGGGCATTAACTGTAGCTGCAGAAGACAGCTCTCTGCAACTTCTTACTGCCGAGCACCTAAGCAGAGAGGCTTAGAAGAAGGCAGTACTCATTAAATTGAGATCTCTGACTGCAATGCCTACTCCCCCAGTTCATTCCCTTACCCGCCAGCCTAGCTTCCATGTTCTGGAGGCCCTCTTTCAGTTGAGAGTTCCCTGGCTCATGTTTCAGACCCTCCTCATATGTCTTCTTGGCTTCCTCAAAACGATTCAAGAATTCCAGGGCGGCTGCCTTGCGGGAGTAGCCCTGGAAAAGTGCAAGAAGGATACAACAGGGTGAGAGGTTATGGGATACAGACAACTGCTAACAGAGGGTCAGAGTCTCTACACATTCGTGGAATTTCAGCATCATTCCATCTAACACCCCAGGACAAGCTGGGGCAGCTTGGAATTTGAGCACAGCAGCTTGTCTCTGCAACACTTAGGACTACGTCTCCTGTATGGCAGAGACCAGAATCTCTTATTACTTGTGCAAGAAAAGACACCACTGGAGGACAGAAGTTTTGACAAGCAAATTTTTGTAAGCCACTACTGTGCTACAGGTTAGCATCTATGCACAGAACTCACGAGTCTATCATGAGCCCCAGATAGAGCCTAACCTTGTAGCTCAAATGACAGTGACTGAGGGTCCAGGATTCAATCCCCAGTGACAATCAACATGGTGGCCAATACACAGAATAACAGCCACACACGTTACTGCCAGAAGCTGGAAACCATTCTCTTTGAAGAGAATTCTACAGGGTCAAACTCAAGACACTTGGGTTCAAGATTCCACTCCAGCAAACTGTATGCAATGCTGGGCAAGTCAGTCTCTGAGCCTCCATTCCCCATCTGTAAAACAAGGTTAACGGCACTGCCTTGGCTCACAGTAGGGTTGGGGGGAAAATGACCCTAAAGACCACACTACAGTAACAAAAACCATACAAGTACGTGAAATAAGTAGCAGGCTGGGATTTTCCCAAGAGTTAAGATATTTAGTCACCCAACTCCAGCTCTTTTGAAGATTTGACAAAAATCAAAGGGATTCTTCTTTACAAGTTTTCAAAGCACTGATAATGACACTTATTTACCGTTTAAACTGCAACAACATGATTACATTGTGTGGCAATACAGTTCTTCATGCCACCTGTAGCTCAGAAGAACCTGGCGGAAACCACGTTAACTCCAACTGGCATCTATGAAAAATATTACTCTCCAATGATGAAGATTTTAAAGTACCAAAATCACTACTGTGACCAGTCTGACCTTCATAATATCAGCCCTAACATTCAGTCTACAGGCAAGACAAAACAGCCGAAAACTCCAGAGAGAACCTCGAAAGGGACCCTCACCTTGCCCCACTCTGGCTTCAGCTCAACAGTTTTACAGGCATCCTCTAGTGCTTTCTGGTACTCCCCTTTCTTGGCGTAAGCTGCAGACCTGTTGCTGTAGAGCACATGGTTCTTGGAATCTAGTTTTATTGCTTCCGAATAGTGCTTAATGGCTTCTGCAATGTTGCCTGCGCTCAAGGCTTTGTTACCTTTTTCCTTCAACTCGTTCACCTGTTGGAAGAAGAGCAAGAGTAAGCAATGGATTGGCATAATCAGCTACGGTATAAGTCCTGGAGCAATCCTCTTGCTTTGGAATTATCTTTCCCAACTCTCAGTACCTCAGGCAGGAAAATAATTTTAAAGATTGACCTTTGTCATCTCTAGGGTTCTTCTCAAGCGCTGAATGCAGGTAGAATAACCTTTCACTAGACACCTCTTTGACTCAATACCTGCTTGACGGGAAACAGTCCCAAAAAGGAGAACACAAGAGAAAGACTGACAGCATGGCTGCTCAATAAGTACTTGGCTACCGACACTGCTGTTCTATGGAGGTTGTGTAACAGAGGACTCCAAATTTCTCAGAAAGAAGTCTGTGAATACCCCAAATCACACATCGTCAAGTCTATCCCTCTGGCAAGTCTCACCCAGGCAGCTACTTCTCCCCTTTGGAGACCCCTCAAGAGTGGAATACTACAACATGACCGATTCAAGCAGTTTCATAATTGGGGCCAAAAAATGCCACCTGTTTCTAGGAAGATGCAGCTTAGACCAATCAGTCCATCCAGAGTCAAGACACTTAGCTATGACATAATCACCTAGCTCAAATACTCCAGAGACCCAGAAGTCACCACGCAGGTAAAGTCTACAGGAATGACTTCCCTACAAGTGTGAACTAATGGGGAGGCAGCACTTCACAAAAACCCAGCAACTGCTGGTAAGAGGCCTTAGCCAAAGGAAGGCAATCATTGATGAGTCACTTCAACAGCACATCAGGTAGGAACACTCTAATGAGCTCCCTAGGAAGACTGCATATATCTGCCTTTTTCTCAGCCTGTTACTTACAGTCTCCAAGTACTCTATACCATAAACTCTGCCAGTACGAACGGAAACATGTTCCAGTTACATCCAAAGTCTCCCTTCCACAAGGGGCATTAAGGTTGCTTTTATAAACTATGTGCCAATGTTGACTCCCTTTTCAGTGCTGATGGGGCCCAAGCAATAATGGAGCTTTAAATTACACGTCATGGATGGCAAAATAATTACTACCTCTAAAAGCTTTAGAATGCTCACTCCACATTGGATGACAGCTTAACAGCCTTATTATTTGGAGAAGCAGGAATAATCAAATTTTAAAAAAGACAATTTGACATTCTAATTTAACTTTCAAGAGGAATATTAGATCAGTTAACCAGTTGAAACAATAGCATTTAACTGCTTTAACCTAGGCCTCATTGGGGGGCTCTGCTGTGGTTCTGGGCTCCAACATGGTGCGACTGACTACCACTGGAGATAAATGGCAAGCGTTATTTAACCTCATGTTTACTGTTTAACCTGCCTGATTTTTAGATATTTGACTAAACTGACAAAGTTTCTAGTGTCAGGGACTGACAGCTGGTGGTACAAATTAAGAACTTGGTTCTCATTTTAGAGCCGGATTTGCCATCAGAAACAGACTATATAAGCAAAGAGTTCTGATAGGTCTCCTTCAGTTCCCAGTGGATGTTTGTATGCAAGATAAAAAGCCAGTATATAATACCAAGATGGGAAATGCAGACTGGCACTGAAATCAATTCGGAACTATGTCGGCAGGGGCAGGGACAGGAGAAATTCCTTTAGCGGAGTGAGGAAAAAGGTGGAATTGACAGGCATTAGGCAAAGCTATGAGGAGGGTGGGACAGGGCTGGCATAGTAGGAGGCTGCAGTCAGGATGAAGGGGCATCAGCAAAGCTGTAGGCAAAAAAAAAAAAACCAAGGATGGGAATAGTGGTTGGGACCCTGGAGGTCAGGGCTGTGGGGCACTGGCAATTCTGTGCTTGTGTAAGAGGCTCACCTTACCCTCACCCACATCGTACTGAGGTTCTAATAAGCACAACTGCTCCCATCTCACTTTTTCCACAACTTGAATTTTAAACCAAGATGTGAAGCTAAACACAACCGCCTTACTCCAAAATAGAGCAGCTCCCTCAGGTCAGCGATTTGCTCCTCTCCAAAAAGTAAAGCCAGCTAGGCAGCCAGAAGTTAGTGGAAAAACCAAGAAAGAACATTTCACCCGTGTGTCTTCCAATGGAACAGACAAGAGAGCAAGTCTGGTGACAAGATTTATTATGCCAGATATACACCTGCTCCACATGCTCCTCCAATGAAGACACTCCAGGGTCTCTTACTGCACGTTAACAGGCCTCGTTTAAGCAGCAGCATGGGAATGCAATGAATAGTTCACCTCTCACCACAAATGCTTTACTGTTGCTTGGAGACCTTCACAGGTACCCAAAAAGAACAGTTACTCTGACCTGGATATGTCTGATACGGTTGGGCAATAAGACAGGACTGTGTATGCATATGCAGAAGTGAGGCTGAAAATGGGGCACCTGTATTTCCATCCCACCTGCACACCTCCAAACCCTTCTCCTCCATCATACACATTTCGTTCACATCCAATTCAGACTCCCCGCGCTACCGGCTTTTTAATGGCATAGATCTTTCCACGCTCCCCCTTTAGGGCTCCCCGGAACCCCCCTGCTCCGTTAGCTGTGCCCAAACCGCTCTATTTCCTCCCACATTCCGGCTTACCAGAAACCCCGCCACCACCAACCTCCAGGACTCTTGGCCACCTCTCACAACTGCTGCTCTGCCCCGCCGCAGCCGCCGCCTCCCGAGTGCCGCCACCCCGGCTCACAGGCTCCCCCCCTACCGTGTCCCTCTCTTACAGGGCCAATCAAGACTAGACTTGAAGGGATCTTCAAACCACGCCGGCAAACTCGTGGGCTCTGACACGTGTCAGCGGGTACACACATGGGCGGGGGAGGGTTCACCAGCCCCGTCTACACTAGGTCCTTCACAACGCCACCCAGCCTGCCCCTCTGATTGGTCCATTTCAGGCCTGTCGCCCTATCCCAGAGCCCTCCGCTACCCACGGCTGCTCCCGCCCCCACCCGAGAGACACCCCCGCAGAAGCTGCCTACCCCCGCCCTGCCCGCTGCAGCCCCCACCTCCCAGACTCCCACCCCCGCGCTGCTCCAGCTCCCCCCACCTTCTCCATGACTCCAGCGCGCGGACCAGCTCTCCGGGACACTGCCGGCTAAGCCTCCTCCTGCCCGGCCTACCCCTTCTCACGCCGCCTTCTGGAACCTGCTAGAAGCCTCCTGCGCCGCCCTCGCCGCCCCATTGGTAGGTCCGCGCGCAGGGCCCGCCCTCCGCATTCCCCGGTAGATTGGAAGGTGTGTCGCTCACGGGCCGGGCCCTGCCTATGATCCGCCTCCGTAGCTACCATGGGGCGGAATCATTGAGATAAGCATAGTGATAGGTGTTAACAGACGTCAAGCTGCAACTAGCCCGGCCTGCCCGGCATCTCATTAGTCTGAAGGCTTGCCAATCAATATCCCGCGGAGAGCCTAGCCATCTACTCGCCCTCCCTTTGATTGTCTATCAACCTACGACCGTGCCCCTCAGTCTGCCCCTCTGATTGGCCAGCATCGCCAATTGCGTCAGGAATTCTCAAAGTCCATTGGTCTGGAGATCCCCCTCGCTTCTAACGGCCTTGCCTATTGGTTAGAGACGTTTCTGGAATTTTCCATCTTTTTCATTGGGTCTGAGGAGCAAAGTGACGACGCGAGGGGCGCGGCGTTCTGATTGGGCCGAGCAGCTTTGCGTCATTGTCATGGCCTTATTGGGCGACTCCAAGAGTTTAAGCGGGCTGGGCGGGTTAGGGCTTGCTGCCTGGCTGAGGCAGAGTTCTTGGGGGCGGGTCGGTGGCTGGTGGCCACGCGCGCAGAATTTTTGGCATGTGTGCATTCCGTGGACCTTAATGCTTCTGCGTCTTTTACACGTGCCTTGCACACCCTTAGTTGGAGAGTTGTGTGTGTGTGTGTGTGTGTGTGTGTGTGAGTAACTTGCACGCCTGAGGAAGGGGAATAGCTTCTGTTGAGTTGTGGCACCTTCCCCAATCAAAGTGTGTATTTCACTTGCGTTCTCTTGGGATTTTGCACCGAGCCTGGACTCTTGTGCGTCTGTATTTTGCATGTACAGTGGGGTGTGGGTTCCACAGTCTAGAGCAACTATTCTAGCCTGGAACTATCATTGTTTGCATGAGTGATTAGAAATGCAGGAGGGCATGCTAGGATTAGACAAGTGTCCCCTGGTACAGGCTGTATGCCATTTGTACATCATGGTGTGACAGCTGTTTAACCACCTGCAGTGGTTTTGGATACTGTATCGAATTAACTTCATGAATGATTATTATTTTGTGTCAGGGATTGTATGCAACTCGTGAGGTATCACAGCTGCTTCAAGAACAAAACTGGTTTGGCCTGGGTTTTCCAAAGACTAGAAAATTACAGCTAAGTCAGTAGAGGAGACATTCCTTCTCTCTGTAAGTGCTCTAGGTGTCCCTGTACAGCATAGTGAACCACACCCAATAGGTGTGTGGGTTACTACTATGAACTTCTATTATTTTAGTCTTTAGTATTTTGGCTTTTTTTTTTTTTTTGGAGAATGGGTGGGGTGGGGTGGTCCTTAAAAAGTACTTTGCTGAGATTGTACTTGTGAAAAGACTGTGTGATTGTACCTGTGTGATTGTACTTGTGAAAAGACTCATCCTGGGAGTGAAAACAGCCCAAGGACCAACCTTCAGGCAGAATGTCTGTCTGGGTGTATTAGGAAGAAGGGTGCTTTCAAAAGTGGCGCTTCCTTTGGAAGGAACCCCATCTACACAGCTATTTTGCATTTGAAAACAGCACTTCGAGTGAGTGGCTGCTATTATGCAAATGAGGTGCTGAATTTTCATATCATGCCCTATCGAAAAGGAACGGTCCATGTAGATGAAGGAAAAATGTTTCAAATTAAAATATTATTTTATTATTTATTATTAAATAGCTATTTATTATTTATTTTAAACAGTTATTAAAATAGCATTTCCAGACTCATATTGCTATTTCCAAATAGTGTTGGAACTCATAGCTTATTTTGAAATAGTGCTATTCTGTATCTTAATAGTGCCTCTTTTGAAACAGCAATTTCAAAATAGGCATTATTCCTCCTGCATGGAAGGCTACCGATTTTGAAATAACACACCCACCATTTTGATTTTATTTCAAAATAGTGTGTCCATAATCTAGATGCTAGCAAATTTATTTCAAAATCACAGTGACCTTGGACAAGTCATTTTGTTGCTCTGTGTCTCATTTCGGAGGATAACACTGACTTATCCCCAAGAAGTTTGCAAAACTATGGGTAGCTGTGAAGTGCTTTGTAATTTTAATTCTCCAAATACAGACTCAAGCAACCATATAGTGTGATAAAACTGAACCTTAAAAGTTTGCTCTAAGACCTATGAATCTTCTTAAATAAGGATTTTAAGACAAAAAAGAGGGTGCCCTCCTAGTTGGATAGCATGGATCTAAAGCAACTGCCCTGGAGACTAGCAAAAGGCCACATCTCCCAGCAAGCAGTATCTATATCTTCTGGTGTGACTAGCACTGCTAAATTTAGTAGGGTTGTCAAGGCACCCTGCAAAGTCTGGAGGTAAAGATCTATTTATAGTGAGGAAGCTACCATACTGTGCTGTTTAAATAGCCTCTGTGAGTGTGTGTATTCCCTTGGCAAATAAATGATTGCGTTTTAAAAGTAGCAGATGTTTCCTGCCCACAAGTAGCTTAGAGGCAAGTTGAGAGCAAGTCACTGAAGTTAAATTATAGCTTGTTTTGCCTAGGATTCTGGGAACAGTAGTTTGCAAAGCTGGCTCCAAAGTTTTCGGTCTCCCTGGTTTCAAAGTTAAGCCTAGCAGTCCCAGGAGAGACCAAGGGGAAAATGTGGATGAATTCTTGTTTTATGTTTGTGCTCAGGGCTTTACTGACATGGATGTATTAATCCACCATGAGATCTTGGGTGATATGTGATGTTATTGCCAGTTTATTTATGAAGACTTGAAGTATAGAGGAGAAAAGAGGCTTGCCAAAAGTCAAATAGCTAGTCACTGATAGAGCTGGGGATAAAACCCAGAAATCCTGATTTCCAGCCCACCTCTGTTATAACTTATCAGACTGCAATTCTCTCCCACAGCTGGCAACAGAAGCCATGTATCATGACACCCAACCCTATGGCTGCTTCTATTGCTGGATTACGATACTACAATGAATGTGATTTATGAGGGACAGAATAGTCCACAGTGCAGGAAAGCAGCTCAGAAGTCTGGGGTTCTAGTCCGAGGTCTGCTGTGTGCCTCTATTTCCCCACTCACCTTTTGTCTTATTGGACTGCCAGCTTTTCGGGGGGGCAGGGGAAAGCTAACTGCCTGTCATTGCACACTGGTGCAGAACCTGGTGGGATAGAGCTCAAGTCTCAGCTGGGCATGGTACAGCACCCAGAACAACAGGGGCAAAGCTGGCTGTGCTTCAACCATGCAATCCAGGGCCGGCAGAGTAATAATGGAGTGAAACCAGCTAACAGCCGGGGTAGGCCGCTGCTGGCCCAGGATCAGTCCCCTTAGCTGCCACCCGCAGCCACAGGCCCTGCTCAGCTCCCTGCCCTTTTTCGCTGCATGAGAGCCCTTTACTGGCGAGAGAGGGGAGCCCTCTAAGCGCTTGGATGGGGGAGAGACTACATTTCCCAGCACCCCTTGCACAGAGATGGGCGTGTCTGTAAGTGCAAAGCCCTGGGTGAGTGGCAGGCGAGAACAGCGCAGCGGCAAGTCTGTCCCTTTCCCTCCCCCCTTCCCAGCCAAATACCAGGGGCAGTAAATAAGGGAGAAGAATTTCTCTCGGCTGCTCGGTGACCAACCAGGAAGGCTGGGCAGGGAGCCCCAGTGCCTTCCCTTCTGCGCGACCATGCCAAGGCTTCTCATGACCCTGCCAGGCAGGAGACTGTCTGGAGCCTTAGGGCAGCTTCTGGGGGGCTGGGGCAAAGGCAGGCTCCCCAGGGCGCTGGGTGGTGTCAGCAGGGGCACGTGGAGCGGCAGGGACCCACGCGCTAGCAGCCTGCCCCCTGGCACAGTCCAGTTGGTGTCAAGAGTCTTCCGGAGCTGGGCGGCTGCTCCCCCGCTAGGCATGGCGGCTAAGGTGGATCTGACCACGTGCACTGACTGGAAAGAGGCAAAAAGTAAGTGTGAGGGTGTGTGCGTGTGTGCTCCATGCCCAGCGTCCCTCTTCCCTCGTCCATGTGCCCCTTTCGCTGGGCATTGTACAGCCGTTTGCACCATGCCTCACGTAGGGCCACTTACGCTGCCTTATTTCCACCGCCAAGGGCATTCGTTCCTTCCCTGGGCAGCGGGCAGCTTTGCAGAGAAGCTGTGTGCCACAGTGGAAGTCCCACCCCAGGTATGGAACAGCTGGGACCTGGTGCCACAGTGCCTTGGGTTTGTTTAAAAACTGATGCCGCTCCTCTAACATCAGCACCTAGCTGTGCCGCAGCGGTACTTCATGATGCCTCAATACATCAGGTGATTTGTGGGATCCCCTTCAGGGTGGGTGGGAGTGCATGTGTGCGTCCAGGCTCCCAGCATCACTTGCATCGTATCCCAGAACTCAACTGGCAGCTGCACCATTCCCAGGTTGGTTGAAGGGAGGCAGCGTGTCCCATCCCAGGTGCTGCAAGGAGAGAAAAGGCAGGGCACGAGAGCTGTGTCACTGTTCCGCATGGGACTGGCTTGCCAGAACCAAACCATGGGACCAGAATGCTCTCCTCCAACTGCTAGTGGCACTGCACTGCCCCATGCCTCAAGCTGTGCTGAGCCAGCACTGACCTCACCATGAGAGCTGCCTTGGACGTGAGGAACTCACTGGCCTACCTGCTTACTAGTGGCAGAAGGCGCACAAGCATCCATGTTGTGCAGCTGGTCCTGTTTCCCTTGGGTTATTAATCCTCTTCATTAGGGTCGTGCCAGGAATCAGCTTTGAACAGAGCCCTGTTGTGCCAGGCATCATACAAAGCCAGAGTAAGAGGCAGAATCTGCCCCACTGAAAGATGGGGTCGGTGGTAAAGCCGGGGCTCATATTGACTGGCAACTCTGCATTTAATCATTGCACCCCTGGTGGGGCTGGCTTGTTACCAAAAAACCCTACACTGCAGCCCTCTTCCAGGGCCTCTTTCAATTTATAATGAGATTCAGCATCCACATAGCCTCACCCGAGTCCTGTGCTCTAGGCTTAAGAGGTTATTCAGTCCCTATCTACAGGATTATCTTCTTCAAGGCCCAGGATTTCCTAGGCCCTTGGCATTGTTGTTGTATGAAATGCTGTGCCACGGGCCTTGAAGAACCATGCCGAGACTGGAGAATTGGGAGTTCTTTAGGAAGAGTTTATTAGATGGCCAAAAAGCCACAATTCCACAATCAAGAGAAATGACAGTTTTGGCCAAAAGCCCAGTGAGGCTCAGGGGCAAAGTGAAGGCAGCAGTTAGACATTAAAAAGAAAGTAATATAAAACAAATGCAAGAGAGGGGTAATAGACAGCAATTGAGCTAAATTAGAAGCTAGAAAATCCAGAGAACTGATAAGGAGAGATGAAAGCTTTAAGGAAAAATGCATTTCTGGCAGAGTCCAGGAATATAGGGAGTTTAAGTACCTTAGGCTAATCTATGCTACCATGGAAGATTGACCCACTCAGGGTCGATCTTCCAGGGTTTGATTTTGTGCACACACAAAATGACATTCTCAGGGGTCAAAGTCGACCTCTGTGCTCCTTGCATGAGGCAAGGAGCAAGGAAGGTTGAAGGGAGAAACGCTGTCGTAAACCTTCCCCTGTGTGAACAGATATGGAAATTGGCTCCATTCTGTTAAAGTGCTACAAGACTGCTTTTTTGTTGTGTGAATTTCCTGTGTTCGTGGACAGGACTTTCATTAAAAATGTGTTTTAAGAGTATTTCACTAGTGCCTCGATGAAGATTGTAAAATTACATGTCTAAAAATTCATCGTCACCCACACCCCGAGGGCTGCCATCAAGCATAGGAGCACCCATTTAATAGTACTGCGTAGGGCCCCCTAAATCTCAAGAGTCCTAAAGGAGCTGTCTGAGGAAATCTCTGGCTTGCGTGATGGTCATTTTTAATAAATCTTGAAAGCGGGGGAGGGTGGAATTTCAGAAGACTGGCAAAGTGCAGACGTTATGCCAGCCTTCGAAACGGGCAAGTGGGATGATTCAGGTGACTGTAGGCTGGTTAGCCTGACATCAGACCCAGGCAAAATAATGGAAGAACTGATACAGGATTCAGCTGATCTAGAACTAACGGGCCTATAATTAAGTCCATCAGCATGGTTTGATGGGAAATAGGCTTTGTCAAACAAATCTGAATTCTCTCTTTGAGGAGATTGTTTGATGAAGGTTACCGCGTAGATGCAATACACCTAGACTTCTGTAAGACAACACTATATCATGCCAGTAGAGCACATTACCTGGATTAAGAACAGGTTAACAGATCTCAAAAAGTAGATGTCAGTGGTGAATCCCCATTGAGTAGGTTCTCAAAGGCAGCAGCTGCAGTGGTCCAGGACGGGAGAACTTCCAGGAACAGGAGTTTAAGGAGGAGCCTGGATAGCTACAGGAGATCCAGGAGAAAAGCTGCAGTCAGCTGGAGAGCTCTGGCTCCAGGCAAAAATCATACCTGAGTGCCACTTGGCTACAGGGCCCGGGACTGATAAACACAGATGGAGTCTGTGTCCTTGCTAAGAAGCCTGGATGAGGCTTAGCATTCCTTCTAATTTTTGTCCACCTGTGTGTGGAATAAATTTTGTTATATGCATTGAGGCATGTGCAGAGGCGCACCACTGGTAGAAACACATGCTGCCGGCTGTGGGCGCTCTGCTAATCATCTGGGCGGCATTTGAATCTCTTCTGGGCGGCTGTACAAGCGCTCGGCTTACAGGGAACGCAGGTGATGTTCTTGTGTTTTGTGTGAATGAATGAGACCTTCAAAAAGCCTTGCTAAGCTTCCTGGTTGGGGAAATTAAGGCAGGGTGTGTCTGTAGTGCTGTACCTGGCCACACAGAGGCGTGTAGGGTGGCATCTGCCTTCCAGGGTATCCATAGGGAAGTTCTGTAAGGATAAGTACTAGGCCTGATGCTAGTTAATGTTTCCACCAATGCTTTGGAAGTAAATATAAAATCACCACAGCTCAAATACAGGGATGACTCAGAGATGTTTGAAGCAGGGTGATGAGGAGAGTCCTCCAGCAATCCAGATAGATAGGTAAGCTGGGCCCTTCTAACAAAGCGTGCTTTACACAGCCAAACATGAGAGCATGTGGTAGAGAAGCACTTAGGGATGCCCTTCCCTGTGCGAGGAGAGTATCCTGGGAAGTGGCGACTCAGAATAGGAATTGGGGGTCATAATGGACAGACAATTCAGCTCAAACTCCCACACTAGGGTACAAAGGACCGGTGTGATCCTTATGTGTCCTGTCAGAAGAGGGAGGGAGTGAGCCGGAGCAGAGTCATGAGTTTAGCTCTGAATACAGCACCAGCAAGACCCCTGCTGGAAGGGAACATCTTGTTGCGGGGGCCACATTTCACAATCAATGATGAAAATGTGGAGAGGCTGCAGAAAAGAGCCACAGAAGTGACCTGAGGGTGGCAGAAGGTGCCTGAGAATCAGAAGCCTGGGGAGCTCAGTCTGGGCAGCTTCTCAGGAAGGTGACCTTATTATAGGCGTGCGTGTGTGTGTGTGTGTGTGTGTGTGTGTGTGTGTGAGAGAGAGAGAGAGACATTTCAATTAACAGTGCAGGTGATTAACAGTAGGAACGGTTCCCAGCAGGAATGATGGGTTCTCCATCTTCTGATGTCTCCAAATCCCCGCAGGCCAGATGCTTTAGTCAAACACAAGACTGGATGGGCTCAGCGCAGGGAAGCTGGGTGAACTTCTCTGGCCTGTGCTATGCAGGAAGTGGTGGAGAATGGAGACTTTTCTAATGGCCTTATGTAAGAGAGTGCCAGTTAGTGGTGAAAGTAAGCTTGTGTGCCCTGGCTTACAGCTCCAGGAGGAACCCACTGAGCTGAGGCAAAAACCAGCAGGAAGCTACTTAAAGATCTGGCAGGGACCCAGGTTGTAACAGGACAGTGCCAGTAAGAAAATTTAGGTATTTTCACCCCTGAGTGCCCCAGACTCTTGAGGAGACCAGGTCAATGCTTTTCCAAAGTTGGCGGCTGGCTGCATTCAGGTGGTGCAGAAAAGCCTTGTTTGAATTCCCCTGAGAAAACTGTGTTTGCACGCTGGAGGGTAGTGGAGACTGTAAGGAGAGCCAGGTGGCAGGAATCCTTGGTTGGTTTCCCAGCTCTGTTGGAATTGTAATCTCAGAAAATCACCTTTACTTAATATCTGAGCTGTGGTGGGACCCTTGGTCGGCTGGTTTGATAAGGGTTCAGGGCTATCTATCATAGCTCCATGGATCCTGGGGCTGGAAGGGTAGCTGGGGTAGTCTGCCCTCCTACATTGCACAGGTGAGAGGTTCCCCCCACCCACCTGGCTTTCTCCTGGAGCCCAAGCCATTGGGGCAGAGCTAGGCCCAAGCCCGGTGAAAGTGACTGTGAGAGGGACATTGGGGATCCCCCTAGAGTTACCACCTGGCCCGTATTTGACCATCCTGGCCAGGTTTTTATGGATTCGCCTTTGCCTGGTGCCAGAAAAATGTCATCTGCTGGGTTTATTTTAATGTGAATCTAAAGATTGCTTTACGGTTGCAACATACTGGGATAGCTCTTGCAAGCGTAATGCAAATCTCCTGTGTAGTGAAAGTGGCTGTATCCAGGGCAGGGGGAGGGTGGGTTGTGGAAGGATTTCTTGTGGGGGGTGGTCAGCTGGTTTCTTTTTTTTGGGGGTGGGGTGGGGTTGCATTACAAAGGTGGCAGTCCTAGACCTGCCCCAGGGCACTTGCTGCAGGGGCTGATTTCCCCTCCCTGGTGCAGGGCAGAAGGCCCCAGTGTCGGGGTTCTGCCAGCAAGCTGTGGCATGATACTCCCCCAGCAGGGCAGGCAGGATTGTGCCACTTTGAGGGGCTCAGGCTCAGAGTGTGTCACACCAGCGCTTGGGTCCATCCTCCTCTGCAGGGCCACCTCAGGCAAGAACCCTCCCTCAAACAGCTGCACAGGCTCTGCTCCCGCACTTTTGTTGCTGTGGCAGAATTTCAGCTGGGCTGGGGGCAGGACAGACCACCCTGTCTGGGGCAACCCCCTCTGATTGGCTGCCTGCCCCACTTGCCCACCTCCAGGGCCAATCCAGGTGGCTGTTGGAAGTGCCCCTCAGAACCCTGAAGCCTCAGAGAGGGGGGATATCTGAGGGAGGTGAGCGGCTCTTCTCCCTCCCTCCCTGGCAGCGAGGGGGTTAGGCAGTGGGAAGGGGAAGCGCCCCCTAGAACTGCCCCCCCAGGCCTGAAAAGGGCGGGGACTCCCTCTCCAGATAGGCCAGGGAGCATGGTGAGAAGAGCCCAGAAAGTGAGGCTGGGCTGGGCTAGAGTAAATGGGGGGTGCGGAAAAGGAGGGCAGACATGACAGGGGGACAGTTTTGACTGGGTGTGGGGGGCAGATCGGGGGTAGAGCTCCGGAGGCAGGGGCCCATGTCACCTTACCTGATACAGTGGGAGAATGGGCAGCAATAATGGCCCCCCTCCCACCCCGACTTCCTCACACACGCTGGGCACGGTCTGGGGAGTTCAATCATCACAATACAAAGGCAAAAAAAAAAAAATCTGGGGGGGGGGTGTTTGCCTCCGGGTTTTGCTCCCTGGGGGTGTGCAATCCTGAGCTGTATGAGAAGTGCTTCAGAAATGCTGGGGGCGATTATAGGGGCACCTGATTCTCGTTACCCTAGTAACACTTCGGTGGGCCTTGTCCCTCTTCTGCAGCATACCTGAAAGGTCTGAATCAGAAGCAAAGACGGGAGCATTACTTCACCAAGGACTTTATCGCACTGAAGGACGTCGATACCTGGAAAAAAATGGCTAAAAGTGAGTCTGGGGGTTTTAAAACCCCTTTTTTAGCGGGTGGTAGATTTTCATTGCAGGTCAGGGTTGAGGGGCACTGATAGAGCTGTTGTAAGGGCTCCTGGGTGTGGGATAGCAGGGGACTGGGGGCGGATTGAGGGGTACTGCAGTGGTCTTCCAGTACAGCCCCCTGAATGTTCAAACCCAAATCCCACTGTGAATAGTGGGGCGGAGGGCTCCCTGATTTTGGGTCAGCTCTCCCTCCTAGTTCAATACCTGCCAGCATTGGAGATATTTAGGAACAGACTAGGTAAATATCTAACAGGGATATAGATGGGGCTTGGTCCTGCCAGGAGGGCAAGAAACTGGATTTGATGACCTCTTGCGGTCCCTTCCAGTTGTAGTATTCTGTGACTCATCCCTAAAATGGTATGGGGCCTGGCACTGCCCTGCCCTTTCTGTTCCACATTCCCAGTTCTGTGAAGGAGGGTATGGCTGGACTCTTCTCCAATGGGGCAGAGAAACCCCTAACCATGGCCCCTTGTTTCTAGATGCCCGACTGAAGCAGCCTGAGGAGGTCAAGTTCCCCAAGGACAATCACCTGAATGAGAAGATCTCACTTGTGCGCCAGGATATCACCAGACTGGAGGTCGACGCAATTGTCAATGCTGGTGAGTGGATCACAGATCCCCTCTGCTGACCAGGACCTGTGCTGATCTGTTACCTGCAGCTCCCCCGCTCTGCATGTTGCTGGCTGAGGGTAAGTGCTTCCTGGCACAGGAGGCTCATACCCCACGGTGAATATATGGAGGAAGAGGTTTGGTTGGGAGAAAACATCCTCCCAATCCACCTCTGGGACTGGCAGGAGCACCAGCTGCCAGTCAGGCTGTGCCCTGAGTAGGGAGAGCGGGTTCTGTGGTGTAGGTGCTGGGCAGCCCCCAAGAGCTACTGGCTGGGTGCCAGTTCTAAAGTGCAGGGCTCCCGCCTGCTCAGAGAGCATGCAACCTGTGCCATTTCTGCACAGCCACTTCTGTTGTCCCCCCAGAACCCATTAGTTGTGTAGGAATAACCTCATCCCAGTTGTGTTGTAGAGTCTGTTGATCGTCCCCCTAAAGAACCTGCTGTGTGTGTAGGGTCTAGCCCTTTTCCAGCTGCTCTATAGGGTTGGTTGTTTGCCAGCCTAAAGATCATGGTGCATGTTTAGGATTTTGGTTGGCTGTGCGGGGTGGCTGGATCTGTTGCCACTTGTTTCCCCGGGCTGCGTTTCACCATGCTGCGTAGTGAGTCATCTCTGTGAGGTGGCTGGGGCTTGGAGCTGGTTGGCTGCTGTGGATTTATCTGATATTTTTTTTTTTTAGGCCTTTGTCCAGAGCAAAACTCCCCTGCCCCGTTAGTGAAGCCAAGCTGGGGTGTGTCTGATTGAACTGGGGGGAGGCAGGTTTCATGGCGCACTGTCCCCATTTTTGCTGCTGTCCATCTGTGGGCTTGGTTTGGGGTGGGAGTCAGAATGTTGCTGGAAATGGAGCTCGGTGAGCTAACCCTGCCCGAGCTTTGGATGGCTGTAGGGCACCAGCCCTGCCACCTATCAGGAAATGGGCTGAACCAAACTCAAGGGTGGGCAGGTTGGGGGCTGTTTGGATTCCATGATACAGCTGAATACTCCTCTGTTGTACAATGGCTAAGTAGGGTGTGGGGGAGGCCGTCCAGTGCAGCATCTTCAGGCTTACACACTAGTGAAACATCTCTTCTTGTGTCCCAGCCTGTCGGCAGACTCAGGCGAGTGTCATTGTCAGTTCCTCAGGGCAGTGCTGTCTTCTGAGAGTGGTTGGCTCAGGCTCGCTGCAGATGCAGGCAGTGGTTGTGCTAGGGGCAGCTCCCCCTCCTCAGTGTGCTTGGCTCAGGATCTCTGCAGTCTGGGGCAGGTATTGCTGTAGCAGTCACACTTGAGACCAAGTTTTCCAGCTTTTTGGCTTGACCCTCTCTTTGTTCCTTTCAAGTGGAAGCTGAGACTCATGCATCATTCCGTGACTCCAGGAGCAGGGCTTTTGAGAGAAATGTCAAGTACCAGGAGCCTCTCAAAAGAACTGTGAGAGCTGGCAGGTGTAATCATGGACCTGAGATGACAGATTCCGTGTCTGTTCCTTGCCACTCCCCTGCCTTGGGCTCCTGCCTCTCATTTCCCATCACCAGAACCTGACACTCATAGGCCAGCTTGAAGTGGGTGGCCCCAGAGGGAAAGGCACTGTCTCTCCTTCCTTTTCTAGGAAGCATTCTGTGACCAGGAACTCTGCGAACAATGAGATGGGGTGTGTATGTGTGAGATGCTTTACTCAAATGACATCACTGAAAGATGAGACCCTGTCAGATGCTGATTCACCTTCTCTCCCTGTGGTCTCGGAACTGGCGTGTGCTAAATCTGAATGATGGAGCCTTCCCTAGTGCCCTGTTCCCTCAGCGCAAACTCTCCATTCTGTAAGCAATTGAATCTGATCCCAGAGTCCCCCCGAGAGATGGCTCTGGTGCCATTTATCTCTGACATCCAGCTAAGGAGCCTGTCAACCCAGTCAGCACACACCTCTCAAGCTGCTGGCAGATAAGCTCTAGCCATATGTTCCCTGCTTGCGTTCATCATGGTGGGTGCTGCTGGGGAAAGGGCTCTGCTTGGAGTTGGCTGCTTTCTGACAACTGTCTGCACCATCAGAGTTACAAGCCTGGTCCATCCATCCCTGTATCCCACATCTGACAGTGGCCAGTACCAGATGCTTCAGAGGAAGTTGTGAGGCCCTGCGGTGGGCAGATGTTGCGTAATCGACTTTCCCTGGATGCCTGATCCTAACCCCTACTAAAGATCAGCCTAAGCCTTGAATCGTGAGGGCTTAACTCCCATCCAGAATCTTTGTAAGGAGGTTGTTACCTTGGCCTCGGGCGCTTATGTGACTAGTACTGGAAAACTGTCCGACTTTGGGTTCCACAAATCCAGGTGATGTTACTAGGTTGGAGAAGGTTCAGATTATAGCTCCAAGAATGATTAAGGGATTGGAAACAAATCCATATAGTGTGAGATTCCAGGAGCTGTGTCTGTTTAGCTTACTGAAGGTTAAGATGTAAGCTGGTTATAGTCTATAGGAGCCTACATGGGGAACAGAAATTTGATGGTAAACATCTCATCAGCTGAGCACACAAAGATCCAATAAGATGCAATGGCTGGAAGACAAAATGAGACAAATTTTACCTGGAAAGCAAAGCACAGATTTGTACCAAAGAGGGTGATTAAGCACTGGAGCAACTTCCCAAGGGGAGTGATATGTTCTCCATCACTGTCTGTGTTTTAAATCCAGATTGAATGTTTTACTAAAAGATCTGCTCTGGTTCAATGACGAATTAATTCAGGGCTGGCCTGCGGGGTATGCGTTGTGCTGGAGGTCAGACTAGATAATTGCAGTGGGCCCTCCTGGCTTTATAATCTATAAATCACCTGTTCTGGCTCTGGCCATTTTGGTTAGTCATGTAAACATCCAGCACCCCTTTGGATCTTGCTAAGGTTTTGATTTCAACAGCATCCAGTGGCAGAGAGTTCTGCTGGCTAATAATGTGATAGGTAACAAAGTATTTCCCTTGATCATTTCAGAGTTGGCCACACACCCCTTTGCAGCGACCACGCTCTGGGTCTTGTGTTATGTGGTGGGGAACAGAAATATCCCCGTTTGCTGTAGTGAGCCCTGCAGGTTCAAAGTCATTGGATGGCTGTTTTGTACTGGGTGGCTACAGGCCCTGCTTGAAATCAGGAGGCTCCTGTTCTTCTGGGTGCTGTACAGACTCACAGTTGAATGGGGAGGTTGCAAATGAGTTTTTTCCCCTAAAATTGTTAGTTTGTGGAGTTTTTAGTTTTTTACCTAAGAGTGTTTCTGGTTGAAATTATGTTTTGTTGAGAAAATTTCCCTCGGACTCACTTTGGCACTAATGGTGGGGGTTCATGTTTGTAGCAAAACCTGGGGTGCTGCAGGAGGTGACATAGTCAGGGTGAGAAGCCGGCCATATGCCCATGGTAGGAGGCTTAGGGAAGGATGTGAGGAGGTGTCTGTTTCCAGGCACAGGAAGGACAGCTGTTTGAAGGACAGTAGCCAAGCCAAGTTCAGAGCGGCTGAGGGTGAATGAGCAGGTGGCTGGGGAGCAGAAGCACTCTCTTGGATTGCAAGGAGTGAGAAATTACGGTGGCTGAGTGCTTTGGGGACTACCAGAGCCATTTCTAAAATGGAACCTTGGCCTCTTGGCTGGAAATGGGAACGCGGAGGCTGTAATGAAGTAGCAGAGGCTGTGACAGCACATTTGGAGAAAACTGATGGCAAGATGGAATTCTGAGCGGCAGAAAAATCATTTAAACCACTTCTAGCTATAAGACAAAAACTTGGCCTCTACTAATATGTTTATTATCGTAGCTTCTGGGAGTCCCAAAGCGCCAGGTTCTTGCTCCAAGCTGCTTAAAATTCAAATAACCCCTGGCTATTTGAATGACACCACATGAAAGAAAGCAACTGTTGTGTTTATTTGTACCTTACTTTTGGATGTTTTTGGTCTGAGTAAATGTGTTTAACAAGAAATAGAGATTCACGCTCTCAGGTTTAGAGCCTCCTAGAATAAGACTGGGACTTCCGTCATGCTCGGCTCTGCAAAGATCCTGACCAAAATTAGGGCCCTGGTCTGAACAGAGCCGCACAATGCAGGGAGAGACAGCCCCTGCCCTACAGAGCTCACACTCTGAATAGAGGGGCACATGGGGAGCTGGACACAGTGGGAGGGAAAAGGGTTACTCAAGGCCAATGGCAGAGCTGGGAGGAGAGCCCCATCTTTCCCATCCTTCCCTTTGTCTGATTTGCCAGATTTGGGGGTTGCTCTCTATAGAATGTACATCGGCGACTGAAATCCATTGTGGAATGGGGTTCGTGAAGTCTGTGCCATCCTGTAGATATTTGTATACGCTTAAAATGACTTAATCGTTTTAGTTGGTGCCTGCAAATTAACCGCATGGGATCAAATTGATATAAGCTGGGTTGAAATTGATGAAAGGACACCACGTGCAACAATGTGTCGACATCATGGACTTGGTGTGAAATCACCTCTCAGGTTATCTTGGCGTAACTCTGTATTGAGACTCTGTCTGTGCAGCACAGTGGGGCCGCCAGTCGCACTTGACTCCCTACCCTGGCAGACAGACACAGCCCATCCAAGACTGACCCAGATGATTCTTCATTGATGTGTTCTCTCGCCCAGCCTGCAGCTGGGCAGCAGAGGGCGCTGATGTCTCAGCTTTCCAAAGTGCTGCTTATTAATTTCCTCCCCGATAAATCAACCTGTTTATTAGGAGAATAAAAGTCTTAACTAACAAGGGGCTTTGTCAGTGCTTCATAAATCCTGCTTCTGTGCCTCATGAAACCCATATGTGGTTAATTCATATGTAAAGTCACAAGCAGGAATATAATACCTGTCCATTAAATTCTGTGCGACCTGATAATCATCATTAGCCATGAGTAATTGCCTGATCAGCATTGCACAGCAGCAAGAGAAATGCATTTGAGCTGGCGGCTCGTCTGTACTAACGGGGGCGTGTGTGGATGTGAGGGTTGTTTCCGGGATGGTGGGGGGGCTGGGGGGAGCACAGTGTCCTCCTTTGTAAGTCACTGCTTCTGGGGAGAGGGGCCTGGTCCACGCTTTTCCTGCATGGAATGGAGTGTTCTTGCCAGGACACTGCTCCCCTGGACGCTTGCAGCACAGAGCTAGGTACACATGGCTCCTTGATTGAAAATCTGAAAGGTTCCAGTTCATTCGACAGGACAGGGCAGGGAACATCCTTGGCTGGTGTACGCTGACCCAGCTCTGTGGGTGACAATAGAGCGATGGCCAGTTTACAGCAGCTGGGAAGCTGGGTCCGCTGATTCTAACGGCATGATGGCTGATTTATACCAGCTGGGGATCTGGCCTGAGGACCCTCTGATGTCATCATAGTTTGATCTCAGAGAACAGTGAGGATCTTAACAAAGCATCCCAGCTCCTCGGTCTAGGAACGTGGGGCTGGCTGTTCTTTCATAGATGGAAAATGTGACGCATGGACAGGGAAGATAACTACCCCAAGGCTGTACAGCAAAGCGGTGGCAAATGTGCAAATAGAACCCAGGAGTCTTGGCTCCTGTTCCCCTGTGTTCTGATTGCTAGTTGCTCTGTGTAGTTGAGATAATAATGAAGAGAGACGTGATTATGGCCACTCATCTTACAGAACCCAGGGACAGTATTTTTAGAATTGGGTTGCTAATGTTTGGCTCCGAAATGAGTATCTGAGCACCTAGAACTGGCCTGTTTTCTGTAGACCCCACTAGCGGTTTAGCCTCTGCAGAGACACGTTGGCCTTGTAGCTAAATCTCTGGGCCAGGCTTCAAGGCACCCATATTCAGTGAGGTTCCCCTCCCCCATATGCTATTTACTGCACAGATGCCAAGAGAGAGACAGTCCTTGCCTGAAAGAGTTCAGAGGCTAAACAGATAAAGGTGCAGGGAAACTGAGGTACTGGGGAAGAAACTTACCCACATCAGAGGCCAGGAGTCCTGAGTTAATTTACCCAGTCGGTGTGGACCGCACTGCTTTGCATGTTGGGAATTAATAAGCCCGGCAACCTTGGGAGACCTTGTCAAGGCCCTGCTCTTTCACAGGCTTCCTATAAGGCTTTGGGCAAGTCATTGTGTCTGTGTCCTGTGTCCCTGTCTGGACACTGGGGATAATAGCACTGGGGATGCGGGGATTGGGGGGTTTCCCTCAGCCGGTTTGGATTCAGGGCCCACCTGTAAACTGTGATGGCTTGTTGTGACCCTGAGACTGTGCAGGGCGTCACTGTGTGAGGGAAGGCTCTGGCTAAGATTCCAGATGCTACAGTGAGAGGGGTGCTCCCTGCTGGCAATAGTAGGGAGGGGCAGCAAAATGAGACACCCCCCCTCAAAAACCCCGGCCCATAGGGAGGCAGAGAGTATGAGTGCAGGGAGGATTTAGGGGCCTGGAGGGCAAGTGCAGGGAGCCAGGTAATAAGGTGGAGAAGGAGTTGCATGGTCTGGGGAAGAAATTGGGAGGGAGCCGAGAGAAGGATCTAGAGCCCAGGGGAGCTGCCAGCTGTCAAAAATCAAATGGACCCCACCACGTAGGGTGCATAGGGTAAAAGCCTGGGAAGAACTTGGGGTTCTGGGGTAATATGGTGGGGCTGGAGCAGGAGCCGGGAGTGTAGTGGTAAGTGTGGAGCTCAGGTCCAGGGTGGGTGGGATGATGGGAGTTGCCTAGTTGTGGGGGAGGCGTGCACCAAGGGGCCCAGGCTGTGGGGCAGGAGCGGGGATGGGGAAGACAGGACGTTGAATGCTTGGGGAGCAGCAGAGACCGTGACACTCTGCTGGGCTTCCCAGAGCTGTGAGCCGCCATGTTACCTCTCTGCCTCGGCAAGTGAGAGCTCTCCTGGTGCCAATGGTGTGCCAGCTCCCTGACACGGAGGCCTGGCTGCCATGCCAGCAAACTCTGCAGAGCTCGGCCAACCCAAAGCTCACCTCACAGTTGTTGACCTAGATTTATGGGCTAGGGACTGTGGCTTGCCGCTGGCTGCCTCTCACCAGAAGATATTGAGGTTCTTGTCCCACTTCAGGCTACAGAGTGAGGGAACACAGGGAGCTCTGCCTCAGAAGAGAACTCATGGGTTACATGGCAAGGACACTTCAGCTGAGGACAATACTAAATCACTGAAACCCTTATTAAAGTAAATGAAATAACAGATGTGCTGGAACACAGGATTGCAAGACAATACAATTCTAGGACTCCTTGTAACATTTCTATGATAAAGAACTACTCAGCCTAGTACACTTGCACCCTTCCCTGAAGACCTGGTGGTAAGTGACAGAAGACCAGCCTTGCCCCATCATTCCTCATGAACATACTTTTTTACATACATGAACATACTTTTTTACTTCGCTTTATCTAATTCTTGACTTCCCCCTGCTCCTTCTGCCCCCCTGCTCTCTGATTTGCTCACCTTGACAATAATTTTTCTGATTTGTCAGCCTTGATTACTATTTTTGGTTCTCCATGCCTTAAATATTGAGTCTGTTCTGGTCTGGCTACGATCTGAAGAAGTGGGTCTGTCCCATGAAAGTTCACCACCTAATAAATTATTTTGTTAGTCTTTCAAGTGCTACTGGACTGCTTTTTTGTTTTGATAGTATATAGACTAGCAGGGCTTTCTCTGTTACTGTCTTCAGGAGAGAATGTTCTGAACTAACATTCATATTCAAATTTGGCACATTAACACATGCTTTGAACAGGGACAGCAATTACCTGACCCCTTATAAGGACTCTTTTACATACTTTAATGTCTGACTTAACTCTTAACTTCCCCATCCCCACGCCCCTCTGCTCTTCTGATTTGCCAGCCTTGATAACAATTTTTCTGATTTGTCAACCATGATAACAATTTTTGCACATCTGTGCTTTCTGTATGGAGTCTGTTCTGGTAGGGCTGTAGATCTGAAGAAGTGGGTCTGATCCCATGAAAGCTCATCACCTGATACATTATTTTGTTAGCCTTTAAAGTGGTACATGACTGCTTTTTTGTTTTGAAGGAGGACACATGTTATAAGGTATCGCCCACTAGCAACCTGGCATTGTGGGCTACGCAGTGCAGTCCCCAGTGCCACAAAGCCGTCTTTCCCTGCAGTGCTCAGACCCCTGCACTGCAGCACCCTCAAAACCTTATCAGTCTGCTGCTGCTCCACAGAAGCCAGCTGCTGCTACATTTTGCCAGACAGAGGTTCACAAACCCTCCACATCCATCCAAGCACTGAGCTGGTTTGCAATACGAGTAAAACAAGTTTATTCTCAAAAGGAGCCGGCTTTAATACGTAGAGTACAATGCCTAAAGAGCAAGGAATGGCGACAAACAAACCCACGTAAGAAACTCCTCGAAGTGCTGGGCTCACTGTACAAACTAGAGACCTTTTTTTTAGAAGTTTTTCTCTCCTGTTTTTTCTCCAGCAGAGCTGCCCAGTTTTTCAGCTCGAACTCTCATTGAGCTCAGGCTGAGTGGGTTCTTTGTCTTGTTGGGGAAAAATGTATTAGAGACAAAGTGTGTTAGAGTCTCTCTAGGTGAAAGATAAAATAGGGGCATTCTCCCACTTCTTTTATAATCCACTGACCCGTTGAAATGTGGTCCATGTCAAGGGAGCCCAGGCTCGGCTTCTGTCTCTCTGGCTGGGGTGTAGATGCTACGCTGGGGGGAGCAAACTTTTTACGTTTGGCCCCACTTTTCATCCCTGCAATTAGCAGCCCCCGCCACCTGTCTAATGGCGTCCAAACCAAGGGAAATTTCGGTTATGTTCATAGGAAAAAAAAAAAAGCTTTTGGCACATGTAAGAGAAGCAGTCTGTAGAACATAATAGCTTTACTAATCAGTCTATAAATGTGAATACACACACAGAAAACCAGGGACCTATTTCAGTGTTCTTAATGAGATGGATGTGCCTGAAACCCAGCAGCCAATTGTGCTGCTTCCCCCTTCTGAAATACCATGCCTCTCCCCGGGGGGTGGGGGTCCACCCCTGGCTTTGCTCACCCCTTGCTAAGCTGTCTTCTCCCCTGCTTGATGCCTTTATTTACCTTCTGTAAATGGTCCTTCCTTGTCTCTGCCCGACAACCAGGCTTGTCAGACAAGCAAATACACTTTCCCTTGTCTAGGGCAGTCTGGGCCCTGCTTGCCCAACACATTTCCAGCACATAACTCTTAGTGTACACCCTGTGTGTGTACCCACAATGACTTTTGGGGCCAGGGTATTATGAGATGCCGTTTGGATAAATACCATGGCAACGGTGTGCAAGGTGTGTTAAACAGGTCAGGCCAGCTGAGATTTACTAGTACGTACCAGGGAGTGTCTTGTCAACTGGCTTTGGAGGTTCCTAGGCTTACAGGTGTCCGGACTGTACTTGTCAAGAGGCCATGACATCAAGTGCTCCTCTTGGTTCTTGTGGCATGAGGTTGGCTACACTGGGCTTACTGCTCTGGGTGTTAGCGCTGCCTTCCCAGCAGTCGTGCTCCGGTTCGGCCCTGCCACCCCTCTGATGGGATGACAGGTTCTAGCCAGGCCAAGTTTGTGGGTTTGGCTTTGCAATCTGGCCTGTAGGATTGCAGGGCTGTTCACTCAAAGGTGGCCCCGCTGGCCCCGTATCGTGCCAGAGGGATGAAACTGAGCAGCGATCCCATAGGTCGCAGTGTCCGTCAGCGGAAGCTGAGCCCAGCCAGCCCTGTGATCGTTTGATGTGTTCTGGTGACCCAGATTTGGGTCATAACCTGCAGATTGAAGATCCCGGCATTAAAGGCTCTGAGGTGGGAGAGGGGGACCCATAAATGTACCATAGATAGATCAATTGCCTTTTCTCTGGTTGCCTGGCGACGGAATTAGGCTGAACAGCAACTCCCCTAGTCTTGCCCTGGTTCTGTTAAGCAGGTTATGGCCCTTCCTCATTCTAGCTCTCTATGGATGGATTGAGCCAGTACGAAGTCCCTTCTGTTATGAATCACTGCCTTCTAATACAATGGCTCTGGGACTGCGAAGAGCTGGAGACAAACTCCAGGCAGATATTGCAGTGCTGAAGTGTCAGTGTAAATCGTTTTATCTGTCACTTCAGCTCTGTCGCTCTCTGCTGTTTGCCATCCCTCGGGGAAATCAGTTGACAGAGATGCAGGGACGGTGCTGGGCAGAGCCAACTTCATGGCTTTGGGGAACTTGTAGATGGGGAGACAGCACTACTTTGAGGGAGGATCCAGCCTGGCTAGAGGCCAGGGTGAAGGGTGGATTTTTAGGAGGTTTTTGGGACATCTGAAGCATTGGAAAAAACAAATTTTTTGGTGTCCCACCTGAACATTCAGTAAACAGAAAAGTTAGAAAATTATTTAAACAAAAAAAAAAAAAACTGAAACGAGAAGTTTCAGCTGCCTTCCTGATATGTCGATTGTGATCGTGCTGCTTTCCCAACTGCTGTGAAGGGGGTTTCATAGTAAAAGACATTTTGAACCAAAAAGTAATTTCAAGCCAAAAATGTGGCTTTTTTTCCCCCAGAATGACTTTCTTGCTTGTTTTCCTGCCTCAACAGCTCTGGGAAAGCAGCGTGAGATTGTGGGATGTTGTGGGGTTCTTGCAACTGCATTTTTCCCCCCTGCAAAAAAAAAAAAAAAAAATAGTTTTTGGTTAAAAACTTTCCTGAAGCTCCAGTGCCACAGCAACACTCCAGACTCCTGGCTTTAGAGCAAGCGGCAGCAGGGGCAGCTGTACAGACCTTGGGGCAGATTCAGTCTCCTTGCCGGTTGCTTCATGAGTTGCAGATTTCATCAGCAGGATTTGGTAGGACAGCATGGAAGTGAGAGGAAGAGTCGCAAAGTGGTTAGAGGCGTAGCTGGGGTCTTGGCTTGGCCTTGTGCATCACTGTTATTGATTAATGGTAGGGTACCACCAGGAGCCCTGCTCATAGACCAGCCCATTGTGCTAGGCATTATACAGACACAGAATAAAGAGGCAGTAACTAGGGCAAAGGAACTTACCTGTACTCTCTACAGTAAGTAGTAATCCTGGTGTTGCACAGAGAGAGCCTCTGCTATTGTGTTTCTATCAGCCTTCCCTTTTTACATCGCTAATGAAGCCTTGGGACCCCTTGGAAAAGGCAGATGCCAGGGCTACAGATGGGAGGACTGAGGGAGGTGGATGCATAATATGGAGCAGACACAGAGGTGACTTTGTTAGTTGGGTGGTGGGAGGAGCCCCAGTCATGGACCAAGACGCTGTTGTGCTAGGTGCTGCACAGGCAGAACAAAAAGATGCTCCCCTCCCCAAAGAGCTGACAGTCAAGGGGAGCGGCTCCGCGGCACTCACAGGGCATGACTGCCCCTTGTGTAGATATACCTGAGCTCATTGTGACCTAACTATCTTGGGTATTGGTGCTGGAAAACCTCAGCATAGGGCTTAGCATTGGCTAGTACCTGAGCAATCACTGTGGGGCTCAGGTGGCCAGCCCAGCCTACGCGGAAGTCCATGCTGCTGATGCATCCCTGCTGTGATACAGGTTGACCCTCTTTAATCTGGAACTCTCTCAGCCAGCAAACTCCGTAATCTGGCATAATTTTAGTTCGCCGGACGACTACTTATCACGGGTGTGGCCAAGTTTCCTGTGGTCCCATAAAGTTTGTTTTCAGCCACCAGTCCTGGCTCTCTGTGTTCTGCGCTGTCATTTAGCTGTAATTTACCCCTAAGTGTTTTCTAGGAGCCCAGGAAGCCGTGCAAGTGTTGGTAATGCGTTAGACAATATTGACCTTCTGTCATCTGGCAAATTCTCTCGTCCGGTCAGATCAGGTCCAAAGGGTGCCAAATGAGAGAGGTTCAACTTGTACTCGATCCAGCTCTGGTCTGTCTATGTGAGCCGTAGTTACCCCGCCCCACTATACCACAGCATAGCTGAACCCTTACCAGAAGAAAAGAGACAGCAGATGGAGATGTACCCACTGGTGGCAAAGCCAGTGGGAGAGCAGTTAGATCATATTTTGTGAGTGTTTGCCCAGGGGAGAAGATTTCTGAGAAGCAGAAGGAGGGCAGAGGAAGGCTGACCTGGGTTAGTACAGTAGCCTGGGACATGGGTTCAGGTCACTGCTCTGCCACAGACTTCCTCTATGGCCTTGGGTGATTTTCCAGCCCAGTGAATTACACCACGGGCCTGAATAACTGTAAAAATCCTTAACTTCCCTCTGACTCAGTTTTCCCATCTGTACAGTGGGATAGCAGCACTGTGCTGCTTTCTGAGCGGTCCTGAGTCCTAACACAGTGTCTTATGCATGAGCTAAGAGCTGCTGCTATTGCTCATGCAGATAAGTCATTGCTCACCCAAGCCAGGCCATCCACTGAGGAGTTCCCCAGAGCCATTTCCTCTCTGGGAGTGACTGATTCTTGATTAACTAGCCCATGCTCATGCCCAGCAGCCACTGTTAACCCAGCTTGCTAGCATCCTCCTTTGTCTAGACTCTCCCTGCCTGCCTCCTTGGAGCGATTCCTGATTCAGAAACTCACTGGGTTGCATTGAAAGAGACATTATAAAGTGCCAGACTGATTGCTTAAGTCAGGCTCTGGTATTGAGTTTAATAGACAGCTTTTATTTTTCTCTTTATTGCATAAAATCAGTTTAAGTGGCTCTCTGGCTTTGTGAATAAAACAATGGGACTTTTGTCTTCAGCTTCCTGCATGCACCCCAAAGTGCAAACCGGGCCAAGGGCCCAAAGCTGCTGGGTCACCGTGCACCCACTGATGTATGCTGTTCATTGGCCCCAGGATTGGCCACTTGGGGCTAGATTGCCAGGCAAAGGCTCTTTTGCAAAAAAAAAAAAAAATGCGAGCAAAGTACGTAGCACAACTAGAAGCAAATCCCTTCTCCATGCACGCATCCCTCGCTAATCGTGTATGCCAGAGCTTGGTTTATGTGCTCTTGGATTTCACGACTGGGCAATTGTGTGCTGGGGAATGCATGGAATATGAGATCAGCACATTTAAATATAGTTTTACGCTGGCTCACACTGAATATACTTTGTGGGCTTGTAGTGTCGCTCCAGCTAAGCATGCATGGCAATTGATTTACCACACCGAGGGCTGTGCACACTCGCTTTTTGGCTTTGGTGTTCTGGGAACAATAGGCCTGCAATGCTTTGCAATTTGTGTGCCCCTGCTGTATCTTTGGAGGGGACCAGCAGCCTTGGAACGCTGCACTTCCCTAACTTGTCCTTAGCAAATCAGAATGATCCTGGATCCTGTGGCCGTGCTTTTGCAGAGGTTCATTTTTCTGGGCCTATGGCGATAGTGATTTCTTATGCCGTGGTGTGGGGAAGTGCCTTGTGGTTAAAGCAGAGAGTGGCTTGGGGTCAGGGTGCCCAGGTCCTATTGCGGCAGATGTTACACAGAGCCTGACCAAGATGAGGGCCCCCAGTGTGTGCCAGGTGCTTCACAAGCCCTTCCTGAGATTTGTGGTCCCAGGCAGCTATTCAGTAAGAAAAAGCCTCTGCCCTGAAGAGCTGAACATCTCACTACACAAGAGGTAGCCGGGGAATGACAGAGGTCAGTGGTAGAGCTGAGCATGGACCTGCCTCTGGTGCCCTGCCTGCCTGGCTTACATATGCACACACTTTCACAGAGCACTGGACTGGGACTCAGGAGACCTGGCTCTAGTCCCAGACTGGATGACCATGGATAAGTCACTGCCCTGCTCTGTGCCTCGGTGTCCCCCAGCTGCAGACTGGGGATCGTGCTGCTGCTCTCCTTTGTAAATTGCTGTGAGAGTTACTGAGTAGAAGTGCTATAGAGAGCAAGGGATTAACCGGATTTGCCGGTCCTGTCACTGCTGAGCCGCTTGTGCGAACTAGGCTTGTCATTCTCTATGTACTTTGCACGAGCGTCTTTCTCAGGACTGAGACTGTTTGCTTTTAAAAACACTCCTGGACTCACTGCGTGCAAATCCCTCTCCATTAACCTCCCTAACAGCCTTACTTACTACTTACTTACAGACTCCTCCGTGCTCCTGCCCCCAGCTCCCCTTCCTTCCCCCGCCTCCTCTGCTCTGACGCCAGCATCGTCCTGCTCCACGCTCCCTGTTTGGTCCTCCCTTGCGGCATCTGGCTCCCTGAGGAGCGCCGCCCGGATGCAGTGATGCATGTGGTCTCTGTGACTGGGAAAGGTGGGGATTTGCTCAGGTGCCCTCTACACCTCTTGCTGCCATCCCTCCCTGCATTTCCCTGCACCCGTTGCAGCATCTGCTTCCTGGTGAGCAGAGCTCATGGCTGGGAGCCAATCACAGAGCTAGTTTGTGAGGCCTCCTCACTGTGTGTCCAGTCCTTACTGCCACAGGCTGCTCCACCGTTTAATCTCCAGTTTATCCACCTCTGTCTTTGAGCTAGCTCGGTCCCAGCTGCTTCCACCATTGCTCCTATGTGGAGGCCTCTCCTGAACTCCCTCATCTGATGGGTAGATATCATCTGCAGCCTCAGTTCCTTCCCAGTGTACCTCCATTTGTTCTTGGGCCAATGCAGTCCCTTGGCTTCAGTAGTCCTCCGCAGGGCTCCTGCCATCCATTCATACAGACACAGGAGGATCCCCTCTCAGCCTTTGCCCAGACAGCTAAATAAGCCCTGCTGGCTCAGGCTCCTCCCACCAGACCAGTTCTCCTCTCCCCTGGCCAGCCTGAGGCCTGTCTCTGCCCCAGGCTAGTCTGCCTTCCTCCTTCCTGACCATGGGGGGACCAGATCTGCTTCCTGCCTTCCCACTGAGGGCTTCCCAGCGCCTTGGCCTCTGGCATTAATGCTTGGCTATCAGCACTGGAAACTCGTCCCTGGATACAGCCTTGTGCTGACAGCTGGCGTGAATCAGGGCTCGGGGCAAGTGGTTCCTGGCCCTGTCACTCATCAAACTACGTCTTTAAATATTTATCTCCCCCCAGCCTTGCTAGCCAATTGTTTTCTCTGGTTAGTGCAGTGGGGCTGCTCGCTGCCTGCTTCTCTGAGGCAGAGATCAATTGCAAGGTGGAACTGGCTGGGAGACACAGAGGGCTGGGGAGATGAGGGCTGGCTGTGGGGTTAAAATGCTGCTTTGACCTTCAGTAGTTTGAGGGTCAGTGGTTGCCTTTGCCTGGTGCTGTGCTCCGTGTAAAGCGAGGGAAGGAAGGCTGCTGCTCCCTCCTGTGCCCTGGTGATGTGGGCCACTCCTCCAGCCCAGCTGTGTGGGGCACAGATTTTAAGGCCATAAAGGCCCATTATTATTTATATTGCAGTGATGTTGCAGATATTGCATTATTATTTATATTGCAGGCCCCCTCTCATGACAGACACTTTGCAAACAGAACATGATGATCCTTGGCCTCAGTCCTTTGCTCTGACCTCGAGAAGCCTGAAACCTGAATTTGTCAAAAACCGGGCAACTACAACATGCTGCTTTAAGCCAGCAGCTCAGAACTGAGTCCCTGAGATGCAGGGCATGAGCCTCTCATGTTGAGGATGTTGAGCAAATCCCTGACTCTCCGTGCCTCGGTTTCCCCTGGCTCCACTCTGTAGTACACGGAGAACCGCCTATAGTTAATTAAAATCAATAAAGAGCTTTGATGGACGATGTTTGCCCTGAAAGCCCAGCCTAGAGAACTCACCTTCACATGCTTGTCTCCTCCTTCCCCCCCACCATCCTCTGGCTGGGCAGCTATCTGGCCTGTAAGAATATTAATGACTGTTATCTCAAAAGCGCGGTTTTTTTTCCCCACTGCTACAGAGCAGTCTCACTGATCACAGATTCCAGCCCGGCTCGGAAAGCACACGCTGCATGTTAACGTTCCTCTCGAGTCTATTTGTATTAGCTGTCCGTCCACAGCCTGCAAATGGCCTATCATGGTTATGCATTGGGTACGAGATGTGCAGAACCACATGACAAAGAGAGACTGGGCTTGGGGGTGGCGGCAGTGATGTAAGTACAGTCCAGGAGCTCTCCCCCAACACTGGAGCCCCCTGCTCTAATCCCAAGCCTGGCTCCCCTTACAGAGCTGGGGCTAGGGCTGCAGGATTTAAATGTCCATTCCATCCCCTCTTTGAACTAATCCCTTAGACCCCACTCCCCGAAACAGAACCCAAGTGTCCTGGTGTTGAGCTCCCTTCTTCTCTCATCCACTCGACTTCACTCCCGCCACAGAGCGGGGAATGGAACCCAGCAGTCCTTGCACACATACCCCTCCCTGACTTGTGTCCAAACGGGGCGTCCTTGCCAGGGAGCTGGGAACATGAGATCTGTACAATGCCCCAGCAGAGCCTGTTTGTCCCTGTCTTGATCGTAGCCGTCGGGCTGTATTGCACAGTCAGGTTTTCGCTGCAGTGAGCTGCCATCCCCTCTTTTCTGAGGCTTTGCTGGGAGTGAGTGGCTTTTGAACAGCTGCCAAGCAAATGGCTTAGAATTGACGGGAACCACTCATCGGTTCAACCCTCAGTTTAGGAGCTGCTGGGGGACTCATGCTCTGTAGAACCACCCTGCTAACAGATCAGGTTTCTTATTGGTGGGATGGGAGCAATTGGAGGATCTCAGCTTAGACCACCGGGGGTGCCCAGAGCCTGATGAAGAACAGGGCCCCCCACCCTGGGCTGGGTGCTGCACAGACCCTGCCTGAGATCAGGCCCCTCTTTCGTATCAGGCACTGCCCAGAACCTGAGACTGGGGCTTCTGTTGTGCCAGGTGCTGTGCAGCCCGCCAATGAGATTGAGGCCCTCTTTCACCTTGGTGTGAGTGCCCTACAGACCCCAGCTGAGATGTTCAGGTGGATGCTGCACAGGTCATGGCTCTTGCGTGGTTTTAGCTCCTTGTTGCACTCATTCCTACGCTCCTTGACTGCAGCTGCCCCCTTTGGGGAGGGTCACTTGCTGGCTGCGACGGCCTTTTTGATGAGACAGCTTCAGAGATCCTTTCAGCTTCAAATCATCCATCCCACTCCAGCCCCAGCAGCCCCTCCCCCGCCTCGCATCCCACTTTCTTGGCTCTTCCTAATTAGTACTTGATCAAGGCTGTGCAATAAAAGTATGAGTCATACACCCATCTTGGGTATCTTTCACCATCATGCAGCGGAGTAGTTGGGATCTGGAGCCTAAATTGAAGGGCTGAGCTGGCTGACTTCCTATGGCAGCGCCCCTCACCTACTGCAATTATCCCGCAGATGGGAATTCCACCTCCCCTTTTACCTCCCACCATGGGGGAACTCGGGCTGGATTAGCAGCCCTAGAAATGGCAGGTTGCTGTCCAAATGCAGGCCCATCTGCTCCACCTGTACGGAGGAAAGGATAGGTCAGCGTCCAAATTGATGCTGTTTGTACTATGAGAGATACTTGAGATACTGACTTAGGTCAGGGCCCTTGTGTCAGGTGCTGCACAGTCCCTGACTGAGGTTGGGGTCCCCAGCAAGCCAGGTGGTGCACAGATCTAGATGAGACCAGGGCCCCAGCAAGCTGGGAGCTGTATGTGCCGACACTGCAGGCTTGTGAAAAGTTTGTACGCGCACAGGTTTGCACGCTGGACACAAGAATGCAAAGATTAACATTCGCTGACTCTGGCTACCCGCTCACACATTTTAGTTTAGTCTTGGCCTCCCAAGGATTCACTGTGACCAAAGACATCTCTCGCCTCCCCTCAGCAAAATCACCCATGCAAAGTGCAGCTGTCCCCTCATCCTTAAAGCTGTTTTAATTAAAACCCATCACCTGGTGACCTTTCACATTTCACAGCTGGCTTATAAAAGGGGAGAGGGGAGATCCGTGTGGCATGACTGCCCTGCTATAAAGGACCCCCGCTGCTTCCAGTGGTGCTTTAGATGTGAAGGCGGCTGCTGCCTGGTATCTCAAGTGGAACAGGCATGAAAAGGACCGGGGAAAGGAACCCCTTTGCTGCCCTGTGCATCGATTGTGGTTTATTAAAATTGCAGCTGCATCTTGAATGCTCTCCTTCCTGAGTCACCTCTGTGTGTGCCCTTAGCTCCCATGACTCCAGTTGCAGCCTCCTCTGAGCCAGACTCCTTGGAGAGGTGTGTGGCTTGCAAAGTAACACTGACAGAAAGATGGTGGAAGCACTGGGGGCCCTGAATTTGGTCAGGGTCTGTGCAGCACACGATACCATGGGTCCCCCAAACCTGCACGTTTTGAGATTGACACCAGCTGTGGCTCAGCTCCCTGTAGTTGCCTCTCTGATCTTGAGCCCCTCACCCTTTTCTCTGGTCTCAGAGCCCCATTACTGGCTGCGGTCATTGGCAGCTGTTTCAATACAATCCCATGCGTTGGCTGGCACCGTTCGTTGCTCCGACAGCAGTTGGGGAAAGTAGCCAAGGGAGGTTCAAGCAACATTAACCGCTTGTCACACATGCTTCTGCTTAACGCCCTCAAAGCACGCTTGACAAAGGGCTTTGCAACAGGCTTGTAGCTGCCACATCTGGGGGCCTGGTGCTAACAAGGCCTTGACATGAGAATGAGGTTGTGTGGTTTGCAGTAAAAGGGCAAGGAGATAGTCTCTAGCTGTTAGGGAATGGTGTGATGGGACCATCGGCGCTGGGAGTACAGGTGTGGGGGGTGAGTGTTGCACCACCCCCGGCTTGAAGTGGTTTCCATTATAAGTAAGATTTACCCTTTGGGTCAGTGGCTCTCAGCAGCCCCTGTACAAATTGTCCCAGCACCTGTGGCCGGGACTTGATAATCGGGAGATCTGTGTGCTTATCGGGTCCCCCAGATGGATGCTACCCAGCTGTGTATACTGTTGTCCCTATTGCCTGAGCACTCAGTCCATGTTCTGGGCCTTGTTTGGGAGTAGTTGGGGGCACCTGGGCATGGATGGAAAAGCAGAAATGTGAGTCAGGTCTAATCTGCCTGGAATCTTGTTTATTTACAGGTCTAATCTGCCTGGAATCTTGTAAATAAATGGTTCGTTGGTTGACGAACCAACCCAGAGCAGGCTGGTTCCTTTTTCTAAAATCCCCACGGTTGTCCCTTCAGCAGGCTCTCTGCAGGGTTTTTGCTGCCCCCTTGCCAAGCCGGTGGTGGCTTCCTGCCCAGGGTCTGCAGCAGCTCTGCTCCCCTGGCCACCCGGGCTCCCTGCCCAAGGCCACCCACAGCTCCTATGCAAATGACTAATTCATAGCCGCCACAGAAGGGCGTGCCCTGCTAGTAATGCATAATAACAACTCACAATGTGTGGTTAGAGCTTTTCATCAGAGATCTCATGAAGGAGGTTGGTGTCGTGATCCCGTTATAGGAAGGGCACAAAGGAGAATTGCCCAAAGTTGTCTGACCAAGATCTGAATGGCTGTTGTGCTCTGCACAGACGTTAAATGATATTGGCGTCTGTCATCATGTAGGGTGCTGCATAGATCATAAGCAGACACCAAGGAGGCTTGGTATTTGCTTGCTATTGGTCAGAGTCTGCACGGAGCCCAGCACAACGGGGCCCTGATCTTGGCCAAGGTCTGTGCAGCGCCTGGCACAACGGGACCTTGATCTCGGTCAGGGTCTGTGCAGCGCCCGGCAAAACGGGACCCTGATCTCGGCCAAGGTCTGTGCAGCGCCTGGCACAACGGGACCCTGATCTCGGTCAGGGTCTGTGCAGTGCCTGGCACAACAGGGCCCTGATCTCAGCCAAGGTTTGCGCAGTGGCCGGCACAACGGGGCACTGATCTCAGTCAGGGTCTGTGCAACGCCCGGCACAACGCGGCCCTGACCTTGGCCAAGATCTGTGCAGCGCCCAGCACAACGGGGCCCTGGTCTTGGCCAAGGTCTGTGCAGCGCCCGACACAACGGGACCCTGATCTCGGCCAAGGTCTGTGCAGCGCCTGGCACAACGGGACCCTGATCTCGGCCAAGGTCTGTGCAGTGCCTGGCACAACGGGCCCCTGATCTTGGTCAGGGTCTGAGCAGCGCCTGGCACAGCGGGGCCCTGATCTGGGTCAGGGTCTGTGCAGCGCCCGGCCCTGATCTTGACTGGGGTATGCACTGCTCTCAGTGTGAGGCCTGCGAGTTCTCCTGTAACACAAATAGTAATAACCTTACAGCCCTTCCTCATATCTCTCATCTGCTCCCATCTCCTGCTGTGATGTGGAGATAAGATGTACCATATTCCTGTTGCTAATGACTCTCTTATCAGCTGTGTAACGGATTGCATTATTTCACTTCCCGCTTCCCCTGCCTTAGGAATGGAGACAGTGAAAGGTTAAGCAGGCAGTTTGTAGGCTTGTCCCATCATCACCTGCAATCTGGGAACATTTAGCACATGGCAGGCCGGCAGACTGCCAACTGCAGTTGTGCTGGGTTCAGTTGGTGTGCGGCAGAGGGTGGGGGTCGGGAGCCCCCAGAGGAAGCCTATTAAGCAATATCCAGGGGGAATTTTTGCTATGTCAGCTGTGTTGGTTGTGTGTGGTGGATTTGGAGCTGCATTTGCCTGTCCTTTCCACTGACTGGAGCGAAGGCGGCTTGATCATGCTGTAGGTGCACCTACCTGGGGAGGAGATTTCTGACAGCACAGGGCTCTTTCATCTTGCAGACAAAGGCAAAGTGAGAATAAACAGCTGGGAGCCATAGCTAGACAAATTCGGCCTGGAAATAAGAGGCACTTGTTTTTCACGGGGAGGAGAATTAACCATTGGAGTAGCTAGGGATGGGATGGATTCTCCATCACTTGTGGTCTTTAGGTCACAGTGGGATAGTTCTTAAAAAGGTAGGCTGTTGCTCAGCACCAGCTTCAGGTTGGTGGGAGAAATCAGGGGTGACATTCTTTGTGCAGTGCAGGAGGTGAGACTGGATAATCATGGGGGTCCTTTCTGGTCTCCCCGTCTCTGAATCCCATTTGGTACATGTGCGCGCGGGAGTGGGTGTATCAAGGTTTGTTGAGAGAGAGAGAGAGAGAGAGTGCTGAGTGCCTGTGTCCAGATTAGATTGCAGTTAGGACGAAGCCTTTGTGTGCGCAGACTCTTTTGGGGCAACCATGCTTCCAATCCCTCAGGCCCTGTCAGCGTGCTTGTTATCCCAGCACTGCAGCAAAGCCTTGCCAATCACTACCCACTTCATGCCGTCCTCTGCACTCTGCTTCCCCCCCCGCAGCTTCTCTGTGCAAAATACTCCCTGCAAAACGTGAAATGCCAGTTACCATTCCCACCCTTGATCAGGGCCCTGTCTCTTTCACAGCGATGCTTTCCAAGACCAAAGCTGGCTGCAGGGGGTGCTGGGAGAGACATGGAACTGTGAGATAAAGGAGCTGGAGTCCTGCTGTTCCTTCCTCTGCAGAGGGAAGCAGCTTAGACTTTTACCTTCACACTCAGGTGCTTTTGATCCAAAGGGATGCTTAAATAGGGCTGCAATCTGGTTGGCTGGCCAGCTCAGAGTTCCTCAATCATGCTGCTACCTCAGCTGCCAGTTTTCCTGGCTCTTTTCTCCAACTCTCCCGGCCCCATCCATCTGAAGCATTCAAACACCCTGTAAAAATCCTGAGAATGTCTTTAAAATCCTGAGATTTTGGTGGGAGGGTGTTTGTACTGCTGTAGCTGTATTGTGGCATCCCGCCTTGGCAGGGCCATTGCAGTAGGGCCAAAGAGTGAGCTGGAGCAAGATCCCTTCGTTTCAAATGAGTGAATCACTTTCTACACTGGGGTGATAAATCTGCACTAGGGTCTTTCACTGTGCAAGTCATCACTCACACCAGTACTACCTGCCCGCACAAGGGATTAGCACTAGGGCGAGTTACTTTCACACTGGAGCTTGCTGTGCTGCAGGTCCTACTTTGCACAGTGCAAGACATCAGCACCAGGTTTTGCATTAATGCAGCCCCCCCCCCCCCCCCCCCCCCCCGAGTACAGACAAAGTCATTTACACCACTGGATTAAGAACACAGAGTCTTGTGGGAGTCTTGGCAACAGGCAGGTCCTTCCCCCGTGCCCTCACCTGGATATTCTAGCAGATGCACTGTTAGGTTCCCTCTCCCCCTTTTGCAGCAACTCCAGAAGAAGCCAGATCCTTTCTCCCACAATGAATCCGTTTGCTGGAGCTCCAGGAAAGAGCCAGGTAAAGTATTTCGGTATTTCCTTTCCTCTGTACCAGCCAGGGCTGGATTTGAAGAGGAGGTTAGATGCCCACGGCTCCAAGTAAATAAAAGAGGATTTAAGATGCTTTTATATTCCCCACTGACACCTCCTCAACAGGCGTTTGGAAGCACGCCCTGCACCAGGGGGTGCTTTGGTTCGGGGTGGGTGCCGCTCAGGACGAAGCTGTCAAGGAACGTTCTTCACCCTGTTTAAAATCCTACTTCTCGATTCTCTGATCTGACGGCCACCCCAGCGGCTTCTGCAGTATCGTCCCTGCCAATCCCCCCCCCGCAGCCAAGAGATTCTGGATTCAGAACAACCTCATGCAGTGCTGCTGGATAGGCATGAAATGATCTAGGCGTCATTGGCCTTAGTTTAAATGATGCCATGGGGCACCACGCAGGTAGGTGTGCTTGCCCATTAGGGAGGCATCAGATTGTGCTGAACATCTGCTGTGGTCGTGGGAGAGGGTTTCCCCTGAAGGACAGATGTCCCTTAGTCCTCACAGTAGAAGTTAGATTTTGCAAAAGAGTTCAGCTTCCCATTGACCATCCCACCTGAGAGCATTGTGCTGGGTGCTGCATAGACATACGGTGAGAGACAGTCCTTGACCCAGAGCTCTTACAGTCTACGTGGGGTTCCCAACCTATGCGTCAGGACCCAAACATGGGTCACCATTAGATTTTCTAAGGCTCACCAGCTGGGTGTCCCTGAGCCACACATAGCTCACTAAGGTGTCATCTGCAGCTCCCACCTCTGCCACCGCTCACTCCTCCAGCTCCCAGTCCCTGCCTTGCCGTGCTAGAACTCAGTCTAAATTGGTTTAATGGCTGGCAGGAGGGATCCGGCCATTAAACCAATTAAACGGAGTCCCATTTCAGTGCATCAGGGCAGGGAACTGCCTGTGCTGCAGGTGGGGGAGGGGAGTAGGCAGGTTGGTGGGAATTGCACAAAAGAGGTGAGGGTGGTGGTGGTGATCTGATAAAGGAGCAGCAAGGGGCAGCAGTGGTGGTCGTGTGTGGTAGGTGGGAGGGTGTTTTGGGGCTGTGAGGGGTTTAAGCCTGGGGTGGGTTTGGGGCTGCGAGGGGTTCAAGCCTGGGGCCGGTTTGGGGCTGTGAGGGGTTCAAGCCTGGGGCTGGTTTGGGGCTGTGAGGGGTTTAAGCCTGGGGCCGGTTTGGGGCTGCGAGGGGTTTAAGCTTGGGGCCGGTTTGGGGCTGTGAGGGGTTCAAGCCTGGGTCCAGTGGGGGTGGGGACAAGAAGTCAAGAGTTAAAAAAAAAAATTCCCGTGGAAGAAACACTCTCCCCGTTTTGAATTCCCTTGGGTCACAAAGTCTTACTGAATTGTCCAAATGGGTCAGTGTCTGGAATAGGTTGGGAACTGCCGAAGAGAGAAATTATTATCTCCAATTTAAATATGGGAAAGCTGAGGCCCAATGTGGGAACAGACTCACCTAAGGAGATGGCAGTGGAGTTGGAAATGAACCTCAGTCCCAGTGCCAGACTTATTGCTGGGCCATTCTGATTCTCAGTGTCTCGCTCGTCTCTAAATGAAATGGTAGGATTGTCAGTGGTGCTTTGGTCTAGTACAATGGTTCTCAAAGTATGATCCTAGTGGTCCTCAATAATCTTGTAGGGGGACTTGCCCTTCCCCGCTTCCCTGCATCAGGGAGCCTGGTCTTTCGGTCCCACCCCGCATGCACCCCCCTGATATTAAAGTGACATATCTGCATTTTTATGCCCCAGTAGACTAATAGGAATAGGTTAGTATTTAAGGTATTTAGAGATAAGAGAATGCATTTTGTCCTCATGGTGATTCGCCAGTGGTCTGCAGAAAGGTTTGCATTGGGCAGGTTGGGCCCTGGGCCAAAAAGTTTGAGAACCATTGGCCTAGTGGGTGAGGTGGTGAACGGGCTGACCGTCAGGACACAGGGGTGCTGTTCCTGACCTGCCATTGACTTTGGGCAAATCACGTCCCAGCTCCAGGACTCAGTTTCTCCTCCTGCCTTTTGGCTGTTTAGATTGTAAACTTTAGAGCAGTGATTTTCTCTTACTCTGTCTGCGCTACTCCCAGCACAGTGGGAGCCTGGATCTCACTGGGGATCTTTATGCTGTGGGCAGGCCCAAGGCAGTGTGTGGACAGAGGGGCTGGGATGGTGGGTGAAGGGCCCAAGGCAACCACCTTGCTCGCCTTGCCCTGCTGTCGGGCCTGTTTGTGCTGGCTGGGGCAATGGATCCCCCATCACACTTCAGTGCTCTGAGTGTTGTTGTGTTACAAATGATGCCTGTTAGGAAACTGCATTTCTTCAGTTTGGAAAAGGATGTTAATGCTTCTGTTTTCTGGCTGGTTTAACCTCTGGTTCTAAGCTCCAGAGCTGGTCAGTTCAGTCCTGGGCTGGGTGTGTGGCCTTTTCTGGGCCTCACTTACTCAGGCTAAAATGTTTCCTTCTGGGCTGTGGTCAGGGTTGGTTCTGCTCTCAGAACCTAGGTGGCCAGCAGGGTCCCCAGTGGAGTGGCCATGTCCCTGCCTTGTCACAGCTTTTTAGCCTGCATTTTCTTCTCCAGCCTCTTGGTCTGTCTCTTTAATTCAGGTGTCACCTCATTGCCCCCATTTCTTTTGCAAGGTCTGGGACAGGGAGGGGATATGCAGGACCGGCTGCAGGTGTTTTCCTGAGCAGGGGAAAAACATTTTTGCTTTCCTCACCCCTAGTCTAGGAGCAGCTCCATGACGACAACGAAGTGATGCTGATTTACACCAGCAGGCAGTGGGAGTGCAGTGGTTACTGTAATGGTTGAGCTGACAGCTGAGGTAACAGATTTTAAAGCCTAGAGAATCACTGTGACCGACGGCGTAAGCACAGGCCAGAGAATACCATCCCACCATTCTTGCATGGAACATTATAGCTTGTGGTTGGACTGGGCACAGAGTAGCATGCAGGTTGCTGGAGTGTCTCTGCGGGTGTGATCATTTCCCCAGTCTTTAAACTCCAGCCTGCCTTTGATGCACGAAAACTGCCACTGAAGTGTGTTCCCAGGCTGGGAAGTGGCAATCCAATGAAATGCCGTAAGGAGGAAAAATCCATTAACTTGTAACTAGACATGAAATCAGGTCTTATGTGGAAGCAGTGAGCTTAGATTCTAAGTTAAATCTAGGGAAAAAAAGACCCCAGTTATTCTATAATTTTTTTCTGGAGTGTTTGAGAGGTAGATGTGGGGGTGGGGATGTGGTGGGTTGCCAAGCTGGGGGCAGGGTTGGGTAGCGGGGGGAGTCAGTTGCTAGTCCTCGTGACAGCTAGAAAACAAGCAAATGCAATCGGTAAATCCCAGCCCTTTACCTCTGCCTCCACATTACTGTCTTCAGATGCCTTCTAGCATGACGAGCTGACCAGAGAAAAAGTCATTTCAGCTAAAGAACTCTGCACCTGTCATCCATGCTGCTCTCTGTCCCTCCCTCCCTCTGGGTCAGGCGGGCAACCTTCAGAGATTGTGATTCCTTATGGTGTGTGTTCCCTTCCTGTGGGCCTGCAGCTCCACATTCTCCTCTCTGAGCAATGAGAGCTGAAGTGGAAATTTTGAGTATGTGAGGAAACCGTGGAGACTTGTTAGGAGTTGGGTCTCTGCCTAATTCCTCTCCTCTCACACCATGGCCAAAGGCCCTTCCCCTCACGTCCTCCCCTGCACTGTGGCCAAAGGCCCTTCCCCTCACGTCCTCCCCTGCACTGTGGCCAAAGGCCCTTCCCCTCGTGTCTCCCCCTCACACTGTGGCCAAAGGCCCTTCCCCTCACATCCCCCCGTCACACTGTGGCCAAAGGCTCTTCCCCTAACGTCCCCCCTGCACTGTGGCCAAGGCCCTTCCCCTTGTGTCCCCCCCTCGCGCTGTGGCCAAAGGCACTTCCCCTTGTGTTCCCCCCTGCACTGTGGCCAAAGGCCCTTCGCCTCCCTGGTCCCCCCTGCCCACCATGATCAAATGCCCTTTGCCTTGTCAGTGCCCTTGCACACCGTGGCCGAATGCCCTTCTCAACATGCCCCCCCTCGTACTGTGCTGAACGTCCCTTGCTTCACAGGCACCCTGCACACCATGGCCAAATGCCCTTCGCCTCATGGCACACCCTTTACACTGTGGCCGGACACACTTTCTCTGAAATTCCCCCCTCTCCGTGGCCAAATGCCCTTCCTCCATTGTCCCCCTTCACGTTGTGGCCTAATTCCTGTCCCCTGATCTGCTACAGGCCCTGGAGTTTTTTTGCCTGGCATCCAGAGAGGTAGAGGTGGCCAAAGATGGACAGATATGTCTGTAGATTAATTAAATGGATGGATGGACAGACAGACAGATATGGAGTGGTGTGTACAGCAATATGCAGAGGGGTATTTATGGGGATGGGTAGAAGGGTGATATGGGGATAGAGGGATGTGTACAGATATGGAAGAACAGAAAGAAGAATATGTATGGATTCAGACAGAGGTTGGTTATGGAGCTGCTTTAATATGTATATACTAACATCGCTATGGCCTAGGGGATGGAAATGCTTACCTGTCCCAAGGGCCGCTGCGCAGTGCTTTGGAGATTAAAAGCAACATATGATGCCCTGGCTAGCCCTTCTCCCATTCACTCTCCAAGCCTGCTTTAGCACCAATCCATTTTTATCCCTCTACATGACGCTGCCTTGATTTTAATTTTGCAGTTGCACCCACAGCCCCACCACAACGGGTGAGGAGAGAATGACCCAAATCACCGTAAAAGTTAAATCTTCCTATTTTATTTCAAGAAAGGACAAGGAAAGGTTTTTTTTTCTTTTAAATTCGTACAGTTTTTGTCCATTTTGTTTTGTTTTTTATTTTTATATGAAAAAAAGGGGGGACAAAGGAACACATTCATCTCAGACGTTGAAAATTTCAAGGCACCTAAAGGAAAGAGGCCAAAGGGCGCGCAATGAATGCACTTTGGTTTCTCGGAAAAGAACCCTTATTTTGGTGGTGAAGAGATGGGATAGCCAGGCTGGCCTCTGTCTGGGCATGGCTCAGCAGATGCACAGAGCAAGAGAAGGGAAGGGTGAGTGCGGGCATTGTGGTCCCACCGATGTGAAGACACCGAGCTTGAACCGAATGCAGAACTGAGTCTGTTTGATGATGCTGTGTGAGGTCCGACGGGGCCCTTGCAGTTTGCGAGTGACTGAACTGAGTCTGTTGGGTGGTACTACGCGAGGTCCAGTTTGTAAGGAATCTTTTAAGGAGGCTACACAGGGGGTGGTTTGCAAGAGGCCGGCTTCTTTTGCAGCTGTGTTGAGCTTTTGAATATCCATTGAGCTGTGCCTGAGTCCAGTTCTGATCTGGATTATGTTGGGAATGTAAAGCTAGCTACTCCTTTGGGGGACTGGTTTGCATAACAACTGACAGCCAAGAAGATGACTGCTACAATATTAGCCATATGCCTTGCTCTAGGAAAGGCTTTCCATGTCTATTAACTACCCCAAAACTTGGTTCAGCCAGACTTACTATTGGCCACTGCTGCTGTGTGCCCTTCCAGTATGTGCAGTGTGGGTAAACTTCCATTAAGAACATCCAAACTTAAACCTCCAAACCCAAGGAAATACATGTGGGGAAAGAGGGATGGATGAATGAATGGATAGATCAATAGAAAGATGTGTACGCAGATAGATGGAGAGAAGGGTGGGTTGGGGTTGGTTAGCTAGAGAAGGGGGTTTTTGGAGATGGACAGAGGTGTGTTAATGTGTACCTCACTCTCACCACCCAAGCTTAACTCTGCTGCTTTCTTTCTCTTTGACCTTTACCTCATGCTGCTTTATTACTGCTTGGAGCTCACTGCCCCAAAGCTTTTAGGTTTCTAAGATTTAGAGCAGTAGGGTGAGGAGGGGGTGCTGTGTAGATAGTGCCCCCAGATGTAATTATGCAGAGGCTCCAGTGTATTGTAAATTCTGCAGTGGAAATTGATGTATTTAAACACAGGCCAAACAAGTGCTGGAACAGATAGCTTATTAGCTAAATTTGTTTTTGCCTTTCATTCCCCGGCCAATGGTGTTCTTTGATTACTAGTCATGTGTGAAAATCCATCCAGCCCCCCTCTCCCCCCCGGGGATTGTGAGTGCAGTGCCAAAAAGCCAGATGCCCTGCCAACTATGTTCTGATGCCACCAGTTCTGATACCAACGCTCATCCAGCCAGGGCAAAGCTGCCCATTTCTTGTCTCCCTGAATATCATACAAAGTGCTGCCTACTTAGAATGGACAGTATTTACATTTTCACTTTGCAGTGGTGCAAATGATTACACAAGTGTCCAGTCAACTGAGACCCCAGACAGTATCTCAGCAAGACTCTTAAGGAATGAAAATAAATGTCTCCTCTGCTCTAAGTTTCTGTCTGTCACACTGAGGATGACTGAGGACTAGGATTCCTCAACGAGGAAAGAAACTGTAAAGATTGCATCGCTGATTGAGAGCATAAGAGCCCTGATTCGGATCAGAGTTACACCAGCTTAAATCAGGATTAATTTCTGTTGCTGTCAGCAAGTCCCACGTGTCAAACTGGGAGTTATGTTGTTTTCAAGTTGGGAGTCACGCCATTCCAAGCGAAGAGCCACACTGGTTTCAAATTTGAGGCTTCACACCAGTTTCAAACTGGGGGTTACCTTGCTGTCAAATGGATGGCATTCAAATCAAGGCCAAGGGTATTTCTACTACTCTGTATAACCATCAGAACAGGGCGTGTGATGCTTTGCATTCAGCTGCCCAATTAAGGAAGTCATTAGTTCAAAAAGCAACTCTCACACTAAAGCCTTGTTTTTTAAAAGATCAGGTCTGACGATTTGAATCTCTGCAATATGCAAAGAGAGGTTGGATGTTTCTGTGGATAACAGGAAGATCCAGAGTTAAAACAGTTAATGCTAACAAAATGAACATTGGAAAGGATATTAAAATTTATGATTCGAGGCTTAAATTGATCTCTGCTTGGGATTGTAGATGACAGATTATCCCACATCTGCCTGATGCAAGAATACTCCTGAAACATCTGGCCAGGGTACTGGACTACATGACCCATGAGTCTGATTTAGTCTTTTGATTTCTATGTTCGGGAGGTATTTGAAAGCGTTTGGGAACACTGTGTCACAAACAGTTGAGATAAATACAGAGTTCTGGCCTTCAATTTCATTTCAGTGGGCCATGGTTCCACCAGATTGTCTTTGCTTTGGAGATCAAAGAGTAGGGACATCTCTGGTCCCACAGCTTATTAAAAATAATGATGCTTTGCACTTCCCGGCAAGAAGCAATTTACAAGCATTAGTCTCACAATACCTGTTTTACACTTGGGGAAACTGAGGCGCACAGGGGGTGAGTGGTTTGCCCAGCCTCATGCAGTTAGTCAGCCACAGAGCTGGGAGTAGAATCCAGAGGTCCTGTGTCCCAGCCCATTTTTTCTAACCGCTAACCCACACTCACCTTCAAGTGATAATAATATAATCTAGGAGTCTTGGCTCCCAGTCCCATCCCTCTAACCCTAATCAATAGATCATGCCCAATGATCTGCTGTAGAAAGAATAAAGCAACTAAGCTTATTCTAAGGGAGGGGAAAAGTATTAGTGAGAGACCTCTTAAAAACACCTGTGTGGCCTGCAAGCCCAAATTTCTGTTGCAAAAGTGACTTAGGTTCAGCTTTGCCAAGATATTTAGGCACCTAGAGATGGAGGTAGGTGCCTAATGAGATTTTCAAAAGGCTTTAAGTAGGTTAGGCTCCTAATTCCCATTGAAAGACAATAAGATTTAGGCATACTAAAATCCGATTAGGCAGCCGTCTGTATCTTTAGGTGCATTTTGGCTAGAGCTGGCCAAACATGAAGTATCCATTCTGTGAACAATTCAAAAATATTTTGGTTTGATACGGTCAAAATGTCTTGGTTAGACTTTTAGACCATATGATCCTAGAATATAAAAAGGCAACATCAAAACCAAACCTTCCACCCTTTTTGAAACAAAACATTTTGGATAATTTCTGATAAAATCCAGCAAAAAGTTTGGATTTAATCCAGTCGGCCATTTCTAATGGAAAATTCTTTCATATGATAATTTTTGCTCAGCTTGGTTAAATTCCTTTGGAGCCTAACCACTAAATAACTTTCAGGGACACCTAGCCTCCACACACCACTTTTAAATATGGCTCTTTGGCTCCTTAGTCACTTAGGCACATTTGAAAATTTTACCCTTTAACCTCCCAGGGACGAGGGAGGGATGAGATAAATTGCTCCAGATTCTTGGATTGCAAAAACTAGGCCCTGCAAAATGCAAGGGAAGGACAAGAAAATTTAAGAAGCCAGTGGAGAATTCAGGCCAAATGATTATGTGCTATTCAAAGAACAGTAACTGCTGTTACTGAACGTAACAGCCCTAGGCAGCTATCAAGCTGGATGGCATAAGTGAGTAGAACAGATAGCTCGATGTGTGTGTTGTGGGGAGTGAAGTCTAGCAGGGAGGATAGATTGTAAGGTACGGATGTGGATGAGCCTGCTTCCTCAGGGAATTTTGTGCTTGTTTTTAGGCTCAAGAGTCCACCTGGATCAGAAATTGATGGTGGAAGCCACAGGGCTTGACTCTCGTTCATTTGTACTAGTGCCAACGGAATGTGCAACATTTTGCGTCATCTCGTGCCTGGCTTTGCACTTGGCATTGAAAAATTGCACCCCTGTCAGGTGACCAGATAGCAAGTATGCAAAATCAAAATGGGATAGTGGGGGGTGATAACCGCCTATGTCAGACAAAGCCCCGAATATTGCGGCTGTCCCTGTAAAATTGGGACATCTGTCACTTGAGCCCCTGAGAGCTGAGATCCTTGTCATCTTATTCAGAAAGAGCCAACCCTTGGCAGACATTAAAAAAATCCATATTTGGTGTCACCTTTAAGTGGCTTAGTTCCAACTAATGAGTTTAGCTGCTGAATTTTGTTGCGATAAATAAAGGTAAATCATTTGCATTTTTCCTTTTTTTTTTTTTTTTTTAAACCTGTTTAAATGGCTTGGTCTTAAATTATGGCAACTTTGCAAGCTGAGCTGTAAATTGTAACTGTAAATTCCAGGTGCATGGAGGGGAACACATAAGCCAAACATGTTTGAATCACCTGAATTAATGAGTGCCAGGCTTGCATTGTGCTAAACGTGTCCTCTTGGAGTGCCGGTTCAAATTAGCTCCGTTTGTTAAGTGCTGTGTGTAGAGTTAAACACTTAATAAAATTACACTTCGTGGGAGGTGGAATGCCAGAACTGAGGGCTGGATCCTTTCATGCAGTGTTAATCATATAAACATAAGCTCTGCTCTATGCCTTTCGTCGTCTTTTCCTTTTCCATGACTGTGAATGGAAAGGAAGAGCAGAATGACTTTTCCTACTTTAAAATGACATTCTTTTGTGCTTTGCGAATAAATACCCCTCCACCCCACCCCTTGGTTGTTCTGGCAAGTGGCTAATTAGCAGCATAAATTTGCATAGGGATAGAGCAGTGGCATAATCAACTAGGGAAACTGTGTTTTCCAAGGAACATCAAGGCAAGGCTTTGCTGGAATTGCAGCTGCAGTTTGCAAGGGATGAAGTGTAAAAGCAGATTTGGGCACAAGGGGAGATCTGGGGATTTGTCTATAATGCAAGTTGAACTGAATGAGCTGCTTTAAACTAGTTAAATTGAGGCTGGAGGGTGTTGGAAGTCAGAACTCCTGGGTTTTATTCCCAGCTCTGTGTTCTGTGCTGAGTGGGAGCTAGAAGTCAGGCTCCTCAGTTCTATCATGAGCTGTGGGAGGGGAGTGGGGTCTAATGGGTCAGAGCAGAGACGGATGGCTGTAAGTCTGGACTGCTGGGTTCTATTGTAAGCTCTCAGATGATGGTAGGGTCTAGTAGTTATAATACAGGGCTGCCCGGAATCAGGATTCCCGCATTCTTTCCCCAGCTCTGTCAGATCTTAGGTGGTGCCTAGCCATTGTGCTGGTTTATTTTGCATAAGGATAGGTGTCAAGTAGATTTCCTAAAAAGCATAGCGCTAAATTCAACCAAAACTTTGCTCAAGCCCAGGGAGTTGCACCCAGTAATGTCTGCCCTGAGTTCAGACCTAGGGGAAGTAACGTTAAAACCTTGTGCCTGTTACTAAAGTGAGATCAGAGTTCAAGCAGGGCCTGTGTTTCCCTGGAAAGATGGATGACAGTTAAGTACACCAGGCTTGTTTCATTTGTAGTTTTACTCAGTTGGGAATCAGTTTAAATCAGACCAAAAGAAGTTGCTCCTTAACCGCAGCATTGCCAGTTCCGGTGACTTAACTGTGATTCTCACAGCATTAGTTACTTTTCGTAAATCCCTAGCTCCTGGATTCTCATGACTGCTAACTCTCATGATCAAAATGTCACCAGCTCTCCTAGTTATAGAGAAGAACTTGACAACAGGAATCTGGAAGACAAATATAAAGAACCCTGCAGGTTTTTTTTTTTAACTTGATTTTGAATGCTTGCTTACATCTTGACAGACAGAGTGGTCTTGTGGACGAAGCATTCCAGTGGCATTGAGAGGACCTGGTGTCTATTCCTGGGTCTGCCACTGACCTGCTGGGTGAACTTAGATTAATCAGTTGACCCCTGTGTGCCTTGGTTTGCAGGGCTGTAAAAAGGGGATAATGCTATTTATCCTTTGGGAAGCAGTTTGCGACTGTTGAAAAGGGTTATGTAAGTGCTAGAGATTGTTACTGACTCAGGTTAAAATCACCATACTCTTTACTGCTCTGACTGAATCCAAGTTTCTTATCTTAAACTTAAACTGAGAGTTCTTTAAAGCAGGGACTTGAGTCTTTGTCTGTTTGTATAGTTCCTGGCATCCTGGGGTTCTGGTTCATGAATGGGGCTCCCAGGTGCTACGATAACACAAGTAACACATAGTAATAATTATTGCTACTCTGGCTGCAGATGAGATGAGAACAGGTTAGCACAATTTTGATTATAAACAAGAAGTTAGACCTTGTCTTCAGACAGACCAGTGCAAAAGTCTGGGAATATGTCCTCGTATCACTTTAAACCTGTCTCGCATGGATTTTGATTGTGTTGATTTATGTCGAGCTTGACTGTCTACAAAAGTTGCACTGATTTAGCTAAAGGTGTGAAACTGGTTTGATTAAATGGGCTCTACTCCATTGGCCTGATGCCAGAAGGGGTAATTGGATCATTTAGGGCTTGTCTACACTTGCCCCAACTTCAAAGGGGGCATATTAATCAGGGTGATGGGAGATTACTAATGAAGTGCTGTGATGAATATGCAGCACTTCATTAGGCTAATTCTTCCCTGTGGCAACTTCGAAGTGTCGGCATGCATGTAGCCATGGACATTTTGAAGTGCCTGCATTACTTTGAAGTGCCTTTACACCTCAAAGGGGATTTTGACACTTCGACGTTGCTGCAGGGGAGAAGTAGCCTAATAAATTGCTGCATATTCATCACAGCACTTCATTAGTAATCTCCCGTCGCTCTGATTAGCATGTCCCCTTCGAAGCTGGGGGCAAGTGTAGACAAGCCCTTAGTCTGACATACTGAATAACACAGGCCGTAATATTTCACCCAATTCCCTCTGTACTGAGCCCAGTAGTTTTGCTGATTGGCTAAAGCATCTTCTGGACTTGGAGACACCAAGAGAGTGTGTCCCAATGGTTAATCACTTGCAGTGTGAAAGACTCGTGTCTTATTTCTGATCGGAAGGAGTCAAACTTTAACTTCCAGGCACTGGGTCTTGCTCTCCCTTAATTAAATGCCCTTTAGAACCTGTGATTTTTCTCCCCATGAAAGTACACGTTTACTTGTAATCAAGTCCCCTCCTGATCTTTTGGAGAAGCTAAACAGTTTGTGCTTATAAAGCCTCTCACTGCTCCTGGGACCATTTTTGTGGGTTTCATCTGCACCCTCTCCAGTGTGTAAATATCCCTTTTAAAATATGGCCTTCTGAACTGGATGCAGTAATCCGGTATTGGTCTCGTCAACATGGTAGATAGGGTTGGTATAAACCAGATTCAGATCGAAATAAGAATGTCCACTCTTCGGTTATGCTAATGCAACCTTCCTATATATACAATGACATATAGGCACAAGTTAAACCGGTGTAAACGAGTTTGAAACAGATGTAATTGTGTTCATACAGTTCACTCCAGTTTAACTCAACTGTTCGTATAAGACCGAAAGTGGCTTGTTTCTAGGAAGGCCAGGTGTTCTAATGGCTAGAGCAAAGGATTAGGTTTAGGACAGCCGATATTATCCCCATTTCTGCCACTGATCTGCTGTGTCACTTTGGGCAAATCACATCCACTCTCTCTGCTTGTTTCCCCTCCCACACTTCGTCTGTTTAGATGAAAGCTCTTTGGGGCAGGTGCGGTCTTTGGTTACCTATCTCTGCAATGCCCAGGATGACGGAGCCTTGATTTTGGTCCGGGCTCCCCACTAGTTTTTATCTCAACCTACTAAGCTGTGTTAAAACTACAGACTGCTTTGTCGTCACTGGGATATTATCTCATGTTAACTAACACACCTTTTTTTCATAATGAAAACGCACCCAACAGGGCTTGTCTACCACGTGCTCTAGTGCTCTGCCAATTGGGTTTAAATTTAGAAGCCCTGGTCTTGTGTCGTCCTTATGTTCATGCAAAGTGGGTGTGAAGTGCCACCGTCATCCAAAAAGCAGCTCACTTTGCACTGGAATAAGTGACAAAACAAGACCCAGGACAACACAGAATCAAATCTTATAGCCACTTCCCTCACTTGGAATTATTTCCCTTTCTTGGGGCTGGAAGTCAGGGAGTTTTAGTCTGTTTCCTTGCAGGTTATCGGTTCTGGAGTTTGTTTAGTTATAGTTTCTGTTGTTTTGTCATAAGCAGGAAAAAGTGTTTTATGTGTGATAGCTTTAACTATTGAAGGATGAAAGATCTGGGAGAGCCACCACAAAGGAGACAGCACCTTTTACAGATATTGCTAAATGGATATTATTGCTGGCTCTCCAATCTGTCAGGTAACCATATTTATTCCCTTCTCCAGAATCAAATTTGTGTGTGTATGTTTGAAATAATAACAAATTATTATACAACCAGTTTTCAGCACCTAGGGGATAAGTGGGTACTAAGTAATAGCCAGCATGGATTTGTCAAGAATAAGTCATGCCAACCCACCTAATTTCCTGCTTTGATTGGATTACTGACCTAGTGGATAGGAGGGAAGCAGAAGACATGATATATCTTGATGTTAAGCTTCTGAGGCAGTCCCACATGACATTCTTATAAGCAAATTAGGTTAATGTATCTACATGAAATTAAGGTGGGTGCAAAACTTGCTGATAGGCTCTATTCAAAGAGTAGTTAAAGGGGATGCTGTAAAACTGGGAGGATGCACCTACTGCAGTCCTGCAGGGATCTGTTCTGGATCAATATGTTCATTAATGATTTGGCTAGCAGAGTGGAGAATATGCTTATAAAATTTGTGGATGACACTGAGCTGCGAAGGGTTGAAAGCACTTTTAAGACTTTGACATAAGAACTGATTTTAATCACTTGGATTAAATTTGCTAAAGACAAGCGCAAACTATTACGTTTAGGAGGGAAAAATGAAACGCACAGCTGCAAAACAGGGAAGAACTGTCTAGGGAGTTGTTCTGCTGAAAAGAACCTGGGGGCTGTAGGCGATCACAAACGGAGCATGAATCCACTGTGTGATGCACGTGAAGAAAAGGCTAATGTCAATCACTGTGTCATAGATAAGATCCTGAAGGTAAGTGTTGCGCTCTCCTTAGCGCTAGTGAGGCTCAGCTGGAGAACTGTGTACAGTTCTGGGCACCGAACTACAGAAAGCTGTGGACAAACTTGGACAAAGTCCAGAGGAGAGCAACAACCGTGATGAGAGCTTTAGTGAGCCTGACCTGTGAGGAAAGGTTAAAAAAACTGGTTATGTTTACTTGGGAGAAAACATGACTGGGGGAGAGCAGAGGGAGCCGGATAACAGTCTTCCAGTAGGGGAAAGGGCTGTTATAAAGAGGATGGGGATCAATTGCTCTCCATGTCCACTGAAGGCAGGACAAGAGGCAACGGGATTAATTGGCAATAAGGAAGATTTAGGTTTGATGTTAGGAAAAGCTTTGTAAGGAGAAGAATAGTGAAACACTGGAACAGGCTTCCAGGGGAAGTTATCATTGGAGAGTTTTCAGAATGGGTTGGACAGACACCTGTATTGGCTAGTCTGGGTAGACTTGATCCTGGCTCAGCACTGGGGGATGGGCTAGCTGACCTTGCAAGGTCCCTTCCAGCCCTCAGTCTATGAAAGAGAGAGAGACAAGTCCTCTGTGTGCGTGCCTGCGTGTGTGTGTTGGGGAGAATGAATTTGCATGCCTGGGCTGACTGGTGCAGCCTTCGTACTGATTCCTTCCAACCTCTTCCTGGGACTTCAGATCCCGTGTCCAGTCTGTGATGACTTTGGGAGCCTCTGACATTTAGTACTTGAACTGCCCGTGTCAAAGTTCCACATGCTGTAGTTAGCACCAGGGCTTCGCCATGCACCTTCCGCAAACCCTGCTCTGAGATACAGCCTCTCACGAGCACAATGGCACTGCAGCAGTTTTCTTATGCCTGTGCTCCAGCCCAGTGCTAGGCCTGTGCACCTAAGGGAGTGGTGCCTAGTGGTTAGAACAGGAGGGGACCCTGGGAGTTAGGACTCCTGGCTTCTATCCCCAGCTCTGCTGGACTGTAGCATCGAGGTCCTTGCGCTTCACCTCTCTACCCAAGCCTGGGTGTCGTACATTTCCTAAAATATTTAGGCCCAAGCCCATGGAATTGGCCCTGATCACTCCTGTTCTGATTTCAGACCTGGGTGTAATGTTAAAACCTTTGAATGTTAATAAAAGGAGATGAGAGCTAAAAGTCCAGGCAGGGTTTTCTGAGGCAGATAAGATGAAGCTTAATTGGGGTTTCTTATATATCTTTGAGGCTTCCTCAGCAAACCTGCCTGGTCCTCCTCTCTAAAAGGAAAGTAACATTGTGGTTTTGTTTCAAGCAATTCTAATCATTTCGGCAGGATTGTCCCAAACCAGCAGTGACCCAGACTGTTTTTTTTTTCCTAGCACCATGGGCCCCCTGTGCATGCCTGCCTCCCAACACCTGGCCCCAAAGGCAGAGTCTTCCACCAAAGCCTATTGTGCTGGAATCTGAATTGATCCACTTCTTCTCCCAGATATATGTGACCCAGTGGAACCTGAGATACCTTTGGACATCAGCATCCTGCATCTTAACCCCTGGAGGCCATCACCCCAGCTGTCTGGAAGAAAATGATGATCAGGAAGCATGTGTGTGTGTATGTGTGTGTGTACAAAGCTATGAATTGAATTAGATCATGTTTCTAGTTGAAATGTCTGGAGTTAACCAAAGGGTCCAATTAAACTGTCCATGCCCATGTACTATGCTGCCATATAGAAATATTTTCCCATCTCCCCTCCAGCTTTGGGAAGGAGTGGGAGGAGGAATCCAAATCCATTCGCTCCAAATGAAACAGTCGATGAAGGTGGCATAAAAAGTAAACCCAAGAAGCCAGTTATGGGACTAAAACCAGAACAGATTGGAAGCAGCGGAAAATCCCATTGAAACCAGTGGAAAATCCTCCTTCGCTCCCACCTGAAGCAGGGATGGCTGAACCGTCAATGTTTGGCAGTCAGAAATGACAGCCAGGTGTTGAATTTTCTTTTTTATAACCTAACTCCTGAAAATGAAAATAGATTTACACGAGAGGACAGATATGAACAGGTAGCTTTTTCTCCTCGATCCATGAGCATGTGTTGTTCATTTGAAATCTGGAATATTAAATATAAATTATGTCTTTTTTAATTTTTTAACCATTCCTTGTTTTTTTTTACAAAATAGTCCCGCCCCCCCCACCCCAATGCCTGCCACTCAAGCCGTTTCTGTTAGGGAAAAGAGTTTCTCCTTGATTTGTAAGATACCGAGAGGCAATGGCGTGGGGTGGTTTTGGGGTTGAGAGGGAATGGTGGTTCTCCATCATGTATAGGTGTAATCTATGTCTGGGATGCCGCCGTCTCTGTACCCACGGGTTGTGCCGTAGCCGATGGTATGGGTGCTTTTGTATAAGCTGGTGCCGTTGGATGGGAATATTGTGTGGATTACGTATTCCTCCTTGGCTCGGTGTGAGTTGATGGGAAGCATCTGTAGCCCAGGACCTCGGATTTCCAGGATGGAGTTGTCCTTCTTGGTACCCGATTCAACATAGTCGTCTTTCTTCCGGCTGCCCCTCATGTAGGCCCTTTCCCGCGTCAGCAGCTCGCCTGTCCGGTGGACATACCAGCAAATGGCTGCCATGACCAGGAAGAGGAAGACTAAAGCCACCGCCCCACCAATGATCCCTGCCAGAGGCAGCCCAGCCATTGGGTCAATGTTCTGCTCCCGGTTGAGGGTAGTGGTGGGGCTGTAGTTGTCAGCTGTCTCTGCTTTGGCGCACACCGGAGTTTCATCTGGTACGTAAGTGCTGCCTGTCTCCATGGTGACCATGCAGATGATGTAGGTGGATTTGGGCTCTAGGGCTGTTAGCAAGTACTCCGTCTTGTCCCCTTGCACCAGGGTCTCAGTGATGGATCCTACTGCTGGGCTGTGGCCCAGACGCAGCCAGCTGAGCCGGAAGGAGGAAGCAGGCATCATGGCCTTCCAGCTAATCTGGATGGTGTCCGCCGTCAGCGGTTTAACGTTGAGAACCAAGGTCTTGGTACCAGTCCCCGTAACCATCGGGTAGTCAATGTTGGAGTCTGGCAAGCGGATTCCAGGCCGCTTGGCCTTGAGAGTGAAGAGGGAGCCCTGAGGCGTGGTGACAGCAGCGTGGCTGGTGGTGGTCTTGGCCACCACTGCGTTGCCCTGGGCACCTGGCTCAAAGCACTCATCCATCTCGTTGGTGATGTCCTTGATGGCCATGCCTCTCACTTTATCTGGCCCCTGACACATCAGCCCCCTCACATTGACCACAGAGGCCCGGGCCTTGACCCAGTCCCTCAGCCACATGAGGTTGCAACCACAGAACCAAGGATTGTTCCTCAACAGCAACTGGGTCAGGCTCTCCAGGTCATCAAACAGGCCCTTGGGCAGAGTGGTGAGGTTGTTGTTGGACAAGTCCAGCCTCTCCAGCTCCCTCATTTTGGAGAGGGTGTTGTAGGGGATGTGGCTGATGGCATTATCCTGGAGGTACAGCTTTTGCAGGTGGGAGCTGGGCAGATTGAGTGGAGGGGCGGCCAGAGAGTTGCGCACCAGGGACAGCTCGCTGAGGTTCTGCAGCCGACTGAAGGTGTCGTCAGCGATGCGCTGGTTGGCCAACAGGTTCCCATCCAGCACCAGCCGGCGCAGGCTGTTCAGCCCTTTAAAGGCGTGCAGTGGGATGGTGGAGATGCGGTTGTCATCCAGCCGCAGCTCCTCCAAGGTGCGAGGCAGACCCGATGGGATGCTGCTGAGGTGGTTGCGGGACAGGAAGAGCAGCTTGAGGCGGGTGCTGTCAGCAAAGGCGTCATCCTCAATGCTGACCGTGGAGACAGAGTTGTCGTCCAGGTGGAGCTTCTCCAGCAGAGGGATGCGTGCCAGGGAGTCCCGAGCAATGGTGCGCACATTGTTGTCCTGCAGGTGCAGCTCCCGGAGTGAGCGGGGCAGGTTGATGGGGAACTCATCCAGGTCGTTCTCATAGAGATAGATCACCTGGACGCTCAGTTTGGACTTGAGGTTGGAGGGGATGCCGGCGTTGTTGATCTGGTTGTTCTGTAGGTACAGGGTCGTGGCATCGTCGGGGATGTCGGCTGGGATGGAGGTCAGGCCCCGGTCGTTGCAGTAGATGAAGCCGTTGTCGCAGCGGCACACGCTGGGGCAGGAGGCTCCGCTGGCCATCACCTCGCTCAGGAAGGCCACGAGGCCATAGCACAGCAAGAGCCAGTCACGCAGGTCCATGGCTGAGGCGGTGGTCACCACCGTAGAGGTCACCGTGGATGCTGTTGTCATTGCCCCAGGGATGGTAGACCTCTGGGACCTGTAGAGGGGAGAGAAATGGGAGGAGCCTGTGTTATGCAGGTGGAGCTACATGGGAGATTAGAGTAGGGATAGGCATGCAACATGGGGATGGGGGCTGAGATGCCCCGTGGGGATGGGGATGTTCTTTCTATCAATCAATCTATGATGGTAGGCATTGCACAGACCCTCCTCACCAAGGTCAGGGGCCCATTATCTAGTCTCTTCATGGACACACAACAGAAGGCAACCCCTGAAAACTTTAGACTCTAAACAGACAAAGTGTTGTGAAGAGAAACAGAGAAGCAGGGATTTGCCCAAGGTCACGCAGAAAGTCAGTGGCGGAGCCAAGGACAGAGTCTGGAGTCCTCAACTAGTGCCTTGACCGATAGATCACACCACCTCACAACAAAGTAGCCGCCATCCAATAGGCACACCCAGCTAAAATCCCCAGCGAAAAATCCCCACAAAACTTCTCCGGGCTCGAGCAGAAATCTGGCAGGTGTTTTTTCTTTTACAACTCTAAAAAGCAGGTCTTCGATCAATTAAAATATCCACACTGCTAATGCTCCCCCCCCCCGACACCCAACTTTGCTTCCAGCACTAAATCTTCCCCCAGCATCCGTCAGGCTGCAAAATCTGCTGCAGAAGATGTATAAATCCATGTTAATAAGAGCTTTCTAATGGCAATGCTGACACGCCAGCTTCCAGCTGCCTCAGAGATATAGCCACAACACTGCATACATTAGAGGCAGATAACAGAGACGCGCACGCATTCCTGCTACCTGCATGCATTTGTCTCTCCTTGTGGCTCAGCCACCCACTCGTCCCATCATTCTTCTCCGTAAAGGGAGCCAGAGAGAAATGAATGCACGGGAGATTTGTGTCTTCCCAGGGATTTGAGATTTGCACATTAACAGGGGTGTTCTGGTAGTGCAAAGATTGAGATCTGTCAGTCACATTGATAGTTTTGGCACTGCACAGACTTCACTGAGCTCAGGGCCCCACCGTGCCAGGCTTTGCACAGACCCCACTAGAGACAGCCCTGCACCGAAGACCTTGTAGTCTAAGACCTACCGTGCAAGCAGTGTTTGCCTCAGTACAATTGCATGGGTCATGGGGTGGCTTTCTGCTGACATAGTGTTACACCATAAGTGCTGGCATGAAGGCATTTTATGGGGAGCCTAGTGCAGGGGCGTCCTGGCTCATGCTTGAGACTCCTAAGCACCAAGATAATGGGAAAGATAGAAATGGAGCCCAAGTGTCTGGACTCCCACCCTCCCGCTGTCACCACCAGGCCACTCTCTCCTTTCAGTGCTGGGGCTGGAACCAGGCTGTCCTGACATCCAGCCCTGCTGCTCCACGCTGGTGTTCCCTCTAATTGTTCACATCCATGGGTGGGATACATTTTGTTATGCGCACCAAGGCATGCAAGGATTTGTACTGCCGACAGAAACACAGGCTGTTGGGTGTGGACACACTGATAATCAGCTGGGGGGCAGCTGAATCTCTCCTGGACGGCCACCCAAGCACTCACCTTACAGGGGACAATGGCTCTAACCACTATAATTAGCAGACATGTGTATTACAGTAGTGCCTATGGGACAGCCAAGATTGGGTCCCAGCTATGCTAGGTCCAGCATACACACAACGCTCCCCCGCTCCCCGTGCCCCTTCTGGCCCTCTGCTCTCTGATTTGCTCACCTTGATAATATTTTTCTGATTTGTCAACCTTGATTACTATTGTTGGTTCTCTGCGCCTTAAATATTGAGTCTGCTCTGCTACGGCTATGGGCTGAAGAAGTGGGTCTGTCCCACGAGAGCTCCTCCCCTAATAAATTACTTTGTTAGTCTTTAAATTGCTACGGGACTGCTTTTTTGTTTTAAGTAGCAGACAGCTTCTGCCCCACTTTCTGGGCTGGAAATAAAATCTGGGTGTCCTGCTTGCCTGCACGAGGCCTTAGCCATTAGCCCATGTTCTCCCTGAGGTTTGCCTGGGGCTGCAGGCAGGTTAAGTGCAAAATCCTGAAGCTTATAGATGCTAAGGCCAGAAGGGACTCTGTGATAAACTCTTCTGACCTCTGGTGGGACAAGCAATAGGACAGCCCTTGCTAATTCCTGGCGAGCTAGAGGAATGTAGGTTCCTGAAAAACGAGCAGCCCTGTAGCGCCTTTTGCAGGGAGGGCTGAATTTTTGAGGGGGTGTAACAACAGCTGCACGTCACCTTGTATGTGTGTGCAGATCCCAGGTAATTACCACTTTGCACAGCACCTAGGTTGGCTCAAGATTGTAATAGAGTCGAGATTGTATCTTGCACTGTGGCGTGATGGATAACAGTGCCATTTATGGAGTCACGGACCAGAGCGCGCCTGCTTCCTGCTTCTATTGCAGCCACTCATCTTCCTGCCTGAGAATCCTTCCTGCTGTGTTAGCACCCAGCCGCCGACTTTCACAACTGCTCGGCAAAAGATCTTTGCAGAGGAGAGAGTGTCCAGGCCACAGGGCACTTTGTTGCAAGGCCGCCTCCTCTGGCTGCTCTTTTATGTGCTGTTGTTTATATTTCATGGTTTATGTAGCCTATCAAATTAAGTGCAGTAAATCGCTTGGTTTTATGGATGGGTTTTGTCTGCCTGGATCCCAGCGTAGCCTGGAGAGGGATGCAGTGGAGTAGCTGGGGACAGAGGGTTGCATGGTGGTAAAGCAACGGGAGGTGTGTCCCTAGATCAGAAGTCCCCAGCTGTGGGTGTGCTTCCCTGGGGCATGGGGAGGAATGTTTGGGGCATGTGGCTGGGGCCCAGGCCAGCCCCCATAAGAAGCAGGGAGGGAATGCCACATAGCTCCCAGCCAAGGTTCTGCTCCCGGTATCGCCTCCAGATCTGGTCTCAGACTTGGCCCTCGTACCCTGTCAGCCTCCCCATTTCCTGTCCCCACAGCTCTGCTCCTGGGCTCCAGGTTGGGCAAGCAGACAGGATAAGGGAAGCACCAAGTAAACAACACGGGGAGCGCTGGCCTAGACACTACCCACTCTGGGGAGGGAAGTAATCCCCAATGCAGGAGCACCTCTGATGGCTCAGACCCAGGGGCCCACACCCTGCCCCCATTTCCATGCACCTTAACAGTGGGTTTTGCCCTAGGGTCAGGCTGTGATGAATTTTTTCTTACAGTTTAGCTCTCCCTCTCTATCCCCATATGCACCCCTCTAACTTCCCCTCCTTGCCCATGCGCACGCGCTCTCTGTCTCTCCCTCCCATCCTGGACACACTCCTCTCTCTATCCATCCATCTCCTGCATGCTCCTGTCTGTCTCAGTCCCTCTCCTCCCTCCCCTCCCTCCCTCTCTTCCCTCCCTGTGGCTGTCTCTGTCCCCCAGTGTGGCTGCAGCGTGAAGCAGCCGGCGGAGAACAGTGCCAGGGAGTTCACTGAGGTTATGCTTTACAGGGACTCACTGCAGGCTCTTTCACCTCAGCTGAGTTAAACCCCATCTGACATTATTTTTTACAAGGCCTTTACAAGGAAGGTTTGAGCCAGCGAGGTCTCCTGCTGGGCCCGTGCCCGCTAAATCACTAGGAACCACTCACTTTGCTTGAGTTCATTATGCATTTGGCTCTTCTATAAATTTTATATTTCTTTTTTTTCTTTCCCATCTCTTTTCTTCCCCAGCTCACTCTTTGTTTTGGCCATTTCCTCCATTACGAGACATAAAATTCTTTATGGCTCAATATCTCACACTGCCAAATAAGGGTCTCATTTCCCAATCTCTTTTGGCCCCTGCTGTTTCTTTGAAGACAAGCGGTGGATATTTTTGCTATTCCTCCTGTAAAATTGCTTTGAACAATTTTTCTGAACTTCTTGTGAAGGCTGATGCATTGGAAGTAACCCATGTAGCGCTTTACAAACAGCAGTGCAGTGCTTGTGGCTTTAGCTTTGGGCTGTGAAGGCCCAGGTTCAATTCCTGGTCCCTGCAGACTTCCAGGGAGACCTAAGGCAAGGTGCCCTGTGCCTCAGTTTTGCCACCTGGAAAATGTGGGTAACAACACTGTCTCACCTTATGGGTGGCTTGAGAAGATAAACGCATTAAAAGGTTGTGAGGTGCTTAGATATCATGGTGAAACGTGACCATATTGCGGGTCTTACGTATATAGGCCTCAACTCCAGCTAATGGACGGACAACTGGTTTGACCTGAGGAAGTAGGGGATAGGTTGGCCTATTGGCCTAATCTGAGACAGCAAGCATGGAGTGGGAATACTGGTCTGGATAGGCCTGTTTGTCTGGGGCTGAACTGGGGTGGGGGGGTTGGAGGGGGCCATGTTGCAGCATCCCCTGCCTTGAAGGGGTTTCCCTTAGCTACAAGGTTGTGTCCAGTTTGGTTCAACAGCTGTCAGCACCCCTACTATATAAATTGTTGGAGCACCTCTGGACAGAGCTGGGAAAACATTTTGCACCAAGCTTTTTGGCCAGCAGAAGACATCAATATGAATTTATTGATTTCACCCTTGTTTTGTTTCACAAAGAAACTTAAAAAGATCGGGGAAAAAAATCAAAAGTTTTGGCATTTTCCACGGGAAATGTTCTGATGAGTCAGCTTCAAAATTTCCCTTCTTTTCATTGTTTTAAAGTTCAAAAAGGGCTACAAGTCTTCAGGTTCCAAATGGAACGCTTTGAATGTGTTGAAATTAAGTGTTGTGTTCAACCTGAAACAATTTCCCTGCCTCCCACTTCCCATGATTTTCCAGTTCACAGACAATTTCCAACAGTTTCATTTTGGGCCTGAACCAAAATGATTTTTATTTTTTACTTTTCAAAACTGTCAGTGAACTGAAAAATCCATGGTTCCTCCACCTGAGGGGCTCCTAAAAGTACATCCAATAGATAGATGGACAGGCAGACGCTTTATTAATGCTCTCGCAGTTCAGTGAGTGAACCAGTTCGTTGGGTGTGATCACAGTTTGCTCTGATTTTGTGCAAAGATCTTGCACCCTTGCAGAACATGTATAAGGCAGCCGCACTGGATGAGGGGAGGCTGGTGCAGGGGCAAGTAAGCAAGCCTGTGATGTAGGAGATTTGGGTTCAGTTTCCAGCTCCAGAGGCTGGTGTTTTAGGTCACTTCTGTCTTTGGAAGGCTTTGCCCATCTAGCATTCCTTTTGGAATCTTGCTAAATTTATCAGTTTTATGTGGCCCCGAGCTCAGCCTAACTCTTCACCAGCACCACACAGAAGCTACGTCTACACGTGAAGCCTACATCGAAGTAGTTTATTTCGATGTAGCGACATCGAAATAGGCTATTTCGATGAATAACGTCTACACGTCCTCCAGGGCTGGCAACGTCGACGTTCAACATCGACGTTGGGCAGCACCACATCGAAATAGGCGCAGCGAGGGAACGTCTACACGCCACAGTAGCACACATCGAAATAAGGATGCCAGGAACAGCTGCAGATAGGGTCACAGGGCGGACTCAACAGCAAGCCGCTCCCTTAAAGGGCCCCTCCCAGACACAGTTGCACTAAACAACACAAGATCCACAGAGCCGACAACTGGTTGCAGACCCTGTGCATGCAGCATGGAGCCCAAGCTGCCGCAGCAGCAGCCAGAAGCCCTGGGCTAAGGGCTGCTGCCCACGGTGACCATAGAGCCCCGCAGGGGCTGGAGAGAGAGCGTCTCTCAACCCCTCAGCTGATGGCCACCATGGCGGACCCCACTATTTCGATGGTGCGGGACGCGGATCGTCTACATGTGCCCTACTTCGACGTTCAACTTCGAAGTAGGGCGCTATTCCCATCCCCTCATGGGGTTAGCGGCTTCGACGTCTCACCGCCTAACGTCGATGTTAATATCGAAATAGCGCCCAACATGTGTAGCCGTGACGGGCGCTATTTCGAAGTTAGTGCCGCTATTTCGAAGTAGCGTGCACGTGTAGACACGGCTAGAGAGTTAATAATGAGCCCTTGTTCTTCTGTAACACCTTCAATCAGCAGAACACTTTTACGCAGGAGGGAAGGATCATTATCCCCATTCTTACAGATGGGGAAACCAAGGCACAAGGCGGTTAAAGTGACTTGTCCAGGGTCACTCAGCAGGCCAGTGGCAGAGCCAGCTGTAGAACACACATCTGCTAGGCCTGAGTGCTATGCCCTATCCACTAGGCATCACTGCTTGTCTTGTACAGTTAGTCAAGGTACCAGGAGGCAGCATGGACTAGTGACAAGGGCATGTGGAGCTGACAGTGCAGGTCAGGAGACCTGGGTGTTAACGTAAGTCTGCTGGGAATACGGGTTGGGGATTAACTCAAGACACCTTAAGAGGAGTCTGCTTTGAACATGTGCTGTGAAAATCCACACAGACATCTCAGACGAGATCACCCACATCTCCTGGGAAAGCGTTGCAGCAGCTGCCCCTAGTGGGCTGAAGGCTGATGGGAGTGTAGCCCTGTGATCAGCACAAAGCAATGCTTCCACATGCCTGAGCTTTCCTGTGATACCCACCAAAACAAACCATTTGGATTCCTCCAAGAGTCTTTAATCTGCCTAATAATTCGTATAGCAGCTGAACCCAGCCTGAGGCTTGCAAGGCCCTCTTTGCCCGAGGAAAGGCATTTAAACATGAACATCTGCCTGTGCATCCTGATGTCCCATCAAGCCATACTCCTGCATTGTTCTGCAGACAGCGTTAGTCAGCCAGGGAGGAGTAATAACCTTGCAAACCAGCCTGTCATTTATGGCAATGGGGGACTGGACTGGAGTAAGGCCATTTTACACCAGCTGGGGATCTGGCCCCACTGACTCAAATGGAGCAACACTGACTTACACCAGCTGGGGATCTGGTCCCATTGACTCCAATGGAGCAATACTGATTTACATCAGCTGGAGATTTGTCCTATTGCATTTACAACAATCCATTCTCTTCCATTGCAAACCCCTTGCCCAGCCTTGCTGGAGCACATGACCTACAAGGAGAGGCTGAGGGATTTGGGCTTATTTAGTTTGAAAAGAGAAGAGTGAGGGGCTATTTGATAGCAGCCATCAACTTCTGAAAGTGGGGCTCTAAAGAGGATGGAAAGAGGCGGTTCTCGGTAGTGATGGAGGGCGGACTAAGGAGCAGTGATCTCAAGTTACAGAATGGGAGGTGTAGGTTGGTTATTAAGAAAAACTATTTCACCGGGAAGGTGATGAAGCAGCGGAATGAGTTACTGAGGCAGGTGGTGGAATCTCCATCCAAGTCCCGGCTTGACAAAGCCCTGACTGGGATGATTTAGTTGGGGTTGATCCTGCTTTGGGCAGGAGGCTGGACTCGGTGACCTCCTGAGGTCTCTTCCAGCCCAAGGAGTCTATGATTCTATGATTTTTGCATATGGCTACTCACTGTTGTTGGGGGCCTTAACACCATGGGAGATGCTACCTGTTCCTTTGCCGTGGTGGATTTCTCTTTTGGCTATTGGTTATTTTGAAGCATGTGGCCCTGGGAGGAGGCAGGGGGTAGAAGGATGGCGAGTGGTGCTTTAATCCAGTGGTACTCTACCTTTTTTCATTTATAGACCCCTAAAAATTAGGAATGGTGCTGCTTGTGAACCCCTTTGGAAATCTGAGATGTAGTCTGCAGACCCAGCTTGAAAACCCATTATTCTATGGTAACTGAGAACTTTTTGTGAGTCCTTAGACATAATTTACAGACCCCAATTTGAGAACCGCTGTTAATCCATTTTTTTTCAGGATGGAGAAGGATAAAAACCAGCTGTTTTCTCCCTTCCCTGAATTGAAGATTCTGACAGATGTACGCACTTGCCGACGGGAGTTTGAAGAGCTCTGTTAGCATTTCTCTGACACCCCAGTACTTTAAACTTAGTTGCCCCCAGTGCTCAGCTCCTTGCTCTTCACTTTGTCCCTCTGGGGCCCATCTGCATCCATACAGACGGCAGAACAGAAGCGACAAGACCTCACTGCCTGTCTCGTGTGTGTTTTTTTGCAAAGGCCAAGTCAAGAGAAGGGGGGATGTGAAGCATGGAAGGAGATGCAGGAGACTGGGAGGTGGTGCTGTGGAGGGTTTTGTTGGGGGAAGCAGGAGCAACGGACAACATGGGTTGCGGGAGGGTATGTGCTATGCTGCTAAAAGCCGCCCAGATCTTGCTGACCTAACATTGGGTGCGGAGGAGGGGAGGTTCCCTGGGTGAAATGCGATTCCATTTTGTCATACTGCAGGGATTAATTGGGAGGAGGAGGTGCGCGTGGAATATGAGCTTTTGTCTGCCTGTTCCACTGTCTCTTTACATGGAAGTATGTGTTTAAAACAGCCCACTCTCACGTGCACAAGACAAACTGCTGCTTACTCCTAGGTCCTGTTTCCAGCTGTCGGGAGGGGAGGGGAGTCTAGTGGTTGGAGTGGCAGGGAGGGTAGGGCCAGAAGTCAAGACTCCTGGGTTCTGTCTCCAGGTCTGGGAAGGGAGAGGTGACTAGTGGTTAAAGTAGAGGGGGCCTGGAAGTCAGGGCACCCAGATCCTTGTCCTTAACTCCATTCCTTGGGCCCTCTGTCTCCTCTTTCAACTCCCATTCCCCCAGCTATAAAACAGGGGGAATTATTATGACATCCACATGGCTGATTAAACGTCATTGATTTAATATTTGAAAAGCAAATTCAAATCTTATTTCCTCCTCTGCCCTCCATCCCTAAGGACAGAGTATAGAATTAGAGAATAGACTATAGCGTATAGAATTATAGAACACTAGAACAGGAAGTGACCTCAAGAGGTCAGCGAGTCCAGCTCCCCACCCTCACGGCAGGACCAAACACCATCTAGACCAGCCCCGGTAGGTGTCTGTCTAACCTGCTCTTAAATATCTCCAGTGATGGAGATTCCACAACCTCCCTAGATAACTTATTCCAGTGTTTCACCAGGAAGTTAGGAAGTTTTTCCCAATGTCTAACCTAAACCTGGCTTGCTTCAGTGTAAGCCCATTGCTCCTTGTCCTATCCTCAGAAGCTAAGAAGAGCAATTTTTCTCCCTCTTCTTTGTAACCCTCTTTCAGGAACTTGGAAACCGGTATCATGTCCCCTCTCGGTCCTCTCTTTTCCAAACTAAACAAACCCAGTTCTTTCCATCTTCCGTCCTAGCTCATGTTCTCTAGACCTTTCATCATTCTTGTTGCTCTTCTCTGGACCTTCTCCAATTTCTCCACATCTTTCTTGAAATGCGGCAGCTAGAACTGGACACAATATTCCATCTGGGGCTAAAACCGCACAGACTGGAGCGGAAGAATGACTTCTCGTGTCTTGCTCACAGCACTCCTGTTAATGTTGGCTGTTGGAGGACTGTTAGCCTAGAGTATCCTGTGCACTGCACTTTATACCCCAACTCAGGGTAAGCATCAGATTTAGTGAGTGCAGAGGGTAAGGATGTGAGTTGATCCAGCTGGAAAGTGATCAGAATTTGGGGTTTCCACTCTGCAGAAATTTCCAACATTTTGGAATTTCCTTTGGTCTTGACTTATAAACAGTTGTTTTTCGTTTTTGTTTAAGATGTGAACAGTTTTGTTTTGGAAATGGAAATGACGTTTTGAAGCACTTTGTCGCTTCAATTTTTGTTATAATACAGAATTATAGAAAGATAAGGTAGGATGAGACCTCAAGATGTCCCTCACTTCACCCCTGCAGGCTAAGGCAGGACCAAGTACAAATGCTCCCCGAGTTACAACCCTCCGACTTAGGAACATCCACACATATAAACAAAAGCTCACCTGCTGCTGGCCCTCGGGGGACCAGGAAAGGGCACAGCTGGTGGTGACCAGTGCAAGAGCTGTCTGGAGAACTCCAGAGGAGCAGGATGTGGTTGTGCAGCCACTGGCTAGAGAGAAGCTGCCCTTTGAAGGGGAAATTAATGCTTCTCTCCAGCCACTGCATGGCCGCCCCCTGCTTCTCTAGAGTTCTCTGGCCCACACTCATGGCACGCACTGCCCATGTGGGGCGGGAGCGACCACAGGATGGGGCTAGATGCAGGAGCCGGCACAAAACCAGTGCGAGGTGGCCAGGGGATGCTCAGAAGTCCCTTTCAGAATCTCCACCGCCCTCCTCATTCTCCTCTAATTAAACCTGCCTTTCCACAAGCACCAGCATTCAAGGTTAAATTAAAAAAAAAAAAAAAGTCTACTTTTGCTTTGCAGATAAATGGTATTTCAGCGGCATTATGGGTGAAATAGGCTTTTGTGGGCTAGCCTGGTAACCTAACCACCCCGATAACACTGTTTCTATGGGAAAATGAAACTTGCAAAAGAACATTTGGAACACACCCTGTTTGTAAGTTGGAGACGTCTGTATATGTAGACCATCCCTGAGAAGTGGTTATCCAGCCTGTTCTTAAAAACTTTATCCCACAACTTCCCTGTTCCCGGCTTATACTATTATGTGGCTGCCGTGTCCAGTGCTGGTGTGCTCCCTTCAAAAGAGAGTGTGAAGAAATTGGAAAAGTTTCTGAAAATTGTGAAAGGAACAATTTGAGGCCTCGAAAAAGAGGTCTACTGAACATGATCTAATAGTTAATATGACAGAGTTGACCAAAATATTTTGCTAAATTTTCATTGAAAACACTGATGAAATCAAGAGGGTCCCATGAAAACATTTTGATTTAATCGAATTGGCTTTTATTAGCAGATGATCGTTGTATTGGAAAACTTCCAGCCGTAGCCCCATAGCTCCAGGCTCGGAGGCTACACTCAGAGTTACCTGCTTTAATAAATTTTAAAGGCCGGTAAAGGAACATTCTGACTATCTAATCAAAGGTGATCAAATAAAAACTGTGAAAAATCAGGGTAGGAGGTGAGGGTGGTAATAGGTGCCTATATAAGAAAAAGCCCTGAATATCTGGACTGTCTCTATAAAGTTGGGGCATCTCATCAGTGGCAACTAGTGGGGAGGGAAACAAGAGAGACACTAATCATGTGACCACCCCATGTGACTCCTCCCCAAACCACTCCTAGCCTGTGGGATGGCCCTGCCTCTTCCCACAGCTGCCCTACTCTCACCCTGGCCTTTGGTACAGTCTCCATTTTACAGAGGGAGAAACCGAGGCACAGGTGGTCATGCCCATGGTCATGGACAAGGCCAATGGGCTGAGCCAGAAATAGAACCCAGGTGTCCTGCATCCTAGTCTCAGGTACTATCCACTAAATACCGCTTTCTTATAAATACTAGCCCCATTGATCCATCTGATACCAAACCATCTCTCCTGTAGGTACTTCCTAAGAGTGCCCTATCCCAATCCAGTCCATCTGGATCCTCTTTAAATGGCAAGCACATGGGATGTTTGTAAATGAGTTGTTCTTTAGTTCCCAAGATGCTCTCACAGTGCGAAGCAAAGAGTCGATCTCAGAACAGGACAAACTGACTTCACTGAGATTCTGTCTGATGTTTATCTCTGGATTTCTTTTTATAGAACTTGTAACGTGCCTGCTTCTTAAGAAAAAAAAACAATCAACCCTACAGTTAATTATTTTGCCAATTTCATGCTGCATGCATTATGCATCGAGCCTTATCTTGGCTGTAATTGCAGACAGGTATGCAAATGCCTTTCAAAAGAGATTGTTAAAAGAAGTTTGCTCAGTTGCATTGTATCCAGGGCTAATAGAAATGAAAATTGCTCCAGTTAATAGAAAATGATACACGTTGGAAGCAGGGTGGGGAAAAGAAAATTCAAATTTGTGTCTGGGGAGGTTAATTATATTGATGGCAAGATCTGATATGACAATATTTTTCTAGGGGGGAAATGGTATAATAAGGAGAGGAGTAATTTGGAGCTTCCCTTTATTAGGAGATATGCATATTCCATCTCCCATACTGGGAGTCATTTTGATCATTTTGTTTTGTTATCAGGTGTTCATGGTGATATTTAATTATACATTCCTATGTATTTAGAAAATGGAAGGTGAAAATGTAGGATGTTGCATGCAGTAATAAAGTAGTGGTACAGTCTGTCCAGTGTAGGATAAAGAAATGACATGCTCCAGGTTTTATCATGGTATGATGATTTTATTGTATTGTACAGGTTGAACCTCTCTAATCCAGAACTCTCTCATCTGGCAACATCTGTAATCTGTCATTATTTTAGTTATCTGGGCGACCACTTATCATGGGTGTGGCCAAGTTTCCTATGGTCCAATAAAGTTTGTTTACAGTCACCAGACCTGGCTCTCAGGCTGTGGCCACACTCGGCCAAAACTTCGAAATGGCCATGCAAACGGTCAGCTAAGGGGAATAAGGGGATTTCGAAATGTGTGGGGTCCTTTCGAAAAGAACCCCTGTGTAGCCATGCCGAGCCGTGTGTGTTCGAAAGCAGCGCTTTCCAAGTGCCACAGCCAGAAGAGTCCCAATGCTAATGAGGTGCTGAATACTCAATTCAGCGCCTCAGTAGTAATCTTTGAAGTGGCCATTTTGAAGTTTTGGCCGAGTGTGGCCACAGCCTCAGTGTTTGTGCTGTTATTTAGCTGTAATTTACCCAAGTGTCTCGTAAGAGCCCAGTAAGCAGTGAAAGTGTTGATAATGTGCTAGACAATATTGACTTCCCGTGGTCCAGCAAATTCTCTGATCTGGCACTGGTCAGGTCCCAAGGGTGTCAGATGAGAGAGGTTCTACCTGTACTATCTGAAAACCCCAGCCATGATGGGGGCCTCCATTGGACCAGATGGTCTACAGAAACATATTGAGAAATAGTCCCTGCCCTCAAGACAGTCTAAATAGACAAAGGCTGGGAAGGGAAACTGAGGCATGGAGTTGATTTGCCCAAGGTCACCCAGCAGGTCAGTGGCAGAGCTGAGACCAGAACCCAGGTGTTCTGAGCCCCAGCCCTCTGTGCTAGTTACTGGACAACACTGCTTCCCTGGACTTAAGTCCTGGCATGTCTATTATTCTGCTGTGTGACCTTGGGTAAGTCTCGTCCCTTCTCAGTGTCTGTTTCTCCTCCCACCCTTCTCTATGTAAACTCCTTGGGGAGGAGACCATTCTTCATGTGGGATCTGTGCAGTGCCTGACACAACAGGGGCTTGGCGCTTGGACAGAAATTGGGCAGTGCCTGGCACAGTGGGGGCCCTGAGCTCGGTAGAAGTCTGCTCCCTGCTGTAGCATAAACCCTATGATTATTAAGTAGGAACTCTGCAACACTGAAAGCCACTTGGGAGGTTTATACTGTCTTTCACCCTGGCTGTGTCCTGGCTGGGTTTATCTGCTTCTATAATCAATAATAATTATTCTGTCCACAGGGGATCTTTCACAGCCGTGGCTTGTAACACAGCTGCTAATGCCTCAACAAACCAAGCATTTAGGGCCCATCCAGGAGGGTGCTGGTGCTCACTAGTCCAAGTCCAGCCAGCCTTAGTGCAAGCCAGGGATGCTCCAGCCCTTGGAGTTTTGCAGTGAGTAATGTTTAGGGGCCTGGCGCAGTGATAAATCAAGAGCTTATTAATCTTAAACTCTGCGATCCTGGCTTTGTAATGAATTGACTTTCACGGCCTCCTTTGGTTCACTGGAGGATTTAAACCTGACAGCAATTAGGCAGCTAGTGAGCTGAGATCACTGCCCAGCCTAGTTTCCACAGAGGGGTTTCAATGGTCCAGGAAGGAATTTCTGACTGGGGAGAAGGATGATGCAGCAAACCGAGCCTGTCCTAGTGGTCAAGATGCTTCTCTGGGATACAGGTGGCTCACATGCAACCCCCCCGCTCTGCCTGATGTGGGCATCAAGCTGGCTCTCCCGCAACCCCGGTAGAATGTTCTGACCTCTGCATCATAGTCAGTCTCTCTCTTTCTCCCAGCAAAACCATTCTGCGCTGCAGGAGTCATTAAACATTCATTTGGCCAGACAGAGATTCTCTCCCCGGGTGGTTAGGGGTGGGTGGGATGTGACAGAGCCAGCTTCAAATCCCTAGTGTCTGGATACACAGGACTGGAAGGGTCATGGAGCCCATCTTGGTCTGAATCTGGGTGTTTGCTCCACACCCCCGTGCTCTTGCTGGGACGAGGAGGCTGCTCCAGAACCTCCTAGGTAGAAACCTTCTTATTTCCCAGCTCAACTGATTCCTGGCCAGTGTATCCCTATTTATTCCTGTGCCCACACTGTCCTTTAGCGACACTAGCTCCTCCTCCCTCCCTCCCTCCCTGGGGATAACCACCTGGTATAGGTAGAGGCAGCAAGCAGATCCCCTCTCGGCCTTGTTTGGTTAGGCTAAACAAACACAGCTCTTTCTGTTTTCTCTGGCAAAACTGGTTCTCATGGTTAACTTCTGCGTCCTTGTACTTCGCACTTTTAGTTCTCTTTGAAAATCTGGCTGTGAGTGCCTAGGGGCTCCTGTCTTCATCTTGCGGCGCCTGAATTCCTTTGGAAATCTACACCAAATCCATTCTGAAGATAGGATTTGGGCTCCAAAGCCCCTTAAGCACCCTTTGGAAATTTTGTCCCTTGTCTTCACTAGAAAAGAATACAGCCCTGGGAGAGGGTCGTGTTCGCTCACATGCTGTTAAATGCTACTTAGCCATCAGTGTTTGAAGGGCAAATGGAGTGTTACCGATGTGATTAACCCTCTAGTCTCAGTGGGGTTTAACCAGGCCTGGGCGAAGGTTTGTCTTCACTGCAGAGTTACCTGGAGTTAGCCAAGCTCAAGTGAGAGTGCGTCCACCCTCCACTCGGGTAATCAGGGCCACATGGGTGCTGCGCTCACTCACGGGATTTCTAGGAGTGTATTCCACCATCCTTAGCACTACAGCCAGCTGATCCACTCTGCGAATTCTCTCCCATTGAATGGTGGAAATATGTGTTTTCTGGGCACCCAGAGCATTGTGGGAAGGCATTGGAGGACTAGCAGCACTCAAGCTGTGTTTGTGAGCATCCCCGCTACAGAGCGGTCATATTGTAGCTGACGTATTCTGCTCACTTGAGCTTTAGCCTATGTCCCTCTGGGGCCAACCAACCTGAGCTCAAAGCAGAACCCTGTTCAAGGGAAGGGGTGTGGTGTGTAGAAAGGAGCTGAGCTTGGGACGATAGTCCTGTTAACTTTGCAATGGAGGCAGAACTGTGTTTAATCTTGTGTCAGCGAACATGACTCCTCAGGTCAGCTTCTAACATGACCTAGTATTTTAGTGAAGGGGAATTCTTACTTCATCTCCCACAGGATTTTAATGGGGCTTAGTACAAAGGGAGTTAAAAGATGTCCATTCTCCAAGGCCCTGTGTCTTCACTAGGGCAAAAGGGGTGTCCTAAACTCATGCTCCCCAAAGCCCTAGTGGAGACGTGGCAACAGGTAGCTTTCACATGAGTTAACAGGTAGAGTTGAATCCCTGCCCGCTTCCTCCTGGAGTACCAATATCTGCGCTACAGTCCTGGGCAGGGACTGCAGCACACACAGGCCCATCTGAGCCACCTTTCGACAAGCTAGTGCAGGTACAAATAGTGGAGCCAGAGCAGCACAGGCCGGGCAAGCCCATGCTAAAGTCTGTGCTGCTGCAGCTTCTTCGTTGTTGGCACCCGAGAGAGGTAGATTCCAGCCAGCTTGGATGTCTGCATTTGTAACCCACGGGTGGGTGTGTGCACCAAGCCCCCTTTCTGCCAAGGCACAGAGCAAAGGAGGGGTATAAACACCTGCTCTGTTGCATGGGCTTTTTAACAGGAGCTGCAGTCACTTCTGCTTGGAGCGCTAGAAGTCCCTGGGTCTATCCCTGGTCTGTCAGCTTAGCACAGTGTCTGTGTAGACATTAACTCCACATGCAAAAGACTTGCCTTCGCTGCTCTTTAGCTAACCTGAGTTATGACGATGTTTATCCGTAGACGAAGGGTGAACCTTTGCCCAGGCCTTGTACACATTTTAATGGCTCGCCCCATTAATGAGATTAGAAGCTTAGCCAGCTTGCCAGTGGTAACTTCTGCGGATATGCCCACCCGGAGCAGGGCCCAGGGCTAGCCAAGCAGGGAGAGCGTGCACGTGGTGCGTCTCTCTGCACCTGCAGGCGTCTCCCATCTCGAAGCCATGTGGGCAGAGGGCTGGAGAACACGAATTCCCATCAGCCAGAAGTTTTGAACTTTTGACGTTTGTTTTCGTTCTGCACTGACTCACAAAGGAGATTTTTTGAAAAGGCCTGGAATGCCCCCAGCATAGCCAGCTAACTCCAGTGGCCAGGGCACTGCCCACAGGTGCAAGAGACCCAGGGTCAGATCCTTGCTCTGCCTGAGTGAGAGAAGGAATAGGAACTGGGGTCTCACACTCTATTTTCGGACAAACGTGGGTTAGTGACAAATTCCTTGGTGCAAAGCTTGTGTCCAAATCTTTCCCACACACAGGCCCATGCTGTCTTTAGCTGGTAAAGCAGCAGGAATCCAAAGTGACAGATGCAGCTGCTGCGTTTTAGGGGTTGTTACCCAGATGGGAACTGGGCCTTTATGCCTTAGCTGAGCTCCAGATCAGGCTTTGCGGATGGACCCAAGATCTTGCAGAAGCCAAGCACTGTGTGCTCACCTTCCTGCTTGGCAGTGGCACAATCATATGGACTTTGTCTGGGTGGACACTGGTTATATCTGCCCTTACATTCTCACACCGGTCCGATGCCAGGAGCTAAATTGGGAGGCAGTGTGGCCAAATGGAATCAGCATTGAATTGGGAGATAGGCAAGTTGGGTTCTGGTTTTGGCCTTGATGGTTACCTTGAGCACAATTACAGTCCATCTGTGCCTCCCTTTTCCCAGCTGTAAAATGGGACTAATGACCCTGCTTTGGAAAGCACTAGATAAGAGCAGGGAGTATTACTGACTCCCAGGATAGGCACCATACCTCAGCTAGTCCCCATCAGCATGAGGAACAGATCCATTACCTCGAGCAGTTGGGATCCAAGACCGTCAGGCACCCCAGGGCCCTCGGCACCACTGGGACCCCTGGGCATGCCTGGCAGATGGGAGGGTGAAGATGCACAGGGAAGAGAACACCTCCCAGGCTGTCTGCAGGCTGAGGCAGGTGACCCTGCCACTCAGGTCATGTTTTCAGGATTTTCCTTTGGTCTCTCTCCCTCCTGCCCCCCCCCGCCCCCCCAAATACTCCTCACAGTCTCTCTAAATGGAAGCTGTAATTCTAACTCATCCTGAGGCTCCGGGAGCTGCTCTCGCTAGCTCCCCTCTCCCACCCCCAAGAGCCACAAGTAGAACCCAGACATCTTCCCTTCTGGCCCCCCTCTTTAACCTGCTAGCCCTGTCCCCCTCCTGGAGCTGAGAATAGGACCTGACCTGCACTGCTCTCCTTTCCTGATGAGCAAAGCAGAGTATCCCCCACCTTGTCTTCTGGATCCCAGGGTCCCCCTGGGACCTAGCCCTTTCTGGTGGTTTCTCCCTGCATTTCAGGCGGTCTCCCAAGCGTTCCCCATTTCTGCTAATGGAGCAGTACCATCCCCTTGGCTCTGCAGGAGACCGCGAATGTGTGTGACTGGCTTTAGCCAGGCTCCAGATGTGCCTGCTCCGATCGAGGTGTTAAGCCTACCTTTCTGCTGCGCTACTCCTGCCTCTCAGATCCACTTGGGCTTCAGATGCCTACTTCCATGGACAGGGCTTCAGCTTTACAAACTCCAGGGGAACTCTGGATGTCCACGGTGAGCATCAGTTCAGCCTAACTTCTTTTATGGTCTATAATCTGGCTAGCCCTTCCCAGCAGCCATGCACATTTGGGGGGGTGGCAGACTTCAATTCAGCATGGCTCTTTGTAAATCCATCCTTTTCAGCATCAGTTTGCAGTCCAAAGGAATTTGTATTTCCTTGCAGGTTGTCCAAAGAACCTCCTTCCCCCGCTCCAATTTCTTCCCCCTGAGACGTGGTGTCTGATTCCTTCTCCTTTCTTCCAGAAAGTTACTTAAAACAGGATAAAAACCCCAATCCTTTCTCAAAGCCCCAGGGCAGCAGGGTGTTCTTGCGTGACCAAGCTGAGGGTTTGGTATTCACACCGGTTCCGTGGAGGCAGAATTGCTGTGTTACTCAACCGTGGAGGTAGCTCCCCTCCAATCCGCTTGACATACGCTGCTGAGTTGTCACGGCTTGCTTCGAAGGGGGAGCAGGCTCTGCTGCTTTGCTTTAAGAGTGGAACAGCTTTTCAAAGAAGAAAAGGAAGGGGAAAATCCATTCCCATCACAAGCTGGATGTGAAATCAGCCCATGTGGCGAGGAATGCAGGCTATTATCCCTCCAGATTGCAACTTCTCCCCTGCAAAAATGATTGACTGAGTTATTAGGCAGCAGGTATTTGCAAAGGAGGAAACAGCAGTGTTGCTGGCCTAATAATTAACAGCAATTGAGGTGTATGTGTGTAATCTGACACTGCCAGTAGATTAGAGGAATGCACACACTTACACGCAGGTCAACACACACTGGTTGACACACACATCTGTACCCGTGCACAGTGTTGCATTGAAAAGGACTCGCGACATAAACAGACTCATGTAGAGACTGACATACAGAGACACACTAATGCACAGATGTGTGTAGAGACTGAGATGCGCATGGAAACACAAGTAGAGAGAAACACTCACACGGACAGTCTGTCACATGCAGCCCTGACACACCCAGAGACACATATGGTCACACACATGGTTTCTTTCTCTCTTTCAAACACAAATGCACAATTTTTCATTTGGATACAAACACATATGGAGTCTGTATCTCAGTGCTCCGAGTTCAGAGAAATAATTGTGCCATCCTTCATTGCCAAGCCTGTGTTCACACCACAGAGGCTGCAGGCATACTAGAGCAAGTAGGTGACAAGTTCTAGGTACTCAGAACCTGAGAAGCCTCTTAGCTCATTTCCTGGATTTGGCTCAATAACCTTCATTTCTGAAAAATGACTTAGACATTTGGGGTGCCTGACTGGAGACTCCCAGGTTTTCACTTTCTGTACACCAGGCGCCTGTATTCAGAACCCTCTCTAAGAACAAAACATCCCCAAATCAGGAGTTGCTTTGGAAAGCGCGAACTCTTTGTGGCTGGATTATTTAAGTAATAATATCATGCTTTCCACCAGTCAACCTCAAAGCACTTTACAAAGGAGGGCAGTGTCATTAGTTCCATTTCATAAGTAGGGAAACTGAGGCATAGAGCGGGACAGTGACTTACCCAAAGCCACACAGCAGGCCAGTGGCCAAGCAGACACTAGGACAGGTTGCCTCAGTGCTAATCCACTGCTTTATCCACCAGGCCACAGAATGTGAGCTCAAAAGCTTAGACTTAGATTCTTAAAATCCCATTTTCAGAAGCGACATAGGCATGTTGGAGCTGAAGTCCCATTGATTTTGAATGTGATTTAGGTTCCCAAGGTCCAAATCGACAAAGCTATTTAGGCTCCTAACTCCCATGGAAACTAGGCACCTAAATACCTTTGAAGATGTGGATTTAAGCAACTTTTGAAAAGAGATTTAGGCTCCTCGGTCATCTAGTTACATATGAAAATTGTGCTTTAAGTTTCTAAATCACTAAGAGATTTTTGAAGATGTTCCCCTAAAGCTTATGTGACTTCTCAAATTAGGACTTTTGAAAATGTCACCCAGTAAGCACCATCTCCCAATTAATTCCCTTTTAAAATTTGTTGTTGTGGTAAGACTTGGATGCATCAACCAAAATGGATGTTTGAACTTGTTCGAAATTCCAGAACTATTTGCAATTCAAGATGGGTCTGTTTTCCATTCTTCCCGCCCCACCATCTTTCACAAAATACTTTCCACTGAAATTTTGATTGCAAACATCCATCAGCATTTTATTATTTACCAAAATATTCCAGAAAGTTGCTTCTGATGGCAAAAGTTCTGTGGAACTTTTCATCAAAGGAAAGATTTTTTTTAATGCCAATGATTTTCCATGAAAGTTTGTTTTTTTTTTTAAAAAAAAAAGGCTTTTGGCTCAGGGGAAAAAAAATCTTAATTTGTAAATTCATGGTTCTAAACCAGATGAACTTTGGCAAAAGCTGCCTTTGGAGGAGCCAAAATCTCTGAGCCTTTGTAATGCAGAGAAACAAAACCTCAGAAGATCAGAATTTAAATTCTGGAGTGAAATCAAAATTACATGATCTATGCTCAGTCACTGTTGTATGCACAAGGGGCTTGGTCAGTGAAGACTTCTGTGTGTTTGAATGTTCTGGGAGGGTGGGAATTCCATTCACCCATGCAGACCTAGCCTGATAGGGGCACAGTGAAGAAATTCTCCCATCCCGCTTGATGTTTTTGGACTGTGCTCAGAGATGAGCCACCGGGTGCTCCTGAGAGAGAAGAGAACAGAAGGGGGAGAAGCACTGAGTGAAAGCATGACCGGATAAATGAATTCAAGATGGAGCTGTGGGGGAAAAGCAAAAGAAAAACTGTCTGACGTCTGGTGGCTTTTTAAGCCATTTCTGCCAGCGTGGGGTGTTGACAAATTGGCTTAAAGTTTCAAGGCTGCATGGTACAGTCTGAATCGTTCGCCGGGCATTATCGGTGCTGCCGGAACTTGTGTTATGGAAATCAGGAGCCTGCAGGGTGGATTTCTCCAATTAATTCCCAGCAAATGGGATTTTTCACAGCCCTTCTCTGGACCCCTCCATTCTAACTTTCTGTTCCGCCTTTTCCTCTCTTTTCAAGCAAAACCGCATGGGCTCTTGGTGGAAAGGAATGGCGGCGTTATGCTCCAACTTCCTCCCCCTTAGAATCAGGCGCAGAGGCCACGTTTTCCGGGGTGCAGCACCACAAGTGAGAACAGAATTTTCTCCCTCAAAAGTTCAGTTTACATCCGGCTGACAAGCCAAACAGAAGTGTCCCATGGAGTATGGGCTGGAGAAATTTGAGGCTGTAGCCCAAGGTTGGGAATCTACACAACAATGAAACAGCTCCACTGCCTGAGCTCTGGGAGCCTTGGTTTTCTGGCACAGCCAGCCGTGGGGTTTGCTTGGCTGCCTAGGCGTAGCTAAAGCCATCCACATGCTCACCAGCCTGAGCTTCCTTGCAATACTTCTAATATCCTGGAGACCTAAGCGCCACACCTCCATTAGCTGTGCTGCCTTCTGGGAGAAGCAATTTTCACCTGGCCATGTAATCCTGTGTCTCGTCCTTCAGCCCCTCCATTCCCCAAGCTGCTGGGCTGGTGAAAATAATGCAGCTTCATTAGTGTCAAGGAGCCAGACCCTTGTTGGTCTGCAGGGGTGTTTGCTTCGTTAAGATCCAGTGGGCCAGATCCCCAGCTACTGTAAACCAGTGTCACTTCACTGAATTAAAATGAGTCTCATTGGGAACAGCTGGTTATTAGAATCCAGCTGGTCCTGGCCTGGCTGATGCAAGGCGCGATACCACTCGCTGCATCTAGGGCGTGACTTTTTGGGCACTAGATGCACTCCAAGGCTGGTGCAAAGGGAGACAACACAGCCCCACCCCGCCCTACCCCCCAGGAGTATAGGGCTGTCTGGCCATGGCCCACTCCCAATTCCCCCTTCCCTCCCCTCCCCTCTCCTCCCACCTGGGCCACTTTCAGTTTCTGGGCACCAGTGGAAGCTGTTTTACACCAGCTGGAAACATGGTTCAGCAGTGCAAGCCAAAGCTGCTGCTGAGCGCGAGCAGTGCTTTGCCTTCCAAAGCAAGCACCACGCAGCCCCATTCTGCAGCCGCTTCAGAGCCCTTCCTTATTACTGAGACATTCCTGGTTTAGTCCAGCGCTGAAAGAAACTCATGTAATAAAAGGCGCTCTGGGGGGTCTCAATGGAGGAACAGGGCCATGCAGAAAGCACGGGCTGCGGGGGGGAAGGGGGAACTCTGCAATAGAGCGCAGGCAACATTGAGCCATTCTCCCCGTGGGGTTATGGCTACAGATAATCCCCACTCCCCTCTTATTCCACCAAGCTCAGAGGTGAAGCTTAAATCCCCTTTGATGTAATTACAAGTGCTTTCTGTTCAATTAAGAGTAAGGAAAAGAAGTGCAGTGAGAGCTCCCCAGAGCCAGGTGCAGTGGTAAAGATTAACAAAGACCCCAGAGTGGATCAGACCCGTGGGCGCAGTCAATTCAGCATCGTGCGTGCTACAGCTCCGTTAGCCCTGCTGCCTCTTGGGAGCAGCAGTGCCACCTGGCCAAGTAATCCTGTGTCTCTTCCTTCAATTACTCCAGTCCCCAGTTGCTGGGCTGGTGAAAATAACCCAGCTTCATTAGTGTCATGGAGCCAGACCCCTGTAGGTCTGAAAAGGTGTTTGCTTCATTAGAGCCAGATCCCCGACTAGTGTAAACCAGTGCCCTCCTCCCTCCCTGGCTTTCTCTTCCCGCCCCCTGCCCCCGGATCAGGACACTTAACCCACTCTCCTGTCTCTCTCCACCACCCATATTAGACCGACGGGCTTGGCTGTCCCACAGTCCCCTCTCCCACCAGCAGCAAGGAAACCTGCCTGTGTTGTTATTAGCAGCAGACCCAGACCAGGGCCCTGTTGTGCTCGGTGCTGTACAGTCCCTGCCCCAAAGAGCTTATGGTGGAAGTAATCTGTGCATCAAGCTGCTACCAGAACACTGCTAATAATGCACATGCCAGAGTTGGGCTCTGATCTTGGCACTGCCGTCACACCAGTAATGTGCTCCCTGTAATGACTACTCAGTCTGGACTGGGTCCTTCGGGTGCTACCGTAATGTTAATAATAATGTACAATCTAAAATGACTCATTGACCTTGGTTGGATCGCTAGTTGCTACTGTAATACTAATAATGACGTACAGCAGGACGGCTCCCTGATCTCGTTCCAAATGTAGAGGCACTGCCATAATGCTAACCCAACGGTTCCCAGCCTGTCTGAGACGGTGAGCCATTTTCACAATTCAGTAAGACTTTGTGACCCAAGGCAATTCAAAACCAGGCCTGGGATGGGGACGTTCTCCCCTCGGAAAGAAATGTTTATAAACCTGCCCTGTCCCCCAGGCTAAACACCTCACAGCCCCAAAACGCCCCCCTACCTACCTCACACGAGCGCCAATGCTGTGCCCCGCCACTCCTTCACCGGGCCACTGGCACCTCTTTCGCGCTGCTCACCCCAGCTCTCCTACTCTCTTTCCCCACCTGCAGCGTGGGCAGTTCCCTGCCCTTCCATGCTGAAATGGATTCAATTTTATTAGTTTAATGGTCGGATCCTGCCTGCCAGCCATTAAACCAATTACACTGAGTTCCATTTCCGTGCGGCAGGGCAGGGACTGGGATTTGGAGGAGGAGCAGCTGCTGTGGTGGGAGCTGCAAATGGCTCCTTAAAGAGCCACATGTGACCCTGAGAAAATCTAATGGCGACCCAAGTTTGGGTCCCGACCCATAGGTTGGAAATTCCTGTGGGACAATGCACATGTTCTAATGAGGCTCTGATCTCCGTCTGTAATACAGATAAGGATGAAGCAGCTAATGCATGTTCATGCTGCTGCCCCGCCGTAGATTGGAATGAGAACCAGATGTCATAGCCCCCCACCCATTAAAAGCAAGGGGCAATTCTCCATTTTCTCACCATGTTCCTTCACACTCTGAGCCTGAGTGAATGTGACTCTGTGACATTCCCTGCCTCTTGCTAGAAGCAAACCCCAGAAGCGACCAGTCAGGCCAGGCTCTGAACATGAGGCTGACCATGCTTAAAGCAAGGGGAAGTATGAGAGGGAGAGGGGGGAGGAGGTTGTGAGCAAATTTACAAATGCATCTCACCAGCACCAGGTCCAATCTGGGAATCTGCAGTGATATATCTGGCCCCAGGGTGTTTTGGCTGTACCCTCTCCCTGCAAGGGCAGCGAGGGGTTTGGCAGCAGCCCTGGTTCCAAGCATTGGCAGATGAAAGCGTCTCACACACAAGTGTGGTAACAGATTGTCACCAGAGCTGCGAAGGGGGAGAGCAGTGTTAATTACAGGCGGGGCGGCACGGCTCTTTGATCTTCCCACTGCTTGCAAATTAGCATCTTCCTTTTTTTTAAATAATAATGAAAAAGCTGCTTTTATCTCAGATGATCAAATGTTAAATCAATATCCAGGTGCTGTTTGTGCAAAAGAGAGAAATCCATAAAGAAGCTGCCGAGTGAACTGACCTGTAGGGGCACTTGACTGGGAGGCTGGACTCCTGGGTTTCAGCTCTGCCTCTGAGCAGGGAGAGGAGTCTAGTGGCTGGAGCAGGGGCCTGCTGGGAGTCAGAATTTTATTCCAATTTTGGGGAATGGAAAGGGGGTCTGGTGATCAATGATGGGGGCGGGGGGCCAGTTCTCTTGGGTTCTGTCCCCATCTCTGGGAGAGGAGTGAGGTTGCATGGTACAAGCAGGAGAGCCTGGGCCTCTGTATTCCTGCATTCCATCCTTGGCTCTGGAAGGCAAGTTGAGTTTAGTGCATTAGAACAACAGGGAATGGGTAACGGGGCTCCTGGGTTCTGCTGTGGAAACTGATGCACATGTTAAAAGTGTCCAATGTCATCATAATAATGGTGTGTGTAAGTAAATATGCATATGGCATGTGTTTGAGTGCTTCATCGGGACTGCAGCCCTCCCAGCCCTGTATCCTGCTTGACCCATGGGAAAAGATGCTGTCCGGTGCCACCTGAGTGAGAAGATCAGTGCACCTGCATTGCCCTCACCTTGCACTAGTCTTAAGTGTCAGCACAACGGGAGTCTGCAGGCAGGGCCGGATTCAGTGGTACCATAAGGCCAGGAGCTGCTGGCTGGGGTGGGTGATGGAAAGAATCTTACTACAACCCCTGCTAGGGAGCAAACAGTTGTTATCGACCTCTCGTTTGTGCTGTCAGGCTGGGAATCGTTATGCTGGTGGAGGAGGATGCAAGTAAACTGTCCAAAAAACACCTTTCTCGGTAACATTGCTTCCCAACAAAGAAACCCACAGCAGTAAGTTCTGCCTGACACTGGAGAGTGGTGAGGAGTGGGAGTGGGGTGAATAGGGATGCTGGAGTGGGGAAGAATGCCATAACTCTTCACTGCCCTGGAAGGGGTCTAGTGGTTACGGCAATGGGGGCTGGGAAGCAGGACACCTGGGTTCCAGTTCTGTGGCTGGGAGCACAAGTGTCTCATTAGCTTCGTGGATTGGGTTGGCCTTTTATTCATTAGCTAGTGATTTTCTTTTCTCCGCCAGACGTCTAGATTTTACATATTTTAAAAATGGCCTTATTATTAGATTGCATCCTCATCCCACAGCTGGGAGTGGAACCCAGGAATCCTGACAGCAGGCGCCTCCTCTGCCCTCCAATCTTCCTGGCTTCCCTTTCATCTGGCAATTGCTTCGGATTGATTGTTCCAGTGTGACGTCGAATCCAAATTGCGTTGACTCACCACTTCATTTGAAAGCCAAAAGCTTTGCTGTTGAGCTGTAATCCCTCGGAGGAGCAGCTGAACAGCTGTGCTCCAGCCAGCCAGGGACAGGGTGCTTCCACATTTCAGCTTCCTACCTCTGACGGAGGACACAGTCACTGGGTGGGGAACCTAGCTGGTTTTAGGCACTACCTGCCCTTGACTGGAGAGTGTTTATAGCATTGTGTGGTTTAAGGCCCAAAGGCACCATTAGATCATCCAGTCTGACTTCCTGTCTATCACAAGCTGTTCACTTTCACCTTGTTACCTCTGCGCTGAGCCCAATGGCTTTAGTCAGACTGAGGTACCCATGAGACTACCCTGTTGTAAGCCCCAGGCAAAGAACAGAAGAGACTGAGAAGCCCCCAGTGCCTCAGGTTCTGCCCTGCGATGGCGGGGAACTGATCTGGTGAGACACGTCCACGTGATCCAAGAGGCAACCCCTGCCCCAAGCTGCCAAGAAAAGTGACACCCCTCCCTCTCCCTGCCGCCAGTCAGACCTGGGAAAATTCCTTCCTGACCCAAATATGCTGGCTAGCCTGACCCTGCACGTATGAGCAGGACCCACCAGCCGGTCTTTCGGACAAGAATATCCTCCACACTTCCTCAGAGGCCAGCTCGGCCTGTTCAGGGACCTGTCTTCAGCGGCAGCCAACCCCTGATGCTTCGTAGGAAGGAAAACACAAAACATAACCCAGCCACCCTGAGAAAATACCTGACCAAGTTATGCATTAGGGAAAATGCCCTTCCTGACCCTAGCAGGTGATCATCTGAGCTAAGAAGCGGCAGATTAGACCAGAACTGTTGTCTTTCTGCAGGGCTGTGAGTACCAGGGGCATGCGGCGGCAAAGAAAGACAATCTCCATCTCCTCATGGCCTGTGAAGGAGGAGGATGAATGGGGGTGTTGATGTAGAGTTTTATGTGGGGAGAAGGGGCCGTGGAAGATTCCACATCCCTGGGCAGACCTGCCAAGTTGCTATTCACATGCATTTTTCATCAGCAGCTCTTAAAGCTTTCTCAAAAGCAATTATCATTATCCCCATTTTACAGGTGGGGAAACTGAGGCACCAAGCCAGGTGGTGCGATCTGTGTAACAGTAACACACCAGACCAGTTGTAGAGGCAGGACTAGAACTCAGTTGTTCTGAATCTGAGATCAGTGCCTTCTCTGCTAAGCCCTCAACTCCAGATGCTTGCCCGGGCTGATACTGGGTGGCTGATAACTGTTGATTGTAGCAAGTTGCCAGTGTATGTAAGACCCAGGAATCAGGACTCCCCAGTTCTAATCCCAGCTCTAGGAGAAGTGTAGTCTACTGGTTATGATAGGAGGCCATCAGTGTTAGGACTCCCAGCTTCTATTGTACTCCATTCCCTGAGGCTGCTCTAATTTACACCAGCCCCTGAACATTGGGAAAGTCCAGGTGTAATAGAGCCAGAAGCCGCCCTCAATCCCCCAAAGGCAGGCCCAGACTCAATGAGAATCAGGCCAAAGATGTGTAACTTTCTAGCCCTCGACAATGCAAAATTCATGCCTGTGGTATGGCTGCAGAGAACAGCATGGAATAGAAAAAAAGTGCACGTCAGCCCCTTTATTTTAAAAGATAATTGGAAATAGAATGTCCTTAAGAAAAAGCCCAGCCCAGACAATTGGTTATGACTGCTAATATTCAAGTGCTGTTTTAAATGTTCCCTCTGCAGAAATTGCCCCATCCCGACCTCCCAGCCCCAGTATAGTGGGCTGGGTTGTGTGAAAATCCCTGCTTTCTAACAGCCAGGGATCAAGGTAAAAGGGCTGCCTTGCCCTCAGTGTGAAGCATGCCGTGATTTAAAAGCATTCGTCGTTCATTTGAAAGCCTCCGTGTGCAATATTTCTCTGCTGCGGCCTATACAATACAGCACAAGCCTTTTGCAGTCATATGTGAAGTGCATCCAGCAGCGAAGCAGGGTGCGCATTTTGTTGCTGGGGCTTTTCTTATTGCAGTAGGTTGGCAATGTGATTGCAGAATTGAAAGGGAGCTTTAGAAAGGACTTTTGTGGGGCCTGGGCTTCCAGCAGCCCTGAATGCATTGCAGGCAGCAGGGCCACCCTCATGGTCTGTGATGCCCTACATGTGTGTGGAGGGGGGGGGACAGAGGAGTGGCCGGGATCAGAGCTTCAAGGGAGAAGGAGCAGGGCAAGAAGCCAGAGGTGTGGAGACTAGGGGAGCTTTAACACCCCCACATTTTATGTGGGTTCCCTCCTGCTGGCAGTCCCATGCACGGTATCCTGGCTGCTGCCTGGGCTTCTGCCAACAGCCCTGTGCCTAGGGTCCTGGCTGCCACCGGGGGCTCTGCTGCCAGCCCCACACGTGGGGTCTCACATACACACCATGCAGATGCCTAGGGCCTCTAAATTTAGTGGTGTCCTGCGCAGCTGTGTACCTTGTATATGCCTAGGGATGGCCCCGGCTGGGAGACAGGGAATGACTTTTAGGAAACAGGATTAGTTGAATGTAGAATGATCTTCTTAAATCTCTCAGTGTTAGAGCCCTGGTGTCCAGAATCCCGTCCCTTCTCTGCTTCTCTTCTATACAGAGAGGTAGCCGTGTTAATCTGTATCTTAACAAAACAAATCAGCAGTCCTGTAGCACTTTAAAGATGAACAAAATAATGTATTAGGTGATGAACTTTTGTGGGGCAGACCCACTTCTGCAGACTGAAGATAGTTCTGTACTGGACTTTCTCCACATCTGAAGAAGTGGGTCTGCCCCACGAAAGCTCATCGTCTAATACGGGGTTTCCCAAACTTTATATAGTTGAAACCCGTTTTTTTTTTTCAGTACCTTTTTTTTGCGGCCCAAAAATATAAACACAAATGAAAAAAAAAGAATGAAAAATGAATACATTTTCACTGTTTATTATTTATTTATTAAAAGGGGTAAAAAATAAGGGTGATGTCATAGTAAGGGTCTCATACAGACCACCTCGCCAGGTAGAAGAGGTAGATAAGACTTTCTCTAAACAATTAACAAAAGTATCCAAAACACAGGATTGGGTGGTGATGGGGGACTTCAGCTATCCAGACGGATGTTGGGAAACTAACCCAGCGAGGCACAGACTATCCAGAAAGTTCTTGCACTGCATGGATGACAATTTTTTATTTCAGAAGTTGGGAAAAGCTACCATGGGGACAAAGCAATTCTAGATTTGATTTTAACAAATAGGGAGAAACTCATCGAGAATTTGAAGGTAGTTTGGGAGAAAGTGAACTTGAAACCATAGAGATCATGATTCTAAGAAATAGTGAAAAGGAGAACAGCAAAAAAGAGACAACGGATTTCAGGAACGCAAATTTTGGTAAACTCAGCTGGTAGGTAAAGTCCCATGGGAAGCAAGATTAAGAGAAAAAACAACTGAAGAAAGTTGGCAGTTTTTCAAAGGGACATTATTAAGGCCCCAAAAGCAAACTACCCCGCTGCAGAGGAGAGGTAGAACGTACGGTAAAAGACTGCTTTGCTTAGCCAGGAGATCTTGCATGATCTCAAAATCAAAAAGGAGTCATATAAAGAGTGGAAATTAGGAGAAATTACAAAAGATGAATAAAAGCAAACAGTACACATATGCAGGGGCAAAATTAGAAAGGCCCAGGCATAAAACGAGCTTAAACTAGCTAGAGACATAAAGGATAACAAGAAGTCGTTCTATAAATATATTAGAAGCAAGAGGAAGACCAAGGACAGGATGGCCCACTACTCAGTGAGGACGGAGAAACAATATCAGGAAACTTGGAAATGGGAGAGGTGCTTAATGACTTCTTTGTTTCGGTCTTCACCAAGAAGGCTGACACAGAAATGCCTTTGGAAATGGGAGAGGTGCTTAATGACTTCTTTGTTTCGGTCTTCACCAAGAAGGCTGACACAGAAATGCCTGCATAAGGCATGCTCGTAGGAAGTGGGTAGGTTTAGAGAATAAAATGCAAAAAGAACATGTTAAAATTACTTAGAAAAATTAGATGTCTGCAAGTCACCAGGGCCTGATGAAACGCATCCTAGAATACTAAAGGAGCTGATAGAGGAGGTTTCTGAGCCTTTTGCTATCATCTTTGAAAAGTCCCAGAAGTCAGAAGAAATTCCAGAATACTGGAAAAGGGCAAACATAGTGCCCATCTATAAAAAGGAAAAAAAGAACAACCCAGGAAACTACAGACCAGTCAGTTTAACTTCTGTGCCAGGAAAGATAATGGAGCACATAATTAAGGAATTCATCTGCAAACATCTGGAAGAAAACAAGGTGATATGTACAGCCAGCGTGGACTTGTAAACAACAAATCCTGCCAGGCCAATCTGATAGCTTTTTTTGACAGGATAACAAGTCTTGTGGATAAGGGAGAAGTCGTTGATGTGGTATACCTAGACTTCAGTGAGGCATTTAACACGGTCTCTCTTGATCTTCTTATCAATAAACTAAACAACTTAGATGGGTCCACTATAAGGTGGGTGCATAACTGGCTGGATGAACGTTCTCAAAGAATAGCTATTACTGATTCACAGTCACACTGAAAGGGCATAACAAGTGGGGTTCCACAGGGATCTATTCTGGGACTGGTTCTATTCAATATCTTCCTCAACGATTAGATATTGGCATGAAGAGTACACTTATTAAGTTTGCAGATGATGCCAAGCTGGGAGGGTTGCAACTGCTTTGAAGGATGGCCTTGTAATTCAACGTGATCTGGACAAACTGGATAAATGGTCCAAGGTAAACAGGCTGAAGTTTAATAAGGCCAAATGCAAAGTACTCCACTCAGGAAGGAACAATCAGCTTCATATATATAGAATGAGAAGTGACTGTCTAGGAAGGAGAACTGTGGAAAGGGATTTAGGGGTCATAGTGGACCACAAGGTAAATATGAGTCAACAGTGTGATGCTGTTGAAAAAAAAAGTCAAAGATGATTCTGGGATCCATTAACAGGGGTGTTGTAAGCAAGACACAGGAAGTTATTCATCTGCTGTACTCAGCGCTGATTAGGCCTCAGCTGGAGTATCATGTCCAGTTCTGGGCACCACATTTCAAGAAAGATGTGGAGAAATTGGAGAAGGTCCAAAGAAGAGCAACAAGAATGATAAAAGATCTAGAGAACATGAGCTAGGAGGGAAGACTGAAGGAACTGGGCTTTGTTTAGCTTAGAAAAGAGAAGACTGAGAGGGGACATGATAGCAGCTTTCAAGTACATCAAAGATGGTTACAAGAAGGAGGGAGAAAAATTGTTCTCCTTGGCCTCTGAGATTAGGACAAGGACCAATGGGCTTAAACTGCAGCAAGAGAGGTTTAGATTAGATATTAGGAAAATCTTCCCACCTGTTAGGGTGGTTAAACATTGGAATAAGTTACCTAGGGAGGTTGTGGAATCTCCATCACTGGAGATATTGAAGAGCAGGTTAGACACCTATTGGGGTTGGTCTAAATGGTGTTTGGTCCTGCCAAGAGGGCAGGGAACTGGACTTGATGACCTTTTGAGGTCCCTTCTAGTGTTCTATAATTTTATTATTCATAATAATAGCAGTTCATAATAATATAAATCTTGATATAAAATACTTTCATGCCTAACTTATTATCTTAATTATACGGGAAAATATGAATTGTACCAAATTAATAGGATTGTGCGTGATAATTTGTATATTTTCTAAGGACTGGTACTGGGCCATGGACCACACTTTGGGAAACTCTGATCTTATACGTTATCTTATTAGTCTTTAAAGTGCTCCCTGACTGCTTTTTTTCTCTAGCATACTGTGAGATTTCACCTCTCATTCACAGGGTCAAATCCAACCTCAGGCAGTAGAGACAGAACCAGATTTCCTGCCCTGAGTCACATGAGTTTTGTGGATTTCACCCTATTGTCGTCCCACTTTGTGTTTTGTCATTTGCACTAGTTTAAAGTGAGCAGAAACCACAAAGGGCTGCTTGTCCTTTACATGTGTGCAGTCTCTTGCACTAGCAGTGTTAGTGTAAAACACTAGAGGCTTGATTCTCCATTGCCTTGGACCCTATGCTGTCATTTGTACCAGTGAAAAGTAACTGTGCACCTCTAGTGGCTTGATATTCCATCACTCTGCCCCACATGTGGTGATTTGCACTAGAATAGCGCACGCTTGGAATGCCACCCGGTGGGAACACTATCATTTTACACTCCTAAGTGTAAAGGATTGCACAAGGTTTAGAAAAACAGAGAACAAGATCCCTTGGATTTCACATTCAATTTCCACTAGGGTAAATGACTGCATAGAGCACAAGGCCACTGACAGCCATGCCCTTTGCACACTTTCAGTCACTGATTGTCCACCGAGGAAACTGCCTTGTGGCTGCCACATCCTTAGTAGCTGATAGCTCCTGAAGCACCATCATCAGGTCACTGTTCCCTTTGCTGAATGCACAGAACTTTGCTCCACACAGCAAGTGTCAAAATCAGAAGGACTCACAGGAGCGACTCCCCTTTCTCGTGCAAGAATTCCAAGAGGGTGATCAGAACGATGCGATTGTAAAGTGGAAAATCGAGTGGCAGGCTGTCGCCGTGCAGAGGTCCACAGAAATTATATTCCAGCCCCAATGTACTATATACAATTACTCACTTGCAGACAGAGTTCAGGCAAACACGGAGTGCGTGCATATTACTCTGAACTAAAATAGCCAGTGCTGCTTGCATCCTCTGCTCCATACCTCCTCCTTCTGCCAACCAGCTGTTACCACAGCCTCCCTTGGTAGCAGCTGCACCAGGCTGCCAGTGGTAGCAGGTGGTACTGAACCTCGCAGTGCACCAAACATGTAGTGTAGCAGTATTTTGAATCAATAGCACTGGAGTGAACCTGGCACCCAGGCCCAGCACCATCATGCTAATTCCATGCCAGGCTGTAATTTGTAGCTGAGCGAGGGGTCCCTCTTGCCCAACACATCAAGTACTGAGCTCAGGACATGCAGAGCTAAAGATCTGAGCGGCTCCCACTTGAGCTGGGGGCTTCTAGCCCAGGGGCCCTACCCAGGGGGTGGCACAGGAGGGACATAGTCAGAGAGGTGCAAATAATGGGTTTGTCACTGTAGGGCAAGTCTGACAATTGAGTTTGGGGTCAGCAAGAAACAAAACTCTTCAAAATTTTCAGCGAGTCAAAAAGCCTAAACCAGTGTTTTGTTTTGGGGACTTTTTAAAGAGGTTTTTAAACTACAAGAAAATCAAAGGCAATTTTGCAATGAAAAACAACCAAAGCTTTTGAATTTTTTCAACATGTTCTTCCCTGCCCCATGAACAGGTTGGTGAAACCAACGCAAAGGCAGGAACCTGAGCTGCTTTTTTTGCTAGTGAACGTTTGGGTTGCAGACCATCGCCCGGTTCTCGCTGGGCCGTGCTCGGCAGGCGTGATGGGCGCTCGCGTGTGGGGAAGAGTTGAAAGTACAGCAGGACCCTCTGGATCTTTCGCTCCTGGGTGCCAGTGGAGCTGGAGTCCCAGCCTCTCCCCACCACAGACCATCTCAGATATTTATGGGAACAGCCCAGAGGGCTCGTCTGCTCCCGCTCCCTGCCTCTGGCTGTCCTCCTTGCCCTTTGCAGGGATCTAAATGTGACACCGCTCTGGGGCAGGCCCCAGATGTTGCATGGAGCGGAGTAGATCCATTTTTTTCCACGCTGCTGCTGCAGAACAAACATGGCTCGGTGCAATCAGGCAGACAGGCATTGTGATAAGCGCACCGCCACAGCCCACAGGACACCTGGGTTCTTCTCTTCGCTTTGCTGCATCAAGCCCCATCCCCTCCTGGCCCCACTGTTGTCCCTCCCACTCTTGGTCTTTTTAGATTGCAAGTTGTTCCGTTCAAGGCTTATTACTATGTGCTTGTGCAGCCCTGGACCCAATGGGGCCCTGATTCTTAGTTAGTGCCCCAGCCTCACTTGGCACAATGTGGATGCAGGTCTCAGCTGGGGTCCAGTCTCAGTTTGGACGTTTCCCCAATGCTGCTAATAATAACTCCGGGGTCCTGGGAAAAGTTCCCAGGCACCAGGAATGGAACGAGAGACTGGAAGTGCCTGCAGCAGCAGCTCACTTGGATTTGTACTTGGAGACGGGGTGACCCCACGTGCTGGACTGGAGACCCAGATGATAGGGACGGGAGCACAGCCTTCTAGCATCTGAACGGGTAAACCCAGGCGAATCGGCACGTCTCAGGCGTAGCGTAGCCGTCTATCCACAACCACCCATCTAACATCCATCTCTATCCTTACCTGCGGCACAGAGCCCCTCTGTCCATCCGTATCCTCAATACAGAGCAGCACAACCAGCTTACTCGGCCCCTTCCCAACCTGTCCCTCACCCACAGCTAGGGGTGCTTGCTGGGGCTGCTCCTACCGCCTGTCAGAGCCTTCGGGAAGGGCCTGTACCGACCGTGGGTTTTGAGGGGAATCGAGCAAGAAGCAGCTCTGTGAAGGTACCCATTCTACAGGGTGTCTCACCATAACAGCTGTTTGCACAGGGATCCCTTGTCTGGGACGGCGATGCAGCCAGCTTTGAGGTGAAGTGCAGGGGTTGTTTTCTACACCTGCACTGAGGTGCAGATAGCTCTTGGGCGGGGTGTTGATTTATTCCAGGATTCCTTGATAGGCGCTGCCATGCAGCTTCCTCTGGGGTGGAGCTGTTGTTCATACAGGAATGAATCACTTGATATGGAGAGGCAGACACAGGACTCTCTTGACAGGCACTGAAATGCAGCTCCCTCTGGGGTGGAACATGTCTACCTTTGCCAGCAACATTTTAGGATGACTGATGTATCCAACAACTGGAGAAATGGCATTAACTGTGCTGGATTTTAACCAGAGCCCTGGGAATGAAAGTAAAATTGTTGCCAGATCACACACACGTGCCCCTGGCTATTTCTTTAATGATGGTGGTGGGGGAGCGGTACAGCTGCTTCCCCCCGGATCCCTGGCTCCTGAGCTTCTGCTGCAGCGTGCGGCACCATTTCACCAACCCAGGATTCTGCTCCCTTCCACGTAGGCACCTGAGTTTTTTCCAGCACATATTCCCCTAGGCTTCAAGGACATTTCCAGTCTTCCTGCCGTCTGGCAGAGCAGCTGGTGGCATGGAGGGGAGTTTAAGGGAAGATTTATGAGACAAGTTAAAATTTAATTTGGGTGGCAGGGCCTGTGCTGCTGGGATGCTCCTGGGCCAAGATTAATTGCTTTCTTGCTCACAGCATTTGAGCCACCCCCACCCCCACCTTAGCATCCACTTAGGCCAGGAATGGGTGTGGGGCCGATACTAAGAGAATGGGGCAGGATTGTGGACTTTGCCTGGCATGTGGTATGAAACAGAATGGGACAGAATTTGTCAGGAAGTCACATGGGCAGAGCACAGGACTGGGGTCAAGACTCCTTGATTCTATACCTGATTCTGGGAGTGGAATGGTGCCTAGTGGTTAGAGCAGGGTGGTGGTGGGAGACAGAGAGTCAGGACTGCTGGGGTCCATTCCCCACTCAGGGAGCGGAGTAGGATCTAGTGGTTAGCGTGTGGGCTGGGAGTCCGAACTGGATTGGGCGGGGAGAGGTCTGAAGTCTAGAGGGCAGGGGGCCAAGAGCCAGGACTCCTGGGTTCTTCCCAGCTCGTGGAAGGGAGCAGGTTCTCACAGGCTCTGGAGGGTGGGAGTTGAGACTCCTGGGTTCTCTTCCCAGCGGAGGTTGGGAACGCACACGTAACCACAGCAGGAAGGGTCTGTCCCGTTGCCTTCGCAGTGAGTCGAACGCTGTCAGGAGCTAGCTAAGTAATAACTATTAATAACAAGACAGTGGGAGTCTGGGGGGAAGGGAGGAAGAGATGAATGAAACAGCACTCCGAGCTGAACCCCTCCCACAGCACAGAGCAGAGCTTGCCTGCGTGCCTGCAATTGATGGAACTTGTACCATCTCCTCAGGCCTTCTCTTGTGCCGGACAGAACCTCAGCTGGTGTCAATCAGCAGGAGCTCTGCTGCCTCTTGTGGAGTGAGGTTGATCTGACCTGTTGACGCCAGGGGAATGATGCTGATTGACACCAGCTGAGGATTTGGCCACACTGAGTAAGCTGGGCGGCAGGTACTGCACAGAACTCAGCTGAGCCTGAAGCCCCCCTCAGGCTGGGGGCCGTGCACACACTTTAAGAGACAGCTTCTATCCCACAGAGCTTGTCCTCCAAACAGACAAAGGAAGGATCACTGGTGGGGAATGATGGCATGGCACAGCACCGCTTGGGGTGTTTGAACAAATCCGGGAACCCGTTTCCCATCCTAAGCAATTGGGACATGTGAAGAGCTTTAGAACATTCCAGGAATCAAACACCGTCATCCTAGACACCCGTCTGCTGCCCTGCCCTCCAAGTCAGCCCTCCAAGGGCCTTTTTTAGCCCCTGGCCAGAAGCCTGCCACAGAGATCCTTATTCCTCCGCCTTAGACTCTGTCCCGGGGTGGCCCGGACTGCAGCTTTTGCAGCAAATGAGGTGTTGTGGCTCCGTGGGTTGCATCTGCTTAAATATTTAATGAGGGATTTGCCTCTGTGCTCTCACCTGGCCCCTCTGAAAAGACGTCCTAAATAGCTTCCACAGCTCCCTTGCTGATCAGAGCTCACACTTAACAGAGCTGCCTCGTTAATCTTGCAAGAGCCCCCGGCTCAGTCAGGCCCTCATCAGGGAAAGGATAATTGGAACAACAGCTCTGGCAGTCTGGGGTTCTCCAAAACGCAGGGAAGAGCAAAGACGTGAACCAGCCCAGTGCTGGGGCTATTTGCGGTGCCCTTCACAGAACCGGTGGGTAGAAGGAAATGCTAGGCAGACTTCTACACTGCTCATCCATTCCTAGTATCCGTCCACCCACGACCCGCCAATCCATCACCCCTTCTCTCCCCATATTCCTCTAGCCATTGCCTTACATGCACTCCACTGAGATCCTGATAGGTGCCTTCCTGAGTGTGCAGAGGGCCTGCGACAGTAGCTCCCAACAGTGTTCCCTATAAGCTGTGCACCTGGGTGGCCAACCCAGGAGAGAGTCAAATGTTGCCCAGCTGAGCAGCAGAGTGCCCGGAGTTGCCACCAGGTGTTTCTATGGGGGTGTACATCTGCTCACGCTTCTGTGCACACAACAACATTTATTCTGCACGTGGATGGTAAAAATTGGAGGGAACATTGGTTCCTGAGGTGTGACCCTGGCATTGGGCTGCAGCTACAGCAGCCTAGGTCCTCACGGCACCAACCACCCCTTCCTTCTCCTTCACCCTGAGAACAAAAGTGGGTCCCCAGCATTCCTTGCTGCTGTTCCTCTGGCACCATTCCCTTTGCCAGCTTCTGGATTGGACTTGAGTGGCTGATCGGCGTTTATTCCACCAGGGCTGAGAACTGGAGGCAGGGGTGGGAATAACTGAATTACCCTAAACTATTCATCTTGTTTCACAATGTAATTGGATTGGTTTGCGTTTGGCTTTATATATGTATTTTGTTCCCCTTCATCTCGGCCGCCAGCTGTATTTAATGTTTTAATTCCCTAAGCTTCTTTAGGCTAAGCCTGGCAGGAGAGAGAGGAGTTTATGACCAGGCCTTGTGGGGGATGGTTGGGGTGGGATAGATCTGGCACCCCTTTGTGACTGGGAGTCCGGAGCCCTGGGCTCGATGCCCACCTCTGGGAAGAGAGAAGGGGCTAGCGGTGTCCAAAAGAAATTTAACAATCGCCACAGGCTCCCCGCCACCCCCGAGCCAGGCGCCCCGCCTCCAAATTGCCGTTGACTCACCGGAGCTGCTGCAGCTGGAGCTGTGTCATGGCTGCAGCCGCTGCAGCACCTGGGGCCACGCCTGGAGCTGCGCTGTGAGCCACGCGGGGCCACCGGATGGGCAGGAGGAACCACCTCCACCACTGCCTCCAGACACTTGTCCCACCCAGTGGTCGGGCGTGTGCATTGAGCGGCCAGAGGGCATTCCACCTGTGCAGCTCTGACAAGCCACTTCGCCACACTGCGATATCCAGTCCGCCGCATGTGGCGAACAGAAAGCATATGGGACGCTGCGGGTCTAGGGGTTAGAGCAGGATAGCTGAGAGCTGGATCCCTAGTTCAGAGAGACGTTACTACGTAGGGGCTGGGATTCAGGACTCCTGGGTTCTGTCCCAGCTCTGCCAGAGAAGATGCCCTTCCTGGGAGGAGAGTCATGCAGATTTCATAACCCTCCACTGTGCAGACACTGTGTGTGCCACCTCCCCAAACGCTCCCTAGGACCGTGCCTCCTCCTTGCTCCTCCACACATGCAGCTTAGTTGGAGGAAGCATGAACAGCCAAGCCCCTAGCTAGCTGCCTTCTCCCCCTCCCTTCCCATCCTCTCAACCTGCAGATATATGTTCCTTTCCCAGCCAGACTTGCCTTGATGCACAGAGGTCTATTTAAATGTAAATGGCAGTAGGCCCAGCAGCTAGAGATTTGGTCTCATTCAGATTCCCTGGACGCTGTCAGAGGCAGCCAGGTGGAAAGAGCGAGGGGCAGTGTGGTCTAGCGTGATGCCTGGGCTCTACTTCTGCTTTTGCAGTGCCCTGCTAAGAGACCTAGGCTGGAGCCCGTGGTGGTCAACCAGTTCTGAAGCAGTAGCTTCTGCTATAGCGAACTAGCCATATTATTCTGAAAAATATATTTATTGTTCAAGCCAACTAGCCACTTGCGACTAGTGGCTACTGTGTTGGACACCAGAGACTTGGGCAAATTCCTGCCTCTCTCTGGGTCTGTTTCCCGTCGCTCTTGTCTGCTCAGACTGTGAGCTCTTCGGGCACTGACTTCCTCTCCACGCAGTATTGCGTATGGTGGGGGCTTTGATTTCCATCAGGGTCCGTGCATGGGGGCTGTGTATTGGCCTGGCCAGTCTTCAGCCCAGTAGCTCAGCACTAGCTGGGAAGCGTGAGAGGTGGGATGTAATAGGAAGCTTTTAGACAGACCAGTTTTCTGTTGGAAACTGCAGTCTGGTGAAATGGAGACGTGTTGTGGGAATGTGTCAGTTCTGACAAAGGTACTGTCAGGAAGAAGTCAGATTGCATCATTTTGACTTTCTCATTTGGTTCTGAGACAGTAAATGGTTCTGTTTCCACTAGGGCGTCTTGATTCGTTTTGTTTTGACTTTGCTATGAATTCTGACATTTTGCCAGGTGTATTTGTTCCCAAGCAGAATGTTTCCAGGGAAGAAAAATCTCCCCGCAGAGATGGAATTGGCCCTACTGAATGGCTTTCTTTTGATCCTGAGGAAGCATTTCATTTTAAGAAGGAGGAAACCTTTTATTTCCACATAATCTTTTTGATGCATTTGCATTTGACTTTCTTGTGATCGGGGGTGAGGTTCACCGTCTTGAAAGGGGCGGATTGGACATTCTCAGAAGGAAGAGATGCAGGAGGATTTGTCTTTTTCAAGTTTGGATCTCAGAGGGAATGTGGAGCAGGGGTGGAGTGAAGCTGAATGGCCTGTGGTATACAGGTGATCAAACAAGATCGGGGGCCAGCAACCTTTCCCAGGTGGAGTGCTGAAATTTGACCCTTTGATCTCTATGTGCGGTTCCAGTGCCGGTGATACTTTTTAAAGTCACTAATAGTCCCACTTACAACAGCTTCATTAATAAATAAATCAAGATGCAAAATGTTACTGGTTAGGTGGCGGTTGGTGGCATGAACTGGCCTTTTGTTAATCCACAGGCGGCCTGGTTTTGAGCAAGCTCCCGGCTGCATGGGGGAGGATGGGTGAGGCTGAGCTCCTGCCTTGTGTGCTGATGAAAATGGGCTCGCGTGCCACTCTTGGCACCCGTGCTGGGGGTTGTTGACCCCTGAGCTAGATGATCAGTCCTTTCTGGCCTTAAACGCTGGGAAATTTCATAGTCTCTTGAACCCTAGCCTGGTGCGCGCACAAGGCAGCTTCAGCCCCCGCCCCTCCCCGACAGCATAAGGTCCTTTGCAGCCTGTGAATCATCCACCCTCCCTCCCCGTCTTCTAGTTCTAACCATGCTGTAGGCATCTCCTGCAAAGCGTCTCTGCATGAAATAGCTGGTGACTGACATGGTGGGAGGAGCAACTGTGTTAAAAAACAGCCCCTTCACTTCCCGCCCTCACTGAGCTGGCTGATTCAGCTGACACAGAGGGGCACGTGCCCCAGTGAAGGCCAAGGAGCCTATGCAGGTGCGGTGGGGAAGGCAGAGGGGTCAGCTCCATCTCCTCCTGGCATGGAATCTCCATTTGCAGTGGCCAGGCTGGTGGCATCAAGGACTAATCCAGAGTAGGGAGGGACCCAGGAGGGGAGGGAGTCTGGCAGGGGGAGCATCTTATGGGAGCAGATTAACTATGCAGCTGAGAGAAATTAATGCAGGTCGTCCATGCTGCCTCCTTGGAGCCTACAGCTGGAAAGCGCTCAGGGATGCAGGGTCAGAAGGAAGATCAGGGAGCTGCTAGGTTTGAGCTCAGCTCTGACAGGAGAGGGTGTTCTCACAATTAGGGTAGGGAGTCAGAACTCCTGGGTTCTGCCCCAGTACTGGGAGCTCTAACCTACTCTGGCGGCAGCTGCAGTCTCTCTTCTTTCTTTCAGTGAAGTCCCCATTTTGTGTCACCCGGCAGCAGTTCCCTCTCAGGCTGCGGGGGTTAGGTCAAGCCCCAGGCAATGGGGGTCTGGTGCTGACGGCCGTTTCCTAGGCCTGGGCATGGCTATGTGTCAGTGGGAGGGGCCGGCACTGGACAAAGATGGGGACTCCTTGGTGTCATTCTTGCCAGGGTTCTGGTTCCGCCCAACTCGTTCCTACTGTTCTCCACTCCCCCTCCAGATCAGAGCACAGAACCCAGGAGTCAAGTATCACAGGGAGCCGTGTTAGTCTGGATCTTCGAGAACAACAAGAAGTCCTGTGGCACCTTATAGACTAACAGCTATTTTGGAGCAGAAGATTTTGTGGGCAACAACCCGCTTCATCAGACACGAGTCATGGAGTCGTGACTCCCAGCCTGCCCTGCTGTAACCACTAGATCCCAGTCCCTACCACAGCTGAGGATAGGACCCAGCAGACCGGACCCCGGTTTGCCCCGGAGCTAATCGCTAGACTCTGCTAGCCTTCCAGAACAGAGACTAGCACCTGCAGACCCAGAACAGAGCCAGAGTAGGGACTGTGCAGCTGAGGAAAGGAGGCTGTGGCTTAGATCAGGGCAGAAAACTTTCCAGGAGTAATAACAACAGCAATTAATAGTTTGGTTCATTAAAAACACTTGCTAATTAATCCCCTTGATATTCACATGCGGCTTTGTTCACCTTCTGCTTCAGAGTGAGCAAATGACTCACCAAAGAGAGTTGGGAAGAGAACCCAGGAGTCCTGATTCCCAGTTCCCCCAGCCTCAGTCACTAGCTTTCACTCCCCAGGCTGCAGGCAGAACCCAAGAGTCCTGACCTCCAGATTCCCCTCTCCCCAGTAACCGCTACACACCACTCCCCTGCTGCCTTCTTTTTAATCCCTGCAGGGGAGAAACCCCTATATGTCTCATCCGATGTCTGACAGCCGTGGAGCTGCTTTGAGACAGCCCCCGTTCAGTTCCCATTTGTTCTCAGTAAAGCATGTACCTTGTCATACCAAGGCTTGTATGGGAGCTATTATTGCAAGGAGAATGGTCCCTTCCATTTGTATGTAGCCAGGCTATTCTGGTCTCTTATCTAAGGCATCATGGGGCAAAGCTCTCAGGAGAGGAGTAGGAGTTATAGAAACCAGCCTCCTGCTCTGTAGGAGAGAGAGAGATTCACCCGAGTTACTTACTTCTCTATTTATTTGCTGTGTGCAGCTTTCCTGGAGTGTTAATATGCTGGGAAAGTAGCCCCGGGTCTAATCCACCCACATGGGGCTGTAATAAATTCCTCTGTGTCCCGACTCCCAGTCCTCCTGGAGCCCTGAGCGCCAGCTCCCACGCCAACTTTCAGCACTCTCATCCCCTCCCAGAGCTGAGAGCACAACCCAGGAAGCCTGGCTCTGAGGCCCCAGTCCTTTAACCATTAGACTCCACTCCCCACCCAGAGCTGCCATGGAAGCAAAGATTGGCCTAGTGGTTAGAGCAGGGAGGGGCTGAGAGCCTTGACTTTTTGCTTCTCTTCCCACCTCTGGGAGGGAGCTGAGGTCACACGCTTAGAAGGAGGCAGACCAGAGGTCAGGGCTCCTGCATTCTATTCCCAGCTCCACTGGGGCCGGGGGACTGTCAGCCAGGACTTAGGGCATTCGGGTCTTGTCTTCTGCGGCCTCTCTGCCTGTCACTTCCCCCCCCCACTAATCTTTGCCTTCCTGTCCCTGGATGAATTTATTTCTCCCTGGCTCTGGGAGCTCTGGGGCCAGAATCCTATTGCTCTTTTGGGTAATGAACCAAGCAGTGACTGAACTTCCCGTCTCCTCAAACCAGCCGGGGAAAAATACATCAGCCAGTCTTGTCCTCGCATCTCATCTGCATGATTCGTTAGGCAGGAGAGGATGCCTGGAGCAAGCCACATTCTGTTCCTGAGTGTCCCGCAGGGGCTTGGCAGCCACAGCACCAGCCTAATCTTCCCCTTTCATGAACCGCCATGGGCTGGAGCAAGCAGGGAAGCTGGGGTAAGAAGCAGCAGTGGCTCCCTGGCCTGTGTGGCGTGGCACCCGGGCGGGGCAGTTAGCAGGAGAGATGGGCGACATGCTTTGGCCAAAACATTTTTGGGGTGATAAATGCAGATTTGGTGTTTGATGTGTGTGGAATTGTGACCTTGTTCATTTTGATCTCTCCCCCCACCAAACAAAAAAAATATATATAGTGTCAAATACACATCTCATAGAGCTTAAAGGGACTTCCAGAGGTCATGGAGTCCAGTCCCTTGCCTGGGCTAAGCACCCTCCCTGATAGATTTTTTTTTAGTCTGTTTGCCCCAGATGGCCCTCTCAGAGATGGAGCTCACAACCCTGGGTTTAGCAGGCCAGTGCTCAAACCACTGAGCTACACCACCTCTTGTTGTTTGAGTTTTCAGTTCAAAATGACTTGGTGTTGCAAAATTTCATTTATTCTTGTTAAGTCCCAAAATGGTGGAAATCAAGGTGGTTTTTCCCCAGTTTTTTGACTTGCTGAAACTGTCCATTCTGTGCTCAGCTGTCGTGAGCAGCAGGGATGGAACCAGGGCTCTCCCTTAACAAGGGCCCTAGGCGCTGCAGCCAGAATGAAGAGATTTACCACTGCAGCAGACTCAGCAACTTCTGTAGGTGGCCCCCTGCAACCACAAGATGGCGACTGCATGACTGGATGAGGCTTGCACTTGCCCGGCCCCCTTGCTCCTTAGGGACCACATCTGAGGCAGTGGCTGGGATTCTGTGAATTAAGTGCCCCTGCAGTGCTTGCTGCTCCCTTTAACTCCTACCACTGTCACTGCTCCCAGCCTCCCGTTGCTGTCATTAAGCAGCCAGGTTGTAAAGGCAGTTGGAGAAGAGTTGGGATAATGGAGTTGCAAACTCACCTTAGCAGGGGACCAGCTGGCTCATGGGGTGGGGAAATGGATACAGGTTCTTTCTCTTCTAGCGGGTGCCAGCTCCTGTCCATCCCACTGCAACATTCCTCAGAGCTCATTCCGACGTGGTGCATCCATTTCATCCGAATTTCTAAGGCCAGAAGAGACCGCTGTGGTCGTCTTGTTTGACTTTCTGTATAACACAGACCAGATGCCTCCCTTCTAGGACTGATGTGGGAAACGCAGTGAGTTGGCTGGGACTCAGCGGGCAAATTATCACCCCATTAAAATCACACCGTGGCAGCTAACATCCTCTGCAATCTAATAAGATTCCAGGATTGTGAAGTCAGTGTGGCAGGATAGAAGCAGCTCCAAGAGCTCTTTTTGTTCAGAATGCCGCCACAGTCAATTATCTCTTGGATCTGCGGGTTGTTACTGTTGTCCGGTTTGTAAGTTCTCAGCCATGTTTGGCTTTTCTTCGTACACGACGACACAAACTCCATCTGTGCGACAGCCTGGCCATTCAGCTGCTAGTTATTTAGTGCTTGTGTGATGGCAGCACCCCAGAAGTCCTAGCTGTGGGCCAGCACCCCATTATGCAAGGTGCTGTACAGACACAGAAGAAAAGACAGGAGCTAAGCACTGAATGGCCCATAAATGCCGAGTTCCTTTCTCATCTCACATCTTTAGAATTCTGGCGAGCAGAGCGAGCTCCAATGATGTGCATGCATAGAAATCTGCTCTAGGCAAATCTTTGGCTCTCTGGATTCCTTGAGGCTACATCCAAGGGGCTAACTCATTCTCCTCTCTTTTCTGTGTGCATGGGATTGGAATCAGCCTACAGAAACTGCCTGTCTCCTCTATGCTGTACAGCTCTCCCCAACCACCTCTGCCATCCGCATGCCTTGCTGCATTAGTATGAACACAACAGCCCCACATTGCAGAAATAAATTATTTTCCCGGTGTCTTTAACTGCCTGATTATTTATGTGATGTGCCAGTCTGCTGAATTTAATCCAGTCAGACTGGCATAATCTCCTGTGACTGTGTCAATAGGCTTGTTCCAAAGTATTAGGGTTAATGGAGAGGAGACATTTCTATTGGTTCATTATTACTTTTTTTTTTTTTTGGTTGTGCTTAAAAATAAAAGCCAGCATGAAAAACAAAGAGAGAGAGAGAGAGAGAGAGAGAGGCGCATTCACACAGTGCAGCAATTAGTAGTTGATTTTAGCTGAACCAGACACCTGATCGGTAGTGGAGCATGATCAATTTATCAGGCCTAGATGAACCCTGTTAATTAGCACCTCAAAACCCTCAGCATCCACAACATAACACTGTGCCAGTCACTGCTTAGAACCTGACTGAGATGGCAGCCCCTGTTGTGCTGGACACTGTGCAGTCCCTGCCTGAGATCAGGACCCCCTTTGTATCAGCTACTACCCAGCACACAGTGAGACACAGTCCCCGCTCCACACAGCTCCCCAGCTAAATAGACAAATGAAGGATTATTCTCCCCATTTTACAGGAGGAAAAACTGAGGGCCAGAGAAGCGGTGTCTGTGATGGATCAGGGAATTGATCCCACATTTCTTTGCACCTGGGCTGGTGTCCCTAACCGCTGGAAAATCCTTCTCTTGGCTGAACTAAGTGGTTGGAGATCAGATTAAATTAGCTACTTATTGATGGGGGTGTTAACGTAGACACCTTCCCAGTGGCTGGGTATTCCACAATTGACCACTAAGGAGTTTCTTATAGCTGATTGCAGCTTCTCTTGCAGACAGCATACCTGAGTAGAGGCTCCATTGTTCCAGTCTGGTGGCAGGATTCCTGTAAAGTACAGGGTGGTCTGAAAGGGATGTCCTGGCCTGAACTGTACCACTGAGCAACGATCATTCCCTGAGGTGGCAGTATAGACCCTCGGACAGAAGGAAGAGGAGTATGTCTGGTGGGAGGGACTTGTGTGAGAAACGCAACCCCCTTTGGGGTTGGCCAGAGCTGCCCTGACTCCCATTCCACCACCCCTGCCTCTGATACAGGGATTCCCAGCCTATGGGTTGGGACCCAAACATGTGATTAGATTTTCTAAGGGCCAGGGGCTGGCCTCTTAAGGAGCCATTTGCAGTCACTTGACCCCTCCTTGGCTCCCAGTCCCCTGGCCTGCAGTGCTGAAATAGAACTCGATTTAATTGGTTTAACAGCCGGCAGGAGGGATCCCGCCCTGAAACCAATTACATTGAGTCCCATTTAAGCCTGCAGGGGCAGGGAATTGCCCTGCTCTAGGTGGGGGAAGGGAGTAGGAAGGCTGGGGGGATCTGGGTAGAGAAGGAGGTGTCCCAGCGAAGGAGCAGTGAGGGTCAGCAGTGGCAGCTTGGAACTCTCCTGTGAGGTAGGTACAAAGCTTGGGGGGCTAAGATAGGTTTAAGCCTGTGGACAGGGTGGCAGAGGGGGCTAAGAGCTGGTCAGGCCTCCACACCCCAGCTGGCTCTCACTGCGCTGCTGTGGGGTCCCCTGCACCCTGGCTGGGGATCCTGCAGTTGGCACTGCCGGCCAGGGCTCTGTGCCCCAGCTGACTTCAAGACACAGGGCTGCAGAGGTTCCCCTCTACCCCTTCTGGGGATTCCACAGCTGGTGCTGCCAGTCAGGGCTCAGCGCCCCAGCTGGCTCCCAGCTGCAGGGCTGCCAAGGTCCCCTCCCCAGTTTTTGGGAAATGTTATGAGAGACAGGCAGCCCTGGCTGGGGATCCCACAGGTGGGGCTGCCTGTCCCGCATAAGTTTTCCAAAAATCTTGCAAACCCAGCTGAAAGGGGTTTACCCTGAGGGGTGGAGGCAGGTGTTTTTCCCATGGGAGAACCTCCTCTGCCGCCTCCGGTTTTGAATTGCCTTGGGTCGCAAAGTCTTCCTGAATTGTCAGAATGGGTCTCCATCTCGAAAAGGTCGGGCACCGCTGCTGTAATTACTGCACCACACTCGCCTCCAAAAACAAAAGACAAAACTCATACCTCTCTCTCTAAACCGCTAGGCCTCCCTCTCTTCCTGTGCTGGATCCGAACACAGGAGTCCAGGGACGTGAGAGACAAACTAAAAGGATTCAGCTAGTCAGTCCCTTGTCAGAAACCCCAGGTTTCTCTGCTGCCTGCGTTTCCTTAGACTGCTGCTGCTGGGGGGCTCGTGAACGTGAGGAATCTGTGTAAAGCAGTAAGTGAGCATTAAAGAGCTGGTGATCTCCATGCCAAGACTCGTGTGGGTTTTGCTCAGCCTGCTTTCCAGTGAGATAATTTGGCCTGGCCTTTCTCTTGGGTGCACAGCTGTTCCTTTTAAAAAACACAATCTATATCTCTCGCCCTTCCCAATTGGATGTTTCATGCCTCATATGCCAGAACGGTTAGTCAATTTCCACCTAGGATAAGAAATCTATTTTTATTTGCAGTGGAACGGGATGTATGCGCACGGGTGTATTATTTTCATATTGTGTTTTATTTGTTTGTCCTGAGCCTCCTATTGTTAACACCCTCATTCACTGCCCATTAGTTATGGTGTTTTCCCTGCACCCAATGGCTGTAATATACTAAGGGTATAGATTTTAGATTCACTTTTTTTTTCTTCTTAAACAAGCTAGAGATTGTTTGCGGATAGGGTAAATAAGACCCCTCTCCTCAGAGCTGCCCATTCTTTATCCTTGCCCCCATCCTACTGTTGCCAGGGATTTGTGGAGGGAGATCTGTGGCAGGTTTGGGGTCAGCAAGGGAGGAAGGCACAGACGCATGGGGGAGGTTGTGTGAGAGCGACTTGAGAGGTCTTGCTGTCATTTCGTTTGGCGGTGCCCAGAGATCAGCAGATTGAAAATGTCTGGTGGATGGGAGGCTGCGCTAAGATAGAGGCCGCCTGGCGTTTACTCCTGTCTCTGCTGCGTGACTTATAATGAAAGGTGTCCCTTCTCTTTGCCTCAGTTTCCCTCCACCTTTTGCTTCTTTATAGACTGTCTGATTGCATCTGGGCCCCCAGTCTCTGTTGGGGTTTGTGCAGAGCCCCCGTCGCCCTCATGGATTACTACCTGGTATAAATAAGCATCACTCCATTGGAGTCAGTGTGGCCACATCCCCAGATAACGTAAATCAGCATCGTTTCACTGGAATCCGTAGCCAGCTCCTGCATTGATGTACATTGACATTGCTCCACTAGAACCAGTGGGCCAGGTCCCCTGCTGAGATAAATACGCCTGTTTGCATCAGCTGGGAATCCTTCTCCGGAATTATGAATGTCCCTCTTGCTGCAAATGAGACCATAACGTATCTTCAAATGCGTGGGGACACCGTCCGTAGTGCTGCCACTAATTCCTGGCTGTGTAATATGATTATAAATTTTCTAATTGCATCACCTGAGCCAGTCTGATGTCTTAAGTGTCAGAGGGGTAGCCAAGTTAGTTTGTATCTTCAAAAACAACAAGAAGTCCTGTGTCACCTTATAGACTAACAGCTATTTTGTAGCATGAGCTTTCGTGGGCAAAGACGAAGCATCTGATGAAACGGGTCTATGCCAACGAAAGCTTATGCTCCAAAATAGCTGTTAGTCTGTAAGGTGCCACAGAACTTCTTGCTGTTTCTAATGTCTTAGATGTTCAGGAATGAATCCTTCTAAAAAGGGCTGAAAAATTGAAGAGGGTGCAGAGAACCAGCCACAGGAATGATGAGACGGCTGGAGAAAATGCCCTGACTGTGTGAGATGTTAGAATAAGAGCAGCGGCAGCTCGTTAAAAGTGGCCCAGCTGTGTCCCATCCCCTGAGGCCCTGCTTCCTTGTCACCCGTGCCTCTGCCCTCAAGAGGCCGGTTTCCACAGAGGCCCTGCTTTCACAGCCCCGTTCCCTACAGCCACACCCACATGCAACCTCTTCCCCTCAAGATCCTGTCCCTGCTCGCTCCTCTGTGCCTCCTCCTTCCCCCTGTTGTTCCTCCTTACAGCCAGTAAAAGTGACAGGACTCCCTGCTGATTCCAGTTCCCCACATAAGCTGGCTTGATCTGGAGCGTTTGTACCTTCACAGGGCAAATATATCAGTGCTAAAAGTGCCCTTTCATAGAACACTAGAACGGGAAGGGACCTTGAGAGATCGTCTAATTCAGTCCTCTGCCCTCATGGCAGGACCAAGCACCATCTGGAGTTTCTAGACCATCCCTCTAAGGTGTCTGTCTAATCTGCTCTTAGTATCTCCAGGGATGGAGAAGCCACACTTAATTCAGGTTTACCCATCCTGACAACAAGCTTTTCCCCAATGTCCAACCTAAACCTCCCTTGCTGCTGTTTCATTGCTTCTTGTCCTGTCCTCAGAGGCCAAGGAGAACAATTTTTCTCCTCCTCTTTGTAATACTCTTTTAAGTACTTGAAAACTGCTATGTCTTCTCTCAGTCCTCTCTTTTCCAAACTAAACAAGCCCAGTTCTTTCATTGTTCCCTCCGAACTCATGTCTCTAGACCTTTCATCATTCTTGTTGCTCTTCTCTGGACCTTTTCCAATTTCTCCATATCTTTCTTGAAATGTGGTGCCCAGAACTGGATATAATACTTCTCACGTCTTGCTCCCCCACCCCTTTAACCCAATGCAGAAGGCAGAACATGGACCAAAGGCTGGAGATTAAGGCAGATGCCTTCCTGTTAGAACAAAGGCATCAGTTTCTCCTTGGGAGGACGATCATCCATTGGAACAAACTCCCAGGAGAAGGGATGGATTCTCTGTCTGACTCAATACCTCCCTGGAAGTTGTTTTAATCAAACGCAGAGGTAATTGGGTGAAATTGTGCAGCCTGTGTTGTAGAGGAGGAAGTCAGAACAGATGATCTAATGGTCCCTTTTGGCCTTGAAAACAGTGAATCAAGATCCCCTCCGGCTTTCTTTGCGACTCTTCAGCGATGCAAATCACCCTTCCTGACACTAAACTTTGCATCAGCTGGAGCATTTTTTAATTAAAAGCTGGAAATCTGCTATGGTTGCACTTATGCTGACCAGACCATAATACACTTCCCCTCTGTGTAGCCCTCCTTGTGGCTCAGCAGAGCCATTCCAAAGTGGTGCATCCATTTAATCGCAGCCTCTAAGGCCAGCAGAGACTACCGTGGTTGACTTGTTTGACCTTCTATGTAACACAGGCCATAAAACTGCGCTGAGATAAGGTCTGACCTAATCACGAATTGCCATTCTTAATTTCCGAATTTCCAGTGATGCAGGAAAAAGTGAGAGAAATTATATTATTATTATTATTATTATTATTATTATTTTCAATTCAATCCACCAAATTAAATTTGCGGCAACTGCTGCAAATGCTCCTCAGCAAACTGGCTTGGTTTTTAAACACTTTGTTAAGACTTAACAAATGCACGCTGATCAAAAAGTCTGGATCCTAGATGTACCTCACAAGCCCTTGCAAAAGGATAGAAAGAGCATCATAGCTGTCACAGATGAAGGTAAAACTCCTTCTCAGAGCAGATGGGAAAATGCATTTTCTGTTTCACTGGAAATCCCAACATTGTGAAGTATTTTTCTTTTCTTTCCAAATCAATGAAAAGTCAAAACGTTGATGTTTCCCACAAAAATCAAGGGTCAAATTATGTCCATTAGGGACCACTGGAACATTTTGTTTTGAAATGAAATGGTGGGATATTCTTGATAAGGTACACATTGGTCATTTCCCTTTGATTCATTTTCTTTTCTGTATTGTTAAACTGTTCAATGGATCAGACATACACATCTATGTACACCTATGTTATATATTTTTAAAATATTTGAATAGCATAAAAAGAGGAAACTAAACACATCAAAACAGTGACACCAAAATGAAACATTTTCCACTTATTCATAGATTCCAAGGCCAGAAGAGATGACTGTGATCAATTTGCCTGACATACTCTTAGGGTGACGAAATGTCCCAACTTTACAGGGACAGTCGGGACTTTGTTTTATAAAGGTACCTATTACCCCACCCCATCTCCATTTTTCATGCTTGTGATCTCATCACCCATTGCGTGCTGTAAGCCATAGGAGTTCCCAAGAGTAATTCCCAGAACAGATCTGTCAGAAAAACATCCAGTCTTGATTTAAAAATGGTCAGTGATGGAGAACCCCCCGTTGTCCTGGGTGACTCTCTCCATTAAAAATTAACCCTTTATTTCTAGTGTGAAGTTGCCTAGCTTCAATTTCCAGCTATTGGCTCATGTTAGGCCTGTCTCTGCTAGATTTGTTCCCCGTGTCGATACTTACACCCTGTCTACACTAGGAAGCTCTTTTGAAGTAAATAAAGTGGAGTTAGTAACTCCCGAAATAACTAAACCAAAATAGCCTGTCCACACTATGGGGAAGCATTGAAATAAGGCAGAACTATCTTGAAATAACCATTACTCATCACGGGAAGCTGGAGTACTGGTTTCTAAAACAAGCGGCCCCGTGATTTCAAAATACAGTAAAAGCTGAGTTATCTGAAACTCGGGAAAGTGGCATAGTCTATTAACCAGCACTGGGGGCAGCTGCGCTCGGGCCGGCTACCCTGCCAGGACCAACTGCTATGGAGCCACCCCTTGGCAGGGCCCACGAGCAGGTCTGGCTTTCCGGTCTGGGCCAGTAGCCGTGATGCAGCCCCTGTCTGGCTGAGTGGGGTCAGCTTCCCAGATGGGGCTGCCTGCCTTGGGGTGGCTCCCTTGGCTGAGGCCAGCTGCTTTGGAGGGCTGCTGGCTTCCTAGCCTAAGCCAGCTGGCACAGGGCCGGCTGAGCGGGGCTGGATGTGCTGCCAGGGTTAGCAGCAATTGGGTGGCCTCTCCAACCCACAGAAGCTGTACCCCTCCCGCTGCAGGGTCAGCTGAGCAGCAGCTGACGAGGAAATTTGATTATCCAGCAATCCCCTTTCTCCAGGGATGCCGGATAATCAAGCTTTTCCTGTAACAGGCATGGTAGTGTGGGCGCTTCATTGTTATTTTGAAATAAGGGGCCTTATTTCAAAATTGACTCTGAGCACAGACCAGGGGTTAGAGGCTAATCAAGTCACCTCTTAACCTTCTCTCTGTTAAGACGAAATAGACAGAGCTCTTTGCGAGTATCACTATCAGACAGGGTTTCTAATTCTTTACTCTTCCTTGTAGCTCTTCTCTGAACCCTCTCCATTTTATCAGTATCTTTCTTGCCTTCTGGGAACCAGACCTGGACACAGATTCATCCTGTGGGTGGACTATATCAGTGATTCTCAACTGGGGTACATGTACCCAGGGGCTACTCAGAGGTCTTCCGGGGGTGGGAGGGGGAGGAGGTCCATCAACTCATCTAGTGAGTTATCTAGTTTCGCAACAGGCTACATATAAAGCACCAGCGAAGTTGGTACAAACTAAAATTTCATACCAACAATGACTTGTCTATACTGCTCTATATACTACACACTGAAAGGCAAATACAGGTTGAACCTCTCTACTCTAGTACCCTCAGGACCTGACCGGTGCCAGACTAAAGGAAGTCTTACCTAGAACTCGGATAAGCGGCATATTCTATTAAGCATTACCAACACTTCCACTGCTTACTGAGCTCTTAGGAGACATGTAGGGGGCTAAATGACAGCTAAAGAACCCTGAGAGCCAGGACCGGCGGCTGGAAACAAACTTTATGGGACCAGAGAAAACTTGGCCACACCCGTGGTAGATGGTCGTCTGGTTAACTAAAATCATGCTGGATTACGGACGTTGCCAGCGGGGGGAGTGCCGGATTAAAGAGGTTCAGCCTGTGCAGTATTTCTATCCCCACTGATTTAAGTCATTGTAATCTGGGGGAAATGCGAAGCAAGCAGCGTTCAGTACCTGCGTGCTGGGACTCTCTCCTATCTTTGTCTGACCGAGTGCGCGAGTCGTTTTTAAGGGCGGTGAAACTTGGGGGTACGCAAGACAAATCAGCGTCTCAAATGGAGGGGGGGAGGGGCTGAGAACCCCTGGGCTAGATGGCATCTTGAAGCCTAAGTTCCCTGTAAGCAACGCGTCCAGACCTGAATGCACCCACAGCTGGGGAAGTCCAGACCTACCACAGCCAGGGCTCCCCGTCCTGGCTTGAATTCAGCTGCAGCTCAGACCTGCCAGGGCAGCGGAGGGGTATCTAACCTGTACCCATAGCCCTGGAGCTGTCGTGAGGGAGGGGCTCCCAGGTGCTGCTGCCAGGATAGTTGGGGGTGATCCTCTCTCCCCACAGTAGCCCTGAAGCACCCTCCTTCGCCCCTAACCCCTCATCATCAGCCCCAGCACAGAGCCTGTACCCCAGCTGGACCACTCACACTCCTGCATCCCCGTCCGCACTCAGAACCCCCTGCCCTCTCCCCCCCGCCGAGGAGTGTAGTTATGTGCACCAATAGGAAGGTGACGTATCGTGTATCATGTAACACAATTCAGTCTGTCCCGGGGTGGGGGAAATAAGGGCGTTCTGCTTGCGGCCCCTTCCAACCCTGCCTGGCTGTGATCCCAGGACATGCCTCAACGTCAGCAAAATGAGAAAAATCAAGAGAGTCCATGATGACTTTCTCCCATTGAAAATATCGTTGGGATTGCCTTGGGGTGCCACATTTCCTGATGGAAACTGCCCCCGTGACCCATTCCGCTCATGAATTCGTAGATTTTAGAGCCATAGGTTTTAAGGACCTTTAGATCATCTAGTTTGACCTTGTACATAACACAGCCTCTTACTCAGCCCGGTCCCTTAATACTCCAGACACTTCCCAAATGTTTTTGCATGCATCATAGGAGCTGCAGCTATTTCCGCACCTAGCCGTGCCAGTAGGGGTTGTAATAGGCTCATTGCATGAGGATGAATGAAGATTTCCTACTCCTGGGCTCTATTTTGTCTTGCCAGAGGCAAAATGCATACCAATGCGCAGCTTCTCTGAGCACAGCAGCCCTACCTTACCCACTCCTGCACCAGACAGAGGCTGCTGTTTGGGGGAATTTTGTCTGTAGGGTGGGGCTGGTTGCTTGGGTGTAACTGGTTGCTGGAAAAGATGGATTAGTGGTTAGGGCAAGGCCTAGCCTGGACTTCTGGTTCTGTTCCTACCTGTGGGAAGGGAATGAGTCTAATTAACCGAACAGCATTGCTAATCTTCAGGGTTATGTCCTGAATCTCATGGTATTTTGCGTTTTTCTTAAAGTCACGGGATTCCTGGGGTCTTTTCTTTTTAAAAGTTCCTACTGTCGGTACACAAACTGCACTAAGGAGACATCAGGCACAGCATCACAGATGTCTACCTTCTAAAGAGCTGGGGACAGAACCCAGGACTCCTGACTCACAGCCCCTCTTTGCTCTAACCACTAGACACCACTTCTGTTCCAGAGCTGGGGAGGGAATACAGGACTCCTGCCTCCCCTTCCCACCCACATAGGCTTGCTCCCACTTCCCAATGCTGCTCATTTGCATATGGATTCCGCTTCCTGTAATTTAGCTTTTTAGTTTGTTCTAACTCGGATGGCAGAGTAATTTTTAATGCATTTCTCTGCCAGGCAATTTGTTCAATATCCCCCAAGACTCCACCGTGTTCAGTTTTGCAGCTTTTTATTGCGAGTTGGTTTAAATTAAGCGCATTGCCAGGCTCCCGATGTGGATTGTAATTGGAATTAGTTTCCGTGCCCTGCCCCTCCTCCTGCTGCAAAGGTTCGGCGTGCCATCTCTCCGTGTGCCGGGATGGGATGCACATGCGTGCCTCTCTGTTCCCCTATGCCGCCTCTGCAATGGGAGTCTGCAGATGGGAGATATGTGCTTTGAAATAACTGGCACAGTCATGCCTGCGCCCCTCAGTCCCTCCCTGCACCACGGGGATGGGGGGTGGGGCTCTGATTTAGGTTAGGCTCTAAGCAGCATCCGGCACATGGAGCTTCTGGTCTCTTCCAGGGTCTGTGCAGCGCTTGGCATGACAGCAGCTAGCTCAGCGTGATGACAATAAGGCTGGTTCCTAACTTGCAACCCAGTCGCTCCCGCAGCCTCCCATGCTAAGAGTAGCCGCTCCTGGAGGAAACCAGACCATTAGCCCATCAAATTGCTTGCTGGCCTGTAGCTGGATTAGGGACGAAGGGCAAGATTCAGTTAGCACAGAGCCGGCTGCCCCTGGGGAATGGAAAAGCTTCTTCTCAAGGATATTGATCTGAGAATGAGCTAAGGAGCCAACAGCTGAGGCTCTGAGCGGGCCAAGACTGCCTGTGCCGGGGGGGTAGGGACAGGCTGGCGCTAGCACTGACATTTAACAAGGGGGAGCCCAGGGACCCCAGCAGTGGGGCTCGAAGAAAAGGTGTGAGGGCTTAGAAATAGCTCCTAAAATCAGGGGAGCTGTCCTGAAGGGGTGCTGGGTCCTGGCGGGGAGCGGGGGCCGAGGGCTGAGAGTCAGCGCTCCCGGGCTCTGCTCTCCAGGAGGGGAAGGGAGAGGGCCTGGGCCAGCTCCCTCTCATCTGATTTGGAAGCAGCTGGGCAGAGTTCAAGCACTGGGAAATCAACAGCAGTTCTGAGGGCAGATACAAGAGAGTTAAAAGGTGCTGGGTGCTCCCCCCGCTCCCGCCAACCTCAGTGTGGGTGTGTAAAGCCAGCTGAATCACACACCAGGCAGCCACGCGGGGGCTAAGGGGAGCCACTGTCCTATGTGGGCGTGAGGAGTGATCACAGGAGATTCAGCCTCTCTTGCTGTAACCACTAGACCCCGTCCTCCCCAGAGCTGGGGACAGAACCAACCTTCCCGCTCATCTTTTCCCTCCGTGTGTGGGACACATTTTTATGTGTGCTGAGGCACGTGCGAATGGGCACCACTCGTCAGAATCCAAGCCCGTCTGGGGGCACTGTGCTAATCACCTGGGCAGCATTTGGATCTCTCCTGGGCGGCTGCAGAAGGGAACACCAGATGGACCCCAGGAGTCCTGGCTGCTCTACAACCCACATGTATACAGATAAATGGCCGGTACACCTTCAGAAACCCTTGTGTGATGCAGTAGCTTAACTACTCATTTGAGAATCATTCCAGACCTCAGCCTCTGAGGCCTGGTCCAAGCCTGGAGCTCCCCTCTCCTGACAGGCGTCTCAGAGCCCCTCAATCCCCACAGACAGCCCCCCTCCTCCAGATGCTAGCACACCCACTGTACCCCACTGTGTGCTGTTGTGAATCTGTGCAGTGCCTGCCCTCTGCATCAGCCACGGCCTCTTGACAGCTGACTGCCTGCTCTCCAAGCCCTGTGCTGACAGGGGCCCAGCCCCACAGGGAGATGCCAGGGCCCAGCTGCTCCAGTACTGTCTGTGAGCATGAACATCAGACCACGATGCAAGGGCCTGGAGCTGCCAAGCAACCTTGAGCAGCCAGCCGTGTCCCTCGCCCGGCCCCCTCCATGCACAGCCGTGCCTCAGCTAGGGGTGTGCAGGGACCGCCCGGGTGGGTAAGGGGATAAATGGCTGGGTAGGATGGGGCACACAGGGCATCTGCACTGTGAGCCTGCACATTCCCCAGCTCCCTTTGCTAAAGCAAAGATTGGAGTGCGTCATAGCCCCCATTTGAAGTGTGCCCTCAGCTCAGTGACGCGGCTGGGTGCTCCAGGGCCCCAGGCAGCCCTGGGGCAGATGTATGACTCTGTGTTTGTCTTGCTCGGGACATGCAGGTCCCTGGCAGGTGAGAGGGTAGGAGGCAGCGACACAACACAGCCTGGCTCCAGGGAGAGGGTAAGCTTGGGGGGATGGCTGCTGAGCCGGCCATGTGGGAGGGTCCCCCAGGCTCAGCTGGACATGCTATCTGGGCTGGTAAGTAGAGGTGGGGGGGGGGGAAGGAAAGGGTTAAGCTGACCCTCAGAGGCCTTAACAAGGTAGATCTGTCCTCCTGGTTTCCTAGCATGGGAGGCTGAGGCACAGCATGGGACAGGGGCTCGCCCAGGAGAGAACCCAGGAGCCTGGAGTCCCCACCCCCACTTCCTAACCACCAGCCCCCCCCCGGGCTGGGAACAGAACCCAGGAGTCCCACTCTGACTCCAGCTGCGCTAACCCCCCCAGGCTCCACTTCCCTCCTATTGCAGCACACTGGTCCTATTGTCTCTACTGTATCTCCACACACACCATCTAGCTCCCCAGCTCCCCCAAGGGCTGCCGGGAGCAGAGGGGGGAGGCCCCAGACCAAGGGTGCAGCTCTCAAAGGAGTAGTTGAGCTCAGAGGGCAGGGCTGCCTGCCCACGCCCCAGCAGTGCCACCCAGGACCTCCCTGCCGGTCTCCTGTTCAGGGCATTTCTGGGGCCTCACAGTGCAGGTGCTTTGTGATGAGTGTGACACTTCCTCCTCCCCCTACCCCCTAGAGGGGTAGGGACCAGGCCCCCAGTCTATAGCAGCCTGCTGTACTCAGCCTGCTGCTGGCTTCCCCCTCTGCCCCTGCTAGGGGCTGTTGTGCACTGCAGGAGTAAGTGGTGCCCCAAGCCGCTGGCTTCTGATGGCAGCCAAGGAGCCATGGCAATTACCAGCTGCATCAGGCACTGGGGAGGCACTGTTTGGAGCTGCATGGAGGCTTTGCAGAGCACAGGAAGGGCGTTTTCTCCTTTCCCTGGCCTGCTTTTTTGGTTATGGTCTTGCCACCCGCCCTGTCAATCTGGTGTGATATGGAAGAGAGCCACTGGGTGCGTATCCAGTGCCCTGAGTCAGGCTGCTGGGGGGCTCTCGAGTCCTGCACTCATTTGCCATGCCGGGTAGGGGGAGGGAGGAACCACAGAGGACCGACTGTCGTGGTCTCAGGGGTGAGGCTGGGAGAGGGCTGCAGTGCGGTTAGGGTGAATCAAAGACGAGAGCAAGAGAAACGTGTGTCGCAGGGATGTCAGAGAGGAAGGGTGAAAACTGGGCCCTCTTTGTGTGTGTCTGTGCGTGCTTTCAGATGTATGACATGTGCCTACACGCGTGCCTGCCTCTGCAGACGTTTTTGCATACACGTAAGTATTCACCGACATGTGTCTGTGCATACACGTGTGTATTTGCAGACAGGTGTATGCATGCATTTACACACACGTGCTCATGCATTGGTAAATGTGTGTGAGAGTAGAGTGTGTGTATGTGGGTTTGCACACTTATCTGCGTGATCCTGCACCTGCGGGTGTCTGGGCATGTCTCTGTCTGCATGCTCTCGCATGCCTTTATTTTATATACCAGGTCTATTGGCAGCCATGCTCAGTGCATCCTGAGCAGCTTCCTTCACACGGTTGCTAAATGCAGTTTGACAGCTCGCTCACCTGTCCCCGTCAGCCCCTTTCCGTGTCTTGCTGAACTCACAGTCTTGGGGCTGGGATGGGCCCAGGAGTTGTGGGGACTGGCTGCAGGTTCTGTAATAATCCCATTGTTAGGCCAACGAGATTCCTCGCTCAGCTGTCTAATCCTGTGCCTTTATTAAACCTGATAGCCGGCTCGACAGCTGTGGGAGAATGAGATGGTGTCAGCTGCTGAGTCGGGTGCCCACAAATGTTCCCTCTAATTTTTCCCAGCTATGGGTGGAATAAATTTTGCTACACGGATGTGCATATGTGCACCACAAATAGAAACACAGGCTGCTGGCTGCAGGCGTTCTGCTAATCAGCTGGCCGGCAACTGAATTACTTATGGACGGTCGGTTGCCCAAGTGCTCAGCTTACAAGGAACACTGGAATTGCTCCCTGTGAGCAGAAAGATGTATCACCCCCAGAGAAGGGGAGAAATTGGCACATACTCGCCTCTGACCGCTGCCAGAAGCAGCCCAAGACACCTCTCCCAGTCTGCAAGGCAGACTGCGCTCTGCTCGCTGCTGGAGCAGAAATTGAGTTTTGCTTCTTTCTCTCTGGGTGCATCTGAGTCACCCTCAAGCCTTTGAGAACTCAGGAGACTGGCAGGGGAAATTGGGAGATCTTTTAATAAAAAGTGTAGCATGAGCTGGGGTATATTGTAACTCAGCATCTGGATTTCCTGCAACCTTTTAGGGGTTTCCAAATTTCCCAGCCGTTGCTGAGCTAGAAAAACACAACCCTCTTATCACGTGACTCCAAGAGAGGGTGATTTAGGGAGGAATGGTGAATGTCACAGTGGACTCTGGGAGGCAGGTGCAGCTGTGAGATTTCATTCAGATTCTTAAATGAGGTAGCACTGCTCTCGTGCACCAAATTCTGCTCCCGGTGTGACCGGAGTAAATCAGGGGGAGTCACTGAACTGGCCTCAGTTATGTATAAGCAGGGCTGGCTTCTGTCTAGGTCACTTAAAATGGCTTCTATGTTTAGTTTAATCTCTAGGACTGGGAACAGTTTGTTAATGATAGTAGAATTACGGAACCGATCCCCAGCTGGTGTACACCAGCATGGCCCTCGTGCAAAAGAGCCATTATGGTGTTAAATTGGTGTTACTCCATTGGTATCTAAATTGGGGTGGGCTTTAACAGCTGTTTATACAGAGATCCCTTGCCTGGTGCTGAAATGCAGCTGCCCCTGGCGTGGAATGAGAGACAGATCTTGTATCCAATTGAAACAACAGGGAGAGTTTAAGAAATGTCCAAAGCTGGGCTTAAATTGGAGTTTAACACCACAAACCTTGGGGAAAGTGCCCCGGGATCTCCCTCCCTTGTATCCTGCACACCCCTTTATCCAGCTGCCAGCATAGAGTACTGGACTGTTCAGCTTAGAAAGGAGACAAGTTTCCTGGGAGAGGGGACAAATATGTACAGTAATGACTCGTCTGGAGAAGGGAACTTCTGGTCTCTCCATCTCACAAGAGTCCTCTCCACGAGGGTCACGTCTGAACCGATCAAGGGAAGTGCTTTGTTCACTTGATCCGGAATTGCAGGTGCAACTCACTGGCGCTGACTGTTGTTGGAGTCAAGAACTTAAGCCAGCTCCGAAGAGGGGTGGGATGTTTATATGGATAATAAGAATATCCAGAGCTAGAGCAGCGGCTGCTACCAAAACTTTCAGATGGGAGATGGAGTCTTATGCTTCAGTTAAGGTTAAGACTGGCCCTTTTGTGGGAGAGATTAACCCTCTTCTGCCTGTGGTGGGCTTACGCATTCTTCTTCGATTGGCCACTCTTGGAAATGGGTTATGGGAACAAACAGACGAGTGTGGTAATTCTTACCGTGCAGAATTCTCAGAAAGCAGCCAGGGAACCTAGCGCTGGTGAAGAACTGATTTTTCAGTTTGTTAGCAATTCTGGAAAATCAGAGTGGGGTGGGAAATCTGCTTCCAGTCGAACAAGAGGTTTTGTTTCTCATGTTTGTAAACCATTTTTTTTTTTAAGTAAAATGAAAGGAAATTTTAGAACAGCGCTAGGGAACTGAAAAATGCTTCAATTACTGGGACGTTTTCTGATGGAAACAATTGGGTGACATCACTGGGAATCCCCACAACATTTCGGTCGACCCAAAGCTGCATTTTGGCACCCAAAAACCAGCTTAGCTGTGTCTACACTTGCATTGCCTTCTCCTAAGCAGGCAGCAAGCTCAGACTTGGGGTGTCTGAAATTGGTCAAGCAAAGAGCTGTGTCTACACTTGCATTCCTCTTTTGAAAAAGGCATGCGAGTGAGGGAAATCAAAAATGCACATAAGGCACTGGTTTACATATCTGGCACCTCATTTGCATATTCTCCTTTCAAAAGAGCTTCTTTCAAAGGAAAAAAAGGACTGTAGATGCAGGTCTTTCAAAAGCAAACCCCATCTTCGAAAAAACCCTTCTTCCTGAAATGAAATAGGAAGAAGGGTTCTTTTCAAAGATGCGGTTTGCTTTCAAAAGAGGTGTGTCTACACTGCTTTTTTGCAAAAGGAGAATATGCAAACGAGGTGCCAGATATGTAAATCAGTGCCTTATTTGCATTTCTGATTTCCCTAATTTGCATGCCTCTAGCTCTCTCCAGACTGGCTTGTGCCCTTTCTCATACCACCTGAGTCCCCCCTGTTGCTGCCAGGACTCATTTGCACAGGAACCCAGGACAAAGCTGGGAGGCAGAACTCTTGGCTGCAGTGCCAGGAAGAAACAGAGCCTTGTGCTCGTTAGCATTGAATTTCTCTTCCCTGGGCAGGCCCAGGTGGGATAGTGAAGGAGGGGGATCTGCTTCGGTGGCTAAATGGAACATGAGCATTCCTGGGGTAGCAAGGAGGCACGCGGAGGAGGAGATAGATCAGCGTGAAGGAAGGGCAAAGCAGTAGCAAAGTCAGTGTATGCGGCATCAATTTCGGCTGACAGCTAGCAATTACGGCAGGTGATAGCCAGATTACTCCGAATGCATTTATTACAGGGCCCAGGGAACGCAGGGGACTTATTTACTGGCAAATCCATACTCATTACAGGGCTTCGGCCTTGGCTGGCCGCAGAACTGCTCAAGTGAAACAAATAATTATCAAAGTCCTTCCACGGTCCGGTGCTTGGGAGGGTGGGGGAGAAGGTGGGGAGCAGGTAGGGGAGTCACTTTTTCTTTTCTCTGTTCTGGCCTACCCAGCCTTTCCCCATCCATCTTCTCTCCCCATGCACATCTATCTATCTATCTATCTATCCATCTATCCCCTCCCACCCCCACCATCTATCTATCTATCTATCTATCCCCTCCCACCCCCGCCATCTATCTATCTATCTATCTATCCCCTCCCACCCCCTCTATCTATCTATCTATCTATCTATCTATCTATCTATCTATCCATCCCCCCATCCCCCTTCCTCAGAGCAAAAACTACACCAAAGAAGGGTCATTTTACTTCTGAGTACAGCAGCCTCACCGAGGTACAGGACACTGTGACTTACGGGCATTCGTGTCCCAGCTTTATTGACTTTTTCTTAAATTGGAAATTTTCTTAATAGGAAACTACAGCGTCCCCTGTAGCCAGGCCCCTTGCGTGGACCCATTTACGTCACCAGCAGCGTGATCAGGCAGTGCAGCCTAGTGGATAGAGCACCGGGCCACAACTCCAAAGGGGGCGGGTTCCGTCGCCAGCTCTGCCCCCAGTTTGTGGAATGAACGTGGACGTGCATCTTCCCTGCTGCTTACCCTTCTGTGCCATGGGGTCTGGCTTGCCGTGAGAGCTAGGGACTGCAATCAATATGGACTAGCGTGTAGACCAGGCATGTCCAACCTGCGGCCCACAGGCCGCATGCGGCCCTGGACAGCTAGTAATGCGGCCCCACAAGATCGTAAACTTTTAACATTATTATGGCTACGTCTACACGTGCAGCCAACATCGAAATAGCTTATTTCGATGTTGCGACATCGAAATAGTCTATTTCGATGAATAACGTCTACACGTCCTCCAGGGCCGGCAATGTCGATGTTCAACTTCGACGTTGCTCAGCCCAACATCGAAATAGGCGCAGCGAGGGAACGTCTACACGTCAAAGTAGCACACATCGAAATAGGGATGCCAGGCACAGCTGCAGACAGGGTCACAGGGCGGACTCAACAGCCAGCCGCTCCCTTAAAGGGCCCCTCCCAGACACAGTTGCACTAAACAACACAAGATCCACAGAGCTGACAACTGGTTGCAGACCCTGTGCCTGCAGCATAGATCCCCAGCTGCCGCAGAAGCAGCCAGAAGCCCTGGGCTAAGGGCTGCTGCCCACGGTGACCATAGAGCCCCGCAGGGGCTGGAGAGAGAGCATCTCTCAACCCCCCAGCTGATGGCCGCCATGGAGGACCCAGCAATTTCGACGTTGCGGGACGCGGATCGTCTACACGGTCCCTACTTCGACGTTGAACGTCGAAGTAGGGCGCTATTCCTATCTCCTCATGAGGTTAGCGACTTTGACGTCTTGCCGCCTAACGTCGAAGTTGGTGCCGCTACTTCGAAGTAGCGTGCACGTGTAGACGCAGCTTATGTGATTTATATACATTAACTATATTATATATTTTGTACGCGGCCCAAGACTATCTTCACTTAATGCGGCCCAGGCAAGCCAAAAGGTTGGACACCCATGGTGTAGACAAAACTTGTGCCTCTCTACCACTGTGGATAAAATGTAAGGGAATGGGCTGCTCAGGTGTAAGGCCCCTTTATATCGGTATAACAGCACCCACCCCAGGCTGTGTCATGGCACAACTGCCTGGGTAACAAATGATAGCCCAGGGGGTGGCTTGGAGCATGTTACACCTGACATAGTTGTAGTTGACACAGTGATTGCAGAGACAGCAGGAGATTTTACTACTGACAGACCATTTCCCTGCTTGTCCCGCTGCCCTCTTAACTGGAGGCTTTTGGTCTGGTTAGTTGCATCCTCCGTGCTGCCTTCCCCTCTGAGACGTCAGAGCACGCTGACCGTCCCTCTTCCCAGCTTGGGATGGGCAGTGAAATAGTTAACAAGAGCAGCATAAAGTAGCAGCACTGAGCCTCTGAGTTAACCACTGTGGAAAAGAAAAGGGCAGTTTGTCACCGAGGTGCGACTGGCTCAGACTCTCTGCAGACTCCAGCAGTGTCACCGCATTGGTTATACCTGGGTCAGCTCCTTCCCAGAGCGACTGGCTCAGGCTCTCTGCAGACTCCAGCAATTGGTTATGATTGGAGGCATCTCTTCACAGCTGCAACAGCTGGAGAGTTGTGATTTGTTTTAAGTGAAAGCGGTGACTCTGCAGGACAGCCTGGTGGTACGTTCACCTCCCCACACGGCTAATCCTGCGGACTGGGAAGTCCCACGCACTGGTCCACTTCAGAGCACAATGCTACCGGCAGCCAGTAAAGCTCTTCTCCCCCTAGTGTAGCTGAAACATCACATCTGCAGGCACCTTCCACTGGCACAATGCTGAGGAGCCACCTAATAGCCCGTGATCAATAGTACCTTGTAGAGGGGAGCTGTCAGTTTAATTGAAATGTGGCCACGGGGTTTGGCAGCGTGGCTTCCCGTCCGTCTGCCCGCTGGGCCCGCGCTTGGCACCAGCTCTGCAATGTTCATCTTAAATATTCATTCACTTGACAGAACACTAATTAAACAAAGTAAGGTGCATTATTACTTGATTAAATTTTTTATTGGCACTTTAATTGGTCTGTAAGTCACCCCGTGGGGAACAGAGAGGAACCCCCCGAGCTACAGGGTAATAGAGCAGCTGGGATACAGGCTATGCTCCACAGCTAATGTGCATGGGGGGGACTGGTTTGGAAGGGCCCAGTAGTAACCCTCCTCCGACTGAAATTGACCCAGCGCAATAACGCATCCTTTGATTGCAGAGCTGTTAGCCCAGCTCTGGGCTTGCATGGCTCTGGCAAAGCTTCTCAGTGCTGCCCCACGGCCCTCCTTTCCTGGCCTGTGCTCCCCATGCACAGCTCTGCCAGAGCCTCTCCATCCCAACGCCCAGCCCCACTCTGCTCTACCCACTAGACCCCACTCCCCTCTCAAAGCTGAGGATAGAACCCTGCGGTCTTGACTCCTGCTTATTATCCCTGCTTGATGTCCATACAGCAGTAACACCCTGTGGCCCTAGTCGAGACCCCATCATGCGACGCTCTGTACAAACACAGCATAAGGAGATGGTCCTTGTCCCCCCCAGTCCCTGTCCCCGGCCCAAGAGCTGCCAATCTAAGAATAAGACAAGAGACGGCAGCTGGATACTGCCAGACAGGGGAAGGGCCACAAGGAAATGATGAGACATCCGACTTGGCTCACCAGCGGCCGCACCACTGTCATGGCCTTTCAGCCATCAAGGTAGAAGGGAGTTTGAAGGAGGGCGTCAAAGGAGGCAGCGAGGCCGTGTTGTGGGTGCTTCCAGGCAGCGAGGAGAAACCACAGAGGGGCGCATCTGCTTATATAACATCACTGGCCAATTGGAAGAGGAGCCCAGGGGGAGCGGGTGGGGTAGGCCAGTGGGGCCAGGCAGTGGAGGGCTGATAGGTAGCTCACACTGGCTGAAGAAAAGGAAGACGTGCTTGGCCAGACTTCTTTTCCAGAACTGAGAGAGTCTTACTCCCATCCCAGCTGCTCTGCCCACTAGATCCCACTCCCCTTCGGGAAGACCTGGCTTCTAACCCTGCTGCTCTAATGCACTGGACCCCACGCCTGTCCCAGAGCTGGCAGTGGAACCCAGGAATCCTGGCTCCTACGTGGTTGGGTTTTCCGTTCCCCACTCTCAGAGGCTTGTTGCATCGAATTTTTAATATGATGCTAAAATAACAATCAATACTTTCCGGGCAAGGGAGGTAGCGACTTATCCCTCCTGTCTGCCAGTTGCTGTCCCCTCAGCCAGTTCTTCCCAGTGTAGCTCACTCTTGTACTGGGATCCCACCGCTCTGCTGGGTCAACCTGCTGTCTCTTTCGTCACACCCTGCTGTGTGTGGCTGTTTTGTCCTGACTCCTTGCTCCTCTGGGAGGAGATTTATTTAATTTCTGTGTAGTTTTGGATTGCAGTAGGAGCTCACATCCCCCAGAGCTCAGACCGTAGTGCCAGGAGCTGTACAAACACCGAACAAAAAGACAGGCCTCTGTCCTTTCTGCAATGCAGCCCTTGTTCCATCCCAACCTGGTGCCCGTCCCCTGCAGGCAGGATAAGCGTCTACCTGTGGTTGCCAGCTGATGGCATTATGGAAGGAGCAGCTTTTGGATCCTGCTGGTGACCCATGAGGGGGGTTTGGAAGAGACACACGTGGCACATGCTACAGGAAACACAGCCGGGGGGGGGGATGGGTGCGACTTTGGGGCAGCTACCTTAGTGGCTCTTGTGACAATGTCACAGCCATGCAGCGTGGCTGATGTTCGGCAGGGTGCTGTACTGCCTCCTGCCACTAGCGGGCGCTGGTTCACCTGGAGCGCTGCAGGGTGCAGCACTGAATGCTGCCAGTGCGCGGGGCTGGCTGCCATTAGGGGGACTCTGCTCTTTGCATCACACAGGTACAGGGGGCCCAGGAGGGAGGAGGCCCCAAAATGAAAAGGGCCTGGAGCTGTCTGCACAGGGGCTCTGCTACCGCTGCAGCGCATCCAGCCCTGGGCAGTCCTGATGCTGTGTCTGTGGACCAGCGTGGGCCCTGAAGTCTCCACTACCACCACCAATGGAGCGTCGAGCTCAGAGGGTGCCTGTGAGTCCTGCCGTAATATCAGCAGCATCTCAGAAAGCGTGAGAGTGACACACTTCTGAGAGCTTCAGCCAATCAGAGGGGGAGCTGCAGCATTTGCAACCTCTGTGCCCTCAAGTCCTGAATCCAGGCCCTGCAAAATCCTGAGTTTGTGTGAAAAATGGTGAGAGTTTGTTTTAAAAATAGATCCTTTTGATTTGGGATTTTTAAATCGCTTCTGTTCTGTTGAGCATCCAGGGATCAGGTTGCCAAGCTCTCCTCCGCACATGTGGCGGGAGAGACGAGATGCACAGCTGGGATACAGGCTTGGGACCTTGGACACCAGGCTTCAAATCCCAAGAAGTCACTTGACTTCAGTGGGGTTAGATGCCTGAATATCTTTGACAATCTGAGCCTGGGTGTCCCCAGCTGAATGGAGGGTGGTAAGGCTAAGTACCTTAAGGATTCAAGCGATGATCCCTCTGTGCTTTTTCATCCATGTGCAGATTTCTTCCATCTCTGTGTGGAATAATTTTATGTGCACCGAGGCATGTGTGAATGTGCAGCACCAGTAGAAACAAAAAAACAAATGGCGGGCACTCTGCGAATCAGCTGGGCGGTATTTGACTCTCTCCTGAGCAGCCACACAAGCACACAGCTTACAGAGAACATGGGTGTCAAGGGGCCCAAATGCTATGGTGTTAGGGGGCGAGGTGCTTGACTATATTTGTTTTTTCAAGATTCCCTTGACTCCAGGAGCTGGGACTTTAAGATAATGTCCTCAGCTCTGAGCACGTGGCTGTAGTGTTTCTGAGGCTATGTCTACACTAAGGAAAATAAGTCGATTGCAGAGATGCAATTCTAGCTATGAAAATTGCATAGCTAGCTTCGACATATCTGCAATGGACTTACCTGGCCGTCCTTATGAGGGTTGACTGCTGACCCCTGATAGGTCCATTTCTCACGTTCCTAGCAGATGCACAAAATCAAACCCTGAATGATCAATCCTTAGTGGTTGATCTTCTGGGGTAGCATAGACATAACCTGAGCTGCGAGTTACGAACTAGGGGTGGGGAGATGGGTGTCGGTCAGTGTTCCCTCTGAGCTGAGCCCAGGGGCAGCCACCCATGAGAAATTGAAATGCTGCCCAGCTGATTAGCTGAACACCACAGACCCCCCACAGCCAGCAGCCTGGGTTTCTGTTGATGGTGCACATCACAAAATTTATTCTGTACATGGACGGAAACAAACTAGAGACACACTCACATCTCGAAGAGCTGGAAGGGACCGCAGGAGGTCATTGAGTCCAGTCCCCTGCCCTCTTGGCAGGACCAAGCACCAGGACACCTCAAGGATTGAACTCACAACCCTGGGTTTAGCAGGCCACTGCTCAAACCACTGAGGGGTCACTGGTGTCAGTGTTCCTCCATTAGGGTAGGCACTGGCAACAGCACTGACAGCTGCCATAGGCCCCGAAACAAGGTCGGGGGGGCTCGGCTCTGTTCCCTCGAAGGGGCGGGGCCAAGGATGGGAAGGGTGTGGCCAGAGGCATTCAGCCCTCAGTGCTGGCCACCCCCAACCGCAACAATTCAAAGTGACCCGAGGCAACTTCTCCCCTTCCCCCCACTGGTGGGCCTGGGCATAGACTGGAGGGATAGATCTGACTGGCAGATCTTCGGTCAGAGTGAGCGTGGCTCTTAAGTGGCAATTTGTTCCCATAATAAGCCAGCGGGGAGGTTAATGCAGGCAGCATAAATAGTGAAAGATGTTTACTGGAAGCGGAGGGAAGCACAGCATGGGACTCATGAGTGCTGGGCCTTTTAAATAGGAAACAATTCCCAAGCGCCCGCATGGAGAAGCAGCTCAGCTGATTGTTTCCAGCAGGGGGCAGTCACACACACACATTCTTCCGACTGAGTCTTCCTCCCTGTCCATCTCCCACCCTGGCCACATTATACAGCCCGTTGCACCATGCACGGGGCCCAGCAGCGGAGCCGGTCGGGAGAGACCCTGCAGTAGTGACTAGCACACGTGATGGTGCAGCTTGCTGGCTCTGGCTGGAAAGACTGCCCTGGGGGCAGCTCAGCGGGGAGTCAGACTGACAGCTGGCTAGCTCCATACAGACCTACTTGGGCACTGTAATAGATTGTCCACATCCCGGGCTCCCCTGCAACCTGTGACTGTTGTTTGCCTGTGGAAAGTGGGTGCCAGCTGTAAGCGATCGGGACAGTTGTGTTTCACGCAGACTCTGTGCAGCTGCACCAGGAGTCTGGCAGCAGCAGGGAATTACCCTTGGAGAGTCGAAGCTGGGAGGGAGCGGTTGTGTCAGATTCACCCACCTCTTTCTGCGGGAGACACCTCTGATTTGGGCACTGTTATGGTGTGCCACTGTGCTGCATTTCGTGTGTATTTGGGGAGAGACAGGGCCTGGCTTGTGAGGGAGCCACACCCAGACCCCGGTTTCCCTTCGCCTCGCCCCAGGGGCAGCCATTTACATCACTGCCGAGTGAGCGTGTGACCCAGAAGGGGAGAGCGCTCATTTTGCACTGCTGTAAACAACCCACCAGGATCAGTGCTAGCAGGAATGAATCATTGCATTTACACTAGCTGGGATCTGGCCCCTTCACTCGAATGGAGTCAATTTACACCAGCTGAAGATCTTGCCCCATTGACTGTAATGGAACTATGGCTGATTTACCCCAGCTGGGATCAGGCCCTGTGACTCCAGTGGCACTGTGACTGATTTACCCCAGCAGGCAATTTGGCCCCATGGTTCCATTTACCTCCTAGGGAACTGGGAGGTCTGATCACAATATGGATTCATCTGCTGGCAGCTGGGTCTGTAACATGATGAGCAGTGGCTCTTAAGGGACGCGTCAGCTTCCCTGGCTCGGTGGCTGATAAAGAGGCGTCAGGTGTATTGGCTGATGTGTGGCTTTGCTAGGCACTTAGGAGGGGAGAGGAGATTACATCTTTTTCTAAGAAGGGTCCCATCCTGGTGTGAGCATCAGGAGCTGTTAACCCCTGAAACTTACAGCAGGCACCTCTGATCCTGAGTGGCTTCCTGCCTTGACTGCCTGTACCTCAGTACAGGGACGGATTAAGGCACAGAGGCCGTGGAACCCCAGGTCCCAGAGTCATTTCATTACAGCAGAATTTCAGCTTTCATTAAAAAATAATAAGATGACGCAGATGACTCTGTCCCCAGTAGTTGCGGAAAAAAGCTTAACAGTGTAAACCTGCACAAGGTGCCTGCCTGAGTCTGGAGAGAGCCTGAGACAATCACTCTGAGAGGGGGAGATGCTGCGTGAGTTAGTGGCAGATGGGACTAGTGATTAGAGCACAAACAGGGCACTGGGAACCAGGACCCTGGCCACAGTTCTGGGTGGAGGGCAGAACCCAGTGGGCTGGGAGACAAGACTCCTAGGGTCTGTATGAAGCTGTGCCACTGACCACCTGCGTGACTTGTAAAAGTCACCTCCCTTTCAGTGCCTCTGTTTTGCCTCCCAGCCTTTGCCTGTTCAGGCTGTGAGCTCTTTGTCTCCACAGTGCGCTGTGTGACTGGCACAATGGGGACCTGGCCCCCCTTGGGGGCCTGTGCAGTGCCTGGCACAATGGAGCCCTGATCTAGTGGGTTCTATGGTTGATTTCCACCCTAGGCCTTGGGCAGCTAATTTCCCTCTGGCATTAAAGGCAGGTTGACTTTTAAAAGGGGCAGGTCTGAGTGGGGCCAGAGCCCCCCCAGTGGAAGTATGGGGCATGGCTTTGCAGCAAGTTTTTCCCTGTGCCCCGCTCTGCACTCCCTGGCATAGGAACCGGGAACTAGCTGCCCCCGGAGGCTGCATCGGTGGCGCATGACTGCAGTTCCTTGGGAGTGGTGGTTGCTGGGTGAGCTGGCACTTAGGTCTCGCCCTCGGGTCCCTGCCGTGGGAGGAACGTGAGTGCAGGGCACGAAGACATAGGAGAACAGGCTCATGCTGCGCTGCCACTTGGCAGGAGCCACGAGGGCAGCACGGGGGGCGGGGGTGGGAATCTGGCGCTCTGACACTCTTTTGTAGCTGTACTGGTGCTGCTCCTGCTCTTCCAGGCCTGGGCTCCCTGCCCCTCAGACCCCCCGCACAGCCCCCGGCTAGTCCATCCATAGGCTCCCCCAGGACCCTGCTGTAAGCATTAGGTCTCACTCCCCTCCCAGAACTGGGACTAGACCCCAGGGGTCTTGACTTCGCCCCCGTTCTAACCCCTTGTCTGTGTACAGGGCGGGCTCTTCAGGGAAGACGCTCGCTCTTGCTGCGGGTGAAACGTTGGCTTGGCTGAGTTCCTGGCAGGAGTCCCATTGATTTCAAGGGGGCCAGGATCTCACACTGCGCCTGTTGTACCCCAGTGGGGCCTGATCTCAGCGGAGGGCTCCCAGACGCTACCGTAATTCCCAGATTAAAAGGATCAGCCGAGGGGGAGGGGCAGTCGTGAAGGACCAGTATGCTGGAGAAGTAGCCAGTGCCAAGCAGTGTGGGTTCTAGACCCTGCCATAATGGCCATAATAAAAGCACCGCAGTGCCAACCAGCGTGGTTTCTAGGTGCAACGGTACTAACAGGACCTGGGGTCAGAGCAATAGATGATGGGCTAGATACTACCATAATACCGATAATAAAAGGAGACAAGACTACACCATGCAGTGTGTGCATGGGGGAGGGGGTCCTAGACATTGCCATAATACACATAATATTAGGACAGACGTGCTAGGGCAGCAATTAGGGCATCAGCCTGCGTGGGTTCTGCTCTCTACAGTAATAGCCATAATAAAAGGACCGTGTAATGGGGCAACAGACAATGTGCCAAGCCCCGTAGGCCCATAGCAAAAGGAGCAGCTGCTGATCTGCATGGCGCCGTGATACTTCTAATATAAGGCCCAACACGTGAGGCAAGAGAGAGAGCCTCCCAGCCCACGTGTGCACATTGTCTGAGCTCCCTAGGTGCGGCATCAGCTTCTGTCAGCAGAGTTGACACAGCTTAATCCTAATGGAAACAATCAGGAGGCAGATGAGTGTAGCGTGGGCTTTGCAGTAAATATCATTCCTTCTGCAATAACCCTAGCACCATACTGTACTTCTCTCCCCTGGCCTGACAGCCAGAGCCCATGCTCGGGGTCCAGTTCTGTATACGCCCCTTGCCTGGCCCTCTGGTCAGCCCCTCCCGCTAGCTGAGGGGGCTGTGGTGCCTCCTTTGCCAGAGATGAGTAGCCAGTTGCTCTGGCATGCTCTGGGGGCTTGCAAACGGACAGCACTTCCAGTTAGAGGGGGGCGAAGTCAATGACCCCCACGCCCCGTGTGAGCAAGCGCTGTGAAATGCCAGAGGTGGTAGGTAGGGAAACTGACAAGGAGAAACTCCAGTGGGTTTATACTGGGGAACCTGAGAGCCTCTTCCAATCAGCCTGCCAGGGAATCTGAGCCCAGTGAGAATGCTGTGTTCTCCACACCAGACCTGGCACATGACGAGTTGTATGTTTGGGTGAATAGCAATGAGGTGGAAGAGTATGGAACGAAGCCCTGCGAATGCACTTCTAGTGTGACGGTAGTGCCCGACTCAGAGCAGGGACCTATTGGGCCAGGTACTGCACAGACCCTGGCGGAGATGAGGTCCTCTCTGTGCCAAGCATTGCACAGACCCAGACTGAGACCACAGTCCCAGGTGTGCCAGCTGCTAGACAGATCATACCAAGATCAGAACATCAGTCCTAGGCTTTGCATCATCCTGGTCCAAATTCAGATCTCCCCACCATCCTCGGAGTGGCACAGAGCCCACGTGGGAGCACGGTCCCCTTGGGCTTGGTGCCACACAGACCTCCCCTGGGAGTGTGGTTCCCTTGCGCTGGGCACTTCAGAGCCAGGCAATGGAAGACTGTCCCTGGCCCAAAGAACTCACAGGTTTTATAGAAAAAGGAGGGTTGTTAGCTCCATTTTATAAGTAGGGAAACCGAGGCACGGGTACATCAATTTTTCTAGCGCTCCGAAGATTAGTATCCGTCCATCCCCAAACATAATTTCTCTCTAATTGGTCTGTCCATCCTATACACATCCTTCCTCCTCCCACCATCTGTCACTTCCAAACATACCCACTCTGGTCATTCCTTTATCCCACTTCTTCGCAATTCATCGTTCCTAGAATCCATCATTCACATCAATGTCATTCCAAGAAGGAGAGACGCAACCTCCGGTCCCTGCACCTTCCGCACAGGTGCCTAGTGCTCAAATACTCTGTCCTGTATCATTAGCTCCCGAGGAGCAGCTGCTGATCTCATTAGCACTTGAGTTTGTCACTCCGATGTTTAACAGATGCCTGATTTCATTAGATCCTGCGTATTTTAGGGGGTCTGATTCTGCAGGCAGGGTAGGGGTGTTCGCTTGCTCTCAGGGTGCAGTCTGAAAGTGCTGTCTCGTAGCTCAGAACGAGGGAGAATAAGAACGGGTGTTAACCCAGAATAACTCCACTGGGCCAGATCCTCAGCTGGTGTGAATCCTCACTGCTCCCTTGATGGCAGAATATCTGGCCCCATTGACTGCAGTGGAGAGATGCCAATTTACACCATCTGGAAGTCTGGGCCCACTGATTCTACCATATTGCTTGGATTAGCCAAGGGACGGGTCAGGTCAGCAATTGAATTAAATTTATCCAAGGTCCATCTCAGGGGCAGGAGAATGGTGCAGGCTAAACCGATTAGAGACATTAATCCTCCGGGCCATCTGATAAGATGAAACTGATCATGGAGAAACTTTGTCTTAATGCAGTAGCTGGGGGAGATCAACAACTGGGGCTGCTCTGCAGTTCAAAGGGGTTTCTACAATTCTTTAGCGCCACGACAAACCCACTCTGTCCCCAGCCCCGGCCAGACCCTGCTCACTCAGTGCTGAGTTGAGCATCATGGTGAGAATAGGCTCCCCGAGCCCTGGTTGTCAGCGGTTAGACAAGGTTCTTTCGCCCAGCACTGATGTGACTGCCTGTGGGGACCATATCTCAAATGATCTCTTCCCCCAGACCCACCCCAGAGGCAGCTGCATCCGAGCGCTGTACGTACGTAGGTTTGGGTGCGTCTGTGTGTGTCTGCGGCCAGTCTCTGTGGGGGCGATTAGCAACTGGTGGCCTGTGAAGGAGTTGCTCCCGGAAGAGCCCTGCTTGCTGTGGCAGGCCTGCTCCAGGCGGGGGATTTGATAATATTTAATGGAAGGCAGGAAAGGTCCCAGGCTGTCAGTGTGAATCGAGAAACTTGCTGAGTGCTCAGTGCCGGGACTTCATAGAGAGAATCAGGCAGTCGCTCCCCAGTCATGTTCAAACCCTGCACCAACCCGTCCTTCTCTGCTCCCACCCCCTGCCTCACCTACCACCCCTCAAGCCTGTCCCACTCCCGCCCCCTCCCAGTCCTGCTCCCATTCCCCTACCCAACACCCCATCTTGTCCCCACTCCTGCCCCCACCCCTCACCTACCACCTCTCATCCCTGCCCCAGTCCCGCCCCTCCCAGTCCTGCTGCCATCCCCCTACCCAGCACCCCATCTCGTCCCCACTTCTGCCCCCTGCCTCACTTACCACCCCTCATCCCTGCCCCACTCCCACCCCGTCCCAGTCCTGCTGCCATCCCCCTATCCAGCACCCCATCTCGTCCCCACTCCTGCCCCACCCCCACCTACCACCCCTCATCCCTGCCCCACTCCCACCCCGTCCCAGTCCTGCTGCCATCCCCCTACCCAACACCCCATCTCATCCCCACTCCTGCCCCACCCCCACCTACCACCCCTCATCCCTGCCCCACTCCCACCCCCTCCCAGCCCAGCTCCCATCCCCCTACCCAACACCCCATTTTGTCCCCACTCCTGCCCCACCCCCACCTACCACCCCTCATCCCTGCCCCACTCCCACCCCCTCCCAGCCCAGCTCCCATCCCACTCCCCAACACCCCATCTCATCCCCACTCCCACCCACCCCTCACCTACCATCCCCCCTTCCAGTCCCACCCCAGCCCCTCACCTACCACCCCACATCCTGGCCTCGCTTTGACTGCCCCTCCACCCACCCCAGCCCTCATCTACCACCCACTCCAGCCCTGCGCCAACTCTCCATTTGATTTACCCCTGGAGCGCCAGCTCTGCTGTGACCTTCCTCCTCACCTCCCACCCACTGACCCCTCACCCCATGCCCAGCCCTGTTCTGACCCCGCCCTTCTCGACCGCCCATCCCAGGTTTCCCTGACCCCCTGACTTTACCCACCAGGCCCATGTCAGTAACTCCAGTCCCTCTCCTGGTGTGCCCTGACCTTGCTACCTCTCCTGGGCGCCTGCCGACGGCTCCGCTTTTCCGCCCCACCTAGTGACCTTCTGCCAGCAGGGATGTGGCCAGCTTGTGGCTTTGTTAATTATGTGCCGGCTGCCGCTCTGTGAGTTTTGCTCCGGGTGAGCCCTGGTCGCAGGTAGAGTATAAATGAGAGGCTCGAACCGTGCCAGGGAGGCAGGAGCCTGTGGAGGTGGGGGGGTGTCTGCACCAGGCATGCATTGGCTTGGCTGCTGCAGAGGAGCCAGGCTGGGAGAAAGAGGAGCAGCAGGAGGGGTGCAGGAGCAGAGCTCAGCAGGGGGAAGGGCCCTGGCGGTGAGGGAGCTGGGCTTGTGCCTGGGGTACAGCCTGGGTATCTGGAGAGGCACCCTCCCCTCCCGCCCTGCCTCCGTCTCCTTGGTGAGTCACTCGCCCTTGGGCACCACTCACTCAGCTCCTTGGAAAATTCCCAGCCGGAATGCTCCCTGCTGTGAACCAGAGGGAAGGCGTCCGTCTCTTGGGAGGGGTGTGTGTCAGGGACTGCGTGTGGCCAGGGGTTCTGGTGCAGTACAAGTGAGACCATGGCCTTCTTTGTGTCAGGTGCTGCACAGACCCTGACCGAGATCAGACCCTCGTTGTGTCAGGCGCTGCACAAACCCTGACCGAGATCAGACCCCGTTGTGCCAGGAGCTGCACAAACCCTGACCGAGATCAGACCCCCGTTGTGTCAGGCAGTGCACAGACCCTGTCCAAGGTCAGACCCCCATTGTGTCAGGCAGTGCACAGACCCTGACCGAGATCAGACCCCCATTGTGTCAGGCAGTGCACAGATCCTGACCGAGATCAGACCCCTGTTGTGTCAGGCGCTGCACAGATCCTGACCGAGATCAGACCCCCGTTGTGTCAGGCGCTGCACACACATACAATGAGAAGCAATCCCAGCCCCAAAGAGCTTTCATAATATGGAAACAAAGGAAGGAACGTTCTCCCCATTTTACATAGGGGGAAACTGAGGTACAGAGAGATGCAGCGTCTGTCTGAAGAGCATATAATTAGGCAGCGGCAGAGCTGGGAGCAGCTCCCAGACCTCCTGTATTCCCAGCCCAGCCAGTGCCCCCAAACCCAGCCGCTCTCTGTCCTAGTCTGCTTGCGATGCCGGCTCCTAGCTCTCTCCCTCCTTAGCAGCGCACCGCTTGACCTTTGCAGGGACTTTGCAGCTGTAACCAGAGACCACAGGCAGTGGGTGCCTCTGGGGGCACCGTAAGGGAATCCCCCTGAAGTGATTGCCCCAGCAAAACTGAATCCCTTCCCTCTTGCTGCAGAGCCAGGGCTCTGTCAGCTGCTGCCAACTGGGGCCGGATGCTCGGTGGTGCGGAGTGGAGCAGGAAGGTGTTGCGCAAACCACCTTGTCAGTTAGCAGCTCGGCTCCTGACACCCAAATTGCAGCCTTGTTCCCAGGAACGGGGCCGTCTGTCAGAGGAAGTGTGCATTCAGTTGCAGTAGACAGCTGTTCGCCTGATCCCTCCCGGCCCGCCCTGCCCCCGAGACGCACACAACATGTAATAAAGCACAACAGCTCGCTGCGCGGCGCTTAATGAGTGCAAAGCGTAACGAAAGGGCGGGGGGGCTGTGGCTCAACCAGCGCCGACGAGAGAGAAATAAATACCAAGCTGGATGCGTGTCATCGTTAGTCACATTACGGCCGCCGTGACCTGTGATCGGGGCCTGGAGCGCCAGGCGCTGCACAGACCCTGACTGAGATCAGATGCTGCAGTCGCACGGCGAGGTCAGGCCGCCGGAGGCAAGTGTACAGCATGGGACAATGCAGTTGGAGGCTGTACAGCACCTGGCGCCCCGGGAACCCCAGCCTCAGTTGGGGTCTGTGCAGGGCCTGCTACAAAGAGCTTCCAGCTCGGCTGGGGCCTCCCGATGCCCTAGTAATACACACAGTAATTAGCAGTGTGTGCTAAGCGCCGCGTGCTGCTTCCCAGCCAGCCCTCGGGAGTGGCAGGCCTTGCCGCTCTCTCTCCCGGCAGCCGTGGGGAGCTTTTGAAATACCAGCCCTCCCGGAGCACCAGGCAGATGCACAGCACGCTGGGAATTTGAGCAAACAGTGTTTTAAAAACCCAGCCCTTGAAAAACACACAGAAGGGGAATAATCACAGGCACTGTGACTCGCTCGCAGCACTGCTGAGGCTCTGCGTCTCGCCAGTGCACCAACCAACAGGCGCCCTGCCGCCTTCCGTCTGCAGAGCTTTGAGCAAGGACTCCCAGCTAATCGCATGCTCCAGGGCTACTGCCAGGGGGTCAGGAAGGAAGGGTGCCCCTAATGCCCGATTGGCCAGCTGCACCTGGGCTGGGGTTTTCCCTCCCACTTCCCCCTGAAGCATCAGGGATTGGCTTCAGGGGGAGATGGGATGCCAGGTGGGGTGGGCCAGGCTCTGAGCTAGTCCAGAGACTCCTCTTTCTAGTGGTGAGGCAGGTAGGCCCTGCCCAGATGCACAGGGTCCAGCTGATGGCTGGATCAGAGGCAGCAAAGGAAGTTCCCCCAATTGGCTTCGCAGGGAGCTTGGGGTGCCACCTCCCTTTATGGCATGGGTGCTGGTCACCTGCTGGGATCAGCTGGGCAGGGCTCAGCTCAGAATTCCCTGTGGGGTGCTGGGGGGCCCTCAGTCCCTGCCTGGGGCCCACAGCAGTTTAACCTCCTGAGGACCAAAATGCTTTGCCCTGAGGAAGGTGACTGGGCTCCACGCGGCCATCAGGGGTGACATTCTCCAGGCGCTGACCAGATGATCAGATTGCCCGTTCTGGCCTTGCAACCCATGGGCCACTGACTGCCAGCTCGGCACAGCGGCCCGCTGCGGCCTGACAGCTGGCCGGGGCGCTCCCCGCTAGGCCCACGGGCCGCCCTGGCAGCGGCTCTCTGGCTGCATTGTGCGGTGCTGTTTCTCACCTGCAGGGACACGGGCTGCCCCCCTGTGCCATCGTGCAACCGTCACCTCTCCCGGGGTTGCAGGTGGGCAGAGCAAAGCTGCTAATGAGCCTCTTGTGCAGCTCCTTGCGAAAACCGACACATCGGAAGGAGTCCAAAATAAATAAATAAAGGGCTCGGGGAGAGCTGAACTGGTTAATTAGCAGCAGGAAGACAGCGGGGATCAGGCGATTAGCATGGCAGGCATGTCCCACGAACCCAGCCGAGCTTCTCCTGGCCAGGCTGTTAGAAGACAGCGGCTTTTAACTCCTTGGGGCGTCCGGGCGTGACCCTGGAAAGCTGGGGGCTGGCAGCATTGCCTAGTGCGGCAGCGGTGAGGGAGGCAGGAGTCCTGCTGCTGCTGGGGGAGTGTGTGTGGGGAGAGCCAAGTGGGGGTACAGAGAAGGAGAGTGCGTGTGGGGCCTGATGGAGGTGAGAGGTGGGGGGATACAAAGATTGAGAAGAAGAGGGGAGAATGGGGCTAGGCAGGGGAGAGATAGAGACAAGGTGCAGGAATGGAAGGATAGATAGAGAGATAGAGGGGGTGGGAGAGGATAGATAGGTAGATAGATAGAAGGAACGATATAGTGATGGTTAGAGGCGGCAGGACAGATAAAGGCAGGGTGTGGGAAGACAGACGTGGGATGCAGGGGGACAAATAGAGATGGGGTTCAGGGTGAATGGAGAGAGGCAGGGTGCAGGGGGGCAGCTAGAGCTGGGCGCAGTAGGGGATTACCCCAGAACCGCGCAGCTGGGACTAGCCTCTGTGGAAGAGGGGCAGCGAGCTGGGGGCCACCGGTCTGGCAAGGCTGCTGAGTCTTGTATTTTTAAGAGTAGCGTCTGCTGTAAACCCCAGAAACGAGCTGCAGAGCTGTTCAAAAAGCCAAAAGCTCTGGGACAGGGACTGCCACTTGCTCTGTGTCTTGTGCAGCCTCTGACCCAACAGGCCCTGATCTCAGGCAGGTTCTGTGGGTCCTGTCACAATACTGTGCATCCCATACTGGGCCCCCAAGGGGAGGTGGGCCCTCCAGGCAGTCCCATACTACTGCTAATCAAGTCGAGCCCCGGGGTCAGAGCAGTGCAGCCTGGGAACCAGGACTCCTGGGTTCCATCCGCAGCTCTGGGAAGGGAGTGGGGTCTCAGCGGTCAGAGCTGGGACCCTCCTATCTCCAACGAGCCCAGAGGTGCTGGCTTTGAAGAAGCAGAACCAACCCCTCCCCTCCCCGCCCCAGAGGCTGAGGACATGGTGACCAGAGGCCCAGCTGTGTGCCAGGCAGCTCTGGGGGCGGGGCGGGGCTGAGACCTTTGGGTAGCCCCAGGATGGGGAAGCTGCGGGGAGGGAACGACTGGGCAGTGCAAGAAGAGACTCGATGACCTCCCAAGGCCCCTTCCAGCTCCATGAGATGTGTCAGAGCCAAGCCCCTTGTGCTCCTTGCTACAATGGCCCCTTTGAGCTGGAGGATGACAAGATTCCATTATAGACCCTCTCCCCTTTGCCAAGGAAGAGCTTTTCCTTTCCCACAGCAGCCCAGCTGCAGCAGCCGAGACATGCAGGGAGGAAGCACAAAGGGGCCCTGCTTCCTACCCCCCTCCTTGGCTGGCGGCAGGGACCTGGAGTAATCTGCCTGGACGCTTCCCCAGCTTGCTGAGCTTCCCATGTTTCCGCTCCGGCGCTGCCCACCAGGCAGGCTTCGAGCACGGCCGTAGTGACAGGGAAGGTGTATTGCAGCGGGTGGGGAGACCTTGCCTTGCTCTGCTTTGGTGAACCCCTGGAGTTTTGCAGAGATGTAACTGCACTAGCGCAGAGTTGTTGCACTGGTGCAAAAAGCACGTGGCACCTCGATCGGCTCTGGTTTGGGGTGACACCCAGAAACGGGAGGGGGGAGCTGCACGGCTCGGGCTACCAACGTGTGCCATTAGTGCAAAAGGGGGTGTACACCATTGCCACTCGCACGTCTTTATGGTGAAATCCACGTTTGCTGCTGTCCGTTGCAACACTGCACAGCCCGCAGCTGAGGTCAGGGCCCCCCTTGTGCCAGACACTGCACAGACCCTGACTGAGACTGGAGCCCTGTTGTGTGGGTGCAGCGCAGACCCTGACTGAGGCCAGAGACCTAGTTGGGCCCCACAGTGAGAGACACGCCCTGCCCCAGTGAAAGGCAGGGTGGGGAACCTGAGGCTCCCTGAGCGGAGGGGATTTGACTAAGTCCACGTACTAGGTCAGTGGCAGAGCTGGGAATGGAGCCCAAGTGTCCTGAAGTCCAGCCCGCTGCCCATCTTTCCAGGCAGCAAGGAGCAGGAGGCAGGCCTGGGATTTGGCTGCTGCCCTCTGCTGAGCTGCTCGAGGTCAGTGAGTGCTAGGAAATCCCGCTGCAGCAAAAGCTTCCCCAAAGGCAAACCTGTCAAATCCCCTCCCCGGCACCTGGGCTGTTGCCTATTTCAGCCAGGCAGAGGGACCCCACGGGTTTGCCACCCACCTGCAGAATCCATTCCCCTCCAGACCCTTTGTGCCACTGCCCCTTGCATCACCGCCCAGTGCCCAAGCCCTGCAGCTGAGCTCAGCCACAGTCTCACTGCTGCTGCCAGGCCCAGCAACCACAGCCAGCCAGCTAAGCCCCAGCCTGCCCTCTGTCTGTCCACCCCTCCTGCCCTGCACACACCTTCCATCCAGCTACCCATCCACCCCCAGTACTGCCCTCTGTCCATCCATTCCTCCTTAAGCTCACCCCTTCTTCCAGGCCTCCCTCCCGTGCACTTCCACCGATCTGTCTGTCTGTCTGTCCCTCCCCCCATGCCTGCTGCAGCTGTGCATGTGGGGCCTCCATTTATCCACCAACCACACACACACACACACACACACACACACACACTGCTCCCAACAGCCAACGCCTCCACCCATCCCACTGTCTCCATTCACCCCCTCTTCCCATTCAGCCCCACGCACCCTGTCCATCCCTCCGTTCAACCAGCCATTGGTCACCACCCACGGTTCTCCCTCCATCAGTCCAGCCATGCCCGAATCTGTCTATCTATCCCGACACGCATCCATCCATCTGGGCCCACACAAACACCCTTCTCTTGCACCCAGCCCTGCGCTGGCGTGGAGGATTATTGTGTAGACTGTGTTGAACATCTGACTTTTCGGGGTCACTCTCCCCATGACATCACAAGTGCCTTGAAGCTCGGGATCAACATCGCATCTCGACGGGGCTTGGAAATATGGCATCTCCCATCAGCAGCAACAAATCCTTCCCTAGAGGGCTGGGTGGGATGCCAGCTGCCCCCCGGGAGCTGTGGCTAGAACCTAGGAGTCCTGACTCCCCACTCCTCACCCCGCTCTCATGCGAAGGCTCCGCTCTCCCTCCCAGAGCCAGGAGCAGAACCAAGGGAGCCTGCCCCTTCCCACTAACCACTAGGACCCACTTCCCCTGGAGCTGGAGGAGCACCCAGGAATCCTGACAGATGTTTGAGGGAGGCCTATTCCAGGAGGTTAAGGCCAGAAGGGAGAAGTGGAGCATCTCCTGACCGCCTGCGTAGCACAGACTGGGAAATGTCACCCAGCTCCTCGGTTCTGAGCTCTTCCCTTCCTCCCTGCACAGCTCCCGCACCTCCTCAGTGCGAAATCAACATCCCCAGAAATACATCTGTGCAGCACGGAGATTGCTAAATTGCTCCTGAAAGCACAATTAGTCCTTGGGGGAATTTTTTTTTAACCCCTCCTCGTTTCCCAGCTCACGAACTGCAGTCACACTCTGCGCTGCCTCTTCCTTGCTGCATGTGGAGGAGCTAAAGTCCCGCCTCAAAACGACTGAGAAAGTAAACCTGACCTCCCGTGTGGAACGTCCCGAAGAGAGAGAGAGAGGCGGGAGGTGCCTGGGCTTAACGCGGATGAGTTGTTATTTCGTGGAGTATCAGTCTAGTGCGGCACTCGCTGAACGAGCTGCTGTACGGACTCAGAAAACACCTGCCCCATAGAGCTGAGAACCTTCTTGCATCTTAGCTGCATAACCTCCTCCCTTACGGGCGCCACTGCTGCCGTCTCGTCCACGCCCGTCCAGAGCGGGTCAGGAGAAAAGGCAGTTCCGAATCCGGACAAAAAGCCAAACTTCCCACTGGATCGGAACTTCAGAGAAGCGTCATTGTGGGACTGCGGATCCGCGTCCTGCCCAGGGAGAGAGGGTCCCCTTGAGTCCGGCCTCCATTCGTTCTGACCGTGGCAGCTCAGTGGGACCTCAGACTTCGGCTACGTGGACACTAGGCAAAGTAAGTCGACTGCAGATACATAATTCTAGCTAGAGTCGACGTATCTGCGCTCGGCTTTCACGGCCGTCCCTACCGAAGGAGGTCGAAGGGAGAGTTTCACCCGTCGCCCTCCCTCACTCCTCTCATCTTGCAAGGAGTACAGGGGGCTGCTTCACGCCTCCCTATCAGATGCATGAAACTGAACCCCAGAAGATCAACCCTGAGCGGGTCAATTTTCCTGGCTCGTGTAGACAGAGCCTTACGAACCCCTGGGGAACGGAGGTTGTTTGTAATGCTAAACAAAACTGATTCTCTCCTAGGGGCAGATCTACGTAGAATCATAGAACAACAGAGCTGGAAGAGACCTAAAAAAACCATCAAGTCTAGCCCCCTGCCCTAGGCAGCACCAAACCATCAGATCAGCCCAGCCAGGGATTTGTCGAGGTGAGACTTAAACACCTCCAGGGATGGAGACTCTGCTACTTCCCTGGTAGACCCTTCCAATGCTTCACCCCCCTCCTAGTGAAAAAGTTTTTCCTAATGTTCAACCTGGACCTTCCCAACCGCAACTCAAGATCATTGTTCTGTGTTCTGCCATCCGTGACCACTCCAGCAGGAGGAGCAATTCAGCTCTGCGATTCTAGCTACATTAATGACATAGCTGGAGTCGACGTATCTTAATTCGGGCTTCCGCGCCTTCTCCATTAGAAGAGGTCGATGGGAGCGTGTGCGCCCGCCAACTTCCTTCGCTCCTAACAAGGGGCAGGAGTGCCGGTGCTGACACAGCTCCATTAGCCCTACTAGGTGCACTAAATTGAACTCTGGAAGTTCAACCGCAGCAGGGTCCACCTTCCCTGAAGTGAAGATGTGCCCTCCATTTACAGCTGAACCTCCGGCTTTGAAACCTAACTCGGCAGAATAAAACCGCTGCTTCCCCCTTGGGTTTGTCGTGTGCGTTTAACACAGAACCGTGCCGTACGTGCGTTTTTCCTTCCCTCTGCCGCCGCCTGGTTGCGTAATGCCCAGCACAGTGCGGGGTCGGCTGATCAGTCTGTGACTCTGAGCCTCTCCCCCGTTCTAACGTAGTGAGTGGAGTAGATGTGATCTTCACACTAGTATGGGAGCGTAAGAGCCGGGTCAGAATTAAATGAACACAGCCAAGGAAGTGGGAGGGAAATGTTTCAATGTCATCAAAATGAAAAAGTCCAAACAATTCCCTGTCCCTATAAACACCCATCCCCCCACCTCTCTGCCTCCCCCACGTACCTCCTCCCCACACACCCATCCCCCCTGCCTCCCCCATCCTCCCTCACACCCCTGCATCCATCCACTTATCCTCTCCAGGTATCTCCATCCATTCCCCCTGCACGCACCCCTGCATCCACCTATCACCCACACCTCTCCATTCATCCATCTCCACTAGGTAAACCCCTCTGTGCATCCCCCCACTCATACATACTTCCATCCATTCATAACCTCTACATGCACCCCTACATCCATCCATCCATCCATGCCCACCCATGGATAGCCCTCCATCCCTCCATCTATCCCCCTCCATACACCCCACCCTCCGCTTCTTGTCTGGGCTTTTTCCCATCAAAATGGACCGGTGCCCACGGTCTCTGCATTTTGGCACAACAGCATTTCCAGTGAAAACCATCCTGAACCCTCTTGTGATTGGCTCTTCCCACATCTGGTCCAAATCCAGCTGGAAAGCTCCTTTCCCTGCACTGCTGCCTTGACCAGGTCAGCTCTCTCGGGATCCTCCGCCGGCTTTCCCTTCTGTAGTGCTGAGAGCATATGCTGTGCGTCTCCTTTTCACGCTCAGTCCCCACCCTGCCAAGAACGTCTCTTTTGCTGTCACACTGTTGACGTTCCCTCCAGATCAGGCCAGGATCCGGCCACCGTCTCCCCTTTGTTACATTTCTGCTGTCTCCCCTGCTGCCCTGGCACTTGAGTGGAATTTCCCATAAAACACCCTCAGAGCCATCTCCATAGCCTCCTTCCAGCCCCTCCCTTGTTCTGAAGCCTACCCGCTGGTGTGCTGATACCACCTTCCATCATGTTGGCCAATACAGATTGAACCTCTCTCATCCGGCAACCTCGGGACCTGACTAGTGCCGGATGAGAGAATTTGCTGGATCATGGGAGGTCAGTATTGCGTAGCAGCTTTACCAACACTTCTGCTTGCTGGGTTCTTAGGAGACATTATTGACGGGTAAATTACAGTTAAATAACGGCACAGACCTCTGAGAGCTAGGACTGGTGGCTGCAAACAAACTTTATGGAACCATGCTAAACTTGGCCACACCCATGACAAGTGGTCATCTAGGTAACTACAATCATGCCGGATTATGGAGTTTGCCGATCGCGAGAGTTCCGGATTAGAGAGGTTCAGCCTGTACTCCCTCATTGTTCCCTGGGGCTTCCTCAGCTGTCACTTATCCATCTGAAAAAGCCAAGTAGTCCCGTAGCACCTTAAAGACGAACAATTTGATTTATTAGGTAATGAGCTTTCATGGGTTTTACCCACAAATTGTTCATCTTTAAGGTGCTACAGGACTGCTTGGCTTTCTGTGAAGCTACAGAGTACTCCTCCGAGACTACTTATCCATCTGCTGTTTCTCATCAAGTGCTGCTTGGGGAGGGGCAAAGCAATGATTGTTCTGACTGTGCAGCACCTTGCGCGCTAGGGTTGGGCTCCAGGACCAGGCTCCGGGGCACTGCTGCCATGCAAATAATAACCAACAGGAGTTATTGAAGGTGTGCAGGAAGGAGCATTTCTGTGGCGTGGAAAACTCCAGGATTTCAAAATCTGTTTGTGTTCCAAATCAGAACCGAATGGCCAATTTCAAACTTCTGGAACTAAAAATTCCCTTGGGGTCAAATGTTTCAGTGTGGACCATTTCAGGATGAGCCGAGTACATGGATACTTAGAAAATTAGGGTTACCGTATAAAAAAAGAGGACACCCCAGAGAGGGAATGTATCTGTATCAATAGCTACTAATGCAGGTCGTATTAATGTGTCATGGTTTATCTAGTACGTTAATACAGAGAGGGAGCCGGGCTAGTCTGTACACTATCAAAACAAAAAAGCAGTCAAGTAGCACTTTAAAGACTAACAGAATAGTTTATGAGGTGATGAGCTTTCGTGGGACAGACCCGCTTCTTCAGTGGCTATGACGGCTTTTTCGTGTTTACAGTAATACAGTGTGTGTTGGTAGATAGTGATACGGATACCCTCCCTCTCTGGGGGTTCCTATTTTTTGAGCATTCAGATATGGTAACCCTAATAAAAGGCATTTGGTAATTGCAAGTGACTTTGGCGTGAAAACTCCAAGGGCTCTGTTTCCGCGGTGCTCCTCCCCCATGAAAAGTTGGCAGAATTGTCACGGTCGCGCGGAATTGTGGCAAAATGGCTGGAAAACGTCCCATCGGAGACTTCCCTGGGGCTAATGCTAAAGAACTGTGGGAAGGAGAGTCTGGATGAGGGTTTTCAAGCTCCATGCTCTGCTCTGTGTTGCCAACTCTCCATGATGTTTGGCTTCCAGGCCCAGCATCCAGAGTCCTGCTTACTTGCAGCATCCCGAGGACAGCTGGCCCTTTAAGGGCAGGAAAGGAATTCAGCCTCACCTGTGCTAGTCTGAGCCCTGCCTTGTCAGGTGTAGGGAATGTGGGGGAGGAAAACAAGGCAGGTGAAGATCTCCGGGAAGAGTGGAGCTAGGAGGGAAAGTGGGAGAAGGGCCAGGGAAGGGCTGCAGCTGGATATATGGGAAGGAGCCTTGGAAAGGGGACAGGACAGATAAAGGAGGCCGCCAGCTTTGCTGTTTATGGTTCCCACTATGCTGCCAGCCTCTAGCAGGGAGAGGGGCAGCTACCACTGCTACCAAGGGGGCAGACAAAGGGCGTTGGACCTAGGAGGGCTGGAAATGGAGCCAACTGGCTCCTGGTAATTTGGACGTGGGCCAGACCCAATGACTGAGGGAGAGTTGTAGGGGTTGGTTCCTCTTTGGTGTTTATTTTCACCCCTGGCTTGGGCGAAGTGTCGTGACATAGCCCATTGAAAGTCACTGCAACGGGCACCAGGGGGAAAGCAGGGTTTTAAGCTGGGAGAATCCATGTGGGAGAAGGGCAACTGAGGCAGTACAGGAAGCAGGAAGTCAGAGCAGGTAGGGCCTGGCCACACTTGGCTTTCACGTATATGTTTTTTAAAAAATCAGCCCTTGTGTCATATTTAGATTTTCTACCAGGACACAGGGGGCAGAGGGATATAGTTCAGGGGTTTGAACATTGGCCTGCTTAAACCTGGGGTTGTGAGCTCAGTCCTTCAGGGGGCCATTTAGAGAGCTGCGACAAAGATTTAAAAATGAGACCTGGCAAGGAGGGCGTTTGGTCCCACTGTGAGTGCAGCAGACTGGACTCAATGACCTCTCAAGGTGCCTTCCAGCTCCATGAGGTAGGTTCCTCTCCGTGTACTTAGAAGCTCCTCTTGGCTACGTCTACACGTGCCCCAAACTTCAAAATGGCCATTTCGAAGTTTACTAATGAAGCGCTGAAATGCATATTCAGCGCTTCATTAGCATGCGGGTGAGCTCATGGGAATAAGGGGACTTCAAAGTAGGCAGGGTCCTTTTGAAAAGGAGCCCCGTCTGGACGAGCCACATGGCGGCGAGGTGCATCAATTTCAAAGCACTGCTGCTGCCCGCATGCTAATGAAGTGCTGAATATGCATTTCAGCACTTCATTAGTAAACTTCAAATGGCCATTTGCATGGTCACTTCAAAGTTTGGGGCATGTGTAGACACAGCCCTTGAGTGTAATGCTGACAGACCCAGGTTGCCAGCCCCAGGGATAGAACCTGTGAGCAGGGAGTCTAAAGCCCTGCACTCTACCACATGAGCTCAAGGCCAGCTGGCTGTCAAGCAGACACTTCACTCACCCCAGATGAGGTCTCAGTGCCTCTGGGTACTACATCAGTATCCCTTATCCGAAGCTCACATGAGACCCCACTCCGCTTCCAGAGTTGGGGCCAGAACTCAGCGGTCCTATCTCCCCATCCACTGCTAAACCTGGCCTAGAACTGAGCAGCTTGGCTGCCCACCCCCCTTTCTAAAACCCTAGACCAGGGGTGAGCAAACTTCTTTACATCAGGCCCCACTTTTCATCCCTGCAGTTAGCAGCCCCCCCCCCCCCCCCCCCCGCCCCGAACCTGTCTAACGTATCCCAAACCGATGAAAATTTCAGTGATGTTCATATGAAAAAAACCCTTTCGGTGCGTGTAAGAAAATACGTCTGTAGAATGTCGACCCGTCGTGAATCGCGATATAAACGTGAATTCACACCCATCAAAAGTCACGTGTGTAAACTGTTAATGAGCTGGATGAGCCTGAGACCCACCAGCCAACAGTGCTATGCCCCCCCTTAGGACGTTTCACACCCCCTAGGGGGCCTGCCCCCCCTGTTTTGCACACCCCCGGACTAGGCCAGTGAGGGGCAAGCCAGGCTAGTGAGCGAGCTGCATGAGTGGCCTCCCTCAGAAAGAGGCACAAGATTGTGACCAAGAGGGTCTCCCGGGGTAGGGTAGATGTGCTAAGTGCGCTTGCATACCTGGAAGCTGTGGGGCGTGCCGATTGAACTCCAGCGGCGCTTTGATTGGATGCAGAGCCAGCAGCCTGCACACACCTCCCTTCACATGCCCTGGCTTTACCTGCCTGTCGCTTTTGTAATACTTCTCAGGCGACAGCTCTGGGGATGAAAACCTCCCTGTGCATGGGCAACAGTAAGCAAAGCCTTCTGCGGACCACGCCTAGAACCCCAACGGGCTGCCCACCCCCGCACCAGACCCCCACTCCCCTCCAAGAGCTAGGGCTAGAAACCCCAGCGTCCTAGCTCCCAGTCCTCTGATCTAACCACTAGATCCCACTGCCTTCTCAGACCTGGGGTAGACACCAAGGCTACGCCTGCACTTAGTAAAAACTTTGAAATGGCCATGCTAATGGCCAGATCAGAGAATACTAATGAGGCACTGAAATGCATATTCAGCATCTCATTAGCATGACAGCAGCCGGGGCGCTTCGAAATTGCTGCTTTTGCTGCCGCGTGGCTCTTCTACACCGGGGTCCGTTTCGAAAGGACCCGCCAACTTCGAAATCCCCTTATTAGGATGAGCTCAAAGCACTAAGGGGATTTCGAAATTGGCAGGGTCCTTTTGACAAGGACCCCGCTGTCGAGGAAGCGCGCAGCTGTGAAAAGCGGCAATTCCGAAATGCTGCGGCCGCTGGCATGCTAATGAGGCGCTGAATATGCATTTCAGCACCTCATTAGTATTCTTAGCATGGCCATTTTGAAGTTTTTACTAAGTGCAGACACGGCCTGAGAGTCCTGGCTCCTGACCATAAGCAGCTGCCCCAGATTTCTTCGTGCTAGTGAATTCAGCACTTTCCATTCTGGTGTTTTAGATTTGGCCTGTTTGCTCACCGCCATGAAGACAGGCTCCAGTGGACTGGCTGGGTGCCTGGGCTAGTGGACAGTGCATCCCATCAGCCAGGGCTTGGCACTGCAGCCAGGCACAGCCCAGGCCCCCACAAAGCTTGGTGTAGGTGTCTCCTGCATATAGGGGAGGGGGGAACGTGGCCTCACCCCACCTCCAAACCAGCTGAACTGACTCTGAGCTTCTGTTCCCTTGTGCTCTGGCAGTAGTGACTAGACTCAGGAGTTCCCCAGTGCTGGGCTCTGTAAAGGCCCCACTCCACAGAGCTCACAGTCTGAGCAGACAGAGGCTGGGAGGAGAAAGAGACTCATCGCCCAAGGTCACATAGCAGACCTGGGGCTAGAACCCAGCAGTTGTGGCCCCCAGCTCCTCCCCTGCTTTAACCCACGACATTCCATGGCTTTTGAAGCTGGGGATTGAATGCAGGCAGGAGTCCTGACTTCCAGGGCCCACCCCCGGCACTAACCATTAGCTCCCGCCAGCTCTGGGAACGGAGGCCAGGAGCTGCACGCCCTCTGATTTCTTTCCGTCCAGGGCAGAAGAAATTTTGTTATGTGCACGGAGGCCTGTGCAGATGTACACCCCCAAGAGAAACACAGTCTGCCGGTGGGAGGTGGCTGCGAGTGCTCATCTGATCAGCACCTTAATCTCTCCTGGGCGGCCACCCAAGTGCTCAGCTTACAGAGAACACTGGCCAGGACTCCTGACTCCCAGCCCTCTGGCCCTTCCCCAGCCATTAGGAGGCAGCCGGACAGCCTGGCTCCACCCCCCACCGGCTGCGGGAATGGCAGGGATCCGAAGCCACCCTAGAAGTTAAGTGAAAATGTGTTTTGAGTCACTTGACCCTGCTTCTCCTGGCAGCAAGCGAATCCCTGGCGAACCCAGGCCCTGGGACGGAGGGGAGCTGGAAGTGCAGGCGCTGCTAGGTGTGTATGGAGATGGCTGTCTTGGTGCAGAGCTGCCACCGAGGGGCTGATCCTATTGGTCTCATGCCCACTTGTTCCTCCTGCCCAGCGCTGTCCATCTCTCCTGGCACAGGGGCTGGGTTTGATGTCCCCACGGTCTCCATCCTGCCTGGAGATCCATGGGCGGAGAGAGAGAAGCGCAGCTGGGGAATCCCCTATCACAGTCGGCGACCGAGCCCAGAAGTCCTACCTCCCAGCCCCTCACTGGGAAACACCCCTTCCCTCACATTCTGGCAGCACTCAGGTGATCCCCTCTTCAGCCTGGGGCAAAGCACCTGGCTGGAGCCAGTGGTGCGATGTGGGCGTATGGGGGAGCAGCCACGTGTGTGCTGAGATGGGTATGTTGGGTGGCGACTGGAGGCTGCTTTGTCTCCATGTCTGTGGACAGGGCAGGCTGAGGACGTGCATCTGGCAGAGGCTGGTGAGCCGTGCTCACTGCAGGGGAGCTGGAAGGACAGACAGACGTTGCCCAGTGCTGTGTCAGCTCCACTGCCCTCGGCGCTGCTGAGCAGAGCATGGCTTTTCATGCTTCCAGCCGGGTGAGCCCATCACCCACTTTTCCTAGCTGGCAGGGGACAATCTCCTCCCTGGCATTGACCTACTGCCCCCTTCCCGAGCTGGCCTGACATCAGGGTGGGGGACCCATCAGCCATTTGCAGCAGGGGTCTGGGATTCCGCCATGCTACGCAGCTCAGCCGCGGGTCGGTTGCTGAATGGCGCAAGGGCGCTGGAGGGGCTGAGAAGGGCATGAGGCGGCTTACACAAATGGTGGTGTGTGGCCCAAAAGGCTTTGGCACAGGGGGGCATGGCTGGCACAAGGCTGCAGTGAGAACAGTGCAAGGGGGTGGTGAGCTAGAGAAACAGCAGGAGAGGATGCAAGAGCCCCTGGCACCAAAAGGTGGCTGATCGTCCCTGGGACGGCCTGGGGAGAGGCACTTTGCACAACAGCAGCCATGGCGGGCTAAGTCTCATGCACAAGACACACACTCATGGTGTGGACTAGTAGCTGGGTCCTTTCTGCCTTCTACTAGCACAGCCATTGCTAAATTTCACAGCGCCAGCTGCTGCCAGGACCTGCCTGCACCGTCTGGGACAAACTCAGCCCTAAAGCTCTGAACAGAGGCCCTGCCTGAGTCCTAGCCGCAGCTCCAGGAATGGGGTGGGGTCGAGCGCTCAGAGCAAGGTGCTGGGAGCCAGGAGCCTGGGCTTTTTCCTCTCCGTGGTGCCGGTTTCCCCTCTCGCCCTTGGTGTGGGCTCTGGCGACACCTCCAATGGAGCTTCAGTGTACACACTGCAGCAATGGGCAGGATTCTCTTGTGGCTGCAGCAAACCCCGCTTCTCGAGCAGTGGCAGCCGCCTGCAAGGGGACTGAGGGCAGCTTAGCTCCATCCTGCGGGAACATGGGCTTTTCACACTCTGAGCGAAGCAGTGGGGTCCGTCTCATTTCCTTGTGGAGCACAGGACTCAGACTGGGGGCGGAGAGCCTCTCCTGCTGGGTCTGTGCGGTGCCTACCCCCACAGACTGATGGCTGTAAACACCTCCCTGGCTACAGTGGCCCTCTGCTCTGCACCCTTTGGCCGCCAGGGGGTGCTGCAGCTTCTCCACACACCCCCTAGTGGCAGCAGTCTCTACTGCAGCCTGTGGAGCTACAGCTCTGGTGCCCCTGGTGGCAGCAGGCAGTACTGCACCAGCCGGGCACAGCTGCCCAACACATTGTAATGGGACTGAGCCTCCCAGTTTGCATGAGCAGACAGATCTCAAACCCAGCCCCTGCAGAAGTGACACTCCCAGCCCCCACCCTGCTCTCCTCGCACTCCGTCTGCCCCGGAGCCCTCAGACAGGCCCCACAAACCCCAATCCGCCCACCCAGTGATAAAAGGACACAGAGGCACTCCAGGGAAGCCCCGGCCCTCAGCAGCACAGCCAGGCAGGGAGCAGAGAACAGCCTAGCAAGGCCATGGCAAGATACTAGCTCCTGACCTGAGCCTGCAGGTGTACAGTTCTCTCTAGGCTTCCCTTCTGCGTTAGCAGCCAGGGTCGGGGCTGGGGAAGCTTGGGCCGGGTGCTCTGAGGGACGGGATCGCATGCGGGCTGAGCTGGACAAATCACCATGGGAGCAGGAGGGGGCCTGGTCCCCAGCTGGTCAAATGGGTGTTGCTTCTTTGAAGGTATCAGCCTCCCCCTAGAAGAGCTCTGCCTGTGCCCCTCAATCCCCAACCCCCAGCCCCTGCTAGCTTCCTCCAGTTCTGCTGCTGTATCTCAATCCAAGCCCAAGCACATTAGGAGTCTCTGTCCCCTCTTTCCTGGGGCCAGGCTAAAACTTCCCGGGCAGGGCCCCTGCAGCTGCAGTGTTCAGTTCTGCGGCGAGTGGGCAGCTGATAGAAGTGCAGGGCTCCGGATGCGACCCGGGCTCAGATTCTGCCAACACACCGGTCCGCTTGTCGGCACAGAGCGGCAGGCAGGCAAGCAGAGTGAGCAGAGGCGCTGAGTGCTTCCTGTCACCAGTTCCTGCCGTCGCTGCAGTCAGCGGGGCCATTACACGTTATCAGCGCTTCGCCCCTGCACTCTTCAGCAACATCTGGAGGAACTGTTTCATGCTGAGGAGTGCAAGGGGAACCGCTGACAATGTGCTGACAATGGCTGGAGCTGGGACCGGTGCCGGCAGCTCCCCTCCCTGCCTTTCAGTCTGAACCCTCAGCACCACCCCCCCGCCTCAGCTCTGCCACTGCCTCTCACTCCCAGCCTGCAGCCCCATTAACTCACCCTGGGGTCTGCACTCCCCACCCACAGCTCGGCTGGTGCCCCTCATCCTGTTCCTGGTGTTCCGGGCCTCCAGCTGAGTCACAAAAACCAGCCGGGGTTTAGCGACATGAACCAAAAAGTTGACTTGTCTGAGTGTTTGAAACTCATCTCGCTTGTGAGCCCAGTTCCCAGAAGGTAAAGGGCCAGTGAGGTCAACAACAGCCCCTTTGTGGGGAGCATTCTCCCCGTTGGGCCCATGCACTCGTGCACAGTTACCGCTGACGCTGGTGGAGGGAAGAATCTTTTTTTGACTGAGGGCTGGATACAGCCTGTCTCCCACTACGTCTGTGCAGCACCCAGCATGGGACAGTGGAGGGGGGCTGATCCCAGTCAGGCCCCACATTGTGATAGGCACTAGACAGCTCCCCGCCGAGACCGGGGCATCACCACACCCACACCCTCACCCAGACTGGGGCCCATTGTGCCAGGTGCTGCGAAGTCCTGCCCTCAAGCGCTCCCCGTCCTGGTGGACAAATAAAGGGATCATCCCATTGCGAGAGCAGCTTCTTGGCGCAACCCAGCGACATGCCCAAGGTCACACAGCAAGTGGGTGGCAAAGCCCAGACTCACACCCTGGGCCTCTTTAATCCTAGGCAAGCACCAGAACCTAACAGCGCCACCTGGAGCTCACAGGCCTGCTGTGCACCTCCTCCTAAGACAGGGAGCCCAGGCAGCCATGGGGGGAGGGAAGGGAGTTCAGTCCAGTCTAATTAAAGGCGCATTTTGTTTCCTCATTAAGGGAATGAAATAATTGCAGACTGAGTAAGTTAGCAGCGGAAACAGGGCTGATTGTGCTACCATGTGTGTAATGGTGTTAGATATCTCCCATGCTCCATGTGCCTGCATGCACGTGTGTGTGCGAGCAGTGTTGTTAGATACACGCCACACTGCTTGTGTAGTGCTATTTGATATGCACCAGACATAGATATACACTGCACCGTGTGTGTTGTGTTCTTAGGTATAGGTGGGGTTCTATGTGTGTCCAGGTGTGCAAAGTGTTTGTTAGATTTGCTGTGGGTGTGTAGCAGTGTTAGCTACACACTGAGTTCTGTGTGAGTGTTTGTAGTGCAGGTAACACAACTCCATCACACAGTGTGTGTGCTGGGCTTGTGGTACTGTGGATCCCCGTTGTTGAGGCTGGCAACCCCATGCTGCCCATAGTGGGGCTGATCTGGCTGGGCACAGTGGGATCTGCAGAAGCCATGTTCATCTCTGGTCCTGCCACCACTGCACTTCTTGATTAAAAGGGCAGCTTTCCATCCTACTGGGCTGGGTTCCCCGGGGCAGGGAGCAAGGCAGGATCCAGAGGGTTGTAGGGGTGAGGGTGGCACCACCAGGCAACCCCTTAAAAACAGCAGTAAAAATTGATCCCCCCCACCCCGACAGAGATACATCCTGCGACAGACAGACGCGCATGCAGCCTTCCCCAAGGCGCAGTGCAGCTGAGAGACAAACAGCTCTAATGGAGTGACGGCACCCGTTACAACTGTTTCATCAGCCACGGATACCCCAGGGCAGACTCATGTCTGCACACATATGCAGACACTCACCCCTGGCTTTTTCACCACGCTGTCGATCTCACAGCTCGCTGCCCAGCAGAGGTCACTATCCTTAACCCCATTGTACAGAGTGGGAAGCTGAGGCAAAGAGCAGGAACATGCCCCCTAGATGCCTGTCCCTTCCCAGGGCTGGGGTTAGAACCCAGGGGTCCTGCTGCCTCCTCAGGAGCCACATTACTCTAAGTTGTTCCTCTCTGGGTGTCTCTGGGGCAGGGCTGTTAGCAGAGCCGGCGTGGCCCGGCCGGCGCACCTTGTCACTGTGGGTGTAGCATAGGAGTGGAGTTGTGCCCCTTGAAATAGCAGCTGAGTCCACTGCCAGCGGCCTCTGCACAGTAGTCCAAGACCTCAGCCGGCATAGTGGCCTGTATTCCTATCTAGCCCTGGCGTGTCGTACTGCTCAGTGACTTGCACTGTGTGGGTCTGTGCAGAAGAGCCAACCACAAGCAGGATGCGTCCTGTGATGAGCTGCCCAGGAGGTGGCTGGGTGGGGCCAGCAGTGGGCCTGGAACCAGGGATCTTTGGGCTTAAATGTGAAGCCTGCACTGGAAGGACTGGAGCTGCAAGCCAGGGCCCTGGTGCTCGCTGGGGCTTTCCTCTCATTGTTAATTATAGTGACCTGTGTTGGAGAGGGTGCTGCACAGACACAGGGGGTGATAGTCCAAACAAACAACAGGTGGGGGAAACTGAGGCACAAAGCAGGGCTGTGACGTGCTCAAGGTCATCCAGCAGGTCAGCGACAGAGCCAGTAATAGAAAGGAGGAGTCCTGACTCCCTGCCCGGTGATCTAGCCACTAGACGGCGCTCCTTTTTGTGCACCACAGTTCCCTCATGGACAGTGGGTGCCACTTCACACCGGCCCAGCCAACGCCCACACCAAGCCCAGCCCTCCCTGCACAGTGACTCTCGCAGCCTGCCCTGTGAGTGTGGCAGTCGCCACAAGTCCCTGGCTACACCCACTGCTCTGGCCTGCCGGTTTACACACTTCCCACTTGGGACTGAGCTGTTTGCTCTGCGCCTGTACAGAACCTCTCACTGGGGGAACATGTCCGTGACCAGGGCCCTGGGCATAAGCACAGTACGGATCCTCCCCCATTGTGAATTCGGCTCCACAACCCCTTCCACGCTGAGCCTTCTCAAAATCAGACGAGGAGCACTAGGACTTCAGGTCATTTACATTTGATCGCTAAATCAACGTTGCAGCTCAGTCTCTGGCTCTTCAGCTAGCTACATCGCCCTCGTTATCTCAGCACTGCAGACAGAGAAACTGAGGCACGGAGGTTTCTGGACCTCGTCAGGCCACAACTGAAAAAGGCCCCCAGGAATCATGGCCTCCAGCCTCCCTATTCTAACCCCATAGATCCCCATTTTCAGCGGATGACTCGGAATGGAACCTACCAGTCCTGGCTCCTGGCCCTAACCTCACTTTAACCCCTTAAATCCTACCCCTTTCCCAGGGCTAGGCATGGAACCCAGCTCTCCTGACTCCCTTGTGATGCCACCCCTTGATCCTCCCATCCCTTGCAGGTTGCCTTTGCAAACCAGGAAAGGGAGAAGCTGGGCAGATTTCACATGTAAGGCGGAAATGTGGTGAACTAGCTAGGGATCATACAGGGCACCTTGCCCTACTGCTAAGAAATTATTCCCACGATTGGTTTGTGGATTTTGTGAATCTGGGGCCTCTGCCTGTATGAGCCAGGGATGGGGGAAATCGAGCCATGATCGGGGACTTTCCCATGTTAAGAGCTGCACGCTGATTCAAGATGGGCCCTCCATGTTGTTGACACAGGTGGAAGAAAATATAGATATAGGGTCCAAAAATGTATTTCTTGATTTCCATCCTCCCTGGGCTCCCATTTGCCAGCCTGTTCAATGTGCAGCAGAGCCAGAAGTTTGGGCTAACACATGACAAGAATCAGCTGATCATTTTCAGCCACCAATATTTTCCTCCTTTGCCACATACAACCAGTTCTTCTCTTTCATCAGCCACGATTTCTCCTTCTAAATCCGTTATTTCCTTAACAAATCCAGCGACCTGGCTGACACTTTAGCCTCCACTCTGCTGGCCACACTCAATATATGGTTTATTCAGTTTTGAATAGCATCCACAAAATCCCCAAAAGCAGAAAAATATTCCCGCTTTTCAAGGCCACAAAATGGATTTGCATTTTTAAAAACTTTGCTGGATCATTTCTCCGGCTGCAGGCCCCTGGGTGTCAGTTCTTTCTACAAACTGGGCACAAAGAGAAAGGTTATAGAAAGGGGTGTCTTAAAGCATTCTAGTTTAAAATCCTGGCTCAAAATTCAGCCCTGGGGCATCTGGCCTTGATTCTGCGAGAAATCTTTTTGCTTCCTTGTGGATGACGTATACCAAACCAGTGCAGGAGTATATGGGGGACATTCTTTCCCTCCCACCCGAAAAGGAAGAGACACATTGATCCAAATAGAACAGAGTGCATCAAATATTTGTTGTCATAACACACCTTTCAGTGGAAGAACTGTGATTGCAGGCCATGGAGCCATCCCCAAAAGCAAACTCAAAACAATCCCAGACCGACTCGCCAGAATTAATGCAGATATATAGACGCCACTTCTTTCTCTCCAACATAGGCTGGGACAGGAAAAGTCGCTAGCAAACAGCTTATTAAAAATATCAATCTCACGCCATCCAAAGCAAAATCAAACCAAAGAGAGGTCATGTATTGAGTTCCACCACTATATGTGCATCCGTTTTGACAGAAACCGGTGCACCAAATACAAGCTGCACACATTGCTTTCTTAGAAATGTACTTTAAGAAGGAGGGAAATATTGGCTTTTCGGAGAGCGGGGTTAATTGTTACTTCAATTTATTAACCTTGAAGAAAAGGGGGCAATTGTTTAAATCCTTGCAGGATTAAGAGCTGAAATAACCTACAGTCTCTACAATCAAAGCACCTTGCAAATGTTATTAATTAAACCAAAGTTTCCAACTTTCCCGCTCCATTTGGAAACTGTTAATTCCAAATCCTTTCGCCCGGGTTGAGAAGTTGCAAAAGATTAGAGCCCCTAGGGAGAATGTCTCCTTACAGCGAGATCCAGTCTAAAAAACCCTAAAAGCTCAGTTTTATGTCCATGCTGGCATGGCATTCAGTGTTGAGTTTTGGATTATTTTCCATCCGGCTAGGAAATGAAATGCTGAATATGGCTTGGGCACCGCTGCAAATTTCAGAGCATCGCTTGTCTTTCTGGCCCGCTCTGGAAAAAATACAACTGAGAGACATTCTCCAAATTGTGGGCTCCTTCTTCACAGCACATTTCAACCCAGCTGTCTGGGGGGTGAGGGGGAGAGATTTTTTGCCGTGGCTCAGAAAGATTATTGAAGTGTAAGCTCGCCCGAGTACCTTGTTTCCTGAAGTGGTTGAAATCTCCCTGTTTCTGCACTCAGCTACGGGCATGGGGATCATGTATGCATGAATGGAATGGCACACGAAAAGCAACATGAGACACACATGCAGAGGTGAATGAACAGAAAAAAATTTTCACTCCGGGGGCTAGCAGGAAAGACGCACACATGTACACCCCTGCATCTTCTCCAGGTGCAAAACCGGCTCTTCACAGCTATTTCATTCCTGCACAGGAAAGCAGCTTGCAACCCCCAGCCCCATTAGCCAATTCTCACCTTCCCTTTTTTTTGGAGGGGGTTGAGGGGGTCTGCTGAACTCTCCTCACTTCCCCCCGCGCCTCACGAAAGAAATCATCCCAAGTGGAGGCAGAGAAAGCAAACCACACCAGCCTCCCACTTCACTGGCCTTAAAATCAGTGCCCAAAACCATCTCCATCATTTTCTCCAATTACACAAAACATACCCAACTTGAGAACAGAGGCAGTGGGGATTTGCTGCAGGATTCTGTTTTTTTTTTTTTTCTTTTGAAAAACCCCGGTTTCTCCAGAAAGAGTAAATAAGCTCGAGGAGCTGACGGCTGAGAGACAGACCTCTACATAATGGGGTTTTAATCACAGAAAAGTCTTAGCAAGCTCGGCAGATCCAGAGCCGTGGATCTGTATGGTGAAGCACAGGCATTTTAAGCACACTCTCCTTGAAAATCCTGGAGCAGCTTTGTAAGCAAGAGCGTTTTGGCCTCCTGGTTTTCAATAGGAACAAACCTCTCTCTCTACATATATTTGGGGGTGGAAGCTTACCTGTTTGGTGTCCAATTGCTCTCGCCCTCAGCAAAGTTTATCACGCCAGCCGGCCAGTTTATTCCAGTAACGAGGCAAAAAAGGAAGGATGGAGACTCAGACTAGGAGATAGTCAAGGGGGGGGGTGTGCTAAAAAAGCGGGTGGGGAGGGCTGACTCGCGTGCGGCATGGAGCAAGCGAAAGCCAAGAGCCGAAGTGTGGAGCAGAGCGAACGGGGTGTGTGTGCGCGTGTGTGTGTGAGCATAAGAGCAGCCCGCAGACACACGCGCACACACACACACACACACGCTGGCTGCTGCCGGGGAGCGCCGAAGAGAGCTTGCTGTGCCACTGATGCGCCAGAGCAGATCTAGTGCGCGCTGTGCATTTGTGCTAGCTAGGGCGATGCAACTCAGTGGAACGGGAAGAAGAGCCTGGGTTCTTCCTGCTCGCTGGCCTCCGGCGGGGCCCCCCCACACCCGCCCCCACCCCCTGCAGCTAAAATGGCAGAGGGGCCAGAGAGCAAAGCCTGTTTTATGGTTCACAGGGCCTTTTGGAGCCGAGAAAAGGGACTGTGGGGCTAATGATGCAGTATCATCATAAAGGGCAGCTGTCAAGAGCCGGGAGGGGGCTGGGCTGAACTAGATTCCCAGCTGGTGTAAATCGGCATTGCTTCCCGGGGGCCCGATCCCCAGCTGATGTAAATCAGTGTCACTCCATGGGAGTCAATGGGGCCACATCCCCCAGCTGGTGTAAATCAGCATTGTTCCATGGGAGTCCATGGGGCTGCAGCCACTGCGGGTGTAAGTCAGCGTCACCGTCAGTGGCACTGCATTAGAGTCAAAGGGCCAGATCTCCAGGTGGTGTAAATCAGCGTCCGTCCTTGGGAATCGATAGGGCCAGATCCTGAGCTGGTGCACATCAGCATCGCTCCTTTGGAGTCAATGGGCTGGATCCCCCCAGCCGGTGTAAATCAGCACTGCTTCATTGGAAATAATGGAGCCAGATGCCCCACTAGTGTAAATAAATCAGCATCACTCCACTGACGCCAGTGTACACCAGATGGACATCTAGCCTCATTGGGCTTTCCTAAAGCAGTAGTGGCAGCAAACGAAGGACCCTGAAATTTGTCAATGGGGACGTTTGGTTTGTTCAAGCCCCTTGACTGGCCTGCCCCCCTCCTGGGCTGTGAACCCTTCCCTCTGGGGCTGTGGTGGGGGAGGGGTGCAGAAAGGGGACCCGCAGAGTGTTTTCCCCACTTTTCAGGCCGTACCTCAAAGGGCGATAGCTGGTCGGGGTGGGGATGGGGGTCAGAGCAGAGGGCTCTGGGTTCTATCCCACCTTTGGGAGCAGAGTGGGGTGTCGCTGGGTCAGAGCAGAGGGGCTGGGAGTCAGGTGGGGCAGGTGCCAACCCACAGAAGTTTGCATGCTCCATCATTCCACCCCGCAGGGCGGGGTCTGATAGTCATGTGTCCTGGTACAGCTGCCCCATCCCCCCGCCCCCGAGTATCCTAAAATGACCGTCCTAGGGTCTGTCCCTGGGCAGGGCAGGTGGAAGGCCCTAGTGGGTAGTTCAGGGGGAAGTTAGGGGCTCTGGGTTCTGTCCCTGGGCAGGGCAGGTGGAGGGCCCTACTGGGTAGTGCAAGGGGTAGTTAGGGGCTCTGGGTTCTGTCCCTGGGCAGGGCAGGTGGAAGGCCCTACTGGGTAGTGCAGGGGGAAGTTAGGGGCTCTGGGTTCTGTCCCTGGGCAGGGCAGGTGGAGGGCCCTACTGGGTAGTGCAAGGGGTAGTTAGGGGCTCTGGGTTCTGTCCCCAGGGCAGTAGTGGCTACAGTGGGGGCAGATCTTGAGAGTCAGGGCTCCTGAGTTCTCTTCTCACCTTTCCCACTTGTGTGCCCTGCTCCCTCCTGCCTGTTGTGCCCCCTCTGCCTTCCAGTCAGCTGGCTCTTCCTTTGCCCTGGCATGACATGACTGTGTTGGGTCTCAGCTCAGGCCAAAGCCCCTCTCCCATGGATGGCAATTGCCAGAGGGGCCTGGCTCTGAGCTGTCACACCAGCCGGGCAGGCTCTGGCCGGCTGCCATAGACTAATGGAGACCCCAGCCCACTCGATGGCTCTTGTCCCTGTGCAGAATGGTGCACAGATACACAACCCGTGCTCCAGAGCCGGTCATGTTCCCCCCCACTCTCCTGCCCTCCCCTGCAGGGCTGACCCCAGTGCGTGGTACGAAGGGGTACTCTGTCCTCACTCAGTGCTGGCTGCATGCCCCGGGGCAGTGCTAGGGGGCACTGTGCTGCAAGGAGCAGGCGGGAGGGCTGGGTGACCATCCTCTGCCCACAGACAGTGCAGCTCCTGGCACCCTCGTGTGCTGCATGGGGGTGCTGCTGTAAGGACCAGTTGCAAGAGGGGGTGCTCTGCAGTGCTGGCCCCAAGGCCCCAGCCCAGCTCTTGGGCTCTGTGCTGCGGGGTGTGCCCTTACTGTAGTGGGCCCACATCTTCTTGATCTGTCTGTAATGTCATTTGATACTCGACCCTTCACTTCTGCACCAAATGCTAAACTGCTCCTCACGCTAGAGGCAGCTTTATCACAGTGTCAGGCAGTGGGGATCCCTGTGTGAACAGCTCCTGTGTCCTGCTCAGAAGGCAGCTGCCTCTCAGGTGCTGGGTGAAATCACAACTGTTCTTCCCACCTAAGTATCTCTTCTCTGGAGGTGTTGGGAGCCTGGCAGGTTGAAAAGGAGTTGGATTCTGTGCAGCACCCGGCACAGCGTGGCCCTGATCTCGGTCAGGGTCTGTGCAGCTCCTGGCACAACGGGGCCCTGATCTCGGTTTCAGTGTATGCAGCTCCTGGCACAACGGGGCCCTGATCTTCATCAGGGTCTGTGCAGTGCCCGGCATAATGGGGCCCTGATCTCAGTCAGGTCCTTTAGGAGCTACCATAATGTTAATAATATCCAGCAACAGGACATGAAGCGCTATAAGTTACGATAAGTAACTCCTGGCCCACAGCACAAAGAGGGAAACTCCTCCTGCGAAGCTGGGCCAGTGAATCCACCAGCAATGAGGAAGAGCCACATACATATTTATTCCCTTTCCTGTTCATGTATTTCCCCTGATCCACCCGGCTCTGCTCCACTAATGAAGGACCCTTATGCTTTTCCTATAATTCCTCCTTAATACCGTATTTTAGTGTTTCTCTATAAAGCTTCCAGATTGCTGCAGATTTGCTGTTAAACTCCCTCCCCTCCCTGCCTTGGCTCCCCCCATCCGAGCAGTTGCGTGGTCTTGTAGACACTCTGCTTCTTACTCTCCAAGTGCCCCGAACCCAACTTTTCATAGCTCATGCTGCAGGATCATCCTGGAGGTCTCTGCTCCTGAGATTGGTATGTGTGATCTTACAAATTACAACCGTCAGGTCACAGCAGTGGGGGGATTAGAGCTGTTTATGTGCTTCCCTGCTGACCTCTGCTGGTTGAAACCAAACTGCTGGGGTGTGTGGGTGTGTGTGTGTCATAACCCCTATACTACCAATTGGGATTCTCCGTCAGCCTAGGCCAGCAGTAAGAGTTGGAGGGCTCTGATTTTGCAAGCAGGAGCTGGGTTCTCCACAGTTGGAACGCTAAATATAAAAGTCAACATGGGGGTTGGAAGTCCCCCACCCATGGGACGCAAATTAAGTGTTGTTTAAGGGAAGGGGTACAGACTGATTATGAACGTCGGTAAAACAAAACCAATGGTGTTTGGAGATAAGGAAATAGGAAGGAAGATCAGTGTGGATGGTATTGAACTAGAAAATGCAGAGAAGTTCACAGATCTGGGGAGCAACATAACGTATGATCTAGACTGTAAGAAGGAAATAACGAATAGAATAGCAAAAGCAAGCATGAGTTTGAAGGCGATGGATAAGATCTGGAAAAGCAAAGCGATTAGTTAGGAATGAAGCTGGGCGTCTTGAAAACGTGTGTATTCAGCAGCATGTTGTACGGATGTGAGACATGGGTGATAACGAAAGATTCGAAAAGAAGAATATTGGCATTCAAAAGGAGTTGTTATAGAAAGATCCTGAGAATAGGATGGGGGCAGAAGGTCACCAGTGAGGAATTCTATAGGAAGATGCAGCCGAAAGAGAACCTGCTGCAGAACGTTATAAAACGGAAGCTCCAACTATCAAGGCCCTGGTATTCGGCACAGCGGACGGTTCGAATAGGAGTGGCAGACCCCACAGAGAATGGGTAGGTGATCTAGTAGATTGGTGCAGAGCTGGTTTACAAAAACTAAGCCGCTCCGCACGGGATGGGGAGGACGGAAAGGAACAGCGAGAGAGACATCAGACACCAACACGTGCTGAGCCCGCGGTTATTGATGATGATGATGATGATGATGATGATGATGAAGATGACCTGCACTAAAGCAGTAGGGTGTGCGTGCAGCACCTGGCCCAGAGGGCCCTGAGCTAAGCCAGGGTCTGTGCAGCTCCTGGCACAGTGGGGCCCCCGTTGCATTCAGGGTCTGTGCAGTGCAGCCAAGCACGTGTTTATAGCTAGCTCAGTGTTACCCATGTGTCTCCAGTGGATTTTTTTTCTCTCCCACAGTCCAGGACCAGGGAAGCTCCCAGGTTCCAAACTCAGGCCCGGGGTGTGACGGGGGAAGGGACACTTGGGCAGTGCTTCCTGCAGCTGCAGCTTCAGCCCAATGCCACCCTCGTCGTGTGCCCCCTGTGATGCACGCCCCCCTCCCGGCATCCTGCATGCCGCCCCCCGTGCATGGCACCCTTTGCGTGCCTCCCTTGTGCATGCTTCATTTGGTGCCTGGCCGAGGCTAATCCCAGCACCTGCCCCCTCCAGACCCAGTTTCATCCACCTACCCCCCCACCATGACTGGCAGCAGCTCTGCAGCGTTTTCCTACTGGGCCTGCCTGCCTGTGGGTTTGGCGGGGTCTTGGGCAAGCATCACTCCCTTCCCTCCCAGCATTTGGGAGTGCCCCAGGTAGCAGGCACCCAGACCCAGCCGTCCCAGCCACCGGCTGGCAGAATTGATCAGTGGCAGGAAAAGCCTCTCGAGGTTGTTGCTTGGCAACGGAAACGCCTGATGCCAAGGAAGAGACGGAGGAAGGCGGGTGTTTTCCTTGAACAGCCGGCGCACAGCGCTGGGGTTTGGAGGCAGCACGGTGATGGTTTGGAATACCAATGCAAGAGGCGGTGCCATGCGGCCGGGTCCCTGAGGATCCCTGCCTGGACTGGCACCATGAGTATCTCAGGTGGATTCTCACCCCGCGGCCATCACTGTGGCACCTGAGCCCCTCCTGGTGGGGCTCTAAGTGACGTGATTCACATCTGTTATGTGTATTTGGGGGACCCCTGGAACTGGGAATCTGGGATCGGAGTCCTGGGGTGGGGTTGGAGCGGGGGGCCCCTTCAGCTGGCTAACTGGGGCCAAGGGTCCTAGGGCATCACCTGGGGCAGGGTATCCCTTTGTAGTGGGGATCCAGGGTCAGGGTTCTGGGATGTCCTCTGGGGCCAGGTGTCCCCTAGGACTGGGGATCTGGGTGTCATCCAGGTCGGGGGCCCTGCTGCACTGGGGATATGGGAGCATGTGACGATGTGAGAGCCCCTGGGGAACATGAGATGAAGGCTTCCTTGGGGCCCAGGCAGCAGCAGGGATGAGGGGGATGAGGCTCAGAGCTGCTGCCCTGGCCCCAGCCTGGCCTGCATCAGGCGCAGCCCCCAGCCATTATAAGGTGGTGGAGGAGCAGCCCACGAGTGACTGGGGAGGCTCTTGCAGGTGGGTGACTCCAGGACTAGCAGAGTGAGGGGAGCAAGGAACTGGCTCCTGGCTCTGTGAGGGCAATGGGAGCTAGTGGTTAGAGCAGAGAGGGCTGGGACTCCTGGGTTCCTTTCCCAGGCCTGGGCAGGAGGTGAAGCTGTTTCACGCCCATTTTGGACTAGTACAGATGTGGGCATGCGGTTCAGGGCATGGGAGCACAGCCCTGCCTGTTCCCACAACCCTAGGTAAGGCTGCCATTCAGTCGTGGGCGTTCATCGTAAAGGTTATGGCCAGGTGCGGGTCAAGAAACAAACAACCTGTCCATGACTTGTAACAAATACCCCGACTGAATCTTGGGGGATCCTGGGATCTCGGGGCACCAGCTGGCATGAGGCTGGATGGGCCACTGCAACTCCAGCCACTGCCTGGGGGGAGGTGAGAAGACCCCAGGGGCCAGTGGCTGCTCCAGATGCCCCAGGACCACTCCTGGGAGCCACCGAGCTGCAGCCACAACCGCTTCCACTGCTCGGCACTCCCCAGGGCAGGGTTCCTGCTATTTTTTAATATCCACGGGCAGAATAAATTTTATGTGCACTGAGGAATGTGCGGATGCGCACCACCAGTAGAAGCACATGCTGCCGGCTGTGTGGGCTCTGCTAATCAGCTGGGCGGCACCTGAATTTTCCCTGGGTGGCCCCCCAAGTGCTCAGCTTCCAGGCAACACTGCCCCAGGGCCGGCTCCCCAGAGCAGCAATCAGTGTGGCTGGCACCTGAGCTGCTCCAGCAAGGGTCTGTGTGGCTAAGCCCAGGGGCCGCAGGAGCAGCCAGCGCTGGGTCGGCCACATTAGCCGCTGCAGAAGTCACAAGAAGTCTGGGAATATGCGACTTCCCCAACTTCTGTGACGGAAGCGGAGCCCTTCTCATTGGGCACAGGGCTGGGGGGCCCAGTGGGCCATGCGGTCCTGTCCATGCTGTGGTAGGCAGCCCATTGTACCCTCAGGCTGCCTGCTACAGCAGGAATTAGTTCAATACATATCTCTTAGCGCCAGGGGTATTCCATGTCCTGGGGCGCTGCAGAGTGAGAGTGCCATCCTCCTTCTCTTTTAATTCCTCCTCATGCACAGACCCAGGCAGGTGCTGGGAATTTGCAGTTGTAATCCAATTTGTGCTGAGACACAGAAAACCCTCACCCAGTGCTGGGATGCAGCCATCTCTGGGGTGGGGCGCAGGAGCTGCTTACATGGGAATACCCCACCCAGCATTGAGATGCAGCTGTCTCAGGGGCAGGGGTGGGGTGCAGGGATACACCCCCCAGATTAATATAGTGTCACTCGCCCCCGGCTCCACCACCAAATTTTTGTGCGCTGGGCTGGCATCTCTGCAGCCTGGCTCTACCATTCAAGCCACACCCTAGAAATACCCAGGTGTCTGTGCCCCTCTCTCTTTGAAACACCCAGAGCCTCTAGCTCCCTTACGTTAATACCGGGGGCTAACACGTCACCAGGGGTCGGTCCTTCATTTGCCGGTGTTGGGGAAGCCTCAGCTGGCAAGAGGAATGATAGTCTGGGCAGGGCCAGTGAGCTACTGTTGTTCTGGTGAGGCCCAGGGGCTGCTCGTTATTAGGTTGTGTTGTGGTCACATCTGCCGGAGGTCAGGGCCCCCCCATACCAGATGCCTCACGGACTCTGCCTGAGATCAGTGCCCTATTGTGTTGGGTGCCCAACGTACCCTGACCCTCAGGGCCCTCTCGCACGCACAGGCCGCACCCAGCCTGAGGAGAGAACCCAGGTGTCCTGCCTCCCAGCCCTCAGGCCTCTCATCCTTCCATCTTCGTGAGCCGGACTTGCCGTTTGTCTGCACTGTGAGCCCCGTTCTCCATTGCTCTCCCCATCGTGCAGACGGTCTCACCTGTGCAAAGTAGCAGTGCCTGGAACCCGTCAGCTGGGCCAGCTGGCCCACACGGCCCTGGGAGTGTCTGACAGCCCACTGCTCTGACTGTGTCACACCTGCTTCCAACTGGTGCAAACGAAACCCCCAGCCAGAAGGTCCATCAAGGTACTGAACTGGGACTCAGGACTCCTGCAGTGGAGGATTCACATAAGGGCAAAAGGGGAAGTTGCCCCAGGCCCCCCAGCATGAGGGGCCCCCGAGGCTCCATAGCTCCATTGTGTTTCAACAATGGGCTGTAATGGAACGAGAGAAGTGTGCCATGTCATTCTGACTTTAAAAATAATAAAAGTGTCATTTGATTAGGCAATAGATGTTAAAGCATAAATGACAGTTACATTAACATAGCAATATATGAGGGGAGGGCCTTGTGACTGTGTTGTCCCAGGGCCCCACCTGTTCTCAATTCACCCCGGATGCCTGGGTTCTGTTCAGCACTCTGCCGGGACCAGCTGTGGGACTAGGAGCAACCACTTCCCCTCCCGCCCTGGGGCTGTTCGGCTTGGAGGGACGATCTGTGCAGTGCCGGCTCGAGGGGGGCCCTGATCTCTGTAGGGTCAGTGCAATGCGCACTTGGCCCTCATCACCCCGGAAGTGGCAGCAGCAGGGCAGGGGAGACAGGTTACAGGGATGAGGAACAGGGTACAGGGAGGCGCCAGACCATGTGGGATACCCAACCCAGCCCACCTGGCAGCACCTCCTTACTTGCTTCACCGCCACTGCTGGTTCCCAGCTGGATCATGTGGCCCAGCTCTGCCTCGGCAGCTCGGCCAGCTCAGCTGTGTCTGTGTTAATTAATGAAGGGGGAGAGGAGGACGAGTAGAAGGATGTTAAGGTCCCTTACATCTCCCGGGGCTTTGCCCGACATTTGCACAGAGACACCCCACCATGATGGAATGCGGGCTGGGGAGGACATTGGGGTGCAGCCTCTCTGCTCCCCTTGTTGTCTGTGCTTGGGGATCCCTGCAGGCCTTCTGTCTTCATTAGTTCTTTGCATTAACATGGCGAATTCAATGGCAGCTCGCCCTGCTTTGTGGCACCAGAATTAATTGCTCCCCGAGCACGAGACTGAGTGAGGAGGGAGGGAGGGAGGGAGCATCTTTCGCTGTTCTCTGAGCTGCCCAGCACTGAGGTGCAGCTGCCTCTAGGGCAGGGCCCAGAGGCTGGGGTCTGGGGGCTGTTTATGCCAGGATCCCTTTGCCAGTGTCCCCATGCAGCCAGCCAGCTGTGGAGCAGGGCACAAGGGCTGTTTATACAGAGATCCCTCACCTGGTGCCATGATGCAGCCACCCCTGGGGCGGGGCCGGGGAGAAGCTATTTATCCTGTTCAGGAACTGTGCAGAATGGTCCACCCTGGGTCAATGCAGAGTCTGTTCAGTGAGAGGCCTCCTCTGCTTGGGTGACAACAGAATCAATGCAGTCTCTGAAGCAGGTGCCAATAGCAGGTCCCTCCAGGGCTGAGTCTCAGAGCCCAAAGAAATACAGAGCAAAGCTCCTGCGCCAGCCTGCAGCAAGCCACTGGGACCTGGGCACAGCCGGGAATGCCAGGGACCGATCCATTGCCCCACTCCATACCAGGACCCAGTACAGGATCCTCCAGTCCCCTCAATTCTATTCCCCGGGAATCCATCCTGCTCCCTGCAGCCGGATCAATCTGCCTGCCTACCCATCTGTCCCTAAATTCTCATACACTCACCTATTCTCACTGCCCTCGTGCCCATGCCCTCGTGCACACCCACTCACACTTACACCCATTCTGCCCCACCCCTGAAATCCACCCCCTCCTGCGAGCAGCACAGTCAGACACTCCCAGGGCCATGTGGGCCAACTGGCCAGGCAGATGAGTTCCAGCACCCCTTAGCAAACCACGCCCGTCTCCTGGGGCCCCACAGGAGCCAGAAAGGGAGCCGGGGAGGGGCGGGGGACGTAGCACTGCTTAAACCCGTCAGCCTGGCCAGTCGGCTCACACAGCCCTGGGAGTGTCTGACTGTGCTGCTCACAGGGGGTTGGCAAGGAGGGAGCCTGCACAGCCACCTTTTCCTGCAATCTTGGTGGCTCTTTTGCTGTCCCCTGGAAGTGCAGCTTGCGATATAGTTCATTGGGGGACACAGCCCAGTGGAGCAGGGGTGGTGGAGGAGCGGGGGGTGTGAGACGTAAGAACATTCAGATTCCCACTGAGGTGACTTGGGGTCACACCTGAAATACCAGATTCTTCCTCTGTCCTTTGATCCCAGTTCCTGCCACCGCATTTCTCCATATCGCTGGCTTCTGGAGAGGGGCACCGAGGCTGTTTATGTGAGCAGGTTTGGGGGCCGTTTATACAGGGATCCCTCACCTGCGGCTGAGATGCAGCCACCCCTGGAGAGTGGTGTGAGAACCATTTATACAGAAAGCTTTTGCCTGGTGTTGAGATGCGGCCACTTCTGGGGTGAGGAGTCACTGAAGAGGGTTATATAACAATTTAAGACAGGCAGTGGAGAATCCAGTATCAGTTGTGCCAGGGTCAGCACTGGCCCTGGGGATTCGATTGCCCAGTGTCAGGAATCCCAATGCAGACAGGGGAACCTGCCCTGGAGCAGCCCTCTCCTGCCCGCCCCCCTTTGTATGCAGAGAGGGAACTCTGGAGCTCTATGCAAAGTGGTCCCCATGCATCCATGTGTGGTGGGGATGAACACTGCCATTGACTTCTCGCTCGCTCCCTGGGGAAAGAGGTCATTTCTAGTGCTGGGTTTGGGAGCTGACAGAGGAAATGCCGGGGAGCAGGCTGGCCCTTGGAACTACCAGGGGCCAACTCACCTGGGAAACAGGCTGTCTGGCAGAGGGGTCAGGGTGCTGGCACCTGGGACAGCTGGCCTGTTCTCCAGCAGCCCGGTGTCAGTCGCCAGCTGGTAGTTGCCAGGATGGTGGGAATCTGGAGTAACCCCTCCACACTCAGCTCTGTCCATACTGGTGGGAATCTGGAGTAACCCCTCCGCACTCAGTTCTGTCCGTACTGGTGGAAATCTGGAGTAACCCCTCCGCACTCAGTTCTGTCCGTACTGGTGGGAATCTGGAGTAACCCCTCCGCACTCAGTTCTGTCCGTACTGGTGGGAATCTGGAGCAACCCCTCCGCACTCAGTTCTGTCCATACTGGTGGGAATCTGGAGCAACCCCTCTGCACTCAGTTCTGTCCATACTGGTGGGAATCTGGAGTAAATTCACTGCCCTCGGTTTGGCTCTCACTGGTGGGAATGAGGTGTCCCTCCATCTGGTTTGATTGTGTTCCCCCAGTATGGATCAGCAGGCCCTTTGGCAGGGACTGCAGTTACACTCTGGGTAGGTGAGGGAAGAACAAGACCCCTGCATTAGCCAAAGGGGTCAGAAAGCTGAAGAGACCCCGAATGGATGAGTTTAGGTGGAATGTGGGGCATTGGCCCAGAGGTGCCTGTTTCTTAGTATGGAGTGAGACTCTCCTGTGTAAATAATCACTGCACCCTGCCCCAGATGTGGCTGCCAGTGGGGGCCAGGTATCCCTATGTAAACAGCTCCTGCTCCAGAGACAGCTGCTTCTCAGCACAGAAGGCATCTCTAGCTAAACAGCCCCCTGCCCCCAACCCCAGAGGCAGCCTCAGCTCAGCGCCAGCCTTGCTATTGTTGAGCTGTTTGCAAAGCTGATCAGAGCCCAGGCTTCATTAGAGGGGCTCCATCAAAGCTAGACTGGGGTTCGAAGCAGATAGATTTCCGCTCTTCATTCATGCCCTGGCAATTTTCTGATGGTTTAGCACCTGTTACCGGGGAGTTACCTTGGCAACAGGAGCATCGCATCAGACTCCTGTCACCTTGGAAACACCCCCTCTCACACTGAAAAACTGTCTGGCTTCTGAGCTCCACAGTGCCATGGCTATAGCCAGGAGACCCAGAGCATGTCTGCAAGAGTTGGGCAGGGCAGTGGGGTCTGGCAGTTAGAACGGGGGGGCGCGGTGCTAGGGTTCTGTCCTTACTGCAGGGAGAGAGTAGGATCTGATAGGTTAGAGCAGGAGGGGCTGAGAGTTAGGACTCCTGGGTTCTGTCCCCAGCCACCTCCCTCTCTATGTCCTTCAGTTTCCCCATCTGTCAGTGGGAGAAACCACTGCCCTCTCACCTTTCATTGGCACCTGTGCCATGCTGTGCGACCACCGGTGGAGGGGAACAGGGGCTAGGGACAGATTAGCACAGGGCAGTTCTCACACCCAGGGCCATGGGCACTTCCCCTGCCCCGCACCTTGGCAGGGAAAAGGGCTCCCAGGGGATAAGGATCCCGTGTGCTGGAGTTGCGAAGGAGCGTCTTTCCCCCCTGCCAGCCCCATCCCCATCCCCCGTCTCCACCCGCCTTATAGGAAATGGGCTCCTGGAATGCAAAGTGGCCCCAGAGCAGGCATCAGCCAATCTGCCAAGCGCTAAGTGCCAGTGATTAATTGGATGGTGTTTGTAAAGCATCTTGGAAATCTAAAGCACTCCCAGTCCCTGACCTCCTCACCTCACCTCCCTGCAAGCCACGCAGAGAACCCAGGCGTCCTGGCTGTCAGCCCCCCCGACCCTGCCAGAGCCGGAACCCAGAGGTCTCAGCCCCCAAGCCAGTCTGCTCTCTAACCTATAACCCCTGCTCCTCTCTCAGAGCTGGGGGAAGAACCCAGGAGTCCTGACTCCTGCCCGCCTCTCTGTTTCATTGGCTTTAAGGCCTTCCCCCAGGCATACAAAGGGCTGCCATGGGCACGTGCTCAGAAATCTCCGTGCCAGGCCTGTGGCCGTGTGTGCTAACGTCTCTCTAGCCAATGTCTTTTTACTAACTTGGGATTTCTCTGTCTCTTTGCAGCTAACAGCTCCCTGCTTGGAGGCGGTGGCGGTAAGTGTGAAATTTAAACCTTTGCGCTGGAGTTTTTTGGTGTGGGGAGGACCAAAAAAATCAATATTGAATTTATTTGAATTACTGACTTTTCCCCACACGCATGTCCAAGAGTGTGGAGAGAGAGAGCTGGAGAGCGGCCAGCTCTTGGCCTGCACTGGGCCCTCAGATTCCTGGGCTCAGAGCTTGCTGCTGGCCAGGTCCATACCCACTTGGTGGATCAGTTTCCTCTCTTATTTTTGTCGCCTGCTGTGACAAGCCTCTGGCTGGGGGCTGCTGTGCCCAGTCCTGGCAGAAGCCTGTCAGGTGTGAGGGCACCAATCGACTTAGAGCGACACAAGGTTGCATGCAGGTCTACACTCATAAAAGGGCCATTCGTGGCAGTGTTGCCTAGTGGCTAGAGTGACCGCTGCTGCCAGTGCCAGAGGAGAGCTAGGGATTGTTACTGAACTAGCACAGCTTGCCGATGAGAAGAGCTTGACAGGTATAAATCATGCTTACCTCAGTGTAACTGTGTCCACACTCAGGGGACCCCTCACAGCCTTTTCTCTAGACAGGCAGAGTTTGAGCTGTGCTTATGTGTGTGTATAGAACCTCACACAGTGAGGGCCCTGAGTCGTGGGGGGCTCTTGGACACTTCGCCCTTCACAGCTGCTGACGGCGGCGCCAGCCATAACGGCATGATCTGCAGCAAGGGAGAGTTAGGTCAGAGCTTTTGATCACCAACGGGAGCTCAGCTGTGGAAGAGGCTTCCCAGGGAGCTCACCCCATCTCCACTCCCTGGCACAGGAGGGTTTGAAGCACTGGCTGGACAAACACCCGTGAGGGAGGGTGGAGGTTTATTGGCTGGACCAAATGACCTCTCGAGGTCCCTTCCAGCCCAGCACTGCTCTGGTCCCATTAAAGTGGCTTCAAAAAAGACCTGTTTAGAAGATCGGCTCCACCCCCCTCCACACACTGTGTAGCCTGCCCAGACCCGTGGCTCCCTCGAGGCCACCAAGCCTTTCCTGCATCCCCCTTATCCACAGGCAGACCTGGCTCTGCCCCGGCGCCTGCAGAGTCCCTCTCTGCCGGGACATGTGGAAGGGGTTCTCCTTGGGCAAGCACGGCTCAGCTGGTCACGCCTGCCTGCACAGCAGCCAGAGGTTGCGTGGAGGAGGCTAGGGTGGGTTATTCACACATGCGTCTCACAAACACGCACGCACACTGCCTGCCTGTCTCTCTTACATACTCACCGTGCTCCAGACTCTGTCCCGCCGCTGAGATTTAACACTTGGAGGATGGGGGGGGGTGCTTAGCAGTGCAGAGCACCGCCCCACCAGAGCTCAGCCCTGGAAGAGAAAAGCTGTGTAGCCCACTGAATGTGGTGGTGGGAGTTCCAGGTGGGAGAACTGAAGTTGACTCCTGGCCTAACACTAGCTCTGCAAGGCTGTGGCTGCAAAGCGGCGTTATTCAGAAGAGGTAGTCCCAGTAGCTTATTCCAAAATAGCACAGCTGTGCACAAAATGTGTTTCAGTATAGGGCTCAGCTGTTTCCAAATACAGCGTCTACAGGCAGTAGAGTCTATTTCGAAAAAGAGCCAAAGGCCGCACGATGGTGTGGCTGAGGGCCTTTCGAAACCACCTCCCTGCTTTCGAAAGCCCCTTCTTCCCGAAACCAGATGGGAAGAAGGGGCTGTTGAAATCAGGGGGCTGCAGATGGCGTGCATTTCAAAACTGGCAGTTGCGAAGTGCATGTGGCCGCCATTATGCTAATAAGGCACTGCATATTCATAACAGCACCTCATTAGCATATTCCAGAGTGCCACATTAGCATAGCCCTTCTGAAAGGCGGGGCTAGCGTGGCCACAGCCTGTCTTCTTCGGAAACAGATTTCAAAATAGCTCTTTCAAAATAGGGCTGCGCTGTAGCTGTAGCCTCAGGGCCCCGGCCCCCTGTTTGCAACATAGCTCCCCTAATGGCAGCCAGTGTCTAAGGTGACCATATCTCCCAGGGCCACATATGGGATGCGGCGGCTCTCCCCACCCATCCCCCAAGCCTCAGGGAAGGGGCAAGTAACTAACCTGCCGGCTCCCTCTGTTGCGGAGAGCACATACTGCTGTACAGGACCTGCCCTCCGGCAGGCAGCTGCGTCTGCGCAGCAAATACGGGACAATGAGTCCCTGTTATAAAATAAGTCGGGAGCCGAATACAGGACCGTCCCTCCGAAAACGGGGCAGATGGTCACCCTTTCAGTGTCCCCATTACTCTTTCCCAGCCGTGTACGGAACGCATTTTTCCTATGTGCACCGAGATGTGTGTGAATGTGCACCACAAACCCCGCTGTGGGTGCTGTGCTGCTCGGCTGGGCATTGGACTCTCTCCTGAGCAGCCGCAGGAGCAAACAGGGAACGCTGCTAGGAGCACTGATGGAGTCTCAGTGCTTGCTTCCGAGCCCCGCTCCCTTCAGCACACTGCCCCCAGCACCTCGGGGCTCAGCCTGACCGTGAGGAGAGGGCATGAAAGCCTGGGCTGACTCTAAGCTTAGCACGCCCCCGGTGAGTCCTCTCCACTCCCCGGCACTGCCGGTCACCCAGCCACGGCGTGTCCCCAGTAAGCCCTGCTTAGCAGCCCCTTCCCAAAGTCACAGCCCAAGGTGGTGGCGTTGGGAGCCTGAAGCACAGGCCGGAACGAAGGAGAAATTAATGGCCTGGGAAAACAAACAACCTCCCAACCCCCGCCCAGGCCTGCCCGCTCCCGGGCTTCTTCACTGCCAGCTGTAATGGCTCCCTTATTTATCCCTGACCTCAGAGATCCCATTTTATTTCTACTTTTAAAAGGCCTGGAGTTGTCACTTGATGATAAACTGTTCTAGGCGGGATTTATCCACCACCCCATTAACATGTGACCTCTCTCGTTGCAAATACCCACAGCGGATACACCATTCAGTCTCCTGCCATGGCAGCAGAGGGCGGTGGGGCGGGAGCGGGGAGAGGGAAGGGGAAGCAGGACCTGGCCTTCTGGATTGACAAGTCTGCAGAGCACAACAGTAGAAAAGGGAGGTCAGTGGGCTCAGATCACTGGTGATAGGCACCTGTCTGTCCCATACACCTTTCTGTGTCTCTGGACATGCCCTCATCAGCTAGCTAGTACATTAACTCCTGGAAGGAAGTAATTGTTCATGTAAATTCCTAGTTGCATTCGTGCATTTCATCATACCTGCCTCTTTAATTCTAATCCTCAAATGATGTCCAATGTTTGCCGTGTGGCTTTTATCCATGCCTGTGCCTTGCCCCAGAGGGGGCTGCCTCTCAGCACCAGTCCCTGCACCACACCCCAGAGGTGGCTGCATTTCATTGGTGGGGTTGTGCCGATGCGAAACGGAAACGGCAATTAGTCCCTAAAAGACTGTAAGGCTTTTCAGATTCGTTTGGAAATAAGGCTGTATAGAAAGGGGGAGTGGATTCAAATGCCGTTTGTGCACATGGCAGACTGGAGTCCCTCCAAAATGAAACCGGCGCACGTGCGATTGTTGTGGTGCTTAGAGGAGTTCGGCAGTGACATTACATGTAGCGCAGGGATTCCCAGCCTATGGGTCAGGACCCAAACAGGGGTCACCATTAGATTGTCTAAGAGTTGCCAGCTGGCTGGCTCTGAGCCACATGTGGCTCTTAAAGGAGCCATTTGCGGCTCCTACCTCTGCCACCGCTCACTTCTTCGGCTCCCAGTCCCTGCCCTGCCGTGCTGAAATGGAACTCAGTTTAATTGGTTTAATGGCAGGAGGGATCAGCCATTAAACCAATAAATCGAGTCCTATTTCAGTGGGGCGGGGCAGGGAACTGCCCATGCTGCAGGTGGAGGAAAGGCATGGAAGGGCTGACAGGGAGCCACATAGAGGATGTGGTGCTGGCTCAGCAAAGGAGCAGCAGGTGGCAGCAGCAGTGCTTTTTAAGGTGGGAGGGGCAGTTTGGGGCTGGGAGGGGTTTAAGCCTGGGGGCAGGGAGAGGGGGACAAATCATGATTTATAAAAAAATTTCCTGAGGAGATCCTCCCCCTCCCCGGTTTTGAATTGCCCTGGGCCACAAAGTTTGACTGAATTGTCAGAATGGGGCGCTGTCTGGAAGAGGCTGGGAACTGCTGATGTAGAGGAAGGGGAACATTTTCAAAAGCCCTTACATGAGCTACGGCAGGGGTGAGCAAATATTCAACATCGGGCCCCACTTCTCAGCCCTGTGATTAGCAGCCTCCCAACCTGTCTAATGTGGGTTTTGTTTTAAATATGGAGATACACGTCCTGCAGAACTGGAAGGGACCTTGAAAGGCCATCGAGTTCAGACTCCTGCCCTCACAGCAGGACCTGTCTCCATCCCTGATGATTTTTTTTTCCCAAATCTAATCTGCCCCAGACCCTGGGAAGCTCACAAACCTGGGTTTACAAGGCCAGTGCTCTAACCCCTGAGCTATCCTTCTCCCACCTCAAACTCATGGAAATCCAAACTGATGGTAATTCCGGTTATCTTCATATGAAAAAAAAAAACTTTTGGCACGTGTAAGAAAATAAGTCTGTACGATGTCAAGACGTCATGAATCTCTATATAAATGTGAATACACAGACATAAAATCAGGAACAGATTTCAACATTTTTAATGAGCTGGATGCGCCTGAGATCCAACAGCTGATCATGCTGCACCCCCTCCTATGAAATTTCACATCCCCTGCGGAGGCCTGCCCCCCACTTTGCTCAGCCTGATCTGGAGCCTAGATCTCATTTTCGAACATGACTCGTGCTGACTTTCAGCAACCATTAAGGCACCTAACTCCCATGGCACATCAAGAGAGTTCGGTGCCTATGTATTTGTGAGGTTCTGGGTCTAAATGCCCTTTTGAAAATGCATAGTCACTTTTGAAAACATGACCTTAAGTGACTCATCCAAGAGCCAGTGATATTGCCAGGAAAAGACCCCTCAGCGGCCTGAGCCCCTGGCCCACCACCACCTCGCAGCATGCTGCTCTCTTGCATTGACTCAGCAATAGCCAGAAGGGTTCCACTGGAGGGAATTCTTTTAACCCCTACTCAGCAAAATAGCCAAAGAACAAATCCATCTACAGATCCTGTAGATCTCTCTGCAAGGAGGTGCACACATCTCCTGGTAAATGAGAAGCGACAGGGCTCACTTAGACGCAAGGCCAGATTTATGGGAGCAAGATGGGCTCTCTGACAACTCAGAGGACTCCTGCCTCTGCCCGGAGCTAAATATAACTTGGATAAATTCCCCTGTAGGGACATGTGTGTGCATTGTGTAGTAACACAGAGCAGGAACACCTGGCCATGCAGTCAGCCTGTGTGTCTAATACAGGCCGGGATTTTCAAAAAGACCCAGAGGGAGTTAGGTGCTTTGGGGAAGTGTCCAAGTGACTTAGGAGCCAGTGGTTTTCTTTGGTGTTTTTCATGGACTGATTGGCACATGGGGGTGGAGCAGATGGAATTTTTGACAAAAGATTTGTAGCAAAAAACGCCAATTTCTTGGTACTGGCCACGCTGCAGGAAAATTAGTGAAGGTTTTGATTTTCATCCCAGTATGGGGCAGGGGAAAGTCTCTCAAGTTCTCAACTTATCAGAGAACAAGAAAACCCCGTTCTGCCCTGTTTGGGTTCAGAGCTGAATTCATGCATTTAAGAGCCATTGGGAGATAACTGGATTTCAGTTTCTTGTGGAAATAGGGTTTCGGCCACTAAGGTGTTTAGATGCTCAGGACACTGGTACCCTGAGGCGTGCAGGGACAGGATTTACAACGGTAAGTAGCCGTCTCAAGATACAGCTAGGCACCCAGTGCAATTTTTCAAAATCCCTCAGAGCTAATTCTTATTGTTATTCATTGGGGCCACATCTACACAAGAAGCCTCTGTCGACAGAAGTCGCTGTCAGAAGGGATTTCCCGGCGAAACTTCTGTCTACAGATTGTGTCTACACATAAAAGCAGATCAGAAGAGCAATCTGCTCTGTTGGCGGAGAGCAGCCAGACTGCCCGGCCCTCTCTCAACAGAATGGCTGACCGGAAGCTCGCCAAACAGGGCTGCCCAGGGAACCAGACGCCCTGTCCGTTGACAAAAGGGCCTTGGAGCATCTACGTGGCTGTTTTGTCGACAGAACGCTGTCGAGAGAGATGTTAGACCTGCGTGGGGAGAGGTCTAATGCTGCCGGTGGATGTCGACCGTTGGCTGACAAAGCACATTTTGCCAGTAGGCGCTCTGCAGTGTTTCCTGACGAAAGCCCGGTTTTGCTGGGAAAAACTGCTCATGTAGATGTAGCCTGCTGCTCGGCGTCTACCCAGCCTTGTATTGGCAAAGCCTCTGCAAGAGGCTGCTTGGGGTTTGTTTGGATGCCTAAACAGGAGTTATCATCGGTGGGAAATCCAGCTCCAATGCAGGGCACGAGGCACTTGTAAATCTGGCCCAGTGTGTGTGGTACCTCGGTTTCCCCATCTGCACAAAAGAGGTAAAAAGATCTTTGTCCATTCACACAGGAAACCCTTGATTGATCCGACCCTGTTTTAATGGACTTTGGAAATAATGGACGCTGTCCACCAGCCCCCGCCACCCCATAAATACCCGCGACTCGCCAGAAACACCGACACCACTGGAGCTGCCAGGACCGGAGGAGGGAAACTTAGCTCCCCCAAGAGTGCCCGCCCTTGTTTGGGTGATGAGCAGCAAGTGATAGGCGAGTCTAGAGGCTCTGCTCTGTAAACAGTGCAAAGAGCCTGCTGCTGAGCTCTCTCTCGTGAGCCCGCTACGTTCCTCCCAGGTCTGGGTCCTAGTGTGCCTTGCAAAGTGCCTCCAGTCCTGCAGATTCAGATTTAATGGAATTTCAGCATTAACGAACCTCCCTCCCCACCACTAGTCCATTCAATCGAGGGTTTTACTGTATTAATAGTTTTTTTGGGGCAGAGACTGTCTCTTGCTGTGCGTCTGTGACATGGGGCTCTAATCTCGGCCGGGTTCAGCAAAGCGCCCGGCACAATGGGGCGCCGATCTCAGCGCAGCACCGGGCAAAATGCGTCTCTGATTTCAGTCAGGGTCTGTGCAGCGCCTGGCATGATAGGGGCTTTGATCTGGGTCGAGATCTTTCCTACCACACTGCCACTACCCCTGGGCAGAGCTCGGGCTGGCCCCTTCTTCTCCATATGGTGGTGAGAACATGGGCACTGGCAGGGGGCTGCGATGGAGCCCTCTCCCCATGTCACTCTGTTGTGCTGTACATTCGTCCACTCTCGCAGGAGATTTATGGGGATTTTTTGTAAAGCAGCAGAGTTCTGAGGTCCTGTGTTTTAACACCCGCTCAGATTTATGGCACTTAGTGGCGTGTGAGTGCATTAGAGGAAGGGCCCCGTTCCTCCCTCCTTGTCCTCTCTCCTTAATTTGATTGCAAAACAACTTTAAAGGGTAAGAAATAAAATCCGAGTGAAGGCACTTAATTGTGCTTCCCGGCAAGGACACCCATGTTTGGCATGTGGGGCAAAATTCCTGTGGGGAAATGCTCCAGTATTAGCTAGCAAATGACTATCGCCCCATTGGAGTCATCGGCCCAGATCCCCTGCTGGTGTAAATCAGACAAAGTGCCATGGGGCCAGATCTACAGCTGGTGTAAATTAGCCAGAGCACCACTGGAGTCAGCGGGGCCAAATCCCCTGCAGTGTAAATCAGCCTCACCACATTAGAGTCACTGGACCAGATCCGTGGCTGGTGTAAATCAGCCATAGTTCCACTGGCATCAGTGGGGCCAGATCCATAGGAGGTGTAAATCAGCATTGGAGTCACTGTGGCTGAATCGCCAGCTAGGCTGAATTCACATGGCTCCACTGGCGTCAGTGGAATGGTTCTGATTTACACCAGTGGGGATCTGGCCCTTTAATGGAAAAAAGACATTTTACCCCATAACTGCAGGTTCCTGCCCCTGCATCGGAAGGAGCTGGTGCTGGCTGCTGGGGTGGGGGTGGGAGACCCAGCTGGATGGCCCCTGGGCTGGTCCAGCATGGCAACTCAGTAGGGGGTGTTGTGGTCAAACCCCAGTGGCATCAGGAGGCCTGGCAGGGTCCGGAGTTCGGCCTGCGCCGTGGCTCTATCGCGGTAAGCAGGGCTCGGTCCCTCCCTCGCTGGGCATTGGGGCGAAGCCGTGGAGCTGAAAGGAGGTGACATGACAAAGGAGCAAGCAGAGGCCGCGGGGCAGGAGCCGCCAAATGGCTGGATTTTATGCAGGCCGGTGCTTCTGTTGAAATCCAAACAATAGGACCCCGTTGTGTCCCTGCTTCCAAACCCACCCCTCGCCTCCCCCACCCCTGGCAGCAGGCAGGGAAAGCAAGCAAGGGAGGAATTGCTATTAACCCTTTGTCCCAGGCGCCATCGATTTCCATTTGGCTCAGCTGTTTCGCACTGGTTGATCCTCCTGATACAGACAGGCAAACACACGCACACACCCCACAACATCTGTGCACACAGAGACCCCAACACACACCTAGACACCCCCATTGACCCACAGAGTAATGGACACGCGTGCAGACACACCCCGACACATGCCTATGCACATAGATCTGGACACGCACCGGCCATGCACAGATTCACACCCATCTGCCAACATGCAGACTCACACATGCGCACACACCAGCTGCACACAGAGAGCCCTGCCACATGTACACAGCTTCCACCCATGCACACAACCCCCAGCCTTGATACCTGGCCCCTGCAGGGGAGGGACAGACAGATGCAGCTGCAGGAGGTTCTCGGCCTGGTGCTGTCCTCAGCGCGGAGGGCCATGACCATACACACACACACCCCCTCCACTCACACATTGCACACACAGCTGCCCCTCCACACCCACACCCAACGGCGCATGCTAAGTGCCTATGTACACAGCACGTCTCTTACACTCCTGACCCTGCCGCCAGCCACCGCTGTATGGACCACCCACGCTGCTGCCCAGGTGTCTGCCAAGTCGCTTTCTCACCCTCCGCACAAGGCCCATTCCTCTGCTTCGGTGCGTGTGAGTATGCATGTGTTTGTCTATATGGGCACACAGGGAGGGGCTTTTCTCAGAGCTGATTTTAAAGTGCATTTTATTTTCCAACGGCCAGTTTGACTAGGAGTTTGTCTGTCTGTCTGCCTGTCTGCCTGTCTATCATATCATATCATATCATATCATATCATATCTATCTATCTTTTCCTGTCCCCGTCAGTGTTTAAACACCTTTCACGTGAAATCAATAGCAAACAGCAAAGTCCCTAGTGAGATTCATGGAGTATCTGATTCCTTCTCCCTTTTTTAGGTCAAAACTCTGATTCATAGAGTTTAAGGCCAGAGGGGCCTGTTAGATCACCCAAAGTTTCACACGCTCCCCCTGTATTGAACCCAATATCTGGTGTTTGGCGGAAGCGTCTTCCAGCAGAGCAGCGAGGCTGGATTTGGAGATGTCAGTGGTGGCGTTTGGACTGGAAGGGGTTTGCGGTTGAGGTTTATTGGTACCAAGGAGGCTGGTTGCAGTAAAGCATTTTCAAGAGGAAAGTCCTGTGGTACCGACCCCTCTAGACACTGGATTTTCCTGATCTCCTCCAGGAGTTTAGCCTTTAGCTGGATTCACACCATGCTGAAGAAGTGATGGTTCGCTGGGACTCCTGAGCTCTGTGGTGGGAACCCTACCCGCTCTCCAGCTCACAGACCCCGGCCTCTTTGCCACTGTCCACCCACGGATCTCAAAGCACTTTACAGAGCATCTTTATCCTCACTTTACAGATGGGGAAGCAGAGACACTGGGTGGGAAACTGACTTGTCCGGCTTGTCCAACATCACCCAGTCATGCCAAGAATTGAATGTGGCTCTCAGGCCATTGTCCTGCTCACCCTGAGCTGTCCTCTTGCATGTCGCTCCCGACACAGCATCGTTCATTAGGTTTCTTTTAGACCTCCAGCCCATGTGTGGCTACCTGAGAACTCCTTTTCCATTGCTCTCCCCTGTGGGTTTCTGGGAGAGAGACTCAGCCATCTCTCTGCAAGGGAAGTCCCTCCTTTCCTCCACTCCAGGGACAGGCTCATAAGAACATAAGAACGGCCATACTGGGTCAGACCAAAGGTCCATCCAGCCCAGCATCCTGTCTGCCGACAGTGGCCAGTGCCAGGTGCCCCAGAGAAGGTGAACTGAAGACAATGATCAAGTGATTTGTCTCCTGCCATCTGTCTCCAGCCTTTGACTAAAGGCTAGGGGCACCGTACTTTACCCTTGGCTAATAGCCATTTATGGACCTAACCTCCAAAAATTTATCAAGCTCTTTTTTAAACTCTGTTAGAGTGCTGGCCTTCACAGCCTCCTCCGGCAAGGAGTTCCACAGGTTGACTGTGCGCTGTGTGAAGAAAAATTGTCTTTTATTAGGTTTGAACCTACTACCCATTAATTTCATTTGGTGTCCTCTAGTTCTTATATTATGGGAACAAGTAAATAACTTCTCAATATTCACTTTCTCCGCACCATTCATGATTTTATATACCTCTGTCATATACCCCCTCAGTCTCCTCTCTTCTAGACTGAAAAGTCCCAGTCTCTCTAGCCTCTCCTCATATGGGACCCTTTCCAAACCCTTAATCATTTTAGTTGCCCTTTTCTGAACTTTTTCTAGTGCCAGTATATCTTTTTTGAGGTGAGGAGACCACATCTGCACACAGTACTCAAGATGTGGGCGTACCATAGTTTTATATAGGGGAAGTATGATATTCTTCGTCTTATTCTCTATCCCTTTTTTAATTATTCCTAACATCCTATTTGCTTTACTGACTGCCGCTGCACACTGCGTGGATGTTTTCAGAGAACTATCCGCTATAAGTCCAAGATCCCTCTCCTGATCTGTTGTATCTAAATTTTCCCCCATCCCATTGTATGTATAATTGGGGTTATTTTTCCCAATGTGCATTACCTTACACTTACCCACATTAAATTTCATTTGCCATTTTGTCATTTTCATTTGCCATTCCATTTGCCACTTGCTCTCATTGCAGAGGAACATTGGACAACCGTAGTGTCCTTCCCCTACAGAGGATCCCAGAGAGAGGGACAGAGTTAAAATGACTTGGTTTCTCACCTCCCTGCTTAGCACTGAGTCACTCCCATTTTGTTCCTTAGGAGGAAAAGATCGATTGCTCTAAAGATCCGTTCTGCTAGCAGAAGCTGCCTGGGGGTGGAAGGATCTTCTTGATCCTCTGTTAGAGACGCCCTGAAGCATGAAAGTTGATCTGCCTTCTAGAAGGCTTAACGCAGCTCTGAATTTAGATAATGACTCTAATCTCATCTCATGGTTCAGGGCTTTAACTGGTTGCCCACAAGTATCTGGAAGAGAATTTTCCTCTGAGACAAGGCTGCCGGGTGTCTTCTCAGTTAGTTTGGTTGGAGGGCTTCCCTCCCGCCCTCTGCCCCCCGTTTTCCTTTGAAACATCAGGAATCGGCCTTCGCCGGAGATGGGACAGCAGCTGGGCTGGGCCGGGCCAGGTTCTGAGCTAGCCACAACACCTCTTGCTGTCAGCCTGGCTGGTGGGTCTTGCAGAGCTGTTCAGAGTCCAGATGAAAACCAGATTTGAAGTCAGTAGTTCCCCCCAGCTCAGACTGGCCAGGACCTGAGGGGTTCACTTTTATCCATGGCGGGCGGGGTGGGTCGCCTGCCACAGGGGGGCACGGAGCCGGATGAGCGCCTCCTCAACCCCTTAATGCCCAAACCCCGACTCGCAGCCCCCTCCTGCACCTTCCCTCCCACACAGACCCCATGCCCAGCCCACTCCCTCCACCTCCGGCCCAGACCCCCCACCCTCTGCCCTCTCCTGTACCTCCCCCCCACCCAATCGCTTCACCACCAACCCCCTCATGCACCCTACCTCCTTGCCTGACCCCACTCCCTGCCCCCTTCTGAACCTTCCCTCCTGCCTACACCCTCCCCCCCAAGCAGGCTCTTGCACCCTCTCTCCTGCCCAGCCCCCCATCCTCAGCCTGCTGCTGCACCCCACCTCCCATCTCTAGCCCATTCCCCACCAACACCCCCACACACTGAAGCCCTCATTTTTGGCCTGGCCCAGAGCCTAGGGGGCTCACAAAATCTACTAGCCCCAGGGCCCTAGAAAAGTTCATCTGGGGTGTGGGAAGCCCTGAACCTCAGTCCTCCCTCCCCGCTGCTCCCGGGGAGCTGTAACACGAGGGGAAGGAGAGGTCTCAGTTGGGGGCCACATGAATGAGGGTTTGGGGGGAGCAGCTGCTTTGGGGTTTTTTTTTCACTTCTCATCTTTATGTGGCCACCGACTGATTTTTTCTGTGGCTCAGTGTCGTCCAACCCCAAAAAGGTCCCCCGCCCCGCTGTAAATAAAGACAGCATTGAAACCTTTCGTTATGGACATAAATCAATAGTAGTAGTAGTAGTAGGCATCCTTCAGTCTGCATAGACTATGGATCGTGCCCTTTAAAGTTTCAATTGAGGACTTCATTTACAGCGTCTATTGTGACTATAAAGACCCACACGAGAGTGACAGTCCTTCCTGCATCTCTTGCAGATGTAGTGGGTGTCTGGCAAGTCCTTATTGTGCTTTCTGTGCACTCGCTTCTCCTCTGCTAGCTGTCTGATCATCTCGCCCTTCCGAAGGCCCTTGTGTAACCCCTGCCTCCATCTGCTGCTGTCGTCTGCTAGTTCTTCCCAGTTGTCCAGCTCGATGTCTACCTCTCTGAGGTCTCTCTTGCAGACATCTTTGTGGCGCAACTGGGGGCGTCTATTTCACTTGATTTCAAACCAAGTTGGGTAAATTAACGTCACATACGTAGTCAGATCTAAACACACACCCCATAAATTACAGCTGCATATTTACGTTTTTATGCTACAGTAATCTGATATGCGTAATTTAGTATTTAAGGTATTTAGAGATAAGTGTTTTGTCCTCGTGGGTGGCTGGCTGGTGGGCTGTGGGAAAATCAGCATTGAGCAGGGTGGTCCACGGACCAAAAAGTTTGAGGCCCACTGGAGTAGATAATCTGAGAGTTCCAGATGGGCTGGAATGTGATGAAATCTCATCTGCCTGGGGGCCAGTAAAGCTCAGTCCTGTTTTAAGCCGTGCTCACAGGTGGCTTCTTGTGGCGAGGAGTTCCACAGGTTTGCAAAGGAAGAGGAGAGGCAGCATGGTTATTATTTCACAGGTGTATCACCGTTGTCCGGGGTTGGCGACATTTCTGAGGCGGTGTGCCGAATTTTCACCTTTTGACCTCTGTGTACGGGCTGAGGGCCGGTGACACTTTTTAAAGTCACTACTAGTCCCACTTACAAACAGCTTCATTAAGATGCAGAGCTTTACCGCTTAGTGTGATTCTTGCTTTGCCCTGGTGACCCACCCTCCTTCACCACCCCCACACTCCTTGGGGGCTAAAGCCCTGTGCTGCCCGCTCCCCACGCCATCCCCAGTGCAGAGACGGGTCTGCCCTTTCCAGAGGGGCTTGCTGTGACCCCTCCCACAAGAGCAGCAGGTCACAGGACTGAGGCAGCGGGCACAAGCGGAAACAGGTCAGCCAGCATCTCCCCTGGCCAGTAACCATCCGTGGACCCTCAGCCACCAAGCAGGGCCCTGCACCCCCAAGCACCCCACTGAGCTGAGCCCATGTTCCAGCGGGGACTCTGGTCCCCTCCCCTGCTGCATGCGGGGAGGAGTGGCAGGGCTGAGATCCCGCCGGCATGCCACTCAAAATCAGGGGCACGCGTGCCAGGGTTTGCCAACCCCTGTGATAGTACGTAGAGGCTTCTGAGAGGAAGCACTGGGGCCAAAGCGGGAGTGCCCCATCCGGGTCCCTGCCCTGCTCCCTGCAGTACAGCGTGGCCTAGCACCAAGCTGGGCCATTGAGAGCAATGGGGAAGACACCTTGCGCTGCCCTGATCACTCGGTGCAGCTCTGGTTCCTTAGGGCCAGCAGTAGCTGCCGAGGAGAGCCCCTCCTGTGCCAAGCCCCCAGGCTTGCTCCCTGCAGCACAGAGACCCCTTTCGGCCACGTCACCGCCTGCACTCTCATCTGCCCCCTGAGCGGCTAACGACACCACTTTAGCTCCCAGGCCACAGCCCAGCCGGCTGGCACCAGAGGGCCTACCCCGTGCCAGCCCTGCCTCAGGCACTGCTGGGCACTAGTAGCTGCCAATTCAGTGAGGAGTCCAGAGCTCTCTGCTTTGACAGTCCAGCTGTAAACTGCTTTTGTCCCGAGTCCATAAAGGGGCCAGGGGAGGTGGAAGAAAAGCCCTTTTTGTCTTTTTGTGTGGGGAAGAAATAGAGTCCGGGGCTTTAAATCAGGAATTAAATCAACAAACACCTCCCTCCCCACACCCCAGCTTGCTCTTGTTTATTAGGCCTGACATGTTTACTCTGTGATAAGAAACAGCGCTTTCACCAAGAGATTTGTGTTCTATTTTTCAATTACCACTCGTCTCTCTCTGCCACTTTTGCACTAAAGGGATAATAAATGTATCGGAGCGTTTCAATTATTCATCTAAATCACGGACGCGCCGGGGCCGCTGCCTGCACGCTTAGTGACAGATTAATTCAGGGCTGCAACTGGATGGGGTTTGTTTTTTTTTTATGCACCCCCCTCTCCATCCTATGGCCCGCCAGAAGTCTCCTCCCATCTGCCATCAGAGTGTTAAAGCAGCCAGTCTCCTTGGTAAGCCACTCTTGAGCTCAGCTGATGCAGCAGACCGGTCTGGCGGTGTGGTCCGTGGGCTGAGGAATTGGGCGTTTTGATTCCATGCCTGGTTCCTGGCTACATCCCGTCCATGTTTGGTGCCTGTGTTTCCCCTCTGCCTACTTTGTCTATTTAAATTTACAGTGCCTAGGGCCAAGGGGTGTTTCTCCTTCTGTGCAGTGTCTGGCACAGGGGGTTCACAAGCTCTGCTGGGATCTCTGAAGGACAATGGGAGCCCTGATCTCGGTTAGCGTCGTAAGAACATAAGAACGGCTGTACTGGGTCAGACCATAGGTCTATCCAGCCCAGTATCCTGTCTGCTGACCATGGCAAATACCAGAGACCCCAGAGGGAATGAACCGAACAGGTAACGATCTCTCTCCTGCCATCCCTCTCCAGCCTCTGACAAACAGAGGCTAGGGATGCCATTCCTTACCTATCCTGGCTAATAGCCATTAATGGACCGAACTGCCATGAATTCATCTAGCTTTTTTTAAAACCCTGTTATAGTCCTAGCTGTTAGAGCCTCCTCTGGCAAGGAGTTCCACAGGTTGACTGTGCACTGCGTGAAGAATTTTCTTTTATTTGTTTTAAACCAGCTGTCCATTAATTTCATTTGGTGTCCTCTAGTTCTCATATTATGGGAACAAGTAAATAATTTTTCCTTGTTCCCTTTCTCCACATCACTCATAATTTCATACACCTCTATCATATCCCATCTTAGTCTCCTCTTTTCTAAGCTGAAAAGTCCTACTGTCTTTAATCTCTCCATAGGGGACCTATTCCAACCCCCTAATCATTTTAGTTGCCCTTTTCTGAACCTTTTCTAATGCCAATATATCTTTTTTCAGATGACTGTATTGCCTTACATAAAGGGGGCCCGGTTGTGGCTGGAGTTAATGTGGCACCATGATCTAGCACAAGAGGGGGTTAACACTGATTGCAGCCCCTAAACACTGCTGTAATTTAATTTAAATGAAATGGACATGTGCCAGTAGAATCAGGGCTCCATTGTAACAGGTGCTGTACAAATATTAGCCATTAAATGTGCTCTGATGCCTGGCATTTGCAGTCTGTACTGCCCCGCCATGCATATACACAGCTCTCCACCTAAGGTTTGCTCCTTACCTGGTGTAAATGAACAGTGATCATTTACACCCAGTGAACCCTGTCCCAGATTCCACCAGTACCACCATTTCCCCTCAAGCAGGCCTCTGAAAATCACAAGACTGGCCTAAAAAAATCACGAGTTTCTGAACAGTGATAAATGTCATTCTTATCCTGGATTCTGAACTCTTGGGAGGTCACGTCTTCTCTCCAGATCAGTGGCGCTGGGCTGGTGTGCTGTGACGCACTGGTGTGCCGTGAGAACTGTCCCTGTGTGCTGTGAAATTTCATCAATTTCCTCTTGCTGCGTCTCAGTGTAAAGCCACCAATGCAAGAAACTGATGACCCCATGCCAGGTGGGGCTCAAGCGTCAAGGTTGCCTGAGTCCCAGCTGGTGCGGGACTGGTCAGTTTCCCCCCATCAAGGGCCTTTGCAGAGCCACATGAAGGGAAATGCTGACCTCCCAGGACACTGTTTGTGCTGGCAAGCAGCCAAAATGCTGTTTCCTGGCCTGAACAGGCTGGTGGGGATCCTGCCCCCCATCCCTGCTGTGGCATGGTGGGAGGGAGGAAGGGCAGGAACCTGTTGGAGCTGGAATGCAGTTTAAATGTGCGTCCTGGCTGCAAGGGCTGGCGAGGAGGGGTGACATTTACGGGCAATCGATTCAACTGAAAAAAGTGGGTGTGCCATGGAATTGTTTGTCTCCCTGAAATGTGCCGTGTTACTGGAAAGGTTAGGAACTGCTATCCTAGATCCAGCAGAATTAAAGCTTTACTCTTTGGGGTTCTTCATCTGCAAGTCACCCGCCACCTGGGGCTCCTGGCCACTACTGCTACCCCTTTGGCCAAGTGGCTTGCCAGTGTCCAGGGACTCACCAGGCTGTTGCCATTAGGGGGAGAAATCGAAGATGTGAGTTAAGTATATTTTTCTGTACAACCCTGTTTGTTTAAAATGAAGGTACACACAGCCTTCTTTCCCTGCACACAGTGGAAACAAACACCAGTCGGCAGCTTCTTTGCTGTGTGCAGAATGGGCTGGGAAACTGAATTTCTCTTCTGCAGTAATTTTTGAGTTTTGGGGAAAAAAATTCACCCCAAAAACTCAAACTAAAATCCTACATTATTTTGCTTGGGGAGCACCAAAATGTGACCTTTCCTAAAGGAAGTGGGTACCCCTGGAGATCTGGCAGAGCTTGACCTGATCCTTGTCAGTTTCAGGTCTCTCAGTGGCCCACTAGCAGCTTTGAAACTGACAGGATGTCAGTTGCATCCAGCTGTTGGCAGAACTTCCAGAGTTCCTGCTCCAGGGCAGCCCCACCAGGTCCAGCAGCCTCCTGGTCTAACTGGTCCCCAGGGGCATCCTGGAAGGCAATAGATCCTACCCCAAGGCAGTCCTTGCCATGGGTGAGCTAGCCAGAAACCAGGCAAGTTTCTAAAGCCGCATGTGTTCCCTCAGAAGATCTGTCTTTCCACAAAAAAAATTTTCCCCCCACTGGAGAATTTCTGACCAGCTCAGAGTCCAAAGAGCTTCTGCTCTCTGCTCCCTGCCAGGGCCAGACTCACGACCGCTTTCTGCTGCTCTCAGTTGGCTTTCTCTGGCCTCACCACAGATGCCCATTGCAGAACAATTTCTTAGCCCCTGTAACCAGCCCCAGGGAAACTTGTCTGAGGCCATAGCTACCGTATGTAGCACGTAGATGGTTCCAGAAGTGATGGAATGGGTTTTTCCACCGGTTGTAGGTAAACCCACCTCCCCAGATTGTGGTAGCGAGATTGACAGAAGAATTCTTCCTTCACATAGTCATGTCTAAGCTCAGGGTTGGGTTAGCCTCCTACAGTGCTCAGGACTGTGACTGTTTCACACTCCTAAGCATTATCGCTATGTTGACCTGACTTTTAAGTGTGACCTAATTGTCCTTATTCCAGTTCTTACCCAGCCTTGTCACTTGGCCTTGGGTGGTGGCTTCTGCTTTTTCCTGGTATCACGACATACAAAGGTCATAATTGCTCCTTCCATGTAGCCCAGGAGGAGACTTGGTATTGGCTTAAACCAGGTCTGTGATTGGGTGAAGACCTAATTGATGGCAGCCAGTAGAACTCTACTGAGTGTTTCTGTATTACTCACCGAGATTCTCACCTCAGTTTGGCACCTACGAGAAAAGGGAGAATTTGGGAAAATGTCAAACATCCTTGGGAAGAGTCACCACAGCTGGCAACTCAGACTCCACATTGTGGGCAGCCATCCATTGAGTGCAACAGTCTCTGCCAGCCTGGAGGGGCAGCACCAGAGGGGTGGGGGAGTTTGCTGAGTTTTATGGGATTATCCCGGGGTTTCAATATTTATTTAGGCAGCAGCTTTCTCCCTCTTTTTCATATCTGGAGCTTCCCTTGATCCTTCTCATCCTGGGGGCGGGAGCCCTATCTCTCAATCAGCAGTAAACCCGCTTAAGCCATTATTGGTTTCGCAATGGATTTGGAAATCATTCGGCGTGGATTAGCAGGGACAGCAACAAGGCTCCACTTTTGTGGAGCCCGATTAATAAACAACGCATGAACCTCGGGAACTAATCCCCTCGCTTCCTGGGGAGGGGGAGCGGAGATTGCTTGTGGCTGCTTCTTTCATGCAAATTCCCCCACGCCAGCACTGTCCCTGCATCACAGCAGGAGCTTTGCTTCACTCCGTAACCCCAGGGGGTTCGCTTTGATATACATATACAAACATATCTCATAGAACTGGAAGGGACCTCGAGAGGTCATCCAGTCCAGTCCCCTGCCCTCTTGGCCAGACCTTTGTAAAGGCTACTCCTAGCACTGACCCCCAAAGTGCAGCGGGGAAACAAGGGGCTCGTTAGGTCACTTTCCAGGTAATGGTTTTGAGCAGGAGGCAGTGCAGTGGATTGGCTAAGGAATGGCATGAGTCTCCGGATGCCTGGGTTCTATTTTTGGAACTGCCCCTGGCCTGCTGGGTGACCTGGGCCAAGTCCCATCAATGCTTTGTGCTTTGCTTTCTCCCGCTGTACAATGCTATGAGATCTATGTTGGAAAGGGCTGGTGGAGAGGTAGGGATTTGTATAACTAGTGGGAGCCCTGTGCTGCCTTAGCTGACACCGCTGGGATGTCAGGCTCTCAGGGAGGGGAATGTTTGGGATTCATTCTGGGCGACCCCTCTGCTGGCAAAGACAGGCGTGAAAGACACATTTATTTCGGCCCCAGCTGAATTCCCTGCCAGTTTCCGCCGGTGTAAAAAGGGATGTGAACTACACTCCGTCAGAAGGAAGAAGTGTCTGAAATTGTTATTGCAGCAGCAAACAGGATCAGGGCCCCACTGTGCTGGGCACTGCACAAGCCCCAGCGTACCCTTCCATGCTTCAGAGACGCACACACCTTTACCCAGTCCGCAGGGCTCAAGGCTTGACCCTGTTAATTTAAACTCCCACCCTTACCCAATTCCTAGGGCTGAGGGCAGAGTTCCCTGCGGTCTGCAGGATCTGTGCCACTGAAAAAGCCACACACGGTCATATTCATATTCTCTATTTGTTTACAATTACCAAGCAAGCAGAATACATGTTAAGCACTCGGTGCCATGCTCAGAAATCCTAATAGGGCAGGCAGACTTCCCCTGTTGGGACAGACAAATCAGTCTCTGGTTGCTGGTTGCTACACCTCTGGGGCGGGGGGTGGGGGTGAGTCCTTCTTAAGTGTTCCTTCTTCCATCTTTCTTACTTGATGTTCTTTCCTTCCTGCTGTTTCCTTCTTAGACCCCAGTTTAAGCAGTGAAACTTGAGTCCTGCTTAGCTATACCTTGGCCAATTATTTTAATATAATTTTACTAACCAGTCATAACATACTGTAAGAGAACTACCTAACCAATCATAACCCACCACCTTAAGTGATTTACACCGAGCCAAATTAATTATACAGGAGACAGGAGCAAGTACAAACCAGACAGAGGTTATATAGAGAACAGTAACAAAGTGAAGGCAGTTATCCTAGACAAGAAATCCTGTGGCACCTTATAGACTAACATATTTTGGAGCATAAGCTTTAGTGGGCAAGGACCTGCTTCATCATCTGATGAAGCAGGTCTTTGCCCACTAAAGCTTATGCTCCAAAGTATCAGTTAATCTATAAAGTGCCACAGGAGTTATTCTTGTTCTCGAAGATACAGGCTAACACGGCTCCCTCTCTGATACTTGTCGTCCTAGAATGGTGATTCTACAGCCTCAGCCATTGGTAAGTCATTGCTTGCCACATGAAATGCTGCTCACTAAGTTTTCTTTACCCATCTTGAGATCTGTTTCTTTATCAGCTAACAGTGGGTGACATTAGGATGTGGTCTTTTTCGCAGCCTGATGTGACACTATTGTACTGGAATGTAGGTGGAATGTGAGTACGTGACCTGTAGCTTCACAGGTAATGGCTGCTGCTCTTTATTCTGGCTGCAGACAAGCTCTAGGCCTCTCAATATGGCTATGGAGAAACCATATTGGTTACACTATAGACTAACAGATATTTTGGAGCAGAAGCTTTCGTAGGCAAAGACCCGCTTCAACAGATGCATGAGTAGAAGGGTGGTGGTTTCAGAGGGGTATTCAAAGAGTGGGGTCCCAGTAAAAGGGAGGGCAGAGCTGACAAGGTCTATTCAGCAAGGTGGAAATGGCCCAGTAGCAACAGTACTTATTGAAAGAGGAAAAACAAGTCAGATCAGACAGGGGGATGTGAGCCTTTGTCAGAGTCTAATGGGGAGATCTCAACACCCAGGGCAGAGAAGCTGGTTTTGTAATCTGCGAGCCACTCCCAGTCTCTGTTTAATCCTTGGTTAATGGAGTCAAATTTGCAAATGAATCGCAGCTCAGAGATTTCTCTCTCCATTTGATTTTTGAAATTTCTTTGTTTCAGAACGGTCACCCTTAAATCTGCCACTGAGTGTCCAGGGAGACTGAAGTGTTCACCCACCTGCTTCTGTACATTACCATAACAGAAACCCAGAGAACCCGCTCATGCATCTGATCAAGCGGGTCTTTGCCCACGAAATCTTATGCTCCAAAATGTCTGTTAGTCTGTAAGGTGCCACAAGACTTCTTGTTGTTCTCGAAGCTACAGACTAACCCGGCTCCCTCTCTGATATTGGTTACACTATTACACCAGCTCAGATCAGAGCCCTGTTGTGCCAGGCACTGCACAGACCCCAAGTGGGACCGGAGTTCTCACTCTGTGGCTGCTGTACAGACCTGACTGGGATGGAGCCCTGCTGGGCTGGGCACAGACATGAGGAGGCCACCATCTGGCTAGACCAAGCATGGAGGCAGGGGCTTCACCTAAGGTCCTGTCAGAGGGGCTGGTCTAGATCTCAGGAGTCCTTCAGCCCAGCTGCCTGCTGTAAATACGAGCCCTGGAAACTCAGGCCAGTCCTTGTGTGTGGAGTCCTACCTGTTCCCCTGCCCCTGCGGTTCTTGGGAAGCAGGGAGCAGCCAGAACACCCAGTGATTCAGGCACATCTGCGTCTCTGCCTCATCACCGCCTGTGCACTGGCCAGCGGGGTTTGGGCCAGAGGAGCTGTGACTCATGCCCTGGAGGAGAAGGGCATGATAGGCAGGCCCTGTGCTGACAGCTGTGGCTGTTGCCAGGAGGGGGTGTGCATTGCAGAGCTGCCTTTCTTTGATCTACAGATCTAACAGAATGAGCCAGGCCAGCTGGAAGCCGGGAGGGAGGGTGGGATTTTCTCTCCCCAGGCTGGTGTGGGGGACGGGTAGGGAAGGGGTTTGGGTGAGTTTCAAGCAGCTCTGAGGCTCTGATGGGGAGTCAGGACTTCTCGACTCTGTACCCTGCTGCGAGAGGGGAGTGGGGTGTCATGGTTAAAGTGCGGCATTGACGCGGCTATTTCACAGCCCCACCAGCCCGAGTCCGCTGACCCAGGCCAGCCCCGGGTGTCTAACTGCTACGGAGACTTACCCATAAGTTCTGTCCCCAGCTATGGTAGTGGTTGGGGGTCTAGTGGGGGGAGTGGGGAGCCAAGACTCTTGCCTTCGAGCTGCCTCTCTGGGAGAGGAGTGGGGTCCAATGCTTAGAGCAGCAAATTGCAGGTTGAAATCCTTCCAGCATTATTTCTGCTGAGAGTCACTTCGTCTGCACTGAGCCAGCAGCGGTGACCCCCAAGGGGCCAGAGGGCCTTAACATTTCCCCTCAGCCTGGCCCATGGCTTACCCATCCCTCCCTTGCCAGAGAGCAAGGCCAAGTTCAGCTCTGCCAGGTGTTACTCGGGCCAGCCCAGGTTCCTGCCTCCTCCAGCCCCGGACTGTAACGAATGAGGCTGTCTGCGTGTGCTGGGAGTTGGGGCCGGCCGCTGGCTGTGGGCTGTCATGGAGCTGGAATCGAGGCAGCCAATGCAGGTGATAAATGGCACCTCGTGTACATAATGGACGCTCGGTGCTTTCAAATGCCCATTGAGGGGAGCAAAGGCTCCCCGTATTGAACTGGGAGCAGCAGATTCCAAACAGCCCCTGATCACTCTTCCCTGCCGGCTGTTGTAGGCACGGTGGTTCGTGAGGGAAGAGATGCTGTTGTCAGGGCGAAGAGCCAGGACAGTTGGGCCTTGGTCCCTCCCTGGGGAGGCAGGGAGTGAGGTCTAGCAGTGAGAGCGGGGAAGGGCAGGAGCCAGGCCTCCTGGGTCCCATCCCTAGCGCTGGGAAGGGCGTGGGGTTAGAGCCGAGCCCCTGGATTCCATCCTTCTCCCCCGACCGGCTGCGTGTCCTTACACACGGTGCTGCTGTCTTTGGCTTCCCCCATCACAGGGAACCTGCAGTGCCGGCGTCTGACCCTGCCTGAACCCCGCGGCGTCAACCTCCCCGTGGTTGCTATTGCAGCTCGCACAGAGCGAAGCGAGGGGAGCTGTGGACAGGCAGAAACCCGCGTGCTCTGCCCCGTAAACAGTCTAATGTTGCCACTCCTGTCCCCGCCCTGGGCCCAGCATCATCCCCACCCATCTGCTCCTGGCCCAGCTGGCAGGAGACCCCAGGTGGTCTCCCTGGACCCTGCTGCCTGCTAGGCCAGGCTTGTCCTGGGTGCTTGGAGGGACTGGGAGGCTAAGGCCCTGGCTCCTGCCCAAGCCATGGATAGGGCAGGGCAGGCGGGTGTATGCTGGGCTGGCTGGTGGGGTGATTCATGGCCTGCCAGCTGCAGGCCCTGCTCATAGGGGCTAGTTACTCCTTCCATTAGCTGGGGGATGCTCTGGGGGTGTGATGAAGCACAAGCGCTTTGCATTTACCTCTGCAGAGTGACACGCTGGGGCTGCCTTTGAGTTACTAGCCACCAGGGCCACTCCTTCCTTCTGAGCAGGGAGAGACAGGACAGGAGGGGCAGGTTCTTTCCCTCTTCGGAGCCAGAGGAATGGGAGGGCTTGGTCGTTTGGCTGGTGGTTGACGGGAGAACTGAGTGTGGGGATGGGTGTGTCCATGCACACTGAGTTCACTCTGACTGAGTTACAACTGCAGAAAACCCTCGAGGTGTACAGAAACGCAACCCCTGCATAACTCAAATTTTTGTGCAAGGGGAGGGGAGACGGAAGGACACTGCAGCCTGGTTCCTGGCTCCCCTGGGCTTCCAGGAGCAGGGGAACTGACCAGCTGACAAGGGCTGGTCAGTTTCCTGGCTCTCAGAGAGGCAGGAATCCAGGAACCAGGGCACAGCCTGATTCCTGTCTCCCAGCCGCTTGCCACTTGTGGCCAGATCCCCAGCCAGTGGGCAGTGGGTCAATTTCCCAGGTCCCACAAGCTCCAGGGAGCTGGAAACCAGGGAGCAGCCTGGTTCCAGGCTCCCTTCTGCTTGCAGAGAGGGGAAACTGACCAGGGCATCAGCCTTGGTCAGTTTCCTGGCTCTGCCAGTGAAGGGGAGCTGGGAACCAGTAGCAGCCTGACCCCCAGATCCCCTCCACTCCTTGGAGCCAGTTCACTAACCAGGGCAGCTGCCCTGCTCAGTTTCCTGGCTCTGCAAGCGGAGGGGAGCCAGGAGCCACGGGCGCCTGGTTCCAAGCTCCCCACCAGTGCAGCAAACCGCTCCTGTCGGGCAGCAGAGCATTAACCTGAGACACACGCAACTTGGTTGAGCGTATCTGGAGGGTTTACTGTACCTTTGGGGATGTGCACTGGTTAGAGTGGGTGTGCGATGCTCCCAGAACATTCTCTGTGTGAGAGGTATCCACACAAGCGTGTGCCTCTCTGCAGAGCATGTGTGGGTGTGTAACACCCCAATCACGTTCACTATGACTGAGCTCGCTGGGGAGGGGGGCGCTCATGTGCCTGCGAGGAGGAATGTGAGGAGGTGAGCATGTTTGGGTGCCTGCATATGCGCGTGCTTGTACGAGTGGGCATGGAGTGTGTAGGGGCTTGCACACTTCATGGGAGTGTGCACACTCCTGAAGACGCATGTGCACCAGACACCCATGTAGTGTGTGCTTTGGGGTGTGTACACTCAGGGGGGCGTGCAGATGTATGGGAGCATATATGGCTTCCACTGTCCTTTGGAGGGTGTGTGGGCGTGTTTACTTGCACACGTGCTCTGCTGGGCATGAGAGCCAAGGTGTGAACGTGTGTGCACATGGCCTGTGAGTGCAAGCATGCGTGCCTGTGCAAATTTGTACGCACGCGTAAAGCTGGCAACGTGTGCACAAGTATTTGTGCATTGATATGGGAGGAGCAGTCTGCGTGGTAAGGCGACCTGGAGCTTAGGGGGCCAGACAGGGACATGAGACACCTGGGTTCAGTTCCTAGCTCTGCCACAGGCAAGCAACCTGGGGCATGTCTTTTCCCCGCACTGGGCCTTAGGCAGGTCTGCATGGGGCGACCACCTCCACAGAGTTGCTCTCTCCAAGGGGAGAACAATCCCGGCCTACACCCTCTCCCTGGTGTGGTCAGCCGTAGGCCCACGTGCTGCTGCCTCTGATGGTGTCTACATGCCTTGCTGGAGCTGGGGAGGGGGGCTGAGGAGTGCACTTACCTGTTTTCCCTCCCAGCCTTTGTCTAGCTACTTGGGCAGGTCTTCAGGGCACGGACTCTGTGCCTGTGAAGCGCAGGGCACAACAAGGCCCTGATCTCAGTCAGGGTCTGTGCAGTACCCAGAACAACAGGGCCCTCATCACAGCCTGGGGTCCTTGCAGCACCCAGAACAACAGGGCCATGATCTGGGCTGGTGCTACGGATAACATGCAGAATGACATCAAGGAAATAGCAAGCAGGCTGGGTTACTCAGCCCTGTTTATAAATAAAACCCCAGCTCCCAGCCTATCCCCACCTCAGTCAGAAGGAATTTTAAACGTTCGCATCTTTTTGACGGCTCCGGCGGGACCGATTTAATAAACGGCGTGTTAGCAATCGGTTAGGAAATATTTAGGGTCTTGTAATATTCATGAAGGGAAGATTAAATATTGAAATTTATGCCATAATAAAATAAAATTCAAATCAAGGGGGGAAGATGTCGCTTTATGCTAAACAAATGAACAAACATCCCACCCATTAATAATTTACTTAAAGGAAAAAAAAAATAAAACTGCGCAGCTCCCACCAGGCTGGCACCAAGGAGAGGGAAGCATCAGTGCAGTGGCTAATGCAGGAGCACTGATCCCTAAGTGGTGTAAATCAGCCAGAGTGCTGCTGGAATCAGGGGGACCAGATCCCCAGTTGGTGTAAATCAGCCAGAGTGCTATTGGAGTCAGTGGGGCCAGATCCACCACTGGTGTAAATCAGCTTGAGTGCTGAGTCATTGGGCCAGGTCCCCAGCTGGTGTAAATCAGCCAGAGTGTTACTGGCGTCAGTGGGCCAGATCCCCATTGAAATTAGTTCCATTGAACTCACTACCAGTTTGCACGGTCAGGTGCTCCATCTGTGTGGTTTCGTGCAGCCTGTGGCCGGGCTGGACTGGCTCTGGGAAGGCCTGGGACAGCCCCAGCCCTGAGGCAAGAATGTCTCAGGCTTTCTCTGGGAACCAGCCCCGCAGAAGGCAGCAGCATTTCTCCCTGTGGAAGGGGAAGGAATAGTTTGGGTTGTGATCACGGGGCTGCCACCGACAGGCCTGATCCTCCTCCAGCTCGGTGTAAATCAGGAGTCGCTCCACTCGCCTCGCTGCAGTGTGAATGAGGAGTCAGACTTTGGGACCTGATTCTCCCTTCTCTCCTCTGGTGTCAATCCAGACCGATAACTGCCGGTGGCAGAGCTCTCGCCCTGGCTTTACACCACTGCCTGCACGCGCAGAATCCAGCCCCCACGGTGTTTGCTCAGCAGCCCCAGGAGCCTCCGTTGTGTCACTAATACAAATGCTGTGTTTACATCCAGCTTTTAATAGCGTCTGGAAATGAGCTCTCTGCAGGCAGGGGGCTGGCTTGGCAGCCTTTGGAAATGCCGGCTTCGAAATTCGGTGTGGAGGCCATGCCAAGCCAGGCCCGCCTGCATGCACACGCATGTGTGTACATGGCAACTCCATGGCTTCCAGTTCCAGCACAGAAAGCCTGGGTTGGTGCTCACACCGTTGCAAAGTGGATGATGCACCATTTAATATATACTAAGCCCTCCTGGATTCTTCTCCCAGGCATAGAACTCAGGAGTCCTGGCTCGCAGCCCCCTGATTGAACCACCAGACAGAGGTGGAGAACATACCCAAAAAGTTACTTGAGTAAAAGTACAGCTGCTTTCACTTCTGGATAGTTGAGTGCATGTCTGTGTACTTCTGCTCAAGCTGTTTTGCAGGTGGTCACCAGTAACTTGTACTTAAGTACACTCCTGCCTCCTGGCAGCTGCACTTTTGCTCAAGTAAGTTTTTGGGTACTTTTTCCACCTCTGCCACCAGACCCCATTCCTCTCCCAGAGCCAGTAGTAGAGCTCAGCCCCACTTTGCTCTAACCACTATTCCCCACTCCTCCCCACTCCTAAAGCGCTGCCCTTCTGTACCAAGACAGCATTCAGTGTCACGGCTCAATCCATGAAGAGTTGCCGGCTCCTAGCTTTGTTCTTTAAAACCCTAGGATCCAGGGTAAGGGGGTGACAAAATCCGAATTGCTCCCCAATAATTCCATTGGCCTGCTGCCCCTGAGAACCATACAGGGATGCACTCCACCAAGGAGGGGCTTTAGAGAAACAGCCCCAGGCTCCCTCCCTAGCTGGTCGCTGCATGCCCAGAACTACACTTACGGGTGAGAATTTCCACCCCAGCTCTCAGTTCTTCAGCCTGGCTTTGCAGAGGTCTCTGGGCTCTCCCAGGCCACCAGCTGCAAGGGGCTTTGCTGTACCGGTTGTAGGCCAAAGTGGCTGTGGCTGTTCAAGGCCTGAGAGTTTGCTGGTTCTGGGAACTCTCCTGGGCACAGCCACATCTTGCAGGGCTGTGAACAACCCACGCCCTCAGAGACCGAGCTGCACCAGCCTAACCGCAGCGGAGACAGCGCAGTTGCTGGAAGCCCCCCAGCTGTGTTACTGCTGCCCCGAGAGGTGCATGCCTGCTGTGCTGGCAGATCTACTGTTCCCAGTGCCGGGCCTGCCCTGCCAGCGTGGTCCTAGGAGAGCCTTCAGCATGGTTCTAGGCCTCAGCTGTTCTCAGCATAAGCTCTGAGTGGTCCTAGCCCAAGCTGCCCCAAGGCTCCGGCTTCACAGCCTTTTCCCTCAGAGCATCCAAGGCAGGGCAGCGTCCGCCTCAGAAGGGGTTTCATTAATGTGACACAGCAGAAAAAAGAGGCAGGCAGGCAAGTGATGTGCTGATACAGGGTCCTTGTGGTGCTGGGCAGCTGGTCCCGCCTCAGTGTCAGAGTCCAGCTCCCAGCCTCCTGTTGCCTCCAGCCCATCACACCTCTGATGGTTACTCGCCACCTCCCAGTCTGCTCAGAGGACGGCTCTGAGTGCCCATCCCGTACGCTAGCTCCGCATTTCCCAAACTGCGATCTGCAGAACACTGGTGTTCCACGGGATGTGAATAGGTGTCCTGTGAAAAAAATGTGATACTGGCAATATTCTTCCTTCTAAAATATTAAATATAAAATTGCTTGTATCAAAACACAGAGGTATTTGAATAGTATTTAGATTGTAGGCATATTAATATTTATAACACATGCCTAATAGTATACTTATTATGCGACTCATGCCAAAACAGTCAGAGTCAATTCAGATTGTTTCGGCACGAGTCATATTCAGAGAAACCGCCTGATGTGAGGATGCACCTCTCCAGCATCATTCCTAATATTAAGTGGTTTAAAGTATCAGCGGGGTAACTGTGTTAGTCTGTATCTACAAAAACAATGAGAATTCCTGTGGCACCTTATAGACTAAGGTGCCACAGGACTTCTCGTTGATTAAGTGGGATGTGGTCAAATGATACAAAAACCCTCTTCCCATTAAAAAAGCTGTCAAATGGTACTTGTTTTTATTTTTCAGTAGTCTTCTGTAAAAGTAACAAATTTATAAAACCACAACATTTAAAAATATTTTCCATACCTAATTTGTTTTGCGTTGCTTTTTTCATAAAAATGTTTTTTAAGCTTTAAGGAAAGACTGTCCTTTTTGGACAATATTGTCCTTTCTATTTTCGTACAAAAGAACGACACTAGTCATTGTTGGTTTTGGCTGTTATACTGCTGTTTTGTTTTGGGTTTATACTTAATTTTTAATGCTTAATTATTGGGTTGCTAACTCTCCTATCAGAACAACGTTAGGTGTTCACTCATATTATTTTCTCCTATTTTGGGTTCTTTGTAAAATAAAAGATAGCTAAAAGAATGAACTCTTTTTAGCGGTTTTTGGGTATCGAAAAGGGTGTCATAAGGAGGAAGGGGAGAACTAGTTCTTCTTGGCCTCGGAGGATAGAACAAGCAGCAATGGGCTTCAACTGCAGCCAGGGAGGTTTAGGTTGGACATTTGGAAAAAGTTCGTAACTGTCCAGGTGGCCAAACACTGGAATAAATTGCCTAGGGAGATTGTGGAATCTCCATCGCTGGAGATATTTAAGAGCAGGTTAGATAGATGCCTATCTGGGACATGTCTATCTGGGATGGTCTAGACAGTACTCGGTCCTGCCATGAGGGCAGGGGGCTGGACTCTACGGCCTCTCGAGGTCCCTTCCAGTCCTAGTGTTCTGTGGTTCTGTGATTCTTTTAAATCAACTCTGGGGCATTTTGTGAGGCAGTTTTTCAGTGTGAAACCCTCCAACCCCCCAGCCCTCTCCAGCCCAGCATGGATGTGTTCCACCAATATATTCCAAGCCCCAAAGTGTCCCCTGGCCAAATTAGTTTAGGAAACACTGCACTAGCTGTTCCCCTCCCATTCTCTGACGGTTCCTTGCAAGTGTAACAGCCAGCAGCAGCCAGGGCTGGGTTCAAGATCTAGGGGGTTCTCTCCATCCATCCAACACAGAACTGGCTCAAGCCCCCACCCAGTAACCTGGCAGGGTCACACACCACCGCCGGGCACCTCGGAGAGGCAGTGCTTCCCCACGCGCAAGCACGGAGTCTGAGCGTAGAAAAGACCCTTTTAATAAAAGGGAGGGAAGTGACTTGGCGTTAATTTGGGAAACCCCCCCCGAGTTCATAACCAACGACCAGGAATAAAAGTCCTCCCCCAAGCTGGTTGGCAGTGTCCTTTGTCTCTCAGGCTCTTAAGTCCAGCAATCTAAATTCCCAACCCATCACATGCCCAGCCCTTCTCTGCACCTCACTCACAGTTGCTGCCCTTGGTCAGAGCAGATCCACAGTTTGGAGGTACCGGCACAGAGTTCACCTGCCGTCCTGGGTGTGGGGACATAAAGAGGTAGCTCACTCACTCCATCGGCCGCACACCGTCTGCCTACTCGCTGCTCTCTGCCATTGCCCCGCTCCTCTCTCATCACATCTCTCCATCACCACCCTTTTGGCTGCCAGACACCACCCAACAACCATCCATCTCCTTGCTGTGACTTCCGCCCATCGGTCTCAAGTGACTTCAGCTCCCAGTGGTTTCACCTCAGAGGCTATGTCTACACTACAGAGTTATTTTGAGATAACAGCTGCTATTTCAAAATAATTTTGCCAGCGTCTACACTACACTCAAAATAAATTCAAAATAGCAGGTGCAGTGTTTTGAAATCGGTAACCCTCATTGCAGGAGGAATAACGCATATTTCAAAATTGAGAACAACAAGAAGTTCTGTGGCCCCTTCTAGACTAACAGATATTTCAGAGCAGAAGCTTTCGTGGGCAAAGACCCATTTCGTCAGATGCACGAGTGGAGGAGGGAGGTTCAGAGGAGGATTTAAAGAGTGGGGTCTCAGTAAAAGGGAGGGCCAGAGCTGACAAGGTCTATTCAGTCAGGGTGGAAGTGGCCCATTATCAGTAGTATAGATCAAGAGAAGAGAAAAAACAAGTCAGATCAGTCAGGGGGATGTGGCCCATTGTCAGATTCTAATGTGGAGGTGTGAACTTCCATCCCAGGGACACTTGGCAAAATTGGCATTATGAAGACACAGAACGGCGTTATTTCAAAATAAGTCATAATGGCACCCAATGGCACTATTTCAGAATAGCGCTGTGTGTCTAGAAATGCTATTTTGAAATGCATTTTGTGTGAAGCTGGGTTATTTCGAAAGAAGCTATTTCAAAACAGCTGTTCTGAAAAATCTTATTTCAAAATGCCTCTGTAGTGTAGCCGTATACCTAGTAAGCCGGATAGAAGAAACGCAAACTCCAACAAAATTTAACCTAAGAAAGAAGCTTTTACTTATACCTATTTAGCTCTGTTCTCTGAACAGTGGGAGGGAACAGGTCAAACCAGTCCAGGTACAATAGGGTTGCCATATTTTCATAATACTAATGTGGGACACAAGCCTGCCAGCAGCCCCAGCCACAGGAACTCTGGCCAGGGCTGTGAAATTTCCATGACAAGTACCACGTCCTGCATTTACATCAAAATGTCCTGCAGGGCTGCTGAGGTCCCCCCCATCGCTGAGGACCCAGGAGCGGGGAGCCTCGGCAGCCCTGTGGGTCAATTTTGCGTAAATGTGGGATGCGGGACTTGTCATGGAAATCAGGGACATCTGCAGGACATCTGACAACACAAGGGTAAGAGAGGGTGTGCAGCTCCCAGCCAGAACAACCTTCCCTTACCGCTCCACCCCTTGAGAGCTGAAAGTCCAGTTCCGTCTTAGTATGGTTCTTTCTGCTAACCGTGAGCCCTTTCCCTTGGAACAAAGTAGCTGGTGCAGCCCTACTTTTCTGTGTTGCCCCAAAATTACAAACATTGGTAACCATGTGGCAATGCTACCCCGGCGTTTAACACAAGCCTGGTTGGTGCTGGGTCATAGTTAAGTTGATTAGAATGAGCAAAATACCACTCCGTCTGCTGAACAGCTGACACATCTAAGGGTTTGTCTATACTTACCGTGTCTGCGATGCGCCGCGACCAATCCGCCGGAGCTCAGTGAGTCAGTGAAGATGCAGCAAAATTCATCTCTCTGGCCCTGGCTGCCGGCGACAGTGTGGAGTAAGGGACGTCGCATGAGCCCGAAGAACCCCTATCTACACCAGGGAACAAAGCTCATCTAGAAACGTCGATTCTAGCCATGCTAATAGCATAGGTAGAACTGCCTGTCTGGGACTGACTTTGTTCCCTAGTGTAGACCAGGCCTAAGCAAAACAGAAGCAAACTGGATTCATATAGACTCATCCAGGGTTTCTTCCCCTTTCCAGACAGCTACCTGTAAGGGACGCATTCCTTCAGCTCCTGCTTACATCAGGGAATATATGAATGGCCGTACTGGGTCAGACCAAAGGTCCACCTACTCCAGTATTCTGTCCCCTGACAGTGCCCAATGCCAGGTGTCCCGGAGGGAATGAACAGAACAGGTTATCATCAAGTGATCCCTCCTCTGCCGCCCGTTCCCAGGTTCTGACAAACAGAGGCTATGGACACCACTCCTGCTCACCCGGATAATAGCCATCCATGGACCTACCGCCATGAATGTATCTAGCTCTATTTGGAACCTTGTTATAGTCTTGGACTTCACAACATCCTCTAGCAGGGAGTTCAACAGCCTGACTGGGCACCGTGTGGAAAAATACTTCCTTCTGTTCGTTTTAAACCTGCTGCCTATTAACCTCCTTGGGCGCCCCCTTGTTCTTGCACCATGGGAAGGAGTAAATAACTCCTCTTCATTCTCTTTTTTCACACCAGTCATGATTTCATAGCTCTCTATCTTATCCCTCCTTAGTGGTCTCTTTTCCAAGCGGAAAAGTCCCAGTCTTACTAATCGTTCTTCATATGACCGGTGTTCCGTACCCCAGTCATTTTGTTGCCATTTTCTGAACTTTTTCCAGAGCAAAGATAGCTTTTTCCGAGGCGAGGTGGCCACATCTGCACGCAGTATTCAAGATGTGGGCGTAGCCTGGATTTACGTAGAGGCAAAAAGATATTCTCTGACTTATTCTGTATCCTTTAATGATTCCTAACATCCTGTTTGCTTTTTTTGACTGCTGCTGCACATTGAGAGCATGTTTTTCCGAGAACTATCCACAGTGAGTCCCAAGATCCCTTGAGTGGTAACAGCTAATTTAGTCCCCATCATTTGAGGTGGGATTATGTTTTCCAGGGTGTGTTACCTTAAACGTGAACACGAAAACATTATAATTCATCAGCCATTTTGTTGCCCAGTCACCCCGTTTGGTGAGATCCTTTTCAAGCTCTTCACTGCCTGTGGTGGACTTAATGATCTTGAGCAGCTTTATATCGTTCGCAAATTTTGCCACCTCATTGTGCACCCCTTTCCCTTTCTCTAGATCATATATGAACAGGTTGAATAGTATCGGAGAGGGAGCCGGGTTAGTCTGTAGCTTCAATGACAACAAGAAGTCTTGTGGCACCTTATGGACTAACAGATATTTTGGAGCATAAACTTTTGTGAGCAAAGACCCCCTTCATCAGATGCGTGAATGCTTTCATGCACACTCATGCATCTGATGAAGTGGGTCTTTGCCCACGAAAGCTTATGCTCCAAAATATCAGTTAGGTTGAATAGTGTTGGTCCCGGTATGGATCCCTGTGGGACACCACTAGTTACCTTTCCGCATTCTGAACACAGGTCATTTATTTTTACCCTTTGTTTCCTATCTTTTAACCACTTATCAGTTCATGAGTGGAGCTTCCCTCTTACCCCATGACAGCTGACACCCCTCGCACATTCTCCCTCCTAGCCTCCTTGGTCACTGTCCCCTCCTCCTTACCCACAGCTGTGTGGGTGTGCGCAGGGTCTGTCCCCGCTGCCTTGATGTGGAGGGAGCCTCAAGATCAGAGGCACAGATCAGGTTGTGCCACACACCAGAAGTAGCAGCATGGAGCCTCTCTTCCTCCCTGCCCCCAGTACTGGGATTTGCCAGCAGCTTGGCTGAGAAGGGGCAAAGGGCAGTGGAACACCAGTTACATGGCTTTAATAGGATCAGCTGACGCTGGTGTCTGGTTGCTGTTTAGCAGGAGTGGTGCAGCTCCTCTGCGGATACTGGTGGGCTACAGAGGGTGTGGGGCTGGGAGTCAGGACTCCTGCATCCCTACGGCCATAGGTGATGCTAAGCTGTAGTATTAGTGCTCTCCACAATGATACATTTCATGCTCAAGGGCCTTAGTCTCCATTACTGGTGTCACTGGGGCCAGATCTCCCACTGGTGTAAAGCAGGGTCTATCTGTTGGAATGCACAGAGCTCTCCCAACGTTCACTCTCTGTGGATTCAGCCTGATTGGCTTGGGAACTGGACTATCATCTGCTAACCCCACCTCCAACCTCCGCTGCTTCACCCAGCACTAATCACCCTGAACAGCACCGGCCAGTGCAAAACCACTAGATCAACTAGGGCTGTAAAAATGGTTAACTAGTTCGCCATTTTTACGCAGGGCCTGACGCCCGGCCTGCTACTCGGCCCCGCCATAGCCGTGGGTTCCCACCACCACAGGTTCCTGCTGCTGGTCCTACCACGACCATGCAATCCCACTGCCTGGCCCAGCAGCCCATCTGTAGCCAGCGCTCCTCTGGCCCAGCCCTGCTCACCGTAGCTGGCTGCCAGTGCAGTTTGCTGGCGAGGGCCAGTTAACCGGTTGACTGTCAGCTCTAGAACCTCTAGAACAACTCAGGGAAGGTGTACACTCAAGCGGAAGGTCGAATTAAGGCATGCAACTCCAGCTACGTTAATTACATAGCTGGGGTCAACCTATGTTAATTCGGGGTTCCGTGCCATCTCCACTGCAGGAGGTCTATGGGAGAAAACACTCCCATCAATTTCCATTACTCCTACGAAGGGGGGACCTGTGAGTTTGATTTAACACATTCCCATTGGATATGTTAAATCGAACTCCAGCAGCGTTGATCTTCCCTGAAATGTAAACATACCCTAAGGCTTAGAAATACTACAGCAGCTCAGGCCTAGTGCCCAGAGTTGAAAGTATCTAAAACTACCATATGAGGCCAACTCCTGCCTAGAACTACAAGAGCAACTTGGTTTTAGAACCATCCTAGGAGTCTGAATCTGGATCTACTTTATGAGTGGAGGTCTGCTATATATCTAGAACTGCATCAGGAGTCAAGACCTGAGTATAGGTCTGCCCTTGACATTGGTCATTATCCAGAACCATCATGTGACCATGAGGCTGCTTTTGGAGGCAGGATCTAGAACAGTCACCGGAGTCTAGGTGTGGAATGACCATACAAAACTGGGTGTATAACCATCATAGAAACAATAGGAACATGGATCTAGTCACGACATAACGAGTTACCTAAAACCACCCACAGCAATGAACTAAGGCAGTTTTAAGAATGTCAGTCTATAACCTCATGTAACAAAGTCTAGAGTCGTGATAGATGTGTTGTCTAGAAAAACAGACATGGGTCTAGAACCACTGAGCTGTCAAGGATGACGGAACCACCAGCTATATTATTATCTGGAACCACTTGAACTGGAGTCTAGCATACCACCTCATGAGTCTGGCTCATGGCTCTAGAACAGCTATAGAGACCAGATTACAACTTCAGCAGCCACAAGGGTTTAGAGCCATCAGAGAGCCCAGGATGTAGAACCACAAGAGCATCTTGGGGCTAAATTATTCTCGAGACAAATGGAGCCCTGGATCGGACCAGGGCCAGGGAATCGGTTGTTGCCAGGTGTTGCCAGTCAGTGTCCCGAGAGGTGCCTAGCTGGGATTGCTGCGAACCCTTCCAAGATGCTGTTTGCAGCCAGCGGAGCAGGGCCTGGGCTCCCTGCTGACTCAGGCATTGGTGTGATCAGTGTTGTCAGCAGGACGTACTGGAGGACATGGGGTGGGGGCGAGATAAATTGTGAACTATTTGGCATTGCGGGCCCTTTGTTGTGTTGCTTTGTGGAACGCAGAGCTCACTGGGCAGGGGTTGTATTCAGGCAGGCTCTGTGGAGGAGGGAACTGGGGTGCAAAGAAGGGGGCTCTGTTGTTGAGGGGGGCGCTGGGAGGGGTTTCTGCTAATGTAGAACCCAGGAATCCTGGATCCAGCCCTGCCCCCCACCACTTGACTGCCCTGCCCCTGCTGTGAGCCATATGGGGCATGGGGTTGTTTTCCAGGGCTCTCCATCTCCCCCAGCCCCTTGGGGGCCCTGGGCTACAGGTAAACAAGCTCCAGTTCAAGTCAGGCTTAGATAATGAGTCCCCCCTGGCCTGAGCTAACAAGCAAAGACCTGGGAGGCACTTGAGTGAGGTCTGAAGTGCCCAGGAAGCCCTGAGGTGGGGGCGGGCTGCGGGCCTGTGCTAGAGCCCCACTTCTCTGCCAACCCTCCCCACCTTTATTGCAGTTCTTCCCTCCCTCTTCCTCCCTCGCTGCCCCAGCCCACCTTCCCCCTCTCCCGCAAGCACCCTCCTGGGCCGCCCAGCCCACGCCTGCCTCAGTGCCACTCCGCTGCCTGCCCCGCCGCGACTCCTGCTGGAGCAGAGGTGAACAGCAAAGGGAGGACAGAGATCACCTGTCGCATTAGGTGGGCCCAGGGCCACTTGCTGCAGGAGACACCCCAGGGCGAAGCGGCCAGCCCCGTCCCCATGGCCTTTCATGCCCCCAGCTGGGCCAGGAAACCAAACAGAGACCCAACAAACTCAGTCCATGGAACAGTCCATGGATCCTTGCTGGGAGCACAATCCAGGGAATGTGTATCAGGACTCGGGACCTCTCCCCAGCTGGGGGGCGGGAGGGGAGGTTCAGGGTTTATAATGGGCTACCTGTGGCAGTCAGGACTCCAGGGGTCTCTCCCCAGCTGCGGGGCGGGAGGGGAGGTTCAGGGTTTATAACGGGCTGTGCGTGTCTGTCAGGACTCCAGGGGCCTCTCCCCAGCTGGGGGGCGGGAGGGGAGGTTCAGGGTTTATAACGGGCTGTGCGTGGCTGTCAGGACTCCAGGGGCCTCTCCCCAGCTGGGGGGCGGGAGGGGAGGTTCAGGGTTTATAACGGGCTATGCGTGGCTGTCAGGACTCCAGGGGTCTCTCCCCAGCCCAGCTGGGGGGTGGGAGATCTAATGGGGTCTGGCAGTCAGAGCTCCCGCCTTCTAGCCCTGGATCTGGGAAGGGTCAGAACCATGCCCAGTGGTCAGTGCAGGGGCAATTGGGAGGGTGATAGCCCAAGCTTTGGGATTGCAGCGGGATCTTCCCCTTCCCAAACCGCAGCCCTACCCCCACCCCGCCGCCCCAGGAGCACGGCACCAGCAGTGCCACACAAAGGGAGCTGCAGCGTGGAGCCTATTTACAGCTGGAGACTGGTGAGAGGGGCCCAAAGGGATGGATGGAGCACAGCCCGTGGGCCCCGCAGAGCAAGGGGAGGCTGTCTGCACGCAGGTGTGGTCTCCTCACCTCGAAAAAGATATTTTGGCATCAGAAAAGGTTCAGAAAAGGGCAACTAAAATGATTTTGGGTTTGAATGGGCCCCATAGGAGGAGAGGCCAAAGAGACTGGGACTTTTCAATTTTGAAAAGAGGAGACTGAGAGGGGGTGTGATTGAGGTGTATAAAGTCCTGAGCCGTGTGCAGAGGGAGAAGAAGGAAAAGTTATTTACTTGTTCCCATAAGATAAGAGCTAGAGGACACCAAATGAAATTAATGGGCAGCAGGTTTAAAACTAATAAAAGAAAGTTCTTTTTCACACAGTGCACAGCCAACCTGTGGAACTCCTCGCCAGAGGAGGCTGTGACGGCTGTGACTATAAAAGAGTTCAGAGAAGAGCTAGATACATTCCTGGAGGTTAGGTCCATAAATGGCCATTAGCCAGGGGGTAGGAATGGTGTCCCTGGGCTCTCTTTGTCAGAGGCGGGAGACAGATGGCAGGAGACAAGTCGCTTGATCGTTGTCTTCAGTCCACCCCCTCTGTGGCACCTGGCACTGGCCACTGTCAGCAGATGAGACACTGGGCTAGATGGACCTTTGGTCTGACCCAGGAATGGCCGTTCTTATGTCTCTCCCATCCCAGCCTGGCTCCAGGGGGACTGAGCTGCCAGGGTGCGGGGATGGGTCCCCCTCCTCCCCAGCCACACCTGAGCTCAGCCACCCTGTTGAAGGATCACAAAGCACACTGCTGACACATTCCGACCCAGGGGTTCGGGGTTCTGTGCTCAGCTCTGGCAGAGAAGTGGTGTCTAATGGGTTAGAGCAGGGGCAGGGAGCCAGGATTCCTGGGATCTGGCCCCATTGCTGGGAAGGGAGTGGGGTCCAGTGGTGAGAGCTGGAGGGAGGGTTGGGAGTCAGATCACCTGGGGTCTGTCTATTGTGTGGGGAGGGGAGTGGGACACAGAAAGCCCCTGTTGTGTTGTAGCACTTCTGTGCTGTGGCCAGCACCCAGCGCCTACAACTCATGCACCCAAGCCTATGCACCCACTCTGCATTTCCAGCCCCCTGGGTCTGATGACCCCCATCCTGCCACCCCCTTTCCTTCCACGGCCCATCACGTCCCAGGATCCTGCAGCGGCATTGCTTATAGACTATTATTACTATCTATTATTTAGTTTCCTTACATAACCCAGGGCCTCTATTATTTATTCCCCACTCTCCCTTTACAATCTCCGTCCTATCCATTATTCAGCTCCGTCACTGCCACACAGAACCCCCAAAACTTCCCTCCAGCACAAGGAGCTTTTTAGGACAGCTGAGTGCGTTGGAACAACTGCAGCCCTGGTCTCTCCCTCCCACCAGGAGCTGATCCCCTGCGAGCTCCTTCGCAGCTCTAACCACTGCCCTCCCCTTGCTGGGGGAGAACACCAGCCTCCCACTCTCACCACTAGACCCCACAGCCCTCCCAGAGCTCTGTTTATGTGTATCTGTGCATAGCTGTGTCTACACGTGCACGCTACTTCGAAGTAGCGGCACTAACTTCGAAATAGCGCCCGTCACGGCTACACGCGTCGGGCGCTATTTCAAAGTTAACTTCGACGTTAGGCGGCAAGACGTCGAAGTCGCTAACCTCATGAGGGGATCGGAATAGCGCCCTACTTCGACGTTCAACGTCGAAGTAGGGACCGTGTAGACGATCCGCGTCCCGCAACGTCGAAATTGCCGGGTCCTCCATGGCGGCCATCAGCTGGGGGGTTGAGAGATGCTCTCTCTCCAGCCCCTGCGGGGCTCTATGGTCACCGTGGGCAGCAGCCCTTAGCCCAGGGCTTCTGGCTGCTGCTGCGGCAGCTGGGGATCCATGCTGCAGGCACAGGGTCTGCAACCAGTTGTAGGCTCTGTGTGTCTTGTGTTGTATAGTGCAACTGTGTCTGGGAGGGGCCCTTTAAGGGAGCGGCTTGCTGTTGAGTCCGCCCTGTGACCCTGTCTGCAGCTGTGCCTGGCACCCTTATTTCGATGTGTGCTACTTTGGCATGTAGACGTTCCCTCGCAGCGCCTATTTTGATGTGGTGCTGCGCAACGTCGAAGTTGAACATCGACATTGCCAGCCCTGGAGGACGTGTAGACGTTATTCATCGAAATAGCCTATTTCGATGTTGCTACATCGAAATAAGCTATTTCGATGTAGGCTTCACGTGTAGACATAGCCCATATGTGTGAGATGTCCATGGGTGACGTAATGGTGTGTATATGAATGTGGGGGGGGTGCCTTGTGTGTGTGGGCCTCCAGCAATACCACACTGACATACCCCCTGCCACGTGCGCACCACTTGCGTGACTGTGGAGGGCGTGTGCCACAACCTCAGCATGGCAACCCCACCGCTACGAAAGAACGCGTGATCCCTCCTGTAGCATCCGGCGCCCCCACCTTTCATGTATTAGCCACGAGGGAAGGTAAGCAGGAGATTTGCCAGAATCATACAGGGCTTTGCCCTCCGAGACTTAATTAACTGGACGTGCTCATTAGTGCCCCTCTGTGCTGCAGATGGGCTCTGCAATTAGCTGCCCCTCCCAGTGGCCCTCACTGAGAGCGGCCACAGTTGATTGCATTTTGCCTGCAGCTGCCCAGGGCTTAGGAGATACAAACTTCTGGGCTTGGCTGGAGAATTTCCCTGCCCTGCATCTGCAGTCCTGTTGAATCCAGCTGGGGGTCTCCTCTCCTGGCAGATCTCAGGAGGCAGCAATGTTAACGTCCCAGAAACAACACCCTGGAACTGCTGCTATAGTGACTTGCTGGTACCTTTTGCTGCAAGGGGCCAAATTCTGGGTAGATGGACCCTTCAGTGGGAGCTGGGAGCAAATGATACCGAATTGGCTGGGCAACTGGTCTGACTGGAGTGGCCGGGGAGGGGATCTCTGGTTGGATCCAGGATGATAAATCTCACGTGCTTAACTGTAATAATGACAATAACAAACGAGCTTCCATGGAAAAAGTTTGTAGCCCTGGGAGCCAGGACTGCTGGGTTCTGTAGCTGGCTGTTAGAGGGGAGTGGGGTCCAGTGGTTGGAACAGGGGACTCTAGGAGCCAGGACTCCTGGGTTCGGTAGCTGGCTCTGGAAGAGGAGTGTGGTGTAGTGACTGGAGGGGAGGGAGGCTGGGTTCTTACATACAATGGGACGGAGGAAGGATGGAGCTGGTGGAGGACTGAGCCCTGTGCAATTTCTTAAGCTCCGAAGCAGGTGAGATCAGCCCAGCCCAACCCTCCAGCCTCTGCTGTAAATGCAGAAATGTCAAAGCCACCAAAGGGCACAGAATGCCAGCCTGCTTGCTGCTCACCTCCCCACATGTGTAGTAAGAGGAGCACAGCCCAGACACCAGGGTGCGGGAGCCACTGGGCTCAATATGGCACCCAATGGGGTATCTCCCAGGGTCCACATGGTGGGCCCACCCATCTCCAGTCTAGCTCCAGAGAGAACTGGGAGGTAAAGCGAGATTGGAAGCGAGCTGGGGTGTTACCCAGGTGAAACAACCTTTCCCTCTGATTCTCAGCCATGTTCTACACAGAAAATTTTCAGGAATTGGTTGAAAAAATCAAAAATAAATTTCTGAAACCTTGAATCTTATGGCTTACTTGACTTAAACCCTTGCACTCCACATGGAGCACAGGTCATCTGCAGGTCTCCTCCATTTCACCCTGCCATGGGAGACATCTTCTAGCTGACCCCAAGAGTACCCCAGTTGTTGGCCTTCAAATTCGCTAGATCCTCTTCCCATTGGGCAAGGTCATCCTCTTTTGTAATTTCCTTGTGGGTTCCATGTGAGATTTGGACAGACTGTTCTGGGTGATGGTTTTCTGACCATGGTGGCCATCCCCACATTCTTCTCTTGATTTGAGTGTCAAGTGGTTCTTGTCCTGCTCTCTTCCAAAGCTCCTCGTTTGTGATCAAGTCTTGCCATTGGATGTGAAGGATATACCTCGGGCATCTGTTTATGAAAGTCTGTAGCTTGCGATCTGAAGACTTTTTAGTACACCAGGTCTTGCATGTGTACCAGACCACACCCTTCACGTTTTTGTTGAAGATCTGCAGTTTCATCTTATGCCTGTCTCTATTTATCACATCAGTGTGTGTGTCACTGTCACACCCAGAAGCCCCTGCCATGCGTGCACCAGGCCTCATTGCATTAGGTACTGTACAAACACAGAGCAGAGGGATCCTGGCCCAGTTATTTTCCAATCTAAGCATGAGACAAGGAACAACAGCTGGATAGAATGGGGAGTAAAAGGAAATGATAAACTCTAGATCTGATTGAAATGGTTCTCGTGGTACATACTTTCATTCTGAAAATACCAAAGTATTAATTGCTTCACATTTGTCAGTGGAAAAAATCAGTGCTTTGTTTTCCCATGAGCGTTTTGCAGATCATGACATGATAAAATCTCCTTTATGAACAGGAAACATTTGACCATATAGGAAGAATGTTTGTCCAGAGCATCACCGCATGTTACATTTCCACGTTCGTGTTCTGACCCAGGAAAAACGTTGGAACTTCCCAGAGTTCCAAGTTCTGACAAGGGCTTTAATTGGAGACCAAAAAAAAAAAAAAATGCAACTCAACCACCCTGGAAATGGTGGAGGAAAAGAGAATGTTTTCTTTGATTGTTACTGACACGCATTGAACTTTGCCTACAAGTATTACACCTTATTCCTAGCCCTGCAGCAGGCTTGGGTGGGGCTTGTGGGCTAGAGCAGAGGAGGCTGAGAATCAAGATTTCTCCAAGGCTCTACTTCAAGCTTTTAGAGAAGTGAAGCTGGGAGCCAGAACTCCTGGGATCCATCCCTGCCCCATAGCAGGGAGCGTGGAATACTGCCACACATGGTCACCGGACTTGGGCCAGAGGGCAGAGCGCCCCCTGCTGAGCCCCACACTCTACAGCATCCTGCCACCTAGCAATGTACTCCCTCAGTGAGCTAGAGCACAGCGCCCCCTGCTGAGCCCCACCTGCTACAGCACCCTGCCACCCAGCACTGTACAGTACGCCCTCAGTGAGCTCGGGGCACAGCGCCCCCTGCTGAGCCCCACCTGCTACAGCACCCTGCCACCCAGCACTGTACAGTACGCCCTCAGTGAGCTCGGAGCACAGCGCCCCCTGCTGAGCCCCACATGCTACAGCACCCTGCCACCCAGCACTGTACAGTACTCCCTCAGTGAGCTCCCAGAGCACAGCGCCCCCTGCTGAGCCCCACCGCACAGAGCAGTTGACGATCAGGCCACAAGAGCCAGCAAACCCAAGCTTACAAGCCTCATGTTTAGGCCCTGCCCCAGCGCCTGAAAACTGGGAAACTGACATGGCGACAGGGAGCACTGGAAGCCCCTGATCCCCTCCCCAGATCCGAATGCTCTCCCGGGACCCTCAGTCCCAAATTGCTGAGCCAGCGCTGATTCCACTTTGCATCCCAAGTCTTTCGTGCTCACTGCCCTTTGTAGCCCATCTCTGGCTGCCTCCCGCCTGCCCCCTCTCTGCACACAGCTCCGCCCTGGCCTGGCTTCCCCTTTGGAAATGGCATCTCCTAGGCAAAGGACCGGAGACGGGAACCGCCCCCCCAGGAGAGGTGCTATGGCAGGAAGGGGACCTGCCCAGGCAGCCTGGGCTGGCAGGGTGAGCAGAGACAATTCCAGTGTGCCAGACTCCCGAAGGTGTAAACTGGCCCAAGTTCTATTGGCAACCATGGGGCCAGCTCCCCAACGGGTGTAAACTGGCTCCACTGACATCGATAGACTGGGCCATTTGCATCAGCTGGAGATCAGTCCCTAAAATATTTCGCCATTCTGGCCCAGTGGAGGGCAGGGTCTGGCCCAGGCCTTTCCATGCTAAGCAGTGCAAATTGAGGGGTTGCAGGGAGTGGGTCAGGGCTCATCTGGGGGCAGTCGCCCCTCACAGTCCAGGCTATCGCCCCCTCCAGCAAGCAGGGACACTGTGCTGCAGATCACCGTGTGCCATGAAGACCTGGGCTCCTGGCAGCTAAGAAATACATTGGGGCTGGGGAATAGAGTCCTGGGAGGGGAGTGAGAGCTAATGGTTAGGGCAGATGTGGGCCTCAGGACTCCTGGTTTCATTCAGGGAGAGCAGAGGGGTGCGGGGAGCCAGAGGCAGGGTCGGCTGCAGGGCCTGTGGTTGCGAGGCACTGGGCATGGGCCCATAAGGGTCTGTCCCTCCCTGGCACAGCCTAGCACCCAGTTACATGCCTGGCTCTGGGCAGCCCAGACCCCTGCTTCACGGAGCACAGGAGCCCTAATTGTCTGTGATGAGATTGCAGTGGGATTAATCCCTCACTGACAGATGGCTCCGGCGTCCAGTCCCTTATGTAAGGGCTAAGGGGAGAAGTGGATTACCACGCTATCCCATTGCACTGCCCTTCAGATGGGATTAGGGGCTTCATTATACCGAGCAGGCGGCCTAATCAGATGCTCCTGGCTGAGCTGTAGGTGGACGGCTGCTCTAGCGGGTGCCGGGCTGGAGGAAGAGCCATTCCCAGGGGGATTCTGGACAATTTTAGGGCAAACTGTGATCTGATCATAGTACACTGTCGACAATGCCCAAGCCCAGTCAGTTCATCCCAGCACTGGCCATCTGGAAAAGAGGGGGGGCAGTGGTTAGAGCAGGGGGGCTGGATGCCAGGTCTCCTGGGTTCCCTCCCAAGCCGCAGGAGGGCAGTGATGCCCAGTGGTTAGAGCAGAGGGGCTGGATGCCAGGTGTCTTGGGTTCCCTTTCCAGCTGCAGGAGGGCAGTGAGGCGCGGTGGATGAGAACAGTACCAGCTGGAGGTGTTAGTCCCACTTCTGGGATGGTTGTGGGGTCTAATGATTATCACACTGGCCTCAGTACTGGTCAGCGTGGTATGGTGGCCCCTACTGAGCCCCTCTCTGCTCCGTGAAGCACTGGGGTCTGTGCTCCTGCTGGGTAGGGAGGGAGAACACCCCCTCCTGAGCCCCAGTCTCTGAATCTTAATCATCCCCAGGGCTCCCTGCTGAGCATCCCATCTCCACAGTATTGGCAGGGCTGGGATGTGGCCCACACAAGGCAGGGAAGGGGGTGTGGTGCTGCTCCCGACCCCCTGTGGCTTTGCAAACCATTGCCAAGGGGCAGCCCCCGGGGGCTCGAGCTGTGTGTCTGGCTGCATCTCTCCGGCTGCTCACCCGAGGCGTCAGCCACCCCTCCAACCGAGAGCTGCGTGCGCAGGCTTATTTCCTGATCTCCTGCACACACACTCTGCTCCTGGCAGCTGTCATTCCCCATTGCCCTGGGGGACCCATTCCAGCCAGCTCTGCGGGGGGGGGCGGGGGGGGCGGGGCAGGCACGCCAAGGAGCCAGGGCAAAGGGATCCCAAAGAGCACGCCTGGCAGGAGGGCAGTGGGGTCCAGCGGTTAGAGCTGTGGGATTGGGAGTCAGGCTCAGGTGCTGCAGTGCCAGCTCAGGGCAGGGAGAGGGGCCAGTGGGTTAGAGCAGGGTGGGCTGGGAGTCAAATCTCCGAGGTGGTGTCCCACCACTGGGCTGTTTGCAGCATGGTCACCTGGGCTCTCCTTAAGGGAGCCTTGATGGTGGTCATTCAGCCTCTGTGTTAGACCCCAGACCTGCCTTGGAGACATGCCTGGGTAACTGTCCCCCAAGGTCCTCTGTGCAACCGGCCCTGGAGGTGGCTGCATCTCAGTGGCAGGTGCAGTATATTTCTGCAGGATTGTACCCCTGCTTTGCAAGGCATGCTGTGCCCCCCCCAGCTCTCTCTCTCTCTCTCATGCACACACACACACACACACACACACGCCCTGTAATGTGCCTGCAATTGCTCTGACCCCTGGTTGCTCCAGGCTCTGGGGTTCCCTGGGCATCCTGCCACCTGCACTCACCTCCTGCCAGAGGCTCTCAGGAGGAATGGCCTTTGCAGGGCTGAGCACCCCAGAAGGGCGTGAAAGGGGTTTGCATGGCCCACACAGCTCTCCCCCACACACCGACGCCTCCTGTCTTCTCCCAGGCCAGTGTGGGGCAGGGAGCGGGGCTTGTCCCCAGGGCAGGCTGAGGGAGAACGTCTCTCTCTCCTCTAGGGGCGCTGGCTCTAAGCCAGCCCTAGGGTGGGCCCAGGGCCAGGGGTGCACTAAGCTTGGTGAGCCAGCCAGCTGTTTCCCAGCGAGAGAGGGGCGGAAGGGGGTCGCTCCAGGAGACCCTGGCAGAGCTGGGGGCTGGGCCGCTTTCCCCTGCCTGCTGCTCCAGGGATTTCTGACTCCAGCAACAATTACACTCAGGCAGGGAGCAGGGCACTCAGCGCCGTGGTGCAGAGTGGAAATGACAGGCACCTCCCCCGGGGCCAGGAGCTTCCGAAAATAGCCCCTCCGTGCTGAGCCTGGCAGCCTGCTGCGGGGAGCGTGGGCACAGTTGGGCTCCAAAGCATCATCCTCCATCCCCTGCCACCCCCAAGGGCCCCCCGACCCTGCTGGCATCCCCCCACTTCCATCACCTGCTGCTCTTCCACCCTGTACCCCCCAGCGCCCCAATCCAGCCAGCAGCCAGCCCTCCTGCCCGTCCCCCCAGTGTCCCCTGCCCAACCGCCACCCAGCCCTCATCCCTCGCTGCCCCTACTGGCACCAAGCCCCGCTGGGAGCCCATGGCTGCTGTCCATCCTCCACTGTGTCCCCCTGCCAGCGTCACCTGTCCCCGGCCCCTGCTCTCTCTTGCTGCACCATTAGCCAGTCCCTGCTGGCACCAGACTCTATCCCCCTTCTCCCAGCTTCTTCCATCCCGCTGCTATCCCCAGCAGCACCCCCATGCCCCCACTGTGCTCTGACCACTAGACACCACCCGGAAGCACACATCCAGGCGGTGCCAGCACACCCAGTCCCGCACCCATCTGTGCCATGGTGCTGCCCGGGCTGCCAGCCAGCACTCATCCCCCTCGTCCTCCACCCCAGTGTCACTCCCCCCAGGGGGCTGGGAGCAGGGAAGGTGAAATATTGCTTTATGGGCCACAGGATTGAACGGTCATGAGCTAACCATGGGGACAGCCCCCTAGCCCACCTGGGCAGCCCTGCCCCACCCCACGGAGGGAGAACCTTGAATGGCTAGGCCAGGGCGGGGGCACAGTCAAGACTCCTGGGGGAGCCTTTCTATGAGGTGGTGGTTGGTGGGATAGAGGAGGTGGGCTGTGATCCAGAACGCTAGGGTAGAGCCCGGCAGATCCATGGGTGGCTGTGGCTTGTGTGTGGCTACAGATCCAGATACAAATTGTGTATCTAGAACCCTGCAAATGTGGCTATCTGCTGGGCACCTGCGGGTGTCGGCCTCTGCGGGTGTGGGAGCAGATATCCGCTTTGTACCTGCGGGTGTCGGCCTCTGCAGGTGTGGGAGCAGATATCCGCTTTGTACCTGCGGGTGTTGGCCTCTGCGGGTGTGGGAGCGGATATCCGCTTTGTACCTGCGGGTGTCGGCCTCTGCAGGTGTAGCTATCTGCGGATCATTTTTGTGATGTAGTTGCAGATACACATTTTGCATCTGCCTGGGGCTCTACTCCTGGCTCTGGGAGGAGCGTGGGGGCTAGTGGGTTAGAACAGCTGCAATGACTGACATGTGGCTGGCACCTCCATTGCCTCAAATCCCCAGCTCAGTGTGTAAATCCCTCTTGCTCAGTGAAGCTGGAAAGGGGGATTGTTTTGAAAAAATAATTATAATCGGCTTCTGCGTATTTTGATGATCCATCCAGCTGGGGGAAGTCTGCGGGCAGGGAATGGGACCGAGACAGGGTTCATTAGCTCTCATGGACTGAGACCCGTGATAGGACTGGAGGAGGCCTGGAAGGGGACTGCCAGATGGGTTAGGGTCTCTCCCCAGCTGTCATGGTGGAGGTGGATACTTGTGTTCATTCAACCAGCCAGTGCTGTCTCGGGGGGGGGTGGGGTGCCTGGGGCCTCACCCTCTAGTAGAGGGTTCATGGATGATCCCTATTAAGCAAAGAATTTAGTATCTGGCTTCTTTGTGGCAGTACAACAAAGGGATGCTCCTGGGTTCTACTTGGAGGGGAGTGAGATCTAGTGGTTAGAGCGGAAGGGCTGGGAGCCAGAGCTCCCGGGTTACATTCCCACCAATGACACCAATACCAGGGCAATGCCCTTCTCCTCAGCGCATTTCCTTTTCCCACCCTTTATCCACTTACACTGTGAGGGCTCAAGGGCAGAGACCATCTCCCCCTGTGTCTGTGCAGCACCACCACCAAGGCCTCGATCTCAGTGGGCAGCCTCTCAATTCACCTGCAATATCTGTAAGGACCTGCTCACCTTCCATGGATCATAACCTGGGACCTTCTGCCCTGAAATCTCTTAGGCTAAGAACAATATATTGGTGGCGGTAGTAGGATAGTTACCCATTTATGTTGGTCACCCCCCAGAGGCAGCAGGCAGTATTGCAACCTGGAAGCCAGCAGCAGCTCAGGAAGTCCCCAGTGGTAGTAGGCGGTACTACACTCTGCTGTGCCCACCTGTGGCATTACAGGTGGTCCGGGCCATGTCCGTATGGCTTGATGTCAGGATAACCTGTTGCCTCTCTTTGCCTTGCAGTGGACGGGTGCATTCACCGGGCTGCCGGGGAGCTGCTCAAGGAGGAATGCCGATCCCTGAGTGGGTGTGAGACAGGAGAAGCCAAGCTCAGCTGTGGATACCGGCTTCCTGCTAAATGTGAGTGTCCCCAGGCTGCAGCCTTGTGCAGGCCAGGCTGTGGCACTGTGGGTGGGTGGTGCCATGGCTGCCCTGCTGCTTTGTGCATACACTGTCCAGGGCTCAGCGCCCCAGACAATCAGAAGAGGTGGTCCCTAGAAGTGAAGGCCTGGTCCATGGTTTGAAGCCTAGTCAGGGGCTTAGCAGAGCCAGGTGTGAGTCCCTGCTTACCTCCAGGTTTCCTGGGTGATCCTGGACCAATCACTTTGCCGGTCTGTGCCTCAGTTTCCCCTCCAGGGGAGAAGGATGACAGCACTTCCTGGCCTCACAAATTCCTGTGGGGGTGTGGAGGAGAGATGGGCTTCCAGTGCTCTGACACACTGGTGGAGGTACCTAACACAGGGGGATTGGGGCCTGCTTCCATGCGATCATGGGCTGAGCTGATGAGAGGCTCCTGATGGCACTTTGCCGAGCGCAAACATGGCAGCAGGAACAGGGCACCGATGCCCAGAGCTGTGCAGTGTGTCTGCCAGGAGACTTGAGTCCCACGAGTCAGCCGGCTGCTTGTACAACCTCCACCCCTGCAAACACGGGCACACGCGGGTGCGTGCACGCTGCCACCCCTGCGGTGGGACACGGACTAAATAGACGCTCGCCTCTGTCTGCATGGCCACCCCGGCATGGCGCACCATCCCAGAGGTGCCCGCACACGCTGTCCGCAGGCTCCGGCGTGCATGCCCGCCCGCCTGGCCCGGGTTTCATCACCTGCATGCCAACAGGAATGCACGTGGAAAACAAGCTGCCTCCAGGGAATTGCCTCGTGGTGCCCCAGAGGGCTGTGGCACAAACAAAGCCCGGGCTGCCGGCTGCCATCCCTCGGGCGGTGGGGCGGGGGCTGGGCCAGCGGGGCCCCCGGCTGCAGGGGGCAGGCAGAATGCCAGCTCAGAATGGGGGTGGCGTGCTGGGAAATCCAGCTGTGGGTGAATAGTGGGGGTCTTGTGTGTGTGAGAAGCAGAGTGAGGTTGGCTGGGGGGTTGCATGTGGGTCTGTCGGACTGGGGACTCGGGCGGGGGGGTCAGGTGGTGGAGTTGCTGGGGGGGGCGGTGAGAAGCAGCACGATCCTTTTCCTGTGTTTGGGGCCCAGCCCCGCGGGGATGCACTGCAGTGAGCCAGCCAACTGCTCTGCTCGTCAGGGGAAGGCAGGGCCCAGTCATATGCCTGCCCAGGCCCTTGGGTTAGGAGCTGGGGGCTGCTGTGACCACTGGAGTCTAGCGCCCAGCCCCCTGCTCTAACCACTGGACTCCACTCCCTTCCCAGAGCTGGGCCTGAGCCCAGGAGTCCTGGCTCCTTGTTCTAAAGCCCTTCCTGGTGGGTCTTGTGAATTTGCTGCCTTCCAGTGACATCTTGTGGCAAGTAGTTCCACAGCTTATTGTGTGCACGTAAAGCAGCAAGTGCAAAGCGTGCGTGTGTGTGCACGCCTGTGTGACTGTGTGTGTGTGTGTGCATGCATGCCTGTGTGACTGTGTGTGCATGTGCGTGCACACCTGTGTGACTGTGTGTGCATGTGCATGCATGCCTGTGTGACCGTGTGTGCCTGCATGCGTGTGTGACTGTGTGTGTGCGTGCGCGCATGCCTGTGTGACTGTGTGCGTGTGTGTGCACGCCTGTGTGACTGTGTGTGTGCGTGTGCGTGCATGCCTGTGTGACTGTGCGTGTGCGTGCACACCTGTGTGACTGTGTGTGCGTGTGCGTGCATGCCTGTGTGACTGTGCGTGTGCGTGCACACCTGTGTGACTGTGTGTGCGTGTGCGTGCATGACTGTGTGTGTGCGTGTGTCTATGTGTGCATGTGTGTGCGCGTGCCTGTGTGTAAAAAGCAGGGCTGGCCCCCCAATCCTGTGTCCCTGGGGGCTGCCCTTCACTGCAATCAGAGCTCCTTTGTACAGAGAGGACCCCCCCATTAGCTGGTGACCCCCCACCCCACAGCTGCACGTCCTCCCCAGAGCAGAGGCACAGAGCGGCCCCCCCCACCCTGCTGGATGGCAGGGCAGGGAACAAGATCTGCCCTGGGAATGGGGCAGGGGAGGGGAGTTGTTCTCAGCTCCTCTCCCCACATCTCATCAGCTGCAACACAGCACGAGGCACGACTGGTGCCTGGAGAGACAGCCGTGCGCAGCGTCGGGCGCTCGGGGCTCCCCAGCAGGGCCATTGCAACGGGGGGCAGCAGGGAGAGCAGCCACCCCACTAGCCCAGCCCAGAGTGCGGGGCACATGGCCGGGAGGCAGGACGCCTGGGTTCGGTGGCCATTTACCTTGGGCAAATCCCTGTCCCAGTGTGCAGCTCTGCCTCCCCAGCCAGTCCCAGCCCTTTTGAGTGCCACTTTCAAGGTCTTCTGGACAAGGACTGGTGACCAGGATCAGGCCCCCATTGTACTGGGCGCTGCACAGACCCTGACCGGGATCAGGCCCCCATTGTACTGGGTGCTGCACAGACCCTGACCGGGATCAGGCCCCCATTGTACTGGGCGCTGCACAGACCCTGACCGGGATCAGGCCCCCATTGTACTGGGCGCTGCACAGACCCTGACCGGGATCAGGCCCCCATTGTACTGGGCGCTGCACAGACCCTGACCGGGATGTTACATGTATGATCTCACACACCCCTCTTCCCATCCCGCCCTCCCACACCTGTGCGCACTGGAAGCAGGAAGGTTATTCGGGGCAGGTAGTGAGAGAAGATGCCCCCTGGCTGCTCCCTGCAGCACAGATGCCCCTAGCACCTTGCCGGTGCAGAGAAGCCAGCACTGACAGTGACTGCACCTCCTGCTCTGCCCCCACCTGTGCCCTGCAGCTCCTTACAGCCCCCGGCCCATGTGCAGCACTGGGGAGCTCAGTCATGCAGGCCCCTGGCTGCTGGTCATTCGGTTATCAATAACACGGGCGGGGGCGGCGGACAGCACTCCATTTATCAGGCTGATATTATAGACATGGACAACAAATGCAAAGTGCTATCGACCAGGCTGTCAGGGAGAAGCATGGTGCGGGGCAGGCAGCTGTGGAAAGGGTAGGGACAGGGGAGTGGTAGGGCTGTGAGCTCACACTCAGATGCTGATCTCACACACACTGGTCTCACGGTGACCTTACATGCTGATCTCACACACATACACTGGTCTCATTGTGATCTTACATGCTGATCTCTCTCATGCACGCACACACACTGGTTTCATGGTGCTCTTGCATGCTGATCTCACACCCACTGATCTTACGGTGATCTTACGTGCTGATCTAACACACACACACACACACACACACACACACAGAGGTCTCGGTGATCTTGCATGCTGCTCTCTCTCTCTCACACACACAGAGGTTTCCTGGTGATCTTGCACACTGATCTCACACCCACGGATCTCACTGTGATCTTACACGCTGATCAAATACACACTGATCTCATGGCGATCTTGCACACTGATCTCACAGTGATCTTAAATGCTGATCTAACATGCGCACAGGTCTCCTGGTGATCTTGCATGCTGATCTCACAGTGATCTTACACACTGATCTCACACTCACACACTGATCTAATCTGTACAAATGCACTGCTCTCACACATACTGATCACTCACTGATTTTATTTTCTGATTACCAGGTATCCTAGAAACCTGTTTGTTGGGGGGAATTTCAGAATTTTCAGTTTTACAGAGAATCTTTAGTTTTTATTTTTGTGTAAAAATATAACCCTGTACAGTCGAACCCCATTTGTCCAGCTCTCTGTATTAACTGAACCACAAGCCAGCTGGGGCAATCCTGGCCTGACCATACATCAGCCTCAGCCCAGCTGCTTGGAGTTGAGTGCCCATCAGCCTCAGCTCCAACTGCCCATCAGCTTCCACCACTGCCACCTCTGCCACCAGTTCAGTTAAATCCACAGACCCCAGTAATGGCTGCTCAGCTCTGTGGGGCTCTTCTGCGTATCCAGCAAGCATTGTGTTTAACTGATACCTGTCTGTACTGTGACCTGGGGAGCTGAAGCTTCTGTGTCTCAATTAATGGTGGAAAAACACCGGTTTCTGTGTTTTTTTATTAGAAATATTTGGCTTTTTTATCATAGAAAACAAGGATCTCACACATTGATCATGCATCCCGAGCTCACTGGTCACCATGTGCAGTGGTCTCATGCACAAATGCACACTATCACTCGCACACAGCTACACTGATCACATGCTGATTTCATGCCCATACTGATCACATACTTGCACACTGCTTTCTCTCACACACCAACCTAAAACACAGATTTTACACTGACCACACCTGCTGTTCTCTCTCTCTCTCTCTCAGACACACACACACACACTCTCTGATCTCAACCACAAAGATTGCTTGCTCTCTCTCTCACACTCACACTCACACGCGCACGCGCGCACACACACACACACACACTATCTCTCTCTCTCTTTCTCTGTTCAAACCAGCTCCTGGAGAGAGCCTGCCACTTGGGATAGGACACAGAAGCTACCCCATGCTGTCACACAGAGTACTGCAGGGCATGGTTAGACCTGGGCCTGGCAGGCATGCCTTAGTGGTTAGCATATGGGCCCTGTAAATCCAGGGTGGTGAGTTCAAGTCTTGTATGGGCTTAAGCTTTAAACCAAAATAAATAATGCTGTGAGGGATGGTGACAGGCCTGGCTAAGAGGGCAGGGGACTGGACTCAATGAACTCCCAAGGTCCCTTCCAGCTCTATGTGATATGTTTCCCTTCAGTGAGGGGTGGGTACAGCCAGAGCAAAGTCCCATAAGATGCACAAATAACCTGATGGGGCCAGAAAATCACTCAAGGTGGGTGTGACCTCCCCCCAGCCAGGGGGGAAGGAGAGGGCTCTGCCATCCCCACCCCCACTGCTGCTCTGTGCCCTCCTGGCATTGCCTCACATGCAGCGTCACAGGGTCCTCCAGGCTGCCCTGGCTCTCTTCCCTCCTGAGCAGTGAGAGAAGAGTGGGGTAGTGGTTAGAGCTCCTGGCAGTATATTGCCTGTCCTGGTGAGGGGGTTGGTTCCCTGGCCTTTGGCCCCTGCACCTCCCCCTCCTCACAGCCCTTAGCAATGCCCGCCTGGCGAGCCTCTCCCTGGAATGGGATGGGATGGAATGTCCCACACAGCCCGGCTCTGCCTACAGCCAGGAGCCCTTGCTTTGTGCCCACGGGGCAGTGGGGCCCAGGACAGGGACCGGGGCTTTGCTGCAGAGCTGGCTGCAGCCTCACAACACTAGGGGGCGCTGTGCTGCAGGTGACTGGATCCCCAGCCAAACAGCCACCATGCCTCACCCCAGAGTGACCCTCACTCCCTACCTGAGTGCGCTGGGCTGGGCAGGAGCCGTACTTCAGGGGGGTTCGGACAGCCGACGCAGCAGCATGTTCCCAAAAGACCCTGCAATAGCAAAACAGCTGAGCCGCAGAGCTCCCAATAAACCCTGCTGCCAGGGGGCCCTGGACTGTCAGGGTCTGGGCAGTGCCCGGCATAACGGGGCCCTGAGCTCGGTCAGGGTCTGGGCAGCACCTGCCACAACAGGGGGTCTGATCTCGGTCACGGTCTGGGCAGCACCCACACAACGGGGCTGCACTTGCATTGGAACAACTGGCGTTTACGAAGCAGCAGGACTGGGCCCCTCGTCTGCTGCCCCAGAGCCACAGCAGGAGACCAGCCACTGGGCAGCCTGGGCTGAGACCAGAGCCAGCCCCTCACTATGAGATATGAGTCACCGCCAGTGCTCACAAGTGCTGCGGCCTGTCAGGGAGGGAGGCTGGGAGCCAGGACTCCTGGCTTCTGTGCCTGGCTGCAGGAGGGAATTGGGGGTCTCATGGTTAGAGTTGGGGGGGGGGGGTTTGGGATTCAGGACTCCTGGCTTCTGCCCAGACTGGGCAAATGTTCGGCAGGGCCCTGCATCCCTTGCCACACCCAGGAGAGCAGAGCCAGCCTGGGGCAGGCAGCGGCGGGGGAAACGGGTGGGGGTCATTGCTCTGGCCTGGGTCTGGCAGTGTGGGGGAGGGGGAATCTTGTCAAACCCTTTCCGGACCCAGCCCGGAGCTGAAGAATCCGGGGGGCCAGGTGGGCGCAGCGCGGCGGGAGAACGGACAGCTCTGACCTTTGCTGAGTTCCGGCTCGGTAGTCGCAACATATGTGTCATGAATATAAAACAGAATGGGGGGGGGGTCCAGTCCCCAGCACCTCCTGCACCCCAGCAACAAACCAGCCCCCCCCCAGCACTTACGCACTGCGCTGCCAGGGCCCTGTTGTCAGCGTTGTAGTTCAGTTCAGTTGGTTGGTCGTCAGCGTTCAGGGCTGGCCTAGCGAGTGGGGACTGAGGGGCAGTGACAGAGCTGGGGGAGCCCAGGGCTGGGCTAGCTGCAGGGAAGGGCTCTCTGGGTGATCAGTGACGGAAGCAGCTGGGCTGTGGGGAGACGGCGCCTTGATGCCCAGTGTGCAGTGCAGTGTGTGTGAATGTCCCGATCCTGCCCTCGGCCCCAAACAGCGCCCCACCACCCTTGTCCTCCGTGGAAGTAGGTGACAGGCATGTGACGGGCCTGGGAGGTTCCCCTGAAGGGAGTCATTAATGACCACCGCCCCTGCCCCAAGCCAGGCAGCATGGGCTGGCCGGACGGCTGCGGGTGCAGCAGGGCTGCCGGCAGCTGTGGGGCCCTGCCCTTGGGGGGAACAGGGCAGCGGCGGTTTGGGGGGGGGGGGGTGCAGCTCGGCAGAGGCTTTGCTGACGGTTCCAGAAAGTCTTCATGTGCGCTTTGGGTTGAACTGAAGTTGAAACTGGCGGAAATTTCAGCCAATGGGGAACTGGTTTGTTCCTCTCCCCTCTGGCGCTTGGCAGTGCTGAGCGGGGGCGTCATGTGGCAGCATATCCGCAGGCCTGATTAACTCTTCTGGGGGGCCATGAGATTTCGTGGCTTGGGGGGGGGGGGGTGTCAAAATTTAAGGAACCAGTGTGTGGGAGGGGGCTGGAGGGTGAGTGAGTGTTGGGGGGTGAGGGCTCTGACTGGAGATGCAGGCTCTGGGGTGCGGCTGGAGATGAGGCATTTGGGGTGCAGGAGGCTCCAGGCTGGGCCAAGGGATTTGGCGTGTGGGAGGAGGCTCAGGGCAGGAGGTTGGCTGGGGCAGCCAGGAACACGTCACACAGGGGCTGTAGGGGCTGCAGCCCAGCACCCCAGGCTCAGGGGATCCCACGCAGCAGCACCTTTCTGAATCTGGCCCTGCATGTGCGACTGCTTGGAAAGGGCCATCTGCTGCCAAGGCCCCAGGCAGTGCAGTCCCAGGTCTCGCAGCTTCATCGGGGCCTGGCAAGAGCCCCACGAGCTCGGGGGGCCATTCCCTCTTCCCAAACCTGCCTTTCCAGCAGCAGGAAGCATTCCTCCCAGCGCTCACGTCTGCCCTGGTGGGGTACTGGGCAGCTGTGTGTGAGACCAGGGAGCTCTGTGACACTGGGTGCTCGCTGAGGGCGGGTGGAGAAGGGGCCGGGACTGAGGGGTCACCCCAAAACCAGACACCTGGGACATATAGGGGAGAGAGAGAGAGCGGGTCAGACAGAGAGGCGTGAGGGGTGGAAAGGGTAGATAGGGGTGTTGGGGATGTAGAAGAAGGAAGGGATTGATAGGGTGCCGGAGATGGAGGAAGGGAGGGATCAATGGCGGGGGGGTGTAGGGAAAGCAGGAGGGGAGAGAGGGATGGCAGGAGGGAAGGATGGGGTTGTATGGGGATGGAGGGATAGAGGGGCATCTGGGGCGGGATGCAGGGAGGAGCCTGGAAAAGCCCCTTACAACCATCCCTTGCCTGGCCCAGATTTCACTGTCTCCACACTGGTCTCCCTGCCCCTTGGCTCCAGGGCATCGGGCTCAGTCCCAAAAGCCGCCACCAGGGCAGCGGCTGACTGGAAAACGTCCAGGCGCTGCGGGGCTCAGCAGGGGCCTCTCCCCTCCCAAGCGGTGGGGCCCTCGGCGGTGCTGTACTGCAGGGAGAGGGCTCAACAGGGGGCGCTCTTGGTCCACCCCCCCAGTCCAGCTCTAGGGGGCGCTGTGCCGCAGAGCAGGGCGAGGGGGCCTTGCCAGCTCTCATCCCGGCCCCCCCCCCCGCAGACGTCATTCACACCGTGGGCCCCATTGCCCGGGGGGAGCCCAGCGCCGCCCAGGAGAAGGAGCTGGAGAACTGCTACAAGAACAGCCTGAAACTGGCCGTGGAGAACAAACTCCGCACAGTGGTGAGACCCCGGGGGGGGGGGCTCAGCGGGGCCGGGGTTTGCTGGGGCGGTGGGGGGGGGGTCGCGCTGCTGCAGGGACAGGCGGTGTTTGCAAAAAGGGAAGAGGGGGCAGGGAGCGGTGATGCAGGTTGGGAGGGGGCTGTGTGGGTCGGGCAGTGGGGGGGGGGGGCTGCTATGGGGGACAGGGTCTGGGGGTGGGGGCAGCCGTCGCTCTCACCCCATTTCTCTTCCCAGGCCTTTCCCTGTCTCTCCACGGGTGTGTTCGGTGAGTATGGGGGCTGGGCTGGGCCCTGAGCCCCTCTGCCTGCCCGGCTGGCTCCAGGCCCTGGCTCTGATCCCTGCTGCTCTGCCCCAGGCTACCCCAGCGATGCTGCGGCTGAGGTTGTCCTGAGGACGCTGCGGGAGTGGCTGGAGGTGAACAAGGAGAAGGTGAGGGGATGCCTGGACACCCCTGCTGCGTGGGGCAGGTTCACGAGCACCTCGCTGCCGGTGGGAGCACGGGGGGGGGGGGCGCGGGGGGGGGAACAGCTCTATGCCCACGTGGGTGTGAAGGCACGGACGCATTGTGCACGGGTGGGAGCAGTCACACCGGGGTGTGTGAGTGTGCATGTGGGTGTTTGTGAGCATGGCCATGGCCGTGCTCACACCATTGTGACCTGCGGGGGGGGGGGGGGGGGGGCGGGTGATGACAGGGAGAGTTGGCTCTTTAAGCCAAGTGCCCAGACCTGCAGTTCTCAACTCTGCAACCCTTGAGCTCCCCCCGCGTGCCCCCAGACGCCAGGGTCCATCCCCCACACTGACCCCCATCCCTGCTCACACCCGCAGGTGGACCGGCTGGTGATCTGTGTCTTCCAGGAGAAGGATGAGGAGATTTACAAGGAGAAGCTGCCCTTCTACTTCCCCTTTGGTAGGGCCCTCCAGACCTCCACCCCTCTCCTTCCCCATTGGTACGGACCCCCAGATCCCCACCCCTCTACTTCCCCATTGGTATGGTCCCCCCCCCAGGTCCCCACCCCCCCCACTTCCCCATTAGTATAGGCCTGCAGACTTCCGTCCATCTGCTTCCCCATCCCCGCTCCAAAACTCTCGCCTGTCTACATCCTCATTGTATGTTCCCCATAGACCCTCCCTGCTTTAGTCCTACCAGCCCCTGGCCTCCAACCCATCAACTTCACCATTGGTTCACCCCTCTGATTCTGACCCCTAGGCCTCTCTCCAGTCTCCCACTTCTCTACTCCCCATTGGTGCAGCTCCTCTGCCCCAGAGTTGCCCCCACTTGCCCCCAGTCTTCTCACCAGTCCTTTGGGGCTCTCCTTTGGCTCCCCTTAGCCTGCAGGCCCCTCTCAGCCAGCTTAAGCCCATAAGGCAGCCATGCTAAGTGAGCAATGGTCCATCTAGCACCAGATCCTGTCTGGGACAGTGTCCAATGCCAGGTGTCCAGAGGGACTGAACAGAACAAGGTAATTGATCAAGTGATTCCCTCCCGTCGGCCAGGCCCAGCTTCTGACAGTGCAAGGTTTAAGACTGGCGGAGCCTGGGGTCGTGTTACGGACCAGCTTGGCTAATAGCCAGTGGTGGGCCTGTCCTACGTGGATTTACCTCATTCTTTTGGAACCCGGGGAGATTTTTGGCTTTCATAACATCCCCTGGCAACGCCTGCCTCAGGCCAACTGTGTGTGGTGTGAAGCAACCCTTCCTAAGGTTTCTTCTAAACCAGCTGCCTGTTTGTTCCGCCAGGGGCCCTGGTGGTTGTGTAATGGGAGGGATAAATAACCCTGCCTTATGCAGTTTCTCTACCTCCATCATGATTTTATAGACCTTGGTCCTTTCCCATCCTTGCTCAGCTCTTCTCCAAGCTGCACATTCCCAGACTTGTTAGTCTCATACAGAAGCCGTTCCCGCCCCCCGCCCCCCCCAATCATTTTTGTTGCCCTTCTCTGTGCTTTCTCCAATTCCCGTGTATCTTTTTGGAGCAGGGGCAGCTGGATCTGCACACAGCACTTACGCTTCTGTGTGATATTCTCTGTCTTATCTTCTGTCCCTTCCCTGTCGAGTCCCAGCATGCTGTTCACGCTTTGACTGCTGCTGCAGCTGAACCCAGGGAACGAGCCACAATGAGTGCAGACAGTTTCTTTAGATCCCGTCAGGGTGTGGGGATTATGGTTTCCAATGTGCCTTGTTTTGCATTTGTCAACACTGACCTTCACCTGTGGCGGAGTGACCCAGGCGCCTGGCTTTTGGCGGGGGCAGGGGAGACAGCTCCCTTTGTACCTCTTCACCATCTGCTTGAGACATAACTGTCTGGAGGCGTTTTGTGACACCTGCAGCTTTTGCCACCTCACTGGTCACCCCTTTCTCCTAATCATTCAGGAATGTGCTGACCAACCTGGTCCCCGCACAGACTCTGGCAGGAACCTGCTATTTCCTCTCTCTGGTGTGAAAAGTGATCAATGATTCCTGCCCATTGCGTCCCAGCTTATAATCAGTTACTGTTCCCTCAGTGCATTGACTTTGTAACCCCCAGGGTTGTGAGCTCAGTCCTTTGGGGCAGGGGGGGGGAGGGGCTGTCAAGGGTCTGGGGCAGGTGAGATGGGGGGGGGAAAAAAAAAAAAAAAAAAGGTCTCTCCTGGCTGGTGATAGGGCCTGCCATGAGGGCAGGAGACGTGACCTGATGCCTGCTCAAGGTCCCTTCCAGCTCTATATCTCCATGTTACCAGGGGCCCTTCCTGTTTATGCCCTGCATGCTTACCACTGCCCCCCCCCCCCACAAGGGACCCTGCGCCTGGCTGCCCAGGGCCCCAAACCCCTTTCCTGAGCCTGCCCCCTCAGTCCCCCCAACACCCTCCCAAGCCCAAAGCTCTTCCCTAGGCCCCCCCCCCCACCCCCGCCTCAGAGCCCTTCCCTTCCCATGGGAACAGCCCCCTGCCCTTCACAGACAGTGATGGATCCTGGGCGCAGACCACCAATGGGGGGGGCGGGAAATGGGACAAAGAGGTCAGTTGTCCCTGGGGCCTGGTGATTGCAAGGGGCCCAGGGCTCCTGGTCACTCTCACCGCAGAGGTTGCAGCTGGAGCCCCTGGCCACTTAAGTCACCATCAGAATGTGCCAGGCAGCAGTATGGGCTGAGGAGGGGCATTGTAGCCCAATCGGGGCAGCATGGAGGACTGGCTGCCCTCAGCCCCGCCCCCTTCTGCCTGATGCTCTGCCCATACCTGGGGTGCAGCCCCATCTCCCACACATTGCCCAGGGACCAGGATCTCCTTTCTCCCCCCAACCCCACTGGGCAGTGAATGTATTTGGGAGGCGGGGGGGGAATGCCCTGGATTCACCCTCTCCCTTTTCTCCTTTCTAGCGTGATCCTGACCTGATGGGTAAGCACAGCTCAGCACCGTGTGCAGTGGGGGGGGGGCAGGCCCTGCGTGATGCAGAGGGGCCGCTTCTAAGCCCAGACCCTCCCACTCACTAACCCCAGCACAACAGCTGGGCTAGTAGGGAGGCCATGCCTTGAGACTGGGGCGGGGGCATTAACCAAGCTGGAAAAGGTGGGGCGGCATGGGTCAGGATTGGGGGAGGGGGTACTGGCAGAGATAGTATAACGGGGGCGGGGGGGGAAGGTGCACAGGAAGAGCTGTGATAAGGGGCGGGCCAGCAGCAAAGCTGGGGTTGGGACTGAGGGACACCAGCAGAGCTGGGACAGGACGCTCAGGGCCAGACTAGTGGGGGGGGGGGCTGCAGGTTGGAGGAATTGAGGCACTGGTCCTATGGCCAGTGGGGGTGGGGTTTAAGTACTGCCCCCCCCATGCGCTAGCCCTCCGGCATGCCTGCGCCTGGCCTGTTGCCCCGACACCCCTGGCTGCACTGCTCTGACCCTGCATCTTTCTTCCCCACAGACGATGCCAAGGGGCTGGCAGCCCAGCCCTGAGGTGGCCCTGCCAGGCAAGGAGGAGGCCAGAGATGCTGCCTGCCCCCCCCCCCCGTCGCTGCTGATTTGCCCCCAACCCCCACATTATTGGCTATGGGGGGCCAAAAGACACCCTCCCCTGCGCGCGCGCGCACACACACACACACAAGTACCTTAATCCCCACGCCCCCCCCCGCCCCCGGCTGCCCATGTGAACTGCCCTTCACCTCCTGCCAGCTAATAAAGTCCTTAGATTTGAATTGCCCTATGGCTGCTGCTTCCTTGTGGGGTAGTGGGGGCGGGGGGGGGGGCTGTTCCATGGCCCCTGGCTGGGTGCATCCAGGGAGTGGGGAGCAGGATGGGTGGTTCTGATGCTGTCCAGCAGGGGGCGTAGGGGCAGAGCTAGGCTCGTTCTCTCCAGCAGGGGGCAGCAGAGTCAGCCACAACATGGGGGAAGGGGTTGGACAGTTCAGGGGCACACGCCTTCCCCCCCCCCAAGCCCAAAAACACCTCGTTTTGTGTGGGGGGGGTGTGTGCACTAAATGCCCTCGCACCAGCACCATTTGGTGTTTAGAGGGGCAGGGTCCTTGGGCCCCACTTCCAGCCCCCCCGCAACCCCGGGTAGGTGAGATGCAGCCACACAGGTGTGGAAGATTGGGGGCGGGGGGGAAGCAGGTGTCTTTGAAAGGCTTCTCCAGGCAGGCTGACAGGCTGTGGCTGCAGGACGTGACGGGGGTCGGGGGGACGCGGGGAGCTGGGCTGCTAGGAAGGGCTGGCAAGTGGCTAGCTGGTAATGCCGGGTTCCCAGACCACAGGAGTCCGTCCTGCTGGTCCAATCACCAGCCCTTTGTCGCCAGCTAGAACCAGGTCTGGGCCCAGCTGGCCCCAAGACGCCAGCGGCCCAGGAAGGGGCTGGCTGGTCCCTCCTCAGTGGGTGTATTTACCCCCACCCCCACCCCGGCGGGCCTGTCTCACTGCTGGGGCAGTTGGCTGGAATTCAGAGGGGGCTGGAGCCTGGTTAGCAACCGGGACGCCTGGGTTCTGGATCTAGCAGCTGGGGATGGTGGGCTGGAAACCAGGATTCCTGGCTGGACACCAGCGGGGCAGGGGGGCGGGGGTGTTACACTGGGGCTTGCATGGCCTGGTAAAAGCCCACAGCTCCCCTTAAATGCTGCCCCAGGTGTAGCTGTGCCCCCGCTGGGTGGACGGGGGTGGCGGCAGCCGATGTGCTGACATGCTCTCAGGGCAGTGGGGGGGGGGGTAAATGACTGTCTCTGGCACAAGGCTGGTGGTGCAGCTGTTTTAATTAATTTCCTTCATGCTCCCTGGGGCGGGGGGGGGGGGTTGCAGCCCCATTGCTCTGTCACACCTGGCTGGAGCAGGAGACAAAGGCAGCAGCGCAGGCTGTTGGGTAGCATACAGATTAGCCCGGTTAGCAATCACAGATGCCTGGACTGGGCTGAGCTAGGGGAGGGGGCGCTGTGGGTCAGGAGAGAACAGTAGGGAGGAAGGGGCGCAGCTGTGGGTTCGGCGTGAGCGGCATGACAGTGCTGTAGAGGCCAAGCAGGGTCTACTGGAAATGAGTGAGGAACACCAGTGAAATTGGGGGGAGCTTGTGTTGGACCAGTGGGTTGAGCGAGGAGTGAGAGTAAACCTGTAGGGATGGAGTGGTGTCTGGATGTGGGGCTCCCTGCAGCAGGGAGCCAGCTAGCGGCACACTCTGGAAATGGGGGATCCAGTGGCTAGGGGAAGGTGGGGGCGGGGGCAGAGACCAGCTGTAAAAGCCTTTTCTGCCCAGTGAAGTGTCTACCAAGGGAGGAATTGGCTGGCCCAGGGTTGAGCCAGTGCGTTCCCCTCTTCCCTTTCTCTGCACCACTTGTGATGTTTACAGACCTCCAGCCTATCCACCTTGGTGTCATTTTTTTAAGCTGAACCATCAGTCTTTTGATTTCTCCTCCCATGGAAGTCGTTCCAGCCCCAGATAACTTTTGTTGCTTTTCTCCGTACTGGTTCCAATTCTAATATCTTTTTGAGCTGGAGCGACCAGACCTGCTAGCAGTGTCCAAGGTGTGGATTTATGTAGGCGGCCTATGACACTTTTACCGTCAGTCTCTTTTGGAACAGTTCCTAACATTATTAGCATTCTTTACCACTGTTGCACATTGACCAGCTGTGACTTGTTCTTAAAAACATCACCAAGATCTCTGGGGTGGTAACACCTAATTTCAACGCCATCGTTTTGTACGTCTCCTTGGGGGTGCTGTTTTCCAACGTTCATTCCTTTGCAGCTATCAAAAACCTCCACGTGGGGCAGGTCTGCCTATTTGCTACTGAAACAGAACGCCTCAGGTGTAGGAATGTCCTTCAGATCCTCTGCAGCAAAGACATCATTAAGCTTCTCCGCAACAGCTTCATTTTCATCACGGGCTCCTTTAGCAACGTGATCCTCCAAGGCCCTCGCGGGTTGGCGGGCTTCCGGCTTCTGAGGTGCTTAAAACTTTTTTAGCATTTGTTGGCTGGGTCGTTTCCTAGCCGCTCTCCTGCCGAATTACACTTTTACTCTTGACCTGCCAGAGTTTGTTCCTTTCTATTTTCCTCACTTGGCTTTGACTTCCAGTTTTCAAAGGCAGCTTCTTTCCTCTAACTGCCTCCTACGCTGCTGTTTCGCTAGGGTGGCGTTTTTGAATCCCTTGGTGGAAGCCCATCTTGTATAGAACCCATTTCACACCCCTTACTTCTGCACGCACCCGGGAGCCTGTCCTTCCCTTGACCTGTTTGGGACTGGTGGGGAGGATGAGCTCTATGGAATGCGTTAATGAACTGTTTGGAGTTGGGGATCCAGCTCCCTTGTACCTGTTTTATCCGTGCTGATAACGGTTTCTCGTTGGAAACAACTTACGATTCTCTAACTAATTGCCTCTGACACTGGGCTTGTTTGTGTAAGGGTATAAAATTAACTAGAGTTAGCTGCATCAAGCAGCCTTGCTGGACCTGGTTTTACTCGTGTCCACTTGGCTGATCTGTTGCCTTATTGAACGCAATACAGCTGAATGTTAGCCGCCTAAACTCAGAAAAGTCTTGTGCTTTAACACCTTACTGAGTTCAGCTTTGGGTGGCCACGATGACACTTACAGTTTGAGCTTCTGTGATGGTGTTTCTAAGTAGATTCCATGCAGTTTGCAGACACTGTTTGTGAGACTGTTCCTTTTAATTGCTATTTGACTAGCTTACTGGTGAGGGGCCCCCTTTTCTGACATTCGATGCTTCTGGGGTGGGATTCTTAGAGCAAAAAAATCAACTCCCATGTTAATTCAATCACCTCATGCTCAGGAGTACCAAGCAGGTCAGCTGTAGTCATCTCTTGGACCAGAGCCCATGCACTATTCAGGATTGGACCAAGAATTGCCTCTTCCCTTGTGGGGCACCAGACAAGGTGTTGCAAGAAGCAGCCATAAATGGCAGCTAGAAATTGGCTTGCTGTCTCCCATGCCAAGGTGATGTGTTTGCAGTCAGTAGGAAGACCGCTGAAGTCCCATTTTGTAAAGCCTCCCGTTTGCCTAAGCATTATGCAACCCCCTCGCCCTCCTGGACAGGATTAGATTCTTACTCTTGTATTTCAAACATGGACATCCCACACACAGCGATTCCCTGGTCAGCTTGATTGAAGACCACCACCTTGTCAGGCTGATTAACACGATGCTACTCCCTCACTGGCACAACCTACTGGGTCACTTTCCCACTCTAGCAGTAGTGTCCCAGTAATTATCTTTTCTCCACATTGCTGTGACGTCTGTTACAGCTGGATCCTCACTTCATATGAGGCGCTGTAGTTCTCCCATCCTGGATATCAGCCATCTGACTCTTTATAGATGCACTTACAAAATCAAGTATCAGAGGGGTAGCCAAGGTAGTCTGTACCTTCACAAGACATGCATCTCATGAACAGGGTCTTTGCCCACGAAAGCTCATGCTCCAAAACATGTTAGTCTATAAGGTGCCACAGGACTTCTTGTTGCTTACAAAATTGGTCACTATTTACTATCAGCTTTCACGTGATGTACAAGGAAACTTTTATTTGACCATTTCGCTTTCAGTCCTACCTATATTTTATCAACATCTCTCTTCTTTCCTAGAGCAAATTTCCCCCCCCTCACAATGCCTCCCCGGGGGGATGTCTCCAACTGACTCCCGCACTCCTCCACACCCATTGGCTCTCCCTGGCCCTTACTCTAAAAACTCCTTTATGACATCTATTTTACAGGTTCTAGATTCTATGGCACAAAGGCACCCTTAGAATCCTGTTGCCTGTCATCCAGTATGACGGTGCACCAGAGAACTGCCTGAATGTAACTCCGGAGCATGTCGCCTTAGAAATCTGTCCAACCGGGATTTGAGAGTGGTCAGCCAGGGAGACGTCACCCTCATCTCAGTAAAGTGTCCCCCTGGTTAACTACTCAGGTGCACGCTCTAAGGCAAAGTGTACTACTGCCCGTCCGTCTAGCTTCACTTACCAGCCCTTGGATTGTTGGACCTTTCTGCCCTAGCCTGTCGTGCCCATTAAATATTTGTTCCCCTTGTAGCTACTTACCGCCTGTGTTCAAGTCACCCCTTAGCCTTTCCTTTGCAAAGTTAAACAGCTAGAGTCTCTCACCAAAAGACTGGGAGTGGCTGGCCCATTACAAAAGCAGTTTCTCTGCTCTTGAAGTTCACAACATCACATTAGCAACCGACAATGGGCCACATCCCCCCTGACTGAACTGACTTGATTTCTCCTCTCTTGATGTGCACAACTCCACATTAACTGCCAATAATGGGCCACATCCACCCTGACTGAATAGACCTTGCCTCTCTGTCCCTCCCCTTGACTGACTGACACTCACTCTTTAAATCCTCCTCTGAAACTCCCCCCACTCATCCATCTGGTGAAGCGGGTCTTTGCCCATGAAAACTTATGCTCCAAAATATCTGTTAGTCTATAAGGTGCCACAAGACTTCTTGTTGTTTTTGAAGATAAAAGACTAACTCAACTGCCTCTCTGATACTTCTCACCATCAGGCCTGTTTTGCTATCCTGCCATTGTTCTGGGTACTCTACTCAGAACCCAGCCAGTTTCTAAACACCCTTCGTCAATTGTAGGCTGTAGAGCAGACGGCAGGATGCCAGGACATTGTGCCAAGTGCAGAGGTAAAGGATGGCCCTGCGCTGGAGTCCCCACTTTGAGCATCCCAGGATCACATGAGCTCGTTTGGCCACAATGCGCTTGGGTTCTGTTGATTACAGACAGCGACCCACAAGCCTGTCAGTGACTGCTTCCCAGGAGAGAGTGCCCTGCTGTGTGTGCGTGGCCTATATTCTTCGCTTCTAGTTGTATTCGTTTACATAGTTGGGTTGTGGGCAGGTTATCAAATTATCCAACTAGGTCTGAACGTGTGACCCTTCTTTACCACTCCCCCTTCTTTGTCACAGCTGACTTTGGTTGACTCCTGATTTTCTTCCATGTCATGGATAAAAATGTTAGCATAGGCCCAAGAACCAATTCCTGCAAGACCCTGCCCTGGAAACAGACTCATTTGCTGATCGTGTCAGTGTGTTGCATGGTGAGCTAGTTTTTAATTTACGGCATGTGTGCCATGCTCTCTCTAGATGGTTTGCATTTGAATAGATGCAAATACGTCCAGGACATCTACCTCAATGCTGTTCCCTTTACCAACCAAACTTCTCGAGAAAAGGGAATGAGGCAGGAGCTATTTTCCAGGAACCCATATTGATTTACATTATCCTCCTTTAGCTCTTGATCAATCAAGTCACCTTTCAGCTGCTCTGTTACCTTGTCCAGGATCAATGGTAAGCCTATAATTCACCTGTCATCCCATCTACCCTTTTTAAAAGCTGGCCCATCGTTAGCTTTCTTCCAATCTCCTGAAACTTCCCCCGTGCTCCAAGGCTTAGTTAACACTGCCAGAGCTCCTCACCCAGCTCTGTTCTAACCCTTGCATCCAAGAGATCTGGATCTGCTGATTTTTAAAACTGTCTGACTTCAGCAGTGTCTGAACAACCTCCAGAGATCTCAGGTGCAAGGGAAGTGTTCTCACCTTAAGGAGACGAATCACCCACGTCTCCCTCAAACAGAACCACCACTGTTCATACGCAATTGGAAATTCTGCCATGTCCATCTAATAATGGACCAACACCCTTAAGGTTCTTTGTTCCTGGGAGAGCTTTAACACACCACCTTCAAGCAGTTAGCTGTAGCTTTCTCCCTGTGGCTTCCCTGATCAGCTTCCTACACTGCCTAACTTTGCACTTGCCTTCATTACTATCATATTGCTCTTTCTTCCATCAGTTATGATCTATTGATTACTGCCTCCTCTAAATGCTCTGGGCCTACCCAGCTGTCTTCCACACGTAGCGTATTGTGGCTCTCTGGGCATCTCATAAGGTTTTTTTCCCAATTAATATCTTTCTGATGAAATCTTTCCTTCCAGCTGATTTAATTAAAATTATTCTCAGCTTTGTGAAACTGGCCTGCTGTGCGCATGCATGTTGTAAATGTGATCAAGTTAGGAGCACTTGTGTATAAACTACCAATAATTAATTGTTCTGTAGCTGTTCTGTTCTGTTCTGTTCTGTTAGGACAAGGTGTAATAAAGAATTCCACCCCCTACTAGCTGCAACACTTTTTTTTAAAGGCATTAGGAATTTATCTTCTACTGTTAAGAGGCATGAAGGATATTTTAGTACCAGCAGTGTGAGAACTCAAGTGCGCCTTACTCAAAGTGAAGTCCCCTATGATCTCCACGGCTGGACCTGAGCTGAGCAGCCATACATGTCCCCTGCCAGGACCTGGATGTTATCACCTAGTCTAGCTTGTGAATGGACCAGGACAGCAGCCTACCCCTCCTCCCCCAAAAGGCGTGCTGTGGGAGTTGACAGAAAAATGCATGGCCAAGACCCATCGTGATGTGACAGCAAGGAAATCTAAACCCTCGTCAGCTACGCATAACAAAACAATGACCTGATCTCCATTTCTGTGCCGATAAATGGATTGTTTTAACAATCTGGGGGAACTGTGGCAGGTTGGAGGGGGCTGCAAGTGCAAGAAGTAGAAGTGGGGTGGGACGGGAGCAGGATTAAACACAAAAGTGCTGCTCACAGCCCACGTGACCCCCTGCAGCCAACGAGGGCTGTTAAACCACGTTCCCTCGCAGCGTGTGGGCTTCAGGCGAGCGACTGGTGTGTTCTCACGCTTGGCCCTCAGGCTCTGTGGAGGAGCCAGGCCTGAGCCACTGCAGCTGGACACCAGGCTGTGGCGGAAGAGCTGAGTTCAGGATGGCACAGCAGGCCCACCACAATCCCAGATTGCACAGGGGAGCAGGAGGGCATGAGTCACAGGGTGCTGAGCTTCTTTTCTCAGAGGGGCAGCCGAGTCAGTCTGTATCTTCAAAACACACCAAGAAGTCCTGTGGCACCTTCTAGGCTAACAGAGACTTTGGCACATAGGCTCTTGTGGGCAAAGACCCGCTTCGTCAGATGTGGATCTTTGCCCACGAATCCTCATGCTCCAAAATATGTTAGTCTAGAAGGTGCCACACAGATTCTTTTAGGGATTGGCTTGTTGTGGAACAGGAGCAGCTTGATTTTGGGGCCTGTGGGGGGAAGTTGGCAACCTGGCAGATACGGCAGAGAAGGGACGATATAGCCAAGCACTGGAGGTTTCTGCCACGGAGCTGACAGGGCCTTAATATAAGGTGTGTGGGGCAGGGCCTTTTTAGCGCCCCGGGGCTAAATGGGGGCCTAGCTTTGCAGCTCTGTTTGGTGTCAGCTCGCAGGTTCCAAAGCATTTCCCAGCTGTTCAGACGGATCCCTAAGGGAGCAGGAACAGCTGGGCTCAGCATGGGGCAGCCCATGTCCAGTGGGGGCAGTCTCTAGGTAAATCGTGGTGTGACGTGCTCTGCTCGTTCACTGTGTCCGGCTTGGCCTTCTAGCTGGGCTCCTGCAATTGTCCTTTTCTGAACAAAGGAAACTCTCCTGGCTATTTCTGTCACTCACTGATGAGGGGAGGGGCTTCTGCCCAGGTGCACAGGAATGAGGAAGGGGTAGATCCTCCAATTCTCGATTGTAGAGTGGGCTCAGCTGCTCCTGTGGGAGAGCAAATTCCTGCTGAGCTCCACCGGGGGGAGAAGGGACCAGCCTCCGCCCCGGGACACACAAACCCATGCATTCCTTATTGATAGGCCATCACACATTGACGCCTACAGCTGGGGCACATAGAAATAACACTGCAGGAACCTTACCCCAACACTCTGAAGTCAAGCTTCATCCGGTGGCTTTGCTCTGCCCTAAGGACCATCCTCAAGCTGCTTGAGCCTTTGCTGTTTTCTAACCTAAAACAAATCTGAATCCTGAGCCTCGCCCCTGAGCACACCGCCTCTGCTGAGCCGTATGCTGCCCCACACAAAGGCTCTGCTCTGCCCTACCTGATGTCCACCTGGAAATGCTGATAGCAAATCACTGATTTGCAATCAGGGCTTTCCACAGGGCAATTCAAACCCAGGCAGTCTGCACTGACACACCTGCCTCCATACCAGCGCTCTGCAGGCAGGATGCAGGGATGCTTCATCCCTGCCTTGGTCAAGCTGAGCAAAGAGCCTCCACCCAACTTGGGCCTCTGGGTCCCGGGCTAGCTAGCCCCTCTCTCCACTTGTCCAATAGGTATATCGCACCTTCTCAAACCCTAAGCACAACTTCTCCAGAGCTCTGCTGCAGGGTCAGGAAAGGGCAGCAAATATCCCGGTGGCCCAGGTCGGAAAAGGACAAACAGACTGACTAGCTCCCCAGCCAGCACACCCCCTCCACCCTGGGCGCTACCGCCACAGGAGGAGGAAGAAGACAGTAGCATGGCTGGCACCCGCTAACTTCCACGCACTCAGCTTTGCACTCACAAGGTGGTTCCTTCAGGCGGCCTTTTCAGAGCTGACTCAGCCTCTGGGGCCCGCTGACAAGATCCCAGGCAAGAGGCAAAACCAGCCGGGGTGTGTTCAGAGAGGACTAGACGCAACCTGGGTGAGCAACAGCCACAGCTGCGGTCGGGCTGCACCTCGGCTCAGGGTCCCGCTGGCACCTTCTTAGCTGGGTTCTCAGGCACCGTCCCCCGAAAGGGCTCATGATGGGCACTGACACGGAGCAAACAAGGCAACAGAGCACAGGGGTCTGTAGACAGGGCAGAGGGGACAACTGCAACCTGCACAAATCCACCAGACAAGCGGGCTCCAGTCACCAGCATCCCCTTTAATAAAACACAGCAGGGCGCGTGGAACAACGGAAACCAAAGAGAGCGAGATCAGCACGAGCGATTACCATTTACAACCACAGAGACTGCCGGTGCGGCAGGGGGCCGTGGGACATCACCAGGGAGGGAGCGGAGGCAGCTGGCCGGCACCTATTTATACAGGATGTCATAGTGTCCCGGTCTGTACAGTAGATACACCTTAGGCTCCGAGCCCTCTGGGAAGACGTGGGGGTTGGTGCCTCCGCCCTCGCCCCGGTCCATGTACTCCACCAGGATAGAGACGTTCAGGGCCTGAGCCAGGGCAATGATGTGGATGTGGTCGCTCTCTTTGCACATGGGTTCCACCTCCTGGAAGGGATCGAAGGGGAGGCAAAACAAGCCCAGGGAGGGTTAAGGAGTCCCAGTGCTGGCTGAAGGCTCTGTGTTCCTCTCCCAGCCCTACACAGCCTGGGACTCCCCTATGGATACTAATGACATCCCGCCTCAGCCGGAGCTCAACAGGCTGCCCGCCCCTCCTAGGCTGGGTCACAAACCTCCCCACATCCAGCTGCCTATGCAGACACCAGCTGGCCAGGGCTCTGCACCACCTCCCACTTTTTTGGGGGTGCCCCAGGGAAACTAGCTGGAGATATGACCGAGATCACAAGGCAGCTGAGTGTCAGCGCCCTCTCCCTCTGGACAGGGGACTCCCCACCTCTGCCCCCTCCAGGGAACAAGCAATGAATCCTACTGAGATTGCACACTGGTCTGTGCCAGGGCAGGGCACAGAGGGCTTGGCCCATCTCCTGCCCCAGGAGCCAACCGAGCACACTACTGAGCTCATGAGGCAGCTGGGTTTGAGCACCCGATCAAATCTCCTCAGATCACAGTTCGGCCAGGTCTCGGCCTCACTACTCAGCAATGCCCTCCACACAGGGTGGAGTTGGGCTCTAGCTCCCACTCCAAATCAGTCGCGGGGGAGGGCAGGACAAAGCCATGCCATGGATCCTCCGTACTTTTCTGTGTCACGTCGACACAGGTTTGAGAGACGGCAGGGAGGTCAAATTCTACCATTGGAACCTGCTACCCCCACGGTCCTCCGAGCTGTCCTTACCTGCTGGCAGAATTCCTTGATGCTACGGCCTCCCTCAATGAAGTGCTCAAAGAACTTGCTCTCCCGCTGCAGGTAGCCGGAGGTCAGCAGTCGCAGGTACACCACCAGATAGTCAGAGGTGCTCTGGTCGTTGAAGGAGGCCAGGAGCTCAGACACGGTGGTCTGCTTTTCCACTTGCTCTATCAGGTCCATGAACTGCAGGCCACGTGAGGGAGGGTGTCAGGGACAGCCCCCTTGCTCCACGTCCCAACGCGCAAACTCTCAGAGTCGGAATAAATGGTCGGACTTGGGCCAGTTACACTAGCATGCGTGTGTGGTTGAGCTGGTGTCCTTAGTCTAGGGAAACTAAGGGTCTAATTTGGGAGCCGCGAGGGAAGCCAGTGGGGGAGCTTGCAAAGCCTCCAAGGATCAAACTCAAGAATCACAACTCCCGATCTGCTCCAACCATCCCCTCCCAGAGGGGACGGCACTCACCGTGTTATGGAAATCCTCAATTGTGAACTCTGTGAAGCCCTGGGATACCAGGTCCTCCTTGCTTTTGGCAGAGATCTCCTTGAACCTGTGTGAGGTAGGACAAGATGAGACGATATAGGTGGCAGGGAGGAAAGTCCTAGCATGGTGTTTCTTAAACTAAGTTCTGCAGAACACTGATGTTCCATGAACAACTTGCAGGTGTACCGGTGTTTGGAAAAATACAATGATGGGAGATATTTTCTGTTACTAAAACCAGATACAATGTTACTTCTTCATTGGTACCATACCTGATTAAATTCCTTCATTTTGTTTTTGCTGTATATGTTGCTGTTTGTGTGTTTTGTTTTTTTGAAGAAAATTTTCATAGGTGTTCTGCACAAAAATATTACTGTTTGGTGTTCCAAAAAGTGCAAGAAACACTGTCCTAGAGTTTAGGACCAGAAGGGACCATCTCATCAGACCCCCTCTGTTTCACAGGCCATCAACCCCACCTGGCACCCATACGCTAAACCCAACCACCAATATTAAGAGGAAAGAATTTCACCCCTCAGGAGTCTAACCTGTCATGAGCTCCAAGCAAAGAACAAGAGAAACTGATGGGCCTCTGGGATGGCAGAAAATTGAGGCAGTGAAACATGTCTTTTAATTTCACAAAAGGAAACACCACAAAACGAGAAAGCTAATTAAAGAGAAATGAAAATATCCAGGGCCAAAAAGGAAACTTTCTGCAGACACCCTAACAGAAGCTCAACAAACATATATCCTGAATTAAAAAATACAGTAAAAGAACCAAAAACATGCTACTATGGGCAAACAACCAAGTCAAAGAACCAGAGAGAGGCAAAAAGCCATTTTTAAAAACCTGGACGTTAAATCCTACTGAGGAACATAGAAAGAAGTGCAAACTCTGGCAAATGAAGTGTAAAACTGTCAGTATGAAGGCCAGAAAGAATCTGAAGAGTAGCCAGCCAAAAAGTAATAACGAAAAAAATTAAGCACATCAGAAGCAAGAAGCCTGCAAAACAACCACTGGGGTCTCTGGATGATTGAGATTCTAAATGAGAACTCAAAGACAATAAAGCCATTGCAGAGAAAGTAAATTATTTCTTTGCATCAGTCTTCACACGGCTGAGGATGTGATGAAAATCCCCAAACCTGAGCCATCCTTCTTCAGTGACAAAACTGAGGAACTGTCCCAGATTAAGATCTCATTAGAGGAGGTTTGGAAACAAATTGATAAACTGAACTGTAATACATCATCAGGTCCAGACGGCATTCACCCAAGAGTTCTGAAGGAACTCATATGTGAAACTGCAGAACTACTCACTAGTTTGTAACCATTTAAATCAACTTCTATGCCAGATGACTGGAGGATAGCTAATGTGACGCCAATTTTTTACAAAGGCTCCAGTGGAATTACAGGCTGATAAGCCTGACTTCAGAACTCGGAAAAATGGTTGAAGCTGTAGTACAGAACAGAACTGTCAGACACTTGGACGAACATGATTTGCTGGGGAAGAGACAACGTGGTTTCTGTAAAGGGAAATCATGCCTCACCGACCTACTAGAATCATTTGAGGAGGGTCACCCAAGCATGTGGGCAATGAAGATCCAGCAGATACAGTATACTCATATTTTCAGAAAGTCTTTGACGAGGTCCCCCTCCTAAGGTTCTTAAGCAAAGTAAACTGTCATGGGATGAAAGGAAGGTCCACTCATGGACCGTTAACTGGTTAAAAGATGGGAAACAAAGGGTAGGAACAGTCCGTTTTCAGAACGGAGAGATATAAATAGTGGTGTCCCCCAGGGGTCTGTACTGGGACCAGTCCAATTCCCCATATTCATAAATGACCTAAAAAAGTAAACTGTGAGGTGGCAAAGTTTGCCGATGATACAAAATTACTCAGAATAGTTAAATCCAAAGCAGGCGTCAGGATTACAAAGGGATCTGACAAAACTAGGCGACTGGGTCAACAAAATGGAAGTTGTAATCCAATGCTGATACATGCAAAGTAATGCACTTTGGAAAATATAATCGCTACAATCCCCACAAAATGATTGGGTCTAAATTAGCTGTTACCACTCAAGAGAGAGACCTTGGAGTCATTGGGGATAGTGCTCTGAAAACATCCACTCAATGTGCAGCAACAGTAAAAACACACAGAGATTTTAGGGACTCATTAAGAAAGGAATAAATATTAAGATTACAAAATGCCATATTGCTGTTACAAAAATCTATGATACGTCCGCATCTTCAATATTGCACGCGGGTGTGGTCTGCCCATCTCAAAAAGGATATATTGGAAATGGAAAAGGTTCAGATCAGGGCAACAAAAATTATTAGGGGTACAGAGCGGCTTCCATAGCAGGAGAGATTGATAAAATGGAGACTTTTTGGCTCAGAAGAGAGAAGACTAAATAGAACAACATAGAGGACTATAAAATCGTGATGGTGTGGAGAAAATAAATAAGCACGTGTTATTTACTCCTCATAACACAAGAACTATGGGTCACACAATGAAATTGATAGATTTAAAACAAACAACAGGAAGTATTTCTTTATATGATGCCCACTCAGCCTGTGGAATTTCTTGTCACAGGATGCCATGAAGGTCAAGAGTATAATAGGAGTAAAAAAGGTAGATAAATTCCTGGAGGATAGGTTCATCCATGGCTACTAACCAAGACAGGCAGGGATGCCATCCCTAGCCTGTGTTTGCGAGAAGCTGGGAATAAGCACCAGGATGGATCGCTTGATGATTATCTGTTCTCACCCACCTGGCATTGGGCACTGCTGGAAAATAGGATACTGGGCTAGATGTACCTTTGATCTGACCCTGTATGGTTGTTCTGATGAGTCCAGGTGACCCCTGATGTTGCAGAAGAGGGTGAAAACTCCCAGCGCCCTATCAGGCCTGAGGAAAAACCCTTCCCGATCCACAATCCAATCAGTGGCTGGACCGTGGCAGCCAGGCAGTTCAAGAAGAGTCTCAGCACTGCCAGGTGTCCTACCTGCAGCTCAGGCCACCTCTGGCGCTTCAGAGGAAAAAGTCAAAATGAAACCAAACTGAAACAGAATGTGCAAGTGAAAAAATATTCCCTTCCCGACGCCTAGAGGAGCCCAGCGGAATCCCTGAAGCATGAGATTTAAGAACTTAAGACGCAAAGCGGAAGGGACCCTTGGGGTCAGCAAGCCAGCCCCTGCCACTGCCGGCAGTCATCAAGGTGCTGTCGGACTAATGCCTAGATTCCAGCTATGGAAGTGGACCCAGTTTGAAGGAAGGGGGCATACAACGTAACCGCAGTGCAGGCCACGCACAAAGGAGAGCCGCTGATGGATACATGTACGCGGGTGGCAGTGGAGCTGTGTGATGAACACACTGAGTGGTGAAGCAGACCCCACTGCCCACCCCAGCAATCCTAGGACACACCCGGGAAGCTGGTTGTCTGTAGAGATCCCCGATATCAGCTTGCTTATTTGTCTTCTGCCTCTTCTCCATAAAAGTCGAGCATAGAATGTGGAACTGCATAACCTGGGCAGCGTACCAGTCCCGGCTGCTCAACCGACAATTTGCATTGGGAAGGATTGGAAATTTCAGCTCATGGCACTAAAAGGCTGGTGCCAGGTAACAGCTTTGTACTATACAACAAACAGGAAGCAGCTCTTTCTGGGAGCAAAGAGCACCAACGAACAGGGGTTGGTTGCCATCTGGGTGCGCAGCAATAAGAAGGAACTGGGGCACCATCAACTTGCACCGCCACTTAAAGCCTTGAACCTGCTACACGGTCATCACACCATGCAGGCAGGGGTCACTGGACCCCACCCTGAAATCCCAGCTCGAGCACGCGGTGCACATCCACACCCATGACAGGGACCCCTACAGGGAGCATCATGCCAAGAACTGGGAGCTAAACCCGAGAGTGCCAACCCCGTGCCGTAACTAAGTGCTGACCAATCAGCACTCGTTCCAAACCCCACAGTTCGGATGGGCAGACGAGCTATTGGCGCACCGTAAGGAGCATCCTTGAGTTGAGGAAGATGCTACGTGGCTGGACCTCAGACTTGGCAGGAGTCACATGCTGGGACCTTTCCAATTTCCAGCCTGGCCTCCAGGATAGAAGCAGTGATCAGCGCAGGCTGAGCTAATAATCCCCCCAGGTCTTCTACGGCGCTGTCCCCTGTCAATCTCCCAGAGCTTTACAAAGGTTGTATCATCATCCCCATTTTACAGAGGGGTACACTGAGGCCTAGGGCGGGGAAGGGATTTGTCCAAGGTCACACTGGCGTCCAGCCCCAGAGCTGGAAATAAACTGAAGGTCTCCACCATCAGGCCCTCTCCCCTCACCAAGCCACACCGCTTCCCCATCACAGGCAGGCCGGTGTCTCCCTGCTGCCCTCCCACAAAACTGCCCCCGTTAGGGGGAGGGTATAACTCTGGTCTCCCACAGGGCCTAGCTTACCGTTGCAGCTCCTTGCTGTCCTCCAGCAGGGCCTCCAGGTGCGAGAAGCCAAATGCCCGGTAGAAGCAGTTGCCATCAGGCCGCGTCTTCCGGATATACGAGTACTTTTTCAGCAGGTCCTGAGCAGAGCGAGAGGGTGACACTATCATTCCCTCATAGGCAAAGGGGCTGACAGGTTAGCAGCCGACCGAGCACATAAATACTAATCGCTGTTTTACCTGTTGTGCCTGCAAAAGCCTGGCGGGACCGAGGGGATGCATGGGGTGAAGGCCCAGAAGGCTGAGGGTGGGAAATGGCAATTTAGGGAGGGAAGTCTGAGGGACGGTTCTGAGAAGGGGCAGGGTTTAACAGGTGGGGAAGGGAGGACAGCATGCGCAGGGAACAATGTTCCCTCCAATTTTTAACATCCCTGGGTGGAATAATATGTACACCGAGGCATGTGCAAATGCGGGCCAGCAGTAGAAACACAGGCTGTGGTGCCCTGCTGTCAGCTGAGCGGCACCCAAATCTCTTCTGGTTGGTCGCCCAAGTGCTCAGCTAACAGGGAACACTGGCAGGGAAGGCCAGGGTTTTCAGTGGGAGGTGAAGCTAGTAAGAAACAGGTAAGTGGGGAGGCTGAGACTGAGGGTGTGGGAGGAGGAGCTGAAGGGGCGGCTGGGGGATTATGATGTGAGAAAGCGCTGGGATTCAAGTGTCTGTCGGGGGAGGCAAGTTGACACCTGGAATTAAGAGATGGGAGAGCCAGGAGGAACGGGATCTTGGGGTGTCAGGCGGAGGGGCTAAGGAGGAGCTAAGATGGGAGGGGGGAGGAGGTCCTAGAGGAGAGGGTGTCTGGCTGCCCTACCTTGATCTTCTGTTGATAGATGTGATCGTCCTCCGCGTACTCCTTGTACAGAACCGACAGCTCCAGTCTGTCTGACACTAGGGGGTTCTGGACGGCGATCTGGAAGGACAAGAGGCACTGTGAGATTAGAGTGGGAGAAGCAGCAGCTGGGGCTTCTCAATCTCACTACAGAGGCACCCAGAGCTAAAAGAAACCCTGCGGCAGGCCCCGGAGACCTAGCGCTGACTGCAGAGCCTCACGAGAGGCCTCCGCTCTCCTTCCCAGGCCAAGAGGCCCTGCTGAACTACACCTCCTACCACTGCACTGCGTTCTCCCTCGTGCCCCTGTCCTCCACTATATAGGCCAGGCTGATTGGTTGGCGCACACACCTCATGAAGGACCACCAAATACCTCCATATACCTCCAGATTAGTGGAACTGCTATGGGCACCCGCATGGCCCCACAATATGCTAATATATGTATGGCTGACCTGGAACAACGATTCCTCAGCTCTCGTCCCCTATTACCACTCCTCTACTTAAGATACATTGATGACATCTTTATGATTTGGACCCATGGTACAGAGGCTCTAGAAGAATTCCACAGAGACTTTAACAATCTACACCCCACCATCAACTTATGCCTCGATTACAACATACAAGAGATACATTTCCTGGACACTACAGTACTAATCAAGGATGGCCTGATCAGTACCACACTGTACCGAAAACTTACTGATCGCTATACTTATCTACACCCTTCTAGTTTCCATCCTGCACACGTGACTAGATCCATTGTTTACAGTCAAGCTCTTAGGTATAATCACATTTGCTCTGATCCAACTGACAGAGACCAAAAACTACAAGAACTTTACCAAATATTCATAAACCTGAATTACCCACCAGGAGAAGTAAAAACAAATCGACAGGGCCAGACGCATACCCAGAAACCAGCTACTCCAAGATCAGCCCAAAAAGCCAAGAACAAAACACCACTGGTCATCACTTACAGCCCCCAACTCAGACCACTGCAACGAATTATTAAAGACCTACAACCTATTCTTAATCAGGATGCTACACTCCAGAAGGCCCTGGGTGACATGCCTGTTCTCTCCTACAGACAACCTCCCAACTTCATGAGGATCCTTACTAACAGCCACAGCCTATACCCCAGGAACACCAGTCCTGGAACCTTTCCCTGCAACAAAGCCCGCTGCCAGCTTTGTCCACATATCTTCTCTGGAAATACCAACACTGGACCTAACCAGGTTACTCACAGAATCACGGGCACCTTCTCTTGCTCCTCTACTAACATCATATATGCCATCATGTGCCAACAATGCCCAGATGCTTTGTATATTGGACAGACTTCTAACTCCCTTAGACAAAGGGTCAACGGGCACAAAACAGACATCAAAACACTCCAGATCCACAAACCAGTTAGTCAACATTTTAATGGAATGGGCCATTCTGTCAATGACCTCAAGGTATGTGTGTTACTGAAGAGAAATTATCGCACTGTTTTAGAAAGAGAAGTGGACAAACTGACATTTATGTTCAAATTCGGAACATTAACACATGGTTTAAATCGTGATGGGAAATTTCTGAGTCACTATAGGGGCTCGTCTGCATACTTGACTCAATCTAATTCTTGACCTTCCCCCCCCACCCCTCCACTCTCTGATTTGCTCACCTTGATTATCTTTTTCTGATTTGTCCTCCTTGCTTACTGTTTTTGGTTCTCTGTGTCTTAAATATTGAGTCTGTTCTGGTCTGACTATGGTCTAAAGAAGTGGGTCTGTCCCACGAAAGCTCACCTAATAAACTATTTTTGCTAGTCTTTAAAGTGCTACTTGACTGCTTTTTGTTTTGATAGTGTATAGACTAGCACGGCTTACTCTCTGTTACCTTTCAGTTTATAGACACTCAGCTTTGGATTTTTGTCATGAGGAAAAAAAAAACACCCCCATGTTTTTCCCAGAGAAGAGGAGGTTACTTACGTGTCACTGCAAGTTCTCTGAGAAGTCTGGTCCCTATCTATATTCCACCAAGTGTTTTTGCATGCATCACTCGTCTGGAGCTGGAGATTTTGAAAGTACTTATGTCTGTGGGTTCACATGTTCACCCTTCCTTCGCCTCATGGTTTCACCCGAAATGATAAAAGGATTCAGTGCTGCAGTTGCGAGTTCCATTGCTGGCCCCTCCACGGCCATGGGGTCCTGCGGCAGCTGTGGCATCCAGTCCCTCTGCAGCCAAGACAGCTCCAGCACAGCTGGCCGCGGCCAGAGTTAACAGGGCTGGTTAACTGGTCATACTGTAAGCAGCCTGGTAGGCCTCATGCTTACCAGTATGCTCCCCAATTAACCTTCAGCTTCCCTAATAAACAGACTCCCCAAAGTCTGTTATCTCCTAAAAACTACTACTAAATACTTAACTACAAAACAAAAGCAGTAATAAAACTATGTATAATTCTGAAAACAAAAAAGCAATCCAGTAGCACCTTAAAGGCTAACAAAATAATTTATTAGGTGATGAGCTTTCGTGGACAGACTCACTTCTTCAGCCCATAGCCAGACCAGAACAGACTCAATATTTAAGGCACAGAGAACCAAAAATAGTAATCAAGGTTGACAAATCAGAAAAATATTATCAAGGTGAGCAAATCAGAGAGCAGAGGGGCAGAAGAGGGAGGGGGATCAAGAATTAGATAAAACAAAGTATGTAAAAGAGCCCCTATAATGAGCTAGAAAATTGTCATTCCGGTTCAAACCACGTGTTAATGTGTCGAATTTGAATATAAAAGAGTTCAGCAGCCTCTCCTTCCAAACGGCTGTGAAAATTCCTTTTCAGTAAAACACAGACTTTCAGGCCATTAACAGAATGACCCACTCCATTAAAGTGCTGGCTGACAGGTTTGTGAATCAGGAGTGTTTTTATGTCTGTTTTATGCCATTAATTCTTTGTCTGAGAGAGTTTGAAGTCTGTCCAATATACAGAGCATCTGGGCATTGCTGGCACATGATGGGATATATGATGTTAGTTGAGGAACATGAGAATGTGCCCGTGATTATTTTGTTAGTCTTTACAGTGCTACTGGACTGCTTTTTTTTTTCATAGTATATAGACTAGCACAGCTATCTCACTGTTACTATATATAATTCTACATGTGTCAGAAATAACAGAACACTAGCAGCTCTGACTTATATCATGAGAAGGAACCTGAGATGCAACCAGTCTGCCGCGGTCTTCACTGCATGGGGCAGAACCCTGCGGTGAAGCCAGAGTGCATGCACAGACCCATAGACACGACTGCTTTCAAAACCTCCGGGCGTGGGGCACGCGCGTAAACCCTCAAAGCAATGCAACAGGGACCGACTCTCCAAGCAGCGGCTGAGGCTTTTTGCCGAAAAATCTGCTTTGTCAGAAGCCCAATTTTTTGTGGGAGAGTTTTGATGAAAATTTTTCAATCAGTGCTCATGCGACCCTCACCCCAGTGCACAACACCCCCAGGCTGTCTAACAGCCCTGGACTAGGAGTCTCCTAGCCCCTAGGGCCCACTATCCTCCAGGCCCATCTCCTCCTCACTTCTCTGCCCCTTTGGGCCCTGACAACCCTCAGCCTCATCTACTCCACAACCCACTAAGCCAAAGTTTGCCTCTGGAGTCCCAGCCAGCCCCTACTGCCCTCCCACTGGTCTGGATCCCTGACACCTGTAGCCATGCTCTCAGCTTCCTCCAGAGGCAAAGGATGGAGCTGGGGATGAAGAGCGGCTCTCACATCTCATGGGTTAGTAGTGGGAGCAGTTTACTCTCAGATGAGCAGCTGTGTGTTAGGGGAAACATGACTAAGGCTACATGCAACCCCTGTGGCAGAGATCTGAGCGATGAGCACAGGGAGGGCAGCAGCCAGGTACCAAAACCCCAGACTCTCAGAGGCTGGAAATGGAAAGTTAAACTGTCAGAAACTGTGAAGAACAAGGGGGCAACCAGGGACACAAAAGCCCCTGAGAGCCACCCACTGACCCCTCCTGGGGACGGCTCTCTCAGAGCTGCATGGCCACCTGCCTAATAAGCCTGCAGCAGCTCCATGCTGGTGGGGAGAAGCCTCTCCCTCCTAGCTGTGGCTGCTCTGTGCAGAGGCTGGGGGAGAGATCGCCTCTCCCCAGCCATGGCTGCTCCATGCTGGCGCCAGAAGAGCACATCTCTTCCCCAGCCACTGCATCCAACCCAGGGCTGCTGCCCCTGGGGGACAAATGTCCCATCCCTGTGTCCCCCACTCAGCCTAGCCTGGATCTGTCCCAGTTGAAGGACAGACACCCCTCCCCCGGCTACGCCCACTAAAGTTATGGCAGCTGTGGAGAAGCGCCTCAGCTGATCCCAAGCTGCTGCAATGAGAGAGGGGCTGGGTAGTCCCCTCTCCCTAAGGCAGCCTCACCTCAGAGCCTGCATCCCCAGACGAAGCCTGCAACCCGATCCTATGCCCAGGCATGAGCCCCTTGCCACACCCTGCCCCCTCAGTGCCACCCGACGCACTGTGCAGCTGCAAAATGACTTTCGTTACGTGATCTCTCTCCTCCATACTGATGCAGATAACGAAAGCCATTAGACAGAAAAACTGAAGAGGGAACACTGCCCTGCACACAGTGGCCAGCTGGAGCCTCACCTCCTGCTGGATGCGATCCTGCTGAGCCATGATGGCTTCATCATACGCCAGACAGTTAACTCCTGGAAGAGAAGAAGAGATGGAATGAGTTCTTTGTGCTTACCCCATGCCAGCCGCAGCCACACCAGATCAGTATATCTCCTCCAATCTACTCCCATGAGTTCTAGTCTCAAACATCACCCTCCCTACACACCTTAAGGAGCACCATCCTGCCATCAAGATGGCTCCCCAAGGTCCAGTCAACTAATGTTTGCTTTAATTTTTCCTGCCACACTTCTCCCTGGCTGGGGGTACAGACACTGCCAAAGATTATCAAGACAGGACTCCATCTGCATGGCTGGAGAGGGAAGGCTGGTCCTTCAAATCAGATCACCAGGCTGAGGCTCAGGAGCTGTGGGTTCAGCCTGCAGCTCTGACACAGCTTTCGAGCAAGTCTGTTAATCTCTCTGGGCCTGCATCTTCCCCGGCTGCAAAGCAACCTAATGAGCCTTCCTTTGCTATGTAGGCTGAGAGCTCTTTGGGGATTGTCTCATACAAGGTAAATCTGCAGCAGCTGGCATGATGGTTTCCCTGATCTCAGTCACAAGTGAAGGTGGGATTCTGTCCAGCTCCAGGTTCAGCAGGAGCTTCTCCCCTAGTCTCGATCAGGGATGCCTGTGAACACTCAGCACAACTGGGCCCTCGATCTAAGTCAGAGATCAATTTGTCCACTGCATCGCCAAAATGACCCATTTCCTTCTGAGGGTTAATTTTACATTTCTGACAGCAAGTATTCTCCCAGTAGAGCAAACAGAATCACCCCAGTGCAAGGAAGCCGGTGCTGACCCAGAAGTCGGGACGTCAAACAGGGCTTTCTTTACAAACTCCTTCTGCAAAATAACAGTCTTTTTATTCAGTAAGATGCAGAGCCATAACTAAGCAATGGAGCTCTCTGTGCGCAACTCTGGCAAATAGCCTCTACAGAGGTCAAAATACGTCCTTATGAGCACAACTCACTACGGACATAAAGTGGCTCTTTTGCCGCCAGGTGATCCACGCTGCATTACCGATATTAAGGTGGCAACATCAGCCTTTAAATGGCCATGCTACTGCCTAAAAGAGTTTCGCACAAGTAACAGCCAAGATTCCCAACAGTCTTGACACACAAGAGCAGTGTCACTTTAACTAAAGTCACCAATTTTTAAAAGCCCCAGTAATTAACCATTGGTACAAAGTCCCCAGCAAAGGTGGATTATTCATGTTAGCTATAAACTGGAGGCCTTTCTGGAAGAGGCTTGAGTCCAATATAAGAAACTGAGCTCCATACAGGAAAATGTGGGTGAAATGTCTTGGCCCCTCCTAGACAGGAGTTCACACCAGAGGATCTCATGGTCCCTTCAGGTCTTGCATGGAATCACTAAACACATCGGTATAGCTAGAGCAGCACAACCCTAAGCATAGAGACAGCTAAATTAGTGTACAGGTGCTTTACGCTGGAATAATGTATTCCTGGACAGAGAACTCAAAGGGACTTCTTGGGTCATGGTGTCCAGGCGGTGCTAGCGCACACAGCCTCATCCCACCATCCAATTCAGAAAAATTATCCAGCTCTATCTTCAAACTAGTTGGATTGTTTGGCACCCACAACTTCTATGGGGAGGTTGTTCCAGACCCGCCTTCCCGTGATGGGCCAAAAATGTTCTCATTGCCAGCCTTCATTGACTCCTGGCCAGTTCACCCCATTGATTCTGTGCCAACACTTTCCTTTATCTTCAGCAACTTTGCTCCCTCCCTGAGGTTAACCTCCCGGTGTATATATGGAGCGCAGCCAGGTCCTCCCTTACTTGTGTGGCCAGACTAAACATTGTAACTATAAAAATCATAGGCACTGCAGGAGGATTCAGGGGCCAAGTTGGTTAAAGCCCCTGGGTCTTAAGTGAATGATCCCTTCTCCTGGCCTGGAAAGTCTACAAATAATAAACACCAGCAGTATGATAGCTGAAATTACATCAATTCAATGAGCCAGATACTTAACTTGTGTTAATGGTCCTAGCTTAGCCTGAGTCCCCAGCACTATCACAATGTAGCCCAGCTGGATCTGGCCCACTCAACCTTTTCTCCTGTCTTCCCTCAACCACCTGTGTATCCGGCAATGCACACTTCATCCCCTTCTTTACAGATGGGGAAACTGAGGGGTCATAATTTTGAGCCAGGCTGGAACTCAAGAACCCTACTGAGCATCAGCTCAAATAAGTCTCCCAATGAATGTTAAGCACTCAAAGTTATCACTGCTTCCTGTCCACCTCTCAGTGTTGCTTAGCTTAGCTTAAACACAGAGAGGAGCTTTGCCAGCTTGGCAGGAAGAAGAGAAAGCAATCTGGACCTCTTCCATTACATACATCACCGGCAGACAGGCATCCACGGGGACTCCCAGCCCCATGGCATGCATCCCTGCTAAGGCCGTACAGATTCTTCATCTTGCTCTGCAGAGGCCATATAACACAAGGTGGAAAGAGCCATGTGAGGTGTGTGCACACCCATTTTCCTCAGCCCACTGAAGAACCACCAGAATAGATAGACCACAACTAGAATCTTCTCCAGAACAGATCCAGCCAGACCGGAGCCCTGTTTTATCAACAGAATCATCTGGAGCAAAGTCTACAACTTTTCTTACTGATGTGAACCAGGACTGACTCTACTGGGGACACCTCAACTAAAATAGCTTTTATGCTGCAACACAAATGGAATTTAAACTGTGTCTGTCGGTAACGCTCCGGGGCAGGGCCTGCACTTAAAAGAGGCACAGCTGTGGAGGAGGTCAATCTGTTTGTTTCACTTCTAGGCAACTTAGATGCCCCTTGTTATGCAGACATCACTTTCTCTAACAGTCCCCCTTTCACTTTTAAAATAATACATTATGTATTGCTGGCAGGGATGGTCCAAGCAGGGTTTTAAGCCAGACTGGCTAGAATGCTTGACAGGAGCGGGGGAATGTAGGGTGCTAGGTTTCAAGAAGGGAGGGGAATAACTGGAAGACACTGGGAGCTAGGTAAGGGGAGAGCGTGCAATGGGAGTTTGAGGACTCCCTTGCAACAGGTGAATTGGCTGTTCCAGCTTCCAAAGTCTTGTTACATGGTAGTAAGAGATGTGTAAGCAAGGAGAGGGAATGTAGTCGGGGGAAAAGGGTGGAATCTGCCTCCCAGGAAGTCAAGGCTGGGACAGGCACGAACTCTGCCAATGGGGGAGAGGAGGGGTGGATTGACATGAACTCCATCAAGGCTGGAGTGGAAGGGCCACCCCTCTGGGCTTCAAGGCATGGATGGTGGGAATTGTCCCCAGTAGGGCAATAGGGGTGGTGGTGAGGATGGAGGTCCTGTTTCTCAGAGAGGTGCTGCAGGAGGTGGGGTGCATACAGTCAGTGAATGACAAGAGTAGGATGTATATAACAGGTATATTAAAGTGTAAAAGAGAGAGGCGGGGACTCCCATGGACAGGGTTGTCAAGGAAACCTATCCCCAGGGCCCCTGCTGATGGAGAAGCATGGTGCAGGCCAGACTATGGCATGCATTGCAATGAGACTGGGGAATCCTGCATCACCTGGACAAACACACTTCTAGGCCATAAAGCACATATGGGACTGGATCCTTCCCCAGGGTGGTAGGGCAGGCTGACTGCTACCATTGTAGGAGCAGGACAGAATTGGCTGGTGCTTGTTGGGAGAGGAGGGGGCCATTAGGCCTCTCAGCACTTTCTGGAGAATCCTCCCTTTGGGATGTAAGGGAATCCCTGCATTCTTGGAAGAGGAGGAAGGAAGTTGGAAGCAAGGGGATGACATTTTTCCATGAGGATTATGTAGAGGAGGGGGAAGCAGGTATCTGGGGAAGGATTTTGCTGTCCCTACTGATGGTGGATGGGGACAGAAAGCAGCTTTCGAGAGAGGAAACAGATCTTGCGGGAGGGGGAAATTGCCTCACATTTGGGGTGAAGAGAGCACTTTCCTGGGGGTGAAGGGGAATCATGGCCCATAGAGATGAGGGGAGGCAGATCCTATGTGTGTGTGAAAGTTCTGAGATGCTGAGTAAGTGGAGGAGTGAGATCTGGAGAACTGGGTCATGCAGTTGCTAAGAGGAGGCACATCTGTAGTTTGGAGTAGCGCAATCCTCTCCCGGGGGAAAAGAACGTGTGGGATTTGGAGCAGCTCCTGTGGGGGTGGGTCCTGTCCTTTGGGGAAAACTATGGGGGGAGGGAAGATGTGGTTCCTGCAGAAGAGAAGGGGAAGTGGGCAGAGGAGGGAGTGTGGGGAAGAAGCCTTTTCTCTGCAACCAGGGGGAAGCAGTTCTGGGGAGGGGAGAGCGGGGCTGGGAGCCGGGGAAGGAAGGCAGAGCCAGGAGCGGGGGGCAGGAAGGATTTTTCTGGAAGGGGCTGGGCTCTGGGGACAGAAGTCTGCCCGAATCGGGGCAAACCTTGTCACTGCAGTGGAGGGGGGCTGGGACCGGGGGATCCTGACCCTGGGTAGGGGAAGCCGATCCCGGGGGAGAGGTGGAGCCGAGGCACTTGTCTCTCGGGGGGGAAGGGAGTCAGAGGCGGGGGTCTCGCTACAGGGGGTCCCCGCACCATCCTGCCCTGCGCATTCGGCCGGGGGCCCTGTCCCTCCCCGGGAGGGCGCGGCAGGACCTCGTCGCTGGCTGGGGCACTGCCGGTTCCGGGGGGGCGTCCCTCCCCGCAGTGCCTTATGTGGGGCTCCCCGGCTGCCCCTCCCGCCATTACCATCCGTGTCCCCCCCCAGCGGCTCCGGCTTCTGCAGAGGCTCCTCCGCCGCCATCTTTGAGCTGCAGCCTGCACCCAGCAAGCGCTTCCGGGGCACTTAGGGCCCAGGACGGAAGCTCTTCCTCCCAGCCCTAGCAACCGCCCCTAGCAACGTCCCCCCTTGGCAACTAGCCCCTCCCCCAGCAACGGAGGACCTGGCTGAGCCGCACTGTTGGGGATGGCAGGAGGCGGAGCACACGGTGATAACAAGTTGCCACCCCATGCAACATAGGCATGGCTGGTGATGTCATTGTGTGACATCACAGCACCCTGCTCAATCCACTTTTCTGTTGCATTTGGTCATCCTCATGACACCAGAACAACCTCATGCAACTTCTCACTCCTGTGACCCTGTGATATTATCATATAGCATCAGGCGGCGGACCTCAAATCCTCCATCCCCTGGTACTATGACACCCTCCCATGTCATCACAGCAGCTGCACATCCACCCCATCAAACATGTCACATCACAATGACACCCTCAAGTGACACAACGGTAACTTTGCTTCCCCCATTCTTGTGCCCTTGTGATAGCATCACATGCTATCATAATAAGGGACCTTATGACAGCCCACCCTCACGCCATTAAAGGACCCTGGCATCAAAACACCATTCCTGCATCGTTGTGACATCATCATTCAACATTACAATAGCTTAATACAAACCCACCTTCAACAGGCTGTGTGGCCATAACATCGTGTGACACCACAGCACCTTGCATCCACTACCCTTACTCTGTAACTTCGCCAGGCCATCATCATGTGACATCATGACTGTCTAGCTTCAACCCCCCATCACATCATTTTGCAGCATCACAACAGGCTCCCGTGACCTGTCACATCTCATTGTGATGTCATTGCATGCGATGAGGTCATGGACTCACCCAGCAGTGTTCCCTGTAAGCTGAGCCCTTGAACAGCTGCTCAGGAGAGATTCATGTGCTGCCCAGATGATTAGCAGAGCATCCACAGCCACACACAGGGAGCAGCCTGTGTTTCTATTGGTGGGGCACATCCACACATGGCTTGATGCACACAACAGAAGTTATTCTACCCTGGATGGAAAATATTAAAGGGAATGCTGTCACCCAGCCCCAGCTCCCGCTGCCCTTGTGACATCAGATCCTTCTCCCATCAGCCCATCATTCCATCACTGTGTGACATCCCTTCACCCTCGTTAGGGCAAAAGACCAGCCTTCTCATCAGGACATCCATCAGTACCTGAGAGCAGTCAGGGAAACTAATGATCCAACCAGTGAGACAATTCCATGAGCACCAGCTGAACAAATGCCAGCACTGTCATCACCCACAATTAACATGTACAACCCAGCTACTCCTAGTTCATGTGTTATGAGAAGGAGTAAACAGCACTTTCTTATTCAATTTTTTCCACACCCTTCATGATTTTATAGACCTCTGTCATATCTCCCCCTTAATCATCTATTTTGCAAACCGAAAAGTTGACTCAATTTCTCCTCACCTGAAATGCAGTCAGCACTCCTAATAATTTCTGTTGCCCTACTCTGGACATTTTCCAAATTCAATATACTGTATGCTTTTGAGACAGAGTAACCAAATCTGCACACAGTACTCCATCTGTGGGCATACTATGGCTTTACATAGAGGCAATATGATATTTTCTGTCTTATTATCTATCTCTTTGCTAGCAAATCACAATATGCTCTTGGTTTTGTGATTGCCACTAGACATGGAGCAGATATTTTCAGACAACAATCCACAATGACTCCAAGAGCTCCTAACTGATGGGTTCAGCTAATTGAGATCTCATCATTGCATATGTATATTTGGGATTATGTTTTCCATTGCACATTATTTTGCATTTATCAACACTGAATTTCATCTGCCACTGTGTTTCCCAGTCTCCCAGTTTTGTGAAATCCCTTTATAACTCTTTGCAGTCCGCCTTGGACTTAACTGTCTTGAGTAAGTTTCTTATCATCTGCAAATTTTACCAACTCACTGTTTCCTACTTTTTTTCTTGAACATTTATGAATATGTTGAGCAGCCCTGGTGCCAGATCACACCCCTGAGGGACTTCACTAGTTACTTCTATCTCTTTTCACCCTTTATTCTCACCCTTGGTTTCCTATCTTTTGACTGGAGTACCTGACCATACTGTCAGGATCACCTAAAGAAAGGATCTAGTGATCCTTAGTTTACTTTATTGACAAGACTTTTATCATCTTATGCTTGGTCCACACTAGGCAGGTAAGTCAATTGCAGATACACAATTCTAGCTACAGCAATTGTGCAGTTCAAATCGACTTATCTGCAACCGACTTATGTAGCCATCCTCACTAAGGAAGATCAATGGGAGACTTTCTCTCATTAACCTCCCTTACTCCTCGCAATAGTGAGGATTATGGGAGTCAACTGCCAACTCCTGATAGGTCAATTGCACACATCTCCACCTTGTACATGAAATCAAACCCCAGAAGATCGACCCTGAGTGAGTCAATCTTCTGGGTAATAGAGACACGGCCTCAGTCACCTGCCTCTCTTTCTAAACAAACTCCCTGCTGTAAAAGCTGTGCTGCTCCAAGCTTCCAAATTCATCACATACCACACACATTTACAGTGTTACAGTTAAAGGCTCTATCTGGTGCCAGGATACAAACTTCAAGGAAAGGGAAGACTAAATGACACCCCTGACACTGGCAGACCAGGTGCCAACTCATGCTAAGAGCTCAGGTCCCTAGCGAACGCTGAGAAATACATAGCTGGAATCGGTCTGGCTCCCTGTATGTTAGCACTGCTAAAATAGGTATTAGAATTATAAGACTGTTTAGGTTTCACTGAAAGCTTGTGAGGGTCTGCTTGCATTAATCTCACCGGGAGCTACGGTATCACACGCTGTAAACTAATCTTTAAACATCTGTATTTTAAGCCCCTGTAATGGTGTAAATCACCAGAGAGGAGAGAGACATTTAATCAACCAGTGTGAAATGCTGGTAGCCACAGAAAGTGTCTGACAAGGAAAGCCTGTCTACACCAGCTGAACTAGAGTGGATCATTAAAGGGGATCACAGACTTTGTGTTTACTCTCATCCCCTCCTGCCCACACCTCCCCCCAAAGATGAGACTTTCAAGTAAATTCTTCCCATCAGCTGAGTGTAAAACTTAAATCAGGTGGGGTGAGGGGGAGGAGAATATAAAACCCTAGCAAGGGGGCACTGGATTTTCATGGTGTCTGGACTCTGAGGGGCAAGGATTACTAAGCATAAGCAAAAGGTGCCAAATGCTTAGCTTGGATTAGCCCTAAAGGTCATACAGAGCTTGTTTATTGTAGACATTTATATTTCCTCTTTTAACCTTAAGACTGGAACTCACTTGTGTGTGTCTATGGTTTGCTCCTTTAACCTTGCAAATAACTCTCATTTTCTCTTCCTGTATAATAAATCTTTGGGTAATTTATAATAGGATTGGCTACAAGCATTGTCCTCAGTGTACAATTGCTTCCAGGTTAGAAAAGATCCAACCAGGATTTCAGAGTTGCCAGTGTTGAAGAAGCCATCAAAGGCATTGAGAAGTCATTGCAGTAGTTAGACAATTAAAAATGAACACCTTATTGCCAGCCTGCATTTGTCTAGCTTCGACTTCCACCTGCCAGAATCATGTTAGACCTTCATCTATCAGACTGAAGAGACCTTATCATCAATGAGTGCCAACCCTGGGCTGGTCCAGGTACAGCCCAGAGTACCTCCTTAAATTAGCTTCTGGTTCAACTAGAGTAGATCTTGTGGGAGGAGAAGGGGAAACCATAGTCTGTCACAATTTTTGTATTACCAGCCAAGAAAAAAAAAAATCCACCACACCATAAAAACCAGGTGCCACAATATCACTGCAGTGGCCCAAATCCTCATGCTATTTCTTAATGTCCCAGCTGCATGGGAGTCTGTTACCATTTTTAAAAAATGAAAACAAAGATTCTAGACAGCATGGCTGTGGACAAGAGGCTGCACAGGGACTCAAACCCACTATAAACAACTCTTCTTGGGGTTTACCCTTTTCGAAAGGCTCATTATTTAAGTCCCCACCCCTTTTCTCCTAAAAGATTATGGCTAGGATCAAACTATTGCTACCCAACCCCCAACCAAGACACCATCTGCCAGAAAACAATAGTTCTCCATCAACAAAGCATTAAGAAATTGCACTTTGAGTTGGAGTTCTGGTTAAATGGCATTTTCAGGCTTCAGAGCAGGTCTAGCGATGAGCAACTAGTCAGTTTTCACTTCAAACTGGGACAATGCAGCTCTCCACACCCCTCTTCTCTACTGCAGGTCTAAGACTTTAAGGCCGCAGGGGACCACTGCTCGTGTTGTCTGACCTCCCCATAACAGTCCATACAACTTATCTGAATTAATTCCTACTTAAACTGGACAGGACTTTTCAGAAAGATCCACACATTTCCTCTAATGGAGAAGTCACTTTTGGGGATCTGTTTCAACAGTTATTTACCTTCTTCTTTAAAATCTTCATCTTCTGTTTCAGTCTGAATTGGCCACACTACAAATATTCCATCTTCCAACCATTGGATGTTGTTAGACCTCTATCTGGCAACATGGCTGGCCAAAAGTTCTCCAACAAAGGACTATTTTGCTGGAAAATACTGATTTGACAAAATCTGACACCAATCACTTAACATATCGCCAGTTTCTCTAACAGATAATGGCCAAAATGAAGAATTTCAGTCACATCAATTTGTATTAGACCTAGAAAACAGAGCAGAACCTCAGAGTTACAATCTGATCAGACATCTGGTGTCTGACTGACTTCACCAGGCCCTGGGCAAGAGGGTGGGCAGGGGGCATTAGCAGCTCCAGGCCCCTGGAAAGGGAAAAGGACTCAGGTAAAAGGGGCAGGCCTGGGGGTTAGCTTCACCCACCTACCCTTCAGTATCACCTGGGGCTCATGGCAATTTAAAGGGCCCAGGGGTCTGCCTGATCTCATTGCTGCTCTTTAAATCACCAGGCCCCACGGCAGCCACCTTCTCTGCCCTCCTCACCACCCATCTCATTTGGAACCAGAAAATACACAACGAGGCAGCAGACACAAAAACCAGTACGGTGCTAGATAAAGTTTAAGCTTCTCATGAAGCGAGGAAACTGTTTGGTGCTGGTTTCATTTAAATTAAGACGATTACATGCAGCCTTTTTCTCTTGCCTTTTAAAGCATCAAAGGTGCATTAAGTCAATGAACTTTTGCAATAAGCACCATACCATTTGTTCAGTGTTATGAACAACTGCCATTCCCACCATTTGTGTAACTGAGGCTCTATCATATAACTTATTTATAACAGTGTTTCTTAAATGATGTTATGCAGAACACTGGTATTCTCTGAACAACTTCGAGGTATGCCAGGAGCACCTGACATCTTTTTTGATATCATACACAGATTATATATATTGTCTGTTATTAAAACCAGATTCAATGTTACTCCCTCAGTGGTATCATACTGGATTAAATTCCTTGATTTGGGTTTTGCTGTACAGTACTGTATATAGTGCTGTTTGGTTTGTTTTTGTTTCTTTGACAAGTTTTTTTTAAAGAAAATTTTCAAAGGCGTTCCACATAAATTTTGAGACCATGGAACACCACACTGTAATAGTTTTAAGAAACACTGCCTGTAAGACGAAAGGAAGCTATTCAACAAGATCATTTAAGTATTTCCTAAAAAAAAAATTCCATTTTTTTTCCTTTTGGCCTCATTTGGGACATTTTGCTCAGTTCTACATTGCTTCCCCAAGAAGATGTACTTTTAGACTGATCAAATCTCCCTCAATGGAGATAGTTAAGAGCAGGTTAGACAGACATCTATGAGGGATGGTCTGATTGTGCTTGGTCCTGTGGTGAGGGCAGGCAACTGGACTTGTTGGCCTCTTGAGGTCCCTTTCAGTTCTAGTGTTCTATGATTCTATCAAATCATGCCTTTGCCTCCTCTTTCCGGAGCTAAATACATCATGCGTCTCCAGTCCAGCTTAGCACACGTTCTACCATAAAGTAGCACCTTTAATCAAGACTTTTATTAGGAGTTCAGTGCAGGTTACACAAAACATGCATTTGCAGACACGATGGTGACAGACAATAGATATAAAAGCTAGAAGGGAGCAACAATGATGGCTCTGGAAGATTGTAGCCCTGATCCAAATGTAAGAGACGATAGACATTTAGACCCATGGATCTTTTGGAGGTTGGGGCCTATCCTAGTTCAGTTACACTCCCCTACCCTGGCATGAACATCTCTTTAGGGTTCCAGTGTTTTGAATTCCCTACAAGGTCTTTAAGAGCTAGGATCGGAAATAGCCCACATCAGGTGGTGCTTTGCTGGGGATTGTACACAGCTGAGAGGCTCAAGACACAGCTCAGAAAGCTAATGAAGGCAGACGGGATGGAGATGTCTTCTGACAAGCATTTGGGAAGGAAAAGATCAGCAAAGATGGCAAGGGATATAGGCCAGGAAAGGATATACCCAGGCCATGGCATCTGCAATCTGCAGTGAGGGAAGAAGAGTGCAGGGCAGAGCAGGGCAGCTTGAGGTGGTCTCTTCCGCACACAGACCTGCAGTGCTAGAGACAAAGGAACAATTTCACCATCAGGGTATCAATTCAGCCTGCACCAAGCCTGGTGCAGCCACCCCTCAGGCTGGGCCTCCTATATATACTGCTCCCCCCTCCCAGCATCAAGATGTGCAGCCCATACGAGACAAGGTGCTGACCCTCTCTGCTAGGTGGCCAGCTATTAAGGTTTGAAAAATGGGAGACACTTTCCCTTGGGGAGGTGGGAAGATTAGTGGTATACACAAGTAAGCCCCAACTATTGGCATGGTCACTATAATACGATGCCATGTCACCCTACACCCTGCCCCCTGACACCCCAGCCGGCCTTCACCACTTGCCAGAAAACCTCAGGGTGCCTCCTTAGCCTATTCAGAGATGGACCATGTTGACGAGGGACCCACCACAGTGAGCTGGGCCTTACTATAGCCAGACCTAGCTCGCTGGGCATGCCAGGAATCCATTCACCAATTCCCCGCCAAGGAATCCCCCCACCCCCACCTACAGGGTGAGCCCCCAGCCTGCTCCCTACAGCACAGAACCACTTAGTGGCACACTGGGGTCACCACTGATTCCAAGGCACCACCCAGGCACATGGGTCAGGCCTGGCTTGGCCAGTCACTTACTCAAAAGCCAACCCATCACAACCCTCCTTTGGCCTCCGGGCTTTGCCAGGAGCCACAGCATAGATCCCCAGGCCGGAAGGGGCTGTGAGTCACCTCAGCCCAGTGAGGCATTATAAGGCAGCAACACCTAGACCCACAATGGAACACAGACCCTGAGGCAGAAGAACCCAGATCTACTCAGTACGCCCCACTCCCGGGCCCCAGCTCAGCCACGGGCTCACTTACCAGAGATCTACAGGAGCCTCTTGCCATTACCCACAGAGCTCACCAACCCACCCTGCTTATCTGCCAGATGCTGGAGAGAGAAAGGACACACGTTAGGCCCACCCTTCACTGAACTTACGGGGAAAACCCTTGGCTTCAGCCTGCTCTATGCCAGCTGTCAGCTCAGGTAGCAGGTTTTAGAAAAAGCCAATATAATTGTACTGGGACAACTCCTAGAGTAGATGCAGCTAATTCAGGATACAGTGCTTGTTTCCCTTCCTGGATGGTAGTAAGTTATACACAGTCAGCTATACTGCCTGGCAGGTGTACTCTACATCCATACTGGGGGAAGCCTCGTGGCTAGAGCACTGGACTGAAACCCAGGACGTATCGATGGCTCTGCTGTAGCTGAGGGAACTTTCGCCTGTAACTTTGCCTTCTGATGCCTCAGTCTCCCCATTTGTACGGCTTTTTGCGGGGAGAAGACCATGATTGCCATTGTGAAGTGCTTTGAGATCTACTGATGAAGAGATTGAGAGGGTGGGTTCAGAGGTTTAGGCAGGACAACCATAGAGTCTCATAGCATTTCCCACCCTCTTCTGTGGGCTCTGAGAAGTGGCTGCGTTAAGCTGGGTGGAAACTCAGCCCCCAGTGGTTGCCCAGAGCTTCCAGAACAGGAAAAGATGGACATGGGTCCAGGGGTTAAGCCATTCTCTGGAACACCATGAGCAAGAGGCCGGCCCAGAGTCATGACACAGGGTCTACTTTGGACTCCGTACCAGCGCTGCAAATTTCAAGCTGATCACAGCATTGTTGGGCTTTTTAAGGGGGTGGGTTCTGTGGCAGCCAGAGGAGCCTCACTGGAGTCCCTCATCCAGCAAGGGGGTGTTGCCAGCAGTCCCTCCAGGCTGTTGGAGATGGTCCCAGTTCTCTGCCAAGTTCTGGGCTCCTGGAGTTACCAGGTACCTTGGGGCCACTGCCCTGGGGGCACCTTGGGAATAAAGGGAGATGGGAGCAGGGTTAGTGTCACCCTGGCATCTCACCAGCAGCCACAGGTTCTCGCCCCCTTAGAGCTCTCGCTCCACAGCTCCAGCTGCACAGTACAGGCCCCACCCCGACCTTGCACAGCCCAGCCCTCCTCCTAGTACACTCCCTGCACACATGGCACCCCACATGGCAGCTCACGACCACCATTACACTCACCCTATCTAGCACGCGCGCGCACACACACTCTCCGGCCAGAGACTAGCCCGCCAATGCGCTCCAGTATATCCTGCAGTCAGACACCTGGGTCCCCACTGCTCCCCAAATCCCCCTGTAGGGTGCTCCTCCCCAGTGGCATCCAACCACGCAGGGAACTGCTACCCTCTCAGCTTGGCTGGGGTGCTCTGGAACTGCTAAACTGGCTTAGTCCAGCTCCGATCTCACCTCCTTCTCGTCCAGGATGGTGGTCTCAGACGGGACAGGGGGCTCTTCGAAAATGTGTTTCTTCACTGCCTTGCCCTTGGCAGCTTGCCAGTCTGCCCGCTGGGCCCTGGGGGCAGAACAGGCCCATGGGTGAGTAGCCACCTGTGATGCTCCCCAGCATCCAGGAAGGACATGGTTATGGTGAAACCTCTCCCCAGCCCCACTCCCTTTTGAGGAACAACCCTCAAGAAGAGAGCACAAGGCTAAGCAACACACACCACCCTGCAAAACACCACCCCCAATATCTCGCTGATGGCACCACAAAATGGCTTTGGAGAGGCCTGCAGCAGCCCTGGTTTTGCCACACAGGCTGAAGCTCTAGACTGCTCCCAACAGCACCTGCTCCCCTTATGCAAGTTGGAGGTCTACAGGGGCCCTCTGAACTCCTCTGCTCTTGGAGAAAGTGGGCGCAGATGGGAAGACAAAGCCATCACTGCTGGGGCAAATACCAGGGGTTCCCTTTGCTGCTAAACCTGCTTCCCTGGCCAGGACCCAGGGGAAAACGCTCATGACTGCTGCTAAGTGGAACCCTGCTTCCCCTGCGTTACCCCACCACCAGAGCTGAGATGAAGGGCCTTGGCACCATGGGAGTACAAAACAAGCAGAGCCCCACTCACCTCCTGGCATCGATGGTCGCTTTTTTCGGAGCAAGCTTGCTCCTGCTGGTGGGTTTGGGCTCCTGGGAAGCAGGACTGGGTGGCTTGAACAGCCTGACCACCCTAGGCAAGGAGACTGGTCTCCATCTATCAAGGGCTGGCCTGGTGGGGGGCAGCAGGAGGATCTTGTTTGCCCTAAGCTGGTTCCGATCCGTGGCACGGCCTGTTCTCGGGATAGTGTTGGGGCTGGCTCTTGCCAGCCAGGCCCCTAAAGGAGCCCTGTGGGAGAGGATGGTGCTGGGAGAGTGCGTTGCAAGCTGCCAGGCAGCACCCGGGTGGACCTCTGTGGGCTGGCTCCTGCGGAAGGAAGAGGTCTTGGAGGGCACAAGCTGACCCATGTAGTAGCCCAGGGGAGATTTCCTGGGCACCAAGATGAATCCGAGACTCAGCCGCTCAGCAATGCTCTGCTTTTCTGCCTGGCTCCTCAGGGGCTTCTGGGGAGACGCTGGCCCATCCCCTGGCTTGCCAGCTCCCATGGGGATGGCGGGATCATCCCACAAGCTGCCAGTGCCAGCCATGGCCTTCGGCAGCGAGATCCTGGAAAGGGGGAAGCTGCAGCGAGTTGCAGCATCTCTGTGGGTCTGGAAAACAAGAGGGGACCCAGTTCACAGAGCCCAGCCATTCATGTGCAGGGCCAGCCACGATGGGACAGCCTGAGGCAGTGCATCAGGTACAGGGATAGAACCCAGAGCCTTGGTTCTGGAACAGAGATACTCAGAGGGAGGCTCATGGAATTTCTGGTGACCTTGGGTCAGCTGTGCATTAAGGAGAGCAATTTCCTCTCACTCCTGCTGGGGGGGCTGTCCTGCAAGACTCCTAAAGCCCAGCTGCACATTTGGGTAGCGAACTGCATGGACCAGCCCAGCTCAACTGTCCGTCCCAGCATGCTTACCAACCAACCCATCAGCCGCCTCTCCCACCAGGGACAGCCCCCTGGGCAACTTACCATTTCCCCACAGCAGCCAAGACCCCTGGCTGGCAGCCTCTGCCCAGTTGCTGCCACTGGCTTTAGGAAGAGAAACACCACGTTAGCTTATGTCACAACCCTGCAGCTCCAGCCACTGGAATACAACATGGGGTTTAGAACAACACCATGACCTCATGCCCAGCTGTGTGCCTGTGGGGACTGTTGGCTACCGTACACCCACCACCACCCAATTATCACAAGCCACTGAGCACTTGCAGTGGTACATTGGGCCTGAGACAATGCATATGAGCCCTTGCTTTAGGAGCCCATATACCAGGAACCACAAAGGTGGGCAGCTACTGACTTTCAGAAGTTGGAGGAGGAGACTGGGGCAGGAGATACCTCTGTCCTAGGCCTTGATTAGCAAGCACCAATGTATCAAACTTTGCAAAGTGATACACAGGCTGTGGAAGAGAATCAAGCTTCTCAGGAGGCTGGTGGGAGTGCACAGGCTAGGCCAGGAGAACACAGGGGAATCAGGGTTTGCAGGTGGTCAGACAGTCCCCAAACTGCTCTCCTTGAGTCCTCTAGGAGGCTTTAGCTCACACTTGTGTTCTGCCAACCCAGCTGGCACAAAAGGCTATGCCAAGACGCACTGCAAGCTGCCCACAAGGTGCCCACCCAGGAGATTTCAGAATAGCTCCCCACCAATCCACCAACACAGCATGAGCACAGCACACATGCACAAACAGCTCAGGGCGTGCAGCCTTCCTCACTCCCTTTGCAGGTGAGGCCACCCAAGCCGAACCTTCCTCTAGCACACAGAATGGAAGCACCAAGCACTTCATTAAGCAGGCACAGAGCATCCTACATGATGCAGAAAGGAAAGGGGACTAGCCTTCAGTGGCACAGAAAACCCAAAGTAAGGCCATTTCTAATGCTTTGTTAGCTCGCCCTTAAGAGAGGCTGTGTTACACCCCAAGCTAGCTAGGCTCTCTTTTTGCAGTAGCAGGGTACCTGCAAAGCAGACCAAGGAGCTGGTGAATAAACTTCAACAAACACATTCCCCTCCTTGCATTGAATGAGAGCTGCAAAACCAAATTACCACAGACAAGTGCAAATAACCCACTAAGCCCCATAATCAATATGCTGCAGCAGTGTTTCCCCAACTTGCGGTATGTAAAAGGATTTCAAGAGATACATGGTGGAAAGAAAAGGAGACAAGCACTTGGACTGGGGCACACTGATAAGGCCAAAGTCCTGAAACAGGTACAGAAATCTTTTAAGTTTGAGAAACACTGTGCTACCATACTTACTACTAGCCCCTTACAAGCACCAGACTCTTTCCTACCTCTTGTCAGCCTCCGAACTCCCATTGCCACCACACCCCTATATATCTCTAACCATACAGCCAATCAGTGTCAGGATGGCATCCTTTGGTCAATAGGGATTTGAGGAGCCACTCAGCTATCCCAACACAGCATTGACCGGGCAACTAGGTCTGCCCCCCAGGAGGGAGGGGTCTGGCAGGGCAATTCCACATTAGATAGATAATGGGGGCATGAAGTGATTTCATGCCGATTTCCCTGGGGGATGCTTGGAGTAATCCTGGTTTTCTGGGGAATATAGCTAGGGCTTCACAGAAGTGAAATGCTGCTCTCACTAACCTAACATAGGAGTGGACAAGCTTCCTATGGGGCCACAGGCCCATGCACCCAGTTGACCCCTAGCTCAGTTCTCACTCCACCTCCAGGGGAAGCAGATGGAGGACATCCGGGATTTAGAACATCCCTAGGTCTCAGTGTAGACCATGGGCCAGGTGGTCATAGAATCATAGAACACTAGGACCGGAAGGGGCCTTGAGAGGCCATCGAGTCCAGTCCCCTCCCCCGACGGCAGGACCGACCACTATCTACACCATCCCTGATAGATATCTATCTAATCTGTTCTTAAATATCTCCAGCGAGGGAGATTCCACAACCTCCCTTGGCAACTTATTCCAGTACTTGACCACCCTGACAGTTAGGAGCTTTTTCCTAATGTCCAACCTAAACTTCCCTTGCTGCAGTTTAAGTCCATTGCCTCTTGTTCTCTCCTCAGAGGCCAAGAAGAACAAGTTTTCTCCCTCCTCCTTATGACACCCTTTAAGGTATCTGAAAACCACTATCATGTCCCCCCTCAATCTTCTTTTTTCCAAGCTAAACAAGCCCATTTCTTTCAGCCTTTCTTCATAAGTCATGTTCTCCAGACCTTTTATCATTCTAGTTGCTCTTCTCTGGACCTTCTCTAATTTCTCCACATCTTTCTTGAATTGGGGTGCCCAGAACTGGACACAATATTCCACCTGAGGTCTAACCAGCGCAGAGTAGAGCGGTAGAATGATTTCTCGTGTCTTGTTCACAACACACCTGCTAATGCATCCCAGAATCATGTTTGCTTTTTTTGCAACAGCATCACACTGTTGACTCATATTTAACTTGTGATCTACTAGAATCCCTAGGTCCCTTTCTGCTGTACTCCTTCCTAGTCAGTCTTTTCCCATTCTGTATGTGTGAAACAGATGATTCCTTCCTAAGTGCAGCACCTTACATTTATCTTTATTAAACTTCATCCTGTTTACTTCAGACCATTTCTCTAATTTATCTAGATCATTCTGAATTATGACCCTATCCTCCAAGGTAGTTGCAACCCCTCCCAGCTTGGTATCATCTGCAAACTTAATAAGCGTACTTTCTATGCCAATATCCAAATCATTAATGAAGATATTCAACAGAACTGCTCCCAAAACAGACCCCTGCGGAACCCCACTTATTATGCTTTTCCAGCAGGATTGAGCACCATTAACAACTACTCTCTGGGTGCGATTAGCCAGCCAGCTATGCACCCACCTTATTGCAGCCCCATTTAAGTTGGACTTGCCTAGTTTGTCGATAAGGATAAGGATAAGGATATGCGAGACCGTATCAAATGCTTTACTAAAGTCTAGGTATACCACATCCACTGCTTCTCCCTCATCTACGAGTCTCGTTATCGTGTCAAAAAAAGCTATCAGGTTGGTTTGACATGATTTGTTTTTTACAAAACCATGCTGGCTGTTCCCTATCACTTTACTACCTTCCAAGTGCTTACAGATGACTTCCTTAACTACCTGCTCCATTATCTTTCCTGGCACAGAAGTTAAGCTGACTGGCCTGTAATTTCCTGGGTTGTTCTTATTCCCCTTTTTGTAGATGGGCACTATATTTGCCCTCTTCCAGTCTTCTGGAATCTCTCCTGTCTCCCATGACTTTCCAAAAATGAGAGCTAACGGCTCAGCTACCTCTTCTATCAGCTCCTTGAGGATTCTAGGATGCATTTCATCAGGCCCTGGTGACTTGCAGACATCTAATTTTTCCAAATGGTTTTTAACTTGTTCTTTTTTTATTTCAAAAACTAACTCTACCCCTTTTCCACCAGCATTCTCTATGTCAGGCATTCCTTCAGACTTCTGTGAAGACCGAAACAAAGAAGTCATTAAGCATCTCTGCCATTTCCAAGTTCCCCGTTACTGTTTCTCCCTCCTCACTGAGCAATGGCCCTACCCTGTCCTTGGTCTTCCTCTTGTTTCTAATATATTTGTAAAAGGCCTTCTTGTTACCCTTTATGCCTGTAGCTAGTTGGAGCTCATTTTGTGCCTTAGCCCTTCTAATTTTACTCCTGCATTCCTGTGTTATTTGCCTGTGTTCATTCTTTGTAATTTGTCCCAGTTTCCATTTTTTATAGGATTCCTTTTTTAGTTTGAGATCATGCAGGATCTCCTTGTTAAGCCAAGGCGGTCTTTGCCCATATTTACTATCTTTCCTACATAGGGGAATAGCTTGTTTTTGGGCCCTTAATAACGTCTCTCTGAAAAACTGCCAACTCTCCTCAGTTGTTTTTCCCCTCAGTTTTTCCTCCCATGGGATCTTACCTACCAGCTCTCTGAGTTTACCAAAATCTGCCTTCCTGAAATCCATCATCTCTATTTTGCTATTTTCTCTCCTACCAGTCCTTAGAATTGTGAATTCTATGATTTCATGATCACTTTCACCCAAGCAGCCTCCCACCTTTAAATTCTCGACCAAGTCCTCCTTATTTGTCAAAATCAAATCCAGAACAGTTTCTCCCCTGGTGGCTTTTTCAACTTTTTGGAACAGAAAATTGTCTCCAATGCAGTCTAAGAACTTATTGGATAGTCTGTGCCCCACTGTATTAGTGTCCCAGCATATATCTGGATAGTTAAAGTCCCCCATCACCACCAAATCCTGGGCTCTGGATGATTTTGTTAGTTGCTTAAAAAAAGCATCATCCACCTCTTCCACCTGGTTAGGTGGCGTGTAGTAGACTCCGAACAGGACATCACCCTTGTTTTTTATCCCTCTTAAATTAACCCACAGACTCTCAAGGTCACCTTCTTCCAAATGGTTTGAGTTTTGGATGAGTTTCTGTTGCTCTTCTAGTGAGTAGGATGTTGGAAAGGGACTCACACAAGTGTGCTGTATTCCCAGCTCCGCCACTGAGCTGCTGGGTGGCCCTTCCCCCCTCACTCCTTTTACTGGGACAGGGACTGTCTTTCACGGTGTGCCAATTGCTGTGGACACAATGGGGCCTTGATCTTGATTAATTGTTCCAGGTTCCACTGTAGAAAGTAAAATCCACTAGCTAAGTGAACAGTCCCACCTCCTCGCCCCAGACTGCATGTTTGAGAGAGATCTTTAGCAAGGTGGAAAGCCTTGATCAGCAAATACTGCAGCCTCCAAATACAAGTAGCTGCAAAATAGGCGTGAAGCAGTTCTAGCTCCAGGATTCAAATTCTGGCTCTGCTCTACTCAACACCCCTGTGCGAGCAGCAGTGATGTGCCTCAGCTTCCTATGTTACAACAGTGAGAACTGACCCAGTGTGAGGGACTTCAAATTAAAACCACATGAAGGCTATTAGGTTTGCTCTGGCAGGTCCAGGTGCATAGGATCCCAAATACATAGGCTCCCATCTCACGAGGATGAATGTGCCCCACATCATGCCACTAATCAAGTGTACACCCTAAGTAGTCCTGAGCAAGATGAAGCTATTGCACCACCCCATTTGAATACTTAATCTTTCCCACTGCTGCAAGTTACAGGGTCTCATCTACCCTGTTTCCAGCCCTTCAATCATCTCTGGGCTGTTCTCCTCTAACAGCCTTTGCCAGGCACAGAGGAACACTGCCTGCATCTAAGGCAATTCTAGCTGAGTCAGTGCTGCAATGATTGCAAACAGCTGCTGCAGAGAGATGGAGTGTTGCAACACTGGGGTGTGGGGCCTGGCTTCAAGAACAGAACAAAGAAACCTGCCATCATGGGAATCTGAACTACATTCAAAGTCTCCATCTCTCCTTGATGGGAAAAGGACAGCTAGCACAGCACTCCCTACCAGGCAAGTTAAATGTTTCCCTTAGCCAGTGCAACTGCAATAGCAACCTATAAACACAATCACACATGCACCTAGGTAAGTGCATTCTGGCCTCCTGCATTCAAACAGGGTGCATTCCCCATGAGAAGGTACTATAACAGAGGGCTTGGGCATACCCCCTGCAGGGAGCTAGGTGTTTGGAAGTCAAGCTCTGTTCTCAGCTGGCACTTCTGCCTTTCCCAGCCTAATGCCCTGTTTAGCTAGAGGTGGAAGGAAAAGCTGCTGCTGCCTCCTATATTAACAGACAACCCCATGAGCTCCTGCATGTTTAGCTTCCCTGCCAGTCAGGAGTCCCATGTGTTAGGAAGCCATGACACCTAGCTGAGCAGTACCACCCTTGTTACTGCTGGGCCATTCTGACAGCACAGTGTACGAGCCAAGGAGCTGCCCTTCCACACAAAAGGGAAATCCTCTGAATGCAAGTGAAACAGCATCAGGGAAAGAAATTTTGCCCTCAGGTTGAGTCTCTGCTAATGGGGCTAAGAAGGGTATGGTAAAACTGCTATTGCCTCCATAGCAGAGGCTGGGAGGTCCCATAATTCCAATGTACCCCAACCTGGGGCTTCCTAAAATGACAGCCCTACATGCTTAGCCCCAGACTGAAGAAGGGGGGCATGCAACAAAGCAGAGCAGCCCTGGAAGAACTAAGCAGTGTCAGGGGGATCTTTCCTCCAAACCCTTCTCATTTCTTGGGGCTGCAGGCACTGGATTCCTCACTTCTAACCCTTTTCATCTGATCTGCACCTTTCCTCCTTGGATTTGCTACTAAAAGAGGTCATTGCAGTCAGCTTGATGCTGAAGAAGGCTGCTAGCCACCATTGTTCTCAGCCAGCTAGAGAGGGGAAGATAGGAGCTATAGTGTGTCTGACTCCCGACTCCAACCACCACCCCAAACCATCAACATTGCAAATACAGGGGACAGGACTATTCCAAGGGCAGCACTAGCCAAGAAGGCCACAAAGCCCACCCTTTAACCACACAGCAGCACATACTACTTGGAATTCTGCTGCTGTCTGTAACAGGCAGGTGGCTTCGCTCCACACCAGGGAGCCTGTGATCTGTTTCAGGGCTACTTTCATAGCAAACCCTGGCCTTTCTCCAGAAAGCACTGGTGGTACTTTGGATTTAAGGCTCCTAACCCAGAGAGGACAGCACAAGCCCCAGCAGAACACTACAGGGACCAGGAGTCGAAAATCAAGGCACATCCTGGGGCAACTGCCCCACTCCCCCTTTCCACCTAGGTGTAAAGCACTGGTAAGGCACAGACCAAAGGGTACAATCCTGCTCTCCCAGAGAAGGGGGCACAGCAAATGGAAATGTGCAGGGCTGGCACAGGGCCTACACCCCAGGAGAGGCTCAGGGCCTGGGGAAGAAGAGGCAGCGATTCAAACAAGCTACGTGTCTGTAACAGGGTTTATTGTAACAGCTGTAAGTCACCCCGAGGTGGCAGCCAGGGGGCTGCTCCACCTGGGGCCATGGAGTAAGTCAGCAGCCCAGCAGGGGGCCGACAGTGGAATGTAGGGCCGGGTCCCGCCAGGGCCGCAGAGGGGGAGTCCAGCCGGGCGGGGTCCGGGCGCGGATCGGATCCTGCCGCTCAGTCGCGCTTCTTGTAGCTATCCAGGTGGGCCACGATCCAGCCCGCCGGGCCCAGCAGGGCTACGAAGAAGATGCCCAGGCTGACGACGGTCTCCTGCGCGGGGCGGGGGGAGGAGGCAGAGCTCGGGGTGAGGCTACAACAGCTGAGCCCCGCCCCCCACCCCGTGATTCCCCCCTCCCGGCCGCCCCCTCCCGGCTCGGCCTCCCGCCCCGCTCACCAGCGGCCCCACAGGGCTCTCGGGCGGGTGCGAGTGCACGGCGCGCGCGGGCGGCGCGAGGCGCGGGCGGAGCAGCGCGCGGAAGAGCGGGGCCACGGCCATGGCAACAGCGGGTCCTCCACGGGCGAGATGGCGGCTGGATCGGAAGTGACGGCGGAAAAAGGCGCGGACCGGAAGTGGTCTGAGTGGGCGCGGCTTGGGGGTGGTCGCGTGTGCCGAACGTCACTCCGGTGGGCGGAGTGACGGGCTGATTTGCTCCGCCCAAGCATTGGAGGCGCTGCCGGCTGCACGCCGAGGTTCACACCGTGGGGGGCGGGGAAGCTGGGTTGTGTGTCCGCCCGCCCGCCCCCCACCCCCGTCAGCCCCGGCTGTGGCGACCCCCCGTACACCGCTCAAACCAGTGGGGGTCAGGGCAGTTGCGCTCATGGTTCCACCCGCAGCGCTGATGGGAAGTTGGGCAGGGGACTGCCCGGCCTGAAATGGTAGAGAGCCGGTCCCCGCTCCGTGACAGCGCCGGGCCCCACTGCACAGCCCCCTATCCCAGTGCCAGGGCCCCACTGCACAGCCCCTAACCCAGTGCCAGGGCCCCACTGCACAGCCTCCCTGTCCCAGCACCGGGCCCCACTGCACAGCCCCGTATTCCAGTGTCGGGCCCCACTGCACGGGCTCCCTATTCCAGTGGCAGGGCCCCACTGCACACTCCCCTAACCCAGTGCTGGGGGCCCCACACCAACATGGAGCCCTGGCTAACCCTGTTCCACCCCACAACCTGCCCATCACAGTGGTGGCACAACCCTATGCCCAATATGGGCCGCCTGGGGCAGCCCCTCATAGCATAGCACCACCTCACAATACTGGGAGATTCTCCACACCCAATGAGTCCCCAGGACACTGCCCTTGTCTCCCCATCCTAATCTGACAGGTGCCACGGGGCTTCCTACTCTGCCATGCCACTCCCTCATTCTGCACTAGACTGCTGCAGCATTTCACACCGTGGCCCAAAAGGGGCAGGGATGCTGAAGTGCTGCCAGAACCTGCCAGCAGGGTCACCAACAGCGGGAGCAAAGGGGGCAGCTGCCCTGGGGGTCCAGCAATTGAAAAGGGCCTGGGGCTTTCAGGCAGTGGCCAGGCCCCTCAAGTCAACACTGGAGCCCCCAGCTTCCACTGCTGCAGCCCCAGGGCTCCCAGCCATGACAGACTGGCTGAGAGAGAGGTCTGTCCCCAGCCCTGCCCTTTCTGCCCAAGGCCACATCCCTTCTGGGAACCCAGAGCCACCCCTCTACCCATACCCTGCTAGGGACACAGGCCCAGTGTCTACTTTCACCTCTGATGGGGAGCCCTAAGGGCTGCAGATCAGGCTTGATGGAGACCCCATCCTGGCTGTTCTGTACCTGCCTCTCACAATGGTGCTGAATCAGGGGTACCCTGGCGGGGAATCATCTGCTTCCCTCCCTTCTAGAGAGGGAGAGGCTTTCCTGCCGTCCCCTACGAGGTCTTCTCATAAGGGCTGGATGCAGCTGGCCCCTTGGCTAGTTTTGGATTCCCAGACTGGGCCCCTGCAAGTGTAATTCTGCAGCACTGAGTCCTGTCTCTGTCCAGGCTCCTCCCCACTCCTTCCACTGGCTTCTTTCTTAGCTGTGGGCACACCAGGTGCTCATGTTCCTTGGCGCTGGACAGCAGGTCCTGTGCTGGCAGTGTCAGTGTAAACATGGCCCAGCATGTAGCCAGCAAGCCTGGAATTCCCTCCGGCCCCCATTCCCAGAACTGCTGCAATAGCAGAAAGCAGTCCCCATCGCAGAGGTGGCTGCCTCTCAGCACAGTGTTAGAGATCCCTGTATAAACAGCCCCCTGTTCCACCCCAGAGTTGGCTGCATTTTAGTGCTGGGTGAGGACTCTAAGTATAAGCAGCCCCTGTGTCCCACTCCAGGTAGCTGTAATAAGTTACTTAGGGCATGGTGGTTATCTGAGGCAGAAGGAGCCGTACATGGGGTAAGAGGAGCATCCTGAGACTAATAAGAGGATTGGGTGGGGAACAGAATACCATCCAAGAGTCCCAGCTCCCAGCACCACCTGCTCAGACTGTTAGATCCCACTCTTCTCCTTGGCTCAAGGGTGGAACCTAGGAAAGTCCTGCCTCCCAGAACCCCTGCTCTAACCACTAGACACTGCTTCCTCCACATCTTGGCCTTTCACCTGCCTGGGCTCCCCTTCCTTGTTTGTAAGCATGGTGCTTACATGGATGGGCTTACCCACTATCTGCCCACCTGTGAGGGGTACTGATCCATACCATCCAAAGCCTGGACCTGGCTAGGCAAGACTCACTCATTACTTCATGAAGATCGTGACCAAGTGTGGCTGCACCTTCACCACCAAAGGTGGGGGGCTGCTGGACAGGACAGCAACTAGGTGCAGAAGAAAGACATAGTTAAGACTGGGGCAGCCTTGGGTCTGGGAGGTGGAGGGAGGGAACTGGAGTGGCTGTAAGCAGGGTGGTTGCAATAACACCTTCCACCACTGGATGGGGTTCTGGGCTTACAGCACCTGGGTTGCAGGGAGCAATGGGTGGTGCACAGCAGAGAGTTCAGATTTATGGGGAGGCTGTGGGGCAGCCCCAGAAGGAGGAAAACATGGACATGGGGGAGAACTGCAGGAGTGGCGGCAAACCATCCTTCCCACTGCCTCCATTCCTGCAGCCCCTCCCATGCCCTCAACAAACGGGGATTCTGGTCATGGGGACCTGAAGCTATCAGAATTCAAGGCCTTGTCCAGCGCTTCTAAGGACACACTCCCATCCACACCCCATCTTGCTGCCACTCCGCCTGCCAAATTCTGCCTGCCTTCCTCTGAAGCTGAGTAGGGAGCCCTTGGGGCAGGTGCTTAGCCATCCACTATCAGCTCTGACTGCAGCAGGGGTAAGTGCCCAGGCTCCCTGCTGCATCCTTCACCCTGCCGGACCAGACCCTGCACCCTGGTTCTGCAGCCAAGTGGGAGACTGTGGGGACATCAGGCCCATACGCAGGAGTTTCTCAGGCGTGCTTTTTTTGTGAATGCCAACCATCCCCCGCACAGCAGGCCCTGCCCCCATCCCCGGCTCTCAATGAGCTTGTCATTACAAACACCCTCTTCCGCCAGGAAAACAAACTTAAGACCTCATGGCAACATGCTTGATCAGAGCACCAGCACCTCAGAGACTATGTCATCATCCGCGTTCAGGATCAGCATGATGTCGTCACACATGCAGTGACTTGCGCTGATGGCAGCTGGACTGCTCACCCCCCCAAGTTGCTCTACGATGGCAATTAAGATTGTCACCAAATGGAGAACTTAAAGGAAACAGAGCCAACGAAAGATCAACATACAAGGCTTGAAGGACCCCATCAGACAAAGAGACGTCCCGATAGGGCTCCAAAGGATGCTGCTGACAGTACACCCTGGAGATGTGGAAGAAGCACATATGCCCCATCAATTCATGCCTGCCGGGCAGATTTGGGAATACTGCTCCTCTGCTATTACTATTATTTGTACTGCAGTAGCGTCCATAAGCCCCTAGCCGCAGACTAGGTTCACTAATGCTAGGTCCTGTACAAGTGAACCGAAGGGACAGTACCCAAGAGCTAGTATACAGGTATAACACTGGACAAGAACCTGGGAGATCTGGAGCCTGCCACTAGCCTGTTAGATGATTGTGTCCAAGTCCCATCCTTTTTCCATGCCTCAGTTTCTCCATCAGTAAAATGGGGAGAGTGATACCAATTTTCTTTGCAAAGTGTTTTGGGAGCTCTGGGGGAACAATGCTATTGAGGTCCTAGGGATGATTAGAATTATAGTTCCCCACCAAAGGGCTGACAATTTACCAGTAAGAAGAGATAGCTGTATGCCACTGGGCAAGCAAAAAGAGATGAAAAGGATGCACTTCAGACAGACTCAGCACACTAGCTGCCTAAACATTACACCCACATCCATCAATTCCAGCTTACAATTACCTCCCTCCCTTTCTACCTGCATTCATACATCTTCAGATGCAAGGCTGAAGGAGCTCAAGTTATTGAGCCTATCAATGAGAAGAGGGAGAGGAGACTTACATATGGAAAAGGAATTTGATACTGGGGGCTTTCAATGGAGAGCCTTGTCACAATGCAAGGTAGGTTGGTATACAGCTGCCACCGGTATCATATTGCTCAAGGCTTCAATACTTAGCTGCTTGGATCAGTGTTTTGCAGCCATGCCAGGTGTGCTTGTATCAATGCATGTGCCACTGGGCCACACGCCATCTTCCAACGCCAACCCTTTGGGCTGGCCGGGGAGGTATTTCGCAATGTGCTGTAGGGTACATGAGTTGCATTGGGAACTCTGGGTAGTAGAGGTCAAGTTTCCATCTTCAATTCTATCCTATGCTGCCAGTCTTAGCTTATAATTTTGAAGCCTTTTTTAAAAATCCCACAAACCCATGTGGCAATTGTGACTATCCGCCCGCTCTGCACTGTTGTCAAGAATGTCGGTAATAGGACGAACCACCTGCCAGTATTCACAGGGCTCCAGCGAGTACCACAACAATCAGGGACGTGAGGATTTTTGAGGCCGGATTGCGAAGGGGACCTAGCCAAAACAGACTCCAGGGTGTTGGTGGCATTCATGGAGCAGCTGCAAATGGTAGAACACTGGTTCTGGGCCCAAGAAATGAACAGGAACTGGGGGGAATACAGATGTAAACCAGGTTGGGATGATGAGCAGCAACTATAGAGCTGTTAGATGGGAAGAAAACCACATCCTTGAATCTGTGCGCTGGGCTCACGCCAGCCCTCTGGCACGGGGCGGGGGGGGGAGCAAACTTTTTACACTGGCCCCCGCTTTTCATCCCTGCAGTTAGCAGCTCCCCCTCCCTTCAGCCTGTATAATGTAATCCAAACGGATGGAAATTTCACTTATGTGTAAAAATAAGTCTGTAGAATGTAAAACTTTATTAATCAGTATAGAAATGTGAATACACCCAGGAACATAGTTCCACATTTTTAATGAGATGGATGCACCTGAGACTCAGCAGCTGATCACACTGAGCCCCCTTCTATGAAATTTCACCCCCCCACACTTTGCACACCCCTGCTCTAGCACACAGACATCAGCTGAGAGTTGCACTAATAGCTGAGACGTGAATGGCACTTGTACAGTGGGAGCATGCAATGCAGCATGGCTACCAGTCAGTGGGAAAACATTTTGGAGCTGGAAAATCAACAGTGGGGACCTTTGTCATGCAAATATGTAGGCCCATTAATCATATTGACCATGTCTACACGAGCGGCTTTTCTCTGCAAAACCAGGCTTTTGCCAGAAAAAAAACACAGAGACTGTACATGGCAAATGCGCTGTGTTGACAGTTTGTCGACAAAACCCAGGACATCCACTGACAGTATTATACTTCTCCCCACTCAGCTATAACACCTCTCTCAACAGCGGTCTGTTGACAAAACAGCCACGTAGATGCTCTGGGGCCCTTTTGTTGATGGACAGGGCTTCCAGTTCACCAGGCAGCCCTGTTTGCTGAGATTCCTATAAGCCGTTCTGTCGAGAGAGGGCTGGGCAGGCTGGCTGCTCTCTGTTGACAGAGCGGATTGTTCTTCAATCTGCTTTTATGTGTAGATGCGATCTGTCGACAAAAGCTTTGCTGGAAAATCCCTTCTGACAGCGACTTCTGTTGACAGAGGCTTCTCGTGTAGATGTCACCCTCTTGTGAGGCAGGATTGTGATAGATTCGCATCTGTGGGATTCCCAAGCTGCGTGGGGTGACATCACACATATCCCTAGTTTGGCTCCTGTCCCCCTTTCAACAGAGTACATCACTAGAAAGGGCTCCTTTTCTATGGTTCTCCCAGTATTGGGGGATCATCAGGCACACGTCACTGACATCAGTGTGGGCTGGGCAGAGAAAGTGCATGCTGCTTGCCTCTTTAAGAACACAGGGCTGTTCAGAGTAGAGGTGACTGATGAGGGGCATGCTGGGGGGGCACCATTTTTGCTCTGCTCCTGTCCTGCTTCTTCCCTCAGTCAAGGTGGCCCAGGGGCTAGCAAGGCTGGAGACCAGTGCTGGAAGTAAGGGTTCATGCCTTCCCCCCGCCACACACACACCTCACCACATTCACTGGAAATGGGGGGAGAGGGAAGGTGCAGCAAAGAGGCCATAGCTAACACTGTTCTCAAGTTGTGCCACTTCTCTTCCAGGGAGTGGGATCCCACGGAGCAGTGCAAACTGGGGCTGCCTTGCTGCACTTTCCCTAGCACTGACAGTAAGTGCAGAGGGGTAGCCACATGGACTCCTACATATGGCTGCTGTCCATCCCCTCTGCCTTGGAGTGCACATGACCCCTTGTGCCCTGCCCTCACATACACCCCAGTTCAGACACTTGCAGGCATGTACATTCTTTCTTGACCAGCAGATTAGAACTGGTGCTGCCAAAATGGCAATAGTGATCCTGGGGGACCCAGCCTACCTCCTGCTCCCCTGCCTCTTGAGGCTGTATTAGAAGCCATCTTAACAGCTCCAAAGAGAGTCAGGCTCAGCAGGACAGTTGGATATGCATGCTGGTAGCATTTACTCATTCGTTTAGAACTCAGCGAGAAAAATATCCCAATAGCTATCACTGCTTGTTGTGTGCTACGTAATATCCGTGAGATAAAAGGGAAATATGATTACCACGGTGGAGCGCAAAGATGCAGTGGTTATCTGCTGACTTTGAAAAGCCCAGTCAAAAGGAGCTATTAAAAGAACTCAGCACAGAGCTATAGGACTGAGTGGGGCTCTGAATAGGGTCCTTAAGGATCTACCACATTAACTTGCTGCACTGGACTGTGCTCTCCCTAGCCTTGAAGTTTCAGGGGGTTTTGAGGAATTGTGTAGGGCTTGGCGTACAATAAGCATCACACCATCTTTTAAATTACATGGTGCTTCAAGTACATTAATTCTTACAATGTGCTTTGCACTTAGCTTATGGAGCCTATAAAAATTAATGTGTGCTTTGAGGAGCACTAGACATTCCACTGTATATGGTATGAAATAAAGAGGAAATTATTCCCCCAAAATAAAATGAATCGTGTAAATAAAACAACGCAAAAGATAATGTGCAATTACAAACCAATAGAGTGCAAACTTATAAAATAAATTAATGGTAGAGAATGTCACAATTAGAAACCTAGAAAATATGCATGCCCAGTTCAGTCTCTCTCTACTACACACCAGCTTCGGCCACCACAGGTCATTGTAAGGGACACTGTAGCTCTCCTGACCATCCCCCAGCATGACATGGGAAGGGTAGGGTTGTGGAATGTTGGCAGGATTAGGGAGCTCTTACCAAGGAGTTCTCCAGGACCTGCAAAGGGTGACATATCCACAACTGTTGGTCCCTTTTGGACTCCTGGCCCTGCCTTCTGTCCACTCCCTCCTTTTCTAGCCTATTTGCTATATTCACCCTTCAGGCCTGTAGTTGCCTAGGCCCATACGCTACTAGCTTTTTGACCACAGTGGTGTCCGATGAAGTCACTGTGCACTTGTGTGGGAAAGTGACCTACCACAGAGGAAGAAATATGGCAGCCACCCCTAGAAACTCTCAGGAGAGGATTGCAGAATATCTCCACGTAAGTTTCAAAGAGATCTCTCAGGACACAAAGGACATCCCCACATACATAAACAAGTAGTTCCAAATTACTCTTCTCTCCATTCCTGGAGGGGAATGAAAAGCAGACAACTCTCATCTCTATTGCATCATTCTCTTCTACTGTGAGTACAATAGTGAAAAGTAAATACCTGTGTCCTAACAGCTTAGAGTTGGGCCAGGTGTCATCTTCACATTTAAACTTTGTAAGGCAGAATGCATGCACACATTTACCCAAGGTTCTTTCCTTTGGATCAGGCTCATCTGTGTTCAGCTGCACTAGTCTTGAAAAGGCCCTGGCTTGCAGGATAACTGGAACCCTCCACCCCATCTCCCATCCCTTCTTCATGTATAAGGACAGGGTCTCCGTCTTCAATGAGGTCTCCACGGTGTTCTGTGGGGCACTGGTAGGGTCTCTGCTAAGTATAGCATGAAGCTCATAGTAAAACTGGCTTGTTTGTGGCTTGGCACCAGCTCAACTATTGATCTTCTAGCCTTGTATGGCTGGTGCAGGTCATTCAGTTTTACAGACCTTTTGCTGACCCCTATTGCAGTCTTTTGCCTGCATCTCCAGTGCTATCTTCTCATAGGTGTTCTTGCTTCTGTGGCTTATCCACAGCTGTTTACACATGTCCTCTTCTCTGCACAGGCCCAGGGGATCCAGTATTTTCTGTCTAGGAGTGCCTCGATTGTGTGCAACTGGCACCATCAACTGGACAGTTGCATAGATGTGTGCACCAAGCTGGGCAATCAGGAAGACATTGCAAAAATACACAGATTTTAAAGTGTGTGGGGGGGAGGTTTGGGTTTCTGTGACCCCTTAGTCAGTGGAGTTCACAACTGTGACTAAAGTGGTCACTGTTGGACATTGTGGGACAGCTGCTGGAAGAGAATCAGGTTTCACGTAGGTCATGCAGTGTCTACACTCATACTGACCATGGCTCCAAGATCAGTGCTGCTATTGCACTGCAGTAAGGGGGTTGCTCACACTGATCAGAAGAAAGGCTGAGCTTAGACTCACGTGTAAATAAGTTGATGAGAGGTAACTTTCCTCAGTCTCACTTTGTAGCACAGACCACGCCTAGCAGATAAAGACATGAGATCCATCGATTGGACGCTGAAGTTAGACAAATGAAATGGGACATGACTTCCCAGCAGTAAAGGTGATTAAGTACTGGAAGAGCGCACCAGGGAGGTGGTGGACTCCATCACTTTGGAGTCTTTCAAAGGGAATTAGATCTCTTTTGAAAATGCCATGCTTTCACCTAGCTTCTGGGGAAAATTCTCATCTCTGTGTACAGTTCAGACTAGATGATCAGAGCTGTCCTTGCTGGCCTCAGAGTGCAGGAATCTATACTGAAATTGCAAGCTCTCTTTCGCACAGAACCTAGCACAACAGGTATTGGCCATCAGGCTGTTACCAATAACAAGTTCTCTTCCTGTGCCCACCCTGAGCAGATCATTCGTCTTCCCCAGGGTAAATACACTGACTGTATCGGCAGGTGGCTCCAAACCAGCATCCCTATCTACTTCCTAGCAGATGTGTATCATCAAAGAAGTCTGCAGAGGCAGAGCCATCCACTGTCCACAGGAAGTGCTTCTAAACAGCATCTTCCTGTCACAGCCATCAATTTCACCTTGGCTGAGACTCATGTGACTTGGCTTATGCTCTCCCCTGATGCTCTGCAGCTGGAAACATCTGCCATGCAAAGGAAACAAAAATCTACGTGACCTCTCATCCCTCAAAGGGCAAGCAGTGATCCACACACATTAAATACCTCCTGGTTTCCATCCTCCATTGTGCAATGTGTGCCTGGGTCATGTCTGATTCCATCAGCACCACATCTCACAGCCCCCACTCTATCACCCTGTTTTCTTCACACCATCTTTTTTAGTGTCTTAATGGACCTTTTTTTTCATTAAATTTCCTCACATAAAATGATTTCTAGAAGAGCACTTTTCTCTCTGCACATTGCATATGCTTGTGGTTTCAGTCACTCTCTTGTCTTGATGCAGAGTTCAGGTCTGTTCTGGACAAGATCACCTTCCCTGTGGTCTTCATCACATTAGAGGCTGGATTTACTTAAGGGGCAAGTTGCATGGCTGCTAGAAGATGGAAAAACCCTTCTGAGGCAACACTGTCCATAAGACTGCAATTCAGAATGCAGGCTTCCATTCTACAAACACACCATATCCCTTTCCCTTTTCACAGCTCAATTCTCCCTTCTGCCCTTTTGTCTACTTGAATGATGAGCTCTTCAGGGCAAAGAAGTGACTTGTTCACAGGTTGGTTGTATTACAATTGTGCCTATTCTCTGTCTATACAGAGACACAAAAGAGGGCACCTCATGCAAATAGCTGAGGGAGGGGGTGATTTTTTGGTGATGAAGGCAAATGTGAGGTGGGGTTAGTGCTGGTGGTGATTTGTTTCTTGTTTGTACCTGGAGCCTACAAAAGGCTAAAAGGATGCTCTACAAAATATTAAAAATCAGAGGAAATCTCTTTTTTAACCTGCCAATTATAACAAGCAGTAATCAAGAAGTTGTTTAATTAGCTCCCAATTCAACTGCCTGGGAAATACAGTGATAGTTTGTTAAACTAATCCACAGACCACTAGAAAGGGGAAAAACTTCATGTTGTGCTTCAGGCTCCTGCGAACAGCACTGTTAAGTGTATCCGTCATTAAGGGTAAGGTGGGTTCTGTAACAATACAGGTCAGGGCCACTGTTGGGGAGGCAGTGGCAAAAGTGGCAGCTGCCCCAGGACCTGGAAACTTAAAAGTGCCCTGTGGCTGCTGACTGCTGCTATGATTAGATCCTATTCCTCTCCCACAAAGGGGAGAAGAAAGCAGGAGTCCTGACCATCCCACTTAACTTTTCCAACCTCCTAAAGGTAGTGATGGAAACCAGGAGTGTTGCCACTCAGGGGGGCCTTGTTCTAACACATTAGAGTCTGACTCCACTCCTCTCCAAGAGATAGGTACAGCACGGAAGAGTCCTATCTCCCACATACCTCCCCTCCCCCAATCCGCTCAGGAATCAGTACTCTCTACCTCTATAAGCTTTGCTGCCTTGTTCCTGCTACAGAGAAAAACACCAGCCATTGAACAAACCATTTTTATTTGTAACATACAAATAAAACCAATGCAAAAAGATTAGCTTTTTCCCTTTGATTCCAGTGAGAAGAGTTACTAGTTTAAAAAACCCAACAACATCAGACGTGAGGTTTTATTTTAAATTTTCCTTTAGAAACGGAAAGGGGAAAAAAACCAAATGAAATAACCTTAAACATGCACACGCACGCAAAAGTCCCAACGCATGATCAACTTAAACAGTGAAATAGAGAGAGACAAGGCTTAGAAAACAACTTAATATGCCCTGCCCCTAGTAAAAAATGATACAGTACAAACAGGTCAGCTATGTCTGTCAAACCAGACTAGGCATTTACTGGGGGACAAGAGCCTACCTTAAAAGGTACCAAGATGACAAACAAAATTATAGATCAATTTGCTAAGTCAACGAATATATTCATTAAAGGGGTGAAGGGAGACAGGAAATTTCAGACGAGCCCTTTTTGTTTAGCCACAGTTAGAATAATCTGGGGCAGGGGAGGAAAAGAAGCGGGTGGCAGAGAGAGTGCGTAATGTAAAAAGGGGACGAGGCAGGAATTTTCTTTAAAAAGAACAAAAATAAGCACTGGGTTTGTTTTAGAACCTTCAACCCCTCGCAAAATCTGCCTGTAGTTTCCCAATGAAGAGAATGAGCTGATAAAAAAAGAAGTGGTGATTCCATTCATGAGAGGCAGAAGACAGTGAGGAAAGTCAGGAGAAGGCCCAGAAGGGAAATTAATTTTACTTTTCTAAGCAGGCCTAGCTGTGGCTAGCTATAAAACTCACTATCACGCACACCACAGAGCAGTTATTGGGCTGAAAGATATAAAAGGAGACCAAGTCAAGGAAAAAAACAACAAGGGAATCATTAAAGAACCTGGAATCCTTGTATTGGTTACAATTCACTGCCTGGCAGAGAGCTACCCAGATTCAGCGAAGCTTCTGTATTTGGCAAAGCACCTGGGCACATGCTTATTGTTAAGCAAGCACTTCAGACCAGCTGACTCTGTTTAAACAAACACTTTGGCTGTGATGGGTTAGGGAGACTGAGTAGCAAGTTTCAGAATCCAGCCTGAGGAGGAAAAGCCATGAACTGGGGATCCCAGGGAGAGTCTGAAGGAGGATTTCATATGTGGAGAAAAGTGAAAATTAAACAATGCAACCTCACTGCTTTCCCCCAAACTTGATATGCACCTTTCAGACACAGCCATACGGAGATAAGGACTCAAAGCAGGATTGCCGGGGGTCAAGTGTCCAGCCTACACACAGTGCTTGATTTTTAAAACAAGCCCAGTGGGGACACATGGCAAAACTACAGGCCAAAAGGTGTCAGGTGTTAAACATAACCTGCTTAAATTTCCCTCTACAAAGTCTATGCAGTTCTTAATGCAGTCTGACTCTCTCAAAATGCTTGTGTTCTTTGATACTAATTAATTCAGCAGCCCACTGCCAGCGGAATTATGCACGAGTCCACTGAAAGATAAATACCAGGTACCAAGAGGTTAAAATCACCTAGGCTTTAGCTAATACACCAAGCAGTGAGACAGTCCTTTTGGGAAACTGGTGAATTGGTGTTGTTTTCTCACACATACCAGCAGAAGGATAACATTAGATGCTCCACATCCACGTTCCACCCAAATGCAGCCTGCTATGGAGCTAAAATCTGGTGCTGAAGTAATCCGCTATCATTGCACATGTGGTGCCACGCTTTGCTGAAGGGCGGGAGAAAGAGGGCTAACGTTGGCTACTGAGGCACCTTGTTAGAAGAGGAAAGGATTCTCACTGGGCTGGAGGGGGGGTATTCTTCCGGCTGGGAGTTTAGCCTGTCTGGCGGACTGGCAGGGAGGCATAAACAGAAGATGACTTGCAGTTTACAGGGTCCTCAGCATTTAAGGGGTGGTGATGATTTTGCTTCAGGAACAGATGCTCCTGGGTTGCCAGCAGCCTTGTCTCTGCATCCAGAGACATACAGCAGAGGGGCAATATTTAAGCAGGGGATGGAAAAGGAGCAGCAATCACAGCTGGCTACTTAGAAGAAGGTGTACGCCCATGCCTGGTATAAAGAGCTGGCGGTGGCAGCAACAGGAGGAGCCTGGGGCTTTCATATAGAAGGGGGCATTGAGAGGAGCTGTAGCACCATCTGTCATATCCACAAGCCATGAGAAATCAGCCATGAGAAGAAACACTCTGGGAAGTTGAGGCAAACTTTAGGCACTGCAGCCATAAGCATCAGCCAAACTGATCTGGTCAAGACAGGCTGATCCATCCAAAATGGCAGGACTGCTGAGACTGAATGCAGGGCCACATGCCTCTGACCTTGAGCAAAGCAGGAGATGGAGTTGCCATTCAGAAAGCATCTCCCATCAGTTTAAGGAGCAGGTGCAAGCTAAGCACCGCCAGCAAATGACACTGGGCATTGCTGATGCAGCAAAGAAGTCCCAAAAATCCCCCATGAAGGGTGGAATGTTGCCCGTCATTGTTGATCTCCTGCATTACAGGCAGCAGGTTAATGGCCCTGCATTTGAGTTTGAAAGGTGTTAGAATTCAGATTTCAACCCTGAATTACCCATGCAGCAATAGCAGTCTCTCTGCAGGTTAGCAGCTAGCTCCTTTTGGCTAATCTTTAGCCAGAGCTAAGGGAGAACAGAATGCCTTGGTCGGTAACATTTTCTCCCGGGACTACTTTATTTTTGGTTCTGCCCATCTAGAGATGCCTCAGCAAGCAAATGTACAGAACTTTCTTTTGGGGTGGCTAAGTTAAACAGATGTACATCCAAAATCACTAGTCCTTCCAAAAATCCTAGCCTCCATGCCCAGCAACTCTGAAGCGTGAATAATAGCAGTTAAACAGCAGCATGGTCTTTCCCATTTCTGTTCCAATCTCTCTTCAAAATGAACATCTTTGTCTGCAGAGACCTAAAATTGCAGGGTTGTGTGGGCCAAAGTTTAAAGCATCTTTCGCACAAAGTGCAAGATGACAGGGGTGGCTGGAGGCAGATGAGTAGGAACAGAGCAGCAGATCTCAAGTAAAAAGCCATCCCTGTAAAAACAAACAGGTTATTCCCTGTCCCCTAAATAACATGTCTCTGTAGAACAGCTACAGCTGGAATGTCACAGGTGCCTATCAGACTTATGGGTCCAAGTCCCATTTTAAAGGTGGTGTTTGACTCCCTGAAAAATCAAGCCCATACCAAATTTCTGCACAGTAAGCCGGGTAGATGTTGGCTCTCAGAAACAGAAAGTAGCGAGCTCAGCTAAATGCATTTCATAACCACAGATGAGACCTCTCCCAGCCCAGAAAGAGGCGAAACTGCAGCAGAGTTCAGACTGTGTCTGTCTATGGCAGATACAGCAAAGTGCTCCAGCATCCAGAGCCTGGGCTGGCAGTGAGGAGTTGAGGCTGCCACAGGGCACAGGAGGCTGAGAATACTGGAGCTTAAAAATGAGAGCTGAAGGGGAGCGAGCAGAAACAGAGAAGCCCATACTGGGCCAACGGGGAGAGAGGATGGGCACAAAGAACAACACTTAACACATGCATCCGATCTAACTGTGGGAGGCATCTGAAAGTGGGTGTGCACGGTGCAACATGGAGAGAGGTCCTACTCCCAGCAGGCACACTGCTTATTACAAGATGAATTGAAGTCCTTCCTGCCACACTTAGCATATGCAACGCAGATAGAGGTCATTACTCCCCGATAGGTGTGACACCTGGTACGACACAAGCAGAGGTCCTACTCTCTCATGGTTGGAGCAAGTATCAGCCTGAACCTCACAATAGGTGCAATACAGATAAAGGTTCCACCCAGAAGAGGGGCACCTGATAAGATGGAGACAGAGGTCCTTACTACAACAGCTGCTCCGAGACAAGGAGATTTAAAGAGTCCCATCGACTCCAGTTGGGCCTCACGAGGATCCCCAAAGTGAGGATGCAACACACCTCATTGAGGTGAAAGGGGGAGCGTGCCCTCCAGCTCCCTGGCTCAGATTGGAAAGCCAAGCTGTGAGGAAGGGCAAAAGGCATCTACTGCAATGAGGAACTTGCCACTGTTCTTACTGAAAGAGTTTAGATTTGGTATAGAAGCTGAAACTCAAGCAGTGAGTCACTGGCCGTCCTCGGGGTATGGGAGATGAGGACTGTCCTCCCCTATGGGGTAAAGGGACTTTGACAAGCAGCTTGTGAATAAAAAGGAGTCACAGACTCCATGACAGTTTCCTATCCTTGAGAAGAAAGAAAAAGAGAGGCCTTTAAAAAAAAAATCACAAGATCCAGACTGTTCCTATAACTGACTGCGCTCCACAGCCTCCATTTTGTGAGGCCAACAGACTATGTCTGGTCCTGTTATGGATGCTTAGGCTAACCTGGTTCTCAACATGCTTCCAGCAGAGCAGCATTCAGTTATGTGACTTGTTCCAGACAGCACTAGTATGGGATCTGCCCTTCCCACCCTGACCTCCTTGGGCTAGACTCAGCCGGAAAGACAGTGTTTCCCTAGCACCTGCACCCAAGTATCTCAAAGGGTTTAAAGACATCAGCTGGGTCAGTACAATCCTGGTGTTACAGATGAGGAAACAGAGGCACAGAGCAGGGAAACGACTTGAGAAGGGTGCCTGCAATAGAACACGCAAACTCTCAGCTTAGTCCCATGCTCTTACAGTGAAATGTAGGGCAGCCATTGCAGAGAGATTGGAGCCCTCTGATGAGATCTGACTAGTATTGATCACATGCAATCAGTACAATCAAGTAAGCTCATTACTGATGCTAGGTCTCTCAGCCATAGCTCCCAGGTCTGCTTTGCTTCAGTGGAAAGTACACTGTAGCTAAAACACAAGAAAGCAGTAGGGCTGTGCTACGAGAGCCTCAGACTGAGAACCACTGCCCTTCTACATTCAATAGCTGACTGCCACCTGTAACTGGCAGACCATGCACATTACAGCTGAGTCAGAAACGTTTCCAATGCACTGATCTTACAATCACCTTTTACTTCTGTTTAGTACTTGGTACCAACTACAGGGAAGCAAAAATGCAAAACAGCCTCTCCTTGAGCTAGCAAAGAAAGGGACAGAAGTTTTGCTCACAAAGTTATCGGGGATGTCTTCTTTTTTTTCCATCCATCCATAAGATCCCAAAAGTTACAGATTGCTACTTACATTTTAGAGCCAGGAATAGCTGGAAATTGCCCATCAAAACCTGAGCATGGCCGTCTGCACTTCTTCGCAGAAGCCATCACCATAAAGGTGTTACAGGTGATACATGGAACCCTGCACCTGGGATCCATGAGGGTTGGAGTGAAGTATAAAGAAACTCTCAAAGCTTCTCAAAGATGTGCCTGGGTTTTTTGGCTCAGAATCTTGTATTTGCATTGTAACTGGTTTTAAAGCTCTGCAGAGCACCTTGGGAAAGAACAAGGCTAATTCCCAGATGATGTATGCAGGGAGCGAGATGTGGGTAATAAAGCCGAGTCATCACTCTTGCTCCAAACCATTTACATCACGCAGGTTGGTGGGAGGGATGTCAGGGGAGAGAAAGAAGCTAATGGCTCACTGCCCTCATTGCATGCCCTGTGCTATCGCTGCTTCCTTAACCTATGCTTTCAAGTTTCTTTCACTGAGTGTCCTCAGATTCACACCGTTGGTGCTTCCTGTTTTAGGTCACAGAACTAGGTCCAAGAGCTGGACAGGACTTTGATTTCTAATGCCTCCTGCACAGAGGAAAGCAATTTCATCCGCACTGCGGAACGTGGTTTAAGTCTCTTGATTCTGAGGCAGGCAGTGGCCTATCTTAAGGAGTATGTGAGAATGGGGATGGCAGGGAAGGAAGATGAAGGGATGTGTTGTGAGGAGGACTACACAAAGAGGCGGTTCAGACTCAGTGGCAGCAGCCTCCGCAGTGGCTGCCCGAGTGAGAGTGCTGGCTCTCACCAAATTTAGTTCTTCGGCTGAGGATCTCATAGGAGCAGTCATCCCCGCAGCAGCCAGACATGCTGGGTGAGGTGTCATCAATTTCAAACCTGTGGAGAGGTACAAAACAATAAACAGAGAGAAGCTATTTCCTGGCACCTAGGAACTTAGGCAACATGTCGTGTTAGAGACTGTTTAACACTAGTCACCTTCACTTAGCCTTAGGGATCTTGCCCTGGTCCGATTATCCAGACCCTATTGTTCTCCCATTGCCCTCTTCTCTGCATTAGCTTCAATTCACAAAAAGGAATCAAAACAACAGATTCTGCCTACTCATGTATTTTGATGGGTTGTAAAGGTGAGGTCCTACAAACACAATCCCCTGGTACATTCTACTCACAATTATCCAAATAGCATGGGAACACCCTTTATTTGACTAATCAGAAGTTTGGATAATCAAGAGGCAGGATCCATTGAGCACCAGGCTGGCCTCCCCCACAGCTGGGAACTCCTCCTCCTCACAGTCCTGGCTCGGGGTCTCTGCTCTGGCCCACTCACTCACCCTCACCTGGCAGCAGAGCTGAATTGCTGCAGGGCCAGTGATACCAGATCCCTGAAGGCACAAGGGGGAGAATGGAGCAGAGACCCCACCCAGCCAGCACTCTGCTCTCCCCACCAGGACCACAGTGGCTCTTTGCACCTGCAGAGATCTGTCACCAGCCTTGTGGCAGTAAGGAAGCCCACTGCCACTCTGCTCTCAAAGCCTACTCAATCACTCTGGTCACAGCAGGACTGCAGGGGGCTCCCTGCATTGCCACAGGAGCCATTCAGCAGCAGGGTGTCCTCCTCTGGGTGGGAGCTCATCTTCCCCCTTCATGCAGTCCTGGCAGGGGTCTCTGCTTTCTTATATGAAACTTGCTCTATCTAAATCCCTTCCTTGTCCCCCAGCACGGCACACACATGGGGAACGAGAGCTGATGGAGAAGTGCAAGGTACTGTTACTAAATCTGAAGTGATAAACACATCACCTCAAGAGGTGCATTTGAGTGTGGTTGCTTCTAATTTCAGTCAGCAAATGTGTTTCTTCACCGTTCACTTTTTGCTATAGGCAAGAATTAATTATGAGGCCCAAGAACCACAGTATAGTTTTAGACACTGCAGCCCAACCGAGGGGGCACGTAGCTGGGGATGGAGAGAGATGGGTTCTATTCTCAAGTTATGTTCCCCTCTGGGTGCCACTGTAAAGTTGTGATAGTCATGGTTAAGTATGAGCTTTGTGAAATAAATGCACGAGGTAGTAGCTAAAATAACCCTCCCCTGCACTACATTTAAGAGACAATAAAGAGAAAGCTCAAATGACAAGGGAGCAAGCGCTGGCTATAGTCTATGCAAGTCAGTTCCAATGAAGCCTGCTGCTTGGGCTGGGGGATGCCTTGCAAGAAAGAGTGCTAGTAAGAGCGAGGGAAGCAGAGAGACTTGAAAACCCACCTCTCTATGCTGCTTTTAAGCAGTGATCAGATGGCCAGGTCCTCGAGCACCCGTCCTTATCACCACCACCCATTCCCATCCATCCTAGTCTACTGTCCCCACGGCCTCTCCCCTTTAGCGTTATGTTGCCATAGCACTGAAAGACAGTTGTGTGAACAGCGTGTTACAAAATGGAAATGACGAAGCAGTCAATGTACTACCATATTAAATAAATAATACGGCCACCCCCACTCACCTCCCCCATGGAAAGCAGAAAGCAAGAGCTAGGATAACTAACACTTACTGTAACGCTTCTCTGAAGAATTGGTAGGCCCCATGATTGTGTTTAAATACTGTTAGCATGACTTTCTTCATTTGTGTGCTGAAAGGCAGGAGAAAGGCACAGCTGTCAGTGTCAAAGGAATAATACAGAAGAACTCCCCTAGGGTGACAGCCCAGCTTTCTTGTCAATTTCATGGCTCCATGCTGGAGCTGTGAAGTTGATAAGAATGAGAGCGGAGGGCTGATGTAATTATCACAGTGTCTACTCAGATTATGTGTCACCCTGACTATACCTCATAAGCCCACACATCTTCTCACAGAGATGGAGTTATTATGTCAGTGTAGTAGGGCCCTTATATCAGCAGCAATAAGGCGGCAGTGTGTACACTGACATAATTAGGTCAGTGTAAGCTGCTTTACATCAACTTAATGCATTAGTGCAGACCTAGCCTTAGTCACTTTCAATTCTATTCTCAATCTTATTTTTCTGTCAGTTCCACTTCCCAATGTGTTTGGTTGAGTTGAAGCTGGGCTTCTAATGCTGCAAAGCAACATTTCAGGGCCCGATCCAGTACACACCTATATATCTGCCGAACTTTAGAGATGCAGGTTGTCTTGTTGACTTCAACAGGACAACTCAAAGACAAGACATGCCTAAGGCATGGTCTCACTTAAAAGTTTTACATGGCAAGAGAACCAAAAAATTGCTACCGGGGCTTAACAACTAAGTACAAGAAGCAACGGGAGATAAAAAGGCATTGTTTAGAAAGCGGAAGTTAAATCCTAGTGAGGAAAATAGAAAGGAGCATAAACTTTGTTACATGAAGAGTAAAAATATAATTAGGAAGGCAAAAAAGGCATTTGAAGAACAGCTAGACAAAAACTGAAAAAGACATAGCAATATTTTTTAAGTACATCAGAAGCAGGAAGCCTGCTAAAACACCAGTGGCGCCACAGGTGCATGCAAGGATGAAAAAGTCATTGTGGAGAAACTAACTCCACGGTATCCAATATGTTTGCCACTTGCTACATGTGGTAAATAGGACACTGCGTTGTGGTGAATATGGGGGGAGGCCAACCCGCAGTGCTTCCTCAGAGCCGCACATCGGGCGTACCGTCCGTCTGCCCGCTCCACACATGCGCCTCACCACTTGGTGGGAGAAGCGCATGGCAGCAGCAGCAGTGGCAGCCCTGGTGAGTCGCTGGCATTAAATTAGAACAGGGGACTGGGGATGCCTGGCTCCTGGGCAGGGGAAGGCATTTATTTAGAAAAGGGGGGGGTGCTGAAAGTGCCTGGCTCTATGAAGTTTCGTATAATATAATGTGGCAAATAAGGAAAAACAACCACCATAAGTGTGGCGATCTTTGAATTCCTATTTGACACCACTGAACTGAACTCTCTGCATCAGTCTTCATGACCAAAGATGTGAGGGAGATTCCCAAACCTGAGCCATTCTTTTTAGGTGACAAATCTGAGGAACTGCTTCAGATTAAGGTGTTATTAGAGGAGGTTTTGGAACAAACTAATAAACCAAATATAAGTTGGACCTCCCTGGTCCAGCACCCTTGGGACCTGAGTGGGTCCCAAACCAGGGAGCTTGTCAGACCAGAGAAAGTAAAGGCTGCCCTGCTGGCTCCCACTCCTGGACTCTCCTCTTGTTTTGTATAATATGATGTGGCGAATAAGGAATGATAATCATAAATGTGGCGATCCTGGCCACCAGCCCAGTCCACTAGACTCTGCTTCCAGTTCAGGAGGGTTCCCAACCACTGGCCTCCCAGCCTTCAGCCTGGCTGTGGCTTCCCAGGCCTGGCCAGGGCTCCCGGCTGCAGTTCTCCAGCTGTTGTTGGGCCCCCTGCTACCAACCTGGCATCAGCTCCCTACTGCATCTTCCTGCTGCTGCTGGCTTCCTGGCCACTGCCAGTCCAGCACCCACTGCAGCTCCCCAGCTACTGCCAGCTCCCTGGCAGGGACTTCCTGGACCCTACTGCACAGGTTGTGGCTGCCTGACCCTGTCAGGAGCTCCCAGCCACTAGACTTCCAGCTGGCCCCTGTTGCTGCCTGCCAGGGGAATATGATCCAGATGCTGTAGGATCAGAAAGTCCTTGATTTCAAAGGTTCAACCTGTAGTAGTAAGTCACAAAGACCAGATGGCATTCATCCAAGAGTTATGAAAGAATTCAAATGTGAAATTGTGGAACTACTAAATGTGGCCTGTAACTAGTGTCCCCTCTAATTTTTTCCATCCATGGGCAGAATAAATTTTGTTATATGGACCATCAACAGAAACACGTTGCCCACTGTGGGTGGCAGCGGGCAGAATCAATGGCCTGGGCAGTACCTGAATCTCTCCTGGGTGGCTGCCTAAGCACTCAACTTACAGGGAATGCTGTTTGTAACCTATCCTTTACATCATCTTGGCTACGTCTACACGTGAAGCCTACATCGAAGTAGCCTATTTCGATGTGGTGACATCGAAATAGGCTATTTCGATGAATAACGTCTACACGTCCTCCAGGGCTGGCAATGTCGATGTTCAACTTCGACGTTGCGAGGCACCACATCGAAATAGGCGCTGCGAGGGAACGTCTACACGCCAAAGTAGCACACATCGAAATAAAGGTGCCAGGCACAGCTGCAGACAGGGTCACAGGGGGGACTCAACAGCAAGCCGCTCCCTTAAAGGGCCCCTCCCAGACACAGTTGCACTAAACAACACAAGATACACAGAGCCTACAACTCGTTGCAGACCCTGTGCCTGCAGCATGGATCTCCAGCTGCCGCAGCAGCAGCCAGAAGCCCTGGGCTAAGGGCTGCTGCCCCCGGTGACCATAGAGCCCCGCAGGGGCTGGAGAGAGAGCATCTCTCAACCCCCCAGCTGATGGCCGCCATGGAGGACCCGGCAATTTCGACGTTGCGGGATGCAGATCGTCTACATGGTCCCTACTTCGACGTTGAACGTCGAAGTAGGGCGCTATTCCGATCCCCTCATGAGGTTAGGGACTTCGACGTCTCGCCGCCTAATGTCGAAGTTAAATTCGAAATAGCGCCCGATGCGTGTAGCCGCGACGGGCGCTATTTCGAAGTTAGTGCCGCTACTTCGAAGTAGCGTGCACGTGTAGACACAGTTCTTATGTACCAAATGACTGGAAGACAGCTCGTGTGACGCCAATGTTTAGAATGGGCTCTTGAGGTGATACTGGCAATTACAGGCTGGTTAGTCTAACTTCCATACAGGCACACTTGTTAAAACTACAGTAAAAAACAGAATTGTCAGACACATGGATGGACATAATTTGTTAGGGAAAACTCAACATGGTTTCTGTAAAGGGAAATCATGACTCACCAATCTACTAGAATTCTCTGAAGGGGTCAACAATCATGTGGACAAGAGGGATCCAGTGGATATAGTGTACTTAGATTTCCAGAAAGCCTTTGACAACGTCCCAACTAAAGGCTCTTAAGCAAAGTAAGCTGTCATGGGATAAGAGGGAAAGTCCTCTTATGGATTGATAACTGGTTAAAAATAGGAAACAAAGGGTAGGAATAAATGGTCAGTTTACAGAATGGAGATAGGTAACCAGGAGTGTCTCCTAGGGGTCTGTACTGGGACCAATCCTATTCAACATATTCATAAATGATATGGAGAAAGGGGCAAACAATTAAGTGACAAAATTTGCAGATGACACTAAAATGCTCAAGATAGATAAGTCCATGCTGATAGTGAAGAGCTTCAAAAGGATCTCACAAAACTAGATGACAAGGTAACAAAATGCCAGATTAAGTTTAATGTTGATAAATGCAAAGTATTGCATATTGGAAAACATAATCCCAACTACATGTATACAATGATGGGGATGAAATTAGCTATTACCACCCAAGAGAGATCTTGGAGTCATTGTGGATAGTTCTCTAAAACATCCACTTAATGTGTAGCGGAGGTAAAAAAAAGCAAACAATGTTAGGAATCATTAAAAAACAAACAGATGGATATTCTCTGTCTTATTCTCTTAATTGCTTCTGTATAAATCCATGGTATACTCACATCTTGAATGCTGAATGCAGACAGATATGGTGACCTCATGTCAAAAAAGATATTTTGGCATTAGAAAATTCAGAAAAGGGCAACAAAATTATCAGAGATGTGGAATGGCTGCCATATGAGGAGCTATTAAAAAGACTGGGACTTTTTAGCTTGGAAAAGAGCCAACGAAGTGGAGATATGATAGAGGTCTCTCAAATCATGACTGGTGTGAAAAAAGCGAACAGAGAAAAATTATTTACTTCTTCCCAGAAAACAAGAACTGGGGGGTCACCAAATGAAATTAATAAGTAGCAGATTTAAAACAAACAGAAAGTACTTCTTCACACATTGCACAGTCAGCCTGTGGAACTCCCTGCCAGAAGATGATGTGAACTCCAGACTATAACAGGGTTCAAAAAAGAGCTAGATACATTCATAGAGGATAGGTCCACCAATGGCTATTAACCAGGATGGACAGGAATGGTGTCCATAGACTCTGTTTGTCAGAAACTGAAAGTGGGTGACAGAGAATGGATAATTAGATGATTTCCTGTTCTGTTCATTCCCTCTGGGGCACTTGGCATTGGTCACTGTTGGAAGACAGGATACTAGACTAGATGGACCTTTGGTCTGACCCAGTACTGCTGTTCTTATTGATAAAACTGTTATGTTCACTGATCAAGAATGAGAGGAGAGAGACAAAACTGTGCAACATCCACATTTTATTTCTTCTTCCAAATATACTGTTCTTTCTCATCAAGCACTTCCTGAAAGTAGTCGATACTCCTATGCATAATCATATAGAAGAACTCTATCCTGGGAAGCTATTTATCCTAACAGGTTGGGATTTGATTATACCAGAGTACAACCCCTAATGTGGATGCAGTTACAGCAGTATAAAATGGGCGTAGCTGTACTGGTATATGCACTCTTAAACCAATGTAACTGCATTCACAGTAGGAGGATTATATCACTTCAATCACTGGTATAGTTAAAGCAGGACAACTTGTGTATGTAGCCAAGGTATACACATACACGAACCTCAGACTACAAATGTTATTTATACAGCTGTACACAATCTGACAACACAATTTGTTCACTGAATCTTTTTTCCTAACATTGGGTTTCACAGTTATTTTTCCACAGTGAGGGTGATTAACTTGGAACAAATTACCAAGGGAAGTGGTGGATTCTCCATCTCTTGACAGATTCAAGACTACCTGTCTTTCTGGAAGACACTTTAGTCTAACAAGTTATTGGTCTCAATGCGACAGTAATTGGTTGAAATGCTCCAGCCTGTTATTCAGGAGCTCAGACTAGATAATTTAATGGTCCCTTTCTGGACTTGAAAGCTGTCAAATAGTTTTATTCATAGAATCAAAGAAATTAAAATCCAAATTTCAGTTCAAGCTAACCAAAGCCCTTTGGACAAGTACCTTTTGAAGCATGTCTCCAGTCAGAACAGTAACCACATTGAAGATGTGTTTAACATGCTTAGTAACTCTGACTCCAAAGAGACAGAGAACACTAGATGTGGTACAAGTTTTCTTTTACTATTTTATGCTCCTGTTGGCCCACGAAGAGGTGCCCTAAGTGTGGAAGAGGAATCCACGGGCTACTTTTGCATCTTCCAACTAACTGTTAGCTACAAGACAAATGCAGAATCCTTACCACTTGTGAGGAGGTAGAAACTGCAGAGGATCCAGCTTTACTTTCAGATCCCAGAGTCAGTTTACAATATTAGCAATAGAGATGGGGGAGAGGGAAGGAATATCTTCTCAACTGAGCAATTTTGCTCAGGAGTGAGATAGATGGGCAGTATGAGCTCTGAGGTCTGGGGGCAGGGACATGCTGTGAGGAGAAAAAGAGGCAAGTAAGGTTATGGGTGACCATCCGAGAAGATCGTTATCCAACAGTCTTTGTTTTCCCACAGTGTGCTAGTGCTATTGTTTTTAGTGTGTGATTGTACAACTACATACATAAATGGCTCTTAAGGCCAAAAGGAACCAATAGATCATCTAATGGTGATGACCTGCTGACCACATGCCAGAGAATTTCACTCATTTATCCCTCTATTGAACAAAATATTTTTGTGTTTGACTAAAGCTTCTTCCCGAAAGTCAGCCACTCTGGATTTGCTGACATCAAGAGAGAGAATCCACCACTCAGGAGTTTGTTCCAACAGTTAATTACCCCCATTGTTAGCTACTGATGCCTTAATTCAAACTTGAACATTTCTATCTACTAGGCTACTGGTTCTTTTTCTGCCTTTCTCCACAAGCCTAAAGGAACTTTTGGTACTTCAGGTGTTCTCCCCTTTGTAAAAGAGACCGAGTCACACTTTAAACTGAAGGTTATGAAAGTGACAATTAATTCAGGCTAGACTTTACATGCCTGGTAGGACTGCAACTCACCTTGCATGTTGAATAGTAACAGAGAGGTAGCCGTGTTAGTCTGTAGTCTAACAAAACAAACAAGCAGTCATGTAGCACCTTAAAGACTAACAAAATAATTTATTAGGGGCTTTCATGGGGCAGATCCACTTCTTCAGATCTGCCCCGTGAAAGCCCCTAATAAATTATTTTGTTAGTCTTTAAGGAGCTACATTGACTGCTTGTTTGTTTTGCAACTCACCTGTTCGCCATGAGCTGCAGAATCTGTATGAGGAACTTGCCAAGACCTTTTCTTCTGACTTTGCTTTCCAACTGCACTTCGTAGCTGGGGGGAAAGCGGGAGGGGAGAAGAGATGAATACTTTTAACATGGAGATATAACTATCTCATAGAACCGGATGGGACCTTGCAAAGTCATCAGGTCCAGTCCCTTGCACTCACAGCAGGACTTACCACCATCCTGACAGATTTTTTTTTTTTAAATCTATTTGCCCAAATCCCTTAATGGCCCCCTGAAGGGCTGAACTCACAACCCTGGGTTTAGCAGGCCAATGTTCAAACCACTGGGTAGGCTGCCCAGGCCAATGCTGCTCCTGCTCCCCTTTCCCCAGCTAGAAGAACAGCAGCAACTGGCCATGGAGCCCAAAGCCACTTCCTGCTCCACCAGCAGAGGCCAGATGCTATGGAGGTGAGCCCTGAGCCTGGATCCTGGCAAGCTGTAGTCTGCATCTGGACTGTGGACCGGGGTTTCCCACCCCGACTCTACATCATATTGCGGGAGAGGACAAAAGCAACAGAGAACCGTTCCTTTCCTAGCACAGTACCATTTCCTCTTATATGACATTTATGGCCTTTAGCATGTGAGTGAATCGAAGAGGCACATTCTGCTCATGGAGCCATCAAAGGAATGTAGCAACAACAACACGGTGAAGGACTGGCAGGGTAAACTAGCTGACAGAACACTGGACTGGAATTCAGGTAGATATAGAGGTCTGCTTATGGCTTTGACATGCTGTGTCAAATCACTTCCCTACTCCCTCTCTGTCTGTTTAGGGGAGATAGGCAAAAGGCAATACTTGTTCCTAAAACAAAAGGAGCAAGTGCTGGTGCACATACCAGTACAGGACTTCATCCCCACACTCTACATCAAACCGGAAGTGCGAGAATGCCACAGGGACAGAGCTATCTTCCCAAGCGATCAGATACCAAGCTCTGTCATCTGTCATCTCCTCACGCTTCTCCCGGTCTTTCCAGCCCCATTCACTCTGCTCATACCTGCAGACATTGAGAAAACAATAGGGCAGCTCAGTGCTCCTTCTGTAGAAAGCATGATGGTCTCAGCACTCAGGTCCCCGTGCTTCCTGCATATACTGTTCTCAGGATCACCATTGCTGTCCCCATCCATCTACTGAAATGCAGTCGAGAAGATTCATACATTTCAAGGTGGGAGGAACCATTATGATCATGTAGGGCACTTCTAGATAAATGCTTATTGCAAGACAATTTGGGGTGTAAATGCACAGCACTCCAGCAGGTCACACCCTACATGCCTGTGCGGACCCTGATATTGCTGTTTCCCACTGCACTCCGAACTACTGTTTCAAACTGCACTATGCAAAGCGCACTAAGAAACTTTTAGTGAACAGCAGCTTGATCCACACGCATAGTTAAGACACAACACAATGGAGTGCTATAGATTTACATCTTGATTTGCCTTGTTCATCTAGGTGTGCCCCTAGCCAGACCTCCTGCTTAACAAAGGGAAGAATCTCACCCCAGATTCCCACACCCTGCAAGGCTGAGGATGTATGATTTTCAGTAAGATACGTGTGATCTTGATTTGAAGAATCCAAGTAATGGAAAATCCACAATACCACTAAGTTCTTTTCATGCTTAATCACCCTCCCTGTTAAAAATCCCCACCTTAATTCTACCTGAATTTGTGTAGCTTCAGTTCCCAGCCACCTGATCTCATCCCGCTATGATCAAATGGATTCCAGTGCCCTCTTCTATCTGCTCCCTCTAGGTATCCTAGACAGTGATCAAGAATGAGAAGATACTTCCACCAAGACCCCTGTCACCAAGGGTGAGGGGTGTGCGCACAGAGGATTCCCACAGATCCATGACTCTGCAATATTTTGGGACTAGATAGTAGTTCTGATTCAACCCAAGGTACAGAACCTACATCAAGCTTTTGATAGATCAGGGGTCTGCCACCAAAATAGTGACAAGAGCCATTTTTTCAAATTCAGTTACAAAATCAAGACGTCAAGAGCCCCAATGCACGTGAATACAAGACAGTCCTTCATAAATGCATAAAAATAATAAACCAAGTCAAAGTGTGCTTGTTGTAACCCCTATGTTAAGAACAGCACACACATAATGACTTTAACCAGTTAAAAGTTAAGTTACCCCCATTCCCCAGCTTTACCCCTCTGTCCTGCAAACCCACTCAAAGCCATCTTCAAGCTTAACCCTTCTGAGCACCCAACCCTCTCCATCTCCAGGTTTGACCTCTTCAGCCCCAAACACCCATCCCAATCCCAGGAATAACCCCTTCATCCCCAAACCAACACCTCAACCCCTTGTTTAACCCCGTCAGCTCCAAATCGCCATCTCAACCCCCAGTTTAACTCCTTCAGCCCCAAATCACCATCCCAACCCAGGATTTACGTGGCTCAGATGAGGAACTCTGCAGTCACTGCTCCCCCCTCCTCCAGCTGCCTCCTTCTCCACGCAGCTGCACAACTCCAGCAGGGCAGGCTTGGAAGCCCCTCCCCCCAGCTCTCCTGCAGGGTGACCTTGCCCCAGCTTTCTCTTCCGAGGCTCCCTGCCCTGCCGGCTTCCCCTCGGCCGCAGGTGACTCCTCAGTGGCTCTGGAGGCTGCCACCGCTTAAACAAAACAACTAAGCAGCGACAGCCTCCAGAGCCGCATGTGGAGTCAGCGGCGGCAGCGCTCGGAGCTGCAAGTGGCTCCAAAGCTGCAGGTTGCTGACCCCTGCGATAGACAGGTTTTAAAGGCCAGAAAGGAGCATTAGATCACCCAGTAGGACATTCCGTCTAACACAAGTAAAGAATAAAATTTTCTTCAGAATAACAAAAACAATAGGACTGGAAGGGACCAAGATAGGTCATCTAGGACAGTTAGAACTCAGTCCGAATGAAAGAAAGGGCACATGCCCTCTTGCAAGACTGATCATATTAACTAGCTCTAGTAGAACAATACTCCAAGCACAGCCTTTGGAACCTGAGGCTATTCTACAATGGCTTAGGAAGCAATCTGCCAGCACCTATGCATTCTGGCTTCTTCACAATATCCCCAGGGCCCTGTGTTCAGTTTTCACTGGCATCCTTGAAGTTGGGGGAGGTTCTACTTCAGTATCTTGGCTGCCAGAGAGCACTTAGAAATCCTGTCAGCAACAGTCTGCCCCATGGACAGGGTTCTCCAGTCTGGCTTGAGACTTACAGAGTTTGCATATTTGTTTTGGTTAGTTCGAAAGCCCAGTCGACTGTAGCCTGGTTCATGCCCGACACCCTCTTACACTCGATGGAGACGTTTAAACTGTGAAAAGAGATGGGAAAGCAGCACTTAGCACCAAGCAAGCCAGGCACCAAGACACCCAAGCAATTTCAGCTGGCTGGCTGGTCAGACTGAACCAGGGACTTCCAGAGCTCAAACGTGACCTATTACAACCTGAGCTTAAAAACAAAAGCTCCCTAGCGAGAGCCATAGCAAACACCTCTCCTGTGCAGATCAGACACGCAGAGGGATCTGTAACACAGACTCACCAGTGGGTCACACTTATTGTACAGGGAAGTGTAGCTAACCACAGATGATGAAGAGGGACTTGTATCCTGACCTCAGCTTCACATGCAAGCAAGAGAGATTTCTGTTGAATTTATGTATCTAAAGCATCCAGCACTGTGCTAAGCCCAGCACCAGGAATTCAGCCTAGTATTACACATAAGATGATGATGAACAAGAGCACGACAGACAGAGGCTGCCCTTGTGCTAGGACTCAGGAGACCAAAGGTCAATTGCCAGCTCTGTTGCAGACCCCCTGTGAGACCCTGGGAAAAATCACTGAACCTCTCTAGCCTCAGTTCCTCCAGTCTTAACCTAGGGAGAATAATCCTTACTTTGGCTGTTTATACTGGAAACACTTTAGGGTACAGGTTGTCTCTGATGGGGTCCATGCAGTGCTCATCACAATGCTGACCCTATTCTTCAGTTGGGGCTAATATACCTCTAGTAATTAAAATCCCAATATTTCTACTGCCCAGTTGAATCTACTTCTTCCAACAACTGAAACAAAGTTCTCTCTCTATGCTGAAATCTCATCTTTCAGATAAAATGAGGGGCATTAGCAGACAGGTTAATTACTTTGTGTTAATATTATTCTTTACAACCTGTCCTAACATCAACAGTGGCTTTACCATCTTCTCAATACCTCAAAGTTGCTCAAAATGCTTTATTTTAGTAGGTATATTATGGTCGGCAATGTTCCCTCTAATTTTTTCATTTATGGGCAGAATAAATTTTGTTGTATGTACCGAGGCATGTGCGGATATGCCCCACTAGGAGGAATACATGTTGCCAGCTGGGGATGCTGTAGGCGTTTTGCTAATTAGCTGGGTGGCATTTGACTCGCTCCGGAGTGGCCATCAAGGACTCAAGCTTACAGGGAACACTGAGGGTAGGATCTGAAGTGCACATACATACAACTGCAACTAGGATGGGGAAGCCTTGTTGCACTCGGTGCTACACAGGCCCATGGTGAGAGAGCCTCTGGCATGGAGATGTCACAGTATAAACACGCAGAGTGTGCAAGGGCAAACTGAGGCATATAGCACAGAAGAGGCTTTCCCAAGGTGAGACAAAAGTAGTGATAAAGCTGGGAGGAAAGTTCAATTGCTCCGGGTCCCAGTGCATTGCCATAGTCATGGGGCCAAGCTGCTGTGAAGGAGTAAATAACGAGCATTAGCTCACCCATTCCTGTCGTATTTCTTGAACACTGGGAAGGCTTGTAAGGGGTCTCCAAGCTAAAGAAGAAGGAAAAAAAAAAGGAATCACACCCTAGAAATTGAGATGTTAATGCATGTGAAGTGGTCAAACGACAGAGTTATGGTGGGTGAATGCTGTATGTGTCTGGCTCTGCTCGAGATTCACCTCCTTTCATAGGTGTGAAGACTCTGCTTTCACCTTGCTTCTTGAAGTGCTCTGGAGAAGGTTGCTAGCCCCCTTGTCTATATAACAAGGCACAGATGCCTTGGAGGAGGGGGAAGAGGGGAGATTTTCAGCTGTTCAGAAAAAACAAGAGAGGAGCTTTGCTCTTTCAACAGATCTATGTTCAACCTCAATAGCTGAACTGCAGCCAGCACCCGAGAAGTGTTCTTATGCACCCCACATCAACACTCCCATAAACTATATTCCTTAACTCTTGCTTATTTCAAAAGCAGTCAGATTGGCTGATTAGACTGGAACTACAAGAGTAGCTCTGCAACAGGGTGAATATGGAGGTATCAGAAAAGTAGAGCAGACTGCAGAAAGTCAGATGATATTTTGCACAGATTACATGGATTCTTTTCATGCACAGCCATCAGAGACAAATGAGTAAGGGAGTTGGCACCACGAGAAGGAGCAGAGTAGCTTATTCTGCAGCTAGAATGGTAACTCATGGACTGAATTTACAGGGAACAACTCATTTTCTATACTGCTATCTGAGTTTAAAAGCCACGTTGGAAAACATTGCTGAGAACTGAGGGCCTCATAGTACAGGCATAGGTCAGGCAGTCAGCAAGTGGCATATAGCACATCTTGGCATTCTTTGCGTGCAGAACACTAGGGTGTCTCAGGGACACATTCGTGTTTAGAGACAGTGTTCCCCTCCCTACCTGCTATAGTGACCACTGCAGCTCTTACACGTTAGACTAGTTATTATCTTTGCATATGTTCTTCATGATGGCTTAACTGTTTGGCTTCGTACACAGCCTTACTGGAAGCTAGGCTCCCCCCATTCTTCAGTCAAAACCAAGTATAAACAAAACAAAACAAACAAATCTACTCTCTTTCTATATCTCGCATTTAAGGCCTGGTCTTACACCTAAAAATTAGATTGACCTAACTACATTACTCAGGACTCAGAATACTTTTATATCTTGTGTGATACAGTTAGGTCGACCGAACCCACACTGTAGAAATGGCTAAGTCAGTGGAACAATCTTTCCATCAAACTAGGTAATGCCTTTTAGAAAGGTGGATTAACTACACTGAGGGGGAAAACCTTTGATGATGTACATTACAGTGGAACTTGTATGGTGCCTATTACCATAGCATCTGGATATCTCACAATATATATTTATTGTCACACTACCCATCAGGCATGGCAGTGTTATCTCCACTGTGTAAGTGGTGAAACTGAGGCATAGAATGACTTATGCAAAGTCTCAGAGAAACCTGGAACACAGTAGGGAACTGAACTAATCTCCTAAATTCCTGGCTAACACCACAACCTCTAGACCATACTTTCTCACATCTCATTCAAGCACCTTTGAGTGTTTTATTACTGCTATTATTAGTGTTTGCATTTCTAAAATGCTCACCTTTATAGCATGGGAGCACTACCGGACAACAACTAGCACCCTGTGTGGTGGCCAAATCAAAACAAGAAATGGAGTCATCCATCCCCCACCTCTGGGATGCAAAGTGCTAACACAGCAATGCTCACCAATTAGCACCTGTAACTCCAAGATCGTCCCAAAAAAGCCAAGAACAGAACACCACTGGTCATCACCTACAGCCCCCAACCCAGACCACTGCAACGAATTACTAAAGACCTACAACCTATTCTTAATCAGAATGCTACACTCCAGAAGGCCCTGGGTGACATGCCTGTTCTCTCCTACAGACAACCTCCCAACTTCATGAGGATCCTTACTAACAGCCACAGCCTATACCCCAGGAACACCAGTCCTGGAACCTTTCCCTGCAACAAAGCCCGCTGCCAGCTTTGTCCACATATCTCCTCTGGAAATACCATCACTGGACCTAACCAGGTTACTCACAGAATCACGGGCACTTTCTCATGCTCCTCTACTAACATCATATATGCCATCATGTGCCAACAATGCCCAGATGCTTTGTATATTGGACAGACTTCTAACTCCCTTAGACAAAGGGTCAACGGGCACAAAACAGACATCAAAACACTCCAGATCCACAAACCAGTTAGTCAACATTTTAATGGAATGGGGCATTCTGTCAATGACCTCAACGTATGTGTGTTACTGAAGAGAAATTATCGCACTGTTTTAGAGAGAGAAGTGGACGAACTGACATTTATATTCAAATTTGGCACATTAACACATGGTTTAAATTGTGATGGGAACTTTCTGAGTCACTATAGGGGCTCGTCTGCATACTTGGCTCAATTTAATTCTTGATCTTCCCCCCCTACCCCTCCACTCTCTGATTTGCTCACCTTGATTATCTATTTTCTGATTTGTCCTCCTTGCTTACTGTTTTTGGTTCTCTGTGTCTTAAATACTGAGTCTGTTCTGGTCTGGCTATGGTCTGAAGAAGTGGGTCTGTCCCACGAAAGCTCACCTAATAAACTATTTTGCTCGTCTTTAAAGTGCTACTTGACTGCTTTTTGTTTTGATAGTGTACAGACTAGCACGGCTTACTCTCTGTTACAAAAAGAAAGTGAAACTACTAAAAATTAAGTGGAATTTAAGGTAAGCAAACAGGTTACTGATAGTCATTTGTGTAAGAGTCAAGATAGAAGGATTGTAATCACGCTTCTGTGTTTCACTTAACACGGATCTGTGAAAATATACATTGAGGCATACTTGCCTAAATGGCTATTTACCTCAAGCAATGGAAAAAGGGAATATACCTGCAATGGGGCTGTAAAAAAGGAAGATTAGTAACTACTTACAATATATTAACACTGTACTCAGAGGTGAGACTGCAGTACTTATAGACACACCCAACCTAGCATTAATCTAGCTACTTCAGGTATCCAGAAACAATGAGGCCAGAGCAACATGGATTTCAGTGTAGGACAACTGGCAAGTACATAGCCAGTGGCTCATGTGGGCTTATACAACCCTTTATGAATCTTAAGTATCGGAGGGGTAGCCGTGTTAGTCTGGATCTGTAACAGCAACGAAGGGTCTGTGCTCATGAAAGCTCATGCTCAAAACTTTTCTGTTAGTCTATAAGGTGCCACAAGACCCTTCGTTGCTGTTTATGAATCTTGTGTTGCCATGACTTCATTGCTATTCGCACCTAAGCTGGCTAACTGCAGTGTGGACATACCTTAAATTTCAGTGTGCTACACAATACACTGAATATTTCCTGCATAACAATGCCAGATACATAGGGTTTATCATCCCTGTTTATGGCCCACGTTGACAGCTGGATTTCTCTGGAACAAGATGGCTTCAAATGTATCGTGCTTCCAGTAGCACGAATTCAGCCAAGCAATGAGCAGCCACAGCAGATTAAGAAGTGTGATCTAATCACTTTCAGGGGCCCTTCTCCGAGAGGAAGCATGTTTGACCTTTGCCATAACTGACACTGTAAGGGGGTTCTTGACTGACTGCTGCGGTGTCTCCTTGTGGCTGCACCTGGAGAACGGACCTCCCTGATCCGAAAGCCCAAGCCTCCTACCAATCTTTCGTGCTGTGTACTCTTTCACAATCCAGGATTTGGGTATTTTCAATGGAGTTTGATAGGGTTCTCACCCTACAGATTTAATTTACCACAGGAAGTGCACAGGTATGGCAATGAGAGCTACAGAAAACCAAGAGAGCAACAGCCCTGGAGATTCCATTTATCTGTACAATGTGGGAGTGGTAGATTGTATTCTCTTTCATAATAATAACCAAACTACCTAGACATAGCACTGTTCATCAACAGATACCAAAATACTTTACCAAGATCTGTATCATCATGTCCATATTACAGAGGGAAAAACTGAGGCACAGAGTTTGGATGTGACTTGTTCAAGATCACGCAGCATGCCAGTACCCAAGCTGTGCCTGAGCCTCCCAAGCACCAGTCTTGTGCTTTATCTACTAGACAACATTGCCTCCCCCAGCTTAATGCTAGAAGGACCCCTCACGCCTAATGTGTAGAAACCCACTGTATGAAAAAAAAAAAGGGGGGGGGGGCATTTCAGTCTACAGTCCTTCACTTCATGGTCTCTGAGACTGCCACCAGAGGTGTCATCAATGATGGTGGTTATTGTAATATAGATCCGTGTTTCCCAAATGGTGCTCTGCGAGCAAATTCCATTACAACAACATTGTATTATTTTTTTGAAAAAAAATTAATATTAAAGCATTTATGAATTTTCATTTGTTTGCCACCATAAGTGTTCCTGTGTAATGTCAGCTTACCCAGAGAGTGGGGACAATGATGTCACTACTCAGCGCTGCACATGCCATCATTCAGTGGTGCAATCGCCTGTTATACACCACTCTAAATCCCTGTACTCGCTCTCAAGGAGCGTGGATCATTTTGGGGTGGTTTGTGTCAAGAACATTCAACTTTATCAAGACCTGCAATTCGTCAGTTGTTATCCTTCGCCAGCACACACTTCTGCAAAACTGGGTTCTCAAATTACACAGCAACAAAAACGAAATACAGAAATCGATGGAATGACATGCCAGATATGCAAATCCAACTTTCCAGTATTAAAGCAAATATACAAAGAATTTGCCAGGAAAAGAAGAAAACTCACTCTTTGCATTGAAAACTGCCAATATAATGTGTATTCGTTTTTTAGCTATATTTTTTGTACACATTAAATGTGATTTTGTTTTTTAAATATAGCAATGAAAATAAATGTTGATCTCATGACCTTGTTTAGCATTTATTTATTATTATCCTTCCTTATTTGTGGTCTACTTTTTCAGCTCCATGTATAAGACTGTTGTTAGGGCTTCTGCAAAATTCTTCTGAGTTTAAAAGAATTCCATGGACAAATACAATTAGGAAATAATGACACAGATCCATCAACTCATTTCACACATGCCACGGAATGGCCACTAAACTGTTGTGACTTTTAGGGGACAAACAGCTGGAGATGTAATGACCCTCAAGCCCCAATATCAAGTCTCTAAGTATTTGATTGCCCAAACCTATTAGGGAACGTTAAGTTTCAAGCACCTGTCTCTGTCTCAGGCTGCGTCTACACTACATTTCCCTTTCTGAAGGTGAATGTAAATGTGGCTGATCAGAAATGCAAATAAGGCACTACATGCCTCATTTGCGTAACGGCAGCCACTCACTGCTCCAGAAGTGCAAAAAAACCAAGCCATGTAGACGGGGTTCATTCGAAACCCTGATTTTGAAAGCACCCTTCTTCTTCATATTTTCAGGAGAAAGGGTTCTTTAAAAAACAGGGTTTCCTCTTGAATGAACCCTGTCTACACTTCTTGTTTTTTACCCCCGAAAACAGACTTTCTGGAATGAGTGGCTGCCATTATGCAAATTAAGTGCACAATGTGTAAATCAACACCTCATTTGCATTTCCAATCAGCTGCATTTGCATTCCCCTTCTGAAAGAGAATATAGTGTAGACACAGCCTATTGGTCTGCTAGTCCTCAAATTATGATAGGGTGGAGTAAATGCTTGTTTGGAGAAGGGGCAGAGGAGACACTTACTTTATTGGCTGCTTCAACCTTAGCGCACACAGCATCCATGGCAGCCCGTTCCTCAAGTCGCTTCTGTTTCTTCTCCTTGGCTTTACTTGACTTTCTCTGAAACAGAGTGACTCAGGGTTACAGCAGGACGACCCTCACCTTGCCTGGAACTCAAGGGCCTTACCTATAATGGGCACAAAATTGGCAAATAGCCACCCCCCTCAATCTGGCCCAAAGGACTACACATTTCAGCATGCAATGGTCCAAGAGTCATTTGCAATGATCAGACTATTGCACTTGGAAATCTGTGCTCTCTACAGGGCATTAAAGGACAGCTGCACTCAATGCTGCAGAAAGAAGCCCAGTGGCTGCTGTCTGCCCATCCCTACATCATGCCAAGTTTTATGACTGAAACAGATCAGATATTGTTCAGCAATACAGTTCTTGTTACTGCAACACAGACCACAGAAATTCAGACTTGAGACTTTAAAAAGCCATTTTATAGCTGCTTCCAGTGAAAACTGATTTATACTAAGGAAGGTTGGTTTTTTTTTTTGGTTGAACTATCAATGCAAATATTTTATATTAGTCTTATTTTAAAATACTGCCCACAAATGGTTGAGCAGAAATACTCTTTTCACTAGCAGAGACCCACAGGCATGAAAAACCATACTCTGAGGATCAGATTCATGAAACACAGTTTGATGGTAAGAATTTATCAAATAATTCCACCCTGTTTCCCCCAAGCAGAAGAAATTACATGTTTATTCTAACGTAGTAACCAGTTTAGATTTCATATGCAGTTTAAAGTATTTTTAATTAAAAATGACTATATTTAATATTTATGAAACACATGCCAGGCACTACTGCAGGAGTGGGCAAGATGCAGCCCGCTCCTTGTTGCTCTCTGTCCTGCTGGTGGGGGTGCAGGGAGGTGGGAGGAAAGGCTTACGGTGCTGCCCCCACCCTCAGAAAAATTTCTCAGCTCCCACCGGCCAGTTTACAGCCAATAGGAGATAAGAAATTTTGTAAGGGGTGGGGGCAGCACACAAAACTGGCCAGCAGTAGCTGAAAGAGCTTGCTGGAATGAGGGGACAGTGCAATCCAATTTCCCAGCTCCCTCTGGCCCACTTCCAGCTAATAGGAGCCAAGAGATTTTGCAAGGGGTGGGGGCAGCACTTGAAAATGGGCAACAGGAGTTGAGAGATTTTGTTGGGTAGAGGGACAAAGCTTGAAGCCCTCCCACCACCCCACCCCACCTGCCAGCACAGAGCACCACGTGGAACATCCAATGGGCTGGAACAACTGGCAGGTAAGGAAGTGCTGCTGGTCAGGAACTGCTTGGGTAAGCACCTCCCTGGCCAGAGGCTGCTTCTGGAACACAAACCCAACTCTCTCCAAGATCTTTAACTGCTCCCACTCCCCTTCCCCAAGCCAGAATCCTCTCATGTACCCCAGTCCCTTGCCCTAGGTCACTACCTAAACCATCTGCATCCTCCTCCCCACAGCCCTGGGTCACAACACCCTCTTAAACCTGCACCTACTCCTAAATCCCTCCCCTAGGTCAGAATCCTCTCCTGCTCATACACTCTCCTCAACCCTGCACCCCAATACCCTGCTGCAGGTCACAATCACCTCCTTCAAGCAAACTCCCTCTCATACCCCACATCCTATCCAGCCTCCCACTCCCCCATCCTGAGCTCCCTGTTGCGCCCAACTTCCATCCTAGACCCCACATCCTCTCAATAGAGAAGCGTGGTCCTTGACCACTTACCAAAATTCTGAAGTGGCACCCCATCAAAAATTATTGCCCATCCCTGCACTACCGGGTACTTCCAGGGATAACACTATATTGGTATAAGATGAGAGCACACTGGGAAATGGCACTTGTTAAAAGGTAAGCCCAGTGACACACCTCTACAGAAGCACATTTGCTGTGTAGATTTTCAGTACAAAAGGAGAAAGGCAAACAATGACATCTGGTGGAAGATGAGCTATGCAGTTAGCACAGCTGCTGCTGTACAATCTGTTGAATTTATGGTTGCTTCACAGCCTTGGAATTGCTGCACACGGAGCTCTGCATCCTGGCCAGCATTTACTTTGGAGCTGATCAGCCAGATGAAGAAAGTGCATTATGAAACATAAGACACTTGTTCCCCATAGCACTGGTGGTTTGGGGAGATCAATATTGGGACTCTAACTCAGGTCACCACTTAGGGATCACAAGAGTAATTTTATTCTGCTCCACTACTCACTCTGCTGCAATCATGATCCCAAATGCTGCCATCAGGCATTTTGTTTTTTGCAATGCTGTGAAGTTTAGCTCGGTCTGCAAGCCACTAAATACTGGTGGGCATGAGCCAATACTGTACTTAAACTTAATGCTCAGATAAAATAATAAACCACCCAAGTTCAAATCAGGACACCAGTTCTCCTGACACGTGGCTGGCAAACATGTTCAGTCTGCACATGAACCAAGGGGAAATGAGGAAGGAAAGCTGCCAGGCAGCAAGCCACATGAACACATGGCAACAGAATGTCTCGTGTACCTCCTTAGCACAGACCAGACTGAAAAGTGTGCTCCTGTAATTACTTGTTTAACCTCAGACACGGCCACTGAGAAAACCCAATCCCCTGCATGCACAACTTTATGCTGCCTGACACCAGGGAAGGCTGATATGGGTGCTTTACTTGGGGACTCTGATTGGGATGAACTCCCTGTCACCTGTGATTGATTCAGAATTCCTCAATGAATTGAAAGCATGGGCTCCTGGCAGATTCATGTCCTGATTAGCAAACTTCAGCATTTATTTCACTTAATCTATTCTGACTGGGGCAAGTCAGGGCAAGACTGCAAGTAGTTTAATACACCATTATGGCAAAAGGTAAATTCACCCTTAACTATCATTTATTTTAGTACTGAAGTTATGCTGAAGCGCACTGTAGCTTGCATTTTCCACTCTCTGATTTGGAGACAATCTTTACTCTAATGCAGATGGGTAATTTTAAAGCTGTTTGTGACAGCAACAAAGTGCAGGTAGGCATAGTCAATCTTCTGTCTGTCCCCAGAACATGGATAGCAGCAGGAAAGCATTCCACATGGTTTCCAGCCATCATGATACAAGGAGAAAGAGGGAAATGGCTTAGTTAATCCTCAGCCTCTCAACAAGGAGGCCATGCACCAGTGCTGGAGGTTGTTTCTGTAATATGAACATTTGTTCACTGGAGACCAACTGAGATCAGCAAATCATTCTGCAGGGGTCACCTAAAGCACATCAGATAGAAATGACTTTTAGTTGCTCCTGATCCAAGGCCAGATGGGAACTGATGACCTAGACGCAAAAGACTAATTTCCAATCTCTTGTGCCATCCAGAGAGTGGAGTGCCAGAGAGAGAGCTCCCTTTGGCCAGACAAATGTTTACTAGGACAAACTACAGGAAAAATAAGCACTTGCTGACACTAAAGAAGAGCACGGTGGTGCCATAAAACACTTGGCACCAACTGTTGAGGAAGCATGGAAGGATGCAGCTCCAGTATGATCCATCACAAATTCAGGAACACCTAGAGCAAGCTTTGAAAAGCACATTTAGCTTCAATGTTACACAGGTGGTTTGCGCCAGATAGAGGCCTGTCTGTTGCTGGACATGATTAAGGTCACACAGCAATATCTTACCTCTAGCTGATGCTTCCAGAAGGCACCAAACACAACACACAAGGCATCTATCTACACAATACTTTAAGCAACTACGCAACTTTAAGCTAAGTCAATGGGGAAGCAACACTACACTTCTGCTTGGATCATGTCACCTAGAAATTAAGGATCTGCAAGAAACCTCTTACCAAAAAAGTTGATACTTTGCAGAAAGGAGCATCCACAGCATGGATGATGTACTATTATTGAAAATCCTGATAATGCTGGGATGATCTAAATTGATAGGATAGGAATTTGGGGTAGGGGGCTGAAGTTAACTTGGCTTGTTTCTTCAAGAATTACCTATGGGTCATTAAAACCTGTAACTTTCTCAAAGCTACTTCTATAATCACCCCTGCTGCTGAGTCATTTGGCATTCTGAAAAGGTAGCTATAGTCAGATCCAAACATACAACTTGAACACAATTTTAGAATAAAGGCTAAATGCTCTTTTACCTCAGAAACCATTTATCACTCACAGGAGTGATTTGTTTGTAAAGGTGGGGAAGGAAGAAACATTATCCCATTACAAAAATGCGGCCAAAAATACCCAAACTGTTAGCACTTTCTTTTTCAGCACTTCCTCTTCTCCCCTTCCAAACCCAGGAATCTCGGAGTCCTGACTCCCAGCCCTGACATCCTAACACATTGCATCTTATGCTCCTTCCAAAGTTAGGAACAGAAACCCAGCATCCTGAATGCCTGCTTTAACTCATGGACCACACTTCCTCCTCAGAGAATTAGGAGTACACCTCAGCAGTTAACCTTAATTCCATGCCATTCTCTGGTCTCTAGAAAGTGGGGGTGGGGGGTTGAAATTTTTAGTGGAGGGGGGCTGAAAAGTCCCACTTCCCACAGCAGATCATTAATGGGACAAAGCCAACTCTACAGTAGAAAGTGCAGGGGACACATGTGCCCCAGCAGCTCTCACTTGCAACGGGACACACCCTCTGTGCACCAGGGAATACATGCACCACTTCCACCTCCTCCGACCCCAGCACCTGACTCCACTCCTGCCCCATACATGGACAAAGCCCAGCATGCAACCTACCCCTGTGGGTCCTCCAACTGCCTTTGGACTGCCATTTGCTGGCCAAGGGGGCTGCCTCCTCTGCCCCCTCCCCACATGCTGCCTGGCATGTAGGGAGGTAACTAGTGGTACGCCAGTGGACTTGCTCCTGGATGTACTGCTGCTACTACTCTTGGGAACCCCCCCAGCATGACACTGAGCTGGGGTGCAGGCGGGGCTGCATGCACAGTGGGGAAGAAAGAAGACCCTTTAACTTGGCTTCCCAGCACCGGGCTTGCGTGTTTCACAGGGACTTTTAAAATCTCACCCAGATCAACGTTCCCCCTAATCCCTTCTAGACCCTCCCCTCTGCCACAGCCTCTGCCCCGCTCCAGCTTCCGCCACAAAGGGTGCACAGTGCCTCACTTCCAGGAGACCACTGCTCCCTTCCAAGGCCACCTGGGTGGGTGAGGGGTGCCTGCTAATTGCAGAGAGGAAAAGTGGAGCCCAGTGTAAAATGCCTGCTCACCCCGCTCTAGAACACACAGAATTATTTCATTTAAAGAAGAGGCTTCTGCATGTGAACTAACTCAAAAGTCTATTTTTAAGAATCTACATCATTGTAAGAATTAATGACCACTGAAAATAAAGACTCTGGTGGACTTAATAAAGTTTATTTTCAGAGGTTTCAAATGATGAAAGTTTGGGGATGTATGTGTTTTTAAATAGTCTCTGGGTCCCAATGTACAACTATTGGCAGGGAAAGAATCAAAACTTAAAATGCTGAACAGATTCCTTGGTTATAGCATCAGAAACACTTTCTCTCATAGGACGAATGTCCACACAAGTCTCCACTCCACCGCAGATATTGAAGCATGAACCTCCCCACTAAAATAGAGCTATTTTCATCATACGTGTGGTTGAGTCCAGGTAGAAAAAAATCAAAGCATTTCAATTCAGGAGTGTATCTAGAGCAAACTATTTCTGAGAGCTTGCTCTCGGGGCTGTGTTACGTGAGTCAGTCTTATTCCCATTCAGTACTGTACTTCTGAAGCGGACAGTGAGCAGAAAAAAATGACGTTATTTGTTTTTAAGTAGAGATTGATGCTCTAAAACTTTACACCTGGACCTCACTCAACCACAAAAGCCTGACACCTCCTTTGGGGAAGAATATATAAGAGCAACTTGTCAAAGTATTCTTAAAGCACAGCTATCCAATAATAAACTGTTATTTTTTCAGCTTGCTCCAAAAATATCCTTTCACTTAAATTAATTTTTAGACTTTTTTTTTACAGGTACGTGTGCAGTGTGGACACAATTATATCCAACAAAGATGCCTTCCACCAGTATAGCTTATTCCCTCTCCATATCGCAACACTCTCTACCATATAAACACACTTGCTTTAGACTCACTAGAGGACTGCACTGCATTAATACACTCATCATCATTATCATCAACAATGGGCTTAGCACCCATTGGTGTCTGATGCCTCCATCACTATTTCCTTCCATCTTTACCTGTCCAGTGCAGAGTGGCTTAGTTTCTGTAGACTAGCTCCACACCAATCCACTATAGGGTACAGTTAAAGTGAGACAGTATAAAGGTAGACAAATCTTTAGCAGCAAATCTGAAGAGAATTTGTTGTGTCTCATAACATTTGCATTTCTTTAGCCCATTTCAACAGTGGGATTCACAGGACTTTCCAACTCTTAACCTTTAGGCATCTTCCCCACCACACAGATAGGAAAACTAAAGGCACACAGAGGGAAAGGAAGATGACAAAGTCACACAACAACCAGTTCCTAGTTTTCCCCCAGTTTTAACCACTAGACCCAGGTCCCACCCTAAAGTGGAAAAGTAGATCCACTCTAACCCATTAGACAGCATTCTCCTCCATGAGCTAGAACCCAGAAGTCCACACACCCAGCACACACACTTAACTACTAGACATCACACCATCCATTGAGAAATTCACATTAATGCAGTGTGACCACGATCCTCACACAGACACTGATATTCTTCAGCTTGTATGTCACAATATGTGCAGCCCAGGCACATGTGCATGCATGTGCACACTCACAAACACACTGTTGCCACTTGTACTTTGGGGGAGGATGGGTGTTTGGGAGCAGGGCTTGCATATGATTATGAACTGATGAAGAAAATCACAACCCCCCCGAGCATTTATGTTGCCTCCCTCTTCAGACAAATAAATGCACAGCCCATGGCCTCCTCCAATCAGAAGGGAATCAAGACCCTCCCTATTCCAAAACCTTCACCCATCATCAAGGGAGATGTACACATCACCCCTTTTCACCATTTATTCACAACTTCTGCCTCATCTCACTGAGACCCTCCCCCTGCCACCACAGCTCCCACAAAGGTCCTCCCATTTGCATGGAACTGCCCAGCTCCCATTTTCGGCCCCTAGTTCTTCAGCCTCAATGCCCCCCGTTGCATTCCCTTCCCCAGATCTCCTCTTTGGACCACCCCCAGCTCCACTCACATCTCCCACCCAACTGCTTCCCCAAAGCTCAAACTCTCCCTTGACACACACCCCCATCTGAGTTTCCTGCTCCATGACATCCATGTTGGCCTCCTCCAGCTCCTCTCTTCTCCTGGACTCCCTTAACGGACTCCTCCCAGTTTCCCCATCCTAGGCACGCAACCTGCCTCCTCACAGCCCCCTGACTCCACCCAATCACACCCTTGCACCCTCCAACTCTTTCCCTGGAACCCTCCATTATCCCCTCAGAGGCCCTCATCTCGCAGCCCCCCACGAGCTCCCCAAGTCGCCCCCCCCATGGACACTCCTTCACGTGTGCTCCCCCCGCGTGACACCCCTGGGCTACCCTCACTCCCTCCACGGACCCCCAACTCCAGACTCTCGCACCACCCCTGCACGAAAGTTGCCCCCAGGACCACCTTTCCTTCCTCCCAGCCTCCTCATGGACCACCCCGCCTGACCCTAGGCCGCTCTTCTCCCTCTCCGGCCAGGCCCCTCCGCCAGGGCTAGGGGACCCTGAGCCGGGCCTCACTCACCCCCATGGCGGCGACAAGCGGGACCCCACCGACTCCTCACAAATCCGCGGGAGGGGGGCACCCACAGGGGGGAGGGGGCGAAGGGGGGACAGAGAACGGTCGGGAATCACGCACGCGCGCACTGCGCCTGCGTAAAGCCCGCGGACGGAGAGGGAAGGGGAAAGGGGTCGCGAAGTACGCTCTACGCAGGCGCGAGGCCACAGGACTCCAGGGAAAGAGGACGTTTTGCGCAAGCGCGCAACTGCTCACAGCTGCCGGGGCGGGGGGACCAGAGAAAGAGAGAGATTGAGGGATTGGTTCATGCGCATGCGCGAGTCGGAGAGCTGGTGCCTAACGGTCAAGGCCGCGCCCAGCGCTCGGCGCGAGGGCTTTGCTCTTCTGATTGGCTAGTGGGCGCCGCGTGAGAGTCCAGTATCCATCCCCTTCAGTGTGGGCGCCAAGAGAGACCCCTTTGCCCACCCAAGCTCTCCCTCGGGCATGTCCCCGTGGCCCATGCTGTGAGGCGCCTGCCTCCTCCACTCTGTCACGCACCCTATATTGGCCCTTCCCCTTCCCTGAAGTCCCTTGACTTGATCCCAACAGCTTGCCCCAGCCCCGACTGAGCGTGCCCTGCCAGCACTCTCCCGCCCCCTGCGCACCTGACCCCGTGCCCCTGAGCCGCTGCCTCTGGCACACGGCTCCCTGCCCAGTGCCCCATCTGCTCTGATCCAGTGCTTCTCAGGTTACTGATCCAAGCCCCCCACGTCCCCTGTCCCACTGCTCCTACATCCCTGCCCAGCGCCCCCCAGGTATCGTTTCCCGCTGCTCCCCATATTCCAGCCCAGCGCAGCAGGTCCCCGGCCCTGCGCTAATTCTCCCTGCTCTCTTTGATCAAACCAAGCACTGCTCACAGTCCTGACTCTGATGCCGTCTCCTTGTAGCTTAATGCTGGGGTGTGCAAAGTGTGTGGGGGGGGGGTGAAATTTCATAAGGGGGATGCAGCACGAATGGCTTCTGGGTCCCAGGTTCATCCATCTCATTCAAAATGCTGAAAGACGTTACCGGTTTTATGTGTGTGTATTCACAGTTACATGCTGATTAGTAAAGTTTTTACGTTCTGCACTTATTTTCTTGCACATGCCGAACGGGTTTTTTCCATGTGACCATAACAGACATTCCCATTGGTTTGGATTACACTAGCTAGGTTGGGAGGGCCCTGCTAATTGCAGAGAGGAAAAATGGGGACTGACGTATAAAATTTGCTGACCAACTGCTTTAATGCAACAGTTCTTGTAACTGAGACTCAATGCCCCCTTTGCTGTTGGCCCCAGTCCAACATCCCCTGCTCTCTCTCTCCCTCGACTTCAGCCCAACACTTTCGGTGGCGCCAAGCCCAATGCCTCTAAGACCCTGACAAAATGTCCCTTTGGTGGCTCACCCCAAACTGGTGCTCTAACTCTTCTTAACACCCTTTCCCTTCACCACCACACTTTCTATGCCCAGTGCTGGCCAACATTTCCATCGATGCCCTGCAACAAGTACATACAAAATCATTGCTGATAAAATCTGCAAATGACACAAAGACTGTGGACTCAGGAAGACAGTCCTCCACAGCAGTCTGGATTGTTCGTTAAGGTGGGCTCATCCCAACAACACGTGTTTTAATACAGCCAAATGCAATGTTATACATCCAGGAAAAAGTCAGGAAGGCTATTCCTACAGAGTAGGGGACTGCATCTTGAAAAGAAATCACTTTAAAGATGTTCAGGGGTCACAGTAGACAAACGACTCCACATGAGCTCTCAGTGTTGCTGAGGTAGAAAAGGGACCAATAGGATGCACCAAATCAATAATTTTTTTAGTCTTTAAAGAGCTACATTTCTTCTGCTTTGCTCAATAGGATGCAGTCCTTAGAGGTATAAAACTGTAGTGAGATGTTTTTTATCTCTGTACATGGCATCGTGTGATATATCACTTTTAAAGTTACAGTCTTCTGCTGCATGGGTTTTTCTATTTCTGTGCATGTATTGTTCTTGTATGTGAATCTGTCTATAAATCTAGATGTACTAATGAGGGCCATTAGCGATATTCCAAAACCATAATGGCTCAGTACTCAAACCAACAACCTGTGAACAGTCTTGTTTTTCCTGTGGTTGGTCCTGCTCAGATGTGGCCAGGCCACCTGACGCTGGAACCCATTTTGGATAAGAACTGAACACAAAGAATTCTCACCTTGGGCAAAGGGAGTCTAAAGGTCAGAAACCAAACAATAGGATCAGTTGCTAGATACCAGGAGAAACCAGCTTACTACCCAGAATGTCTGCTGGAAATATCTAAGATTGAACAGGGTGAAGGATCAGACCCAACCTAGGAGGCTGCCAAGCTTGTGAAAAAGATGATTACAACCACTGTTAGAGTAAGAATATGTACAGTAGGATTGAAACATTTGGGAAGGTTCGGTGTTGAAAACCCTCATGAATGTCGAATTTCGCAAATATGGCCTCCTAATGTCCATTCCCCTCTACAGGAAGGCAAGAAAAGTGGATGAGAAGAGTGTGTGTTTGTGATGAAGGGGTAAGGGGAGTGTGTAATGTAAGGAGAGGTGAAGGAGAAGATACTGGGAGGGAAGGGTAAGCAGGGGAGAGGAGGGCACATGGGCATGGGAACAAGGGGTACAGGGAGTGCTGTAGTACCAACAGGTTTTGTTCAGGGTCCTGGCTACCAGACCAGGGCTTCACCTGCTGGCCCCACAGCCAAGGACTCTGCTGTTGGCCTCAGTCCCAGCTGCCATTCCCACTCCTGGGATTCTGCTCCCGGCCCACATGGACTGTCCTGACTACTGGACCAACCCCTGGCTCTCCACTGCTGGTCCCATGCTCAGGGTCTAGATTGCAAGCTCCACAGCTGGGGCTCTGTGCCCGTCCCTGTCCCAAGGTTCTGCACCTTATTCCAGACTTGGCCCCCTTACTCTCTCCATATCCCATCCCCCACCCATGTCCTGAAGCAATGGCTCTGCTCCTGGCCTCAGCTCCAGAGGGCAATGAGGGGCTCAGCACCCCTACTCTAAAAACTTTTCCAGCACCACTGGGAGGGTAGAAGGAGAGGAGCGGGGAGGGCATGGGGCAGAGGGAAATGGGCATGGAAGTGGAAGGAGAAGACACAGAGGGAAAAGAGGGGACTGGGCAAGGAGCTGAGAGAAGAGACAAGCCAGAGGAGGAGTTGTAAAGGTGGGCAATGGATACAGAAAGGAACTCGTAGAGGAGAGCAGGAGACGAAATGGAGAGTGGGAATGTCTGGTGATGGGCTGACATCCCATATGGTTTGGAAGGTCTCTCTCAGTTGCTGTTTTCATTCTTGGCAATGGAGGCATTGGCTTCAGCCCATAAGCATCAGCATCAGTCTTCTGTCTCCAGGATGCTGGGGCAATAGTACTGACTCCTGTGCATCCAAAGATTCAAAATCCCCTGGAACTTGGCATTTGCTTCAGTACCCCTTGAACTCATTACCTTCCCCACCTAAGAGGCAGTGGCATCTCAGGAGGGTTCTGCGTGTGGAAGTTCTGCAGCTCTGGGGACTGAAAAGTGCAGCATATAGCTGCCAACGATTAAAAAGCAGACATAGGACTCGGAAGCAGGACCTCTGTGGTTGAGCCCAGATGGCTGGTGAACTCAGGCAGGTCCCTTTGCCTCTCTGCACTTCAGTTGCCCCATCCATAATTCCAGAAGATTAAAAGAGCTCGATTACATTACTCATCTTTCTGTCTAAGCGTACAGCAGGGTTCAAAATGATCCTGTTAGAATCTCTACAAAAATAATGAATCACCTGCCTGTCAGCTGCTCTCTACAGCAGAGTGAAACACCCTCTTTCATCCAGTTCTCCAGAACAGGAACCTTTTTGGAGAAGGGCAAGAGCGGGGACATATTTTTGTGATTGCCTCAGTCAAGTAGATGCGCTCGGGCTACTGTATTGTCATGATTATCTGGTAACGGGTCTAAGATGCATGAGACTAATTGTCTAATCATCTAAAATGTATTTGGATGGGGCAGGCACCATCCCTTTGTTCCGCACTACTGCAATACCAATAATTACTAATAATTATGATGACAAGTATCGGAGGGGTAGCCGTGTTAGTCTGGATCTGTAACAGCAACGAAGGGTCCTGTGGCACCTTATAGACTAAGAGAAAAGTTTTGAGCATGAGCTTTCGTGAGCACAGACTCACTTCATCAGATGCTGGTCTTGGAAATCTGCAGGGCCAGCTATAAATAAGCCAGAGCAAGGCTAATTATGATGAATCAATTGATGGTCTGGTCTCAAGCAGACACCAGAGGGCGCCAGTGTTGCAGAGTCCATCAACGCTAGTGGAAATGGCAAGGAGAGGTCTGAGCGCCACCCTACTGAGGAGCAGAAGCGGTGAATGCATGGTAATGGGTTGGGAGAGGCTTGGAAGCAACCGCATAATAAGGCCTTTTCCCCTATTGCATTGTGGGATGCATGCCTGTCTTGGCTGAGTCATATGATCCTAGGCTCAGGTTGTGCTACCCGACCCAGTATCACTTTTAGAGGAAATGTTCTCAGTTGAAAAGATCCATTTCCCAGCAGCTGTGTGGAGGGGAAATGGAATTACTAAGCATGGGGAGCCCACCGTAGGCATGAAAGCAGCGAACCAGCTCTTCTGAGAAGGTCTCATTAAACCTTCTCTGTAGCAGTATCCCCATTTCTCAGAGATGGAAACTGAGGCACCGAAGCAGCTTAGCTATTGTAGTACACATCAGATTTTCAAGCCCCATGTCTTTCCTGTCAGTGTGAAGGAGTTCAATTTTCTCAGGGTAGACTTGTGCTTTACCAGGCAATATACCACAGGGCTCTGATTCCCAAGATATCAACACAAACTTCAAGCTGAGGGGAGTCAGGGCCAAGGGAGGATAACAGTGGCTAACAGGATTGCCGAACTCCCGGGACACAGGGTGAGAAAGGACTCCTCACTTCCGCTCCAGACTCATGCTATCCCAGCCCTGGATTTCTTATGCAAACACAAAGCTCTGCAGATGCCTCTCAGTCCTGACTGGAAATGCCGCCTGAGCTGGAAAGATTGTGCTGGATGGTTTATCAAGAAAACTTTGTGGCCTTGATTCTGGCTACAAGCTCTGCTCTCTTTTCTGCTTCCAAATGGCAGGTACCTGCAGGAATTAAAAGTGTGGGATGCTCGAACCAGCATCTTCCAAACACCCATCCCTGCACAATACCTTCCTCCCTGCATAGCTCAGCAGCCGCGCCCATCTCTTCCATACAGCTTGGCTTGTGAGAGGCTCTGAGTTCGCTCCCCAGGAATTGTATCCATCCTCTTGAGGGTGGAGGTGGGGACAGGAGCACAGGGGCCAGGCAGGGCTAGATCACCTTTCCTCAGCTCTGCCACACAGTCAGCTCATGTATCCTGTCTCCAGGGAAAGGGCGAGGGTGGTGGGAGGGAGGATGCGCTTTGCCATGCTGGCTCCTTTCCTGGCCTGCTGGAGACAGAGCGTTCCTGTGTCCTTCTTCCAGAGTGGGGGGGACCAGTCTGGAGCCCCACTGAAAATGCCCCTGGAGCCTGAGATAGGAATGGGGAGCAGCTAATCCCAAACAGAGCAATACACATATACACCCATTGCTCGGTCCCCCAGTCCTGCATCTCATGCCCATCTCAAGCTCCCCACACACTCTTCTGCTTTGCACTGCTGCAGCTGTACCATCCCCAGTCCCAGCCCCAGGGAACCCTGCACTAGAACCCCCATTTTTTTCATCCACATTGCTCTGTCCACCAAAATGGCATATGCTCTGGGCCTGGGAAACCCACTGTTCCCCTCTGTGCTGAGACTTCCACCAGCTTGCGCCTTGTACCTCATTGCCCAGGCTCAGGAAGCACAAAAATTTCCCAGTTTTACCCACCATCCCACAGCAGTGCCCCTTGTCTCTGGATTTGGGGGTTTAGTGCTGGGGATTAATTTCACTCCCTTTCACGTGGCACTGTTCCTAAACCCTGCATCCTCTTTGCTAGCCTTCATCTGGACAATCTCAGGCTCCTGAGGAGGCAGCCTGGCTCGTTCATTCCCCTCCCAGTCTGGTAGAGCAGCAAGCACCATGGCTGGATTAAGGATCACTGCTGGAGGTGTAACCCCTGGTGCGCTGGGACATGAGGCTTCGGGCTCTCATCAGCCAGGTGTGGTGATGCATGACCACAGGATCCTCTCTGGCTGAGTGATGTACCCATGCATAGCACTGTGTGTGCCCGTTATTTGCCATGTGGGCAGAATGCTCATTTAAGGTTTTATCCCTGGCCTCAGCTGAGTGGTACCCCCCATAAGGGCATGTGCATGTCTGTTCCAGTTAACTCCTTCCCACTCGCCTCGATGCCTCGTGCAAGCATATCTGGGGCATAGAGAGAGACCCCCGATGGCACCCTAGCCCCCCTGCTGGGATCAGAACAATGGTAGGCCTTCCCTCCATCTCTGTAGGGTAGGATGAGGCAGGGAGGGGAAGGAGAAGGGAAAAGGGTTGGTATCTCTTTAAGACCATCAGGTTGCAGGGAGCAGATGGCATCTGCTTCCAGTCCTTGTTCTTTGTGTGGCTGCACAAAAGAGGGAGTCTGTCTCTCCTGATCTTAAACCCCCCCCACCACGGAGCGTGAGTGTGTGTGTGTGTGTGTGTGTGAGGTGGGGGCATATGACGGTGTATGGGGCAGAGGGAAGATTTACTGCAAAAAGTGAACTTGGATTTGCCAGGCCACACGCACTGGAAACTGGAACAGCTCAGGACATTTGTTACACAGGCTCCTTCCCCTCTATTAATAGAGGTGGGAACACAGTTCCATTCAAGGTTGCCATAAACCCCACCCAGCCCCCAGAAGCCATCCAGAACCCACATAACCCCCCCCAATCCCATCTGTGACCCCTTGTCAAGCCTTTCCATTCCCAATATCCTTCACAGAGCCTCCCATCCACCTCCCAAAAATCCTATCCAGCCTCCTCAAATCCCACACAGTCTCCCATAATTCCCATCCTGCCTCCCCCTGAAACACATCCAAACCCTCGTATGAATCCCATTCAGCCCCAATCCTGCAGTCCACAAAAATCCCATACAGCCTCCTAAAATCCCAGTCCCCCATAAATCCCCTCCAGGCAGCCCCCACTAACTAATGTACAAATTTCTCCCCTAAAATCCCATCCAGCTCCCTCCGCCACCCACAAACAGATACTGCTGCGTGCCGGCCTCCTGGTACAACCAGGCCTCAGGTCCGGGCAAGCCTCACCAGCACCACACAGCGTAGGTGTAAACCCCTCTCCCTCGACCCAACACACATTTCTGATGGGGGGGTGCTGAGGTCACTGTTTGCTTCACTGCAGAAGTTGAGAGCTTGGGGTGCCCAGGGTTGGGGGGGGGCCTGCAAGGGAAGAGAGCGCATGGCTGGTCGGGGGGAGGGCAGGCATACACTGGAAACACCACGTAGGGGATTGGATAAAGTTGCAAACAGCCTTAAAGCAGGGGCAGCTAGGTGTGTCAGAGTGTTGGGGTGTGAGTGTATCTTGGAGGAGGAGCATCGGGGAACCAGGCGAGTGTGTGGTGGGGTGTGGCTGTTTTTGCCTGTTGAGGCTGGGGTGGACGTGGGGGAGGTACGTGTGCCGGCCTGGACGGTTGTGGGAGCGTGTGACTGTGTTGTGAAGTGGGAGTGCGTGCATGGGCGCAGGGCGCATATGTGTAAAGTAGCAGGAGGGGAGCGTGTGGGGGGGGTGGGAAACAGGAGCCATGAGGTGTGACTGTGTTTGTGGAGCAGCTGTGTGGTTGTATGTCGCAGGGGTGGGGAGCAGGAGACATGATGCCATTGTGTGCGGAGCTGCTGGGAGGGGGCGTCTGACCGGGGTGGGGGAGAGGAGCATGTGGGATCAGTGTGTGTGTGTGTGTGTGTTTGGGAGGCGGAGATGAGGCAGTCTGCGTTGCTGAGTGTGTGTGTGTGTGTGTAGGTGGGTGTGGGGGGGCTTGCAGGGCATGCGGAGTGTGTGTGTATATTGGAGGAGGCAAGGCAGCATGTGTTGTATCCGAGTGTGTGTGTGTGTTTGGGGGTAGCAGTGTGTCATGCTGCACGTGTGTAGTGGACATAACAGTGGTGCTGTAGGCTAGTGTGCTGGATGGCGGCAGGTTGTGGTGCTGTGTGTGTGTTGGATGGTGACGGTGCTGCATGTGTGTAATGGAGGTGACTGAGGTGCTCTGTGTGCATATGTGGGATGGTGACAGTGTGTGCTGCTGTGTGTGTGTGTGTGTGTGTGTGTGTATGTGGGACAATGGCAGGTTGTGGTGCTGTGTGTTTGTCATATGGTGGCACTGTGTGCTGCTGTGTGTGTGTATGTGGGACAACGGCAGGTTGTGGTGCTGTGTGTTTGTCGGATGGCGGCACTTGTGTGTGTTGAAGGAGTGTAAGGGAGGTGAAGGTGTGTGTGTAGTGGCTGTGTACTGGAATGGGGCAGGTTGTTTTGTGTCTGCTGGGAAGAGTGAGATACAGGCATGTGTCGTGCCTCTGTGTGTGTACATGTGAGCCCACTCCAGGCCCCCCCCCCGGCTGCTCTCGACTGGCTGCAGCGCTGCCCCGGCTGCTCCCAGGAGGGCAGCCTGGGGTCCTTTCCTTTGCTACAGGATGAGCGTGTCTAGAGCTGGCTGCATCTCCTCTCTTGCTAGCCCTGCATCATTCTCGCCCCTCCTCCACCCCCAGCCCTTTGGCTTTGATGATCAGCCTCTTTATGCTGGAACTCCCAGCGCTGGCAATGCAGAGCGTGAGTTGAGCTGTGTGTGTTGCACACACACGTGTATACACACATAAAAGTGCAGAAGCCGGGCTGTGCACAGAGCGCACTCGCCTTCATGTGCAAACCCGCGTGTACCTACGCACGCTCGCACAAGCAAACCCACACCCCCCGAGTCAGTTGAAATCCCCAGATGAGAACGCCTGGGTGCACGCTGCAAGGAGCAGCAGGAACCCCATTCTCCTCAGCCTGGGGGTGCCTCATCCCACAGCCGCACCAGGACAGCGGGTGGATGAAGCAAGCGCTCCTGCTGACAGCAGCAGGCAGGCCCCAGTGGCCTCGTGCTCCACAGGCGGGCGGGGGCCATGACTGCACTCAGTGGTGGCTGCTAAATTTAGGAGCCTGATTATAGTGTGGGGTTTGGAAAGGAGAGAGGAAAATTCCCATTGAATCGGCGCAGGGCGTGAGTGCGCGTGTGAGACAGACACATGCAGTGTGAGTGTGTGAGGCACGCACACAGTGTTACAATCTCCCTCGCACACAAGCACATAGACACAGTCTCTCTCACAGGTTGTCTCTCTCTCTCTCTCTCTCTCTCACACACACACACGCAAAGTTGCAGCTGCATACACCGTGTCTCTCTCAGCACCCCCTCCTCCCAGTCCGTATCCGTCGAGGGCCAGCTGGCTCTGTGGCCCTGCAAAGGAAAACAAGCCCCAGCCCTGGGGGCTCGGTCCATCTCCCCGGCGCTCCTGCTGACTCCCTGTGACAGGTGCTGTACGTGAAGTGGGTTGGGAGCAAGGGAACCAGACTTCCAGGGTAGGGGAGGCCCTGGGGGGAGCCCCATGGCTGGTCCTGTGTGTGAGGAGGCAGTACAGTGTCTGAGCTGCCCAAAGAACCCTGGGGGCACTAACTCAGGGGCTGGGGCTGAGGGGATGACTCAGCCCAATCCTCCGCTGCCATGGGAACAAACTGTGGGGCTGTGTCTCACACTCAGCCTCCCCAACAGCATCTCCCGGGCACACCCCCCCCGCCATTTCTCCTCTGCAAAAAGAAGTGGGCGGCCAGAGCTCCCAGCTGCTGCCATCTCCTTCCTGCCCTGACACTGAGCTTCTGAAAATAGCTCCCTCCAGCTTTGGAACACCCCCAAGGGAAGAGGGGGGGGGGTCTGAGCCCTGGGCTGCCAGACGGGGAGGGGAAAGGGACCCTCAATCCGGCCTCCTGGCAAAAGAAGAATCGGAGCCAGAACGAAGCTGCGGAGATTTAGCCTCCTGGAGCACCACTCAAATCCAGGATCACTGAGGGGTTGGCAGCACACGCCCAGCAGGGAGTCAAATACCACACGTGGAAAGAAAACGAGGTGGCCTTTCACTCCAGTTTGCCACTGCTGTTCTGCCTACACTAGCACTGGGCTTCCAACCGCCCCTGCACGTTGCCAATAGTACCAAGTGGGTGGGGGGAAGCTCCCCCATAGCCCTGCCCCCCTGGTGTTCCCCACCATCCCCGCACCAGTTTCCCCCCCAGCTCCCATTGTCTCTCTTCCCGCCCTGCCTCCCACCAGCGGTGTGTTTACAGACTCCCTCCCACAGCCCTTTCTCCAGGCCTGTCTCCGTGGTGGAGAGGGAGGGCCAGGCGAGCAGGTGTCTGCTCAGACAATGGCTCCGCTTTGTTGGGCTGCAGGGGGAGGGGGTGGGGAGAGGAGAAGGAGAAAGAGAAAAAAGGTCAGCAGAGAGCTTCCCTGACGCTGGGAGATGGAGCACTCTTGTCTCCCAGCTGACAACGGGCTGCCAGTGGTTGCAGCATTGGGGCAGCGACTAGCACACTGCCCGGGTGCGGGTGTTTTGAGCTGCAGGGCTGTCTCTGGGGAAGGCGGGAGGACTAACTGGATGAAGAGAGGACACGCACGGGAGAGGGGAGGAACGGCGGAATGCGCATGAAGAGGCAGACGCTGGTGAAAAGGGTGGTGGCCAGGGGGCAGAGAACTGCCAAAGCTATAAGCAACTAGACATGGTGTCTCAGCATGTGAAATGCTGGGTACATTTGGTGAGCCGCTCTGCCCATCCTAGTGGGCTAGCTAGCTAGATGAATAGTTAGGGGGATGTATTATGGAAATGGATGGAGGACAGTATTTGCCCCACTCTTGCTGTTGTCTCTAAACACAAGACTAGCTGGCAGGCCAGGGTCCCTGCCAATGTTCTCTCTAATCACTTCCATTTGCGCGGCGGTATTTTTCCATCCATGTGCAGAATGAATTTTGTTATGTGCACCAAGGAAGGGGTAAATGTGCACCACCAGGAGACACACAAACCTATCTGTGAACAATCTGCTAAACACCTGGTGGTGGGATTTCTCCTGAGTAGCTACACAAGTGCATAGAGTATAGGGAACATTGGTCCCTATAGCATCAAGGGAGCAAGGGACTGGGATCCCCTTCCCTTCACCCCATCCGGACAGGGCCTGAAGATGGCTGCTGCAATGGAAGCTATGCAGCTGGCCAAATCCCTGGGCATTGTGTGTGTCCCTGTTTCCATCCCCACTTTCTTCCATCGTGCTTGAGCCAAGCTGTTTGCTTGTGGTCTGCGAAAATCAATCCCCTTCTTTCTTCCTCAGTCACATCCAGCGTCATTAGCCGCCCCACCAGTCCAACACTAGCTAGTTGTACCTAAACGTCCCAAGGCCTGGTTCTCAGCCACAGCCCCCAGGGACACGCTCAGAGCACAGAAGGTATAAAACCCCAACAGCACAGAATGGCTTTGCTCAAGGTGAAGTGGGACCCCAGTATTTGTGGTAGTTGTATATGATACACGTGATTGTGTATTGATTGTGTTTGTTGCTTGTGTGAATTGCTTATGTGTGCTGCACACAAGTGAGTGTTGTTAGTTTTTATGCATTGGTTGCATATTTCCACTGCAGTCCTACTCCTGATCTGAGGTCCTGCTTTGAGGTGTAAATCTGGAGTAACTAATTTATATTAAAGTATCCCAAATCAGTACCTGACTCTTGCATTCCAATCTACCTAATCAGATGGAAAACAAGCAAATCCCCAGCCAGTCACCTTAGAAAGCCTCAGCTCTAAGGAACCCCCCACAACACCTGACTCCCAGTATTGCTAGCGCTGTGAAGGCTATACTAGAGAGTAGCCCAGCACCAAACCTACTGGAAGATCATAGAGTCTAAGGATAAACAGCTTCCCCCTCACTCCCTACTACTCTCCCTCCTGCTGGAGAAGGATCTGGTCTGCTTTTTTGCACCTCCAACTTTATGCAAAAGTGGGGGGAGGCTTAACACCAGGTGACAAAAAGTTGCTACTAGCAAAGCTTAAAATCTCCATTGGATTGTTAACCCCTTTTATCCCTTCCTGAAGGCAGGGTGTGAGCAGGACAGATGTTTATTCTTAATATTCTTCATGTGGGCTAAACAATGGGTTTTCTCCCCAGTCTCATTCTCAGGAATGGCTGAACTGTTTCGTCTGAGATTTCCCAGCAAGGTTCTTTCTGAGGCAGATACCTGCCATAGAAAATTGTTAAACTTTGGCAAAGTTATAAGCAACTGGAAACAGAGGCTAATCATGGGAACTATTGGGTAGGTAGAAGTTCTGCCTATATTAATTAGATAGATCTGAGTTTAATTTGATGAAGTCCACCTCTTCTCTCCCCACCCATTTTTAAGGATTATGGTTTAAGAATATTTTTATGCAGTGTTACTTACAATTGTGCTACTCAAAGTGCAATGAACAGCTGCTGGGGTATATTCTACACGCCCCCCCCCCCCCCCCCGCCATGTGCTCCCTGGGTAGCCAGCAGCAGGAGGTCTTGAAAGCTTAAAGAAACAAATCTTAGGCAGCTTTACTTTACACAAACATATTAAAAAACAATGTTAATACTGTGCTAATAAATATACAACAAAGGAATCTCCTCCAAGTAAGAGGCTCAGAGAATAGATGTTATAGATCTACATTGATCTACCCTTATACACACTCCTGTATTTATTGTCCATCCCCATATATACAACTATACTGACTGCTCCATCTATCCATCAATCACCCTACATACCTCTCCACCTATATGCCTCTCTTTATATACTCCTTTATTTAACCTGTCTATAGACGTATGTAGTAATCTACGCTCATCCACATATGCCACGCACATCTAGTCCAAAAAAGGCACACAGTGCAAGAGGGAGAATGAGGAGGGTGTGTATTGGGTGGGGAAGAATAAATCAGTAGTGACAGCGAGCCCCCGTAGCCCCTCTGGCTCTGAACAGCCCTCCATCTCTTCCAGTCCCTCTTTCATCCCTTCTGCCTGGGAAGTGGCATTTTAAAAGAAAACCCTTCCAGCCCCTCCTCTCATTCAGTACCGACTCGCTGACACCCCCCCCCCCGACCCCCGCCCTTACATACACATCTGGGCTCAACTCTCCACCCTCTTCTGCCTGCCTCTTGCCCCTGTCTGCCCCCCTCTGGCCAGATGTGCATCCAGGCGGAGGGGTTCAGCTGGGAGGTGCTGAGGCCAGGGGAGCTGGAACTACTTTTCCCCAGCAGCAGGCAAGCAAGCAGGAGCCGAGCGAGGCAGCTCCAGCCTGCCTCTCATTGTGTGCGTGTGCGAGGAGAGACGGCGGCAGGCCCAGGAGCTCCTGTAAAGCCGCCAGCCCACGCAACTTTCCCACCAGGGTTCCCCTCCACCACACACACTGAGTTCACCCCCCCTCCTCTGGCAGCACTTCCAGCCCTTGGACTCAGCACCCACTTCCACCCCCAACTTCTGGAGGTCACTTTTCTTTTGGTGAGCAAGTTGCTCCATCTTTGGAAGAAGAAAGAAGCCACAGCAGGAACCTGGGGTCAGAGCCTCCCCAGAGGAGAGAGTTGTGAGGGGAGGGAGTCCCTCATTTTAACGCACCCCCCCCTTTTTTTTTTTTTTTTGCATGTGGTAGCCTGTTATCTGCCAGGGAGGGGGCAGCCTCTGGACTCGGAGGGGCTGGAAGCAAAGGGGCCTCTTGGAACGCCCCCCTCCCCATGGAGGGGAGTTCAGGAAACTTTTGAGTGGGAAGGGATTTTAGGCTGGAAAAGAGCCCCCCGAATTCCTCCCTTCTTTGCAGCGGACACTGGGGGTCCCTCCCGCCCGGGATCCGCCCCCCCCCATGGATTTTTCTGGGATTGTAACTTTCGCCCCCTCGCTGGTTTAATTTTGGATCGTTTCAAGTCGCCACCGAGCAGCGCGCGTGTGTGCCACCCTGCGCCAGGGCTCGGAGAGGGGGGTTCCTGTGGGAGAGGGGGCCGCCAAGCAGGGGGAGCCGGGGGGGGGGAAGGGAAATGCCTTCCGTGATGGAAAAATCCGGCCCGGCCTCCGGGATCCTGTCGAGGAGCCGGGCGAAATCGGCCACCAATGGCAATCACCAGACCTCGGAGGATGAGAGCAGCGAAGAGGAGCATTCGCACGGTAAGTGCCAGACTTGGGGCACAGCTATTGTGCAAGGGGCAGGGAGCCAGCGGCGGCCCACGCGCGGATCACGCGTGCGTGCCCCGGAACGCGAGCCGAGGATGCTTCGTTGGCGACACACATGTGGGGGGGGGCTCGTGACCTGCCACGCGTGTGGACTAAGGGGGGACTCACGCCACGCGTGCGCTCGGGGGGGAGGCTCGTGACCCGCCATGCGTGTGGACTAAAGGGGACTCACGCCACGCGTGCGCTCGGGGGGAGGTTCGCGACACGCCACGCGTGTGGACGGGGTGTAGGTATCACGCCACGCTTGTAGCCCGCAGCCACCTCCCCGAGGAGGAGAAAAACTCTGCTGGAGTGGGAGGCCCAGGGTCAGGGATAAGGAGCTGGCGGCAACTTCTCGGGCGTGGGGCAGTGACAGGGCGTGACCCGGTCGTCCCCCCCCCCGCGCAGCCTCGGGAGGTGCGAGGGGCGGGAGGGATCGAGGTGCGATGCCCCCTCCACTAGTGACTTGAAAAAGTCCCACTTGCCGGGGTCTCGGAATCCCCTCCTCACCTGGCGCCCAGTGGGGCGGCTTGGCGACCCCCGTGGCTCTTGGGGTGAGCCGGACGGCCCGGGACTGGGGTACCGGGGAGACTACAACAAAGCCTGGGTATAATTTCTCCTGCCCTGCCAACTGGGGCCCGATCCCTGGGAATGGGCGGGGGGGGGAACTGAACAACACGGGGGTGGGGGGGGCGATCTCTGCCCAAACTCACCCGCCGGGGGTGGGGGGAGCAGAGCGGCGCTCCCCGCTGAACAAAGAGCCGGGGCAACCCTGGGAGGGTGGTGTTGCTAACAGCTTCGACCCCATTGTCCCCTGGCGCCCTCGTGTGTGCCGGCCTCCCAGCGCCAGCAGCTTTGTTAGCCCCCGCCCCCCGCCGCACACCCGCGCCAGCCAGGGAGGTGCTGGGCCAGCGGCCGCTGCCCCCAGCCGGCCATGTGCGATCCGGGTGGGTGTCTGCCGGGGTGGGCGGCGGGGCTGTTACGCCCCTGCGGCGCTGGGTCTGGGGAGATGCGAGCAACTCGGGGCGCCTGGGGGGGGGGGGGTTAGCAGGGCGGAGAGCGGCTCCGCTCGGGCGCCCTCCTGCAGCCCTGCGGGCCGACCCCTAAGGAAACCAGGGCCTCACCTCCGAGACCCCGCGCGGCGCCCCCTGTGCGCAGCGGGTGGCGTCCCACTGCCCCCAGCCGGCCAAGCGATGGCGAAATTCTGGCCAGCCGCCCTCCCCTCTCCAGCCGGAGCGCCTGTCACAGCTGCGCCGCGGCCACCCCCCCGCCGGGGGGGGTTACAGTGTGCTGGAACAGGGCAGCTACCTGGGTGGCACCCATCAGCAGCTGGAGCCCTTCCCACTCTGATCTTCCCTGCGGGCGTGGGATCCTCCTCCGAGGAGCAGAGCTCCCCTCTCTCTCTGCCTCTCCCCGCGTGGTGCTCAGGCCCCGGGCCGGAAAGTGAAAGCAGGGCAGCCCCTTGGCAGGCGCTGGCTAAATGCTTCCAGATCAGGCTGCAGCTGTGACAAGCCAGGTTCCCCCGGAAGGGGACCGAGGGGTGCGGTGGGGTGGGAAGGACAGCGGTGAGTGGGTGGTGTCCCCCCACCTACCGCGGCTTGCTCAGCTCTGAGATGCAGCTCCCGGGGCATGTGTGGGGGCGGGGAGGTTCTTCCTGTCTCGGGATCCCTGGCCTGGTGCTGGGATGCAGCCACCTCTGGGGAGGGCTGCCCGGGCTGCTTGGCAGCTGCCTAACAAAAGCTACTCCGTAGTTCGGGAAGTGAAGGCAATCTGTGTTATTTGACCGGCTATTTCGAAAGAGAGCTGGGAATTAAAGCCGTATTAGCCCGCACTGATTAGCCCCTGCTGAGCCCCATCTCCCTGCCCGCAGCACAGTGCCACCTAGCGCTTCACTAGGGCATCGGGGTCAGCCCTGACTGCAGGGGAGAGACCCCCTTATTGAGCCCCAGGGCTGGCTCCCTGCAGCACAGCACCACCTAGTGCTGCACTGGGCTCAGCAGGGACTGCAGGGGACCCCCTACTGAGTCAGCGCTTCCTGCAGCGCCTTGGAGGGCCTCCCGGCCAACCTGTGCCACATGCCACCCCTGCTCAGTGTGAGTTTCCAGCCGACAGGCAGGTCCAAGGCTTCCCTCCTCTGGGGTAGGGGAATGGCGAGCTGGGGGCCTAACTCCTGGGTTCTCCCATTCACCCACAGCTGCTCCCTCACACCTGTCTCTCCTCTTCCCTTCTAGACAGCATGATCCGGGTGGGGGCCGATTACCAAGCTGTGATCCCCGAGTGCAAGCCAGGTAAGGGGACTGATGCAGTCTGGATTCCTAGGAGAGAAGGGGGCAGGCAGAGAAAGCACGGGCACCCCTCCTTCCTCCCAGGACCCATGGCTGTGCCTCCCGCCCTCACTCAGCGAGGGCTTGCGGGGGGTTTAGAGGGAGGCGTGTGTGTCTGCAGCCAGCCTCCGCCTCCATGTCGAGGGAGACCCTCTTCCCTAAGGCAGCGCCTGGGTGGGATTGAAGGGGGGTGTTTGGCTTTGTTAAGGTTCAAAGGGTGGAGGGGCAGAGGGGGGAAGTGCAGTCTCTTCTTCCTTGCATGGTAACTGCCCCGGCCAACACCCCATTTCCCTCATTACTGGGAGCAGAGCAGCATCCTCTGAGCCTCACTGTGCCCATAGTCTCTCCTCCCCCCTTGGGCATTGGCACAGCAAGCAGCTTTTCCTGGCATCGGGCCAGAGCTGCCTCCGCTGCCAGCTGGGCTGCTGGGGAGCTCAGTGTAGTTGCCTGTCTCTCACTGGGGCTGGAGGTTGGGGCTGAGGGGCATAATCAGATTTGGGTGGATCCCAGGGCTGGCATAGCGGGGGTCTGCAGGTCAGGACTGAGGGGCACTGGCAGAGCTGCAGGGTCTTGGTCCCTGGTGACCTCCTCATTCTGTGAAGTGAGTCCCCGAGTGGAGCAGGGGGTTGAGGGCAGCGTGATGGGTGGGGCACCAGCGTATCTGGCATGGAAAGCTCGGTGCTGACCCTTTGTCTCCTTTGCGGTCTGATGCAGAAAGCCCCGCTCGCTACAGCAACAAGGAGCTGAAAGGGATGCTGGTCTGGTCACCCAACCACTGCGTGTCAGATGCCAAACGTGAGCAGCTCCTGGCCCCTATCGTTAGCAAATGGGCACTGCAGCCAGGGCACCTGCTGGCTGGGGCTGTTCCCCCTCCCGTTCCCCCTCCCGTTCCCCCACCTGGGCAACGCACCAGTCTGGCAGCCCCTCCACATCTGCTGAGCTGTACCCCAACCCAGCCCAACACAGGGCCCTTTCCTTCTGCCAAAGCTACTCCCCGCCTCTCTCCTCTGCCCCAGTGCCCTTCCCTCTACGCCCCCTCCAGCCCAGTGCCGTGCCTGTCTCCCACAGCTCATCCCCTCTCCTTTGCCAGCCCAGTGGGCTATCCTGCCCTTCCCAAGCCTAGCAACCTCCTCCGTGCCCCCAGACTCCACCCAGCAACCCCCAAAGCCCAGAGTGCCATGCCCTGCCCCGTCCAGCATGCCATCCGTAGCCCAGCACACAGGTCCCCCAGCAAACCCCTCAACCCAAGCCCTGTGTGCTGCCCTCTTTCCCTGGCCACCAAACCTCTCTCCCCATTTCCTTGACCTAGCAACCTCCTCTGCCCTGCCCAGCACACTTAACCCTTCCCTGCCCCTCATCTTCCCTCACCCCCATAAATACCCTATATGAGTGCCCACAGCACCCCCACTGAAGCACCAGATGTCTCCCCCAAGCAGGGATGCTTCCTTCCCCTCCAGCTCCTGCTCTGGTGGCGTTAGAACCTGGGTGAGGTGACCATGGAGCCCCGACTCACAGCTGGCCTCCCTGCTAGGGATATTCCCTGCCGTAGGCCCTGCTTCCCCATCCAGCAGGGCACAGCAAGATTGGGCTCAGAGAACTGGAGCAGGGAGGAGCCAGGGCTGGGGTTCAGTTCCTTGCACTGCACAAGTGCAGCGGGAGGGTGAGCTGAGACGACGGAACGACTGGCTGGTCACAATGTGTGGCTTGTCACTCCGACACAGCCACTGGGGCCGCGGGGGCCTGGGTGGGCCCCACACTTGCTGCCATTAGATCCCAGCCTAGAGAGACAAACATCCAGCCCATTGCATCAACCCCCTTACCCCCGTCCTCCTATGTCGCATGTATCAGAGCTGCTGCCCTGCCTGCCCCCTTGTTTAGCACGCATGCAAAACCCTGTGTATCAGACACGCTTGGATGCACATGCCCCTACACAGACAGACCCACCTTGCATGCACACTCCCTCATCAGGCACGTCCCCCAACCCCCGTCACGCACAGCTGTGTATACATGGCCGGTATCAGACCCCTCCCCTACACAGACCCAGTGCTAGGCATCTCCCCGCCTCCACATTCAGTATCCCACCAACCCCCCCCACACCTGGCATCAGACGCCCCCTGCCGTGCAAGCACTGTGCTGTGTCAGGATGATCTGCACCGTGGGGGTGGTTGGAGCTGGAGGGGAGGGGATGGCCCTGTGGGAAGGAATTGTTCTGATGACTCGTTCCTTTCCTTTCGCTGCGCAGTGGACAAATACATTGCAATGGCCAAGGACAAGCATGGCTACAACATTGAGCAGGTAGGGACATCCTTCCCCTGCACTGCACAGGCCGGGCATGTGAGGAGAGATCCCTGGAGTTTGGGGCTTTTGATTCCGGTTTCCACCAGGTCCCGGGGCTACCACCCCATCTTACCTCACCGTGCCCAGGGATGGCTGACCTGACGCTCCAACACACAAGCCCAGCGATGATGGGCTGCCCTTGGGATACTGACCCCTCTGCCCCATCTCATCCCAGGGATACACTTCCCCCACCTCACCCCACCCCACGAACACGCCAGTCCTAACCCCTAGCTCATCTCCCTCTTTCCAGCCTGGGGCCCTCCTCAGCCCCATTTTCCCCTCCCTCACCTCCCCGCCGATGCTGCCGCCCCCTCTCACCCCCGTCTTGTCCCAGGCCCTGGGGATGCTGCTGTGGCACAAGCATGACGTGGAGAAGTCTCTGGCTGACCTGGCCAACTTCACACCCTTTCCAGACGAGTGGACAGTGGAGGACAAGGTGCTATTTGAACAGGCCTTCAGCTTCCATGGCAAGAGCTTCGCACGCATCCAGCAGATGGTACGTGCCTATCACGCCCCCTCTGCCAGCAGATGGTATGTGCCTATCACGCCCCCTCTGCCAGCGATGGAACTGCAACTCACCCCTTATAAACAAGTTGATGGTACATTCTAGAGCACCCTTTTTCCCCAGGAACCGGCACATGCTACCTGCAGGCTCCTTGCAGCTGGCACATGGCACCTGGGCCCTGCTTCCCCATCACATGGTACCTGCTGCCCCCACCTGCACAACCAGCAGGTGGTATGACCCACACTGCCTCACAACCAGCAGATGGTACTTGACATGCCGCCCCCCGCCCCCAGCCAGCAGATGGTACCTCCTGCAGCCAACAGAGTTGGCATATGCTACAACTGCACCCCCATCACATAGTATATTCCATGCGTACCTATGCAGCAGCCAGCAAAAATGGTATGTGCCACCAACCACCACCTGGCACCTAGCAAAGATAGCTTGTGCCACCTCCTACTCCCATAGCCAGTGCATGGTATGTGTCCCCACTCCCCTGCTGCAGCTAATAGTATGTGCCACCCTCCCCCTGACCAAATGGCATTTGCCACTCTCTCCCCCTTTCCAGCCAGCAGATGGTATGTGCCAATGACTGCCCACCAGCACGTACCCAGCAAATGCTATATGCCACCATGTCCCCATCTCCACCTGTGGCCAACATACTGGTTTCATGCCAACCCCCCAGCCCTTCGTGATGGCGCTGCCTCAACCTATCAGGGCCTGGTACTGGGGCGGGGACTTGCTGTATCCTCCACAGCTGGGGGCCCACCCACCCTCCTTCCCAGGGGGATCCTGGCAAGCCTCTCCTTCCTGTCCCCTACTTTTTCCCCATGCAGGCATCTATCTCCTCCCACCCTGGCCCCTCCCTCCCCCAGCACCCCACCCCTCCCTCCAGTCTCCCCTGCACCAGCCTCTCCTCCCGACCAGCATCCCCCCCGGGAGTCTCTCCCCCCACAACAAGCATTTCCTCTCCTGCCTCCCTTTTCTTATCATCCCATCCCTTCCTGCACTGCTCAGTCTCCCCAGCTCCCCCACCTCCATTCCCAGCTATCCTATTTCCTCCCCCTCACCCACCCACCCACCAAGCACGTCAGCCCTCCCATTGCCCCCAGGCCTCTGACCCCCTCCCTTATCTGCCTCAGCTGCCCGACAAGCTGATCCCTAGCCTGGTGAAGTATTACTACTCCTGGAAGAAGACGAGGAGCCGCACCAGCGTCATGGACCGGCAGGCCCGGCGGCTGCTCAGCAAGAAAGAGAGGGATGACAGGTGGGGATTGGAGGGGGAAGGTGCAGGGGTGGGCAGTGATCCCCAGGCACATGTGCTGGGGGGGTTCTGAGTGAGGGAAGGGGGGCAGGGGTTGGGGGGAGACAGTGTGGATGGAGGTGGTTGGGTGGGCAAGGGCTAGGGTGTCTGGTGTTGGGGGGTGGGTCTTGGTATCATCCCCTCTAACTCATGCCATGCTCCCCTCAGTAACGACGAGATGGAGGAGGGACGGGCGGCCAGCGAGGGGGAGTTTGATGCCATGGACCCCAAGAAGGAGGTGAGGGGTTGGGGTGGGATGGGTCTCAGGCAGCTGGGTGGGGGAGGGCATGTCCCCCACTTGGGGCTGTGGGACGGGAGAGGGGGCCTTGGGCTGCCAGGGATCACTAGAGGGCACTGTGCTCAAGGGGTCTTTGCCATGGGACGTGTTGGACGCTGGGGGTACTGTGGAAGGAGCCAGGCTGTGGCACTGGGCTGTAGCTGGACTCCCTAGTGGGTGCCGTGCTCAGACCAGCTCCATTCCCTGCCCAGCTGAGCTACCAGAAGCTGCCCAGCAGCCGCCCAGGCCCAGGATCGGGCTCGGGGCCTGTGAGGAAGGAGGTGCAGCTGTCGCAGTACCGGCACCACCCGTTGCGCTCGCGCCGGCGCCCTCCCAAAGGCATGTACCTGAGTCAGGACGACATCGCTGGCATCTCGGCCAGCCCGGATGTGGGCACCCTGGCGCTGCGCCACCTCGACTCACAGCTCGTCTCCCTCAAGCGCCAGGTAACTCCTGACCCCCCCCTCGCCCCTGCCAGCCCCCAGCCCTGACCTGGGCCCCTGGGCGCTGCCCCGCCTCGAGCTGCAGCGCCTCCCCCTCCAGTTACACTTAAACTTTTAGCCTCCTTTGCCCTGTTAATAGAGGTCTGTTGTCCCCACCCCGGCAGGTCCAGTGCATCAAGCAGATCAACAGCAGCATGAAACAGGCCCTGGAGGGTGGGATCGACAAGCTGCGGCCCCCCGAGGTGAGATGTGGAGTAGTGACCCCCCCCCCGCTGGGGAGAAGGAACCAGGCCCAGCTGTGGGAGGGGAGGTGCTGGGACCACCAGTGCTGGGAGAGGCAGTCCATACTGCATGGAGGGTGAGGGAGGGGATGAGACCAGCCCCCAGGGGAAGGGCAGCGGGCATGTGCTGGGCAGGTCCCAGCCCCAGCCTGACCCTCTCCATTCTCCCCCCAGGGGAACGGCAAGTTCAACTCACGCTGGACCACTGATGAGCAGCTGCTGGCTGTGCAGGGTGAGCTGGGACCATGCGGGGCAGGGGATTCCCGGGAGCAAGGCTGGGGTAGGGGCTAGAGGCCTCACTCATCATGACTGACCCCTGGGCAGTGACTCAGCCTGGTGTCCCTCTCCCCAGAGGGCCTATGCGGGTCATTGCCCTGGACTCCAGCACCCAGAGGCCCTGCCTCCCCTGAGTCGCTGACCCCCTCCCTCTCCCCAGCTATCCGCAGGTATGGGAAAGATTTCCAGGCTGTGGCCGGGGTGATCGGCAACAAGACGCTGGCCCAGGTGAAAACCTTCTTTGTCAGCTACCGGCGCCGCTTCAACCTGGAGGAGGTGCTGCAGGAGTGGGAGGCGGAGCAAGGGGGCTCCCCAGGGGGCCGCTCCCCTCCACATGACACCAAGAGCTCCAGCGTCTCTCTGGCCAGCAGCGAGGATGACGACGAGGTGAGGAAAGGGCGGGACCCTGACCTGCACCCACAGACACGCCCCCACCTCTGCTGGTATCCTTCAGGCCAAACAGCCCCTGGCTCTGCCACTTCCCTCCGGCACCCAGCATACCCAGGGACCCTCAGTCTGATCTCTGGCCCCCTGCCCCGCCAGCCCTGGGCACCCCATACAGCTCAGCCAAGGCCTGTCAGTCCAACCCACGGCCCCCTGTCTGGCCAGCCCCGGGCACCCCACACAGCTTGGCCAAGGCCTGTTGGTCTGACTCACAGCTCCCTACTTGGCCAGCCCTGGGAGTTCCACCTGGCTTCTGCTTACGCTGCTCTCTCCTTGCAGGTGCAGATCACAGCCGTGTCCCGCTCTGCCCAGCAGCAGACACAGGCCCCCACATCCACCACAGCGGCTCCACCCTCTGCCTCCCCCCGACTGCCACCCACCACGCTCTCCCAGCCTCCCCCCTTGCTGCGGCCCTCGCTGCCCACCGCGCCCACGCTCCATCGCCAGCCGCCCCCCCTCCAGCAGGGACGCTTCCTGCAGCCCAGACTGTCTCCCAACCAGCCCCCTCCGCCACTCATCCGGCCTGCTGCCTCCCGCCACCATGGGCGGGGGCCGCAGCCCCCTTCCTCGCTGGTGGGCGTGGCCCTAGAGCCCCCGCCTCCCTCCTCCTCCTCCTCCTCCTCCGGTTCCCTCTGAGGCTGGGGGAGGAAAAGAGCTGAAGCCCCAATTCCTTAGTGCCCTGGATCCTGCTTGGCTGAGGGGTTGGGGCTCCACCTACCCCATAACACCACACTGGGCTGCGGGGGGCGGGGGGCATCTCTAGGACCCACCCACCTCCACCAGCTGGGATTGGAAACGCGCTCCCTGGGAAGGGCAGCAGCTCAAGGATGTGTATTAGCTGAGCCCAAATCCCCTGGGGCCCAGAGGGGCCCTCCCCCCATGGCTCACTGGGGCTGTGGATGAGCTCCAAGAAGGGGAGTGGGCACCAATGGCAGCTGTGGGGAGCCTGTGGGGGGTTCTTTACTTGTAGAGGGCTATGGTCAGTAGGGCAGCACGCCCCCTGCAGGTGAGCCAGGCCCAGTGCAGGGCAGGGACCCCCTCCTCCTTGGGGGCCGGGAGGAGCTGACATTGGCCCTAGGCTGGCATGGCAGTTGCTAGGGGAGCTGTGGGGCAGGAGTAGCACAAAAGCCCCCCCCCCCCCAATGGGGCACAGCTCCCTCCTGGGGGGCAGGGGACAGCCCTGGCTCCCAGGGGAGACCTGAGTGCCAGGGTCCGGGGGGGTGGGGGTCAACCAGCAATAACACTGGCTGAGGCACTTGCGGGACCGTGGGGAGCAGCGATGGAAGAAGCACAGAAGGGGGGGGGAAGCAGCTTGGGCAGCGCCTGCACAGCTGGGGAGGCCCCTGCGTCAGGTGCCTGCTGCTCTGCTGGGGCATTTGTAGATGGATGGTGTAGCTGCAGCCCACGGGGGGGAGGGAGCGGTGGGAGCTGGCGGGGGGAGGGGTGGTGGTGAAGGGACTTCTGGTCATGGTGCATTTTGAATAAAAGTATTTTACTATATGTCCAGAGTCCATTGCTGTGCAAGCTGCCCCCCCACCCCATCACTGCACCAGCATCCTCCCACCCCCCACCCATCAACTGCCCCAGGGGCTCTGACCATGCCCTGCCCCCCGCCCCACTGCCAGGGACAGGAAGGGCCAGTGCTCAGCTGATGGGCACCCCAGCTTCTGGATGAGCTAAGCCCAGCCCATCTGGTGCACATCCCCTCAGGGCCCCAGGCTAATGGCTGCTGGGGGAACAGCAGTCAGCACCAGGGGGCCCTGGTTCTGCGCCCTCCCCGCTAGTGCAGCATAGGCCCAGCTCCGGGGAGCCCAGGTAGCACAGAGGGCAGGCGGGGCACCGGTTATTACTGGAGCAGCTTCTGCTCTGGAGGGAGAGCGCCAAGCCCCAGAGCTGCTAGCCTCTGCAGCCGGAGCTCAAAGCACCGGGCAGGCTGGGGCGTTACTGTGGCAGCTCCTTGAACAAGGGGTAAGCCCAGCACTTCCTGCCACAGGAGCCTGGACCCCACCACTTGCCCTGCCCAGCAGTCAGGCACAAGGGACCCCGCAGCAGCTGGGGCTGCAAAAGGAACTGACTGGGGCAGGGCAGGGCCAGGCCAGGGGGCCAACAGCCCTAGAGCTGCTGGGCTAGAACTGGTTGTCCTGGATTCCTGTTGCTAGGATTGATCTGTACAGCCTGGGCCAGGACCTTGGGGGCGGGGGGAAGGGGGCAGGCTTGTGGCTCTAGAAGCAGGCAGCCGGAGGTCCCCTTTGAGCTGGGCTGAGGTTGCAGCACCTTCCTGCTGCCTGCTAAGGGGCAGCATTGGGACCCAACCCAAAAAGCCTTTGGCTGCATAAACACTGGGCCCTCCCAGAGCTGCAGAGCACAGAGCGGGGCTGAAGCTCCCAGGCTGGGCGCCAAGGGGGCAGAGACTCCCCTTAAAAACGGTATTTCTACAGCACCTTCCAGCCCAAGCTCTGGCCACATCCCTGCCACGGCCACTGGCTGCAGGGGGGTTGCCTCCCACAGTCCCCAGAGCCCCAGCTGTGGCTCCTGTGGGGAGAGGAGTGGGCGGCCAGGAGCTCAAGTAGGGTGGGGGGTGGGCAGAGGAATACAAAACAGGAGGCTGCAATGGCTCTTTCTGGAAAGATTTAATCTAGAACCTGGAAAACTACATCAAATTGCAGCTCTGCCCCAGGGCCCGGTGGGGCCAAGGCCTCCAGCAGGGGGCAGGGGAAGAGCCCAGGCCCACACCTCCCAGAAGGGGCAAGGCAGAGCCCACCTGTGACCTCCCACAGCGGGGGGAGGGCAGCGTCCAGGCCAGAGCAGATTTGTGTTTTTATTTAAAAAAAAAAGGCATTTTCCGATGAGACTAAAACCAACCCAACCCCCCGACCACTCACAGAACCGAGGTATCAGTACAGATATATACAGGCTGGGGGGCCGGAGGGGAGGGGGCTTTTTAGCATCCCATGTGTGCTGTGATGGATGGCGAAACGGGGGGGCGGGGCGGAGTCTGGCGGTGCAGCCATAGCCAGAAGGGGGGCGGGAGGACAGGGACGACATTTGGTGGGCAGTAACGGAGCCAGGGGTCTCTGCTAGGCCAGTGCCAGCTGGGATGGGAGGGGATGTTAGACCCTCTCCCCTCTCCCCTCTCGCACCACGCAGCTGTGGCTTACCCCTGCCTAATCTTGGCTTCAAGTACCTGCGTGCTCATCGCTGCAAGGCAGTGGCCTTCCCCAGGCGCTGCCCACCCAGAAAAGGCGGGGGTGGGGGGGAACAGCTCTGGGCACAGCCGGACAGAGGTAGGAAGGGGGCCCCAGTTTCACTAAGAGCCTGTCTGCAGGGACTCTCTCAAAAGCACCTCCGCCACGCGGGCGAGGCTAGGGCAGGGGAAGCCAGCCAAGAACCCATGGCTGGAGAGTGGGAGGCACAGCAAGTAACCGCTCCCCATAGCTCCAGCCTGAGTTGGGAAATCCCCCTCCCCGCACCCTCTGAGCCCAGCCTGGGGGCCCTCGCCCCGGCACACAGCACGAGAAAGGTCTGGAGCCAAGCGCAGGGAGGTGTTGCTACCTGCACATGGGGCAGAGACTCGCTATTGAGAACAGGGGGGTCCTGGCTCTCTCCCAGCCTGGCTAGGCCCTTTCCACTGCTCCACACACACCCGCAGCAGCGCCCAACTGCTGCTGGGGAACGTAGCGGGGGCTGGTCCGCTCCACCGACCCCACATGGGGCCAGAGGGCTGGCAGCAGGGGGAAAGCAGGCCCCCAGCTGCTCCTCATGCAGTCGGAGGGCAGCCTGGCCCAGCGGCTGTGGGAGGGGCAGGAGCCATCCCAGAGCCCAGGGGGAAGAACACCAAAGCTGCAGTGCAGGTTAAAAACATTCTCTTTATTGTGCCTCCGGCGGCTCAGCTCACAGGAGAGCCCCTCTGGGGACAAGGCCCCAGAGCCCTCCAGCCTGACGCCCCCACGCCCGTCCTGGAGGGAGTCACCCTGGCACTGGGGAGATTCGGTATTTACTGCCCCTACTTGAGGTGCACCTGGGAGAGGGGGAAGGCAGCCGTCTGCACCCCCAGCCCAGTCTGGGACAGGCAGCGGGGGAGGGCTGGCTGCAGCCAAGAGGCCCCCCCCCCCAGCCACAGCCGGTCCCTGAGCTCAGCTCCAGCCACATCCCCCGCGGGGTCTCTGGCGTGGCCCAGCTGGGGCAGGCCACAGTCAGAGCCATGGGGGAGGAGCCTGTCAGCCAACTGCTCCAGGCCAGAGGAGGGGGAGCCCACAGCCCAGCCGCAGCACCCCTCCCACAGGACCCCCCCGGCGCGAACAGAGCTTGGGAGGGCAGTGGGCCTGATCCCCCCCCACCCAGGGCAGGGGCTCAGCTTGGGAGTGCACACGCTACAGCTGGCCAGGGGGAAGCTGCCAAGAGCCCTGCCCCCACATTAATGCCCAATAGGGGGCACCAGCAGGAAGGAGGGGGCTGGCTTTCCCAGCTCCCCACTGCTGCCCCACCCTGTGGGAGCTGCCCCCAGCACAGCAGGCCCAGCCCCAAGCAGCCTGCCCCAAGGGGAAAGGGCGAGGCGGCACCTGCAGGGGGGCTGGCAAAAGGCATTGCGGGAAGGGGGCAAGGCGAGAGGTGAAAGGCATTGTGGGAAGGGGGGGCGGACTTCTCTGGCTTTTGAACCACTTCTCTTTTTGGTAAGCGCTCCTGGCCAGCCTGGCAGGCGCCCGGGGGCAGTACCACGATTGCTGGGAGCCCACGCGCTGGCAGCAGCAGCAGGGGAAAGGCCACCCCGGCCCTCCCGCCACTGTCTCTGCTGCTGCCCCTGGCGGGGTATCAAAAAATAAACATTTCTCCAATGAATTACAATCCTGCGACGGGGAGGAGTGTGCCGCTCTGTGCCCCTCCGCGCCTTGCGGGGGGCGCACGTCTGCATGGGAGGAGGCTGTACGCCGGTGCACAGCCGGGGAGGCCCGGTCCTGGTGCACTGCTGTGGGTCTTTGCAAGGTCAGCAGGAGCTTCTCCAATGCCCTTCCTGGCACATGTGCTGAGGGCGACCCCCTCCCCCAGCCCACTGCCGTGGGGTGATGCTGCTGCTTAGGACCCTCTTGTCCCAGCCCAGGCCTGGCGGGGGGGGGCGCAGCACAGCAGGGGCTTGGTTAAAGCTTGAGCTCGTTGGCCACCTTGGAGGCAATGTTCTTGAAGGCCATGGAGGTGCCCGTTATCCGTTTGAAGCGCACGCCGTTGAGCGACAGCCGCGGCAGCTTGCACACCTCCATCTCCCACTGCACGAAGGAGTCGTGGCCAGGCGCCCCGTGCATGCACAGCAGCATATACTTCTCCTGCAGCTCGCACTGGCAGCTGTTGGCGTCCAGCACCTTGCGGATCTCCTTCATCATCTCGTTGGGCTCCATGGAGCTCGTCGTCTTCATGCTCCAGGTGAAGCGCAGCGAGCGAGGCTTGGCCTCCCGGTTCTCGTCCCGCTCCTTGTCCCCGCCCACCATGTGAGGCCTGCAAGGGGGAGAGGGCGTCAGTGCGGCAGGGGCCTCCCCCGCCTTGGGCTGCCCAGCACCCAACCTGACAGCTGGAGGAGACGGGCGGCATGATAGACAGACACAGACAGGAGCAAGGGCTGAGACAGAGGGGGCACTGCAGCCAGGGAGCCTAGAAGAGAGGGAGCCCCAAGCCAGGTCCCCCACTGAGAACCAGACAGGCAAAGCGAAGCTGAGCTGCCCCCCGCACCCCAGCTGCCCACTCCAGATCCCAGGGCTGGGGGGCCCCGGGGAGCGGGGAGGCAGCTGCGTTCTCACCTGAGGGTCTCCACTCGGTCTTTGCTCTCTGGCTCATGCGGGTTCCTCAAAAAACAGAGCGGGAGAGTTTAGTTTGGAGGGGGCCGGGGAGCGAGAACGCTGCTGGCCCCACCCCGGGGGTGGCCCCTGTCCTGCCTCAGCCTGAGCATTGGCACAGCACAGCTCCCCGCGGGCCCGGCTCCAGCAGCCTCGCACTTGGTGCGGAGGAGCAGTGCATGCTGGGAGTTCTGCTGCCCCATACGGGAGAGCCCAAAGGCAGGGGAGGCCGGAGCAGGAGGCTCCTATTGGCTGCTGTGGGCCGCACTAGGGTAGGACTCCAAATACCACTGCCGCCTCTGCCCCAGCAGGAGAGGGGGAGCTTGGCGCAGGGCAGAAGGGGCATTACTCAGTGGCCCCAGGACAGTGCTCCCCCTTGTCCTCGGCCAGGGCCAGGCTGGCAGGAGCATCAGGGAACTGCCAGGCAGTGCTCACCCCCTGCTCTGCAGGGATCAGGCCAGGCTGATGGACAAGGGAGCTTGGCACAGCGAGTTAGGGACCAGAGAACAGAGCGCAGGAGGAGTCCTGTCACCAGCCCCCGCTGGGCAGAGAACCCGGGAGCTCTGGCTCCTAGATTTCCCTTCCCCCAGCTGGGCAGAGAACCCAGGAGTCCTGGGCTCACACATTTCCCTTCCCCCAGCTGGGCAGAGAACCCGGGAGCTCTGGCTCCTAGATTTCCCTTCCCCCAGCTGGGCAGAGAACCCAGGAGTCCTGGGCTCCTAGATTTCCCTTCCCCCCCAGCTGGGCAGAGAACCCAGGAGTCCTGCCTCTCAGCCTCTCCTGCTCTAACCCACTAGCTCCAACTCACCCCACAGCCAGGGTCCATTCAGAAGCAGATCTGTGGGCAGGGACTGATGTGGCACATGCTTTTCCCAGTAAGGAGGGGGCAGAAGTGTCTCAGAGCCAGGACACCACCATCTCCCTCCTTTGCCCAAGATCTGCTTGCGGGAGAGCTGACTAGAGACCCCCTTCTCCACGCTCGCTTGGCATGCCCCCTGACGTGATGCTCATGATCCCTGTCCTCGGAGCCCACCCGCTGCAGGGCCCAGGCCAGGGTGGGAGTGAAGTGGGCTAGGCTGGGCTGGGCTTGGGGAAACCCCTTGCTTTCCACCCTGCAGGAGCCCTGCCCTGCACCAAGCCCCTGCCCCCACCAGGGGCACCAGCACAGCTACGGGTTTAACCGCTGTCCCACGCTTCAGCCCTCGCTTCCCCTGGGGAGGCCACAGCCCACACAGCCTCACGCCCACTCTCACCCAGGGCACCACAGCCCAGCCCACACCCAGCACCTGGCACCAGCTGGCTGCATGGCCAGGACTGAGGAGCCACCTAATGCCTGTGTCAGCCATCTCCTGCTGGAGACCCACTGCCCGGCTCCTTGTGGGAGGATCCCCTGGGATGACACCAGCTTGGGGGGGCAAAGGGCACCAGGGCCCCGGTCCCAGCTCTGCTGGCTAGTGAGGAAATGGCACAGACAGGGGCACAGGAGCGAGGACGGACACACACAACATAAAAACACAGCCAAAGCCCGACCCTCCCTCCCTCCTGCGCCCTGGGCGGGCAGCCCACGACGCCCAGCTGCTCAGCACAGCCATGCAGGGAGCCATGCAGCACGGCCCGGCCCAGCCACCTCCTCCCCGCAGACTCCCAGGGCCAAGGGCAGCTGCTGTGTGAGGCTCTGCCCCAGCCTGGCTGCCCCCACCCGGCTACCCCCACCAGCCCGCCCCGCTCCAGTCTGCCCACACCCCCCAACTCCCCTGGCCACGCCAGCCTGCCTGAGCCCCTCCACCCCAACCCGCAGCCTCCCCCCACTGCCCCAGCCCTGCCAGGAATCCTCACTTCCAGCCCCCTCTACTCTGCCCACTGGCCTGAGGCTGGCCCCAGGCACAGGGAGGAGGCCCTGTTCCTCTCTGCTGTCTCATGGGAACAACGACCCCCCGTCCCACCCGCTGGGACTAGCTACCGCCGGGAGCCTCTGGATGTGTGGGAGGGAGGGGCCCTGTGGAGCTCATTCCCTGGGGGGCCTCAGCCCGGCTCTCCTCATGGTGACAGCCACGGCCACAGGTGGGCGGCCCGGCCGAGTCCACCAGCCACTGCCCAGGGGTCCTGACACTGCCAGCCCTGCGGACCGGAGTGAAGCACTGGGGCGGGTGTGCGGCTTGGAGAGCAGCCAAGTGCCCCTGGGAGCAGCCCCGAGGACCTTTACACGCCCCCCCCGAGCATGTTCCCATCAGGTTAGCAGCCATGGCGAGCCCCCACCCAAAGCCCCGCTCCTAGTGCCACATGCACGGGAGAGGGTTAGTCTGGGAGTGGGTCCGGTTAGAGATCAGAGCCCCGGCACTGCTCACCAGGGAGAGGCAGGGCCCCTTAAAGGGACAGTGCAGCCTCTCACGCCCTGTGCCATGCCATCCTGCCAGGCAACCGCTGGGAGGGCAGGGACCCTTTCCCCAGCCCAGCCCCATGTTTGCAGGGGACTGGAAGCCTCAAAGCCAGGCGTGGGGGCACATGCCCCCAGTGGTGCCCCCTCCTGAGCTGGCGACCCTCAGGAGAGGGGATTCTAGCCAGCTCACTATACTCGGGGGCTGATGCCAAGCAGGGAGCCAGTAAGGCCACTGTCCCTTTAAGCTGCTACCAGGGCGGGAGGGGGTTAGTATGGGACGGACAGGTCAATCCGGCGAGCCGCCTACCTTCTGGCAAACCTGAAAGACACATTTCTACAAAAACACAAAGAGAGAAGAGAAGGGAGAACGTTGGGTGTGGCACTGAGAGACCCAGGCCCCAGGGAGGGGAGAGCCCTGGGGGTGTGAGGGTGCCACGCCACAGAGGCCGGGCAGCTCTGTCCCTACACACCCCACCCCCTGCACCAGGCTCTCAACCCTCCCTCCCTCCCTCCCTCCTCCCCCCCAGCTGGGAATGGAACCCTGGAGTCCTGACTCCCAGCCCTGCCCCCACCTCCCCCTGAGCCGGGAACAGAAGCGGGCAGCCAGCGCTGGGTGGAGGGGGGGGTTAGTGCCTGGGAGGAAGGATGAGGCAGCTGCTACCACCAAGGGGAAGGCTGGTTTCTGGGGACTCCTGGCTCCTCTCCCAGGTTCCGGACAGCAGCCAGCCCCTGCCCCAGTGGGTGCTAGCAGGCGGGATCAGGGCAGAGGCGAGGCCTGAGGACAGGCAGCTACCCTGCTGGGAAGTCAGAGTACCCTGAAATCAGGTCCATTTTACTGGGGGGCGATCTGCCACTCAAATCCAGCAGAGGAGTCCCCCCTAGTGTCACTGGATGTAGAGCTGGGACCAGAACCTCAGAGTCCTGGCTCCCAATCCCCTCCCACCCCCAACTCTGTGTACCTAGACCCCACCCTTCCTTTCCCTTCCCGAGCTGGGACCAGAACCCCAGAGGCCTGGTTCCTGGCCTCCTCCCACTGCCCTAACCCACTAGACCTTACCACTCCAGGCATTTCACAAGGCCCCCCTCTCTGCCAGTACCCTCATCATCCCGGCCTGCCCCACCTCCCCCCAGACACAGCGCTGCATGGCCCCCCTGCCATAGGCACACGGTGGGTTTGTGATCGCAGGACGTTACGACGACGCCGAGGACAGGCTAAGCCAGACGAGGGTTGCACAACACAGACAGCAGCAGACAATAGCACAGAGGGGCGAGGAGCCAGCTGGGAGCCCAGAGTGCCAACCCCTGGGCCTGGCACGGCACAGTACATGGCCTGCTTGCAAGTGCCTCTGCCGGGGTGGTGTGGGGGGCTCTGCTCTGTGCTGTTCCCTGGCCTGGGGGGGTTGGGACGGTAACAGCAGGCAAACCACCAAGAGCAACGCCGCCCCCGCCAGCCCCACCTGAGCACAGACACACCCAGGCCCCTGCGAACTCACCTGCGCACAAACTTGGAGGTGAACTTGCTGAAGATGCTGCCGGAGGCGCCACGGCGTCCCTGGCTGTTCCCAGAGGGCGAAGCAGGTGGCATGTTGTAGGGGAGGTTCTGCTGGTCCCGGACCTGCCGGAGCTGCCCGGCGTGGAAGGTGCTGCGGCTGGAGACCCCCCGGGGGAAGTTGGTGCGTTCCGGGATGGCACTGCTGATGTTGTGGGCAGAGGGTGAAGCCACCGGGACCCTCTGGGGGGCAGTGCTGTGGAGGGGGCAGAGATCCTGTCAGGGGGCAGAGGTAGGAGACATGCCCTCCCCCCCAGCCTGCAGGGGGCACTCACAGTCGACATCCAATCACTTTCCAACACACGTGCCACCTGCTTCCAATCCAGACACCGGGCCCCTGCTCCTCTGGGGACCAGGCAGAGCCAAGAGACTGCTAGTGGGGCAACCCGAGGCTGGATCAGAGCTGGTGCCCAGGAGAAGAATGGACCTGTACTCTCTGCCATCCCCCTAAGCAAGCCACTTCCCCCGACTCGAGGCCAGATCAGAACTTGGGGGCCCATCCCCTGGCCTCCGAGTGAGCCAGTCCGCAACACCCAAGGCTGGCCAGTATCGGCTGACTAAGGCTCGCAGGGCTCTGGGACCTGAGCATGGCCATCCACACTGCAGTCTGCCGGCCCTCCAGCCCCGGCCAGCTGCGGGGGTTTAACACAGTGCAAACACCACATTAAGCACTGCAGACACAGGCGGCTACAGAAGCCGTGTCCGTCGATGACCCTGCCACAGGGCGCAGACCCATCCTCCAGCCCCTCCCTGCCCGGCGCGGCTCCTTGGTGGGGCACTCTCGCATCAGGAGGCCAGTGGTCCCAGGGCCTCCTGCTCCGGCTGCACGAAGACTCAGCGGGGCCTGTCGCCCGCCAGCAAAGGGCACAGAAGGTGTTATCTCCAGCAGCTGACCCCAAAGGCTCCTCGTGCGGCTTGAGCCCACAGAGCCGCTGGGGTTGACAGCTCACACGGGGTGGTGGGGGGGACTCCTCAGGAGCGGCTAGCAGGGGCTGTGAGGAAGTAACGTTAATTCAGGGCTGAATCTCTAGCCCTGCCCAGGCTTCTTGCCCCATTTCTGGCCTCAGGGACTCTCGGATCAGCCAGCACTGGCTGCAGGGAATGAGCTGCCTTTCCTCACCTGGTGCCACCCGCCACGGACAAAGCTGAGGGTTGCCACGGCTCTCGCTGGGGAGGGGGTGCGGGAAGTGGCTGAGGAGCAGACGGTTGGGGACACCCTGCCTGCCTACTTGCCTGGGTCTCTGGGCCTCACAGTTATTTTCAGTGGGGGGCAGCAGGGGCTTGTTGGGGTGCACGGAGGCGGACATGGATTTCTGGTGCTGGCGTGGGCGTGCGGAGCCCACGGCGGCGGAAGCGGAAGCCGTGGAAGCCCTGGACCCCGGAGTGGTTAAACTAGGAAACAAAAGCAGGGGAGAAGCACAGATTTAAAGGGAGGGAATGGGGGGGAAGGGGGAATATGAGGCTGTATCCAGAGCTGCACCTGCCTGCAGGGTAAACAGAGCTCCCCACAACGCTGGGGCTTGGGACTACTCTCTGGGTCTGTCCCAGGTCAAGCCCTGCCATGGGGCTATTCAGCATCAGCTGCCTTCAGCCCACTGGCCACCAGTCGCAGAGCCAAGCTCAGCTGGTGCCAGGAACAGGGGAAGGACTCCTGCTCTGAGGGTCCCTCCCAGTGAGTCAGCTGCCGCCCCCACCCTAGGCCTGGATTGGAGCTAGCGCCCCCTAGAGGAGGGGAGACAGACCCCATTCCTCACCCCCTGAGCCAGCCAGCCCTGCCCTGAAGCTGGCCTGGGGCAGATCAGAAAAAGGCCTCACTCACTCCTTCTTCTAGCCCTGCTACAGCCCCTTTCCCTTCCCCAGGGATCCGGGGTGGGAACGCCTGTACTCACAATCCCACCACATCTCAGGGTGCCCTAATCCCCCATCAGGAAGGGAAATACCCCTCTCCCCCGTGCCACCCCAGAGATACAGCCCCATGTTGGCAGAGACAGGTCAAGGAGCAAGATATACAATATACGGCCCAGTATATGTGTATATGGGGAAAGGAGGGAGACACACTCAGATGCAGACTGGGCAAGGGGCAGGTGCTGATGAAGGTGAGATGGGCAGTGGGGCACAGGGAGGCACGCAGCCCCTCACCCGCCTGGGGCCCGCAGCAGTGGGGGATGCTGGGTGCACAATGGAAGGGAGCAGAGATGGAGCAGCAGCAAAGGGAAGGGACTGGGGGGGAGCCCTGCTCCAGACAGGTAACCCTGTGCTGCTCCTCAGTCTGAGCTCAGTGTGGTCACCAGGCACCCAGAGCCTGGCACTGGGGAGGGGAGGGCAAAGTGGGATGGGCAGAGCCCAGTGGATGGCAGGAGTGGCCAGGTGGCCGGCCCAGGCTCTCTCCCGCTGAACATGAGGAGTGCAGCCTGGTGAGCGCCAAACCTTTGCTGGGGGCCTGGTGCAGCTGGTTGCTCACCTCCCCGCCCAAGATTGCTACATCTGCGTGGCTCACAAACCGAGCAGGGCCCCCGGGAGCAAGTCAGCTCCCTTGGGCACCGGAAGGGAGAGCTGCCAGCTTCCCCCCTGCGATGCCAGGGCCCCTGCATGTCAGGGCACTGCCCAGAGAAGATCGCAGTGTTGCCAAGCCGCCAGCATGGCACAGATGGGAGCCGCAGGGCAGAAACCCCTGTCCTGGCACTCCACGGCTCCCAGGGACAGGGTGGCCCCCCCGAGCCTCGCCAAGACTGCCCAGGAATCCCTACCTGTCCTTGCCATTCTGTATGGAGTTCTGGCCCAGGCTGGTCCGCTCCAGCATGGGGGAATTCCGGCTCCGGTTGGTGCTGGTGGAGAGGACGCTGTTCTGTGGGGGTGGGACAGACATGGAGTGAACAGGGGCACCTGGCACTTGCTGCCCCATCCTGAGGGGCACAGAGCAAGTCTGCAGTGGAGCCAGGAAGAGAATCAAGCAATCTGGGCTCCCAGGCCCCTACTCCCCCTGCTCTAACCAGTAGGCCTCCCCCCTGCCCCCAGGAGCCCTGACCGTGGATGGTGTAGGCGTGCTCTTCTTCCTGTCGAGCCCGGTCAGCGGGCTGGCGGGCACTTTGACGGTGCTGCTGGCCTTGCGCCCAGCCTCGCGCTCCTCCTCAGGGCGCTTGTTCTCCGCGTTGTTGCTCTGGGTCTTCTTGGAGTAGGACGTGGAGGTGGGGAGAGCGGGGACTGCAATGACAACCAAGGGCCCACAGGCTGAGCGTGAGCAGCACCCGATGCACCCTGACCGCTGCTGCTGGATGGCCAGCCAGCACCCGAGTCCCCTCTGTCCCCACTCCTACCCAGGGACCAGCCACCCCCAGCACCAGGGACACCCAGCCGGGGGCTGCAAGCTCTGCTCCATGCCCCCAGCCAGCACCACTGCCTGGCCAGGAACCACCCCATGCTTGAGACCACAAGCTCCACGTGGCTCTGGCCTCTCCCCCCTGGGCCACAGGCACTGCCTGGGACACCTGCTTGCCAGGAGACTGGAGTGGCTGGGTATTCATTCTACTGTACTGTCATACAGCCCTGGGACCCACGGCTGGGGGAGGCGGCCAGGGGACTGGTACCCGCGAGGGGAAACCCCTGCCAGCCATGGCTGCGAGCAGGGCCCCCTTCTCTAGCCCTTCCTACCAGCAGAGCTCACAGCATGAGCTGCACTGTTCCCAAGCACAGGGGTCACACTGTGAGTTCCCAGCAGAGCTGGGGAGGGAACCTGGGAGACCCAACTGCCGGCCCCTCCGCTGGCTGTACCCACTAGGCCCATCACCTAGAGCTAAGCAGCCATCAGCCTCGCGGCTCACCCCACTCTTGAGGGGCCAGTGGGGGGCTGTCTGGGGACACTCACCCTGATCGCTGAAGCGCCGCTGCTTCGGGTTGGCAGAGACGCTGCGCTGTACCTTGTGCGAGGGGGAGGGGGCGCTACTGTTGGCCAGCTCAGCCGGAGGCCTCGGCTTCAGCGTGACGTTGTCATTGTCCAGCTGGAGAGACAGGAGACAGGCCAGGGTTTCCAGAGAGCTCCAGGGACCAGCAGGGAGCTGGGCAGGGCACAGGGTACTGAGCCAACCTTCCCTGCCAAAGCTTGGACTGGCTACCAGTTGGCACCACTGGAGTGGCCAGTGCCTGAGGCTCAAGCCAATCACTGCCCAGAAAGATCATCTCTGAATTGCAAGGCTGGGAGGCAAGAAGACCTCTTGCCAGAGTCCAGCCTTGTGGGTCATGAGTGAAGGGCGGCTGACAGCTGAGCGATGGCCACCAGAGCCTGCCCGCCTCCCTGCAGCACCCACCTCTGAGTTCTTGTATCCCAGCAGCAGGTAAGTGGCCATGACCTCGTTATACTTCTGCCCAACCAGGGACTCCTGGATCTCCTCCCGTGTGTACCCCATGGAGACCATCAGCTCTGCAGAGAAACAAACCAGCAGTGGTGAGGACCCCAAGGCCCAGCTCCCCACCCTGCCTGGCACAGGGGGTACTGCTGTTGAGCACAGGAGGAGAGGGCTGCCCTGGCACCAAGACATCCCGTAGCCCCAGTGCAACTGTGTGCAGCACTGGGTGCCCCATAAGGTGCCCCATCTGGCAGGCATGCCCTGGAGCTGGGCCCGGCTTGTGCTACCTCCCAGCTGCATGGAGTGGCTTAGAGCTCCCGCAAAGCACACATCGGCACCCACTGCCCCCTAGTGTCAGGTACTGGGGGGATGACAACACTGGGCAGCGGGAACAGGAGCACGACAGCTTGGTCCTCTGTGCCAGAGCTTGGGCTGAACTGAGCTGTCCTGCCTCTCAGCTCCTCACTCCAACCCACGAGTCCCACTGTGCTTCCAGAGTGGGGAGTGGAAGGCAGGCACCCCCAGTCTCACCCCCAGTCTCGAGAGCCCACTGCCGCGGGGACGGAGCTCCCTGTGACTCCTCTGCGATCTTCCTCCCTGTGCGCAGTAGGCAGGGCCGAGGCAGGCCTAGCTGCCCACAGCAGCCTGGCGGAGCACTGGGACCTAACCCCCGGCACTGCCGGGGGCTTCTCTGCCCTCTCCACAGCCAGTTGGGTGGGTCCCAGCCACCACGCCCCAGGAGCTCTGGTGCTGTACCTGTCCGCCGGGGGTCCTTGTAGTCGGGGAGGGGCTCCATGTAGGGCTTCAGCTCATCGTCCTCGTGCCCCACGTTCATCCAGCGGTCTTTCATGATTTGCTGCAGGGAAGAGGAGTCAGCAGAGAGACGAGCAAGGGGCACCCGGGGATGGAGCACTCACCTCGACCCCCACCGCACAGCCAGGGAAGCAGAGCCCCTGCACCCTAGTGTGTCCAGCACCCAATGGGCCCAGCACTGAGAGGGATTTGCACCTTCCTTGGGAACGTCGCAGTACAGGTGGCTGCTGGAGAGAGTCCCAGGCCAGAGGGCCAATGGACCGGGTTGCTGGATGGGGAGGGGCAGGGCACTGGACCACACAGGCCCATGGGTCTGACCCAGAGCAGCAGAGCCTGGGGGAATGTCTGGGTCCCATGTATCTGAGCTGCAGTAGGGAGGATGGGTGGATGCACTGAACGGGAGTGGCTTAGGGAGAAGGAAAGGGAGGGACACAGGGTGCTGCCTGACTCCCACTGGCCTGACGGCAGGGGAGAAAAACGCTGGGCTGGCTGGGCCCACTGGCCTGATGGGGACATCACCGCGGGGAGGAGGCAGGATCCTGCACCATGTCTGAGCAGTGCCCTCTGTCCCCTCTACCTCAGTGGGCACTGCCTGGGGAGCCTGCAGCCCTGCCCAGAACGAAGGGGGCTTCCCTTGGAGCCGCCAGCGCAGCCTTTGGAGGGGCTGAGCAGCGAGCCCGGAGGGCCCTGCTCCCGTGGGAGTGGAGGTAGATCTGGCAGCAGGATCTCCCTTCTCAGCCCGCCCCTGCTCTGGTGCCCAGCCAGACCCCATCCCCTGGCTTGGGAAGAGTCCAACTAGTCCAGTGGGAAGGGCGGGCGGGGTACCAGGACTTGCCTGGGATATACCGGCAGGCCCCCCATCCCTCAATCACCTCTAAAGTGCCTCTCTTGCTAGGGTTGAGGATGAGGAATTTCTTCAGCAGGTTCTCACAGTCCGTGGACATGTAGAAGGGGATCCGGTACTTGCCCCGCAAGACCCGCTCCCGCAGTTCCTGGAAGGGGGGAACGAGGCACTGTAGCTGGAGGAGGGGAGCTCACAGGGTGGGTGCAAGGATGCACATGGATGAGGACCTCACACACAAACCCCAGCGCTGTTATGCAAGGAGAGGGGTGGGGTGTGATTCCCCTCACTAGAGGGATGGGGAAAAATCCCAAACCAACAACCTACCACGGTCAGAAAAGGCAGGGAGCCAAGGACAGAACCCAGGACTCCCAGCCCTACCAGCAGACACCACCCCACTACCACCATGGGAAAACAGAACCCTCCAGTCCCAGTCGCCTCCTCTATTCACTCCCCAGTAGATCCGGGAATGGACCAGGAGTCCTGGCTCCCAACCCCAGCTGTGGGGGACACCGTGTGTATACAGGCTCCCTGAAGGCACGACAGGAGGACAGGCCTGTCCCGTGCTCACGGGGGAACCTCCAGGGACAGAGGGGGCAATTCCCGCTCACCTTGAGGTTCTGCCCGTCGAAGGGCAACGAGCCACTGACCAGGGTGTAGAGGATGACGCCCAGACTCCAAACGTCCACCTCCGGGCCGTCGTACTTTTTGCCCTGGAAGAGCTCAGGCGCAGCGTAAGGGGGGCTCCCGCAGAACGTGTCCAGCTTGTTCCCGAACGTGAACTCGTTGCTGAAGCCGAAGTCGGCGATTTTAATGTTCATGTCGGCATCGAGCAGCAGATTCTCGGCCTGCGGGGTCGGAGCAATAGGGCAGGTGTCACCGCTGCCTGGGAGCTCCTCGCAGGTAGGGAGAGAGGACAGCACACCAGCAGCAGGGGATCCCTAGGGCTGAGTCATTAGGGGGCTGTGGGTCAGTATGGAGGAGCATTGCCACAATTGTGTGCGAGCCCCACAGCCAGAGAAAGGGGGCAGAGAGATTGTCACCTTGACGGGCAGAAAGCAGATCTGACCCACCCCCTGCTGGAAGGCATCTCTTACCTTCAAGTCTCTATGTACAATGAACTTCTGGTGACAGTACTGCACAGCAGACACTATCTGGAAGGGAAGAGAAGGTCAAAAAGTAAGGGGCAGGCACGGGGTTCATGACAGAGCTGCCTTTGCAGGGGAAAGGGGTGCAATCACAGCCCATGCACTATTACAGAGGCGAGAGCGCCTTCTCCACTGACAACAGCATTCCCTGCAGCAGCCTCCAGCTCCACAAGGCTAAACTTGGCAGATGGAAGCCAGGTCTCCGGGGGCTGTAGCGCTAAAGCCCACCCAATAGCCAGCTCCCCTGCATCAGAGGCCTGCAGCATTACAGGACCAAACTAACCTGTCGAAATTTTGCCCTGGCTTCTTTCTCTTTCATTCTTCCATGGGCTACTAAGTAGTCAAACACCTCACCTGCAAGGGGCAACAGAGACGTTACATGGAGAAGGGTGTGGGGCTGAGCCCTGCCCCAAACCCTTTGCTCCAGCAGCCCGGCTGGCACCTACCCCCGCTGGCGTACTCCATGACGAGGTACAGCGTCTTCTCTGTCTCTATGACTTCAAATAATTTAACTGCAAGACACAAAGCAGGGGAAGTGGGTGCACTGCCAGAGCTGGCCCGACCTGGGCGTGCAGCTGGCTGGGTGTGTCATCGGACAGGTGCTCAAGGCCAAACCCGCTGACATTAATGGGAACTGTGCCCATTTGGGCTTCCAGTGCTGATGGCAGCTGTAGTGCCTGGATCAGTGTCGAGAGCCACAACTGCAAACAGCAAGAAATGCAGCTTGCTGGGGGCTGGGCACGTAGCTCTCCGCCCCTGAGGGTGGGAGTCGGCTGGAGGAATTCACCCTCACCTGCCAGAGCCCGCATTCCCCCCCGGGGTGGCAGGAGTGTGCCCCTTGCATGAGCATGGCACGGGGTCAAGCTGTAGGCACAGGCTCACCTATGTTGGGATGATTCAAAACCTTCATTATTCGTACTTCCCGGAAGAGCTGGAACAAAGCAGAGAGTAGGCAGCTGGGGTTAATCAGCAAGGGAGGCCCAACGGTCCAAGGCCAGGGTCACTCAGGCTACGTCTACACGTGCACCCAACTTCGAAATAGCTTATTTCGATGTTGCGACATCGAAATAGGCTATTTCGATGAATAACGTCTACACGTCCTCCAGGGCTGGCAACGTCGATGTTCAACTTCGACGTTGCTCAGCCCAACATCGAAATAGGCACAGCGAGGGAACGTCTACACGCCAAAGTAGCACACATCGAAATAAGGGAGCCAGGCACAGCTGCAGACAGGGTCACGGGGCGGACTCAACAGCAAGCCGCTCCCTTAAAGGGCCCCTCCCAGACACACTTTCATTAAACAGTGCAAGATACACAGAGCCAACAACTAGTTGCAGACCCTGTATATGCAGCACGGACCCCCAGCTGCAGCAGCAGCAGCCAGAAGCCCTGGGCTAAGGGCTGCTGCCCACGGTGACCACAGAGCCCCGCAAAGGCTGGAGAGAGAGTATCTCTCAACCCCCCAGCTGATGGCCGCCATGGAGGACCCCGCTATTTCGATGTTGCGGGACGCGGATCGTCTACACGTCCCTACTTCGATGTTGAACGTCGAAGTAGGGCGCTATTCCCATCCGCTCATGGGGTTAGCGACTTCGACGTCTCGCCGCCTAACGTCGATTTCAACTTCGAAATAGCGCCCAACACGTGTAGACGTGACGGGCGCTATTTCGAAGTTACTGCCGCTACTTCGAAGTAGCGTGCACGTGTAGACGCAGCCTCAGAGGCCCAGGACCCTAGAGACCAGCTGAGATGGCCACTACTCCCAGAAGCCTGTCTGCCTGGGGATCTCCCAGCAGTGGCTTTGTGTGTTTGGCCACTACAGAAATCCCTGTAAGCGGGAGTCCAGTTGGAATCCCGCCTCCAGTTACAGAGCTTGCCACTGTAATCCATTAATCAACCACGCAATCCACTTGTGTGTAACCAGACTGGGTAATTAGGCCTGGAGACCGAGCCTCCCGCCACCTGTAAGAGGCGGCACAGGACACAGCACGGTTATGCTAACAATCCCTAGCACGCTTCTGGCACTGCTCACCTGCAGACCGTAAGTGCTTCACAAAGAAGGGTGGGATCACTATCCCTATTTTACAGATGCGGAAACTGAGGCTTCAGCAGAGCTGGGACTTAGAACTCCCAAGTTCCGAGCTGCACGTCTGTGCTGTCGTGATCCTGCCTCAGTCAGCATGCTGCAGGAGGGTATCAGCTATGTTACGGGAAGGGCCTGAGTCACACGGTACCCCATCCATGCAGAGCAGAGGTACATTAACTCTCTCACCTTCAGGTGGCTGGTCATGGCCAGGTATATGCAAGGTGTTGCCCCTGCTCCCGAATATAAGGAGACCCCAGGACGAAAACAATCAGCAGGAGATGGAGCTTGGGCTATAACTGGAGTCGTCTCAGGGGACGCCACTTCGTCCAGCACCTTCCACCTCAGGAAAGTGTCAGCTGCCAGCTCAGGGGCTTGGGGGAGGCCCTCTTGTGCCGTGCAGAGCAGACGGCTTTTGTGGCTAGTGCCCCACACGGACGGGGCTGCCTTTTAGCACATGAACACTGGTGCAGCACGAGTCCTCCTTTGCTCCCTGAAGGGTCTGGCTCTGTGGGTGAGCACCAGGTCAAGCTGCGCTGCTGCTCTGTGTAACCCAAAGGGCCCGGGGGAAGCCAGCTGGGTGGTCAATGCTCTGGGTGCAGATAGTGAGCGCGGGTGGGGGTCTGAAGGGTCAATTCCTCTGTATCCCGCGTTATGGAGCAGTGTCTGAGAGCCACACAGCAGCTCTCCCTTGGACGAAAGGGGCTGGAGCTGCTCCCTGGCCTTACGCAGCCCCTGACAGCACTGCCGTGCTGGGGTTTGCTGGTGTGGGCCCAGGTCCTGCCCCAGATAGGTGGGGCCACAGAGGGAGCACTGGGAGCCCACGGCCTGGGCCCCAAGCTGAGGCCAAGCTGCCAGGCCCCATGGGTGCTGGGCCGTGCCTGGACACCTCCCAGGCTTCGGAAGAGAGCAATGCTCTGGATGCTGCCAGCCTCTGAACACGCTTGGGCCGAGTGCCTGGCCTGGCAGGACAGTGGGAGCCCCGCTGGGGTATGTGGCTACGTGTCCCCTCCACACGCAACTGCCCCCCACCCACCTCTGACTTGGGCTGACCTCCCAAACAGATTCCGCTCCCTGCCCCCCCCGCCCCGCAGCTCTGCCGGGGGCTGAGCCCTCGTCCACACCTTGGCTTCAGCGCTGTTCTCCCAGCTGTCTCTCGGTGAGGATGCCAAGGGATCTGACTAACACTTGCCTCGTTACCAAGGCAACGAGCCACAGGCACAACCCAGAGCTTTCTCCTCTGTTCCTTCCCTTCACGTCTTAGCTCGCAGGGACGCCCACTCGCCATCTTTCATGGCCCCTGCTCGCTCAGTTCAGCCTCCGGGTGTGTGGGGAAGGAAGGGGAGAGCTTTCCCTTACCGGGGGGCCTGCAAGTTGGGCTAAGTTGAGGTCAGTCTCTGGCTTCTCCGGCCCTTGCTCACCCGCCTGTGTGACAAGCCTGGCTGGATGCGATCCACTCGCAGCCCATGGGAACGCCGCCACCCCTGCCCCCAGGGGCCTGCCACCAGCTACAAATACTCCCCAACAGCAGAGCTGCCTCCCAGCACACGGCATGTGTTCCTAGATGGTAAAGGAGGACACTGCCCTGGTGCCTGACACGGACAAAGCTGTGCCTCAGTTTCGCCACTGCATGAGCAAGTAGAGGGACTGGGGGGTTATCCACCTACTAGGAAAGAACCCAAAGGGTTACAGGATCCCACGATGAGCAGCATTTACCTGGCAAGCACCTTGGAGCCTGGACACAAAGCGAGGCCCCATCCCAGGCCTTATTTTCCACATCACGGCTTCCCTTTGGTGCCTGGCAGGACGGTGACAAAGCTGGTTTCCAGGACAACCCTCCCTCCTGCAGCTGGCAGCACAGACGCATCCCACACCCTCCCCATGTCCCAAAACCACAGCAGTTAAACGGTCTGTGGGCTCTTTAATGACCATACATGGGAGAGAACTATAAATACATCCCCAGCCAACATCTGGAGGCTGAGCCAAACTGCAAACTGGCAGCCAGATGTTCAGATGCCACGGCTGCTTGCATAGAGGTGAACATTTGCTCCTAGACTGATGCCCTTGGACTCCCCTGATTCACAAGTGCCCCAAGTTTGCAGACGTTTGACCAGGTGTGAAACTCAGGAGCTGGCTACGGGGGTTCCAGCCCAGCCAGGAAGCACTGGCTGCACTGAGGTGAGAACATACTGCCCCGAGATCTGCACTCACGCCGGCTGAGCCGGGCCCTCGGCAATTTAGAACACATTCCCCAGACATCTGGGCTCAATCCCAGACAATCCGGGCTACGGATGAACCAGTGCTCACTAGAGACCTTAGTTACCCATGGGGCTGACAAGCATCTTTGCGAGCCGCGAGCCTCTTTGCAGGCATTATTTGCCAGCTCCCTGCTCTAGCAGGGGGATCTACTGATGCTTCACAGCCAAAGCTTTTCCTCCAGCAACTGCCTGTTATCCATACCTCCATCTGTGGCCACGGTACGGCCAAGGGCTTGTGGACAGCTCGGGCCAAACAAGTAGCAGGGGCTCAGCTGTTTTCCGCTCTGCCACACGTGGAAACTCTAAGTCAGGGTGGCTGAACTTACTGACCTTCCGAGCTACACATGATCATCTTCAGAAGTTCAAGAGCTGCAGCCTGCCCCATGGGGAAGCACCTACCAGGGCTTCATCCCTGTGTGCATGCCTGGCTAAAGCCCTTCTCCGGGCTGGGCAGAAGTCCCTAGTCCCACTATGCAGCTCCCTCCCCATCTAGCAGGTGGCAAACGGGGGGCATCGTGGGCTCTTCACGAGACGCACTAACCGCGAAAGAGCCACAGTTTGGCCTCCCTGGCGCTAAGTGGTTGCAGAGGTGCAATCCCCATTGGGGCTAGGCAGTCGGGGCGGCCCACCTGCGCTGGCCCGTGAGCAGGGACGCAGCAGTCTTCAGAGCGCCAGAGCAAAGCCTGCATGTGCCCAGATACTGCCCCAGCAGCCTAATGCATTACCCACTGTGCCACACAGCCCCTCCCATAAGCCACTGCTCTACACACAGCTGCTCCCTGGGGGCAGGCGGGAGGCCTTGTGCTTAGGCTGTAACCTCTCTGGGGTGTCAGTCATGCGTTTGTGCCTGGGGCAGAGGGGCTCTGAACTATCACTGAGGTCCCTATGGGACACCATAGGGAACATCAGGCAGTCAACAGATGGGCCAGTGAGAAGAGCTAAGGACAGGCAGCTCCAGCATCCCCTCCAGCCTCAGCCCTGCCCCAAGATGGCTGAGGCTGGGCCCAGCACAACCAAGTGCCTTGGAAGTTCACTGGGCAGGTAGGGGTTAAACCCAGTGCTGGTACCGGAGCAGATGGCCCAGGGCTGAGCTCACCCCCACCCACGAGACACCCCCGCCCAGGATGTGCGCAAAGCACAGCCCGCAGCCCACGAGCAGCCGAGGCAGGCTCTGGAGGCGGGCGCAGCTCCCTGCTGGTTGCCAGGGATGCTATGGTTGCTATGGCTGACTCGTGGGAGGCGAGAGGAGGAGGGATTCCTTTGCAGGATGCTCTGGTTTCCTGGGGGAAGGCACCACATGCTCATGCCCTGAGCTGAAAAATCCAGTGACCAATATCCACAGGGGCGGGAGCTGGCAGGGACCATTCCTCCACAGCTGGCCCAGTGCATTATGGGACCAGATCAGACAGGCTACAGGCCCTGTGTCACATGGCACGAGGCACCTGAGCACATCTCCCAGCTGCCCTATTTCAGCCTGGCTGGGGAGAAGCCCCCTCTACACTTCGGGCTGGCATAACAGAGCTCCTCTGACAAAGGACGCTGCTTCTTCCTCTCCAGTAGGACCCAGCCCATGGCCGGGGGGATCAGTACAACAACTGGAGGTGGTGCTGGGAAGAGGCATGAAGGCTTCAAGAAACTAAGGGAGACCTACACCTTGGGGGGGAGGTACACCCCAGGGAGAAGCGGGGGCTACTGATGTAACAAGGTGGCTGTAGGAGACACATCCTGGCATGGAGGAATGGGATACAGGAGGCCTCATGCTCCAGGCCCCAGGCCAGTCCCTCCCTGGGCACTCACATGACCTGCAAGTTGCAGGGGCTGCCAGCTCAGCCGCTCCGCTCAGGCTGTTGACAAGGCTGCATCAGCGGCTGCCAAGCCAAGCAGGGCTGCTGGTGTCAGGCTCTGAGTCAAACAGGACATGGAGTAGTCTGGGCACAGAGTGCTGCTCCTCCCGCATGGCCTTCTGGTGACCTATGCGGGCGGAAGATCAGTGATAGCTTCCACCATTTGGAGCCTGACTCCGGCAGGAGGGAGCTGAGGGTTACTTGACAAGCAGGCAAGAGGAGCAGACCTGGCCCGAGCACACTCTCTGGGCCGCGCCAGCTTCCCGGCAGTAGCAGGCAGAGTCAGCTCCTAGGATGGGACATTCGGCGCCTGTGGGCATTCGGCTCACCCTGCCATGCCATTCTAAGGAGCCCAGTAATGACTGGTGATGACCCCTGGGGTCATGGCAAGGCTGGCTGAACTCCAGCCCTCCACAGGGCAGAGTACTGGGCACCCCAGTGGCAAGCACTGACCCCGGCACATGGCTCCGTAGTGTCATTCAGCCAGTACTTCTCGAAGGTAAGCAACCCCTAGTCTCTCCCATTCTGCTGAGGCAGAGAAGGTCAGAGGTGTGGACAGAACCTACAAGTCCAGGCTCCCAGGTACCCCCCAGCCCACACTCCACTCCCAGAGCCAGGGATAGAGCACAGGAGTCCTGGGTCCCACGTCCAATGGTTAGCACAGGGGCATGCCAGGCCTTGCCAGTTATGTTGGCATACCGAACCCTGGCAACATGGCCCTGTGCAGGCACTTGGCTGGGTAGCGCAGGGCTCAGAGCAGAGCATGACAGACTTTACTCTGGTTACTTCGGAGGGGAATGCTAGGTTGAAGGCAGTGCTTGGAGCACCTTCTGCTGGCAGAGCGCTTTGCCCCTAGTTTGAACACCAAGAGGCAGGGCCCTTACCTTCTGCAAGCTTGAGGAGTTGAGCTGCGTCTTGTCAATGATTTTTACAGCCACCTGGATGGGGAGAAAAGGGAGCTGAGTTCTCTCTCCCACAGCGTTGGACGTGCTGGAGCAGAACATGCCCAAGGGAGAATCCCAGGCAGGCACAAACACGGACGGAGGCCACAACACCCCTCCGGCTGGCTGTTTGCTGCTGCCTCTGCCACCCCGGTTAATGACGATGCGTCTCTGCTCCATCAAGTGCCTGTGCAGGCCCGACATGGGGATGGCAGCAGGCCAGTGGGCAACTTACAGCCTTGGGAAAACACAGATTGCAGGGCTAAGTGTCAGACAGGCTGGGGGGTATCCAAGGAAGGGCGGTCAGATGCCACTTCAACCAACCAGCACCCGCTGGGCAAATGCAAACCCCTTTTCACTACGGTGGCTCAGTCTGCCGGGGGAGGCCAGCAGGCCCGTTCCAGTGCTGCATCCTCCCTCAGATCCCAAACCTGGCTGGAGGACCTGGACCTACTGGGTGCGAGCTTAGATGGGAGCAGTGACTCGGTCACACTTACACTCGTGGAAGGCTCCTGGAGACAGGCAGGGAGTGCTGTATAACTTGGATCCTTTCGAGAGCCACCTCAAGAGCCCAGTCCTGCTGGCTAATGTCAGGGAGGTGGCACAGCGCTAGCCAGGCTAGCAGCTGCAATTAGCAGTGGAAACCAGCAGCAGAAACCAGTGAGCTGGGCTGACATTAGCTGGCCTGGCCCAGTAACCCACAACGCAGAGATGGCACTCTCGCTCCTGCTGGTCTTTCATTGCCTGAAAGGCCCTTAACTGTCCCTCCTGTCCCTTCTAGCCAGGCTTTGTCCATAAACACACCCCAGTTTGCACCAATTCCCTGCATGGAGCCCTTGATCCATTTACAAGGGACAAGCCAGATCGACCTAAGACAACCTGGTGCCAAGACAGACCCCCACCTGTGGCCAGGACTCGGAAAGGCAAGAAGCATGGAAGAGTTTCACTTGGCAGGTATCACCCTCCGTCAGGATGCTAATGTGGAGCCCACAAGGCCTTGGCAGAGAATGGATGTTGCTCAAACAGTTCCTTGTGGGGCCCTATGACTGCAAAAGCCTTTACAGCAAAACACACTGGAGCTTACAAGTAGCCTGCACAAGCCAACGGCTACCGCAGCCCTCTGCCAGCCAGGGTGCCAGGAAAACACAGGGCTCCCAAAGGGGAGCCATCACTCCCTGAGCTGTGATCCAGGGGTAGGAGGGGCTGCTGCCACTTCAACCAACCAGGACCCCCTGTGTAAATGCAAAACCCTTTTCCCTCCAGCGGCTCAGCCTTCAAGGGGTTCAAGCCTGGCCCAATGCTTCATCCTCCGTCGGATCGCAAGTACCGGTGTGGCCTCCCCTCCCACCCTCCTCAGGGCCAGGGACTCTCACAATAGTAAGACCCCAGTGCAGCTGTAGAAGCCTGACTGCCTTAGCACCACAGCCTGCAGCCCTGCCAGGCCCTTTTAACTTTTCCCAGAGGCCAGGGCTGGAGGACCAGCAGGCTAAGCCAGGGCTGGATGTGGGAAGCAGCTGCCTGATCAAGGGTATTGTGGAAAAAAAAAGTAGAGGGGGTCAAACAATGCATCGGACATGCAGGGGATGAAACAGACCAAAGAGAAGGCCACGACCTGCAGGGTGCCAGATCTGTTGGGCTGTGGAACTGTCTCCTAGAGGAAGTGGCTGGAGCCCCATGGGTCAGGACACTTAGAAGGTACTGGGGACGATCCTGTGTGGGATCCTCGCAGGCCTGGATATGGCTCATGAGGCAGAGTCCAGCTAGATCTCACAGCGCTGACCAGCAATGTGGACCTGGCTCATGCCCCGCCCCTGTCTGGAGAGGGGCTCATGCTGGGGGGCAGAGGAAGGGTGCCTGAGAGCCAGAGGCGCTGCCCCAACCACTCCTAGATCCATGTCCTCCTGGCTTCCCAGCTTGGGGCCATCAACAAGGAGGAGAAACTCCCTGCCCTTGCAGTCCCACACACACATCCTACTCTGGTAACTGGAGGCGGCAGGTGAGGTAGGCTGTTAGCTGAGCACCAAACCCAGAGCTCTGTGCTGCAGCACAGGCAAGGGGCAGGCTGCAAACACAGGGGCCCTCCAAGCCCCGTGTCAGCCACAAGAGCTGCTGGGAAAGAGGCCCTGGCTTCAGGCTGGAGATAACTGGCTTCTTCAGCCTGTGCAAACAGCAGCAAGGCCACGTGAACAAACCGGTATTTCCACACTGCCACCAAGGCTTATTTACAGCCTACAGAGCTACCGGGGCGGGGACAGGATGCCCTGCCCCAGCCCTGCCAGCTTGGCTGCTGTCCCTGAGCCCATGGGAAACTGAATCCAGACCTGCCAGGCTGATCCACCACCTCTCTGGCATTTTGCACCCTCCTGGGGGGCTGAAGAGGTAAACGCCCACCTCTGATGCTGCCCTTCCTCATTCGCTCACCCTGAGGTGAGGCAGCCAAGCAGAGCTGCTGTTCTGGGGGCAGGGGGCAGCAAAACCAGCCAGGCGCTGCTTGGTTCTCTTTGCCCCCCCCGGGAAAAATGTGACCGTTCGTCTCCTGCCCCAGAAGTGGGAATTCTGGGGGTGAAGGCAGGATGGGGCCCGCTCGGTTCCCATGAAAAATACACGCAGCCCCCTTGAACACGCATGCACACACGCAAGAAAAGTAAACAATGGCACCTGCCTGGATTCCCGGGATGGGGCACTGCCCGGCTGAGCTGCCCACATGCGACCAAGGGAAGACCCCACTTCTTGATCATCCTCCAGTTCGGCCTAGTTTGTTTCTAATCACTCTGCCCCAGGCCCCTTCCCGAGGCTGGGCAGCCCTTTGAGCCGGGGGTTGGTGGCGGGGAGGATGCTGCAGGAGCAGTAGGGCTTAGTCACCCCCAGCCAGCCAGCAGGGCCTGTCATGGAGGGACAGGATGGGAAGGCCAGGCAGACAAGGCTGGGTTCTGCTGCACAGTTCCTAGCACATTCCCACAAGGCTTGAAGGCAGTGGGGATAAACCTGCCTGGCCCTTCGGCTAGGATTCAGAGCTGCCTCTGTGATGGTTTATGTGGCTGCAGCACAGCCAGGTGCTGGGATGCATCTGTTGCCATCTGCTCCAGGGGGTGGGAGCCTGGGCGGGTGCCTGGCAGCGAATGTTCCTTAGCAGCTTTGAGGGCACACATCTGTTCCGGATCGAAGGCTTCACAGGCTTGCAAAGGGTCAGAGCTGAGGGGTTACATCAGACAGGCACGGATGGCTGGCACTGGAGCTCTGGGACCCTCCCACCCCACAGGGGCTTAGAGCCCAGACTCCAGCCTGAGCCTGAATGGCTACACTGCATTTAAACAGCCCCTCTAGCCCCGCATGGGCCAGCTAGGGTTTTCTAACTGCAGGGCAGAGCAAGGCCAGACACTACTGGCCTGCACCCTGCATCTGAGCCTGTGGGCTTGGCCCTGCACATTTTCCAACTGCCCCCTTCTCCCTGCCCGACAGATCTCACCTCCTTCCCCGTCAGGACGTGGCGCGCCAGCTTGACCTTGGCGAAGTTGCCCTTGCCGATGGTCTTGAGTAAGCGGTAGTTCCCGATGTGAGGCTGCTCATCCGTGGAGGTGGCAGAGTTGCGGCCTCGCAGCATGTTGGATTTACTGCTGGCCTTGGACTCGGTGTGGCCCAGTGCCGGCTGGGGAGACAGACACACAAGGCTTTAGCTGGGAGAAGCCACCAGAGGGCCATCCCTCCCCCCCCAATGCCCCAGTGCCGAAATTGGCCTTGGTATCCCCACACCCAGTGTGCTCTGGGGGGGCCTGCTCTGGTCTCCAGCTTCTCACCCTCACTGGCAGGATAGAGCACTCAGCCCTCAAAAGACAGGCTACACCTTTTTGGGTCTTGCCTATACTCCACCCAGCAGTGGCCCGTCCCTTCCTCCCTGGTGGGGCGGTGATAAGCCAGCACAGCCTGCATCACTGGGTCAGAACCCCACTTCCAGAGACTTTGCTGCTGCCCAATGCACGTCAGGCTAAGCCACGTGGCACTGGGAGAGGGCTTCCTTCCCAGTATCTACTGGGAACCAGTCAGTGCTCTGAAGCATAAGATGAAAAGACCATCACCTAAGCATGCACTAACTAGGAAGCACCCCCAGATTCATGCAGGCCCTTCCAAACCCAAGCGCTAGGGGATGCAGCGCAGGATGGGATCGATGCCAGGCCCAAAGCAACGCCACCACAGATCAGAAGGAACGGCATGCTACTAACCCCAAGCCCTCCTGCACACACAGCGCCAGCAGCAAGCACACTATTCGACTGGGTGGGCTGGCAGGAGCCCCAGCGCACCTGCCCCACACATGCTGAAGAGGAGAGGGATCAGATTTCACTGCCACTAGAGCCCACTGAGGATCTGGCTGAAGCTGGTGTATGCAGCAGTCCCCCAGCTACCCCTATGCAGCTCCCTGCTGGAAAGCATTTCATGCTGCTTTGTGGAGGGGTCAGAGCCAGATGGAAACAGCAGTGTTCTCCCGCCGTCATGGGACACATGGACAGAGACGCTCCCTCTGCTACTGAGAACAAGCCTGCAAGTCCCCAGGTGTTGTCCTCTGTCCCCTAACAAGGGAAGCGCTCAAGTCCCCCTCCCCACAGCGTTTTGCTGTTTGAGGAGCTCCCAGCCCAGGGTGAAGAGGGGGGATACTCTGGTCTGGGATACACGGGAAGTCAGGCCAGTTAACCTAGCAGGCTCTTCCAGCTTTGAGAGCTCTGAATCACCACACCTTATGCTGGAGATCCTGGCACCAGTGCCAGACCAGTAATGCACAAAGCAGAGTGGGGATTCCTAGGTAACACTCTACCCAGGACGGGAAAGTAAACCCAGCCCACTGTGGGCGACCTTCCTTCCTGACTCCTGGGGGGAGCACAGTTTAAAGCCCAACACTTGTAAGGCTTCACAGACCAGTGGCTAAAGGCACCAAGTGTGTATTCAAGTGGGATGGATTCTGCCACTACTCTGCTAGACGAATGACCCAGTAACAGCTGTGCCTCTAGTAAGCGTCAAAGGCTCAGCCAAGCGTACTTCTATTTTGCAGTTTGGCAATACCAAGTCCCAGTCACATCTGTGCACTACTAGCATGGTAGGTGAAATTTCAGCTCCACCACCTGTCTCGGACTTGGTATGAATATCACCTCCACTTTACAAAGGGGGAACTGAGGCACAGAGGGTTCAGTGACTTGCTCAAGGTCACACAGTGTGACGGTGGCTGAGCTACAAACAGATCCCAGGAGTCCTGACATCTAGCTCCCCTTGCTCTAACCCAGTCAAGCCCAATTCCCTTCTAGAGCTAGGTATAGAAGCCAGGAGTCCTAACTCCCAGCACCCCCACCCCCACCCCAATGAGGGATGCCTGGGTTCCATCTCTGGCTCTGATCCCACCCACCTCAATCCAGACACAGGAATCGTTACATTTGTACCCAAAGTGTTTCAAAGGAAAACAGAAAAGGAACAGAGCTGGGGAGATGAAAGAAAGAAGAGGTTCAGGTGCAGGACTGCTCCCATACACTCTGCAAACCAACAGCCACACCTGTTCCCTGTCCAGCCAGGCCTTCATGTAACACAAGTACAAAGGAGGAAGAGCTCAGAGGAGGCTGCCAAGAAAGCTAAAGGCACACCTGCTCCAAAAGCGAACTTAACCCTTTGGCGGGCAGGCAGGTGTGTTCCTGGCAAGGCGGCCCTTGCTCTCTGTAAATCAATTACATGACTACCCTGGGAGATCATTTCCTCTTCACATTCATGGATCCTGCTAAGCAACTCGCAAGGGGTGTGGCAGGGCCTGACACTTCCACAGGCTCTCCCACAGCCTGGGAGCTACCAGCTCAGCCTCAGGCAGCCCAGCTAGCACTCACAGAGCAATAAGCACATTTTGGGGTGACACAACTAAGTATTTTCCAGTATAGGCCCCCAGAAGCCAAAGGTTTCCCTGACCTGGAGTTACCAGCCACACAATACTAGACTTCTTTCCCCTTCACTAGAAACCAGCCTCACAGAGCATTCCTAGGAGTTCAGATATGACTTCCCCCACTCCCGGGCGGTGTTGGAGTCATATGGAGTGGATAGCAGACTAATATGGTTGTTGAAAGATATCAGTGATAATGCAGAGGCAGCGGTGAGAATACGCGGGAATTGGGAAGTTGGTTTAAAACAAGTAGAGGTACGAGACAAGGAAATCCAATATTGCCAAGTATCTTCATCACACGTCTGGAGAGAGTGATGGACAAGATCAAGGAAGAGGTAGAAGGGATATCTGTGCACGGGAAAAGAATTAACAACTTGAGGTTCGCGGATGATATAGTTATCATTGAGGAACATGAGGAGAAGCTAGAGAAAACGGTGCGGGTGTTAAACGAAGAAAAGAAGCTGTACGGACTGATTATGAACATCAATAAAACAAAAACAATGGTATTTGGAGATAAGGAAATAGGAGGGAAGATTAGTGTGGATGGTATTGAACTAGAAAATGTAGAGAAGTTCACGTATCTGGGGAGCAACATAACCTATGACCTAGACTGTAAGAAGGAAATAGCGACTAGAATAGAGAAAACGAGAGCGAGTTTGAAGGCGATGGATAAGATCTGGAAAAGCAAAGCAATTAGCTTAAGAACGAAGCTGGGTGTCTTGAAAACGGGTATATTCAGCAGCATGTTGTATGGATGTGAGACAGGGGTGATAACGAAAGATCCGAAAAGAAGAATATTGGCGTTCAAAAGGAGTTGTTATAGAAAGATCCTGAGAATAGGACGGGGGCAGAAGGTCACCAGTGAGGAATTATAGAGAAAGATACAGCTGAAAGAGAACCTGCTGCAGAAGGTTATAAAATGGAAGCTACAACTATTTGGACATATTTGCAGAATGAACGACGAACGAAAAATCAAGACCCTGGTATTCGGCATAACGGACGATTCGAATAGGAGAGGCAGACCCCACAGAGAACAGATAGATGATGTAGTAGCTTGGTGCAGAACTAGTCTACAGAAACTAAGCCACCCTGCACTGGATAGGGAAAGATGGAAAGAAATAGTGAGAGAGGCATCAGACACCAATGGGTGCTGAGCCCACGGTCATTGATGATGATGGCAACTCCCGATATGCTCACATAGTCCCATGGCTGGGTTACAGCAGCCAGGGCACTGGATGGAAACTGAGGGCGCCGGGTTTTCTGTTCTTGGTTCTGTTACTGACCTGCTGTACAAGCCACATCCCCTCTGTGCCTCAGTTCCCCCTCCCTTTGCCTACTCTGAGAGCGAGCTCCGTGGGGCAGGGACCACCTCGCACTGTGTTGAATATAACAAAAGAAAACACAAGAAGGGCTGTACTGGGTCACATCAAAGGCCCACCTAGCTCAGTATCCATCAGTGGCCAACGCCAGGTGCTTCCCAGGGAATGACCAGAACAAGGTAATCATCAACTGATCCATCCCCTGCTGTCCACGTCCAGGTTCTGAAAGCCAGAGGCTGTGTGGGCTCTGCTCGACCATCTTGGCTAACGGCCATCGGTGGACCTGTCCTCCAGGAATTCATCTAATTTTGAACCTCGTTATAGTTTTGGCCTTCACAACATCCTGGCAATGGGTTGCACTGATGGACTATGCACAGTGTGAAGAAGTAGCTCCTTCTGGTTGCTTCTAATTTGCTAGTAATTCTGTTTGTCAGCCCCCTGGCTTTTGGGTTATAGCAGTTTTCCCCAATTTTATGTGGCCATGGAGCCCTTTTAAACTGGAAAGAATTTTGTGAGACCCCAATCTCAGGCTCTGCCCCCCTCAGCCCTGAAACCGGCCACCCACCCCAGGCTTTACCCCCTATCCCACAAATCTGCCCCTCCACCCCCAGGCATAACCCCTCTCAGCCCCAACCCTGCCCCCACATCCCTAGGCTTAACCCCTCTGACCCCCAAACCCACCCCCAGGCTTAAGCCCTCTTAGCTCCCAACTCCCCCCATCCCCAGGCTTAACCCCTTTGACCCCCAAACCCAGGCTTAACTCCTCTCAGCCCCAACCCCGGCCCCCCCACCCCCAGGCTTAACCCCTGACTCCCAACCCCCACCCCCACCCCCAGAATCAGCCTGCCTCAGCCCCAAACCAGTTCCTGGGACTAACCCATCTGGGGAGCCTACGCTGGGTGGCCATGTGCACCCAGTGGCAGGAAGGCTGATGTGGAGTTGTTGCGCTGGCGGGGGTTAGCCAAAGCACACCCACCAGAGGGGTGTGGCCGCTTGAGTAGTGGGGCAAGCGAGGGGCTCTCTGTGGCCCCCTGCCTTGCCACGGCCGAAATAATGCAACTAAATTCAGTTGGTTTAACGGCAGGTTCAAGTTAGTTCTACTGTTTCAGCAGCGGCAGGGTAGGGCGCCAAAGAGGAGCCAGCTACCATAATGCAATTCTCTCACTGAACCCCAGGTTTCCGCAGAACACCATTTGGGAAACGCTGGGTTATAGAAAGGGGTGAATAACATCCTTATTTACTTTCTCCACACCACTAATAACCTTACATACCTTTATCATATTCCCTTTAGCTGGCCACTTTCCAACCTGAGCAGTCGTAGGCTTTTCAGCCACTGCTCAACTGGAACTGGTTCCATCCCCCAATCATTTTTGCCTTGCTACCTTTTCCAATTCTAATGCGTCTTTTTTGAGACGGGGCGACCAGCAATGCTGCACGCAGGATTCTAGGTGTGGGCGTACCTCAGATTTATATAGCGGCATTTCTTTCCTAACGGTTCTTAACATTCTCTTCGCTTTTTGACTGCTGCCACACATTGAGCACATGTTTACAGGGAACCAGCCACAATGAATCCAAGAGCTCTTCCTTGACTGGTAACAGCTAAATTAGACCCCATCCCTGTGTGTGCATAATTGGGATTGTGTGTTCCAATGCGTATTACTTTGCATTTATCAACACTGAATTTCATCTATTTTGTTGCCCAGTCATCCAGCTTTGTGATATCCCTCTGTAAGTCTTTGCAGCCTGCTTTGGACTTAAATTGTCTTGTGCAATTTTGTATCGTTGGAGGATTTTGCCACGTCACTGTTTACCTCTTTTTCAAGAACATTTATGAATACATTGAGCAGCACTGGTCCTAGCACAGATCTCAGGGCAAACCACTATTTAAACCTCTCTCCGTTGTGAAAATTGATCATTTATCCCTCCCCTTTGTTTCCTGCCTTTTAACCTAATTACTGGTCCAGGAGAGGACCTTCCCTCTAATCCCATTTACTTTGCTTTAGAGTTTTGGTTGAGGACCTTGTCAAAAGCTGTCTGAAAATCCAAGTACACTATATCCACTGGATTCCCCTTGCCCGCATGCTTTTTTTTGACTCCAAAGAATTTTAATAGATTGGTGAGGCATGATTTTCCTTGACACGTGACAGGTTGATTCTGTCACACCCCTGCTGGTGTTGAGGCATTTCTGTAATGTAAATTCTAAGCAAAGCCCTGCAAAGGTAAGTGGGGGCCATTCTGATTCAGGATTCCTGCCCTGAGATGGAGGCCTTTCGGGGCACATTTCGTGAATGTCAGAATTAAGGCTGTGAATCTGGTCACCATGATTCTGAAGGGTCAGTTCAGTAGAGGCTGTTTCTGTCTGGCAATGTCCCAGTGTTTAGAGTTCTAGCCAACAAAGAACTCCTTGTGTGGACACAGTGTACCAGCAGAGCTGCACTTTTATTAATCTGTTCTGCTCACTTCCAGTCATGCCCCATCGCCCCAACCCCAAGTGAAACTACAGTGCTGCTCTGTTTCCTCAAAGCTGCATGGCTGCGTAGCAGCCTATTAAATGCTGTGCAGGTCCTCACAGCTGCAGCAGGGATGCCTCTCCCCCAACTTGGACATGCCTCAGGGGGGTAAGGTGCCTCTTCCTGCAACCCCAGACGGCCCCAGCCCTGCCATGGTTGGAGTAAAGATTCCCCTCCCCACTCCCCAAACCTGCCACAACTAGGGGGGCATAGGCACTGACTTCATTCTTTAACCCAAGGGTGCTTGATTTGTACACACCCCACAACATACCCCGACTTCACCCCTTCCCCCACCTCTTCCCACCTTCCCTGAAGTTGCCCCTCTCTGCTCCAGCCCCTCGTGCAAGCCACAAAACCACTATGCATGGCAGGCAGGAGGTGCTGGGAAGCAGCAGCAGGAATTGATCAGTGAGGCCACCAGTGGCAAGAGGTCCTGGAGCGAGCAAGGGAAGTTTGTTGTTGGTGAGTGCTGAGTATTGGCTAATTTTTCTCTGTGGTTGCTTCAGCCCAGGAACACCCATGGAGTAGACACCGATACAAGGGAGTCAGCACACATACAGGAGAGGCAACCCTCCACCAGCCTACAGCTGCCCTGGCAGGGAGAGGTACATCTCTCCCGACAGCCCACATGCTGCTAACTGAGGGAGAGGGCTGTGGGGTTTGTGTATGGGTGGGAACATGGGCTGATGGGGAGAGCGGCAGGTAGTCCTGGGTCAGCCTCCACAAATCTCTCAGCCCCCGGGCATCAGAATCCTCTCCATTAGCCCTAAGCTCCTCGTTTCCAGCACCACCCTACAGCCCACACCCCAATCCTCTGCCCCAGCCCTATGCCCCCCCGCCACACTCCAGACCCCTCTGTTCCAACCCTACCACATGAATTTTGTGATGTGTACCAATTTGGAGGCAACGTGTCACTTACCACCTCTATACTGGTGCACATAAAATTCATTCTGCACAGGTATGGAAAAAATTAGAGGGAACACCTGGAAAACAGCTGCACTGGTAAGAAGCACCTTTATAGTGTTGTAACTGTCTCTTTGTGGAATGTACTTATATGGCCTCCATCTCCACAGTACCGGATGCCTCTCAGTTCAATGCATTTCCCTCCCACCCCTCCTTGGAGGCAGAGCAGGGCTGTTATCTCCACTGTACAGATGGGGAACAGAGAGATGCAGTGACCTGCCCAAAGGTCACCCAGGCAGCCGGGGCAGAGCAGGAAAAAGAACCCAGGTCTGAGGTCCTATGCCAGTGCCCTCCCCCCGGGCCATCCTGCCTCCCAAAGTGCAGAGCCATCAGAAAGGGAACCACATGGGTGATCTTCCCAATCGGCCTCACCCACCAGGCCTTGTGATTCCATCACTTCCACCAGCAGGGCTGGTCTGCTCTAAAGAGAATGGGGCTGTCACACTGCTAGGCCTTGTGTATGACAAGGCCTTTGGATAAAAACATTCAAAAGCACCTACAGTGGGGCAGGTAGAGGCCTGTGGCGACATCTATGCTGTGTGGCAGTGTGGGCTGCAGGGCGTGAAGCACAGCATGCACCAATGTCACACACTAGCAGGCTTAGTGGAAGCTGCTGGTGCAAGCTGGAAGGTTTGCTGCTCACTTCAACGCTGTCCTCTTTCAAACAGGACCGTGGTAATGCAAACAAGGTCACTCTTCGTTTGCACCAGGACTCACCTACAGAGCTGCCCAACTAATGGGGGCACAGGCAGCAGGAGTATCATCTATTGCAGGAATGCCTAGGAGCCCCCCCCTTACGGACAGGACCCCACTATGTTTTGTGTTGAACAAAGACTCAGTCCTCAACTCGAACACCTCAGAACAGCATATGAAGAAGGGGCGATTATTTTAATTTAATCATTCAGGTATCTTTGTAATACGCAAATGCCTCATAGAATCCTAGAATACTAGGACATGAAGGGATCTTGAGAGCTCATTGAGTCCAGCCCCCTGCCCTCATGGCAGGACCAAGTACTGCCCAGACCATCCCGGATAGACATCTATCCAACCTGTTCTTAAATACTTCCACCGATGGAGATTCCACAACCTCCCTAGGCAATTTATTCCAGTGTTTAACCACCCCGACAGTTAAGGACTTTTACCTAATGTCCAACCTAAACCTCCCTGGCTGCAGTTGAAGCCCATTGCTTCTTGTTCTATCCTCCGAGGCCAAGAAGAACAAGTTTTCTCCCTCCTCCTCATGACACCCTTTTAGATACCTGAAAACTGCTATCTTCTTTTTTCCAAACTAAACAAGCTCAGTTCTTTCAGCCTTTCTTCATAGGTCATGTTCTCTAGCCCTTTGATCATTCTTGTTGTTCTTTTCTGGACCTTCTCCAATTTCTCCACATCTTTCTTGAAATGTGGTGCCCAAAACCGGACACAATATTCCAACTGAGGCCTAACCAGCCTCATGATCATTTATGAATTCACTTCTCTGATGGGTTAACAAAGGGTTACCCCCATTTTACCTGTGGGAGAAACTGAAGCAAAAGGGCAGCTTAACTCTTTGGTGCAGGGATCATCTTTTCGTTGCATTTGTACAGCACCTAGCACAATGGGGTACTGGTCTGTGACAGGAGCTCTTTGCTGCTGTGGTAATATAAAGAAATATAAGGAGTCTGTAGATGAACCAAAAATGGAACCCAACTGTCCTGATCTTTAATCCAGCACTCTCCCCACCTGACTACTGTTCCTACCCCACAGTAGAGTTCAATCAACTGAAGAGAAGAATCAACTGAAGAGAAGTTTGCTTTGGGTACAGAGTTACTTCTGGGCTTACAAAACAACCACATTAAGTGTTCCTCAAAAGGTACTTGCAGGCAGGGCATCTTGTCTCAGCTCTGCATCTGCTGGGAACATTCTCCTCAGCTGCCACTTCTGAGCAGCTCACCAGCCAGCAACACAAGCTGAGGGCAGCAGGGTCAGACTCTGATACAAGCCCCTCAATTCCTCGTTGATCACACAACGCTGCCCTCTAATGATCTAGCACTTAAAGTTTTGCAGAGAGCAGGAACGCAGCTGTTTATCAGCAGGGCCATACTAATCAGGGAAGGTAAGACACCGGTGGAAAGGAGGGGTTCCCTTGCCCGCAATGCATTTGGAAGCCAGGTACGGCTCCACGCCCCCGTTTCCTCTGGGTTCCTGCACTGCTTGGGTCTGGCTCTTCAAGGACATTGTGGGCCCTGGTTCTCCAGACTCCACCTTCCCAGGTGAGCCACTCTGCTAACCGCATCAGAGAGCTGCTGCATTGCTCATCTATAATTCATGCCCTGACAAGGAAGGAGAGCAGGGGAAATGCCAAGCAGAGGGAAAGCCGAAGAACCTCAGTCTCTCCGTTCCAGGCGTGGACAGCAGGTGCACCAGAAGCCCATTGCCTCCACAGGCTGCAGGGTGTCAAGCTTCGTGGGGCTGGGCCAGGCTGGTATTAGGGTGGATAAATGCAGGGGGGCTGTAGGTGACCCTTCCCCATGTCAGTTCTTGGCACAATGCTTTTGCACAGAGTACAGGACAAAGCCCTGCCTAAGGTGCCCTCTTCCCAAAGAAGGGTACGGCTGAGCAGGTCGGGACTGCCAATAGTAGACGATTGCACCGCCACTTTCTGGGAGGCTAGGGGCAGAGAGTCAATCCCTACCTAGCTCTGCATGCTGAATCCCCCTGCAGTTTGCTGGGAACTGTGTCCCGCTTCATGATCATAAATCTGTTGTACAGCTCTGCTGGGAACTGTTATAACAGCTGCTGCATCACACCCCAGAGGCTGATGCACAGCTAAAGCATCCTGAGGAATGACAGCGCCCGGCGTACACAATACAGAAGTCCCCTACTGCCTCACCGGCTCTTCCCTGCTAGCCTCAGCCACCCACCGCTGTCCTTAGCAGTTTCCTTCTCGCCTCAACACACCCGCTCAAAGGCCCCCACTCTTGATGAGACGTTTGCTACCCTGGATCGCTTTGCTTATATGCTGCACCCTTTCCCCCTCTTCCTTCAAGTCACACATTCTTAGGGACACAGAGCACCGTGGGAACCTGTCCAGCGTCTAGGGCAATGGGGCTATGCCAAGCATGCAGGGAAAGACCGCCTACCCATCTGAAATGTCAAGGGAGAGAGAGTCGCCTCTTCCTACACAGGCAGAGATTTTCAGGTCTGAATGCACCACTGTGACCATCCAGCCTGACACCTCCCACCTCCCCCAGTGTAGCTTAGGCCAGAGATGTTCACCCAGCAGTTCCTGCATGGAGCAAGACCCCCATGCTTACCCCGAGCATGCCTGGACCAGGGATGTAAAATCCCATTTAATTAGTTAACTGGTTTAACATTAAGTTTGACCAGTTAAGTGATTAAATGGGGGTTGGGGGGAGGCCATGGACAGAGGCTGCTCTGGCCCCACTGGAGAGCCCCCACCTGCAGTGTTCCCAGGGCCGCTGTGAACTGAGGCTGCTCCAGCTGGGCTGGAATGCCCCCACCTGCAGTGGGCCCCACAGCGATGGAGCAGCCCCCTGCCCAGGGTGGGTGGGAGACCGCTCCAGCCCCCACTGGTTAACCATAACTAGCAAGCCTCATCCATTCAGAGCGAGGCTTACTGGTTAACCATTAGCATCCCTAGCCTGGGTGTGATCCAAAAAAGAGCTCTCTCTGGATCTCTCTGTAAGACATGTTCCTACTCCATTCTAGGAACACTCACATATAGGCTACGTCTACACGTGCCCCAAACTTCGAAATGGCCATTTGCATGGCCATTTCGAAGTTTGGGGCACGTGTAGACATGGCCATAGACAGCTGGCCAAAGCCAGTGAGACTCACATACTTGGGTTCTCCTGCACCAGAAGGAAATAAAGCAAAGGAGATGTCAGGTGGGATCAGATCCAGGCCTGATACCCTGTGTCTGGCACTGGGCTCTGCTGGATGCTTCAGCCATTGGTGCAAGAAGCTAGCTGTAGGTGTTAAGGGGAGACCTGGCCCCTGGAAGAATGAGACGGTTCATCTCAGTTCCCTTCTCAGCACTTGCTACCGTAACCTGGATATCCCTATCATCCAGTATAAATGGGAATCATGGCAGGAGCCACATCTCTTCCATCTCCAGACCCAACAGTCTTTTTCCACTCTGTACAGATTCCAACTCCGCAAGGTCAGAGCAGCCACAGGAGTCCTTGGCATCAGAACCTCACTGTGATAAGCTGACAGAAAGCATGACATGAACCTGCACCTTCCAGAAGGGACCCTGCAGCGGCAGCTTGTTCTAACTACTCCACCAGGCAGGCATTTTAGGAAAAACAGAGGTTCAGAAATCGCTGCTTGCCTACCCTCTGCTCTGCAAGGGTATTCGCTCAGCCACCCTGTGCTCATCACAGCCGTTAACTTGGGAAGCTAAGCGGAAGGAGAGACCCATTTAACACGAGGTGCTGCAAAAATGATCCAGGGCTGAGCACGGGGTCTGATTTATCGACATTACCTGTTCAAGACCAAAACAGCTCTCTGGGTTTAAACTGGGGGCTGTGATAAGCAAGATTCTCCTGGCTGCTGCATCCTTGACAGCTGTACTGCAACCATGGCAAGATTCCCCCGGTTAGGATAATGGTCTAACCCTTCCCCTCTGGCACATGAGGAAGTTTCTGTGCTAGTAGCAAGATGACAGAAAACACCCCAAACTCCAGGCTATGAGTTCCCACTTCTGGGCAGTAGATGAATTCACGTTCTCTCTGCCAGAACGTCTGTGCCTCACAAGCCTCCTGTCGGACCTGATCCCAAAGCCCGGCTAAATCATGCCTGGAGTAACTGTTGCCTGGGTAAGGAGCCAAGCTGTGTTTGGAGTTGCTCAGGGGCTGTTACTGATCCCCAGATCAGCCCCTGTCTGCAAACAGTCTCAGTCTAAGCTGCTCTTCTGGGAGCTTGCTTGGAAGCTGTTTGCCAAGAACAGCTTAACATTCTGGCAATGACTCTGCTGACCCCCCACGTCTCTCTGCAGGAGGTCAGCACCATTTACTTCTTCAAACAGGCTCTCACAGCAGTTCCCCTTTCCCTGAGTCTCCATCTCACCTTCCAGCTGACCCTGTGCTTCACTCTAAGAAACAAACCAAGCTGGAGTTCTCCACTCCTGTTGCTGGTTCAACTCCAGACACATCTAATTAAATCAGTGGTGGTGGAAAATCTCCCATTTCAGCAAGCTTATGTTTTAGAGTGAAATGAATGCTGGTCTATTTGATTTCTTCGTAATGGGGAGGAAGTCCTAGCCCCTCTGCTCCGATTCTAAAAGCACCCATTTTATTCTCTCTGCAGAGAAGTCAGCAGTGAGCCAGTCCTCCTGGGCACGTGGAACATGGAATCACATCCCACAAGAATCAAGGACCTGATTCATTTTCTGTGGGGCAATCAGTCACCTCAGAGGAATCATCCAGCAGACCAGCTGCTGAGCATGGCTTAAATGATCAATGGTTTCACTGCTTGGCTCCAGGAAGAGGAAGCTGCGTGAGGCAGTTTGGCCAAATGAAAAGAGAATTGGACTGGGACTCAGAAGGTCTACTCTTGCCTCTGTTGCTGGTCTGCTCCGTAAGCCTGGGGAGAACCACTCACCCTCCCTGTTCCTTAGTTTTCCCATCTGTCAGTAATGACCTTGATCTCTTTTGTAAAGTGCTTTGAGATCTACTGATGAAAAGCACTACAGAAGAGCTAGGGATTATTACTTTTAAAGATCTCAGAGGAATTGCCCATCTCTTTGAGATCCCTTTCATCTTCCTAGGATTTTATGTTGATTCCATTAGCCAGTCTGGTTGCCTGTAGCAGCCTCCTGTGAGAGATCGATGGCCTCATCCAGACAGAGAATGCTCTCAGGAAAGTTCTCACACTCAGCCCTGGCACTGGTTGGGGACAGAACGCTTGAAATGCCACATCCCAAGGAGCAGCTGAGATCCTGCAGCATGTTTTCATCATTATCGTAGACTCATAGGGTTGGAAGAGACCTCGGGAGGTCATCATGTCCAACTCCCTGCTCAAAGCAGGACCAATCCCAACTAAATCATCCCAGTCAGGAAGATGGGATTTTAAAGGCTTCCAGCTCCTCTCTAAGTAACCCATTCCAGTGCTTTACCACCCTCCTGGTGAAAGAGTTTTTCCTAATATCCAACCTAGATCTATCCCACTGCCACTTGAGACCACTGCTCCTCCTTCTGTCATCTGTCACCACTGAAAACAGCCTCTCTCCATCTTCTTTGTAATCCCCCTTTAGGTAGTTGAAGGCTGCTAGCAAATCCCCCCTCCCTCTTCTCTTCTGTAGACTAAATAAGCCTAAATCCCTCAGTCTCTCTTAAAAGTCTTGTGCTCCAGCCCTCTTATAATTTTTGTCGCCCTCCACTGGACTCTCTCCAATGCATCCACATCCTTTTTATATTGGGGGGGGTGCAGAATTGGACATATTATTCCAGATGTGGCCTCACCAGCATCAAATAAAGGGGAATAATCACTTTCCTAGCTCTGATGGCAATGCTCCTACTAACGCACCCTGGTATGCTGTTAGCCTTCTTGGCTACAAGGGCACATTGTTGACTCACATCCAGCTTCTCACTCACTGTAATGCCCAGGTCCTTTTCTGAAGAACTGATGGTCTGCCAGTCGGTCCCCAACCTGTAGAAGTGTTTGAGATTCTTACGCATTTGTCCTTGTTAAACCACATCAGATTTCTCTTGGCCCAATCCTCCAATTTGTCTCGGTCACTCTGGGCCCTATCCCTACCCTCTGGCATATCTACCTCTCCTCCTATCTCAGTGTCATCTGTGAACATGCTGAGGGTGCACTCCATCCCCTCATCCAGGCCATTAATGAAGATGCGGAAAAAAACTGGACCCAGGACCAACCCGTGGGGGATTCTGCTTGATACCAGACCACCAATCAGAGATTGAGCCACTGATCACAACCTATTGAGCCTGATGATCTAACCAGCTTTTTATCCCCCTTACGTTAACAGGCTGAGTTACAATTAGACGTTAGCTAGAGAGGCAGATTAAAACAACCCAAACAGGGGCTTGGTTAAGACACCGCGATTATCACCCAAACTTCTTACAATGCAGATTGCGGATGGCTGTGTTTGGTGCCTCAGTTTTAGGCCTTATCTGAAAGGTTGCACCATTACCAACATAGCCTCTCCATCACTGGGCTTGATCCTCATTTGATGCGAGCCCAGTCCCTCTGTAATAGCTAATAGCACTTCCTTCATTGGACACCTCCCAGAAAGAGAAGCAAGATCTGATAACCACAACAGCCCATTTGCTCAATAGCCCATGTGCTTGTAAAGAATTCTTCACAAAACCTCTGATTAAAGCTTAGTATTTGGGGGAGCATCAACAAAGTGTCTTTGCAGGGCAGAGGGGAATTGGATTCCATAGCACCATTGACTATACACCGTGATCATTAATTGTTACCGATCACTAGCTGGCTAAAAACACACTGTTGTTATTCCTTCATAGTCCCCCATTGGTCTCACGGTATCTCCTTGTCATCCTTTGTATTCTGCTTAGATTGGAAGCTCGCTGGGGCAAAAGTGATCCTTTTGTTCCATGTCTGTACTGTGCCTAGCACAGTGGTATATGACTGAGCGCCTGGTGCTACTGGAGCTGAACTAACTGAATTATACAGGATCAAAGATGTCATAGTGACAGCCAGCAAACAGCAGACCAGCTTCCATCTCATAGAAGCCCAACAGGGCAGGCCCCTTTTGGAACAGGTGCAGGGAGCCGGTTTCCACAGCAACAGCTCCCTTCTTAGGAAGACACATGGCATGTCTGCAGCACGCAGCAGGGAAAGCACAAGAGGGTGTTGGGAAGGAGGGAAGCCTGGCAGCTGAACCAGTGGCAGACACACTGCAAAGAGGCTCATTATCAGGGTTGAGATTCTGATGCCACTGCCCATATGGGATGAAGGCTTCTAAAGCAAGTCACCTGACGTGACAGCACATCCACAAAGCAAGAGGACATGTAAGCCTCTGCCCCCAGCATGCACTGGAGGGAAGCAATGAGCTCCAGAGAGCCAAGAGCTTGCCCACAGTAGTAACCTCAGATATGGCAAGACGAGCACCTAGCTGGATACAGACAGGATACCTTGGTTCTGTTTTCAACCCTGGGAGAAGAGCGGGTCTAGTGGTTCGCACAAGAAAGGCAGGGAGTCAGGTCTAGGAGAGTCTGTTTCCACCTTTTTTCAACAACATGTACTTCAACGTGCACAAGGACACCTGTTTTCCTGTGGCTGCACTTCCACCACCACCTCTCCCTCGCTCAGGCAGAGGCCACTTAAAGGACCCCTTTGCCGTTCTATAGTGCTTTCCTCCTGGGAAATTTTCAAGTATTAGACTGCCATGAGATTCCTAGGCTGTTTCTCCTCTAGACTGTGACTGCCCGGGAGCAAGGAAAGTGAACACCCCTTATCCTCACATCCTTATCATTTCCTTGCCCTACCTCAGGTTCTTAGCGCTATCTAGTCAGAGGTGCTTGCTCTCCATGTCACAGCAAGAGGAGTTTGCCATCAGTCTCAGTGAGAGGTGTACATTTTAAAATCAACATCTTCAGTAGCACTATGCGTTCAGAGTCTGACATTAGCTGCCAGGAAGTCACTGCTGACTGGAAATGCATGCTGGGTAACAATATGCAAATGATACTCCTGAGTTCCATGATTTCTGCACGGCTTTTATTAGCAGAGCAGCATGCCCTGGGCAAGCATCTGCCTGAAGGTGGGGCAGTGTGGAACTCTGGACACAGAACAGGGAAAACCATGCTGTTATTCTGGCTGCAGGAACAGAGCATGGGGAAGGCCACCAAGGCAACCTAGGCCATGAACTCAGATGTTGGTGCCATTGGAGCTTGGGATTATCTACAAGTGCTTGCTAGGATGTTAAGGAAGAGCTTGTTTGTTAAGTCTCAGTGCTCCTTGATGCCAAGAGGCCCAGGGAAAACCCTCCCATATAAACTCCCCGCCTGGGATCATTTCCTGAAAGCCAGAGGCTGAAGTCCTGATGCCTGGCACAGCACTTCAGTGAGCCATCACCTGTGACTGCAGAGGAAGTGCAGCTCCCAATGCTCCTGGGAGGAGAGCTCACTTAATTAAGTGCTGACTTGGCCGGGGAGGGAGGCAGTCAGGGGCCGCTGAACAAGCTCAGACCCGACTGAAGCAGCACACGCGGGGGTGGGTATCGCATGTACGGCCTGCATTAGAGGAAGGCAATGTACAGACATACTGCACAGGCTCCAGGGAGAGCTGATCCTTCAGCAGGCTTCCTCTCCGAATCCGACAGGTGAGCTCTAATGCTTGCAACAAATCCAGCTCCTCTGCCTCCCCCAAACCCAAGACTCAGCTCTGATCACATCTCTCCCATTCGTCTCAGGATCCAACATGCCCCCAACACTTACTCCAGCCATAGGCCTTGTGTACGTGCTCCCTCTGCTCATCAAAAGTTGTCTTCTTGCCCTGCCTTCACGCAATCAGCAACGCTGGCCTGAGCGCCTGGTCTGTAGAGTCTGGAAGGGCAGATGCTGGCTTTCATTAGCTTTCCATTCCGGACCCCAAATGGAAAAGTCTCTCCCTCCTCATTTACATCACTTCAGCCAGCCAGGAAGAAAGGGGAACTAACTCCAACTTATTCCGAGCGTGTGGAACAAAGCTGTCTCATATCTCCCTGTTAGCCTCCACAATCCCTCTTCTGAAGTGGTGCAGGAGTGTACGAACAAACGGCAGCAGCCAAAGTGAAACTCTTCAGAAGGATCAAAGTACAGGAACAACCCAGGCAAGCCACTTCCCCCACCAACCGGCAACGGGACTCCGCCTTCGATACCTGAGCTAGCCACACCTTTCGCAATCTCCCGGATTGCTAACCCAGAGCCCAGCCTGTTTTGCAATTCATCAGTTTCAGACTACCCCTGCAACTTCCCTAAACAGCCTGACAGATAGCAGATGCATTGGGGATTACTGAGAGCTTCAGGCTGCTGTTTGTATCTCAGTCCCAGGATCCATCTAGGGAGGAAGGCAAACTTCTACCACAACCCACTAGCACAGGGGTCAGCAACAAAAAGAGCAACAGGAGCCATTTTTTCCAATTCGGTAAAAAACTCAGTAATTCAAGAGCCGCTGTGCTTGTGAATGAGAGACAGTCCTTAATAAAGAAGGTCAAAGCTCACTTTCTATAACCCCTATTTTTAGGAAAAGTGCACACATAATGATTTGTAACGTGACATCTTTACTACAGGACATTCAAACACTTACCTATTCTGGTTCCTCACACTTTATGCGTGTGTGTATCACTGTGTTCCTGCCTTTCACGCCCGAACCTTCTCTCGCTCTCTCTGGGGAGTTTTCCAACATTTCAAGATCACATACTGTTTGCTATTTACATGATTTGCTCCTTTTGGGGCTTTTAGATGTTCACCCTTTATTGAAAATAATGAGGAGGTTGTTTTTTTTTTTCATTTCGCAATTTAGCATCGAGAGCTACAAAGACGTCTTTAAAGAGCTACATCCAGCTCCGAGCCGCAGGTTGCTGACCCCTGCACTAGCACTGCTTCCAGCTGAATAAGGTGGGAGGAGAGCTATCCTTAGGCTGGGGGAAAGAGGGCGGTATGGCAGCTCACGACTCTTCCCCCACAGGAAGCTGCCTGCCCCACCCTTGTTGTAAAGGGCAGGGCTCTTCAGTCAGTGTGTGAGGAGGAAGTGCTCACCCTGAAAAGAGTCTGAAGTTAACTCTACCTGCACCAAGTGGCTTGCAAGCCCCGAAGCAAGATGAACAGATCGGGGCAGCTATCCCTACTGAGTTCAAAAGGGAATCAAATGCTGCCAAACGAGAGAAAGCGTTGGGTCGGGGGAGATTAGGGTGGAACACAGTGACGTGCTACCCCCACTCCTCGAGTGGGTGGCTCCTAGCCTGTCATATCCGTGTGCACACACCCTTTTTGAGAAATCTTTGGGCAGCTGCCAAACCCCAGCCAGGGAACACAGAGGCAAGAGGGCTAAGTCTACATATGCACTGGGGCTGTCACAGCATCTGAGGGGGCAGGAGAACACCTTCCCCATTTCCTTTTACAATAAGTCAAGAGCTATGTTACAGCATTACCCAGTTAAGGCTGTGAGTTCACAACCAACTGCCTCCAGGCTCTTGGCAGAGCAGCCCTATCCCATTAACAGCTTGATGCTGCAAGAAGGGGACTCAAAATTCAGCAAGAAAAATGGTAATTCTTTAGCTTGTGGGGAAGCATGTGGTAAGGGACATGAGAGAGCAGTAAGAGCAAGGGGCTGGGAGCGTGAACTCCTGGGTTCTTTCTTCCGTTCCGTGAGCTCAGTAGGGCCTAGGGGATTAGGCCAGGAGAAAGCCTAGGACTCAGGGGTCCTGAGTTCAAGTCCCAGCTGTGGTAGGACATGTGGTCAAGTGATTTCAGCCAGAAGATTTTGGAGTAGGTATGTAGAATTCTGGTTAATTGGTTAAACGTGATGTTTAGCTGGTTAACTGATTAAAGGGGGAGTGAGTAGAGGTGGGGCATACTCCCACCGCAGCCAGGCTTGAGCAGTCCCTCCACCACAGGCTGGAGCAGCCCCCAGTGGTTAACCAGAACCAGTAAGCATCAATAGTTAAGGGTGATGCTTACCAATTAACTTTTCATATCCCTAGCTGCCAGCCAGGTTCCTGCCTTACTATTATCACAAGCCTTACCGGAGGCAAGGAACAGTCTTGTTCTTTCTGTCCAGCGCCTACCATAAAAGCGATTCTGGTTCATGACTTGGGTTGCTACAATACAAACCACTGCCATCGACAGTCTTAACACTTTCAGTTAAACAATATTCTCCTCATTAAAGGCTTGAAACAATCAGGGAAAATAAACTCCTAGCCTGCCACACTTCACCTTAATTCACTTCACGGCTAAGTGATTTAGCCAACAGAATAATATAGCTACAAGGTAAGCCTCTGCTCATTCACCCTGGTGCAATTAGGAGTCACCCCAACCTCAAGAGTTATAACTGCAATCGTGTTTGTTGTGGTCTGGAATATGCACCTGTCCACAGCTCAGATGCGTACAAATAGAAGTGTGTCCTCTGAAAACTTATTGATGAGAAAACAGGTTTCTATTAGTAGCAAGATGGCAGGAGACCCTAGGAGGCCCAGTCGTGGACAGGGGCCCTACATAGCAGGTGCTGTACAAAACCTCCTAATACAGTCAGATTTGGGGTTGGGGTGTGTGAGAGAACAACAATCACCAGCACTGAATGCACAGATCAGAGGTTAGATAGTAACAACACTACAGAGTGCTGCTAAATCTCATCCCTTTCGTTGGAGAGTAGCCAGGAGGCAAAGATACCAGGGATCAATGAAGCTAGTCCCAGCACAGGGAAATTAGAACACAACGTTTGAATGCCCATTCTTTTTGCTATTAAACACTGAAAAAAGTCAAAGGCTTTTTCACAGACAATAGGCAATTTCACAGACAATAGGAAACAAAGTTTCTTTCTCTCCCCTAACATGCACCAAATCCCTGTGCTTGCACCAGCTCCTGCTCCACGAAGGTGACTCTCAAGCCTTTTTGAAACCAGTCTCTCACACCTCCTGCCAACTTCACTCCTCCAGCAGTGTCCTCGCAGGTCCTTGCATTTCCGCATGAGAGGCCTTGATAGAAGAGCGGATTCAAGCTGCCAAGGGGTTAACCTTTGAACGTGACAGATAGCAGATGCAGCAGCTATACACAGTGCTAATGTGAGAGGGTATTGACACTGATGGCAGGAGCTGTGGAGCCAGAGGCACTGTCAGAATTACTTGCATCTTCAAGTATGTTTTATGTTCCTTCAGTTGCCTGTCTGCTTCACCAAAGATGCTTTCAACAGAGAGCTGGTGAATAGCAGGAGAGTAAGGGCTCTGTGCCATCCCACATCCATACCCAGCACTTACGCTAATAGGAAGCCAGTATGCAGAACCTCACTGTCCTGGTGCGGCGAGCAGCCTAGGCAAAAGAGCCCTGTTTGGCCGCGGGGAGGTGACTGAAGCAATGATGATCTAGTAGCGCAGCTGGGACGCAGGGCTCCTGGGCTCTAACCCCAGCTGTGTAAGAGCAGTGGGGTTTAGTGGCTTAGAAGGGAGACTAGGAATCAAGGTTCTCATTCTCTGCTCGTGGGATCCAACCCAAGCGCAGGGACCGAGCAGTTCTATTCATCACCAGGACTCTTGGGTTCTTTTCTCAATGGTCTGTGAGACTTCAGACAAGGCTCTTCGTCTTTCTGTTATTTCTCCATACCTGGCTAATGCGCTGGAGTTTGAGGTTTGAAGCTGGGGCCTCCCCTGCCTACCTCCCACCTCACCTACCCTTCTGTTATATCGGGGTAGCTTCACACTGCAGGAGCACCAGCTTTACAGTCAGCCACTGAGGCTCTGCCCCCCATGCTGTGGGGGGGAGTACATGTACACAACAGTGAGGCTGACGACAAATGTGATGCATTCCTGGCAGGTCAAAGCTGACCTAAGTGCTTGCAGCTGCAGGAAGTGCTCCCTTGCATCACAACTGTCTGCAGTGCACCTGAGCTAGGGATACTTATAGTGAGCTATCACGCTAACAGCAGCAGGGCTGGGGGGTGTGGGAAGGACTGCCTGTAAGAAGACCTCCTCCCCTTACCCATTGGTGTAGGAGTCCATGGAGAAATGGATACTGGCTGACAAGGCCATTCCTCCTATGTGGGGTTTGGGAAATACAGGCACCGCTCCTTCCCTCTACTTCTGCTTTTCTCTATATTCCATTCACACTCTGAATGCCAGGCCTGAAATTTCTGCAAGCAATCAGCTTCCCCGGTTCCTTGAAGTAAAGTAGGTAATTCATCTCTGACCGTCATTTTGCTCTGCAGGTGGTGTCAGGAAGCAAGGGGCGATGGGAATAAAACCACAAAGCTCACCAGCAGCCTCCAGCCAAGTGCCTTTGAATGGTGCTTTCCACTCGCTTGACCCACGTGAGAAAAAGGCTGTTGCACTTAACAAGACAAATTAGTTTCCTTGTCTAAAAGAGGGAGGATGGTGACTGCAAGTGGAGAGAAAGCTTCTCTTCTGTCCCCTACCACAGCCATCTCCTGTTCCTCCCAGGTCACCACTAAATCAGCAGTGGCTTGAGATAACAAGTCTGTTTGAGCCCTCGCAGAAGCTTTGCCAACTGTATGGAGACTAGACAGACAGAGGACTCCAAGCCAAGGGCACTACTGGGGTTAACAATGAGCAGCCTCTATTGTCCTGTTTTATTGTGGACATCTTGCACTGAGGACAGATGGTGGGCTCCCATCCCCTTACTGAGCAAAACTCCTTGCAAAGGCCTATCGCACTCTTCTCTATAGCCCCTTCCAGTCAAGAACAGCCACGTCTGCAGTTTGCCACAACCAGCTCATGTTGTGTAGCTGGGGTGGGGCCGGGAGGAAGGGCATTGCAATGAGCCCCACTAACGTGGTGGCCCAGGGGATCTAGTGTCCCATTAAGATCAGTTAGGAGATCTGGTCAGAAGCCTCATGCTGGAACACTTCTCTAAGAAGGAGAGAGGGTTGTAATTTGAACCTGTGGAGCCAGGGAGAGGGGCAGGGTTCATGCACAGAATCCGCCCCCCAGCAAGGTTCTCTTCTTGGAGTCTGGCTCTTTGCTGTCAGGTTTCCGCTCCAATATGTACAGACCTATTTAATTCTACACTTCCTCAGCTGGGCAGGAGGCATTCCCCAGACTATAGTGAAATAGCATAAGGTGTTAAACTGCTCCTCAGCACGGCTTCGTTAACAGTGTAGCAAGACTACCACACATGCATCACAATCTCTTGCATACCCTCTCCCTCAGCCCATCAGGCTTTCCTGTAACTTGCCAGAGACGATTAACTAAGAGCAAGCTTCCCCAACATGTAAGGCCATGTGTTCTGTCCCCACACGTGGGCTCCAGAATGCTGAGTAAACAATGCCCCCTAAGGAATGGCGGCACAGCCATGCTTCTGCCATAAATATGCTCAATCAGTGCTCTATTAGACTTGTAAACGTGGCCAATAAAATTAGTACCGTGCTACTTGGGCTTTAATGATAGTAACCATGGATTTGCAGCCACTGAAAGGCGCTTAGCGTCATTTGCTCAGCAACCACCTTTTATCTTCTTTCTGTCCCTTCTCTAAACTCTTCTGCCTGTCACTTGGAGCAGAAAAACTCAATCCCTTGCACACGCTTTCAGTCAAACAGGCGGCAGCGCCGATTAGGGTGGGATTTAAGAGCCAAAGCAGCCAGCCGGACTGTCCCTGCACTCTTAAGCCAAAGGAACAGCCAAGGCATCTGCTCAGACAGAGAACAGCTGCTCGCAACCCTATCCCAGCCCTGGCTAGGATGTTGAGCACAACCTCCCAAGCAAAGACACATCAGTCTGGTTTCAAGAAAACCCCCGCATGCTATGAAGAAGGTGCAGCCACAAAGCAAAGCAGGGCTGCGTCATTTGGTCTGCAGACAAGAGATTTGCATTGAGGCAGATTTCTTGGCACAGCCTGCTGATTGTTTGACTGGTGCTTTTGGGGCCTCCAAGAAAAGGCATGACACGGAAATAACAGTCCACAAGTGACTTCAGTCCAACCTCACAAGAGGTTGATACCAGGAAGGCAGTATATCTTACCAAGCAGGACACTGGCCTGTGACTTAGGAGACCTGGGTTCAATTCCTATCTCTGCCACTAGTCTTCTGGATGACTTTGGGACAGTCCCCTATTGCACCTCAGTCTTCCCCTCTGTAGACTAAGGATGATGATTTCCTTCTCTTTTGTAAAGTGCTTTGAGATCTACTAATGAAAAGTACTGTGTGGAAGCTAGGGATTATTATTTTTTATTTTGGAATAACGCCATCAAAAAATCAGGACTTCAAACGTTCTACCTAGGCTGCAGCTTGTGGAAGCAATCTACACAGCATATCTGTACAATCCCAGTTGTTGGACAGGCAACAAAAGGTATACGTTGGTTTGGCAGGACTCTTTTTTTTTTTTTTTTTTTAATAGTTTTAACAGATAACTGATGTTTTAAGCATTTTAAAATGTTTAAAAATTTACGTTTTCACAATTGCAGGAAATCATGTGGGAGTAACAAGTATTTAATAGTAGGAGATGTTGAGATTCAAAAAAGTTAAAGCTTTATAGCCATTAAAACGCAAATTGCCAATATCACATGAGGTGTCAAAATATAAAGTAAATAGCCTTAAATCCAACTCTAGTAAGTTCAGATGCAGCATTTTTCTTACTTTGCCTGCCTTTAACTTTCTGTGTTCATGGATGGAAATATTTTTGCAAAGGTTCGTGTGTGCATGGTAAAAATAACATTTACGAATAAAAACCTCATCCTTCCAAGCCAACTTATCTTCACTACTCCTCTCTCATCCCCCTTTTCAAAAGGCTCTGAGCACCTCAAGCTTAGAGGTGTTTAACCTCCTAGTACTACTGCTTTGACAACCTATTATCCCAGTTTTACAGATGGACATCTGAGATACAAGCATGTAGGACAAAATTTCCAAAACCATGTAAGTCCCATTTTCAAAATGATTCAAACACTAGGGCTGTGTCTACACTAGCACAAAACTTCAAAATGGCCATGCAAATGACCGTTTTGAAGATTACTAATGAGGCGCTGAATTGAATATTCAGCACCTCATTAGCATTAGGACACTTCCCAGCCGTGACACTTTGAAAGCGCCGCTTTTGAACGTGCGTGGCTCTGCATGGCTACATGGAGGCCCTTTTCGAAAGGACCCTGCACATTTCAAAATCCCCTTATTCCCCTCAGCCAAGAGGAATATGGGGATTTTGAAATGTGCGGGGCCCTTTCAAAAAGGACCCACATGTAGCCATGCCCAGCATGTTCGAAAGCATCACTTTTGAAGCGCTGCGGCCGGAAGCGTCTTAATGCTAATGAGGCGCTGAATACTCAATTCAGTGCATCATTAGTAATCTTCAAAATGTCTATTTGCATGGCCATTTCGAAGTTTTGTGCCAGTGTGCTCATGGTCTAGGAGTTTCTCGCTGACTAAGCCCCTCTTAAGTGCCTGAGTCACTTTTGATAATACAGGTTCACCCTCTTAAATCCAGTATTCTCTCATTCAGCAACATCTGTGGCCAGGCATGACAATGGATGTTGCAGGACCAGAGAGTCCTAGGGCTGGAGCAGGACCTGCATCAGTGGGGCAGGGGCTGGGGCCATAGCAGTGGCCAGCAGCCTGGCCCAGACCACAGCTGGAGCCCCCACGGCCCTGCTGCTGGATGGAACGTTGGTGGGGAGGGTAGAGCCCCTGCTGGAGCCCTTGTCCAGGCCCTGGAGGAAGAGGGAAGCTGGGGAGCAAAAGACAGTGGGCCCCGGTGGCTGGAGAGCCTGCAGTGAGTAGCGGGACTCCGTGGCTGGGGAGCAGCGGAGTGTCAGCAGGCAGCCAGCAGGGCAATCAGCCAGAAAACCATGGGTTGGGAAGCTGTGGGGCTGGGGAGCTGCAGTGAGCCACAGAGTTGGGGAGCCAGCCAGGCACCCACAGCAGCTGGGGAGTCAGCAGGAGAGCCCTGAGGGCATTAACCTTCCCTGGACGGGCAAAATACCTTATCTGGGACTGCTCAGGGGCCAAAGGTGCTGGACCAGGGAGGTGCAACCTGTAATATTTTGTGAAATTTTCCCAAAGCACTCAAGTCATTTAGGGGCTTGAGTGACTAGGTCCAAGATCACACAGTGACTCTGTGTCAAAGCAGTGACTTGAACCTGGGTTTCCCAAGTTCCAAGACAGGGCCTTAAACACTGGGCCATCATTCCTGTGCCCATCCTTGGAAGTGACACCCAAAACATATGCATTGCAAACTCTCCAATTTCTACCACTGGTTATTTCCTCTAGGAATACGCTGGAAGTCTGCACACAACCCGTAACTATAACAAACACACTAGTGCAACTTCAGTAGCAGAGGGAAAGCAAACAAGACCCAGAGAACAAAAAGTTCCTGCTGAGGCGGAGAAGAAGAAAAGAGCAGCAAAAAATTGCCCTGCGCCCCTCCAACAGCTACCAACACCCACTCCTTCCGTGGTTAAGACCTGCAGCTCCAGAAACAGGCTGATCAGCCATCAACAGTCGCACAAATAAGAGAGTGACAAGATGATGTCCTACTTATCATCGAGTGATCACCAAGAGAGAGCATTCCAGTTGGCAAATAACAAGCAGTCCTATAGCACCTTATAGCCTAACAAATGAATTAGGTTGTGAGCATTTTATCAGGTAAAATCCACTTCTTCAGACTAAGTAGAAAAAACAGAATCCAGGGCTTGTACAACAGGGAGGGGTGGGAGGAACAAAAAACAGGACCAGCTGATGAAGGAGATTAAGTAGGATGTGTCCCATTCCTGCAAATATCAAAGGTGGGGAAATCGCCTTTGTAATTCATAAGATAGTTTCAATGTCTGTTAAGGCCTAGGTTAAAGGTGTCAAATTTGCAAATGAATTCCAATTAAGAAGCCTGGTTGAGGAAGCAAAGAAATTGGAGAAGGTCATTCCAGGTGGCCAGAACTGCAGAGAAATAGGCGCTCATGCTGACAGTCAGCAGAGTGCTTGAAAGGATAGAAGAAATGTGTGCTAGATGATCCACAGTGAGAGGGGCCATCTCTGCCAAAATCCAAGTCTGAGTCCATTCACGGCATTACATTATTTATTCTTCTTTTTTAAACCTATCATCAAATTGAAGAAGAGAATTTTCCCTTGGCCAGCCAAAGTGCAGGCTGGATCACAGACAGTTGGGACACAGAGTTTAGTCATATCAACTGTTTTGCAGGATCTACTGAAACCAGTGTGAACCAGCTGGCTGCCTCCCCCACCCCATTTGGATGAGATTCTCAGGGCCTCATCTAGTCTACAGCTGCTCCTTCAGTGCAGCGCCAAGGCTTTACACTCTAGTTTTAAAGGTCTCAAGCATGTTTTAAAGGTTCCCAGGAGATGTGACTTGAGACTCCCAGGAGAAGCCCCAACAGACTCTTCCCAGTTGCAATCTCCTCTTATGATCTCCTCCGCTTCCAGAATTCTTCACAGCTACGGATTTTTCTTCCAAAATTGGGTGTTTAAAGCAGAGGCAGAACCCAAATGCCAGCACAGAACCCAGCCCCAGACACCACATTTCTCCAGATGCCACTTTACTGTGGGCCTCTGATTCATTCAAGGTCAGACTCTCTGACATCAAAATCCACTCAACTACATCATCTCAGAACACTCAGTGACAGCTCCCAGTGTGATGCTGTGGAAAAAAGAATGAGTGTGACCCTTGGATGTACGACAGGGGAAGCAGTCAGTAGGAACAGAGTGGTGATTTAACCTCTGTATGCACCACTGGTGAGACCGTACACAGCCAGTGTCTAAATTTAAATAGACATTGAAAAATTAGAGCGGCTGCAGGAAAAAAGTGAAACAGTAATTTGAGAGTGGAAGATAAAAGCCTTACAGGAGAGGTCTAAACTCAGACCTGAGCTCTTTATCCCACAGATTGAGAAGTGATGATCACAGTATGCAAGTACTGGGTACAAAAGGGTGTAAAAGGTAAAATGCGAACCAGTGGCAGGAAGCTCAAGTGAGACCTATTTAAATTAGAAATAAAGCACCTTTAAAGAGTGTGGTGACTGACCACTGAAAAGATCCCAAAGGAAGTGGTGGAATCTCTGTCTCATATCCATGCTGGATGTCTTTCTGAAAAATGCTCCAGCCTAACTTAATCTACTGGGCTCAGTAAAGTAGGTGGGAGAAAACTCTTCAGCCTGTGAAAAACAGTAGGTCAGACTTGATTTAACAGTGCCTATCGGCTTTCAAAGTATGGCTGCGTTAAGATTATCCATGGCTTTGCATTCCTCTCAGCGCATGTCTATATTCATGGGGAATGGGGGGTGCTGATGCACCACAATCAACCTTCTAGGGATCGATTTTGCCGCATGTGAAGACGTGACAAAAATCGCTCTCTCTGGGCTCAGCTGTCGATGCATTTTGAGTAAGGGGTGTTGGTGCAAGACCAAAAAGCCCTGAGCTAAACCAGGGAACAAAGTTGATCCTGATACATCGTTTCCAGCTACAGTAATGGCATGGCTAGAACTGCGTATCTGCAACTGATGTTGATCCTTAGTGTAGATCAGGCCTCAGACACCTGTGCAAATATGCTTTAAGCGAACACCTCAGGGACGTTAGTTTCCTCAGTTAAGTGTGGTTCACTGGTGGTCTTAGACATACATGGTGGAAACCTGGATAGGTGGTAGGTACACCACATAATGTACTTCCTATTCAAGAAAACGAAACATTCCTAATCTTGCTTTTAGAAATCATCAACTGCAATAATTACCACAGGGATGTTTTTACTCCCTCCCAATAGTGAAGGGGACTAGCAATCCTGAGCAGCAGGAGAAGCATCTGTTAAAATGTGGCCCACATCCAGACAAGGGTTAACTCAGTCTCATTAGGACTGAGCAAGCCTATCTGGCAATAACAAGCACAGAGAGCTTTGTAAACCATTCTCTTTCAGCTGCCAGCAGGATGTTGAGTCTGAGATGATGCATGCAGGTGCTCCAGAAACCTCCCATACCCTGTTTTCATCTGAAAGCCCAACCCCAAAATGGAATACACTGCCCATGCTAGATGTAAAACATAAGGAACACACCTGGATGCAAGGCAGCATTTGGTGATGTGATCAGCTAATTCAGGAGATAACCTTCATGCACATAATTTGTTGAATAGGGAATTCTGCATTAAAGCATCTTATCTAGCCCTGGATTTCATCTTCACGCTTTAAGGGACCTTAGCAACTTGACGCTACGAAAGGGTGAACCTCTAGTCTGGCACTCTCATCTGACACCATCCGTAAAAACGTAACCTGGCATGATTTTAGTTAGCCAGATGACCACTTATCACAAGTGTGGCCAAGTTTCCTGGAGTCCCATAAAGTTTGTTTATAAACACCACTCCTGGCTCTCTGCGTTCTGTGCTGTTATTTAGCTGTCGTTTACTCCCTAAATGCCTTTTAAAAACCCATTAAGCAGAAGTAGTGTTGCTAATGCCACTACACAATACTGCCCGCTGGTGTTCCAGCAAATTCTCTCGTTCAGCATCAGTCAGGTCCCCAGGGTGCTGGACTAGAGAGAATCAACCTGTACACTTGGAAATGTTTGCCCTACTTTTAGCTATAAATAAGATGACTACTTTTGTTGACAAGTATCAGAGAGACAGCCCAGTTAGTCTGTATCTTCAAAAACAACAAGAAGTCCTGTGGCACTTTTAAACTAACAGATATTTTGGAGCAGAAGCTTTCGTGGACAAAGACCCGCTTCGTTGTCTGTTAGTCTATAAGGTGCCACAGGACCTCTTGTTACTTTTGTTGACTTTGCGCATTTTACTCAACTTGCAAAGGGCCTGCTTCACCATTAGCTGGAGCTAGCTAGCCGTTTCCCTTGGGGCTTGTCTTCCCAATGGTAATAAGAGACTTGGTTTGTGGGGAGGCAGTTGAGTAGGAAAAGGTAACTGGAGAGAAACACGAAAACTGACAAGAAGAAGGGGGCAATTACTGCACTTGGAGACATCTTATACTGACTGGATTTCAACTTGGTGCCCCCTTTTTAGGCATACAAATGCCTTGGATGAGTCCTAAACTTAAAAAAAAAGGATTTGTTATTAAATGGATAATGAGACACCATAGCCATATTAGAGTACAAAAAAATTGCAGGCTGATATAAACCCTCATGTTTCAGAACATAAACCAACTGCTGCCCAACAGGGCCTAGGAGGAAAGTTCTGTTTGGGGCACCTTATTTCACACCTGTCCACTCTGGCTTTCTTGCTCCTACTTCCAAATTTCATTTAGGGTCTCACAGCACTTTACAGAGTTAATACTGTTACGGCACTTTACAGGTGGAGTAAGCGAGGCACAGAGAGGCAGTGGGATTGCCCAAAGTCCCCCATCAACCTGTGATAGAGCTGGGAACAGAACTCAGTCACGTCCCACTGCTTTCTCCACTAGACTGACAGAACCGCTGCCTGGAAAATTGCACATATTCCTCCAATATTCACAAAGTGAACATCAACGCAGTGCTGGTTTATGCAAGAAACTGTAGCCCAACGTGATCATTAAGGCTATGTTGACACTTGGAGTTTTTATGCAGTCAGTTTCACCTGCAATAGAGAACTGGTGAAAGACAAGCATCGGTCTGTGTTCTCACTCACTTCCACAGGTGTCAAATGGTCTTCATATTTGCAGCATATCCATCCCCAAGGAGAGCCATGCACTGAGGGTAGCTATCCCACAGTGAAGGTCTCTCCATTTTGAAGACCAGTCACTGCCACCTAGCCACGCCTATCAATATGCAAAATATGCAGCCACATAGGGCACCATGAAATTTTGGACAACAAATTGTGATTCTGTGGTGCCCTACACTACAGGGGTAGCGCTGGCTCTGGTGGGCAACCCCATCCCTCAGCCATATGTGTCAAAGACTGCAAAGCAAGGCTATCCCTAGAGGGGTAGCAGGGCCCAGGACACCTATCCACACACACCCCATCCCGCCTATCCCACTCCTTCCCATAAGCTCCCCCCAACTCCTCCCCACTCCCATTCCACCCTTTCCTCCACACCCTCTGCCCTAAATGACAGCTCAGGGGCTAGTGAGGGCCTGGCACTAGCACTAGGGGAAAGCAGTGCGACCTGGCCCCAGCCCACTCTGTTGCCCCAGCTCCCAGACATGCTGCTCTGCTTCTCCCTGCCAGCAAGTGTGGGAAGTGGTTCTACCCTTTCCCCCAAACTGGGAGCAGGGGGAGTGGAGTAGGCTGGGGCCAGGCTGGTTCACTTCCCATTACTGCTGGTGAACGTGGGGGTGAGCCTGACCCTGCAGCCCTGAGCGCAGACACCCACTCCTTACCCCACCCCAGGGCTGCATAAGTCACCAAAACATCTAGTGGTGGCCCTGTCTGGACAGATTAGTGAGCACTTGGCAAGAAAACAGAAAGGGAGATGGGGAGTTTCAAAGTTCCTGGAGCATTATAGGAGGAGGGGCAGAAGTCAGTTTATTAGGTAGCCGAGCTGCTGGCCAGAGTGGTCAACCTGAGCTCTGTGGGATACTCGCTGGAGGCTAAAACCTGTGGAAACAGGAAGAACATGTCTTCACATGCACATCACTGCAAAAATTTCACCACAACAAGCCAGTGGCAAATGTAGGTGCTCTTATGGTTTTTGTACAAAAAAGGACTATTTGTGCTTTAAACGGCAAGTACAGACATGCCCTAAAACGTATTGCATTAAACCAGTAAAAGTCTCTCGTGGATACTCCAATGCAGGTCTAAAAGTGGATTGTGGTGCTTTAGTTTAAGATGACTGCAAGCAGATTCAGGATAAACATTTCCAGAAGCACAGAACTGGCCTACGAGCCTGCATCCTGCCAAAAGCTGGGACCTCCCAAAGACCTCCACTGCACTTCTGAGGATGGCACTTAGACACTCTGGAAAATCTAACCCTCAAGCTAATGCAAAAGAGCCATTCTTAAATGAAATTAAGAGTGTCTGCACAGAAGACTGCATCAAACTGAAAACACGCTGAGTGCACCACAACTTACCTCTTATGAATAAACCTTCGTTTCACATGCATTCCAGGACAAAGAGACTGTTATAGGGATGCAGAGGGGCTGACAACCTCAACAGGCCTCTGGGCAAGGCATGGAGGTGCTGCTTCACACCCCAGAAGAGGCAGGGCCAGGTCAGCCAGCCCTCAGCACCCCCTGTACCATGGCGAAACTCCCCCCCTCCCCCAGCTCTCACCCTCAGTGCTCCTGTAGCAATTTAAAGGGCCTGAGGCCCCCAACGGGCCAGCCTGTAAGGATGACGATTCAGCATAGGAAACCGACATTTAAGCACATGGTGAGCTCTCAGGTGCAGGTCAGAGTTCTCTCTTCTCTACAAAAAGCCTAGCACAATGGGGTCCTGGTTGACAGCTGGGCTCACAGGTGCTACCAGAATACAAATAAAGACAAAAACAGGGCAGAGATCAGGACCAGAGTCATGGCATGAAGCCAACGCTCCTCTGCCTGGGTTCAGTTTTGGGGTGGAGGGAGGACATTTCCGAGAGTCAGGTTACCATGCCCTGCTCTAAAGCGATCTGGTTATGCCACTTGCAATCTGAGTCCTCGCAGTAGGACAAGTGCAGTTGCCCTGACTAGCACCCTGGGGAAGATTACACACAGCGACTGCAAGAGCGCAAAGCTCAGAAACGTCCAACTCGCATAGCTCTCGCGCTTGCTCTCCGAGCTGTTCCCTCACCAGTACGGCACAGCAAGGAGGCCAGGCCATGACATGGCTTCCCTGGAGGCTGAATTAGACACCAATGCTCCAATGCAAGAGTCACCGCACTCTCCATGGGGTGTTGCAGATTATCTTCTCTTTGTCAGGAAATCTGGGGCTGATGCTTGAACAGGCAGTGGAACAGTGCAGGGTAACCTGCCACAGGTCTGTTACCACAGTAACACAACATAGCATCAGTCACTCCAGCGGAGAGATTAGCTCAGGATCTCTCTTCATTACAGAGTTAACTTGGGCTTTTGCTCAGGGGTTCCTCCCACTCCCAGCACCCTGTCTCCACGGAAATCCCTCTCATCCAGGCTTAATGGTGCTTTCAAACGGGCCTGGCCAACCCATCCTGGCCCACAGGCTAAAATCCAAGTGAGGCTTCCACTCAGGCTGGTAAGCTGTCCGCTTTGCAGTGAGGCTGCAGACTAAGGCACTCAACTGCTGATCACTCTCCAGTGTCTTTCCCACAACTCTTCCCAAGCTGGGTCCACAGCTGAGGGCAGCTGTAGAGCCCCAGCCCATGACCAGGAGGAGAGCCTGGTGGCAAGTATCCAGGATCTTGCATTGTGGCAGCAGCTGGGCAGGTGGTCGGGCTCCTGGCATGAAGCAATGTTGGGTGCAAAGCATGGGGATGTGGCTGCATCTCTTCCCCTGCCCCCTTACTTCCCATGCCTGAGAGGAGACGTGCAGGACCACTGAGAACAGAATCACCAAGGTAGGGCTTTGTAGCATGGTTCTCAAGCAAATGAGGTTACCATGGGAGCTCAGATTCCAGTGCCCATCACCCATGTTAACTCGGCAATTAAGACATCACGTCAAGGAGCTCAGAGGTGAAGCTGCCTGATCAAATCTAGCTAGGTAGGAATGACAAGTGGGCCCCCAGCAGAAAAATCTCTACTAGTTTCAGTCCAGTCCCTACCACAACTGAGCATGTGAGAGCAAGATAAGAGAGACACACAGTCCCGCCTCCCAAACAGAGACTGCCAGGAAATGGCAAGGAGCCTCATTACAGCTTCACTAGGTATGCATTAACCCAGGAGTGAGCAAAGCTTTTCCATCAGGCCCCACTTTTTGTCCCTGCAGTTAGCAGAGCCGCCCCCCCCCCCCCCCACCAACCTGTCTAATGTAATCTAAAACTATGGAAATTCCGGTTGTGTTCATATGAATAAAACCTTTCTGGCATGTGTATGAAAATAACTCTGTAGAAGGTAAAAAATGTAATTAATCAATATATAAATGTGAATACCCATACTTAAAAACAGGAACATATTTCAACATTTTAAGGAGCTGGATGAGCCTGAGACCCAGCAGCTGATTATGCTGCACCCCCTGTGAAATTTCACACCCCACTCCCACTTTATGTACCCCTGCACTAACCTTTCCAAACCTGAGGGTATAAGGGGTGCTGCTTGAGGTTGCTTGGCTAGTGGGAGAACCCTGCCACTAATTAATAACCCCCAGGACTAAGGTTCCAATCCCCTTGCGCTGCTGTTCCCTTCCCCTGCCAAGCTGGTTACTGCAAAAAGGATCTACCTCCTTATTGCATCACATTCCCTTGCTCTGTGCACATGTCCAGGGAGAGATAATAAAAGCAATAAAGGCATTACTGTACTTCCGGCAGGAGCAGGGCACAGAGTTTATGCCTCAATCATAATCACTTGCTAAAATAAAAAGGAGAAAATACTCTGAGAAGAGAATAACTGCATGTGGAAGAAACCTTTGCTGGGAAACCACTTTTACAGACCAGCTGTATTATGCAGAAATAATCAAAAGTGAGGAATAGCCTTGCATGTTGTACAGTAGGATCTAGAGATTCTAGTGTAATTATTTCTAGGAGAATGGCCTAAAAAAATCATCTCCTGGGACAGCTGTCATTGTCTCTACTCCCAACGCAACTCTACAACACACATGCGGGTACTTTGAAATATGAGAAGCACAATATTCAAGGTACAATTCCATTTGTTCTGAAGCTGTGGGAGAGGCAACCTGCTTTAACAAAAGCCTCAGCCTAAATCCCAATATAGCTTTCAGTTGTAAGCACCAACCACCTCCAACTTCCAGTAGCATCTACAAACTTCACCCAAGATAGAGGCCCTGTGCCAGTTGCTGCACAAACAGGGAAACTGATATATAGGCCACTTCCAAAGAGCTTCCAATCTAGAAGACAAAACACACTACAGGTTGAACCTCTCTTGTCCGGTACCGTTGGGACCTGACCGGTGTTGAACAAGAGAATTTGCTAGGCTATGGGAGGTCAATATTGTCTAGCACGGGGGTCAGCAACACTCGGTACACACATGCCAAAAGTGGCATGTGAGCCAATTTTCATCAGCAAGTGAGGCAGGAGCTCAGCTCCCCCAAACCACCATGCTGCCTGTGGATTAACAAAAGACTAGCTAACGCTACCAACCACCACACAAGTCTGCATCTTTATTAACTAAGCTGCTGTAAGTAGGACTATTAGTGACTTTAAAAAGCATCACTGGGACTCAGACCGTACACAGAGGTTAAATGGTCATATCTGGCACTGCCTCGGAAAGGTTGCTGACCCCTGGTTTTGCACATCACTAACACTTCCACTGTCTACTGGACTCTTAGAAGACATTTGGGGTAAATTACAGCTAAATAATGGTACAGAACACTGACAGCCAGGACTGGTGCCTGTAAACAAACTTTATGGGACTACAGGAAACTTGGCCACGCCCATGGTAAGTGGTCGTCCAGCTAACTAAAATCATGCTGGATTGCAGATGTTGCCATACGAGAGAGTTCCAGATTAGAGAGGTTCAACCTGTGGGTGGATGAGAAATGGATCAGTGGGGGTTAGGGGAACTAATAAAAACAGTAGGCACATATCCTTTGCCAACTGGGAGACAGGATTACAAGTCACGGTTACTGGTGAAATAAAATGGGCAGAGATTTCACAGTGGCATGGGTGTCCAGAAGTATACAAGTCCACTTTGCGCCATGTCTGTTTCAGATTAAATGTCAACCCCAGCTTGCAAAGAAAGGAACATCTATTACAGTAATTCTATGGCCCCATGGACGCAGAATCTGACAATCTTCAATGCATTATTCTTGATGCCACAGAGAAACAGTGAAATACTTCCAAGGGTCTAGGCACTCGGGCAGTACAGTAATTAATTTAGTTTTATAACAGGGAAACTGAGGGACTAAGATTAAGTAACTAACCAAGGGGTCAGTACCTGATCAAGGAACTGAATCCTGATCTCCCAACTCCTTAGCCATTAGGCCTTCCCTGCACTCCAATACTGTACAAAACACAGGGTGTCAACTGTGCAAGCAGGACACGAGGCAGTTACCCTGCAGGTCTCTCTGCACATGATCCCCCGAAGATCTCACGTGAGCATACCAACTGATAGTAAGTATTCTGTAGAGTTTAAATCCCAAAGGGACCATTAAGATCATGTAGAGCGACTTCCTGTTTAGCACAGGCCAAAGAATTTCATCCAGTCACTCCTGCATTGAGCCCAAGTAACAGGTTAGACGAAGCGATTTTAGTTCTCAGGAGATAACCTATTACATACTGAAAGCAGGAACAGGCAATCACAAGGAGCCAGCAATATCTGAGATGCCCAAAATGGTAGGAAATCGATTAGGTGAGAGGTGCCCAGTAGGGATGTTAACATTTAACCAGTTACTCATAAGCATCCCCTAAATAGATGAGGGTGCTGCTTACGATTAGCTGGTAGAGGCTGGAGCAGCCCACCCCTCCCCAGCCTGCCAGGGGGATGTTCCAGCCCTGTGGGGCTGCCACAGGTGGGTGGGTGGGTGGGTGGGTGCGTGCGTGCGCGCGCAAGGGGAAGAGTGCAGGTTGGAGGGGAGGAGAGAGACAGCCCTCCTGCATGATTAGCACATCCTCCGCCTGCAGCAGTTCAGGCAGGGGTGCTCCAGCCTGGCCGAAGCAGCCCCTGTCAGGCTGGGAGGTGGGGCAGCTGGGAAGGTGGCTCCAGCCCAGATGGGCAGGGCCACTGCGGATGGATATTGCTCCAGCTTGGCTCGTGCATCCCCTGTCCGCAGCTGAGGAAATCCACCCCCTCACCCCTACTTTAATCAGTTAACCCTAACATTTAACAAGTTAACTACTTAAACAGGATTTTACATCCCCACCACCCAGATGATGCTAGCAGCTGGTGGGTCTGAACAGGCCAAGAAGCATCTCTCATATTGTCTCCATTGCTCCAGGCCTCCCTGACCCACCAGTGCACAGGATGGAGCTGAAGGGGAGGATGCCTGTCATGTTAAGACTAAGCAGCACTAACCAGGTGCAGCAATGAAGACAGTATGGCAAAGTGAGTGTGAGTGAGGAGGATATGACTGAGGGGCTAGGTATGAGATGCTGGCAGAATGAAGGGGCACCTTGATGTGGGAAAAAGAAAAGGAGACCAGAAGGAGACTGGAGGAAATTCATGTAGAGTGGCCAGGACCAGGAACTGATGTTTGTTGTGGAAGGTAGGAAGCAGCCAGCTGGAGAGATTTCAAGCACCATACTACTTTCATTATTGGTATTATGGAGACCCACTGTCTTAGGCGCTTATGCAAATATAACAAAAAGGCTGCCACTTGGCTACAAAGTTTATAATCCAAGTACACCTAGTTCAACAGCAGCTCCAAGTGCAAGAAAAGAAAGAATCTACACTGCCCCAAATCACCCAAACTCTGGGGTTCCTTTGGAGAGAGACATGGTCTAAACGCAGGCCTAGCAGACAAATTCCTATATCCCAATTCCAATTCCAACTGTTTCCTCAGGCCGATGAGTGAATCATGAAGGCTCCACAGCTTGGCAGTGCTATCCGAGCAACAGGAATAACGGTAGTCATACTCAGGATGAGATCAGGTTTACACAATTTGTGGAAGAGGAAGAATCCTGGATGAGAGCTAAACACCTCAAGACTTGCCTTTGAAAACTCCCTAATGTCAATTCTCTCCTTTTAAAACTCAAAAAGCTGGCACCATACCTCCGTAGAACACACAGCTTGACAGCTCAATGAAATGAACAGATACCCTCCAAGCGGCAGAAGGCAATCAGTCCAGCCCAGAAAAGGTTAGTGGATAGTTTGATGCTAGCTTAACACTCGGTTATAGCCACATTTCAAACTCTGATGCAAGGACTACTTTTGGAGGGCAGCAAGCGCTCTAACCATTGTTTACTACTGCAAAGAGCACAGCTGTTTATTCCTTTTTTACCATAAGGGCTAATCATCAGGTGCCTCAAAGTCAATGAAATCATAAATAGCTTAGCTTCTTCCAGATATGCACATTCAACCCAGCTAGCCAACAGGCTGGTCAGTAGTCTATCCTGTTGACAATAGCACTGAAGAACCACCGCCTTTAGTAACAGTGCTTGGTTCTAAGTGCTCAGCTCTTAACACTGGGGAGCATAGGTAGTAAAAAATGCACAAGGACTACAAATAGGACTTCTGGATGGCCTTGAGCAAGGCACTCTCCTGTGTTCTTCTGTTCCCTCCATCTTACAGATTGAGGAGAGGATCACCCCACCAAAAACTTGGAAAGGCCTCCAGTAAAAGGCACTAGAGATGTTTAGTGTTACCAGGCTCTGTTAGCAACAACTACTTTAACATTGTAGCTATTACAGCAGAGACCCTGTTTATTACCCCACTCCCAAGTTGAGACATTTTCACAGGTGACTCCACTTTATTTTGAAGCGCTCTCATGTAAAATCCTGCAATGACAACAAGAACTAACGACTCAGTGTTCTCCATAAAGGATCATGCAGTACCTTATGAAATCTGTCTGAAAAAGAGTGTTATCCTGCCCATTTCACAAACAGGGGAAAAAAGGGGAATTCACAGAGAATAGAACCCAAGTGTCCTAACTTTCAGTCTCTCTCTAATCATTAAACAAATATCAGCAAGGTAGCCATGTTAGGCTGTATCCCCAAAAACAATGAGAAGTCCTGTGGCACCTTATAGACTAACAGATTTTTTGGAGCATAAGCTTTTGTGAGCAAAGACCCACTTCGCCAGATGCATCTGATGAAGTGGGTCTTCACCCATGAAAGCTTATGGCCCTTTCCCCATGGAAACCCAAAAAACAATCCTAGCTTCTGAGAGCAAGAAGAAATGGAGTTGGGGGGAATATTTAAAACAGACACCAGGGAAAGCTTTGCTTCTACTACCTTGAATGGGCAGCTGCAGTAAAATGCCTGCAGCACTGAGCCATAGAGACAGTCCCGGGAAACCCTTGTTGGGAGCATGTCAAGCAACAAAACTGCCCATTGTTACTATGCGCTGTGGCAGATTTGATTTATTGTGACAGGCATGTCCAAGAATAATCCATTATCCCCACAGCTGGCTACAGAATCCACATGGACCATGCACTTCTTGCACTAACCAGGCTTTCAGCTGGCCCCTTGAGATTCAGACAGGTAAAGCAGCAGAACGGTAATGCAGTAACACCATTTCCTCTCCTACTTTTAAATCAGCGTCTGCCAAAGCAAGGAGACAACCCTAGAGCCAGGTTTGCAAGAAAAACTTCATGGATGGGAGAGAAGGCAGCACAGACCTGAAATACTAGAACAGGACACAGACCCACCATCGGGTGGAGCAACCTCCATGAAGAATAGAGGCCTGAAGGAGAGGAAAGAAAAAAAAATGTGATAACACCAGCTACACTTCGCTTTTTTCCAAACTGGGTGTATTATGCGTTCCCGAAATAGCTAAACAGCATTCCTCACAGCATTCAGGTTATGTTCTTCTGCAGTACATATGTCTCTTGCTCTCTTTCTAGGGGAAGGTGTCAAGCTTACTCAAGAAAAGCTACCTTCTACCTCTCGTTCTTTTTTCCTCCTCCTGGCTTATTCTTCATTAAAGGTAAGGCACAATTCTCTGCAGTCCCCACAGACCATTTGCAATCTCATTATATTTCGCTTCACTCACATCTCCTAGAGCTGGAAGGGACCTCGGCAGGTCATTGAGTCCAGTCCCCTGCCCTCTTGGCAGGACCAAACACCATCCCTAGTCTCTATGTAGTGGGGCCAAAAGACACCAGGTGAGGGAGACCAACAGGAGAGTGGGGTGGGGGGGACAGAGAGAGAGAGAAGTGAAAATGATGAGGGCCCTGTCTGTTGGCACACTGGAGAGCATGATTCTAGTCAGTTTTGCTTGCTGACAGCTGGCGTTGCCTCAAAACAGATGCACTCTTCTAAAGCCTTTGCGTCAGATTTTTTGTATCTTTTATTTCTTCTTTTCATTCCATCAGCAAGGGATTAACAAGGTTCAGACCAGATTCCAGTGCCCTGGAAATGGTAAAATATTTATGTAGGTCTATAAAATAAACCCTCTGTATTTGAACACTCCATTAATTTTTTTTAAACAAAAAAAATCTATACTAATATTAGGTTAATTAAAAACAGCCCCATACACAGAGCTTTAGACTCACACCTTGAAAAACCACGGGGGAGGAAGGAAGAGAATGCAGACAGACTGCCCTGCCCAAGTTGTTTGCAGTGGTGTTGCAGCCATATTGCTCACAGCATATTAAAACAGAAGAGGGGGCTGAGGTAATAAGTTTTACTGGACTGACTTCTGCTAAATCTAGTCAGCAGGAGAGAGATGAGCTTTCAAGTTGCACAGAGTTCTGCACTGAGTTCTTCTTCAGGGCTTTATAACTCAAAAGCTTTTCTCTTCCACCAGCAGAAATTGGCCCAAAAGGTAATACCCCACACACGTCTGTCCCACATACCCAGATAAGCAAAGCTAAGGTCAATAGACACAGGAGCCACGATTCCTAATCTGAAGGCCATGACGAGAGGAATAGTTCCACAGATACATGGGACAGTAGCAACACCTTTTGAAGCCCAAAATAAGGCCAATCAGACGAACTGTGGGGCCAAGGAAATCAGTTCCAAGTTAATGCCTGCAAAATTGGACGCACTTAACAGTAACAGCTACTGATTTAGGTTTTATTTATTTATTTTTGGGGGGTGGGGTGGGAGGGAGCAGCATTTGGTCATGCTGGTTACACCCAGGAGGGCAGCATAAGCTTTACCAGAAAAAAACCTTTATGGACAAAGTGCTTCTATTAAAGATTGAACCCCTCCAGTGTGGCACCATTGGAACCTGACTGGCACTTACCCAGAGAATTTGCCAAACTACAGGAGATCAGTATTGTCTAGCAGCATTACCAACACTTCCACGGCTTACTGGGCTCTTAGAAGACATTTAGGTAAATTAGAGCTAAAGAACACCACAGAACGCTGAGAGCCAGGACTGGTGCCTGTAGACAAATTTTATGGGATGGCAGGAAACTTGGCCACACCCACCGTAAGTGGACATCTGGCTAACTAAAATCATGTCAAACCACAGATGCTGCCGGATCAGAGACGTTCAACTTGTACATATATGGCTTTAGAGTCCAGCGTTAGAACTCTGAGAAATCTACCTCATTATGGTAACAGGAGGGAGCACTGCCTGGTGGTTATAGTGAGCTCCTAGATTCTATTGCTGACTCCACCACTAACTCGCAACCCTTTGCCCTGCTATACAATACCAATTCCGCCACTCCTCAGGCATGCTATGGGACCTCATTTGTCTACGTGTGCAAAGTGTTCCATAGTCGAACAAAAGGGACAACAGTGGTGGCCAACAGGAACTGAAAGATCGCCACACTTGTGGTTGTCTTCTTACTATAATCGCCACAGCCAGGCTCCCCCAGCCCCCCTCCCCAAATACAAGCCCTCCCCCTTCCCCAGAGCCAGGCTCCCCCAGCCCCACTTTCTAAATTAATGCTGACGACTTACCAGAGCCGCCGCTGCAGCTGGAGCCACCTGGGCCAGAGGAGCCGCTGTGGCCGGAGCTGCTGCTGGGATCAGGGCCAGAGGAGCCACGAAGGCTGCAGCTGGTGTGGCAGTCAGGGTCAGAGGAGTGGCTGAGAACCACCAGAGCTGCTGGAATGGCTGGGGCTGGAGGAGCAGACAGGCCCAGCAGGGCTGGAGCCAGAGGAGCAGCTAGGGCCACCGGGTCTGCCACCGGGGCCGAAGGAGCAGCTGGAGCCACCACACATTTATCCCACCAGGCATGGGGCACGTGTGGACAGCACTCGTGTGCGGCTCTAGGAGAAGCCCCATTTCCAGAGCCAGAATCACCACACTGCAATGACCTGTTCACCACACGTGGCGGGTGTATGGGGCAGCACAGGACTACAAAATGAACTCTCCCCTTCAGAACTTAGAACTCAGTCTCCCAGTTCTTAAAGTCCACTTGTACGAGTTTAAGTCCAAATGCAGAGCTCTTGCCAGGGACGTATAAGCAAATTTGAGCTTGGAGATCCACAGGTGCCTAATGCACTAATGCTATCACTGATTTTGATTTGCGTTTGCAGTCTCTGGACATCTCCTACTCTACTATGGGTGTGCTGCCTGCAACAACAGCTTCAAAAGGATTTTTCTGGTAACCTCCAAAATATCTCCCCTGGAGACTATCAAAACAAAACAGCAGTCATGTTGATCTGAAGAAGTGGGTCTGTCCCACAAAAGCTCATCAGCTAATAAATTATTTTGTTAGTCTTTAAAGTGCTACATGACTGCTTTTTTGTTTTGATAGAATACAGGCTAACATGGTTATCCCTCTGTCCCCTTGGGACTGTGGACTATACAACCAATCATTCACTATCCTATATATATATATATTCTGTGTCAGACTGTTATGCCCAGACCAGTTTAAAACTGGAGTTAAGTTCTCCATGGTCCAGCCTTGTGGTATTACTGTTACCTATCATATCTCACACTATGGGATTACACAGCATCCAAATGAGAAATACAAAAATAAAGGGCCATTTTGGCACTTACATATCACTGAAGAATGTCTCTCAGGCAGTTCCTCTGGCAGATTTTCCAGATGAAGAGTTTAAAATACTGACACTGTTTTCTAGTAAAACAGATTTGCAAACAATCAGTGCTTAAGCCCCACAATTCATACTGCACAACAGAACCTTCCCAAGTCTATCATTGTTACAAGGAGTTCTTTATTAATTCGGCCTCAGCATCCCTGATGAATGTCATGGCCATGTTACAAATGTTTCAACTGGGTCAGAGAGAGACAACAGGACAGACTTGCTTCACATCAGACACTGAGGCAACAGCAAAACTGCGAATGAAATCTGAGAGCCCTGAGTCTCAGTCCTCCTTTTCCCCATCCCTGGTTCTAATCCACTATCCCACACTTTTCTCACACACCTGGAAATAGAACCCAGGAGTCCTGACTCCCTGCCCAACTCTCTTGCTCTGACAGGAAGTTAAAACCATATGAATTCAAATTAGAAATACTCCACAAGTTTTTTTGCCATGGAAGTCATTCATTGGAACTAGCTCTCAAGGGAAGGGCTGCATTCTCCATCTCTTGATGTCTTTAAACCCAGACCAGATGCCTGTCTGTGGCCGTGTCTACACTAGCCCCAAACTTCGAAATGGCCACGCAAATGGCCATTTCGAAGTTTACTAATGAAGCGCTGAAATGCATAGTCAGCGCTTCATTAGCATGCGGGCGGCCGCGGCACTTCGAAATTGATGTGCCTCGCCGCCGCACGGCTCGTCCCCACGGGGCTCCTTTTCGAAAGGATCCCGCCTACTTCGAAGTCCCCTTATTCCCATCAGCTCATGGGAATAAGGGGACTTCGAAGTAGGTGGGATCCTTTCGAAAAGGAGCCGCGCGGCGGTGAGGCGTATCAACTTCGAAGTGCCGCGGCCGCCCACATGCTAATGAAGCGCTGAGTATGCATTTCAGCGCTTCATTAGTAAACTTCGAAATGGCCATTTGCGTGGCCATTTCGAAGTTTGGACCTAGTGTAGACGTAGCCTGTAAGATACATTATTCAGACACAGGTTACTTGGCTCAATGTAAGAGCACCTGGGTGAAAATTCTCTGGTCTGTGGCTCATAGGAGATCAGACGAGAAGATATAATGACCCTTTCTTGAAGCAGAGGCCATTTCCTTCTTAGGCAAAGGATGGAACCCAGGAGCCTTGAGTCTGAGGTCCTCCCTATGTAACCACTAACCCACCTACATTCAGTGGGAAAATTCACACAGGAGCAACAGATTTTAAAGACCCTTAGAATACTATGGGGAAACCAGGCAGAACTCTTCCATCGTGATCAAGAGTAGAGAACAAGATGCCACTGAAGTGGATTTAGACCCATAAGACATGCACAGGGAATAACACACTTAGAAACCCAGTGGGGATGTTTTGTGATACACAGTTTAAGACTGTCTTAATCCACCTGTTGGTTGGGGACATGTATCCACCAGAGACAGCATAACTTCTCTGTGAAGCTACAATGACCATACTAAGCATAAACTAAACTAAACCTATTTCAACCAGAACTGAGAACTGGAACCAATTCCCTGATTTTTCACAGCGATAGAGACTTTTGATATAGACAAGTGACATTTGCAGAGTGGAATATACACAGCAGGGCCAGTAAACATGAACATGGGGAAGTGGCTAAACAAGAATTTAGTCACTGATGTGGCTAAGGCCAAAGTCGGTTCAACTGTAGCTGGGGGTTTGTCTGCTCCTGGTGTGAAAAGCTTCTGCAAAGGGAGTATCCCAAAGCCATCCCACAGTTGCTATTATTTGGCAAGGTAGTGGTATTAGAGCACACTGGACTCCTCTGGCCATTAGAAAATATGGCTGTAGCTAACCGTTGCGTTTTCAACATGATCAAGTCCAGAATTTTATAGCCATACCAGATTTTAAACACAGAATACACTGGTTTAAACCTACCCCCAACCTCATTTGAAATCTTGCCCATAGACTCCTATTTGTATCATCCCAAAGGAGCAGGTCTTGTCTGTATTAGTGTACGTCACCCACAATTACGTTAGAATCCTGTATTCCTTCTGTCCAGGCACTGCTCAGACATAGTGAGACACAACACGTCTTGTATCAGAGGGGTAGCTGTGTTAGTCTGGATCTGCAAAAGCAACGAGTGGTCCTGTGGCACCTTATAGACTAACAGAAATGTATGAGCATAAGCTTTCGTGAGCAAAGACCCATCTTTAAGTGTTAACAATCCAAACAGACACTGCTGTAGTAGAGGAGGAAAGGGAAGCAAAATGACTTGTCCATGGTCACGTGGCAAGTCAATGGCAGAATTGGAAATAGAAGACAGGCCCCCATCTCCAAGTCCAGTGCTCTGGCCAAATCTTGTCAATTCACCGTATTACTGGGCTCTCTGAAGGTGTAACTGGATGATCTCATCCTTGTGTTATACAGAGGTGGGGAAAGTACCTAAAAAGTTACTTGAGTAAAAAGGGGGGGGGTGTCCACATGCATATGTACTTTTTCCTCAAGTAATTTTCCAGAGGAGCACCATAGCGTGTACTTAAGTACACGCCCCGCCCCCCCCCCCCGGTAGCTGCATTTTTACTCAAGTAACTTTTTCCACCTCTGGTTATACTGGGAGATCTGATTAGATCTCACAGTCCCTTCTACCCTTAAAATCCAGAGATTCACGTTCAGATGGCCTGGCATATAGCCTCTACATCAGGGTTTCCCAACCTATGGGTCCGGACCCAAACATGGGTTGCAATTACATTTCAAAAGGGTTGCTGGGTGGCTCCACAGGTGGCTATTAAGAAGCCATTCACACTCCTGAAGTGGTTCTTAATTTGATTAACAGACATCAGGCAGTTAAGCCAATCACACTGAGAACCATTTCAGCTGCAGAACAGAGAACTGCACACCTTAGGAACAGTGCCCAGCTCAGGTAAGGTGCGGGCCTGAGTCCCAAGTTCAGAGAGAGGGCAGAGCCGATCAGCTCCCTGGCTTCCAGCCTCTGCAGAAGATGGGGTCCCCCCTGACCACAGCAGGGTTCCCGCAGGCTGGCTTCCAGCTGTAGGGGCTGGGGTACCCCCCCCCCAAGTCCTGGCCAGAGTTCCTGTGGCTCTGCCCCAGCTGGCTTCCAGCTGCAGGGATGGGGGTTCCCCCCTCTACTGGCTGGGGTTCCCGTGGCTGGCGCTGCCAGACAGAGTTCCACACCCCAGCTGACTTCCCAGCCATTGGGGTCCCTGTGCCTCACCCCCCAGCTCCCTCCAGCCTGTGAGTGACTCCTAGCCCCCTGCAGCCTGAGTGTGACTCCCCTAGCCTTCAGCCCGAGTGACTCTCAGTGCCTGCATGTGGCTCCCCTAGCCCCCTCCAGCCCCTGACTGTGACGCTCCTAGCCCTGAGTGTGGGGTTTAATCCGGGAGGTTGGGGGGAGCAGTTTGGGCATGAGTGTCTTTCCACCACCACAACTCTGAGTAACCACAGTAAATTTAGTGTTATTTTATTTTCTATGAAATAATTATTATGAATATATAAACATGAGGGGTACACGAGTGGGCACAATATTATATTTTTGCCTCAAGTGTAAAATTAGCTACTTACAGCTCTGTCTCTCCTCCCCTCCCCTTCCCATTTTTGAATTGCCTTGGGTCAACAGGTCTTCCTTTATTGTCAAAATGGGTCCCCATCTGGAAAAGGTTGAGAACCACTGCTCTACATGGCCCGTGGTTCCCATTCTAGGATAAGCAACATGAGACAGACCCTGCCCATAAGCCAGCTGCAGAGTAAAGAATGCTCCTCAGAGGAAAGTTTACCTGCAGGAAGGACAGATTAGGTGGAAATAACAGTCTGGAATCTGTTGATTCACCCTGCATGCCGAGCTCCTCTCCTGTTAGAGTGTTAGCTGTGTGTGTCTTCCAAAGTGTGAGCAAAGCAAAAATCCCGATTTATGCAACAACCTCTTCCCAACCTTTGCATTGATTTAACTTTCCCTCCCACTCTGTTCAAAAGGGAAACAAAGGCTTTGAAGAGGACTGCATTACAGCATTTCCACTATACAGATAAACTCTCACCCAGTATTGTCTGGAATGAACTGACTAGACTTAAGATGCAACTGCTAGAACCACAGAGGTGTTATATGACCAGCCTTGAGTTATTTTATCCAGGCCCTATCATGGGCCATATAAAAAACCACGATCCTTGGAACTACCTATGCCTATTACTTGTAAAAATTAACTTTTACTTCATCTAGAAAACTCCATGTGCTTCATAACAGAAAGTATGTATGAACAGCCAGGGAAACTGAGGTACAAAATAAAGCATCCTACTTACCTTCCCTATCCACTGTACTGAGGTAGCTCTCAACCCATTCACCTAAAAAGACAGTTACCTGCTCTGTAACTGGTATTCTTCGAGATGTGTTGCTCATGTCCATTCTAAGTTGGGTGCGCGCAGGTGCACGTCCAGTCACCGGAAGCTTTTTGCCCAGCCAGTAGCCATAGGCTTGGTGTGGCGCTCCCTGGAATGGCAACCAATGTATACACCGTCCTCCCTGCACCTGTCTGAATCAGTTGCTTCTTGCCAGATACTCAGAGTGGGGAAGGCGAGAGGGTTTTGGAATGGACATGAGCAACACACCTCGAAAAACAACAGTTACAGAACAGGTAATGGTCTTTTCTTCCTCTAGTGATTGCTCATGTCCATTCCAAGTTGGGTGAATACAAGCCAGTGCCTAGGAGGTGGGGTCAGAGCCCCGAACGGACTGCAGGACAGCCCTGCCCACTGCAGCGTCTTCCTGTGCATGCTGCAACAAAGCATAATTTGCTGTAAACATATGAACTGAGGACCAGGTGGCTGCCCTACAGCTGTCGTGGATAGGCACCTGCACCAAATACACCACAGACGATACTTGCGCTCTCGTGCAGTGTGCTCTAACCGGAGGGGGAGGAACCCCCACAAGCTTGTAACACTCCTTGATGCATGTAACTACCCAGGAGGAAATCCACTGGGAAGAGACTGGAAGGCCTTTAATCCTCTCAGCAACTGCCACAAAGCGTTGCTGCATTCCTCTAAAGGGCTTAGTCCTATCCACATAAAAGGTCATTACCCTTCTAACATCCAAGGTGTGTGAACACTGCTCCTCTCGGGGAGGCATGGGGCTTTGGGTAAAACACCGGTAGGGAAATGTCTTGGTTAACATGAAACGCAGAGACCACCTTAGGGAAAAACGTGGGGTGAGGTCTCAGCCTAACCTTATCCTTGTGAAACACTGTGCACAAGGGGTCCACTGAAAGTGCCCTCAACTCAGATACCCTCCTGGCTGAGGTGACTGCCACCAAACATGCTGTTTTGTAACTCAGACAGCAGGGAGTAGCTAGCCAGAGGTTCAATGGGGGCCCCCATACGCTTGGCTAACACCAAACTGAGATCCCACGGGGGCAGTGGTGCCCGAACCTGGTTCTTGATTCTCTCTAAACCTTTCAGAAATGTTTTGATTATGGGACCTGAGAACACAGAAGATGTTCCATGACCCAGCTGAAAGGCTGAGATAGCAGCTAAGTGCACCCTAACCGAGGAGAGGGACAAGCCCTCCTGTACCAGGCCCCACAGGTAATATAAAATCAATGGCATGGGGGATAGGCGAAACAAAAATAGTGGGGATGCTGGAGTGGGTGAGATCAACTCAATGTTCCCGACTGTGCCATCAAAACTGAGGCTTGGGTCCCTGTGGGACCTTTTGGAGGCCTTGAGGTTGTTGGTCTCAACGGCGTCTGCCCGTCCTGTTCCGCCTCCTACTGCCGTCCCTTTGTGGCTGCAGAAATCGTCTTTGCTGAGGACAGGGGTTAAAATGCCTCTGTTGGTTGGCAGGTATATGAAAGCCCAAGAAGCGGAGGGTGGCCCTAGAGTCTTTCAGACTATGCAGGCTTTAATCTGTCTTGTCTGGAAAATAGGGTAGGGCCATCAAACGGGAGGTCCTGGATCGTCTGGTGGACACCTCATGAGGCAGGCCAGAAACCTGCAACCAAGCCCCACCTGCGCATTGCCACTCCGGAGGCCATAACCCAACATGGCAATGTAAGCAGCAACCAATGCCGCCTGCAGGGTCACCCTTGAAATCGGTTTGTTCTCTATCACCACAGCCGTGAAGTCCTGTTTGGCTTCGGGTGGCACCATTTCAGAGAACCGAGACAGGGCGCTGACTGTATTATAAGCATACCTGCTAACCAGCGCCTGCTGGTTAGCAATTTTTAATTGCAACCCTCCCATTGAATAGGCCTTCCTCCCATAGAGGTCCAAGGGTCAATTTTTAAGGGAGGGACCCTGGAACCCTTGGCTCTCACTATGGTTAGCAGCATCCACTACCAGGGAGTCAGGTCGGGGGGGTGGCTACAAATGTTCATTGCCCTGGGATGGGACAAAGTACTGTCTCTCATTCCTATGGGCCATAGGAAGGGCAGAAGCAGGGGTCTGCCAAACCGTTTGAGCCATAGTGGCAATTGTTTTGATTATGAGCAGAGCCACCCTGGTGGGACCCGCGGAGGACGAAACGTCCATGACAGGGACCATCTCGCTTGGGGCCTCCTCTGCTTCCACCTCCAAGTTTTGGGCACTCTCCTAAGGAGCTATTGAAAAGTCCTGCCATCCTCCAATACAGGTGGGGCTAATGAGCCTGCCATCACCTCATCCAGGGAGGAAGATGATGATAGCCCTTGTGCCTCCATTTGGAGGGGAAGGGCAGTAGTGACCAGTCCAGGCACTTGGCCCCTCATGGAAATTATGGGCAAACTGGGGGACACCATAGGCGGAGCAGATATAGGCACTGGCTGGCCAGAAAACCCTGCCACAGAGGGCACAAATAGCACTGTTACCGCTCCCGGCACTTGAGTTGGTGCCAGTGCCCGGGCTGGTGCCTGCCCCATCGGCACCGGAGGTACACTTACAGACGGCACTGACACTGACACTGACGGGGTCCAGTCCCGCTGCAATGGCGCCAACGAAAGTGCTGAGCTCAATGCTGAAGAAGTAGACGTAGGTGGCTCCACGACAACTGCTGCTTCCTGTCTCGTTCCAGTGGTGGGGCTCCCAGTGACACTGATGGTGCTGAGCATGGGATCGGCGGGGCCCCCGGCACTGTTAAAGGCACTCCAACAGCCTGACCCTGCACCTCGTGAAATGCCCATGGGGTCCAGAAGGGCCACTGCTGAGTCGCCTGCGAAGCCAGCAGCCAACCAGTATTGTCCGAGCGACGACTACAGTGCCTGTGACAGCTATGGTGTGACCTTCTCGAGCTCCTGCTCCACCCGGAGCTCGAGCAAAAGGAGTCTGACTCCGATGCCAATTCAGAAGCAGATGACCATGACGGGGCCATCGGAGTCGGCACCGATATCATGCACGCCAAGGACAGTGCCGGTTCCGAAGTATAGGGCACTTGAAACTGGCCCACAGTCTGCTGGGTCAGCACCAGAGCACTTGGTACCAAATATGGTGTCACTACTCGCATCAACATGAATGCAGGGGTTGGCACCGGTGTCAAGTCCATGAGCCCCGATCGCTCCGTTTCAGTGCTATGGCGCCTGTCCTCCACAGATGGAGAAGGACCCGGCACCATCATCTGCAGAAGTCTTTGTGCTGCTTGAAATACCTCTGGTGTTGAGGGCAAGTCCAGCACCTGCAGGCTCCCACTCCGCACCAGCTTCAACGGATGTACCTCCTGCCCTTTGGCAGTGCACGCCAGAGCCCTGGACCTCAGGCCGCCTGCTTTGACTTCGGCGAGCGGTGCCTCTTGTGCCTCCTCCTCTTCATCGGCACCAGAGATTGACTTCTATGGTGTAGAGAATGAGATGGTGCCTGAACCTGCACTCGGTGCCGGGAGCCCTTAAGCAGCACCATGGTTGACGGCGCCGGTGCATTTTGCACTGAGGACGCTCCACTCTCCGCTCCTGCTGGAGACGAGAGGCTTAAGAGCCACCTCTATTAAGAGCCCTTTAAGGTGTTGGGCCTCATCTTTCAACATTCTGGGCTTCAGGGCCTTACAAATTTGACAGCGATTGTGCAAGTGTCCTTCCCCCAAGCAAATGAAACAGGTTGAATGGGGGGGGGTCACTTTTGGGCATATGTTTATCACATTTTGAACAAGCCTTAAAGCCTGGGGAGCCAGGCATTCCCCAGCGCCAAACCGCAGCTATTAGTTAAAACACTAACACCAGCTATCAAGTACTAAAACTATTTACACTTCTTGAAGGACTATTTACACAAGGGCCGTGTCTGCACTAGCCCCCGACTTCAAAATGGCCACTCAAATGGCTATTTCGAAGTTTACTAATGAAGCGCTGAAATGCATAATCTGCGCTTCATTAGCATGCGGGCGACCACAGCACTTTGAAATTGATGCGGCTCGCCCCGACGGGGCTCCTTTCCGAAAGGACCCTGCCTACTTCAAAGTCCCCTTATTCCCGTGAGCTGATGGGAATAAGGGGACTTCGAAGGAGGCGGGGTCCTTTTGAAAAGGAGCCCCATCTGGACGAGCCGCGCAGTGGCGAGGCGCGTCAATTTCGAAGCGCCGTGGCCGCCTGCATGCTAATGAAGCGCTGAATATGCATTTGAGCGCTTCATTAGTAAACTTCAAAATGGCCATTTCGAAGTTTGGGGCTAGTGTAGACACGGCCAATAGGCTACTAACTAAAGAACTGAGCAGAGAAAGCAAGAGCTACAACAACTGGCATGGGGGTAGAAGCAAATGAGCGGGTGGAGGTGGGGTCAGGAGGTGCATATATTAGTTGCTATATTCGTGCCACTCAGCAGGTGCTGCACTGACTCTACGGCTACTGGCTAGGGCAAAAAGCTTCCGGCAACTGGGAGTGTGCCCACGCACACCCAACTTGGAATGGACATGAGCAATCACGCGAAGAAGAACCAGCTTTTCCCAAACTAATTGGGCCACAGAACACTTCTGAGTTTGGAATATATTGATGGAACACATATATGCTGGCCTGGGGTGGCGGAATTTCATACTGAAATATTGCCGCACATAAAGCTTAAAAGTTGAAGAGTTTGGTTTTATAAATGTCTTATTTACAAAGAACAAAAAATTACAATAGACTTTGAATGAACAACTTATGCCCTTCTGATAGAAGGATGGTTAGCAATCCTATAATTAAGTATAAAAAATAAAAATTAAGTACAAACCCAAAACAAAACAGCAATAACACAGCTGAAAGGATGATTAGTGTCACTCTTCTGAACAAAAATAGAAAAGACAATATTGTTCAAAAAGGACTCTCCTTCCATAAAGCTTAAAGCACATTTTTATGAAAAAAGAAATGCAAAACAAATTAGGCAATGAAAAATATTTTTAATTGTGTTTTTATATATTTGCTCTTTTTACAGAAAACTACTGGGGAAAAAAACATGACAGGTTTTTTAAAGCGGAGTGTTTTTGCATCTGTTTCAGCACGAGTCACATAACTACTATTATGAATGTGTCATAAATATTAATATACCTACAATCTAAATACTACTCAAATACCTTAGTATTTTTGATACACAACAATTTCTTATTAAGTGTTTCAGAAGAAAAATATTGCTAGCTTTTTTTTTTTTTTTTTTTTTTTTTTTTTAAATATCGCACGGGAACACAGTATGGGGAAACCCTGATCTAAAACACATGGGCAAATGCTAAAGAAAATGCAGAGTTACACACTATGCAGTGCCCCGCACAACAGACTCTGGTTGGTCCCCAGCCACCACAATGGTATGATTACTATGTACTATTACGAGGAAGAGACATGCTGGGTAAACCCTCAACTGATCCAATCCATGATATGCAAGGAGTATGGTTGAGTGGTCAGCAAACAATACTAAAGGAACTCTGGAAACATGGGTTCCACCCTCAGCACTGCCATGGATTCACACCATCTTGGGATTTCTCTGCGTCCCTACAAAACTGTGAGGTAGATCAGTGAAGTTGCGCTACATATGCGTTGAGTATTACTTACATGGTGCTGTCCAGTATACATGGTGCTTTATGGACACAGGTCTCTGTGCCTTGTTAATAAGAGATGCTATTTGGCAACCATCAGTGTACAGCGAGAAGAATTAGAATTTTTGTGCACAATCACATGCTCATCAGTTACAGCCACAATGATCATTACAACTACAGAGTGGTACACTGGAGCTAGCTACCCCAAGTCATTTCTGAACCTGGGGAAACACCAGTTTAGTCAACAACTTGCTGGTGAGGATGCTGAGGAATGGAGGACTACTGTGTAACTACCACTGTGTTGGCTGCAGACTGTGTACCAGCAACATGAGAACAGGCAGCCTGCCAAGCCTGCAGCTCTCACTCTTGGATATTCACGAACAGAAGCAGCAGAGCCATGGCAGCAAGAGAAATGTCAGCATCTCTTCTCAGACATGTCTGCCGGAACACTGGGTACCCAGTAGGCTGAGCAGGCAGCAAGTAAAAATCCCGCATATCCTTGGTTCAACATATCCATTCCTCCACAGGCTAGATGGTGGCAAAGTAGAGCTTAGTCTTGATGTACAGGCCCAGCTCATGCCAATGGCGTTTTTCTTCTTGAGGTCAGTTTGTAATGGCCCTGGAAAAAAAACTTCTCATTGCTGCTTATGCACAAAGCACCTGCTGTCCTGAGGCAACCACGTTTTGTGGCCTTATGAAGTGTGAACTTAATACAACCCCTCCCTCACATCCATCCAAAACTGCTTTGCTGCACATGCTACTGCTGCCCATATATTAAGACCTGTTACCCAAGGAACTCTGCATTAAACTACTCAGCACCTTGGAAAGCCCAGACCCTAGTAACCGTCCTGCTAATGGGTAAGCTAAGGCAGAGACATGAAGCAAGTAATTTAGCAAGCCAATGGCAGAGCTTGGATTGGACTCTGCTGTTGATTCGGCACAAGAGTCCCAGAGCTGAGGCTAGAACCCAGGCATCCTGACTTCCAGTCCCAACTTCTAGCTCTAGAACAGCGATGGGCAACCACCAAACACAAGTGGGCTGCAGGAGTGGTCCTCCTCCATGCCAACAGGACACCACAGCCCACAGGAGTTCCACCTGCAGTCCCACCCTCCTTCACACACCTGTCACACTGGGAACCAAAGCCCAGAGCTTTAACTGCTCCTCCTCCTCCAACCGAGTACTTTCAGAGCATGCAAATCTCCTGATTCGTGCTCTGTCCCCACTCCTCCTTTCCCTCCCAGAGCTGGAACAGCAACCAACAGCTGATTTGTAGCATTCCAGCTCTGGAAGGGTGGGTTAGGAGCAAAGAAGTGCAGGGATCCAGCATCCTGGTGTGCAAGAGCCGGGGGGGAGGGGAGGGGGAGAGGCAGCCAAGGGGGACATAAGTGGAGTCCCAGTGGACTGAATGTGGGCTGCAGGCCACAGGTTACCCTCCATTACTCTAGAACTTGCCCCATTCCTTCAAAGCTGGGGAGAGAATCCAAGCATCCAGACTCCCAGCATCTCCCATTTCAACCATTACACTGCACAGCCTGTCTGATGCAAGACCAAATCCATTGTAAAACTCCAATGAAATAACTGAAGTAAAAATGCAGAGCCAGAATTGCTCTCCCTAGATTGCAGCTCTTTGAAGTTGCTGTGGGGAAAAGGGATCCCACAAGAATCTGGTGCTTTGCAGGCCAGACATCTAGGACGGTTTCTAAAGCAAAGAGAAGTGGGACGAGAAGTGGCAGGAGGGGAATTTGGACTTTTTAAAAAATGACCTGAAATCTCAGTTCAAGTTCCCAGTCAAGAGCTCAGACAAAACGCATTCCACCTTAAAGCACAGGGCAGAGCTCCTAACCATCCAACCAGAACAACCGTACCTGCCTCTTCTGCTGTCCTTACAATCAACCAGTTGGGGATGCAGCCTGTATTTTCCCATGAAACAATCAATCACTTACTAGTCAGCTGAGGCATACATCTGCTTACAGAAAATCAGTGCCACACCATGAGCCGAGCTAGAAAAAAGTTGGAACCCAGGAGGAGAAAGGGGAGCACAGAGTTGATCAAAGACCGCCCCCATCATACAGAAGTTCCCAATACCCTCCACACTTTCCCCTGGTGCATTTACCACATACGCCCTCTTTACTACTGCTCACCCCCATCTAGCCTCCTCATTTAAACTACACTCTGCGACACTCCTGCTAAGATAGTTTAACTCCGACTGATTGCTGTATCTCAAACTCCAACACCAACCATAGGCGAAAAGATAAAGCTCACATGAACCCAACACAGGCACATTGTACTCAGATTGTTTACAGGGAAAAGGATTAAAACTCGAGGCAGGGTGAGCTAGGGTTGGGGTGGGGGTGTGAAGCCCATACAAGCCAGTGGGGCGCTTTAGCAAGTAAATACCAAGAGGGCCCCCTACCAGGGGATCTTTGTAAAGCATAAAGCAGATACCTATCACTGACCGCTTACTAGAATGCCAGATGCTGCTTAAGACCAAGTGACCTTGGAGTTATTGCTAAGTTTTCACAGCTCCTTGTGCTAACAGAGCAAGGTTACTGGGAAGCAAAACATTCTTCGGCGATAACTTGACTGAAAAAAGCAGCACTGGCCAAGTGTCAAAGGAAACAAAGCAGATATTTGTGCTGCCTGAAGTGACAAAGCCTGAGCAATCATAACTCCCATGGAAAGCAGAGGGAACTGCCAGTGCTCAGCACCTCTGCAAACCCAGGCCGGTATGCGTACCAAATCTCAGCAACTGCTTCTAATCACTAGGGGACACGGCAGCTGCTACTGTGACACCGAAGAGCCTCATATCAATTAAGAGCTTGATAATTAGACTATAGGCTCTCCAGAACAGGTTGTCTCTTATTACACATCAGGATTGCACCTGGCACAATGCAGCTCAATCTTAGTACCATGGTAGCACCTACAAGCCCCAGTTGAGATCAGGGTCCCCTTATGATGTGAATTTTATCAGTATTATGGTAGCACCAAAGGCAGCGATGAGCAACCCAGGCTAGCGAGACAGTTGCATAAGAGGCCGGCCACCTCAGTGCGCCCCAAGATTGCTGTAACCAAGATGGTCTCTCGGAATAGGTTAGTTTTGCTAACTGTGCTTGCATACCTGGAATTTGCGGGGTGCACCAACTGAACAATAGCAGTGTTTTGATTGGCGGCAGAAGGACTGCACAGCTCTCAGTCAATGTGCGCAATCAGCAAGCACCTCACTTCACGTGCCCTTGCTTTAAATGCATGTCGCTTTAATAATAGCAGTAAGAAAAAAATATGCAGGTGGAAGCCAATATAATCTGGCAACCCTGCACATGGACAATGGCAAACAAAAAGTCCTGTGGGCCATACATAGAACCTAATGGGTTGCATGTGGCCCCTGGGCCACAGGTTGCCCACCACCAACCTAAGGGCCCCAACTGCTAGGAATGTAGATACTTTAATTAATGGTATCTGCTCTCAACTGAGTCCTCAGGTCAAGCCTGTGGTAGTGTTAATACTACACACATTAACTGGGGCCCTGAACCTGAATTGATGCTTCTGGGGAATATCCTAGTACTATTGCTACAAATTTACACAAAATAATGGGGGGCCCCCCAACCTCGGCTGGGGTCCCGAGTCGCTACTAAAGTAAATTTAAAACCAAGTAGTGTTGTTGTAGCTGTGCTGGTTCCAGGACATGGGAGAGAAGAGCATACAACACTCTGCAACATGTTCACTCAATCTCCTCTCAGAAGTAACATGGCCTAACAGACTGAGTTGGGGCCAGAAATTCAAACCCTAAGCACCACTTGGACACTGACTGCCAGAACGAGAGCAGAGTCACTTCCCATAGCTCACTTTTCTTCCTTGCACATAGGATTTTGCAAGCCTGCATGAACTGAGCATCAAACACCCCTCTGATGCAGGGGATATCCGCTATCTCCCCTTGCAAAAATTATCTGTGGCTTAGAAAATGAAGCTTTTTATTGTGACCCTCATAAAACAGTGCTGGAGATCAGATTTGGGTTTAGAGACTGGGAAGTTCTAAAAGCCTAACATGAAGGTAAAAGGGCAGGTGCCAAGGATTGTTATTGGAGCAGCAGCTTGGTAACGAACCACACAAATAGCAGGCCAATGACACTTGGTCAAATGGCTACAAATATGAACAGCACACAGATGTTTAATTTAATGCCCACTCAGCGAGAGAAGAGTTGATGTCATCCTACATAATGAGTCTACAAGGCAACATGGCAGGCCAAACCAGCCTTGCTAGGATCCTAACTTTTGATCCTAGGGAATTTCAAACACGACAAGCAGAACATTAAAGCTATCTCCCACGTATTGCACTTCTGCAAGGGAGAAAAGATTGAGTTTGTGGACCACCAAAATAATATGGGGCCACACTCATTTCTGCTGGTCAGACTATATGCCAAATGCACCATCGATGAAAATAAATAGTTGGAGATACATTATTACTAGTGGAACTGCACACAATCATTTTTCAAAGACTCCCATTTGGCACCTTAATTCCAATTCCACTGAAGCTTTTCCCTTAGCTCCTTTTATTACATTATGATTTGCAGATTTCTTGGTTCTTAAGAGCAACAAAAGGAGAGAATGAGGGTGTGCCGCTTGCACTGGGCTAATTAGAGGCTTTAATGTCATTCTGGTCAATTAGATCCCAGAGCAAAGGGTGGGTGGGAGGGAAATGGAGTTGGAATGAACAAAAAGCAACTGAAAAATGCTTAGGACAAGAAAGAAATAACTGGTTTAAAGAAATTCAATGTCCCATCAGGGGTTCCAAGAATAATTCTGACACACCCAGCCTACTTGAAAGCCAGGGTGTTTGTTACAGGCTTGTCACTGAGAAATCCCAGCTTCTTTCAGAGACAAAAAGACAACACACCTTGCTACTTCTCTCACTTTTCACTCAGGAAGAGCTAGAATAGGTGTGACAGCTGCAGTCTGCAAACACCCTGATAGATCCCAAAGAGTACAGCCCTGAGATGACAATTAACTACTAGTCCCAAGTACTCACTAGCCCATTAATCTTCTTCCATATCAAGGCAGTTATCAGGAGCTGTTAGACAGGCCGGCTCCCAATTCTCATGGCTAGTAACTCCGGTTTGTTCCAGCGTCATAAGAGAACTGAAGGTTACTTCCATGTGCTGAAGCACCGCCCCTTTCGTTTCCCATAACATAGAGGGGAGGTCACACTGCTTTTTTAAGGAAAAAAGAACTTCCTGCAGCTAGGCAGTGCAGAGCAAAGCAGCTGCACCCTGAGAAATCTGGAAGCTAAGAAAACTAAATGCATGGGGGAGGGGGTGAAGAAACACCCCATGATGGTGCTCTCTCCTGGTCAGAAAAGGGCTGGCATACTTCCAGAAACTTAAGATGCCACCACCACCTCAGCAAAAATTATCAATGATGCGCTGTGATCATTGCCAGGGCAGAACAAGAGGAAAGGAAGAGCTTGGATCACAAGAGTGGGAATCAAAGGTGGGTTCAGGAAGTACTGCAACCTAAGTGGTGTGAGAAATGAGTCCCCTGGTATCCATGAGCAACTCATGAGCCAGCTTTCTAGAAGCGATGAGCAATAAAAAGGTTGGGCATGCAGCACTTCGCTGAAATCAGACCGCTCTGGAGCATCTCAAATGGGACACTGAAAATCACTAGTCCCTTTGGCAAAGTGTCAGCCAAGAGATCCTGATGTTTGAAAAAACCTAATCAGCTCACAGGTGGAATGACTATTTGGCAAGTTTTGGCAGTGACCCCAGCGTCGTACACAACAGTTCCAGCCCCCAAAAACTTAGTTTCTAATTCTCCAATTCTTGGGATCCCCTTTCACTTCCCCTGGGTTAACACGTGCCTCAGACACCATCCTTTTAGTTCACAAGATCTTGGGTCTTATTTTCAGCAATTGCCATAATCAGCACAATTTCTTCACAGTTCATTCTCCTTCTCAGCTGAGCGGCCTGCCTATGCCTAACATCGCTTTTTTCACTGCTGCCTTTAGTTCTAATTTTAAAAGATTTTGAGAGAGACATCACAGGAAAAGGCTTTTATGGTATCAATCCCCAATGGAGATTAATCATTTTAAGACTTCAGAACTATCCATCAGAAGGTCTGGCCTTTGCTTCCAGACACAGGGAAGTTCAAGAGAGATGGCAATGGTTTCATTCCTCTGTTCCTCCAACCCTTCCATGACAAATGAACGGCTCCCAAATACTTGCCTTTGCATCTGCCTGTCTGGCACAGGCAATACCCTAAAAGAGTGCATGTGCAGAGTTTGTTTTCACTCCTCAGCCATGCCCCTTCACTCAGACAGAGGCGATCTTGTCTGGTTCTAGACAGTGCTCCCTGGTCAGAGCTGCAGAAACAGCTGGTCGCAAACTAAAATGCTGCTTGTTTGATTTCCTAATTTAATTCCACAAGCTGATGTTAAAAGCCAAACATTTATGAGTGGCTCCAAATCCACCCTGCCTGAAAGCCATGACGCTAACGTTCCACGCAGGATGTTACTTTTCTCTATGAGAAGGCTCAGAAGCAACACTGAATCACTGTGCTCCACGGAGTTTGCCTGATTTGAGGGAGAGCAGCAAAACTACTTCCCCCACTGCATGGCCACAGAGTCAGGGCTGTGCCAATGTCTTCCTTATACATCCCCAGATTGTAGCAGATAACTGAGGTGATTGCTGGGAATAATGCTAGTCACCATACTACGGCAGCCTCTTGTGTACACACCCTACCCGCTGTGCAGGCCATTAATACTCGAAGAAACTTGCCAACCCCTTTAACAGCTATATCCTGTCTTACAGCACTTTATGCTTCCAGAGTGACTTTCACCAGAAGATCTTAAATCACCCTTAGTCATTCAGAAAACCTCACCCATACTCCAACAAGTGAGAATTTGCTTCGTTTGTAATGTAGCTAAACTGATTTGGATTAAACTGGACCTGTTAAGTGGTTTGTTCCTATAATTGATCGAAGTGTGAGGCAATGGTTCGGGACCTGAGGACCAACTTCAATTCAACGCTCCACCACAGATTTCCTGTGGGACTGTCAGCAGGCAAGCACTTACTCTCTGTGCTTCAGTTCCTCATTTGTATACTGAGATGACAGCACTGCCATGCCTCACACAAAGCTCATGAGGATAAATACAAAGATTGTGAAGCACCAGGTTGTACTGTAATGTGGGCCATGAAAGTACCCAAGATAAGGGTGAAAGACACAAGAGCCCAGTGGCAGGATGAGAAAGAGCACCCAGGGATCATGATTCATTAACAGCCTGCTCCAAATAAACACAAAGTTCCAGCTATAGGACCACCCCCTTGGAAATCTGCCTCTGTCTCAGCCGTGAGCTCTGGCAGCCTCTTGGGGAATCAAAGAGGGTGCAGCACATTGTGAATGAAAACCCCCTCGGAGACTGTGTGCATGCCCAGAGCCATACAGACTTTGTTTTACTGGCTGATCTTCACACTTACCACATAATCTGAGACTGAACTTCGTATTCTCCACCCCTCTTCATTTTCTCCACAAAAAGGTGGAGGACACTTTAGGAGAGAGCTTAGCCTTCCTATTCTATTTCTGCCTCTCAGCAGGGAATGACAATTTTAAAAGGGATTCAGAAAGGCTGAACATCCAACACCTTTATGACACCACATCCCCTAAAATGAGATCCTGAATCAACTGTTCCTCACCCCTCCTGGAGCCTGAGAACAGGAATAGGGAAATAAAGTACATCAATATTTTAAAAATAGGAATTTAAATGGAACAGGCACAGGAAACACTGTGTTTGTGCCAGTCTTTATAAAGGCCTAGAAGGTTACATCCCTGGTTTTTTTTAAATGGCTGGGATCTCCTGGCACCACAACAATATAGATAATAATTTTACAGCCAAGACTGGGTGGGTGTTCTCTCCTCCATTCCAGGCACACCACAGACTCCCACAGTCCACAGACATCGCCAAAAACCTTCTGCCCATCCTAACCCCCACCCTCCTCAAGAGTTTACAATCTAAACAAATTTTCCCATTTGACAGATAGAGAAACGGAGGCCTGGGGTGATGTGACATACTCAAGATCACACTGGTAACCTGTACCAGAGCAAGGAATTAAACCCAGATCTCAAGTGCTACTACTATTACAGATTAAACCTCTCTAGTCCGGTACATTCTCATCTGGCAACATCTGTAATTCAGCATGATTTTAGTCAGTCAGATGACCACTTATCACGGACGTGGCCAAGTTTCTCGTGGTCCCATAATGTTTGTTTACAGCCACCAGCCTTAGCTGTCAGTGTTCTGTGCTTTCATTTAACTCTAATCTACCCCAAATGTCTTCCAAGAGCCTAGTAAGCACAGAAGGGTTAGTAACGTTGGTAGCCAATACCGATCTCCTGTGGTCAGGCGAATTCTCTCGCTTGGCACCAGTCAGGTCCCAATGGTACTGGATTAGAGAGGTTCAACCTGTAATATCTATAGTGCAGTAACATTTAGGGGCCCCAGTCAGGGAGCAGGACGCCATTAGGCTAGGCCAGTGACAGGCAATCTAGGCTAGCGAGTGGGCAGTCCTCCATCTCAATGGGCTGCAAGATTGTTGTAATCAAGATGGTTTCCTGAGATAGAATAGTTTCGCTAACTGTGCTTACACACCTAAAATCTGCATGGCATGCGGACTGAACCATAACAGCACATGGCTCTTGCAGCCAACCTGAGGTGCAATCAGCATGCACCTCGCTATACGTGCCCTTGCTTTACATGCATATAATTTTAGTAACATGGGTTGGAAAAAAACTACCTGGACAGAGACCAGTGGAATCTGGCAACCCTGCAAATAGGAAACAATAAACAAAATGTCTTGCAGGCCACACACAGAATCCCCATGATCTGTGGGTTACCCTCGACTGGGCTAGGCCCTGCTCAAGCCTCCTTTTACTAAGGGCATCCCTCTGGAAGTATCAAGTCTGATGTTTCCATTTAAAGACTCATGGAGGAGCAGGGTGGGCGGGGAGGCTGTCTCATGCTTTTGGGGAGCTCTCTCAATCTTTAAGGCAGGCTCAGGCAAAATCTGGCCCACCAAGTCACCCACTTTGACCCACGTACACAGCAAGGAGTCTCAGGCAGGCCCCTGACGCAGGTCACAACCTCCCAGGTGATACCTTAGCATGGGTAGATGCAGCCACACTGCAGCATCACACCTGAGCTACTCTGCTCACTTGTGCTTCATTCTGCTGCCTTGCCAGGACATCTGGAGCCTTATGTCATTGTTCTCTGTGCTGCTGCAGCAACCTGAGCTGGTCTGATTCTCTCCCAGTAAATTGTGGGAGCTGCTGTTTGACCTTCTAGGCATACATGGGGAATTACAGGAGGACTACCTGAACTAGCAGGTTACCAGCCCAAATGAAAGCAGAAACTAGGTTTCCACCCATTCTCATAGCCAGGACTAGTCCAAGCTGAGAGCTCTACTGGTGTGCTTGCCTAAACTGAAGTGAAAGGATTTGTGGGTAATTGAAGCATAGATAGATCCAAGGAGAAGATCACAAAGTATTTTATAAATGTTGGTTAATTAAGTCTCTCAACACCCTGGAAGTGGCTAAATAGGATGAGCATATTTAAAACAAGTAGTAAACATGCAGCCTGTGGAGGTTTCTGAGTAACCTTGCCCTCATTGCCATCCACATCAAAACTTAGCCCTGCTCAACCAGCTACAGTCACTAACCCGGGGGCCCCTTTCCCCAAACGTCACACAGCGAAAGCTTAACTCCATGCAGCTGCATTTCAAGACAGTGAAGAACGGAAGGAACTGACTAAGCACCTGCTAACGTGGGAAGTTTCAGTCTACTTGCCCAGGGCAGCAAATGAGGAGATCAGGAATAAAACGTGAGCAGACCAGCCTAACAAGTACTTTCAAGACTATGAGAACAAATCTCAGGTGACTGGGAAAACAAAAGGCTTTCTGGAAACAGATGGCAGCTCGCAACATTACCTGCAGGTCCCTGTGGGCATCAACTCAGCGGGCATTTGGATTTATGAGCAATTCTTCCTCCCCTTGGCAGACATGCTGTGGAGGTGGTTTCCGGAAACTCCCAGTGATAGTTTTGGTTTCATAACTTGTGATTGAGTAACCAAACTATCAAGGATGTTCAAAAGAAGAATTTTATAAAATCCCAGGACACTAGTGTATCTCTGAGTGTCTTGCTGAACTATACTAGGGAAGGGCTCAGTCATTCTATCTTACGCCTGGTCTACATAAGGTAGCTTATTACACTGACCTAGTTATGCCAACGTATGCACTACAGCCTTGTCCCGGAGATCTAAGTGCCCTACTCTACACATGTATCTCCACCACCATGAGAGGCGTACCTCACTAGTCCAGCATCCTTGTAACCAGACTGGTGCCAAATGAGGGAATTTGCAGAATCACAGGAGGTCAATATTGTTGAGCAGCATTACCAACTGTTCCCCTGCTGACTGGGTTCTTAGAAGACATTTAGGGGTAAATTAGAGCTAAATAAAAGCATGGAACATGAAGAGCCAGGACTGGTGGCTGTAAACAGCTTTATGGGACCACAAGAAACTTGGCCACACATGGTTAGTGGACAGCCGGTTAACCAAAATCATGCTGGACAATGGATGTTGCCGGATGAGAGTTTGCTGGACTAGAGAGGTTCAACCTGTAGCACTTATGTGGGCATAGTAAGGGTGATGCAGCCCCTATGTAGAATCAGCTATTGGCTGTCTTGATGCAACTCCCTGCTGAGCTACTGCCAGCAGGCTAGGCCAGGGAGCTGAGAAGCCTGGACAATGGCTCCCTGCCCCCAGCTGGCAGTGCAGAGCCAAGAACCCTGCAGGACAACTGGGCTCCTGGCCAGGAGCCCTGGCTTTCAGCCCGCCATAACTGTCGTTCCTCCGTCAATGGCAGAACACCTGGTGGGACATGCATCATGGATACAAGGAGAGTAGCATGGATATCAGCCACTGCAGTGGCTGTAACTAATCTTAATGAAGGTCGATTTAGAGGTGTACAGTAGATGTTCCAATGAATACTTTTCTGGCATCCACAACAGTAACAGCTAAGAGGCTCGAAATCTTTAATGCACTTATGATTCTCAAACCCCATGAAGCAGGGCTGTGCTACAATTCCCATTTATAGATGGAAAACTAAGGCACAGAGAAATTATACAATGCTGCCCAAAGTCACACAGGAAGTTTGGGCTGGAGCACTCTAGCTCTCATTTTCCCATGGTGCAATGGTCTGCTGCAATACAGCTGGTCTCCAAGATAGGGAGGGAGGGAGACTCAGCTCAAAACTTATCTTGGACAGCACAGTGACTAGATCCAAAGGGAAGGTGGACTGTGTGCCTTAGTTAAATCCCCTCCTCTGCCCCCCACTCCCTCCGTAATGTTTGCTTCTTAACTCCCCACAAGCTAGTATTCTTAAATGCAGTCTAGGTGACTGAAAGGAGGCTACTAATAGCATTAATAGCAATAGTCACTAGCAAAGATTCTGTGGCCCAGTGTATAGGATGTTGGCCTGGGCATCAGGAAACCTGGGTTCTACTTCCAGCTCACCCACTGACCTTTTTGTGTTACATCAGACAGGTTACTTCCATTAATAAGCTCCTATACAAAATGCTGTTGATTGTTCTTATAGTACACTAATGGCTCTTCCACAGCACTTTTCATGCATAAAGTGAAAACCATTTTACAAAAGGTATCAACCCCATTGCACAGACAAAGGGAGATGAAACTTGCTGACTGTCACCCAGTGGCAGAGCCAGGAGTTGAACCCAGTTTTCTGAACCCTAGTTCAATGCTCCATCCCATAGGGCAACAACTTTGTGGGTGCTCCATGGCCGCAGCAGCCATGAGGAAAAAATGTTGGGTGCTGAGCGCCCACCAGCCGCTGTCAGCCCCTCCTGGAATCTGGCAGGCCTTGCTGATCAGCACACTTCCCTCTCCCTTCTGCAGACTGTAATCAGCAGTTTTGTGGAATGCAAGAAGCTGGAGGAGGAAGAGTGAGGACTGGCACACTTAGGGGATGTCAAAGAACTGAGAAGGGTGCAGCATTGAGGGAAGTATCAGAGGGGTAGCCGTGTTAGTCTGGATCTGCAAAAGCAACGAGGGGTCCTGTGGCACCTTACAGACTAACAAATGTATGAGCATAAGCTTTCGTGGGCAAAGACCCACTTCTTCAGATGCAGTGGAAGAAGTGGGTCTTTACCCACGAGAGCCTATGCTCATACATTTCTGTTAGTCTATAAGGTGCCACAGGACCCCTCGTTGCTTTGGCATTGAGGGAAGGAGCAGAACTGGGGCACAGACAGGATCACACACCGCTAGCTCAATGGAAACTGTTTTATCAACTAACCCACATTACTCTTACTATTAAGGAGTTTTCTCTAAGGCCTACACACAGATTTTACTAGGACAACTGTCAGTTACAAAAGTGGGTTTTTTAAAACCAGTATATTTACACCTGTAAAAGCCCTTGTACAGATGCAGATCTACCAGCTTATTCCCCTTCTCATATGGCAGTAAGTATAGTAGCATATCCACCTTTATACTGGTATAATGGCACTCACAAGAAAGGAGTGACACAAGTATGACATACCAGCAAAACTAAACAATACAACTTGCATGTTGAGATAAGGCCCTACAGCACTAACTTTGTAACCTCAGCTTTGCCATTTCCCTTCACCACCTTTTATTTATTTTTGTTTTGCTTTGTCTCAACCACTTCCGGCTTTATGTTCACACAGGACTCTCTCCTCCCTCTTCGCTGCCTAGAGTCTAGTGCTTATTTAAGGTTTTTTAAAGTTATTCCTCCAGGGTTATCCAGAATGCCTAAAAGGATACTGGCCTCAGGACGCATTCACTTCTAATAAGTTAGCCTCACAGCATCCACAACTACACCCATGGTGGCTCCTACACGCTCTCATCCCCAGATATTTGGCCAAATGAAGGCCAAAATAAGATGAGACCTTTGACTTCCTCTCCTTTGAAAATGGCAATACCCAAGAGAAAGCCTAAGGAGCAAAGTAGGAGTCAAGGATCTTATTAATTCTCACATCCAGCAGCTGCCTCAGTGGAAGTCAAGAAACCCTTCTTTCCCCTATCTCCTCCACACTTCCACAAGGCACCTGGCCAACTAAACAGTGGCACAGGGAGCTGGGGAGGGAAGGACAGAGTCCTGATTCTCCCAAGAGGACAGACTGCAAGCCCCTTTGAACACACTTGTATGTAAATTAAGAGGCTTTTGACTACTGTGCCCTGCGCCTCCCTCCACGTCTGGGCAAGCTGCATAATCCTTTTGTAAACAGTCTTTCAATTTGCTTCTGATCCTACAATTCTTTCCGGCATCTGCTTTTTTGTTGGTGGTGGTCAATCAATTCCACCACATAGCCCCACTATCCTAACAAACAACTGATTCCATCCAGTGCAGCAGCTAAAGCAGTTGGCATGCCTCTTGGATGAGCACTGCTTTCCAACCATGGATATCCCCATCAGGGAATTTGGATGCAGGGTCTCAAAATATTACCCGCTTCTATGCTGGAGGTATATTTCGCTGCAATCTCAATTTGCTATGGTGTTTGCTTCCTTCTCTGATCCACTCCAAATTGTTGTTGCATGCTGTTCCCCCATCATTGTCTCACGCTAGAAGTGGCAGCACTGTAGGGGTTTAGTGAATGCTTTTGATGGGAAACTGTGATTTTTTTTTCTGGTTCAAAATCTAAATCACCTAAAAAACCAAAAGTCTTTTATTCTGAAATGCCAGCCCAATGACTCCTGGGACTTATAGCTCACGTGCCTCCTGCCTTCAGTTCTCTTCTATGAGCCACGGTCCCTAGCTGGGCTGCCCCACAGCCACATGACTGCCATGGCTGCACTGCCTCCCCTTACCAGGAAGGGAGCTCTAGTCCACCCAGGGAGCCTGACCTGCAGAAGAGAATGAGAGCATGAGGTATCCCAAAAGCAAATTCTATGAGGCAAAATGGTGGCATTACAGAATCAAAACACATGGGTTTTGTATCTTGCCAAAATCTTGACAGGAGGGGAACAAAATTTTCTAACCAGCCCTGAGATGGAGTATTACGCCCAGGATATTTTTCAGCCTCCATGATTTTGCTGTAAGCACCATATGTTCGCTCCAATTACACCAGAGACCGACATCAGGTATCCTTCCATGTGCATAAGCAGCAATAAATCCTTCTGCACTTCAGCAGCGGCTCCTCTGTCCCCAGGTGCTTTGAGAGCAAATGATCTGTTCTAATCTTTCAACTGTAATTCTCAAACCAACGAACAATTCTGGGAATGAAACTAGTTTCTCTACATGGCCTTCCAGATTTTCCAGAATGCAGATGTAACCAATGGAGGTTTGCAGCAGCTCATTTTCCATGAGACAAGATACAAGGAGGACTGAATTATATATTCTGCCTGTCTCCCCAAAGCCCCCAAAACACTCAGCTTTTTAAGGAATGGATGAGAAGCTACATACACAGGGGGTATTTCACCAAGGTGCATGAAATGGTATATGTCTATAGTGCCTAGCACTGGGCGTTGATCTTGATTGAGGTTCCCAGGTGCTATTATAATATAAATTAATAAAGTTGTCAGCTAAATGCAACTCCCTCTCTAATGTCATCCTGCAACTGTTTACAGCAATGCTACCAACCATGGTGATTACCACACTACTGCAAAGAGAATTTACCTGTGGGTTTTATACTGCCATCAATCAAAGTTTCTGACCACCTTCCATAAATTTACAATGATAAATTATAATTGTTCAAATGAAGCATCTGGTCAGATCACTGGGACTATATGCCTCGTCTTTTGGGAGAAAGCCATCAGATTTCAATGGCACAGTCTGCTTGTCCAAACTCAAGGTCAGCAAAAGGTACCAAAAATTTGAGGGCACAAGTGCTCCAGACCTCACATTTTGAAAGTGCCACATGAAGAGCATCAGTTACCTCAACATGGAGGCCTAAGCAACTAAGAAATCTACAGACTGGCATTTACTTTTTTAAAAGGAGCTGTGCAGAGCTGAAACTGTACAAGCATTTTTATATTGAACTAACTGTATAGAAAGTTAATATTAAGTGAACATATTTACAAGCAAAAGGGGGGTACTCAAGTATCTTGAAAAACAGAGGTATTTATTCAAAGCCTAAATGATTTATTTAAAAAAAAAACTAATGAAAATTGAACAACTAGTATTAAACACTTTGTCATTAAGGGATTGGTTTTACATCTCATTCAGTTGGTTATTGGCAGAATGCCTTATATGCTGTAGTTCACAAGCAATATTTTCAATGTTTCAAAGAGGAACAGGTTTAAAAACATGTTTAATATTATTACTTATTTTTAAGGATTATTCAAAATGGTGAAAGAGGCTTTTATGCCAAAAACTACTGTGGAAACAAGGAAAAGGCATCGCTTACCATATGGCTTAAACTACATGGGACTGAACTTAATTTAGAATTTAATTGCTATCTGCAATAAATGAAATATAAGTTATTGGGATACTAGTTCACTGAAGCATGTGTCCAAAACATAGTCTTACACCAATCTACTTGTCAAACACCGAGACACACTAACACAAAGGAATGTCACCTAATCAATTAGCATCCATCCCTCTCCAAGGGCAAGATCAAAGTAATTAAGGAAAAGATTTTTTTATTCCCCAAGAAATTCATGTAGCAGTGAAGCGCTAAACCACCAAAGGCAGACCATTAAAGATGCAGCTTTCATTAGCAGGAATAGCATAGCAACCTGCATTCTGCAGATAACACAGCAAAGTGAGCTAGTCTTCCCCAAGAACTACCTTGCCTCAGAGAAACATCTGAATATAGCAGCTGGTTCCTTTTCTAGTGTCTCAAGAGGCATCTTGAAAATTAGAAAACCCACTTTAAAGGTGAAGAAAACAAAACATATGAAGAAATAATTCACAGGGACTGGCTGATTGCCAAGTTCTGAAATCAGCCAGTCACTTTCCTCTGTCCAAGGCTGATTTCTAGAGGTCTACCCATGCTATAAAACAAATAAACAAGGGCATCCAGTCAAGTGTGAACTGATCCTCCCACCCAATCCCCACTATACTTGATAACTGGGCTAAAACCTAAGAGACACACAAAGCCCTGTCTTCACTGTGAACTTCAACTGTGTCAGAGCCAATTCAATGACTATTACTAGAGTAATGCCCAGAAGCTTCTATCATAGTGGTGGCATTCAGGTTCTCCGTGTGGCCCACAAGACTTTTTGCTTACTGTTGCCCATGCCCAGGGTTGCCAGATTCCGTTGGTTTTCCTCTGTGTAGTTTTTTTTTCCCTACTCTTATTAAAAAAGTGACAGACATGTAAAGCAAGGGCACATGAAGTGAGGTGCATGCTAATTGCACATAATATTGTGAGAGTCGTGCGCTCCCTCTAAATCCACTCAAAGCACTACTCTGGTTCAATCAGCACATCCAACAAATCTGAGATATGCTAGCACAGTTAGCAAAACTACCCTATCCCAGGAGACCATCTTGTGGCCCACTGACCAGCTTAAATTACCCTCACCACTCTATCAGGACACTATTGTGCTAGGAATAGCGTAAACACATAGCTAAGTTTTTCAAGAGAAGGACTATTTCAGCATAGGTGTACTTTACTGTGGCGATACGCCAGGAAGCTCTACATTTACAAAGAAGAACTAGAAAATGTAGAATACTTGGCCTACCTTGGCAGCCATCTCCCACAGAGGGCAGACACACATGTTGAGATTCAGCACAGAGTGTCAAAGGTAAGACCAGCACAGTAGATTGTCTCACCGGATGTCCAACCACCACAGTATCAGAACACGTCCTAGACTTTTAGTTTACAAAGCAGTGGAGATCACAACTCTTCTCTACGGCTCTGAGACTTGGGTGACTTATTAAAAAAAACCATGAAAAATCTGGAACAAACAAGCACTTTCTGTGGAAGACTCTCAATGCAAAGTAGAAGGGAGGATTGCCACACTAATGTCGGTGTCCTCACTCAACCCATCATCTTCAGTGTTGAGGCCCTGGTTAACCAACCCCAGACAAAGCAAAACAGGCATTGTGTACACATACCTGATTTATGTTTTTCAAAACAACTGCTGCACAACCAGCTCCCCAAAGGAGAAAGAAACAGGGAGCACTTTAAAGATACCTTCAAAATAAGCATCAAGAGGAGTGGATCAGAAACCATATACTGGGAGACAACGACAAAGTACACAGATAACTGGTGAAGACTTGTCAGAAAGGAATGTCTTCTGAGGAAAACCAGTGTACTGTGGCCACAGAAAAACACCAGAGAAGAAAGGAAAGACAAATGTCACAGCAATTGTGGCCCAACCCTGTCTTCCATCATTACCTGTGATGTCTGCATGCAGCTCAGGGATTGGACTACTAAATCACCAAAAGGACATGTGAAAAATCATCTGTAACCTCAGGTGGGTCACCAATGATGACTTTAGCATGGATGACCCTTTCAGGTAACTTACAAACCCCTCCCCCCCCCGCCCCCCGAGTTTTGTAGAAAGTCCAAGTGCTTACTTGAGATACAAGGCAGGAAGCTCAACATTGGCACAGAAAAAGCACAGAACTAAAATCCTAGTCTGGACTCGGAAATTGGATCATTATAGCTATATCACTCAGGGGTATGGAAAAGCCATACCTCAAAAGTGATGAGTTAAGCTGACCCAAACCCCTAGTGTAGACAGTGCTAGGTTAACAGCAAAATTCTACTGTCAACCTTGATACAGCAACTCCTAGAAATATGCAACTTCAAGTTGCGTATAACTCACTTTAACATGAGTTAAGCACAACGTGAAGCTGCTCTGCGGCTGTCAGCCTGGCTAGCTGCCTGCACCTGTGGGCAGCTAGACAAGCTAAGATCCCCTTCTCCCTGCCTTCCCTCAGCGGTGCTTCTTACATCCCTGTGGCTGGGGGAAGGCAGGGAGAAGCAGCCAGGAAACTGACCAACCTTGGCCAGCAGGGAGTGGCAGGGAGTGGAGGGGAGCCTAGAGCCAGGCTACTCCTGGTTCTGGGCTCCCCTCCACTGGCTGAAGCCAGGAAACTGACCAGCTGGTCAGTTTCCCAGGTCTGCAAGCCACAGGGAGACAGGAACCAGGCTGCCCCCTAGTTCCCCACCACCACTCTGGGAATCAGGAAACTGACTAGCCTTGGTGGGCTGGTCAGTTTCATGGCTCCTGCAAGCCCAGTGGAGCTGGGAACCAGGATGCAGCTTGGTTCCCATCTCCCCCGCAACCTCTCCCAACAGCTTGTGTGAAAATTTGAGTTATGCAGGGTTTACAGAAATGCAACCCCCACGTACCTTGAGGGTTTACTGTACTGCTGTTAAGGACATGGATGATGGGGAGATTACCCCCATGAGAGAAAACCTTTCCCATCAGTGTAAGCAGCATCTTCACTGAAGTGCTGTAGTAACCCCACTGCAAACAAACCCTACAACTGCAAGGACATTATCTTTTAAGCAGTATATAAAAAACAATACGCAGTCTGAAGGGGAAGCTAAGAAACATCTTCTTTCAACACACTATTTCTTCTTCCACACACAGAAACTTGACAAATCCAGTATTTGGACCACAAGAAATTACACTAAAACCACAAACAAATGCTTTTTTCTTCAGCTTTCTAAAAGCAACCTACTCAGACTTTACCTAGATCTCATGCTATACTCTACAAGGTCACCTCACTAAATGAAACTGGATTACAAGGCAAAGTGTCACATACTCTGACATTCACATTTCCCCTGTATTAGCCAAATGTAGCAAGATAACATACTGAGACACCTCACCTCTTTTCCGTATTAGAGCTTCATCTTCACTGCACAAATGGGTTTGTCCTTAACTTCTGTAGCTAATGCAAAGTAAAATACACATAAAGACAAGTAGTTTATAGTTTTAAAATGAATTAGCAAGTTAGGGTAAAGATACATGGGACCCTAGGTTTATCCCAAACTGCTTGCCCATGTTAAAAAGCACAAACTGCCAATGTCACTAGAATTTTACTCCATGTTAGCTAACACAAATGAAGGATAAATCTCTGTTTTTTTTTGTTTTGTTTTTTGGCTAATGAAAATGTACCCTAGAGGGAACTAATTTAGGTTACACATAGAATTTACATTTTTATTTAAAAAAATTAATATTGTTCTACTCTTAAACAATTCAGTTAATGCAAGTGCCTTCCTACCAGCACCACAAACCCAATCACAGTATCCTCATACTGTACCAGAGCCAGAAAGTGAAAACTAGCAGTACAGAGTGAAAATGACTCATCTGTTTTAATTGTCAAGTCTGAGTTAACTGCAAAAAGTAAACAGCATGAATTTTTTAAAGCAAATTAACTTAGCAATGCAAGATTTCTTTTTTAAATGTAAGCAGAATGGGGAAGAATTTTGTAAACCTCTATTTTGATTAAAAAGGGGTCAAAATGGACTTCCAGAACTGGTCAAGTTTACCCTAAATCGAAACTCTGTCCCTACAATCAGACCTATGGGCCCATAAGCACCCTCTGAAGGACTGGGGCCACTGACTTGGTTTTCATTCCACAAGAAGTCTGCACTATCAGAGAGCTAGAACAGGAAACCATTAACTATAATGAACACTGCAGAAACCCAAAAATCATAAGCTAGATGGACCCTGTTCAGCTGCTACGGCATAAAGGATACATTTCCAAAACCTCTCTGGTCTAATTAGGCATAGTCTACAAAGTGTATGTACCCCAACCTATGCATCTGACAAAGTGGGTCTTTGTCCACAAAAGCTAATGCTCCAATATACCTGTTAGTCTACAAGGTGCCACAGGACTTCTCGTTGTTTTTACCCCAATCTAATTGCTCCGCTATAAATCCTCATATGATGCATGGGAACAGCTACATTGGAATGAAAGGTGTCTCCTACTGACATCGTCATCTATACTGCAGAGAAGAGGTTGTGGTATTGACTTAACTATCCCAGTGTAGTTAAGGTACTATAACTTGTATACAGACAAGCTATTAGTAAGCATAGCTCCAAGCCTGCTTCACAAAAGCCATAATCAAGAGCACCAGGAGTTCTCTAAACCTGAAATCCAGTAGGGGTCTGTCATTCAGGGCATAGTCAAATGCAAGCAGTCAGCATTTTAAAGAGAACAAAAGAGATGGGAATAAAAATGGGCAGCTTCCAAAGGAGAGCCCTGGATTCCAGATAACCAACTCATGTGCAACCAAGCACAGAGCAAAGTCAGGTTACTGGATCTGTCATGCAGAAAAACAGCTAGAGGGTTACCAGACATTTCTAACTTAGGACCTCATCCCCATTTATCTCAAGTACATGGAGTGCCAGGGAGAGGTTTCATGCACCAGAAACATTTTCAGCATTAGGCAGTGATAGGAAAAGTCTCCCATGATTCCTAGTTTGTAGTGCCCTTACAGGGACGGGGCGAGTCTCATAATAAACTGCTTCTATATTAAAAGATTGTTGCCTTTTCTATAGAACCTTTTATCTGAGAATTTCAAGTGCTTTACAAACATTAACCAACTCTCAACTGCATCAAGAGGAAGCCAAGGCTCAGTCCCACTTTAAAGACATAGAATAAGAGGGGTGAAACAACTTCCAAGGTCAGACAGCAAGATGGAAACAGAAGGTAGCAGTCCAGGACCCACCCTTCCGTCTAGCCTTGGGAAAACAAGCATCTTCCAAGACAGGTTAGAACTGCAAAAAGCAGACATTCAAAGAGCCGCTAACAGAGCAGAGTTTAGACTCTGCATTATTAGTAGCATCTAGAAACCCCTATCAAAATCCAATGGACCCCCTCCCAGCTGTGCCATGCACACAGAAAGACCGCCTCTACCTTGAAGAGATTACAATACAAATAGACATTGAATGAGAGGAACAGAGGCACCCTGTAAGTCAGTGGCAGAGTTGGTTAAAGAATCCAAGCTCTCTGACTCAGTCCAATATCCGATACACTACTATTATAATATTAATATCTGGTTCTCGTGCAGCATTGTTCATTAGCAGACCTCACTGAACTTCCCAGAAGCAAATATCACTATTTCCACTTTACAGACGGAAAAACAGAGGGAAGTGAGTTGCCCAGTGTCATCCAGCAGTCCAATGTCAGAGCTGGGAACAGTAGGTTTTATGAGTCCCAGTCTAGTGTTCTATCCACCAGGACACACTGCCTTCCAAGTTGAGTACCTGAAGCTTCAGCCCAAACTGGGATCTTTGCCTCCTGCTCCTCAAACAGTGATTAAAACATGGGACTAGGAACGACTTTCTATTCCCATCTTGGTCAATGATTTGCCCATGGTTACAGTGCAAGTCATTTGCTCTACGGTCCAAATTGTGAAGTAGGACTAATACTGACCTACCATTAGTGGGAGAGCTGAGACTAATAAAGCCTGGAAAGTGCTTTTATATTCTCAGATCCAATGTGTTTGCCTGGGCCCACCTGGCACCTCTAAACATCAAGTTGGAAGTGCACACAACTTATCTCCCACCTCTTTATTGTTTGGACAGTGGCAAGGTCACCAGCAGAGCACATCTCTGAGAATGAATCTTGTAAGTAAACCACAGTAAACTCTTTCATATCTGGCATTCTATTATCCAGAACTCTCAAATAACTGGCACTTTAACCATAAGTAAATTTTAGTTACATTTTCCATGAGTACAGTATAGTGAAAGTAAATACAAATAAAGTATAGTTTACAGTGCACAATACTACTGGCATTGGTAAATAAAGTACTCCGCATATATTTTGGTTTGTTTCTTAATATCTAATCTTGTTTGGTTTAGTGTTATGCTTTGCTAACTATACCTCTCTATTACCCATAATACCTGATTATCCAGCAACATCCCAATCCCCGGGGCTGCCGGATATGAAAGAGTTTACTGTATTTGAGAATGAATCGAATACATTACTTGTGCACAGATCCAACATAATTCATTGGTATGACTGTGTCTCAGGATTCCCTCTTCACTTCTTAGCAACAGACATAAATGGTTTAAGACAGATATTTAGAATCTAGAGCACCCCCCACAAGGCACTGTAACAATAAATTCAAATGAACATTAGCTGTGAAATACCCAGGTGCTGCTGTTACGAACAGATTAGATGCTGGAGCAAAAATAGTTTTTAAAACTTCTGTCAGTCAGTCATGAGGATGTGGCCACAGACCCTGTCAACTCCATGACAGAGGCATGAACTGATCCCAGATCTCCTGGGTTTCAGTGCCACCCCTTCTCTCTAGAAGGCAATGGCTTAGCTTAGCCAATCTAGCAAAGATGTGTCTTTACAGTGATCTCTTAAAACTAAAACTTAGGTTCTGATCAAAAAATGCTACAGCCAGAAACCCAGTGTCTGAGAAAACACAACCCAATACTACCTGTAGTCACCGCACTGACCTCCCTAGGAAGGGGGCACTTCTGAACTTCAGGCTAGGCATTATCTCCAGAAATAAATCAGAGGAGTAACATCACATATTGACAGCCTGAGCATAAAATTGTGTCTTGTCTACATGAGAATGGCTTTAGCATATAACCTTTGTGCAGACATGCTTGTTCCTGTATTAGAGAGACTTCTCTTGTTTTAGCTTATGTTACTTAGGAAGGGGGTTAACCCACCGAAAAAAGCCACTTACACCAGAATAAAGGGAAGGAAAAAGTTATACCCCTATAGCCTATGTAGCTTTCCCAATCGGACATACCTAGACAGCCTCTCCCCTCTGATTCTCTGGCTAAATTCCACCCCATTACTTTTACTAGTACTCTCTTATGCATCTTATGATGTGCTTTGGTCAAACACAGGTTATTTGGCTCAAAAGAGGGATAACTGAGTGAGCTTTTCTGACCTATATTACATAGGTCAGTCTGCTAATCCCTTTTGACCTTTAAGGGTATGGCTCTTTCCTGGATATTACCCAACCACCACACATACACAAAACTCTTTCTTGAAGAGTGATGCTCTGTATCTGCTTTCTTCCCAGCTGGGCATGTCAGTTAGAACCCAGGTTCTCTTTCCATTCTGGCTGGTAACCTGAGGACACAAGCTAAATCACTTAACTGCTGGTAGTTCAATGCCTTCCCACAGTTACCACATGTACCTAAGAGAACAGACTAGTTTGCCCACAAGTCACTGAGGGAAAAAAAATCATTTATTCAGCTCACTGCAACACAAGGAAGCATGGGATAGGCCCTCAGAAGTCCTAGTTACAAATACATGAAAGTGTAGCACCAGTGAAAATACAGTGACTACAACATGGCTCTGCAGTGGTTGCTCACAGCCAGGCTAGTCTAATGCAGGTGTGTAGAGCATATCTTTTCTCCAATTAGTGCAGAGGATTGGCCTCTGATCTATAAATCTCAAGTAAATCCTGCCCCTCTTTTGGCATTTAAACCTAATACAAATATTCCTCATCAGCTCCAAGATCCATCTTTTCACATCTACCACTGGATCTCTTGGTCAGGCCCTTACATTCTATCTCAACTGCTGCAGAAACTCACACGCTCATCCTTCCTTGCTAGCCAATAAACAGAGCTATCTGCTCAAGTCACTTCCTTTGTCTGTCAATTTGGTCACATCAGTCCCCTCTCTGAATCCCTCCACTGGTTTTTGTTACAGTAAAACATAGCTCATACACAGCACCTTTCATCAGCACGTCTGAAAGCACTTTACAAAAAAGGCAAAGAATTTTCCCCATTTTACAGATGGGAAACTGAGGCACTAAGGGAACAGATTTACTCAAGGTCACCAAGCAGGCCAGCCGAAGTCATGTTTCCCGAGTCCCCCAGACCAGCATTCTGTGCACTGGGGCACACTGCATCTCTTGATACTTGGTCAACTCCTTCATGGTTTATGCAACTTTGCCATTCCCTAGTTGAGACTCACATTCCCCTCCACCAGACAATAATATTTCTACCCTTACATGCCTCATAAAGTCATCTCTGTGCCCCTCAAGCACGGTTCAACATTCCCAAACACACCACAATGGCTAAACTTACTTTTAAGCTCCTCTTAAAAGATTTATGTTTATTATGCGGACTATAATAGATCTTGAGGATGTATATATAAAATTCCCTTCTTTTGTTCCCCTTCCCAGACTTTTCACAGCCCTTAGACTGAGCAGTTCTGTACATCTAGAAGTACTGTAATACTAGTCAAACTGTGGACTGTATCACTAAGAATGAGCAATTTATTCCCTCACTATCACTTATCCAAATGACAAACACTAATGTTAAGTATCACTGAGTAAAGACTTAATTGGTTCTACCCCCCAGAAACACAGGAGTTCAATTCAAACTAGCATCATACAGGACAGCACATTTCCCCACAACAAAGAACAGTGAGAGCTTATGTAGCAGTCTAATATTCTAAGTGCTTTACATACCTAATTAGTTAATGATTGTAAGATTCCAGCAAAACACGTAGATATAATCACTAGGGAGGCAAGGAATAGACTTGCTCAAGACCATAAAGTGAATCTGTGACACAATGGAGATTAGAACTCAGACCACTGGAATTAAATCATGCAGGCAGATGATGAATAAAGAATACAAGGTGGAATCCAGAACACTAATTCTATAGTACTTCCAAAGAGGATCTTCAAATTGCTTCAGGGTTCCTCCCTCTTGAGATTAGTTTACCACCATTTTACAGAACGGCATACTGAAATTAAGGCTACATCTACACTACCGTGGAAGATCGACCTGGTCAGGGTTGATCTTCCAGGGTTTGATTTTGAGTGTGTGCGAAATCAAGCTCTAAGGTGTTACAGTCAAACGCCGTACTCCTTGCAAGACACTCTCCTGTTGACCTGCCCCTGTTAAGACAGACAAGTGATATGAGCATAGACTGGCATAGCTAAAACTGCATATCTGTGGTCGACTTCCATGTCTACTGTAGACATGCCCTAACTTAGGTTTCTCCCCTTAACGTCTCAAACCAAAGATCAAACAGATAATACTTGGCAGAGCCAGGAACGTGACTCAGGAGTCCTGACTCCCAATACCCTGCATGGACCACTAGATAACACTCACAAGTAACCAAGAGAGACAACACAAGATTTGGATGTACAGTTTCCTGAGAAATGCATTCTCAGCAAGTTTATAAAGAGTGAAGTTAACGGAGGCTCCAATACTAAAATTAAATAAAGATTAGCTGCCTTTCTAAAAGGTATTCTCTAGCTCAGAACAAAATGGGATAGACTCAGGAATCACTGGGTGAAGTTCTATGGGGCTATGTTACACAGGAAGTAATTAGATTAGCAAAGGGATCCCTTTTGACCTTTAAATATATGATTTACCAGGGAAGCTGAAACTCACGAGACTTTAGGCCTTTAAATTTTGATTTGGGGCTTCGACCATCTGATGCCTGGTCACTCAAAACAAGTGTTCTTGAGAGCCTTCCATTCCCTTTCAGACACCCACATGGTGCCAGGCAGGGTAAAGAGAAAGGTTATAAAGAAGCTGTTGAAATAATAGCTCAGTGGTTTGAGCACTGGCCTTCTAAAATCCAGGGTTGTGAGGTCAATCCTTAAGGAGGCCATTTAGGGACTGGGGCAAATAAATGTCAGGGATGGTGCTTAGTCCTGCCAAGAGGGCAGGGGACTGGACTAGATGACCTCCCGAGGTCCCTTCCAGTCCTAGGAGATGCGTATGTCCATCATATACATATACGCTCTGCCAACTACAGCAGGTTTCTTTTTTTAAAGAAGAGAAAGGAGCTAATTTTGCAAACAAAGCTACCTAGCCATGGAGGACAAAGAGATAGCAATGTGCTTTTAGACCTTAAAAGGTCAACAGTTTTCATTCTCAGATTTCCAGTGGGGACCACAGGAGTAGCAGCTCAGAGAAGCAGTTGTTCCAAAGAAAGGACGGGTGTTATCAATATCAGAACACAAGTCTTCAACTCAGCCAGTCAATTAAAAATCAGCTCGTACAAATGGAGGTTTCCAGGAGTACCACAGCAAGTAACGTGTCAAAAACCGTGGAATGCTCACACTCAGGAGAAGCAGCTGAAGCACCAATGGTTGAAAACCAGGACAAGACAGAGCACTGGAATATACATTTTAAAAATCGATCCCATCATTGGCACCTCAGTGTGCGGAAGGAAGGAGGTCAACTATGTAGTTTAATAAGGCTTTTCTGTCTCACCCAGTTTGGATTCCAAAATGGAAGGGATGTATTGCTTGAAACTCAGGGGAACTGTCTTTTTATTACTAATAATCTCCAGAACAAACCCTTCCAACTCAACAAAAAAATTCATTTCTATTACCAGCAAGAACCCCATGGCCACAAGGATAAAGTAGCAGCAGGTATAAGGGCCACTCGCAGGCAGAACTAGCTAGTGGCTGAGGCACTGGCCTCTGACTTGTGAGAATTCAGTTCAAGCACTCTGCTCCATCTCAGTGTGTGACCCTGGGCAAACCAGTTAGTGTTTGTGCTTCAGTTTCAGCAGGGATAATACTGCCTGCTGTTGTCAAGATAAATACATCAATTTTTGTGACACATCCATGCATTACAGCAAGAGGGGCCAGACAAGTACCTAAGACTGATTTTGGAATTTCTTGGTTCAACTGTAGTTTGCAGGGAAAGTTGTTTTAGTATGTGAATTGCTGGCAGTGCAGATTCTTTTAGACAAAGCTAGACGCTGTCTGTAGAGCTCTGAAGCCAATGAGGCAAACCTTAACAAAGCTTCATCATGGCGCCACACCGTAAGGAACATCACACCTGCTCAACTGTCTATATTGCCCAAGGTAGAGTCCAGGCTCTCACTCCCACAGGAGTCTCAGTCAATTGCAGCTGCTCTGCCAATTTCCAGGGAAGCCAAAGAGTTGTTGCATTTTCCTAAAGAAACCTTATGACATAGACAAAAATACCCAGTTCTTATCTAATGCTTTTCATCAACAGATCTCAAAGTGCTTCACAAAGTCTGGACATACTATCCTCATTTTAGAGCTGGGCAAACTGAGGCACAGATGGAAAGGGACTTGCCCAAGGTTATCCACTAGGCCAGAGGCAAAGCCAGGAATGGAAGCCAGATCTCCAGAGTCCCAGACCAACACTCTGCCCACACTACCTGGTAAGACAGGAGGGAGGACACTTCCATTATGCCACAGCTACGCCAGGAAGAGTACTCCTTGTTCGTGTTCCTGCACTTGCACCTCAGACAGGCTACCAACTGAAGCCATGCCTGTGTTTGAATAGATTTATAAAAGACAAAGAAATTGCCAGACTGGATCAGACCCAAGGTCCATCCAGCCCAGTATCCGTTTTCAACAGGAGCTCTCAACAGATACATCAAAGGAAGGCAGGAAAACCATACAGTGGGCAGATGAAGGGTAATCTGCCTCCACACAGAGACGAGAATGAAACCTAACAACAATTGAAGCAGGCAGTTTAATATTTCTTAAACCAGATTTTTCTATTTAACTAATACCCAGGATACTCTAGAGATATCCATTTAAATTTCCTTCTCTTTTGAAACTGGACTCAAGTACTTCCTGTGATAGCAGCCAACAAGACTCAAACCAACACTAAAGCCAAAAGCAGCAAGTGCTGATGGAAGCCTAAGCCCCTTTTGCCCCTTTAAGGTTATCTGATTTCATAACTGCAGAAACTACTGTATGTTTGATCTTTTTCCTGGACATGCAATTCAGGGACCGCGTGCATGTACACACACTGAACAGCCACTGGAAAACAAACCAGAAAGTAACAGAATATCCCATACAAATGACAGCCGCATTCTCAGAGAAAATAAAGTTTAAGCTGGATAACGTACAAGAGAAATTTACTGAACAAAAAGAGCACAAGTAAACAGAATAGACAGCTAATTCAGGTAGATCAATTCAAAGTAGATTTGGACGAGATAGTTCCTTCCCTCAGCACAATTAAGCTAGTGCACAATCTGGTGCAGTTTGCAAGTGCTTGGCTTCCGGATAAATATGAAATTCAGCACTCCAAATACAGTGCCGCTACTGCTTGGAAGGCCTGTTCCTTCACAAGCCATGATGAAGCAGACAGAGCTTTTGACCAAAGGCATCTTACACCAACCCAGTGTTTTTCCTCTCTCTCAACTGTTAAAAAACAAAAATTATGAAGCGAAGAACACAGGATTGAAGGAAACAGAGCCAAGCATCCATCAGCCATGGGGGAACTTCATGAAAACACAATGCCATAAGACGGATGCTTTCCACGAAAACATCAGAATGACTAGCTTCATTTGTAATTCAAGGCACTTTCATTTAAGAAACACCTAATGCTTTTAGCTTCCATACAGCCAAATATATGCAACCACCACCCCAACCTAAAAATGTATCCAGACATTTTGAGAAATAAAAGGGAATAGCAATGTGGTTATCTGACATTAATCAGAATCTTAGTCACAGGCAAGGAGCAATAGAACAACTTTCTCAGTTTAGTGTAACCAGAAGGTTAACAAAAGGATTGATCAGGACTCCTGGGTTCTATTCCTTGCTATAATGATCTGTCTTCCAGCGTGGGGTTTTGGTAACTGTAGGGACTGGGTCTCATTTCTGGTATGTTTGCTCCTTATGATTGAAATGTGTGACATGTCTTAATCTAAATCAAAATGATCTCAAATTTATATTTTAAAAGGGGTGAAGGAAATGGACCATAACTTTTTGTGTCTTGGGCACCACACAAGTCTCCTTCCCAATGCCCCTTTCCCAATCTCAAATATCCCTGTAACTTTATGAAAACTGCCAATGTGAAAGAGTCATGTTAGGGAAATATTTAAGATGCTCTTACCTTCCAGCAAGAAAGGGCAGCTACATACAACCAACCCACTGACTCTCTGCAGACTGCTGGTTGGCATCCCATGGGCTGCACCTGAGGAGCAAGTATTCTGAGCCAAATTGTATGTAATTTCGATACGGAAGAGATGGACATCTTATAAATGCTTATCAAAATACTGTATAAGTCAGATAGCATTTATGCATTACAGTTGCACCCAAAGTTTACAATGGGGATCAGAGGCCTCAGCACTCAGTGTTGTGCAGACAAGGCGGAAAACTGAGGTACAAAATTGACATTACTTGCCAAACGTCAAAGGGGTGGAAGAAAAGGATGGTCCAGTGGTTAGTGTGTTTGACTGTATGGAAGCTAAAAAAGACTAGGTGTTTCTTAAACAGAAATGCCTTGAATTGCAAATTAAGCTAGTTATTCTGATGTTCCCATGGAACAAAAGAGCCTTAGTTCAGATCCCTGCTCTGTCACTAACATACTCAAGGTCACACACAGGGAGTTTCAGTGCCTCAGTTCTCCATTTGTCAAATCAAATGAGGAGAGTGCCTCCCACCCAGGGTTACAGAGAGAATAAGTACAGTCAAGGCTGTGAGAGGCTCAGATACCATAGTACTATATGGACTAGATAAGATGAAGCGGGTCTTTGCCCACAAAAGCTTATGCTCCAAAATATCTGTTGGTCTATAAGGTGCCACAGGACTTCATGTTGTTATGGACTAGACAAGGACTTTTCATAGTCAGTCTGCGGCAGAACCAGAAATCAAACCGAGATCTCCCAGAGGCCCAGCCTATCAAGCAATCTTGTCTCTGTTTCAGTTCAGACACCTGCATGAGTCCGTAAAGTTACATCCCTTCCTCACAGGCAGATCACATGGCTTAACAAATCAAGCTTTGTAAAGCAGAGGCATGACACCCAGGCAGGGCATTTGTTAGGTGCTATTCCCATGAAGTTCCCATTTAACAAGCACAAATCATCCCTGCTCACTAACTGGTCCTTAGCAAGACCAGTCTAACCGGTTAGGCAAGCATTACCCTCCTACAGCCTCCCCGCAGAAAGGAAAGGGTGATTTAATAGCCCAGAATAAAGTTTTACAGCTGGGACTCGTAAGCCACAGGCTTGTATTTTACCCATTACACTTCTTCATAAAGCAAAGAAGCAGAGCAGCCATTTGGGGTTCATGAGGAGGTTCCATTTATTTCTGCCCTCAGGAGTTTATCACATGAAACATCAGGGATAATAAGGGGAGAGAAAAATAGCAATATTAGAAAAATGCCAGCAGAAGACAGACATCTGCAGCTATAGTTCCCTGAAGGAATTAAGAAAACTCAGGACTGAAAGAGACAGTAGGTAACATATCAGTCTTGCTGGACACATGTGGCAAGCAAGGTGTTTAGTAACTAACACAAGACTCCTGGGTTCTATGCCTCACTCAGACACTGACTCTTTGGCTGTCTCTTAGGCTGCCTATAATAGAATACTGATATAGTTTAGTGTAGGTGCAGTTATATCACCATAAAGACGCTTTATCCCCCTTTCAGTTCCAGAAGAGCTATATCAGTCTGAGCATTTGCACTAGTTTAACTGGCAAATATCAAAAGTATAACTTCCAAGTGTAGACAAGACCTAAGCCCCCTGGTATCTCAATATTGCCACAGGAAAAATGGAGCTAGTGCCGATTCCCTCTGCAAGGATTAATACCTGCAAAGTGCATCGAGATCCCTCAGGGAATGTTTTACAGGAGCAGAAGTTATTGAATACACATTCCTAGACATTTTTATAAATCTTCGGCATTTTCTGATACCCAAACCTCCTAAATGAAAATGAGATGAAACAGAAAAGGGGTTAGGAAATAGCAAGCAGCAGTTCAGCTTAGAATCAGACCAAGAATAAAGTCACACCTGTCCACGGCCTGTGGGCATCATAGGCAGGAGAAGCCAATGCCATCCCAAACAGCCTCATCTGCCACTGCCCATGCTCCACTGGAGCCCCCAGTGTCTCCTCCGCAGCCTGCTCTTGTGGTGGCAGAGGCTGGGGGCTGCACCAAGCCATGGACTGTGCCACACTTCCTGACCTCCCCAGTACTTGGACTGGTGGCTCTCCTGTGGAATGGGGACTGGAGGGAGGCTGCAGCTGCACCACATGGTGGCTGCCCAGAGCTCCAGGGCCAGGAAAGGCGTCAACCAAACCACCCGCCATCTGTCTGGAGTTTGGAGCTGGTGGAGGCTGCAGCCATATCCTGCCAGCTCCCTGGAGCTACAGGGTGCACTATCCCAGGCTGGGGGGTTAGTAGGCCCGCTGTGTGTGTGTTTGGGTGTGGGGAAGCTGGGCAGAGGCCATGAGCCACAGTGTTGGGGGTGGGCTGTGCTTGTCTCCCCAAGCTGTGGTGTCACCCACTGCCCAGGATCCATCCCTCAATCTGAAAGCTAAATTTAGATTATAAACTCCCTGGAGAACAGTGCAGATACAAAATGTGTCCCCACATCTGAGCTGCAAATATGGCCTGCACATGTGCAGGGCTCTACTTTGGGGCAAGAGCCTGTCTTCCTACAGGCCTCTAAAGCTTCTAGCATGCCTTGGAGCCACACATCAAAAGGAGGTTGGTCTGTAGTTAACGTCACAATTTATGCTCACCTCACACCATGGGAAATCACTACCATAGTTCAAGTCTCCCAATAAGAAAAAAACCTCAACTACACGCAGAATATCAGCATGACTTCGAATCCACACACCGCCTCCTTTTTGCTGGGAAACAGCAGTTCGGCCAGTCAGTGTCTCCCAAGCTGGAGATGAGGGAGTCGTTTAGGGAGGGTTACAAGCAGAGCTGGCGCTAAGGAGGGAGGAAGCAAGGTAAGAGCCTGGTCAGACATCGCTAATTCACATTTTTCAGCACAGGACTGAAGCCCAGAGCTTGGAATTTAAGCTGGGGGCGAGGGGTCCTTCACAATTTTTTCAAGCAGCGGTAATGGTCTCTCTCTTTTAAAAACAATCCAGAGGGGGTGAGCAGCATAAAACCATTGCGAAACACTGAGACAGACCTTCCCATTCATAAGGCAGCCTTAGTTCTTCATCACCCTCACAGTGGCATTTTGGTCTGCTGGATTTTAATACCTCCTTATAGGTAATATAATCCTGATAGTGGGATTTCCCCAGTTGGGGAGCCAACTTGAAGAATAAAACTTAATGCAGGGAAAAATGGGAAATACATCATGCAGGGAGGTTCCTCTGGATCTCAGAAACTGGTTGTCTGCTCTAGTTGAGCTCTCTGCTCTCAGCTACATTGCTACATTACCACATGGCAGCAAAAGATGCAGAAGGAACACGCTTAAACTATAAAGCATCAGTGATAAGGCCAGAGGTCATCATTCAAGTAACAGGCAATAAAAGCCAAAGATTTCACAATCTTCTATACTCCCAAATTATGCAGCTATACATTTTAAAATATCACTAATTCCAATTTACGTAGGTATACATGTAAAATGGATTTCCAGAGAAATCAGTGAAATCTCTGCAATAAGGCTGCATCCTCCATCTGTATGTACATTTAGGAGGGTAAAGAGATGCATACAATTTCATCAAATAGGAAGTAAAAAACAGCCTGGCCAAACAAGGGAACACAGTACAACCCATTTACTAGAAATGATTTTGTGACATCCAAAGCATCTGGACAACTGAGATAGCTAATTCCCATGGGGGTGGACAGAGATCCTGAGAAAAGGGAGTACTGTATCAGAGAAGACAGTTTAATACCGACCTGTACCCATAAAAACTTTTACTTCAAGCATGAAATAGACATCAGTTTTGATGGTCCAGGCGCCTGAAATATTAATTCGCAATGTTGTAGATAAGAGAAATTACAACACTTCCTGTTTTTAACCTCAAAATAGTTGACGCTACCTTGAAAGCAAGAGGTGCTCAAGCTAAATCTTCCACTTAAAGCAGTTTTTCAGACATAATGCACCTCAGTTTTGATCATGAAAAGCCACTGCCACCCAGCAAAAAGACTTGCTCTTCAGTTTATAGCAGGCGTGTCCAACCCACAGCCCGCATGCGGCCCTGGACAGCTAGTAATGCGGCCCCACAAGATCGTAAACTTTTAACATTATTATGTGATCTATATACATTAACTCTATTATATATTTTATGTGCGGCCCAAGAAATTCCTCTTCACTCAACGCGGCCCAGGCGAGCCAAAAGGTTGGACACCCATGGTTTACAGGATCAGTTTAGGGTGGCCGATAGTTCTCTGTTCGAGAGGAACCAAAGGTGGAAATAGTCTTGCAGGTCAGGACATAGGTTAGTGGCTAGAGCCGCATGGAAAAGGACTCTAGACGAGACCTCTACTCCTCTTCTGATGCTGCTATCTTCCTAAAAGCACAAGATAATTCAAAAGTGGAAAGAGCAGCAAGAGATGGAGATGCACTGTAGTTTGCGCTCCTTGATGTTAGTTCTCTGACATCTCCATAATACTGCAACAGAGATAAAATTCTTATTTTATTGATAATTCATACTCTTGACAACTCTCCAGTCCTCCAGCTTTAAGGGAAGCAGATGACTGATATCTTCGCTCTAAATTACGTTCTGCTCTTCCCATACTTTATTATGCATCACAATGCTACCACCCCCTCCCCCAAGAAAACAGGGAAGGACATAGCCAAACCAGTCTAAACCACTGAGGGGCAGTCCAAAGTGTAAGAGATCTGAATTTGCATTATCCAGCCATACACACAAGCAAAAGCGAAGCAGAGGCTTTATTTTTATGCTTCAGCAATTTCAAATTGAGGCAGCTGAAGAGAGATCATGGAAACAGCTTTAGATCAATCGTGCTTAAATGTCAGCCAAATTTAGTTATTTTGAAGAAATTGTTAAGAACACCAGATGAAAGGAATGTTATGAGACTAGTTAACAGAACAGAGGGAGCCTCTCCCCATCTTGAAGTTACATTCCTCATTGCCTAAGAAATGTTTATTAATTCCAAGGAGTCCCAAGGCATGTAGCGTGACCAGGTCCAACTTCACCAACATAAGGCATGGATTATTGGTCAAAAGGCTCCCTCTGTTCTGTTAACTAGTCTCATAACATTCATCTCATTTGGTGTTCTTAACAAAGGTCCAGCTGAGGTCACACAAGTGCATATACACAATTCATATCTCCCTGTGCTTCAGTAGTGGAGGGAACATAACCACAGTCATCGTAGGACTGGGGGAGGGAAACCTATTTTTAAATACCTTTGCTTTGGACAAAGGTAAGGAAGAGATTAAATAGCGCATGGCTGCTACAGTGCACCTGCCAGTGAGAATGAATCAGAATTCATTAAGCAAAAGCTATTAGGACAGAAGTCCAAGACCTTTCACAATGCCCAGTCCACCCTGCTGCCAGGCCTATCTAATGCAGCATGTGTGTGCAAGTAATTATTCCACCCATTAAACCAGTTAGCAAGCCACAAAGGGTCCTGTCCTGCACTGGTTGTCTGCATCTCATGGCAGCCAGCGCAAAAGAACAGCAGTACCCTACCTCTCCTTCACATTCAAACAAGTCCTCCCCTTGTTAGAAATAGTAACATATCACAAAGCAATGAATAATTACCCTCTGATATTATACAACCCACCTCATGCACTCTTGAAAGAATGCTTGCTCTGCCCAAGAATACTCTTAACAAATAAGGTCCAAATGCACCTTCTGATTTCCCTTATACAACTAAGCACAACACCAAGAGAAATGCTGGCTGCACAGCAAGCCCCTCTCTCAACAAATCACACCCCGCACCAAAAAAAAAAAAAGTAACTGAAGTGGGAAGCTCCCATCTACAGCAGGTCTCAACTTATAAGGGTGGGGTCGGAGGAGAAGAGGTTAGACTGATGTGTTATGAGATGTTTCTTAAATTCAGCTTAGAGAGCCAATTTATTCACTAGTTATCTCCTCTCTCAAATACACCCTGACAAAGGAAACCACCACCATGTCACCAAGCATCTTGAGCTGCATCAGATGAATGAGGCACTTGAGACAGAGGTAACTCCTTGGGTCTGAAACCTAATAAGGGCATAGGGAGCTACTGAGTGAGCATGCAAATGGGATCTTCCATCACCCTGAAACCTAAGGAAGGATCAGAAGTGATATGGAGCAGCAGAAAAGGCAAGGAGATGCAGAGTGGTGGGGGGGGGGGGCATCTGTCTTTCTCATTCAAAGCCTCCATCATTCACAATGGGTTGACAAAGCAATTAATATGTGGGAGGGGAAGAAGAGATGGAAAAGCTCTCTGATCCAAACTGTTCGCGCACACCAAAGGGGATACATCAATCTACTTCCCACTCCTTCCCATTTCAGGGAGATAGTGTAAACGGTGGGACATTAAGGGGTCAAAGAAGTGGATTATAACCACTCCTGCATGATCATTGATTGGCCTATGGGTATAACAACTATATATAGAGAGAGAGTGAGAACATTCCGCAGTATGCCTCTATTTCACCCAAGGAGCATTATAAGGTTCTACAAGTGTCCCTGCACCCCCTCTGGGGAAAGAGATTAGGAAGCTATGCAAGGGGATCTATAGATTTGTGCACAGAGTAGATATATAGTAATCTCTCCCTTATTTGTCTCAACACCTCATTCACTGCAGACAGCAGTTAGTGATGAAGTACTGGGGACACGGGGACGCATACAGGGCTACAGATAAGGGTACTCTCTTCCCTGACTCGTACCCCCTCCCTTCTGTTCACCAGGGACAGCAGAGTTTGGAAGCAGACAGGGATCTACTAGGGAAGGGATTCCTAGGAACACTGAGCGGTCCCGCAGAAGTCTCCTTTCTTGTCTTCTTGTTCCACATCCCGCAGCACAGGAAGACCAGATAGATAAGTAAGGACCCAAGAAAGGTGCATATCGATCTATGAAGAACCAGGCTCCCAACCCTCGCTTAGCCCTAGGAAGCATGGGGCGTGGAGCTGTAGGGAACGGGGTATTGCCCGCTCGATAGCCCCCCAGTCACTGCCTACTCTATATCTCCACACGGGGCAGGGGCCCCCTCTCCTGCCCCCAGCATTCCCTCCCCTCGGCAGCATGTGGCAGCCCACCACCCCGGCGTAGGGTCCGCCAACCCCCTACCTGATCCGTGTCTCTCTCATTCACGGTGGGGAGGGGGCTCCGGCCGCTGCTCGACATCTTGCCCCCCCCCTTGGCCAGCGTCTCCTGGGGCTCCGCAGATCCTGGGGCTCAGACCGGGGCTCTCCTCACACCGGAGGGGGCGACCAAGCCACCACCATGGGGGAGCCCCAGGGGGTGGGGGGGACTCAGGGAGCCGGAAGCCGCCGGGGTTCGGACATGGGTCTCCGCCGGGCCGCGGTGAGGGGAGCCCGGCCCGGCGGCTCAAGCGAACCCGGGGATGAGGAGCAGGGACCAGGCCGCGCCGCCGAGAACCAGGCGTGCGCGTAGGCGAAGGCCGCGCGGAGCCGGGGCTGAGCAGACCCGGAGGCCGAGTGCCCCCGGCCAGGCCGTCTTCTCCGCCCCGAGAGCCGGCTCCCCTCAGCGCATCTCACACTCACACAGCAGCAGCGGCAGCAGCAGCAGCTCCCAACATGGCCGCCGCCGCCACCGGCCTTCGGCCATTTCCGCCCCCTTCCGGAAACATCCGAGCCGCCCGCCAGAGCCAGTTTCCGCCGGTTCCGGAAACCCGGCTCCCCACCCCCCACTCGGCAGCTTCCGTCGCCTGACGGAAACACTCGACTCGCCCCCTCACGATCACCGTGCCCGCCTTCTTCCGGAAACATCCGAGACTGAGGGTGCGGCCCCTTTCGCGGTCGGTCATTTCCGCCTCCTTCCGGAGAAAGACGAACTTCGCCTTCGGCGCAGCGATCGGACATTTCCGGATGGGCTTCCGAGAGTTCCCGAAGGCTGAAGATCGGCAGTTTCCGAAAATCAACGACAAAAGGAAGAGGCTTCGGCTCTTTCCGCTTTGCCAGGGCGGGTGCCGGAGTTCGGGAACACGAGCAGGCCGAGCCGCCCGGCTTCAGCTATTTCCGCCACTTTCCGTAAATAGAGTCTGAGTTTGCTTTTGAGGGGAGGGGGCTTCTCTGGGGAGGACGGTAGCTGGGTTAGAAAGGGGGAGGTGAAATCACGCGTCCGGGTACACGGGGGTGCAAATGTACACGCCGAGAGCGTCATTTGCATGTGTGCACACCTGGTCGTGCAAACATGCCCAAGCGTGTGTGTACAGCGGGGCACATTACACATATTCCCGTAAGTGCATCTACGCAGACACGCGGCGTAGGGCTGCAGACGCCCGTGCTCAGCAGTAGATGTTCGTGCATTTGCACTCCCATCTGCACCTGCGCTTCATACGCCCCCTGAAGACACGAGATTCACCTGCTCACACCCTCCCAGCCGCACACGTTCCCGTGCTGCACACACAACCAGCTGTGGGCAAAACCGGGATCCCTTCCCCCTCCCACCCCCAGTGTACTCCTCCGTGTATGGGGGTGTGAGGCTAAGCCACTTCCCGGGAGAACGGCGCCTTATTTTTCCCGTGTGGTCAGACCCCGCCTTCTCCCTACAGCTGCCAGATGCACTGGCGGCTACAACACCCACGGCCCGGGACTGGTGTGCGCCAGCGGCGGCCCCTGCTGGTCAGAGGTAGAACTGCAGTTGGGCGGCCTGCGGCTCACGGACGGGAGCAGAGGCTGATGCGGCTGGCGCTCAGGTCCCACATTGCACAGTCTTCGAGATGCGATGGGAGCCGGCTGCTGCCGACGACGTACAGCTAGCGCCCCAGCTAGCCGGCACTAGAGCTTGCGAGCACCAGGAACTGGGGAGGGGGGTACCGCACAGAGGACCTGGAATGGCCTGCACATGGCCACAACTGCATGCAAGCAGGCAGGGGGCAGAGCTGCCTCCATTCACACACACGTTCTTGGATGTGTACACACACATGCACCCACCCAAACAGCTGCATGTCCACGGATGGTCAGTGCTGCATGTACAACCATGCACACCCTTACTGGTGCATGTGCACATTCATACATGCCCACAGCTGAATGCACACACAAACAATACTCCCGCAGTTGCATACACACACATTGGCATGTGGATGCACTCAGACCTTCATTCACAGATGCACCCACAGCTGCATGCACACATGTGTACATCTGGGCACACACATGCGCAAACAAATCTACTTGCACAGCCATGTGCGCACACTCAGACACTCCTGCCTTGAGTCACAGCTGCCTAAGCCCTGCCCTCCAGAGTGGGCTTCAGCCCTGGCTTTGGACACGTAATGCTGGCCCTTGAAATCCCAGTGAAAAGGGGTCCTGACCCACAGTTTGAGAACCACTGCATTAGAGGAAGCACATACATCACGCAGCCAATATTAGCACCAGTAACAGGGCCTAGCTGATGATTGCATTTGTGGATCATTCCCAAATCTGGGGCTCTGTTGGTCCTTCCCCCAGAACTAAATGCCCTGTAAAGAGCGTAGAGATTCCAGCCAGAGACCTAGTGCATAGGGGGCATCTAGTGGGGTGCAGCATCCAGGGGATTATCAAAACAGTTGTGTTAGAAACATGCCATGACACATTCCACACTGCCGCAGAGCTATGCCCTATCTCTCTGCTCCACAGCATGACAGAGAACACCTAATCAGCAAGGACTGAATGCTGTTTGTTTAGGGCCAGCTCCCCAGGGATGGGTAGCACCAAGCAGTTTTCAGCTTCCCAATAGAGGGCCCCAGGCATGCACATGCCCCTCCAGAATGTCAGTCCAGCATCACAGAGTGGAGAACTACTCTTTGCACCTGTATGGTTATTCTGTGTTTCCAGGATCATCTGGACCAAGATCAGGACCCCATTGTACTGGGCTGCACAAACTCCAAACAAGATCAGGTTGCACAGATCCCAGCTAAAATATCAGCACCATAATAACAGCAGCCTGAGCCCCAGAGAGCGTCAGATCTAAGTAGACAAAGGTTGGGAGGAGATACGTAGGTCCAGAAAAGAGGCAGTCCTTGCCAAAGGTCATTAGCACAGGAACAGATCCCAAGCTTCCTGAATCCTGACCCAGTGCCCAGCCCACTGGGCCCCACTAAGCCCCATGACCATGTTTGCAAGCCTAGAGACAAAGGGACATAAGCATAGCCAGGGCTTGGAGCCAAGAGTCCTGACTCCGAGCAGCTTGTGTTTAATTGCAGCTAGGGCTTGGTGAGCCAGACTGACCTGCTTAGAAGGGGAAGCAAAGGGGCCCTGGCTTTGGGGCTGGGGGATATGTGTAGTGCTGCAGGTACCAAGTAGCAGAGCCATGGCTGAGCGAGAAGGGTGGGGAGATTTCTGGGCCAGAACCCGGGATCAGCAAACAGTCTGTGTGTGATTGGCAGGCTGGGTCCAGGGAGGCTAGACTGCAATGGGAGAGGGCGGGAGAGGCGCAGCACAAGGCAGCCTAAAGACTGGTGCGGGAGAGGGAGCAGCCGAAAGCTGCCCGTGTGAGGGGGAGAGGTCAGGCAGCCCAGAGCGGGAGGGGCAGGAGCAGCAGGGAGCGGGAGGCGCTTCACAGGGCGGGGACCAATTGGGGGGGAGCAGAAGGCAGCGCATAGCCTTGGGGGACAACAGAAGATAGTTGGCAGGCTGAGGAGAGCAGAGGAAGGGAGCCCGCAGGTTGGGGGGCGGGTGGGGCAGAGCAGAAGGCGGCCTGCAGGCTGGGGGGAGGAGCAGGGAGTGGAAGGAAACCTGCAGGAGAGAGGGGGACTGTGGGTCAGGATCCTCCCCCCAGATCTCCCCTGGAGTGGGAGTTTCTAACTCTAAAGCCCCATGGGAGCTGGAGGGAGGCACTGGGGGCCCAGCCATATGGTCAGGTGGAGAAGGAAGGGAACTGCTCTGCTGTTAACCCTTCCTCATCCGGTCCCTACCTTGGCTGCTGCAGAGGGGAGTCCTGGCACCAGCAGTGGGGTGAGGGGGGAATTTACAGGCGGGAGGGGGGCTCTGCAGGGGCTACAAGGAGGAATCCTGCACTCAGTGGAGAACCCAGTTAAATCAATGGCTTAAGCCAATGCAGGAGCCCACCACCAGCTGGCATGGCCCTGAGGGTTGTTAGAGGCACCACACACGCTGTCCTCAGTCGTCCCTAGCAAATGGGGCTCTGCCTGGGGTTGGTAAGACCCTGACACCCTGAGGTCTGTTCCAGCCCTTGGATCTCTGCCATGGTCTTCCATAGACCCACTACCTGAGGCTCCCAGTCCTCTGTCCCATCCCACAGTCCTGTATGCCCAGGGTCCCTTCCCTTCCAGCCCCTTCTGAGCCCCCCCAGTCCTATGTCCACCAGACTCTCCACGCTCCTGTGCCCTCAGACCACTTTGCTCTGTGTCCCTTGCTCCTTCTGCACCCCAGCCCCTCCCTTCCCAGGGAGGTGGGGGATGCAGCCAGTGCTCCCTGTAAACTGAGCAGTTGGGTGGCTGTTGAGGAGAGATTCAGGAGCCACCCAGGTGATTAGCAGAACGCTCATGGCCCCCCACCGTGGGCAGCATGTGCTGCTGTTGGGGGTGCACATGACATTTATTCTGCCCAAGGATGGGAACAATTAGAGGGAACCTTGGACACAACCCTGGTGGTCAAGGGGAGGCTGTAGCCCAGGGCATGATACCCATCGCAGCCATGGCTGGTGGGAGACACAAGGTGGCTCAGGCCGAGGAACCCTGGAAGCACCCACTGGGGGGCTGCTTCTAACAACTGCATTTGATTAACAGCAGTGGGGAGTTGCAGGGGAGGGAAAGGAAGGGACCCAAGACAGAGAGTGCCCAAAGCAGGTCACCCCAAGACACAGGAGCTACAGGGGTCTGTTCTTCCCGCTCCTCTGCTCCCTGCCCCCAGAGCGGGACTTTCTCACCCAACCCACATAATACCCCAGGAGCATGACCAGGGGGCTGCTCCACACCTGGCTGCACTGTGGGAAGGGGCACCGCTCAAGCCCCTCATGGGTATTATGGGTAGTTTTTCCGCAGCTGCCTCTAGGCCCTGTTGCATTATGATCCACAGAGGTGCCCCCAGGGCTGCTCCTGGGCCCCATTTCATTATAGCTAGCAGCATCCTTGGGCCCTACATAGACCCCATTGCATTATGGGTAGAGGCACCTCAAGACTGTTGAGAAGCCACACGGCACTATGGGCCCAGACAACCCCCATAGCTACTTCCAGACCAACTGTATGGGGAGCCCCACAGAGCACCTCTCAGGCCCCAATGCATTATGGGAAAAGGCACTTCTCCAAGGCTGTTCCCAGGCCCTCTTGCATTTTGGGTAGAGGTACCCCATCCCACCCCCAGGGATTGTCCCAAGTCCCGTTGTCTTATAGAGGATTCACACCAGCCTGGGATATTGGCAAGGGAAAACTGGCCAAATCCCCATCATCCTCCTGCCCACTGGGTCCCAAACCCAGCAGGGATGTCAGAGTCCCCTGTGAAGAGGACCCCTTCCCCTCCACATGGAAACATGCCCCCAGGAGAAGCAGCAGGGAGCAAACAAGAGTGGGGGAGTGGGAGGGACAGGCCAGGAGTTACTGCCCTGGAGAGGGCCTTGCTCCCTGCTGCCCCCCATTACAGAGCATTCCATTGGCCCGGGGGTGGGATACAGAGAAGCCCCAGTCAGTCCCCCACAGACTGAATAAGATCCTCTGAAAAAATCCCAACTCCCCAAGCTACACAGACAGAACTGTGGATTTGCACTCCACAACTTTCCCCCAAGGAGCCAACACTGCGATGGGCTGGGATAGGAGCTGGGCTCACATAGTCGGGGCAGGGGGGAAATTAGGGTTCTCAGCCTCATGCTTTTCCCCCCATGGCTCTGCCCCAAGCCCAGGTATCCTGTCTGCAGGGGTCACTAGGCACAAGCTTCAGGAGAAGTGGGGTGGCTGCACTGATGCACTGAACTGCATCCGGGTGATACATAAGGATGCTGTGTCATGAATGCACAAAAGCCTGCAATGCCTAAGAGCATCACCAGGAGTGTGCATGTTCCCAGGCACCCGGTGCTCCAGGATGCACTAGGGAAGTGGATGGGAGGCCAGCCAGGCCGTGCGTACCAGTATGCAAAATATGCAGCTGTGTCAGGTACCACGAAATTTGGGGCACCAAAGTCTGTGGTGCCCTATGCAGATTAGTTCTGTGTATGGGGCAGTGCTGGCTCTGGTGACCAAACCCATCCCTCAGCCATCCCTCCGGGCTGTCCTTAGGAGGTTCAGGGCCTGGGACACCTGCCTGCTTCATCCCTGTCCTGCCCATGTTCCACCCTTCCTCTAAGCCCCCCACCACTGTGCCCCTGTTCTGCCTCCTCCTCCACTGTTCTGCCCCCCGCTCAAACCTAGGGCAACCATATCTCCCTGCCCCAAATATGGGACAGAGAGCAATGCAGGGGGAGGGGTAGCTCTTCTCAGCCACACCAAGCCCTGGCGAGCCGGTGCTCCCCACCCACAGTCCCAGGGAAGCTGCAGCTGTGAGCATTCCCACCCCCACTCCAGCGGGCCTAAATACAGGACAATTTGTCACTTTTAAAAAATTAGGAGGGACGCCTTTTTGGCATCCCAAATACGGGACAGTTGGTCACCTAACTAGCAACCACAACTTGCACAAAGACAGGAGGACACATGGTGTTCTCCATGTGTGTGACCAGCAGGCCTGGGGGGTGATAAGTCATACACTAAACAAGTATAGACTTTCCCCTCTTAGAGCCATGCCTCTGCCATGGTTGAGATGCAGCCATCTCGGGGGAGGTATAGTGCAGCAAGGGGGGTGGGATTTGGGTCAGAGACACCATCTAGAATCAGTTCCTGCCAAGCATTCTGGAACCCTGCCAGGCCCAGGAGGATCAGGGCAGGTGGGTTCTCAGGCCAATTGGGAGTGCCCTAATCAAATGAATGATGTTAGGGCATGGCAGAGGTTGAGCAGTGTCCTGATCTAGCTCCAGCTTGGATCCCTATTGCCATAGGAGGTTTTCTCTCACTATGTATCCTTAGGTGTTAAACAGTCCCTGTGATCCACTCCAGAATCAGCTGCATCTTAGCGGGGCACAAGCGACGTCTCCCTCGCCGTACCACAGCCCTGCGCTTGGCTCCAGAGGCAGTTGCATCTAAGTGCCCCCTTTTGCGCTGTTAATCTGAATCCCATCCCCTCCTGTGCTGCCTGCTTTAAATCCTGCGGCTGGCTGGTCCCTGGCCTTCGCAGGGAGTGGTGCTGATGGATCCCCCGGGGCAGGTCAACTGATTGCCACCCACACGGTGTCTGTCGATACCCATTAGATGGCAGGGTGGCAGCAGAACTGCGTCCCAGCTCCATGGCAGCACCTGACTCACGATTGAGGCAAGGGGAAGCTTATTAAGCTGCATGCATGCTCTTCCTTGCATTTAAACTTCTGCAGATGCCAGCTACTGCCCTGCCCTGTGCCAGCCTGGGTGCACATGCCCTGCCCATGTGCTTGAGAAGCAAAGATGCAAGGTAAGGAAGGGCTGTCAGCACCCACTGTGAGCCAGGCAGCCCACACGCCGGCTCCCCCTCAATCCCTGCAGGCACCCACCTCCCCTGACTGTCCAGGTGTACTTGATATCATCTGGCCTGTTCCACTTAAGGCTCTGCAAAGAAACTCCCCCTAGCATACCTGCAGCACTGGCTGGGCATATAGGTGCATTATGGGAGATGGGGGAACCTGGGAGCAGACAGGGCACCAGTCTCGGTGTATTCGCTGCCGAGGTAGAAGCAGATTAGGTCTGTGTAGGGCTGACTGGGAGGGGAGGATATGAGAGCAGCACGCCACAGGTGCTGGGGAAGAGAGGCTGCTGTCATAGATGGGGAGGCAGCACTATTGGGGGCAGAGCTGGGGTGCTGTGGGTGAGGGGGAGAGTTGTATTGTTGAGGAGGCAGCTCTGTGCTGTGGGGGGGATGGATGGCGGCGCTCCATGCGCTTGGCCTAGCACAGGGGATGGTATAGATTTTTCTGCTGGGCCTGTTCTGGCTGTAGGGAGATTGGTGATGTCAGAGATCGACAGGGTAGCGCGTGGGTGTGGCCTGTTGCTTGTCTCAGCAATTTTCCTCCAGGCTAAGGATGAGGGGGTGGTGTTGGGGGACAGCAGACACCTGCAGGGCTGACCTGTCCCCCCATCCTCCTCTTCAGGGCTCCCAAAAATAGCCCATGTGCTGCAGCATCCCAGTGGCACCTTCCTAAAAACTGCTGCCTTCCCCCATGCCCCCCCTGTCTGTTCAAGAGATCCTCTGTATCCCATTCCCTTCTCCTGAGCCAGCCAGTGCCCCACCCCAAGGTGGGATCAGAGCCAGCACCCCCTAGAAGGAAAAGACCCGAGATCTCACTCCCCACCACCAAGTCACTGGTAGCAAAAGCTATTTATAACGTGAGTTCAATAACTGGTGGCTCATTAGAAAATAAGCTTACGCAGCCACTGCTGGCTCCCATAACAAAGCAGAGCTTGCAAGTAAGTTACACAGGGCATGTGACAAAATAAGCAGCTGGGATGGGGCTCAGTGTAAGGACTCCTGGGTGCTGGTTTCAGCTCTTGGACAGAATTGGGGTCTTATGATTAGACAGTGGGAGGTGTGGCTGCATCTTATTCTACTCCAGAATCAGGAATAGGACACAGAGTTTTGACTCTCAGCCCTCTTCCAACCCACTTAGACCCCACTCACTGGGAATAGAAACCCAGGAGTCTGCCCCCAAACCCCACTTCTGTATTGCTCTAACTACTAGACCCCACTCCCCTCCAGAGTTGGGGATAGGAACCAGGGCCCCTCTCCCACTTCCTCATTGCTCTAATCACTAAACGCCACTCCCCTCCCAGAGCTGGAGATAGAACCCAGGAGTCCTCCCTGCATTTCCCCCTTGCTCTAACCACTAGATACAACTCTCCTCGGAGAGCTGGGGATAGAACCCAGGAGTCCTGACTCCCTAAGGGCAGGAGAGCCAATCGGATAGAAAGACAGACGAAGTCCCCAAACCTATGTGGTAATGGTTAGTCCCATTCTCCCCTGCCCCTCCTGTTGAGCTGTGACAATGGAACAGTCCCAGGAGAATCCCCCTTCCCTCAGCCCACTGCCGAATTATGAAAGACATTTACAACTCAGCACATGAGTGACGCACTCTGATTGGTTGTTGATGACATCATTCCTGGGACCCAGGGAGTGGGATCTCTGTGGTTGAGCCCAGCTGGGTAGTGCACAGTGGGTGTGGCCCTGTATCTCTAGAGAGCACCCTCACCACCTGTACACACACACTGCTGGGACAGCCCTGGACACTCAGTCACACGGACCTCACACTGGGCTGTAGGGTGGGGAAACCAGCCTGGCCTAAGGTGAGATGATGTGTCTGTACATACACATGCATGCACAGTTACATGTACACTTGCCCTGCACAAATGTACACCCACACAAATATACACCTGCATTAGGGCCATCTTCCTAACTCTAGGGCCAGCTCTGGAACAGGCTTCCAGGGGATCAGTTCACTGGCAGGGATTCCACCCCTTTACCCTCCCCATCCAGACATGTCCCATTCTGCTCTCCTTCCTCCCAGGGACATGACTCTTATACCACTTCCTGATTTGCACCTAATCCCAGGCTCTGGGCATGACAGACATGGCCCTTTGGGCCCAGCTGGGCGTCCCAGTGAGCATATATAGCTCCGGGTTCACTGCTTTCCTCCTCAACATCCCTTAGGAGCCCAAGCCAGAAAAGCCCCTTTAGCTCATAGGCATGGACAGGACTGTGATCGACCCTGGTGACTCATAGCTTTGGAAAGGTCCCATGGGCGGTTGGGGGTGGTGGGGGGCAGGCAGGAATGCACCAGCTCTCATGCCAGCACCAGCAGGAAAGAGGATACTGACTGATCCTGAATTGTGCCAGGTGTTGCCCCAGAGGGACTGAAGCGCAGACAGGAGGTCCACCCTGGAGTTTGGTGGGATGTGTCTAGAAAGGGGTTCTCTCTAACACACACACATACACAAACACCCCCCCCCCATCAATCAGTAGACAATAAAGGAACAGGGCCTGGAGCTTTAGTTCCCATTTACTCCAGTGGAACTGTGACCCATTTGCACCAGCTGGTGATCTGGCCACTGACCTTGTGCTGTCTGAGTCACCTCCCCCCTATGACCTCACCAACGAATGGGCAGGGACCTGAAACTGTGGGCTTTGGCTCAGGAAGTTTCTTGTTGAGCCAGATCCAAGCTGGGCGGGTCCCTGCCCCACTGTGTGTGTCACCCAGTGAGTAACATGCTGTGGGGTCATCAGTCACACCTGTACCGGAGTCTGCCCCGGAGATGCAATGGCAGGGAAAACAGCATTCAAAACAAAGGCGCTCGTATGCAATGGCAGAGCTGACTGTGCAGACCCTCCGGAGCCTGGTATGGTGTTGGCGCGAGAGGCAGCATGGCCTGCGAGGACTGGGGTGTGCCATGGGTGTGGTTTGCATGGTTTTGAGATTCAGTAAGTGTATAAAATGAGCAAAATGTGTCAATATGTGTCAGTTCCTTAACATCTCTGGCCCCTTACATGCTTAACACATACAGGCAAATATGCACACATACATATCCCAGGCATGTAACACATGACACTGACATGCACACACACCCTCTTAACATTTCTCCACACTTCTCATCACCTGTACATTAGATATCTCCACGTGTCCGCACACGGAGATTCCCTCCACTCTCGTGTCTGGATTCATGGCCCTTCTCCACCTCTGCCTGTCCACACACCCAGAAACATCCTCTCATGCACCGAGTTTGGATGTGGGCAAAGCACAGGACACTTTTCTGGCAGAAGGCTCCAGGCCACTGGGCCGTGTGACCATTGTGTGACCCACACTTGGGCTTTCACACTAGGCCCATGGTGCCTCACCCTCCGGTTCAGGTTTGCAGAGTGACAAGGGAGAGGTGTTGTGAATAAAGGGCTGCAAAGGGTTCAATACAGGAACCAGGTCCAAAGCTGGAGTGAGTCTGGGGACACAAGACTCTCTTTTGTTAAATTTCTTGCTCATCTGATTCCTACTGTCCCTGGGAACCCCCAGTAGAAACCTGCTGCTGGGCTACTTGGGGTGGATAGGCAGATGGCGCCTCGCCATGAATGGAGAGAGGGAGACACAGAGTCATGATGCTAATGGAGGGACTCCTCTCCCTGGTTCTCAGAGTGCTTTGGGAAATTCATTTAAGCCGCCCTGCCCCTTGCACTTTGTAATGCAGCATTTACAGGAGTTCTCCAGAGTTCTCCTCCCAGCCCTTCTGCAGACACCCAGCATAGCCTTGAGCACAAGACCCTTCCCTTGCACACTGCCTCAGTTTCCCCAGCTGGAAATCATGCAGGAATGGAGTGCGATAGTTGTAAAACTGAAACAAAACGCGTTGTGATGGGAAGTACTGCGGTGAGGAAGAAACCGAGGGGAGGCAGATAGACAGCTAGATGGGACAGAATGGACAGGCCTATGTGTCCAGGGATGGCTGGATAGCTGGGCAGGTGTGTGTAGGGATGGCTGGATAATGGAGTAACTGCGTGTGCATTGATAGGTAGCTAAAGAGATGTGGAGGGAAGCCTGGAGATCTGTTAGATGGATGTGTGTGGGGATGACTGGAGAAATAGGCTCGGCCTGGTGGATGGAGGGGACCCATGGGGTTGAGATCTATGCTGTTTCTGGGGTGGAGGATCCCGGGCTCTACGGCAGATCGGTCGCTCCCTCTGGGGTAGGTCGCACTGTCTCCCCAGGGCCCGCCCCCGTGGACGGACAGACAGACAGACAGACGGAGCCAAGGGGGTCCTTCCTTTCACAACGAAGCCAGCGTGCGTCACGTGCCAGCCAGTCTCTCCCCAGCCCGGAGATCCGGGCTCTCGCTCATTGGCTCCAGATGATGTCACCCCCGGAGCCCCTCCCACTCCGCTCCCGGCTCCCCCTCCCACCAAAGCAAAGCTCCAGCCCCAGAGAGTGGTGGGGGTAGGGGGAGTAAATAAGCAGCCCGGGGGGTGGAACCTGCCTGGGCAGTGGGGGGACGCCGGGGCTGGCTTCTGCGGAGCCCCCTATCTCCACCCACATGGGCATGAGCCACAGCCTAGGGATCTGATGCAGGTAAGGGGGTGCCCCTTCCCCCCGGGGAGATGGGGGGCTGGGACTGGCACTGCGGGGGGCAGGGCACGGGGCTGCTTCTCCCGGGGGACCAAGAGGCGCAGCGCCTGGCTGCCGCAGGGGTGCCGGGGTGCGAACATGCGGGGGGAGGGCGCAGGGACTTGGAGGAAGGGCAGAGTGGGGTGCGCGAGAGAGGAGACATCCCCGAAGGTGAGGTCCCCCGGCCTCTCGGTTGCCAGCCTGGAGCAGCTGGGGGTGCCCGGTAGCCCAGCTGGCGGCGGGGGGCGCCCAGCTGGAGCTGGGGCAGAGGACCGGTGGGCGGCAGGGGAGAGGCTGTCAAAGGTGTCCGTTGGCAGCCAGGATGGGGGGCTCCTGCTGTCTGGGGTGGAGAGACGGCAAAGAGGGGTGCAGAGACATGCCAGCAGAGCTTGTGGTGCCTGGCTGTGGGGCAGAGCTTTGGGGCACATGGAGGGGACGGCTGGAGCTGCGCTCATGGGTAACAGACGGGCTCCTGCTCTGGGCAAGGATGCCAGGCTGGGGGTGGGAGGGGTAGGCACAGGAGCCTGATGCCAGGACATGAGGGGATGGGGGCGTTGATGCCAAGTTGGGGAGATGTGGGGTCATGCCAGGCTGGAGGGAATCAGGGCAATGCAAGATACAGGGGTAGATGGGGACAATGCCAGACGAGGAGGGATGGCTGTGGGGTGATGCCAGGCTGGGGAGGCCAGGGGAGAAGTGCCAGACTGGGGGCACAGGTGGCGATGTGATGTCAGGGCTCGGAGAGGTTGGAGGTGGGTCCTGGGTTCCTGGCTCAGCACCCTGGCAGGAGTGGGGGTATTGTCAGCCTGGCCGGCTGTGACCTTACAGGGAGCTGGGCGGCCCTTGTGCCCACACGGCACTCGGGCTGCAGTGACACAAGGGGTTATTTTTGGGTTGTGATACCATGGTCAGGGGCTTGGGAAGGAAGTTACTGGTGGCACTCCTGGGGCTGGCCAATGAACTGCTGGTCTTCACACCCCACCCCTGCAAAGGTGGAAATGACTGCTAGAGGAACACAAATGGTTGCACTCACCTGTGCTGTGACATGCACACATGTCCATGCACAACTGTTCATAAATATACACCCACCACCACCTGCAGAGCTTGCACAAATGCACACACAGACCCACACAACATGCAGGGCTTGTGCACACCCCTTCACCCACCTGCTTATCACAACACCCTCTTCACAGCAGGCCAGAGTTCACTCAGTACATGCATCCACCAGACTACACATTCACCACAACATGCACAAGTGCATAACCACAGATGTGCATTACACAGCACACCAAAGCTTGCACAGAAATGCACACTCATTGGTGCACACTAATGCACAGAAGTGCAAATGACCTACAAGAGCTTTTACAGGTGCATATCCTATAGTGCGCACCTGCACACTCATCCATAATATGCCCAGCATAGGTATGTCCACATGCAGTTTCTGACACAGACACACAACTGCCTCATGTCCCTGGTCATTACCCCTGACCTCTGCATGAGAGGAAGGCAGCTTCCCACCAAAGAGCTGCTTGCTCCCAGCACTGGAATTATTTCTCAGCTTGGAGAGGGGCAAAGTGGGGGGGCAAGGGTACAGCAGCCCTATGGGAGGGGGCTGTAGCCTGACCTTGGGGGGTGTGCATGCAGGGCGTGCGTGGGCAGGGCTGGAGCCATATGGGAGCAGGAGGAGTGGCATGGCGACAGGGGCTTGAGGGGAGCCTAGGGGCAGGAGGAGCCTGTAGCAGGAAGGAGGGGAGGGGCATGGGGCAGGAGCAGCCCTAGACTCCTCTGGTCCCTTCCACCCCTCCAGCTAGAAAAGCCACCTAGACCCCGGCCAATCACAATTTCCGCAGGCGGAAGACCAGCCCTCACCGCAGCCAGTCAGAATCCTGGGGGATATTTACTGCTGATTGGTTGGCAGTGGGTACCATGTTCTGCAGGTGGCGTGGCCAAGAACACAGCCCCCATCCCCAGGAGCTGGGGGTGCTTTGAGTCCTGGGGCGAGGAGTGTCCCTGCTGAGGGAGGTGGGGGCAGTCCCCTGTCCCCCCCGCTCGCTCTGCCCACCACAGCACTTCTGGGGCCAGCTGGTGAGCTCACCCCGGCTGGTAACCTGAAGCAGCACAAGCCTCTGTCAGGCTCTGCCAGCCCCTGAGCTCAGCTGGGTATTTTTAGAGACGCCGCTTTCTCTTTTCAGGGGGGGACTGAACATGCCGCCCCAGGGACTGGGACTTGCCAGCTACAGAGCAGAGTGTGTGGCATGCACACCTCAGTCTGAGTGTGCATGAGTGAATGCGTGGGCATGCATTTGGGTAAGCGTGCAGCACTGAGAGTGTGCTGGGAAGTAAGTGTGCAAGGAGGAGAGTGTGCCTCCGTATGAGCGTGCATTGATGAAGCATGCCCTGGTACTAGCAGTTGCTGAGGCGAGCATGCGTATGGCCTCGAGCACAGATGCAGGGGAGTGCCAGGGTGCGTGTGAATTTCGACTTTGCAAAGAGGTGTGCGTGCATGGAGGTGAGTGTGCATACGAACGGGCAGGCGTCCTGGGAGCCAGTGTCTGTGCACGTGGGTGTCAGTTTGTGGGCCAGGGAGCATGTGTGAGTTTGCATCCATGTGTACCTGTGGCTGAGTGTGCGGGAGCGTGTGGGCCCATAGGCTATGGCACAGCTGCGGGTGTGCATGGCCCCCCTGTGGGGCTGCATGTGGACGTCCTTCACAGGGGCTCTGCCAAGGTCCTGCAGCCCTCCACAGCCGCTGGCCTGCTAGGGAAGATCCCAGGCTAGAGGGGCACAGACACTGCCCTCTAGTGGTGGGGGGGACCCATTCCCCAGCCCTGCAGCTCTGCCCATCACAGTCCCTCTGCTGCCAGAGGTGCTGATGGCAATGACTGGCCCTGTCACCCCCCTTTGGAGCCAAGCTGCTGTCCTGGGGGAGAGTGCTCTGGGGCTGGCTGAGTGGGGAGCTGGGGACAGTGTCCGGATGGCACGTTGCCACAAGGGGTGGGTGGTGGGCCCAGCAGAGACCCTCACGGGAGGAAGTGGCTGGAGAGGGGTTGGAATGGCGGGGGGAGAGGTAAACCAGCCTGCGGAGACAGAGAAAAGAGTAGGGGGAGGTTGGAGAGTCGCTAGGGGGCAGGAGATGGGGGAGGGGGGCTGGGTGGAGGGGCAGATGGAGGACTGGGGTGTGTGTAAAGCGGAGGTATGTGGGGGCTGGGGGGCACAGAGTGTAATTGCCCCAGTGGGATACTCAGCCCCTCAGGACCACGGCACCTGGCCACGTGGATGATGGAGGGCTGCTGGTGGGCTGAGCCCCACAAGGTGCAGGGGGGTTAATCTCTGCTGGCCCAGAGGCCAGTTGGCCTCTCTGAGGCTAACTTAGCCTCGGGGGAGCAGGGTCTGCTGGGAGATACGTCGCCAAAATGAGAGGGGGAAGGGAGGAAACCTGCAGTCGGAGCTTGAATCCAGAGCGCTTGCACAGAGTACCCCCAACCCAGCTGCTCTGCCCACCCCGATTGCTCTGGTTTATACATAGATCCCTTTCCCAACACTGGGGTGCAACTGCCTCTGGGGGGCCAATAGGGAGCCAGGACTCTAGGGCTCCCCATTCCCCTGCCCCGGCTGCAATGACTGTGCTGGCACCGGAAATATCGAAGCCCATGTGTGAAGGGTTAAAAAGCTATTGGGAGGGGAGTGAAATGAGTTTGCTGGGTCTCAGCCCAGGTGCCCATTGGTGTGGGGGCGGCGCACAGGGAGGCACAGCTTGGCAGGCGCGGGGGGAGGCCTGCAGAGAGGCTGGGAGGATTGTTGGTATGGGGATCACCCTCTGTGCCCCCTTTATCCCACACTGCTGACCCTCTCTGCCCCCTCCCTGCAGGTCACCCTTCCCAATGCCGCCTTCACCGCTGGAAGACCGCCTCTCCATCCTCCAGCGCCCCAAGACCTTGGCGTTGCACCTCAACGACAGCTTCCCTGCCGACAAGCAGCTCCTGTCGCCCCGGGCGCGGAGACCCCCGAGCCACCCACCGCCAAAGGACCGCGCCGGAACAGCCCCAGCCTCCCCGGAGCCCCCCGCCTGCCTCTCGCCTCCCCACTCCCACACCATTGATATCAAGCTGACGGTGGGGGCTGGGCAGACCCGGGCGCGTGAGCGCAACCTTTCCCTGCAGCTTGAGCTGCAGCAGGGTGGTGGCAGGTCCTGCGGGGGGTCCGAGCTCAAGGTGCTGCTGCCTCAAGCCAAGCTCAAGAAACGCTGCTTTAAGGAGAACTCGCGACCGGCTGGGAGGGACACCCCATCGCCCGCCTCCTCCCGCCTCTCCAGCCCCGGCACCGGCACCATGCACCCCTTGAAAGGCGGCTGCCGGGGCTGTTGGCGCTTGATGCGCTGCGAGGACGCCAGCCCCAAGCCGGGGCTACGGTCCCTGGGCTGCCTGTCCTGCCGCTCCAGCCTGGCCTCTCTCAGCTGCTCCCCGCCCTCCGTCAAGAAACTGGGGTGCCTGCCCTGCACCTCCTCAGCCCTCAAGTCCCTGGCCTGCCTGGCATGCAACCCCTCGGTCAAGTCGGTCAGCTCCTCCTGCAGCTTTTGCAGCAGCGACCCCATCGTGGCCTACGACGCCCCAGGCCGGAGCTCATCCCCTTCCAGCCTCGATGAGGACGACTACAGCGTGCGCACCATCTGGCCGGAGGAGCTGGCCAAGAAGATGAGCCGCTCCCGCACCCAGCAGCAGGGGGCGCCCCTCATCCTGGATTGCCGCAACCTGGTGCAGTACACCAAGAGCCAGCTGCAGGGCGCCATGCACTTCAGTGTCTCTGATCCGGCTGGCCGGCGGCGCCTGCAGCAGGGCAAGCTGGCCGTGCTGGATTTTGTGGCCACCAAGGACCCCCACGACTCCCTGCAGTGCCTCTGGCCCAAGGAGCAGCAGAATGGCAGCTGTGCCTCTGCCGCGGGGGAGGGCCCTGCCCCTCCGGCCCCTCCTGAGCCCCCCAAAGCCCTGCCTGCCCAGAATCTCCACCTGGTGCTGGACTCCCTCAATAAGGAGGTGCAGGGCAGGAGAGGTAGGTGGGCCTGGGGGCCGCCAAGGGGGCAGACTGTGGGGGACGTGGTGCCCCAGCCACTGGAGGCTGCAGAGGCGTGGCTTGGGGGGAAACGGGTGCACAGTGGGGAGAAGAGAGAACCTGCCCTCTCAAGCACGGCTGTCCTGGCTGAGACCTGCGAGGGGTTCACACAGAGATTCCTAGGGCTGGAGAGAGAGCCCAGCCCCCAGCCAAGACCCCTTGCACTGCATCCCGGCCCAGCCCCAGGCCTCGCCCCCCTCAGTGCACCCTCCCCTCTCCTAGGCTTCACCCCACACCCCGCCCATCCTTCTCAGTGCCCCCTGCCTCCCTCCCCCCAGCCTCATACTGCTCCTCCCAGCCCCTCCCCTCACTCCTCAGAGCCGGACCCCCGACCTCATCCCAGCAGGATCCAGAGGGAATATGGAGTTATGGGGTGGGGAGGGGGGAGCCCCTCCCACACCTCCTCTGGGCCTGTTGAGTGGGATGGATCCCAGCCCAGCTGGTGACATGACATCACTTCCCACTCCCCACCCCCCGCTTCCCTGCAGGGGTGTTGACAGCCATTGGCCAGAACTGGGACCCCTGCTGTGGATGGGGGCCAGGCATTGGGCTGCTGAGGGTCCTACCACCCACCAGCACCCCTAGGTCAACTGGCTCCGCCTCCCCGCAGAGATCCCCCTTCACCCTCCTTCCTTACGCTCCCCAGCATCCCCCTTCCCGATCCCGTCTCCCCAGATTCCACCCCCCCAGCTTGCACCAGAGAGAGACTCCACTGCATTTGAGCCGGCTGGAGAGGTGCCGGCCTCGGCAGTCAACAGACCAGGAAAATGGCAAAGTTTTCCTGCCCCCCCCAGTGCAGCTCGAGGGCTGTGGGAAGAAGGCCGGAGATGGGGGGTAATTAGGGGCTCGAAGGTGGGTGTTAGGGGTCTTTGGGTCACAGGTAATGGCCTGGGTGCTGGGGGGGCGAGTTCAGGGCGAGGGGGCTGGAGGCACACAGGTCAGGGGTGGAGGAGGTTTGCAACGGAGCAGAGTTGTGGTTCCAGGGGTGTGATTTGAGTTGGGGCCTGTGGACTGGCAGCAGCCTGGAGACTTCTGAGGTCCCAAAGTTTGGGATTCCCAAGCCTGGGGCTCTCAGGCTCGGGGGCGGGGGCGTGAGCTGAGCTCAGGGCAGAGCAGGGGGCAGAGCTCCAGAGGCTCTCAAGGGACGCTTTGCCCCCAAGGTGTTCTGGCTGGGGAGTCGGTGGAGAGAGGCTGGGTTTGGGCCAGGCCAGGGGCTCGGCCTTTGGGGGGTTCAGACCAAGAGCAGGTCTGAATGTGGGTCCAAGTGCCCCCTGTAACGTTGAGCCATTGCCTGCAGGGAGTGTGGCTGTGCCACCGTCCGAGCCCCTGGAAGAAGCTGAGGGTGTCCTGGAGGGGCTGGATGGGGACCCTGGGGCCCCAGCCCTCACCCCCGACCTGGAGAGCGCTGAGCTGAGTCCCATCCTGCCCTTCCTCTTCCTGGGCAACGAGCGCGACGCGCAGGACCTGGAGCAGATGCTGAGCCTCAACGTGGGCCACGTGCTGAACGTCACCACCCACCTGCCCCTCTACCACGCCCAGAGCGGGCGGCTGCGCTACAAGCGCCTGCCCGCCACCGACAACAGCCGCCAGGACCTGCGCCAGTACTTCGAGGAGGCCTTCGAGTTCATCGGTACGGGGGGGGCACAAGGGGGGCTCTGGGGAGCAGGCTGGGCTGGGCACAGTGGTGGTTTGGTGGGGGGGGCCTCTGGGGAGCAGGCTGGGGCCAGGCAGGGGTGTGGTGCCCAGGAGCAGAGTGTTTTGGGGGACAGAAGGCTGCACTCCCCTCTTGAACAATGTAACCTTCTCCACCCACCCGCCCCCAAGATGGGATAGCCTGTGAGAAGGTACTGCAGGGCTGGAGGAATGCAGGGGACTGGTTGACAGGGCTGGCGGACAGGGGGGCAGAAGACAGGGTAGCAGGGCTGGCGGGGCGGGGCAGAGGACAGGGTAGCTGGGCTTAGGGACAGGGGACAGGGTAGCAGGGCTGGGGCTGGGGGTGCAGAGGACAGGGTAGCCGGGCTCAGTGGCAGGGGACAGGGTAGCAGGGCTGGGGGGTGCAGAGGACAGGGGGCAGGGCTGGGGGGTGCAGGGGCTGGGGGGCAGAAGACAGGGTAGCAGGGTGGGTCGCGGGGGGGCAGAGGATGGGGTAGCCAGGCCAGGGCAGGGGGTGCAGAGGACAGGGTAGCCGGGCTCAGGGGCGGGGGACAGGGTAGCTGGGCTGGGGGGTGTAGGGGCCAGGGGGCAGGGCTGGGGGGCTGAGGACAGGGTAGCCGGGCTCAGGGGCGGGGGACAGGGTAGCTGGGCTGGGGGGTGTAGGGGCCAGGGGGCAGGGCTGGGGGGCTGAGGACAGGGTAGCCGGGCTCAGGGGCAGGGGACAGGGTCGCTGGGCTGGGGGGGTGCAGAGGACAGGAGGCAGGGCTAGGGGACAGGGGGCAGGGTAGAGGGCTTGGGAGTGCAGAAGCCAGGGTAGCAGGACTCGGGGAGGCAGGGGACCGGGTGCAGGGCTGCGGGGGAGGGGACAGGGTAGCAGGGCTCAGGGGTGCAGGGCAGGAGAGCTGGTACAGGACCATGCACAGGCTGCTTGGGTCAGAGGTGCATTTGGCCTGAGCCCGTCTCTCCGTCACTCCCCCAGAGGAGGCACACCAGCGGGGGAAGGGTGTGCTGATCCACTGCCAGGCGGGCGTCTCACGCTCGGCCACCATCGTCATCGCCTACCTGATGAAGCACACGCTGATGACCATGAGCGATGCCTACAAGTACGTCAAAGGCAGACGCCCCATCATCTCGCCCAACCTCAACTTCATGGGGCAGCTGCTGGAGTTTGAGACGGATCTCAACGCGGGCGTCACCCCCCGCATCCTCACCCCCAAGCTCAAGTTGGCTGGGGTGGAGACCGAGGTGTGAAGGGGCCCAGGCTGGGCCAGGCCACCCACCTCAGGGCAGGGGGCGTGAGCAATAACTGGACGGACAGACGGCCTTCGGCCAGGGCTGCGACGCCCGACCTGCCCCACTCGGCACCCAGGTGCCAGCTGGCAGAGGGGCTGGGCTTTACCCCAAGACTAATGGTGTGTGTGGGGGTGTGTGTGTGGGGGGGAGGGCTGGTGCCTGCTGTTATTTATTAGGGTGTGTGTGTGTGGGGGGGGGGTCCCCCGCCCCTTGGTCCTGTGGCCTCCCCGCTCCGGGTGCTGCTTGCTGAAGGCCGCCCTGGAGAAGGGGGTCCTGCTGGGGTTCAGGGGGCACATGCCAGTTCCACCCCCCCCAAAGTAGCAGATTCTTTTGAAAACTCAGGACGATCACAGACTTCCTTTGGGGCTGATAACAGCGCCAACAGCGGCTGCAGTTCTGGGGGCCCTGTTGCCCGCCCCACCTTTATTCTCTGGATGCTGCTGCTCCATACCTGACCGGAAACCTGTTATAGTGACTGGTGTCTTCAAGTGACAGTAGCACCTTTCCTGGGTGCATGGGGGGAGGGGTTAAAGTGGATGGGGACATCTCCCCCCCAGTGTAGGAGACACACCCCTGCCTCCCTCCCTCCAGGGCAATAGTAACTCCGAATAGTCTTCCATAGGGATATTTATTTTTAAAGACTCGGGGAGGGGCTCCACCGTGGAGGGGAGCTGCCTCTGCTTTGTACCAGCCTGGGCCCTTTCTTGTGGCTGTTGGTTCCTGTCTCTTTGAGGTGCCCTCCGCTGGAGGGCAGGGAAGCTGCGCAGCGGGGAGGGGGCGCTTCTTATTTTTCCAAGATGCAATAGGATTTTGGGGCTTTTTAACCCTTCTCCCCACAACTGGAGCAGGGGGTGCTATAGCTAATGGGCCTGCAAAATCTGGGGGAGAAGAAATTTCTCTTCCCCCTATTTTAATGTCTTCCAACCCCTCCCGCTTCTTTGCAGGGTGAAGTTTGCCCCCCACCCCTCATGGAGGGGGCAGATAGGGGGCTGGAGTGTGGAATAAAGAGATGGAGCCAATTTCTGTTGGGGGGGGCAGTGAATAGTCCCACCCCATGCACACCCACCCACACCCCCCACTCAGACAACCCTGCACACATACTTCCCACAGCCCCGGTGCACCGGGCGTGCCCCCTGGAGCCGGGCAGGCCTGGCCACAAAGCCCTCAGACAGGCAGCTTTCTCGAGCCATGGCCGTGTGCCCCCTTCTGTGTCCCCAGCAGGGACGCAGCCCTGGGGCCTGGCTCTAAAAGCCTGAGCCCCTTGGCTGCCTGAACTGTAAGACTTGGTCATTAGCTGCAGCTACAGCAGGGGCACTCTGGGCCCAGCCCCCTGGAGGAACGCGGAGCCCAAGAGGGGGCAGGAGCCGCTTATGAGTTGTCCCAAGAACTTGGTTGAGTCCTGGGACCAGGAGCCCCTCCCCCGAGGCTGGGGGAGGGGCCTCAGCACTGAGGAGGCCTAGGCCCACCCACTTCCCAGTTTCCAAATAGCACCCCGATGTGCATAGCCACCCAGAGCCGCTCCCCTGCACCCTCACCTCCTTGCCACCTGTTCCCACCCGCGGACAGACACAGGCTCCCCCTAGTTGTGCAATCGGATCCTGACATGGCCACACCCCCAGGCGGGTGATAATTTTGGGGGGGCCTGAGCCAGAGAAAAGGGGGGCCCTCCCAACCCCATCTGCCTACAGTCGTCCCTCCTCCCCCAGCTTGGGTGTGGAGCCTGGCCCCACTCTTCTCTTGGGTGAGCCTCGAGGGCAGAAGTGCCCCTCATTGCCTGACTCTGCTCCCAGGGCAGGTGGAGCAGGTTGGGGCACGGGGGCACCCATGTTTCCAGAGCCCCGTGTGTCCCTGAGCCAGTCGTGCACCCCCCTGCTCTGCCTTGGGAGCTGGCATGGGGACATGACAAGCTGGGGCTAGTGAGTGCGTAACCATCCCCTACCCCTCGTCCCCTGGGGCGGGGGGCTCGTATCGGGCTCCCTCCCCCTTCCTTCCACACGGATCTCAGAGCTTTGTATTTAAAGGGGCCTCCTCCCCCCAGGCATTGGAGCTCGAGGCGGGTGGGGGCGGGAACAGGGGACCCTGCTGTTTCTTTTTGGAAATTGTCTTTGTTATTTATTGAGGCCAGGAATAATTTATTAAATGTGGATTCGGTTTTGTAGCCAGGCAGCTGTGTGTTCTGGGCTGGGGGAGGGGCTCATGGGGGATCTGGGACTGGGGGGGCAGACGCGGTACACACAGGTCGGGGGCTCGCTCGGAACAGTGCCCCAGCCTGACCCACTGGGCCTTGGGCTGAGCCCCAGCACAATGGTTGGGCAAGTGGGAGTGGATGGGGACCCCCCTGCTCCCCAACTGGGGAACGGGAGGTGAGGGACATGTAGGCCAAGCCCCCCACAAGGCTTTCGCCCAGCAGCGAAGGCTCCCAGTCGGGCTCCGGGTGGAGACAGGCTGGGCAGAGCAGTCTCCAAACAAGGAGAGCACCAAGGTGGCCTGACACCCCTGCCCCCAGCCTTGTGCCCCCCACCACCCCGCCCCTGAGCCAGCCTCTGGCCACCCACCTTCTGCTCCGGCCCCAGCCTCTGGTGGCGAGACAGCTCGCAGGATGGGCCTCACGCTGCAGCCAGCTCCCGGAGGCGGAGGCAGCCACCCTGCAGCTCCCAGAGGGGGGCACGCCAGGAATGAAACACCACTTGACTTCATCAAAAATAATTTATTGCTCCTGGTTCTATTTACATGGTGGGGGGCACCCTGGTGGGGCTGCTCTAGGTAACGGGGGGTGGGGGGCAGGGGGAGCCGGCGGCTTGTTGCCCCTGCAGCTTAGGGAGGGCCAGAGGACACCATGCCCCAGTGCTCCCTGTCCCCGTGGCAGCAGGCACAGGGACAGGTATATGGGGGGAACAGTGCTGGGGACCAGGAGGGGCTGGATCCCCCCAGATAGTGACGGGGAGGGCTGGACTAAGGAGGCAGAGTCCCAAGGCCATTTTGGGGGCGAGAGGGACGGCAGGACACCGTGGCAGGGAGAGTTTGGGGTGCATCTCAGTGTCCCTGCATGGCTGGGTCAAACAGGAGCATCCTCTCTCGCCCCCCAAGATCACACAATCATCGAATCCTGGGGCTGGAAGGGACCTTAGGAAGTCATTGAGTCCAGCCCCCTGCCCAAAGCCAGATCAACCCAAACTAAGTCATCCCAGCCAGGGCTTTATCAAGCCGGGACTTAAAAACCTCTAGGGATGGAGATTCCACCACCTGTCTCGGAAACTCATTCCACTGCTTTGCCACCTTCCTGCTGAAATAGTTTTTCCTAATATCCAACCTACACCTCAAACTCTGTCACTTCAGACCATTGCTCCTTGTTCTGCCGTCTGTCACCGCTGAGAACAGTCTCTCTCCATCCTCTTTAGAGCCCCACTTCCAGGAAGTTGATGGCATCTATCAAATCTCCCCTCAGTCTTCCCTGCAAACTAAGTAAGCCCAAATCCCTCAGCCTCTCCTCACAGGTCACGTGCTTGAGCCTCTTGAGCATTTTTGTTGCCCTCTGCTGGACCCGCTCCAATGCATCCACATCCCTTCTACACTGGGGGGGTGGCCCAGACCTGGATGCAATCCTCCAGATGTGGCCTGACCCAGTGCCGACTAGAGGGGAACAACAACTTCTCTAGACCTGTTGGAAATCCTCCTCCTAATGCGCCCCTGTATGCCATTAACCTTCTTGGCTTCTGTTAACTCACATCCAGCCTCTCATCTGCTGAAGCCCCCAGGTCACCCGCAGCAGCACGTGGGCAGCCTCCGCTGCAGCAGCCCATGCTGGGGTGGAGCGGGGACGGGTCCCTGGGTCCCTTCCCCCACTGCTGTCAGCCTCACTCCTTCCCCTGCAGCGCCCCGTGCTGGGGTGGAGCAGGGACGGGTCCCCGGGTCTCCCACACCTCCCGGATGGCCCGGCGCACCCCCCGAGGCAGGTGCAGCGTCTCAGCATGGCACTGGCGGATGTGACGCATGACGGTGCCCAGTCGAACAGGCAGCAGCGAGTACTCGCAGACCATGCACACCATGGTGCCAGTGCCGGCATCGTAGTCCATGAGGAGGTCAGCGCGCCACGATGGGTCAAAGGGCTTGGCCTGGGCCGGGGCAGGTGCTGGGGGGGCCTTGCCTTGCGCCCGCCAGCTCTGCAGGGTGCAGCGGACAGCGCTGGGGCTCAGGCGGAGGCGCCGGGGGATGCCTTGGTGAGAGCAGCCCTTGCGGCGGAGGCGGGGGGGACCTGGGTCCAGCTCCTGGCTGGGCAGCGCGGAGATGGGGCGGCTGCCAACTGCAGAGAGGTCAAAGGTTAATGCTGAGGAGCAGCAGCTGACGCTGAGAAGCAGCTGCCTCTGGGGAGGAGCATGCGGGGGGGGCTGTTTCTACGGGCATCCCCTGTCCAGCAGAAAGATGCAGCTGCCTCTGGGGTGGCCTCTAAGGGGCCAGCAGGGTCCCTCCTCACTCACCTTGGCTCCCTGCGCCCCGTCTCATGGCCCCTGCTTTGCCCAGCTGCTTCTGTCTCCTCCCCAGTGCCTGGGCTTTGCCCCTGTCCCCAGAGCTCTTCTGGTCCCGGATGCTTGGATTCTTCCTTAGTTCTCTCCCTGTGGAGGCTGCAAACAGAGAGCGGGTCAGTGAGTGGAGCATCACTGTGCCTTCTCCCCCTCACCCAGCATGTAGCTGGGAAGGGAGCACCTGCCCCTTATCTTCCCCCAGGATGGGGTCACCACTGGATGGGAACTCAACTGGCCCCAGCCAAAGGGAACCAGCCAGGCCAGCCACTGGGTCTGGGAACTAGCTGAGGTCCTGGAGGCTGATCGGCAGGGGCCGAGATGCAGCTAGGACCCCAGTGGGGAGAGGAGCTTTCAGCTCTGCTCTGGGGGACACGGGGATGGCTGGAGGAGATATGCTCTCTCCCACAGCACCCTCACCTGGCTGGGGTCTGCAGTACAACCTGAGCGTGAATCCGGCTGGAAAGGACCCGTCAGTGAAGAGGCAGATTTCTGGGGGCGCCGAGCTGGGGGCAGCCTCCTCTGAGTGGGATATTTTCCCTGCAGGGAAGGAGACAGCAGTAAGGGGAGGGTCGACACTGGGAAAGAACCAAAGATCCTGGCTCCCAGCTCCTCTGCTCTAACCACTGGACATCACTCCCCTTCCTGAACCAGGAATAGCCTCCGGGAGTGCTGCCTCCCAGGCCCTCCACTGCCAGAACCAAGTGTCACAGATCCCAGCTGCTCTAATTCCCAGCCCCCACTCCGCTCCTGGGGGAACAGAACCAAGGAATCCTGTTGTAATGGGACTGCACCCCAAGCACTGCACCCTGTCTGCAGTCAGGAGTGACTCTCGCTCAGCCCGTAAAACAGGAAGTTTATTAGTCGACAGAGGCCCAGCTCAGTACAGAGGTCAGCACAGCTGGCAGAGTCAGTCATTCCAACCCTTCCTGGGGAGAGGAGCCCGAGGGGTGCCCCATCTGGGTCTAGCTTCCCCCTCTCTCCCCAGCTTCTAACTGCCGCCTCCTATTCAAACCCAGCTCTGCTCCTCCCTGCTCTTTATTCAGGAGGAGGTGTTACCTGCCAGCTTAGGTTACCGCCTCGGGGGTCATCCTTAGCGGCTGTGAGCTGCTCTGCCTGTCACACACATCCAGCCTGACTCTCACCCACGCACCCCATCACACCTGTTCCTCCCACCACTCACCTGGACTCACAGTGCCCCTGTCCTGTCCCTCGCTCAGCTGCTTGCTCCTCCGCTCCCTGGCTGGCAGCACCACATCCTCTGCAGGCCCCACACTCTGCCGTCTCCTCTGGCCCCGCAGGCGCTGGCCAGGCTCCAGGGCCTTAGCCTCTGCAATGAGGCACTCGGTGTCATGAAGGGCAGCCCCAAAGAAAGGGGAGGGGCTCCCAAACAGCTGCGCTTGGTCCCTGCCCCCAGCGATTGCCCAGGCCCTGGACTCACCTGGGCAGGGGGCAGGGCGCCCTCTGGGCTGCCCACGTTTGCGGGTCACTGTTTGCTCCTCTGAGTCAATTAGAACCTCGATCTCAGCTGGTTCCCTGGCCCCATGGTGCTGACCTAGAGGGGAGGGAGAGTCTGGGATGGTTTTGTCACCCCCAGCCCTGCTGGTGCACTTTGAGCCCAGCCCAGAGACCCACTGTTCCCACCCACCCCTCAGCTCGCCTAGTGCCCCTTACTCCTGGCCTGCAGCCGCCTGCTACCCCGGCTCTGGGCTCCTCCCCTCGCCAGCTCTGCCGGTGCCCCTCAGGGCCAACCTGCAGCTCACCTGCTACCCCAGCTCTGGGCCCCGCGCCTGCAGGAGGGGCTGGGGGCTATACCTGGGGTGCAGGGTGGGGGTGCCCCCTCAGGCAGGCTGCCCCCCTGGCTCCAGGCCTCCAGGATGTTGCGCTTCTCCTCTGGGCTGAGGCCCAGCGAGTGGGCGTGGTGCTGCAGAACGTGCTCCCGGGCAGCACTCGGCCCACAGGTGCCCAGGAAGGTGCCACAGACCATGCACACGACCCCGCCGCGCCCCGGGCAGTCTCCCACGAGGTACTCCTGCTGCCAGGCCCGACCGGGCCCCGCCTCTGCTCGTGCTCCCCCTAGCAAGGAAGGAAAATACGTGTGAGGGGAGCGAGAACCCAGGAGTCCTTGGGACCCAGCCCCTCAGCTCTAACCACTAGACCCCACTCCCTCCCCAAGCAGGGGCTAGAACCTGGAGTCCTGGCTGGACAGTCCGTACCTCTCTCCAGAGGCTCCTTGTCAGCCTCCTCCAGCTTGACCCCGGGGGCCAGGTCGCCCAGGGGGGCACAGAGCCGGGTGCAGGCTGCAATTGGCACTGGCTCCTCTGCCTCGCACTTCAGTGAGACCGCGATGTACTCCAGCTGGGGCCCCTCTGCCTTCACCTCCATGGCTGGGCCTGGGCACAGCTGGGTACAATGGAGGACAGGTTAGTCGGGGCACTCAGAGACTGCTGGATCCTGTCACAAGAGCCAACTTGGCTGCCTGCCATTATCCCTCACTCACAACCCAGGAGTCCTGACCCCAGCCTGCTCTAACCACTAGACCCCTCTCCCCTCCCACACTTAGGGAGAGAACTCAGAAGCTGGGAGCTGCTCCCTCCCTCCCTCGTTGGCTGACTGTGGGCAGAGCTCCTCCACCCCGGTTGCTTTCTCCTTCACTACCCCATACAGGCCTCAGCTCAAGGCCGCTCCACCTCCTCCTTATCTCCAGCCACTCAGGCCCAGCAACAGCCTCTCTGCGCTCTCCTGGGGGTCCCAGCCCCAGCCAGGCCACTTTGGCAGGGAACTCCCCAAAGGACCTGGCAACACTCAGGCTGGGGGCTTGGATCCCTTTCTACACTGGGAAATACATCCCTGGGGCCCCTCCAGTCACTGTGATGTTGCACGTCTGCTCATTGACCCCCGGATGTGAGGCACTCAGAGCCACTGTAACAACTGTAAACCTTGCACATGACGGAAACCGCTTCACGCGTGGGGGTGCTAAGTTCCAGCACCTACGACCCAAACATTTCCTTCCCAACCCTCTTTCCACATAGACCCTGGAAACCTCCCCTTCTTCAGAGACCCCCCCAGCCCTAGGAGTTCCCTCCCAGGCCCCCTCTTTTCAATTCCCCTGGATCTCAGGAGTCTCCCTTTCCTCTAGGAACTCAATGACAGCTAGAGTCCTTCCTTCCCCTGACTCTGACCCAGGGATCCCCTCCAGATCCCCTCCTGCCCAGTGACGCTGGGAGCCTGGCTGCTGCAGTTGTCCCCCCCATTCTTCTGCTAGCTGACCCATGGCCATGGGCCCTGCCCACAGGAGATGGCTGGCAGGCCATCCACCACCAGGAAAAAGGAAGGTGGGGAGTGGGGGAGTCACTCTAACTGGATCCTGGGTGTGGACATTAAGGCACCAGCTACAGGTGAGTTCAAGAGGCAGTACTCCTCTCCAGGAGCCAGGGAGGGAACCCAGGAGACCTGACCCACTGGCTGAGAGATTCCAAGATCAACACCCCAGAATGCACAAGATCCCAAAGGGGTTTATAACTATCGCCCCAGGTACTACAATGCAGCCACCTTGTGGGAGGGCAGAGGGGCAGTTTAATAACCAGACATCTTGACTGTGGAAGAGGGGCCCTCTGAACAGCTGCACCTCACTCTGCAGGAATAGACCCCCACCCGTCCTTCAATGGATCTAGTCTCCAGCCCCCAACCCACGCACAATGACACCCTCTACCACAACCCAGCCCGCTTCGGAAACTCACTCTCCTCTCCAGCTAACCTAGTGCCCTGCTGGACCTCAGTTTTCCCAATAGTCTGCTCAGTCCGTGAATTCTCCGCCCACAGGGCTAGTCCCAGGACCCCTATGCAAGACCCTGCTGCTGGGCAGTTCTTCCCATACTGAATTCCAAACCTCCATCCCCACCCCCTGAGTGACCTATACCATCCACTGGATCCTGATCCTAGTCCCTTCCTCAGCCCCACCATGACCCACACCCCACTGGATCCAAACTCCTCCTTTCTCTTCAGTATGACCTGTGCTTTCCACTGGATCCCAGCACCTACTTCCTCCCCAGTGTAACCCACACACATATGGGATCCCAGCTAGAAGTGCTGGAAGGGTGCTGGACAGCACTCTATGGCTTGAAGTAGCTTCCATCACATACAAGGTTTATAGTTTGATTCACAGTCTCTCATCTCCCCCACACCACGTTGTTCCAACACCTGATCCTAGCCCCCTCTTCCTTCTCTCACATGACCTGGGCCTGCCACTGGATCCCAGCCCCCCCTTCCTCCCCCCCCACGTGACCTGGGCCTGCAACTGGATCCTGCCCCCCCCTTCCTCCCCCCATGTGACCTGGGCCTGCCACTGAATCCCAGCCCCCCTTCCTCCCCCCTACGTGACCGGGCCTGCAACTGGATCCTGCCCCCCCCTTCCTCCCCCCATGTGACCTGGGCCTGCCACTGGATCCCAGCCCCCCTTCCTCCCCCCATGTGACCTGGGCCTGCAACTGGGACCTGGGCCCCCCTCCCATGTGACCTGGGCCTCCACTGGATCCCGGCCTCCCCCCCTCCCTCCCCCCCCCATGTGACCTGGGCCTGCAACTGGATCCCGGCCCCCCTTCCTCCCCCCACGTGACCTGGGCCTGCCACTGGATCCCGGCCCTTATGGGTCCCCGCCCCCGGCGCTACCCACAGCCCCACTGCATCCCAACCCCCTTCCCCCCTTGGCCTGCACCCCGCTGGGCCCCGGCACCCCCCGCAGCGCGCTTGATCCCAGCCTCTCCCCCAGGCCCCCCGCTAGATCCCAGTCCCTCCCCCACCGGATCCCAGCCCCTCCCCTCGCTGGCGGATCCATCCTGGCGAACCCTCCCCATTCACCGGCTCGCGCTGCCGCTCCCGGGCCCGGCACCATAGAGTTTGGCGGAGAGAGCGGCACTGCCCACCTCCTCTCCAGCCCCCCCGCACCTCCTACTTTATGGTCTCATTGTCCCGGCTCTCCTAGCTCGGGGAGCGCTACTTTGCCCACAGCCAATCGTGAGGAGCCAGCCATTCTAAGCCCCGCCTCCTCCGCCGCTGACCAATCAACACGTGGACACGAGAAGGACTAGGAGGGCCGGGGGAGGGGCTGGGTCGAGCACCACCTAGCGGCCGCGAGTGGGGATTGCAGGATGTGGGAAGTGGGGAGAGAGTCCCACTCTGTGGGGCAGGGATGGAGACGGGCTTCTATAGAGGGCTTTCTATGGGGGCAGGCAGAGACTTGTCCCAAGAGCAGGGCAGGAGCTGAGCCCAGCTCAAGCCGTAGGGAGGGGCAGGGAATCCTATAGGGGTTAAGTCCTGTTCCCTGGGCACAAAGGCAGGGGAGTCTATAGGGGACGGGGTAGTTAGCGGCTGAGCCCCGCCCCTGCCCTGGGCGATAGGGCAGGAAAAAGGAAAGGGAATTCCGTGGGGGCTAAGCCCCACCTGGTCAAGGGAGGGGGATTGTACGCGTGCTGGGCTTTGCTGAATCGTGCCCCCGAGAAACGGGGGGGAGGGGACTGTGTGAGGGACGGGTTTCTATGGGGCAGAACCCCGCCCCCCGGAGCGCGCGTGTAAGGGATGGGGGTTGGAGCTGTGAAATAGTGGGCGGCTGGCACTGGGGGTGCCCGTGGAGTGGGTGACAGTGTGTGGGGGTGGCAGAGGTTTCGCCCCGGCACGGGGATCAGTCCTGGCGGGGCGGTCTGTGGTGCCTGGGATATGGTCGCTCCCAATGTCCCCCTTCCGAGTAGGTCGACGGGGGGCTGCAAGCTCCCTGTTAGAATTGGGCGGTGCATTGATGGGGTGTATGGCAGAGACATGAGGCAGCTCAGTGTACCGCAAACACCTCCTTGTCGCCCCGCTCCCCCCGTTCCCCTTGGGTGGGGAACCAGAGGCAAAGGGGGGTGAGTGGCGGGGGCTGAGAACGGGGGTTGTTAATGCCCATCCGAACCCCTTTAAATCGCAGCCCTTTTCCCCCTATATCCCAGCCCCCCTTTGCATCCCCGCTTCCCCCTCCAAGGCTGAGGACCCAGAGTGGGAGGGAGATAGCTGGAAGCCGGGGGGCGCCCCCATCTTCTCCGCCCCACGCTGCAGAAATAGAGCGCGGCCCCTTTAAATTTACCCAGGAGCCCTTAAAGGAGCCCCAGGGGCCCCAGGCAGGAATCCCCACCCCGGCCGGAGCAGCCTGGCTTGGCCGTAGCCGCCGCACGGAGCCCGGGAACCCCCGTCCCCGCGCGCGCAGGGCCCTGCGGCAGCACCGAGCCTGCCCCGCGGCCCCGGCGCGGATGGACAGGAGGCCGGAGGGGGGCGGGTGCTGACGGACGGACGGACAGAGGGATGGAGCCGCCTCCCTCCCCTCCCCCCCGCCGCCCAGTCAAACGGGAGCCCCTCGATCCGGAGGCAGGTGAGAACAAAGGGGGCGGCCGGCGCCACCTGCCGGCCCTGGGGTGAGTAGGCGCCCAGGGGACCTCGCTGGGGGGTGACGTCCCCTTTAAGGTCTCAGATCCCCCCCCCTTTAAGAGGTGCCCCTCCTTTAAAGCACCCAGTCCCCCGCTTTATAAAGAACGATCCCGCTCCCCCGCTGCCCCTTTAAGACTCCCCCTCCTTTTTAAAGACCCACACGCTGTCTAAAAGAGCCGCCCTCCCCTCACACTGCCGCTTTAAGGTTCCGACGCTGCGGCCCATCTAATTGGTCAGACGCCTGCTCCTCTGCCCTTGCCCAGGTCTCTTAAAGGGGTAAGTGCCTCCTCCTCTGTATCCCGGGCCCCTAAAGGTGACTGTAGGGCTTTAAACCGGAGGGAGGGAGGGAGAACCGCCCGCGATCTTCGGTGGGGCGTTAAAGGGGCATAACCTCTTCTCATTGCGCAGGTCTTAAAGCTGCAGGGAGGAGGGCCCTTTGCTGGAGTCTCTAGAGGGCATGGAGCCGTCTGGTCCCCAGGCTTCTCTCTGCAGGGTAGGGGCCCGGAAGTCCAGGAGATCCGTTGTCCCTGACCCTCTAGACCTTTTAAAGGGGCAAGAGGCCATTTTCTTCCCAGGACCTGAAAAGACAATGCCCCTAACAGTGCCCCTAGCTCTGCCAATGCCCCTCCCTTCTGACATGCAGCCCCCAGCCATCCCATGCCGTTGCCTTCTCACCCATCCTTCTTGCCCATGTGGTTTGTTTCACCAGGGGACTCCCCAAGCCCCGATAATGCCGGCAGCGCTGAGGACTCTGAGCTGCTGTTGGGGGGCTCCCTGTCATGGGGTACCCCCCCAGAGCTCCCTCTCCTGGCCCCAGGGGGACGGAAGTACTCGGATCACTGTGAGGAACGGGCATCTCGGCCTGGCAAGAGCCGCATCCCCGGGCGGGACCATCGGCGGTATTATCACGAGCACTGGCGGGCGGAGTACCTGATGGACTTCAACCCGGCACGGCATGGCATGATATGCATGGTGTGCGGCAGTGCCCTGGCCACCCTCAAGCTGAGCACCATCAAGCGTCACATCCGCCAGAAGCACCCCTACTCCGGGGCCTGGGGGCCCCGTGAGAAGCAGGTCATCATCAAGAGCTGGGACACCCACCTCGGGCTGAAGGGGGAGTCTAGGGGGCACGGGGACGTGGCCCAGGCATCTGACAGCCGTCTGGGAGCACAAGGTAGTGCGCAAGCCCTACGCCTGGGGCACCCTAAGTACCCACCCGCTCTCTGGGCATTCCAGTCTCTCAACACCCCTTCTCCTGCAGCCAGGCCTCCACCCACCAGCAGCTCCAAGGCAGCCCCTCCTCAGAGCCCCCCTCTTCCCCTCCTAGACACCACTCCCCTGAATACTCTGAAACATTCCTCAGCCCCTGGCCCCTGGAGCCCCCCTGCCCTGGGCACCCTTCCCGGGCACCTTTCCCCGCACTTTCCTTTCCCCCAGGTGTGCATCCCCACTCTGGACTCCGAGTCCCTGGGAGGGCCTGCCACCCCACACCCTGTGCATCCCTCTGGCCCAAATCTCCACTAGCACCACGGACATGGCCCTCCCCTGCATCAGGCTCCTCTCGTGTTGGGCAGCGAAGGCTCTACCCCTGTAGGGGAGGCTCCATGCTGCCCTACCGTGAGCCCATGTGGGGCCTTGCCCGCCTGCCATAGGCTAATTGGGCTGGGGGGCAGCTATGGCTGGGGAATACAGCTGGGGGGAGGGCTAGTGGGGGGTGAGCGCATGGCTGGGGCTGGGAAACTGGGGGGTGACCAGCAGTCTCCATGTCCGCCTCTTGGGGGACTGAGGGGCAGAGAGGGAAAGGTACTCGGGGTGCCCTGGGGGAGTGGGGTTTGGTGTTAGTGGGGAAGGGTGGTTGGCATTACGGTTAGGTAATGCGTATCCGGGGCACAAACCCATCTCTGTTCTTCAGGGCACCGTTGGCAGCAGCAGGTACAGCCTGTGCCCCGGGCCCCTCTCGTCTGGGGGCTGGGGTGGGGCAGGGTGCTGATCAGTCTCTCTCCCCCAGGGGCGCCAGCGGTGGGGGATGGGGTCTGGCGTCGGCGTCGCACCCCATGCCCATCTCCCCAGGGGGCTGCCCGGCCGCTGGCGCTTGGGGGCCGGAAGGCATCGCCCAGTGCCCGTCGGCTGGAGCGCTACGTGCGCGAGTCCCTGCAGAGCTGGTTCCAGGCTGAGTTCCTCATGGATTACGATGCCCAGGGCAACCGGCTGCGCTGCATGATGTGCGGGTGTGGGCTGCCCAGCCTCAACCTGGACGACATCAAGCGCCATGTGCTGCAGGCCCATCCCGCCTCACTCTCCTTCAGCCCCGCTGAGAAGAGCGCCATCCTGGAGGCCTGGAATTCCCGGGCCCTGGTGTTGGCGGCTGGCAAGGGGGAGTCCCCTGCAGGTGAGGGGGCAGAGAGACCGGGCTGGGGGGACAGCCCCCCCCCTTTGGGTAGATGGGGACTGGGAGACTGGGCAGGGGGTGGGTGAGGGAAATGCGCTCTTCTGCATCCCCTCCATGGGGTGGGCTTGGGCACCCACCCGCGTCACAGGTGATGGGGAGGGGCTGTGTGTATGGGGGGGAATCGGTGGGGATGGGGTACAAGCAAATCGCTCTGTGCCCATGGGGTACCCTGTGTGACCCCCACCCCCCAAACACCTCCGTCCTGACCCACATCTCTCCCCAGAGCCCGATGCCCCCTCCCCTGGGGACCTCGGTGCTGAGTCGCCGGAGCCATGTCCAGGAATAGCTGCCCCAGAGCCAGAGGAGAGCAGCTCCCCGGGGAGCTGGGCCAAGGAGGAGCCTGCGGCCCCGTGGCAGCTGGAGGCAGAGGGGACCGGGGGGCCGCTGCGGGGCAAGGATCATCGGCGCCACTTTCAGGAGCACTGGCGGCTGGAGTACTTGATGGACTACCACGGCGAGCGGCGCGGGCTGGTGTGCATGGTGTGCGGGGGGGCACTGGCCACCCTCAAGATGAGCACCATCAAACGTCACATCCGCCAGCGGCACCCTGACTCCACCCTGCTCAGCCACCAGGTCAAAGCCCTGATCGTGGAGGAGTGGAATCGCAAGGTGGCCCAGCTGGTGGAGATGGGGACACCCCTGCCAGAGCAGGCCTCAGGCGAGTGGGGGAGGGGCTGGGACCAGCCACGTGCCAGACTTCTGATGGGGACTTGAGAAGCTGAGGTGCATCTAGTCCTGGGCGCCGGGCTGCTGCGTGGGGCAGAGGCCCAGGGCCATGCCCTGCCATCTGGGCCTGGTCAAGATGGGGAGCTGCTGCTAGTGTCTCATGGGGAGGGGGCGAAATGAAAAGGATCCAGGTCTGTGTTTCGGCGCAGTCAGGGACAGAGTCAGTGACCCCCCCCCTCCCCTTTCCTCCCCCAGAAGATGCCAGATGGGCCCAGTGGCCTTAGCAAGCGTTTGGGCTGCAGGGAGGGGCAGCAGCTGGGCCCTGTATTCTGAACTGTACGGCCCCAGTGTGCTTCCCTCTGCTCCCTGCAGTACTCTGCTGCAAGGATCAGACTACCACCTGGTGGCTGCCGGTGGTACTGCAGCATAGCGCCCCTCCTCTGTTCCCCAAGTAGCCCCAGGGGTATTGCAGCCCCAGGTAAGGCCCCCTGGTGGCAGCAGGCAGTACTGCACCTGGCAGCAGCTCCAGGAGCCCTCCTGGTGGCCGCCTGTGCAGGAGCTCCCCTGGTGGCAGCAGGAGGCATTGCATCCAGCTGCAGCTCCACAAGCGTGCCCCAGCCCCAGCCCCAGCAGAGAAGCTGCCCGCCTGTCCCGCCCCAGAGCCCCTGTGAGCAGCGGGGTCTCCCACACCAGCTCTTAGAGGGTTGGAGCAGAACTAGCCCCAGAGAGGCCCCTCCCTGCTACAGCCAAGTTAGATTGGAACCAGTTCTTGAGAGGCCAAGTCCTCCTGTATGGGGGGGCTGGGTCAGAAGAGCACCAGAGAGGCTGCGACTGTCTCCTTCCTCTCAGCCAGGCTGGCTCAGAAGCAGTGCTCCGGAGCTACGCTCTCCCCTCCCCGCCACAGCAGCTGGACTGTGCGCCCTGAGCCATGGGAGCAGGGCCCTGGAGCAGAGCCCCGGTGTCAGCGATTTCACCGTGCTTGGGCCGTGGGAAGCCGGAGCAGGGTGGGGGGGATAAGGATGGTAACTAGCTTGACTTGACCTCCCTTTGCCCTTTCAGGAGACTCCCAGAATCCTTTGCAGCCATCAGGCCCCGAGGAGCGGGATGAGGACGTGCAGATGATGGCAGAGGGGGAGGAGGAAGAGGAGGATGAGTGTGTGGTGGTGGTGGGGACGCCTCCGTCCACCCCACAGAGCCCTCCAGACTCCATAGCTGGCATCCAGCCAGGCCCGGCCCCTCCTGTCCCACGGCGAGAGCAGCGGCGGAACTACCAGCTGCACTGGCGGGTGGAGTATCTGATGGACTACGATGGCAGACGGCACGGGCTGGTGTGCATGGTGTGCGGGGGGGCGCTGGCCACGCTCAAGGTGAGCACCATCAAACGCCACATTCTGCAGGTGCACCCCTTCTCCTTGGACTTCACCCCAGAGGAGCGGCAGACCATCCTGGAGGCCTACAATGAGACCGCCCTGCGCTATGAGCCCACCCAGCAGGAGGAGTCTGAAGTTAAGCCCCACCCCTTTCTCCAGGCAGCTCCTGATGAAGAGGAAGAGGCGGGTTTGACCTGTGCCCCGCCCACCAGCACAGCATAGTTAAAGGACAGGATGTTTTAACTCACGGTGGGGAGGGGATGGGTTGTGGACAGACCCCACCTCCCTTGCGGAGGTGACTGAAGGGGGAGCCGGTTAGGGGTTCTGCATCCCCGCCTTACTAACAGATATTGCTCAGTACCTTCCCCCTCTCCCAGCACCATCCCAGTGCACCCGGCCCTTGTGCACTGATACCCCTAACCCAAGCAGCGGGGTGGGGGAAAGGACCTCAGGCTGACCTCCCCCCAGAGCTGTTAACACTCCCCATCTGGGCTGGGGATGACACAACCAGGGCTGGCACGGAATGGCTCAGGGTGCTGGTGGGGCAGGGTCCACCCATGTCCCCCTGCCAGGACAGCCACTAGTGAGCAAGGGGGCAGCGGCCCTATTTAAGGGGCCTGTTGCGATTTCCCTCCTGGGGCTCTTCCTGGCTCCTAAGGGGGATGCTTTGAAAGGCTAACATTCCACAGCTGGTGCTTCCACCTTCAGGCCTCCCCAGCTTCCATCTGGCCCTTGCCCAGAAACCCTCCCTTCCTGCTCCAGATTTTCACCCAAGCCTGCCAGCTGGAGCCATGTGCCTCGCCCTTAATAGGACATAACATCAGACGCGCTCCTCCACCTGCTCCAGGGCAACGCTGCCCTCTGTGGAGCACCTAGACTGGCCTTTGCAAAGGAGCTCAGTAGCTTCATGAGCCATGGGAGTCACCGCACCTTGTCGCGATGCAGTCTCCTGAGAGCCATCCTGTGCTGAAGTGAAACTGACCCTCCCCTGCCAGCGCTGGGGGCCGGGGTAAGTGATGGCATTTCTGACGGTGCCAAGGGCATGGGGCTGGTCTCCCAGCTCGATGAGAGTGTTTTGTGCTCACTTCTAATGGGTGTATAAGGGGAAGTGGCATCTGCCTGGGCCAGGGCTGGAATTTCAAGTGCGCTGCGGGGCTGATGGAGGCTCCTGGGAATGAGGCCGAGAGCTACAGCTGGAGGCCCCAGCCTGGGTGGTCCAGGTCTTGGAGGGCTCCAGCACCCTAGAGCTGCAGGCAGGCCAAGGCTGCTCTGAGCGAGGGCCTGAGCACTGCAGTGGCAGGCTGGCTCTTCCCTGTGCACTGCCAGGTGCCGGCAGAGAACCCACTGCTCACAGCGTCCTTTCCCTTGCTGCTGGGGAACTGCCCCGAGGGCGGCGAGTCCTGCCTGTGCCCCCAACCCCCCGTTGGAGCCAGGGGCTGTGGGTGGGTAAGGGGGTTGCGGCTGGGCTGGGCCTGGGGCCAAGGCTGGGCGCAGAGCCACACAGGGTGGAGCTGGGCTGGAGCAGACCTAGCAGCAGGGTGGCACTCTTCCTGCCTCCTGCCATTCCTGTTTACCCCTGGGGGAGGGCACACCTTGCAGCTGGGGGACCTCTGTTCTAGGGGACATTACAAGAGAGCTGATTCCACCATCAGGATGTGGCTGCTGGCCGGGGGAGCTGCTACTCGAAGCAGGTTGGTGAGATCTGCACATTCTGCCACCGGCTGCAGCTGCTGAGGCAGAGAGCAGCTTAGACTTGCTCACGATTCCCCTGTGAATCGGGGGCAGGACAGGGAACTGACCCCAGGTCTCCTGCAGCCTAGGCCAGTGTTCTAACCACTAGGCCCTTTTTACCCACAGGGGCAGGGACTTATCTGTGCTACTTCCCCAGGAAGGTCTTGTCTCAGGGGCAAAGCAGCAGCTCTTGCGAGTCGGCACGGCCCCGCTGCCTTCCCTACAGCTGATCTCATGCCAGTGCCACATCTGCCCTCGGTGCCGCCTGTAAAACAATGGGCTGTTTGCCAGGCGAGCTGCCAGGCTTCACCAGAGTCCTGCAGCTGATAGCCCCAGACCCCTTCACCATGTAGGGGCAGTGACTCCTCCCTGGTGCCAGGCACAGGGCTAGTGGGGGTGCCTGATGAACTCCTGCATGGCCCTGCCTCTCTTGGAGCTGGGTTGGCAGCGGGGTACAGGGCTAGCTGGGCCTGTTACTGTAAGAGAGGGGGAGGCAGACTTTGGCAGGCCTGCTAGGTCATTGAGTTTATGAAGGGTGGACTCTGCTTCCAAACCCTTGGCTGCCTGGAGCAGCTGGGCCCTGCCTGCAGTAAAGAGACAGGGGCAAATGGAAGAGCCTGCCACCCTTGTCAATGCAAACAAACCTGCAGGGTTACCCAGGCAGCTGCCAATCCACACTAGCACATTGTCCTCCTTAGCAAGGGGTAGAGTTTACCTCAGAGCCTGTGGGGGAGCCCTAGGATTATCCCCTAACCTCTTCCTGCTGCCCCCCTCCTTCAAGGCATTATGCTCCTAACTCTGTAACCACCCCCGTTTGGAAATCATTCAGTGCTGCCCCGGGCTGGGTCTACACGTGCCCCTTCCTTTCGAAAGGGGCATGTTAATGAGCGGGTTCAAAAGATGCTAATGAGGTGCTGCAATGAATATGCAGCGCCTCATTAGCATAATGGCGGCTGTGGCGATTCGAAAGTGCGGCTTTTCGAATCGTGCGCCGCCTGCGGAGACGGGACCTTCCGAAAGGACCCCCCCAGTTTTCTAAAGCTCTTCCTCCTATCTGTGATTGGAAGAAGGGCTTTTGAAAATGGGGGTGGGTGGGTGTCATTTCAGAAGGTCGCATCTCCACGGGCAGCGCACGATTTGAAAAGCCGCACTTTCGAATCGCTGCGGCCACCATTATGCTAATGAGATGCTGCATATTTGTTGCAGGGCCTCATTAGCATCTTTCGAACCCGCTCATTAACATGCCCCTTGCGAAAGGAAGGGGCACGTGTAGACCCAGCGCTCATGTGTCATCTCTGAGCTGGAGGGGGGGAGGGGGGGGCTCCCTTTTCGGCTCTGCCTCTGACACAGCAGCTGGCACCTTATGCCGCAGCAGCTTGGCTCGCATGTGCCCAGGCTCCGCTGAGGTGGGTTTTAAGCAGGCTGCCTCTTCTGTTTCTGGGGTTGGGTAGCCCCCTTTGAGGCCCTATCTCAGAGCAGCTGCATAAGCCTCTCTCTGCTTGGGTTAGAGAAGTCACCCCTTGAAGAACAGCAGGCTGGAGGGCTGCCTGGGAGGAAAGAGGGATACGCCAGCCTCGGGCTCAGCTGACATGAGCTTAATTCCCTGCTCTTCTGTAAATTTCCTTTGCTTCCTTAGGCATGTCACTTCAGCTGTGCCTCAGCTTCCTTCTCGGTACAATGGGGATAATAGCTCTGCTCTGCTCGCTGGGGATGGGGCGGGGAGGGGGATAAATGTATTAAAGATTGAGGGCCTCAGGTCCCATGGCACCTTAGATGAAAGGTTATGGCTGATGGCCATAGGGTCATGGGGATTTGAGGGAAGATGGGACCATGGATCTGATCTGGGAGCATGAGTGTGAGGGAGAGGGGAGAAACAGCCTGGCTGGGCCTTTTGCTCTCTTCCAAGGAAGAAACCAGGAGCATGAGGAGATACCAGGCTCCCTAGGCTGCTGGGTTTGATCCCCACTCCATGACTTAACCTGTAAAGGTGCTGAGTGGGTACAGGGGCGTTAGGTGAACAGCAGGGGGAGGGGGAACTGACCTGGGCCATCACCCTCATATGGCTTCTCCCTTTGCATGCAAGGAGAAACCCTCCACCCCGGCTTGGCTCTAGCTGTGACACTGGCCGAAGCTCCTCATGCAAGCATCCGCCCAGAGGGAAGATTCCAGGGGTCACTGCTGTAGCTGTGAAGGTTAGAAACCAGCTACAGTGTTGGGGGGGGTGTGCGTGCACAGAACACCCACAGCTACGTCTTGGCTCGTTCCTCCGAAGCTGGGAACTGCCAGGGCGAGTGTGAGGCTCCTCCCAGGTGGCTAGGGCTCAGGAGTCGCTCTTCTGGGTTGCACACTGGCTGGTGCAGCTCGTGCACAGGGAAGTGAGCCAGGCAGGGGCCATGCTCCCTTGTGTACTCCTGGACACAGGTAGCACTGGGGCCTATTTTTGCAGGCCCCGCCCCACCCTAGCCACAGGTGGAGGTCAAGCAGCTCATCAGCCCCAAGGTACAGGCTGGAAAAACCAAGGACCATGAGCCCAAGAATCCCAAATCCAACCCAGCAGGCTTGGTGGGAGGGTAGAAGCCACAGCACTATGTTAAGGATTCCCCCCCCACCCCCCCAGAACATTTCAGGGCTTCATGGGTAACGCACCTAGCATGGGATGGGTTGCTCTGTCACAGGCTGGCCCTTTGGCTGCAGAAGCAGCAGCTTGTGCTCCAAAGGCCTTTTCCTTGTAGCTTCTTACCTTGGGTTAGTGCTAGCTCCTGCACTTCAGCACGTGCTCTAGCGACCACGCCAGATGGTAGAAGTGGCTCCCAAGGAGGGATGCCATGAGTTGTTGTGGGTCCTCCTTAGTTGCATGGATGGTGTTCAGAGCCTTTTTTTTGGCTTCCCTTCTTCCATTCCAGCTCTGTAAATGCCATGCTCTGGCCAGCAGGGGAGGGGGTTTCTTTACATACAAAGATATGCAATGTTAGGGCATTTCGCCATTGGTGTCACATAGAATCATAGAACTCTAGAACTGGAAGGGACCTTGAGGTCATCAGGTCCAGCCCCCTGCCCTCACAGCAGGACCAAGCACCATCTAGAACATCCCTGTTAGATATTTATCTAACCTGTTCTTAAATATCTCCAATGATGGAGATTTTTTTCAACCACCCTTGGCCATTTATTCCAGTGTTTAACCACCCTGTTAGAAATGTTTTCCTAATGTCCATCCTAAACCTTCCTTGCTGCAATTTAAGCCCCTTCTTTCTTGTCCTCTTAGCAGAGGTTAAGGAGAATATTTTTTTCTTCCTCTCTTTTAGGTATTTGAAAGCTGTGATCATGTCCCCTCACCCTTCTCTTTTCCAAACTAAACAAACTCAGTTCTTTTAACATCTCATAGGTCATATTTTCTAGACCTTTAATCATGTTTAGTTGCTCTTCTCTGGACCCCTCTAATTTCTCCACATCTTTCCTGAAGTGTGGTGCTCAGAACTGGACACAGTACTTCAATTGAGACCTGATCAGTGCAAAGTAGAGGAGATTGTGGACTCTCATGTGATGTCTATAGTAACTGCTAGCTGCCTCTAGGGTTAGTTTTTTGTGCCCTTACCAATTGTCATTGTTAAAATACAGTGTAGGTACCACAAGGGCGGTAGTTCAGACATGGACAGTCACACTTGCCAGCACAAGAGGTAAGGAGCCCAGCTGTGAGGCCCCATGCTTTCCAGGGTTTTTCAGGTGCACAGAGAATAACAGCTGGATTCCAGTCGTAATCCTCCCACCCCATGAGGGACATTGCAAAAAGCAGGTGACAGGTTGGTGTTGTGTGAGGTACAGACTTAGCTGTGCCATCTTGGACTAGACACTACGATCATCTCAGTTAAGACCTTCCTGAAGCCTGAGTGGTTTTGAGTGAAATGTTTTTATACACCACTCTTCCTTCCCTTCAGTGAGTGACTTGCTCCATGTAGCTACCATGTAAATGTTACTACGAATTATATTTATATGCCTATGTGACACTTTAGTGACAGTATTGGAATATTTGTATGTGGTCCTTATGAAAAGGTGTTTTGCATCAGTATGTTTTTATATGCATATGTTTTGTAAACATGTTAAATAAATCCTTTCAAATGATGCTGCTTTGAAGTGCATGAATTTGGGGAGGGGGTATTACTGGGTTAATAAAAATACTATTGCCAGTGTTTCTCCACTTACACTCATGAGACCCTTGCTTTAGGAGCTGGAGTCATAATAGTTATAATTCTTTAGTGCAAAGAGGAGAGAGTTGAGAAGAATAAACAGCTCAGCTGCAGAGTTCTGTGCATTGATTTAAACATGTGGCTTTGTGCAGATACTCTTAAAGGTACTTTAACTCTCCTAAAAATAGTTTCCTTTCCTTCTAAACCTGCTGAAGGATGTGTCTGTAAAAAGAATTCCTCATTCAGTGCTTTGCCCTCTAATGCAGACACTGCAAAAGCGAATGAAGCATCAGAGCTTGGATTCCCCCTATACTGAGTGAGGTTGGTGCCTTGCGTTAACTGACAAGGGTACAAACAGCTGAATTGGTGGATGAGATTCGCAAGTGTTTATAGCTCAATGGCAGCTTCAAACCACCACACGTCGGCGGTATGCACACGTCATCTTTTCACAGGGCGGTCTCAAACCGGCCACTGAAACTCATCTCTGCAGGAGGAGCTCACACCTTGAGGGCAGAAGAGCTCCTTGGAGTGGAGCTGTCCATCACGATTCTCAGCTCACTCTAAGGTAAGGTGCTTAATAGCCTAGTCTGAAAAGAAGGTCCAAGACCCCGTGACAGCGGGAAGAGAGCCAGAATTCCACCCAGGCTCGGCCTCCCCAAAGACAGGCAAGCTCTGGTGAACTTGTGTATCCCAGCTGCTGAGGCTAACTCCATCCCACCCACTAGCTCCCCCTTGACAAGCTCCCGGGACGACTGACACAAGGAAAGGAAGCCAGGGGACCTGTCCATGGTGTTTATTAATACCACATCAGTTGCAGTTTGACAGGAACCGGGCTGATCAGCTCCCGGGGCACTACTGTAATTTATGCGGCACGCACACACACATCCACACACAGAGCATCATTAGTAGTTTGTTTCCGTTTTTTTGTCTACAGGTTCTCTTTAAAAAAAAAAAAACAAATTGCCTGGCACAAAGATCTGTTCAACATCTCACAACAGCAGTAACAGAACAGACGTTAAGAACTGGGCCAACGGTTTCCAGTGCAGAAGAGGTCCCGGGGAGGGGGACTCAGGGCAAGGCTATCAGTGCAGCTTCCTCTGAGGAAAGCCAGAAATGTGGTTTGTTGCTGTGATGCTGAGAAAAGATCAGGGCAGGAGCAAAGAGGCTTTGAACTCCCTGCATTCACCCACCTCCCTCAAAAGCTTTCCTTGGGAAGAAGACAGTGGCACAGCTGCCCAGCCAGCTGCAAGTCCTATGGCTCCAGCGCGTGGCTTGTCTGGCTTGAGGACAGATTCCCTGCAATAATCCAACTGAATCTATCCTGGGTCAGGTGGGCTCAGTTCAAAGGCAGAGCTGTATCTCTTGCTTAAGTTCTGCCCTGCAGGGCTCAGAGCCCCTGCTCCATCAGCAGATACTATTAGGAGCCAACAAAGCCATCCTTCTCCTCGCCAAACTAAACTTACCCCAGGGAGGGGAGAATCCCCCGTCCCCAGAATTGCTCATTCATCCACTGGGTAACTTCCTTCTGCACCAGCTAGCTAGAGACCCCTTTTCCCCTGGAAAAAGCAACAGAAGTGGGCTTTTGGGCTAGGTCTCTTAGGGCAGCCACCTCTCACTGGGGCAGGGCAGACTGGTTAAAGACTGACTCCGCCCCACTAGAGGAAACTCAAAGCTACCTTCAAAGGAAGTTCAGTGAATTAAGAGTCTGTACAAAAAAAAAAAAGAAAATACCACGCTACGGCTATTCTGCACACTAGCCTATTAGGTATCACTGCTCTGCCCAGCTGGGGTTGAAAAGGATCTTTGCTCCCCACTGCCGAAATGGCAGACAGGCAAGGCAGCGTGCGGCACTGCCTCAGTAGTCCAGCTCTCAGTGGTCACCCGCCCTCCAGGGGCCGAGATAGGGGTTCTGACAGCAGAGGAGTCGCATGCAGAGTTCGGGGGAGAGTTGAGGGATGTTGTTTTTCCTCTACACATTTGTAGCAGTGTACAGCAGATACAGACATTTTCATCTCATAGTAAGAAAGAAAAGGTACAACCTGGGACCGGGCCGGGGAGCACATCGCAGGAACAGGAGAGGAGAGAGATGAACCAGACTAAAGCATAGAACTGATGTCACGTAGGGATACAACCCTCCCCTTTCGATCAGCAAGGTTGAGGGGGCATTTTCCTGGACTTCCCACTCCATGCCTCTGAGTATGAGCGTCTAACCCCAAGGAGCCAGCTGGGAGAGTATTTTGGGAGCAGAGACCACAGAGCACTGCTCAAGGAAAGTGCAGGAAGCCAAAAAGAGGGCGCAAGGGACGCCCCCTTGCAGCTATTCCCCTTGGCAGGCAGGAAAGCGTCTGGTCGAGCAGAGCCACCCTGCCCTAGCGGGAAGCCGGGAACCCCAAAGGAACAGAGGCGTTCAGGGCACCGGTCAGGTCCCCGTGATTGGGTACAGACCATACAATCGGCTGGGTGTGCTGAGACTCCCCCAATGGTTTTGACGGCAGGTCTCCTTTAGTCTGGTGCATGTTCTGAGCCCAGTGTTGTAGGCTTAGAAAAGCAAATGCCAAATAACAAGAAACACTTGGAATGCAGGCTCAAGCTGACTCAGCATGTTCCTTCACAGGTACAAGTAACAATGTTATAACTATCGTATGGAGTTTAGTAAGGGCTGGATTGGGGGGGCAGCCCACCCCCAGCTTATTCTGCCTTTTTCTTCACCACTCCTGGAAGTTTTGCTTGGATCCTACAGGGAGAGAAGTGGGAAGAAGGTGAGTTGAAGGGGCACAAGCTCCGCTGGATGCTCACTAACTTAAGACAGCCTAGTGGTTGGAGCACGTGAGATGTTTCTAAGGCGACAAGTGACTGGATCAGAGGCTGTTGCTCAGGCAGCAGACACACATGCTTCATGGTGGCAAGTTCCAGCCCTGCAGCCATGAGCGGGAGTGTCACTGCCCTCGATTTACTGAGGATCGTCCCATGTGGCTCTGTCCTCTCTGCTCAGCATCACGCGCCCCAAATGCTCCGCACTCAGGGAGGCATTTAGCGAAAGCTCATGGCAGCTGCGGAAGACTCACACTAGACTGGAAACCCAGGGGGCTGGACAGCACGGTGGGGCCCACACTGGGAGCTACGGGAGAGTGGTACAAGGGGGTTATTTTCAAGGGCTCCAACTCCCCCTGCAAGTCAATAGCAGTCAGACATCTAGAGCAGGGCTGGCCAAACGGTGGTTGGTGAACCACATGGGGCTCTCTCACCATTTAAGTGCGGTCCACAGAGCCCACCATGCACCCCTGCCGCCCCGCCTAACAGGTGGGTAAATACACCCGCCAAATATCTGGCTCCAGCCCATCAGAACTTCAGGAAGACTCCCTGCCTGCTGCAGCCCAACATGCTGTCAAAGTGGCCAGCTGCGGGGGCCAGTGTTTCTCTCTGTGTGCTGTGCCCTTCGGGGGATGCATCTGTACCCGCCCCACACCTCCATCCTCACAGGCTCCCATTGGCTGCTTTCCCATCAAGGGACCTGCAAGGGCAGTGCCTGTTGGTGTGTGCTGCCTGCAGAGACCCATTGCCCCCTTCCTTCCAAGGAGCGCAATGCAGAGAATGCGCATGCTGGCCCCAGCAGCCAGCTGCTCTGAGGGATGCGTGGGACCGTGACAGCTGGGGAGCCAGTCTGAGGGACCTGCTTGGCCACCAGCCGGGAGCCACCTAGGGTAAGCACCTCCTGGCCAAAGCCTGCCCTTGGCACCCCGGTCACAACTCCCCCTGCACCAAAATCTCTGTCCTGCCCTTCCCCCCCACACCCCTGACTCCTACAGAACTCCCTGGCAGAATCCAACCCCCCTCCTGCAGCCCAATCCCCATCCCAGACTCCGCACCTTAGTATCATAGAAAGGCGTGTCTCCTCACCACTTACCAAATCCTCCGAGTAGCCCCACATCCCATGGCAAATTAAGGCCCGCCCTGGCCTAAGAGATTGGCAAGGAGGGAAGCTTGAGGCTTCTTCCCACTGGCAGAGCTCGGGTTGTGTGAGGTTCTTCCCTGTGGCTAGCCCTCAAGGTGACCACATGCAGCTCAGAGGGTAAGGAAGTTGGGCCATCAGATGGAAACAAGCCCAGCAGCTGTGACTGCTGTGCCAACCCCCAGTACTACCAGCAGAGATGCTTCTCCTCTGCAGCAGAAGCAAGGAGCAGTATGTTCCAGCTGGGAGGCCAAACCTTCACTTCCAAACAATCTGACCCCAGCAACCAGGCCCCAGCATCGAGCACATTAGCCCTGTGTGCCTACTTGTTTCCCAGGAAGCCCTATGAGCCCAGAGAACCTGAAGAGACAATGAACTTGCACGATCTGGATGTAGTCAGCAGGTCACAAGCACCTCACCCCTACCAGCTATGCCTCCCAGCCAAGGCTCTTTTCAACAGCTTGGTCCAGTTCATCTGGGGCCTGTATTGCTCTAACAAGAGGTCCACCATGCTAGTTGTTGTACAACAGATGGTTCTGTCCTCAGGGGAGGATGAGCCCTCTGCCCAGGGACTCCTTGCTCTCAGGTGACAGGGGAGATGCTATTCTGACAGTGAGGTTTCTGGCGAAGCACTGAGTGGACTCACTTTGCAATAATTGACTTAGACTGGTCCCGGGCGATTCCAAAGTAGTGATCGATCTGCGTCTAGGAAAGAACCAACAGGTTAGGACAGCTGGAAAAAGTAGTGTGTTTAACAGACAGCAATGGCGCTTTCCTCCACAGGTCTCTGAACGACTGCCTCAGTTTATCTTTTATGGCCAGCAGCAGCCACCACACTCACTCTGACCAGACCGCTGTAATGTAGCTACCAACTTAGCCCAGGCAAATTTTAGCTAGGACCATGAAGACTCCTTACGTATCTGCATTTTAACTCCTACAAAGCTACTGTTTTAAATCCACATGCCTCAAATGCAGTTCTGACCAAGTCCACTGCAGGTCTTTTATGAGGTTTCCAGTGCCTTAGGCATCTGCTAGACAAACAGGCTGCTGAATGACATGTGTGTGGGGAGACTGCAGTGACTTACCTTATACTTCTCATAGACAACTGGGACACCAAAAACCAGCAATTCCCCTGCAAGAGACAGACATGTCACAGGGAAGACAATAGCTCTTTGTTCACTGTGTGAACATGGAAACATACTACCTTGTGTAAGGTGCAGAAGCAGTGCTGCAATATCTCAACATGCTCCCTTTACTTCAGTGCCACAGAATCTCTAATGGAACTATCCTCCCAGCACCCCACAGGCAAGGCACTGCTGTTATTCCCATTGTACAAATGGTTAACAGGCACCGTGAGAGTAAGTGACTTGCCCAAGGCCACACAGCATATCTGTGGCAGAACAGGAAATGGACCCTGGGTCTCCAAGGTACCAAGCTAGCATGCTAAGCACTGGGGCAACTTTCTGGCTCATTTATACCCATTAGTAAATGCTCTGTGTGTGTGCACGCTTGGCACCCCTGTGGCCTGTAAAAGATCCAAGGGTCCATTGGTTAAGGATGGACCAATTAGAAGCTGATGCTGAGGTCCATGTAATTGAACGTATGTATACTGGATAAGCCCCTTGAATGACAGTGAAACAGGCAAGTTGCTACACAGTCCAGGGAACTGCTCTGTACAGAGACCTGCTGCCTTCACGAATTGTAGCCGCTCTCTTACCAAGAATGAGGAGGGTGATCCCATTGAACACAGCCCCGACGTAAGTCATCAACCACATGACAACCGCCAGCTGCAAAGGGAACAGTGTAGTTTTGTTAACGGGACCTGGCCACACTGCCAAGCAGCGCTCACCTGCCCCCGTGCAGACTAGATCAGTACTACATGAGAGCACAAGTCCCTGAAAGCTGATCCAGGCCCTTTGGTATCGAGTTCTGCTTTGTTCGTAAGGTCACAGGAACACTGATTCCAAACCCTTTGGACAGGGAACATCACTCCTTGTCGCTGCCATGAAAAGTCCTAATATTGTTTTACTAACTGCCTTCCTCCAGCTCTGGTATGTCTCGCTGATTTCTGGCTCAGCTGTTTGTGGTGCTATTTCCCACTTCAGATCTGCCCAGAATTCAGCTTGGGCTGCTGCGCTCGAAGGAAAGCTCCCTCTATAAGGAAGATTGTGTCTAACGCTATGAGACAAATATGATTTTTAATAAATTCAATTTTTTAACCTCGTTTTTATGAATTTGAATTTAAGTGTCCACAGACCTTCTTGAAATTCGACCCACTATTTTTCCATGTCGATTTTCCACATACCCATTGCTCTATGCAAGTTTGACAGCGTGGTACCTATCCCACAGTGCCTTAGGCCCAGTTGCTTGGGGGGTGTTTCATGTTAGAATCCCAGAATGGAAAGCACTGTCCCAGAATTCAGAGCACCCAGTAACAGAATTCAGCCCTCCCAAAAACCCGCCCGGGTTTCCACTGCTGCGTGTCCTCTGCGGACTTTGGTGTAGCAGCGGGCAGCTGTGCTAACAGCCCTGTCCACCTCTGCCCGGTTCGTCAGCCATGCGTTCGGACCTTTATATTTGCAGGCCTGTAAACTGCAGAATTCAAATTCTAATTCAATCAAAAATTTGCAGGCATCTTGTGACCTTCTTCCGGCGCACCTGCATGGAGAGCAGCGGAGAAGGAAGCGGCTATACATGGAGGGTCACTGCATAGCAGTGACGGAACACTTCTGGAGACTAATAAATTTGAATTCAATACATGGCACTTCCACACAAGCCTTTGACATTTTAAATTACAAATACCTCTCCATTAATATCGACACTGTTATCAGTAGTAGGGCTCACTAATTTGAACAAACAGTATTTACAGTGAAGAAAGTGATGCTTTAATATTGAGCTAACTCCATTAATATCACGCCAACGACTTTAAATTTGATTTTATCTCATAGCGTAGACACAGCTGAAGAGTCTCCAAAGCAGGTATTACCAGAGCCAGGCTTCCCTGTTGAAGAGTCACTGCCCAACAAGATCCCCAGCTACCAGGAATCCCTTCACCCACCTTCAGAGAATCTACCAGGTCCTCCACCAGGAAGAGGCGGATGATGAGTTTGAGAGCTCGGTTGACATGCACCATTGCAGCATTCATGTAGTTGTGGAAGGCCTCTGAAGACAGAGTGATGTCAAGGTCCAGGTAGGCTCTGGAAGAATGAGAGTTGTCCCCACTGAGACACATCAGCCCTATGCTAACAGTATGACTCACCCCTTCCCCACGCACAGAGGCAGAATGCGCTATTGCTTATAATCTAAGGGATTCTTTAGCTCAGACAATAGAGCTTCATCCTATTACATCCCAGGAACCCAGGAGGAGGGCAAATGTTATGTGGGATTTGACCCTTGAAAGTTCAGACCCGATACACTTGCTACAACCAGACAGGGAGGGAGAAAGGCCTGAGATACGGAACTGGAACAGCACCATCCTGAGTGAAAACTGAGGGAAGGAGAGGTATTCAAACACATTCACACTTGCTTTGAAGCACGTGCCATATATGAAGTGCCACCAGCAGGATTAGTATGGAAGAACATCCCAGTAAATCTACGGTAAATCTCCAGAACTTTGTGGCTCTGATCCAGTTAGTAGTTCTTGGCATTCGCACTGCTTATGTGCAGACCCTTCACTGTAACCTTGACACGAATATTGATGCTGAGAGGTGCTTGTGAGAAAGCTCACAGATTGTCAGCTCTGAGGCAAGAATGGAGCCCAGCATGTAAGCACCACGATATAAGATGGAATGCACTGACATCAGGTTCTAAAGCCTGTAACTCCACTAACCTGGGAATCTTCTCAGCTGCAAAACACTGGCAAAATAAGGAACAAAAGCACTTTTCCAAATTATGTTAATCTACTTCCAAAATTCCAAATTAACTGTTGCTAATCTACTTCAAAATTCACATCCGATTTCATTGCAGATTAGCTTCCAGGTTCAGACAAGCCTAAAGTATGCCTGATTATGGTAGCAATGAGGGACTGGCTACTCCTCAGGACTGTGACCTCGCTGAACATACACACACCTCACGGAGTTTAAGCAGTTTTGCTGCACGTATAATGATCATGATGCTGCTAGAAGCCCTCACTCCAGTAGGGGACACTGGCAGCTAGTATTACCAAGACACTCCATTCTGTGTAGTGGTGCTGGTGCGTGGGACAGTATTTAACTGAAGGGCAGTTGCTCTCCTGGCACAGGATCAGATTAACCAGAGAGAAGAGAAGAAGGCACTGTGTGATCAACCTAGTTCCCATTTCCACTCTGCCAGTGCCAACACATTCAGAAGAGCTTGTGGCCAGTTAGTGTGGTAACCAGAGGGGCTGTCCAATGGCCATATCTCTAAGAATGAAGGATTTGCTCACTTGAATGGATGTCCTTCTTCAGACTTCTGTATGGCTTGGATGACAGACTTGTAGACTCTAAAGCTGATGGTGACTGACAGCAGCGCCAGGATAAGGTAAGAAACCACACTGATGACACTGAAGGCGGCCAGAGAGAGCAGCATGATCAGTGACGTGGCAAAGACAAAGCCGGTCTTCTTCACATCCCGCCAGAAGATCAAATCGTGCACTGCCAAGCAAAGGGACAAAACAAGGAGAAATTATGAAGGTGGGGGTAAAAACAGTGAAGAATGCTGGACGGTAGGGAAGACAGCGCAGGTCTTTGTTAAGTAATTCTCACTGAGGTGTAGCTTTATGGGCCTATAACATTGGTTCCCTTGCACCATACATCATGAACAACAGGCCCAGAGGCCCACTCACAGCCATGAATGTACTGCATATACACAACATCAAACAGGTGTATAAAGTAAACCCTAGAAATATGCACACCCAAACTGAGCATATCTTGGGTTAACGTGACTGCTGCCCCTGACAGGAGTGGTTTCCTGGTCCCTGGAGCAGCAGGGAGCTGGGAAGCAGCCAGCAGAGCACTAGTCAGCTTCCTGGCTCCAAGGAGTGGAGGGGAGCTGGGAGCCAGGCTGCCACTGCTTCTTGGCTCCCCTCCACAGGCCGGAACCAGGAAACTGACCAAGGCTTCTGCTCTGGTCAGTTTCTCAGGTCCCCTAAGCAGTAGGGAGCTGGGAATCATGCAGCTGGTCAGCTTCCTGGGTTCCAAAAGCCCCAGGGAGTGGGGAATCAGGCTGCCCCCAGGTCCCCACCACTCCAGGAGCCAGGAAACTGAGGCTGGTCAGTTTCCCAGCTCCTGCAAGCCCAAAGGAGCCACAAAACAGGCTGCAGCCTGGCTTCCCTCAACTTGTGTGAAAATCTGAGTTGAAACCAAAATGGAAAATCCTTCCAATGGTGTTTCTTTAGCATCAGGTAATTAGAGTCTCCATACAACTTCTCTCACAGAACACAAAGCTGGACTCAAAACCAGACAAGTGGAAACAAAGCCAAGGCAGAATTCTCTTAGCTTCTAAGCACTCAGCAGATAGGCAAGTGTGAGGTCTGCTTTTTACCCAGGAAGCAGAGATGTTAAGCAGTTTGCATGACATCACTCTACAATATTAGCAGCATTAGCAGCACAGCTGGGACCTCCCATCCTCCTCTCCTGCTAGGCAATGTTACCCTCTAAAAGAAGCAGACTGTCCAAAGTAAGCTGTCACAAGAGACAGTCTGAGCAGGGAAATACCTGCTGGTCAGTCAGTGACAATTTAAAAATCAATCTTTAAAGAACAGCACACAAGTTTGCGTGCAGCACATTTCCTTTATCATTGAAGACTGGTGTTTGGGTAAGGGCCTCTCCTTCCGTCTCATCCCAGTCCTTCCAAACCAGAACGTCCCAGGAAGTCAGCCCTGTGCCCCAAAGGCCTAGGAATGGTTGAGAGATTGCAGCACGGTGTTGTCATTTTGCTGGAGGGTTACAGAGCAAGGCCACACAGCAATGCACCAAGAAATATGAGCAGACGGCAGAGGTCACCCTACAGGAGGAAGGCTGTAAGTCGAGGACGCTGACTGTAAAATGAGAGAGGTGTCTGTTTGGTGCCGAGTAAGTCCTAGCAAAAGAAACACGCAAGGCAGACGGAAGCTCAGCTCCAGAGATTAGAAACAGCCACGGTAGCATCAAAATGCCTATTAGCTATAATGAAGTCATCACAATCCACTTATTACACTACTCCCCCAATCACATTTTCAGTGCAACCCATTGTAGATTTACCCAAGGGGGACTGAAGAGAAGTACCATTCATCTTCGCCCAGAGACAATATACCAGGCTAAATCCCACCTTAGACAGCCTTCTGAGTACTCAGCCACCATACGCTGGTGTCTGCAGCATCAGCCCCTGCACACCCCGGCTTGGTCTGTGGTGCTCACGCAGGGGTATCCAAGTACTGATAACATGGGTTACGTGTCCTCGGTACAACGCAGTAGCACCATCTGCAATTATCTTTGGATCAACTTTTGCAACACAAATTGTTCTCTAAAACTCTACTCTAAAATAAGTGGATGTCTTTAACAGCTGTTTAAAACTACAGTTAGGGAACTCAGCCCATGCCCCGGATTTACTCGCCATTCAGAATAAAGGAGATCCCTATGTGTACACCCGAGACTTGATGGGCTTTGCTTTCCCAGCTCTTGCAAATAATGTCTCCTGGTAGGAAGTGCACACTGGGTACAGAGGGGTCCTCATTATAAGTCACCTCACTGTAAGTTGTTTCACATATACATTGTTCATTAATTCATGAAAGTAAATTCATTGCAAGTTGCACTGATCCACACTTACATTGTTTGGGGGCCAAGGGACCAAAAGCTAGGAACGTACCTGCGGGCTGGGTGTCAGGTGCTGTAGTGCAGGGTCCCTGGAAGCAAGCCCTGAAAACATGGGGCAGTGGCAAGCAGATATGGGAAGCTGGGGCTGGGAGGAGCCAGCAGGTAGCGGGAGGAGGTGAGCGGGGTGTGGCAGCGGGAAGCTGTTAGGTAGCCAGGGGCAGCCAGCAGGGAGCCATGGAAAGCTGGGGGGGTGAGGAGAAAGACCAGCAGGGAACCAGAGGGAGCTTCAGAGAGCCAGAGGTGGACGGGGTGGTGTGAACAGCTGCAGGCTGCCTGGATCTGTGGTTGGTGGGGAGCCACTGTGGTTGCTGGATGCTAGGACCCAGAGGCAGCCAGAAGCTGGGACCCGGCTGCCAGGACCTGCAATCAATCAGGAGCCAGCTGGTGGTGCTGAGGGAAGATGACCTTCCCTCATTCGGAAAATTCTTATCTGGCTCGGGTCAGGTCCCAAGGATGCTGGATAAGACGTACAACCTGTACAGGTCCTGTACTCTACCAGAGTGCAGCCAGGCAGCAGAGGGGGAGGCAGAGGAGACAGCTGCACTGCCCAACAAAGGCAGCTGGAGGCAAAGGCAGGCTGCATGCCGGGTTGTCGAGAGGTGGTGGTGTGCAGTGTCCTTCTGGGGTGCAGGGGGAGGACTCACAGGGGCAGCCTGTGTGCCAGGTTGAAGGGAAGCGGCAGGGCCTACCTGCCCTCCCAGCACACAAGGGGAATGTCCCATTGCAAGGGAGAATGGCTGGGGCACGTGACTTGCCTGTATTCCCTCCTGCAGACACAGCTCTTCCCCTGACCCCTGCGTTAGTGACACTGGAGCTGAAGGGAGTTGCATTTTGCTGTGCCCCCATAAAACAGTCCATGCCCTCCCAAGGGGCTGTGCCCCTACACTTTCCGCATCCCTGCTGTAGAGTGCCGTGACATCACACCACAATCCTTTGTCATTCTTACTGTCTAAGTTTTGAAGCGAACGCATCGTAAGGGCGCATACTTTCTCTTAATATACTGTACAGTACTGTGTTTGCGTAATCTATTTCTATTTACTGGTTTTTCCAGGTTATAGGTATTTATATGTACCACATGTGTGTGAAGTGTGTGTGTTGGGAACATATCTCAAGCTAATTACACTATTTCTTATGGATATTAATTCCCCTTTATAAGTTGTTTCACCATAAGTTGCATTACTTAGTAACAAAACCTGGACTAATGAGAACCTCCCGTACTGCTTTCCCTGCAGTATCCTGCTTCTGCTAGAAGAGGGCACCACTGGCGTTAATGGCCGCCTGAGGAAAGAACTAACACTGAGCGGAAGAATTTGCAGTAGCAGTCCTCAACCAGTTTCTCCTGTTATTTATTCTACTAGTGACAGGCTGCTGGGGGGGCGGGGGGGAGCACGGAGGAAGGAGGAGAGACTATAAATGGGCAGCCAGTCAGTCAGCACCACTCCCAGCAGACTGGCACTAATCCATGCTCTCAGACAAAGCTGCGTAAGAAAGCCACTCAAATCTGCTCCAGGCAGAACAAAAAGAAAAAGGTGGAATTTCCAGTGTTTACCCTGTGTTGTTCTTGCCTGCTTTACATGCATTTACCTGAAGGGCTGGTGAAGCCTCTACTATGACAGGAAAGGTTTTTTTTGTTTTGTTTTGTTTTAGAATATGCAGAGATGAACCCTGCTAGTGTGACAGCTTATTTTAAAAAAACAGACCTGGCAGTGCAGTGCATGTTTTTAGAAATTCCCTTCTAACATCTCCGGATTGAAACTGAGCACAGAGCTAGCTTTCTGGCTGCTTTGGAAGAGCATAAAGGGTGCTAGTTTTCTTAAACACGGTTCCCAGACCATTTCTGCACCAGCAGCTTGGCAGAATTGGTTTTCAGCAGCAGAGCTGCCAAAAGGGAAGTGTGATAGGAGAGGAAGTGAGAACAATCTCCGATCTCTAGGTTTGAAGACAGATAACAGGCTGCTGGAGAACTAGCCATTTTAGTTTTTCCCCTTAATGCTTGAACAAGGTAAAGAGCCAGGGCTGATGCGTGAATTACAATGAAGATGGGAAGTGCAATAACTCAGATCAGAGGTAAAGGAAAGATTCCAGAATCTCCAGCAGACTTTGATTCTATTTCATGCTCTGTCTTTGCCTGCCTATTTACAATTCCCAGCTTTCAGCTGGTCTGTGGATCACAGGCTGGAATCAGCTGCACCTTCGTGTGTATACCACATTCTGGCTTGGATTCCTGTAGCTAAGTGAAATATGAAAGCGGTGGGTTGCAAGGGAGGAGCCAGCCATATTAGGAGCCTGTGCTCCTTTAGCATACACAGAGAATGACATATGCGCTGTGAACACAGGACCAACTGCTCAGGTTGCGAAGGCAGATGCTTCAAACCCCTTTGGTTCAAAACAAAACCCCCACCACTTGGATAAAGCTCCTACGCTGCACAGGAATCAAAATAGGTTAATGGAGCCTTCTTCGCTCTTTACAATTTGTCCCCAGCCAGATCCAGAGCCCTCAGAAGTGGACAGAGGAGGCATTTAGAAAGCAGCACAAGGCTGTTACTGTGAGAGACAGGAGAGGCGCTCTCTCCGCGCTAGGAAGGAGCCTGGCAACTGGCCAAAGATAAATTTACAAAAAGCCCTTTTTCAAATGGGTTGCTCTCTCCTGACCTGCAGAAAAATAGTTTTTCTATGAAGAGATGCCTGGTTGTCAATCTCACATACAACGCAGAAGGGAATAGCTTCTGCTACCAGAACTGCTGGAGAGAGTGAAAGCCAAGAACCACCAAAGTATTAGACCACACCAGAACAAAGGAGAACAAAGCCAGCTTCCCACAGTGCCATCAGGAAGAAATACAGAGGGGATGTAACTGCCTTGGTCACGTTCTCACCACAGAGGATTTTGGTTGGTGATTCCTAACCTATCTTTCTTATACAGAAATTATAATGCATACGTCCCTCAAACACACACATGCTCCTAGCCCAGCATCCAAGGATAAAGTTCTCAGCACAACAGCCATATCAGGTGCCTGGATCCCTTCCATATGAACACACTGCAAAAATCTCAATTCTACAAAGGCTGGCTACACTTGATTAAAGCAGTGCCTATGGGTGATGTGTGGTCTAGTATTGACCCAACAACATTGTTTTGCTTGTTGTCCACATCCCAGGTGAATAGGTTTGTCAAGCTAAGCTCAACTTCCACTTGGCTTTAATCATCTTTTAAGCTTTCATTATTTCCCCACATCACTGTGGGATTCCTGACCTTGTGTTTGTGAATGCAAGATCAATAATGGAATGCAAATCATTCAGGTCATATAAAACCACAGAATGCATTCACGTACGAACGCTCCTGCAACGGTTACCTTAGCGCCAGCTCCTACGGGGGCTGTACAGGAGATTTAAAAGTCGCAGGAACTGGGTATAGAAGGGTCTCATCTGCCTGTCAATGCAAGATGCAGAATTGCTCGTTACAATGTATTGTTTAATGCCCAGTCCAAGTAACGAGTATTTACTGCTTCCCTTGGAGCCATACAGATCACCCCATTTCTCTCTGTCATCTTCCCAAATAACTGTACTGTTCTTCACAGGGCTAGATTAACTCTTCAGTGGGCCTGGGGCTATTAGCTTTTTGTGGGGCCCCTGTATACAAGTCTTTCTCCCAGTTTAAAAGGAAATAATTGCATGTGGATAGGGGAAGGGTTGGAATTTCTCCTAGGCTCTGGTACGAGATCAAAAATGATGGGGTTCAGCATGCGGCAGGGGGCTCCGAGCTGGGACTAAGGGGTTTGGCGTGCAGGAGCAGGCTCAGGGAAGGAGTTAGGGAGCTGGAGCAGGCTCTGCACTGGGGTGGGTTGTGATGCGGGATATAGACAGAAGACAGGGTGTGAAGGAGGGCTCAGGATTGGGGCAGGGACTTGGGGTGACGGTGGCTTACTTCTGGCAGCTCCTGTTTGGTCATGCAGCAAGTGAGGCAGGTTCCCTGACTGCCCTGGCCCTGCAACACTTCTGGAAGTTGCCTGCATGTCCCTGGCTGCAGCGATTGCCATGATTCAAAGCCAATGGGAGCTGCAGGGGTGGCACCTGCAGGTGAAGGCAGCATGCAGACAGAGCCCTCCCCCCCACCAATCTCTACAGGTTTGCACTTGCAGCTCCAGCCCAGTAGAGGTATGTGTTTAGGGGGGTTGGCAAGACCACAGCATGCAGAGTCACCTTCCTCTTCACCAGGCAAGGCAGGATGAATAGAGGGGCTTTAGTGGCCACAGTCCAGGTCTCTAGGTTAATGTGGCCCTGCTAAAAGATCTGGACTTTTGGCAGCTTAGAGAACATTTCCTGGGGTCCTGGGATGCAGCCCCTTAAGACCCTGTGTTAATCTGGCCCTAGTCATGGTGTTTACACCCTTTCCCAACTCTCAGTATCCTTTCCCAGGGCTGCTTCCATTGAATCACAGGGAAGAATGCCTCGTATCTTAAAATTTTTGAAAGCACAGCTCTCAAAGATTACATGTTCTGGGTTCCACCTCCAACAAACTCAACCACCACACTCTGAGCCTGCCAATATTTAATTGTTCCTTGCACTCAGCCTGCATCTGAAAGTTGAAATGGGATCGTCACCCTGAACCCCAACGACAGAAGCGATTTCATTAGGTGCAGTTCAACAACCCCTTGCATTAGCTGAAACGTTACTTGTGTCAACGATACCATTCCACTCTCCTGAATGGACACTAACTGCACCTAGCAATAACCCAGGAGTGAGTTTCTTCCCAATACCCTTGTTGTTATATATCGGCCCATACACCAGAGACAGGAGGGAGCTCTGAAAACCAGATTAAAATTGCTCTTCCCAGCATAACCTCATTGGAAGTGTCAACAGAGTTTCTATTCAGACCTCTTTACAGTACACGCTTCCCTGCTCAGCCAAGGCACGCCTTTGTCTAAAGAAAGTGTCACAATAACCTCTTTCAAAATAATCAGTGCTTGTGTTAGCAGTCATTTAAAAAATGAACCACATGATGCAAATGCCCCAGGGGCTTCAAATTATTAAAAGAACTGTTTGTGGCCACAAGTATTTGCTATTACAACTGGCCATTTGATGTGTGTGTGTCATCTGGATCAACAAACGTACTGGTGGAATGGACAGCAACGGGTTTTTATTTTCAACTTCCCATACCCCAAATTACACCCCCAAGCAGAGTGCTGACCCCAAGACCCTATGCAATCCACCAGTGACACCGCTACTTGTGATTTTTACATGGAAGGCATTCAGAAAGTACAGAAACAGGTAGCAGTAGATTCAAGATTATAGAGCCAAAAGGGAGCTCTGAGATCTTGTCAGATTTCCTGTTTAACAGAGGCTCACTCACGCAGGGCTGCCCTGAATCAATTCCTATTTGCTTTGATTCAAACGTTTCAGAAAAACATCCAATGTGGGTTTAAAAATTGCCAGTGATGGAGATTCCACCATAGCCCTTGGTACATTGTTCCAAAGGTTAATTTGCTGTTCACAATTTGCACCTTATTTACAGACTGAATTTGTCTAGCATCAGCTTCTCAGCATAAGATCTGGCCATACCTTTGCCGCTCAACTGAAAGGCCTACTATCAAATTTCTAGCTCCCTATGTAGACTGATCAAGACACCACTTACCCTTTGCTTTGATAAGTTAAAGGGACTGAGCTGCTCAAGCCACTCACTATAAAGGTATAATGTCAAACTACAAGACAGACTTTAGCAAGCAAACAGCCTTATTTGGAGAATGGTAGAATGCACTTGGACATTAACGAAGAAACGTTCTCAAGGAAGGAGAAAAACATGACTAGAATCACCCAGAACCCAAGATAGGCTCTTGTACCCACAATGCAAGTTAGCTGGTTTCCTTTGTAAAGCCACACTTCTAAGGGTATTAATTAACAAGGTGAATGTCTGACAAGCACATAAGGACAAGAAACTGGTATTGTATTTCCAATATAAAATGTTTACCTGAAAACCCAGTCAGTAGCCTCCCTAGGGCATGTTCTACTGGAGAGCCAGCCACACTCTCATAGCCCACTTCTTTGGGGATTTCACCACCAGTACTAATCCCAGCTGTGGTAGGGGCAGGCTTCACATCCTTTTGCTGTTGGATGCAGAGAGGTCTCATCTCCAAGGTAGATTTCTGAGCATATGCTGAGGTGTCAAGGGCCTGTGCTGGTTTTCCATTTTCCAGTGGGGAGGTTTTGCTTTGTGTTGGAGTTTGCGTCTCATTCAGTTTTCCACCTAGTTCTTTGAGGGCCTTAATTGTCAACTGCTCTTGCTCAAAGTCTTGAGCTACTGTGCAGGATCTTTGAGACAAAGGTTTCTGGAGGTTGCCCTTGTCATTTGTGATGCTTCCCACAGCATAACCACCATCCACTTCCACATCTGATTTATTTACCTCATCTTTAGGAACAGCTCTTTCTGGAGGAGTGATTTTTCGATCTGCAGTTTCAGCCGCTGAGAAGGTTTCTGTCAGGTCCTCCAGAGAGTCATTACCCTTGGACTTCAAGCATTCCTGCATAAAATCCACAAAGTGCTCCCCACTTAAGGCATCTGGATGCTCTTGCTCTTCCAAGTTACCCAAAGGCAGAGAGAGGGAGATTCTCTCGTTTGGTATGTTTTTAATATCTTTTGGTGGAGCTCCCACTGGGGAAATGCTAAGACTTTCAGCAGCCTGGAGTGGTTTCCCAAAAAGACCTGGATCACAGCTGCTTGATTGCTGCATATTTATAGATGTCAAGCTTAGAGTGCATAACTTGGGAGACTGTGCTTCAGCAACTGGACTCCCTCCAACATTGTCTGGATGAACTTGTATAGTTTCAAAATCTTCAATTAATCCCTGATTGTCTTCTGGTGTCTTGGTGGGCAAAAGGCCCTCTCTGCTGTAGTTGTGCAACTTATTAGGTACTTCTGCATTACTTGTTATTATCTGGTCTCTTGTTTCACCAGCAGTAACTGGAGCAAAGGTCAGCTTCTCCATTGGTGCCTTGCTGCTATCAGTGGGGTGAAGGACAAGCTTCTCATTTCCATAGGCCAGCTCTACTGGCACATCCTCTATCACGGTATCATCAGATTCACCAGAGCTATCTGCATCTGTGATTTCAGCCAGGCCAGAACTTGGCCAGCTCCCATCAGCCTTCAGTTCAACTGTGACAGATGAAGCAGCCTTCAGTTTAACAGCTTCTTGGTCCAAAGGAACATGTCTCTCAAACTGAGGTGATGCTAAGCCTGTATACGTGCTGTCTTTCTGATGGACACTGATGGTGACAGGATGAGGGGAGGATGCTTTGCATGCTTCTTTTCTGTTGCCCGGTCGCTGCACAGGAGTGTTGCCAGCTTCTTTGGAGGACACTGAACATAGGTCTGAGGTTTCTCCAATCTTGTCAGAATGCTCTACTTTAGGAATCAAGTCCCAGGTCAACAGCTCGTTCGTGAAGCTGTGCATCTCACGTACACATTTGGACACTTCTTCCAATGCAGCTGTTGTACCTGAAGACTGGCGTGACAGCCCAGGCCCTGTTGGAATGCTGTTCCCGCTGCGAGTTTTCACTTTGAATTCACAGATGCTATCTTCTGGGATATCTGTAAGAAGCTCTCTCTCATTGTGCATCACCCAATTGCTACTGAGATCACTAGAGTTGCTGATCAATGCATTCTTGTACTCTTTATCAAAGGCTGCTTTGTCGATAATCACCTCAAAAGGCGATTCGGGAGAATCTTTTTCCATAGTGGTCTCCCCACCAGATGGAATGCAAGAATGTGAAGACGCACCTTTCATCAGATGTTGCTCAGTATCTTGCTTCTGGTCAGCCAGGAAAGTAAACCTGGATTCACTGCCTGTAGTGCCTTTCTTGTTTTGGTCCGTAAAATCTTGGTCCTTATGTCTGCTTTGTTCAGACTTACTACCTTCCGACAGGCAGATAGTGGCGCCCCTCACATCAGTTTGTTCGGGAGAACTAGTTGAAATCACTGGACTGTAGGAATGAGGTTCTGCTCCAACAGAAAATGGGGAGCCTGCTGACCCAGGGGACCCAATGAATGCTGCCTCTATTTCAGAATCTGCACTTGGCCCACGAAAACTATCCATTCTTTTGTTGTCTGCAGCAACCACCAGTTCTTTCACCTCATTTAAGGGAGGCAGCTTGCTGTCTACCCAAGCTGTCAAGCCAGGAGTTTGATTTTCAGATCTCAGAATCCCTGAAGCTGCCTTATCAGAGAGAGGAGAAGCTGTGCCCTCTGAGGCAAGATTTGAGAGAGGGAGAAATTCACAGAGTGCAGTTATAAGTTAAACGTCAAGCAGGCAACATGCACTCTTGGGATCTAGAGGGAAAAGAGAGGACCCGAGACACCAGGCTTGGCAAACATGCATGGAACTGTCAGCTGTAGAACAGGAACGCCACTTTACACACACGAGATTGCAATGTACATCAATACTTTCCAAGCTGCCCAATTATAGCTGTGATTTCCTAGCACATAAAGATGGGTGTTAAGGCCTGCAAAATTAACTGTGCAAAGCCACTTTGGAGGAGCATGCTGAGGTTAACAAAAGGAACACAAATTAAGTGTCTGAATTTTTTGCTGCGTGCTACTTAAGGCACTGATGGGACTGCTATACAAATAGTACTGTTTCAATAAGACAGCCTAAATTCATCACCCAAATTAAAGTGACCCCTGAAAAACACCTGAGTGCATCACAACACCTGCATTCCAGCTACTGCTGCCCGAACTGTTCAATTCAGCAAATGGAAGGAGTTATTTCTAGCTGTGTATGGTGTAGAAGACAACTGGTCCTCCCTTGCTCTACTCAAACACGTGGGTATAGTTCTGACCTGCACTTGAAGAAGCAGGAAGGCAAGAATGTTCATTAACATACCCCGTAGAGCTCGAATGGCACAGTCCCATCTCCATTAGTGCCTAGAAAGGCAATCTGATTATACCATCCAAAGTTGGTGTCTTATCTACAGCACTTGAGGTCACGAATGTAGGAGTTTATAGGCTGCATGCCCTACCATAGCACATCAAAGCTCAAGGAGATTGGAGTGGTTATGACCAAAGCTTTACCTAGTGATCTTGCAAATTTGCTTAGAGCAGTTTCTCTGACTGTGCTACCAAGAGAACCAGCCTTGGCTACATGCGATGTAGTTATTGGGGAATCACTCCCTGCAAATGGAATTATATTTGTGAAAGAGGAGGGGTGGAGCCAATCCCTTTGCAGGTGAAAGAGAGCATGCCTCTGGCATGATTTGAGTCTGTATGTCTGCAGTTTTAGTGATTCAGTCATGTTGATATGCTTCTAAACAACTTCATACAAGATGAATCAGAGCAAATGCCTGGGAAAATGTGCTGTATGCCAAGTTGAGCTTTGGAAAAACACAGCATAGAAGAAAGCTGCTCAATGCAGAACCATAAGGATTTCACATGGATGTTGTATATTTTATTTACATTAAAACAGCTGTTTGATACTGAACTGTTTGATATAACGAGGAATAAACCCTTGAGCTCAGTCTTAACCTTAATGCTAGGATGACACCTGTGCTAGGACGGCTGTGATGAAGCTGACTACCTTCTAAATGCCACCACAACAGGTTTCCCAACATAAAACTTAAACAACGGGTTTAGAAAAAAAAATTGTCTCATTTATTTTAATAGTTTAGCTTATACCTAGATAACACACACTTCTCCTCATCTGTTGAGTTTGGCAAATTGCCATACCTCCCTCTCTGCTAAAAGATGCAAAAATGCCCTTTCTTTTAAAAACATACTGCAGTGGTTGAACTTCTCTAGTCCAGCATGCTTGGGACCTGACAGAAAATTTGCCAGACCACTGAAGGTCAGTATTGTCTAGTAGCATTACCAACATTTCCACTGTATGCTGAGCTCTCAGAAGACATTTAGGGTAAATTATAATGAAATAACAGCACAGATCATTGAGAGCCAGGACTGGTGGCTGTAAATAAACTTTATGGGATCACAGGAAACTTGGCCACTCCTACAGTAAGTGGTCATCCGGTTAACTAAAATCATGCTGAATTATGGATGTTGCAGGACGAGAGTGTGCCGGACTAGAGAGGTTCATTCTGCACATGTATTTCTAGCTTGTCCAGTAACGTCTATTAGGATGTTATGAATGTCAATTTTGATGCAAGCATTACATTACACTGCTTTACAATCCAAATTCAGGCAATATACAGATTCATCCATGAAAGTTTGCCTCTAATACAGGATTAACATTGCCAGCATGATCATAAATGAAGTAACACATTAGGATACAACCTAACTGCTGTGCAGATTCTGTGCAACAGCAGATATTGACAGAGCTTGCTACTGCAATGATACGAAAATACTACTAGCGAATCCTAAAAAGGGTTTTGAAAGTTGATTATTTAAAGAGGGATAAAATTAACAAGAAGCACAGCTTCCCATGAGTTCAAAGGGAGGTCTTGGATTCCCATCAATAGTGTGTTGTAAGAACACCTTTTGGGGATGGTCTAGCTTTACTTGGTCTTTCATTAGTGTAGGGGGGTCCACTTGAAGTTCCTTCCAATCCCATGCATTTGTAACAGAATACACACAGTTTACTCAGTGTAGCACTTGTGCATATTCAAGTAATCCAAGTCTGAACAAGGAGGAGGTTGGACAGAGTATGAGAGGATTTACGGGCAACTGCCCATAAATTTAAGCTGCTTGTACGCAGCAGTTCTATCGAAACCTAGTGCAAGCTAACAGAGAACAGGAAAAGAAACTATTTTCCTGTACGTCTAATGTTCAGAACCTACTGCTCCTGAACTCTAAATGAAGGCTTTTAACTGGCAGAAGACAGTGACTGTCTCTTTTGCCTAGCGTTCCAAGATTTCTACCTGTTTCTAGAAGGTGCCCCAAGACTCCTCACACCACAAGAAACACCCCTCATGTCAAGAGCCCAACTCTGTAATTATTTTTTTTAACAGTTCAGCTGTCAAACCCTCAATAATCATCTTCCCCAGAAGGCCAATAAACTTAATATTAACCTTCAGGAAAAATCTTTGCAGTTCTAGGAAGCTGATATCTTGGAGTAGAAAAAAAAAAGACCCGCTATGCAAGCTGGAAGAGTGGCCATTACTAAGCAAAGCATCATCCAAATTTTTTTCTGCATTCACTGGGAGAAAAACTGTGCTTGTTTCAAAGAAAAATTAAATTTTCAGTGAAAGGAATTCCTAAGTTAATCACTTATGGGTGCTTTTTACTGGACAGCATTAGCAAAACATTCAGCACGTGTCTCATACTTTTGAGAAATAAGTTCTTTCCAACTATGCCTGCATTCTTTCATGCATGAACATACTCAACTGTTAGGGCTTCAAGTAACAAAATAAAGGAGGAGGGGAACAGAATTCAGCTTCTGAGTTAATGGTGTGTTAGGACTTTTCCAAATTAAGAACGTGGGGCAGCCACTCCTGGAAGTCTCGGCCAGGATATAACTGAATTAGGAGGTGTGGGGATGGAGTGCTGTCCTTTCCAAGGCTATAGCTTGAGATAGTAGACAGATATAGCGTATTTTTAAAGATGATTTTCAAGTTTTTCATTTGTGGACCAATAAAAATGTCAAGTGGAGGTGTGGACCACTTTGGGGATCTTAGACCTCATCCCCAGACCCCTACAAGGGTCCACAGTCCAGTTTAAAATCCAGCATTCTAAACAAATCTATAAAGGTACACTTCATCAAAAACAAGGCTCCCCAGATATAAGGTTAATCTGAGGCCTACACTTCCTATATGTAGTCAACCATATTCTTCAAATCATAAAGGAAAAACTCTAGTGTCACGCTACAAAAGCCTCAAGTCAGCCAACTTGGAAAAACTGATCTTTTAGTTCTCAGACGGGAAAAACACTCAGATGTTTCTTATGGCTTGAGGGATAAGAGACTGAAGGAAAAGATTCACGGAATAAGGCCAGAAGGGAACCCAAGATCATATAATTTAATCTCCTGTTATTACAAGCCTGAGAATTTCATCCAATTTGCACTGAGCCCAAATGTGAGACTGTCCCGAATAATTTATGATGCATAAAGGTGCCATGTAAAGCTGGCTTTTAAAAAGTGCTTCCTGTTGCTTTTTTATTTTAAAATGGAGGATCAAGATTTCTGTACCTTACTTCCTCATGGAAATATGAAAAAAATTAAAAAAGCATATTATTTAAATCAAGGCAATTTAAAGGATTCATTAAAATTAAAAAAGAAAGGGGAGAGGTGTTAAAACAAGTTACCAAAAAAACTAAGACTGACTGTGCTTAAAGTGCACTTACATTTTTTGAGAAAACAAGTATAGAATGGGGTTCCCTTGGAAAAGCTGAGTTATGATGAAATAAAATAGAGAACAGACTTATGACATCACCATTATGGTCTGTGGCCGTGGTGTTTCAAGATAAGAAGCATGGATTATGCAGTATAAAATAAGAAAATGATGATCAGTGGCAACTGGCAACTCTAGATTTTTCTTACTGCAGCTTTATGTACTATATGCCTGAGTGATAGATTCTAAAACGTCTTAACTAATTAAACAAACCATAATGATTAGCTAAGCTAAAACATTTTTTCTAGCAACATCCAGCACCACAAACAGCTTGGGAATTTACTTATCAGATCACACTTATACTAAGAAGCAAAGTCTTGGAGAATGATACATTGCAAAGTAAATTATTTACATTACTATCGGTGGATCCACTCAACCACATCTGCATCTGCATTCACATCATCTTCTCCCAATCAACAGTTTACCTTATAATGTTTTATTCTTGCAACTCGGCCCTCCTTGTGCCGCTTACACTTGATATATTTTCCTTTTTTACACAGAGAATGAATTTCTTCAAAATAATCCCAAAGAGGGTCTTCTCTTATGCCCAGAAGCCATGATAGTATTTTCTGTGGCAAAATGATGGGGAAATATAGGAAGTTGTGTGTGTGCTGAATAACGTCTTCCTTTTTTCTTTCCAGTCCACTCCACTGTTCCTTTCTATGCTGCCTCCTTCCTTTCCTATTGGCTGTCTTCAAGACACTGTTTTAACTAACTCCTGTGCCATGCTTGGCCAAGGTCCACCACCACAGAAGCACAGAACAAATGCATCTTGTTTGTATCTTTCTTTGCATAGGTAATCTGCTAAAAAGCAGAAACTGAAATCCCCGAATATGTTCAAGAAGCAAGAGCTATTAGTTAGGCTTGACAAACTAGAGCCATTAATTCTTTTTAAGAGACTAAATGTATGTGTAACATGTTTGTGATGAGATTTAATTGTAACTTCTGTTAAATGAGAAATTTAGTATTTTATTGATGATTTTAAAAATATCCAATTTAAATTAAAAAACCCAACTTTTTATTTAAAAAAAATCATTGATTTTTATCCACCCTGTGGAGAATACTGGATTACAGGGAATACTGAACTAGTATGCAACTTCTCTGTTCTTAGAGTCATAGGATTCTGATCAGGATGGAACCCAGATCTGGTCTAGTTTGGCAATCCTATCTCCTAATGTCCAGCTGCTTCAGTGGAAGATGCAAGAATCCCGCAACAGACTTCCTTATTTATAGTCTAAGATACTACATTGCTCCATGACTTTAGTATAAGCACTTCAGACTTTTGAATATATTTATTCTCACACACCCCTGTGAGGTAGGGGATATGTTTTTATCTCTATCTTATGGAGAAACAGAAGCCTAGAGGGACTAAGGGTACGTCACCAATAGAAACACTACAGAGGGCATAACTACAGCAATGTAGGATAGACACAATGACAGCGATGGAAAAGGTTCTTTCATGACTGTAGTAAGTCCACCTCCCTAAAACAGGGTAGTGCGCTTGATGGAAAAATTCTTCCTTGACCTAGCACTGTCAACACTGGGCCTTAGGTCAGATTAACTACATATTTCAAGGATATGAATATTTTTCACACCTCTCAGTGACATAGCCTGGTCAGCCTAGCTTTCTAGTGTTGACATAAAGTGACTTGCTCATGGTCACACAGGAAATCTGTGACAGAGCAAGAAATTAAATGTGGCTTCCTTGAGTCCCAGGCCAGGTCCTTAACTGGACCATCCTTCCCCTTTACTTTCAAAGCCATTTTTAGAAACCCTGTAGAGGTCACCCTTACAACAGGAGATACCTGTAGGAGCCTTGCTCAACCTACAGATTAAATCAACTTGGTATGCACTCTTCCACTCATTGAATTCAGTGTTGAGGTCATTTCTCTTACAGATTTGAAAACTGCTTATATTTCATTTTCCTTCTGACTGGGTCTACACGTGCCCCTTCCTTTCGAAAGGGGCATGTTAATGAGCAGGTTCGAAAGATTCTAATGAGGCGCTGCAATGAATATGCAGCACCTCATTAGCATAATGGCGGCTGCGGCGATTCAAAAGTGTGGCTTTTTGAATCGCATGCTGCCCGTGGAGACAAGACCGCCTGAAAGGACCCCCTCATCAGAAGAAGGGCTTTCAAAAACTGCAGGGGGTCCTCTTGGAAGGTCCCATCTCCACGGATCGCGCGCGAATATTCATTGCAGCACCTCATTAGCATCTTTCGAACCTGCTCATTAACATGCCACTTTCGAAAGGAAGGGACATGTGTAGACCCAGCCTCTGAGGTGTTCAGTACTTGCTGTTTACATCACTTGCTTAGTTTGTTTTCAAAAACTCAAGTGGAATTTGCTACTTTAAAGTCTAACAGTATGTCAACTGATGGAAAAACATGGGTTTAGGTTGCAACTCTGTAGCAAGCTAATAACAAAGCGGTGTAGCAACCACTATATAATTATCACTTTAATAGGGTGACAGGCATTTGATTCAGCATCTTTAATAGCACGTGGACTCATACAAACACACCCACCAAGTGATAGGTTTGAAAAAAATATTAAGGCTTTTTTGCTACTGAACTAATTTGCGTTATTTTGAATCCAAGCAAATACAACAGACAAAAATTGAAGATAAAAACGTGCAAAGCAGTATCAGCACTTGACAGCCACAGCACCAAGATAGGAAGTTAGCCAGCAGACACTTTGCAGTCAAGCTTGGTTGCAAAGGACTTGAGTAACAGGAACAGAGTAGAAAGAAAAATGTTTTTAAAAGGCTGTAACTGGCTAACAACTTTGTTCCCACCGCTTGCCCCAAAGTTCTTCAGTCTTGTAACTTCCTATTCCAGATGCCTGGAGCGGTCTGTGCCAGCTGGGCGAATTCGTTAGACAGCCAAATAAAGAATTTGTATTAGTGATACTGCATAGCAGGCTTTTCCTTACATTACCCTGATCATATAATCAGGAGTCAGCTCTTTTCCTTAGCCTTTTTTGAAGGATGATCAACTATGAAGTTTCTTAACTTTGGCAGCTAAGGCATGACATTCTTTCATTCTACTCTGGAGTTCTGTGTGTACCTTATATGCAGGAGTCACAGGGTATATCTACACTAGTAATTGATTGACAAAACTTTTGTTGTTCACAGGTGTTTAACTCCTTCCCTCAATAAAGGATGAAGTTTTGTGGCAGCAAGGGGAAGTGTGAACATTGCTTTATCCAGCAGGAGCACTTTCCTGTCAACAAAGCAAACCCCCCTTGTTGGGTGAAGAAGTTGGTTTGTTTGTTTTTTGGACAAAAGAGCTGACAAACAGCACTTACACAAGCTGACTTTTAGTAACAAGGCTGTGTCGATGTTGCTTTGTTATTAAAAGCTGCATAGTGTAGACATACCCACACTTTATTCAAGTATAACTGCACACATGAAATTAGGGTTGAACTAGCAACTCTGGTGGCTCCAACAGTCCCAACTTTTTGTTTATAAAGTTAAATGAACTGCATTTCCAACGACTGGCTGAAATCAGGGCTAAATTGATAGTCATATCTTATTTGAATACTTCTGGTGTTTCCAACACCAACATTTCTTTTAGTTTCAAAAAGGTCTGGGCTGAAAAATCAGAACTGGTGGATGCAAATCAAATCCACAAGAGAATATTCCTACAGCACAGACTATTTAACCTCATTTTGTTTCTGAGAAATCCCACTAAGGGACTGGATCTTCTTGAATTTGCCTATATCCATCTTGGGCCTTGTCTGTAAGAAAAGTGTGTACCACTTAACTATGGTAGTTAGAACATTACAACATGCCAGGTGTGGAGGCATCTGTACCAGTATAAAGGTGTTTTCTGCTGGTATACTTATTTCCATGCAGGAAGGGAAATAATCTTTACTGGTATAAAGCATCCTTTGACTAATAAAACACTGTCACATACTAGGGGTGGTATTGGTATAACTACCAGTTAAACATCACAGTCCCTAAACAGTTATTATACTGGTACAAAATCTGTATGCAGATCAAGTCCTTGGTTTAATGAATGGCTTTTTTCCTGTAGAAGATGGAAACTGAAGTCACTTCAGACCTCACGCAGTTTTCCTATCTCAAATTCCTCCTTATATTAAAACTCTAGGCCAATAGTTTTATCTCAGATTAACAGATTAGAAAAGGTGATATATTAGGGTATCTGTTGTCTAGTCATTGCTATTCAGTCAGCTACTGCTCTTTAGCATTCTATGATGGAAATATATTTGGTTGCTCTGAAGACATAGGATGGCATCATTTGCTTTCATGACAAGATATGAAATGAGATAAGAAACAAGGAGAGAACACTGCATTCCCCATTCCTACCACTGCCTGAACTATATTGGTATCAATTTCCTCCAGGGAACCAACAGCATGAGCTAAAGCACTGAAACGCTGGCATCACTGTATGTACTGTTAGATGCATCACTACACATTAGGTCAGAGTTTCATATGAACAAGCTATTGTAGCTACCGCAGAAGACACCGGGAGGGCGGGGGGGGCTTTGCTATTTTATCTTTGCAGCTGCTAGGTCAATGCCACTAAGGCACTGCATATACTAGTAGCCAAGCTGTTTTCCCAATACTAGTTCTGCTAGTAACCAATTTAATCAACAGGCCCCAATTCCAGGCTCTTAAAAACACTATCCTACCCAAGTATAAGCAGAATGAGTCAAAGAAGAGCAACCACTACCTCTGAGCTGAAGGGAGCTTACTGGGACTTCTTAAAACAGTTTTTCCACTGAGCAGATTACCGGCACAAGTAACATACACATCACACTAATGCCAATGGAGCCTACCACCTTTGTAAAAAGTTTTCTGATGATTTATCTCCATTCCACAGACAGGCAAATAAGGAGGGGAATTGACTTGCCTGATGCCCATATGGCAAGGCAATGCAAGAGTTAGTGGTAGAATCTAGGATGCTTGGCTCAAAACTGCCCTTTCTAATTACTAAACCACACCGCCTCCCCACAAAATAAAGAGGGGCTCCCAGCAAGACAAGTGAAGCACACTGTTCCCCTCCATCCTTCTCTGCGTTGCCTGGCAGAACCGTACCCAAGAAATGCACAGTTATAATGCCAATTCTCAATCAGCAGCTGAATAAAAAGAAAAGCCACAGCATTGTTTGGCTGGTTGTCTGTATGCCAGCTGACTGCTCTCCTAGACTGTGCTGTTAATCCACTAGGAATTCAACAAGAGACAAGACTATCAACAGTTCCACAGGAGCCTTCCACATGAACTAGAGCAAACCTGTCCTTTTTTCCCAAACCCCCATTTCCTCAGGATCATTATGTGCATTAGGAAATCCCTCATAGTGTCCTTAGATCACAGCTGTAGATCCCATTTGCCAGTTCACTCCGGACAGCGCTAGCTAACTGCTATATGAGGAGGAAAGAGCATGTCTTTATTTTTGTTAAACCACATGAAGAAAAAGTATTGTGCACTAGCAGCCAGGTCATGATAAGCAAGTAGCTTGGCTGCACCGCATCATTAGCTAACAGCTGCTGAGCAAGTCACATGGTGGTAAACTGTTTTGAAGTGACTAACAAATTTAAGAGATAATTGTGGACAAGAGAAAGCCTTGTGCCCCAGTTACAGCCTCTTTCTCAACATTTTTCTTTTATTAGTGTACAAGAAAATGACAGACTTGCCTTGTGAAGTCGTAAAGAGAGAGACAGGCTGAGAGGAGGAAACAAAGGAATCTGAAAGAAAATATAGAGGATGAGAATTTGACAGTTATACACACTACTCTGCAGTGAATCGCAATGGCTGCAGAAGGACCATGGGGATGAAGAAGGGTTTTTTGATCCATGTACTCACCTTGCTGCAATAACTCCTTACTTTTAATCTTGAGCAAAGCTACTATGAATATTAAGCCAAGCAGTCAGTTTCACCCCACTTGGTTGGAAAGGATACCATGTCTCTATAATACAATGTTCCATTGTTACTTTAGAGGAGAATGGGGGACAGTCAGTGCTTGTATGAATTCATTAGGTTTTCACTAGGGTTTTGCAAGTGTCTTTAGTAGTAAATGCACTTCTTCTGAAGTAATGGTAACTGTATTTGCTACACCCAGCTAATGAATGAGTTTCCAGTGCTGCCGCAACAGACTTAATACAAGCAACACCAACATCAAAAAGCTTGAACACACATGTGGGGTTACTGAAAGATTCCTCCATTGCTCAAAGTTTGATTCCCCCTTGCCTTAACTTGAAACTACACCTCTCCCCACCCCACTACAATATAAGTTCACTCTAAGGACATATAGGAAATGTGCTACAGCTCCACTCTAAACATCCAACTTCAAAGACAGAACCACCTCTGGCAACTGCACAGATCACTTTTTTTAGAGATGGTTTTCCATACTCATAGCATCTCCTAACAGACCTAAAATTAGACACGTTATATGACGAAAGACAAAAGACATCTTAATTCTAGACTTCCTCAAAAAGAAATACAGAAGTTCAATATTACTTCATTTAACACATTCATGTTAACACCAAACCAAACACCACCATTACACCACTGTCCCATAACGCACCCATTCTTATTTTAAGAGATATCGAAAAAAACTGTCTGGAAACAAGGGGATTTATTCTTCTGCAAAGACAGAAAGGAATTTGTTGAACTTTTATGAAATACAGCCACTCTGTGGGATTTTTCTCTCACATGGAGGTGAAAATATGGCTCTTCCAATTTAAACTGATTGTACCATATAAAAGATTAGATCGGTCTCTGCATATGTAATTTCAAAAACCTATTTTTCAAATATATGGTAAAGGAAGCAGCATGGGGCTTGTCTTCACTTACCAGGAGATCGACTTGCTCAGGGTTGATCTCTCTGGGGTTGGCAGTTGACCTTCTGTGCTACTCCTATTGCGAGGAGTAAGGAAGGTTGATGGGAGAAATGGTCCCATCGTCCTCCCTCAGTGAGGACAGACCTTACAGTTGACTGCAGATATGTCGATTATAGCTACACAATTGCCATAGCTAGAATTGCATATCTGCAGTTGACTGTACTATCTAGTGTAGACCAAGCCTCAGTGTAGTGGACTGAGCATGGTATCCAGAATTGCTTATATTTGTTATGACTAACTTCCTCTGTGACCTCAGACAAATGCCTCAGGGTCAGCTACCCAACCCTAAAGCTTTAATCCCGAGATCCAAAACAAGGCCATAGCACACGACAAGGGAACCCCAGAGTCCTTATGCCCAGACTCTTGCTTGACACGTTAAACAGGGTTCGCGCGGGTGCGCGGGTGTGTGGTTTTCTTTGTTTTTATTTGCTCAGAACCAGTTTATCCAAGTCTGCAGATGACTCATTTACCTTCAGCTATAATCCTTCTGAAATACGAGGACAGCAAGTTCTGGAATTTCATGAACAAAGATGCAAACGTTTTGATAAGAACTCCACTAAGTTTATGAAATGGGAAGAGGCTATCAATCTCAATGATCAACCATCTCATTTCCCCCATTCAAAGCCCTCTTTTTAACAGCAGTTTTTAACACAAAAACTATTTATCCATGGTTTGTGTAAACAAAAGTGGTGTTCATAGTTGTTAACCAGTTGTGATTGGAATGAGGGGGCTGTATAGGGTCTCCTAATTGACAAAAGCATATTGTATAGCTTCAAATTGCATTATTCAGCCCAAGCTCTGCGTAGCTGAACAGAGATCCTTTGGAGGAATTATGAAGATTCTTTTTCACCTTCATATCCTATGTCTGGATTCATTATGCTTTTCAAACCCCAGCTGCTTTACCAAAGAGCCTATTTAATGTATTTAACCATAGGAATAGCCTTAAAGGAAATGTTTTTTGATTTCTCACACTTGGTAAGAAATTTGAAAAAAGTCCTCTGAAACCAGCTGCAAGCCTGACATTTTTAATGGTTTGAAACTCAAGCTTGTTTTATGGCAGAATTTGCATTTCAGACCATAAATACATACATACGTTAAACAGTACTGCTAATAGCTACACGATTTTATAGTTTTAGAGGACTGCAGGTATTTTCCACCTGGCTGTATTACCTCTCAAAATGCCAGAAAACATCCTAAAACAAAACAACTGTCTCCATCCAGAAGAGATGCATCTTAGTATATTGATCCCGGAACAAGCACTTTAAGGCCTAAGAGTTTCAAAAGTCATAATGACTGAACATCTCAATTTTTGTTTAACCACTTTGTCACCTTAAAGAGGACTCATTTAATAAGCACCTGCCCTTTGCTGATCAAGATGCTTTTAATCAGTGTAATGGTATTTTAAGTTGGGCACCCAAGAGAAACTTGAGCAACTCAAAGCACTAGTTACCTGTGAAACTGGTGGCCTAGTATTTCTTCCGCTTATTTCCATGCTGCCCTTTTATGGCAGAAGAAAAACACATTTTAAGAAGAAATGCTCCAGTGATTTAATGTTTCCTTTACTCCACCAGGAAGCTGGAGATGTGGAATCTCAATGTTTTGGTCTGAGTGGAGGCTTAAGGCGCTGTGGTAGCCTAACAACTATTAAACACTGAGATAAAGCTTGACTCAGAGACAAATGCTTCCCTCTAACGATGGACCAGAGGAATAGTTTGTGCTGGGGCCAAAGCTTCTCACTTAGGAGATGCGAGTGGGTGAAAAGGAGCATGAGAGCTCTTTTCAGCAGGACATCTGTGAAGTCAGTCTAAGCAAATGGATTAAGTATGGAGGCCATAAGGGCAGGCTGCCAGCATAGTTTAATAAATCTGGTTTAGAGAGCACATAATGCTGGGAGTTACACTCATGTTCAGACAGATTAAATGACCCATGGACCATGTGTTCCATGGGCATTATGAGGTGCTTGTATATTTAGATCCAGTTCTTTAACATTGGAGATACAGTAGTATTCTTAAAATGCATGAGGAAACAGCTAACATGTGGCATGGCAAATTAATCATGACTGAAATGGGTATATTAAGACTTAGCAGGGTCTAGTAACAAACTACTCTTGTACCAGCAGTGCCAAGCTCTCACCCTGCTCCTTGGCAACTTTTTAGAGTACATCAGAGCACACCACAACCGATGTGACTCGGTTGTTTCATTTATAGTACTTAATGCAACTTATTGTAAAGTACCTTCAGATTCTTGCATACAACGTGCTGAGTGCTAAGCAGTACTGTTCTGAGTCCCCAGTGGCCAGCTGCCTTTTATCTAACAGGAATGCTTTATATTACAGATATACAAGCATTTATCATAGGAAAGTAAATTCCCTTAAATTGATTAAATGGGGGTGGGGAGGGAAGAGCCACTGGGGAGGCCACTCCAGCCCAAGGTGCCAGGATCTTCCAACCCAGGGGTGTCCAATATGTTTGCCACTCACCAAACTTGTGGCAAATAGGGTACAGCAGTATGGCAAATATGGGGGTGGCCAACCCATGACTCTTGAACTGCATGAGGCTCTTGGAGCCTTTAAATGCAGCTCCTCCTGAGAGCTGCACCTGGGGAGTGCTGCCTGTCCCTCCTTGTGCCTGCCCTACTGCTTGGTGGGAGAAACGCATGAGGTTGAGACTCCAGTGGCAGCTCTGGCGAGTCGCCAGCATTGAATTAGAATGGGGGTCGGGGTTCTGGAGGTGCCTGGCTCTGGGAGAGAGGGAGGACATTTATTTAGGGAATACCTGGCTTGGGTGGATGGGGGGGCTAGGAGTGTCTGGCTCTGGGGGAGTAGGGAGACGGTATTTATTTAGTGTGGGGGGGGGAAATGTGGTGAATATAGAAAGATGACAACCATAAACATAAGCGTGGAGATCTTTGAATTCCTATTTGACACCACTGCTCTAGTCTGGTTAGAAGGCACTTGCTTGTGGTACTCCTGAGGCTGTTGGAGAGGGTCTGCTTTGGCCAGGCTGGAGCGCCCCTGCCTGAAGCAGATCTGGGCTGGACCCAGTGCACAAGAGCTGCTCTGGCTGCACAGGAGCGCCTCCCCACCCAAAGTGAGCTCCACAGGGCTGGAGCAAACCCCTGCTAATGGCGGGCGGGGGGGCTGTTCCAGCCCTACAGGTTAACCATAATCAGTAAGTCTCTTCTGTTTAGGGTGAGGCTTACTGGTTACACGTTAACGTCTCTAGTTTAGTGTACAAAACACAGTGCAGCACAATGTAACTAAGCAACATGATTATTATCTACTTAATTAAAAATGGTGATGCTGCTTTCCATCAAGATCTTATGATCTGTATGTAATCTTTCAACTTTCCTAAATATAAGTCAGATAATATATTCTGGTTTGAAATTCAATTTACTTTTCTTTATTGCTCTGTATGTAATACTACTATTTTAGACAGGTTGAATCACTGAAAGCTGGGATTCTCTGGTCCGGCAACAAGGACTACAGATGTTGCTTGGTCAGAGAGCCCTGGCAGCCAGAAGCATGAGCCAGCTGGGAGCCCCAGCCAAGGTCAGACCGTTGCAGCCAGGATAAGAAGGTGGCCAGATGGGCAGCTTGGGGGGAGAAGCAGGGAGGCCAGAAGCCGGTCTGGAAGCCAGGTAGGGAGCACTGACTTTCCCCTTGTCCAAGAAAATCATCAGTTTGGGACCACTCACGTCTGAAGAATGCCAGAGCAGGGACATCCTACCTGTAACTCCTCCATCACTGAGCTGGTAATTTTTAAGTAGATACTGATAAGCTTGTGACCTTTGGTGCTACAAAACGAAACCCATTACGTTAAAACTCCTAGCAAGGCAACAGCCTGTTGGATTCTGTAAGCAGAGAAACAACATACTGATTAAAACCATTGGACAGAAGAATTGCAATAGGGCTCATGATGCACAACATGCAATTTTGGATAGTCACATCAGGTTGGTTTCATTGCTTAAAAATACATCACACTGTTAGCTTCAGAGTGCCATTCATCAGAAACACAGCTACTGGTATGTTACATGTTTTGAGATTCCATTTTTCATTAGAAATTAGTGGTGGTTTCACAGCCCGGAGTCTGATGTCCTCTGCATTTATCATAGATTAATTACAGCATGTACAGCAGCAGCACGTTTCCCCAACACTATCCTATCACTGACCTGACAGCTAAGATGAGACTACCATCTGCAGAGACTGAAAGGGACAGATGTACCCTTCTGAGGAAGTTTCAAAGTTAGTCTTTGTTAGCTAGTAAAGAATGTCTTAGCTAGCACTCCCTTGAATTAAATCATTGATCAGAGAGCTGCCAGTTATGGTGAAAACCAATCGACAGCACAACACTCGTGCCAGCATGTCTCCCCTTCACGCCCCCTGCTCCTACTTTCCCCAGTGAATGGAGACATAGAGTTGGAGTTCTGCCTGGCATGTCTTTGGTGCTAAATACAATGTACACCCAACACAAGAAGACAGGCTGTCATCCTTGCCCTTCTGTGCCATGGGAGAAAAATTAGAATGTCTTATACAGAAGGCATCAGAATAGCAGACACGCTTGCTGACAGCCTTGTCACTAGCCTCACATTTGTGAGGCATTTCATTAAATAAAGTTATTGTTAAACTTGATTTGGGCTACGTTAAAAGCTCAGTTTCAAGTCACAGAATTATGTGTCACAACTGAATTTGCAACATTACATTCTATGAGACACTGATGAAATAATTAAAATTATTTTATTTTTATGAAGAGAGACAAAGCCATGCAGTAGAGGTTGACCCCTGTAATCTGGAACTCTCTCATCCAGCAACATCCATAATCCAGCAAAATTTTAGTTAGCCAGACCACCATTTATGAATATTTCCCGTGGCCTCATAAAGTTTGTTTACAGCCACCAGTCCTGGCTCTCAGTTTTCTGTGCTGTTACTTTGCTGTAATTTACCACTAAATGTCTTCTAAGAGCCCAGTAAGCAGTGGAGGTGTTGGTAACATGCTAGACAAAATTGACCTCTCATGGTCCGGCAAATTCTCTTGTTTGGTACTGGTCAGGTCCCAAGAGTGCTGGACTAGAGTGGTTCAACCTGTACTAATAGCTAGAGGTTCGGCGGAGGGGACAACTACATACTTGACATTAACTCCACATACTGATGCTCCCCAATGTTCAAACCCTAAGCAAGAAGCATAAGAAAAACATGAACAGCAGCTAAACTGATAAAGCCTTTGTTTAGCTGCAGTCAAACACACACACCACTATCTATTTAAAATACAACTTTCTGGGGCTCAGAGAAGCTTTCAAAGGTACAGAACACTTATTTACTTAAGAGACTAGCTTCTGACTCTCACTAAAGGGTATTTTAACATAAGGATAACACAAACTACTTCACCATCTTCATACGAATTCACATACAGCTGAATTGGCTTTTCGGGCACTCCTTTAGCCTTTTTAACCTTATGTATCTACTCCAACTGCCCATGCAACATGGAGTCACGGATGTAGCTCTTTTACCAACCTTTACTAGCACCCTGAATCAACCAATAAAGTTAAGGGTGAGGGGGATCCTTCCTGTGTTCAGGGTTGCTACACTTGTCCTGCATATTTCTCCTGTCCTGCAGATTCCTTCACTACCATTTCTTCATTCCCAGCTATTCAATTAAAGTCCTGAAGTCAGGTTTTATTAATGAATTTGTACTGTTTGATAATCTCAGACTGTGTGGTACAAATAGAGCCTCATACATCTGTTTTATACCTGTGAAAATCCACAACTCGTTTTTGCAGATATAGACACAGATACAAATTTTGTATGCAGAACTCTGAGAAGATGTGGATATTGTGGATGCAGCTGTCCACATATCATTTTTGTAGATACCGATGTGAATACAAATGTTGTACGTATGTAGAGCTCTTGGTATAAAGCTTCCAAAACAGTATTCCTGTTAGAACAAAACGTTGGTTAAAACCATATAGGCCTGATCATGTTTTTAAGCCATCCCTGGGGTTTTTCATTAATCAAGGACTTGTTTTTGTGCTGGGCCTCCTGTAGTCAAAAGCATTTGTGAAAGAGTGGCTTCAGAAAGTGGCACTGAATACCAGTGCATGTTTGAAGAGTGTTGATAACTTTACACTTACACCCTAGTAGAACCAGGGTGTTTGGTAGTCATGCAGTTTTCTTTCTTGCAGCAACATTGCAATAATTAATGGTTTCAGTGTTTCTTAGTACCTGATCTCTCATGCACCTTCCAGTGCAGGACATTACACTGGACTGACTTGTTTTGCCCACCCAAACTCTGAAGTATGGGTAGGGATAAGAAGGATTCTGACAGTGTTTTAAGGACACTTGGGAACATTATAACCACCAGTTTTGAGTTCAAGGACAAAGTGGGACTCTCTTCACATCCCCTTTACACCACAAAGGGGACCACTAAGCAAAACACTCCTGCCTATCCTGGCAAGAAATCAGAAGTTAAATCCAGAGCTTCCTTCCATACAGCAGCAATACTATCATGTGACCTGGATTTGACACCAAAGGAATAAAGTTCAAGACTTCTGTCATCCTCTTCAATCCTGTTGCGCTCAGAGCTGCAAAGCCTCAACCATCCCTACCTTTCAAAGGTCTGTAAGCAAATAATGAAAAAAGTTACTTCAGTTCACAAATGAAGTAGTGAGGCTGTTCGTAATCATGTGTGCTTTCATCTTCTCAGGAACTGTACCCACTTACCCTTCCACCTTACTTCATACCACTAGGATTTTCACTTCTTGATACCAACAAACCAGCTTAGGGGCATTTATAAAGTTTCACTTTATTTCAAGCAGGACGATTCCCAACCCACACCATGGAAACATCCAGGAGTAAAGGCCAGATGCTTCCTTCTTAAGAAATTCATATAACATTTTGATTTCTCTAGCTACAAAACAGAACTGATGCGTGTGTCCGGTAACAGTACCAGTCATTAGACTCACATGGACAGTGGATGTGTTCTTCCCATTGTTTGAAAGAAAACAAAGGTTCAGGAGCAACCCACGAAGCCTGCAGCCAGTGCTTACAAAAAGCTCCAACAGTGCTCTGACATACAGCAGGGTCTCAACATTTGCAAGTGTTCTGTGTTGAGAATCCTCATGAATGCTGAATTTCACAAATATGGCTCTCGCCTGGAGCCCGGCTGCCAGCGCTCCTGCCTGGAGACCCGGGCTAAGTGGCGGCTGCCAGTGCTCCATGCCCCGAAGCCCTGGGGGAAGTGGCAGCTGCCAGAGCTCCTGCTCAGAGCCCCAGGGGGAAGTGGCCGCTTGCGAATAACTGAATTCGCAAACACTAAGTTCACAAATCTTGAGACCTTACTGTACTGTAATAGGCAATATTGCCAATTGTAATGGCACTGTAGTGCGACAGGTCTCTTTATGACACTGCCAGGCTCTGAAATACTTCAGTGATGCAACAAGCAGTAATGCCAACTACTAGCCATATTGGTAGGTATCTTTCCCAACCATGCCTATAGCAGCACCATGATGGCACACAGCAGCTGATTTAGTACGATAAAGAAAGCAAAAAAGTCCTGCCACCTTCTTTGTCAACTGCTCAGAACACCATTTAAAATTGCTGAGAAGTCTATGCTCAAAGTGTGCACGTTTTTCAATCTCAGGATTGGTCCCCCCAAGTCTCCCCTAGCAAATCTAACCAATGGAGAAAAGAAGTTAATACTCTTTTAAGCAAATATTCTGCAACTCTACAGCATCTTTCAAGCAAGGGTTTATAACGCTTTATGTATTAAAGTGCAAAACCATCCTCTTAGAAAGACACAAAAATATTATGGGGGAAACTGAGACGCAGCAAGATGACGTGTCTTGTCACAGTAAATCCATTACAGAAACAAAGTTTCTACACCAGGTCTCCGCACTAGTGACTAGACAAACCTCAACCTGCTTTGCCTTTTAAGACCAGACTTAACAAGCTGATGGCAAAAAGTAAAATAGCTATAAACACATCCAGTGATTTGCCTTAATTGGTTAATGATTTGTATTCCAGTATGAGAGGGGTTCTAAATAAACTCAGAGTCCCATATACAGTGTTTAGTATAAAAAAAATCCTTGCCCCAGACAGCTTCATCTAGGTAGACAAGATGTGAAGGGAAACCGAGTCATGGAGTAGAAGATCAAGGTCACATCAGATCACTGTCAGAGCTGGAAATAAAACCCAGGATTCCTGAGTCACCGTTCAATGTATAATAATTAGACTACATTACACCTGCATAGCTCTCAACACGAACCCTTACATATCAGGATTTTTCCTGGAACACTGAAAACTCTCTGGTACCTTCTTCAGGCTAAGGAGGGAAAGGTGGTGGTGGTGATGGAAATGTGGGCAAGTACAACAGTTACTGGAGTGAAAAATAGTGCCTCTAGAAGTGCTAAACAAGCGGGCAGGGTAGTGTGGTAATCATGATGTATCCTTTAAACCAGTTTATTATCATCTTACAAGCTGAGGGACAGGGATAAGGCAAGGCCACAAAGTGCAAGGTTACAGCAGTAACTAAGAGCACTTGAAAAATTGTTTTTGGTGTATGACAACCCTGACGACAGGAGAACCAGAGGAGTGGTTTGTAACCAGTACTAAATCTTAATATTTTTGCTATGATTAACTCAGCAGAAGTCTACATGTTTAAGGAGTTACTGTATAAAGTTTGTAGTGTTATGCTCTCTAAGCAGGCCCAAAGTCTGACTTTTTGGAAGTGCTAACAACTAATGGCTCTCATTGACTCCAGTTTGAACTAGGACTGTTGTGTGCAGCGTCTCAAACTCAGGCACAAGTCATTATGTATAAGCAGCTCAATAGGCAAGTAGTTGATTTTAAATCTCCAGAAGTATTGCTCTTTCAAAGAGAGACAAAGATTTTTTTAAATGTTATTTGCAGTGGGATTTTAAAAAACGAAAGAAAGAAAAAAACCCTATACGCCACAAATAACATTTAGAACAAAACCAAGACTCCAGATATTACAGTTGTGAGAAGATATACAAAATGCTGAAAAATATTTGGGTTCCAGACACAGAAAAAAAAGCAGATTAAAATGAGGCTGGCAAGCTACCTGTGCTTTTGGTATTGCTACATTAGCAAGCATTGAATTAACTCTTCTGTGTACTGAAGGGTAAACTGAACTGAAGAAAGGGCAAGTGATTTGCCAAAGGTCACAAAGCAAGTTACACCAAAGAAAGAGCTCAAGATTTCTGACACTCACCCTTGCCCCCAAGTTCTACTAAACCACACCACCTCTCCCATAACAGAAGACAGGATTATTGCACGTAAGTTATGCCACATCATTCTGGCATATTATCTTGCATATGTTTTCATTTGAGCTTCAGGCAGAGCATGGGCATAATTCATCTTGGGGGAACAGAGTCCACAAGTGATTCTAGAAGAAACATAACCCTGAAGCTTCTCTGCCTGATTAAAACTGTCCCTTAAAACATAGTGCCAATGGCCATCAAGATGGCTCAACATTTATAGAGCAGTCGCTTATCTGGAAGATTTGAGGACAAAGGTTTTATTCCTTGGATAGCTGAGGTGCTTCACAAACAGTTGTGGTGAATCAGAGTATTAATAGCCCTCAAATACTGGGTGAAAGGGCTGCATTTCAGAGCAGAAAGGGTGACCGATTAATCAATAACTATGAAGTCAAAGCACTGAACTGCTGAGTAATAACCTTCCTTTGCACCCCAGTTCAGGCACCAAATAAACATCTAGGAGGAGGGGGTGGAGAAGCAGCATGACGCAAGTTCCAGAAAGGCAGACATTCACACTTCAGCCCTACAGCATGCCAGCATAAAGCATGCTGCCTCACATCCCTTTGCTTGCCTTTAACCCCACAGACTGGGCTTGTTAAGGAGTAGGAAAGCCATTTCATCTCCTTTGAGATTAGGCTTGGGTGGCATTTCAGTGGGGTGTTGGGGCTTTAGCAGGAAAGATGGAAGCTGCTATACAGCTTACATGCTGATAAGCAGAGCCTACAGCAACCCAGGAAAACCAGCTTCTCGGGCAAATAAATTCTGTTTAGTAAGAAAAACATGACAATCTGCTATATTCCCACAGAGGAGACAGGATATTTGGTAAACCAGTTAAAACAGAAGACACATACCATGAATTTTTAAACTTAACAAATAATTTTTGTTCTGGATATTTGTGGAAAAAGACGAAACTATTATTATTATGGCAATCATAAGACGCTCTGCCCCTTTAAGAGCTGTCACCTGCCCAATTTTTTTCCCCCTACAAGAAAGCATCTGCACTGCAGATCTTTGCAAGGGAAACTAGCTTGCCAGCTCCCAACACCATGCCTGACAGGGATACAAAGAGAACTAAAGCACAGCCTCCTCCTCCTATTTTGGATAGCTCCCCTTAAATGAAGGGGGGAATTAACCGCACACTGCTTTGTTTGATGTGCTCTCCCTCCACCCCCACGCCATTTACTGAGCTGCAACATAACAAAAGGGAACACTTCCAGTTGCTACCACCCCCTCAAAAACAAAAATCACTGCAAGCTGCCACTAGCCCCATCACTCTTCCACCGGTCCTGAGAATAATTTGTGACAGAGAAAGGGATATTTCTAAGAATAAAGGCATGTCCCCACTGCCCATGTCTCATATTAAACAATGCAGGAGGATGGAGTGTGTGTATACATCTTGCATCATCATTCACCCACCCCCTGCAGAGGGATGACCCTGTGGGTACTGTGCCCTCATCTGCACATAGCCTGATTTTTCGACAATTCCTGCTATTTTGGGCCACTCCAAAGTCAGAAATGTGATGCTTTGCGGAAGCATCCTTAAAAGAGAGACAGTAAGAACCATGCCCACTTCAGGAGGGAAGGAGTGAGCACTATCAAAGGCAAAGGGAATCTGCCTTGTCCCCTCCCTTCAATTCAGAAACTGTTCCTTGACCTAGTCCCCGCCCGGTCTCTGGCGCCACTAGACGCCGTCAAAACAGAACTAGAAAATGGAACATAGGCATTATATTCTGCAGTTCTCCACCACCTCAGTCTCAGGCCCCCGCCTCAACCTACTTCCATCCAACAAAACGCACCCTTCCCTCAAAAAAAGAAAAAGTCACACCCTTCAAAAAACACACCATCATCCTAACCCTCCCTAATCCAAACCCCAGTGCAACTCTCTCCCTACCATCCCCAGATCCTAAAACACACCTTCCCTCCCACTAAAACCCAAACCATCTCCTTCCCCACCAGTCTCGAGCCCCCACAAAAACAGCCATGCCCCTAAACTCAATCCCTCAGACTGCTGTCAGCCTCCCTCTCCCACCGACACTCCAAGCCCCATGCAACATATGCCTGTCACCCTTGCATTCAAAGCCCCTAACTACCCCTCCTCGCAGGAAACCTTCCCCCTTCCCCCAAATCCTCCAGCCCGGCACCAAAGCTTCCCCATGCCCCTCGCGTCCAGCCAGCCCGCAGCCTGAGTCCCCCTCACTCCAAGTCTCCGCCCCTTTATTACCCACTCACCCGTCAAACCCAACCCCCCCAACTCCCAATGCCAGAGCCCCCAACCTCCCGCCACCCCCCCGGCTGTTCCCTCCTCACCGCCTCTCCTCCCTCCCGCAGGCGCCCCCACCCCCGGCTGTCACCAGGCTGTTCCCTATCACCACTCCCCCTGCTGTTCCACCTCCCCCCACCCAGCTGTTCCTCCGACTCGCCGCCCACCCCCCCTCCCGGCTGTTCCCTGACCCTCCCCCCAGCTCTTACCGGCGCACGACTGGGAGCTGGTCCCCTTACAGTCGCGGCCGCCCGCAGGGACCGGGGCTGTACCCGACTCGGATGGGCCCCCTCCCGCGGAGGAGGAGATATACGGCGACTGGGTGGCGGGGTCGGCCATCTCCGTGACAGCAACAGGAGTCTCGGCACTAAACGTCCGTCCCTCACGGTGGGGACCCACTGACTGGACTGACGGCGAGCAACCGAGCTCGGTTGTCCTAGCTAGGACGGATTGCAGGCCGCCCACTGCGCATGCGCCATTGGGAGGGCTGAAAGGAAGGCGTACCCTGCGCAAGCGCTTGAAGCTGCAGGCCGGACGGTTGGGCAGCACCCATGCGCCGCTGGAACAGCGAGGGGCTCTCAACGCGCAGGCGCCAACGGACGCGAGGTATTTACTGCGCGGGTACTGTACTGCGCCTTTTGCGTTTCAGGGTTGGAAGCTGCTGTTACGCAAGCACCCAGTGTGGGCGAGGCTGGAGGGACGCCCTCTTCTACGCATGCGCAATACGTCTGGCGGCGCCTAAAATTGGACAGGCGCCGATTCACACTCCAGAATACCAGGCTCGAGCGGGCGGGTGAGCGGCGCCCCGCGGAGTGAAGGCAGGAGGGCGCATGCAGAGCTGAATTGATTCTTTGGTTTGAATTTAACGGGAAGGGAGAATTTGTCTTTCATTTATTTCCCTCCAGTCCTTCTCATCATTTATCTTCTTTCCCCCTTGTCACTTTCCTTTCTTCTCCTTCAGTTTTGTTCCACCTTCCCCTTTTCTCTCAAAGAAAAACTATACATGTAAATGCATTGTCTTTCAAACAGCCCATACCGAGGGCAGCCTTTCCCGAAGTGTGGTACGTGAAAGGACTTCATGGGGTACACAGCAGGAAATGAGGTAGCTGTGTCTGTCTGTATTCTAACAAAACAAGCAAGCAGTCATGTAGCACTTTAAAGATGACAAAATAATTTATTAGGTAAAGAAAACAGCAGTAATGTAGCACTTCAAAGACTAACAGACTGATTTATTCAGTGATGAGCTTTTGTGGAGCAGACCCACTTCAGCAAATCAATAGCATTTCCAGTACAGACTGACATCTGTAAGTACAGAGGTCCAAAAAAAAATTGCAATAAAAACTGACAAATCAAGTACACATGATGTATGGAGGGGGGTGAGGAATGGGTGTAGTTAACACAGCTGTCTCTCTGTTACTATTCTATTTATTAAGTGATGAGCTTTTGTGGGGTAGACCCCCTTTCTTCAGATCTGGAGATAAAAATCAGGATATAAGCACTGGGAAGGAAATGGGATAAGACTGAAGTCCAGAAAAGGGTATGTGAATGTTTTAAGTTTCAGACTAACAGATAATTTGGAGCATAAGCTTTCTTGGGCAAAAACCCGCTTCATCAGATGCATGCTTGTCATGCATCTGACACTCATGCATCTGATGAAGTGGGTCTTTGCCCGTGAAAGCTTATGCTCCAAAGTATTTGTTAGTCTATAAGATGCCACAGGACTTCTTGTTGTTCTCAAAGATACAGACTAAGAGGCAGACATGGCTGTCTTGACTATGTGCACAGGGTCCAGGTGGAGGCTCCCTGCTCTCAGGCTCTCTGCAGATGCAGACAGCATTAGTTACGGCTGGATCATGCTTTCAGCCTTTTCTCCACAATCAAATAAGCTAGAAATTTCTTTGGTTTTATAAATGGAACCTGAACTTTTGATGCAATCATATGACTACAGAAGCTGGCATCCATAGGAGCTAACAGCCTTGCATGGCTGCACTAGCACTGCAGTCGTTCCAGGGATCTGGCTGGAACTATCTGCACTTTGCTGCCTATCAGTCTAGATAAGATAACATTTGTTTCCTTATCAAAGTGATTTTACCTTTCCGTTCTCTGGTTAAGCAATTGGATCACAGTGTGCCCCAAAGGACAAGAGTATAGTGCCGATTAGGGCAAAGTGGGAGAGACTGTATTTAATGTATTTTTTAATATGTGGCAGCCTGTGCTTCATCCACTCTAGAATTTCTGAGGTATCAGCAGAACCTAAACAGTTGCTGATGTGTATTTGCTTTCAAACCTATTCCCATCAGACAAGTATCAGAGAAGCAGCCGAGTTAGTCTGTATCTTCAAAAACAACAAGTCCTGTGGTACCTTGTAAACTAACAGATAATTTGGCACATAAGCTTTCATGGATAAAGATCCACTTTGTCAGGTGCATCAGAACTGTCTTTTTTTTTTTTTTTTTATTGCCTACCGGTAAGAAACGTGCTTTCCACATAGACGAATACTACATCATTGTGCTGCAGCATTACCTAAGAGGTAGGACTGGGACAGGGAGTGGCTTCTAGTGGGTTTGGGAACAACTAGGAGTCAGGACTCCTGAGGTCTATTCTAAGCAACGTGTAATAAGATTTGTAGGCTCCTTGGTCAACTACTTCTTCCTGCGCTGTATTTAAGGAACAGCACAGCCTATTGAACCACGATGGGGATGCGCGTGGAATGGGTAGAGATTGCCCCCTACTGAGTGCCCCATCATTCTGCATAGGAACACTGGAGCTAGCTCTGACCCTGAATGCTGATTAAGCCCTGCTGGCAGCACAGATGCCATGAGTAAAATTGCTTGAGACTCTGTGAAACTTTTAGGCATTTTGTAAGAACTAAGCTAAAATCTTCAATTTAAGGTTGAAAGCAAAATTTCTGTTTAAGGATCTGAAAGTTTAATAAAAGTTGCACATTTTCCATCTATTTCAAATTCACTGTCCTTTTACAAACTGCAGAATTGCCATCCCTTTCACTCAAACATGAGGAAAATGGTCCAGTGATGGGGATATTAGCTTTCAGCTTGAAACCTTCATGTTCAATTCCAGATTCTGCCACAGACTTACTGTTATGACACTGGGCAAGTCACACTGTGCCTCAGTTTCTCTATTTGGAAAATGGTGATAAATAGCCCCACCTCACGGGGGCTGTGTCCACTATAAATCCACTATATATTATGAGGTGCTAAAATAATATGGTGTTGGAGGGGGAGGACATATAATTATCCCCATTCTACAGATGGGGAAATTGAGGCACAGGAAAATTGCATGCATGACTTGCCCAAGATCATCACCAAAGCAAAAGAAAGCTGTGAGTAGAACACAGGCTTATTGTTTCTCAGCATTCAGAAATTATGTGCTGGGCTTTAAAAATCAAGAAATAGTTTAAAAATCTGAGGGTCTTCTTTAAGTAATGAATTTGGGGTTTTGTTTCTGTTAGACTTCAGTAGACACACTTTCAGCACAACCGTAAGGGCTGATTTTGTTTTTTAAATAAAAACATTTGTAATCACAGACTTCCCAAAGCTCACGCTTTGCGAAATGCATCAGTTCTGCTGAGAGCTGGTAGGACTGTCCTGCCTTGCACACAGTGACCCAGGAGCATTGTGCTGCATACCAGTTCTGTGTTCCCACAAGAAGGCAAATCAGGGACATAATTTTCCTGTGCCACTGAACCACATTTAATTGCTGGTTTGGCACATCTTATGCATCCTCTTTATGCTCAGTCTCCAGGAAATGTGGCTCTTTTACAGCTTCCAGGTGTCTTACACTCCCTACCCTGGCTTTATAGAACAGCATACGAAATTAAAGGGCTCAAAATGCCTAAAGGTCCAGGAGAAAGATCAAGTTCCCACTTGGCCTTGCTAGTACAATGGAGCCTTCTGCATGTAGCAAGTGTAACATTTGTCTGTAGGAGCTGGAGCTTTCTCAGGGGTTGGTGCCATGCTGTGGAATGGACTCATGCAGGAACTAAAGGCCAAGCCTGACCTCCCCACCTTCTGCCTCGAGTACCAGGCTCACTTGTTTGTCCTTGACTTCTCTAATGTAAGCAGTTGTATACACAGAGGGTCCCACACATAGTAGGTTCTGTCAGCCATGCTCATGGCACAGTTTCCCAAACTTAAAACATTCACATACCCCTTTTGGGACTTGGGCCTTATCAGTGTACGCCCTCTCCCAGTCCCATCCCAGTGCTTATCTCCTGATTTTAGTAATTTATTTTCTGCCATGTACCCCTTGAAATCCTTTCGTGTACCACCAGTGGTACACATACCACACTTTGGGAAACACTGTTGTGGCACACTACAGGGGCTCTCTTAATTCCCCCAAGCTGTCTTTGCTGCTCTCCCATTTCTACTTGGGGAAATCCTTGCAACCTGTCCACCCACTCCCTCATGGTGGTGTGTTTTGCCCCCATCCCACATTCCACCTACCCTCCATACCAGTGTCTCCTATTCATGTCATGGACTCCGTGTAGTCCAAATTCCTCACACATTAGGGGCTCTGTTTCCTCCATTCTCCTTATTAGTGTCTGTCATTCTTCCTGCTAAGACAAAGACTTCATGGACCCCAGGTCTGCATGCAGAGGGCTCTGTCTGTTACTTATTGTCCTCTCCCCATTCCCCTTCAATAAAAGCAGTAGATGGTTGTGCTTTTGGCTCTGAGGGCCCAAGGGGCAATCCCTCTTGTTGCTCAAGATGCACTGTCTTGCCTGGACCTGGCGGTGAACATTCTAACCAAGGTGGAGGGAACTAAGATCTGTTGGCCTCCACATACTACTGGACTACGTGAATACTAACAATAGTAAACCTGTTAAGACCTGCTCTCCAGCAACACGACTTGTCTTCTGCAACCAGTCAGCATAGCTCCTTCATTCCTTCAGTCAGTTCTGCCTCCTAGCACCATCCCTTGAGACTCTTTCCAGAAGCCAGGAGGCAAGTTTAACTACAGCATTTGAAGATGATTAGAACTGCTGCAAAGTAGTTGCAATGAACGAGCTAAGGGAAAAAGCAGTACTAATAGTTGCAAGGCTAAGATACTGCACTGGTTATGAAAGAAGCAAAGCCCAGCTAGAGCGGCTGTAGGGCAAAGGCAGCGCACAGGTTGCAGGGATGTGTCATGCATCGGTTGCAGACCACAGGGAAAGGCCAGGCAGGGCAGGGCGTTGGCTCACCTATCTCTGTGGACGCTGCTCCTTTCATACAGAGCCCTCTGTGCAAAATTCTGCCAGGGCAGTGCAATCATTAGGAGCCCGTGCCTTGCACCCCGAGGTGCCAAGCCTTATCTCCTACTCGCAGAAGGATGCTTGGAGTGGCAAGGGACTCAGAGCAGTCCAGGTTCACAGTTTCTCTCATGAAAAGGGTGGTAGGAGCCATAGCCCAAGACCCCTAGAGCTACCCGAAAGGAGGGCTGGGGGATGGCCTACATTTCCCAACGTATCGCTCCCCAAGAGGCGAGGAAGCCCGCCGCGGTGGCTGCTGGGACTTGTAGTCTACGGGCGCCACAGTTTATTAAAATGTACAAGAGGGGAGTACAAAGGGACTACATTTCCCGGCATGCCGTTCACAACGGTCGGCCCTCTCCTCCCCCTGGGTCGCTAGGCGGGGGCCCCGCCCATCTCATCCTGGCCCCGCGGGGTGGGTGGGGGGAGGCAGACGGGGAGGAGGCGGCTCCATGTTGATCCCTGCGCGGTGGCGGCAGCAGCGAACGGTGTCAAGCTGGAGGCGGCCGGTAATGGGGCCCCCCTCCCCCGCCCGGCCCACTGGGGCCCCTAGTGGAGAGGGTATTAGGGCCCCCTTTGGTGAGGGAGTCCCCCGTGGAGAAGGCGGGCGGGGCTCTGGGGGCCCCCATGGCGCTGGGGTTCCCTGTCCAGGCACAGGGATTCCTTGCGCAGAGAGCGGGACATGAGGTCCCCAGGGAGATGCAGTCCCATGCAGAGGAGGGGGTTTCCTCCTCGGGTAGGGGCACATGTGGGTCTCAGAGAGCAAAAGGGGGGCTCGAGGGACCTGTGTGTAGAGAGGGGGCAAGTCACAGGGTCCCCCATAAAGAAGCTGTATGGTGATTATACAGAACTAGGGGGCTGGCTAGAACAGGCTCCCCACTGCATGGAGAGGGGATTATATGTGTTTCTGTAGTGTCCCCATGAGTGTGCTCCATCAGGCCCTGGGTATAGGTGCACGTGCATACAGGGGTACCCAACACGTGTAGTGCTGGCTGAGAGCTCCATGGCCTCTCACCAAATGAAAGGCCTCCTTTATACCGCCTCATCTAGAGTCCTTGGAGCACTTTGGGACATGTATGTATGTAACCAGAAGCCTGATTCTGTGCTCGAGCGGAGTGCCACTTGGTTCATGTGGTCTGTCGTGTACACCATCTGTTTGGGTATCAGGACACCTATTTTAATTTCCTGGCTCTGTCGCTGCCCTGCTGGATGATCTTAGGCAAATTGCTGGCCTGCTCTGTGCCTCAGTTTCCCCATCTGTGAAATGAGAAAAATGCTGCTCTTTGTCCCCACCCCAGTAGGGCAGGATTGTTCTCTTTAGTCTTATTCTCCCTTTTCCCCCATGCCAATAAGACAGGATCTTTCCCTTCAGTCTTTACCCCCACTCTCAGGAGGCAGGAGCATAAAGGGATTGGAAGGGGATGAGATGGATGCAGTATGAGGTTATAAAGTTTGACCTCATTTGCCCAGGGAACATGATATCCAATTAAAGGTAGCTGTAAGTGATGTTGAAGGTGATTTGACTACTGGCATTGATGGCATAAAGCCATGCAGAGACTTGACCAAGCCTTGTGATGCTACTGAAAGTGCCTTTTTTCTGCTATCACATTAGAATGGAACTGAATATTTGGGTACGAGGATCTATATCATACTCTTTGATGCCCACTAACTATCAGGGGATCAAGTTACTCTACAAGTGCTGGCTGTTCCGTCACCTTTCTCTGAACCAGCTTCGGAAGGCTAGATGGGCCCTATAGCTTAATCCAGTGAGGAAGAAGGAATTTGGAGGAAAGATTGCCCAAAGTGCATTGGTGTTAGACCTACCCTGTGTGGTCACAAGCTCCCTCAGTGACCTTGGGCAAGTCTCTAAACTGTGCTGTGCATCAGTCTCCCCGTATGTAAAATGGAAATAATAGCGGTGCCCTGGGTTCTCTCTGATTTTTGTCATCCATGGGCAGAATATTATTTTTACGTGCACCAAGGCAGCTACAGATGTGCACCGCCAGGAGAAACACATGCTGCCTGCTGTGGGTGCTCTGCTAATTGGCTGGGCGGTACCTGAATCTTTCTAGGGAGAGATGTCCAAGCACTCAGCTGACAGAGAATACTGTTACAAGGTGGGTGTGAAGACTATGAGATGCCGTGGCATGGGGGTTCTATATGCATTATAGAGGTAGATAGTTCTTTCTGTGAGACCGTGGCAGAGGCAGGTGTGATGCAGGCATAGACTGGGCAGTCTTACCTGTCACTTAGCTCTGTTGATGTTCTTCTGTCCTGGCACCCAGTCCCCCTCTGAGATGGTAATTTACATCATAGCTAGATCCATCTCCGCATCTGCCTATCTGTCCCTAGATACATCGCTCCATCGTGTGGCAACTGCTATGCTCTCTTGAAATGTCGTTGAGATGAGGCATGATTAGCTGCTTATGGACCGTCTGGCTGTTTTCCTAGCATTGCACTGGTAATAGCACAAGAAGCCCTTCTGTGATCTGTTTGCTTAATGCAAACCAGGCCTGGATTTCCTGACTAGGCGGGGTTGAGTGTGTGATTTGAGTAGCTCTGTGTTTTCCACTCCCTGGTAGTGGAAACTACGTGCAAGTAACTTTTGGGTGTGTTTGGTGCTGCCTTTTTCCCTCTCACGGAAATACGTACTTCAAGAGAAGATGGGGGGAGGATTGGGGAGGGATGGGAATCCAGGCCATAGCTTAACACTTAGTCATCCGTGCAGGCAGAGCTTTTGTGACTGCTTTTGAGTGAATTTAGTCCTGGATGAAGGAAGCATTTGCTAGAGAAGCCTGGGACAAACCGGTCTGTATGGGCAAGTTTTCCTGCCTTGGTTAACTTCCAGCTGACCCATGTTGGGTTGTGTTTTGATACCCTTGCTTTGCAAATGTGTGGCCTTACTGGGAGTATTGAGTAGGGAAATGTTGTGTTGCTTTGTGTAGTCAATATATGATATAGCAGATGTGGTGGGCTGTGAACCTTTTGTGATGTGTTGCAGATAACCTTTGAATGAGGTTGCTGTTGGACCCATCAGATGGTGTTGCAAATGTATTGTGTTAAAGCTTCCAGAATGCTTTGCATTCCCATCAAACTGTATTGTGAATGCTTGATGGTGAGTAATTTGTACTGTGGTGGTACTAAAAGTCTGAGTCATGGATACATGAGCACAACAAAATGCTGATCCCAAAGAGCTTCTAATTTAGGAATAAGACAAGAAGTGGATACAGACAGACAGTGGAGGAGCATAAGGAAGTTATGAGATAAGCCACGGTGGCGTGATAGACTCTCATCCCAGTCTCCCATCACAACGCTGGTAAAGTGTTTTGTAGGTGTCATGGCAAGGGAGGGATTTGAAGAAGGATAACAAGGTGGCTTCATGGACTATATTGCAAATGGTTCGTACCACAAATGCATTGTGCCCACAAGGTTTTTTCTTGCAAACACATTGCACTAGTTCGTAACCAGCCTGCTATGCTAATACCCTGAATTGCTTCCCTGGGGCTCACCTGCCCCCTGCTGACTGAACAGTGACCAGCAGGTCTCCCTGAGCACGTCGCATTCTGACGTTGCTCAGATGGTCCTGGCTTCTCACTAGCCCTGAGGCCCTTTCATTCCTTGCTGCTATGACATTTTTCCTGGCTCCTGGAAATTTGATGCTAGGCTTATTGCCTGAAATACCAGAGGACGGTGCTGGCATTGCCGTGTCAGGACTTTGCTGACTCTTGGAAGGGCTGTTCTTGCTTTTCCCACATAACTGCTTAGCTGCTGCAGCTGGGGGTACAACTGCATTGCCTGGGAGATTGACCAGGTCAAGGTCATTCTTCCGGGTTCGATTTCACGTGCCTAGTGGGGCCGCACAAAATCGAATGATCAGGTGTCAACAGTCGACCCCTGTACTCATTCTCACAAGGAGTAAGGGAGGCGGATGGGAGCGTATCTCCCATCGATTTCTCTCAGTGAGGACGGCCAGATAAGTCGAGTGTGGATACATCGATTCCAGCTAATTGCAGCAGCTGAAATTGCGAATGTACGATCAACTTTAAGGTCTAGTGTAGACCTGCCCTAAGTGAAATCTCCTAGGGAATGGTTTGAAATGCTGGCTTGTGTTTATATTGTGGTGGCATTATTTGTTTATCATGCAGGAAAATGAGAAGCTCATATTTGAAAGAGAGAGAGAGAGAGAGAGAGGCACAATGCAGCCCCAGGATAAGTGCTCCACTCAGCTTTTCCAGTGCCTCTCAATCATGGCCCACAGCCCCCTGATGTTCCAGCCTTGGGCTGTCATCTTCTCACCCACACCATCTCTTCCCATGCTCCATTACCCTACCCTGCAGCGCCCTGCTATTTTAATCCTACCTCACTGAGCTCTGCCAGAGTCTCATAATTCTGACCTGCAACGCATCATGCGGTCCAAGCCCTGAGGTCCTCACATGCACAGTTCTGCCAGTGCCTTTCAGTCCTGAAGTGCAGCCCCCTGCTATCCCAGTTGTGGGCTCCCCACACAGATCTGTGCCAATACCCCATCAATGTGACTTAGAGCTGCCTTCGCTCCCACTGCTGGGCCTCCCCACAGACAGTTGTCTGTGCCTTTCAGTGCTGGGCTGCACAATCACTGGAGATAGCCTTCGTGCAGGGGTGGCCAGCCCACGGTTTTTGGTCTTTGAGCCATTAAATGCAGCTCCTCCTCAGGGCTGCGTGCCATCCACCACTCTGCTCCACTGCTTGGTGGGAGAAGTGTGGGGCGGCGGCAGCTCTGGGGTGGTGGTAGCGTCTCTGGAGGGTCACCGGCATCAATTTAGAGCAAAGGTGGGCTGAGGATGCCAGGGATGGGGGTAGGGTTATAGTGGGGAGCTGGGGCTGCCTGGCTCTGGAGGAGGGGAGGGGGATTGGGTTACGACAGAGGGGCTGGGGATGCCTGGCTGAGAGGGAGGGCATTGAGCCACGTGTTATATATTTCTGTTTGTCTGTCGTATATCTCTGTTGAGAGATTAAAAATAAATATAGAAGATGTGGCTTTTTGTCCCTCAGTAGTTGGCCACCCCAGTCCTAGTGGGACCAACAATATCTACACCGGCAACTGAATGACAAAATGTTCGTCATTCAGAGATGTTTCAAAAAAAAACAAAAACAAAAAAAAACTGCTGTCTTGCAGGCAAGCTAACGCCGCTTGCTGGAGGTGGAGGGCTTTTTTCAGCAAAAGAACTCCCAAAAGGTGGCTGTGCTGCACAACCTTTAGCAACATGTCTGTAGTGACACAGTCGTGTTGCTGAAAGCTGACTGCAGAAGAAGCCTACGTCGTCTTCCAACAATGGCTTTGCAGCCTCCATACTCACATGGCTTCCTGCCTGAATCACAGTTAAACCCAGATGCCCAGAGAGCTCTAGTGTATTAAATTAGTTTGGCACTAAATGGAGTCAGAAAAAAGATACACATTGCTCTTTCACTGCAGTGGATGGTGAAGACGAAAAGAAGCCATGTGTGTTGCTCTTTACTGTATGCATTACAGCAGATGCCTGGCCCGAGATTGGGACCCTGTTATGGTGTGTGTATTACTAGGAGTAGTATGATAGTCCCTAGAGGCTCCAGTTGAGATTGGAAGGTCCCCATTATGCTGGACACTGCCCAGCCCTCCTCCTCAACCAAGATTACAGCAGATCTGTTATGTGAGGAGCCTCATTAGCCATGTGTTTCAGACATCCCTTTGAGCTGGGCGCGGCACAGAGAGACAGCTGGAGATATACCCAGCTCACGAGAGTTTGGGTTTGGTGATGCTTGCTTGCTGAATTCAAAGAAGGAGCAGGTGCATGTTGAGGCACCACCTCCAAAATCTGATTTGTGACTTTGAGTCACTCCCGCCCTTGAGAAAAGTCACGCCTGGGATCCAACAGTTGTAGAGCTAGCCAGAGGCCAAGATTTGGCTTCCTCAGAGAGCTGTGGCTCCCAGCATGATGTCTTGGTCATTCATTGGCTTCAACTATTGACAGAGCTCACCCAGTGGGGCCTGGCTCAGCAGTGAATGCTATGATCAGTTGGAACACAGGGCTCTGAAGGCACAGGGCCTGGAGCAATTGCTCCTGGTAGCAAAACTTCAGGTTAGTGGGTTCTAGGTGGTTCCCACGAGATTCTTTCCCGTCTGTCCCAAGGGAAGAACACAAAATAGCTGGGTGTGTGCCATTAATAAGCAAAAACCTATAAAACAAACCACTTTACTACATCTGCAATTCTGCATGCCCCCAGGAGGAGGACAAATCACACATCTACTAGCGTGATGAGGGCAGGGTAAGAACCGTATGAAACAAAGTGGAGGAAGGAGCTGGTGAAGGAGAGGGGACCATGCAATGCATGGGAGCCTCTCTTTCTAACCATCCCTTCCAGGCTGCCCCTGATCCCCAGGTGAGATCTTGAACTGGACTAGCCGCTGATCAGTGCTCCCTTTTCTAAATTCTGGAACTAACAAGCAATCTTATGATTAAAGCATGGGGCAGCTGAGTGCTCAGACCTTAAAGAGAGCCTCCCCCTCTTTCTCTGCTTCTGTTGTTGAAAGAGGATAATTCCCTCCAGGGGAGGGAGGTTGGGATGGATTTCTGTAAAGGGCTTTGATGGTGAAGAGCCAAGGAAAGGGGAAATTTTTATTCAGAGACATAGGGCAGGGGAGAAAGTCAACCTAAGATACACAACTCCAGCTACAAGAATGGAGTAGCTGGAGTCAACCATATGTTGACTTTCTCCACCATGTCCATAGCAGGAGATCAACAGGAGGAACTCTCGTCATCAACTTCCCTTGCTCCTCGCAGCTGCGAGGAATACAAGGGTTGATGGGGACAACCTGACTTTTGGATTTAGTGAAGCCCCACTGGATGTGCTAAATGGAATCCCAAAAGATTGACCCCCAGTGTCAAGCTTCCTGTAAGTATATAGTGGGTGACTCAAAGAGCAAAATTTTTTAGTTTAAAGAGGAGGTTGGGGCTGACTTCATCAAGGTCTGAAAGTATCTACATGGTTGTTAGAGCCATGTGTGTCGCAGGGCATTAAAGAGACAAGGTGGATGAGACTTTTTTATTGGACCAACTTTTGTTGGTGAGAGTGACAAGCTGTTGAACTTGGAGCCCTCTGCAGCTCAAAGGCGTCTCTCTCTCGCCAATGGAAGTTGGTCCACTGCAAGAGAAACCATCACCTGCCTTATCCCAGGCAAAAGAACTTTGGTAGTGGGCTCTGTATTTTAGCAAAGGTCTAAAAAGACCCACTGGGTGGCAGCTGAAATGTTGGTTGGAAATAAGGGGCAAATTTGCCACTGTGGGGACTTGCCCATTGGAATAATTTCCCAAGGACTGTGGTGGATTACCCTTGGCTGGCAATGTTCAAATCAAGGTTGGATGCGTTTCTAACAGATCTGCTTTACGTCAAACAGAAATGAATTTAGGGCTGACCCATGGCCTTGTCTTCTGTAGGAGATCAGTCTAGATGATCACGATGGACCCTTCTGGCTTTAAAAATCAGTGAATGCGCCTGGCCCCATTTGCTGCCTAAACATGCCCCACAGCCACAGCTAGGAGGCAAAGGGTCAGACTCTGGACTGGCACCAGTCAGAGGGTGAGTGGGTTGTACTCATTTATACCAGCTGAGGAACCAGCCCAAGGAAGCTCTCTCATGGCAGCATTACACTTTCTGGCATATTCATTTGTGCTAATTTCTTCCTGTTGCACGTTCTTTGGGGCGGGGGAGGGGGGCGTCTCTAAGTTTTGTGCTTGCAGAGTGCCTGATCCCACAGAATCCTGGTCCAGGTCAAGCTACTTCCTCCCAAAATAATACTTTATGCAACGTTAGTGGGGCTGTCGTCAGGCTCACGGTAGAATCTCTCTCTCTGGGATTTGCTGCATTAGGCTGTACGAAGATAACTGCCTCCCTGCGGCCTTGACTCTTAAGGCCATGGAGAGCCATGGTGCTACAAAGCAGCCACCTAAAGACAACACTTTCCCCCTTCACGCCTTAATGTTCATTCAGGGTTATCTCCATTTTGCTGGTGGGGAATTAGAGATGCACAGGAATGAAGTGACGTCCCTCAGATCACACGGGGAGTCAGCTGCAGAGCCAGGCATAGAACCGCATCTCCCAAGCCACCAGGGCATTAGCTATTAACCCAGCATTATCCCAGGCTCAGGGTAGCCATTCACGGTGCATACCCTGGATGAGTTGCACCCGGGTTGGCCTAGCCTGGGCGGGAGCAGCCACTCTGCAGCACCGTCATTGTGTTACTGTGTCCTCACTGTGCTGCTGTCCCTGTGTGCGTGGCTAGGACTTCAGAGGGCGTATCCCATGATTTTCTGTGCTGCAGTATGATGAGCTGCTTTTTTATTCTTTCCCAGTGAATTGTGGGAGAACCTGTCTGTCCTTCAAGGGACTCAGGGTGGGACTGTGTGAGGGCATAGGATCAGGTCCACCAATGGGAGGGGCAAAGGGGGCAGTTGCCCCAGGACCTGGTGATTTAAAGGGGCCTGGGGTTCCCAGCTGCCACCACTGCTACTGTGGTGACAGTGGTGGCTGGAGCATCAGGCCCTTTAAGTTGCTGCTTGAGTCCTGGGTGGCCCGTGCCGAGTGGCACAGAAGAGCTGGCAGGGGCAGGCTAGCTCCAACCCCACCATTTCCACCCAAGGCCGCACCCCTCCTGGGGATGTGGAGCCAACTCTGCCTCCATCTTGCCCAGGGCCGAGCGTAAGCCTGGTTGTGGCCTTGCACAGGAGGACTGTTAGCACTTGACTGATTTGTGCCAGCATCCTCACTGCAACATGGGCTGTTACCAGCCTGAGTGAAAGCAGAGGCTGGGATCTAACCCACCCCCTAGTTGGGCAACTCAACTCGGAGGGCAGGGTTTTGTATGTAAGGGAGAGGTTTGGAGTAACACCCGGGTGAAGAGCCCTGCAGTGAAAGATGTACTCTGAGGACAGGATACAGCCCCAGCCAGAGAGCAGCAACTTCCTCTTGCTTACTCTGACAGAAGGTCTGTCAGGCTGGCATATGTTCTTTGGCCTGTAGGGATGGATATTCAAGGCTCCAACTGGTGGTCAGGCTGCTCCCTGAATTTTCCCTGCCCCTGCAGCCCCCCAAGTGCAGGGGTGTGACTGGCAACAGGGTGTCTCTCAGTAAACACTGCAGTGAAAATAACCCAGCTCCACCGTGCTCTCCAAATATCTCTGGTTCCAAGGCTTTCCTGTTCTGAGAAGGCAGCAGATCCAAGGTCAGTCTTACCAGCTGGGGCTGCCTGGGGACATCCCTTCCTTGGCTCTCCTGTGTTGTGGTTTGCCCTGAAGACTGGGGGGGTTGTAATCTCTGATGCAGTGTTGCCATGAAGTATTTGTAACCTCCGCCCTCTCTAGCTCCTGGCATGTATGTGTGGGAGAGCACTTAGGTTTGCAACAGGAGCTCTGGCCCATGGGGCTTTATATGGCTGGGCTGGACTGGGCTTGGGTTTTAGCATCCAGCTCTGCAAGCAGCTGAGAGGTGTCCAGGCAGCCAGCCAGCTCAGCTTTCCCTGCTCAGCTCCATGCGGAAGGTACGGGCCCCAGTTTAGAAGAGGGGGACCCTCCAGCCACACTAGGGCAAATCTTCCAGGCTGTAGGAATAGGCAAGAGTTCTCGTGAGGGTGGAACTAACCCTCCAGCTCTGTTTGAGAAAGGAAAACAAGAACCATTACACCCTAACCCTGTGCTTGGGAGATTTCTGGTGTGTCGGTCAGGCCAAGGCTGTGGTTCCCCTGCTGTACAGAGAGCGGTATAAGAGTAATCCTATCAGATCAGCCCCATGGTTTCCCATCTCTGACCAGCATTAAATGCTTCAGAGAAAAGTGAAAATCCCCCCAACGCAGCCACATGCGGGATAAACTCACCCCCTCTCCTGGAGGTTTGGTCCCAAGCCTCCCCTTCCATGGGGCATTTCCCAAGCAGCCCCCCCCAGCAATGCATTTATGCCCACAGGTGGGGATGCCATGGGGCGAGGGAAGCCTGGGCCCGTGCAGATTGTCCTGGTGCACAAAGAAACCCACTCCTTTGAGCTGGATGAGAAGGCGCTGAGCCAGGTGCTGCTGCAGGAATCCATCCGGGACATGGACGTGGTGGTGGTGTCAGTAGCTGGAGCCTTCCGGAAAGGGAAATCTTTCCTGCTGGACTTCATGCTGCGTTACATGTATACTCAGGTGAGCTCTGTGCCCATGATGGCCTGCTACTGCATTACATCTGCACTGTCCCCTTCCCACAGTGCTTTGCTGCAGCTGACTCATTCCTGCTCTCAGCTGGGAATCCCCTCCCTTGCTCCCTCTGCAGAAGGAAGGCAACACGTCCAACTGGCTGGGGCAAGAGGATGAGCCCCTGCTGGGGTTTTCATGGCGCGGGGGCTCAGACCCTGAGACCACTGGGATCCAGATCTGGAGCGAGGTATTCACTGTGGAAAAGCGAGGTGGGAAAAAGGTAAGAAGGGGAGAGATGGGGATGGGTGATGTGCGTCTGGCTGGGTGGAGGCATGGGACTGGGGAGTGTGCCTGGAGGGATACTGCACCTTTGTGAGGACGAGGCAGAGATGAGGCTGCACCTCCAGACTTGCAACATTATGGAAGACAGTGCATGGATCCTGGCAGCCAGCCAGCCTCAGCTCTGGAGCCAGATCTCTCCTCTGCCTGCTTTGCTTTGGCCCCCTGCCATATGCTGCAGGGTAGTGCAGCTGGCCAGGGAATCCGCAGAAGGGTGCGACCTGGGCCAGGATGACTTTGTTACCCACACCAATTTATTTATCCCTTCCACACTTCAGGGACATGAACACCTTTACCAGTTCCTAAGGCTCAGGGCGTAACCCTGTTCATTCAAACAGCCACCCTTACCCAATTCCTAGGGTTCAGGGCATAACTTGGTGCAGGTCTGCAGGATCTGGGCCACCAAAAAGCCTCACACAGTAATATTCTTATTCTCTATTTATTGACAATTTCCAAGCAATCAAAATACATGCTAAGCACTCAGTGTCATGCTCACCGGTCCTGATAAAGACAGGCAGACTTCCCCTGTTGGCTAGACAAAGTCTGTCTCTCTGGATGCTGCATCTCACAGTCATGCAGAGGAGTCCTGGCAGTTGTGCTCTTAGGTTGTGTCTTGGAGATGAGTTCATTTTCCTCCTCCTTCTTCCTGCCTTTCTCCCTTCTTCCTGCTGTTTTATCTTCTTGGACCCCAGATTAAGTATCAAAACAAAAAAGCAGTCAAGTAGCACTTTAAAGACTAACAAAATAATTTATTAGGTGAGCTTTCGTGGGACAGACCCACTTCTTCAGACCATAGCCATGAGAGTGGGTGGCGTTAGGATAGGATCTCCTTCTAACAGCCTGGTGTGATACTCTTGCAATGGAATTTAGAGGGAAAGTGAGTATGTGACCCCTAGCTTCAAATTAATGGCTGCTGCTCTTCATTCTGGCCGTGGACAAAGGCCTTGAGCCTCTCAGTATGGTTACAGAAAAAACATATTTGTTATACTGTTACAGCATGGGGCCAGCGAGCAGAACCAAGCGCCCTGTTGCAGGAGGGCTAGCCTTAGCGGCTGTTGGTGTGCCAGGGACATGGAAGCACTGGTCTGGGTGATGCTAAACCTGGTGACCTTTCCCTGTGGCAGGGGCAGGCCATGCCAGTGGTGCCCCATGTGCCCTGACTTGAATGCTGTCTCCTCACTTGGGAGGGGAGCATTATCCCCACGCAATGAGCCATTGCCAGCGTCTCCACGGGTTCCAACGTGGGGAGGTGCCGATGCGCTTCCTTGCATCCCAATCTGTGCGCCTCTCCGCCAGGTAGCAGTGGTTCTGATGGACACCCAGGGCGCCTTCGACAGCCAGTCGACCGTCAAGGACTGTGCCACCATCTTTGCGCTCAGCACCATGACCAGCTCTATTCAGGTGGGCCTGACAGAGGTTAATGCCCTTGGGTTAAACACGAGGATCTGTCGCTAGCTTGGAAGTGCCTGGCCTGTGGCCTTGCTGGCAGGGACTTGTCTTGGTGTGGCACGGGCCGCCATCCTGCCGGTGCAGATAGATGATCATCTCATGGCTTGGGACCTTAAGCAGTGCAGTGGGTGCTCTCTGTTCCCACTAGGAACAGAGTGAATGGCGTCCACCTTGCTCTAGGTTGGTTAGCCCCATCGGGAACTTGCTGAGATTCCGGGGTGAGGGCTTGGCAGACATGAGCTTTAACCAGACACAGAGTGGCTGGTTCGGTAATGCAGGAATAGGCTTAGGGATTGGAGGGCAGGCGGCGGGCTTACTTACCACAATGGGCCAAAAGAGGTGACATGGAGGTGGCTGGGAAGGGGATATATACTTTTGCACGCCAGCATCATGACCGCAGAACTTGGTGGCACAATCCCCATCTGATTGTATAGCAGGGGAGGTTTGAGTCTCTGCCCTGTGGCTTCCCTGGATGGCGCTTGATGTTAACGGCACCGTCTTTCCTTACAGATCTATAACCTGTCCCAGAACATCCAGGAGGACGACCTACAGCAGCTGCAGGTAATAGATGGAGGGTCAGAAGACCTTGTAACATGTGAATGTGACAGGGAGGGCAAAGGGAGCTTCCCCAGACAGCTGGGATGACCCAGAAACAGTTCTTTGGTCGGCCTGACCTCGGGCATGGGTGAGGCAGGGCTCTTACCTGGTCTGCAGTTGCTAGGTTTGTGGTGCCTGGCACTGGTTGCATCTCCATGTGGAGCTCCAGGAGGGTAATGCCAGCTCCAAGCTGGCTCTTTGGGTCAACAGGGTAAAATCTGTCCCTTCAGCTAGCGGATGCTGTGTCCGAAACAGCCAGTGCAATCTGTGATGTACAAACAGGAGTGGTGAGCTGGAGTGGGAGGGGATTTTCCCTCTGAATATGTTGTTGGGAAGAGTTAACCTGGAACAGTGCTCATAGTTCTGGTGTGCACGTTTTAAAAAGCACATTGAAAAATTCGGGTGCAGAAAAGAGCCAGAGAACTGATCAGAGGACTGGAGAAGTGCCTGACAGTGAGAGACCTAAGGAGCTCAACCTGTTTAGGTTCTCAAAAAGAAGATCAAGAGGTGACTTGATCACCGTGTACAAGTAACTTCACGGGGAGAAAATCCCAGGTACTACATGGTTCTTAAACCTAGTGGGAAAGGCAGCACAAGAACTGATGGCTGGAGTTAAAGGCACACATTCACATTCGAAATAACTCACTGATGTTTCACTGTGGGGGTGACTGTCTTTTGGAGCAAACTGCCAAAGGAGGTGGTGATCTCTCCAAATCCAGGCAGGAGGGCTTTCAACAAGGTGCTTTAGCCAAATCCATGTTACTGGGCTCAGTGCTGAGGGGAATGGGTGACATTATCTGGTCTGTGTTATACAGGTCAGACTGGTTGATCTAATGGTTTCTTCTGACCTTCAAATCTATGGTTCTGTGCTGGCCCATGATGGCTGTTTCGGGGCCCATGATACGTGTATGCATGTGGCTTTATATCTCTGCCAGGCCCCCCCTAGTGATTGCCTTCCATGTCGACTGCAGCTGTGACCAGTGCTGTCCTTCCCCATACCCAGACTATATTACATAGGGCACTCAAAGATTTGAGGCACCATTGGGTCTCAATGTCCACCCATCTGCCTCTTCCCATCCCTGTTCTGGGGCTCTGCTGCCTCAGAGGAGGAGCTAGTTAACAGTGTAAAAGCCAGACCTCTTAGCAGAAGAACAAGGTGTGAAAGAATAGTAGCAGTTCTGGACAGCATGGCGTTCAGTTTTGAAGGTGTGAAAGAGCCATTCAAGTGGTAATGAAGCCATTTAACTGGCATGTACCTACCCCTGTCAGCTACTGAATTCACTGTCAAAACAAAAAGCAGTCAAGTAGCACTTTAAAGACTAGCAAAATAATTTATTAGGTGAGCTTTTGTGGGACAGACCCTCTTCTTCAGCCCATAGCCAGACCAGAACAGACTCAATATTTAAGGCATAGAGAACCAAAAATAGTAATCAAGGAGGACAAATCAGAAAAAAATGATTAAGGTGAGCAAATCAGAGAGTAGAGGGGTAGAAGGGCAGGGCGGGGGGAAAGTCAAGAATTAGATTAAGCCAAGTATGCAAACGAGCCCCTATAGTGTTAGTCTACAGGACTTTAGTTTAAAACAGGGCTGGGGAAACTTGTTTGAGCTGGAGGCGACTGACCCACAGATAAATCAGCGGAGAGCCACAAGTGAGGAGAAAGAGAAAAACTTAACTGATGGGGCACCCAAGCCAGAAGCAGAAAACAAAAAGTCATTCACTTGACTACACTCTGGCTGCTCCCCAGCACTGGGGGAGACTAGGGCTAGCAGATTTCATGGGGGCCCCTAGGTTCTGAGGTTCAGTGCATGGGAGGAGGCTGCCAGGGAGCAGGCTGGGGAGGGGATATAGGGTTCAGGAGTGAGCTTGGCGTGTGGGGTCTGGGCAGGAGATAAGGTGCGGGAGTGAGCTGGGAATGGGGAGGGTCTGCGCAGGAAGTAGGGTGCAGGAGTGGGCTGGGAGTGAGGGCGCAGGGTCTGAGTTGGACGTAAGGTGGTGGGAGAGGACTGTGAGGTCTGGACCAGAGAGAAGGTGCAAGTGGGGGTGGGGTTGGGACTGTGGGGTCTAGTTGAGAGGGATGGTGCAGGATGGGTGGTAGTAAGGTGTTGGGGGGGAGGAGTGTGCAGGAGCAGAGTGGGGGTGGGGTGCAGGGTCTGGGTTAGAGGGAAGGGGTAGGGGTGGACTGGGGGTGGGTGGGTGGTGTCTGGAAATGGGTGCAGGAACAGTGGGGGTGGGGAAGCAGGTGATTGGGTTACCTATCTAGTGCAGCTCCAGTGGGGGGCCTGCAGCTCTGCATGACTGTGCACAGATCAGGGAAGTGTTCCTCACCTGCACTGCCCTTTGGTGCTCACTTTGGCCATGATTTGGCCAAGGGGAGCAGTGGGGGGTGGTGCCAGTGGGGAGCGCTTCCCTGCAGCACACGGGAGCCGTTTCCTCCCCTCGCAAGCAGAGCTTGCAGGCTGATTCAAGCCCGGGCTTGCCTGGATCAGGCCCATAAGGCTCGAGGCGCCCTCCTTGCAGCGGGACGCCGGCCCGATGCTGCAGTCACAGCGCCCCACCCGTGTGGCTCGAGCACCAGCTTGCCCTGCAGTGGGAGGAGCCTTGAGCGTCATGGGCCGGATCTGGCTTGCAGCCTGCAGGTTCCTCACTCCTGGTTTAAACTGTAGCTTAAGAATATTTTATTGGTGCGTTGCTGAAGATTATAAAATCACATCTCTAAAAAATCGTCCCCCCCACCGCACCTCCCGAGCCCCTCTCGGCTGCCATCAGGCACAGGGCCACTGCTTTGATAGTACTGCAAAAGGCCCCATTAATCCTCAGGGTGGTCCTGGCCATGACAGTCTCATCTCATCCCTTAAACAGTAATCTTTCTGTTCTCTCAGCTCTTCACAGAGTACGGGCGCCTAGCCATGGATGAGATCTTCCTCAAGCCATTCCAGGTAGGCCCTGCAGCCCAGCCTGTCCCCTTGCCCTGGCTCAGCCTGCCCCAGGGGTGAATGAGCACGGAGGGCAGAGGGGAGCTCCTTGCTACGCAGGTCTTCAGGAGGAACTAGGTTAGGCCATGGCTGCTGGTATCCAGAACTACCTGGAGGGCAGGGAGCCAGGGGTTTCGCTTCTCAGGCAGAGGCATTTGATCGTTATTCACAATCCAGCAGGGCAGTGGATGGGAGCCTGACTGCTTTAGCCTGTGTGTTGTGTTTCGGAGCTGTTGCTCATCAAGATACAAGTGTCTGACTTCTAGATTTGAGCATGAGTCTCTGCTCCCTGAAGAGGCAGCTGCAGATTGGGGACCAGAGGGGTCCGGTTACTCCTAGCCGAGCATTTCTTGTCCGTAGTACTCCATGGTCTCATCTCTCCATGGAGTGTCAGATTCCTCTTCTCCCAAGCTGTGGAAATTCACATTGGTTCCTGCTTCTGGTGAGGCACCTTCTTCAGCCCTGTCTCAGGCTGAGCAACTGGAGAAAATACAAGGCTGGTTCCACCTTGTCTCTGCTCTAGCTTCTGGGCTTTGCCTCCTTTCCTGCAGCCCTCTGTAGAGATGTGTCCCCTTCTCAGCTACCACTGACCACTGGACAAGGCTGGTGGCTCAAGGCCCTGGGCCCTCAAGGGCAGGGCACCCACGCTGTTACAAAGGGTTGGTGGCTCTAAGCAGCTTCAGAGCCCCAGTGGCTCCAGGCCCCTCTAGTGTGTGTCTGTGAAATGAATTTGATGGATCGCAGCTACTTCCCGTTACAAAAAGCCGATGAAGCACAGCGAGTGAATCCCTTTCTTCTCCTAGAGCACAGCACGGGGGCTGGGATAGGGAAGCTGTATCTGTGACTTAGAATTCATATGTATGTGTGAAACCTATTGTCCCCAGCTCTGTGGCCTCACACCCCTCTTTGGAGCCAAGCCCTAAGCTGTCTCACGTCCATCCTTGCCGGGTCAGCTCTGCTTCCTACAGACGGACAGTGTGGTACTGCTTCTGGCTGTCACTCAGTACTATCTGTTGCTCAGAACAGTCCCAGGCTAGTGGTACAGAACAAGCACATCCTGTAACCCCTCATCTGACCTGTCGTGACTTGCCTTCTCATCTCTCTCAGACCCTAATGTTCCTGGTCCGGGACTGGAGCTTCCCCTATGAGTACCCCTATGGCCTGGAGGGAGGAGAGAACTTCCTCGAGAAGCGGCTGGAGGTAAGGGCTGGCTGGGAAAGCTTCCCACAAGTCAGATTAACTCTTCTGGAGGCCTGGGTGGGACCAAAAATGGGGGGTTGAGGATTCAGTGTGCAGGAGGGAGCTGGCAAGGGGTCTAGGTGGGAGGGAGGGTGCAGGAGTGGGTTGGGGTTGGGGGATCTGGGTGGGAGGTAAAGTGCATCTGTGGCAGGGGTGGGGTAGCAGGCTGGAGGTGAGGGGTATGAACAGGAGGGAAGCTGATCCCACAAGGAGGAGCCTTTGATGGCCCCAGCTTGCCTGACTCCAGCCCACAAGGCTTGGGGCTCCACAGCCCCCCACCCACTATGGGCCAGATGCTGGGGAGGGGAGCCCTGAGCCTTGTGGGCTGGATCTGGCCCATGGACAGAGGGTTCCCCACCCCTGCTGTAGAGTAAGGGTGTGTCTTGCTGGAATCTCTGATGGCATGTGCGAGATGTGGGTCTGCTGATAGGTGAAGACCCATCAGCATGAGGAGATCCAGAACGTCCGCAGGCACATCCACTCGTGTTTCACCAACGTCAACTGCTTCCTCCTGCCACACCCAGGCCTCAAGGTGGCCACTAGCCCTGGCTTTGATGGGCGGCTGAAAGGTAGGATTCTATTTCCACTGCAACCCAGAACGGGTAATGCAGCTCCCTTTGCATGGACCAACTCAGCCTGTTCGTAATTGTGCACTGGGGGTTGCCAGGACTTCGGCCACAGCCACGGAGAGCTGTACCCCAACCTCCAGGATCGGCAGGCTCAGAGCGCTGGGGAATCTGCATTATGATTTTTTGGAGACTGTATCTTAAAGAGCCTCATCATCTTACAGTTGCCCTACTTGCCTTCCGACAATGTGCTCCGCTCAGTTACAAGTTGAGTTGTGTAAATAATGGATTTTTCATTGGCTGTTCTGAGAAACAAACAGAAAAGTTGACAGAAGATTCATTTGGGCTCTAGGGTTTTGATTTTTGTGCTCCCCCACTTCACATTTTTAAATAGCGAAATAAAGGTAGTGTTTAAGTGCCAATTGTTTTTTGTAAACCATTTGCCAAAACTGACACCAGTGCATGATCAGTTTCCCGGTTCCCCTCCATTGCTGGTCAGTTTCCTTTCCTGGCTCCCCCACCTTGTGTGGGAAATTTGACTTACGTGGGGGTTGCGAGAGTGCAGGTGCGTGTGCTAGTTTCTTCATATATCTTGTTCCTGCTCGCCCAACCCCAGACATTGCTGCTGAGTTCAAGGAACAGCTCCAGCAGCTCATCCCCTTCGTGCTGGACCCTGGACAGCTGCTGGAGAAGGAGATCAATGGTTCCAAGGTCACTTGCCGAGGCCTGCTGGAGTATTTCAAGGTGAGCAGAATTGAGGATGAATTTGAAAATGTAGCTGTTCTGAGGCACTGCCTCTCCTGAGCCAGCAGGTGGCAGCAACACTAAAGCCACTGGCCAGCAGCCTTTACAAACTGGTGATTGGGAACCAGGATTTCCATTCTGCAGGGTGCCAACATTTTGGCAGGTTTAATTTTTTTCTGAAAATTGGAATAAAAAGCCAAAATGTCCAGTGAAATGAAAATTCTAATACATTTTGATTGGGAACCATGGAAGCATTTGAAAAGGTAAGACATTTCCTTTTTACTTGATCATTTGGATTCTGTTCATTTATATTTTTACAATAAATATTTTAATATATCTCATGTTTATTGGATTTAGTGGTGTATATTATGTATAATATTTAATTATATTTAATATTTATTAGTTACTTACATATTAAATATTTCAATATAATGCAATTATATATAACACATTAAATAATATAAATTATAGTACATATGTAATATACAGTATATAACATACAAATGCAATAGTAAAATGTGTCTCTTAATATAAAAGTCCAAACAAAACAAGTAGAAATTAATCAAGCCTATTTGATTTCAGTGAAATGAGCACTGAAATGAGTCAGTTTGACTTCTTCCCATCAAACTTGAAATCACCATCCTCCTGCAAAATATTTGTTGTTTTATTCAGAACGGCTGTTTTCTTTAGAAGACTGTTTTGTTTCAAAATCTGTGACCAGCTCTGGTTACACAAAGCTTTCTTGTGTCAAGACAAAGCTGTCCTGTAGCAATGGGAGTCAGGGGAGACTTCCCCTTGGAGACAGGTCACTGCAGGGATCCTGGCAAGCTACGGTGGCAGAATCCCCAAATAGATGGGTGGGCTGGCTGGCTTTGTTCCCATGATTAAGGTTCCTGGGTTAGACTAAGAGATGAACTGGCAGTGGCCTATGGTTTCCCTGTTGTGAGGTTGAGTCACTAACTTAAGACTAGGGAGGCTTGGGTTCAAGTCCCTGCTCCACCACAAATGTCCCAGACAACCTTGGGCAAGTCACTTATCTTCTCTGTGCCTTATTTTCCCCATGTGTAAAAAGAATAATAGCAATGCCTGGGATAAAGAGGAATAAATACGTTCAAGATTGCTGTGGAAGACATATAAGTGTGTATGCCCTAGCCTAGATCTCCTAGATCTACACCTGACTTTCACTGCTTTCACTCTCTCCTCCCAGGCTTATATCAAGATCTACCAAGGAGAGGACCTGCCTCATCCCAAATCCATGCTCCAGGTGAGTTGGGTTGGTTAGGGGCTAGACGATGCTAGGGGAGGAGACTTGTGAGACAACCCTGAAGCCTCTTCTGACTGTGGCCATTGAGTAGGAACAGTAGTAAGTGCTTCTCTGTGATAAATTGAGCAGCATGCCCCCAGATCGGCTGCCTTCCCCTGTCTCTGAAGGCCCAGGGCTTGCGTTCGTTTGGAAGATGAGAAGTGACTCCCATACAGAATGTGAGCACTCCTTGCCCCTGCTAGTCCAGGGGCATCTTTCCTGGGGCAGGCAGCATCAACCCAGCCCTGCTTTCCTTGGTTATCAGCTCGTTTTGTGGGTCAGAACTACCCCTGGGTGCCAGAGGGCTGCCAGGTTAAGCCTGGCTGCAAATGCAATCCAGTTTTCTAGTGATAGCAGATGGAACTGTACACTGCAGCTCTGGACCAGCCCGAATGCATACCGGCAAGGCCGCAGCTGCTCCAGCGCCCCCAGAGGGAGCAGATGGTACTGCACCTTGCCCTGCAGTAGTGATGCTCAAGGCAGCGCTGATCAACGGTTCCCTTTCATCCTCTCTTTGCAGGCCACTGCGGAAGCCAATAACTTGGCAGCTGTGGCATCTGCCAAGGACATGTACTACAACAAGATGGAGCAGGTGCGTGAGGTTGTGTGGGTTGGCATCTGTTGGGCAGCCAAGACTGGTGTCCACATGGTCTGACTGTGTAGTCCGCTTCCCCCCTGTGCTGCAGGATGTCAGGACCTGCCTGATGCCCCAGGGAGTGTGCTTATCTGTAGAACTTGTAAAGATACTGTTAGAAGCTGGAACGAGAACACCAGGGCCCTGCCTCCCTGAGTCCCCAACTTTAATGCACTCCTGTTGTATAGCTGGGGATGAAACCCAGTTGTCCTGACTCTGTCCCCCTGGTTCCTACAGTCGTTGGTGAGCTTGTGAGGGGCCTGTTCCAGTGGGGGATATTCTGAATTCTTGTAGATCCCATTTGGGCACAGAGATGCAACCTCCCCTATGATTCTTCCTTCCCCCCTAGATGTGCGGGGGTGATAAACCTTACATCTCCCCGGAGATCCTGGAGGAGAAGCACCAGCAGCACCGGGCAGCGGCCCTGGAGCACTTCCAGAAGATCAAGAAGATGGGGGGGAAGGAGTTCAGCCAGCGTTACGAGGCAGAGCTGGAGAAGGAGATGGTCGAGCTCTTTGAGCACTTCGCCAAGCACAACAAGAGCAAGAACATCTTCAGCACCTTCCGCACGCCGGCCATCATCTTCAGTGCCATCGTGGCTCTCTACATGGGCTCAGGCCTCACTGGCTTCCTGGGGCTGGATGTGGCTGCCCAGCTCTGCAACTGTGTGGTGGGGCTGCTGCTGATTGCGCTGCTGGCCTGGGGCTACATCCGTTACTCTGGCCAGTACCGGGACCTGGGTGTGGTCATTGACACCACAGCCGACTTCGTCTTGGAGCAGGTGGGCAGCACTGGTGGTGGTGGAAGCTGGGTAGGCGTGACTGGGGGACACATGGGGCAACAAAAATCATTAAGGGGCTGGAGCACAAGACTGATGAGGATAGGCTGAGGGATTTGGGCTTGTTTAGTTTACAGAAAACTTAGGGGTGATTTAATAGCAGCCTTCAACTTCCTGAAGGGGAGCTCTAAAGAGGAGGGTGAGAAACTGTTCTGGTGTCAGATGGCAGAACAAGGAGCAATGGTCTGAAGTTGCAGAGGGAGAGGTGTAGGTTAGATACTAGGAAAAACTATTTCACCAGGAGGGTGGTGAAGCAGTGGGATGCGTTGTGTAGAGAGGTGGTGGATTCTCCATCCCTGGAGGTTTTTAAGTCCCGGCTTGACGAGGTCCTGGCTGGGATGACTTAGTGGGGTTGATTCTGCTTGAAGCAGGAGGCTGGACTCGATGACCTCTTGAGGTCCCTTCCAGCCCTAGGATTCTATGATTCTATGAGAGATGGAGGATTCCTGGGGCAAGGCAGGCTAGGCCTGGCTGGCACGGTGTGTAGGTGTAGGGTTGGTCTCTGTTTAACGGGGAGGAGGAACCAGGGAACCAACTGGTCCTTAGGGTGGAGAAGGCTCAGTCCTGCTGAGAACATCCTGACTCGGCAGTGTGGCTGAGGTGCTGCAGAGTTCAGAACCACTTCCTGCCTCAGAGGAACTGGGCCAGAGCTGGAGCTCCCTGCAGAGATCTTTCGAGCCCTGGGAACATGGCTGCCCTTCCCTTTGACCTCTCCCAGAGCAGGTGGAAAGAAGCTGCATCACATGCAGCAGCCATTTCACCTGTTACCTAAGGCGGTGTGGTGTGTATGAGGACGTTCCAGCCACCCCCATCAACCAACCTCTCTCCTGAACCTTTTCTCCAGGCCACTTCCCGCATGGGCAATGCCACCCGGGCGGCTGTAGCTGACACGTCGGGTACAAGGGCTCCAGCTGACAAGAAAACCCAGTGACGCCTCCGTGCCACGGCCAGGTGGGGGCTTCACAAAGTCCTGTGCTCCCACTGCAGCTGCCGCTGGCTGTGAGCGGCTCCAGGCCTGCAGAGCTAGATTCCTCTCTTCCTTCATTCCAGTTTCTTTTCTTCTTTTGCTTTTCTTCACTCCCCCACCCCCTTTTTATTTTTACTTTTGCACTTTAAAGAAAAAAGAGATCAACTGCAGCTTTAACCTCCTACCTGTGCCAGCCAGTGCCTTGTCACCAGGAAGGGGCAGCCTGACCCCACTGAACTCAGATTCCTGCTCCTGGGAGCGACCTCTGGACTGAAGCCCACATCTGCATCCTGGCTCCTTAGTGGTTACTTCTCATTGCATGGGATCAGCTTCCCTCCAGCAGGGGGCAGGGCAAGTGCTGTTGTACAATCCCAGACTCTGCTTCTCGCTTCCTGCCCTGACCAGGGAGGTGAAGATGCTTTGGTGTCTTCCCTCCTGCCCAGCAGAAGCGAGGGGGCCTCGAGGCCTGAGCAAAACAACTGTCGCTGTTCCTTATTTCCCCTCACTGCCCCTTGTGCCTTGGTAGAACTGAACCGTGTCGTTGGGCCTCATGGAGAAGAGGGGAATATCCCTCAACCAGCTGCTGCCTTAGGGTGGGGTGGGGATGGTACCAAAAAATAGACACACACACACCCATCCTTCCCCGTGCCAGAGAGAGCCTTCAGCACCCAGCATGCTGCCCAGTCCTGCCTAACATTGACCAAGGACCAGCGAGCCCTGTGGGGTGATTCTGGTGCTGTGCCACCAGCCAGCCTGGGCTCCTTAGTCAGGACCAACACTGCTCGAAGCATGACCTACAGAGATTCACAGCCTGTCCCTCCAGCATGGACCAATGTGGCCTATTCAGTTTCCAGCCACACCTTCCTCCTCCTGTCCCATATTAACAGCCTAGCACCTCTGCTATTGGTTTTGGGGCAAAATGGGGCACGCTGCTCAAGGGAGGGCTAGCCAGGGGCTCCATTGTGCTGACAAACCTGGTCTTAAGCAGCAGTCACGTGTTGTGGCTTGGTTGTGTGCACACGAGTTTAAACGCAGCCCTGCCCATACTTAACACCATGTGCAAGCTCCCTTCTCTCTCATCTCTTGCTGATTGACCACTCACCTTAGCTCTTTGGACTAGGGAGCTTTTGCCCTTGGGAGATCACACTGCAAAATCCGTAATCTTGTTGGATTGTTTGGTGTCCTCTTGCCAGGACCTCTGACGCCATTCACCAGCCAAGCAGATTATGGCCTCCCCTCTCCACTGCTGTCTGGCTGGAGTCAGTTGGGCAATGCCAGGATCTGAGATTTGAACCAGGGGACTTGGTGCTACCGATTCCCTGCCTAGTCTGACCCCAGCCTCTGCACCCACCCCAACCCTGAAGCGCTTGCACATTGCTGCTCATGTAAAGCACAAGAATAAAGCTCATTCCATTTCGTGATCATGGTGCCTCATTTGGCAGGGGGAGGGCAAGATGGTAACAACCTTTCCCTGGGAGGCTCAGTGGACCCCACCTTCCCTAGTCTCCCTGAACCTTGTTTTGCTGGAGATTTTCCTCTTAGGTCATCGTATTTCTCGCCCATCTCCTGCCTGTGTCTGTGGGTCTAGCTTGATGTTGCAGGCAGCGACTTCTGGGGCGATGTAGAACTGCCCTAATTGCCTTTGAAATTCCCAAGCCCTGTAGGCATCTATGTTTCAGGTCCCATTAACGTTGCCCATTTCAAGTCTACTAGCCTCCGCTGCCTGCCTGTCCAGCCATTTCCTCATGCTGCTGGCTGCTTCCAGGTGGTCTTCCCCAGGACAGCCCTTTCTGCTTGCCCCTGGTGAAGGCAGTCTGTTGGGAGCTGAAGGCTCAAGAGAAGGTGAGAGTTCACTCCCCCCCATCATGAAATCTCCGAAGGCTTTCAAGAGGGTGGGTGTGAAACAGCTAAGAACTGTGTCATCAAGATTCTTTTGGGGTGGGTGGATGATTATGCTGGTCAAATTCCCCCACATGGAAAATTCCTGTCCCAGTGTAAGAATAACCTGTTGCTTCAACCTCATTACATGAAAAGCTTTTGGGCCTGGGGCCTTCTCCAGATGCTTGAAAGAAAAGCCAGTCTGCACTGAGCCTGTACCAATAAATCAAGGCCCCGCCTCAGTCCTGCAGTGTCATCATTCAGTTCCCTTTCAGCCTGTCAGGCCACTGCATGACCACTGCCATATTACTCCCTTCTGCAGGGGTGCACAGCTGTGTTGAGCTAATGCTTACCTCCATCCATACAGCAGCAGCCAAGTGCCTTCAACGCCAACAGCTTTTAGTTTCAGGATCCTACGAGGCAGAATGCCCTATCCCCATTTTACAGATGGCACCATTGAGGCACCAGATAGCAGTGCAGATAGTGTATACAGTAATGGACAGGGAGGCAGGACATCTTTCCAGTTTAGGTTTTTTTTACTAGCCTGCTGTGTGAGCTAGGTTAAGTCACTCTCACCCTATTTCTCCAGCTGTAAAATGGGGCTGGTGAGACTGACCTAGGTGCTTTATCCTCTCCGGATGGAGTGCTTGAGATGATGGAGGGATTACAAGCAGCTCCAGCAGCTGAAAGCTGAAGCTAGACAAAATTAGGGTAGATACGAGGCTTGGGGGGGGGGAGGCGGGGGGGGACTTGGCTGCAATTAGCCATTGGCGTCCTATGGGACGGTGGATTTGCCATCAGGGAGTGTTTAACTGGGGCTCTTTAAAGGCTCCACTCCAGAAGCCCGGGGTGAAGCTGTTTGCCCTGGGCTAGAGGAAGGTCAGGCTGATCCGGTCTGAAAAAGCCAGGGCTCGGGCCACGCGGGGGGAGGGGGTGGCTGCCCATCACCGTGGCAGTCGGGCACCTTCCATGTAAAAGTGAATAGCGAAAGCCCGGGGGCCTTCCCTGGGATGTCCGCTGCTCCTTCCCCCTCGCTGCCCGCGGGGGAGGCTCGCAGAGTAACAGCTTCACAGCAGTCCCTGGCGGGCGGGCCTGGCTCCTGCTGTCCCCGCCCGGCCGGGGGTGGAGCGGAGCGGGGTGGGGCCGGTGCGGCCTCCTGCCCGGAGCTGCTGACCAACTCCAGCTCCGATCGCCGCCGCCCGCGCCCAGCTGTAGCCTCATGACGCGGCCGCGGAGCAGCGCGCCGGGCTCGGCACCCTCCGCCGCCCGCCGGGAGCAGAGGTTTGGTGGGGCTGGGCGCGAGCGGCTCCCAGGCCGCGCGTCCCCTCGGGCCCGGGCTCCCATCGCTCCCCGCGGCCCTGGCGTCCTCCCGTGACTGCTGCTGCTCCCTGTCATTCCTCACCCCTCCCACCGCTGGGCTTCCACTGCCCCACGTGACTCTGGCATTCCTCCCCCCCACCCCCAGCCCTGAGCTCCCCCTACCCCGGCATCCCCCCCCCCGCCCCCACTGCTCCCCCGACCCTGGCGCACGCACCCCCAGCCCTGAGCTCCGGTTGTCCCTCCGCCCTAGTCATCTTTCCCCTCCCCTGAGCTCCCACTGATCCTTCCGTTCCCAGCCGGCCCCCTTAGCACATCCCTTCTGAAGCAGGCTGGTCCATGCTGCCACCAGGCTCCCGCTGCTCCTCGGGTCTGCTCCCCCAGGCTCTGGGACTCCCTGCTCACCCCCAGGGCCCGCCTGGTTTCTCAAACCTCTCTTCAGTTGTAGGGATCTGCTCTCCCCCAGGTTTCCCATACCCTGGCCCTCTGCCCTAGAGATCCCAGCCCCCCATGCTCCCACTTTCCTCCCTCCAGGATCTGCTCCTCCTGGGCTCCCAGCATCTCCCCCCCTCCTGCCCTCCCAGGGCTCCTGAGCCGTTTGGGAACTCACTTCCCTGTGGAAAGATCATGTCCCTCTCCTGCAACCGGTGCTCAAGTTGAGAGTTCTCCGTCCTTGCTGGAAACAGGCTGGGGCATCGGCTGCAGCCTGGGAATAAGCACCTCGCTGGGTGGTAATGCCAGAGCTGAGCTGGTGGCTGGGCCAGCACCTGGCTATTAGAACCGCTGTCCTCTCTTCTTTCACACCAGGCACCGGAAAGCATCTGGGGCTCATGGACCCGATAGAGAGACAGATCCGCTCTGCGCCCCCACGCGCTCTGGAGCAAAGCGAGCCTGAAGCACTGCCTGACGTGCGTGTCACACCAGCACCCTTGGGTACGTAGCACTGGGAGATGCAAAGGGAGAGGGGTGCAGGCTGTCACCTCATTCCAGGCTCTCTCACTTGTGCAACCTGTGTGCAATGCAGCTGGATGTGCCGCACTCTCTTGTGTGTCTGGGTGTGGGGAAGGGGTTTGTGGGGGAATTGGTCACTATTCTCCCCAGCAGCTCAAAGAGCTGCACACGGGGGCTAAGTTGGCTCCCATCACTAATTCTGGCAGCATAAATGACCCCCCCCACCCGCTCAAGGAATAACTCTCCTTGCTAACATGCACAGAGCTCTGCAAATCCGCACCGACGCCTACCTTATATCTGCTGCTCTCAGTGCTGATATCTGTGGCTCCTTTTTGTAGATACCAATCTTGTATCTACACAGGGCTCTAAACACATGACTGCTGTCTGGACTCTTGTCTGACCCCTGCCCGCCCCGGGGATAGGGGCTGGATTGAGGGTGTGGCTATTCTCCAAGTTCTAGGAAGCTGAGGGTACATTACAGCAACCTTGAGGCTGCTCTACCTTACACTAGGAAACGTGGGGGATAATAATATGGGAAGTGAAGAGAGGATTTAAAGCCTTGTCTGTGCGCTGCCCCCTTCCTGCCCCACAGCTGAGAATCATCAGACCAGGGGAGATACTCCAATGTATCAGGGGCTCAGTTGGCTCAACCAGATAGAGGAGGGATGGTGCAAATCCCCCCACATGTTAATTTAAGCCCAGCTCCTATTACCTGGGGGTGATTCCCTTGGATAACTGGGGATCTGGCTGAACTGTTCTGACCCTGGTGCTAGGGGCACCAAACACCAGCTTCCTCAAATCTGCCCTGCTCGTTCCCCAGTGGTTCTAGGTTCCAGGCCTTACCTCTTCCCAGGATTCTTCCCCTACAGCTGTGAGATCTAGGCCAGGAAGGAGGCTGCACAGACCACCCAGCCCCACAGGCAAGGTAACCCCATTGTGATGCGCTCACCTATTATGGCTAGGAAGCAGGCTGAGCCCCCACCCAGCTCCCGACACCTGAGGGCTGCAGCCCTGCCTCAGCATCCACTTCTTTGTCCCTGTAGATGCATCGGCAGCGAGCTGTGGCTTGGTGCAGTCTGTCCTTGAGACCTTAAGGCCTAGCGACGACGAGATGAAAAGAAGCCTGAAAACAGAGACCCGCGGCTCCGTGAAAACGTTCCCCGCCATTGTGAGCATTGTGGGAGCAGATGGGGCCCCGAGCAGCTCCCGCCATGCTCTTACTGGGTCTGTGCAGTGCCCGGGGTCCCAGGTCCAGCTTTGTGCCGGTAAAAATAGTCCATACTATAATCATTGAGCCTTGGCTGCCTTTGAGATTAGAATTTTATCCTGCTGCCCACCCCTGTTGCGTCTGGATGCCCACCCTGCAAAAATCAATGACAGCAGGGGGTCTTTCTGCCATTTGCTTGGGTATGTTCCCCTCTCCTCCCTGCACCTTGATTCGGGGTCTGTCCAACAGGCTCAACCCTTGATCTCTGCTGAGGTCCGCGCATTGCCTGGCACACAATGGGGGTCTTGATCTCAGCTGGGGGTCGGTGTCAGGGCCTGACATAACTGGGGTCCTGGTTTCATTCAGGACTGAGATTTGGCAGAGGCTCTGCCCAGGCTCCCAAGTGAGAGTGCTTCTGCCCTGAAGCAGGCAAGAGAGGGGAACAGAGACCTATTCATGGCAAAGCTGGGGTAGGACCCAGGTGTCTTGAGTCTTAGCCAGTTCACTACCCACTAGGACATCCAACCTCCCCCGGGAAGTGACCAGCGGCTCCCCGCATGTGGAACGCAGCCAGGCACAGAACAGGGAAGATGCACAGTAGAAAGGTCTCGAGACAGGTTAGATCAATTGCTCCTATCCACACACATGCACTCCGGGCAGTCCAAGCCAGGGCTGGAATGGCTTTACCACATGTCATGTGGCCCAGCCCACTGGCTGCTGTTTTGCTGCACTTGTACATTTTTCTCTCTTTCTCCTCTGCTTTTGGCATTTCTCCAACCTCAGCACTTTAGGCCATTGTGTCTCTTCCCCGCTGCTGGAGGCCCTGGTTGGGGCGCCTGGCACCAGCAGCTGGAAACCTCCGTCACTGCAGCCTGGAGGCTTTGATCCAGCACGTTGGGAAAGGAGATAAGGCACAGGATTCGCCCCACCCCCAAAGCTGATGTAATAATCTAATACCACAGCACATCCCATCTGGAGCTCTCAAAGTGCTTTCCAAAGGGGGTTAAGATCATCAGCTGTGTCTACAGATGGGGAAACTGAGGCACAGGGCAGGGACTTACCCAACGTTGCCCCCCAGGCCAGCAGCCAAACTGGGAGTAGAATTTAGGTTTCTTGATCCCAGGCTGGTGCTCTGGTCGCTAGATCATGCTGCTCTGAAGAGAGAGGCTCAGGAAGCCCTCCTGGGGGTGTTCCCTGAGTTCTCGCTTCTCCCTAATCCCAGTGCTTCCACCTGCCGCAGTCGCTTTGTGCATTGGCTGGCACATTTGCAGCCTCTGCCTGAATTTTGTCCCCCTTTCAACCACCCGGCCTTGCACCCACCAGGCTGCGAGTTGTCAGACGGTGACCCCCTGTGTGAGTCACGCAGGACGTCTCCGTACACTGTGCACCTGCGCCAGGCTGGACTGTAACGTCCCTCCCCCATTTCCTCCTCTGCAGGCGGAGCTGGAACCGGGGGACTTGATTGAGATTTTCCGCTTCGGTTACCAGCACTGGGTCATCTACGTGGGAGATGGCTATGTTATTCACCTGGCCCCTCCCTGTAAGGCCTGATTTCACTATTGCCCTGCTCCCTTATGTCTCTGCTGGCCCTCTGCTCTGGAAGCATGTCTGTGCCCTAAGCAATGGAGGAGGGATGCTGGAGACAAGACTAAAATCACAGGATGGGGGAGAGATGTATAGTGATTAGAGCAGAGGGGCTGGCAGCTAGTATTCCTGGGCTTTATCCCCAGCTCTGGGAGGAGAGTGGGGGCTAGTGGTTAAAGCAGGGAGGGTCTGAGAGCCAGGATTTCTAGGCTTTATCCGCAGCTATGGATGGGAGTAGGGGCTAGTGGTTAAAGCAGGAGTGAGGGAAGCTGGGAATGAGGACTGCTGGGCTTTATCTCCTGCTCTGGGATAGGAGCAGGATCTAGTGGTTAAAGCAGCAGAGTGCCAGGATTCCTGGGCTTTGTGCCCAGCTCTGGATGGTAGTGGGGTCCAGTGGTTAGAGCAAGAGAGGGCTTTGACATCCCTGGGTTCCACTCCTAGCTGCTCGTCACAGTGACTCTCTCCTCCCTAGGTGAGATGCCTGGAGCCGGCCTTGCCAGCCTCATGTCCACGCTGACCAACAAGGCCCTGGTGAAGAAGGAGCAGCTCCTGGATGTGGTGGGGAGGCACCGCTACCGGCTCAACAACAAACACGACCGGAAGCTCCCCCCGCTGCCGGCGTCGAAGATTGTGCGGGCCGCTGAGCAGCTGGTGGGCCAGGAGATGCCCTACAAAGTCACCAGTGAGAACTGCGAGCACTTCGTCACCGAGCTGCGATACGGCGTGCCCAGGAGCGACCAGGTGTGAGGCTCGGCAGCCTGGCTGGGCTCCTGCTTCTCTCCCTAGTTCGGGGAGGGAGATGGGCCCCCGTGGGGAGAGCAGGAACAGCTGTGAGTCAGGCTGTCTGGATTCTCAGCTCAACTCTGTCACTGATTGCCGGAGCATCTTTGGCCCAGTCACTCATCCCTGTTTCCTCATTTGCAATGACCTAACCTGGCGGGGGGTGGGGAAGCAAGACCCCCGGGTGCTGAGAAGGGGGGCTTTTGGGATCAAGGGGACCAGGGCTGAGATCAGGACCCCGCATGGCGTAGAGCAGAGATTGGTCCCTCCTTGCTCTGCACTGAGACAATTTTGCATCCAGTAGAACTTGGCATAATTGGTCCAGATGTGCTGCCCTGCAATCCCCATTCCTTGTTCTTCCAGAGGGCTTTTCATCTGCAGAGCTCAGTGTGTGTTACCAGGCAGGGCAGCAGCCTCGCCCCCATTTACAGATGGGGAAACTGAGGCACTGAGCAGCAGGAAAATGACTCACCTAGCAGAGCTGGGAATAGAACCCGAGGTCCTGACTCCTAGTCCTGTGCTCTAGGCACTAGGTACCATTGCTTCCAATTGCCATTTGCTGCACTGGTAACAGGCCAGGATCTTCCTGGGGAGATCTAATCCCCTTCCTCTCTTGTCTTACAGGTGCGGGACGTTCTGGTGGGGGTGAGCGTTGCTGGGCTGGGGCTGGCTGCTCTGGGCCTCCTTGGGGTTGCAGTCCAAAGGAGGAGGCGCCAGAACCAATAGTGGACTTGAGTGGACCAGAGGGGCTTGGGGTTTTTGTGATCCAAGCAGAAGAGATTTTGCAGCTGTTGTGGGGGTGCACTGGGAGCTTCATGTGTGTTGCTCTGTCCCCTCTCTGCTATGAACACCCTCCTCACCCCCTCACCAGCACCAGCTCAAAAATAAAAGTAGAAGATTAGTACAAAGTCACCTTGGTCATGGCCTTTGTGTGGAGTGTTGGGAATGGACTTGATCAAAAGTGGGAGCTGATCTCCAGTGGGGTCTTGCTGCCCTGAGGGTGCTGTGTGTGGAGCTGAATGGGGTTGCTGGGATGGTCTGCAGCTGGGATTCTCCCACTGGTCTCTTTGGCAGGGGGCCCATCTTGGCCCACAAGGGTCAGAGTGGGAGCTGTTGGAGACGTTTTGGAAGATCTTGGCCACTTTGTGAACCTACATCACAGGAAGGGAGGGAGCCCCAGGTCCAACGGTCATAGCCGAGTTGGTGGGAGAGGTGGTGAGATGACCCCCCCATCTGGGTGCACCTCTAGGTGTCCTGAAGGGGAAGTGGGGGAGATGTGGCCTTTGGACTGTCTCACTCCAAATAACCGAGGGTCACATTTTCAAACGCACCTATGTGCATTACGAGCCAAAGTCCTGTTGAAAGTCATTGGGATCTAGGTGCTTTTGGAAAGGTCACTGCTTGTCACCTCAAGGCAGCCCTTCTGGTGTCCCCACAGCCACGAGATGTCCCTAGAATTAATGCTATCTGCTAAGGTTGCCAACTGTGTGATGCTAGGAAACCAAAAACTCTTGCCCTGACCCTTCTCAGAAGCCCTGACCTCCAGTCACTCCAGCTCCCTCCCTCGGTCACTTGCTCTCCCCCATCCTTGCTCATTTCCACCAGGCTGGAGCTGGGGGTTGGACTGTGGGAGAGCTGTGGCTGCGGGTGCAGGCTCTGGGGTTAGAGGGTTGCAGGAGGGGACTCTGGGCTGCGGACAAGGGGGTTGGAGTGCCGGAGGGAGTATAGGCTCTAGGCTGGGGCCCAAAAATGAGAGCCTCAGGGTATGGGACAGGTATGAGTTGGTATATGGGGAGATGAGGGCTCTGGGCAGGATGCCAGGCTCCAGGATGGAGTCACGGTGGGGTCCGGGCTGGAGTGCAGAGAGCCAGCTCCAGGCAGGGCTTTCCTCAGGTGGCTGCGGGAAGTGGCTGGCATGTGCTCCAGCTGCTGGAGGCCACTGGGAGCTGCAGAACCAGCGCTCAGGCAGCAGATGCACTGCAGGCAGGGCCAGTGTGCACAGCCTCCTGGGCCGCCCCTGTGCCAAGGAGCTGGAAGGAGATGCTGGCTGCTTCCAAGAGCCGCACAGAGCTCACCACTGCGACCAGCCCAGCTCTTGGCATCCTCATCCGCACCAGGGTCCCCTTTCGACCTGGCCACAAACGGGACACCGGCAACCCTGGATTTCACCCGGATATCTAGATGTCCCCTAAAGCCCCATTGCTTCAGGCACTGCCCAGACCTGGAGGGAGATCAAGGCCCCATTATTTCAATGGCACAGCTGTAGGTGAGTGCCCCCTCTTGGCCACACAGCAGATTGCTGAGCATCCCAAGGTTTTTTAAGTCTTAAGAGTCTAGACCAGGGACGGGCAATAATTTTTGCTGGGACTGGGGTGTACTCCAGGATTTTGGTAAGTGGTCAAGGGCTGTGCTTTTTTATGGAGCGGGGTGTGAGGTCTGGCGATTGGGTGCAGAAGGGAGCTTGGGATAGGGGCTGGGGTGGAGGAGAGAGCAGAAGGCCTGAGAGGGAGCTTGGTTGCAGGAGGGGATTGTGAGCTGGGGCAAGGGATTGAGGTGCCGGGTCTGGGAGGGGGTGTAGAGGTACAGGAGAGAATTCTGACCTGGGGGAGGGATGCAGATGTGGGTGCAGAGTCTGAGAGGGAGCTGTGAGCTGGGTTAGGGGAGAGGAGGCTGCAGAGAGTCTGAGTGGTGATCTGAGGCAAGGGATTGGGGTGCAGGGTCCCAGAGATGGGTACAGGTGGAGGAGAAGATTCTGGCCTGAAGGGGTGCAGGCAGGGGGGAGGGGTGGCTGGCAGGAGGCCCTTACCTAAGCAGCTCCCAGCCAGCAGCACTCTCAGGCCAACTTCCAGGCTTGCTAGGACCCCCAGCCCACTCCACGGGGCTGTCTGTGGTGCAGGGGGAGGGGAGAAGAGCCCCACCCCCAGCAAAAATCCCTCCACTCCTGTTGAGAAACTGTGCTACAATTTTCCTACCCCTCCCTGATTTCCACCCAACAGGAACTGGGAGCTTTTGCTGGGAGCAGGGGCAGCGCGTGAAGCCTCCTGCTGCAGAGGAGTGGGGACGAGGAACAGCTCCTGGAATTAGCTGGCTCCTGGGACTTCCCCATAGCGTGAGCACATCTTCTTCCAGCGCCCCTGCTGTGGGTTACAGTTCTGCTCTCTGCTAAGGCATGCGGGGAGTGTAGCCAAACACACAAGGACATTGTGCATAGACTCTACAGCACTAGGCGCCTTACTTAGCCCCATGAGTCATCTACAGCAAGCAACAAACACACCCCCGCAATACCAGCTCAACCATCCCCCAGGGCACTGCCTGAGTTCAGCCAGGCCAGGTTCCTCCACCTCCTCAGAATCCTGCTGCAGCATCTCTGTGCCTGAGCTGGCAAAACAGGCTGAAGTCCAGACCTAGATCAGGCCCTTTCTAACCCCCTAGGCCTGCTGTCAGGTGACTCCCTTCTCCCTCAGCCTGCATAGGTGATCCCAGGCCCTGGTGACTCAGCTGCCAGGCAACCTCACCCTCATAAACAAGTTCAGCTGCGTCAGAACCAGCCTGTTTAGAGTGGTTCTGTTTCAAAGGTGGGACACGGTAGCTAAGGGCACTCACTAGCCAGCCCTTTGCCACCAGCTGTGGGGGTTGCAGCCCAATGGGAGCTCACAGGCTAAGAGATGATACAGAGAATGTCCCCATCAAACAGACATCTGAAGCTGCTCCGACGGGTTCCCCAAACCCTCACAGAGAGCCCTGGCCAGTTTACAATCCAGGCACACTATGGGCCCTTAGCATGGTCCGCCCCTCTGATCATTACAGCATTATAAACCCTAAAGAAAAGCCTCTCTGCAGCGTACATAACTCTCTAGCCTAGGAGTCTGGATTACATATTTCTGATTTTCCCTAATCACACTTGGATGGCAGGTATGCGGTTTGTGTTGGCTGCCGGTACCTGGGGTAAATAACCAGGGCACAGGCACAACAAGGTGGTTTTCTGGCTGAATACGGCAATGGGAATGCTGCCTTCAGTCCTGGTGTGCCATTTTGAAAAGGAAGTTGCAAAATTGGCGCAGAAGCCAAAAAAGAGCCGGAGAGCTGGAGAAAATACCTGCTAGTGAGAGGCTCGGGCTCAGTCAGTTTACCAGCTCCAAAAGCAGACAAGCAATGACTTGATCATGGTGTATAAATGTTACGTTCTGGGGCACAGTTCAGGCCAGTGAGTGATTGCGTCACTACTTGTAATAGAGCCCTGGGTGCCCCAGAAAGGTCCTGCTCGGAGCAGCTGCTAGCATAGGACACACACACACAGCCTGCACCCCCCGTCCTCCAGTTCTGTATGTTGGGCATCTGAGTTTCAACCCAGCCCTGGTTGATGTTCACGGGTCACCGGGACAAACACTCCAGTCCCAATCTTTCCCAAACTCATCTGCTCTGTAGTAAGAGAGAGAGAGCCGAGCTAGGCTATATACTATCAAAACAAAAGAGCAATCCAGTAGCACTTTAAAGACTAGCAAAATAATTTATTAGGTGATGAGCTTTCGTGGGACAGACCCACTTAACCCATCTGCCCTGAATTGCCCTGTCCTCTCCTGCCACATCCAGAGGCAGAATAAGCTCCATTTGCTCATTTAAAGAGGCAACAATCATTTCACTCCAGCCCAGTGCAGCTGGGTTAGATTAACAGTACCCGGCTTTCTTGTGGGGAGTGCGGGGCCAACCCCTTCTGCTGCTGCTGTAGCACCAGGCTTTCTAACCCCCATTCCCTTCTGTTCTCCGGAGAACTGGAGCAGCTGCTTCAGGGCCCCCAAAAGTGCTGGGCCTGGGGTGGGGGGCTATGAATGGAAGGGCTCTGATGGCTTTAGTGTTTCAAACAGGGAGGGTGATCTCCCCTCGGAACAGCAGAAGGGGTGGACTCTCCAGCTCTTGCCATCAGAGCTGGGGGCCTCCTTGCGGGCTGCTTTAATCAAATGCAGTTTATAAGGTTCTGGGGGAAGGTGGTGACATGCTCCAGGCTGGGCTGTGCGGGAGGACGCCCCTAGGAACCTGCAGAACTCTCTGCTGCATGAGGCACAGTGGGTATCTCAAGGCGCCCATGTATCCTTTGCTCACACACTGGGGTGGGTGGGGGGGCTGGAGAGGGGCTCAGGCCCTTGCCCCTGTGCCCAGCAGAAGCACCATACCGCTCTGATTGCACAATCTCTAAACCAGTTTCTCCAGCCTCAGAGCCAGTGCCCCCAAAGGGGATTGACCCTGCATCCCAGCCCCTGAACCTGCCTGAATCCTATGGCGGCGACAGGTCCGCTCCCCCATTGTGCTCCCCACCTCCCTGAACCACCCAGTCCGGGTTCCTCATGGGTGAAACCTCAGTAGCTTATATGCCAAAGTACAATGGCTCTGGCCTGGCAATCGACCAGGGTGCAAGTGCAGGGATTCCCCCAGACATGTGAGAGTTGCGTTCCACACAACCTTCGCATACCTTGGAATGCATGTAAGTCTGGGGTGGTGGGTTGGGGGTGTGGGAGGGAGGTTAAGGGGTGGGTAGGGCTGCAGGGGGGCGGCGTGGAGCTGAACTGGATTTGCAGTGGTTGGAGCCAGGTCTGTGGGCGTTGGGGGTCAGGGCGCCTGGCAGAGGCTGGACACACACCTCCCTCCCCCCCCGCCCCGCATGGTGGCACTCAGTGGTGAAAGAGCAGGCCGACACCAGCTCTGTTCCCCTTTGACGGGGGAATATCCTCTGCTCCCCCCCCCCCCCCCCACCGGCACCTTGGCGGCTGCCTGGGGCTGGAGCTTCCGGGGCCCCCCTCCAATCTCGCAAATGCCAGACACGCGTACGTTGAATGCACGTATCTCGGAGGATTACTGTACCCAGCTTTCCTCTCTCCTTTAAATCAATGACTTCCTGAGGTCCCTTCCCGCCCTCGGATTCCAGCATTCTAAATCCAACACAAAGGCAAGGCCTGAGGGTTGAAAGACACAGCAGGCTGTACTGGGAAACACAAGCGCGTCTTCCCCACGAAAGCTCATTACCTAACAAATCAAATGGTTAGTCCTTAAGGTGCCCCGGGACGGCTTTAGCTTAAAGGCACGTGAGCTCCTAGGTTTCAACCCCCCTTAAAATAGTTTCTGAAACTGGGACTAAAGTGGCCATTTAAACACGGCATTCCACTGCAGTCATATGATTTCCCCTAGTCTAAAATTGGTGTCTGTGCTCGCTGGAAGCAGGGTGGGGCCTGTCCGGCTGTAAGCTAATGGGTGGGAAGTTTTCAGCTCGGGATAAAGTGTGTGGGAATTTCAGGTTTCCTCATGGGAAAGTTACAAACTGCCATGGCATTAGTAGGGAGTGACAGCTAACGGGACGTAGGGAGGACCTTGGTTCTAACAAGCAAAGTTACGTCCTTTATTTGCTCTGTGCTGCGGCTGACGCACTGCTGGGTGGACAGCAAGCTTTGACTCGAACGAAAAGCAAAAGTGAAATCACAGAGCGGTGAGGCGCAGGAGCTCACTCAGCTTTCCTTATGCTGTGGAGATGGCCCCGCTGATTGTGAGTAGCCCCTGGCAGAAAGTGGCAGGCGATTGCTTCCTAGGCTCTGGGCATCTTCAGGCACTGCTGCCAACCCTTTCCAGGGCACTGCGCCCCTTGCAGGCGTCTGCTCTCCGCTGTGGCGTGGGGCTCTGGCTTCAGCGCCACTACCCACAGCTAGCTTCCTGGGAGCGGGGCTGGGGCAGCTGTCCGGCTTGCCACCTCCCAATGCCAGCTCTGCACACGGAACGCCTCCCTAAACCCGTGATGCTTATCAGGGTTGCAGCCCCTAGCTTGAGACACAGAGATACAGTGTCTACAGCAGCAAGGATGTGCCCTTTGAGTCGGTACGCAGTTCGCTGGGGCTTGCTATGCAGCCCGTTGGGAAACTAAGCAACTATCGTCTGTACCTCCCAGAAGAGCGCTGGGTACCGCCAGGCACACATGCCCCCCCTGCTTGCACCCCACCGCCGCTGGGACGTCTGCACCCACCGCTGCTGGGAGAAAGGAGACTGATTCGTATTAGCTCTGCTTGAGCAGCTGCGCTCAAACTTGCCGCCCCAGCAAAGAGCCAGGCTTGGAGGCAGGTGGCTAGTCCAAGACGCTGCTGCTTTGCTATTTATAGCAGGCTCCCTGGAGCAGAGCTAGTGTGTATCCGTTACCCCAGGCAGAGCAGGGCAGACACCTGCTTAACGTGAACCTGGCTCAACGCCTGGGACGGCTGCTCTGGGTGCAGTTTCCTATAGGAGCTTGAGGGAGCTGGTTGCTGGGGCCTCTCGCCGGTGGGGAGCTGTGGTAAACAGCGTGTGGGCCCCCCCACCGGGGAGAGATTCAGCTGCTGCCCAGCTGATTAGCAGAGCACCCACAGCTGTTCACCGCACAGCAGAGTACGTTTCTACTGGTGGTGTACCGCTGCACATGGCTTGGTGCACATAACAAAATTTATTCTGCCCATGGCTGGAAAATATGAGCAGGAACACTGGTGGGGAGAGCAGCCCATGTCCCTGGCTAGAGGGAAGGTGGATGGTGTCAGATGGACAGCTCACCCCAGCTCCCGTGTCTTCCTTTGCCTGCCCCGGCATCCCTCTTGGGGACAAGGGGTAGGGAGCCAGGGGAGAGTGGTTAATGGGTTCCTAGGTGTGGTTGGTGGGTGAGATTAGCAAGGAGAAGGAGGGAATCAGGGAGGGTGGGTATTACAGGGATGGGTGGCACCACCAGCAGGAGGGGGCAGTGTTAGCAGGGGGCTGGAGGACTAGCAGTGGGAGCGAGGTGTTACCGGGAGCGAGGGGGGACAGTGGGGGGCAAATGGGAGCAGGGAAAGCAGGTGGGGAGACCCCTGGGGCAGTTAGCAGACGGCAGGGAATAAGGGAGGAAGTGGAAGAGATTATCTGGGGGCAGTGAGGGGGTTTTGTGGGGAATCTGGAGTGTTAAAGGGAACTGAACTGGGGTGCTGAGGGTATTTGCTGCAGCCAGGATGGAGGCAGCAGAGTGGAGGATGAGCAGAGGATCTGGTGGGAGGATGAGCAGAGGGCGACAGCGAGGGGGTTTTGTGGACGATCTGGGAGGGGATGGGGTTAGGCAATTCTGAGAGAGCCCGTCTGGAGGGTGTTTTTGAGGCTTTCTCTGAGCGTTCATTTTCATTTGGTTCTCCTGCAGAAGGACCTGAAACCTGGCGACCTGCTAGAGATTTCTCGCTTTGGATACCAGCACTGGGCCCTCTATGTAGGACATGGTTATGTCATCCACCTGGCCCCCCCCAGTAAGGAATGGCCTTCAAAGAGGGGGGCTCTGAGTCTGTGGAGTAGGGGTGGGGCAGAGGTGTTGAGTATCTCAGCCTGGGGAAAATGCAGGGGGGACCTCCCTCCATCCATGTCCATTGTGATCCAGCAGGAAATCCAGCCTGGATTACCTTGAGTCATTTGGGGTGTCTACATTTACTGGGGCTGCCGGAGTTTCCGAGCCCCGGCAAGTCAGGCAGCGGGTGGAGGGATGTACGCAGCCTGGGATGAGAGGATGGATGAGCTGTCTCAGATTGGATGCCCCACAGCTTGAGCTGCCCTGAAAATCACTGGTTGCTTGTGAAAATATCTGCCTGCCTGTGGCCTACCCAAGTGACACACAGATGGCTCCCCAGCCCAGCTCCGCCTGGGTCAGCCTCTCAGCTGCTGCCTTTATGGGCAAGGCTCTCCAAGCCTGTGGCGTGGGAGAGGGGAACCGGAGCCTAGTCTGGCTGCTGCTTTATCCATGTGTTGGGGACCCAACACCGGCTGCTAGAATTAACCAGTGCTTTCATGGAGCCATGTGCCAACCCAGGGGTGGGGACAGATGGGGTAAGAGCTACTGGAAATCAGAGCAAAGGTAGGTATGGGGATGGATGGATGGAGGGTGATCAACAGGTGTAGACAGACAGGAACACGTAGCATTGGACAGACAGAGGGCCGTGCATGGATGGGATGGAGGGGCGACAGGAGTGTGTACGGACTGGAGGCATAGAGAGGGTGCATGGAGGGGAGACAGACGGGAGTATCTACATGGGTAGATCTCATGGACAATGGCTGCCCCTAGGTGAGTATGCAGGAGCTGGCTCCTCCAGCGTCATGTCCGTGCTGACCGACCGAGCCATGGTGAAGAAGGAGCGCCTCTCGGACGTCGTGGGTTCTGACAATTACCGAGTCAACAACAAGTACGACGGGAGGTGCTCGCCGCTGCCTGTCAACAAGATCATCTGGGAGGCTGAAGCTCTGGTGGGCCAGGAGATGAGGTACAGCATCACCAGCAAGAACTGTGAGCACTTTGTCACCGAGCTGCGCTATGGCCACCCGATGAGCGACCAGGTACGGGCAGGGACCTCTCACTGCTGCCTTCCTGCAGGGTGGGCTGGGTGGAAAGCCACTCATGGCAGAACGGGTGTAATGTTGCTGCTGGAATCCATAGAAAGGGGAGGTGCTGCTTGTGCTGGTGTTAGAGCCCTGGCTTGCTACCTGCTCAGGGACGACTGGTCACCGGGCTAGCGCATCAGCCCAGCCTTTGCAGCAGGCATAGCCACTGCTTTGAGTCCTGGTCTCATGGCACATGCCCAAGGTAGAGCAGCCCTTTCTGGCACCCCAGCTCAGCTGCCCTGGGTCCCCCCACCCCAAATCTGCCCTATAGCATCAGTACTCACACAGTCCCTTGCCCTCCCTCCCAGGAGCTCTGCTCGGGTTTAAACTTATATCTATAATAACCCTGGGGGCACTGTGGGGCAGGTAGACAAAGGAATGTAAGCGCAGGTGTAACCTGCAAGGGGAAGGCTTGAACCTGGGATGTTTGTAGCTTAGTACAGGAAGTCCTACAGGCTGAGCTAGAAGCCAGCTGGCTCTCAGCTAAGGCTGTTGAGGGGACTCATTCTTGCTCTCTGTAAGTGAGACCTGGGATGCTACATGGGCCAGTGCAGGTGTGTGGGTTACACACATAATCACTCTCTCTCCCCAGCTTGGGAAGCACACGTGCTACAAGCCTGCGGATGAGCACCCAGTACCTGAGCTCAATTCCCTCCCTTACAGCCCTGACAAGTTCAGATGGTCTGTCATGCAGGGAGGCCAGGGCCCTCCTGCTCAGCCTCCTGGTTCTGCAGCAACCTGGACCCTTGCCTACAGCCCGTTGCTTTGAGAACCTCATATGCTCCGACACCTCTTTCCTGCCTCTCTTCTCACAGGGGGCTGGTCTGTGCTCTGGCCCTGCTGTGTGCTGCTGGGCACAGGGGCTGCTATACCTCTGACAAAGAATGCCCCTGTGATAAGGAAACTGAGGCAGGGAATGACATGTTGGCGTCAAGTCTGTTCAGATCTGTCAACCTCTTGTGCTGTCTGAACAGTGATGGTTACAGAAATCCTTCTGCAAGTCGGTGACTACCGCCTGTCGCGTGTCCTGAGGGGTTAAACTCTAAACCAGCGTGCCAGGCCTGCAGGTGGAGTTCTGGGCATGAATCACTGTCAGCTATAGAGTACCTAGGGGTCAGCAATGGGGCCCAGGGTACCAGTCAGTGGAAGGGTATTTGACAGCCTGTGCCCAGGAAGTGTGCAGCGAGTCCAGGGACAGGGATTGAAGCCCGTCCAGGCAAAGGGGAACGTAAAACCCACGCCTGGCAGCCTCATAAGTGTCCAGCAGGGCTGTCCTACCACACACAGGGCAGGCGGTTTGGCGACTGATGGCCCAGTTTGAGTTTCTCCCACAGTCCGTTTTCACCCAATTTCCAAACCAGGGTTGCCAGCCCACAGAAGTTTCACTTACGATCCAAATAGGAAAAATTTACAGACAATTATTTTTACAGACTCAATTTTTATACTCCATGAAGAGGATGTAAATGGCCAAAAGTGAAAATCCGTTCTTCTCATAGATTTTGGGATTGTAAACTTTAACAGTAAACCATATTAAATTATGTAAATTGCCAACGTGCTGAGGCTAACTCGGCGGGATAATGTAGATGATAACACAACGTGGATCACGTAATTCCCGCTACGTCATCTCAGCCATTGAGCTAACTAAACAACTAAAACATCCAATTCCTGCTGCTCCACAGTCAAATGGCTGAAGCAGCACAGAAGAAATTTAATTGCTGTATAATAATTACTGGTTTTTGAAGTTTTATTGCACTTTTAAGAAATTTACAAACACCTGTATTTTTTTTACGGACTTTAAGGACGCATCCAATTTCGGCTAATTCTTTATGGACTGTCTGTAAATTTACTGGCGGTTGGCAACCCTGGTCCAAATGTTCTAATCTGCACTGATTCCATGGGCAGCTAGTCTCAGCAAACCCTGGCAGCGTGGAGATCATGCCCAGCCCAGGGCTCCCTGGCAGCTAGCTGACTGGATCCCCTTTCTGTCCTGCAGGTCAGGGACACCACGATGACGGTGGGGGCCGCAGGTCTGGGCATGCTGGCTCTGGGGATCATCGCAGCTTTTGTGACACGGCCCAAGAATCAGAAGCAGTAGCATGGACTCCCTTCTGGGTCCCAGGCCTGGAGCTATGGCTGCAGGGGCCCTTGCAAGGAGTGGGACAGAGTTATCAGCATCTGCCTGACTTTTATGCGTTCTATGTGACTAGCGCTCTCCTCCGAAATAAATTAACCTGTCCTCACGCGTTCCTCTCTGTCTGTCTCTGTCCCGAGAGCCTCCTCCACACAAAATATCTGTTAGTCTATAAGGTGACACAGGACTTCTTGTTGTTTTTAAAGAAGTGTCAGATGCGAGTTGTTCATAGGACACCATTGTTGTGTGAAACAGAGTTTCAGAAACCCTGGGCTCAAGAGCTATAATACTATATACAGTTTAGAGAAGGTGAATAGGAATGTCTCTTACCCCTTCAACGACCACTACAACAAGGGCTCACCAAAAGCCATTAAGAGGCAACAGGTTTAAAACAAAGGAAAATGCGGCTCTACATAACCCACGGTCAACCAAAGAAACTTGTTGCCTGGAGAGGCTGAGGAAACCAAAACTATAGCTGGGCTCACATGAGAATTAGATAAGATCACGGAAGTTAGGTCGACCAATAGTTGTTAGCCAAGATGGCCACAAACGGACCCCACGATCTGGAAGTCCTTAAAACCTCCAACCGCCAGAAGCTGGGATTGGACGACAAGGGATGTATGACTTGGTAATTGCCATGTTCTGGTCATTCCCCCTGAAGCGTCTGGCTCTGTCAGAGAAAGGATACTGGGTTAGATGGGTCTTTGGTATGACCCAGTCTGGCGTTCTCATGAAGTACAAGCGTACAGTTCTTGATACTCCATGGGAAATCATCCTGCTAGCTGTACTCCACCCAGCTATTGATTGGAATTCTGATATCCTCTGGCCAGCTCACCCAGCTGTTGGTATTTTCAGCTGCATTACTGAACTTTGGATCCTGCAGCACAGCACTTCCTATGCCTAGGTGAGGTAGTATAGATCGAGGGGCAGGAAGATATGGGTACTGTTTGGGAATGTCAATGGAGGACTGTTCAGACCTGATGCCTGGTACCCACCCCTCCAACGCAGCCACACTGAAAAGTGGAGCAGGTATAGTGTACACCTCAGCTGACCTGAGGATGTAGCCGTACCCATCAGGTGAGCTAGCTCACTCAATATCCACTTGCCCCAAGCATGCATGTCTGGGATTTGGGTGTGGGCACTAGGGAGAGATGGGCACAACTTGATTTCAGGCAGAAGCCGAATCAGCAGCATAGATGTTCATGGCCGTCCCATGGGCTGGACTCCAAGCCCTGAACAGCCGACTCACGAGTCACTTTACCTTAAGTAAATCCAGCAGCAGAACTGAAACTGAAAGCTGACAAGAGTGCGCGGAAAGTCCACAGAGTCAGGAAAGCCAAGGGTTTCCAATTCTAGTCCTGTGAAAGAGACCTATCTCGTCCCTCTAAGTACTGAGGCACTCGCTGCAAGGGGGTCAAACTAAAGCAAGGTAGTGTTACAGGTTTCCATCCTGGAGAACTGGTGTGTCAGGGGAGAGGTCATCAGGCAAGAAAGTCAGCTGTTCAGGACAGGTTTCAGCGAGGTAGCCATGAGAGTCTGTTTCAGCAAAAACAACAAGGAGTCCAGTGCCGCTAACAATTTTACTGGGGCATCAGCTCTCAACGTGCCTCATTAGATGCATGAAGCGAAAGAGTCAGATGGTAGAGATACAGAGATGGGGGCGGGGGTGTTACATCAGGGCTGTCAGTCAGGGTGGATGTGGTCCATTTACGACAGTGATAAGAAGGTGTGAATACACTGTGAACCCCCAGCCATTCATGCATCTGACGAAGTGGGCCTTTGCCCACAAAAGCTTATGCTCCAAAATATCCATTAGTCTATAAGGTGCAACAGGACTTCTTACTGTTCTCGAAGATGCAGGCTAACGTGGCTCCCTCTCTGATACGGTCTACAGCAGAGTCCTACGATACAACCACATTTGTGTCAAACCAACAGAGAGAGAAAAAACCACCTACAGGGTCTATTTTAAGCATTGTTAAAACGACAATGAAGTCACCCCTTGAAATGCGCGAATTCGATTTGCACTTAACTTGCATTAATGCAAGTGAAGCACAACTCAGTATCCCACTCCCCCTGGCCAGGGCTCAACCCTCCACCCTGTGTGGCCCCAGTTCAACCCCCCCAAGTCCTGGTTCATTACCCCACTTGGCTCTGGCTCACCCCCACCCCATGTGGCCCTGGCTTACCATCCCCCGTACCTAGCTCTGGCTCACCACCTTTGTGCATGGTTCCGGCTCAACCCCTCTCAGGGCCACATGGGGGCCCAAATCCACCCTCCTACCCCCTTGCAGACTAACCCACCCCAGGCTTAACCCCCACATCCCCTTCCCATGGCTCCAACCCACCACCAGGCTTAGCCCTCCCCAACTGCCCCCCAACCCCAGGACTTACCTTTCAAAAGGAGCTCCAGATGCTCCTGCTACTTCCCCGGCTGTAGAACCTACGTTCCGCTGGGGAAAAAAGCCGCCCCCCAACGTATGTGAAATTGGAGTTATGCAAGAGTGCGTGGGAACACAACCCTTGCATTGCTCGAGGGACGATCGTATGCACCTGGGGACATGAAGAAACAGATTGACAGAGCCAGGCGGGTACCCAGAAGTCACCTACCATAAGACAGATCCAAGAAAGAAAGCAAAAGAAGACCACTGGCTGTTACCTACAGCCTCCAGCTACAACGTGCCCAACACATGAACAGGGATCTACAAGCTATCCTAGATGACACTTCCTCCTCTCCTAGACCGCGGGAGGCAGGCCAGTCCTTGCTTACAGACGGCCCCCCAAGCTGAAATAAATATTCTCACTAACTACACACCACACAATAAAAACACTTAATGCAGGAACCAATCCCTGCAACAAACTCCAGTGCCAACTTTGTCCACGCATCTGCCCTAGTGACACAATCACAAGACCCAACCCTATCAGCTACACCATCAAAGGCTCATTCACTTGCCGATCTACTAATGTGATCTATGCCATCATGGGCCAACAATGTCCCTCTGCCATGCACACTGGACAAACCAGACTGTCTCTCTGCAAAGGAACAAACGGACAGGTACTGGCCATTACGCATGGCAACATACAAAAACCAGCAGGAGAGCCCCTCACCCCCTGGACACACAGGCTACGTCTACACGTGCAGCCAACATCAAAATAGCTTATTTCGATGTTGCGACATCGAAATAGTCTATTTCGATTAATAACGTCTACACGTCCTCCAGGGCTGGCAACGTCGATGTTCAACTTCGACGTTGCTCAGCCCAACATCGAAATAGGCGCAGCGAGGGAACGTCTACACGTCAAAGTAGCACACATCGAAATAGGGATGCCAGGCACAGCTGCAGACAGGGTCACAGGGCGGACTCAACAGCCAGCCGCTCCCTTAAAGGGCCCCTCCCAGACACAGTTGCACTAAACAACACAAGATACACAGAGCTGACAACTGGTTGCAGACCCTGTGCCTGCAGCATAGATCCCCAGCTGCCGCAGAAGCAGCCAGAAGCCCTGGGCTAAGGGCTGCTGCCCACGGTGACCATAGAGCCCCGCAGGGGCTGGAGAGAGAGCATCTCTCAACCCCCCAGCTGATGGCCGCCATGGAGGACCCAGCAATTTCGACGTTGCGGGACGCGGATAGTCTACACGGTCCCTACTTCGACGTTGAACGTCGAAGTAGGGCGCTATTCCTATCTCCTCGTGAGGTTAGCGACTTCGACGTCTCGCCGCCTAACGTCGAAGTTAACTTCAAAATAGCGCCCGATGCGTGTAGACGCGACGGGCGCTATTTCGAAGTTGGTGCCGCTACTTCGAAGTAGCGTGCACGTGTAGACGCAGCTACAGTTACAGATTTGAAAGGTGCCGTTCTTAAGCCAAAAACCCGGACTGCAATGTGGAATGGCTGAGCTGGAATTCATGTGCAAATTGGCCACCATCAGAAGGCGTCTGACTGGAGCCTGGGAATGGCTCTCATTACAGTAAGTAGTTTTGCTGCATAGGTATTCTCACCTCCTAACCACATTGACTCCTCCTGAGCGAGCTCTGGGGTAGCGCTCCCGTCTGTCACCTGACCGTCTGACTCTCGCCCATCGTGCAGCTGAGGAAGTGAGTTGCGACTCACAAAAGCTTATGCCCAAATAAAATTGTTGGCCTTTAAGGTGCCACTGGACTGACTCCTCCTTGTTTTCACCTGTTGAGGCTTCTCAGGAAGTCAACTGACCCGAGACTGGAAGTTCATAAGGGACAAGCTGAAGGGCAGTGTGGCTTCTCCAGAGCAGCCTGAAACAGGGGACTAGCCTACCTGAATGCAGGTGGGCTCCCGACTTCCCAGAGATGGGTGAGATGCAGAGGGGCCGTGCGTGGTGCGGTGATTATTGTTGTGTGGATCTGTGTGTCTCTTGAGTAAGGAGCAACAGCTTTGCAGAACCCTGGGCAGTGTCTGTGTTATGTGCTGTACCTGCCGTGTGCCCCCAGGGAGCTCCCAGGCAGGCGGAAGATGCTTGTGTTCAGTGGGAGCCTGGGAGAGGTGAGATTAAACAATTGGGGTAGCAGGGGCTTGGTTTCTGGGAAGGGGTGATGGACTGCAGGTTGGGACCCAGGCCAACGTGCCACTGCTGCAGCCTGCTGAGCACGGCCGTCTGGGGGGTGGGGGGGCAGGGCAACTCCCCCTACACTGCAGGCCCTGCCCCTTCCCCGCTCCACCTCCACCCTGACCCCTTCCTGGCTGGGATTACGTGGGGCAGGGAACGGCAGTGGGCAGCAGCAGCATGGGGTGGTCTCCTCAGGCACCTGGCAGCAGAGGCTGCTTCCCGCTGCGGTGCACACACTGGGCTCAGGAGGCCACGGTGCAGCGTAGGGGAGGGGAGGCAACCCCCCTGCTCTTGCTGCCACCTGCCCCTTCCGCCCACACCCTGCTACAGGTAATCCATAGGCTGGCTGGGGCAGCGGCTGCAGGGCCTCAGGGGTCTGCCTCGCCTTGGCCTCTGGCTGTGCTGCTAAGACCCAGGGGAGCATAAAACATGAAGCATAAATCCAGAGTTGCGGTTCATCCCAGGGTAACCTATGTGATGCTTATAAGAAGCACCCGGGATCTTCTCAGAGGGACAAGGCAAGAATGCCGCGTTTGTTGAGCACACAATACCATTATGTTATATGCATATAATATACATAGTTTACTCAGAGGTGCGCACGTACACGCACACACACACACAGTGTTGTGGTTGCTCACAGTTACCCAAGGTCACTCACTCTAAGCCATTGGCCGGATGGGTTAGAGGTGAGCGTGGAGCCAGGTTCTGTTGATCTAGGTCAATGCTCCCAGGATGACGAGATGAGAACGGGAACCCAGCCCTGCAGTGGTGCACACATCATGGCTTTTAGTTGATAGTCCTGGCACTCATGCATCTGATGAAGCGGGTCTTTGCCCACGAAAGTTTATGCTCCAAAATATGTTAGTCTGTAAGATGCCGCAGGACTTGTTGTTCTCGAAGTTCTGGTTCTGTCCCACCGCCCCAGGCATGATGAGTCACCAGTCAATGGCAGATGGGTTTGGTCCTCTCCCACTGCCCCAGGTTTCTGTGTGACGCATCACCCACAGATAGGACATAATCTTCCTCTCTGGGAGGGTCATTGCTGTACAGTCCAGTTCTCATTGTTCGTCAGCCACCAAGTCTTTGCTGCCCAGACAGGCTGTCTCCAGCGGGTAACTCTTTAAGCATCCACAGTCACACTTCCAGGTGGGTCTCACACACATCCACTCTCACAGACAGCAAAAGGTTTACAGGCTCATACAAGAGTAGAATGGAGTTTTAGGTACAATATGGAATCCAGTACAAAGTGTCTTATGAATATAAAATAACCAGTATGAAGGATATTATGGAGGCAGAAAGAAGGATGTAAAAGAACAAATCTAAAGAGTAACACAAAAGTCTGTGGCTTATTAAAAAGATACAGGGTAATACAGGGTGATACCAACCATGGAATCATAGAACAATAGAGCTGGAAGAGACCTAAAAAAGCCATCGAGTCCAGCCCCCTGCTGTAAAAAGGACCAAACCCATCAGATCAGCCCAGCCAGGGCTTTGTCCAGGCGAGACTTAAACACCTCCAGGGATGGAGACTCCACCACTTCCTTGGGTAGAACATTCCAATGTTTCACCACCCTCCTAGTGAAAAAGTTTTTCCTGATGTTCAACCTGGACCTTCCCAACTGCAACTTGAGACCATTGTTCCATGTTCTGCCATCCATGACCACTGTGAACAGCCTCTCCAGCCTCTTTGCAGTCTCCCTTCAGTAACTTGAAGGTTGTTATCAAGTTCCCCCTCAGTCTTCTCTTCTGCAGACAGTCCCGATTCCCTCAACCTTTCTTCATAAGTCATATGCTCCAGCCCCCTAATTATTTTGGTTGCCCTCCACTGGACCCTCTCCAGTATATCCACATCCTTCCTATAAATTGGGGCCCAGAACTGGACACAGTACTTCAGATGTGGCCTCACCAAAGCTGAATAAAGAGGAATTCTCTGGATCTACTGGCAACTTCTCTGGATCTACTGGCAACGCTCCTCTTGATGCAACCTAATATGCCGTTAGCTTTCTTGGCTACAACGGCACACTGTTGACTCATGTCCCGCTTCTCGTCCACTACAACTCCCAGGTCCTTTTCTGCAAAACTACTACCGAGACAGTTGGACCCCAGACTGGAACATTGCTTGGGAATCTTCTGGCCCAAGTGCAGTACTCTGCACTTGCCCTTATTGAACCTCATCAGATTTCTTGCAGCCCAGTCTTCCAATTTGTCTAAGTCAGTCTGGACTCTGTCCATACCCACCAGCGTATCTACCTCTCTCCCTAGCTTAGCATCATCCACAAACTTGCTGAGGGTGCAATTCAACCCCTCATCCAGGTCATTCTTAAATATGTTGAACAGAACAGGACCCAGAACCGAACCGTGGGGCACTCCACTAGAAACTGACCGCCATCCTGACACCGAGCTGTTGATCACTACCCTCTGGGCCCGACCTTCTAGCCACCTTCCTACCCATCTTACTGTCCATTTATCCAATCCACGTTCCTTTAACTTGCTGACAAGAATATTGTGGGAGACCGTATCAAACGCTTTGCTAAAGTCAAGATAAATCACATCCATTGATTTTGCCCTATCCACAGGGCCAGTTATCTCATCGTAGAAAATAATCAGATTGGTCAGTACAAATAGGTTTAATACAAATTTCTATTAAAATACACCTATCTATGTAGTGTTGCTACAACCGGTCACTGTCCAGGGAAGGGAATTCCATTGGCTCTGTGACGGGGGCATGAGATGCCATCCTGCCTCATCAGGGGGCATGGCTGGCAGAGAATGGATCGTGGGGCCCTTTCCCTTGAGGGCGCACTAGCTCCGGTCCATCATGAGATTGGACGAGTTGGCTGTCTGCCTCACCGGGACCGGAAAGTACTTCAGCTTCTTTTCTGATCCCTTCTGACTCAGCCAGTTGACAACGGCCTTTCAGATTCCGACAAGCCACATGGGTTTACTGGCAGCAACCAGCAAAGGAAAGTGGAAGTCAGATGCTGTAGGCTCAGGTTTCAGAGTGGCCTAGGCTGTGGGTGAGTTGAAAGCTAGTGGGTGCGGGGTGCAGTTTGTCCCCAGGGCAAGGGACAGGCTAGCTCAGGGGGGTAGAGAATGGCAGAGCTCAGATGCATGTGACACAGCGGGTCTTTACCCACGAAAGCTTATGCTCCAGAATGTTACAGAGAGATAGCTGTGCTCGTCTGTACGCTATCGAAACAGAAAAGCAGTCTGTTCTGGTACGGCTGCGATCTGAAGAAGTGGGTCTGTCCCACAAAAGCTCCTCACCTAGTCCCTCCCCCCACTCTGGACCTCTACTTCCCCTCCCACGCTTTGTATGGTTGGATTGTAAAGGCAGCCAGAGAGGGACCGTCTCTCACCGTGACTGTGCAGAGCCTGCCATGGGAAGGCCCTGCTCTCGGACGGCGTCTGTCCACGTATAGCAGAGCCCCAGATGGCATGTGTGCGCACACCCAGAGCAGGCCACGCTCCGCTCCCACCTGATCACTCCTGGCCACTCTGTCGTGTGGCGAAGCGCTCGCAGTATTCACTGGTGACACTGCACAGCGTAACCTTTCCCATCAATGACCCCACTTCCCAGACCACCTGGTGCACCCTCTGCTGGGGCAGCTTCCCCTTGTGCTTGTTGTTGACCCGTTTGCCACTGCCTTTCACTCCCACCCATGGGGGATCCTTCCTCTTCATGGTTTTATCAGCTACTATGGATGGCAAGCTGGAGACTCCCAGCTACGGTGAACTCACCTGGGGAACCAGGACTGACACGTGGATTGTTTACTAACAAATCTGGATGGACTTGGGGGCTCACATCCGTCCCTGGAGCCTCCCTCACTTGGGACATGTCTTAGATTAAGCCAAGCAGGGCAGGTGTCCAAGCTACAGGGCTGGCTGCATCTTTGTCCCCAGTCAGCTGGCTCTCAGGTGTCAGGCTGCCTGCCCTCACCTCCCTGGGATGGAGACACGATTCTCCTGCCCTTAGGCAGAGCCCCAGGCTATGCAGTACTGTTGATCAGCACTGCCTGCCCTGCAGGCTGGTTCTTCCCTGGGGTGTCTGGGAGCCATGGTGCGCGCAGTGACCACACACCGCCTTACACCAAACTATTGTTTAGTCTTATCAGTGTAACACAGGAGAAGGAGAGTGTTAAAGCCTTGAGGGCATAATGAGCATAGACCCAGAGGCCCCAGCTTTGATCCCCAATGCGGACAACCTACCTTCGGGCACCACCTTCCAGCAGCACCCTCTGTTCACTCGGTTCCCTCCCCCCACATGGCAGAGTCAGGCCATGCGCTTATGGGGTGAGAGGGGTGTGGGGCAGGAGAATGACGTAACTATTTCCTACATTGAGAGCCCAGTGCTGGTATCCTAAGGGGGAAATCTCAGTCAGGTCCCCTTTGGAGCAACCCCAGTGTGACTAGTGAGATGGAGGAGGAGCGAATCTCCCTCCCTGCCCTCTGCCAGGAATCCTGCACCACCGAGACATTCACAGCACAGCATGATGGCCGATCCAACTTCTGAAGGGCCTTCACCTGGCTAACCCCAGAGCCCATAGCCCCAGCTTCTACACGTGGAGCTAAAGAACCCAGCTGGTCCAATTTGCAGCTGCAGCAGAGCCTCTGGAGGTGTATAATGCACAATGAAGATGGTGCAATGAAGCCGAGAGGGTCTGGCCACTAACATGGTTCAGAAGCAGGACATCTAAGAGCAGCTGGAGAGAGGATTTGGCTCGGGCACGAGGGTTATGAGGAATACATTCTCCCTGCCATTAGGTGGCACCTGGGGCAGGTTCTCCAGGTGGGATGTTTGTTCACACCCTTAAGGTCTAATATAGCAACAAGAAGTCTTGTGGCACCTTATAGAGTAACAGATATTTTGGAGCATAAGGTTTTGTGGGCAAAGACCCACTTCATCAGATGCCACAATCTACTATAGCATGGCAGGTGTGCAATCTCTGGTGGACCTGAGGTTACACGCCCTTCTGGATGGGCAGAGGTTGGGATCTTGTTTGGGATTTTCCTTTGCTGTTGGGAATAAAAACCGGGGAAACTGTCCATCAAAACACATTTTTTTTTTTGTTCTGAAAGGTGGGTCTGTCCCTCAAACGCATCACCTAATGCATTTTTTGGTTAGTCTTTGAAGTGCTACTTGACAGCTTTTTTTGTTTTGATAGACTACAGACTAACAGAGTTATCTCTCTGTCACTGTTTTTTGTGTTGGTTTTCTTTGTTTGTTTGTGTTTTTAGAAAGAAATTGAAGTTTCATTATAACAAAAATGTTCATGGAAAGGATCCACTTTTATTTTTAAAAATCAAATTTCCAACAAAAGATCAATAAGTGATCTTACTTAAGCAGAAAAAGCTAAGCGATTTTGATTGAATCAGTTTTCTCTAAAAAAAACCCCCTGTTTTGGTTAAAATAATCAGTTTTCAGCCGCAAATATTCAACTTTTGTTAGTTTTTGAGAATGTTTTATTTCAATATTTAGATTTTGTCAGTTTGTGACCCAAAAAATCGGTTTGGGGCAAATTTCATTCAAAAATTGTTCATTGTCTTGGCCAAAATTTTTCAGTGTTTGGCTAAAAATACTTAGTTTCTGGCCAAAAAGCAGGTTTTGCCTAATAAAAGTCATTTAATCAAAATTCTTCCACAAGGGGGAAAAACCCAAACATTTTCCTACCAGCTTCTGGTGAGCTCCTCTGTTCTGTCTCCCTCCACTGCGTCTGAAGGCTCCACCTGTTGTCTGTTTTCACAGTGTTGAGCAAATCAGCCCAGATTTAAGAGGTTCCAGAAGATCGAGAGGCCTGGATGCCTGGAAACCAGCAACTAAATCCCTCTCACTCTGCAGAGAATAGAATGCAGCACTGTAACTGTTGACAGGTGATACCCTTTCCTGATTTCACTCCATTGAGAGGAAACGAGGCAGATGTACTGAAATAACCTGGCTTTCCCCTTCCAGCATGGTCAAGCCTGTTTTTAGCCCAAGGACACATGCCAACAGCTGACCTTGAGGTGGGGACTCAGTAATCAGACACCCAGATGCTTCTCTGTGCCTCTTGAGCCCAGGCTGTTCTGATTTTGCTGCTGCCTTGTGGAGGAGAAGCCGACAGGCTCATAGAAATGGGCAAACTTAGCTCTGAGCTGGTGCATCTCGGAACCGTGGGACCATCTGCTTCCAGAGGTTGCTGTTTATGGATTTGTGGTCCGTAGAGGCCCTGGCAGAGCTGGCCATTGAACCCAGCAGTCACAGCGACCAATATCCCATGCACCAGCCCACTTGAACCCCGCTCCCAGAGTCAGGGATGGAACCACCAATTCTCAGCTCCTCCCCCCGACCTCATTTACTGGGACCCCTGCTCTAGCCACTAACCACCACTTCCCTCCATGAGGTGTAGCAGAGACCCCAGAGTACTGATGGCAGGGTCTGCTAGCCAGGACCCTCTCACTCCCACTCAGAGGCCAAGTGGAACCCAGGAACGCAGACATTGGACTGGCTGGCTGGAGCTGAGCAACCCTGGGGCTTGGCTGCTAACAAAAGGGTGAGCCCTGCTGCATACTCCCATCGGTGACACTTCATTGTTGAGTGCCAGGCCTCACCCCAGGCTTAATTGGGCTAGAGAACCCTGAGATGTCACCTTATGCTTCCAGGATTCAACCCCTCCAGCCCCTACTTCAGGGGCAGGGACGATACAGCCCATGGGCCAGATCCAGCTGGACAAGCCTTTTAATCCGGCCCACATCCTACCCTGTGGCATGGAGCAGCAGCGCTCAAAGCAGCTGGCTGCTCACTGTGGCTCTGCGCACTGCAGTGGGGGAGGGGCTTTATGGGCAGTCTCCGCCCCCAGCAAAACCTCCCGGCTCCCATTGGATGGTTTCCAATATCCAACCCATGTGGCACTTGCCTTATAGAAGTCCAGCAAGCGGGAGTAAAACTGAAAGCTGACGAGCGTGCAGGAAGTCCAGAGAGTCAGGACAGCTGAGGATCTCCCATTCCAGGGCACTCCACCAGGCCAGAGCAGGGGTGCTGCAGATGGGCCAAAGCAGCCTGGTCCCAATCCACCCCTTCCCCAGTAATTCGTAGTTTCTGTAATTTTACTCCTGTATTTAATTTGGTCACTCTCAACTTTTAAAAAAAGGCTGTGAGTACATTTAAATTCTAGCTCTGAAAGATACATCTTTGCTATATGTGTATATAGTTTGCAATATAGGTACAATAATCCCCTCGTACACACAATTTTGATTTGCACTTAACTCGCATTAACGCGAGTTAAGTGCAAATGGAAATGGTGTGGAGCCGGGGAGAAGCTGCACCTGGCTCCCGCTAGCGGAGAGGAGCCGGGATGCAGGCTGCCAGCTGGTTCCCAGGTCCTCCGACAACGTATGTGAAGTGTGAGTTACATGAGGGTGTGCAGGAACGTAACTCTCGCGTAACTCGGGGGCCTACTGTATATATACACATATGTGTATAAATATATATCTGCATATTGTGGCAAGGTACCCCCACCCCCACATCTTGCCAGGGTCTCATGGCCCTCCCTTTGGCAGGAGTGTTTAGGCTTCACCCACCTCTATCTGTCTGGGCTGGTTGGTCTGTCCTTTCCCCCTAGCCAAGGTCAGGCCTTTCAGGCTCTCCAAGGGAGGGGAGCCCAGGCATTCTCATCAAGCTTCTCCCCCGCCCCCCCACCCTCAATCCCACCCCCGCCATTGTCTTTTGCGAATATTGCAGGTCTCCGTATCTGTCTTGTCTCTTCTTAGCTCCCTCTCCAGTCCTCCCCTGACTGGGATGACTTTTAAAAGCCCTGCCAGCACGCCCGCCTTGAGATCAGCTGGCCCTCCTGAATTACATGCAGCCCCTCCCTGCTGATTTCTCTTGGGTGCTTAATCAGATCTTTCCCTTCTTCAAACGTTTGCGGAAGAAGGGATCTTCCAGAAGGGGGATTTCCTTCTGAAGGACCCCCATTTTCTTCCGAAGGACTCCTGTCTACACAGCAGCATTTGCTTCCAGAAGGGGATCTTCAGGAAGCGAGATCTTGTGGGTATATCCTAATGAGGCAAGAGGTATTTTAATCTGCACCTCATTTGCATCTTCGGCTCTGCTCATTACCATGCCCATTCTGGAAGTGGTGGGGGGCAAGTGTAGATGATGCCTGCAAATCTCCCTCTGGAAATCTGTATAAGCAAAGCAAAGGAAACAAAAGGTCAGATTTCACTGGGGGAGGCCAGATTTCATGGTCTGTGACATGTTTTTCTTGGCCATGAATATGGCAGGGCACTACCCAGGAGGCACCACAACGGCTGCCATAGTTGTTTCTGGGAGATGTAGTCTAACCAGGGATGGAAATCAGGTTATAAAAGAGAATAGTAGCGGGAAGCACCCTGGTAACACTTCTGTGACTCCATCCGAAATTTTTAGTATTTGGGTTTTTTTTTCTGAAAAGAAAAAAAAAAAAACCAGCCCCAAACTTTTCCATGAAAACCTCCTTCCCCAGTTCTAAGCAGAAACCAGTTTGAACAAAACTGTAATAAATTACATTAAAACAAATTCAGAGCTTCCACACAGAGACGGGCAGTCATTTAACTAAACAGATTGAAATTCAGCTGGTGCCCTTTCCTCACACAGACAAGGCCTGCTCACAAACCTGTCTACACACCAAGTTATGCTGGGTTAATTGAGCCAGTTTAGCTAAACAGGCGGAAATCCCTTATATGGACAGTTCTTTCCATTTGTGAGTATTTTTGGTGTTGTTTTGCTTCAGTCTTTTCCTGATCAACTTCAGCCAGATCAAATCAGCCTGCTCTAAACTGAATTGAGCGTTCACACAGCTTTTTGCGTTGATTTAACTAAACCGGTTTCAGATCACACCTTTTGCTAAACATCTGCAATCTGGTGCATGGACCGGTCAGAATGTTCAGCATAACCAAATTTGCTCTTATAGAAAAAAACGAAATGTGGGGACCTAATTGAGATATTCCAAGTTGGTTATGAGCACTGGGCCATCTACGTGGGACATGGATATCCACTTAGCTCCCCCAAGTACGAGACTCATCTGGACATGAAGATGTTACCCTGGGGGCACTTTAGATGAAGGACCTGGATGAGATGGAAAAGGCACTGGCTAATGTTGGGCCATAGTTTCAGCTCAAATTTTTTTCTGCCAAAACTGCAAGTTAGGTGACACCAGGCATTCATGGCGGTCTCACTGACCTGTTCATATGGAAAAAAGTTTTCCAAAATCAACAATGGTCTTGGTTTTTTTTGGTTTGAAACAACATTTCATTTTAAAAATTTCTTTGAATTTATTCGTTTTCATAGACTCACGGAACACTAAAACTGGAAGGGACTTCAAGAGATCATCATGTCTGGTCCCCTGAACTCGTGGCAGGAACAAGCACCATTTAGACGACCCCGAGAGCTGTTTATCTTACCAGCTCTTAAATATCTCCAAGGATGGAGTTTCCACAAACTCCCTAGGCAATTTATTCCAGTGTTTAGCCAACTAAAAATGTTTCAAAACATTCAAAAGTGAAACTTAGGCTGTGTCTACACTAGCACAAATCTTTGAAATGGTCATTTGCATGAATATTACTAATGAGGTGCTGAATTGCATATTCAGCGGCTCATTAGCATGCCGCCAGCCGCGACTCTTCAAAATTGCAGCGTTTCGCTCTCATGCGGCTTGTCCAGACGGTGGCTGTTTTTGAAAGGACCCCGCCGAGTTTGAAATCCCCTTATTCCTATTAGCAGTAATCATTGCAAGTCCATTTCCAAGATTTGTGCTAGTGTAGACATAGCCTTGGAATCATAGAATCACAGACCTGGAAGGGACTTCAGGAGGCCATCAAGTCCAGCCCTCTGCTTCAAGCAGGATCAGCCCCAACTAAGTCATCTCAGCCATGACTATGTCAAGCCAAGACTTAAAAACCTCTAGGGATGGCGATTCCACCACCCCTCCGGGCAACGCATTCCAGCGTGACCCCCCCCCCGCAGTCAATACATTTTCTAATTTGATAGAAATTTTCATTTTTGGTCCAACCTGAAACATCTTTTTTTTTTTAATTACTTTTGAAAATTGCCATAGAACCAAAAAAAAATCAGTTATTTACCTAGTTCTAGTATGTGGTGGGCAGCAGTTAAACCTCTCAGCTCCCCGCAGCTCAGAGAGGCACAGGGAGCAGCTTTGAGCGCCATCGTTCTGTGCCACAGGGACAGGCTGGGGGCAGATTACAAGGCTTATCAGGCCTAGTCCAGCCCAGGGGCCACATCTTCCCCCTCCCTGAATTTAGGGCTGTGTGGGCTGAATGCTGGAAGCACCAGGCGACGTCTCAGAGCTGTGTTATGCAGTTCTGACTAGGTCAGTGATTCCCTATGCTCAGGGCTGAGAGTCAGGGCTGGGGCAGGAGCTGCGTCAGTGTGGCAGCCAGGACAGGAGCAGGGCTGGGTCTGGGGCCAGGAGCCAGGGGCTGAGGCCAGGATCGCCGCTGGGGGTGGAGCTCTAGCCTGGGCCAGGAGTGGGTTTGGGGGCCAGGAGCCAAAGGTGGGGCTCCTTTGTCATAGGGGTGTAAGCTGTGGGGTGGGGGGCACAAAGCAGGGCTGGGTGGCACTCTGGCCCAGGGTGATGTGCTCAAGCCCCACTGGCTCCTGAAGGTTCCTCACACCCTCCTAGGGAGACTTGCCCCACGGACGACGTGATCACAATGCTTCCATCTGGCCTTTAGACTCCACAGATTCCCACTCCCATCTCTGCCTCTGCGGGAGGTTTGCACACGCTGAATGGCTCCCGGACGGAGCCTCTCCTCTGTTTCACAGGTCTCAGATGCAGCTGACCTAGGACTAGCAGCCGTGGTGGGCATAGCGACAGCTGCAGCCCTCCTCAGCAGGGTGATGTCAAGAGAAGAGGAAGAAGACGACTGAAGCCCCTGCCTCGGGAGAAAGTGGGGTGCAGTGGCTGGGATCCTGCAACAGGGACTCAGAAGACCTGCATTTTGTTCCATCCTCCGCCAGGGCCCTGGAGCTGCGTTCCCAACCCCGGCCGCTCACAAATCATGCAACCGGTATGCAAATAAAGAGGTTTTTAGAAAATGATGACGGTTGGCGGCTCGGTCTTTGCTGAGTCATGGGCCTTTAGGGGGTCACGTTTTCAAGCTTTTGTTTGAACCACCAGGGCTAGAGACGTCCCATGAATTAAAAGCACGAGTTGGTTGTCTCCTGGAATCACTCAGGCTTGAAGAGCAACCATGAATGCGGTGGGATTTGTAGTGAAATTACGAGAGTTGCAAACATGCCTTTCTTTGGCTCTCTGGCCCCCGTCTGCACCACGGGGATTACACTTCTGTCTGGTCTCCTCAGACCGTACCAACTTCGAGACTCGCGCCGTGTGTCTGTACAGCACCTGACACAATGCCACCCCCACCCCGGCCAAGCTCAGTCAGCATGTGGCCACAACAGAGGCTTGATCTTGACTGGGGGGCGTCTGTGCGGCACCCAGCACAATGTGGGGGGAGCTGATCTTGGCTGAGAACTCCCCATGCTGCTGTAATAATGCTAATCCCACACACCCTTTAATAGGGCCTCAAGGCTCAATCACAATCCAAATAATAATAAGGAAAAATGTAGGGCCAAAATAAAGGCCCAGCAATCCCGGCTATACGCGCCTTGTCCTAGCATTGGGTTTCTCTTGTCTCTTTTCCCTTTGCAGCAATACAGTAAACCCAGGAAATTTGCGCTTTCGAATGGTGCTTAACTCGTATTAACGTGAATTAAGTGCAACTCAAAATCCCACTTCCCCCAGCCCTGGCTCAGCCCCCAGGTTCAAACCCCCTGTGACTCCGGCTGTGGCTCTGGCTCCAGCTCAACCCCCGCCCTCCCCCTGCAGACCCTGGTTCAACCCTGCCCGCCCCTGGCTCCGGCTTCAGCACACCACCCCCTGCACGCGTGGCTCTGGCTCACCCACCCCAGGTCAACCCTGGTCCCAGTTCAAACCCCCAATGCATGGCTCCGGCTCAATTCCTCCCCCAGTCCTGATTCAACCCCCGCTGTGCACAGCTCTGGCTCACCATCCCCACCAATGACCCTGGTGCAATTCCCCCACCCCCAGTCAGTCCCCCCACAGTCTGGGTCACCATCTTGGCTCTGGCTCAACTGCACCCCAGGCTTAACCCCCACGGCCCCAGCCCACCACCAGTCTTAACCCTCCCCAACTGCCCCCCCCCACCCCAGGACTTACCTTTCAAAAGGAGCTCCGGGTGCTCCCTCTGCTTCCCTGGCTGCAGAACGTGTGTGCCGCTGCGGAAAAAGCCGCCCCCCCCAGCTTACGTGACATTCGAGTTACGCAAGGGTGTGTGGGAACACAACCCCCACATATCCTGAGGCACTCCTGTACTTATAAGCAGCCCAGGGACTTAGAAATCTAGCTAGATTTGGTGACTCACTCCCCCGCCCAACCTCTTCCAGCATAACCAGGAATTGCATGTGTGCAGTTGAGCATTCTGCTTGGCAACGCATTGGAGCAGGGCCCCTCCGTTTGTACAGCACCTGACGCAACGGGGCGTGACGCACGAGTGCCAAGGCTGGCTACAAATAAGCAATAACTGGGGGTGGGGGGCAGGGTGCTGTGAGATTGACAAGGATTCAAGGGCTTTCCAAACTAGAATACAAGCATGCCAAGGGTTTGCAAAGTAGGCAACACTGATGGCGGGATGTGGGGTGCTGACTTTTTAACGTGCCTTTGGGCATTCCACTTTAAGGCCTGCGCACCTCCCAGACAATAAAACAGCATCACATGGGCTGCTAGCAGGTGGTACTTTTAAGAATACTGGGAAAACTGCTAGTGTGGATGCTATTAGAATAGTATAAAGATGCCTCCTTCTGGTATAGCTTACAGCTCTGCAGGAAGAGCACTGAGGAAGTGGAGAGGCAATGTTGCCTAGTAGATAGTGCCCTGGGCTGTGACTTAGGTGGCAAAGGTTCCTGGCTGTGCCACTTACCTGTTGGGTGAGTTACTGCTGTGCTCTGTGCCTCAGTTTGCCCCACCTGTAAAATGGGTGTAAGTGTGAAGCCCTGCTTTGAGACCTGTCACTGCTGAGTGCTTCTGAAGAGCTAGCTGAGCACGCTGCTGCAGGTTGGAGGCAACTCTTTGTAAATGCTGTGCAGGAAAAGACTTCTCACCTAGCTAACCGCTGGGGGCCCACCCAGAAGGGTGAGCAGCAGTTACCTGGCAACCAGCCACACAGCAAACTCCCTGTGATGTCATGCTAAGTCCCCACCCCCCACCTCTTCTCCCTCCCCAACAGACCATGTTACATTAACCTACCAGGGGGAGGCATGAGAGCTCCTGCAGGTACATAGTGGGCAGACAGTCCAAGCATGGAAGGGTTATGTAGGGGTGGTAAGAAGGATGGGCCAGTGGGACCCAGGTGTCCTGAGCTTTGTTACCATCTCCTGCCATAGCGCTGGGTAAATTGCTTTGGGCCTGGGTTTGCTGTACGAGGCAGTGGGGGCTGGAGGGGAGCATGGGGAAGAAGAGACAAAGGGCAGCACCAAAAGCCACGCAACAGAGCCAGGAATAACCCCAGGTGTCCCGCTCCTCAGTCCAGCAGGCTGGCTCCTGGGACCCCCACTGCCTGTGCGGCCTCGGGGGCTGCTAACAATGTGCCATGTGGCTTTGCTGTAGCTATGCCCATAGGAAGCCCGCAACGCCAAGATGAATGATGAGATGCGAACTAATTCCACCTCCTGCATCAGGGTGAAGATCCCCTCTGGCCACGTAAGTGCGGCCGTACGCTCAGCCACGCCGTGGCTCTTTCACTCCTGACTTTTGCCCACGAACGGGAGAACAGTGAGCCCTGAATTCAGTGGCCCTTTTTGGGGCCTCTGTCCTTTAGTGCCTGCTGCAAGGTTTGAGTCACAAAAAGCCACCCGGGGCAGCATTCACTGGCTGAAACCCTTCTCCTGCCTGGATGGAATAAACAGGGTTATGGTTCTCTCGAGCTTATTTTCAGAGATCTGCTTTAATACATCACCTAGCACAGCCTGTGTGGCCTCTTCCTGTCCTGCCCGGCCCCTGCCTCAGTATGGAGGAAACACCAGTTACAAGCCAGCAACAAACTCTGCTGGGATGGTCCTGGACATTGTGGGGGGATTAGAGGGAACATGACAACTGCTACCAGAGAGCCATGTCGGTGGCATTAGGGCCAGATTCTGACCTCGATACCCCTGGGGTAGACTCAGAGTCACCTGTTGACAGCAGTGGGGGGGTCAAGGCTGGTTTCTGATCACAGCTCCCCCCTGGGGTCCATCTGGAGTCATCCACGCACTGCTACGGACTCAGGCCTGGATTCTGATCTCAGTTGTGTCCAGTGTAAATCCAAGTCACTGCAATGGACTTCACAGGACGAGGCCAGATTCTAATCTCCTGCAGTCGCGTTCCCTGTGGCATAATCCCACTGCCGGCAGTCAGGTTGGGCGTGGCTCTTGCATTCACATAACCTGCTCTAGAACCGCAGCCTTTCCAGACTGATAGCAGGAAGAGTAAGTGTCTTAGGCCACTGGCACCTCTCAGCATCACTGCAGACTGAGACCCCATTGCAGCCCTCCCTGTTCATGGCTTTTTGATGATGTGCCTGGCCTCACGTGGCCCCAGTTCGCCAGGACTCCCTAAAGGGATCCCCATATCTCCTCCCCCAGGTGGAACTCAAACCCGGTGACCTGATTGAGATCTTCCGTTCCTGCTACCAGCACTGGGCCCTCTACGTTGGTGATGGCAAAGTGATCCACCTGGCTCCTCCTTGTAAGTGCCCCCTCCCCAACGTGGGAGGTGTGTTCTGCCGGAGGCCAAAGGTGGGTCCCTGCCACGGGCGTGCCGCTACCTGTGACGTTCTCTTGGGGGTCGCTCACTGTAGAGCAGTCAATGCTCTGCGCAGGCGTTGGGGAACCCCCAGGCCATGGGCGCTGCAGCCCTTGTGTGCCTGCTGCATGGGCGTTCCCCAACAGCATGACCGCCCCACGGCACAGTGCAGTACTGCCTGCTGCCACTGGGGGGAGCTGGAACTGCTCCAGCCCTGAAGGTTGCACCAGTCACCTGCTAGCGGGTGGTGGATGGCTCTGTGTGTGTGTGTGTGTGTGTGTGTGTGAGAGAGAGAGAGAGAGAGAGAGAGACCATGTAGCAGCCCCTACCCCCAGCCTCCTGGGATGCATGGTGAGCTTGGGGCAGGGATCACCCTGTGACCTATGCAGCTCAGTGCCAACTCACTGGCTCTGGCACCCTCCCTGCCAGGTGAGCACCCCATGGACGGCCTTGCCAGCGTGCTGGCTGCCCTGTCCGACAGAGCCTACGTGAAGAAGGACTGGCTGGAGGACGTGGTGCGCAAGGACCGCTACCGGGTGAACAACAAACATGACGAGACTCACCCCCCGCTGCCGGTCTCCAAGATCATCCGGCGGGCGGAGCGGCTGGTGGGCTGCGAGATGCCCTACCACCTGACCAGCCACAACTGCGAGCACTTCGTCATGGAGCTGCGCTATGGTGTGGCCATGAGCGACCAGGTGGGCATGGGAAGGGCGGCGGGGGGGGGCTCCTGCCTGCAGCACGTTGAGACCCGGGTTTTGAACCTGGCACCCGCTGAGACTCTTGGAGCAGCTGGGCCAATGGGCTGCATGAGTCTTAGCCCCGCCCCAAGGAATGGTGCTTCCTCGCAGCCTGGCTGGTGTAGCGGGTGGTACCGCTCCTGCTTGCTGCCCCAGGGAGCTTCTGAACTGGCTGCAGAGCCATATGTGCCCACTGTCATACCCCCCCCGCCTCCGCCCCCAGGGCGAATCATTATTCGGCATTTGTTTTGTGGCTGCGCTTAGGAACCCCAGTCATCGACCAGGGCCCCATTGCAACAGGCTTAGCCCCCACGGATCCCTCCCTTGGGAACAGGAACCCAGCCCCTGCTTTCCCCGGTCTCTCAGTGGCCTCTGCTGTTCCCCTGCCTGGGTGCTGCTTCACAGCCCCAGCAAGTCACCGCCGCCACCTTTGCTTCCCGTACTGCCACCATGCATTAGTCAAGGCAGCCGGCGGGGCGGGGTCGCCGGCCCACGGCTCGCGAGCTGCACGCGGCTCTCGGAGCCTTAAATTCGGCTCCTCCTCAGAGCTGCATGCTGGGAGCGCCGGCTGCCACTCTGCGCATGCTCCGCTGCTGGAGGGGGGCAGAAGCACCTGGTGGCGGCTCTGGGGCAGCAGCAGGGGTGGCAGCAGCTCTGGTGAGCTGCCAGCATTGAGTTAGAGCAGGGAAGGGGCAGGGAGGGCTGTGGGGGGCCTGGCTCTGGGAGAGGGGGATTGGGTTAGAGCAAGGAGCTGGGGGGGTGTCTGGGTTGGGGGGGAGGGGGAGGGGATTGAGCCACATATCTCTCTCTCTCTCTATTTCCTCCCACCCTATCTAACCTGATCTAATTTAATCTAATCTATCCCCTCCCACCCTATCTATCTATCTATTGCTAAATTTAAGTATATAATACATGGCTCTTTGCATTCTATCTGGGGCTCTTCGTCTCTAACTGGTTGGCCACCCCTGTTATAATGGGTGTGGAATCCCTGGCCTGGGACAGGAAATGATGACTTCCTCTGTAGCATGTGGCTGCCCTGGATTGGGTTTTGCAGCAGGTCCTGCTTGATGTCTCCTGGGCTGGCTGGACAGCTCAGCTTGTATCTTCCTTTGCACCTCGTTTGCCCCAACCCTGCAAACAACCCCATATGGGAGTCCTCCCCCGGCTCCCGATCTGATGGTCACTTTGTTCTGTTCTGCAGGTCACAGAAGCCATCGCCATGGGCACTGTGGGGGTGATGGGACTGGCTGCGTCTGTGATCAGATCCATGGCTCAGAGACGCAGGCATCGGAAGGAGTAACGGCAGATGGCAGGAGTGGGGTTTGTACCAGCGCCAGTTTGGGGCAGTTAACCTGGCTCTCGCCCTCTGTCATCAGATTGTTTTCAGTGCAAGATCAAAGCTACAAGAGATTTCATGAACAAAAGCCGCCCCTTAGGTGATGCATGATTGCGTTCCAATAAACCCATCCAGAGATCCCTGCGTCTTGCTGTCAGGGCGAAACATACTCCATAACGTGGCCCATATCTTGGTTGCCTTGTGCTGTGAATTCCCCTGATCTTTTTCAGGGGAAAAGGCAATACCCCACATTTGTTAAGAATACAGTAGAAAAGCAGTTAGCATGTGCATTATAAACACACACACACACAGATGGTGCAGCATTACCAGGCCATGGTGGCTCAAGTCAGTCCAACTGGCCAGGCAAGGCTGACTGGGTGAGGATTTGGGATTCCCCTGAGACTCCTCCAAGCCTTGGTTTACAGGACTGAACCCCGTGTCCCCTGGCAAGAGCTTCCCTTCTTATACACAGACTAACACGGGTGCCTCTAACAAAACCACCAGCAGTCAAGTAGTACTTCAACTACAAACATTCTTTTGTTAGTCTGTAAAGTGCCATTAGACGCTGACAAAGGCTCACATCCCCGTCTGATCTGACTTGTTTTTTCACTCTTTTGATAAGTGCTGTTGATACTGGGCCATTTCTACCTTGCTGAATAGACCTTGTCAGATCTGGCCCTCCCTCTTACTGGGACCTCACTCTTTAAATACCCCTCTGAAACCACCACCCCCCCCACTCCTGCATCTGGTGAAGCAGGTCTTAGCCCATGAAAGCTCATGCTCCAAATTATCTGTTAGTCTATTGGGTGCCACAAGACTTCCTGTTGTTCACAGGACTGCTGGTTTGCCTTCTTATATAGGTAATTTCCCATTTGCATCTATGGATTTTGCAGTGTTATGCAAGGTGTTAATCTGTGTTTTTCAGCGTTATCCTTTGCTGGTGATCAGTAACAGGGAGGTCGCTGTGCTAGTCTGGACTCTAACAAAACAAAACAGCAGAAACGTAGCACTGTAAAGACTAACAAAATGATTTATTTGGTGATGCGCTTTCGCGGGACAGACCCACTTCTTCATCCCGTGATTGTCAGGCTGCCCACCCTTGTCTCCCCCTCTTGCGTGTGCGTGAGTGCGCACGCGCGCGCTTGTCTCCAGGGTTTGTCAGTGCTGCTAACTCATTTCAGCCTTACGCTGCAATGCATGTGTCCTGGTATCGTCCAAGTTTCTTCCTGTTGTGCTCAAAGTCTCAACTTCTCTATCACTGGGCTGACTTTCACTCACACCACACAGCTGTCTAGCGTTGCAGACACAGCTTAGTTTGTGATGCAGACAAGGGATACAACCTAATTTGTACCAGCGAGAGCCGAGTTAGTCTCTGTCTTCAAAAACAAGAAGTCCTGTGGCACTTTATTGACTAACGGATATTTTGGAGCAGAAACTTTCGTGGGCAAAGACCTGCTTCGTCAGCCCCCACTCATGCATCTGACGAAGTGGGTCTTTGCCCACAAAAGCTCATGCTCCAAAATATCTGTTAGGCTATAAGGTGCCACAGGACGACTTCTTGTTTTTGAACTTAATTTGTAACGCTAATAGGGAGCAAGGCCTTACAGGAAACGTAATTTAAACATGAGCAACAAAGAGAAAGAGAAGCTACAGACCTTGTAAGCAAGTCATAGGTGCGGTTGTACATCATACTTACTCTTGTAACAATGCCTCACTGAAATATACAGCTTCTCTTTAGAGCTAACTGGGGTGGAGCTGGCTGCCTGCTCTTATGGCTGCTCTCCTGACTGATACAACAACGGACGGGCTGAGAGAGGTGGTCTCTTTCTGGTGGTGTAAAAACCAAGATCATAATCACGCATAATCCCCAGGCTCTTTATAAAAACAAGATGAAGTCTTGCTGTGTTTGAAGATACAGACTAAGTTGGCTACTTCTGTGATACGCTTTATGAAAGACGCTCCAGGGTTTAAACTCTGATGTCCTGGTCACATTCCCACCGGACTAATTTCATTCTGTCTCCCTAAATTTCAAATGAATGCAGAACTCACTTGGCTACCTTAGCTGGGGACTGGCATTGCTGTTAAACACTCTGGGGGCCGTGTCTACACTAGCCCAAAACTTCGAAATGGCCATGCAATTGGCCATTTTGAAGTGCTGGCCATTTTGAAGTTTCGGGCTAATGTAGACACAGCCTCTGGGTGTGTCTACACTTGCATTCCTCTTTTGAAAGAGGCATGCAAATGAGGCAAATTGAAAATGCAAATAGAGTATACATTTGCATACTAGACATCTCATTTGCATATTCTAATTTCAAAAGAACAACTAGTTCGACTGTATATGCAAATGAGGTGCATAATATGCAAATTCATACCATATTTGCATTTCTGATTTGCCTCATTTGCATGCCTCTTTCGAAAGAGGAATGCAAGCGTAGACACACCCTCTGAGTGTTCCACGCCAGAAGCAGCTACACCCAGATGGCTAATGTGCTCTGCCCCTAGGGCTGGCCTAAGTAGTACTGTTTGTTTGCTCAGCTGCTGAGGGGAGCTGAGCCCTATGTTGACTGCTGCCCTGCCTGGAACCAGGACCAGCTGATGTACTGTTCATTTGCTCAGTCCTACTTAGAGGGGCTGAGCCCTGAAGTAACCATTCCTCTGCCTTGAACTGTCTGTTTGCTCTGAAGGGAACTGAGCCTGGAGTAACTCTAGTCTTGCTGTGAACAAAGGACCACCCCAAAGACTGATGGTAGGAAGGGGTTGTAATCTTCCCTACCCTGGAAGGGGTGACCACCAGCTTGAGCATTGCCCTTGTAAACCCAGGGTTGTGAGTTTAGTCCTTAAGGAGGCCATTCAGGAGCCCATGGCAAATAGCTTTAAAAAAAAACAAAAACCTGTCAGGGCTGCTGCTTGGTCTTGCCAGGAGAGCAGGGAGCCTTTAAAATGAAACCCACAAGGCCTGCTTTGTACAAAACATAGCACTGCTAGGATGCTGGTAAAAATGAGTATTCCTGGGCGTGGCTTTGGAGCACTTCCTCCTTGATGATGCTTAGGGCAATGATGCTGCCTCCCCCTGGTATTTCTTCAGCTTTTCTTTTCCACCAATGAGTAAACAGGTTTCCAGGAACAACAATCTGGTAGAGTCCATTCATGTTACATAAATGCACTGTAAATAAACAAGTTGCTTTACAAATTTCTGAGGATTTACGCAGGTGACGCTCGAATTAGTCAAGGGGAAGCTGAAACTGGTACCTTAACGTCTTTAAAACCAAGGGAGTCTGAGAAAGCAAGTAATTCTGAGTCTGAAGACTGACAAAATGCCACTTAGAGGGGTGAGTACTTACTAAAACAGCTCGTACACCAGCATAACCTGCTGTGGGCTTGCCCTTTATTCCTAGATCCATAGAACTATCAATTCCAAGGTAAGAAGGCTCCATTGTGATAATCTAGTCTGACCTCTTGTAGAACGCAGGTCAGCAAATTACCCCAAACTAAATCCTAAAGCAGGGCTTCTAGAAAAACCTCCAATCTTGAGTTCAGAATTTCCAGATGCAGCAAATCCACTGTGACCCCAGGTAAGTTGTTCCGGTATTGAATTACTTGCTTACATTTCCACTTTGACAAATGACCATTTGCTGATGGAAAGATGTTACATTGAAAAGTTCCTGACCTGATCTATTAGTAAGGCAGCAGACTCTGAATTGTGTACCTTCGGCGGGGATGGCTTTTCCAGAGGGTAGGCACCTAAAGGTCCACATTTTCAAAAATGCCCAGCCAGACGACAGGCAAGGGGTATAGCTCTGCACTAGACCTTTGGACAATCCAGCTATTTACTTTCTTTACCTCATTAAATACTGCTTCTGATGTTCTGAAAGACCATGGGCGGTGGTTAACATAGGGTATGGCTACAAATGAGCCATATTTTGAAATTAGCTATTCCGGAATAGCTTATTTCAAAACAATGCTGCGACACACAAAAACGAATTTTGAAACAGCACTTAGCTATTTTGAAATATGTAGTCTACACACATTTTGAAATAGAGATATTGTATGCACTATGGCTTATTTTGAAATAGCGATTGTGCTGTGTAGCCACTAGGTTAGTTATTTTGAAATAATTGCTGTTATTTCAAAATAATGTTTCTGTGTATACCTATAGTTAGTTACTAAGTTTTTAGTACAGGTATTTAACAGCACAAATTATTTACTTACATACATAAGAAGAGAGAAAAAGAGAGACATAGATAAATGTTATGAATTACAGCACGTAAACTTTGTTTTGCTAGGAATTTTATCCTTTTCTTTTAGCCTACTTTTCCTCAGCTATGTATACAGTCATCGATCTAATCCATTTCTCTTACTTCTTTTATTCTGGTGCCGCACCTTTATGGATTATATCCACATAGCTATGCATTCAACTAGGGTATGCATTCCATTACACCAGCCTCATACATTGGCTGGAGACCAGGAATCTTTGATTCCTGAGGTATTTCATTTAAAAATCAGAAATGAAGCTGACCTGAAGAACAATAACAACAAATAAGCCACCGCCCAGGGCAGGGCTTCCTTTCTGCAGAGGAATTAATTCAAAATCTTTATCAACATTCATTGTTTACCTTCATTGTTCTCTGGTTAGATATAGCAACTAAGCAATTTTGATTCCTCTATTTTGCTTCTTGCTGGAATTAGCCCCCGAACAGTCTTTACAGCAATTGATACAATTGGGACTAGCATGTTCATAAAATGTTGCAGCCTCTCCACTCACAAGGGGCCCAGACTAATCCAATAGGCAGGTAAAGACCATGGCTTTCCCCTGCTAGATTTTCTGTGGATGGAAAGCGTTGAAGCTGGTGCGGGAAGGAATCAAGGTGCAGTTTACAGTATAATAAATTTAATTCCATTTCAGATACGGGGCAAAGTTCTATGTAATCACAAAGGACTACAAAGGTACTCATTGTGGCTGTAGGCAGATGTTGAATTTTGTCCCTGAAACAACATACTGCAGCAACTATGGCGTTCTTGTGTTTCTGTTTTGTTTAACTTGTACAGGAAACCACCTGAAAATTGGGTTAAAGAAAAGGGGACTGAAACTGACGCTAAGTTTTTGAAATTATCTAAACATAATTTTTCAATCAACCAGACAGAAAACAGTCTAAATTTTTCAGCAGGGGCTATAAAGTTCCACAGGCCACCTCTCTACCCAGGCTATGTCTAGGCTAGAGGGTTTTGTCCACAAAACGGCCATTTGGCTGACAAAAACCCATGGTGCATCTGGATTCCCAAGGGTGTTCTGTTGACACGAGGAAGAATGGCTCTGTCAACAGAGATCTCTTACAAAAAGCCGGTCTGGACATGCCAGGGGACCCTCTGTTGACAGAAAGGGCTTCCGGGACACCGGGCAGCCCTGTCTGCTGTGCTTCCGGTTGGCCATTTTGCCGTTAGAATGGCCGGGCACTCCGGCTGCTCTCTGCCTACAGAGCGGATCACTCTCTCCATCTCGGCGGTCTGGCCACAAGCTGTCAACAGAAGTTTTGTCGGAAAATGTCGTCTGACAAAAACTTTTGCCGACAAAGCCCTCTCATTTAGCCACAGCCTTAGGGTCTGACCCAACCCAACCTATGTAGGCAATCAGCAATCTCTAGTGTAAAGTGCCTGCCTGGCATTTTGTAGAGCCTGGGGATCGAACTGACCACAGGTGCTGGTTTCAAAGAGCCTCCAGCATGGGAGATTGGGGAAAACTTGTCCTGATGCTGCCTGGCCAGGTAGAATAAACTGGAAATGTGAAGCTGTTTGTTTTTAATGAATGCACAAAAATCCCCCAGTCTAACGAACTCTCCATTTGCTGAAGGACCAGGAACAGATGCTCACGGTGCCAGGAGAGGCAGCTGTACAGCTGCTTCCCATTCATCCTCTTTTTACGGCCCGAGATAATGGGAGTGGGAGGCCAGAAGCAGAGGTCAGGCAAGGCGAGATCAGGACAGGCTGATTCTACAGCTCGGGGGCCAGGGCCACCCAAACCCCACCGAGGCGGATGCTGTAGACAGACTGTGGGGGTTGTAAGCGAGACACGCCCCAGACAGACAATTCCTGTTGCCCTGTCTCTCCCCCACATCCTGTCAGGCCTCGCAGGAGATGGGTCTGAGGCCTCTCTCCTGGCTACCTGAGGCCTGTAGTTACTCTGTCTCCAAGAAACAATCTCAAATGCCCTAGTCTCAGCTGAGGTTTCCTATTAGCTTCTCTAATGTACATGTAACGCTAACAGCTTTCGGGCAGAGATATAAGTGCCCCAGAGGTTTGACTTAGGGGCAGGCAGAGAGGAACCATGTCATTCAGTGCTGGGCCGAGGCGGTCTTGGATATGGGACACAGGAACTGCTTGATAGAGGGGGATTCCCCCACTTGGGGCAGGGATCCAGCCACCTCTGAGACATGGTGGAACAGCTGCTCCTAGGGGGATTGCTCACCTGGGCTGAGATGCAGCAGCCTCTGCAGTGGGACCTGGCTGCGGTTTGACAAATGGAGCAGGCGCCACATCAGCCTGAGTAATCAGTAGGGTTGGCAACTTCGCAATATATAGAAATCAGACACTCCAGTGGAAGTGCCAGTACCTCCCTGCCTTGTCTCTTCCTCCCAAGACCCCACGCCCCACCCCTTCCTCTCCTCCACCCATTACTCGCTGCTAGATTGTTCTCCCCAGGTGGGAGGGACGTGCCTGTGGAGTCATGGCTGAGAGCTGCAGCTGCCCAGCCAGGTGGGAGGCAGCCTGGTTGAGAAGGGACAGGCCCTGGTGCCTCCCCAGCTCACAGCCTTCACATGTCTGCCCAGTAGACCTGACCAGACACTGTCAGGATCCTTTTTCAACCGGACGTTGTGGTTGAAAACGGGGCACTTGGCCATTCTCGTTATTGGGAAGGGGCTAAACTCATCTCACTACGCGCTTTTCAAAAGAGCATAGCAATATGGAAATCATTCAAATACCCACCTTACCTTCCCAGCATTGACCACCTCTCCCCAGAGCCCCGAAAACAAACAGCAAATGTTTAAAAAAACCACAACTAGGGATGCCAGGTCTATTACATGTGCATTGCAGCTGGGGAAGTGTCTGAAGGCAATAGCACCCCCTAGCGGCGGTAGGGGGCAGTAGCACAATGCTAGCAGTCACTCACATCTGTTCTACTCTACAAGAAAGCCTAGGAGGCAGTGTGTGCCCAGGTGAGCACAGCAAACCTCTTTGTACCACAGTCATGTCTAAAGGTCCCAAATGACATAGGGCTCCTCATTCTGACCTGGGCCTCACTAACAGCGTTATGGAAGTGTCCGCAGGCCCCAGAGGAGATTGGTGAACCCACTATGAGATGCACCAGAAACGGAGCACTTTAAAGACTAACAAAACGATTTACTTCGTCAGGTCAATTTCATTTCCAATACAGACTGACAGTTATATGTACAGAGGACTTAAATGCAATAAAAACTGACATCAAATAGGATTGGAGGAAGGGGGTGTGGGGGGGGGGATGTTAATTGTCCTGGCTGAGATAATTATGAGCATCAAAGGAAGGGAAGCAGTCCAGCTCCATACATCTCACACCACACGTTGACAGTCAAGCCCTTAGATACAATCGCATCTGCTCTGATCCTACCGACAGAGACCAAAAACTGCAAGCCCTCCACCAAGCATTTATAAGACTGAATTACCCACCAGGAGAAGAAAAAACCACATTGACAGGGCCAGGCGAATACCCAGAAACCAGCCACTTCAAGATAGGCCCAAGAAGATCAACAACAGAACATCACTTGTCATCACCTGTAGCCCCCAACTCAAACCCCTGCAATGCATCATTAAAAATCTACAACCTATTCTGAACCAGGATGCTACACTCCAGAGGGCTCTGTGTGACAGGCCTGTCTTTTCCTACAGACAACCTCCTAACCTGAGAAAGATTCTCACCAGCAATCACAGAAGTGGGTCTGTCCCACGAAAGCTCATCACCTCATAAATTATTTTGCTAGTCTTTAAAGTGCTACTGGACTGCTTTTTTGTTTTCATAGACTATAGACTAATGCAGCTATCTCTCTGTCACTACACCACAGTAATATTAATCCTGGAACTTTTCCTTGCAACAAACCCCACTGCCAACTTTGTCCACATTTTTATTCTGGGGATACCATCACTGGATTTAACCATGCTAGTTACAAGATCAGAGGCACATTCTTGTGCACTTCCAGTAACACTATATATGCTATTATGTGCCAACAATGCCCTGACACTATGTACATTGGACAGACTGGGCAAAACCTTCACCAAAGAATAAATGGACACAGAGCAGACATCAAGAAACTCAACAGACATAAGCTGCTCAGTGAACACTTCAATGGAGTGGGCCATTCTGTTAAAGACCTGAGAATTTGTGTCCTGGAACAAAAAGACTTTAACAGATTAGCGGGAGAGCTTTGTGAGTTAGAGTGCAGATTCAAATTTGACACTAACATGTGGTATGAACAGAGACATCAATTACCTCACGCATTACAAGGACTGCTTCCCTTCCTTTGATGCTCGTAATTATCACAGACAGAACAATTAACACCCGCCATGCCCTCCCCCCTTCAATCCTATTTGATTTGTCAGTTTTTATTGCAAGTTTTATTTTTTTGGTTCTCCGTACTTATAACTGTCAGTCTGTATTGGAAAGGAAATTGATCTGACGAAGTGCGTCTGTCCCACAAAAGCTCCTCACCGAATAAATCATTTTGTTAGTCTTTAAAGTGCTACATTTCTGCTCGTTTATTTTGCTGGTGTACAGACTAACACAGCTAGCTGTCGGTTACCATTATGAGATGGGCATTTTTAGTAGTGTTATGGTAGCATCTAGAGACCCCAGTTGAGACTGGGGCCTCATTGTGCCAGGTGCTGCACAGACACTCAGTAGCTGCGTCTACACGTGCACGCTACTTCGAAGTAGCGGCACTAACTTCGAAATAGCGCCCGTCACGTCTACACGCGTCGGGCGCTATTTCGAAGTTGAAATCGACGTTAGGCGGCGAGACGTCGAAGTCGCTAACCCCATGAGGGGATGGGAATAGCGCCCTACTTCGACGTTCAACATCGAAGTAGGGACGTGTAGACGATCCGCGTCCCGCAACATCGAAATAGCGGGGTCCTCCATGGCGGCCATCAGCTGGGGGGTTGAGAGATACTCTCTCTCCAGCCCTTGCGGGGCTCTGTGGTCACCGTGGGCAGCAGCCCTTAGCCCAGGGCTTCTGGCTGCTGCTGCTGCAGCTGGGGGTCCGTGCTGCATATACAGGGTCTGCAACTAGTTGTTGGCTCTGTGTATCTTGCACTGTTCTATGAAAGTGTGTCTGGGAGGGGCCCTTTAAGGGAGCGACTTGCTGTTGAGTCCGCCCCGTGACCCTGTCTGCAGCTGTGCCTGGCTCCCTTATTTCGATGTGTGCTACTTTGGCGTGTAGACGTTCCCTCGCTGTGCCTATTTCGATGTTGGGCTGAGCAACGTCGAAGTTGAACATCGACGTTGCCAGCCCTGGAGGACGTGTAGACGTTATTCATCGAAATAGCCTATTTCGATGTCGCAACATCGAAATAAGCTATTTCGAAGTTGGGTGCACGTGTAGACGTAGCCAGTGAGAGACAAATGAAGTTACAATCTAAATACAGGAAAGCTTATTGTCCCCATTTTACAGGTGGTAAAATGGAGGCAACTGGTAAAACAGTCTGCCTGAGATCCGATAGAAACTTGTGGCACAGCCAGACCCAGACAACCCAGGAGTCCTGACACCCACTGTCCTGTTCTACCCAGAGCTGGGAACAGAATCCAGGAGCTCAAACTCCCAGCTCAACTTTGCTCTTACTGCAATTTTCAGGTGGAAGAAGGCACCTCCATGACTGCAAGCAACCCCCTCATTCGGAAGAGCTTGTCAAGACTGATAGAGTTGTGAATTGCATGTAAACGTAGTTATCCCTGGAACGCACACTGTAGCCAGAGGGATAACTTAACAAGTCTCAAACAGAGGAGAGTTGTGGGCCCCACACCCTCAAGCCTTTCTCCACTCCACACCTGGGTTTCCCCATCGCTCCAGTTGCATGCAACCCAGCTCCTTGCATTGATGCACGAGCTGACGTTTGTCCAGGACTAGGTACAATGCCCTCTCCTCCCCTCCCAGCGGATGCAGCAATCTGGGGCGTAAATCCTCCGAGCAGGATAGATTTAGCCTGTTAATCCACCTGGCCAATCTGCTGTGTCTGCTCAGCTTCTCTGCATCACTAGTTTCAAGTCGCTGGCTGGAACTGTGCTGAGAAGTGATCGGCTGAGCCCGGCATCACCCCCTCCACCCCAGCGGCCCAGACCCTGTCACTTGCCAGCTGCCTGACAAACGGGAAAGCTGGAAAAATTCTTCCCGTTCAACAGCTACTTCAGGCCCAGCAGCCCAGCCGGTGAGTGAGTCCTTCCCTGGGATCCTATGGGATGGGGCAGTTTGGGGGTTGGCAACCCACATCCCCATAGCTGTTAAGCTCCCCTAGGACAGACCCCAGGGCTACTGCTCTGGTATCCTTCCAGGGGTAGAACCCAGGACGCCTGCATCCCAGGACAATCTCCACCCCCCTGATCTAACCACTAGATTCAACTCCCTTCCCCCAGGCGGGGATAGAGCCCAGAGACCCGAGCCAGACCCGCCCCCGGAAACTCCATTCCCAGACCGGCTCTCCTCTCCCCTACTCACTCACACATTTACAACCTCCAGGCTCCCCTCCCAGTCCACAGCTCCCAGCTCAGGGGCAGTCCTGAAACAGTGGTGCTATTTAAAAGGGCTTGGAACCCAGGCAGGGCTTGAGAAGGGGCATTGGCAACGGCAACCCCAGGCCCCTTATGCAGTTACCCCCAGTCAGTCAGCAGGCCTGATTTGACCCCACTCCCTTGCTGGTGCTGGGAAAGGAACTCAGGAGATGGATCTTTGCCCCCCCGGCAGTTCTAGACCCAAAGAGGAAGAACTCCCTCTCCAGCTGGGGCACCCCTGCATCTGGCTTACGCTTGCTGCAGCTGTGGCAGAGGAGGGAAGGGGGTGAGAGTAGGGAGGGCAGCGTTAGAGGTATTTATGCCGGTGCTGCCCCGCCCAAAGACTGCCTGAGCCCAGCGGGTGTGTCAGCATTTACAGCACTAGAACGGGGTGGATCTCTAAAGCAATTTCTCAACTACTGCAGCCGGCGGTGGGGACCCTGGCTGGGCCTGGGTTAAAAAATACAGGTGCCAGTTCAGCCCCTTACAGACGGGGATGACAGAGAACAGGGCCTGCTCAGGAGCCCCCAGACTCTACCCCCACTACTGAGTATACCCCCCACACCTGCTAACACTCACCTGAGCCCCAGCACACAGGCCATCTGCCGATGCTCCCCATCTGCATTAAGCTCCCCGGCCCACACAGGTTATATGTGCTTTACCATCCACCCTGTCTGTAGACACACCCCATCGCACTCCACACGCAATACACAGGCCCCACGCCCCTATTTCCACAAGCTGCAGAGAATGCCTCTTTTGCCCACCCCCCGCCCAAATGAACAATTACACAAGTCACCAGCACACCCCCACACCCATCACATGCTCACTAGCACTCCCAACCAATCAGACACACACCAACCTCTTACACACAGCCCTTCACACACCACACACTCACACCCTCTGGCTGGTAGCCCATCAATGCCTTACACACACACACACACTCTCTCTCTCTCTCTCTCTCTCTCTCTCTCTCCTTCCTGCAACACACCAGCACATCCCATACCCCCAGCCTGACCAGCACATACAAAGGGGCTCCTGACATCCTGTGTTTAGGCACAAGGCTGCAGGTAACTGAGGCTCAGTGCTTCCTAGTAGCAGGAGATGCCGGGAATAGTTGCTACAGCCTCTTTGAAAGGGGAGTGGATCCAGCAGTTAGAGCAGCAGGGGCCAGGAGCAACCCCCGTCTCGGGGAGGGAAGTGGGGACTTGTGGGATTGCGGGAGGGGGAAAGGATACCTGGTTCTACTCCCACCTCCGGGAGGGGGCGCCAGTGGATACCCCACAGGCGATGAGAATCTGCAGTGCGGAGTTCTATGCCCAGCTTGGGAAGGGGAGCATGTGTGGTGTCACTGAAGTGCTTTGAAAATCCAGCTTAAAGGGGGTCGGTGTGTTACTTTCTAATACAGATTACCTACAGGGCCAGGTCTGCCCATGAATGTCTATCCCTTGGGTATATGGGGGGAACTGATTACCCCAAGAAGGCTGCTACATGTAAGCATTAGCGTGTGGGCACCAGCAAAGGGAAGCCCTAGGCTGCAGGTAATAGGGGACAACACTACAGCTGCCTCCTTCTTCGCTGAAACAGTCAGACGGACACTTTGTTTAGCCTCAGAGACCTGTCTCCACTAGGCCACGACCATCCCTGTAGCAGGACTGCACTTCTTGGTGCAGCTACAGAGGCTGCTAGTTCAGAGCCCCGACTCAGACCAGCTACTGGTGCATTTAATTAAAAGTCTACTGCCAATGCGAGCGTAGTCAGAACAGGGAAGACTGAGTTCTGTTTCCACCTCTGGTACAGAGTGGCTGTGAGTGGTTAGAGCAAAGAGGGTTGGGGTCAGGCTTTAAACACAGTAAGCCAGCTCCTACATGGTCCCTTTTTTGGGGTGAGGATATCCTAGAATTTTGCCTGGTTTCTACCCAGAACCCCATTTCTGCACAAGCCAGATCCCTGCTTTCTCAGAATCCCCAGGCCTGGACTCCACTTTCAGGCTGGGACCTGTCTGTCCTCATCACCCCCCAGCTGGAGAATGGGAGTCTGGGGTGCCTGAACTACAACTCTTAGGAGACCCCATGGTCCCTCCTGGGAGCTGTAGTCCAATCAGGGAATCTGGTCTGTAAAATCCTAGGAACTTGAGGTATTTACAGGAGCATTTTAGAATAATAATATTTGGGGATTTGGACGATTTTTTTCATTTCTTTCAACCTTGCAATTTGCAACGGAAAACTGACATTTTTGGCAACTTTTTTCAGGGGAAAACCATTTTCCAACCAGTTCTAGTTTCCACATTTCAAAAACAAAAAACGTTTCGCTGCAGGATGGTTGGAATCAAAAAAAAAAAAAATCTGCGTTTTGAAGTGCACTGAGTCGGCGTATCGTTCGAAGTCAAAATGACAATTCCAAGTTAAAAACTGTGTTCAAAACAGTTTGATTTACTTCAGAACACAGACTCCAAACCTATTAGTTTTGAGTCCCTCACTTCTGCCCCCAAAAGCCAGGCAATTTCTTTGGCCAAAACCAACAGTTTTCCCCCAGCAGAAAATAATCGAATTTGGTGAAACCAGGATTTCTGATGTAAAAATATTTTGTTTAAACAAATTTCACCTAGTGTTAATTATTGCAGAGTAACTGTTACTTCAGTCCAGAGATGTGCTGCTACCATTGTTATACAATGGACCAGATCAAGGGGCCCCAACAATGTCACTGGGTCCCTGGGCCAGAGGCGGGGGCAGCTCTGTGCTCCTGAAAGGGGTACAACCTCGGGTGGAAGAGGCAGGGCCAGGGGCAGCCACCCGTCAGTGCTGTCTGTACTGCGGCACCCCTACTGCCAGCATGCAGAGCTTCCAGGAGTGCACTGAGTGGCTCTCTGCCAGCGATTTTAAACTGCCTGCAGCTCTGGGCGCTGCCGCCACAGTAGCAACAATGCCAGGAGCCACAGGCCCTTTTGAATTGGCAGGCCCTGGGGCAATTTCTCCCTTTGCCTCCCCTTCTCTGCCCTGACTCAGTGGGCCCAACCAGATCACAGCTGGTACTGATTTATACCCACTGATAATCTGGACACAAGCACGTTAATGATCTGATATCATATTACAATAGTAATAATAATAATAATAATAATATCTCACGCGTTTCATCAGTAGATCTCAAAGTGCTTTAACACTACCATTATCCCCATTGTACAGATGGGAAAACTGAGACATATAGCAGGGAAAGGTTACCCAGCAGGCCAACAACTGAGTAACGAACAGAATCTAGATCTTCACAGTATGTCTACACTACAGGGGCATAGCTATGGCACTACAGCTGAGCCACCATAGCATAGCCACTACCTACGGACAACAGAAGAGGATTCTCCTATCGCCGTAAGTAATTCAGTTCTCTGAGAGCTGGTGGCTAGAGTGACGTGAGTTCCTCTGTCAAGCCAGATGCCTCTACATGGGAGGTTAGTTTGCTCTAACTACAATATTCGAAGTGTGAAATTCTTCCGCAGCCCTCAGCCACTTTGCTCTAATTTTTAAGAGCAAATCAAGTGTCACCCAGCGCTCTCTCCATTAGGTCACACTGCCTGCATGTAACGAAGTTGTAATTAATATTGCAGACTCATGGGAAAACGATTCTGCTCCCGCTCATGGAAAAGCCCAAAACAAAGGAAAAACTAATTCCCCATCCCTTGAAGAGTTCAACTTTCTGGGACACAATCAAGTGAAATGGGAAATATTTCAATTCAGAAATGCCTCATGGGAATTGTATTTTGGTGGCTTATTCTCCCGTTCTCCCCTACGGGTCAGGGTCTCTGGCTGGACTATACCCTCCACAAAGCACTGTGATATCCCCTCTGGCTGAGAGCATCCTGGAATTCCTGGCCACAGTGAATTGAGTTTTTAGCCACCTCTTATTATGGATCCACATGCTCCACTGTGTGACATTCAGCCCTGTGTATGGGCCAGCACAAGGCTTAGTCTTAAGTAATACAGAAGATTTGTGCTGGAATATGGGGTAATCCACATCTGTCCCTGATCTACCGTGGCTATGGTTCCGCGGCAGCTCTTCACCTGAGAGCCCCTCTCTCTACAGCATGAGCTGCAGACACGTGTGTTTACCCACTGACACTGACATTCCCAGTTCGGTCCTTTGTGTTGGTCAAGATGGTGGGGCTGGTGGCTAAGTAGGGGGCTTACAGAGCGTGAAATTTCACCCTTAAGGAGTATATGGAGCTCCAGAATTAACTGCCGTAATGGTAGATGTTACCCTCTGGAACTCATTGCCACATGATTTCACCAAGAGTTGCTTCCTATCTGAGCCCCAAGGAAACCAGATTCACTCAATTTGGTTACTAGTCATCCTTGGCCACCATTGCTTACCTCACACGATACCTTTCCTCCCCTCCAACAGCCATGTCCAGAGAGCAAACCGAGTCAGTGGTGAAGACCGTGGAGACGCTGCTGGCTGAGGCAGAGCAGCTGAAGAACCGCTGCCGGCGCCAAAACGAGGATGTCAGGTTGATCATGGAGGAGCTGCAGAGGGAGAACAGAGAACTGTCTCAAAACTACGAGCAGGCCGAGCACGAGATGCAAGAGATGCGCAAGGCCCTCAGTGAGCTCATGGACACCAAGATAGCCTTTGAGGCACGTGAGAGGCAGGTGCGCAAGCTCAGCAAACAGCTCTGAGGCAACAGGACATTTTCACCCCAGTGGGGAGCGTCATCTACATCTCAGGGACATGGAGTCCACCCCATCACGCTCAGCCCTTCCTGACTGGTGAGGGTCGCCATCTAGGCCTCAATCCACCCCCACAGTTACATTCAGTGGCTCATGTCTCCATTGCCAGCTTAATTACCACAACTACTGCCCATTTAGTGCATTAGGGGGGCCTTCAGTTCAGCCCCAGCTGCATCCATCACCTCAGGTCTCCTAACTAATTCAACTCGCTGTCTATTAGTTGCTCTATGCTGGCGCTCATCTCTTGAGCTCAGCCCCCAACCAGCACCATGCAGACCCACAGCAACAGATATTCAGGCCCCGGAGCAGACAAGATAAGAAGCCTTTTCCCAGCCCATTTCACAGAAGGGGAAATGGAGGCACAAGTGAGTTAGCCAGGGCTGCACAGGAAGTCTGCAGCACAGCTGGGAACGCAGGTAGCTTGGATCCCAGCTTCTTGCCTAACCAGCAAGGCCACCCTGTCCTCTCTAGTTAAGTACTGCGTGGGGTTTGTTTATATTGTTCTCAGCATGGGGACTGACTTCTTAGCCACTGTCATCATCAGCGTGGGCCAGCTGACACCAGCCAAGGACCTGGCTGGCCCATGGCCACACTGCCATCTGCCCTCCCAACCCCAGCGACAGAGCACTCTTCAGGGGGCAGGCTGGTTACCACTACTTGTTCTAATGAATTGTCCTTCTAGCTCAGAGGGGCAGGAACCTTGGGCACTTTCACCTTCCCCTGTAGCAGGGGTCACCTGGCGTGTCACAGCTCTGCAATTCCCTGCCTACCAGAGCTCTTTGGCATTGGTGGCCCCCTTGCTCTCTGCCTGGGGCACACACGAGTTTAGTCTTCTGGGGGTACATGACCTATCTAGTGGGTCCTACGGCTGGGCCCCTGGGAAGTGTGGAGTTAACCTCAGCCAGCCCTTCAGAGCTGCCTGCCTGGGTCTCCAGCAATGATTTAAACAGCCAAGGCTTCAGCCGCTGTCATGGTAGCAGTAGGAAACCCCAGGCCCTTTTCAATCGCTAGCGCCATGATAGCGGATTTCCCCCCACCAAGGACGCAAGTCAGTGGCCTTGTTGATAAGCTTTCTGCAGTGTCTCAAGAGCATGAATACAGCTTCAGACCAGACAAATTCAGGGTACAAATCCCAAACTGGCAGGGAGTTCCGGATTTGGATTTCACCAATCATCAAGCGTGCACTCTTCAGGCACTACAAACAGCCTAAATATGGCACCACCATTTCCTGGGTACTCTGGTCTGTCTTGTCATGCACATAAGGTTACATTTGTGACAGATGGCCCTCCACACCAAGAATCACACCCATATTCAGAGCCTCAGGACCAGTCACTCACCCCAGATCAATTGCATTAGATCTTGCGCCAAAGACAACGCTTGTAGACAGGCCTATAACAAACAATTTAAAGATTTATAAAACTCATACAGGCAAAGGAAATGAGTTACTGACCAAGTTAAAGCAGGAAAACAGAGGCACGTGAGTGAGTTCCGATCGCAAGTTTCAAAAAGTAATAGAAGCTTCTCTGAGAAGCAAGACCTGTACGCTCTTCAGGGAGAATCCTGGGGATCTTTTGCTTATACCTGGTAATTCTTGTCCCCGACACCCCCCAGAACAGGGTTGGCCATCTAGGTGAAGCAGGTGGTCATTTAGGTTACAGCTACACTGCAGATGTTATTTCAGGATACAAATGCTTTTCACAGCACCCACAATAGTGCTATTTCGGGCGGGCTATTCTAGTTTCACTGCCCCTCGTTGTACAAGGGGTAATGGAACGTTCGAAATAGCTCTTTATTTCAAACTTCAGCGCCGGCTGGAATACGGTATTTCAAAATAATTTATGCACGTTGCATGGTGCTAAAAAAAGAAACAAGTGTAGCTGTAGCCCTACGGTGCCAGCTTTTAAGTGGCGCCAAATCAGATGGAAGTGTATCTTTCCCCCGCACTCTATTTAAAAATATATTGCTCTCTCTTATAAACAAAGCCATCAGATTCTGTACTTGGAACACAGCACATCACCGCCACGTCAGAAGTTGAGTTATATTATTTATTTCACACAGTGGAGCACGGCTGCACATGTCAATTCAGTTAAAATGCATCACAGCATAACTTCAAAAGAGTGCCACCTGTGTTTGCTGCCTGGGGGCAGGTCTGGCAGTTGAGTTGCTCTCAGGAGTCCAAGGTTGGCAACTCATACAGTTGAGTCAGCGCTGCTCGCTGCTTAGTGAAGGCCAGTCAGCGACCTGCCACAGCTGTTCTGCCGTGTTATGAGCGATGACCCTGAAGACGCTATGCCCCTGAAGAATTTGCATTGTGCGGGACTTGAAAAATTTGGTAAGAGATTTTAATTAAATTGTAAAAGGAGAATCACAAGGACTTGTAAGATAGTCAAAAATAAATACACAATTACTGTTAAAGTCAGGATTTTTTGAGCACCTGGCTGCTAATGTTAACAAATACCACTTAACAAACATTCCTTTCTGTTCTAATTGCAATAATATTTAATAGAAATTTTCACCTTCTGTTTAACTTTTAGCTAGTTTTAAGTGATCACTGAAATGATGAAATAAATTACAAGTTACCAGCTTGATATTACTGTCAAGGAATAAAGGTTTTTATAGTTTCCCCAAAATCAGTTCCCGTGGAAGGAACACAGTTGCAACTTGAAATGACAACATTTATAGTGTTGATCAGAAATACTGTGTACAATGCAACACGGTTAAACTTTTAAACTGTCACCTACTAGGTGGTTTACCTTGTATAGTATAATAGTGTTGGGCTTAATGAAAAGTAGGGGAAAAAATCAGAATGGTATTACTTTATTTACTTGGCATTCAAAAGGAACAAAAGTAAAATTTCATTTTCAACCTCTCTTTAAGTATGTTGCATGTGGGGAAGGGATGTACCTATGTCATCGTTCACTCAAGAGCACCAAACATTCTTGGGCTGGCCCTGCCCAAAGTCCAAGCAGAACAAAGACATCATTCACCTGGTTTTTGTTCTCTTGTTTTGAGCAGCAAGCTCAGCTGATGGGAGGAATTCATCTGCACCATTCATCTTCACGGGGGCCAGAAGGGAAGAGTTCAAGCAGTCTTCCTCTCTGGTCCGGCTGGTGCCGATTGGTTTTCCTGGTCAGGCAGGACATAACTCTTCTGTAGCTACCAGCCTGTCACCCTAGTTAATCAAAGGTGTCTCTTCCCTCTGGTCATTTACAATTAGAGAGGCTTGAAAGACAAATGCTTAAACATGACTTTGTAAGGTGGGAGACAGCGGCTCTGAAGGGGATTACTGCATGCAGCCACTCACAAGCATTCAGTAAAGTCTAAACTCTTCTAACATGAAGTCACAGGTCAGCCAGGCTGGTTCCAGCTGTATATTTGCCAGTGTTCCACTGTAAGTGCCCTTAGGGGGGCTGTTTAAACCTGGGACTTCCGGAGCATAGTGCAGGTGCTGCTACAGGTCAAGCTAAAGGCCCGCTGACACTCAGCTTAGACTGTGGAAGACACTTATTCTCTCTCTGTGAAGTGGTCTTGGCACCATTACGAGCAACAGTTAACCACACGTAGGCTCTGTCTACACTAGAGTTGCGTCAGCAGAAGGGGTCTTCTGTTGACATAACTCAGGGAGCGTCTACACACTTCAAGCATCCTGTCGACAGAGTCTCGCCAGAACTCTGCATTTGCTTTGACGGTATCATCCCTCAAAAATTAGAGGCATAACAATCTGTCAACAGAGGTTCTGTTGAGATTTCCCTGTCAATGCTTCTCGTGTAGACATAGCCATCGGTGCGTGGGTTACACTTGTAAAACATGGCCACCTCGGCAGGCGCAGGCACCTGGACTGCCAACACCACCCTCCCCTTGATTCCACCAAGACCCTGTTTTATTCTACTCTGGCACACGTTGGCTTCCTACAGGCCCTGGGCTGTCTGTCACAGCAGCTCAGACTGTGGGGACCCTCTAGCCCCACCTCCGTTTCCAAAAGCTGCCAGGTGCAGCTGCTTCAGAAGAAGCAGGGAAGCAGCTTATTTCTCATCTGTGTTTATTTATTTCCTCAAAATCCTTCCCCTTTTGTAGATTAGTAACTAAAGAGCCTGATTTCTGAACTGGACACAGCTCTGGCATATCACGGTAGCTGATGGAGGAAGGTTTGTAATATTCACAGAGGTTTCCAGGCACAGCTGGCAGATAAGTGGGGAACCAGACCCACCCATGCCCTACTTCCCCCTTGCTTACAAGGGCTTGAGCCAGCCAGTTTCTAAAGAGCAGATGTTCAGCATTTGGCTCTAGGTTAACCTCATGCAACATTCATGGGGAAGCCTGGGGATTTGTAACACTACCACTTACAAAGAAACCCAACCAGTGCTAATCAGAGCGATCAGCTCTGTGTACAAAGCCTCTGTGCTTGCCGGGGGGTGGGGGGGAAAGAATACACTGAAACCCACATCCCCTGCTACCTCATAGCCTCACTGCCCCTGTTGCAGGAAACCAATTGCCCGAGAACAGCTGCTGGTTTAGCTAGATGAGGACTGGTCAGAGTTTTCATTGTGTCCCCTGAGAAAATGCCATTCTGAGCAAACAAACTCTTAGCAAATGGTCCGGATTTTGATTAAACTGCTGTTTTTAAAAAAGAAAGAGGTTCCATCTTCAAAACCACATTTTAGGTTTTCCGTTTCACAAATTTCCTGAAGGAAAAAAAAAGTCATCCCTAGGTGGAAAACAGTGGAAACAAAGATAGAAACAAAATGTTTCCGTGGATAAAGTACACCCCCCGCTCCCCAAACAAACAGTAACCCCCAAACCTACAGCACGAGATTTATAAAATATCTGGTAGTTTTGGCTTTATCCCAACTCAGGATGATTTTTTGCAGGATGCAGAAACTGGTTTTCTGACCCGCTCTCCACAGGCTGCGCCTGAGTTACTTCAGCACCAAACCCGAGATCTCTACCTCCAAGCAGGCGCCTCTGTGACTTGAGCAATAAAACACAAGAGTCAGCTGAGGCTGGAACAGGTTTGTCAGCCTGGTGGGGCAGAGCCATCAGCAGCAGAAGCCAGACCACCACACTGAGGGGGTGCTGGTTACACCTTTAAGGTGGTGGGGCAGGGATGGGGTCAGTACGTCTTTCACTCTGGCTGGTCTCTGCTTGCCTCAGGCCCCAGGGGGCCACAGAGAGCCACCAGGTCTCTCAGTGCGGGTCAGAAAAGGACAGAAGCATCTTAAACCTGTAGGCTTGGGAGCTGGGAAACAGGCCAAGAGGCTAAAAGCACAGAGGAGGTCAGTGTCTTGTGGGGGCCAGCATCCCACCCCTCCTCCAGCCCTCTGCACCCCCCCCCCCCGCACTGCCGGTGGCTCAGCCATGTCACACCATTGCAGAAAAAGGGATTTTATTACATTAAAATGCCAAAACAAAGCGGACTTGCCGAACGAAGGTACGTGGCAAGAGAGACCAGGGGCCTGGGGACATAGCCAGGCCCATTAGCGCAAGCTGCATGGCAGCTGGAGAGAACCAGATCACCCCACTGGAGCCTCTGGGTGCATGCCCAATGCTGGGACTTGTCGCTCTGGGCAAAGGCGGCACTGGGGGATGCCTCTAGCACTGCCCCACACACACCTGCTTCTGCCGCCCTGGGCAAAAAGTGAGGCCCACTCCTAACATTCACTGTAAATCTCTTCCAGCCAGCCTAGTCCAGGGGGATTCAGGGGAATGGAGAATCAGCCAGAAGGGAGACTGGATTCCCTCCCTAGGACGGGTCCCCCACCCACTGCGATAGTTCTGTCGAGCATCCAGGGCCCACTCCACGGAGTCTGAGCAGAGGCCACAAGCTTGCTGGCAGCGAAGGGGTCAGGAGAGGACACCGTAGAGTGTGATATCCCCCTCTACCTGCAGCTCTGTGACTCGGTCCCAGGAGAGCCATGGTGTGTCGTACTGGCCCAGGGGGATCCCATTGAGGGCCAGTTTGAAACTCCCCTCCTCGCAGACAAGCAGCAGCTAGAAGAGGATTGAGAGGGGTTTGGCAGAGGGCGTGATGGGGTTGTGGGCCAGGCCCCCAGCCAGCGTCCATGAGCATCACTCCCTCCGAGCCCGTGGGAACAGGACTACACCAGCTGAGACCGCGAGCCTGTATTTCTGCAGCAGTTGTATCACACCACCCCGCCCCGCCCGGCTTGCTAAGACGCAGCCACCTCCAGGCTGGCAGGCGCACCCACACTCCCCCCTCTACACAGCTCGGTGGAGCTGCAGCCCCCTGCTGAGTTGGGGGCTGGGGGATTCTGGTGACGGGGCTCCACAGTCCACCTGTGAAGAGCTGAGGCAGCACGAGGGTTGCAGGGAACTGGGGCAGGTTCTACCTGAAGGTCTGGGCTCCAGGTTTATCCCATCCTTCCTGACAATGTTCAGGGCAGAGGGCTTGGGAGGAGCAGCTTCCAGCCTTACTGATGAGCCCGCAGGGCATGCTGGTAGCAGCTTCCCCCCCAGCAGGTGATGGGGCTGCAGAGAACATGCACAGAAGCCCTGAACTCTGAGCTGTAACAGACCCTTGCTCTGTGCTTCCTCCCCACACAGAGACAAACAGGGTGGCTGCTTTCTCCAGGGGCTCGACCCTCAGGCACTATTGCAGCCCTCAGGGGTTATAACCACAGAACCCCCAGTGGCAGCAAGGAGTACTGCACCCCGTGCTGCCCCATTGCTAGGTACACAGTGATGTCCTTGGTCAGCCTGAGCCCCATTTGCTTCCCCCAGGACAGCCAGGCCCTGCTCCTTCTGGGCAGAGAGAGCGTTACCTCAAAGTAGCGCTGGGGATGAAAGGGGAAGTGGTCTGTTAGGTTCCCTGCACGGCCCGGGGCCTCGTCCGGGTAGGAGCTCCACACCAGGGCTCTGGCTCTGAAGCAGGCGCTGAGTCTCAGGGGCACGTGGGATGGGTCCTCCCTCAGGCTGAGGCTGAAGCTGCAGAGCAGGTGTAGCGCACACAGAGAGAGTGAGATGCCCTCGTTACGGAAAGCACGTCCTTGTGGCACCTGGGGCAGGACGACTTTTTCCTAAGAGCTGCAGCCAGTAGAAGACCTTTGTTCTAAATGCCACCCAAGGGGTCCACTTTGCTTCAGCAAGAGGGAGAGGTGCCTTTCTCACAGGCGCCAGGCTTGCCTGAGACACCAATTTCTGCTTGAGCCTCAGTTTCCAGGGCTCTTGGAGGAATCCCTGGGTGGAGTTCTCTGCATAGCACCAGCCAGGCTGTGCACAACGGTCCCTAATGAGCCACATGGAGCTGGGGGTGCTAAATGCTGGTCAAGGGAGAGAGCAGGCTGGATAGATACTTACCCGTCAGGCACAGGGCCAACCAGTCCTCTGACTGTAATCGTGTCTCTGGGGGCCAGGCCCTGGGGGAGTGGGTGGGAGTAGGGCACAGCCTGTGGAAATTAAAATTCAGCACCATTGTTCACCTTTCAGCCGGGGCAGGGAGCACCATTACAAGCCCCAGCGAGACCCTATGGAACAAGGTGGGGTCTGGAAATGGCTTTGTAGCAAATGAACCCATGGGACAGCGGGAAGCGTGAGTGTATCACAGGAACCACAGACCCTTGGGATCTAGAGGGTCACTCCAGCCCCATGGAATCAGGCCTGGGACAAGCCAGCAGCCTCCCTGCCCCCACCCCCCAGATACAAACACTCCGTGGTTGAAGCTCAACAGCACAGACATGCGCTGCCGAACTCGCCCCCGTTGCCCCAGGGGCCTCCCACTCCTGACCGTCTGGCCTCCTGATCCCTTTCCACGTAGTTTCTGCCAGCAGCTGCAGCCTGCCCTCAAATTGCAACCGCCCCCACCGGCTCAAACCCAACTGCTTCACAGGTGCAGGAACCTGCCGTTTAGAGGTCACAGGCGCAGGCTGAACTCACCAGCTTGGAGCTGTTTAGCTGCATGGGCTAAGGGGAGGGAAGGAGAGAGAGAAAAATTAGGACGGCAGAGGTGCAGTTGTATGTGGACATGCCTGTTCCACGTGCATAGTCCTCCCTTAACTGTGCCCGCTGCAGGGGGTGAACAGATCCCCCCCAGCCCCCAGACACCCATGCAAGGCCCTGCTCAGGAATGGTCTGTAGCTCAGCTGCCTGAGACAGGCTTTTGCATCGCTGCAGCAAGGCTTTAGAGCTGAAGGCCCCAGTGTAGGCTGCATTCAGAGCAGCTCCAGGCCCAGCACAGCTCCCTAGATGGGAGACTGCATGACCCAGGACGGGATGTCATTCCTCTATTCTTGGGCCATGGCCTCCCCAGACCTCTCAGTGCTGCCATGCAAGAGACCACAGCCTGGAAGCTTGGGGGCGGGACTGGGTTTTTGCCATGTCTTTGTACAGCTCCCTGCACATCAGGTTCCTGGTCTGCAACTGGGGCTCCTATGTGCTACCACAATAAGGCTGCAGGTAGACACTAAGTCCCCCCACCCTACAATTGGGTTGGCCCCAGCTGGGCTGCCACATGGCTGTATAGACCAGGGGCGTGGCTGGAACAGCCCACGCTCTGGTATTCTGCCCCACTGTGAAGCCCCATGGGTCTCAGGGAAGCAAAGACAGGCCCAGGTGTCTCATAGGAGGGTGGCTCTGGAGCTGGTGCCAACGACAAACGGAGCACAACAAGGAAACATCCACCGGCCCATTGGCTGGACTCACGTGAGCAACGGGGTATTCCGCTCGGCTGGCGTCAAAGGGCTGCCCAGGCGGGAGGAAGAGAGAGCATCAGAGATCAGAGCCCCCATCTCCAGCTGGAGTAAGTCAGGGGTTGCTCCACTGGAGTCCCTCAGGCCAACCCCTCCAGCAACTGTCCCTAGTGGCTCTCATACTCGACACCGTATTGGCCGAGCACCATGTGCCAACCAGAGCTTTCCCAGTCCCCTCCCAGCTCCATAGGTGTCACCCTCCCACCTTCACAGACTCCCTCCCACCCACCCTCCTCATGTCAGGGCCTCCAGGTGTCCCCCACCTCCCCATGCTTCTGTGGGTGCCCTCCTGCCCGCCCCACAAGGGCTTCAACAGACAGTACATGGGCACCTTCCTCCTGCTCGCCAACCCTCCCCACCACGCCCCACTGGTCTGCCCCAGCAGGGGATTACGTTGGTGGCCAGGAAGGCGATGCTCTTCACCGTGATGTCCCCAGACACGCTCAGCGTGTCCACTCGGGCCAGGGGCAGGCGGTAGCAGTACTGCAGGAAGTGCTGTCCGTTCACGCTCACCTGGGGAAAGGGGAGGAAGGAGTTGAGCTCCCTGATCTCAGCGGCCAGCCGGGGTGACCGTGGTCACCAGGGCATAGGGGTAGGGGGAGCTCCAGAGGGTGTAACTCAGCCACCAGCTCCGTCTATTTACACACACCGAACCTCTGGCCCTTTTTCCTTCCCCCGCCCCCGAAGTTACTGGGTTGTTGCTGCTCTTGGTCACGTGCATAGTACAGGACGGCCCCCCCGGCTTCACGCCAGTGAGACCTTGGGCTCAGCCAGCAGAGACCCAGGCCCACCTTGCGACATCTCCCCTATTCAGGGGCCGCCAGGGCCAGCATGGGCAGGCTGAGGGGCTGCCCCCACTTCAATGCCCTCCAGCAGCATGGAAGAGCTGGTGGCAGGCCAGTCCTGTCCACGTGCCCTTCCTGCTGCACCAGGGCAGATGCAGAGGAGCCAGCTTGGCACCTTGGGACCAGAGCTCCTCCCTGGGGACTGTCCCCGGCTTCCAGCTCCTCTGCGGCCTCCTTTGCATCAGTGCTCACTCGGCAACATTGGACAGGGCCCAGGGGACTTCAGCTCCTGGTGGGGAGAGGCACTGGGTGCACACCTGCCCTTCAGGGCTGGCAACAGGGGTCAGCCGGACCCCATAGCCTCTGTGTGTCTTGACTGCCATTAGGGACAGCCACCCACTGCAGATGCCACATCGGAGCTGCTACTGCCAGCCCATGGCAGGTGGTGGGGCGGGGCGGAGGAGAAAGGCCGGCCACGTAGTCATGGGAACCCCCAGCCTACCAGATGGGAGGGCCTGTAGCCATGGGAACTGCTTGTGGACATGGATGGGGACACGTGGCACCCACAGGAACCCCAAAGTGGCCCAAAGCCTGGACACAAGCTAGGACAGCACCCGCCACTCACCTGCACTTCCTCCTGCCCGAAGAGGAAGAGCAGCTGGAAGGCCTCTCCCTTCTGCAGGGGCAGCTGGGGGAACTTGGTCTCCTCCAGCCAGCGCCCGTCCTGCAGGGTGTTGCAGATGACGTGGGGGCGGGAGCGGAAGCGGGGGTTGAAGTGGACAGCAATGTCCGACCGGGGCATCAGGCTGCAGCCACACTGGAAATCCACCTGGAACCTGGAGGACAGAAGGGAGGTGGGTGGCACCACGTGGACGCCAGGTTCCACCCCAGCTGTAGGCATCGACAAGGCTGACTGCTGGAGCCCTGAATATTACCATGCCTGGAGCCTGAGCCCTGGTTTGGGGGATCTAAGGTAGCTGCGTGAGGCACCGACACACAAATATGCCCAGCAAATAGGATGTAGACAGCTTCTCTCTGCCTGTTCAGCTGTCTGGTGGGAGCAGCTCTTAGATCTACTCCAAAGCTTTGCTGCCTCTTGGAGAGGCACCAGAAGGAAGAGAAGCACGTTAGGTACTAAAGAATTGGTAACGTACGTATAGGCAATAAGATGTCTCGGTGATTGTCGTTGTTCCTCAGTGTGAGTGGAGAGCTTCACACAGTCTGGTCACAAGAGCACACAAAACACCATTGTGTGGTCAGCACATGCTTAGGACGCTGGTCATCTACACTTGATTAATGATCTATTGGTTATATCCTGACAGGGTTCTGAGTGAATTACTAAGCAGTTGACTGGTTTAGAGCAGGGCTCAGCAACCCCCAGCACGGGTGCCAAGAACGGTACGTGAGTGGATTTTCATCAGCATGTAAGGCAGGAGCTCGTTTCCATCCCTCCCTGCAGCCAGAAGCTTGCTCAAAGCCCGTGGATTAGCAAGAGACCAGCTACCGCTACCAACCACCCCCTCAATTAAGATGCAGAGCGTTGCTGTTTATTTATGAATGCAGCAGCTGCAAGTAGGACTATCAGTGACTTCAAAAAGTATCACTGGCATTCGGACCGTACACAGCAGTCAAAAGGTCACCTGTTGGCACTCTGCCTTGGAAAGGTCGCACACCCCTGGTTTAGAATAACCGAGTGTCCCCACTTCAGAAATACTATTCAAGTCAAAAATTAATCTGGAAAGAACCGAGCACTGAATTAGTCAGCTGATGCTCCTGAAACTGCCCAGGAGCTTAGTGCAGGCACCTCCAACCGCTTGAACGAAAGGCCATCTGGCCGTCGAGGCGACGGACTCTCTCTCTGTGAAGCAGTCTGGGTGCCAGCACGCAGGATGGTGAACCACATTGAGGTGTGTGGCTTCCACTCCTTCGACTCACAAAGGGGGCTTCCATTCTAATGCGGCCCCCAAGTACAACAGGAAATCTAATTTGCTAGATTTCAGCTTTAAAACCTACCAGGTACCTCAGCAAATGCATAAGAGTAACGGGATATCACACTCACATCACTCGCGTGAAGCAGAGCCATTCCAGAGCGGCTCTCATTCTTTAGGCTTCCCTGGGAAGAAGAGAATAGCACAGAGCCCTCTGACCACTAGTCAAGGAGGGACGGGACCAGGGGCACCAGAGGCAGGAGCTCAGCCCCTATGCAGCTAGAAGCTTGCTCATAGCCACGCTGCCTGTGGATTAACAAAAGACCAGCTAATACTACCCATTAACACCTCAATCAGGGATGCCCAACCTATGGGTCGCACCCAAACATGGGTCCTGATTATATTTGTTAAGGGTCCCCAGCGGCCGGTCCAAGCTGCGTGTGACTCTTAAAGAAACCATCTGCAGCTCCTTAATGCTGCCACATCCAGCAGGTCTCTCTACCCATAGAGAAGCAGTTACACATTACAAAGACAGCTTCTTCGCCTTTCATATTTGTCCTCATCCCAGGCAAGTCACTTAACAGACTCCTGCAGTAAGTAATTTTGCCCCCACTTCTCTCTTGCCCCCTTTTGCCCCCCTTCTGTTCTAAGTAACCGATGTGCCAGTTTTCATTTTTTTTGCTTGCATCTCCCCACAACCCTTGAGCGTGACTCCCTCCAGCCTCTGAGTGTGAGGTTTAAGCTGTGGGAACGTTTCAGGGATAAGGGTCTTTCTCCCACCACAACTCAGATAAAGTATAATAATAATTAACTATAACAAACATAGCATGATGATGATGATGATTATTAATAATAATAAATTTTCCCTTTTTCTATGAAATAACTATCATGAATATATAAACACGAGGGGGCACAACTTTATATTCTTGCCTAAGGCGCAAAATTAGGTAGTTACAGCACTGACCCCTCCTCCCTGGTTTTTGAATAGCCTTGGGTCACCAAGGCTTCCTGAATAGTCAAAATAGGTCCCTGTCTGGAAAAGGCTGGGGATGGCTTGAAATGGCAAAGGTCTGCATCTTAATTGATTTATTAATTAAAGCTGTTGCAAGTAGAACTATCAGTGACTTTAAAAAGTATCACCCAACGCTCGGACCGTACACAGATGTCAAAAGGTCAAATTTCAGCACTCAGCCTCAGAAAGGTTGCTAACCCGGCACCAGACACTGCTTGGAGGCTGACTTGCCTGGGGTCCAGGGATTTCCCATTCTATGATAGCTTCAAACTGCACCTGTGAGAAACTTTTTGGCGGGAAAAAAAATTTTTGGTGGTGGGAGAAATGCAGATTCGGCAACACTAGAAGGTTTCGCCAAAAATTGTTCATTTTGAAAAACTAGTAAAAAGTTAAAACGCTGTTTTGATATTTTCAGTTCCAAGTGATTTTTCTTGGTGTGTTTGGAAGTTGCCTCTATTATTATTGAATTCAAAGCTGTTAAACAAGATGAACGTTTTGGTTTGGGTCCAAGTAAGCAACCCCATTGGACCCAAATTGAGGGTTTTCAGCTTTTCAAAATCTCCAAAGTGGAAGTAAGCTCAGCTCTGCTGTAAGCTGACATTATCCACTGGAGTAAGTTAGAGCTGCCTCCAGGCTGTTCTAATTCAAACTACTCCCCGCATGGCTCCTGGGAAGCAGATACTAGCTGAGTAGTAGAATGGCCAAGGTAGGTGTATAACCCAGGTCTCCCAAGTCACAGTCCAGTGCTGTGCCAAGTACACCACTGTTTCTCTGGCTTTACACCAGTCAGTTATTTCCTTATACCAGAGGAACATTTCCATCTCCCTGGCTAAGTCGACACTAGCCCCTTCTTTTTGAAACGGGGCATGGTAACGAGCGAGGTCAGAAGATGGTAATAAGGCGCTGCCATGAATATGCAGAGCCTCATTAGCATAATGGCAGCCATGGCAATTCGAAAGTGACGCTTTCAAACTGTGCGCTGCGCAGGTAGACGGGGTCCTTTCGAAAACCCCTTAATCCTAAAACCAAATAGGAAAAAGGGGCTTTTGAAGACCGGGAGTTCCTTTTGAAAGCTCCCCGTCTACACAGGCTGCATGCGATTAGAAAGCTGCACTTTCGAATTGCTGCCGACGCCCTTATGCTAAGAGGCGCTGCATATTCATATCTCGCTCATCACCATGCCCTTTCAAAAAGGAGGGGTCAGTGTAGACGTAGCCCTTATGTGGCAAGAAAGGCCTCCAGGCAGCTAAGATCCTGTCCCCACTGATTGGCATCACAACACGAGAGAATTCCTGATCCATGTTGTAAGGGATGGGAAGGAACCGAACTCTCCAGGACTAAACTAAACTCTACCCACAGCTCATCTGAGCTCTGTAAAGCCAAAGGGTTTAGCACATTAACTCCCAACAGCCACTGCCCTGGTGATTTTTTTGGCTGAGTGCAGGTGCCAGGAATAAAGGGGTTGGCGTAGAATGAGATACCTGAGCGGCAACAACAAAAGCTTTTACCTTTCAGCCTCTGCAAGGACCACGCCCTGCATCAGAACCATCTTCCCTTGGGTCAAACCGCTGAAGATTGTCGTGATGTATGGAAGCACCTGAAATAGGCACAGGGTGGAGAAGAGGGACCTCCGTTAGTGCTGGGAATGGGTGAGTCTGGAAGCGCTGGCTGGTAACATTGGACTTGTGGGTTCTCACTCTAGCACTGGGAGAAGAATGGGACCTAAAGAGTCTGCATGCAAGCGGGGGAAGGTCTCATTTGCACTCACTTGGGGCTGGGAGCCAAACCTGCTATGCTCCGTTCCCAGCATTGGAAGGGGAGGCGAGCGGCTGGAGAAGGGCTGCTGTGAATGTAGATCTCCTGGGTTCTATGCCCAGCTTTGGAAGGGGAACAGGGTATAGTGAGGGGTTAGAATAGGCGCAGATTAGCTGGAGTTTCAGACATCCAAGTTCCATCTCAAGTTTTGCTGGTGTGACCTGCACAAGAGGCTTCCCCTTTGCATGCTTCAATTCCAGCATGTCAGATACCGCTGCTATCTGAAATTCCTGGGCTATGTAAATAGCGGGAAATTCTATACAGAACAAAAGCAGGGGTGGGGATGGGCTGATCGTTCACACCCGAGTATTATATATGTCTAATAACACACCCCAGCCTCTCACATCACTGGTGACAGGCCAGGTGACAAGATGAATCAGAAGCCAGAATGTTTTACCTAAACCCCACTAAGCTCTGGGAAGGGCTTGGGGTGCACTAGATTCAGGAGCTAAACACCAAACAAAACAAAACAAAAACAAAACATAACAAAAATCCTGCAACTTTTCTAAGGCAGATATTAGCAGAGCCACAACTGAAACCACAACCTCGACTTCCTGAGCTAAGAACTGGCTTGATTTAAGGAAACCAGCAATGGGGTATGGTCTCAACTGAAGTCTCTGCACTTTCCAGAGTCTCGCCTGATCAGAAAGGGTCAGAAGACTGTGTAGAGAACAGCGAGACAGGTGAAAAATTTGGGGATAACCTGATTAGCCCCCTCCCGGGAAACAAACAAACAAACAAACAAACACACACGAGGTTAAAATGAGATTCCAGCGAAACTAGTCACACATGCAGTGTTTGGGGTAAACCCTTTAAAAGTCAAATTTCCCCCTGGACTTGAGATCAAGTCAGATGGTCCCTGTTGCAAAAGAGACACAGGGAGGCAGCTTCCCAGGAAGTGAGGTCAGCTGTCAGATATGTGCAGCACCCATTTTGCCAGCTGTTGGGGAACAAACAAAACAAAACAAACAAACAAAAAACCCATAAAAAAAACCCCACAGACCTGTTTTGAGCAAATGTCATGCACCCACCTTGTGGGCAAGCAGCTGTGTTGGGGGGGAGGGGGGAGCTCAAATCAGACCCCCGATGGTTTGAGAAATTCAGAGATCCTTTTGCCTCTACAGGGAAAACAAACCACAATCCAGCCCAGGAGGTGAAGAGAGGAGAGAATGGAGTTGGCCTGGGAGCTCTTTGGGGCAGGGGCTGCTTTTTCACCATGTTTGTACAGCACCTAGCACAGCAGTGGGGTCCTGGGTGAGGCTCCTGCCTGTTCCCACAGCACAAACAATGGGAGTGCAGGAGCTCACATGCACTCCTGTAAACCTGCCTGCAGCCACTCCTTTCTCTTCAAAAGCAACAAGAAGTCCTGTGGCACCTTATAGGCTAACGGATATTTCGCAGCACAAGCTTCCGTGGGCCAAGACCTGCAGCTGAAGCTCATGCTCCAAAATACGTTAGTCTAGAAGGTGCCACAGGACTTCTTGTTGTTTTTGAAGACACACTAACTCGGCTACCCCCGATCCTTTCTCTTCATTAGCTCTGGAGTTACACCCACCCACCTAAGAGCGTGATTGAGCTACAGGGGCCCAGGACTCTGGGCAAAGCCAGCAGCCTGCGGGATCTGACCTTTTATTTCATTGCCCGCTGGCTGCCTCGGGGCACATCTCATAGAGATTACTCACCGGGTGGAAAACTGGAGGCTGGAGGATGAAATCTGCCAGAGACGTGGGGGCCATGGCTTGAAAATCCTCCCACCTAACAGTTCTCTTCAGCTTCCCCCAGGGAACTTTGGAGCTCAGAGCAGTCACATGATGCAATCGCACTGGGTGGAGATAATTTTAAGAGCAATCCACACCAGCCTACTCCCCAGCAGACTCTGGCGCTTTCACACTCTCTGCAGGGTCCTATCGCCCTCCCAAGCATCAGGGAAATACTGACCCAGCTGGCGTTCATGGGCTCACAGCCTTCGGCACCAGCTGAGGGTCTGGCTGAGTGAACGTCTGGGAATCATGATGCTGATTCTCAAGCAGAGTCGCTAAAACTTAGTGTAAAAAAAAAAAAAGTCAGCGATATTACCAGTCCCAGGAGCGTATAAACCAGGCCCCAGCTCCCTCCAAGATGTCCCGAGACTGGCTAAAAGTCATGAGAGTTAAGAAGGAATGTAATGAATGCTCCTGGGCTTATTTAATTTCCTGTCTGTTGGTAAGTAAGAGAGAGGCAGCCCGGTTAGTCTGTATTCTAACAAAACAAACCAGCAGTCCTGGAGCACTTTGAAGACTAACAACAATTTATTAGGCCATGAGCTTTCGTGGGGCAGACCCACTTCTTGAGATCCGAAGAAGTGGGTCTGTCCCACAAAAGCTCATGGCTTAATACATTTTTCCATTAGTCTTTAAGGTGCTCCAGGACTGCTGGTTTGTTTTGGCTGCTATTTTAAAGCCTTTAGAGATCGAGCTTCTTTTGTTTAAAATATTTGAGAGGAGCCAATTTCCCCTGCAGGGAATACAGCCGAGACTAGAAACCCTCACTTTACTTGTGATGTCAGGTGCGCCTAGAACCCTAGCTCCTGCCAGGCAAGGCCTCCGCATCTGCAAGGAAGTCAGGCTGATTTAGAATAAGGCTGGCTAGCTTTGCACTAGCAGATGATATTGGGCAGCTGGTTGGATCTCCAGCTCTGCCCCTATACTCCCTGTGTGACCTTGGGCATGCCACTTAATTGCACTGCCTCAGTTTCCCCATCAGTAAAATGAGGGACACAATAAACCTTTTTTTGTCTGTTTTGACCGGGAGCTCATCAGGGCAGGGGCTGTCTCTCCCTAGCGCTGTGCCTTCCTATGTCAGGACTATGATCCTGGCTAGCACTGCTGTGGACCACTGTAACGCAGTAATCTAAGTACTTACTAGAGATATGTTGGGGTAAGTGGCATGACCGGCCTCTCATTTAGTTTCTTTGGGGGAAGGATCATATCCCCAAAATCTATGCCCTTTTCTCAGGAACAACAAATAATTCTTTTAAGGTTTTTATTTCCCTCCACCAGATGGCAGTGTTGTCCCAAAAATTTTCATGTGACTTTGTGTCTATGTCTTACCCAAGGGGAAGAAAATATAACAGGATCCAGCCCTGCAAAGGGTTAAGCCTGTGCATAACTTTATTCATGTAAACTTCTCAGAGACTATTCACGTAAGGAAAGTTGTAAATATTTCTATGACAAGAGCATATCCAAAATGAGGCCCCCATAATGCTGGGCATTGCAGATACCCTGAATGAGATCAGGGTCCCATTCTACCAGACACTGCTTAAAGAGTGAAAGACAATCCTAGTAACCAGGACAGATTATAACTAGGAAAGGGACATGGAGGCAAAATGACACCCCCAAGGTCATACAGGGAGTCAGTGGTGAAGCCAGGAAGAGGGAAACAACCCTCCCTCTGCCTCTGCCACACATCTCCTAGGAGAGGACTTTATTAGCTGTACCCCCAGCTGTATTAGCTGTCTGAAAGTGTTGTACCAGCTGGGGGAGCGCTGGGAGACATTTAGTTTACCCAGCTCCACAGTTGCTGCAGGACCTTTGGCCCTGGAAATATTCAACTGTAGGTTAAGGGGCATCCTATTAGCAGGAGATAAAAAACAGACTCAGCAACTTCCTGATACCTTTGTTCCAGGAACTGTTTTGAGGGTGGGGGCTGAACTTTGATGCCCATTTGTTAGGTGACATGCAAAATGCCACATTGAGCTCACAGCCCATTTGTGGGGTGATCACAATCTTGCCAAACAGACTCCAAGCAGGTTCTTTGTTTGGGTCACTCCCACATTTGCCCCCAGGCTCTTTCCCTATTAACTGCCTTACCGGCTCTTGCTTCTGCAAACCCAGCAACTGCGCCTCTGTTTTTCATGGTCCTTGCAGGGGCCACCAGACCCAAATGTGCCGTGAAACTCCCCAGTGGGCTGACACACATGATGGCGGGGGGGAATTCGGGGACCCACAAAGTCAATGGGAGTTTTGCAAACGATATCAATGAGCGAAGGATTTCACCCACATGCCCGTTCAACCACCAGCCACTGTCACTCCCAAAGCAGGGAAGGGGACCGAGTCCATTGCTCCAGTGGCTGGGTGCAGTTCTCTGGCTCACATTACTCTAGCTAGGTTCGAAGATCTCTCTCCCATCCAGCACAATGTGTAAAGGACTCTACACACTGTCGCCAAGAGGCTAGAGTGAGAGCTAGACTGGAGATCACTAAGCACTGGGGTCTGCTTGTCCTCACCTATGCAAATGGATCTCTGGCCATCCCTCTGGCCCCATGCCCACCTCTGCATATAGATAACCAATCTCCTCTCCCTCACCCTCTGCAACTGGTCGATAGAAACCTGGTGGCCCCCAGACTCTGAAACACAGAACAATTTGCCTGAAAACTGAAATCTCTTTCAGTCTGGGGGTTTGCCTCTCAATTTTCTAACTAAACAAGTTAAAACTTTCCAGGGAAGGTGAATGTTTTTCATAGCCCTTTCCACTGAGCCAATGGTGCTTTAAAAATCATCAGCTGGAAGTTTTGGTAGCAGCCGCTAGTTGTGAAACCCCGTTTGAGGCAGGGATGTTCAACGCCGCAAATTTTATAAGGTAGAAACAACAAGAAGTCCAGCGGCACCTTGTAGACTAAGATTCATTGGAGTGTAAGGTTTCATGGGTCTTTGCCCACCAAAGCTTAGGCTGTAATAAATCTGTTAGTCTATAAGGTACCACTGGACTACTCGTTGGTTTTGCAGATACAGCCTAACATGGTGACCTCCTGATACTTTATAAAGTACGAACCTGAGCTTAAGTGATGGAGTGCAGAGGAATAGGGTAGTATCCAGTGTTCCCTGTAAGCTATGCAGGTGGGCGGCCACTCAGGAAAGATTCACATCCTGCCCAGTTGACTAGCTGACTACTCACAGCTAGGTTTTGGTTTCTACTGGTGGTGCACATTTGCATCTGCCTGGACACACACAGGAAAAATTTATTCTGCACATGGATGGAAAAAAATCCCCACATTGGACGTTTCCCTTTAAGTAATCGGTGCTGAAATGGTGTTTGCCGTGTTCTGTTGTAGACCCAACTAGGGAATTCAACTAGACCTCAGTAAACACAGTCAGCTGAGTGCCATTGTGCCTCTGCCGTTGCTCTGGGCTATGTAAAGGACTAAGGACAGTTTTCTTAGCCTATCACATTGATTGCGTCTTTGCATCCCTCCCTGGGCTCCCCTTTTCTTCCACATCAGACCGAAGCCACTTGTCTTCTCTTCAAAGATCCATCACACTCTATCCCCATCTGACCTAACCTCCTCCACTATGGAGATGATGTCTCCTACCTCCAGCCAGGCTATCATTCCAGCCTCCACCACCCACTAAATACTGTTTCAAAGAAGCCCCTTTGTGCTTTCTCGCTTCCTGCCCCTCCTGCTTGTGAGGAGCTCCCTGTAAACACCTGCAAAACCACATCACTCCCCACCTCCCAACGTTCCTTTGCCATGAGGCCTACAAACAACTTGAGGACGGTCGGGGGCTTAGGTGGTCCGAGCTCACCGCTTGTCAGGCAGACTGGGATTGTCTCCTGGTTTTCTTCTGCTCCCCAGTGTGGCTGTAACCAACTGTCATTGCTTGTCTTCTCCTTAGCGTGGCTGTTCACCGGGGAGAGGCCATCATTTTGTGCTGGGTTTACACAGGCCCTAACACAATCAGGTCTTGCTGCAAGGACAATAGAAATATCACAGTCACAACAAGCAACAGGCTCAAATACCCGGACTAGAGCAGAGAATCACAGTGAGATCTCCAGAGTCCTAGGGGAGGGAAGGCCTGAGTCCTGAGGCCACATAACTGCTCTGGAAACCAGCTTAACACACTGCCAAGTTCCACATGACTCACTAACTTTCCTGAGCCAGCTGGAAAAACACCTCACCATGACTACAGCGCATCGCGTTTCCTTGACCTTGATCAGTGAAGCTTCGCCAGGGCTCTCACCATAGCTTAAAAAGTACAAGCTGACAAATTCCAGCCTGGTCCAAAGGGTGGTTGCAGTCAGGAGAGCGATGTAGCAATGGGGTGGAAGGAGAAAGGTTGTAAGAGTTGATAGGCAGTCACGCAGGTGACAGGGTAACAAACCCTATACCTACATTTATATAGGTAGAGTACGTCCGTCCGTCTGCTTCTGTGCGTGTTTGTTCAAGAACTCCTCCTAAACTGTAAGCACTAGGACCATCGTATTTGGTATGCAGCTGCCTTTTGCCCTAACTTAAACCAAGGTCATAGTTTGCTTGTGCCTGGAAAATGGGAGGTACTGGGAATGGGCCTCTTTTCCAGAACATGGAAAGGGAGGGGGCAGAGGGAGGCAAAAGAGATTGATACTGAAAGTGGTCACTGGGGGCAGCTGTAGCCCCAGGAGAGAGGCCAGCAGGGAGGGTGCTCTGCCATCCTAACTGCCACCAGACTGGGTAGGTAGCTCCCCTGACCCCGCACTGTGGGGGGCTGCTGGGGGGGGCAGTCCCCAGACAGACAGTGTGCAGGCCACAGGAGGGGGCAGCTGGAGGGTAGAACAGATGGAGCGGCTTCGCAAGCCTGTCCCACCACTCAGCTTGCAGAGTGTAGGTGGAGAGCTGGAGGGGGGCAGCCCCCGGAGTGTGCTCCCTCCCCAGACAGCCTGCAGGCCAGGGAAGGGGGCTTGAGGGGCGCTGTGTTCCACTGGAGTCTGAATGCAGCCCCTGGAGTGTGACACCTCTAGGGCCTGCAGGCTGAAGGGACAGCAGGAGGAGGACAGCTCCTGGAGCCTGGCCCACTCCTTAGACCGCCTGCAGGCTGTGGAGGAGCTGTTGAGGGTGAGGTTGCCCCCTGTCAACTCACAGGGCCAAGGACTGACAGACTGATGGGATTCACTTCAACACAGAGCCAACTGCAGATAATGGTCCTTCATTAAGCTTACTACTCCACTGCCATTACACTTCACAGGGTACACCTTAGCAAGCCAAAAGCACAACAGGACCGTGCTGCAGGAAATAAGAAGCTCTTTGAAATGCTTATGCCCCTTCTGCCATCGGAGGTCCTGCTCCCTGTTGCCCTACATGAGGGCCGTGGCAGATGGGACTCCAGCTGGGGGATCCGAGGCATCCTGAGGCTGAAGTCCCTGGATGAGACTCAGCTGGGGGTGTAGTTTCATGAGTTTTTATACCGAGTTAGTTACCACGTTGTGTGAGTGCACAGGCTCAACACCACTTCTACATTCCCAGAGATTTACAGTGGCGCTGAAGCAGGGGCTAGGGCTGTATATAGCAGTAGGGATATATTATCGACCGCCTGATCAGGACAGTGATAGTGATGTTGAAATGCTGAGGGAGATTAGAGAGGCTACCAAAATAAAACACTCAATAGTAATGCGGGATTTCAGTTATCCCCATATTGACTGGGTACATGTCACATCAGGACGAGATGCAGAAATAAGATTTCTGGATGCCGTTAATGACTGCTTCTTGGAGCAGCTGGTATGGGAGCCCACAAGGGGAGGGGCAATTCTCGATTTAGTCCTGAGTGGAGCGCAGGATCTGGTCCACGAGGTCACTATTACAGGACCGCTTGGGAACAGTGATCATAATGTAATAACATTTAATATTCCTCTGGTGGGAAGAACACCTCAGCCATCCAACATTCCGGCATTTAATTTCAAAAGGGGGAATTATGCAAAAATGAGGAGGTTAGTTAAACAGAAATTAAAAGCCAGAGTGACTAGAACAAAAACCCTGCAAGCTTCATGGAAGCTTCTCAAAGACAGCCTAACAGAGACCCAACTTAAATGTATACCCCAAATTAAAAAACATACTAAGAGACTGAAAAAAAAGCCACCATGGGTTAACACCCATGTAAAACAAGCAGTGAGGGATGAAAAGGGCACCTTTCAAAAAGTGGAAGGCAAATCCTAGCGAGGTAAATAGAAAGGAACGCAAACACTACCAAATTAAGTGTAAAACTGTAATAAGGAAAGCCAAAAAAAGATTTTGAGGAACAGCCAGCTGAAAGCTCAAAAGATAACAACAAAATGTTTTTTAAATACATTAGAAGCAGGAAGCCTGCTAAAAATCCAGTGGGTCCCCTAGAGGATACAAATACAAAAGAAACTGGGACCCAGGGGAGCCCTTTACCAAATCATAGTGTTGAAGCACAAGACTTCCCTGAGTTTAGGCGGCTAACATTCAGCGTTATTGCGTTCAATAAGGCAACAGATGAGCCAAAGTGGACACGAGTAAAACCAGGTCCAGCAAGGCTGCTTGATGCAGCTAACTCTAGTTAATTTTATACCCTTACACAAACAAGCCCAGTGTCAGAGGCAATTAGTTAGAGAATCGTAAGTTGTTTCCAACGAGAAACCGTTATCAGCACGGAAAAAACAGGTACAAGGGAGCTGGATCCCCAACTCCAAACAGTTCATTAACGCATTCCATAGAGCTCATCCTCCCAGCCAGTCCCAAACTGGTCAGGGGAAGGACAGGCTCCCGGGTGCGTGCAGAAGTAAGGGGTGTGAAATGGGTTCTGTACAAGATGGGCTTCCACAATAGCATTGCTCTGTGCCTTGGTTTCCCTGTTTGTATAATGGGGATAATTATCCTTCTTTGGCTCTATAGACTGAGCTCATCAGGGCAGGAATTGTCTGTCTTGCTGTGTGTCTGGCCAGTGCCTGCCACACTGGGGTGGCCTACAATCTAACTGGGGTCTGTGCATTGCCTGGCACAAGGGAGGGGGCGGTGGGGGCGGTCTCAGTCAGGACACAAAAGAGGGACCTGGCTCTCAGGGTCTGTATAGTTCCCAGCACTCCCACCCCTTACCCACAGAGCCAGCTTCAATTTATTTTTTCCTCTGCTTTCCTAGATCCACGGGCTCATTCTGCCGTCTCTGACGGCAGGAGCCAAGCAGAGGTGTCACATGACACCTGCAGGGCTGGCTAGTGGGAGAGACCAGCCCTGGGCACTCTGGCCTCTAGAGCCCACAGGCCTTGTATCCAGCCACCTAAACCTCCGATGGTGCAAACAGCCTGTCTGTTTCAGAGCCCAGTCCCTTCTGCAGAGTGTGCTGGTGCATTTCCCTTCCCAGGCCCTCTTCCATTCCAGAAGGCTGGCTTCTCTCTCTCTCTCTGTGCGCGTGCACTTTCCTCTACAGCGTTTTGCTCCACTTTCCAGATTTTTCCCTTTTCATTTTAACAAATCCCTTTAAAACAAGAGTAAAGCTTTAACCTAATGAGCTTATATAATCCTCTCAAAGACCATTCAGTCAGGATCTTTTTGCCAGAAAGGGGAAAACAGGAATCTAGGAAAGTTCCCCCCACCCTGGCAAAGGAGCCTAGTGCCATTTGCAAAGCAGGGGACTAACGGTAGATTCTAACCAGCTCTGCTTTATTTGTTATACAAGGTACACCAGTTCCACTGGGCTCCCCGGAAGATTCAGAGACACGAGGATTCTTGTCTCAAGCCACAGGTACAAATCCAATGCAGAAGCGGCGCACTCCAACTAAAAGCTCGTTTGCCAGCTCTCCTGTGGATATTTCAGCACTGGGAGGAACTCCACAGCAGTGTCTTAGGTAAACGCCAAATCTTTCCAGGGCTGCAAGGAACTTTCCATCCGCTTTCTAAAGCCCGGCTCTGTTGCAGACCAGATTCTCTGGGAGGGGAGTGACCTCCGGACCACTGGATCCAAGAGCATGACATTCAGTTACTGATGTGGCCACGTTAGCAAGAAGTAGCAGCTGCAGCCCCCTAATTGGTTTGCGATCCAAGCTCTAGACGCGTTTTTGAATCCTGGAGGGTTTTCTAGGAGCTCGTGCCGCTGTCTGAGAACAAGGTGCTTCCTGCAGGATCATGGCTTTTGCTCAATTCTTACACCAGGTGGGAGGTATGGGACGTTTCCAAATTATCCACACAATGTTGCTTACTATCCCCATTGGGCTGATGGCCTGCCACAACCTCCTGCAGAATTTCACCGCCGGCGTGCCAGGATATCACTGCCAAGTGCATGTTGATGCCAACAGCACCCGCTTCCCTAACGCCACCTTGCACCTGGCTTCCCAGGACCTTCTGCAGGTCACCATCCCTATGGACAAGAACGGGCAGCCGGAGAAGTGTCGCCGTTTTGTCACCGCTCAGTGGCAGTTCCTAGACCCCAACGTCACCGTACCCAATGGGACTCAACTGGACACAGAGCCCTGTATAGAGGGATGGACCTATGACAGGAGCATCTTCACCTCCACCATCATTACCGAGGTGAGACACTCTCTGCTGCTAAGCACTAGGTGGAACGGCTGTACGGGGGAGGGGAGGGCGCACAGAATGCCATTTGTGTTGAGGTGCTCTGGGATGAGAGCGAGGAGGACCACATAAATAACTGCGTACAGTTCAACCTCCCATGTCCGGCAGCCTCAGGACCTGAGGGGTCTTGGACCAGGGATATTGCCCGACCAGGGTAATCAATTCTGCTCCTTCTATCCCTCCCTCCAGCCTCAGCCTCTGCTCCAGGGCTCCTCTCCCTGCTGTCTCTGTGGCTTCCTGACCCCCTCCCTAACCTCCCTGGGCCACAGCTTCCCACCTGGCGTGATGTGTTGCCCAGTGCCCCTGTGATGAGCCACCAAGAGCCAGTTTATCAGCCTGGGCAACTGCTTCCTGGCTGCTGCACCCCTCCACCCCCCCCATCCTCACACCAGTTGTGGCTGCTCAATGCTGGGCTCCTGCTGCTGGTCTGGCTGGCCCCTCCCTTCTGCCAGCCTTGGGACTCTCTGATTCTGCAAAATTCATGGTTCTGCCGGACGACGGATGTTACCAGAGGAGAGAATGATGGATTTGGGAGTTTTAACCTGTAGACAAAGGGATGTGTGTGAGCCAGGAAGCGCCAGGGGTTTGACTGGTGAGAGAGATACAGCAAAACACAAAAATCTTCACTAAATTGTTGGAATGTGTTGGAGACAACTTGTTTCCTCAAGTGAGGAAGCAGCAAGGGGCAGTGTCAGCCATTTCAGACTTGGTTCCCATTCACGGAGGAACGCATTGAGAGTCTGAAGGTGGCGGAAGGAAATCTGGAGGAAAGTGGTTGGGAAATGATAGATTTTGTGATTCTGAGGGAAAGAAGAAATGACAGCGGCAGAAGGAGGACCAGGGACTTCCAAAAAGCTGACTTTAACAAACGCAGAAAGCTAACTGGTAGGTGGGGTTTCCTGGGCAGAAAAGCTAAGGGAAAAAGGAGCTCACGAGAGCTGGCAGTTTCGTAAAGAGGTGGTATTAGAGGCACAACAGCAAACCATTCTGACACGCAAGAAAGACGGGAAGAAAGGTGGCCCATGGGAGCGCTTTAATGGTCTGAGCGTCAGAAAAGAAAGCTATAAAAAGTGGCAACATAGGTGAAGGGCTAAGGATCAGAGGTGGGGAAAGGACCCCAAAAGAGCAGCTGCTTTCCCCTCTGGATGCTCGAGTACAGTCAGGATGTGTGTGTGTTTGTGTCCATGTGTACGCATGCACACTTCTACTCAAGTAGTTTCCCAGAGGGACACTGGTGACATGTACTTAAGTGCACCCCCAAAGCCGCTGTACTTTTACTGGGTAAGTTTTGGGATACTTGTCCCCCCCTCTGCCAAGGATGAGTGTGAAAGAACAGTGTGACAAGTATCAGAGTGGGAGCTGTGTTAGTCTGTAGCTTCGAGAATAACAAGAAGTCTTGTGGCACCTTATAGACTAGCAGATATTTTGGAGCACAAGCTTTCATGGGCAAACACCCGCTTCATCAGATGCATCTGTTGAAGTGGATCTTTGCCCACGAAAGCTTATGCTCCAAAACATCTGTTAGTCTATAAGGTGCCACAAGACTTCTTGTTGTTCTCAAAGAACAGTGTGAGCAGGAAGGGACAAATTAAAAACAGCCCAAGGCACAAAATGAGTTACTCCCAGCCAGGGGGAAAACCACTCCCATTTCTTACAGATATTGTTGTATCACAAGTCCTCTGGGGGCGGGGGGGCGGGCAGAGAGCTGGGGGTGGATGGATTGTGATAGAAGAGTACTTGTAAGAAATTCAAGTGTGGGGTGGAGTGCGGAGGGCTCAAGGCAGGGAGCTGGGTTGTGGGGGTAGGGTGCAGGAGTCAGCCCAAGGGGGTTGGCAGCGGCAGGAGCTGAGAATGGTGGGGTGCAGGAATCCAGGTGGGGGGGCTCCGGGCAGAGGTTTTGTGGAGATTGTGGGGGCGGAGGAGTCTGGACAGGTGATTGACGTGTGGGGCACTCAGAACAGGGGGCGGGGAGGTGTGGGGAGAACTCGGGGCCAGGCACGCACTCACTGCTGGATCTCCAGGGCTTGGCTGGGGCATGGTGGGAGCTGGACTGGGTGCTGGGAACCACGCCGCCCAGCTGCCTGAGCACTACAGCTGTAGCCTGCATGCGCCGAGCTCGCACGGGCCGGGGACTGGAGGGTGGGCAGCCTGGCTCACGTTCACTTTTGCTCCCAGCAAGAGAGATAAGTGAAGCGTCTATACATGCGCTAGGAGCAAGAGAAAAGCAAAGGACAGTAACTGTAAGCCCTCTACTCAGCAGGGAGGGAGAGCTAACAATGGACGACCTTAGGACAGTGGTTTTTAAACTGGTGTTCCGTGAATCACTCGCAGGCGTGCCACAAGCATTTGGAACTGTGCTGGCAGGCTACATTAACACCCGCGACAACGTTCCTTCCTCATTCCTCTGACAGCTGATCAAATGACTCCATTTTTATTTTGCTGTGTATGCGGCTGTTTGGGGAGGGGGTGGGGGTTGGGGGGTGTTTTGTTTTGTTTTTTGCCGGACCACAATGTATTTTTTGAACTTTTCATAGGCGTTCCGCAGAAAAGCTATTATGGTTTGGGGTGCTGTGGTCTCCAGAAGTTTAAGAAACACTGAGTTAGGGAGGCTGAGGCATTTAATGCCCATTTTCCTTGACTCTTCATGGGAAAGGGTAGCTGTGACGTGACGATTAACAGATTCAACGCTAACAACCGGAGGGAGGGAACACAAGCCAGAAGAGGGAAAATACAGATTTAAGGGCTATTTAGACAAGCTAGATGTAGTCAAGACGAGATTCCCCCGAAAGTCCTGAAGGAACTATCGGCAACAATCTTGGAACCATTTGTGTTTATCTTGGAGAACTCTAGGAGGCAGGAGGAGGTCCCAGAGGACTGGAAAAGGCCATAGCCGACACGTCAGGGGCACGCAGGCTGGCCACATGCACCCCCCAGTATCGCCGCCCCCTGCATCCAGCATCAGAACTGTACCATGCCATTTCCGATCAGTGCGGGGCCTCCCCTGGGGCAGCGCACCTTGCGGTATTCCTAGGGTGCACGGCTCCAGGGGAGGGACGGGAATAGCCCCGCATGCACTGGAAACAGGGGGTGGGGGCGGAGCAATGGCAGAGGAGGGCGGGGCATGGATGGAGCAGGAAGGGGTGGGGCCTGGGTGGAGCAGGAGCACGTGGCTGGTGCCCCTTCCCAGCAATCCCTGCACAGGTCACCTCTGGGAAACGAGTCAATGCACCTGCCTTCGAAAAGAGGACCAAGGAGGGCCTGGGGACTCACCGATCAGTCAGCATAACACCGGGGTGAAAGGCACTGAAATTTCTTGCAGGTGTAACCCTTCTGCTGGAAGGAGTCGGCAGCAGCCAGGGCAGGGTTCAACATCGAGGGGTTCCTCTTCATCCATCTCACACAGAACTGGCTCAAGTCCCCACCCAGCAGCCTGGGAAATTCACACACCCCTGGGCGCCTCGGAGAGGCAATGCTTCCCCACTCACAAGCACAGAGTCTGAGTGTAGAAAAGAAGAGGCAGAAAGGACAATTAACATAAGCTTGGGAAAATACCTCACCCAGAGTTCACAACCAGTCCTCAAGTAACTGTCCCCGTTCAAATGGATTGAACAGTGTCCTTTGCCTCTGAGGCTCACCAGTCCAATACTGTAAACAGCCAATCCACACACCCAACTTTCTTCGCACCCTCAATTCAAATGCCCCACTTACAACTTGGTCCAGTCCGTGAGGGCCCTGACACCTCACGCTGATGCAGCTCCTCATGGACCTGAGACAATGCACTCGTCCGCTGCTCCTCCTACCGGCCGTCCCACACCGTCTGTCTACCGCTGCTCCTCCTACCAGCCATCTGTCGGTCGCTCCATCCATCCATCCACTGCTCCTCCTATCAGCCATCTGCCAGTCACGCCATCCATCCATCCATCCATCCGCTGTGGGTTTGGCCTGAGGCAAAACCCTGTAATTTCAGCTCTTAGTGGCCTTCGCTACCACCCTGTGATTTCAGCTCACAGCACCTACCAAAGTAGAGTCTCATACAGGATACAAACACTAATATCCAACTGAATAGTAACAGAAAGAAAGCCGTGCTAGTCTATATACTATCCAAATAAAAAAAAGCAGTCAAGTAGCATTTTAAAGACTAACAAAATAGTTTATTAGGTGAGCTCTCATAGGACAGACCCACTTCTTCAGACCATAGCCAGACCAGAACAGACTATCTTTAACAGGCGAGGAGGGCTAATCAAACAAGACTTATAACTATATGGCCAAAGCTTAGACATTTCAAGAACACTCAAATAGTTGATTCAACCCATATCCCTCCCATTCTGCTTTATCATGCTTTAAACTAGGGGAGCCCTGTATAATCCATGTCTTACGCAGTTATGACGACTGCCCTGTCCCCCACAACGACTTGGAGCACTGGTGAGATTTCGCACTGCTTATACTGAGTGTTAGCATAAATTGTGATTTTACAACAACATGTTTACAATAGACAAAACCTCATTGCTTCCTTGCTACCCATCAGGCTTTGTTTGCAAGGTACCACCTATACACACCTTTGCATTCTCATGCAAATAATCTCTGGGAGATACTGTTCCTCCCAGCCTTTAGCAGCACTGAGTTCCTGCTGGCACATTCCTTTACACAGGGACTGTTGTACTGCAATCCCACCCCCCACCAACGGTGGTGCACAGGGTGCTGCAGAGCAGGCTGCAATACGATACTGCCTATAAGACACTTGTGTGTGGACTGGAGTGCAGGGGGGTGGGAGTGGAGCTCAGGGCAGGGGGCGGGGATGTGGAAGAGTGCACTTGGGGTTATGGGAGGTGAGAAGTGCAGGGGAAGTGCAAGAGGCAGGGCAGGCATATGGGCAGTGCAGTGGTTCAGGAGTATGGGGGTGCAGTGGTGTGGAGGTGCAGGGGGTTCAGGAGGGTGGGGGTGCAGGAGGGTGGGGGTGTAGGGGGTTCAGGAGTCAGTGCAGGGGTGTGTGGGGAGGGTGTGGTTGGCTAGGCTGTTAGTGACTGCCCTGCCCAGCTGATGGATCCTCAGAGCTGGCTGGGGAGGCAGTGTCCATGCCACCCAAGCACTGGGGCTGGAGCCTGGGTGCACTGTGGCAGTGCCATCAATGGGGCTGTAGGTGCTGGCTGCAGCCCACTGGTGTACGGTGGCCAAGAGCATCCAGAGCCCTGCCCTCAGCCAGCCAATCTGTGTGTCCCAACAGGGTGGGTGCACCAGACGACTTTCACCTTTGCCACTAAAATATTTGGAAAGATGCTGGAACCAAGTATTAAACAATCTTTGTGTAAACAATTGGGGGATAAGAGGGTAGTAAGAAACAGTCACCAGGGATTTGTCATGAACAAATCATACAACCCCACCCTTGTTTCCTTCTTTGACAGAGATGGGAGGGAAGCAGTAGATGTGATATATCTTGATTGTAGTAAGGCTTTCAAAACAGTCCCCCGTGACATGCAAATTAGGAAAATGTGCTCTGGATGAAATTACCATAACGTTGATGCACGCCTGGCTGAAAGACCATTCTCCGAATAGTAATCACTGGTTCCCTGTCCAACTTGGGAGGCCATTTCTAGTGAACATCCCTAGGGGCTGGTGCTATTTCACATTTTCACTGAGTGACTTGGAGGATGGAGCAGGGTTATGAAAAGTGCAGGTGACACCCTGTGGGGAGGGACCGCAAACACTGTCAGGCAGGAGCAGAATTCAAAAGGACCTTGACCAGTGGGAGAATGGTCAGCGGCGCACAGCGATGTCAGTTCTTGAAAAGGGGGCAGGACCAGTGCACCTGTGCTTGGTTGGTCAAACAGAACTCAGTTTTGTAGGGCAGATGGCTGGGTGCCTAGTGTTCCCTCTAATTTTTTCCATCCAAGGGTGGAATAAATTTTATTATGCGCAGGAAGTCGCGTGCTGATGTGCAGCACCAATGGAAACACACCCTGCTTATTGTAGGTGACTGTGGACGCTCTGCGCATCAGCTGAGCGGCCCCTGAATCTCTTGGGCAGCCATCCAAGTGCTCAGCTTACAGAGAACACAGATCAGGCCTAGTTCAGTTAGGAAAGGAGCCAGAGGGAGGGGATGTGGGGACCTCACAGCTGGCTCCCTGGGAACAGGTGCACAGGTTAGAAGCAGGAAGTTCTGGGGGATGGGAGACCATGCGAACTTGCTGGGAGAGCTGCAGCCAGGAAGCTGCACAAATCGGGGAATTCCTAAGAGATCCCTGGCAGGGGAGGCAGTGGAAATGTGCTGGAGGAAAAAAGGTCCTGCAAGTAGAAAGCCCTGGGAGGTGGTGCTCAAGGAAGAATGCAGGGAGGGTTTCCGCAGAAAGCACCGAGAGCTGTAACTCAGAGTGGGCCAAGAAACTCTTTGTGTTGTGTTTGCCCAGCTCCTGGAGACATAAAAGTCCCTGAGAAGAGACTCTGTAGGTGTCACTTGGGTCTGCGGGAACAGGGAGGCAGGAAAGCTTGTTACAGTCTGATTTCAACACGATGCAATTCAGGCTACGTCTACCCTAGGCAAAGTAAGTTGACCCCAGATACGCAATTCTAGCTATGGCAGTTGCAGAGCTAAAACCGACATAGCTGCACTCAGCTGACTCTCCTGTCCATACAGGGGAAGACTTTCTCCCCTCAACCTCCCTTACCCCGCACGTCTCGCAAGGAGTACAGGGGTCGAGTGTGTCCCGAGAGGTCGATTTTGCATGTCCACACAAGACACGTCAAATCCAACCCGGGAAGATCGACCCTGAGGGGGTTGATCTCCTAGGGTAGTGTAGACGGCCTGAGAAAACCAACTGCAAAGTACTGTGCTTAGAAGGCAAAGTTCAAACGTGCAGCTGCAGAGTGGGGAGTAACCAGCTAAGCCGTCTCACTTCCGGGAATGAGCGAGGGGCTATGGCGGACATAGGCCTGCAGGTAGGAGGGAGCAAGAAAGAGCAACTGCCCCGAGGCCTGGTGATTCTAAGGGGCTCAGACTCCCGGCCGCTGCTGCCGGTGCTGTACCCGCAGGAATCCCAGGTCCTTTAGAATTGCTCTACAGTGTACACCAGAGCCCTGCCACTGTGCACTCCAGCCAGCCCAGAGGGCCGGCGGGGAGGGGAGCTCTGCATTGTCTGAGCGACACCGGGGGCTGGCTGCCTTCCAAAATTGCTCTGAAATTTGAACAAAGGCCACGGCCTAGCCGCAGGGCGGCAGCAGCGAAAGCGCCCTGTAGCAGTGTCGGCCAGTGGAGCGTGCCCCCCGCTGGGGCGCTGCAGGGCCACGCCGCTCACACAAGTGAGGGACTGCCGAACCTGGGGCAGACAACCCTCTCCCTGGAATCTAGTCCCCTGGAACGGGGCTGCAGGCAGGTAACATATGCACCCAGGGTCTGGGCAGGGCCTGCTTGCCACCAAACAGAGAGCCCCGGCTCTGGTTACGGGAAGGGCAGAGAACTAACACCCACCGAAAGCGGTGTGGGTGGGGAGAGGCAGGGGGCTGCCTCTCCAAGTGTGGGGTAGGGGGAACACCCACCCACCCACTCCACTGCATCTTGGCCCAGGGCCTTAACAATAGCTCTCACCAGGGGCCTTGTAGTGGGGATGCAAACCACAACGCACTTCCATGGGCTCAGGTGGAGCTTTTCCTGGGCTGCTTCCTCCCTCCACCTCCGCTGGTTCCTGGTCCTGCTTGGTGAGCTCGGGAAGGTGGGTCTCCTCCGAGTTAGTGGCAACTGGCAGGTCCGGCCAGTTGGGCATCTCCATGTCACTTGGGTAGTGGCTGGGGCAGGATCGTAGGTTCCGGCAGGTCCAAAGCTTCAGGGTTGCTAGCGGCAGGCAGGACTCCAGGCTTGTGCCCACCTGGGTCCCTGGGGTAGCTGACAGCAGACAGGCTCCCCAGCTCAGGCTGGTCCTTGGGGCTCGCCGCAGGCCCAAGGGCCCTGGTAGATTGGGAAAATCTGGGTACCTGACCAAAGGCAGGCTTGGCTGTGGCCCTCCAGCTTGCTCAGGGCGGCTGGCTGGTGGCTCTTGCTGGCCTGGCTGCCTGGCACAGGCAGTCCAGCTCTGGCTTGCAGGAGGTGGCTCAGAGGCCTCTGCTCTGTTCAGAGGCTGGCCTTTTAACGAGCCTCAGGCCCCACCGCTGGTACTTCCAGCACCAGGTGCTGCTCTCTGGGGGGTGTGGCATGAGTGTTCTGTGCCCTCCCACTGAAGTCTCTGGGAGGCCTCCTCAACCTCTGAGTTGGGGGAGGCCACTGCACCTCACTCCACACCCTAACAGTGGTGGAGCCAGAGGTGCCCAAACAGTGGCCTCATCCCTCCACCTCACTCCACTTCCTCTGGAGTGCCCAACGCTACATATTCCATTACCTTGAGACCACATCCCCATCCCTCACACCAGCTCTTCCCCCAAGGACCTGACTCCAAGCCATCCCTTCTCCCTAACACACCACCTCCCGCTCACTCCTCTTTGCCCTCTCCCGCCACTCCTCACTCTTACCAGTGGTAAAAAGGGGGAGGGCCACAGCTCTCTGTTGCTCTATGTACCCATCCAGCACCCTGCACACCCTCGCAGGTCCTGCGGCAGCGTGCATCTGACCCCTTCATGACCTCCTCCGCCCAACTAAGGTCTCAAGCTTCTGGATATCACCTCTGTTGGGACAGAGTTCCCCAAACTCCCTCCCGCAAGAGCAGGGATTTAGAAGCGCAATTCCTCTCATAACTCCCTGCTGCTATCCCTGCAGCCAGGCCTGACTGGAGTTGGGCACCTGATGCTCAGGCTTACCCAGGGCCCTGCCCACTGTCAGAAAACAAAGCCCCGTTGATTCAGAATGAAAGCACTACAGAAAGCGAGCCCTAGCAAGCAGCTAACAGTTTCTACACGTGCCTGCCTCATCTGGTCACCACCCAGCTTCCAAGTGGGACAGGAGAGCAGTACCTCAACCTCCTCCCCCAGCGTCCGCGCCTCTTGGGCCCCGCATTGTGTCAGCCTTTGCACCAGGGGAGGAGGTGTAGGTCAGCATTCTCAGTTCTTTGTGCTGTCCCTTTCACCAACCAGTGCAAACCAGGCTGTGAGAGTTTCCCCAGGGGCTGAGGCTTCTCCAGGCTTGTTACCCCTCCCACGCAACCCCTTGTCATTTCTATTACCCGTCTAGGGCCCCAGCACACAACTTATCACCTCCACAGATCATAGGCAGCATTTTTACAGGCGATGCAGCAGTCTGAGAGATACGCCATAGATCATGGATTCCCAAACTGGGGGGATGTACCCCCCTGAGGGGGCATGAAGAAATTCCAGGGGAGGTGCAAGGCAACCCAGCCCCCCTGCAGTCATTCCCCTCACCCGAAGAAAAAGCCGGCCCTTGCTTCTGGCACTCAGCCCCCGCCATTTCATGTGAGCAGGCCAGCGCAGCCCCTATTAAAAGCAGGCAGCTGGCAAAGGCCCCCATGGAGCTAGCTGCCTCCTGCAAAGGTGAGTGAGCGTGGGCTGGCAGGGGAGGATGGCATTAGACAAGGGGCTGGCGTTGCCTGGCTTTGGCTCAGGCAGGTAGCTCACAGGTGGCTGGGGTGGCTGGCCTGTGGTAAATGAGAGGTGGGGGGCCGTGAGGGTTTCTCAAAAATCAAAAGGGGGCGTGAGGCCGAAAAGTTTGGGAACCACTGCCATAGATCTACCCCCAAACAGTGTGCCCTTGTAGCCAAGAAGGCTAACGGCATGTGAGGGCACATTAGGGGGAGCATTGCGAGCAGATCTAGAGAAGTGATTGTTCTCTTCTATTCAGCAATGGTGAGGTCACATCTGGAATGTTGTGTCCAGTTTTGGGCCTCACAGTATAAAAAGGATGTGGATGTGCTGGAGCAGGTTCAGCAGAGGACAATGAAAATGATTGAGGGGCTGGAGCACATGACCTGTGAGGAAAGGCTGAGGGATTTGGTCTTATTTAGTTTACAGAAGAGAAGACTGAGGGGCGATTTGATAGCAGCCTTCAACCTCCTGAAGGGGTGCTCTAAAGAGGATGGAGAGAAACTGTTCTCAGTGGTGACAGACAGCAGAGCAAGGAGCAATGGTCTGAAGTTACAGAGGGAGAGGGGTCGGTTAGATATTAGGAAAAACTATTTCACCAGGCGGGTGGTGAAGCACTGGGATGTGTTGCCTGGACAGGTGGTGGAATCTCCATCCCTAGAGGTTTTTAAGTCCCGGCTTGGCAAGGTCCTGGCTGGGATGACTTATTTGGGGTTGATCCTGATTGAAGCAGGGGGCTGGACTCAATGACCTCCTGAGGTCCCTTGCAGCCCCAGGATTCTGTGATTGATTCTTATCTGCCTATGTCCATACACACCCTTCTCTGTGGCTCACATGCCTATTGCTGTGGGGTTTGTTGCTCTAAAGACTTTTGCAAAGTCAGCATCACCAGCATCTCTTGTGGGAGAAGAGAATGGTCAGGACATGAATGGCACAGGACAAGACTATCCAGGCTGCTCTAACACACACAGTGCTTCCCTAACTCCTAGGGGGAAGGGGATAAGCTGATTGCTGTGCATTCTGCACAGAGGCTCACTTATTCCATCATTCAGCTCCACACCAGCCAGGGAGGCTCCCAGCTCATTGGGGATCCCCAGGGGCCATTCCCACTCATGTTAAGGCTCCTTTACATTGCCAGCAAGGCACAGAGGGGCCTGCACATGAATGAGAATTAGCCCCAGTGATTCCAGGCTAATGAGTGCAGAACCCCAGCGACCACCTTGTGTAGCCACAGCACATGTAATGACAGTGACCACTGCAGCACACAGACACCATGCACCAAGCAGCCTCTGTGAGCACCCAGCCCCAAGACTATAACTTGTTGACATGCTCCAGTGACCTGAGATCTGTTCATCCTCCACTGGGCCTCTGGAAAGGACTGACTTGCTCTCTGTCTCCCTTCCTCTGCCTGCAGTGGGATCTAGTGTGTAATTTCCAGAAGCTCCGTCAGATGGCTCAGTCGATCTACATGGCTGGGGTGCTGCTGGGTGCGCTCGTGCTAGGTGGTCTCTCTGACAGGTAAGCTGTCACAGGCAGCACGGGGCTGGCACTCAGGAGAACTGGGTTCTCTTCCCTGCTCTACTGCATGACCTGGGGCAAGTCTCTTTCCCTCTGTCCCAGCTTGCCTCCTGGCACTCTGTTTGGAGCAAGCTTTCTGGGACTCTCTCTCACCACAGCTGTGTGCCGGGTTCCACATGAGGGGCCCTGATATCAGTCAGGGACTGAGCAGCACTGGGTGCAAGGGGGTTGTGTTCTCATTGGGGGTCTGTACAGCACCTGGTGCAAAGGAGCCTCAGCTTCGGTTAGGAACTCCCAGGCCCTGTGTAATGGCCCAATGATCCGTGTGATTCGGGCTGTCAGATTGGATAACCTAATTGCTCCCATCTAGCCTTAAAGTCTTGTCAATCGTTTCATGTCACCTGCTGGTCATTGTCAATGGCTAATCAGCTGGGCAGGCCACTCCCTCTCTCATCACAGCCGAGCCCATTTGAACTGGTACCCTCAATGCTTGGTACCCGGCTGACTGCTTCCTCAATGCCTGCGACTGATCAGTGGTGGGAAAAGTACCCCACGAGTTCCTTGAGTAAAAGCGCAGCCGGGGATGTGTGTGTACCTGAGTAGAAGTAATCGGAGTCCCTCTGGGGAACTGCTTGAGAAAGAGCACACGCACACCACGTCACATCTAGGTTGTCCTCAAATATCCAGAAGTGAAAACAGCTGCACTTTTACTCCAGTAACTTTGTGGGTACTTTTCCCACCTCTGCTACCAATTCCCTTCTCTGTGCCCCTTTGCTGTAGGTTTGGACGCAAGGCGCTGCTGATCTGGTCCCTTCTGCAGCTGGCTGTGATGGGGACCTGCACGGCCTTCTCCTCCAGTTACATCTCCTACTGTGTCTTCCGCTTCCTGACTGGGATGGCGCTTTCTGGCATCGCGCTCAGCATCACCTGCCTGAGTAAGCCCGGCCTCTTTAGCCGCTGGGTCTTATGTGTCTCGCCGCAGTCCATAACAGATACCGTGACTGATGAAGTGCAGGGTGCAGCACCATCTGCGCCTGCTGGTGGGCTGAAGAAGCTCCAACTTCACTGGGTGTAATACCACCTGCTACCACTGGGGGAGCAGCCGCTCTGGAGGCTGCATACCCCAGGCTCCCACTGGGGTGGGAAGGTCGCAGCAGCTGGGGATGCTGTCTCCCAGGTGGCTAGTTCAGCTCAGAGCTGTTTGCACATTTTCTGCTGCCCCTTTCCCGCTGCAGCGCTGCAGGACGCAATACCATGTGGTGCCAGTGAGTCCCACGAGAGTCAGGGCCAGCTGGATCCAGCTCGCAGCCCATGGGCAGGTTAAACGAGGTTACTTTCCTTGCAGTTGTGGAGTGGATCCCCACCCAGTTCCGCACAATCACCATTGCCATAACAGGATTTGTCTACACCTTCGGCCAGATCCTGCTGGCAGGCCTGGCATACAGCATCCCAGACTGGCGCTGGCTCCAGATGACTGTGTCTTTGCCTTTCTTCTTCTTCCTCATGTATTCCTGGTACGTGCTTCTGGAGAGCTTCTCCTTCTAGGAGCAAGTGCTGTCCTTTGTCCTTGTTTGTTTCCAGATAGGGTGGAGGTGGTGTCTACTAGTTAGAGCAGGAAGCAGGGAGACAGGACTCCTGGGTTCTCTTCTCCACTCGCAGAGAAGAGGTGTTAGAGCAGGGAAGTAGGAGTCAGGCATTTGGGTGTCCATACCCACCTCAACAGAATGAAACACAGGATGCCCAGGTTCTGTTCCTGGCTCTTCTGCTGCTCACAACTTGGGCAAGTTCCTGCCACCTCTCTGTGCCTCAGTTTCCCCATCACAATACAGGAATAATAGTCTTCTGCTGCACTGCAGTTCAGCTGATCCTGCTTTGAGGGCTCCGTCACTGTTGTGGGTCACTTCACTGACCTTGGTTCTCTGGGACAAACATTTGACTCTCCTTTTTCAACAGGTGGTTTGCAGAATCTGCCCGCTGGCTGGTTCTGGCAGGTAAAGCTGAAAGATCCGTGAAGGTGCTCCAAAGGGTCGCCAGACTGAACGGGAAATGGGAAGAAGGGGAGAAGATTACCACAGAGGTAAAGAGACCCAATGGAGTCTTTAGTGAAGGGCTTGATCCTCGGGTGATCTGAATGGAAAAACACCACTGGAATCATGCATTTATACCAGCTGAGGATATGGTCATTTCACCTTTTATTTAGGGCTGTCAACCTCAGTTAACACAAACAATTAAACAAATTAATTGCGATTAAAAAAACTAAGCATGATGAACTGCAGTTTTGATCATGCAAGCCGCGTCTACACGTGCCGGCTACTTCGAAGTAGCCGCGCCAACTTCGAAATAGCGCCCGCCACGTCTACACGTGGCGAGCGCTATTTCGAAGTTGAAATCAACGTAAGGCGGCGAGACGTCGAAGTCGCTATCCCCATCAGGAGATGGGAATAGCGCCCTACTTCGACGTTGAACGTCGAAGTAGGGCATGTGTAGACGATCCACGTCCCGCAACATCAAAATAGCGGGGTCCGCCATGGCGGCCATCAGCTGAGGGGTTGAGAGACGCTCTCTCCAGCCCCTGCGGGGCTCTATGGTCACCATGTGCAACAGCCCTTAGCCCAGGGCTTCTGGCTGCTGCTGCTGCACCTGGGGATCCATGCTGCATGCACAGGGTCTGCAACCAGTTGTCGGCTCTGTGGATCTTGTGCTGCTTAGTGCAAGTGTGTCTGGGAGGGGCCCTTTAAGGGAGCGGCTAGCTGTTGCCCGGGAAGTGCTAGTCCACCCTGTGACCCTGTCTGCAGCTGTTCCTGGCACCCTTATTTCGATGTGGGCCGCTTTGGCGTGTAGACGCTCCCCCGCAGCGCCTACTTCGATGTGGTGCTGCCCAATGTTGACGTTGAACGTCGATGGCACCAGCCGTGGAGGACGTGTAGACGCTATTCATTGAAACAGCTTATTTCGATGTCGCTACATCGAAATAAGCTATTTCGATGTAGCATTCACGCGTAGACGTAGCCGCAGTTAGACAGTAGACTATAAATTAAAATGTATTAAATATTTTTTATTTTTCGATCTACATTTTCAATAATTGTTTTCAATTACAACACAGAATATAAAGGCTATGCCTACACTAGCCCCAGCACTTCAAAAGGGGCATGCTAATGAACCTAATCAAAAGATGCAAATACACAGCGCCTCATTAGCATAATGGTGGCTGCGGCACTTCGAAAGTGCCGCTTTTGATCGCGTGCAGCTTGTCTATACGGGGTTCTTTTCGAAAGGACCCTGCACACTTTGAAATCCCCTTATTCCTATCACTAAAACCTCTTATTCCTATAACCAAATAGGAATAAGGGGATTTCAAAGTGTGCAGGGTCCTTCCGAAAAGGATCCTGTGTAGACGAGCCACGCACAATCGAAAGAGGCACTTTCGAAGTGCTGTGGCTGCCATTATGCTACTGAGGTGCTGCATATTCATGGCAGTACCTCATTTGCATCTTTCAGTTAGGTTCATTATCATGCCCCTTTCGAAGTGCTGGGGCTAGCGTAGACATAGCCAAAGTATAAAGTGCTCATTTTATATAATCATTTTATTACAAATATTTGCACTGAAAAAATTGATAAAAAAAGAAATAGTATTTTTCAGTTCACCTCATACAAGTTTTGGAGTGCAAACACTGTCATGAAAGTGCAACGTACAAATATAACAAACTTGTTTGTTTGAGCCATTGGCTGAACAAGAAATAGGACTGAGTGGACATTGTAGGCTCCAAATTTTTACATTGTTTTATTTCTGAATGAAGTTCTTTGGTACATAATTCTACATGTGTAAGTTACATGTCTCCAGCTTTCATCCAGGACACATCACATGATACATTATCTACAGCCAAGCTCTAAGACACAACCATGTTTGCGCCAATCCTTCAGACAAACACCTATAGGAGCTCTATAAGGCATTCTTAAAACTACAGTACCTACCTGGAGAAGTGAAGAAACAGATTGATAAAGCCAGGCGAATACCCAGAGGTCACCTACTACAGGACAGACCTAAGAAAGCAAACAACAGAAAGCCATTGGCCATTGTCTACAGCCCCCAGCTAAAACCTCCCCTACACATTATCCAGGATTTCCATAGATTACAACTCCTCACTTTCACAGGCCTTGGGGGGCCATCCAATCCTCGCTTACAGACAGACCCCCTAACCTGAGACAAATTCTCCCCACCAATTCCGCACCCCTTAACAGAAACATTATTCCAGGAATCTGTCCAGCCAACAGCCACCGTTGCCAACTCAGTTCACACATCTCCCCTTGTGACACCATCACAGGACCTAACCACACCAGCTATACCAGTGAAGGTTCATTCACACGCACATCTACCAATCAAAACGAAAAGCAGTCCAGTAGCACTTTAAAGACTAACAAAATAATTTATTAGGTGATGAGCTTTCGTGGGACAGACCCACTTCTTCAGCCCATAGCCAGACCAGAACAGACTCAATATTTAAGACACAGAGAACTAAAACCAGCAATCAAGGAGGACAAATCAGAAAAAAATGATCAAGGTGAGCAAACGCAAGCTCACCTAATAAATTATTTTGCTAGTCTTTAAAGTACTACTTGTCTGCTTTTTGTTTTGATAGTGTATAGACTAGCACGGCTCCCTGTCTTTTCCTACACATCTACTAAGGTGATACGTGCTATCATGTGCCAACAATGCCCCTCTGCCAAATACAATGGACACACTGAACTGTCTCTGTTCAAAAGAATAAAAGGACACCAGTTAGACATGAAGAATGGCAACATTCAAAAACCAGTGGGAAAGTCCTTTGACCTTCCTGGACACAGAGTTTCTCATTCACATGCTGCCATTCTAAGGCACAGAAATTTTGAAAACAGATCGCAACAAGAAACTGCTGACCTGGAATTCCTATGCAAATTTGACAATGTAAACCAAGGACTAAACAGACTCCTGGGGTGGTATTTACATTGCAATAGGTAATCTCTCAGGGTATGTCTTTACTCTGGGGAAGATCGACCTGGGGTTCGATTTCATGTGCCTAATGGGGACGTGCAAAATCAAACTATTTGGGGTCGACAGTTGGCCCCTGAACTCAGCAGTGCAAAGCATAAGGGAGTTCGATGGGTGAGTGTCTCCAGTCAACCTCCTTCTGTGAAGACAGCCATGTAAGGCGGTTGTAGATAAGCTGATTCTAGCTACACAATTGCTGTAGCTAGAATTGAGTATCTACAATCAACTTTGATGTCTAGTATGGATCCGGCCTCATTTAGTTTCTTCCACTTCATCTCTACCGGAGATGAGCTACATCCACTCTGACTCTATTAACACCGATGTCATCCGCTCCCATCTCAGCATCCGTTTGTTCTTTCCTTTCAGCCTCTGAGGCACCAAGTTGTATCTCATGAAAGCTTATGCCCTATCACCCTCATAAACGTGCTAGTCTTTAAAGTGCCACCGTGTTGGTTTTTCATGACAAAGAGATTGCATTACAGGGTTTGCACTGGGTGAATTAAAAATATATTTAGTTTCTACTGAGCAAGTATTTGTAATCAAAAATTAATAAAAAGTGAGCACTGGAGAGTTCATATTCTAGGTCGCCTCTGTTCCAGAGCCCTGACTTCCTCTCTTGCTCCAGAGTGAAATTAACTTAGTTCCCTGCAGATATTTGTCCACATTGTAATAGCAGCACACACCATTTCACATGACCGGCAGTCTGGCCTCAAAAGAGAGACCCAGGGCTGGGAAAGCAGCAAAGATAGTGGACCCAGATGAATGGGCACTGGCAGAATATGTACGTGTGTCCGGGAGGGAAGAGAGGGTTCAAATAGTGGGGGTGGGGGGTGGAGCAAGCTGTGTCAATGAGCCTGGTCTTAGTTGTAGCCACTCAGTGCTACCATAATACCACTAATTAACAGTACCAATAATACCAGGCCGGTGTGGTCAATACAGTGTGGACTCTTCAGTCACAAGTTGGCCTTGCTGAACGGACACCGGAGGTCCGTGGGAATTTTCCTGTCAGAAGTGACCAGCTCCAGTTGGCTGGCGTGAGAAGCCATTGGCAGGTCTCGTGACCTCCCAGCTGACTCTGGGGGACTGCCATTGTCATTCCCAACTGACCCTTTTGTTTCCCACTAGATCTTAAAATCTGAAATGGAGAAGGAGCTGTCAACGGTGAAGTCCTACTACACCATCTCAGACCTGGTGCGCACACCCGCCATTCGCAAGATATTCTGCTGTATCTCCGTGGTGTGGTAAGAGCACGACTTCCCTTCCACCCATCACCTACATCCAGATCCAAATTAGGCTTGGCAGATGCAGCATCAATAGCTTTAGTCCATTTCCCAGTGGAGGTAACCCACAGGTTTTGCACATCTATCTGCCTCGGGGTTATTCAGACATGCTCCTATGCAGCCCTCAGCATAAGCAGGGCTACGTCTACACGAGCCCCAAACTTCGAAATGGCCACGCAAATGGCCATTTTGAAGTTTACTAATGAAGCGCTGAAATGCATATTCAGTGCTTCGTTAGCATGCGGGCGGCCGCGGCGCTTCGAAATTGACGCGCCTCGCCGCCGCGCGGCTCGTCCAGATGGGGCTCCTTTTCAAAAGGACCCGCCTACTTCGAAGTCCCCTTATTCTCATCAGATCATGGGAATAAGGGGACTTCGAAGTAGGCGGGGTCCTTTCGAAAAGGAGCCCCGTCGGGATGAGCCGCGCGGTGACGAGCCACGTCAATTTCGAAGTGCCAGGGCCGCCCGCATGCTAATGAAGGGCTGAATATGCATTTCAGCGCTTCATTAGTAAACTTTGAAATGGCCATTTGCGTGGCCATTTCGAAGTTTGGGGCTGGTGTAGACACGGTCCAGGTCTGTCAATCTAGCTATCTTGTCTTCCAGTCTCTCACGTTCTAATCAGGGCTCTGGACATAGGCAACAGGTGGGGAGCGCGCAGGGGGACGACATGTACCCCACGTGCCTGCCAGCACTCATCGTGAGCACCACGCTGCTTCCAATGAGTACGGTGGGCGGGGAGGGGAAGCCCTGCCCTTCCCCTGCAATGGCACAGCCCGCCAGCGCCACTGCTAGGCCACACCACTTCGGCGGCAGGGACTGCTTCCACGGGAAGAGGTGGGTGGGGGTGGAGCTGGGACAGTGAGAGGGAGGGGCATGGAAGGAGGGGGAGGGGCATGGGCAGAGCAGGGGCAGGGAGGGGGTGGGGCAGGACACTTGGCCAGTGCCTTCTGTAGAATCTTGCCACCAGTTGAGGGTATCCCTGGGGTCTCTCTCCAAAGCTGGTGCATTTTCGGTCCCTTTGTGTGTCCATGCAGTCCTGGGCATCAGCGTTCCCTGTAGGGCAAGCACTCAGGCGGCCATCCAGGCGAGAGTCTGGTGCTGCCCAGCTGAGTGCCCAGAGCCACCCACAGCTGGCCGCGTGCGGCTCTACTGGTGGTGCCCACGAACACATGCCTCGGTGCACATAACAGAATTGATTCTGCCCCTGGCTAGAAAAAAACCCAGAAGGACCACTGCTGGGGATACCAGCTTTGAATAATGACCACCCACACCCATCTTGTTACATCACAGCACGCACCAACCCCCATGTGTTACCCTGCCAGCTCCCCTGGCCAGCTCCACCCTGCACAGACATTTGTGCCTGTTCACAAGGCTGGCATAAGGGCCTAGACGGCATTCAAGGCCCACCAAGATCCGGCTTAAGTTCTGACTCAACCTGGAGCTGAATTTTGCGAAGATGCACAATCCGTTGGACTCTCGCTCACCCCTTTGCCTCCCTCTCTGTGGGCAATGGCAGGTTCTCTACCAGTTTTTCCTATTACGGGCTGGCCATGGACCTGCAGAACTTTGGCGTCAGCATCTACCTGATCCAGTTGATTTTTGGAGCTGTCGACTTCCCGGCCAAAGTGGTTATTACCATTTCCATGTCCTACATTGGGCGCCGAGTCTCACTCTCAGCCTGCCTCATCCTGGCCGGGATCGTCATCATTGCCAACGTCTTTGTGCCCACAGGTGAGTTTGGTGCAGTCCACATGGGACAATGCTCAGTGCATAACTGGCAAGAAAGGTTAATGAGTTTAGAAAAGAGGAGACCAAGAGGGGATGTGATAGAGGTGTATAAACTCCTGAGCCCTGAGCAGAGGGTGAATAAAGAAAAGTTATTTACTTGGTCCCGTAAGATAAGAACTAGAGGACACCAAATGACATTAATGAACAGCAGGTTTAAAACTAATAAAAGAAAGTTCTTTTTCACACAGTGCACAGTCAACTGGCGGAACTCCTTGCCAGAGGAGGCTGTGAAGGCTGGGACTGTAAGAGAGTTCAAAGAAGAGCTAGATGCATTCCTGGAGGTTAGGTCCATAAAAGGCAATTAGCCAGGGGGTAGGAATGGTGTCCCTGGCCTCTCTTTGTCAGAGGCGGGAGACGGATGGCAGGAGACAAGTCGCTTCATCGTTGTCTTCGATCCACCCCCCCTGGGGCACCTGGCACTGGCTACTGTCAACAGACGGGATGCTGGGCTAGATGGACCTTTGGTCTGACCCAGGAATGGCTGTTCTTATGTTCTTTAACTCCAGCAAAGAGTAATCATTTCCTTCAATATGCATCTCTCTCTCTCTCTCCACCCATGTCTATAACCACCTGTCTATTCATCCTTCCTTCCAATGTAATGTACAACCATAGAATAAGAATGGCCACACTGGGGCAGGCCAAAGGTCCATCTAGCCCAGTATCCCCTTGTCCGACAGAGGCCAATGCCAGAGGGAGCGAACAGAATAGCTAATAATGGAAACAATCCCTCTCTTGACATCCATTTCCAACCTCTGACAGAGGGTAGAGACGCCTTTCCTACCCATCCTGGCTCATAGCCAGTGCTGGACCTACCCTCCATGTATTTAGCTTGTTCTTTTTTGAACCCTGTTAACTTCCTGGTCTTCACAACCTCCGCTGACAAGCAGTTCCACAGGCCCACACAACTGCCTATTTAGCTATCCACCCACATCTATAACCACTGAGCTATCCAGCCAACCACATGCCTAGTCACCTGTCTCCTTCAACACACAGCCAAGAACAGACTGGCCGGATCTGAGCTAGGTGTGTGTGCAGACAGAGGGGATACAGCTCAAACGACCCAGGGGAGTGACGGGGAAGATTCTTCGCCACGGGTGAGAGGGGAAAGGCCAAGTCTTGGAGACTGACCAAAGAAGAAAGCAGGGCTGGGGATGTGCCAGGCGAAACAGGGCAGATGGGAGAGGCTGCCCAGGTGGCAGGGCTGGGCTGCAGACTGGAAGGTAGGCAAGGGAGAGCTCGGAGCAGGGTTCTAGCCCTGGGTTCTCCGTGTCCCCTCCTTGCAGAGCTGCAGATAGTGCGCACGTCACTGGCCGTGATAGGGAAGGGATGTCTTTCAGCTGCTTTCAACTGCGTGTTTCTATTCACAACTGAGGTCTACCCAACCCCCATCAGGTAAGACGCTGAGCCCTGTACCCCATTCCCTGCAGCACCGTGCTCCCTTGCATGGCACCACAGCCTTGGAGTCAGTAGTAACCAAGAAGAGTGTGCTCCTAGTGAGCCTGCTCCCTGCAGCACAGCACCCCTGGGGGCCATGCTGGGCACTGGGGTCATCCCTGACTGTGAGAGGAGAGCATCTCCTTCTGAGCTCCCACCCTGGGGCACAGTGCCCCTGGCCCGTGACACGGGAACATTTGTAGTAGTGGGGGGTGCTGTCCATCTCCCATCCTCCAAGCTGGGGGGAGGCATATGGCCAGGAGCAGAGCCTGAAGGCTGACAGCTGGGACCCTGGGTATGGGGCTGGCAGCCCAGACCACCCTACAACCTGGGGGTGCTGCAGAACTGCCTCCTGCACCTCTGTTTCCCCCACCTAGGCCCCTAGGGAACAGCAACAGTTGTGAAGGGAGAGCACTCCCAGCGGGTCCATCCTCCCTGTACTGAACTAATCCTTCCCTGTGCTGGTTGGTTATTTCCCTGCAACGCCAGGCAGACCGGACTGGGCTTTGGCAGCACCATGGCTCGGGTAGGAGGTATGGTGGCTCCCTTGGCTAAGATGTTGGATGACTACGTCTCCTTCCTGCCCCCATTTGTCTACGGTGCTGCACCAATCCTCTCGGGCATTGCAGCCACCTTCCTCCCAGAGACTCTCAACCAACCGCTGCCGGACACGGTTGAGGAGGTGGAGAACAGGTTGGTCTGGCGGGAGGGCTCCTCTCTCTTCCTGTCTGACTCTGAGGCCTGGGGCCAAGACAGGGCAGGGGTTCCAAAGGCCAAAACATGCAGCTGGTGCTTGGGCTCAGCCCTGTGCCCAGCCAGGCCGGCTGGGCAGAGAGTCAATATTACTTGTATGACTGTAGCACCCAGGGGTGGGCAAAGAGTTTCTGATATCCTCTGTCCTCTGCCTGGTCCCTGAGAGTGGAAGGAGGCTGGACATGTCTGTGAAAGGACAGGCCTCCCTTGTGCCAGGCACTGCACACAGACCCAGTGCAAAGCGCCCCCCGCAACCCCATGTCCCAACCCCGCACATATGAGTTGCTGCCCACAGGCAGCCTCAAACCTGGGACTTCAGTGCAGGCGCCTCTACAGCTCGAGCTAAAGGCCGGCTGCCTCTCAGATTGGGCTGCAGAAGACACTGGTTTTTCTGTGAAGTGGTCTAGGTACTGCCACATGGAACAATTAACCACACAGAGGTGTGGGGGTGACATATGCGCAGTGAGAGAGGTACACTCTGAAGCTCCGACCGTCTAACAAAGGCTTCCACACATCCAGGAGTGAGATCGTTACAGTGCAGTAACGGGGCAGTGTGGTCAAGCCCTCAGAAGTCTCCAAACTGTGGGGATGCCTCCGTAGGGGGTGCAGAGGGCCCAGGCCAGCCCCTGAAGGGGCATGGAGGGAGCACCACCCAGCCCTGTTCCACTCCCAGCTCTGGTCCAGCCCCCACCCCCAGCCTGAGCCCCAGTCCACAGCTCCATTCCTGGTGCCAGACCCACTCCCAGCCCTGGCCACCTTACCTCTGTCTGTGTCCCTCCCCGCAAATGGAAACTGGCCCTGCTCCCAGTTCCAGCCTGGGTGGGAGGAACAGTCAGGGCACAACCCTGAAAACTTTGGGACTGCTGGTCTACATGGACCATGCGTTGGGGAACAGAGGCAGGGCAGAACTTGCCCAATGTCACAGCAGGTCAACAGCAGAGTTGGGAATAGAAGTCAGTCTCCTGTCCAGAGCAGTAACCACTAGCCCACAGTGGCTCTTCAGTGGTAGTCAGAGGTTCCGTGGGTGAGGTTCAGCACCGGTGATAATGGCCGAGCCTCGTTTTAGTTCCCAACCTTGCTGGAAAATAACAGATACCAGTTTTGCTGCCTTTCTGCTTCATTGGTATCCATCCCGCCCCCCGCCCCCGCCTTCTTCACAGGTGCCGGAAGAAGATTGCTGAGGACACCAAGGAAAAGATTCCCCTTCAGAACCAGGAGAAAGTTCTGTTCAAGGAAACTTGAAGATGGCCCTCAGACCCCAATTCCTTCTGGATCCACTGGTGTGGGGGTGGGCAGCAGCTCAGTTCCAAATAGTCCTCCATCTAATTACACACTGCTCTCAGTTAGCCCCTTATCCCTTGAGACCCACACCTGGAGCGGGGCTTTGCACACAAATATGTGGGGAGGGGGGAGCTAAATCTGCATCACAGCTTGCAGGGAGGGGTTTCCAGAGTGAAAGGAAGAGGTGGGCAGATTCAAAGTGCTTCGGAACATGCAGGAAACCCCTTCTGCCCCTGCCTGAAGCCAACCAAAGGTCTGAGTGTGCCAAGAAGTATAATGATGCCTTTTAGCTACTGCATGGCCTCAGCTTTCTGTAACGCAACCCCTTCCCCAGCGGCTTTGAATGGAGTCAGAGTCAAACAGCACCGGATGCTTCTTCCTGCCCAGTGCCATCCCACTGCTGTCCAGGGAATGGGCTGGGGCTAGTGTAACTCAGCCCGGGTAGCCTTACTGTGACACACAGCAGCACAGCCTGCTACCATGGGGACATCTCCTGACGGCACAGTCCCCCTGACGCTACTGGGGAGCTGCCCATAGCAGAGGGAGGATGCTCAGGGGATGCTAAGCCCAGTCCAGAGTCCAGGGTTTTCTGCAAATGTGCCCTGCTGCACTCAGAGGCTGCTCTGCATCCGTCTGTCACAAGGGTGGTGGGATAAAAACTACAGAAACACCCCTGCCTTTCACCCTCCTGGAAATACAGCTGGGACAAATCTGTGCCAAAGCTTATATTTCAGCCTATGCACTGAGGAAAACAAGTCTTTTTATAGTAGAGAGCAGACATTGTCCTGTAATAAACAGAGTCATTCCACAGCACAACAGCTTGTGATTACTTAACCTCTGAGCGCAGGGCTGGTCCAGTGAAATGACACAAACATGGGGAAAATACACACACTGGGACACGTGAGCCTGTCTGATCTGCCCCCCAACTGCAACAGCCTGGCTGAGTTGCTCTTCTAGCTTTAACCGGTACAAATGACGACACCATGCAGCTCTCAAAATGCGTTATGAAAGAGACAAAGGCAGTATTAAGTATCGGAGGGGTAGCCGTGTTAGTCTGGATCTGTAATGGCAATGAAGGGTGCTGTGGCACCTTATAGACTAACAGAAAAGTTTTGAGCATGAGCTTTCGTGAGCAAAGACTCACTTCATCAGATGCTGGTCTTGGAAATCTGCAGGGCCAGGTATAGATAAGCCAGAACAAGGGTGGGGATAACAAGGTTAGCTCAGTCAGCAAGGGTGAGGCTTACTACCAGCAGTTGATCTGGAGGTGTGAACACCACGGGAGGGGAAGCTGCATCTGTATTTACCCAGCCATTCGCAGTCTTTGTTTAAGCCTGAGCTGAGGGCATCGAACTTGCAGATGAATTGTAGCTCAGAAATTTCTCTTTGGAGTCTGGTCCTGAAATTTCTTTGCTGTAGGATAGCTACTTTTAAGTCTGCTGCTGTGTGGCCTGGGAGATTGAAGTGCTGTCCTACGGGTTTTTGTATATTGCCATTTCTGATATCTGACTTGTTTGTGCGTTTATTCTTTTATGTAGAGACTGTCCAGTTTGTCCAATGTATATAGAAGAGGGGCATTGCTGGCACATGATGGCATAAATTATATTGGTAGATGTGCAGCTGAATGAACCCACGATGGTGTGGCTGATCTGGTTAGGTCCTGTAATGGTGTTGCTGGTGTAGATATGTGGGCAGAGCTGGCAACGAGGTTTGTTGCATGGATGGGTCCCTGAGTTAGAGTGACCATGGCGTGGTGTATAGTTGCTGGTTAGGATTTGCTTCAGGTTGGCAGGCTGTCTGTGGGCAAGGACTGGTCTGCCTCCCAAGGCCTGTGAAAGTGGGGGATCATTGTCCAGGATGGGTTGTAAATCCCTGATGATGCGCTGTAGAGGTTTTAGCTGAGGACTGTAGGTGATGGCTAGTGGTGTTCTGTTGGTTTCTCTCTTGGGCTTGTCCTGTAGTAAGAGGCTTCGTGTCCTCAGCTAAAACCTCTACAGCGCATCATCAGGGATTTACAACCCATCCTGGACAATGATCCCCCACTTTCACAGGCCTTGGGAGGCAGACCAGTCCTTGCCCACAGACAGCCTGCCAACCTGAAGCAAATCCTAACCAGCAACTATACACCACGCCATGGTCACTCTAACTCAGGGACCCATCCATGCAACAAACCTCGTTGCCAGCTCTGCCCACATATCTACACCAGCAACACCATTACAGGACCTAACCAGATCAGCCACACCATCGTGGGTTCATTCAGCTGCACATCTACCAATATAATTTATGCCATCATGTGCCAGCAATGCCCCTCTTCTATATACATCGGACAAACTGGACAGTCTCTACATAAAAGAATAAACGCACAAACAAGTCAGATATCAGAAATGGCAATATACAAAAACCCGTAGGACAGCACTTCAATCTCCCAGGCCACACAGCAGCAGACTTAAAAGTAGCTATCCTACAGCAAAGAAATTTCAGGACCAGACTCCAAAGAGAAATTTCTGAGCTACAATTCATCTGCAAGTTCGACGCCCTCAGCTCAGGCTTAAACAAAGACTGCGAATGGCTGGGTAAATACAGATGCAGTTTCCCCTCCCGTGGTGTTCACACCTCCAGATCAACTGCTGGTAGTAAGCCTCACACTTGCTGACTGAGCTAACCTTGTTATCCCCACCCTTGCTCTGGTTTATTTATACCTGGCCCTGCAGATTTCCAAGACCAGCATCTGATGAAGTGAGTCTGTGCTCACGAAAGCTCATGCTCAAAACTTTTCTGTTAGTCTATAAGGTGCCACAGGACCCTTCATTGCTGTTACAAAGGCAGTATTGCGATCCCTGTCTGAAAGTGGAGAAACTGAGGCACAGATGAGGGCAAATGAATTGCTCAAGCTCACCCAGCAGCAGAGCCAGGAATAGAAATCAAGTCTTTTAAGGTTGTCTGTGCTGCTCCAGCCTTTTGGCCACAAGACACCAGGTGACTGGCTCCTTGCAGCTGCCTCCTACTGATCTGACCCATTCTCCTCCTGGCCCATAAGGCTCAATACCCATAGCTGTTAATTGCAAATACTTTCCTTAATGTGCAGCTCAGTAGCAAGACAGTGCCAGAGATGCAGACACTGTGAGTTTGAGCTTTGCCCATATTCAGGGCCTTGCAGAGTTGATTCCATTAGCAGGAGTAATTGAGGCTACGGGCAGGTAAGTTCCTGGTGGGTTTTTCATTAACTCACAAAGTTTGAAGTCAGATCAGCCCCTTCCCTACACCATTGACTCTGATTCCCTGTGATGAGCCCAGCACCCTGAGTTTGGCTAAAGCATCTCGCAGTGAGGCAGCCAAGGGGATCTGGAGATATCAAGCGAAGGAGACTCCCCCACTCCGCTGACCTTGGAGTGTGTCTCGGTGCCTAACACCTGCTCGGGGGACACTCATGCCTCTAACTGGAATGTCCGGCTTTAAGTTCCAGCCGCTGGCTCTTGTTCCGCCATCCACCATAGGCTAAAAAGCTTGTTGGTGCCTGGACGTTCTCCCCAGGAAGGGCCTTGTGCACCACAGGTGAGGAACACGTGGCCTGGCCTGCGGCTTGCTTTGTGCTGGTCTGTGAGGCTCAGGCTCCTCGTGCCCAGGGTTGTGAGCTGGTGCTGGCACGCCAAGCTGCGTGGGTGGGTCCTGTGGCTGAAGCACCAGCACCCAGCTCCTCGCTGCAGGGTAGAAACCCTGAGGCTCATGGGCCTGATCCAGGAGAGCCAGGCTGGAACTGACCTGCAGGCTCTGCCTGGCAGGAGGAGGGAAACCACCCCCACTCCCCTTACTCCCACTGGTCAAATTACAGCCAATGGGAGTGCCCGGGGGTGGTTCCCTGCAGCACACAAAGGCAGCCACGCGCACACACACCCCTTCCAGACCCCACACCTCCGCCTCCTGCTCACTCCTGCACCCTCTCCCAGACCCCGCACCCCAGCCAACTCCCGCGCTCTATGTCCCGCCCAGACCACGCTCCCTCACACTCTGCCTGCGCCTGCACCCTCCATCCCACTCTCACCCCACGCCCCAAGATCACTATTGCAACCTACCTCCTGTCCTCACCTCGCACCCAAGCTTGTTCTGGCACCTTCTCAAAGGCCCCTCACCCCCCAGCCCACTCCTACACCCTATGTCCTGCCCAGACCATACACTGTTACTCTGAGCCCATTCCTGCACCCTACCCTCCAGCCCAGATCCTGCACCCCCAGCCCACTGCTGCACCCAACCTCCAGCCCAGACTCCACATCTCCACCCCAGCCCGCTCCCAAGCAGCCCCCTCTGTGCGCTGAACTCCTAATTTTTAGCCCCAGTCTAGAGCCCAGAGGAGTGCCATGAAACGTATTAGCCCTGCCCCTCCTAAGCTTTAAGGTAGAGCCTGAGAGTATTGAGGTGAATGTCTTTTCTGCGTCTCACTTGGCAGCCACATCTGTGAGGTTTTTAGTGCAATTTTCTCCTCACGTGAGGAAGGACAGAGGCGGGAGGGGTTTTTGTTGTTTTGTTTTTGGATTCTCACTTGCATGTGGCCCCCAGCTGATTTTTCTGTGGGTCAGTGGCCCCCAGCTGACTCCCCACCCTTGTGTTCATGGTGGTCAAGTCACCTCTCAGTCTTCTTTTCCCTGAGGAGCTAAACAGAAGGAGCTCCCCTGGTCTCTCACGGTCAGGCATTGTCTCAAGCCCTCCACATTTCTCCGGCTCCCAGCTGCACCCCCATGGGTGTTTTAATGTCTTTTCAGTACTGTGCACACCAGAATTGCATGCAGTTTTCTCCCATGGGTGTCAGCAATGCTGTGTACAGAAGTAAAATCTCCTATCCCTGTTCCTACTCACTGTTCTCCTCCCTGTTTATACACCACGGATCACACTGGGCCTTTAGGCCCGATCACTGCACTGGGAAGCTCACAATATCATCTAGATTTACTCACAAGAATATACACACCGTCCCATTTCTCTGAGCACAGAAGAAACTAACAGCCAGCAGTCTCCCTGCTCAGAAGTCCCCACACGTGCCCCACCAGCAGGTTCAGTGCCCAAGAAGCCCTCCCACTCCGGGTCCTCTCAGGCCCCCAGAAGTGCTCCAGCACACAGACAGGATGCAAAACCAAGCCCCTGGCCCTGTGGGGATCCCCTCAGCAGGCAGGGCGCAGCTCTGAGTTACCAGAGGGGGTCAGGTCAGTCTTTGCGGCTGGCTCTACTGCATTAAAGGGTCTTACTTGCTTCTTCCATACAACTGCAACAGGGCCTTGATACACCCACCAGCTTCAGCGAAGTCTGGGATGATCTTTCAGTGGTTCTTAAACTTCACTGCACTGCAACCCCCGTTCTGACAACAAAAATTAATGTACTGCCCCAGAAGGGGCCTGAAGCCTGACCCCTCCTGAACCTCACCAAATCCCAAGCCCAACACTATTTGGGATCAGACTCTAGCTTCTGTCTGAACCCCAGCAAGTCTAACGCCAGTCCCTGGCATCCCCATTAAAATGGGGGCCACGACGCACTTTGGGGTCTCCATCCACAGATGGAGAACCACATGTCTTTGGTTTTACTACAACTTGTAACTACACCTGAAGCTTGTTTGTAAGTGAAGCTGTCCAAGGAAGAAAGACAATTAAATTGTTGCTGGGTTTGTACAGAACTATGTTCAACTTTTGTGAATGATTTTAGTTGAATTATTAGATTGGGATTTTTCCATTTACTAATCAGGCAATTTCCTGAACGAGTACAAGACAGTGTGGGGAAAAGAAACCCTCATTTGATGGCTGCTGTTCGTAATCACTGTCCCTTGCCTAGTGCTTTGCACCCATAATTCTTACAACGCTTTCAAAAGGAGGTGTGGCCAGTTATCCTAGTTTCAGAGCCAGGGGGTGGGAGGACTGTCCCAACATCCCTTTTCAAAAGTGGTTTGTTTGGTTTTTTTTTCCAGCTCCTAAATGGCTGTCTTGAATTTTCAGTTTATTTCTATTGGGGAGAAAAAAAGACAAAAACTGTGGGAATCGAAAGGCAAGGTGTGAGTCGTTCAGCTGGGATCTCTTCTCGTTTATTGGTCCGCAACATTTTTGGACATTGAAACTTTGCATCCCAATGAAGGACAGGAAAAATGTCAATATCCTGAAACCTCAGAAGAGATGGGGAAAAACATTTCCCTCCCAACTCTACTCCAGGCCCACATCTGCCCTTTTGCCAGCCCAGAAATGCCGTATCCCATACCCCACAGCCATTCTCCTCCAGCAGCTGCAAGGGTTCTTCAAGCCCCACTCCCAGGCCTAGAAAAGGCAGCGCCAGTGAGGTAGACACTGGAAGTGCTCCACATACCAAGCAACAAGAGCCTTGTGAGGAACAAGGACCTCACAGTTAATGCATGGGATGAGGACTCACAAATTCAAGCCTTCGTCTCCAGTTCTTTCGCAGATGCTCGAGCAAGTCATTTGGCTTTCCCAGTGCATCTGTTTCCCCTTCTGTAAAAGGAAGATAGTAATAGAATACAGCAGGTTTTTCTCTTCCGAGCAAATTCATTGCAAGACTGGAAAAAAGATTCCAGCCTAGAATCCAGATAAAAAGTTAAAAATCGCAAAATATTCAAACATTTTTGCTTTGGTTAATTGAAACATTTTATGTCAACCATTTTGCAATTTCCAAACATTTTTTACTATAATCAGCCCAAATTTCTAAACAAAAGTAATTTTACGCTGACAAAGTGAAATTTGTCATATTCAATTTTTCATCTTCATAATTTTTCCTTAAACTGTTTGAATCAAGATATTTGTCAAAAAACAACCCTTGCCTACAAAACATTTCCTGCAAGCTTTTGGTAAAAATTTTCAGGCCAACACTAAATTACAACCCTCTCTTTGGTCTGTCTTATCTATTTACCTTGTAAGTTCTTTGGGAAAGGGATGTTTTGTGCTTAAATTGCAGCAAGGCTGAACATTAGGAAAAGCTTCCTGTCAAAGTGGTTAAACACTGAAATAAATTGCCTAGGGAGGATGTAGAATCTCTACCACTGGAGATTTTTAAAACCCAGTTACACAGACACCTGTCAGGGATGGTCTAGATGGTATTTGGTCATACCATGAGTGCAGGGTCTGGATTTGATGAACTCTCAAGGTCCATTCCAGTCCTAAGATTCTGCCTCTTACTATGGGGTTGCACAACAGGGTCCCAATTGAGCTGGGTACATCCAGGGGATATTTTTTAAGACTCGCAATGACTCAGAACAGAAGCGACCTTGTGCTATCTCAGCTAAACCTGCATCCTTCTTAGTTACGGCTATTATTTCTAGCCCTGTGGTATGAATAAAATATTCACCCAAAGGCAATCTGATTTTGCACCTTGGATCAGTGTGTTTGTCATCTCTGCACTCGAAAAATATGGCACTGTATCTAGCAAATTGCTTTTTTGCACTTAACGCATGCAAAACAAAGTAAAATTTTAACCAAGTGACCTGCTTAAAGCCTTATACAACCCTCTGAGGGATATATAAGCCCCACCTGATTTTTCAGAGGGCAAAATGCAAGGGCCAGCATGGACTTAAGCTTGGCAAAATCATCCTCTTATATGGCTAAAGTTCCTGGAAAAGGTGTGTCAAGTTCCCCCTCAACTGACAAAAACTAAGAACGGTTGCGTGGCAGTTTTTGCAACAACGGAGAAGCAACGAGCCAAGACACTCAGTTATTTAGGGAGAATATACTTCAATGCCACCTCTTTGGTGATTACACACTCAGGAATCCATGGACACTATTTGCCAACAGCTGACTTTTTCTAGGAAGCACTGAACTTTACTTGTGTCTTTGAAGTTGTAAAGGAATACAAGCGGGGGGCAAATTAATGTCTTTCTGGGTAGGTATTTTGATTGCACAATCATTAGTTTTTACAATTAATCATCCTATTTAAGTAAAACTGGTTATTAGCACCCCATTGTTTTTGCTTAACCCAGACGTATAGTGCTGAATCTTCCAGCTGGGCGCCATGAGTTTTGTTGAGCTCTTAGACCATGTCGGGAGCATGGGTCGCTTTCAAATCACCTTGGTTGTCTTACTGGCCTTTCCAGTTTTTATGATGGCCAGCCATAACCTCCTGCAGAACTTTACCGCTGCCACCTCTGATCACCATTGCCATGTACATATCAGCATCAACGACACTTCTTACACCAATCTCACCGGAAAGATCAGTGTCAAGGAGCTCCTCAGGGTCTCCATCCCCATGGACAGCAATGGAAAACTGGAGATGTGCCACCGTTTTGTCAACCCTCAGTGGCAGCTTCTAGACCCCAACGCCACAGTCACCAACCTAACCACGGTGGAGACTGAACCCTGTGCTGATGGGTGGGTGCATGACAAGGGCATTTTCACCAGCACCATCGTTACAGAGGTATGTGGGAGCAGGACCCGATGCTGTGTGGCAAGTCAGGCAGATAAAGGATGCTGAGCCCATGGTGGGATGTGGGAGTGAATGAGTTGAAAATATTTTTGTTGGAAGCATACCCGTTTCACAGACTTTTGCAACAAAGTTTCGCTGTCCTACAGGCAGAAAAGGTCACAATAGCTATGAACCCTGCTCTTCTTAGCTTCTGAACTTAAAATTTGCATTAACCTACAGCCCCTTCATGTCTATTGACATTGGGTTGGTTTCATGGAACCTAAATCCATGCAGAATTTCATGTGCTTTTCTCAGTTACATTCTGGCCGCCCTGGTGACTCAATCTATGCAGTTTGAAGTGGCTGCCATTGCAAAGGTGGTAAGAAAAGCAGGTCACAGCCTTTGTGCTTCCAAGAGGCTGGATTCCATCAGTGTAGCAGTACAAGGAAGCTGTGGTTGCACTGCTTGGGGTGGGAATTTGCCTGTTCATTTTGCAGTTGGTGTCTTCTTGATGAAACTGGACGTAATCCACTAGTGCACATTAAAGGAACCCTGAATGATGCTAAGAGTTAGTCCTACTCTCCTCTAGATCTCAAAGAGCTTTGCATTAGTGACTAAACCTTACAATCCCATCTCACAGTTGGGGAAGACTGAGGCAGTGAGGCAGCATGACTTACCGAAGGTTACAGCAAGTCAGTGTCAGACCAAGGAGTAGAGGTCAAGATCTCTTCAACATATGCTCTATTCAAGCCATCTGCCTCACATGGGATCATTGTATTTGATCTTATGTTAGTGTCTAAAAGATCCATTCTGCTGGGCACTGCACAGATCCTAGCTGAGTTCGTAGACTGCCTGTGCCCAGTGCTGCACAGATCCAGTCTGGGAATGGGGCCCTGTTGTGGCTGACATGGCACAGAGCCCAGCTGAGACTGGGGAACCCAGGCGCCAGATGCTGCACAGACCCCAGCTCAAATCAGGAGCCCCCTACACAGATCCCAACCAAGATAAGGGCACTCATCATGCCAGGCACCGCAACTGAGATTGTGCTGTGTGGACCCAAATGAGAGGAGGACCCGACTGAACTGGGTGTTGCACAGACAGAGTTAGAGACCCAAAGGATTTACAATCTAAATAGACAAAGGGAGGATGATCCTCCCTCATTCCTAGACATTGAGGCTCAGTGAGAGTAAGGTCGTGGCGCCCTGCAGATATCATTTCCCATTAATGTAGACGTTTGGCTTTGTAATGAATACATTAAAATGGGAACTGGCTGTTTAAGTGCCCCCAATGATTCTGAAACCTTCAGCCTAAGCAGGAATCAAACCCAGATTTTCTGAGCCCCAGTCAGGGCCTCAAACACAAGCCACGATTTCTCCTGGAGCCAAGCTCCATTTCCTCTCTCTCCTACAGTGGGACCTAGTGTGCAACTCCCGGAAGCTGAAGGAGATGGCTCAGTCCCTCTACATGGCTGGGATCCTGGTGGGAGGCATCTTCTTTGGAGGCTTGTCAGACAGGTGAGGACGGTGTCATTCCGAAGCTGAGCAAGGCTGGTTCCTGTGGTATCAGGAATCTCAAGCAAGCGGAGAGAAGCTGTGATGTCTCTGTATGAGGCAACAGCTCCTGGAGTTCTGAACCTGTTCTGGTATCCGCAACTCCACAAGTCTGTTGCTGGGTTGGAGAGGTGCCAGAGAGAGCCACAAGGCTGTTTAAAGGTTGGAAAATGTGCCCGACACTGAGAGATTTGAGGAGCTTCATCTATGAAGCTAAGGTGAAGAGCTGGCTTCATGTAAATCTATAAGTGGAGCCTCACAAATTCTTTTCATAATTGTTTATTTTGTTTTGAGGATATTTCTTACGACGTTTGTTCTGTTCATGTTATCATTGAAGGGGGCAGGGTCCTGCTCGTGGGGGTTGGAGGCCCTGGCGTGGGGTTGGGAGACCCTGGTGGGGAACTGGGCCTGGCTACCAGAGATTTGGAGGTTTTGAGGGAGATGAGTCTTGCAGCCCCAAGCCTGCCCTGCACTCGCCCTGCAGCAGCAGCAGCTCCTGAGGGCCTGTGAGGTGAGGCTGGTCCTAGCTCCTGACTTGGGGTGCATGGAGCTCACACATGGAATCACAGCGCTGCCCAGGGGTGGCTGCATGCCCCTGCCCCCATTCAGAATGGGGAGTGGGCCACACCTCACCAGCCAGAAGCTCTCACTGCGGGGTGAGCTTTTACCTTATTTCATGTTATTGCACACAGCATGGGGCTTTCTATATAGGTACCTGCACAGGGAGCAGAAATCTGATAGCAGAGGGCTTTTCCAGCCAGCCTGTAAAGGGGTAAGAAGATCCAGTGGCTGAAAATTGAAGCTAGTCAAATTCAGACCAGAAATATGGTGCAAATGTCTAACAGGAGCTTTTAAAATCAAGATAGGATGTTGTCCTGACACTCCCGTACCAGCCAGGTGATGGGTCCCAGATTGCCTTAGTCCAGCCCTGGAGGCCTCATTATTTGCAGCTACAGCACCATGTCATGAAGCATTTTCATCAATAACCTTTGTCACATACCACAGAGCTGGTTGTAGAACAGGGAGCTCTTGCCTCTTTGTCCCCTCCCCTAGCTAGAACGCCACAGCAGTCAATGGCACCCAGAGTCCCCGGTACCAGGGTTCACTCCTACGCTGCACACACTTGACTCAGTACCCTGGGTTTCCCTCACCTGTTCTTTTGGCTCTTTCTGGGTCAGGTTTGGCCGCAGGTCGCTCTTGATCTGGTGCTACTTGCAGATGGCTGTCACAGGCCTGTGCACTGCCTTCTCACCCAGCTTCACTGCCTACTGCACCTTCCGCTTCCTGACCGGCATGGCCTTCTCCGGCATCACCTTGAATGGTGTCTCTCTGTGTAAGTGTGCCCAGTGCCTGCCATCCCAGACGCAAGACAAGCTGGCTACTGGAGGTGGAAGGAGGTGCCTTGTTCCAGAAGCTTACAAATTACTCTGTAGTGGGAGCAAAGTGAGGCCAGATGCACACACAGCTCCAAAAATCAAAAAATCAAGAGCTAGATATTCCAAAAGTCAACTCCCAGTCCAGCTTGGATTTACCAAAGCACTCAGCAGCTCTCTCCCCTGGCTCACTGATTTCCTACCGTCAATAAGACCTCAGCACATTAATTTGGTGCTTAAACAGGTACTGTGCACCTTGAAATCTGACCCCGTCCTCACTTCTGAAAGTGTGGCACCTATATGAGAACTGAGTTATCTGGAACAATCCCACCTCCATGATTAAATCACACAGATGCCACCATATGTCCTTTGCAAAACTGGGCAGCTTCCAATAGCACGTGGGTTCCCGAGAATGGGGTGGGAGCTCTCTCAAGTGGAGTGCCATCATCAGAGGAGGATGAGTCCATAAGAGAGATGCCACAATATGGCCTTTACAGGACAGGTGCGAGCCATGTGCATCAGCTGGGAGCTACTGAACTCCCCGCACACTACTAGAAAATCCCTTGTACCATACAGCGTAAACTGGTCCTTTTGGAACTGGAGGACCCAGGGTCACCTGGGTGTGAGAAACTAGCAGGACTCAGACTAATCAATTACCAACTTTTTTTTTTTTTTTTTTAAATTGTGGCTGATGTACTTCAGGATGCATAAGTGTGCCCTTGTGCAGTACTAATGAAGAGGGCCGTGCGGCCTATTGCCCCTGGGGGACCAGTGCAGCTCTAGCCCTGCAGGGTAAATCATTGCTTACAGCTAGCATGGGTTGGTGTTGCCGCAGGACGCAGTACTGGGTGCTGCCATGGGGAGAGTGGATGGCACGTCTCTAGCAGGGTGCAGTACCAGCTACTGCCAGGAAGTGGGGTGCAGGTGGTAGAGGAAGAAGGCCTGAGCAGGGAATGCAGGTTCTGGGGAGCTATTTCGTCTCAGCCTTAAAGGGCAGGAGTACGCTCTTTGTACCGGCTGCCTGTTGCCTCCACTTGCACATGTTCTCACCACTGGAGGTCATCAGCGCAAGGACGGAGATCATTCTCCTTTTGTATGTCTCTCTCCCCAGCTGTGGAATGGACATCCACCCGCACACGGGCCATTGTGGGCACCATATATGGTTACTTCTACACGACCGGACAGTTCCTTCTGGTCGGGGTGGCTTACGCCATCCCCAATTGGCGCTGGCTGCAGCTTGTGGTGTCTTTGCCCTATTTCATCTTCTTCATCTACTCCTGGTAGGTCAGCTCACCCTTTTCCTTTTTTATCCATTCCCCTTCCAGCCTGCTTTATTCACAGACAGCAGGAAGAAGACCTACTTTAAGAAAGTAAATAAACAAGCCTTCCAAAGCCTTCCCGTCCTCATCACATCGTACACAAACTACTCACCTGCCCTCTCAAAGCTATCCATGGGCTCCTGCACTGTAGCTCTCTCACCTGTTATACACTAGCACAGCGCTGACTCCCAGCTCCAGCTGTCCTAAGATGCCTGCCTCTGATATCCCCTTCCTAAATTTTCAAACACGCCCCTTTGTGCTTTCTTCCATGCTGCCCCCGGCAGCTGCGAGGAGTTCCCCTGTGCACATCAGCAAAGTCACCTCATTGTCCTCCTTCAAATCCCTCAACCTCTCCTTTTCCGTGAGGCTTACAAAAATACCTGTTGATGAGTAGGCAGCTGGTGTGCAGAGCCCTTTGCTTATCAAGTTAACCAATATTGTCTCCCTGTTTCCTTGCGCTCCCCTGTCTGTTTCCACCTGTTGTTGCTTGTCTTGTTCTTCAGTTATAAACTGTTTGGGGAGGAGACTGTCTTTGTGTTGAGCACTGGCACAATGGGGTCCTGCCCCATGACCGGGCCTTCAAGGCATCTTGGGAATGCAAATAATAAATCATAATGAACACAGAGCTATGGAAGCTGTGGTGTATCATACCTGCAATGGTTTCAGCAAACCAGGGAAAAGGCGAGACTCAGAGGGTATATGTACGATTCGGGAGGGTTGAAGTTATGATGAATGAAATTTGTTTTCCATGACTGACGACTCTCCTCCCCACCTCCAAAAAAAGAAAAACATCTGTTTTCTTCAAAAATTTTCAATGAAAGGAAAAAAAAGTCATTTTCAGTTTTCAAGACTGGGGAGAGGGGAGCTGCTGAAAAATAACCATTTCTTCAAGAGAGATGTCCTGCGGGTGCTCCACAGCCCGTGTGAGCGTGTTCCTGCACCATCGATCAAAGGCTTTTAGAACAGTGTCCTCATGAGCCAAGCAGGCACCACAGTACCCAGCTCGTGCTTCTTGGTGTTTTGCCATCACGCATGCGCGGCTCCCCAGCTCAGTTCCTTTGCTACCATTCCTGGCCAGAGCGGGAGCTCAGCAGTGCTCTTCAGAAACTCCCATCTTCTTCCTTCATAGTTACCTAGAGAGCTAAGTAGTTGTTCTCCTAGATAGTGTGACAATTTCCCTTGTCAGCCCCTGTGGGTCCCTGCGCTTCCTGGCAGTTTCTCTGTTGTGCCTCAGAGACTCACGGAGACCCCTTATCTGCCCACACCTTTCCAGAGGCAGGTGTCTCTGCTTAGCGAGCCATCCTCATCGTAGGCAAGTCCCGAATGGGGAGGATAAAGCCAGTCCGCTTGCAGGCCCGCACCTGCTCCAGTGGGGTGTCCCTCTGGGGAAGGGTGGGGGGAGTCCAGACCCGCCCTCTACCCTGGACTCCAGCCCAGGCTCCCTAAGCGGACAAGAGGCAGCTGGCAGGGCCTTCCCCCCTGCACCAATGTAGCAACCTCACCCTGGGCCACTTTGCCCATCACTTCTCCAGGGTATCTCCCTGCTCCTGCTCCTGCTCCTGCTCCTGCTCCTGCTCCTGCTCCTGCTCCTGCTCCTGCTCCTGCTCCTGCTCCTGCTCCTGCTCCTGCTCCTGCTCCTGCTCCTGCTCCTGCTCCTGCTCCTGCTCCTGCTCCTGCTGTGCACCATCCAAAACCTTTCCCTCTGCTACTAGGCAGGGAGCCTTTTATAGGGAGTGCAGGGCCTCAGCTGACCACAAGTGCTGATCAGCCTCAGCTGCAGCTGATTCCTAAGAAGGCTCCAGCTGCCTGCCTTGATTGGGTTTACTCAGGGAACAGGAAAGCATTACCCCACCAGCTGGTATACCTGCCTTCCTGCAGACTCCTGGAGCCCCCAGGCAGCAGGCTGCCACAATAGGTAAACTTCTGTTCCTTCTCCACTTCAATTGCTAAAAAAAAAATTTTTTTTCTACTCCTTCCTTGTTTGTTCCTTAGATGGCTGGTTCACTAGGTTTTAAATGCTGTATATTCTGTAAGGATGTGGTGCCCTGTCAGATAGGCATTCCCAGTGCTTTCGTTGTTTGGGGGAAACTTAGCTGTCCTAAATGCGCTCATTGCAGTAAGCTAAACATGAGAGCGCAGATGGACAGGGATTTGCGTTTAAAACTACTCCCAATGGAAAAGTTCCTTCACCCGGTCTCAGATGCGACTCCTGCACTAATACAACCCATTCTACATCTCAAACAACTAAAAAATGTTTAAAAACTTCAACAAGGTGTGCGTCATTTTTGCCTCAGAAGCCTCTAGTGACGGTTAAGTGATCCCCAAGCACGTTGGTGGCAATAAGCCTGTACGACACACCTTGGACATCCAGCGGCACCCGTGCCACCGATAGGATGGATGTGCACTGCTCTGTTACTGAAGGAACAGGTTTAAACACGTCTTCCGCAGTCATGAGGGCACCGTCCAGCATCAAAATCATACCATCAGCTGTACTGCTGCAGAACATGACACCCAGTGCCAGCACGCCAGCACTGAGGGGCATTATGAGTGCCAAGATTCCTGCCATGTCCCTATCAGTTCTGGACAAGTTGGCACAGCAACCATCAACCGCACCGCAATGTGCTATGGCAGCATCCACACCGGCACCATAGTTTTCTCACCACTGGAATCTGCTGGTATCCCCAAAACTCAATGCCTCCTCCTCAGCACTGACCCAGACTCACTGGCACTGGAGCACCATCTGTTTCCTGATCAATTCTCTAGCCAGGAGGAGGATGACAGGCTCCTTTTTCACCTCACCATTCCCCTCCTACCAACTTGTTGATTCCACCAGTGACATAGAGAACTGACTCATCATATGCCAGAGATTTTCCTCCATGGCATAGCCAACCACATATGGGAACTCCTGTGCCATACCCTAGACACTGGAGTCCACGGGGACCTCAGTTTAGACACCACCATAAGACTCCACACAACAAGCCTACACGTCAGCCATACCACAGGGCTAGAAATTAGTAGGTAGTCCGTTGCGTCCGACGATGACGTCTTGAGCTTGCACAGGCTCATCGGGTTGTGGACTCGCACGTGGCTGAGGAGTCCAAGCTTTGAATGGCATGGGCATCCACAGTGGGGGCAAGGGAAATGTCTGGGCTCTGTTGGTGCAGCTGCTGCTGTTGCTTTCTTCCTCTCATGAGCATCAACGAGGCGTACGTGTAGCTGGTCTTCAAAGTTGTCATACACATGTCGTACGAGAGCACGCCAGCCTGTTCGGTCTTTTGCATGCTGCTCTCGCTGATCTGGTTTTAAACCATCATGAGCAACGTTGGCCTTCACGCAGTCTTTATATCTCTTGCAAGGCCTACCATGATTCCTTTTCCCTGGAAGAGTTCACCGTAGAGGAGTTGCTTAGGGATTCTCGACTCCTCCATTCATATGACGTGCCCTGTCCAGCAAAGCTCGGCTTTGAGAATCATGGCTTCGATGCTCGTGGCTCCTGCTCTGTCCAGGACTTCCAGGTTCATAACTCTGTCCTGCCATCGAATGTACAATATTGACCTCAGGCTGCATGCGTGGAAGCGCTCCAGAAATAAAAATAATGCCTTACTAATCTACCAGAACTCTCTGAGGGGGTCAATAAGTACGTGCACATGGGGGATCCAGTGGATATAGCATACTTAGATTTTCAGAAAGCCTTTGTCTGGAACGGCGCCAGTAAATTAATTAAATTTTTAATAACTTTGGTGGTGGTATTTACTGAGCAAGGCTGTATAACTGGCCACCCTAAATGGGAGAATTGAGGAAGCATAAGTCTATGAAAAGGTCTCTCAGTTAAGGCTCTAAGTAAAGTAAGTTGTCATGGGATGAAAGGGAAGGCCCCCTCATGGATCTGAAAACTGGTTAAAAGACAGGAGACAAAGGGTAGGAATAAATGGTGAATTTTCAGAATGGAGAGAGGTAACTAGGGTGTCCCCCGAGGGTCTGTACTGGGACCACTCCTACTCAACCTATTTATAAATGACGTGGAAAATTGGGCAGATAGCGAAGTGGCAAAATTTGCTTGTTGATACTAAACTGCTCAAGGTAGTTAAGAACAAAGCAGACAGTGAAGAGCTTCAAAGAGATCTCACAACCTAACTGACTGGACAACAAAATGGCAAATGAATTTTAATGCTGAGAAATGTAAAGTAACGTACATTGGAAAATATAATCCCAACTATACATACAAAATGGTGGGGACTAATTTAGCTATAACAGCTCAAGAGAGATCTTGCTGTCATTGTGGATAGTTCTCTGCAAGCATGCACGCAATGTGCTGCAGCAGTCAAAAAGGCAAACAGAATGTTAGGCATCATTAAAAAATGGATCAAGAAAAAAACAGAGAATATCTTTTTGCCTCTATATAAATCCATGGTACGTCCACATTTTAATATCGCATACAGATATGGTGGCCTCATCTCAAAAAAAGATATAATGTCATTAGAAAAAATTCAGAAGAGGGCAACAAAAATGATTAGGCGTTTGGAACGGGTGCCATATGAAGAAACATTCAAAAGATCGAGACTTTTCAGCTTCGAAGAAAGGAGACTAATTTGGGGATAAGATAGAGGTCTATAAAATCATGACTGGGGAGGGTGGAGAAAGTGAATAAAGGAAAGTTATTTACTTGTACGCATGACAAAAGAACAAGGGGCCACCGAAGGAAATTCATGGGTAGCAGGTTTACAAAAAACAAAAGGAATTTTTTTTTCCCCCACATGGCACATATTAGGCCTGTGGAACTCCTTGCCAGAAGAGTTTGTGAAGACCAAGGCTTTAAAAGGGTTAAAAAAAGAACCCTAGATAAATTCATGGAGGTTAGGTCCACTGATGGCTGTTAGCCAACCTATGTAGGAATGGTGTTCTTAGCCTCTATTTGTCAGAGTCTGGAAATGGATCTCAGTAAAAGTGATTGCTCTGGTGATTACCTGCTCTGTTCACTCCCTCTGGAGCATTGGCCTCTGTTGGAAGGGTGCAGTACCACCTGCTGCCAATGCACTGTCTCCTGGTGGGAATGGAGTGTCAGGCTGCCCTACTCCAGGCAGCAGGGGAAGAAAAAACCAGAGCAGAGGATGTAGATTCCACCAAGATTATTCCACATGCCCCCTCCTACCTCTGTCATGGGTTGTGCCCTGAAATGCCAGCACTGGCTTTGGGCACTGCCCCTAGTGAAGACGCACTGCACTGTGCACCAGTGGGGCCGATGCAAGCACAATGAGGTCAATGCATGTGTTCAGCACAGGTGTGTTTTCTTGTCTTCTGCTTCCCAGGTGGTATACGGAGTCCGCCCGCTGGTTGGTGATAACCGGCAGACATGACCAGGCAGTGGAGCAGCTCAAGAGAGTGGCCAGGATAAATGGGAAGAAGGAAGAAGGAGACAAACTCAACACAGAGGTAAGACTGGATATCCCACCAACTCCAGCAGCCCATCTAGACACACGAGACAAGCAAGTATAAATTAACATGGCAGCACTCATGTCATGGAGGCTCGGCAGATGTACACTAGCAGTGCAACTGGCTGTAATGTTCGCTAGGGTCTCAGACAATGAGATTCTCATGTACAAAGCATCTTCTGTCAGTCTATCTACCTACAGCTGTACCTACATGACCATCTCTCCAGCCATCTCTACATCCATCTCTACAAATTAAACACGTGTATTGTTACACGCATACATTCATATACTTCATATTTCTATTCATCCCCATGCAGTCTGTACGTCACCTCCACATGCACCACTGGATCCATCCTTCCAACTATCCCTCCATCCCCACGCACACTCTCCTGTGTATCCATTCGTAAACGTACATGGTTTTTGGTCTGTGCTGAGGCTTGCTTTGAGACAAGCATAACCTAAAATCTCTTTCCCTCCTATTCTCTTGCTGTGTTTCCAGGCCTTTCCCACAATGGAGGCCCCATGCCCTGTTATCCAGTGTTCTCTTCTCTCCTCAGGTCTTGAGATCCAACATGCAGAAAGAAATAGCATCTGTGAAGAGCAGCTATATGATCACAGACCTGGTGCGGACGCCTGTCATGCGCCAGATCTCCTTCTGTCTCTGCTTTGTATGGTAAGTCGACTCATGTGTTCGCATAAAGAGAGGCTTAGACAGTGATATAAAGCAGCAAGGAAACCCGGCACTGCAATTTGCTGAAGAATAGGGCAAATAATGGACTTTTTAAACCAGGCACTTCTTTAAAAAAATAAAATCAGTAAACAAATCATTTTCTTTACCAGGAAACTATTTTTTAAAAATTTAAAGACCAAATTAAACATTTTGCTTTGATTTCAAATATTTTAAGATGTTTTTAAAATAAAAAGAATTTTCAACTCAAAGATTAATTTTGGATCAAACCTCAAAATATTAAATTTCTTTTTGTTTTTGGATGCTTTATTTTTTTTTAAATGGAAACACATCAGCAAAAGGGACAAGAAATGCCTAAATGTTTTGGTGTTGTTGAATGTGCATTTCATGCTGAAAAAAAGTTTTAGATAATTTTTTTTTCCTCAGCTCTACCAAGCCCAGTGATGCTCCATTTCATCCCATGGCATGTCAATGACAGCTCAGACTATTGGCACAACAGTCAGTTTATATCTCTGCAGGCCAACATTGTGCTTGGTCACATTTCTGTATGTTTGAGTGAGACTTTGGTAAATCCCACCTAGAAGCCATTGTATAGGAAAAAATAAAACGTTCAGGAGGTGCTTCTACCCAAAAGCAGGAATAGGACCCAGGAATCCTGGCTCCTATTTACTTATTCCTACTATTCGGACACATTCCATGCCCAGAGGTGGGAAAAGAACTCAGGGATCCTTCCCCCCACCATGTCCTATTCCAGCTATCAGACCCCACTCCTCCTCCAATGCTGGGAATAGAACCCAAAGTCCTGGATCCTAGCTGCTTCACAATCTAACTCATTAGACTCTAGCCCCCTTCCACAGGCATAGATAGGACCCAGTCCAGATAACGCACTAGACCACACCGCCACCCAAAGCAGTGAAGAGAACCCAGGTGTTCTGACTCCTCCCACAAAGCACATTTCTTGGACCTGTTGCTAAAAAGGAACATGCTTGTAACAAATAAACTCAGTGGTAAGGACCCCCTGTGCATCAATCTTCGTCTCTTTCATTCCAGGTTCTCCACAAGCTTTGCTTATTATGGGTTGGCCATGGACCTGGAGAATTTTGGTGTCAATATCTTCTTGATCCAGATGGTCTTTGGAGCGGTTGATTTCCCAGCAAAACTAATTTCAGTCCTCACAATCAGCTTCATTGGGCGCCGGTTCACACAGGCCATGGTCCTCATCCTGGCGGGACTCTCTATCCTAGCCAATATCTTTGTTCCACAAGGTGACTACTCAGTGCCCTGGATTTTCAGTTTTGATTCAGAAGTGTTTTCAAGCCTTGGTCATACCAGAGGTCCAAAGTCTAGCTGATATGGTCAGCAGCAGGGGCGGGAGAAGAGCCAGGCAAGCAAATGGGTCTCAAGGTTCCTGATAATGTCACAGCTGTGTTCTGTGGCTAAGGATATGTCTATACTTCCCGGGAACAACCCGAGAGACACATTTGACCAGAGCCGGGCTGGTCTGTTGCAAGATGGTTGTGAAGTGGATGATGTGTTCATTATCCATGAGGGGTAACAGACAGTTTCACAAGCAAAGCTGAAGGGATTTGATCATTGGGCAAGGCACTGCACAGACCCTGAGCAAAGATCAGGCCAACATTATTCTGAAGTGAGAGACAAGCCCTGCCCCATAGAGCTCACAATCGATATACACACAACAACAAAAGGAATATCACTCTTATTTCTAGATGGTAAACTGAGACACAGATCTTCAGCTGTGTAAGATAGCTTAGCTCTGTTGATTTCTCCCCACATCTTTACTTTAATGGAACAGCTGGGGCTTTGACTCCATTGACACCAATGGAGTTCCAGTTAATTTGCACCAGCAGGAAATCTGGCCCCAGTGACTCTACTGTAGCTATGCTAATTTACACCAGCTGGAGAGCTGGCCCCACTGGCATTAGTGGAACTACAGCTGATGCTAAATAGCTGAGATACATCCCATTAGTTCCTTACCCTTCTTGAACATTTCAGCATTTTTTCTCATGCTTATTCTTCCTCCACTATGTGCTTCCATCAAGATCTGAAGATCCTGCGCACTGTTCTGGCTGTCTTTGGAAAAGGCTGTCTGGCTGCCTCTTTTAACTGTGTCTACCTCTACACAAGCGAGCTGTACCCCACAGTGATTAGGTAAGGAGAAAAAAAATCATAGTGTGCTGTCCAAACATCACATGCCACCCAGCTGAACAGTGAAGAACCAGGGCCAAGTGGCTAGTGACTAGTGTGGTTCAGGAATTTTTCGTCAAAATGTATTTTTCTGTCAGAAAAAGCTGTTTCATCAAAGCTACAGCTTTTCCCAGAAGGGAATTGGTTAGGGGAAAAAAAAAAACCCAAAGTGACGAGCCTGTTGCAAACTACATTTCTGCAATGAAAAATTCCATTTTTCCAGCTGGAAATAACCTTGTGCTTTGCATTGTGTAAGCTAATGCTAGTAAATAAAACATCACACTTTTTGTACTGACATCATACTGGCTGAAACAGAAACAAAGTAATGTGATTGACCCCAACAAAGGGTTTTTATATTGGTTAAGTCACAACATATTTTGTAATTTCAACATTTCATTCTGCTTGAAAATAAGAATGTTTGAAATCTCAGAATTGATCCGGGGCCAGGAAGACAATTTCCTGACCAGCTCTACTAAAGATTTTGGGCACCTCGCATGTTAGGAGATGCCCACGCTAGGACATGACAATTGGTCCTGATTCTTTGCAGTTGCTGAGGATGTGCCACCTGACAAGTGAGGGCCCGCTGAGGGTATCTCAATCTACCCACACACAACCGTTCTTTTAGAAGTGAAGAACTGCCACATCAAACCAAAGATCTAGCTGGCCCAGTTACAGCAGCAAGGAACTCAGCACTTGTGGGGTAACCTACTCCCAGGAAACTTCCCATTTTTTTCAGTTAGTGTCCAGGGCCCCCACCACAGTCCAATGCTGCCAAGCACTGCAAGACTCTGACTGAGATCGGGTCCCCATTGTACCTTGTGCTGCACAGACCCCAAGTGAGATTACAGCCCTATTTTGCGAGGTGCTGTCCAGACACACAATGACAGCAGTCGCTGCTCTTCATAATCATGATAGACAAGGCAGCTGAGTGTGGTAAAGAAAAGAGGTGAATGCAGAGAGAGGAAATGACTTGCCCAAAGTCATGCAGTGGGTCTGCAGCAGAGCAGGGAAAAGAACTCAGCTATACGATCTCCCTAGCTACTGTACGGGTGCATAGGGCCTGGCAGAGGGGACTGCTTGGCTTATTCCTCGTGAGATTTTTCTCATCATTGTGGCTTATGCTAATAGCTCTGTTATGATTTCAAATTCACAGGCAGACCGGCCTGGGTTTCACCAACACGACAGCACGCATAGGCAGCATGATTGCCCCATTAGTGAAGATGCTGGAAGAGTACATTTCTTTCCTGCCACCGATCATTTATGGAGCTTCCCCAGTCATCTCCGGCGTTGTAGCTGCCTTCCTGCCAGAGACACTCAATGTGCCCTTGGCTGAGACCATAGAGGACGTGGAGACACGGTTAGTAGAATCAATGAGAGAGACGAAAAGTAGCCATGATGCGCCATGTGGGGGCTTTAGGTCTTGTTAAATGTGCACTGAGAGTGAGCGAGTGAGGGAAAGAGAGAGAGAGCACACAAGCACGAAATGATAGCTAGCTCTATCTATCTCGTAGCCCATGGACTTTGATGTAGCTGTGGATGATTTACACTCACTGGGATCTGCCCCCATTAGTTCCAAGAATGTTTTAACACAAATACAACTGTTGATCCTTGTATAATTGTTAATATTTTCTGATTCTTTTTATTAAGAACCAGGCATCTGAGAGATGAGGAACAACAGATGAAGACCCTTCTGAAATCCACCCTGCCAGACCCAGCCAAGGAAGCCAATTGAAGGAAGGAAAAACAACCGACTATTATAGGGTCTATGGATAAAATGTTCAGAAGTGTCTGTGTGTCTTAGGAGACTATATTCCATTTTCAGTGGTGACTTAGCTGGTCCCATGAGAGTTAGGTGCCTCCCTTACCTGGACACTTTTGAAAATTTCACTAGACACTTATCTGAATCTCTTGGCACCTTTGAAAATGTGACTCCAAATCACTTTTGGAGGCTTAGGCACTTTTGAAGATTCTCCCTTACCTCTTTCACGTTTAATCACGCCAGAAGTAGGCAGGCATCAGTGACAATTCCACAGGGATTGAGTTTTGCACTTCATGCAAGGAATCAACATCATATTGGCCTCCAAATCGCTGCAGGAATTTGTACCATTGGGCCTGCTGATGTGCAAGGTGCAGGATGCAAATCAACGGCTCTTTGCAGATCCTCCATGTAATTCAAAACCGGGTAGTACTTTGCTAGGATCCAACACATGGTACCCAACAACTCATCAAATACTCCTGGGGCCACATCCTCAGCAGGTGTTAATGCCCTTAATCACAGATTGGCCCAGTTCCGCGGGACAGGCACACGGCAATCCTTCGGAAAGTCTGTAAGAATACGTACAGAAATAGTGACAAAATATAGAAACTGCCAGACTGGATCACAGCCCCAGTCCATGCAGTCTCTCTGACAGCGGTCAGCAGTTGATGCCTCAGAGGAAGATGTGAAAACCCTGCAGCAGACAGATGTGAAATAATCTCCCCATTATCAAATCTCATTGTAATCTTGAACAGTCATTAAGGGTGGGCAAGGCATGGATTTTTCAGTGATCTGAAAAAATCCTTTTTGGATGAAAGTGAAATGGCTCAAAATTGCCAGAAAAATCAAAATGCATAAAACTTTTGTTTTGTATTAAACATTTTACTTTGATTACAAACTGCTTTTCCACTTTGTAATAGTTTTTATAAGACAACAATTGAAGGAAATTTCTAAGCAAAGAAGTTTCAAATCACCAAGTCAAAACATTTTTCAAGATTCCTCCCAGCACCCACTTCCCAAAATGAACAATTCAACAAAACCCAGATGAAGTCATGAACCATTGTAGTGTCACCAAATCTACATTTTTCAGCGAAAACCAGTTTTGGTTGAAAAATTTCACACAGCTATGCTTGTCACAGACTGGGGAACTTAATGTCTGAGGCCAGAGGTTTGTAGCCCTTTGAAAACTCCTCTTTGTATTATTGATATTCCTATTATCCAGATAGATGGCCAGCTCTCCTTTGAATCCTGCTAAATTGTAGCCTCAGTGTTAACCTGTCTCAATGGTATCCCACCGTTGAACACCATGTTATATTTGAAAGAATATTTCCTTTGCTCAGTTCTGAAAACAGGGAAAGGAACCCAGGAGTCCTGATTCTCAACGTCCTGTCCTAACACACCACATTTCACTTCCCTCAGAGCTGGGAGCCATGTTTACCAGCCCTCCACTGCAAACACATAGAGGCTCTAACCCACTAAGCTCCCATCTCATTCCAGAGCTGGGAATGGAACACTGAAGTCCTGACTCCTTGCACCACCAGCTCTAACTCTGACCTCCAACCAGAAGTGGGCATGGACCCTGGAAGTCCTGACTCTCATGCCTTCTGCTCCGACCCGTTAGACTCCATTCCTCTTCCAGGACTAATAACCAGGAGTCCTGAATCTTAGCCTCTACTGCTCTGACCCATAGACATTACTCCCCTCACAGAACTGGGAACAGAACCCAAGAGTGCTGATGCCTAGCTTTAATCTCCAGCTGCGCTTCCTGTAAGGTGAGTGTTTGAGCAGCCGCCCAAGAGAGATTCAGGTGCTGCCCGGCTGATTAGCAGTGCCCACAGCCCCCCAGTGTCGGCAGCATGTGTTTCTACTGGTAGTGCACATCCCCATATGCCTTGGTGCACATAAAGCTTATTCTGCTCATGCATGAAAAATATTAACAGGAACCCTTACCACCAGGCCACTCAGTTACAACAGTATCAATCAAGATGGAGGATACTGCAGTCACAAGATGCAACTACACCCTGAGCAGACATACCTGAGCTAGCTTTAATCTTGCTAGCTCAGGTACCAGACCGGTGCTTCAGCACAGACTGCACAAGCCTGTCTGCAACCCAGGGTCATTATTTACCAGGGTAGCTCATGCTGAAGCACACACTGCAGCAGCTTCATTGTTCTGTGAGCCAAACAAGTATGTCCGCTCAAGTTGCAATCTTAGCCCTTAACTCAACTGCCAGTGCTGGATTTGAGAATCTGTCTCCTGCACATTGCTTTGTGAGAATCAAGCACATTTTTTGACTTAAAAATATCCTAAATTAACAGGATCAAAATGTGGCTCATCTACTGAAATATCCTGATACATTCTGCTTTAAATTCCACCTAACACTCAGGCAAGTGCAGCTATTTACTGTACAAAGAAAATACCTATGTGACATGCTGTTGCAAATAAACAGTTTCTGTTGCACTTTGCTGTGTTCCTGAAGGGAGGGCTCTGCATTCTTTGGAGGCTTGGCTCAGAAGTCAAACACAAATGCTGGTCCTGGTTACATCTTTGGTCTGTGGGGTGCTGGAGGGAACACAGCCATCCCATACAAATCATACTCTGCCCTTCTCTGTGTGAGCTTTTCATGTGTTGCTTAACCAAACCTCAAACCTCCAGGGGAATGGAGTGAATATTATTGTACCCACAGGCATGAATTTTTTTTTCCCGGTAGGTGCTCTATCCAGAGGCTCTGCTCCTACGCTGCCTGTTCCTGTCCTCACTCCACCCCTTCCCTTAGGGCTCTCTCCATGCACATGCTCTGCTGGCTCCTCTCTGCCTCTCCCAAGCACTTTGTGTCAGCTGCTTGCTACTCCACTGACCATCCCAGGGGCCACCGAACTGATCAGCAACCAGGCCAAGCCTCCCCAGAATCACTGTGGTTGGTGTGTGCCAAGCATCCCGTTTTCTCCTGTGTGCACATGAGCCCTGGAGTAGCCAAGAAGTTAGTATCTATGATTATACCTGTAACCCTTCTGCCGGAAGAAGTCGGCAGCAGCCAGGGCAGGGTTCAACAAGTAGGGGTTCCTTTTCATCCATCTCACACAGAACTGGCTCAAGCCCCCACCCAGTAGCCTGGGAAATTCACACACCCCTGGGCACCTCAGCGAGGCAATGCTTCCCCACTCGCAAGCACAGAGTCTGAGTGTAGAAAAGAACTGTAATGAAAGAGGGATAACGGACAATTAGCAAAAGCTCCGGAAAATACTACTCCCAGAGTTCATAACCAATCCTCAAGTAACTGTCCCACTTCAAATGGACTGAGAAGTCTGCTGGGCTTCTCAGGCTCACCAGCCCAATACTGTAAACAGCCAATCCACACACCCAACTTTCTCCGCACCCCCACTTCAAATGTCACACTTACAACTCAGTCCAGTAAGTGCAGGCCCTGACACCTCACGCCGATGCAGCCCCTCATGGAGCCTGAGGCAATGCCACCTTTGTGCCAGTCTGGCATTCTGCTTGCCAGCTGCCACACCATCTGTTCACCGGTTGCACTGCCCATCCACTGCTGCTCCTGCTGGCCGTCCGCCAGTGGTGCCGTCCATCCACTGCTGCTCCTGCTGGCCGTCCGCCAGTGGTGCCGTCCATCCACTGCTGCTCCTGCTGGCCGTCCGCCAGTGGTGCCGTCCATCCACTGCTGCTCCTGCTGGCCGTCTGCCAGTGGTGCCGTCCATCCACTGCTGCTCCTGCTGGCCGTCCGCCAGTGGTGCAGTCTGTCTGCTGCTGTTTCCATCCACTGTTGCTGTCCATCCACTGCTGCTCCTACTGGACATCCACCAGTCACACTGTCTGCTGTGGGCTTGGCCTGAAGCAAAACCCTGTGATTTCAGCTCTTAGGCTGTGTCTACACGGGCACAAATCTTCGAAATAGCTGTATTTCGAAGATTACTAATGAGGTGCTAAACTGAATATTCAGCACCTTATTAGCATTAGGACGCTTCCGGCCGCGGCACTTTGAAAGCGATCAGGATAAGGGGATTTTGAAAGGTGCGGGGTCCTTTCGAAAAGGAGCCCATGTAGCTGCGCTGAGCCGCGCGCTTTCGAAGCACTGTGGCCAGAAGTGTCCTAATGCTAATGAGGCACTGAATATTCAATTCAGTGCCTCATTAGTAATCTTCGAAATACAGCTATTTTGAAGATTTGTGCCCAGGTAGACACAGCCTTAGTGACATTAGCTGCCACCCAGTGATTTCAGCTTACAGCATCTACCAAAGTAGAGGTTCATATAAGATACCAAAGCTAGTATCCAGCTCTGTCTTTTAACAGGTAGGGCGGGCTAGTCAAACCAGGCTTACAGCTACAAGGCCAAGGCACTCAGCTAGCTGGTTCAATCCATATCCCTCCCCTTCTCCCTCACAATGCTTTAAACCAGGGAAGCCCTATGTAATCCATGTCTTATACACTTATGATGACTGCCCTGTCCTGCACAACGACTTGGAGCATTGGTGAGATTTCACACTGCTTATCCTGAGTGTTAGCATAAATTGTGATTTTACAACAATGCATTTACAATAGACAAAATCCCATTCCTTCCTTGATACCCACCAGGCTTTGTTTGCAAGGTATCACATATGCACTCCTTTGCGTTCTCAGGCAAATGATCTCTGGGAGACACATTCCTCCCAGCCTTCAGCAGCACTGCGTTCCTGCTGGCACATTCCTTACATCCCTGTGGTACAAAGTAACCAAGTAAGGCACAGACCAATTTGCCCAAGGATGTGGATGGAAAGGTCAGTGCCAGACCCAGGAACAGAACCCCTGAGTCCCCTCTCCCCATGAGACCCCACTCCTCTCCCAGAGTTGGGAACAGAGCCCAAGACTCCAAGCTATCAGTCCTCTGCTGCTACTCTAAGCACAAGACAACACTCCTCCTGCTGCTGTTTAGAACAAATCCCAAGCATCCCAGGGCAGGTCTACACTACCCCAGAAGCAAAACCCACTCAGGGGATGTCTAGTCTAGATGCACAAAATCGACCTTTCAGGGTTTGTCGTCACCCCCTGTACCCCTCACGGCACACAGTAAGGAAGGTCGATGGGAGAAACTCTCCCATCAACCGACCTTCCCCATTATAGACAGCCAAGTTAGCCAAGCGCAGATACGTCAATTTTAGCCACACAACTGCCATAGGTAGAATTGCATATCTGCAGTCAACTTTCTTAGTCTAGTGTAGACACAGCCTCCGTTTCCAATCCCCTGCTGTGATCACTAGACTACTTCCTTCCTTCCCAGCTCAGCAATCCAGACGCCCAGGCCCTCCCATTTCCTCTGCTAGATCATGAACCCCTTGTACAGGTGATAACAGAACCCAAGAGTCTTGACTACAAGTCCCCTCCACCGTGTATTGCTAATGCCCCAAACCCCATTTCACGCTATTCCCACAGCTGGCAACAGAACCCAAGAGATTTGACTCCAAGTCCCCTTGTTGTAACCACTGGACCCCTCTCCCCAGCCACACCTGGGAATAAAACTCAGTAGCCCTGACCCCCAGTCCCTAGGCTTTAAATAATAGACCTCTACTCACCTCCTAAAAACAGGTGTAACCCTTCCGCTGGAAGAAGTCGGCAGCAACCAGGGCTGGGTTCAACATCTAGGGCATGAGTGTCCAACCTTTTGGCTGGCCTGGGCTGCATTGAGTGAAGAGGAATTGTCTTGGGCTGCATATAACATATATAATATAGTTAATGTATATAAATCACATAAGAATGTTGAAAGTTTACGATCTTGTGGGGCAGCAGTACTAGTTGTCCAGGGCCGCATGCGGCCCGTGGGCTGGACACGCCTGATGTAGGGGGTCCTTTTCAGCCATCTCACATAGAACCAGCTTAAGCCCCCACCCAGTAGCCTGGGAAATTCACACACCCCTGGGCACCTCGGAGAGGCAATGCTTCCCCACTTGCAAGCACAAAGTCTGCGTGTAGAAAAGAAACTCTTAATGAAAGAGGCAGAAAAGCCATATGGCATAAGCTTGGAAAAATATCGCACCCACAGGTCATACCCAATCCTCAAGTAACTGTTCCAGCTCAAATGGATTGAGCAGTGTCCTTTGCCTCTCCGGCTCACCAGTGTAATACTGTAAACAGCCAATCCACACACCCAAACTTTCTTCGTACCCCCCTTTCAAATGCCCCACTTACAACTCTGTCCAGTTCATGCAGACCCTGACACCTAGCCCTGATGCTTTCCCTCATTGAACCTGAGGCAATGCCACCTTTGCACCAGTCCAGCATTCCACTTGCCCCCTGCCAGCTGCCCCACCGGCCACCCGCTGGTCGCTCCTGCTAGTCACCCACTGCTTGTCCTACTGGCCAGCTGCCGGTTGCACCAGCCAGCTGCCTGCTGCTTCTCTGACCGGTCGGTCACCTGCTGCTTCTCCTACCGGCCAACCGCTGGTCGCATCAACCAGCTGCCCGCTGCTTCTCTGATCAGCCACCCACCAGTCACACCTGCTGGTCGCCCGCTGCTCCTCCTTCCAGCCATCCACCAGTTGTGCCTACCGGCTGGCTGCTACTATCTTGTGGGTTTTGCTGTAGGTTTCCTATGATTTCAGCTCATAGTAGCACTCAGCTCTGGGCCTAGCCACAGCATCTCAATATCCACCAAGGTGGAGTCTCACAGAATAACGATAGAACCATCTTTAGATCTACTTTTGAACAGTGGGGAGGAGTGGGGAGACCTAGTCAAACCAGTCTTACAGCTGTTAGGCCAAAAGGCTTCCAGCCAGCTAGTTCAACCACTAGGCCTACCCACTTTTTCACCTCACACTGCTTATATGGAGGGAGCCCTCTGCCATCCATATCTGACACAGTAGTGATGACTGCCCTCTACCCCCACAACAACTTCAAGCATTGTTGAGACTCCACAGTTCTTACACTGCATAAATTGTGACTTTACAAAAACATGTTGTTTACAATAGACAAAACATTGCTTCATCTGCTCCCATCAGGCTTTGTTTACAAGGCATTACATATGCACACCTTTGCATTCTCATTCAAATGATCTTTGAAAGTCATTCCCAACTCCTTCAGCAGTACTGAGCTCCTGCTGGCACATTCCTTACACAGGAATGGAAGTCAGGAGTCCAAACTCTATGCCCTCTCCCCTCTGTTTTCACTCATTAGACCCAGAGCCAGGAATCAAACCCAGGCATCTAACTCACAGTCCCTCTTTCCCCCACACTGGCCACTGGAGCAGAGAAAACAACTCCACATCATTCCTTCCACATGAATGGATGACTGCACTTCCTGAAATGTCTTCTGGCCCAACAGGGAGTTGAGGAATGTTTGACTGTTAGTGTAAGCCCTTGCACCTAGTGATTATGGCTGCGAAAGGCTTCACAGCTTCAGTCATTAGCATCTGACCTTCGCCCAACACCAAAAGCACATGATCAACTGATGAAGCCTCTGGACTATGTCTTGCTCTTGAAAATAGCCCCAGAGTGGCTCTCTGCAGCAGTAGTTCTAAAATTGTGTTCCACAGAACACAAGTATTCTGTGAACAACTTGCAGGTGAGCCATGAGCATTTGGAAAAATACACTGATGGTCTATATTTTCTGTTATTAAAACCAGACACAATGTCACTTCTTCATTGCTGTGATATAGCTGATTAAATGACTTTATTTTGTTGTTCCTGGGTATGGGGCTGTTTGGGTTTTTGTTTTTTTGGTCAGACAGTTCTTTTTGTTTTCTGTTTTTTTTTTAAGAAAATGTTCATAGGTGTTCTGCGTAAAGCAATATGATTGTTTGGTGTTTCCTGGTCTCAAAATGTTTAAGAAATGCTGCTCCATGACATCCAATCTGCTCTCATGCCACCTTGATCAAAAAAGGTTCGAGATTAGCACCAGGCCTGGGAGAGCAAGTAAACGGCTCCTCAGCTGACAATTCACTTTCATTGCTTCAGACCTTTAAAAGCCAGATGGAACCATTAGATCTTCTTTGTCTCACCTCCTGTAGAACCGCAGATCAGAGAAAGTCACCCAAATACCTCTGCACTAAGCCCAACAACTGGGGATTGGCTAAAGCTCTTACAGGAAGGCACCCAGCTTTGGCTTGAAGACCTCAGGAGATGGAAACTCCATCCCTTCCCTTGAGAGTTTGTCTCAATGGTGAATCAATGGTGACGGTGTATTCTCTCTAACCGGAACTGGTCTGATTTCACCTTCCAACCTTTGGCTCTTGTTCACCCTTTCTCGGCTAGGTTTAAACCCCATCTGGAACTGTGAAGAAAGCATCCAAAGCACTCCTTTAGAGCTTGGTGATTTTCTTCCATAAAGGGGCATTACACTGTAATAAATTCACCTCTTGACCTAAAAAGCAGCAGCTTTTCAAGCCTCTCACTATCAGGCACTTTCTTGAGCCCTTGAATAATTTCTCTGGCTCTTTTCTACATCCTCTCCAATTTTCCAATGACCTTTTTAAAAAGCACACCCAGGGATGGATGCAATGTTCCAGAATTCATTTCACCAATACCATGAACAGAGGGAAAATCATCCTTCTCCTTCTCATAGCTCTCTTGCTCATACAGCCAAGAATCCCAGCAGCCTTTTCTGCACCCACCTTGAACTTAGCATTCATGTTGAGTTGGAGTATTTGTTTATCACTTGTTTCTTTTTAGAGTCACCACCACTTTCTCAGACACAGACCCTCATTCTGCAGGGGTGGCCTCCTTTCCTTGCTATATTGCTAGAAATGAGGTACTTTGTTAAGAAATTGTGCCATAAATGTAAACCAATGAGATTAGTTAAATGTTGAAACAATTTACCAAGGGCTGTGACAGAGTCTCCACCACTGGCAATGTTAAGATCAACAAAACCGGACATTTTTGTAAAAGAATATACTTTGGCTGACACTGGAACTAATCAAATGTTATGGACTTTGTTATATAGGGTAGCAGAACAGATGCTCCCAGTGTAACATGACATTGTTAGAACAGAAAACAAAGCTGAGAATAATCAGAGGGTACAATGGATGGATCTGGCTTCACCCGGCATAAACCCGCTTAGGTCCACCAAAGTCAATTTACACCAGTTGAGTATGAGGTAGGGCAGAAGTTTCAAATGCTTCTTGTGGCATTGAATTCCACTGTCTAATTGCATCTTAGCCTGTGTCTACACTAGCCCGCTACTTCAAAACAGCAGGCACAACTCTGAAGCAGCGTGCATCACGTCTACACATGCCACACGCTACTTTGAAGTTGAAATCAGTGGTAGGTGCGGAGACATTGAAATCATTATCCCAATGAGAACAGCACGCTACTTCGACATCCAATGTCAAAAAATGATGCTTGTAGATGCTCTGCATCCTGCTACTTCGAAATAGTGGGGTCCGCCATGGCGGTAATCAGCTGGGACATGGTGACGTGCTATCCAGCCCATGCAGGGCTCTATGGTCTGTGCGCACAGTGGTTCTTAAAGCCCCATGGACCCTGAAACCCCAATACAGGATGCTGAGAGCGTGCAGGCAGCAGCCATCACATGTGCTGTCCCTGCAAGCCCCAGCCAGACCCCCAGCAGCTGACAGCAAGGGATGGCAACTAGCCAGCCACACGAGCGCCCACAGGGCTCCTGAGCCTCCACACAGGGGGCAGACAGTGCAGCCCATCCTGTACCGAGGCTGAGCTCTGGGACCTGCTGGGGCTCTGGGGCGGAACGCAGCCACCTTTGCCCAGCTGGCTGACCATCTGACCGCCCGGAGTCACCCTGCCTGCACTCCTGACCACGCGTGCAGCCAGGTCAAGGAGCTGCGGCAGGGTTATGCCCAGGCTCAGGACTGGGCCAGCCAGTCGGGGACCGCCCCCCGCTGCTTGCCCCTATTAATAGGAGCTCAGGGCCATCCTGGGCTCCCAGGACACCTCCTCCCTCTGCAGCCGTCCTTGACACCATGGCCGAGGAACCCCAGCAGGTCACAGAGCAGGAGCCAGGCCCAGAGGCCAGCACCACCACACCAGCGCTGCAGCCGGAGCCGGGCAGCGAGGCAGCAGGGTGGTCCAGTGAGGAGCGGGAGCTGGTGATGGACCTCCCCTCCTGCTCCACCAGTCGGGCATGTGCCAGACAGGCATCCCCCGACCATGGTGGTGGACCCTCAGATATGTACCCCACAGGGCACGTAACCCTGGGGCATGGGCACCATACATGACTGGGGGCCTCCCACACCACCTGCAGACCCCAACCCACCCAAGCCCAAGCAGACCACGGCTGCCAGGGCCTGTCAGCACCTGGTCCTGTGGACAGCATCACACCCTAGCGGCCGTCCACAGGGCCACCACACCAATGGATGGGGGATGGGGACCCAGTGCCCACGAGGGGGGAATGAGGGGGACATGGGCCAGAGGGCAGGGCTCGGTACTCATGGTTGTCTTCTTTCTTCCTCTGTATCTGCAGCCACACCATCCGAGGGCCAGGAGAGCATGGCACTGTCCATGGTCCTGGACAGTGCCCCAGAGGCATTGGACGGCAGCTGCCAGGAGGAACCATCTCTTCTGGGATGGGCCCACTCTCACTGGAGCCAGAGGCAAACGGTTGCAGACCCACTCATGGCCACCTCCCTCTGGTGCCAGGTCGAACTCACAGAGCGGTACCTCCACTTTGAGAAGGGGGAGGCTGCCTGGCACCGGGAGGCCTGGGAGCATTCATGCGCAGCTTCGACAACCTGGAGGCCTCATACGGGGAGCTGGTGGCCTAGCTGCCCCCCCGCTGCCCCTCCCACCGTGGCCCCACCCGACAGCCTCCCAGGTGAGAAGCACGCTGGTCCTGCATGCTGGCCCGAGACTGAGCCCTGGCCTTACTTGCCCATGTTCCCTGACCCCACCCAGCCTTGCTGGGGACCCAGGATGGAGGGGAGCATAGAAGCCGGAGCTGGCAGGGGTCGCACCCCTCCACTCCTGCCCCAGAGTGATGGGCCAACGGCTGGGCCATCCAAGTGCCCCTCCTGTAAATAGTTGACTCCCCCCATGAAAATAGTTTTCAATGTTGTTTGTTAAACATAAGTTTTATTCAAAGGTGCATTTGTTTTCAATATACATACAGTTCCCGTTTCCCAAACCCCTGTGTGCTCGTTGGAGAGGGGAGCATGCGAGAAACCCAACAGGGGTGGCTGGGGCTTTGGTTCCTGGGACCCCTGCTCAAAGTACTGCCACAGGGCCTCCCGGACGTGGATCTCGTCCTGGTGGGCCTCGTGGCTAGGGTCAGCAGCTGGCTGGGAGTAGCCTGTGCCTGCCTCAACTGCCCACGCCTGCACAAAGGCCACCCCTTACTCTCCACGATGTTGTGGAACATGCAGCAGGCACCCACCACCTAGGGGACGTTGAGGATGCCCACATCTAGGCGGGCGAGGAGGCAGCACCACCACCCCATCAGGCGGCTAATGTTGTGCTCAACCACCTGGCGGACACGGTTGAGCTGTCCATTGAACTGCTCCTGGCTGGCAGTGAGGTGGCCAGTATACAGCCTCATGAGCCAGGGCTGGAGCAGGTAGGCAGTGTCAGCCGTCAGGCAGAGGGGCATGGAGGTGCTCCCCCACGAGATCTCCCTCTGGGGGATGTAGGTCCTTTCCTCCAGCTGGTGGCACAGGCCTGAGTTGCAGCAGACCCACATGTCGTGGGTGCAGCCAGGCCAGCCCACATATATGTCCTGGAACTTGCCCCGGCTGTTCTCCATGGCCTGCCGGACCATGGAATGGGAGCCCTTCGGGTTTAAGAATCGTCCTCCGCTGTGCTCCAGGGCACACATGGGGATGTGGGTCCCATCAAGGGCCCCGAAGCAATTCAGGAACCCCAGTGTGGTGAAGCCCAAGAGGGCCGCATCCAGGTCCCTGGTGCAGACAACCCTCTGCAAGAGCAGGGCATTCAGAGCATCGACCACCTGCAGGGCGGGGACACTGGCACTGGTGAGGGTGTGCAGGTTGTGCCTGGCCTCCTCTGGCCCCCCAACCCTGGCCCACACCCAGGGCCTCAACCTGGCCCACCTCCCTGGGCCTGCACGCAGGGTCCGCCCCCCCCGACAGTGGGTGCGTGCCCGGGTCTCCTTACCTCCATGATGACGGCCCCAACTGTGGCCTTGCCCACACCAAATTGGTGTGCCGCGGAGAGGCAGCTGTCTGGAGTGGCCAGCTTCCAGACAGCTATTGTGACCCTCTTCTCAACGGGGAGGGCACACTGCATCTGGGTGTCCTGGTGTCTCAGGGCAGGGCTCAGCCACTGGCAGAGCTCCAAGAAGATCTGCCGCCTCATCCAGAAGTCCTGGAGCCACCGGTCATCGTCCCACTCCCCCATGACAAGTTACTCCCACCACTCAGAGCTGGTGGTGTGCTCCAGAGCTGGCAGGGCACCCAGTGGGGGGAGAGGGGGTCAGGAGGTCCCAATGGTCTGGGGCATCCCCTTCTGCCCTTGGGGAGGGCTCCCCTGCCAACAGCTTCTGGGCGCCCACCCATGCTGCTGCTAGCAGGGTGCCCGCCCCGCTGGTGGTAGCCAGCAGGACATCAAGCTGCTGCTCTGTGTCCATTCCTGTGGTCACTGCATCTGTGGGGCTTGTGGCACCTCCGCAGGCCTCATGCTGTGCAGGCCGAGCGTGTTTGAGAGGGGCCCTTTAAAGGAGAGGCTTGCTGTGGCCCCAGAAGGGCTTGTCCACCCTGCGGCCCCCCCCCGCAGCCATTCTCGGCCCCTTATTTCGAATGGGGCTGCCCGTATGTGTGGACGCTTTCTTTCCGTGTCCAGGGAGCCCCCCTTCGACGTGACACATCACTATTTTGATGTTGCAAGTGGATGGCACCAGCTCCAGCGCGTATGTAGACACTCCGCGTCGAAGTAGCGTCTTTCCAAGTCTCTACTTTGAAGTAGTGCTCTACTGTAGACGTAGCCCTTGTGTGGGAGAGGCAGGCGGATGCTACCTTAAAGCACTTTCGAAAATCTTCCTCTAGCCAATACACTAGCGATACGTCAGCACGAAGTGATACAGAATTCCGCACAGACTCCAGTCCACCCTGCACCCCCTTATAGCCAAAATCAGAGCTTATTTTATGGTGGTACTAAGTACTGGCACCCCCACCTGAGTACTGGTTCCTCTTTATTTTTTTAAACAAACAAACAAAAAAAAAGAAGCATGGATCCTAACTGACCAATCCTGACTAGCCAAGTCATCATTCTTGTCCCCGTGCTCTGCAGATGAACCCCTTTGCTAGCACTGCCCTTTGTGCCTTTTTCCTACCCAATTTAATCCACCAAATAAGCAAAGTCAAACTTTAACTGGCTGAGCACATCAAACCTTTGCCTAACAATGTGTTGAGGTCAGCAAGAGGCTAAAACCCTGAGGGATAAGCAGGCAATAAATCCTGGCAGAAAACCCACCCCCCACTGCCAGAAGTGGTGGTTTCTGATTGACTAGTAACTGAATGGTTTGGCAGTGCAGGCTCGGACTAGCTAAACTGGGATTTCTGCAGCAATACAAAATAACTATAGCCAGTGAATGCAGGCAACAGCCTGCAAAGTTAAGCCACCTTGCCACTTTGGCAAATTTAACCTCTGGTATCAAAGGACAATTGGCTGAGAAGCACAAACCTTCCAAGAAGTTCAGCATAAGAATCCCAAGGGTGAATCAGCACCATTCAGCAGTTACTTATTGACCAAACCACTGAGCTACTTTGCTAACATAGGGGAGAGTCTAGTCTCACTCATCATTGCAAATTTTTTCTTTAAAAACAAGAAGTCTTGGGGCACCTTATAGACTAACAGATATTTTGGAGCATAAGCTTTTGTGGTCAAAGACCCACTTCATCAGATGCATGGCAGGAGTGGGGGTGGGATGTTTCAGAAGAGAATTTGAAGAGAGAGGTCTCAGTAAAGGGAAGGGCCAGAGCTGACAAGGTCTATTCAGTCAGGGTGGATATGGCCCATTATTGGCAGTTAATGTGGAGTTGTGAACACCAAGAGAGGAGAAAAAAAGTCAGTTCAGTCAGGGAGGATGTGGCCCATTCTCAGTTGCTAATGTGGAGATGTGAACATCAAGAGCAAAGAAACTGCTTTTGTAATGGACCAACCACTCCCAGTCTCTGTTCAATGCTTGGTTGCTGGAGTTAAATTTGCAAAAGAATTGCAGCTCAGGAATTTCTTTTTCCATTTTATTTTTGAAATTTTTTTGTTGTAGGACTGCTACTTCTAAATCTGTTACTGAGCGTCCAGCGAGACTGAAATGTTCTCCTATAGGCTCTTGTATGTTACCAATCCTGATGTCTGATTTATGTCCATTTATTCTTTTGCCCAGCGACTGTCCAGTTTGGCCAATGTAAATTGCAGTGGGGCATTACTAGCAAATGACAGCATATATTGTATTAGAAGATTTGCAGGTGAAAGAGCCCCTGATCGTGTGGTTGATGTTAGGTCCTGTGATGATATCGCTGGTGTAGATAGGTGAGCAGAGCTGGCAGAAAGGTTTGTTGCAGGGATTGGTTCCAGGTTTAGTTACTGCATTGTGGTCTATAGTTGCTGGTGAGAATTCATTTAAAGTTGCCAGACTGTCTGTAGGCAAGGACAGGCCTGCCTCCCAAGGTCTGTGAGAGTGAAGGATCATTGTCCAGGATGGGTTGTGGATCACTGATGATGCGCTGGAGAGGCTTTAGCTGGGGGCTCTATGTGATGGCCAGTGGTGTTCTCTTGTTTTCCTTGTGAGGCCTGTCTTGTAGCAGGTGACTTCTGGGTAGATGTCTGGCTCTGTCAATCTGTTTCCTCACTTCCTACAATGGGTATTGTAGTTCCAGGAAAGCTTGGTAAAGGTCTTGTAGACATTTGTCTCTGTCTGATGGATAAGAGCAAATGCGATTGTACCTTAGTGCCTGGCTATATACAATGGTTTGCGTAGTGTGCCCTGGATGGAAGCTGGAGGCGTGTAAATAAGCACAGCAGTCTGTGGACTTTTGGTATAGGGTGGTATTTATGTGACCATCACTAATTTGCACAGTAGTATCCAGGAAGTGGATATTTTGTGTAGACTGGTCCAGGCTGAGGTTGATGGTGGGGTGGAAACTGGTGAAATCATGGTGGAACTCTTCAAGAGCCTCTTTCCCATGGGTCCAGATGATGAAGATGTCATCAGTGTAGCACAAATAGAGGAGGGGGGCTCGGGACAAGAACTGCGGAAGCGTTATTCCGGGTCAGCCATAAAAACGTTGGCATACTGTGGAGCCATGCCGTGCTCACAGCAGTGCCATGGATTTAAATTTTTTCTTTTACATTGACACAGCACTACCCGAGACCCATGAGTTTTCCTGAACTTCTGGACCACCTTGGCAGCATGGGACGCTTCCAAGTCATGCAGGTGGCATCTCTGGCCATCCTGTTCTTAATGGTGGCCAGCCATAATCTCCTGCAGCTGGGATCCCAGAGCATCACTGCCAAGTGCACATCGCAGCTAACTACACGCATCGTGGCAATGTCACTGCCAGCCTCCACGCTGGAGAGCTGCTCCAGGCCTCCATTCCCACGGACACGAGACAGAAGCCAGAGAAGTGCCAGTGGTTTGTCACCGCCCCCCACTGGCGGCTCCTGAACCCAAATGCCACAATCACCAACACCACAGAGATGGATACTGAGCCATGTGTGGATGGGTGCGTGGCAGGGTATCCTGCCTTGCCTCGCTCCCGAGGGTCCAAGATTCATCCCCAGGGCTTCACGGCCCAGTCAGACCCCTGATGCCTAGTCACCATTAGCAGGCCAGTCACAGTTCACGGGCCTCTGCGGCCTAGGACCTCCCTGCCTCAGGCACATAGGGAGGTGGGGGTATGGGAGCATGGGCCTGCCCGCTCCACCGAGCTCCAGCCCCAAGCCCCATTGGTGGTGTTTGAGAGACCCCAGCCACCAGCTCAGCGGGGATCCTCATCGCAATATGCTGAGTTCATGGGTTACCTTCGCAGTTCCCCTCGCCACCCCAGGCTACTTCCTGCCCCGCTCCTGGTGCAGTCCATCACTTCCATTCAGGTCTCACCCCCTCCAGCCGCTTCTGCCGCGGACTGCTGTTCCGGTGGGGGCTGCCACCATTGTTGCTGCTGCCCCTCAGGTGGCGGTGGCGGTGGCGGTGGCGATTGCTGCTGCTGCTGCTGCTGCTGCTGCTGCTCAGGTCACCATGACTCCTGGGCTTCTGCAGAAGCTCCTTCCCCCCTGCTGGCCGGCCCCAACTGCCAGGCTTCTCCAGCCTTTATACCAGGCCTACAGTTGGAGCATGCCCAGCAGGGCCTTGGGGGTGGGGCCTGTTCTTTACAATAGGCCTGGCTCTCAACCCCCTGCTCAGTGTGGGGTTGGTACGCCCCATCAAACCCTTGCACAGTGCAGGGTTAGTACACTCCATCACAGGGTGGACCTTTGATAAGAGACTGTTCACCTCTACCATCCTGTTCACCTCTCCTGTCGTCTCTCAGGGTTCAGAATGGGGGAGCACAAATGTGGGTTTAAAGCCATCTCTCTGTGTCTGCCTGGAGTGAAATACTGAGACTCTGGGAAAGGTACAGGCAGAGTCCCCAAACAATAACTCTTCTAACTAAAGCTCACCATGATGGATCTCTGCCTCAGGCTGAATATTTTTGGAAACTATCATTGGATATTTTATTATACGTACAAAAGTCAAAATACTTTACAAGAGGTTTTCATGAAATTGTTTCTATATTTGCCAAGTGACATCTGTTCTAGTGGCAATTTTACTTTTTTCGCCCGTGATTTTTCAGCCAGTTTCAGGGTTTTTCGAGTTGAAGAGGAACCATGATTTTTTCAGGCTTCGCGCTGCCAAGACTAGTTGCTAAAACATAAAGACTGCACATTTAAAATGGATAGGAGGAAATCGTTTTTAACAAACAATTGTATTTGGAATTCACTGCTACAAGACACAAATAGCAGGATTCAGGGAAGGATCAGATGTTTGTATATGTAAGGAAAAAATCCAAAGTAAGGATTTAAGAAGAAATAAGCAAGAATGTGTGAAGAAATTGAAATTCCCTAGATGGCCCTATCACTGCATGAGTACCTGACTCTCTTGAATTTGATCTGATCAAGTGGGTCTGTTCCCACAAAAGCTCATCACTGAATAAATCATTTTGTTAGTCTTTAAAGTGCTACATTTCTCCTGCTTTGTTTTGTTGGAGTACCGACTAACACGGCGACCTCTCTGTTCATACTCTGACTCTTTTGAACATATTTTTCCTCGCAGCTCTCTGAAGAAGGAAATGGAGTCACAGAAAGACTAAGTGACTTGCCCAGGGTCAGACAGGAAATCTGTAGTACAGAGGAAAATTAAACCCATCATCTAAATTCTAGACTTCTGCCCAACCCACTAGACCACAGGTGGCCAGTGTGTGGCTCTTTTTCCATTAACGAGTGGATTGTGGAGCCCAACCTATCTCCCTATTCTGTACCCACCAGACTGGGGAGAGCCCAGAACCTGTGCCTTTTTGGTTTTTAATTTTGTGAAAAATAAATCCTAGAGTAGCTACAGCTTCATTTTAACTACTTCCCATTGGAGTTTTGAATACTGTTATCAGGTCATTTTATGTATCACTGTGTTGAACCCTGTTAAACGGAAATTTAGTTATATTTTGTGGAATGGTTCCTGGAAGTAGATGGGGTGTGGAGGAACCTCTCTGTGCCTTCTATTTTTGGGTTGCTTAGTTGATTGCCCTATTGAGTGGGTGGAGCATGGATGGAAGGGCGTGGGAGACAGGCACCTACAGGTACTTGCAAGGGTTGGAGAGGGTAGATCCAAGACCAATGAGAAGAACGGTGGAGCCGGTGAAGTGGGCCCATTGAAAGAAGATGTGGATGTCTTGGGAGTCACCAGCAACACCCAGAAGAAGGTGCTAAGTGCATGTTCATACGATTGCTCTTCCAGATTATGCATGTGCATGAGATAGCTGGTTGGTGTCAGCATGCATGGGAGAGAGGACACTGTGGAGGGGGGCGTGTCTTGCATGGGGACCCGGAGTTTGTCTGATCAGTGCTGGGGCACCGATCCGGATCAGCGGAGGCCCGGCTCCACCCCTTCCCCCATCTGACTCACCTGGCCAGTACAGCTGGGGGGAGCAACTATTGGTAACAGCAACAAGAAAGGTGTGTTTGTGTGTGTGTATGTCTGAGTGTGATATATCACATGCATATGATAAGTGTTGATTGTTGCACCACGCACCAAGAAATGTGGCATTTTGCCTTTTCTCCCTCAAAAAGCTCCCATGCACTACTGTTCAGTACAACACTGGAACCTTTTTAAAACTGCATTGGTTTGGGCATCTCTTTTACATTAATATTTCTTGATGGCTCTACAAAAACTGATATTTATTTTCTTCTGGGCTTTTTTTAATTTTACTTTTTTATTAAGATCAAGACATATGATCAAAGATAAACTACAAATGAATGTCCTCGTAAATTGCACAGAGCCAGATCCCTCCAAACAACTGCGCTAAGGAAAATAAAATGAAGAACATTTTTACTGTTTTTTTTGTTATTGTAGTGCTGCTGGACGTATTTATACCGTGTGACCGGCTGGAAAGCAAAGGGAGAACATGTCACAACTACTCTGCGTAGACTCTCCCTGCAGTTCAGCGCCCCACATAGCTTTCTGCAGGAATCCAACATACACTGCCAGCAACTTATACATATGGGTCATTCATGGTCTGCCATTGCCTGTGTAGTCAAACCACCCATTGAGTTGAGTGTATATGGGAAGCGGCTCAGAGGCAGTGCGTATCGTAGGCAGGGGAAGCAGTGCCTTCCCAGACTGCCTCACCTGATGCCACCCATGATCTGCTGTGGGCTGCACAGCAGCACCTGCCTGCTCCCTGGAGCTCTGGGCATGTGCTATCCCAGGCTAGGCAACAGCAGCCCCATTGTATCTGTGTGTTGGAGGAGAGGGTTGGGCAGAGGCTGGAGGCCGCAGTGGGGAGTAGAGCCTCAGGTGGGGAAATGGTGCTGAGAGTGTTTCTCTCCCCGAGTCCTGGGGTCACCCGCTGCCCATGAAGGTGCTAGTGATCTGGTATCATGTTCATAGACAGGCTGAACGCACTATGCACAGTAAAAAAACAAAAAAAGCAGTCCAGTAGCACTTTAAAGACTAATGAAATAATTTATTAGGAGATGAGCTTTTGTGGGACAGACTCACTTCTCCAGATCTACAGCCCTACCAGAACAGACTCAATATATAAAGCACAGAGGTCCAAAAATGGTTATCAAGGTTGACAAATCAGAAGAATTGTTATCATTGTTGGCTAATCAGATAGAAGAGCAAGAGAGGTCTGATTTGCCAACAATGATAACAATTTTTCTGATTTGTCAACCTTGATAACAACTTTTGGACCTCTGTGCTTCACATGTGGAGTCTGTGCTGGTAGGGCTGTAGATCTGGAGAAGTGGGTCTGTCTCACAAAAACTCATCACCTAATAAATTATTTTGTTAGTCTTTAAAGTGCTACATGATGGCTTTTTTTGTTTTGATAGAATACAGACTAACACGGCGACCTCTCTGGTACTGTGCACAGTGATTTTCTTATTCAGCGCTGCTTTGAAAAGACTCCACTGCACACCAGTTAAGGGCCAGGTGCCAGCTGGAATCAGTGGAGCTTTGCTAATTAGACCAGTTGAAAGTCTAGCCCATGATTTCATGGAATACAGTAGTGGTGAAGACCGACAGCCTGAAGAACAAAGAGGTAAAGCGCGTGCTCTACCTCACAGAACAAAGCTTGTGGCATTGTTAAACTGCCCGAGAGTCCTAGGTTCCGCCTACACTACAAGATAAATTAGAATTCATTAATATTGGTTTTGTAATTCTGGAATGTATAAGTTCGAATTTGATCATCCGCACTTCCCACGTGCTCCTCACAAAGTCAATTCATGGTTGCCACACTCAACTTGGCTAACATCGACTGTTGCAGTGGTGCATTGTGGAAACCTATCCCACAGTTCCCTCATCCCCCTAGCACTCTGGGTATGCTTGCTGGTCTTTGACATCATCTTCCCACACTGCATTTTCCTCATTCTCCTCCCGTGCTAAGCAAACGTCCATTTTTCCCCTTGAAAAGAAGGAAAAATAGGGCATCCACACAGACAGCGAAAAAGTTTACAAAAACGTCTTTCTTCTTTCGCTGAACTCTCAGCTGTCCCCCCTCCTGTGACTACATCCAATCCCAGAAAATATGCCGATATCCAGAAATAACACAGGTACTCTGGAAGTTAGAAGAAAGAGGACAGAAAAGCCTAGGAAAAAAGATTTTTGACTTCATCGAAACTAATAGAGGGACCCCGAAAAGCATGAAGAAAGAGACGATAGGAAAATTTTTCAGAAAAGAGACTTACTGAAGGGAAGAGTCTTTGGTTTTCCGGTGCACTATAAAGCTTCTGTGCAACAACTGTATTCTCAACTGGCCATCCACTGCTTGTCCCACCTCCTATCATTGCAGCCGATTTCTGAAAATAATACAGCGGCCCAGACTGTATTCTCAAAGTTAGAAGAAAAAGGATAGAAAACTCCAGGAAAAAAGAATTTTTGGTTTCCCCCCTCAATATATTGCTGTGAAATTAGGCCTACTGGCAAGACGTTTAGATAAGAGATAAAATAATATAGAGGATGAGAACGATTTAAATGATGCATGTTCTGTAAAAGATGTCCCCAGAAGACCTCTGCTAAGGTAGTTTTGCAACAAAACAGAACAACACAGAAAGAATATCAAAACAAAGCAGCAGTAAAGTAGCACTTTAAAGACTAACAAAATAATTTATTAGGTGAGGAGCTTTTGTGGGGCAGACCCACTTCTTCAGACCATAGCCAGACCAGAAAAGACTCAATATCACTGCAGGTATAATAAGCTGATGGTGGAAACCCCAAATCGCATTGACTGGGGGAGCCAGCTTGTGTTTCCGGAGGGGGAAAGGGCAAGCGCTGAGGGCCCAGTTGACACGGTCCCTTCATGGGGAATCAGCCCCCACCAGGTGATGAGATAACAGCTTGCCCAGATACAGCTCTCCTTGCCAAAGGATCACAAAGCACTGCACAAACGGATCTGGATTTTCATCCCCCTGTTTTCAGGGGTAAACCAGAAAATATTTACTGGAAGATCTAATCTATGGCAGAGATGGAAAAATAAGTAAGGGGTCTAGTTGCCAGCTTCTTCAACTAATCACTAAACCAGAGGTCAGCAACCTTTCTGAGGAGGACTGTCAACATTTGACCTTTTGACCTCTATGTACAGTCTGAGTTCTGGTGATACTTTTTAAAGTGACTAATAGTCCTACTTACAACAGCTTCATTAATAAATCAATTAAGATACAGAGCTTTAACATTTCAGTGGTGGGTGGTAGCACTAGCTGGTCTCATGTTAATCCACAGGTGGTCTGGCTTTGAGCAAGCTCCCAGCTGCATGAGATGGAGGGACAGGACTGAGCTCTGGCCCTGCATAGCAATGAAAAAAATCAACTCAGATGCCACTCTTGGCACCCATGCCAGTGGTTGCTGACGCCTCCATTAAACTCTGCTTTCCTGTCTGGAGCTGAGAACAGAACTCAGGAGTCTTAGATCCCAGTCCACTTAACCATATTGCTTCAGGCTCTAAGCCCACAATGCCAATGAGAGCCTGCAACAGAACCCAAGCCTCTTTCCCATCTGTCTCACTGCTCTAACCATTAGAAGAGACAACATATTGTTCCTGTCACATCTATTGGATGCACATTCTGCACTACCAGGAAAGAAGTATCATGGGGTAGCTGAGTTAGTCCGTAGCTTCAAAAACAACAACAAGTCCTGTGGCACCTACTAGACAAATGGATATTTTGGAGCATAAGCCTTCCTGGGCAAAGACCCGCTGACAAAGCTTATGATCCAAAATATCTGTTAGTCTATAAGGTGCCACAGGACTTCTTTACCAGCAAAGAGACACTCATGCTTGGTCTATTCATAAGAACATAAGAACATAAGAACATAAGAATGGCCATACTGGGTCAGACCAAAGGTCCATCAAGCCCAGTATCCCATCTGCCGACGGTGGCCAATGCCAGGTGCCCCAGAGAAGGAGAACAGAAGACAAGTGATTTATCTCCTGCCATCCATCTCCTGCCCTTGTTATGAAGGCTAGGGCACCATACTTTATCCCTGGCTAATAGCCATTTATGGACCTGACCTGCAAAAATTTATCAAGCTCTTTTTTAAACCCTAATAGAGTCCTGGCCTTCACAGCCTCCTCGGGCAAGGAGTTCCACAGGTTGACTGTGCGCTGTGTGAAGAAAAATTTCCTTTTATTAGTTTTGAACCTACTACCCATCAATTTCATTTGGTGTCTCCTAGTTCTTGTATTATGGGAAAAGGTAAATAATTTTTCTATATTCACTTTCTCCACACCATTCATGATTTTATATACCTCTATCATATCGCCCCTCAATCGCCTCTTTTCCAAACTGAAAAGTCCCAGTCTCTCTAGCCTCTCCCCATATGGGACCCTTTCCAAGCCCCTAATCATCTTAGTCGCCCTTTTCTGAACCTTTTCTAATGCCAATATATCTTTTTTGAGGTGAGGAGACCACATCTGCACGCAGTACTCGAGATGTGGGCGTACCATAGTTTTATATAGGGGAAGTATGATATCTTTTGTCTTATTATCGATCCCTTTTTTAATAATTCCTAACATCCTATTTGCCTTACTAACTGCCGCTGCACACTGCGTGGATGTCTTCAGAGAACTATCCACTATAACTCCAAGATCCCTTTCCTGATCTGTCGTAGCTAAATTTGACCCCATCATGTAGTACGTGTAATTTGGGTTATTTTTTCCAACATGCATTACCTTACACTTACCCACATTAAATTTCATTTGCCATTTTGCTGCCCAATCACTCAGTTTGCTGAGATCTTTTTGTAGTTCTTCACAATCCCTTTTGCTTTTGACTGTCCTGAACAACTTGGTGTCATCTGCAAACTTTGCCACCTCACTGCTTATTCTAGGCAGATAAGTCGACAGAAGATACGCCATTCTAGCTACGGCAATTATGTAGCTGGAATTGACTTATCCGCAATCGACTTACCTGGCCGTCCTTACTAAGGAACGTCAACTGCTGACCCCGATAGGCCAATTTTGCACGTCTCCCCCAGGAGCGCAAAATCAAACCCTGGAAGATCCACCCTGAATGGATCAGTCTTCCAGGTAACATAGACGTGGCCTAAGTGTTTTCTACCTCACAGCATCTTCCACAGCACTTCTACCTATGGCCCTGGGGAAGGAAGAGAATAGAAGAAAAAAGTGGAATGAAATGGGACAAAGTGGCCTAGGGACATAAAAGCTCCATGAGCCAGATCCCCAGCTGGTGTGAACTGGCTGTACCTTTGCTGGAGTCAATGGAGCCAGACCCCCAGCTGGTATAAACTGGCGTAGTTACCTCAACTTCAAGGAGTGATTCCGAATTACAGCAGCTGCATATATTTGGCTCTTCTCTGAGATGTCCGGTTTATGGAAACAACCAGCCTCTACAGCCAGCTGATGCCTCAGTGCCTAGCATGAGCTGAGTGGATCACAGCAGGACCCTTACGTGCTGGCAGTGCTACAGAGACTACCAACACGGCCTGCCCCCTCATTATTTTCACGCCAGCAGCCAGTTAAGGTGTGAAAATCTTTTGTTTCCCAGCCAGCAACTTTTCGATTCATTCCGCTCCATTTGTACTGGGAAAGGGGCATTGTACTAAGCTTGCTTTCCAGCCCAGTAACACTGCAGCACCATTTCATGTGCATTTCTTTCTCCATCCATAGCTTTTCCATATCTGTGTCGAATTTTTCCCCTTGAAACGATTAAAAAGTGGATTGAACATTTCCATTTTTGTCAAAAAGCCATCATATATCAGAAAGAGAAAGTCATGGCCAAGAAAACTTTTAAGCAGGTCGAGTGAGAAGAGCAATATAATTGTGCCCTTTTAGCAGATGGGGAAATCGAGGCACAGCAAGATTTAAATTACTTGCCCAATGCCACCCAATTGGTCAAAACTAGAAACAGAAGCTAGTTCCAGCTGAGCATGTTTACAGCATTATGGCAATGCTGTAACAAGACTCTGGGGTCACAGGAAACTTGTTTTGCCATGTTAAACGTTTTCTATTTTCTTCTTGTTCTGAAGCCAGGACTTAGCCCGAGATGGTTCAGCCTTACCTATTCCTCTGGCATTCTCATTTTGTTCTGTCCCAAGCTCCTCACACCAGGAACTGCAGGAAAGACACCATGTTCACATTCCCAAGTCACATGTTCCTCTCCAGGTCCTGGCTGCATGGTGGGATCACATTAGCTCTTGTTCATTAATTTGCTAAGTGGAAGTTGTCCTGAGTAATTAAAGAGGCATTCAAGATTTGCCTGTGGGTTTGGGATCCTGTCACTGAAACAGTGGCAAAGAGGTTGCAAGCTCTAATGTTCTGTGTCCTCAATGTGTTGCTGCCACAACCTGATCTCCACTGATCCAGAAAGATTTCTGGAAAATTTTCTTGGTGAGAGCACAATCGACTGAGCTGCAGACAGCCTATTAAAGACATTGCTTGGCAGAACATAGGAAGCAGGTAAGTATTTTAAGTGTATGGGACCAGATTCAGATTCACAGGTCCATTGTAGACATGGGTCTGTCAACACCTGCAAAGAATCTGGGTCACTGACTCTCCATGGTTTGGTAAGAGAAGGGGCTTGAAATGCTGTGACTCCACATTTACATTGATGTACACGAATCAGATCCTCAGCTGGTCTAAGGCAGCATTGAAATTAGTTGAGCTCTGTTCATTTAACCCTGCTGAGCTCAGGGCTCATTCAATCTCCCTGACTTTGTAAAATGGGTCTTGAAGAGTCGTGACTTCTGATTTACGCTTGTGTAGATAGGTCAGGTGGAGTAAATCAGCATAGCCCTTATCTCTCATCGACTGCTGAGGTCAAATTCCATGCCTGGGTGATCAGATGTCCCATTTCTCAAGGGATAGTCCCATACTTAAGTCCTCCTGCAAGTGTCCTATTTTTATTTAAAAAAAAAAGGGGGGGGAGGCAAATTGTCCCCTATTTTCTTCCTTCCCATCAGTACTGCTGGCTCCTACTGCTGGTCAGATCCTTGCCCGCCAGATACTCACCCAACAGCGGTTTCTGGGGGCTCAGTGACTAACCATGGGGTGGAGATGTAGGGCTGGTGGTCAGGCAAAGCTGCAGCACTCCCCACTGCTGGTCCATGAGTCCAGGTCCTGCTGCGTGCCAACTTTAGGCCAGCAGGCTCCCTCTGCCTGCCTTCACTGCGATGGCTGGTGAGTGGGGGTAGGTGGTGGCCAGTCAAATGTTACCTCTGCTGCCCACCCATTGGCCATTTACATGCTTCTCCCCTCACAATCTTCTCCCTGCTGTGCCAATTTTTGCACTTGTGAAGGAGTGGGGGATACCTGTGTGTGTGTGAGTGGCTCACAGAGGGTGTGGGTCTCCTGCTGAGGATAACCTTGATGACCAGGTAACACCTTTGTACTGGAGACAAAGGAGGAGGTGGAGCCTGAGGGGTTTGAATTGGAACTGGGAGTTGGGAAGCAGTTAGTCTGGGCTGGGAGAGAGAGAGAGGAAGGAGGGGACAAGGCCCTGGCTCTGGGGGCCCCTCAGGGCCTCCTCTCCCCAACATGGATTGGACTGGCTGTCCCTGCCTGCTGTACTGACTCCTCTGTACGACGCTGTGCCCTGTTGGCTAATAAACCTGCTATTCTCCTGCTGAGTGAGAGTCACTCCTGCCTGCAGATGGGGTGCAGAGGTTGGGCAACCCTGAACCCCATCACACTGGTGTCAGAAGTGGGATGTTCTGCACCCCAAAGATGGAGCATCCAGCAGTAAGTGATGGGGGCCCAGGAGGAAGAAGGGGGGCCAGCGAGACCCAGGTGTGCTGACGGGCAGTGAGGCGTAGTTCCCCAAGGCGGAGGGGCCTGCGGCCAAACCCGAGTGACCGCGGTCATGGTCCTCGAGAGGGGGGTGTCACACCCGAGGAGGGGTTACTCCTGGGAGTCAGTTAGAGTCAGTCCCAGAAGGTGGAGGGGCCGAGGGCCCAACCCCCAGGAACAAGTGACCCACGAGGAGGCTGACATGCTGAATGAGTTCATCCCAAGACAGCGTGCTCATGGTCCTTAAGAGTGGGTGTCACACTGAAGAAGGGGTCCCTCTGGGAGTTTGTTGGAGTCGGTCCCAGAGGGCGGAGGGACCTACGGCCTAACCCCAGGGAGCTTGTGACCCGCAAGGAGCCTGGCACACTGAAGGAATTCTTCCAGGAATCCTGGGGTGCAGAAGGCAACAGCCTGAGAGCCTGCAACCACGCTCAGCAACTCCGCTGTGAAGTGGCAGCACCTGGAAACCGAATCGAGATTAAAGGAGCTGGACAAGGTAGCATGGATGTGCAGTGGCAGAGCTGACGGTTAAGGAAACTCCTGCAGAGGTGAGCCCAGATTGGGGCAGGGAACCCGGGACTGCATGGAGCTCTGAACCGAGTGGCCTGCCACAGCTCAAGGAGGGAAGGAGTAATTCCAACCCATCATCTACTAGTGGCCAAGACAGATCTGCGAAGCATTTTCCAGGCCTGGGCTGAGGAAGGTGCCTGTGTGCCTGCGCAGGAAAGCAGCTTGTCCATTGGGAATGGCAAGTTGTCTGTGAGAGAAGCTGCTTCGCCTTCTGGGCATGTGTGGAGACCAGCCAGGGGCTGGGACAAAGGAGAGAGTGTCTCCGATTGTCTGTGTTGAAGAGCAGCAGCAGCCTGCGGAGAGAGCAGAGCCTGCATTTGGAAAAGGTGCCAGCGAGGAAACTAGTCCATTGTCTGAGGAGGATTCCCCAGCCTGGGGTGGCTGGACAGAGAACCACCAGGAAAGAGCATTCCAGGTGTGACTCTGAATCCAGCCACTGGGGCTGGAGCAGAGGGAATGGCTCTGGGATGGGCAGTGGTATTCCTGATAAGGACGTTGGTCTTTGGTGCAAGAAAGGTGCTTCTGCTTCTGGGGAAGTGAATCCTTTGTCTGAGCCTGTGGGGGCTCGAGATGGGGCCAAGATCCCAGAGCTGGATCTGAGTGCACCTGAAGCCCAGATGGGAAGTGGGCCTACCTCTGTGTCTCCCACGGAGGATGATGCTTTAACTCGGTCTGATCCAGTTAGTATCATCAGGGAATCCCAGAGACCAGTCGATTCTGGTACTTGTTCTTTGCCTGATGCTGGGTGTTACTGGGAGGGGAGAGAGGACTCTGTCCTACCAGAGTCATCCTCTAGCCAGGGCATAGGAAGAGCAGACTGGCAATGGAGTTACGCTGACTGATGAAGATAAAGAAGCTGGTAGCAGAAGGGAGGAAAGGGATCCTAACCTTCTGTCTGGTGGTACCAGCTGTCTGCCTGGAGGGGGATTATGTGGGAATCTGCCTGATGGGCCAGAAGTGATCCTGGGCATAGGTGAAACCCAGGAGCTGGTTGTGGCTCAAGGGAGCAGTGCCCCATGTGCAGGCAGACAGGGGTGAGTTGTTGTTTGGGGGAGCTCTTGAGGAAGAGAATGAAACTTTTCCTGAGGAGTCTGTGGGGACTGCAGAAAATGGGAGTGAGGTGAAGGAAAGTGAACAGGAAAGGTGCTTGTCTGTAAGAGCCAGAGCAGCCCTTTGCCTGGGGAGAAGTTTGTTTCAGCTTCTGATGGCCAGAACCTTCCTGAGTGTGAAACCACTGGCTGTGCTCTGCAAGGGTCCAAAGCAGGCAGTGTGAAAGTTTCTCAGGAATTGGAAGGTAGTCCAAGTAAAGTGAAAACTATCAGGGTATGTGAGCAGCCCTGTGAGGACCAAGTGAAACAGCTGCACAGTCAATCTCTGTACAAGGCAGGAGAGCGCCAGCAATTCCCCATCTCCAGATGGTGGAAACACTTTTATTCTCATAATGGACTCCACTTCTGATTTCATGGGGAGGCAGAAGTTGGAGGTGGAAGGACAAAGGAGCTGTGGGCCTGGTGGGCCAGTAAGGGATAAACAGGGATTCCTTCATGTGGATTCTGCGTCTGGGACTCACAAAACAACTTTTAGAAACCAGTTTGGTTTGCAAATTTCCAGACTGGCTAGGAGGGCTCAGTCTCCCTGAGATCATCAACGCCCAGCACTCGTTAGTAGGGCAGGCACACCCAGAGAGATCAGATTTCCACCCCAGGGGGCAAGAGAGACGATTAGAACTTTATGGTGCAATGAAATGTCTCAGCCCTTTAGCCCCAAAATACCAGATTCTCAAGGAGATTACACAAAGGTTGTGGTCTACCAAAGAGCAATGTAAATGTACAATTGCAATGGGTTTGTTCTGCTACTCACGCTGACTGCTGTAACCAAGGGGTGCTGCTACCCAAAGCTGTAGAATTGTACCATGTACTGAAGGGTTAGAAAGAGCCATGTAACATGATGACATCGATGTATAAGCATGAATTGTATGTTGAAGGAGTTTGTAATTCTAAAATGTCACCGTTGTTCGCTGTAACTCGTCTTGCAACCTCTGACATGAGAAGGAACATTCCAAACCTATTGTGTGGCATGGAAGCGGAAACTGAGGCACACAACCATTTTGGTGGTCTGGCTAAATGCCAAGGGTAGAAAGCATTTGTACCTTCCTTTACTGGACTGTAACTGAATTCCAAACATTGGCCGGAGCAGCTGTATGGACTGGTGCTCAGACAGGGCAGGGCCCAGACCAGAAAAGAACTGTTTGATCTGTTGGTGCTGCAGCAGCCGTATGGGCTCTGCCTGCCCGACTTGAGAACGTGGCTGATGGACCGGAGACCAAAGCAGGGAGACCAAACAACCCGCGGGAACTAAAGGGACTTGCCCGGCTGCATCACATGAAAAGGGCCAATACCAAGCTCCTGACTTGGAGCCTCCCCAGCAGGATTATGACATGGAGGTGGTGCACATCAAGGGGAGCACCGAGGGTACAGCCCATGCCCTGTCACAAGGGGAGGGCCCTGACCTTCCCCAGGTCACTGACTGAGTGACTCTGCTCAGTTCGGTCTGGAAGCGGGGAGAGATATGACGGAGTGGGGGACACCTGCGTGTGAGTGGCTCACAGAGGGTGTGGGTCTCCTGCTGAGGGTAACCTTGACGACCAGGTAACACCTTTGTACTGGAGACAAAGGAGGAGGTGGAGCCTGAGGGGTTTGAATTGGAACTGGGAGTTGGGAAGCAGTTAGTCTGGGCTGGGAGAGAGAGAGAGAGAGAGAGACACGAAGGAGGGGGCAAGGCCCCGGCTCTGAGGGCCCCTCGGGGCCTCCTCTCCCCAACATGGATTGGACTGGCTGTCTCTGCCTGCTGTACTGACTCCTTTGTACGATGCTGTGCCCTGCTGGCTAATAAACCTGCTGTTCTCCTGCTGAGTGAGAGTCACTCCTGCCTGCAGACGGGGTGCAGAGCTTGGGGAACCCCGAACCCCATCACAGCACTCCACAATACCACTGCTTCTCCAGTTCTCCCAGGCAGGATACGAGCCCCCTCCGGAGGCTGTGGGAAGAGCTGGCCCCTTGGATCATTCAGCTCATCAGCAGCCTGGGTGGCAGGCTCCTTCCTCCCCACACTGCTCTGGCTGGGCTGGCACCTGTGGAAAGCTCAACACCATCTGGCCTGGGATGCTGGCTGGGAGTACCCCAACCCTGCTTGTGCAAAAACCCTACACAGCAGAGATGGGGAAGCTTCCCCATCCCTCAGCTAAGCTCAGGAGCAACAGGGGGAAGCTATTTCCCGACTGTTTACACCATAACCCCACAGCTCCCCAGGCAGGGGCTCTTCACACCTTCTTCACATGTTTCTCCCCCCCACCCCCTACCATCGGTCTGGCCACCAGCAATTGCCGATCTTCTCTAGGCACCCTTCCCCACTGAGCCACCTGGCTGCCCTGAAGTCCCTGCAGCTGGGCTCCCTGGGCCCAGGTACTCAATGCATCCTTACAGCTCATCCCATTCCTGACTGTACTGTAGCCAGGGCATGGGTGGCAGCTAGGTTATGTTGCTGGCCAGCAGCAGCTTGGAGTTATTAGCTGCCTTTCTACCTGTGCAAGCACGAGAGGACAAGATGTTCCTAGCCAGAACAGAATGCGGGGCAGGAGGGAAGAGATGACCTCTGGAAAACCATGAGTCAGCTCATCCCCACCCCTACCACTTGGAAGCAGCCCCCATCTCTTCCCTCCCGCACAGGGCCAAAAGGCAGTGGCTTGCCCCATCCCGGGGTGAGCCCCGACAGAAATCTAGGACAGGCCTGTGAATCTCCATGCCCCACACATGATGCCTTGAGAAGATGCCGGAGGGTCCACCCTGGGGGCCCAGCAAATCATGCATGGAGGGATTAACTGGGTCAGTTACCCGCCTCCTCCTGTGAGAGAGGTGTCCTGTAATGTGCATGAGTGTGTCACCTCTCGCCATGCAACACTTAAAGAGAAGAAGGTAAATAAAGAATCCAGATACTCAACATTTCTTTTGAACTGGGGCTTAGTTAACTTGATGTTAATTTGAACATTTGTACTGCATGTTCTGAATTCTACTGAACTCGCTTGAACACAGAGAGCCGTCTGTACCCATATGAAGAATGTGCAGCTGCAGAAGCCACCTGAAAATTTGGGTCACCACCAGGTCTTAATCTCCACCCAACATCCTCTTCCTAGCCCTGTTCTGTGGCTCTGCTTCCTCTGGAGAGGATCTAGTTAACTCAAAAGTGAAACAGCCTGACAGACCTAGTAGAAGACCGCTGACCCTTTGAAAGAGCCATTCAAGTGGTAACGAAGCCATTTAATGAGCGTTTGCCAACCCCAAGTATATGCCGCCAGTTTGTGAATGTACTGCGTTAGTGGACAGCACCTTAGTTTAAAATTTGTTTTCAAAATAATCCTTCATGTGCTGCTATAGATTACAAAAATCACAGCTTTAAAAATCATCATCTGCCCCACTCCGGGCTGCAAGTGTATTAGTACGGTGTAGGGCTTCCATAAATCCTAAGGATGGCCCTACGAATACGAATAATGTCACTAGGTGTCCCATATTTGGCACAGAGAAATACAGTCACTCAGAGTCTACCCTGCTGCCTAGCAGTATGGTTATGCAGAAACTCCCACTGAGCTATGGGGAACTCCAGAATGTTGGCCATCTATCCAACAAGATTTGTTCCACAGTGCAAAACACATCAGGGTTGGAAAGCTCAGGTTTAAAGGCATATTTTACCTGGCTCTCTCTTGACATGTTCTCCCCTAAATTACTCTTGGAGTTGTTTGTTTGTTTGTTTTCCACTAAGCCTTGCAAACCAAGGTGAACTTTGCCTAACTGGACAAATGAAACCCAACAAAAGATTACCGAAAAGTGCAACAGAACTCGAAAACAGCCTGTTGCTTGACATGGAGCTCCTACTCAGCAAAGCATAAACATTCCCAGCCAAACCATTCCGTCAGGTTTCTGGGATTCACAATCAACTTAGAATCGTCAAGTAGCCAAAAAAAAAAAAGACTGTGGATTAGTTGTGCATGGAATGACCCAGAAATTTTGCATCTGGTTTAACTACACCAGTCTTCTGATTAGCAACTTACTTAATCAGAAGGTACATAAGGCAGCCAAATCGGTGGCTCAGCTGTAGGAATTCACCCTAAGCTACAGCTAGATCCAATGCAGCGCTTTCTGTCTCTACAGAGTTGACTGCTGCACCTGACAAAACCAGGAGCAGATGTGTAAGCAAATCCAAAGCTGTGTGCATCTGTGAGTAAACACTGACTGCCTTCTTCTGTTCAAATCTCCATATTGTTTTGGGTGTGCATCCATTTCACAAAACAAGTTCATTCAAGGTGTCAGAGTCTCCTGGTCTAGGAGCAACGTGAGCTTCACAGAAATTTTGGAGCAGGTTGGCAGTAGAGGCTGTTTCCTACCAATCCCCCAGCCCCTGCCTCTCCTCTCGCCACTAGAAAGGGGGATTCTCTCTCACATACATGCAAACAAAAAAAGAGAAAGAGCTGGGAAAAGTGTGGGTTTTTTTTGTTTGTTTGTTTGTTTTTTGTTACTGTCAATTCCCAAAATAGTGGCAAAAAAAGGTTTCGGGACAAACTGAAATACAATTTTTGTTTCAACCATTTTTTGAAAATCAAAAAGGGAAAATATTCAGGTCAAGCCAAATTTTCATTCACTGTAAAACGCTACTTTTTTATTTTGAGCATTAATGCACAGAAAATTATCTGCATAAAAAACTCGACTGTGGGAACTGAGGATACTCAAAATCACATTTATAAAACTGAATTTGATAAAATTGAATTCATCTGGTAGTGTAGACGTAGCCTAAGTGACTTGCCAAAGGTAACACCTGGGACAGGGGAAGGAACAACTGAGGTCTCCCAAACCCCAGGCTACAAAAAGATTTACAGCACTCCCAGTGGCACCCTGCAGACTAGAATCATAGAACAATAGAGCTGGAAGAGACCTAAAAAAACCATCAAGTCCAGCCCCCTGCCCTAAGCAGGACCAAACCCATCAGATCAGCCCAGCCAGGGCTTTGTCGAGGCAAGACAAACACCTCCAGGGATGAAGACTCCACTACTTCCCTGGTAGACCCTTCCAATGCTTCACCACCCTCCTAGTGAAAAAGTTTTTCCTAACTTTCAACCTGGACCTTCCCAGCCGCAACTTGAGACCATTGTTCCGTGTTCTGCCATCCGTGACCACTGTGAACAGCCTGTCTCCAGACTCTTTGCAACCTCCCGGACTATTTCCACTGTACCCTGCAGTTTTGTGCCAATGACTGGTTTTCCACCAGCTTTGCCTATTACGGATTGGCCATGGACCTGCGAATTTTGCGGGTCAGCATTTACCTCATCCAGATGGTATATGGAGCTGTCGACATCCCTGCACCACTGATGGTTTTCTTCATGGTCAATTTCATTGGCTGGCCAGTCATGCAAGCATCTGCTGTCATCCTACCTGGGTGTGAGATCCTGGCCAACAGATTTGTGCCACAAGGGGAGGTTCTGGTGCACTCTCTCTCTGCATGCACTGGTTTTAATCAGCGTGTATGGATATCTAAACGCATTTGGTAGGCATTTAATTTAATTAGCATGTAAGCAAAATACAGCAAGAGTAATGTTACAAGAATGGTCTATAAAAGAGAGGTTCCTATATTAAAGGTGTGGTAGGACCTCCTGCCCCACGCCTCCCACTGGCAGTCCTACATGGCTTACTCGCCCCCTGAGTCAGGCCCAGTCCTCTAGGTCCGGGTCCCACAGCCCAGCCACTCAGGCCTAGCAGTCTAGACCTTTACCTTCGGGCCCAGAGGCCCAGTCACTCCCAGCCAAGCCTCAGTAGTCTAGTTACTCACTCAGTCATGCTCCCTGTTGGTGATAGGGCTTGCTCCCGACCACCAGTTCAGTGGGGAATCCCTCCAAAACACAACAAGCTCACCAGGCTGCCTTCCAGCTCCCGGCTCCTGGGCTACTTCCTATGCTGTCCAGCTGTGCAGAGTGTTGGTTGGGTCCAGGCTGCTGCTCCCTCAGGATGTTGCTCCCATGGGGTCAGGCTGCTCCTCAGGCTCAGGCAGGAGCTCCTCCCCACGGTGGCCAGCCCCAACTGACCAGCTTCTCTGGCCTTTATACAAGGGCTGCAGCTGAAGCATGCCTAGAAGGGCCATGGGGAAGGGGCCTTCTCCACCCTGTACGCCTGGCCCCCACCCTGCTGGCCAGTGCCGGGTTGGAACACCCTGTCACAAGGTGGCTGAAATTTTTTCCATCCAAACTGTTTTTCAACAGAAAATTGGGGGGCTGGCTAAATTAAATTCTATTTAAAAGGCATCAGTTTCACACATATCAGCGTGGCAGCCCTGTTAGTCTGTATCTTCGAGAACAACAAGTAGTCCTGTAGCACCTTATAGACTAACAGATATTGTGGAGCACAAGCTTTCCCGGGCAAAGACCACCTGATGAAGCAGGTCTTTGCCCAGCAACGCTCATGCTCCAAAGTATCTGTTAGTCTATAAGGTGCCATGGGACTTCCTGTTGTTCTCGAAGATACAGACTAATGGAGCTACCTCTCTGATACAGGCAGACATGGCTGTCTTTGCAGCCTCCTGGCCTCACTGAGGAACAAGATACCTGCTCATGGAGGAGCTTCCCCACGGCACAGGGCAGCAGGGAACTGGGCAGCTACCTGAAGCAGAGGCTGCTGCCCTGAGAAACTGGGTGCCGTGGAACAGAAGCCCCCCAAAATACTGGACAATTTGCCTATTTTCTTTAAAAGGTCAGGACACCTGTGAGACAGCTAAAATAAGGGAATGTCCTGGTAAAAACGGAACAGATGTTCACACTACTTCTGTATCTCTGGGCTCTGGGGCACTAACCTCCTTTGGCCGCCCCCTTGCCTCATGGTTCTGGATTGCAAGTGACCCCCTCACCCTCCATGTTTGGTGGTGTTCACTTGCCCTTTTGTTTCCCAGCAGGGTCAATAACATTTTATTGCCCCCCCCCATCAAAACTCTTACCCAAAATACCCCAAATTAGTAAAGAATTGAAATGCAAATGAGGCCTGGCTCCTCCACATGCCAGAAGGGGCAGGGGCCAAGGGTGGAAAGGGCGGGACCGAGGGTACACAGAACATCCCTCCCACGCTCTCTCACAGCAGGGCACAGCTAGAGCGGCAATACTAGAGCACTTCAAACCAGCCTGGAGCTCCCTTTGCCTCCATGTGACAATCGTTTTCTCTGCCCTCCCTCTCTCTAGCCTGAACCAAGACTTTGACATCCCCATGGGAAGGAGCAGGTGATCTCAACCTGTTGATACCTGACTTTTACTCATCTGGTGACCACAACCCCGGGGCCTCTAGACTTGAGCCCATGCTGCATTATGTTGGTGGGGGAGGATAAAATGGGAACGGTGTAATTCACAGAGCGGTTGGAAGGCTCAGCTAATCCCTATTTATACCAAGTCACGATTTGCTGTGATGAAAAAACAGATGCAGAAATGCATTGTTGTCTCTTCTCGTTCCCTTACAGGAGATGGTCCAGAGTGATTAGAGATGTAGGTCAGGGAGATAAGACTCTGCTGAAAGCCTCCAAATTGGAACCACTCAAGGAAGTCACCTAAGAAGAGAAACAAAACAGACTCTCTAAAGTCTTGATGCCAATTAGTCTAATTAAAATCAAACATGCCCTCATGTTTTACCATCTCAGGGCAGAGATTGCATCTGGGGAAAGGGTATTCATGGGACGTTATGCCCGCTTTTTGTATCTGCTTTCTGAGAAGCTAAAGAAGTCAACTGTGCTTCCAAAGGTGTATGCCATGGCTGCTAACATGAGGCAGAAATGTGATACAAAACACGGCATGGGGCTGGGAGACAGGGAGCCTGGATTCTTAGCCTGGCCCAACCTCTGACATTGTCCTTGTGTCTATTGCTTTTCCCACAGCAAAACCAGGATGAACAAACCACACCAGTCCAGTTGGGTCCCAAATAACTGTGTCCTACTCAGGAACCAGGTCTTCTGTTTAGCACAATAATTTCAGGGGTTGCATCATTTTTGTTCCACATCAGAACAAAGCTGAGACGTTTGGTGAAAACAGAGAGCTCCACCCCAGAAAAGCCAATTGCTCAGGCAAAGCAGCAGCCAAAACCTTATTCTGCCACGCTAGCAAACTAGTGCTTCTTACTCTTTGCTGAGTCTTGAGCCTGATTCCCCATCACAAGGGAGTACCTTGGCCACCAAGCTCTCCTGGGGTGGGTCTCCTCCCTTCATTCAATTTGATCTGTAATTCCATCCTGATCCCGAGAAACCCTCCCAACAAAACGTTGTTCACATGACCTATGACGAGAGGTTGAGGGATTTGGGCTTATTTAGTTTGCAGAAGAAAAGAGAGAGGGGCAATTTGATAGCAGCTTTCACCTTCCTGAAGGTGAAAGGATGGAGAGAGACTGTTCTCAGTGGTGACAGATAGCAGAACTAGGAGCAATGGTCTGAAGTTACAGAAGGAGAGGAATAGGTTGGATATCAGGAAAAGCTGTTTCACCAGGAGGGCGGTGAAGCACTGGGATGTGTTACCTAGAGGGGTGGTGAAATCTCCATCCCTAAAGGCTTTTAAGTCCTGGCTTGACGTAGTCATGGCTGGCATGATTTTGTGGGCTAAGTGGTGTTCACGCATCCAACCATGAGGCGCTTCATAAAAGGCCTGAACATGCTCCCACCCTTAAAACCCACCTCCCCAACATAGCACCTTGATATGGTAGAGTGCATGCTTACAGGCAAACCATTTTAACCTATGGCCATTTGCTCCCTCCTACACCTTTCAATGCTGGTGTCCTTTCTGATCGCCATCACTACTGCCAGAAGGGCAGGGGAACTGCCAGCCCTGGCAGCAGACTCACCTATACAATATTTCAAAAGGACAAAGTTGCACTATGACTCCACCCCAAAGATAACGCCATCATTCCACATAAACTGGCCTATTTACTCACTTGGACATCAATTCAGTTACTAAACACATGATAGAACAATACTCATCACCCAACACACACTTTGGACATTCCATCTTGAACACGGCTCACAAATCCTTCTCCGAAGTCCCACCAGCCACAAAAAGTCACTTCTCCACACTCTCCCTGGCCCCTTCAGGAGGAGCTACCAGATGGGGAGTGCTGGCCTGGCCCCCTCAAAGAAGCTGCCACCACAGAAGCGTCACCGTCCCTGCCACAGGTGGCCCCAGAAACCCCACCACCTCCCAGATCCCTGTCCTGAGACCCCCCCCACCCTTGGTTCTACACCTCCCACCTGCCTTGACTTCTGCACCCCCACACTCTGTTTTGAGCCCCTGAAACCTTCTGCCCTAAACCACCCACACCCTGCCCCTCTCACCCCTGAACCCTCACTCCAACCTTCATGTTTCTTCATTTGTGAAAAATACCATCATTAGAAAAAGCAGGTACGTTTTTAATTTATTCTCAATAATTTACTTCAGTTAAAGAACTGAGCAATGCCTGGTACCTCTGCAAGTCCAACATATAAAGGGGCTTGATTCCTTCTTGTGATGAGACTGAAAGACAATTTAAATGATCACTCAATAAACATCTGGGATACCCATTGTGACGGATGGGGGCAGTGGAACAGGGAAGGGAAGATTAAAAGGGGACAGTTCAAACCCCTCCAGCTAGGATGCCAGGCTCTCAGCTGAAATATCACTATGTTGTTATTATTGGCTCATATTTGAGTTTTTCTTCAAAACTATGACAGCTGGAAACTGGTGTCTCTGGTGACTGACAGAGCAGTTTTCCATTTTCAAATGGAAAGTTAAAATGTTTTGATTAATTTTGTTTAAACTTTTACATTAAATTAAAATAGATGTCTGTATCCTATTTAATATCATGCCTATGTAGTACCCAGAGGTACTGAGACTTCATCTGGGGGTGAGTGAAGTCTCAGCTCTACAGCCTTGGCTGAGAGCCAGCTGGCCTTTAGCTCACGTGGTAGCATGCAGGACTTCAGACCCTATGCTCGCAGATTCTACCCCTGGAGCCGGCAACCCAGGTCTGTCAGCGTTACACCTATATCAAGTATAGCATATTTCATATCTTAACATAACACACAAGCTGAAACAATATAAACTGAAATTCTGAAGTCGACATGTTTTCTCTTCCACATTCACCATAAAGCATTTTGACACTGGTGTTCAAAAAAGATGATTTCAAACCAGAACAACTGTAGAGAAAGGCTACAGGACTGATCAGAGCAGTGGAGAGTCTATCTTGTGAGTAGAGAGCAAGGGCTTGTCTATACAGGCAAGTCACTGCACTGTAACTTTTTCACTCAGGGGTACATAAGCATGCACTGAGAGACCAAGCTTCCAGCACTGTTAGCTACTCCCCTTCTAGAAGAGTTTTACTTCGGCTAGGTCTGCATGATGGGGGAAAACTGATTTAAGATAACGCTGCTCCAGATACATGAACTGCATAGCTGGAGGCGACCTATCCTATATCGATTTGTCCTGCTGTCCCCACAGCAGGAGGTCGATGGGAGAAGCTTTCCTGTTGACTTCCCTAACTGCTCACGACTGTGAGGCGTAGCAGGGTCAACTGTGGAACCCTGATCATTCGATTTAGCACAGCCCCACTACATGCGCTAAATCAAACCTCGGAAGATTGACTGCCACTGTGTTGATCTTCTGGTAAACGTGAATGTACCCCTAGAATGCTGGCAGAGCTCTCTCCCAGCCGAGGATGGCCATCCATCCATTTTTAACAGGGCGGTCCCTCACTTGCGCTTCCTGGAGGGCATACCGATTTTTTTTTTTTTAAAAAACAGGCAAATTGTCCCTATATTGCAAAGCAGGGACCTTCATTTTAAAGATCTGGCTGGAGAGGCTGGAGGAGATGGGCGGGCTCTTTAATCAGACTCCTTAAGCATGCTGTTGTCAGCAGCCCCAGGGATACAGGCGATGTGGGGGTGGAGAAGGGGCAACGGGGTGGGCACCCAGACGCCAGGAGGCATAGCTGGTGTATGCTCCACGCTCACACTGCCTGAGAAAGACAGAGGAGGCTGTCTCAGAGATTCCCCACCACACACGTTCACTGCTGCCAGGTAATAGGGTTGGGATGGGGCGGGGGCAGACAGGGCCCTAGATGGGGAAAGCGGGACAGCCAGTTGGGGAGAGGGGCAAAGGGAAAGATGGCAGCCATTTGGGGACAGGGGAGAAGGGGGCAGCTTCTTGGGGATGGGGTAGAAGGGAGGCAGCTACTGGTAGGCAGGGGAGGTTGCGGGGGGGGGCCCTTCCACTTAGTCTGGCAGCCTGCGGGCAGCAGCAAACAGGCAAGTCTCTGGGTAAAGTGGGGCACCTGGGCCCAGGCCAGGGGTTAGATGGGGGACCATGGGTTTCAAGGAGTTTCACGCGGGAGAGGACTGAGGAGACAGCAAAGACCCGAAGAAGGGGACAAGGAAGGGGAACCATGGATGAGGGCAGGCAGGGCCGGATTAACTCTTCTGGATGCCAGGGCTATTAGATTTTGTGAGGCCCCCTAGAATCTGGGGTGAGGCTAAAAACAATGGGTTCAGAATATGGGAGGGGGCTCCAGGCTAGGTGTGAGAGGGGGGTGAGGGTGCTCCCAGCTAGGAGTGCATGCTCTGAGGTAGGGCTTGGAATGAAGGATTTGCGGTCTAGCAGGAAGGGTCTCCAGGCTGGATCCCAGGGGTTTGGAGTGTGGGAGGGGGCTCAGCCTGGCCCACTGACTGGGGACCAAAGGGGGCAAGTGCCCTGGAAACAAGGTGATTAAAAACGGCCTGAGAGCCCCACACTCTTTTAAATTACTAGTGCAAGTGCGACAGGTGGAACTCCCCTTTGGGAGGCTAGTCTCCTGCTCCATTCTTTCTGCCTCTGCCTTCTCCCCAAGGCCAGAGCCACAGCACCCCCCACCCCCCCGACCTTACCAGAGGAGATGGAAAAAGGTGAGATGGGAGAAATAGGCGATAGGTGAGGGTCAGTGGGGTGAGGGGTAGGGAGTTTGGGCTGCCCCAGTTTACCCCTAGTGTTACTGCTTTAACGACGGAATTATTTAGGAATTTTGTAGCGATCTGAAAACTGATCAATAACGTTTTTTAAAAAAATCTTGCGTTATTTTACTATTTAATACACAGTAAATTCAAAGCTGGAAGAACTTTACCATAGATCCTATTTATTTCTTTCACTTTTCAGTTAGAGTTGGATTTCCAGACCAGTGACTTCCATCAGCATTTGTTTGGGAAGAGGTATTTGAACCATTAGGCGGGGGGGGTCAGGGCTGCACAGGAGAGCTGGAACAATTTTTATAGTGGGGGTGTTGACAGCTGTTGTACCAAACTGGAGACCCTGTATTTAATGAAAACTACTTAAAGCCAGGATGTATTTAATGGAAACTACTTCGGCATTCCCACCCCCACACCACTATGAGGCTGCATGGGGGAGATGGGGTGGCCCACAGGCAGCAACTAGAAAACAAACAGGCACCAAGTGGTGTAGGCCTGGGTGTCTCTGGGATGGAGAGGGGCAGCTGAGTCCGGGGGTTATATGCGAGGTCAGGTCACTGTCTGGGGGAGATACACGCATGACGGGGGATTTCAGTGGGAGGCTGGGGAGGCAGCCAGACAGCAAGGGGTGAGAATTTCCAAGCTTTTCTGTGCTGTACCTCTTACAGGGACTTACAAGTTTCAGCTCTGAAAATCCTGTTTACAGAATGGGGTATTAGAATGTAGGCATGTTGTATACAGACTGGTGACAGGTTGGAAGGTTTGCCAATGGGCTTGGCATAGTGCGTACGGACATCAGAAGACATGCTACACTGTATTTAATACAGAAAAGTATTAAAAAGTACCAGGTGTGGAAAGACAAACTTTCACTTTGAAAGCTACGGATATAACTTATCTGCTGCAAATCCACTGACTCCAGTGAAATTCAATGGGGGGTAACATTGGCCTAGAAGATTTCATTCTTTTTTATACTGCTACAAAAATACTGAATGGCTTACATTGCTCTAGTATCAGAGAGGTAGCCGAGTTAGTCTGTATCTTCAAAAACAACAAGAAGTCCTGTGGCATCTTATAGATGAACAGATATTTTGGAACATAAGCTTTTGTGGTCAAAGACCCGCTTCATCAGATGCATGAGTTGGGGGGGCAGGGGGTTCAGAGGAGGATTTAAAGAGGGAGTCTCAGTAAAGGGGAGGGCCAGAGCTGAGAAGGTCTATTCAGTCAGGGTGGATGTGGCCCATTATTGGCAGTGAATGTGCAGTTGTGAATATCAAGAGAGGAGAAAACAAGTCAGTTCAGTCAGGGAGGATGTGGCCCATTGTCAGTTTCTAATGTGGAGGTGTGAACATCAAGAGCAGAGAAACTGCTTTTGGAAGGGGTCAACCACTCCCAGTCTCTGTTCAACCCTTGGTTGATGGAGTCAAACTTGCGAATGAATTGCAGCTTAGAAATTTCTCTTTGTATTTTATTTTTGAAATTTTTTTGTTGTAGGACTGCTACTTCTAAATCTGTTACTGAGTGTCCGGGGAGACTGAAGTGTTCCCCTATAGGTTTTTGTATGTTACCATTTCTGATGTCTGATTTATGTCCATTTATTCTTTTACATAGCGACTGTCCAGTTTGGCCAATGCAAATTGCACTGGGCCATTACTGGCACATGATGGCATACATTATATTAGTAGTTGTGCAGGTGAAAGAGCCCCTGATGGTGTGGTTGAGGTTAGGTCCTGTGATGATATTGCTGGTGTAGATATGTGAGCAGAGTTGGCAGACAGGTTTGATTGGTTCCAGATTTAGATTTACTGTGCTGTGATCTATAGTTGCCGGTGAGAATTTGTTTAAGGTTGGCAGGCTCTCTGTAGGCAAGGACAGGCCTGCCTCCCAAGGTCTGTGAGAGTGAAGGACTGTTGTCCAGGATGGGTTGCAGATCACTGATGATGCGCTGGAGAGGCTTTAGCTGGGGGCTGTATGTGACAGCTAGTGGTGTTCTCTTGTTTTCCTTGTTGTGCCTGCCTTGTAGCAGGTGGCTTCTGGGTACCCATCTGGCTCTATCAATCTGTTTTCTCACTTCCTTAGGTGGGTATTGTAGTTTGAGGAAAGCTTGATAAAGGTCTTGTAGTTGTTTGTCTCTGAGGGATCAGAGCAAATGCAGTTGTACCTTAGTGCCTGGCTGCATACAATGGATCATGTAGTGTGCTCTGGATGGAAGCTGGAGGCGTGTAGATAAGCACAGAAGTATGTGGGTTTCCAGTATAGGGTGGTGTGTATGTGACCATCACTTATTTGCACAGTAGTGTCCAGGAAGTGGATCTCTTGTGTAGACTGGTCCAGGCTGAGGATGATGGTGGGGTGGAAACTGTTGAAATCATGGCAGAACTCATCAAGAGCCTCCTTCCCTTGGGTCCAGGTGATGAAGATGTCATCAATGTAGCGCAAGTAGAGGAGGGGTGCTAGGGGATGAGAGCTAAGGAAATGTTGTTCCAGGTCAGCCATGAAAATGTTGGCATACTGTGGGGCCACGTGGGTGCCCACAGCAGCACCACTGATTTAAAGGTATAATTTGTTTTCAAATCTGAAATAGTTGTGGGTGAGTTGTTCTAGAAATCCTCAGCATCACACAGTTGTTTTTTGTTCCTGCCTGCTAATGTAACAAAAACAAAAATGAAAAGAGGAATTTAAGGTGAGGCCCAAAAGCATGAAGCGACAAGTAACTTACAGCTCTCCTGGCAACCACAATTTGATTCCTTCCCTGCTGTGTTCTCTGCTGTTTCAGTTGAGAGCCCCTGTGCAGCTTTTGCTAGGCTGTCTGCATTCCTTTTGCTGTCTCATGCCTGCCCTCTCTCTGCAGTGCTAAGACTTGCTGCTTTTTGTGTGAGATGGAAACGCATTTTCCAAGAAATGGACTGAGACCTGTAAATGCCTTTTAACGTTTGCCCAAGCTGTTTGGCCACTGCATTCTCTCCATAGTCCCTGACTCTCTGACGTGTAGGGCTAAAATCTTTTGGGCTCCTTGGAATCTGGTGGGTGGGCATCTGAAGAAGGAGCAGCACAGCTAGGAGCTAGTGATGGAGGGAGGGAAGTATTGGGGAGATGAGGCAGTAAAGCTAGGGACAAGGGGAGGTATGGGTGAAGGGCTGGGGAGCAGCTGGAGACAGCCAGGGGAGGTGGTGATTAATCTGGGTCATAGTGCACTACAGGGACAGTGAGCATTACATGTCCAGGGCATCAATATTCAAGTTCCCCCACTGCGCCATTTTCTCTAAGGCCAGCGTTGAGTGTGAGAAAGGTGGTGCTGGTTTGATGGGAGGCCTGGGGGGGAATCAAATTTTAGTTCTAAAAAACTTTCAAATCTGTAATAACAGAATCGATTGGTGCCTGATTAAAAATTGTTCTCATGTGACAAACTTTTCCAGTCAGTATGTGTGTGGCATTTGCCAATGTATTCATCAGGCCTTGGAATTTTATTATGCCTGTTAAAATTGATTTGATTCAATAATCATCTCCTTATTAGCTTTGCACAATGCAGAAAGACAACTAAGGTTGGAAGTGTTCTATGCAAAGAAAACTCAATTGCCAATGCCAAGCACATTCTTGAGTTCGCAATTCTGCATACAACAGTAATGAGTGTTACAATGATATTACGGCTGGTTGGAGTTAGGGGTATGGCTGTGCTGGGTTATATTTCTACACATGACTTCTGGCACTTTATTGTGAGGTAGCAGTAAGTACAGAACAAAGAAGCAAATGACAGAACTAGTAAGAATTTCTACAAAGAGTTCTTTTTTCTTTATGATTCTCAAGTTTCAGAGCCATCAACATACAAATTGGCCTCAATGTTAGACAAATATAAGGGCAACTTTTTTTAATGTATGTACAAACCATACAACCAGTTTTCTTCCTGGGTAGCTCTCTTTTATAACAGTCTCCATCTGCTATTCCACAGTATCATGAAACAGGACATCCAAAGTAGTGCTAGAAACCAAACCTCCTTTGTCTCATAAGAATCCTGCAGCATACTGTCATAACCTTTTAATTGTGCACCCTTGTAATCAGCAGTTACCTGTCACCTGGGAAAAAGCCACGGGGACTCTTGGAATGCTACAGGTTTCCCAGCAGCAGTGTCCCCCATACAGACAGCCCACAGCTCCCTTGTGGCAGCAGGTAAGGTAGGTAACCGGGCCCCAAGGTTCCCCCCGACTCCCAAGAGAGGGACTGGACATTTATAAGGCTAATGGGGGTACTTAATGTTGCCATAACTAATGCTCAGGAAAAGGGTAGATAACCTCCTGCTTCAGGATTTAAGCTCACCTTTAATTATTCAAAATCAGGATAAGACTGATTGGGACAGAAGATTATACCACATCCAACTACTCTGGTGTCCTCATACCTGGCTACTGCTGGCTACTGTCAGGGACAGGATACTGGATTAAACAGACCCCACTTCCTATGGATCAGACATGGGCACAGCCTATTATCAATGAGTTATGGACCCCAAACACACACGCCTGGAATTCAGCCTCAGAAGTCAATGCATCTGCTGCATCCACAATGGACTGTAGCCTGGAAATAAAGCACTTTGGTTTACATTATGGCACATATTTCTGAACAATTAAATTAGTTAAACCATAGGAACAATTTACAAAGGGCTGTGATGGAATTTTCATCCCTGATAATTTTAAGATCAACAAGACCGGACATTTTTGTAAAAGAATATACTTTGGATCACATTGGGACTAAGCAAATGTTATGTCCTTCGTTATACAGGGTATCGGAACAGATGCTCCCAGTGGTCGGTTAACTCTGCACGTAACATGAAACTGTTAGAACAAAAAACAAAGCTGAGAATAATCAGAGGGTACAATGGATGGATTTGACCTTCACCTGGCATAAACTGGCATAGCTCCACCAAAGTCAATTTATACCAGTTGAGTATGCGGCCCATGTACCTGAGGTTGGGCAGAACTTTTAAATCCTTCCTGTGGCACTGAATTCCACATCTTGTGTGGGAGACGTATATGGGTGCATCTTTAAAACACTTCCAAAACTCTCCCTCTAGCCAATACTCCAGCTTGACATCAGCACTAAGTGATACAGAATCCAGCACAGACTCCAGTCCACGCTATGCCCACCCTATAACCCTAATGTACCAAATAGAGTCATCATTCTTCTCCCCTGTGCTCTGCAGACATATTTCTTTGTTAGCACAGCCACTTGCGCCGTACCACGCTGAGCTCTTTCCTACCCAATTTAATCCACCAAATAAGCAAAGTAAAACTTAAACTGGCTGAGCACATCAAACCTTTATATAACAATGAGTCAGTCTGCAAAAGGCTAAAACCTGGGGGGATAAGCAGGCAAAAAATCCTGGCAGAAAACCCACTGCGCACTGCCAGAAGTGGTGCCTTCTCATTGACTAGTGACTGAATGATTTGCTATTGCAAACTTGAACCAGTTAAACTGGCATTTCTGCAGCAATAGTCGATAACTACAGCCAGTGAATGCAGGCGGCAGCCTGCAAAGTTATTAAGCCAACTTGTCACTTTTTCAATTTTAACCCATGGTATCAAAGGACACTTTGCTGAGAAGCACAAACTTTGCAAGAAGTTCAGCATAAGCATCCCAAGGGTGAATCAGCACCATTCAGCAGTTACTGATTGGCCAAGCCACTGAGCTACTTTGCTAACATGGGGGAGAGTCTAGTCTCACTCATCATTGCACATTTTTTCTTTTACATTGGACACAGCACTACCCGAGACCCATGAGTTTTCCTGAACTTCTGGGCCACCTTGGCAGCATGGGACGCTTCCAAGTTATCAGGTGGCATCCCTGGCCATCCCGTTCTTAATGGTGGCCAGCCATAATCTGCTGCAGAACTTCACATCTGGGATCCCAGAGCATCACTGCCAAGTGCACATCGCAGCTAACTACACACATCGTGGCAATGTCACTGCCAGCCTCCATGCTGGAGATCTGCTCCAGGCCTCCATTCCCATAGACAGGAGACAGAAGCCAGAGAAGTGCCAGTGGCTTGTCACCCCACAGTGGCAGCTCCTGAACCCAAATGCCACAATCACCAACACCACAGAGCTGGATACTGAGCCATGTGTGGATGGGTGGACCCAAGATAACAGCCTGTTCACCTCTACCATCATAACTGAGATGAGAGAGACCAGATTCTCCTGTCATTGGGAAGCAGTGCAGCTCAGTGACTAGGGTGCTGGGCCGAGAGATGAGGAGACTCAGGTTTTAACTCCAGCTCTGCTATTGGTCTACTGTGGGCAAATTACTTCCTCTCTGTTTCCTTTCCTACCCTTTGTCTATTTAGAATGTAAGCTCTTTCGGGTACATGCATGGATATAGAACACTAGATGCCTTATCTCAGTTGGGGTCTGGGCAGCACCTGGCACACTGGAACCCTGATCTAAGGTAGAGTGTACACAGTGCTCAGCACAGTGGGGTTCCAGTCTCAGTTGGGGTTTAAGTTGCATTTGGTACAATGAAGCCCCAGGGTCCAGAATAAGGGAGCACAAATTTAGGTTAAAAGCACCTCTCTGCGGCTCCCCGGAGTGAAGTATTGACCACCCTGGGGATCAGAGTGTCCAAGCTACAGCATGTCCAGCCTCTTCTCTCTCCACCCAGCTCAGGCAATGTGTTCCCTGAAATTTCCTGCTCTCCGTTTTTCCCCATGTGCAGTGGGATTTGGTGTGTGAGTCCAGGACACTCCGGCAGATGGCTCAGTCGCTCTACATGGCTGGTGTGCTGGCGGGGTCAACTGTGTTTGGACCCCTTGCAGACAGGTGAGATGGTGAGGCTGCCACAGCCAGCTCCATACACTTTCATGTTGCTCGTGTGAGCTGGAACCTTAGCTCCAAACACACGTCCTGGTGGTTATGTACCTACTGCCTACAGGCCTGGTCTGTGGGGTGGCCCTGGGGAAGGACTGCTGGGAATGCTGTAGGCCAAAACTGGTACAAATTGGAAAAGAGAACAGGGTTGCACTTAAAGGCACCACAGAGCTGAGGGAGGGGAGGCCCAGGCCACAACCGTAGAAGACCTGTGGCTTGGTTTTGAGGGGCACCTGCAGAAGTGCCCTGGGATGTTGTCATGTATTCCAACAAACTCCTTAATTCTGAATCAAGCACTCACCAGCTGAGATCACCAAAGCAGGAGTCATGGTCAATAATACCAGACTCAACAAGCTCTGCCCTGGTCTGACTTCCTCGTCCCCCAGCTCCCTTAACTCTGTTCTCCTTGAGGCAGGTACGGCCAGAAAGCTATCCTGATCTGGTGCTACCTGCAAGCAACAGTGACAGGCATCTGTGCTGCTTTCTCCCCCAACTTCACTACCTACTGGGTCTTCCGCGTCTTCATCGGCCTGGCCATTTCCGGGATCTCAGTCAATTCTCTCTCACTGTGTAAGCAGACGCTTCAGGTCTGAATGAGCCCAGCAGACTAAGCAGCAGAGGATACTTCCTCTCCAAGCCATCTCCCCCTCCTCTAACTCACAGAACACACTTCCCGAACAGATCCTGCAATAGAACTCAGGCCCTGCTCCTGGGCTAAACAACGAGACCCTGTTGCTCCCTGCAGAGCTGGGAATGGAGCCCAAGAGGCCCTGACTGCTAATCCCAAACAACATTCTGTGTGTGAGAGAGAGAGAGAGACAGAAAAAAACAGGCTCTGGAATCAGAACCAGTGACCTCCAGAGCTAAAACAGCTGCTAAAGCTGGAGCTAACAATCCTCTTTAGCATGTCCTGGATTCATATCCTCTGCAGTGCAGGCACAGGGTGGGGAAGGGGACCTGAACTACATACTGACCCAGTGGGTCACGTGTGTTCTCTACCCAGGCATGGAGTGGACCCCCACTAATGTTTGAGCCATCATTGGCATCCTCCATAGTTACTCCTACACTACTGGACAATTCATTCTGGTGGGGGTGGCTTACACTATCCCGGACTGGCGCTGGCTGCAGCTCACTCTCTCCCTGCCCTTCTTTGTCTTCTTTCTTTATTCCTGGTATGTATGTTGATCAATAGCTCGTGTTACATCCAGCAGCAATGTTGCCTCTTCCTAGGTGTGTAATACATCCATGGCTAGAGGATCACGTAATCCTTCTCAGGCTTGCTAACTTCCGGGCATGACCTTGCTCTAACTACGAGCTGATGCTTCCGTTCCAAAGAACCCTGGAGTCCCGTATCCCATCATTCTAACCAAACAGCCCCCTGCCACTGCCAGAGGCGGCAACAGAAACCATCCACTTCCACTCTTCTCCTCTAATGGCTATTCACCACTCCCCTTCAAGAACCAAAAGACCTGAGTATGGTGGGTTAGATGAGGGACTAGGGCTAGGAGTCAGGATTCCTGGGTTCTATTCCCAGCACTGAGAGAGAAATGTAACAGAGAAGCAAGGCTATTATCTTGGCTTCATCTTGTTGGCACGTTTCTTGTTGAGTCTGCCCGCTGGCTAGGGATATCAAGAAAAACAGAACAGGTCATAAGAGAGTTAAGAAAGGTTGCCAGGATCAATGGGAAAATGGAAGAAGGAGACAAACTCAGCACTGAGGTAAAGAATCTACAGAGGCACTTATTGTCCGACAGACAAAACAGGTGGTGCAAACTGGGCTTAAAATGGAAGAGAGGTGGAGAAGACCATGCCTTTCCACAAAATAAGCTCTGGCCATAAAGCCTTAAAATGATCGTTCATATCTCTTCATGCTATTATTTCAGCCTCTCTACAAACTCAAGCAGGCATTTGCACCCAGGTCATGTTTTCAAGAGTGCTTTTGCACACTCAACAACTTGAAACTTACCTGAAAAGAAAAGAACCCAATGCGAAGTTTGTGGAGAACAGCAAGGCAGCATGGGAAGGGTACTCCTATACTGTATTATCACAAACTGGTAATTTAAATGAAAATAAGCAAGAATTTTTGGAAGGAATGTGAACTGTTAATTGAAATTCCATATATGCCCTTGTCACCTCATGAGTAACAAACTCTCTTGAATATATTTGTACTCACGGCTCTCTCATGAAGCAAGGGAGCACTATTATCCCCTCTGTATAAATGGGAATCTGAGTCACATAACAGCTAAGTGACTCGACAAGGGTCAGACAGGAAATCTGTGGAACAGCAGGAAATTAAACCCATCATCTAAATTCTGGACTCCTGCCCAGTCCACTAGGCCACAGGTGGCCAATATGTGGCTCTTTTACCATTAACATTAGTTGTGGAGCCTACCATATCTCCCCACTCTTCACCTACGAGACGGGGAGGAGCCCAGAACCTATATGCCTTGCAGCCAGGTGGTACAGTAAGGGCTCCTGCCCAGCAGGGAATGGAGCCTCATGGCTTCTGCCCAGCAGGGAAGGGACTTTGGTGGCTTCAGCAATGCCAGGTGCACCAGCCAGAGTCTGGCACTGCAGCAGGAACACGCCTGAAGTCCCAGCTCCCGGAGATCGTGCCCAGATGTTGAACTTCTGAAGGTTGCCAGAGATGGTTCAGAGGATCAGGGAGTTTGGCTAGCCCTGCACTAGACCCTCCCTTTCCCATCAATCCCCATGCTGTAGGGCATAACTGATCTCTAACTAGTGAGGGTAGGAGGTTCTTGTGCACGGGGACAGTTTATACCACAAAAGCTTAGTTTCTTTCACCCTCCTCTGAAGCACTTGGTACTGGCCATTGTCAGAGGCTGAAAGAACCCGCTGGTGTAATCCAGTCAGGGGATACCTGCACCCTGAGACACAGCAGACAGCTGAATTGATGAGTGCATGAAATTACTAGGCCAGATCCCCAGTGGGTGTAAATCTGCAATTGCTCCACTAGTGTCAATGGGGCCAGCTGCCCAGCTGATGTAAATTGGTCATGACTCCAAGGGAGTCACTGGGGTCAGATCCCCAGATGATATCAACTGACGTGTTCCATTAGAGTCAGTGGGGTCAAAGAGCCAGTGACGCTAATGGGCATAGCTCCATGCAGGCAATGATTCTACAACAATTACATCCGCTGGGGATCTGGCTCTGTCAATAGAGGAATCCAAAAGTCCAGTCTGGGTCAGCCTTATCTGAACAGCACTGGGAAGGTCAAATGGAATGGTGTTAACCAGCACTAGTCCCTGCTATTCATTACTTTGTTTACCATTTGCAACGTGCTCTCTTCTCCATCTAGGTTTTGAAATCCATCTTGCAGAAGGAACTGTCCTCAACCAAACCTAGCTACGCCATCACGAACCTGGTACGGACACCCATCCTGTGCAAAATTTCCTGCGGAGTCATCTTTATGTGGCAAGTGGGCTCTTTAATTTTCCTTAGGAGCCAGCTCATCTATTGGTGTCAATGAGCACAGCACCCAGCCAGCACTGGCGCCCCCACATTGTTAGGTACCGCGTAGACCGTGATTGACTTTAAAGTCCACAGTGTGGCCGCCAGCTCCTGCGCAGACGTAGGGAGGGACAGGCCCTGCCCTGAAAAGCTGAGAGTGCAACTAGACAAAGGGTGAGAGCAGAGGTGAACAGCGCCCTGGGGCAGCTCCAGCAGGAGCTGGCTGAGCGGTGGCAAAAGCCAGCAGGATGCTATTTAAAAAGCTGGCAGAGGCCCGGGTCCCATAGGCCAGTACCTGTAAGAAATTTTGTTACCTTCACCCTGGGTGACAGGAGAGTGAAAGTGAGGAACAGATTCACCTAAGGTCACACAGCAAATCAGTGGCAGAGCTGGGAATGGAACCAAGGAGTCCTGACCTCCAGTCTGGGGCTCTAAACCACACTCCCTCCGCTTCCTTTGAAAAACCACTTCTGAACCCCACCTGGAGAATGAAGATTACAAGGTCTACAGATGAAATGCAGTTTTCTAAATACTATAACCCAAATCCAAGGAGACTGAAGAATTATCTATATATATGTATATATGTATTAACATTAGGCCTGGTCACAATCTCTCCGTCAAAACTGTTTTTCAGCAGAAAACTGGACTTTTGATTAAACAGGTTTTTTTTCTAAAAATTGTTTCGTTTCCTGCAATATAATTCAGTTTTTTCATTAAAAAACCCTAAACATTCCTACAGCAATATTTTTCAATATTTAAATACTGATATGCCACTACAGCGTATCATGGGGGTGGGGTTAATTTGGGTCTTCATGTCCCTAGTATCCTCTATGGGCCTGGCTCCTGGCGAGACTACATCTCTCATGATGCACTTCAGCCAAGGACTTCCATGATGCATTGTCTCCCCTCTTCAAGAGGGAGGATAATGAGGCTTCATGGGCAAAGCAGTCCAAATGGAGACTCCAGCCAATGAAGGAGGATGGGAGCATGAGGCATCACAACAGCAATTCTGAACAGAAATATTTACTATTTTGGTCAAAATATTTTGTTATTCAAATCTTCACCACAACTTTTCAGGGGAAAATATAGATAACAATATATTTACATTTTCCTCAAAAACTTCTGTCATCACTCCCTCTCAATCTTCTGAACATTTCTAATCCATGGTTGTATCTGTGCACCATCCACCTCAGGTTCTCCATCACTTTTGCCTATTATGGCTTGGCCATGGACCTGCAGAACTTCAATGTCAATAGCTACTTGACCCAGCTGATCTTTGGAGCAGTTGATACCCCAGCCAAGTTCATCTCAGCCCACTCCATCATCTTCATTGGACGCCGTTGCTCTCAATCCTTTTTCTTGACCCGAGCCGGACTGTGCATCTTAGCAAATATTTTTGTGCCGCAAGGTGAGAGAGGATTTGCTCGTATGGGGATGGAGTAAGGAATTTGCATAGGTTCGTTTGCTCAAGGGATTCTTATATAAATCTCCCACAGCTATAGATGGGACACAGACAGGATGGATCATTGAGGCTGTACGAAAAACCTGTCTTAGATGCCTGTTTGTGTGCCTTGATCACATGCTTTGGATCCAGCTAAACACCAGATTTGGGCAAAGAAGGAATCTTCCTCCAGATCGCAATGGTGGGGACCTTAGATATTTTTCCTTTTCCTTTGGAGCAAGGAGGGGCACATACCTAACTGGGATCATCTGTGCCTATGTTAACTTAATCAGTACCCTGCTATCGCAAAGGATTGGATACCAGCGGCCCCTGGATCTCTCCTGTGCTTGGCCTGTGGCACACAATAGCTCAGTTCTCAAAAATTAAAATGCTTTGTTTTAACTGAAATGGTTGGGTTCGAATTAGGGTGTTAATGGGGTGAAATTTAATGGCCAGCGAAATGCAGAAAGTCAGACCAGGTAATCTAATGATCCATTCTGGTCCTAAACTCTATGTAACTGAAAATGTCCAGGAATGTTTCACCATGGAGCAGTGCGCCAGATCCTTAGCTGACATACAGTGACAAAGTCCAACTGCTGTATATCTCAGACCCACACTAATGCAGTGTGGTTCTTTGTCCCATTGTAGTTGGCTGGACCATATGTAGGAGGTCATGCATCTAGCATTTGTCCCAGCTTTTAGCAGCTGGGAATCTGACCTGCAGATTGAAGGCCAGAAGAAGCAGCAATGTGACCTGCTGAACAGAGCACAAGACTAAAGGGCTCCAAGACTTAGGTTCTATTCATTGCTTTGCCACAGTCACTCCTTTGCTCTGTGCCTCAGTTTCCACATAGGTAAAATGGGGGTAATGACAGTGACCTCCTTTGTAAAGAGCTTTGCAATTTACTGGTGCAAAGCATTATCTAAGACTTTAGTGTTATCATCTATTCTGACCTCTTGCATACCATAAGACAGAGACCCTCATTGCTACTTCCTGCAGCAAGCCCACATCTGATAGTTGAGATCAAGACTGTCCCTACCAATACACAGAACACGCAGTCATATTGGATACCATGAAATCTGGGACACCAGATGGACCCCAATATCATGGTGCCTTTGACAGCTGTGCTGCATATGAACTGCTCTTGGCTCCAGTGGCCAGCTCCATCCCTAGCAGGTGCGGTGGGTGGGACAGCCCCCATCCTACTTATTTCAGCCCCTTTCGCTTCCCCCCAACCCCCTCCCCTGAGTGATGTGTCCCAGGGGACTACCGAGGGGCCTGGTGCTGACAGCGGGAGTTAGGCCACCCCCTCACTCACTGGAAGCAGCAGGAAATGAAGTGATCCTGCCCAGCACTTGCCAGTCTGCTGGCTGCCACGCATGTTGCTGCACTTGCCTCTGCCACCATCCCCGTGTGCAGCTCCCTGCCCATATCTCCGCTGGCGAAGAGCACCCACAGTGCTAGTGCTGAGCTAGCATCTTTTAGAGCAATGTCCATTCTCAATTTAAAGATTACAAGTGATGGCCAGTCCAGTGCATCCCTAAATCATTCTTTCAGTGGTTAATTACTCTCCTGTTAAAAACATGAGTCTTATTTTATGTTGAAAGCTGCCTAGCATCAACTTCCAACCACCTGATTTCATTCTGCCCTTGGCTGGTAGATTAAAGAGCACTCTGCGTCAGAAATCACCGTGCTGCGTAGGTTTGCACAGACTGTGATCAAGGAACCCCAGAACCATCTGATGCACGAGCTAAGTAAATGGAGCGCCTGATGTCCTTCTGGTATCGGAGGGGTAGCCGTTGTTAGTCTGGATCTGTAACAGCAACGAAGGGTCCGGTGGCACCTTATAGACTAACAGAAAAGTTCTGAGCGTGAGCTTTCGTGAGCACAGACTCACTTCATTTGACCAGCATCTGATGAAGTGAGTCTTTGCTCATGAAAGCTCACACTCAGAACTGTTCTGTTAGTCTATAAGGTGCCACTGGACCCTTCATTGCTGATGTCTCTCTGTGTAGGACAAGTTTGCCAGGCCTCAAATCTCTCTCACCTACCTACCTCCAAATTTTTCAACTTCCTTTCTAAAGTGTGGAGCAGAACCGAACACAGTGAAGCACATTTTCAGATGGCATCCTGCAGCCTAGCTTCATGGTTTTCAGCAGCTGAGGATCCAGGCTACTGGTGGTATTATTGTTATTACAGTGATACCTAAAGGCCTCAGATAAGATCAGGGCCCTATTGTGCTAGGGGCTGTACAGACACATTGTGGCATGGACCATCACTTGCAAAGAGCTTATAATCTAAATAAGCAAGTGAGACAAAGGTTGGGAGGACAAACAGAGAAAGAGGTGAAGTGACCTGCCTAAGGTCATACTGCAAAGTTGAGAAAAGAACTTAGTACCCTGACTCCAAGCCTACTGGGTCACTCTGCCTTGGTCAGGGTGGCCTCACCATAAACTGTATACTGAAGTCATCTCACCTCTTTACCATGCTCATGAGAATCACTGATCCACTGTAAGAACTCCTATAATAACTGAGACACAAGGGAGAAGGGGAGGCTTGGAATAATATCTTTCATTGGACCTAATTCTGTGGGCCTGGTACAATAAATGATATTCCCTCCCCCACCTTGCATCTCTCGTATCCTGGGGCTGACATGGTTACCACGAGTGTATGTAATCATACTGTTGTCATTCCTGACTTGGGTTGAAACGCCCTAATTTTTCCTCTTGCCAGAACTACAAACCCTGCATCTGGTCTTCACTGTGATTGGAAAAGGATCTTTGGCTGCATCCTTCAACTGTGCCTATATTTTTTCTGGAGAGCTGCTCCCAATGGTGATCAGGTATCTAGAAGCCAGCAACAGATGTTTGATGGCCTCTAAAGTGTAGTGAATGCAGACATCAGAGAGCTGATCTGCAGTCTCAGGAGATGCCTACACTACAGTGATCTGTTGACAGAAATTACTGTCGGAAGATATCTTCTGGCAAAACGTCTGTTGACAGATTGCAGCCACACACGAAAGCGGATCGCTCTGTTGACAGAGTAGCGGGACTGCCCGGCTGTTCTCTCTACAGAATCGCCAACTGGAAGCACAATAGACAGGCTGCCCAGTGACCCAGAAGCCCTGTCTGTCGACAGGGGGCCCCCCAGAGTGTACACATTGCTTTTTTGTCTACGGATTCTTTTGGGAAAGGTGTTATGCCTCATGAGGGAAGACAGAAGTCTGTCAACAAAACAGTATGTCTACAGAACCCATTTTTGGTGTGGACGCTCCATGGGTTTTGTTGACAAAATGTCAGATTTGTCGAAAAAAAACCCTCTAGTGCAGACATAGCCTCAGAGTGAAATGCACCTTTCTGTACAGGGCCCCTACATGCCACTTGAGACCTTGGGGATAGAGTTCTTTCTATCTGTCCCATACATGCTCTTCCCTGCCTCTCATTTTCTGTGTCCTTGTACCTAGATTGGGCCCTGAGGTAAGAGAGGAGGGGCAGGCCAGCTCTGCACCCAGAAGGGGCAGGGATGAGAGTGGAAGGGGCGGGGGCAAGCACAGTCAGCCCACAGTGCTGCACATACTGTGGCACTGACCCCTGCCCACTCCGTTACAGCTGCCATCAGCCAGAGCAGTGCTGCCGCAGGGCTCTAAGGGGCCCAGAGCTCCAGCCATCACCACTGCCAAAGTAGAAGCAGTGGCAGACAGAACTCTGGGCCTCTCTGAAACACTGGGCCCAGCCGCCCAGATCTAGATCTATCAGTAGACTTACACCACTTTAAGTGAGAAGTGAATCACAATTTTCTTTGCAGTTTCCATTTCGGTCATTCCTGCATCCTATGCTCAGACCACATCCTCTCTTCATGAGGATAATACCCTTGAAATACACATGTATCGGGCCAGATCCGCATCTTGTGCAAATTGGTCTCACTCTGTTGGTGTCAAGTCTCAGAGAGGGAGCCGTGTTAGTCTGTAGCTTCGAGAACAACAAGAAGTCTTGTGGCACCTTACAGACTAACAGATATTTTGGAGCATAAGCTTTCGTGGGCAAAGACCCACTTCAACAGATGCATGAGTCAGGGGGTGGTGGTTTCAGAGGGGTATTTAAAGAGTGGGGTCCCAGTAAGAGGGAGGGCAGAGCTGACAAGGCCTATTCAGCAAGGTGGAAATGGCCCAGTATCGAAAGAGGAAAAAAACAAGTCAGATCAGACAGGGAGATGTGAGCCTTTGTCAGAGTCTAATGGGGAGATATTAACATCCAGAGCAGAGAAGCTGCCTTTGAAAGGAGCACTTAACACTTAAACTCCCAGTCTCTGTTTAATCCATGGTTAATGGAGTCAAATTTGCAAATAAATTGCAGATCAGAGATTTCTCTCTCCATTTGATTTTTGAAATTTTTTTGTTTCAGGACTGTCACCCTTAAATCTGCCACTGAGTGTCCAGGGAGATCGAAGTGTTCCCCCATAGGCTTCTGAACATTACCGTTCCTGATGTCTGATTTGTGGCCATTTATTCTTTTACGGAGAGACTGTCCAGTTTGGCCAATGTAAATTGCAGTGGGGCATTGCTGGCACATGATGGCATATATCATATTAGCAGATGTGCAGGTAAAGGAGCCCCTGATGGTATAGTTGATGTTAGGTCCTGTGATGATGTCACTGGTGTAGATATGTGAGCAGAGTTGGCAGCGAGGACTGTTACAGGGGCTGGTTCCAGGCCTAGGGTCACTGGTTTGTGATTTGTAGTGGCTGGTGAGGATTTGTCTAAGGCTGGCAGGCTGTCTATAGGCGAGGACAGGCCTGCCTCCCAAGGTCTGTGAGAGTGAAAGATCATTGTTCAGGATGGGTTGCAGATCACTGATGATGCACTGGAGAGGCTTTAGCTGGGGGCTGTATGTGATGGCCAGTGGTGTTCTCTTGTTTTCTTTGTTGGGCCTGTCTTGTAACAGGTGGCTTCTGGCTACTCGTCTGGCTCTATCAATCTGTTTCCCCACTTCCTTAGGTGGGTATTGTAGTTTGAGGAGAGCTTGGTAAAGGTCTTGTAGATGTTTGCCTCTGTCTGATGGATCAGAGCAAATACAGTTGTACGTTAGTGCCTGGCTGTAAACAATGGATTGTGTAGTGTGCCCTGGCTGGAAGCTGGAGGCGTGCAGATAAGCATAGTGGTCCGTGGGTTTTCGGTATAGGGTGATATTTATGTGACCGTCACTTATCTGCAGAGTTGTGTCCAGGAAGTAAATTTCTTGTGTGGACTGGTCCAGGCTAAGGTTGATGGTGGGGTGGAAACTGTGTAACTCCACTGTGACTTCTTGCTGTTCTGTTGGAGTCAATGAGGCCAAATCCCCAGCTGACGCCTGTGGGGGAACACTTCGATCTCCCTGGACACTCAGTGGCAGATTTAAGGGAGACAGTCCTGAAAACAAAAAAATTTCAAAAATCAAATGGCAAGAGAAATCTCTGAGCTGCAATTTATTTGCAAATTTGACATGATCACGGGACCTAACATCAACTATACCTTCCCAAACTGCTTCACCTGATGCCACCCATGCTCTGGTGGGGGCTGCACAGCAGCACCTGCAGGCTGGAGGAGGGGGCTGGGCAGAGACCAGTGGCCACAGTGGGCCGGGGGAGAGACTTTGGAGGGGGAGGAGCCTCAGACAGTAGAGGAGGGCTGAGAGTACTTGATTCCCCAGGCCCTGGGCTCACCCACTGCCATGAAGGCGCTAGTGATCTGCTATCATGTTCATAGACAGGCTGAGTGCACTATGCACAGTAAGGGGTTTTCTCATCGAACACTGCTTTGAAAAGGCTACACTGCACACCAAGTAAAGGCTAGGCCCGAGCTGGAGTCAGTGGAGCTCTGCTGGTCTCGACCACTTGCAAATCTAGCCCATGATTTCATAGACTAGGGTAGATATCTGAAGAAGTGAGTCTGTCCCACAAAAGCTCATCACCTACAAATCATTTAGTCAGTCTTTAAAGTGCAACATGACCGCTGGCTTGTTTTGTTAGAATACAGACTAACACGGCTGCCTCTCTGTTCCCAATTTAAACAGACAGAGAAAAGAAGTGAATTGCCAAGTGGCGGAAACAGGGGGAGAAGCTGGATCTGCTTACCCTAAGCCAGCACTCCAGGCACAATCATATCCTTCTCTCACACCTATTCTCTTTATCTTCTCCTCTCGCCCATGGATTTATGTGCCACTCCTATCTTGTCTTTAGCCTGTAATTTGCCTCCACATGGATACCAGCTCTCCTCCATCACCAACTAGCCTCATTCGAGCACATATGGAGTTAGAGCCTCAGCTGACCTAAACTGGTGCAATATCATTGTCTTCCATGGGTCATGTTGCTTTATTCCAGCTCAGGATTTGGTTGCATGAGTCATCTTTTCAGCACCCAGCACAACGGGGCCTTGCTCTTATTTGGGATCTGCTCCAGCATCTAGCACAATGGCGCCCTGATCTGGATCAGTGTCTACGCAATACCTGGCACAATGGGGCCCTAATCCAGGATCAGTGTCTATGAAATACCCAGCACCACGGGCTGGATTTCAGGTAGGGTCAGAGTAGTCCCCAGCACAATGTGGGCCCTGCTCTCAGTTGGGTCAGTGCAGCACCTGGCGCAGTGGAACAACAGTCTGAGTTGGTGCCTCTCCGTCAGGCCAAAGATAACTAACCAGTGCTTGGTGCCCTCCTGTACTTGCTGCCCTTTGTCCCACATTTACACAGTGGATTTTGCTTGCCTTCTTCTTAATCCTTCAAACCCACGGTAGAATTTTAACCCAAGTAAGAGGATTATGTCTTACACAACCCGTACAAGCACTCATTTAACCCAATCAGTTTCCAAAGGCTAAAATAATAGATACATATTTCACACACACATCCAATTGCCCTCACTACACAGAGACAGCTTCCAGCATCCCAAAACAAAGGAGTCGAACTGAGGTTGCTTACATCTTCTTCAAAAAGACTGGGATCCCTGCTGAGACTCCAGATCTTTGGGCAGATGCCAGACTGATCGCGGTTTCAACACTGCAGGCAAGAGTTTAACGGGACTGTGATCAAGGGAACTTGCCTTCAAGACAATGAGACTAAACTTTTACATGCAGCGCTCCAAGTTTTGCTTTTTTCCCCATCGTGCTTTGAGAGAGCCCAACAAGAGCTAGAACTTTTGTAGGCGGTACCCTTTCCAAGTGTAGCTCTGTTTGTGAAACTCAATTAAGTCATCAGGCAGTGAGTTGACAGTGGATCTGTGAGTCATGACTTTTGCCGGGCTCCTCGACAGCATCGGTGGCATGGGTCGTTTTCAAATCATCCAAGTGGCTTTGCTTGCTATCCCTATGTTAATGACAGCCTCTCACCACCTCTTGCAGAATTTTTCTGCTGCAGTCCCAGGACACCACTGCCAGATCCATGTCACTGCCAATACTACGCAGGGTACAAATGCAACTCATGGACTGAGCGCCAAAGATCTCTTGAGGATCTCCATCCCCATGGACGGGGACTGGGAGCCAGAAAAATGTCACCGGTTTGTCACCACCCAGTGGCAGCTCCTAAATCCCAATGCCACAGTCCCAAATGGGACAGAGATGGAAACAGAGCCATGCATGGATGGGTGGACTTATGACAAGAGCGTCTTCACCAACACCATCATTATGGAGGTAAGGAAACACCTAAAGCACTTGCAACTGTTTCAAGAAACCCTGCGTTGCTTGGTTAATATTTATATCTCACTGCACAGGAGCAGGAGGAAGTGGGGTTCAGGCTGTGGACAATGACTTGTGCTCAGTCCCCACTCTGAACCATTCCTACTCTAATAACAGGCAGTCCCGTAACACCTTAAAGACTAACAAATTGAGGTTTCATGGGCTACTGCTACACTGCAGCCTTATTTTGATGTAAGATATTTTGAAACAGCTATTTTGAAACAACACAACCACACACAAAATACACTTCAAAACAGCACCCAGCTACTTCAAAACAGTATTTCTGGGTGCATAGCGCTATTTTGAAATAGTGCCACTGGAGCCCATTATAGCTGCGTCTACACGTGCACGCTACTTCGAAGTAGCGGCACCAACTTCGAAATAGCGCCCGTCGCGTCTACACGCGTCAGGCGCTATTTCGAAGTTAACTTCGACGTTAGGCGGCGATACGTCGAAGTCGCTAACCTCATGAGGAGATAGGAATAGCGCCCTACTTCGACGTTGAATGTCGAAGTAGGGACCGTGTAGACGATCCGCGTCCCGCAACGTCGAAATTGCTGGGTCCTCCATGGCGGCCATCAGCTGGGGGGTTGAGAGATGCTCTCTCTCCAGCCCCTGCGGGGCTCTATGGTCACCGTGGGCAGCAGCCCTTAGCCCAGGGCTTCTGGCTGCTTCTGCGGCAGCTGGGGATCCGTGCTGCAGGCACAGGGTCTGCAACCAGTTGTCAGCTCTGTGTATCTTGTGTTGTTTACTGCAACTGTGTCTGGGAGGGGCCCTTTAAGGGAGCGGCTGGCTGTTGAGTCCGCCCTGTGACCCTGTCTGCAGCTGTGCCTGGCATCCCTATTTCGATGTGTGCTACTTTGATGTGTAGACGTTCCCTCGCTGCGCCTATTTCGATGTTGGGCTGAGCAACGTCGAAGTTGAACATCGACGTTGCCGGCCCTGGAGGACATGTAGACGTTATTCATCGAAATAGACTATTTCGATGTTGGCTGCACATGTAGACGTAGCCTATGGCTTATTTCAAACAAAAGCACCTATTTCAAAATTTTTTTCAAAATAAAATTTTGAAATAGGTGTTCTTCCTCTCACTTTGGTTGTGGCTACACTGCCCCTCCCTTTCAGAAGGGGCATGCAAATGTGCCTGATCAGAAATGCAAATGAGGCACAGATTTAAATATCTCACACCTCATTTGCATACTTGCACAGGATCTCAGTTCTGGAAGAGCTGATTTTGAAAGCCAAAACAGACATGTAGACAGGGTTCATTTCAAAGGAAACCCTGCTTTTGAAAGCACCCTTCTTCCTAATTTTTTCAGGAAGAGTACTTTCAAAAGCGGGGTTTACTTTGAAATGAACCCTGTCTACACAGCTGTTTTGGCTTTTGAAATCAGCTCTTCCGGAACTGAGATCCTGCACAAGTATGCAAATGAGGTGCAAGATATTTAAATCCACACCTCATTTGCATACCCCTTCCAAAAGGGAGGGACAATGTAGCCACTGCCTTTAAGGGTTACGAATTTTGGAATAACACACCCACTATTAAAAATTATTTTGAACTAGTGTTTGCACAGTCTAGACAACAGCTAAATTATTTAGAAACAACTGTTATTTCAGAAGAACTAGGTAGTGTAACCACAGACCTCGGGAAGAACCATTTCCTTAGATGTGGGTCTTACCCACAAAACCTCATGATCTAATAAACGTGCTAATCTTTCAGGTGCTATAGGACTGCTATTTATTTGTGAAGCAACAGACTAACACGACCTCTGAGACCATTCCTACTCTGTGATCTGAGGCAAATTACAGGATGTAACCACTAGAACAGCCCCAAGGTTCCTCTAGCCCATTATCCTGTCTTGGACAATGGCCAGCACAGTAGATGCTTCAAAGGCCTGTGTAAGAATCCTGCAGAAGCCCCAGGTGGGTCAGCTTGTCCCATATATAGGTGTCATCCTGATCTTTAGTAGCTGGAGATCAGCAGAAGCCCTGACGTATCAGGCTTGTTATGCCTCCCAGGAGATGTGTTGTTATGATTAATCTGGATGCTTTTGATATCTCTATAAAATGTCCAATCCCGCTTTCAATGCTGTTAACTTCTTTCCCTCAATGACTTAATGCAGCAAGGGGTTCCACAGGCTAATTCCATGTGAAAAAGTGTATCTCCTCTCATCGGTTTTGAACTCTCATCTTTTAATTTCATTCAACGGCCCCTTGTTCTCGTGTTATGGGAGAGGAAGAATGGATGTTCCTGATCTGCCTCCCCCTGCACCATTCACTACTTCAGTCTTATATCCTGTCCCCTCTAATTCACCTCCTTTGCCAGGTTAAGCGATCCCAATCCTTTCAATCTCTCTGCACGGGAGTGGTGCTTGTTTGTTCTTGTTGTCCTCCAATTAACCCTTTTTAATTATGTAATAGCCTTTATGAGACGGAGCAACTAGGTCTGCTCACAGCAGTTTCATCATCTCTCTGTCCCTCACATTTCTATACTAGTAAAAGATGCATAATTCCTCCTTTCTCCTACCTTTGCCTATTTGAAATGTAAACCCTTAAGGATGGGGGCTATCTTTTTACTGTGTGTACAGATTGCCGGATGCTCTAAGTGCTGCTAGAATAGAAAATAATGTCTTAAAGGATGAGACACTGTAGGTCTCCAAGACACCTGCTTCTATTTACTGATAATTTTTCCTGGGAAGAAATATTGGATTTTCAAAGGGGAGTCTAACTTGTTTGCCAGATGGTACGAGGTGGCTATAGCTAGATAAAATACAACTCACCCCTTCCCATGACTCAAAGATTTACACAGTTGCATACATGGCTGCGAGCTATGTGCACAGTACTATTATCTTCATTTTACAGATAGGGAAATCAAGACATGGGAAGGTGAAATGACTTGCTGAAGATCACAGTTGGGTAAGCCATAGAGCTGGCGACAGAATCCAGAAGTCCAAGGCTTTCAGCCCTGCTCCTGTAAGCCCTAGAATGACACACGCTGTCAGAAAACCTAGGCGTCCCCAGCTTTACTGCTGCAAGCATTAGACCATTCTCCTTCCAATTGCCAGGGACACTGCCCCAAAAACCTGCTGCCCATGTTCTAACCCCTAAGCCCCATTCCCTTCCCACAGCTGTGGACGGAACCCAGCAACCCTGACTCCCAGCCCCCACTCTAATCTAATCTACTAGACCTCACTTCCCCCGCAAGAGCTAGGACATGAACCCAAAAGCCCTTATGCTTGTTCCTGTTTTAATCAATACACATAATTCCAGAGCCTGGAAAAGCACCAGGAGTCCTGACCCCCTTGCCCAGTGCTCTGCGCTAAGCACTTGGCCACACCATGCAGCCACTTGTTAGTAAACACCCAATACTGCTATGCTCATTTGTTTAACTATCCACCAGTAACTAGCTCATTCACACTGACCTCCCACAAGCTGTCAGCCACCCAGATAACAAATCCACTGACACAGCAAAGTACTGTTTGCTTGTTTAACCAATGCTGAGCTGCAGGTCTGCACACAAAGTTCCCTGTCCTTGAAAAGCCTTAGATTGTTGGCTATTTAAATATTTACTTGCATTCAAAAAAAAAAAAAAACGCATACCAGCTTTACTTGCATTTTTTCTTAACAAAAATAAAAGGCAGGGATTAATTTTATTTTAAGTGTAATTTATTTACCAAATGCATATGGCCAAATCCCAGTGTCAATAAAATCATTATTAATTATTAACCATTAATAATTTTATATTATTATTATGCCTGTAACTGCCTAGAGACCCCAACTGAGTTTAGGACCCCCATTTTGCCAGGTGCTTTGCAAGCCATGACTTCAAGGTCTCCTTGTGTCAGCCACTGAAAAGGCCATGACTGAGATGGGGGCCCCAATGTGCCAGGTGCTGCACAGACACAGCGAGAGAAAGACACTCTCTGCCCTGAAGATCCAATAATCTAAGCAGACAGTGGGCAGGAGGAAAAACAACTAGCCCAAGATCACACAGCAAGTCAGCAGCGAGCCTAGACCAGAACCTGCCTCTCCTCTCCTGAGTCCCAGGCCAATGCATTATCACTAGGCTGCTTGCCTCTGCTTCAAGGGCTCCTGAGGCTCAAACTGGGGACTACAGGAGCAGAGGTAGCAAACCCCAGGGTGTGTCCATTTGCGATCTGCAGCCCTCCAGCAGCAGGCAATGGACTTGCCGCCTGAGGCATTCCACCTCTCACTGGCAACAAGCAGTACCATTCCCTGAAGTTCATCAACAACGATAACTTTGAGAGCAGTAGCTGCTGGAGATAATTCCTCTTAGCCCCTAGTGACCAGCCATCCCTGCTCTTCATTATATCAGTCTACGAAATGATATCCTCCCCCCATCCACAGCACTGTCTGTTTTCTCCTGGTGTGAGTATGAGCAGTTTGTTATGACCATGTTTGTGACCCCCTCTCCTTCCATTCCTCCCCCACCCTTTCCCCGGCAGTGGAACTTGGTGTGTAACCTACGGACACATGGACAGATGGCTCAGTCGATCTACATGGCTGGGGTGCTGGTGGGAGCACTCGTGTTTGGAAGCTTAGCGGACAGGTAGGTTTTTGCCAGGTTCTGCTTTCTCCTATCCACAGGGCTCTGTGGCTCTGCACATAAAGGATTTTATCAGTCACTAGACCCCTTGAGACTCCAGCACACCTATTAACCTGGCTTCCTGTGCCACAGGTTTGGGCGGAAGGCTCTCCTGAGCTGGTCTTACCTGCAAATGGCTGTCACAGGAACCTGCACCGCCTTCTCACCCAACTTCACTGCATACTGCATCTTCCGCTTCCTGGTCGGGATGGCCCTTTCTGGGGTCGTCCTTAACTGTGTGTCACTGGGTAAGGAATCTTCTTCCACTGCTCCCTGTTTTTAACCAGGAAAATTAGCCCTTGTTATAACCATCTGCCTTGCAATAGTTCTGAAGTGACCTCAAACAGTATAATATTGGTAATATTACAGTAGCACCTACTGGCCTTTATGAAGATCAAAGCTGTTACATTGGACAGGTCATTAGCAGGTAAAAAGTAAACCTGGGGGCCTATTACAATGTGTAGCGTCCAGAAGCCCTAATTGAGATGTGCTCCCCATTGAGCCAAGCACTGGACATCCAAATCCCCTTTGGTGTCTGCTGCACTGGGAATATATAACTTTGCTCCAGCCCCAGAGCCCTGCTTAAGGAACAGCCACCATCACAGCGGCTTGGAGCGCAGGGAACCTCCAAACTAACGAGTTCTTTAGCTCAGCCTATAGAGACCCATGCAAGCAGCTCTATGTTACATGTGCACATAGTGAGACAGTCCCTGCCCCAAAGAGCTCAGGATAGACAAAGGAAAAATTATTCTCCCCATTTTATAGACTGCAACTCAGAGGGTTTGATTCACCCACCCTCCCAACAGTGATCCTGTACCAGGCCCAGGAACTGAATTCAGTCACTTAAGTCCCCATCTACAGCCATAACTGAAAGACCAACATACCCAGATGGCAGCTCTCATTAGTTCAGAAACCTGGGAACTGCTGTCCCATTCTTCATGACCCGACCCAGCCCAGCCAGAAGGCAAGAGGCATGGCCCTGGTGTGCAGTGTGAATGATCTAACAATTCCCCACTGTTCTTTTAGCAACTGAACCATCAATGGCAATGCAGATTAGGGGCTAGTATTTTTATCACTATTTTCTCCGTACTTGCTCAGAACAGATCACATAATTGTGTAACGTAGGATCCTTGCAGTTATTATTCATAGGCTGTCTACACTAGCTACCTACTTCTAAGGGAGATTGTTAATGAAGTGCTGCGGTGCATATGCAGCATTTCTTTAAGCTAATTCTCCCCCACGGCAACTTCGAAGTGCTGGCTTGGGAGTAGCTACGGCTCACCCACCGGTACTTTGAAGTGCCTGGGCAACTTCAAAGTCCCTTTACTCCTCAACACTTTAACACTTGGAAGTTGCCGTGAGGGAGAATTAGCTTAATGAAGTGCTGCATACGCACCACAGCACTTCATTAATAATCTCCCGTCACCCTGCTTACCATCCTCCCTTTGAAGTAGGGAGCTAGTGTAGACACAGCCATATTGAAGTAGCAACTCGTAACCACACTCCTGGACCAGCACTCCTGGAGCTAGATGCAGTGCAAACACAGAACCAAAAAGATGGTGCCTAAGGGTATGGCTTCACGATGTGGAGGATCGAACCAGCCAAGGCTGATCTTCCAGAGTTCGATTTTGCATGCCTAGTAGGAATGGGTGAAATCAAACTAGTTGGGATCAGCAATCGACCCCTTGTCCTCCTCAATATTGTGAGGAATAAGGGAGGTCAACAGGAGAGTTTCTCCCGCAACCTTCTGCTGTGAGAGGATCTGAGACAACCACCTGATCAGTATCCTGTACAACAAGCAGGAGAGGATCAAGAATGACCTCTCTGACCTTGAAACTCTCATCAGTAAACAAAATTCCAGGTAGGATGCCATATTGTGGGACTTTAATAATACAAGACAAAACATGTCTAATATATCCTTCTACTCTCTACCAAAGAGAAAGGACAATAAACTATCTCAGCTACTTCACAGCACAGCTCTAGTTTATATTTATCAAAACTTGTCCAGATCTGAAGAGGCAGATCTGTCCCACAAAAGCTCATCACCTAATAAATTATTTTGTTAGCGTTTAAAGTGCTACAGGACTGCTTTTTTGTTTTCCCTCTGTGAGGAAAGCCACGTAAGTCGATTGCAAACGCATACATAGAATCAACTTAATTGCCATAGCTAGAATTGCATATCTACAATCAACATTAATGTCTAGTGTGGACCTGGCCTAAGTAACTTACTACTTTTTTTTTCTTTTTTTTAAAAGAAGCTCAATGTTCCCATTTTCCAGACACATCTGATTCCTCCTTTGACTGTTGCTAAGGTCTCAGCCTCAAGGCAATCTTGCAACAGTGAGCTATGCAGGCTAGCGGTGTATTAGACAGGACTTTGGCTACACCTTCCCTTAAATGTCTGGTTTTCATTTTTGGATCCTGTTTTTCTGCTCTTGTTGGTTTTGATATGGTCCCAGCATACAAATATTTATCCCTATATTTGCATGCATCTCGCCTGCTTATATTCATCCCGAGCCAGGAGGGTGTCTCAGAGGGTGCCCAGCATTACCACATCATAATAATAACACTTTGCAACTATGGACATGTTACAAAAACAGTTGGATTCGGAATCTTGGGGTGAGGGTTTGAGTCAGTCCTTTCTAATACTAGCAGTGCTAGAACAGCTAGGGAAGCACCTAGAGATTCTGACTGACACTGGGGCCCTCCTTGTGCCCAGCACTAAACAGACCCCAAGATTAGGGCCCCCATTGTGCTAGGTGCTGCACAGACACCCCAGCACCACCTGAGTGTCAGATCAGAGTATCCATTGCACTAGGTGCTGAGTATTCATATAGTGGGCAACAGTTCCAGTCTTGAAGAGCTTGTGGTTTAAAATACACAAAGGCTGGCAGAGTGGAGGAGGAAACAAAGAGTTATGTGCCGAGACCATTGCCTGCTGCACTGATCAGCGCTGTCTCCATTTTCCTTGGTGTTTCCCCCCGCCCCATCTGTCTTTTTGCAGCCAATTGTTGTCTCTTTGTTCTGCGTCTACACAGCACCTAGCACAACAGAGTTCTGGTGCAGGATTCTTAAATGCCACTAAAATACAAATCAGGAATAGAAAAAAAAAAAGTATCTTGCCTGAGTCCATGGTGAAATTCCACTGCAGATCCAGGAAAGGAACACCAGTGCCTTGAATACCGGTCTAGTGCCTTAACACCCGGCCCACAGGGCCTCTTATTGATAGCTCAGCATCATTTTAAACTCCGAAGGACAGCAAAGCCCCTCACAGATTAGCTGGCACCACTGAGATCTGAATCCATGCCCAAGAGAACATTCCCACATGTCTCCAAAACCTGTTCACTTTTGCAGCATACTAACTAGAGCTGTGAGAGTAGCTGATTGTTTGGCTCAGTGACAGAACAAAGAAAATTGTTTCAGGCTGGCCCAAAATAGAATTTTTTCTCACCAAAATGACATTTGTTTTGGATCAAATGAAATGCTGTGTTCAGCCAAAAACACTTCTTCGGGAGATGAGGGCTTTTTGGTTTTTTATTTTGTGCATTTCTGGGGTTTTGTTACACAATTTCAAGTTCTTTAAAAAAAAGTCTAAACAAATATCGTTTCAAAACAGAGTTGAAACAAAACATTTTGACTACATCAGAAGAAAATATTTGAGGGAGGCAAAACTATTTGGTGAACTCAAATCAAATTTACAGATAGATTTGGTCAATTTTAACCTGCATTATTCAGCAAATACACTATACATCCAAAACATTTTACCCAGCTCTAGTATTAATCCCTCTCCTGTGGCTGACTTCCTTTGCAGTTGTTGAGTGGGTGCCAACCAAAATACGGACCATAACCAGCATGGTGGTGGGATACAGTGCTACCATTGGGCAAATTGTTCTTGCAGGCTTGGCATATGCCCTCCCAGACTGGCGCTGGTTGCAATTCACCACATCAGTGCCCTTCTTCATCTTCTTTCTCTACTCCTGGTAAGTGCATCGCTGCCCCTTTCAGGCTCCCAGGGTTAGATTCTGATCTCACTTGGACACAGTGGCAGCTGCAGAGAGCATAGGCTGACAGGCAAATACTCATTGGGCTGAGACTTCAGCAGGCCCACTGACAGGAATTCTGTGCTCCAGGATAGCGTGATCAATGGATTCCCTGTCCCACTCCCTCAGACAGAGCCACACGCCACCCTCCACCTGGGGAAATCCCTGAATCTGAAGACCCCGTCAGCCACAACCCCATCGCTGCTTGCATGGAGATGCCCCTCCCACCCCCAGTCCCCAGCTGCCCCTGCATAGCTTTCCCAACAGTCTTGTGCCCAGCTCACCTCCTTCCCCTCTGTCCCCTGCATGTTCTTTGCCCAGATCATCTCCTTCCCCTCTCTGCCCCCACAGCCCACCATCGCCTCGCAGTAGTCCTGCAGCCTCCCCGGCATCCAGGCCCACCTCTGCACTCACATCCCCACACTCTTCTCATCCCAGCCTGGTCCTTCGCCCCCGGCTTGGCCCTTGCTCCCCACATGCCCACACCCAGCTCTATCCCAGGGCTAGTCTCCCTCCTTTTCTTCCCAATCTGCCCCGCCACTCTGTTTCCAGCCCAGCTCTCCTCTCTCTTCTCACTCACACAGTTACAACCTCCAGGCCTCCCTCCCACCCTGCAGCTCCCAGCTCCCGGACTCCCCACAGTCCTACTACACTGCTACAGTAGTGCTATTTAAAACTACCTGAGCAGCGGCACTGCCGGGTCCCCTTAAATCCACCTGGCCCCAGTACAATTTGTCCCCTTTAGCCCCCTCTGTCAGCAGGCTAGGATTTAAGCTTCACTTCAGTTTGTATTCCCATCTGATGTAGTTATGATCTGCCATGCAGCCTAGTGACCTCATTGCTTGAAGCCATCTTCCCTGCATAAAACTGTGTTCTTTACCAAGGTTTTCCAGAGGGTACATCAACTCATCTAGATATTTGCCTAGTTTTACAACAGGCTACATATAAAACACTAGTAAAGTCAGAGCATTCTAAAAGTTCTTTCAGGCAAAGACTTGTTTCTACTGCTTCCTATGCCTTACGCTGAAATGTAAGCACAATGTTTCTATTCCGACTCATTTATTTGATAATAAGATGGTAGAAAGTCAGCCCGTTTTCAGTGATACTCTTGCATGTTTTCGTAAGTAGTTGTGAAGTGAGGTGTAACTTGGTGGTATTCAAAACAAATCTGATGCCTGAAAAGGGCACAGTAATCTGGAAAGGTTAAATGGCTCTTGTTCCAAAACCCCAGATTACTTTGGGACCATGTTTCTCAACTGGTGGTACACGTACCCTGAGAGGTACATGAGAAAATTCTGGGGGTACTGAAAATTAAAAAAAGGGTACTTTATAAAAAAAGAAAAGTGAGAAATACTGACATAAAAGAGCTTCACCAGTCCTGAAAGGATGCGCCTGGCACACCCACTGGCTTTCGCAGTGTCTCTGATGGTCTTTTGATGTAAAGTTGTCATTTGTACCTCTCAGTGCAAAAAATGCGTATGTGCAGGGGCTAGTACTATAGAAGCTCAAACTCAGCAGGGAGTTGTCGGTCCTTCTAATATGGAAATATCAATTTGACGTAGTTCCTCTGTGATTGCAATAGTGTCACTTCACCTCAGGACCTGCCTCCACGAGCTCTTAGCTCTACCTAGGGCTGAGAGTCCCTGACCCCAAATAACCTGCAAACTCCTACAAAGAGAGCCCAACTGGAAAGAAAGAAGTTCTCCACTGATTTTTGGCATTGTTGCTCATTTGGCAGGTGGTTTGCAGAGTCCGCACGCTGGCTGGTTCTATCAGGAAAACCAGACCGAGCAGTGCAGGTGCTTAAGAAAGTTGCTCAAATAAACCGAAAAAAAGAAGAAGGAGACAAGCTCGATACTGAGGTAAAAAGATTAATGGAATTGATGCACCATCAAAACAAACCACAGGGAATCACATCTTAAATTCAGGGCTCTAACAAAAATCCACTCTTTACATAAGAACATAAGAATGGCCATATTGGGTCAGACCAAAGGTCCATCCAGCCCAGTATCCCGTCTGCCGACAGTGGCCAATGCCAGGTGCCCCAGAGAAGGAGAACAGAAGACAATGATCAAGTGATTTATCTCCAGCCATCTCCTGCCCTTGTACTGAAGGCTGGGGCACCATACTTTACCCCTGGCTAATAGACATTTATGCACCTAACCTGCAAAAATTTATCGAGCTCTTTTTTAAACCCTAATAGAGTCCTGGCCTTCACAGCCTCCTCCGGTAAGGAGTTCCACAGGTTGACTGTGTGCTGTGCGAAGAAAAATTTCCTTTTATTAGTTTTGAACCTACTACCCATCAATTTCATTTGGTGTCCCCTAGTTCTTGTATTATGGGAAAAGGTAAATAATTTTTCTATATTCACTTTCTCCACACCATTCATGATTTTATATACCTCTATCGTATCGCCCCTCAATCGCCTCTTTTCCAGACTGAAAAGTCCCAGTCTCTCTAGCCTCTCCCCATATGGGACCCGTTCCAAACCCCTAATCATCTTAGTCACCCTTTTCTGAACCTTTTCCAATGCCTCTTTGTTTTGGAAAATTTCACGGCATTGGATTTTAAAATCCTAAATGTTGCAATTTCAGATATTTAAATCTGAAAATTGACAGTGCTGCAAGTAGAGGAGTCCTGACCAAAAAAAGAAGTTTCAGTTCCCAGGTTATTATCGGAGGACATTGCAGGTTTGCTGCCTTTATTTCTGTGTTGCCGCTGGTGGCAGTGCTGCCTTCAGAGCTGGGCAGCTGGACAGCATCACCACCAGCAGCAGTGGAGAACTAAGGATGGGATGGGATGGCATATAGCCACCCTAACTTCTGCACTGCTACCTGCAGAAGCTGGGCCCTCAGTCAGCAGCTACCACTCTCCAGCTGCCTAGCTCTGAAGGCAGCAGTGCAGAAGTAGGGGAGGCTGTGCTGGAGGGGTGCTGATTTTGGAGCTTGGCACCTGGCCAACAGTTGTCGCTTTCTGGCCACCCAGTTTGGAAGACAGTACAGAAGTAAGAGTGGAAATACCATGAGTGCCTCTAAAATAAACTTGTGACCCCACCCTGTAGATCCCTTTTGGATTGGGACCCCCAATTTGAGAAACAGTGGTCGCCCCTGGGTAAATTGTATACAATAAGGTAAAAGCTCACAGAAGACCAAATTTCATGGTCTGTGACATATTCTTCATGGCCAAGAATTTGGTAGAGACCTACTCATGTGCAGTAAGGATGGAACCCCTGAGGGCTTGAGTGATATGTAGGCTTTTAGCTAGGCCTTTGAACTTCATGATACATCAGAGCCAGAAGTACCCAGAATGCTCCACCTCACCTTTCCTCTTGGGAGATGCAGGCCAGCAAGGAGGCCTGGCCTGTAGAGGAGAATGGGAGTATGAGACACCTGACCTACAACTCCCATGATGCACCACAGCAGCACTCCCAATCTCAACTATTTCAGTTTCTATCCTGCTTCAGTATTTGAATTTTCACCAAAAAAACCCTCACATTTTCTGTCCATCACATTTTCTGTCCAGATCTATTCATGCCCCATTGCTTAAGACTTATGCATTTAGCATACTACTCAGGAATGTTTCAACTTAACTTTCTTTTGGAAAATCAACATAATTCTCCTTCAGAAAAAAAATTTTGGAAAAAAGTTTCACAATTCCCATTTTGAATATTTTAAAAGAAAAAAATTATTTTCAGTTTCAAAATTTTTGCTAACTATACTTTTAAAATTTAAATAGAAAGTGCAAAAACTGAAATAAATCACACTGAAAATGTCAAAACAATGTTTCAATTGACTCAAACTGAATTTTTTTCATACTGTCAATCTGTGACAATTTTCAAGGCTGTCTTCTCAGACTCAGAAATATTTGAGATCTCCAAATATTTCCTAGAATGGAAAAACTGTTTCCTAGCCAGCTCTTTGGCAGTTCTGTCATGTGTGCCATTGGCTCAGGTCAAATCTTACCCAGGAGAGAGAATGTGAACAAGACAATCCACCCTGAAATTTATCCCAAGAGAAGGTTCTTGGGGCTGGTATCCAAATGTCCATGGGGATCATCACCCTGGCATTTAAATAAGATGTATAAAGTTTCACATGTGGAGCTGCACAACATTCAATGGCTATATACAGATTAGACTAAATTCATCCTTGAGTTAGCACGACATCTGTGCAGCACTTAACTCCCATTTAAATTATGTTTTTAAGGATTGAAATGTAACAAGTGGCACATACGTTTTGTGCTGCACAGCAGTGATTTGTGCCTCGGGAGGAGTGTTGGAGACTGCATTATAGCATGGGCCAGATGATGTTTTTGTTTACCCACCTGTAAATCCAGAGCTAAAGGACTTATTCCAAATTTACATTGGTGCAAATGAGAGCAAAATACACTCTCTAACTTTGCCACCCAATCCATTTATGCTTTGGCAGGCAGATCCTCAGCTAGTGCAAATCAGTGTAGTAAATGGATCTATGCTGATTTGTATCACCTGAGGAGCTGGTCCATGGAGTGATAGATTTTAAGGTAATTAGACCATCTAGTCTGACCTCCTGCATAACAGAGACCATTGAATTTTACCCAGTATCTTGGGTTTGACTGAAGCATATTCCAGGAAGGCAACCAGTCTTGATTTGATGACATCAAGCGATAAGGAGTGGACCCCCTCCCTTGCAGGGTTGTTTCAATATATAGTCACCTTCCCTGTTAAAAACTATGCCTTATTTTCTAATTTGACCTTGTCTGGCTCCAGCTTCCAGTCATTGGTTCTTGATCTGCCTTTCGCGTTTTTGAGAATCCTTTAATACTTGATATTTTCTCCTCTCCAGGGTACTTATACACTGTGATCAAGTCACATTTGATCTTACTTTTGATCAGATAAAGAGATTGAGCTGCTTCAGTCTAAGGCATTCTTTCCAGCCCTTAAATTATCCATAGATTTTTAAGCCCGAAACAAGGGACCACGATACCATCTAGCCGACATGCCATATATTTCAGGCACTGGAATTTTATCCAGTCACTTTAGTATTGAGTCCAGTAATTCCTTTAGTCACAAAGACAATTTCTCAAGGTCATTTGAATAAACGCACTTACTGATCTGGGATGCTCACTGACATTAATTAAATATATGGATGATATAAATCTAGCATGCTTCCAATTATGCTCAAATTGTGCCACAGCCAAGTGATCAAAATCAGATAAACTGGGTCTCCTTTTTTGCCTAAATTTGATTTCTACTTCATTCCAAAAGAACAAGAGTCTTTTGTTTTTCTAACCTGAAAATCACTGTCATTAATACTTCCTTTAAAGTCCCATGATTCTGACCCAGTTTCATTTGCAAAAGTAAACCTATTAAGCTGTGTAGAAAGATAAGACTGTGAGGTATTAGTGCTAATAGGAATTCCGATACTCATGCCAATGGGCCAAATTAAATGTAATAACTCCTGCCCTTTCATGATCTCAACTGCATGTTTATCAAAGATAAACAGAATCCCTGCATGATTCTGTGGCAAGTGCTTTGGAGGGTAGGGTTATAATTCAAAATTATATGGAACAATTGGAGAAATGGTAAATTTTTGAGGTAAATAGGATGAAATTCAATAAGGACAAATGCAAAGTGCTCCACTTAGGAAGAGAAATGACTGTCTAGGAAGAAATACAACAGAAAGGGACCTAGGGTTCATAGTGAATCACACAAGCTGAATATGAGACAACAATGTAACACCAGTGCAAAAAAAGTGAACATCATTCTGGGAATATTAACAAGAGTGTTGTAAGCAGGACACAAGAAGTAATTTTTCCACTCTATGCTGATTAGACCTCAGCTAGAGCACAGCGTCCAATTCTGTGTGCCATATTTCAGGAAAGATGTGGACAAAATGGGAAAATTCCAGAGGAGAGCAAAATAGTTGGTTAAAGGTAAAGAAAATGTGACTTACGAGAAAAGACTGAAAGAACTGGGTTTCTTTAGTCTGGCGAATAAAAGGACTGGGTGGGCGGGGACACATTACAATTGTTTTCAAGCACCTAAAGTGTTGTTACAAGGAGTGAGGAGAAAAAATATTCTCCTTAACCTCTGAGGACAGGACAGGCAGCAACGGGCTTAAATTGCCGCAACCAGGTTTAGGAAAAGAACTTCCTGTCAGGGTGGTTAAGCACTAGGGAACATGTGGAATCTCCCACACTGGAGATCATTAAGACCATGTTAGACAAACACCTGTCAGGGATGATCTAGATTAGGGTGTGCCAAATACAGCCTGCCAAAACTTCAGATCTGGCCTGCCACGACCCTCTGGGCCATCACTATCCCACAGCCCAGCGGGACCCTTGCGCAGGCTACCTGCCACACTCCACATGCTGTTCAAAGCAGCTGGGTGCCACTGCCAATAAGTGCTTCTCTGCATCACTCACAGCCCATGGGGGCTCCACACACTGCCCCAGTCCCCAGCACAAACCTCAGAGCTCCCATTAGCTAGAAATTGGCCAATGGGAGCTGCCTGGGCTGTGCTTGCATGTGAGCAGCTTGCAGAGCCTCCCTTCCCCCAATTGCAAGCCATGCAGAGATGCGCACGCAGGCCCAAGCAGCTGGCCACTTTGAGCAGCGTGCAGGAGTACAGCAGACAGGCAGCCTGCCTTGAAGGGTAAGCACCTCCCAGCCAGAGCCTGCACTGGGTATCCCACATCCTCCCTCCCCCAGCTCCCTGGCTCAAGGTCACAACCCAAACCCTCTGCACCCTGGTTTCAGGTCATAATCCCCCTGCCACCCCAGACCCTGCAGCCCTTCCTATGCCCCTCCTGCAAGTTAGAATCCCCTCCTGCTAACCCCCTCCCAAATCCTCTGCCCCAGGTTATAACCCCCTCTTTTACCCAAGTCTCCCCAGAGCACACACCCACTCCCAGTCCCTTACCTTGAGTTCCCTTCTGCACCCAACCCCCATCCCAGACCCCGCATCCCCTCCATGGAAAAGTTCAGCCCTTGACCAGAATCTTAGTGTAACACTCCTCCCCATGAAAATTATTGCCCTCCCTGAGTCTAGATGGTGTTTGGTGCTGCCATGAGTGTAGGGGAACTCAAGGTTTCTCCAGGCCTGTGATTCTAAGGCAGTGATTAACTCCAGGACACAAACGCATCTGGGTACAAACTATGCTACTTGTATTCACAATAGATTGCAGAGAGTTTTAGTGTTACCACTTCTACGGTGTTAATACAACGGCTTACAAGGTGCGGGGCTGAGTAGGAGGCACTGTCTCCTTGGAATCCAAGCTACTTCTGATGCTCCCAGTGCAGTGTTAGGGAACACTGGGCTGCAGGGAGTGGCATGGAGGGGACCAGCAGGAGACGCTGTCTCCTCACTTTTTTAAAAAGTCTGGAAAATGTCCGTGTTCTGCTCTTCTCTTGCGTCTGCATTAGGGTCAATTCAGCATTGTGCCAGCTCTAGCAGCCAGGCAATAGCTCTCTGCTGGTCACTAGAGGGGGACGCAGGACTGTGTATGTGTTCTTCTCTGCTGAGCTCTCCCACATTCCTGCTCTGCTTTGGTTTCCTCTAAATGGAATGGAGCAAACATTTTAAAACAGCTCCTGGGCCTTTCCGAGTGATCTCCACAGAAACTGCTTGACTGGATTAGACCAGACAGCTATGTAATCCAGCATCCTGCCTCTGCCTGCATGGAGACCCATTCCAGGCTCTGGGAGAAGAATCTAGTAGTTAGAGCTGGAGGAGGCTGGGAAGCAGGATCCCTGGGTCCCATTCCCAAATCTGAGACAGGGGTGAGGCCTATTGGTTAGAGCTGTAAACTGGGCCAAGACTTTAGGGTTCTCCTCTTATGTCAAATGCTGGCAAACTATACTTTATCCTCTCCATTGCTTTGTAGCTCTTTATCAGGGCCCTTTTAATGTCTTCTTGCCGTGGTAAACATTCCCAACCCCCTCAGTCTCATGCAAGTCTCTCCAGAGCTCTAATCACTTACACCGAGTGTCTTCACCTCTGCTCCCTGCATATTTCCGCTACATCCTATGGCCAGATCCTCAGCTTCATTGTCAAGTGATGGCGGTGGCACAACAGCTGTTGATATCAGCTGGGGATCTGGCCCCATCTTCTCCACTAGAGCATACAAAACGTGCTGAGCACAGTGAGGAGGGTGTGGGTGGATAATACACCAGAATTTTCCTACTGTGTCTCCCACCTAGGTCTTGAAATCCAACATGCAGAAGGAAATGGGCTTGGCACAATCTTCCCACACGTTGTACAGCTTGGTCCGTACACCCAAGGTGCGCAGGATATCCTGCTGCATCGCTAGTGTCTGGTAAGTGTGCTCTAGTCTTTCTTTCTGACCCCGATGCAGCACTAGGGGGCACAGTGCTGCAGGGAAAAGGGTAGGGGGCAACCTCTTCTCAGAGTGAGTGCGGATCTCAATGCCAAACCATGGCTCACTGGAGGTTAAAACATTTTGCCCAGTTCTGTTTTCCCGTTGGAGTGAGTTATATCCGGGATAAATCTAGCTCCGCTGTACATTCACATCCCCTCCTCCAATGATCGTTCACAGGCTTGCCACCAGCTTTGCCTTCTATGGCTTGGCCATGGACCTGCAGAACTTTGGCTTCAACATTTATCTCATCCAGGTGGCTTTTGGTTCCATTGACATCCCGGCTAAGCTGGGTGCTACCATTGGAATGAGCTTCATCGGCCGGCGCATCACACAGGCAGCTTCTGTCATCCTGGCAGGGCTGGCAATCCTGGCCAACATATTTGTGCCAAGAGGTGAGTGTTCCGGGTGCATCAGGCAAGGGACGAATGGGCTGAATTTGGATGACCTGGGACCCTGGGCACACCACAATGTGGGACACCTTATTCCCAAGAGATCTCCCTGCTGGTCACTGCCCTCACAGCCCAAACCCATACTTACATACTTCATACAGCCTTCCCTGCCCCAATACCCTGCCTCAGAGGCTTCCCCGACTCATGGCTCCACCATCACACTCTAACCCCACCCCATGGTTCTGCGTATTTGGCTGAATCCCACTCCCAAATCCAAAGCCCTTTCCATGGCCTTCCCCTCATAGCCAAACCAACCTCACAGCCCTATCTCCCCACACTGTGCCGCCCCCACACAACACAATCGTCTATGGCCCAACTCGACCTTCACAGCCCAATTCTAGTCTATGGCCACACAACCACTCGAAGAGGAGAGGGAGTGATCCCCTCAGGAGCATCATGGGAGATGCTGTCCAGTCATGGATCTGGGCCCACAGAGGAGAACGGGAATAAGAGGCAATTGAACAGCTCCAGTGAGGCCCTACAATAGCAGCAAAACATTTCAACTCTCAGGTGTTCATTTTTTGACAAAAAATGGATATTGTCCACAGGAGACAGACACACCGTGAAAATTTTGTTTAATTGAAAACCCCAATTTTCTGTCAAAAAGAAGTTTTGGTGGAAAATTTCTGACCATCCCTAAGGCAGACATTGTTTATAGACCACAGTGACCCTCTTGCTGTTATCTCAGACACATATAGTATGTAGGTATTGAGTAACCAGCCTCAGCCAGGTCTGTTTTGGCAACTCATCCCCACTCAGGACAGCTACTGATCATTAACTCTTATCCTTTTATACTCCCTCACAAGAGCTGAAGACCTTACGTACATCCCTGGCAGTGCTTGGAAAAGGATGCTTAGCTTCTTCCTTTAACTGTTTGTATCTCTACACTGGCGAGTTGTACCCCACAGTCATCAGGTACTGAGTGCAGTAACTCTTCTATTTCTGCATCGGTGGGAAAGCCATACAATGCTTTACTCAAGTCAAGGAGTCTGAGCCTGGAATGACAGGGCTCCTCAGGCAAAGCTGGAGTCACAGCTCTCCAGTTCCAGTCCGAAGGAAGATCCAACATTCCAAATTTCTTGCAAGATGAAAATTGCAAAAAATAATTCATTTCAGAAATAGCTGAACTACCTTACTGAAACCACTGTTATTGGGCATGACATAGGAATAACTGGGTGAAATTTAACAGCTCGTGTAATACCAGCAGCCAAACTAGAAGATCTACTGGTCTCTTTAGGCTTTAAACTCTATGGCTATGTTTAGACTGCCTCGTTGTTTCGAAATGATTTATGCAATTTATGCCATGCAAATTGCATAAATTATTTTGAAACACCTTATTCCAAACTTGGTGCAGTCCAAATGGCACTGAAATGCAGAATAAGGGGCTATTTCCAAGTTCAGTTACCTCTCTCATGATGAGGGGTAATGGAACCAAAATTGCATGAACCGAACCAGAACCAGAACCGAAATAAGCAGCATGATTTCAGGCTCCACAAAAAGCCATGGCGTTGCTATACCAGGATACCAGGCACCTGCAATCTAAACATAACCTATCAAATATTTTAATATGGACTTATCAAAACAGTAACTGATTTATCATTTCAAATATTATATCACATTATATTATACAAATCATCAAACCACAGAAATCTAAGGCTGGAAGGGACATCAAGAGAAAGAGTCCATCCCCCCTTGCTGAACCAGGATTAAGTATACCTAGACCACTGTCACAGGTATTTATCTCACTTGGGCAGGGGAACACACCCTGACTGACCAGGACCCCTAGTGAAGAAGAAAAAAAAAAATCCTTCAAAGATGTAACACCTCCCCCCAGCTGAGAAACAGGAAAAAGACATCTTACTCTTCTCAAGCTCCACCCCTAATGGGAGGTGCTGAGGTTCAGGGTTTACCCCCAGGGATGGATTAACTCTTCTGGGGGCCTGGGGCTAGTATATTTTGTGGGGCCTCTAGGGCTGTGAGGTGAGGCCAAACTTAGGGGTTCAGTGTGCAGGAAGGAGTTGCCAAGGAGTAGACCAGGGACAGGGGTACAGGTCTGCACCAGGGATAGGGTGCAGAAGTGGGGGGTGGATTATGAGGTCTAAGTATGCGCAGGTATGAGGTTGGGGATCTGGGTGGGAAGGATGCTAAGGAGCAGGTTGGGGATGGAGGTGTGGGGGCTGAGTGGGACGGGGGGTGAGGGTACAGGGTCTGGGTAGGAGGAGAGGTCGGGGGAAGGTTGGGGTGCCTACCTATCACAGCTCCCTGGAGGTGGGGCACAGATATCTTTGTGCAGCTCTGCATGCTGCAGAAAAGTGCTCCTGGCAGGTACTATGAGTCCTGGACAGTGGGAGTGGCAGGGAACAGTACCTGCATGGAGCACTTCCCTGCAGGGCACAGAACTGTTTCCTGCCCGCATCAGGCAGAGCTGGCCCATGGCTTACCTTGATCAGGCCCACAAGGCTCAGGGGTCCCCATCCCACAGTGGCTGGATCAAGGTAAACTGCGGGTCGGATGAAACCCATGCACCAGCTATTTCCCACCCTGATGCAACTGTTCTTTAAAATACATGAAGAACAGGGATTCCACAGCCTCCCTGGGTGACCTGTTCCAGTCCTTAGAGTTTGGAAGTTTTTTCCTAATACCCATGCTGCAGACTAAGCTGATTCCTTCTTCTCCTAACCTTGGTGGACACGAGAACAATTGATTGTCCTTTTTATAACAACTATTTCCATATTCAAAGGCACATCTTCCCCCACTCCCTGCCCCCAGGTCTTCTCCAGACTAAACACACCCAGTTCTGTCCACCTTTCCACAACAGGTCAGTTTTTCTACACCCCTGATTATCTTCATTGCTCTCCTCCCGATTCTGTCCAAGACACAGTACTCCAGTTGAGGCCTCATGAGTGGTCAGATGAGTGCACCGATTGCCTCCTGTACCTTACGTCCAGCAGTTCTGTTAGTACAGCCCAGAATCACATTTGCCTTTTTCACACGTTCAGTTTGTGACCCACTATAACCCTCGGATGCTTGGCAGCAATACCAGTTATTCACCCCTTTTGTACTTGTACTTTTGATTTTTCCTTCTTACATGCAGTTGTCACAGATCACCTGGCCCTTTCAGGGGAATTCAGCACGGGTGCATCTGTGCCCGGCTAGCTCACCCCCTGCCTTGCTTGGTCCTGGCCAGATACTGGAAGGGTTCTTTGGGAGGATCTGAACAAGGGTCTGAAAAAGATTGCAAAGGGTTCCCAGGAAGGAGTGAGGGCTGTGTCCCCAAGACAGAGACTGAAGAGTAACCCCGAAAGGACAGGGAACTGAGCCAGATGGGTGGGCTGAAGGAAAGTCCAAGTGGGGACAAAGATTGTGTTGGACTTTTGTTACCAGAGGGACAACTGAACTTGGAATGAGCCAGCTGGAGGATGAAACACATGAAGTCCCAGGAGAGACAAGAAAGCCTGAGGAGAAAACTGAGGCAGGGAGTGCTTGTAGCACCATACTCACGGGGTGCCTCAGGGCAGCCATGTCCTATGACACCAGTACTTTGTATGTGTCTTTTTTGAATGACATCTTATTGATGACTATAATAGCAAAAATGATAAATCAGCTATCATTTCAGTAAGTCCCTTTTGGTAAAGTCCGGTCAGTACTTCCAAGGCCTGTGCTTTCTGTACATTTGATTTAGGTAAAGAACACACCTTGGGGGAAGGATGGGTGTCTCCTTCCTTTGCCAGTGGGTGGGAAATAGGGGAACCAATCAAAACTTCGCTGTCCCCCACTCTCAATGTAAAGCTTCTCCTGTTCCCATCCTGGGGCTGCCAAGGCCCCACCAAGACAAAAAGAAAAACAACTAAGCCCTTTGACCTCACTGAAATATTTCAATCACTTTTCTTTGAAAACGATGATGAAATCATTATGTTTCCATGAAATATTTCAATTTCACCGAATCAGCATTTTCTAATGGAAAACTGCTCCACTGGAAAATTTCCCCTCAGTTCTATTCTTAGCACTCAGGTAACATTTTCTAAACTACTTAAGTCCCATTTTCAAAACTTTCTCCCTATTAAAAATTTTGCACCTTATTTCCAGTTTGAATTCATCTAGCTCCAACTCTCACCCCCCACTGTTTCTGATGCATCAAAGGAGGCATCTCTGCTAGAAAATAACTTCTCCCCACTTAAGTATTTACAGACTATAATTCTATTGTATAGCATCAGCCTTCCTCTCCCAGGGAGCAACAACCTCAGTTTGGGGACAGCTCAAAGATTAAATGCAATCCAAAAATATTTAGTTTTGATCCCCCTCCGCCCCCAACAGCTTTTTTTTTTTAAATGGCAAAAATCTGATCATTTTGCCACAGAAAAAAATAGCTGTTGCACAGGCGGCTTTTCCTGTTGAAGGAAGTTCCTAACAGGCTCTAGCAGTAAGGAAAGCCTGTTCTGATCACAGGCCATTTCTGAGCAGATCCAGGGAAGAGAGAGTCCCAGGCAGATTGAATCTGATCTTTTGTAGACGCAGTCCAACATGGTCACAGTTTTATGATTTCTTTCTTAAAGTTTGTTTTCTACACTTGCAGACAGACTGGCATGGGGCTTGGAAGCACCATGGCCCGTGTGGGAGGCATAGTGGCTCCGGCGGTAAGGGTGACGGGGGAATATTTCCCATACCTTCCACCAATTATATATGGGACAGCTCCTATAATCTCAGGAATCGCTGCTATATTCCTACCAGAGACCCTCAATGTGCCACTGCCTGACACCATAGAAGAAGTAGAGGGAAGGTTAGTCCACTTGCACTTTGTTTGACTGTGTCCTCTGCTACATTAATTAGCCTGAGCATTCTCTCTCATATGAAAGGGGAGAAACTACATTGGAGCAAATATAACTGCAATGTAGTAACAGGGAAAATGACACTTCCCATCTTAACAGCAGCACAGGCAAGTGGACAAGGTGCTGGACTGGGGGTTAGGACACTGGGTTTCACTCCTGTCACTCTGTGCTTCTGTTTCCCCTCTCGCCCTTTGTCTAGTCTTCCTTTTGAAATCATAAAGCTCTTTAGGGAAGGAACGGTCTTCTCACTACATGCTTGTGCAGCACCTGGCCCAGTGGAGTCCTGGTCTCACTTAGGGTGTGTAAACAAGCCAGACCTCAGCTAGAATCCACACACCCATATCCCCGGCAGATGTAAACTGGCTGTAGTGACAGTGAAGTGAATTTCCAGCTGGTAAAAATCAGACATAGCTCCACTGAAGTCAGCGGCCCAAGGCCAATTCACACCAGCTGAGGATCCGACTCAGTATTTGTCTCTCTGTGTGTGCGCCTATCTGTCTCTCTTTATTCATTTATTTTTAAAGGAAAAGGGCCAGAAACCTAATGAATGAAGAGCAAAGGGAGAAGATTCTTCTGCAGACTGCGGGGCCAGCAATGCTACAGGAATCCTGATGGAGTGATGTGAGAGGGAACGCCTGGGCTTAGGTAGTCCTCTGTTCAAAGTGCCACCTGTGTTTCTGTGCACACCAGTACCTTCACGGGGTCCGAGTCTATGCCCTGCTGCAGAGCAGAGAGGCATCACACGGGAGTCACAACAAATAAATGGCAGATTCCTCAGTTTTGTAAGTATCTCTCTCATGCACAACCCCTTGGAGACGCGCACTCATACATACCTGACCAGTGACATGTTCACGCTTCTACTCACAAATAACCCAGCCCGACACATACACTCACCCATACACACTCTTCCATGTGTTCTCACACACTCCTGCTCACATACTCATGCTCACACCGACTCACAATACACACACAGGTCAGTACTGTTAGAGAGCTTTCCTTTCCACTGCAGCTCATTAACACTCAACCTCCTGCTGCATGACAATAAATTGGATCCCAACCCACATCTCATAAACAGCTGCGTTTTATGGAAAACTCGCCCTATAACTCTAATGGCTGCAGATGGAATGTGTTTCATTCAGTTCCCACTGCAGAGAGGCTAGTGGCCATTTTTCACATACCTGAATACCAGAGCTCTTGGGTCAGAGAAAATGTTTAAACAATTTCAATTACCATCACGGCTGTTTCCATGGGGCACAAACAGAACATTTGTGCTGCCTAATAAATGCCAACTCCTGTTAAGGAGGTGTCCTGGGATGAGTCATTCATCCACTGTATCATCACCTCGCCAATGGATGAGTCCCATTATGGCTCTATCGACTGAAAGGTACATTCTTTGAGCCCTAACATGATCTTCAACACAGATCCCATCCCAGATGGGTCAGAAAGTTTGGACCATATGCTAAGCTGGTGTAAATGGGCACAGCTTCATTGACTCAGTGGAATGATGCCCCTTTACAACAGTTGTGCATCTAGCCCCGTGTTTCTTGTAAGATGAGCACTTGGGTGGCCACCCAGCAGATTAGCAGAATGCCCACAGCCACCTACAGGGGGCAGCCTGTGTTTCTATTGGCGGTATTCATCTGCACATGCCTTGGTGCACATAAAATTTATTCTGCCCACGAATGCTAAAAATTAGAGGGAACACTGATCTGACCCCTTTACTCCATGAAGCTATGCTCAGTTTATATCAGCTGGGATTTGGCCCCATTGTCACCCATAAGTGATACTGTTCTACATCAACTGGTGGTCTGCTCTACTGATTCCAGCGGAGCTAAGGCTGTTTTACACCAATTGTGTATCTGGCCTATTGACTCCGGTGGCGCTACAGGCTTAGTCAAGACTCAGTGATGTTGAATGATTAGTGCAATGGGGGAGTGGAGTCAGGACTGCCAGGACAAGCTCCGAGCTCTGGGAAGCAAGTAGGTTAAAGCACAGTGGAGGTTGGGCACTGCTGAGTCCTGGACACTACTTCTTGTGATGGGAAGAGAGTGCATTCTAGTGGAACAGACTTTGAGGTGCTAAAAATCAGGATTCCTGGATTCTATTGCCCGCTCTCGTACGCAGGGGTCTACTGGTTAGAGCAGATGGGGCTAGGAGACAGGACTCCTGGTTCTATATTGCCAGCTTTAGCTCTGGCCTTTTCTAGATTAAAGATAGAACAAAGGATGTTTGCTCCACCCTTTGAGACAGTATTAGTGTATGATATTGAGCCTGGCAGAATAATGCCATTGTTCTGCATTGTACCAAATCCGGATCCATGGCTCTTGGTTTCATAGGAATAAAGAGAGAAGATCCATTTGGGGCCCAAATTCAGTAATTATAAAGCACTCAGGGGGCAATTTATCCACTCTGCTCTCTGGGCTGGATGAACGTGTCTTATCCTATATCATTCTGTATATAGAATGTGGAATAAAACAAGCTGACATTCCATTTTAGGCACCAGGCTGTTTATATTAAAATAAAGGGGGAATTCCCAACCTGGCCAAACTCAATTATCCCATTACTTCATGAAGCCTTTTCATTGGAATATTCTTTAAACTTTCATTACTTCAAATAAACATCCCAACACCCTTTATGTTTGAATTGCAGGTTTATTCAGGGAAGGAGAGTTGCCTAATGGCCAGAGCAGATGGCACTGGGAGTCAGAACTTCAGGTGTCTGTTTCTAACTCTGGAAAGGGAATAAGAGCTAGCAGTTGGAAGGGAGGCCTCAAAGCCTGGATTTTGGAGTTCTACTCTCAGCTCCAGGAGAGAGCGTAAGTCTTAGTGTTTATGCCTAGAAAGCCTGAGAATGGGTGTCAAGACTCCTGGGTTCGGCTCCTAGCTCTAGGAATCTCTGCTAGGAATCAGAGGCTCAGGCTCTACTGCCAGAGGCAAGTGGGATCTACTGGTATTTAAATGGGGAACTAGGATTCTGTTCCCAGTTTTCTTAGTGATTCATTGTTTCACTAAGCCTTTTCCGGGCCCAAAATGTTCCCCCCTGTAAGATAGAGCCTTGAAATTCTTATATAAAATGAATTGTTATAAAAGTCTTCAAATTATTAAGCTAATGCTACTCTTCATCTCTAAAAGAGATCCCTTGTAAGTAGCTGCACCAAGTATTGAAAACATGAACACATAGGCTTCCTAGGTCAAACTAAAATGCTGGTAGCTCTGATCTATAGATTATTTGCGTTACAGTAGCATCGAGATCAGAGCCAGTGTGCATTATTGGCAGTGGTAGGAAAAGTACCTCCCAAAAGTTACTTGAGTAAAAGTACAGCTGCTATGCAAAGAATGCAATTAAGCAAAAGTCAAAGTATCCTTCTGGAAACCTATTTGGGTAAAAGTACAGCATCCTCTCTCTCTCTCTCTCTCACACACACACACACACACACAGAGTGCATATATACTTGTGTGTGTATGTATGTGTGTGTGTGTTTGCACATTATGGCTACGTCTACACGTGCAGCCAACATCGAAATAGTCTATTTCGATGAATAACGTCTACACGTCCTCCAGGGCCAGCAACGTCGATGTTCAACTTCGACGTTGCTCAGCCCAACATCGAAATAGGCGCAGCGAGGGAACGTCTACACGTCAAAGCAGCACACATCGAAATAGGGATGCCAGGCACAGCTGCAGACAGGGTCACAGGGCGGACTCAACAGCCAGCCGCTCCCTTAAAGGGCCCCTCCCAGACACAGTTGCACTAAACAACACAAGATACACAGACCTGACAACTGGTTGCAGACCCTGTGCCTGCAGCATAGATCCCCAGCTGCCGCAGAAGCAGCCAGAAGCCCTGGGCTAAGGGCTGCTGCCCACGGTGACCATAGAGCCCCGCAGGGGCTGGAGAGAGAGCATCTCTCAACCCCCCAGCTGATGGCCGCCATGGAGGACCCGGCAATTTCGACGTTGCGGGACGCGGATCGTCTACACGGTCCCTACTTCGACGTTGAACGTCGAAGTAGGGCGCTATTCCTATCTCCTCATGAGGTTAGCGACTTCGACGTCTCGCCGCCTAACGTCGAAGTTAACTTCGAAATAGCGCCCGACGCGTGTAGACGCGACGGGCGCTATTTTGAAGTTGGTGCCGCTACTTCGAAGTAGCGTGCACGTGTAGACGCAGCTTATATATTATATAGACACATACTATGCATTTATATTTCAAATCTGGAATTTAAATGTTGTCATGGCCTTCATTTATAAAGCTAAAGAGAGACCAAATTAAATACAGGAGTCAAATTACGGAAATTATAAAAAGACAAAAAGCTTAAAACATATTACACAAAGTTATAAAAAATTGAAAAGTGCATTCCACCAAGCCTTTTTATAAGGACAAAACATCAGGAGTGAAACACTGCAGAGGGTTGGGGGAGATGGGGCAGAGCCTATATTCCCAATGAGTTCCTCTGAATTTAAGTGTCTCGTTGAAACTGCAAGTCATAACAATCACACCTTACCTTCCGATTCTCACAGTAGGAACCTCAGTGACTTCCAGAGCATGAAGAAGGTTTGCAGATTTAGAGGGGAGCAAAGGAAATATCTTTATTCTTAATCTTGATGCAACAAGAAGGCCCCCTGACCTGAGAAATTTCAGCATGCTGATAAGTACAACTTTGGAGTGAGAATAGTAACAGAGAGGTAGCCATGTCAGTCTGTATGCTAACAAAACAAACCAGCAGTCATGTAGCACTTTACAACCCCACCATAATTTATTAGGTGATGAGCTTTCATGGGGCAAATGCACTTCCTCAGATCCGGAGATCTATCTAATAGCTATTAAAAGGCAGTTTTGGAATCAAAAGGTGTTGATGCATCTATTAAAAGGCTATTTAAATGTTTCTTCTCTGGCAGGGTCACTGTGCTTGATGGTTATTTTAAAATATTGTCACTGCATGATGATAGGCTAATTGCACATGCAGCTGTGCTTCAGCAAATTGGAATACTAGCTTGCCCAACTCTTAGTGTGGTGATGGAAGTAGTGAGTAAGCACATTCAGAAATGGTAGGTGAGTAAAAAGTATAATGTTTTCTTTCAAAAATACCTGAGTAAAACTACAAGTTTTTTTTAAAAAAATACTTGAGCAAAGTACAAACAGGGGGATTACTTGAGTAGTTGTAATGAAGTATTTCTGCTTAGTTACCTTCCACCTCTGGTTATTGGTAATCCTACACTAGTGCCCAGGAAGCCTTAATTGAGTTCCAGGGGCTATTATTGTGAGTGTTCATTATTAGCAGCATTAAGGTAGCACCTGTAGCCCTCAGCCAAACCAGGGGTCTCATTATGGTGTATGCAGGATCAGTAGCATCACTGTCATGCCTAGAGGGCTCAGCTTACATGCGGCCCTCGTTCTGGTGGGTTCATTATTATTAGCATTGTGGTAGTATCCAGAAGTCCTATCAGACATCATGGCTCTTTATAGCAGGGGTCAGCAAGCCCCTGCATGGGCGCCAAGAGCGGCACACAAACAGATTTTCATTGGCTTGTGAGGCAGGAGCTCAGCCCTGCCCCTCCTCCCCCATGAAGTCAGGAGCTTGCTCAAAGCCAGGCCACCTGTGGATTAACAAAAAACCATCTATTGCTACCAACCACTACCTAAATGGTAAAGCTCTGCATTTTAATTGATTTATTAACGATGCTGTTGTAAGTAGGACTATTAGTGACTTTTAAAAGTATCACCACCACTTGGACCACACATAGAGGTCAAAAGATCAAATTTCAACCCTCCCCCTTGGAAAGGTTGCTGACCCATGTATTATAGTATTTGCATTATTAACAGCATTACGGTAGTACCTGGAAGGCCGTATACTAGACCAGCGCCCCATTATGGTGTGTGTATTAGTAGCAGTACTATAGTAGTAACCAAAGGCCTGACACTAGCCCATTGTACTGAGTGCTGCGCAGCTGTTCCCTCCCCAGTGAGTTTGCAGTCTGAACGGAGAAGACAAAAGGTGAACCAGAAGAAGACTTACCAAAGGCCACACAGCACTGCAGTGTCAGTCAGCAGACACAGGCATAGAACCCAGGTCCTCCTGACTTGTGCTCCACCCTCCAAGCTACACAGTTGAATGATTACACATGCTCTCATCATGTAATTCTGTCGATCACAAGCACTCACATAGCTACTAGCGAGACTAACACAGACTATTCAGTATGAATAACAATATTCATATTGGCAACTATGTACATTAACCAGCTGCCAAGTGGAAACAGCTAGGCACATTCTAAGCCAGTCAGCAGCTCTGAGCTTCATATCCAGCAGAGGGAGTGGTGGAGATGCCTTTATCAAGAGTTTGTGAATTTAACCCTCACAAACTACGCCATAATTGCCAAGCACTGGGAGAGATTTGCCAGTTCAGAGCAAGTGCTCAGGACAAGAGCTCAGAAACAGAGAGGTACAGCTAAGCTCCCATTTCTGGTGCTGCTCAGAAGGGTTGACTCGGGCTAGGACGCAACCCACGTAAGTGAGACTCTACTGCATTTAAATCATTGGGAAGATGCTACATTTTCATTCCTCTTTTGACCTACTGAATGCAGGCAGAAAAGGGTTGTAAAAGGCAATCTTGCAAGTGAAAGTTGAAGCTATTGCAGGGAGGTGGAGGACTGGGTATGCTGATGTTTGTATGCAGGTGAAAAAATTAGCTCATGCGGGAAGTGTCAGAGGCAGAAAAAACAAGGCAATTTTATTTTTGTGGATAACTTTCCAGGGCAAGCAATATCAGGAGAAAAGCAGCCTGCCTTGGGATGGGTCAGCAGATGATTCTTGTACAGGCAGTGCTATGGTTACATTCTGACTTCAGGGTCAGATCTTCTGCTGGTGGAAATCAGCATCACTTCATTAATTTTGATGGAGGTAAAGCTGATTTGTACCAGAGTGGGGGACCTAGCCCGTGCTTTCTTCAGTGGAAGACACGGGAAGTAGATTAGCACTCCATCAGGCAGCAGTTTCATCAGAAGGCAAAAATGTGGTCTTCAAGAGTGGATGTGGAATTGATGCAACATCTCACATTTAAAGTCTAAGCCTCTTTCTAACATACATCAGTAAATGAGTAGGGGATGGCATGGGAGAGACAAAATGTTTGTTTCTAGCACCTGGCTCTGTACATGATCACATCATTAATTATTACAGCTGGGCAGAGAGGCATCATCTGGATGCACAGAAATGTGTTGGAATCCTGGTAATCCGTTCCTGGTTCTGGGAGTGGGGTCAGACCTAGTAGTTAGAGGAGAGCGCCAGGAGTGAGGACTCCTGGATTCAGTTCCCAGCTGGAGGTGGGTAGTGGTTAAAGCAGGGTGGGGCAAGCCAGGAGTCAGGACTCCTTCATTCTATGCTAGGTCTGAGAAGGCAGGTGATCAGGGGGAGGGGGCAGGACTTTGGTTTTTTGCTCTCGATGGTGAGACAAAATATATTTGTCAGGTCACAGCAACGGTCACAGCTAGGTCACAGCAACGGACTGGGAGTCAGGACTTCTCAGTTCTTTTCCCAGCTCTTGGCAGTGCGGGTAGGCTAGTGGATTACAGGAGGGCTCAGGACCCAGTTTCTCCACCCAGGGGCATATGCATTACATTAATGTACTGTCACAAGGCACTGTAAAGCTTGATAAAAGTATTACAGTTGAAGAAATAAACCAAAATCTTTAGTCTATTTTAAAGTACCTTGAAGTAGAGCTAGATGAAATCATTGCACATGGCTTACATTTTCCTTCCAGTATTTGCAGATGACAAACATATAGCTCTGAGTGCCAGAGCAGAGTTTAAAAAGCAAACTTTACAGCTAATTGCACGTCTGTTTTCCCCATTTCTCTCACGCAGTAACATTAGCCACCTGTCATCAGACACACCCACGCTCATTTTTCTCTTCCCTTCTGCCTTTTTTAAATATATGTGTGGTGTAACTTGCATTTCACAGCATGTTATTATTTATAACTACTGTCATTTATAGACACCCAACCCATGGGAGAGTCCCTGGTGTGTCAAATCCTGCATGGACCCCAACCAAGATCAGCAGTGGAATTGCACCAGGTGCTGCACAAACTCAAACTAAAATCAGGGCCCCGTTGTGCTGGGCACTGCTGGAGATCATGGCCCCCATTGTGCTGCATAGATCTCACTCAAAATCAGAGCCCCCGATGCCTAGCATTTCATAAACCCAGACTGAAATTTGGGGTGGGAGGGTGGGGGGGAGTTGTGTGAGGTGCTGCACAGACCCCAGCCAACCCACTGTGCCAGACATAAGAGACACATACAGTAAGACTCTATCTCTGCCCTAACAATCTTATTTAATAAAAACAGTGAAACGATGGAAGGGGAAACTGAGGCAGGGAGAGCAGAAGGGACTTGCAACAACTTAATAGAGCTAGGATTAAAATCTAGTTCCTCTGGTACACAGTCCAGAGCTCTATCCATTAGACTACACTGGTTCCATCTCTTCAGTGATCTGGGAAGATTTTGCTCTACACCTAAAATAATGTTATGAAAGCCCTGGGAGTGAGTTGGGGGTATGGATGGGCAAAATTTGGCTCTGGCTCTTTGACACGGTATCGCAAACAACTTCTGAAAAAACAGTCTAGGCCTAGTAACTTAGCACAAGGAAAAGCAATATTGAGTATCAGCCACAAAGGCAAAGAGAGAAAAACTAACTGTAGCATATAATTAACCTAGATCACATGGAAGAAAAAACAAAAGATGATTCTAATAAGTCTTACCAGAGCTAATAAACTAACCCCAATAAGACACAGCAAGGGAGAAAGAAGTAGACTTATGTTTTTTAACACTAAGCCTGTTTAAAGACTCTATTCTACATTTCAGTCAAGTGAAATCGATGACACTGATGGTGGATGACTGTTATTTGACATTATCCTTCCTTTGTATTTTCTCTTCAACTTCACTCTCAAGTACAATGCTAGCTTTTACTGGGCTTGTGCACTGATCAGCAAAATGGGGTCCCTGCTACTGTTGGGCAGGGCAGAGCTTTAATAGAAAAAGTAATACATTCTATTTAAAAACAATACTGTCTACTCAAAAACTTGCTCCTAATACTTCCAGGTCAAGATGGAATATAGAAAGTAATTTGCCTGCAAATAAGCAACAGTTAAGTCCCAAGACACTGGGATATAGTAAAATGCTATAAAGGCATCCCTTCTGATGTATTAATCTGTTGCTTGAAAATCTTTTGCACTTAGGGAGGCGTGAGCTTTGAAAGCCTGAACATGGCGAGCTCTTGCTGAATACTCTTTCAAGCCACTTAGCCATCTCAACCCAGTGTTACAAATATTACGAATGGGAAACTATCTGAAAACAGCTGTGTAGAATCCACTGCTGTGAAATAGCAGGATATGATGGGCGGCAGGGAGTGAGAGGAGGGGAAGCTGCCACTTCTCACAACAGTTTATGAAAAGATCAAACTCACAGCACTGGGAGGTGGGAAAAGAAACAAACCAAGGGAGGACTTGGGGGCTGAGCAGGATTGGTAGAGGGATGGCTAGACAGACAGACAAAGGGGTCTGTGGGAACAGAAAAACAGATGGGGTGTGTGAAGACAAAGATAAATGAGTAAGTATGGGGAGACAGAAACAGATGGACATGTATGGGGACAGACAGACAGGTATAGAGGGTAGACTGTTTCCTATTACTGACCCTAGGATCATGCATTCATTTCCATTGGCTTTCATTGTCCCCAGCATGCAGTAATGCAAGGCTAAATCATCCCCCATTCAGAGACTCGGACAAATTCCAGCCTTCCCAGACACCTGCCCACTGGGCCAAGGAGAGAGAATGGGGTTCCCTCCCCACCTTGCAAACCTGTGAGCCCAGAGAAGACAAGAGCCATCTGTACAGCAGTCCCCAGGCTAGGTTTGCTGTGTGGGGAGGTGGTACCAGCAAAGTTCAAACTGGGTCCTGACTAAGCCCAGCACTTGATTAACCTTCTCTCTGTTGAGCAAAGAGCTGAAGTTCCAGAGAGTTTGCTGGGGCTTAAGCACTTTGCTGAGTAAAGCTAGGATTACCCATGGGTTTTGGGGTGAGCAGGTGCTGTAGGCTAACATCTGCGGGTCTTACACCACAAACACCAGTCTAAATAGCTCTCATCTTCATTTTGTCACCTTCAGAACCACTACCCTTACCCCAACCTCCACTGTGCAAAGAGTTATAAGAAACCAACTTTGCATGCAAGCAATCTAACCGGTCCAAGGGGAAATGATTCACCCAGCACTTTCAATGGCAGAGGCAAGATTAGAACCCAGCTCTCTCAAGAATCTACCCTCTCAACTCAGATATTACAGTAAACTCTTGTTTAACCAGTGTTTGATTAACTGGTACACTCGAATAGCCAACGTGACTCAGAGCCAGGCAGATCTGGCCAGTGGACACCAGGCTGGAGCACGGAGAAGCAGCATCAGGGCTTGGGTTTGTACAGAGTGTGAGAGCAACACCCCCGGGGGAGGGGGGGCAGCCTGCTCATTGCTGCCATGCATTCCTCCATGCTGCGGCTTATTGCAGCCAGCAGAAGCAGCAACGTCAGGGCTGGGCTTCGTACACAGAAAAGGAAAGCAGCTCCCTGCCTCTGAGAAAGGGGACGAGCCCTCTCAGTGCTGCCCTGAGTGCAGCCGGCAGAAGCCTCTGCTCTCCCAACCAGTGTGAGTATTCTCAATTATCCAGAATATTTGATTATCTGGCAATTTCCCAGTTCTGTGGATACCAGATATCAAAGAGTTTACTGTAGCAGGTAGCTTCAAAGATGATGCACACCTGCATAATAGCTGAGGGCCTTATAATCTTCAATGCATTTAGACTCACAGCACTTCTGTGAAAAGCTTTTAGCCCCATTCGCTAGGTGGGGAAACCGAGGCACAGAACAACCCACATGGTCATGGGCTGTTAGGCACCTGACTCAAAAATTTAAGTCGACCACCTCTGATGTACTAGATCTAGTAGCTTGACCAGAATCACTAATATTAGGGTAAGGGATCAACCCCATACCTCAGGCAGCTAGAACTAGCCCCTAACCACTTGGCCATCCTTCCGCTAACCCACTGATGGGCAATGGTGAAGGGTGAGTGGGCTGCATGAGTGGCCCTCCTTCAACTCAGTGGGCTACAGCAACTGGCGGCCCACTGGGGCTCCATCTACAGCCCTCCTGCGTGCTTCCCGCTCCATGTGCCTCTCACGCGCTGAGGTGCAGAAGCCCACTTTCCCCCCACACTGTCCTCCCCCGTCCTCCCAGAGTTGGAATGCTGCAAACAGCTGATTTGCCATGTTCCAATTCAGGGGAGTAAGGGGGGTGGGGACAGAGAGCAAATCAGGCAATTTGTGCACTTCAAGAGTGCTGGGAGGGAGGGGCAGGAGTAGGGGAGTGTGGGGTTTCATGCCCCAGTGATGAGAGGCACATGGAGTGGGAGGCAGACAGGAGGGTTGCAGATGGAGCCCCAGCAGGCTGCCAGAGCCCCAGGTGTGCAAGAGGTACGTGGGGGTAGGGGACAGCCAGAGGGTTTCCCATCACTGCTCTAACCTCTTTGCCCCATTAGTGAGCTCTCAATCCAGCTGGACAGGTTTAGTTTTCTGAACGTTTTTCTACCAGTCAGTCCCTCCAGCAGTTTAACACCACCATCTAGTTCTTTTCATCTTCAGGTCCTAAAGCACCTTCCAAAATGAGGGCAGGAGCATTTCCTCCATTTTACAGATGAGGAAACTGAGGCACAGTGAGGGAAATGACTTGCCCAAAGTCAGACCAGAAACAGAGGCAGGAACTGAATCCAGCCCCCCTGCTACCTAAGATAGTGATGTATGCACAATTCCAACCTTCTCCATTACTCATTTTTTCTGTTCTCTCACGAGCATGTCCATCTGTCTGCTACTGAGATGACCAGAACTCAATCTGAATGTAAGCAGCAGGTGGCCAACATCACTTACAACTGAATAAAGCCTAGACTAACATTATTGACTTGAATTTAACCTCTCTCTAGATTTACATGAGCATAAATAAAATCAAAATATGACCAAAAAACTCCAGCCAGTTTTGTATAACATGGTGATGGGAGAAGGGTATTTTAAAAAAAAACCAGCTCATTTCCCCAGGGAGAAATGACTAAGGCATTAGATTAGGTCTCATGAGATAAATTTAATTCCTGGTTCTTCCAGAGACTTCATTTGTGACACTAGCTAGTCATCTGATTTCTCAGGTTTTATTCCTGGTTCTACCATTGGCATGCCAGATGACCGCGGGCCCTCTCTACTCCTCAGTTTTCCCATCTGTAAAATGAGGATGAGGACGATAGTGTCCTCCTTCGTAAAGTGCTTTGAGATCCTCTGATGACGAGAAGGAGGTATTATTAGGTATGGAAAGCCCTGTGAGCTTGTGAACCCTTTGTGGTGTCAGACCCCACCCACCAGTGAATCTGTGCAGTGTCCAGCTCAATGCCCCATAGGACTATGATGGCAAAGCCCTTTAGATGCTCCTGCCATCTATTAACAACAACATTCATGTGTAATATTTACAGCCACAATCCTCAAAGTGAATTTGCTGCTTAACTCCCACTGAAATCTCTGAGTCAGGCATGTAAATACTTTTAAACATCTAAACTTAGGCACCTTAGCGGATGGGGTGAGGGGTTGGGGGTGGGCAAGAAATCACTGTGTTGGGCAATCACTGGCTCTTAGTAGGAGGTGACACTGACTAGGTTGATTTTAAAGAACCATAGCAAATCCTGTGGAAAAGTTTTGCCCTTCCAGCCACTAAAGTCTTGGCTAATCAGCCAGATTACGCCTCAGCCGTAGAGCTGTCAGTACAAGGAAACGTCAAAAACAGGGGACCTTGTCCCTCTTCTGGCACTTCAAACCTCTATGAAAGCTGGCTGTGATGTCCAGCCAAACTTCCTGTGACTAACTGGAATATGAAGCCCAGCGAACTGGCTGCAAGCAAGACCTCAGCAGCATTCAGGGGACATAAGCCGCTTGCGCAAAGAGGCTCCTCTTTCAGTGAGACCTGGCTCCTCTTTCAGAGCGACCTTGGGCAAATTATCTGGGCATAAGTTTTCCCAAACAAAGGCCAAGTTTTCAACTTCTCTTGTGTGACTTGCAACTAAGTTCTCCCAAGGACTAAACAACAAGTCTGGCTCCTAAAAGGATCCAATTCTGGACTTAACAAAAACAAAAAACACACCACACCTCGCGATACCTCAGTCTACCTCCCTTCAAAATTTGGCTCTGTAAGATTAAGGAGGCCAGACACTCAGCTAGCGTAAATCAGCTATGCTGAAACCAGGAAAGCTACATCGCATTACAGCAGCTGTGAGTTCCCAGAAAGTATCACTGCTGGTAACAGCAAAGCGCTTTGCCTGCACACTAAGGCATACCGTTTTCACTATACTCATACAGCTAAAGCTGTACAACACCTTCCCCCTCCCACACACATACATAATTGACATAGCTGTAGCAAAATAAATATAGATCTGCAACAGGAGAGTGTGGCCTAGTAGGTAGAGAACTGGGCTTGCTCTCAAAAGACCTGAATTCACTTCCTTGCCTTTGCCACTAGCCTGCTAAGTAAACTCAGGCAAGTCACAGGCCATGCTTGGTGCCTCAGTTTCCCCAATAGTATGAAGGCGATAATTGCACTGCTCTGCTTTGAGAAGCAGTTACCCTAATACCTGTGTCATTGTGCCCACAGAAACGATCATAACTCACAACTGTCCATAACTCGCAGCCATGTCTAACAAAGGTGAGTCTGTCCACCGGCCAGGCCCCACTGAGCCAGCTCTGCCTATGCTTTAAGAATGAGAGAGGGTAGGTTTGATTTCCTCTGACAGTGACCAACCCAGTGTTACAGGTATAATCACTGAATGGACAAGAACTCAGACTCTCTACCATATTTTTTGTGCTGACTGGGCCTCGGGGAATTTTTGGCTTTGTGACTGCTGGATACCAAGCAGTTAAAAACAGAAACAGCGCCAAGATCTGTTTTTCTAAAGGAACAACCAATGTAAATCTCAACCTAAAAACACACCCATAATGGGCTCTTATGGGGGCATGAAGACTCCAAAGCTGTGACGCTTAATAACTAACAGCCCAGAGTAGCCAAGAGAGCTAGAGCTACAACTTAGCACATTGGGAGATTCTAAATTTGGACCTCCTGGCTGCGGTTTTCTGCCCCCATTGCAATCACATCACTGAGACCAGCAGAAATGAGGGGCTGAGGGCAGTAGGCACCTTGCAAGATGGGAGCCAAAGCAAACTGCCTTCCACTTAAGTCCAGATGATGTCAGCGTGTAAGTGAGCAAGCCATTGTGGCTGGGTGAAATTCCAGCATAGGGCCAGAGTCAGATCTCAGTTTCTGCAGGCTAAATCTGGAGCAACCCCAAGGAATTCAGTGCAGCCCATCCACATTTACACCAACATTAGATCAGAATCTGCACACGGCTCCACTGAGTTCAGAGAAGTCATTCTAGATTTACACCAATGTAAAAACAAAAAGCCATCTGTTCCTGTGTGAAGGAGTCGTCCCTTGCCTTAAATACATCAGCAAGTACAATCCTATTTAGTGAGGTACTTGTAAAAATTGCAATCAAATTGTAAAAGCATTACCCTGGATTACATTAGAACAGGCCTCATTTCCCAGAGCGATTAAATGAATTACCCGTAGTCACCCAGCCAGCATGGGGCACAGGCAGGAATTGAACAGAGCATGCTCAGGGGCCTTCAGCTGGGTTAACCGTTGCACCGCCAGCCTTCCTTATATGTGAAGCTTGTGTTAGAATGAGAGTGGGTGTGCTGAAGGGAGACAAATTCCATGACAAGTAGGAAAGATCAGAAGTGTCACACACCCAGTTTTGTATTGCTGTAAAAATTCACTTTAACGGCAAATCAGGCCTCAACTCCCAGTAACGCGCTCACCAACTGTGTACCCAGAGATCGTATCTTGGCCCACACATCCCCACTTCAGATTCGTCTGTTTATGAGACTGTTTATATATTATAGCCTTCCCTGACACTCAGTTTGTGTTGCTGGCTCCGGAGCAGGCACTGATGAGAAGCAGGTGCCATGGATTGCCCATTCAATTGACCAAGGAGGCACTCGAGTGTGAAAAGCAGGAGAAAGAGGGACCCAAGGCTAAACTACCTATAGTCATGTAGCCACAGAGTGAGAGAGACATGCACTCAAGCACCAGAGGATCACGACGCTCCCCTAAGATGTGGGAGTCCCACGTGCAATTCCCTGCCCCCCGATTATTTAACTATTTTATTTGAAAAAGGAACATCTTCACCAAGGAGAGGCTGAGACACAGTCCAGCCTCGTACCCGGGAGATGTGAGTTCAAGTCCTTGCTCCGCATCAGGCAGAGCAGGGTTTAGAACCCTAGTCTCCCACATCCTAGTGGAGTGCTCCAAATCCAGAGTTAAATGGGGAGGCAAGGGTACTGCTGTCTCTTTTCTGTGAGAAAGGGCACAGGCACCTCACTCTAGGAGCCCCTTCCCTGCTGTGGATCCCAAGCAGAGCTAGGCGCCTCCCTCCAGCACAGATTTAGGCTGTGGGATAGAGGGATGGGCACAAAAACTAAGTGCTACACCACTCAGCCCATGTCTCCATTGTGATTCTAACCCTGGGATACGACCCACACTTACTGGAAGATTGACGCAATGGCAGTCAATTTTCCAGGGTTCAATTCAGTGTGCCTAGTGGGGCTACACTAAATCGAACAATCGGGGCTCCACGGTCAACCCTGGTACTCCTCATGGTTGTGAGGAGAAAGGGAAGTCAATGGGAGAGTTTCTCCCATGAACCTCCCGCTGTGTGGACAGCACGAAAAATCGATCAGGCCTAAATGACTTCCATAAGATCACAGGGAAAACCAGCAGCAAATGAGGACGCAAATGCCGCTCTTGCACATCCTCCCCTAGCAGCCTAACCACCGGACCAGAGCATCATCTCAAGGCACTCTCAAGTCCCATTAGGCCAATCCTTAGATGGTACTAGTCAGAGCAGCTCCATTGATTTTAGTGGATTTGGTCAAAAGAGTTTCCAGGGAACAGTTTGATAACGCCATCCAAGAGAACATGTGCATGGATCATTTTAATGCTGCCTAGAAGCAAACCTTTTCTTAGAGATTATGCTGCAAACTCAGAAGGCTGATACAAATCACACCCACTCCAGTGAACAACACATTCTGGTCATGAATCATTCGCTGGTGGATCAGTTCTGTAGAAAAGCAATGTGTTTTTCTTCTGAATCTAATCCTGTCAGAATAAAGGCAGCTCAGAATATCTTTATTATGTAGTTAAATCTCCAGCCCTTTATTTGACTCCTAGTTTGACAGCTTCTTGTGACACTGATTTCCACTGGCTAAGGCAGGTCCACACTACCAATTAAGTCAATCTAATTTATGTCACTCAGGAGTGTAAAAAAAGCACACACACACACCCTTAACGATGTAACAACACATTCCATAATGACACAAGTTTCCCATTGTCCCCACCAGCACTCTGTTAGCAGGAGATGCTCTGCTGCCAGCAGAGCTTAGACTTCTCGCCAGGATGAACTATAGGGGAAAATTTTTCACTCAAAACTTTCCCCATGTAAAAATGCAGATTCAGCGACAGTGAAACATTCCACACACTTATCACAGAACCATAAAACAAGTAATGTAGGTCTGTAGCTTCACAAATAACAAGCAGTCCTGTGGCACCTTAGAGACCAAACAACTTTATTAGGTCATGAGGTTTTGAGAGTAAAACCACATTGGAAGAAAAGGGTTTTATCCACAAACGCTCATGACCTACTAAAGTGGTTAGTCTCTAAGGGTATGTCTACACAGCGGCGTTAATTCAAAATAGCAGCCACTATTTTGAAATAACTATGCAAGCATCTTGAGGATCATCATAGAACAGTCATTGGAATGGAACTCCCCACTGTATATAACTTTCATAGACCTTGAACAGGCCTTTGATAGTGTGGACAGAAATACACTGTGGAGACTGTTGCAGTATCCTGGATTCCCCAGAAGACCATTAATCTCATTCGAGCCAATTACGAACCCTCCATTTGCCAGGTTGTACATAATGGCGCTCTGATGGTATCTTCCACTGTCTGAACAGGTGTGAGACAGGGATGTCTACTCTCACCATTCCTTTTCCTTATAGTTATGGATTGGATTATGCTAAAAACAACAAGTGGACACTAGCGAGGTATTCAGTGGACCTTCTCTTGTCAATTAGAGGATACCGATTTTGCTGATGACATTGCTCTCCTGGCACATCGGCATGAGCGTATGGACAGCAAAGTTGCAGCACTGGATAGTGCTGCCTCAAAGGCAGGCCTGAAAATCAGCAGATGTAAAACTAGAACTATGAGGGTCAACCACACTAAACAAGACAACATCACTTTACGGGGAGAGACCCTTTAAGACGTCGAACAATGTGCTTATCTAGGTAGTGTTGTGAATAAAGATGGTGGCACTGACCTAGACATCAAATCCAGGATTGGCAAAGCCACAGCAGCATTTCAAACTCTGTGGCCAGTATGGAGATCACACATCATCTCTGTTGAAACAAAGCTGAGAATCTTCAATTCAAATGTAAAGTCCGTCCTGCTGTATGCCTGTGAATGACACAGCGCACAGTCAACCTGTGGAACTCCTTACCAGAGGACGCTGTGAAGGCCAGGACTCTAACAGAGTTTAAAAAAGAGCTCGATAAATATTTGGAGGTTAGGTCCATAGATGGCTATTAGCAAGGGGTAAGGTATGATGCCCCTAGCCTTTTGTCAAAGGCGGGAGGTGGATGTCAGGAGACAAATTGCTTGATCATTGTCTTCTGTTCACCTCCTCTGGGGCACCTGGCATTGGCAACTGTCAGCAGACAGGATACTGGGCTAGATGGACCTTTGGTCTGACCCAGTATGGCCGTTCTTATGTTCTTAATCATGGTGCACCACAAAGTCCTCCACACACAAACCGCAGATGTTTTTGAATAGATGCCTGAGGTACATATTACAAATAAGATGGCAAGACAAAGTCATGAATGAACATCTGTGGACACGAACAGGCCAAGAGCCAGTGGGGATCCAAATAAAAAGGAGAAAATGGGGATGGCTGGGACATACTTTGAGGAAATCCCCATCCAGCATTGTTCGACATGCCCTAAAACGGAATCCTCAGGGGAAACGCAGCCGAGGAAGACCCCGAATAACATGGAGGAGATCTATAATCACAGAAGCACAAGAACTGGGATATTCATGGGGCCAGATTGAAGCCATTGCCCAAGATAGAACCAGGTGGAGGAGCCTTGTGGATGACCTATGCCCCACTTGGGGTTCACAGGCTTAACTAACTAACTAACTAATGCAAGCATCTACACAAAGCAACCACTATTTCCAAATAATTTCAAAATTCGTAAACCTCATTGGCTGCACCTTTGAAAGAAAAGGTCTCCTTCAAAAGATCCCATGGAGTGTCTATACACAAAAAGTCTTCTTTCAAATTGAAAGAACGCAGCACTTTTTTCAAAATCACTCTTCCTTTCCCTTTTCAGGAAAAGCGCCCCCTTTCAAAAGCTTCTTTCAAAAGAAAGCATGTGTAGATGCTCCGCAGGCCCTTTTTTCTCAAAAGGGCAGTCCTCATGGGGCCTGATTTTTCGATCCCTGACCCGTTCTTTCGAAAGAGCAGGGGCTGTGTGGGCGCTCTCTTTCAAAAGAGCAGAGCAGTCTGTTGAGACACTTTCTTGTGCGTGGACGCGCTGTTTCGAAAGAAGCTCTTTCGGAAGAGATCTTCCGGAAGAGCTTTCAAAAGATCTCTGTAGTGTAGATGTAGCTACAGTAGGGTCACAACACTAGTGAGGGTTTGGTGTTGAGAACCCTTGCAAATGTTTTATTTTTGCAAATACCAAACACCTGCTGGGGCTCAGAAGGAAACTCCCTGGGCCTGCTGCAGGTCCCCACCCTGGAGGTTCCCAGCTCCCAAATCTGCTCCCAGAGCTGCCCAGCATCACTCTCTCCCCACAAGTGCTGGTGGCCAGGGGAGTGGAACTCAGTGGGCTCCATGGCTCAGGCATTGTGGGTGGCTCTGGGCAGCAGCAGGGGGAGGAGAAGCCTGGCGGTGGGGTTGTGGGGAGCCAGTCAGTGGCCATTCCGTGCCCCCAGCTGGAGGCGGGGCTGGATGCCCCACTCTACATAGACTGGGCTGACTTCCAGCACAGGAACTTTGGCCCTGGCCTCAACCCAGCCCTGCTCTGCTTCGCCTGCAGCCTTGCGGGGGGGTGCGGGATCCCTGGCCCAGTGTGCGCACATGGGTGGGGGGGATCCTCTGCTTCTGCCTCCCCACCATATCAGTGACCCTACGTGGGTCCCTGCAGTGGTAACCATGGCCAGCAGGCTGGGAGAAGAGCTGTTCGGAAGCTTGCTCCACCTGCCAAGCCCAGCACAGGAAAGTGAAACTGACTCCCCCAGCCACTCACAAATAGTTGAATTCACTATTGTTACATTCGCAGATGTTGCGACTGTCCTCTGTTTTCTCATGCGTTATATGGGAACGATAATCCTGGCTTTGTCTGTCTGTGGAAAGCTAGTTGGGGCAGGGACTGCATCTCATTGTGAGCATGCAGAGGACTTTGCCATGCAGCCCTGATATTGGGGACACCATTGACATCAGCTGATGCCCTTTTCTACCACAACAAAGGTTAGAAACTAACTCCTTTAAAAAAAAAAAGAGCTGGAAGTCTCGTGTAATCACATGACTCCTGGTGCAAAGGATTTAATAAAAACACCAAATATCACAACAATCACTCACACCACCCACCTCCAATAGTTGTATGGACTCTGTCACCGTGCCCTCTGGCACATCAACATTTTTAAGGCATTTATCCTCCCAGCACTCCCATGTCCCAAAGCAGTGGAGGCTTCACATTGTACAGATGGGAAAGCAAGAGCAGAGAAAAAACAAGTGACTTTACCAAGGACAGCAGGGTATTGAACTAAGCATCCCTTCCAAAATTTTATGTCACATAGCAGCTCAGCATCAAGACTAGAAACCTGGTGAATCAACTCGCCAGTCTAGTATCCTGAACTACTAAGCCAGATTGCTCCACTCCCACCGGGCACAGAAATAGGCTTCTATTTTGATTTCTCTGTAACTATGTCTTCTCCAGCCTCTTAATATGGTCCCTTCCAGCCTTAAAATCTAGGACTTTATGAACTACGTTGATTTTTGCATATGCTTTAGTTCTCCCAGGTGATAAACCCAAGCAGATCTCTGCAGCAGAAAGTGCCACGGGGAATGGCGAGGCAGAGTACGGGCAGGAGAAGAACACGTCACTGGGAGATTTTATTCCATAAACAATCCTTGACAAAGAACACTCACTGATGGATTCCTGGGAGCAATCTGTGCTTCCAACAACAGGCTGCAAATTACTGTCAGTGCCACACAGAGCCCAGGCGTGCTGCAAACCCAAATCAAAGCAGACCTCGAAGGAACAATTTGAGACATCCTGAGGTGCCAAGGCATAAATGTCACAAACTGCCAGCACCCTCAGGGCTTGTCTGCAATGCAAGCTGCAGCTTGAGGATCTCCATTAATGCTATACCATTCACACACAAAATCCCATCCCCACGTGTGGAGGGGGTAACACGGGATGACTAAGGGGAAAGTCCAGATTCAAATGCATCTATAGTTGCACTGCTGTCAGGTCTGCATCCACACTATACAAGGTGCCTGGTCATCCAACGCCTTCCTATGATCCTGTAAAATGCCCCACCTCATGGCCTATACTTGCTGTTAATCTGCCTCCTAAATGGATGTCACCTGCCCCTGCTCATAGCTTATGAAGAGGTCTGTTGCTTCCACTGGTTTATTCCTTCTCCTATTAGCTACTGCACTCATCCGATCTCTGATATATTTTAGAATTTCCACCATTGTAGTGAATGCCTTCTTTGTGCTGTCAGTTGCACTAGTGCAAAGTGCAACCTGCTATGTATATTGGCGTGGAAGAGCAGTCAAGGTGTTGTGCAACAGTGAAATGGGTGCCTTGTGGGGAACTTACACTGGATGGGGGAATCAGATCCAGCACAGACCCTAAATAAATCTCTTAATTTCTCGCCACCTCAGTTCTGACTACTTGACCTCAGGCGAGTCACGTTTCTGTGCCTTTGTTTCCCCTCTACCGCATGCATGAGTCAGCCAGCTGGTGGGAGGACTGCTCGCTACCCGTGTGTAGCAGTCCTAACACAAGAGGTTCCTGATCTGAGTTCAGTGATGCACATACACAGAACAAAAAGCAGCCTTGGGAGAGCTTTAAATGGAAGCATCACAAAGGGCAGGAGGGGAAGTGACTTGGCTGCAGACTGATGGGGGAGCAGAAGCCAGGCCCTCCAGATACAATGCAGTTCTTTTGCCACTAGACCGCCCAGTCTTCTTTAACAAAGTCAATGCTGCAGAAGGTTATTTCAAGCCCCTCTGTACCTGATATCACCTTGCTTTGATCTCTCATTCAAACTGCGTCCAGATTTCTTTTCAGAGTCCGTCACCTGCAAGTGCAAGCTCTTTCCATTCCTCCACAACAATATCTGGCCCATCCATTAAGTCCCATCCACAGGGACTAAAGCACGTACGCAGAACTACCACACAAACGTTAAACAGAACTTTGATGTTCTCACAACACAAGTGCAAAAAGGAGATGTGTCTGGCTCTCAAAGCCAGATCAGAGGCTGTTTTGATCTCAGGAAATGAAACAACCTATGTCTCAATAAAGGAAAGGCCTTTTCAACATTACAGAAGTTCCAGGAGTCCCCAGGGGAGGCGGCGGGTGGGGGAAAATCCATCTGGATTGATTTGCAAAAGTGTGGTCCTGTTTCTGGTTGCTCGCGCATGGAACTTTTGCATGGACAACTGTGCAGCAGGAGGCAGCTAGAGAGCAATTTATCTTCAGCACATCTGATCATATCAAAGAAGCTGCATAATCACTTTAGCACATATGTGCAATGCAGCTAGACTGCATGTCCAGTTCAAACCATTATGAGCCGATCCTCATCAACACTAGCATCCGTTCACACAGGCTTCAAGGGGCTTTACAGGGGGCACAAATTACTTCTAAAGTCCTTTTATGCTGTCAGAATGGTGGAGCTGGATGAAATCTTTTTGGCTAAAACTTTTTTTCTGGGGGCGGGGGGAGAAGCGAGTTCAGCAACACTGAATAGTGTCATAAATGTATCAGTTTTACCAAAATGAATGAATGAAAAAAGTTCCAAATAAGTTGAAACAATTTTTTAAAACTCCAAATCACTTTTCATTGTGAAAATTCCCTTCCACTTTATTTTTTTAAATAAAAAAGCCTCAGACCAAAACATTTCATTTTGAATCCAATGAACTATTTCCTTTGAGACAAAAATTAAATGTTTTTCAACTTTTCAATTCACCACAAATTGTGGGAGAAAAAAACCCAAGGGATTTTTTTAAATGTTCAAAATTGCCAGCAAAGGCAAAACACCATTATTTACACAGCTCTAATGAAGGGGACTTGCCAACAGAATTAGCCAATACTACTCCAATGTTGTAGTAGTTCATGAACCTTTCACACTGCTCTGGACTCTCAGAAGTCACAGTTAAGGAGGAAACTGAACAACAAGACTGAGGGAGTGAGGTGTAATGGGCTAGAGCAGGTGGGAGCTGGCATTCTCAGGGGTTCTACCATCAGCTTTGAGAGTTACCCTTATTGTGTAGTTATCCTCCATCTACTTTGCCGTGAGGACTTCTTGAAGCATGCTTTGTCAGGAACCTGGCCCTTGACAGTTCTGCCATGGGTGACCCTAAAGGGATACATGACTCCCAGCAGCATCGCTCTTGGGGTCATTCAAATATGCAAGCCCCTTCACCACTATAAGAAGGAAGCAGAGATTGGCTTTCAGTCATAGTCGACAGCTTCCTGCTCTATCGGGAAACATCTGTCTTCACTGTAATAGAACTTACGATTCAAGGACAGGCCTTATCAGCCACCTGGGGATCCATAAGTCCCATGGAAGACGATCTTACTTAGCAATGAGTGATTGCCCATCATAATTACCTGGGAGCAGAGATTATGTCTACACTACACAGAAGATACCTTCTGACAGAAACTTCTGTTGACAGATCACAGCCAGGCTGCTAAATGGATCAAAAGAGCGATCCACTCTGTAGATGGAGAGCAGCCCAGAATCACAGCCGACACTGTCATGTCTCTCAACAGAAGGCCCCCCCCCGGAAGGTCCAGACCAGCCTTCTGTTCATAGATCTCTGTCGACAGAGGCCTTCTGCCTCAATGGGGAGTGGCAGAATGCTGTGGACAGAGGTGCCACGTTCTGTTGATTTACTGTAGACAGAACGCCTTGTGAATGTGGACTCTCCCTGGGTTTTGTCGACAAAACCCTCTCGTGTAGACAGAGCCAGAGCGAATAGTCCAGTAATCAGAGCAGCCAAGTCAGGATTTGTTTCTCCTCCTGGCTGGAACACGGGTGGGAGTCAAGTCTATCGCCAGCCCCATCGCCAGCTCTTGCAGAGGAATGAGGTCTGACACTTTGAGCCCAGAAGCGGGAGTTGCGGATCTCTTCCTTGTTCTTTCACTGCCGGACTGCGTGAATTTGCAGGCCAGAGATGGTCTCAATCTGTGCCTCAGATGCCCTATGTCATGAGTGCTTGGAGCACTATAAACAAAGGGCTGGAAATGAAATTCTTCCTCCATTCATTTCAGTGCCAAGCCTGGGTGCAAAGTACTAACATTCAGCCTGCTCCACCCCATACCTGGAGTAAGGTGTAAAGATTTGTAAAGAAAAATGCAGAGGTTACAAGCAAAAGCTTAGCTTTCAGCGCAAGAGGAGCCCCTTCTCGACTCCCAGGCACATGATGAATGATGCAAAGGGTAAGACACAAGCCACTTGGGAAGCCAGGCTCAATTGCCTGCTCTGCCACAGACTTCACGTGAGACTCTGGTTAGGTCACATAATGAACAGGAATCAGAGGGGTAGCCATGTTAGTCTGGGTCTGTAACAGCAACAAAGGGTCCTGGGGCACCTTATAGACTAACAGAAAAGTTTTGAGCATGAGCTTTCGTGAGCAAAGACCCACCTCATCAGATGCTGGTCATGGAAATGAACAGGACTGATATCAATGGGGTCCATGGACCTCTGAGGATCTGGGACTTTTTTTGCTCTGTGCTCCTGTTCTCCCCTGCCACCCCCTGCAATGTATTACAGGGATAGCAGCACTGCTCTGCTTCAAGGGACTGTTGCGAGGAGAACATATGTTAAAGCTGGTTCTGTTTGTCTGGCAACTAGTGTTAGAAGATATTGACCAGGGTTCACAATATACTGTGAACAGCTCAGATGCAAAAATAATAGGAGATATAAGACAGATGTTTGCAGGATCAGGTCCAAAGATAAACTTTGAGGGCAGGATGTGGCCCATTCTCATTGGGTTCTGCCCGTCCCAGCTGCTAGCACAAATGCATGCAACCTTCTCCTGACCCTTTTAGCTGGTGATGCCTTTAATTGTGTATGTGCTGCACAGAGCCCATTTCAGCCCCAATCAACCTCGCTGATGACAACCAGACTCCAGCACTTCCATTTATCAAAGCTAATATAAATATTTCCTGCCGAAGAACAGAACCCTAATAAGTGAACTCTCCTGGCCAACGCAAAGGGAGAGGAGTTGGCACGAGAAGCTCAAAATGCACAGGCTCTGCCATGGCTCTGTGGCCCTAATCCTCAGTTGCACTAAGTCTCTTTTATACCCTGGCAGCTTCAAATCCGCTCCTTAGCAGGGGGGACACCCGGGCAGTCTTCCACCTATTTTTTTCCATCCATGGGTGGAATGAATTTTGTTATATGCATTGAGACATGTGCGGCTATGTATCACTCGTACAAACACATGCTGCCAATCATAGGCGCTCTGCTAATCTGCTGGGCAGCACCTGAATCTCTCCTAGGTGGCCGCCCAAGTGCTCAGCTTACAGGGAACACTGCTCCCTGGGGTTAGGCTTCTGGGGCTTGCTGAGTAGGGGGACAGACCGGGAGCTTAGCCAGCTAGACCTGTGCTCTGGCTGTTGTCTCCTCCTCCAGCCCTGTACTGACTGCCACTGCGTTGGAATTTTCACAAGGCCACTGCACCTACAATAAGTCACAAGCCTTGCCAGGAGCTTAGCTTCCATCTACGCACCTGAAGAAGTTTGAGCTCTGAGTGGTTTTAAAAACTGGGACATAGGAAGTGTCCCAATGATAACTGCTCGGTGCTGAGCCATTGAGAAATCCAGCCCTTAGCTGTTTGTGCAGCACGCACCACAACAAGCCCCTGATCTCAGGCTGTACCTGTACAGCATACACAGAGCAGGGGCCTCAAATGATAATTAGGATGCATAACAAGAGGCTGCTTTTATCACATCACCAGAGGTGCTGAGGAGCTACAATTCACTGCACAAGTCAGTGGGAAGGGTGGGGGCACATACCACTCACTGGCTCATGGGTTACAACATCCGCACTTGTGAAAACTAAGGACCCTCAGCACTATCTCAAGGTACAGACATCTGAGGCACTTCAGCATAGCCCTTCTGCCAGGTGTTGCTGGAAGCAAAAAGGCCCAAGAAATTCCCGACCAGTGTCATGGGAGTTGTGTACAGCAGGATGCAGTACCCCTGCTCCCACTGGGGGTGCTGCTCTTCGGGCAGCAGTACACCTGGCTGGAACAAGAAGAGTTCTGGCCCTGTAGGACATGGCTTGCAGGGAGTGGCGGGGAGAGGAAAAGATAAGGAGATGCAGGCTACAATGGAGCTAAAGCAGATCACATTGGAGGGCTGTCCACACATGCTCCCTCCTGCCTCCTTTGGGTACCAAACACTGCTGACTTTGGTTACACAGAGACTCAGACTAAATGGAGAAAATGAACCCTTCCAGTCTATGGAACTGGGAGAGCAGCTTTGAAAACAGCCTGGGATTTGGGCTTCCCGATCAAATGCAGTATCAGAGTCAGACTGTGAGTGCAGAACGGAGTTAATGCCCACAGGGGGGAGGGAGGCATATCTCTGCAAAGTCCCATATATCCTCCATTGTATTGACACCCAGGCGCTTTGCAATCTGAACACACTTTGCTTCACAGCACTTCTCTCTGTCACCAGCAGGGAAACTGAGGCATGGAAAGACTAAGGCCCAGCTCCTCAGAGGTATTTAGGCACTTAGGTCCCACATTGATTTCAAACAGCAACTTGGCCAATATGTCTCCGTCTGAGAAGGGTCCCTGGTCTCTGAAGAACTAAGCTAGCACCCTAACTCTTCTAGCTGGGATACAGGGACCAACAACTTACATGGAATAATAAGGCTACAACTGAACCCTAGACTTTCAGGTCTGTCAGTATAAACGGTTACAGGAGCAGAGATGAGTAAGGCTGTAAACCTTCCTGCTTCTGGCCATGATACAACTGGGATCCAAAAGAAAACAGTCACCAGGAAGCTGGCCAACATCCCCCGAGGCCAGATGGACATGCTAGTCTGACAATTCTGACATCCCTAGAACAATAGCCCCAAATCCCACATCATCACTGCTGTAAGCTGGGGTCTAAGAGCTGCTCTTCAAACAAGGAATCTCATGCCATGAGGTTAGTGGGCGGGTTTGTTTGAGGTGCATCGTGATATTTACACAAGGATCAACAGAAAGACAAGAAATACAGAGACAACAACATAAGCTGCAGGTAAACTTCTGCATTTTTACCTGCTTGCCTCCTTCTCAGGCACAAATTGGGTTAGAAGCAAGAGAGGAAGAAGCAAAGCCATGTGGGACTGGAGCACAGAAGCGTCGTAATCCTGCACTAGCATTTAGACAAAAACAATGCAAGTTACTCTCCATATGGAACTCCCTCAGGTAGAGCAGCTGCTGCTCGCTTGCTAGGCACGCATTAGGTGCTGGTGGGTGTTATCAATGCAATGTTTTACAGAGAAAGGTGGGCTTACAGGTAAGGTGCTAGGCTAACCTGGACCACCGAAGAGCTCAATTCATTTCCCAGCTCTGTCTCAAACTCCCTCCATGACTTTGGAGACATTGCGGCCTAGTGAATAGAGTAGTGGGCAAACCACACCAGCATCCTGAGCTTTAGTTTCCCTGTCTGCAAAATGTAAAACTGAGAAGTGCTTTGAGATGTGCGGATGCAAAGCAATGTATAAGAGCTACAGACATTCTCTCTGTTTCCCCAGAGGAACAGTCCTGCCTTGCGCATGTAGCTTGTGATCTCCTTGGGACAGAGGCTCCCTCCCAAACTGTGTACACAGAGAGTGGTGGTGTCCGCGTTGGAAGGCAAATGTAGCTGCGCCGGATTGTTTTCTTCCTCAGACTCCTCCCTATGCTAAAACCCATTAAACATAGCTTGTAGCATTTAAGTCATGGTGCGATTTACAAAAGAATGAGTCATTTTGCTCTCCAGATCTGTTCATTTCTAAAGGACACGGCACGTCCTCTGCAGAATTTGCAAGAGATTTTGTCTTTTCTAATGAAATAAGTTGCAGGGTGAAACCGCTCAGGCACTAATGTGCAACACACAGAACACCTGGGTTCAGTTCCCAGCTCTGCCACTGACCTGCTGTGTGACCTTGGGCAAATCCGCATCCTCCTCTGTACCCTTTTCCACTCCTACCCTTTGTCTGTTTCGACTGTGGGCTCTTTGGTTCAGGCTGTCTCTGCCATTATGTATTTGTGGAGCACACAGTACAACAGGGTGCTGATGTCTGTCGGGTTTGTGCCATGACTGGTCCAACAGGCACCAGCTGCAGCCAGGGTCTGTGCAGCATCCCCTTCGGCAGGGCCCCTATCTGAGTCAAGGTTTGTGAAGCACCCACTACGATATGGGCCTCAATCACAGTCATTATCTCTAATTCCCAGTTTGTTATAGCCCTAATCTGGGTCCATGTTGTAAATATAAGTATATACATGAATGTGCAACTCAGGACACCTGGCTTCAGTTCCCAGCTCTGTGGCTTTTTCCACTCCCTCCTTTCACCAGTCTCTATTGTGAGCAGCTTGGGGCAGACTGTCTACCACAGGCCTGCCGATAGGGGGCAAAGGGGCAGTTGCCCTTGTGGTTCAGAAGGGCCTGAGCCTCCCAGATGCCACCACTACCACAGGAGTGACAGTAGCTTGAGCCCCAGGCCCTTTAAACTACTGCTGGAGCACTGCATGGGCGGCAGGAGGCAGCTCAGCCTGCTCCCGGCTTCACTGAGGGCTGGTTATCCCAGACCCCACCCCTCCAGGAGCATGGAGCCAGGCCCTTCCCCTTGCCTTGCCCTGCCCAGGGGCCCAGCAAGTCTGTCAGCTTCCCTAGTCTACCACTATATATTTGTGCAGCACCAAGCGCAGCAGGGTCCGGGAGTGAGCGCTATGCCCAGCGCAACAGACCCCAGTTGTGGTCAGGGTCTGTGCAACATGCAGCCCAACAGGCTCTTCCCCACCATGGGGTGGGAGGAATCTGTGATGTACCCAGCCCTGCAGGGTCCCAGTCTCAGTCAGGGGCCAGGCAGCACCTACACAGACCGGGACTGCTGATGGGAAGGTTTCTAGGTGACCAACTCCTTTTGCCTGATTCACAGACGTGCTGAGCAGTTACAATTCACTGTACAACCCATGCGAGCTGGGGTAGGAGGGGCAGCAGGGGAAGGTTGGGACAGGGACATAACACGCACACTGACCAGTGGCTTACACGAGCACCTGTGAAAAATTAATGTTACACAGGCAGATATTTGGGTCATTTAAATACCTTCTGCCAGGTGTCCTTGGCAGCAAAAATGTCTAAGTTCCATTTCTAAGGATTTCCTCTCACAATTTCAACAGCATTGCCTCAATCCTCTGTCCAGAAACCCGGGGACACTAATCCTCTAAGTGTCCTTGAGAGACACCATCTCTTTCAAGCAAACCCTGAGTGTGGGAGTTTAATAGGGGAAAAAGAACAAAACACAAGAAAGGCAACAATTAATCACAATTAACAGTAGTCTGAACCTCTATCCCCTTCTCACCACTGAGTGTGGCTAATGAGACAACCCATTCTATCACTGGGCACTCTTCCCCTCCCTACTTACCGTTTGTTGTACAAACTTTATGCAGGCCAGTTTCAGGCTGGTTATTCTCAGCCACCAAGCGAAGAGCTGCCTTGAGGAGTGCTCAGGGAAGCTCTCAACACCCTCCCAGCCAACATGACTACTACCTGGATACCACATGGGCAAGACCCCTCAACAAGAAAATCTCCAAGACACCTGAGCAGTATTCCTTATGGTACAGATCCCTTTAAATAATTCTCTTGAGTCTGAAAACATCGGAAACACAAAATAGAACCATAGTTTTCTCTTCTGTAGCCACCCTCACAGTCTCACGCATTTCCCAGATGGTGCTTGCCGTTAGGGTGACCCCTCTTCCCAGGCGCATTTGGTGCAGTCCTGTTGCCCTTTCATTTCCCAAAAGGGATATGGAAATTTCATCACCCTCAAACTCAAAACTTAACCAGAATTTTATCAAAATGCTCCAAACTATCACAGAAGTTAAATGCAAATGAGGACTGGCACATTCAATTGTTTCCCCTTCCTCTCCCGCAGATGGCAGTGGAGACCTCCCTCTGCTTTCCAGTTCCTGTCCATCTGGCATTCTCAGCTAGCTCAGGGACGCTCTTCTCCCTGTTTGCCAATAGGCATCAGTAGCGAGATCCCTACTCATAGGGTTTCAGGCCACCAGGCACACATAAAATTTGTAGTCCCTTCTGAAAGCCCCATGTCCTATTACTCATTTGAATTGCAGTGTTAGCATAGAGGTCTCTACTGAGATTAAGACCTCATTGTGCCAAGTTCTACGCAGTCCCTGACTGAAATTATGGCTTCATATGTACAGGTCCTGCAAAGACAGAGTGAGAAATAGTCCTCAACCCCAAAGGCTCTCAGCCAAATATACAAAAGTCAGGTTATTATCCCCATTTTACAGAGGGGGAAACTGAGACATAAAGCAATGAGTGAGAGGGGATTTGATAGCAGCCTTCAACTATCTAAAGGTGGGTTTCAAAGAAGATGGAGACAGTCTGGTCTCAGTGGGGACAGATGACAGAACAAAGAGCAAGGGTCTCAAGTTGAAGCAAGGGAGACTTAGGTTGGCTAATAGGAAAAAATATTTTATGAGGAGGGTAGTGAAGTTCTGAAAGGGGTTACCTAGGGAGGTGGTGGAATCTCCTTCCCTAAAGGTTGTTAAGTTCGGGCTTGACAAAGCCCTGGCTGGGATGATTTAGTTGGGATTGGTCCTGCTGTCAACAGGGGGTTGGACTCACTGACCTCCTGAGGTTTCTTCCAAATCTATGATGATATGACTTCTCCGTAGTCCCACAGGGAATTTGTGGCACCAATGGTAATGGAAGTTATTCTGTGTCCGGGATCAATGGTGTAACCACAAAACAGTCCTTCTACCTGGAAAGAAATGGCCTCTTCTGCTCCAACGGGCAAACTGACAAACAGTGGAAGTGAAGCCTTACAATACTGACTGTGTATTTCAAGAGGGTACTGCCCTCATTTTCAAAGGGGCCTGTATCCTCCATAGCTTGAGCCAGCCCTCTATGCTTTTCAGCTACAGCAAGAATTGAGAGCCCTATGGGTGGCTTAGGGGATCTGACCACTTTGGTGGTTCCAGATAAGTATGAGTGCTGTGGCCTAGTAATAAAAATAATGTTTTTGAATCGAGCAGACTGAGGTGTTGCAAGACCCAACAGCTGGAAGCTGAAGTCAGCAGCATTCCAACGGTCAATAAGAGGCACATTTTAAACAAGGAAGGTGATTAACGATGGAAGCAGATTCCTGGAAGATGAGATAAATTCTCCATCACTGGAAGGTTTTAAATCAAAGGAGGTCTTTCTAAGAGACATATTCTACTTAAGCCACACACATTTTGGGCTGGGAGCATGGAGTGGGAGTCTCTGGCCTGACTAAAGCTGTCTGGACTTTTCCAATTTTTAAGATTTCAGAGAAAAATCACAAACAAAATAATGTCACCCCAGTGCCTTGCCAGAGTGATAGGTCAAGTACCTCCCACTCCCCTTCTCCTCTGTAGGCTAGCAGTCTACTATGCTGCAATAAAATACAATGCCCACCCTGAACAGCTCACTATCTGAGAAGACAAGGGGCACATTTGGAGGATGAGGAAACTGAGGCACAGATTAGTGAAGTACCTTGTTGTAGGTCACACAAAGATGGTGAGAGAGGCAGCAGCAGAGACCTCAGCATTCCTTACTACTAATGTCTAGCTGATTAAACTCACTTCCTTACCAGAGCTGGCACTTCAAATAGGAGTCCTGAATCCCAGTACCCTTGTGATTAGGGTGACCAGATGTCCTAATTTTAAAGGGACAGTCCTGTACCTAAGCCCTTTTACAGGTGTCCTGACTTCCATGAAAATGTGCAAATTGTCCCTTATTTTCTGTCTCCCCCATCTATGGGGGGTTACCTCTTGTTGGCCACCGGGGAAGGGGAAGGGATCCAGTGGCCAACAGTGTGGGTAAGAATGTAAGGCTGGTGGCAGGGAGAAGGTGCAGGACACAGAGCTGGCTGCTCACCCTGCTGTGTCAGCACAGCCAACCCCCCCTCCCCCCCCCGCATACTGGCTCCCAGCCAACAGGGCCCCACCCCCCTACCATTTCTAGCTGGCACTGGCTGCAATGATTGGTGACTACATGTTGCTTCTGCTGCCCAGCCATCAGCCCGTCACATGCTCTCTGTCCACTCCTGGCTTTGCCCCTTCAAGGCCCACTCCCACCCCCCTGCTCCTCCATAACCCCCCAGGCAGGGCAGTTCTTGCTCCCAGCGCTATGTGAAGAACCAGCCCCGACTGCAGCACTGAACTCCCCAACAACCTGTCCAGCAGGCTTCTTCCTTCTTTCACTGCCTCTGGCTGGCCCAGTGCCCTGGCAAGCCCAAGAGCCTCTGGCCTGGGGCACTGGCCAGGAAGAGCTGAGCCCTGCATGTGCCAAGCCCAATACAGCACTGGCACAGGGAAGCCTCTCAGCTAAACTCTGGAGCAATTGGCAGGCAGGTGGTCAGAGCGATTTCCAGACCGTTCACACCCCATACCTGCAGGCTGCACAGTCTCTGGGCCATGGACTTCACACCCTCTTTAACTCCCACCCCTAGTCCTGGACCCTGCTCCCAGGGAACATGGTGCTGGTCCATCCCCTAGGATCCCTTATCTGTTGACCCACCTGTCTTGCTCATTTGCTGAAGCCCCTGCAGACAGGTTTCCTGGTCCCTAGTGCCCAATGCACCCTTACGCCTTAACCCCTTCCTACCATGCTGTAGCCAGGGGGACAGGAGGCAGCTATGTGATACTGGTGGCCAGAAGCAGCCTGAGCTGTCTTATCACACTGTGTGGGCTGGAAGGGACAAGCTGCTTCCTGTCACATGGGAGTGGTGGCAGGGGGAAGAGATGAGCTCTGCCAGATGATCCCTTCTCCTCCTCCTGCGTCTTGAAGCAGCTCCAGCCTCTTCTCTCCTGCACAGTGCTGAAAGATGGCTGCTGGCTGCTTTCTGGTGCAAACCGTGGCAGAAATCTGGGTGGCATGTGACCGTGTACGCCTCCCCAACAATGCCCCAGGAAGACACTGTGCCAAGTGCCAGGAGAGGTGGACCTGCCCTGGGAGCCGAGCCAGGCATGGGCATTGAAGAGCAGTGGGCAGGGAGGGCCGGGTTGGTCACTTACCCCTGCAAGGTGAGAGAGGTGTATGCAAATGTGTGCGTCACCTCTCCCCATCTGAACTCTAAAGCCTTAAATAGGTAGATAAAAAAAATCCAGCTCTGCCGGATTTCTTTTAACAGAGGCTCAGTCAACTTGCGTTCATTGGAATGTTGATTTAAGTGAGTGCCTTTGAACTCACTTCAGTATTAGTAATTGTACTGGTTGCCTTGTATTTATATGGTCACCTACTCCTGGTCTAACCACTAGACTTCCTGCCCCCCAGAGCTGCGAATAGAACCCAGGAATCATCAATTTATAGCTTTTAAGACCAGAAGGGACCAGCAGATCATTCCATCTGGCCTCCTGCATACATCAGCCAGATAGTGCTACCCAGTTACCCCTGTACTGGGCCCACTCACTTGCACTTAATGAAAATTTTAAGCATTAACTGAATAATTGCTGGCCCTGACTACCAGCACCCCACCCCACTGAAACCACTAGATGCCCATTCCCCACTCTGAGCTGGGAACAGAACCCAGGAGTGCTGGGTGCCAACCCCACTGCTGTCCTCCTACAGCTTGCTCAAAACTGAGACTAGAACCCTGGAGTGCAAACTCACAGTCCAGTGATGCTGACCACTAACCCCACAAGGATTAGAAAAAGCCTACTCTAGGTATTTTTAATGTGTCCATTGTAAACACGGGTGCACTAGCAGGAGAATTTCCAGCAGCTCTAGAGAATGTATTATTCCCTCTACTCAGGAGTGGTAAAGCCACATATGAGTATTGCTTCCAGTTCTGGACCCCACAGTATAGCAAGGATGTGGATGCATTGGAGCAGGGCCCACTGAGGGCAAAGAAAATGATTAGGAGGCTGGAGCACATGACCTATGAGGAGAGGCTGAGGGACTTGGGCTTATTTAGTTTGCAGAAGAGAAGAGTGAGGGGCAATTTGCTAGCAGCCTTCAATTGCCTGAGGTGGGGCTCTAAAGAGGATGGAGTGAGGCTGTTCTCAGTTGTGAGGGATAGTAGAACAAGGAGCAATGGTCTCAAGTTAGAGAGAGAGAGGCGTAGGTTAGATATTAGGAAGAACTATTTCGCCAGGAGAGTAGTGAAACACTGGAAAGTGTTACCGAGAGAGGTGGTAGAATCTCCATCCCTAGAGGTTTTTAAGTCTGAGCTTGACAAAGTCCTGCCCGGGATAATTAAGTTAGGGTTGATCCTGCTTTAGGCCAGAGGCTGGACTCGATGACTGTCTGAAGTCCCTTCCAGCCCTAGGATTCTATGATTCTACAAATGTGTTTCTGACAATCTCTTCATGGCTACATCTGTGAAAATCAAAAAGCAGAGTTTGTTGTACTTGTGCTGTCCTTATAACCAGGCAAAGCTACATTCACGGATTCTTAGGGAGGTTGAACAGAACTATATTTAGATTACCAGTCCAAAAACAGTATGAGAAATGTAGTGTTGACTTTATTAGCAAAAGACCGTAATCATCCCACAGCTATCTCTGTGGCAGCTAACCCAAGATGGCTCTGCAAACTTCCTCCATTTGGCAGAGTATTTTAAGAATAAGGTTATGTGACAACCAGTTGGAATTCTCCTAACCAAAATCACTGTATTACCCCACCTCCGCCTCATCGAATGCCACTCCTCAACTACGACAACTCCCTGACACACCAGCTTGTATGCCTTGCCAGCAAACTCTTCAGGGCTCTGCCAGCCCAAACCTTGCCTATCAGGTAACTATCAGTGAACTCAAGCACCTAAGTTCCTCAGAAAGAACAAGAAGTCCTGTGGCACCTTCTAGACTGCCAGATATTTTGGAGCATAAGCTTCCGTGGGCAAAGACCCACTTTGTCAGATGCTGACGAAGAGCGTCTTTGCCCCGGAAGCTTATGCTCCAAAACATCTGTTAGTCTAGAAGATGCCACAGGACTTGTTGTTGTTTTTGAAGATACAGATTAACTCAGCCACCCGTCTGACACTAAGTTCCTCAGAGTTGTCTTTTTGCAATGCACAGTCCTATCACTGTCTGCCAGCAGAGGTTATTATGTTCACTGTGCCCTTAAAAAGGCATCTTGCTACCTTCACTGAGATTAGCAAACACTGCTTTCATCGAAGCATTAAACTGGTTTAAAATAAACCTAAAACAAGTTTATTAAACAAAAAGACACAGGCTTAAGTGCTACCATTGCTAAGGAATAGAGATAGAAAGGGCTACAGGCAAACAGAAGTTGAAGTACAGTTCTACGACATGACTAACTAACTAGAATTTCTTGTGCAAAGAAATGTTTCTGGCTGACTAGATTCTCTGTCCAGCACCCTAAACAGAGCTCAAAGTGCTCTGTTCCTTTGTCTCCACCAGTGGAGAAGAACTTAGACATTCTCTCCCCATTTTAAACAGAACGGTAAGTAGGAGACCATCCGACCTGTTTTTAACAGGACAATCCTGTATTCAACCTCTCGTGCAGGTGTCCTGTTTTTTTAAAAAAAAATGGGGAAAATGTCCTGTATTTTCTGCTCTCTGCTGGTCAATCAGCAGCCAGCGCAGTCCCAGCCACGTCTTGTTTGAAGCTGGCAGGTGAGTGTGGGCAGGCAGTGCCAGTCTGGGAGCATGTGTTGGTCTCAGGCCAGGTGGAGAGATAAGAACAGGGAAGAGGAAATATCAGTTAGGAGGAGAGCCAGCTCTGCATGTGTATGTGGGGGGAAGGGGATGTGTCACCTAGCACAGGGTTCTCAGCTGGGTTCCATTAGCCTTTTGAGTCTGAGTCCCATCATCCTTGGTGTACTTGAAGCAGAGCTGTGGGGCTGAAGCCTCAATACCTGGTATGCCCCACCCATGGAAGCTGAAACCTTGATCCCCAGTGCCTCCCTCACTGGGCTGAAGCCTGATCCTTGGCATCTCCCCTGCTCCTTGCAAAAGCTGGGAGCTACAAGGTAGCGGGGAGGGATAGGTCTGTGGTTCGAGCCTTGGCCTTGTGAAACCCATAGTTGTGAGCTCTAAATTGTTGAGGAGGCCATTTACGGTCTGGGGCAAATACGTTAAAAAACAAAAAAAATTGTCAGGGAGGGTGCTTGGTCCTGCTGAGAGGTAAGGGGGCTAGACTTGATGACCTCCCAAGGTCCATTCCAACTCTACGAGATAAGTATGGAACTTCCATTTCCTGCTGGAGGCAAAACGCTTCTCCTCCCTTAATTATCCCAAAAGGGGCCATTTAGCCTTGAGTTCGCATGTGTTGCATGCAAAATACTAAATGAAAGTGTTGGGGAATTGGTTCTAAACAAAATCAAGTCACAAAAGCAGATAGCATAAGTTCATGGAGTCATCTCAAGAGCCATCTGCTTTCATATCACCCAGGGTCCCAGTGAAAATGCACTCGTAAAACACAGCCTTCTAACCCTGCTGACCCTGCTACTCTTTGCGGAGAAGACAGAATACGATTGTAATCCTGACTTTGAACCTCGTCCAGTAGCTTTCATCCAATTAGCTCAAAGTGCTCTCACATTTCAACTGTAAATTGTATTGCAATCATCTAAAAGGCCTTACTAACGCTGAGGGCTCCCCATCCCACCGTGCCAACCCCAGTTGGGACCCCCATCCCACTGGGGAATGCACCAGCCCCAACTGGAACTGGAACCCTACTGTGCGGGGAGCTGCACAGACACATTTTAAAACAGTCTCTGTCCCACAAGCACTTGCCATCTAAACAGTCAGGGTAGAGAAAGGACAATATGGGACATAGAGGCAAAGTGACTTGTCCAAGGTGACATGGCAGATTTGCCTCCTGGCAGTGCAACTCAGGAATTTTATCTCCCACTCCCCTGGTTCTAACCACTAAACATCACAACTCTCCCAGAGGGGCTAGAACCCAGGAGTCCTGGTTTCCATCTCCCTTCTGTTTTAAACACAGTACTGTCATACAACAGCCAATATATGGATCTATGGCCAAAACACACAGCCAGCACATGAGAGGGTCTGGATGAGATGCTCCTGTGCTTTCCCAGTCTATTCAAAGCAAACTGTGCAGCCAGTGATAAGTAGCTTCTGTCCAGCGTCTCTTACCCATATTCACATTCACTCTCTCTGATCCCCAGAAAAATTCTGCTTTAAATCACCTCCTTCGGGGCATGCAAAGAATATGATGGTCATGAGCCATGAAGCTGGGGGTAGAGAGAGTACAGCTAAAATTGATTTATCCGCAATCAACTTCCACATCTGTCCACACAGAGGAAGGTCAAGGGGAGTGTTTCTCCCGTCAACCCCCGCGAGCATCATTTTGCATGTGTGAAATGAAACCCAGAATACTGACACTCAGGGAGTCGATTTTCTGCTGCAGTGTGGCTCTACCTTAACATCCAAGCACTCCACAAGTAGGAAAACATTTAACTTCGAACACCCCTCTCCTTATCAAGGAGGAAACTGAAGCACCGGAAAACTCAGCCTGAGCTCCTCAAAGGTACTAAGGCAGCTTAGTCCAAAAGATTGCAAACAGCAGGTTGTCCAAGAGCACTATATCACAGACTTAACACTTGTTGGCCGAAGTCCTAAGCATTGGTCACTCCATCACAACAAAAGTACGTGCAGCAAAAAGGTTCCATGCATAAGTAGCTGCAGTTGAACCCAAGACTTTCAAGATGGCCCATACAAAGTGATTTCATGTGAGTTACAGGAGTAGAGATGAGTACATCTGTAAATCTTCCTCCTTCTGACCACGATGCAGCTGGGATTCAGGAGAAAACAGTCACAGGGGTGCTGGCCAGTGTCAGAGGCCAGATGGACATGCTGGTCTGACCTGGTTTGGCAATTCTGTCATCCCTAGAACAATAGCTCCAAGAGCTAAGAGCTGCTCCGGCAGCCCCTTTTTCAAACAAGGGCTCACATGCCATCAGGTTAGTGGGCGGGTTTGTTTGAGGTGTGACGTGATATTTACACAAGGATCAACAGAAAGATGAGAAATACAGTGACAACAACTTAAGCTGCCGGTAAACTTCTGCATTTTTACCTGCTTGCCTCCTTCCCAGGCAAAAGTTGGGTTGGAAGAAAGAGAAAAGCAAAGCCACGTGGGTACGGAGCACAGAAGGGCTGTAATCCTGTGCTAGCCTTTGGAGAAGGACAACGCAGATTACTTTCCACATGGAACTCACTGAGGTACAGCAGCCGCTGCTCACTTTCTAGGCATGCATTAGGTGCTGGTGGGGTGTTATTAATGAAACGTTTTGTAAAGAAGGGTGGACTTACGGGTAAGGTGCCAGGCTAAACTGAACCAGTGAAGAGCTTGATTCATTTCTCAGCTCGGTCACTAACTCCCTCTGTGACCTTGGAGACTGTGTGGCCTAGTGAAATGGCTCTCAGCCTTTCAAACTACTGTCCCCCTTCTGGACTTTGATTTGTCCTGCATACCCCAAGTTTCACCTCACTTAAAATTTACTTCCTTACAAAATGAGACCTAAAAATACCAAAGCATCCCAGCATGTGATTACTGAGAAATTGCTTATTCTCTCATTTTTGCCTTATAATTATCAAATAAATCAACTGGAATATAAATATTGTAGTTACCTTTCAGTGTACAATATACAGAGCAGTTTAAAAAAGTCATTGTATGAAATTCTGGTTTGTACTGACTTCACTTGTGCTTTTTATGTAGATTGCTGTAAAACTAGTCAGTTAGCTAGATAAGCTGATGTACCCCTGAGGCTACCCAGAGGTCTTCCACAGTGTACCTCTACCAGTAGTTGAGACCCACTCACCTACAGGACAGAGCACTTGGCTATCTCCACATTACCTTGAACCTACGTTCCTATGGAGGGCTGGTGCTTATTCTACAGTTCAGCTGCTGGAAGTGGGCGTCCTATGCCTAGCACAGCCACTGACCTTCTGAGGAGCTGGGCAAACCACATCACCGCCCAGTGCCTCAGTTTCTCTGTCAGTAAAATGCAAAATTGTGAAGGGCTTTGAGACGTGAGGATGAAAAGCTGTGTACAAGAGCTACGTATTACCTCAGTTCCTCAACATGAACAGTCCTACATTGTGCACGTAGCTTGTAATCTCCTTGGAATCAATGCTCTTTCTAGAGGGCTGGCAGCTTTTGCAAGCCCCTAGGCAAGGTGTGATGGGGAGCCTGGCTTCATGCCCCCAGAAGGGGCAGGCCACAGATGGAAGGGGCACGGCCGGGGCACCCAGCCTTCACAGCTGCACAGATAGCACAACACAGTGATTTAAAGGGCTCAGGGCTCCAGCCACTGCTGTCACAGTAGCAGCAGCCCCGGAGCCCCGGGCCCCTTTGAATTGCCAGGCCCCAGGGTAATTGCCCCCTTTGCTTCCGTGCTCAGCAGGGCTGGCTTTCTCCCAAAGTGTGGGTATGAATAAGGCGGTTGGTGGTCTTTGTTCTGGGAAGAAAAAGTAGCTGTGATGAGTTGTTTTCCTCTTCCGACCTCCCTGCTGTGCAAAACATCATCAGATGTAGCTCGTAATGTTTAAGACATGGTGTGATTTACAAAAGAATGACTCATTTTGCTCTCCAGATCAGTTCATTTCTAAAGGACATGGCACGTGCCCTGCAGAACCAGCAAACGACTTTGTCTTTTCTAAATAAATAAGTTGCAGGGTGAAACGGCTCAGGCATTAATGTGCAACACACAGAATACCTGGGTTCAGTTCCCAGCTCTGCCACTGACTTGCTGTGACACCTTGGGCAAGTTCCTGTCCTGCTTTGTGCCTGTTTCCACTCCCACCCTCTGTCTATTTCAGCTGGGAGCTCTTTGGGGCAGACTGTCTGCCATGTTGTATTTGTGCAGTACCAGGCACAACAGGGTGCTGAATTTAGTTGTGATCTCTGCCATGCCTGGCATAATGGGCCCTAGTGGTGGTCAGGGTCTGTGCAGCACATGGCAGGACAGAGTTTGTGTAGCATCCAGGTTGGCATGGCCCCAGTTTAGTCAGGGGTCTGTACCCACTGCGATGTGGGTCTTAGTCACAGCCAGTATCTGTTCAGTTTCCAGCTTGTCATGGCCTTAATGTGAGTTAATGTTATAAACGTAACTTTGGTGGAGCTACACTGATTTACAACAGCCGAGCACTCAGCCGACCGCCTAAGGCACCAGCAAACACAGCATTAAAATCAAAAACCTAACTGCGCAGCTAAGTAAATAATCAGTGCCAATTAGAGGCATATTTGAGCCAATTACAAAGCAAAGGGGCCTTGTGCTGTGACAGCAAAGGAGTTTGTCCATATGGCTGATGCTCTCCAGATGACAGAGTGCCTAGGCTTGACTGTGGGTCACCCTTGTTCACATGATCTTTGTACACCTGCCTCCCAGCTGGCCAGCTTGTCAGTCGGTAATTAGAATGATGCTTGCTGGCCTCCAGATAACGATGGGAGCAGTCTTCTCCCTGCCATAGCTTAGCTTGGTTACAAAGGGCAGGACTTCTGCTTTCAGACATTGTCTAGTTTGCAATGTTACTTGACTCCCACAATGAGGAACAAGTTAGCAGGCGGGCCCAGGGAGGGCTAGGAGTCAGGACGGCTAGGTTCTATCCCTAGCTCTGGAAGAGGAATGGCACACACCCATTGTAAGTAACGAGATGAGCAGCCCATCCAAATCTAAAGGCCTGAACGCTCAACAGAGAGGGAGAAGCCAGGGGAGCCAGCAGACTTGCCAGGCTCCCAAGCACAGTGGGAAGGAGGTGGCTCTACACTGCTGGAAGGTGCAGAGCTGGGGCCACCACCCCTCATTGCTGCCTGAACTGCACTACACCACACCCTCCCCCAGTCCTCAGTGCCATCCTGACCACACCACCTGAGGCTCTGGAGTGTGTTGCACAGGGCTCTGGCAGGGATTTAAAGGGCCCAGAATGCTGGCTGCAGCAACCTGGTGCTCTGGGCCATTGTGAACCATTGGACTCCAGGGCAGTTGCCTCCTTTATCGACTCCATCAGCGGGCCAGGGGTAAGCCACTGAATCTGGGTGACCAGCAAATAATTTTTTCATTTGTCCCTCATAGGACAGGAGGGAAGGTCAAAGGTTGAAAATCAGCCCCCCCGCCCCACGCAAGGGACACTGAGCAGAGAATCCCTAGTAGCACCCACCATGCGTCACAGGTTTCTGGAGAGTTAATGGACACCACCGAGTGGGATTCTGCCCAGAACATGACTGGAGAAGGGACAGGAAAGAGGCCCCTCACTGACAGAGTGCTCTCCCTGCACACACAAACTCCCCTCTTGCACTTCTGCATCCTGGTTTGGTGGATGGCCACCAGACGGGGGGTGACTAGGAGGCCTCAAGGCTTTGTGGGCCACAGACAGGTTGTAAGAGGTCAACAAGTCAAGGAGCAAGTGCAACCAGACCCTCAGTAAGAAGATATGGCAGAGCCAGAAGTTACAAAGGGGAGGAGGGGTTAGAAAATGGAACTCTAGTGGTCTAGTCCCAGCTTTGAAATGGTCTAAGAGACTCTAAGGGTTAGAAACCCAGGGACTGGGCATCAGGGCTCCTGGGTTGTATTCCTTTAAGATTGCAGACACAGGGGATTGCAGGCTTAGTTCCAGTTTACGAGTTCTAGGGAAGCAATGACTCTCAGGCTGCAAGCTAAGGGAGCGACTCCCCTTCTCATGTACACAGCCTTGCACCTGTGCAAGTATAAACAGCCACGTGGCCCTGGTAGATGGGTAGAAGCAGTGAAGGCATGGAGGCTGTGCCAAGTATGAACCCAGAAGTTGCAGGAGGGCTTTGTACCCAGCACAGCTAAGCCATGCCTCCACTGTGGATACACTGCTATTTATATTGCTATTTCCTTGATGAGATCTCACACAAATACACGCACAGGAGCAGAGGAAATCACAACCCTCGTTTACAATGTAACCAGACCCTTGAAGAAAGCCAGGGGATAGAGGTCACCTCTCCTTTGGTGCAGTGCTGGCTGGAGGAGCTTAGGGTAGAGATTTCTGTGGAAAGAAATTGCACATGGAGTGTACGTTCCACATGCTGCTAGGGAAATGGACTTCTATGCATTTCTGTAAATAAACAGACTCCATGAAGGACTTTCCTTCCAAAGAAATTCACGCACAATTTCAAACTATGAGGAAGCAATAACAACAGTGGTGGTAAATTTTTACTGGGAGGCTGAAAATCAGAGTGCCTCTGAACACAGAGGCTACATCTACACTACAGAGGTCTTTCGAAGGAAGCTCTTTTGAGCGTCCACCCACAAAAAAGTGGCTCAAAAGAGTGATCTGCTCTTTTGAAAGAGAGCATCCACACAGCCCCTGCTCTTTTGAAAGAGCAGGCCAGGGATCGAAAATGAAGACTGTTCTCTGGAAAGAAGGGCCCTGCGGAGCATCTACATGTGTTTTCTTTCGAAAGAAGCTTTTGAAAGGGGGAGCTCCTCCTCAACCAGGAAAGGACGAGTGATTTTGCAAGAAGCACTATATTCCTTCGATTTACTTTGAACACAATGCTTTTTGTGTGTAGATGCTCCATGGGCCCTTTTGAAAGAGCCCCTTTCTTTTGAAAGAACTTGCTAGTGTAGATGCAGCCACAGAGATTTAAAGAGCAGAGCCCATGTGTAGTGCCATACATTCAATTTTCTTACCGTGCCACCATGCAATCCCCCATTTTAGGGCTGTGACTTCCAGGAGTCCTCCAGGGAGAAAGGAGAAAAGTTCTGATGCTTCTCCAAAAATCTCCCCTGCAGACTTCCCATCAGAAGTTGTCCTGAGCTGTGAAAGGTACACCTGATCAACCCTATTCCTTGAATTACAGGGCAGTAATAAAGCTGGAGAAGCAAGCGGCTGACGGTTAGGTTCACAAGGAAAATCAAATGCCTATGAACTGGAACTAACAGGGATCTGTGCAAGGGAGGAATTCGGATAGTCACTCACAAAGCCAATGGACCTAAATTTCTCTCATATATGTACCTGGCTCTAAGGATGCTTATATGGCTCCCACCGCCATAGAACCTGAGACTCTCACTCTCTTTTATGCGACAAAACCCCTCAGAGATAGGGCAGTGCGATGATCCCTAATTTACAGAGAGTGAAACTGAGGCACAGAGCTGCTAAATGACTTGCCCAAGTTCTTCCTAAACTCCCCAGGCAGACATTTTAGGATTGGGCCTCCCGTAATCTGTAGCTCTCAAGGCAGGTATTTCAGCATCACTAGCCCAAACCGTGCCCATATTTTTGCCACGTTAACTGGGACAGAGGATGTTATGCCATCTTAAAACCCCCCACAGAATTCAAGGAGCATGCCTGAGCACGCAGACAAAGGTTTCTGAGCTGTTTCAAGGGTGCCAAGGAGGGGTGAAGCAGTTCCTGGTGCTTGGGAAAAGAGAGGTCTCTGCGGTTCTGCATCTTGCTTTTCATTTCCACAGCACCACGCCACCCCCTTCAATTATTCATGGGCCCTTCACTTCCCATCACTGCTGCTTGAGTTGCCAGAACCCAACCGTCACTTGTGAGCTGTAATAAGTAAAGAAATGCTCCCCCCGCCCCCAAATGGCCAGAAATAGGAAGTCCAGAGCAGGGGCAGAGGGCTGGTGGGAGACAAGCTGGAATCTGTGGGCTATTCGGGCATAGCAAGATTCATGCACGAAATCACTGCTCAACCACTCTCACCCACTTAGACTGTAAACTCTGGAGCTGGGACCATGTTTTTGTTCTGTTTTTATACAGCAGCTAGCACTATGGGATCGAACTCTTGGCCCATGACTGGGGCTCCCAAGCACTACTGCAATTCCACCAAAAAAAGAGGCTTTGGAAGGTCTTCCCAGTAAGAGAAATGGGAGGCAAACAACCTTGTTTCTGGGATTCTATGACAGGGTTGCAAACAATAGTGGGGACTGGATTCAGATCCAGGAGGTGCCATACAGTCCTATGCGCTTAATACAAATAATAAAAAATTAATAGCAGTAACTAATGGGGTGAATAGAGCTGGTAAAAATATTCATCAAGATTTTAGGGCAAAAAATGTCTTTTTAAACAATATACTGCTGAACATCTCTAATCTGGAACTCCCTCATCCGGCAACATCTGCAATCCAGCATGATTTTAGTTAGCTGGATGACCACTTATTATGGTTGTGGTCATGGTCCCATGCAGTTGGTTTATGGACACCAGTCCTGGTTCTCAGTGTTGAACTGTTATTTAGCTCTAATTCACCCTAAATATCTTCCAAGAGCCCAGTCAGCAGTGCACGTTAGTAACGTGCTAGACAATATTGACCTCCCGTGGTCCAGCAAATTCTCTTGTCTGACACCGGTTAGGTCCCCAGGGTGCCAGACGAGAGAGGGGCACTCTGTATAAATTTTCACTGTGGTGGAATGTTTCCTTTTAATTTAAATTGAAAACATTGCAAAAAGCAATTGTTTCCCATTTTATTTGGGGGCAGGCTGACAAACCACTCACTTCAAATAATTCACCACTAGAAAAAGAGGAGGAGGAGAACAGTGTGAGAAACTAGTTTTCTCCCTGCCCCCACTAAAACCAACTTTGCCAAGCCTTCAACATTCACATTACACATCTCTGACGCCCTCCCACTATTTCTGCTACGTATTCTGGGTGGCCAGGGAGATATAGATCTTAAGGCCAAAGGGACGCCAGTTCTGTGGTATCATTTCTGAGATGAGGGCAGCTAATGAGCTTAGGTCAGAGGGGCCAGCGTGATCATCTAGTCTGACTTCCCGTATTACTCTGTCCTGAGCATTCCATCCAGAGGCTCCTGCTCTAAGGCCCTGCCGAGAAAAACAGTCTGATTACTGTGTCATTACTAACCCCATCCTCTCCTGGAGCCAGGCTATGCATGAAGCAGAGATTGAAATAGCACGAGACAGCTATGGATTCCCAGTCATCAGTCCAGATTTCATTTAGCTAAAACCTCATCTAATAATACACAAACCTCCACAAGGTTAGGAAAAATGAATGATTGATCTGTCATCTGGAAGGGTGGGACTTTCTCCCTGTAGTGTCTTGATATTGCAGTCTAGATCGATAGGACAGAGTGGAGAGGCTGATGCGGACAGCACTAGACAGCTGTTTACTCCTCAGGGGAACACGTACATTTTAACTCTTACCCACTTGTGCACAAAATGGGCCAGATCCTCAGGTAGTGTAAATCCGTGTAAATCCTCAGCTGGTACAAATCATGACATTGGTTTCCATAGTGAAATGCTGATTGAAACAGCAAAGAGTCTGACCCTAAAAACTTGTTTTACCCCCACTGGATGCTCTGTATATATAGTATATTAATGTGTGAAACTCACCCCTGTACAGAGACTCACCAAAGACACTCTGGCCTTAAAGTGGTACAAAGGCTTTGTGCTGGCCCCTCTACCCAACAGTGAATATCATCCAGAGCTGGCTGCATCTTCGGATTTTCTGGGGCTCAGCCCTACCCCCAGGCTTGCTCCTAGCAGTATCACCAACCGCAAGAGATCAAAAATAACAATTTAGATCCAGAAAAAAAAATCAGGATCAGCCCAGGAAATGAGACTTTTCTAAAGCCTCTGTTGCATATTTTGGTCTGCCTTTGGGTGTCTGAATTCCCCTGCCTACAGCCATAGGAAGGAGGTATAATTAGTGTTGGCCACTTCCCAAAATTTACTGGTAAGTTCACTTTTGGCCCATGCTGTGGAAGATCTCAGTCCCTCCTCCACCAATTAATTCTGCCCCCTAGCTTCCCCCACCCTTAGATCACCCGCCCCCAAAACCTCACCTCTGTTCCTCCTGAGGCTCTTTGTGCTCCCTCTCCTAGGCCTTGGGAGCAGAGTGTGGTCCCCCTAACCCCTTGCTGGCCGAGGAACAGTTCCTCGCCCTCCTCTACCCCTTCCCAGGCTAGGCACTACAGGCCAAAAGAGGACGGGCGAGGAGCAGAATCACCATTCTGTTCCCATTGCACTAGTGTCCTGAGCCACTGGGTTCTTTAGCTCCCTCCTCTCCTCCTGTGGGTTTGGCCTTTGAGGTGCTATAGGAAGGGAGAGGCCCAGGGAAAGAGGAAGATAATTCTGCCTGCAGCAGCCCTGTTTGGTTCGTCTGCCCGATAGCCAACCAGAGGATCTAATTCAGCGAAAGCTGTCGCTTCTCATTTGATGGCATGACTAGCTCTAGCCTCAGCCAAAATCATGTCTCAGTCTTGAGATAAGAAATCTCAGAAGTGGCCAACTCTCAAGTAACATGTAATTGATGTGCTGCAGGGTGTAATAGTGCCTGCTGCCTCCGGGGGTGCTAGAGCTGCTGAAAACCTTGAGCAGAGCAGCCCCCAAGATTCAAGAAACAGCGCTGGGAGAAACAGGTTGCTTATTTAAGATTGGTTTGAAAAGCAGCACAGCCTTCTCCATCTTTCCCACTCGAACCCTTGAGCTAAGTCACTCCATAAACCTGCAGCTCTGTAGGGATTAAGACAGTGCTACTCATCAGAGTAGATTTACTTGAATGGGAAGATCGTTCAGGCAGGGAGCATCTCTCTTTGTTCTGCATTGCATAGCACCTAAAGCAATGGAGCTCTGGTCTGTGACCGGGGCTCCTGGACACCATCACAGCACAAATAAATTTACACACATGCCCGATTACACTGCTCTGATTTCATCCATTCCTGCTGCCTGCATGTGACAGTTCACGACAATCCCCAGCATAGTTTTTTTCCTACCGGTATGACGAATGTGACAAGCATGCAAAGGGCAAATGAAATGAAGTATGTGCTGATTGCACACAACATTGACTATGACAGCCAGGCCTCAGAGGCGACCAGTGTGGGGACTGAAAGAGGCACTGGCCACATGTCCCTGCCCTGCCCCCTCCCTATTCCTCCCATGCCCCACCCCCTTCCTGCCCATGCCCTTCCTTCCCACCCCCAGCCACTTCCAGTGTATGTGGGGCAGTCCCACCCCGCTCCCCTGGAGTGGCGCAGCCTAGGAGTAGCATGAGCTAGGAAGCTCACGCTGTTCTCATGCTGCACAACGCTGGGGGAGATCCCACACCCCTCACAAGTGGCTTGGTGCAGTGCCAACGCTGAGGGCAATGTGAGAATGCATGTGGCCCCATGCGCGCCCCCCATGCATCACCTATGCCATGTTCACCCTCTGCATCCAATCAAAGTGCTGTTATGGTTCAGTCTGCATACCCTGCAAATTCTAGGTACACAAGTGCAGTTAGCAAAACAACCCTATCCCAGGAGCTGGTCTTGGTTACAATAGTCTTGCAGCCCACTGAGGAGGAGGGTCACCCATGCAGCCCACTCACTAGCCTAGGCTGACCAACCCTGAGCCACAGCTAGGCTGGGCTAGGTTTCAGTAGACCTGGCTCTTTCACTGACCAGCTGTATGACTTTAGGCAAGTCCCCTCCCATCCCTATGCATCTGTTTTCTTTCCCAACCATACCTGTTTTATTATAAACCCTTTGAGGCAGGGGCTGTCTCTTCACTGTTCCTGTGCTAGTTGCTGCATAACAGGGTCCTGATCTCAGCTGGGGCTAGTAGGAGCTGCTGTGATAAAAAAAAATATTATGTAGGGAGGAATGCTGTCCAATTTTCAAAAATAAGATTAGGTTAAAATAAAATTAGTTTTTTTTAAATTGAAGATTATAAAATTAGATAAAATATAATTAGATTAGATAACAATGAGAGTTTAGCTGGATTCATTATGATTTAACTTAGAAACACTAAATAAGACTAGAAAAATGATGGAGACACAAGGTGGGTGAGGTAAAATCTAAGTTTTATTTAGGACCAAGTTTTATTGGTGAAAGACAAACTTTCAAGCTTCGGAGCTCACGCACTTTGTCTTTTCTATCCTGAGACTAACATGGCACCAACACTGCAAACACAACAGAAAAATATTTAAGTTATTTTGTATATTGGGAGATCTGTTTCTCTGTAATTCTATTCCTGGAAGCACATGAAATAGAAAGAGTCAACAGTTTTTCCTCCTCACCAAAAATTGCTTTTTGAATAAAATCCGGTTGATTCTCATTTTGATCAAAATTATCCTAACAAGATGACAAAATGAGAATAGAAAAGTTTTCATTAAAATGTTAGTTTTCTACAAACAAAAAGTGACGTAAAACCAAAAATACAAAATATTTAATTGGAGAAGGGGGGGAACCGTCCTCAAACTTTTGAAGGGGAAAAGGGATTTAAAAAAAAAAAATCTCTGGTGAAAAATTATTTTTCAGCCAGTCCTGGTGCACAATCATGTCAATGAAATTCTAGTTTTCCATAGTGCTTTCCATACACAGACCTCAAAGGACTTTCCAAAGGAGGTCAATATAATTATCTGCATTTTATATGTGGGGAAATTGTGGCATGGAGTAGGGGTGTGTCTTGTTGAAGGTCACTGAGCAGCCCAGCAGCAGAGCCAACAATAAAATCTGTGGAGTCCCAGCCCAAAGGCCCAGTTGATGTGACTCTATCTTCCCCAAGTGGCCCTGACATATATAGCAGTTTGTAAGCTTGCTATTACCCACTGATTCCTTAAGGGTTTCATGTGCTTTGTTTTAATTACTCCCAAGTAATTTCCTTTCCTTTGCAAATCTGAGAACCTTTTTACTATTGTGTTGCCTTCCTTATTCCTCTGCTGTGTCTTCTGACCCACACCAGTAAGGACCGGAAACAGGTTCTCTCTCTTTACTAGGAATCCTGGTAATCAAACATGCCAAGAATTCAGCACTTACATCCAGGATTCTGGTGTTTGGAGGGGTGTCTTCCCCATGACAATATCTGCCTTTCACACTGCTTGCACAACACCAGCTCCTTGTGCATCTATGTGTTGGTCCCATCTGCCAGCCTGAAATAGGCATTAGTCACACAGAAGCTGAACAACTTCAAAGAGCAGCTATAGTGAGTGTATTTTGCTGAGTAGTCCCATGCAATAAACTCTGAGCCACTGGGACATCTTAGAGAAACAACGGGCACTGGTTGGAGGGATTTGTGGTGTCCAGGCCCTGAATGCTGATTCAGGAGGTCAAGGCTCATTTGTCAGCTGTGCTTCAGACTCACTGCACGACCTAGGGCAAGTCAGCACTCCATATAAGAGGGTTAAAAACCCTTCATCTGTCTGGAATGCAAGTGTTCTTCCTATGTGGCTGTACCATGCCCAGAGTTTGGCAAGAGGTCCCACATGCTACCACAGCACATAAAATTTATGAGGAGCAGCAGCAGTAGGGAACAAGGATATTTCACTTGCCCTTCAAAACCAGACCATGTTAAGGTAGGTTCTTTGCAAGGATTTTTGTTTTATTCCAAATAGGAACCTTAGGTGGTCAGTCATTAACCATTCATTTTACTCTCTTCCTTCTGGTGTTTTGTCCAAGAGGGTTTTAGAAGGTGATGGTTAATTTCAGGTGTCTTTTTTTTTTTGTGGGGGAGAAAGGACAGGTATCCATCTTCAGACACCAACATGGGCCTGATTTTCAAAGGGCAGGTAGCTTATGCTCTGAAGGGTCTCAAGCTGGACATTGTAGATGGATGGCCCGTCTCCCCAGCACAGGATTAACACCATGCCTGGGGCTGTTCAGAGCATTTCATCAAGCCACCATCTATTAACTGCAGTGACCTCTTAAACAAAAAGAAAATAGAGCAGTGCAGCTTAGAAACAACCTCAGTTCCCCTCATACAGAGTTTTCTGCAAAGCCCTATACTTCACAAGCAGTTTCCTACTCTACCAGTTCCTCACCTGAGAATAGCCTGCTCCAGATGATTCTACTTCTCCCCCTTGCACAAGCAGTTTCCTCCTTGCTCCTGCCAGCTCTCACCCAGCTGAGCCATTTGCTGGGTCTAAGCATACCAGCTGGGTCTGATCAGCCCAAATTGCTCTTCTTAAAGAGCCTGCCTTAGAACAGAGGTGGATGATCCTAAACCCACTGCCCTGTTAAGTAGTAGACCTTGCTACACATGTTGAAAAACACAATGCATTCAAAATCATTAGTCGCTTTCAAAATCTGGGGACTATGTCCTGGGCTCCCAACAATTCCAGACACTAGTGATCCAGGCAATAGACATTTTCTCCTACCAGTCAAACAGGAGAGATTGGTTTGCTATTGTTCAAAATCTACTATTGCCCAGCTTTCTGGGGGCTCCTTCTGTGCTGCTGGGAAAGCACATAGTTATGCCCTTGTCAGTTGCACTATGACAAAATTACCCCATAATAGTCAAATGCAGTAGGTGGAGGCAGCTTGGAATTGTATGCAACAAGCCAACAGATCACCTAGCTCAGAGGATGTGGAGCTGCAAGCACACAGACAGGACCCGAGGACAAAGATTGCATGTAACGAAGACAAAAGTTGTTATGAAACTACAGCCCAAGTAGATTAGGATAGACCCTGCCCTCTGTGAAGTTCCACTACATTAAGTCCCTGTAAGTTTGCTTGGAACAAAAATTTAACCTGTTCCTTATAAAACAACTAAGGGCCCTGAAGGGTTCAGAATCCAAACCTGCATCACTTTTGAAATAAACGGGGTTGTAAGATTGCCTTGAGTGAAAATAGGTCTAAATTTAGCCATTTTAGGGTTACCCAGATGTACTGAAGAGCCATGAAAAAGTAACTTCTTTTTCACTGATACAGATCGCCTTCAAGATGTGATGTCTCAGATGTGTCAGTGTCCCACTGCCATGGCAACATCATGGAACTGGAGACTGGACATTAAGTTTCAAAGAAACAATCTTGATAACAAGGTGAGTGAGTAGTCTGATCTTCTTTGCCGATCCAGAGATCCAACCTTCCCGTCGGCTCCCTCTTATTGTTGTTTGTATGATGGCGGTATGTAGGGCTCTGCCCAGACCCTCACTAAGATCAGGGCCCCCATCATGCCAAGTGCTGCACAGACACAAAAAGATGGTCTTTGTTCCACAGAGCTCATTATCCAAATAAACAGTGGTGAGAAGAGAACCAGGCAAAGGAAGGGGAAATGACTAGCCTAAGGTTAGTGGTAGAGTCAGGAACTGAACCAAGGTGTCCAGAGCCCTTGCATAGTACCCTATCTATTAACAAAACCGCTTTTCTGCAGTGGATGTGACCTCCTCAAGGTCACAGAGCCACCAAGCCAGGACTGAATCCAGAATTCTTACCCCAGTGTCCTCGTTACCCAGCACGGAGGGAAATTTTTCATTTCAAGTTGAACCAAAACCTGCAAAGCTTCTCAAAAATTTTGGCAAATCAAAAACTTTTAAAAATGTTTTGGTCAAACCACATTTTGCTTAAATTTGTATCACCTAACTTTGTTAATGTTTTTAAATAGTTGAAGGAAATTTCTAAATAAAAATGGTTTCAACTCAAAAAAATTGAAATACTTTATTTAGCAAAGGTCAAAATGAAATATTCTGATGGTAGGGGGAGAGGCTGAGGATTTTATTAAAATGAACAACTCGGCAAAATCAACATGCATTTGCAAAACATCTCAGCAAAGCCAAACTGAGTATTTCAAGGCAAAAACGTTTGTCTGAAATATTTCCCTCCGCTCTAAATCTGACCCTTCCCCAGGCTCAGCCAAGTCTCTTTCCTCATTTCAGGAGGTGTCCTCAGACTGAAGACTCCTGCTCACCTTTCCTCTCCTGGCCAAAGAGGCTTTGAATTGGAGTGGTGGGAACCTAATGTGGCTGTCACCCCAGTATGCTATTTTAGGAGAGGTGAGACCCCACTCCAGCAACATGAACCTCTCAGGTGTCCCACCAGCCCATAATGGCTCCCACGGAGGCCCCGGCCCTGCCTTGCATGGGGGCTATTCTCTGTGGCAGGTGGTGTTGATTGTGCTCATGACTGGGATTCTTTCCCTGGTCACAATGGTGGGCAACTTGCTTGTGATGGTCTCCTTTAAAGTCAACAGTGAATTGAAGACAGTCAACAACTACTTCCTCCTCAGCCTGGCCTGTGCTGACCTCATCATTGGGGCGGTGTCTATGAACCTCTATACCACCTACATCATCATGGGCCATTGGGCCCTTGGCAACGTGGCTTGTGACCTCTGGCTGGCCCTTGACTATGTAGCCAGCAATGCTTCAGTCATGAACCTCCTGATCATCAGTTTTGACCGCTACTTCTCTGTCACGCGGCCCTTGACGTACCGGGCCAAGAGGACACCCAAGAGGGCAGCCATCATGATTGGCCTAGCTTGGGCCATCTCCTTCATTCTTTGGGCACCTGCCATCTTGTTCTGGCAGTACTTTGTTGGGGAGCGGAAAGTGCCCTCAGGAGACTGCTATCTTCAGTTCCTCTCTGAGCCCATCATTACTTTTGGGACGGCCATTGCAGCCTTCTACCTGCCAGTCACCATCATGATCTTTCTCTACTGGAGGATCTACCGGGAGACCGAGAATAGGACCAAGGAACTGGCTTGCCTCCAGGGCTCAGAGAGCAAGAGTATTGTCAGGCCGACCCCCACCAACAGGCCTAAAGGAGGTGACAGAGGCAGCAGCAGCAGCAGTTCTGAGAAGCTGCAACCCATCAAGGTTTCTCCTGCTGTGACAACAGCCCCCACGCAGGCCTGTTGCTTCCCTAGTAGGAAGAAGGTCAATCTGTATGTGGAGCAGAACAGCAATGGGAGCTGGAACAACACAGAGGAGGAAGAGGAGGAGGAGGATTCCTTGACATCATCCGAGGGTGAGGAGCAGCCCTTTGAAGTTCAGAGTATCTGCTCAGTGGTGATCCAGCTGCCTATGATTGGCAGCGTAGCACAGCCTCCGCTGCCGATAAAAAAGCCAAGCCAGGAGCGGGAAAAGCTGGCCGGAGGGCCATGGGCTGGAGAGAATGGCTTGTGCAGAATCTTAGCCCAGTCTCCTGCCAACAAATCCCCCAAAGTGACCAAGAACCCATCAAAGAAAAAGACAATGCCAATGAAGCAGAAGCAGGTGCTGACTGCCAAAAGCCATTTGGTGAAAAGAAGCAAACAGCTCTCCGAACGGAAAACCATCTCCCTGATCAAGGAGAAGAAAGCAGCACGGACACTGAGTGCAATCCTGCTGGCCTTCATCCTCACCTGGACACCCTATAACATCATGGTGCTGGTGTCCACCTTTTGCCACGACTGCGTTCCAAAGAGCCTCTGGAAGCTGGGCTACTGGCTTTGTTATGTCAACAGCACAGTCAATCCCATGTGCTATGCTCTGTGCAGTAAGTCGTTTCGTGATACCTTTAAGATGCTGCTGCTGGGCCGCTGGGACAAGAGGAAGTGGAGGAAGATGCCCAAACAAGCGGTGACTTTCCACAGGGCTCCAGCCCACTGAGAAGATGTGGGGCAAATCCCAGAAGGGTAAGCCAGGCACAACTGGTCTTGGGACCTAATTTGAGGTGGGAGGGAAAGAAATAGCTTCTAAGGCAAGAAGTGGAGAGTGAATCATATCATGATTTTTGGGTCAATAAGGCAGATGTCTCCAAATTGTAGGGCAGAGGAGGGTACAGAGAAATGATCCTCCCAGCATCAATAGGAGGTGGAGAGACAGCATCACCCAGTCCTGCTCTGTTCCCAACTCTGTTCTGGCCCAGCCCTCGGCTGCAACCCTGGCTACCAGCCTCCAAGCCACCGCCAGTGGCAGGCCCTGACCGCAGCTCCATTCCCTGCCACATTCCCACACACAGCTGTAGCCCCAGCCTCAGCTCCCTCACCCCCTCCACATTCTCTCCCCCACCCCACAAGTCGCAGCTCTGCTCCTAGAAGGTGGGGGTGATGGGCACAGACAGGAGTCAGGGAGGGTATTACCTTGGAAAGTTTGGGGACAACTGCTGTACAGTATCCCCATGTTATCAGCTGTGGTTAAGGCCAGCACTGTTGAAGAGCATGGAAAGGGGCAATTTTGCTCTAGCAGACATTCACTTTGTAGGAGGCTTGATTAGTCTGTGCCTACATCAGGAATAGAAATTTGATAACAGACGCTCTTTAGTCTAGCAGACAAACCTTACAGTGGAAGATTCACGGAGCTCTATTTAGTTTGTACAAGGGAAGGCTAAGGGTTCATAAGTACCCATACAGTAATCCCTCCATTTACATAGAGGTTGCATCCAGGGCAATCGCCACATAAATCAAATTGCACATAAATTGTGGGGGAAGGGGTTGGGGAGACCCCTGGAATTTCCCTGGCTGTGGGAGTGGGAAGCTGGGGGAAGTGAGGGGAGAAGGAGCCACTGGCTTCTCCCAGCTAGGGGACACACAGCTGAGGGAGCTGGGGGCTGGAGGGGAGGGGGCGGTTTCGATCTGCACTTAACTCGTGGTAATGAGAGTTAAGCGCAAATCAAAATTGCACTTCAAGGGCTTACTGTACAAGGAAGAAGAGCTCTGTGTAAGCTTAAAAATGTCTGCCTGTCACCAAAAGAGGTTGGGTCAATAACAGCTATTAATTCACCCACCTTGTCTCTCTACATGGGGAAGAGAAATTTAATAACAGAGGGCTCATGAAACTAGTGAAAGTCTAACAAGAACCAATGAGTACAAGCTAGACAATTCAGACAAGAAATAAGGTGCCTTTTGTTAATCGTGAGGGGAATCAACCACTGAAAGAACTCACCAAAGGCTCTGGTGGACTGTCCATTACTGGCAATTTTTAAAGTCAACATTGGATATGTTTCTAAAAACAGGAATTATTATTTAGGGAAGCCCTATGATGCTATACAGATGGTCAGACAACATGATCACAGTTGTCCCCTCTGGCCTCATCATCTATAAGAGTGGGGACTCCACTGCCTCCTGCTCAAGGATGAATGGGCTTAATGGATATAGGCTGGATAGAGGCAGAACAATGCACACCCTGGACACTGCCAGGCCCGCCAACAGCAGGGGAATGGAAGGGGGTGGGCAAGGGGACAACTGCCTTGGGTCCTGGTAATTCAAAAGAATCCAGGGCTCCTAGGAATTGCTGCTGGTACCATGGCAACCAGAGCATGCAGGCCCTTTAGATCACTGCCAGAGCTCTGCATGGTGCATTCCAGGTGACTCTGAGGGCTGGCTGGGCGCAAAGGGAGACTGGTACAGTCCAGGCAGTGCTAACAGTTGGCAGCCTCAGCCACGCCCTGTGTGCCTGAGGCCCTGCCCCTTCCAAGATGATGAAACTGGCCTCTCCCCACCTTGCCTTGAGGCCTGGTGATTCTGTTGACCTCCTCAGGGCACAGCTGAACAACTTCTGGCCCTAGGAACTTATTATGTGAAAACAATTAATACACTAGCTCAAACCCTTTCCAAAAGGGCTCTATTCCTGTTCTAGAAATGTGACCTGGTGGGTTACAGCGGGAGTCAAAGACTCGCGAGTTCTATTCCCAGTGCTGGGGAGAGCATAGGGTCTAGTGGTTTCAACAGTGCGTACTAGGGGCCAAGACTCCTGAATTCTATTCCCAGCTCAGAGAGGGCACCTGGAAGCCAAGGTGCCAGCAGCTCTTACCAGTTATATATATATATATATATATATATATTTAAAAAAACCCATGATATATTACAAGTGTCTCAACTTGCTGTTCCTTGCCCTTTCTCCCTAGATTAAATCCCTGGGCTGGGATGAAGATGGTCAGACAAACACCACTGCAGTAGCAGAATGGGACCTGGCTGTGATGCCAGCAGGGGCGTCCCTCCGAGATGGCCAAGAGCCCAGCTGTGGGGTCTGGGTGAGGATACACCTGGCAAGTTCCGGAACACCATGCTACCGTTTATTATTGTAATCGTCAACCCATTGTCAGTTAGTGACCTTCCTTAACACTGATGCATGTGGATGTACCAAACAGAAAACAAAACGGACAAAGCTGGCACATGTAGTGCTCTGGGCTTGATAAAAAATGGATTGAAAAACTGGTTTAAAATCTAAGCCCAAAGGGCCACAGAAACCAGCGATTCATGGTTGTGACGTGAGCACCTGGAATTTTCAGCACTTTTCAGACTTGCTGCTTTGGACTTGAGGGGCTATTGGACCTTTCATCCATTCAGCCACAGAAACAAGTGCAGCCTAGGCACCCTACTGCTTGGACTGAGAACATGGGAGTCAGGACTCCTGGGTTCAGTATTTGGCTCTTTATGAGGAGAGAGTCCAGTGATTCAAGTCAGAGACTGAACTGGGAGAGAGGGTGTCTAGTGCTCAGGGCAAGGATGGGGAAGAGTCCTGCATTCTTGCCCCAGTTCTGGGAGTGCAGTGGTGTCTAGTGATTAGAGCAAAGTAAAATGGTAGATAGGACTCAGTTGTTTCCCAGCTTAGAGTCAGAAACAGGAAATAAGATCTGGGAGGTCAAGAGGTCTAACAGATTAGAATAAGGTTGCCCTGGATTCCATTTCCAATTCTGGGAGGGGAGTGGTGTCTAGTGGTTAAAGTCAGGGGGTGTCAGAGTTCCGGTGTTCCATTCTCAGAGCATGTGACCTTGGACAAGCATGAGTAGTGACATTTTGGGAAACTGGTTGAGGTTTGGGAAACACACGGTGATCTGGGGCTAGCGAGAAGCAGAACAACATTGCACTGCCCCAAGAGAACTGAAAACTGAAGGTGACAAAGATGACACCTGGAGTGGGGAAATATGAGCAGAGCTGCATTTCCATCCTTCCCATTGGGGTCTTATAAGTGCCCCATTCAACCACATGGACACTGGATACTATTAATAACTTACTGTGTCTTTGTCCAGCTCATCAGGCCTATTGTAGAGAAATTCTTTCCCCCTCTCTGCTGGCACAGTATAGAGAAGCCTGGAGGAGCAGCAGCTCCCTTAAGATGGTTATTGTAAGTCTAATTATCATAACATCTGGGCACTTCACAATTTTAATATATTTCTTCACACCACTCCTGTGCAGCAGAGAAGCATTATTCCATTTCACAAAGGAGGAACAGAAGCAACGAGTGACTAAAGGACCAATTTCAAAGACATCTAGAAATTGAAATCAATGCAAGTTAGGCGCCTAGCTATTTTTGAGGACATGGGCCTGAGGGTCTTGCTACCAGTCACTCAAGAAAGTGGGAAATTGAATTTCAGTTTCCCAACTCTCAGCTTACCCTGCAAACTCTTGCACCAGTTAGCTCCTACAGAAGCCATTGCTGCTTGCTCCACCCTGTACAAACACTGCTTTTGCCACAGAGCTTTCAAGCAGCAATAATTGTTCCAACGATTTTATGTCAGATGTGGATGGATATATTTAAGCTATCCAGGTCTGTCCCTCCCCCAGAGACCCTTTGATTCATTCCCCCCTTTGGGGAGTAACAAGCAAGGAGGGATGAAGTAGGAAGGATGAATTATTCTGGGCCAGAACCATCAGCACTCTATGTTCCTAACTCCCACCAATGCTCCAGGGAGCTGTGTGGACACAGGCAGCTGAGAAATGATGCATCAATGTAAGCGTTATTTCCTGGAGATATCCCAAGAGGAAGTCAGGGCCAGTCCTCCCATCTCCTTCCTCTTTGTGCCATTATTCCAACCTTCCTTTGGCCTGGTGACTCCTGAATGTTTAATATGAATAAATCATTGACCCAAACATGGTTGAGAGTTACAAACCCAGCACTGCAAACCCCAACCATGCAAAAACAGGTCAGGCTTCAAAAATCATGATTTAAAAAAAAAAAAAAAATCACAATTGTAAGCCAGCGAGTAAACTGTGGGTGGAGGTAAGGGTGTGGTAAGGGAAAGAGTCATTTTCCTTCTGGTTTCAGCCTTTAGAGGTCACATTTTCAAACTCTTCTTGAAATATACATCAGCCTAGTTTCACAATCATGACTCCAGAGGCTGAGAGGAAGGAAAACTCCATTTAGCATCAGATTTAGCAATGCTGCAAAACACTGATCACACAGGACTGTACGTACTGACATTTCCTCACACGGGGCCGAGGTATGTATCACTGTTCTTCATATTTATTTGGTTGAAATATTAAATACTTTTTTTTATTACAAATAGTGGGTTTTCTTTTAAGAAATGGTTACATCAAGAGGCCCTAACTGAAATCAGTTCCCCTTGTGCTAGAACACGGCCCCTATCTTGCCAGGACTGAACAGCCCCTCTCTGATATCATGGACCACCTCACTCATACAAGGTGCTGCATATCAACACAACCACACAGTGCCAGCAGGAAAGAGTTTACAGTTTGAACAAAGGAAGGATTATCTCCATTTTGCAAGTGAAGGAAGTGAGAGAAATTAAGTGATCTCCTGTTCAAGTCTTGTGGACAGAGTTGGAAACCTAAACTAAAGCAATCCAACGTGTTTATCTCATTTCAAAGAGTTGACAAGAAAAGGAAAGGAAAGAAAAAACTTCATCAGAGAAGTTTATGACTCTCCATAGCGATCTTATGGGCAATAATATTTGCAGTAGCTTATGTACTGAGGACAATAAAAAAAAAAAAAAAAAAAATCACATAAGTCACCTGAAAAGCATGTCATGCAAAGTTCAGCATGGAATTTTATACTCCAACCTTCTTCAGCTCAATACGATTAAAGAACTAGGAATACCTGCAGTTTTTTAATCATACTTTGTTGCTTTTCTCTGAATTCCCTATAACAAAGAGCGTCGTAGTGCTGATAAATGACTGGGACTCATCCGAATATCACAGCTGCCATCATTTGATGTGTGCCCTAATTTAAAGTATTGAGGGGTCATTTAAAATCATAAAAGCTGTATTCTGATCTCACCAGGAACTGGCTAAAAGCAGGCTAATTCCCTTGAGTTAACTGGAACTTTGCTCCAGATTTATACCTGCATACAAAGTATAAGAATTTGATCATCTTACTCCAGCCAGGGATAGATACCATTACTAGGGGAAAATATTTTTAAAAAGCAGTATGCTTCCCTGTCCAGGAAGAATGGGCTTGTGGTACTACAGTAAGTCTGAAGCAGACCAGAGAAGGAAATGGTCTTCCTGGCCTATGAACATTTATAGAATATTTCCCATGGCATACCGGGATAAAACTAAGGCACTTTTGTAATAAACAGCCCAAGAGAGAATAAGAGCACAAGACAAACGCACCTGTTCCAGAACAGTCAATAGCCTTTTAGCGAGCAGAGGTGAGGGGACCCAGCTCTGCCTCGTTTAGACATGGGTACTAATTATTCCGAGCTCTGTCTCACATTTCCAACCTGGACTGGAGAAACCTCTTTTGATGAAAATTTAATAAATTCCTACAAAAAGTTTGTTTTGTCCATTCAGCATTTTCTGATAAATACAAAACTCCCAACTATCTCTCATCTCAAGAAATCTGGGTTTAATACCGAGCTCTGCTACAGATTCCCTCTGTGACTACTCCCTCCACACATGTAAAACAGGGAGAATAATCCTGTCCTCCCACTTCCAAGCTGTTTGTTCTATTTAAACCCCAATCTTGCAACAACTTATGTACATTAACTTTACACACTGTGAATAAATCTCACGGACTTGGAATGCTGACAGTGCCTAAAGTTAAGCCTCTGCAACAGTCTTGCCAAGATCGGGCCCTAGATTTGAAGATTTAAAGGGATGGTCTCTCACCATGTGCCTGTGGCACCTGGCTCAATGATGCCCGAAGCTAAGTTAGGCCCTGCAGGTGACAGATTAACATCACTGAAGTGGAGCCTGCAAGTCTCAAAATTAAATCAGCACCAGTGTCCTCTGTAAACTGAGTGCTCTGGTGGCTGCCCACAAAAGATTCAGGTGCTGTCCAGCTGATCAGCAGAGCACCCACAGAGGGCAGTATAGTAACAAAGAGGGAGCCGTGCTAGTCTATACACTATCAAAACAAAAAGCAGTCAAGTAGCACTTTAAAGACTAGCAAAATAGTTTATTAGTGAGCTTTCATGGGACAGACCCACTTCTTCAGACCATAGCCAGACAAAGGGTCAATGGGCACAAAACAGATATCAAAACACTCCAGATCCACAAACCAGTTAGTCAACATTTTAATGGAATGGGCCATTCTGTCAATGACCTCAAGGTATGTGCGTTACTGAAAAGAAATTATCGCTCCTTTGTAGAAAGGGAAGTGGACAAATTGACATTTATATTCAAATTCAGAACATTAAGGAGGAGTTACTCACCTGTGTAGTAACGATGGTTCTTCGAGATGCGTCCCCGTGGGTGCTCCACAGTAGATGTCGGGCTCGCCCTGGCGCCGCAGCTCGGAAATTCTTCAGCAGTCTCCGTCGGGTCGTGCATGCGCCAATGCGCGTCGGCTCTTCGCGCACTTACGGTCATGTGCATGATCGAGTCCCCGCCAGTTCCTGATCAACTGCTCCGGACGTCTCTGAAAAACACACAAACAGAGCTCCGAAGTGGGGAGGAACGGGTGGGTTGTGGAGCACCCACGGGGACACATCTCGAAGAACCATCGTTACTACACAGATGAGTAACTCCTCCTCCTTCTTCAAGTGGTCCCCGTGGGTGCTCCACAGTAGGTGACTACCCAGCAGTAACCCCCCCGAAAAAGGAGGTGGGTACCCAATTTATGCGCAGCTTGCCCATGAAAGGACTGCTGTCGACACGCGTGTATCCTCATCAAGCATCCTGTGTATGGCATAGTGCTTGGCGAAAGTGTCATAGGAAGACCACGTCGCCGCTCTGCGGATATCTCTCAGCGCGATTCCTTTGAAGAAGGCCGCTGACGCCGCCATCGCCCTAGTAGAGTGGGCCCTTGGCGGAACTGGCAGAGGAGTCTTGCGAAGCTCGTAACACAGTCTTATGCATGACACAATGTGATTTGAAATCCTCTGCGAAGATAGCACTTCCCCTTTTGACCTGGATGCAATGGACACCAGCAGTCTGTCCGTTTTCCGGAAAGGTTTAGTTCTATCAATGTAGAAGGCCAGTGCCCTTCTCATGTCAAGTAAGTGCAACCGTGCCTCTTCGTTCGAGTTGTGAGGCTTAGGATAGAACGAGGGCAACACTATTGGTTCGTTAATATGACAAACTGAAGAGCCCTTCGGGACGAAGGCTGGGTGCGAAGGTAAGACCACTGCTTCTTTTGAGAATGTCGTGCAGGGTGGCGTGGACATTATGGCCATGAGCTCGCTCACTCTGCGAGCTGACGTGACTGCCAGGAGGAAAGTCGTTTTAATGGTAAGTAGTCGAAGGGGGACCGTAGCCAATGGTTCAAAGGGCGGTCCCGAGAGGGTGTGTAGAACTAGGTCTAAACTCCATGACAGCACTATTGGTTTCCGAGGGGGGTACAGATTTACCAACCCCTTTAGGAAACATGAGACAACAGGATGCACAAATATGGTTGATCCATCCTCTTCATGCCGAAACGCTGCTATAGCCACCAGATGAACCTTTATAGAGGATAGAGAAAGTCCCTTTTGTTTGAGTTGTAGCAGATAGTCCAGAATCGTAGGTATGGTGGCGTCCTGGGGTGTTAGCTGCCTGGAGGAGCACCAATCGGAAAAACACAACCATTTGTGTTGATAAGTCTTTCTGGTAGAAGTCCTCCGACTACATTCAAGGACTTGTACTCCCTCTGAGCATGTAGTCTCTAAGGCGCTGAGCCATGGATTAACCGTGCCTGTAGCCGAAGTCTCTTCGGGTGCGGGTGCAGTATTGACCCCTAAGCCTGTGTGAGAATGTCCAGTACTGTTGGTAGGGGAAACGGCCGATGCTGTGCCATGCTTAGAAGCAATGGGAACCACTGTTGCCGGTCCCAGGTTGGGACTATGAGTATCATGCACGCTCTCTCCCTTTTGGCCTTCTCCAAGACCTTGTGTATAAGTGTCGTGGGAGGGAACGCATAAAGTACAGGACCCTTTCATGGGATCATGAAGGCGTCCCCCAAAGAACCCTGTCCCATGCCCACTCTGGAGCAGTATTGGGGACATTTCTTGTTGTCTCGGGTGACGAACAAGTCGATTTGGGGAAAACCCCATCTGCGGAACACTTGGTGAAGTAGGTCTGAACGGATCTGCCACTCGTGTGTGGGCGCACTGTCTGCTGAGCTGGTCCGCCTTGACGTTGTGGACACCCAGTAAGTATGAAGCCTTTACGGTTATATTGTTGGCAATGCACCAGTTCCACAGTCAGACCGCCTCCGCACAAAGTGTACGAGACCTGGCTCCCCCCTGCCAGTTTATATAAAACATAGTGGTGGTGTTGTCAGTATTCAAGCCGACTATTTTTCCGCACAGATAATTCTGAAAATGCCTGCATGCATTGAACACTGCTCTGAGCTCTAATATGTTTATGTGCAGTGTCTTCTCTGCGGGGCACCATAACCCTTGAGTGGTTTTGTTGTCCATGTGTGCCCCCCATCCCATATGGGAGGCATCTGTTGTAATGAACACAGTAATTTGTGGTTGGTGGAAGGGCACCCCATTAGTAGATTCTTGGGGTTTACCCACCACGTTAGCGACCTTCGTGCCTTTGTTGTAAGTGACACCCTTTTGTGAACGGTGTGGATTGAGGGTTTGTATACGGTTGCCAACCAATGCTGCAATCCTCGCATGTGCAGCCTGGCGTTTTGCACCACAAATGTGATGGTCGCCATATGCCCCAGTAGTTGTAAGCATGCCAGAACTGAGACAGTGGGACTGTACTTTATTATTTGTACGAGAGACTCGATGGCGCGAAAACAGGCATCGGGTAAATATACCCTTGACATGACAGTCTATCCGAGCCCCTATAAACTCTATATTTTGCGTGGGTTCGGTCTTTGACTTTGAGAAGTTGATGACGAGGCCCAGTGATGTAAATGTGTTTGTGGTGATGTGTATCATCCGTAATACCTCTGCGTGGGAAGTTCCCTTTAGCAGGCAATCGTCCAGGTATGGGAAGATGAAAACGCCCTATCTGTGTAGGTATGCTGACACCACTGCTAAGGTCTTGGTGAAGACTCTGGGCGCTGAAGAGAGGCCGAACGGAAGGACTCTGTACTGAAAATGATCTGTGCTGACGACAAACCGGAGGAAGCGCCTGTGTGCTGGATGAATTGCGATATGAAAATACGCATCCTGTAAGTCGAGGGCTGCAAACCAAACTCCGTCATCTAGTGCCATGATTATTGAAGCCATCGTAGTCATCTTGAAGCGCTGTTTGCGTAGATACTGGTTGAGTGCCCGTAGATCCAAAATGGGCCTCCACCCTCCTGTCTTCTTCTCTGTCAGGAAGTACCTGGAGTAGAAACCTTTGCCTTGAAATTGCTCCGGTACTCTCTCCACCGCCCCTATGAATAGGAGGTGGTCCACCTCCCGCCTAAATTCCGGTAGGTGAGAGGGGTCTCTGAGAAGGGGTGCGGTGGGAGGATTTGGTGGAGGTAATGACTGGAAGGGGATCGTGTATCCCGTGTTTACAATCTCCAATACCCACTTGTCCGAAGTGATGTTTTTCCACTGTGGGTAGAACGGCTTGAGTCAATGATAGAACATGTACTGAGATTGGCACTGAGATACGGTCTTGGCTTCGCGATCCTCGACATACCCATCAAACCTGCTGTCTTGTACTTTGCCCTGAGGAGGCGTTGCCCTGTTGAGGTCGATGTCTAGGGCCCTTGTAATGTGGTTGTTGATGACGTCCCTGATCATACCCCCGTTGAAATTGGGTACGTTGCTGTTGGTAACCATAACAGCATTGTTGAGGATAAAACTTCTTCCTTCTGAATGGTGGGGTATATATTCCCAAAGTCCGAAGTGTCGCTCTGGAGTCTTTGCTCGAGTGTAGGACTGAGTCGGTTGATTCGGCAAACAATTTTATTTTGTCAAAGGGAAGGTCTGCGATTTTGACTTGTAGCTGCTTGGGAATGCCAGAGGTGTGAAGCCATGACTCCCTCCGCATTACAACCGCAGTGGCTACGGCGCGGGCCGCTCGGTCTGCCACGTCCAATGCAATCTGGACGCCCACTCGAGAAGCCGCATAGCCTTCTTGTACAATTGCCTTAAGGATCGGCCTTTTATCCTCCAGGAGGAAGTCCCTGAGGGCGGTAAGTTTGGAGTAGTTGTCGAAATTGTGGTTCGACAAATGAGCAGCATAGTTAGCCATGCGGAGCAACAGGGTAGATGAGGAGTAGGCTTTTCTACCCAGGAGATCCAGCTTCTTTATATCCTTGTCCAGTCTCCCAGATTTATACTGGGACGATTTGGACCTATGTTGAGACGATTCGACCACTAGCGAATTTGGCTGTGGATGACTAAACAGAAATTCCATACCGTTAGCAGGGACGAAGTACTTTTTGTCCGCCCTTTTGTTGGTAGGAGGAGCGGAGGCCGGAGTTTGCCATATGTTAGTGGCTGCCTCCATGATTGCATCGTCCAATGGTATAGCTATTTTAGAAGAGGACGGGGGCCAGAGATTTTTAAGGAGCTTGTGGTGCTTGTCCTGCACTTCCGCCACCTGAATGTCTTGAGATTGAGCTACCCTTTTGAACAGCTCCTGGAATTGTTTCAGGTCATCTGGGGGAGAAATGTCTCCAGGAACCACCATCTCGTCTGGTGAGGATGAGGAGGCATCACTGTGGTATCTCTCCTCCAATTCCTCTGGATGCTGGCTGTATTGATATGATTGTCCTTTTGAAGCTTCGAGGTGGGGTTCAAAATCTTTCAATCCAGCCTCTGATTGGGAGACTTGCGGTGTTCACCCAGGTAGAAGCTGTGCACTGTGGCGTTGAGGAGGAGTTGACGGAGATCCATGGTGAGATGCCAACCTCCTATGCTGATGCCCTGTATAATGATGGTGGTCATAGCAACAGGCACAGGGGCCCAGTGATGGGGACCTGGACCAAGACCCAAAGATGTAAGGGTGATGCAGGGAATGCCGTGACCGTCGAGATGACACCGACGTATGGGGAGAGCCTCTGTGAGAATACTCATAGGGGTCTCTGCTGGATGATGGAGAGAAGTGTGCAGCTCCATGAGATGGACTCTGAAGAAAAGGAGATGGGACGTCTGTGGCAGGCTGAAGGTGTTGCTGCCCGTCGAATCTCCGGTGGTGATCAAGGCAGCGCAATTACCTCAGGGGAGGGGCTGCGGTGCCTGGTCTTTGTTTTAGCTTTTGCTCTTTCAGGTGGTCTTATCGGTGCCGGTGGGCTCAGTACCGTAGCAGGTGCCGTGCTAGTTTCCACTGCTCCCGGTGCCATCGTTGCCGGTGCCGTCGTCCTCGGTGCCGCTGGGAGAGCTTCGCTCGGTGCCACAGTAGCCGGTGCCGGTCTGTCCAGTGCCTGCACGGCTCTCGGTGCCATCTCCTTACTAGCTGTAGGCCCTTGGGCGGGTACACGCGCCGCGGCTTTACCAGCAGAGGAAGCCAGCGTGCGCGGGCCTTTCGTTTCACTCGTCCCGCTCCCAGAGGCAATGGGCAGGGATCGAGCAGGAGAAGCTCTTCTTTTCTTCTGCACAGAGGAGGTCAAAGAGGCAGCCTTCCTCTTGTGCGATCCTGAAGAGCCCTCCGTATGTGGCGTCTCTGATGAGGCAGGTTGAAGTGCTTTGTCAAATAGCAGCATTTTCAACCTCATTTCCCTATCTTTCCTAGCCCTATTCGTCAACTTGGAACAATGGGAGCACTTCTGGGGAACGTGTGTCTCCCTGAGGCACCAGATACATCTGCTATGGTCATCCGAAGCAGGCGTGGCCTCCCGGCAAGATTCACACTTAAAGCTGGGGGATGACATGTTAAAGCTTAACTCTGTGAGTCCTTAGGTGCTAACAGCACACTTAACAGTCTATTTGTTAAACAATAGCAACCGTTGGCCTTTGGAGGCTTGACAAAAACTAGCGGGCCCACCGGGAGGCGGCTGCTGCAGTCCTTAAGACAGTCTTTACTTTTAAAACGAACTGTAACAAGGTAAACTAAACTAAACTATATAATAATATAACTATTAACACGAGAAAAAATAGGATTTTTCTGTCTTGGGCGTTGGAGCCGGAGAGGATTCCATCTGCAGCCGTTGGCGGTTGAGAAGGAACTGGAGGGGACCGGATCACGCACGTGACCATAAGTGCGCGAAGAGCCGACGTGCAACGGCGCATGCGCGACCCGACGGAGACTGCTGAAGAATTTCCGAGCTGCGGCACCGGGGCGAGCCCGACACCTACTGTGGAGCACCCACGGGGACCACTCGAAGAACACCATGTGGTTTAAATCGTGATGGGAACTTTGAGTCACTATAGGGGCTCATCTGCATACTTGGCTCAATCTAATTCTTGACCTTCCCTCCCACCCCTCCACACTCTGATTTGCTCACCTTGATTATCTTTTTCTGATTTGTCCTCCTTGCTTACTGTTTTTGGTTCTCTGTGCCTTAAATATTGAGTCTGTTCTGGTCTGGCTATGGTCTGCAGGAGTGGGTCTGTCCCACGAAAGCTCACCTAATAAATTATTTTGCTAGTCTTTAAAGTGCTACTTGACTGCTTTTTGTTTTGAGAGGGCAGTATGTGTTAGTACGGTACTGAACATCTGCACACACCTTAGTACACAACATGGAAAAAATGAGAGGCAACACTGACAGGCGCCCATCACGCCAGGCACAGTATGGACTAAGTAAGAAAGAATCCTTGCCCCCAAGAGTTTAAAGTCTACCTATACAAAAGTGTAGGAAAAGAAACCAGCAGGGAGGGGCAGGGAGGTGCCCAAGACCACATATAGCAGTGTCAAGTATGGCACCCATGCATCCTGAGTCCCAATACTGCACCACTTGGCCATACTGCCATCCAGACCACACTAACCAGAGAAAACACTTAACGGGCAGTGTTGGGACTATGACATGCTTCAGTGCACACTTTGGTTTGAATTGAGTCTGGTCTGAGCATTTAGAGACAGAGGAAATGAGGGTGGGGTGGGGGAGAAGAGCTCTCTGATGAACTGAATGCTGGACACTACCTTAACCTGCAGCTACTGATTTTCCACATTAGGGAACAAGGATGCAGGTTTATGGACACAGCTAGCATTGCAGGGAAACCATGCTGTAGACAAAACGCGCTATTTCTCTCTCTTCCCCAAGAGTAACATGAGCCGAATTTTAATGACTAGAAAAAAAAAATATTTCTAGCCATGCATCTCCTAAATGTGTTAGGAAGTTGAACATTGAGTAGGATACCACCAAATTCATAGCCATGCAAAATGCATCATAGACTGTGAAATCTGGTGTCCTGTGATGAAATCTGGTCTTTTGTGTGCTTTTATTGTACACTACACAGATTTCATGGGGTGGGGGAAGAGACCAGCACTTCTCAAATATGGGGGTCCTGACCCACCAGGGAGTTGCAGGGAATCACAAGGTTATTTTAGGAGGGTCACAATATCGCTACCAGCAACGAAGGGTCCTGTGGCACCTTATAGACTAACAGAAAAGTTCTGAGCATGAGCTTTCGTGAGCACATCTGATGAAGTGAGTCTGTGTTCACGAAAGCTCATGCTCAGAACTTTTCTGTTAGTCTATAAGGTGCCACAGGATCCTTCGCTGCCGTTACAGATCCAGACTAACATGGCTACCCCTCCGATACTTAATATCGCTACCTTTACTTCTGCGCTGCCTTCAGGGCTGGGCAACTGGAGAGTGGTGGCTGTAACGTTGGCCAGGCATCCATCCAGCTCTGAAGGCAGAACCTTGCCATTAGCATTGCAGAAGTAAGGGTTGCAATGCTATATGTACGTCACCTTACTTCTGTACACTTCTTTCAGTGCTGGGTGACGAGAGTGGCGGCTGCTAGCTGAGGGCCCACCTCATCAGACAGCAGTACAGAGGTAAGGGTGGCAATACCATTGCTTCCGCACTGCTGCTAGCAAGCAGCTCTGCTTTCAGAACTGCATACATGGCCAGCAGCCAACTGTCCAGCTCTGAAGGCAATGCTGCTGCCAGCAGCTGCACAGGATAGCAATACTGCAATCTCCCCATACAATAACTTTGTGACACCCCCACCTCCGTTTTGGGTCAGGGTCCCTACAACTACAGCACTGTGAAATTGCAGGTTTAAATAGCTGAAATCATGAAATTTACCATTTTAAAAATCCTATGACCAGGAAATTGACCAAAGTGGTCCATGAATTCAGTAGGGCTCGAGCAATGACAGCAGGACAGAGCGCAGTCAGGCTGCGTCTACACTTGCGTTCCTCTTTCAAAAGAGGAATGCAAATGAGGGAAATTGAAAATGCAAATGAGGCACTGATTTACGTATCTCATGCTTCATTTGCCTAATCTCTTTTCGGAAGAGATTCTTTCGAAAGAAAAAAAAGCAGCGTAGATGGGGCTCTTTCTAAAATAAACCCCATCTTCAAAAGGATCCTTCTTCCTAACTTGTTTCAGGAAGAAGGGTTCTTCTGAAGATTGGGTTTATTTTCAAAACAGCCCATCTACACCGCTTTTGTTCTTTTGAAAGAATCTCTTCCGAAAAGAGATTAGGCAAATGAAGCATTAGACATCTAAACTGGTGCTCCATGTGCATTTTCAATTTCCCTCATTTGCACTCCTCTTTGGAAAGAGGAATGCAAGTGTAGACATGGCATCAGTGCTAGGAAGCTCAGTATTCTCAAAGCTGTAAAACACTTGGGGAGGTGGCATACCTAGGTTTTCTTCCTGATTCTGGGAATGGGACCTAGTAGCTAGAGCAGGATGACTGGGAGACAGGACTCTGAGATACTATGCCTATCTTTAGCAGAGGAGGAGAGCTGGTCATTAGGCACAAGGTGCACATACACTGTTTCTGTGACAAGACCCCCAGGAGGCTTCCATCAGCTAGAATGACCCAAGCATCTTGCCCAAGCATCCACGATGAAAACTTCTCTCCCCTGTTAACATCTTCATGGCATGAAAGGCACAATAAGCATATTCTATGGTGGGAGCCATCTTAAAGCCTTCCCTGTGCCTGTCTATAGGATATTATACTGTAACCAGAATTTCCTGAAATACAAGCAGCACATGTTCTGGGATCTGCCAGCCTAAACAATGACTCATCACACTGATGTATCTGGTTTAGTGTGGTCAGTGTCTTCAGGTGTTGGATGGATGCATTGACACCCCCATTCCTCATGTGGGACCAACGGATTATAAAATACCACTGAATAGCTAAAAGTACGAAGCTCACGCAGACTGTACATGCCTGTCCCTTCTGCATCAATTCTGCTCCAGCACTGGAGCTGAACTGAGATACTGACTTGGCACTCAATATCTGCATTCAAGCCCCAGCTTTACCTTGTGTGAACCTGGGAAAATACTTCTGAGCCTCAGTTCCCCATGTGTACAAGGGAAACAATAATCCTTCCATTACAAATTCTTTAGGAACAGATCTGCATCTGTACAGATCCTATCACAAACTGCCACCATTCTATATACTGAAATACAAATAATAGTGTCAGACTCCAATCTAGTACTGTTAATTACTTTTGAAGGGAAAGAAAGCTTTTTCTAATGCGCCCATGGTAGATATCCAAGTATGAAGGGAAACTGGAGAGCTTGCAGAGAAGACAGAAAAATGTCTTGTGCTGAGAGAGTTAATGTGCTCATTCTGGTTAGCATCTCAAAAAGGAGACCAATCAACTTATTTATTGCCTCTAAGTATCTTCATCTGAAGAAAATACCAGGTACTAAAGGGCTCTTTAATCTATCAGAGGAAGGCACAGCATTAAACACCAGAACCAAACCCTAGAAGTTAAAGCCATGTACTAGTTAAAACAGGAGTTAATGCAGCGCAGCTCTCTGATTTGTTGCACGGGAAGTCAGACTTAGATGATCACAATGCTCCCTTCTGGCCTTTAATTATTTCTTTCTAAATTCAATACAACATTACCAAGGGGGATTAACCAGAGCCTAACGGAGGGATGTGAAAAATAGAACAATTAAATACACAACACCTTTACCTGAATAGCTTTCCCTGGAGAACTGCATACTAAACTCAGAAGCACTTCCAGCATCTAATCTCATGGCATCTGTATTGGTAACAAATAAGGCAACTTAAAATGAGAAAGCCGTGTAAAAATGTTTATTTACTAATGTATTCTTAATACAGTACCTTAAAAACAATTACACACCTTGGATCCAATTAAAATGAGGAGGAAAGGGAAATTAGGGAATCTTAACAGCAGCAAAAAAATTCCCATTTGTGTTTTACTCTGTAAATTAAAAAAACTCAAAATAAGCTTGGGAAATTTTGTAATTTAACAAAGTTATCGAACTGTAAAACACAACTCCACTATTCTCAACACATAATTGGCTATTAATGCATTTGTGTCCATGTGTGCGCGTGCGTGCATGTGTGTGGGAGTGGGGGAGACAGCTTGCTAAATCAGAGCAAAAAGCTGTGAAAGTCAGTCAAAGGAGGAAACTAATTCAGCAGCAGGCAGACTTCCCTGCTCAGAACAATCTGACATTTCTCCTCTGGGGGTGAGGGGGCAGGGGAAGAAGCAGCATTATAAAGAGCAGAGGAAATCAAGCTGGCCACCCCCACCCCATCCCCTGAAAAACATTACAAAGTGAAAGCACAGAAATTAGCTATATAATATCCCCTATCCCAACCCTAACAAGCCTCCTTATGGGAAACTAATGTATCTGGGGACACACCTGACCTGAGCGTTGAATTCCCATTGCAAGGAGAGCTACACACAAATTTATGAAAAATAACTCACCCCAAAGTGACAACATAGAGAGGTTTAACAAGCTGTTTTGGTGTTTTTGGGGGTAGGTGGGATAAGACACATGTGATACTTCGCAAGGGATTGTGGTCTGTCCAAGACAAGACACTCAACCCTGCAGTGCTGGCGAGAGCTGCTGGGGAATGGCCAAGTTAGGGTAACAGCTCCCCAGCTACCCAAGCAAAGATTTGCTTACTGACTGAGCCCCATTTATTAGAAGGCTCTGGATGGAATCAGAGGCAAAGCAGATTTCTGCCTCTCCCTGCATTGAATCCCCACCCATTTCAGCTTTGACAATCATTCATAAGAGTGGATCAGGTAATGAAATGGGAAAAGCTATGCTTCCCTTTTCAGGTGGCTTCCAAACCACAGCCACTGCTGAGTGGATACAGGATTCCAAACAAATGCAGACATATCACTGTTGTGCAAGTGTGAAGGGAGTGGTATCTTATTAAATGACTTCCCTCTGATGTTAGTGCTCATAATGGGTCTGGATTGACAGTCTACTTTTAGACACATATGGGACAGCTTGGCAGATGTCCTCATTGTGCCACCAATCCAGTCACCATGGCCTCCCTGATCCTGACATTTTGTGGACTGAGACCCACTAAACTCACTTCATGCAGGCTGTCAAATCACCAGCAGCTGGTAATGGCTTCTGATTGCTACCAGCTTGGGCTGGATTTGAACCAGTGACCTAGCAGTGAATGAGACCACACCCCTTCACCAACCCCTGAGCCATCCAGCCCCTTTTGTAAAGGTGAAGTTTTGTTTAGTTTTGTTTTTTTTCAAATGCATTTCTAGTGAGTGAGGAAGAACATAAAAAGGGATTTTGGAGGTAGGCTTGAAGTTGATTTAGAAAAAACAGGCACATTATTCAACAGAACCCTTTCTGTGTCACTTCCAAAGACGCTTCATCCTAAACAAGGGCTGAACAACAAAAATCGTCCCATGCACCTTGACCCCTGCTATTGAAAACAGTGATGCAAGGAGGGCTTCAAAAAGTCACCAGTGGGTTCCAAGTCACATGATTTCATGAGATTCCTGCAGAGCAGAAACAAAAATAGCAAGGAGGGGGATCCTTATTTTCCAAGAGAGGAAGCATCCGGCACTGTGCTGGGAGGAGAAACGACGATGGGTTTAACTGGCTTCTCTTTCTCCATCGGTGAACGGAGCAAGGTCCTGAAAAAAGCCAGCTCAACCTTTAATAACACACCATGACAGAGGGAGATGGGTCCCTGCTGGCATACCTTCATACCCATTGACTGGCTGGAAGAGGTACTCCCAAATCTTGGACATGCAGCTCCCTTGCACAGGCACATTAACTGGAGTGGCAAAGGAATCTGCAAATCAAAAGACTAGTCCATCCACACCTTGGTTCCATGGAAACACTTGTTCTGAACCCTTAGTCCCAAACTTTCATCCTCCAATCAGGAAGCATGGTGCTACCATTGCTACAGCATGGGAGGAGACTCAAGCGTCCCACAGGGATGGCAATCAACCGGCTTCTGTATGGGATTCAGGAGTCCGGGACGAAAGCCCCAACCATAGTTTCATTACCTTAATGATTTGAAAATCACCATCACCAAAAGCCAGGACCATAGATTTTGTAGGTTAAAAACACAGGCAATACAACATTAAGATGCTTGAGTGCAGGGGATGTACATGAGAAGCGTCGACTTACACATCTGGACTATGTTAAGGCAGCAGTGAAGAATCTTAAGGACCATCCCCTTCTCCTCTCGAGGCAGTCTGAAAGGAGACAGGGGCAGACCTTTTCCAAAATAACCTTGGGTGAAATTTTAAACCCTGTGTGACCATTAGAACCTGGAACTATGGATGCTGAGTGTAGTTTTACAGGGCAGGTGTAAACACACCATCAAGCTGAGGTACTGCAGAGTCTATGGGTTTGATCTCAATCACTCCATCACAAACCAAAAGACAAGGGACTCACTCCCTACTTTACTCAGGTGGATATCAAAGGTCTTCACTACACTGGGATATGGATCCATGGTTGACAAGCAAGGGACACGATACTCTCACTCACGCTGGATCTCCTTCAACCAGGGCTCAGATCAAATCTAGCACGTGGTGTTGAAAACTGTGTGGTCTTGTGGCCTATACCAGGCTAGGTCTACACCGGCCATGGAAGATCAAACGCGGAAGATCAATCTTCAAGGGCGCCGTTTCATGCATATGCAAAAAGGCGCGTTCCGGCGTCAATGTCAACCCTGGAACTCCTTGCGAGCTGCAAGGATTAAGGAATGTCGACAGGAGAGCTCCTGTCGGCATTCTGCAGTGAGGACAGGGACCAAAGTCGATGGCTGCAAAATCGATTTTAGGTACACAACTGGAGTACCTAAAATTGCGTAGCAGCCATCGACATTCCCGCTAAGTGTAGATGTAGCCCCAGTTAAATTGCCCCCTCCTTCCACAAGTTGAAAGCAATCAACCTCACTTTCAACCTGGGGACAACCACGACTTCCTGCCTCTGCCAGAAGAAGTGTGTTGACTGGTAATTAGGATAAGCAGAAGAGGAGAATTTGGGACATGAAGAATGTCTGGAGTCATTTCCATTTACCTGATGGGTTGATTTTGCTCAGAAAGACTTGTAGCATAAGAGCATGGATGACAGAAGTCCTGGTGGTGACTGCTAACTTGGTAATGCTGAATGGCAAAGTAGATTCAGGATTAGGAGCCATTTAAGCAAGGATATAAGACCCCTTTTCTCCTGTGGTGGTTCTTTCTGCAGTTTCTGCACTAGAGAGTCCACGAGACACCTTTCACCAGCACGAATAAGGCAATTCTCTCTCCTACAGAGAGAAGACAATCCTCTTTGTCGTGTCTCATCTGCATGCTGCGTCCGTTTTAGTCTTCAATGAGGGTCAAGCATTGGTTCATGCTATGTATGTTTGGAGCAATGCCTAGACAGAGGCAGAAACACAGCAAACAACCAAGGGAGAGCCTCATGTACAAAACTTCACCTGGGATAGTTGGGGAAGTGGATTCACTTCTTACCCCAAACCAGGATGAATTTTCTGGTAACAGGCAGAGCTTGATCTGCTTTGTAAAAGAGAGGAAACCCAACAAAAAGGAACCCAAAGAAACAGGAAAAGTTAAAACATAAAAAATAAGGAGAGAAAAAGTAACAGAGCCCTGTTTGTAATGAACGACTGGAGGTTACTCTGCTGAGCCATGCTTTGTCCTCCAATCCAAAACTGCATCAAGAGGAGTTCTGGTTCTGATAGATTGAGGCCTTCTCCTTCAACAAATCCAGACATAAGTGACAGCTCCAGCTCCCTGCAAGAAGAGGAGATGAAGACTCAGTAATTTAGGCTCTCTCAGACTGCTTAGTGAACTACATACTTGTGAGGGGGCAATTTGCCTGCTGCTGAAATGTGGCCAGCTCCAGGATACAACACAGCAGCTGATTAACAGGACAACAGTGCAATGTTAGAACAACAGATTAACAGCCAATGCTATTTAGGGTGTCAAACTGGCTGTTTTCTAGCTCTGCCACTGGCCTACAGTGTGATCTTGGGCAAGTCACTTCCTCTCTCTGTACCACTATTTCCCCTCCCAGCCTTGTTTATTTAGAATGTAAGTGCTTCGAGTCAGGAATTGCCTCGCTAAGGGTTTGTCCACACAGTGTCTGCACTGCTTTAAACTACACCAGTTTGAGGATGGCATAGCTGAAGCAGTTCAGCTCCCTAGTGCAGAAAGAGTTCTACTGTTGTAAGAGGTGCCTCATATGAGCAGTTTATTCCAGCACCTTGGATGGGGCCTGTAAATATTCGTACACTGCTATTAAAAATGCACACGCGATAACAGTACTCAATCTCATATGGGCTCTCAACTACTTCCACTGTATGAGGTATCATAAAAGAACCCTAATCATGGCTGGGCTACTAGAGCACTACTATATTACCAACAATGATGCACATGTATTAGAGCCCATAAGAACATAAGAACATAAGAATGGCCATACTGGGTCAGACCAAAGGTCCATCAAGCCCAGCATCCCATCTGCCGACGGTGGCCAATGCCAGGTGCCCCAGAGAAGGAGAACAGAAGACAAGTGATTTATCTCCTGCCATCCATCTCCTGCCCTTGTTATGAAGGCTAGGGCACCATACTTTATCCCTGGCTAATAGCCATTTATGGACCTGACCTGCAAAAATTTATCAAGCTCTTTTTTAAACCCTAATAGAGTCTTGGCCTTCACAGCCTCCTCGGGCAAGGAGTTCCACAGGTTGACTGTGCGCTGTGTGAAGAAAAATTTCCTTTTATTAGTTTTGAACCTACTACCCATCAATTTCATTTGGTGTCCCCTAGTTCTTGTATTATGGGAAAAGGTAAATAATTTTTCTATATTCACTTTCTCCACACCATTCATGATTTTATATACCTCTATCATATCGCCCCTCAATCGCCTTTTTTCCAAACTGAAAAGTCCCAGTCTCTCTAGCCTCTCCCCATATGGGACCCTTTCCAAGCCCCTAATCATCTTAGTCGCCCTTTTCTGAACCTTTTCTAATGCCAATATATCTTTTTTGAGGTGAGGAGACCACATCTGCACGCAGTACTCGAGATGTGGGCGTACCATAGTTTTATATAGGGGAAGTATGATATCTTTTGTCTTATTATCGATCCCTTTTTTAATAATTCCTAACATCCTATTTGCCTTACTAACTGCCGCTGCACACTGCGTGGATGTCTTCAGAGAACTATCCACTATAACTCCAAGATCCCTTTCCTGATCTGTCGTAGCTAAATTTGACCCCATCATGTAGTACGTGTAATTTGGGTTATTTTTTCCAACATGCATTACCTTACACTTACCCACATTAAATTTCATTTGCCATTTTGCTGCCCAATCACTCAGTTTGCTGAGATCTTTTTGTAGTTCTTCACAATCCCTTTTGCTTTTGACTGTCCTGAACAACTTGGTGTCATCTGCAAACTTTGCCACCTCACTGCTTACCTCATTTTCTAGATCATTGATGAACAAGTTGAACAGGATCGGTCCCAGGACTGAGCCCTGGGGAACACCACTAGTTACCCCCCTCCATTGTGAAAATTTACCATTTATTCCAACCCTTTGTTTTCTGTCTTTTAACCAATTCCCGATCCATGAAAGGACCTTTCCTCCTATCCCATGACCACCTAATTTACATAAAAGCCTTTGGTGTGGGACCGTGTCAAAGGCTTTCTGGAAATCTAGGTATATTATGTCCACTGGGTGCCCCTTGTCCGCATGTTTATTAACCCCTTCAAAGAATTCTAATAGATTAGACAGACACGACTTCCCTCTGCAGAAACCATGCTGACTTTTGCCCAACAATTCGTGCTCTTCTATGTGCCTTGCAATTTTACTCTTTACTAGTGTTTCTACTAATTTACCTGGTACTGATGTTAAACTTATCGGTCTATAATTGCCAGGATCTCCTCTAGAGCCTTTTTTAAATATTGGTGTTATATTGGCCGTCTTCCAGTCATTTGGTACCAAAGTGGATTTAAAGGATAGGATAGCCCAGGTCTTTATTGGGGCTACTGTCATACAAATGAATGACTTAAGAGAAAGTGAACTGGCAACATAGAGATCAGAAATTGGTCCCATTCCAACAGGCAGTAATATGAAGGAGGCATGAGTTCTTTAAGCCCTCCACTCTCTGGTGGCCCCTTTAGAAGCAAAAAGTGGATGAAGGTTGTACAGCCTACTAGACAGCATTGCTCTTCACTGCTTAATATCCACTTTTGTCCACAAGATTCATGCTCCTGGAGCATACGTCATCAAGTGTTAATTCAGTACCATGTGCTATCAGCACACTAGAAACCCAAGTCCCCTACATTTTCAGATATGCCTCCATCTAGGTAACATTAAGTGAAAGAATTAAAACGTGATTTAAAATTAACATGGGTGACTCTAGGTCAGAAATTGCTTCTGGCTACTCAACTGTTATACATTTGCTTTGAAACCATGAATCAGCACATTGTGCAAGGAAAGGTGGGGTTGCTGGAAAATCTGGACTCTGCCACTGTTCTCTTGATTTTGCAACTAATGAAGAAATGTTTCCACACTTGGCAAGATGCTATTCCTATGCTTCCTTCCTCAGGATGCCCACTAACATTCCCATCACATCTGAGCGGGCATAGACACAATTATGATTTAGTACCAGGAAGATCTACCAGTGAGGGCACGTGTATCTATTTTGAGAGCAGGTTGAGGGAAGGACCTCCACAGACCTCATCTAATCTAACCTCATGATGTCACAGGCCAAAGAATTTCACAGGTTCTGATGTAAACAGAAAAATTTCTGATCAGTTTCAATGGGAGCTGTACCTGCTCGCTCCAAGGCTGAATTTGTTGACCCTTATATCAAAAGCTTCCTTACACACACACACACACACACACACAATATTGATTTTTTTTTTTAATCAGATCTGCTCCAACTCAAACATCAATTAATTCAGGACAGTCCTATGGCCTTTGACACATATGAGGTCAGATCAGTTGACCACAGCGGTCCCCTCTGGTCTTGGAGTCTAATGATAAACAAGGCAAGTTAAGAGGAACCTGGATTATCTGTACAGTACCTAGCAAAATGGGATTCTTTCCCCTGACTGGGCTTCCTAAGAGCTACCCACTATATGAATAAGTGAAGTCCCAACGGTGCAATGTTCTCTTCACCACAAGATCCACTGCTTAGCCATTTGTCAGTCTAAGAGGCACCCAGGACATTAGGTGGGGGAGAGAAGGATTTGGGCACCAGAAGGATCTGTGGGGTAGGACCAAAAAGGAACAGCAGAGCTACATGTGTCATAGACTTCAGAGCTGGAATAGCAAGGGAGGCTGTGCATCTTGGGAGAGCTCAGGATGCAGAGAGAAGCCAGGCCCAGAAGAGTAGGAGATGTTTTATGGGATTCAGAGCAGCATGGTAGAGAATTGCACATTTCCTAGTCATGTCATGCCAGACATGAGCCAAAACTGTAAATTGCTAGTGCTTAGAAGCCTAAACCATACCAGTTATCAGGGTCCTAAAGAGATAGACGAAGAGATGAAGAATGGGCCAAGGAGCGCTACATTTACCTTCAGGCGGCTCTGACATCGGCGGAGTTAGACAGTACATGTGATACCCACGATCACAATCGTCACAGAAAAGAAGCTGGTCCTAAGCAGGGTGGGGAGGAAAATAAAGAAAAATTCAGATGATTCAACAAAGTTTTTAAAAAGGGGCCCCAGTTACAAGTTGGCGCAAGATTCTTCCACCACACCAAGAACAACTGAGAGTGCTTTAATAACATGAGAGTCTAACCAACCCTTCAAGGGCTCCACCAAGGATTGGACCTGCTACATTTTGACACATTTGAACAAGGGGAGTAATTCCATTAGCTGACAGCAACGTAGAATAGTCGGTAAAGAGGTTCTTGTAGCACCTGCAGAGCTGAATCAGAACACCCTCACACCTGTTAAAAGGTCAGGATTTCAGTTTTTGATTTTCTACGCTTTGGGACTGGGAAACAAATTCTGATAGCATGGGATTATGAATCATATCCAAGGTAGACTCTTAAGGAGCATGTGTTCTGGGCTGGAATAAAGCTGCATTAGACCCTAGGCATATCATCAGGTTGTAACTGAGGCACAGACCTCTGAGTCTTCAGAGAATCTGAGACATTAGCTCTGAAGGATGAGCTTTCTACAGGTGATTAATGTTGTGTGACATCTGCCTGAGTCCACTGACAGACAATTAATTGCTGAGAGTGGAGTTGTCACATGTATAACCAAACAGTCTGCTGAATCTCCAGAGCTCCTTAGGTAATGGGAAAAGCAATTACCAGAAGTAGTGAGAAAGCCAAAACTGCCCAAATACAAGCCCCCGGACCTAGAGGAGAAGGCAATGTGATGATATGCCTAGGGTCTAATGCAGCTTTACTCCAGCCCAGAACACATGCTCCTTAAGAGCCTAGCATGGATATCATTCATAATCCCACCTCTCAGCAAGTCTCTATGTCGTATTTAAACTCCCAAGGTAAATTCCTTTCTGAAGATAATTCTCCTGCCTTTGCCAAAACCATACAAGCTGCTCCTCTCACTGGGCAGCATGGTGAGATGAAGACAGATAATGCTTAGGAACATCACTCCTGGACACAGATGTGATGCACCCCGTGACTTACTTCTCTTCTTTAAAACCTCACTTGCAGCTGTGAATGCCTAAAGTGTCAAGCCATGGTTGACCCCGCCAGCAATGAAAAATACGCACATCATTCTCTGAGGTGCCGCAGATGTTGCAACATTTACATTCAATGCACTGCCAACGGTACGTCTTCACGGCTGCCATCATAACCGGGGTGAACTGGAGGCAAGAAGGGTGCCCTGCCCAAGAGGGACAAAACAAAGCCACACATAGTTGTTAGACATGTCAGGCCTGGACAAGTAGCAAGAGGTCAGAGAAGCAAGAGAAATGGAAATTAAGCATGAAATGCAGGGAGGCAGGAAAATGCACAGAGCCTGTTTCCAAATAGCAGCTACTGCAATGGTAACAGCTCTTGCCCCTGAGAGGGGGAAAGGCAGAAGGAACAGTGCTAGACAAAGAAGAACCTCTCCAGTCAAGCACCTTCAAGTCCTGATTAGTGCCAAGCCAGAGAATTTGCCAAACCATGGGAGGTTAATATCATCTACCAGCATTACAAATACTTCCACTGCTTACCGGACTTTTAGATGACAGTTAGAGGTAAACTGGAGCTAGGACCAGTGGATCTAAATAAACTTTATGGAACCGCTGGGAGCTTGGCCACATCTATAAGTGGACATCTGGCTAAGTAAAATCATGCCAGACTACAGATGTTGCCAGATAGAGGGATGGACTAGAGAGGTTCACTCTGCAGAAACAGAGAGGCTGTTCTGGACAACAAAAGAAAAGACTGTCCAACTTACCTGAGATGAATAAATGGGGACACTGAGGCACAGAAGGGGAACTGACACCTCAGTCACACAGTACATGGCCTGAAATATGCTAATGAGGCGCAAATGGTCACATCATTTGGAGTCCAGAAGACCCTTCTTCTGGACTCCAAAACGCCGTTTAGAAGCGCGGCTCCCGGGGGGTCTTCCAGAAGGAAGTCCTTCTTCTGGAGGCCCCTTCTTCCCAAAAATTTTCAGAAGAAGGGGCCTCCGGAAGAAGGACTTCCTCCCGGAAGCTCCCTGGGGGCCGCGTTTCTACACTGCATTGCGGAATTCGGAAGAAGGGTCTTCCGGACTCCAAATGACGTGACCGTATGCTAATAAGGCGTGAGGAATTTGCATCCATGCCTCATTAGCATATTTCAGGCCATGTATTACCATGCCACTTTTGAAGAAAGTGGCCTGTGTAGAAATGGCCACAGTGAGCAGAATCTAGAGTTGAAACTAGTCTTCTGCTGCACTAACCACCAAAGACCATTCTCATTCTACACCTGGATACAGAACCTAGAGGTCATGAATCCCAGATCTCCAACTGTCCTAAACCATTAGACCTCTCTTCCCTTCCAGAGCTGGGAACATAAACTAGGAGCACTAACTCACAGGCCCCTGGCTCTTCTTTCAGCTGACTTAGGCAGGACAAAAGAAACCAGATATCCAGAAGATTGCTTGGCAGAAACACTCCTTACTCTTGCAGGAGAGACATCAGGTTCCCATCAGCCACACCATGGGAAAAAAAGGGAGGCACCCAACATAAAGAACCATCCCCACTCAGTGAAGCGAAGCAGCAGCAGCAGCAGCACCACCTCCTTATGTTAAAGGACATGGATGTTGCCTCTTGAAAGCAGATATTGCAAATCAAAGTACCTGATCGCCCGCAGTCTGAACATGACACCAGCTCTTCCGGATGCCCAGTCTTCTTGTTGATTTTTGAGTCTCCCAAGCAGAAGTCACAGTAATTGTTGGGCAAAGCCAAACCATCTGGACCTTTCTTGGCTGTACAGAGAAGAGACCAACCCACCAAAAAGAGAAAAGATTTAGAATGAGCAATAGCACCTAGCAGAATGAACAATGAGATTCCCTTCAGGGACCTTCACCCACATAAGCTTCCAGATGCAGCAAAGAGGATGTTAGGTTGTAGCAGTTGTACTGACTGCCAGAGCCCTGCATGGATACAAAATTTATCTCCACAGGTGCAGATATCTGTGGATATAAAGCAGATACCTGCGAAGTTGAGGGGCTCTAGCTTCAATGAGCAGGACAAGCAGGGCAATAGCTAGCAACCAGGCCAGGAATGGCAGTGGCAAAAGCAGCAGCATGTCAGGCCGCCAGTCACAGAAGCCAGCACCCAGTCTGGCAGTTCTTCCAGCATGGCTGTATTGCCCCTAGCCCAGTTCCCTTTGATGGACACCAGGATCACCAACAGCTGTCCCCGGTCATGCTAACGTGTGCAAGTGGCTTGCATGCTGCTGGAAGAGGCGGCCCTTCTGTGCAGCATTCTGCCTCTCCAGTCCAGGAGCGTGCAAGCCACATACACATACTTGCTTTTGCTGATGGTCTTGCTCATTGTTGCTGGAGCTCTGCAACTCCATGGATATCTGCTTTTACAATGGCTATAAATTTTGCATCCACACAGGATTCTACCCACTTCTGGGGAATCATCTGAGAATCTCAGAGCACATGAGAAACACAAAGCCTCACAACTCTGCATGTAAGGAAGATAACTGTTCTTTTACCTGCGTTACGCAAAGGTAAACACACACACAGAGGGGAAGCAGTGTCCAACACATCTAGTTGGAGCACAGATGGAAAAAGAAACTAGGAGTCATTGCCTGGCTAACACACACTGCTAATTCCCCCTTGATCACATTGATTCCAATTGACCCCAGGTGTCTAAGGCCCCTTCTCTAACCCACTACGCTCCTAGAGCCAGAGACAGAATGAGGGCCCCTCTTATTCTAGCCCTCTAAGACACCTCCCCCCCACCCCACCCACTCTCTTTCCCCCTAGAAGTTGGAATCCTGGTTATAGCCCCAGTCCCCTTCACCGCTGCTCTCTGGACTTGTCTCTACATTTCTAACTAAAACTACAAAAGAGCCAGGATGTGCAGGGCATGAGCTCAAGACAGTAGCTAAAGGTCTTACACTTCTGCTCCTCGGACCTCTGAGAGACAGGTGTTGGGGGCTGCGAATCTTCCTTATCCTCCCCCTCCTCCTCAGCCAGATGGGAGTGAGCGTAGTGGTAACTGAGCCCAGGGCGGTTCTTGTAGCGCTTCCCACAGACTGCAAAAGAAAAAGGGGATGGGTATGAGCTCCTGACAGGTGCCTGAGCAGCACACATCACTGCTCCCCTGCAAACTCTCTGCCCCTTTCTCTAACTGCCCACCTTCCAGAGACACAGCAGTTAACAGTGTACATCAGCCAACACGGCTTCAGGAGACTGCCTCATGAACGAGCAGGCTCATGGATTGCCCAGATCCTGAGGAGCCAGGGGTATTTCTCCCCTTGATGACTTTAAAACCATAGAACTTCCTACTTCCCCGCAATACCTCCTACCTGCCCAACAGATCTTTAAAGGGGTTAGAAAACTTTGCCCAGAAAAATCCAAGCCATGAAACACACAAGGAAATTCCCATCTTCTCTTGGGCTTAATCCTGCCTAGCTCTGAAATTCAGGCCTGAGCACCCTCCGAGTGGTGTGTCTTTGCTTTCTGGGATCAAGAGGCACTGAAACCAAGCTGAAGGCATCCCATACAGACACCCAGAAAAAACACACCACACTATCCCCACACACACTTCTGTTGCCTCTGACTGCTTTCCTGCCCCTAAAAGGCAGCTGCAGTACAGCCATGGGGTGAGGGTGGGGGAAGGAATCAGAGAAAAGGCCTGTTTTCCATGCAACAAACCAGCTTCCTTTGCACGGTTGAAAGCAGAGAGCACAAGCACCCTGGACTCAGGAACCACCTATATCATGTGTGTTCCTTTCTTACCATTTATCTCTGATGTTGGTTGGTTTCACAATGGCAGCCTCAGAGACCAAAGCCCACAGAGGAGACATAGAACAGGTATCATGAGCCCAAGTTTCTCCCAAACCCTCTAGCCACAAGACAGACAGGACAAGTCCTACTGTGGAGGGACCTCCCCACTGCTAGGCAGATCAACATGTCTGTCTTCACGGTATGTCCACTGGCCATACAGAGTCAAGAGAAGGCTTCTGAAAGATGGGCACCACTAGGCGCTGCTCTGAGACAAAGCTGACTCACATCACGTACTAGCGACCAATGAGCACTCAGATATAGTAGCTGCTTTTGGCCACCAGCAGCCTAGACTGCATTCAAACAGGTGAGCTGGCAATGAGGCTCAAATTCTGCCCCTCTCCTGAGCCACCTGATGTCCACTATAACAATTACACCTTGCTTAAAATACAACAGAGTAAGGGCCGGGACAGACAACAGGTTCTCTGTTGCAATCCACTCCCTTTGTGCCACTGGAGTGAGAACCTCCTGTAAGTCCACAGATGGGAAAGCACCAAGTAAGCCAGAGCTGGCTCTCATACCTCCTTCTTTGCAGTTTCAGCACGTGTGTGTGCATACACATATACACAGACGTGCATGTGTTTGCACATGCTCGTGCATCAGGAATGGCTGGAGCAGGATGTGCTCCTGCTGTCCCTACCTGGCACATGGTTTCTGATTGATTTCGCCAAGCTAATGCAAACTAAAGCATTCCCTCTAGCCTGCTCTCATGTGCTTTGACTGGGGAAGCTGGGCCACAGTAGAAGATCTTTCCTTGCATGCAAAAATCATCAGCTTGGCATTCTTGCTTTAGCCCACTCAACCCAATGAGACAAAATCCCCAAATCCCACTTATTGATATAACCAAGCAGCTGAGGCGTACAGGCAGCGAGTGAAATTTTCAGACAAGTTCTTGGAAGAGTGTAAATCCCACCAAGTCTCAATGGTATCTGGCCTCCGTAAGTCACTTTTGAGCCAGGGCTTTATGCAGCGTCTCCGCTACAAAGGGTTCGTCAGAGGAGCTCTATCAGCTAAATCAGCAATCTCTTCCTAAGCCAGGCCTACACTAGAGACTTCAACCTGCATAATAGCTATATCAGTCAGCAATACCAAGACGAGAGATTCCTGACTGATACAGCTGTACTGACGGAAGTCGTGACCATAAGCAAACCAGCCAAGATGCATATTTACCATGTGTGTAAACCCATCTGGGTGTGCGTGTTTGGTTTTACTATGCTGAGATAGTGATGTCCACACTACGCATGATTTGTCAGCGTAGCATGTGGACTGAAACCCACACAATTCATTCTGGAAACTGACTTCCAAACTCAAGTCTGATGATGAGGATTTCTTTTGGACACAATGACCCCAACTGGATTTGAAGCAGTGGTAAAGGGTTCAGTATCCTACCCCCGACCCACCCTCACTGAGCCAGATGGTGTGCATTTTAATCTATTACATCCTGCTTCTAACAACTGGGGGAGGGGGGAAAATACCATCAAAGCACTCCTAGAGTAGATATGGGATTTAGGGGAGATGAAGCTTATACCATCAAAAAAAAGTTTTTGACAGTTTAATTTATACAGAATCTTGGAATGAAATAATCTAGAATTATTTCTGATGGCATAAAGCTTCTACTCTAAGGATTTTATTGCCATGGGTTGTTTGTTAGGAGGTCACTCTTCTATCTTACATAGCTATGGCAGAAATATTTTTCAGTGGCTCCTTAGTCATTTAGGTGCTTTGGATAACTTTATTCAAAATCCCTCTCACACAACCTTGCTAGTGGGTGGGATTGGAGTCCTGGCTGGATAATGAGGAGACAGACACGGAGGATAGAGGGACAGTGATATAGCTTAAACTGGGCCTTGGAGAGGGATAGAGCAATTGGGACCTGCTCAGATTTACCCAGAAAAGCAAAGCCAAGGACACGAGAAATCCCAAGCCTCTCAGTCATTTAACCGAAGATTTTGGATCTTGCAAAGAAAGAGCAAAAAAAGACAAATCCATCTAAAGCCATTTTAAGCCACAGTCAATTTAGCAATTGGAAAGCATATTTGCCAGAAGGAATTACTGCTCTCTTAGCACTATATAAATATAGTAACAAGCCAAACCTGGCTAGTTTCTCTTGCAGCACTGTTCTTTGGATGCTTCTGCTGCGACAGAGATCTTGTACGCACTCGCTTGGATAGAATGGAGTTGGACTCTGAGCAGTCATTAGGAAAGCCAGTGTTATGATTAGCCTCTGTTCTAGACAATGCCATATTATAAGTTTTAAATAATAGTTGTTTCAATGAGAAATAAAACATCTCTTCTTAGGCAGCATACTTCACTCAAAGACCTCAGTGTACTTGGCTTTGCAGGTAAAAGAAATTAAGACTCTTGCTAAGATCACACAGAGGCTCTCAGGCAGAGCCTGAAGTAGAACTCAGGAGTTTATTTCCACCCACCCACCTGTTCTAACCACTATATCCTACTCTCCTTCTGGAGCAAGGCAGCCCAACTGCCCATCCCACAACTCCAAAACACTGGACTACTACTCATCCCTCCTGGAGGTAGGACTAGAACCCTAGCAGTCCTGAATCTCAGGCCCTTACTGTAATCAGAGAACAACATTGTGCCACAAAGAATGAGGCAGCAGAGGACTAACAACGAGGTGGTTGGGGGTGGGGAGGACTGCCATCACGCTGGATTGTTCTTCACTACAGATGCCATGTAACTAATGATGGGTGAACAGGCCTCGTGAGGAGTTTAAGGAGGTCACAGAAGTATGTGCTGTTGCCAAAAACTGCAGATTCTTAACTTTGTCCATCAAATATTTAACAGAGCCTCTAAATTCCAGAGCCCCAGCCAAAGCACTGGTTCACCCAGGAGCCTTTTGAACCTGGTCTTGCATTAGTATCTAATCCCAACTGTGGAAGAAAAGGGAAGCACTTGACAGAGCCGGGCAGGTGCTATTTAAGCAAGATGGGATAGCATATTAAGTAGGAGGCACAGGAACCCAGTGAGCTGAAAAAGCCACCAGAAGTCTGAGCCAGGAGCTGGAAAGGCAAACACAAGGAAAAACAAATTTGACTCTTGTTACACTATCATTTACCACCTAGGTACATGTCACTGATGTCTGTGCCAGGTCAGGAGGCATTGCTACAACAGTCAAGTGGGAACAGGTTCAAGACATCCCACCCCCTTCAGAATTCTGAAGATAATGGTCAACAACACCCATCCCCCACGATGTCTGTCATTCATTCAAACATCTTATAGTTTTAATGCACCCATAACATTTCCATTTCCCAAAGAACATCTCCCATGGTAACCAGAACTCAAAAAATAAAGCCAGTTCTTACGTCTCAGAGGCCTAGTCAGCAATGTCACAGGGAGAGAAACCACGATTTTTTTTTTTTTTTAAAAGAAAAAGTATCTATTTGAGCATAATCTCAGCAGCAGCTGATAAACTCTGATCCCTCCCCACGCCTCCATCCAGAATCTGACATGGCTGGGTTCTGACAGAGTACAAGCACAGTGCCTGTTCCAGTAGTAATACACTTTGAAGGAAGAGAGTCATGTCTCAGCCATTACAGAGTGGGTCTGAATTTGTCAAATGAATTTAATGCTGTTGAAAAGGGCCAGATTGACTTCCCAAGACAGTGAGATGTATGCCTCCACAGCATCAGCCAGGGCGTGTCTCCCTGCACTGTGGGCAAAATGTAAGATTTTCAGAAGTGACTAGCAATTTTGGGTCCCCAGTCTGAGATATCTCCACAGGGCTTGATTTTCAGCAAGTGCATCCGCTTGCCCTTTTAGAAAACATTAGTGTGATGAGGGCACTTGACGAGTTTCTGATTAAACTGATATGATGGGGCTACCTGTTATGGCAGGGACTGGACTCAATGAACCAGCAGGTTTTAATGTAATGTTCTGCAAGTCTGATCCCTGTAACAAGGGCTCTTGAGTCGGGCAACCCAATATGACCAGTCACATTTGAAAACCATGGCCAAAGGGAAAGGAAAAGTTCAGTCTCCATGGCCAGTTTGATCCATGGCCACTCATGCAACAGAAGAGCCAATCAAACTGTGCCAGTTTGTTTCATTTTTCTTGATGCTCTGGATTGAGAACCCACTCCAAAAAATTTTTAAAACTAATATTCTAGGAGAACGAAGTCAGGAAGAAATTAAAAAAAAAGCAGACAGAGAATGGACTACCTCGGTCGGGAGGTTTCAAGGTATGCTTTTGTTTGTAACTATCTGAAATACAGAAAGAGAATAATGAGAAAAAAGGTGAGCACACCATAGGTCACACACATGGCAAGCAACAGAGAGCAGAATGATTTTAAAAGGAGAAAATAGAAAAAACACTGCTTGGTTTTCTTAAACTAGTGGCAATTCTACCAGGACAGTAGAAAGAAGAGAGAAAAGTAATTGAAACACTCAGGATTTTGTACATTCTTTTGCCAATTTGAAGTTCAGAACCATAGGAATAGCTGCTTCCTTGGGCTGCTTGAGCTTTTCCAGTGGGATTCCTACCGGCAGCAGGAAAACAAACAACAGCAGAGAACTCTGCAAGGGCAGCATGGGACGAAGTCTTGGGGGATGTAATGGCTGTTACCAAATCAGAACCAAACAATAACGCACAACAGGGACATCACAGAAATCCCATGTGCTTGGTCCTAGACACACACTTGATGTATTCATTCCCAGTAGGGCTACTATGCCTTTCTGTTGCCAATAAAATTACTGAAGTTGAATTCCATTAGAACTAAATTAGCTCTCCCACACCAAAAGTGTGGCATGAAACCCATTTTTGTGGGCACAGAATGGACCAAAAGATCTTTAGGACAACAATCAGCAAAGCAGCAATTGTATCTCCAGTGGGATGGAATTGAACCCCTCCCTGCAGCTGAACTGCGAGGTCTGAGAAAAGGGAGAAGATAAGTAGATGGATTCCCCAAACCCCGCAGCACACAGATAGCTGAGTCATCTATTGAATAGCATAGGGAAGGGTGGGTTGGGCTTTTCCAGGCCCATAAAACAGACTGAACCTAGAAACCAAAGCCAGGAACCCTGGGTTAGTGGGAATGAGGCCTCAGTGTTCATTCTTCCCACACCTCAAGAAGCAATTCCCACTTTTTAGATTCAGAGACCCTGACTGGACATTAATACGGAGCTCTTGACAGCGCAATGCAGCTGAACACAAAAGTAGTATGTGGCACTACAGCCAGAAATGCCATTCATGCCTGTGGTGCAGGCTAAAGTGTTGCAAGAACGCAAGCAGAGCAACTGGCTGTTTCATGCAGTGCAAGCATCTGCAACTGCCTCCTTGCTTAGTGAAGATTCTGCTGGAGTGGGAGAACCTCCCTGAAATGCCAGATATCATGGGTATACTTCCCAGAAAAAAGGAAAAACTGTGGATTCTCCACATCCATCAGAAACTACAGATCTGGATTAGGGTCACAACTCCAAGAAAAGTGAAGGGGAAAACTTACAAGTCTTGGGAATATACTCAGATTCACCTACATTTTGAATGACTCACACCCCAGCAAAAATTCCATCCTGCCCCAAAGAGATCCTGGAACACTACTCCCTTCACCCCTCCCTTCAAAAGCAATACATTTGAGACAGCTTTGTCCCAGAACACAGACTGCAGGGGGACAAATGCCTTTCATACTCACTGTCGCAGGCATAAGGTTTATCTCTATCTTCTAATATGGCTGCATCTAGCTTCTTCCGAGCTCCACTGACGCCTTTGCCCTGGGAACAAGAAAATATAGCAGTGAAATGCTGTAGCCAAGATATTTGCTTCTGAAATTTGGTAATTCTTATGCCACTAAATTAGCTGACAGTTCATTAGGTACTAGTCAAAGGGGCCCCCACACGTGTGTAGTTAAGCTAACAAAATTAACCAATCAAATAGTGCCCCTTAGTGGCCATCATCTGAAATAATTCATAGCTTTAAAGGACAAAACAGACCATTAGATCATCTTGTATGACCTGTCTAACACAGGTTGGAGAACAGTGGCATATTACACAGGTTATTGGGCATCTTCCATAAAAGCAACCAGGAACCCCTCTCTTGCCCTGAGATTTTGTTCAATGCTAAATACTTTCACTTTGAAAAATGCACGCCTTGTATCTAATAGGAATTTATCTGGTTTTAAAGTCCAGCCATTAATTCTTGTTCTGCCTCTCTACACTATGTGGAAGATGCTGTTAGCAAGCCGGGATTTCTCCCTTTAAAAGGTCTAATACACCCAAAGCAAGTCCCTTCTCAAATCTTTTTGATCAGCTACACAGACCCTTCAGGGCATGTCTACACTGGCTATGCCCACCTCTTTAGAGTGAGTCCCAGAACAGGGCTTCAGCCAAAGCCTCAGCATCTCTACCTCAATTTTACAGGCCCACAACTTTGAGCCAGATTACATGAACCAGGTACAGGTATTTGACAGCAGCACAGACATACTCTAAATTTTTCCATGCATTGTCTCCAGCTCTCAAGTAATTTTTGTGTCTGTTTTCTGTACCCTTTCTGATTTTTCAACATCCTTTTTGAAGTACAGATACTAGAAGTGGACTCAGTATTCCAGTATTGGTCTCACCAATGCCGTACACAGAGGTAATATTACCTCCTTGCTCCTATTTATACATTGAAACACAAGGCAAGAACTAGTGTTGGAGACCAACACTGAGTAAATGTCAGATTAAAATAATCAGAGCTTTTCTCAGGAAACAAAGAACCACATTAAAGTGAATTAAGATGTGGTCATTTATCCAGTTGACCCAATCTTTGGAAATGGACTATCTTTTGAGATATTTTTCCCATTTTTGAACATGTGAGACAGACAATATATGACTACTCTTCTCTAATTTTGTAATTCAGTCCTACATGGTTTAAGGAAGGATTCTTCCCCGATACACTATTATCTATTTTGACTTTCTTCCATCTTCCTTTGAGATCAGCCACCAGAAGACACCCATTGGTGATTCAGAGGATCTGTATCTTTGACACTTGGCTGATGTGTCTTACTCAAATGTTCAGAGTCTAAATTTAAGGTTGGGAAGCAATCTTTCCCTCAGGACAGACTGGATGGGATTTCAGGAGGTTTTCCATCTCTCTCTGCAGCATGGCGTGTGAATCATCTGCCAGACACATCCAGACATGTCTCACCTAACGAATGCCCCATTATCAAGCTCCAGATAGGGAGTGCCGGCGGTTCCCCCCAGGCAGGGAGAGCCAGTGGCAGCCACCGCTTCCCCCCGGGGCTTCCAGCAGGGAGTGCTGGCAGCCAGGAGCTGCCATATTCACAAAATTCAGTATTCACGAGGGTTCCCAACACGGAACCCTCGTGAATGTTGAGGCCCTACTGCATTGAATAAGGTTTACAACATGGTCAGAAGCAATAATGGTGACATGCTTTACAGCGATTACTGATATGTTAGTCTTCAGGAGACTCTGCAGAGCCAGGCGATACATAACCAGGCCAACCCACAGTACCATAATTCATCCAGCTGCCATTACCTTGGCCTTGCCCTTGCCTCGTCGCTTTGGTGTATCTTCTTCATAGTCTTCATCATCCAGATCATCCAAGAAGTCATCAGGTTCAAGGATCCGCTGTAGAGACGATGATGTTTATTATAGATAAATACAAACTTGACATAGTTTGGGGAAAGAAAGAAATGGAGAATGGACAGATGTCAGAACTTGGGTGAGGGATGCCTACCTGAAACTACAAACACACCTCAAGAAAGAAGTAAAATATGTGGGAAGGAGAGGGAGTTATGGAAATTTTCAGGTACATTTTATTCCCAACTACACCAAAAAAAAAAAAAAGCGGGGGGGCTGGTCTTATTGTTACGGAACTAGCCTAGAATTCAGGAAAACTGGCCCTCAGCTCGTAGATCCACTAAAACCTTAGGTGACTCACTCATGCTATGGCTACACTTGCACTTGATTGACAAAACTTTTGTTGTTCACAGGTGCTTAAACACCATCACCATCAGCACCCTGAACCCCCAAGAATGACAAAGTTTTACAGCAGCAGAGTGAAAGTATGAACGCTGCTTTGTGGCCAGGAGCACTCTGCTTCCAACAAAATGAAAGCCCTCATTGGGAGTAGATGTATTTTGTCAGCAAGCTGACAAAGGGAGCTCACACTGGCTAACTTAGTGATAGGGCTGTGTCGACACGGCCTTGTCACTAACAGCTGTATAGTGTAGACGTATCCACAGTCCCCAATTCAGAATGAAACTCTGATGTGCCTACCTTTAAGAACTGAGTAGTTATTTATTTTTAACAAGGTGTAGAAATTTACTCAGGAGGCACATAAAATGTCATAACTCAGAAACTTATTGCAGAACAGATGCAGTGATGAGAGACCTGAAGTGCCAGTGAGCACTGCTCACCCCAAACTGGGAGCTGCTGAGAAAGATGCTACAAAAGACCCTGCTAGGGGGGAAGAAATAAAAGAATTACTATAGAGCAGATTCTCTATTAGAGAAAGATGCAGAAGTGATGACTTTTCCTTTAACAAATGTCTGGATGGAGGAAATAGGGTTAATACCACCTGTTGCAGATTATGATAGCCACAAAGGCTATGTCTACACTTGCATTCCTCTTTTGAAAGAGGAATGCAAATGAAATTAAAAATGCAAATAATGAACTGACTTACATATCTTGCACTTCATTTGCATAATCTCTTTTCAGAAGAGATTCTTTTGAAAGAAAGCAAGCAGTGTAGATAGGGCTCTTTCGAAAATAAACCCCATCTTCGAAAGACCCCTTCTTCCTGAAACAGAATAGGAAGCAGGGTTCTTTCAAAGATGGGGTTTATTTTTGAAAGAGCCCCGTCTACACTGCTTTCTTTCTTTCAAAAGAATCTCTTCTGAAAATAGATTATGCAAATGAAGCACACAAGGTATGTAAATCAGTGCTTCATTTGCATTTCCGATTTCCCTCATTTGCACTGCTCTTTCAAAAGAGGAATGCGAATGTAAACATAACTAAAGTATTTAACACTAGCAAACTCAGTGTAAGTAATGGTGACTAATTATGGGTGGCTGTGACCACTGTCCATCATGGTCTCATTGTCTCCCTGCACTCCCCTAATCCATTTGTTGTGTCCACCTATTCTCCCTGGTCTTGGACAATAAGTTCTTCGGGATGGAGACATTACTTTACTCTATGTTTGTACATAATGGCCTCAAATGCACTATTTACGTGGCAAATTAAACAAGGCTCCTCACAGGCTTAAAAAGTTAGGCACTTGTTAAGATTGGGACATTGAGCTTTTGGTGCCTTAGTTCCCAATCAGTACAATGAGGATAATAATTTCTCACTGTCCCCCCCACCCTTTGCCTGTCTTGTATATATAGGCCTTTTCAGTAGATTGTCCCATTACCTAACACAGTATGCGCACAACACGTGTGAGAATGGGGCCCTGATGAGGCCTCCATATGCTGCTTAGATACAAGAGGAAAAAGAAAATCAATCCCATGCAAAGGATATATAAGACACCTCAATTAAGACAGCTGCATAAAAGCCTATAATGAAAAACACTGTTTACAAAGCAGTTCTTTTCTTTAGTACCTATTGTCCCCTGTATGTTGCACAGAGGCTAACTGGTTCCCAGCACATTAAGTTGCAAGGTGTTTCTGAGATGGAACACAGACTCTGACTACGGAGAACTGGGACATTTCTGATTTGTTTTCACCAAAAAAAGGGTAACTCAATTTTCCCCTCATATTATGTTGGTACCTACCAGGATTGCAGGGGTTAAACTTTTCCCTTGCAATAAGACAAGGGCTGTGGCTACAGGAGCTCTCTTTTCAGAGGGATTATGGTAATGTGGCACTTTAGAATATGCTAATGAGGGGCTGTCATAGATATGCTGCACCTCATTAACATAATGGCAGCCACGTGCGCTTCAAAACTGCTGGTTTCTAAATGCACACCACCCATGTAGGTGAGGGCCTTTCAAAACAGCCCCATGATTTTGGAAGCCCCTTTTTCCCATTTGGTTTTGGAAACAAGGGGCTTTTCAAGTCGGGGGGTCGTTTCAAAAGGCCCCTGGCTACATGGGCAGCATGCATGTCAAAACCAGCAGTTCAGAAGCCTACGCAGACGCCATTATGCTAATGAGGAGCTGCAAATTCATGGGAGTGCCTCATTAGCATATTCTGAAGTGCCACATTATCATAGTCCCTCCAAAAGGAGGGGCTAGTGTGGCCACAGCCAAGCAGTACAGTGACTGAGGGAAAGTTACTATGCATGAACTACCAGAAGCTAACAACATTAAGGGATAATATTGCAACTCCATAAAGATCCCCACAGCACAGCTGGGAGGGAAGGAAGGGTATTGAAACTGCACAGACTGATTTTGACAGGTTCCTGAGAACCAGCAGACAAAGAACTGAGAAATGTACAGAATGCACAGTCTGCTGGGGAAGGAAGGCAGGGGGACGGGATTCTTACTAGTTATAGGTTCACATCAGCTTTTGGATCCAAGAGGAACAAACTCTGATGAAAGTTTTGAGGGACAGGAACTCCATGTGGAAGATGGGTAACACCTGGTGAAACAGCATGGGTACAAGCTATTTATGGTTTTCAAGGTATGTTTTTATGTATTATTTTGGGTTCTAAATAAATACCTCCCTTTATGAAAAATGGCTGGTCACAAACTTTTTCACTGTCCCTAGGAAGGAACAAGACAGCCAAAGCTGAAATAAATCCCAACTTGATAAATGACCACGGCAAGTTTCAGAAATAAATTGTAGCCTAAATCTCCAGAAAAAAAAAAAAAGAGAGAGGAATGCAGGTTCCCATCACAAAAAAGCTAATGAAGTGCAATTACCCTAGACCAGGCCACAAAGGAGTCAGCTATGAAATTATCTTAGTTACTGGGGTAAGTTTCATCCTGGCCCACCAATTTCATCTGGAATTATTCCTAATTTACACTAACCAACTCCAACAGTTTATGACAAGAGGAATAATACATCTGCCAGAAAGCACTTTGGCAATCCAGGAGGGAGAACCAGAATTTGGCCAAAGACAGTGGAGCAAACTCAACTCTGATGGAAAAAGCCAGGGCATATTTTGTGACCAGAAAATATTTCAAAATTTAAAGCCTACACACAATGAATTGTATACAGCTCAATTTATCTGCCAGAGAAGGATAAAGAACAGAGCCAACCCTCCTGCAATTTCAATATGTGCTTCCAGCAAGTCTTCGTTTTTGGCTGGTTCACATCGTTGCTCTGTAGTGCAGTCTAGCAGATAAAACATCGAAATCAGGAGACTTGGGGTCATTCTCCAGACTTAATAGGTCACTTTGACCAAGTCCCCTCCCTTCTTGATGCCTCTGTTTCAACTATTCAGCATTGGAGCCATGTCTTTCTGTATGTCTGTTCAGTGCCTAGCACAGTGGGACAAAGCATTTATTTGGCATACAGCAACTAAAATAATAACCAGTAATAATTATGATTTGCTGTGGTAACACAGACCCATGAAACTGGACCATTTACAGCAATGTATTGTGTACTGAACTGAAGCAGTTATTGCAAGCTGATATTCAATCCACTAAGCCAAGAGTCAGCAAACAAAACAGCAAGAGACGACTTTTTTCCTCGAATTTGTTTAAAAAAAAAATCAGTAACTCTAAAGCTGTAACGTACTTTTTGTAACCCCTATTTTAAGCACGGCACACAGACAATGGTTTGTAATGTGATACATGTTTACTGCAAGATGTTCACAAACTTTTTCATATTCTATTTCCTCACATTTTATGCGTGTGCTTGTACCATTACCTTCCTGACATTCACTCCCAAACTCACTTTAATGATGCCAGTTTTATTTCACGTTTCATTTCATTTTTCCTTCTTAAAATGTGTGTTGCCCTTCACAGCAGGAATGCCACAAGCCTCCTTTTCCTTTGAAAATCAAGACTTTATTAGCAACATAGATACAGTATCACAGCATTTCTCAAAGTGTGGTCCCTGGCCCAGTACTGGTCCTTGGGAAAAAGAATACTGGCCCTCAGAAAATATACAAATTATCACTATGTACTATTATTATTGTGACTAAATAATAAACAATGAAAATTTATTTTTTGTGTGTGTGTATATTTTTGGGCCGCAAAAAAAGGTAGTGAGAGAAACCTGGGTCCCAACTATATAAAGTTTGGGCAACCCTGTAGTATCATATCCCACAATGCTCTGCAAATATTAAAAGGGGAGTTACCCAGCATTTCAAGGTTACATATCATTTGCTATTTAGATATAAGCTGTTCATTTTGGGGCTTTTAGACGTTTACCATTTATTGAAAATGGTCAGGAAGATTTTTTTGTTGTTGTTTTGTTTTGTTTATAAGCTTTCCAATTAAAATATCAAGAGCCACAAAGAAGTCCTTAAAGAGCCACAAGTGGCTCCAGCGCCGCAGGTTGCAGACCCCTGCACTAAACCACTCTCTCTCACTGATCATAAAGACCAAGAGAACTATGCAAAAGAAAACACCCAAACAGAGGTAGAAGTCATTTTACACATGCAAATCTGTAAAATTTTCAGCTAGACTTCTCCTTCCACAGAAATTAGTCTGACAATGGAGTAAAGGGTAAGAACAAAACGCATGCTGAGGAAATTTTCTCCATTCAGCTCCCATCCTTACTAGGCTTGCGAGCCCTGGTATGTGAGGTGTTCCTGGAGGTTGGCCAATGTCTTTAATATACATTCAGCAGTTCAACAGGCAATGATGAAGAGCAGAGCCCCTTGTGACTGAGGACCTTATTTATATTTCACAGAAAGTTTCACCCTCCTTATGGGGAAAAAAGTTCTTAGAAGCCAATGTTAATTTGCAATTGGGGAGGGGAGAGAGCTTTAACAAAAGAAAGTAACAGTTGGTATTTTAGAGATGGAAATTCTACCATTCCCAGGATGTTAACTTCTTATGACAGCAGGATTAAACAAGTCATTGAATTGATTGCACAAGCTAAACAGAGATGTCTTACACACGCTGCTACAGCTCACAAGAAACCCTGGACTCTGGTCAGAACTATCTAGTGGCCAACACGTTAGACTAGGACTCAGGAGACCAAGGTTCTATTCTCAGTTTTGTCCCTAGCCTGCTAAGTGACCTTGGACAACTCCCTTCAACTCTGTTCCTCAGTTTTGTTAGCTGTGAAATGGGAATGATAGTATTTATTTCTTCTGTAAAAGTACTACTGATGAAACAGGCTACATAAAAGAGTATGATATTACTTTATTTTTAACATGTTACACAGTGACTGGGAACATGGGCTGGGACACAGATTCATACCTCTGCTCTTGAAGAGGTGGGGAATGAGGCAGATTAGGAAAAAAGCAACTTTGGTATAATGTAATTCAAAGCATGGCACCAACACAGTCACCCCAGCATCACACCACAGCTGTGCAATCAATCAGTCCAGACTATGATGGAAGGTTTGAACACAATACCTCCTTTTTACAGAGGCAAACAGAAGGACCATTCTTGTAGGCTGGCCATTTTGCACTGTGAATGAACACACATCAGATTATATCAGCAAGAGCAATACCTGAATAGTAGCAATCCAAAGCATAGATGAGCCATCCTGGTACAAGTTAGGGGCATGGCAGATGAGTCACACAACAAAATGTTATAGTGAGTAACAAGTGCAACTCAGTAGAAGGCCTTCCTCCAAGTCAGTGCAGACCCCAGTGCCTCCATAAGAAACCTGAGGAATGCTGTGTGCAGAGAATAGTGTGGGAGATTCAACAGAGGGCATTCTTCCACATCAGTACTACTGGCCCCAAACTCCCCAGAATACTTTAGGGAGGCACCAAGGTACCATATTTCAGATGACAAGAAAAATAAAATTCCCATTGTTTATGGCACATTACTGGTTCCATGAAACTTTGTATAACAATAAGGGTGATATCCTGGCTTAATTCCAATGTGGGTAATTCCATGCTGCCTCCCTTAATCCCCTTGCAGGTTCATCTGAATACAGTGGTCTTTGTTCCTGCCCTAAGCTTTTATGCAGCTGTTAAACGGTCACTGAATTCTACATGGGAGATGGCAGCATGGAGGCAGGATCAAAGTACCCCATTCTGTGATCTACAAATCACAAGTGCTTGCAATGAGGCACACAACCCTACATTGCCAGGAAAAGGTTAAAGAGCTGATGCAGGCCCAGTCAGACCCCCATGCTACATCTGCAATAGGTGTCAGGCAGTGTTCGCTGTAAGCTGAATGCTTGGGGGGGGGGGGGGGGGGGGGGGGGCTGCCCAGCAGAGATTCAGATGCTGAGTTGATTAGCAGAGTCCTCAAAGCTTCCAGCATGTACTTCTATTGGCGGTGCACATCCGTACATGCCTTGGTGCACATAAAATTTATTCTGTCCAAGGACATTAAAAAAATAGAGGAAGCAATGGCGTGAGGCTCAGATGGAGGGGTTAAAAAGGAAATGCGAAGCTCTGTTTGGAGTTGAATGGGAAGGAGAACAGATCTCCAAGCTCTAACTCTGTAAGAGAAGTCTGGCTAGGGCCAGGAACTGACTAGAGATGACTGCCTGTTAGAGCCTCCCTGAAGAAAGATACCCAATCAAAACTATAGTCTTGTGTCAAGTCTGTCTGCCTCTTGCCTAAAGGTACAGAGGCAGACTAGTACAAATAATGCCCCACCAGAAGGGGGTGGCTGTCAAATATAACGCTTTTGTGTTGTGCAACCAAGGATGGAGCAGTAACTTGTTGTGAGCCCAGGAGTGAACACCGTGCTATGTAAGAGCTATATATTATTATAACAACATCGCCATCTCTTACCTACCCTTACATGGGTAAAATCCAGGCTTGTTCTTGTAAAGGGCTTCCATAAACTTGGATCAAGGCAAAATATTATCTGCTGAAGAATTTACATAAAGTACGCCAGTTCCAAGTCAAAAAAACCCACTTCAAAAGAAATAAACAAGCCTGGCTGCACAATAATGTACAAATATAAAATGAGTACAGATGACTCTCCCATAAAATAAGGATGAAAAGATGAAACAAGCACCAGATGGATATCCTCATATAACCACAAAGGTGGAATTAAATGCTATTGCAGTACAGCCAGTCAGTCAGAATTGAGTAAGTTGGTTGGGGATTGAACGTGTGCCCACAGGTGGGAAATAACACAGTAACTACAGGGCTTCTGCTTGAGACAACAAACAACAAAAATCACCAACCTGGGCTCCAAAAGGATTAAAACAAAGAACATGGTGGAATGGAAAGCAGTTTCCAATTACTTCATCTTGGACTGAAAACCTAATTATTTTTAGCATGCTCTTTATTGGTTATAAAAATGGGTAACTGAAGCAGGCAGCAACCATACTGTCAGCTAGATTATTTGTATCCAATAAGAAAGAGCAGAACTGCTGTTTAAGTAAGTAATAAGTTCTTTGGGGCAAATACTATGATGCAAGCCCTGAAAGTATACACACCGCATCCAAATTTGTAAAGCAAAAAGTAATCCCCTTTCAGGGTTTTTTTCCACCTTAATACAGCCAAAAAAATCCAAACCGTATGAGCACAGTTCTTATTCCACTTTCATAGGTACCTTAACATTATAATTGCACTCTTGCTGCATATTACACAAGTGCTCAAACTGAAAATTTCTGAAACAGGTATTTTTAAGAGGTGCCTTCATAATTTCCTTGCTTGTTCCAATTTCCTGGGAACATTTATTTTTCTGGCGATATCCCCAAACATAGGGGAAAAAAAACCTGCAGGTGTCTCTGTATTGAATATCTGTTGTTTAGGAAACAAAAGGCATCAACGGGCAAGTCAGAGTATAGTATGGTCCATAACAGTGTTTTTCAATGGCTCTGAGCTCCTTCTTTACCCCTCTTTTCTTTTAAGCTCATAGGGCTGAAAACCGGCAAGCTAAAACTTTGGGCAAATGTAAAACAATACAGTTGAATTATTGGTAATACCACCCGGTGCCTCCACAGCACTTTCATTAGGAGATCTCAGAAAACGCGGTAAAGGTGGTCAGTATCACCATCCCCATTTTACATATGGGGAAACTGAAGTACAGAGCCCTGAAATGACTTGCCCAGCAGGCTGGAATCAGAACCAGGAACAGAAGCCATTCCTCCCATTCCCACTCTCTTCACTAGTCCACATTGCTCTTAATATTCCCCCAAAGTAGTCAGGGCAACAGCAGCAATAAATTCACAATAGTAGTAAAGGTTGAACCTCTCTAATCTGGAACTCTTTTTTCCAGCAACACCTGTAATCTGGCATAATTTTAGTTAGTATGACAACTACTTGTGGGTATGGCCAAGTTTCCTGTGGTCCCATAAAGTTTATTTACAGCCACCAGTCATGACTGTCCGTGTTCTGTGCTGTTATTTAGCTGTAATTTACTCCTAAATGTCTTCCAAGAGCCCAGTAACAGTGAAAGTGTTGGTGATGTGCTAGACCATACTGACCTCCTGTGGTTCAGCAAATTCTCTCATCTGGCACTGGTGAGGTCCCAAGGGTGCTGGATGAGAGAGGTTCAATCTGCAGCTAGCTCTAACATAGTACTGTCAGTGGCAGAACAGAATCCAGAACTCCCAAGTCCCCATCTAGTGCTCCACCCACGCAGCCTTTCTATTAAGCCAAAGTAGAGCCTGGAAAAACAAAAAAAGTTTCCTTTTTCTACTACCAGAAAGCATATCCAATAGTTCACTGCACTCCTGGCTTCCTGCTCTGCTACTGCTACCTCCTACTCCCCACATTCAGTGGCAGACTCCCCACCCCAAGGGTTCGAAATTTTAAAATGCTTGTTCCATGGAGCCAAGACTTCATCCCCTCCCACCACAACCCCAAGCAGCAGCTGAAGAGAGGCCCAACAAGTGCCCTTTGCTCATCTTTAGCAATGAGACATTTGTCTTTTACCATAAAGCTCCCTCTTACAACATAGTAGAGAACGCCCTCTCTCTGCCATACCTTCCGTGCACGGCTATTGGTGACAGGGAACTCGCTGAGACTGTCGTCATCATTACGCGGGTCTGGGAGGCTGCGTTTTTCCAAGGAGTCAGTTCTCAGGAGGGCCTCCAGGCTGCTGCCATCCTGGGAGATCAGCCCCTCTTTTTTTAAGGTCTGATCAGTGTCTGTAGCAGGGAAAGAAAACCATAACTAAGAGCTGAAAAATATATATATTAGTCAAGTAGGTTCTCTGTGCTGTTAGGGCAACGCTATACCACCAAAACCAACACTATACCACCAAAACTATTAATTTTGTGCAAGGGAGAAAACACATTTAAAATATTAGCATAATTTGGAGGTGTACTTAGAACCTGTCTACACTGTGTCCTGTGACATTAGCACAATCTGGATATGTTCTTAGGACCTGTCTACCTGTTGCAAATGGATCCTGCAAGACATCTGATTCTACAGCACAGATGGAACCCTGAACCATGCTGGTGCTCAAAGTATCATTATACTCCTTCTAGTCCAGCATCACCATCTGCTTGCCATGCACACAACCATTTATTCTGGCATATCCACCATTCAGTCTAGACTGCTACCCCTTCCACTTTCAATAATGTTGAATCAAACCAGTGGACCCACATAGCCTGCTAGACTCACAATGCCATTTAGGCTAGTATTGCCTCTTCAACACAGGTGTTCCTGAGGTAGGTGTATACCCTCCAAAACACAAAATTCTGCAACAATATTTAACGGAGAAGGGTATTTTCAACCAAGACGGATGCTCAGTAGTTGGCTTGCATCCTGAAGGGTGGTAGATATCTCCTGTATTTACCCTACCTTGGTAGTTCTCAAACCTGAGGAACACCAAACCGGTCTAGAGAGCTATGGGGAAAGCTGCAAAACAGTGATCTACTCCAATTACCCACATAAAGTATGTTCATGTAGGGAAAAGCAAAGGGCAACTTCTACAAATATACATTCCCTCCTTGTTCCTGCAATGGTTCCAAATCAGCTGACCACATAAGCAGCTCAGGGGCGCACTAGACTGCCCAAGTTCTCACTACATAGAGCCCAGCCACGAATGCAACAATCCATGCAGTGCCAACAATGGAAGATTTCTACCCCAGCTGGCTTAACTGTCGCAGTTGTGGAGCTCAGCAGTCCCAGGAGTTTATTTCTGACCATGCTCTAACCAGATTATGGATGTGACATGGGTGAGCCTGCAGCCTCAACCCGGGAGATGAACATCTGAAGGGACATCCTGGATCACAGACTCTCTCCTAACACTGCAAGCAATAGCATCAGGAGAGCAGCCTGTATTACAAGCAGAGATCAGAGAAAGGGAAAGTGTTACCTGGCTTGATGGAAGGGAAGGAAAGCCTTGGATCCTCAGGAGGGTGAGCACGGCGTTTTTTCCGCCAACGACGAGCTGGGTAGGAGTACAGCTGGCCAGAAGCTAAACCTTTAAGATATAAAAGAAAGCCTGAAATCTGATATTTTCTGACAAACTGATGCCACAAAACAATAAGTGAAGGTACTGCTTTCAAAAGCAGTGGGGATTGTTGGTAACCCCAGAACCGTTAGGGATAAACCCCCAAGTTATTATTAGTATTACAGCAGCACCAAGAGGCCCAATCAAGATCAAGGCCACATTGTGTTTGGCAGAATCATATAAGAAGAAAGAGTCCCTATGACCAGAGTTTATGACCAGAGTTTACAATCTATACAAACAGAGTGGAAGGAGGAAATTGAGGCACATAGAGGCAAAATGGCTTGCTCGTGGTCATCCAACAGGTCATTGGCAGGGCCAGGGATAAACCCCAGGTATCCTGACTCCCAGTCCAATGCTCTATTCTCTGCTCATACTGCCTCTCTGTAACATAGGGGAAATGTTGAGAGCAAAAGTTAGCTGCCAAGAGCCAGCGTTCCATTCGCTGTTGTGTGAGAGGCTTAGTCTATATCAATGCATAACAGAGTGTGGGAAGATGAACTCCTGAATGAAAGGGCTGGGGGAGACGCTTCTACCATCAGCCACATATTCAGAGCATAATTTCTGTTTCTCAAAGCCACAGTCAGGGGAACCTTCAAGGCTGCCATCCCCCACAGTCCAAAAAGCTTTGAATGAAAATACTTTGGCACCCTATCCTTCCAATCAAGCTTCACCACATTTTGTCCTGTATGTTCTCTGAAGCAGGAGATGTCTTTTCAGTTTGTCCACACAGGAATAGCACAAATGGAACCTAATTCTTGGCTGTGGTGCACAAGCATTATCACACAAACACCATCATGCACATTTCCTTTTGCAGGTGAGGGCCTTTGTCTGAATTTTACAATATAGTACTGCCTCGATTTACATGAGGGTTGTGTTCCCACTCACCCTCACGTAACTTGAATTTCACATAAGTTGGTGGGGCAACTTTTTCCTTGGCCGAATACACATTCTGCACCCAGGGAAGCAGCGGGAGCACCTGGAGCTCCTTTTGAAAGTTAAGTCCTGGGGTGGGGGGGCAGCTGGGGAGGATTAAGCCTGGAGGTAGACTGGGGCCACTGGAGGGGCAGAGGGGGGTTAAGCCTGGGGTGGGCTAGGGCTGCAAGGGGTAGAGCTGAGCCAAAGCCATGCAGGAGGGGGTGTGGTTGAACCAGGGCTGGGGAGGCGGGGCGTTGAGCTAGAGCTATGCACGGGGTGATGAGCCAGGCTGGGGGAGGGAGGGGGAGAGGAGGTTTTGAACCAGGGATGCAAACAATGGGGCTGAACCTAGGTGATGGGGTTGAGCCAGAGCCGCGCGTAGGAGGTTTGCCCCAGGGCGGGCGAGGCGGCGGGATTGAGCTCCAGCCATATGCTGGGGGGGTGCTAAACCAGGGTGGGAGTTGAGCTAGAGCCGTGTGCAGGTGGTGAGCAGAGCCGGGGGGCAGGGGTTTGAACCAAGGCCATGTGGGTTCAAGAGGGTTGACCCAAGGCCAGGTGGGCGGGATTCTGAGCTGCGCTTAACTTCCATTAATGCGAGTTAGGTGCAACTCAAAATCACGCATTTCGACGGTTTGCTGTACAGAGTTAAGTTTTAAGACAAAATGTGCCTCATGACTTAAATCTTTGCATTGTCACAGAGCTGCACAAGACGCCATGGACTTACAAAGGAAGTTGGCATCACTATTCCCTTTTTACAGATGGGCACGGAAGGGATGTGACTCGCTCAAGATCACCCTGCAAAATATTGTCCAAGCCAGGAGCAAACCCAAATATCCCAAGTTTCAGTCCAGTGTTGTAGCCACAAGGTCACGCCAAACCCACATGTATTAATGCAATCACAAGCACCAGTTCTGCTCCCAGAACTAAGGGAAACTGAATATTTCCTCAAGTCCATAGCAGGTCAGGGACAGAAACCAGGAGCCCCAATTTTCAGATGCCATGGTTTATTAAATCATACTCTATTCAGAGCCAGAATGGGAACCCAGAGACCCTGATTCTCATTCACCTTGCTATAATAACTAGACACAGTTGTGACTAGAATTAAGGAGCCCTTACTATAATTTTCCCTTCTCTATCCACTACACTACTTTGAATACAAAAGGCCACTGAACTTATTTATGGAAGACATTATACGGTATGCCTTTGGCACAGTGCACAATAGAAGGCAGGTCACAAATACACTGTAAAACAAATGCACTCAACTTGTTGCTTTGAGAAAAACAGTTTCTCCATCACTAACTAAAACTAAAGAGCCTCCCCACTCCTTCCTTATCTAAAACACTTACAAAATCCCACAAGAGTTATGCCCACATACCACAAAGTGCACTGGCCCTGTAACGGATTTGGCTTAGTCCCCACCTGGGATATGTCAGATGCCTCCCAGTACAGGAGATAAAATGTCAAGAAACAAGCAGCTGTCTTAACAGAGAGAACTGAAGGAGACCATACGCCAGAGAAAGGACATGGAAGGTGTGTTTGCCACACAACCTAAGGAAGATTTGGCTAGAGATTCCTGCTGTGTAGGTGGCAGCAAGTGACATAGGAGGGGTGACACCTGTCTTGACTGATGCTGAAGTGTGCTTGAATATATACTGGGGGAGCTTCACTGTCACACTGACTACTGAGCTGGCCGGCTAGTTTATACAAGAGTGGGTAAGCTGAGACAGAGGGGAAGCCTGGCACTGGATCTGAAGTTACTGTAACAACAGAAAAGGACGCACCTGGTCCTCTGTGACGCTTTTCCATCCATATATAGCAGTTGCTCTGCGCCACTCCGGTCTGCGAGTCTAGGAAAGGCAGCCGGACACTCCTCTCAGCACACAGCCTGGCGTTGTAGTTGTGGCACTGCTCCATCGCGTCTTTGTAATATTGTTCTCCGAGGCTGTGGGTGAAGGAAACAGACACTGTTCATTGGTTATTGGCATCACCTGAGAAGCTGCGATTGCTGCATGCCTTTCTTGGCACTTTCTATGCATCTGTTTGTAGCACCTGCCTGACTGTGGCAGGATTGGAGGTACCAAAATAAATATTGGAGCTAGACCTTTGTACACATCAGTAGCCAACTCTGAAGACAAAAGAACAGCTGGAGCCAAGCACTGGGGACAACTGACCTTGGGAATTTATATCCCTAGTGCAATACTTTCCACGAAATTCTATTTGGAAACACCTACCTTGGGACTGTGCATTCTTTGGCAATCCATCACCATTATTTGGCTGTGCCCAATAAGTCTTTTATCTATAATTAACATTAAGGAAAGGACCAACGATGGGTGAAAATGCAGCCTGCCAAAATGCCAGATATGACCACCACTGGCCCATGGCATGGCAGATGGCCAGCCATTCCTGGCCAGAGCAGCCTGCCTGCATTGGGCTAGCCAGCAGGACCCTTGCCATGTCAGAGTAGTAGGCAGGAACATGTGGAGGGCAGGCAGGTCCCTGGCTGCTCCGAAGCAGGCCTAGCAAGCAGGCAGGACCTCAGCCCCGTCCACAGTGGACCGGCTGGCCTGGAGCAGCCCCTCACCAGGCCTGCTCTAAAGACCAAACAGGACTACAGCCCCTGCTGCCCTGCACTAACTCACCAGTGATTAGCTAGTTACATGCTATAATTTTAATCACTTAATTGGTAACTGTTTTGACCAATATTTACATGCCAATATAATATTTACATGCCCAGCCAGCAGCTCAGTTGGAGGACAACCACTGAGGGAGATGGATGCTTCCCTCCTGATGCTGCAGCTAGTGCCAAAGAGACTTTTTCTGCCCCAAGACCACCCAGGCACCAGGACTGCCTGACAGGGCTGAAGCCACGCACTTGCTGGGACTGCCACTCATCTTGTAACCTCGGATGACAGAGGATGGCCTGTGGACAAAGGTACACCGGAGGGGGACTATAGGAAGCAGTCCAGGGAACCGGACTATGGTCTGGCTGCTATGTTGCCAGAGATGCAGTCACAATCCCTACTGACCCTGCAGCAGACCACTCTGCCACTCTTGAGGCCTTAAATTGTGATGTGATCGAGTTGGGTGGTCCACATCCGCTCACTACCATCCCACCACTGGGGCCTGTAGTCCTTGCTCAACCTGGGGGAAGAGGAGGGTGTTCTTTGACTGAATGAGGGATGCTCACCTTGGCTCAAGAACTGGACCACTAAACTAAGGTGCCCGTGCCTAATTATCCTACGCCGCTTGGGGGTGGAACTCTGGACTACTTGGGACCTCACCCACCTACAGGCTTGAGCTCCAGAGTCATTTGCTGTTCTCCCTCACTTGGGATGGAGCCAGGAGAGTACTAATTTTCCCTTTCTGATAAATTGTGACTCCAGAAACATGTGTAGCAAAGGGACATAGCCTCCCCCAGAAGTGGATGGTGGGGAAGTGGCCACAAGCCTGCAGTAGTACACACCAGTCTCTCCAAAGTAAGAAGTTCCCCTATAGCTTTTGGCATTTTTCTCAAAGCTGCTTACACTGTATAATGTTCTGTAGGAATGAAAGAGGCTTCCCATTATTTTGTATCACCAAGCAATTTTATTTATTTACTAGTTGTCAAGGTGCACAGAATTCTAAAGCTCTCTAATGGGGATTTAACGCTCCTGAAAATTACTAGCATATTTAAATTCCAGAATCGTTGGCAAAATCCATGATGTTGTTTCCATCCCTCTCCAGCCATGTCTACAATGCCACTTTACTGCACTGCAACTTTCTCAAACAGGGAGGTGAAAAACTACCCCTTTTTGCACAGCAAGCTAAAGTGCTATTAAGCACCGGCGTCAACAGGCTCCAGCACCGCTTTGTTCAGGCAGTTGACACAGAGCACTGTTGTTCAGGTAGTTTACACAAAGCACTGGAACACTCCTCTCCCAGCACTGATGACATGGCCATACTTTCACTTTAAAGCGCTGCCATGGCCGTGCTTTAATGTGTTTTTAAGTATCGACTTAGCCCATATCTCAGTTTCACTCACACCTGCCCTTCTGTCTTCGCTTTTCATTTAGACATTCTCACACCCCAATCAAACTTAGCTAACAAACTGGGAAACACGTTTGCTCAAATCACATCAGTTCCTCTGCCTGTGTGTGATACCTCCTTTCCCACCCAGAGTTTGTCTGAGCTGTTTAGATTGTAAACTCTTTGGTTCAGGTACTGTCTGCTAGGAGTGTTGACCCAAGGTCTTTTTCATGCCTATGGCCTTAAACAAATTCTAACTCCAGGCTTATCTGCACTACTGTGGAAGATCAGAGTCAACCTTCTAGGGTTCACATGAAACCGAGTTCTCAGGGGTCACAGTCGACCCCTGTACTCACAAGACATGAGTAAGGAAGGTCAAAGGGAAGAACTCTATCATTGACCTTCTCCTGTAAAGACAGACAAGTTAGCTGACCGCAGATACATTGAATTTAGCTGCACAACTGGCATAGCTAAAATTGCATATCTGTGGTTGACTTCTATGTCTGGTATAGACATAGCCTCTGGCATACTGTGCAGTCTAAATTGGATATAGGACTCTCCTTCACTGTCTCCCCTAATAACTCAGACTATGAACAGGAGGCAGCCAGACAACTCTCCACCACCACATTTTACAGACCTCTCTCCGCTGATCCCACTTTGGAATTCTAAAGGAAATTACAACAACTACTGAAGGAACTCCCTGCTGCTACTCGGGACCTCATTAACTCAGACACACCATCTGAGTCACAGCCTGGATTATTCTATTTACTTCCCAAAGTCCACAAACCTGGAAACCCTGGACGCCCTATCATTTCAGGTATTGGCACCCTTACCACCGGACTATCCAGTTACGTGGACTCCCTCCTCAAACCCTACGCCACCAACGCTCCCAGCTATATCCGAGATACCACCGACTTCCTGAGGAAATTACAAAACATCGGAAAAGTTCCTGATAACGCCATCCTTGCCACAATGAATGTAGAGACTATGTACACTAATATTCCACATAAAGACGGATTACAAGCAATCAGGAACACCATCCCTGATGCCACCACAGCCAATCTGGTGTCTGACCTCTGTTACTTTGTTCTCACACACAATCATTTCCGTTTTGGGGACAATTTATACCTCCAGATTAGTGGAACTGCTATGGGCACCCGCATGGCCCCATAATATGCTAATATATTTATGGCTGACCTGGAACAACGATTCCTCAGCTCTCGTCCCCTATTACCACTCCTCTACTTAAGATACATTGATGACATCTTTATGATTTGGACCCATGGTACAGAGGCTCTAGAAGAATTCCACAGAGACTTTAACAATCTACACCCCACCATCAACTTATGCCTCGATTACAACATGCAAGAGATACATTTCCTGGACACTACAGTACTAATCAAGAATGGCCTGATCAGTACCACACTGTACCGAAAACCTACTGATCGCTATACTTATCTACACCCTTCTAGTTTCCATCCTGCACACGTGACTAGATCCATTGTTTACAGTCAAGCTCTTAGGTATAATCGCATTTGCTCTGATCCAACTGACAGAGACCAAAAACTACAAGAACTTTACCAAATATTCATAAACCTGAATTACCCACCAGGAGAAGTAAAAAAACAAATCGACAGGGCCAGACGCATACCCAGAAACCAGCTACTCCAAGATCAGCCCAAAAAAGCCAAGAACAGAACACCATTGGTCATCGCTTACAGCCCCCAACTCAAACTACTGCAACGAATTATTAAAGACCTACAACCTATTCTTAATCAGGATGCTACACTCCAGAAGGCCCTGGGTGACATGCCTATTCTCTCCTACAGACAACCTCCCAACCTCATGAGGATCCTTACTAACAGCCACAGTCTATACCCCAGGAACACCAGTCCTGGAACCTTTCCCTGCAACAAAGCCCACTGCCAGCTTTGTCCACATATCTTCTCTGGATATACCACCACTGGACCTAACCAGGTTACTCACAGAATCACGGGCTCCTCTACTAACATCATATATGCCATCATGTGCCAACAATGCCCAGATGCTTTGTATATTGGACAGACTTCTAACTCCCTTAGACAAAGGGTCAATGGGCACAAAACAGACATCAAAACACTCCAGATCCACAAACCAGTTAGTCAACATTTTAATGGAATGGGGCATTCTGTCAATGACCTCAACGTATGTGTGTTACTGAAGAGGAATTATCGCTCCTTTGTAGAAAGGGAAGTGGACGAACTGACATTTATATTCAAATTCGGCACATTAACACATGGTTTAAATCGTGATGTGAACTTTCTGAGTCACTATAGGGGCTTGTCTGCATACTTGGCTCAATCTAATTCTTGATCTTCCCCCCTACCCCTCCACTCTCTGATTTGCTCACCTTGATTATCTGTTTCTGATTTGTCCTCCTTGCTTACTGTTTTTGGTTCTCTGTGCCTTAAATATTGAGTCTGTTCTGGTCTGGCTATGGTCTAAAGAAGTGGGTCTGTCCCACGAAAGCTCACCTAATAAACTACTTTGCTAGTCTTTAAAGTGCTACTTGACTGCTTTTTGTCTCCCTTAAGTGTGTTGTGCAGTGAGGCTGTCATGATACAACCATGAAGTAGCTGGAATTTATCCAGGTGGAGTAACCCTTGCATTTCTGGACTGCTCTGAAAGGCACTGCATAAAAGAGTAAAAAATTTGTAATGCATGTGAACCGTTGGACAAATTCAGAAATGCATAAATATGTCACAGACCCTGCACTACTCAGAGATTCTCATTTAGATACGTTAGAGGTCGTCCACGAGTTTGTTTACCTCGGGTCCACCATCACTGACACCCTATCGTTGGACACTGAGCTAAATAGGAGCGGAAAAGCGGCCACAACTCTGTCCAGACTCAGCAAGAGAGTGTGGAATAACAACAAGCTGTACACTCACACCAAAATGCAAGTCTACAGAGCCTGCATCCTTAGCACCCTCCTTTATGGCAGCGAGACTGTATGCCCGCCAGGAAAAGAGGCTGAACGTCTTCCACTTGCGATGCCTCAGGCGCATCCTTGGAATATCATGGAAGGACAGAGTGACCAACACCGCTGTCCTCGAGCAAGCTGGAATCCCAACCATGCACACCCTCCTCAGGCAGCGGCGGCTCCGCTGGCTTGGCCACGTCCACAGGATGAATGATGGAAGGATTCCAAAAGACATCCTGTATGGTGAGCTAGCCTCTGGAAAAAGACCTCCCGGACGCCCCCAGTTGCGCTACAAAGATGTCTGCAAGAGAGACCTCAGAGAGGTAGACATCGAGCTGGACAACTGGGAAGAACTAGCAGACGACCGCAGCAGATGGAGGCAGGGGTTACACAAGGGCCTTCAGAAGGGCGAGACGAAGATCAGACAGCTAGCAGAGGAGAAGCGAGCGCACAGAAAGCACACTAAGGACTTGTCAGACACCCACCACACCTGCAAGAGATGCAGCAAGGACTGTCACTCTCGTGTGGGCCTTCATAGTCACAATAGACGCTGTAAATGAAGTCCTCAATTGAAACTATAAAGGGCACGATACATAGTCTATGCAGACTGAAGGATGCCTACTACTACAAGTTTTGTAGGCATGTATCTTGCAAGGAGCCTTTGAGTTCCACCCCTCCTACTACAGTGAAGACAGAATGATCACAAGTTTATCACATACCACAACACAAGTATCATAAGTGTGAAAGGCTACGATTTAATCACAGGTATTTTTAAAAGTCATGGGTAAGTTTCAAACAAGAAACAAAACAAAAGTCACACTATGACCAGTCTATGACTTATACTAGGGTGAGCAAAGTGGGGAGCAGACCCCCTTGGGAGGGGGAAGGGAAATTAAATTCATAAGAAGGGTGCAGCATGACTGGCTGCTGGGTCTCAGACTCATTCATCTCATTAAAAATGTAGAACTATGTTACTGTTTTTATGTATGTGTAGTCAAATTTATATCCTGCTTAATAAATTTTCTACATTCTACAGACTTATTTTCTTACATATGCCAAAAGGGCTTTTTTTCATATCAATGAATATTACCAAAATTTCCATCGGCGTGGGTTACATTAGACAGGTTGGGGGGCCCTGCTAACTGCAGGGATGAAAAGTTGGGACTGACGTAAACAGTTTGCTTCCCCCTGACATAGCATTAATACTCCTAATTAAATCACAAATCCAGGGGGCCCACAACACCAGCTGTTGCCTCAGGGTGAGCCTGCTGCTGCTCTGGCCACCACCGCAAGGGAAAGGTGTAGGCGGAGTCCCTGGGTGGCCAGCTGCTGCCCCAGCCAACCAGAAGCTGGGGGGACTGCTGCCAGGAAATACTGATTTGCAGCTGCTCCCACCACTGCTGCTCAGGTGGTCCCCAGGGCCAGCCACATCATCTAATGTGGATGGCTGAAAGGCTTTCTGAATGGCTGGCTCCACAGCTGCTCCAGCAGCAGCCAGTATAGCTATCCCAAGGGCTCCCTGAACAGCTGGCCTGGGGGTCTGCCACACTGGCTGCTACAGAAATCATGGCAGGCGCAGGAAGTCACTGATCAGACTTCATCAGTGATAGACACAGGGCCGTAATCATGAACGCAGATTTGTCACAAAGGCATGGAGCAGCATTTTGGGGCAGTGCCAAGAGCTGTACTCCCAGCACCATACTGAAAATGCAAGTGATCTACCTAAATTCTATGCTCACATCCTTATTCTCTGTTTCAATGCACAGATGCTACAGAGGGGGAAAAAAAAAAATCTAATCCTTCTTGGTAATCAAGTTAGCAAAAACACTGGGGAAAGTCAGGAATCAACAAGAAGACTAAAAGATTTGAATTAACTCTGATTCTCCCCCTGCTTAAGTTTTTCTTTTTCTTTTTTTGCTAGAACAGCACTAAAGACTCATTTAATTGAATGAGCCATAATTATAGTAATTTCAATGTTAAAATCTTGCCACAATGTAGCAGAGAGTGGGAAAGTAGATAATCTGTTGGCTTCTGCTTGCTAAAGAGAGTTTTATACGCCAGGAGAGGAAAGAAACTGCATAAATACATAAGCACAACACCCTCTTTTTCAAACACACACCCCTCTGACATTTCAATACACACTGAAATGACTGCATCAAACCAGAGAACATGAGTCACAGAGGAAAGGCATTCAGGCTGACTTCATAACACAATTTGCTAATTACACACGTGGCAAGTAAGCTGCTATTTTATCAGATGAACAAAAGGACAAGACACATAAGAGCATTTGTCTTTCAGGAAACGCATGAGAATTTCAACATAACTTTCCATACAAAGTATCTTGCTGAATATAATGCAGAACAACTGGGGAGCCAGAGCTGAAGACAAACATCTTAATGCCATGCATGTTGAATAGTAACAGAGAGGGAGCTGTGCTAGTCTATATACTATCAAAACAAAAGCAGTCAAGCAGCACTTGCCTATGGTCTGAAGAAGTGGGTCTGTCCCACAAAAGCTCACCTAATAAATATTTTGCTAGTCTTTAAAGTGCTACTTGACTGCTTTTTGTTTTGATCTTAATCTCAGTTTCAATCCAACACCAGTAAAGATCAGAATTAACTACAGCATAGTAAGTGGTGTTATATGGCGGAAAATGGATGTAAACTAAAGGGGAAGCGACCACATTAACTGCAGTAGGGGGCACGTTCAAAAATAAGATCTTAATATTCATTTCAGATGCAAATGAATCCTCCCTAGCTCTACAGCTGTCAAACAAATATTCTCCCATGGTCCTTTCTGCTTAGCCATAGCACAGAAAGATCTGACAGCCAGACAAGAAGAGGGATAAAATGGTCCAAAGAACCAACAGAGAGCCACTGTCCCTATGGGTTTCTGACTGCAAAGATTAGCACTAATCTTAGCAAACTCAAAACCATCAACTAGTATGTGGTACAAGTCACATGTGTGTGAAAAATTCAGTGGACCAGGATGTCATGGTTACAGTACTGTTGTCACCCAACACAGTTAAAGCACAGTTCCGTGTTGCAGCAGACTCAATTTCACTATGGTTTAACCATGTCTCCAACTATCCTACACATTTGGACATATCTCCCCAATACAGCTAAATTTGTAGCGTAGAGTGGAGTTTAAGCTATATCCATACTACAGACAGAACAATCTGCTTGCTAAAACAGCTCCCTAATCAATACATATAGCAATCTTTTGCCCTAATAATGGATTGATAAATGACATTATTGACAGAACAGTCTCTTCTCCACTACAATCAGTCCACTAGGGAGTAGAGTCCAAGGCCTGCTCAAGTTCTAGTACTCATTTATGCTATGTCTACACTAGGCAAAGTAAGTTGACTGCAGACACCCAATTCTAGCTATGGCAATTGCGTAGAATTGACTCATCTGCACTTGGCTTATTCGGCCATTCCTATCGAGGAATGTCAATGCGAGAGTTTCTCCCACAGATAACCCTTACTCCTCACATCTCACAAGGAGTACAAGGGTCAACTGCGACCCCTAAGAGGTTGATTTCACATGTCCCTAACAGATGCATGAAACCAAACCCCAGAAGAACTGAGGTACAAAGGAGGGATGATGAGAAGCCTGAGCTGCCACCTCTGCTAGGACAGGCATTCCCAGTCCATGCACTTTGGGCTGCGATGGCAACACCCCCTCAGGGACCTCAGGGTGGAATAGGAGTGGATATGAGAAGCAGGAGCAGGGCTGTAAAGTCTGCTCCAGCTTCCAGAAATAATACCTGAATTGACCCCATTGCCCCAGGGTTCATGTTGACAGATATTAGCCCAATGGTGGTCATGGCATAAGAGTTCAGGAACTACTGAGAGAAACCATTTTTCTACAGGGCATAGGAACACATTTTGCATTCAGTTATACCCAAGTAAATGCAACACTGCACACTGACAGTTAATTGAGATGTAGTCTGACATGACTGACAACGGGATCTGATCTCAAAATATAAATCTATTTTCTAAAACAGTATTAAAATGCCACTGGAGAGGAAGTATGGTCCAATGTATAAGGATCTGGACTGGGACCCAGGAGACCTGGGATGTGCACCTACTCCAATGATCTGGAGCAACCCAGTTCCCACCTCGGTTTCCTGTCCCATCCTTTGTCTTGTCTATTTGGGTCATAAAATGTTAAGGGCAAAAACATTTTCTAGCACAATGGGACCACATTCTCATATTTTATTTAATCTGTACCAACAATGATTTAAAAATTTAAAAAACGGCTTTAACTAAACACAGTGGTAATTAAATATCTACCATTAGTTTTTAAAAATCTGTTCATACACATTTTGTGCTTAAAAATAAAAAAAACCCCTCATTTGCCCTTTTCATTATAAATCCCATGCTCATGTGACAAATGGATATATTTTGCTTGTTTTTAAACTGAATTAAGAATTATGCACAAAGTCACTCACAGATCAGAAGAATAGGGAGAGCTAGGAAGTTTGGTTCAGTCATTTCCTTATTGAAAAGGATGTTGTTATAACAACATCTACTGCAATAATCCATTTACACGGCAGTAACATTTGATGCAGGGTCGCATTTGGTGATCAGGATAACAATACTAGCCTCCTTTGTAAAGTACTTTGAGATCTAGCGACAAAAGACACTATATATGACAGGGGTCTGCAACCTACGGCACGCGTGCCACAGTTGGCAAAAGAGACCCTGTTCAGTGGCACGCTGGGTAGCTCAGCCCCACTCCTCCTCCCCCATGCAGAGGCGGAGCAGAGAGACACACCTGACTCCCACCCCCACGCCAACAGAGGGGCATGCACAGTACCTGCACCATGCTTCTTGACTGCTCCATGTGGAGCTTGGGTAAGTCTCTGAAGGCAGGGTGAGGAGGAGGCTGCCTGTAGAGCAGACGGATTTGTGGGGGGCAGCTGCAAGGCTGCTGGCAGTACAGGGGGGGTTGAGAACAGGGCTCCCCCTGCAGCCAGCTCCTCGCCCCAGGCCATGGTCTGCTCCAGCCCAGCCGCCGTCCCAGGGGCCCTACTGGGGGGTCTCTCCCAGTGCCAACAGGGTTCCCAGGACTGCCAGTGGAGCTCTATGCCCCAGGTGCATCCTGCCCTCGGTCCCCTGAGTCTCCCATCCCTGGCCCCACTGGGGCCTGCGGGCTGCCAGCTCGCTGCTCCTGGGCTGCAATTTTCTTGGGACTGGTTGAGGTCCCCCGACCCATGCTGTGGCCCCACTGGCTGCGGGGCTGCCAGAGAGGCATCCTACCTAGTGGCTGCTGGCAAGAAGCCCTGGCCCCAGACAGAGTCCCTGCTGTGGGGCTCCCCTAACCCCAGCTGGGGTTCCTGCAGCTGAGGGGGTGCTGGCAAGGCTCCCCACTCCAGCTGGCTCCCAGCCACAGGGCTGATGACTGGGGCTGGGATCCCCACGGGGGGCTCCCCAACTCCTGCCGGGCTCCCTGTCCTCTGGCTCCCCAACCTCCGGTTCCCCAGAGTAGGCTGCCAGCAGGGCTCTCCTGTGCCCTGCACAGCTGGAGCTCTCTGGTCCAGCAATATCTATTGTCCTGCTGGATGAGGGACATTGCCGGACCAGAGAATTCAGGATAAGAAAGGTTCAACCTGTATTAAAATCCTGGACGCTTTTAGATATTTAAAAACCCTGCCAGACAGAGATTTAAATACAGAAATGGTAAAGCTCTGCAGCTCAATTTATTATTAATGAAGTTGTTGTAAGGAGGACTCTTAGTGACTTTACATAGCATCACTGGCACTCGCACCATACATAGAGGGCAAAAGGTCACATTTCAGCACTCCACCTTGGAAAGATTGCTGAGATACGCTATATTTCGGACTGCTGCTCTACAGTATGAATTCACGCAGTAGCATATCTTTATAGGTATCTACAAGAATCCTAATTACAGCATATCTGTACACATCACAATTATTAATGGTTTTTTTTCCTCCCACACAATACCCATAAGCTACAAGGAAGGACTATCTGCTTTTCACAGATGGGGAATTGAAACACAGGCTAGATTAGGTAAACTATCCACGTATCAGTGAGAAACACAAGGCTGAGCCTTGGGGAAATTTACCCCAGGTTACCTGAGGTGCACTGCTTTGCCTTGACCCCAAGACCACCACCCTCTTCACCTGTCCCAGACTCAAATAGCTTGATCTTCAGAAAGTGATACTCTTGTTGCTAAAACTGTTCTTTCCTGCAGGAATTTTTAAGAATACCTGCTGTAGTATGTGTGTGTTCCAGAGAACTTTTCCCCCCTCTTCTGAAGTATCTTTAGCTACAGCAAAGGTATGACAATATCCAGACTATAAAGGAAAGAGGAACTCAGCCAGAAGCATGGAACCCATATACCCAGACTTAAACGCAATTAGCTCAAATACTGTTTCTCAACCAGTGTCCCACATGACAGTCATTATTATGACAACCTGGATAATCAACACATGTAAGTGTATACCCTCATGAGGTAACAAGCAATGTGATCACAATTATAAACAACCACCACCTCCCTTAAGGCCTACCATCCTTATTCTACCTACCGTAAAAACTCTCTTCAACTTAAACCTTGGCCCCATCTCAACGCAGCTACTTTTCAATGCAAACTGTGCACTCTGGTTGGCTGACTCACCGTCATTTTTCAAGTCCACTTTTTAAAACGGTACTTTTGTGCCTTCACACCACACTGACCAAAAATATGAGGGGAACTGCCCCCTTTCACACTCTGGTGAGGAGTAGGGTGCTGTAGCCCCCACTCTTGGGCACTCTTCATACCTCTTCTAGTGACTGCTGTTTAAGAAGAGGGAGGAGAAGAGGGTTGATGGTTTAAGGTCAAAGGAACTGTAGCCTTTCCAGATCTCGAACAGGAAGCTGTAGTTTATGGTTCCATATGCATCCCCTTGGAAAGAGAAGCTGCAACCCCTATCAGAGCCTGAACCTTGAGGAGGACTGTATCTCCCACCCCCAGCTCTATAAATGGAGCTATCGACCTCCTCAGATCCCAGTGGGTCTTGGAAGGGGGAGGGCAAGTGGGGATGTCTCCCCGCTGCCCTTGGTGGGGCGCTGAGGAGGGCGATAATCCAACCTCCCTCCCTGATGATGTGGGCCAGCCCTTGCTCCTTCCCCCTCACCGGGCTTTGCTCCCCGCACTCCCAAACACTGGGACCCTACGGAGGGGGAGCTACGAGAGCGGTCTCCTCCCCCATTTGCACCCCCTGAAGGCCGCCTGCTCCTTCCCGCTCCCGGGCCCACCGTGCGCCGGGGTCCCGACTCCACTGAGGAGCCGGGCTAAGAAACTTTGCGCCTAACAATGAAAGCCCCAAAGCAGGAGCCCTCCGCGCCACCACCGCTCCGCCTCACTTCGGTTCCCCCGGGCGGAAGGGGCCCCGCCGGGGCTGGGCTGCGCCGCTCAGCGCTCGGGGGGCGGAACGGGAAAATGGGGGAGAAGGGAACTACTTACAGCTTCACCACGTTCTGTACCACCGCCGCCATCTTCCTCCGCCGCCCGGGCCCGCGGCCGGCCAGCGCGCACGCGCCGGGCGCAGGACTGAGGCGACAGTCTCACCCCACCTACCCGCCATTGCGCCGGCGCCAAGGACTGTCTGCCCACCCCACCTCATCCCTTCACGGCTTGACAGCAATTGCGCATGCGCTGAAGAAAAAAAAAGGCCCCTGTCCCACTGCGCTTTGTCTCCAATGCGCATGCGCTACCGCAGAGGCTCACCCACCGCAAAACCACTACGGTAGAGAGGAAAAAAAAAAAAAAAACCAAAACGGGACCGTGGCGCAACCGTATTACGCATGCGTGAAAGAGAACGCTCTCGTTTGCGCCTCGCGCCTTGCACGAGGCACGGCTGGCGCCAGGCGCCATAACAGAAAAAAGCGGGAAAGACGAGGGGAGGGGGAAAAAATGAAGACGACGTGAGTGGGGAAGGGAAGAGCGGGAAGTTGTGGGAGCGATGAGGGGGAGCGGAAGAAGGAAGAGCAGGAGGCTGGAGGGGAAGGGATGGAGGGAGGCGTGAGTGGGGAGGGGGAGAGCGGGAAGTCCGGGAGGTGTGATGAGAGAATGGGGGAAGGTGTGTAAAGAAAGGCTGGAGGGGGAGGGAGGGGGCAGATGAGGAGGGATGGAGGGGGGGCTGTGCACTCCCCAAGTGGCCACGCATCTCCACCGATCCAGATGATGCTGCGCATGGCACTGACAGGTGCTTGTTGGGCTTTCCTGCTTTGCCAGAGTAACCAAGAAGCTGATCTTTTTTCTGATGGTTGGAGCCCGCTGGCCTGGGGGATATGTGTGAGTGGGAAAGGTCCCCGTTCTACTGCATGGACGTGGAGGGATGTGTCCGTCAGTGGAGGGAGGTATTGTGATGTAGGTTGTTAAATTTCTTCTTATGAAAATCAACACTCTAATTTCCTAGTAGTCTCAGAGGGGCAGTTGTGCTAGTATGTACCTTCACAAATAATAAGCAGTCCTGGAGCACCTTAGAGACTAACAGATTTGTTAGGAAATGGGCCTTTGTGAGTAAGATCCACTTCCTCTACTACTCCAATAATCTGAGGAAGTGGGTCTTACTCACAAAAGCTCATTATCTAATAAATCTGTTGGTCTACAAGGTGCTCCAGGACTGCTTGTTGTTTGTAATTCCGTAAAGAATACCATGTTCCCATGGGATTGGACACTGTCAGTGCCATATACATGCATCATCCCATCCGTAGAGAATAAGTCCAATGGAAACCAGCATGTTGAGCTTTAGATCGAGACACATGGGGAATTGCTGTCTAACGAGAAAGACAGGTTGTGCCTGCTGCGGCTAGGACTCTTGTTCTACATTGCTGGGTAATGCCATACCTCCAATTAACTTTGGTGTGCTGGAGTAGGACTGCTGCTCCTTGTGATGCACTGAGATAGAAAAATTACTTACTAGCTTTCCTGCTTTTGGAGAGCCTTACACCTTCAGATTTAATACCCTGAAATGTTCATTGCTTGTGTTTGGAAGGTAAGCACCCTTCAGCACAATAAGGAACACAAATGGAAATGTCGGGGGGGATAGGAGAGAATACTTAAATGTGTGTATCAAGGGTAAGACAAATCACCTAAGGATAGGGCATTGGACTAGGACTCAGTAAACCTGGATTTAGCTCCTACCTCAGCTACACATTCTCTGGATAATTAACTTAATTTGCCCTGTATTAGAGAGGTAGTGTTAGTCTGTATCTTCGAGCACAACACAAAGTCCTGTGGCACCTTATAGACTAACATATTTTGGAACATAAGCTTTCATGGGCAAAGAACCACTTCATCAGATGCATGAGTGGCGGGGTGGGGTTTTCCAGAGGGCTGTTTAAAGAGTAGGGGTCCCAGTGGAAAGGAGGGCCAGAGCTGACAAGGTCTATTCAGCAAGGTGGAAATGGCCCATTATCAGTAGTATATATCAAAAGAGGGAAAAAAAAGTTGGATCAGACAGAGGGATGTGGCCCTTTGTCAGAGTCTAATGGGGAGATATTAACACCCAGCGGGTCTTTGCCCACGAAAGCTTATGCTCCAAAATATCTGTTAGTCTATGAAGTGCCACAGGACTTCTTGTTGTTCTTAATTTGCCCTGTGGTTCTGTTTGGCATTTGTTAAAAATAAAATGAGGGTAGTGCTTTCCTATTTCACAGAGGTATTGTGAAAATCTGTGAGTTCATCAGATTATGTGGCAACAGAGTTAAGTACCTATATGGGTTTAAATTCTCATTCCTGGTGTTTGGAGTAAAAAAAAAATCTGTAGTATGTGTTGCTTTGTTTTGAGTTTGTACATACATACTGTTTTTTGCAGTTTAGCTGCATCTAGCATCTGTCTATCTTTCTTGAGTTTGTTCACTAGGAAAGATGAGAGCAGCAGCATTTTTACTCTGCCTTATTTTAATTTCTATTGTAAATCATAGGTTCCTTCCCTCCTGCAGATTTTTCAAGACCCAGTTTAGCTCTTTGTTTAAAGTTTCCTTTCCCAACTTCCCGGTAATTACTTTTGAAGTTAGAGTCTAACACAAGGGGCTTCAACCTGTGGAAGTGAAGCCACATGGAGCTGTTTAAGAATTTCTTTTTGACTCCCAAAGCTACAACTGCAAAGTTTGGAGAAAAAAATTTTTTTCGTTTATTTTTTGATAGATGATGAACATCTAAAAGCCCAACAAAGAACAACTCGTATCTAAATAGGAAATGATATGTAATCTTGAAATGTTGGATAACTTTCCCTTTAATATGTGCTGTGCATTGTGGGATATGATAGTGCATTTGTGTTTTGATCATGTTGCTAATAAAGTCTTGATTCTGAAAAAGAAAAGGAAGCTTGCAGCTTTCTTGCTATACAGTAAACATATATCGCATTACAAATAGCGTGTGCTGCTCTTAAAATAGAGGTCACAAAAAGTATAGTTTGATGTTATTTATTAAGGACCATCTCGTATTCACATGCTCTGCAGTTCTGGAATTACTGAGTTTTTTTACCAAATTTGAAAAAAATGTATGCTTTAGCTATTTTGATTGACGACCCCAATCTAACAGAAGGGTATGCCCAAAAGAACTCCACTTGTTGAGCTATCATTTTGGCTAGGTAGAGTTACTCAGCTTTCGCAGGAAGGCTACAATAGTTCCACTGAATTCTCTCTTTTTGCACAATAGGCTTAATAAGGGATCTGAAAGCACCAAACTTATCCAAGAGTTGTATAAGACTTTTGATCGGTAAAATAAGTTTTCTGAATAATTTCCTTTCTCCAGGCAGATAGGTATAAATTCCTTTCAAGTGTTTCCTTCATCCTACAGTGTTTTACTCTATGCCCAGCAGACTACCTCCAAGCAATACAAAAAAGGTTTGCTGGCAGTCCTACTGTAGACATTGGTGGCATATGGTGGGTGTGGCTGTACCTGCGCACAGAGCCCTCAAAATCTGCAGGGATCTGCTTCTGTGGCATGGATGCAGATGCCCATGGCTCATTTTTGTGTATATGGTGTGATGTAGTGAGGGGTGCATGTGTGTGTGACAGGCTGAGCAGCTCATATAAGCTGCAGTCTGTAACCTAGGCTGTCAGGTAACACCTCTGTCCCTGAACAAAGAGAGGAGAGGAGCCCAGCTGGTTTGAATTAGAGGCAGGCAGTTAGTGTGGGGGAATCTGGAGGCAAGGTAGGAACAAAGGCAGGCCATCCCAAGCCAGAGGCTTCAGGCCTGGAGTTCCCTACATGGATCAGACAGAACGCTTCTGTTGTTGTGCTGACAATTCTGTACCATGCTGCATGTGTCGCCTAATAAACCTTCTCTTGCACCTACTGAGTGAGAGTCACATCTTGTTGCAGATGGGCTGCAGAGCTTGAGGACCCCCTGAACCCCATTACAACTGCATGCAGATGCAGGTACAAATTTTGTATCTAGAACCCTGCAGATTTGTGACTATCTATCAGTATCCACAGATTATTTATGCAGATACAAATACCAATTTTGTATCCATGCAGCGCTCTACTTATGCAAATCGTAGCCTAAAACATTCTTAGCATGATGTGCACCTATGGGGGTGCGTCTACATTTGTACTCCTGTTTCGAAAGTGGTATGCAAATGAGGTATATTTGCATATTTGACACCTCGTTTGCATACTCTAATTTCAAAAAAAGAAAGCCAGTGTAGACGCTGCTCTTTCGAAAGAAACCTTCTCATTAAATAAAGGGAAGAGGGATTCTTTCGAAGATGGGTTTACTTTCAAAAGAGCAGTGTCTATGCTGGCTTTCGAAATTAGAATATGCAGATGAGGTACTACATATGCAAATTTTATCTCATTTGCATACCTCCTTCGAAAGAGGAATGCAAGTGTAGATGCACCCATGCAGTTTAGCTCTTCCTTTGCTGTTTGCTTGTTAACACTAGCATTTTTCACTGGAAACCCAGCATTGTAGACAAGGCTTATTTAGTAACTTTCATGTTGATTGGTAACAGAGAAAGCTGTGCTAGTCTATATACTATCAAAACAAAAAAGCAGTAAAGTCGCACTTTAACAAAATAATTTATTAGGTGAGCTTTTGTGGGACAGACCCACTTCTTCAGACCATAACCATACCAGAACAGAGTCAATATTTAAGGCATAGAGAATCAAAAATAATAGCTTTTTTGTTTTGTAACTTTCAGTGTGATCTATAAGGAAATCAACATTTCAGGACCCTGTGCACTGTTGTTAGATCTCCCTACTGTTCAGCCTGACTCAGATGATGTTCCGTGTTGGGACAAAGTAAGAAAAAGATATGGTTTCTGTATCAACTCTAGGCAATCTTGGATGCCCAACCAACAAAGCACTTGCCCCAATTTCCCTTCTTGATCCAGCTGCATGATTCCTACATTCTTTTTAGCTTCTCTCTTCCTCCTGGCCTCTTCCCAGCTTTTTCACTTCCCCTTGCTAGTAATTTGTGTTATAGATAGCTTACATCCTGTTTCCAAGCTCATAAGGAGAGCCAGAAGCACAGCAAGAATTAAAATGCCTGTGATCCCTTTGTGATCTACTCGTTAAACCACACTTCATGCTAAATCTCAGAACAGAATGCAGGAATCTGTTTTGTTGCCTGCCCTATCCGCTAAGCCACAATCCTAGAGCTGGAATAGAATCCAGCTTCACTTCTATAACCATTCGTTCCACCTCCATTCTAGATCCAGAAAAAGAATCCAGGGATCCCAAATCTGTTTCTTGTTGTAAACTATACCCTTCACTCCTAGAGCTGGAAACAGAGCCCAGGAGTCTTCATTTAGTTTTCTCTTGAAGTTCTGGATTACTCTTCTGCCCAGAGAAGTAAAAAAGTTTCCATCCCAGAAAGATAAAAGAAAAGGAAAGGGGCCTTGATTTCATTCTGCCTTCATGGGCGAAGACACAATTTTTCATGGGTTGGAACTAGAAACTTTTCTAGTGGAATGACTCACTTTTTTTAAAACCAAGGTTAAAAAGTCATGTGAGTGGAGTTTGGAATACTCATTTAAGTTATTCTCTGATTTAAGAAGTGAACAATCAAGAAAAGCTAGTTAAAATTAAAACAGAGCTAAACATTAAAAATGTAAGGGTCAGAGAGTAAAAGGCACTTATCACAAGCACTGTGGGAAGTCTCTGAAGTGGGCCAGATTTATTCAGTGTTTTTTACTGGTTTTGTAAGAGAGGAATAAAGCAATACTTATTGCAACATTTTAAATGGGCAGGGAGCCAGGGACAAAAATCAAAATAAGACTGAGCACTTAAGATGAAATGTGATATCTTGGCTAAATTTGCTCTGAATACAGCTTCCATCAAAGACACTGTCAGCTTGACAAGAAGAGGAATTAACAGACAATCAGAAGATGAGAGACCAGGCCAATTTGTTGTGATAAAGTTGTTGCCATGACCATGATCTAAATTATTCTCTATACTATTATGTTGGAAGCATTAATGGCTGCCAACAAGTGGGTCTTTTAACTATAGATAATCACAGACCTGGTTAGGACAGCTAGATGAAACATATCACAATTCTTTCATGCTAAATAGAAGGAGCAGTTAAGTCTTTTTGGCTGTGTCTACACTACAGAGTTATGTCGACAAAACCTGTGGAGCATCCACATTCCCAAGGCATTCTGTCTACAGTAAATCAACAGAATGCAGCACTTCGGTCAACAGTGTTCTGCCATCCCTCCATGAGGCAGAACTCCTCTTCAACAGATTCTGTCAACAGAAAGCCAATCTGGACCTACCAGAGGGCCTCTGTAGACAGACTGCTTCAGGGACATCGGGCAGCTCTGTCTGCTGTGCTTCCGGTTGGCCATTTTGTCAAGAGAGCGGCCAGGCAGTCCGGCTGCTCTCTGTCAACGGAGTGAATTACTCTTTCAATCCACTTGGCAGTCTACCTGCAATCTGTAGGCAGAAGTTTTGTCAGAAGATACCGTCCAATAGAAATTTTGTGAACAGATCGCTCTAGTCTGGACATAGCCCCTCACTGGAAACAGAAGTCACCACCTAAACAAGGGACCATCTGAGCTGAGCCTGAGCCAAATGAGCTAAGAGGTTCCCTGATTTCAACTACAAGAGGTGTATAGGATGGTTTGGCAGATTTAGGTTGGTACTAGGGAAGAAAAAGCAGGCATATAGCTTAGCAAAAGAAACGAGAACATGGCCCTGAGGAAAGAGCAGACAGACAGAGCTCTTTGTGCACAGAACAGCCTGGGAAATAATGAGTCATAAAACTGCCTCCTTTTCATTTTCACTAATGTTCAAGGACAAAGGTATTCGTGGACATTCTTTGTAAATAAATTAGATGACACTGTCACCAAAAATATACAGACTGACCAGTATCCTGTTTCAACTAACAAAAACAACCATGCAAGACCACAAATATTAGGTTCATACATTGCACTGAACACTAATATCTTAGCACTTTCCAGTAGTGCATTAAGTGATTTGACTCGCAGATGTTCAGTAGGGCCGGTTATTCCTTCAGAGCACAAGAGTGAGATAAAGTCACCCACTGAAGTCAGGGGAGTTACACCAAATAAATTTGGCCTACTGATTTTTATGTTGGTCCTACACAAATCCAGCTTTGCATTTCTTGCTTTAAACTGTGGTGGAGCAGTGGCTTGTAGGACTATAATTTGCTTGTACTGCCGTACCATAGAGAGGCATCATCAGGGACTGGGGTCCTTTGTGCTGGTTACTGCACATACAAATGCTGCTCCAAAGCATTTATAATTTAATTAGACGAAGGTTGGGAGAAAGAAAAAATCATTGGAATTCTGTTTATACCAGCTGAGTATGTGGCCCCTTTTACAATGAGGAACCTAGATAGAGAGATCATGGATAACATTTTTGAAAGCACCAAAGTTGCTTTTTAAAATGAGACTTAATGACATACATGCTTTTGAAAATGTTACCTTATGTGACTTATCCAAAGTCATAAGGCAGCTATGCCAGAGCCAGGAATCAAATCAGAATAATGTATCCCAAGTCAACATCTTAACCACAGGATATGACTTAATTTGGCTTACATAAGGAATAAACTTGTCCGTTTTAATGTAGGCCTATGCAAATGGTGCCTGACATTTCTTGTTTTTAATTGCCATTAAAGTGAGGCTGTTTGTTTACAAAAATCAATATTTACAATTCCAAGTACCAATTATACTTTTCAATAACAAGCCAAGTTTTTTACCTCAGTTATGAACAGGATCTCCTTAAGCTGATGGTTGTATTTTTACAGAGAGATAATCTTAAAATTTCACAACAGTTTTTTAGCCCAAACATAAATCTCTGAAAATGGAAGGTCATCTGAAATACTCACAGTAAGACTCAGAAGACATTCCAAGCCTTCCTTCCTCATGCTGGATTTCCCTTCTTCACAAGCATCAGCTGATGGGCTCTTTTGTCAGCAGGATGTGAAATGATGGACCAATCGATAGTATGGTCCAGGGTAACAAGGAGGCAAGAAGACCAGACTAGCTGGACCCTTGGTCTGAGCTAAGATGTTTGGCCACATTAGTTTGATCCAATGCAGCAGGGCGTGATGGGGCTATTAAACAAGACGGATCATTGATTTGATGTAGTATAACAGGGAATTGGATACCAGACTTTATATACTAATGCTATACATCCTGTATTTCTAACTCATCACTAACAGAAGAAGGAAGGAGTTTTAACAGTGAAGCAACTTTTAAGACTTTTGCAGAAAGCCATAAGCTATTTGGAATTTTAAATGTTAGCAGTTCAAGGAATTTTAACACAGACAGACAATTCTTACAGCTAGGAAGACTGATACCTAGAGTCTGATCCTATGTGCTAATTATGTCTTTCTTGGAAAGGGTTATTTAGTACAAGTCAGTGCAGATTTCTGATGCTCCCAAGGATGGGGTTTGGGGGGCGGTGGGAGGTGGATTCCAAACACTTCAGCTGCAGGCTGAAATCTATTTGTGCATTCACTCTGATGTGCCAACTAAGGTGAAATCCATAGAAACAAATGCCACGGTTCTGTCGCCATGGTCACAAAGCGCCCTCCCCCCCAAGGATTATGGGCAGTAATAGAAAAGCAGAGCTGCCCATTAGCAGAGCTACTCAGCACCCAAAAACATGGTCCGTTCCAGAATTTTGCTTGGAATTGTTTGGCTGAACAACAGCTTTAGCATGTTAGAAAATAAAGTTAACCTTGTGAGAGAGGGAGGAGAGAAACTGACAGATTGTTCTTGGATAAAGCAAATTACTGCAAGGGTAAAATTGTAGTGGTCTGCATTCTACAGCTGAATTCACCCACCTCTCCCAGCTCCTCCAAAGTGTCAGCAGTGTTAATTCACACCCATATTCTGCTATTCTTGGAAGTTCATGTACAGAGATAGAGTCCAGCTACTGGGATAATAGATAGGCACATTAGGCATATCAAACACGATTCTGCATTGCCTGCAACTTGTGTAGTCATTTGCCCTAATGCAAAGCAGGTATGAAATACTTCTGCAGAGCACTAACAATTTGTACTTACTTTCGTGTATCAGAAAAATTGGGGTGACCCCCCACCCACTGAGACAGATATACCATACCTTAATAAACCTAGATGTGGATTAACATGTAAAGGATGAACTCTTTAAGGACAAGTCTACACTGCCCCCCCATCCCCCAGAAGGGACACGGTAATGAGTGCACTAGAAGATGCAAATGAGGCATGGATGAAAATATCTTGCACCTCATTTGCATATCCCCACAAAATCTCACTTCCAGAAGATCCCCTTCCGAAAGCAAAAGCTTCTATGTAGATGGGGTTCCTTCAGAAGGAAACAGGGCTCCTTTTGAAGGAAACCTCCCCACCTTCCAGAAGACCCCAAACATTTGCAGAATGAGGAGTCTTCTGGAAGTGGGGCGTCCTTCCAAAGGAACCCCATCTACATGGCAGCGTTTGCTTCCGGAAGGGGATCTTCCAGAAGTGAGATCTTGCAGGAATATGCAAATGAGGTATGTAATATTTAAATCCACACCTCATTTGCATCTGCCCCTGCACTCACTATGATGCCCCTGCTGGAAGCGGGGGCCAGTGTAGACTCTGCCTCAGTGTGTCAGCAGACCTGTGTTTCTTCTGGCTGCAGCATTTAGAGAGTATCTACCCTAAAGCCCAAATGTGACCCTGGAAACTTGTGACAGCCAAAAGAGGTAGGAATGTGATGGGCAATTAGCTAAGCTGTTTTGCCATCTAAAAATGAACAGAAGGAGGGATGTTGGGAAAGAAGGATGCTCTGATCACTGGGATAGGGCCACAGACTGCGGTGTACAAGACCTAGGTTTGATTTGTGGCTCAGACACTGACATGACCTTGGCAAAGTCACTTAATAATGTACTCTGTTTATCACTTCCCTCCCACTATATAATGGAGAAATACTTCCTTATCTCATGGGATATGAGGATAAATACTCATTGATAACTGTGAATGCTCAGATACCCTGGTGGTGTGGGCCATCTATGTAACAGGACAGGATAGTGCCTGAAGAACAGGAAGCCAAATTCAGTAATGGTATAAATCACACAAAGGGCCAGATGCATGCTACGTGTAAGCTGATGTAGTTACATTGTCTTTAACAGATTCATGCTATTTTATACCAGGTGTGGGTTTGATACAGTATATAAGCTGTCCTGAAAACAACAGTGCAATTACACATCTTTCTGACCCCTAGATAGGTAAGACATGCTTGTTTTCCATCCCATGGAATTGCCACTCTTAAGACTTTTGACAGATTTACAGCCCAGTGACCAGACTCTCCATTGCCCTGCACATTGTGAATTTATTTAACCCACCAAAACAGCAAACTCTCTAGGTACGTCTACATTAGAGAGTTTTGTCGGCAAAACCTCGGTTGGGGCACAAAACCCACAGAGCATCCACGCTAAAAATGCATTCTGTCAACAGTAAACTGACAGAATGCGGCACTTTTGTCAACAGGCTTCTGCCTCACGAGGCAGAATGCCTTTCTCAACTGAATTTGTCAACAAAAAAGCTGTGTGGACGCTCTCAGCATGGGGTGGGACGGCCCTCTGTCAACAGACTGGGCTTCTGAGTCACCAGGCTGCCCTGTCTGCGGTGTGTGCGGTTAGCCGCTCTGTCGAGAGCGTGGCTAGGCAGTCCGGCCACTCTCTGTTGACAGAGCAGATCACTTTTTTGATCCACTTTCAAGTGTGACTGCAAATTGTCAACAGAAGTTTTGTAGGAAGATCTCTTCCGACAGTAACTTCTGTTGACGGATTGCTTTAATGTAGACATAGCCTCTGGGACAGTGGCAGTCTTTTAGTTAGGTGGTTGTACAGCACAGATTTTTGAGTAGTCAACCTTAAGCATTGCCAGGAAAAAAACAAACAAACAGCTTTTATCCCTATTTACTCAAAGAGGACCTGGTTCTGGTCTCCATTACCTACACTGCACACAGAAAGCTAGCGTCTCCACTGGAGAATCAGTGACGCTCTGCTGAGTTTACGAGTTCAGAATCTGGCCCCTTGGAATTAAAAGTGGTATAAAGTCAGACCAGAATGAGATCCAGAGACTGCCATAGGATTGTTCCCACACTCCAGGCTGAATTTGGTCCAAGTTATCTGTTTTGCAGCCTGAAGGCTAAAAAAGTTGGCAAAACACTTATTTAAACCAAAATTGCTGCCTCTCTCAGTTAGCATTGCCTTATAAGGCACCTTAATCACATACACATTTGTCTCCTTTGTAAAGCCTCCCAACAGAAACAGATGGGCAGCATAAACAAGAGCTGAGAGACAGTTGTGCAGTGACAAGATGAGAGCTTGTTAGTTTAATGAGTCATTATTTATTCCCTTCTAGAAAAGATTGAACAAAATGATACACTCTGTACAAAACAGCAAATCAGTGATGTTGAGATGTTGTACGAAAAATATATTCTGATGGCTGGAGAGGAACAGAAGGTCAGTACATCTGAATTGCTTACGGTACACATCTTAATTCTAAATTGATGCTGCCAGAAATGTCCAAGAATGATGCAGCTTTGATCTAAATTATTGCCTTTAAGTCAGTGGGGTTTTATGTACTTTGCATACAACAAACTTGACAACTTTGTGATGCTGGGAAGGTATATTTATTCCTACAGTATTTTATAGATAGAGAAACAGAGCTCTGACTTGCCCAAGATCTATAGTAAATCAAAGGCTGGCCTGGGAACAGCACTGCATCCTGGCCCCCACTGCTTTTCTAAGCACAAGATAAACCTCCCTCCCAGAAGTGAGAACAGAATGCCTAGTTTCCTTACCCTAAGCTACGTTACCCTCTGTCCCAGAGGTGGGAGTAGAATCCTCGAGTCAAAGGAATCCCATAGGTCCTTATAACATGTTCTCACTCATATACGAAGTCTTGGAATTTGAAAATACTTTAAGGGTGTCATGCACCCAGTTCTTACTTAATTTCAGAGGGATCTGGGTTTCCAGCTTCAGGGTCTATATAGTCCCTAGCACCATGGGGCCTTGATATATGATTGGATGGAAGAATGGTTACAGTACAGGAATTCTGCAGATTTTGGTTCAATTCCTGGTTTAGCTCCATATTCCTTCTGTCACCTTGCCCATGGAGCCTAAATGCCTTTTTAAATCTTCCCCTTGATTTGTCCTTTGCCTCAGTTCAAAGTCCAAATCTTTGACTATATGGCCCACTTGAAGAAATGGAACTATTTGGTGTCTTAAGTATTTCTGCAGTTCTAATCCCAGCATAATTCATATTTCCATCAATTTTAAGGCCCAAGGGGACCATCATCATCCTGCACAATACAGACCAAAAAATGTCCCCACAGATTCCTGCATCAGGCTCAAAAATCTGTGGTTGAATTAGAGTGTATCAGTCTGAAGATTCCAAGTAATGGAGAATTTACCACATCCCTTGGTAATCGTGTCCAGTAATTATCCTTGCTGTTTAAAAGTTTGATCTTATTTCTAGCTTGAAGTGCTATGACTTCAATTTCCAATCATTGTATCTAGTGATGCTTATGACTGCTACAGTCGGCTAATCTTTACTCTTTTTTATATAAAATGATCATTTTCAAAGCCCAATGCATTTTTTTCCTAGTTAGATAGTAACAGAGAGGAAGCTGTGCTAGTCTATACACTATCAAAACAAAAAGCAGTCAAGTAGCACTTTAAAGACTAGCAAAATAGTTTATTAGGTGAGCTTTCGTGGGACAGACCCACTTCTTCAGACCATAGCCAGACAAATCTTTTTCTGATTTGTCCTCCTTGCTTACTGTTTTTGGTTCTCTGTGTCTTAAATATTGAGTCTGTTCTGGTCTGGCTATGGTCTGAAGAAGTGGGTCTGTCCCACGAAAGCTCACCTAATAAACTATTTTGCTAGTCTTTAAAGTGCTACTTGACTGCTTTTTGTTTTCCCAGTTAGTTTACTAGAAGAGTGGCAGATTTTTTAAAAAATCCAATTAATGGGTTAAAAATTTCTTACAGTCCGTTTGACAGCTCACATTATCAGGCAAACAGCAAATAGCCTGGTTTTCAAACAGTAGATGCAGCTAGGAAGACAGTTTGATTTAGAATAGTGTGAGTCAACTTAATTGAGTTGAACTACATCTGTGGGTGAGCTACCTGACTAATGTGGACTGTGGATTTCAATTACAGTGCTAATAAGAAACCCCCTTAGTATATGTGGTTATATTCCAGTCTACAGCATTTTTTCCCCTTTAAATAAGGACAGCAACAATATGGCATCTCTAACATGCACTATTTTAACAAAGTTCTTTGTGAAACAGTCTCTCAGAGTCTGAACAAGGATCCCTTTGAATTAAAATCTTGCTATTCCACCTCATCATTCACACTACACCCAGTACAAACAGTTTAAAATGACACAGTCCTTTTAAAAAAGGTCATAGCCCTTAACGTTTATTTGCATCAATACATGTAGAGTTCTTATTGCTAAGCAGTGATTTATTGCTGCTGCTGAACTTGTCTCGGCTTCCTACATTTTTCAGTACTGAGCAGCATTCAAAGGCCTGCAGAAAGCAAAATGAAAACAAAAAAGTTGGTATGATGTGCATTGGGGAAAGTAAGCAACACTCTCCTCAAAGCCTAATACCCTATTACTAAAAGATGCACAAATGGGATTTCACACGGGATAAAAATCACAAAATTCAAGCTGGCCCAGTTAACCACATTCCACTTGGGGAAAAAAATTCTTATCTACAAAAATGCTACATTGTAAAGTTTCATGGAAGTGCCTTTAATTTTCACGTCAGGATTTCTTGCCTGCCAGAATCTTGTATCACTTTCCCAGCTTGGTGTTTATCCATGACCTGAAGGACATCTTCTAAAATAGAAGGCCCCAGATCTACATGGAGGGAGAGCAGGGAACCAGCATGGGACATGAAGGGCTCATCTCTATCTTTCTCTTCAACAAACCCATTCTGAGGAATAGCAAACAGTTCATTGGGGCTGCAGAGATGAGGGACAGGTTCAGAAGTCCTGCTGTTGTGGGATGAGGTCAATTCTGCTGCAGCTTCCTGCGGTGCTGGTTGAACTTTGTCATCAAGGTGCAGCCTTGGTGGCTTTGGTGGGGCCTGGGTAGAGGGCAGCATCAGAGCCTGTGGACCCCCAATGACAGGCAGCGAGATGGCATTCTTTAAAAGGGGAGAGGGAGTTTCAGCCAAGGGTTGCTCATGGCCAGAGATAGTAGCAGTCCTTGAGAACTCAAATGGCACTGCACAGTGTCTGCCCCTGTCAGAATCTAGGCTACCTTCAGTCCTTGGTAGAAGGTGGAATTTCCCTTGCAAGAAGGAAATATCCCCAAACATATCATTCTCCCCTCCACTCCCTATGTGAATAGTGTGTCTGAAGTCCCCTAAGGGGGGGCTGATCATATCAGAAGAAAGGATGTCTCTGAGTTTTTCCTTCTTGCCCTTCCTGCTGCCTCTTTTCAGGTAGATTGGGACCTTAGTGGACATCTTGGTGATAACTAAAGCCTTTGCTATTCAGAGCTGGCCTGGCAAAGTCCATCAAAATAATCCCTTAGACAAGGCTATCTTTTTGGACCTTAAAAAACAGGATTAAAAATAATCTAAATGTTTTCTGACATTGTTTAGAAAGTGATATTTGGAAATGGAATGGTAACGTAGGAGAAAAGTTTTCACTGTCAAACTGCTTCACGGAATCAACTCCAGCTGCTCACAATTTGTCTTTCTCAAGTTTGTTGGATACATCTTGCAGATAACAAAATGACTCAGGTTATTCGTTGCAAGCACATGTGGTGTGTCTTGGGAGTTTGTCCACAAATTGGTTGCTTTAGACAAAATCAGCTTCAACTCTTCAGAAAAGTTGAAATCAACAAAATGTATTGAATCCAAGATAATTTATATTTGATGAGGCTGAATGGAGATGCGTTAAGAAGTTCGAAAAGTGACGTTTTTCCACTGAAGGCTGAGATGAAGAACACGCAGCTGCACAAGTCAATTTGTTCACGTCTAGATTTTCTGGAAGATGAAACTTGTCAACTCAGCAGAGGAATATGAACTTTCATCTGGTGTCTCTGCTAGTCATAATCCAGGTTTTACAACACTTCCAGTCAAATGCTCTATAAAAGAGATTGATAAAAAAGATGAGAACTTTGTTTTTAATCTTAGTCAAGATCAGTCATTTTTAGTTATGCTGGGGAAGTACAATGTGTATTTTCAGGAGCACTATTTATCTTTCAGATTATCACTGTTTTTGCAATGAAATCTGGTTTTCCACAATTAACATCAAGTTCTACAAGTCAAGCTCTATGAATGAGTCACAGAGATCAAGAGGATACCAAAAAAAAAAAAAGACGTGATCAAGAAAATAATCCACACTCATGCTAGTAAGAATAAATAATTGTAAATAAGACTAACCTTCATGTCTTAAACCAAGCACTGAGTGCCTGGGGTTAGGAAGAAATAGCAAGTGAGATTTTTCTAAGTGTTTTAGGAGCTTTCACGTAGATGCTTTGAAAATCTCACCCTTCCCCCTTAAGTATGCTCCTGAAGAATTGCCCATCATGTGGAATTTACGAATTACTTTGATGCATCAGGTACTAGCGATGTTAAACTGGTTAACTGTTTTAATTCAGGGACTGTCACCCGGCTCGCTGTGGACCTTCTGCCACAGATGTGGGGTCCTGCCACCTGGCCTATTGTAACTTCTGTGGCCATTGTTGCTTTGGCCTGGCACAGCTGATCAACACCAGAGTTCACCAGCAAGGCTGGTTAACTATTAAGTGCACCAGTAAGCCTCATGCTTACTGGTTAACTGTTTAATATCCCTATCTGGTTATGGATACTGGTATGTCATTGGTCTGAATGGACATAGCACAGTGGTGGAAGTACCACGCCAGATGGACTGTTAAGCGGATGGAAGGAAGCCAGGACACAGGACTATGTAGGCCCATTGGTCTGATACAATATGAAATGTGGAAATACAGAGTTGGATGGATTAATTGGACTTTCCCACTAAGACAGTGTTTATGTTCCTAAGTTTCAAAACGCTTCGTGTTTCCTCATCCATCATTCAGATAGATGAATGACAACTCACCCTTTGCGGATACCACTTGCAAGAAAGCTACAACACAGCTCCAGGATGGGGAGTCTGGGATTCTTGTCTCTGCTACTGACACTCTACATAACCTTGGACACATCTCTTCATTTCTCTGTGCCTCTGCTTCCCTGAACTATAAAACAGGAGTGATAACACTGCCCTAAGTCACAGGGGTGTTGGGCAGGTTAAATAGTTCATGTACGTAAAGCTCATTTATGATAAAATACAATGAATTCTTCAAGGGAGGGATTGCCTATTGCTGTATGCCTATAACAGCACGTGGCACCATGAGCCTCTGCTCTTATAGTTGAGGCCTCTAGGCCAGTCAGAGGCTGAGAGCTAAAATAGCTGTGGGTAGAGTGCAAAGAGCCATGTATTATAGAGCCCCAGGCATTGGGTGAGAGTGGAGGTGGGGTGCACGTGGCTCTGGAGGAGGGGCATTGGGTTAGAGTGGGGGTGGGGTGCACCTGGCTCTCCGGGAAGTGGAGGGCATTGAGCCACGTATTATATTTTTATATCTCTATAAATATATAATATAAAATAAAAATATAATACGTGGCTCAATGCCCTCCCCCAAGAACCAGGCATTCCCAGCCCCCCTGCTTTAACCCAATGCACTCACCTCTTCCCCAGAGCCAGGCACCCCTAGCCTCCACACTGCCATAATCCAAACCCCCTCCCCCAGAGCTAGGCGCACCTGCTCTTGGGTCCTGCCCCCCAACCCAACGCCTGGCTCTCACCACAGCTGCCACAGCTTCTCCTTCCAGGCACTGGGGCATGTGCACAGAGCAACGGTGAGCAGTCCAGGTGGACAGCTCCAAGCAAGAGTGCCATTTCATTAGGCAAGGAGACAGATGTGGCTCAAAAGCCATAGGTTGCCCACCCCTGCTCACTGAGGGCTGTGGGTTTGCCCGCTACCATAATGCAAACAACTGAGGAAACAAACTGCAATTGACCACAGGCTAATTTACACACCAGTCAAATACACAGCTATTCTGAGCAAGTAGGCGCCTTTGCAATAATGCTCAGTATACTCAGCACTTCTGGAAAGAAAAAAAAAGTGTGTCTGCCAAGTAGCTGAGATGCTGTAGACCAGTTCTTTCTCCTAGACCTAGAGACAATCTCAAGCCATGAGGAATTTTGCAAGAGTCACTTGGCATTCCAAAGTGAACCACATTTGCAATGTTCCATTTGCAGCTATTTAAAAACAAACTCAAGGCCACCAGCTGAAAGCTCTGTTTGGACTCTGGGAATTTTTTTTACCTTCTGTTTTAAAGCCCCCAAAAACCATCTCCACAAAACCACTTAAAAAAAAGAAAGAAAGAAAACACACCTTTGTGCCAAAGATAGAGGGGTAACCATGTGATGTGTACACTCTGCAATAATGAGAGCGGGAGTTGCCAAGGCATATCAGTTGTGTTAAAAACTCAAGTCAGGGTGGATTTTAAAGGTCAATCTGTGCCAAACTAGTTAAGCAGGATTCTCTTTAGGACAGCTCTTCTCACAGTATCATTTCAAGTATTATGAAGAAAACAAGTCGTTATGAGCTGAGCAGAATTTTGTTATGGATTGAATTAAAACCTCCACCGCAGACAAAAAAATATGAACCCATGGCAAGCCTTTTGGCTGATTTTTTTGGAGAATGTGGGGAGCGGGGGAAGGGAGGGCAAAAGAGCAAAACCGAGGATGTCAGGGAGCGCCTACGTAAGCAGCTCAAAGTGTGTATGGCTGATTCGGGAAGATACCCAAGGAGAGGATTTTTGGTCAGGGAACAGGTTGAAAACCATGTTCTTAGGCTAGGTCTACATTAGTCCAGCCGGTCGATCTCCTGGGGTTCGATTTTGTGTGTCTGGTAGGGACATGTGAAATGGACCTCCAAGGGGTTTGAAGTTGACCCCTGTACTCCTGGAGTAAGGGAGGGAAACTCTCCCGTCGACCTTCATCAGTAAGGATGGCCAGGTAAGCCGAGTGCAGATATATTGATTCTAGCTATGCAATTGCTGTAGATGGAATTGCAAATCTGCAGCAACCTTACTTTGCCTAGTGTAGACATAGCCTTAGCGCTGTGAGCAAAGTAAGTTTTTTCCTGTATTTGATTCCTTCTGGTTCAGAGACTCAGAACTTCACCCGTTCTTTGTAAATAAATAAAACTGCATCAAAGAAAATACCAGGCTCCACCAATTTCTACGTCCAACTGGAACATCCCCAAGGGCCTAAAACAATGTCAAAACAATGTCTAAATGCTCAGGTCAAAAGGGGACAATACTGAGGTCAGGAATGGGAGCCAGTCTCCATGGAGAAAAATTGTGTGCTGGTATTCCTGTTGCACCAAAATGGAGCAAAGGATTGCAATGCTTGCAAAAATCAAATATGGCCAAAAGGGACTGTAGCAGGACCTGGAAACTTCACAACAGAGAGTAAAGCAGCATCTGGAAGTTTCCCAGAAAAGACAGAGGGTTGACTTTCAGGCAGAGGTCAAATTAAGGGTGGGAGCAATAACTCCTTATATCCAGACAGGTTGGGAAACCCAGGCAGGATGACATGACAGGTCAAAGAGGTGACCAGCAATCTCAGTGCTGTAGAATAGAGGTTATGTCCATTCAATAGTGGAAGCCAAAAAAGCGTTAGCTAACTTGAAACTTGCTACAGTAAGGACTAGGAGACTAGCTGAAAATTCAGTTCCAAAAGAAAACCAAAGGGTCACAGCTCGCATTAGAGACAGCTGCCTGGATAAGAAACTGAGACAGCCAGGGGACTTTAGTAAGAACAAATATTTATAACAGAGTCTACTCTGTTTGTAGCTTACAAAGCCCCAGAAGAGCCAGACCTAGTAATGCAAAAACCTAATAACTTTGAGGGGAAAATTCCCTGGGGAGGCTTATTTGGTTCAAAATTCTACATTCTGGCTCAAATCAGTGCTATGAGATGGACAGAAAGGGCATTACTAATGTCCACCTTAAGTGGCCCAGCTCTGATCATGCTGCAGAACCTACGCCCAGAAAAAAGCTGGAGTTATCCAGACCTGTTACAAGACCTTGACATGCAGGTTGGAGTCAGCCATCAATCTGAGATAGCCAGGGCATAGATAAGCTCTCCAAGTCAAGGGAAAGAAGAAACCCCATTTGAACTGGCAGAGGACCTCAGACATATTTTGTAGGCATATCCAGATACCACAAAGGCCTTCCAGGATAGATGGGCAATGGATCAATGCATAGAAACTCAGCCAGACCTTGACTCAACGATCAATATCAGCAAAAGGAGGTCAAAGTCATTCTGACAGAGTGTGGCATGTGCTACAGAACTTGAAGACGAAGCTGCTGTTAGTAAGGAAAATGGAACCTGATGATCTTGAGCCCTGTAACAACAATTCTGTGTCTAATATATGATGGAAAAGGGAATTCAAATTTGGATCATGACCATAATTTCTACTTGGGAAACTGGCAATGCTTTAAAAAGTTAAAGGAAAACAGTTCAGTTGCATGCTGGTGTTGTGACAAAATGAGCCACAAAAAAGGAGTGTTATAAATTTAAGGAAGGCCAAGGCAGAATGTCACAAGCGCAGCAAAAGCCTCTCTCCTAATTTGAGAAATGGTGGGACATGAAGCGAAAGAGGCAAAGCTGGGGGTACGAGGCTCAATCCCATTGTTTGTTTAGATCTGGGCAGCTAAATAACAAGAACAGGATTTTGGCTATTGAGGGTGTAAAGGATCTGTGATGTGTATTCTCAAGGGCACCTTAGCTCCTAAAGTTCTCGTAGAGCTGAAACGAGAACTGATTCTACTTCCTTTGCTGAAGTTCTCTGACAAAGAGCAAATAGCAAGAAAAAGGAGTGCCGTTGCGCGATGTGACCTGGGTATCCAGTAAATACCGTCACAGAAGAAAACAATAAGGGGAAAGTCAGTGAGCAGAGTTGGACCTGTGCCAGCACACAGGAAACAGCAGAACAATCCAAGGGCTGGTCTGTCTGGATCTGGCCCCTGATGCCTGGGGCTCTCTCCCACCCCACAGCATGGGGGAACCCATGTTGGAGATCCAATCCTGCACCCTCCCATGTGGCTGGAAAACCAGTACCCACACTCCGCAGCGGGGAGCCCCACGCCTTGTGGTGTGGAGTCAGGCAAACTGGGGCCAGATCTGGCCCATTGGCTCTGCCTGATAGGGAGAAGGAAGTGGCTTCGTGCACTATCGCTCCCTCTCCCCTGGTTTGGGAAACAGCAAGGTGAAGAAGCACTGCCTGGAGGCTTCCCCCAACCCTGCTCCTCTGATTGGCTGGAATCACGGCCAATAGGAGCAGCAGAGGGCACAGAACCGTGTGTGTCTCCGGGGAGCAGTGCAAGTAAGTGCCTTCCCATCACCCAGACTCTGCACGCCCAGCCTGCTCCTGCACCCTCCTCACACCCAGACCCTCACCCCACTTCTCCACCCCTCCTCCTGCTTAGACTCCTACCCTGCTCCTGTGCCTCACACCCATCCCCAATCCACTCCTGCACCCTCCCTGCAACCCCGACTCCTACCTGTACCCTACCTCCTGCCCAACTCCCACCCAGACCCCCCACCTCCAGCCCACTCCTGCACCCTATCACCCTCCCAGGCCCCCCCCAGCCCTCAGTCCATTCCTGTATGCTTCCCCCAGTCCCGCTCTATGCTCCGAGCCCACTTCATGACAGGCCCCTCCCACACACGGAACCCCTCATTTTTGGCCCCCCCAGAGCCTAGGGCACCCACAATACCTATTAACCTAGGCCCCCAGACACTCAGGCTGGTGTGTGAGGGGAACAAGGGAGTATCTTTGTTCCTGCTTCTCAGATGGGGGCCACATCAGTGAGGATTTGGGGGGTGGGGGGTTGGTTCTCGCGTTTGTGGCCCCCAACTGATTTTTCTGTGGGTCAGTGATCTCTGGCCCAAAAAAGGTCCCCTGCCCTGTGCTAAATCACTACCAGTATATCAACTGTACCAGCGCCAATTAAGCTAGAAGTGTGGGGTTGCTTAAAACTTTCTGGTTAGAAATTAAGAATTACTGTCATTGTCCAACTAAGATATACATGCTTCTGCATTGGTCCAACACAAGCTTGATACTGGGGAAAACCAACCCATTAAATAGCGCCACCTGTCAAAAGGAAAGAGTCACTACAGGGCATTGTGGAAATGCTGTCCTCCATTGCTCTGGTTAAGAAAAATGCCAGCAGGACCAGATTCTGATTGGATAGTAAAAAAGTGAATGAAATCACTTTAAAGGATTCTTATCCACAATTACAAATGGATGATACCCTGGATGCTGCAGAAGAAGGTGGGAATTGGCAGTGGAAGTGGACCCAAAAGAAATGGGAAAAACAGCTAACAAATCAGTACAGGCTAGATGAGACCCGCCCCCACCCCTCCAAGCTGGAGCAGTCCCCATCCCTGGCAGGTGACCCACTCCAGCCCAGGTCAGCTGGAACTGGCCCCAGCCACTTCCCCCCTTAATTGGTTAACTAATTAAACCTACCATTTAATTAGTTAAATGGGATTTTACAGCCTTAGTCTCAGCCTGTTCTACCTAGATAACTAGATGACTAATCTGGTGCATGCTTAGAGTGTGTCTACAGTTAGGGCGAGATCAACGTGCTGGTGGTCAATCTTCCAGGGTTTGATTTAGCACACCTAGTGGGGACACACTAAGCCAAATGATCAGGGCTCCTCTGTCAACCCTGGTACTCCTGGCAGTTGTGAGGAGTAAGGGAAGTCGATGGAAGAGTTTCTCCCTTTGAGCTCCTGCTGTGTGGACAGCAGGAAAAATCAATTTTAGATAAGCTGACTCCAATTTCGCAGTTCTTGAAAAAATAATTTTTCCATTTTCGATTTTGTTAGTGTAGCCCCAGCCTTAAACATTTGATCAGGAACTAAAACATTTACAACTGGTCTGTGATCTGCTGAAGGAGGCCAGTTTGAAAACGAACGCAAAGGCATATGAGTTGTTCCAAAACAAGGCAATCTGTGGTAGATACACAATTAGCATGAGGAGTGGGGGAAGGATTTCCCTTGAGAGGAAGAAAACTGAAGCTGAACAGAGCTGAACACCTCCCCAAATGCTCTCAGCTGTGCAGGGTTTTTTGGGATTCTGCTCCAATTACCAAAGGGTTATTTGGGGGTTTGCCAATATTGCAAAACCACTGCCTAGGTTGGGTGGGTGAGAAAAGGAAATTGCTTCTTTGGCCAGCGGAGTATGAGGTAGCATTTTTGAGAGGTGATTAAGACTCTTGTGACCACTCGTTTGTTGGCCCATAGATGATTCAAATCCTTTTCCATACTGGAAATTGACACTAGTGCTTATAGATTGGGGCAGTTCTGATACAAGAAAGAACACAAAGACTTGAGAGGGTGGTAGCTTAGTATAGTAAAAGCAATAAATTCTCTCGGGAGAACTTATACACCACCCAAAAAGATTCCAAGCAGTGGTTAAATCTATAGAACATGCTCATTATCATTTGCGTGGGAGGAAGCTTATCATCGTGTTTCCCTGCAAGGGCTCTTTAGATGCAGGAATCTTGAGGGACAGCTTGCCAAAGGGTTGGAGAAACTGCAAAGCTACAATTTGGCATTCGCACGCGGTGCTGGCTATAAGCTTGGTAATGCCGACACCTTGTCCAGACAAGCCTCTTGTGAAGCTAATTGCAAACATTGCCCCAAGCAGGACAGCAAGGAATTAGCCACTCAAGGGAATGGCAGTGCCTCCCTTCCTCAGTCTAGTCTGATTTGCAGAACTGCCAGTGTGCCTTGTTTATCCACCAAAGGCCTGGGGAAGGCCAGCGGCAGCCATATGCCCTCTTAACTTCTTCCATCCATGTGTGGAATAAATTTTATGTGCACTGAGGCATGTGCACATGTGCACCACCAGTAGTGCTTGAGCAGTCTCCCAGGAGAGATTCAGATGTTGCTCAGCTAATTAGCAGAGCACCTGTAGCACCCACAGCTGGCAGGTGCTCTGCTAATCAAGTGGGCAGCACCTGAATCTCTCCTGGGTGACTGCTCAAACACTCAGCTTACATGAAACCTGGACCGGGGTAGCAGGAATAAGCCCCTCGGCAACTAAAATCCTCCCAAGAGTATCCTGATACAGCTGATGAAGAGGACGGTACCCTCAGAAGCTCATGATCTCCTCAATATTTGTTAGTTGCTAAGGACCACTTGTTATTTGTGAAGTCAGAGACTAACACAGCTGCACCTGTAAGACCTGATACAGGACAGTGCATTTTGGAAAATCAACTGTTAAATGTACCTGCTCTGGAATGTAGCATCTCCTCCTGGTAAAAGCTGTCTGGTCACAGTGGCAAAGGCTGGAATTTAAAAATGAAATATTTTCAAGGGGACAGGAGAAGGCAGAGGGTACATTGAAAAAGGATGTCCTAAGATTACATCATGATCTTACCACTGTGGGAAATTTTGGGGTTGCAAAAACCTTAGACAAACTACAGGCAAGTATCGGGGCGGGGGGTAGTCATGTTAGTCAGTATCCACAAAGACAAGAAGCCTGGGGCACCTTATAGACTGACAGATCTATCAGAGCATCAGCTTTCATGGGCAAAGTCCCACTTCCTCAGATGCATTGCCTGTGAAAGCTCATGCTCCAACAGATCCGTCAGTTTAAGATGGCAAAGGGCTTCTCGTTTTTAAGGGCAAGTTCTGCTGGTTAAAAACCAACCAAGATACAGACCGGTGGTGGGCAACCTGTGGCTCACGGGCTGCATGCAGCTCACTGGGCGCAGCCTGCAGACTCCCTGGTTGCCCCCGTACCGCAAGCACCTATCACACACCAGGGCCCTGCACTTTCTACTCCTCCCCTTGCTCCCAGCACATTCACAGAGCCAACCTAACCCTGGCACAGACAGCAGTCAGTGAGCACAAGAATTCTTCCCTCAACCCAGCTACCTACACCAAAGAGCAGAAATGCTCCCATCAGCGTAAGCAGTGTCTACGTTTGAAATGCCAGCTGCTGCAGCTGAGCCACTGTAGCGCTTCGTGTCCACAACCCCTTAGAGCCACAATCTGTGTGTACCCCAGCACACCTCATGTTTGGGCAGGAGCTAAAGCAATCGCTTGTATGAGGATTGTGAAGTAGAACAAAGGGATTTGGACTGTGTAGAAACTACAACCCAACACTGAAAAAGGTAACCCCTTTGCTGGGGAAAAATCTGTGGCTAGCCTCTGACACTATGAAAAGACTCTATGATGCAAAAGCCTATGTAGAAGCTTTTAAAAGAGGAGGTGGGCTGGCTCCACACTCCCTGAGGGAATAAAGATGGAAGCCATAAACTGGGTCAATGTTGGGAGGGACCATATACAGAGCTGACACAAATAAATGAAGTGGCATCTGTGAGACAGACGGATGCCAGGAGTAAGCCCAGAAGTCATCCGTCAGGACCATCTGAGAAGATCTCAGGGACAGAATTACAATTGGGCTACTCCCTGAATCTGAGAATGTAATGGTGGAAATTGAGGCTGGAAAAGTTGTTATAGAGGCAACTTCCCCAGCTAAACAAAATGCCCAGGTTCCGCCTCAGCCATGAAATTCCATAGAAACAACCTAAGAAGAACACTGAGAGAAAGCGAAGTCGCAAAGGCATCTGGGTGGGAATAAAACGGTTTTGGACTGGTGATGTGAGACCATTTCAACAGAAGGACATTGTGTATGTGTAAACGATAAGGTGGTATCATTTTAATTCTTCTTTCCGTTTGGGATGGGCTCTTAAGTGCCATCATTAGAGGACTTGCTGGGACAAGGAGCAAACCTGAAGGGGTGATACTGTTATAAGCTGGGTGGAACCTTGTTATGGGTTGAGTTAAAACCCCAACCACGACAAAAAGAACATGCGTAGAGGCTTTTGGCTGCCTGTTATTTTGGGCAGGAGTAGAGAGGGATGTGAGGAGGGGTGTGACTAGCAAAACAGGGAAAGACAGAGGACTGGTCTACATCTAAAACTTACTTTGACGTAGCTATTTTGCTTGGGAACATGCAAAATTTACAATTAAAATGAAACAATTAAAATGATGGAAGCCCCAGCAGATGCCATTAAATCCATGGAAGAACTTTTCTGTGTCAGCCTCACTACTGCTTCCCCGGGGGTGGATTTACTACTACTGCAGCTATGGGAAAAACCCTTCCATTCCTCAGCCAAGCGTCTGTCTACATTACGCTGCCAGAGCCAGGTAGCTGGAGTGTTGCAACTGTGCTGCTGTAGCACTTGCAGTATAGCCATAAGAGAGCAGATGTAAAACCCTGGACAAAGCCTGTGGGGGGGGAGGTTTTTGGGTTGGGGAGCAGGCTGAAACCCACGAGCATTGTGCTGGGAGCCAAGGAAGCTGTTTCCTGCTATTTGATTCCTTCTGGATTCAAGTATCACAGAGGTAGCCGTGTTAGCCTGTATCTGCAAAAACAACGAGAAGTCCTGTGGCACCTTATAGACTAACAGATAGTTTGGAGCATGAGTATGTGGGCAAAACACTGCTTTGACGCTGCATGTGACGAAGCGGGTCTTTGCCTACGAAAGCTTATGTTCCAATATATCTGTTAGTCTATAAGGTGCCACAGGACTTCTTGTTGCTTCTGGGTTCTTTGTAAATTAAACAAAGCAAAAAACTGCATGAAACAATATGCCAGACTCCCTCAATTTCTGCCTCCAACTGCAACATTCCCAAGGGCTTAAAACTTGGACTAGTTGCTTGAGTCAAAAGGGCAACTGTACCCTTGGACCAGCATGCATGGCCACACTCAGAGTTTGAGCTGTGTGTCAGTTGTGCCTCAAGACTTCACTTTCAGACCTTAACAGCACGGGGGCAGGTCCTCAGTCAATTTATCTGCATTAACTTTAATGGAGCCTTGTTAATTTACACTGGCTGCAGCTCTCATCCATGCATTAGGCACAGCTGTTTTTCTGGACTAGTTAGTGGTAGAGGCACTGTCCAAACACAGCCCGGTGAGGGCGAGGTTGGGAGAAGACCTCCTCCTTCTGTGAGCCAATCATTTGTGTGCCTCAGTTTCCCCTTAAAATAAGACCCATTACAGTCCTGATTCTGACCTTATTTACATCAGCGTAAATTAGGAGTGGCTCCATTGATGTCAATGGAGTTACTTACTGGGCCTGATTCTGATGTCTCAGTTTTACGCCAAAGCAACCTCACTAGGTTCAGTGGCAGTATTCCCCATTTACAGCACCACAGCTGAAATCAGCATCAGGCCTACTGAGTGACACGTTTTAATACTAGATTAGAATGATCTCTGGAATGATTTACATATGGCTTACAGTGGAATGGTCCTTCTGAGCTCTAACTTGGTGGAGGTGGTGATGAATTGGAGGGGAGTTGCTTTTGAAAATCTCATGCCTAAAAAAGTAACCAAAAATCCTCATTCAATCAAATGACCAGAATAAGCCCCCAACAAATGATGTGCCATCACCCAATAACAAGCTGATTCTCCATCTGCTCTGTCTCTGCACAATACCATCCCTGTAGCCACATGCTGCCCACTCTAGCAACACCAGCTGAGAAAGGAACAACTGTAGAAACAAACAAGCTTCGTGGCACTTGACCTGCTAAGTGAAAATGCTGCTCTCTCACATTTTCACTGAGGAGCAGGAGCTGGAAGGAATAGAACATGCCACACAATGTTATGACCTCCTGCTGCTACTATGAAAACCAGGGCTGTAAGAACCTGAGTTAAATTTCTGGCTGTGCTTCTGGCCTGCTGGGTGACCTTGGGCAAATGACATCCCCATCCTCAGTTTCCTTATTTGTAAAATTGGAATGATACTAATGCACTTTGAGACATATGGATAAATAGCTGTGTTAATTTATTATCATAGCATCACCACAACATTCATAGTCTGTTTTATGAAGGATAAGAAAAGCTGTGCACAAAACTGCTGTGGTTTATAACTTGTTCATATTACAAAGAAACAAGCAGTCTGTTGGACCTTAAAGGCTAATGGTTTTATTTATTAGGTAATGAGTTTTCATAAGAGACACCCACTTCATCGGATTCATCAGGAATTTCAGGAAGTCAGTCTTACCCACGAGAGCTCATTCCACAATCAATAAAATTGTTAGTTGTAAAGGTCCTACAGCTTGGGTGTGTTTTGTTCTGTTTTTTTTTTTGTGAAGCTACAGACTGTCACAGCTACCCCGTGGATAATATCAGAAAGGAAACCAGTAACTCAACACGGCTGCACACAGCAGATAAATAAATGCAAATATTTTGCCATCATTCAGCCTGGGATTGTTAAAGGCACCTCAGGAACTCTTCCGAAGATTCCACCCCGACATGTTATTGTGATCCAATTAGAACGCTGTATTTCAATGGCTATTGTCACCAAACTGTAACTTCCCCCTGCCCTGCACAGTGACCGGAGCCTATTCCTTTCTGTAATGTGCACCACACCCTGTTCTTTATAAAAATAGCAGCCTAGCCCTGTTTGTGCCTCTCACTGATGAACAGTTTCCCTTTTGTGTCCTTCCTTCCTGGCGCTGCCTTAGAGGCTCAGTTTAACGGCTCCTTTCAGCCCCTGCTCTGATAGACGCCCCTCCTGTCAGGGATTCAATGGTCTAACAACCCCCTGCAATGCCCTCCCATCCCCTGGCTCCATACAAAGGCATCCTGTGCTTGAGGCCCTCCCCTGTGAAAGATGACGCACATGGCACTTTGGCTATTCAAAGGGCCGCGATTAGTATTGTGATGCTGTGTCCATTGAAGGAGTTGGTACAGCTCCCAATGATGTAATGATGCAAGATTGAGCCAACTCTCATTGCCACTAACAAGGCTCTGGCGGTGTAAAAGGGACCTTGGCATTCACATCAGGGCCCCTTTACTTTATCAGTGGTGTAAAGGGATCTTAGTGTAAATGAGAATCAGACCCTAGTGGTTGGCAGTCTAGACAAACCAAACAAAGGTTAGATCATAGATGACTGTTAACTATTTGGGTGACTGTACTGCCAAGAAACCCCCAAGTGGAATTAAGGTCTCATGGCTGCAAAGATCATTTTCCTAGGCTGTCGCTTTAACCAGTTCAAGTCCCTGCTTTGAATCCCCCCACTGCATAAAGCATAAGCTGCTTGTGTTCACTTTCATGGCTCTTCCCAGTCCATCAGTCCCCCACTCTTCCTATTAAGTCTCAACTGCTGTTGAGCTGTCAGTACTCCCCTCTGACTGGCCCCTGGTGCAAGCCAAGCGCACATTGCCTATTGGCTACATTTTCAAACAGGACCTGTTGTGCCCTCTGCCAGACAAGCTGTTTTGTTTGAGAGGCGCTGCTCAGAAACCTTCACAAAGCAGCCTCACCCGCCAGCTTCAAATCCCTCCTCCAATCTGTCCTTTGCTGTGAGGCTACAAACAACTTGACAACAGTCAGGCTACTCTTACGCAGAGGTCTCTGCCTTCTATCAATACTGTGTCACCAATTTCTTGTATTCCCCCATCTGCCTATATCCATCTGTTGTCTCTTGTGTTAAATCTGTGCTTGCTGGGGCAGGAGCCACCATTCTGTTCCATTTGTACAGCACCTAATACAAAAGGGCCCTGACCCAGGACCAGGATTCCTGGGCACTCCAGTAATACAAATAATAAAGAAAACAAAACAGCAGTCCTTAGCACTTTAAGTCCTTAGCACTTTATTAGGAAGCTCATCACCTAATAAATCATTCTGTTAGTCTTTAAAGTGCTACAGGACTGCTGTTTTGTTTTGTTAGCATACAGACTAACACAACTACCTCTCTGTTACTAGATAATAAGTATTTGCCCCAGGTGCTGCAGAGGTGGTTTGCCAGGATAGCAATACAAGTACCGTTATGCCACAAAACCTACCTAGTGTAGATGCAGCTTTATACCAGCAAAAGCATGCTTGCCAGTTTGTTTACATCAATTTCCTGAATGGAATAAGCTGGGGAGAGGGGAAATCACACTCTTAACTGACATTACGGTAGCAGCAAAAGCATCGGTGTAGACCTGGCCACAGTAAGAGACAGTCGCTATTCCAGAGTTTATAATAGAAACAGGCAAGCCAGATGAGGGAAACCAAGGGGGACATGCGCAAGCAAGTTGAGAATAGAACCCAGAGCTTCTTGATCATATTCCAGGAGCTTGTTCCCCTGACCTATAAAATGAGATTCAGATGGAAAATAAAGAGAAAAGTACAAGCTGGAAAACACGCCTCATGGGTCAGTAAGAGGGTAAGATGGACCATCTGGAACTGGGTGGGGACCAGGTTCTGGGCCAATTCCAATTATCCAGAGAGTTGGTTCCACTTGGACATAGAACTAAAGGCAAGGCAGGAGTCTCAGTGTGAGACTTTTATGGCCTATGGGGTAGGAAAGATGCTCCTGCAGCTAAGGCACTGAATCTCACATGGGGATAAATCAGGAATTACCACCACTGAAGTCAATGTGCAATGCAGCTGGGAGTCAAAACAGCTGGATTCTACTCCCAGCTCTGCCACCTACTCAGCAATGCAGAAGTCCTGCCAGACTAAAATTCATTCACATTTAACAAGTGTTAAGTGGATAGAGCACTGGGCTGAAACTCAGGAGTCCTGAATTCAGTGCCTGGCTCTTAAACTTATTTGCTGGACAACATGGAGCAAGTTACTTCCTGCCTCTAGGCCTTAGTTTCCCCATCTGCAAAGTGGCGATAACAATGCTTTTGTAGAGCACTTTGAAATCTACTGGTACAAAGCACTGTGCAGGAGCTAGGGATTGTTATTTGTATTTCGGCAGGGCCTTGGAGTACTAGTCAGGGGGCAAGAAAGGGCAAGTCCCCCCCCCCCAGTGCTAAGTGCTGATCACACATGGAAAATTGAGACAGAGGAATTTACAATATTGTCCCAGTATTCTTCCTCCCACCCCACTGCAGGATCAGGGCCTTCAGCAGTTGGCAGATTGGACCATTAGCGGGAGAGTAACTCCTTAGCACGTGCTCCAGTACGAGCATGGTAAACACTGCGAAGGAATGCTGATTTATTAGCATGGGAATTAAACAGCAACAACAAGAAAAGGTCATGGAAATCATGCTGGTTAACTGAGTCACTTGATTTGCAAAATCTTCCAATAATAATCCCTAACTCCTGTCACCTTTAGATTGCAGTGCACTTTTCACAGGACCTTAGGCTCATTAACCTCATCTGATGGGGAAACTGAGGCATATAGTGGGGGTGGGACCTGAGTAAAGCCAAGAAGAGAACCCAGTTCTCCTAAGTCCCAGTCCAGTGACTGAGCCACTAGGCCTGAGTCTGTTTTACCTGCTACTCCCACCGCACTTTGTGATTTGCATAGTCATTTATACCTGTGTAGTGTTGATGGAAGCAAATCAGAGCTTTTCACTCATTCATTCTAAGGCTGATTAGCCACAGCATTACCCCAGGTTCATGCCAGTGTGATTCCATTTTCAGTTCAATTACACTGACACCGAACAGGACTAACATAGACCAGAGCAGCTAGCAGGTGACTTTTACACCATTCTGCATGAGAGTTGATCATGACTCCATGATGTGCAGACAAGAGAGTGTCAGCCGCACCCCACCCACCCACCCACCCAGAGACATCCTTTAACTTCAGAGACTAAGGCCTTGTCTATTTACACACATTGGTGAAAAGCCAGCGTGACACCAACTCACTCAGTGGAGCTGCTCCTGAGTTACACTCCCAGAAGCAAGGTCAGAAACTGAGATCTTAGCCACCAGTTCAAACTCCTAGGGCCAGATTCTCCACTGACCAACAGCCTGGGGAGTTGTTTATATGAGTCAAAGGTAGCAAGTTGCGGGGGGGGAGGGGGGGTGTAAAACGCTGCCAGTTTGGAGCAATAGATGATTTACAGCACTGTAAATGGTTGCACAAGGTGGAGGGCAATGAGACCAATTTTTTGTGCGGACACTATTTACACCAGCGCAGCTTATCCTCAGGGTAAGGTGCACTGGTGGAAATTGTGTTACAATCACACAGGGGCTTGCACCAATGGCTGAAAATATAAACAAGGCCAAACACACCACTTTTCCCTCTGAAGGAATAAGAAGTCTTGCGCTAGCTGATTTTCTTAGGCACCTACGCAAGCACAGGGAGTTGGGAAGTGTGCTGAGGGACATACGTGAGCAGAGAATCCATCTGGTTCTCCCATACATCCACTAGATGGCTGTATCTGTCAGGGATGGTCTTGGGAGAAGTTCCACCTTTCCAGCCCCACACAGGTTTCTGGATTATAAGCAGGGTCACTTCCTTCACTCCACCCACTGAAAACTATTTATTTTGTGCTCCAGAGAAAACTTTAGCCCTGAGGAGGAATGTTTTTAAAATACCCAAGACAGATTTACACAGAGTGGATACGGCTCACAAGCCCATTGGTCAAATCATCCAATAAACCCCCCTGCCAAAAAACAAAGAAAAAACCTCAAACCAATCCTCTGAGCTGCTTTCAAGATTATTCTGCCCGTCAGTGTAAAACATAACCCAAAGCCCCCTGACAAAAGTTTGCAAAGAACGTTCTCTCAAGGGACTTCCCAGCCTTCAAGTTGTCACTACAACACCCTCCCCCACCCCGGAGTCCCTCTTCCCTTGTCCTGTGGCTGCTCCCTTCACTGGCTCGCCCTGCAGTTAGTCTAGCCCAGGAGTGAGCAAAATGGGGGCAGACCCCCTTAAGGTGGTGTAAAATTTTGTAAGGGAGGGGTGCAACATGATCAGGTGATGGGTCTCAGGCTCATTTATCTTATTCACAAATGTTGAAATATGTGACTGTTTTTATGGATGTGTATCCACATTTCTATACTGATTAATAACGTTTTTACATTGCACAGAATTATTTTCTTACACGTGCCAAAAGGATTTTTTTCTTATAAACATAACTGAAATTTCCATCGGTTTGGATTACGTTAGAGAGGCTGGAGGGACCCTGCTAATTGCAAGCATAAAAAGTGGGGCGTGACGTAAAAAGTTGGCTCACCCCGTTAGCCCACAAAGGAGCTGGGCAGGGGAATTATTTGTAGAAGTCCTATAAGAGAAATGAAGTACTCAGAACTACCCTTCCCCTGGCAGATCACTAGTTACAAAAGTGCCAGGAGATACCACATCAAGCCACCAGTGAGACGGGGAGGGACTGTTATAGCAAGGCAGACGGGCTTTAAAAGCAAAGCCAATCCTAAGGAGTTAGTTATTGCAGGACACCCAAGACATTAGCTGAGTTGGTAGCCAGTAATGGAGTATGCAAACATACCTCAGCTATGTAGCCGCCAAGCAGTACAAGCTCAGGACTTCAAGGAGTGGCAGCTATTCAGATGGCAAACACTTTCTGATGGCCAAGTTACAGAACCCCCATGACACTGCACCAATTCCTTGCCTTGGCCAGTTGGAGGAGGAAGTCACATGGAGCTGGGAATAATAATCCACAGGTGTGGGAGAAACTGAAGATGGTAAAGTTAGACCCAATCTTCAGACTGAGTATGGGGAACCCGTAAAATGAGCCTAGTGGTAAAATACACTCATCCCTCACTATACGAGCACAACTGCTTCCCAAATTTCTGCTCACAGGCGAAAACTTGTAAAGAGGGACACTAAATTCCCATTATAATACAGGTAAATGTCTTTGACTCGTTCCAAGTGCCCGTAACTCAGCGAAGGAGTGGCAGCATGTGGTGCTGCTTTTGAAAGGTAAGAGAACCTTGGGTTTGGGGGCGGCGGTTGGGAAGGGTTAAAGGCTGGGGGCAGTTTGGGGCCATGAGCGGGAGGGAGAGTTAAAACCTGGTGGCGGGTTGGATCCATGGGGCAGGTGGTCAGGGGGTTAAAGCTGCAGTGGGTTGAGTCCAGGGGGAGGTCGGGGGGTTCAGGCTGCAGCGGGTTGGGTCTGCGGGGGGGGCAGGGGATTCAGGCTGCAGCGGGTTGGGTCTGCACAGAGCGGGGAAAGGCTTGTATTAGCAGGGGGAGTTCACTCATCTAGTGAACAAAGGTAGGTATATGTGTCTCTCGTTTTAGCGAGTACTCATAAGTAAAGAACTCATTTAACGAGGGGTGAGCGTACACCGATAAAAGTAATGGTGCCTAGTGGCCAGGATGTTGGATTGAGCATCAGGAGTTTTTGTTTCTTCCCATCTCTTTGCCACTTGGGCTGTTTCCACTTCTACCTTTTATTTACCCTGTCTGTTTACATGGTATGTCTTTGGGGCAGGGGCCATTTCCCAATATCTATCTGCACAGTGCCAGGCACAGTAAGGCCACCATCTCAGCTGGGGTTGCCAGATGCTACTGAAATACAAAATATAACAAAGACCTCAAGAAGGACAAGAAGCTGTGGGCTTAAATGGCAGCAAGTGGGGGTTAAGCCTGGACATTAGGAAAACCTTTCTGTCACATTTGTTAAGCGCTGGAATAAACTGCCCAAGGAAGTTGTGGAATCTCCAGCAGTGGAGAGTTTTAAGAGCAGATTACGCCTGTCAGGTCAAAATAAATCATTTTGTTTGCATGCAAAGTGCTACTAGACTGCTTTTTCACCTGTCAGGTTGGTCTAGGTATTTAGTCCTGCCAGGAATGCAGGGGACGGGATTAGATGATCTCTTGAGTTCCTGTCCAGCCCTATAATTTCTATGATTCTCTAGAAGAGGGGCGTCATAAAACTAGCAACACTTTGTCTTACCAGGCACCTATTACTGACAGTCATTAAAAAGATATATGCCAACTTCTAACCAATAGGGTGAGAAGGTAGTTTCCCTTTGGGTCAATTTCCATAATTGCCGTCCATGGGTTTCTTGCATCTTCCTCTGAAGCAGAAGGTATTGGGCAATACAGAGGCAGGATCCACAGACTGGATAGTGATTTCGATATTCTTATATTGGGGTGGAGTCCACTCTCCATAACACAACCATAAATGGGGCCACATGGAATTACACCAGATTTATACAGAGGGAGCATATGCATGGTCCCTAGGGATCCCCACACTCTGTTACTTATTTAAGACCCCTAAGGCCCTTCACGGAACTGCCAGTGTCAAGAGGTCAAAAGTGGGAATCAGCCCTGTATCTCCTCATCCGGAACGTGACACCTATTTCAAGCATCTCCGCTGGCCAAAGTTAATCTAAAGATAGGTATGCGCTTCACAGGTGGTTCCTAAAATTATACAAGGCAAGTTGGTGTATGTAGATAGCGCTAGACAGAGACATGTAACATAGGTGTAAAACAACCACAGTAACAACAACAACTCTCCTAGGGACAACCAGAGCTTTACACGGAAGACAGTGGGTAAAGGATCCCTTGAAATCCATCTCCAGTGTTAAAAGGCATCTACTGAGACCCACAGCTTGATTTAAAATGTGGGATCATGAATTTCCCCCATCCCTCTTGTTGCAAGCAGCAAGAGCCGATTTAGCCAGTTTTCCGGATTACAGACTTTGCCCCTTTAAAGCCAGTCCCGTGGGAAGTCTGCGAACAGATGGAAGGAAACAGGAGCGGGGCGGGCTCCCATTTCAGGGCCAAGCCCGCTGCCTTCAGCAAGGGAGCAAAGTGGCAGCAGCTACCAACTTGCACTGCGGGGAAACTCTGCCTTCCTGGCTCCCAAGGCTAAGGCTTTGCCCGCTTGCTGGGACCCATGTAAGCAACCCCCAAACGCGGCTGGCTCCTGCCCGCAGCCCGGCAACAGAAATTCTCCCCAGTTTACAAAGAGGGAAATTGAGGCAAAGAAAAATATTCCACAACTACTCCCCACGACCCCACCCCACCCAGGGAGTCATTGCAGAGCGCCCTGATTCCCAGCGTCTCCTGCTCTCACGTCCGGCCCCTGCTCTCCGCCCACAGCAGGGAAAAGGAGTCAGGAATCCTGCTGCCCAGCCCCGCTCTGCTTTAACCACTCGGCCGCACTCCCCTCTCAGGAGAGCGCCCTGGCTCCGAGCCGGACACAGAACCCACGAGTCCGGACCCTCAGCGGAGCTTTTGGGCTGCTCCAAAACGCCAGGCTCGAGCTCCCCGGCAAATGAAACCGGGGGAGTGGATCAGCCGGCACTGCCAAGTACCGACACACACTCCTACCCCCACGTACAAACGCATCTACACACACTTATACACACACACCTACACCCCCATTTACACAATCTACACCCACACACCATCGAAGTTTTGGAAGCTACCAATCCCCCCCCCCCGCGTACAGCCACTCACGCCCCCACCTTCCCAGCGCTCACCCTGAGTCCCGGCGCCCGGTGGCGGTGCGCAGGGGGGCGCCTGCTCCGAGTCGCAGCCCGCAGCTGAGTGAGCAGCGGTGGGTCCTTCCTTCCCCACCCTGCCGCTCGAACCAATGGCCGTGGGCTGCCTGCGCTGTGTTCAGCCCGGGCTGCTCCCTCCTCCCTGCTCCCGAGCGAGCCAATGCTAAAGCGACAATAGAGCTAGCCCGAGAACCAGCCTCAAAACTCCTCCCCAAGCCAAGAGCACAAGCCAGTCCCGGCCTGCGCTCTGGCACAGCTTCCCCGTCCTGCTATAGCATTGCTTTGGGCTGCCTTTTCCAGAGGGGCTGCAAACAGGGGCAGACTCTTTATTTAGGAAACTTCCCCTCCTCTTCCCCAAACTTTCAGAGGGAGGCGCCTGCTGCCTTGCATAAAATAACCAGGTCCCCCAGGACAACAGGGGACTGACTGCCTAATAGGCAGGGTGCTTTGTTCATGAGATGTATGCGTTCTCTGTGATTTAAGAATAGTTTTCCTTATGCGTAAAAGGCCTGGCTTGTCGGTGCAGAGTAGCCTTAGACCCTTTGTGCATAAAACCACGCGGAGGCTGTGAATCAGATGCCCAGATAAAAGACACAATGTTCAACGAGCTCCTAAGTGACCTAATTAGAGACGTAGCTGTGTTAGTCCATATTATTAAAACACAAACCAGACGGCACTTTGAAGACTAACAAAATAATTGGCTTGGTGATGAGATTTCCTGACGCAGACCTACTTATTCAGCTCTGGAAATAGTGCTGAAAATGAACTGAGAGAAACCAAAAAAAAAAAAAGTAAGGATGCCCTGTTGATGGTCAATGGGACTTTGTGATTTTGGTAATTCTTCATGGATTTTCTGTACATACATGTATGACGTGCATAAACTGAAGATTCCCTGGGAACTAAGGGAAAAGATTTTCCCTGTGCCAAAACTGTGCATAAGATTGTGGAGTTCTTCTGTGTAAAATGCATGGATTGTAGATAAGAAATGGAATCTTCAGAAAGCCCCTAAGTAACTAAGGAACCCACTGCCATTCAGTGGCACTTCTGCTCCTAAATTACTTAGGTGTTCAGAAATAAGTCAGGACCCTCAAATCATGAGATTCTCTTGAAAATTATGAAATTTTTTTTAAAATGAATGGTCATGTCTTAAAAATGTGCCTTCTGTGTTCTGAACCTTTAGGATGCTCTCATAGCCAACTTCTCTGCAGCCTCGATTAGGGCTAGAAACCAAACTTTTTTTCTCTTTTTAAATTGAGCAGAGATTCTCATGCACTCTTGCTTCCAGGAGCTGTGACTTTAAGGAAAACACAAAAAACCACAATACTCATGACCATATTGCAAGAGTTTTTTCAATGCTGTAAAATGCATTCTCGTGCAGGGTGCTAAATGCAGAGATTGCTGCAGCAGCATAAAGGGTGTAGAGTTTCAGAGAACAAAATGCACTAAGTGCCTGACCTAACATGCCCACTGAGTCTACCCGTTGACTTCAGTAGGCTTTGGATCAGACCCAAAATGCATGGATTCTCTAGCAATCCAGTGCAGAGAGCTAAGTAAATTCATGAGCCATCTAAATAAAAAATTATAAATCAGTATGTCTGCTGCACGACAGCTCTGTAACTTCTCAGCCAGCTTGCACTGGACAACCTGCTCAAAAGGTTGTGTTTCGGTTGAACCTTTGCCAACCCCAGCTGGAAGCAGCCTGGGTATTTATTTGTATTAAAAACTCTTACTGCATTTCTATCTTCATCAGCATTCAAGGGCTCAGCGGTATAAAGATGACGACCTGATAAAGGTAAGGTATTGCACCCATTTAATTAAATTGTTGAACTAGGCCTAAGAGATCTTTGGGAGATTAAAACTCTCTGGAACAGATCTTTAGTTGCTGTGAGTCAAGCCAACGGTGTCTGATCCACATTAGGGCTACAGCTACACTAGCCCATTTTTTTGACGAAACCAGAGTTTTGTCAACAAAAAACTCACCGCCTGTCCACACACAAAATGTGTTTTGTCCATCTGTCAACAAAACTCGGCACTTCCACCGACAACCTTCTGCCTCCCCCAGAGGAGGACGAGCACCTTTGTCAACAGTCTATAGACAAAAAAAGCTGTGTGGAAGCTCAGGGGGCCTTCTGTCAACAGACAGGGCTTCCAGGACATGAGGTGGTATTGTCTGCTGTGCTTCTCATTGACTGTTTTGTTGAGAGAGCAGCCAGGCAGTCCGGTCACTGTTGACAGAGCAGATCACTCTTTCGACCCACTTTAGTGTATGGCCGCACTCTCGACAGATGTTTTGCCTGAAAAATCTCTTCCACCAGAAACGTCTGTTGACAGATGCTTCTAGTGCAGCCATAGCCTAGCGGAGGAACCATCTTCCTGAAAGGCGGCCAGTCTGGATTTGCAAAAAACATGAAAGGGAGAATCCTCAACTTTCCCTGAGACTTTGTTCCAATGGTTAACCCCCCTCTGTGATTAATTGTGCCTGATTTCTCATTTGAATTCGTTTGGCTCCAGCTTGCAGCCCTTCGATCTTACTTTGCCTTTCCCCAGAAGGCTCAGGAGCCCTTATGTAGCTTGGTGTTTTCTATCTATGACATAATATAATTAAACCACCTCAGCTAAACACACTGAGTTCATGGGCAGTGGGTCAAGGCTGGGTTTGGGGAGGGAAGCCCCAGCTATGCCTCGTCCATGCCCACCAGCACCCATTAGGACCACTGGCCCCTGGTCCCGCCTGCCCCTCACAGCAGGTCCCAGAGCTGGGCAGCCCCTAGCTTCCTGCAGCTCTGGCCCCATAGTCCTGACCCCAGGAGCAGCTGGACAGCCGTGCAGCCCCAGCCCTGGGAGCAACTGGGTTGACGCCCAGCTCCAGCCCTGGGAGAAGTCATCCCAGCAGCAGCCAGGCGGCCCCCAGCCCGGGGAACAGCTGGCCAGCTGCACCTCAGCCCCAGCCTTCCCAGGTGTCTGTAACACTGGTCAACAGGGCAGCCACATTACCACTGATCCCCCAGCCTTTCCAGCCAGTGGGAGCATGGGGGGGTGGGGGACATGGCACTCAGGTCATTTTGGGAGGCAGAGTCTGCCCTTGCCCCTATTACCCACCACCCACGATGGAGCTCTTTCAGTATCTCACTGTCAGGAAGTTTCTATAGGCCTCAAATCATTTCTCTCTCTTTCCTGGACCTGCTCCAATTTTCCAACGGCCTTTTTAAAACGTGGGCATTAGAACTGGGGGTAACCAAGCACTGCCAGCTCTTATAGTTTTATTGCAAAACTTGCAAAACTGCATGACGTTTCCCTTACAGCGCAGCTTCTCTAGCCCTGCGGTTACCCAAGCATCTCACATTTAGTGTTTTTAAAAGGACATAGTTCCCTGCTTGAAAACATTACCCATAAAAAACCCAAAGCCACATTCATTTATGCAGGTCCACAAGTCACTCCAGGGAGAAGGTGCTGTTTGTTTTCCTCTGGCCAAACATGACACTTTTCAGAAGAGATAAAGGCACCAGGAAACTGGCGAACAGTCACTCCCCCCTGGCCCAACCTACCATGTCTTGCTGGATTTTGGCTCTGTAGATTTACACAGTACAAAAACCATGTGGAGGTTCCTGTGATGTTTATATCAGTCACTCCATTCAGTTGAACATTTGTTACAAACGCTGCTGGCTTCTCATGCTGCCCATCCAGCAAGACAGGTAATTTTAAAAAGCCTGTAAACAAGATTAGCTATGAAGTGAATGAACCTGTGTCAGTCCAAACCAGGAACTTACAGCACTGCCCAAGAAAGTCACAGGTGTTCCTATCCCCTTGCAAAGCCTCTTGTATTATTGCAAAACACTGGCTCTAGGAGCCAACTGCTGCAGCAAAGAGGATGCTTAGCTGCAGGAACACAGACCAGAGCGTCTGCTGCAGTGGAACTCAGTGGCTGATAATGCTCCTTTGTCTGCCTGGAGCGTTGTCATGCAAGGATCTCAAAGCATTGAAATTCACCGTTTCCCTGCTGGGAAAACTGAAACACTTTGACATAACTCACCAAGTCTGTCAGGCTCTGTCTACACTGCAGTTAGATAACCATAGATGGCAGCTGACTCAGGCTTGGTGGCTATTTAAATGTAATGTAGATGTTGGGGCAGAGGCCAGACTCAGACTCTCCTACCTCACAAGGGTTCAGAGACTGGGCCCAAATTTTACACTTCAATTAAACAGCCCCCTACTCTAGGCTCAAGTGCCCTTACATACGCCAGCTGTGGGGGTTTCGCTGCAGTGCAGACAGACCCTTGGGGAGAGAGCTGGGTCTAGAACTCAGACGTCCTGGCTCCTGTTCAACCCACTCCAGTCAGGTAGCTTGTTTGCTAAAGGAACCACATTGCCAATGAGTCTTATTTATTTTGCCAGAGTCTCCCATGCTGAGTGTCCAGCTTGAGAAGAAATACACACAGAACAGATTTCAAAGGAATCGGGCAGAAAATGAGAACACTGTCGTCGTGGTTCTCACCGTTTATTATTGGCCACTGTGCTGCTCACATTGGGGCACCTGGGACGCAGATTAAGAACCATAATGCACACCCTAACCCCCCCACAAACCCCTATGCCCAATGCCCCTGCTTGCCACAGAGTCAGGCCATGAGTGGACCCCAAATACAAGGCTGTGGGGCCACCCCTATCCTCCTGACCCTGCCATGTGGCAGCCCCGCCCCTGGACCCCACCAGGCTGCAGGAAGGGCAGCCCCGAGCCCAGACATATGGAGCAGGGCAGCATGACAGCCCTGTCTCTGGTCTCCAGGGAAGCCAAAGCCTCAGACAGGGCAATGGGGGGGGGTCAGGACCCTGTACCCCACACTGCCAGGCAGGGCAGCAAGAGTCCTGGACTCCACCCCCAACCCTGCAGGCCCAGTGGCTTGCCACCAAGGGACAATGGTTGAGAACCACTAATCTAAACACACTCCACACACTCGGCCTCTCTTCAGCGCCTTGATTTTAGAAGCTTTTTTTTTTTTTAAAATAATCTGGTTGCTTAAAATTCCTCAGGCTTAGGAGAAAATGAGTCTTGTAAACCCAGCACCAAATTTAAGTGCAAAATTGTTTCAGAGTTGAGTCATTTGGAGAAGAATCCTCCTTCAGCACAAGTAAGGCATAATCTGCCACAGATGTGCTGCTGGGTGTGTCTGATTTTATCAGATCAGAGACTGGAAGGCTGAGCTCTGGAACAGAACAACTGGCAAACAATCCCTCTCTTTAAGGAAAGTAACGTTTGCGACAGGAGAGAAAGTTTGTCTGCGTGGCTCAGCCAAGCCTGCAGAGCAAGGAACACACCCACAGGGAGGAGTAGAATGCACAGAGTAGAACGCGTACACATGGCTTTGTCCATTGTGGAAATGCAGCCACCTCTGGGGAGGATCATGGTAGTGCAACAGTCTTCAACAATTTAGGACAGGGCATGAAGGAGAACCCCATGTCTGACTTAGGCTGTTGGGGGAATTTTAGAGAGTGGTAGTGACCTGAGTTATAACTGGGACTGGTTCCGGTTCCCTGAGTTACCATGTATCTGGGTGTTTTTTAAACAGCCACACAGCCACATGTACTCAAGGAGCATCTGTTTTACAGCGACTCCAGCAGGTAAGATATTGGCGCAAGCAGCACCAGCTGAGTGACTCAGCCAGCTTCCTGCAGCACAGAGACCCTAGCAACTCACCGAGACACCAGGTCATTACTGCCCAAGGGCAGAGCACTCTCACACTGCTCTGAAATCACAGGGCCCCCCTAGCACTGCAGGGGCGTCACTGAGCTTAGCAGTGAGTGAGAAAGGAGAGCGCCCTTAACTGAACCACCCACTCCATGGAAGCACAGGGGTCCCTAGGATGACACTGCATTGTTGGGGTTCCTGCTCATTCAGAAGGGAACCTGCCCTGGTAGTATCTCCCATCACTGCCTGCAGCACCTGGGCTTGCTCACCAAACGTTAAACAACACGATTCCGAGGTTGCTCCTGAGAACTAGCACTTCGGGCTCTAGTATGTGCAGCAATTATTTAAAAGTATAACTATTACTAGAGGCCCCATTGCAGCTCCACTCACAAGACAGAAACTAGTATCGGAGGGGTAGCCGTGTTAGTCTGGCTCTATAACAGCAACGGAGGGTCCTGTGGCACCTTATAGACTAACAGAAAAGTTTTGAGCATGACAGAAACTTGTAATACACATCCAAAGTGCATGGGCCAGGCCCCACACTGGCTGGGGGAGGAGCTCTGTTGGGGGCTGGGCCAGGCCCTGGGGAAGGGGCTGGCATGGTTAGGGGAGGGATTTGGTTGGGGGGCTGGGCCATGCGCTAGGTGGGCGAGGTGCTGGCATGGTGGTGAGGGGTGGGCAATGGCTCTGTCAGCGGATTGGGGCAGTCCCTGCGCTGGCTGGGGAAGGGGACACATGGTAGAACCTTGCCAAGGTGGACAGATGGACACAGTAAAAACAGCATATATAATAGTTTCTCTGTGTGACAGCAACATCTAGAGATTCATGAGGGCGCAGGGCCCCACTGTGCTAAGAGCTGTCCATACCCATACTGAAACCACAGTCCCTGCCCTAAAGAATGGACACCGCCACTAGGTATAATTCACAACGCTATAGCAGCGGCGTCTTGAAGACAAGATTGGAGCAGGCTAACAAGGGGGTGGGAGGCTGAAGAGGGGAAAGAAGGCACCCAAATTACCAAGACTAGATCCTGTTTTAGAATATCACCCAAATCCAGAATTCATGGACTTGTCCCTCATCTCTGTAACGTAGGCAACCAGGTGACAACTTTGTTCCCTGGGAAACAAAGGTGTTACCTGGTTGCCTAGATTCCAGAGATCAGGGACTTCCACTGCTTACATGCTATCACCATGCACACGCACATGCACCACTTTGCCTCAACTGGTATAGACAACTGGAATAGGGAAAGGCAGCACAATCAGACAAGGTGCGTAGGAAAACCACTCTGCGAGGTAATGGGAACTGTTCGTTACCCGGCACAGGCTGTTGTAGCACTGGAGGAAAGAATCAATAGCACGTGAGCCAGGCAGTAGCTAATAGTTAGCATTGTTCTAATTAGTTTCCATTTGATGGTTTCAAAGATCACTTGTGGTCATAGGGGCATGAATACCTACGTGGATGAAAGGGCTCAGCATTCTCATCCTACTGTTACAGGATGAAAACTGAGTCACAAAGAAAGGAAGTGGCCTATCCCCATGGGCACATACAAGTCAGCGACAGAGCAGGATGTAGAACCCAGCTGAGCTGACTCCCAAGCCTGCTGCTCTACTTTCTAGACCATATTCCTCTCCCATTGTCAAAACTGGAACCCAGAAGTCCTGAGTCCCAGCCAGCTATGCTAACCCCTAGGCCAGCACGCCCTTTTGGGATCAGGAACAAACCAGGAGCCCTAAGCCCCCACCCCTAAATGTCATTCCCTTCCAAAGTGAGGAAAAGACGCTCAGGAACTTTGATCTGCAGTTCTCTCCTCTAACCACGGAGAAATATACCCTCTTCCAAAGGCAGCAGTGGAACTCAGGAGTCCTGCTCCCCCTCCCACCACCCAGAACCTTTAACTCCATTAAACCCCACTCTGCACTCACCCTCCTTCATAGCATAGCCATTTTTCGATCTGGTTTTATCCGAACTGCCAGCTGGACACGGGCCAAAGTCTGACTCTCTCCCTTCTGAAATGCATTCCAGATGAAACCTAAACAAACATGCATAACAAAGAACGCGCTGCCCCAGATTTGGGGAGGTAGGGGGAGCAATCAAATAAACCCCTGGCAAAGGAAACCTCAAACATTTCCTCCCATCACTGACCTCTGACCCAATACCCACAGTGGGTGGGGCAGGTTTTTATTTTGGGCTCCAGATGGGAAACCAGTTCTGACCTTAAGACTAGGCTAAGTCAAGGCACAGAGCTACAGGCCTGTGCCACCCCTCCTCTGTCTGGGCCATGGGGGAGAGAGTTGCGGCTCCTGTTACTCCTGAGAGTTTCTACTGTTGCCCCTTCTGCTGGAGGGGCAGAGTCATGGGCTCACATGTTGTGGGATGTCTAGGACCTGGGGCTGGAAGCTTTAAGCAGCAAAACGTGTGTTCAGGTAGGAGTCCCAGGAGGTCGCCTCACCTGTGTCCTGCCAGGCCAAGGGTGTCATCATTATTGAGCACTGGAAGGAGCAGGATGCTTTAAAATAATACTAGGGGAGGCATAGCACTGGGATGAGCTTTTATACTAACCTATGTTACCGCACACTGTCTCATGGCCGTGAGTCCCATGTACGTGGCTGGCCGGCAGCTTTTGACATCACTTCAGTATTATTCATGAGGCACAGCCCTATAAAACATACGGCATTGTACATCAGACAGCAAAACACAGACGGGTCCTGGGGGAGGGCAGACAGCCCCGAAGTGGGCCCTGGGCGACGTGGGTTCAACTCCCAGCTCTGCCGGAGACTCCTTGGGCAGCTTTCAGTAATTTAATCTCAGTGGTCCCACCTAAAATGGGATAGCATTCCTTCCCGTGGCTAGCCAGACTGCAAGCTCTTTAAATCAGCAACTGGCTCGCCCTCGCTGTCTGTGCAGTGCCTAGCCCCAGAGAGCTCTGGTCCTAATTGGAGACTGAGTCCCATTCCAGTGCCCCACCCACAAGACTGTCATTCCTCCCAGCTGACGGACGGCTGGATTAACCCCTCTTACTTCTGAGCAGGGTCAAACCTCACGGTGGTTAAGATCCCTCCACCTTGTCTACCCTAGTGCTGCACAGGTGAGGGGACGTTTCCTGGGGCAGACCCAGCCAAAGTGAGCGAGTCCCCTCGCATTCCATCCAGAGCACTAAGGACGTGAAGTGATCCCACGCAGGCACTGAGCAAGGTTAAAAGGAGGGATGACTGGGATGGAAAGGAATCTGGAGCCATCCTTCTCAGAGGAGGCAGAAGGGGGAGAGGAATCAGATTTCCACTCGGAGACAGGGCTTGCTGGGGCTCATTATAAATGCAGAAAGATGAAGAATCAGCAGAGGAAGCCACGGAGGGCTCCCTCCTGGGAGCAGGAGAGAAGTCGAATGCCTGCTTCTTACTAGCGAATCGCATAGGGCTGCTTCAGCAAAAACAGGACTCTGCTTGGCAGGCAGTGGCTAGCTTGTTAAGTGCTCCAGAAGGGACGAGACAACTCTTACAAGCTGCTGCATTACTGACCATGCTTGGCGCATGAAGTAGTGGTGTTATGACAGCACAAAAGCCACTATTGAGATCAGGGGCTCCGTTCTGTAAGGGGCTGTACAGAAATACATGGAGAGGCACTCCCAGAGCCAAAGAGCTCACACTCTAAATAGACAAGGCTGAATTATCCCCATTTCACCGACAAGAAGGCAAGGCCCAAGGAGAAAACAGGTCTTGAGTATAAAAAGTTTCATCAGGGAGTTAATCACCCAGCTCCCACTGACTTAAGTGACTTGGCCAAGGTCAACATAGAAACTGGGGCAGAGTGGGAAATAAACACAGACTTCCAGAAGCTCAGCCAAGTGCCGTGACCACAAGACCCCCGCTTCTTTCCTGAAGTTAAATGGATGCAAGGTGCTTCCCTCCAGCTCTTGCCAAACCATGATCGCAGTGGCAGAGAGGCGGGCTAGAAATCTATACAGGGAAAGGAGTTTGGACTCCACAATGAGAAAAGGGAGGCTGCTTCCAGCAAGTTTTACATCTATCTGTCCCCTCCCAGCCCAGGGTAAGAACTTTAAGCCCTGCTAGCAAAAGCTCTGTGAGTACCCAACACACTTCCAAGGTGAATGAGCTTTAATCACCGCTGGCAGCAACCACAGCAAATAGCCTCTAGAGTCCTTTCCGAGGCTGCTCTCAGAAAAATCACATTTATTAATTAAACTACTTGGACATGGCCAGAGCGCGCTGGTGGCACCATTAATAATTTTCAGTCCTCACCTTCCCTTCAGTCCTCCCAGGGCTGTCTGCCCTTCCCCTGTGCCTTTATTACTATTCATCGCATTGGGGAAGGGGTCGCTCAGTGGTTAGAGCATTGGCCTCGTCAACCCAGGGTTGCGAGCTCAGCCCTGGAGGGGGCCTTTCTAGGGTCTGGAGCAGGTTAGATTAAAAATAAAATCTGTCAGGGATGGTAACAGGCCCTGCTTTGAGGGCAGGGGACTGGACTTGATGACCTCTCAAGGTCCCTTCCAGTGCTACGGTATGAAAAAGTTCCTAACTGCCAGGGTGGCCAAACACTGGAATAAATTGCCAAGGGATGTTGTGGAATCTCCATCTGTGGAGATATTCAGGAACAGGTTAGATAAATGTCCATCAGGGATGATCTAGACAGTACTGGGTCCTGCCATGAGGGCAGGGGGCTGGACATGATGACCTCTCAAGGTCCCTTCCAGTCCTAGCAGTCTATGATATTATGGTGGCCCCTACGGACTGACTGAGAACCAGGCCCTTTGTGCTAGGCACTGCAGCAGACAGCCCCTGCCTGGAAAAGCTCATGGCCTACTAGGCCTTGCTCTTGTTTTCCATTAGCTGCAGGTAGTGCTAATCTGGACGCTTTTTAAAGCTCTTACATTTCCCTTTAGGATCTGTATGATTCAGCAGAGAGCAGGATCCGAGCACGAGGGAGTATCTAGTTCAAACAGACAAGATAAAAAATGGGAGGGGAAAGTGAGGGTACGTCTACGCTAGGGGTAAGATCGACCCAGTCAGTGGGTCTTCCAGAGTTTGATTGCGTGTGCCTGGTAGAGACACACAAAATCAAACCATCAGCAGTCGACCCTTGTACTCCTCAACCTCACGAGGAGTAAGGGAGGTCGATAAGTGAGTTTCTCCTGTTGACCTCCTTCTGTGTAGATGGCCAGCAAGTCGATGCTAGCCATGCAATTGCCACAGCTAGAAGTGTAGACCAAGCCTGAAGCAAAGAGAAGTGACTTATTTAAGATCACAGGACCAAAGTCAGGAATAAAGCCTAGGTCTCCCAAGTCACTACCCTAGCCACGAAGCCACACTGCTTCTTGTCCCTTTGCCTTAATTGCAGAGTTTTTCAGGGCACCATTTATTATTTAAAGAAAATTCCTTGGTGAATTTTTCTGCCTAGAACTATATTTGAAAGGGCAATTGAGCAGTAAGGGCTGTCTACTTTAATATTAACCTCCCCAGAAGGCTCTGAAGGGCTTCATTCACGTGTAGGTACGTCAGGTTTTGAGAGCTCTCATAATTTCATCTTGTACCTCATCAAATTTGAAGATAAAACCTGCCCCACCTCCTGTGGACATAGGGTCAGAGGTCAGTGAACAGGAAGTGTGTCCTACTGGACAAAGCACTGAACTGAGTCAGGAACCTTGTTTTCTAGTCCCAGGTCTGCCACTGACCAACTCAAGATCGTAAGCAAGTTATTTCTCCTGTAAAAATAGGAATAGTGCGTCCAATCTTTTTATGTAAAGCACTTTGCAGTCTAATAACTACATATTATTGTATTACTTACAGCCTTGGCTTGAGCTGTTACATGAGAATCTCAGTGTTCAGTTGCAGAAAAGGTTATATTTCTTGCCTTCACAACTGTAGATAAAAGCCTGGAAATGCAACCTGACTGCGCATTAGTGAGGCAAAGAAAAATAACCAATCATTTAAAAAGTAAAATCCCATTTTTAAGCCAGTCCCATAATTTAGTGGGACCTGACTCATGAATATTGGGGTTGGTAATTCAAGCATTTGCATGTTCCATCACTCCCACAGCTTTCGAGAACCATACTATAAAGGGAGCCTCCCTCACAACCCCTTGTGAATCAACACAGTCCTCCATACATAGAGACAAGGGAATGGAACCACATGGAGACAAAGCGACCTGCCTAACGTCACACAGCGTACCTGTGGCAGACACAGATGTCCAGAGTCTAAGTTCAGGCCCTTAAACAAGCAATGATCGGCCTTCTGCTAGCATGATGTGCTTTGAGTTCCTAGGATGAACCGTGCTACAGAAGCGTAGCATATTATTAACAACTCCACATTATGCTCATAACATTCACCCAAATAGCACTGGTGTTGGTCCAAGCTTTCTACTAGAATACTCTGCTGAAGAGCAGAGTAACAGATAGTCAAGTAGCACTCCCATGGCTGCTGAACGTCAGCCACCAAGACAGCAGATCCATTTCCTCCCTTATAAACACCAATTCCTGTTACTTGAAGGCAGCCAGCTCATGGGAGAGCATATCTCGTGGTAAGGAGAACTTGAAATCAGGAAGAAGCACAATGAAACCATTCCTCAAGGGAAGCCAGCCAGTGCTCCTCACCACTGTCCGTTAGCAAAGAACCCACCAGACATTCCAAACAAATTGCAAGTCGGAACCACAGTTTTATTACTTGGGACAGGCAGTGTTCAGTTTTAGGTGGTTTGCTAAGTAACGGTTACACGCTGGGATGACAGGCTAGGGTTTTCTGTTTACGCAGGGATCTACCAATTTAAGACTGTTGTGCCAGTGATGCAGAAGAATCAAAGTCACCAAGTTCCCACACAAACAATTTTATAACCAACCCTTGTTTTGACCAGTCACAGCAATACAATACACATAAATAATTCCTTTCCTGGGTCTGAACTGCCACCTCAACTCAGCCCCCCTTTCCCAGCTTTGCTTTTCAAATCCCATCATGCAGGAATCTCAGCCCTTGATTGGATTTCGGGCTATTGGAATTCTCCCCACGTAGCATCTAACAGCCAGGGAACAAAAGCAACACTCTGTTCAAAGCATGTGGGAACCAGCACTAACTGCCAAGTGCTACATCTAAATGTTACTTGAAAGGCTGAGCGATGTGGAGGGCAGGGCAGGGGCACATGGATGGAGGGGGTGGCCACTCCTCATCTCTAACTGTTGTGCCTCTCTTTCATGAATTCTGAACGACAATTTTATAGGAACTTCTGTTTTGCTTCTGTTCTAGGACACTGACGCCACTAAACTCCCAGCTCTGCGAATGAGGCTTGATTGACAAATACTTGAATTTACAGCAATAGTCTGTTAATTACTGTAACCACAGTCATTTTCTACACTTTGAAGGGGAGGGGTTCAGCGCACTTAGAATTAAGTCTGAACCCCAAAGATGCATAGATTTAAGTCCAGAAGAGACCACTAGTCTCACCTCCTGCATAATATTTGCAGGCCAGATTTCCATTCTTACTTCTCCTACACTGAGCCCAATAAACTGTGTTGGGATAAGCCATGCTCCCAAACTTTGTTGGCTCACATACCACCACCTTAAAAACTGGTTGTGAAGGAAGGGGATGGACCATCAAGCTCTTGTGCTACAGTATGGAAACCTCTGCACAAAGCTTATCTTCCAGGAAGACACCGAAGGCTTGGTTTGGAGCCAAAGGTTGGAGAATCCACCACTTCCCTCAGTAAACTATCACAACTGTTAGGTGTCTTCACTGTTTGTACCACATTGCCATTTATGCGAGGCACTGCAGAGTCATAGTAAGAGATGTCCCTGTCCTGAAGGTCCCACAATCTGTGTAAAGAAAAGACTGTGCCCACTTTCCAGAAGGGGGCTGAAGCTCAGAAGTTTAGTCCTAATGTACACCCAACAGCTGGGCCACGTTAGCTGTATTTAAAATGGAACCACCCGCTGGCACCCCAGCTCCACAGTGCAGAGATGTTTATAGCAGCATAGGTTGTTCCAGTATAGAAAACGAAGTAAGCTACACCAGCACAAGGCACCTTTATACCAATACATCTGTATCCATACTAGGGTTTGTAGCAATATAACTATTGTACCAAAAAGTAAAAATAAATCACCCCTTTGCCCAAAGCTTTACAGGAACAAAGTTGGTGAACAGAACAGGCCCATGTATCTCAGCCCTTGGCATTTTCCATCTTCCTTATAGCCTCTTTGTGAGAAAGCTCATTATCCCCTTTTACAGGAGAGAAACTGAGGCCCAAGCATCTAGCATTCAGGGTCATGATGCATAGCTGAGATCAGGTGCTGCCAGTCCTGGAATCCACAGTCTGATTTTTTTTTTTTTTAAAATACCCAGTGGACTTTCAAAAAGAGGGGGCACAGTATAATTAAGGGCCAGATCCTCAGCTGGTGTAAATCAGAGTAGCCCACTGATGTTCAAAGAAGATGAGTTACATCAGCTAAGGATCTGGCCTTGAGATTTTTGTTATGCCTGAATTTCAGCTCAAAGGGACAGAACATCTCCCCAGATAGCTGGGCTGCTGGGACAGCCCAAAGCACTGAAGAGCTAGACCAGGAATATTAAGCACGTGACACAGACCCTGAAGATAGATGAGTTGCTATCCAATTGTTCCCATGGTAAGCAGGAGAGAGAGAAAAGTTCCCAGCATAGGCTCAGTTAGCCTGTCACAAGACCAGTGAGCAATGTTTGCTTCTGCAGCAGTTTGAATTTGAAAAATCCTCTCTAAGCACCCATTTGTTCTTTCATCAAGTGCATTCGACCTGTCTCCAGGCAACAGGGCTCAACTGTCGCTAGTCCAAGGACTGGAGCCCTCCAAGAAAGGTTTACAATGACTTTAAATTATACCCACATACCAGTACAAAGAGCTATCATCAGAAAACATGGCCCAGAAGAGCAGAATTAGCTTTGTCAGAGATCAGCCCCTCTTGTATAGGATCAGAAACATCTATCATGGGCAGCGCACAAACATCCTCCAGACAATTCATTGCTTTACTCTGCATGCCCAGGCCGCTATGGCCAGCTTCTCAAGCCTCTTCAGGCTATGTTAACTGTTCTGTTACAATACTTCCAGCCCAAATGTGTTGCTTCAAGTTCTAGCCCTTGGTTTGGGTCATATCTTTGTCCGCTAGACTGAGGAGTCCATTATTAAATATTTGTTCCCTGTGTTCATACTTAGAACCTGTAATCAAGTCCGGTTTTACCCTTCTTTTTGTTAAGAGTTATGGATAAGGCATGGGATTGGGACTCAGGAGCTGCTATCAGCTATCCTTAGGCAAATCCCTTCTAGTCTGTCCTTCAGATTCTCCATTTATACACCTGAGAATAGTGATCCTTCCTTGGTTGTCTTTTCTGTTTAGCTGGGAAGCTCTTTGGGGCAGAGATTCTCTTTCATGAGGAGTCCAAACACAATAATGAGCTTCCTCCTTTGGCTAAGGCTTCTAGCATCTTCTGTCACAGAATAGTAAAAAGAGGAGGTTGGACTGAAGCGTTTCACATATCGCAGTTTATGTAGTGCCAGCTCAGAGGCCGCTGGTGAAAACACAAGTACTTCAGTCCAATGGGATAATGATAATGATGAATGTACAATAGAAATGCAGATGATACAGCTCTTAGCCATCCACACATGCCAGTTTACAGCAGTCCAAGGGCACGTCTACACTACAGGGAAGATTGACCCTGCCAGGGACGATCTTCCAGAGTTTGATTTAGCGTGTGACTAGTAGGGATGCGCTAAATCAAATTTAAAGTGGTACCGTGGTACTCCTGCTCCCTGTTAGGAGTAAGGGAAGTCCATGGGAGCAGAGGCTCCAAATCTCTCTTAGTGGAGACAGTGCGGAAGCCCAAATTTAGGTATGTTGACTTTAGCTACATAATTAAAATAGCTGAAAATTGTGTATCTTAATTCGACCCCTCCCTGTAGTTTGGCCCTGCCCCAAGCTCAAAAGACCTTTGGAACTAACTAGTACAAGGATCAAAGTTTACGTTCTTCCAGCGGGTAGTTGCATGGAAGAATTGCAAAAAAAAATGTAAACCCCCTTGCCCGCATGTTTTGCTTTAAACTGACATTTGTCCACTGGTTTGGACAAGTAACACCCGCCTTTCCAAGTCAAACAGGCCTGGCAATGCATACGTTTACATGAAGTACTATGGACCCCACAGGGCTCCCCGAGAGACAGGCTGTGAATAATGAAGAAAAAGCCAGGTTATTGTTCCAGCTCAGGTGGGCTCAATTTAATTTTCATTTGCTGTAATGTTATGATGCCAGAGATTGAAACAGATCATCCTGCTTGGTTCCAGGCAGAGCTCCAGGAAGTATGGCTATTACCTAAGAGACACAGAGCAATGGAATGGGTAAGGGAATGAAATGAGATTCAGGGGAACTGGATTTTCTTCTGGGCTCTGCTACGCTCTGCGTGAACTCGGGTAAGTCACAGTCTACCCTGTGTTTCAATTCCCCAACTGTGCAAGAGGGAGATGATTGACATATGCTGGTGCTGAGCCCATAGGATCTAAGGTTACAGCTACATTACTGCAGAAGATCAATCCGCTCAGGGTGGATCTTGTAGGGTGTGATTTCACGCACGCACAAAATTACGCTCTCACTGGTCAAATCGACCCCTGTGCTCCTTGCAAGAGGCGAGGAATAAGGAAGGTTGAATGGAGAAATACTCCCGTCAATCTTCCCCCAGGTAGACAGACATGGAAGTTGACCGCAGACAAACTGACTTTAGCTGTGCAACTGACATTGCGTATTTTGTGGTCAACGTCTATATTTAGTGTGGACATCGCCTAAGAGAAACAAAAACTCAGCAGGAACTGAAAATAGAACATTCAGCTCACCTTGAGCAGAAGCGTCTGCTGAGACTGACAAAACTAAAGGGACAGCTTGGCAACGTGAACTTTTAGAAAACACAGGGGTGTACTTTAATTGCAGTTCACTTTGATGTGCTGGCAACTTCCCCCTTGGCAAATTACCGTGGAAGACGAGCTGATCCAAGTCAGGACTCTCATGCACATTTACATTGGCAAAGTTTGTATTCCTGGTTGCAACAGACAGAAGATTCTTAATCTTGAAACAATGCTGGATTTACTATGCACAAGATTCTCACAAGCAGTAGTCCTGAGAGAAAAAGGTATCACACAACTCTCAGAGCCCCTTCGCCACGTCACCATTGCATTTTTTGACCAAATTTAACAGATGCTCAACAAGGCTGGAGTTGAACCCCTTTCGAACTCCAGGCCAGCAGCTCTGTTTTAAGGGTAGGGTACAGAGTCTCTGTTTAGATTTTGACAACTTGAGCAGCAATGCAGGGACTCTTTCGTTCTTCCTCCATATCCTGCCTCCGTACATTAAGACGGCTGTAGGTCCCCCCAACCTGGCCTTTGGTGAGCCGTCCTGGGTTCACACAGACACAGCCTAAGACCTCCTGTGGAGAGACAGGGAGCACAAATTGACCATAGAGCAGGTAAGAATTCAGGCACAAGCAATCAGATCAGGTTTCAAAGCTACTGGTTGGTTTGAAATGGTTTCCACCTCTTCAGGCACTACTGTACTATAAAAATATTAAATTATACGAGTAAAAGCCCCAGCTAAGAACAGAGCCCCTTTGTGCTGAATGCTGCAGACATATGTAGTGGGAAACAGTCCCTGTCCCAAATAGCTCATAGTTTAAATAAAAGGTGGGAGACGACACAGAGGCAGATGGGGAAATGATTTGCCCAGGGTCAGAGAGACAGCAGCAAAGCCAAGAATGCTCCCAGGGCTCCTGATTCAGAGTCCTAGCCACTGAACTATATTGCCTCGCAATACATCAGGTTCCCAGCCGGGCTGCTGCATTCCAATAATATCTCAACAATTTTAGCCCTACAGCAGCTGCAAACCACAAGGCTGTGTTTGTGCTTTTAATTTCTCCTCTAGGAACACAGACTGCCAGACTGGATCACACCCCTCTATCTATCTAGTCCTGTATCCAGTCTCCAACAGAACCAGTACTAAATGATTCAGAGAAAAGTGAAAGAAACCCTGTAGTAACAGCATAACCTGCCTGTTCTGCTGCAGGTTTACTATCCCTTCCCAAAACCCTTGGTTATTTTTTTTATCCTTTCTACTGTAACTAGAAATTCCTGTTATCCAAGCAAATGCCCTAATCCTGTGGGAATCCTGCTAAGCTCTTTAACCTGTCTAGAGGTTAATTTCAGTGGCAAGGTAGCAACAAGGTTCTCATTGCTCCCACTGTAACTGCTTAAAAATTATTCCATAATCTCAAACAAATTCACACCGAAGATTCTGCTATGACATCGAAACCCTTAACTACAATCAGAGATGGAGTTACAGTAATAAATACTTTCACTCAGGTAGGGATGGAGAAAAATAACTAGCTTAACAAATGAAAGAGGAAGATGGGCATGGGCCCAGCCTTCACTATGTGAAACAAGGGGAAGTCCTCTCATTTCTGCATGAGTAAATATGAATAAAACTGAGATAAGTTTTCAAAAATGCTTAAATCATTTAGGAGCTCAAGCCCTATTTTTCAAGTGACAGACACTTCAGTGCCGTGGACACTTCTGAAAGTTAATGCAACTTCGGCACCTAGGCCACTTCTGCAAAATGGGTCTTAGGCACCGTTGAAAATTTTATCCAATGCTTGTGGTATTGCGAGAGCACCGAAATGGCATTCACAGAGCAGAGGCCAATTCCTACCACTTATAGTTTGTTCTTCCTGCAGGAAGAGTTATATACTGAGGCTGGGATTCTCATACTGAATTCCAGTGAGAAATGTGTGCCTAGCTCTTTAGGTCCCACTGACAATCCCAGACAAAATGTTTTTACCAGCTTACCTTAACAAAGTATCTCAGCTCAGACGGAGCAACAAGGACATCTGGGGTGACTGGTAAAGACACGTAATTATAGAAGTTCTCATAATCGATATTCATCTCCTCTGAAGGAGGGTAGAGTGGGTAATAACTGCAACATTAAATTATTGATTACACTTAAATACAGACATCTTTGCACCATCCTCCCAGCATTTCCCGCTGTCAGCCAGGTGAACAGGCATCAGCCCCACCCTTTCAGGACCATCAGCTATGCCTCTGTTTCCAGAAGAAGAAAGCTGTTCAAAAATGAAACTGAAGGCCTGCTTCTCTAGGACCATCTGTCAGACAGAACGAAATCCAGTGGCTGGGGATTGAAGCTATACAAATTCAGACTCCACATGTGGTACACATTTTCATCAGTGATAGAAATTAACCATTGAGAAAACTTAGAGACTTAGCATTTCTCCGTTGCTTGGAATAGTCTTTCAGTCAAGACTGGATGTCTTTCTAAAGAGATGCTTTAGCTCAAAAATTACAGGATCAATGCAGAAATTATTGGGAGATTCTTCAGCCTCTCTTAAGCAGGAGGTCAGACTAGATCCATGAGGTCCCACACACTCGCCAGTTGAGTGTGGCTACTTGGCTTGAACAATACAGTATTATGAAAATATACGTGGCTAATTCCCTACAGCAGTCACTACAATAGTGGCTACTGCTTTAGAACTGATTGGACACTACAGGACCAGATTATCACAATGGCCCTTTCTGGCCTTAATGCTTATGAATCTTGTGGGGGTCACTGACACCAGCACAGGGCAGGTATAGAACACCGCTGAGTCAGGATGTTGGCACTTTTATAACACTCTCACTTGTGCAAGTCATTACACAAAGTGCTGGAAAGAGTAAAAAGCCCAGCATACCCGTGGCAGGCAGTGTCCCGTTAGCCAAGGAAATGTTTTGTGACAAATGCTAAATCCAGAGAGTGATCTTACCTCCTCTGTGTCAGGACATGCTTAAGGATTCGTGTGAACCGGTCTGAGACACCAGAATTGCTGTTTGAAGAGAAACACCCAAAATTCAGCTACAAAAAATGGGGTGAACACGTCTCTTAAGAATAAGGTAATTTATTTGCTTTCTGATGAGTGACCAGGGTTGGACTGTGTTTAGGGCACTGGAGTAGGACTCCATATCTGCATTCAGCTCCCAGCTCTGCCACAAACTTCTGGTGCTACCTTGGGCAAGTCACCTGGCCTATGCCTCAGTTCCCCATCTTTAAAAATGAGGATAGCCAATTTGCCTCTCTCTCAATCTGTCAGTCTTGTCTTCTTAAACTATGAAAATTCTTCAGGGCCATGAACCATACAGTAAGATTCTGTGCAATGAACAAAAAGCAAGGGCTCTGATCTTTGCTGGGAGGCCTAGGTGTAACTCTAGTACAAAGTAATAATAGTCCTTAAACCAGCTAAACACCAGTTTGACTTTGTTTTTACATTGTTAAGGCAGACTCTTAGTAAAATAAAATTCTCTAATTTAAAAACAAACACTTGACTTGTGAACACATCTTAACATGCTGCAGCTAGGAGGAAAACGCCTTGAGAGCAAATGCCATCCAAGTTTTATTTGGCCAGGCTGGATGCCAATGAAACAGTCTTCAAGGAAACAAAGCGTGCACGCTTAATTAAAATAACCCTGAGGGCAATGCAGGAGCTTTTTAGTAGCTTATACTAGCCCCAAATTTCTAAACTTCTGCTAATGCTTTTCTTAAGTTTAAGCCAGACTTACTTTGTTTTACCTATGCCTGCACTCAGATAAAAGATGTATGTTTAAGGATGAGGGTATAATAAAGGTACGATATGTAAGGATGAATACTGCATCAGCTATACTGCTGTAAAAACATAGTAAAAAGTCAAAGCTCCTAGAAGCTCCTGCTGAAACTGGTGTTCCCGTACATGAGGTACTGTACCCAGTAAGCATAAGAGACAGCCTCTGCCCCAAAGAGTTCACAGGCTAGACAAAGAGTGGGAGTTGAACAGGGAGGCACAGAGAGGGGAAGGGATTTGCCCAAGGCCATTGATAAACCCACAATTAAAAAGACAGGTTTCCTGATCCCCTCCTGTCTAATGCCCTATCCTCTATGCCAGTGTTTCCCAAATGGTGTTCCATGTGAATATAAGGGGTCTGCAAGAAAATTCCAATACAATAATATTTTATGATTAAAAAATAATATTTAAGCATTTATGAATTTTGTTAAAAACAATTTTCATTTGCATTTGGCAAAGGTCCTTGTGAAATGCCAGCTTAGCCAGACAGCGAGGATGATGCTGTCACTACCCAGCGCTGAGCGCACAGTCAGTCAGTGCTGTGATCACCTGTAATACACCACCATAAATCTCCGCACTCATTCTCAGGGAGCATGGATCATTTTGGGGAGGCTTACGTCAAGAATATTCACCTTTATCAAGACCTGCAGTTCGTCAGTTTTTACCCTTTGCCAGCACACACTTATGCGAAACTGGGTTCTCAAATTACACAGCAAAAAAACAAAATACAGAAATCAACAGAAAGATGTGGAGAAATTCAAAAGGGTCCAGAAAAGAGCAACAAGAATGAGCAAAGGTTTAGAGAACACGACCTATGAAGAAAGGCTGAAACAATCGGGCTTGTTTAGTTTGGAAAAAAGAAGATTGAGGGGGGACATGATAGCAGTTTTCAAGTACCTAAAAGGGTGTCACAAGGAAGAGGAAGAAAACTTGTTCTTCTTGGCCTCTGAGGATAGAGCAAGCAGCAATGGGCTTAAATTGCAGCAAGGGAGGTTTAGGTTGGACATTAGGGAAAAGTTCTTAACTGTCAGGGTGGTCAAACACTGGAATAAATTGCCTAGGGAGGTTGTGGAATCTCCATCTCTGGAGCTATTTAAGAACAGGTTAGATAAATGTCCATCAGGGATGGTCTAGACAGTACTTGGTCCTGCCATGAGGGCAGGGGGCTGGACTCTAAGACCTCTCAAGGTCCCTTCCAGTCCTAGCATTCTATGATTCTGACAGAACGCTGCACCAGGTATGCCAATCCAACTTTCCAGTATTATACCAAATATACAAAGGATTTGCCAAGAAAAAACACTCTTCCACGTTGAAAACTGCCAATATAATGTATATTAGTTTTTGAGCTTTAGGTTTTGTACACATTAAATGTGATTTTGGTTTTTAAAGATGTGCAATTAAACTAAATGTTGGTCTCATGACCTTGTTTAGCATGTGTTTATTGTTATCCTTACTGATGTGGGGTCTACTCTTTCAGCCCCGCATACAAGGCTGTTATTAGGGGTTCTGCAAAATTCTTTCGAGTTTAAAAAGATTCTGTAGCCAAATAAAATTGGGAAACACTGCTCTATAAAACTCTAACTTTGATCAAGCTTTTATGCCAAGAAGTTCTCTTGCTATAGAGTTTTTCAAAAGTCCACTCCCGAAAACAAAGACACTTAGCAACCAGGGGAAGATAACACAATGGAGATGGGTGATCTGTTCAAGGCTAGATTTAATCAATATGGTTTGAGGCTGTATTTGCAGGAGCATCACTAGATACAACACAAACCCAGAATCCTCTACTGGGTTTCCAAGTCAAAGAGAAAACATTTAACTGTCAGGAATTTGGAGAGAAGCAACCAGAGCGCTGCAAGGCTGGAAGGAATGATTTATGAGGGAAGAGTCACATGAAGAAAATATACAGGTCCTAACTAGACGATGGTTGGGGGGTGGGGTGGGGGTGTAGGGAAGATAAGGAAAAAAGGCTGACAAGTATTTGTAAACACCCAGGGGGGCATGGACTCATTTAAATGGTCAGTGAGATGTGCATGCACACACAGAAGATGCATTCAGTACCTGGCTTAAGGCTTGTCTGCGCAGCCAGCCACAGCAGTTTAACTTCAAGAAATATTTTAAACCCATTTAGTCAAATTGGTACAAAAGACACATTTTTCTTAAGTTTAAGCCAATCTTCCTTTGTCCTAGCTATGCCTTCCCTCAGAGAGAGATGTGCGTACGTTTGTAACATGGGACAAAGGAGGCATCAGCTATCCCGTTGTAAAAACAGAGTAGAGAAAAAACACCTTGTTTAGGGAGGGACTGTGTCCTAATGAGGCTTAGTAGACCCCAGTTCCATTCCTAGCTTGTTACCTAGCAGGCTCAGGGCCCTTGGGTAAATTACTTCTCTGTCTGCCTCTGTTTTCCCATCTGCAAAATAGGGAAAACCGTACTTTGTAATGAGCAAGGAGGTTGCTAATGCAGAGTGCCATAAGAAGTGCTAGGATGTCTGGCACTAGGAATTACTATATCAAAATAAGCTGCCTTTAAGATAAATTAAGCAGCCGCACAGTAGTTTGTACTAGCTTAACTATCCTCATTCAGGGGAGCATGCAGAAAAGGCTCCGCCACCCAGTCGGCTCCCAGCCGCCGGGGGCCCTCCCGCCCCCAGGAGCTGACTGGGGTGCAGAGCCCCACCAGCAGCCCCAGCCATGCATCCTGCATTTACACAAACATGTACCAGCAGGACATTTTTGCATAAATGCAGGACTAGTCATAGAAATTCAGGATTGTTGTACAGTTTGTGGGATGTCTGGCAACCCTATTTGTAGTGCACTAGCATGAGTCTTTCTACCCAGGCTTGGAGTAGGGGCAACAGCTGAGAAGAGACCTGGGGCACCACCAGCCACATGACTCTCCCCCAGAAGAGCTGGGACAACCCCTTTCCACCACAGATCCTGCCTCCCCACAATCCTTACTCCCCTTCTTCCCACCAGCCGATATGATCCAGGGGATTAGTGTGGGTGGAACTCTGGGGATCTGTAAACCCCACACCTGCTGACAGCTCACTCTGCTCCCCTGTATGCATCACTCCACTTTCCACTGGTAAATGTAGGGAGGCCAATGCCTGCTGCTGGTGCCAGCCTCCGCCCACAAGTCTCTCTGGACACTGAGGGCTGCTGGCCCAGTTGGCTGCTGGCTGGCCCCTTGCCCCTCCAGCCTAAAGCGCTGGGGGTGCACATGTCCCTGCGTTACACACACCCCCAGGCTGAGGGGCCCCAGCTATAGTTTAGACAGTCTAGTGTGTAGTGCTAAAGTCAGTGTCCTAGTTGAAAGCGTAACTGCATGGAATGCCTAACATCCCCCTGGAAGGCACCTAGCCCCCCAGCTTCTTCGTATTAGGTACCTGCAAGGAGAAGTAAACACTGGCCACTACACACACATTCCATCCTCACCCAGGCGGTCACTTTTCATCACACGCTCACCTCCCAATAAACAATACTGTGGGAGATTAACAGCAGTGACAGAAATACCACTGATGCGTGCAAGAGAACTGGAACTCCACACAGTACTGAGAACCAAACATCTCACTCCCATGACCCCAGCGTGTGAATGGCCCCGGCCAGCATGCGCACACCCATCCAACGTAACACGTGAATCCCTTCAAACGCTCCCTCTCCTCTGTTGTGTATCACAGGAGTTCAACCACCAAGTCCAGACAAAAGTGCCTAGCTACAGCCAACGTTTCCCTCCCAGAACAATTATATGAAAGCAAAATACCATGAGGGGCCTGGAGTCTTGCTCTCTAGTGAGTCATGATTGCACAGATGGGACTGCACGCAACATCACAGACAGACTAAAAAGGACATAAGTCAGTTTAGGTTTGGTCTACCATGGGATTTAATCAGCTGTTTATTAGTCTCTGTAGTACAATAGAGCCTAGAAGACTGGGCCTTGTAGTGCTGGGGAGGGGATGGGCAAACTTTTTGGCCAGAGGACCACATGTCACTGTGCAGTTATGTAGTAGACCATGAATGCTCATGAAATTGGAGCTGGGGCATGGATAGGGTGAGGGTTCCAGCTGGTATCCAGGTTCTGGGGTGGAGCTGGGTGTTTGTATGAAGAAGGGTGCTCTGGCAAGGAGGCACTCAGAGGGCAGGAGAGGGATCTGGGCTGAGGAAGGGGGCAGGGGTGCAGGCTCCAGGAGGCATTGATCTCAAGCAGCTCCCAAAAGCAGTGGTATATCCCTCCTCTGGCTCCAAAGTGGCCTGGCCAGGTGGTTCTGCATGCTGCCCCATCTGCAAGCACCACCCCTACAGCTCCCACTGGCTGCGGTTGCCAGGCAATGGGAGCTGAAGAGCCGTGTTCCCTGTGAGATGGGCACTTGTACCACTGCTCAGCTGAGATTCAAATGACGCCCAGCCGATTAGCAAAGCGTGCACAGCTAGGTCTTTGTTTCTATTGACGGTGCACATTCACACATACCCCAGTGAACACAACATTTATTCCACACACAGATGGAAAAAATCTGCACATGGATTCAGAAGATTAGCAGAAACATTGCCACCGAGAGCCTGGGATGGGGGCAACGTGCAGATTGCAGGAGCTACGCAGAACTACAGCATCTACAGAACAGGGCAAGCCCCAACCCCACTCTCTGGCAGGAACTCAAGGGCCAGAATAAAAGGTCTGACACGACGGACTTGGCCCACAGACTGTGGTTTGTCCACCAATGTGCTGGGAACTGCACAGCCACAGAGTCAGTTTTGGCCCCAAAGAGCTTAGAATTAAAAGCTAAGGGTACAGGTAGAAACAGACGCACAGAAAGGGAAGTGACTTGCCTGAGGCCATCAAGCAGATCAGGGGCAGAGCTACAGACAGAAGCCAGGTCTCCCAAGTGCCATTGCCCTAAGCACAGGTGCAGCTCCACCACTTCAAACACAGAGCACGGACACAATCTCCACTGCAGATCAAAGGGCCTTGCAAATGGGAATTTAGCCTCTCTTCAAGGTATTATCCTTATTTCACAGAGAAGCAACGCAACTGTTCAGTGTCACTAGTACATTCACAAGTGTTACTCACATCTTGATTCTCTTGCACAATTACCGCATTACGATGCAAGAGAATCCAGGAGTGTAACAGACATCAAAGGGGACTACGCAATAAAATCCAGCCCTAGTGGATTTTAGCTGTAGGGTGAGTGAAGGGCTAGACATTAAATAAAACGTATGTGTTAAAAACAATTAGTTTGTTCATTAAGAGACTTGTTCAGTTTAAATGTGAACCGTCAACATCTCTCAGACCCGCAGGCAGGGTGCAGCCACCCAGAAGAGATTCAAATGCGGCCCAGCAGATTAGCAGAGGACCCACAGCTAGGTTTTATGTTTCTATTCGCACAAAAAAAAAAATTATTCTGCACATGAATGGAAAAGATTTGAGGGAACACTGCCCACAGGTAGTGTAAGCCAGCATACCTGGGATGGGCTACACCCACTATCACCAGCAGCCGACCTGCCCTGTAACTTTTCTATCTCAGGATCCCTTTATCCATTGGCCCTCGTTTTCTTTGAAAGCTTTCACTGCATTACGGTCTGGTAGAGGTGACCACATCTTTTTCCAATCAAATTACATCAACATTCCCCCCCCGCCCCCAGCTGGCCTGTTTGAAACTAGGAAGAACTTTCCAACAAACTGTTTACCCTAAAATTTCATAGCTTGTTCTAAGCTCACATACCTGCTAATCTCTTCAGCGCCCATATGGAAGAGCAGGTCTGTAGAAGTCAGGCCAAAAATTACTCCATTTATTGCCAGAGTGCAGGGGTCAGACACAAAGTGAACTCGCTGAAATGAGAAAGGAAAGGGCAAAAACAGGATGCGCTTTGGATTCAGCTGTTACCAACATCCTCCAGATTAACAAAGGGGTCTATGAACAAGGTGAGCTGGTTCTCTCAGGGGAGTTGGGCCCCATTTGTCATCCAGTTCCAGGGGATGATTTTGGATTTGGGCCCACGTAAGGTCAGGTGACCAGGCCTCGTATGATGGTAACAAAGGAACAAGGTGTTCCATCAGAGAGGGTGGGACAAAGGGCTAGGAAAAACCTATGGGAGGTCTCGCCATGGTCTGAAGTAAGCCTGGCAGAACTTCTCTGCTTGAGAAGAGAGGGATCCAGAGGACTGAGGACTGAAGCTTTCCATACCAGACAGCAGGAAAGGCCTGGCTGGAGCTACCTGCAGTAACAGGCAGAAGAAAACGTCTTAGAAGGTTTTGGCAGCTGAGAATGGACACACTGGAGCCCAACAAGTGGAGCTGTCATGTCCGTAAGATGAGGTGGGGCAGCCCCATGCTTTTGGGAGCCTCACAGTGGCTGCCCCACACATCCTATGGATGGGAGGGGGAGGAGTAACTGGGAGACGGGTCAGGGAGTGGCAGCAGCAGCTATAGCAGATTGCCTCCCTTCAGCCTCCCCAGCATTCACCACACAGCGCTATGTTGCAAGAAGGAGACAGTGACCTCCTGCAGCTGCTGCTGCCGCCACGCCACTCTGCCACAGGTGATCCCCTGCCAGGCTGGTCAGGGAGGGGGGTCCAGGGGCTGGGAGTTATGTGTGGAGAGCAGGAAGGAGTGGGGCCTGTGACACAGGGGAGGTGTTGCCCCAGACCCCACACTGCCCCCTCAGGACAGCCCTGCCAAACAGGAGAAGGTTCCAAGGTCCTGGCTTAGAGATGAACAGTTGTTTTATGTTAATAAACCAGGAGGGTGAGAGTACTTCAGAAGCACCAGTCTGACCAGGCGAGGAGAGAAACAGACATGGCAGAGTGTGACACCACATGAGGCAAGGCCACACTAAACCTACACAAGACACTTAGTGAGGACTGGTGGTGAAAGACACGCTTCAAGACGCTTTCTGGCTTAGCAGACTGCTTCTTTCCCTGGACTGTATGAATTGAGGTGTCTGGGGAATTCAAAGGGGAAGCACTGTAATTTCATTTTATGAAAGCAACCACCTCTTCCACTGGGAAACTTTCTGAAATCTTTAGCAATAGTCATGGGGCTTAATCAAGCAAGAACCTTACTCTGGATACACCACAGAGGATTTTAACTCTTTATGGTCTTGTCTACAGAGGAAAAATTACCAGAATAGCTATTGTAGCATAACTTCATCTACATTCCTGTTCTGAGGCAAGAGTGCCTTTTGCCAATTTAGCTTAAACCAATTTTAAAAGTGGATTGCACTAAACCAGAAAAAGGCACTCATTCCACAACAGGAGTTATACCATAATAGCTATTGTGGTTAAAATTCACACTCTATCTTACTGTGATCATTTTCCCACGTAAACCAGCCTTAAGCAGAAACTCTCTCTGTAAAGCAGTATGACTAACATATAGCTCATTGTAGCTTCACAGCTGTCTGCTTGATTACACAATTCCCCACCTCCCCAGTCACGCAGTTAAGTGATGTGGATTTCCTGGCAACAGGCACAGAGATCGTTTGTCACCTTGTATTTCATTTCCCACTTATTTCCTCATGGGGTATCTGAGCAAATCAAAAAGCTATGGGGTCTAGGTTGTAGATACAGGGCTAAGAAGTAGCATAGCCAGACTTCTGCTTTCAGCTTGATTTCTAATGAAAAAAGATTCCGCTAGAAGAGAGATGATCTGATAAAGCTTTTCCCATTTCTAGTTTCTGTGAACTTCTGTCCTGTGCATCTTTCTCCAAAGAACTTAAATCTTTCATTTTTGCTGCACTTTGATTATACCAGAACATGGAATGAAGGGACCAGCCTTTTAGCACCCAGGCTGGGGTGAGAATCCCACCAAGGTTCAGCACTGTGAGTGAACACGCACTAGACAGAAGAGAAACAAAGCTGAGCAAAATTTTCCCCCAGAAGTGACTAGTGAGAAATAGGGCACCTGCCTGAGACATACTTTAAAAGGTCCTGTTTTTCTGCATGTGAGAACATTGTACTTCCCGGTGGTGCTGTTGTATCATCTTCCAAGTTCTTAGTCCAAACAAGTTTTGATGCTTGGAGAGAAGCCTCATGTTTTGGGCTACGCAAAGTGTTTTTTGTTTTGGTCTGGTTTTTTGGAGAGTGTCAACATTAACTGAGAGGGAGATGCAACAGAGTTTGCTCTTTGCCTTGGATTTTTTTAGAGTCAGTTAATTTTTTTAGAGTCAGTTAAATGCGTGAGTGGCATTGAGCTAAGTTGCATGAAAAAAAGAATTACCCTGCAAGCTGGCTGACCACTTTCTGTCAGGACTGGCATAGGTACGTAAATAAATATACCTGCACTAAAAGGTACTGATTTCTCCTGCACTGGGAAGCAGACTTCCCAGGCCTCTCAACATCTGCTGCTACTCAGGAGAGAGACAATGTGTTGGAACAGGGGAAAAATGTTTCAGATTAGGAACCCAAAAACCACTAGTTGCCTTGGGATGTCTTGGCTTGCACAGTGCCAAGCATGAAATTACAAGGAGTCTAAAGGATTCTTGTTTTAAACTTAACAGGCTGTGCGGCAAATGACCAAATCCACTTTGCTCCTAACCACTAGTTTGTTTGGGTTGAAACAGGAAACTTTTCTTTCAGGCTCCTGACCTGCCCATCCAACCAACAAGTTGTCAGTCACTTTTTCAATCACTCTTAAGCGAGCAAGTCAAAGGAAAAGTAAACAAACTAAGTAGGCAGCTATAGGAAATTACCTGCTTGTCATCTTTAGACAGATCATAGCAGCTGAAGGGCGGCTGGGGATATATGTAATCATGGTGCACATCTCTCAGTGATGGTACAAACACGAGATGGGAACCTGCACTGTTGACAGAAGAAAGAAGTGTTTTGAGAGAGGGGCAAAGAACCTAAGAAGCCAGTACTTGACAAACCATCAATACAAGAAGTTTAGAGTCCTCCACCTCTTAATATGGAAAACCTTTGAAATTCATAACATAGGAAATTGCAATAATGGATCAGATCCAAAAAGAACCCAAGTTTCCTGAATTAAAAAAACTAGGTCTGTTAGAGGCTCCTTGTGTGATCTTGGTGCAAAGTCATTGAAGCCAAGACTCAGAAGTGACTCACGATTTTGGCTACCCTAATCTAAAACACCTTAAAGAGGTCTGCTTTCTTTTTTTAAATTAAGAGGCTTCTCAGTGCTTTCTGAAAACCAGGCCCTTAATCCAGCTTTGCACCCTTCAAAGTCACTAGTTGCTTGAAAGCCTCTTATGTAAAAATTTGTGACTCAGTTACCCATCTATAAAAATAGTGAAATTGTCTAATTTGCACTTAAAAAAATCTCCAGTGACAGAGATTCTACAACATCCTTAGGCAATTTATTACAGTGTTTAACCACCCTGACAATTAGGAAGTTTTTTTCCTAATTTCTAATCTAACTCCACCCCACCCCCAGCCCCACTGCAATTTAAGATCATTGCTTCTAGTTTTATCAGTAGTTAAGGAGAATATTTTTCTCCCTCCTCCTTGTAACAATCTTTCAGGTACTTGAAAGCCATTATGTCGCCTTTCAGTCTTCTCTTTTCCAGACTAAACAAACCAAATTCTTTCATTCAATCTTCTCTGATAGGTTGCTGCTCTTCTCTGGACCTTCTCCAAATTGTCCACATTTTTCTTGAAATGTGGCGCCCAGAACTGGACAGTACTCCAGCTGAGACCTAATCAGTGCAGAGTCGAATGGAAGAATTACTTTGTGTCTTGCTTCCAACACTGCTATTAATATATCCCAGAATGAGGTTTGTGTTTTTGCAATGGTATCACACTGGTGACTCATATTTAGCTTGTGGTCCACTATGAATGCTAAATCTCTTTCTACAGTACTCCTTCCTATACAGTCATTTCCTATTTTGCATACGTGAAACTGATTGATATCTAACTTGTCCAAGTAACTGTAGCTTGTTCCTTTCCTATTTTAACTTCTGAACTTACCGCATTTTCACTGGCATTCACTGTGTTAGGTGTGTTCTCCTTCCTATCATTCCTTAGGATCACAAACTCTCTCATTTCATGATCACTGTCACTTAAGGTCCACTTTCAAATTCTCAGATCAGTCCCTCCTTATTTGTTCAGGTCAAATCTAGAACACCCCCACCCCCCAGCTCCAACACCCTGAGTATCTTTCTCCACCTTCTGAAATTAAAAAAAGTGTCTCCAATACATTTCAACAACTTGTTGGGTAAGCTGTGCCCCCACAAGTCCTCCATCACCACTAAGTCCTGTGCTTTGGATGTTTTTGTTAGCTGTTCAAAAAAGCCTCATCCACCTTTTCTCCCTGTTAAGGTAGTCCATAAGAGACCCCTATGTGAACTTTCTCACTCTTGTCACTTAATGCACTGCTACCATGTACTCAGATATTATGGTGATGAAAAAAGCAAAGACCAGGCCACCTAATTTTCCATTTAGCACTTTTCATTAGTGGATCTCAAAGTACTTCAGTCTTGCACGTATTTATCCATCCAACACCCCTGTGAGATAGGGAAGTAGGATAAAAACTAGACTAGAATCCCATCTCCAGTAATGCCCAGCTGTTTCAGAGAAAGGTGCAAAAACACTGTAGTATGTAGATCTGAGATGATCTGACGCAGAGAAAGTTTCTTCCTAACACCATCGGGGTTGGCCCACGCCACGGCCCTGAACCATGTGCTGCTATCTTAATACTTTCATTACAATTTCCACTCTCCATGTTAATCTTAAAAAATATTCAGAACCACAAGCAACACTTTACGTTTCAATGTATTAGCTGAGTGCCAGCTGAGGCTGATGAAAAACTTCCCACCCATACCACATGTAGTCACTTTGGGAGTGGAATTACACCTTCCTCTGAAGCACCCTGAAACAGGCTGCTATCAGAGAACAACAGTCTAAGTTGGCCATTGGCACTCTCTTGTATAGCAGTTTCTTTGCTCAATTAGTCAATATGCACATGTGCAAAGAGCTGAGCAATTTTTTAAAAATTAACCTCAATATACCAAGCAGCTTTAAGAGTAAATGCTGACACAGACAGAATCAGGCTAGTAGCTGCTTAAATATTCCTCTCTCAAAAAGCACATTCATGTGTTTGTGTTGTAATTTTCTCTCTCTCTTTTAAAAAAAAAAAAAAAGTGGGGGGGGAGCACGTATTAACCCGATACCAGTGTATAACAGACTCTGGCAGCAGATGAAAGAACCTGGTGGTGCGCAGCGCTCACCCCAAGGAAATAATGTCTCATTTGTTCTTTGTTTTTCCATTTCTCCTCCTCGCACACCCACCCAGGACCACAGGAGGGAGAGATCAGAGGATGAAAGCCAACAGTGGATACTATAAAGCCCCTGTCCCAAGCCCTTTGGGTTTAATGAAGAGGTTGGGATAGCAACAGAGAAGGCAGTATCTTCACTAGAGGCAAACCAGCCAAACAAGAAGCCATCTTTAGCCATACAGCTACTCTGCTAAAGGAAGCCTTAAGTGAGTCTACACAAACTTCTACCATTCCAATATCAGTTAGGGGTGTAATTTTAATGACTTTTCATATTGGAGAAAACGGTGTATTTTGGCCAATCAAAGTTTGCTTGCTTGTTTGTTTGTTTTTTCCAGTGAACTAATATATGCTATGCCCGTAAAAGCATAATTTGACCCCGCTATAAGATGTGTCTACCCTATCAGGGTTAAATCAGTATCACTACCAGCAAAACTTCACTCGTTAAGACTAGGCATTAGAATTGAAGTTTACCCCTTATAGTACAACTCCACTTACGTGAAGGTCTCTGGATTGGGAAGTGGGGCTGGGAAAAGAGCTCAGACATGAGGCAGCATGATCATCCATTAAAGCAGCATTGACAGGCCCCAACTATGATAATAGCCTCACTGTATTAGGCACTGGGCAGACCCACAGCAAGATCACCCCTGCTCTACCGCTATGTCTAGATGACAGCAATTTGTTGATAGATGTTTTTGTCAGAAGATACCTTCCAACAAAACTTCTGTTGATAGATTGCAGACAAATTGCCAAGTGCATCACACGAGTGATCAGCTCTGCCAACAGAAAGTGGCCTGGCTGCCCGGCTGCTCTCCTCGACAAAACAGCCAACCAAAAGCACAGCACACAGGGCTGCTTGGTGTCATGGAAGCCTTGTCCGTTGACGGAGTCCCACCCAGAACATGCAGACCAGCTCTCTATTGGCACATCTCTGTTGACAGAGGCATTACGCCTCATGGGAAGAGGATTAAGACTGTGGGCAAAAGTGCTGTATTCTGTTGATTTACTGTCGACAGAGTGCCATGGGAATCTGGATGCTCCCAGGGTTTTGTTGACAAAACATACCCTCTGAGCTTACAATCTAAATGGACAAGACGGACAGAGGCCCTCTCTAGACCCAGAACTCATACAACTATACCTGTTTTAGTTAGGGGTTGATTTTTTTTTTTTAAATCTGACAGATACTAAACCCTCACCCCCCCGCGCCACCACACACATACTGCGAGTACAGCTATACTGGCATAAAGGTACCTGACATTAGTACAGTTTTATTCCCCTTCTTGTACATCAGTTAAGTTAGGACTAAGAGAAGCACACTTATATGGCTATAACTGCATCCCCACTGGGGGGTGGGGCTGCACCATTTTAATTGTACCGATACAGTTAAAGCACTACTACATGCATGCTAAAACAAATCCAGAGACTGGTTAGGGAAACGGGCAAAGAGCCAAAGTGACTTGCCCATGGTCAGATAGCAAGTGAGTGGCAGGGCTGGAAATAGGACTGAGCTTTCCTTACTCCCAATTCAACACCCTGTTCCACTTTGATGCCAGACCGAAGATGGGGACACACAAAAGCCAGGGAGTGGTTTGAAGATGAGATGCATGTTGTTTGCAGCAGATGTGGGTCAGATGTAGAACCACATTTTAATATTTGCACAAGGCCCTACTGATTGGTGTCACTTTGGAGTCCGTTGCTTAATGAACCGATTAGCATCCCATTGCTGAAGATGCACAAAGAGATACAAATAGCAAGCTGATTAAATAGCAGGCTGCTGGCAGGAACTGACAGTTGTCAGGGATGATCAACGGATACGTCTTGCCATGCTGACTCACTGATAAGCCAATCTCCTTTTGTATTTATCAGACCACTAACTGGGAGTAAAGTAACTTGTTGGAGACTATTCCCTCCTACTGTTCAGGGAAGACAAATACCTTCAGAATTCCCTCTACAAGATCAGCTGTAAGCATGCACTTTGATCTGAAGTTTCAGTACATTTTTTTTTTAATAAGTCGGCCACGATTGAAAACATGATAAAAAAACGAGACCCAGTAGTCTACCCTGTGTCAGTCTATGCTATGAATCACAATCTACAAGGTCAAAATAAAAAAGCAGTCAAGTGGCACTTTAAAGACTAGCAAAATAGTTTATTAGGTGAGCTTTCGTGGGACAGACCCACTTCTTCAGACCACCTAATAAACTATTTTGCCAGTCTTTGAAGTGCTACTTGACTGCTTTTTGTTTTGATAGTGTACAGACTAGCACGGCTTCCTCTCTCTAATCTACAAGGTATCTGGGCCAATCAGTCATAGCTTTGTCTGGTCTACGCTACACACTTAAGTCGGTGCAACTGCATTACTCAGAGGTATGGAAAAATTGTAGTTTCTGACCTACAGACAGTGCAATGTTAATGAAGGAGAGCCTCCTGCTGACATAGTTCCAACCTCTCAGGGAGGCAGAGTATCTGTGTATAGGAAAAACTCTCCTGTCCCACAGATAGGGTCTTCTCTAAGCTCTACAGCGGTGCAGTTGGTGTAGATCTGTAAATATAGACAAGCCCTTGGCTTCTGTAATACTAGGGATTTGTACACTAGACTCCACCTACGGCAATAACCAAAACAAGGCCTTCCACCCAAAAACATAAGTGAGCAAGTAAGTCAAATCAAGACAGTTCCTCTCCAGCACTTCTTGCACGTTTAATTTCCATGCGCTTCCTGAGTAATCAAGGAAGTTTGCTGCTAGCTACACTGAACCCATATATTTTTGGCTTTCCACCTTTCCTGAAATAAGAAGGCTCCCCCTTTCTGATTAGTACCTGCCCTTCCTTTAGGCACATGCTGTGTTCACATCCCTGTCAGCTTGGAAAAAGAGCCAGGGAACTCCACTCATACATGACATTTTCCCAGGCCCTGTTTCTGGGTCTTAATCTTTGCAGCTATCTGAGGTTCAGCAGCTTTAAGGAAGGAGGAGGAAATTTCCATACTCCGAAAATGAAAAAGGATAAACTTTAGGAAAACTCAGGTATGACATCAGGAGAAAGTTCTGAACAGTTTTCCACTTCCCTGGGGAAGAATAACTAAGCACATAAACACAGCTATCATGTCATTTTATTCACTGTTTCTCATCCTCTTCTGGCTCATAAAAGTAAAAACTGTTTCTGTGATAAACTACCATTACTACTACATTTAACCTCACAAACTTTGAAGGTTTTGGCTGCTTTAAAGTTATTCTGAAAACTTTTTCCTATTAGCTCAGGATTGTAATAAAATTTTCAATGCCTCATGACCCTGCCCTCGCAGTTGCAACCCAACAGTTAAGAAATACAGATCTAGTTGACCTTCCTGGGAATGCAGGAATGTTTGTATGTTTATGAGTTGCACAGTCTAGTTTTAAATGTCCCAAGTGACAGGATTCTTAGGCATAACAGTGACAGAGACAAACAGCATACGGGAATAGTCAAATACAAAAGGTGAAGGGACTCAGTTATTTACATCACAGTAGAAACTAGAGCCCCCATGAGGAAGCCTCCCCTTGTGCTGGAAGTTGCACAATCACAAAGGCTATGTCTACACTTGCATTCCTCTTTAGAAAGAGAAATGCAAATAAGGAAAATTGAAAATGCAAATGAGGCACAGATTTACATATCTTGTGCTTCATTTGCATAATATCTTTTCAGAAGAGATTCTTTCGAAAGAAAGAAAGCAGTATAGATGGGGCTCTTTCGACAATGAAACCCATCTTCAAAAGAATCCTTCTTCCTATTTTGTTTCAGGAAGAAGGGGTCTTTCGAAGATGGGTTTCATTTTCGAAAGGGCCCCGTCTACACTGCTTTTTCTTTCGAAAGAATCTCTTCTGAAAAGATATTATGCAAATGAAGCACAAGATATGTAAATTGGAGTCTCACTTGCATTCCTCTTTTGAAAGAGGAATGTAAGTGTAGACACAGCCAAAGTGTCTTCACAGCAGTATCTGCCCAGGTGATTGTCTCCTAAAACTGAGCAGGTTGGCTTAGTCCAGGTGTGAGCAACCACACTGCAAGCTATACCTGAGTTAATATCTTCTCAAGGGCTTTGCATTCTCCCATGTAGCTCACTGGATTTCTGGGGGAGTATCCCATAGTTCTTTGTACTGCAGTTAGGTGATCAGCTCTCTGGATTCTTTCCCAGTGACTTGTGGGTGGGAAGACAATGGAGAACTAACAGCACTATATCATCAGTGCACGAGGACAGGTTACCAATCCAGAGTGAAACTGGGCTAGCCAGTTAGCCTGATGTGAAAGCACCATTGAACTCAGATGAGGAGTTTGCATGTATGAATGGAAGGGCACTAGGGTAACAACCAAGTAAAAGCCTCAGATAATTCTGCAGTGAAGTTATACCCACAGGAGCGTCCCTGCCCAAAAGATCTTAAATTAATTACACAATTTTCAAATGCACTTATTGACTTAGGCTTCTAAGTCCTTTTGAAAGTCAATGGAACTTAGGTGCTTAAGTCACATAGGAGCTTTGTACATTTTTACACTAGAGCATGACCTGGCTGATTATAGCAGGACCTACCGGCATCAAGTGAAAATTATCTAAATTAACACAAGAAAGGAAAGATTATTACTCTTACTTCAGACATGGAATTGAGCGACAGAGAGACTGAGGACTTGTCAACACTTGAAACTCTAGAGCGGCATAGGATCACCACTGCAGAACTGACACAATGTACCCTGATGGTCAGGATTACCCCATCATTGTAGGTAGCCCACCTCCCCAACAGTTAGTAGGTAGGCTGAGAGAAAAATTTCCCATTCACTTAGTCCTGTTAACACCAGGAGTTTGACTTAACTGCTCAAGACTGCAGTAGTCAGACCCCAAGTGATTTAGTTGAGTTGTCCTAACTTTTTAGTATAGAACAGGTCAAAGTGACTTGCCAGACACCAAACAGCAAGTTTCTGGCAGAGAACAAAATGGAGCCACAGTTTCAGTCCAATGCCCTAACTACACGGCCATCCTTTCTCTCAAAGGCAGGCTAAAGAATCAGATTGGCTTAGGTTCTGTATTGTGAAAGGAACCATTTTCTAGTAACCTATGGAAGAGGCTGGGAACTGAGAGTCAGGTGTTGCAATATTGTCTTAAGCTTGCTCTGCAAACGCAAATGAACCATCTTGTCTCTCAGCACCTCCCAGAGATACAGGAGTCATAAGGAATGGCAAATCTCAACTCAGTCACATTTCCCAATGCTTTCAAATTCTTGGATGAAAGCTGGCAAAAGAGCACAAAAGCTGTTTAATACGTACCTTCTTGTTCCCTCAATTATCATCTTCAGACAATGTTTAAAGATATCCTCAAATGATCTAGTGAGCTGGCAGTTCTATGGACAAAGGAAGAACAACTTGCTTTGCAGCGCACACGCTTATTTTTTCCTCAGGAAAGTCACACAAACCATGCCAAGCGCAGAGCTCAACCATACAGACCAGAACAGACTGATAGCATCCTCCCACCACCTAGGCACAATGGGGCAATGCCAAAGTTTGAAGGTCATCCTTTAAAGGACTCCCCATGACATTAATAAATCCTGGTTTCATTTGGTAACATGGGGATAGCATCCAAGGGAAACAAAGATGCACCCAAGACAGACGCCTGGTATACTTAGTTTGCTGGGCAGTTTAAGGATTCTAATGGGCAGTGAATACTTCTGACAACACATCTAAATTCTTTGGCCTCCTCAAGGAAAAGCCCTCCATTATTGTTGAGTCAGCATTGCCTTTGCTGTGTCATCAATCTGAAGGGACATGCAGTGAGGGGTAAGAGAGCTTTCCAAGGACCTCCCCCATAGTAACTGCCAGACATAAGCGCATGGTATTTACTATAATGCAGGGCGGAAACACTTGTGAATTCTTATCTCCCTTGGGGGGCAACTTACCTCTACTTGCTCATGTTTAGCATCGAGAAAAGGACCAAACTGGAACAAGAAAATAAGAAGTTAAAGGAGTTTAAAGAGAGAAAGATGCATCCCACCTACTCACTGACTGGTGCTCCAGCCCTGAACTATGACCCAGGGGGCATTAAACACAGATAACATACAAGACTCAAATGGAAAAAGTTTCCTGTAGACTAGAACACAGACCAGGAGAGAAGACTCTTGCGATTTAGCTCCTGGCTTAAGGAAGATATGTGGCCAAATGGACAATAACAGAGGGAGGAGAACCAGGATCCCTGAGTTAAGGAGGGAACATAACTTAGTGGATGATAGATGGGGACTGGGAGTCAGGTCTGTTGGGCAGAAGTGTGCTTAGAACAACCAAGTCACTTTGCCCCCCTGTGTTTCAGTCCATCTGTCGTTTCCCCCCAGCACCCCCCCGGAAGCTAAGTATATAATATGGAATAGTGAGCAGTGTACTGGGCTAGAACGCAGGTGACCCGTGTTCTATTCCCAGCTCTGCTACTGGCCTGCTGAGAGATGTTAGGCAAGTCACTTTCCTCTATCTATGCCTCAGTTTCCCCATTTGTAAGGGAAGGTTACTCACTTCGAGATGAATGTCCCTGTGGCTGCGTCACCTCTGCTCTGGGTGCCCTCCTGGTGCCTTTGATCAGAGACTTTGTCCAGCAGTGTAGAACGGGCCGTACATGTGCGGCGCCACTACCACGCACCATGGCAGTTGCATCTGCACATGGGGCCCACGTCCTGCACTTCCTTCTCTACTGTGGAGTCTGCAGCCTCTGAAGCAGAGGGGAGGGGCACAGGTGGTAGAACACCCACAGGGACACTCATCTCAAAGAGCTCCAGTTACTGCACCAGGTGAATAATCTTCCCTTATCTTTGAGAGATGTCCCTGCTACCTCCAGTGCCTAAAGAGCAGTAACATTTCGGTGGTAGGGACTTCAGAGCGTCTGATGGCCGAGTACAGAACTGCTCTGCCCCCGCCCCAGCGTATCTGCTTTAGAGCCATGCACAAGAGCATAATGGTTTGTGAACATGTGGCATGATGCCCAGGAGGCAGCTTTACAAATTTCTAACAAGAGGATATGATGTAGGAAGGCTTTGGATGCTGATATAGCCCTGGTAGAGCTTGCTGTCATGGGACAAGGGGGCTGAATTCCTTTGCTTTCACAAGCTAGCTTTATACAATTAACAATCCACTTAGTCTTTGTTCAGAGTAAAGGCAGTCCTTTGCATTGATTAGCCAATGGGATGAACAATCTTGCTGTTCTTCTGAAAAGATTTGCTCTGTCACTATATTTTATATATAGTGTATGTGTGCGCGCGGGGGGGGGGGGGGGATGCTTGCTATAAAAAGTCTACATGGAAAGGTGAGTTAAGGAAGAAGAAGAGATGGGTTCAAAGGGGGCTTTCATCAGAGCACGAAGGACAAGACCGAGATCTCAAGGTGAAAGGCCCCAGTTGCATATCCGAGTGAAGTATCTAGTATGTGCCAGGAGTGCACGTCCACCCCTTAGGAAACGTATGGTGATGAGATGTTGGGAGACTGATCCAAATTCAGTTTTCTGATGCAGTTTTCTTGCTGCAAGGTGAATGTTGATTGGACTGCCTGTTTCAAGGTAAGTAAATAGTCAAACACTGTGTTGATTGGTGCAACTATGGGATTTATATTTTTAGCAGTGCACCATGCAACAAATTTCTTCCACTTGTGGGGGTATGGAGATCTGGTAGAGGTTTTTGTTTTTTTTTTTTTTTTAAACTGTGGAGAAGCACATGCTGGACCTCGACAGAACAATTTAATTCTGCATCAGTGAGCCGTCGAGGCACCAAGCTGGGAGCGGAAGTCTCGGTGGGTCTGGTTGTAGGTGATGTGCTCGTTGTATAATGATGTGGGGAGGTGGATTGGGGCATGCTTGGACATGGAGGGAAGAAAAGGGTACCAGGATTGTCGTGACCACACTGGTGCAAGGAGAATCATTGTTGCCTTGTCTGTTTGAACCTTCCGAATCATCCTGGAAAGGAGTGGAAAGTGTAATAGAGTGCGTTTGTCCATGGGATGTTGAACGCATCTCCCAGATCCATGGCCCAGGAAAAGAAAAAAGGGTGGGGGGGCACTTCTTGTTGCGAAGGGTTGCAAAAAGGTCTATGCTATGTTGTCCCCAGAGGTGAAAGATGCTCTGTATGATGTGGGTGTTTACCTCCCAACCGTGGTGTTGAAGAAAACATCTGCTCAAAGTGCCTGCCATGGTGTTGCGCGCTCTGGGTATGTAAGCTGCTTTGATTTGAGTACTGTGTTGGATGAGGAAGTTCTGCAACTTTACTGCTTCTGAGCATAGTGAGCTAGAGCATGGCTGCCTTTGTCCTTGTCTCGATTGGTTGGGATTATCAAAATTCCTCTGTGTGCACTGGGGATGCTATGGCCACTAATGCAGCTGGTAGTGGTATTGTCTCCGTCTGGTGACTGGAGCGTGGATTCCTAAAGAGCACAGCATGTTTCTGGAATCCTTCCTTGTGTAAAGGACCTCATTTGCTTTGGCTGCAAACGATTTGTTCCCATCGAAGGGAAGGTCCTCAGAAGGTGGACTGGCTCGCTCTTGCAAAACCTGTGGAGGAGAACCAGGATGCTCTGTGCATAACTACTGCAGTGGCCGCAGAGCATGCCGCGGTATCAGCAGCATCCAGTGCTTCCTGAAGATTTGCGCAGGCAACAGTTTGCCCCTTCCCATGATTGCTTTGAATTGTGGTCTCTTCACCTCAAGAATATCCTCTACGAAGTCCAGGAGCTTCACATAGTTCTTATGACCATACTTTGCCAAGACTACTGAATAATTCAATACCCTAAAATTGAAGCATTGTGGAGAAATACACTTTTCTGCCAAACAAATCTTTTTCTGTCCTTTTCCATGGGAGTCGAGCAGAAATGTGACATCCTGTTCCTTTGATGAGCTGCCTCAAATCATGAGCAAATTCCGTGATGGATGCATGAATACTCAGATCCTTTTGGGGGAACATAATATTTTCTATCCACTCTCTTACAGGTTGGTGGTACAGTCACCAGTGTCTGCCATACTGTTTTTGCAGGATCAGGAATAGTGGGCTCGATCATGCTGAGGTTCTGAGACCTCCTGCAGTGCTATTTTCAGCTCTGCTGCAACCCTGCAGAATAGGTCTTGAAAGTGTGATACCTCCTCCATAGTAGTTGGATGTAGTGGAATAATCATCTCATCTGGTGATGAAGAGGAATTAGTGGGAAGTGACATACCTGGAGGCATCTCTTCTGTCAGGTCAGGTCCTATCTCTAGATGACTGAGGTGAACCATCTTCCCTATAGTAGATGAAGTATCATGCCATGGGGATGAAATACAGCACCTTTTTGGGCTACAATAGTGGTTTGAGCGGTTTGTTGGATCTCCCTGGACTCCAGTATGGCCACTGTAGGGAGCAGAGCGCTGGTGGTAGCAACCAGGGGTGTCTATATCAAGACAGTATATTGTACTGGTGTGCTGCCCTTGATAATGACCATGGCTCTGGGGAGCATTTAGAAGGTGGAGAACTGCAGCGTGGAGAAAAGACCACGTGGATGTCATCATTTGAAGAGTGGGATGGTGCCGGGCGTACAAGGTTCGGTGCCAAGTGACATAGAGAAATGCTGGTGCCGAAGAGCGGAGATCAAGGCAAAGAGAAAACTGCCAAATCACTGGGTATATTGAAAATCATCAGTGTTGATGGCAAATGCAGCACCATTACAAGGTGTCACTAATCACATTGGCACTTGTCCCAGGGACAGGGTGGAAAGTAGATTCATTGTTGATGCCGAGATGACGGGGCATGGTGGTGTGGCTATAGTCGGCGTCACTGGGGCCAGAGGTTTCTGGTGTGCAGATGGTGCTGGGGGCGGCTTGGATTGTCTCGTGCCTTTTTGCTCAGTACTGACATGATGGGTACCTGATTTTCGTGCTAAGTGGCTGGTGCCTCAGATACCAGGGACATCGTATTTACCGATACAAGAGGCCCCATGCACCAGGGAGCTCCTCTTTTTCAGGGCTGCTTTAGGCTTCGGTGAGCAAGGATGGGAAGAAGCCAGCGTCAGTTGCTTGTCCAGGTCTGAAGAGAGTCTAAGAGACTTTTCCATCAGGATAAGTTTTAGTCTTCAGTTGCTGTCTCTTCTGGCCCTGGCCTTGTGTTTAGACTAAAGGGGGCATTCTTGGGGTACGTGGGATTCCCCCGAACAGTGGGCACCTTGAGCATGTCCATCAGACACAGGCATAGCATCTCTACAACTAGAGCAACGCTTAAAGCTAGGTAAGCCCAGCATTTTAACTGAAGAAAAAAAAATGTTTTTTAAAATAGTAACAAACTCTGCTACTCTAAGGTAAAACACTAACTATAAGGCTATTCTAACTAACTCCTTTGTTCGTTTGCAGAGGACTGTGGAGCTCCGTCTCAGGCTGGGGGTGGTTGAGAAAAGAACTGGAGGGCACGGGCTGTGCATGTGTGATTCCAACTGCTACAGCATGCGGCAATGGCATCAGGCACGCATGGCCTGCATGAGGCTGCTGGACAACTCTCCAATCGAAGGCTTCGGGACAGCACCCAGAGCAGAGGTGGAGCACCAGCAGACACACCTCTCAAAGAAGAAAATAGGAATTATGTTTCTTGCCTCATTTGTAAAGCACTCCAAAACATTCTACCGTGTCCAGATAAAAATCAGTTTAGTCCACAGATTGCCGTGTTTCAAGGTGCCTTTCACCTTTTCTGAATAGAAAGGTAAATCACTGACTCAAAGGAATTTAATAAGTGCTTTCATTTGTTGGCCACTCTCACAGGGATGGTGAGGCTATGAATATGTTTTATGTAGTTACATACAGAAACTGGGTTTCATATCTGGTTTGTGCATTTTTTTAAATACATAAAATGAGATTATCTGACATAAAATGTTACTAAAGCGGTTTCTTCTGGGAACACGCTTAGTTTTGAAGTCGTATTAGGACCTCTAGCGGGCTGCATTTTAAACCCTATCCCTTGTTGGGCCCATCATCTAAAAGCTCTTCAGGTCACAGTTAGTATTGTTTAGCTTTCAATTTAAAGAAAACCAAAAGGTCATAGCAAGATGCATTGCTCAAGTTAATAGTTATCCAGATCCCATCCAAGACACTGTAGCTGTAACACTACAAGAGGTAACATGGGCTAATGGATAGAGTACTCATCAGAAGTCAGAACAGAAGTCAGGAAAGCCCTCTTCTATTCCCAGCTCTGAAGCTGTGAAGTGTAGACAGGCCATTTCCCACTCTCTGCCTGTTAAAACTTCCTTTTTTTGTCTTGCTTATTCAGAGCAGGGATCATCTCACTGTTTACCTGTGCAATACCTGGCGTAAGAGACCAAGCTCAGCTGGGGCTCTAGGGTCAACTACAATACAAGAGCTTCCTCTTAATACCACTGTGCACTTAACACTCACTCCTGCAAATTACTCAGTTGTTGCCATCTCAGATGGGGAAACCTGAGATATAGACTTTCCCCAAGGCCACAGAACAAGATAGTGGCAGAAAGAGTCCCTGGCTTCCTGCCCTTTGCTGAAGTCACTAGAAATCTTAATGTAATCTACTGACCTGGGTTCTGTCCCCCACACCCCGTGTGCCCAATTCACAGTAGGCCACAGATTTCCTCTGGACACGTCAGCACGAGAAGCCCTAGATTGTGAACTTTTGTAAGCCTCACAGCACCATGGAATGAACTTCCATTTCAAGAACATATATATTTCACTGATTAGAAGATCTGCCTCCAGGCCCAACCCAAAGAGGATGGGAGCTTATTATAGCTCAGCTAGAGACAGGTTCACATTCTTTATGGATTAGGCACCGAGAAAGGCATGTACTAACTTTAGGACTATTTCTCATCAACCAAGAAGTTGTACACATTACAGCAAGGTTGGCTTTTATATCAAGGAATTCAAAACTTCACTAGGAGATTTAAAAAAAGCATTCAGGTAGTACGGTCTTTGTAAGACCATGTAGAGCAATAAGCTTCAACCAAAAATGGTCATCTTGCTTTTGGATTGTAGCCTAATTAATCACAGCTGAGTTTTTACATCTTTTTTTTAAGCCTAGTATTTTTGACGGGAAACAGTTTTCAGTAACATTATATCATTTAGTTATAAAGCTATTGCATAAAAATGGGAAATTAAAAAAAGCCATATTCATTAAATATCCCATAAGAGCATTAACCCCAGCATCCTGGACAAACTCCAGTTTTGAGTAATTCCAGCCTGCCTCTTAATTCCCATCTGCAATTTTAATTAGATATAGGAATCTTCTTCTCTAGTGCTTAACAGTTATGTCATGTTGGTACAGCTAGAAGATTCATGCTTTAAAATCTTAATTATGGACGATGGCCACAACTGCAATCCAGACATCAGTGAGCTAGGAACAATAAAACAGTGACTGTGTCTCCTGCATATGTGTACAGTCCTTGCATTCTAAAGCTCTAAGATGCTCTAAGCATCTGACCGATACCATTGCCTTCAGCGGCACTATTCACATGCTTAGAGTTAACCACCTTTGTGCTTTCTCCCAGGCTGCCCCTCACACTGAGGGGAGCTCCCCCAAAACACCGACGAAGCTGCCTCATTATCCTCCTTCAAAACCCTCCTCCAGACTCCTGTTCTGTGATGCCTACAAAAAAATGACAACAGTTAGGCTGCTGCTCGTGTGCTGGGACCACAGCCTAGCATGCTGCCCTATATGGTCTCAGTTTCCTTGCACTCTCCTGTCTGCCTATATCCCTGTTTTCTCTTGTCTTCTATTTAGAGTTTGAGTTCTCTAGTGCGGGGACCATCTTTCATTCTGTATTTGTTAAGCACATTCTGCAGTTGGGGGCCTAGGTCCATGACTAGAGCTTTTATAAGTACTATGGCAATCATAAAATATGCTGAAGATTGAGAAATCAAAATGTATTTTACCACCAGATATAGTAAGTATAACAGTTGAGATCGAGGGGAACCAGTCCTACGTAAACATAAGAAATATTTCAGAATAATTTACCAGGGCAAAAGCTGTTCCTCAGGAGATTCCTTGTTGGGGCTGCAGCTCTAGTCCTGCAAGGAACTCCATACGGGAAAGACACTGCATGGAATCCCACCGAAGTTAATGGACAAGAAGCCCTGAATGTTGGAGTCCAAATGCACAGAACTCAGTGCAGGATGCAAATCAAAACATGCAACTCATCTCCCAAGTAATCCAAGAGGAAGGAATCCTCTCTCTTACCAGGATGCAGACATCAGGCTTGTCTTTGTTGATAACATCAATCAGATCCAACATGGGGTCATAGGTGATGCTGTCAGAAGTTGTGTAGGGCCCACAAGCAATCAACACCATCTGCTGCTCCAGATCTAAAATGTTTTGCAACAATTTCAGCCTGAGTTTCTAAGCTTCCTCTTTGCCCGTAGGACACCCTCTATCCTGCCAACATACAAGTAAGGGATTTCCATTTCCCCTTGCTTGGTGCTGTGTGGTCTAAGATCTTGCTCTCAGATGTTGTGGTGCAGGAGGGAAGATGTGGCACCACCTATCTGGGCTGGCTCAGCTGCCCGTCTATCCGGCAGAGGAGAGACTGGGACAAACCTGAATGAGTATTAGTGTGCTTAAGAGTTGGGGACATTTTGTAGTGTGAGGCCCTCCAAATGGAAAGGCAGCATTAAGGTGGGGTGTGATTCAAAGGAGGTTGAGAATGCCTGAGACAGAAAGACTTGAGAAGTCAACACTCAGCACGTGATCATTTTTCCTCTGGTTCCTTTCCTGATCGCCCTTCTGACAGATGGAAAACTGACGAAATACACATCTGCATCTTTAACATTTTTAACAACAGGAAATTTTTTAAGTTGGAGCCAGCCCCCAAAATTAGTTCAACTTTTTGTGACCTTCTCAATGCAAAGTCAAAACACAGGAGATTACTTTAACAATAGATCCCTGGGCTCTAATCCAGGAACAATCCCACAGCGGACCTATTAATAAAAATGGCAAACTACGTCCAGTAAAGAGTATGCAATGAAGCTTTTAAAACAGTTACATGTACACCAGATCTGAGAAACTGTACTAGCTGCAGTTTGCACTATTGAGTGTCTATCTGTCTAAACCTCTACAAGACCAGTATGCGAACCTAACCTTGATTTTCTAAACTGGGGCAGTGGGGAGGAAGGAAAATCTATAAATGATAGAACTCACCTTCAGTCTGCCCTGTAAGTTGGTAGAAAGGAAGGGGCACCCCCTAAAAAGAAAGGATACTTGAAAATCATTGCAAGTGTAGGGAAAATTGCAAATGGACAAATTAATAGCAATATAAAACCACAGCAGGATTTGGGCATGAAAAACATTTACTCCATCCCTGCACTATAACAGCCTCTGTAAGAGTGAGGAAAAAGTCTAACTTGATCAACTGACATGGAGAAGTACATTCCTGGGTGGCTACCACATGCCTCTGTGGTACCATGAAGCATAAGACCACAGGGCAAATGACTCCAACCACCTGTGGTGTGCATGAAGCTCTATAAATCTAATGCCTACAGGAACTGGGTGAAATTAAGAAATATTGGGAGGGGTGAGGAGGGAAGAGGAGGCAGCCTCATGCATTACTGATAGATCTGACATTGCTGCAGCAGCCACCCTAAAGTCATACATGCCCAAAGAGGCACTCGGACAGCCTCAGACAAAGTCAAGGTCACCACAGAGAGAAGCACTTACTCAAGAGGCCTTTGCAAGATGTCTAAGTCATGGAATAAAAGATTAGTGTAAACACTTCAGTTTCATGAGTACAAACAGGTAGATGGATGCTTGCTAAGAAAGTAATGTTTGATTGCTTGTATTTTTATACGTAGATTTCAAGGAACATCAGCACTATGGGGCGGGGAAGGGTGGAGATCATTGGCCTATTAGAATCAGCTCTGAAATTGTACCTGCTCCTAGTGTTTCATTGACAGCACAAAGACACAGCAAAAGAAAAGGATTTGTGCTTAGTTGTATTTACGCACCTCATACAGCTTAGATGCAACCAGTTTTCCACCCGTACTGTTAATACCCTCCATCACCACAACCTGGAAAACAGTTAAAGAGAACAAACCTGTCAGACCAGAGTGACGGAATGTATAGACTCAGGAAAGAGCTAAGCTATCAGTAACAGCTAGCTTTTATTTAGTGATTTTTGTTTCTTGTTTTTTTTCCTTCCCCTCTTCTCAGTAGATTGCAAAAGCCCTTTACTAAAGAGGTCAGTATCATTAGCCCTATTTTACGGTAGGGGAAACTAAAGCACAGAAAGGGGTCATGACTTGTCTAAAATGGAGTATTAGCCAAGCTGCATACTCTACAGTTTTATTATATTTCTGTCTATCTCCAAAGTAGTAATAATACTACTACTGTTTTTCATATCCAGATCTCAAACTGCTTTAAAAACAAACCAAGCCTCATCCCCATTTTATAAATGGGCAAACTGAGTCACAGAGATGAAGTGATATTCAAAGTCCATTGAAACTTGTTAGATTCCTTTGACAATTCTACCCCTCCTCACCTAGAATGCATGTCACAAACCTAGAAAACTACCTTATAGTATTCCTGCATCTTAAAGTAATGGACAGATTTCCCAGCCCTTTCTGCCTCCTGTAATGTGTCTTATCCAACACCTCACCTGTCCTGGAAAGAGGGAGTATTCTTTTAGTTCTGATACATCCACAGGAACTTGACCTCCTGAAGAATGTTCCCGGTCCCCTTCTAGAATGACTGACTTGGCATTCAGCTTTCCATTGCTGTCACACCCAATCTGTCCCAGCACAGTGACTGGCTCCTACCAAACAGAAAGCATGGAGTGACCTTAGCCAAAGTGATCCTACTTCACAAATTCAGCATCCATCCAAAACAGCAGTCTCAGAAGCTCCACAAATTTCCAGGGTATTGATCTTTCCTTAAAAACAAAGCTGAATCCAAAAGCAATTGGTTTTCAGGCCCAATTTTCAACCTGCAATAAACAATCCTAACAATGGACTTCCAGGGGAAGAAATATAGCACTCTCTCAATGAATCAGCTGTGGATGCAACTCTTTGCAGAAACAAATTTTTACCATAGTTTGCAAATTAGGCCCATTTTTGTGAGCTAACTTGGCTTACGGAGATAGCAATGCAAACTAAGCAAGTTGGTACATGGTCACAGTTGAATCTCAAGTAAACGTACCTAAATGTATTTCAATACTATGGTATCTGAGTAGCTCACAAGATATTTATTCTCACTACACCCTGGTGTGGTAAAGCAAGCAGTATTATTTCATTGCACAAATGGAGAATTACATCATGGAAAAGATGAAGCGAGTGACTTTCCAAAGTCTGTTAGCAGAGCAAGGAACTGAATTCAGGTCTCTAAGTCCCAGCGCAGCACCCTAACACTGAACCATATGTCTTCTCAGCTGGAACCCTTCTCGACTGTCTCACTGTTAAGTTTATGCAACTCTACCATGCTGCTCCCGATGTCCTACAAACGTCATTACACGCTCCAGATGGTCTTCTGGATCTGTTCCCTCACACAGTTCCAACATACTGCTGACTTTCTGGCTGTTGGTTTTTCTTATGCATAAGGGTTGGAATCTACTTATGCCAGATGTAGATGGATAACATTAAACATCCACTCTTAATAAGACAAGAAGTTTAGAAAGATTTTAAGCCCTCCTGCCTCAAGATATATTCCAGTGCCTGAACAATAGGCGGGTGGAAGGTCACCTCTAGGAGTAATTCCATCATTTTCCTCTTTGATGATTCTTATACCTTCCTCTGAAGCAGGTGGTTTTGGCCAATGTTAGAGAGGGGATATCAAGCTACACAGACCTCTGGTCTGATCCAGTCTGGCAAGTCCTCTGTTCTTATAAGTTTCCTTGAGAATAAGGAAGAAGAGTAACTTACACAACACAAAGATCTCAAAGATGCTACTTCTATATATCTTGTAACATTTAATGGGGAAAAAAAATTAACTGACAGTGCAATGTAATGACAGACATCAAAGACAGAAGAGACTTGTAAACATACACACTTATGAAAAAGCTCCTGAGCTGCAGTGGTTACCTGAGAAGGGACTAACAAAGAAGTGAACTCCTCAATCTTGTAGTGTTTCTTCAGTGCATCCCCAAGTTCTTCTATCTTCCAGAACAATACTAAAATCATAAAATGCGTAAGAACATTTAATATTTCTGCAGAGACAAGGAGACAAACCGAAGCCAGGAACTAATTCAAAACAGTTTCTCTTTCAGGATCCAAGATATTTATCTAGACACTCACCAGAGAACCTAAGTGCCTCACAAAATTTTTAACTTGTTCATCCTCAGATTATCCCATGCTGCTGGCCCCATTTTATAAATGGGGAACCAAGGCACAGGGAAAATAAATTAATTACCTAAGATCACACAAGAAGCTCATGGCAGAGAAGGGCTTCAAGTCCCATGCCTTATGGAATTTTGTTAACTCCCCTATTTCCAGGTACCCCAGTGGTCACCAATGTCTGATGCTACCTCTAGAGCAGAAAAAAGTACTTAACTAGCAAGGTAAAGGCTATAGCAATGGATGTTGACTTCCTGAGATCAGGAAAGGCAAACAAACCATTTCCATTTGAACACAGTGAGCAGAACAGAAAAATTTTAATGGGGGTGCTCCTAATGATCTCATCATGACAAAAGTAAAGGGTAGTCAATGAAGCTTAAGGCAACAAATTTAAGACTAATGAGGAAAATTTTCCTTTGCTGCTCACATACATGTAAAATGCAGTTAGGTGTGTGATGTACAGCTATAAGATGGTATCAAGAATTCAGTACGATTCAGCATTTACATATAGTTGCCTTACTATAAGTTGTTTCACACATACGTCGTCTGAGGAAGGTAAATTCATTGTACATTGCACTGACCCGCACTTACATTGTTTGGGGGGGCAAGGGACCAAAAGCTAGCAACGTAGCTGAGCTGTGTAGTGGCTGAGAAGCAGACATTGAAGTGTGGGCGCCCTGAAAGCAAGCTCTGAAGTCACAGGGGACTAGCAGGGAGCTACAGGAACCCAGGAATGCAAAAGGAGCTGCGGGCAGCCGGGTGGGAAGCAGCAGGAGACTGGCAGGGAGCCGTGGGGTGTCGGTGGGAGGGACCAATGGAGGAGCTGCAGCACGCCAGCAGTCCAGCAGGGAGCTGCAGAGAGCCGGAGGGGGCCAGCAGAGGAGCCGGGAAAAGTTGGTGGGGGTGGGGGGGGAACCACAGAAAGTCAAGGGTGTGGGCAGGGAGCTGCAGGGAGTCAGAGGGGCCTGAAAAGAAGCTGTGGGAAGCCGGCTGTGAACTGCAGCAGGCTGCCTGAATCTGTGGGTGGCAGGCAGCCATGGTGATAGGACCCAGGAGCAGCCAGAAGCTGGGACCTGGCTGCCAGAACGAGTGATCAGTCAGGAGCCAACTGGGGGGGGCACTGAGGGAAAATGACTTTCCCTCTTTTGGAAAATTCTCTTGCCCAGCTCTGGTCAGGTCCCAAGGGTGCCAAATAAGAGGTACAACCTGTACAGGTACCGTACTGTTTGGAGTGCAGTCAGGTGGCAGAGAGTGAAGCAGCCACACTGCCCAGCAAAGGCAGCTGGAGGCCGGGGGAGGCTGCATGCTGGGTTAAAGGGGGGAACATATCTCACGCTAATTACCTTATTCCTTATAGATATTAATTCCTCTTTATAAGTCATTTCATTATAAGTTGAATTATTTAGGAACGTACCCTGGACTTATAACAAGGATCCCCTGTATGTGGATAAGATTATCCACAGGTCCATTAAAGAGGGCTGGGGCAGAATCTGTCGGGAGGGGGCGCAGGAAGAGGAGAAAAGGCAGTAGGAAAATAAATCTGCTTGCTTCAAAGCTTGAGCCAACTTCCAATCTCCTCTATGGGCAGGTTATTTCATAGGCTGACCACCAAGTTTCTTGAAATGTCCACAGAAAGCGCCAGTATTGACCTTGCTGCCCTGGCCTGAACCAGTATGGGCATTCCTATTTATAGGAGCAACCCCAATGTCTCCCTGTCCATCAAATTATTGGCCTGACTTTCAACAATGCTTAATTCCCACACCCTGAACTCAGTGGTAGCTGTAGATGGCCAGGACCTCCAAACACAAGACCTGATTTTCAGTTAATCCTAGGGTTTATGTTGCTGCCCACCAGCGTAGTATCAAAGCATAAGAACGGCCATACTGGGTCAGACCCAAGGTCCATCCAGCCCAGTGGCCTGTCTGCCAACAGTGACCAGCGCCAGGTGCCCCAGAGGGGGTAGACTGAAGACAATGAACACAAGAGATTTGTCTCCTGTCATCCATCTCCAGCCTCCGACAATAGGCCAGGGACACCATTCCTCCCTTGGCTAATAGCCTGTTATGGACCTAACCCCCTTGAATTTACCTAGCTCTTTCTTAAATTCGGTTATAGTCCTACCCTTCACAGTCTCCTCTGGCAAGGAGTTCCACAGGTTAACTACGCGCTGAGTGAAGAAGAACTTTCTTTTATTAGCTTTAAACCTGCTACCCATTAGTTGCATTTGGTGTCCTCTAGTTCTTGTATTATGGACACAAGTAAATAACTTCTCCTTATTCACCCTCTCCACACCTGTCATAAGTTTATATACCTCTATCATGTCCCCCTTCAGCACCTTCCAAACACACAAAATCAAAGACAAATGTGAAGTTCCTAGCAGACTTTGTGGAGTCTCTGGCACTGCTGCCTTTTCAAAGTCTCAACTGTGTGTGCTTTGTTCGGATTTTCTCATTTGGTGTTATTGGTTACAAAGAGGTGTCAGATTTGTGCATGTTATTTCTATGGTAGAAAGTTTTGCAGTATTTTCTAAATTATAGTCAGGGCCTACACATGCCTGACCTCCTCTAGAGGTTTGCTTTACGTCTGGAGCCGCTCATCTAAAAAACACACTATCCCCAGTTCCGACAGGTTTCCTGTACCAGGTGTACACTGGTTCCAGGCCAACACTCAAAAGGGCCCCTGTTTCAGCTGGCTCCGCTTGCACTGTGCCTGGTGCAGTTGGCTTCTCTCGAATGCCCTGATCACTTCTCCTTCTAGCTCTGACTCCTCTCAGCCACCTGGTCAGGTCTTCTTGTCCAGGGTTGCTGGACAAGGGTGGTGGTGTTCAGAGCACCAAGCATTTTTCTGTGCAGTGGGGTCCAAGGGTGCTGGAGCTGTGCAGAACTGCATGGGCCCAAGCCCACAGGGAAGGGTGACACTGGCAGCACAGGCCTGGGTAGAGCAGTGTGCATCTGCCAACTGGAGGTTTGTGAACAGTGCCCTCACACTGGGAGGAACAGGGCTGCCCCTGCTGTGTCATGCCCCATTGCTGCCCTGGCTGGGCCCTGACCTCCTTTTGCCATGTTCCACTGTCCCCATAGGGGCTCACAGAAAGTTAATCTAGTCCAGCATGCTTCATTCTGAGCTTTTTGGTCTGTATTGTTCCAGAGGAGCACAGCCGTCACAGTGGTTCATAGACCAAAATTTGCTTTTTTGTTGTAGCTGGGGGAGTTGATCCATTCATTACTTTGAAAATTAGGACCTACCAGGCCTCAAACTGGCATTGGAAGCTGACTGGGAGCCAGGAGAGGGAACTGGACACGGGTCTTACATGCTCACGGCAGCCTTCACAATGTTCACTAGAACATAAAACAGCCAAAGCGTAAGATGCCGTGATTCACTAGGGGCTCTTATAAAGAAAACACTAGATTTTTAAGTACCTTCACGGATGTCACGAAACTTTTGGAACATGAATTTGTAACTCTTGGTGAGTGACTGTTCTGGAGGACCAAAGAGCTTCACGCTTGATCCATGGCCTCCTCTTCCACTCCAGGAGTTGTCCTGCACAGAGCCAAATGAGGTTACCACCTCACCTCGGTTGCCTCTGGAGCCATACTTCTGAGAGGGAGTAGCACTGTATGAAGAGGGGAAAAAAAAGGAACTGTGCAAAGTAAGTTGATCTCAGCCAATATGAAAGCAACAAACCCAGGACAAGTTAGACCAAGTCTTCTGTAACTTGGATTTGTTGTTAGAAACTATTACTTCTGCCATGGAAAGGCAGTCACCTCTGGGGCAGAATGCGGCAGCTGTTTAACACGGTACAACAATACTACCCCATGGTTTAGAGCAGTGAGTTTTCAACCAGTCTGCTGCAAGAACTGTCTAAGTGCGTCATGGAAGTTTCATCCATTTCCCCTCTACCAGCTCTTTGCAGAGCCAAGGGAGTGGGGCGGGGGGTTAGGTGAGGGGGAGAAACTGATGAAATTTCACTGCACACTTAGATGATCTGGCGCCAGATGTGGGTTCAAGCAGGAAGGCTGCCTGAATCCCAGCTGGCAGGGGGTTGGTCAATTTACCCTCACAGAGGTTTTGCAAAGCAGCTGCCTGAGGGAAATTCATGACCCCACAACAGCTGGGATTCAGGCAGCCTTGCTGCTTGAGCCCCAGCTGGTGTAAGGTCATCAGTACCCCTCCCCGCTGCCCTGGCTCTGCATTTATGAGCATTCAATTCAGCCAGAAAAAGCGGGTGTGCCATGGAATGGTTTGTCTCAATGAACTGTGCCATGCTACTGAAAAGGTGGGAACCACTGATTTCGAGCAAGAAGAATCTTGCATATCCATAAAACTGCAGGGGGAGTTTTAAGCAGGCAAGAATCCAAGCTGGGATTTAACCCGGTGATGGCATTATTAATGATTACGAAGACGACTCAGCACAAACCAACCATAACACAGCAGGCTTTTCAATGGCTTTGGGATTGAAGCACCGGCAGCAAGGTTATCTTTTCATCTGTGCCTTTCCTACTATTCACAGGCATGTGCAAGTATCAGGAGAAAAAGCTGTCTACCAGAAGCTGTTCTGGGCCACTCGCTTGTAGAAGTCTTTCCCACTGTACCCTGTGGGTCTCTCAGTTAGCAGCAGTCTAACTGTCAGTAGTTTCTGCTCACACAAATCCATTAGTGGTAGCTTTTTGTCTCTAGCCTGTTTGCTGTCTATGGGAGGGGAAAGAGGAGACATCTATGACCAGGTAGCATCTGACAGACAGATACTTCAGAGGAATGATTGTTTAGTGGGTAGCGCACTAGCCTAAGACTTGGGAAACATGGATCAATTCCTGCCCCACAACAGATTCCATGTGTGACCCTGAGTTTAACAACAAAAACATGTACTTTAAAGCTACCCACCATTAAACAGGGGATAACAGCACTGTCTTACCCCACAGGGGAGCTGTGAATTACTTTTATACTAGGGATGGGGACCATATACAAGGTTAAAGCAGAGATCTGCTCTCTGACTTACTCTTTGTCTGCGTGTCATCAGATTAGCTACTTTGTGAGCTTGGGAAGGTGATTTTTCTTGTTTCTCTCTCGCTCTCACTCTCTCAGCCATCACCTGTAATTTCTAACTAATTCTGCGGGGCACAGATTCTCTTACTATGTCTGTAGAGTGCCGATCACAAGAGGACCCCAACCTCAAGTAGAGCCTCTAAATGCTACCACATAATTATTAATAATCTACGTGACTATCAATAGGATTGAGAAGACAGGAGTTTGAAAGATTAATAGATTATTAAGGTCCAAAGACCCTGACTTCCTGCTAGTACCAGCTGGAGAAGTTCATCCAATAATTTTTATATCAAATGCATATGTGCTGTTTGAACTACAGCATACCTGTCACACACAAAAAAAAACAACCTACTTTTGATTTAAGGGTTTCAAGGAATGGAGGAGAATCCACCCCATCCATAGCTAAATTGTCGCCACAATTGCTTACACTCACTGTTGAAAATTTCTGCTATTTTCTAGCTTTAGTTTTCAACAAGTGAACATCATTCTTTTCTTGCTAATTTAAAGAGCTATTTTCTATACTTAAAATCTCTTCCCCATACACTTACTTAAAGTCTGTGACCAAGAGTCTTGGCCAAAAGAAAAAGACTGACCTTCAGTTCTTCCCTTTAAGGTATGTTTTCTAGACCTCAAATAATTATTGTGCCTTTTTTTTTTTTTTTTTTTTTTTTTTTTAAAACCCTTCCCAATATTTCCATACCTTTTTTTGAATGTGGACACCTGAACTGTGTGCTATGATCCAGTAATGATGCTATACAGAGGTAATACCAATTACCTAATCCTGCTTGATATTCCCCTTCTTATACAAGAAATTTAATTTCTAGTTTAAAACATCTTGAGGCTTTAACATCTAGATTCACCCACAATTTAAACCACATTCAAGGTTAGTGTGAAGAGGCGGCAGGGAGCTGCAAAAAGACCCATCTCAGCTGGCAGACCAATAGTACCATACCTTGGTGAGAAGCTGTTTGGAGAGAAAAGCAGGTAGGGGCTACATGTAGATAAAGTCCTTTTAGACCGTGGAGTCTCCGGTGTTGTTATGTTTCGTTTCTGAGAGCCCTACAATACAGAAAGGGGAGATAGTCCAGAAAAGACTGCCCTATTTAAAAATTCAATTTAAAGTTTACACATGTGCATCCTCATTCAGTTAGTATTTCTTGGGAGACACACGAGAGGCCTATTCTCTTTTGTAATGTGTATTAATTTAGAGCAATACTCAGCAAACGTAAAATGGGTGTACAATGCTGCCAAACCAGATTAGTACGTCAATGAAAAATCAGGCCTATCACTTTTAAACTAATACAAGTCCCAATCCTAAAACATTTGCACAGATGGACCCCTCCACCCACACCTAGTTCAAAGCAGTAGAAATGTCATTCCAGGATTGGGGCCTTATTCCTCAAAAACAGCCTTGAAACATGAAAACTATCCAGCCCTCCCACAAGATCTATCTCCCCGCACTTATCCTGATGAAAAGGAAATAATATTTAATCACATCCCAACAAAGAAAACCATGCATGCACCAGATAAGAAAGTACATCTGTGTTGAGACAGATGAAATAGCAAACAAACAGTAACATTTTTACATATGCCCTGAAGCCTTAAAATTCCGTCCAGCTGCTAACGTCTCAGAGGAGACTGAGGGGGCTTTCTTTTTTGAAGCGAAACAGACACTAGACACTTACTTTTGATGGTGTCGTGTAGGCATCAAGGAGGTTCTCCTCTTCATCCTCTACATCAATGCTAACAAACACCAGTCATGGAAGACAACAGAGTAGTGCCTACTGAAATACAGTTCTTGACTATTTGCTGCCCAATACCTTACTCAGTCATTTGCAAAAATCACATTGTTCTGTCTTGGAAGTATTTTGCCCTACACATATGCAGCCATTTACACAAGTGCAAGGGAGAATCTAGCCCAAAAAATTTCAAAAAGTGCTTTAAAAAAGCAAAGACAGATGTAAAGCCCATTGTTAGAGGGCCATTACCCTTCTTGTAAAAAAGGATCACCAGATTTTGCCAAGCACTAAAAATTCATTCTTGATTGTTTCCAGTAGGAACTCTTTTTAGAGTGCCCGGGGTATCTGGAAAGTTTGCAATTGTAAAGGCAACTTAAGATACTGACAAGAAACATCACACTAAAATAATACATTTTTCAACGTCAGAATTAACAGACTTCTCCCATCCTCCTTTTATGCATGGAAACGCCTCCTCAAAATCCCATTCTGCCATAACAGCCACAGGAGACTGCCAACTGACATTGTCTGCATAGTTTTTGTCCCAGCATTACAACAATTATTTTAAATTACACTGAAGGTACATTGTAAATTGCTATTTGTCTTTCATCAAATGCTAGTAGAATGTTAAAATTAAAAATCCTTACTAGAAAAAGTTGACTCACTATCTTAGGGACTTATATGGTTTCTATCATAATAGCACCTGAAGCTTTCACAATCTTTACTGTGACATACCCCCGCAAGGTAGGGCAGTGCTATTGTCCTCAATTTATTGATAGGGAAATGAGGCACAGAGAAACTAAGTGACTTGTCTAAGGTCACAAAGAACAGCAGCAGCAGCATAGCAGGTATCATAACCAGACTCCAGAGTTTCAGGCTAGCATCCTTACCATCCCTTCTCTCTTGAGCAACGGTGTACATGTAATTAATTCCTTGTAAGCCAGTGGTGGACAACCTCCAGCCCATCGGGGTTGTGTGTGTGGCCCATGAGACGTTTTGTTTACACCTGCCCACTTGCAGGGTTGCCAGATTCCACTGCTTTCCAACTGCATAAGTTTTTTCCTGATGGTATCACTAAAGTGGCATGCACATAAAGCAAGGATACGTGAATTAAGGTGAATGCTGATCGCATACAACAATGATTGTGAGAGCTATGCACACACTCTGCAGCCAATCAAAGCACTGCTATGGTTCAATAGGCCTTCTGCATATTCTACATATACAAGCACAGTTAGAAAAACTACCCTCCTATCCCAGAAGACCGTCTTGGTTATGTGAATCTTACGGCCCAACAATATGGAAGAGGATGTGCCCCACTCATTAGCTTAGGTTGCCCATTGCTGTTGTAAACTATGCTATTTAGTCACGCCAGAGTACAGACTGAAACAAGAAAGTCAGCTAAAGAGGGCTTATTTTGATTTTCAGTTAGAAGTCCTGATATTAAACAAACAGAAGAGAAGGATACAGCCCCTGAATGGTGTGGATATCCTTGATTCCGGAGTATCTGTTGTCCTTTTTTTGACGAGCCTTATTAACCTTTCTGTTGAGTACCTGAGGAATGAAAGCCCGGGACTATTTAAAGATGTACATATCATCTGAACACACAGAACAGGGGTCAGCAACCGTCAGCACAGGCGCCAAGAGAGGCATGCCTGCAGAGTTTCAGCAGCATGCGAGGTGGGAGCTCAGTCCCCACTCCTCCCCCCATGCAGTTGGGAGCTTGTTGAAAGCCTTGCTGCCTGTCGACTAACAAAAGGCCAGCTAATGCTACCAAACACCATCTAAATGGTAAAGTGTTGCATTTCCATTTGTTTATTAATGAAACTGTTGAAAATACGACTAATACAGGTTGCACCTCTCAAAGCACGCAACATCCCTCGTCCGGCAAATTCCTCATTGGGCAGGAATAGGGATGCAACCAGATGAAAGAGTAGTGGGCAGGTGCAGAAGCACCAGAGGGGGTTATGAGCCAGAGCCCCCGCCTGCTCTACAGCTGTGGGGGCTGCAAGGCTATTGTGGGGACAGGTACCGGGGCCCCTGCCTACCCCGCAGCAGCAGCTGGTGAGAGGCTGGGACCCAGAGCCCCCGCCTGTCCCATGGCAGGGACTAGGAAGCTACCGTGGCTGGGAGCCAGAGCTCCTGCATGCCCTCTACCAGTGGATGGGGTGGGGAAACAGGGACTGGGTGGAACCCAGTGGGAGCCTTTGGAAGCCTGGGCTGTCCACCTTCCACTGTCCAACAAATTCTCTTGTTTGTGATCTGTCAGGTCTCAAGCATGCCAGATTAGGGAAATGCAGCCTGTAGTGAATTTAAGAGCTAACAATGGCATTCAGACCATACACAGAAGTCAAAGAGTCAAATTTTGGCACTCCGCATCAGAAAAGTTGCTGCCCCCAACATAGAACTTCACATCATTAAAGATCTTCACAGATGTTAGCCAATCAATCCAAGCGTGGGTAATAAGCATCATTCCCATTTTACGGAGGGAGAGACTGAAGACCAGGGAGATGAAATGTCAGAGGGAGTCTTTACATGGTCAAGTTATATCAAAATAACAGCGGTTGTTTCAAAATCACTTTGCTATTGTCTACATGATGCAAACTTTACTTTGAAATGAGTTTGACATAATGGGTGTGTTATTTTGGTTGTGGTAAATCTCATCCCCTGAGGAATAACTCCCATTTCTAAAACCACACCATACACAAGTCAAGTTGTATTTAAGCTGTTTCTACAGGCACATGTCATGTTAACACTCAGCTAGATTTCAAGTTGACCCACTGGTTATACAGTAGAATACAACTTGCCTCATCTACAACAAAACATTGGATTTTGCTGGTTAGAATGTGCCAGACGTAGGTTCTTAAAAAAAAACTATGACTTTTTCCCCCAGACTCTACACCTCCTTCCAACTCTCTATTAGTTGTTTAGTAAATGTTATCCTTACCTCATGTTCAAAGACATTCAGGATCTCTACAGTGAGCAGCGACCCACCTTCCTTAGCCGCAGTGAAGGCAACTAACTCATTAGCCAAGTCACTCTGTGACAATCTGTGCGTCATGCAGAGTTCAACCACTGCAAGAGAAGAGGTGTTTGACAGAGTTGAGTCACTAATGAATTTGCAGCTGTCCGTCTCTTGCTTCAACAGGCAGACACCACAACAGTTGTTGAGCACTACAGAAAATAGGGAGTCAAACCACAGTTGTTCTGTGTTTTCAGACTTCACAAAAAGGCCCTTTGCCCCCCTCACGGCCTCTGCGACAACGCAACGCAGCTTTGGGGCGCTTGCTACTAACAGCATCCAGCCCCCAAGCACTCGCACCCCCCAGTTATACCCATGCACTGGAGCAACAGGTGACAGGAGGCACAGAAGGAAGCAGCGTGCAAAGAGAAAACCGCTCGTCACTTACCCCTCCCAGACCCGCCGCAATCCCCAAACCGCAGGGACTTCACCCCCACTTCCGGCCCCCCCGCGCGTTATCCGCATCCCTCGCAACCCCCAGGACACAGCCCCACGAGCCCCTCCATCCCCATCTCTCCCTCGGGCTCCACGGCCGGCCGGCCCGCCTCCCCCGCACCGCGCGTGCAGACACCCCCCCTCACGTTTTTCGAGCACCTCCTCCTCTTCGTAGCCCAAACCGAAGAGCTGGAGCTCCCCCAGGAGCTCCTCCACACAGACCGACCCCATCGGCCGCCCCGCGTCCGCCGGCTGAGGCACAAGGCAAGCGAAAAAACCCGCCACTCTCACGACACTTCAGCACTTTACGGCCGCCGTGACTTGCCCCCGCGCCAGCCACCCAAGGGGCGGGGGGGTCTATTCCTCCTGGGCGTGGCCTAGCTGCCTCGGAGCAGCCAGAAGGAGGCGTGGCTACTGCGGAGCTGGCCGCGCCGGTGAAGCCTGCGGAGGGGCGCGGCTGCACGTGGGAGCCCCGGGGGGAGCTCGCGCCGCCTTCAGCCAGAGGGGACGGCGGGTGTGGGGCTGGCGGTGGTTCTCAGTGGGGAGCAGTGAGCTGGTGCAGTGCTGCTGAGCTCTGCCTGGGGGAGAGGAAGAGTCCTGGGTGATGCCCTTAGAGGGGCTGAGGCCCCACTTCTACCCCAAGGCTGGGACTTAGGAAACATCGCCATTGAAAACGACCTGAACAAACTGGAGAGATGGCCCGAGGCAGACAGGACGAAGTTTTATAAAGACAAGTGCAAAATACTCCCCTTAGGGGGAGCCCTCCCTCACACACACACTGGGACACCACTGGCCTGGAAGGGTACATTAATCCCCTAGCATGCACAATTTCGATTTGCACCGAACTCACATTTATGCAACTTAAGTGCAAGTCAAAAGCACTCCAGCCCCCCACGGCCATAGCTGGGGAAGCAGGAGAGAAGCCCCACAGCACCAGCTGCCTGCCCACTGGGCTCCCCCAGCTGGGGAGAAACTGGGGGGAGCCGGATGGGCAGAGAGCTGCAGCAGCATGGTTGGTTTCTCCCAGCTGGGAGAAACTGTGCTGTTGCGTGTCTGCCCACCTAGCTCCCCCAGCTAGGGGACACGGGCAGGCAGACAGCCACGGTGGCATGGCTTTTCCCCAGCTTCCCCAGCTGGGGGAGTCAGGGAGAAGCTGTACGTGGCTCCTGGAAGCCCAAGGAAGTTGGGAGTCAGGCTGCTGCCTGGTTCCCAGCTTCCCTCCCCATGGACTTACGCAAAATTTGAGTTATGCGAGGGTGTGCAGGAACGCAACCCTTGCATAACTCGGGGGACTACTGTACTGCAGAAAGGGATCTGGGGTCACAGTGGACCACAAGTAGGTGTCAACAGTGTGACGTTGCAAAACAAGCAGACGTGATTCTGGGACACGTTAACCAGAGTGTTGTGAGCAAGACACGAGAAGTCAGTCTTCCATTCTACTGTGTGCTGAGTAGGCCTCAGCTGGAGTATTGTGTCAGTTCTCCGCAGCACATTTTGAGAAAGATGTGGAGAAACTGGAGAAGGTTGGAAGAGCAACACGAATGATAAAAGGTCTAGAGAACATGAGCTGTGAGGCAAGACTGAAAGACTTGGGCGTGTTTACTTTAGAAAAGAGAAGACTGAGAAGTACCTAAAAGGCTGTTACAAGGAGGAGGGAGAAAAATTGTTCTCCTTGGCCTCTGAAAACAGGAAAAGAAGCAATGGGCTTAAACTGCAGCAAGGGAGGTTCAGGTTGGACATTAGGAAAAACTTCTTCCCTATCAGGGCTGTTAAACACTGGAATAAATAGTCTAGGGAGGTTGGGTACTCTCCATCACTGGAGATATGTAAGAGCAGGTTAGACAGACATCTATCAGGGATTGTCTAGATCAGTGTTTCTCAACCTTTTACTTTTCTGTAAAGTACCCTTTTTAAAAAAAAGTATAAGTACTCCCAGACTTCTCTCATGTGCCCCTCGGGGTATGTGTACCACCAGAAGAGAAACGTGGTCTTAAGGTCATCTGAGGTCATGACACAAGTGCCATTCAACCCTTCCAGATTACTGTACCCTTTGAGGAGTCAGATTTGTTTTGCATTCCACCAAGTTACACCTCACTTCAAAACCACTTACAAAAACATGAGGAAAAAAATCACAGCTGACTGCTACTGAAAATTTGCTGACTTTCTACCATCTATTTATCAAATAAATGAACTGAAATAGAAATATTGTACTTACATTTCAGTGTAAGGCATATGAAGCAGTAGAAACAAGTTAACTGAGTTAACTTTTAGATCAATGGTGTCCAGTAGGAATCAAAAGATACCACACTTGTGGTTGTTGTCCTTCTATATTTGCCGCAGCCCCCACCCGTGCTAAATAAATGGCCTCCCACTCCCCTTCCCCCAGAGCCAGGCTCCCCCACCCCCCCTTTAAATAAATGCCCCCCACTTCTGCACAGCCAGGCTCCCCCAGCCCTCTGCTGGGCCTGGAGGAGTGGCTGGGGACAGAGGAGCTGTTGGGCTGGAGGAGAGGCTGGGGCAGCCAGAGCTGCAGCTGCTGGAGAGGCTGGGGCTGCCAGAGCTGAAGGAGTGGTTGGAGCCAGAGCTGCCAGATCAGCTGGGGCCATCAGGGCCAGAGAAGCACCCAGGGCAGGAGGAGCAATCAGGGCTGGAGGAGCCGCCGGGACTGCTGGGGCTGGAGCAGCCACTGAGGCAGGAGGAGCCACTGGGGCTGGAGGAGTGGGTAGAGCCACCGCACACTTGTCCCACCAGGGTTGGGGGCGCATGCAAGAGTGGGCAGGTGACACTTGGATGCAGCTCTGGGAGGAGCCACATTTAAAGGCTCTAAGAGCCACGTGGAGCTCCAGAGCCGGAATCACCACACTGTGTTGTCCTGCTTGCCACATGTGGTGAGTGGTGAACGTATTGGACACTGCGGTTTTAGATTGTACTGACTTTACTAGTGTTTTTATGTAGCCCATTGTAAAACTAGGCAAATATCTAGATGAGTGGATACCGCCTGGAAAACCTCAGTGTAACCCCAAGGATACTCGTACCGATTGAGAAACATTGGTCTTGATGGTGCTTAATCCTCTGGAAAGGGCAGGGGACTGGACTCGGTGACCTCTTGTGATCCCTTCCAGTTCTACTGTTCTATGATCTCTCTAAGGGTGAGACGAGTAGGCCCGAGGGATGGGCAGGGAGCTTTGCAAGGGAAATATTTAAACAGGGACGGGGTGGGGTAGAAGGGCTGGCAGGGAATTGATTGGGGAAGAAACCCTCATAGAGGCCTATTGTGCACATAATGTTTTGCATGGTGTAAATCCCAGTAGGTTAAACTGGTGCAAGCAGAGGTGAAAGCAAGCAGCTGCGCCCTGATGAGCAGCTCCAGCAAGAGAACATAAGATTGGTCATACTGGGTCACGCCAAAGGTCCATCTAGGCCAGTCCTGTCTTCCGACAGTGGCCAATGCCAGATCCCCCAGATGGAATGAACAGAACAGGTCATCATCAAGTGATTCTTCGTCTCCAGCCTCTGACAAACAGGCCAGGGACCCTGTTCCTACCCATCCTGGCTTATAGCCATTGATGGACCTATCCTCCATGAGTTTATTTAGTTCTTTTTCTGAAAAGTCAGCTGGAAGCTATATAAAGAGCTGACAGGGACCTGGGGTGCCATAGGACGCTATATGTAAGTTACCTCTAGTGTAGACACTTACATGGTTCTTGCAAGTGTGAGGAGGATGTAGGGGAACATGTCATGTGCCCCTCCCACAGTGACTCCTTCCTTGCTTACCCCTAATCCAGGGAAGGACTTGGGTGACCCTCTCCAGCCCAGGCCTTGCTTCTCCCTGTCCTTGCTCCCCCACCAGCCATCTTTTCCCTCCAGCTACAAGCAGTGTTGCTTGGGGACTAGCAAGGAGAGTCGCGTGCTGGCAGCAGGGGTCAGCGTCCCCTCGCCCCCCCCCTCCCCCGCACTCACTGGCAGTGGTGGGGTGGGGGAAACAGAGCAATGCAGGTGTAGCCTGGTTTACTCCCACAGTGGCTGGTTGCATTGCTAGGGAAGTCCCTCACCCAAATGAGGTGGCAGGCAGATGGAGAGCAGGCTAGGGCCACATTGCTCTCTTTTTTCCCCTCCCTTCTGCCGCTGCTGGTGAGTTCATGGAGGGGCCCAACCCCGCTGCAGATGTCTGGCCCACAACAGTCCCCCATTCCCTGGGCTGCCAAGAGGCTCTGGGCCCTCGCCCCTCATGTGTCATCCCTGGGCTGAGGTAAACTGCCCTGCATTGACCTATCTCCGTCGCATACAGGAGGTCCTACAACTGACTGGTAACTGCTGTTCGAATCAGACAATTAGCACAGAACTTGGATGGTGTATAATTGGGAGGAAGTATACAGTGAGAAGTAAGAAGCTCTGTGCAAAGTTCCTTTGGCTGGACACCTGTGCTACATCCCATCCCAAAAAAAGGACTATGAGGTGCCTGCTGCAAATCAGGAACTGAAGAATGTTGCAAATACTTGGCATTGACCTTGTTAAAAGCAGACTCAGAACTTCAACTTGGGACTTACCTGACAGTCAGGAGTGAAATTTGCCAGCCCGGCTTACTGTCTTATGATCACATGTAGGGCACAGGGCTAATTAAACATGCAACTTCTTTTATTACTATTGGATATTCTTGTGCCTAATCAGGTTTTCATTTTGTTTACTGAGCAGCCATCTTCCCATCCTGCCCTCCCATTCTAAGGCCATCTATTGTCTTCAATGGAAGATTATTGACAATAGATATAAAGCATTTGACTCAGTAGAACTTATTGATTTGCTCTTCTACTGAAGACTGGATGTGGACTGGTAATATGCAGATTTTATTTTATATACCAATAGCCAACAGTGGGGACTTCTGATGTCCTTAATCAGTCTGGAATCTGCTCAGGCAATAGACTGAGCGTAACAGACCTTTGCTTCATTCCTATACCTGGCACCCTTCACATAAAGATCTCAACGCACTTTACCAAAATTCACTCGTTCTCTCACACAGTTTTCCAGCTAAACAGCAAAGTTAGCTGAATGATTCTTCTATTGACAAATGCCAAGGAAAGCTATGCTTCTAACAGGTAAAACAATACATTATTTAAACTGATTTAACCCTGTCTGATTAAAATATTCAGGACCCCTCAACCCTTCAAACATGGATTCATTTATGATGCTTATTGATAAAATTACTGTGTACAATAACTGTTTGTTCCAGAACAACAAGAAGTCCTGTGGCACCTTATAGACTAACAGATGTTTAAATTATTTAAAATATCTATTAGTCTATAAGGTGCCACAGGACTTCTTGTTGTTTTTGAAGATACAGACCAACTTGACTACCCCTCTGATCCAGTCTTCCCCCGCCTTACGAGGATAATTCGTTCCTGAAAAATTCCTCTTAGGGTGAATTCTTGTAAGTTGAAAATGTAATTACCATTAATTTCAATGGGAAAAAATTTTATGTGTTCCTGAGCCCCAAAATTTACACCCATTTACGCTAAAACAACACCAAATCCCATTAAAATGGACACAATTACTTCAACAGTTAACATTAGTTATCATAACACAACCTAACAAGGCATTTTCCCTTCATTAATTACTCTACAATATGTCTGTTTACCTGCAGAGACAGGGTAATGGAAATCGAAGAGCTCCTGGGAGAGGGGTGCAAAGCCAGCTAGCTGCCCGCGGCTGCAGAACTGGGGCTGGTGCAAGGGGGCGGGTGGGGCAGAGCAGGGCACAGGGAGGCACGGGGAGGCAGCCTGGCCTGAGCACAGCTAAGGTTAAGTGGGGAGGGGGCAGTGTCAGGGGCTGGCCACATGGGGAGCTAGGCAGGCACAGGAGGCCCCCAGTTGGCAAGGGGCGATGCCTCGCTCATACAGGGCTGCGCAGCGGAGAAGCCCCACCAGCGGCGGCTGAGGCGCTAAATGCAAAGGAACGCCACAGGTGGCAAGCAGCGCCCTGAGGCACAGCTGCGCAGGGCGGGCAGCGAGCAGCAGAGGCAGGGCCGGGATGGGCTCCACGCCCAGCAGCCACGTCTCGCGGGAGCACCTGGGAGCCCGCAGCCACCGGCTGGGCCGGGGCGCACCACTGCTGCAAAGCCAAAGCAGAGACCCCGACCAGCCACAGGTAAAGGTTGGGCAGGGGGCTCTGAGAAACCACCGCCGGGCGCTGTGGAAAGGCTGCAGGGCATCCGCGTCCCGCCAAAGTGCACGAAATTGAAATTGGTCCTCAAAAATTCGAGGAAATGCCTCGTAAGACGAGGTAGGGGTTCTAAATCAAACTCCTCGTAAACCTGAATTCTCATAACCCAAATAGGTGTATCTCGGGGTATGACTGTATTTATTCTAAGTTACCCCATTTTATGCCTCCCGAACTAATGGCAATCTGTTTGAGGCAGAGATCATCTGATGGAAATTGTTATAGGATTATAATTGTCATAGCTCCAAATTAGGGTTACCATACCTGAACTTTCAAAAAAAGAGGCCTCCCATGGGAGGGAGTGTATCTGTATCAGTACCTACCAACAGACATTGTATTAATGCACTATATATACTATAACACATTAATACACTCCCTCTCACGGGTGTCCTCTGTTTTGAAAGTTCAAATATGGAAACCCTACTCCAAATTCATGACACGGTGGTGCATATGTACTAAACACCAAAATGGATGGCTAAACGTTTCAAAGGCACAAAAAGAAATAAACCACAGCAAAACAGGCTAGTTTTAACAGCACTTTTAAAATTTATTTTTGGCATTAAAAATGGATTTCTACAATACAAAATAAAACTACTCAATACGTGTGTGTAATATAATCCCTGATATTGACACCGCTGGCAATGCTAAATAAGCATGCTAATCACCTCAAAATCCCCCATCACATACCGGAATACAAAAAATAGCAAATGTCAAGAACAGGTTGACCTAAGAGAAAGCTCTGGGGAGTCTTCAGCTTGGCTACGGACAGCAGAAAAGTGGAAAGGCAATGGTGGAACAGGTGAAAAGTGTTTGCTATTGCAGTCTTGAGGCACAAGAAATCTCAGGTCAATCATCCCAAGCAGAAGGCTTTTCACAGTGCACCGTGAATGAAGTCAGTTCCCTGGGTCCCATCTCAGTCTCCCTCTCTCACATATAATCCCAGGTGTAAAAACAGCAAGGAATAGGACTCATTTAAGGAGAACTGCAAAGACAGCCCTGGTCCTTTTGGGCCATTTAAAGGCAAAAAGCCAGAGGCTGAAATGGAAGATCTGGGAAGGAGAGAGGAGAGTAAAGACCAGTAATAGAGGGACAGGAAGGGAGTGGAAGGAGGGGAAGAGATTGTCTTGGCAAACTGTAATATTTAGCACTTGAGTTAGAATCTTGACTAATAAAGCAATCAAGATAAAACCCACAAAGCAAAGTGCAGAGAAGGAGTCTAGAAAATACAACCTCCTTAAGGCAGCAGCTTTTCTAGGACATTCTGTACGGTAAGCATTACAATCCTCCTCTATCATCCCCCACTAGCGTCCTCTGACAGACTTATCCATTTAAAACAAACTGAGTATATAACTGAATGAGAAGGCCCACATGTGGTTTTGGCACTGTGTCCTGCAGTTTCTCGCCAAAACGTTGAACTAAAAATTAAAAACAGAGTGGGTTTAGCTGCCTGAGTTACGGTGCAGAAAGGCTTACAAAGACAAGGCAATCAGGCATATGGCTAGGAACTGATAAGTGTATTTCCATGCATAGAGTTGGGGTCCCGTTGTCCAAACAGGCTTCTGTAGGCAGTGGGGGCAAGGAGTAGAGGCAGCAAAGAGTAGGAGAGGGCCTCTCCCATCCCAAAACAAAGGCACTTCCAGCTGAGATTACATGGGGAAAAAAGCTGAATGGCTGTGTGGGAGTGGCTCCTTTTCTTCTTCAGGCAAACATGGTTAGCTGTAACCACTGCAGAGGAGAGACAAAGAGAGAATGTATGTAATTCTCAGGAATTTCCATCTCCATTTCCACCAGAAACCATTACCACATTAACGAAAAATCAACATACAAGTTGAGCCTCTCTAATGTGTAACTCTCTCATCTGGCAACATCTGTAATCTGGCATGATTTAGTTAGCTGGACGACTGCTTATCATGGGTGTGGCCAAGTTTCTCAGGGTTCCATAAAATTTATTTACAGACACCAGTCCTGACTCTCAGGCTGTGGCCACACTTGGCCAAAAAATTTAATATTCACTGCCTCATTAGTATTAGGACACTTCTGACCGCGGCACTTCGAAAGCATTGCTTTCGAACGCGTGTGGCTCGATGCAGCTACACAGGGGTCCTTTTCGAAAGGACCCTGCACATTTGGAAATCCCCTTATTCCTCTCAACTGAGGGCAATAAGAGGATTTTGAAATGTGCGGGGTCCTTTCCGAAAGGACCCCCGTGTAGCTGTGCTGAGCCACGTGTTCGAAAGCGGCACTTTCAAAGCGCTGCAGCCAGAAGTGTCCTAATGCTAATGAGGCGCTGAATATTCAATTCAGCGCCTCATTAGTAATCTTCAAAATGGCCATTAGCATGGCCATTTCAAAGTTTTGGCCAAGTGTGCCCACAGCTTCAGTGTTCTGTGCTGTTATTTAGCTGTGGTTTACCCCTAAATGTCTCCTAAGAGCCCAATAAGAAGTGGAAGTGTAGGTAATACTTCTAGACAATATTGAGCTCCTGTGGTCCAGCAAATTTTATTGTCCGGCACCAGTCAGGTCCTGAGTGTGCAGGATGAGAGAGGTTCAACCTGTATGATAAAGGAAGGAGACCTCCAAAGCACATATAGAATAATATGTTGTACAATAAAAGTGTGTGTCTGACTCTACTTTTATACCCCAAATCCACTGAAAGCAGTGGAATGACCCCTAGGAAAAGTGGACTTTTGGCTTAGGCCCCAGATGAAGAGCCCTCTAGCTCACAGTATTCTGCTGGGATAAAGTAAATGCAAAACACTTGGCACACCTACCAGTTGGTCTTAAAAAATTAGTTTGTTTACGGGAACATTTGGGGGGCAAACTGGTGTATGAGACAAACTTGCTAAGTAGTCATTTATAATAATTCTTTCCGTATTCAGAACCATTTTCATCAAGGACCACAAATTTATTATTATTATTATTAGAAGTAGTAAGCGGTAATGCGAAGCCTCATAACATATGCATGAGGTACGTCTGAGTGCTAAAGATGGGTAAACAGAGGCATACTAATATGCCCCAAATTGGTGAAAGAGGTTGGACAGAACCAAGAAATCCTGTCTCTGCATCACAGGCATTAAATATTGGAGAACACTATCACCACCTCTTTGTGGCTGAATGCGTAGTGAGTTGTAATTATTGCTCCCAAGGGCCAGCTATGGGTAGTAAGAGACACACATAAACCAGGGTCAGGAAAGAAAGTACGTACCTTAAATAAGTCGAAAGTGACAATTCCATCTTTATCTGTGTCCAGGGCTTGAAAAAATCCTATGGTGATGGGAAAAGGCAGGAAATGGGGAATGTTTTGTAATTACTTCTTTAATTGCACCGTTTTTAAACTTTGATGCCTCTGGGTAATTCTAAGAGCTCCTATAGAAAGTAGTATCTCTCTCAATTCTCTCCATATAGATTAAGCACCACTTCATCAAGGAAACCTGCTAGAGAATGTTTACCTCCCTTTCACTGTTTTTTAAATCCAATGTTGCACGAGAATCCACTGAATACAGCTCAAGTACAATTCTTGCTATTGACAGAACAAATGAAGGTCAGGGCCCAGCCCTTTCAAATCTATACAAAGACAGGAGTTAAAATAAACTGTGGGGCTGGTAATCTGCAACCGATTCTTCAGCTAACAAGCTCTTCCCCACAGAGCCGTCTGTCCTGCATACGATCCCTGCCTTCTACCATCTTCGATAGTCTCCTATCACTGCCAGTCTCCTAATCCCAATAAATAGCTTTACCACAGTTATTAAACGTTCTACAAGTAGCATCATCAATGAGTGGCTCATGGTCAAGAGTTTGAATAGTGCCAATGCAAAATCCTGACTTTTGGGGAAATACTCACTGTCAGCACTAAATGGGTTCCTTGGTACCATGGACGTTAGTACCCAAGCATCAGGAGCAGGCACAGATCAAGAGACTTTTTTAAGGCTGAGTAGGTCAGAATCTGATTTCCAGCTGGATTATGGACAAAACTATCTGTCTAGTACCTCAATAAGAAACTCTTATCCACAAGAAAGGCCTCGGAAATTTGTACTCACTGAACATGGTTTCCAGTCGCACTAAACAGCACACAAAGTTATCGAAGTCAACAGCCAAGTCAGGCTCAGCATAACGGGTGATGATTAATTCATACAGCTTCTTGTTCAGTTTAAAGCCTATCAAGACGAACATTACTGTATTAAAAAGCAAGTTAAGACTCCACATGATTTCAGACACACATGTATTAAGTGGAGTAAGCAGATGGCTCTTGGAATGCCATGTATGTATAAAGTATCGGAGGGGTAGCCGTGTTAGTCTGGATCTGTAACAGCAACGAAGGGTCCTGTGGCACCTTATAGACTAACAGAAAAGTTTTGAGCATGAGCTTTCGTGAGCACAGACTCACTTCATCAGATGCTGGTCTGATGAAGTGAGTCTGTGCTCACGAAAGCTCATGCTCAAAACTTTTCTGTTAGTCTATAAGGTGCCACAGGACCCTTCGTTGATGTATGTATAAAGAGATCTGTTTATTCATCACTGAGGCCATGAATTTAGCATGATTCTAAAAAAGATTGGCCATTTATATGGACCACCAGAATATCCTGGGTTAAAAATCCCAAGCGTTCTGGAAGGGACATAAATATGTATGTTGTAGAATATTTGACAAGAGGGATTAGGAAGAAATTTTCTCTATGGGCAGGTTACCTCATCACTACATCATCTCTGAGGCAGCTTTTATGGGCACTGCTGGAAACAGGAGAGACTACTAGATGGACCTGATCTAGTATGACTATTCCTGTATTGCTACTACCAATCAAATCTTGTCATTTTGGGTTGTAACAAGCAACTACTCAGGTTTTCTATGCAGCCACAAGAGGGCACACATTTCTTGCACAAGGATCAGAGAGGGAGCCGTGTTAGTCTGTAGCTTTGAGAACAACAAGAAGTCTTGTGGCACCTTATAGACTAACAGATATTTTGGAGCATAAGCTTTCGTGGGCATCTGATGAAGTGGGTCTTTGCCCACGAAAGCTTATGTTCCAAAATTTCTTGCACAGACCACATTACCACTGCCATCAGCTACATCTGAAACAAAAGTCACACCGATCTTATTGAAGCTCTCTTCATTGGCCTGACTCTGAATTTTAACCGATCTCACCATCATTTGATCGTTTTCCTACAGTGCCTAGATGGAATACCTGGACAAGAGTATTAGAACCTTGGCTGCATCATGGCTGGAATAATGGCTGAAAGGGGTATCTGTTTGGTTAGTGATGGAAAAGATTACGAATTAACTGACTAATAAACTAAGTGGAAAGCAGGAAGTTAACGTCATCATGGAAGGTGATACATCACCTGCAGAGTCCAGTGCCATTCGCATTTCATAGGCACTCATGCATCCAGACTTGTCTAAATCAAACTTCCTAAAGACAACCTTAAACAAACAAACAAAAGGAGACACGTAAGCATGCTGGATACTCCTGAAGCTGGGTCAGCAATCTCATGAACTTAACTAAAGTCCACTGACAATGTGTGAAGACACCACACTGCTGTGTACACAAACACTGACTGGATAAAGACTACACCAAATTGTTACGGCTGCTACCAGAGCATTTTCAGTAGACATTGGAAATTCTCTGCCTTGGATAGGGAGAAGTCAAAGGAAGGAGAAGCAGAGGATCAATAGCAATTTCACCTACCAAGTAATTCCTAATTTTGTTCCAGAGGATGTTGAATTCGACCAGTCCTAATTTCCCATTTCCATCCCTCTATTCAGAAAAAATAATTAAGGAAAAATGTTTGCAATCAATTGTACTTTATGAAGAGGAACTTCTTCTCATACCACACATACCCTGAGAAGAAACCAACTAAAGTCTCCACTAAACATCAGCACCCTAGCAGCTATAATATGTAATTTTTACATAATAAAAAAATCCCTCATTACTGGTTTACATCTTACAGATATGACATAACCCAAAGGACCAGGAAGTCACTTGCACATAACAGAGATGCAGGAGGAGGATACATCCATGAGGTTAACCATACTTCGGCATGACTCAGTACTGAACCCTTTAGTCCGGAGATCTTTATCTGGAATTTAAAACAAAGACGGGGAAAAGGTGAGGCACATGGCAGGGTTGTTTATATGCACTCTATGAAAAGCTAGCACCCTCATTACAAACACCTGAGGGTTTGGGTCTTTTTTTGGATTTTTTGTAAGTGTGCAGTCAATGCAGGAATGAAAAAATAATTAGTTTCATTTCCATCCTCTCCTAGCAGAGAATGAGATTGCATCCAACAGGTGGAAGACAGAACTATATTGATCCTGTCCCAACAGCGATACTCAAAAAAGAGCCACCATGCCCAAGCTATAGCTACCAGTCTGGGTGCATCAGATTGGTGGTACTACTTCAACAAACCACAGAACTACATGGTACACTAGATGGCATAGATTGAGCACGAAATACCCAGATTCAGACCATGACACTAATAGGTCAGCTGAGTTATAGGATGCTGCTTTTTCTATTACTTACGTTTACTTAAGATTTTGTTGAGGATAGTCTGCAGTTCTGCAACACTGATTTCCATATCCTAGAAGAAGTGAAGAAATAATATTGCATTGTGATAATGTCTCTCACCACAAAGTACAACTTAAGTACTGAACCATGTGTTGCTAAGAGGCATCCACATTTATTAGCTAAATTGTGGGCTGCAATTAATAGCCCCCAGCAACACCACACACATTGGTTTAGGATGGGAAGTGAAGAATATTCAATCCAGCTGAAATGTCTGGAGAAATTTTAGAGGCAGAGACTTGGACTGGAATTTGGCTAACGTGACTTGGACCAAACCCTCTGTTTTTCTGTGAGAGGTCAGTGGCTTGAAATGTTAGCTTCAAAGGCCAGGAGGGACCTCATCTGACTTCCTGCACAGCACAAGATGGAGAATCCCACCCAATAATGTGAAGACTTCAGGTGATGAATCCAGCTCCTCCCTAGCTAAGTTATTCTAGTGATTAATGACCCTCGCCATTAAAAACGCCCCTCTTATTTCTCACCTGAATTCATCTACCTTCAGCTTCCAGTCATTGGATCTCATTGGGTGCCTCTACACTAGGAACTAACTCTGAAGTTAACTTCGAAGTTGGCCACTACTTCCAAGTTGCCATCAGAGAGTCTACACACATTTTCCCTTACTTTGAAGTTAACTTCAAAGTTAGTTCCTAGTGTAGACGCATCCAATGAGATCTAATGGCTGGAAGCTGAATTCAGATGAGAAATAAGAGGGGCGTTTTTAATGGCAAGGGTAATTAATCACGAGAATAACTTAGCCGGGGAGGAGAAGGATTCTTCATCACCTGAAGTCTTTAAATTATTGGGTGGGATTCTCCATCTTGTGCTGTGCAGGAAGTCAGACAAGGTCCCTCCTAGCCTTTGAAGCTAACATTTCAAGCCACTTACGTCTCACAGAAAAACAGAGGGTTTGGCCCAAGTTACCTTTGAAGTAGGGAGCCCAACTTCAACGTACTTGCTCCGTTCCCAGGAATGGAGTAGTACTCTACTTGGAAGTTTAACTTCGAAGTACGGTGTGTGTAGATGCTCAAATTTGAAATTGCTTGCTTCGAAGTTGTACTTCGAAGTTAGCAACTTTCAAGTTATTTTTGTAGCATAGACACGCCAATTGTATATTTTCTGCTAAGTTAAAGAGCTCTCTATTTTCATAAATCTCTTCCCCATATATTTACCTGAAGAACATGATAAAATCATTTCTCAATCTTCCCTTCAGTAAACTACATAGACTGAGCTTCTTTAGTCTCAGACATAAGGTATGTTTTCCAGATCATGAATCATTCTTGTAGCTCTTTTCTGTACCTTTTTACCACTTGCTCAACATCCTTAGTAAATGGCCTCACTAATGCCATGGAGAGAAGTAATACCATCTTCTTTCTCCTACTTTCTATTAGCTTGCTTATACACACAAGGACCACATTTGCCTCTTAGCTACAGGTTTGCATGAAGAGTTCATGTTCAGCTTTAATTATCATAAAAACAAAGCAGCAGTCATGTAGCACTTTAAAGACTAACAAAATAATTTATTAGGTGATGAGCTTTCATGGGACAGACACACTTCTTCAGCTCTATAGCATTTCCAGTCCAGACTCAGTTATATCGCAGAGAGTTCCAAAAAAATTGCAATAAAAACTGACAAATCAACTACATGGAACTGAAGGAGGGGGGTGAGGGGTGGGGGATGCTAACAGTTGTCAGTTTTTATTGCAATTTGTCAGTTTTGATTTGTCAGTTTTTATTGCAATTTTTTTGTAATTCTGTGCTATATAACTGAGTCTGGACAAGAAATTCTATAGATCTGAAGTGGGTCTGTCCTAATAAATTATTTTGTTAGTCTTTAAAGCGCTACAGGACTGCTTTTTTTTTTTTTGATAGAATACAAACTAACACAGCTACCTCTCTGTCACTATTTAATTACCATAAACTCTCCAGGACAAACCTCCACTAGCTGTGCTACCTGTTCTTACCACAAAGAGGTATTAGTTTGGTAATGAGGCAGTGGGGAAAGGGCCACCTAAGAAAAACAGTCAACACCATTTCACGCTGACTCTCATTTTTCTTCGGAGCCAATCCATTCAGCTCTAAGGCCTAATCATACTTAGCTTCTTACATGCAAAGCTAAATAGCAGTCTAACGGTTGAACTAAAGTATGGTATGGGGAGAAAAGAATCAGAATCAGACAATTCACACTTCAAGCATCCTACACCTGAAAGGAGACAAAATAATACAGCCAATTCATTTTGCTGACCAGCTGAAAAGCATTTTATCTTGTGTAACCCACAGAGATGATGCTTGCTTGTATTACATAGAAATGTGCTATAATGTAAGTAAAGAACTGTTTTTGGTCCTCAAGCTGGGCTTGATAATAATGAGGCCTGGGAAAATATAAGTGAAAAGACAATTCAGAGGCAACGTACAGATAAGTTAGGACTTAAGACCAGATCAAGTACTTAGTGTTTTTATTTAAACTGGTGTTGCAAGGAAATTTTTGGATGGTTTGAAAGATTGTCAACAACAGAAATTGCATTGACAAAAATGATCATTAGAATGATGTTTGATATTAATAGCCAAAAAAGTAGAAAACGTTTGGTTTTGCGGTATAGAAGATTAAACAGGGAAGTGGAAATACAGATATGGTAGAAGATAGTTTTAATTAAGGGGTATTGTTACAATTAACTATAAAAATATTAGTATGCTCATTTTAAATTAGTGCATTCATTCCCCATTTGGATATTATATATTATCATTATATATTAGAGACAATTATACAAGTTGAACCTCTCTAGTCCAGCACCCTAAGGACACAACCAGTGACAAAGGAGAGAATTTGCTGGACCATGGGAAGTCAATGCTGTCTAGGAAAATTACCAATACTTCCACTGCTCACTGAGCTCTTAGAAGACATTTAGAAGTAAATTAGAGCTAAACAACTGCACAGAAGACTGGGAACCATAAACAAAACTTGAAGGGACGACAGGAAACAGGGCCACTCAATGATAGGTGGAGATCCAGATCTTGGATGTTGCCAGACCAGAGAGTGCCAGACTAGAGAAGTTCAACCTGTATTCCCCTTCTCATCAGGGACCGATCATCTCTGGATGCACCATTTCATCTTGAGCATAGAGGCTGCATACAGTTATCTTGTAATGCCCCTTTGCTTCACCTAATTATTTTATTTTAAAAACAATATTTAATCCTACCACTCATTGTATCATTCACAATCCTCCAATAAATTAAATTATCTGTAACTCCTTTGGAGGATCAAATTGAATGAGCTCCATTTGAGTCTCTTTCCTATCTCTAAACTCCTACTTGGGAACACATATATCAAGCTTCCCCTAGATCCAACTGCTCACAAAATGATTTTGTAATAGGTAGGGACTCCTCCATGGGACCATGATATACAGCACAGAGATTTTTCTTTATTCATGTTGGTTTTCCACCCATCACCACAGGAACCACAGATGCAGCCACATCTCCTCCAAAGATAGGACGTTTGACATATATTTGTCCCTTCCTCTTAATTCGTAAGAACAGTATGCTTACCGCTCCAGCAAGCTGCTTGAAAAGTTGCTTGAAACTTTCATCAATCTCACTTTCAGAAAGCACTTTCTGCAGAAAGAGAACAAACTTTTGATTGGCTCCTTCTCAGAAGAATAAAGTACGCAGCCCATGCCAGGCACACAGCCATGAAACATGTACCTCAGGAAATTTGTTGTGAGCTTACAGTTGGACAGGAGAACACAGAAGTAGTAAAGATATCATGGCAAGAACAGCCAAGGAGTAAAGTCATATCTGAATCCCACATTCGGCCTCTCACGCCTTCAATCAGCAGGGGAGCAGTTGTACAGGGAAAATAATGCTCTTAGCTCCTGAGGGAGTTGGATTTACATCACTCGAACAATACCTTAGCACCACTCAGTCAGAACTCCGACACAAGGCCAGTTTCCCCAGAGAGCAGAGACATGTTGCATAGGGAAGGGGAACAACAGTAGATAAAAAAAATCAGTGTTCAATGCAGATCTTCTGTTGTCCAGGCTTCTAGAGTACATGACATAACCAGGTTGACTGAGACTCAGAAGATTTACTATGTGGATAGACCCACAGTAGCTAGGTTTAGATAAGGGACTGACTTCTTATGCCAGGAAACAACACTTAGTAACTACCAAGTTCTAGCTGCCTGTTCTACTGGAAAGAGCAAGCATTGGCATGCTATGTATTAGCATGGAAAGATAGTTATCAGATGAGAATGTATGGAAATAAGAGGAGCCTCTTCTCATGACTATATAAACAGGGCTCTTGGAACACAACCACAGGCCATGAATTGAAACCAAGTGACTGTGCTTGAACTCCCAGTGGTCTTACACCTCAAAAGGGCCCTGCTCTTGCAGAGGTTAGCGGATAAGGGGTTCTTACCTCATCTGGAAGATTAGCCTGGATCTGATCATCCATCTCCCTGCAGAAACACAGACAAATGTCCATGAAGGAATCAAAATAGCAAAACCAATGTGGCGAGAGAGGAGGTTCTGTGTGCTCACAGGATTGCATGAGTATGTATAAATGCTATATATTAGTTCTCAAGGGGATAAGTTTCTGGGTTTCAGTAATATTTGGCAGCCCCAAACCTTTATAGATGCAGGGAAATAGATCAAAGGTTCTAAATTCAGGCTCTCTAGCACAGCAGGGCAAAATACTATCCATTGTATCAACCCTCTCTTTTTCCAACCATCACACCCACTACATACTGGTTTCCGTAGCCACACAGCCTAAAGGCCGTGGCTGATATAGAATTGGTAAGCTTGTGTCACATTCCCTCTTTACAGTCTGCCAGAGAGAGAAAAATATGATGCTTGGTAACAAAGGTTCCCAACCATTGCAAAAATCCTGACACGAGAGGTATGTGAGTAAACTCCCATACTCATGTCCTAACTGCAGCCCTGTGAATTGGCTTTGATATCATTAAAGTTTTCCCATATAGCACTCTATTGGGAAGCCCTGGTAGGCTAGCATTAATTAGCAAAAGCAAGTATGGGGGTGCCAGCGGCAGTAATGGTATTGGGTACGATCATCCTTCTCTATACTGGGACCCAATGCCTGGAAAACAGTTACTAGCTCACACAAAACACCTGCCAGAGTCAAAGATGAGTCTTGACACTTACTCAGTTCCAGCTTTTTTCTCTGAGAAGACCCTGAGGACAAAATCGCCTTCCTTGTTGGGTTCAAAGGTGGAAGGCACAACAATATACTCCCCTGGAGGCAACTTGAAGCGCGTGCTGACTTCACGAAGGTTTATGAACTGCTCCGAGCGAGCTCGTGAGGCATTCGACACGAAGAAATCTCGCTTTAGGTGAACTGCAGATTGGCCTGTCAACTGCCAGAAAGAGACATACAAGTCACCCACATGTGCTAGGAAATCTACTGCTCCACACAGACTGCGCAAGTCCCAGTACAATGATCTGGCCAGCCAGAATATTTAAAGAACACCACAGCAAAAGATAGGAAGATCCTTGGAAAAGGGCAGAGGGACCTTTGAAAGAACAGTGGTCACAACATTGGCATTTTGCCCCTGGGCCATGTAGGTTTTGCTGCGCAAATAAAAAGTGAAAATAAATGTAATGGCTGCCACACATTGAATCAAACCTCAGATTCCCACATACTCAGCCTGTAAAGTCTGAGAACTGCAGCACATTCCTTTGTCTAACTCAACAGCAGCACTGATAGGCTCTGAAGGGAATTATGCCGATCCCTCTTACAACAAGGATAGGAGGTGCCAACCCAGCAAAGCAGAAAGGATGACATTGAAGAGGGCAATTAAAGAGAAAGGATGGTCTAGCAGTGAGGATAATAGCTGAGAACATCTGAAATTTGGGTTCACAGTCCCTGCTCTGCTAGAGTTCTTGTATGACTTTGGGTAAATCACTTAAACTCTTTGTGCCGTAGGTCCTTATTTGTAAAACAGGGACACTTCCATACCTCACCGCCGAATTATGACTAGGGATTTCTGACGTGCTTATATAGTACAGTGAAAGAGGCACTATAAGTACCTAAGATAAATATTTAGAATAAAAATAGGACCTCAGAAAGCTGAAATCCCCGCCCCACAACATGCCATTACAGCCTATCAGCCTCTGTTAGTGGTGTGACAACAGAAGAATGAAAAGTTCCGTAAAACACAGACATGCTGTTCAGATCACAGCTGATCAATAATTTTTAATGAGGGGCCACTCCAAGATTTCGGTAAGAGGTCAAGATTCACACTTTCCAATGGGAGGGGGCAGGTTTAGGATGGAGGACAGGTGCAGAAAGGGGCTCGGGGTAGGAGACTGGGGTGCAGGAAAAGGTGTGGGGGTCTGAGAAGGAGTTTGGTTGAAGGAAGGGGTTGTGACATGGGGAAAGAGATTAGGGTGCAGGGTCAGGCAAGGGCGATGGGTGCAGGTGAGGATTCTGGCCTTGGGAAGGGGTGTAGGAGGGGGTGCAGGGTTTGGGAGGGAGTTGTGACCTGCGGCAGGCTGAGGTGCAGAGAGCTTGGGTAGTGTCTTGGGCAAGGAGTTGGAGTGCAGGGTGGTAATGTCGGGCCAGGTACCGGGAGCAGGTTCTGGCCAGGAGGTGCTTACCTAGGTGGCTCCCAGTCAGCAGCCCAAGCTGCTCCATGTCCAAGGGTCCCAGGGACAGACCATGGGCCATATTAAAAGACTTGGTGGGCCAGATCCGGCCTACAGGCCATATCTTGCCCTCCCCTGATTTGGATGAATATCAAAGAACTCAAATGGTCTCAGATGGATACAAAACAAAAGCCTTGGAGCCATCTTGATCATTTCTAAATGAAGAAGATTCTGGATGCAAAGTGAAGCTACATTATGCACCATCATGTAGTGTCATCCCTGCCAAAAGGAGTGATTTAAATATGCATTACCTATGGTTGGTATCTGATGAATGTATTTCCATACGTACCTCACGAGGAACCTTTAGAGATACAAATTAGAAGTCAGTGAGTTACAATGAAACTAGTGTTCTGGTAGCCAACAGGAAAAAAAAATAACATCTATAGTCTGTTATCTGTACTGAGTTATTTACTTGGCCAGTCCCCTTCAGCATTCCTAGAACTACATTTCAAGTGCTTGGATCAGACTTTAACCAATGGTTTCCCTTCACATCTCTTACTTCTCTTGTGCCATTGCAATGAAGCACTCATGTCGTTCGGGGGCACCCACACTGAACATCCTAGCTCACCCGTCCCCTAGCTGTTCCTATGAGGAAACACAGCTGTCCCACAAGCTGGGTTGACAGGTTAATTCATCCACAGCACAGAGGCAGCTCAACAGTGAGCTAACATTTGAAGGCTGACTATAAGCAACGGAGCCTATTAATCTGATAAAGAACTGGTATTCTCAGAGGGAAGAGACGAGGTTGTGCTGACCTGAAGCCAGGGATCTCAGAGGGTGGATTGTTATGTAGCCTTCACAGTTACCTCATACACAGCAAAGCCAATGGTCTCCATGTCCTTCCCGTATCGCCTCTCCTTGCGACGGTGCTTCTGCATGAGTGCCAGGAGGAAGCTGCACCCCGATTCTCTGTTGTAGTCGTCATCGTCATCATCCACCTCCTCCAGGCAGATTTTGAACTGGGGGTTTATCCAGAATGTAGCTGAAGGGTGGGAAGAGAAAGAAACAGACTAAACAGTGTGTTATGCTTATATATTCCTGGTTGTTTTAAGGTGTACAGCAGGTCTGCGCTGCAGTCATGGGGGAGACTGTGGATACCTAAGACAGCTATAATACAGCTAGCATGGGCACTGGTAGACAGAAAGCCATGCTAGCGTGGTCTAGCTGCCCAAGTAGTAACCCAGGGCTCTGGTGAGCCTGTATACCCATGCTGAAGGCCAGGATGCTGTGGCTTCAGTAGCACTGGTACCCAAGCTAGCCTGATTAAAGCTACATTGGATATACCTACACAAGCTGTAGTCACCCACAGTTATCATAGTGAAGACTTAGCCTTTGAGCCTGTTAGTCCCCAAGTGCCATGAAAACCTGACCATCCCGGTACAAAACAATCACCGGATATGAACAGAACAATATTCAGTTACAAAAACATTCACAAATGTGGTGATTCAGCAAATATCTATCGAAAAGTGAGCGCTCCTCATTAACGTGGGTCCCTGGAAGGATGTGCCCAGTAAACTAAGCACATTTCTTCAGGCAGCAGTGAGATTGGTACATCTCTGGTGAAAACTGGTTTAACAGCCAACATCAGGCTAATTTAATAAATGAGGTGTTCTGGGCAGGTTAGCACTAAGGATAGCACTCAGGCCACGTAACTTACCTGGATAATTCCTGCAGCCTCCAGCTGTGCTCCCCCGTCTCCAGCTGCCATCACAAAGAGTTGTGTTCCACTTGCGGAACTTGCGTGATTTCAGTGCATCTGGGGTAAGGTTACAGATCTCCAGCCGTGAGAACTCTCTCAAAAAATCTTGGAAGGACATCCTAAGACGAAAGAAATCCAGTGAGTTTGCACACGTGTAAGAGAAACTGCCGCAAAAGTCTCTCTCAAGTCAAGCTGGGTGTGAAGCGACTTTCCTATTCCATGGACATTTTTGAGAGTGCAAAGCATTTCTCACCCCAAATCAGAAGAAAAAGTTCGATCGTGTTTTCACAAATTGACAGACCAAAGTTAAAACTAAAATCAAATCAGGTCAATCAAAATGTTTCATTTTGGTACTTCCAAAACTGATTTAGTTTTTTTAAAGTTCTAATTAAAGTTCTAAACACAATAATTTCAGACCAGAAAACAACCTTTTTAAACTGTTAAATTGTTTTATTTTCACTGTTTTAAAAGTTTTTCTTCAACATATCTTCACATAGAAACTTGCACAAATTACCATTTCACAAACAGCTTTGGTTTCAACAAATCTGCATTTCTTGGTGAACAAACATTTCATTGAAAGACTCCTGATCAGCAGAGCCCTGTGCAAATACAAAATTTGTGTCCACCTCCATAGCCTCAAAAATGAGCTGCGAGTATAAGCATCCACATTTTATAAATGTATTTCTAAAATAAATTTACAAGGCCAGACACTCAGATGGTATATATCAGTCTAATTTCATTATCTTCAGCTTAATTTCCTTGATTTATGCCAAACGGAGATCAGCCCCATTCCACAGTGGATTTTTTTTTTTTTAAGGTGGGGGCAGTGGGGATGGTTTGTCAGGAAACAGGTGGGTGACAATATTCTTACCCGAAAAAAACAATCCATTTTGGTATTTTTCCCAGGTCATTGACTTCATGGCCTTAAAGCACAAAACCGCATAAAAAGCACAAAACGGATTCCAAGCGGTGCAAAGATCCATTTGCAGTGAAAACATTTTCATACATTTGCTTCCTCAAGAGGTGTTTTTGCCAGTGAAAACCCATGTAGGAAACAAATTTTAAAAAAGCTGGTATCTCAGCTTCTTTGTGAGTATTTAAAACCCCTTTTTAACTTGGTCACGTGAGAATAAAATGCGGTTTAGTGCAAACTGTACTTTCCACTCACCAGAATTCCCCATCTTCCATTTTAACCCTTAGCTGTTGTCCCACAGATGGATCCACAATGTTCCACTCAGAAGAGCTGCAGGGATGAAGCAGTTCAAACATGCAGTGAGTCTCAAAGCTTGAAGAGTAAATTCAATGGAATAATAAATTTGATTCTGGGGGAAGGAGGTGCCAACTCCACTGTTCTATTGGAGCTACGCCAGTCGCACCAGGGCTGAATCTGGGCCATTGTTGTCGACATGATCATCCCATGTTGCTCATAAAAAAAAAAACAACAACAACAACATAACTGGCCATAGACCACATAGTCTGTATTCTAAGCAACTCCTGTGATATTGCTCACTAGTTTATTACCAATTCCACAAATTGGGTTGAACCTATCCCACCCAATTCCTCAAACCTATCCTATTCCATACATGTGTGACGCTAACAGCACCCCAATGCCAGGGGGCACAGTGCTGTTAGAATATTTATGCAATCGCTGGCATGTAACGCATCACTGGAAAACTCACATATCCTTAATATTAATGTGTGGTGTCTGTACAGGTTGAACCTCTCTAGTCTGGCACCCTTAGGATCAGACGGATGCCGAACCACGGAAGGTCAATATTGTCTAGCAGCATTACCAACACTTTCACTGCTTACTGGGCTCTTGGAAGACATTCTGAGGTAAATTACAGCTAAATAACAGCAGAAAAGACTGACAGCCAGGAATGGTGGCCATTAACAAACTTTACAGGACTGGGGGAAACTTGGCCACACCCATGTTAAGTGGACTTCCAGCTAACTATAATCATGCTGTACCACAGATGTTACCAGATTAGCGTGTGCTGAACCAGAGAGGTTCAACCTGTAATAAATTCCTATACCATTCTCATCGCCCTAACAACTGAGGGCCTCCTGTCGCATAAAGTGACTGATGTATCATGCGTGGTTCATTCTGTCTCTCATCCTTACCACGGGGAGAACTGTGTGTGCAGTGGAATGATCTATCCTGGGGACTGAACCTTGCCCTAGATAGCGCCTTTTACCTCTAGATCACGAGTTCTGACACAGATAAGTAATGACTAGAAGCAGTTTCTTTCTGTCAGCTATTTCCCATTTATCTAAGGACCATCTCACCTGATAGATAAACAATGAGAACCTATATATGCAGTTAATTGATACATCTGCAGTCTGGTGCATAGTGGACTGATATAATTAATCTTATCATCCTAGTTGACACTATTTGCTCCCCCAGTCGCCAGTTGCAGCAGAGTACAAGGACTGAGCTACCTTCAACTTCACTCCTTGAGTGGGCCATTTTGGGGTCTGGGGCAAATAGATTAAATGTTATTTATTATTATCCCCCTTACCCGCAACATCCAGTAGGGTGGGTGTGGAGAGTCAATGAAACCAACTATAAACCCTGTCTGTGATGAAAACCACTTCAAACTACTCTGAGTTCTAGCACTCAAGGTCTTTAGAACCTGCACAAAAAGAAGTTAATCCTTACTTATCACTCCAGGCTCCAGTCCATTCCACCTCTCCCCATGGGTTTCGCATTCGAATTAGATTAACTGTCTGTCCCCGGTAGTTAATCTGGAATCACCACAGATGTGCAGTTAGAGAGACCACAATATTTGCTCTCTGTAGCGTGTGTGCCTTACAGTCAGGGGCACAGAGAATTATCACGCAAAAGACTATGATGGAGCAGGGCAACACATAACTAGGTTTTAATGCAAGAGTTCTATGGGGAAGAAAAATTGCGATCAGCTTTAAATGAAAACAACTTTTTCCATTCTGCAAAAACCGTTGTGAAGAATTTGGATACTATGGGGGTGAATGCTATAGGAAAAAAATTACAATAGATCTGAAAGTTAAGAAAATCATTTCTTATGGCCAAGAACAGATTGAACACGTCACTGTGCTCCACTAACGAAAGGCCGAGCCACAATGGTACCAGGACTTTACTAACTACAATCTTATTTACACGTAGTTTTAGCTATTAAGGTTTTCATTCTATTGCAGACACTGTTTTAAAGGTCCTGTAGCACCTTAAAGACTAACAGCTGTATTAGGCAATGAGCTTTCGTGGGTAAGAATCTGAAGGGGTGGGTCTTATCATGAAAGTTGATTACCTAATAAACAAATTTGTTAATCTTTAAGGTGTTCCAGGACTGCTTGTTCTGAGTGTTGTGAAGGGGCATTTTAGGCATCCTCAGACTAAAATGCAGATTTTGTTTTGAAGAAGTTTTATAAAGTTTATAAATCTGAATTTTATATATACACATTTCCCTGCACATGTTTAAAAGCCACACACAGCAGGCAGCATTGTGCTTTAAAATTCACTCGTCCAGTTTCACAGTCTTGGTGATCTTTTAGCAGTAGTAGTAGTAGCATCCTTCAGTCTACGTAGACTATGGATCGCGCCCTTCGTAGTTCCATTTGGGATCATCATTAGCAGCGTCGACTGTGACTGTGAAGGCCCACACGAGAGTGACAGTCCCTGCCGCATCTGTTGCATGTGTAATGGGTCTCTGGCAGATCCTTACTGTGCTTTCTGTGGGCTCGCTTTTCCTCTGCTAGCTGTCTGATCCTCATCTCACCCTTCTGAAGGCCCTTGTGTAGTTCCTGCCTCCATCTTTTATAGGCATCAAAAGTAGGTGGGATCTTAAAATGCTCTCAACTTTAGGAATCCAAAAGTGCTATTAAGTAACAGACCCCACGTGCTCTTCGGCATCCCAGTCCCCTACTCTGAGCTCCATTCTGCACCCAACCTCCATCCCAGACCCTGTACCCCCTCCATAGAAAAGTTTGGCCCTTGCCGACTTACCAAAATCTTGGCGTGTCCCCCTCCCCGGAAAAAAATTATTGTCCACCCCGTGCGAGGTGGTTACGCCACAAAGATCAGCTACAACAGACTGACTTAGGATGGGGTGGGCAATGAAATATGGATCAGCCAGTGCACTGTATCTCCTCCTCTTCCGTCTGACTTCCTATTTAACCCTATCCCTACAAGCCCACAACAAACACTGCAGTTATGAGTCTTTCTAAAGGTCTTGAAAATCCCTCCAGACAATGCACAAAACATTTTGTCTTTTAAGCCTACTTTACATCTGAGATTCTCCAACATTCCTTATTGAAGTCCACTGCCAGGGGTGTCTGAGATATTATTATTCCCTCTATGCAGGTGGGCAGGCTCAGGTGAAGTGACTTGTGCAATGTCACAAACGGGGGAACAGAACCCAGGAGACCCAGTTCGCAGTTTGAACTACTGCACCACACTCCCTCTCCCCCAAAAATTCAAGGGCTCGAAGAATGTACCTCTTTGGCTCCTGTGACCGAATAAGCATGACCCTTCACCAGCTTTTTAAATGTGACAGCCTCCATGTCAAAAGCGCTCGTAATCTATAATGCAAAAGCACACAAGAACGCATGCTAAAGTTAACATAGGTGTCATCTCTGTCCCCAAATGAAAAGACATATTAACTCAAACTTAGTTTCTCCACACAGGCTACGTCTACACTAGAACCAACTGCCTACAGAAGTTACTGTCGGAAGCGACGTTCTGACAAAATTTCTGTAGACAGATCGTGTCTACATGTAAAAGTGGATTGATCTTTTGATCTACTCTGTTGACAAAAGGGCCCATCAGAGCGTTTACATGGAAACTGTGGACAAAGTGCATTTTGTGTGTAGACACTGCGAGTTTTGTCTACAAAACTCTATAGTGTAGATGTAGCCACAGTGTAAAACCCAAAGGTGAACACATGCAAATAAGCCAGCATACCTTGGTTGTGTCCAGGTTTTTACAATGCAACCATCACTGTGGTACCTGAGCAACAAACCAATTCTGTTCACCACAGGCATGACCCTAAAAGCACCCTCATGCCAAGACGCACATTACTGTTAGGATACTTACCCAAAGTGTGGCATATAATGTATCAATGGAAAGCTCAGAACTCACTGATCATTAACATTATTGTTTGGCGTACATAATAGGTTCATACACCATCCTCATCGCCATAATATCTGACGGCCTTCTGGAGTGCATTCCGACTGACCATCACACGGGGGCCACTCTCTCTTTCATCCTCGCCAGAGGGGGAGAATTGTGTGTGCAGTAGAATGATCTGTCTTGGGATTTTTACGTATCTGTTAAATGTACATGGTAGGGTAAGAGTGTGAATAGGGAAGAAGACGCAGCAGACAAGAAAGATAAAGAGAGAAAGACAGTCTGAGGGCGTGTCTTTACTAACCGCTGGATCGTCAGGAATCAACCTCGTACAGATGAAATAAATAGACGGCTCAGTGCTCTGCCATTGACTCTGGTACTCCACCAGAACAAGAAGGGTAGACGGAAGAGCAACAGGAGAGTATCAGCTGTTGACTTATCACAGTGAAGATAGTGGGTGCATGACTTACACCGATGGCCCATGGAAATCTGGACTTGGTCTGACAGAGCAGCTGAAAACGTGGTGGCTGACCCTGGGTGAAATCTGGAGAGTGGTTTTTGGGTTCCGAGTGCAGGCTAATGAATGTTTTTAGTGCTGGGAGCAAAAAAAGGTGCTTTTTGTTTATGTAATTCCCATAAACAGCTCAGGTCAAAGAAAAAAAATGAAAAGCTTCCCTCGGCCTTTGTCTGATCGGAGAGCTCTAGATTAACAGCAGACATCAGTGCTGGAGCTCTTCCCAGTGCCATCAGACATATAGTAACAGGATGACAACAGGTTCAACCAGAAATAGCAGAGACCACTGCGTCACTGAAGAGGTGCATGATATTCAGGCAATAACTCCACAAGGAACAGGACGACTGGCTGCCCAGTGAGAGGGGGAACCACAAGATGGCCACCATGTACAGTTGGTATGGGAACAGCAAACTAGCAGCCAGTGGTTAAGAACACTATGGATTTTGTAAGTGTATCTGAGCTAAGGAAGGAGTGACCCTTGCTGTTAGAAGAACGGGTAGACAGGCTAACGTGGGACTGGCACACGCATTCATGAGCTCCAGTAAGACAGCTGACGCCATTCCAATGGAGTTTCTTTCTGATATTTCTTCTAAAGTCGGACTTGGAGATTTGCTGTAAATATTGACAGGAGATGCATGTAGCTTAGCAGCCAAGATGAGAGCTCTGTTTGTTCCCAAAGCTGAACAGCCTTTTGGAACAAAGTTCTGTTTTTCTTGATTAATTTGAACTCCAGAGACTGTCTAGGGAGGTGGAGGTCTCAAAGTGAGCTTGAGGGTTTGTTTTCTCTGCAACAGTTAGCTTGAGTCAGGTGAGTATACTCAAGTCAAGCTAAACTTGCTGGAGTGACAGCAACCACATTGCAAAACAGACAGGATTGGCATCTGGTCTAGTACCTCAAGCTCCTGCTTCCCTACTGTATTGCTAGCCAAAGGGTATGTCTACACTAAGTAGCTTTTTAGCCACAAGGCTGTATTGACACAGCCCTGTGGCTAAAAGTCGTGTGTGTGTGAATGTCCTGTGTCAGCACTTTTGCAGACAAAATACTCCCAGACCTCACAAGCACCTTTTCCTTTGTGGGCAGAAGTGTGTGCCTTCCCATACAGCAACATTCACACTTTCTCTTGCCACGCCAGAACTTTTGTCATTGGAGGGCAGAGTGTAGGGGTGTTGTGTAGACAAATCCTTAGTATCAGCAACTCTTCAGCTTCAACCTACATACCATGACAAGCAAATTAGCTCAAGTTTAAAGCATCATTTTGAATGTGAAATAGAGATGTGTGTAGATAGGCAAAAGACTGGGTAAAAATTGAGCCATACCTCAAGCTATTACTGCTATGAAGAAAAGTCCTAGAAGCCATGTGGCTTGCCTGGATGAGCAGAGAGTTGAGGACTCCAGCAGATACAAAAAGTAGTTTGCTTCTGCATGTGTGTGCGTGTGTGTGTGTGTGTGTGTGTGTGTGCGCGCATGCACACATTGTAGAGTTGCCAAAGGAATCCCAAATGCCCACCGTCCAAAGGATCCTGGAATCTCTCCCTTGTTTTGAGAATGACCAGCCCCAAATCCTCAACCTATTAAAATGATCCAAGATCTACACTCCCATCACCACCACCACCACCAAGAAAAAGGTGCATAATACTCTGCAAATCAAGGACTCACATCAATGGAGCAGCCAAGCAGCGATCCCCTTTCCAAAGCTTTCAAGATAATTTGGAAAAGATCGCTGGGGGGTTTCCGAAGCTCGTACCATTCTGTGACTCCCCCAGTGAAGTCTTCAAAGCCCTCGGAGGTGCTTCCTCCAGACAGAGCTTCATAGCAACCATTCACCCTGAGTGAGAAGGGAGATCGTTAGCATTTTCCCAATGCACACACACACTCTTGGCCACATTAGTCAGCAGAGATCCACCAGCCAAGTGCCTAGTGCAGTCAGTCCTCGATGTAAGTCACTCCCGTAGAAGTTGTTCCACACTTACACCATTTACACGACGTAAAAAATTCCTCACTACGTCATTTAGAAATGGAAAATTAGCATACCCCTTCAACCTGTCTAATGTAATCCAAACCAACGGAAATTTTGTTCATAGGGGAAAAAACTCTTTTGGCACATGTGAGAAAATATGTCTGTAGAATGTATAAACTTTATTAATTGGAAGAGAAATGTGAATACACGAACATAAAACCAGTCACATTCTTCAACATTTTAAATGAGCTGGATGAGCCTGAGCCAACTGTGCTCTGCCCCTAATGAAATTTCATGCCTCCCCCCGAGGACCTGCCCCCCCCCACTTTCCACACCCCTGTGTTAGGATGGTCACATATGCAAATGGTCACATAGGCAAATTTTACTCTCTTACAGTCCCTACCTGCTTTTATTTACATTATTTCTTATGGGGCAAAATTCCTCATTATACATCATTTTGTTTTAAGCCACAACTTTACGGACCCTATCCCCAACATACAATTGAGGATCCCCCTGTACGTCACGACCATGTCCAAACTAGAGCAGGGCAAGCCCAGGCATTGGCACTTACTTGGCATAAGCCTTCTCGAGTAGCGCACTCCAGAACTCACTGCCTTCTGCCGAGTGTACAAAGGTCAGCTTGCCATCCTTGGTCGGCAGATAGTCATCCACGACAACATCCACCCACTCTCCAAACTGCCAAATCTGCACAGAGGACAGACGGATATATGCAGATGGATGGTGAAAATAGCTATAGATTCTATGGTCACCTTCATCACCATATTAACCAAACACTTTCCAAAAATGCATTAAGCAACATAATTAATATGTGGAACACGTGGTCTCTTCTCCCTAGGGAAAGAAGTGTTCTTGTGAAACACAGCTTCAACTCAGGTGTAGACAAACCCATTCCGTGAGAAGAATTGTTGTTTAGAACAGCACTATGAGAGCACGGACACTAACCAGCTAGTGACAAGATCTGCAGTGCCCCAGTTTTGTTGTGCCCTGTGTTATTCACGCTGGAGCTACAGGATGCACAGGCGATGAAAATGAGAAGGTCATGTTCTTTGCAGAGGTCTGGCTAAGCGCCCAGGCTATTTGTTACTGCCGACGCTCAAACAACTGTGCAGTAATTAAACCCCTGAAACATCACAAGCCAAGCGATAGGGCACTAGGATTCCATTCAGGCCTTACAGTTAATGGACAAAAGAGGTCAAGTAGTTGTTTGAAGATTCAGTTCAGCAATGTACTTTTGTAAGTAACTAACGTTAAAAGGGTGTGCTTAATTTACCTGACTTCAGCAGGACTGTTCACATGCTTAACATTAACTGTGTTCATAAGTATTTTGATGAATTATTGCCCAAATACCCTGCAAATGTGAACCAGAAATGAAATTTTCATTAATCGGTCGAGCTAAAGAGGCATTACACTCAACTTGATAATATTTTTCTGTCTGGATGCAGACTCAGCCTCCAAACATTGCATCTCATTATCTTGTTTCTGCTCGATCAAAGAACTGTCTACTATTAGAAATCTCTTCTCTATAGATACTTGTTTGTAGACATAATAGAGTCATCTCTTAACTGGCTTTTAGATAAACTAAAAATTTTAGCTTCTTTGATCTCTTATTATAAGGTATATTTTCCTTTAAATCATTCTTGTAGCTTTTTTCTGAACCCCTTCCAAGTTTGTCTAACAACCTTTCTGAAGCATGGACACAAGAACTGGACACAGTATCCAGTAACAGTCTCATTAAGGCTCGATCCAGACATAATACCTGTGACATGTATGGCAATATTCTGGACAAACGGTAAGAAATTAAATTAAACCCTACTTAATCAAGTTAAACCTTATGGCTATGTCTACACTGGAGGGTTTTGTCAACAAAACCTGGGGAGACACACTAAAAAAGCACTTTTGTGGATAGCCTTCTGCCTCTCCCCCATGAGGCAGAATGCCTTTCTTGACAGAACGTGTCAACAAAAAAGCCACATGGACGTTCCAGGAGGGTCTCTGTTGACAGACAGGGCATCCGGGTCACCAGGCAGCCCCATCTTCTGTGCTTTCAGCTGGCCATTCTATCGAGAGAATGGCCAGACAGAGCAATCTGTTTTCGTGTGTGGCCGCAATCTATTGACAGAGTTTTGTCGGAAGATCTTTGTCGATAGTAACGCCCATCGACAGATTGCTGTCATGTAGACATAGGCTATGGAATTACATTTTAATACCTTTGGAGCCTACTGTTCTGAAAACAAAGGTTTTGGTTTCATGGTGAATTAATGCAATTTTGGGGAGATGCTACAAACTTCAAAGGACTTTCTGGAACAAAGTGCGTGCAGTAGGGTGTGGAAGCCATCTTGTATAGAACGCATTTCACATCACTTACTTCTGCACGCACACAGGAGCCTGTCCTTTCCTTGACCAGTTTGGGACTGGCTGGGAGGATGAGCTCTATGGAATGCGTTAATGAACTGTTTGGAGTTGGGGATCCAGCTCCCTTGTACTTGTTTTTTCCGTGCTGATAACGGTTTCTCGTTGGAAAGCAACTTACAATTCTCTAACTAATTGCCTCTGACACTGGGCTTGTTTGTGTAAGGGTATAAAATACTAGAGTTAGCTGAATCAAGCAGCCTTGCTGGACCTGGTTTTACTAGTGTCCACTTTGGCTCATCTGTTGCCTTATTGAATTCAATACAGCTGAATGTTAGCCGCCTAAACTCAGAGAAGTCTTGTGCTTCAACAAGGGGATTTCCTAGGAAACACTTGGGGTGAAGGAAATGCAAATGACCCATCTCCTATCTGTCTCTTTTGAGCAGAGACCCATTGTTTGGCTGATAACCGATTAGTCTTTTTCAAGACCCAAACTGGATAAATGAGTCAGTCTGTGACTCATGGGAGTTCTTGTTCAGAGCAAAGTGCGTGGTAAATGTGAAATGACAAGAAAACACCTGTGTGGGGCCTGAAGAACTGCTCCTGACAGTCCCATGCCGCAATGGGGATGTTCTCTGATAAGTTTATTAGCATGCATAGAGGTTCCGTTATTCTTTTTAATATGTTTTCTCTGTATTGCTTTTAACTTAAGAATAAAATGGTCTTGCTTAATAAGAGCTGGGTGGCAGCTTAAGTGTTGTCACCCCACTGTTAACCAACTCTAAAGGGAAAGCAAAAGGAGCCTGCTTAGGCAGTTAGTCTTTTGCTGGGGATAGCACACAATGGTTGAGGGACAACGCAGCATGGAGATATCCTGTTTAGAAGGGAGGGAGACACATGTCTTCACCCAAGAAAGCCAATGGCAAGGGAGCAGGTGCCCTTGCTCGACCACAAAGAGGAAATGCAGGTTCAGTTGCCCTGAATTGTGACAATACCGTCTCCCTACTCCCACTCTGTAACCTCCTTCTTATTCACATTCAAGGATTGTGTTCATCAGTTTAGTGACAGCATCACACTGGGGGCTTGTGTTATCCCATAACCCCAAGTCCTCTTCAGAGTCACTCTTTCAACTGACTCAGGGCACGTCTACATTACCCAGAAGATCAACCCGCTCAGGGGCAATCTTCCAGGGTTTGAGTTCATGCATCTGGCCAGGACACATAAAATAGACTTACTGGGAGTCAGCGGTCGACCCTTTACTCCTTGCTATCATGAGGCATAAGGGAGGTCAACAGGAGAAACTCACCTGGCTGTCCTCACTAAGGAAGGTCGACAGGAAAGTCAATTTCCAATAAGTCAATCAGAACTGAAATCGACTCATTTCCCTAGTGTAGACGTGGCCTTAGGCTTTGCCCACACTACCGAGTTTTGTCAACAAAATTTATGTTGACTTTTTGCCAGAGCACGTTCACACTTGCTCCTCTGTTACAGATCATGTCCAGAGTAGGGGCACTACCATCGATAGTATGAGCAATGCATTATGGGTATGTCTCTCACAGTGCGGTGCTGTGGGAAAGCAGAGCTGATCCCTACGCATCTTGGGATTCCCTCTGAGTTCTCCCACAGCCTCCTCAGCTCCGGGAGCAACATCATGTGTAGCTCTGTGAGTTCTCTGTGGTAGGGAATGTCCAAACAGCACAGAGAACAACAAGAAGTCTTGTAGCACCTTATAGACTAACCGACGGTTTGGAGCATAAGCTTTCATGGGCAAAGACCCACTTCATCAGATGCATAGGGGGTCTTTGCCCATGAAAAGACATCAGATGAATCAGGTCTTTTTCCACGAAAGCTTATGCTCCAAACTATCTGTTAGTCTATAAGGTGCCACAAGACTTCTTGTTCTCGAAGCTGCAGACTAACACGGCGACCTCTCTGACACTTGTCAAAACAGCACAGGTCTGTCCCCTTCCCTCAGCATCAACAGTCTGCCCGCCACTGTATGCCTAGACAGGGTAGAACAGGAGCAGTCCAAAGATTTGCTCATTTGCTCCCCAAACAGAGCAGCAGGCTCAGCTGTCAGATACTCTCCTGAGTTTTGAAAGGGGAGAGGTGCAGGCCTGTAGGGCAGCAGAGCAGGCTTTGTGGAATACTAGAGAAAGCCAGTTCTGTCCACAAAACAACCAGCAGTATCTGCACTGGCTCTTTGTTGATGATAAAGGGAAGGGAAAAGAAAAAAAGTCTTTCATGGGGTGGAAGTTTTTTGGTGGCTGAAACTGAGCATTTTTTCCAGACAAAAGTTGCACTGTGTGGCGTACGCGTTCACTGCTTTGTTGCCAAAAGGCTGTTTTTGTCAACAAAACTGGCTAGGGTAGACGCAGAGCCTCAGTCTGAGTCCTGTTGAAAGGTAAAGGGAACGCAGCTCCTTAATCAAGAAGGGTGGTTTAAAAATATCTGATGTAAGTACTTCAGAAAATCCTCTCGCTTGTTTCTGTTGCTCGCATTGGAGCAAACCTCAACGAGAGCTTTCAATATCTGATCTGATGGACTGTGACGTCTGTTCACAGCCACCAGGCACTGGCTCGAGTGTTCAACATGCAGCTCGTGGGGCGGGTAAAATAAGGTTCTGTAGATACCCAGCTACAGTCTGGCCATGTGATTCGAACCAACAGGATGTGGTTCAGTCACATTGAATGAGAAAGATACAGTTTTAAAAACAGTGGAGAATGAGACCCACATGCCCTGCACATTGTGCAGTCATTAAACATCAGTGTCAAATATTCCTGCTCTTATTTACTTGTATTTTACAACTTATTTAGTATCATTCTGCACCAGAGTAAGGTACAGTAAACCCCTGCTATAGCAGACTCTGTTTTATCGGATATTGGTAACAACAGACATGCCCCCACAAAGAAAGTAAAGTACTGTACAGTACTGTAAATGGTGACTCATCACTGCTGGGTCTCCCCCACATCTGAGACCACCAAAGCCGTGAGCATCCCTGGTGGTGGCTACAGGGTCATCCCCCCACCCCACCCCCCATGGCTACAAATGCCACAGACAGGGGATCTCTGGCAGCCACTGCCAGATCCCCCCCGTGGCTGAGAACCCCATGCTCTGCTCTGAGCATGGGGGGCTTGGAGGCCGGGGAGCCACAGCACTCTGAGAGCATGGCACCTCCTCCATCTCCAAGCCACCCATGCTCAGGGCAGAGCCCGGGTGACTGGGACCTGGAGAAACCACCGCGACTTTGCCTGCAGCGCTGGAGTGGAGAGGAGCTGGGAAGGATGTTTTCAGCTTCTGGTATATTTATCATTAAGATGGTCGATATGTAAAAAAGTCTCATAACAGTAATTGTTTTTGTTCAGTGAAATTGACTATACAGTAAACCCTCGGATTTAACGGACTTTCAGGATTAACGAACACTGCTCCCCCCATTAATCCCTTAAATTGAGGGTTTACTGTACAAGATGGAAATCAGGCCTGTAATTTTTGGTGGTTATGTGGCCCATGTTCCTGTAGTATCTGCACACAACACACAATACATTTATCCTCAGCCCTTCAGGTAGGCAAGAACTATCATCCTCCTTTCAAAACAAGAAAACTGAGGCACAGAGACGCTAAGGGCCTTGCCCAAATCACACCAAATCTGTGGCAGAATGTGGCCTTGAACCCAGGTCCCATGTTAATGTCCTAACTGCCTGGCCATCCTTCCTCTCACAGCCCTGGTGTGAAGACCTCATTTTGGCCAACAACTGGCAGTTCAACTGGGGACCACCACAGCTGAAAGCATGAGTCTCCAGAGTCTGTGCTAACGAGCCAGGCTTGGAGTAGGAGAAGGGAATGATTTTACTTTGTCTGTTAATGCACTGGTCTTTCAGCAGTGGAGACTGGGGAAGTTTAAAGGATTTTGGTGAGGAAAGACCATCATCGTTAACCTGTAGTCAACATAGGCTACGTCTACACTAGCCCCAAACTTCGAAATGGCCACGCAAATGGCCATTTCGAAGTTTACTAATGAAGTGCTGAAATACATATTCAGCGCCTCATTAGCATGTGTGGGGCTGCGGCACTTTGAAATTGACGCAGCTCGCCGCTGCGCGGCTCGTCCCAACGGGGCTCCTTTTCGAATGGACCCCGCCTACTTCGAAGTCCCCTTATTCCTATGAGCAGATGGGAATAAGGGGACTTCGAAGTAGGCGGGGTCCTTTCGAAAAGGAGCCCCGTTGGGACAAGCCACACAGTGGTGAGCCGTGTCAATTTTGAAGTGCCGCAGCTGCCCGCATGCTAATGAGGCGCTGAATATGTATTTCAGCACTTCATTAGTAAACTTCGAAATGGCCATTTGCATGGCCATTTTGAAGTTTGGGGCTAGTGTAGACACGACCATATTGTCCAGAGGAGAAAACACGCCTTACTCTTGACTCAGAAGAGGGCCAGAGGGTCATTCCAAGGGTAGGTGGATATGTTTCAGAATACACTGGCAGAGCTGCTGGCTGGGCTAGAACAGACTGGTGCAGCTCAGGACTGAGGTGCATTAGCGGAGCTGAGGAGGGAAAACTGTACACAATGCAAGTAAGCATTGCTCTCATCAGAACTCTTGGTCAGCCTGTGTGAGGAGCACCTATTCCCTTCAAGTGTTTCAACTGTTGAAAACTGAGTTTGCAATTTAGTTGTCTCAGTGAGAATATTACTTTACTCCTCCGGGTTTCTACAATGCTTAGTCACTGCCGCAACTCCACCCTCAGAAATTGACCTCTGCCCAGAAAAATTTAACTGTCAGGACAAAAACATGATAGTTCAGTTCAAGGCTGCCCTGACAGCAAGCATAAACTCTTTGTAGTCAGCCTGCTTTCACTCCCCATTAGCAAGGATATTAGAGGTCTAGGATGTGCCTAGAAAGGCATCCATTCATCTGCAGTTTCTCCGACATGCAGAAAGACAACAGATCAAGATTCCGTGCTTTTTATTTCATTTGAGTGCTCCAGAAATATCAGGATCCTGAAATTAATCAGTCAATTTTAGGTCTTTCTAAAGTGCCTAACATATAAGCTGAGTCTACACGTGCCCCTTCCTTTCGAAAGGGGCATGTTAATGAGCAGGTTCGAAATATGCTAATGAGGCACGGCAATGAACATGCAGCGCCTCATTAGCATAATGGCGGCTGCGGCGATTCAAAAGTGTGGCTTTTTGAATCGCGCGCCACCCGTGGAGACGGGACCTTCCGAAAGGACCCCCCCAGTTTTTGAAAGCCCTTCTTCCGATCACCAAATAGGAAGAAGGGCTTTCAAAAACTGGGGGGGGGGTGTCTTTTCAGAAGGTTCCATCTCCACGGGCAGTGCGCAATTCAAAAAGCCGCACTTCCGAATTGCCGCAGCTGCCATTATGCTAATGAGGTGCTGCATATTCATTGCAGCGCCCCATTAGCATATTTCAAACCCGCTCATTAACATGCCCCTTTCGAAAGGAAGGGGCACGTGTAGACCCAGCCATAGTATCTTAAATTCCCACCTCCAATGAACTCATTCAACACTTTGAAGGTGCAGGGAAAGTGCTAAACTTCCAAATAAAGATTAGTAATTGCCACAAAGTACATAACAGTCGCGTCACGATGCAGCAGACATTTGTTAAGGCAACACTGCAGAACTGTCACACCAAATTTCTACCAAAATTAGAAACAGGAAACTTTATAAAGCACCCTGGTTAGATGGTCCGGTGAAGAGTTAGAGCAACGCATACAACATTTCAGGTCTGCAAAGTGATTTACGTAAATAGTGATTAAAGCCTTCAGAGTTTAAATTAATAGATTATAAATCCAGGAAAGAACATTAGACTTAGTCTGACCCCCTATACAATATAGGCCAGAGTATTTTCCCATTTACCCCTGCACTGAGCCCAGTGACTTATGTCTGACTAAAATACCTCCTCCAGAAGGCATCCCCATCTTGATTTGAAGATTTGAAGACAAGAAAAGATGGAGAGAGAATCTGTCATTTCCTGCAGAGTTAACTGCAATGGTTAATCAGCCTGGCTGTTAAAAACTCAAGCCTTATTTCTAACTGTAATTGGACTGGCCACTGGCCATGCATGCAGGAGGGGTGCAAAGGGCTACGTCCCTCCCAGCATTGTGAGTGGGAGGGGCAAGAGGCCAGAGCCTCTGGGCAGGCCAGGGGACTAGCAGGGCACCTGGCGCCAGCAGCAGGCATGGGGTCTCCCCCACGCTCACTGCTTCACTTCCCTCCACCGCTGGTGTGTGCACAGTGGCCTGCCTGACCCCTGCTGTTGGCACAACCCTTCTCCCCTCCAGGCAGCATCACTGGGGGAGTGTCTTTGGGAAATAAGTGAGGCGGGAGGCAGGGCAGGAGTGGGAGTGGAGCAGGGGCAGGGCCAAGGGCAGAGGGGGTGTTGTCTCGGCCTTCCCCCGAGGGGGCGCAGGAGGGAGTCAGGTGTGGGACAGTCACACAGTCGGTGCCCCCTCTGCCTCTTTCCTCACCAACCACCTCTGGGTCTGAATTTAGCTTCTTGTTCTTTGTACTGACACGCACTGGCCGCCCACTGACCTGGCTGAGGAAGAGCCCTGGCCCTTCCCTCGCCTGACCGGAAGCCAGGAGGCAGGACTAGAGGTATAAAAGGCCAGCCCAGGAGCTCAGTCAGGCCCCGACTTCCAGAGGAACCAGATGGCTGCCCCCACGCCTGAGCTGGGAGGCTGGTGGGGACCTAGAGGAAGCTGAGCACCAGCCAGGACCAGACAGACTTGGACCTGGAGGGACTGCCAGAGGTTCCAACACCCCCAAGAATCTGCACTGGAGCCAGGTGTGCTTAGAGGGAGAGATTGGAAGCAGCCCAGGGACAGCTGACCTTAGTCTGGCTGAACCAGAGCCTGTATGCAAGTCAACGTGTGGCAGCCTGGATCCCCACGGACCCAGTGGCAGACAGATCTGCCACAGTTAGGGCCCAGGGCAGAGGAATGGGTGGGCCTATGTCCTCCACACTCCACCCCCTCATGGATAACAGTCTCCCCACCACCAAATTCCAGACCAACTGCCTGTGCTTGTCAGCTGCCCATCAGAGCTAGGAGATCTGATGGTTTGTGGCCATGCCCTGAGCTAGGGCCTGGGCCTATAGACCACATGTTTAAAGGCTCAATGTGAGCACAGGTCTCAGCTTTTGAACTGTGTGTGTGCTGCCTGCCCTGCAAGGCTCGGGCTTACTGACTGTGTACTTGGTCTGACCACAGGCCTGAGCCCCTGGAATGGCATTGGCTGCCCTGAGCGAGGGCCAGGTCTGCTTGACTCCATGCTCAGCCTGACCGCAAGTCTGGGCCATGGAAGCAGTGTTGCAGCTGATTCCCCTGCGTGTGAATGAATGGCAGTGTAGTGAGGCAGAATGGCCACCCACTGACCTGGAGGAGAAGGAGCCCCACCCAGAGTCCTGGTGAGCTACATTCTTCTTCTAACAAGACATTGGTTCTTGTTACGCTTCCCTCTACTAGATTTTAGTACCTACTATTTTTCCTATGAAGGTGCTTATTCATTGTGATCAAGTCATCTCTTCTTCTACTTTTTGATCAATGCAATTGACTGAGCTCTTTAAATCTTGCACTGAGATTATACGAACTGGTGCTACACGATGAACTTCTCTAATCTGGAACTCTCTCATCCAGCAACATCTGTAATCCGGAATGATTCTAATTAGGCCCAATAAGCACAATTTATGGGTGTGGTCAAGTTTCCTGTGGTCCCATAAAGTTTGTTTCCAGCCACCAGTCATGGCTGTCAGTGTTCTGTGCTGTTGATTAGCTGTAATTTACCCTCAAGTGACTTCTAAGAGCCCAGTAACAGTGAGAGTGTTGATAATGTGCTAGACAATGGTCTGGCAAATTTTCTCATCTGGCACCAGTCAGGTCTCAAAGGGTGCGGGCAAGAGAGGTTCACCCTAGGCATTCCTGACTCCCTGACCTTTATGATTACAACTGAGATAAGAGTCACCTGCTTGATGATGTACAGACACAAAAGCACAGAGGAAGAGCAGAGAACAGAATCCAAGTCTCAAAGTCACAGTTTAGTGCTCTATCCAGTGATTCCCACTGCCACTTGCAGCCCTCTGACCTTCAGCCTACCGGGGCCAAACCTAACTACAGATGATGTTTGTAATTTATTTGGTGCCTCTTGTCCCTAGCATCTGGCTTTCCTCCACCCCCACACCACCTTCCTTCCTCTCTCTGCCTGGCATGCCCTGCCCATGATGGGAGTAACCATGCTGAATAATAAATCACCTCCGCTACAGTTTTACCCCCCGGGCATAGATCAGTGATGATTAAGCCTACTGATTTACTAGCCAAATACTTCTCGGTTTAGATAGCGATCAGTGCAATCTTCTTCCTGCTAAATACACAGGTACAGCACCACACCCCAAAAAATAACACCACAGGTAGAGCAAATAAATAACGACGTTAGCGTTCACATTGAAGTACGGCTGAGGGGGGAGATCCAGAATTGTAGCACACAGGTGAACAACCAGATATCTGTCATACCAGCCACTGGCACTTTACCAACAAGGTTCAGCTATGGGTATTGTGATTTGTTTAGCTGTGCTCAGGGCTGAACAAAGGCAAAAATCCAGTCTCTTTTAGAAAGCCAACAATGAGGGCAAGTCTACACTAGCCCTGAAAGCCAGTCCTAGCTGGAATCAACATATCTAGGATCGATCACAGAGGAAGGTCGACGGGCGAAAATCTCCCGTTGACCTCCCTGACTCCTTGTGATAATGGGGAGTTCCGGGGTTGACAGTAAAGCCCTGATGGTTTGATTTCATGCATCCCCACTAGGGGCATGAAATCGAACCCTGGGAGATATCCCGGTAAGTACAGCTAAGAAAGAGAATAATGATACCAGCATAAGCAGTTTTATACCTGTATAACTACAGCTGTACCAGGGATTACATGCTTTAGCCATTTCTGTTTAAAACTAACACAAAAAGGGGTATGAAAACTGTGCAGACAAAGTCCTAATAAAGTGCGCCCTAGACAAGTTGTTCTAAGGTCTTTGCTTACTAACGCCGTCATGCTTTCTTGTTTCCTACCAGCTTCAAGACACGCATTTCTCACTGGTAACTGAGCTCTTCAGACTGCCAGTGACCTCCCCTTTCTATCTGGGAAAGTTGTTACTGATTCATCTCTCTCCAAAACGTCTTAACATAACAAGGCCCATTGCATTCCACTAAGGTATAATGTTCCACCCCTGCTTGCAAAACCCCACAGGAAGCTGCTTTGACATCACATCCAATGGTTTTCAAGGTAACAATTGTTGAAAGGTACCAGTGAACGTGAAACATAATGCATATTGCGCTGTCTAACAGGAACCATTTTTGATCTATAATTTTTTTCCCACATGCCTACATGAAAAGCACATGCATCTTTGGTAAAGATACCAATACTCAAATGTTATGGGGTGGGCTGTCCCTTTAAAAGGAGCTGGCCTGAGCTCCATCTACACCTAGTTATCTCCCTGTATGTGATGGGTTTGGCCCAGTGGTTGAGTCAGGTGACAAGACATCAGGCCATGACAATTCAAGGGTTGGGACATCTTAGAAGACGTTTTCCTGCTTCACCAAAGAGAGACAGACCTCTCTGGAGAAGCCCAGAGAGAGAGCTGGGCCCTGATGAAATACAGGGTCAGAGTGGGATAGTGAAGGAACTTTCCCTATCAGCCAGACGGAAAAGCCTATCTGCAGCCAGGCACAGCAGCAAATCCCTTAAGGTGGAATTAGAAGCTCAGGAAGGGTGAATTTAAGCACTAAGTTTGGACAAGGAGGCTGGAAGATTCTAGCTTTGACCTGAATTATTGTTTTGTACTAAATAAACGAAAACTCCGAAGGAGAGAGTAACTCAAAAGCAACAGTTGTGGCCGTGTTATTGGGGAAGAAGGTAAACCAAGGGAGCAGCAGGTCCAACACCAGATGAGGTGAAATGTTCTGGCACCCCAGCATCTCACCTGGAAGTGGAAGATGCCAGCATAGCCGTTCTGGAAGCTCTGCCCATGGGGGACCACTCGATGGAGGATGGTATCATTCAAGGTGAGGGAAGCAATAGCAGCTAGGAGCCAGCAGTCACCTGAATGAAGGCAGAAGGAAAAGTTAGTCAGGAAAGTTCGATTTACAGGCTGATGACAGGAACTAACATGGCCATTTCTCTAGAAGAACTTAGCCGCATCCAATCAAATAACTGCACGGTATGCTGTGGTTATATTTTATTCTCAAAGGAAAAAGAAAATGCCAAGTGGTAAATATTATATATAATGAGTGCAAGATTTCAGGCTTGCAAGTTCTAGAAGCTATCTGGCAACACAGGACCACTGGGGAGAAAAATATTTGTGTAAACCACACACCAATTCTTGCAGCTAACACAAACTAGCTGTACAATCCCACATATGACTCAGAACAGCCTGGGGCTCCCTCCCAGACATTCTCCTAAGTCTCCAACTGCAAGTTCTCACACATCCTCATCATCGTTTTCCAAGGCTGAGCATTCTAAGTTTTGCTGATGGTTTGTTCTTCTTTCTTTACTTCAGTGGCACCAAAAATATGACACTGTGGATGAATGGGGGAGGTCTAGGTTGGATATTAGGAAAATCTATTTCACCAAGAGGGTGGTGAAGCTCTGGAAATGGTTACTTAGCGAGGTGGTGGAATTTCCTTCCCTATCGGTTTTTAAGTCTTGGCTTGACAAAGCCCTGACTGAGATGATTTAGTTGGGATTGGGACTGCTTTGAGCAGGGTGTGGGACTGGATGACCTCCTAAGGTGTCTCCCAGCTCTGATTCTATGCTCCTGGGATGCATGGGCTACTCTGGACTTGAGTCTGGTTCAAAAGAGATCTGACAGCCATTTGGTTTAGCTCAAAAGCAGCGGAAGCCCCTTTGAATTTTGCACTGTGTCAGTTAAATCAGCAGAGATCTGAACATCCAAAGGGAAGGGCATAAGGAAGACGACCATTTTGGCCTTCACACTCACAAGCTGCCTAAAAGTCGTTGTTCCACGCAGACGAGAGGAGAAATTTCCTTCCACTGCCAGTCCTGGCCCCTCTTACCTCTAGCTCGACCAGGCTCCTCCCCAGTTTCAGTCCCAAGGCAAGTTTATCCAGTTCTCTGTGCACTTTGCACAGTGTTTTCACTTAGATAAGAGTCAGAGGGGTGGGATCCTGTCCTGTGCCTCTCCAAGTTCCTCCTCTAGCCAGATATGGAGCTTTTAGGGCCCTTTTTATCCAACATAAAGGATAAGGATAAAGGGGTAAGGATCTCAGCCAGGGTGCGCTTTGCTTTAAGCTGTCCCACTACAATTGGTTACAACTTATTCTGGGCCTACTGTGGAAGACATTGTATCAGATTAATAGTACCATTAGCAGGCTACTATGCTCAGCAGAGTAAGGAAAAGAATAAAAAATAGTGACTCTTGGCACGTCCATAGCACCCTCCACCTCAAGGTGCGTTTGAAAACATCAGTGAAGCTCTGTAGGGCTGTGCAGTCAGTCCTAGTGGAAAAACAGCATCAGGAAGCAGTGAAACAACTTGCCCCAGGGTTGAACTACAAATCAATAGCCAACCCTGCAGGAGTCCTATCTCACTGTTCCTTGCTCTAACCATCAAAGCACCACTTGAGCTAAAGAATAGGACCCCAGCCAGTCATTCCTGGAAGCATGGTCAGAGTGAAGCTTGGGAAGGAGTCACACCTCATGCCAATGAGTGTCTATTAAAGAGAACTTACAACTTATTTCTGTGCCTTAACCACTCCCTGTGCAACTCTGTTACAATGTGGACCTCATTGCCACCAGATACCCACGTGGCTAAGAGCTCAGCAGGATTGAGAAAAAAGGACTGGATAGCTGTATGGATGATTAGACTCTCCAAATGCACAACAACAATTAAAAATAAACAAAGACGGGGCATTACCAGTCCTCCTGCATCAGGGCAGCAGCCAATCTCAAATAGCGGTAGGGAGGCAGTTTCCTGAGGGGCAGGGTCTCCCCTCAGTGCGGCATTTCTTGCACCTTCCTCTAGTCCTGCGGTGTCTAATACACTTGCTGTTCACCACATGGGGCGAATCGGACACTGCGGGGTGGTGAAATGCGGCTCCTTAGAGCCAAACGCGCGGCACGCCCTCCCCCCACGCGGTGGGACAGGCATACGGCAGCAGCAACTCCTGCGGCTCCGGCCCAGCCCCAGCGGCTGCAGCCCAGCTCTGGCCACGGCCCTGGCGTGCGCGGCCTGGCAGCTCCAGTGGCAACAGCAGCCCAGAGCGGCAGTGGTTCTGGTGAGTCGCTGGCAGTTTGCGCAGGGCAGGGCGGGGGGGGTGGCATCTGGCTCAGTGGGGAGGGGGAAGGCCATTTATTTTTGAGCATGTGTGTGTGGTGCGGGGTGATCCTTACATTCCTATGGGACAGCACTGCTCTCGTCTGAAGCAGCTGGTGCTGGCTGCTGTCAGAATATAGGCTAGGTGGACGCTTAGTTTAACCCAGTCTGGCAATTCCCGCTTACCGAGTGCAAGGTCACCACAGCCATTGGGGTTTTGCTTGTTTCTCAGCTCTGCTCTGCTGTTCCTCTTTAACGGGAACCAGAAAGCGACTTAGTACCGGCGTAGGACGAGCCAGATGCGAGGCTGTCTGCCCTTCGCTGCCAACTCCTTACAGAGCTCTGTGAGCGGCCCCCGCTGGCCCGCACGCACTGCCGCCTCCGCAGCCGTCTCAGAGGGACAGTTTAAAGGCTGCTTCAGCCCAGCGGCAAAGGAGCAGGAGGATGGAGGCCGGCAGCAGACAGGATGACAACCAGAGGAGGCTCTTTCAGTCCAACGAATGCTGTGTGCAGACTCGTTTTCAGGGACAGCTGTGAGCACTGGCCAAAAGCCAGGTGCTCTGTTACCGCCATTCCCTGTACCCCCAGACACACACACACACACACACACACACGACCCCCCGCCCAGCAGGCACGAGAGCCCCACTAATTCCCCACACACTTCTCCCCCCACCCCCGCCTGCGTGTGTTCCTGGTACTTTTAAAGTTCTGTGGGATCTGCACAAAGCTGGACTCCATTTCTGCTGCAACTGGCAATCCACTGTAGGGAGGGGCACAATGCCGAGAGACAAGGCCCCATGCTGACTCTGGGAGGAGCCAGACTGCAGCTGTCAGGGGCTTCCTTCATCCAGAGCAGCACTCAACCCAGGCTATTAAAAACAGGGCAGCAGGACTATTGCTGCTGCCAAACTTAGCTCACTGCAGCGTCCTGAATATCCAGTTGGGCAGACACCAAAATTTGCCTCACTCCCAGGCAGCTGCTATTACACCTTCCAAATCCAGGGACTCTCCTGCCCTTACAAAAGGTGCATCATGGGAGGAACGTGCCTCCTTTGGGCTTCACAGACTGCATCTTTGCACTGTGTGTTGATTTCAAATTGGACTAATTTGTCTGGGAGCAATGCAGAGGCAGCGTCCAACCCCTGGAAAGAGTGTGCTATTCTGTGGGGGAGAGAATGCTACTGAGCCAGGTTTGCGCCTAAGCTGGGAATATTTCACGTCGCCCGTAAGGGACCCCTCTTTTGGCCAAAGTCCAGAGCTAAAGATAAGCACGGGTGCTCGTAAAACACACTGTGCTCCTCGGATGGAAGGTGCCATATAAGTAGTCAGTATTACCATGCACATGACTCCTCCATCCTTCCTTGCCCTCCCACCCTGTATTTGATGGCCCTAACCTTGCCTTTAATAGAAAGACAGGCATGCAGTGGGTGGGATTCAAAGAGACTATGGACTAGTCTCTGCGCAAGGGGTGGCAACTCACAGGAGTAGCCCATAACTCAGAACACTTGAGAAAAAATTTCCAGAAGGCTTCAAGTTCATTTTCAAATAGGATTCAAGCATTTGGATCCCACTGACTGTCAGTGACACTTGGGCGCTTAGGTCTGAGCCACTTCAACATGGTTTAAAATTTCACTCTTGGTTGTCATACTGGTTTTGTACCATATATATTGAACACATATGGCTATAGCAGGAATACCTCCAGCGAGAATGCAATCATACTGGCAAAAAGCTTATCTTGATATAGCTATTCCCAAATGGAAGAGGAATAAGCTACACTCATCTAGGAATAAACTACACTCATCTAAACACCTTCATACCAGCAGAAATTCATAGGCTGTTTAACCTCTTGCCACACTGGAAGGCAGGAGGGCAGGAAGGGGGGTTGTACAGCTTTAAGATTGTTTGAGCTGTACAACTTGTGTGTGTAGATGAACCCATCGGTCTCAGAGCACTAACCCCTCTGGTTTAAATTACTCTAAATCTAGGCTCCAATTTGCCGTGGTCAGGGTAATCTGTCAAAAAGTAGCAGCGCAGATTTGTACATTTCCAGCCTTAATTTTCTCTAGCTCAGACATTCTCCCTAATCCATTTTTTGCAATGCAAGGCTGGGGAACTCAGAGACCTTTACAGAGGAGAGACAGTGCACGCACACAGTGCCCACAGCTAAAACGAAATAGAAACTACAGTAAAGGAAACTAGGTACAGAACATCTACACTTTATCTCAGCCAAAAGCAGAGCCAGGCTTCCCTTTCTGCCTGTTTTAAAACCTCTCTGTGGGAATCATATCTCTGTTGCACTCTTCCACTCTCTGTCATGTGTATTGTGCCAACAGTGGCTTAGCCTGTAGTTGCAACAAGATTGTTACTGAGTCAGGCACATTCCCGCTGGGTGAACTGAAGAGAAGGCTTAAAACCACCTGAAAAACAATTTAGCTTGAGCAGCTTACTAACTTCCTTTTATCCAGAGAAAGTTCAGGGAAGTCAGTGCCAGTCTGAAATAGATACAATTTCTTGTAGAAAGAGCACTGGGGAAGTGACTCTTCAAAGCAGAGTTGCAAGAGAAAAATAAAAGTACAGCTTTCCTTCTTATCACACCACCCCTCCCTGCATTCCTCTTTGCTAAGTAGCTGCAATATTTCACAGAAAGGAGAAAGATGCTGGATTTAATGTGATAAACAATCTACTGGACTATTTAAAGTTACACCTGTTGATCTGATGGTTTGCATAAGCTCACTAAAAAGTGAAAGCTTGGGGGAGAGAAGAACTGGGGGCATGTAGCCTCACATGGCTGGGAACAGCTAACAGGTACAGGAATATGCTGCAAAAGAAGCTAGAAATTACTGAGGCTTACACAGCAGACCTCTTGGCAGCCTAGAATGAGGAGCAAGGGGAAAATCAGGGAACATTCAAGCCCCTCTATGCACTGATATCCCAAGTTCCTGCCCAAGAGTCAGGCCCTTCAGTGAGCTCCATGCAGATAAATCCTTTTGAGAGCCCCAGTGAAGTTAATGGGAGAGCCACAGTGGAGTCTGCCCAGGAGAATCTCATTGTAGGACTGGGCATGTGGAAACCGAGGCTCTCAGAAACTGAGCGAGAGGGCTACAATCACACAGGGAGCTCATAGTGAAGCCATGTCTCTCATATCAGGCTAACACCATCCCACTAGGCCATCCTGTCTCAAAATGCAGAATTGTGGGGAGCGGGGGAGTTGTGGTGCAATGGGGGAGATGGATGTACAGATCTCATCATACAATCTCCAAAGGCTTTATGAAATAAGGAAGCAGGAGATACTTGTCCTCATGCTCAAGAGTTCTTCAAAGATTTACCTGTTCCCGCTTCCACATGTAACCACGAATCACAACCAAGCAAGTCCTTGGGAGCTACATTCTTCCAACAACAAGAGTCCAGCTTCAGCCCCCAGATTCCCTCCTGCCCAGTCTCTCAACAACAGCATTAATAATAGGTGAGACCCCCCAAAGGGAACCCAGAAACATCCCTACCGAGGGCTCCCTGGCAGATGTCTGTGCGGGTGGCTCCGTCAACAATGAACTGCGGGTTGGAACACATTTCCTGGAACAAAACATAGATGAGATTTAAGGTGTCAGTGACAAGCATATTGGTTCTTACAAGGCTATGCAGTCCAGCCGGGCAAAGCCAGCACCTTTGATCTACAAGGGTTAACCCCTAAGCACACAGCCACTTTTTCACAAGGGCAGCCCAGTGAACATGGTGTGTGTGGCAAATATACAAAGCCTCTGCCATCCTGGTAGGAGGCAACAGTTTTCGAAAGAAGGACCATGACCAATACTGTTATGTTTGTACAGCCCCTGGCACAACGGGGCTGTGTCCTGGTCCATACCTAGGCCTCTTTAGGTTCCCCAGAAATGCAAATACTTTTGTCAGTCCTTTGGACCAGACCTTTTGTTACATGGCAGTGCAGTATCTAATGCTATAGGGCCCCAGTTCCCCTCCAGGGCCTGTGGACAGTACTGCAGTATAAACAATAAAAACATCTCCTCTGTACTGTGTCTTGTGATGCAAGCATGGGAGGCCGGGGGGAAGGAGGGCCTGTCACGCAAATTTAATAACAGGTGCACCACAGGTAGAAGGGATACAAAGAAAAACCACCTTCACAAAGCATGCAGCCAGCAGTAAATCCCATGGCAGGAGGCTAGAGAGTTTGCCATGGTATGTGCTCTCAGATACGACATTGATAAGGCCATATAAATATATAGGCAGGCTGTTTATTTTAAAGAGAACGGGATGATGCAATGATTACACAGATATGCAGAAGTTAATAGTGCACAATTCACTAAGTTGATTCCTCTGAAGCACCAGGTAGCAGCCTCTGCTACATGTGTGATGCTGGACTTACCTTATGAATGGCTCAATCCAGCGCAGCAAGAAGCTGGATACCAACGTAGATGGCTTACTGCCCTTATTTGCAGGAGGAGGAGCCATTTTACTAAGCTAGTTGCATGGATCTGATACAATGTGGCAAACCCGCCTTCCTAAAACCAATGTTTCTTAAACTTTTTGAGTTCATAGAACACCAAACAATAATATTTTTAATGCAGAAAAAAATTGTCAGACCAAAAAACAAAAACAAAAAGCCCAAACAAGCAACATACACAAGAAAACCAAAATGAACGAATTTAATCAGTAACAGAGAGGAAGCCGTGCTTGTCTATACACTATCAAAACAAAAAGCAGTCAAGTAGCACTTTCAAGACTAGCAAAATAGTTTATTAGGTGAGCTTTCGTGGGACAGACCCACTTCTTCAGACCATAGCCAGACAAATCTTTTTCTGATTTGTCCTCCTTCCTTACTGTTTTTGGTTCTCTGTGGCTTAAATATTGAGTCTGTTCTGGTCTGGCTATGGTCTGAAGAAGTGGGTCTGTCCCACGAAAGCTCACCTAATAAACTATTTTGCTAGTCTTTAAAGTGCTACTTGACTGCTTTTTGTTTTGATAATTTAATCAGGTGTCCTAGCAATGACGAAGTAACCTTGTATCTGGTTTAATAGCAGAACATATAGACCGTCAGTGCATTTTTCCAAATGCTCACAGCACACTTGCAAGTTGTTTGTGAGCACCGGTGTTCTACGGAACACAGTTTAAGAAACACTGTCCTAAATAAACAGCTGTATTCATTAATGGCTGGAATCAGGGTGGATTGCCAGTATAGGCAAGACCTAAATCAATGGCAGGAATGGTCAGCAGGTCTTTGGCTCTAACCAACATGGGCTTGAAAATTCCACCAGGACAGCATTTAGGGAGGCAAACAAACCAAGCAACTCTCTTTGTTTCACTGGTCACCCAAAGAAAAAGATTCAGGAGGGATTCTCTACGTAGGACACAAATAACCCTATAAATGGTATGTGGGAGGAATCAATTCTTGCCTCACCGTGGGTCTCTTCCACTTGATTCCGTAGGTTTTGGAGGAGTTCGGACCCAACTCTTTGAAGCCCAAGGAGGTGGCTGCAGGAGGGAAGGTGTCATCTCGGAAGAGGGTTCCATTCTGCAAGCATGCGTTCTGAAGCGTCTCAAAGTCCTGACCCAAGTACTTCACTGCATTCTCATGCCGCCCCAGACCTAGATCCTTAGCCCTCTGCTTCTGGACCTGAGCCGAGACACCTGTGCAGTACACGGGGGTGATGATTTCTTCTGACATCTTTGGCAACTATTGGACGAGGCAAGCCACACTGAAACAGAGAAAGCAGACAGCTCTTTAACACTGCCTGTAACAACAGTAAGGCCATTCTATGCCATCTGTACCAGGAAACATTTGCTGGGCACAGTGCTACTCAGGACACAGGTACGTTGACAAGTTTACAATGGCACGGGTGTATCGATACAGCTGCGCTGGTGTAAGAGCACTTGTCCAAACATGTTGTAAGTGGAGAACTGGCCCTCACAACCCCTTACACAGCTTTAGCCAAAGGACCTAATAGCAAAGCACAGGATGTAACCTGCTGAACATATGGAGCTGCAGTAAGTCCTCACTCTGACATGTTAGACGTCGAGGGTGTGCTCTGTAATACTCATAGTCCTCATTTGCATGCACCTGTGCTATTGCACTGACAGCGTGTCATGTGAGGTACCAGGAGAACGGGTGTCAGCAGTTCATAACCTCTTTCATCTCAATATGTGTATCGTGAGTGCGTATCAGGTTATGAAGTTATGCTGTCTGGTTGTGTGAAGGGTGTGCATACCCTGCACTGGGACAGAAGGGGTTAAAACCTGTGAGTGGAGCAAGTCCCGCCCCTTGCTCCAGACTGGGCATGCTCCTGATCCTGGGGGATATATAAAAGGGAGCAGCTCAGCTCAGTATGAGCCGAATGCTGGAGAAGAAGGATTTGTTATAGGAGCTTCTGAGGTGACCCAGCCAGTGGAAGCTGGAAACCTGGGTAACTACCCGGAGCCACTAGAGCCGGTGGTGCTGCAGGGGGTAGAGTGGTGTGGTTGATTGTGAAACTATGTGGATCACCTCAATGCCAGAAGTGGTGGGAAGTGACCCAGGGAGGGAGGAATGCTGGACCAATTTGTACAGTTGTGGTGCTGAGAGCCACTAAACCAACCTGTACCTACAGTATATGATGGAAACCATTTCAAGCCTGGGGGTGCTACAGCACCTATGCAGGGAGGGTGAGTGAGTGGCATCTCCCACCCCAGGGAGCTCTGGCTGTTGGGACAGGAATCCCTGCTGGGCAAGTGGTGGATCTTTCCCCACTGACAAAAACCCTGGATTGGGGCCCAGTGGAGTAGGGTGGGCTGGGGCTCCCCTGTTGGGACTGCTGCCTTCAACCACTTGAACACTATCCACTAGGCTGGATAGCTCTGTAACTCAAGGGTGGCACTACTGACTCTGCCTATTAGGCCACACTGTCCTAGGGAATGACAACAGCACAAGCAGTGTCCAAGCACCCCCTGTGCCCTTAACCTCATGGGATGGGATGCACATATGCTGTGAGAGGTTTCACTAACACATGCTGTAAATGGGGACAAAATCTGCCAGCCACACACTCCCCACACACAAAAGCAGGGAAAGTAAAGAACACTCAGGCACCTGTCCATCAAGACAGCTACTATTCAGGGATTCACTTTGATCCAGACCAAGGGAGTTGCTTGACCTTGCCTAGGGACTCAATAATGCCCCCAGACATGCCTGGACTTGTGTCCTCCACGCACATGGACCAAGGGCATAAAAGCAAATGCAGCAGGGCTGTGCTTTGCCTTGCTTGTCTCCACCCACACTACAAGCCACAAAATCACTGAGGAGACGGAAGACTCCCACAGAGGAGGGCTGGACCAGTTGTAAGGGCCAATCCTGTGTACTAAAGACTGTGCTAGTCAGTGGGGTGACAAAAACAGCTTCACCGAGATGTTGGCCAGTCCAATAGGGCTGAGAATTTAGACTGTGTACTTATGTTTTATTTCTTTTGGTCATTAATTCTGACTTTTTGCCTATCTTCTGCAGTCAAATTGTATTTTCCTGTTTTATCACTAAGTTTCCCTGAAGCAGCTAGTAATTTGCTCAGGTTTAAAAGAGGCTAACATGTGTCTGTGTTCTGTGGTGGAAGCAGAGAACCAAATAATAAATTCGCCCTGCTCATCTGGAGCATGCCAGACGGTATATTGCTGAGGTACAGTGCAGGGAGAGCTGGGGAAAGTCATTTGGAGCCTTTCATGTGTAATGCTGACAGACGCAGGTCACCAGCACCAGGGACTGAACCTGCGATCACAGGAGCCCTGCGCTCTACCACATGAGCTAAAGGCCAGCTGGTTCTCAGCCAAGGATGTAGGGCAGAGACTTCACTCACCCTTTGAGGTCTCAGGGCCTCTGATTACGACACATGCAACATAGGTGGGTGTGAGACTCCACTGTAGTTGTGCTCAGCAGAGGTGCTGACTCTGGAAAGTGTTGAGGGGCTGCTTGACTCCTAGCTCTCGCCCTGGTCCATCCATTCCAAAATTCTGCCCCTATCCTGCCTCTTCCTTTCCAGCTCTTGCCCCTTTCCCCCAGCATGCCCCATCCTCCCATCAAATGCCTCTAAACAGATGTTTTGTAGGGGGAGAGGGAGGCACTGATCAGTGGGGGCTGTTGGTGGGTGGGAGGGTTGGAAGGTGTTGGAGGCGTAACTTAGCACCCATGTTTTTCCACTGGTCCTCCAGCCCTAGAGACCTGGGGAGTTGGTGCCTCTGGTGCTGAGTGATAAGCAGCCAACCCTCCAGGCCCTGTTATCTCCAGCAAGGTGTTGTGGGAGAGTTATGGGTTGGGGGGCACAGTAGCCCCACAGTCCCAGGCTGCACCTGGGGGATCCGGTCACACACTTCTCCAAACAGACCTGCTCTCAGTTGCATCAATATCTTCCAGCACCACTAAACTTTACAAGTGTTATTCTCTTCCCTGCTGCATGAAGGACCCACCCAAAACAGAAAGTTCTTGTGCTACCTGTAACAACAGCAAGGCCCTATCTGTGCTAGCCATCTGTACCAGGAAATGGTTGGTGGGCATTGTGACACCAAAGCAATAGGTCACTGACAAGTGTGCAGTGGCGCAGATGGAAGAGCCCTGGTCTAGCCGCAGTACGCCAATGGGAGCGAGAGCTCTCCCACGGACAGGGTGAAGCCAGCTCAACCATCAGTGGAAGATTTTCTCCTACCAACACAGCACTGCACACTGGAGCAATCCTTCCAACAAAAACTTACACTGCTTCCGGGGTGGGGGGTGCGCGGTGTGTTTCACATCCCTGAGCAACAAAAAACTTGCAGATATAAAGGACAGACAGTGCTTAAAAAACACAAACAAAAAAAAACTGTACTCAGCTGACTTCACACCCTCCTCTCTATCCCCCAGGGGTCCCTATACTCCATACCGGTAAGTACTGGCACAAAAAAACCCACTGCTGATATGACAGATATGATCTAATAAAACTACTTAGCAGAGCTTGTTCACCCCGGCCCATGTGTGCCATCAGGCCCACCAATGGGGTCGGGGACAAAGGGGGCAGTTGCCCATGGGCCCCTTTGAAGTTCTCCTGTGTGTGTGTGTGTGTGTGTGTGTGTGTGTGTGTGTGTGTGTGTGTGTGTGTGTGTGTGTGTGCGCGCGCGCGTGCACACAGGGGGAAGCTGACTGCTCTTGGACCTGCCCCTTCCACAGCACAGAGCTGGCCGCCCCGCTCTCACCTTGCCCTGGGGTTCTCTGTCTGTGCAGCACCAAGCTGTATCAGCAAAATTATGTTGCACCGTACGTAGGCATCCCAGTGTCCTCCATGCCATTTTTCAGCTACGCTGGGCCTCATGGGACATTCATGCTGCATATTTAGGGATGATGGCACAGATCTCATGACACTGGGGCTAATGGGCTCAAGGCAGGAGTGTGATTTTTAAATTGATGGTCCCTTTGAAAACGCCAGCCTCACCTCTGGCAGAGTCAAAGGGGCCAAAGAGAGTAGAGCAGGGATGGGCAATCATGAAAAGCAGGCGGGCCACATCTGTGGCCCTCTTTCACCTCAGTGGGATGTTGCAGCCCATGGCTCTGCCTGCAGCCCCACTGACCAGCTCTCCGCCCCCTCCCGCACGTGCCTCTTGCGCACCAGGGCACTGGTGCTCCACACTTACTTGCTCCTCCCCCGCCCTCCCAGAACTGGAATGCCAGGAGCAGCTGAGTCACAGTATTCCAGCTGGGGGAGCAGTGGGGACGGAGCGCCAATCAGGAGATCCCTGGCTCCTATGAAAGTACTGGGAATGGGGGGGAGGCATAGGAAGTGTGGGCTCTAGTCCCCCCATGGCACAAAGGCACCAGGGAGGCCATGAACCAGTGTGGAGCCCCAATGGCCAGGTCACAGGTTGCCCAGGCTTTCAGTGGGAGTGTGACACCCTCCAGGCTGCAGCATAATGTTCTGGACAGGACCAACAACTGAGTGGCTGGTAAAGGGGATTTAGAACACAGCGTAAAATGAGGTAGCAACCTTTGGATTATACAAGGAGCCTGCCCCCGGCACTGGCCAAATTTCATGAGTTTGTTTATGTTTTAAACACGTTTTTTATTTCCAGTTTCTCCAAACAGAGACCAAAAGGTTCTAGCAGATAAAGCTTTTTCTTTAAAGGCATAAGAGGAATATAGCACTGTGGAGTGGCACCTCCTTCTTCGTGTGCTTTAGAATTCGCTCACATATAGATAAACCTGTCCTTATGTCAACAGAATTAGTGTGGTAGGGTAGGGTTGTTCATAGAACTAACATGCAAGAAAAAAGCCCCAAGGGATAAAATCATTAACAGGTATGCAGCCCAACAAACACTAGCTCCTGCAGGGGCAGAACTAATTACGCAATAAAAATGCCATACCTGCAGGATTGGCAAGCCAACCGAGAACGCTACGCAATAAACAGCAATTCCCACACCTACAATTAGCCCCTTTTCTATTTAGTGACTGTGAAAAGAAGTGAATCAAGACAATTCAAGGAAAATGGAGGGAACAAGCAGGAACCACAACCCCACAGCTGCAACCTCCTGGGGAGCTCATACCAAGAGCACGGAACTGACCCCCTGGCAGTCTCTAGAGCCCAGTACTCCCAGGCTGCTGAGTATTTCTGTCCTTCGGTGAGCCAGATCATCTGCTGGTCTCAGGCAGAGTTATGACAATACACAGCAGCGGCCGAGGATCTGGCCAAATAGATCTTCAGCTGGGTCTTTGCTACCACTTTTCAACCATGTTTTAAACCATTTTAAGCAACTCCTCTACGGTGACCTCTCCCAGGGCAAAAGGGATCAAGGAAGGCCTCGCAAGAGGTATAAAGACTGCATGAAGGCCAACGTTGCTCATCCTGGATTAAAGCCAAAGAAGCTAAAGCAGGATGCAGAAGACCGAACAGGCTGGCGTACTCTCGTACGACACGCGTATAACAACTTCGAAGAGCAGCGACGCGTACGCCTGATTGATGCTCGTGCGAGGAGGAAAGCAACAGCAGCAGCCGCACTGACAGAGCCAGGACAATTCCCTTGCCCCTCCTGTGAGCACCCACGCCGTTCAAGGCTTGGACTCTTCAGCCACATGCGAGTCCACAAGCGACGAGCCTGGGCAAGCTCAAGACGTTCTCGTCGGACACGGCGGACTACCAAGAAGAGAAATCATGTTACAAAACTGCAGCGCGGACAACTGCCGCGTGCCAAGGTATTTGGTCTAAAGAGTGTTTTCCACTCCTGCACTGGTAACGGTATTTCCCAGTGGGGTAACGTGGGTGCACTAAAGCTGCTGAGAGAGGTGTTTTCACACCTGTTCTAGTGGCCAAAGGCAAAACAGGCATCAGTACCTTTCCCAAACTCAATGGAAAAGACTAGGGACCAGTGATGACAGGTGATGGGGGCTCCAGGGGATTGGGGCACTGGCTTTGTGTTCCTCCCCCAGTGTTCTCATTGCCTCAAGCGCTTCCCTTCAGTGCTATGTCCACACCTATCCCACCCCTGCCCTGCTAGGCCACGCCGCTTCCAGTGAGTGCAGGTGCAGTCCCATCCCTCCCCCTGGAGTGGTGCAGCCTGAGCGCAGTGCAAGCTGCTCTAGCTTGTGCTGCTCTTGGGCTGTGCTGCTCTGGGGAAGGGGGCAGGACCAACCCCGCGCCCACCCAAAGTGGAGTGGCACTGATGGTGAGTGTGGGGGTGGAAAGGGTGCTGAGACTACTGTTTAGAGAGACTATGGCCGCGTCTACACGTGCACGCTGCTTCGAAATAGCGGCGCCAACTTCGAAATAGCGCCCGTCACGGCTACACGTGTTGGGCGCTATTTCAAAGTTGAAATCGACGTTAGGTGGCGAGACGTCAAAGTCGCTAACCCCATGAGGGGATGGGAATAGCGCCCTACTTCGGAGTTGAACGCAGTAGGGCACGTGTAGACAATCTGCGTCCCGCAACATCGAAATAGTGGGGTCCGCCATGGCGGCCATCAGCTGAGGGGTTGAGAGATGCTCTGTCTCCAGCCCAGGTCATCGTGTGCAGCAGCCCTTAGCCCAGGGCTTCTGGCTGCTGCTGCGGCAGCTGCGGATCCATGCACAGGGTCTGCAACCAGTTGTCGGCTCTGTGGATCTTGTGTTGTTTAGTGCAACTGTGTCTGGGAGGGGCCCTTTAAGGGAGCGGCTTGCTGTTGAGTCCGCCCTGTGACCCTGTCTGCAGCTGTTCCTGGCACCCTTATTTTGATGTGTGCTACTTTGGCGTGTAGACGTTCCCTCGCAGCGCCTATTTCGATTAGGGTGGGATTTAAGAGCCAAAGCAGCCAGCCGGACTGTCCCTGCACTCTTAAGCCAAAGGAACAGCCAAGGCATCTGCTCAGACAGAGAACAGCTGCTCGCAACCCTATCCCAGCCCTGGCTAGGATGTTGAGCACAACCTCCCAAGCAAAGACACATCAGTCTGGTTTCAAGAAAACCCCCGCATGCTATGAAGAAGGTGCAGCCACAAAGCAAAGCAGGGCTGCGTCATTTGGTCTGCAGACAAGAGATTTGCATTGAGGCAGATTTCTTGGCACAGCCTGCTGATTGTTTGACTGGTGCTTTTGGGGCCTCCAAGAAAAGGCATGACACGGAAATAACAGTCCACAAGTGACTTCAGTCCAACCTCACAAGAGGTTGATACCAGGAAGGCAGTATATCTTACCAAGCAGGACACTGGCCTGTGACTTAGGAGACCTGGGTTCAATTCCTATCTCTGCCACTAGTCTTCTGGATGACTTTGGGACAGTCCCCTATTGCACCTCAGTCTTCCCCTCTGTAGACTAAGGATGATGATTTCCTTCTCTTTTGTAAAGTGCTTTGAGATCTACTAATGAAAAGTACTGTGTGGAAGCTAGGGATTGTTTTTTCATTTCGCAATTTAGCATCGAGAGCTACAAAGACGTCTTTAAAGAGCTACATCCAGCTCCGAGCCGCAGGTTGCTGACCCCTGCACTAGTATTTAATAGTAGGAGATGTTGAGATTCAAAAAAGTTAAAGCTTTATAGCCATTAAAACGCAAATTGCCAATATCACATGAGGTGTCAAAATATAAAGTAAATAGCCTTAAATCCAACTCTAGTAAGTTCAGATGCAGCATTTTTCTTACTTTGCCTGCCTTTAACTTTCTGTGTTCATGGATGGAAATATTTTTGCAAAGGTTCGTGTGTGCATGGTAAAAATAACATTTCGAAGTTGAACGTCGACGTTGCCAGCCCTGGAGGATGTGTAGACGTTATTCATTGAAATAGACTATTTCGATGTAGCATGCACGTGTAGACGTAGCCTATTTTAGCAGTGTACTATTCCTTCCTTTCTCCCACATCTATTCAGACAGTAAGCACTTTGGAGCAGGGACTGTGTCCTAGTATGTATATGTGAAGCACCCAACTCAGTCAGGCCCTGGCCTCTCTTGGTGCTACTGCAATCTAAACAATAAGAAGGCAGCATTCTGCAAGCACTTCTGGTTTTGACATCATGTAGTGCATGGAGGAATTTCCTGGGAAGTATTAATATCGGTCTATGTTCTTACTAAGCATGGACTACGTTACAGCTAAGCCACGCAAGAGAGAACCATGAGGGGAACTAGCTTTCTTGCAGCATTCAAACATTCTTCCTTTGCATCTGCCGGAATGGTCAGTTTATGGACCCAACTGCTGTCAACCATTTTTAAACCATTTGCATTACCCTTAATGCAAATCAGCAGATGATTCCGATTACGTGTTGTTATTGGTAACATGGGAGCACCTAATGCTTTCAGCTGACTTCTGGGCCCTACTGTGCTAAACATCCCTCGTGAAAAAAACCATCCCTGCTGCAGACTTTACAGCTGAAACAGGGAAAATCTGGCAGGGAAAACAGGCGCAGAGAGGGAAAGGTCTTGGCCACACATCGAGTCAGATAACTCATCAACACTAGGCAGGTGGCATCTCATACTAGCTGCTGCCTGTTCTGCGGACCAACAGTGTTTCCTTGTTTCCTGCATCTGTTTGTATTCAGCTATTGTTTCTTGTACTTGGATTGTAAAAATCTCGGGGGCAGGGGCTGTAGAAAAAAATTCTGTATTATTTTCATAGAATCACAGGGCTGGAAGGGACCTCAAGAGGTCATCTAGTTCAGCCCCCTGCTTCAAGCAGGATCAACCCCAACTAACTCATCCTAGCCATGACCTTGTCAAGCCGGGACTTAGAAACCTCTAGGGATGGAGAATCTACCACCTCTCTAGGCAACGCATCCCAGTGCTTCACCACCCTCCTGGTGAAGTAGTGTTTGCTAATACCCAACCTACTCCTCTCCTGCTGTAACTTCAGACCACTGCTCCTTGTTCTGCCATCTGCCACCAAATTTTCTTATAACCTCGTATTGAGTCTCTACAGAATTAAGTCTTTTTATATGGAAACCTTGTAATTTTTGTACTGTTTTCTTATTAACTTTGTATATGTGCATATAAATATAGATAAACTTTACATTAAGTCCTTTTACATAGAAACTTGTATCAAATCTTGGTATAATAGTCCCTATAAATAATTAAGGTAAAGAGAATGTCTTTGTGCCAAAATAGATCTTTTCTTTTACTTGATTCCCCTGTTGAATGAATGAGGTGTGGATGAGCAGCCTGGAAGGCAAGCACCTCTGAAGAGCTGCAACAGTTGGAGAGGGAAGCAGGACCCGATCCCAGGACAGTAAAGATCTGTCAGGTGGGGAGGACCAGACACATTGATGACCGTGGGAGTAAAAAGCAAGCACCTTCTTTTGAAAGCAGATTCAAAAGGCCCATTTTGAGGATGAATTTGGCTGCACTGAGGCAACATCTAGAACAAGCATGTCAAGCATGTGGCCCCATTGAATCTTTTTGCGGCCCTAGGGCTGGGAGCCAGCTGGGGCACAGAGTATGTTAAATTTATATTTAAAGTAAAAAATATTACATATGAACAAATAATTTTACACACCACATTTTATGAACTATTAATAAAATTATAATACTATAAAAGTCATATTAAGTATTAAATTCTCAACTAAAATTATTGTATCATATTCAAACAATACCTGAAAGTATTATAAGATATACCTAAGCCATAAGCTATAATAAATAATTAAGACTTTCCGGTAGAAGTACATTTTCTTTGGTGGCCCTGACAGCTATCAGTTTTTGTTTGTGCAGCTCTCAGTAGGCTTTGAGCTTGACATGCCTGAGAAGAAGGCGCCAGGAATGACTGGCTGACTGACATAGCCATTAGCACATAGGTTTTTGCATATGCCTAAGACGACTGACTGCTGTGGATCTGCATGAGAGAGAGACCACTATAAATCTAAGGAGTCACGTAGGGGGACCTCAGGTCCAGGTCAACATTGGAGCACCCTTCCAGAAGCCCAGCTCCACCCTCCGCCATCTAACTCACCGATCAGTGAAGACAGGGGGGCAACTAATTGATAATAACCACAAGACAGAGTGTGCTTGTGTGTGAGAGCAGGTACATGAGTGCAATATCTCGCATGCATATGATCAAGTAGTGACTGATATACGTATTACCAATAAATGTGGTGTTTTGCCTTATCCCCCTGCAAAAGATCCTGCAAAATTCTTTTAAGTACAATGGGGCCCATTTCTTCTTCTATTTTTGCACAGTACCTAGCACAGTGGAGCCCTGATCCAGCAATGGGGCTCTTAGGAGCTACCACTATACAAACAAATGGCAGAGCTGGGAGTTTATCCCAGAGATGCTACACAAACCAAGCACTGGTCTCCATAAGATTAAATTTGTATCACTCTTACCACCTCCCCACGCAGACTCCTGAAGTATTTGCATTAATGTTAAGACAGGTCTGTGCCTGACGGCTGTGCCTGACAGAAGCAAGATAACTCATGAGTCACCACAAGAACACCTGTGCTCTCTGAAAGAAGCGTGATGAAGATACACATTGGCCCCAGGAGGACAGCATTACTAAGGACCAAAATTTTAAAGTGTTTATCTAGAAAAAACAATTAAGGGCCCTCCATTCAGCAGAGAAATTATTTAGGGACACCTAATTTCTGCTCTCTATAGACTGCTTCAATAGAATTTGTAATGTTGTGATCTGGTCAATGCACGATCCATGCTGTTGAAAGCCGACTTGCTGGTGTCTCAGCTCTGGACCCATTGTGTTTTTCATTCTTTCCAGGATGATTCTGTTGAAGATCTTTCCTGGCACAGAGAGAAGTGTGATTCCTCTATAGTTCTTGCAGCTGTTTAAGCTGTTCTTTGGGATCTTGGGATTGGAAAAGCAAGAACAGGTTTTCTTCTTATGAAAAACATGGATTTCTAAGCTGATCAGAACTCAAACTAAGATCAGGTTATTCAACTCCAATGTCAAATCAGTCCTAATGTACGGAGCAGAAATGTAGAGAACAACAAACAGGGCTGTCAAAAAATCCAGACGTTTATCAATAACTGCCTCCATAAAATCCTCTGGGATCCACTGGCCATACACCGTCAACAACCAAGACCTGCGGCAACTGACTCACCGACTCCCTGCCAAGGAAGAGATCAGGAAGAGAAGATGGTGATGGATTGGATATACCCTTAGAAAGCTAAACACCAACATCATATGGCAAGCCTTAAATTGGAACCCACAAGAAAAACGGAAAAGAGGGCACCCAATAAACACATGGCAGAGAGCTAAAGGCAGACACTAAAAAGACAGGATACACCTGGTCAGAACTGGGAAAGATTGCCTAGGACAGGGGACACTGGTGACTGGTTGTCAATGCCCTATGCTTCAAGACAGAGGAGTGGAAGAGGCTTACTACTACAACTACTCTTAACTTCTGCAGGCTCAGGTCAGATGTAGTCACACTTGAGTATGATTGGAAGTGACTCCAAAAATCAGAGGACTGATGTCCCCATCAGTGCCTTGGAAACCACTCACATTCAGCTGACAGTAAAAAGGAAGGGTGCTTGACATATTTTACAGAGCAAGTTAATGTTGAGTTCTACTGTTTTACTTTTATTACATTAGTGCCCAATGCCCCAGCCAAGACTAGGGCCTCACTGTGCCATGGCTTCATATAAACACATAGCAACAGAGAGTCTCTGCTTCTTATAGACTTAGCAGAAGATAGAAAGTTAGACAATACATGCGTTAAATTCTTCTCAGGTCTCCTCACCGCTAGCTCAGTGCCTTAGCCAGATGCTTGTGCTGCCTCTCATGTCTTGTTATTCACCCTCCCATTCTCCTCACTCAGCAGAACATATTCCCCTCCCAATCTCATTGTCCAGGCATCTCAGCTAACAGGCTTCCCCAGCACTGGCCTAATATGCCTTCTTTGATCCTCCTAACTGAATGTGCCAGTTGGTGGAGTGCTAGATAACCGAGTGTTTACTGTACAGTCTTTGTTCCAGGTGGTTTCTCTCACCCAAAGTCTCTTTTCCAGCTTTTAAAGGCTACTTGTCTGATATTTTGGTTCAAACGCCAGCACATGTTGCCTAATTTCAATTAAGGCAGGCAGAGAAATCAGGAAGGACAGCTAGAAAACAGGAAGTGCCCCTGAACACCAGAAAAACCAGAGGTGACCAAGCATTGTAGGTTCAGGATGTGCTTGTGATACATCTTCCCCACCCCCAATAGACACCTTACAGACAACACGCCACCTTTATCTAATAATTGATCAGGCACTCATCCCACTCCCTGAGATTCCATCCAGGAGCAAAAATTGGTAGAAGCAGCCATTGTGATCATCTAGTCCAGGGACTGAGAACCTACAACCCACAGGCCGGATCCAGCCCATAGAGCTTCCCCCACCCCCAAAGAGAAGCAAGCCAGCTCTGGCGCTCCAGCCACACCATGGCCAGAGCAGCAGCACAGTCTCCCTGTTGTAGTGAGGGGGAAACCCCGAGCCATGTAGGATCTATCAAGGCACGTGCTCCCTGAAGGCACTGCCTCCATTACTCCCCTGAGCCAAGAATCACATCCAATGGGAGCAGTGGGGGGCCGTGCCTGCAGGGTGGACTTCCTTGCAGCACACAGAGCTATGCAAAAACATCTGCACCTGCCCCCACCGGAGCTGTGCCAGGTAGATGTCCCCATCTCCTGCCTCCTCCGCCCAGATCCCGCACCCACACCCCACTCCTGCACCCAGCAGGATCCAACAACCGTTGCAGGCCCCAGGGCAAGGTAGGAGGTGGGCCCAGCTCTGTGTCCTGGAAAGAGTGGAGCCAAGGGTGGAAGAGGGCTGAGGACCAGGGCGACCAGCTCTCTCTATTCCAAATTTGGGACAGGGAGATATGTGGGGAGGGGCACCTCCTCCAAGCCCCAGAGAGCAGGGAAGGAGGCAGCAACTGCAGCTGACCCCAAGAGCCCAGGGGAAGTGACATCCCCCTGGCACTCCCCAAGCCCTGGGGAAGCGGCAGCTGCCCACACTTCCCTGAGGCTCAGGGAAGTGACTCCCGCCAGCAGCTGCACCTGCACAGCTGCTAGCAGAAATGGGGCAGGGGGAACAGACCAAATATGGGACAATGAGGCCATTTTAAAGAATAAGTTGGGACAGCTTCTGGGCATCCTACCTTCGGGACCATCCCGCCCAATACGGGACGGAAGGTCACCCTACTAGCGTAGTCAGCCCTTAGCACTGTCCCGCCCTCCAGCCATGCAGCACAGCACTGCTACAGCACTACAGAGGGGTCTGGAGCTCTGGCTCCGCTGAAATGTCAGGCCCCTGGGCAACAGCCCCCTTTGCCCCTGCCTGCACCCACCCTCCTGCCCAGAGCTTTGGGCACCAGGTCAGCCCAGTGAGAGTTTTGTTGTTGCTGTTTGGTAGGAAACTTCTTCTTTTTTCCTTTTTTGTTTGCTTCTCCCTTTTGTGGGGACAACTGATTTTTCTGTGGGTCAGTGTCCTCAACCCAAAAGAGATCCCCCACCCCGATCTAGTCAAACCACCTGCATAACATAGGTTGGAAATTTCACCCAGAAATCCCTGCATCGAATCCAATACCTCAAACTGAACTGCAGTGTCTCTTGCCAAAAAACTTCCAATCTTGACTCATGGGGTCCACCTCACGGAGAGTCCACCACATCACAGGAATGGTTAGTTATCCTGACTGTTAAAAATGGACACCTTGTTTCCAATATAAACTTTGCTAGCTTCCACTCTCAGCCATGAGATGTTGTAAGGCCTTTGCCTGATGGATTAAAAAGTCTTCAGCTCAACTCAAAGAAAATCAACCATACCAACAAAACTGTCCAGGGGTGGAGGGAAAGCAAGAGCTTTCCTAGAAGAAATAATGATTTAAAAAAAAAAAAAATTGCTGGCCAAAATTGTTCCAACTGTAGAGCTTTCAACACAACCAAAGAAAACTGCTAGATGAAGTGTCTGACTCACAGAAACAGCAAGGATATAAGGAAACAGGCACTCACCTACATTGGCTCAAGAGAGCGGACGCTAAATAAATAAATAAATTCCATTTAGGTTAGACAGTTTATCAGTCAGATCACATTTTTTTTAGTTACCACATCTACTGTTTTATAACACATTTATCTCACCTGGGCATGCCCAAAATTACGACAACTTTCTAGCCCCCTGATTAGTATTACAAAGGTGAATTCTTAACTCAAACCAGAAGACTAAAGAGCTGGGAAGGTGCCAGGATCAAATGACTGAATAGCCCATTTCTCATGTGTAAGAGAAATTTATTAAACAAATTTATTAAACACAAACCCTGAGAGCCTTCGTTTGATTACAGCTGGATCAAACAAATTAGCAGAAGAACTCCTAGAAATATTTACAATATACATGCGTGACGTACTTTCTTCCCATCCCCATGCTTTATGAAATTTCTGTTATGAACACAAATATGCTTAACTGAGATGCGTTGGACAAAATCTCTCTTGTAATGTATAATTTTAATGTTTTAACCTGCTGAATCTGTATATCATATTTTTCTGCATGTATCGTTCTTGTGTATGAAGTTAGACATATGGAGCATATGTCTGTTTATAGTTTTAAATGTGCTAGTAACAGCCATTACTGGTGCTCCCAGAACTTTAGCAACTGGGTGATCAGCTTAACGACTTGTAAACAGCCTTGTTTGTCCTGTATGTCTAAAAGGTGGTGGGTGCTAGAAAGACACATTACCGTACCACCTGGTGCTGAAAGCCATTTTAATCCAGTGATTTTCCGTGTAGAGGTAGAACAAAGGTTTACTGTTCTATGGGGGACTGTATTTTAACCATCAGGAAACTATCAGACTTTCAACAGTTTCCACCCCACCATAAACCTTAGCCTGGACCAGTCCACACAAGAGATCCGCTTCCTGGACACTACTGTGCAGATAAGCAATGGTCACATAAATACCACCCTATACCGAAAACCCACGGACTGCTATGCTTATTTACACGCCTCCAGCTTCCATCCAGGGCACACTACACTATCCATTGTTTACAGCCAGGCACTAAGGTACAACTGTATTTGCTCTGATCCGCCAGTCAGAGACAAACATCTACAAGACCTTTACCAAGCTCTCCTCAAACTACAATACCCACCTAAGGAAGTGAGGAAACAGATTGACAGAGCCAGATGGGTACCCAGAAGCCATGTGCTACAAGACAGGCCTAACAAGGAAAACAAGAGAACACCACTGGCCATCACATACAGCCCGCAGCTAAAGCCTCTCCCATGCATCATCAGGGATCTGCAACCCATGCTGGACAATGATCCTTCACTCTCACAGACCTTGGGAGGCAGGCCTGTCCTCACCTACAGACAGCCTGCCAACCTTAAACAAATTCTCACCAACACCTATAGACCTCAGCACAGTAACTCTAAACCTGGAACCAATCGCTAAAACAAACCTCGCTGCCAACTCTGCTCGCATATCTCCACCAGCAATATTATCACAGGACTTAACATCAACCATACCATCAGGACCTCCTTTACCTGCACGTCTACTAATATAATATATGCCATCATGTGCAACCAATGCCCCACTGCAATTTACATTGGCCCAACTGGACAGTCTCTGCGTAAATGAATAAATGGACATCAGGAATGGCAACATACACAAACCTGTAGCAGAACACTTCAGTCTCCCTGGACACTCAGTAACAGATTTAGTAGTAACAGTCCTACGACAAAAAACGTCAAAAATAAAATGGAGAGAGAAATCTCTGAGCTGCAATTCACTTGCAAATTTGACTCCACCAACCAAGGATTAAACAGAGACTGCGAGTGGCTGGCCCCTTATACAAAAGCAATTCTTCTGCACTGGAAGTTCACACCTCCACACCAGAATCTGACAATGGGCCACATCCCCACTGACTGATCTGCCTTGTTTGTTCTCCCCTCTTGATGTATACTACTGATAACAGGCCATTTCCACCCTGACCGAATAGACCTTGTCATCTCTGGCCCTCCCTTTTACTGGGACCCCACTCATTAAATACTCCTCTGACATCCCCCACTCATGCATCTGATGAAGCGGGTCTTTGCCCATGAAAGCTTATGCTCCAAAATATCTGTTAGTCTATGAGGTGCCACAGGACTTCTTGTTGTTCTACCAGACTTTTGTCTTCAGCCTACATTGTAATCTCCCTGACACCCCAGGAAGAAACAAAGAACTGTGAAAGGATATTGACCCAAATCAGAGGAAGGAACTGCTCTGCTTTGAAGATTTTACCTGAAATGAGAACAGCTCTTTAGGGTAAGAATCTGTATGCCATAAGCCACTGAGAGTAAGCCTATATTAGGGAAATAAGTTGATTACAGATTCACAATTGTAGCTACGACTTTACATAGCTAGAATCAGAATTGACATATTTTTCTAGTGAACTCTGAGCCTCTAGGGTCTTGCACTGACATCCCTAACTCCACACGATAGCATGGAGTACAAGGGTCAACAGCCAAGCCCAGGGACGTCGATTTTGCTGCATCTTCACCAGACGCACAAAATTGAACTCCAGAAGATCGACCACCAGCTTGTAGAGCTTACAGTAAGCATAGACAAGTCCTTAGGGAAGTTAGAACTAGTTCTGCATTTTCCTTTATTTTAAATTTAGTAACTCACTTTGATCTGCCTGTTTTTAACTTCTAACCATTTAAAGCCTACTGTTTTTGCTTCATAAACAAACAAAAAAGAGTTTTTATTATCAAGCTCAGTGTAAGTAATGATTACCAGGGAAGGACCACCACTGTACATATCTCCCTTTCATCGATGAGGGGGCTTGCACAATGAACACTCTGTGCAAAACTTTTACACAGAGAGATGAATTATTCTGGGCGGGGATTGATCCCTTTTGAAAGTTGGTTTCCTGGCTGCTGTGCCCTAGAGCTCCATCCTCCCGGAGTGGAAGTAAATCAGTGTCTGAACTGCTCTGTGGGGAGAAGCAGGGGGCAGTAACCCCAGCTCCATGCCTTGGCTGGGGAGAGCAGAGGATCTGGACCAGCAAGATACGGTGGTGGGGAGCCCCAGAGAGCAATAAGTCAGTGGCATAATCAGCACACCAGGGAACATTCCAAGTGATCTTCTGTGATAGCACCCAGTCACAATATCAGAGCGCCATAGTGCCAGATACTGCCCAGACACACCTCAAGAGGCAGTCCCTTACCAAGAGAATTCACAGTCTAAATAAGCAAAACAGATAAAGGGCAACTCTTTATCACCATTTCACAAGTAAAAAGAAAAGAAGTGATTTGTGCCAAGTAATCTCTGGCTGATCTGGGAACTGAACCCAGATCTCCTGACCCTAAAGGGCAGACATCCTCTTTATGGAAAAAGCAATGTCAGCCGTTTTCATTGGCAACTAGATGGCTTATTAGAAATGCCAACATAGAGAACAGTGCAGAATTCACACTTGGGCCTTGGAAGGAAGAAGCATGTTGAACTGCTCAGCAGCAAATACAGAAATGATGGAGTTGCCATCCCGGCACCGGCAAGTAACAATGACTGGGGAATCTTTAGTCAGGGTCTGTGAGGAGATCTGGAACAAGCACAAAACAAACCCACAAGAGGGAGGAATATAAAATGTCCTGTCTTATAGTGTCACATACTAGTTGAATAACCAGTGATTGAATCAGGACCATAAAAGAAGTGGCTGGTTATTTAAAAGGCTCACAGGGCAAAGGCTGCTTCATTCTTGCTCCTGCCATAATGCTGGAGGGTTTGGCTGTGACCTCACCATAATTCACTGAAAGAGGGATGCAGCAAGATTAGCTGTGCTTGTCTGGCCACCATGCACCTCAGATTACAGCGCTGCTCAAAAATTCTTTCCTTTCACATTTTTTACCTGACACCAGAACATTTCATAGGCCTGGAGCAGATTACTAACTTTGACACACAAGGCTTAGAAGGATGGAATAAACAAAGCCTCCAGCTGGAGAGAAGAGAACGTCTTTGGTGTTTTTCAAAGGAGCCAAGGGGAATTAAATTCCCAAATCCCATTGATTTCAGCACCCAACTCCTTTATGCTCATTTGAGTATCTCAGCCATGGAATCTTTAAGCACTGCTGCCAAACGCCAAGCTGACTCTAAGTCCTGTTGCAGTCTCATGTACTGTCCAAGGTGCAATGACATATAGATGGGACTGGATTTAAAACCAAAATCCCAGAATAAATAAGTGGATGACAGCTCCCTATCACTCCATGGGGCTCAGATTATGAACAGCCTCTGAAGAGCAAGAGGGCCTAGTGATTAGCGGGCAGGCAAGACTGTGCATTGCTGACTCTGTGACTAGCCTTTCGGAAATCACTTATGCCCAGAGCCTCTAATTAAATCAGGGGAAGTAAACCACCTAAATACCTGTAGGGCTGTAGGCATCATCCTATGTCCTTACTTCCACTTGACATGCAAGAAAATCTATGTACTTACTTCACACAGGTGCTGTCAGCACTAACGTGTTAATAGTACCTAGAATGCTATTTGTGAGTACCAATTTCATCCCCTTTCTCACCATTGCCTCGACAGGCCTAGGGGGACTAGTGCAAACCCCACTCCCACAACAAGCAGGGCAAAGACTAGCAGAGAAACGTCAGGCTTCCAGCAAAACCTCTGATCTCTCCCACCAGACCAGGGAAGATTTGACTGTGAATTAAGAGCAGGGCATGGTGCCCAAGTTTTCACAATCAAATCAAAAACTAGGGCGCCCAGGTCCCTGCGCGCCCACCCGCCCTTTATAATTTGGAGGAGGAAATATTAAGCTGGAGAGAAACACAAAACCGACAGCCCCCAGTGCCGGGGAGGCTGCCAAGCAGGCGGAGGTTGTGTAACAGAGCGCCTGGGCCAGAGGGGAAGAGAACTTTTCCACCCCGACGCGATTCAGCTGTCGGCAAAGCCCCTCCGAGCCCCAGCGCGGCGCCTCGGAGGGCAGCCGGCCGCAGCTGGAGAGAAGCCACGTACCTGGCTGGAAGGGCCGGCGAGGTCCTGCTCCCTTCGCCCCCGGCCGAGCAAAGCGCTGGAAACCAGGAAGATCGCAAAACAGGAGTTCCCCCCCTTGCCCGTCCGCGGCGGCTCCTCCCTCGCAGGCTCCTCCTTCGCGGCTCTGGCCGTGCGCGGGGGAGAGACGGGCCCGGAGACCCGCAGGGGACTCGGGGGGTGCGGGCAGCAGGCAGGGGGCAGCCTCAGCCCCCATCGTCCCGGGAGCGCCGCGCGCTGGGCGCTGGCTGGCGGGGGTAGCGGAGAGTTGGTGTTTATAGCCCCGCTGGTGCCGCGCTCGCCCGCCCCGCCCCGTCTTCCCCGCATTGCAACAGCCTCCCCGCTGCCGCAGTGAGACCTCTGGTGCGGAGGGGCGCGGTACCCCCCGACAGGCAGAGGCGAACCCGCCACTTCCATAAGGACTAACCCGGCAGCGCTCCGGCCTCGGACGGAGCCAGCGGCGCAAGGGAAGCTGGACCCAGCTGCTTTTCAGCCCCCTCGCCCGAGCTGCCCGTTCCCCTGGAGCTCTGAGCCCCGTCCCTCTCGGTACCGGTACCTACGGCTGGAAGGGACCTCGGGAGGTCATGGAGTCCAGCCCCCTGCCCAGAGCAGGATCAGCCCCAAGGAAATCATCGCAGCCAGGACCATGTCAAGGCGGGACTTAAAAACCTCTAGGGATGGAGATTCCACCACCTGTCCAGGCAACACATCCCAGAGCTTCGCCACCCGCCTGGTGAAATAGTTCTTCCAAATATCCAGCCTACTCCTCCTGTAACGTCAGACCATTGCTCCTTGTTCCACAAAGAACAGTCTCCCTCCAACCTCTTTAGAGCCCCCCCCCCCCGTCACAAAGCTGAAGGCTGCGATCAAATCACCCCTCACTCTTCTCTTCTGCAACCTAAATAAACCCAGGTCCCTCAGCCTCTCCTCATAGGTCATGTGCTCCAGCCCCTTCATCATCTTTGCTGCCCTCTGCTGAACCCACCCCAATGCTCCCACATACTTTCTACACTGGGGGTCCCAGAACTGGATGCAATACTCCAGCTGAGGGAATAAGAACTTTGCTAGGTCTGCTGGAACTACCCACAAGCTACACTGCAGCATCCACTTCTCTGCTCCCAGCCCACATTGTGTCCCACTCCCCGAGCCACCCAAGCTGCCTCTTCAGCCCTTCTTTGCATTATTTGGCTCAGGGCTGCAGAGAAAAGTGAGTGGGGAATTACCTGTGCATAACATGCCTGGCTTCCCAGATGCAGAGGTCCTTAATTTTCCACCCATATAAAATTATTTCCAGTTCTCTCGGGGGATGCACCATTCAAAGCCTGCTATCAGTTGTGCTCAGGGCTGAGAACCAGGAGAAGGACTCTGTGATCCTAATCTCCATAAATTCTCCTTCCCTCCTTTCTGGTCAGCTCCACCATGGTCAGTCCCAAATCTGGATGAGAAAGGAGGAGGGTTGGGCATTCGGCCATCACGCCTTCCCAGTAAAACACTCCCTGCTACAGAAACATCTACCGTTCAACAGGTTCCTATCCTGTGAGGAAAAAGGGCCCTTGTCTCGAGGGAGTATGACATGCTGTGATGACAGCTGAAAGGAAACTACAATGCCGACCACGCTTTCATCAACCAGGAAAACCCTGATCATCAGAACATAGAACATCAGAACAAAGTACAGTGCAACTGGCTGCAGAAATGGGATGCTATAAGCTAGCAGTGCTTGGGCTCAGTGAGACCAGATGGTTACAGTACATCTATCAATAACTGCCTCCATAAAATCCTTCGGCTCCCCTGGTCATACACCATCAACAACCAAGGCCTGTGGCAACTGACTCACCAACTTCCTACCAAAGAAGGAATCAGGAAGAGAAGATAGTGATGGATGAGACATACCCTCAGAAAACCAACCACCACCACCACCATAAAGCAAGCCTTAAGTTGGGATCCACAAGGAAAAAGGAAAGGAGGGTGCCCAAGGGGCTGCAGGACTCCATGCCCCAGCTGGTTTCACAGGCCTCCACACAGCTCTGGGGCTGCTAGCAGCGTTCTGTGCCACAGCCAGGCTCCCCACTGTCTCCCTGCTCTGGGACTCCTGACTGCACCTGGGCTCTCCCACCCCAGCCAGGCTCCCGGTAGCAGGGCTGTCTGACCTGGGGATGTTCCTGGGGCTCCCTGCTACCAGCAGGTTCTGCTGCACCATACACAACTGGAGCTGTCAAGTTCAGGCGCTCCCTGGTCTGGTGACATCTATCGTCCCATTGGATGATTGATGTTACTGGACAAGAGAGTGTGGGATGAGAGAGTTTCATCTTGTTCTTCAACAGTGGACACTTCCCCACTGTCTGCTTACTTAATTCAGCTGGCTAACAGTAAGCAAGTAAGAGATGGGTGGGGGCAAAAAGGGACCCTAGCAGGGTAGGGGGGGGTGGGGGGGGGCTGTCCCAAGAGGGATTCTGGGAGGGCCAGCTCAGCAACTGCACCTGGGCTGTGGGCCTGTGTCCCCGCCACTGAATCTGAGAGGTGGGTTTGTCTCACATGCACTGCCCCTGCCTCCCCCACAGACAGGTTGCCGTGTCTCACATCTGCACCCACTCATCTCCCGCACAGACAGGTGGGATTACAGATGTTTCTTGTTCCCCATATCCCCCACAGATGGAGGGCATCCTGGACAGGCTAGGATGTGTCATCTCCCCCTGCTGGACAAGGGATGTTGCTGGACCAAAGAATCTGGACTAAGAGAGACTCAACCTGTGTTAGAGTCCTAGACATTTTTACATATTTAAAACACCCAGCCACCCAGAGATTTAAAAAGACAGAAATGGTAAAGCTCTGCATCTATTTATTAATGAAGCTGTTGTAAGTAGGACTATTTGTGAAAGTATCACAGTTACATAGAGATCAAAAGGCCACATTTCCACACTGCCTTGGAAAGGTTGTTGACCCCAGGATTAGAGCCTCAGTTTTGGGTTTTACCCAGCAGAGGGCACCATCCAACATCACATCTCAGCCCTACCATGCAGGAATAGCATCCCCATGTGCTGTAGCAGGTTGGTGCTGGATATTCAAGTCAACTCCGATAAAGCTTTCAGAGGTAGGGAAGATGAAGTGTCCAGAGAGGTAGCTTAGTACCATTATTCTGTGTGCTGCACTTTCAGAGATCATTAAATGTTTGTGTAGTATTACTGTCTACCATTAAACTTCATCTTTCATTCTGTGCAAACAGCCTCTCTCAATAGTAGTAGATGGTGTGACTCTGTCCTGGATGAGTTATTTTTCACTAGTTATGCTTCAGATGAAGAGGAGAAAAATTAGACAAGACAGGTGATCCATTGTGATGGAGAAGGGCATATCCATAAAGCACAGAAAGAGCTCTATATTTTTTCTGTCTCTTTGGTAGGATACAGTGGATAAAAATTGATGGTAAGAATGGTTGTTTTAGAAAAAAAATCTCACTTGCATGTGGCCCCCGACTGATTTCTCTGTGGGTCAGTGGCCTCTGACCCAATAAAGGTTTCCCCACCCCAACTTTATTCTAAGCCCACTACTTCTTGTCCTACTTTTAGTGGACATGGAGAAAGATTTATTATAGTCCTCTTTATAACAGCTCTTAGCATATCTGGAGGCTTATCTTCTTTTCACATTTAAAAAAGACTTGTTTGGGAGGGGGCAGGGTTAATAATTTCCTTATAGGAAAGATTTTTATAATTTTGTTGTTCCCATCTTTCCTAAAGTGTGGCACCCAGATTTGGGCACCATTATCAAGCCAAGTACTGTGCTAACGAGGACAGTTACCTTCTGTCTTGCCTACACCACTCAATATACCCCCAGGAAAAAAAAAAAAAAAAGTATCTTTTTATAACTACACAAGATCATTGACTCAGTTTGCGATCACTATAAACCCCAACTCTTCAATACAGGTTGGACCTCTCTGCTCTGGCACCCTCAGGACCTTGCTAGATCTGGGGAAGTCAGTTCTGGCCCCGCCCCCCCAGCTCTAGCCCATGGGGTGGCTAGCCTGCCGTCACCCACCACACTCAGATCGCAAGCCCCAGCCTGGCTAGTCTACTGGATCTAACAGGGATCCTGGCCCCAGGCTCTCCTTCCATCAGAGACAAAGCTACTGGGCCTCTCGGATCCAGGACCATGCATGGTTCTGCTGGACCACAGCTGTTGCTGCGCCAGTGAGACCTAGTTTTTAGAGGTTCAAGCTGTAGTACTACCACCTCTTGGCCACTATTTCCCCATTTTGTACTATGCAGTTGATTTCTTTTCCTTGCTAGGTGTAGTACTTTAAAGTCAGGAAAGATAGTGTAGTTTTGTGTTCAGAGCCAATTCTCTAATCTGTCAAAGTCTTTTGACTTTTAATCCTGTACTCCAAAATGTTTGCAACCCTTCCCAGCTCAGCTTTTGTGCTTACAAAAATCTGCAGCTCTCTCCCATCCATTATTCAAGTCTGTGGATGCAGAACAGGCAGAAGCAACCGATGGGGAGAGCAGAAGAGGACTTGGAGGCCACTGAAGAAGGGCTGGGACAACCCTTGCTCAGCTCAGACCCACCTCCTCTGCCAATCAAGGCCAGGGGAAGGGGACTAGCATGCTTGGAGGGTGGGGACAAGCAGGAGTCCATGTGACCCCTGCTCCCAAGCAGCAGCACAGCAAGGCAGCCCCAGCTTGTGCCATTCTGCCACCTGCTTGGGGATGTGGGGTGGTCCTGCCCTTCCCATGGAGCCGGAGAGCACTGCAGCCCGAGAGGAGCTTGAGCTAGGGCTGCCCTGCTGGGCTTCCTCCACCGCTGCTGGTAACTGAAGGGGCAGAAGGGAGGATTCCTGCTGCTAGTCTCACCACCTGCATTGACTGCCTCCTCCCATCTTGCAGGGGGGTTGCACATGCCCCTACAGATGCTGCTCCCAAGAACAGGGCCGACCCCTGTTGGGCCTCACTAGAATTAGCTTTTCCCTTTAACTGAAAGGCCATACTGAGTAGTTAAAAAGGTTTGCTATCACTTTTGCATCCACCTTACAGTAATACCCACTCATATGCCATTTTCATAAGCAACCTATGTCAAAAGCCTCAAGTGCTGTAACAAGCAATGTTTGTAGTAGGTCTTCTCTGCACATTCAGGCACTCCTCCATAAATACACTCCTATTCCAAACTAGGAGTGTAAACGTAGAATGTTATTCCCCACTAGTTGCCTACGCAGAGTTAACACCCTTAGATATCTACCACTAGAGTACACAAAAAGGCAAGTCCCTCCCCTATAGCCCAAAGGCAGTCCTAGGAATATAATAAAGACTCCCGCCACCCTGTTCAGTGGTTAATATTTGCATTTGCCTATTAATTAAAAACAAGATGGTGTTTCATGCCCTGTCCACACACTCAGAGGACACTGGGTACCTGAGCATGTGCTGTGCCCCATAACCCTGGCTTAGAAGCTCTGATAGACAACCTCAGTGTTTTTACATCCCATATAGACAGCTGGAGAGAGGGATGCCAAATTAAAGAGACTACCAAGCTTTGATTCCACATGAATGATTTTACTTGCATCAGATACCAATTCAGAACAGTGGCAGAGAGCAGTTAGCTTGGTCAGTAAAGTCACCATGGCACATGTTGTACTTGCTAACCCTTGTGGTCATCTCCCAGGAAGTCAAGATTATGTGACTAACACTCATAACATTGTGCAATTCTTCTAGGCTAGAAAAGTGTGTTGTCATGTGTAAGCACCCAGTACCAGTTGCTCTGAAAACAGAAATCCCAGTGTTGATTACATTCTTCCCTTCCTGCCCCATAAAGCCTTCTTAGGGCTAGTTGACAGTACTGTTATTGTGCATTTGCTTCAAGATCTGAAAGCTTCAGATGCTCTACTCTAAACAGTATCAGTAGTGTATTAACCGGGATTTGCCTCTACAGAGATCCCACTCCATATCAGCATTCAGCCCAACCCTTCAACAAGTACAACCCTGACACCATAGGTCACTATCAAGATCTGTTGCCCTGACAATTATATTCACTGGGATTCTCTATGAACACAAGCTGAATTTTTTTCCTGGACATTTTTATTAAGAACCTGTCCAGCTATTACATTAGATTTGCACATTACATAAGGCACATTTGAACAGTTGCATCAGCAAGTATTTTTTTTAAGTTACTGCCCCGTCTTCCTGTTCACAATATATCTAGAATATATCCATAAAGTGCATGGGGGAAAGACTGTCCTGTGAACAGCAGAATGAGAACAAGTCCAATGCCACTTGCAGTTTCTTGGAAAGAGACATCTTGAGCAGAGCATAGTCACCCCACAGATCGCCAATCCACACTGGTTCCCTCGGGCTCCGTAGTGACCCCTGTCTCCTGCAGGACTGCAGACCAAGAAACCGAAGAAGCTTCACACATAAAGGCTACTGGCTGGGAAATACAGTGTACAGCCACTAAACATTTAGTCATGCGTTCTAGACCACACTGGCACTTGGATTCCACTAATGCAACAGGCAGCCACTGTAGTATCAAGAAGAGACTCCCAGAAACAGAACTACCAAGGGAGTACCAAGAGCCGTGTTGCTGGAGTGTCATCCAAAAGCCACACCACCCTGATTCTCTGCTGAATCCTGTCCAGAGAAATACAGCATTAACTCTGGAGGCAGCACAATCCCTGCTTAATTTTCCAGTTTTGTTTTTCAGATGAATATGGGTGGCCCTGAAAATATTAGAATCTAAAAAGACTCCCAGTAACAGGCAAATTTGAGGAGTAGGACTGGCTCCTTTCTTTGCCATGAGAGTATGCTTCCAGTTTCCTGAAAGAAGCCATTACACAAAGCATGTTCAACACGAGGCTTAAACTAACTCCTGTTCTGTAACGGCATCTCAACCACTAGTTATTAACATGGAAACTGGGCACTCAAAACCCCCTATTCCTGGAAAAAAAGTGCATTCTTTTGAAATCAAAGAGAACAGGAGCCCAGGGGACAGACTGAGCAGGAGCCCGGAGGAGACAGGGACTTGTCCCTACTTACTCTGCAGGCTATATGTTGTCAATGGATCCAGTATTATTTTCTGAGGGAGGATAATCAAGTCCTGGGACCACTTGTTAGTAAGTGGCAATGTGTCACTATCAGAAGGAATACTGGCACCTGGAGCACCTTCTGGGCTGCCTTCATCTTCAGTCAGCTCACAAGTGCACAGGGGGCAGCTTGGGGGTGTAACACCAGGTCCTCGGGGAAGCGATTCCTTTTCATTCTTCAGGTAACTCCTCAGTGCTCCACTGTGATGAAGAGGTCGTTCACGTGACCAAGCCCAATGGGACGGTTCCTTTGACATGATCTAGATCAGAACATAGACAAACCAAAGTTTCTTTGCCACTGAATCTGTCTAAATTCACTTAGTTTATTAATATTTAAGACTGAGCATCATCTTCAGTTCTTCTAACGTGTAGGGCAGAGGTGGCCAAACCATGCCTAGTTAAAGTCTGGTGTGCAGAGCCAGTCTCCACTTACCAGACTTTTTTGGGGCAGGGGGGAGAAGGAGGGAGAAAAGTTTGGGAGCTCTGCCTTGCAGCTGGATGTTGGGATAGGGATTTAGCTAGCAATGACAGTTAGCCTTGGGACTTCAGTCCTGGGGAGTGCACCTGCTGTGCCTGAACCTCCAGCAGGGGCACCTTGACTGTTAAACTTCTGAAGACTGTTGTATGTGGCTCAGAGTCACTAAGTTTGGTTGCCCCAGTATAAGGCTTCAAAAAGACAGTAAGAACAACAGTGTAATATCTGAACAGTCTCCCACAGATCAGATTTATTGAAGTAAGAATGCTTTGATCATAACTAAAGCTAGAGTAGTAGCTGCTAACTAATGTCAGTGAGAAATATTTGTAGAAGGTAATGGCTCTGTCAGTTCCATAGAATTTTAGCAAATAGTGATCCAAGAATCTTTAAACTTAAGTATGGATTTTGTACTGGCTTGAAAATCCTAGAGAATATTTTATTTCCTGAACAGCTAGACAGATGAACCTACTATGATATTGCTGACATTCCTAGCATGCTAGCAGGGGCACTTCCCTTCCCATGGCCAGTTCAGGACATAACCCTATATAGGAATGCAATGCCGTAGGCCCAGTTTTACAAGCATGCAAAAATATATCAGCCAGGGCTAACCTCATCACAACAGCGCCGGCTGACCACTGCTCGGTAGTTCATTTTAGCCCAGAAACTATCCCTCAGTTTCAAGAACTGAGGGAACAGCTGCCTCCAGTTGTCACCAAGGGCCCAGGGAAAGATTTCATACTTGTAATCCTCTTCATCTTCTTCCATGTCATTAGCCAAGTATCTGCACCAGGAAAATGGAGCAAGACAGGCTATGACTATTGAAAGCACAGTTAATGCTCAGAAGCACTCAGTCAAGAAAGTTATGCAGCTTTGAATCGTTACAGTAGTTTTCAGTATAGTTAGCAAGTTAAACACTTCAGCATTACAATGTGTAAGAGAACGTTCTAGGAACACAGAACTACAACATAAGATGCTTTCACAAATCACTCTTTTGCAAGTAAGGCCAGTAGTGTTTAAGTCAGATAACAGCTCATGGGTTTTTCACCATAGGTTCATGGAAAAGGAGTGGATTATGTTGTAAACAAGTTCTCACACACATGGCAACATATATGGATTCTATTACAGTATGCAAGCCAATGTGATTAGTTTGGGATTGATTGATGCAGTGTTTGCCCTTAGTGGTAATAATTCCCAATCTACACCAATGTAGCTCCATGCCCTGATAGTGTAAAGCAGGGATGGGGACCCTTTTTTGGGACAAGGGCCACTGACCCATAAAAAATAAAGTCAGTCAGGGATCACATGCAAGTGAGAAGCAAAAATAAATAAAATCCACCTGTCACAGATGTGGCCCCCAACTGAAAAAACAAGATAACACATTCACCTCGTTACCCTCAAGCTTCTCCCCACAGCAAAGAGGGACTGGAGCTAGTAGCTTGTGTGGGCCCTCTAGGCTCTGGGATGGGGCCAAAATGAGGGGTTCAGTGCACAGTAAGGGGCTGCTGGGGAACAGGATAAGATGGTGATGTGGTTTTCTGGGCAGGAGGTAGGGTTTACCTGTGGGCTGGAGAGGTCTCTGGAGATGGAAAGCAGAGCTGAGGGGGGACACAAGGGCTGGGTGGGAATGGGCAAGAGATGGGAGCACAGGCACCTACCTGTCAGCTCGGAGAGATGGGGAGAGGCTCTGCTCTGCATGTTTCAGCAAAGCACCCCTGCAAGCACTTTCCCCATCGCTCCCTTTGGCCACATTTTAGCCGATGGGAGAGACATGTATGGCTATGCACATATGAACGCACACTGGCACAGGGCACTTTCCTGTAGCTCAGGAGCTCCTAACCCTTCCATCATGTCAGGCAGAGCCCATGGATGTGCTCTGACCACAGCTTGCCTCGACTGAGTCCATAAGGCTCAGAGCTCTTCCCTCCCTCTTCCCCACAGTAGCATGAGTGCACGCTTTGGCCATGAGGCGCCTCCCACCCCAGCATGTGGCTGGATCACCAGCTCATGCCCTGCCGGGGCAACAAGGTTAAGGTCCATGAGATACTTACAGAGCAGTGAAAAGGTTCATCCGTGTGTATTCACTTATATGCAAGCCAGCACGTTTGAAGTAAGTCAGAGTCATGGCTAGAAGATACTAAATGAAAGTTACATTTAATAGACCCACTTCTGGGTCAGAAGGAAAAAAGTCCAATCTAAAATTTAAGTTTATAAAACCATGAGGAAAGTGAACCATAAGGGAGGAAAGAGTGAAGACTAAGCACTTTTGTGGAGACTTTCTAATTACTCCTTGGTCTGGCACACTGAGGACCTGTCTGGGTCTCAAGTCAGGGAACCTGCTAGACCGGGGAGGTCAATCCTGGCCCATCGAAAGGGGGACAGGAGCACAACCTCCCAGCCACAGAGCTCCACTACCATCCTGCCTCTTCCCCGAGCGCTCGTAACCCCGTGCTCCTCCCTAAGCTTGAGTGCCACAAATGAGCTATCTGCAGCACAATGAAAGCTCTGGAAGCATGGGCCCAGGTTTTCTCTGTGAGCGCTCCGGCTCAGAAGCGTCCACAGAGATGCCAGACCAGATGTTGCCAGACTACGGAAGTCTAGACCATGGCAGTCAAACCTGTAACTTAACTCATTGCATTTTTGTTTTGTTGGGCAAGCTTCATGTTAGAGAAGAGTTTTAAGGAGAGATTTGAAGGTGGATAAAATTAGCTCTTCAGACATTTACATTGAGCTTGTCCCAACCATAATGGGCAGCATGGGAGAAAGCATGTGATAGCTTAGGACCATAGTTCATTTTAGTGTAAGCTACAGAATTCTAAAGTCCTTCAGAGTTACTACCATAAGAAGTCAGATTGAACAGCTATTTAATTAGTGCTTAATTTGTTTCAGGGCTGAACCCCAGCACCTTGCCGCTTGGAAGTTCACACCCCAGTACTTCTGAAAGTATACTAATTGCTTGAGCCTTGGAACCTCTGTTCTTACCAATTACCACACCCTACAGGTCTCCCAAGGACTAAAGCCTTGTGCTTTCTCAGCATAGACAGAAATGTATGGAAAGTTGGAAAAGTGGTGGAGTCATTTGAGTTATGAGTGCAAACATCTGTCTTCACTGGTGATGAGGTCCTGACCTTTGTGCTGAAGTCTGGTATACACGTTAGAGTTACTGGATAAGAGTCAAAAAATTAAAGAATAAAGAACTGCTGGGCATTGCCATTTAGAAAGCATGTTATAGCAAAGTTGAAGCATGAGCGACATACCTTATCTGAAATCTTGTAGCATACGTCCATAGACAAGAACTCTTGTACCAAGTCATCCTCTGGTAGAGTTAAAAAGTAAGGCAGTTATGTAGTTGTTTCATATTGTTGAGCAATTGTTGCTTTTAAAAAGCAAATTGTTTCCTACTGTAGTGAAGTATATTCTTTTCAAAAATCTCTTTATAGTAACCCACTTAAGTAGCTTATAGCATTAATTTAAAAACTTTGTTCCAAGTCTATTCTCAGACCGGAGACTTTCACTGTGGGCAAAAAAGCTTGCTCAGGAATTCCACTAATACAGCAGATTCCATGGTAGAGTGGGAATACAAAAATTATGGCAATTTAGAGTATTTTGCTCACATGACACCTTGTCCAAGATTCTTGGACCACTTTAAAACCATGGTGTCATCCAGCATTTACAAGTGGAGAAAAGGGAATTGTCAGATTTTTTCCCCCTTGAGAAATCCACTTTTCTTTATAGCATGCAAGGTGGGGAAAATACAGGAACATTCCCCTTTTGCAAGCCGTTATCAACTTGCACACTCAAATCTGAACCCCCCAGATCATTTAAAGTTAGTTTTGGGTGCAAAACTTTTCTTGGTACAGATAGGTACCTGACTCCCTGCCATTCCCTACTTGGGTTTACTGCCAGTTTATCCCTCTAGCATTATCAAGCCTTGGGAGCTCATTCCTAAGACGCAGTACAGTTCCACGTACAAATCTTTTGACTAAACTTTATCGCAAGATGTTAGAGAGTTTGAATGACTGCTGTGGCCTCCTACCCAGCAGGTTGAAGAAGGCTTCCTGTTCTTCCTGATGTAGATGGAATGGAGGTCGCTGCATGCTTTTCAGCACTGCTGTGGAATGCTCTCTCTCAGGGATTCGCATTCTGCTACGCGCTCCAATGCCCTTTGTGCTGTTGTGATGTGGTCTCATGTTCCCCGGCTTCACCCCAGTGGTGACCACAAGAGGGACATGGGAAATACTCTGAGTATGCCTCATTCTGGTTTTTTTTAATCTGGTATTAGTGGAGGCTCAGGGGCTTTTCTGCAGTGGAAAAAGAGGTTAAGTAGTAAAATTAAACACTATTTGTAATGCAATAAACTTTTGGTAAATGTTATCAATTCCAAGTAAAGCCTGAATCAGTAGCACTCAAGAGTTGTTACCAGCTGATGGCCATTGGCCAACATGTAAGATATACTGATTTTTGTGAAATAGGTAATCGTCCACTGGGAAACAGACAAACTCATTACAACAATTCAAGTCAGACAGCCACCTTCGTTGTATCTCAAAGGTCATGGGCTGACCATGCCATACCTAGAATATCCTTCTTGTCTAGAAGCAGGCTTAAAGCACCCAGTTAGGGCACTGAGAGACAGCTCCAAGTGCTACAGGATGAACATTTCTAAGCAGTCACCATCCATGGGCCAACATGATTTCAGTTAGCCAGCTGTCCACTTATGGGCATGGCCAAGTTTCCTGCAGTCCCACAAAGTTTGTTTGAAGCCACCAGTCCTCGTTCTCAGTGTTCTGTGCTGTTATTTAGCTTTACTTTACCCCTAAATGTCTAAAAAGCAGAGTAAGCAGTGCGAGTGTTGGTAATATGTTGAACAATATTGACTGCCCATGGTTCAGTGCAAATCAGGTCCCTATGGTGCCAGACTAGCGTAGTACAGGTTGAACCCCTCATGTTGCATCTGTTCTAGAGATACAATAACTTGCATTTCAACAATTGTCAAGCTGTCACAGCCATCAGCATTGGGGAGAAGAGTGTGGAGGGGGAAAGAGCTGAGTAATGTATTTGAGGAGGAAAAAAAGCAAGTCAGGTTTAAAAAAATAAAGCCTATGTTTTCACAAGATCCTAATGACTGTGGGTATTCAAGTTATCTTAAAGGGGCCTGAATTTCAAAAGCACTAATTTGAAAATCAGGCCCCTTTAAAATCTCAAGTTCAAGCAGACAATCATTAGCATTGTGTAAAAATTGAGATGTTGTTTTTCTTCCCTTTTCTTTTACAACTTCATCAAGATAAATTAAAGAAAAACCCCTTCCTTTTAGAAACTAAGTCAGTAGATGAACACATACTGACAAGCCAAGAAAATAACAGCCCCTTTCCTAGTGTTTCAAAAATTACTGCCCATTATACATCCAATGCTGCAGCACAAGACTATCAATTTGTAGTCTCCGATTTTTAATTCGGAGACCTTGCCTCTGCCCATGTTAGGCCAGTGTGAAACTCCTGACTCATGAGGTATATTGCGTTCACTTTTATAAATTTAAGTTCATTAACTTAAAAAAATAAAAACACCCTGCTACTATGTTTTTAGTCACTCTTGCAATATTCTGTACTTGTAAATATTACTTGGTAAATCTAAAAATGTCAGTTTTTTTTTAATTAAAAAAATACAACACACTTTTGCTATTCAACAGTGGAAGAAGGGAACTGTACAGCTATCTGTTAAATTTAAAAGGATAAAGTCAGCAGCGATAGGTTAAAATGGAATGGTCATTAATCATGACAGCATCTTACTAATCGCCATTGCCTTAAATTCTCTCAAAAACACCATTTCGACCTTGGAATTCCCATTTAAAATTTCTGCACAATGCACCTTTTCAGCCATTTACTTGTTTTAGGGTGAAGATTAGGTGTTCAAGACACTATTAAGTATACTGATTTTACACCAATATCTGAACTCCCCCTCTCTGTATCCATTTAAAAAACTATGATCCCATTAATTCAAAGAAAATTCCAATACCATTTTCTAACCCAATAACTAATTTAAATACTGAACAGAGAGAAAGTGATTAGTATACAAGTGTCAAGATCACTGCAGACAATGAGAAAAATCCAAACACTTCCACAAAGATGCACATTTTTCTTTTAAGGTGTCTGTCTTTGTCCTACTCTTCTAGGAATACACTTAGCTTACTAGAATACCCACATTTTAGTGGTTCAGAGAATAATACAAAACTACATATTGGGAGAGGAACTGAGAAGACAGAACCACAAATCACCTCTTGCTTAATTTCCACTTGTTTTCTGTCTCAATAACCTTGTCAGGGCCCCATACCTTTGTTCAGTTTGCTTTTCCAACCTTTCCTTCCCAACTTCAACTGTTTTCTTGAAACACCTTCCTCCTACCCCAATGCCACCCAAAAGAGCCTTCTATAAAAAATAGTGGTTTAAGTTTAATGGAGTCTTCCCAACAATGTATTTGAGAGTTTGCCTATTTGTCCATCTGTTTATTCAAGAATGCCTACTAAATTAAACAAAAGCAGTCACGTAGCACTTTAAAGACTAACAAAATAATTTGTTAGGTGATGAGCTTTCATGGGGGCAGATCCACTTCTTCCGATCTGGGGACAGTGCTATACGGAAATTGTGCTGAAAGACAGGGTGTGCTGCCAACTTTGCCCATATTTATTCTGGGGACACCATCACTGGACCTAGCCATGTCAGTTACAAGATAAGGGGCTCCTACTGCTGTAGCTCAACCTATGTTATATCTTGCCATCACGTCCCAGCAATGCCCATCTGCTAGGTATATTGGACAGACTGCACAGTCACTTTGCCATAGAATGGATGGACACAAAGCAGACACTAGGAATCTCAACGCACATAAACCTGACTACAAATATTTCAATGGAGCAGGCCATACTGTTAGGCTGTGTCTACACTTGCTTTCCTCTTTTGAAAGAGGCATGCAAATGAGGCAAATCAAATATGCAAATGAGATACAGATTTGGATATTTCAAATAGCTTCTTTTGAAAGAAAACCAGTGCAGACACTGCTCTCTTGAGAGGTAAACCCCATCTTCAAAAGATTTTCTTCCCATAAAAAAAGAGGATTCTTTTGAAGATGGGGTTTACTTTCAAAAGACCAGTGTCTACGCTGGTTTTCTTCTTTCAAAAGAAGCTATTTTTAAATAGCATGCAAATGAGCTGTCAAATATGTGCCTCATTTACATACCTCTTTCAAAAGAGGAATGCAAGTGTAGACACATCCTTAAAGGCCTGAGAATATCCATCTTCAAAACAAAGAGAGACTAACACCAGATTACAAAAGGAAACCTCTGAAGTAGAGTTTATGCTAAAGTTTGATACTTTGCTACTTAGGCTCCACACAGATAGCAATTACCTTATGCATTACAAAGACAGCTTCCCCACCTTTGATATTCATAGTGATCGCTGGCAAGTCACTTAATGGACACAAGGTAATTTTCTCTCCCACTCCCTTCTGTCATATGTACCCGATTTGTCAGTTTTCATGTCAATGTTTTTGGTTGTCTGTTGTATAATCATCATACCAATTCACTTTCAGCACCATTTCTAGTACAGTAGGCTCTCACAATTCACGAACTTAATGTTCGCAAATTCAATTATTCACGAGCACCCAGCAGCTGCCACTTCCCCCAGGCAGGAGTGCCAGCAGCCACCTCTTCCCCCAGGTAGTACCAGCAGCTGGGCATCATTCACGAAATTCAACATTTGCAAGGTTTCTCAATATGGAACCCTTGCAAATGTTGAGGCTCTACTGTACAGTACCATCACCAGCTCTGAAGTGGGTCTGCCCCAAAAAGCTCATCACCTAATAAATTATTTTGCTAGTCTTTAAGTGCTACATACTACTCTTTTGTTTTGTTAAGATACAGACTAACACTACTACCTCTCTGTTACTGTTCATCCGACTAAATGGTAAAAGCTCAAAACCACCATATTTGGTATACAGATTTCTCTTATCACTTAAAGAAAGGTAAGGGATTGGGGGTACCAGAAAAACTGGACGTGCATGGAGCTGGTCATAAAACCATAAAGAGAGACAGAATCACAAGGCAGGGGAAAGGGGTTAACCGATCTGAGACTGCCATAGCCCCAAGCCTACCACCCCACAGTACCCTTTAGGAGGAGGATGAAGCCCCCTGCACCACTTGCATACTAGGGCATTGCTGGATGTTCCCCTTTGTCAGTGAGCAAGAAGAATGCAACTAACTATGTAGCTGCCCCAGTCTGGCTACAGACCACAAGGGGCAGCAAACCTGGACCTGCTCAAGCTGGGGAACAGGCACCCCGCCCCTCGTTGTGCCCACTGGAGCTGCAGTAGGCATGGAGAGACACTTTTCACCTGGCCCTAGCTGCAGCAGTAACAAAGGATTGGGGTAGTCCTCTCTCTGAAGGCCAGTCTGCATATTGAACCTCTCATTCGTAGCCCTCCCCTAGATCAGTGACTTACATGAAGCATGTACATTTTGTTTTCCTCTTTTAAATAGGGTTAAGGACCCAAGCAACACCAGATAAATCTTCAAATAGTGAATAAAATTGAAACTGAAGACAGGAACAAGTTGTTCAGACACTAGACAAATGTTGAATTGTACACCTACAGAAGCCTGATTTTTTTGGGTGGAGGGGGAAGAAGGGCTCCTTTTGACTACCATAATCACATCAAAAATATGTAGGTTCTGTTACCTCTTAAAGTCCATTCCTCACAGAAGGCAATGGAAAAGAAGAAATATTTATAGAGGAAACCAAAAATACTTATTCAATAGCAAGACTAAGCATTTCTCTGAAGAGCAGATCTTCTGCAGCTGCTGATATATTGTATGCAGTATTCTTTAAGAATTAAGTTAGTTAGTGAATTACCAGCAGTTTATATTATTAATAACCATTTGGGTAAGAGGAATAATTTCTCTCTCTTTCAGGGCATGGGGCAGAAGACAGGCAATTTGCCTCATGCATTGAAACTGAGTTCTCCAGAGGAAAGGTTCTCTTTCCTCAGGTGGGTGTCCAATCCCACATACTAGTTTACCTCCTCCGATCACCACCCTACTTTTCCAACTCCAAAAGCATTTTCTTAACCTTTAATTTAAGAGATAAAATCAGATGAAACCCAACCACTTTGAGGGCTTACACAATAGCAAATAAAGGTATTTGAGCCTAAACCACCAAATAAAATCAGACAGATTTAAATGAACCAAAAGACAGCATTTCAGGCAAATGCTGCAGCATTCGTAAGAATAGGGGTAGGAAACAATTCACATTAACTAAGCCATCTACATTTTGCTCCTCAGTTTGACCCATTTTTGCCTGAGTCTACACAGGGGCTATAAGAATAGCACAAGGGGCAGAAAATCTTAGCACATTATTTTCCTCTCAGGGTAGGGTGAGGAGTGGGGAGCCTTGTGCCACCCCCAACACACACAGTTACTCCCTCAGCATGTGTAATTAAATACTACAAAGGGGCATTTTTACACCACCCCCACCCATTAGGCCAAGGGCACGAGGCTGGTAGGCAGAGCATTTCTGGGGTAACTACAGACCCCTCCCATATCACCTGGTGCATTATTACATCAGTGCATGAGGCCATTACACACTCTCAGTCAATGGGGGAGCCTCTCCCCTCACACACAGCGCCTCACTCATCCCCGTCGGGGAAGAGAGCATAAGGCACCATTTTGAGGAAAAACAGGGACCCTCATTTCCAATCCAAGGTACCTCCGCTTTATGGCAGTTTTATGGGTGGCTACTAGTCATTATCCAACTCCCATTGCCCATAAAGGGCCACGGGGTGACTGTGAGGTCGGAGGCGCGTCAGCAGAGACTATTCATCCCGTTGTGACCCCTCCCTACTAAGTAATCTTCCCGCCTTTCCCCCGCCACACCACGTTTCCCCCACCCTCACCTGAGCAGAGCAACCACGCAGCGCGCACGCGCAGCAATCGCAAAGGGGTGGCACCGAGCTTACCCCGCCCCCTTCCCCACGGTTGGCTTCTATAGGCTCAACCCTACCAGCTCCTAGCCAATCGGCGACGGACGGACCGGCCTCTCGGGAGCGCTTGTCAATCAAAGAAGAAGCGGGAAGGATTAGTCCCTGTGAAGCCGGGGATGGAGGGGGGGGGCGTTGCAGCAGTTGGTGAGAAAGTAGGGCAGGATTCACGTGACTCTGGGCTCCCGGGGGATCGATTCGAGGTCCACCCAGTAACTCCCTGGGTATTTACTGAACGATCGCCTGTAGGAACAAGCAGGTGTATCAGGTCTTGCTGCCACCATCTCAGGCATAACTCAGCTAGAGTCAGAACTCCTGGGTTTTACTGGATTGCGATGAGATAAAGTCTCCAGGGATATTTATTGGTCACCTGTCAATATAGCTTCCTATAGGGAGCCTGTGTGTAAGGGCATGCCCAAAGAAGCCCACGTTTAGCAAAACGGAGAATCAGGACTCCTTGGTTACACTTCCAACTCACTATGCGACCATAGCATAACACATGCCAGGCTTGACTTCCCGTCCTTTGCTCAAATGTCCCTGTTTGTTTTTTTCAGTGGTGAGGGGTGACAGCTAAGACAAAGTCTCACCTTGGTTTAGGAAGTCCAACATGCCAAGAGCACTGTAGTGACTCTGTAGATTAATTAGATTTATTTGTGCGATCTAGAAAGCCTGAAGCTTACAGCATGGCATGCACAGCTACCATTTAGTCAACCCACCATAGAGTTTGACAGAAAAACCCACTTTTCACTTTACTACACACACATACTTAGCTCTCATCCATTTTAAAGCAAATCCACCTGTCTTCCAATCTTAAATACATACATGTATCCCCTACCAGTTTAATACATACCCTCTCCATTCAAGTTAGCACATGCAAAATTTAGCATGCCGCCCAGTTTTACACACCTTGAGATATATCATCTGATGCCGTTTCACACACAAATCTGCATGCAATTTTATTTTACTTAGCTCTTAAAAGTCATATTACATTGCACATCATATTGTCTAATTGCTTATTTGTACTCTCCTGTCTGTCCGTATCCATCTATTCTCTTGTCTTATACTTAAGAGAGAAAAGTCTTTTGAGTCAGTGTCTTTTTGTTCTGTATTTGTACAGTGCCTAGCATAATGGGGTCCTAGTCCATGACGGTAGCGCCTAGGTGCTATAATAACAATAACTGTAATCATCATCATCTAATGGAAGGCATTTGCAAGGCCTGAAACACAATAGGTTAATGAAATAGGATATCAGTTACATGAATATGGGTTCAAATTTTAGCTTAGGTCACAAGTGAATAGGTACTTAATGCCTTATTTGTGTGCATAACAAGCATATTGAGGTTCACAGATCAAGGGAGCTATGAACTGGAAAATCTGCCAGTAATGTGGGATCAGATCAAGATATACTGACAAAGCTGTACATACTGAGAACAGGGGCCCAGCACTGCTTAGACATTTACATCAATGGAAAATGGATGTAATTTGTAATACGCTACGAAATTAGAACGTAATATTTCACACATCCACTTTTGAACTCACTTTGCATATGTGTAAATGACTATGCAAGATGAAAGGCAGTGCTGAAACAGACTCCCAGACTATGAAAGCAGTACTGTTGAATCAACTTGAGGTGCCCAAATTTGACAGAGGTACCTGGTGAAGCTGGGATTAGAATATGATAATGTGAGTTCATCATCACCATCATCATCATCATCATCAATAATGGGCACAGAGTCTGTTGGTGTCTGATGTCTCTCACTATTTCCTTCCATCTTTCCCTGTCCAGTGTGGACTGGCTTAGTTTCTGTAGACTAGCTCCGCACCAATCTACTGTATCATCTACCCATTCTATCTGCATCTCCTATTCGAACCTTCCATTATGCCAAATACCAGGGTCTTGATTTTTTGTTTATTGAATGATAAACATTCTGCAAATATGCCTTAATAACCGCAACTTACATTGTATAACCTGCTTATATTGCAAGTAAGGAGAAATTAATTGTATGTGGGAAGTTTCCAGCAACTGCCCGCTCCATAACTCTAGGCATATGCCTTATTTTCTTACTCATTAAATTGACTCAAAATAAAAAAGGCTGAGGGCTGTTTTTCTGCAACAATTTTATTTAGTAATAGAGTAACACAATACATTTAAAACTCATTCACACAAAATTTGATTTAGTCAAATACATTCCCACCCTAAGGGATTTTACTCTCCAGAAAGCACATTACAGATTCAGAAGTGTTTCCTTTCTGATGCAAGTGAACAGTAAGACAGTCATATCTGTTACCATAGTGGCAGGGAGGTGACATGCAAAATAGAGGATCCTTGTTCTCGCTAATCTCTCTCCCTTCTTAATGCTTTCAGGACTATAGCACATACTACTTGTCACTTTATAGAAATTATAGAAACTTTCCACTGATATCCGAGGATCTCACAGCATTATATAATTATAATGGCTATTCAGTATCTTTATCCATATTTATACCTGAAAAACGAAGGCATGCCGAATTCACCTGCCCAAGGTCACATTGCAAGTCAGTGTCAGACCTAGGAGCCGCATCTTACTCTAACGCACTAGACCCCATTCCTCTCCTAAAGCTGGGAAAAGAAGTCAACAGTCCTGGTCCTAGGACTCCTAGTCTTGTGCCCTATCCATTGCACCCCACTGGCACCCTCACCCTGGACCGGAGGGACCACTCTTCTCCACTCAGGGCAGGGGTGGTGGGTAGATGCCAAAAGGGAAATCTGGGATGAGAACGTACCCAACTCATTACGCACAGCCCACAGGTTGGCTCTCTGACCTGCCCCAGACACCCTAGCAACAACTGCTCCATCCTCATTGGACAGCGCTGGATATTTTTCTGATTGGAGTGGACCCTGACGCTAGGCCAATCAGTAGGAGCCACGGGACCCTCTTCTCCCTTTAGCGGTGGAAGGTGGCAGATACCAAGTGGACACTGGGACCGTAGCCTGTCTGAAGAAGGGGGCGGGCAGTAGGGAGGAATGAATTTGGTTCAGTCCAGCTGCACTGGGATGGGGTTGGGGGGGCTGGTTGGATTCAAACTGAACCGCTGCTTTAACTAAGGGAGGCTCTGACGCGAAACCACTGGGCGTGACCGGGGGCGGGGGGTAGTGCCCAAGAAGGCGAACGGGATGGGGTTGCTAGGACGGGTGCGGATGGTATATTCCAAACGGAAGTGAGGTGTCTCTTAGTTTCAGGACTTCCGGCGGAGGGGTGGGGGGGGAGGAGCCCCTGGTTTTGGTGGTGGGTGCTGCGGCCTGAGGGGCTCCCGGATCTTGGTGAGTCTGCGTGTAGGGTGTGTAAAGGAGGTGAGGAGCCGGGAAGCCTAGGGGTGGGACTGAGCCCTGCGGAAGGAACGCTGGGAAGCGGGGTTCCTGGGGGCGCTTGGGGTTTGAGGGAGGAGCTGAACCCTGAGGGACATAGAGAACTGGGGTGTGGGAGGTGGAAAACGGACCTGAGTAGGTGGCAGATGAGGAGAGGGCTCGGTCCTGGGCGTCTGACCAAGGTGTTGTTTTTTTCTGTGGGAGGGGAAGTGGGTGGAGTGGGCAGGTCAGACCCTGTGTGGCAGGCGATAGCTGAGGAGCTGGGAGCAGAGTTCTAGGTTTGAGAACTTTTGCGGGGACCGGAGCTGTTCTGGGAGTTGGACACAGGGGGTAAAATCAGGGGATGGGTAGCAGAACTCACATGGATGGAGAGTGTCCTTTTATGGCTACCTATAAAGTGTCTGTGCAGGGGATTTGTGCCTGTTGTGGTGTCTCATATGAACTGTGGGAGAAGGGGCCCTTAAGGAAATTGATGTCTTTCCATACTTTCAGTATTTAAACTGGTGGGAGAGCACTTCTGAAATAGCTCAGGTACAGATGAACATATTTTCCTCTTTCCAATTTTTGTAACTCCTGCACTTTCCCCTCTTGCAAACTGCTATAAAGTTTAAAACCCAGCTGATGGGAGGACATAATTTGAATGAGAGGCTAGCATTAAAAAAGTGTGTATCTGAGAAACTGAGTGCTGATTGTCTGCTGTCTACCAGAAAGATTGAGATGTATCCAACCACTTTATACAGTAAATCTTGCTTAGGTGTAGGGTAAGGCTCAGATCTGCCTTCCATTGTGAAAGATTGTCAGGAATCCCTGGAACCAGAGGTTGAAGCCCTGTGTGGATAATGTTGCCATGTTGAAAGCTGATAAATAATAATCTGTAGTACACAAATTCGGCCTTGTATGCTCAGGATAGAAACTGCAGGTCTCATCTAATCATTCCTAGTACCTTCTGCCAAAAAGGGGGCCTGTTCCAGTGTCTTTAACCAAGATTCACCTCTCCAGCACCCTCGTAACAAACTGTCAGCTATGTTTCCATCCCTTGGTTCCAGAATTAACTGTGGTTTCAAAGATGCTTGTTGTGTGCTCTCCCCTTCCCACGCTCTTAATCTATACTGTTTAGTTTGTAAGCTGTTTGGGGCAGGACTGATTAGCTATACTGTACAGTGCCCTGTTCGGTGGAGCCCCTTTCTTGCCTGGAGGCACTACCTTAATAAACAGAACTTATAATGTATATAGTAAACTCTTTCATATCCTGCATTCTATTATCTGGAATTCTCCCCCGGCATTTTAATTATAAGTAACTTTTAGTTACGTTTTCCAGAAGTACAGTGTAACAAAAGTAAATGTAGGTAAATATAGTATAAGTTTACAGTGTACAATACTACCATTGGTAAATAAACTACTCTGCATACATTTATTGTTAATATCTAATCTTGTTTTTTCTTTAGTGTTATGCATTGGTAGGTATACCTATTAACCAGCACATTTGAATATCCGGCAACATCCTGGTCCTGGGGCTGCCAGTTATGAAAGAGTTTACTGTAGTAAGTGAAGTGCTTCCAGAGCCTTTGGTGTGAAAGGCATTCGTGAAATGTAAAATATATTAGTGAATTCTGTGCTTTAAAAATCTGTAGCACAGAAATATTTGAAGAACTAAATTACTTTAAAGAAAGTGGACTGACTGAAACTGGTTTGTGTGGGGCATGGAAATGATATTCTTATGAGAATCTCCAGATGGTACATAGCGATGCTTGACTCGATACAGGCTGCCAGCATTCCTGTTTTAGCTGTTTGCAATCGAGTGTGCATGTAGCTCCTTTGTTAAAGTGACTTATATAGCTTGCTATGTGCGGCCTCAGAAACTATCTAACATTTTAACTACAACTCTGCCAGCTGTTTTATATAGTTTAAATTATTTTAATCTAAATGTGGAGATTGTAATTCACAGGTTTAGGGGACTGACCAGTACTCTTTTGAAATTGAAGTAAAGAGATATTGTCTCAAACTCATCCTATAAATAACTTCCCTGCACCTAAACAATAACTTCCCTCCCTTTGATGCTCATAATTATCTCAGAAAGGACAGTTAACACCCCTCCCACCCCCTTCCTTCTATCCTATTTGATTTGTCAATTTTTATTGCAATTTTTTTCTTTTTGGTCCTCTGTACTTATATGTCAGTTTGGATTGGAAGTGAAGTTGAACTTAAGAAGTGGGTCTGTCCCACAAAAGCTCATCACCGAATAAATCATTTTGTTAGTCTTTTAAAGTGCTACATTTCTGCTGTTTTTTTTCCTCAAGAGGGCGGGACATGGCCAAAGAAGCAGTTTGAATGGCTAACTAAAATTCCACACTCCTATTTGTGATTTGGGGAATGTATGATGGTCTTAGAGCATGGAACTACTTTGTGTTACATGTCAGTGTTTTGCTTTTTTAATAAAGTGATGTTCTAATGTCCTATCACAGGAATGCTGCTAATTTGACTGAGTATTTAAGCATTCAGAAAACACAGGTGTGTCTCAGACTGGTCTTGTAGTTGAGAATCATGAAACAGGGGTATGCCTGGCTTTGGAAGAGTGTGCTCTTTAGTTGGTAGAACAGAGAATTCTGGGAGTCATGACACCTTATTCTGAAACTATGACTGTTACTGGTTTATTTTTTTATTTGTCACTGTGCTAGTGCCTTAAGGCCCCATTGTGCTCATTTGGTTTTTAAAAATGCAGGGTAAGAAAAACTGTATGCTTTTCAGGGAAAGTATTCTAACTTAAGTATGGGAGAGAAAAGAAAAGACTGTTATTCCCGTTTTACAGCTCATCTGAGGAAGTGGGTTTTGCCCATGAAGGCTTATGACAATAAATTTGTTACCCTGTAAGGTGCAACAGGACTGCCTGTTGTTAGTGAAGCTACAGACCAACATGGCTGCCCCTCTGAGACTATTTACCACTCATGTACAGAATGATAGTGATGTGCACGAGGACACAGCAAATCAGTGGTAGAACTGAGAGTAGAACCCATATCTCCTGAGTCCCGATCTGGTATTTCACAACCACAGAACCACCTTCATTGTGACTTACTTTGTGACCACAGGTCATGTGCTTCTCCCCTTGGCCCCTCCCCACATCAGTAAGATGTGAATATTTCCTTCTTTCATACAGCACTCTGATAAACTCAGCTGAAAGGTGCTAATCCTTGTGGTTTTGTGGATAGAATACTGTCTTGGAACTCGGCATATTTAGGTTCTATTCCTGATTGTACCCGTCATCTGTGGGATGACTGTGGGCAAATCACTTTCACCATCCCGTAACTGTTTCCCCATGTGTGCAACAGGGTTAATGATTTTGCCCCTTCTTTGTAAACCACTTTGAGATCTACTGATGAAAAGTGCAACAAGAGCTAGCTGATGTTATTGCTTTAGCTGGGATATTGGATGTCAGTATATGTCAGTGAGAATTTTACCACAGAGGTTTGCATGGTAGCTTGACGGGGGAAAAAAACATTAGCAGGGATTCTGTAGAAGCAGACTTTTTACGTCGGGCCCAACTTTTCATCCCTGCAATTAGCAAGGCTCCCGCAATCTGTCTAGTGTAATCCAAACCCATGAAAATTTCGGTTATGTTCATATGAAGAAAGTCCCTTTTGGCATGAGTAAGAAAATTAGTGTGGAATATAAATATGTTGTTAATCAGGTATATAAATGTGAATACACATACATAAAAACAATAATATTTCAACATTTTAAATGAAATGTACGACCCTGAGACCTGGCAGCCGATTGTGCTGCACCTTCTTTATGACATTTCACGAACCCTCCCATCTCCCACCCAATCTGGTCCACTCCCGACTTTGCCCAGCCCAATCTCGTTTGACCTTAGTGTGACACAGGCTATAGAACTTCCCCAAAATTAATTCCTAGGAGAGATCTTTGAGGACTATGTTCCATCCTGATTTTAAAAATTACCAGTTCACTACAATGTTTGATAAATTTTTTCCTTGCGTTACATATGAACTGCACTATTAAAATGCACACCTTATTTTCCTGTCTAAATGTATGTAGCTTCAACTTCCAACCATTGGATCATGTTAGATCTTTGTTTGCTAGATTGAAGAGCCAGTTCTCAAGTATTTTTCCCAAATACAGGCTGAATCTCTTTAGTCTAGCGTTGTCTCTTCTGGCAACATCTGTAATCTGGCTTAGTTTTAGTTAGTGGGATAATCACTTACCATGGGAGTCACCAAGTAAAGTATGTTTACAGTCACCAGTTCTGGCTTAGTGTTCTTTGCTATGTAGCTGTAATTAACCCCTAAATGTCTTAAGAGCACAGTAAGAGCTGGACGTGTCAGTGGTGCTGCTAGACAATTTTGCCGAATGACAGATAGTCAGTTTTTTTCATTTGGCACCTACCAGGTCCCAAAGGTGTTGAACTAGAGGGTTTCAACCTGTATTTATTCCTATCTAGGTACATACAGACTATGATCAAATAACCCCTGAATCTTCTCTTTGTTAAGCTACATAGGCTTAAGGAACTCAATTTATCAAAAAAGGAATATTTTCAGGTCCCTGAACCATTCCCATGGCTCTACTCTTAAACCTCTCCAGTTTTATCAAAATTCTTGCTGAATTGTGGACACCAGGACTGGGCACAATATTCTACCAGTGGTCATAGCAGTGCCCGATACAGAGGTAAAAGAACCTCTCTACTCTTACTCAAGAATCCACAGTGTATGCATCCAAGGATTGCATTAGCCTTTTTGGCCACAATTTCGTAGGGGCAGCTCTCATTTATCTGGTTATCCTTTCCAATTCCCAAATGTTTTCAGCCAGGCTAGGGCCTAACTCAAAACAAGTTAAGCAATTTTTGTTGGGCAAATTGTGTTACTTGCTCTGAGGCATCTTATTTTGAACCCAAGGGTTACCAGAAATGAAACACCGTGCTCAAAATAATCCTGCTGTTTGGAGTATGGCTTTTGGCCATGCGGTTTCTATTTTGGGATACAAATGTATCCCAAATTAGAAACAGTAGTGGAGTTTTAGCTCCACTGTTTCCCAGAATAGATGCTGCAAGTAAGGCCTACTTTTTTTTATTCCTGAATGTACATATTTTTATGTATTAAAACATACATTGTGCATGTTGCTCAGTATCAGTGACCTAACTTATCCTGTTTTAGTTAGTTCTGTCACGTTTTTTCAACTGTAAATGTTGTGGTGATTTAGTGTTTTCTTCTAAGTCATTCATAAAGATGTTTAATAGCATGGGGCCAAGAACAAGTCCCAGTTGGACTGCACTAAAAATATATCCAGATGATGGTGATTCACAATTTATAATTGCCTTTTGAGATCTGTCAGTTCACCAGATTTTAATCCATTCCATGTGTGTCCTGTTAATTTGATAAGCTATTTTCAATTGAAATGTAGTGTAGTAACAAGTCAAATGCATTACATAAGTCTAAGCACGTTCTCTTAATCAATGACTTTAATATTGTCAGTAAATGATACTAAGTTAGTGTGACAAGGTCCATTTTCCATAAACTGATGTTGATTGGAATTAATTGCATGACCCTTTAAAAATTCTTTATTAACCAAGTCCAGTATCAGCCATTCCATTACCTTTCCCTGGATATCAAAACAAAAAACAGTCAAGTAGCGCTTTAAAGACTAGCAAAGTCTTTGCTAGTCTTTAAAGTGCTACTTGACTGTTTTTTGTTTTGATAGTCTATAGACTAGCACGGCTTCCTCTCTGTTACTATTCCCCTGGATATGTGTCAGATTGACAGGCCTGTCAATCTCTGTGTCATCCTATTTACTTTTTAAAGATAGTCACACTTTAGCTTTCTTCCAGTCTGCTGGAACTTCCCCAAAAAAGCAGTCTAGTGGCACTTTAAAGGCTAACAAAATAATTTATTAGGTGGTGAGCTTTCATGGGGTAGACCCACTTCTTCAGAACTTCCCCAGTGTGACAAGACTTACTGAAAGTCATTAACTTTCCATTGACCTCCTTAGCTTTTTTAAAACTTGATGCAAATATCTGGACCCGCTGATTTTAAAATATCTGACTTTGGTGTCAGAGAGGTAGCCATGTTAGTCTGTAACTTCGAGAGCAACAAGAAGTCTTGTGGCACCTTATAGACTAACAGATATTTTGGAGCATAAGCTTTCATGGGCAAAGATCCACTTCATCAGATGCATGAGTGGCATCTGATGACCCCCCCCCCCCCAACTCATGCATCTGACTTCAGTAGCTACTCATATTCCATTCCCCTGGTATCTCTGGAGAATGTTAGAGCATCATTATGTGTTATAAAATACAGATATTGTCTAAACCATTGATGAAGATATTGAACAGATCTAGGCCTTGAACTGATCCCTAAAAGACCCCATTTGTTATGCCGTTCCAATGACTGTAAACCATTGATGAGACTCTCTTGGAGCTGTTTTCTGACCAGTTCTTCATCCATCTCATAGTAGCTCCATGTAGGTTTCATTTTGATAATTTGTTTGACAAGGTCACGAGAAGCGGTATCAAAAGTTTTACTAAAGTCACAATATACTACATCTACAGCTTCACCCCAGTTTGCAAGACTTGATACCCTCTCAAGGAAACTGTCACGTTAGTTTGATGCAATTTGCTGTTGATCAATCCATGCTGACTCTTACTTATCACTGTATTATCTTCTAGATCAGTGCTTCCCAAACTTGGAACATTCACACACCTCTTTAGGGACTTTGGCCTTATTGGTGTGCCTCCTCTCCCAGTGCCATCCTAGTGCTTATCGCCTGATTTTTAGGAATTTATTTTCTGCCACATACCCCTTGAAATCCTTTCAGTTACCACCAGTGGTACACATACCACACTTTAGCTGTGTCTACACGTGCACGCTACTTCGAAATAGCGCCCGTCACGGCTACACGCATCGGGCGCTATTTCGAAGTTAACTTCGACGTTAGGCGGCGAGACGTTGAAGTCGCTAACCTCATGAGGGGATCGGAATAGCGCCCTACTTCGACGTTCAACGTCGAAGTAGGGACCGTGTAGACGATCCGCGTCCTGCAGTGTCGAAATTGTGGGGTCCTCCATGGCAGCCATCAGCTGGGGGGTTGAGAGACGCTGTCTCTCCAGCCCCTGCGGGGCTCTATGGTCACCGTGTGCAGCAGCCCTTAGCCCAGGGCTTCTGGCTGCTGCTGCTGTGGCTGGGGATCCATGCTGCATGCACAGGGTCTGCAACTCGTTGTCGGCTCTGTGTATGTTGTGCTGTTTAGTGCAAGTGTGTCTGGGAGGGGCCCTTTAAGGGAGCGGCTGGCTGTTGAGTCCGCCCTGTGACCCTGTCTGCAGCTGTGCCTGGCACCCTTATTTCGATGTGTGCTACTGTGGCGTGTAGACGTTCCCTCGCAGCGCCTATTTCGATGTGGTGCTGCGCAACGTCGATGTTGAACATCGACGTTGCCAGCCCTGGAGGACGTGTAGACATTATTCATCGAAATAGCCTATTTCGATGTCGCCTTCACGTGTAGACGTAGCCTTTGAGAGACACTGTTTTAGAGTATTTCTGTTGATTGTGTAGTTGTTTGCTTCATTATCTTTCAGGGTATAGAAGTTAAGCTGGCTGTGTAATTTCTTATGGTGTCCTTGCTTCCCTTTGTATAGGTGGGCCCTATATTTGCCTTTTTCCAGACTTCTGGAATCTCTCTCATATTCTGACTTCTTTGTATTTACATATTTATTTTCCTCACATGCAGAACAAAAATATTTATTGAACCCTTTGCCTTTTCTGTATTATTGATAATTCTACCATTTACATCTTGTAATGAACCAAAACATTGTTAGACTTCTTTTTGCTCTTAATGTATTTAAAACACTTTAATTCTGTTGGTCATAGGATTCTCTGGGTCCTTTCGGTTCCCTTACCAATTTCTATTTTTCCTGACTTATGACTGATACACAGTACTGTTAACTTTGCCTTTCTTTCATTTGTTTTTTTTTTTCTTCACTTCCCATCTAAATCAGCTCAGTCTAGCCTATAAAATGTAATGAAGAATCCTTGAAAAAGTAGGGTAAAAAACTGTCGAGCCTGGAAAAAACTCAGGTTTTTTGTTTTTTTTTCTTGATTACAGCCTTGATGGTCCAGGAGAGTTATTTTCATTATTAGTTTTATAAATAATACAATGGCTGTATTCACTTTCTTTACTGAACTGCACAATCTCCGCTCGATAAACTGCATTTTTTATGCTAGAGGAGGGCTGGATTTAGATTATGGCCTCTCTGAAGTTTTGGTCGGTTCTCAGCAGGCATTTGTTTTAATATATCTGTTGGCTGTGTATAAAGGCAGCAAGGCCAAAACTGACTGTTCACCAATTTTTATTCAGAATTGACCGTTCTGATTATCTAGGTTCAACCTCCTGCATAACAAAGGCCAAAGAATGTCACTCAGGGATTCCTGCATCAAGTTAATTCTGTTGGAGTTAGCTCATGTTGGATATTTCAGTATTGAATCACACACTCAAAGGATGAAGGACTTGCCTGAAAATACCTCCTCTTTTGCATATGCATCTAATAGTGTTGGTATAAGCACCAGACCCTCACATTTCACAAGGGTTTGAAGCTAAAACCCATGATGCTGTGGCTAAATTCCAGTTTGGATATTTGCTTTTGTAGCTAAAATTCCCCTCAAAGTTCCATCTTGATTTACTTGTTCTTTGCTTCCAGTCATAAACTGTTCATTGGTGCCGTGTGGCTGTTTAAGAGCGTTCCTGTCCCACCCTAGAGGTGGCTGCATAGAGTGATTATTTTTGTAGTAAAGTGCTTTGGTTTCCTTTGATAACTGTTTTTGTTCAGGTGAAAGGAAATTTGCTATGTAATCATTTAATGTGTGCTAGGCATTTTGGAGACAGTTATCAGCAGACAAGTTCCATTGATTGGTGGGAACTCACAGTATTGGAGGCCAAATACAAAGAAGATGAAGGGGGGAATGTGATGAGCACTTTAAGCCAAGAAGCTGCAAATCAAATTCAGCAATGATTATTGAGCCCTTACAACGCAAATTTGGTGGCTGTTTTTTAGCCTCAGCTGATCTAAAAGTAGCTAGGGTTCTGTTCTGTGTGTAACCCATATGGTCATGTCCATCTTCCCTCACCTAGGTCGTTGGACTGGGGAGATGTTCCGATCAGCAGTCATTATGGCTGCCAGCCTGGCTCTGACATCGGCAGTAGTGGCTCATGCCTATTACTTGAAGCACCAGTTCTATCCAACAGTGGTGTACCTGACCAAATCCAGCCCCAGCATGGCAGTAAGTATGCCCTTCGTGGGCTGCACAAGTTATGGGGATGAGATCAGGTTGCTCTAATAGGGGGTGAGGTTGTCAACTATTGGTATTTCACTTGCACTGCTACCCTGGCCATCTGGTGCCTTATGGAAGTGCCCCGTCACCAGGGGATTGGTAATGAAAGCTAGTTTTTGAATTCCCAATTTGGTGATGACTAAAAGTCACTCCTGTTGGTGTTGATCAGTTTAATGGGGCCTGGCCTGCTTTCGGAATCCAAGCTGGAATTAATCCAGCACAGTTGTCATAAGTGTCGTCCTTATTGTCAGTAACAGCAGCAAGAGCGTGAATTGAGTTTGCCATGGAATTGAAACTTTCCTCTTCCAGGTAGGACTCTGGTGTATTATTGGGATGTGGTATAAAAACAGTGGCAGTAATGCAAACTCCTGTCAATGCAGTCCTTTTATTCAGTGATGTAGTCTAGTCCCTGGAAACAATTTGTAATGCACTTCCTCAGCATCTACACAGGGAGTATGGGACATCCGTGTTTTCAACAGAGCTGAAAACCGGGGTTATTGTGATTGAGAGCAGAGCCCAGTCCTGCACAGTCTTTGGCCTTCTCCTTTCATGCTTGTATTAATTAAGTCTTGAGTTAGAGGCCCAGAATTTGAGGTCCCAAATTAATCTTATTAGTCCAGTTGAAATTTTGGCTTTCTTTTTCCTTTCATTTCAGTCATACAATGCCATTGAAAGATGCTGGTTCTGGAGACTGTCACTCTCTCCTTATCTCAAGCATAGCTATAGCATTGCAGCAGCAGGGCAAGTATTCCATCCTGATCCACCATTAGGCTTTAGCCCTGGCCTGGAGGGAGTTCTGTCTCCATGGGTCAATGTGTATTGAATCACTCCTCTGAGTCTTCCAGCAAAGATGCTGATAAGTGTAAACTGTGGTGGTGATTTCTGGGTGAGATTGATAGCCCTCTGCTAGGGAACAGACAGTGTCCTATTCTTCTCCTCCCCACCCTCAGTTTACTTCAGGGAGCACTGGACAGCATTCAGATGAGTCATTGCTCTTTTATCAATATAATTCAGTGACTCTTTTTTCAGTTCACTTCTGCTTTCTATTTCCCCAGGGTATGTTGACCAAAACAAACACTTCCACGCTACAGCGGTTGCAGAGCCGGTTGTACTCGGAACAAACTACTTCTGTAGTGTGGGAAGTACTAATAAGCCTACGTGCATGCAACTGACTCCACAGCTGGCTTGCAAAAGTCTAGCTAAATTTGGACAGACTCATTAATCTGTTTTCGGTTAGACTTTTTTAACATATGCTGTAACGTGCAGGTGCATGTAGGGATAAAAATCTGCACATGTCACCAGTACCACAGTAACCAAAACACCTTCAGAATAAGAATAAGAATTCCAGACCCAACGGTATACAGAGCGCATGCATCCTGAAGGCTATGTGAAAAGGTAGACTGACAGACGCCTGGTTTGTTGTTTGGGGATGGGAAATAATATGGAAGGGCAATGTTCTTTCTGATCTTTTCCAGCTGTGTGGAATAAGCTTTTTTTATGTGCACTGAGGCATGTGCATTTGTACCACCAGCAGAAACAGTCTAGCTGTGGGTGTTTTACTAATCAGCTGAGGGGCATTTGAATCTCTCCTGAGCAGGTGCACAAACACCCAGCTTATATGGAACACTGTGGGAGAGTGTTATGTGCCTTTAAAGTTGACAGAGGATGGTCATAACTGGTTAAAGTAAATCCCTGGGTGCTGTAAATCTGACTTCAAGAATGGGAAGGTCCTGTTATGTCTGATCTAGGCCAGAAGCGGTGCTGCAGGATTGGTCTCATCAGCCTTTTCTTGTGGTCCAGTGTGGTTCATAAGCTCTGGTGTGCACATTTTTTTTTTTTTTTTTTTTAGTTCAGTCTCTTCCTTTTTCTTCCCTGCAGGTTCTCTACATTCAGGCTTTCGTTTTGGTTTTTCTCCTGGGCAAATTCATGGGCAAAGTGTTTTTCGGCCAGCTCCGAGCAGCAGAAATGGAGGTGAGTGAGGCCTCTGGCCATTATAATGGATTAGATCCAGTAAAATCTTGGGTGATATTACACAGTAGAAAAGGGCTGCTCTGAGATTGCACTGACTGTAAATTAATGGAGTTTTGACACTGAGGATAAATCTTGCATTTCTCTCTTCCATGACTCCCATTACCGGAGAGTTTGAGCATCTCAGTCTTGAATGTGTTTATCCTCCCAACATCCCTATGAGACAGGGAAGTACTGTGACCCCATCTGAGGAAACCCTAGCACAGCAGCTGAGTGACTTGCCCAAAGTCACGTAAAGAGCCTGGGGCATAAGAAGGAATTGAACTCTGTTCTTCAGAGCCCTAGGCCAGCACTCTAACCACAGGACCATACATACACAGCAGGAGATTTGTCTTATCGAGACTTGGGTTCTAGTCCTTGTTCTGAACCCACTGGTGCATCGGAGGGACATGGATACAAGTCACTCATTTTACCTTTGTGTATAATAGAATTAATACCCACTTCATAGTAGCATCACAAGGTTTGATGAAGAAAGGTGGTAGAGAAAAGAAAGGTGATGGGGTATAAAAGAGAATCCTTTCCATTAGAAATCAGCCCATACAAATAAGTGCCTTCACTATAGAGAGTTAAGATAAGCTGTGTATGGGGAGCTGGGACAGTGCTGCTAACTCTCTCTGACTCTGTCACAGCACCTACTGGAGAGATCATGGTATGCAGTCACAGAAACTTGTCTGGCCTTCACCGTCTTCAGAGATGACTTCAGTCCCCGCTTCGTGGCCCTCTTCACCCTCCTCCTTTTCCTCAAGTGCTTCCACTGGCTTGCTGAGGACCGGGTGGACTTTGTAAGTATAACATGCCACTGAGCAGGATGCCAGATAGGAGTTGTCTGTTATTTCTTGGCGGAGTCATTCAGTAATCTTGATAACAGGAATCTGTCTACCCATTGTATTTTTGTGTCCTTCAGAGGAGTGGAAACCCTTATTCCTGTGCTTGGGTTGTAAGTGGGCATTGAGTGTCCGGTTGTAGAGAGCATGAGAAGCAGCTCCTTTTGTGCCGTCTGCTTGTTCTACAGTCATTTATTAGTGCTACTGAAAGCTCTTGTTTCTCAGGACAGTCATACTGTTCTCTTGCCTTATACGCTCCCTAAGATCAGGGTCATCTTTTTGTTCTGTTTGTACAGGGAGGCCCTAGTCCCTGAGTGGCGATCCAACATGCTGGAGTAGCATAAATAGTAAAAGCACTGACTCCATAGGAGCTAAAGGGCCTCATTATCTCAGAGCGTTCAGCTCTTTGCAGGATCAGCAAGACTGCAATGCCAGCAGTGGAGGAACCAGCAAGACACTGTGATGATTGCACTGTAGACATCAAGGTGGACAGAAAATAAGATTGGCCTGTTGGTCCCACCTCAGTAACTCTGCAATTCAGGTTGTTTAATGCAGTGAGATTGCAGAGAATGAAGTTTGGGGAAACTGGGTGGAGAGCCCTAAAAGTGTGTTCATTTCTTCCCAGATGGAGAGGAGTCCAAACATCTCCTGGCTCTTTCATTTTCGCATAATCTGTAAGTGCCTTTATTTTTATTAATTTTCCCTGTCCTCACTCCCTCTTCCTCCACTACAGTGTAATTGCCATAATGGGTCCGATGTGAGGCTCATCTAGCAGAGCTGGGGTCAGCAGCTCCTGGCACAGTACCAAGAGTGATGTGCAAGCAAATTTTCATTGGCACATGAATTGGGAGATCAGCCCTGCCACTTGTCCCCCCTGCAGCCAGGAGTTCGCGCAAAGGCATGCTGCGTGTGGATTAACAAAAGACCAGCTAATACTACCAACTGCCACCTTAAGCTCTGCATCTTTGGTCATGAAGCTGTTGTAGGACTGTTAGTGACTTTCAAAAGTTTCACCAGCACTGGTGGGGCAGGGTATGTCGAGGTCAAAAGGTCAAATTTCAGCACTCCGCCCTGGATAGGTTGCTGACCCCTGTAGAGTGCTCTGTGTCCAGCAGAGCCCAGCTCCAGATATTTCAGAGCTATGCAATAATTTACCTGCAAGGGAAGTCTTCAGCCTTGTAGAGAGCAGGACTGGTTCAGCATGTTAACATATCTGCCCTGTGATATGAGAGTGGTTGCTTCAAATTATCTCCAGATGCTATGTGGAATCTTTTTCCCTGACTAGCTCTGGTCCTTGAGAGACTGATTTGGTGGGAACTACTAAATTGCTCATGTCTGAGATTCACGGATTTCTGAGATACGCTTTGTCTCCATTTTCCAAAAGCAGTCATACAATTTGTCCTCAGCAATTGATATTGGGAGTTTAGGACTTGAATAGCAGGGGATTTAGCTGGTCAGGAATTGAGATTATTGGCAGATCTTGTCTGGTGGAGAGAGCCCATGGTAGGATTAGTAAGGGTGGGAATTGGGGCTGCACGTTAGGGTTGAGTAGCATCAGTTGTGTATGTGGGTGAAGCTCACGTCTGGAATAGCAAGGGGACTGGATATTGGGATTGACGGGCATCAGCAGAGCGCTGTGGGGCTCAGGCAGAGCTCAGGATTGGACTAGCAGATGGCTGTGGGTTGGGATTGAGGAACGTTGACAGGTCTGTGAGACAAAGAGTCCAAGAGTGGTATCGCAGGGAGCGCAGGAAGTCAGCATTTGGAGGCAGTGACAGAACTGTGTGTTGGGAGAAAGTCCAGGACTAGGCTATGTGGGAGTGCTTTGGATCAGGGCTAGAGTAGCAGGGGATGCTGCTGCTCAGGATTGAGGGCCACTGCCAGTGGTAAGGGAGACTCCAGAACTGGAATGTGGGGGCTGCAGGCTGGGGTTGAGGAGCATTGGCAGCGGTGTGGTGTAGGAATGAGTCAGGCCTGGAATGGCAGTGAGAATGGTGGGCTGCTGTTGTGTCTGAGGTGTGCTAGCACAGCTGTGGGTGAGATGCTTGCTCACCTCTGCTTACATTGTGAAAATTAAAATTACTTTGTAAATAAAAGTGCTGCCTATGCAGAGAGACGGGTTTGGAGAAATCATTAAAGCAACTAAGTTTAATGCAGGGATGATTTGGCTTGATAAGTGACAGAAATCTCCTGGGGGAGAGAAGTTTCTTTATTCTGAATGTTCCTCTCCATGACTTGACAAGCAGCAGCATCTGGCCAGGAAAGATAATTTCAGAAGATAATTTGCATGTGACAGGCTAAACGTGCTCGTGTAAAATCCCTTCCCACTTGTGCAGCTGAATGTGAGACTTTGATAACTTTTGTCAAGACAGTTTGTAATGTCTTCCACAAAGGCTTCTGTGGATTAGATTGCTTTGTTCGCTTCAAGGTAGGAGCAGAACAGCTGTTCTAACAGCTCTCAACAACTTAGTTGAGGACAGGACATCAAGGAGAGCCCTGTAGTTGGTTGAAACTTTCAGAAAGGAAGAATTAAACTATGCAACCCACTGGGGCTAACATGCTGACTCCTTCAAGATGGTGCCATGGGAAACTGAGGCTGGGGTTTTCAGAGGACCCTGAGGCTACAGCCACCCAGTGAATTTATTTCGAAATAACTTTGCTGGCATCTGCCCTACACACGCGCTATTTTGAAATAAATTTGAAATAGCGAATGTGTTATTTCAAATTCTGTAAACCTCATCGCAGGAAGAATAATGCTTATTTCAAAATAGGAGCTGTTCAGACACAGAATAGCGCTATTTCGAAATAAGCCATAATGGTGTCCAGTGGCACTACAGACTGAACCTGTCTAATCCAGAACTCTCTTGTCTGGCAACATCTGTAAGCTGGCACAATTTTAGTTAGCTGGGTGACCACTTATCTTGGATAAGTCCAAGTTTTCCAAGATACCATAAAGTTTGTTTACAGCCATCCACCTGGCTCTGTGTTATGTGCTGTTATTCAGTTGTTGTAATTTACCCCTAAATCTCTTTTAAGAGCCCAATAAGCAGTGAAGTCTTGGTAATGCTGCTCAGTGATACAGACCTCCTGTGGTCCAGCAAATTCTCTTGTCCAGCAACACTCAGGTCCCGAGAGTGCCGGATTAGACAGGTTCAAAGCAGGCATTATGTGTCAGGGCATGTTATTTCAAAATGAGCTCAGAGCTATTTTGAAATGCATTCTTGAATGTAGCTGTATTATTTGGAAATAAACTTCTGGAATAGCTATTCTGGCATGGATTATTTCAAAATAACACTGTGTAGATGTAGCATAAGGGACCCACTGAAATGTTTTTGTGCTGTTGATTGCAGATCTTGCCTCGGGTTATGTTGTAGTATAAATATCAGTGTTTGACACACCTGCAGTTTAAGATTTGAAATGTTCTATGTGTGGGACATAGCAGTTCACTATTGCCTAGTGCTTCCCAGCCCCCTGCGAGAAGGCTGTTAGTACTTCTTTGCAGATGAGGAAATGGAGACGTGAAGCAACTTGCCACTGTCTCACAGGGTGTCTGTGGGAAAGTTAAAAGTAAAACCCAGGAATCCTGGTTCCCAGACCTATACTCTGGCTCCTAAATAGCACTCCATTTCCAGAGCTAGGACTAGATTGTAAGAGTCCTGGCTCCTAGTCTTATGGTGAAGATACCCATTTCTTTAGTTTTGTCAAGCCTGCTTCATGTGCATCCTAAATCACCCCTCATCTTGTAATTACCATGTCTAACCTCCCTTCTTTCTGTATCCAGCTCTGATGCTTTTGTTGGGTGTCCTGGATTTCCTATTTGTCAGCCACGCCTATCACAGCATCCTCACCCGGGGAGCCTCTGTCCAGCTAGTCTTTGGGTTTGAGGTATGGAATGAGTCTGCCTGTGTGGCGGGGAAGGGAGGGAGAGAGAAATATCTGCCATGCTCTGATACTAGCTGCAAATCAAAGGCTTGTGATTCATTGTAAGACTGTGGGGCTCACTAGGTATAGAGTGCATCAGCACTCTCTTGGTTTTAATTCTTTGTGGCTGAGTTTTATTGCATATCATCACATCAAGCGAGTCCTTTCACCCTGCTCTGAGATTTCTAATGGAGACCATCTGCTCCATGCAGGTCTGGTTCCCAAGGCCTCTGTCTTTAAGTTAAGCTGAGTCTTTTCTGCCTACCTATTGAGGTTTCCTTCAGCCTGCTTCCTGTAGAGTTGCACTCCCAGACTATCTGCCTGGGAGCTACGGAGAGCCTCCCCATTCCCTTCCCCTCTCCCTGCACTCAGATTGCCTTTTGTATCTGTGTGGGCTTAGCTGAGAGACACTAGTTTCCTACCATGTGACTTGGTCCCTTCACCTGGAGAAGTGGGGTGAGCTTGGCGCAGGGTACAGATGTGTTCCAAAGCCTTGGAAAGGCTGGCTCATCTTGTGACCTGTCTCTTCTTTCTTTCCTGCCCCCACAGTATGCCATCCTCATGACTATGGTACTCACCATCTTCATAAAATACATTCTACATTCGGTCGACCTGCAGAGTGAGAATCCGTGGGACAACAAAGCTGTCTACATGTTATACACAGAGCTCTTCACAGGTACACTCTCCCCAGCTCTGGATAACAAACAGCTCCTTCCATAGTCCAGTGCGGACTTGTGCGTTTGCCCATATGAACATCTAACAATCTAGGGCAGGGGTGTGGAACCCGCAGTCCAGATCTGAACCCTGAGGCTCAGGGCTCCTCTTCATAGCATCCAGCCCATGGTGGGGTGAAGGGTTTGGAACCCTGAGCCTCATGGGCTGGATCAAGCAAATCGTGGGCCACATCCAGACCACGGGCTCTGCCAGGGGCTGCAGGCAGGAAGTGACTCTGGGCGGTACTGCTGCATGCTGCTGTTCTCCCAGGTGGGGGAAGGGAAGGGGAGCAGCGGCGGCCTCAGCAGTGTTGCCCAGAAGCTTCATACCGCTGCTCTGATTGGCTGGAATCCAGGCCAATTAGAGCAGTGGAGGGTGGTGCCCGGGAGCAGAAGCCATGTGCATTTGGAGGTGAACAGGTAAGCTGCACCTGTTGCCCAGACCCTGCACCCCCAACCGCTCCTATGTCCTGGCCCATCCAGACCCCCAATCCTACCCCTATTTACTGCAGCCTCCCTCTACTCAGATCTCCGTTCTCACTCCCTTCGGCACCCTCCCTCCTACCCAGACTCCCACCCTGTCTTGCTCCTGCCCCCTCCTGCCAAGATCTCATACACCAAACCCTCCACCCCCTTGTGCCCAGACCCCTCACTGCCCACCATGATCCCTCCCTCCCAGACCTTCCACCCCCATCCCACCCAGACCCCACACCCTTCTCCTGCACCCGCCCCCCGCCCAGACTCTCCCATACTTGGGGAAAGGTGTTTGCAAATGGTCTCGCCTTCATTGATCAGTAGAAGGGAAGAAAGCAGGATTGAAATGGAGCTCAGGAGGAGCTATGTTCATAAAAGAAGCCTGTAGTGCTCCAAAATGATTTAATTTATCATTAAAACTTTGGGTAAGTCTACATTGCAAAATTTAAATTGCATTGATTACATTGACATGCAGCCACCACAGTAATTGAATTGGTTTTACACATTAACACAGTTGGCGGCACGTGTCCTTGCACAGATTGAATTGATATTGTGTGATGGTTTCTGACAGGCAGCAACCGTTGATTGTAAGCCAGGTAGTGTCTACATTTACACTGAATTGATTTAAGTATATCAACTTAGGCTGGAGTCAGCAGCCAAATAGCAAAAAGAGCCATTTTTTCAAATTCCGCTTAAAAAACTCAATAATTCAAAAGCCGCAAAACATATGAATACGAGAGGATAAACTAACATCAAACCAGACTTTTTGTAACCCCTATTTGCAGAACAGCGCACACAATTATTTGTAATGCGGTGCATGTTTACTGCAGGACAGTCAAACTTTTTGTGTATTCTATTTCCTCACACTCAACGTGTACTTGTACCACTGTCTTCCTGGCTTATGCTCCCAAACCTATTTTAATTTTGCCAATTTTACTTCACATTTAATTTGATCTTTCTTAAAATGTGCGTTGCCCATTACAGCAGGAATGCCACAAGCTTCCTTTTTCCTTTTCAGAATCAGCTTTATGAGCAACACAATCAAAACACAGATAGTGTCATACCCCACAATGCGTTGCCCATATTAAAGGGAGAGTTATTCAGTGTTTCAAGATCACGTATCATTTGCTATTTAGGCTATTGTTGGGCTTTTAGACGTCCGTTGTTTATAAAAAAAAAACATAATCAGGAGGAGTTTTTTCACTTTGCAATTATAGTGTTAGGAGCCCCCAAAAGTCCTTAAAGAGCCACATGTGGCTGCGGAGCTGCAGGTTTCAAACCTCTGACTTAGGCGCTATGCCTCCCATGGAGGTGGAGTTCAATCTGTGTAGTGCGTGAGTTACACTGGTAGAAGCTTCATTTTTGAGTAGACCCTTACAGGTTTAGGTTGATGTAAGATGTCTTATGTCAATCTAACTCTGTAGTGTACACCAGCTCTAAAATGTTGATGGTTTGGCTCACTAGGGCAAGAATTTAAATGTGTGTCAGTGGATTTCAGGAGTCCACAGTGGGTTGGTTTGTGCAGGTGTTGTGGTCTGGTGGTTGGTGCAAGGAAGATGGGGAGTCAGGATTCTGGAGCTTTATCCCCAGCCCTGGGAGGGGAGTGTTGTCCAGTGGTTAGAGCAGGGATGACCTGGGAGCCAAAGACTCGAGAATTCCATTCCTACCTCTTGGCGGGGAGTGAGATTGTCTCTTGGGCTCTGTTCTGTTAGCTGGATCGCTGACTCACTGTGTGACATGGAGCAAGCAAGTTGCTTACCTTCTGTGCCTCTTTCTCTACCCTGTAAAATCAAGGCATGTCCCTGCCTCCCAGGTTGGCTGTGGGAGTTCACCAGTGTTTGAAGGCAATGAGATCTTCTGAGCAAAAGTACACGCAAGGGAACACTAATACCTCTCCTTCCTCCTCAGGCTTCATTAAAGTGCTGCTGTACATGGCCTTTATGACCATCATGATCAAAGTGCACACTTTCCCTCTCTTTGCCATCCGGCCCATGTACCTGGCCATGAGGTAAGATGTCTCTGGGCTATCGACCGAGCACATGCTTGGGAGTCTGATGCCGCTCCTGTGTACGTCACTCCAGCCACTTGTGTGTCATTTCAGACAGTTCAAGCGAGCTGTGACTGATGCCATCATGTCGCGCCGTGCCATTCGCAACATGAACACGCTGTAAGTATCCAGTTAGAGAGCAGCTGCTTCTGTTGTGTGAAACTGGTGACGATAGGACCTGAAGGTTCCAGCTGAGATGCTTCGTGAGGCAGTTGGGGCATTGGGTAGAGCAATGCAGAGACTCCAGCCCCCTTGACTGAGATTGGAGTGAGGCGGAGCACATTGAGTCAGGCACTGCATAGACACCGAGGGAGATGGCACGTGTCCCAAAGAGTTCACATCTGAAGTGGATGGGGTGGGGAGCAGGAAATTGACACAGAGAGGGGAAATAACTTTTTTGGTTCTCTCTGCCTTAAATATGGAGTCTGTTCTGTTATGGCTATGGTCTGAAGAAGTGGGTCTGTCCCACAAAAGCTCATGGAGTAAATTATTTTTAGTCTTTTGAAGTGCTACTTTACTGCTTTTTTGTTTTATTCAAGGTCACTGGCAGAACTGGGAATATTGTTCAGATTTCCTGACTCCCAGTTCAGTCCTCTGGCCACAAGACCACACACAAGCATGTTTCCACTGAATCTCCCTGGATCTTTAAGCTTCACTAATAGAGGAGAAATCAGCATTAGAGCAGTCTGGCTTAAGACCCTCAGTCCAGTATCCAGCTTGTTAGAGGCCTAGTGGATCTCAGTTGATCCAGCATAACCCCCTCAGTCCTGTCCCATCCAGGCTGGCATGCCATAGGTAAAGAAGACTTTTTCCATCTGGACAGATGGACTTGCCTCATAGATCTATTTGCTATCCAGCCTAAATTTCCCTTTGCTGAATTATATCCTATGATAGTCCCCTACTCCTTTGTTGGTGTCTCTGCCCTTTTAGGTCTTCAGAGAATGTATATGTTACTGCCTCCTAAAACTTTGCTGCCTCCCCAGATACCCTGATGCCACTCCAGAAGAGCTTCAGGCCATGGATAACGTGTGTATTATCTGCCGGGAGGAGATGGTGACAGGGGCTAAACGTCTGCCATGCAACCACATATTCCACACCAGGTGAGCAAAGGCTTATTGCTAATATTTCTAGCCACGAAGTTGCTTGTAGGTGGCTTTCCATGAGGTATGGAGTTAGCTGCTGAAGGCATGAAAATATAAGCCCTGTCCTTGTGTAACTGAGAAGTTAGGGCATGGTAATTTCCTCCTTGCTGTAGGGTGCTTGGAGCCAGGACAGCACCAAACAACCAAAAAGGATTTGTAAAGGAATTCAGTCCCCTCTGCTTTCCAGTCCGTCTCTTCTCAATGGGGGTGTCTGGTCATTGCTGTCTGGAGGCCAGCGAGTTGGTGGATCCAAGCTCACTCCCCAGTGAGTGGGTCTATTTAACAAACACCCTGTGAACATGACTCTTTGGCTGTCTCTGTGGAGAAGCCATGGATTGAATCAACTACACAAGCTGACATCTCCGCTCTTCTCCACCCTGCCCATGGCCTTCTTGACCTTCCCTTGCTACCCCTCCACTCTCTGATTTGCTCACCTTGATCATTTTTTTCCGATTTGTCCTCCTTGATTACTGTTTTTGGTTCTCTGTGCCTTAAATATTGAGTCTGTTCTGGTCTGGCTATGGTCTGAAGAAGTGGGTCTGTCCCACGAAAGCTCACCTAATAAACTATTTTGCTAGTCTTTAAAGTGCTACTTGACTGCTTTTTTTATTTACCCATGGCAAGTGTGAGAAACAGTAGCTGTGGGTGACGTGGGTGTCTCCAGCTAATTGCTGGGTATAAATCCTATTGCCCTGAAGAAGCTACCTGTTTAATGAGCCGGTCTTAACCAGGTGGCCTCTGCCCCTCCACAGCTGTTTGCGTTCGTGGTTCCAGCGGCAGCAGACCTGCCCCACCTGCCGCATGGACGTCCTCCGCACTTCCCTCCCTGCTCAGTCCCAGACGCCAGCTGAGCAACAGGAGCAAGCGCAGCAGCAGCAGCCCCAGCCTCACCAGACTCCGCTGATTCCTCAGCCACCTAACTGTAAGTACAGCTTCTCTGGACACCAAGCCAGTGGGCTAAGCAGTTCTCAGTATTCCTGTCCTGGTGCCATTCATCCCAGATAGGAGTCACTGCACCCAGCACAGAAATGCAGCAGCTGGTGATGCCAGGACTACTTGCCCAGCACTGAAAAACTGAAGTGTCTTGCTGTACTACTGAATGTACCTTGTTTGGGCAAAATTCTGCCTTCAGTTATATAGCACAACCCCATTGCAATGTATTGGGCCATTTGACTCTGGTTACTCCCATATGGCCCTTTTAGCATCTCTTTGGTTCCAGGGAAGGTTAGAGCTGTGTGTAATTGAGAGGAATTGTATAATTTTTGGAGCAACAGAGTGAGAGTCAAAGGTCCAGAATCCAGGAGGGGGAATATAATCCTGTGGCTGGAGCTGCCACTGTCCCATTGTGTGACTGTCACAGTGTGTAAGTGTACCTCCTATAAAATGGGTAGTACACTTGAGGCTTTGTTCCTGGTGCTGGAGAAATGTAGTGTCTGTCTGGTATCGCTTCTCCATGGGTCACCCGCTTCTCTCCTTTACTTCACAGTTCCTCAAGGAATCCTGCCCCCATTTCCTCCTGGGATGTTCCCTCTCTGGCCTCCCCTAGGTCCATTTCCTCCAGTGCCTGGTGTCCAGCCACCCAATAATGCTGAAAATCCCTCTGCTGTTCCCAGTGCACCCTCCACTTCAGGCGGTCAGACAACAGGTGAAAAGCAATATTCTAACTTATCCTTCATGCCATCATTGGGACAGGCTTCCCTGGTGCTGCCTCACTATGACCTGCTTCTGGTCCTCCTTGGCCTAGTTGCTTCTAGACCTGTAAACTGATGTGGGAGGCCAGTTGCACTAGTCAAGGCCCCTGTTTGTGGTTTGGACAGAGACTCATCAACAGAGCACAGAGTCACCACAAGATGAAAACAGCTTTGATGCTACTGATCTATGGCTGGTGCCCTAACGGGAAAAAGACTCAATATTCTGTATTCCATGACCACCTGAGCCAGCTAATCTTCCCCATCTGGGGATGGATTGGAGCTGGTACCCCTGAAAGGGGACAGGTCCTGTACCAAATTCCTGGCCTCTGAGCCAGCCAGTCTCTCAGATGTGGGACTGGATCTAAAGTAGTGCCCCAGACAGAGGAAAAACCTCTGTGTTCCATTCCCTGCCCCTGAGGTAGCTAGACTCCACCCCTGGAACCCGTAGAGATGAATGGCCCCATATCCCCTTACCTTTTATAATGTGGGATTAACTAACACTGATCCCAGGAAGGTACATAGATATGTTTGAAGAAATGCTGAATCCTCATTGTCTATGTGTAAATCACATAGGTGGGCTTAAAAGTACCATGACTGTTCTCTTCTTTGTCACCTTCACCCACTGCAGCAAGTACTTCAAGACCTGGTGGTGGTTCAGCTTCTGGATCGGATACTGCCCCTGTGGGAACAGTGCCTGGCTTTCCCTTCCCTCCTCCATGGATGGGAATGCCGTTGCCACCTCTCTTTGGTAAGATAGGGCGACTACTTCCATTGAGGGCTGGATGGGGGAAGTTCTTCTACTGGGAGCATGGGGAGGAAGAAGAAAATATCCAAACTTTTTGTCTCAAAGAGCTACATTAGCAACTTGTCAAGAACATGGTGGCTCATCTGCTCTTCAGTAAATTAATAGATTTCACCAGAAGTTAAAACCTTGCTCATTGGAGGGAGAATGAAGAAGCTTGCATTGGATCCTCTTACAGACCATCTGTTTTCCTTCTGAATAGGCTTCCCTCCCATGCCTGTGCCACCTGCAGGGTTTGCTGGGTTGACAGATGAAGAGCTGCGCGCCATGGAAGGCCATGACCGGCAACACCTGGAAGCCAGGCTTCAGTGCCTGCAGAACATCCACACACTCTTAGATGCAGCCATGTTACAGATAAACCAGTATCTTACTGTTCTGGCAACTATTGGGTAACTATCCAGTATTGGGGCAGCATGTGAGATTTCATACGCTGTTGAACACGTGTTGCATCTACTGACCTGACTATAAACCATACAGCTCTGTGTTGGTTCCTTCTAACTTAGTGATAGGTGTGGGTTACAATAGTACATTGAACAACAAGACGTCTTGTGACACCTTATAGACTAACAGATATTTTGGAGCATAAGCTTTTGTGGGCAAAGACCCGCTTCAACAGATGCTACCTGATAATAAATCAGAGGTTGCATCTGATGAAGCAGGTCTTTGCCCACGAAAGCTTATGCTCCAAAATATCTGTTAGTCTATAAGGTGCCACAAGACTACTTGTTCTCAAAGCTGTGGACTAACATGGCTACCTCTCTGATAATAGCACATTGCAATACCCTGTGATTCCCAACTGCTGGCTCCCTGTCCGCACAGTGGTAAAAGTGTGTGGTCTTTGTTGGTAGGTCCCTAAAGAGGGCGTTCCACTCGTGTGTGGGACTTAGGAGATCAAGTGCTTGACCCAGGATAATTGTATTCTGCTCCCAACTCTGACACTGGACTTGAGTTTCTCCATCTGTAAAACGAAAATAATTATAGTAGCCGCCTGCTGTGAAGTGCTTTGAGATTTGGTGGTATGTGACATGTAAATTCTAGGGATTATGTACAAACATCAGCTCATGCTACAGGTCAGTATGGCATAAATGTGGGGCTTGAGATAGACAGGTGAGTGGCTATTGCCACAGCTTTTCAGAGAAGGGTTGAGAATTCAGGAGTTTCAGGTCCTCCCAGTACCGCCTTTTCATAGAAATGAGTGGCTACTTAAAGATTAGGTTACATGCATGGCAAATTAGCAGTGAGGCTTGGCGGTGCCCTTATTCCTGTCCTTGGGCCAGGAAAAAGCCTGCACTGAAAGAATGGGAAGATGCAGGTAGACTTATACTAAGAGCAAGGTTCTGCTCACCATTCCGGTGAAAGGAAACGTGAGCTAGGAAAGCAGCATTTGGAAGCCAGGAGTGTGATTTTTTTTTTTTTTTTTTTTTTTTTTTGTGCCTAAGACACTGTACTGGGGGCTCTGATCAGGGTTCAAGTCCTGGCTCAGCTACAAACATGCAGTGTGAGTTGGAGCACTTCTGTCTCTTTGCCTTTAGCTTTGCTATGTAACTCTTCTGTCACTCTTCCATTTAGATTGTAAGCAGTTTGGGGCAGACACACTCTTTATTACAGAATGTACAAAAAGGGTTTGGATATGGATATCAAGAATATTGAGTTGTCATGACACCAAAGTTTTGGACGGGATATTGACCTTCCTATTTCATGGCTTAAGCCAATCTTAATTATAGGTGACCACCAAGGGAGGGGCAGAATACTCTGTCTGCTTTCAGGTTCTTACCTCTGCTTCTGAAGCACATGGGCCTGGCCTTTATTAGAGACAGATGGACACGGGATGGGCAATAAATGGCCCATGGGCCAGATGTGGTTCGCTGGACACTTTATTTACCTGAGTGTCTGCAGGTATGGCTAGCTGCTCACAACTCCCATTAGCTGTGGTTCGCCATTGCTTTTCCGTTGGAGCTGTGGGAAGTGACGTGGGCCAGGCCATTGCTTCCTGCAGTTCCCATTGGCTGGGAATTGAGTTGTGGCCAGTGGGAGCAGCAAGTGGCCATACCTGTGGATGCTCAGGGAAATAAAGCATCTGGCCTGGCAGCAGTGAGCCCTGACAAACCATGTCTACCACAGGCTGCTTTATTACCCACCCCTGAGATAAACTAAGTGTCTGACCTGGTCTGACAGCTCTTTTGTAGAGTCTGCTGTGACTTGTATCTCCCCTGTGGTCTCTGGGTGATGGCATACTACACAGACTTAATTGTGGTCTGTTAACAGGTCTCCACAAGGTAACATTCTTGTGATTTCTCCCTCTGGACAGGTCACCCCGTCCTACACAGCTGCCAAGCTCCTTAAATACTTCAGCCTCCTCTCAAGAGACACCTGCCAATGAATCTACTACTTTCAATTCACCCGACAGTACATCTTCCCCAGGGACATCTCCAGCAATGGAACCAGACTCGACAGGCCAAACAGGTAGGCAAAAGTCCTACTTTGTTGTAGGACATGTAGTACAAACCTTCACGGTGTTGCTGTTTAGCCACATGGTCTAGGAACAAGTTTTAACCTGGTCCCTAAGGATTTAGCATGGAAGTGGGGAACCTGTCTTGGGTCGGGGGCCATTGACCCACAGAAAAATCAGTCAAGGGCCATGTAACACCTTCATTGATGTTGCCCCTGGCTGAGACATCTCACTCTCCTCATGCTCCAGCACACATGCAGGAGGGTGGAGAAGTGGGGGCTGAGATTCGAGGCTTCCCTCAGGCCATTTTAACTTCTGGGGGACTATGGTGGGACCAAAAATAGGGAGGGGGTTCAGTGTGCAGGAGGCAGGTCTGAGTGGGAAGGAGGGTGAAGGAGTGGGCTGGGGATGGGGGTCTGGGTGGGAGGCAAGGTCCATAAATGGGATAGGGGAGGCGGGGAGAGGTAGTTCAGTAGTGGGCTGGAGGTGAGGGGTCCGGGCAGGAAGGAGACTGGAGGAACTGGCTAAGGATCTGTGTGGGAGGGGTGATAGAGGAACAGATGGGGGGGGTCTGATTGTGTGGGGGAGTTCAGGAGCAGGGTGGAGGGGTCTGGGCAGGAGGAGGGGGCAGGGGCACTTGTCTCTGCATGCCACTGCTGCCCCCCTCCAGAAACGGCAGCAGCAGAGGGCCTGATGCTGAGGAGGAGAGCCTGGAACCTCAGGGTCTGGGTTCAGGCAAGCTGCAGTCTGGATCCAGGCCAGGGGTTCCCCATCATTGCTTTAGCAGCTGATGGCAGGTGACTGCGCCATGTTCATCCTAGGTCCAATGCATCTACAGTCTGCACAGTACAACTGCAAACAGAATAGACAGCATGTGTTATGCTGGTGTGCGTCCCAGCTGTGAGGTTGCTGCTGAAGAAGACAAGCCAGGTGGCTGTCCCTTTAAGTGTCAATAGCCACATTTTGCTGTCCTTAAGTAGTGGTTTTTATAAATCCCTTTGGAGCATGGGGAAGCAAAGGTATCTGGTGGATGTCAACCTCTTCTTTCCTCCCCACTTACTGTCTCAGATCTATCTGGATTGGTGGGTGCAGAGGGATACACAGCACCAGCTGGGCATGAGGAAGGAGAGGAGCAGCCTTTACCAGGAGAGCCTGACACAGCTGAGCTTCGGAGGCGCCGGCTTCAGAAACTGGAATCCTCTCCCCCTTCCCATTGACAGCCCTCCAACCCACCCCCTTTCCTAGGTGTCTTGTCTCGCCTGGGTTGCTATTTTGACACTGACTCCTCCCTTTGAAAAGCAGCGTGTGCAATGGTGGTTGGGGATGTGACAAGAGAAATGAGACTCTGCCATCGCTCTGTTAGGACATTGTAACTTGCACCAAGTGCTGACTCGACACGAGAGTGCTAAGGCTGCTACGCTCGGGCTCAAAATTGACTCTTTAATCTGCCATGGTTTCTAATTTAAAAACAAAATGTCCTACTGCCCATTCTGCAGCTGTCCTCTTTCTGGTGTGCAGATTCAGTCATACCCACTTGTGCACTAACTGTTCTAATTCCAGAGCCTGCCCAGCAGCATCCCCTGAAAAGCAGACTCCTACAAAACACAATGCACAGGGCTGAGGTTATCAAACTCCAGGCACTTCTATGATGTGCCAGTTAATTATAGTGGGCATATCAGTTGTTTAGAAAGCTGCCCTTCTTCTCCCATCCTGCTTAATAGGAGTTGAATGGCAACTTTTCAAAATAGTTCTCTTGCTTTAACCCAGTTCTTTCTACCTCTGTGGCATTCATGTGGTGACTGGCCTCCATCATCAAGCAATGCCTTCTGGGCTTAACTTAATGATGTTAATGCCTGGAGGAAATCTATATGAAACATGCTCCCGTTGTGAAAGGGGAAAAGAGCATTTCTTTAACAAACCACCCATGGAAGGATAACTGTAAATGAGCAGTTTCAGATTTATATGTAGGAGAAGTGTATGTAGGTGACTCAGCTAAAGGTGAGGGGAGTTTGTGAAACGTACTCGTCCCCTGCCAATACTCAGCCAGAACTGTGAAGACAGTTAACCCTAAGGGCTGCAGAATCCGCACCCTAGGTGTTGCTGGTAGTCATTTGGATTAGTTTGAGGTGGGGTAAAGCCCTTGCTTCTGCTTTACATCTTCTTTTGAATTTACTTTTGTTGACTGTGGAGCACTGGATGAAGCAGGCTTGAGGCCCATGGGATGCAGTGGGGTAGTAGTTAGATTGTTTTAAAGTTCATTTTAACTTTATTTCCTCTGAGTGTTCTAATGTGGCTGGAGACCAACATTCTGCAACATCTGAGGAAGTCCAGTGTGTGCGCTCGCAATCTAGAACAAACTGCAAATGGCTTCAGTATTGATCACAAACTGTGATGCTTGAAGAGTTTTTTTAGCCAAACAACTTAGATGGGATGATTATAACCATGCAATTATAATTCCTCCCCCACATTACACTGCTCAGATATTAACCCCAGCAGGAACATTGTCTTCTGGATGTAGAATGGAGTTTGCTAAACTTTTTAAAGCAAGAGTGTTGATTGGTCTGTGTTTAGCAGTGGATCTATGCTATTGGCACAGATAGCAAAGAAACTTAGTCAGTTAGATGTAGTTACAATTTCCTGTTTCTTTGTTACTCATCACCAGAGAAGCACTTGTCAGTAGCCTTGGCTACTCAGTGAGCCTCCTGGCCTTTAATACTCACAGCTTTCACATGCTTTTATGCATCATAGTGACATTTCAATTGCTAAGGAGTTGGGAGATGAAATGCCTCTTCACTGCCAGTCTTAATTGGAAGAGAATGGGCCAGCCTCATCCTTTGTGATTCTTAAGTCCATGCTTTTATACCAGAGATGAAAATGTCTTATTGGCCATGTTCATGTTATTTCTGTATGTAGGCCATTGTTCAATAGCCATCTTTTGTGAATTATCCCCATAGATTTTGTACTTCTATCACTATAGTCAGATTCTCCATGAGGTGCTTTCAAGACGCAAAAGTTACCTCTGCTTTTCTTTTTTAAATAGCATTGGCCTCACAACTTCAGAAGGGCTTATTAAGGGTTTACTGCGCTCTTGTTGACTAACAGTATTAGTGGTGGAACTCCTAGGAAAATACCTTTACTTTGGAAAAACAAGTAAAAACTCATTGGCAATGAGATCTGGCTCATACAGTCTGTCTTACCACTGGACTCTGTTGGCAAATTAAAGGATATTAGACTAATTGGTATGATGAGAACGTACGGCTTTATGGGTTTGTGTGGGTATGTTAGATTGTACTAATGCCTTTACAATCAGTCCAGCCTAGTTCTTTACCCAAATCCTTGCTTGCAGACCAGTGCACCTTAAAGGACTTAATCCAAAACTCTAAACTTTCTGGATTGATGTAAGCAAGCAATTATAGAGTTGTCATGAAATTTGAGAAGACTAATCTGTCTCAAGTAATTGATATGTCTCCTGAATGTAAGTCATTAAAGGAGATCACTTACGTGACTTAGGAGCATCTGTCCTGTTGACTGTCAGTGGGACTGATGGTGCTAAAAGCCCCTGAGTGATTTGAAAATGCCATCCAGTAGTTTTGTGATATCGCATACATAATACAGACCCTTCTATCTAAAAGGATATCACCTTAATGGGATGTAAATGAGGAGCTTGATTTAGATAGGAGAGTGGGTAATGAAGGGATACGTAAGTGTTTTTGGTACAGGGAAGATACTCTACAACAGGCAATTACAGAACCAGCGCTGAATGAGTTATAAAATTCCTGCCCTCCCCACTCAAAAAACAAAACTTATGTGTGGTGACCCTAAACCTTTGCTATTCAGTCTATTTTAATTCAGCAGTTGGTATAACCCTTCAGTGCTTCTTTTAAAGTGGCTTCTAATCATATACCTATCTCAGGGAAACAATCATGAGGCAGCACTTAAGGGTTGGAAATTTGGTTTACGTTCCTTCTGGAGAACGGCAAAAGTAGTTAAAGATTTGTATTTTAAAAGATTTTTTTGTTTTGGGGGTTGGGGGGGCGGCACATCGCAACTACGATACTGGCTTGGACAAGAGTCCCAGTCACCAAAGATTATGACTTAGCATCAAGGATGGGGATTGGTGGGTGACTGTGACAAGGGATGGTAATACCTTGCAGACAGCTAGGATCCTCGTGCTCTAGTGGGGAGAGAGCATTAAAAGACAGCCAGGTTGCATGTCACTTTATAGCAGGATAAAGGAGTAAACTTGCATTTGGTTTATTAACTATGCATTCCCTCCCTTCTTTATATCCAAATCTTAAGAAAGGAAAACTGTCTTTTAAGGAAGACAAGACCCCTCCAACAACCAGAACAAACAAAAAAGAAAAAAAAAACAAACCTGGACTATAATCCATACATAAAATGCAGACTCCTGTGAGAGTGTGGCTTGAACTTTTTTCTGGTCATGGAACATAAGGTAGTAAGAGGCTGCATTTTTTCCTCCTTTTTTTAAGGGGGCCACAAGCTGGGAACATGCACATTTCCTTCATTGAGCACAGTAGCCTTTTTTCTTCATTCTTTAAAAGGATAAGATCAGTCATCTCAGAATTTGATGTGTGTTCCTCATTATATCCTCTTTGATTCCAAAATCCATGTAATACCGAGGGTCCTCTCCGCTCCTGCACGCCCCCAAAATAACTTATTTGGCTCCTTACCAGAAATAACTATGGTAATATGAGGAACTCTGCAATAACAAGCCAGCCTGCATAAATATATTTGAATTAGGTGTGTGGAAGAGAATGCTTGGTCTCATGCTTCCTGGGGTTGGTAAGAAGGTCTTTTAAAAATATGCCATTTGCCCTGTTGAAAATTAAATGGTTTAAAAATGGGATAGTTTAGAAAAAGTCCATATTTTGTTTAGTTTCGATGAATGATTATTTAGGAGAGGATGTGCTCAAGTGTGCCACACATTCCATGATATTTGCATCCTTTAGGAGATTATTTACATACATAAATAAAGAGGAAGATACAAGAGAGACTATACAGAAATTTTCATGGCCTGTATTCATCCCCATGGCTTCATTTAACCTTTTTATTTTGTTTTTCAGAGTTATATGTTGGAGGTGAAGAGGGTTTGGATAACTATTTAATTTTGTAAATATTGTGTACATTTTTAATAGCTTAAATTGTATATACAGCACAATAAAATTTGCTTTAAAGATGGTGTAGTGCTTTGATAGTTTTGGAGGGGAAGTGCAAGGCAGCTTTGTTCACAATTGGTGCTACCTAGTCTCCCTATAGTAAATACCCAACAGTAGTAATGGTCTCCCTCCAGCAACTGAAGATGATTTAATGCTGCTACCAGGCATGAAAGTGGTAGACTGTCTGATTTTCCTACTGGGTTCTGCCTTTACTGCAGGGGAAACGAGGGAGGAGGCTAGCACATTTATGAAACTTCCATATTGTTCAGCTTACCTATCTGTAAAGGGAGGCTAACGGTTACCTGGCGTTTGCTGCAGAGTAACATAGGCTTAATGTTGCAAATACAAAGCGCAACATGGTTGATATAGACATATCCAAGCGTCTCCTTTCATCTCCAAGTCAGAACACTTTGCTGGCAGCTGCGAGAACTGCTTAGACTCTCCCTGTCCCATTTTTCACTGAGTCTCTTATCTCATTTACTTCTGCAAGCCAGGCTATGCTCAGAGACTGTCCCATAGCGAAGGTCACCATAACTGTCCACCTTTATCCAGGGTTCCCTTTCTGGCTTTCTAAGCTTACACCCAGCGCTGGGGGCCTGGGACTCTGGTTGGCCTGTATTTCTCACCATGCGTGGCACAGGACCGCCAGCTGCTGCTCAACTGAAAACCACCTTGCCGCTCTAGCTTCCCTTCCTTTCGCTCTCTATGGTTCCTCCGTATAGGAAAAAGCCTTAAAAGGTGGTAAGCCAGTCTCGTCTTTTCGTCCGCCTGAGCTTCGTGAACCTCTGGTGGGGCCGCTCTAGCCTGCGTGCCGCTAATCTCATTGGTTTCTCGGACTACGCCGGTACCTCTCCATCCGGGGCCTTGCGACGGGCGCATGCGCACTGCTGACTCGCTCTGTGGCGCCGTCAACCGTAGTAGCTGCTGGAGAAAATGGCGGCTGAGGGTCCGGAGGCACCGCGAAGCCCACGCTGTGGCGCAGCCAGCACGGAGAAGGCCCCCGGTGGGGAGAGCGGCTTGGACGTGGGCGGTGAGAGCGGGAAAGGGGGGCTGGGGTAAGCTCCCGGGAGGCGGGAGCGGCTGTCTGGCATGGTGACCCGGGGCTGTGGGAGGGACCCGGCGGGGGTCCGCGCGGCGCGCAGGGAACCCTGTGAGAGGGCTGGACCACGCGGGCTGGGGGCTCTCGGGAGAGCGGGGATCTGATGCTGTGGGCGTGGGGGAGGAAGGAAATCTGCGGGAAGAGCGAAAGTTCCCGGGGGTGGGGGAAGGGGAAGGCGAAGGCGAGGGCGAGGAGCCCGGGTGTGGGTGGTTCCCCCGGGCTGGCGCTAGGGCAGGGAAGTGCTCTGGCAGGGGGAATTATTCGGCGTTTCCCCTGAGAAGAATCCTCCGGGATAGGCCTTTGGGGGAGAATCCCGGGGAGGGAGACCTGCTGGAGCTGAGGAAGGACATCCCGCCGCAATGGAGCTTCATGCTGTTGCTGCGGTGGTTGGGAAATGCCATAGCGGAGTGTGCAAAGTTGGGGTGTGAACTTTCGTAAGCGGGAGTGCAGCACGATCGGCTGCTGGGTCACAGGCTCCATCCATCTCATTAAAATGTTGAGCTATGTTACAGTTCTTATGTTCCTTGTATTCACATTTATGTACCAATTAATAAAGCTTTTACATTCCACAGACTTATTTTCTTGCACATGCCAAAAGGGTTTTTTTTTTTTTTTGGTATGAACATAACTGAAATGTTCACTGTTTGGATTACATTAGATGGGTTAGAGGGGCCCTGCTAACTGCAGGGACAAAAAGTGGGGTCCAGTGTAAAAAGTTTGCTCATCCCATGCTAGATCATGGATCACAGGAAAAAGAGTGAGGTGCTTCCTGGAGTAGGGGGAGGGGCACACCAAAATGGATCTGTGATGTGCAGCCTTCTCTGGGGGAGTTGAGGAGTTTGATAGATGGGCTCTCTTGACACTTATCTCTTGCTTGTCCAGCTCTGTCAGCTGGATTAGTCTGAATGGTTAACTTGCTTTGAGATAAGTCTGTTGGCAGGCTGGTTACGCAACATAGAAACTGGAGTTGGTAGCGTTTCTGGGTTGCACAGAAATAGTGGACTTGTGTGTGATTTGGTTGGGGGTTATGGGACTGTCTAGTCCATCTTCTTTGCCTAATAGTGTACGATGATATGGTGGAGTCTAGTGGTTAAAGACTCTGAGGTTCTATTCCTGGGTGGTGTGGGGAGGGATCTAGGAGAGAGAGAGCAGAGGGAGCCAAGATCACTGAATGCTATTTGAAGCTCTGGGATGGTGAATGAATTCGAGAAATGAGAGCAGGAAATTGGGAGCTTGGTTCTCTCAAGTTCTCTTCCCAGATTTCTCTCTAACTCCTTTTGTGGTGTAGAGAAGATTGCTTCACTTTTGTCTTTATTTACCCACTGTCACAGTATGATGGATTTTTGTCCTCTAGGGCACCTTTTGCAGTATTCACACAAAAAATGTAATTCTTGCCTGATGACCAAGACAGTGGTGATACGCCTCAAAGTAAGGCAGATTGGTCTAGGTTCTCATACAGCTACTTTACTTGAGTTGTTTTTTGTTTTTTTTTTCTTTTTCTGTCATGGTCTACCTGCAGTTTTATCGCTTTGTTTATATAAAGTGGGAGAAACTGCTTACAGGTTCTACCTCTCTGCTCTGACACCCTCAGGACTTCTGGCCCTGGCCCTGGCCCTGCTGTCCCCTGTGGGGCTGCAGGGTGGCTAGCTTAGCTTGCCCTTCTGCCCTGGCTTGCTGGTCCAGAAGCATCCCTCATCCTGCTGGACTAGGGATGTTGCCAGACCAGAGAGTGCTGGTTTTTGGAATTGCAACCTGGATTTAGCTTTTCTGCAGGGATGGACTTCAGTGAAGATATTTGGTAGGATACTTGTATGAAGACAACTCACTTTCTAAAATGGTCTAGTATATTGGGTACTTATTGGAGAATGTGCATTTGACATCTTTGATGCTTTATTATGGAGCAAAAACTTGCCTCTTTTAAAATGTAAAATCTAAATGGGTTACTTACCCTTGTGTGGAGATAGGCTCAGACCTTTAAAATGGTGATTATTTAGAGTGTGTGACCCAAGTTTGAGTTTAATCCATTTCCTAGAAAGGCCTGGGACTGCATGGATTATGGTGACTGAACACCTTTGGAGCTATTTCACCCTGACACAGAGAAGCTATATTACTAGGGTGAGACAGCTTGCCCTGCTATAGCCCATTCTATGTCTTCTGCTGGCACAGCTCCATTGGTCAGGGGTTGTGAAAAGGGACAATCCCCATACAACCTACCTGTGCCAAGCATGACCCCCTAAACTGGCAAACAGTATTTTTACTTGCACGCATTAGTGTTTTTTATTTTGAGTTTGAAATAAGCTGGACCATAACAGCTGCATCACACCTAGGAGCCCTTTGTTGGCATAGTGTACTGGGATAGATACACTGGGAAAATTCTCCTCCGGCCTTAGTCTTCAGGGTTTTCACCTTTTACTGGAACTCATTTTGCAACAAAATGTAAGGAAAGCTAATTGGAAGCATTTGGCTCCTAGGAATTGTTGAATTGTTACAGAACAGTAACTAATCCAGTATTATGTCTCTGACACTGGTTGATACCAGCTGTTTCAGAGGAAGATGCAAGAAATCTTACAGAATGCAACTGAAAAATGCTATAAAACAGTTTGGCTTGCATCTTCAGCTTGCTACTCAGTCTTCCTCATCCTTTTCCCCCTTCTGTATAATACTCTAGCATTCCTAAGGTAGGAGTGTTGGACTGGTAGAACTCAGGCCAGATCTACAGGAGGAAGTAAAATCAATTTTAGATACCAGAATCCAGCTATGAGAATTGCGTAGCTGGAGTTGATATATCTAAAATAGATTTTTTTTTTTTTTTTGCCACGGCCCACACAGTGGGAGGTCAATGGGAAAATTTCTGCTGTCAACTTACTTTCCTCCTCTGCCAGGAGTACGGGTGTCGATGGCAGTAATATAACAGTTCAATTTGGTGCATTCCCACTAGGCATGCTAAATCAAACCTTGGAAGATCTACTGCTAGCGCATCAATCTTTCCCTAAGTGTATACATACCCTCAAGAAACCTTTGCCTTACCCTTGGTTCCCAGTGCAGTCATGGACTTGTGTATGGTCAAGGATAAGTCACTTAATGGGACCTATTATACCTCTTTTAGAGTTGAGGAAGCGATTACTTGGTTAATTCAAAAAGATGTGGTGAAAGATAAAAATCTCCCATTAATGATTATGAGATGCTTAAATACTATTGAGATGCGGACCATTTAAGTACATAGAGCTTTCATCCATCCTTAGTCTAATACTCTGGGGAACAGCTGTTTCTTTCGTAACCACATTATTGCACCCATGTTGGTACAAATAAGAGTGTGAAGTCATTTCCAACACCAAAGGAACATTACTTTTTTCCCCCTAGTTACTTGAGCTATAATTTGTATCTTTTCTTTCCAAAATATTGCCTTGTAGTAAGGTGTGTGTTAATTACAGAATGACTCTCCTTTCCAGTAGTCCGTATTAATGATGAAGATGATATGCCAGATCACTTTGGAGTTTGCCTCCTTAGCTACCTCTTCCCCATACAGAAGTGATGTGTGCAGTGTATTCTCAAGGGCTTTGACCATCCAGTTTAACCAGCAAAGAGGCCACCAATTCTTTTATAATCAGGTATTTCTCCTCATTAGGAGATGTTGCAGGATATTCACTTATATAACTTGAAGTTCTTGCTCTGTTCGTTGTGTCCTGATGCCTCCCTTTAGGTCTCTTTGGGCCTTCTATAGTACTTCACACCTAAGACAGCTGCTGATTGCCTCAGCTGAAAAAATAAATTTATCCTATGGCAGGTGATTATATAATTGTCTACTGCAGGGGTTTTTTGCATTTTCCCCCTCAATCATTCTGTAGTGTTTGGAGACAGGATATAAATAGGTCTGATTTGGTTCTGACTTCAGTGTTCATGCCTCTCGGAAGACCAACCAGATTATTAGAAACCCTGGCAATGGGCTTGGAATAGAAGGGTGAACTGAAATGAGACTGAGGAGGCTTGTGTTATCTTTTATTTTATCTCCAAGATGGAAGCAGCGTTGAAAGGGCAAACACCGTGGCTTCTCCTGCTTACCCTTTGTGTTGACACACACCGGGAAATAAATGTATGTCAAGAATGTTGGCCAAACTTTGATAATATTTTGCTGTTGTGTGTGCTTAAGAGATAGCAATCTTTGACAGCAAGACAGAGATACCGGAGGTAAGCCCCTCACCTCCTCACTGATTTTCACGTTGTAGGTCCCAACCAAGACTTGCTCCCGCAACCACCAAGTGACTGTACAAGTAAGCAGGAAGACACCAAATCAGTGCAAGGATGCAATGGAGTTAACGCTGAAGCCAGTGTGATGGTACCAGGGCTCAAAGACCCTGATGCTAGTCAAGAGCACGGTCAGTATCCGGCCCCTGAGGGGGGACATACAGCAGTGGCTACCCCTGTGGCAGCAGAAGAAGCCCCCCTCTCATATCCCCTGGAGTTTGAGAAGTACTGGAAGGCAGCTCAGGAGAATCCCCATGACTTCACAGCGTGGACTGAACTGCTGCAGTATGTAGAACAAGAGGTAAGGGAGTGAGGTCTCTTGTTGCATGGTGTTATGGAAAAGGAAATGGTGCAGGTACTACTAGCTTGTACAATTTATAATTCTACAAAATAATAGCAACTCCTTTAATTTAAATAAGAGGAATGAGTTGTCTAATGGTTAGAGCTGAGTCCTGTGCTCTATTCTGGGTTTTATTCATAGATTTGGGAGAAGAATGGCTCTTGCATCTTCAGATGAAAGATGAAATTGCCACCTGAAATATCATTGGGATAATATGGAGTAGCCTAAGACTCTTTTCAAATTTTATGGCATTTCCCTTTGAAAATGTAACAGTATTTACATATCCACAATTTATTATACTGTACATCTGAATTAGGATTTGCCAAGTGCTGAATAAAAGAAATATGTTTTTGTTTGAAAACTTTCGGTTGAAAGTGGGCAACTGGGTTTTAAATTAAATTTAAAACTTTTGGAATAAGTGTCTGTGGAAATTTTTTGGATGTTAAAAAAAAAAAAAACCAAAAACAAACAAAAAAAAAAACATCCTCGCTCCAAATCACCAACCCTGCCTAAACTGAGACTCAAAAACCTTTCAACTGAAAAGCAAAGTGGTTAACTTCTGAAGTGCCACTGCATTGCCTCATGTCATAACAGTATCTTCTGACGTGCACCACATTATTGCAACTGTTGTATGATGCATACTGTCCCCTCGCAAAGAGTGAGAGACTGTCATGCATCAAGGCAGTTATAGTCTGACTAAGGGAGCCTGTCCTATGGAAGAGAATGTGGGCGTGGGGCACCTGAAATAAAACTTTTGTGAGGCACTGCAGTGACATTTCAGAACTGAAACACAGAATTGATATTGCATGTATGTACCCCAGTTCTCCTATCAGTCTATTTGCAAGGCAGCTTTGGGGCTGGCAGGGTTTGGTTTTCGCTTCTCCCAATTTCAAGGCTCTTCACACATGTTCTTTCCCCTTCTGCTCCAGAATCACATCTTCGCAGCACGAAAAGCGTTCGATGCCTTTTTTGCTCACTACCCCTATTGCTATGGCTACTGGAAGAAGTATGCAGACATGGAGAGACGCTTTGACTTCAGCAAGGAGACAGAGGAGGTAGGAAAGAGAATTGCTTGGGATTTCTTGGTGTGTGGTGTGCTACAGTAGCCCTTCCAAGGTTGATTAGTCCAGTGGCTAACTCCTAGCTGAAGTGTGTTTGGTCCATAGAGACAGGAGTTCTTTACAAAGCTAGTGCAAAAGTTCCCTTTTATTACCTATTGCAGGTAGTTAGGTAACTATATAGCAGGAATGCATTTTATCAGCAGATAAACAATTATGTTTGAGACCTCAAAAGGCAACATAGCATCTTCCTCTAAAAAGGCTTAACAAGAGGAGCTGTGGAATTATAGACCATTAAGCCTAACTTTGATACTCGGAAAGATATTGGAACAAATTAAACAATCAATTTATAAACACCTAGAAGATAACAGAATAATAAGTAACAGCCCATATGGATTTGTCAAGAACAATTTATGCAAAATCCAACTGATTTCCTTTTTTGACAACGTAGCTGGTTTAGTGAATAGAGCGAATCAGCAGGCATGATACGTCTGGACTTTAATAAGACTTTGACATATTCCTATGTGACAGTCTCATAAGTAAGCTAGGGAAAATACGCTCTAAATGAAATTACTAGATGGTGGCTGCATAATTGGACACAGTTTTTGCTCTCAAAGAGCTTTTATTATTGGTTCACTATCAAACTGGGAGGGCATATCTAGTGGTGTCCTGCAAGGTCAGTCCCAGGGTCCAGTACTATTGAATATTTCCATTTATGATTTAGATGATGTGGAGAAAATGCTTATTAAAATTGTGAACAGTACAAGCTGTGAGGGGTTGTACACACTTTGCACAGAATTAGAATTCAAAGTGGCCTTGATACATTGAAGAAGTGGTTGAAATTAAGAGTGTGAAATTCAGGAAAGGCAGATATTAGAGTATCACACTTAGTAAGTTAAAAAAAATCAAATGTTTAACTATAAAATGGGAAATAAGTGGCCAGGCAGGTATATTGCAGAAAAGAATCTGGGGATTAAAGTGGATCACAAATTGAATGTAGATCAGTACTTTGTTGCAAAAATGGCAGTATGGGTTGTATTAACAGGAATGATATATATAAAATGCTGATGTATATAAAATTGTTCTGCTGTACTTAACACTTATGTGGCCTCAGCTGGTGTACTGTCACTGATTTTTGTCACCGCAGTTTTAAAAAAGACATGGACAAAATGGAAAGAATTCAGATTAGAGGAACAAAAACAAGATGTTTCAAAAAATGTGACTGAAAATAAAAAGGTGAAAGAAGTGGGCGTGTTTAGATGAGAGAGGAGTGAGGGGAGGCAACAATCCTTAGGTCAGATTAGGATTCTTACAAAGAGGACAGCAGTCAATAGTTTCACATGTCTAATGGGGATAGGAGAAGTAGTAATTGACTTAGTTTGCGACAAGGAAGATTGAGATATTAAGAATGGTAAATTCTGAAACAGTTTATATAAGGAGTTTATAGAATCTACATGCTTGGGTTTTGTTTTTTTTTCGTTTTTTGAGCTGTTCATACAAACCCCAGTCACGGATGACCTAGGATGTATCTCAGGCAATAGTGGAGGCAGACAAGATGATGTCCTGAGTTTCTTGTAGTCCTACATTTCTGCTTTCCTATGGTTACCTCCTTTGGTGCTGTGCTGGACAAAGGGTGCTCTTCCCTGGCCTGGTCTGCAATGGTTCCTATATTAATTGCACCTCAAACCCCCACTCATCTCCTCAAGGGCACTACACTTAGGTCTCTGGCTTCCAGCAGTCACCATTCTCAGTGTGTAATCCCACAAGTCTCTCTCTCAGACCAGGTCCTGAGGTGCAGGCCCCTGTAATTTATTGTGATTGTCTTTGTATGGCTGTCTTCAGTTACGTGCTGTTCTGCTTTCTCAGGGGCAGTGACAGAAATATCCTGTTATCAGCCAGTTTTTGTAAAGCAAAGTACCAATTATTCACAACAGAATCATTTCAGAATAAAAAAAACAAAACATAACCAAAACCCTCTTCAGTAATCAACAGTTTATATGCATGTCTCGTTTACCAAGTGGTCATGTCTTTTCCAGTGGCAGGTCTAATGTACGTCAGGTCCAGTTATGTTTCTAAGCCTCTTGTGCCTATCAGTTATTGGATGGTTTATGACCCTATCTCAAGTCAAGGTTGTTATTTTATGCAGCCTCAAGTACTTCTTGTTAAGACCTCTGATCCAGGTCAGATTAGTCTGTGCTTGTTTCCTCATGAGGTTGAATCTTTAAAGGATTTTTGTATTGTTTCAGTATTAGAAATTTGCAGTAGTTACCCCACATCCTTTAGTTCCTGCAAGAAGCATATTACATACCTAACCCTTTTAGTTAGGCATGTAAAAGCTAATGCTCTGATATAGCTACATACAACACCTTTAATGGCAGACCAGTCTAATAGATTTTGAATATACCACAGCATCTTTCATACAGATGAGATGTGAAGAGAGCATTATGAACCTTCTTTTTTTGCGGTTATTGTCTGAACCCTTTGCTCTGCAGGTGTTCGAGCGAGGGCTGCAGTCCATCCCCCTCAGCATGGACCTCTGGATCCATTACATCTCTTACCTACAGGCTACCTTAGATATGAACCTTCCTGAGTCCATCCAGAAGATCCACAGGTACGTAACCAAAGCATTAAAACGTGATAACACTTTGTAAGGCATTAGGGGAGATTGTAATATTGACAGGGTCTTAAGTGAGCTTTTAGAAGATTCAGGGATCTTGCTTTCTTTGAGGTTGTCTGTACTGCAGTGGTGCCCAGAAGTTAACCTAGATCTGGTCCATGATGCTGTGTGCTGTACAGATAAATAAGGAAAGAGAGTATTTGCCCCCAAAATGCAATACAGTCTAAACAGTCAAAATAAAAGGTGGAGAGGGAACGGGGGAAAGCAGCCTGCCCATGAAATGAGAATGGAAATCAGGTCTCCTGAGTTCCAGTCCAGTATCCCAACATTAGATTGTGCCATCTTTCTTTTTACTGAATGTTCTTTCTCCCATACAGCATATTTGAGTCAGCCGTGGCTTCTGCAGGGATGGACTTCCGCTCAGACAAACTGTGGGAGATGTATATAGAGTGGGAGAAAGAACAAGGTGACCTGAAGGCCATAACTGCCATTTATGACCGATTGCTCTCCACACCAACCCAGCTGTACAGCCATCACTGGGAAAAGTAAGTTTAATTGAAAATGAAACAAGTCCCTGTGTGTCAGCACCAACCTCCAGAGTTTGGCAGTGATTGATTCCCTAGTAGTGGTCTTTGAAGCCACTCACTCAAAGGTGAGGCGTTGATTGGGGTGGGTCATCTAGACCAGGAACAGGCAAGATCTGGCCCGTAGCTACTCTGCCGGGACACTCAGGCAAGGAGCAGCTCCAGGACGCTCAAAGCGGCTGGCTGTCCCACTTGCCTCTCTGCACTCTGTGTAGTGGGGAGAGCAGGGAGACTGTGTGTGTTGCTTCCAATCTCAGCACAATCTGTCAGCTCTCATTGGCTGATTCTGTCAGTGGGAGCTAAGATTTTGCTTGGGAGAGGAGGAGTGCAGCATCCAAAGCCTTCCCACCTCCACCCTGTGCATCGTGCATAGAGGCACATGAAGCAGGGAGCCTACCTGAGGTCTGGCTGGGCTTCTGGCTGCGAGCCACCTAGGTAACGGCCATCCACTGCTGCCCCAGGTCAACTACCCAAACCCTCTGTACCCACCCCTGCCAGCTATGGCCACAACTCACTCCTGGAACCTGCACTCCATCCTACACCCCTGCCCCCGCCCCTCCCCCGGCCAGAATCCTTTCCTGCACCCATACTTCCTCCCAGACCTTGCATTCAAGTCCTCTGTCCCAAGTCAGAACCTCCTCCTTCACCCAGATTTTCTTTCACACTCCACAACCTGTCCTGTACCCTAATTCCCTATTCTGATCTCCCTTCTGCACCCCACCTCTGTCCCAGACCCCACAACCCTCTCTATAGAGAAGTGCAGCCCTAGATTACTTACCAAAATCTTGGTATGCTCACCTCCAACTTATTGCCCACCCCAGTCTGTTCTGACCTTCTTTCTTTGTCCCAGCACTTTTCATGCCTACAAAAAGAACACACTGTTCATTGGTTCTGATACAGCAGGCACTGAGCTGCTCTGGTACAATTGGAGGTGAAACTGAGAGATGCAAGATGGCTCCGTGGTTAGGGTGCTGACATGGGACTGGGAGAAATGGGTTTAGTTCCTAGCTCTGCCAACAAGGATATGTCTGTCTGAGCTAGCTTGAAGGTCGGGGAGCATGGGCTAGTTCCACCCACTGGGTACAAACGTGGCCATTCTGTGGCTTCACTATTGTTGCTTGAACTAGTTTCATTCTATCTGGATCACCTGCTTGCAGTATAGACCTAACCTTAGTCTCTTTGTGCCTGAGTTCCCTACCTGCAGTAGGGGGATAACAACGTTGTGTTACTTCATAGAAGAGCTGCAAAGATAAATCCACTAAAAACTGAGAGATGCTCAGATACTTTGGTCATGGCCTAAAAAAATGGCATAAAAATTGCTTCAGATACTTCCAGATCATCTTGCAGAATAAAATAAGATTGCTGGGTGGGACACCACTACATGCAGACATGTGACCTGATTGCGTAGAGCTGTTCCTCTATTCTAGATTATCTTGAGCAGTTTGAATGGCCAGGCTTAGGCCTCATCATGACTTAAGTGGGCTTTGGTGGGGGTATCAATCATGATCTGGTGTTCCTTCCTCCCATCTTTCAGGTTCAAGGATCATGTGATGAGCAACTCCCCCAAAGACATCCTGTCTGCAGAGGAGCTGCTCTGGTTACAATCCAAGATCACCACAGGGACGGTACAGAAGCGTGTGGAGACGGAGGGGGAAGAGGTGCCACCTGGGGAAGAGGTGCCACCTGGGGTGGAAGTGAAGCCAGAAGCAGGAGCTGATGTCCAGGTACCATACTTCTTGCCTTCTACCTAAATGATGCTGACTCTTGTAAATTATTCTGAGCTGGCATCTGCTGTCAGGGTGGGTATTTTTATTGTTTTTGTGTGTTTATAATAATATAGAGAGGCCCTGACCAATGGTGGGGGTGGGTCCCATTCTGTAGAGTGCTGCACAAATGCTTACGGAGACGGTCCCTGCCCTAATGAAATTATAATCTAAATAGCCAAAGGCAGAAGGTGAAAGAGAGGCAAAGATGGGAGAAGGGGTCTTCCCAGGGTAAGCTGCAGGCAGGAACAGTAGTCCAGTCTTTCCTAACTCCCAGTCCACTGCACTAATTACTCTTGACTAGACCTCAAGAGATTGCTGCAGTCTGCTTTTCCTCTCTCACCAGGAGCCCACTCTATGCTACATTGAACATCACAGACTGCTCATTTCAATCTTGAGATTTCCTCAGTTTTTGCATGGGCAGGTCTGCACAGTACTGAAAGTTTTCACTTTGGAGCATTTTCCCAACCTGGAGAACTGCAAGAAATGGTGATAGTGACCTCTGTGTGGATCACTTATTGCTGTAAGCCATGGTACTGAAATATGGTGAAAGGAATTAAGATGTGAAACACACATCCTTGTTACTGAAGATGCCCTGGCCGTTCTTGTCAAAGACAGCATATGATCTTCTCTCGCCTGGCCATATTCCAGCTATGTGCTGGCTTCCTGCAATTCTCTCATTTCAATTTCATTTGAATTAAGGAGTCTACTTCACCGACGGTCTTAGAGTGGTAGTAGCATGGGTGTACTCCACCTCCGTGGCAGCCATGTTTAGTGAGCCTTTCACACATGGCTTTGTAAAATCTAAATGAGATGGGAGGTGCTCTAGAGGTGTATAAAATTATCACTATCTCCTTTCTCTGGTTCCTCTTCCAGAGAGGCGTGGACCAGGACAAGATCCGGGAGCTTGTTATTTCCATCCGGCAGCAAGTATACACCCAGAACGAGGCAGAAGTCAGCAAGCGCTGGAACTTTGAGGAAGGGGTAGGTAACCATGGATTTAATTATAAGAGAGGCTCCACAGCATAGACCAGGTGCTTAGCAGCATTCGCTATCTGAGCTGATACCCCAGTCCCTATGTGCAGAAGCCTTAGGCTCTGTTTGATGAAGAGGGAAAACATGCAATATTTTGACAGGAGTTCACAGATGCTCTTGTGTAGTTTTACATAGGCCATCTCTTACAGAGGTAGAAAGCCAGAGAGAGTGGTTTGGTGCTCTAAGTATTACATTAGACATACCTAGACTTCTGGTGGAGATAAGCTGAACAAGGCGCTGTAGTGGGGGGCTTACACTTACGGGGCTTAATCTGAACTCCAGTCTTTACATGGACACAGGATTTCACGGTGCTCTTTGTAAGGGAGGTAACTGGCCAAAATCATCTTCCCTTGCTGATGTGTATTGGGGGTTTTCTCTCATTTCACCACCAAAAGTGGCTGCATTTACTGTCTGGGTAGGGTAGCATTTCACAAACTATTTTGAGGTAGGCGAAGGCTATACCATTGTGGTGCCCCTCCAGCAACTCCTTGTAGGGTTGATCTACAGTGTAGTATCTTTGTTGTGTCATCTAAGGATCCTGGTCAGGGCTGCTCTGTACAAGGCACTGTAAAACTAAATGCAGTACTTGCCCATGAGAACTCTCTGGATTAGCTCTCCCCCACTAGCCTGTGACAGTTTGCTTCCTCTTCAGTTCCCTTCCTACCTGTCTTGAGAAGCTCTGTTGATTCCTCCCCATCCCACACTTTTTGCAGATCAAGAGGCCATACTTCCATGTCAAGCCGCTGGAACGAGCACAGTTGAAGAACTGGCGTGACTACTTGGACTTTGAGATCACAAATGGCTGCCATGAGCGCACCATTGTGCTTTTTGAGCGCTGCGTCATTGCCTGTGCCCTCTATGAGGAGTTCTGGGTCAAGGTGAGCACCTTCCTTCTCCCTCCTCCTCCCGGGGGTTGCCCCACGTCTGAATCTTGCTGACTTCACACTGAAGATGGGATTTCACACTACTTCCCTTTTTCCCACACCTCTCCAGCTCTGCTTCTGAGGCAGTCAAGAGGGTGCTCTAAAAAGTCTTTTCAATAACTCTGTGTTGTTCTAGCCCTGGAAGAAAGATCTGTTAGTTTACCAAACTTCCTTATTCACAAAAGACAGGCAGGAGATAAGCCAAATCCTGTGGCTGTCCCAAATGTTCAACAAAGCCATGGATAGGAGGCTGGATTGGCTTTGGATAGAGATAGCAGGCCTGGGGAGGATTTATGCTCGTGTTCTGCAGCTGATAAGAACAAATTTTAACTTGAGTATCCCTGGTGCTTCTTTTAAAATAATGGCTGCAGGTAAAGGGAGGGATCATCTGTTAAATCCCCAGGGCACTCTGGCCTACAGGGCTAACAAGCCCATCCTTTGGGACAGCAGCTTAGAGCTGGAATAGAATGGTTGAATGAGGTCTCTCGTTTCACTGATTTAAGGTAAATTGGCTTTGCCCTCTATCACAAAGCAGGGTCTAGTAATTCTGCACCCCGTTAGCACTGGGCAGAGTCCCCTAGCTCTTGGACTTGTCAGCATAGTGTAGGGGTGGGAGTGTAAATGCTCCCTGGGAATCACAGTTAATTCTGCACCAGACTTGAAATCCCTCTCTGCACCTGGCTGCTACCCACATTACTTGTGCAGTCAGCACGAGTTCGGGTGGTGCTCTCTCACGGATTTCCAAACGTTTCATTTTATTTTTTTTTATTCTGCATGTATATTGTGGAGCAAAATTCTAACACCCTTCTTTTAAATTCCGTTGCTGCTTTTTATCTTCCCGTGTTTCCTACCTGCCTAAGAGGGTGCAGGAAATTCTGAAGAGAGGTGTGTTAAGCCCCTTAACGTGAGTGCACCATAACCTTCTCAATACAAGCTGATGTAGCAGACTTTCATACATTCTGGGCTGCAGGAAGTGGGCAACCTTAACGTGTCCTTGTCCTCTTTGTATTTCCCCACCCCTTCTAATCTAGTACACAAAATACCTTGAGAACCACACTGTGTCTGGGGCCAGGAGTGTCTTCCAACGAGCTTGTGGCTACCACCTCCCCAGGAAGCCCAACATCCACCTCCTGTGGGCTGCGTTTGAAGAGAAGCAAGGTCAGAGAAAACTTACCCTATCTGCACCCCTCAGCTGATGTGCTGACCTGAGAAGCCCTTGGTTAGCTGGAAGTTGACTTTACTAAGCAGCTCAATAGAGAGGAGAGGGCTGATAGTTTCTTATTGGCATTTCATTAAATCACCCAACCGCCTGTTTTAGAGTGTTCGCAACCAGCTTGCTCAATCACTATTCTTGAAGATCTGACCTCGTCTTTCAGGGGCAGACATGACTGGTTCAGTTCTGGACTCTGAAATTAGCTCTTCATGTGCTAGTATCTCCAAGAATGTTTAGTGGACAAAAGAATCTTGCAATTCCCAGCTCAGATTTCCAAAATCATCTAGAGAGTTTTGAGTGCCCAGCTTGACATCTGAAGTTTTCTTAGAGGTTGAGTGCTCAGCAATGTGAAAATCCAGACTCCTTAAAGACGTCTCATGTTAAACAAAATCACTAGTCATTTCTGTAAATCTTGGCTCTAAGTCACTTTCCTATAAACTCACATGTAAGTTGGGATAGCCCACCTAAGTGTGCCTTACATCCCTCTCCCATGCAGAGAATGATCCCAGAGTTGGGGGGGAGGAATCTTTAGAATGGAATAAGGAGCTCAATCTCTTTAGGTTATCAAATAAATCAAGAAATTACTTGAATCTGGTGCTGTTAACTATCTTTCTGCAGGGGGAAAATACCAGATGTGTAAAGGGCTCCTTAGCATAGTGAAGAAAGGCAGAACAAGAGCCAGTGGCTAGAAATTAAAGCCGGCTCAGTTCTCATTAGAAACGAGGCAAGATTTTGACAGGATGTTCTCCTAATGAAAGTGGTGTATTCTGTCTGTCTGAGGTCTTCAAATGAAGACTGGTGTCTTCCTGGAAGATACTTAAGTCAGTTACAAGTGGTGTGTGGAAGAGGAGACTGGTTGATTCTCCAGTTGATATAATACAGGAGATCAGACTAGATGATCTAATGGCCTTTTGAACCTTAATCTATGAACTGCTGCTTAGTAAGGGACACACAGAAACCTAGGAGCTTCTTGCCTAGAAACCCTTTGCTTTAGCTACATCCATGTGTTTAAAATGTGTTCGTGTCAGATTTTATATTGATTTCAATTGCAAATATTGGCCTCTACCATGTTTAACTTGCAAAGCCAAGACCATGATGTGTATCCGTGATGGTGCGCTATCCCCTTCAGTCTTTACAGGCTTAAAGCGGAGGTTAGATGATTTGGAAAATGCCGCTAAACCCTTTAAGCCCCCTAGTGTGGTAAGTTTTGCCTTTGAAACGAGTGAGACTCTCGTACACCATAGATTTAAACCAAAATAAAAATAGCTTCTAAATTCACCGAGCACCACATGTGCTTGCCATGCTACTTGTCTTCACTGTCTCCTCTTTCTCTCTTCCCTCATGTGTGCAGGTGACCTGGAGGAGGCACGTCGGATTTTAAAGTCTTTTGAGGAGTCCATCCCTGGGCTGGCTATGGTACGACTGCGGAGGGTGAGCTTGGAGCGTCGACATGGCAACCTAGAGGCAGCTGAGGCTCTGCTGCAGGAAGCCATACGAGACAATGAAGGGATGCCCCTGGCCTCATTTTATGCCATTAAGCTGGCCCGACAGGTGCTGAAAGTGCAGAAGAACCTCATAAAGGCTCGGAAGATTCTCGTGGAAGCACTAGAGAAAGACCCGGTGAGCTTTTGGGACGGGGAGGTGACTGCTCCCAAGAAGACAGTGCATTAGGCTTTCTTGGTGAGATAGCGTCGCTGTCCAGGAAGGAGCAGATGCTTTGAATGACTGTTTTGCATAGTTGCATATTTTGGTTAGTTTACTGATTGCAGTTAGGCTTCAGCTACGAGCGAGGTGGTGCTAGGCACTGCACACAGACTTTGACCAAGATTGGGGCCATCCTTTTGTGCATGGCGCAGCACAGGGCACCGAGTGTGAGCACGTCTCCCTGCCCTAAAGAGCTCACAGGCGAAGTAGTCAGGCTTGGTGAGGATTGTCTAAAATGGCTCATGATTGAGAGTGCCAGCCTTAGGGCACACAGCCCAAACTGGTGGGGTATTCTATAATTAGACGTCACCAAGACCATAACAAATGTGAATTCTTAGATTATTAGAACGGTCTTATTATGGCATCATAAGCAGTCCCCTTAAACTCTCCAGTTTATATTGCCACCCAGACAATCTGATAATAGTGGTCATCACTTATGCCCAAAATTCCCCACATTCCATTTGTTTCCAGTGTGAAGAGACTAGTCACTTAACCCCAGATCAGTTGGTGCCCTAGTTCTGACACCAAAGAGAGTGCCTGAAACCAGTCCTTTAATAAACTGTCTGAAGGCTTATTAACTAGGCCAAAAAAATAAGAAAGTTATTTGCAGGTTAAGGCAAACATACATACACACAAACAAGTTACCAGGTAAATCTTGAGTGACTCAGTTACAATAATCCGTCAGTTCAAACCTTCTTTCAGGGCAGATACAAGAAGCAGACGCTAGGGATCTCTGGCTTCAGTGTAAAGTCTCTATCTCAGTTCAAACAGCGAGAAAGATGGAAAATTTTCCTGTGACTGTTTTCTTGCCTTCATTCAGCTTCCAGTTCCATATGACAAGGTTCTTTTCATGCATTATTTCCCAGGTGTGATAGGGCCATTAACCATTGTATTGTAATATTCCTTAATCGTATCTGATTTTGGTGGTAGTCCTAGATGGATGAGAAGGATGAGGTATTCCCATGCCTCAGTTTACAATTCCCATGCCTCAGTTTACAATTTCACAGCAAGTATTTTCAAAATTACAAAGCAAAACTTACATATTTTCTTACAGCAGGGAAAACTGACATTACAAGTGAGAGTAATGTGTGACTCAATTTACAAGTATTTCATAGCCTAAACACTAAATACATTCTTATAACACTAATACCTGTTTTGAGAAAAAAACAAACATACAAATGAATTGATCTGTTCTCCAGTTATGAGTTTGTTCATTTTTAGCTTGTTCATTTTTAGCTTATGTCTGCAGTCTGGGCTCCAGCTGGTTTTTGTAAAAGGCGCTGAAAGGAAAGGGTGCGCCTGAAGTGGGGAGCAGGGAGTAGAACCCATGTATGCTTATACCCAGTGTCCCAGCCACTAACCCACACTTCCACCTCGTGCCGTGAAGTGGCCTAGTCAGTCAGCTTTTAATGTGAGAACAGCCTGATGGAGGAGTTATGGGAGTGTGAGGCATATTAAGCAAAGCAAGGATCAGAGGGCAGGAACCAACCATTATCTATTTTTGGCTTGTGTTAGAATCCAAAATTCCAGGTGGGGCCAGTCAATTCTGCCTCACTAAACCTACTCCCCACCAAATGAGTGTGGGATACTTTTGCTACTTGCATTAAATTGTGATGTGATATTTTTGTGCATGTCAACAGCTATTTTGCTCCACTCTAGAGGTAGCTACATTTTAGTAGGGAGGAGTTAGTTCAGTATACCAATGATGAAGCACTTCGCAATGAAAGCAGCTTGGAAGGTTTTTGCATAATACCTGCAGCTGAGGACATATATCCTTGGTCCAAAGAATGAAGATCAAAGCAGGGAGATTTCAATAAGACTTCCCCAATGCCTTCTGAACATACCTTGTTTCTCCTGGGCCAACCACCACGTGTCTGATTACTACTAGTCGTCCTCCCCCATGTCACACAGGAAAATGCAAAGCTCTACACCAACCTTCTGGAGATAGAGTTCAGTGCTGATGTCAGGCAGAATGAAGGCAACACCATGAACTGCTTTGAGAGAGCCTTGAGAAGTGGCCTCCCTGAGGAAACCAAGATTGTATTCTCACAACGGAGAGTGGAATTCCTTGAGGACTTTGGTTCCAGCATACACAGGTAAGGGAATACCCTCTCTCTGTGGGGCTGTTTCTAAGACCCACCCCCTCCCGAACCTCTTGGGTACAAAAAGTCAGACAGTGATATCTAACTCAGGGGTCTGCAGCCGAAATAGTAAGAAGAGCCATTTTTTTTTTTTTTCAAATTCAGATCCCAAATCAATATTTCAAGAGCCACAATTCATGCAAATATGAGACAGTCCTTAATATATAAAATTTTAAGAGCAGCAGCGCACACAATGATTTGTACCAGTTAGAAAGTTGTTACCTCCATCACAGCTCCCTTATGGCAGTAAGGTAGGTAATTGGCCCCAGGGCCCCTCCATGTTCTCTCCCCGCCACCCTTAAGCCCTGCCACACACCCTCAGCCTCCAGCCCTGATTCCTGCCCTCCCTTATACTACCCCAGCCCTGACTCCTGCAGTTTGCCCACACACCCTCAGCCCCTTGCCCTGGCTCCTGAAGCTCTCCCTCATGCTTACAAGCGTGACATGACCAGCTCATACTGTGGAAGACTGCAAGATGAGGACAAGAAGAGCAGTAACCACTTAATTATAACCATATATTTTAATTTGTACCTATTTTCATTATAAGAATACAGTATGACTTTTTTAATGGGTCCTCTGTCAACTGAATATTATTATGGACATTTGTATTTATAGTTCTGACTGACTGCCATTGACCTTGCTTAAATCTGAGCAGTTTTACCAGGTATCCTGTATTTGGTGTAGGGAAATATAGACAGGAAACCAAACAATAGGGGTGGGTGCCAGATACCAGAATATTCCCTGCTTATCACCCAGTTGACTACTGGAAACGTCTAGGAATGAACAGGAGAAGGTGTCAGGCCCAGCTAAGAAGCTGCCTGACGTGTGAAAAAAGATGATCAGAACTACAGAACTGCATATAACAAGTTTCTGAAAGTAGTATGCTTAGCTGACATGTTTCGTTTCATTTTGCTTAGTAACTTTGATCTGTCTGCTGTAATTTGCAACTGCTTAAATCCTAATTTTTGTATTTAATGAAATTTGTTGGTTTTTTTTCTTCTTTTCAAAACAAGCGTAAGTAATTGTTACCTGGTGGGATAACAGCTGTGCATCTGTCATTGATAAAGGGAGTGAACAAGTTGTGAGCATATTCTCTCTAAAACTTTTATGCAGAATAAGATGGATTTATTTGGGGTTCTGGTCCCATTGGTGCAGTCCACCTGAGTACTATGTCAGGTCCCTTTGACTAAGCCTTTCCAGATGTGGCTGGAACTTGGTGTCTGTGTCGCTCTACTGTGGGCCATCACTATGGGAAACAAATGATTCTGGGTCAGCAGGATGTGGTGTGGTGGTACGTAGGCAGATGGGCAGGCACAGTGGTACAATCAGCCCATAAGGTGACAGTCTCAAGGATATCTCTGTGACCCAACTGTTCAGAAGTACCCCCGGCGTTATAACCTATGAATGTTGTTATGGCCTTCTTTACTGGCAGACTTGAAAGATGGAAGATTAGGCCCTCAAATCTCAGTTACTGTCCTAGTATTAAATCAAGGCCTGGGGTGGGGCAGGGGTTGGCATAAGCCATACTGTGGCCAATCTAATGATTGTGGATCCAGTTAAACCCAAGTCAGTTCCAAGGGTAGAGGATTCTGTAAGAACAGACATCTTAATTCTCTCAACTCATCAGATACCTTTCAGAGTGAAGGAGAACTCCAAGAACACTCCCCTCTGTGGACACCGGGGTGGGGAGCAGTCTGGACTAGTGGACAGTACATTGGACTGGGTAGTGGGAGCGCTTTCTCTATTACCAGCTCTACCACTGTCTCCATAAGGACATTGCTGCTGCTGACCCCCCTGGCTATTTCCCAGGGGCTGCTGGAAACAGCTCATGCCAAGGACAACACGTTGGCTGTCCAGTGCATAGGCTCTTTGTAAGGAGCCTGTCCCAGCTGCTTCTTTATTGACCTGGTGATCCATACACATGTGTGCATGAAATGTTCATGACCTTTGCCTGTGGCAATGTTTCAGAAAGGTCAATATAATTACAACAGATTGTAATTTGTACTGTGGTTGTGCCAAGGGGCCTTAGTCATGCATTAAGTACCCTTATACTACATGCTGTCTCTTTTGCCATATTTTTTTGGTTTATTGATTAGAATTTCCAGCATATGAATTTAAATGAAAATACACACAATAGCACACTGCAGAACACCACAGAAAATAAGTAGAGGAAATGCAGGAAGACAATTTGCCATTTACAAAAGCAGAAAACAATCAAGAAACAGACCAACAAAAGAAACAAAACACGTAGGCAATGTGCTAAGGTTCAGAGGACAAGCCATGAAATAAGATGAGTCTAGTGTTTATAAAAGGAGAAGAATAGGTACAATAAAATGTCATAGAACATATCCTCTTTAGCACTTCAATGAATTGCAGAAGTCAAGGAAAACTGCTTGCCATATGCTAAAAATGTGACACACCATTCGTCTAAGAAGAATAGTGAATGTTACTAGAAACAACATAAGGTCTCAGGATCATATTATCCTTAAGATGTAGCCATGTAAATTCTATTACTGAATTAAAGCAGGGGAGGAAAACAGCACTACTCCACCCTCTTTCCTGTAGTATCTGCTTGAAAGAGGGTAACACATCAAACCCACTAAGGGAGGCAGGTTAGTACCACGGGTGTCCAGTAAAGCAGGGCAGTAAGCAGTTTGCAAACAAGATCAAAGAAATGACAACCTACACCTAAGACAAGAGACAACTGTTAGCATCCCTGACAGTGTAGGCAGGAGTTGATGTTGCTAAACAGTAGGTCCCTGTCGTTTTAAGAGCCTGCCTCAGCAGCTTCCCCAGCCCTCCCAGGCAGCTCTTTAAATATCATCTTCGTGCTGTGTAAAGAGGCCATCCTATCAGTTCTCCAACCCTCCCAGGTTGCCCTTTATACTGCAGATCAACATACGTGACAATTTGCCTGTTCCAAAACAAACAAGCAAAAAAACAAAAAAAAGGCTAGGACACTCTCCAGGAAGCTGAAATAAGGGACTGTCCCAGTAAAAATGGGACGAGTAGTCATCAGCGTCAACAACCACCATGAGTTCAGCACCCATTGGTGTCCAGATGCCTCCCTTGCTATTTCCTTCCATCTTTCCCTATCCAGTGTGAAGTGGCTTAGTTTCTGTAGACTAGCTCTGCACCAGTCTACTGTATCATCTACCCATTCTCTGTGGGGTCTACCTCTCCTGTTCGAACTGTCTATTAAGCTTAATACCAGAGTCTTGATTTTTCATTTGTCATTCATTCTGCAGATATGTGCAAATAGCTGTAACTTCCATTGTTTAACCTTCTGCAGTCAGTTGTCTTTCGGCAGGATCTTCCCATATAATTCCCCACTGGTGACCTTGTGCTGCCATCCTATTCTCAGGATCTTTCTATAATGACTCCTGTTGAATGCCAATATCCTTCTCTTAGAATCTTTATCACCCATGTCTCACATCCATACAATGGGCTGCTTAATACACACGTTTTCAAGACGCTCAGCTTCGTTCCTAAGCTAATTGCTTTGCTTTTCAGATCTGATCCATCACCTTCAAACTCGCAATTGCTTTCGCTATTCTATTCTATTTGCTGTATCCTTCTTACAGTCTAGATCATGTTATATTGCTCCCTAGGTATGTGAACTTCTCTACATTCTCTGGTTCAATCCTATCTACCCTGATCTTTCTTATTTCCAAATAGCATTGTTTTTGTTTTATCGATGTTCACAATCCGTCCGTACCGCTTCCCTTCCTTATTTAGCACCTGCACCATTCTTGCTAGCTTCTGTTCATCTTCTTTAATGATAACTGTATCCTCTGCAAACCTCAAGTTGTTGATTCTCATCCCATGCACAGATATCCCTTCTGCCTCTTCCTTGATCTTGTCTATTGCTTTCTCTAAGTGCATGATGAAGATACTCAGCGATATCGGATCTCCTTGTCTTGTACCCCTACTCATTCTAAGCCAACTTCTCGACTCTCTGCACATTCTCACTGGTGCCTCAACATTGTCGTTGATATCCTTCAAGAACCATATGTCTGTTATCCGCTCCATATGACTACAACACCGCCCACGCCACTTTCTGATCTATACTGTCAAATGCCTTCTGAAAAGCGACAAAGCAATTGCAGATGTTCTTGTTCTTTAGTCAAGCTTTCTCCACTATCAGTCTTAATACCATTATCTGCTGTATGGTACTTCTGTCTTTCCTGAATCCTGCTTGTTTGTACACTAGGTGTTCTTCTATGTGTGATCTCAGTCTCTCTGTCAGTATCATCATCATCACCTTGCCTAGCTGACTTGTTAGGGCAATTGTTTTGCAGTTCTTGCACTCCAGTGTACTTCCTTTCTTGTTTATTGTCACTAGCACAGATCTCGTCCATTCCTTAGGTGCCTTCCCTTCTTTCCATTCTAAATTACATAGTCGGTGTATTTCCTGAATCATACTTTCTCCACCATATTTAATCATCTCTCTCATGATTTTATCATTTCCAGGGCTCTTATTCTTTCGTCGCTTCACTGCTCTTTCTGCTTCCTCCTTTGAAATATCGGTCTTCCTCTTGATGCTTGGCAGAGGTACCTCTTTCAGTTCTTCGATCAGTCCCTCTGAGATGCTCGGGTTCAACAGTGCCTTGTACAGATTGGTGCAATATCTCATCACTGCACACCCTCCTCCTTGTTGATGAATACCTCCATCATTCCCGTCTTTGATCGCCATCTGTTTTGGGTGTCATTTCCTATTAATATTCCCAATCATCTTTTACACCCCCGGGTCTTACACTCACCACAGTACCTCTCTGTATTTTTCACACTGTTCCTCTAACCATTTCACCTTATCCTTTCTGGCCACTTACCTTACCTTGTTGCATCTCATTCTATATTGCTATTCCACCCTCTCAGACATACCTTCTGATCTTCAGTGCTCTCTTCTCTTGGACCAGCTTCAGTGTCTTCTGTGTAATCTGCTTCTTATTGATCTTCTCTTCTTCTGGAACAGTGTGCTCAATTGCCTCTTCTATCACCATAGCTATCCCTTCAACTCTCTTATCTAGGTCTTTCTGTGCCCGTATTCCTAATCTTCTCCAAGTGCTGCTCTGTATGCATTCCCTATTTCTTCCTTGCCTAGCCTTGCCACATGTCGTCTTTTCTTAAGCTGTGGCTTCTACTTTCTCTAGAGTTTCATTTTGGTGTTCACGATCACTAGACTGCGACCCGAGTCTGTATTCACTCCTTGGAAAGTTCAGCACTGCTGTACTGATGTTACCCACCTTCTTATCAAGATCATATCTATCATATTCTTGGACTTCCTGTCATTCGATCACCATGTCCAATTCCTACAGTCCTTTTGTTGGAATCTTGTGTTGCAGATCACTATTCTACTATGGCAGATTTACTGCCATTATGTCCTCATGGGTCTTTGTCTTCACTGATGATAACCAGAAGGCTGCTGCGTGTGTGTTCAATTATATGGGACCAATAATCTCAGCAGGTCCCACAAGGTTCCCCAAAGACCACAGACCAGATAAGAATCGAAGGCGTCCGGCCAGGGTTTATTGCCGAGCAAGCTACAAATAACAGTTGTCAAGTACAGTATCAGAGGGGTAGCCGTGTTAGTCTGGATCTGTAGAGCAACGAAGGGTCCTGTGGCACCTTATAGACTAACAGAAAAGTTTAGAGCATGAGCTTTCGTGAGTTAACTCACTTCTTCAGATGCACTGTACAGTGTACTGTACTGCTACACTTACAGATGTACCTGCAGCAATGGACTGACGCAGCCAGTGGGAATTCCGCTGTCCCCTTAGGTCAAACAAAGACTGTCCCCCACAAGACATGTTATATACAAGTACAATCAAAGCACACTTCACTGCTGATGTTTGTCAGGTTGTCACCCATCTCCCTGTACCTCGTGGTTTGGTTAGATCCTCTCTGTCCATTTGTGCTGTCATTTTAGACGCTTTCCTGAACCTGGGTCTGTATCTGTAAAGAGGTAGGTATCAAGGCCTTTTTTAATGTGCTGGTGAGACCTGGTGATTTCAACTTATACCAGTTATTGTTCTACACCTGGCCCGATTACCAGTGAGTTTTGTACTCTCAGCCCTGTCTGAGCCAAGTTCTGTTAGCAGTGGCCTGCCTCTTGTTCACAGCTTAGCTTCTTAGCTTTGCTTTGAGCCATGTTTTTTGTCAATTGTCGCTAGGCCTTAGGCCTTACACCAGGCTTTGGCCTTCCATCTTACTACAACTATCTCATGCCCCATAGCAAACTCTAGTAGTTTCTCACCTAGTTCATTGCTTTCTTCATACCTAACCTTCCCATGACTCTCGCCCAACCTGCGTTATCCGTTCCGAGCTTCCCATTCCAGTCTCCTGTGATGATCAACATATCTCTCTTCGGTATCTCCTCCAGTGTCTTTGTAGAATAGCTCAATCTCTTCCTCTGTGCTATCTGATGCAGGTGCACACACCTGAACAACCAAGATGTTGAATGGTTTTGCTTTGTATCTCGCTACCATCATTCTTGTACTCACCGGTTTGTATTCTAACAATGCTCCTCTAGGTCTTTTGCTAAGAAGGAGTCTGACTCCTGCCTCATGCTTTGTTTCATTCCCTGACCAAATGACTTCACAACTGCACATATCTCTCGATGCTGTCCAATGCATGCCTTAACGCAATGTAAGCATTTGGTTGTGCCAGGAAAATGGGATGTGCCTGGGATGGGACTGCTTCTCATAAAACCATACAGAAGAGAGACAATTTCCAGTGAGGTAAAAAGGACTGGCTGGGGACATGCCCACCCCTCCCCATCTAGGACTGCCCCTCAGTGTCCCACACCCCAAAGTGCTCTTTAGGGAAGGTGCGGTGGCCTGAAGCATCCCTCTCTCCATCCCCGGTCAGGGACATGGCTGGCTGTTCCCCTTCATTAGGAAGCAAGGGGAAAGTGCATGGTTTTGCTGCTGTCTGGCTGGGAAGCACAGGGGCCCATGAGCTGTGCACTTTGCTCTCTCACCCTGACAGGGCCAGAAAGGAGAAGAGCAAGCTCCCTGGGTACAGATTTTGGGAGGAGGGGACATTGAGTTAAGGGCTGGCCAAATGCCAAGTAAACAAGCTAGTACTTCATATTTCTAATTAGGAATGATACATGCACACAAACAGGATATACACTTTCAGCAGATCGCAAGCTTTTCAATGACACGTTACGTACCACATTTTGCATAAAGCGCATTCAAGTTAGGCATATTCAAAAATGTATTTCCATTAAGAATGTGGGGTCGCAACATCACAGGACCACTAGTCCGACCAACTGCTCAATAGGCCAGTGGTGGGAACGAGGTCTGCAGGAGTAAAAAAGACCCATCTTGTTGCAGGGTAAAGACTTGGCTCAACTGGTGGGAGTTTAGCATGCCAATTCCAGTCCCACCTCTGCTAGGGTCAAAGGAAGCAGGGGGCAAACCAAAGCACTTTCAGAGTTTGGAGCACACAGCTTTCTCTTCTCACCCGTGCAAACATTGATAAAGTGACTGAAACGCACATAGCAGGGTCTCCTGTTCTTGACAATCTGTCCTCCTCTGTCTTCCCAGCTTGCTGACAGCATATGATGAACACCAGAAGTTCCTCAAGCGCCAGATGGCTAGGAAAAGAGCCCCTGAGAATGGGTAAGAGACAGATGTTACCAATTTTAAAGAGCCTCATACAGATGAATAGAGAGGAAGGTCAGAATGTAGAACAGGGTGGACAAATGTACTGACCATCCAAGCTGCAGGACAGTCTTCAGAAGTTCAGGAACGAAGGCATGCCTGTCAGGGCTTCAGCTGCATGGGAGATGTCTGCCAGGGCTCCAACCCCACTCTTGTTGAAGCACCAAGGCCTGGCAAGTTCACGCCATGGGGATGAACTCCACATCCTGGGCAGAAATGGGAGGTGATGTGTGGGATCATGTGCCTCCTTCACAGATTTTGGCCAGGGTTTGCTGATCCCCGCTTGGTTACATGGTGCCATCAGCCCCACTCCTTGCATGATGCTGCTGGAGCTCACAAGCTGGGAGCTGCGGCCCAAGAGGAGAGGCAGTGGCAAACAGCTGGGAGCTGTGGGGAGTGCTGCTGTTTTGGCTGTTTCCTCTCTTCATGGAGCTACAGCAGGTCGTCTGATGGGTCTTTGCCCACGAAAGCTTATGCTCCAAAATATCTGTTAGTCTGCAAGGTGCCACAGGACTTCCTGTTGGTTTTGAAGATACAGACTAACTCAGCTACTCCTCTGATACTTGAGTTGTTAATTGCAGTTTAACCTTTTTCCCAGCTGCACTGATGAGCCAGAAGACAAAAGGTTGAGAGCTGAGGACTGTCATGGTATGATCCACCCTGGGCTCGCTAATGCAGGCATCACATCAGCGATGGGTGGAGACATGAGCAGCAATCCAGCAGCTGCTTATAACTACAACACCTGGTATCAGGTCAGCAGTGTGGCACTAAAGCAGTTTTCTGAGCCCTCTATACTAATGCATCTGGCAGGATTGAAATAAATGTGACAAATTCCCTAGTCATTTCACTGTTATAGCAGAACAGCAGCTCTATTATAGTTTAGGCTATAAGTTGCTTAAAGGTTAAGAGGAGTGCTCTAAATCTATATAGTGACTTATGCTGTCTTGAAATTTGCTCTGTCTCACAGGAGTCTAGTGATAGGGTTAGAGGGTCAAATTTGGATCATGAGCATTGCAAAGGGGGATGTCTTACACGGGTGCTGAGTGATTATTTAAAAACAAAAACAAACCAGGAGATTAAATGCATAAAAACGTCAAGATTGTGTTAGTGGAGTCTTGTGCCCTTCCAGACTTTAGAAAATAGCTAAGAAGAGTTCAGAGACCTCCTTCGTCCTTCCCCACAAAGCAACCTTAATTCTTCCCTCTTTGAGCAGCGCCCTGCTACGCTGATAGCACTCACCTCACAGATACTGAAGAGCACATGAGCACGGTAGGACGTAGTCTAACACCTTTCTGCTAAGGCAATCCTTGCACCTACGTCAGGTGTGGTGAATAAGAGCTATTTCACACTCAAACACAGTGTACTCCACACAGGCTACCCCAAACGTGCTAAATGTTATGTCCCCTTCGCCCTTGCCCTTAGGACTCCTTTACTTTCCCCTCTTGAAGCTTTAGAGACCACAGACTACCAACAAAATCCCTTTGGCAAGATGACACCTGTGTTGACAAAACCTGCTGTAAAGCTTAGCATTGAAAAGAGGCATACTTAATCCCTTAAGGCAGGAGGGAGCAAACTTTTTATAAGGGGCCCCACTTTTTGTCCCTGCAGTTAGCAGTTCCCCTCACTCTCCCCTCCAACCCCCCACTGGTCTAATGTAATCTAGACTGATCGAAATTTTGGTTATGTTCCTATGGAAAATTCCCCTTTTGGCATGTGTAAGAAAATAAGAATATAAAAACTTTTGTAATTAGTATATAAATGTGAATACACCTTCTGTCCCTCTGCTCTCTGGTTTGCTCATCTTGATAATATTTTTCTGATTTGTCAACCTTGATTACTATTTTTGGTTCTCTGTGCCTTAAATATTGAGTCTGTTCTGGTCTGGCTATGGTCTGAAGAAGTGGGTCTGTCCCACGAAAGCTCATCACCTAATAAATTATTTTGCTAGTCTTTAAAGTGCTACTGGACTGCTTTTTTGTTTTCAAAAAATAGAGCTATTTCTCTGTTACTATATTTTAATAAGATGGATGAGCCTGAGACCCAGCAGCTGATTGTGCTGTGCCCCCTCCATTTATTAAACTTCATGCCTCCCCAAGGGGGCTCAGTCCCCACTTTGTTCCCCCCGCCTCAAGGTGCACGTGCACCTCTCTTCATATTACAGTAACACATCTTCCCACCAATCGCCTCCACCTTTCATTCAGCTGCGTCTGATACTGTACATAGATGTCCATGCAGATCTATGCTGGAATTTGGATCTCTGGAAAACAATGATACTTTCTCTTTGAATTTGCTGGTGTCAACTTATTATAGATTCAGAGCTTTCAAGACAAGCAATGAAAATTGAATCTTCTAGTTTGACCATTTGTATAGCACAAGCCAGAGAATTTAATCCAGTTACCTCTGTATTGAGCCCAGTAATCTGTGACTGAGTAAGGCATCCAAGCTGGAGCTGAAGTCCTCAAGAGATGGAATATCCACCATTTCTGTTTGTAATTTTATTCTTGCCACTCTTCCTTATCCATTTCCAGTAGTGACAGCCAACTTAAGGATAGCTTAAATTTTTGTTGAAGCTATAGTAGTATGTGCCTTAGTTCCAAAGTTTTAAAAGGTTTTTGGTTAGTCTCTTTATATTCTGGGAAGAGCATGATGATGTAGTGCTTGGCAACCTTAACTGTGTGTTAAAGTTCCAGGGTCTTCGATCCAATAACCAGATCACTTTATCTTCTTTATAAAAGGCCAGGCTTCATGATTCTTGGGTTCTGTTCCCAACTTGGAGATTTTTTTTCTGTTTGTTAGCAGAGAACTTGAGAGTTAGCCTCCTGCATTCTATTCCTAGTTCTAGAAGGGGAATGATCTCTTGTGGTAGAGTAGGGAGTTGGGACTCTCGGGTTTTATTCCCATCTCCTGTCATGGACCTCGGGCAAGTTACTGGCCCTCTGATCTCCATCCAGTTTTATTTGCCTAGAGGATTTGCTCCACAGCTACAAATTCTTAGCCTTCATAAGATGTAAACCTGCCTACTCCAGACCAATAACTGACTGATTTTAGGAAGAAAGTTCCCCTAAAAGCAGGTTATACATAGTTCATGCTGTCTGTAAAAATGGCCATTTGGCAATCCATAGCTTCTGTGTTAGGAGGAGGAGTAAATAACACTTTCTTATTTACTTTCTTCATACCTGTTAACGATTTTATAGACCACTTTAAACTTAGTAACCCTTTAGTCATCTCTTTTCCAAGTTGAAAAGTCCAAGTCTTAATCTCTCCTCATATGGCAGCCATTCCAAAACCCATTTTGTTGCCCTTTTATGAACCTTTTTCAATTCACATGCGATTTTTTTTTGAGCTGAGGCGACATCATCTGCACACACTATATGGAGGCAGAAAGATATTTTCCATCTTATTATGTATCTGTTTCTTAACGATTCCCAACATTCTCTTTGCCTCTTTCACTGCTGCTGCACATTGAGTGGGTGTTTTCAGAGACCTTTCCACAATAACTTCCAATATCTCTCTTGAGTGGTAACATTAACTTATATTTTATATGGATAGTTGGGTTTACATTTTTCAATGTGCATTGCTCTGCATTTAGCAACATTGAATTTCATCTGCCATTTTGTTGCCCAGTCATCCAGTTTTGAAAGAGCCTTTTGAAGCTCTTCACAGTCTTCTGTGGACTTATCTATGTTGAGCAGTTTTGTGTTGTTTGAAAATTCTGCTACCTCACTGATTACCCCTTTCTCCAGTTCATTTAAGAATGTGTTGAATAGGCTTGGTCTCAGTACAGACTCTTGGGGGACACCACTATTTACCTCTCTCTGTTCTGAAAACAGACCTTTTGTTCTGATCCCTTTTTCCCCTATCCTGTAATGAGTTACCAGTCAATGAGAGGACCTTCCCTCTTATCCATGACAGGTCACTTTACTTACAAGAGGCTTTCTGGAAATCTAATATTTTATTGACACGCTTAAAACAATTCTAGATGATTAGTGAGATATGATTTTTAAAATTTGACTTAACTGGGCTCTGATTTCCAGGATCACCTCTGGAGCCACTTTTAAAAAATGGCATCACATTAGCTCTCTTCCAGTCATTTGGTACAGAAGTTTAAAGGCTAGGTTAAATGGTTAATAAATCTGCAATTTCACATTTTATTTCCTTCAGAACTCTTGAGTGAACGCCAGCTGATCCTGGTGACTTATTACTGTTTATCATTTTGTTCTCAGACCTCTTCTAATGTCACCTTAAAAAAGGGCTCAGTTTTGGGAGTTTCCCTCATGTTCTCAGCTGTAAAGACAGAAGCAAATGAATTGTTTCTCCACAATGGCTTGATCATTCCTAAGTGCTCCAGCTGTTCATATTTAGCAGGCTCTCTGCTTCTGCTGCTCTTAAAAAATTTGCTAATATTTTTTAACTGGCCTTCCTGGCTGTTTTTAGATCATTTGCCAGAGTTAATGCTCCTCACTAGGATTTAATTTCCATTTTCTTAAAAATGTTTTTTTGTGTGTCTCTGCTGCTTTTAGTTTCCTCTTAGCTGGTGGCACTCTTCTTGGCTTTGTTACTATAAAAAATTAATTTGGGGTATACATTGGAATAGCAGCAGGCCATCTACTGTCCTGTCAGCCAGGATGTGGGAACTAGGATGTGAACTACTGGTTTGATTCCGAGGGTTAGTCATGTTAGTCTGTAGCTTCAAAAACAAGCAGCCCCGTGGTACCTTAGAGGCTAACAAATTTATTAGCTCATAAGATTTTGAAGGTAAAACCAACCCATCCGATGAAATAGGTTGTATCCATGAAAGCTCCTGACCTAATAAATTTGTCAGTCTCTAAGGTGCCCTATGATTACTTCCCTTTCCTAGCCTAGTCCAGGGTTACTGTGAGCTGCTTGTAACAGTGGTCATATAGCACTCCGGGGTGGATGAAATGCTTCCTTTATGGGTATAGTTTTTTTGGGTTAAGAGTGCGACAGTAGTTTAGTTCTTTATGCTGGTCTCCTTGTTCAAGGGGGATAGTTGGTCTCCTGTTTCAGCACACTAACAATAACTGTCTTCTGTTTCAAATACAGAACTACGGTGTCTACGGGTATCAAAATCCATGGAACTACAACCAGTATTACTCACAGAGCTGAAAGTGACAAGGTGTGAGATATGTGACCAGTTCAAAAGATCAAGGAACAGCTACTTTACATTGGCTTCCAAGAAAAGACATGAAAGGAAAGTAGCTGTTGCCTCTAAGAAAAGGAAACTGAACTGCCTGTTAAAAAAGCCCCATTACTCCCTTCATTGTGGTGAGCTGCCATTACTTCTACCTTAGCCCACATTATGAACCAGGTTAGATCATGTCTGACCTTCATCTCCAATGGTGGCCACTGCCTCTTTGCACTGAACTAATTTTTCTTAGTTGGGAAAGTTTAAGAATCTTTTCCTGTATGCATTGAACAAACTGGCCTCACTGCAAACACTGTGGAGAAACTCATTTGGCAACAGCAACCAAGGACCGATCTCTTACTTGGAGCTCAGAGCGGAAGGATTTTTTTTAATTAACTTTATTGCAACAGTCACCCAAAGAAGGGTCATTTTGTAATCTTTTCCTGTACATTTCATGAGCTGTAAATAAATGTGCAATTAATCAGACCTTGTTCTTCAGCAGAGCAGAGGATGGAGTTTTGTTCATGTTCACAGGGGTGTCATAGTCTTGGCAAAAAGCATTGTGCTAATGGGACAGACATAACACTGATACTCCCCCTGTCTCTGAAGCGTAATATGAAGGTTACTGGAAACTTTTGCCCTGTGCTTCCTTGCTGCTTTTGCATAAAAAATAAAACTGATTCATGTGGGTCTAGTATAGCTATGAGCAGGGAAACAGATCCTCCTCAGAAAGGAAGAGACCTAACATTAATCAGCACAAAAAAAATAGGACAGTTCTCTTTAAAATCCCTTGTTCAATAACCACTCTTTCAGTTCATTGTCAAAATAACCCTTGATACGGATGCTGCCAGTAACTTCATTGACTTGTATAGATGGTGGTTTCCCGGCAAGCTGAGTGAGAAACTCCTTAACCTCCTCCTCCAGAGCCTGAAGTTAAAGAAAGAGAAGAATGAAGCCCTCATAACAAATACATTAGGGTTGTGTCTACACTTACCAAAAACTTCAAAATGGCCGTGCTACTGGCTAGATTGAAGAATACTAATGAGGTGCTGAAATGCATATTCAGCACCTCATTAGCATACTGCCAGCTGTGGCACTTAGAAATTGCCACATTTCACTCCCACGCGGCTCATCTAAGTGGGGGTCCTTTTTGAAAGGGCCCCACCAACATCAAAATCCCCTTATTCTTATGAGCTGTGAATGTAGTCAGGTTCTGGCTATATTCCTTTAATTGGCTGTAAAACTGATTTGTGCAGGATAGTCAGTCAATACACTTTCTTCTACTAAATTTGCATTCCATCTACGGGTAAGGGGAATCACTGAATATACATTATTTTAAAAGCTGTCATCATTGGTAGACTGTTATCCTCTTGTGGAATGAGTTGGAATGGCACATACCCAGATATCACCTTCGATTTTCCTAATGACAGTCATCCTCCTGTTGCCACTGGTAATGTCCTTATAGACTGGAACATTGTGCATTCGGGAACGTCTCACAAAGTAAGGAAGGTCAGGAGGAGTATCTAAGAGAAAAAAATATATACATGTAACCCCACACCACCTGATTTCAACTCTAGCCCAAAGAACTGTCTGCTCTGCATGCTCCATTAGTGAGCTCTAATCAGAAGTGACCCTGGTGAAGCATAAATCATCTGTTTGCAACTGCGCTTTCCATACCATCTAAAAATTCAATGGGGTGATTCTTGTCTCAGTCAGTCACTAGTAAAAAAGCAATCAGAATTTAGCAGACCTATGCATAAAGGCAGTACAGCTGCCTGCTCACATGCTAGTAGCTTTGCTAAAAACAGTCGCTTTTCTGATACCAACTACTTAACACTTAGCAACTACTTTTCTGATACCAACGCTTCATGCATCTGATGAAGCGGGTCTTTGCCCACAAAAGCTTATGCTCCAACATATGTTAGTCTATAAGGTGCCACAGGACTTTTTGTTCTCGAAGCTACAGACTAACACGGCTACCTCTCTGATACTTGTCAACTACTTAACAAGTCTTGTATTTCTCAAACTTTAGAAGGAATGTTAAGTATTCCAATAGGCAGCATATGCTGCTGGAAGGACTACTGTAACCACTTTCTACCTTACTTTTAAAACCCACAAAACTTGAAATTAACATGCAAGCAAATTAAGCTACAGGAAGCAAGGTCAGCATTAGGGGCCAGTTTGCACTGTTAGCAAAGTTAAGAGTGCTGCAGGCTGGGCACCTTCTGATGCTGAAAAATGGTACATTTTCATGTACCCTTTAGGATTCAAAGATACAAAGGGAACCTAACTTTTAGTGTACGAAAACTTCCTCCCTCTTACAAAATACCTACATATCTACCTACCTGAGATACAATATAGCACTAGGACCAAAACCCAGCACTTTACAATAACATGGAAAAGCATTTTAAGGACCTGTTAACATTCAATCTTTTTACTGCTTCATAAACTATAATCAGATAGAATAAAACTTAGATGTGACACTAGTTTCCCTTCACACAAGAGCAGCGGATGTTCTAAAACACTCTACGTTCAGGCTAAAGATGGACTTCCTTTGGCTCTCATTCATGAGAAGAGCTCGTCAACACTGTGTTTATCAATATGGATGTCAGTGGTTTGTGTGCATGAAGTGAAATGGACTTGTAGTGATGGCCACCCCCAGGACAGGTGCCCTGCAGGGTTACCTGAGGGCGCTCTCCAGCCAGACGGGGTGGGGTAATGGTCGTGTTTAGGAGGCTCAGGAATTCTGGTGGGTGGAATGAGTCTCTCCACAAATTTATATTCTTCGGTGGATTCCACAATGCCGGTATAAGGAGGGTCGTGGGTCTCGGCTTTGTCCCCGGACTGGCTCTGTAATGCAAAGGGAGGATGGGGGGGAATAACCTTCAGGCGCTGTTCTTGTGCTCTCCGGCCCACAGGAGTCAGGCGTGCCCGCCCCGTTCCGCCCCACGGCGGGGCAGCACGAGGGACGCGGCTCCAGGCGGCAAGGACGAATCGCCCACCCGCACCCCACTCCCCGATACCTGCCGGGCAGTCACCCCCAGCAGCCGCCGGACCCCCGCGCCCCACAACCCACTCTGCCGCCTCCTCAGCCCCGCCAGAGCCATGGCCGCAGCCATCTCGCGGCCGCGTCCAGAGGCAAAAGCTGTGACGTAAACACACGACGCCGAGCGGGGAAACGGCCGTCGCGCGTGACGTGACGTTTCGCGCACCGTGCGCGTCTCCCTGGACGTATATGAGCGTGCGCGCCCCCACGGTCCCCCTTTCTCCTTCCGGCTCCATCTTGCGAGGCGGCGGCGGCGTCTCGTGGTGAGCGAGGCTCCGGTGTGAGAGGCGGGGGGGCTGGGCACGCAGCAGCTCTCGCCTCACCCGTCCCCTGCGGGCGCCCGGAGGCTGTGGGGGGGGGTGGCTCGGAGGTGCAGCCACACGCCCCTGCAGTGGGCCGGGGGAGATGGGGCCGGCTCCTGGTATGGGCCGTGACCGCTGAGGCGCTACCGGGTGGTGCCGGGAGCCTGGGGCCTGCCTCTGGGCGCTGGTGAGTGGGGAAGCGGCCCCTCGCTCTGCGTCTCCCGGTAACGTCGGTCGGCTCAGCTCGGCACGTTGCCGCGTCGGCCCCAGGACCCTGCCTGGCCTGTGTCCCCAGGCGCGGGAGGGACGTGGCCTCTGGGCTGTGGAGGTGGGTGGAACTGCGTGTCAGAACTTCTGGGGTCTGGTTCAGTGGCGTGCTAAGGACGGTGTTGCTCGAGTGTAGCCAGGCTTTGGCGTGTAACAGCCCTGCGGCGTGTGCAGTGCCGGCGGGTGGCACTGGCTTTGTACCAGCCGTCTGTTGTCAGCATGGTAACAAAGTCCACCTGGGGAGGAGTATCAGTAAAGTTTTCTTATTTATGCCTGCGCGGGTCTGTTACCTGCAACCTGTGGTACTCTGGGGAAGGTGCAGAGACTGACTTTAGCTTGATCTGGGCAGTCAGAAGAATTCCAGAGCCTTTGGAGCTTCCCGCCTTTGCATTTGTTTGAGTCTCATGATTGCATTGTGTGAGTATCAGAGCCACAGGATTTCTTATTGTATAAGTAATTTACTGCTGCAGGCTAAATCTCTAAACTCCTGTTTCAGTATTGGATTCACATCTAGAGAGTTATCGGAGAAGTAGCTGTGTTAGTCTATATCTTCAAAAACAAGAAGTCCTGTGGCACCATATAGACAAACAGATATTTTGGAGCATAAGCTTTCATGGGCAAAGACCCACTTTCAGATGCATCTGATGAACCGGGTCTTTACCCATGAAAGCTTATGTTCCAAAACATTGCAACAAGGGGGCTGGAAGCAGAGTTTTCTCAGTTCTGTCACTTGCTCTTGTGTTTAAGCAAGTGACAGGACTCCTGGCTTCTCTTTCTGGGTTTAACTGGCTCTGGAAGTGGGAGGGAGGAGGGGAGAGTGGGGTCTAGTGGATTACAACAGTGGTGCTGGTTATTGGAACTCCTAGATTCTATTCCTAGGTGTTTCAGTGGGTCAGAGTTTGCTTGTCTTCTGTTAGTTTTCTTCATAGAGCTCACAGTAGGTTACTGAGTAGCTTCTGAGAGAGCTGTCAGGGAAGCTGCTTGCCTTTCTCAGCCTAATGCCATGTAGGCCCAGAATGCAAGGCTTTAGCCTGCTGTGGAAATGTTCTGATCTTCGGCAACTTGCCTTAACCATTGTTGTTTTGACCACTCAGCATAACTGGAACCATGCAGCTATTCATCCGTGCTCAGAACCTGCACACCCTTGAGGTGTCTGGACAGGAAACGGTAGCTCACATTAAGGTAAGGATTGCCTAGCCACATGCTCTCTCTGTGCCATCTTAAATAATGCTGAGAGTCTTTTCAGTGCATCTTTTCAGCAGAATGATAATGCCTGGATGGGGGAGGAGGGAGAGTTGTGTAGAATGGTTGCTGACTTCTTATCATAAATACAGGCAGAGATCTGTCTTGAAGGCGGAGACTCTCAGGGACCACATCGAGCTTTGGTCTTAATATGATAAATTTAAGCATGTACTTCCCAGTCCAGAACTTGGATGGGAAACCAGGAGGCTCTGGAGTTGAGTCATTAAAGAGCACTCTGAACCTGTGCTGATTCCAGTACCAGAATGTGCAGTGCTGCGAGTGGATGGCTCTTGTGGAGGGCCAGTTCTCTCCAAGTCAATGCTGTCCTCAACCAGTACTCTCTAGCTTAGTGGTATCCAACAGAAATTTCAGGATTGCCACAAGCTCCCCCACCCAACTGCCAGCAAATCACCAGCGCTGCCATTCTAGAGCCTCCACACTGCAGCTGGAGATGTGCCGAGACACGAGTTACTCAGGCTCTGCAGCTTGAGTAGTGCTAGCTGCTCTGGGCCACTGCTGCCACGTGCTTTTCCCACCAGTTGGTAGGGTGTGTGCGTGGAGTGGGTGGAGGGTACTCCATTTTGAAACATCTTGGTGTCCCTTTCACCACATATTGGATACCACTACTCAAGTATCTGCTCCTTCAGAAGAAGTATCAAACATTGCTTATCGCCTGTCACAAATATCCCTGGCACTCCCTATAAGACCAAATTGCAGTTGGAGTAATTACAGTAGGCCAATCAGTTTGAATGAAGGGCTGTTAAGTTTATCCCGTAACTTAATGGTACCCTTCCCCAGTGCCATTCTAAACAATTGTCAGCCTTTTCTATAATTCACAAGCCCTAATGTAGGGAGTCCTCTCCTTCCCTAGCACTTAACCTTCTGTATCCCCAGGTGTTGTTGGAATGCATTATCCCTTTCCTTGCAAAGCCAACTTTGATAGTTCTAACTCCCCTCACAATCATCGTCACTACTATTCTGGTAGTGGGATCTGAGCTCCTTTCAGCTACTCAACCATTTTTATAGCTTATGCTGCTTGAGAGAGAACCATTCTTTGATCTAGGATAATGTGCCCCCTTGGATTGCCATACCTCTGCCTCATGTCATGAGGAAGGGAAACCAGTGATGCCCACTGACTTGCGGAAGGTGCTTCATTACCTTTTCTCTCCTGTCTGCCCCAGTTGACTGTACCTTGTCTCCCCTCTTATCAGGCTCACATTGAGTCCTTGGAGGGCATTGCACCTGAGGATCAGGTGGTTCTCTTGGGTGGAACTCCCTTGGAGGATGAAGCTATCATTGGGCAATGTGGCATCAGTGAGCTCACTACTCTGGAGGTGGCTGCTCGAATGCTGGGTGGTAAGTATTAGAAGGTTCTGGGAGAGGGGTACTTGAGGCCCCTGGAAGGGTGGAGGAGGTAGGCAAGAGAGTCTCATCCCAGTGTCCTGTTTAGCTTGGTTTCAAGACAGGATGACCAAACTCTGCCAGCTGATGCTAGACTTAAGCCTCTTGAGGCTTGGAATGATGCATGGAAGCCAGAACACCTGGGCCTGTGTAAAACAAACTTGCTGGGTCTCAGCCCAGTGCTCAGGGATTCATATCAGACAGTGCTCAGATGGCCTTCATATTTGGTCTCAGGTCCCATAATGAATGGAACACACCCCTTCACCCCAAGACTGTGGCCCATTGGGCTCAGCTTGGCTCTGTGAACCTTTCAGTCCCTTGAGGTATGTCTACATGACTATCCAAAAATGTCCCACAGTAGACTCTCAAACCACTGGTTGGCTGACTAGGCTGTGGGGCTAAAAATAACAGTGTAGATGTTGTGGCTGAACTTGGGCTCTGAGACCAAGCTCCTGCCTGAGTCTGAAAGTCTACACAGCAGTTCTATAGTCCTGTGAGAATGAGTCAGCTGACCTGAGCCAGCCATGGCCAAGTCTTCTATTGCAGTGTAGACATACCCTCAGTCTCCATAACAAGGAGGTTTGGGAACCAGTTACTGGGGCTCAGGTCCTGGAATGACAAGGTTGGGATGAATCTAGCCACAAAGACAATTTGCACAATATCCTGTGCGTGCAGCTCCTTGATTTCTTTCCCCAGGTAAAGTCCATGGCTCTCTGGCTCGTGCTGGGAAAGTGAGAGGCCAGACTCCCAAGGTCAGTGATTTTTTTTTTCTTTTTTGGTTTACTGGCATGACAGATGGGGTTGGTGGTGAGGAAGGAGGTGGGGGGACAACTTCCGCCTGGTGCAGACTTTAAGGGGTTGTTGCATTTTGAAGTCGGTAAACCTTTTGAAACCACCAGAGCCTAATGCAGAATTTCCAAACCATGGCCTACTGGCCACATCCAACCCACTGACAACTTTTGACTTGTCCATAGAATCCAGTGCCATTTCAGTTATGAGCCACACATGGCCCATCAGGGTAATAGTCCACTGGCCAGATGTGAGAATGTTTACATTGTGTCCCCAGTTTCATTCCCAGCCAATGGGAGCCCCACAGGAAGCAGTGTGGGTTGCAGGGATGTGTGCTGACTGCTGCTTCCCAAGGTTCCCATTCACACTTCGTAGCCAAGTATGGCTACTGGGAGCTGCAGGTGGCTGTGCCTGCAGATGCTTAAGGACATAGTCTGGGGGAGAGTATCCTCAAGAGTGTTGTACTTGGTGTTCCCACAAAGGAATTAAATCAAAACGAGCATGTATGCGCTTCTGCCGAAAAGCACACTCTGGACTTGAGGCCTCAAAGACAAAACTAAGCCTGTAATAGGGACTCTTCACAATCCTGTGTGCCCTGGCCTCAACTTCCCTTTCCTGCCATTCTACCACGTCTTCTCCTCTTGCTTTTACCTACCTCAAGGTGCACTCCTAAGATAAAAGTACTGTTCACACTTAACTTTCTTTCATCCTCTGCTGTCTTGTCTGTTACTTCTCAGGGTAAGAATAATCTTACACTGTTCATGGGGTTTGCCATAGTCATGTACAAAAATGTGTTAATGTTGCTGTTTTTAGTCTGTTTCATCAAAAAGAAGTCCTGTCACACCTTAAAGACAAAAATGTATTTGGGCATTAAGCTTTCATGGGCTAGAGCCCATCTGATGAAGTCAGCACCAGCCTGCGAAAGCTTATGCCCAAATTTTAGCCTTTAAGATGCCATAGGACTTGTTGGCTTTTGCAAAACCCTTCATCTTCTACAATGGACCAGTGCTGATCCACCATAAGAGCAAGACTGAATGATGTGGCCCTGACACCTAAAAGACTGGGGACCTCTGTCCTAGTGGTTGCAGCACTGGGGTGAGGCCAGAAGCCCTAAGTCTAGATTGAGTGTGCCTCTCCTTGGCATGTTGCTAACCATGTTCTTTCCCTCAAAGGTTGCTAAGCAAGAGAAGAAGAAGAAGAAGACTGGCCGTGCCAAGAGACGCATGCAGTACAATCGGCGCTTTGTCAATATTGTGCCAGGCTTTGGCAAGAAGAAGGGCCCCAATGCTAATTCCTAAATTGCACGCCTCGCCTAATAAAGCAGATGTCACCTGAGCTTACTGTCTTGTGGCAGTTTTTGTTCTGAAGGTCCTGAAACAAGACTGAAGGGGCTGTTCTCCTTCTCCTTTCATGGGCTCTGGTTCTATTCAAGGTGTCCTTGGGTCCCAGCCTCTCTCAACCATTCTTGCCTGCCTGTGCTTCTGATACCTTTGGGTCCCTTCAAGGAAGGGACCCTGCTGTGGGTGACAGAGAAGGGTTGGGGAGGAGCTAGGACAACTGCCCATAACCCACAGGTTGCTGTATCTGTCTTCCCTCTGAGTTTACTCCTTGGTGCATGTTCACTGGAGCCTTAGTGCATTCCATGTCCTGTGGGCAACCTGCATTGCGAGGTTTGACTGTTTTATGGGATGAAATTCTGAACTCATTCTCTTTGGAACAGTGCAGATTCTGAAGACTTAATCCTGGAACAAATGGAGTTCCTTTTAGTACCCAAAGTTTTGGGGTGAGGGAAACTAGCTACACTGGTCAGGAAACAATGTTTATCCTTCTCTGCTTAAATAGATTCAGTAGAAACAAAAAAAAAAAAATGCTCTGAGTGGTTTGTGCGCTGGGAACCTGGGTAGCTTGGTCCTGTTCCCCACTGCATCATTTAAATTGGAGTGGAAGATATGAATATGGGGCTCTAGTGCTGCTCACTTCATACACCACCTCTGTCTTTGCTCTGGTTTCTCTATCAATCGTGGGGAGGTACCTAAGGCAGTTACAGCCAATATTAATATCAGAGAGGCAAAGCGTTATTCCGCCTGCCTTTTCAGAGTTTGGTTGGGGAGCAAGTGTTTCCCTGTAGAGTGTTTGAGCAACGGCTGGGTGAGAGTGGGGCTGACTAGCTGATGGGGGGGCGCGGGGGCAGGAGCATCTGTTTCTAGGCTGGTGCTCACCAAACATGCCTAAGTGCACATAAAACTTACTCTGCCCAAGGATGGAAAAAAAGGGAGGGAACCTTGCTGGCGGAGTGCCTGTTCTGCTGCTTTGTCATGAGTGCACCTGTGGAGGTGTGATGGTACCCAGCAATAGCGGGAACCAGCCGCACGCAGGCGTGGATGGGGGTTCTAACGCCGAGGCGGACCGGGCGTGCCCCGAGCCTTTCCGAAGCTGTACGAGCGCTTCCGACGCGGGGGCGGAAACAGCCGAGCCCAGCCACGGCGGTGGCGGAAACGCTCGAGCGAGTCCGAAGTGAAGGCGGGAAGCCCCGAGCGCCGGCAAGATGGAGGCGGCCGGGCCCTGCGGTTTGTGCCTGCGGGAGCGCGCCCCCTACACCTGCCCCCGCTGCAACGCGCGCTTCTGTTCGGTGCCCTGCTACCGGGGCCACGGGGCCTGCGCCGAGGCCTTCCACCGCCGGCAGCTGCTGCTCCGGCTCCGGGGCCAGCGGGGCGACCCGGACTCCCGAGCCCGCCTGAAGGAGGCCCTGCTCCGGCTGCGCGAGCTCGGGGATGTGGAGCCCCAGCTAGGCCGCAACCCGGAGGACCACGATGACGGCCTGTGGGAGCGGCTCAGCCCGGCCCAGAAGGCCGCCTTTCAGCGCTTGCTCAGCAGCGGGGAGATTGGCGCCTTCCTACCCCCTTGGAGGCCCTGGTGGCATGGACGGGGCCGGGGGCTGGTCCAGGAGCTGGGTGGCGCTGAGGGTGCACAAGAGGCTGGGGATAGCGAGCCCCGCGCGGGCACTCCGCACCTGGAGGAGAAGACCCAAGGCTCAGCACCCGTACACCAGCCACAGGTGCCCCGAGATACTTGCATCCCCACAGGCGCCCAACAGCTGGAGGAGAGCCCAGGCATGGCAATCCCCCAGCAGCCTGAAGTGCCAAGCCCGGTGCCTGCCGTGCCTGCATCCATTCCGCCACTGAGCTCCCTGACCCGCAGCCCAGCCTCACTGCTGGTCACCTTCCAGCTCCTTAATGTCCTTTATGCCTATGTCTTTGCCCTCACCCTCTACAATGGGGACTTGACTGAAGATGAGCTGCTGCCTGAGTTCTCTGACACGGTCCTGGATGTGTCTGGGACATTGGGTGCCAGGCAGGTCTTCCACTCCACAGCAGAGGCGCTGCAGGCTGCTCTCCAGGCAGTGACAGCCAGCCAATATCCCGAGTGCCCCCTGGGGAATGCAGGTGCTATTATGGCAGTGGCCCAGATCCTGATGGGGGAGAATCAAGCCAAACAGAAAGACTACAGCCTGGCAGCCCTCTCCCATCTTGCCACACTGCTGGGCAAGGCTAAGAAACTGGTGCCAACACAGGAGCGACCCAGGGTGTATGGTGCCAAGAAGAAATGTGAATTTCTGCTCTCCTGGGTCAATGAGAACCCGGAATCTTTGACTGTCCTGGCTTTAGAGGTGCAAAGGGAATATAGAACACATTTGGAGGCAGTCAAAGAGGTGGATGTAGTTTCCAAAGAACTGGAGAAGATGTGGGGTGGGAAAGTGCCTCCTGCAAAAAAGCCACTGATCGAGGAGTTGGACTGATGGCTGGAACTTAGTCACCCCTAACACCATGTACACTTAAAGCGTTAGGGGATTTGAGTGACATCAGGCCTAGTTAGAGACTGGATTATTTTTAAGGGAGGAAAACTGAATGAACCCTGTTTTGGTGAATAGGTATTTTGGATAAATCCACTGCACTGAGTGGACAAATGTTGATCTGATTTCTAAGGAGCTGCCTATGGTAATAAAAAGAGCAAAGCAATTGCCTGTGTGAATTCCTGTCTTCCATTCAGTGGGATCCTTGGTGCGTTCCAAGCCCACAGCTGTTATTTTGATGGTTTCAAAGTTGGTGTTTTTTCTACTGGTGCTGCAGAAACCTCTAGTGGTCACAAAGTCCCATGCTGTGTGTTTTATATACCATCAAGTACAGAATTTTGCAGAAATCGTAAAAAGGGCAGTTGGATCCCCAGATAGCTAGAATTGCTATAAATTAGAAAGCTAGCATTGCAAGCAAAAACATACTCTGCATGCCTACGTCCGTGCTGACAGCTGTAACAAACCACTTTCCAATTAACAGAAATAACAGACCATGAAAACTCCTTGTTTTCCTGTGCATTAATATGGAAGTTTCCCTCCAAGTCCTTCTCTGCATCATTAGACTGGAAAAAGACAGTTCCTGTTGAGAGAGGCTGGACACGTTCACAGCTCAGGAGGGAACAAATGAGGAACAGGTAAAAAAACCTGATATTTTAATACATATATAGTCTTATCTTGTTAATGTTTATAAGCTGTTATAACTGCTTACTGTGGTAGGAATGTAAGAAATGCTGGACTGGATGAGACCTGTGATCCACCTTTTTCAATATGCTGTCTCTGACAGTGGCCTGCCTCAAGTGCTTCAGAAGCTAGGCAGATGTAGTGTAATCTGCCTCTGCTGCTCTGTAGGAGTTAGATTTTCTTTAAAACCTGAATAGCAAGGATTAATCCTTCTGTAACACTGTACTGAGTTTATAACAGCTGGATAGTCTCGACAGCCATATAAATAGGTCTTTCCTTTTTTAATGTTGCTGAATTCTTCACATCAGTCACTTCTTGTGGGAGGGAGTTCCATATTCTAAAAAAGTGTCATTTGGAAAAGGTGTGTCCTGTTTTTATCAGTGACACAGAAATGCACAACATGGGACTTTAATTAAAGGTTTGCAAGTCTGTTGGAAAATAGGTCCATTCCCAAACTGTTTGTTACAGATGAATTTCATGTGTCTAAAGTTTGGGGGGATATCATATCTGCTAAATACATTTAGAAAGCTATTGGTATCCCCAGCTCCTATTGGCTTGCTGTGGTTAATTAGAACTCTTTAACAACTTAGTCCTAAACTCTGTCCTATGAGGCTAGTGGTGAATGCTAGGCTTCACAGAATACCCTGAGTGGTCAGAAAGCTTGAATTTGTACCCTGTCAGGACTCGCATTAGCCAAGCAAGTCTGTAGGGCGGCCCTATGAGCTGAGAACTCCTTTTGGTTTAGGCACTAGCCTGTGACTTAGGAGACCTGGGTTCAGCTTCTGCTCTGATGCATACTTCCTGCATGACCGTGGGCAAGTCACTTAGCTTTTTCATGTCTCCTTTACCTCATCAGTAGGCTAATAGCTGTAACCCTGCCATATAGGGATGCCATGAAGATAAATACATTAAATGTTGTGAGGTCCTTGGACAGCACTTTGATTAGGACCGTATCAGTATCCAAGGGCACATCAAGGCTGCTATGAAAGAGCTGTTGCACAGCTGTGGCTGGCCCAGGTCACCTGAGTTAGGGTGGGGCTGTAAAACTGCAGTGCAGACATTCAGGCTGGGGTTACAGCCTGAACACTGAGATCCTCCCTGTCTGCAGGGATTTCAGGGCCCAGGCTGCAGTCCAAGTGCCTACACTGTGCAGTATAATCCTCTGGGTCACTTAGCTCTGGGGATGGAGTATGGGTGGTGGGGGAGGCAGGGCCCTGGCAACTACTATACCATGCCAGCTGTGAATTTGTCAGCTGACCTGAGGTTTATATCGCTATGTACCTTAAGATACACAGAGGCATAAGGAGGAAAATGAGCCACTAAAGAGCTTCCCGTTGGCTAGGTGCAAAACTGAGACTAGAATCCCCATTTGCCGAGTCCCTGTGCTCTTGCCTCTATGCCACAAGGCCATATGCAGATAACAGAATGATGTGGTCTATGCAGATAACAGTCTGCAGGGATTTTCCTGGCGTCAGCACCTGCATGCCTTTCTGAGGGACTTTGTGGCTCCACTATACCACGTCCTTTTTCATTAGTACATAGTTGCGCTGGGTGGGCTGTTGCGGACCTGAGGCCTGAAGGGATCACTGTGAACGTCCAGTCTGATTTTCCCCATCCCCCGCAGACTGAGATTTACTTCGACTCCAGGCAGTGCCCAGTCCACCCCTCCCTTAATGCGCTGTTCCAGCTTTTACTGACCCTCCCTGCTAGGACATCGCTTTCCTTAAAGATTACATTTGTCTCACTTCAGCTTCCACCCTTTTGATTTTATTATCCCTTCCTCAGCTAGACTGACAATCCAGCCAGACCCAGGCACAGAGGAGCTCCCAGGCTGATGGGGGAGAGGAGAGGAAAGTGAAAGAGCTGGGGTTTGTTTAGCCTGTCCACTAAAGGCGAGAGAGAAGCTAACCGTAATGAACTAAAAGGATCAGGGCCGTCCTTACGGGGGCACAGAGCCTTAGCCAGCCCCACTGCCAGTGCAGGAGGCATGGGGCCTAGAGCAGTCTGGCAGTGTTACAAGCTCCTCCCTCTACCCTGACCCCACACTGTCCCACCCCAAAGCTGCTCTGCTCCACGTCTGCCCCTTCTCCACCTCCTTGCCCAAAGCCCTCCGCCCCTGAGCAATGCAAACTGAGGAATTGCTTGGGAACCTGGCACAGGGTAGCAGCAGGGGTCAGCCCCTCTTCATTATTCACTGCAGCATAGGGATCTGGAATGACTCGGCCACTTGCTCTGCTCCATGGAGTGCAGCAGACTGGGAGAGAGGAGGGCAGGGGGAATGGAGCCCACTGCTGGGTTGCTCCTGCTCCCATCACCATGGGGTGAGGGGTGATCCCTGCTGCTGCCCTGCACCAAGCCCCTACTAAGCCCCCAGGCTGCCCTAGGCCATGTTCATAGGACAGCTGAGTCGCTGCTGCAGGGCCCCCCAAAGTGGAAGACCTAGGGCAGCCACCCTCATACCATCCTACAGATGGAATGTCTTGTAGTAGGTTAAGCCTGGGAGGGAGAAGGGCTATTGAAGCTGAAGAACAATGTTGGCATTAGAACAAGAGTATAAGTTGTCCATGAATCAGCTGAGGCTAGAAATAAGAAGGTTTGTGCCCATCAGAGGAGGGAAGTTCTGGAACAGATTCTCCCTGGAAGGAGGGTTGCCTGTGTGGCTGGTTGTTTCCTGTATTTAAGATCTGACAGTTTGCTGCTTCAGGCCTTGAAGGCTTCACACACTCTGGACCTTGAACCCAGCTGGAGACTGTATTTAATATATTTTTAATAAAATCATTGTCACTTTAGTGCATTGTCCAAAACCACAGTCCAGCATTCCCCAAAAGGGGAATTTTCCCAATCCTTAAAATTAATCAGGCCCTTACAGACACAGCAAACTAAACTTGGATTCCACTTCAAGCCAAAACAGCCTCCCACTTGTGACTGACTCTCTCTGTGGGACTTGCCTTCATTCTGCTGTTAGCTCAATGTTTAGCTCAAGTATTGATCCTACCTGACTCCTGCCCACACAAATCTCGAGCATGAATTCAATGGTGCTTTAAAACCAAGCTGGCTGACTTGTCCGGGGATGGGTGTTGATGCAGGAGGGCTGCTGCCACTTGAGCTAGTAATGCTGTATTGAGACAGCAGCTTGAGTAACAGCAACACATCATTTGTTAACCCAGTCATGCTGTACAGCTCCTGTATTGTTTCATGGTGCAATTGGTCTCACACTGCTCTGTGTGTCTACACAGCTTTTTGAGGCATGACTATAGTTTGTGGGGTGGGCATACCTACACTAGCTTTGCTCTAACTAGACTGGCTAAACAATGGAGCAGTATAAGGATCATAGAACTGGAGGACCCTCAAGAGGTCATGATGTTCCACGCGCCAGCCAGACCACCTGTTTCACTAGTGTGGAACCCCAATCCCTTCCTGAACCATTCACGGATGCCCAGTCACCCCCCAAACCATTCTCAGACCCCTCTCAAAGCCATTCAGTGAAAAAGAAAACCACAACAGCTTTTCAGACAGCAATTAATAACATCATTGGAAGCTATTTAATTTAAAATAATTGATTTTAACTTTGCAATTTATTTAAAAAATTCTTCTTCTTTTATATTTTCCTGCACCCCCTCAATACCCTTGCACACCCCAGGGGTCCATGGGCCTCAGGTTGGGAACCACTGATCTAGACCACAGCCCTGCACATCCCCATTGCTATTTTTAGCCATGCTGGCTCGATGAAAGGTACCATGGCTGTGCCAGTCTACACTGCAATCAAATGTCTGATTGAAGAGTAGACAGACTCACGTGAACTCAGCTACAGTAACTCCTGTGTGCTCGTTCAAGCTAACTGTGGCAGTGGTGATGCACCCTGTGTCTCATCGTGACCTGTGCATCTCTCAGGCTGACTTTTCTGCTGTCGCTTGGCACCTTCTTACAACAGCAGAGACGTCACACGCAGTCGATTCTCAGATATCCAAGATGAAGCCTGCAGTGAGGTTACAGCCAGCCAGCACGGTTGCGACAGATAGACTCTTTCATTAAAGTGTTACCAACTGTGTAGTAAGCTCCTTTGTAGTCCCTCATGGGAGGCAGTGGATTAAGCTTGAGTGAAGCACAGAGAAATGCAGTCAGACATCTGTCTCTCGGTGGTCACTCGATAACGAGTAGGCCATCTTCACGTCACCCTCCCTTTTGTGAGTCCGTTGATAGGATGACCAGCCTGATTCTGGAGATGCACGTCTTATCACAGAAGGGGTAAAAGTTTTTAGCTGTTGGAGGGGCACAGGCAGTTTGCCACTCTTTTCTTCTTCTCTGCCTCTGCTCATCTGTGCAAAATGGGATCTCTCAAATTGCGCCAAGCCCTCATGGATTAACATCCTCCACTGGGGATGGTCCTGGGCAAGGTTCTCCCACGTGGCAAACATCTAGTGTTGGTATGAAAACTTTGTGGGTTTTGGTGTAACTCAATTATACCACCTGCGATTAGGATGTTGGCAGTAGAGTTTCCAAACTACACGGTTTTGATCTTGTCGACTATGTGGTAGGGAAACCGTCACAAGATAGAGGTGGTGGTGGTGGTTTGTAATTTATGCGTCATAGTAGCACTGAGAAGCTCTGATTGGGATGGAAGCCTCAGTGTGCTAGATGCTGTACAAAGATGGTACCGGTGGTGACTTCATTGGTCCAGGATGGTTCTAGGAGATTGGATGATTTAGTTAATTGTGTTCTCTCCTTGGAATTTGTGCCGACTCCAGTGCCCCAGCTGGAGTCAAGTGAGGCAGTGCTGCAAGGAGCAAGATAGAGGGCATTTTCCCCATCCGCCAGCATTGATCCCAGGATCCAGTGAAGTGCTAGGGCATGCTACGCTGCAGGGAGGGAGGGGACTCAGTACGGGGTCTCCACTATCATTGCTGACATCTGGGATGCACAAAAACTAAATTATTGGAGGGTGGCTTTATTGACTACTCACACTGAGGCAGTCAAAGATCCCAGGTCTCTTTTCAGTGGAGTTGGGAGGCGAACTTCAGTATCTTGTTCACAGTCGGATGCATTCCGTGTTGTCACTTGCACCAGTAACTGCATTCTGTTGCCCTAAATAGATCGGTTTGAGTTCAATTTGCATATTGACATACTGCTGTGTGCTGCTCAACAGCTGCTGTGTTCCTCTTCAGTGGCAGCTGAGTGAAGTGATACACATGTACGGAGAGCTTGAGTAATGTACAATAGTACTAGTGGTGAAATTCCCCCCAAACGTGCTGGTGCCAGGTCTCTTTCTGACCACACATCTGGGTATCTCTCACTTTATCAATTCCCTGCAGTCGCAGGGGTTCACCTCCATCCCTCCAACTTTGTGCCTGTGACACATAATAATTTAGGCTCCTGCAGGCTGTAATATGTTGGTCTCATTTCAGTTGTCAGATTCAGTGTGTTGGTGGCCTGTGACACACAGGAGTCAGAACAGATGACCTGGTGCTTCCTTCTAGCCTGAACTGTGATGACTCTAGGAAAACATTGGACCCTACTTATAGATCAGTCATCTAGTGCAGAGGTCCCCAAAGTGTGAGGCACTCCCCACTTAGGGGGCGTGGAGGAATATTCAGAGGGACATGGCTGGGGCCTGGGTGCCATGGAAGCAGGGAGGGAGTGGCAACCAGCTCTGCCACGGGTTCCCATGCCTGAGGTTCCAGTCGCCAGCCTGAGCGTGGGGCCCTGAGCACCAGCCAAAGCTCGGCTCCTTGCTCTCCACCCACCCCCTCAGGCTCTGCTCCCTTACCCTTGTCTGCACCCCTGCTTCTAGAGCCACATCCCAGGTGGGGGTAGTGGACAGGGGTAAGGTAAGGTGTGAAGTAAAAAGTTTAGAGACCACTGACCTAATGTGTGCTGTGGGTAGTGTGGACAGCTTCCCATGTGTTTACAACAGCTTGGTTTGTGCGAGTCTCCCTAGACTCCAGGATGGGGAGAGAACCATCACCCGTTACTCACACACACCACAGTTTGCAAAGCACCTGGAGCCTGTTCTAATTCTGCACCCACTCCGCAGCACAATTCCTTTCTAGTTCAGTCGTGGCACAAGGTGGATGGACTTGGCAGCTCCTCAGGGTCCCTTTGTGTCCTCCAAGCCATTTAGGGAGTTCAGCCTCCTCCTGGGGCAGCTCCAAACACACATTTCCAGTTCTATGGAGGCAGCATCTTGTCACCCAGGTACTGCCATTTGCCTCAGCGTGGTCTCAGTTCTTCTTTAGCTTTCAGTGGCAGAGCTCGGTGCAGCCCCAAGCTGCCCTTGCAAGCACTGGTGCACAGGTAGGGCTGAGGGCATCTGGGAGACGGTAGCTCAAAGCAGCTTCAACTGGGGATGTTCAAAAGGAGGGAGAGTCTCCCCACTTGCTCTGGGGTCTGGATTTACTCCGTAATGAAGAAAAAGGCTCCATCACAGGATGATCTTCTCTCTCCCAGGAGCCGGCGGTGAGCCGCGTTGTTTGAAGTATTTAAAGCGGGTCAGGGCATAGCTCCACGGAATACGTGGGAGAGGGAATTCCTGCCCTTCCAACAGGGGCGACAGTCTCCTTCGGGGGCTGGCTGAGTGGGGCTTTTGGCATTGACTCAGTAAGGACAGTGTCACAGCACAGATGTGACAGGGGATGACAGCATGCCGCAGTGGTGAGGACAGAGGCTAGCGTTCCACCAGCCTTCGCAGCAGCAGCGGGCAGATCTGAGCTGTCGTGCCTGGGGGTTCATGGGGCGTGCTGTGCCGGATGGCATCTCAGTAAATGTAAGGGAAGATCCTGTAGGGAACTCGCCGGCAGTACTCCTGCCAGGCCAGCCCGTACTTCCGCAGGCACTGGTGCTCATCCCGGGCCTCTCGGTGAATCAGCAGCACGGTGAAGTACAAGACGTAGAAGTAGGGCAGGATGTGTGTAAGGCCTGAGGGGACAGGAGAGACCTAGGGCATGAAAAGAGGAGGCCACAGGCCCTTCCTCCGAGGGCCTCTAGTACAATGGTTTTCAACCCACAGGCTGCTTGTGGCCCAGCCAGCACGCCACTGTGGCCCACGTGGCATCCTCAGGGCCATAAAGGGAGTACATCTATTGTGTAGGTTGGTTCACATAATGCATAGAGAGCTGCATCTGGTGTCCAGACTGCTAAGTAGGTTGAGAATCACCCTTTTAGTGGGTAGCCTGAATGCTGAGCAAGCTTGTCTAGGGCGTAGGTTCCTCCCTGCTCTCATGTTAACGATACCATCACTCTGAAAGGGCAGCCAGCACCCTCCACCAGGGACTTCAGGCCAACCAGACAAGGTGCCCGCTACGTGGCTTGTGGCTGGAGTATGGGGCAGCATATTGGTGCCATCTGCCTGGGACATTACTGGGATGTTGGGCCAGCATGGTACCCTCTTCACGGCTTGTGAAAGACGCAATGGATGCCCCAGGGCGCACACCATTGCCATGAAGGCGAGAGAGATAATGCGCTGCTTCTTTTGCAGAGGGCAGTAGGGATATGGCCTGCATCCCCTAACGATAGAGATCCGAGTAGGACAACAATGCTGTGGACTGGAGAAGACAACCCGCCATCCCCCAACATTTCCTTGTAGCTTTTCCCTGGGGCCCCTCCATCCAGGATTTACACTCACCACAGGGCAGTGACCAGGCCAGAGCCATGACGAGATCCCCCAAGTAGTTGGGATGGCGCACAAATCCCCACCAGCCAGACACTAGGAGACGCCGGCCTGTGGCCGTGGGGATGGTCTTGAGACCTGAGAAGAGAAAAGCCTTATCCACATGGCATCCATTCCTCCCGCTCTCTCCCATTAACCAACCCTCCATTAGCATTCCCTTCTCCTCCTCCTCTAGATGCCTTCCCTCCAAGTCCCTCACGCAACTCCCATCCCAAAGATGGTTGCAGCTCACCAGCTACTTTGGGGTCATTGGGGTTCCTGCGGAAAGTGTTCTTCTGGGAATTGGCGCTGCGGAAGATGCAGTAGCCCAGACCTGCCAAGGAAAGAACCAGAGTGAGACTAGGCTGTGGGAACTCTAGGCACCTGGGTACCAGCACTTCTGCCATTGATTTGTATGGGAACAGATCACTTGGAAAGGACAAAGGGATGGATGAGAATGGTGGTGGATACAAGCCTAGAGCAGGGCTTTCAATTCTCAGGCTTGAAGGTGCGGCTTGGGGCTGGTTAGGAATAGATTTCGCCCCACTGTACGTTAAAGTATGCTGTAGGGTTGGTGAGGCAGGAAGGGTGTGTGTGTATGGGGGGTAGAGATACTGTGTTGGATGGGTTGTGGGATAAAAGAGGGAGGAATACAACACCTATTGGTCTTGGCTAGGTAGATCCATTGGTCTGATCCAGGAAGGGAAGGAGAAGGGATATGGGCTTATTGATCTGGTATTTAAAAAGGAATCACCTGAGCCTCACCATTGAGTAAGAGGATCCCAACAGCCATGGGCAGACTCAGCTTCTGGGGATGGTTGACCAGGAAGTAGGCCTGCAGACTGTAGGTGAAGGGCACCCAGGCTAGGTCCCCAAAGGCCAACATGAAGCCAAAGCCATCATGTACTATGTCCATGGTAGTGAGGATGGCCTCCTGCAGGACACAGAGGAGACACATCCAGCATGAAAAAAGAGTAGTAAAAAATTAAAATTAAAATTTGAAATTAATAACCTATGCTAAGGCCTAAACAAGCTATAAATAATTTATTATTAAATTATTATTTATTATTAAATCATATAAAGCCAAAAAAACCAACATTAAGCAGGATACGTTTGTTGCCAAGTTTAAAGAAAGTGAAAACATGGAACTACTTCACATCACTGGCTAGACACCCAGAATCAGGGTTTGTTGAAGTACTAAATCATCTTACAACTGTTGGCAGTAGTCTGTTCTGCAGGTGCAGACAGAATATTTTATTTTCATTTCATTCTATTCGGTGGCTAGCTCTTTTGAAGTTAAGAAACCAACTGGGGGTTGAACAGGCAGGAAAGCCTGTTTTTCTCTTCTAATATACGAAGAAAAACTGGTTGTGAGAGGATGAGATTTACTAGTTCTAAAATCTTGACTGACATGGTGACCAGAAATACTCAGTTCAATTCACTACAGATACTACTTCCTTTGTTTAATATAATCCATTTTAAAGAGAACACATTTATTGATAAACTTGTTAAACGTATAAAAGCTACAACATGCTATTTATGGGGATTTTTTAACTAAATTGTAATTTACATCCAAATAGACCTGGCATCAATTGCAAGTAAAACACGCATCATCAAATTGTAACTAAATACAACATGCACCATCTTTTAACATAATAAAGTTTAAAAATTAGGAATCTTAATACATGTAAAGTCAGATGTATAATGGCTCAAATAAATGTGTACAGATATAGTGTGGCCACCTCTTTAGCAAAAAGAAGTGCTGAATTTAATATAAAGCCAAGGTATGCTTGGCTGTAAGTTAACATGTTTCAGTAACTACCAACCAATGAGAATCAACCTTTTGTTAGGAAAATAACTATGAAGTACAAATGCAAAATCTGGTTCAAATCATTTATTTAAATTGCTTTGATTTAAAATCAATCCATCCTGGACACATCTGTGTTTTAACTCACCAACTCCTACCCACTGCTCAGAGCAGGGTCCTCTCTCCCAGCCTCACTGTTCAAATCGCTGGACTTTCACCTTCCTCCCAAACGTGGGAAGAGAATCCGGATGCCTCCTAAGGTTCCCTTTGTAGCCTCTAGGCCAGTGAAGATCCCAAGCCAAGGCTGAGCCAGGGATGTGGGAGCAACTCACCTCATTCCAAAGTGCATCCACCACATAGAGCAACTGGAAGGCATTGACCAGCAGCATGGCCAGCGAGGGGCTGCCCCGCAGTTCAGTCTCTTTCACCAGCATAGCCATGTTCACCAGTGCCTGGCAAGAAGGAAGCAATCAGGCAGAGTTTGGAGAAGACCTGCGTCCCTGCGTGCTCCTTCCCTTGGCCCCAGCCCTCTGTCTGCCCAGACAGAAACACCTGATTGCTGAACGAGGCCCCGAACATCTCACTGACATACGGGGCAGACCAGCCTCGCATCCTCCCTTTCCCATTGCTCTAGATTTGACCGAAGAAATATCTAGCCCCTGCATAAGACCTGGTTTATTCCTACCCCTGCTTCAGACCAATGGGCCCACCCATGCCTGGCATCCTACACTTCTGCTGCCCCAGATCAGACCAAAGGGACCATCCAGTGTGAGACTCTGCACCCCATTTCACCATTCTTGATCAGACTAGTGAGTCCATCTAGGCTGGGATTTCTGCCTGTGTGCAGTATCTGTTACTCATGGCCATCTGGAGGTAGGGCAGTTCCCCTTGAAAGTTTTAACCAGTAGTCCCTCTAATATTTTTCCACCCCGGGCAGAATAAATGTTATGTGCACCACAATAAAAACACATGCTGCCCACCGTGGGTGCTCTGCTGAACAGCTGTGTGGCACCTAAATCTCTCCTGGGCAGCACCCAAGTGCTCACTTAAAGGGAACACTGATTGCCACCCTTCCCATGAGACTAGTATTCCCCTGCAGCGGGTTCTCCAATTATCCTTTGCCTTAATAAGTGTTACCACACAGATCATTACAGCCATGGACCCAACAGGCTTTCTGCAGCTGGGAGGACACTGAATCACCACCTGCTTACCCAGCCCAGAAGGCCTGGTCGCAGCTCGCAGAAGTACTTCAGGTCGAAGGAGCCAATGCGTGGGTTCAGCTCGTGGCCCATGAAGAAGTCATAGATGGGGTTCCCTGTGTAACCAGTAGGGAGTCAGGCACTTCAAGGGGGAGTAGCTACTCCTCCTGCCTCTTCCTGACACCTTGGACCAGACCACTAGGCCCATCCAGCCAGCTGTCCACGGTTCCCTCTGATTTTGCCATCTCTGGGCAGAATAAATGTCGTTCCATGCACTGAGGCTTGTGCAGATGTGCCCCAGTAGAAACACAATGCAGCCGACTGTGGGCGCTCTGCTGGCCAGCTGGGAGGCACCTGACTTTCTCCTGGGTGGGCACCCAGGTGCTCATCTTACAGGGAATACCACTGCTGCCTCAGATCAGACCAATGGGTCCAGCCAGCCAGGTATGCTCCCCTCCCTGCCACCCCAGATCAATCCGGGGACCCACCCTACACTGCTAAATCTGGATGTGTCTGGTCACCAACGGGTGCTGTTACTGGATGCTTCACTGGAAGGTCAAACTCCCTATAACAAAGGTGGTTCCTTCCTGACCCTCCCCAGCTGATCAAATACCTCCCTAGAGTCCTGGCAGTGTGTAACCTGGTGGCATCACGGGTTGCTTTCCCCTGTACCTCCCTGGGATGCACGAGGTATGATGTGCGTATCACAGAGACTGTCTGTGAGTGCATGCACAGGTGTCCCTGTGTATGTGTAGTGCACCAACATCAGTATGTGCATGTCTGTGTTCACACATCTACCTAAGTGCACACGTGTGTGTGTGTATGCACAAGATCATCCCCATGTCTGCATGCCCCATGTTTATGGAAGAACTCACCTGAGTTCCCACCAGGCGCCAGCGCTGTCTCGGGGGAAAAGAGGGACTTGAAGTAGAGGAGGAAGCTGAGGCCAAAGGCCAGCAACAAGGCTGAGAAAGCCAACTGCAGGAAGTGGTCATAGATGTAGCTGAGATGCAGCCCGGCTGCCAGTCCAGCCCCCACCACCAAGGCTGTAACCCCCATCGCATGAAAAGCTGCAGTGCAGGAGGAGGGAAAACAAGACACATGTGGCTTAGACATTGCACCATTTGGTGACTTTTTAGTTGAGGATCCCTGAGCCACAGCCCCCCGCCCCCGTGTTGTTCTGGGGAAACTGAGGCACAGAGAGGGGGCCTAAGGTAACACAGAGAATCTCTAGCAGAGCTGGGGATAAAACCCCAGAGCCTTGATTCCTAGCTCCTTGTTCAGGGCCACTAGACAGCACTCCCCCCAACACTATTACCTGTTACAATAAGGAAATTCTGTAGGGGACGTGATTGGCGGAAAATTCTGGGGCAGGTCTTAGTCGATTTCTCTTCCCACATAGAACCCAACACCCACCATTAATACGATACTGGAGCCGGGTCTTGTCTCGAAGGATGATCCCTTCTGTGACCTGGGGGAAAGCCACACAACCAGTTAGCGCTGATCTTTCTGGTCTTGCCGCCAGCCCCCTCACTGACTCATCCCACCTGGAGTGTTGTTCACGGTTGTATCGAGGAACTGAGTTTGGGCAAGTCTTTAACTGCATTATGTAGCCTGCTGGCCATGATCTGGCTCAGCCTATGGCCCACGCAACTTGCATGTGCCCTTAACACCCCATGGGCAACCAACCAGGTACCATTAGGTGGAAGGTTCCCCCAACAGGGAAGGGGATGTTCTGCCCTCCCCTCTGTCCCAGTGAGGCGAGACACAGCATTACCTTCCCCATAGGCAGCATGTAGAGGGCAGCCTGAAGTCCCACCCACGCCAGGAGCAGGAGGAAGGCATGGGGGTTCCAGAGGGTGCTTAGGGGTGGCAGTGGGGGTGGGAAGTTCAGCACACTGGCTTGTTCAGTGCGACACACCAACAGAAGGTAGAAGACAGTAGCAGGGGTGAGAAAGATGAGGATCGTGGCTCCTGTAGAGGGAGGAAGGAGAGATTAAACAAACAGATCCCCAGGGTGATTAGAACAGTGGATGAGTGACAGGCAGCAGCATCCCTCAGAGAGAAGACCACACAGTGAGTCCATGGCAGAGCTGGGACCTCAGGAGGGCAGACCGCCAGCTCCACCCTGCTCTCACCGTGCAGCTGCCTACACAGCCCTGGAGCACAGCTCCAATTTGCTCTGCCTTTCAGGGTACATGAGCCACTGTCTTCCGATTCTGCTCATCCTCCCCTTACCCAGGGGCCCTCCAAACTCCAGCTCCTTGGTGCGTGGGGTCTTATACCGATCCATCCTTCTCTTGCTGCCCCAGCTTCGTCTGCCCAGACACAAAGCACTTCCCACAGGAACTGCTATGGAGGAGCTTCTCAAACCACGGTCACTTCCTCCTTCAAGAGATGCCCTTGTGGATCCCGCACCTGTGGGACAGAAGATGAGTAATTAGCACCTGGCACTCTCAGCTTTCAGCGGGAGTCAGCAGGGAGGGTTGAGACACAGCCCGCACTGGTTTGAGCTGGGTGTTTAGCCTATGGCCATGTCTGCACTAGAGAATTACGTCAACCTAACTCATACCTGCCTACAGCCACCGCAGTATTAAACAATTTCCACGGCTAGGTCAATGTAAGACAGCTTATGTCAACCTAACTGCAGATTGTACACCAGGCCAATGTCATGCTGCCATGGCTGGGAGTAGTCACAGGACTACAAAGAAGTGAATCAAGAATTTGAGATTTCCAGTCCTTGTGTATGCAGTGTTCATTGGAAGGCAACAGGGCATGGCTCTCACATTGCTTAGCCTGGGCTGGGTTTTGCTTTCTGGCAACCCACCTCCTGTCAGGACTGGGGTGTGGCAGTTTCCCTTGGGGGTTAGACCAAGGGACAGTCACCAGAGCCCAAAGGTCAGAGTCAAAAGCCACTACCAGGCAGTGGTCAGCACTAGAATCTGAAGCTAAGAATCAGAAGCCAGGCAAGGGTGCAGAACCAAAATAGGGCAGGAGCAAATAGTCACAAGAGCCATTCTGGGCACCTTGCCACATCTAAAGGCCCCTTCCCCCCTCAGCCTAAGCAGAAGAACTACCAGACCCAGGTCTCAGCTGAATTCAGGGGACACCAAATGAAAACAAACAAACAAACAAAAATAGGGATGAGAGTGTGGGTCACAGGGTCAAAAGCAGGGATCCAGAGGGGGACACCAGATAGAGAACTGTGGATGGGCAATGCCCACAGCTCCTTGAGGTTCTCCAGTGGATGCTGCCCAGAGGAAAATTAGTCGGAGGTGTGACCTACGAGCAGCCTGGAAATAGGTCCCACAGTCACAGAGCACCTCCTCCTGCAGTTTCCTCCTCCTAGGATGGTGAATGGCCACCGTGGCCAATACTGGGAGGTCAATGAAGAAGTCTTGTGACTTTCTCGGGGCCACAGATAGCCAGAGATCAACAGGTGTAGGGAAAAGTGCACCCAGAATTGAGGAGGAGCTTTCGGAGGAGCCAGACAAGGGGCTGCAACCTGGCTCTCTCAAAGTAAGTGTGCGCCAGTGTCTCCCTCTCACCACAGAAGGGGCAGGCTTTGGGGGAGGTGGTGAACCACACCTGGTACATGCCTGTGTTCATGGTTCTGCGAAGGAGCAGCCAACTAATTCCCCTGGCAAGCCATGCACAGGAGCAGTTGCAGCAAGTGCAGGGCTGTGTTGCCGTTGAGCATAAATGCAGTGCTGGTAGCTTCATTTAGTCAATTGGGTGGGCTGGCCAGCCAGGTGAAGCCCATCTGGAAGGTAAACTCCCAGTCCCAGTTAGGGAACTCAACCCCATGGTTCTTGACACTCTTCTGTCAGTCATTCATGTCGCTCACTCATTTTTCTTTTAATGCTACTGGCTGCTTTGCTAGAATCCAATTGCATGGAGTCCCAGAGGTTTATAAGATGATCAGCATCAAACTCCTGCGTGGTGACGTGGGACAGATTACGGCAATGGGAGTTGGCACCTAAATGCTTTTGAGGACCTGGGCCTAAGACACGTAGCAGGGCAGGGCACTGAATGTGGGTCTGCAGATGGAAGTGAGGTTGCTGGCTCAGAGAAGACAGGGAAACGCTTCCCACAATAGAGTTACAGACAAGCAGCAGCCTTGCCTGCTCCAGAGTTCATGGTTGTCTGGCAGGACAGTCAGTGTTGTTTTAAAGCATGTTTGTAGAAAGATCTAGGCTGGGATAGGAGGGTGTGCAGCACAACAGGACTGAGAGGCAGAAACCTCTAATAGAAACAGCAGGTGGGGCTGCAGGCCAGGACTGAGGGCTGGCAGAGCTGTGTGTGGTGTGCAGACCTGGAATAGAATAGCGGGGCGGTGGGGCCAGGCAGGGGCATTGGCAGAGCTGTGTGTGGTGTGCAGACCTGGAATAGAATAGCGGGGGAGGGCCAGGTAGGGGCATTGGCAGAGCTGTGTGTGAGGTGCAGACCTGAAATGGAATAGCGGGGGGTGGGGCCAGGCAGGGGCATTGGCAGAGCTGTGTGTGGGGTGCAGACCTGGAATGCAATAGCGGGGGTGTGGGCCAGGCAGGGGCATTGGCAGAGCTGTGTGTGGGGTGCAGACCTGAAATGGAATAGCGGGGGGGGCAGGCAGGGGCATTGGCAGAGCTGTGTGTGGGGTGCAGACCTGGAATGGAATAGCGGGGGGCGGGGCCAGGCAGGGGCATTGGCAGAGATGTGTGTGGGGTGCAGACCTGGAACGCAATAGCGGGGGTGCGGGCCAGGCAGGGGGGCGCTGGCAGAGCTGTGGGGGGAAAGGCCAGGACTGGAACAGCAGGTGAGGTTGCAGTTGATGTGGGGGCGCACCAGCAAGGCAGGTGCGGAGTCCGGGCCTGCCAGGCAGGTGGGGAGGTAGGAGCCGGGTGCGCAAGTGGGCACCTTTGGCGACTGCAGCTCGGGCCGCAGCACTTCCAGTTCAGAGCCTCCAGAGTCACAAACGGGGAGGACTGTCCGACTCCCCCACAAACCCGCTTCCCGGCGGGGATCGGCGCCCCAGCACCGCCGCGCTGCCTGCTGCTGTCAGCCGAACCAGTGCTGCAGCCCCGGCACCGCTCAGCCCCGCTGCTCCCTCCAGCGCAGCCCTACCTGGCAGGCCGGGTCCGTCGGGCCAACGTCGGCAGCGACTCCGGATCCCTCCCGGCACGCGCCCCTGCCCCCCGCCGCCGCCGCCGCTGTCACGCCAGACAATCGTAGCTCGTCCCCTCGCTCCAGCCTGTCACTATGGCCAAGCAGCCAATCCGCGAGCAGGGAGTGTGGCCGCACGAGGGCTGCTGGCCTATCAGGATGACGCTGGAGCTTGATATTAACCAGGGGGGCGGAACACGCTCCCTAGGTCTCTCCTCACTGGCCCTGCGCCGTAGCCATGGCGATGGCTGTCTGGCCCCGCCCACGAGCCCTGCGGCTCTGGCAGTCTGCCTGGGACTGGGCATTGTGTGCGCTGCGCGAGCTGGCCGGACCAGCTGGCTCCCCACCTCCCAGCCGAGGTACTGGCCGGCGTCAGACAGCAGCAGGGCGGCGCCTTTGGGGGGCTTTTCCACCTCGGCGTCTCGCAGGGTCCTTGCTGTGGTCCCTAGGGCCTGGCAGGGTTGTGTCTAGTAGCAGGGAAAACTGATGAGACCAACCAGGTCTGTCCCTTGGTGCAATCTCAGCAATTCACAAGGGACACACGCTCGGTTCTGTTGTCCTGAGCACAGCAGGAAGCAATGCCAGAATGTGCCAGACCTCCTCCCCAGGTCTGCCCACAGTCAGCTGGGTGCCCAGGAAGCCCCTTCTCTTGCTTTCTGTCAGGGTCATAAGCTGGGGTCAGGCTGAGGCTGCCTGCACAAAAATGATACAGCCTCAGAGGACAATAGTGGCCACTCTGCAGGATTCATCAAGGGCTGTTTCCTACACCCATCATGTTACTAATGAAACTGTGTGTGTTGCTGGAAGGTTCTAATGGTTCTGGAGTCTTGCGTTCCACAACAATCACGCCCTAGTTCAAGCAAGTGCCTGCCCCACTCACGCTCCTGTGTGTGGCTTTAGGGACTCTGTTCCCTTCTAGATCCCCTTCCCACCAGAGAGAATGCAGTGCTATGAGAGACGGCCAGGCAGGAGGAACAGACTAAAAATTGCCGTATACATCTAAGCTTGGATAAGAGACATGGAAAGACAGGAAGGCTGAGACAAGTGAGGGGATGCTGAGGGGCATTCGAGGGGTGTAGCTATGTGTGAGTGGCTGAAATTGAGAGGAGGGATGTAGAGGGCTGAAGAGCTGGAATCTGTTCTTAGCCATGAGGGAAGATTTTCTGTTCTATGCAGGCTCATAGCTCATTCTCATCACGTCAGTATCTTTGCATTATGCAGTATGACGAATATCTGCCCCCTCGGGGGAAGTGCTTTCTCTCACCCTTTCCCCAGGGGAAGAATCCTGCATGCCATGGTTTTAGTTGGGCTGTGCCTACATCCCCTTGCACTGTTCTGCGTTTATGTCAGAGATGGCTGGCCAGAGAGATAAGCTGGCATTTAGCATGGAAATCCAGCAGGTTTGGGATGGTCCTTAGTCCCCAAAGGATTTTGTTCCACATTTGCGAACTGACTCCCGAGAAGGCTAGGCACATCATGCTGGCTTCCCTCCATTTGATTTTCCTTTCCTTTCTTAAACCCTTTTCCTCCTATGTCTTTGTAGATCTCCCTGCAGCCCCGACACATCCCAGGGCTCTAAATACACATCACTGCAATTTACCAATTGCATTTACCAGTTTGAAGCTTTATTGGCAACAATAACAACAAAAATCAACATTGCTTAGCTAAGAGAGCCTGTTTAGGAAACAGCATTCATCTGAAGTCCCAGCTCCTGTCCACACACCCCTGTGGACACCGCTGTTAATTGTGTTGTGTACTGTGATGGCATCTTGCGTCCCAGTGGACATGGAGCTGGAGATGAGGAATGGAAGCACTTTCCATGGTCTTAAGGATAAAAGGTGTGTTTTAGATACGCTAAAATTCTGGTACAGACAAAGTGATTGTAGGTTTAACATGGGTTTACCTTCGCAAGCTAATGAGTTAAAACTGCAGCTCGCCTGCTCTGCACCATGCTTTCAACGTGTGAACAGGGTTAGTTAAGGGATATGGGCTAACACCTGTTAAAGTCACACCTTGTTCCCTAAGAAAGGTTCCTGCTGGAACCTATGTAGTGATTTAACCTGCATCTGTGCTAAACAGACCCTGCCGAATGCCCACTGCATACCCATAATGCTCCAGGATTCAGAAAGCATCGTCCCTGCCATGCTGGGAGCTGTAAGTCTGTGAGGGTTTTCCACCTGTTCGGCTGTCATTAGAAGAATAAAGGGGTGATGACACTGAGCTCTTCAACACACCCCAGAGATATGTTAAATCTCCCAATGCCTTTACTGCAAAATGGGCAAAGGAGAATTGCAGTACAGGCAGGGGCAGGACTGTGGCCATCTGTGCCCCAGTTTCAACCACTAACCCCCTTCTCCTGGAGCTGGAAACCAGTCAGCTCCTCTTTTCTGATCCATGAGGCCCCACTCCCAAAACCAGGAATACAACTGAACCCGCACCCCTTCAAACCACTAGACCCTACTTCCTGCCCCCATTCTAACTACTAAACTCTATTCCCAGAACTAGGAGTCAAACCCAAATGCCTTGACTTTTACTCCAGGCTGTGCTTATAGCCTTGGGAAACAGGTTCACAGCTGAAGATGACAGGGCATTGCTGCATGTGATTGCATTAAGCATCACAGGTGGGTGCCAACCACATGGCTTATGGAACAGCTTTTAAAGCCGCGCAGGTAGGTTCCTATGCCGGGAAGAGCTGGACACAGCATGACCTGTGTTGTTAGGCACAGCTGCTTTGGATGAAGGAAAGGAGGGGCATTCCTGTGAAAGGAGGGGCAGGCACAAAACAGGTGACCCCTTCCATTCCACCGCTTAGAGTTGCATTGGTGGAGTGCAGCCAGTCCCCCAGGTCCTGCAAACTGCAATGGCAAAGCAGTGAGACCTCCCTGAGATTCAGGAATGCTAGTGCCTGGAGCGGCCTAAGAACAGATGGTGACAGAGTCACCAAGGGATTACCCTGCAGCCCTAGAACCTGCAGGGAAAGCAGGTCCCGGAACAGCCCATCAGGGAGCATGGCCAGGAGGTTTCCAGAAAGCTCCAGAGTCTGGAGAGACACCAGCCCCTGGAAGAGGCCCTCAGGCAAGATTTGGAGGTTGTTTTTACTGAGATTCAAGACCATCAGCTTGTCTAGATGGTGAAAAATATCCATGCAGCCTCCTGCATTCCAGATGGTGTTCAGAGAGTTCTGGGAAAGGTCCACCACCCTGAGTTGGCTTTGTCTGGATGTGGCTCTGTCCTGGTGCTCAGAGCACACAGAGAGCAGGTTCTGTGATAGGTTCAGAAACTGCAGGGCAGGGATGCCCCTCAGCTCATTCCAGAGCCCCCTGAGGTCTTGTATGCGGTTGGAAGACAAGTCAAGGAAGGTCAGGTTTGTGGAAAGCTTCCCAATCCCCCAGGCGTGCTTGATCCTGTTCTGACCCAGCAGCAGGCGCTGCAGGGCAGGGAGCTGCCCCGGAGGCACACGTGAAAGGGCGTTGTCCTGCATATCCAGCATCCGCAGAGTCCTCAGTCCCTGCAAGGCATTGTGCTGGATGGCCCCGATGTGGTTGGACTTGAGGTTGAGGTGCAGCAGTGGGGAGTGGGTCAGGCTCTGGAGAACCTCCGTGTTCAGCTGCCCCAGCAGATTGTGGGATAGATCCAGGGTCCAGAGGTGTTGCAGCCCAGCAAAGGCCCCCGCATGGATTTCGTGGATCTGATTCGATGCCAGGCGCAACACTCTGAGCTCAGGGAGACCTGAGAAGACTAAAGAGCCCAGCTTGGAGAGAAAGCCATGAGACATGTCAAAGGAGAGGACCCCACTATGGCTGAGCCCTGAGAAGGTGGTGGCAGAAAGTCCACGCAGGTTATTGAACCCAAAACCTCTCCCAATAGCCCCTGAATGCTGCAACTTCAAATGCCGTACCTGGGCATTCCCCATGACCTTAAAGAAACGTTCAGCACTACCCACATCCCATGGGTTGGAAGACACATCCAGGGTTTCCACGGTGATGTTGTGGAAGGGACTGGGGCAGGAGTGGCTGTACCAAGGGTCCCGATAAGACAGCTGGTTGGATGAGAGATCTAGGAGGGACAGGTGTCTTCCCCGAAGGTGGGTCAGATCCTCCCCACAGATTGCCTTGATCCTGTTGAGCCGGAGATGAAGGGAATCCAGCAGCCTCAAGCCTTGGAAAGAGGAATCGGGTCTCAGCCTCTTTATTTGGTTCCCTGTGAGATCCAGCCTTCTGAGAGACACCAAATCCTGGAAATAGCTGCCCTCCAGCACACCCTCCTCAAGGCCATTGGCATCCAGCAGGAGCACCTCAAGCTGCCATAAGCCAGCCAGAGCTGTGCGTTGGAGGCTCAGCTTCTTGTTGCCCCCGAGGTCCAGGAATGTGATGTTGGCCACCTTCTCAAAGGCTCTTTCTCCAATGGAGAGCGTTCCCCCCAGCTGACACCCCAGAGACAGCTTCCTCAGCCTCTCCAGCCTGGGGAAGGAGGAGGCTGAGATATTGGAGAGGAGGTTGAAATTCAGCAGGAGGATCTGGCTGGCTGGATCAATTTCTGGCACCAATTCATGGCGCTGAGCTTGGCAGTTGGAGACCACTGTAGATTGAATCCTGGAGACGTGACAGCTCCGAATATCTGCCAGGGCAGGACTGGAGCTCAGCGACCAGAGCACCAGGAGGCAAAGGTGTGTGAGCATGGTGGAACCTGCTGAAGAGTGAGAACAGCGTTACTCCACAGTGGCCACTCGTGTAAGGGGACACTTACACTGTGCTTCCTAGTGGTGCTAAGTGCAGGTGAAACTCGTGCCCATTCTGTTGCCCACACTAGCCCTTTCCCTTGATGTCTGCGAGATATACAGTGGTGACGAGGCTGCTACAGGCATAATAAAGCTGTCGCTCTTGGAGGCCCCTGCTTGAGATCCCATAGTACCAACACCCCACCCAGGGGACAGGTGTTATACAGACATGGCAAGAAATCTGGAAGGGGACTGGCCTATGGCTGTTGATTTTAGCTGGCAGGTACTCAGACACCATTGTGTGATGGGCTGCAAGATAGAAACCACAGAGGCTTCTGCCTCTGCCTGGGACGACAAGAAGAATCTCTGTACATCAGAGCTGGTAAGGCCTCTGTGGCAAAACCTTTTCTTCTTTCCTGACAAAACGTGGCTTTTTGTCCAAAACTGAGTGTTTTGCGGAGAATTTTCACTTCACAGAAAAAATGCCATTGTCCTGATACTCTGGAAACTGAAAAATGTTCCACTAAAATAATATTGGTTTGAGTAAAAGTTGTTCGTCTTTTGGTTAAAAAAACCCAGCTTTTCCTCTTCCATTTTTTTTTTGAGGGGGGTTACTAATTTGAGGGTTTTAAAAACAATATATTTAATGGGAAACTAAACAAAAACGCCCCAGCCACTTTTTGGTTTAATTTTTACCTCAAAGAAACAAGAACTTCCCACAGGAATATTAAAACAATATAGTAAAGATAATGGGCATTTTCTGAGCAGCTCTGCCTCTAGCTTGCGGAACCTGGGCTTGTATCAAATATGGAGCTAGAGGCTCGTCCCGGGGGCTATGGGCTGGCTAGTAACTGGACTTTTGGTGGGCTGGAACAGATCTCCTGGGAGGTGTCCATACAGCAGTGGGCATAATGGGGCCCTGGGCCATGACTGGTGCTCCTAGGTCCTAGTTTGATACAGAAAATTAGGATGGAAGGGGGCATCTGTCTGGAAGCCCTGCACTGAGCAGGTTGAGGGGCACAAGGTCTCAATCTGGGGGTCATCACACGCAGGTGACTTTTCTTTCTTTCCCATAGCGCTAGATGGGCAGGAATGTAGGGGTCCCTGGCTGGGAGGACCTGAGGAGACATTGGTTCGCAGTGTCTGTTGAATGCGACAGCTGTACGGTGCAGGCACAAGTCAAGCCAGGAGGCTGTCAGGAGTAGCTGAGCGTGCCCTTTCCTCCCTCCTATACTGGCTGCCTCAGGAATTGGGTGCAGGGCAATGTGCGGTTGAGGGAATGGGGAACCCACTGGCTTCCCTCTACTGGGCAGTGACTGCAACTGCCCAGTAGCTCATGAGAAATGAGTGTGATGGGGCTCAGCCCAGCACTCAGGTCCCAGGCGCCCATTGCTGGCGGTAACTGGCCCCTTCATTGCAGCAGGAGGCCCCAGGGACAGAGCTCCCCTGCGGTAGCCATACTCACAAGGCAGCACCCAGGCTTGCAGGCACCCTGCTGTCTCCTCCTGTGCACTCCCCTCCCACCCAGCACCTCCCCCACCCCTGCCAGCCCCTCTACTCACCCGGACGGAGAGAGGACTCGTTCTGGAGGCACCCTGCAGCAGTCGCATGCACCACCTGCACCCTTTGCCAGCCACCGCCTGCTCTGGCTTTATTTATGCCTGCACTGCGGAAGATGACAGCTGCTTCCAGAGGCTCTGGCCCCACCTTGTCTGCTGTTTACACAGTGGGACTCACTTCAGGAACTTGCAAAATGGGAAGTTGGGGGAAATTCCCCTCCGGCCCCCTCCCGCAGTTACTGCTTCCTTTGCTGTGAACGGTCGCTAGTCACCCTAGCAAGCTGGCGCGAGTGGCCTTGCGTCGTCTTGAGCCCATGAGCCACAGCCTGATGTGCAGACCTCTTGCTTTAACCACTAGACGTTGCTACCACCCACAGCTGGAATGGAACCCAGGGTTCCTGACGCCCAGCGTCCTGTTTATACCAGTAAATGCAAGAGAGGGTGCCAATTTGGAGTGGGACTCGGGAGATCTCAGGGTGCTTCACACCAAAACGTCCATGTACAGGTCTGGCCCTTGAGACAGCTTCCTTCTTCAGTCCTGTTGGTCTCTGACCAGCTTCAAGCCTGACAAGTGAGGCTGACAATCACTGGGTCGCTGCTGGCTTGGACACCCTGTGTGAATGTGGACAGATCACTGAACTGTGCCGGGCCTCAGTTTCCCCATCTGTGAAATGGAGAGAATATTTGTGCGTCTGCCTTGTCTGTTGACACTGTCCTGGGGCAAGGGCTGACTCTCACTGTGGGGCTGCAGCAGTCAGCACAATGGGGGTCCCAATCTCAGTCAGGGTCATTGCAGTGCCTGCACAACAGGACTCTGATCTCAGTCAGGGTTGGTGCAACAAGCCATACAAGGGGGCTCTGATCTCGGTTGAGATCGGTGCAGTGCACCATAAAACAGAGCGCTGATCTTGGTTAGGGTCGGTGCAGCGCGCCATACAACGGGGCTCTGAGCTTGGTCAGGGTCGGTGCAGTGCACCATACGACGGGATTATGATCTCAGTTGGGGTGCGTGCAGTGCCTGGCCCTGATCTCAGTTGGGGTCCCAGTAGCACACTGTGTGACGGGGCTCTGATTTCAGTCCAGGTCCATTCACTGACTGGCACAATGGGACCCTAATATTAGAGAAAGGCCGTGCAGCACCTGGCTCAATGCACCTCTGATCTCAGCCTGCGTCCATGCTGCTACTGTAATTCCAATGGTAAATGCCACTCCAACTTTGAAATGGTGCCTGTGGGTCCTTGCCAGGCCCACACTTTGGCAGTGTGTTTGTAGGGAGCAAAAGGAGACAAGGCCACAGCTCGAACTGTTCTGTGATGACAACTGACATCTCAGCTGTGCCAGAAAAGGGCCTGGCCAGGCTGAACCAGCCTCCCACAGCACCGCCTCCTAGATCTGGTATTTTCCCAGGTTGTGATTTACCTCATTGTCAGAGCATGTTCACTTGCCCAACCCTGGAATCCCCCACCCCCTTTGGGTGGCCATGGAGAGCACAAGGTGTTCTACTCCCTGCACACAATGTGTCGCAGGACCCCGGATAACCCCAGGGTGCTATGCAGCATTACTCAACTGTGGCCCTTTTGTCACGGCCTGGGCTAGTGCCAAGTCATGGGGCACGTGTGGTCCTCTGAAGCAAACAGTTGGTTTGTTACGAAATCAACGTCCTTCGGTCTGCAGAGGGGCCGAGCATCCAGGATGCAGGAAGAACCACGCCGTCGTGGAAAGGAACCTTTCTATGCCAGAGGCGCTCGCTGCCCTGTGAATAGGTAGCAGACAAAGAGCCAACTCCTAGACAGCTGTGAGCTGGTCACACTTAAGAGTTACGGCTGGTCAGGATTTAGGTGCGAGACCAGGCAGAGGGGTTGCAGGGGGTGACGTAGGTTGCAGTGAAAATCCTCTCGCCCAATCAGAGCAGACACCATGCATCGATAGGAGCTGCTGTGGTCCAGGAGAGGGGTGAAGGCTCAGTAGGGGGCACTCCTCTCAGAGTCTGTGCTGGTACTCCTGGGGTGAAATCCCTGCAGGGTGATCTGACACCTGCTGCTCTGCTGTAGTCCTGCGGGACACCCAGTGCTGTGGCTCTAACCCCGTGTGCAGATTAAAACCACTCTTCCCGATTATACCCATAAGTGGGATTGGTTTGTCATTGGTTTGGCAGCAGTACACCACTCAAAATTTTGAGTAGTAAACGGACTGGAAGTACCCCGGGCACTTCGAAGTACCGACGGGTGAGCCGCGGCTAGACGCGAGCCAGCACTTCGAAGTTTAACGCGGGGGAGAATTAGCTCAATGAAGTGCTGCATATGCAGTGCAGTGCTTCATTAATAATCTCCCGGCACCCTACTTACCAGCCTCCCTTCGAAGTAAGCAGCTAGCACAGACAGGCCCTTAGTGATGGTAGTACCTGTGCCGACAGGAGTTCTTCTGTTGGCACAGTTAATCCACCTCTCGGAGAGGCGGCAGCTAGGCCAATGGAAGAATGCTTCCACCTCTGATCTACACCAGAGGCGAGGTAAGCACAGCTGCATCTCTCCCCACACAGTTACGCAGATCAGCTCCCAGCCTAGCTCAGCCCTTTGCTGTCTTTTTGAAAGATATGACAAACCAATCCCACTTATTGGTGTTATCGGCCCGAGGCAGTAAACCTATGGCCTGGGTGCATGCACTGTGCACCGAACAGAGGGACACTCCCTGCCACCCCCCCAACATGAACTAAGGTTGGATACCCTGAGCAAAGCCACCCAGAACCTCCTTGCACAATCACGGCCCCTGGGAGAAATTCCTCCCAACCCCCGGCTCCTACTCTGGAGGAGGAGAATAGGGGTTCCTGTGATTTCAGGGCAGGTTCGCTGTGGGCATTTTCACTCGTGTGTGGCAGCCCTACTCTGGGAAGCATCTCCCTTCCTGCCGAATTAGGATGAAGAGAAAGAAAGGAAAGCATAGGGGCGTGACTCAGTGGGGACGAGAGATGGATGATACAAAGGAGGTTGGAGTGTTTAATGCCATTTTTGCTTCAGTCTTCACTAAGAAGGTCAGTTGGGACCAGATACTTTACTCCAGATACTCTGGAGGACAGGACTGGAACTCAAAGTGACCTTGGATAAATAGGAGAATTACTCTGAAATGAACAGGATGAAAGTCAATACAAACCAATTGCAAAGCACTACCCTGGGGAAGGAAAAATCCAACGCACAGGTACAAAACAGGGCATAGCTGGCTAGGCCGCAGGACTGCAGAAAAGGAACCGGAGAGTGATCTAAGGGAGCTCAAGTTGAATATGATTCAGTGCTGCGATGCTGTTGCGACTCTGGGCTGTAGTAACGGGAGTGTGGTAGGTAAACACAGGATGAAACTGCTGGGCCCTGCTTGGCACTGCTGAGCCTGAACCAGAGACCTGTGTTGTTTTGGGCCCCACGCTTACATGCAAAATGTCATTCTAAAGACCAGTTATTCTGCACATCACAGAGAACAGGACAAGAAGTACAGGGATTACAGGGCAGCCAGGGAGATTCAGGTGAGATAATAGGGAGAAAAAAATCTAAGCCAAATTACAGGCTAGGACTAGAAGAGGTTACACAGGGAGCAGGGCAGACTCTCCCTTACCGGAGGTTTCTCAGAACATGTTAGACACCTGGCAGGCAGGGGCAAGGTCCTTATGGTCCTGTCGGGAACGGACCAGATTACCTCACGATCCCATCCAGCCCTACGCTGCTACAATTCTGCAACCACCACAAGACAAGAGAGAGAGACGGAAGGGGAGAAGGGATGCTATGGAGAAATGTAAGAGGCTGTTGTTCATGGCAGCTCAAAAAGGCAAAAGCTCTCAAGTAAGGAGAGGAGGAGGCCAGTGCTGGATGTGTGGGGAACTTCAGAGAAGCGAGGAGGTAGACCCGGGTATCCAGCCTCTGAATGTTCACAAAGCACCAGGGAAGCTGTACACAACAGGGGGCCTCAGAGATGAGGCCAGCAGAGGGGAGCCAACCCCAGAGCTTGCGATGAACAGCAGAGACTTGATCAGATCACGGTGTGGTTTATTCAGCACGTTCCCCTTGTGGCCCAACAAATCCAGGCTAGCAGCAATGGGCATGTTCACAGGGCACCTCCCCCGATGTGTTCACAAGCCATTCTCTGCCACGCTCTCAGGCAGCCCTCACACCATCTAGTGGGGGAAACACCCAGTGGAACAGAAGAGTCTGAGGGACACAAGCGTCCACTCCCTGCAGAGGAGTACGCTGGCATCTGCCTCGAGGCTGGGCTGACTCCCTTCACATCAGCCCCTCTCACAGATGACCTCAATGACACTCTGCTCCATGGGCACAGGGTCCAGGCAGCGGTGGGCCGTGCTGCCCACAATTTCATCAAGCAGGAAGTGCACCAGGTTCTCATCAGAGACAAAGCGCCACAGGTAGAGCTGGAGGTAGTAGCAGTCCACCTGGATCTGCTGCAGGCCATAGCGCCCAAAGGTCCGCAGCCGCACGCACTCCAGGAAGGTCTTAAGGCTGATCTTGATGATGCCAGTCAGGACAGAGACCTGGGGGATAGGCAGGGAGGTCAGTCAAGCACTGCCCGCTATCCATGTGGAGGACACAGGGGGAAGAATGACTTCCAGGGCACCGTACGGGTGCGTCTACATTAGGAACTAATTCAAAGTTAACTTCAAAGTTAGGCACTACATCGAAGTAGCCAGCAGAGAGTCCACACACATTCTCCCTTACTTTGAAGTTAACTTTGAATAGGGAGCCCAACTTCGAAGCCGTTACTCCGTTCCCGGGAACGGAGTAGTGCCCAACTTCAACGTAGGGTGTGTGTCGATGCTCAGCTTCAAAGTGGCTTACTGTGAAGTTGTACCTCAAAGAAAGCAACTCTGAAGTTATTTTTATAGTGCAGACACAGCCTATGTGGCAGAAGTCTCTTGTGGAGGAACGAAGCCAGATCTGGGCTGCACCCCCCGCCAGAGGGCAGAGAGGTCAGTGGGAGGTAGGGAACAGGGAAGTGAGAGTGTCTGGGGAGTGGATGTGTGATAGCTTAGGAGGGAGGGGTCCCCAGAGGACAGGGGAGGTGTGTGAGCAGCTCTGTTCCTCCTCTAATGCGTTGGTGGTGGCAGCGTCACTGAAGATTAGTACATCCTAAGGCCAGAGGAGACCAGTGCGATCAGATGGAGTGAGTGCTGGGGGGCTGTGTTCCTGCTCTGATGCCCTGGGGCCGGGGGAGCTGGAGGACTGGCTGGATTTGGGGGCTCTGACCTGTGCGAGATTCTGCTCACCTTGTTGAACTCCACAGGGCTGAAGATGTCGATGCGCTCTGAGAACAGCTTCTGAATGTTACTCAGGAGGTTAGTGTCCAGGGGGGCACTGCCAGAGGGAAAGCAGAGACAAGTGGTTACACACACTGGCAGCACAGCAGGGAACGGGATCTGGGCAGGCCTCCTCACCAGAGGTTGCATCTGCAGTAAAACCCTGGGTCAAAGCCCACTCCTCTGGAATGGAGCAGTAGAAGGCCTACCTGCCCTGGTGCAGGCTGCTCACCCTAAAATGTAGCTGGAAGGGCAACCCCCCCATTGCGACTCTGCCTGAGCCCCTCAGTTCCCACCCGCAGCCCACTGCTACCCCAGGCCCTTCCTGTGCCCCTCAATCCTGACCCGCACCCCCTGACCTGGGCGTGTAGCTGGGGGCGTAGCGGCTCTGCTGCCGGGAGCTGCTGTACACAGAGAAGGTCCTCTTGCTGGAGTCGCTGCTCTGGGCCTTGCGGACGCCCTCTTCATACAGGAGTCCTACCTGCAAGGGAGGGAGAGAAGCAGCCCAGGTGAATGGGAGGTTCTTGGAATATAGGAAGCCCCAAGTTGTCCTTCCCAGGCTGACCTGCACATCTATGGAGGTGGTGTCTTCCACCACCCTCTTCATGACGGCCCGTACATTGCGCGGCTCAATGGTGTTGACCCAGTCACGCGTCTCCACGCTCTTGCGCAGCATCTGCGAGATGATCAGCCCCTGCACCTTCACGTAGTGGTTGAGTAGCCGCTGGGCTGTCTCACGGGCCTCTGCACACAGGCTGGTGACGGGGGTGATGGGGGAATGGTCCTAGGAGGGAGAACAGCGCGTCAGCGGTGCCGGACAGGGCACTTTCCCCAAGGCCCACTACCTCCACGTGAGGGGCACTCAGAGGACAACCTGCCCCTGCCCTTCCCCGTGTGCCTTGTAGCATCACCAGCTCTGGGTGGGTCACATGCTCCCCTTGTCACTCACCCCACTGCCCCATTGGGTCAGTGTGGGCAGGGGTGCTGTGGGGAACGCCATAGACTTCACCTACACAGCACCCCATCAGGTGGGTGGGGCTGGGGCGTGCAAAATGGCACAGGTTGTTCCCATCTTATCCTGCCCAGTGCCAGCCACACATCACTTCCCCCCCAAGCTGTCCCCACTGCCTGCAGGTGGGGATGGAATCTCAGGCCCACTGAGGGGAAAGGGTGGTCAGAGCAGCTGGCACATGACTGGAAATCCAGAGGTGAGCAGCAGAGCTCAGGGCGTGCACAGCCACCCAGTAGCGCTCCCGCTGCCATCCAGCTCAGCTACAGATATCCCACCCCTTCCCCTGGGATCCCAGCCCCAGAGAACAGCCCCTGGAACTCTGGCGTGGGCTCACAGCCCTCAGAGAAAGATGGTCTCTCCCACCCTGTCCAGGGACTTCTTCCTAGCTCTTGGGGGATTGAGGGGCTTTGAACTGAACATGGCGTCCCAGGCAGAGGACACCCAGAGCCAGCCAGCCAGGGATTCCCCTCCCACCACACTGCAGGACAGGCCACCTCTGGGACTGAGGCCTGGCCCCTCCCCGTTCCCAGGGGTTGTCACCTGCACTAGGAACTGCTCGTCAGTCAGGGTGAGGACGTAGCTGATGGTGGAGGTTTCGTAGTCCAGGCAGAGGCGAGAGAGCAGGAGCAGCAGGGTGGGGGGTGTGGAGCCACCCTTGTCCCCTGTGGTCTCACAGAACTGCCGCGCCGTCTGGCATATGGACTTGATGAAGCTGACGATCAGGCCCTCGCGGACACCCTGGCTGCAAAACTCACCCTGGAAGAAATGGGGGGGAATGGGGTTGGGGTGGGGGGTGTCAGCACTTCCTCTTGCTTCCTGGTAGTGGCTCCATCTGGAGCCAAGCCAGCAATCCTGACAGCATCTCCCCATCCACAGCCGCTCCCCCAGATGCCGACTGCCTGTGGCATTCACCCTGAGGACAGGGCTGCAGGCTGGGACTGAAGCACAATTGTCACAGTGGGGGACCTCCCGGGGGCAGCAGGTTGAGATTAGGTTTAAAAATAGAGACTTAGGATTCAAAGGGCCCCCTAGGTTACTGAGTCCACCCCCACAAGCAACCAGGCCACATCATCCCAGCCATTAACTCTGTGGTGGGCAACGTGCCCCCATGAGCCACACACGGCCTGTCGGGTCCTACGTGTAGCCCACGAGACACTGTTTACACCGTTGCCCACGCACAGGCCGCCAGTTTCTGCTGGTTTCCGGCCGTGTCGATTTTTTCCAACCGGGTTTACTGAAGTGACAGGTGGGTAAGTCAGGCCACGGGAGGTGGGGTACTATGAGAGCCAGGCACTCCCTGTGCATCCAATCAGCGCCTCCCGCAAATTCTAGGTACACAAGAGCAGTCAGCAAAATTACCCTATCGTGGCTATTACAACCTTGTGGCTCATTGAGACTGAGGAGGGCCACTCATGCAGCCCCCTCACTAGCCCATGGCAGTAGTAACTCCACTGTTAAACGAGTTGGGCTGCTTGTCCCCCAACCCCTCCTGCTGGGAGGCTGTTCCAGACCCTTCCTCCTCCGGTGGGTAGAAATATCCTCACTTCCAGCCTCGGCTGAATCCTGGACACTTTATCCCCACCTGGTCTCCTGCCAACATTGGCCGTTAACTCAAATTTCTTCTCCCTCCCTGGGGTTTGCCCCTCTGCTGTACACACCCTGCAGAGTGACACAAAACAGGCTCTACATGGACTCCATCATTCCAGGAGCCCCCAAAAGCGTGAGGTGCACCTCCCCTCGGGGGGACAGAAGAATGTTGAGGGGAGGGGCAGCAGCAGCATCCAGGCCAGCCCCTAGAAAGCACCACCTCTCTGCCCCCACCTCTCCTCCTGCCTTGTCCACAGCCACATCCCCAGCTCCCAGCTCTGTGCCTGATCCTGGCCTCAGCCTGGCTCCACTCTTGGTCACGTGTCCAGCTCCCAGCCAGCCAGCGCCGATACTACACCACCCCACCACCCCCCGCAGCCTGACTGTGGCTCTGCCCCCAGCCTTGTTCCCCTGGTCCTGCTCCTGGCTCCAGACCCACCTGTGACCTGAGCCTCAGTCCTCTTACCCCGTCCATGTTTCCTCTGCAGCTCAGCCGCAGCCCCACGTGGGGAGGGCACAAAGGTAAGGGAGCCACCCTCCCCCCCGGAAGGTTCCTAGTGAAGGATTCGGTGTTTATGGCCACGTGGCTTAGAGGGCAGAGCGCTGGGACTCCGCAGACCAGATTCTATTCCCAGCTTTGCCTCTGGCCTGCTGGGCGACCTTCGGCAAATCATTTTCCTCCCTGTGCCAGTGTGTATCTATGGGGCCGTATCCATACCTATGCCACAGCATCTAAGTGCCTCACAATCTTTAACATCACTATCCTCACAACACCCCTACGCCACAGGCCAGTCCTATTATCCCCCTTATACAGGTGGGAAAACCGAGGCACCAGCAAAGTGACTTGCCTAAGGTCACCGAGGAAGCCTACAGCAGAACAGGAAACTGAACATATCTCCCAAGACTAGTGCCTGAACCACTGGACCATCCTTTGGGGTTTCCCCATCTCGACTAATGCAGCTGAGGCTAGTGGCCTCCATTATATAAAGCATTGCAGATGTCCTGGTGAAAAGGGGTAGAAGAACCTGGGATCGTCAAGCGGCATTGGAACAGCTGGAGGAGCGACTGAATATACCCGATTCTCAACCTCTAACTTCACAGTCTCCCCGTCCTCAGCTGTATCACCTTGAAGTAGGGCTTGTTGGAAAAGGTGATGTCCTTTGCTGTGAAGAGGTGGACGTAGGTGAGCACTGACTTGATCTGATTAAGGACAGAGGCCGAAATGGTGCCCAGCAGCTCAGCCAGGTTGGGGGTCTCCTTGCCCGCCAGGCGCGGAGCAGCCAACGACTGGCGCACATCTGTCAGGCAGTCCTGATAGAAGCTCTGCAGGGCCAACAGGTACTGGCGGATGCGCTCCTTGGCAGCCCGCACCACAATCTCTGTGCCCTCAGCTGCCACGTTGGAGGCCGGCAGCAGCTTGGTCAGAGCTTGGAGGCGCCGGTGGAAGCGGTCCAGGGCACGCACCAGCAGTGAGTTGTCACCAACCCCTTTCTCCAACTGGATGCGCTGCTCCACTAGGGAGAAGTATGTCTCCATAAGGCAGTTGACAAAGGCCACCAGCTTGTCCTGTGCCATGCGGGTGATGTCCTGCACCCCTTCTCGGCTAACAAAGAGCTCCTGGTAGGAGGCAATCACTAGGCACATGTTGCTGACAAAGATGTTGCAGCCCCGGTCAATGAACTCCAGGATATCTGTGAGAGGAGCTCCGCCTGGCTGCCCCAGCTCTGTCTCTAGGGCCTTCAGCTCAGCCTCCAACCGGCAGCGAGCATGGGAAAGGAACTCATCACACAGCTCCTCTGCAGGCTCATCCAGTTGCAGCAGCAGCTCCACGCACTCAGCCAGGTCCTTTGCCCCAGAGCCCCCATCCCTGCCAAGGAAAGGAGAGGGCATTGCAGATGGCAGGGGAGCTGAGACATGGACCCCACCCCCCCCGACTTCTAGTGTATCTGCAGCAGGGTTTAAGGGCTGGTAATGGGAATTAGCAACAGCAGCCAGCTTCTAGACTGGACTCCAGTTCCTTTATCTCAACTGGGGTGATGATCCTGAAACCTAATCATAAATCTCCAGGGTGCTGATTTCCACCCTGCAGTCACTACATGTGATAGGAATGCCGCCTGCTTCTCCCAGCTCTGTCTCTAGGGCCTCCAGCTCAGCCTCCATCCAGCAGCATGCCTGGGACACGAACTCATCACACAGCTCCTTACAAGCCTAAGTGGAGCGAATGGGGACAGCTGGATGACTGAGTCACTCGTTAATCTATCCCCCTTTGGATCAGACCATTGCACCCTCTACCCTGGTGCCCCTCCTGCTGGGGGTCAGACCAATGCAGCTGTCTCACTTCAGTCTTTGTCCACTCCCCCTGCACTGGATCAGATCCAAAGGTCTGTACCTGAATTTCTCCCGTAGCTTCTGTGCCAGGTTGGCCATGATCTGCTGGCAGTCGTCCTGGATGCCCTGGAAGGAGGGCATGTGCTGGTACTGGTGCAGGATCGAACGGGCTTTGCTGTAATAGCGCACTGCCTGTCCGTAGGCCTCCAGCTCCACACACTTGGTGAGGCGTGCAGGCAGCTCAAAGAGAAACTGCAGCTTGCGTAGGAGCGTGTGGACCCCTGGGACCCAGAGAGACCCTGTTAGAAGCAGTGCCAGCATCCCTTGGCATCTCCCCCTGACGCCCTTCTGCAGCTGCTCCAGCAGGAATGGCCTGGAGCCCTTCAGGGACTACCACCAGTGTCCCTCTCATTCTGACCATCCCCGGGTAGAATAAATTTCATTATGTTCACCAAGGCATAGGCAGATGTGAACCACCAATAGCAACACACACCGCCCATCATGGGGGAATGCGGGTGCTCTGCTCATCGGCTGGGCAACACCTGATTCTCTCCTGCGTGGCCGCCCAAGTGCTCAGCTTACAGGGAACACTGCCACCCACCACCCCTATTCTATTATGATTCTCCTGGTCACTGGATAGGTTTCCTGGGCTGCTCTCAGCTCTTCCCCTGGTGGGTCAAAATGCGCCCCATTGATGTCAGCGTCCCTCTCCATCAATTACCATCTTGGCCACACATCAGGGAGACACTGCCCTCCCAGGCTGTGGATAACAGCAGCCACAGCAGTGACCAGGCAGGGGAATGAAACATGCACCTACAGGACTCTCCCTCCCAGACTTCCCTCCGTGCTTCATTTCTAGCCTTGGATGCCCTAGATTTACTCCTGAGTTCTTGCCTCCTGAGAAGGGACTTGGAGTCTTGACCCAGCCAAGGCAGAAGATAGCACTCTCCCAGAATCCTCTCTGCTCTTGAACTTCAGGTAAGATTTAGTGTCTCATCTAACCCACGGGTGAGCAACCTTTTTAGGTCAGGCTCCACTTTTCAATCATGCAATTAGCCAGGCCCTGCCAGCCTGTAGAAGGACCACAGGAAACGGGTGGGACGCTCGAGAAGGGGGTGCCCCAAAATGGGAGGAGTGCTCGAGGGGGGACCCCAGCAGGGGTCTTATCAAGCTGGGAACTTGCTGGCTGCTCCCACTGCTTGACTCAGGGCCCCCATACATTCTGATTGCCCAGCAGCCAGGGTGGGGAGGGAGGTAGGGGGTGTTCCCTTGGTGACAGCAGCAGAGGCCGCCAAGCCGGAGAAAGCTGGCAAGGCAGCAGAAGCCCCGGGAGGTGGGAGGGGAGCAACTGGGCTGTGCCCCCCAACTTTGCACATACCTAATCTAGTTTGACATGCATCGCCATGCTATTTCAGCTGCCCTGGATCAAACCAATACACTTATTCACCCCAGTATCTCTCCAACCCCTAATCGGACCCTGGGACCTTGCCAGCTGGCTAAGAGGGCAGTTTGGGGCTAGTACCTGAGAGCTTGGTGATCTGCTCATGCTGGTCCTGCAGAGTGCTGCTGATGCGGGCACTGAACTCTGTGATGACAGCCATGTTCGCAGCCAGGCAATCCATCTCGTCTTCCATCTTCTTGAAGTCATTCTTCATCTTGCGGATTGTGTCTGGGGAGTAAAAGGAGGAAATCAGCCAGGCCCAAAAATGCAGTCCCACTGCTAAAGACACAGGCCTTCATCCCCCACATGTGGAGGACTGGGATCCGGGCAGCCCTGCATGGTACCTGTGGCTGAGATGAACTTGTTGTAGTTCTCATACACCAGGGTTTGCATGTCGCTATCCAGGGCACGGATCTGCTTTACCATGTCAGTCTCACAGTCCATAAGCTGGGCTAGCGAGCACTCCTTTCGCAGCTAGGGAGAGTAACAGTGAGTAAGGGGCACAGCCAGGGACGTCAGCTTTGCCAGTACCCTTCAATCCCCACTGGTTTCCCTGACATCCCTCCACTGGGCTTTACCCTACAGTTCTGCCAGTGCACCATAATCCTAAACTGCAGCCCCCTACAATCCCAAACCTAGACTATGTGCCCTCACCCGGCTATGCTGGTCAACCTCAAGCCTGAGCGCAGCTCCCTGGTCCCCTAGGACTAGCACCAAGTTCTGCCAGTGCCCCTCAAGCCTGACCTGCAGCGTCTACAATCTCAGTCCTGAGCTCCCCCACTCTCCAGCTCGGTTGGCTCCCCTCAGTCATGACCCACAGCCCCCTCATATTGGGGGACGGGTGTGAATGGCGGAAGCTGGAAGAAGGCTCCCCAGGGGAGGCAGACAACAGCCCCTGACGGCTGCGATACTGAGAAGATTTGACAGGATGGGTTCCCTGCGAGACTGGCCATACAGCAGGGCCCTTTGGAGAGAATCCCCGGGGGCAGCCACAGCTGTGACAGGTGGCTGGGAAGGATGTGTGGCGTCCCCCCGGGGGCTACCAGCCCCCCGCCCAGGGGTCTGGGTCACTGATGGGGCAGACCAGGGACAGAAAGGTGGGGGCCCCCTTGGAAGCTGTCGGGAAGGGGGAGGCTCCTCCGGCGGGACGGGACCGGGACAGGGGCCAGCGGGGGGCCCCGGCGGGGTCCTGGGAGGGCCTCGGAACACGGGCATCGAGAGGCTTTGAGGGGGCCCCTGTGCCTGAGCACATCCGGGGTGGGCGAGCACCTTAGTGAGGAACACTTCCGGGTCGAAGTGCGCCCCGTTGATGTCAGTGGGTCCCCCGAGATCCCCCAACGGGGCCAGGCCGCCCCGAGCCTCCCCCGCCGGCTCCGGCAGCCCGTAGTAGAGCTTCAGCATCCCGTGCGGCCGCCGCTTCCCCGCCGGCGGCTCCGAACCGGCCTCGGCCGCGCCAGCCAGGGGACCCCCCTGGGCAGCCGACATCTTCACCCGCCACACCCGCACAGCCGGAGCTCTTGGGGGTGGGCAGTAAGCGACGTGAGCTCACTTCCGGGTTCAATGACGTGATGAGGACGTTCCCCCGACGCTGGTGAGGTCACTTCCGGGATCAGTCGCGTTTTGTGGGTGTCGTCTGGCTGTCGACAGTCATTGCCACTGTCCGGAGACTTCGCTGCTGGGACGGGCCAGGGGGCGCGGGGCATTTGGCCGGAGGCCGTGCAACTGAACTGTGCCTTGTCACGAGCCAGTGACCTCATAGGCGCCTTGTAATTCGCCGAGATTGTGGCAGTGCCGTGTCACGCTGCGATGTCACCGTGTTAGCGTGTGACGTCATCCAGTTCGTGCACATGAATTCAGCCTTCTGCACAGCAGTTCCTAGACTATTGCGTGATGTCAGCACACGGCTGTGGTTGTAGAACATCTAATACTCCTTATATTACCAATGCCATCAAACTGGTTAATGACATCATCCTGTTACTGTCCACTTTTTCAATGGTTACACTCTGTTAGTCTAGTTTAATCTGTGGCTCCATCCACAAATGTAACCATCGCCATGCTTTTATCCTCATCTAATCTACCTATCCATCCATCCCTTTACGCCCATCTAATCACCTATATCCAACCATCTCTCTGCCTGTCCATACATTCACCTACCATCTAATCCACTGGTGGGCAACCTGCAGCCTGAGGGCCACATGCAGCCCATTGGTGTCCTACCTGCAGCCTGTGAAACATTTTATTTGTTTATATCCATGTGCAGGGTTGCCAAATTACATTGGTTTTCATCCACATAGATTTTTTTCCTACTGGTAACACTAAAATGACATGCACATAAAGCTAGGGCACATGAAGTGAGGTGCATGCTGATTGCACACATCATTGACTATGAAAGCCAAGAAACCGTCTTGCTTACAATAATGTTCCAGCCCGCTGAGATGAAGGAGGGTCGATCATGCAGCCTCCTCACTAGCCTCGATTGCCCATTGCTGACCTGAGCTATCCAGACAACCATCCACCCCATTCCTACCTAATATTCTCATTCATCTATCCATCCATAATCTGTCATGCATGGGGACAATCTGATTCATCACTGTGATACCTCAAGTTGGATGTTTTAAATTATTCTTTATCCTGTATCCTCTTTTCCCATACACAGTGTCCTTCCACTCAACCTGCTGCAACCTCTTCTCCTAGCTCCTATGGGTTTTTATGAACTCTTCTAGAATTCACAGTTGTTTATGACCTCAGCACCCTGATATATGGATTCTGAACCAGCCCTAGCCTGTAGTGAGGTCCTGCAATCACTGCAAACAGCCTCCAGTCTGCCTCCTGGACCTAGTGACCCTTTCTCCTCACCATGGTCAGCGGTAGAATTACCAAACAGCTGGTCCTTTCGCCTAGCATGGGATGGGGAGGCATGAGCTGGAAGGACCCCTTTATCACTGTCACTTTCCCCAGCAAAGTAATCTTCACCATTGCCTCCCTCCTGCTGCTGCTGGTGCATATGGGTATCTTTGGGGGAGACCTCTATCACTTCACCGTGACCCAGAAATTCAACCTCATGAGCTTTCATGGCACCACAGTCCTGCTGGTAAGAGGCATCTCCTTGCTCCTTGTATCTTGCTGCTTGGCCTAGAGGTATACTAACAAGTATTTTAGACTCCTTGGCTTTCTACTCCAAGCTCTGCCAAAGACTATGATCTGAGGCAAGTCATTTTGTCTCTGAAGTGGGGATAACCCATCCCTGCTGGCGAGGGATCTACAGGTTCTGGCCACTGTCAGATCTTAGGTCCCACCAAGGCTGGCCAATCCTGTGCCACTAATACATTTGAATACTGAGGTAAGATTATAACATGAGGGGTGCAAGGAGGACAGCAGTTGAACTCCGGAGTAGGAGTAGTAAGACGTATAGGAGTGAAGTGAGGCCTAGGAGGTTAGCAATGGGAAGTGACAGGGAAGAGTCCTGACCATCTTGTTTTGCACTTGTCCCTGCAGATATCCCATGTGATAAGCTTTTACTGGGCCTTGCTTGGAACGCTTTACACCTTTGAGGCCAATGATAAAGTTCTCAGGGGGTTTGCCCTGACCTCACTAGGTAAGTAACTCTAGCCAAGTGCCTGAGCACAGCAAAGGCAAAAAGGGAAACTCAGCTGAGACTAACCAGTTACAGTGGTTGGTGGGTGGGGCAGCTGACTACTGGATTCTATTCTCAGCTCCATCTGAGGCATGTGCTCAAGTGGGGGAACCCTCAAAACCCAGCAGGCTGCCCAAAAGCTTGCATGGAACACAGAAGCTAGTGTAGTAACCAGAGGCACTGAGACCTCATCTGGGGTGAGTGAAGTCCCTGCTCTACAGCCTCAGCTGAGAGCCAGCTGGCCTTTAGCTCATGTGGTAAAGCGTGGGGATTTTGACCCTATGCTTACAGGTTCTATTCCTGGTGCTGGCAACCTGGGTCTGTTGGTGCTACACTAGGACTGAGGCTCCCCAGCTCAGGAGGTTACTGAGCAAGAATCAGAACCACCTAAGGGCACAACTAGGGGATGTGTGTGAGAGTGAATGACTGGACACTCATTTGCTCTGGGGAGGACTCAGGCCCTAGCTGCCTACCTGGTCCAGCCACAAAGGGAAGCTGTAGACTCCATTCCTTGACCAGGACTCTGGCTCTATCCCTTCTAGTGATGAATTTTGCTCTCTTTGTGGGCCGCTTCTGCCTGGAGTACCTGACTATTGAATACAGGGAGGAGATTTACTGAGCTCCAGCCCAACCTTGTCCACAGCAGCCTTGGAGCGGTGCTGGCGCAGCATTCACCCCCATTCATTCCCTAGGAATTAGGAAGTGGGGAGGGAAGGGGGCAGTAACACACTGCTCAGGCTGTACCCAAAATCAAGTTTAATAACAATACAGGATATTGCTGTAGTGCTACAGATGGTGTAATTCGTTAGTCGTCACATTTCCCCTGGAGCAAGGCAGTCAGAGCCAGGATCTTCTCCCAACACACCCAATGGGTATTCAACATCTCAGATGGCTGACCATTAGCAGTAGCACTTGACAGCTACACGGCTCATTCATTCTACAGCAGTGGCCCAAACCTCAACCCCTACCCCAATACTGTGACCACAGGGTCATGCTAACAAACACAAGGGAGAAGTCCTGACTCCCACCTCCCAACACAAGCAGTCACCACCCACTGGTGGAAGCACACAGGACTCCTAGCCCAGCTCTCCTTTCCACTGGCTTGTGAGAAAGACGATGTGTTTTCTTTATTACCTCCAGGCTAAGTCCCATGCCACCTCCCCGGCCCCAGGGCTAGTGGATCCAGACAGCTATTGGCAGAAAGGCAGGGGGAGCTGGGGAAGTTGCCAAATGGCAGATCTCCGCTAAGGCCCGGTCAAAGATCCGGAAGCAGGAAAGCAGCGGGATTGGAGGCAATGGTCACTTTTTGGGGCATGGCGTGTGCTCTCTTGGCCCACCGAGGCCACTCTGCACATTTCGCACTGTTTCAATAAATAGAAGGAAAGCAAACTACATTCAAAGGCAGACCCCTCTCCCCACCACAAGCCGGGAAGTCTCTTCCCTTTCTGCCCCCATTCTTTAAACTCCAGTGCTGACCAGCATGTCCCACGCCCTCCCTAAATCCCAGACCAGGGCAATACTTCACACACGCACCCGCCCCTTTCAAGTGGGAGGCACCCCACAGCCCTCCTGGCCTCAGCGCGGTACAGACCCAGGAGTGACCATCTTTGGAATTACACCCCCCCACCCCGCCCCATTCTCATTAGCAAAATAATCACACCCAACAGCCCAGCCAAGTCGCTCCCTTTCTGTGGTATTACGAGATGGGGAGCAAAGGCTTCTCTCACCAAGGAAGGGGTTAACGACATCTCCGGGCTGCAAAGAATGCTGGCCACAGAGGGGTGGACCTTAGTGTCTGCTCCTCCCCGTCTGGCAAAGCTAGGGACCAGATCGTTACTGATGTGAAAAATCAGAACAGAAGAAAGTATGTTCCACCTCCCCGCCCTGATACAGGGGCTGTAGGAGGAGAGGGCAAATGAGGATGCAACAAGGGGCTGGTTACCATCATTTGCGTCAATGTGAGTTTTCAGCCACATGGGCAAAACTAAAAGGGGGGATGGGGGAAGAGTTGGGATCCAGCCTCCATTTGATTGGAACCTTCAGAACGTGTGGGAGCAGGGAGAGGATGGGAGACGGGAGAGGATGGGAGATTCCGTTCCACTCCCGTTTCTGGCAAAGCAGAAAGGTGGTTTTACACTGGGGACATGGGTTGAGCTGCCTCGCTCCCAGCAGGAAAAGCTTTGGTTGGAACAGGCCTCCCCCAAGAGTGCCAGCAGCTGGCTGTGTCCCCCATCTAGGTGAGACCAGGATAATGACGACCTCTTCCGCCACAGGGCAAAGGGGCATTGGGGACAAGGTTGAGGAAAGGGGGCTTATATAGAAGGGCTTAGAACCAGGGAGCTCTGCAATGCTCTGACTGCAGGGATGGATTTTACAAGGCACCTCCGAGGAAGCAGAGGCTGCCCAGGATTGGAGAACGGGAAAGGGGAACAAAAGAGCCCAGACCTGTTTCAAAGGCCTGCATTAAGACAACCGTGTTCTCCTCCACTGAGACAGACTGGGCTGGCAAGCTCCAGGTGGGGAGCAGTTGAGAGCTTGGGGGCTCAGCTGACTCCTAAGAGAAGGGCATTCAAGCCCAGGGCACAAGGCACCAGGCACCAGTTTCAGGAGCACAGGACAGTAATGCCAGTAGCTCATGCTTCCAAGAAGGTGCAGAGTATTTGCCCTTCGCTGCTGCTAGCAGCCAGTTCCTTTGCAGACGGTAACAGAAATAGCCCATTTCCCTGCACCCCCACCTCAGCAGCACTTCTGTTTACAGAGCAGGGACACACACCTGCGGCAGGAAGTGATTCACCTGAGGCTGCACAGCAGGGTCAGCAATTGTTGGGAACAGGACTCAAGAATCCCATCTCCCAATGGCCCTGCTCTGCCCACCAGCTCGCCACTCCTTGGGGGCTGGCCATAGAACCCAGGAGTCCAGGCTCCGCTCCTGCGCTGCTCTCACTTGCCTCAGGCCCTAGACTCACTCCTGCCAGCTCCACAAGCGCTTCGTGATCACTAGTGCTGGAAGCTTCCCTCTTCCCTGGCCCATTCCAGCGCTGCACAGTTACAGAGGCTGATTCTCAGCTGGAGCTGGCAGAGACGACAGGGATCAGACCAGCCCCCCAGCAGGTCCCCAAGCCAGAGCCGTTTAAGTCTTTCCCTCCCCCCTGCTCTGCCCCACCCCAACCACAGATTTATTTGAGTCTCATTTTTGAAAGAGGCCAAAGTCACTTCCTCCCTTCCCCCCCCCGCCTCAGTTTCACGTTCCAACTCAGCTGAGCTGGCCAGCAGTGTCCTGGCTGGTGGGTACCCTTTGTACGCCCCTCAGAGCCCCGCTTGCAGCTGCCAGTCCCCAGCATCCCTGCCTGGACAAGATGCCCAGGGAGGAGCCACCAGCTTGGTTCATTTCTGGCCCACCCGGATGTGGGGGTTAAACATGGGGTCCAGGTTGGGGTCGTTGTCGGCCGAGGCCCGGCCCAGCTTTGACATGATGATGATCAGGGTGAGGAAGCCAATGCCACCGATCAGAAGGATGATGACAAACCGTTGCATCAAGGATCTTGGCTGCCGCTTCTTGGACCCAGAGCGATTCCTGCCGGGGCGACTTAGTATTAGCCTGAGAGCAGCGCTGGGGAAAGGCCCACAGTGAGAATGGGGCACATTAGGGCATCTGCCTTCATAGCAGGACTAGAGTAGTACCCAGAGACTCCACACAAAACTGGAGGCAGTAGGGGGGCACGTTAGCATTATAATATCTACAGGCTCTATCAAAGATCATGGCCCTAGCAAGCACATGCCGGGGTTTCCTCCCACCCCACCACTGACCACTTACTTCAGAAGCTGCGCGAACCAACTGAGCGTTGGCCGCCGGCGGTACTTGTCCTCGTCACAGTCCATTTGGGCGCTGGATGCCTTGCCGCCCCCGCCCTCCCGGGTGTCGTAGACTTTCCGTGGCGTAGAGGCTGCTGGGGAGGTAGGGAGTGTTAGAGTGTAGCAGAGAGCCGGAGGTACCAGGAATGGAGAATTCAGGGACAGAAAACAGGCACCCCCCCAAGCCCTGTTTTGTCCCCTGCTCCACCACAGTGAGGCAATCCAGAAACCAGTTCTTCCCCAGCGCTGCTTGCTGCGGTGGAGCCACAAGCCTTTGCCTGTGAGTTATCGTGATCCCCAAGGGGACTCCCGCGTCAGACAGGAGTGAACAGAAAGAGGCACAGGGGCCGTTGCAACCCCGGCATCGAAGTGACTTCCATCAGAGGCAGACTTCACGTTTCGGTTTAGGAGTCTCAGCACCCGCACCACACAAACTGTTCCAGCACTCCTGGAATCAGGGGCACTACACACCCAACTGCTAACCCACCCTGAAGGCAGCCCTTGAGTCCTCACTTCCTCGGGGCTGTGTCCCACTGACTCCCCCAGGGGAGGACAACTACGCTGCTCACCTGCATTGATGGTGATGGTCTCACTGCTGGCGTTCCCCATGTCGATGACTGAGTGCTCCTCCTTCAGGCCCCCACTGCTCGCCCCCTGCTGTTGTGGTGCAGAGGAGAGGCCAGGCGGCGCGCTGTAGGAATAGGCTGAGAGGGCACTTGGCTGCACGGTCTCCTCTGAGCCGGGGCCTGCAGTTGCTGCCAAGAAAGGAAGAAGCAAACTGAACCCAGCATGAAACACGGACACCTAAGAGGGATGACTTCCATCCACAAGTCTGGGACAGCAAATTGTCATCCACTTGCTTCATGGAGGTCTCTGTCCAACTAGATCTGATGCCCTAGAACTGCAAGGTCTCACATACTGATTCTTTGATCCCTGAAAACCCGCCAGCCTTCCTTTCTCATCACTTTAGAAAAAGGAGCACATGAAACTGGCCCTCAAGGTTTCATCCCCAACAGCAAGGAGGTGGGAATTTTGGGCTAGACACGCCCATTGGTCTCTGACAGTGTGCAAGGTGGGGAGACCAGAGCAGGTCAGCAGCTAGATCTGATCCAGTGTGGTGAAGGTGGGGGAGGTGGATACTGGGCTAGATGGGTCCATGTGTAGGCATCTATGGAGCCAGTCCTACATCCAGAGCCCCGCCGCACTCACCAGAGAAGCTAGACCAGTCAGTGTAGTCTGTGGTATCAGGTGACTCTGTCTCTTTGATGCTCTCAGCCTCGTCAATCTGAAGAGAACAAAAAGAAAAGTGCAACAGCCCTTAGACACCAAACTCTTCTCCATCAGCTCAGCCAGCCCCAGACTGTGGCTGCTGGACAAGCTGAAGACTAGATCAAAGTTGGTGCCCCATGTTCCCCATCCCCAAGGAGAGCAAAGGCTCCACACCCTTTTTCCCCATCTCCTGCTGGTACGTGAATAGCAATATCCATCCAGCTTGGCTGTCCTCTTAGCTTCTATCTTGAAAACCACCAGGGAGCACAGAACAAGAGGAGAACCTCATGGGTAATTTCTTACCAGTGGCAGCCCAAGCCCAGCCCGAGCCCAGTTCACAGTCAACAGTTTCTCTCGCAGTACTGATGCCACCGGACTGACCAGGTTGGCTGGGGGGAAGATGGGACCCTTGCAGCTGGGACACTGGTAGCCAGCTGGGGCTGTGTTCTTTGGGAGCTGGTTTGCCATCTCGTTGAGACATGACCAGTGAAACAGATCTGCAAAGGCAAAGAACAGGAAACGTCTTTGAGTGACGGTCCCAGATCAGTGACTCCCCAGATGCCTCCTTGTTGGGTCAACTTCACAAACATCTCCCCCTCCATTACTGCTCATTGCTGGAAAGTGAGCCGGAGACCATTCCGCCAGAGAAACTATACTCATCCCCATTGTTCTCATAATTGTTTGGTGTTTATTCCCACTCTTAGAGGTCAGTTGGATCTGATAAAAAAAAGCTATAAAACCAGAACAAACAGAGGACCCAGAGTGTCATTTTGGCAATCGCTTTTCTGACCCAAGTTTTAAATTTGCTTTTAAAAGAAAAAAAAAATCAGGCTTTGGGACCAAGTCTACACCCGCACGACACAAACTGAAAAGTAATGAAAAGTAAACCAAGTAAAACTAATGAAATCACCCTCCTCCCAGTGCCAGCGAGTGAACCAAGTCAGCTAAGGAAAAGTAAACCAAGCAAAGCTATTGAAATGCTTTAAAGCCATGGTTAAAACCACCTCACCATAACACACAAGCCGGGCAGTATCTTTGGTGGACAGGAGGGTGTTGCAAAGACGACAGTTGGGGTTGTAATCACTGTCCTGAAGCCACTGAAGATAGGACTGAACAATGCACTGAAAGATACAAGATGTTAGTGACAGAAAGCTCATGGCATGGACAAGGAAGGGGTTGCAGTTGGAGGGGTACCCCAGGAAAAGATCTTACATATTGTAAGGGACCATTGCATTAGTCGAATCTGAACTTCTGCCTAACACAGTCACAGAATCCCCTTCTGTAATTCCTGAATCAAGGCCATAACTTGTGTGTGAATTGGAGTACCTCTTGTACACACTTATGACTTAAGGATTGCAATGGACAGAGAATTAATTCCATCCTGAGGTATGACGCATATGTAGATGGAAAAGTTTAGTGTGGTCCATGCCAAGAGGACCCTGGACAGAGCTGTGTAAGGATCAAAGGAAATATGAGGCCATTGTCCACTGTTGCATATTAACGGGATGCAACGTTCCAGGAGTCGTGACACAGAATGGGGGAAGATTGATAATCCAGAATTGAAGTTGATATGTGGCTGGGAAGGGGGTGGGGAATCAATGAGCAAAGAGGACTTTCAATTGCTACCAACCTAGGTCAAATGTAAACCAGTGTCTAAGAGGGTAAAACCCATTCCCCACCCTCCTGAGCCAGCCAGTCCCCTTTCCCTGGTGCCAGACTGGAACTGATACCCTAGAGCAGTGGTAAGGAACCTCCCACCTGTGAGCCAAACCAACCCATCAGTTAATTTCACCTAGACTGAAGCAATTTCTAATCTTTGGGCTGGAAGCCCTCGTTCATCATTGCATCCCCAAGGCACAGAGGAAATCAGGAAAGCTTCGTGTATTGCTCCTGCCCCCCAATGCTAGCCCTGTAGCTCCCACAGAATAGGAACAGCGGCCAAGGGAAACTATGGGGGTGGCACTTGCAGGCATGGGTGTCATGCACTATGAAGAGCCACCGGGCTTCTTCACCTAGAGGCCAGATATGGCAACTGCTTCTGGAAGCAGTAGGGAACCAGGGCAGGCAGAGAGCCTGCTTTAGCTTCACTGTGCCACTGATGGGGAGTTGCCTCAGATAAGTGCCACTCAGTCAGAGCCCACAGCCCAAAACCCCCTCACACACTCTGCACCCACACCCCAACTCCCTCCCACAACCTGCACCCCAATTCCCTGCCACTCCTGCATGCCAAATCCCTTAGTTCCATCTCCACCCCGGAACCCATACACCCATCTGGAGCCTTTACCTCCTCCTGCATCCCAATGCCTTGCCGCAACTCAGAGCTGCTCCTGCACTCTGCACCCCTCATTTCTGACCCTAACCTGAGCCTCCCCACCTAGAACTGTGAGTACCAGCTCTCCCCATTGTGGGGGGAAGCCTACAATTGATTTGTTTCCTGTAGGTCAGTGACCCCTGATGCAAAAAGAGTTCCCCATCCCTACCCTACAGATTCCCAGTCCCTACAAGCAGCTGACCCGCCACTGCTCAGCAGCCACATGGAGGCTGAAGTCCAATTACCTTGGAATGGTTTGCGACGAGGCAGCTCTCACAGACATTCACTCGGTGTTCAAAGCAGAAGAGGTTGGTGACTTTCCTTTTGGGGCATTTACACAGCCCCATGGTGCTTCACTGATCACACAGCTGGAGAGAAAGTGCACTAAGCAAGATCACAGCCCAGACCGGCCCCAATGCCCTCCCAGGGCTGGGACAGAAACCAGGAGCTCTGGTTCCCAGCCCCCGCTCTGCTCTAACCACTAGCCCCCACTTCCTTCGCGTCAGGGAAAGAACCCGGGATCCTGGCTCCCAACCACCCCCGTGCCCGCTCTAATCACGTGACACCGCCCCCCTCCCAGGGGTAGGGAGTGAACCCCGGAGGCCTGGCTCCCAGCCCCGGGTTGCCCCTTCCCCTCCATCGGCGCCCCTGACACTCACAGGCCCCGTTTGAGGCTGTTGCCACGTCTCTTCCGGGTAGGGCGCACTTTGATGACGTTTACACCTCCCGGACTCGGCACTCTGCGGGCAAGCGCCTCACCGAAGCCTCGCGAGAAGGGAGGCGGCGATGCCCTTGCGTCACTTCCAGTGTGGCGGCGGGCGATTCGAACGGGGCTCGGCGCGTAGCGGACTGGCCCAGCTATGGCGGGCGGGGGCCAGAGACGGACCCGGTCTGCGGGCGCGGCCCCAGCGGGGCGCGGAGCCCGGGCGGGTGAGTGCGGCCGCGGGGGCCACTGGCGGGGAGCGGTCTGTACTGGGGGCGGGCGATGCGGGGGTTGTCTTCGGGGCACGCGCAGGGGGGCGGGGTCGCGTCTGTGGCGGCGCGCGGGGGAGCTGCCTTGGAACCCGGGCGCGTGCCGGGGGCGTGATCGCGTCTCTGAGGGGGCGGGGGGGTTTGTCTTGGGGCGGTGGACGTACGGGGGGGGGGCGCGCCGAGGTACACGCGCAGGGGGCGGGGTCTCGTCTCGGGCGGCGCGCGGGGGCTTGTCTAGGGGCGGGGGGCACATGGGGGGAGTGCTGGGGTGCACGCGCGGAGGGCGGGGTCGCGTCCCTTGGGAGGCGGCAGTGTGTCCCAGGGCGATTGCAGGCGGAGCAGGATACACGGAGGATTCCTCGCCTCGGGAGCAGCGTGTGGCGGGTCATTTGCTGGAGTGTGGTGGGGGCTGGGGGAGCAGGGCATAGGGAGGAGGAGGTGCTGCTTCCTGCGGGTGCATGATTGTGGGGATCAGTGTTCCCTCTGATCTTTTCGTCCATGTGCAGAATACACTTTTACATGCACCACCAATAGAAATCCAAGCCTAGCTTGGGGCGCACCGCTAATCAGCTGGGTGGCATTTGCCTCTCTCCTGAGCAGATGCACCAGTGCCCAGATACGGGGAACCCTGGTGGGCATGTCTCCTGAGGGCTAGGAGTGGTGTCACTGGAGAAACAGGTTGAATGGGAATGTTGCTTCAGACTGAAGGACTCTTTGGGTGCAGGATGCGGGTCTGGAGAGTATTTCACAGTTTCCGAACATGTTATGCCTATAAAAAGGTAAACACCAGCAGGTAGTAAAGGACTGAGAGGCACTTAAATGTCCCTGCCTTGGTAGTTTGGATGAAGGAGTTTCCTCATGCAGTGGGAATAACCAACTTTCAAACTTGTTTTCTCTCCCTCACTTTCAGGTACTGTCTCCCCTCCTCCAAGGCGCAGGTCCGAGAGGATTGCAGGGTCTCCTCCAAGGCGTGCCTCCCAGAGAAAACCTTTGGTGGAGAAGAAGATGGTGGGGAGCCCAGTGAGTAATAACGAAGCCCCATTTATACCGAATATTCCCGAACAACGTGGTGTGAGGGTTCAAAGTAGGCTACGCAGGTCCTGAAAAGCTATGTTTCCCATTTTGGCCAACTCAACCAGCTGTTAACTTTAAATGTTGTCCTGAGTTTTGCCCTCAGTGCAGAAGTCCTGGTGTGCTCATCCAAAGCACTTTCAAGTTTGTACTGTTTGTTTGGATTATATACTCTACGGGGCAGATGTCTTCTCCAGTGGTTTGTTTGTACAGTGGTGAATCTGCTCCTTGTTATTGCAAGGTAAGGGGCTGCAGGCTTGGCCTGTGCTTTGCAAAGGATAAGATATATCTTTGGCTATCTGAGAAAAAGGGATTTAGTTGCAGTATACATAAGAGTGAATTGGGCAGATGCAGCAAAAGTGCAGTGCTTGGCAATATGAAGGTTGTGGAAAGTGTAAACTCTTTGCTTGCTATTGGCACATCGTAAGTAATGCACCTGGTTATGGGTTTAATTGTTGGCACTTTAGAATCTGCATAATGGGACTAACTTAAAGCTTTTCCTATCTGAAGTCCACTCAGTGGCCTGTGATAGTGAATTCAGTTTCTTAACACCACAAATACCTGTGTTTCTTAGTTGACTTACTTGCTGGCAGCTGCAGAGGCTGAACTCTTGCTCATTAGAGCTGCAGTGTCCAAAACGCAAATTGGACACCACAGTGTGATGAAGCGGCTCCTCAGAGCCGCACAGGTGGTGTGCGCCGCCTCTTGGTGAAACAAGCAGGTGGTGACAGCAGCAGAGGCGGCTCCTCCTGAGGGGCAAACCTAGGCATGCTGGTGGCTGCAGCGGGGGTGAGGCCTCTGGCGGTGGGGCGGCAGCTTGCATGGCTGGGGGGTGACCTCCAGCAGCATGGCGGGGGCCGCTCACATGGTGGATGTCCTTTGGTGAGTCAACAGCAGTTTGCGGGGGGGAGGCCTGTGACAATCTTCACATTTCTTTTGGACATCCCTGCACTAGAGAATAGCTGGGGAGGGTGGGCATTGCCCTTATTGTACTTGGGCTGTGGCTAGGCTCACTTGCATACCATGGGCTAGAGACCCTCACTCATTGTTGCATCAAGCCCATTACTTCTGTTTGAGCTCTATTGTATCTTCAAAGAAAAATTAAAAAAAGCGCTAATCTTGAGTGAAAGGCTTCGAGTAATGGAAAATCCACCATGCCCCTGGAAAACTTTTCATAGTTACCCTATCTGTTAAAAATTTGCCTTGTGAATTTAAATGCAAAAAACTATATTTGTGATAGTTTGTATCGGTGGTGGCAAAGAAATCTATGACTGTGATTCATTTGCACTTAATTGTGGAGTAAGCCCCATTCAGCTCACTGGCATTTCTGTTTTTTGAGAAAACAAGTGGCTTCTTTTGGAAAAGTTGAGTTACATTCTAGTAAATTAGAGAATAAATTTATGGCATCATCATTATGGTCTGTGGCCATGATGTTCTAAAATAAGGGGCATGTATTTAAGTAATGTAGAATAAGAAAATGACATCTGTGACAAAAGGCAACTCTAGATTTCCCTTACTGAAGCTTTCTACTCGAGGGATAGATTCTAAACCTAGTTAACCAATTAAACAAGCCAAAACAATTAGCTAAACTTAACTTTTTTTTTAAAGCAACATCTAACACAACTGTTTGTGAATTTTTGTCAAATCACACTTATACTAAACGGCACAGCGAGAGTCTTGAAGAACAATGCACTGCAAAGTGAATTATTTAAGTTGCAACAAGAAGTCCTTTGGCACCTAATAAACTAACAGATATTTTGGAGCATGAGCTTTCGTGGGTAAAGACCCGCTTCATCAGACGAAGCGGGTCTTTGCCCACGAAAGCTCATGCTCCAAAATATCTGTTAGTCTATAAGGTGCCACAAGACTTGTTGTTTTTGCAGGTACAGACTAACTCAGCTACATCTCTGATATTTATTTGTTACTAACCAGTGGATCTACTCAGCCATGTCCACATCTCCATCCACATAATTTTTTTCCCAATAAGAAGTTTTCCTTATGTTTCATTCTTAGAGCTAGGCCCTGCATCTCCTCCTGCCACTGCTTACACTTGACACACTTTCTTTTTTCACCCAGAGAAATTTCTTCAGAATTCTGTGGCAAAAGTGTGGGAGAATATAGGAAGGTGTGTGTGTGGGAAGTGGGTGAATAATGTCTTCCCTTTTTTCTTTCCATTCCACTCCATTGTTCCTTTCATTGCTACCTCCGTCTTTTCCTATATATTGTCTCTGTCTTAAGACAGCATTTTGCTGTGCTTGGCCAAGGTCCACCATCACATAAGCACAGAACAAAAACAGTCCGCTCTAGCTTGTCTTTCTTTTCACACATTACTTTTCAGTCTGCTGAGATAAGGAAATTGAAAACTCAGAACTTTGTAGAAGCAAGAGATATAGTAGGTAGGCTGGCCAGACTAGAGCCCTTAGTCCGCTTTTATGGGACTGTAAGTGTATGTATAGCATGTGTAGATTTAATTGTAACTGTTATTTTTAAATGGGAAATTTAGTATTTTATTGTTTTTTATCCCATTTAAATTAAAAAAAAATTCTGTTTTTAATTTTTTTAATCATCTATTTTTATCTACCGTGAATTTAATTAACTAATACTGTCATGTCTGGCTGTAAACCTGCTTTTATAAGACAGAATACTGTCGGTCTGCCTGCTAGATGAAGGATGCTGTGTGTTCCTTTGTACCCTAAGATATCTCAGAACAGTCCTTTGTGTTAATTCATAAAGAGCATATAAATTCATAATCAGCATATAGACAAGCGTTTATCTCATATTTGAAAGGAACGTTTCTAAGGTGAGTCATTTGTGATGACCCTCTTAACTCCAAGACCTTCACAGCATAATTTTCAGCATAAATACATAACTTCCTCATTCTTCTATTCATACATTTTGTAATTATGATGATGGTCAGTGGGCTATCGGCTTTCTGCAGAGAACTCACATGAACTATTATGCAGTTGTCTGACCCAGGCATCCCTATAAAAAGCTTATGCCATCTGCCAGTCAGTATCAAGCTTATGCCATCTGCCAGTCAGTTGCCTTGGTACAGAAAAGCTGCTGAAGAGCTTCTGATACCTGGATCCTCAGGAGAGGCAGAGGAATCATCTTAGCTTTTATTAGCTTTATTTACCTTTCCTTGCACGCTCATCCTTCCTTGGTAGACTGGTGGTAAGGGACAATGGTCCTGCTCTGTCTTTGTCATGCCAAAGAAATCCAATGGTCCAGATCCCCTGTTACAGGGCCTGGGGCTATCGTGAGTATTCGCACAAATGCCCGGCTTCCCTCGTCCTTGTCTAACTTCATCACCCTAGCTATGCTGGGTGCCCTTATCCTATAGATCAGTATATTAATGGTTTCAGTTAAACAATTTGTTGCCTAGGCAAGTTTGCTGTTATGCATTGGCTAACATTTTATCCTAAAATATCCTAACCCTGTTATCACTTCCATGTTCCTTTGGTTACCTGCTATTTTATTGTACAGAATCTCTGCTTTAAGAACACTGTTCTCACTTCCGTAGAACTCACGGTCACTGTTGGGCCATTCATCTGTAACAGTTTGTGGGCCTCAAAGCCTTATTATGGTAACCATGTAAGCTAATATGTTACAGGCTAAGGCCTGTGGATGCTTTGTGTTTTATTGTTCAGTAAAATAATATGCTAAAGCTAGCTCAGTGTACCATCAGAGATGATTGTGTTCCAGTCTGACCTTTCATTTCTTGAGTATATCTGCCTGGTTTGTCTTTACTTGGACTGAAAGCTTTGTGTAGCAGGGGCCATCTTTTTATTCTGTTGTTGTGCATCACCTAATGCAATGGAAGTCCTAGGCTATACTAGAGGAAACAAATAATAAGTCTTGTCACCTTTATCTAATTTATGCAGCTTCCAGCTCCTGTGGTGAAGCGCTCGATCATGGTGAAAAAGATCATGCCCCGAAAGCAGCAGGTCTGTGAGTCAAATCTTCCTGTAGCTAGCTGTTTGTGTATGCACATGAACTGACATCTGTTTTGATTACACTCCCCAGCTCTAAACCAGCCTCAGCCCACACAATAAATGGAGAAATAAAGAATTAAAATGAGCATAAATAAGGATCTGTAAAGGTCCCTCCCAAATTGACAGCCATGTAAAATGTATCACAAACCACAATATCTGGTCTTCTGTGTGCTTTTACTCTGTACCATTCAGATTTCATGGGGCAGACCAGCCTTTCTCAGACTGCGGTGGATAGTGACTCAAACAGCAGTTGCAAGGGGATTGCCTATGTGCCAGTCTCATAAGCAAACTAGGGAAATATGAAATTACAACAAGTTGGGTAGAAGATTGATTGAAAGATTGTGTCCCATTTTGTTCACAAAGAATAGTGATCAATGATTCACTGTTGACCTGGGAGCGTATATCTAGTGGGGTCCTGAAGGATTTCTCCTGGGTGCAGTATATTCAATACTTTATTAATGACTTGAAAAATGGAGTGGAGAGTATGCTTATAAAATCTGTGCATGACACCACACTAGGAAGGACTGCAATTTGGAGGAATGGATTGGAAATCAGAATGGCCCTAATGAATTGCAGTTGTCTTTATTGAATTTCATATCTTTGATTTTCACATGAGTACTACACTTAGCGCAAAAAAAACCAAACACCTTTGTCCTTGCTTGTTTCCTTGAGTTTCTTCTGAATGCTACATTAATGAAGAAATTCACCTGTTAGTATTTTACCCCAAGCCGCCTTCCTGTAGACAAGAAGTGAACCTCCAGACACTGAATGTGGAAAGAGCTCTTGCCTTTTACCTCCACAGGAATAGGCCTTTTTTCAGGTTTCTCCTGGGTTCTTCATCTCTGTGCAGAACAATGAAGGGACAGCCGATCTCTACCCACACACTGTCCATGTGGTTTGTAGGTTGTGTTCGATCAAGCTATGAGTTTTCAGGGGTTCATCCACGCTCCAGAAGTCACTGCTTGTGCCACCAGAGCTAAATCTACCACAGTTGCCGTTCTTAGAAATGTATCAGACACCTGCAAAACAGCAACCAGGTGTATGTTGCACACACATACCAGCCTTGCACTCTTGTGCCCCATTCCAGGCCTGATGCAGTTTTGGTGGTGCTGTCCTATGAGCAGAACTGAACCCACTTTCTTGGCACCCTCCTCCACTGTGGGTCTCAAGACATGGAGCACCAATAGGGGAACAAATGAAGGAGAGGTTATTTACCTCGGACAGTAACTTGAATTTTTCAAGATGTCGTTCCTTGGGTTATCCACTGCCTGCTTTCTTTCTCCTCAGCCTTGGAGTCTCCTCTTTGGGACTTCCATGGTTGAGAAGTAACTGCAGAGACATCAGGTGCACACATCCCTATATACCCTTGTATCTGGGCACAAGGGTCTCTGGGGTGCAATCGTGGAGCTGTTGACGCTATGGACAAAAATCTCCAGTCAAGAGCCCACACGTACATTGATGTGGAGCACTCCCAGGGTGACACACCTCGAAGAATTCAAGTTACTATACCAGGTAAGTAATTCCTCCATCTTTTTGGTAAAGAGCCCAGGCTGTTTAATTTATCTCCCAGCCGAAGACCTCTCCCTCCACAACAAAAAAAAGTTATTTTTTGGCTGATGTAAGTTTCATTTATTTCCTTTTTTGCCTTCCGATCTGCAGTTGCTTTAACTGAAATTTAAAAAAAACAAACAAAAAAAAAAACACATGTAAGTTATTGCAACGCCCAGGATGTTTTATTTCACTGATTGATCCTTGATTCCTTACGCTGGTGTTGAGTAAAATGAAAACTCCACTGCGGCAATGTGGTATAATTAGAAACCTTATGGCCTGTGAGGAATGACTGAGCTACATTCCCTATGTGTTGCTGAGCATATTCTCATCCCAAGCGCGCGCACTCAAGGAATCGGCTTCAAGTTCTGAATTGAGACATTTGATGTTTGGGAAATGATGTGATTTTTATGAGAGTCCTAACAGCTAGTACTGGTTTGGTATTCCGTTCTAAACACACCGTACAGGTGCCCGTGGTCCACACGTGCACATCTAGCTTCAGTGTTCTACAAATATTTTGTCTTCCTTTTCGCCTTCCTCACCCCTTGTTCTACCCCAGTCTTCTGGCTGAATGCTAACTGTGATTCATTTGTTCCTCCAAGGGGACTGCTGCTGCTGCTTTGACTCCGTGGCGCAGTCCCAGGGTAAGTGTCTATGTTCTCCTTTGGGTTTGAGTCGATACTACTATACTGGATATGAAGGGAAGGGTGGTCCCTTGGCAGATCTGGGTCTTGGTTTCTGTGTCTTACCTCCTCATCTGTAAAAAGATGTTACAGGAGATATGGACTAAGATCCTGCGCTTTTGGGGTGATTTTGCAAGTTGGAATAAGCAGGACAGTAGGAGACAACTAATTACTAGGGCTGGATTTGCTCCACACACTTGGGTCAGTCTTTGAACTCTTACAGATCTGCTTCGATTTAAAGTAAATATGGGCTGGGCTACCTTATATTTTCAATTTCCTTTCGGCAGCCCTGAGACTTGTGTTGATTGGCCCTGCCAGTGAGCAGCCGTATTGACACAACGTGTAGGAGAAGGGGCAGACAGAAGGATAACACCACTTTTTTTTTTCTTGCAGATCTCCCAGAAGGCAGGGAAAGAGAATGTCCCGGTGGAGAGCAGCAAGACTGAAGGATGTGAAAGCACTAATGCTGACCCAGTCTCAGCATCATCTCCCCCTGCCAGTGCCTCAGGCCCTGTGACGATGGAGAAGGCTGTCGTATCCGCATATAGCAGCTGTGTATGCGACCCTTCTCCCCAGGATGAGAGGGATGTGCTGATGGCTAAGAAAGTGCGTCGATCTTACAGTCGGCTCGATGCCTCCTTTCATCACAGCTCCCCGGGGCGCTATGCCTCACCCAGCGCTGACCTCTTGGACATGTCCACGCCCGCGTTCAGCCGTGGCCTGCAGAAGTCCCCACTCTTTGGCTTTGAGAAGCTTCTGGTGCCTGATGCGCTGGCAGGTGTGTCACCAGTGGGTAAAGCTTCCCCTTCCCAGGAGCTGCCTGTGGCACCCAAGGCTCTGGGCTCCACTACGGAATGGGACACAGACATTCCTGGCATCGCCTTCCCCAAAGAGAAACGGAAGAAAAAGAAGATCCCCCAGATAGACGTGAGTGTTGCCTTTGGGACTCATGCTTGGATGGGGGGATGATAGATCTGTGGGCAGGGACGCCTGGGTTCTGTTCGGTGGTACATGGGGCTGCTCTGCATCCACCTGTGCTTGTTTCAATTACAGGCTTTTTTCTTTTTGTAACTTCCTTCCCTCTGCTCCAGAAATCGGAACTGGATGAGTGGGCTGCTCAGATGAACGCACAGTTTGAAGAAGCAGAGCAGTTTGATCTTCTCGTGGAATGAAACTTCTCCCTAGCGCTGCTCCTTTGTACATAGCTGAAGTGTTAAGTGTGTAATGGCACGGTAGGGTTTGTTCAGTCTAAAACCGAATAAAGTGGCTCTGTCTCCCGTAGCTTTAGAACACAGCCATACTGGGTCGTGTGCCAAAGGACCGTCTCTCTCTCTCTTTCTCGGGGAAATATGCAGCTGTCCAGCTGATTAGGAGGGATCCACCCAGAGAAGATCAGCTCCTGCATGGGCTGCCTCATCAGCTGTTTCCAGGCATTGCAGCCAATCAGCTCTTCCCGCTTTCTGGGGCTGGTGCAAGCCAGGTGGGCAGCTCAGCCGATACCCCTCCACCCTGAGACCTCTTCTGAATCTTTCAAGCCAACCCAGTAGCTTATGCATTCTCACAGCCTAAAGCACGGCACACCTCTTTACACTTCAATTTAATTCTTTGAGTAGTGAATTCTAAAGCGACTGACCTGGCTGGGGTACATATCTACTGGTGGTGCAGACACTTACCAGCCTTACGCTCTTGTGCCCCACTGTATGTATTCTGGACCTGGCTGGAAACAATTAGAGGAGGCCATTGACCACCCCACCCCCCCAAAACACATCCTTTACCCAGTTGCAGAAGTCTGTGATTGCTGGGATCATCTCTGGAGCCATTTTCTGTTTTTAAAAATTAGCATCACACGAGCTATCCTCCAGGACAGAACCCGACTTTTGAAATGATGATACTACTGACTGTGGGTTGTAACCTGTTTCTAATAGTGTAAATACACCACTTTATTACTTTTAACTTTGTAAATTAATGTTATGTGTAGCAAAACTAGAACTACTAAAAATTTATGGCATTCCTATAACCCCACCCTCACTGAAATGGGTTGAGCTTATTTTGAAAGGCTGTGCAGCTGCTTTTCGCTCTCCCTTTCTGCACTGCTCTTGTGGGAGGGACAAGTGACTGAGAGAGGCCCCAACCCCACAGAGCACCTTGTCTGGGGAGAGAGGCCAGGCCTGGTCTTTTGGGCTGGTCCTGATCCCAGTCTTTGCACCTCTCGGCCTACGGGAGGAAGACCAGCAAGATTAGTATGAATAATGGCACTGGAAATAAAATGTATTCAAGTTTTTCATAGTTCTTATTTCTAAAATGTTTTAAACCGTTTCTAAGTTCATCCCTAGTTCATACAACAATGTAATTCTGCCCTGGCAGTTGGTGTGAGAAATGTCAAGATGAGATAGTTTGGTGGTTCCCTTTCAGAGGGAGCAGTGCATGGCTGGTGTTCTGGCCAGCTCTGGCTTTTGTTATACACCAGCGGTCCCTGCAGCTAGGTCACTCTCCCCAGCTGGGCCGGGAGGTGAGTTGCCGAGAGCTACTGAGCAGGTAGCCCCTTACACAGGCCAGGCGGGGAAGGTACCTAAGATGCAGGAAGCCCTGAAGTGGCTCCTTGCTCCCTTGTCATTGCGCCCTAAGCATATTATGCAGCCAGGCTACTTTTCCCCCACGGGTGCAGGAGGAGGGCAGGGATTAGGAGTGCAAGAAGGGGGAGCAGGCTTTTGGGGAAGTGCTCCTGCCTCCCCATTGGCTACAGCCCTGACCAATGGGAGACTAGTCATACCCTGTTTTAAGGTGTCTGCTTGGATGTCAGGCCCCTGAAATGTCTATCAATGTTTCCCTCCCTCTCTCCCAGGCATTTGGTTCAGCTGCTTGTGGGAAGCCAGCAGAGGCGGTACATTGTGGGGGGAGCTGCTCTTAATGGGGGCACTTCCTACCTGGCCCACCAGCAGCTCTTGCAATGAGGGGTTGCACAGGGTGCATCTGGGGCAGATCCTGTATGAGCCACCCCCTGCAATCTCAGCGGCCAGGTGAGCACGGGGAGGCTGCAGGAACCCTGGCTGAGTCCTTCCCCATGTTGGCTTTCCTAGACCAGGCACTCAGTCCTCCCAGGTGCCACCCCTCCCCCACGCTTTTTATTGCCTGGGCTCAGTACAGCCCCATACGCACAAAGCCTGTGCCAGCGGCATGCTTTGCACCAACCCCCTGTGCTGCTCCTGGCTGACAGCTGCAGTGCTGCCCCATGGAAAACCTCAGGCACCATGAGGCCCTGGCGCGGTGGAAAAAAGAGGGGCTGGATGCCTGCCATTGGTAGCAGCACGAGGCCTGTCAATGCTGCATGCCCCAGGCCCGGGAAGGAAGGCTGGACCCATCATAGTGACGTGGGTGACACCAGTTATTGCAGCACAAGGGGCAGACCACGGCCCCATGTGAGTTGCCACACTGATATTCTTGCACACCCAGCTGGGCTTGCCCCGGCCCAGCCCGTAGAGCCTGCATGTCCGGAAGCCACAGTCCATCTTGCCTTGAGAGCAGAGCAGCACACCTACCTCTCACCTGCTCCAAAAATCTCGCCCTGCCCTGCCCTGTCCCAGTACCACTGCAGCTCCTGGGTAACAGCCCCTCCGTTGCCTGATCCCTGGTAGGACCCAAGTGCTGAAACCAGCTAATTTTGATTCTGCAAAACATCAGGGGTGGGGGGTGTAAAGCCATTGTTTCACAGACACTGGAGGGGGGAGTCTACTGGGAGGAGTTTAGCAGCAGCCTCCCCCCACTGCTACTTCCCACCCCCACACACATCATAGTCCCCAGCTGCTTGTTTAAGAGCTGATTACATCCATGGTCCATCGATCCCTGCCCAGGATGCCAGTGGGGCTGGCTCTAACCTTGCTGTATCTTTGCTGGGAGCAGAGAGAATCACATGATATCGATTCAGGAGGGGAGGTGGGGGCTGAAGGCTGTGCTCTGGCAATGGACTCAGGCTCTGCGTCTAACTGTGTTCTGGGGAGGAGGGCAGACTGGGCCCCTCCCAGTGAAATTAGCAGCCGCGTCCTTGGGCCTAGTTCATCTACAGGTGAGAAGACCAAATGGGTCACAGTGAGTTTGAGTGCAAGTGGCTGTGAGAGGAGGGAGAGCCCCAGGGGATGTGCACAGAGTTTTTGCAATAGTCGTCCAGGTCAGATGTGTGAGGTGCTTGATTCTGAATTGCTGGGTTATAGCTTGTGTGCGTGTGTGCACACATCCCCCTCCGGCTTCAATAAACCCATCCCTGAAGCAGCTATCAGAGTGAAGGATCCCAGATATAAGCAGCCCTGGCCAGCTAAGAGCACGGGTTGCTAGGTGGTGGGGCTGTAACTGGCTTGGAAGGTGCAGTAGCTGGGAGAGGGATCTGGCTAACAGAAGGGGCAGGGGAGTGGACAGGTAACACAGGTTGTTGCTTACCTCAGTGGGTCTGACTCAGGCCCACCTTGACACTCTACACCCTGACTGTCCCTGAAAAGAAACTCAGCCATTTCACCAGGGCCGGGACAGAATGGTCAGCGTATTAACACCCGCACAGCGCAGCACAAGGCAGAGACGGCCCCTCCCGTCACACCAGGCCAGCTGTCTTCTCCCCTCGACTCCTGTGCACCACTGCTTTGTGACTGCAAATGTTCCCGATGCCCGAGACCTGATGTGGCTACATGCTGGCATGTGGGTGACATCCCTCACACAGCATAGAGCCTGTCCCCCTTGCCTGAAGAGAGTAGTACCAGCCTCAGTGCCTGTCTGGGTCGCTGCATTGTTCAGATCTGTCAAGCCAAATAATTCCAGGCTCTGGGGAAACTGCTGTGAAATGACCCAGCCAACGAAGGCTACACCAGACAGCCCCCGCACTGAGGCTGCTGAGTTAGAAACGTGAGACCTGAGATCAGGTAACACACCTCTGCCCTGCAAGCCCATTCGTTATCTGTACAGCCTTAGCACTCACAAGCTGAACTGAGCTCAGGGCCCTGTTGTGCACGGCACAGACCCACACCGCAGTGTGGGAACGGAAACTGAGGCAGCATACAAGGACATGACTTGCTGTAGTCGTCACACAGCAGGACAGCAGTAGAGGTGGGAATAGAACCCAGGGGTCCTGAGGCCCCCTCACTACTCTTTAAAGCCCAGTGCTCAGTTGCACTGGCCCTGAAGTGGGGATAAGGAGCAGGTGCCTTTAGGGGCTTGATGTGCTACAACGGCAGAGCTGTAGTGTTTCGGTGTAGTCATTTGCTGTAGCAACAGAGGAGTCTCAAGTCTCCCAGGGCAGCCGTGTTAGCCTGTATCCCCAAAACCAGGGAGGCGTTGGGTGGAACACTCCAGATCCACAAACCAGTTAGTCAACATTTTAATGGAATGGGGCATTCTGTCAATGACCTCAAGGTATGTGTGTTACTGAAGAGAAATTATCGCACCGTTTTAGAAAGAGAAGTGGACGAACTGACATTTATGTTCAAATTCGGAACATTAACACATGGTTTAAATCGTGATGGGAAATTTCTGAGTCACTATAGGGGCTCGTCTGCATACTTAACTCAATCTAATTCTTGATCTTCCCTCCCACCCCTCCACTCTCTGATTTGCTCACCTTGATTATCTTTTTCTGATTTGTCCTCCTTGCTTACTGTTTTTGGTTCTCTGTGTCTTAAATACTGAGTCTGTTCTGGTCTGGCTATGGTCTGAAGAAGTGGGTCTGTCCCACGAAAGCTCACCTAATAAACTATTTTGCTAGTCTTTAAAGTGCAACTTGACTGCTTTTTGTTTTACTAACAGATTTAGTTGATATACCGGGTTCCGGCCCATGAAAGCTTACACCCAGAGAGATCTGTTAGCCTTTATGGTGCCACAGGACTCGTCGTTGGTTTTAGGAGGGTCTTAGTTAATCTGCCTCCCAGAGAAGCAGTAGTGAGGTCCATGTCTGCCGGGGGGGAGGTCGGCTTAACTCCACCACTTGTGGGGACGGTGGATTTTTCACACTCCCCAGCTGAGTGACTGAGGTGGGTGACTAACATATGTGTGTAGATAAGAACATAAGAACATAAGAATGGCCATACTGGGTCAGACCAAAGGTCCATCAAGCCCAGCATCCCATCTGCCGACGGTGGCCAATGCCAGGTGCCCCAGAGAAGGAGAACAGAAGACAAGTGATTTATCTCCTGCCATCCATCTCCTGCCCTTGTTATGAAGGCTAGGGCACCATACTTTATCCCTGGCTAATAGCCATTTATGGACCTGACCTGCAAAAATTTATCAAGCTCTTTTTTAAACCCTAATAGAGTCCTGGCCTTCACAGCCTCCTCGGGCAAGGAGTTCCACAGGTTAATCTTCTCTCTTTCTGCCACGAGTTCCAGCAGCCTTCCCAGGGCGCCTGGGGGACAGACTAGCCAGGGTGCAGGGCACTCCCTAACACCAGCTCTGCACCGCGTGGGAGTGGGGATCCTCGGGAGCCCATCTACGCCCAGAGCAGGCTAGGGAGTGGGTGGCATAGCTGAGGATAAGGCCCATCATTGGTAGTCACCTGATCACATGAGCCAGGGGACTTTCCGAGAGCACCTGCAGCGTCTGGGAGATGAGGATTTCAGGTTTCCCTCGGCGTTAAAGGTGTGTGGTGTGTTAGTGGCCAGCAGCTGCCAGCATAGCAGCCCTGCTGCAGGATGGCTCAGGGGTGGGAAGGACAGCTCAGGGACTAGGGCACCTGCTTGGGCCTGGAGCTAATTTTCTGCCTTGTCACAGGCTTCGTAGTAGGTCACTTGGCCTCTCCAGGCCCCAGTTTCCCCATCCCTAACACGGGGATAATGACAGAGGGGGGACTGAGTGGGGAGAAGTGTGAGATGCTCAGATGCTACAGAGACAGGGGACTGGAGACATCCCCAAATCCCACACCTCTGGTCCCCCGACTCCAGCACGCACCCAGCCAGCCACAGTGCTTCCAGGGAAGGGCCAAGACTCGTATCTTGGGTTCAGTGACATCCCCAGCATTATCTGTGGGTGCAGCCCCGAGATCAGGGCCCAGTGCTGCCCAGAGTCACAGCAGCTCACACCCAGCGCTCCAGTGCAGCCATTCCAACACCGCAAAGCGACACCAGAGAGGCCAGTGCCCCCAACTTCTCCGTTCTGCGTCTGATCTCACTTTATAATTACCTGCGCATCCCTTTGCTTTCGCACTGGCCTCACACCGCCGCCTCCCTCTTAGAAGGCACTTGCAGTCTGTACAGCTCAAAGCCCTATGCCCCGGATGCCAGTATCGTGAGGACACCGAGACACAGAGGAGGGAGCCTTCCGCTAGCTCGCCCAGCAAGACAGTGGCAGATCTGAGCACAGGACCCCGGTGTCCTGAATGCAGTGCCCTATGCCGTAGGCAGCACTACCGTTACTTGAGGACTAGCAGCGAGAGTGTAATTCAGAGCTGCCCAGCATTATGGATGTGTGTGTCAGAGCTTTGCAGCCTGACCCAAACTCAATGGGACCCAGCTGCTGGGGCCACCTTCAGGGCAGGGTTAAAAACACCCCAACCTCATGGGCATGATAGCTTTAAATCCCGTTCTGTCAATGGGATCGGGGGGCTGCCTGCCCTACTCCTGCCACCTTGGTGTGCTTTGCATGCCGCAGAGTGAGAGCATCAGTCAATGCACAGGACAGCAGAAGGCAGGCGTAGGCACACAGCTGTCCCCGTGGCAACCCCATGAGCAGGAGGCAGGGGGAGATGGATTGTGGGCCGGGGAGGCCCCACCAGGCAGAGCTCCCAGAGTGAAGGGCAGGGCTGGTACAGAGATGGGAGCAGCAGCCCGGGAGGAGAAGGGAACCAGCTGCCCTTTGGGTGGCCAGTGCTGGGCCAGGGTGGAGATCAGGCCTGGGGTTAATTAATCCTGGCAGAGCTGCAGAGGACGCAATGCAAAAGAGACCCTCATACCAGACCTGAATGCAACAGCACTAACCAGTGTCAGCATCCAGCTGGCCTGGGCACAAATTCAACCAACATGCTCAGAATCAGGCGCCTGTTGTCTAGTCCCACTCAGGTCAGTGGTTCAGATTAACCAGAAGCAAACCTCTGAGTAGCAACGTGTGTCTGGGACTCCCCCTACTGGATAGTAAGATAAGAACCTGCTACCTGCACCAACATTAACGCTGGCATCTCCTGCCTTCTGAGTTCTTACCAAAACCACTGCTGTGCGACCCACTCACAAAGGAGGAAGGAAACAGGGAGCCCAAAAGAAATGCTTTAGAGAGACCCACAAGCTCATCATCAGGAGAAGTGGCACTGCAACGACACACGCTGGGAGACAACGACCCAGGCTGGGGGTGGCTGGTGAAGACTTGTCACAGAGGAAGGTCTTCTGTGGAAAACCAGCCACAGAAAAACACCAGAGAAGAAAGGAAAGACTAATTGTGGCCCAACCCTATTTTCCTTCATCACCTGTGACGTCTGCCAACGAGCCTGGGGTGCAAAGATTGGATGCTTCAGCCACCAAAGGACACATGAAAAATAAAACCAGTGAAAGATCGTCCCCCGGCTCGAGGGGTTGCCGAGGGTTAGATGTCTTAGAGGGTGTCCACGAGTGTGTGACATCAGTGGGAATAGCTGTACTTGTACTTCTGGAACGCCTTTGACTGGGTCCCTCGCCCAAGGCCGTTATGCAAACTAAATCCATCACGGGATAAGAAGGAAGGTCCTCTCCTGGTCAGAAAGACAGGAAACAAAGGACACTTAGGAATAAATGGTCTTTTTAGTGGGGAGAGTAAAGCGTGGGGCTTCCCAAAGATCTGAACTGGGACCAGTGCTGTTCAACCAACTCATAAATTATCTAGAAAAGGGGGTCCAGGGTTAGGTGGCAAAATTTGCAACTGATCCAGAATTACTCAAGACAGCTAAGTCCGAAGCTCACCATGAGGAGCTGCGAAGGGATTTCACATAACTGAGTGACTGGGCATCAAAGTGGCAGGTGAAATTCAGTGTTGATAAGTGCAAAGCAAGACACATTGAAAAATGGAATCCCAAATCTGCATATTAAATGCCGGGGGCTAGATGAACCATCACCTCCCAAGAACGAGCTCTGGGACTCATCGTGGCTAGGGCTCTGAAAACAACTGCTCACTGCAAGCAGCAGTCAAAAAAGCTAACAGATGTTAGGGACCACTAGGAAACGGAGCGAGAATAAGACTGTAAATACCATAATGCCGCTGCATAAATCCCTGGTTCATGCTGAGAGCTGGCATGGGAGAGGGATGCCTGCGTGCAGTGCTCACTGCCCTGTCTCTGGAAAGATAGGTTAGAATTGGAAAAGGTTCAGAGCAGGACAACAGGTGAGGGGGGATGGAACAGTGAAGAGAAATTAAACAGACTCGGAGCGCTCAGCTGAGAAAGAGACGATGAAGCGGGACAGGACAGGTCTGTAAAATCATGGCTGGGGAATGGTGAAGTGTTACAAGAACTAGGAGCCTGCTGATGAAATTAGCAGGCACCACGTTTTAAGCAAACCCCAGGCTGCACTTCTTCACACAGCCCCATCCACCTGTGGCACTCAGTGCCAGGCGACGTTGTGAAGGCCAAACCGATAACAAGATTCAAAAAGAATTGGATAAGCTCGTGAAGGACGGGTCCCCCAGTGGCTATTTGCCAAGAGGACCAGGAACACAACTTGTGCATCGCGCCCCCGTTCCTGCCCACCACGAAAAGCAGCTGCACTTCTATTCAAGTAGCTTTTTGGGTACTGTTTCCTTGAGCTGCTGCAAGGCCAGCAGGGGTAGGTAGATGTGGCCAGGACCCATCCTTCCTCCCTCCCTTGCCTGCATCACATGCTGCAACACCCATCGTATTGACACATGCTGCTTCTGCTCCACTAAGCCGTCGGGTCTGGTTAACTAACTGTGCTGGGGGTTGGCGTCAGAGCCAGGCAGGGCCTGCCGGTGCTGTGAGCAGCTCTTGGACGGTGCGCCCTGGTTTGAGGATGAGTGCCTCGGCCATCCGCAGGAAATCCTACAAGAAAGCCCAGGGGCAGGCAGGGACCTTCTCCCTGGTGCACTGGGACAAGGCCGATGGGGGCCAGGTCCATGCTGGGAAGCTGCAGGTGATGGAGAAGTTCTTCACCCCACTGCAGCAGAAGGGTGCAGAGCAGGAGCTGAGCCGGAGCCACCAGCAGTGGATGGAAGACCAGATGGACCGCTTCTCTTCCTCCTCCTCAGCTGCCTCTTCCACCACTGCAGCCTCCTGCTCATCTGAAGCCAGCCTGGAGAAGGAGGCCTTCTTGGTGGGTGGCCCCAGGTCGCAGCCCAAACATGCCCGGTCCTGTGTGGACATCTCCAGGGAAGCCAAGGCCTTCTGCCGAGGCAGGGAGGGGCCTGCCAGCTACAAGGTTGAGCAGCCTCTCTCCTTTCCCAGGCTGAAAAAGGGGCACAGCCAGAGTGCCGACCGGCTGTCCCAGCCACGGGGTCCCCAGGAGGCCCAGTCCTCACCTTCTGCGCAGGCTGGCAGGGGCAGGTGGCTCTACAAAGCCGGCAGCCTGGAGAGGAGCTTGGTCTTCAACGAGCAGGCTGAGATCTTGGCCCCTCAGCTGCAAAGGCGGGCGAGGGCCCCGGCCCGCACCAAAAGCATCCTGAAGAATGGGGCTGTTGCCAAGGGTGACGGGCTGCGCAAGGCCAAGTCCATTGAGACCATCCCTGTGCGGACAGGGGGGAGGGAGCCCCGGGCCCCACCTCCCCCCATGGCTGAGGATGAGCTGGAGTTGCTGACCGCGCTGGGCATCACCAAGAAGCACCACAGCATGGACCAGATGAAGCTAGTGGAGGAGAAGCTGAGGTTCTCCGAGTTCCTCAATGAGATCACCAGGCAGGTCATGAGCCCATCCAGCCTCAGCTCCCTGGGCTGGAAGCCGCCAGAGGCCTCCACTGCCGGCAAGGGCTCCAGTACAGACAGCTCTGAATCCAAGAGCTCCGGCAGCAAAGCCAGCTCACAGGGGTCCCTGGCTGAGAGCCGGGAGGGCCAACGTCAGCAGGAGAGGGGCCCCCACGGCAAGAGGAGGGGCCTCCAGGGGGATCACACCAACCCAGCACCCTCCAGGCGCACGGACAATGGCAGCAGTCCAGAGATGGGCACAGCCCCCAAGGCCAGGCCAGGGGGTGAGGAGCAGAGGAGGCCCCGAGAAGGCAGGCCAGGCCGTGGGGAGGAGACCAAGAGCCACGAGCAGCCCGCTGCCCCCAGGACTGGGGCGAAGGAGCAGGCCGGCTCCCGGGAGGGGCCCAGGGGCAAGGAGCAGCCAGAGGAGCCAACACAAAAAGGCCTGGCCTACGGCAAGGTAGGCAGCACTAGTTACTTCGCTCTCCCCCAGTTCCCTTTTTGGCCCATACCCGCCCCTCCAGTGCACCCAGACCCTGCAGCCCCACAGATCCCCTCCAGTGCACCCAGACCCTGCAGCCCCACAGATCCCCTCCAGTGCGTCCAGACCCTGCAGCCCCACAGATCCCCTGCAGTGCACCCAGACCCTGCAGCCCCGCAGATCCCCTCCAGTGCACCCAGACCCTGCAGCCCCACAGATCCCCTCCAGTGCACCCAGACCCTGCAGCCCCATAGATCCCCTCCAGTGCGTCCAGACCCTGCAGCCCCACAGATCCCCTGCAGTGCACCCAGACCCTGCAGCCCCGCAGATCCCCTGCAGTGCACCCAGACCCTGCAGCCCCGCAGATCCCTTCCAGTGCACCCAGACTCTGCAGCCCCACAGATCCCCTCCAGTGCACCCAGACCCTGCAGCCCCACAGATCCCCTGCAGTGCACCCAGACCCTGCAGCCCCATAGATCCCCTCCAGTGCACCCAGATCCTGCAGCCCCTAAGATCCCCTGCAGTGCACCCAGACCCTGCAGCCCCACAGATCCCCTGCAGTGCACCCAGACCCTACAGCCCCACAGATCCCCTGCAGTGCACCCAGACCCTGCAGCCCCATAGATCCCCTCCAGTGCGCCCAGACCCTGCAGCCCCACAGATCCCCTGCAGTGCACCCAGACCCTGCAGCCCCATAGATCCCCTGTAGTGCACCCAGACCCTGCAGCCCCACAGATCCCCTGCAGTGCGCTCACCCTCTGCAGCCCCACAGATCTCCCCTCGTCCCCTCCCAGCTCCCCTGAACCCTGCAGACTCAGCAGGTTTGCACACCCTCCAGGATTACCCTGCAGCACCAAACATATTCCCTCTGACCCACCTCCCCCATCACCCTGCTGCCCCAACTAAGTCCTCCTGTACCCCAGTTCCCTGCACCCCCCCACCGCTAGCCCAGAAACACCTAGCTCCTGTGCCCCCCACCTCCTCCCAGGCCTCCCCTTCAATCAGCCAGTCCGGGCTGCCCTCACACCAACACTGCAAGATGGCTCGGACAACGGGCCAACAACAAGTCACTTTGCTGCCCATCACTCACTCCCAGCTTGGCCGCAGGGCTCTGTCTCCAGCTCCGGCAGGGGAGTGGAGTCGGGGGCTGGGGCTTGTGCCAGGGGCATAAGTCCCTTCCGCTCGTTTCCCGGGGTGCACACGGGGGCCACGCGGATTCACCCACTCGGGGCTCTTGGGCATTGGGGTCGTTTGCTGACGTCTGTCTCCGTTGGTCTCTCCAGGAAGTGCAGCCGCAGGCGGCCGATATGGAGCCAGCTAAGTGAGTACTGAAGTCTAAAGCCAGGTGCCCTTTAAGCTGCATGTGAGAGACGCACTCACTGTCCTGATTTGCCCAGCACAGGCCAGGCCTCAGCTGGGGGCTTGCAGCCAGCCTGGGCCCCGCGCTGTCAGAAAGAGGGGGACGAACAGGAGTGGTTGGAGGGCAGCAATGACCACGGGCTGCAGTTAGCAAGCCTGCCCCGGGGGGTGCATGGAGCCCGCGGCTGGGACGCCGAGGGGGCCGGGGAAGAGTTCCAGTCTGTGAGGGGTTATTCCAGAGAAGCCAGAGATCGGTCGTTCTGCAGGTGCACCAATGGGCCAGGAAGGCACCTGCTTCAGGCACGGCCAGGGAGAGCGTAGGGCTGGTGGGAACCGTTCCCGTGGGAAGAGGTTACCGAGGGACGCAGGACGCGCTGCGCTTGGAGGGCTTTAAGAACAGGTTTCCCGAGGGCAGGGATGCTCTGGGTGCACGGGCCCTGCCTCAGGGCAGGGGTGGATTAAAATTCTCCCCTCCCGCCCCACCCGTGCGATTCTGCAGTTCCCACCTGTCCCTGTCCTAGTCCCTCTCTTGGGGGGCGGGGGGGACAAAGGCAGCTTGAATGCCCCTTGATACCCACACCTTGGTGTCAGATAGGGGAGGGGCAGGGCTGCTCAGCCTCTGACTTACAGCCAGAGCACAGCACGCTCTGGTCGCCCCGCCCCTAGCTGCCTCCTGTGACGGCAAAGAACAGCCCGAGCTCAGAGCACTCCCGCCACAACCCCGCTGCTGAAGACAGGAGGGGTGCAGCGCCCTAACCCCAGCATCTCCCCAGCTATGGGGGGATCCCAGGGGCATCTCCAGCCCGTGGGGCACACCGGGGCCCCAGTGCTCAAGACGTTCTGGCCCGAAAGGGCTTGGGGAACATAGGGGATGGGGTGTGTGCTATGAGCCTCTGGCGGCCTCAGAGTGGCTCTGCCAGGAGCACTGATAAAGGGCTGGAGGGGGTTGGCCCCTGGTCTATGGGCAGAGGGGGCCAAGCAGCTCAGAGATCAAAGCGGAGTTGGGCCAGCAGGTCTGCCCCAGGTGTATTCCAGCCCTCGTTCCCGTCTCTCTCGCCGGGGTCAGGGCTGTGGCATGACCAGGCCTCTGGTGCTCAGCTTCCCCATTGCCAGGGCTCTCTGTGACCCCAGGTTGCCCAGAGACCATGGTGTGGAACAGGCGGAAGCAGCAGGTGCAGGGGCCAAGGCAGGCCCGGCTGGGCAGCAGGATCTGCCGCAGACCTGGGAAGAGCTGGAGTTGCTGAAGGAGAAGTTCAGCAGGTGAGGGGCCCTGAAGCCCGGCCTTTGTGGGGGGGAGGCCCTCTCTGCAGGAGGTGGAGTCTATGACAGCCCTAGCCCCTGGTGGGTGGAGTCTGCTCTCACAGCCACGCCCACTGGGAGGCAAAGTCCAATACAGTATAGATTTTTTCCAGCTGGGGGTGGGGCCAACTCTGTTTCACTCACTTGGAGGTTGAGTCTGTTATAGCTCCACCCCCCTTTGGAGATAACACATCTAGTCTCACAACCCCACCTCCTTGGAGACAGGACACTCCTGCACATGCACAACCGACCTGTGGAACTCCCTGCTGCAGGAACAAAGAGCTCTGGCTTTCCAGTCACACCGCCTTCCCTTGCATACCTGTGTCCCTCCTCTGCTTCTTGTCCTCCCGACCCTTCTGGGCACTGTCCCACGCATGTGGCATGTCTCCCCTTGGCCTCCTCTGCTCTGCCAGAAACACAGGAGCCTGAAAGAGACCAGCCTCCAATAACAATGTTTGTACTGAGAGAAAGTGGAGATTGGGAATGTATCCCACCGCCTCCACCAACAGCACACATGGCTTCTGAGGCTCTTTGTCCCTCTGTGGGCCTTTCAGCAAATACAGTCCAGAGACTGATCTTCCAAACTCAGCAGAATTATGTCTGGTTAGTAGCTAGATGGGAAACCTTCAAAGAAGACCCATTGTCCTGCAGCGAGTGGGGTGGGAATGAGTCGGGGATGCTTCTCCCGCTCACAATCCACACTGACCCTAATACGTCACCCAAAGGCGGCTGCATCTCAACACTGGGCAAAAGAAAACTTAACAGGTCCCAAGCCCCACTCCAGAGGCAGCTGCATCTTAGCCCTGGGTGAGGGCTCCCTGTATAAACAGCTCCCATACCCCCATGCCAGCATCCAGAGAGGGATCCCTCTGTCTGAAGGGAGGTTTTCAAGACAGTTTCAATCTCTCAGCTGTTTCCTTCCAGGCTGCAGGAGGACTATTCCAACACCCAACACACCAACCAGCTGCTGGAGGAGAAACTTCACCTCATTGTAAGGGCAGCTTCACGGCAAGGGGTGGAGGGGAGGAAAGGGACCCAGATTTGGGTTATAATCCCACCCTGCCATTGAAAGGGAGTAACCCCAGGGCTGTGCAGACTCAGCTGCCCAGACAGGGAACAGCCCACTTCCTCGCTCAACCCGGGCTCTTTTACCGGACCCATCGCTGTTGTATCTGAGCCTCTTACAGCTGCGCTGTCTACGGCATGCGTCATGCAGCGCCACTCCCCAGGGACACGGGGCCTGATTCGTCCATCCCACTAGCTCCTCCAGCCTTCTGATGAGACATGACACCACCTCTCTCAGGCCCCCTGCCCCCCCAAGCTGGGGTACACAGCTTCCCTGGCAACTGGCGTTGGGGCCGGAGATGAATTGAGTATCTCAGCCAAACCCAAACCGGGGCAGGGCCCAAAATTGCTTCCTGCTGGGCAGTTTCGGACTCAGGGTCATCCCGCACGGCCTCTCTATAAATGCTGTCCCAGATTGCTGTGCAGCTGTGAAACGGCTCCCGTCCCACCCCAGAGGTGGCCGCATCTCAGCGCTGGATGGGGGGACCAGGACTGCCACCCTCCCTTAAACACTAGGCCAGTCTTTCTCTCGCCTGGTTGTCCCCCTTCGCACTGCAGGCTCAGACCATGGCAGCAGAGAGGGAAACCCTGAACCAGCGCATCACTGAGTTGCTTGAGAGGCTTATCAACGCCCAGAACACCATCTGCACGCTGGAGAGGCTCAACGTGAGCGTGGGGTGGGTGAGGGTGGGCTGGGCTGGGTGTGGGGAATCCTTCCAGCCCTGAAGTCCAAAACTTGCTACTGAGCAGCCGATGCTAAATTCCCAACTCAGTGGCAGCTTCTTGTTTTAAGAGCAAAACGGGAAGGCGTCAGTGCCACGTATGTGTGGAAAGCCGGACTTGGAGCTTTCCGCCAGCCCAGAGCCAACTCCCACCAGTACGTAGCCTCAAACTGCCACCAGCCCTGGCACAGTGGCACCTCTTCCAACTGCTGTGGCCCCGGGGAAATAGACAGAAAGGTAATCAGAGTGATGTCACAGGGCAGGGGGGAGTGATCCCACAGGCGGGCAACCCACAGGACTGCACAGAAATGCCAGTGCGGTGGAAAGCTGAAAACCCCAGCTTTCCATCGAGGCGGGTGTTGTATTATCAGCTCAGAGACTTGAGGCAATACAGCACCAGCTTCCAGCTTCAGCAGCGTCAGGCTGCCGCGACGGCTGGAGGTCCAGAGGGGGAACAGGGAGCCAGAAAGTAATCAGACTGACGGGCTCGGTACACCCAGTGCTCAGCGACTGCCGAGCTGCAAACAGCAGCCCGACACCAGGGTACAAACCATTCAGACCTAGCACTCGTGGCTAAGGAGATCTTAACCTGGTCCCTCAGCCTCATGGCGCTAGGTGCGGCCAGGCTGGGCAGGTGTGATGGCTGCTCCCCCACCCCCACAGATCTCGGCACTGCTGGCGGAATCAGCCGGGAGGCACCGTCGCATGGAGAAGGCCGATTCCACCGACAGCCTCCTCTCCCTGCACATCTCCGACGTGGCGCCCCCGCCTGCCTTCATGGACAGCGCCTCTGAGGCCCACGCCACCCCCTTCAGCCAGTCTGACTCGGCCACAGAGGCCGACAAGCCGGGCTTCAGCTCGGAGTCAGACACAGCCGTGCCCAACAGAGACAGGACTCCGGCACCCAACTACCACAGCCTCTCGCCTGCGGGGCAGCTGGAAAGCCCCCGGAGAAGCATGGCCTTTATGCCATGGAAGCAGCAAAGCTCTGACGAGCTGCCGGAGCACGTCACCTTGACAGAGAGTGAGTGCAGTGCAGAGGAAGGGGCCCAGGTCCTCGCCCTCCCCTTGCCACGCTTCCTCTATTTGCGGCAGGAGGCACTGGTGGCTCCCTCGGTGCCCGCTGTGCCGTCCACAGACACACTGCGCCCGCCGTCCCCCCGCAGGGGACGGCTGGAGTTGGTGCCAGAGCTCAGCAGCACTGACAGCTCTGATGGGGATGAGGCCTGGAGCCAGGGCCTGGGGGAGAAGAAGCCAGGGGCGACTCTGGATTACCAGTCAGCCCAGAAGATCCTGGACAGCCTGCTGCGGCAGCACAGCTGCCTGGAGAAGGAGCTGGCGGAGGCGAGTGGAGGGGGCTATCAGGATGGGAGCGAGGTGGGCCAAGTCAAGGGACACCAGCACCAGATCCGCTACTACTGGGACTTCCAGAGCCTAAGCAAGGAGCAGTCCCCAGTGCACCAGCCACAGCGTGGAGGGGGCTCCCTGCCCCTGGCCCCGGGCAAGAAATTGCTACCAGGGCAGCAGGCATGTTGGAAGAGGCTGACGGATTCCACGCTGCTGTGAGGGGGCTGCCCATGGGCAGATGGGTCTCTCAACCCCACAGCCACTTCATTGTCTACCCACCTGGCCCCCAAGGCACTTAGCTGTCTGCCCCTCCCCACAGCAAGGCGCCCAGGGGAGCCATGGGCTGGTTTTGCGGCAGACGGCCTGGGGACAGGCAGAGCCAAAGATGGGCATGGGGGAAATGTTGACCTGAGCATTGTGGTGAGAGGACAGACAGGCCAGAGAAAGGCGAGTAAGGATAAAGACCCAGGGGAGATGGGACGGGCGATGGACAGACTGAACCAGAGGTGCTGGGGGAAAGGGATGGAGATGGACGGGGGGACACAGATGGAGGAAAGTAGAGGGGGAACCCATGGTCCCATGAGGAGCCAGAGGCATCAATCCAGGGCTGACCCTTATGGCTCCATATCTTCCCCCTGCTTCCCCCCAGTATATACTTGCACTGATTTTTGCAGCCTTTGACCTGTTCCGCCCCACACCTGTTTGTACACAAGCAGCGGGACCGAGCCACCTGCATGGCCCGACCTCCCTTTCCATTAAAACTTCTGACACCAATGGTAAAAGACTAACTGCCTCAGGCCACTGGGTGTTTGATTTCCACTGGGGAGCTGGGCCAGCAGATGGGGAGCGCTGAAGTGTCTCCAGGGTGGGAGGTGGGGCTGTTTATAGGAAGCTTCTCCCAATGACCGCTGAGCTGCAGGTTCTGGCGCCAGCTCGGGCAGGGGTGTGAGGTCCGGTGGGTCACAGACGGAGGCTGGGAACCAGGAATCCTAGGTTCCATTTGCCCCTTTCTTATCTGCCAGGATCTCTGCTCGACCTGTCAAAAGTCTCCCGTCCCTGAGATGGGGAAGGAACGCAGGACTGGAGTCCCCACTCTGCCCAGTATAGCTCACTTCTTCCCCAGAAGAGTTCCTGCCAATTTTTTCCATCCGTGGGTGGGATAAATTTTGTTATGTGTGCCAAGCCATGTGCTGATGCGCACCACCAATAGAAACACACGCTACCGGCTGTGGGGGCTCTGCTAACCAGCTGGGCAGTACCTGCCTCTCTCTGAGTATAGACCCCGGGAGTCCTGTCTCTTCTTGGGGAACTCACACCCCATCAGTGCCTGTCCTAATGGGGGCGGGGGATGGAACCACCCACCACCCTCCCCTGGGTTTCCTGATTATCTTGGAGGTAGCATCGGCTTTATGGGCCTATCTCTGGCGTCCAAAGGGCACCTATCAGTGCCGTGAATCGGGGGTATTGTATGGGAAGGGCGATAAGGCTCCTGGGGCTGTGTCTGGGAGCTAATGAGTAACCCCATGAGCCCAGGTGCCAAGGATGAAAGGTACGGGCAGATCAGAGGGCATGGGGCCACCTCTGCTGGTATAAAGGGCCCACTACGCCCACCTCCCCTCCAGGAAGAGGCTGGCATCCAGGGCAGGCTGTGGGATGAGCTGGCCAAAGATCCTAGGGGCCGTAGCTGGAGGGGCCCTGCTGCTGACGGTCGGCATTCTGTTGGGCCACTTTGCCATCCCCAAGGAGGGGGCCGGCGAGGGGGCCCCCAGCTGGGTGAAGACCGTGGGCCGGGATCTGGATGAATCCCTTCTGCAGAACTTCATGGATCAGGTGGCGAGCGAGAAGATCCGGGAGAATCTGAAGTAAGGAGGGGAGGAGAGATGGAAAAGCCCCATTGAATTCACCCATTGCCAGGAGAACCAGGGCTGCTGGGCCCTTCAGGGCAGGATCCCCCTTCCGTTCTCCCCCAATGCCCCCACCCCGGACAGCTCGGCTCAAACCAGTGCCCATAGAGGAGATGCCCAAGTGTGTAGCCCCAGCTCTGGGAGACAAGTGGTGTTTAGCGGTTACAGTAGCGGGGTGGCGGGGGGCCTAGGAGCTGAACTCCAGCCATGTGGCAGCTGTGATCTCCGGCAACCCCTGTGCCCCTCCCCAGGGCCCTGGCCTCCCGGCCCCACATGGCCACAACTGAGGGGGACAAGGAGCTTGTGAAGCTGCTGCTGAGCCGCTGGCAGGACCCCCAGACCGGTCTGGACAGCACCAGTGAGGACGTGTACAGCGTGTTCCTGTCCTTCCCTGACCCCCAGAGACCCAACAGCGTGGCCGTGGGTGTGTGGGGCACAGGGCTGCCTCTGTTGCAGTGGTGGGCTCAGGGGAGTGGAGGAAGGGCTAGGCAGGGTGCTGGAGGGGTGGGGGAATGGGTGCAGGAGCCGGGGGGACATGGGGCAGATGGGCACAGAGGCTTGCGGGGGGGCTGGATAGCTCCCAAAGCGGCTGGGGCTAGAGGAGGGACAGGCAGCGGGGACCGGGGCAGGTAGAGGGGGGCTGCAGATGGGGAGAACTGAGGCAACTGCGGCCAGGAAGCTGGAGGAAGAGGACGGGGGCCGAGCGGGCAAAGGGTGGCAGGGCTCGATGAGGCAGACGGGGTAAAGGTCAGGCGGGGCCATCCCACAACTGACGCGGTCTGCTTCCCCCCCCCCCCCAGTGCAGAACAGCACCCAGCTCTTCTCAACCCGGCGCAGTGAGAAGAATGTGACAGTGGACCAGGCCCACGCGGACGTGGTTCAGCCCTACGCTGCCTATGCCCCCCCGGGGAACCCCAGGGTATAACCCCCTTCCCTCCCCCCCCCGTGGCCTCAGCTCAGTCGCCCTCCCCCCCACCCCGTGCCCAGGGGCTGCCAGAGAGTCCTCTCATCTCCTCGCCCAGCCAGGCCCAGGTCCCTTCTCTTATGAGCCCACCAAGGCGCCTGGGGTTCTCTGTCCCTAGGACAACGTGCCAGTCGCCGTGTCTCTGTGGAGATGGACGATCCCCCCCGGCTCAGGTCCTGGTGCGTTCACACTGCTGCCACTGGGTCAGCAGCCACTTAGCCTCAGCCAGCTGCATGGGGTGTCACCCCCCAACAGGTGGGGGTGACCCAAAGGGCTGCCCGCAGGCTGGGGTGGGGTAGGCGGGCAACAGCTTTGTAGCCCAAGACAGACAGCTGCCCCCCAACATCCCAGGCTGTGTCATGACATCCTGCCAAGAGCCATGGCTCCCACACAACAAGCCGGCCCGCCCCGGTGGCACCTTGCCAACAGCCACGTGTCTATAGAGAGCGTCACGCCACATGGGACCACGGGGCAGCCACGTGTTCCCAGAGACAGTCATTCCCACCCCTCCCCTCCATTGGCGTGGCAACAGCCCCATAGCCTGAGGGATAAACAGCCATCCCGACCTTGTTGCTGTGCCAACAGCCACGTATCCCTGGAGACCAGCGCTGCCCGTCCGCCGGCCAACCGCCATGTGCCCATGGACACAAATGGCTGCACTCACATCAAGGACCCGTCCACTCTATCGTGCCCCACAGCCCCTCTGATCCTCTCCCCTCAGCACCCTGGGGCTGACTCCCTACTCTCCCCTCAGGGCAGGCTGGTCTACGCCAACCAGGGCAAGTACAGCGACTACCAGGAGCTGGTCAACATGGGCATTGACCTGAATGGTACTGTCGCCATCACTCGCTATGGGGGGGCTGGCCGTGCCGACAAGGTGAGGGGAACTCAGGGCCGACTGGCCATGGACACCAGGCTGCCCCCATGTTGTGTCACTGGAGAGGGGCCCACTGGGTACCTTTCCTCCCTCTCTGCCCCCTCTTCCAGTTGCTCCCCTCTCTTCCTAACCACTCCCCATCCCCTGACCCTAGTTTCCAACCCTATCACCCATCTCCCTTCCCCGCACTCCATCCCTCCCCCACCGTCTGGCCTAAAGCCCCTTCCTCCTGGTCCCGCTCTCCCAGTTCCACCAGCCCCTGCAATTCCTGCCCCAGGCCTGTCCCCGCCATCTGATTGCCCCCGAAGTCTGATCAGCCCCACCCAGGGCACTGCACAGATCTTGGGCTGGGGGTGGGGTGGGGGCAGAAGAATGGCCCATCCCAAGTCGGGAGCTAGACGGACCAGTCATGGAATGTCCTTGCTGTGCCTCTGGGGGTGGGAGTGCGGGACATACAGTGCAGGGGGAAACTGAGGCAGGAATAAGAGAACACCTCACCACATGCACGTCAGGCTGGGCCTTGGGGAGTGGGTGTTGTGGCAGGGGGCGCAATCCGACTGCCCTTCCTGCTCCCCTTCGCGATGGGGCTGAGGGCGGCGTGAGTAATCTGACTGACGCTGACTCCCTAGGCAGTGAACGGGGCAGAGTTTGGTGTGGTTGGCGTGGTGGTGTACACAGACCCTCGGGACATCAATGACGGGCATGCGTCTGAGGAGCAGACCTACCCCAACTCCTGGTACATGCCCCCCTCCGGTGTGGAGCGGGGCGCCTACTCCGAGCACTTCGGGGACCTGCTCACGCCCTACTACCCTGCTAAAGGTAACACGCTTGGGCAGGGCAGGGGCGGGCCTGGCTTTGCCCCACAGTGCCGCTTGCTGCTCTTTCTCTTGAGCAGGTGAAGCATTTGTCCCAACCCTCCCTTTCCAGCCAGGCCAAGAGCCTCTCTGATTTCCTCTCCTGACTCCTGCTGTCATGCGTCCTGCTGACATCCCGTCCTTGGCTATATCCTGGAGTGCGGGGTTCAGCCGATCAACAAATTCCACATGGGGAACTGCTGCCCCTGGGTGCCCCAGCTCCCTGGCCTATAGAAGCCCATTTGACTTCCTCTACCCTATTCACCTGTAATCCTCTCCTCCCACCCCCACATCTGCACAGTCTTGTCTTCTAGAGCTGTGGCTCTAAGCACCAGACATCACGCCTCTTCCAGACCCAGGGATAGATCAGGCCTTCTGACTTCCAGTCCCCGCTGCTCTGCATTCTGCAGCCAGAGCTCGGCTAGAAGCCAGGAGTCCTGCTTCCCAGGCTCTCTGATCCTCCTTGGGTGGAATCACCAGCTGGCAACATCCTCGCCAGCCCTGTCAGAGCCTGGTCTGGACTGTTCACCAACTTTGCAGCAAACAGGGCCCTTGGGGAATGGGGAAAATGAGCCCCCTTCTGATTCTCCCACTTCTCCCTCATAGAATTCACCTACAGAATGAACGAGTCGGAGGTCCAGGGGATCCCTCCAATTCCAACCCAGCCAATTGGTTTCGAAGATGCCCGGACGCTAATCTGGTGGGTGACTGACTCAGTGGGATTTGGGGCGAAAGAGTCGTGAAATCTGGCAGAACCCATCCCGTAATACACAGAATCACAGAACTGGAAGGAATTTTGGGAGGTCATCAGATCCGGTCCCTGCCTTCATGGCAGGACTGAGCACCATCTCCAGCAACCCTGACAGGTGTTTGTGTAACCTGCTCCTCATCTTGGGATTGGAGCTAATGTAATTGACGGAAAAGCGCTAGATAAGAGCTAGGGAATATTACCACTCATGGGACAGCTGGAAAGGGGGATACACGTGCGCTGTCAGGTTTAGCCCCCAGACGGCAAAAACAACTCAATTTGTTAACAACATAACAGTGAAATGAAGGGAAAAGAATGCCCTAAATTTAGATGCAGCCAGACGGCCTCCCCTCCTTTTCTGGGTCCAGCACTGAAGCATCACTGAAGTCAGGAAATTAACCTGACTTGAATTGCTTCAATTGTCAGCTGTTTGGGGCGAGGCCCCTACCCCAGAGGTGGCTGCATCTCAGCCCTAAGCAAGGGAGCCCTGTATAAATATCCCCCATGCTGTACCCAGAAACGGCTGCATCTCAGTAGTGGGGCAGGATAACTGGGGATTCTGGGCTTTGTCACTGTAGGATAATACCTAGCCTCCAACACAATGGGAAATGCCTCATTTTCCCAGTCCTGACTGCACCATGGCACACATGCCCTGTTGCATGGACCATCGCCCAGCCAGAGAGGGGTGTGAAGATTTTATGAGAGGTGGCCAGAACACCCCGAGAGCACCTCTTTCGTTAGGTAGACACACCGCACCACAGGGGTACAGTATAACGCACACATGACGGTCGGGGGCGGGGGGCGCTCAATGGCTACAGCTGGAAGTCCTCCATCTCCTGGGTTCTCTTTCCAGCTCCAGGAGGGGAGTATGGTCTAATGGTTAGAACAGCAGCCCTGAGATACAGGTTGCGGGGAGGCTATGAGTAACTACTCTTGGGCTGTCCCTGGATCTGGCCAGAGACCCAGGTGGGTTGGGGTGGGGGGGGGCTGAGAGTGAAGTTTTCTAGAATTTTTCTCCAGCTCTGCCTCCCTGTGTACTCGCGGACCGCTCACGTCACTGCCTCATGCCTCAGTTTCTCCATATCTAAAATAAAGACACCCACACTGCACCTGATGGGGAGCAGAGGCGGGGTCCCCCGTGTTTGATAGGTTCATGGGCGCAAAGCGCGTGTCCCAGGGAAAGATGCCAGAGCATAAACAGCAAGGGGTTAGGAACAGGAGTGGGACTTCAGCTTTGTGGCTAGGGCAGAGCTGCTAAGTGACTAGCAGCAGAGACTTTGTGGTTTGGGGGTGGGCAGCAAAAGGGGTGTGGGAAGCAGCAGAGGTGCTAATAACCCCATTTATTTGTGTCTTCTAGCAACCTGTCTGGCCCTGTGGCACCCGACACCTGGCAGGGTGCTCTGGGATGCTCCTACCATGTAGGGCCAGGATTCCGTGGGGGGGGACAGTTCCCCAATACCAGGTATGAATGGCCACACCGTGTCCAGGATGGCTGCTAGCACCAAAAGTCACCCGGGAATCTCGACTTATTGCTACCACTCCACACAATGTGCTGACCCAGCCCCCTGATCCTGCAATCTCGAGTGGTTTGTTCCTGGCAGACGCAGAGAAGTTAAGAGTCCTTTTCCGGGGAGGTAACACTACTTTAGTTCTCAGACGTCAGAACAAGACCCCAAACCAGAGAGAGACAAAGCAGGCTGCTCCTAAGGCCCAGAGGCACAGCTCACCCACCTTACTCCAGGCTGGCATTCTGCAGCGTGACTGCTGCTAGGCCTCGGTCCACACTTCGCCGCTGAGCTCCGTGCCTGCAAGCAGGACCAGAAAAATCCCTGTGAATTTCAAGGGATCACAATTTGAACAAGTTTCAAGACACCACATCAGGACCCCAGATCCCCTCCTCCCCATTCTGCTTGCACTGACCCAAAGGCCCCTCTCCAGACTCTCTCACACGAATCCCCCAGATGGCATCAACTCCCCACTGTGCTGACACCAGTTCCCTGTCCCTGGCTCTCTCAGCAATGACCCTGAGCCCCGCCCAGCTCCTCTCATGCTGGTCCCAGTTCCCCACCCTTGTTTCCCTCACTGGCCCCATCAGACCAACCCTCCCACTGCACTGACCCTGATGCCCCTTTCAGCCCCCCACAGGGCTGACCCCAGCTCCTCCCGCTCTCCCCACAGCGACGTCCAGGTCAACGTCTACAACCAGCGAGTCATCAAGGACTCCTCCAACGTGATGGGCTTGATCCGGGGCAGTGAGGAACCTGGTAAGTGTGTGGGTCTCTCCAGCCCTCCCGAACCACCACCCAGCACCTCCCACGTCTCCAGCCACCCCCAAGCCAAGAATGGCCCCCACACTGCCCCCCTCCCCACAGTGGATTCACCTCTCCCTACACCACACCTCTCCCCAACCTCTCCTTCGCTCCCCCACCATCATGTCCTGGAGCTCCTCTTCCCCTCATGCCCAAGAGTGCTCCCCGGTGGGCCACGTGGTAAGATGAGGGCCAGAAACACAAGCCCCTGTCTCACAGGCCTGAGGCAGGGGCACAACGCCCAAGGCGCTGCTGATGTAAAGCAAAGGGAAGCTGGGAGCAAGCATAGCCCACACACCTCAGGTGTGGGTCAGGGGGCCACCTCGCCCCCTTCAGCAGAGACACGATGACTCTCCTCTGCAGGCCGAGGCAGCTGGCTTTTAGCTCACACTGGCGGAGCTCCTGCGCTGAGGTCGCAGGTTTGAGTCCACCTGTGGGCAAGCACGGCACCGCTCAAGGAATCTGGCAACCAGTTGGTGACCCTTTGATGTTACCAGATCTCGCCCTTACCTCGTACGTGGGGTTCGGTCTCTGCCGGGTTAGACCCTCTCCGGCCCCTGGGCCGGTCGGTCTGTTATTTGTGGGGACTAGGGCGTGGGTACCAAGATGTTTCTTCATCCGCTTTTGGGACCATGCTCCCAGCTTGTGCCCAGCACCGGTCAGTGTTTCACGCTATGGACGCTGCTCGTGCCAGATTGTGCAAGTGAGCAGGGCCTGCCTCTCTCGCCCAGCTTCCCTTCGCTTTACACCAGCAAAGTCTGAACCACTGTGCCTAGGCCTAAGACCCCCTGCAGGCCTGTGGTACGTGGGCTTGTGTTTGAGGCCCTCATCTCACTACAACCCTCAGCCTCCCCACCCCACCCTCCTACAGGGCTGCTCTACCACATAGGCTCACGCCCAGCAAGACTCCATCCTGAGCAACCCCCCACAGCCCCCTCCAACACCCCAGTCAGCAGCAGGGCTCCAGCTCTCTCCTCCACCCCAGACAGGTACGTCCTGTACGGAAACCACCGGGACAGCTGGGTACACGGCGCCATTGACCCCAGCAGCGGTACGGCTGTCATGTTGGAGATCACGCGTGTGCTGGGCAAGATGCTGAAAGAAGGTGAGTGTGAGGCTTGAGGGGGTTGCAGCTACCCCAGTGCACAGTTGGGGAAACTGAGGCACAGCCTGGCCTTGACCCGTCAGTCGGTCAGTACATCAGTGCCAGAATCCAGGAGTCCTGATTCCAAAAACCACCTGCCTTGAATTTCCTGGGGGTGTTTCTCCACAGGGAAGTGGCGCCCCAGAAGGTCCATTATCTTCGGCAGCTGGGGGGCTGAGGAGTTCGGTCTGATTGGCTCCACCGAGTACACTGAGGTAAAAACCTGCCCAAGCGAGGGAGTGGGGAGCTGGCGGCTCCCCTCTGGAGGGGTTACGATGGGAGGGTGGTGGCTGGGACCGCAGCCCCTGTACATACACTGAAGGTGCAGTAGTTGGTCAGAGCAGTTACAGTTGGACTGTCACGCTGAGACACCAACTCCTTGCCCCAAACCACGAGCCCAGCTCAGAACCAGGGGCCACGGAACTCACCCATCCCATGTGCTGAGGGCTGGGTCCCTTCCCTTGCTCAGGAATTCTACAGCACCCTGCGGGAGCGGAGCGTGGCCTACATCAACGTGGACATCTCCGTCTTCGGTGAGTGGCTGGCGCTCCTGCCTTCCCTCCAGCCCCTGGCTGCACTGTCCCCTTCTCTGCGAGGGGCGGGGTGGGGGCAGACGCTCTTGACATCGGCCCAGGCGGGGTGGGGCGTCCGTGGGGAGGAAGCGAGCGTGCGTGTGAGATCCACGTGCAAGCAGCCCGGCAAAAGTGTGAGCACCCGTGCGCAACTGATGACATGGCCAAGAGGGTGTGGCTGAGTGGTAAGGGTGAGAGTAGATGTGCGAGAGGGTGCGACGGCCCCACGTGCAAGTGAGCACACCTAGGCAAGAGCAGGCAGCTGGGCACGAGGCTAGAAGCGTGTAATCAGGCCGTGCCAGGATCACGACGTGAAAGCCACCGGCCTGCAGGCGTGCAAGCGTGCAAAGAGGCTCACGTGCCAAAGGGCCTGCTCCCCCCACCCACAAACAAGGTGGTGCCACCTGTGGGCTGGTTGGGTGGGAGGGGGCACCCCCGAGCCCTGGGGAATGCTGGGCTGCCCTGTCTGCTCCAGCCCAGTCCCTAACTCTGCCTCTGCTGTGCTCTCCGCAGCCAACGCCACCCTGCGGGCCCAGGGCACGCCGCCCGCCCAGAGCGTCGTCTTTGCAGCCGCCAAGCAGGTAGCGGGATGGACCGGTGTGGGGAGGGGAGGGGAGGGGAGGGAAGGCCGGGTGGCCCCCCCCTCCTCCCAAAGGGGAGTCTGCCGTGTTTGCTCCTCTTCTAGGTTCAGTCCCCAGCCAGCGCCTCCGGGTCCGTCTATGACACCTGGAGAAACCACTTCAACCGCGTCAGCCCCACCTATGGCGTCATCCCCAAGTGAGCGACCCCGTGGGGGGCAGCAGCGGGAGGGGGAGGGACAGGAAACGTGCACGAGAGCTTCTCTGCCCCAGCCCCTTCTGCGGCTTGGGCTGAAGCGAAAGGCTCATCGGTCGGGGAGTGGCAGCCTGGACTGGCTGGGCCCATTGGTTGGCCCCAAGGAGAGGGGCACTGGGGTGGCAGAGCGGGAGAAGACCAGGTGCTGGCCAGCTGTGACACCCCCCCCCCCGCCCCCTGCTGCGGAGCGTACCAAGCCATGGGGCTGCGGGGAGCTGCGCTGTAGGCGGGGGCGGGGGGGGGGGGCTACCTCAGCACAGCTGGAGCCTGCCCCCCCGCCTGGCCCTGAGTCACTCACCCCTTTCCATCCCCCGCACAGCTTAGGGGCCCTGGGAGCTGGCAGCGATTATGCCCCCTTCCTCCATTACCTGGGCATCACCTCCATGGACATCGCCTACACCTATGACAGGGTAAGGACACCTGCCCGCTTGTGCTGCCCCCACCCCACAGGTGCAGCTTTGGACCCAGGCCCCTGCCCAGGCGGGGCAGTTATTGGGCACTGGAAACTTGGTTGTGAGGGGCAGCACTGGGCTCTCTGTGCCAGCAGGCAGTGTGTTACTGGGGGGCTCTCAGCAGGGGGCGCTCTCCCTCGCAGTGCTGTGTCGGCAGGCAGTGTATTACGGGGGGGGGCAGCAGGGGGCGCTCTCCCTTGCAGTGCTGGGCCAGTGGGCAGTGTGTTGAGTGTTACTGGGGGGTCCAGCAGGGGGCTCTCTCCCTGGCAGTGCTGGGCCGGCAGGCAGTGTGTTACTGGGGGGGCCCAGCAGGGGGCTCTCTCCCTGGCAGTGCTGGGCCGGCAGGCAGTGTGTTACTGGGGGGGCCCAGCAGGGGGCTCTCTCCCTGGCAGTGCTGGGCCGGCAGGCAGTGTGTTACTGGGGGGGCCCAGCAGGGGCTCTCTCTCTGGCGGTGCTGACCCCCCGTGTTGGGCCAGGGAGCAGGGCAGGTGAGGTTTGGCTGGTGGGGGGCCGCACCTTGCTGAGTGGGCCTGGGGAGCTGCGCCCCCTTCGGTTCCAGCTGCTTTGCCCCTTCCCTGCCCTAGAACAAGACCTCTGCTCGGATCTACCCCGCCTACCACACGGCCTTCGACACCTTCGACTACGCCGACAGGTTCATCGACCCAGGTGAGGGGCAAGGCGGTCACCCTTGGGCAGGCCTGGGCACTGGGGCCGGGGCAGGGGGGACGGGTTAGGCTGCGTCTGATCCCTTTATCCGCACTTGTCTGCAGGGTTCACCAGCCACCAGGCTGTGGCCCGGACGGCTGGCAACGTGCTGCTGCGACTGGCTGACAGCCTCGTCCTCCCCCTCAACGTGAGCGACTATGGGGAGAAGCTGGAGGAGCTGTATGGAGCAGCCGCCCAAGGGGACTTCCTGGCAAACCTCAGTGCCAACGAACTCTCTCTCGGTGCGGGCCGGATGCTGGGCTCGTACCCCCAGCGCTCTCTCTCTCTCTGTCTCGGTGCAGGGACTAGGGTGCAGGCACAGGGGCGCAGGGGCTCACCCTTCTCCGGCAGCGCCAGCTCCATGCGCCGTGGCGGGCACCCTCCTGTGCCTACCCTGATTCACTCCGGGGCGCTGTGCCGCAGGGCTGAGAGCTCAGCAGGAGATGCTCCCCCACGTAGGCGCTGCTAACCCTGGCACAAGGCGGATGCTAGCTGCAAAGAGCAGGGCCAGGCGCTCAGTGCGGGGTGCTGGCCTCACTCAGGCAGACCGGCCCCCAGTGCTTTAGGGGCCTGTAGTCCGGCTCCCCTGGAGAGCCCAGGCAGGTGTGGGGAGGCTACTGATGTATAGGGACGGGGCTGCAGACCTGTCGCCTTCCTCTTGGTCCTGCAGAGCCTTTGAAGGCTGCGATCGATCGGTTCAAATTAGCAGCAGCTGACTTCAACCAGCGGCTAGCAAAGCTGAAGGAAGAGGCGTCGCCCAGGTGAGACGGCCCTGACTGCACGTGCCTGTCCATGCCCTGCACCGGCGGGTGTACTGCCTCTGCTGGCCTGCCGCTGTACAGCTGCACGGGTGCTCAACCAGGAGGCCCTGTGCTGCTGAGAGCCGCCGGGCATGTGCTAGCGGGTTGACGGACACGTGCGTGGCCATGTTTGTGCAAACACGTCACCTGTGGGGGTCGGGGTATCTCCGCTGTCCTGGCTACGGTGGGTGCATGGTCCTCGGACCCAGGGAAGCAGTGTCTGAAGTCCTTATTGGAGACCCTTCTGGGCATGGAGCTTGGAGTGGGGGCTCTCGTCCTGTCCTAAGGTCTGGAGAGCAGTAGGCCAGGCTGAGAAGATGGCGTCCCTCACAGGGCATCTGATGTAAGAGGGGCTCTGATCCTACTCTGGTCTCTCCTCCTGCCCACCCAGTCCGCTCCAGATCCGGATGGTGAATGACCAAATAATGCTGCTGGAAAGGGCCTTCCTCAACCCACTGGCTTTCCCCAGCAAATACTATTACAGGTAATGCCACTTGGGGGCTTGGGGAGGACACCTGGGTTCCATGGCCAAGGACCCGCCCGCACCAGTCTCTGCTGGATCCCGACTGAAATGTGTTGGGTGGCAGGGCGCCAGCAAGGGACGGGCGTGCAGGAGGGGTGCGGGGCCACATGGCTAGAGACGAGGGGTTTAGTGAGCGGATGAGGGGGTTACAGCCAGGGGCTGGGAGATGGGACGCCTGGGTTTTATCCCCACAGCTGGAAGGGGAGCAGCGTCCAGCTTGGCTGCTGACTCCCTGGGTAAGCCCCTTCTCCCATCCATGCGTATCATGTGGCTAACACGAGACTGACCACTCCCATCCTCTTTCCAACCCCTCAGCCACGTGGTCTGGGCCTCCAAATCCTCTGCCCAGGCCACTTTCCCAGGACTGGCCGATGCCTACACCAGCGCCCTGAAGACAGGGGACTGGGACCAAGTCCAGAAGCACCTCACAATTGTCGTGCAGGCTGTGGAGAGCGCTGCCTCCACCCTGGAAGCTGTGGCCTGAAATCTTGGGGTCCACTCCAGTCCCATCCCGCTGCTCAAAACCCAGCAGCCTACGCAGCTCAGCTCTCCTGCACAGGGGACTTTCCTGTCCTCTCAGTGCCAAATCCCCGCTCGGGACCCTGTGTTGAGACCGTTAAGATACCCCCAAATACTAGTGAAGTGAGGTAACTTGCTCACTCAAGGGCCTTTTGGTGCTGGGATCCCTCAGCTGATTACCCGCTATCCCGCCTTGCTGCCCAAGCCTGGATTATTAAAGCCGCAGATGACAGCAGCGGCTGCTTCCCTTTGTCCACGTGACTGGTGAGAAGAACATGGTTGCCAACCCTCCAGGATTGGCCTGGCGTCCCTCAGGACTGGCCTCAGTCTCCTTGTGACTACTGAGAGCCAGCCTGGAGATGCTCGTAGGCCAGTTTCAGATTAGGCCACGCTGGGTAAAACCCCTCCCGGAGTAGCTTCTGTCAGAGTTGGCAACCCTGGAGAGCAGCAGATGACACTCGGACGGGCTCAGGGCCCTTGGACCCACAGGCTGTGGCGGGACCCCCAGGGCCTTACATCCACAGTATTGTCACCCCGAGCTCAAACCTGGCGACTTGGACCCTGCCCATCCTGGGACCGGCCCAGATCCGGAGAGAGCTATTAGCTAAGACTGTGTTGGATTCGTCAGCCTGTCTCAATATTGAAACTCCTCCAGCCCCTCCCCAGTGTATCACCCACATTACCAAGTTTAACGGGTATGGGATTTTGGCTCTTCTGTCTCAGCTGTCAGCCCCATGTCTACCTGTCCCCTGCCAGCCAGTCCCTTCCTCAGTTCAGTACCCTCAGCCTGGCCTCAGCTCCCCCCGGGGATCCTTCCGCTCCCTCTCTCAGGCTTAGGGGGCTGTAGTGGATCCCCCCGCTCTTCCAGGAGGGTAAGGGCATCTCCAGGGGCTCTGCCCCTTCCCAAGCTGCGTGAGGATCAGTCCCCGGGGAAGGAGGCAGTGGAGCTGTGTTATGCTGCTGGGCTCTTTGATGGCTTCCAGACAGGCTGAACTTCATATGGGGGCTGTAACATCTCAGGTAGGCTCCACCGCCCTTGCAAATCCACCATGTCACTCACTTAATTATTGTGAGCCAGGAACACAGTGCATGGACAGAGCAAGCCCGCAGGCCTGTGGCACTTTAAAGATGACAAAATAATTTATTAGGGGATGAGCTTTCGTGGGACAGACCCACGTGGCGACCGTCCTGGGCCTGGTGGGTCCTGTTTCTGAAGCATCATGGCTATTACAGGTCCTAGGGCCACAGACCGGAGCGTGAGGAGAGCATGTCCACTTCTGGAATGGGCATGGGTCCTTGCGGGGTGGGGTGCTGGACATCAGGGCTCCGGGTTTTGTCGCTGTCTCGGCCACCGCCACAAAGCCAAGTCCTGTTCCTGCTCTGCGTTTCATTTGCCTCCGCTCCAAACTGGCAATAACAGCGCTCCCTTACCTCCCAGCTGCACAGCCCAGCTGCCACCCTGGCGCAGAAGCCTGGGCTGCACCACTAGGGCTGCTACCACCGAGGTGCAACCACTGGAGCGTCCAGATGTCACAGCCCAGGGCAACTGCAGCTGTATTTCCCTGCAAAGGCCCCCACCCACAAGCTTCCTGCTCCCCAGCTCTTTACTCCCCTGCAGGAGACACACGCTCTCCCATCTGACAGGGCGATTTGCAAGCTGCCCAAGCCAACCCTGCTTGCTTCCTCGTTAGAGTCGAGTTAACACCGGTTTAAGGTGCCACCCAGCACCTGCTAGGCAGGCCTACATGATTCTTAAATAAAAAGCAATGCAGAACAAACATACTGGAGACAATGCAAGAACCGGCTCACATGCTAACGCATTTACCAGGAATCCTATCATGGATTCTGGCAGGAAACCCCTCTTGCCCCACGCTTCCCACCCAAGGGGTTTCCTTGTGGTTACAACTGCATCACAGCTCAGAACAAGCCCCTACTCGTATGGGGTCTCAGCAGGCCCCATCCTTCCAACCCTCATGAGCTCTCTCGGAACCAGGCTCCTGTCTGTTTGCTGGAGCAGGAAGAAGGCCTTGAGTCAGTTTAAAACTGGGCGGTTTATCCTAAACTGTTTTCTGTGGCTGTTGGGCCTGGGATAATCCAGCTGGAAGTCATCTAAGTATCCCCTCTGGAGATAGCACAGCCCGGGAGGCATTTACTTCACCACACCATTGACCCAACTGGTGGCAATATATGCAGTTCTGCAGTGAGACAGGGGCCATAGCATTTTCAAGGCAACAAAGTGCAAGGATGTTAAAGCTCATTCAGTTCAATAACATTCAGTCTGGATAGTGTCAGCCCATCACCCCAGGATGAGCCTCCGGTGCCCATAAAACTGAAGAGCTGGCAGTGTGCAGAGCTCCTGGACAGACATCCTAGCGAGCACCAGGACAGTCCTGGGAAAACCTGGGCAAGAGGCCCTCTTACTAGCTAACACGGCACGGAAGCCACCTTGGACCACACAGTTTGGGTCCCGCTGCCAGTGGCATGGCAGGTTTCTTGGGCTCCACGGGTCAGGTCCTGCTACCAAGTGACTATCTTGGCCCGTCCAGGTTGGGCCGGGCTGTCTCAGCATGGAGGCCATATGGATGGGGCCCTTCTGCCATGGCATGACGGACACCTTGGACTGCACGGCTTTGAGGAAACCACTGGCCCTTGGCTTTCAGGTGCCAAACACAGCAACAGGCAGGCGCACCAAGGGGGCAGGGGACACCCTCCAGCCCAGGAAGCCCACAACAGGGCACAGGCTGCAAGAACAATTGCACATAGTGGGGGCCCTGTATCAAACCGGTAGCTCTTGTTTGCCCTGTGGTCTCTGTCCTCAGCCCCCCCAGAGTATCAGTGGCCTCCCAGCAATGGCTGTGTAACCCACACACCTTCTGGGTGTGATTCATTGTCCCTTGGAGTGGTACCTTGATCGCTTACATGGCAGAAGAATAAGTGCCCTTTACAGCCTCAGCTGAGAACCAGCCTTTTACCTCAAACAGTCGCAGCTCCTGCACTAAGCTCCAGCTGGGCCAGGTTCAAGCCCACCTGCGGGTGGTTACAGCTGCTCCCAGGTGTCTCTCACTCCTTCTTGCTGGGATCAAGACTGGGAACATGAAAGGAAGAAGAGTTAGTTCCAGCCCCTTGGAAATGGGACTCATCCACTGCTACCCTGGATCCGGGCAGGGAGCCTTTTCTCTGCTCTCCCCTTCTCATGCTCGCTGCGGCCCAGCAGCTCCGGGTTCCCACCCCCCCTGCCCCTTTCAGTGTGTGGCAGGAGCAGGCTGTGGCAGTGCTGCGCAAGGGGCGGGCAGGGGCTGATCCCAGTGCTCTGGCTGGGGTGTGCTGGGCTGATAACCTTCACGTCAGATTGCAAAACGAGGCTGATTCATGCCGCCTGGTCACTAACCCACCTAGCACATTTCCCAAGCGCGCTCACTAGCTGGCCCAATTCCAGCTTGGCCAACTCAGTTTCACCTCCCGCCATAGCAGCCGATCGCAGGAGCCTGCTGCTGCTTCTGCTGACCTACTGTGGTACAGCCTCTCTGTGCACTCCGCACCCTCTGAGGCAGCTGGAGCGTAGAACTGGGCAAAGGATCCCTTTATAAACGGCTTCCACATCTCTCCCCAGAGGTGGCCGCAGCTGAAGCACTGAGCAAGAGATTGCCGTAGCAACAGTTCCTTTGGCCCCCACCCCCGAGGTGGCTGCAGCTCAGCACGGATGAGGGCGGGGGCCATGTCTAAACAGCTGCTTTTCCAGTCTGTATAAACAGCTGCTGTGCCCATCCTACATCGCAGCACCAGGTGAAGGATCCCTGTATAAACAGCTGCCACATCTTGATGCTGAGCCAGGGACCCCTGTATAGGCAGCAGCCATTGCTCATACCCGCCCCCATGCCTCCCCCCCCACCCCCCCCGGGGTTAACTAGGGATTGGGGCCCAGCGCAGACAGCCCTAATACCACATTCACCCTCACTCCCTGTGGAGTGACCAGCAGTTATTGCCTTTTCAGAGTCCTCAGCAAATTCCACGCCCTGCCCCCTTCCCCGGCAAGAAGGGAAGCAGACGCTTCCCGGCCTCTGGGTCCCTCTCTCTGGGACACAGACTCCAGCCCTCAGGTCGTCTCGCCACCACATCTAATTCAAATTAGTCTGTCTCCCCAGGCTCTTCATCTGTCCCCCCCCCAACTCCGATTCTGCCTCATGTCTTTCAGCAGAAAGCTTGGGAAAAAATCCAGCAGTGATTTTACAGGCCAAGGTCACCTTTCATTTCCCCTGAGAAATCCTCCCCCCAGGGCCTCAGGGACAGGATCCGGCAGCATTAGAGGGGAAGGGGGATCCAGGCTTGTGGGGCTGCCTGCAGAGAGAGAGGTTTGCAGCACCTTGGGCTTAGAGGCCATCGCACTAACATCCCCAGGGCTAATCAGGGGCATTAATCGGGCCATTTGCAGCTGGGCCAGCCAGGGGATTTGGGATTTTAAACGGCTCCACCAGCTGTTCAGCCACCCATGTTGGGCAGCAATTTAATTAATGGGGATGGTGGGTGGGTTGGGGCGGGAGGGGATCGTCCTCTGGTCTCGCTCTGCACTTCCCAACCCTCAGGTGAGTTAGCGGCAACTCAGCCTCGCAGGCTCAGGAAATCAGAGCCCCATGGGCCACTGCAGAGGCCATAGCAGTCACCTCAGGTCTGTGGCCCATCCCAGGCTGGGTGCTCTTTGCATACAACACGCTTAGAGGCAAACCCCCGCCCTGCCCCCTGAGCAGGGCGCCATCCTGCCCAGCACCGCACAGCCCGCAGCTGAGACTGCCCCCCCCCGGGTGCTGCAGAGACCCCCAGCTGAGATGAGAGGCCCTGTTTTGCTGGTCCTGCACAAACACACAGCAAGAGACAGTCCTTTGCCACAGAGCATAAGCAGCCAAGAGGAGGGAATGTTTCCCCGGTGCACAGGAAAGCCAGGCATGGAATGGTTCTGTGCTTTGGCTGAGGTCACATGGAGTCTGGCAGAGCCGGGTGTACTGACTCCCAAGTCAGGGCCCAAACCACTGGCCAACACTGTCTCCAAACTGCTCCAGAGTCAGAGCCCCCAGAGCAGGGAAGCATGACTTGCTGCTGCTCTGGGCTCACGCAGAGGTCAGTCCAGCTCCTGCCCCCTCGGGCATTTAACTGGAGGTCCCAGCCCCAGGAGACGGACACAGCAGCTTCTCAATGGGTCTTTATTGGCCAGGTCCTAGGGAAGCAGCAAGTCTCAGCAATACACACATGGGTAAGCCCCAGCCCCACTCCCCGCCCCATTCCCTTCCCCCACAGGCCTCAGACCCATGGGTGTGGGCAAGGACAGCCGCTAACACCAACCACCCTCTGATCAGCGTGGGGGTGGGCCCCAGCTGGGTACCCTTCCTAGCTGTGGCTCCCACCTCAAGGAGAAGCTTTCCCTTGCACCTGACTGTTAGCCCTTTGCTGCCCAGCTCCCCCTCTGCTGGGGTCCCTCCCAGGCCACATTCCCCCCCATAGCTGCCCCCCCGCCCCGTCCCACTGCTGGGAGCTCACCACCAGCCCACCTGCAGCTTGTGCTTCCCACATCACCTCCCTTGCCCAATTGCTGCCACCTCTCCCCCCCCCCGCCAACCCCCAGCTGTGCTGCCCATTCTGACTGCCCCCACACTGCTGGGAGCCCTCCCCAGGCCCCAGGCCGTTCTCGGGCTTCCTCTATCCCAAGGAGACTTGACAGCAGCTTCCGAGTACTTAGAAGGGCGTTAAAAGGAGGAGGAAGACAAAATATTCTTCTTAACCTCTGTGGCTAGGATGAGACGCAAGGGACTGCAATTGCAGCCAGGCAGGGTTAGGCTGGACATTAGGAAAAGCTTCCTGCCAAAATGGCTAAGCATTGGAATAAGTTGCCTAGGGAGGGTGTGGAATCTCCAGCATTAGCGAGATTTGAGAGCGGGTTAGACGGGCGTCCTTCGGGGATGATAGAGATCAGTGGTGCCCAACCTTGTCACTAGTGCCCAACCTTTTCACTAGTGCGGCCTCCCACCCCCCCCAAAGCATCTGCGGACCCCCATCCAACCCAGTTCTGACCACTAGGTACACGTCATTAAATGAAAGCAGAAACACACATAATTAACATTTAAAACACTATTTAATTTAAAAACAATAACGGATTGTAACTTTGCAGTTTATTTAAAACTTACTTTTCGGGAGCATTTTTATGTTTATTTTTCACTTTATCTTTTTTTTTTCATGGATCCCCTGAAAAACCCTCGTGGACCCCCAATGGGCCATGGACCTCAGGTTGGGAACCACTGATCTAGATGGTGCTTGGTCCTGCTTCAAGGAGAGGGCTCAGTGACCACTCGTGGTCCCTTTCCGATCTAGTGTTCTATGATTCCATGCCACCTTTCTCCCTCCCTGACGGATCCCTCTCATTCCCAGTCCTGACCTGCACTCCCTGGGTCACCTGTTTGCCCCACTGCTGGGATCCCTCCCTGGCCTGCACACCCCACACTCTCCCAGTGCAACTTCCTGTGCTCAGTCAGGAGAGGACAATTTTGAAACATGGGTGGTTGGCAAGGCCACATTACCCAGCCAGCAATTTAGCAACATTGTGAATCACATAAACAATACATCATCAGAGTCCCCCACCCCCAGGACCCTGCATCGGCAGTGCCCCTCCCTCAATCACTCATGCACCGTGTCCAGCTGGCACAGGGGAGCTTTGAAGGCATCGGGGATGTCACACTCCAGTTTGCAGATGACTTTGTAGATGGATTTCTTCCAGGAGGGGTCAGCATCACAGCCCCGGGAGACGGCCCTAAAGAACTCGCGCAGGGTTATCTGGGAAACCTCCAGGAACTTGTTGGGGATCTGGGTGGGGGTTGCAAAAAGACAGGAGAACATCACCCTGCAGAACGGATGAAGCCAGGAGCCCAGGATGGCTGTTTTATTCCTCCCTCGAGGTCAGGTGCCGTTTGCCAGGTCCTCCCATAGTACTAAGATCCCCCCAGCCTGCTCGCCTCAACTCAGCCGGGATCCCTCCCCAGCCTTCACCTCCCCCTTACCACTCACTCCCCTGATCCCCAGCCTGCGCGCACCCTATTTCCTGCCTGCTGCCGTCCCGCCCTGCGAACACACCTCATAGTCATTGGCTTTGTTGTAGTGCTGGTTGAGGACGCGTGCCAACTCCGAGTCCCGGGTGACCGTCAGTGTCTCGGCGCTGGTCACCCCATTGCTCAGGGCCTGGCGGGAGAACTTCTCCATCTGGATGTAGAAAAACTCCCGGAAGTTGCTGAACCACTTGATGAGCTGGGACGTGATGCAGCGATTGAACTGAGGGAGCGGCACAAGGTGAGACCTTGCTCACGACACAGCCCCGGCCCGCAGCATTGAGACCCCTTCCCGGCCCCCCACGTCACCTGAAAGGGAGGGAGCAATTGCCTGTCCCTGCCTCAACTTCCTGGAAAAGGGACATCCCAGCCCATGTTGTTCCCCACTGTCTGGGAAAAGAGGTGGCTGATCCCTGTTCTGCCCATTCCCTGGCAAGGAGGGGCTGTGACTACCACCACCCATCTCCTGGCCACATGCGCTACCTAGGGGTCTGCTTCTGGCTACTGAGGAGTGGGGCGAGGGACACGGATGGTGCCAGAGGCCCCGCACAAGCCGCATTGAAGGGGGCCTGGCTTCATATGCAGGGTCCCTGGCCAAACGGTCCCAGAACTGGGAGGTTCTGAGGGACCCACCTTGACGTCGGAAAAGTAGGTCTTGAGTGTCCCGGAGGTGGGGTAGCGAGTGTAGAAGAACATTAGCTTGGCCTTTTTCAGGTGCCCAGGGGTGAGGCCCTCCTGGGAATGATGTGGTTAAGGAGCAATACGGGAAGTTATAATGGGGCCACCTCACTCCAGAAACAGCACTTCTCCCCTCCCCCCACCCAGCTGAGCCCCCCAGGAGCCGAGAGTAGACCCAGGAGTCCTGACTGCCGACCCCTCCGCCCTATTGTACCCCCCCAGGCTCAGGCTCGTGGCCCTGCCCTGGCAGCTCGGCTCACCTGTGGCGGGAGGGGCAGGGTGTGCAGCGCAGTGGGAGGGGCAGTGAAGGCCGCATGGGGAGGCGACAGCTAAGGGAGGAGGCAGCAGTTGTGCGGGGGGGACAGTTGGAGGCGCCAGCGTGTGGGGCAGGGGACAGAGGAGGAGGGAAAGGAGTGTGTAGGGTCAGTGCAGTGAGAGGGGACAGGCAGGGGATGGGGCAGCGGCGGGGGGGGGGGGTCTTTGCCTTTCCCCCCCCCCGCTAATCCCAAGGATTATTTTCAGCAGGTCCCTGGTGGGGTCCAGGCGGAAGCCCTACCCCAGCTGGTGCAATCGGCTTAGGAGCCGCTCAGCTGGGTTAACCATTAAACTTATGCCAGGCCCCAGAGGGCTTCAGCGTGTGGGTGGCGTTGGAGGGGGGGGAGCAGGTGATACGAACACCTGCCCCGCCAACGCCTCACAGGTGGCAGCCAGCAGGTGTGCAGGGGGGCTGGGCCCCAGGCCGGGCCGGCCGAGCTGATCACAGGGCTCAGTGGGCGTGAGGTGGTGGGACGGGAAGCGGGAAGCGGCTGGGTGGATGCAGGTGGGAGAAGGCGGAGGCTGTGCGTGGCCGGCTGGGTCGGTGTGTGGGAGGTCAGCAGGCGCATGCCGGCAGGGGAAGCCCCACAGCGGCCGGGGGAATGTGTGTGGGTTAGCAGGGGGCAGGGGTGGGGGCCGGGTGGGTGTGGGTGTGGTTAGTGGGGTCAGGGCGTGGGAACAGTGGGGTCAGTGGGGTGGGTTAGCTGGGGGCAGGGTGTGAGATCAGTGGGTGTGGGTTAGCTGGGGGCAGTGTGTGAGGACAGTGGGTGTGGGTTAGCTGGGGCAGGGTGTGAGATCAGTGGGTGTGGGTTAGCTGGGGGCAGGGTGTGAGATCAGTGGGTGTGGGTTAGCTGGGGGCAGTGTGTGAGGACAGTGGGTGTGGGTTAGCTGGGGGCAGGGTGTGAGATCAGTGGGTGTGGGTTAGCTGGGGGCAGGGTGTGAGATCAGTGGGTGTGGGTTAGCTGGGGGCAGTGTGTGAGGACAGTGGGTGTGGGTTAGCGGGGGCAGGGTGTGAGATCAGTGGGTGTGGGTTAGCTGGGGGCAGTGTGTGAGGACAGTGGGGTGGGTTAGCGGGGGCAGGGTGTGAGGACAGTGGGTGTGGGTTAGCGGGGGCAGGGTGTGAGGACAGTGGGTGTGGGTTAGCTGGGGGCAGTGTGTGAGGACAGTGGGGTGAGTTAGCGGGGGCAGGGTGTGAGGACCGTGGGTGTGGGTTGGTGGGGGCAGGGTGTGAGATCAGTGGGGTGGGTTAGCGGGGGCAGGGTGTGAGATCAGTGGGGTGGGTTAGCGGGGGCAGGGTGTGAGGACCGTGGGTGTGGGTTGGTGGGGGCAGGGTGTGAGATCAGTGGGGTGGGTTAGCGGGGGCAGGGTGTGAGGACAGTGGGTGTGGGTTAGCGGGGGCAGGGTGTGAGATCAGTGGGTGTGGGTTAGCTGGGGGCAGGGTGTGAGATCAGTGGGTGTGGGTTAGCTGGGGGCAGGGTGTGAGATCAGTGGGTGTGGGTTAGCTGGGGGCAGTGTGTGAGGACAGTGGGTGTGGGTTAGCGGGGGCAGGGTGTGAGATCAGTGGGTGTGGGTTAGCTGGGGGCAGTGTGTGAGGACAGTGGGGTGAGTTAGCGGGGGCAGGGTGTGAGGACAGTGGGGTGGGTTAGCGGGGGCAGGGTGTGAGATCAGTGGGTGTGGGTTAGCTGGGGGCAGTGTGTGAGGACAGTGGGGTGAGTTAGCGGGGGCAGGGTGTGAGGACAGTGGGGTGAGTTAGCGGGGGCAGGGTGTGAGGACCGTGGGTGTGGGTTGGTGGGGGCAGGGTGTGAGATCAGTAGGGTGGGTTAGCGGGGGCAGGGTGTGAGATCAGTGGGGTGGGTTAGCGGGGGCAGGGTGTGAGGACCGTGGGTGTGGGTTGGTGGGGGCAGGGTGTGAGGACAGTGGGGTGGGTTAGTTGAGGACAAGGCATGGGGAAGTGTGGGGAGGGTCGGGGGCTGGGTGTGTAGGGGTGAAGGTGTTGACGGGGGGGGGTGTGCAGGACAGTGTGTGCAGGGGGCTTGTGTTAGGGGCAGGGCGTGGGAGCAGTGGGGAGCCGAGTGCCGCTGCTCTCCGCCGGCCTGGCCGGCTCCTAAAGGATACCGAGGGCCTGTAGAGGGCTGGCTCCAGGCACGGGTGTGGCTCAGCGGCCTGGCTCTTGGGGAGCTGGTGCTCAGGCGGCCCGGCCAGCTGGAAGAGGGCACAGCGCGGCTCCAGCAGGTGGCGTGAGGCGAGCTTGGTGCGCAGGCTCACACCCTCCCAGTAGGCCTCGCCCGCGGCTCTGTCCTTGAAGGCAGCTGGGTACGGAGGCGCAGCCGTGGGCTGGGGGAAGGAGCCCGCCACCAGCTCAGGGGACGCCCGGGGCAGGCTCTTCCTCACAACGAGGGGCAGCGCCTCCGTCTGGTCGCTTGGGTAGTGGCCAGGGGGCTCCTCTGGTGGGGCTTGCTGGCGGGCAAACAGCTGCACGACAGAGTCCACCACCTGGGTCATGGCTGCCCCAAGCTCCTCCTTCAGGGCCTCAGCCAGGGTGCCAGGGTGCCTGCTCCCTTCCCCAGGGTGCCGGGTGCTGGAGCCAGCTGGGCCTGGCTCCTGGGACCAGGCAGCTCCCACGTGGCTGCCTTCTTCCTGGGCCACCCCGCTGTAGATCTGGCATAGTTTCTCCTGCAGCTGGAACACTTGCTCGCGCATCCTCTCCAACTGCTGCTTGAGCTGGTTCCGTTCCCGGGCCTGGCGGGAGTGGCTGTACCTGGTCCCCTCTTCCTCCAGGCCCCTGTCATGGTACGAGCTGCTGATGCTGCAAACAATGTTCTCTACTCGGGCCCGCTTGGCCCATGCAAACTCCTTGGCACCTTCTGACTCCACACCCCTCTTTGCTGGGACCTCCCTGGCCCCCTGGGAGGACTCGCCCAGGTCACAGGCCTCTGCCAGCTTGGCCTTCATGCTACTGCGCAGCCATTGGGAAAGGAGATCGCTGTCAGGGTAAGGGGCCGCCAGGTCACCGCGGCCCCTAGCTGGGTTCTGGAAGCTGAGCTGGTAGCTGGGGCCTTCTGGCTGCTGTTCCTCCAGCTGCTCCAGCTTGAGACCGGCACCGGAGAAGGACATTGCTGGTGGGAGGCTGCAGGGGAAGATTGGAGGCAGGGGAGTTGGGAGATTGAAGTGCACCCTGCTCCCTCATGCAGCACGGTGCCGGGGCAGCCCTGGGTTCAACACTGAATGCAGGGGGACAGCTCTCCTACTGAGAACCGCCCCACTCCCTGCAGCACGGCGCCTCCCGCCCCACACTAGGTCGGGGCGACAAGGGGACAGTGCCACCTACTGACTCCCCAGACCTGCTCCTTCTCTGCCTTGCCTCAGTGGCACTTGCTCTGCACGCAGGGGTTGGGCTGAACCCCAGCCTAAGCACTGGGCAGGGACAGGACAAGGGTTAACGCAGCTGGCTCAGGCAGAGAGCTCAGCTGCTGGACCTTGGGCTGGCAGGTTGGGGGAGGGGGCACGGCCATTTAAAGGCTATAGGCAGAGGTGTCACTGGGGCAAAGGTTCCCTTCCTCCCCACAGCACACTCCCCCCATGGTCCCCAGCCAATGCAAACATGCCCAGCTGCTCGGAGAAGGCAGCTGGGAGAGACGTGTGGGGCTGATGCAAACCTAGCAGCCCCCTGCTCCTCACCACAAGGCACAGGGCCTCTGCGCCAATCCTCCACTACCCGAGCCCTTGTCCCCCGCTGAGAGCCCTGCTCCCACACCTGGGCAATGGCCTCCCTGGCCCTCTCTGCTGAGCGAACCCTGCCCCCCAGGCCTAGGCTACACAGCCCCTATCCGGCCTCATCGCTGAGACCTCCCTCTCTGCCCTAGGCTGTGGCAGGACACCCTGCGGAGATCCCCCCACCCAAGTCCAGGCTTTCCCCTCACATCCCTCTGGTAGAGATCCCTGGTCCCCAGTGAAGCCGCAGGCTTGGCGAGGCAGCCAGCTCTCCCCTCCCTCCCTCTGTCCTCCCCCCACACTCCCCCCGGCTAGAATACTGCTCCCCACTTGGTTACCCTAATACAAGTGCAACCTGCCACCCCCCTCCCAACCCTTGGAGCAATTCCTAGAACAGGCTGCAAAGGCTGTGAAGTAGCAGCTGGAGGGGACAGGAGCAGGATCCCAGGACCTGTGGCTCTTGTTCTAGCTAAACTCTATATTAATATAAACAGACAGACCTCCTGCCTCCCTGGCATCCCCTGTACCCCAAACCAGGCCTTGCCTCTCCTGGCATCCTCCACCCATCTCCCCTCAGCCAGCCCCCTGCATCCCCCACCCCCAGATCCTGCCACCTTTCAGCCCCCTACATCCTCCACCCTGACCTTCCCTGCTCTCTGTTTCTCCCACTCCACCTCCCTCTACCCCACCACCAAGTGTGTTCCTGTACCCTCCCACCCAGACCTGCATCCCCTTTGGCTCCCCTGATCACTCCAATCCCTCTGCAACCCTGACCAATGCCCACATCCCATCCCCAGACCTTCCCCAGCCCTGAACCCAGAGCATCCCGATCCAAACCCTGTGGGGAACCCGCAGCCTTCCCTTGCCTGCTGCATGCTGCCCTTTATAGTCCAGCTCTGGGGCTCCTTGCCCAAAGCCTTCCTCCCTGCAGCTCTCCCCACCTGCTCCTGAACCCCCCAAGCCCTCTGGTTTGCTGGGGGTGCCTGGAAGCCCCCAGTGGACTCTTCCCTTTTGGCCATGCTGGCAGCTGAAGCCAGGTGACGGGGCAGGTGATGCTCTGACTCACCGCTCGGCAGGTGCCTGCCCTGGGGAGAGCCCCAGAGCCCCGATCCCTGGTGCCAGCCGGTCTCTGCACACTGATTGACAGAGCCAGGAAGGACCTGGGTCATTCCTCTCGTGACATCACACCACGGGGACACAGCCCCACGTGGGGCTGGAGGGGGGGAATGCCAGTAGCAGGGGAGGAGCTGGACCATGATTGGACAGAGGGTTATCCCCTTGTCAATCCTGGGCCAGAGTGGGAGGGAGTGGGCAAGCTGGACCCAGATGCCAAAAGGAAGAGACCTGAAAGGGAGAAGGAAATGCTGGGAAATAAGGGAACACAAGAGCCATCTTCCCTCCCAGGGCTGGGGCCAGAACCCAGGTGTCCTGACTCCCCCCCACAGTCTATTCCACCCCTCTTCCCCCACCTCCCAGAGCTGGGGCAAGACCCCAGGTTTCCTGACTCCCCCCTCCACCTCTCTAATCTATTCCACTCCTCTCCCCTCCCAGGGCTGGGGCCAGAACCCAGGCATCCTGACTCCCCCGCAGTCTATTCCACCCCTCTCCCCTCCCAGGGCTGGGGCCAGAACCCAGAGTCTCCCCCACCCCCAAGTTTCCACCACAACCCACAGCCCTTCCAGAGCTGGCACAGAACCCAAGAATCCTTTGTCCCAGCTGTCCCCATCCCCAACCGTTGGCTACGTCAGGTGGCTACAGCCCTCGCCTCCCAGCTGCCACCCTGTGGTGCTGTAAATCACACCATAAATCCAACGATCCCGGGGCAGCTGGCAGCCGGGACAGCCTCAGAGCAGGAGGGGATGTACCAGAAGCCAAGGGGCCGCTGTGGGGCGGCGGGGGGGGGGGATGGCGAAGGACTCAATGAGCCCCTGGTGGGGAGGAGGGGAGCTGGTTGATCCTAGATGGTTGGGATCTGTGCAGTCCCAGAAGGGCAGGGGACGGGGGATTACAACCTAAGACTCTGCCATTTATGAGGCAGCTGTTCGAAGACACTCCCCCACCCCTAAACACTGGACCCCCCTGGCACTCACACACCCACCTCATGCACAACCGCACCCAGCACTCAGAGCGCCTCACCTCACGCTGCAGCTGCCGCCACGCCCCTCCCCGAATGGGACTAGAACCAGGCTTCCTGGCCCCCAAGCCCTGCTGCTCCGCCGCCATCTCTCCTATCCAGGGATCCTCCTCATTTTTTCCATCCATGTGCAGAATAAATGTTATGTGCCCTGATGCATGTGCAGATGTGCACCACTGGGGGGAGAGAGAAATGCTGCAGGCAGTGGGGCTGCTCGGCCAAGCAGCTGGGCGGCATTTGACTCTCTCCTGGAAGGCCACCCAAGCCCCCAGCTTACAGGAACACTGCTCCCATCCCTGTGCTGGGGACAGAGCCCAGGAGTCCCCCCTCCCTCTCTGCTGCCCCCTGCCCACACGGTCTTTAAGGGTCTTTCCCTCTCACCCCAGGACTGGTGCAATGAGCTAACCCTGCGAAGCCTTTAGCCAATTCATCAGGAATGCGGGTGGGATTAGTCCACGCCTGTGGCTGCTGCAATAACCTCCTGCCCCCATATGGCGTGTGGCAGGCCAGGGCTTAAGCACAAGTGCTGCGTGTGCTCCTCTATTCACGTCTCACTGCGTCCAAAGGATTTGCGCCCCCCACCCGCACTGCCGAGCCCATTCACTGCCTTCATTCAGCCCTTAATCTCCAGCCCCCGCCCCAGCCACTCTGTGCCTCTTGTTTTGTGCTTGCTGGCATTATCAGGGCCTGTTCTCATGCCCCTTTGACGCAGCAGTTCCAGGGACGCACAGTGCAGGAAGTTGTTCCCCCGGAGGCATGGCGGAAAAGTCTGGGCTCTTCCCAGTCCCTCTCCTCACACAGACCCGGGAACAGGCCTGACTCCACTCGCCTGCCCAGAAGGTCTTTGAGTGTCTATTCCCCGTCCCAAGCCCCCCACACCTGCACCCTGGGGCACTTCTGGAAGGCACGCAAACTCCTTCGCCTCTTGGCATACAGAGCCTCTTTGCTGGGACCAGTAACGTAGGTGGCCCATGCGGCCAGAGATCTGCCAGCTGCTTTCACCAGTGGACACACGGTCCCCATTGTGCCAGGCACTGTACAGACCCAATGGAGATCAGAGCCCTTGTCATGCTGGTTGCTGCACAGAAGCGTGCCTGAAACCCCCTCGTTCTGAGCACCGCACACTCTCCAGCTGGGCCTGGGGTCACTCTTGAGCCAGGCACCGCACAGACACAGACTGACTGTCCCTGCCCTGAGGTTGCAATCATGCACAAAGGCACTATTATTCTTCCCATCTGTCAGACAGGTAGCCTGAGTCGGAGAGGGACAATCACCCTGGGACTTTGCCACACAGCCAGGAACTGAATCTAGGTACCCTGAGTCACAGGCCAGAAGCCTGGCCCTTGGAGCAGAGACGTAACCCATCTGGATCATTACGGAACAGTCACCTGCTCTAGTGATGGCAAAATTCCCCTGCCCATTAAAAGCTCCAGATAAGCAGATGCATAAATCTCCTGGGAGAGACAGGCCCCTCATCCATTACCTGAGGATCTGTCACTTACCCCGGAACACACATCCCAGGCAGGAGTTTCCCAGGGGCTAGAAGGTCCCAGCTTATCAGTCCCAGCTTGGCCCCGTGAGAATGTGGGCCTCCAGTTCCTCCTGAGAGGCTGCTGTGTGTTTGCCTGAGTTGTTTTAAGATTTAATTGGACATCATAAAGGGGAGGGAGGGAGAGGCGCCTTGGAGGGAAATAAACACAACCCAGATTCTCAGGCTGTCGGATTCTGAGTTATAGACACCCCCCACCCATCCTGGGCATACAAGAAGGTGCCTGGGAATGGAACATGGGTTTTTTTCCTGTCTAGATCGTGCTTTTTCTAGTCTGGCCTGAGTGGGGTACTGGCTGGCTCTGGAGGCCTTAAGATGGGATACGGCACCTTTCACCTCTAGGGGGTGCTGGTCTCCATATGGCCCCAGGTCAGGGGACTGGCTGGCTTAGATGGGTAGGGAATGGGATATGGGTCCTTTTCCCCCCAGGGGACATAGGCTCCAATCCAGTCATATGGTGGGAAAGGGAGCCTGGGGCCTTTCCCCATTAGGGGTGCCATCTCTAATCCAATCCCAGGGCCTGGGGAGGGGACGCGGGGCCTTGCCCTAGAGGACCACTAGCTCAGCTCCGGCCCTAGGACAGACAGGCTGGTTCAGTGGCATGGGGATTGGGAGAAAGGGTGTCCTGGTTACAGAGTTAGTAGCACCCCTTCGTCTCTCAGTGCCCCCCCCGTCAGGTACCCAACCTTTGCCTCGCTCAGGGAGGAATCATGGGATTCCCCTGTTCTCAGCCCTACGTACTGAGCTGCAGCTGGGTTCAGGCACCCACACTTCCTCCCTCTGGGAGCACAGAACATGTGGCTCATGGACACCCCAAGTGCCTTCCTCAAAGCCAGGCACCGATTACTGAACCATGGGAACAGAGCACAAAGGCAAAGCTTCTGTCCCAGCCAACGGCCTGGGCAAGGACTCTCTTTCCTGGCCTTTAACCTCACTTCTGGTAGCCCCCTGGCAGTGCACACTGCCCCCACACCTCCACAAGAGCAGGCCTTGGGCTCACAGCCCTGGGTCTCTCTAAATCTGGGGTGGGCAGCCTGTAGCTGCATACAGGCCATTGGGGCCCCATGTGCGGCCCACAAGACATGTTTACCATTGTCCACATGCAGGATTGCCAGATTCTGCTGATTTTTATCCATGTAGGTTTTTCCCCATCTGTATTACTAAAGCGACATGCAGGTAACGCCAGGCCACATGGGTGAGGTTGCACACAGCACCAATCAAAGCGCTGCTAGGGTTCAATCAGCACAGCCCCCACGTTCTAGGCAGGTGAGCACAGTCAGCTAAATGGCCCTAACCCAGGAGATGGTCTTGCTTACATGTTTATGGCCCACCCCTGAGAAGCAGGAGGGCCGCTCATGCAGCCCATTCACTAGCTGCTGCTGCCCCATGGGGCTTTAAATCCTCCCAAGACTTTGCATTCCCACCAGGAGAGCTAGGGAAAGAACCCAGGAGTCCTGGCTCCCAGCTCAGCCCTCCCTAACTCTAAACCGCTAGTGCCAACTCTTCTCTGAAACCCTCCAGCAAGGTGCAAAGGGGGTGTGTGTCCCAGGCCTCAGACACCACCCCCACTGCCCCATTCCACACTCCAATTCTCTCTCATGCACAGTCTCACAAAGCCCTCGCCGGGGGCAGCACGTCTGGAGAATCTTTGCTGGTGCCCAGAATGGGTCAAGTTCCTCCCCGCACATACCTAGGGCTCTGTGGTGGAGTTTAGGTGCAGGAGGGCTGTAGGTTCTGGGAGGGGGATTGGGTGCAGAGTGTAGGCTCTGAGCTGGGGAAGGAAGTTGGGGTGTAGGAGGGGTATGGGCTCTGGGAGGCAGTTTGGATGTGGCAGCTGGGGCGGGGCGTTGGGGTGCAGGAGGAGGTGAGAAGGGCTGCAGTTACCTGGGGTAGCTCCTGTCAGTGACCGGCACCTCCCACAAGTCACCACCCCAACCTTCATTTGTGAAATCTGACACACAACCCAGCCCGTCAACACCACGATTCCCCGCATATACACAATGCAGACACGCAATCCCCCTAGACAAACACAACCCCCCACTTGTTCACTCACCTTCCCCCACACCCCACCTCAACACCTCACACACACAAGAGCAGGGTGGCCAACCAGTTGGGGGTGAAGACCCACGGATAGACAGCAATGGGCCATGTATTATAAATTTATTGTTATCTACCTATCCAACCACACATATAGACGTAGTATCTATAGATAGATTAAAATATATAATACGCGGCTCAATGCCCCCCCCGAGCCAAGCACCCCTGCCAGCCCCCCAGCTCTCACTCACTGCCCTCCCCCCCCAGCCAAGCACCCCTGCCAGCCCCCCAGCTCTCACTCACTGCCCTCTCCCCTCCCCAAGGCAGGCACTCCCAGCCCCCCCGCTCTCATTCAATGCCCCCCCCTCCTCCCCCAGAGCCAAGCACCCCTGCCAGCCCCCCAGCTCTCACTCAATGCCCTCCCCCTCCCCCAGAGGCAGGCACCCCCAGCACGCCCCCGCTCTCACTCAATGCCCTCCCTCTCCCCCAGAGGCAGGCACCCCCAGCCCCACTCCAGCTCGATGCCGGCCGCTCATCAGAGCTGCTGCTGCCGCCACGACGCGCTGGGGCGTGCGTGTGGCCCGGCCTGCGGAGCAGCTGTACGGAATGGCGCAAAAAGCCCCGTACAGCTTGAGCGCAGCGGGTTGGCCATCCCGCCCTCGCCATTAACACGACACTCCAGCATGGCAGCCCCACATCACAGATGCATTCGGGTTTCCTGGGTCTCTGGGCCAGAGCAAATAGGGGACCTCCTCCCACGCCTTCTGCCCCTGCTCCATCCATGATCCCACCTCCTTCCACCCCAGCACCTACAGCCCCTGCTTTCTCCTCTCCACCCCATGACCAGGGAAGTTCTGTATCCCTTCATTTCACCAGATCCCCGAGTCTGCAGCCATGAGCGAGAGCTTCCAGAGGCCATGGCTGGGAGTCAGAGCTCCGCCAGTCCTGGGCCTACACATGGGGGCAGGATGCTGGGGAATGGAGCAGGGTCAGGACAGTGTTGCTGCTTGCGGGGGGGTTCCCCACTGGGCCTGGCACTTCCAGGGGGAGGGACAGCCCAGTGGTTTGAGCACTGGCCTGCTAAACCCAGGGTGTGAGTTTAATCCGTGAGGGATCCCGGGCAAATAGACTGAAGACGATCCGTGGGGGATGGTTCTAGGTCCTGCTGTGAGTGCAGGAGGCTGGATCTGATGACCTCTCATGGTCCATTCCAGCTCCATGAGATAGGCTGGGGTATAATGTCTTCCCCTCTCCCAGCACTTGTCCTTTAGCGTGGGGCTCCCCAATTGGCCAAGGACCCTGACCATGGGCCCCACATCCCCATTGGCTAATCAGCCATGTCACACAGCCCCACAGCTGCTAACAAGCCAACCTTTATTGAAAGCCTGACATCTACTCCCTGCAGACAACCTACAATCCCAGGGGCACCCTGGGCTCTGCCCTGCATCTCCTCCTACACCCCAGCTGGGCAGGGGATACCAGCTGCCATTCCATACAGCTCCCCAGCGTGTGGGTCAGAGACCCCAAAGCATCACACCAAGGTTCAGGCCCAAACCAGTTCCCAAACACTTCAAGATCTGAGCCAGCTTCCTGAGCTGCAAAGCCGGGGGTGGGGGGTGTTGGAACACGACTGGCCAAGGCAAATTATCCAACACCAGGGGGTTAAATGCAGCAAGCCGAGCTCATCAACGGAAAGAGACCACCCGGGCGCTAGGCACAAGTGAGTGACTTCCTTTAGCCCCATTTTACGCCGGGGGGAAGTGAGGCAAAGGCAGCAGCTTGGCAGAGGAAATCAGTGATGCAGCCACTAAGAGAAGGGAATCCAAGCGTCCTGGCTACCTCTCTTGCTTCATACCTGACTTCTCTTTCCCTGCAAGGGCCAGAAGCTGGGCGCCCAGCCCTTCCCAGTGCCAGCAGGAAAACCAGCAAGTCCTGACTCCCAGTCCAGCCCCTCCCACTAGACCCTCAGCCCTCTCCAAGTCAGGACTCGGGAGTCCTTGCTTCCACCCAACCCCCCAAGTCCCTCCAGACCATTAGCTACAGCAATCTTCAATGACCCCCAGCAGCGGGGCCTCCCCTCGTTTACTGTCCACCAGCAGCTGCGAGTGGCTGTGGACCAGCACACCCGGATCCCTGAAAGCTGCTTTCTGGAAGACCACGGCTCCATCCTGCACCGGGAGTCCATGCTGGTGGCACAGCTCTTCCATCTCCTCAGGGCTGTCCACTGCCAACAGCCGGACAAGCCAGGCCAGGGGGCAGCGGCAGTTCTTGGCACTGAAGCCGTGGCTAAATGTGAGCAGTGCCAGGCGCCGGGCAGGGCCCAGGTGCCGATGGAGGGCACAGCTCGGCAGGTAAGGCAGGGCCTGTGCTAGGCGGAAAAAGCGGGCCCAGTCACGCTCCAGGTAAGCCCAGTTGACAGCCAGCGCCGTGCGGAGTTCAGGGGAGGCCCGGACAGAGTCTGGGAGCTGCAGGACCTGGCACAGGGCTTCTGGGAGGCCTAGGGTGGAAAAAAGGGCAAATCAGAGCAGCGCCCTCTGAGGAGCTCCCCCCACCCGGCTGCTCCTTGTAGCACGAAGCCTATCGAGACCCCCCCATCCTGCTCTCTGCAGCACAGAGCCCTTCTCCCTGTGTCGGTCTCCCTGCGGTGAGTCCTGTGCCATTCTCTGCAGCCCAGCACCTCCAGCGAGCCCTCTGCACCTCCTACTGAGATCCCACTCTGCTCCCTGCCCAGCACCCGCAGCTGAGCTGCAGCACAATAACCTCTACGGAGCTCTCCGTCTTGCCTCTTGCAGCAGCGCCTCCCAGGGAGCCCCTGCTCATCTCCCTGCACGTACGACTGAGCCCTTGTCCTCTCTCCAGAGCCCAGCATCCACCACTGATTCACCCACCTCCCTCCCTGCGGCACAGAGCCCGGCACCGCTCGGCGCAGCACTGACCGCCGGGGAGAGAGCCCCTGCTGACCTCCCTGCGGCACAGCGCCCGCTCCTAAGCCACCACACTACTCCTCGTATTGCAGCATCCGCTGCTGACCAACGCGCCCCACTGTCTGTAGGGCAGCGCCCCCTGCTGAGTAATGCAAGCAGCAAAGCCCCCTCCGGAGCCTGATCCACTGCTCCCTGCAGCACAGCGCCCCCCCTCGAGCCCCCCCGTTCCCTGCAGCACAGCGCCCCCTCCCGAGCCCCCTGTTCCCTGCAGCACAGCGCCCCCTCCCGAGCCCCCCCGTTCCCTGCAGCACAGCGCCCCCTCCCGAGCCCCCCCGTTCCCTGCAGCACAGCGCCCCCTCTCGAGCCCCGCCCCCGTTCCCTGCAGCACAGCGCCCCCTCCCGAGCCCCCCGTTCCCTGCAGCACAGCGCCCCCTTCCGAGCCCCCCCATTCCCTGCAGCACGGTGCCCCCTCCCGAGCCCCCCACTGCTCACTACAGCACAGCGCCCCTCCTAAGCCCCCCCACTCCCTGCAGCACAGCGCCCTCCTCCGGTGCTGCTCACCCAGGTTGTAGAGGAGGAAAAGGGCCTGGAAGGCTGGTTCCCTCTTGTGGCAGCTGTCCCGGTAGCAGCGCCGCAGCCAGCTGAAACACTCCTGGATCTGGGTGCTGTGGAGGTGGGGGTCAAAGTGGGCCAGGGGTTCCTGGCACAGCTGGTAGCCAGCATGGAGCAGGTAGCCCAGCGATCGCTCCAGCAGAGCCATGCACGGAGCCCCTTGCAGCCGCTGCAAGGTGGCATCCTGGCGCACAGCACGCAATCGGTCAGAGACAAAAGCATAGACCTCAGCCAGGGGTAGGTCGGCTCGCTGTGTCACCTGGCCCAGCAGGTAGCGCACAGTGATCAGCAACACTGGGGCAGGGCGCAACTCCTGGGGCTGAGGCAGCCCCTTGCCAGCAGCTGGACGGGAATACTCCTTCACTACCCGGGCAGGATCCCCCTGCCGTGTCCCCTCCTGCAGCTCCAGCCGGTGCAGGCGACCCTGGCGCTCCCGCTGTGCCAGTTCATCCGCGGGGCACATCCCTGGGCATGTGCCCACAGGGAACTCATCTGAGCCCCCCCTTCGCCAGGCATCCACAGCAGAGCTAGACAGGGTGTGAGGATCTGGGGGGGACTGGTCCCCCCCACAGCGTGCAAGACAAGATGAGGAAGGTTCAGGCCCTGTCTGCGGCGTCTCTGAGGATGGGCAGGTTAGAGGCATGGGCCCCTTCTTGCGGGGCCTGTTAGGTGGGTGATCTAAAGTACACCTCCACTGGGGCCTAGGAGACCTGGGGATCAGGGTTGTCCCTGTGGGAGAACTGGACATCGTTCCCCCAACAGCCCTGCCCAACGTCTGGGACAGGACTCCTAAAGCACCGCCCCCACCCACCACAACATCTCACAGCCCTGCCCGGTGCCAGGGACACAGCCCAGGCGCCCTGACCCACAGGCCCCTTTGCTCTCCCCACTACACCCCCCAGCCCGGCCCAGTGCCAGGGACACAGCCCAGGCGCCCTGACCAGAGGCCCCTTTGCTCTCCCCACTACACCCCCCAGCCCGGCCCAGTGCCAGGGACACAGCCCAGGCGCCCTGACCCACAGGCCCCTTTGCTCTCCCCCCTACACCCCCCAGCCCTGCCCGGTGCCAGGGACACAGCCCAGGCGCCCTGACCCACAGGTCCCTTTGCTCTCCCCACTACACCCCCCAGCCCTGCCCAGTGCCAGGGACACAGCCCAGGCGCCCGGACCCACAGGTCCCTTTGCTCTCCCCACTACACCCCCCAGCCCTGCCCGGTGCCAGGGACACAGCCCAGGCGCCCTGACCCACAGGTCCCTTTGCTCTCCCCACTACACCCCCCAGCCCTGCCCGGTGCCAGGGACACAGCCCAGGCGCCCGGACCCACAGGCCCCTTTGCTCTCCCCACTACACCCCCCAGCCCGGCCCAGTGCCAGGGACACAGCCCAGGCGCCCTGACCCACAGGCCCCTTTGCTCTCCCCACTACACCCCCCAGCCCTGCCTGGTGCCAGGGACACAGCCCAGGCGCCCGGACCCACAGGTCCCTTTGCTCTCCCCACTACACCCCCCAGCCCTGCCCGGTGCCAGGGACACAGCCCAGGCGCCCTGACCCACAGGCCCCTTTGCTCTCCCCCCTACACCCCACAGCCCGGCCCGGCCCAGTGCCAGGGACACAGCCCAGCTGCTCCTCCCCACCAGGATCTGCCCTGCCTCGGACCTACCCCCCCCACACACTTCCAAAAAAAACCGTCAATTCCCCCACAATGCACTGCGCCAGGCTGCTTCCTGCTGCATGACCAGCACGTCACCACGTGATACCATCAGCCAATCCCAGCCTGGAGGGGCGTGTTGCCCCTCGAACGTTTGGGGCTGGGGGGAGGCGGCGGCGGCGACGTGGCTCTGACCTGGCTGGAGGGGGAGCGAGGCCTGTGCCCAGCTGTGCAGGCAGCGTGTGCAATGGAGGCAGGGCTGGGAGGAGGCCAGAGAGTCAGGTCTCCTGTGCCCTCTTCCCAGCTCGGGGAGCGAGGTCTGGGGTGAAGAGACAGGCCCCCTGAGCATCCCGCAGACAGCCGCTGCCCGGGCTGGGAGCAGCTCATGGGAGTAGGGACAATGCGCAATGTCCCCATGTCTGCAGAAGAGAAGACGGAGGGGTGATTTAATAGCAGCCTTCAACTTCCTGGGGGGGGGCTCTAAAGAGGATGGAGAGAAACTGTTCTCAGGGGTGACAGGCGGCAGAACAAGGAGCAATGGGCTGAAGTTACAGGAGGAGAGGAGTAGGTAGGATATTAGGAAAAACTGTTTCACGAGGAGGGAGGTGAAGCTCTGGGATGTGTTGCCTGGACAGGTGGTGGAATCTCCCTCCCTGGAGGTTTTTAAGTCCTGGCCTGACAATGTCCTGGCTGCGATGAGTTAGTTGGGGTTGATCCTGATTGAAGCAAGGGGCTGGACTCAATGAACTCCTAAGTCCCTTCCAGCCCTATGATTCTGTACCCTGTAGGTGTTCTGCAACTTGGCCCATGGTTGACCTGTGTCTGAGACAGAACAGTATCAAAGATCAACCAAAAAAGCTCATAGAAAGGGTCCACCCAGTCCTACTCTATGGTGACCGCAGTCAGCTGGAGGGCGACTGAATTCAGACCCTTCAATGTGAGCCACACAGGCCTCTACCAGATACCACACAAGAGAAATATCAGCTGGCAGCAGTAGATTCTTACCCATGGTACGCAAACAGTTAGATTACGGATGAAAAATACCAGGTGGATTGATTTAAATCGAGCAGATTTAAACCCCCCCCTGCAATTGATATAAATCAAATTTTACCAGAAAAGCTAAGACTGACAATGCTTAGATTACACTTAATTTTGGAGTAACTGGCACTTCTGTTTTTTGGGAAAACAATTCTAGAACAGGGCTCCCTTGGAAAAGTGGAATTTTCCAAAATAAAATAAAGAGTAGACCATTCTGGTCTATATCACCGTTAGGGTCTATGACCATGATGTTCCACAATAGGAGGCATATATTATACAGGTTGAACCTCTCCTGTCCAGCACCTTAGGGACCTGACTGGTGCCAGATGAGAGTATTTGCTAGACCATAAGAGGTCAATATTGTCTAGCACATTACTAACACTATTACTGGACTCTTAGAAGACACTTGGGTGAATTACAGCTAAATAACAGCACAGAACACTGAGTCAGGACTGATGGCTGTAAACAAACTTTATGGGATCATGGGAAACTTGGCCACACCAATGATAAGCGGTCATTCAGCTAACTAAAACGATGCTGTATTCCAGATGTTGTCATGAGAGATCTGGATGAGAGAGGTTCAACCCTTATCATATAAAATAAGAAAATTACTCTCAGTGACAACAAACAGGCAACTCTAGAATTCTTTCACTGCTACTTTCTGTATTGTATACTTGAGTGATAGCTAATCCTAATGGTTGTTTAATTAGTTAACTAGGTTTAGACTAAGGAACTTTTTTTCCCCCAGCAACATTCAGCACAGCAAACATCTTGGGAATTTACTTGTTAAATCACACTGATGCTAAAAGGTACATCGAGCGAGTTTTAAAGAATGATGCATTGCAAATTGACTTACTTAAATTACTAACCCGTTGACCCACTGAGCCATAGCCACTTTTTCATCCATGTAATCATCTCATAATAAGACATTTTCCTTATGATGGTTCATCCTTGAAGCGAGGCCCTGTATCATTTTCTTGCATTGCTTACACCTCACACATTTGCCTTTTTTACCTAGGGAACTAATTTCTTCAGAGTATTCCCAGATAGGATCTCTCTCTCTCTCTCTCTCTCTCTCTCTCTCACACACACACACACACACACACACACACAGCTTCTCTGTGGCAAAAGTGTGGGGAACTATAGGAAGCTGTGTGTGCACTGAATAATAGCTTCCCTGTTTTTCTTTGCAGTTCACTCCACTTTTCCTTCCTTTGCTGCCTCCTTCCTCTCCTATATGTTGTCTATCTTCAGACAACGTCTTAACTCGCTCCTCTGCCATGTGTGGCCAAGGTCCACTACCATAGAAGCACAGAACAAAACCAATCCTAGCCAGCCTGTCTGTCTTTGCACATGTTTAGTCTGCTGAGAATCTGGGATTGAAAGTCCAGGATGATCAAGAAGCAAGAGCTAGTAGGTAGGTTGGACAGACTAGTTCCATTAATTCATGTTTATGTGACTCTAAGGCCGTGTCTACACTAGCCCCAAACTTCGAAATGGCCACGCAAATGGCCATTTCGAAGTTTACTAATGAAGCGCTGAAATGCATATTCAGCGCCTCATTAGCATGCGGGCGGCCGTGGCACTTCGAAATTGACGTGCCTCGCCGCCATGTGGCTCGTCCTGACGGGGTTCCTTTTCGAAAGAACCCCGCCTACTTCGAAGTCCCCTTTTTCCCGTCTGCTCATGGGAATAAGGGGACTTCGAAGTAGGCGGGGTCCTTTCGAAAAGGAGCCCCGTCGGGACGAGCCACACAGCGGTGAGGCGCGTCAATTTCGAAGTGCCGCGGCCGCCCGCATGCTAATGAGGCGCTGAATATGCATTTCAGCGCTTCATTAGTAAACTTCGAAATGGCCATTTGCGTGGCCATTTCGAAGTTTGGGGCTAGTGTAGACGTAGCCTAAGTGTATGTGTAGCACGTTTGTGATGAGATTTAATTGTACCTGTTATTTTTAAATGAGTTTAGGATTTTATTTTTCAAAAAAAAATCCAATTTAACTAAAAAAAAAATCCTGAAACATGGCCTCTGAAGTAAGTAATTCACCCCCTTATCTTCAGCTCCCAAAGCTAGAGACATGCCCCATCCAGCCTTTCCCCATCTCTGGGTAAGACTTACCTGCTTCTTGGAACCAAAAGCTGTTTGATGGGTAGTTAAAGGGGTTCCAGATGGAGGATAGTGTATTTATAGGTGGGATTTACCTGGTTGGGTAGGGCTAAAACCTTACAAATAGATGTGAGCTGCTAGTCCAACTGTAGATTGACAGAGGCGAGTGAGGCTAGTCATGTGGTAAAGCTGTAAAACCTTGGTGTGTAGGGAAGTGGAAGAAATGAGGAGGATACAGAGAGTTCCTGGCATAGGGAGAAATGGTGAGCCTTGGCATGTGGGGAGGAGGCAGGGGGCATGTAGAGGCCCTGGCTTGTGGGAAACGAAGGCACACACAGCCCTTGGCATAGGGCAGAGTGGAGGGCATGCCCATATTCTGGAATGGGGAAAGACAAAGGGGAGGGCGTCACACACAGAGCACCTGGCATGAAGAGGGAAGATACCAGGAGCCCTTGAAATAGACGGTTGTGACCATTGCCAGCTGGCAGAGCGTAATCTGGTACATTGGGATATGGGAATCCTGAGTTGACCCAAAAGGTCTCTACTGGAAGCTTGTGTCATACTGATCCCCATAATCATTGTGAGATGGGTGTATGGAAAACATGAGGCATCATGGCTCTGCTGCAACTGACCTTCTCTAGGCCTTGTAATTAAAGGCAGGGCACTCAAACCAGCATGAGAAGCACTTACCTACCCGGTGAGCCCTTACCTACCTGTGTGTGTTCCAGGAGAAGTCGGCCAATACGCTGAGTCAAATGAGGAGCTCCTGGTGTCTTCACAAGGCGATTAGCAGGAAGAGGGAAAGGAGGGAGCCGGAAGAGATGGCTTCAGACCAAGCTGCAAGGTTGGCTCGTGTTTCTAGGGATGCAGCGAGACACCCTGGCAGCCCTCAATCTGTGAAGACAGGCTGACAGAAGGCTTGAGCTTACCAAAGGGGGATCTCGGCCATACCGGCTGGGAAAAGGCCTTGGCGCCAGCTGTCCTGCAGGAGATGGGGCAACATATTTTGAGTTAAGTGAACAAATAACTTTGCTTTCTGTGTCGCTGCTGGTTTCCATTGTTCTTCCGTCCACCATTTGAGTCTCTGCTAACAAAGGTGGTTAGTTTTCCCTTGGATGGGCTGAGAGCCGGGGGCTCAGTGGTGAAGGGAGCTGAGCTGCTGCGTGGCTGTCCTGTGGGCATGGCGAAGCTGAGCATGGGTCGGGCACTCCAAGGCTTCAGGTGGGGGAGACTGGGTGGGCGTGTGCCTAGGGCTGACCTCCACAGAGAGAGGGAGACCTGCAGAGGCTGGGCTTGTGTTGCCAGAGGCAGGGGGGTGTTCCACAGCTGGCAGAGACAATGGGCAGGTGGCAGTGTGGTGCCCTGTAGCCCTAGAACCTTTGGGAAGCCTTCTATGAGCAGCATACCCTGTCAGCTGAGCGCTTAAGCGGCCACCCACGACTCAGGTGCCGCCAGTTGATTAGCAGAGCACCCACAGGTATTGCTACTGGTGGTGCACATCAGCACGTGCCTGGGGGCACATAACAAAACTTGTTCCACACATGGAGCAGAGGGAGCGTTGCCCAGGAGGAACGGGAGGGCTGCACCCAGGGAGCTGTGTGGGGTGCAGGGGACAGAGGACAAGGAGCCCATGTTGTGTTCAATGGGCTCAGCACGAGGCCATCTCCACTGGTCCCGGTTACCCAATGGGTGTGTCTACACTTGCATCCCTCTCTCAAAAGAGGTATGCAAATGAGGTATACATTTGCATATCTGGCACCCTATTTGCATATTCTAAAAGGAGCTTCTTTCGAAAGCGGAAAGCCAGTGTAGACGCTGCTCTTTCAAAAGTAAACCCATCTTCATTAAATAAAGGGAAGAAGGATTCTTTTGAAGGTGGGTTTACTTTCAAAAGAGCAGCGTCTACACTGGCTTTTCGCTTTCGAAAGAAGCTCTTTTGAAATTAGAATATGCAAACAAGGTGTCAAATATGCAAACGTGTACCTCGTTTGCATTTTTGATTTACCTCATTTGCATAGCTCTTTCAAAAGAGGACTGCAAGTGTGGACGCACCCCAAGAGCCTCATGTCTGCAAGGTTTGTTGTTGGCAGAAGCCTGCTATGGAATGGCCTGCGACCCCTGTGGTTATATAGGCTGGGTTGTTATCGTAGGTCTCACGCTCACTGTCCCAAACAACTGGCCCCTGAAGGAGGGGGAGGGGAGGGCTGAGGATTAAATCCTGACCCTGCCTTCAGTGGGAAGACAAGTGGGTCCCAGCCCCACAGGCGTGATGCAATTTTCTGCTCCCCCTCTCCCCACTGGGGATGGAGCCCTGCCACACGCTGGGCTCTGCCAATACCCTGCTGGGGCACCAGTCTTGCTGTGAGGCTGAGCCAGCCCAGCAGCAGTTGCACTAGGGCCACAAGGCTCCTCTGTTCCTCTCCCCTCTCCTTTCCTGCCACAGGTGCCTCCCCTAGCCACCCTCTAGCGCTGTGGCGTCCAATCAGCTCTACCACGACAGCGGCTACCGCTCTAGCCAACCAGCCTCTGAATTCTGAAAATGTATTTATTGTTCAAGCCAACTAGCCACCCTCAACCAGCCAAACAGCCACATGTGGCTGGCGCATTGAATACCACAGCTCCAGGGGCTGCAACACAGAGGATGAAGGACCTGCTGAAGAACAGCCTAGCCCAGCTCGCTGGGGGGAAGCCCAACCCTTTAACCATGTTCAAGTCTCTGGCTGCCTGTATCCTACACCCAGATCTAAGAGGGAAGTAGGAGCAGGGCGTGGTCTGGGCCCCGGGGCTTCTAGTCCCTGCTGTGGGCAAGGAGCAAGGTCTAAAGAACAAGAGGGGGCTGTGGGCCCAGGTTGCTGGGTTCTATGCCCAGTTTTGCCACCTCACTCCTACAGGAGATTGGGAAGAAGCATGTCTCTTTGTGCCTCTGTTTCTGCAAACCAGGGCTGCTGCCCTCTCCCTTGTGGGCTGGGGGCTTAGGGCTTGTTCACCTTTGCAAAGAGCTAGAGGCTTCCTGACTGGCGACTATTCAAAGCACAAACCAAGGGGGCAGAGGAAGAATCACTCACAGGCAGGAGAGCTTTTGGAGACAAATATCTTTAGCAGTGCAGAAAGAGATTCCCCCTTTGCCATACAGTCCTGTGTTACAGCAAACCCGAGAGGCCGGATGCAGGGTGTTTTTCTAGCTGGGGCCTGTAGTCCTGCTTCTGAGCCTGGGGGACGTGGGGGAAGGATTGCTGGTAAGTCACTGGTGCGTGAATGTGCAGGCCCTAGAGCCCCGTGGAGAGGCAGTCTGGGGTTCGGATCGCGGCCTGGCACTTAGATCACGGCTGGAGATGAGTCAAATGCAGCCGGACCAGCTCTTCAGCCCGCTGCAGATACTCGGCCGTCTTCTTCTTCACTGCTTCCCGCCGGGCGGGATCAGGGTCGCCTGGGCAGGAAGAAGAGAAAAGCGGAGATGGGCCCACACCTGGAGGCAACGCACTGGCTCCCTGCACTGAGCTACAGAGGGAGCCAACTCCTCTCGGGAGTGAAACGTGCAGCGCTGAGGGCTCATCTTCAGCTGCTGAAGGAATGTGGTTTGAACTCAAGCGGGCGAGCCCCAGACAGGGGAGCGAGCGTCCCCAGCTGCTAGCATGACAATACTGCAGCGTACCTGCGGGCGAGTGCTGCTTGAGGGCAGCTCGGCCTTCCATGCCCTCTCAGTCCCACCCCAGCCACGCGCCCCAAAGGACAGACCGGCTCGTGCCCCAGTTCTGTGGGAAAGAGTCAGAGACGCTCCTCACTCTGCTGCGGTGTTAAAAATGATGGGCCTGCCCCCTCCAGCAGGGGGAAGAGACACCAGCTGGGCCTAGGCTAACCTCAGAGACAATGCTCATGCAGTCAGAGTTAACTCCGCAGGGAAGACCTGCCTGTGGGGAATGGCGGGCAGGGAGGCGTTAGGTATCCTGTGTTAATTTAGCTCCCCCCCCGTGGATCGGGGCTGGGAAAAGATGGTTTAAAAGCTCCAGTAAAATCTGTGGTTGAGCCAGAGAGGAAGGGGCAGCCCGGGCCAAGGGACGATCTTACATCTTGGTGACCTTAGTGTTGGTGGCTCTTCCTCCCTCCTGGCAGCAGGCTGAGGGAGCCTGGCTCCCTGGCAATGCCCTTCCTCAGTTGGGGGCCTCTGGGGGAGGGGGGCAGGGCCTGTCTGTTTTGTGTTTGTGCAGCACCTAGCACCCTACGCTCCTGCTCCAGGACTGCAGAGGCCGGGCGCAGCCTCGCGATTGGCTCTGGCCGACAGAAGCGAGGGCCGGTTGAACTCTGGGGCCTTTCTATTGGTCTGGCTGGAAGGCGGGAACTTAGGAAAACTGCCTCGCCCCACCGCCAGCCGGGGTCTCCAGAGACAGGCTAGGCAGCAGCACCTTGCGGGTGCTGGGGACAACCAGCGAACCCCAGCTTCCCCGAGCCGAGCCGTCGGAGAATCTCTGGTGCCCTCTGCTGGTGCCCTCATGGATCCCAGGCAGCTGTGACCAGCCAAGCTGCTGTTATCCAACTTCTTATGGGGGACCCGCTGCTGAGGGGGTGCAGCTGGCCAGGGTGGAGGGGTGGGCAAGGCGGGAAGGCCCTGGCTGGCAGGGGGCTGGACACAGCTGGCATGTAGCAAAGGGGTGGTTAGCAATAGGGAGAGTCCTGCTGGCAGTACAGCTTGGCCTGGCAATGCCAGGAGGGGCACACGGCTCCGGTAATAAGAGTGCTGAGTCCGAGCCAGGCCAGTCCTGGGATTGACTTATCCCCGGAAGCGACCGTGGCAGCTGCTGGTTTCCTCCTGCAAGATGGGGAGGGCAGTTCCACTGCAGCTTGCAGGAGCGCCCCCGAGTCCCTGCATGGGGCGATGTAGCTCCTCCATCCCCACGTGGCCTGGTGGATGGAGGCTGGGTCCCCACTGGGGGTGGGGAAGCAGAGGGTGGTGCACACCATGACACAGCTGGCAGGAGGGTTCCAAGCGGGGGCGCTGAGGGGGCAGCTACCTGCTGTGCCCATCACACTTGTGAGAGCAGGGGAGGCGGACGGGAGGCAGGTCTCCGGGGTTGATGCCAGGTTCTGGGAGGGGAGTGGTGCCCTGGGGTTAAAGCAGGCAGATGGGAGCCAGGACTTCTGCATTCTGCTTGGGCTGTGCTGCAGCCTCCGTGCTGTGCCATGGCACGTGGAGGATGTCACTAACGGGCTCCGTGCCTCAGTTTCCCCTCTGTGCTCTGGAAAGTACCAGTTTACCAGTGTGCTTCCCTGACACCTCCCCCCCTCACCCCGCGTACCTTGCACCCCCTTCAGCAGGATGTCCACCCCGTTGCGGTAGCCAGAGAGGGCCCCGGTGTAGTTTTTGGCTGCTTCTCTCTTCAAGGCCAGTGTGATCTCCTCCGTGGCGACAGCCAGGTACCCTCCGGGATCCAGGCCCTCGATAGCCTCCTGTTCCGCGGGCTGAGAGATCTGCAGGTCCCACAGGGCATCGGCTGCCACCTCGATGTTCTGGCCGTGGAGCAGTTCTGATCCCACAGCCAACGTCCCCTGGGAAGGGCTGGCTGGGCCCTGCTCTGAAAGTACAGTGTGTTGGGGGAGGAGTGTTAGCAGGAAGCTGGGACCCCACGCCAGCTTTGTAAGACAAACCCCTCCATTTCCCCCCTCCCATTCTGTGGCGCCCCAGGCAAGCTCCCCACCCTGGGACGCTCCACGTGGCCTGACCCCGCTCAGCTCCCCGAGGAGAAAGGCTGGGTCCGAGGAGAGGACACGGAGTCTATGCCCCCTACCCTGGGACTGGATCAGAGCCAGCACCCTAGATATGACCCACACTCCATCCAAACCCCCTTCCTACCTTCCTTGATGAAGGGGTCAAAGAGGGCCAGGTCCTGGTTAGACAGGGGGCCGCGGAGAGGTGACCCACTTTCCTTCTCCTCCTCCGCCACCGAGGCAAAGAGCAGATCCAGATCCTCCTCTGATTGAGCAGCCAGCGCAGGGTCCCCTGCGAGCCAGGCAGGAAGCACAGGAAGAAGTGTGGCTGTCTGATCCGGAGCCTACCCGGAGAAGCCGGGCTGCCCGCCCACCCAGGGAGCAGCCCCGTCAGCTGAGGGGCTAGCTCGCAAGGCCTCAGTTTCCCTGTCTCTACAACCAGGAAAAATCACCTTTTGTCTGTGAGCTCATTGGGGCTGGGACTGGCTCTCTGGGTGTGATGGTGCCTCTAACAATGCACCCACCACCATGGGACTGCAGTCTTGGCTGGGGCCTCCAGACAATGGGGTCCTCTAGAGTCCAGAAACACCTGCGGTCTGGCATTCCAAGCTGACGCACCCATGGGGAAAGCCCAGCCCTGCATTCAGCAGCTCCTTCCCACCGTGAAAGCTGGGGAACAGTAGGCTCTGGGGGATGCTTAGAGGCAAGCTGGTTGCAGGGCCCTGCAGCCCGACAGCCACAGGACTCAGTGGGGTCCTGAGTCGGTCCCGGTGGTGGGTTCCCGCTCTGTCAACTCCAGCCCCTCTGCTGCTGCTGGAGTGGGGCCTCGCAGCCGGCGGCAGCAGAGGGACCAATATGGCTCCCCCCTGCTCCAGCAGATTCCCTGGCTCGGGACCACTCTGGTCCCGCAGGTGCCAGCCCAGGGAGGTACAGCCTGTGCTATTAATAATAAAGCACACGCCATAAGGGAGTCTGTGGGAAAGATGATATCACTACTAATGTGCAGCTGTAGAAATGGGGTCCAGGCTCAACCGGTTTCCAGGTGCTTCCATAATGCTACTAATAATAAACATTGTAACAGAGCCCTGATCTCAGCTGGGGCCTCTGCTGTGACCATGCTACTAATTAACACACCCTACCACGACCCCTTATGTTGGATGGGGCCTCTGGGTGCTGTACTCTCTAGCACACACCATAAAAGGAGCCCCCATCACAGGGACTGGGCTGCTGTGTGTGTGTCTACGCTGGGTCAGCTGAGGAACCTCTGCCTGAGGCAGGACAGAGCCTGGGATCTGGTGCTCTTCACTGGCAAATGCTGGAAGTGACGCTTCTCACAAGACAGCCTCTTGCCCATTGCCTCTGCGGTGCTGGGCTGTGATTACAGCTCTGTTCCCCTCCCCTGACTCGCCTGCTGTCGCAGAGGAATCCCTCTCTCACCCCCACCGACCAACCACATGATGCATCACTCCTCACCCCCCCGCCCCCTGAATCAGCTGCATGTCACGGGCTCGTGGTGCATTGTCCCCTAATCCCACTCCCGGGCCTGCAGGGAGGAGGAGGACTGTGATCCTGATGCGCCTGCTGCCCCCGTCACAGCCAGGGAGAGTCAGCTGCCCTTGGAAACCAAGCCCTTGGCAAGGGCAGAGTGTTCCTCGGAGATCGAGGCTGGGATTTGTAAATTGTTTTAAATGTTACAATCCTCTGGTAGCTGGGGACCTAATTCCCAACCCCAGAGGCCTCCAATCCTCCTTGCCAGGGAGTGGCTCTTAGTGATGCCACCTTAGACAGCTGACCACTGGGCTGGTCAGTTTCACAGAGGCTGAAAGGCAGCATGGTCCACTAGCTAGAGAACAAGGGTATGACCCAGGAGTCTTAGGTTCTAGTCCCAGCCACGCAGCTGCGTGTTCCTTCATGGCTCGATTTCCCCCGTTTGTCTGTGAGCAATGCCAGATCAGAACCATGTAACACAATGAGCCCCGTGCTCAGGTGCAACCTGTAAATGCCATTGGTCATAATGTGCCCATCGTATCAGGACCCCAATACAGGGGAGAGGGATTCTGCAGGTTCAACTTTCATACTCCTGCTAAGGTGCACCCCAAAACGGGTGCCCCTCACGCACCCACAGCTTAACAGAGCAATAAGATTTTTGCGTCTCTTTTGCGCTTTTCCTCTGCAGAAGCCAAGGGCTTTGCCCACGGCAATTAATTAACCCTTCACAGCCCTGCTGAGCGGCTGCTCAGTGTAATTAGCCCCGTTTCGAAGAATGAGGGAGAGCAACTCAAAAAGGGGAAGCAACTTGCCCAAGGTCACACTGGGAGTTCCTGGAAGGGTCTGAAACTGAACCTGGAAAAACCAGCACTGGTCACTGGGTCCCCCGCCCAGAGCTGGGAACAGAACCCAGGAGTCCTGGCTCTCAGCCCCCTGCTCTCAGCCACAAAACCCACAGGAGGAATCTCATACCTGTCTCCTCTTCTTCATCTGCCCTGTTTTGTGCCTCACCCGCTGCCCTCACAACTCCCTGGGGCACTGGGCTTTGTGGTCCCACTTGCCCCTGTCTGTGCGGCTCCAGGCTCTGCACTCCCAGCTCTGCTACAGATGGCTGAGCATTGTCCCCAGCATCTGTGCCCTCCTGTGGCACAGGGATCAGAGGAGTGGGCAGGATGCGCAGGTCACAGGCCTCCAGGGGCCTCTTTACCTCCCCACCCTGGAAGGAGGAAGCAGCATGGTGAAAAGGGAGGTAGGGACCGGGGTGCTAGACTGGGAGGGGGCTAGACTGCAAGGAGGGGTATTGACCTGGCACCGCTCCCTGGCAGCAGCCAGGGACGTGCCCTGGGGTGTTCGGACATGCACAGGGAGGAAGATGGGCGCAAACGGGGGATGTGACCTGCCCGGAACCACACAACAGGTCAGAGGCAGAACTGGGAAGGGAACTCCAACATCCAGACACCTGCCCTCCACCCCCCATTTGCTGTAACCCGCCAGACCCCGCGTCCCCCCTGGGCTGGGAAGAGAACCCAGGAATCCCGCTGCTCTAGCCCTTTACACCCACTCAGTCCTGCCCCCATTCACAGGAGTCTCTGCTGTACTGCGGCCTTCAGGGGGGATCTCAGTCCAAGCTTTCAGGGGGAAGGGTGTTAGAGTAACTGAGTGGACCACTGCAATGGCCCCGACCACCCGGGGCCCTCTCGGCCCAGCCCAGCCCAGCCCTATCCCACGTACCCGGAAGAACTCCTTGAGCTGGGGGCTGTTGTTCAGCGCGGGGATGTGCACCGTGAACCTCAGCATGGTCTCAGCCGCTTTCCTGCGCTCCTCGATCACCTCAGGCTCAAAGCGGCCTGCAGGACAGAGTTCCTGGGCCCATCCGACTCTCCAGACAGACCAGCCACTCCACCTCTAGCCCTGTGGGACGTCCCAGCCCTGCCACCCTGGAGCCTGGGCATCCCACCTCCAGTCACTTCGCATGGTATGATCCAGTGTGTACCCCAGCCTGGGAATCTTCCCTGCAGCATGATCCCCTTTCCCCTTTGGGGACACCAGCTCCAGTCTGTCCCCAGGGCAGGGGACTGGCTGGTTCAGGGTGGCAGGAAATGGGATACAGGGGGTCTCCCAGCTCTGATCCGGTCCAGGTCCCTAAGAATTAGAGTCAGGCCCATCTGCGGCTCATTTGGCGACTTTGGTGTGAAGTGACCAAGTGCTGCACCCCAGCAGTCCCTGGGAGTGGGCTGGGGACACAGACCGCAGTGTCTGGAGCAAGGGGGGTGACATCGGAGCATGGGGGAGGGGCAATAAGGGGGGCCATGAAAGGGAGCTGATGGTGGAGGGGAGGGAGAGGGCTGTGTGGAGGGACCTCGGGGGTGTGGGTAGCATTATGGGATCTGGTAGAGCAGTGTGGGGAGGAAAAGGCTGTGAGGTAGGGGGCTGCGCATGGGAGAGGGAGCTGGAGGAGAAGGTAGGTGGAAGGGGGAGCTGAGTACAGCTGTGGATGTAGGGGATCCCCCTCTGACACTGCACCTGCTCTGGGATAACCACATGAGAGAGGCTCCAAAGCCTGTTGCGCCCCTCCTCTCCCCTCCCCTGGGAAGCGGCTTACCAAAGACCTGGGCTTTGGGGAAGGCAGGGAACTCCTCCATGCGCCGGAAGAGGTTGCGGTGGATGTAGGACAGGTCCCCATGTAGCTTCTTGAAGTCGCTGTACCGTTTCCACACCGTGATCTGAAGGACACAGGCCCCCGCCAGGCACCCCAGTTAGCTTGCTGCAGAGGCACACAAACCCCACAGCTCCCACTGTCTCAGTGACTCTCCCCTTAGTCCTCAAACTGCAACCCTTCAACTCAACTCCCTAAACCCAAACCCACAGACCCCACTCCTTCCACACAGAACTTCAGCCTCCCAGATTTCTGTCCCCCAAAGCCCTCCGGAGTTCAGTCACTTTGCCCCTGCCCCCAGCAGCTGCTGCCACACGACTCCAAGTCCCCCCAGAAAACTGTCCCAAAACTCAGCTCCACCAGACCTCAAATTCCGGGACTTTGCCTATTTGCTGCTGTGCAGGTGTGGAGGTGGGGTAGCCTGGAGTGTAGCCCCCCCCGGATTCTTTGCTCCCCCTGAGGGATGGATAAGGATTTCGTCCCACCCTTTCTTCACTGCTCTCCCCTGCACAAGCCAGCAGATGGGTTTAAATCAGTCACCTCCTTGACATCTTCTGGGTTGGTCTTCGAAACAAACTAAGGAGGGAAGAGACCAGGAATCAGTAACTTCTGAGCTGGGAGGGGGAAGTGGGAAGGCTCGGAATTGACAGAGGGACCAGCAGAGCACCGGGCATCATGCTAGGATGGAGGAAATGTGATGTTCATAAGGTGTGGCGTGGGGTGCCAGCTCGCCTAGCAGAGGGGTGTGGGGGGGGGGAGGTTGCAGGTCACCCAGCTGGGGCAGCTGTGGGGTGTCTGTGTGTGGGGAGGGAGGCAGGTCACCCAGCTGGGGCAGCCACAGGCTGTGTGTCTGTGTGTGACAGAGAGAGATCACAACCACGGGCGGAGTGTGTGAGAAACAGGTCACAGCCACAGGGCGTGTGTGTGTGTGTGAGAGAGAGACAGGTCACAGCCACAGGGTGTAGGGGCACCCACGGGCCGTGTGTCTCTGTGTGTGTGTGCCTGAAACAGGTCACAGCTACAGGGTGTAGGGGCAGCCATGGGCTGTGTGTGTCTGTGTGCGTGAAACAGGTCACAGCCACGTGGTGTAGGGGGTCACCCAGCTGGGGCAGCCACGGGCCGTGTGTGTGTGTGTGTGTGTGTGCACGCGCACGTGCGAAACAGGTCACAGCCACAGGGCGTGCGTGTGTGTGCAGGGTGGGTGTGAGACAGGTCACAGCCACAGGGCGTGTGTGTGTGAGAGACAGGTCACAGCCACGGGGTGTAGGGGGTCACCCAGCTGGGGTAGCCACGGGCCGTGTGTGTGTGTGTCCGTGCGCGGGTGTGTGTGTCTGTGCGCGCGCGTGCGTGAAACAGGTCACAGCCACAGGGCGTGCGTGTGTGTGGAGGGTGGGTGTGAGACAGGTTACAGCCACGGGGTAGGGGTGGGGGTGAGGGGGTCACCCAGCCGGGACAGCCACGGGCCGTGGGAGATCCTTCCATGTGACACGGGCAATGCGGGACAAGCCGCTGACCCCCTGAGACACCCCCGTGCCCGGGCTCATGGAGCGAAGCGCTCCAGCAGGTGCAGGACACAGCCCGACCCACGTGGGTCTTCGAGACCCACGGCTCCCCGGGCAGCGCGCTTCTTTCTTAAAGGGGCCACATCCTCGCCACCCCAGCACGGAGATCCGAGGGGGGCCACCCGCCTTAAAGCGGCTGCGCAGTGTCCTTTTCCCCAAACAGTAGCAGGTCTCAGCCCGCTCGCGGTGCTCGCTTTTTACGGAGGCCAAGTGAGGCCCCCTTCCCTGGGGTACGTGCGGCCCTTCTGTCCACGAAGAGCCTTTCACCTTAAAGGGGCCATACGCAGCTCCCTGGGGAGGGCTCCAGCAGCTGCCCCTCACCTTGGCTGTCACTTTGTACTCGGTGTGGCCCTTGGGGTGGCTCCTGGGCTCCGTGACCGTGTAATACCGCTGGTACTCATCCTTCACTCTGCAGGCCATCACCCTCCGCACACTGGGGCTGCGGCCCCTTTAAATCTTGAGCCCGCCTCTCTTCACTCTCCCGCCCCCCCCAAGCCCCCGGCTTCAAGGACCGCCGCCTGGGAGCATGGGTTTGCCAAACAGCCACTGCGCACGCGCGGCCGGGTCTCCTTTCGCAGCCCAGAGAGCGTATGTAAAGTTCAAGGCTGAGGGCGAGCTGAAGAGTTAAGGGATCCTCTGGAAAATGGCCTCTTGTCCCAGGCAGGCTGAGCCAGGAGTCGAGCCTGGGATAGGAACAGCAGTGCAGAGATGAAGCCTGGGAGCAGCAAAGGGGACCTGGGACAGAGCTGGGGTAAAGGGAGCAGGTTGCCAAGCAGGGCTACGCAAACCCTGACTGGGGGGTGGGGGGAACATTGCAGGACTTCCAGCAGGTAGATTGACTCCACTGGGTATTTGCCTACTGTTCCAACAGGCTACAGAAAAAGCAAGAGTCACGTCAGTAGAAACTGCAATTTCCTAGTGACAGAGAGAAAGCCGGGCTAGTCTGTACACTATCAAAACAAAAAAGCAGTGAAGTAGCACTTTAAAGACTAACAAAATAGTTTATTAGGTGAGCTTTCGTGGGACGGACCCACTTCTTCAGACCATATCCAGACCAGAACAGACTCAATATTTAAGGCACAGAGAACCAAAAACAGTAAGCAAGGAGGACAAATCAGAAAAGAATGATCAAGGTGAGCAAATCAGAGGCGGGAGGGCAGGGAGAAGATTCCAAACAGACAGACTTCAAACTCTCTCAGACAGGCCATGTCTACACGTGCCCCAAACTTCGAAATGGCCATGCAAATGGCCATTTCGAAGTTTACTAATGAAGCACTGAAATGCATATTCAGCGCTTCATTAGCATGCGGGCGGCAGCGGCGCTTCGAAATTGATGCGCCTCTTTTTCGAAAGGGCCCCGCCTACTTTGAAGTCCCCTTATTCCCATGAGCTCACGGGAATAAGGGGACTTCGAAGTAGGCGGGGCCCTTTCGAAAAGGAGCCCCGTCTGGACGCGCCACGCAGCGGCGAGGCGTGTCAATTTCAAAGCACCGCTGCCGCCCCCATGCTAATGAAGCACTGAATATGCATTTCAGCGCTTCGTTAGTAAACTTCGAAATGGCCATTTGCATGGCCATTTCGAAGTTTGGGGCACGTGTAGACGTAGCCACAGAGAGTTAATGGGCACAAAACAGCTACCAAAACATTCCTGATCCACAAACCAGTTAGTCTACATTTTAATGGAGTGGGCCATTCTGTTGAAGAAGAATTTTCAGTCTGCTTTAGAAGGAGAAGCTGCTGAACTCTTTCATTTTCAAATTCCACACATTAACACGTGGTTTGAACCGGGATGCAAATTTTCTAGGACATTATAGGGGCTCTTTGGGCATACTTGGCTTAATTTTATTCTTGACTTCCCCCCGCTCTCCCCCACTGCTCTTTGATTTGCTCATCTTGATAATTTTTTTCTAATTTGTCAGCTTTGATTACTGTTTTTAGTTCTCTGTGCCTTAAATATCGAGTCTGTTCTGGTCTGGGTATGGGCTGAAGAAGTGGGTCTATCCCACGAGAGCTCCTCACCTAATAAATTTTGTTCATCTTTAAAGTGCTACTTGACTGCTTTTTTGTTTTGACTGAAATGTCAGTATATTTATATTCTAAGGCTACATCTACACTTACGAAAAACTTTGACATGGTCATGCTAATGGCCAAATTGAAGAATACTAATGAGGCACTGAAATCAGCCCCTCATCACTTCGAAAGTGCTGCCTTTCACTTGCCCATCCCTCGTCTCCACAGGGGGTCCTTTTCAAAAGGACCGTCGTGCAGACGAGCCGCGTGTGAGCAAAACGTGGCGCTTCTGAAGTGCCGTGGCTGCCATTATGCTAATGAGGTGCTGAATATTCATTTCAGCACCTTATTGGTATTCTTCGATTTGGCCATTAGCATGGCCATGTCAAAGTTTTTCGTAAGTGTAGACACAGCCCAAGGGGTTATTTTGTAACAGGATAAAAATGAGAAACAAGCAGCTGGTCAGTAACAGCTGGCCAGGACACATCTGTATTTTATGTCTTATTTTGTGAGTAAGTAGTTTTTAAATGAGGTGAAACGTGGGTACACAGGACAAATCAGACTCCTGCAGGAGGTACAGTTGTCTGGAAAGGTTAAAAACCCCTAGGTTCCAGAGCAAGGTGTAAGGAGTGTAACACCATAGGACGGAAGGTAACAGGGTGGGGCCCAGGGAGGTTATATGACAAGGAAAATGAGATTAGGGAGAAAGATGGTGCAACTCTCTTACTGCTGATGCACTCCACAAGCAGGGAATAAGGCTGAAATCCTGATGCTCCTCAAGGCCTCCCTCCCCACCTCTCAGTCCAACCTCCGGCAGCTGCTCCAGCCCTCACAGGTCAGCACTCCTGCCATCTTTGCATGGACATAGCTGACTCTCCCACTGCCTCAGGGACCTTGGCCAAAACAGCACCTCTCACAGCCCAGCTATCTCTGCTCCACCCCAGAGGTGGCTGCCGCACAATGGCAAGTACAGAGTTTACAAAGCAAGGGGAAAGTAAATGCACTGGGAAGAGGTGAACTATTAAAATGCATTTGAGAGAGGTTAACGTTTTTGATCACTAAAACGTGCTGCGTGTGGGGTGGGGCACCAGGGTTATTACAGCAGGGATCCCTCACATAGTGCTTAAACATAGGCCCCTGCGGTGTAAAGCTGGAGCTGTTTATTCCGTGATCCCTTGCTAGGCTCTGAGATGTAGCCCCTGGGACAGAGGGGGCTGTTTAACAGCTCCCACTAACAGTACAGAACAGGAAGTGAATCTTTCACTGCTTAAAACCACAGGTGATGCAGGATTGAGGGAGAGAATGACAGGGCCTTGCAGAGCCCTCCCTCGGCCTCTTGGGCACCCCTGCCCGTCTGCAACCCATCTATTAGAAACAGAAACGGAAGCCTGGACGCTGGGGCAACCCCTCAGGAAGAGTCCAGATCTCCCAGAAGGCAGGCAGAGTGAGCCAAAAGCACAAGGCAACCCACCTAGAGTCAATGAACCTGGGCGTCGCCAGGCCACAGACCACTGGTTTTATTAGCGCAGGAAATGAAAATTGCGAATGAATGTTTCATGCAGGCGATTGTTGGGGCCGCAGGAGGAGGTGGTGTTCCTCTCTGCCACTCCCACCCATGCACACAGTTCAAGAGGCCTCGGGCTCCCCTGATGGGGATCAGCTCTCCTTCCACTGTAAATGGCCTGGCCCCTCTGCTGCTCCTCCCCCTCCCCCCCATCATTTAGGTCCAACGGATTGCCAGCATTGGAGGCTCAAACCCTGACACACGTGCGAGACGCAGGCCTTGGGGTCAGGGCACTCAGTCCAGGGAGCAGTTGGGATCCAGGCTGAGTCCCAGGGGAGTTGCTGTCCCAGTGACTGACTGCTGGCAGAAAGCATGATGGGAGGGGCTGTGGAAACTGCAGCCACCTGGTCTGGGGAGCTGCGTTCAAAGCTTGGATCCAGACCTTTCCCCTCAGCTCCCACGACAGAGCCACATCTGGGGCATTATCAGTCTGTGGTGAAGATCCGGCTGGAAATGTCATCCAGGAGCCAGTCGATCCCCGTCAGCAGGTTCTCCCCAGTGAAGGCGCTGCAGGCCTGGATGCACCAATGGTGGCTTTTGATGCTGTCTAGTTCCAAGGCCTGAAGGGACACAAGAGGATTCGGAGTGGCCTGAGGTCTCAGCCGACATCTCCCGGCACTAGCATCACAACCCCCGACCCCTGGTTTCCTCCCTGGAAGGAGGAAGGTTCGCTCCTTACTCATAACCCGGAAAACTTTGATCTGAAGAAGTGGGTCTGCACCACCAAAGCTCATCACATAATAAATTACTGTGTTAGCCTTGAAAGTGCTAAAGAACTGCTGGGTTGTTCCGGTACACTGAGACATGGAGTGGGGAAGATCATACAGTGAGTCAGTGATACACTGGGCACAAGCCAGGATTCATGGCTGACATTCATCTCCTGTAATCTTCTACCCCACTCCCCGGCCAGAGCTGGGAAGAGAAGAACTGACTCCCGGTCCCTGCTCCCCACCCTACAACCACACCCCATTCCCAGTGGGGCTGGAACAATTTTTAGGGCGCGGGTGCTGAGCTGTACCCCATCCTACTCTGTCTATGCCCCTCACTGCCATGGCAAGGGTGGCTGTGGAGCCCTGGATGTGCAGCCAGCAGCTGGACTGACAGCAGCCGAGTCCCTGGGCACAGGGCTGGCAGCCTGGTCCAAAACATGGAGGTACCCTTACTTCCCACACTATGCCCACTCCCTTCAATCAATGTCCCTGTGGCTCTCACCTCACGGAGGGCATTGGAAGACAGTGCTCCTGGCAGGTCCTGCTTGTTGGCAAAGACGAGCAGGGTGGCTCCGGCCAGGCGCTGCGGGGAGGGGAGCACAGGGTGAGCTTCGTTGGGCCAGTTGTCTTGGCCCCTCGTTCTCCTGTTAATCCCAAACACCCTCCCATCCAGTGCGCAGCCAGGCTGCGGTTCTCCTCCTCTGCCCCAGACAAGGGCTGGTTCTGAGTCCTGAGGCATCTGGAACAAGGGGACGGGGATCCTCTCTGCAGCAGAGGCAGGTGCTGCTTCCAAGCAGGCTGACGCCAAAGGAGGCTGCTCAGGCAGCCCGACCCAAAGCCTAGTTCAGCCACGAGATCTCCCACCTCCCCATAACACACAGCCCTATGAAGCCCTATAAAGTGTGTACCGCCCACTTCCCGTGCTGAAAAGATGCACCCCTCTCCCAAGGGACTTGACACAACCCATCGCATATATCCCATCCCCTCTTTCCCTCACAGGCTACAGCCCCCACACCCTTCTTCAAGACACTTGGTACAGCTCCCCGACCGCCCTCCCTCCTTGACTGATGCAGTTCCCACCTCTTCCACCAGGAGGCTCTGTAACTCCTGCTTGCAGACCTGCAGGCGCTGCTGGTCGGCGCTGTCCACCACCCAGATGAGACCGTCTGTGCTTTCAAAGTAATTGCGCCAGTAGGAGCGCAGGGATGTCTGGCCACCTACATCCCAGATGTTCAGCTTGAACCTGGGGAGCAGGAGAAAAAGACACAGAGTGCGGAGGTAAAGGGGCAGTCAGGCAAGATCTGTGCATGCAATGAGGCGCGGGCATCCTGGAGCAAGAAGGAGATGGTTCTTCTGCCTCTGGCTGTGTGAAGACCAAACCTTCCTGGCTCCAAACCCCTTAATAACCATGGAAAGTGAGCAAGGAGCTGGTCTGGAAGTGGGGTAGGAGGCACAGGGTCTGTCAAAAAAGCCTCATCTTCTTTAAGTAAAGCTTGTGAGGGTAGAACCACCAGCCTCCATGGTCTGAAGGGGGTTAAACTCAAGAGGGAGCAGGAACTCTTTAGGGAATGGGGTGAGAGATCTGTACAGGACTTGGAATAAAGAACACAAAGCCAGCTGGAGACCAGGGCTGTTGAGATCTATTAGGGAGGGAAATCAGTTCTCCAGTGGGGCAGTACAGAAACATAGGGCTTGAAAGGCCCTTGAGATGTCATCAGGCTCAGCCCCTTGCACTGCAGCAGGCCCAAGCAAACCTAGGCCATCCATGACTAGTATATGTCCAACCTCTTTTTTCAAAAGTTCCATCAGTGGCGATTCCCCAAACCTGCCTTGGACACCTGCTCCAGGGTTTAACCACCCTGAGGACATGTCTACACTAGCCCCTTCTTTTTGAAAGGGGCATGGTAATAAGCGAGGTCAGAAGATGCTAACAAGTTGCTACATGAATATGCAACACCTCATTAGCATAACAGCAGCCACAGCAATTAGAAAGTGATGCTTTTGAATCGTGCACCACCCATGTAGATGGGGCCTTTCAAAAGGAGCCCCCAGTCTTCGAAAGCCCTTTATTCCTAAAACCAAATAGGAATAAGGGGCTTTCAAAGACTGGGGGGGTCCTTTCGGAAGGCCCCCGTCTACACGGGTGGCAGGCAATTCAAAAGCAGCACTTTCAAACTGCTGTGGCCTTTATTACGCTAAGGAGGCACTGCATATTCAAACCTCGCTCATTACCAGGCCCCTTTCGAAAAAGAGGGGGCTAGTGTAGACAGCCCGAGAATTAAAAAAAAAATTCAGAATATCAAACTGAACTTTCCTTTGTTTCGGATTAAGCCCATTGCTTCTTGTTATCCACTTCCACTGAAGGCAAGATAACTGGCCACAGCCCCCTTTATAACAGCCCTTAATATAGCTGGAGACTTATCAGAGCCACTTCAGTGTTTTTTTTTCTTAAGACTGAACATACTCCGTCTTCTTCACTTTTCCTCACAGGTCAGGTTTTCTAATCCATTTTATCATTTTTGTTGCTCTCCTTTGGACTCTCTAATTTGTCCACATCTCTCCTACAGTGAAGCACCCAGAGCTGATCACAGTAGTCCAGCAGAGGCCCCATCAGAGCTAAGTACAATGCAACAATTACCTCCTGTGTATTACAAATGCCACTCCTCTTAATACAATAGAGAATAACAATGGCCTTTTTGCACCTGCAACCCATTTTAACAGACAAGCAATTTGTGATCCACTCAAACCATGAGATGCTTTTCCACATTGCTACTGCCATTGGCTAAGGGGGTTTGAGCTGAGAGTCTGCAGTGAGGGGCAGGGGCAGACTTTGGAGGGACAAGCCTCTGCAGCGGCTGGATGGGCTGGGCAGGTTCTGGCCTGCTCCTGGGTGCTCACCCCCTGTGCTCCAGGGTTTTGATGTTGAAGCCCAGAGTGGGCGAGATGGTGTCGATATCCTCTCCATTGAACTTCTTCAGGATGGTGGTTTTGCCAGCGTTGTCCAGGCCACTGGGGGAGACGGGTCAAGGAGACGTGAGTGCAGAACATCGGGCGGCGAGACGCTGGTGTTACCGCTGGATGGTGGCTCAGCCTATAAAAGGGAAACTTCCCATTCCACCACCCCCTTGAGGCACCTGGTACAACCCTTCCATTCACTGGATACAGCCCCCCCCAGAACAGCTGGCGCACCCCACCCCCACCCTCACAAAATACAGAACCCCTCCAGCACACTTGGTAGAGCCCAGATCAGATGTGTCCCCCTCCACCCCAGCACTGGTACAACTCAGATCCCCGGGAAGCACCCCTCCCCCCAGAACTATTGCTACAGCTCGGACTCCAAGGAGACATCTCTCCCCAAGCTTTGGTACAGCCCAGGCTCGACCCCGCTCAAACCAATGGTACAGCCCGGACCACCAGGATGGATCCCGTCCCCCCAAAATTATTGCTATAGCCCATATCCCCAAAAAATGCCCCCCCCCCAAACGCTTGGTACAGCCCAGACTCTCCGCGCACACCACTCCCCCAAACGCTTGGTACAGCCCAGACTCTCCGCGCACACCACTCCCCCAAACCTTTGGTACAGCCCAGACAAGCACGCCTCCCATGAAAACAACCGTCAGCTCCCGCAGCTAAAAGCCGAAGCCCCCATTATCCCCACAACACTTGGTACAGTCCACCCTCCTTCACAAGGATACAGCATGAGGAGCCGCAGTTCCCGCTCCTTCTGTCGCATCTTCTTCAGGATAGTCAGCAGCCCCATCACCAGCAATCCGGCCGCCTCTTCCGCCCACGCCCGGCACGCGTTCCCCGAACCAGCGCCCATAGGGCTCCGTCGCCGCCAATCATCCCGGAGCTGATCTCTGTTGGGTTCACTCACTAAGTCCCGCCCCCTCGCCGAAAACCAAAGAGAATGAGCCCCGCTGCTAGGAGAACTCGTCACAGCGTTAGATTTTTCCCACTAGGCGACGGGGCTGAATAATCCTTAACAAGAGCCCGCAGCGTCACCTGGTGGCGGGGGGTGGTACTACAGCCCCAAGGGGGTTCATTTATAAGTCAACGGGAGACTAACCAAGCCAAAAATGGGCCAGCCTGGGGAAAAGGACCCCTTTTAGGCCAGGGGACCAGCCAAGCCCCCGCCTGATAGCAAACTGCCCCCCAGTCAGGGGAAAGTGAGCCACAGTGGGGGAGTGAGGCACTGGGTCCATTCTACCTGGGGGACCACCGCAGCAGCCAAGCTAGTTATACAACTGGCCTTGGCCCCAGACTCCACCAGCTGAGTTCCTGCCATCTGTGCTAACCGCACAGAGCCCAGGGCAGAAGGTGTGATGGAGTGGGGGATACCTGTGTGTACCCTATGGTCTGAAGAAGTGGGTGTCCCACGAAAGCTCACCTAATAAACTATTTTGCTAGTCTTTAAAGTGCTACTTGACTGCTTTTTGTTTTGATAGTGTACAGACTAGCCCGGCTTCCTCTCTGTCACTGGCTCACAGAGGGTGTGGGTCTCCTGCTGAGGGTAACCTTGACGACCAGGTAACACTTTTGTACTGGAGACAAAGGAGGAGGTGGAGCCTGAGGGGTTTGAATTGGAGGGAGCTGGAAGGCAGCCAGCTGGGCGAGGGGTAAGCTACACCCCAGACGGGCACCCCTCGGGCTCCCCTCCCCAGGGGTTGGAATGACTGTCTCTGACTGCTGCACTGACTCTTATGTAAGAAACTGGGCCTCTGTTGCCTAATAAACTTCCTGTTCTACCTGCTGAGAGTCACTCCTGCCTGTGGCCAGGGTGCAGTGCATGGGGGCCCCTGAACCCCATCACAGAAGGGAAGGTGCATCGGTGGCTTGTTCACATCCTGGCCCAGTTTGAGTCATTGCAGTTCTCTGGCTCTTCTGCTGCAGGTGCTGGAGATAGAACTAAGAGCAAACAGGCCATAGCAGGGCTTCCTGCACACCAGGTCTCCTAAGACAGGGTAATGACACCTCTGCTTTCAGGGCTGTTAACTCCTCCCAAGTCACTGGGGATCACCTTTCCTCAACCACTGCTCAGAGCTTCTGCGTGCATTAGATGGGGAGCAAGGACTGTTGTGGGGTTCTGTAAAGTGCCAGTCACTTGCATACCTTGTAGATGAGATACTACTTGTAGACACGTCTGTCTTTATTGAAAGAGGGTGCAGCAGAACACCTAGCTGGTGGCATGCAATGTGTACAGATTGCCTCAGCTGGAAGAAGATGCTCCAGCACAACCCAGCAGCCGAGAAACATAAATTCAGCACAAATGGTCAATAGCAGGGAAACGCACAGCCATTCCCCTCACTGGTTCCGGCTCCCATCTCCAGGCCTCCCTCACCACAGAAGCCCTTCAGGAACCAGGCTGTGGAAACTGAGCTATATGATCAGAGTGAAGACATGCCACCTGCCTTCTGGGCCTGAACTTCACAGGGGCAAGTGATAGTGGAGAACAAAGATTGGAAAGCAAAGTCTCCTCCCCCTGAACAAAACAGCAACTGCAGGGTCCAACCATCAGGACTTCGTGTGTGTCCACACAGCGAAGTTATTTCGAAATATTCAGAATAATATGCAGAAGTAACTTTGCAAGCGCCCACACAATGCAGTCACTAGTTCAAAATAATGTCGCAAGAGCGGACGCCTTATTTCGAATTTGGTAAACCACATTCCACAACAACTAGTGCCTATTTTGAAATGGATATTTTGAAATAGGGGCTGTGTAGACAGAGAATAGGAGCTATTCAAAATAAGCTATAGTGCACCCAAGGGCTCTATTTTGAGATATGCTTTATTGGGTCTGAATGCTCTGTTTCAAAAGAGTAGCTGAGTGCTATTTCAAAATGCATTTTCTGTGTAGATTTGCTGTTCTGGAATAAGTCAGACTGAACAGGAGGCAGCGAGATAACTACCCAACACCACATTTTACAGACCTCTTTCCTCAGATCCCACCTAAGAAGTCCAGAAGAAATTACACCATCTACTTAAGAACTTCCTGCCTCTACTCTAGACCAAATTCACTCAGACACACCACCTGAGCCCCAACCTGGATTATTCTATTGACTGCCTAAAATCCACAAACCTGGAAACCCAGCATGCCCTATCATTTCAGGTATTGGCACCCTTACTACCGGACTGTCCAGCTATGTAGACTCCCCCCTCAAAGCCAACACCACCAGCACTCCTAGCTACCTCCAAGATACCACTGACCTCCTGAGGAATTACAAACATTGGAAACCTTCCTGACAATTCCATCCTTGCCACCATGGATGTAGAGGCTCTCTACACTAATATTCCATGGGAAGATGGACTACAGGCTGTCAGGAATACCATCCCTGATGTTACCACAGCAAATCTGGTGGCTGACCTATGTAACTTTGTTCTCACCCACAATTATTTCCAAGTTGGGGACAATTTATATCTCCAGATTAGCGGCACTGCTATGGGCACCCACATGGCCCCACAGTATTCTAACATTTTTTTTTTAGAGCTGACTTAGAACAACTATTCCTTAGCTCTCGTTCTGTTTCCCCTCCTTTACTTATGCTACATCAATGATATCTTCATCATTTGGACCCAAGGTAAAGAGACTGGAAGAAATCCACAGAGATATAACAACCTGCATCCTACCCTCAATCTCAGCCTTGACTATTCCACACAAGAAATACATTTCCTGGGTACCACAGTACAAACCACGGACAGCCACATCGACACCACTCACTACCAGAAACCCACTGACGGCTACACTTACCTACATGCCTCCAGCCAGCACACACCACACAATCCATCATTTATAGTCAAGCCCTTAGACACAATTGCATCTGCTCTGATTCTACTGACAGAGACCAAAAGCTACAAGATCTTTACCAAACATTCATAAAAACTTACCCACCCACCGGGAGAAGTGGGGGGACACAAAACAGATTGACAAGGCCAGACAAATGCCCAGAGAACAGCTACTTCAAGATAGGCCCCAGAAGATCAACAACAGAACACCGCTTGTCATCACCAAAAGCCCCCAACTCAAACCCCTGCAACACATCATTAAAAACATACAACCTATTCTGGATCAGGATGCTACACTCCAGAAGGCCCTAGGTGACAGGCCTGTTCTTTCCTGTGGACAACCTCCTAACCTGAGAGAGAGACTCACCAGCAATCACAGGCTACACCACAGTAATGCTAATCCTGGAACTTTTCCTTGCAACAAACCCCACTGCCAACTTTGTCCACATATTTATTCTGGGGATACCATCACTGGACCTACCCATGTTAGTTACAAGATCAAAGGCACCTTCTCGTGCGCTTCCAGTAACATTATATATGCTATTATGTGCCAACAATGCCCTGACATTATGTACATTGGACAGACTGGACAAAACTTTCACCCCAAGAATAAATGGACACAGAGCAGACATCAAGAAACTCAATACACATAAGCTGGTCAGTGAACACTTCAATGGAGTGGGCCATTCTGTTAAAGACCTGAGAATTTGAATCCTGGAGCAAAAAGAATTTAAAAAGAGATTAGAGGGATAAATTTGTGAGCTGGAATTCCGATTCAAATTTGACACATTAACACGTGGTATGAACAGAGACATCAACTACCTCATGTATTACCAGGACTGCTTCCCTTCCTTCAATGCTTGTCATTATCTCAGCCAGGACAATTACCCCCACCCCCACCCCCTTCCTTCAATCCTATTTGATTTGTCAGTTTTTATTGCCTTTTTTTTTTTTTGTTCTCTGTACTGGAAATGAAATCGACCTGAAGAAGTGGGTCTGTCCCATGAAAGCCCATCACCGAATAAATCATTTTGTTAAGTCTTTAAAGTGCTACATTTCTGCTGCTTTGTTTTGTTGGAGTACAGACCAACATGGCGACCTCTCTTGTTACTATTTTGGAGTAAGCTAGTCTGGAAAATTTCTACCAGACTAGGATATTCTGAAATAACATTGCTGCGTAGACACAGCCTTACAGATCAACCAGCTCTTCACCCCTGCACAGGAGCGAGTCTGGAGAAAGGAGCCAGAGCAGGGAAGTGACCTGCTTTTCAGGAGTACAAAGCAGCCCCACACTGCTGTGAAGTCGACAGTAGCGGGAAGTTCTCAGCACCACTGGCACAGATGCAGGGGTGCAAAGCTGAATGCCGGGCCAGTAATGGTTAAACAAAAACAAAACAATCCCCCAGTTTGTACAAGGGAGTAAGGCCATTGGCAACCAGATTCCGTAGGAACCGTCCCTAGGAGGGCACTGATTTTATGAATCTCTAACATGCATTCAGGAGAAACTATTTCTCTTTATTCCACTAGTCTCAGGTACCGACAGGACCACATTGTTCTCAAGAGCACTGCAATACAGCCTGGCAACTCTAGGCCCCCAAAGCAGTGCCACAGCCACTAACTCACACCTCTCCCCCCACTCGGCTGCAGGATGTGTGGTTTCTCATTTCCAGGGCAATGTGAGGCTTAGTAGAGGGCGTTGTTCTCCCCAGACCACCAACCAAGAAGTGGAGAGTTACAGCTCATTGCAAAGTAGCAGGTCCCAGATATACCATCCCCCACGTCACATCATACCAGATCTGAGAGCCAGGGTGTGCTTCAAGTTTCAGAATAGGTCCTGTCCAAGGGCCACATCCTTGCAAGTACTTAGGTTCCTTCCACTACTTCCAAAGGAAATTAGGAGCTGAAATACCTTTGAGGATCTGGGCCTAAGGCCCCCTTGAACTTGGCTTTGCCCCCCTCCAGTACAGGGACCACATTGTGGCTTTACACCCACAACGTGGTCCCTGTACTGGAGGGGGGCAAAGGAGCCATGATGTGAGAATCTGGCTGCAGCGCTTTGAAGCGAGAACATCCCCCCTCCCTCCCCCTGGCTGGTTTCATTCCCCCAGGGCTATCCTCCTTCTCCCCTAAAGGGCACATATGGCGCAGCTCCATGCTGGGATGGCTCTACTAAGGATCTGCAGGTACACCAATGACAAAACGAGGAGTAGGGAAGGTCATTACAGGAGGAAGATCCCTATCCTAGGATGACACCACAGCCTGGGAACTGTGCTCCATGTTTCCATAGGAAGGAACCAAAGGCTACAGGATGAGGAGTCAGTCAAGCTACAGATAGAGCAGTATCTTTCCCATTACATCGGGGTCCCCTAACTCCTGGCTTGGTGGCACTCTAACACCAGCTGTTCTGTTTTCAACCATCTACAGACACTTATCTAGTTCCCTTCAGGAGAGCCTGTGTGGCCCAGGGGTTCATGCACTGGCCTAGGATTGAGGAAAACAGGAGTCCTAGCTCCAGCTCTGCCACTGACCTCCTGGGTGACCTTGAGCAAGTCACATTCCCACTGTGCTTCAGAATGAGTGATGATGCTGACCTGGTTTGTGAAGTGCTCTGAGATCTGGTAAGAGCCAGGGACTGCCATCAATGGGGTGCCTGTTCTCCTCCCCATTGTGAGGCAAGACCATACTATTATTATCCCCATTGGTCAGGTCTTTCAGTCTCCACTAAGTCACACCAGTAGTCTGTGGTAGAGCTAGGAATTAAATCCAGGTCCTCCTAGCCACTGAGCCATTGTCCAGGCCCAGAAGCAAGCAGCATTACCACCGGCTCTGTGGACAAAGATGGGGAGGGGAGAGGCTGGTGCCTCCTCCCACAGGAGATCAGCTGTGAAGAAGATTTCAAAGACCGTGGCTGCTCAGAGAGAAGCCCCTTCGCCGGCACTCTTCAGTGACTGGCGGGGAACCGGGACTGAGGCAGACACAAAATAAACATCAGACAGCCCGAACTGTACTTCAGCAAGGATGTTTATTGGTCATGAGTGGAGCCCCTTCCCTCGTGAGGCCGCCCACTACTCCCCCAAGCAGCACACTTCACTCAAGTCCAGGTTGGGCCTTGGCTGAGACGGGAGCTCTCACGGCCTGGTGGCCAATGTTCCCTGGGACGGCGAAAGCCAGCTGCTCTTAGAGACCCCAGGGCTCCACAGAGGGGGCTGCCCTGTGCTGAAGGACTTCCAGTGGGAAAGGTCATGGCAGCTTGGCTCCAAAGGCACGGGACTAGCCAACAATCCTGTTTTGGGCCCACACGCTGCTCTGCGGATGTCCCTCAGCCCCGGCACGCAGCCCTCGTATTATCCCAGGCTGGGCTCTGCTTTGCCAGTCCCCTTAATCCCAACCCAACTGCCCCTCCAGACAGTTCTCTCCAGGGCCCTCTTGATCCTCTACCCAGCTCCTTGGGGTCCCCCCCCCGATCTGCTGATCCCTCTCAATACCCACCACAGCCCACCAGCCACCCTGCCCTGGACTCCTCCCACACAGCTGCCAATGACCCTCTGTTATGTCCCGTGGCAACACCCTCCATTTCTGGGCTTCTCCCGACCAGACACTGCCAATGTGGCTGGCTTGGGGTGGCTTAGTCCATTGGGGAGCAACAAAACAAACTCAAACCCAGTTAAGGTCAAGTGTAACCCAGCTCTCTGAACAAGGACGGCTTTGTAGTTACTCCTGCTCAGAGCAACCTAGGCTGGGGTCTGCAAATGAAATCGCGAGAAGAGCCATTTTTTCAAATTCAGTTACAAACCCCCCCCTTCAAGAGCCACAGTGCACGTGAATACAAGATGGTCCTTACTAAATAATGCCAATCCGTGCTTTGTCGCCCGTTTTAAGAACAGCGCACACGATTTGTGCCAGCTAGAAAGTTGTTACCCTATCTCCAGGCTTTACCCACCTCAGCCGCCAGATCCGCCCCCGACCTCCAGGCTTTCACCCCCCCATAATGCAAACCTGCCCCCCCCACCAGAAGTAACCCCTCTGAGTCCCCTCCGCTCCTAGGCTTAACCCCCTTGAGCCCAATCTCCCTCCCCCCACCCCCAGGCTTCACCCCTCTGAGCCCCCTCCCCCCAGGCTTAACTCACCTCAGCGCACAGTTCGGCTGCTGCCTTCCCCACACTGCCTCCTTGGCACGGCTCCAGCAGAGGCAGGCTCAGCCGCCCCTCCCCACAGCTTTGACAAGGGCTTAGACTTCCGCCCATGTGGGGTGGCTCCCTGCCTGGCCAGCTTTCCCTCCCAGGCTCTCCGCCCTGCTGTAGCTGGCAGCTGAGTGGCTCTGGCTACCGCTGCTTAAACAACAAAACTAAATTCAGCTCGTTCGACAGCGCACAACTGAACTCAGCTTTTTGTTTAAGCGGCGGCAGCCTCCAGGGCTGCACGAGGAGTCGGTGGCGGCAGCTTTTGGACCCGCAAGTGACCCCACAAAGAGCCGCAGGTGGCTCCGGAGCCACAGGTTGCTGACCCCTGCCCTGGGCAAAAACCTCTTCCCCTGCTCCAACCCCCAAAGCACTGCGCTCTAGGCTTCTACCCCAGCCCCAGCCTCCGCACACACACCTACCAGCCTCAGTGGCAGCTCGCCCTGCTCATCCAATGTATTTCTTCAGGCAGCCAACCCTCGTGTTCCGGCAAAGGATGGCCTTACGGCAAACTGTACTAGACCGGGAGTCAGGAGACCTGGTTTGAGTCCATGCTCTGCCACAGCCTGCCTGGCTGAAATGGCCAAGTCACATAGTCATTGTGTGCCTCGGTTTCCCCGCTTGCGCAATATGGAGACCAGCGCTGCCCTGCCTCAGAGGCACTGGGAAGATAAATCCATCGACTGGGGTGCTCACGTACAGGCAACAAGACCAGCTTTTAAGACCGGAAGGCCCCATTCTGATCATCTAGGCTCACATCCTGTGTATGCCAGGTCAGAGAATTCCTACTCCCACCTCAAGCCTGTAACTGACGTCAGCTAGAGTGCAGCCAGCCTTGATTAGAGACTCCAACTGATGGAGGAGCCACAACGTCAGGCTAATTCCCCTTGGGGTTAAAAATCTGCCTCATTTCCTATTAGAATTTGTCTCCCTTAAACATGCAGTGACTGGCTCTTGCTCGGTCTTTGCCTGTGAGATGAAAGACTTTCTCTCCTCGCAAATCTCCTCCCCACCCGAGTCACTGTGGGGACCACGGAAAGCCCAAACCTAGATGATCACAGGAAAGCGGGAGGCACGTGCTTTCAGACCAGACCTGTTCCGCAGAAGGGATTTCTACCACTCCACTGGCCGGTGCCACGCCAAGAGCTCAAACAAACATGGATCGACCCTTCCCCTTTTTATAGAGGAGATCTCCAGACTTGCCTTTAGGTCACCAGGGAACAGATTCCAGATCCTGTGCTGTCTGTGACGGAAGCACACACCTGTTCCTTCCTCTCAGGTGGGGAAGAGAGAAAGGGAAGCGGGGGAGAAGAGTGCTTACCTCCTGCTTCATCTCAGCCTGGATTTCCCATGGGCGTTTAAGGCTCATAATGGTAACAAAGGAGAAACTGGGAGATCTTCAGGAAATCCCTCAAGTCATCTCTCTCCTCTGCTAGCAAGATGCTGCGTGGGTCCTCCAGAAATCCTGCTCTTCCCCTGATACTGCAGCTGAGGCCAAAAGAGTTCCTGGCCAGGGGAGTACCTTGATGTAAGGTCTCTTTGGGATAGAGTCAATCTAGAATAGATGGGCAAGTTAAAGTCACGAGCTCCTCCTTTCCCGAGCGTCTCCCAGGATCTACGGGCTTTGCACCCTGCCCTTTGGTTTCCCCTTGGCCTGGAGAAGCTTGAGTTAACTGCTGGCCTTCAGCGTGGAAAGCACAGATTGAAACACAGAGATGAGATGGTGCTGGGCTGCCAGTTCCAAAGGAGCCTTGACAGTCCAACAGCATGGCCCACAAGTCAAGATGACGGTGAACTATGCTGAGCACAGATACCTCACCCCCTCTTCGGATGCTTACAGGACTAATAGTTTCTCCCTAATGCTCCCCTATGGTCAGATCCTGAGCTGCATGGCTCTTCTAACTTCTATACTTGGGGCACATCCCCGAACAGCCCTTGGTGAGGGAATGGGAGGAGTCAGTCCTCAGAGCCCAGCTGAATGGCAAAGGTGCTTCTACGGCCCTGCGCACCAGAGGTTCCCCTGCTGTCAAACACAGGGAAACTGAAGGATGGAGAGGTGGGACAATCCCCCTGCTCTAGCAACTGCGTCATCCCCTGCCCGCCCCCCCCCGCATACCCCACTCCCCTGCTCATGGCCTCCTCTTCAATAAACAGCTCAAACGCTCACTGTGGAGGTTGTTCTGCTTACAGACAGCTCCAGGGTGAGATGGTAACCCGGGTGGCTCTTTTTAACAACACCCCCACTTCACCTTCCGGATGTGCTCCGGGGGAAACAAAAGGGTCTCTCTAGCCCTCCTCTCACACACCTGGTTGTGTATCCCCCAGTACGCCAACAGCCGTCATTACCCAACGCTGTACCAACGGGGATGCAATTCCTGGCCCCAGACGATGAGTACGTTCTGCCCTGGGTTTGCTCCTAGGAGAGAAAGCAGCTCAAGCTGACCATTCGGCAGCACAGCGGATTCCTATGCTATTGTCCGGCACTTAACTACAGCTACTAACAAGCAAATGGAGGTGGAGGTGTGCTAGCCCTACCTGGATGCATGCAGGGGGATCTGGAATGATCAAAACGATCCCCTCACTGAGACATGCATGTGCTAAGGAGCGGGTCTCTTCCTAGAACTTCAAACCCAGCCAAGGCAGGAACATGAGCCAGAGGACATCACCGGGACAGGGAGCAAAAGGTGGAGCACGTTAGATGGAGGGAGACAGCATCCCCAGCAAGAAGCCAAGATTTCTTTGCTAATATGAGCTCACCCAAAGATTTCAATGCAATCTCTGCCATGGGAAACTGAGGCACAGGGAGGGGAAGGAAACTGCTGGGAGTACAGCTCATGAGTCCTGCTAGCCTCATACTCCCACCAGAGGGTGCCCTCTGGACTGCCGAGGGGCTAGCCAGACGAGGAAGCAGCGCAGGGAGGAGGCAAGGGAGGGGTGGTATATTCACTCAAGCTCACAGTGGAGGCTTCACACTTCCTTCAGCAGGGTGGTGGTTAAAGGCATTGCGCTGTCCTGAATCAGCTCTGCCTGCACCTTTCCAGCCGAGATCCCTTGCCCCCTTACACCTCCGACCACTGGGCTGCGTATGAAGAAAAAAAAAAAAATCAGTGGTGGGGAGAAAGGGTTAAAATGTTAGAAACCTGCCAAGTGAGGAAAGGGGTGTTGAGGAGAGGGCAACACAGGACTTGCCACATGTCAGAGTCACAGGCGCACTGGCAGAGTTTGAGCGGAGGAACGCTGTAGCCAGAAGGGAACCTCAGGCAGCCCATGGAATTGCTAACAAGGTTTTCTCCATGGGGAGGGCGCAGGGGGATGGTAAGGAAAGAGAGTCGCCGCACTGACCAAAGCAACGGCAGCAGAACAGGCAGCGCGAGATGGTCGAGCGAAATCAGGGCGCCAGCTTTGCCGTTCTGCAGGCACAGAGGGCAGGGGCAGAGACCAAAGAGCCACGCGGAGGGCCGGGCACAGTGAAAGCGACGCAGCAGCTGATTGGACGACGAGACGCCGGGAAGTTCTGTACAAGCCGTTTAATCGTCAAGGTAAAAAACGAAAAAGGGGGGGGGAAGAAGCCATGACACAGACGGACGTCGGACGCACAAGCAAACGCACTTCCTTTGGGGATACTGAGGTACAGAAACAGAGCATACGCCAGCCCGTCCTCCCACCCCCAGGTCCTAGCTACAGATCTAGAGAGACACATTTCAAACCCCTGCTCCGCTCAGCAGACCACGCCCAGGAATAAGCCAGCAAAAAAATAAAAAGGGTATTGCAAGTTACAATGGTTAAAACCGATGAGAGGGAGAGGAATTACAAATCAGCTCTGAGCTGTGAGCAGAATCGTCTTAACTTTCAGCGCAAGCTTACGAGGGGCTGGTTTGTCCGGGCAGGTAACAAGTCTTGCCAACTGGGATTATTTTCTTAGCAACCGAATCAAAACAATATAAAACACGAGGAAGGGAAAGCAGGAGGGAAAGGGCAGGGGGAGACAGAGGAAAGATGTAGCCTAACAAGCCTTGACAAGCAGAAGGGAACAAGAAAGCAGGTAAATTTCTTAATAGGGAGGGGGTGAGGCAAACTCACTTCCCATCAGTGCTATGTGACCTTCCAAGGAAACCTAGGCGCTCGCTCGCTCTCTCCCTCTCTCTCATACACACACATTTCTCTAGTTCACAGGACCCTACTTACTGCTTTTCAGGAGGCATGCTAGCTTCCATCCACTGTAGGTAGCATCGGCGAGCTAACTTAGGAATGAGTGGCACTCTCTTATCACATAAAAAACAGCGCCGATGAAGAGTTCTAGGGCTAGTTACTCCCAACTCATGCCACTGCCTTCCCCCAATGGAAGCTATGATCTCTGGTTACTTACTACTGTGAGCACAGTGAGATTAGTAGGTCTGAGTATATTGCGTGGCATACCCATTGCTGTATTTTTCATAGTACTCCCCTGCACTGTAGGTGGCACCTAGGCTGTATTGGGAGTAAGTAGCAGCTGCTGCTGCCGCAGCTGCCACGGCCGCATAACCTGTTTGGTTGTACATTTGGCTGTACGTCTGGGTGGCAGCCACGGCAGCGTAGGGGTCAGTATACTGGGCCACCACAGCAGTTGTCCGCCTGCCAACGGGACTCCTCTCTCTGTAAGCAGTGGGGGTGGAGGGCACAGGTGTCAGGGCCCTCTCGTACGCTGTCCTGGTGGTCATCGCCCGGTCATAGAGCTCATAGGCATATTGGTTATAATATTCCCGGTCATACCAAGATCGGGGAGCATAGGGGGTGTAAGGAAGCGATGGCAGGGGAAGGCGCCCCCTGGGGAAGTAGTAGCTGGACAGTGCGGGTGATGTAGCAGTGACAGAGGTCCCCTTGGTGGTCTTGAGTGAGTTGTTGCTCTTGGACAATGTTACAAAGATCTTCTGATCCTCCAGAGGCATGTCGTTGAGGTTCAAGATGGCGTCCATGGCTTCCCTCTCCTTGGCCATGTGGACAAAGGCGTAATTCTTGACAATATCACACTCCACGACCTTACCAAACTTCTCAAAGAGTTCTTTGATCTGGGCTGTGGTGGCCTTGCTGGAGACATTGCCCACATAGATCTTGGTGGCGTTGCGAATCTTGGAGGTGGCATACTCCACCGTCAGGTTGGCCCCGTAGAACTCCTGCTTGTGCAGCTCGCTGATGGCTTTGTGGGCCTCGTCTTCCTTCTCCATGTGCACGAATGCAAAGTTCTTCAGGATGTCACACTCATTCACCTGTCCGTACTGCTCAAAGAGCTTCTTCAGCTCATCCACAGTTACGGAAGGGGAGACCCCTCCCACAAAGATCTTCACCATGGCAGGGGGCTGCACTTCCAGCCTGCAATGTACTTGGGAATCGCCCACGCAAACTCCACTGAGAAACAGAGAGAAGAAGATTAACTTCCTGCCTACATTCAAGCAACCCACAATGTTACCAAGCTCTCTAGTGACGGGGATGGTCTCAATTTGTGCTCTCTAAGCTCTCCTAGACCAAGCTCCCACCAGCAGGGGACACGTCTGATTGATACATCATAAATGTACGGCCTTAAACCTAATACCCTGCAACAACACGGATGTACTAGTGACCAGCAGAAAATACAGCTGCCTGGGTGAGGCTGGCAGGCCAAAGTTGGATTTGGAGTCCTCTGGTTACAGTCACAGTTGCTCGTGGAAGCAGGCTGCCTGTGGGGCAGTGTTTCCCAAACTTAAAAAATTTGCATGCCCCTTTTGGGATTTCAGCCGTATCAGCGTATCCCTTCTCCCACGGCTTATCTCCTGATTTTTATAAACAACAAGAAGTCCTGGGGCATCTTACAGACAAACAGATATTTTGGAGCCCAGAGTTTTGTGGGGAAAGACCCGTTTCAACTGACAAAGCTTGGTCTTTCCCCACGAAAGCTCATGCTCCAAAACGTCCGTCAGTCTATAAGGTGCCGCAGGACTTCTCCTTCCTTTTGAAGCTACAGACTAACTCGGCTACTCCTCTGATCCTGGTATTCAGTCACTTATGTCCTGCCAGGGACCCCTTGAAATCCTTTTGCGCCCCACACATCAGGAAACACTGCGTTTGGGGCGGGAAAGGGCACCCAATGCCAAGGAGGAAGTCTGTTCCCCAGCAGGCAGGTGCTTCGCTTTGGTAGCATCTGCCCTGCTCTACGGGGACACCCAGCCCGGGGTGGGTGCTCGAGCAATGGGTGCGCCAGGCCCAGGCAGGACCCCAGACCTTCCCTGGAGAGATCTCAGCCCCTCCAGGAGCCGAGTCAGGGGGCGTGGCTCGACGCAGGGGACCCTGCAGTCTAGGGTTCTCCTCCTCCCCCCCCCCCGCCACTCAATGGTTCCGCCCTCCGGGGCTCCCTCGCCGCTCCCATCCCAGCTGTGCCACTCACACCCCCAAGCCCGGCTCTCCCGATGACACTACCCGCGCATGCGCAGCGAGCACAAACCCGCTCCATCAGCCCTCACGCGCGAGCAGCGGCAGGACCACGATCTCCCCGGCCCCTTTCCTCTCCGCTGGCCTAGGACTCACCGCGGGAGAGGGCGGAAGAGCCGGGGAGACGAAAGCAGCCGCGGCACCCGACTGCCTGTTCCACCGAAGCCACAGAAACAAGATGGAGGCGCTCACTTCCGGCCACCGCCGGAAGTCCAGCTCTGGGGGCGGAAGCGATTTGGGCGCCGCCATATTCGGGACACGTGATCATTCTCCTGACACGCGGGCGCACAGGGAAGGGGCGGCGCGTGCCTGCGGGATTCAGGCGCAGTCAGCCCTTGAGTCCGGGCTCCCGCCCCTTCAGCTGAAGCCGAGCGAGCTGGGGCCATCGTGGTCTCGTGCGGGCTGCAGGCGCCAGCCCGCCCGCTCCTAGGCTAGGGCAGGATCTGGGCGCAGGTTGTGCGTCAGGCAGACCCGCCTTTGCCCACTTCACTGCCGCCGCCCTGGGCCGCGCTGCGGAAGCGTTGGACGAGGCAGGTGGCTTGAGGGGCAGTTACCGAGGCAGCATGGCCTGGGGAGGGAGCCGTACCAGCACATGCCCTGCTCCAACGGCCAGCAGCAGACTAGGCCCAGGCTGTGGTTGTGGATGCGTTTCGTCCAGTGAGAGGGAGCGTAAACAAGCAAGGCTGCTTAGCCCCTGTCTGCTCCAGGTGGAGGGCTGGTCAGAATTGCTCCTTTCGTTGCCAGAAGCAAGCAGCTGCAAAACCACCACTTTTTTTTGACGCCTCCAGTCAAAGGTGGAGCAGCAAAGAAGGAAAGCTGCCGCCTTGGGGTAAAACACAAAGACAGCGTGAGTACCCAGAAGCTGTCCTCTCAGCGCAACGTTAGCAGAGAGAGAGTTTTGATTTATCTTCAAACAACTGAAATGCCTATAATTGAACATATTCTTCCAGTAACCACAGGCCTGGAGTTCACCTGTGAGCTCGGGAAAGTTTTCAGCATCCTTCACAACACTCAGACATGTCTCATTCGTTAGAGCCAGTACCTGGGCTGTGTACAATGGAGGGTTAGCTATAGTAAACCCCTTGAAGTGTTTGATGTGTACCTAATAATAGTGTTTTTAAAAACAGAGGTAAGAGAAAGAGCAGCAATGTGATTGGTTGAGAAAGGGCTGAGTTTTGTTCTCTACTTAGAAGTTTTCCCTGGCTCTTAAGCTTATGAACAACCCAGCTTCAAGGACTGAGTCCTCTCCTGTGGATTCCCTGGGTTTCACCCAGTCACACTTTTCCAAATGGATTGCATTGTGAAGCTCTAAGGACAGCAAAGGGACCTTTGCAAAAGATGTGATATTGGTCCCTTTATTCCCCTTCCCCAGGAAATGGGAATTGAACCACAACATGAGGTCATACATAGACTTGAGGCCAGGTTAGTCTGCCCAAGGTCTCCTCTTATTCTCCACCTTTTCCCTGTACTAGTTCCACACCCCTGCCCACAATTCATCTGCTGTCACACCTCCAGGCTCCCCCAGCCCATCCCTTACTGCTCCTGCCCCCAGCCTCCTGGTCCCCTCCAGCTCTGTGCCTTTCCTGGCCATGTCTCTCCAGCCCTGGATGTGTGAGGTAAGCCTCTGGCATAGAGCACCACAGTGTGAAATAAGGCACCTCGCAGCCTCAAGGGTGTATGAAATAAGTCACTGATTTACAGCATCACCGTATGAAATACATCAGCACCTGTCACCCATGTGATATGAAATAAGTAATTGGCTTATAGCCCTACAGTGCAAAATGTGGGCAAGGCTGGAGAAGACCAGACCAACAGTTTTAATGTCACCTCTTTGCCCCAAGTGAAATAGGTCTCCACTCGAGAATGAGGATGGTGTGAAATTTTTCACTGCTCATAAGCATCATGAGCCGAATCACTGATTCATAGCAAGAGCAGTGTTAAATACATCACAGTATCACCACAACTTGCTGGACGTCAACCCAGTTCCCAGCAGGACAGGTGTGCCCATCTCACAAATCCTTCACTACAAAAGATCGCCTTCACTCCCAGAAGCTAATAATAGAGATGTACGTGCAGCTATACCAGAGTCATGTTGGATCAAGGCTAACACAGCTCTACCTATTAATTATTATCACAAGTAGCAGTAGCAGTAGTAGTATGGTAGCACTAAGGAGGCCCAGTCATGGACCAGGTACTAGGTATTGCAAAAACACAGAACTAAGTTCCTGCAGCAGAGAGCTAGCAACCTCACTGTAAAACAAGAACATGAGAACAGCTGCACTGGGTCATACCACTGATACATCTACACAGTATCCTGTCTTCTGACAGCAGCCAATGCCAAATGCTTCAGAAGGAATGAATAGGGCAGGGCAAATACAGGTGAGCCATCCCCTGTGATCCACTTTCAGCTTTGGGCAGTTAGAGGCTTACAACACCCAGAGTATGGGGTTGTATCCCGCTGATTTTGGTTAAAAGCCATTGATGGACCAATCTGCTATGAACTTATCTAATTCAAGAGGCAAGAAGAAGGAGACTGGCAAAGGGCTACAATGGACAGAGACAGATGGGAGAACAAGGGAACAATCAGACAGTATAATTCGGCATGATAGGCTGAATTCTCAGCACACCAGCAGCCCAACCGTTGCCAATTTCTTTTTGCAGGATTTAGTGGAAAAGATTTTTAAGAAAGGTTTTGAAATAGTGACAGAGAGATAGCCGTGCTAGTCTGTATTTTATCAAAACAAAAAGCAGTCAAGTAGCACTTTAAAGACTAACAAAATGATTTATTAGGTGATGAGCTTTCGTGGGACAGACCCACTTCTTCAGATCTGAAGAAGTGGGTCTGTCCCACGAAAGCTCATCACCTAATAAATCATTTTGTTAGTCTTTAAAGTGCTACTTCACTGCTGCTTTGAACTAGGATAATGGAACGCTCAATATACTGTTCTGCCCCTAGGTGCCACTATGCATAAGCACCTGTTTTAGCCTGCTCAGCTATTAATGGTTCTCATGATGAGCACATCCAGGCGACGTCTACACAGCAAGAGTTTTTCAAAATAATTTACGCCATTTGCGCTATGCAAATGGCGTAAATTATTTTTAAATACCTTATTCCAAACTTGGTGCTGTCCAACAGCACCAAATTTCAGTATAAAGGGCTATTCCAAATGTTACTCCTTGTACAATGAGGGGTACCAGAACTTGACTAGCTTATCCGAAACAGCAGCGCTATTTTGGGCTCTGTGAAAAGCCATGGTGTTGCTATTGCAGGATACCTTTTATCCCAATTAGTTCCTGCTGTGTAGATGTAGCCCCAGTGTGTATAAGCCAGCTCTGTGACCAATCCATAGTTTGTGTAGAAAAACATGACATGGGCCGTGTCTACACTAGCCCCAAACTTCGAAATGGCCATTACTAATGAAGCGCTGAAATACATATTCAGCGCCTCATTAGCATGCGGGCGGCAGCGGCACTTCGAAATTGACGCGGCTCGCTGCTGTGCGACTCGTCCAGACGGGGCTCCTTTTCGAAAGGGCCCCGCCTACTTTGAAGTCCCCTTATTCCTATGAGCAGATGGGAATAAGGGGACTTCGAAGTAGGCGGGGTCCTTTCAAAAAGGAGCCCTGTCTGGACGAGCTGCGCGGCGGCGAGCCGCGTCAATTTCAAAATGCTGCGGCCGCCCGCATGCTAATGAGGCGCTGAATATGTATTACAGCGCTTCATTAGTAAACTTCGAAATGGCCATTTACATGGCCATTTCGAAGTTTTTGGCTAGTGTAGACACGGCCATGGTGTCAGAAGTAAACTAAGAGTAGTAACAAGAAACAAAGGCTGTGAACAGAAGGGACAAAGCAACAAAAGTTGCAGAATCTCAATGTCACTCTTCAACACTCCAAAGAATTTCAGTTTTGACAAACCTTAACCAGGGACAGACTGGAAACGATATTTACCAAGATTTTGTATTGCTATCAAGCTGCACAAAGAAACGAGTTGTAAAGATATCATCTTTAATTTAGACTATAGGAAGCAAGTAGGGCGTATCTTTAAATCCTTTCAAAATGTGGTTAAATAAATAGCATGTTCCTGCCAGATAATTCAAGAACCAGGGGGAAATGTTGAATAGTTTTGAAGAGCTCTGCATATAGTAGCTGTCATGTGACTGGATTTTTAAATTGGGTCTGGAAACCATTTTAATGCCCATTGTGGCTATTGGTGCCAAACACTGTGCTAAGGGGGCCGTGTGAGGTGTCTGATGAAAGCTGATGATGCCCTGAATCTATGTATGCTACTTACGTGACTGTATCATGTATGTAGGTCAAGTTATAGCTTTTAGCTATGTAGCTGTATTAGAAAATGTTTAAGGCTAAGCTTTATAATAGGAGGTGTGAACTCAGCCCCAGCAAGGACATTGGGCAGAACAATAGGGTGGAAACCAGGTGCTCAGACACCAAATCCACATTCTGGATGCTTTGGACGTGACAATGGGATGCAGCCCAATAGTCAAGATGACAGGAACTGAAACAAAGGAACAGGTCCACGTCGAAATGTGTCTAATGAAAGCTGAGACTGTCTCCTGGGATTCATCCAATGTCAGTTTGCCCTAACAGCCCACCTGAGTCAGGCGGGGGCAGACCCTCAAGGGACTATGGGAAGAAGAAGGGCCTTTCTCCCTAAATGCAAGAGACAACAACAAGAGAGAGCCATGCTGTGGACATAGTGTCCATCTTGGATCCTTTGTCTTTTGGTCTCCAGAGGCCATGTGCCAGCAGGTGGACCCCAGTGGGCTGGATCTACAGTGCTTTGACAACTGGATCTATATAACCTGAAATGAACTTTCGGAGACTTTCCAGAATCAGCAAATAATAATGCTGGCCTGCAGCAGTAGTTATGACTGATGCATGGAAAGTATTGCTTTAACACTTCTTCTCGCTAATCCTGTTCTCTTTTTATTAATAAATCTTTAGCTATTTAGCTCTAAAGACTTGGTGGGCATGTTTGTGTAAGATCCAAATATATTAACCGACGTCTAGGTCTGGGCCCTTTGGGGTCTGGAAGAATCTGTGCAGCATCAGGTGAAACAGGTTTAAGAGACCCTCGCCTTAAGTTAGGGCTTGTTTGTCTGAGCAGGTATAGCGGCTGGGAAGTCTGTGGGTTTGCTTGTGTGGCTTCTGGCTGGCCAGGGGTTGTTGTGGCTGATTGGATTTGCCTTAGTGAGAAGGAAATCCCAGCCTGGGTCTGTCAGGGGCCTGGATTTTAAGCAAAGGTACCCTGGATTGATTTTGCTAGCTGTGCCCAGAAACCCCATCCTATCACAGTAGCTGAAAGTTGTGATTTTGGGAATGCAAAATATGAATGCTGGCTAATGGGTTAACAAGCAAAAATCCTTCACAGTAGTTCCAGTTAAAGAGATCGAACCCTGCACACAACTATGCAAGTTGCAAAATAATCTGTACTGTTGGTCTAATTATCTAAGATAAGTTATTGCCCAGGGTAACCTTGACTCTGGGAGTTGCAACCACAATGCAACTGACTCTAATCAGGCAATACAGAAGGCAAGTTAAATAGCAAAACCTAGAGCAACCCGACAAACTTGAAAATACTGTAACCAGCTTAGAAACTGTAAACAGCCCTTCAACGTTAAAAGTGAGCATCATAAAAGCTTTGAGGAGAGGAGCAAGAACTCCCAGGCTATGGCTGTGTACACACTACAGTGTATGTTGGTACAAGTTACATCACTCAAGGGGGTGAATAAGCCACCTTCCTGAGCAATGTAAGTTACACCAACCTAAGCACTGGTGTGGACAGTGCTATGCCAGCAGGAGAGCTTCTCCAACCAACATAAGTATCTCACCGATCCTTTGAGGTGGGGGAACTGGAGTAATCAAGTCAATGGAAGAGCTTTTTCCCATTGACTTACCAACAGCAGCTGCACCATAGTCTAACAGGGATACATTCCGGCTACATTCACAAGGTGTACAAAATGCCATATCCCGAGAGTTTCTGCACACAATATAGAAATTTTGCAGCTATTAGCTGCACCAAAGCAATCGAGTTGATTCATATTTCAGACAACCGAAAGCAACTGTTTCTGAAATCCATCATTTGTGATGAAACAACCTACCTGGAGAGTGAAACTGACTATTCAGGGCAAGTCTATTGACTTTAAAATTGACTGAAGAGCTGAAGTCATCTCAGAAGTGTACAATCACCTTCAACCCCACCCAGAATTTATGTCTGATGCAGCTCTGACTAGCCCTGGGGACGTTTTGAACTGCATTGAGCCAGTTCTCTGGAGAAACTATTTACAAAGACAAAAGCTATCCATTCAGAATGCAAGTGGCTAAAAGGATCAAAGACCAACTCGCAACCAAACCTGTTATGCCTGCTGGTGTGTAGGGCAGCGATGAAGTTCCTCCCCTTCTGTCTGTCTTTGGTCATTTTCTCTAGCGCGTCCCAGCTGTAGTTCATTTTCTTCATGTCTGCATCAACAGTACACCGCCATGTTGTCTTGGGTCTCCCACATTTCTGTCGTCCTTCAGACGTCCTGCGAAGCGCTGTCTTTACAATGGCATCTACCTCCCTTCTCATCACGTCCTATCCCCATCTCCAGCGTCTTCTCATGATGACAGTGGTCACGTCCTCCTGGTGGCATCGCAAGAGCAGGTTGTGGCTGGAGATTGTCTTCGGTCAAAAGATGCAAAGCATCTTGCGAAGGCTGGTGGTGTGGAAGGACAAGAGCTTGGCAAGGTCGCACTCTGTCATTGGCCAGCGCTCTGAGCTGTATAGTAGTGTTGATATGACACAGCTCTGGTACAGCTTAAGCTTGGCATGGACATTGTACTGTGTAGATCTCCATACATTGTTCATACTTCTGAGGACATTTCTGGCCCTCTTTAGTCTGCTCTGGATGTCATTCTTGGTGCCTCCATCATGGCACATGTTGCTGCTTAAGTACATAAAGCTGTCTGTGCTGGATAAGTCTGCATCATCTATCTTGGTTGGTGTGATGGGGTTCAGGGGTCCCCAAGCACTGCACCCTGGCTGCAGGCAGGAGTGACTCTCACTCAGCAGGTAGAACAGGAAGTTTATTAGGTGACAGAGGCCCAGTTGCTTACAGAAGAGTCAGTGAAGCAGTCAGAGGCAGTCATTCCAACCCGTCCTGGGGAGAGGAGCCCGAGGGGTGCCCCTCTGGGGTGTAGCTTCCCCCCTCGCCAGGCTGGCTGCCTTCCAGCTCCCTCACCCCCTCCAGCTTCCAACTGCCGCCCCAGAATCAAACCCAGCTTGGCTCCTCCCTCCTCTTTGTTCTGGGCAGAGGTGTTACCTGCCAGCCTAGGTTATAGGCCCAGGGTCATCCTTAGCTGCTGAGAGCTGCTCTGCTTGTTTCATACACATCCAGCCTGAGTCTCACACATGCACTCCCTCCACTCCATCACAGTTGGTGCTACTGAATCTAGATTGAGAGTCAATCTCTGGGTTTTTTGGGCCAACTCTTAGTCCAACCTGGAGTCCAAAGGTGCGTAGGCGTTGTGTCTTTTCCTGCATGAGAAACTAGCACATTTATTAGGTCATGAGCAAGTGGGCCTCTAAGGTGCTATATGACTGCTGGTTAATTGTGAAGCTACAAATTAACACAGCTACCCCCTCTGAGATTCTTCACCTTTTCAGCTTCAGTGTGGCAGCCATGAGGGGCCTAGTGAGAAAGGTGGAAGGACTTGATAATAGTAGACCTCTGAAAGGAGACCCAGTACAAATCAACTTAAGAGACTCTTCTCAGCTAAACAGTGTGCAAGCACCCCTACCAAAGAGACGGTGGAAGAGACAAGCTGCAGATTTATGTGAATTCAGAAATCATCTTCATTTTCCGGCCACAGTAGATTATTTCTGCATTCCTGGAAAAACAGTGTACTTGAAAGAATTAGTATGTCTCATGGAAGATCTACATTACAGCTGAAGGTCGAATTAAGGTATGCAATTCCAGGTATGTTAATTACATAGCTAGAATCAATGTACCTTAATTTGGGCTTCTGTGCCATCTCCACTAAGGGAAGTCAATGGGACCATGTGCTCCCATCGACTTCCTTTATACCTAAGAGGGGACAGGAGGCAGAGGTGCCCTGCAAGCTTGATTTAGCACGTCCCTACTAGGTGCACTAACTTGAACTCTGGAAGATCAACTGAGGCAGGGTCAATCTTCCCTGTAGTGAAGACGAACCCTCTGTGTTAACAAGAAACAGAAGGGCACTTTTGCTCATTTCAGTATTCCTAAACAACTAACGATGGACCACAGACAATTCCCTGCAGCAGAATTTCAATAATTCCAAATGAAATATGATTTTGATCATATCATTAGCAGCCACATTACACACAAGTGAATGGGAAGGCTGTAACAGCAATACAGACAGCCAAGAAAAGCCTACCATGGGCATATCTATTCTTCACACTTCCGAGTTACAGATCAACACCAATAAAACAGAGAGAAAGTCGTGCTAGTCTATATACTATCAAAACAAAAACGCAATAAAGTAGCACTTTAAAGACTAACGAAATAATTTATTAGGTGATGAGCTTTCGTGGGACAGACCCACTTCTTCAGCCCATAGCCAGACCAGAACAGACTCAATATTTAAAGCATACAGAACCAAAAATAGTCATCAAGGTTGACAAATCAGAAAAAAAAATCAAAGTGAGCAAATCAGAGAGTGGGGGGGAGTCAAGAATTAGATTATGCAAGTATGCAAAAGAGCCCCTATATTGACCCAGAACATTTGCATTTGTTTGAACCTTGTTAATTTTTTTTCTGATTTGTCAACCTTGATTACTATTTTTCGTTCTCTCTGTCTTAACTATTGAGTCTGTTCTGGTCTGGCTATGGGCTGAAGAAGTGGGTCTGTCCCACGAAAGATCACCTAATAAATTATTTTGTCAGTCTTTAAAGTGCTACTTTACTGGGTTTTGTTTTTACCAATAAAACAGTGATTGGTATATGTATTACCAGAACCCCAATGAGGGGCTCTGTTTTAGTCATGTTGAGTTTGAGTTCTGAGCTGGGCATCCATGAGGAGGTGGCAGAGAGACAGGGCAAGGTTTCAGCTGGACAAAAGGATCCAGGTCTGGAGCAAAGAAGTATCTGTGAGAGCCACCCAGGTAGAGATGGCAGTTGAAAATGTGGCCAAGATGATCAGAGATAAGGTGCGGAGGGAGAACAGCTCCCTAGAGATGGCTGATACCAATCAATGATTAACGAAATTGTCCTCAGTTCCTGGTAGCGATAAGGGCCTGCTGCACTCCTCTGCCGGAAACACCAATAAACATGTGATAAGGACAGCAAGGAAAGTGAGAGGCCTGAGGGCAGAGGGGAACAGCTTGCAAGTGGCAGGGAAGCTAAGCTCATAAACTCACAGGTGTTTAACTTGCCTCCTGTATTGCCTGATTAGAGTCACTTGCGTTGCGGGTGCAACTCCTAGAGCCAAAGGTTAATGGTTACCCGAGGCAATACTTGTCTTACATAATTAGAGGGCCCCATGACCATGGCATCTGAGCCCTTGGACAGAGCTGGGCAATAATGGAGAGGGTCTGGGCTGTAGGATTGAGGCTGGGTGCAGAACAGAGCTCAGGATAAAGGACTGGGGTATAAGAGGGTGTGGGGTCTGAGATGGAGCTTGGGTGGAGGACGGGGTTGTGACCTGGGGCAGCGGATTGGCATGCAGGGTCCAGGAGGGGGTCTGGGTGTAGGAGAGGACTCTGGCCTGGGGGAGGGATGTATGAAGGTGGTGCAGGGTCTGGGAGCTGGGGTGCAGGAGGGGAACTAAGCAGCTCCTGGCCATCAGCCCTTTGCGGCAGGCTTCCCCACCTGGCCGCAGCCCCAGACTGCCTATCTCTCTCCACTCGCCGTTCCGCCCTCAGGAAAAGCTCTCATCTCCTACTGATTACCTACACCCAGACCCCGCTCCAGGACCCTGCATCCCAATCCCCTGCCCCAGGTCACAACCCCCTCCTCTACCTAAGCACCCCAGTCCTTTACCCTGAGCGACCTTCTGCACCCAGCCTCAATCCCACGCCCCAGACCCTCTCCATTATTGCCCAGCCCTGTTCAAAACCGTCGCTGGGAGCTGCGAAACTGTGATGCACTGCCTGCCCCACACCCAGCAAACTCCCTCAGCTCCCATTGTCCAGTAACTGGCCAACAGAAGTAGAGAGATTGTGCAGGGGGTGGGGACGTTGTACAAAGCCCTCCCTCCAGTTGGGGGCAAATTGAACCGCTTGGCAGGCTGAATCTGGCCCACCCTCGTCTTGAATGTATCTTTGCCCCTCTGGCCCAAGCAGATAGCCACTACCTGGGGCCTGGTAGGGCTGCTTCCATTAGTAGGAGAAATCAATGAAATGCATAGGTCTGTTCCTAGGGGTAGTCTCATCTGTTCACAAAGAAGCCACACAAAGTCCTGTTTTCCGGAATGCGGTAGAAACAACCACCACATGGTAGGCACCTGGCTTTGAAATCCCAAAGTCTGCAACCTCCAGTGGGCTCTGTGCCCAGGAAGCCCTGCATTTCTGCTTGCTTTCAGGATCCATAACCAGCTTCTTCTCTTCCTGGCACTGGTCAAAATGGCCCTCTACAAGCCAGGAGAAGGAGCTTGACTATGGAGCCTGTTACAGTTGCAGGTTAATTGGATCTGTACTCTCTCTCCATGGTTTCTCAAGGGCACCTACTTAAGTTTTGGCCACTTCTAGCCATCACCTTTGTTGGCTGGACACCCGCACCTCTCTCTCCCTCCTGACCAGGGATTTTTTTTTTTATGGCTGCACCCATCCCTATCTCACACTGTGATATCCCCAGCTAGCCAGTCTGCTGAAACCCCAGCCCTTGGACTTTGCTTTTTCTCTGAGAGCTATGAACAGTCTGTTGTCCACAGTTACAAATGCCTGCAGAACTCTTTCTGAGCAGGCACCTTTATTCTTAAGGGAAAAGCATTACAGAGAAAACGTAACCAACAAATCGATTTGAACACGCCGAACACTCCAGGAGTTACCTATCAGACAAGGTCTTTCTAACTCCACTGCATGAGTTGGGGCTTCTGAGACAGAAGCATCCTGGCCTATCACTGGCTCAGCAAGAACACATAGCGTCAGCCCAAGCTCACCCTTTCATACCAAAATCCTGTTCTGCTGTCTCCTAGTCTCTGGAAAACCCAGCTTGAGGCAGTTGATACAAACCCCTCCAGGGGTCGGGCCTTCTACAAGCTGCTTATCCTTAGGTCAGGTGAGCACCTAGAAATAATGTCACTCCAGAGTGTGTAAAATCCAAACTCCTGAGCGATGCTTTTCAGTCAACTTAACTTCCGGTGTAGCCAGTGCTAAATCAACAGGAGAATTCTCCCAAAAACACAGCTAGTGCCTCTCGGGGAGGTGGGCTTCCTGTGCTCGTGGGAGCACCCCTCCTGTCAGCATAATGTCTTCACTGAAGTGTTACAGCAGACCTGCCCTCAGTGGTTCACCGAAGCAGCGCCCCACTGATGGTGGTTCCTGGAAGGCTTGTCAGTAACTCACCCCACAGAGCATAGCACAATCACACATAAACCAGTCATAGACTTCACACAACATGGTCCCCAGAGACATTGCATGCTGTTGCGCTATCAGGACACGGGACAGTTTCTGTTCTCTTGTTGCCTCACATCTCTGGGCAGAGTTCCTCTGGGCAGCATCTGCTGAGTCCTTGGACTCCTCTGGCCGCTGGGGTTGTCAAGGAGTTCTGATTCCCCGTCCCCATTGCCAGGGTGGCAGCAGCGGAGGCAGGTGGGAGGTTACCACCCTGCCCTGACTTTTCTGCCCAACGTTCCACCCACACTCCATGTCAGCCCAGCCCCCTCCCTGCTCCCTACCACATACCTCCTCTCCTGCCCCAGGAGGTCCCCTACATCCCTCCTCTCCTCTGCATTCCCTCTTCCCTCAACGCTTCTGCTCTTCTCCTTCACCCATGGATCCCCCACCCCTCAGTGCATCCCTCCTCCACGCCCTCCCTTGCCAGGCCTCTCCTGGAGAGGAGAGACACAGCAAGTGGCTGGCAGTGGGGACCTCTGGAGGACGGGGAGAATGCAGGAAACGAGGGACTCAACCAGGCTGCAGCTGGTGGGGTGGGGGGTGGCTTGTGGAAGAGGGGGAAAGGTGGAATGCAGGAGCGACTGCCACAGTCCAGGCGTCAGGCAAAGGGGTGAGGGTGCCAAGGGCTGTGGCTGCACCAGCGGCGTGGCGGCCACCCCGGCCTGTTATACCCACCATTTATGCCCACTTTTCTAACCACTACACTGAGCCCCATCACCACATAGAGCAAAGGAACTCAGGTGTCCTGCCTCCCAGACCTTTGTTTGCTCAACTAGACTGCACTCTGCCACTTTTTCTTGACAAGGGGTTCAGTAAACTTTTTCATATCTGGCAGCCCAGGTACCAGAAGGTTGCCAGATATTCAAATAGTCTGACAACAGAGAGGTACACCTAGCAATGCAGAACACTAAAGACAAAACAAGATTAGATATTAAGAAACAAAGCAAAAACGTATGCAACAAGAAGTTCTGTGGCATCTTAAAGACTAAGATATTTTGGAGCGTTACCTTTTGTGGGCAAAGACCCGCTTCTGATGAATATCTGTTAGTCTATAAGATGCCACAGGACTTCTTGTTGTTCTCGAGGCTACAGACTAACACAGCTACCTCTCTGAAAAATGTATGCAGAGTATTTTGTTTACCAACAACAGTAGTATAGTGCACTGTAAACTTATATTGTATTTGTTGTATTTATTCTCACTATACTGTACTTATGGAAAATGTAACTAAAATTTTACTTATCTTTAACTTAAGCAACAGTGTATACTGTATTTATTAAAAACAAGAAGTCCTGTGGCACCTTATACACTAACAGATGCCCCGGTGCCACAGGACTTCTTGTTGTTTTTGAAGATACAGACTAACTCGGCTACCTCTCTGATACTGTATTTATTTTAACTTTCACTATGCTTACATGAAACTTAACTAAAATTTCTTTTCTTAAACTTAACTACAATGCTGGTTCTTTGAGAATTTTGGATAATAAAATGCCGGTTAAAACAGAGTTTACTGTAATAAGGTGTCTTGAAAGTGTCTGACATGGGGCAGGTCCTCGCTGCTACAAATCTCGCCTGAGGCCTTGGTTGGAGGGAGCACAACTGACTTGCACCATGCGAGGCTATGCCCCAGGGGGCTATTTAAAACCCAAGGACTTTGATGGAGATTGTAGCAGGCCGGGGGGCGGGGAAATCTTAATGTGGTTAAGGCAGGGGGTGTTTTTTTTTGTATTGTCCCTCTCCCACAGGCACCCGCCCCCCAAAATCTCTCTCTCACACACACACCCCCTAGCAGGTTGAAAAGTAAGAGGGAGATAGCCGTGTTAGTCTATATGCTATCAAAACAAAAAAGCAGTCCAGTAGCACTTTAAAGACTAACAAAATAATTTATTAGGTGGTGAGCTTTGTCCCCACCTTGATTACAATTTTTCTGATTTGTCAATCTTGATTACTATTTCTGGTTCTCTGTGCCTTAAGTATTGAGTCTGTTCCGGTCTGGCTATGATCTGAAGAAGTGGGTCTGTCCCACGAAAGCTCATCACCTAATATCTTATTTTGTTAGTCGTTAAAGTGCTACTGGACTGCTTTTTTGTTTTGACACCCTAGCAGGATGCTGTGTCGTATGTATTTTGCCGAGATACCCCACACAGAAACTCCAAGTGTCCTGGCCTGGGCTGGTATTTCACTCCGCCTTCCTCACCACAGGGTACGAACCCCTCCACCCCCACCCATGTGAACCAGGGACTGGTTGCCAAGCAAGCAGGGTGGTGAGGAAACTCTGAACCTTTCTGGGCACTGAGGCAATTCTGAGCAGGAAAGAGGAACCAACCCCTGCAGAAAAGTGAAAGCACTTAGGGAACTGGCCAGAGGACAAGTTGGGAGGAAGCTGTTTGGCTCGCCCACGAAGGAGGAAATTCCAAACACGTGTTTTCCAGCTGAGCCAGACTCTTCTGAGCAAAGGTCTGGTTTAGGATAAATCGAAACTGAGCTGTTTATAAAGGCTGGAGTCATGAATGTCCTGGGCCCTTAGGAGACCAGCTGGCAGCCTGTGAGGGAGGCTGTGGCCAGGCCAGCAGAGCACAGGTTCTGTCAGGATGGTCCCAGGGTGCTAAGCGCCTCTTGCCTTGAGTACACACTCTTCTCTGGTGGCCTGTCACCTCAAGAACTGACCCCATGCATGTCCATGGCATGGAGTGGTTTGGGACTAACCCACCATCCCAGAGAAGCATTAGCTGCCCCTCGGAGGACTCGCAGGATGGGAACACTCTATTAGTTGGAGTGGTAAGTAGAGAGTGAGCTGTGTGTGAGAAAGATTGTGTGAGTGTGTGGCAGAGAGGATTGTGAGTAAGCCAGAACTGTATAGGTGTGACTGTGGGTGACAGAATGCAACGTGTGGGCAGGTGAACGGCACAGCATGTGTGACAGAGAGAACGCTGTGCGGGTGACAGAACTCTGTGTGATTTTGTTAATGGCACAGCATGTGTGGGTGACAGAACTCCGTGTGTGTGTGTGTGTGTGTGTGTGTGTGTGTGATTAGGTGAATGGGAAAGAGAGAATGCTGTGTGGGTGACGGAACTGTCTCTCTCACTCTGTGTGAGTGTGATTATGTGACCAGACAGTATGTGTGACAGAACACTGTGTGGGTGACAGAACTTGTGTGCATGATTATGTGAATGGGAGAGTATGTGCAAGAGAGAACACTGTGTGTGTGACAGAACTGTTTCTCTTGCTCTGTGTGTGTGTGTGTGCGCGCGTGCGTGCGTGCGTGCGTGTGTGTGTGTGAGAATATGTGAGGGGACAATGTGTGCAACAGAAGGCTGTGTGGGTATCAGAACTCATGTGCATGATTATGTGAATGGGACAGCATGTGCAACAGAGAGAACTGTGTATAAGGGACAGAGAGAACATAGTGTGTGAGATAGTGTGTGGGGACAGAAAACTGTGTGATTGCATGAATGGGACAGTATGCAAGACAACTGTGTGTGTCTGAAAGTGTGGGTGACAGCACATGCTGTGTGGTTGTGTGACTGGGACAGAACTGTGTGTGAGACAGTGTCTGACAGGAAGAACTGTGCTTTTGTATGTGACGGACCTGTATGGGCGTGTTTTTGTGGCATTATGTGAGACAGAAAACTTGGTGTTGTGTGACTGGGTGGAAGAGAGCCAGAGCTGTGTGTATGTGTGACAGAAGGAACTGCCTGTTGTTGTGAGAGACCTGTATGTATGTTTGAGTGTTTGTGAGACAGAGAATTATGTGCATGACAGTTGGGAGAGACAGAAAGACCCGTGCACGTGACAGAAAAGTGTGACAATGTGTGTGTTTGACAGCGTGCATGAGGCAGAACTGTGCTTGTGTGCAAAAGTGTGCCTGACCGAAAGAAATGTGCTCGTATGTATGACAGAGACCTGTGTGTATGTGTGACAGTGTGTGTGATAGAGAACTGAGGGTTGCGTGAGAGAGACAGAGACACCTGTCCATGTGACAGGAAGAACTGAGTGTGTATGAGACAGACCTGTAGGTGCGCTTGTATGAAGGAGAGAATTGTGTGTGTGAGAGAAACGGAGACCCCTATATGTGTGACAGAAATGGTACCTCTGCATTTGAGTGTGTGAGTGTGAGAAAGAGAACTGTGCATGTGTGTGAGAACGTGTAACTGTACGGCTAACAGTGTGATGCTTTGACAGTGTGAGCCACAGATTGTGTGTGAGCATTCGGGGCGGATTAGGAACAGGTGGGGCCCTGGGACAAGACAGTCACAACCCCTTCCCCAGTATATTAATGTAACACCACTATTTCTGCTTTAACACCTATTCATGAGGCATAATAAAATTACTCATAATAAAATTACTCATGAGGCATAATAAAATTACTGTTAATTTTAAAACAAGAATGACACGACACCATTTCTTTTGTTCCATTCAAGTGACCTGTTTAAACAAAATGGAGTTATGGAGCCTTGGGGCCCCTCATACCTAGGGGCCCTGGGGTAACTGCCCCTTTTGCCCTTATGTTAATCCTCCACTGGGAAAATCTGACAGACATTTTGTGCCTATCTGAATAGGTGTGTGTGTGTGTGTGTGTGTCTACCTGTGTGAAAGAGCTTGTGTGACTGTGTGGGTGACAGAACTCTGCACGCGGGGTTAGGTGAATGGGACAGTACATGCGACCGAGAGAATGGCATGGGAGAGAACATAGTGTGTGAGTGACAGAAAACTGTGTGTGATTGCGTGAGTGGGACAGTATGCATGACACCTGTGTGTCTGAAAGTGTGGGTGACAGCACATGCTGTGTGACTGGGACAGTGTGTGTGAGACAGTGACTGACAGAAGAACTGCGCTTTAGTATGTGACACAGAACTGTATGGGCGTGTATATGTGACATTATGGGAGACAGAAAACTTGGCGTTGTGTGACTGGGTGGAAGAGAGCCAGAGCTCTGTGTGAGCCTGTATATGACAGACTGTGTCCCAGCCAGATGACGGGTGTATGAAAGATGTGGGGAAACAGGCAGAGGATCAGCTGTAGATGTCTTGTCACTCTAGAAAACAACCTGTTCATGGCCAGCTCTTACTCCAGATTTTGCTCGGATGGAAGAGCTCTGAGACCTGCTGGGAGACCGACTGCCACCTTGAGTGGGAAGCTCTACAGGGGCCTAGGTTGCTGGGCCTGTACTCCCTGCTCTTCTGGATGCTTTCGAAAGCCCCAGCCCTTGTGTGCATGGAATGTGCCCCGCGGCTGCCATGAGGGATAGTGAGCCAGGGTCATCCCTGATCAGTTTCACCACTGAGCTGTGACTGCTGTGGCTTCAAAGCAGCCAGTGCCAAGAACCATGGTCCTATGTTTTGTATTGCCCTGGGCCCCAGGGGCATCTGTGTGTTTGGTTTGGGTTCACTTGGGATGACAAAGAGAAGGGGAAAAAAAAAAAAAGACACCCAAGGTGCTGATCACTATCCTTGGCTCTAACCACTAGACTCTAGTCCCCTCCCTGCACCAAGAGTAGAATTCAGATGCCGACACAGTTTCCTATTCTGACCTACTGGATCCTGCAATGCTGAAATGCAAAGGCCTCGGTGTCTTCCTTCTTCTCTTGTTCATCCTGCTGATTGGCTTCACTTCACCCCTCTATTATGAGGGCAGTGGGGCAGCCCCAGTGGCCCATCCAGCTCTCTATCTCACTGCTAAGGGGGTGGGTCAGGGTCAGCTAGTGCCCTCGGTGCTGGGGAGCTCCCTCAGCTGAGGCCCAGCCAACTCATCTCATGCCTCATTAGCTGATTTGTCTCCCAGAATTCTTTGGAGGAGAAGAAGCTGAAAAGACGTCAAAAGAACCGGGCAGCCGCCCAGAGGAGCCGACAGAAGCACACGGAAAAGGCGGATGAGCTCCATCAGGTTGGTGGGGGGGGGGCTAACGGTGACAGGACAGGATGAAATATAGGGGTCCTGGTACAAGATCCCCCAAGAAGTAAAGCTCCCCAGTTAGCAAGAGCTGACTGTGGGAGTTGGGGAGCTCATAGCTGTGAGCACCACTGCTTTCTCTTGTAACTGCATAACATGTGTCCTGAGACCTATACTTCTACCATTGGGTGGGGATTCTCTGTCAGCACAAGTAGCAAGGCCTTGAGGTGGGATTCCTTGGTGAGACATGCTGGAATCAGAGCCATGGAGGAGGAAAGCTCACTGTTTAAGTCCAGAGCAATTGCTGGCTCTTTAAGACCCAAGCGTGGGAGGAAAGGGGGAGTTGCTATCCTGACTGTCTGGAGTGGAGGGTGGGAGGCAGGATATGGCCCTGTGGTTGTGTAAGAGGATTTCCTGCAGCACAGGAAAGTTGGAGTGTTTGTAGACCAAAAATAGCCACATGCGTTAAGTGTGGCCCTTGAGCCCCTCACAGTTCGCTGATGGGGCATCTGATGGGTCATGTGAAGTCACTGCAGGCCCACGGTCAGAGCAGGAGACTGGGAGTTGTGTGCTCTGGAAGGGGAGCAGGGTTCAGTGGCTGGAGCCAGGAAGTGCTTCTGGGACTCACACGTCCTGGGCTCAAGTGCCACCTGCATAGAAATGACTGAGCCCCTTCCTGCTCATTAAACTTCGTTGCCTGGAACTGGGGCTAGAATCCAGGAATCCTGGCTCCCATTTCAGTCCTGTGTGTTAGTCCTTCTGTCACTGTATCCCTGTTCTGTAGGTAGTTACCTGTATTGCAGCAGCACCCAGAGATTGTAACCCCCAGGTGCTGCACAAATGCAGTGAGAGAAAGCCCTGGCTCAGAAGACATCTAGACAGTCAAGAGAAGAAAGAAGAATAAAGCAGGAAAGGAACTTAACCCAGGCTCACACAGCAACTGAATAGCAGAGCTGAGATCAAGCTAGGAACAAGCTTCTCTAGGTTAAGTATCAGACAGGTAGCCATGTTAGTCTGTATCTTCAAAAACAACAAGAAGTCTTGTAGCACCTTCTAGACTAACAGATATTTTGGAGCATAAGCTTTGGTGGGCAAAGACCCACTTCATCAGATGCACGAGTGGGTTCTCTGGGTTTTTGTTATGTAGGAGATCAGACTAGGTCATGATGGCCCTTGCTGGCTTTAAACTTTACAAACCCAGGTGTCCCGACTCCCAGCCCATGCTCAACCATTCGACTCCCACGGCCTCTCACTAGTCTGTTCTGTTGTATTTGTGAGCTGCAGAATGTCAAGGTAGGCCGGGGTCTTCCAAACCATCTCGTTTGCATGCAAATGGCTAAGGTGACATCGCGTCTAGCAGTGACACATGGCTACGTCTGGCCAAGGTGTCAGATGGAAAGTGGTAGCAAAAGCACCTACTGTCCTGGATGCAGGCAGGGACCGGTGAGAGCCAGGAGACCTTGCATACAGCAGGAACCTCGGACTTGCCAGTGTAACCCACACAACTAAGGAGTGGGGTTCGTTGCCCCATGGAGAGGCACCTAAACCACTTACACAGAGGATTAGTCCCCTCAACAGCCCTTGCTGAGAGGCAGCTGGCTTTTAGCTCAAACTATAGAGGCTCCTGCACTCATCTCCAGAGGTCTCAGATTCGACTCTGCCTGTTGGTAACAAAAGCACCGTCAGAGCTGTGCCCGGCTGTTTGGAGTCAGCTGCGCACCCATCCTTGCTGTTCCCTATCCCGCGACTGTGCCTCACATCCCATCAGCTGCTAGGGGCCATTGTTGTTCTGCACAGAAATGGCTAGAAATAATAAATAGAGCTGATCTTCCTACTAACTAGAGATAAGATTATGTCACAGCTTGCATGACTTTCAGAGACCTCTGAGACATTTTCCATTTCAGCCGGGAGGGGGCGGCCTGGAGCTGGCAGCCAGCAGGGCACTGGCGAAGGGGAGAGATAGCTCAGTGGTTTGAGCATTAGCCTGCTAAATGCAGGGCTGTGAGCCCAGCCTTTAAGGGGGCATTTTGGGATCTGAGCAAATAGATGATTTTTTTTTTAAAAAAAAAAAGTGGTGTTTGGGCAGGGGACTGGACTCAATGACCTCCCAAGGCCCCTTCCAGCTCTATGAGATGTTTGTGTAACCAGAACTCTCAGCCCTGGTGCTGGTTCCCATGAGCCCCCACCTGCCATGGGCAGCCCCCAGTGTTCCAAGCCATGGCAAGGGCAGGTGCTAGATTCCTCCCTGCTTCCAGAGCCAGGCAAAGGCTTCATCCTTCCCCCATCAGTCCCTTTTTTATCACCATTGTTTTAGTAAGAGTCGGGGACAGGTTAGAGGCTTCTGTGACTTTTGTTTCTTGCCCATAACCTGTCCCTGACTGTTAGTAAAAATCAAAACAAAAAAGCAGTAAAGTAGCACTTTAAAGACTAATTTATTAGGTGAGCTTTCGTGGGACAGACCCACTTCTTCAGCCCATAGCCAGACCAGAACAGACTCACCCAATAAATTATTTTGTTAGTCTTTAAAGTGCTACTTTACTGCTTTTTTGTTTTGATAGTACATAGACTAGCAGAGCTCTCTCTCCCTCTCTCTCTCTCTGTTAATAAAGATAATTGTAACAGGATCTTAACCTTACTTGTAATCAAGTAGTAAGAAAGAACTGGGCGCAGAACCTCCTAGCACCCTCCCTCCCGATTCTCCCAGGGGGCCGAAGTTTTAGTCTAATCCCTTCTTTCTTTGCTCCCGTCACCCCAGCAACATGAGCAGCTGGAGCAGTCTAACAATGTTCTGCAGAAGGAGATCGAGTCTCTGAAGGAGGAGATAAAGCACTGGAAGAAGATTCTTGAGGACCACGAGGCCACCTGCATGCTTGGCAGCCAGGACATCTGCCAGAACTTGCTGACTCCTTCCTTGCCAACACAGGTCCCTCTTCGAGACTGGATGGATGAGGAGCTGAACCTGGGGATACAGTGACCCTGGCTACTACCTGGGGCTTGTAAGCTAAGGAAGGGTGTTAAAATGTGGAAGAAGAACAGCTGTACCGGATCAGACCCATGGACCCATCCAGCTGTATCCCTCCCTCCCTTCTGCCCTGGATCAGACTCACCAACTGTGGAGTTCCATCTTTGACCTCAGCCAGAAGCAGATGCTCAAAAGGACAGTGCGCCCAACGTAAACTTTGTGGGGAGCTGGTGAGTGGATGCAGCTTCACTTCCTTCCAGGAAACAAGTCTCTTTACTATCAAACCACCTTCCTCATGTCCCGCTTAGAGGAGAAATTCCTGAGCAGCCCCTGAGCTAACCCAGACTGGTGTTACATAGATCCCAGCCCACAATGGGCAGTGAAAGACCCTGTCTGATGCTAACACTACAGCCAAACCAGACTGGGGGCATGTGAGGAGACTAATCAAATTCACACCCCTAACCTCCAGCCAAGCCCTCACCTTGCTCCCCTCCAGCCTGGTATGCTCATTACCATGGTACACATAACTGGGACTCCAGTCAGCTGGGATTCCCTGTAAGGTGTAACTCTGAGGGGCTAGTGGTAGGTCTTATCCATGTAGCCCTCAGCCCAGCCCCGGAGCAGTCTGGAGTCCAGGCTTTAACCTAGCCATAAGCACAGGAAGAGTGTCGCTCTATGGAGCCATTACCAAGTTACTGTTTGTACTGTAAGGGCTTCTCGGGTTCCTTGCCAACCTGGGGCCATATTTAAGGAGACAACTGTGAACTTCTGACTTTTTGTACATGTTTATTTTAGAGGACTGTTTCTTCATGCGAGTCTAATGGCTTGTAATTGTGTCTGCAGAGGTGTGAAGCTTAAATTACATTGTGTTTGTTCTCTTGTACGACGGACTCAGTTTTTGAGACAGACAGAGGCTCACTTTTTAGACTCATGGGCTATGTCTACACGTGCCCCAAACTTCGAAATGGCCATGCAAATGGCCATTTCGAAGTTTACTAATGAAGCGCTGAAATGCATATTCAGCGCTTCATTAGCATGCGGGCAGCAGCGGCGCTTCGAAATTGACGAGCCTTGCTGCCGCGCGGCGCGTCCAGACGGGGCTCCTTTTCGAAAGGGCCCCGCCTACTTCGAAGTCCCCTTATTCGGACTTCGAAGAAGGTGGCGTCCTTTCGAAAAGGAGCCCCGTCTGGACGCGCCGCGCAGCGGCAAGGCTCGTCAATTTCGAAGCGCCGCTGCCGCCCGCATGCTAATGAAGCGCTGAATATGCATTTCAGCGCTTCATTAGTAAACTTCGAAATGGCCATTTGCATGGCCATTTCGAAGTTTGGGGCACGTGTAGACACAGCCATGTACAACAGAATTAGAACACTAGGACTGGAAGGGACCTCGAAAGGTCATTGAGTCCAGCCCCCTGCCCTCACTGCAGGACCAAGCACCACCTAGACCAGGAGTCTCCAATCTTTTTACACCCAAGATCACTTTCTAAATGTCAGGGCAAGTCCCCTGAGCCCACCCCTTTCTTGATGCCCCACACTCTCTGTTCCCCTCCTCCCCATCATTTGTTGTCCCCAGCCCTTACTCACTCTTACTGGGTGGAGACAGGGGCTGTGTCTACACTTGCATGTCTCTTTCAGAAGACATATGAAAATGCAAATAGGTACAAATTTGCATATTGTCGCCTTATTTGCATATTCTTATTTCAAAAGAAAAAAGCCAGTGTAGATGCTGCTCTTTCGAACCTAAACCCCATCTTCTAAAGAATCCCTCTTCCCACTAAAAAAAGGGAAGAAGGATTCTTTCGAAGATGGGGTTTACTTTCAAAAGAACAGCATCTACACTGGCTTTCTTCCTTCTAAATAAGAATGTGCAAATGAGGAGCCAACTATGCAAGTGTGCACCTTATTTGCATTTTTAATTTACCTAATTTGCAAACCTCTTTCAAAAGAGGAAGGCAAGCGTAGATGCACCCAGGAGGTACAGGCTCTGGGGTGGGATGAGGGATTTGGGGGTGGGAAAGTGAAAGGTGCAGGCAGAGGTGGAGAATGGGGCTGCTGGCTCAGGGAGGGGGCTCCAGGCTGGAGAGTGTTGGGGTCAGGTGGAGTGTTGGGGTGCTGAGCAAAGCACAGGCTTGTGGATGGGCAGGTGCAGGGGTTCAGGTTGGGGTGTATGAGGGGCTCAGGGCAGGGGGGTTGGGGCTAGGCCCTGCTCAGGACACAGATTTGCAGTGTGTGGATTGTGCTGTGGCAGAAGACAGGGGACGTGAGACGCTCAGGACAGGGGGTTCCACTGTGTGACAGGCTCAGGACTGAAGTGTGTGGGGATGCAGGGGTGTTATGATGCTGTGGCTAGAAGGGGGTTTGGCCCCAACTGGGGGCTTGTTGCCCAGGCTTCATTTTGAAATAAAATACGTCCAATGCAAATGTTTCAGCATTGCCTGTATTTATGACAGGGGCGGGAACCTGCTTTGGGTCGGGGTCACTGACCCACAGAAAAATAACTCTAGGACCACACAAGTGAGATAAAAAAATTCCTCCAAGCCCCACAAAGCCCCACTGATGTGGCCCCAAGTGAGACACCTCCCTCCCCTGGCACCGCAGCCCCATGGCGGGAGGGGAGGTAGGGTAGGTTCAAGGCCTCAGGCCAGAATCATTCTTCTGGGGTTCCACCATTCATGGAACTTGTGGGCCCCTCTAAACTCTGAGATGGGGCCAGAAATGAGGGCTCCAGTGTGCTGGACGGGGCTGCCAGCAAGTGGGATGGGGAACAGAATCTGGGTAGAAAAATAGAGTACATGAACAAGCTGGGGGTAGGTGTCTGGCGAGGAGGTAGGGGGCAGGAGCAGGGTGGTGGTGGAGGTCTGGGCAGGGTACTCGTGGGGGGGTGCAGCCAAAATGAGGTTTAGCAATTTTGAAATAAGTCAACGGCTATTTCAAATTTCTTTCAAAATAGCGGTTGCATCATGTAGACACTAGGCACTAACGGCTGCTATTGTGAAATAACTTTGCTGCGCAGACCTACCCCTCGTCTAACCGCCGGCACAGTGCAGCCCACAGAACCTCACCTACTCACTCCTGGGACAGCCGGGTCACCTCTAGCTGAGGTTCTGAAGTCCCCAGACCATGACTTAAAGACTTGGCATTACAGAGGCTCCACCTTTCACACTAGCTTACACCCCGCTGTGTGCGTGCCAGGGCCTAGCCTGCAAATGAAGGCAAAACCTGCTCAGCCTTTCTGAAGACTATTATGGCTGTAGGATGTGCGAAGCAATGGGAAAAGCCACAAGCTTATTGTGTCAAGGGCCCATTTTGTCCAGCGTGGCACCAGGCTGAGATTTGCTGTCTGCTACCATACCATTAGCATCCATTTCGCCCCTTGTGGTGCACAGCTGCAGGAGTGCACATAGCTACTCCATGGCAGGAGTCCTAGGCTACGTCTACACTAGCCTGGAAGACCAACCCCCTCAGGGTCCTTTTCACATGTCTAGTATGGACGCACGAAATCAGCCTCTCAGGGGTCACAGGCAACCCATTTTCCTTGCGAGACACAAGGAGTAAGGGAGGTGGAGGGGTGAAACTCTCCCATGGATCTTGTTCGGTAGGGAGAGCCAAGTAAGCCGAGCAGTTAGCTCTGCAATTGCCATAGCTAGAATTGCACGTCTGTGGTTGACTTACTTTGCCTAGTGTAGGCATAGGCCTAGATCACTGGTGGAGTTACCTCTTATGTGTGTATATATCTCTAGAGGGAGAAACACACACACACCTCATAGAACTGGAAGGAACGCCACAAGGTCATTGAGTCCAGTCCCCTGCCCCTTTTAGCAGGACCAAACACCATCTCCCCGCCCTTTTTATTTTCCAAAAAGCCGTTTTGCCCCAGATCCCTAAATGGCCCCCTCAAGGATTGCGCTCACTACCCTGGGTTTAGCAGGCCAATGCCCAAACCACTGAGCTATCCTTCTGGCAGCCTTACTCCGCAGCTAGGCTGCCTCAGAGTTTAGTGATTGCATGCGTGAGGTGGTGCAGATGCTGAATGATTGGGTTCAGCTGCCACCATTTTTTTCAAATCTACTTCCTGTCCAACAATCACCCCCCACCCCGCATATAGCCCCAGCACATACACGTCACTCACCAAGAAAAGCCACCCAGGTCCGCCACTCTGAAATCTAGAGCAGGTGGTGAGTCAGTGCTGGGAAGCAGCTCCAAGCCTGGCTGAGAGTGCAGCTTGCTTAGCCTGTCCCCAGGTTCAACCACCCCAGGAGACGAGAGAACTGGATGGGATGGCCCAGCCTGAAGATGGGGCGGGAGTTGAAATGGCAGCTGGTCAGCGAAGACAAAGGGGGTTGTGCCTCCAGCCAGGGAGCAGCTCCATATGCAAACTCAGCAGAACATGTACCAACAGCAACGCTGGTCTCTGCCTCACAGCAGAGAGAAGCCTGGAAATATTACCTCCCTACGCTCCCCATTTCCTGGGCACAAAGATGCACCAGTGTGTGCTGCGATTCCACAGTCACTGCGGCACTGTTCAGTGAATAAGGAGACAGGCGTCCCATAAGTGCCAACTTGCCCTCCAGCTGGGGGTGCTGAACCCCCCACTCCAGCCCTGGCCCTGCCCCATTCCACTCCTTCCTTCAAGTGCCACCCTGGCCTCTTCCTGGCCTCCTCTCCCACTGCACCTTCCTTCCCAGAGCTTCCTGAACACCACAAATCAGCTGTACGCAGCACTCCGGATATGCTGGGTGGGGCGGGGGAGGATTTGTTCAGCTGGGCGAGAGGTGGGCGGGGGGAGGTTGGCAGTGGGGGATGCTCAGCTCCCACAGCACCTATGACAGATACTGAAATAGTCCAATTCCTCTCTTGTCAGTCCGGCCTGTCTGACGAGAACATCTTGAGCTTGCCCAGACTCAATCGGTTGTGGACTTGCATGTGGCTGAGGAGTCCAAGCCTTGAACGGCGTGGGTGCTCCCAGCAGGGGCAAGGGAATTGTCCTGGCTCTGTTGGTGTGGCTGCTGCTGTCACTTTCCTTCTTGCGCGAGCATCAGAGGCGTACGCGTCGCTGCTCTTCGAAGTTGTCATACGCATGTTGTAAAAGAGCACGCCAGCCTGTTCGGTCTTCTGCATCCTGCTCTAGTAGCTTTGGCTTTAATCCGACATGAGCAATGTTGGCCTTCATGCAGTCTTTATACCTCTTGCAAGGCCTTCCTTGCTTCCTTTTGCCCTGGGAAAGTTCACCGTAGAGGAGTTGCTTAGGGATTCTGGACTCCTCCATTCATATGACGTGCTCTGTCCAGCAAAGCTGGGCTTTCAGAATCATGGCTTCGATGCTCGTGGTTCCTGCTCTGTCCAGGACTTCCAGGTTCGTGACTCTGTCCTGCCATCGAATGTGCAGTATTGACCTCAGGCTGCATGTGTGGAAGCACTCCAGCAGTTTCACATGCTTTCTGTACACGGTTCAGGTTTCACAGCCATACAGGAGACTGGTCAGGACTACAGCCTTGTACACGTTCAGTTTAGTGGACTGTCCAATCTTGTGCTGATTCAACACTCGCGCTCTCAGACGTCCTAGTGCCTGGTTGGCCTGGCATTGATTTCTTTGTCAAGGGAGCCATCACTGGCTATCATGCTGCCAATTGGGTACCCCTCCCTGGACACCCCATGCACCTCCGTCTGATTCCAAGCCATACAGAACTGGACACAGCATCTGTCCTTGCTGGTATATTGCAGCTCATGTACCAATACCAGCCAAAGCCTTGGTCGGTTGGTCACTCGCACACACAAACGCTGAGGAGAAATGCCAGGTACAGCAGCCTGGGCTTTTAGCACTGTCTCGCAGGCTTCCCAACTTTTTAAAGAAAATGGGCAAACAGTCCCATATTTTGTGGGGCTCCTGTTCCCTGGCCCCCTGTGTCTTGGGGTGGCCTCTCCTGCTGGGGAGCTCCCCCACTGGGTGGCTGCCCTGTCCCTGGAGCTCTGCACCTTGTGGTAGCAGCTCCTGCTGCAGGGGAGCTCCTCTGTGGGGCAGCTGCCCCATTCCCTGGCACCCCATAGTGGCAGCCCCCACTGCTGGCAAACTCCACAATGGGGTGGCTGCCTCATTCCCTGGGGCCGTACACTTACAGGCAGCTCCCGCTGCCAGGGAGCCCCTCCACGGGTCATCTGACCTCATTCCCAGCCTCCCACGCCTCAGGGAGGCAGCCCTGGCGTCATTCCCTCGCTCCCACCACTGGCAGGCTTTGGAACACCCCCACCAGGGGGTTCTGGAGCCCCCATCCTCCACTCTTCTTCATCCCTGGTGTCTCCCCTGGAACAGCAGCCCCCATCACCAAGGATGGCTGACATGAGACTGGAGGCCAGCGTCCTGTATTTGCCCTAGGATGGCGGGGTCAGCCGAGCCCAATTAGGGGGCGTACATGAGTTGTACCAAGGAGCTCACACCAAGACCGGAGCCCCCCATTACGGTGTGTGCATTAGTAGTATTAGGGAGATACCTAAGAGCCCCAGCCAAGGCCAGGCCCATGGTAATACATGCGTTAGTGGTAGTATTACAGCAACATCTGTTCAGCCCCACTTGCTTCAGAGCAAAACTCACTTCTAACTATTGGGGTCAGGTGGTCACTGTCTGTGGGCGGCTTATCCCCTACATGCCGGGTTCCTTGCAGCTTCTTGGGAAGCAGCTAGTACTGGCCAGTGTCAGAGACTGGATACGAGGCTGTCACAGTTCCCAGCTCTCCCGGTTTTGCTGGGAGTCTCCTGGAATCAGGCTCAGTCTTCCAGAGGCTGCTGATGTCCAACCAGGGATTGGCCCCTAAAAATCCAGCAGTGCAGCAGGGCTTAGGCAGGGTTTGTGTCTGCCCCGGTCCCACACCACTCCTGGCAATAGCTGCCCCATCCCACCCCGCAGCTCCTAAGTGGGGGAAAGGGGAGGGGCCCAGCAGGTCTCCACCCACTGTCCCAGGCCCAAGTGACAACTCCTCAGCTCCCATTGGCCAGGAACTGCAGTCAATGGGAGCTGCAGGGACAGTGTGTAAAACCAACTCCTCCCCACCCCACACCCAGGAGCCACTGGCTGGGATGTGCCAGTCACTTATGGGAGCAGTATGGGGCCAGGGAAGGAAAGGAACATGCCTTAGCCCCACTGCATTGCCAGCCAGGACTCAGAGCTGCCACAGGTAAGTGCCACATGGCTGGAACTCACACCCCAACCCTGAGCCCCCTCCTAGGGCCCACACCCTATACCTGTCCTGTACGCCAGCCCTTTGCCCCGGCCCTGAACCCTCTGCTGCACCCAAACTCCCTCCCAGAGCCTCCTGTGCCCTGATGCCTTGCCCCAGGCTCCCACACTCACCAACCCTTCGTCCCCAGCTCAGAAACTCCCCCCCACTCGCCTCTGTCCCATCCTGGTGAACATGACTGAGAATGGGGGAGACCAGGCGATAGAGGTTGGGGGCAGTGGAGTGGAGGCAGGGCCTCAGAGAAGGAATGGGGCAGGGGTGTTTGGTCTTCCAGGATTAGGGTTGCTGGCTGCCTAGGCTGGTGTTTCCCAAACTCAAAACATTTGCATACCCCTTTCGGGACTTCGGCCTTATTGGCGTACCTCCTCTCTTAGTGCCATCCCAGCGCTGCTCTCCCGATTTATAGTCATTTATTTTCTGCCGCGTACCCCTGGAAATCCTTTCACATACCACTGTTGGCACATGGCCCACACATTGGGAAGCACTGTTCTCAGGAAATGGCCCTCGGGGTCTGTATCTCCTGGCAGTGTGTCCATCCCCAGCTAACGTGCAAATTCAGGGGTGCTTTGTCTGGATGGAATTTCCCAAGGGAAATTAACTAGAGCTAGATGGGATCCAGAATTCCCCCTTCTGAACAAGACTCTGACGTTTCATTTTGAATTTAAAAGCTGAATTTTGGACGTTTCCCGAGAAACAACAATTCCAAAACATTTTGGTCATTTTGTTTCCAATAAGGCTCAACTGGGGCATTTCAACAGTGGAAAAAAGTTGCGCTGACACTATGTGGCAGTAATATTCACTTCACTATTGATTATAATTCTATATAATCTGTAACATAGCATATGTATGTTTACTAGAACACTTAAAAATGAATGAAAATAAAATAAAAATATTTTGGCAAATATGACAAAAAAGTACGACCCTGATGGAAATGTCACATTTCATTTCCATGTTAAACCAATCTTTCTGGTTTTGACATTTTGTGTTTTCTTCAAAAAAAACAAGGAAAACTTTTTAACCCCCTCTAAATTTTACCCTCACACACTGAAACATCAAGGGGAAGTTCTCCTGCCGCCCACAAGCGTCTCTCAAGACCAATTTCTTTGTGTCTGAAATGCTGCCTTTTATTTCATCAACACTTCACATCACTCTCCGATGAGATCTTTGCTATCCATGTGCCCTTGCCATGCTTACCTGCTGCTGGAAGACTGTGAAGCAGTGATGGGCAACCTGTGGGGCCCCCTGAATGCTGTGCTCCCCCATGTGCCTCTCATGCATCAGGGCACTGAAGTCTCCTTGCTCCTCCCACACCATCCTGCTGCCTTTGGAACTGCGGATCAGCTGATTCACGCCCCGTCCCTGCTCCTCCCTAACCCCTCCTAGGGCTGGAGCTCCACAGACAGCTGATCGGGTCAATTCGTTTGGATTTTGGCATTTGGAGCAGGTCAGTCCCAGAGTCCCTGAGCTCAGCCTGACTGCAGGCAAAGCCGGTGAACAGCTGGTTCAAGAAGGCTCAGGCGCAGAGCCAGTGGAAATAGTTCAGGTCAGGAAGGTGGTGGGGAGAAGCTGCCACACATTCAGGGCAGGGGACAGAGGGGCACAGGCCTGCCCACTCCACCATGCCCCAGCCCAGGGTCACAAGGCAGCAGCTGAGTTTCCCACCAAGTCAGTGGGGAGTCCACACTGCAACACGCTGTCCCACTCCAGCTATCCCTGGCCCACACTAAAGTCCCCCTCCAGTGTACCTGTAGTCTCAGGGACTGGTCACCACAAGCTGCTTCTCAGGGTCTATGTCTGTCAGGGCTCCAGGTACCTCTGGCCAGTTGCTGGCTTCCACCAGGTGGGTGTCAAGCAGGGGTCCAGGCCAGCAGTCTTCTCTCCTCAGCCTCCCAGCCTGAGGAACCTGCAGGAACATCCATCTCCTCCAGCTGCTGGGGCCCAGCTGAGCACCCACCTCCCACCTTTATACTTCTTCTCCTTGCTAGTCTGGCCCCTCCCACCAAGGTACATTATAGTGGCCTTCCCTTTCCAGGTCAGAGGGAGGCCAGGACACCTCACCACAGAGGCATAGATCCTGAAAGGCAAGTCTGGTTAAACGGGTGACACTACGTGCCACACAAAGGCCTATTGGTGGGTCACTACACTACACTCACGCTATACCCAACACAAGGCTGTCAGGACGTAGACCCAAAAGGTGGCATGTAATATATCCCTAGAAAACTAATAATTCCCAGTAGCCATCCTCCCTGTCATGATCGGGGTCTCCCTGTCATGGAGGCATCAGGGAGCTGGTATCTCCATCAGCTGTTCTACCTGGTGGCTGCAGAATCCTCTAGATCCACTGCTGACCAGGAACACAAACATACATTTTATGGCAGGTAGTTGTTGGATCTAAATACGCCTTCAGTTCCAACAGAGTAAGATCTTCTCTGAAAGTCTGCGTCACCGTGGTGATTCACCGGGAGAGGCTCCGTCCCAGGCCCTAGAGAATTCACTGTCCCCTAACGCTGGCTGGGCAGATGGGGCCTTTGGCATGTCACAGATAGAAGCCACCGGGCCACTGCACAGGCTTTCTGGGGTCCTAAGGCATTTGAGTTACACCCTCTGGCCATTACCTTAGTCATGAGATCAGCTGTACTAGAGGTCTAATCCTCTCTGCCCTTAGGCCCAAAGAACTCTTCATATTGAGGGTAGGGGGCTGCATTTCCAGAGTACCTGACTCACCTCTCCATGCACCAGAGGTTGGCTTCATTGACTTACTCCTGAGTCTCACCAGTGAGAGAACTGGGCCTCTCAGCCATTGTACTTCACAGTGGCAAGGTCAGAACCCAGAAGTCCTGACTCCCTCACGCTTCCCCCTGTGCTAGCGACTAAGCCACATTCCCCTTCCAGGGCTGGGAGCAGCACCAGGAGTTCTGGCAGCCAGCTGCTCCCTCGCTCACCCCCTCTAGCCATCAGCCCCTGCCTGCTCCCGGAGCCATGACCAGAACCCTGCCGTGACATGGCTCTCAGTGAGCTCAGACGCGAGCCCAGCTGCTGTTTGGAGACGGTCCCCTAGCTACAGCTTTTATGATGGAAAAATAAAACCAGCCTCACACGCCAACCGGTCCCTCACTCTGGCTCTTTAATCTGAGCCCCCCACTCCCAGCTCAGAATTTCTGTTACCTCATTTTCCTCCCGCCCCAGGTGCACAGACAGGTAATTGCAGGAACAAGCCCCAGCTGGAAGGGCCTTTGTCTTTCAACACAAGCAGCTGCTGAGCTAATGTCAGTTTCCGCCAAACTGTCATTCAGGAGAGGCAGCTGCTTGCCTGCCTGCGCTCATCCACTCCCTGCAGGGCTCCAGGCTCTGAGGGGTCAGCAGTGGGGTGCTTCCAAATGGGACTTTCCCCGCAGCACAGCTGGCCGTGCTGTATAACATCTGATGGGCCTAATTCAGGTCTCAGCTCTCCCCGGGGCAATCCAGAGTCACCTAGTGGGGTCATCTCCTGAGCCTGATAGTTATGCTATGTGCATGCACAGTCGCCCTCACAGGCTTCAGTGGAGGCAGAGCAGATTGTGTCCTGGTATTAGCTACTCTGCTGCTTACACCGCAAATGAAAGGCAGCTCCACCCTCAATCCAAGTTCGCCCACTCCTTCCCCAGGCTCTGGGGAGTTCCAATCCAGAACAGAAGTGGGCTAGTTGGTGTGAGGTGATTGGATTTTGAGAAGAACATGCAAAACACTGTTGCAACCACTCTTCTGTACTTGCACCAAATCTTGTGCGAAGTGGGCCAGGCAAGGTGGCTACTGAAAGCTCACAATTTGCTCATTCTGTTTTTACTTCTCATAGGCATGTATCATTTTTATCTCTGTACAGGTTGAACCTCTCTAGTCTGGCACCCCAGGGACCTGAAGATGACGGGAGGTCAATATTGTCTAACACATTACCAACACTTGCACTGCTTGCTGGGCTTTTAGAAGACGTGTGGGGGTAAGTTACAGATAAAGAACAGCACGGAACACTGAGAGCCAGGACTGGTGCCTGTAAACAAACTTTCTGGGACCACGGGAAACTTGGCCACACCCATGATAAGTGGTCATCCAGCTAAGAAAAACCATGCTGGCTTCTGCAGTTTGGCAGATGAGAGAGGTCTGGATTAGAGAGACAGGGTGGTGCTTGGTCTTGCCAAGAGGGGTCCCTTCCAGTTCTATGGGGGGTGTGTGTGTGGCCTCAGCAGGAGTCTTGGCAACCTATTCTGAAAGGTCCCCAGTCAAGGGAAGCCATACTTGACAAACGAAGGCCTTATCAGGTTCCAGTCAACATCTGATGAATTTGGTTGTGAACATGCAATCCAGCAGACAGGCAATGGCCGATAGCCTGAAATGGATTTGGAGAGGTGACCTGCTCGTGTGACAGGCTCCATCTTGGATGTGCTTCCAGCCTTCCACAAAGGGAGACCAATGGAATTCCCTTCATATGGCCAACGGCACAAAGGGGGCTGGGTGAGAGCACCTCCGTTTGTCATCGCTTCAGGAGCATTTCTGCTACGAACTGGGCCGGGAAGGATTGCTGGCCCCTCCTAACAAAGGATGTCTTGCAGAGACTTTTAAGATAGCCGCCTACGCCACCTCTGCTGCAAACCTGCACTAAGAACTCAGTGTTTGGTGTGTATGTAACCTGATTTCTTTAACAGTTGTGCTCTCACCCTATTCTTGCTGTCATTTTATGAATAAACCTTGAGCTGCTAGATTCTAAAGGATGGGCACGGCCTGCTCTTTTGGGTGAGATCTCAGGTACACATTGACCTGGGAATGTGGCTGCTCCTTTGGGACTCAAAGAACCTGTTTGGATTTGCTTTGATTGGTTTTCGTAACCTCTCCTCTGTGTAAGGAGGGGACTGGTGGTGGCACAAGAGAAGCTGGACAGTGCAAAGGAATCATTCGTGTGACTTCTTGCTGGCCGGCATGGCAACAGAAGTGCTCTTTGTGACGGGTGGGGTGCCTTATAGTGGAGGACCTCCAGTCTTGGGCTGGCAGTAGCCTTGTTTTAAGCAGAGAGGTGGCCGTGTTCATCGATACTCCAACAGAACAGAGCACCAGAAATGTAGCACTTTAAAGACTAAGAAAATGATTTATTTGGTGACGAGCTTTTGTGGGACAGACCCACTTCGTCAGGCCTGTCCCACGGAAGCTCATCACCGAATAAATCATTTTCTTAGTCTTTAAAGTGCTACATTTCGGCTGCTTTGTTTTGTTTTAAGCAATTCCCTCTGATTTAAGCAATTCAGCTGGGCGCAGGGAAACCTCCCATATTACACTTGGACCCCGCTTTCCTGAAGACCACAATGCTCTTCTCTTGCTACAAACACCCCGGGATCTCCCCTTTAAAACCAGCCTCCCAGATGCAACATAGAGCAATTAAGCAAACAGAACGCAAAGGAAGAGTCCATTGTCAGACCCCCTCACTGTGTCATAGGAGACTAGGATTCAATTCCCTGTGCTGGCACAGGATCCCTGTACAATCGTGGGCCAAAGAGCCCTTGTGCCTTAGTTTCCCCCTCTCTAATATAGGGATAACTGCCCTGGCTCCCGGGGTGCCTGGGGATGAAGCCACTGAAAATCAAGGGGTACCGAGACATGACAGTGACTGAGGGAGGGTACAGAGGAGCAAGTGGGGAGATAAAAAAGCAGAAAGATCTGGACATATGCCTGGCTCCATGAATAGGCTGAAGGCAAGCGGGCAGCTGGTATTTCCACAGGCTGTGAATAAGGCCGAAATAGCCCCACGGAAAACTTTACTGGAACGTCCCCTTTTGTGTGATCATTTCTCAGACACTTTACTAAGCCCTGGGACAGCTAAGCACACACACCCCCCGCAGGGCTTTTCTTACCGCAAGCATTGTAAGCTCGGGGATGCTGGAGAGGGGTGTGGTACAGGCTAGAGATAGCTTTCCGAAAAAGAAAAAAACAAGCAGTCCTGTCGCACCTTAAAGACTAACCATTGTATTTATTGGATAATGAGCCTTTGTGGGTAAGACCTGCTTCTTCTGCTGTTGTGTTATTTTCTGCCGGTTTTTGTGCATTCTTCCCTGGGACAAAAAGCCAGATTCTGACCTTTCCCAGAGTAGGATCTAGCCAATGTCAGACGTGACCTGCACTGCACTCAAAAACAGCTCAGGGAAGGTCTGTTGACTGCACTCCAAACCAGCTGGCCAGAGCTAGACTTTTCCAAGCTCCCAGGGCAAGATTTGGAGGGCTCAGCATCCACTGCTGGGCTTGTAGCAGAGCAAACTTCTGGTCACCAGTGGGAACTGAGCCATTGGGTAATGCCAGCAAGGAACAGCTCGAAGCCAGGAGCCGTTTGCAGCCCAGAAGCAGGAGGCAGGAGCAATGGTGTCAGCATGAAGCCATGGCCCTTGTGGGCTTCAAAATCCCTGCCATTTCCGCCACCCAGACCCGAACCCCGGCATCCCAGCCAGCTCCAATGTTCTGCCTCCTTACCCAACCCTCCATTGTTTCCAGGACCTCGATTCCCCCCCATGTGCTTGCCTGCCAAACAGCTGCCCTGCTCCACACCAGAGCCAGGCGCGTTAAGCTGACACCAACAAGCAAACGTGCTGCTTGTAACACAGCAGCGATGAGCCCCTCAAAGATCCCAAATGGAGTCAGTCACGCCAGCCTCCCTCTGCATTTCGAAGCCCTTGTTAGCCAGGGAAGTCTGACAACGCAGCCCCCTCCGGCCAATTCTCCTCTTTACGCAGCGGTAAGCTTTCCAAACCAACCCTCCAATTAGCAAAAGCTTGGCCCCAGGACTCAATTGAACAATGGCAGGTTTATATATTGAACTTAATCCGATGCCTAGAATCAGTCTGGGTGATATAAATAGTTGCTGGAAAAGAATTGGAGTCTGCTCCCTTCCAACATGTTAAGTCACAACCCTCTACAGTTGAATGCAACTCTCCTGGAAATATTTAATTGGCTTGGAGGGGAGAGGTGTCCAGAGCTGGGGCTGCTTTGGGGCTGTGCAGAGGTCTGCTAATCAGCTCCCGGTCTCCCATGATGCTTCTGTTCCATTTTCAAAGGGGATTCATCAGAGGTGAAGTCACTTTTGAAAATAGGGCTTAGACAGCTTGGGAAATTTGCTCCTGAAGATTTTAAAAGGCAGGGGCCTAAATCCAGAAGCCCCTGAATGAAGATAGGCCGGCACTAGCCTTACAGCAGGTAGGATGTAGCTAAGGATGTAGCTATTTTGTAGATAAGGAGCTGAATTAAGGGCTGCGTTTGAGTCTGATCTCTGCCACTGACTCCTTAGGCGGCCTTGTGTAAGTCACTTCCCTACACCATGCTTCAGGTTTCACCTAAAAGCCAGGCTAGTTCTCTTTCTTTTATCTATCTATCTATGTGTGCTAATGAGCTGGGCAGCACCTGTATCTCTCGTGGGACAAGGATACAGGGCACGCTGGTCTTGTGGCCTGTGCTGTACAAGAGGCCAGTCCAGAACAGGCCAGAAGGGACCACAGGGATCGTCGCCTAGGCAAACGGCTGCCTTCTCCTAATTTTTACTGTTGGGTTTGAGCTGCTTCTGAGAGTCGAATGCAGCCTGCCGCCCCAAGGGGTGGGGAGTTTGCAGGGGGCAGCTGCACATGGGGGCAGGGGAAGGAGGGAGGCATCCTTCCCAAAAGAGTAAGGGCTGCTACTGTTGAACAAAGGGTTCCTGGTGTCTCCTCTGGAGGAGGTTAACTCCAGTGGTGTTGAAGGGGGGACAGGCAGATGAAGCCAGGCTGGAAAAGGGGATTTGGTTTAAAGAGGCTTTTTCAAGCCCAAACAACAACCTAGTGGGTGGCTTTGTTTCGGGACGGTTCGTATTTGCCACATCCAGTAGGACAAGATTGATCAAGGCCCTGGCTAGGATCAGAACCCCAGTCTGGCCAGACACTGGGTAGATCCTGAGCAAGGCATCCTGGGCTGCATGCCACAAACCCCCCTGCCTGAGACTGGGCCTTCCCTCATGGGAGACAGGCTCACAGTGAGCGACCCTCCCTGCCCCAGAGGGGCCACAGGCCACATAGATAAAAGAGAGAGAACTAGCCTGGCTTTTAGGTGAAACCTGAAGCATGGTGTAGGGAAGTGACTTACACAAGGCCGCCTAAGGAGTCAGTGGCAGAGACCAGACTCAAACGCAGCCCTTAATTCAGCCCCTTAGCTACAAAACCACCCTGCCTGCTGTAAGGCTAGTGCCGGCCTATCTTCATTCAGGGGCTTCTGGATTTAGGCCCCTGCCTTTTAAAATCTTTAGGAGTAAATTTTCCAGGAGCTGCCCAGCTCATTAGCATAGCCACAGCCTGTGTTTCTGCTCCTGGTGCACATAACATTTATTCTGCCCCGGGATGAAAAAAAAACCAAAAGAGGGAACATTGCACAAGGCACCCCTGCACTGACTCCAGTTAGGACCAGAACCGGCCTGCTAGAAACACCAGCAATTTTATACGCGAGCTTGTAGGTGCTGGAGAACCCACAACCGTTCCTCTGGGAAGACGCTCCCGTGGTGAATCCCCTCTCACTGTTAAATACGTGTGCCCTGCTTCCTGTCTGAACTGGCCTACTGTCATCTTCCAGCCACTTGGCCTCCCCTTCACCTTTGCTGGTCCATTGCTCTAAGAACGGGCACCCTTTCTCTGTAGGCCTGTCACTTCCCCAGCTCCACACCTTGGTTTCCCTGCCATTAACATGACAAGCCCTCTTCCTCCCCCCGAGTAGCGCCGGAGAGGTAAATTCTTCTTTCTAGGGCAGGAAAGGAGGCATTGATGTCGCCCAAGGGCTGCAGTAGAGCCAGGAATGAATCCATGTGTCCTGAGTGACAGCCCAGCATCACAGCCATCACATTCCCCTCTCCTTGCCCAAGCTTGTCCTGGAAGGTGCAGAGACCACAGCAGAGCTGCCATCATGGCACAGCAAGCAAGAGACAGCTCAGGGAGATACACACACACCTCACAGAACTGGAGGAGACCTTGGGAGGTTGGCAAGTCCAGCCCCCTGCCCTCTTGGCAGGACCAAGCACCATCCTTTCTTTTCTTTAAATAATCTATTTGCCCCAGATCCCTAAATGGCCCCCTCAGGGACTGAACTCACGACCCTAGGTTTAGCAGGCCAACGCTCAAACCACTGAGGGGCGAGCAGGCAGAAGTTTTGATGGTTCAGGGTTGCAACTGGGCCTCAGGAGATCTGGGTTCACCTCCTGCCTGTGACCCTGGGCCAGTTGTCGGACCTCTCTGGGCCTCAGTTTCCACTCCTGAAACATAAGGATGATAATTGGTCTTATGTCCTATTTCCTTAGGTCAGTGGTTCCCAACCTTTTCACTCCTGGGGACCCCCAATTCCGCCCCCTGAAACCTCTCACAGACCCTCCTCAAAGCCAAGTCCAGCTGCTACGTGCTCCTCATTAAATGAGCAAGGAGCCATAAATAATTAACATCTAAAACGATACACACTCGTTTCCGCCGCCCACCCCTTCGCTGGCACAACTCATCCCAACAAACTACCGCAACCGTGGGGCCTACGTAGCAACAGATAATGAACTTTGTTATGTACCTTTTATTTTTCCTCGCAGACCCCCCTGCAGAACCTCGCAGGCCCCCAGGGGTCTGGGGACACCAGGCTGGGAACCACGGATTTCCATTATAATTATCCCTTTCATCAGATGTGGGGAAACGGAGGCACAAAGGGGGGGCGGGGCGGAGACCCACCTGAGGTCACCCAGAGCGTGTGTCGCAGAGCTGGGGTCTAGAAATTAACGGATTACTTAACTCACCCACCCAGGCCTGCAGAGAATCGCCCCCATATGAGGGGGAGCTGTTGTTCTCTGCTGGGCAGCCCGTGGAGCCACAACTACAACCTACCATCACCCTGAACCCATCCGGAGAGATCGCAATTAGCAAGAAGCAAGCACGTCTTGCAAAGGCAATGCAATTACCTCCCTAATGCACCGGTAACCAGCTGCTCGCCAGGGCGTCTGGCAGGGGACTGGCCAGGCTCCTGGGCTGGCAGGCTGCCTGCAGGAAGAGATCCTTTCAGAAGCAGTTTGCATGGTCGGAGGGGGCACTTGCCAGTCATTAGCTCTCTCTCCATCACAGCATTTGGCTCATGAGATGAGATGCAAGACCCATCTCCTCAACGCTTCATTAAAAGTCCCTGGCTCTGGCCCCCAGGAGCTGGTGCAGGTCCTGGCCAAACTCCAGAATAAGGGACTCCCTTCAGCCACCCCGTTCACCTCCCGCAGACACAAGACTCTGCTTGCACTTCTCAGTGTGGTGGGGAGCACTGGCTTGAAGCTGTTAAATAAGGGCTGCCTCTCACTGGCAGGCGCGTTCATCTCACCCCACCCCAGAAGCAGCTGCATCTCCTTGAGAGGTAAAACGGAGTGTGTACATCGTTTGCACTGGGCTCGGAGATCTGTCAGCATGGAAGGTGCTGTCAAACGTAAGATCCATCAGCCGCTACTGTTGTGTGATACTGAATACCGAATCAGGAGGCAATAAAGAACATTGTAGCCCTGACTCTGGGGAACTGCATGGACCATACCACTAGGTCTATTTCAAACATGTCACTTCAGGAGGATCAAAACAAGACCTACACCCTTGTGGTCTTTAGAAGGCACCCACAGCCTCTCCTCGACAAGGGCAAACCGGAGTACACAGATAATCCCCATTTGACGTTAGCAGTACAGGGCTTATGACACACACTGGAGTCTTTCCCATTCCATCCAGCAGAAGGCAGCAGCATTCTCTCGTATGCACACCCTACACTAACAAACCATTTGTTGTGCTGCCCTGGATCGAGAGTTCGAAGGGGAAGGGAGTTTATTGTAACCATGCGTGGAATATTTTACCCAGCGCCAAAGCCCCTTTTAAGCCAGAGCTTGCAAGCGCTCAGGCGAGGAAGCTGATTCAGTTGAGGGGGTTGGGTCTCTGAAAAAGCCAGTAGCCCTGGAAATGCAGAGAGCAATTTATTTGTCTTAACTGGGAGGGCTGGTGGGGGCGGGGCTGGGGGGGTGGCGATGGAAAAAGCAAGAGCCCAAAGGGGCAGGCCCAGGGGCGGAGATGAGATACCTGTGTTAGAAATAGCACCTGGGAGGGCTTGCAGCAGGATACTGCCGAGTGGGAGCTGCCCAGCAGGACCCCTGTGCAAGAGAACTGCAAACACCCTTTGCTGCGGACACCCTGCCAGCCAAGTGCAGATGGTAGGACACACTCCTGGCTGGGGGAAGTTGAAGGGGGCAGACCAGCTGGGGTCTCAGCTGCATTGAGGGCGGAGCAGGCTCCCAGGTCCTTTCAGTCCTTGAGGCGGGAGAGAGCAGTCTTTAGAGTGGAAGGCATAATCCCAGGCTCCCACACCTGCATGAACCAAGTTGCCTCCCAGAGCTGAGCCTAGAAGCCAGGAATCCTGGTACCCAAAGCCCCCTTCCCCCCGCTCTAACCATTAGCCCCTTCTGCCAGTTCTGACTCCCAGTCCCATGCCCTGCACCCTAGCCAGCCCCCCGTCTGGCCGCTGCGCTTTCAAGTCACGAGAGAGGTTGAGTTGCAAGCTCATGCTACAGCAAACAGGAAAATCGCCCTGTGCCTGTTTTTACTCCAGGTAGAACTGCGTGAGGCTGAAATGCCAGGGAGCGGGCACCAGCAGCCAGGCCCCGTTTGATGGGATGAAACAGCTGACTCGATGAGGGGCTCTATCCCGGGAAGGGGTGACTCTGACAACTGGGGTGGGGGAGGGTAAGCAGCTGGACGGGAGCTCCCAGTGCAAGACTGTGACTGGAAGTGCTGAGGTGATTCGCTTCTTGAGGAGAGTCTCAAGGAGAAGAAAAGTTATTTTCTCTTTTTGGCACTCACTGTGTTCCCTGTAAGCTGAACGCTTGGAGTGGTCCAGGTGCCGCCCAGCTGATTAGCTGCGCCCCCACAGCGGGCAGCGTGGGTTTCTATTGGTGGTGCACCTCCGCACGTGCTGCGGTGCATATAAGAAAATTTATTCTGTGCAGGGGTGGAAAATAGTAAAGGGAACACAGGTCTGGCCAGCGCGGAAACACTGGCCCCTGTTCACACCCACAGTGCATGAAGCACGTGGACAACGTGAAGAGGGTTCAGAGAAGAGCCGCAAGACTGATTAGAGCACTAGAAAACCTGCGTAATAATGAGACTCCAGGCGCTCAGCCTGTCCTAGCGCGGCGACGGTGAAGGGAATGACGTGATCACAGTCCAGCAGGACCGACGTGGGGAACAGCCGTGTACGCGTGGGCTCTGGAGTATCGCCGAGAAAGACTGGCCATCAGGTGCACAGCTTTCTCAGTGGAGACAATTAACCCCTGGGACGAGATCCCCAAGGCACTGGGGGATTTGGCGTCACTGACCCTTTTACACCAAGACAGGCTGTATCGCTACGAGAGCAGCTCCAGGAACAAGTTGGCAGGAGTTCTCTGGCCTGTGCTGTGCAGGGGCTCAGGCTAGAGGACTGGGCATGGGGGGTGGGTCTGTGCTAGACTTGGAATCTGTGAAACTGCAGGGGTGTGGGGCTAGGAGCTAGGGATGCTCTTGATGCAGAACCTTGGCCTGTGCCCTTTGTCTTAGCACATCACAGTCTCTTCTGTGCCCAGAGGCTAAAGCCCTTCCAGTCCCGGAGAATCCCCCTTTGCAGTATAGGGGCTAGGACACACAGCTCTGAGATTCTGATTCCAGCCAGCGGAGGATGGCTGTGCACGCCTGGGCACAAACCCAGTTGTAATCAGAGCAACCCCTTCACTCCCCACCTCCGGCTGATTCCCCCCCCTCCGGCTGTATCCTTAGCACACGCCCTTCCCATTGCAGAGCCCATGCCTCATGGCATCCTGCCAGGCTGCCAGTGTCTTCCTGCTGCTGATCCTGACGCCTTTGCCTTGCTGGAGCAATGAGGCCATTGGACCTGGCTGCCATCTGCATCGTAAGGATGGAGGAGGGAGAGGGGTGGGGGCATGCCAGGGACTGAACTTGACACCGGGGAGCCAGGGGCTCCCTAACCCTGGGTCGGATGCTGACCCCTCAGGGACTCACGAAAGTGCTGCATTTTACATTTTGCACCCTTATCCTTGACGGGACTGCTCATGGCTGTAAAGCCACTTGAGGTTTTGGTGCAGCGGTTGGGTCTTGTGGAGCCAGTGCGAATCCCAAGCAGGTAGGGTAATTCCCAGTCTGTGACCCTGCTGTAGCATGGAGTTAGCTGCTCTCAGCCCAGCCTCTAGCTCCTCAGCGCAGCCCCTGAGAGCTGGCCAGGCCCCAAAGACTGAACATCTGCATCCCCCCGTAGCATTCGACGTAACCATCAAGAGCGACCGCCGTGGGACCTGCCGTGGGACCCGTGTGGTCCAGGCCTGTGTGGGCTACTGCGAGTCCAGCGCCTTCCCCTCCAAGTACTCTGTCCTGCTGGCCAGCAGCTTCAGACACAACTTCACCTCCGCATCCCAGTGCTGCACCATCAGCAAGATGCAGAAGGTGAGTGGGGCTGGGGGAGATGCCTGGGATGGGCTCTGCCACCAACTCAGCCAGAGGGGGGGGAACGCAGCGACCGCTTGCAAGAGCCAGGAGGGGGATTCTGGGGACAAACAGGCACAGGGAAGCCAGTCGCTGTCCAATGATTCACCAGGTTCCCGAGACGGCAGCTGGGGGGAAGCACAGAGGCGAAGCTGGAGGGCTGATTCCTGGCTCCCTTGGGGATTTGGTGCACACGACAGCCAGGGGTGTGATGCACAGGGGTGATGCCCCCAGTCCGAAGCAGTTCTCCAGGGGGTGGTGAGGGCTATTCTGAGGCCCTGTCAGAATCCCTCCCAGCCAGCGAATGGGGAAGGACGGGGCCTGGCCAGAACTGCCCGCAAGGGCTGGCGGGAAATGACACTGGCTTTAAGTTGAGCCAGGACCTGGAACTCGTGGAGGGCCCAGGGCCGCGGCCCAGCCCCTCTCATCCTCCCGTCCCACCGCGACAGATCAAAGTCCGCCTGCGTTGCGGGGCCCTCCGCCGCGAAGAGCTGGAGACCTTCACCGCCAGGAGCTGCCAGTGTGACATGTGCCGCCTCTCCCGATACTGAGGGGGACAGGGAGGCCCCCTCGTGCGCCACCCCAGAACGCACAGGCTGGGCTTGTCTCGCACCGGGCATATTAGCAGGCGTCCGCAGGGGCCGCTGCTGCCCACACCCGCTTGCTTTTCCCACGGGAGCTGCAGCTGCTCCCGGCTTTACCGAGAGCTTCGATTTGCCAGCTTGCTGCCGTTGTGGGCTTATCCTGGCAAACAGCTGCCATTCCAGCAGATAGCCCCCAGCTGGATTGAAGCACAGGGCCAGGCTCCCCTGCCCAGCGGCTGCCCACACGCTGGGCCTTGCCAGAGATAAGCATGGGCTCCTTTCCCTGTGCCGTGCTGCTGGGAAACCAGTACCTGATCTCTGGTTAATGCCCATGGATGGAACCCAGTACAGTCCGCTCTGTTATCCAGAAATGTCAGACGCCTGTTAATCCAATCTTCCGGTTAACAAAGCCGTGTGCCTATTGGTCAGAAATTTGCACACATTACATGCAATTGGCAATCTGAACACCTCTGTGTGACTCGAGTCTGCTTTCCCACCTGCAGCATCAATGACCCATCCCAGCTACATCCCTCTCACAGCACTGGAAGGGACCTCAGGAGTCATCAAGTCCGGTCCCTGCCCTCACAGCAGGACCCATCACCACCCCTGGCATTTTTTTAATTTTAAATCTATTTGCCCCAGATCCCTAAATGGTCCCCTCACGGGCTGAGCTCACAGCCCTGGGTGCAGCAGGCCTGCGCTCAAACCACTGAGATATCCCACACTGCCTCGAGAGGTGCAAGTCATAGAAATACACAGGGCCAAAATCACCCTCAGCCCACAGCCTCACCAGAGAGCCAGCCTGTTTAGGGTGAGCCAGAGCAGCCAGAGGCCAAAACCCAGACTGAGAGCAGTTAGGAGACGAGAATTCAGTCTTAACTTTGGCTGGGGAGGGGGACCTGGGGGTTCCAGTGTGGGGTTTTGGGTTCCCTTACTGGCTCTTCAAGGGGAATGATGCCTAGGGGCTGCCGCAGAGGGCTTGAGGACCAGGCCTCTTGGGTTCTCGCCTCACCCCTGAAAGAGGAGTGAAAGCCCGCGGGTTAGAGCCACAGGGGCTGGGAGCCAGGACACCAGGGTTTTATCTTTGGTTGTGGTGGGGGAGTGGGATCGAAGGGGGTTAGAGCTAGTGAAGAGGGAGCCAGAACTCCTGTGTTCAATTCTGTTCTCAGCCCGTGACCGTTGTCATCCGGTGCCTGAGCTGCCGCTTCTGCAAAACAGGGCTAACGCCCCTCCCCGCCCTCCTGGGAAGGCGAAAAGGGAAGCAAATGAAGGACTGTGGTTGATGCCTGGTCCTCTCCTGTTCGTAGACTCTGGCTGAACGGATTCCCTTGACCCAGCGTCTGAAGTCTCTATTCTGACCAGAACACGCTGGGCGGGGAAGACACAGGGAGACCTGCCCATCCCCAGGGCTCTGTCCCATCTACGCACCCCCAGCTGCCATCAGTGCAGGCCACACTTGCAGGCACAGCAACAAAGCAGGGTGGGTGAGGTCAGCAGGGGTCCCTGCAGGCCAGGAAGTGACTGGCAGCTGCTATCTGCTAGGGCAGCTAGGCTAGGAAGGCACCAAAACGTCCATTTTCCCAACATCCTTTGGGGGCAGAGTCCCACAGGTGCCCCACCTCTGTTTCTCCAGCACCCCCTGCCCTCCTCCCAGAGACGAGGTCCTGGCTGTGGGTTCAGCTCACCGATTCCGTCCCCAGCCGTGGCCCACGGCGGAGGGGAAAACACCCCCCTCTCCATCCAGCCAGCATCAGTGCCTGTGGGAAGACATGCGATGGGTTAGTACTGGCCTAGAGCTTCCAGAGCTGGAGATGGGGCTCTACCTGGGGCAGCCCCCCCAATGGGCTTCTGCAGCACCCCCGTGACACAGGGCCTCCTCTGACCCGGGGACTGAGGATGCCCACCCAGCGGCGTGTTGGGAAAGCCCAAAAAGGCGCAGAGTTAGCAGCAGATCCTACAGGACCCCAGCCAGCCTGGAGAACGCCCCTGTGAAGAGCGGAAGGGCAGAGAGGGCCCACGCGCCCCCAGTACCTGCACGGTTACGCTGCACAGAGGCAGCCATTTTGATCGACAAAATGGCTGACACCGCAGGGGGAACCTCACACAGACAGAGCGCACAGAGGCAGGCTCCATGTAGCGTACCAGGCTGTAGAGCAAAGAGCCATCCCCCCCGCAGCACGACCTGCCGTACGTTGCCCACAGAAGGGCGGCCCGAGGCAGAGCGAAACGGCCTTCTGCCCCCGTCCCAGCTGCTGGCTCGACGGTCATGAGTCATGGGCTGTCCTTAGAATTTATGCCCCCCCCCGGCCCCCTTCACTGAGCTTCGCATGCAGCAGATGCTGCGGCAGCAGCCCGGGCTCGCTGTCCAGGTGGGGAGGGATGAGGCGGCAGAGGACACCGACTCACCCAGCCCACCTCGTGGTGGGGGTCACAGTTCTCGGTGGAGACTGCGGACTTGTTCCCTCACTGCACTGGTGGATTTGGGTCTGCGACTAGGGCCCCGGCTTAAAGAAACTGCAGCACGCCCTGGCTGTGCAGGAGCCAACCTTCTCCTGCTTGGGGAGTGCCCAAGGGTCCTGGTTTCCTAGGGGCAGCCCCACTATTTAGGGTGTTGCCTTATATAGGTCCCTAATACTCCCACATTCCTGTTTCACGCTTGCTGTCCGGACACCCCCGGCCCAGCCGCCTCCGCCTGAGGAGAGCCCTGCATGCTGCACTCGGGAACCACTGACCCGCAGCCCTTCAGTGGGGAGGTTACTGCTGCCCACTTCTGCAGCGAATCAGACCTGGGCCCTGAAGCGTGACTAAAGCCCAGCCTGGTGCAGGGGTGGGGAACCTACGGCCTGGCTTACCTGGAGCTGGCCCCCAAGAAGCAGTGGTGCTGGCCCCCTATGCTGGTGCTCCAACCCCACCACCCACCTACGTGGCTGCAGTCTGAACGCCAGCTCCCCAGCATGGGAGGCCACAGGGGCCGGTCAGGGAGGCTGGGGGTGGATGTCCCCTGGCCCTCTCTGGTTGAGCTGACACCCTGCAGGCTCTGTCCGGCAGGAGGAGAAAGCTACTCTTTTCCCTCCCACCTGGCTGGGGGGGAAGCGGCAGCCTAGGAAACCACACACCTGGAGGCTTTTCCCTATTGCTCCCATGGGCCAGAGTCACAGCCAACAGGGGTGGTGCCTGGGAACAGCGCCTTGCGTGCCTCCAGGGACCTGTACAAGATGAGCCCCCCCAATTGCCCACCTGCACCCCCTCTCCCACCCAGCCCCTGCACCCTCCCTCCCTAACAAAACCTCCACCTCCCATCCTACTCCCTGGCTGCTCCCTTCCATACAGACCCCCTCATTTTTGGTCCCACCCCAAAGTTTGGGGACCCTACAAAAAGCCATTAGCCCTGGGACCCCCAAAGAGTTAATCTGGAATATATGGACCTATATGTATGTCAAAGCTGGAAGGTACCTTGAGGGGTCACTGAGTCCAGTCTGCTGCCTTCACACCAGCCCTGACTTTTTTTTTTTTAAGACCTGACCCACCCCAGACCCTTGAAAGGCCACCTCAAGGATTAAACTCAACCCTGGGTTTCCCAGGCCAATGCTCTAGCCACTGAGTTTCCCCTCTTCCCCACTGCCCCGCATCCAGCCTAGGGGAAGCCCTGAACCTCAGTTCTCGCCCCGCCACCCCTCCAGGGTGTGAGGTGTTCTAGCTGGGAGCCACATCAGTGAGGGTTTGGGGATTTTTGTGCTTCTTGGGGGATTCCCCATCCCCCCAACTGACTTTTCTGTGGGTCAGGGGCCCATGACCCAAACAGGATACCCACCCCTGCCCCATTAGGACAGACTAGCAGCCTTGCAGCTAGGTGAACAGCAAATGGCGATCTCTACTAGCTCAAGCATTAGGGTCCTCACTTCTTCCTCCACTATCATGAGCCTTCCCACTGTGACAGGGGTTACAGCCAGTGTTCCCTGTAAGCTGGGTGCTTGGACAGCCACCCTGGAGAGTTACAAATGCCACCCAGCTGAACAGGAGAGCAGCCACAGCTGCCCAGCATGTGTTTTATGAATGGTGCACATCCAATACCTCACTGCACACTTTTCCACACCCCCCTGGAAAAAGTGACAGGGAGCATTGGTTATATGGCATGGGGAACCAGGCCAGAAGTAGGCCTTGAAGGGTCCTAGGTCTCCCCCAGAGCAGCACCCCCAAGGCCAGCCATTTCTAGGCTCTTGAGAGCCAAGAGGGCTGGTTTTGTCTTCCTGGATGCCCACCCCTAGGACAGAGGAACCCCTCGTTGCTGGCTGGCAGGGGGAAGCGGCCTAGCATCAGGGCACAATGAGCCTGGATGGCCTTTCTGCTTCCGCCCCGCTGAAAGAATTTAGAGTGAGCTTTGAACTCCAGGGGACCGTCCCAACCCCACCCAGGGGAGCACACATCTGCTACACATTGAACTCCACAGCCTGCTAATACGCACATTTCCCCCCCCCCCCCGGCCCCATCGCTAATTTTCAAAAGCTATGGGGAGGGCTGGGAACCAGGATATTGGAGTCCTAGGATGTGGGGGGGGGGCACACTTTCCAGCTTGAGTGTCTCTGCCCAATGAAGAGGGAACACTTGGCCCTCATCTACCCCCATTCACCAATTAACTCAGCCACCGCTCTGATGAAGGCATTTTACATAGCAAGGGAACAACCCAGTGATCTATACCCTGACCAGTCTCAGAACAAGTCAGTGACCATGAAAAGAAGCCAGGTGCCCCGACTCCCAGCCCCCACCAACATGCTCCTTCTCCCACCTTCGCAGGCTGCCCCAACACTTTATGAATGGAACCTGTACACCCAGTGACATGAAAGTATCTCTTTATTGAATACAGACTTATCCAGCAAACAAAAATAGGGGGCAGGAGGAAGAGAGGAAGAGCAAGGGAAGCCTTAAACCAAATCACCTTAAATAAAGTCACTTAATGTCTTGGGATTTTTTTTTTTTTTTTTTAACCTCAACCCCTGCCCCTGAATTCTTCCTCCCCTCCGCCCAAAGCAACCCCTGGGGGTCCACCCCCAACCCCATTCCTCTCATGGTAACTATGTTGCTGCTGTATCTAAGAGACAACAATTGTGCACCTGGTTACTACAATCACCGTATGGTGTGAGTTGCTACAAATAAATTAAGGTTTAAATTAAAAATATCCCACTACTCCCACCAGTAAAATAGTAATTAAAAAAATAACAAAACCCCCAGGGAACTGTAAAATATTTTAAAGTCATGCCTAGTACCAAGGGCACGATGTGATACCCGGGATGTCTTCTGGCCAGCGCCGGCACTTGAAGATGGGAAGAAAATTAAGACATTGGAGATGCAAGAGCATGAGCTCAGCAGGATTAGCAATGGAGCATTTTTCAACCCCTGCCTGCAGATGGTAAATCCATTCCACACCCCCTTCAAATGGTAGTCTATTCAGGACCTTCCTCCCCACCAGTGAGATATGCTTCCATCCACCCACAAAAATGGTAGAGGCTATATAACATGAGACAGCAATTAACTGCCTCCCCTTTCCCCAGCAATGGAAGGCTCCATCCAGCTCACTCCCTTTCATATAGTATAAAATATGCATTCATCCCTTTCCCAGAGCTAGAATGGCCAAGTCCAGCCCCCCTCAGCTCCCCTCAATTGCTACAATTGGCTGGGGAAGTTAAATGCCACATTGCTCCAAGCCATGCTAGCCTATCCCATTCCCCAGCATGGAACAGTCCTAAACCTCTCTACTCTCCCCCCAGCATCTCCTGAGATGGCACAGCCCATTCCGCCACTCCCCCAACCCCAGCCGAATGGTACAAGCTATTCAAGGACCTTCTCCACCTTCCATATGCTAGCACCTACTCAGCCTTCTTCCTCTTTAGCCCCAGATATGCAACAATTGATGCCAGATGGTACAATCCAAAGACCACTTCAAATAGTCATTTTCTCAGCCTCCCCCTTAATTTTCCCAGATGGCACAGTCTATTCACTCACAGCTGGGAATTGGGCTGGTTGGACTGGATCACTCCCTGAGGGGGAGCAGAATGGATCATACCATCTAAGCAAGGAAGGGGGTAAACTGACTGTACCATCTGAAGGGGGGGGTGTTTTGAATAGACTGCCTTAAATGTTTCCAACAGACATTGGAAAGGAAGGAGGCAAACTTAGAAAGGGATGGCAGCAGAGGACAGCTGCTGGGGACAGGGGTCATGGCAAGAAGAAACATGACCCTCAGAGCTGAACCAAGATGAGTGGGGAGAGGCAGGGGAGATTGGCATTAGCCTTGCGGGGCTATAAACCTACTCTCTTCCTTGCCTTTCGGCACCCTCCCCAGAAGGGCTCCCACGCCCTCCCCTCCCTAAGGATCCAATCCCAGGTCCAACCCCCCAGCCACTTCCCTCCTGCTCCTGTAGCAGCATGCAAAGAGGCTGACAAGAGGCTCCTGACTGACGATCCCTCTGTCCTGAGCCGTCAGTCACTGGCAGCTGGTCCTGTACCTGGGCCACTACACAGCCCCTTCCAAAACCTCTGCCATCCTGGCGTTTATATCAGGGGAAACACTTGCCTCTTCAGGAAGCAGTGGAGGGTGGGGGCAGGGTGTCTCCCCAAAGTACGTTTGTGCAGGGGAGTCAGGAGTGTGTGCAGGTGTATGGGAGGGGTGTCTCCCCCAGGCTATTTGCACAGAGGACAGGGATAGGGCAAGGATTGCAGTGCATGCTGAACTATGGGATTGGGACTGTGGCTTGCAGTGATATATGGGAGGGGAGCTTTCCCCTGAGCTGTGTCTGTAGGGGAGTGAAGTGAGGTGCAGTGAGGAAGAGGAGAGCTCAGAGTGCCCCACTAAACTAACTGCCAAGTTTTGGGCAGCAGACTCCAGAGCTGATGGACAGCTCTGCCCCAGGTGCTGCAGCAATAAGCCTAGGGGGCAGGAGGAGAAGGAGCAATTCGAGTCAGCTGAGCTCTTTCAGAGTCCTTCCCATCCAAGCAGCTCAGTCTCACCACCTTCAGGGTCATCAGTGGACCCTGCCCATTCCTGCTTGCCTAACACCCACCCCACAGAGGGGTAGCAGAGAGGGGCTGGAACTCCTGGCCTCCAGGAAAGGGTTCTGGCTCCCTCCCCTCTTCTATTAGGAGCCCTAGGTTGGAACAAGAGGTCTATTGCTTTAAGAAACACAGGGCCCCCAATCCATCCACAGGAGAGAAACCGGGCACCAGCTGCTGCATTACAGCAGATGGCTAGAGGGTGCAGCTTGCACTGAGCACAGTTAAGCTGGCTTCCCTGTCTAACCCCTTGTTATACCCCATGTGCCAGTCAGAGGTGGCTCGCTGGACAGGGGCAGCTAAGACAGGCTGACTGCCAGGGCAGGAATCACCAGCAATTCACCCTGCTGGCAGCAGCCACCACAGCGATCCTTTTGCCAGGGGTCCTGCGCCCCCGCAGCCTATCGCATCCCTCCCCCAAGATGTAGCCTGGCCCCGCCCCGTTAGCAAGGGTCTGAGGCTGGACTCTGCACCGCCCAAGGAGTGCAAGGCATTGGGGCTATCCAATAACATGTCCCTGTGCCAGCTAGGGCCCATGAGAGTAATGGGGGGGTGACGTGTTAAGCGGACACCATGGAGATGTGATGGGGCGAAGTGCCAGCCCACGTGAGGTGCCACTGCTGAGGCAGGAGTGGCCCCCCTCCAGTCCTGTTTGGGATCCACGTCCCTGGTGGGATGGGGATGGCGATGGCTGGGGGGGCCATGGGCCTCTGGTTTGGCACAGGCTGGGCAGGGCAGCTGGGCGCCTCTCTAACTCTTGTTGCCACTCTGCAAGCCCAGGCTGTGCTGGAGGTTGAGCTGGTTCATTTGCGCCTCCTCCAGACCCTGAAGCTTCTTCAGCTGCAGCTCGTCCAGCTGCTTCCAGAGCTCCTGACGTTCCTTCTCCTTCTTCAGCTCCCTGCAGGACGGGGGGTGGGGGGCTGAGTGAAGGGGAAGTAGCACCCAACTTAGCCCGCATCCCTGATAACCCAGGGCAGCACCAGGGGTCAAACGCCCTCACTGGAGCTCTGGAGAAGTCCCTGGGAAACCCAGGCCAAGATGGCTTCCGGACCCCCTCCCCAGTGCATTGTGGGGGGTGCTAGCTCCAAACTGGCCAGGGGCCTCCCTACCCACCTCCCTGCCCAAACCTGCCCAAGGGCCAAAACAGGCCTGGCCTATAGAATGTGAGGTGGGGTGGGGCCCACCTCTCCCAGAACCGCCCCCGGGACTCCTGCACAGCCGGGGCTGGCCCTAAAGAAGTCAGGGGGATTGGTCCCAACTCCAATATCTGACTCCCCCCCCAGGCCCCCACTCACTGCTGCTTCTCCACCTTGTAGGAGGCCGTGAGCTCGTCGAAGAGTTTCCCGTTCATCTCCATGAAGGTCTTGAGCACGTTGTAGACCAGGGAGACAATTGTCCTGCGGGCACAGGGGACGGAGGAGAGGTGACTGGCTTCAGCCCTGTGGTGATTCCCTGACCCTGGGACCCCCCTCTCCACCTCTGCTCTCAGCACGTCCTGGCACCCGTCACAGCGCTCACACCACAGCGACCTGGCGTGTGCCACAACACCCAACTCCGCAGCCCAGCACCCCCACGCCCTCGAGACACACCCCTTCCCGCCGGGCACAGCTGCAGGGGCAGAAGCCATGAAGGGGTGGGAGCAGCAGTTTTCCACTCTCCCAGACCAGCTGCCCATTTGCTCCCAGGGGGTCCGGTCCAGGAGCCCTGGCATCCCTGGAGCAGGGTGGGGGGGAGGCACAGACCAGAGAAGCAGGGGCGGCCACACCGCTGACCAGAGAGAAGAAAAACCACCTCTTCTTTCCAGCTGCTGGCCGTGCGGCTGCCCCTGCTCCACCCCAGTCCCCCCGCCTGCGCCAGAGGAGCCGTCAAGGGATGGGGCCGGAGGCAGTTTGGTGCCTCACATTTCACCGTGCCCCGAGCAGCTGTGTGTTTTGGGCAGGGACGGCCCCCGACTAAGCCCCTCACCCAGCCTGGAGGGGGAGGGGGTTGCTGGAGGGAAGCCAAGAGGCTCAGGGCCCCTCCATTTCCCGGAGCCCCGCAGCAGCGGAAGGGGGCGGGCAGCGAGACCCCTCCCCCACACACTCACTGGTTCCAGTGCTCCTTGGAGACCCGGTAGAGGGTGCCGAAGATGGCAGGCAGCAGCGTGTGGCAATTGTCCTCGATCAGACTCAGGATGTATTCGTTGTTCCAGAAGTACAGAGCCCGCTCTGCCACCTGGGGCCGGAGGAGAGAGGGTCAGTGCTGGGGGGGGGGGGGGGGGGGCAGCCCCTGCACCCTCCCACCCCACCCCTCCGCCACCTGGGCTGAGGGGAGACAGGATCAGGTCCAGTCCCACCCCCTGCCCCAGCACTCTTGCCCTAACCCCCACTGCCCTATTCTACCTCACCAACTTGTGACTGGGGGGTGTTAATGGAGTCAGAGCTCTCCCTCCCCCTCTTCCCACAGGGGAGCCCTATGGGAGTGACCCCCACCAGCAGGGGCCAGGCCCAAAGAAAACACCCCTCAGCTGTGGCTGGAGACAGAGCCCTGGCGCCCTCAGCTCCGAACAAGGGCAGGGGACCAAGGATTCAGGACCAGCTGAGTGAGGAAACTCCAGCTTGGCTGAGTCCGGACCACCCCTGCCCTGGGAGCGGCGACGCCTTGGTGCCCAAGAGCCCTGCCCCCCAGCTGCACCCACCTGGAAGTGGGGGCTGGAGATGCAGCGAGCGATTTGCTTGAAGAGCGGCTCCTGCACCTTGACAAACTGCGAGGGCTCGATCACATCCAGGATCTCCTCAATCTCCCCCAGGAACATGACCTGGCGGGCGGAGAGGGGCAGAGCTCCCCTTGTGAGTCACAGGCCCAGGCGAGGAACCCTCTGCAGTCCAGCGCTCCCCACGCCCAGCAACAGTGGCCAACCCCTGTGCCTACCCAAGTCCCCCAGGAACCACCTCGTTACTCTGTCCGGCACAGATGTCTCCCCTCGACCCAATGATGCCTCCCACAAACCCATCCTCTAGTACCCCGCGTCAGATATTTCCCAGCTCAAAAGCCTCTCCTCTCCCCCAGGCCCCCAGCCCCACCTCCTTCTGAGTGCAGGTCTTCGGCCAGTACTTCAGCAGTCCGCGGATCACCTGAGGGAAGGGGGACACGGGACAGTTAGAGGGGGAGAGTGGCTGGGCCCTGGAGTCCCACGCCCCCACCACGAGGCTGCACTTACATGCTCTGTCAGGGTGGCATCTTTCTCCAGGAACTGCACCACGCAGTAAGCCAGCTGCAAGGAGAGGTGGGTGAGCCTCAGAGATGGGGATCCCCAGCACTGGACACCCTGCCATGTCCTCCCTAGCTTAGGGGTCAGATCTCCACAAGCAGGCAGTGGAAGCATTTGAGACAGGGCTCCTACCACCACACCTAAATATCTGTCCTGAACCCATAACAGCGACTCCTCATACCCATCCCATGTGCAGCACCAGACCCAGAGATCCCCCGAACTCCAGATCTTCCCCTACCCCCAAGGGGTCAGACCCATATCCACATGGTTCACAACTAAGGCCCTACAAAATTCACGACCATGAAAATATCATGGACCATGAAATCTAGTCTTGTGCACGCGCTTTGCCCCATTACTGTACAGATTTTGTGGGGGGACACCAGCATTTCCCAAACAGAGGGTCCTGAGCTAAAAGGGAGCTTGGGTGGGGGGTGACAAGGTTTTTTTGGGGGGAAGGGCACAGTATTGCCATTGCCACTTCTACTTCTGCTCTGTCTTCAGGGCTGGGCAGCCAGAGAGTGGTAGCTGCTGACCAAGCACCCAGCTCAGAGCAGATCCCCGCCAGCAGCAGCGCAGAAATAAGGGTGGCAATCCCGTATCGCTGCTGCTGCCTGGGAAGCTGGGCAGCAGTGGAGATGTGGCTGCTGACTGAGGGTCCAGCTCTGTGAGCAGCAGCGCAAAAGCTAGGCTGGCCTGGTAGACATGGCCGCCCTTATGTCCTGCTGCTAGCAGCAGCGCTGCCGTCAGAGCTGGGATCCCAGCCAGCAGCCACCACTCTCCAGCTGCCCAGCTCTGATAGCAGCACTCCCACCAGAAGCAGCATCGAAATGAGGGTAGGGGTACCACAACCCAGCCTCCCACACAATAGCCCCACCCCACACATGCTCCCTTTTTGGGGTCAGGACTCCAACAGTGACATCACTCAACCTCACAGTTCAAAAGACGAAATCATGGAATTTATGATGGTCAAAATCCCGTGGCTGGGAAATTGACCAAACTGGACAGTGAATTTGGTAGGGCCCGACCCAGGACAGGCACTATCCCAGCTTTGGCCAAGAGTGCTGCTATAGCACACAGACACCACAACGGGGCAATAGCGAGGCAGCATCCATCGCACTGGGACTGGGGAAAGTTGGATCTCAGAGGGGCTAAGGACAGCACTGAGATGAGACAGGCAGAAAGGTACAGGGGCTCCCACAAGCTGCTGCTGCCGCCGCTGAGGCCATACTTTAAATGTCCCACTTGCCAGCGCTGTGTCCAACCTGGACTGCGGACAGGGGGAGGCAATGGGCCCTGCTGGGGTCCAGCCCCTCTGCCAAGGCCGATGGGGAGTCTGGGTGAGACCCAGCAACTAAAAACACACCTGGGCCAGATTCCCTGTCCCTCCCTCCCATCCCCCAGCCAGCGAGTTCCCCTGCCCGGGGTCCAGATGAGAGCCAGGACCCTCAACAGGGGAGAAGCCCTGTATCCGATTTACTGATCCCTTGAGCCAGCCTGTCCCCTGGGGATCCCTTATTCCCTGTGTACTTTCAGGGCTGGCTCCTGCCGCTCACGCCCCGGAGGTGATCCCTGGCCAGATGTCGCAGTTCAGGGCCCCTCCCAGAAAGGGGGCAAGCAGCACTTACCTGGGCATGGAAGATGGAGAGGGACTTGACCGAGTGCAGCGGGATCAGCACCCGCACCAGGAAGTGCTTGTGCTCCGTCTTGAGTGGAAGGGCGAAGCCATTGATGATGCTGCACGTTAAAGGGGGTGGGGGAGGGACAAGCAGTGACAAACCCACAGACAACCGGGGGTGATGGGGACGCACCCACCCACACCAATCCAGCAACTGAGTCAGGCTCCCCCAGGAGTGGGATAAGCTCTGAGGTGGGGCAGAACAGGGATTAGGGTTCCCAGCATGTTCGGGGCGGGGAATATACAGTGCTCAGGTGACTACTGGGGGGATACCCCCAGGGACAGCTGAATCCTTATGGGTCACTCTATTGGCTCCCAGAGAACAGATCACAGGCCTGGAAGACTGCATACGTCCACACACACCCCCAGCCCGCATCTGCGGCCCCATGTGCAGCCATTACCTGCCCAGAATCTCCAGCAGCTCAGCCACACCATTGAAATGCTCCGTCTCGTAGATAAACCTGGGTGGGGGTGGAGCCATGGGCAAGAGATGAAAATGCCCCCAGTGTCCCTTTACCAACCCTAGCTCCCCCCAGACTCACCATATGGGAGGGAGGGGGCAGGAGCCAGCCCTGCCCAGTAGCACAGGGGGAGGAACCAAGTGCTATGAATTCTGGAGGGGACGGACTCCAGGGAAGTGGAGGGGACATGGCTATGGACAGGCTAATGCCTCCCCATGGCTCAGCCCAGACCAAGTGGAGAACACTGCCAGGGAACCTGTGCTGTGCAGGCAGGACACCGGTCCCGGGCGGACACCTGAAGGCACATTATCCTCCACAGGTTAAGTGATGGAATTCAGGGCCACACTGCCTGAGATCAGACAACCCATCTCAAGCACCCTGCCAACCTGAAGGGCATTGTGCTTTGGGGACACTTCGGGGAGAGGCACAATGCCATGGGAATCCCACTCCTGCCCAAAAAGAATCGTCCACAGGAAGTCCAACCCTCCCCAGGAGGGACTTCCTGGAATGCCAGGACAGCCCATGATCCTTAATTAGGTCAGGAGACTTCTTGGTAGGGAGCCTCTGCCCCACCACATGCTTCAGGCTGCCCACGGGGCTCACCGCAGGAAGATGTTGTTGCACTGCTTGCGGATGTAGGCACGCAGCCCCAGGAACTTGCCATAGACCCGGTGCAGGATGGTCTTGAGGTACTCACGCTCCCGCGGGTCCTCGCTGTCAAACAGCTCCAGCAGCTGGGGGAGGGGGAAGGGGGGCAGGTGAGCGAGTCCCACAGATGACCTTGCAAGCCTGCTCCGCCAGTTTTCATCCCGACACCCAGCTGGACTATTCCTTGGAGGATTTAGCTCCTCCCACAACCCCGCAACAACCCTTGTGCCTCATGGATGAGGCGCCTTCCCCCACTCTCGTTGCATCAGGCTGTAGGCGCAATGACTGGCTTGTCCTCAGTGAGTGTGGGACTGACCTAGATGCTCCAAATGCATCCACCCACCCATGCTCTGGGGTTCCTGCTGGCTTCCCCAGCCCAGGACTGGCTTCAGCGGCTGAAGCCCCCGCCTCCGTGCACTCACTGCCAGGGGGTGCTTCTCCCAGTGGGCCTGTCCATTCCTGGGCGGGTGTCTACTGCCAGCCAGCACACCCCATTGGGATGGAGGCCTGATGCCCAGTCAGGCTGAGACCTAGCAAACTTGCTGCACTATAGCTAGAGACAAGCTTCCACCACCCAGGTCAGGAGCCCCCCTGCATGCAGACCATGGGGGAAGGAGGGGGGAAAATCAACGATTACTTCCATCAACTGAGTGAGACCCCCCCACCCACTGACTTCTCAGACCCCAACAGCCCCTCAGGATCTTCCACTCCCCAATATGCCTCAGTTCCCCCAGGCCTGCTGCTTTCCCAAGCCCCACTCACCAGCAGCACGAATCTCTGGTCGACGTAACGCTTGGCCACGGAGGGCTGGAAGTCAGGGCTTTCCAGGAAGCGGAGGAAGAACTCGTAAACCAGCTGAGCAAGAGAATTGAGACCACTAATGGGTAGATGGTGGCTCCCCACCACAGACTATTTTCATCCTAGCTCTTTGCCATCCAACTCTGGGCACAGGCCTGCTCCATTGCCCATGAATGCACAACCCCTTCAGACTGGCAGGGAGTCCCTCCCCCAACCCCTGCCCTACAGCCAGCTGGATGTGATCCCTGCCAGCTTGGGGTGGGAGCCCAAGTCAGGCTACAGTTTTCTGCCTATAAGCAGGCAGGAACATACCCCACAGTCACACCAGCCCCTCACCCTCCTGCCACAGGCTCCCTGAGGGGCACCTCACCTGGAGATGGGGCCACGAGGGCTCCAAGTTGGGCTCATCCTCTTCAGGGTCAAACTCGGGATTCTCAGTGGGTGGGAGCGTCCGGAAGATGTTGACTGAGATCTGGCAAGATCGAAATGGGGAGGGGGAGGATTCAACTAGGCACGAGGATGCCCCACACCACCACCCCCGTCCTGACATGCCAATCCAGCCTGCTCCAGCCCCTGCCCTACACTGGAATCAATCCCACCCAGAACGCTCAAAGGGCAGGTCAGTGGCAATGGAAGAGGACCCAGGAGTCCTGGTTCCCAGCCCCCCACTCAACCCCACGAAATCCCTGCACGGAGCTATGAGTAGAACCCAGAAGTCCTGGCTCCCAGCCCCCCACTCAACCCCACGAGATCCCACTCCCCTCCCAGAGCAGGGTCCTGCTCCCTTGGGTCCTGGCTCCTAACCCTGATAGCCCAACAGACGCACGTCCCGTCCGGCACTGGGGCAGCCCCAGGCATCCCGCCCCTTCCCTCACCATCTTGATGATCTCGGGGTAGACAGGCTCAATGAGGACGCCACGGTTGGTGGCCACGCACTCCACCAGCTCGTTGAGAGCCGCCCGTTTGATCTCCTTGCCCTTGAGGTCGGCCACGCAGTCCAGGAAGTCGAAGAGCACACAGCACTGCTGCAGCTTCTTGCACAGCAGTTCGTGCAGCTCGGCCACCGCTACGTCTGGGGGAAAGGGGGCAGGGGGGGTGTCAGCACCAGGGGCACCCCGCCACAAAGTGGTACAATCCCAATGTGCACTGGAGGCTTAGCCCTCACACTGAGCCTCCCCCCTCCCTGTGACAAAATGGTGCAATCCCACACAGGCTTGCACTGAGCTCTGACACTGGACCCCACAGAGTTTGTCCAACCCAGCGCGAGCTGAGCGGGGGGAGTTTAGCCCTGGCAGTGTCCCAGCAAACTGCAAAGTGGTACAGTCCCAAATAGATTTCGCCCCAGCCCCACCCCTCCTCACCAGAGAGTGGTACACTCCGCTGTGGGTTCGGAGCCAAGCCTGTACCCCTAGTGTAAAGGGCACAATCCCACACGGAGAGGATTGTCTCCCACGCACTACCCGCCCCGTGCACAGAATGCTACAATCCCACATGGCTGGATGGGGACAACACGGAGCATGCCACCAGCCCAAGGGGGTGGGATTCCTGGGGGGCAAGGGGCAGAAAGGGGAGTCACCACTGAGCAAACATCAGCCCCCAGCAGGAATAGTTCAACCCTAGGTGGACAGAGGGGAGGGCTAGCTCCAAGCCTGGGAGAACAGCCGAAGAGAAGGCAAACCCTCCAAGCCAATCCCCCACGCTGGGAGCTTGCAGAAAAACACCCCAACTCCTGCTCTCGGAAGCTCTCCCCAGGGGTGCCTCCCTGCCAGCAAACCCCTTTGGCGTGAAAGGTCCGTTCCCATGAAGCTGATCCCTTCCCGTGTTCCCCTCCATGAGGGACAGGCTTTCCTCTGTGTCTGTCCAGCAATGGGCACCGTCGCTGATGACTAGGCTTCCTAGGGGGCTACCGTTGTGCAAACAATTAACAGGCCGAGCCTTGTTTAACAGCAAGGAAGACGTTCTATGCTGGGTTTTGTGCAGCTACAGCGCCACAGGTTCGGAGCTCAGAGGGGATGAGCTGGAGTGCCTTGCACTGACCGAGGATACCGACATATCCTCATCACAGAAACTCAGGGAACGGATCACCAACAGGACACGGTGTAACCAGGAAACAAAGGAATGACATCTCCTCGCTGTGTTGCGCTGGGGGAGTGGCACTACGAGTGACAAACGTAGGACAGACCTTAAATTAATCCAACGGCACCACAATCTCTGGGGACAGAAATTCCATGCTTGACTAACACAAGTGTAGCAGCAGGAATATACCACCAGCCACCTGAGCGGGATGGTGACAGCAACTGAAATTATCATGGAGATTAGAGGGGAAACAAACAGAAAGCCCAATAATAATGGGGAGTCCAACTGTTCCCTACTGCCTGGGAACACGTCACCTCCCGTCAGGGCCCAGACACCATTTCAGACTGTCTTGGAGGAACTGTGAGAGCACCTCTGCACGACAGCTCCCGTCGGCAGCTGTGTGCTAACGCTAACTCTGCTGGAATCGGTAAAGACAGCAGTGAAACCACGGGGGCAGCTCGCCATTCAAGCACAAAACCCGCCAACTCCCCAGAGCTGCCTGCCCAACCCACTGCCGCCAGGCAGCTCTTTCTAAGCCTTTGCACAAGTGGAGCTAGTGCAAATACGTCTACCTCTACTGGGACTGATACCCATGTAAGACCACAGATTAAACCAGAGATTCCTTCTTGGATGCTCAAGGGCCTTGAGAAGCAAGTCAGTTCTGACTCCTGAAGGGGGAGGCCGGGTAATAATCCCCAGCTCTTATCCTGCACTTTTCACCCATTGAGCTCAAAGCACTTTACATAAAGGAGGTCGACCTCATTACCCCCATTTTACAGGTGGGGAAACTGAGGCAAAGTAGGGCTGGGACTTGCACCAAGTCATCCCAGAGGCCAGTGGCAAACCTAGGCACACAACCCAGAAGTCCCGAGCGCCAGCCCAGCACTCAGTGTGGCATCTGCATAAGGGAAGCAGATAACTCACTAGAGCTGCAGCATCCAATACTTCCGCTGCTCCCCACATGTAGCAAATGGGACACTGCGTTGTGGCAAATACAGGGGGGTGGCCAACCTGTGGCTCTTGGAGCCTATAAATGTGGCTCCTCCCGAGAGCTGCACATGGGGAGTGCCGCCTGCCCACTCCACGCCCCAATGCGTGGTGGGAGACATGTACAGCAGTGGGGGCGGCCCCCAGAGCGGCAGTGGGCCAGGCAGCTCTGCTGAGTGGATGGCACTGAATTAGAAGGGGGGTGATGTGCTTGGGGTCCCTGGCTCTGGGGGAGTGGGAGGGCATTTATTTAGAGAGGGGCCTTGGAGTGCGAATAATGTGGCAAATATGGAAGAACAACAACCATAAGTGCAATGATCTTTGAATTCCCAGCAGTCCCTGCTGCACTAGAGCAAGAAGCAGAATAATTCTGGGCAGGATAGTGGTGCTGCACAGAGCCCCAAGCCCTCCAAGAACAGGCGTCCTGTCATGCTTGACTAGATACTTTCAAGGAACACCTCCTGCCTCGATCTAGAAGACACAAAGCGGGAAGGGGAAACTGAGGCACAGACGGAAAGAGACGTGCTTACGGTCAGCGGCAGAGATTGAAAAAGAACCTGAGTCCTAGTGCTCTCGCCACTACACCGCATTCAACCCGCCCCACCTCCCTACAGCCACCCAGCCCTGGTGTGCAGCAGGGAGCGCCAAGAGAGCCGGGAACGCTGGAAAAACACTGCCAGCGCAACTTGGGTTTTCCCAGCGCCCCCACACGGATCTCGGCTTGGGGCCAGGAGGAAGAGCTTCCCCCTCAACACAGCCCATGCACACTCCAGCTATTGTCTCAGCATCAGGTCCCCCAAAACACAGCGGGGCAGACACGGGACAGCGGATCAGCAGAGGGAGGCTCTCCCAGCCCACGCCCTTTGCTCTCTGCACCTCAGAGCCTCTCACCAGCCCCATGCTTCAGTTCAGTCGGAACTCAACTCACTGTTCAGCCCTCCTCCCCTCCCACTCCCTGGGGAGACGGCACTGGCGCCGGCTTCGATCAGCCAAGCAAGAAGCCCGCAGCCCCCGGCCAGCAGGCTGGGACCAGCACAGCCCCTCCCTGTGACACCCTCAGTATTCCAGCAGCCCCTGGAAGCACAGCTGGGGCACATGCGGGATGGATAAAGGGGGGAGGTAAGTGGGAGGCACTGCAGCAAGGCTGGTCTTTTGCCTGCATGGAGCAGAGAGCAAATCCAGGCACCGGGCACTGGTGACAAGAGCTGGGTGAGGGGAGACGCCTCCAGGTTAGGACAGGCTATGGAGGGGCTTGACAGAGGGTGCAACTGAGAGGCAGCAGCCAGGGTGCCAGTGGGCCAGGGCTGGCTCAGCAAGCCCCAGTGTTCCCCGCAGGGAGGCCAGTGGGTAGCAGCCTCACAGGACCTGTCTCCACGGCAGCAGCGAGCTGAGATGCAGCAGCATCTGGAGTCCTGGGAAGTGGGGGAGGGGCGGGAGCTTAAGGCCAGATGTGGGGGAGGAGGAAGAGGAAGAGGAAGAGAGGAGCCCATATCCCTCCAGGGTGGTCTCCCCAGGCAGGCCACTTCCTGCTTCCAGATGGAGACAGCCGCCTGCTTGTGAGGCAGCCCTGGCCAGGGACACATCTGGACCAGATCCCTCGAAGCCGAGAGAGCCTGGCTCCCCCAGACTGCAGGACCTTGCACAGCCAAAGCTCATGCTCCTCCCACACAAGCAAGGCAGCTTCCCATCCCTGCAATCCCCCATGCTCACCTCCCTCCCTGCCAGGCACCTCGCTTCCGTGCTGGGCAGGGAAAGAGGTGCCCATGGAAGACGCCTACAGAAATTCACCTGCACCCCAAGACTGGACCCAGCTGGAGCACATCTCCTGTCACCCCAACTGCCCCATTCTGCCCCCAGGGCCCCCTTGCCCTCAAGCTCTGCCCCAGCCCCTGGAAGATACCAAGTGCACAGCTGGCTCGGGGGTTGGGATAGACAGGCAAGCTCTTTAAGTCAGACTCTGGGGGAGGCTGAACACAGATGCTGGGAGGTTTCTAATGGAAAGGAAGCTGGAATCACCACTAAGGCCTCAGGCACAGAAACAGATGGATGGGCAGAGGCAGCTTTGAACCAGACAGACACTTCACAAACTCACTCCAGACAGAGGCCAACAAGCAGATGCAGGCTGCAGCTGAGCTGGTGGCCCCTGGAGGGGAAAGGCCCCATGCCCCAGCTCTGAGGGAGCCAGGCCCTGCACCCTGGGCAGGACAGGAGCCAGGACTCTCCTAAAACAGGAGGCCGTTCAGTTCCACTCCCTCCCAGGTCTCACCTAAGCCCCCTTGCAGCTAGCAGCACCAGCCTCCAGGCAGCTCTGAGCAGCGAGAGGCTGATAGATCTGGGATGGCAGGGTGGGGGGGTGAGGACAGGATCTGGGGAAGGCCCAAGGGATCCCCCACACGGGTGGCAGACACGTGGGCAGCCAACTCTCACACGGTGTCTTTAAGCCTCTGGGGCTTGAAGAGCTTCTTGCAATTGCAGAGCTTGGCTGTGGCCCCTCCATCCGAACCCACAACATCCAGCTACCTCAGCCTGGGGCTTCCCAGCCAACCTGCAGCAGAGCCCTCAGCCCCGCAGGTTGGAGGGCAGTTGCCAGGGACATATGACACCAGAGCGTGACAGAACCCTCACTGGGCCCAGGCATGAAGCCCACCTGCACACTGACCCTGGCTGCTCCGAGTCTGTTCAGATGGGCCCATAAGTATTCACAGCAAATCAAACGCAGGTACTCGCATGGCCAGGTCAGCTGTACCAGACCGGTCTCTGATGGGCGCCACAATCCGTTCTTCATGCTGACTTGCAGCCCCATGGCCTTCTGTGACAGCCTGAGCTCCCCCACTCATAGCCCCACCCCCAGCCAGAGAGCCAGTGGGTATTTGGCAAGGCTCCCAGGGAGACACTCAGCATCAATTTGGCTGCTGGCTCCAAAAGGCACTTAGAGAAACCAAGCAAATACCCAGCACTTTCCTGGGCGGGAGGAGGGAGCCTAGTGGGTCAGGGTGAGGGAGGAGGCTGGGACTCAGGATCCTGCTCCCAGCTCTGGAATGAGTGTGGAGCCAAGTAATTGGGGCGGGGGAGCAGCATTCAGGACTTCTGGGTTCTAACCCCAGCTACTAGGCCAGGCTTGATGGACCCCAGGTCTGGGGCATCATGGCAGCTAGTACCATGTGACAAAGCGCTAGCTGACCAGGAAGCAGTGACCCTACACCGCCCATGGGCAGCCTGTCCCCATTTAGGGGCTTGAATGATGGGGAAACACCTCAAAAGATCGTCCCTCCATCCTCAGCTCCCACATCAGGGCTTCTCCCAGGTCGGGGCTGCAGACTCGCAGCAGAAGGAAGTGAAAGGTTTGAGCTAAGGGCACAGAGGGCTCCGGGAGCGGTTTGTGCTGTCAGGAGAGGCATTTCCAGGGCATCAGCAGGACACCCCTGCCATTGCAGACTGGAGACCAACAGTCCAGCTCAGCATCCCAAGGCCCCTGGCTGTCCATTACTGCCATGTGTCCAGGCTGGGACCTGGCAAATTCAGCTCAGGTTGGGGGCAGCCAAATGGGCAACACGTTAGTTACGTCCCAGCGACTAGCCTGGGTGGGAACTGGAGCCCACAATCCACTCCCCGCATCCCGAGCGGCCCATCCCCATGCAGGGGGGCTGGGTTCCAAGCCAACCCTCATGGGGCTGCCTCACTTCCCAGGGGCCTGTTGCTTCATGCAGGGTGGCTGAGTCACTGGGCCAGATGGGCCAAGGCAAGAGGGAGGGAGGGTGGTGACTAAGGGGTTCCAGCCACTTCCCTCTTTGCAGGAGGGGGCAGGGAACAGCACAACACAAACAGCTCAGGAGGGGGAGAGCAGACAGGTCCTGCATTGCCAAGTAACCCCACCACAACCAGCCCAGAGCTCCCGCTCATCCCTACAACAAACTGGGCCCAGAGAGCCCATGGGACTCAACTAACCTGGCTCGGCTCCACTAAAGGACCCGAACAGCTCGGTTAGGAGCAAGCCCCAGAACTCCCAGGCACCCATCTGATAAAGCCCAGCACTCATGGGCAACCCTACAAAAACCATAAGGAACAGAGCACAGACACCACCAGGACTCCCAGGAGACCCCACAATAACAAAGCCCATGACTGCTAGTCCCAGAGCACAAAGAGCAGGGGACCCAGCGGCTGGGTGATGAGGTTCAGGCGGGAATGGCCAAGGGCCCAGTAACACTAAGACACTCAAAGCCTAGGTCTGGCTGTGGATGACAAGAGGGGAGATAAGGAAGGGAACGTGGGGGCTAATCAGGGCAGACAGCACATAAGGATCTAACACACACATTGAATATTCCCTGACCTGCTGTGTGGGTCTGTGCAAAAATTAGCAGGATAGTGCACAAATCCCCACCCTTAAGAGATGGGGAAACTGAGGCATTCGGACGCGCTTATGAAGAGAACTCAGGAGTCCTGAGACTCAATCCTCTGCTCCAGCAACTGGACTCAACTTCCCTCCCAAAGCCAGGAGTCTCATTCCCAGCTGTGCATCACTCACCTTTCAGCGGGGGCAGGGCAGTCAGCTCCTGTTGGTTGCTCTGGTACCGGAACTGGGAAGAACTGTGAGAGCGGCGCTGACGGGACCGGCGCAAGGAGCGCCTGGAGAAACCGTCCACTTTGTCAGGCGGCGGGACAGGCGACAGCCCCGGGGATGAGGGGCTGGTCGGGGTGCCAGCAGGGGGCAGCTTGGTCTCCATGTTCACAGGTGGGGGCAGCTATCAGAGCTCCCTGACTTCTCCAATAGACAGGGCCACTCCAGCTAAGCCAAGAGGATGCTGGGTAAAGCGGTGTCCGTTAGCACTCTGGAGAGGTGTCCACCATGGCAGGAATACAGGCCATTCGCATCTTCAGCATGTGACCCATGGCAAGGCAGCAACACGTATCCAACACAGCTGTCCCTCACGCCCCAGAACGGGGTGATCATCCAGTCTCCAATTGCCAAGAGGATTCCAGGCCTGGAGCCTTACTTTAGGTCCACAGGTACATTCAAAACTTCAGGCCCGATGGGACACCTGCTTTGGCTTGAATCATTGCAGGATGTATTCTCCCTGTGTCCACGCACGCACACCTGTCCCCTGCTTGGCTAAGGGTGGGAGAATTGCCTATTTATTCCAGGGACACCCCAATGCAGAGGAGGAGTTCAGCAGAAGTCCAAACAGGTCCTCACACCTGGGTTGAGGTAAGTTCCTGGCGTATTTGGAAACCAAAGAGCTTTCACTCTGAATCCCAAGTTTCTCTCCCCAGGTGGCTCCAAGGAGGAATGAATCAGGCTGTCCAGTTCAGACACATCTCCCTGCAGGAGCAATCCTGATGAACCAGAAGCCAATGAAAATTTGAAACTGGCTCCCTCTAAACTTTGGTGATGGTAGGATAAATGTTAGGGGAGCAATTCTAGCAGCATAACCCCATCCCTTTTTGCAACCCCCTAAATATTAGTGCATTCAAAGCCAACCTGACTGTGCTCTCAGATTTAAGACTGGATTTTAAAATACATATTTGTAAACCATCTTCTCCAAAAGTAAAGACACTTCCCTAAATTCATTGCTTTCACTTTCCTCTAACCGCAAGCTGAAGCACTGATGCGACTTCAGCTCCTGAATTTAGCAGCACATCGTAAATTGCACACACCAATCTGACCTGCCACCCCAACCCCAGCAGCAAAAAAACTTTACAAACCGGGAATTTGCTCAATTACACACGCTTCAGCTCCCCACCCTGCTGCCACTAGGAGGAAGGGAAATTTAAACAGCTTTTATCACGCTGCACCCACAGCAACCCAGTTCCTTTTGGAAACTAAATGGAAGACTTTACCCTTAAAAAAAAATCAGACCCATGCACCAAATAAATAACACACACGCGATCGCTATTCACTGGCAACGCTTATGTCTTAAGGCTGCTGTTAGTAGCTCCTTCCCTCTGCCCTCTACCGAAGCAGCGTCTGTCCCTTTGCAGCGAGGTGCAAGCCACGATATTTAAGCCAAAAACGTACCAGATCTAGGATGCCACACACACGCCACACACCATAACCCTACTACAGTACACTGGAAGGAGCTGCCCCCGGCTTCCTCTGACGCGGACAGGAGCCGAGGGTCGGAGAGGCAGGAATCCGTGTCCCGGGAGAGGACAAAGGAGGCTGGCCAGCCATATACCCACCTCCAGCAGGGTCACCTGCGGGAGGTCTGGGGAGGGCCGGTGGGGGGAACTAGCCAGCGATGCAAGGGCTGGGTCATTCTGCCCCCACTTGCATCCCCCAACCTCCGGCCCCCAAAGGAGATCTCCGCGCAGAGGGGAAGACGTGGGGGGGGGGTGTCACTCCCCCACGCGGCTCCCCTCGCTCAGGTGGCCGGGTCAGGGCTCGGCGGGGCAGGCCGGACTCATCTCACCATGGCTCCCGCCCCAGCCCTCTGCCTCGCTGGGCGGCCCGGCAGCGGCGGATGCAACCCGCGGCGGCCCCCCCTCGGCGAAGCCCGCCCGCGTTGCAATGCGGAGCCCGAGGCCTCCCCGCGCCAACCCTCCCGGGCCCCCGCCCCACCACGCAGCGGCTCGGCTCCTCCTCGCGGGGCGCCTGCGGCAGCGCGGCCCGGGCGGCGCCGGGCTCGGGGCTGCGGTCAGAGGCTGGGCTGCAACAGCGCCCCAGCTCCGCGCATGGGATCCCGGCCCGGGCAGCACCAGCACCAGCACCAGCACCAGCCCCTCGGCCCGCGCGGCTCCCCCTCCCCGGCCACCAGCCGCCCTGCCTCTCTTTGAGGCACCGTTCATTAGGCTGACATTAAGTAACCTCTCCGGGCCACGTGACGCCCTCCCGGCCATCCCATTGGTCCCGTAAAAATAGCTCCTGCGTCATTGCTGTAGGATGATGTCACCCCCCGCGGCCATTGGCTGAGCTGGGAGTAGGACTCGGCCCCGTTTTAAAGGCACAGGGCGCTCGCGGCCGGGCTGGGAGGTGCTGAGCCGTCGCACCAAGCGGGGCTCGGTTGTTGCACGCCGGTGGCTCCTCCGTGGGGATTTTCTCGCACCTGTTGCACCACCAGGAGCTGCTCGCTCTGCTGCTTGTACGAGGACTCCCCCACGTTGGTGCACCAGGTGACCTGCCGGCAGTGGCCGGGATCCCTTTGCACCGGAGGCACCAGCGTGCCGCTGCACTGGGGAACTGCTCACACGTTTGCACTAGGGCTGGTTATTCCAGGGCTGGCTTGCGCTGTTACAGTCGGACTTGTTCACGTGTGCTGGCGGAGCTCCTCGTGCAATGTCACTCGCAGCGCGGGCCACTTACAGTACTGCACAGGACGTTCCCAGAACAGGGTGTGTGCAAGGACTCTGATGGCTTCGAGCCAGGTGTGTAAAGAGGCTTCAGCCTGGTAGTCCGAGAGAGCTCTCTCCCGCCCCCCGCCCCCGTACTGGGAACAATAGCATTAATAATTTGACTCTGACATGATTACAACCTGATTTCCTCTGCAGGATTCCAGGGCTTTCTAAATAAAGGACATGAGATTTTGGACACCAGAGCCAGAGAAGCAATAAGGCCATCTCCACCTTTGCCCCAGCTGGTGAAGCTGGAAAACTGCATCTCATGGGCACAGGGGTCCACCCACCCCAAGAAATGCAACAGTACCATCTTTAGAACAAACCAGAAATCATCCAGGGCAAAACTGCACCTCCAATATGGGAGAGGGCCAGTGGGATTTGTAGTGGGTTAGAGCAGGAGGGTGTAGGGGACTGGTGGAGAACCTGCAGCCCAATGGCCGCATTTGGTCCATCGGGGTTCTATGTGGCCTACAGGATGTTTTTGTTTACTGTTGCTTCTGTGCTCGGTTGCCAAACGCTGCTGGGTTCTGTCCATTTCAGTTTTTTCCTGCTAAAATGGCACGTTTGTAAAGCCAGGTCATGCAAAGATCAGTATGTGCTGACTGCATGCAACACTGACTGTAAGGGCCATGCATCCAAAGTGTGGCTACAGTTAAATTACAACACCCTGCAAATTCTAGGCATGTAGGCGCAGGCAGCAAAACTACCCTTGCCCGGCTGATCATCTTGTTTACAGCAGTCGTGGGGCCTACTGAGATGGAGGGCCACCATGTAGCTCACTTACTGGCCTAGCTTTCCCATCACTGGCACCTGGAGGGGACAGACAGTTGGATTAGACATGGGTCTTGATTATTCTGGGAATGGCCCAGTGCCTTGTGGTTCTATTCCTGGCTTTGTTGTTGCCTCAGTTTCCCCCTTCTGTAGAACAGGGATTAACAGCACTTGCAGTAGGCTGGTGTAACTGCTGACAGGTGGACAAGAACCTGGGACCTCTGAAGCAGGAGCCTCAACAGTTTGAGCTAAAAGCCAGCTGACTCTCAGCTCAGGCTGTGGAGGAGATTCATTTTTCCCTGTGTAAGTGGTTTAGGGGCCACTCCATGGCAAGTGAACCACACCCCGTAGGTGCACGGGTTACACTGGCAATCCTTAATCAGTACATTTGCATTGTGTTCTTTGAAATCCTCTTCCGAGAGCACTTGGGCTCAGGTAGAGGGCTACACGCAGCAAGTATTCCTTGGTAGTGGTGGTCAGCAATAATTAGTGGAACCATGGCTAATAATGCCTCCCCTCCCAATGTTTACTCACATAACCAGTGCAACCCCAGAACTTTAGAGTTCAGCTCATACCCCCTCCAAAACAAACCGAAACGGGCTGAGTTACTGCTGTTTGCAGGATCATGCCACAGTAAAGAGTTAAATCAGCAGCCTGCCCCATTGCCACATGGGATTTGTAGGCAGAGCCTGCATGACAGGGAATCTAGCCGGCTTCTCCTGCGCTTCTACTTCTCATGCTGTAGCCCAGCCCTAGCTTCCCGGCTCTGTAATGGTTGCCTGTAGTGATGTAAATAGATAGCACAGGCCTTCCCTTAAAGGGGCCTAAGGAGGTTTAGAGATTCACTAACAGGGAAAGGCAAATGCAGTTCTGCACAGCTGTGGCTGCGCTGGTGGCTGCTGCCTGCACTGGGCAGGCTTGCCTGGGACTGTACTGCACGCAAATGAGAGTCATGAACTGCACCAGACTCGGAAGATGGATTGCACTGAATTTCATTGCACAGCTGTACAACCCCCCAAAGAGAACTGCATGAAAGCTGGGGTGACAGCACAGACTTGCATTCAGCTGAAGCGCACAGCAGTGCTTCAATCTGGCGTGCAGTTCGTTGCACTGGAATTCACAGAAGGCTCAATTCTCCTCCGGTACAGTTTCAGTGGTGTCGTTGCATCCAGGCCATGGATGCTTTCTGTGACAGTGTACTAGCCTTAAGGACAGAGAAGGCCATATTCCCTGATGCCGTGTGTCCGAGAACGGCAGATGAAGGCTGCAAAAATAATGGAAGCACCCATTAGTTGGCCCCAGGGAACAATTCATATCTGGGAGGGTGTGACGGGTTCTCTGGGGTGCAGCCTGCAACTGGAGTACCTCTGAGCCGTCTGGCTTACCAGTCTTGGGATCTCTCTGACACTGGCATGCTGTAACAGGTGAAATCCTCTCCAGGTAATGCTCTTACACAACCTGCCAGCAGTAGGAATGCATCTGCCAGTTATTTATGAACTAACAATAGAGAGGCTCTAGCCAATTCCCCCAGTTCCCCAATATAGAACCCCAGGGCTGTACCATGCTGCCCTAGTCAGCAGTCTGCCCAGTGTAAATTTATTGCCCAGTCCTGCCAGGTGAAGCTTTTGTAAATTGAGTCGATTTCCCAATCACTGTGACCAAAATATACCTTTTCAGATAAACTATAAAACAGAGTTATTAACTGCACAAATGTTTAAAGTGGTCATAAGTCATAACTGGACAGAGCAAAGATGGCTGCCTAAAAAATAAAAGTAAAATCTCAATCTGTGTTCTATAAACTAGACGGGGTTTGAATCAAGTATCGTTTCCCTCGGATGGTTTAGTTCCTTAATACAGAAACGGGACTCTCCAGCCTGTGACCATCTCCGCAGTTCAGTCTTTGGTTTCCAGACATGTATACAGGTGGTGAGTTGTGCGGGAAGGGGAGAAGTAAGTGAAAACGCCACTTCCCCTTTTTGTAGTTTCTTCCACCTTGATGGAAAGACCCTTTACTATGATGTGAGTCAGTGTCCAAAGTGTGTCTCTACATGCTGTCTTTAAGGCCTCCCTTGCACACGGTTTCTGTGATAATGTGTGGCATGGCACCCCCATGCTTTTATGGAAATATGTTTTTGAATGTGAATATGCCTAACCCGAGTATGCTTCAAGCAAAGTGTGGGATGTACCTGTCACTGAGAGCTTGTAATCTGCCGAATGCATGTATTCTATTTGTGTTCATGTATCATTCCCCTGCATCTGAAGTGAGAAATGTGAAGTATAAACCTGTTTATATATCTAGACGTGCGCTTTAAACCCTCCTCTGAAACCCCCCAACTCGTGCACCTTACGAAGCGGGTCTTTGCCCAGGAAAGCTTATGCTCCAAAATATCTGTTAGCGTATAAGGTGCCAAAGGACTTCTTGTTGCTGTGACTCCAACTCTGTGCCTTTGCTGGGGGAGATCAGAGAGGCTAGCTCGTCGAGACAAGCTGGAAGGGTGCCCCAAAGGACAGGTGGGCAGGCTCAGCGATATGATCAGACCATCAGGTGACAGTTTCAAGGGGATCTCTGTGATTGAACTTGTCACAGTGCAGATTCCCCTTAATGAGCCATCAATGCTGTCCAGCTTCTCCATGTTGTATTCGAAAGACGGGTTGTGAATATTTCCGTAACACACACGTAGCAAAGCTTCCTTACTTCCTGTACAACAAGAGCACATACAATCCAACAGGATATGAATGCACAACAGATTAAGACTTTTAGCATACCTAACAAGGCCATATCATAATCATATCATCATGGTAAATAGGGGGGTTCCAGGGTGCTGCTTAGGGGTGCAGAGTGTCACAGATGAGGAAGATACTGGGCCTTTCCAAACCATTATTCCTTGAAGTGTGTGGGACAATGGTCCCGCTCTTTCCCTGGCAACAGACAGGACTTGGGGTTCAGACCCTCCTAGGGACAATCAAGACACTGAGCAGTGATTGGCCAGATGACTCAAGAGGAAGCTCCAAGCCCCACAAAGGGGACAGCTGCTTAGACGGAGATGAACTCAGCTGGGACACAGCACCCAAGGTGGGGGCTCGTGACACCCCTAAATCTGAGGGCAGAGGCCGCAGACCAGGACTGAGTCTGCCCAGCCGTAAAAAGGAAGGCTGGGAAACCCTGATTTTAGAGACGGTGGCTGGTTAATGTGATTTAATAGCCCCAAGAAATGGGGGATGCTGTTCTTGAAGACCCAAGGTATAACTGGATCGTTCTCAGTACTTAGAGGGAAACTGAGGCAGCGTTGGAGGGTATCCCAGGCCACAAGCAGGAGCAACGGGCCAGCACGCATGCGCAGCTTTGCACCCACAAACTACCAGGTGCCTCTACACAGCTCCCGACAGGCTGAAGCCCTAACTGAGAAAAGCATTTTTGGCTCTGCGCTCCCTTCCAGGAGCGTTGAAGTGGAAAGCGCTGGGCTGGATGGCCTGGCGCTGGATGCAATTGCGTTCAGGGTGCAGCATCTCTGCGAAAGACAAAGGGCTGCGCTGCACTAGGGGGATGGGGAGCGTAGTACAGCCCCTGAACTGAGCTGGGTGCTGTGTGTTCAATTGCACCACGTTGTTCGTGCTGGAGCAGGTCACATAGAGAAGAACCGCCTTAGGATGCTCTTAGGCTACACCTACACCACCCTGGGAGGGATGCACAAAATGGACCTTTCGGGGTTGCAGTCAACTCCTGTGCTCCTCACAAGACGCAAGGGGCCAGGGAGGCCGGCGGGAGAAACTGGAGGGGTGGCTGGGCCTGACCTAGCCCTGCCTGGGAGTCAGGATAGACATCGAATCCCAGTTCGGAGGGAACGTCATCGCTACCGATATGGGACACACACGGGTGCGGAGGGGACCACGAGATTTGGGGAGCACGAGATTTGGGGAGGAGAGGCCTGGGGCTGGGCCACTCTGCTTCCCATCACAGCTAGCGAGTATGGGGGTGGGCCCAATCCCTGCTACCTCCCTGCCCTGCTCCAGCCCCCTACAGCCACTTAGTGCAGCTCCCTTCCCCTGCAGAGGGCCCCCGACAGGAGCCTGCACAGGGCAGGGGTTCGCAGCCTTTCTTCTAACGTGCCCCTTTTCTAAAAACAAACAAACAAACACCCCCAGCACCCACCGTTTTGAGACACAGACAGTTAGGTAGGTATGATATAATGTATACATTTATTGGTGTATATCTATATAATCTAGAGGGAGAGACAGAGAGAAAAATAAATATATAATATGTGGCTCAATGCTCTCCCCCCTCCCAGAGCCAGGTATTCCCAGCCCCCTGCTCTCACCCAATCCCCCTTCCCTCCCCCAAGTACCAGGCACCCCCAGCCCCCTCCCCCACTGCTCTAACTGAATGGCTTCCCCCACCCCCGAGAGCCAAACACCCCAACCCCCAGCTGTAACCCTATCCCCCTCCCCCAGAGCCAGGCACACCCAGGCCCCTCCCCTACCCACCCAATGCCGGCGACCCACCAGAGCTGCCATCACCACCCCGCGCTTACGGAGACGCACGTCTCATAGAGCTGGAAGGGACCTCCGGAGGTCACCGAGTCCAGTCCCCTGCCCTCTTGGCAGGACCAAGCACCATCCCCTTTTTTTAATCCCTAAATGGCCCCCTCAAGGATTGAACTCACAACCCTGGGTCGCTTCTTGCTCCCAGCGCTGTAGTGGGATGTGTGCAGAGCAGCGGTAAGAATTCCCAGCATGCAACTCTGAGCAGGAGCCACATTTTGTTGCCCAAAGAGCCTCGTGCGGCTCGAGCTGCATAGAAAAGCTCTGTAATCGAGTATCCAATTACACAACTAACTGGTTACTCGCAGCGCCACCCCTGCCAAGTAAATAGGGAGTGGCTGGCTCAGCCTCTATCCCTGCCTGCAACAGGATCAGGCCATTGCCTCCACTGCTGCTCTGCGTTTAAAAGGCTGAGCCGGCTCAAAGGTGGCCCAGCTTCTGTCCCCGCTGTGGGGATCGGGCTCTTCATCCCTCTCCTTCCCCTGCTGCTCTGCCTTTAAATGCAGAGCAGCAGGGGTGGGGAGGGGAGGGACAGAAGCTGAGCCAGCCTGTGTGCCAGCTCAGCCTTTTAAACGTAGGTTGGTGGGGGCAGTTAACTGAGTCACCGACAGAAATTTTGGAGGTTACTCGGTTACCAGATTACTCGCTCTTTAATATCCCTGCTTCACTCACACACATGCACGTATACATGCTCATGCACGCACACACACACACACACGAACTCCCATGTAGCATACTGTTGTGGCTACCAGGTGCCAGCTGGTGCTGGTGAGAATTGTTGCTGCAGTGGGGCGGTTGAATGGGTGGAGAAAGAGTCCTGTGGGGTACATGGGTACTGCAGGGTGCTGGCAACCCAGCCCAGCCCTGGGCTGAGCTCAGAGGGTCTGGGTGAAGGTGTGGTAAGGTGCAATACCTGGGGCAAATACCCCTAAGCACCTGCTTTGGAGAGGCTCTAGGGTGAGGCTGGGGGAATGAGATAAACCAGCCCTTGCCAGAGCATTTACAGGCCAGTCCCGTCCTAGCATGTGATGAGTGTATGGCAGGTCTCAGCCTCTCTCTCAGGAGCTGGATTGCTGTTGGGGACTACTGACTCCAGCGTGTGATGATTCTGCCTGGTTTCAATCCATGACCTCCTGCTCGACCTGCCTTGGAGCCAGCCCTTTGGCATTCAGCACCATTAACATTATGACATTGGGGGGCTGATTCTGAGGGAGACATCCCCTTGTAGGTGAACCTCCCTCCTTCCCATTCAAATGGGGATCCCTGGGGTACAGCCTGAGATCATGGGACTGCTGTGCCCTCTTAACTCTCTCCAGTCTGGGCTGTCTCTCACAATGCCTTGCTAGTAACCAGCAGCAACCCCTCCAGGTGCTGTTATCACTCAGTACAACCACCTGTGGAGACCTCACATGCAGCTAGATTGCATGACTGCTCCCAGAGCCACCTGAATCATCATAGGTACCACAGCCAACCCCCTCCCCCCAGCACCTAACACTGCACTTGGGAATATACCATTTCATTTATTGATTAGTTCACCATAAATATATCCATTATATCCACCACTATATCCTCGTCACCAGGGGAAAGTGGATATTCACAGCCCGTCGTGAGATCCGAGCAGATGGGCCAAATACTTCTGGCAAATTGGCTGGTAAAGATAAACCGTTAAAAAGTGTTTTGGCTCTGAAAGATGGATTTTATGTGATATTAAATGACAGGCAAAAAATCAGAGTAGTTACCCAAAGAAAAGAAAATAGAAACCCCCAGTCTAAACTCTCAGCCCTGTTACATTGGGCAATAATTAAATCAGCTGTTCTTCTCACCCCACTGGAGATGACAGTCCATAGTACACAGTTTTCACCCTTGAAATCTGGGCCAGTCCCCTCAGTTGGCACCTTCAGTCATCTCAGAGTCCTGGCTGCTGGCAGCCCAGGTGGGCAAAGAAGAAAGGCAAAGCAGGAGCCACTGTGTTTGGTTTTAGGCCCTTAGTCCGTGGGCTTGGCGAATACAAGTCCGGGCACGTCTGATGGGCTTAGCTGAGTCCCTTAACCAAGTAAAACAATTCCCCTCATGCAGGTGAGTTGTTGAATTGTGACTCCCTTAAAATGGCTGGTAATGGCTGTTCAACAGCGCCCACCCAGGGTTCCTTACCTGCCTAGTTATTGTCCCAGCAGAGCTAGTATCTGGGCAGCTCCCAAACCCACAGTGAATACCCTTGTATACAACGCAGTTCTTATAACGTCACATGCAGCAATGCTGTTTATATCTGGCTAGAGAAATGGCTTTCTGCAGAAGACAACGTTTCGCCTGATACCCCACCAGGCCTGCTTTATATGCAATATTGCAATTAGGCCCAAAATGAGGAACACAGAGGTTACAGAACAACAAGAAGTCTTGTGGCACCTTACAGACTAACAGATCTTTTGGAGCATAAGCTTTCGTGGGCAAAGACCCGCTTCATCAGATGCATGAGTGGGGAGGTGGTTTCAGAGGGGTATTTAAAGAGTGGGGTCCCAGTAAGAGGGAGGGCCAGAGCTGACAAGGTCTATTCGGCAAGGTGGAAATGGCCCAGTAGCAACAGTACTTATCAAAAGAGGAAAAGACCAGTCAGATCAGACAGGGGAATGTGAGCCTTTGTCAGAGTCTAATGGGGAGACATTAGCACCCAGAGCAGAGAAGCTGCCTTGTAAACTGCGAGTCACTCCCAGTCTCTGTTTAATCCATGGTTAATGGAGTCAAATTTGCAAATAAATTGCAGCTCAGAGATTTCTCTCTCCATTTGATTTTTGAAATACTTTTTGTTCCAGGACTGTCACCCTTAATCTGCCACTGAGTGTCCAGGGAGATCAAAGTGTTCCCCCACAGGCTTCTGTACATTACTGTTCCTGATGTCTGATTTGTGGCCATTTATTCTTTTACAGAGAGACTGTCCAGTTTGGCCAATGTAAATTACAGAGCGTCCCACCTCCCAAGGCGGACAGTGTCACAAGGGTGTGTCTGGATGAGAAGCAGATGCACAGGTCAGGTGGTGGAGGCCAAACTTCAGCAATAGGTGACTGAGTAGCAGAACTGAGGGCACAAAATGGGGCGTCAGAGGGATAAGTTTGGCTCCCACAGGAAATGGATTGGTGTCTGAAGCCAGTAGGAAGATAATGATTAACCTTAAATATGCTGTTCTGATGTAAGAAGAGTGTATTGAGTTCAGTGCCAGCGGGGTGGTGGTCAGACCCAGTCCCCTTGGATCAAAATATATGTGTGAGGTTGCAGTGGGGGAGGAAGGAAAGCTGTTTGCTGAGAGGATGCGTGTGATGTTCTGAGGGCAATGGAGAGGAAATAGAAGAGGGTTAATGGTTCAGAAGGCTACAAGAGCAGGAACATAGCAAGGTGAATAAGGGCAGGGTCTAAGACTTGACACGGCTCATTGCACATGTGAGGCACATTGTCAAAGGAGCACCCCCGCAAGGCCACCAGGAGAGATGGACAGGGCACCCCAAAATTGTTTCACTCAGCATCAGCACCACGTTTGACTGCTCTGCAGCTAGTACCAGCTTGCTGTGGGGGTCGAGCCACTGCAGTGCCAACATGTGACCTCCATGCCCAGGATGGAGTCAGTGGTATGGGCAGAGCCAGCACTCCTGTCTGCTCGCCAGTGCCCGGGCTAGAACCAGTGCCTGGACCCTAGTGGCTCTGCCCGCTCTGGCAGGCACCCTTCTCTCCCCAGTCCCAGCCAGGGATCCTATTTCCCAGTCTTCAGTGCCCATTGCCTCTGCTTCCTCGCTACCAGCTGCCTCTCACTGCGGGGGGACGAAGGCGGGGAACCCTTGGTTAGCTGCATAACATGGCAGGAGTCAATCGTTAACCACCTTCCCTTCTGCTGGATATATAAGGCAGCCAGGAGCTGGGAAGACATGTGCCCATCTCTCCCTGCAGGGGTCCACGCCTGTCTGTCCCTGCAGTCACCCCAGCAGGAGCCAGTGTTCATCTGTTCCCCCACCTCATGTCCCCAGCCATGGCCTTTGGAGACCTCCTGGAGAAAGTGGGCAGTGCAGGTCCCTTCCAGCTCTTCTGCGTCCTGCTGCTCACCGCGCCTGCCCTCCTCATCGCCAGCCACAACCTGGTGCAGAACTTCAGCGCCGCCTCCCCTGAGCACCAGTGCCGCCCCCCACCACCCGGCACGAACGCCAGCTGGGGGGGCAACACCACTATAGCTCATGGGAGGATCTCCCTGGCTCCACACCTGGAGCGGTGCTGGCGCGTGGCAAGTACCCTGGAGCAGCGTCAAGGAGCCAACAGCTCACTGGGCAGGGCAGGCGAGCAAGAGCCCTGCCAGCATGGGTGGTACTATGACCTCAGCATCTTCTCCTCCACCATCGTCACTGAGGTATGGTGGGTATCCCCCTCCCTCCCCGCTGGCCTGAGCCAGAGCCCTGGGTGGTAGCAGGGACGAGGGAGAAGAGCTGGGGGAGCCATGAAGGGGAGGCGATACAGTAGGGGGAGAGGAGAAGGGGATGAAGAGTTATGGGAACTGGGAGGACAGCAGAGCAGACAGAGGATGGGGAGAGCTGGGGAGGGGGCCAGAGGAGGGCGTGGGGGAAGGTTGAGTGCTGGGGGATGGGCGGCTATGGAGGTCCAGTCCCCCCACGTCAAACCATTGACTGGGAGGGGTCCCATTGGGGGAGTTATGCCCGATGTCGGTGGGGACTGACTGTCTGTCTGTCTGCCAGTGGGACCTGGTGTGTGAGCTGGGCCCCCTCCCAGAGCTGGCGCAGGTGCTGTTCATGTCAGGGGTGCTGCTTGGAGCCTTCCTCTTCGGCATCATCTCAGACAGGTGGGTGCAGGGGACACGCAGGAACTAACATTGCCCACGGTACAGCCACCCTCTCCTGGCAGCCTTGGCTGAGCAATGAGCCCATCCAGCCTGGCATCCCCGCTACCCAGAGTCAGACCCACGGGACCATCTAACCCAGTATGTCCCCCAGGATCAGATCAATGGGCCCATCCAACCAAGTATCCTTCTCCCTGCTGCATTAGACCATTGGGCCCATCCAACCCAGTATTTCCCCCCGCAGGATCCGACCAGTAGGTCCATCCAACCCAGTATGCTCCCCCCAGGATCAGATCAATGGGCTCATCCAACCCAGTAACCCCTACCCCACCCCAGGATCAGAGCAATGGGCTCATCCAACCCAGCATTCCCCCCTCAAAATCAGACCAATGGGTCCATCCCACCCAGTATGCTCCCCCCAGGATCAGATCAATGGGCTCATCCAACCCACTGTTCCCCCCAGGTGAGACCCATGGCTCCATCCAACCCATATTTCCCCCAGGATCAGACCCATGGGCCCCTCCAACTCCATATTCTCCCCCCGCTACCCCCCCATGAGACCAGTGGGCACATCCAGCCTGGCAGGCTCCCTGGCTCTCTGTGGCTGCCCTGGCTGAACCGCACGGTCCCACCTGGCAGTTCCACTGTTGCATGGAAACGCTTCCTGGGCTGGCACACACCCCTCCACTTGCCAGCAGTTCACCCCTCCCTTGGCGCTGGCTGGTTACTGATGCTCAGCTCTCCGGCACAGCCGGCTAACTGTGGGGTCACGGTGCAGCCCCGGCTTGTGGACTGGCGCTCAGGCAAGAGGCTTTAATGAGGGCTGGTTATTAACAAGGGGTCCCAGGCCTTGCTAATACTGGTACGCACTGGGCATCCCTCCATCCCCTGCACAGCACCCTCTGCATCACCCTCCCAGCGCCCTCCGGGTCAGGGACTCACTGCAAAGGCGTACTGCCTCTCTCATGCCAGGGTCACCCCTTCTCCCCAGTGCTGGGGCTGTGGGCTTCCTCCCCTGTCTCCCATAGTCCCTTATTTCCTCTCCCCTGGTTATTTGCCTGGGAATTGTAATTCGGGGTGCCGCCACTCCAGGGAGCAGGGCTGGGCTCTGGGCTCTGAGGGCAGGAGCTGTGTGGGGGTTGGCAGGATGAGGGCAGGGGTGCTGTTGGGGGAGCAGGCAGACTGATGGGCACCAGCTGGCTGGAGCTGCAGGCTGGCAGGTGGAGGATTAGGGGCGGGAGACCAGGGTCTGGGGGAGTGGGTTTGCTGGGGCTGGGAAGCAGAACAGGGGGCAGTGCAGGAGGCTATTAAATGTGGGGCACCACTGCTGCCCCAAACGTCACGGTGCCCTACACAGCTGCGTATACCTAAGGATAGCACTGCAGATACCCCCCATTTCCCTCCAAGTTGTGCCCCAAACCCCACCAGTGTTTTAGCAGCTGGAGCCTGGCACAATCCCTGACATCAGAGGCAGCGCTCAAAGGTTATTGCGCAGGAGACAGAGCGAGAAATGCCAGGGAACAGTGTGTGTTACAAGTCAGGGGCTCTTCCGCGGTAATTAAGTGCTAGTCACTACTCTGGATGATTGGTTATTTACCAGTAATGATCAATGAGCTGGAGCAGTTGCTGTTGACCGGTAGTTATCAGCTGTCAATTACTGGCTCCAACAGTCCAAGAGGCCTGACCGAGTGTTGCCGTTTCCTGCGGCAATGAGTCCCACCAGTGAATGGTCTGTCATGTGAGAGCTGTGTTGCTCCCTATGGGGGTCTTACTGAGCCCACTCCCCTCTGTGATGCAGGTTTGGGCGGCGGGTTGTCTTGCTGTGTTCTCTGCTGCTGGTGGGTGTCATGGGGACTGGCGCAGCTTTCGCGTCAAACTTCTTCACCTACTGTGCTTTCCGCCTGCTGAGTGGAGTCGGCCTGTCTGGCTTCCTCCTCACCTATCTCTGCCTCAGTGAGTATCCCTGGGGCAGGGAGGGAATGGGACTCAGGGCCTTTCCCCTCTAGGGGGCACCAGCTACAATCCAGCCCCAGGGCAGGGGGCCAGCTGGCTTGTGGGGAATAGGATATGGGTCCTTTTCACTCCAGTGGGCACTGGCTCCAGTCTGGCCCCAGGGTTGGGGAACAGACTGGCTCAAGAGAGTGGGGAATGGGGCTTTTTTCCATAGCGGGCACCAGCTCTAAACCAGGTTAATGCTGCCCAGGGCACTTCCCCACCCAGTGTTCGATTGCATAATGTGCAATGAGTTTGCTAGGTCTCATCCTCATTCCTAGCAGGAATATCTCAGCTGGCTTTGAGTATGGGCAGCTTCAGCTGGGGGACTGCAAGGGACACAGAAATGAGCCACCGCTGTCTCTAAGGCGGGCCCAGGCTAAGGTCCCCAAGCACTGGGCATGGCGTGAGCTTGGGCTGAAGAAGGGGCTGAGGAGTTACCCTCCAGCTCAGCTGTTCCATCCCTTTGCCCCTGCGCAGGTCTGGAATGGGTCCCCACCAAGTCCCGCGCCCTGGTGGTGACATGGCTGAGTTACTGCAGCACGGCAGGCCAGGTGGTGCTGGCTGGCCTGGCCTACGGCATCCGGGACTGGCGCCAGCTGCAGCTGGCCATTTCTGCCCCCTTCTTCATCTTCTTCCTCTGCACCTGGTGAGTCCCTCATCCCCAGAGGGGCCTTGGAGAGGAGTGGGGTCTAGTGGTGAGAGCAAAGGGCCGGGAGCCAGGACTCTTGGGTTCTGCTCCCGGCTTTGGGAGGGGAGTGGAGTCTAGTGGTAAGCGCTGGGAAGAGAGCTGTGTTCTGTTCCCAGCCCTGCCACTGTTTAACCCTGTGAGTTGCTGGGGGCCAGTCACACCCCCCTACTCCTATGGAGTTTCCCCCTCCATAAAAGAGGGGGCAGCTTTGCAACCCCCCTGGATCAGCCCTGTCTGGGTGAAGTCCTGGCTCCTCCTCTCCCCAGGTGGATCCCAGAGTCCGCACGCTGGCTCATCGTCAGCCACAGGCCCGCCATGGCGCTGAGCAATCTGCAACGGGTGGCCCGGATCAACAGGAAGCAGCTGGGCAGGGGCAGCCTTTCCCTGGAGGTGAGCCGAGGCGCTTTGACCTCTAGGGTGACAGCATGTCCCAGCCCTAACACCCAGCTGGGGCTGGCCCTGGCCGGGGGCATGGGAGGTCCCTGGGGAGCTCCCCCACGGAGTAGGCAACCGGCTCATCACCTTGTCGCGCTCGCGAGATTCCCGGCTCTGTGTGTCTCCAGGAGCTGAGAGCGGGGAGAGCGAGGCCATGTCCGGAGTGGGGTGGGCGGGAGATCGTTCGGGGGCATGGGGATGGGGGACAAAGGTGTGAGGGTACAAGGGGCACGTCCTGTGGGGGGGTGAGGGCTCTGCTTCACTGTAAGGGCTTCATCTCTCCTGGCCACGTTCTCCTGTCCACCCCCCCACTCCCCGCGCCCCACCAGTGTTCTGGGTAAGCTGAGCGCCTGCACGGCTGCTCGGGAGAAACTGAAGTGCTGCCCCACAGATTAGCCGAGCCCCTGCAGCGGAGCTGTGTGCTTCCGCCGCTGGTGCACGTCCCCGCACGCCTCCGTGCACAGGTCCACGTTTATTCCGCACATGGCAAAAAAGCTTAGAGCAGCAACTCCCAGCCTTCTCCAGACGGGGGACCCGTCTGACAGTTCAGGAAGACTTGGTGACCCCAGGCAATTCAAAAACGGGGGAGAAGGGGTCAGGGCCGGAACTAGCTAATTCAGCGCCCGAGGCAAGAATATAAAATTGTGCCCCTCTTGTTTATATATTCATGGTAGTTATTTGAGAGGAAAAAGGAAATATAGTGAAATAACTATATCTACTATAGCTATATATATTTATTTCTACATTTACTATAAAAATAACTATATTTATTATAGTTAATCAGAGTTGTGGTGGTGGAAAGACACTCATCCCCAAACTGCTCCCCCCCCCGGCTTAAACCTCACACTCAGGGGCTAGAGGGGGCTGGGGAGTCACATTGAGGGGCTAGGAGTCACTCAGGGACTGGAGGGGGCGAGAGGAGTCAGCTCTGTCCTCCCTCCCAACCTCGGATCCAGGCCCCCAACTTACCTGAGCTGGGTGCTGCTCCTCAGGTATGCAGTTCTCTGCCCTGCCACTGAAATGGTTCTCAATGTAATTGATTGGCTTAACTGCCTAGCGGCTCTTAATGCAATTAAGAGGCTGAGAACCACTTCAGGAGTGTGAATGGCTTCATAAAAGCCACCTGTGGAGCCACCCAGCCCAGCTGGTGACCCATGTTTGAGTCCCAACCCATAGGTTGGGAAACCCTGGATTAGAGGGACCCTTGCCCCACACCTGTCCCTCCCTCCTTGCCTCCCTCTGCACACGCCCATCCCTCCTACCCTCCCTCAACCTGTCCTTGAAGGCTGTGGTTTCCCCTGTTACCCTCTCCCCATGCCCAGCCTCCCAGGGCAGATGCCAAGACCAGAGGCCATGGTTAGGGCGCCCGGCTGAGCTGCCCCCAGCCTGAGCCCTGCAAGGGTCCCCTCCCTGTTGGGTGTGAGAAGGGGAATGGTCTCTTGAGCTGGCTAAGCCCTGGGCTGGGCCAGCTCAGGGCAGGCAGCACCTCCCATAGGCCTGGGAAGAGCGGTCCTGGCTGAAGGATGAGGTGGGGTGGCCGCTCCAGGCCCCATGCTTCTGGGGGCCCTGCGGCAGCTGCCCCAGCCATCCCATGGGTGGGAGGGAAGGATTCCCCAGGGCAGGGCACGGGCTGCAGACAGTGGCAGTAGCAGGGGGCCACCCCCTGCCACACGCAGCGTGAGCGACAGCCTGTTCTGCCGCCACCGCCCCTCTCGCTGAGCCCCACTGCTCTGTGGAGCAGAAAGCCACCTCCGTCCCCACCCCTGCGGAAAAGCAGGGCCCAGTGGGCCGGGAGGGCGCGGCGGAAGGTAGCCGGGGGAGCAGGCTGCTGCTCACACCACATAGGGGTGGTGGCGAGGGGAGGGGAGATGACACCCTGGTGCCACCACCATCCATGACACCCTGGTGCCACCACCATCCATAGGCTGGCTGGGGACGGGGCAGGGTAGGGAGGGCGCAGAGTGGAAGTGGAGAAGGGGCGGGGCCTCGGGGTGGGGGTGTTACCTGGGGCCCCACACCTGGGGCACTGGGGGTGAGGGGGGTTGCCCTGGGGCCCCTGCTCCCTCTTCAGGACAGCCAGGCCCTTGGGCTGAGGGAAAGGGCAAGTCCATTTCCAGCCTCCTCCTTCCCCGGGGCCTTGAGCACCCCAGGCACTGCTGAGCTGAGTCGCTTTCTCTCTCCAAGATGCTGGAGAGCGTGGGGGGCAGCCCCCCTGGGAAAGGCACCCCTTCCTGCCTGGGCCTCTTCCGCACGCCAGCCATGAGACGCATCACCTGCTGCCTTATGAGTGTCAGGTAAGAGCCCTCTGCCTGGCCAGCCTGGGGCTCGGGGCCTGCAGCACCAGGCACTGCCTGCTCCCTGGAGGAGACGGACAGAGTCATTCGTCCACCCGGGGAGGAGCCTCTAGAGGGGCATGGCTAGATGGTGGTGGGTGCAGGACAGAGGGGGAAGGTGGCAAGTGGCTAGAAGAGCATCTGTGGTGGTAGATACAACATAAAAGGGCCTAAAGAAGGTTGGTGCATGACAGGTTAAATAACATTTCCCAGAGAGTTGTTATCAGTGGTCCACAATCAAGCCGGAAGGGTGTGATGAGTGGGATTCTGCAGGGATCAGTTCAGGGATCAGCTCTGTTCAATATCCTCAGAGAGAGCACGCTGAAGAAGTTTGCAGGTGTTACCAGCCTGAGCGGGGTTGCAAGTGCTTTGGGGCCTGGGGTTGTAATTCAAAGGCATCTGGACAAACTGGGGCAGTGGTCTGAGGTCAATAGGCCGTAATTCAATAAGGTCACATGCGAAGTATTCTGCTTAGGGAGGAACAATCCGTTTCACACCTGCGAAATGGGAAGTGGCCATCTAGGAAGGAGTACTGCAGAAAGGGATCTAGGGCTCAGGGTGGACCACAAACAGAAAAAGTCAACAGTGTGATGCTGTTGCAAAAACCCCCCAAAAACCCAGACGTTCTGAGTTGTATTAATAAGAGTGTTGTGAGCCAGACACGAGAAGTAATTCTTCTAATCTGCTCTGAGCTGATTAGGCCTCAACTGGAGTATTGTGTCCAGTTCTGAGCACCGCATTTCAGGAAAGATGTGGACAAACTGGCGAGAATCCAGAGAAGAGCAACAAAAATTATTAAAGATCTAGAAAACGTGACCTATGAAGGAAGGCAGCAAGAAGTGGCTTTGTTTAGTCTGGAATAGAGAAGATGGGGGGACAAATTTCCAAAAGTTGTTACACGGGGAAGGGAGAGAAAATTATTCTCCTTCATCTCTGAGGGTAGGACAAGAAGCAATGGGCTCAAATTGCAGCGACGCAGGTTTAGGTTGGACTTGAGGAAAAATATCTTCCTGTCAAGCTGGGTAAGTGCTGGAATAAATAATCTAGCGGGGTTGTGGAATCTCCATCAACGTCCAACCTGCTCTTAAAAAAATCTCCAGACGCTTATCAGGGATAGTCTGGTGATGGGGCTTGGTCCTGCAATGAGGGAAGGGAACTGGTCCTGATGACCTCTCAAGGTTCCTTCCAGTCCTAGTGCCCTATGATTCTGTGAGTGGAGGATCCAGAGGGGCAGGAGGGAGGGACACATCATTGCACATCTAGGATTTACTACCGGGGTAGCTGGACACAGCTAGATCTCTGAGGAGGGGTGGATGAGGGGACATCTGTGAGGATGGAGGACACAAGGACACCGGAGCAGGGTTGACTCATGCCATGGCGCCTCCTACTGGTCACACCGGGAATTAGCTCCAGCACTCAGCAGGGCACCTTCTTCTGGCTGGTGTCTCACGCGCTGCTCCCCTGGGGCCTGCGTTGCTCTCAGGACTCGGGGGGGCAGAGGGGGGGTCCTCTTCAGGACACAGCCCTCCGGCAGTGCTCACTATTCTGGTCCCCCGCCCCCTGCCAGAGGTATCAGCCCTCTTCTGTCTGACCCCCTGCCACCACGGCCAACTGTAGCCAAGCTCTAGCTCTTTGCCTCAGGAGCAAGTCACAGGCCATATCGGCCACAGTCTTTGTTGACAAGGTGCGTTGCCGGGGGGGGACCCAAGCCCACCCCCCACTCTGGCTGCCAGCCCAGCGACCCTAGAGCTGCAGCCTTGTCCTGGCCTCCTTCCCTCCCATGCAGCTGCTCAGGTTCCCTGGGCCGCTTTCCCCACCGCCCTTTGCACCTTCTCAGCCCCTTTGGCAAGGCCACAGCCCTGAGGCGTAGCAGGTTGGAACCTCTCTCCAGCAGTCCTGAGTCTGCCTGGCCCTGCCTCTCCCGCACTGGGAGCCAGGTCTGCACCCACCCCAGTCAGGACCAGCTGCCCAATGTGCGGCTGAGCAGCTCCTTATAACAGGGCTGCCCCAGCAAGCTGCTCTCTGATTGGCTCCCCTCCAGCCTGCTTTAACCCCTTCCCTGCAGGAGTGGGGCAGGCCCCACCAGACACATCTATGGGGATGGCTGGGAGAGGACCCAGGGACACACCTGTGAGGATTGACCAAGAACAGCCTGGGGGGAGAACCCATCTGTGAGGATGGAGGGGTGGACACAGGGACACGTCTGTGAGGATGGACGGGATCGGGGAGGGGAGGACACACATGTGTCTGGGAGGCTGGACAGGGTCGGGACGGGGAGGGGAGGACACTCATGTATCTGGGAGGATAGACAGGGTGGGGGAGGGGAGGACACACATGTATCTGGGAGGATGGACAGGGTGGGGGAGGGGAGGACACACATGTATCTGGGAGGATGGACAGGGTGGGGGAGGGGAGGACACGTATCTGGGAGGATGGACAGGGTGGGGGAGGGGAGGACACACATGTATCTGGGAGGATGGACAGGGTGGGGGAGGGGAGGACACACATGTAGCTGGGAGGATGGATGGCTTGTTTCCACCACTGCTGTCACAGGCTTGCTGAGCTCTCTGTACCACCTGTGACTCCTGCCTGGCCCGCTGATCTGCCTCCCCTATACCCTTCAGCTTCTCCACCAATCTGGCCTACTATGGGCTCTCCATGGACCTGCCGGCCTTTGGCCTGGACATCTTCCTGGTGCAGACCATCTTCGGGGCCATTGACATCCTGGCCAAAATGGCCTGTGCCCTGGCACTGAGCTACTTTGGGCGCCGAACCATCCAGGCCAGCTCCCTCATCCTGGCCGGCATCTTTCTCCTGGGGAACATCCCTGTGCCCAGAGGTGAGGAGCCCCAGGGGAGCCTGTGTTCTCAACTTCCAGCAGTGACGGGAGGCATATGGTCCTTCTGAGCTGGGAAGTGGGGAAGGACGTGGCTTTGCCAAGCATCTCCTGTCCCGTGATCTATGGGAAGATGGCTCCAGGGTTAGGGTGGGAGGGTGAAGCTGGGAGTCAGGACTCCTGGGTCCTAGCTAAAGGGGGCTGGCGATTGGGGCAGGGTGGGCAGCTGGGAGTCCACAACTCCTGGATTCCATTCCTGGCTCCGCCACTGCCTTGGATGAGTCACTTTGCCTGAGCCTGCCTCAGTTTCCCCACTGTGAAATGCTCCCCTGACATTTTACACAGCTCACGCGCCAGCTGTGATGTGAGACTGCAGTGGCTCAATCCTGCATGGGGCTTTGTGGCCTCAGGGATGGGCAGTTCCCCATCCGCATCCCCATCCCCATCTCCCCTCTCCCCAGAGATGCTGATGGTGCGACTGGCTCTCGTGGTGCTGGGGAAAGGATGCCTGGCTGCCTCCTCTGTCTGCTCCTATCTGTACAGAGGAGAGCTCTTCCCAACCGCCGTCAGGTAAAATCAGGCCTAGGATTCCACATCCCTGTGGCTGTCTAAACAGCCCCTGCATCTCTTCCCAGGGGTGGCTGCATCTCAGCAAGGGGTGAGGGCTCCCTGAACAAATAGCCCTTGTGCTCCACCCCAGGGACGACTGCATCTCAGTGCTGTGTAGGGGATCTCTGTACAAACAGCCCCTCACCCTACCCCTCCCTGGGGGGCTGCATTTCAGTACTGGCTGAAGGCTCCACTCCATGGGCAGCTGCATCTCAGTGCCAAGCGAACAATCCCAACATAAACACCCCACTCGCCCCACTCCTGAGCCGGCTGCCTCAGCACCGGGTAAGAGCAGCCCCTGCGCTCCGCCCTAGAAGTAGCTGCATCTCCATGCTGGTCATCCTGTGTTGTCTCACAGCACGCTGCTCTTGGCAGGCAGACAGGCACCGGCCTCACCACTGTGATGGCTCGTCTGAGTGGCATGATGGCCCCGGTGGTGCTGGTGGCTGGGCAGCGATTTCCCTTCCTGCCGCTGGCCATATTCGGGGTGGCTCCTGTCGTGTCGGGCATCGCCGCCTGTTTCCTGCCAGAGATGCGGAACATCCCTCTGCTGGACAGCGTAGAAGAGGTGGAGGACAGGTGTGACGCCTCCCACTGCCCCTTAAGCCTCTTTCCCTTCCCTGCCAATCCCTCCCCACCGGCCCCTGCATCCTCTTCATTCCTGCCCTCTTCTGCTCCAGAGCCAGGAGGAAAGGCAAGGAAGTGCCTGCTGGGGAGACCACGGCTCACATCGTCTACTCAACCAGGATATGAGCAGCCTTCCGGGCCCTAAACCCGGCCACAGGTGCAGGCTGCACCAAAGGGCCTGGGGAGGGAGGAACCACACGCTGCTCCCTTTGCAGGTGGGGATCAGCCCCCTTAAAGAGACAGACAAATGGGGACCGGGGACTCCAAGTTGCGCCCCTGAGCTGCCTGCTAAGGAGGGGCCCTGTGCCTTGCATACAGGGAGTCTGTCCGACACGGGCAGTGCAGGCCGGTGCTTCCCCAGACAGCTTTGGCAGGAGTGACTGCACAACCTCTCCTTGATGGTGACTATTAGCCTGGTGTGAGGGGGAGCTCAGTGGTTAGAGCATTAGCCTAGTACACCCAGGGTTGTGAGCTCAAGCCCTGAGGGGGCCTTCCTGGGGCAGGTCGGATTTTAAAAGAAATCTGTCAGGGGTGGTGATAGGCCCTGCTGTGAGGGCAGAAGCTAGACTCCATGACCTCTTGAGCTGCCTTCCAGTTCTGTATGATACACGTATATCTGGCCTGGTGAGGCTGTGAACTGGCTCCCTCTGGTAATATGAATCAACCTAACACCCACCTCCCTAAAACAAGCCTCTTGTGTGCGGCCTAGCTGGCTGTGGGGGTTCATGTTCTGCTGGGAGCTGACTCCCAGCTGCTGATGTCCTACCACCGAGCGGGGCGTGGAGTGGATCCTGTGGCTGAACTGGTGGTCTGATCCCTTTTGGGGCAAATTGACCAGAGGGGGAGAAGGCCTGGGAATGCTGAAGGCACTGATGGCTCCCCATTAGGTGCAAGCAATGGGGTAAGGGGTGGTTAGGTAGGTCAAACAGGCTGTATGGGAAGCGGGGTGCTGGATCTGAACTATGAGTCATCAGTGGGGCTGGAGTCTGGCATGGCCCCATATGTGGGGTACAAGCCCCCAGGCAGCAAAACCAACTGTAGGTGCAGGGGTTGCCGAGGGGAAATTTCCTGCCCTGTAGCCTTCTGTACATTTTGTAAATAAAGCAGCTGCACTAAGAAATTCCCCTGACTCCATGTCCCTGATTGCTGCTCCCCAGTGTCCCAAGGAGTCGGAACTGGAAACAGGGTGTGGGGGAGTATGTTTTTCCCTCCAGAAAATGTTAGTATTTTTAGCAAAAAGCAAAGTGTATTGATTCTGAAATGCCACTGCAATGCCTCAGGGGAACTGTAGTGTGGCTGCTGCTGCTTCTGTCTTCTCTCTGGGATGGCTCTTGGGCCAGACTTCATCTCCCATGATGCACCACGATCCCCCGTTCTGTAGGTAGCCGGGTGGGGGACTGTCTGGTACATTATGGGAGTTGTAGTTTGGCTGCCTCATGCACCTGTGCTCTTTTAGGCTGGGCTCCCTGGATAGGCTGCATTTCCCATGATGCACCACACTGTCCCCAAGGCATCATGATGGGGGTCAGAAGCAGGCAGGTGCCTGCAGGGAATGGGGTACAGAGAACAATGTGCAGAGCAGTTTCCACACCCTAAGGAGGCTGTGTCAAGTTCTGGCTACTAGCAGAGCCGGGAGGGGCGTCTGTTGGTCCGAGCACCCCCCTGTTATCCCAGTGCTGTGGTAGTTGACTAGATCCTCTAGGGGGCAGACTAAAGAGACAAGCAGGTCCTGGATTCTAGGTGAGTAATCACCAGGCTGGGTGGGTGGCGGGGATGCCCAGGGTGCCTCAGTGCTGGGTGGGTGCAGTAAATTGGGGGCATGCTGGGGAACGGGAGGAGCAGGGCTAGAGAGGGAGGCGGTGCAGCTGGGGTGGGGCAGAGGAGGGACGTGCAGTGATGGATGAACAGCCCCACAGTTTAGGCCGCAGGGGGATGGTTGTGGGAGGCGCGAAGAGGTTAATGCAGGTCTTAGCCGTGGTGACTTCAGACAGTCCCCCAGGTGTGCGGCCGAGCTGGCACGAGCCTGGAAGATCTCCCAGGGCTGAAGATCTCCTGCCGGGGCGTTCCTGGCTCTGTCCCCTCCTGGGGATGCCGGAGCTGCCCCCTGCCCGCAGAGAGACTGCACTGCCCTCACCAGGGCTGCCATCTGGAGAAGACACGGCCAGCCGGCTGCGTCACAGGCTGCAGGGTGCCACGAATGGGAAGCAGAGCAGAGCCCAGACAGCAGCGTAGTGGCCAGGCCTGCCCGGGTGGGGAAAGGGGAGCAAAGGCGAGATCCAGAAGGGCTGGAGCTCCAGGTGGCTCCTTCCTTCTGTGGCAGCGATGGCACCAGCTGGAACTGCAGGCCACTTGGAATTGGTGCCAGCGGGCTGCTGGGGGGCGGTGTGGGGTGCCTCAGCCTGGGTGGTGGTAGGGCTGAGTGCCCTTGGCACTGCCCCTTCCATGGGCATGGAGTTGCCCCCCGCCCCACACCTTGCCCCAGGACCTGTGGTGGCTGCCAGCCCTGCTGGAAGCAGCGATGGGCCTGCCATACAGAAGGATGAGGACGGGCTGGTAGGGCGCCGCCTTGAACAAAAGGGGTCCCAGGCGTGGGTGGGGTGCTCAGAAATCAACTACCCTGTTCCCCAGCCTCATGGTCAGCCAGGTTGAGCTACCGGTTTCTGCTGAGAAGCAGCTTGGCCTAGTGGCTAGGGGGGAGGACTCCTGGGTTTCTATCCCTGGGCAGGGCCTTCGCTGCTCAGTGCCTCAGTACCCCCCAGCCCCACTCTGTGGATGGGCAGCTCTTCAGGGCTGAGATGCTCTTTGTGTCTGTGCTGAGCCCACCCCACAGGGGCCCTGAGCTCAGCTGGGGTCTTCAGCGACTTCCTTAATACTAGCAGTAACGCCCGCTCCATCTGGGGGCCTTCATCACTGGTGGGGATCCCAGGCTGCCCCGGTGAATCACAGCTCCCACCCCACCCCAGAGATCAGGCCTGGGGTGTGAATCCTCCAGCGGGAAGCGTCGAACGAGTGGCTTGTTTTGCGATGCCACGTTCCCTGCAATGCTCATGCAGCAAGTCCCTGACTGGAGAGTGGTAGTGACCATGGCTGGCCCGTTCAGGCTGGGGCAGGACAGTGAGCGTCCCTGGGAGTCCTCCTGCAGGCTGGGGATCGGCAGCCCTCCGACAACATGTGCGGGCGTGTGTGTAACACCGGCCCGCACGGGCAGGCGCAACCACACCATACACAAACAAGACACAGGCCTGCCGCTGCTGGGTGCACCCTGGCAAACATGTGCATGCAACTGTCCCAGGTGCATGCAGAGGCGTGACCACCAGATGCACATGTAACCTGCATGCCTGGGTGTGGCTTGCTGCCCCAGGGACTGGTACCTAGCTCGCTTACCCAGGGAAAGAAGGAGCCTCCCCTACAGCCTTAACTGAGGGCCACGTGGCTTTTTGCTCATGCGGCAGCACTAAGCTCCAGAGGTCCCAGGTTTGAGTCCACCTTGGGCCGCTACACATGCACATACAAGCACAGGCATGTGCACACACACATGAACTGTCCCCCCATATAGGCATGACCACCGCATGCATGCAGCTGCTGTGCGTTGTGCTCGTACAGACATGACCATGGTTGAGTAAACAGTGTGCCCTCGTAGCCAAGAAAGCTAACGGCATACTGGGGTGCATTAGGAGAAGCATTTCGAGCAGATCTAGGGAAGTAGTTATTCCTCTTTATTTGGCACTGGTGAGGCCACATCTGGAATGTTGTGTCCAGTTTTGGGACCCCCAGTATAAAAAGGATGTGGATTTGCTGGAGCAGGTTCAGCGAAGGGCAACAAAAATGATTAAGGGGCTGGAGCACAAGACCTATGAGGATAGGCTGAGGGATTTGGGCTTGTTTAGTTTACAGAAGAGAAGACTTGGAGGTGATTTAATAGCAGCCTTCAACTTCCTGAAGGGGGGCTCTAAAAAGGAGGGTGAGAAACTGTTCTCAGTGGTGTCGGATGGCAGAACAGGGAGTAATGGTCAGAAGTTGAAGAGGGAAAGGAGTAGGTTAGATATTGGGAAAAACTACTTCACTAGGCGGGTGGTGAAGCAGTGGGATGCATTGCCTAGAGAGGTGGTGGGTTCTCCATCCCTTGAGGTTTTTAAGTCCCGGCTGGACAAGGCCCTGGCTGGGATGACTTAGTTGCAGCTGATCCTGCTTGAAGCAGGGGCTAGACTAGATGACCTCCTGAGGTCCCTTCCAGCCCTAGGATTCTGTGATTCTGTGATTCTATGACATGACATACCCAAACCAGGACACACAGCCCACCTGCAAGCCCTGACATGGCCACCCCATGCAAAGAAGCACAGAAGCATCATGACCCTATCTGCATCCCAGCTGTGACTACTGCACCCTCACAGGCATGGCCGCACCCACACATGTACACCTATGAAAACGCTCCCCGATGGCTCGTCACGCGCCCCTCCCTGCAGGCTCTCAGCCCAGTGACAAGGGGCTTGCAGTTCTTAAACCAGGCATTGCTGGTAGTGTCTGCCACACCAGCGCTTTTGCCCTACTGGCCAGCGCTGGGCATTCCCTGTCCTATCTGCTCCAGCCCTACGCTGGGGGGGTCACATAGCAGCAGGGAGCCTGGCCAGACAGGTTGCGTGACGCCTCCCCTCCAGCACATGAAATTCCCTGGCTGGCCTTAGTCCCCTCCAGACAAGCCCTCCAGAACCCAGCTCAGTTCCTGTCCCGTGTCTCCTGCCTCCAAATCTCCCCGAGGCCCCATCCTCCAGTCCCGCACCCGTCTCAGGGTGGATGCCCCCCACCCCACCCCAGCTCTCCCAGCATCAGCTCCCCATGCAGGGACTCCCACGGGCACAGACATAGTGAAGGAAGTTGAAATTGCTGCCCCTGCAGCTGGGAAAGACCTGCAGGCCAAAGACTCTGGGATTTTTGCCCTGTGCCAACCCCAGGGACAGGGGCCTTTGTGCTCCCTTTGGGATCCTAGGGCTTAAAACCTCTCCTGCGCTGCTCGGACAAGGACAAAGGAGCCTAGAGGAAGCCAGGAACAGATGGGAATCACCTGCAGCTCCGTTTGCCTGTATACGTGTGTGTGTGCACACAGTTGCATACACGGTGTGTAGGTGGGTGGGGGGGTGGGTGGGTGTGGGTGGGGGGGTGTGTGCGTTCGCACGCACAGGTCTCTGCTGTGACCTCTTTTGCCCTGACTGTCTGACCCAGGCTTTAGGGTCCAGGACGTTGGTTAGTGGGGAGGGGAAGTTGCCGCTGGAGTCGGGTCTGTGGACATGTCTCATTCATTCACCCAGAACGTACCGAGGCCCATTTCCCTGAGCTCAGCAGGAGCCCCTGGGAGGGGAGTTAGTGTCCGTGCTCCCTGGCCCAAGCTTCGCTCGGCCCTTCTCCCAGTGGCTGTTTGCTCTGCATCGGGTGCTGGTCCCTGCGGGTCTCTGAGGCTCTGCCTGGGCTTCTCTCACTCACACACGTCCCTGATCAGACAGCACCCAGCAGATAGAACCCTCTGCCCACCTGCTGGGAGCCAGAGGCTGGCAGATGCCGAGAGGCCCCGTCCTCCTTATCTGTCTCTCACAGCGCTCGTCGGTTTCAATGACGTTCTAACCCACCCGTAGCCACAGCGGCTGTGTGCGCATGGGGGGCTCTGTGCCCCCCTGCTGTCTGCAAGGGATCTGGCCTATAGGCAAGTCCAGGGACCCCTCACTGGGTGTCCTACCTGATCCACAACCCCAAAGCCTGTCGCTCCACCATGCCCAGTCCAGCCCCGTCAGCTGGTTTCCTCTTTACCTGATGGAAAACTTGGTTCGGGGCTCCTCGCTTTCGTTTAATCCGCAAGAGCAAAGAAATCTGGGCTGGTTCCAAAGAGTGACAAACTGGGGGAGGTGACTCAGAAGCCAGGGGTTCAGCAGCAAAGCAAGATGTGGACAAAAGACCTACTACTGCTGCCATCAGCTTGGGGGAGATCCTCCTTTTGCTGCAGTCAAAGCTGCTGCTGCCTGTGGTCCATGGGTTCATTACAAGACCGAGGAGGAGGCTTGAGTGATTGTCCCTCCTCTGTTAGGCGAAGAAATGTCTAAGACGGACAAAACATTCCTTGTTGATCTCTGGCTGTGACCCACACGGGAGCCTTGCAACCCCTTGTGTATGGTGTAGGGACCTAGCAGCTGGTCAGAAAACACCTTTTTTTAAAGGAAACAAAACTTTGGTTTTAAGCAGGAAAATTTCTGATTCATTCAAGGCTCTGCCGTGAAATCTAATGCCCCCTCCCCCTGGCCCTTGCCTATTTCCCACCCACACTTTTCTGCGGCAAAAGGAAGAAAAAAAAATCCGACATGCCTTTTGGAGAGGAGATGCCACCTGGCTGAGAAACCACTTTGGCCTTTTGGAGAAATGTTGCCCTTAAAAAAAAACCAAAAACTCCCTGTGCCTCAGTTTCCTCATCTCCCGGTGCCCCAGTTTCTCTCCTTTTAAAATTCTGCTTTGCTCTTTACATAACAATAGCAGGAAAAACCATCCTCCCCTTCCCCAGGCCCAGGTGGCATTCCAAATACCCGTGTTTGCCAACGTTACCTGATCTCACCACATGGGCAAATGGGCTCTCTTCTGGCAGCCATCAAACACTGAGTTATTCTCAGAAACAGCAGCTACAGGGAGCCAGTGGTGGAGTGAGCAGGCAGGGCATTGTGGACAAGATGTACGAGCTATATGGAGCATGCAAACTCTTGACTCTACATTTTGTGTCTTTGCTTATCTCCCGTGCTGGTTTCCCATTCAGAAGGCTAAAGGCAGCCGCTAAGCCAGGCACCGCTTAAATCCCTGCCAGGGAATGATCAGCTCTTTTGGGGAGACCACCAGCTGTGGAAAACCTTTGCAAGTCTGGCCTGGTTTGGGCTGTCTCGGGCTGGACGCATGAATGAGTGCAGGGAAGGGGTTAATCTCAGGTAACCTGAATCCCAGGTGAGCCAATGGCAGAGAAGTGGGTCTGTCCCACCAAAGCTCACCTAATAAATTATTTTGCTCGTCTTTAAAGTGCTACTTGACTGCTTTTTGTTTTGATAGCATATAGACTAGCACGGCTTCCTCTCTGTTACTGTTTAAACTGATGATAGGCCCACAAAAGCCAAGAACAGAACACCACTGGTCATTACCTACAGCCCCCAACGCATTATTAAAGACCTACAACCTATCCTTAATCAGGATGCCACACTCCAGAAGGCCCTAAGTGACAGGCCCATTCTCTCCTACAGAGAACCTCCCAACCTTATGAGGATTCTCACTCACAACCACAGTCTATACCACAGGAGCACCAGTCCTGGAACTTTTCCTTGCAACAAAGTCCGTTGCCAGCTTTGTCCACGTATCTATTCTGGAGATACCATCACTGGACCCAACCAGGTTATTCACAGAATCATGGGCACGTTCTCATGTTCCTCAGCTAACATCATATATGCCATCATGTGCCAACAATGCCCAGATGCTTTGTATATTGGCCAGACTTCTAACTCTCTCAGACAAAGAATTAATGGGCACAAAACAGACATAAAAACACTCCTAATTCACAAACCTGTCAGTCAACATTTTAATGGAGTGGGCCATTCTGTTAATGACTTAAAAGTCTGCATTTTAATGAAGAGGAATTTTCACAACAGTCTGCAAAGAGGCTGCTGAACTCTCTTTTATCTTCAAATTCGACACATTAACATGTGGTTTGAACTGAGATGTGAATTTTCTGGGTCATTATAGGGGCTCTTTTGCATACTAGGCTTAATCTATCAAAATGAAAAGCAGTCAAGTTGCACTTTAAAGACTAGCAAAATAATTTATTACGTGAGCTTTCGTGGGACAGACCCACTTCTTCAGACCACAGCCAGACCAGAACAGACTCAATATTTGTCTGGCTATGGTCTGAAGAAGTGGGTCTGTCCCACGAAAGCTCACCTAATAAATTATTTTGCAAGTCTTTAAAGTGCTACTTGACTGCTTTTTGTTTTGATAGTATATAGACTAGCACGGCTTCCTCTCTGTTACTACTAGGCTTACTCTAATTCTTAGTTCCCCACCGTGCTTCTTCCCCTCCACTCTCTGATTTGCTCACCTTGATAATTTTTTTCTGATTTGTCAGCTTTGATTACCTTTTTGGTTCTCTGTGCCTTAAATATTGAGTCTGTTCTGGTATGGCTATGGTTTGAAGAAGGGGGTCTGTCCCACAAAAGCTCACCTAATAAATTATTTTGTTTGTCTTTAAAGTGCTACTTGACTGCTTTTTTGTTTAAACTGAGAACAAATTGCAGTTCCCAGGGCTTTTGTCTCTGCATAGGGCAGGGAGAAAGACCCAGAGGGGAGATGACACCCAGGCAATCGGAATAAAATCAAAGGTATCCTGACAGTCACAAAATCAACTATAGAGGTATAGGTGCTAGGGTCATGTATAGTTAGACATGTTCAGGTCTCCAGTTACTTTAAATTTGGGTAGGCTGTTGGCTCGTACCTCAGTTTCTTTTTGGTTGATCTGTCTTTTTCTCTTTTGTGTTGTTGTTTGAGATATTCCCCCTGTAACTTTTAAGCTGAATCCCAGGGAAGTATTTTTCTCTGCATGCAATCCCGTGATTTCTTTTTCTCCTGTTTTGTGAATAAATCACTGTTGTAATCAACTGATCTGATTTCTGCCTCCAAAGAGGAGTGGGTGCCTCAGACCAAACGGTCGGCTATTGAATTCCAGGTTTTTGTGTGCACGCTTTCTCTGGAAGGGAGGGTTAAGAGCTTGGGGTACCCCCACAGGAAGACGGCCGAGTGTGTCTTCTTGAGGTGTGTGGAGGGGTTTTCGCACTTGATGGTGGCAGCAAAACTACCCCCAGGGCCAGGGTGTTTTAAGGTAAAGGCTGTTTACAGGCAAGGTGTTTTTTAAGTTTCCCCAGGGCATCAGTTTCTCCCCTCCAAGTGTGGAGTCGGGGGAGTCCCTGACAGGGTCCAAGCTGAGGGGGAAGGCTGGTGCTGTATGAGGACTCAGGATGCTAGAGTTCAAATCTGGGCTGTACCACTGATTTGCTGTGCGCTGGCCGGCTCGAAGTGTGCCTCAGTTTCCCCAGCTGTGAAACGGGGGGCATAATCCATTCTTTGAACTGGGAGTTCTTCCAGACAGGGACTATCTTTAACGGGGTGTCATGTGACACTGTGGGGGCTCTGATCTCGAGCGGGGTCTGTATAGAACACGGTGCCTTAGGGCCCTGACCTCAGCTGGGGGTCTCTGCCACGTCTAGTTGAGAACCTCTCTCAATCTCCATCCAGGTCTCTGTGCTCACAGCATTCAGTGCTGGGGGAAGGCTATGACAGGGGTCTGCTCCCATTCTGCTGGGCAATAATTTTTCTTGGGGAGCTACTCCAAGATTTTGGTAGGTGGCTAAGGGCTGTACTTTTCTATGGAGGCCGTGTGGGGTCTGGGATGGATCTGAGTGCAGATGGGAGCTTGGGGTAGGGGACTGGGGTGCAGGGGAAGCTGTGGGGTCTGAGAGAGAGCTTGGTTGAAGGAGCGGGTTGTGATCTGGTGCAGGAGAGGATATTGGCCTGAGGCTGGGGTGGTGGTAGCAGCAGGTGCAGGGCTTTGGAGGGAGTTGGGTGGGGTGCCAGAAGCAGGCTCTGGCCCAGAGGGGCTCACCTAAGCAGCTCCTGGCCAGCAGCACTCTCAGGCAGATTTCCCAGCCTGCTGGCAGCTCCATCTGGCTCTCCCTGCTGTGAGAGAGAGGGCTTCCTGCACTGTCCCTCTGCAGAATCTCTCAGCTCCCCTTGGCTGGTTTGGTTTGTTGCCCCCACCTCCAGCAAAATCTTTCAGCTCCCATTGGCTGGTTTGGTTTGTTGCCCCTGCCCCCAGCAAAACCTCTCAGCTCCCATTGGCTGGTTTCCGACCAATAAGATGGGAGGAATTTTGCTGGGTGTGGAGGCAGCAGTTGAAGATCACCTCTATCCCTAGCCCTAAGGGCAGCTGGAGGAAAAGGCTTGCAGAGCTGGATCCAGGCCCAGGATCTTGCCTGTCCCTGGCTTATACCCTCTCCCTCCAAACACAGAGCTCCTGCCTGTTGTCCAGGGCTGGGAAGCCCCCTGGCTCTCCATGGCTGCATGCTCTTTGAAGTGCTGTGAGTGGGACTCAATGGACTTCTCAGCTTCTGACCACGTGAGCTGTAACCTGCGAATGACTGTCAGTCAAGGAGCCAAAGCCCTGGAGGGAAACGCCCCTGTATCCCATTGCCCACTGCCCCTGTGAAGCCAGCAACCGACCCTGGGACTGCATTGGCATGAGTGCCCCTAGAGAGGACAGGGGCTGTGTCCCATTGCACGGTCTAGCTACGTGCTCCTCAGCACCTTATGTGATGAATAATGCTTCTGAGAAGTATGCCCTCTGCTGGACCTTGTCCCCTTACCCACTTCCTCGAGGTCCTCAGCCGCCTTTATGCTGGTCAAATATTTACCAGGGCCAACGCCCAGGCTAGCATAGGAGATAGATCGACTAGTCCATGAGCCAGGGGCCCTGGGAGAGAAGAGCATCCAGCAGTCAGGAAGGGGCTTCTCCACTGCCTCCGTGGTCCCTGGAATCCATCTGGAGAAGAAGCAAAGGTTGGGCTTCTTCCAAACCATCCTCGTCATCCTGGTCTACCTCCCACTCCTCCTGGTAGCCTCCCATAACTTCTTGCAAAACTTCACAGCTGCCGTCCCCAGGCACTGGAGGTGACTGGAGACCTGCTGAAAGTCTACATTGCCGTGGGCGGCAGCCAGGAGCCAGAGAGGTGCTTACGGTTCAGCGACCCAGAGTGGCAGCTCCTGGCCTCCAACGGCACCAACACCACCGAGCCCTGCCTGGATGGCTGGGTGTGTGGCAGGAGTGTCTTCAGCTCCACCATTGTCACTGAGGTACAGATCTGGGCATAAGGGATTGTTCAGGGGAGCAAGGACCTGGAGCTCTGACACCATGGGCTGGTTATTGTTGCATTCCTCTACCCACATAGCCATCCAGCTCTCCACCTGTACACCCAGCCACCTTTCTGTTTGTGCCCCCATCTCCCCTCCGCCGCCTCTCAGCTTTGTGCTGCCCCACACGGCATCCAATACCCCCGTGCAGCGCTAGGGGGCGCTGTGCTGCAAGGAATGGGGTTGGAGGGCACTCAACAGGGGCTGGTGGAGCAGCTCTAAGAGGGCACCAGCTGGTCTCCGTCCCCCTCTCCAAGGCGGACGCTGGCTAGGGGTGGGAGCTTAGTATCCTGCCCCAAAAGATGGCACTGCTGCTTTGGCATCACGCCCTCCCCGGGACTGCCCAAAGGCCTGTGCCTCTGTGCCCATCCTGCCAGCCCCGAGGGGCCTGCTGTGGCAGTTCAGCCCGAGCGCCTCTCTGAGAGCTGGAATAAGGGGTGACAGGGCTGCTGCTGGCTGGTCCCGTGCCAGCTTCCATGACACATCGTGCTGCCAGCTTCACCGTGCTCGGCTGGGTTACACAGTAACCTGCTTGGAGCGGCCCTTGAGCTCCCAGCTCCAGACCCCACCCATCATTCCGGACCCTAGAGCTGGCGGGGGAGGGCTGTCCTGTCCCCTCCAGCTGTGGCCCCTCAGCCCCAGCTCCTGGCCAAGAGTGCGAGGGGGGTGGGGCTAATAAGGATTTTGTCAGGGAGCAATGGGGGGTGTGATGGGGTTCTGGGGTCCCCCAAGCTCTGCACCCCGTCCGCAGGCAGGAGTGACTCTTACTCAGCAGGAGAACAGCGGGTTTATTAGCCAACAGGACACAGCATCGTACAGAGGAGTCAGTACAGCAGGCAGAGACAGCCAGTCCAATTCATGTTGGGGAGAGGAGGCCCCGAGGGGCCCCCAGAGCCAGGGCCTTGCCCCCTCCTTGGTCTCTCTCTCCCTCAGCCCAGACTAACTGAGCGGGGTCACTCAGCCAGTGACCTGGGGAAGTTTGGGGCCCTCCCCTCGCGATTGGGCATCGGCTGCACCCTCAGTGCTCCCCTTGATGTGCACCACCTCCATGTCATAATCCTGCTGGGGGAGGCTCCAACTCAGGAGCTTGGTATTGGCCCTTTTCATGTGATGCAGCCGGACAAGTCCCTTTAGTTCCCTCAGGTTGGTCGGTTTCCCTGCTTCAGCCCCAGTCCGTCAGCCACGTTCTCAAATCGGGCAGGCAGAGCCCATATAGATGCTGCAGCACCAACAGATCAAATAGTTCTTTTCTGGTCTGGGCCCTGCCCTGTCTGACCACCAGCCCATACAGCTGCTCCGGCCAATGTTTGGAATTCAGTTACAGTCCAGTAACGGAAGGTACAAATGCTTCCATCCTTGGCATTTAGCCAGACCACCAAAATGGTTGTGTGCCTCAGTTTCCCCTTCCATGCCACACAATAGGTTTGGAATGTTCCTTCTCATGTCAGAGGTTGCAAGACTAGTTACAGGGAACAATGGTGACATTTCAGAGTTACAGACTCCTTCAACATACAACTCATGCTTCTACATCAATGTCATCATGTCACATGGCTCTTTCCAAACATTCAGTGCATGGTACAATTCTACAGCTTTTGGTAGCAGCACCCCTTGGTTACAGCAGTCAGCGTGAGTAACAGAACAAACCCATCGCAACTGTACATTTACGTTGCTCTTTGGTAGACCACAACCTTTGTGCAACATCCTTGAGAATCTGGTATTTTGGGGATAAATGGCTGAGGCCTTTCTTAGCACCATCAAGTTCTAATCTTCTCTCTTGCCCCCTGGGGTGGAAATTTGATCTCTCTGGCTGTGCCCTCCCTTCTAACAAGAGCTGGGCCATTGATGATCTCAGGAAGACGGCCCCCTCCCAGCCAGCCTGGAAATTTGCAAACCAAACTGGTTTCTAAAAGTTGTTTTGTGAGTCCCAGACGCAGAATCCACATGAAGGAATCCCTGTTTATCCCTTACTGGCCCACCAGGCCCAAAGCTCCTTTGTCCTTCCATATGCTGTGTCCTGTCAGCTAATAAACCCGCTGTTCTCCCGCTGAGTAAGAGTCACTCCTGCCTGCGGACGGGGTGCAGAGCTTGGGGGACCCCAGAACCGCATCACACTGGTGTCAGGAGTGGGATGTTCTGCACCCCGAGGATGGAGCATCCAGCAGTAAGTGACCGGGGCCCCGGAAGAAGTGGGGCCTGCGAGACCCAGGTGTGCTGAAGGGCAGTGAGGTGCAGTTCCCCAAGGCGGAGGGGCCTGCGGCCGAACCCAAGCAACTGCGGTTGTGGTCCTCGAGAGGGGGTGTCACACCCGAGGAGGGGTTACTCCTGGGAATCTGTTGGAGTTGGTCCCAGAAGGTGGAGGGGCTGAGAGCCCAACCCCCAGAAACAAGTGACCCCTGAGGAGACTGACGCTGAATGAGTCCTTCCCAAGACAGGGTGCTCATGGTCCCTGAGAGCGCGTGTCACACTGAAGAAGGGGTTCCGCTGGGAGTCTGTTGGAGTCGGTCCCAGAGGGCAGAGGGGCCTACGGCCTAACCCCTGGCAGCTTGTGACCCGCAAGGAGCCTGGCACACTGAAGGGATTCTTCCAGGAATCGTGGGGTGCAGAGGGCATCAGCCTGAGAGCCTGCAACCATGCTGAGCAACTCCGCTGTGAAGTGGCAGCACCTGGAAACCGAATCGAGATTAAAGAAGCTGGTCAAGGCAGCGTGGATGTGCAGTGGCAGAGCTGAGGGTTAAGGAGAATCCTGCAGAGGTGAGCCCGGATCGGGGCAGGGAACCCTGGACTGCCTGGAGCTCTGAACCGAGTGGCCTGCCACAGCTCAAGGAGGGAAGGAGCGATTCCAACCCATCATCTACTAGTGGCCAAGACAGACCTGCGAAGAGTTTTCCAGGCCTGGGCCGAGGAAGGTGCCTGTGTGTCTGTGCAGAAAAGCAGCTTGTCCACTGGGAATGGCAAGTTGTCTGTGAGAGAAGCTACTTCACCTTGTGTGTGTGTGGAGACCAGCCGGGGGGCTGGGACAAAGGAGAGAGTGTTTCCCATTGTCTGTCTGTGTTGAACAGCAGCAGCAGCCTGGGGAGAGAGCAGAGCCTGCATTTGGAAAAGGTGCCAATGAGGAAACTAGCCCATTGTCTGAGGAGGATTCCTCAGCCTAGGGTGGCTGGAGAAGGATCCACCAGAAAAGAGCATTCCAGGTGTGTCTCTGAATCCAGCCATGGGGGCTGGAGCAGAGGGAATGGCTCTGGGATGGGCAGTGGTATCCCTGCTAAGGACACTGGTCCTTGGTGCAAGAAAAGTGCTTCTGCTTCTGGGGAAGTGAATCCTTTGCCTGAGCCTGTGGGGGCTCGAGATGGAGCCAAGATCCCAGAGCTGGATCTGAGGGCAGCTGAAGCCCAGATGGGAAGTGGGCCTACCTCTGTGTCTCTCAGGGGGAATGATGCTTTAACTTGGTCTGATCCAGTTAGTATAATCAGGGAATCCCAGAGACCAGACGATTCTGGTACTTGTTCTTTGCCTGATGCTGAGGTGTTATTGGGAGGGGGTGAGAGGACTCTGTCCTACCAGAGTCATCCTCTCGCCAGGACACAAGAACAGACGGGCAATGGAGTTACGCTGACTGATGAAATAAAGGAGCTGGTAGCAGAAGGGAGGAAAGGGACCCTAACCTTCTGTCCGGTGGTACTGGCTGTCTGCCTGGAGGGAGATTACGTGGGAATCTGCCTAATGGGCCAGAAGTGATCCTGGGCGTAGGTGAAACCCAGGAGCTGGTTGTGGCTCAAGGGAGCAGTGCCCCTGTGGAGGCAGACAGGGGTGAGTTGTTGTTTTGGGGAAGCTCTTAAGGAAGAGAATTTCCCTGAAACTTTTCCTGACCCATCTGTGGGGACTGCAGAAAATGGGAGTAAGGTGAAGGAAAGTGAACAGGAAAGGTGCTTGTCTGTAAGAGCCAGAGCAGCCCTTTGCCTGGGGAGAAGTTTGTTTCAGCTCCTGATGGCCAGGACCTGCCTGAGTGTGAAACCACTGACTGTGCTCTGCAAGGGTCCAAAGCAGGCAGGGTAAAAGTTTCTCAGGAATTGGAAGTTGGTGCAAGTAAAGTGAAAACTATCAGGGAATGTGAGCAGCCCTGTGAGAACCAAATAAAACAGCTGCACAGTCAGTCTCTGTAGGATGCAGGAGAGCGCCAGCAATTCCCCATCTCCAGATGGTGGAAACACTTATATTCTTATACCGGACTCCACTTCTGATTCCATGGGGAGGCAGTAGTTGGAGGTGGAAGGACAAAGGAGCTTTGGGCCTGGTGGGCCAGTAAGGGATAAACAGGGATTCCTTCATGTGGATTCTGTGTCTGGGACTCACAAAACAACTTTTAGAAACCAGTTTGGTTTGCAAATTTCCAGGCTGGCTGGGAGGGGGCCGTCTCCCTGAGATCATCAATGGCCCAGCTCTTGTTAGAAGGGAGGGCACAGCCAGAGAGATCAAATTTCCACCCCAGGGGGCAAGAGAGAAGATTAGAACTTGACGGTGCTAAGAAAGGCCTCAGCCATTTATCCCCAAAATACCAGATTCTCAAGGATGTTGCACAAAGGTTGTGGTCTACCAAAGAGCAACGTAAATGTACAGTTGCAATGGGTTTGTTCTGTTACTCACGCTGACTGCTGTAACCAAGGGGTGCTGCTACCAAAAGCTGTAGAATTGTACCATGCACTGAATGTTTGGAAAGAGCCATGTGACATGATGACATTGATGTAGAAGCATGAGTTGTATGTTGAAGGAGTCTGTAACTCTGAAATGTCACCATTGTTCCCTGTAACTAGTCTTGCAACCTCTGACATGAGAAGGAACATTCCAAACCTATTGTGTGGCATGGAAGGGGAAACTGAGGCACAACCATTTTGGTGGTCTGGCTAAATGCCAAGGATGGAAGCATTTGTACCTTCCGTTACTGGACTGTAACTGAATTCCAAACATTGGCCGGAGCAGCTGTATGGGCTGGTGGTCAGACAGGGCAGGGCCCAGACCAGAAAAGAACTATTTGATCTGTTGGTGCTGCAGCATCTATATGGGCTCTGCCTGCCCGATTTGAGAACGTGGCTGACGGACTGGGGCTGAAGCAGGGAGACCGACCAACCTGAGGGAACTAAAGGGACTTGTCCGGCTGCATCACATGAAAAGGGCCAATACCAAGCTCCTGAGTTGGAGCCTCCCCCAGCAGGATTATGACATGGAGGTGGTGCACATCAAGGGGAGCACTGAGGGTGCAGCCGATGCCCAATCGCGAGGGGAGGGCCCCAAACTTCCCCAGGTCACTGGCTGAGTGACCCCGCTCAGTTAGTCTGGGCTGAGGGAGAGAGAGACCAAGGAGGGGGCAAGGCCCTGGCTCTGGGGGCCCCTCGGGGCCTCCTCTCCCCAACATGAATTGGACTGGCTGTCTCTGCCTGCTGTACTGACTCCTCTATACGATGCTGTGTCCTGTTGGCTAATAAACCCGCTGTTCTCCTGCTGAGTAAGAGTCACTCCTGCCTGCGGACGGGGTGCAGAGCTTGGGGGACCCCAGAACCCCATCACAGGGGGTACGAAGGAGCCAAGTGGAATCAGCAAGGCACAGAGGGCATTTAAGGGCATGGGAGGGGCAGGGCTGGGCCCCAGATGTGGGATTGCTGGGCTCTGGGGGGCGTGGCAGCTGCGGATGGGAACGGATGGCAGGGGCTGCTGGGGTGGCCCAGGTGGGCTCTGACCAGATAGGCTTAGCTGGGTGCAGATGAGCTCAGGTGGCACAGCGGCAAATGGGGAAGGCGTACAGAGAAGCACTCAAAACCCCTCGGTGTCTTTGGCTGGCGCAGGAGGGTGCTGGGGACCGGGGGGGCGGTTTGGAGACCAGAGATGGGCTCAGGTGAGGCTTGGGTGGGACAGCTGGAGGTTCCTGACAAACACAGGCGTGGGTAGCACAAGTGGTTGTGGGTGGCACAGCCAGGCCCTGGCTCTCGGTGCCACCAGAGGGCAGACACTAGCCGGAGCGCAGGCAGGCACAGGGGTGTAGGCCTGGTTCCTGACCCTCCGTGCCAGCTGCGGCCCTGCCTGTGCATTCAGCCCTTCACCCGCACAGCAGTGCTGGGAGCTGTGGAGAACCACTGGGGTCAGCCCCAGGTCCCACTTCTCCCCAGTGGCAGCTGGTCAATGCCCGGAGCCCCCGCAAGGCTCTTGCCCGGTCCATCGATGTGGCGGGGGTGCTGGTGGGAGCGCTGCTCAACGGAGGCCTGGCAGACGGGTGAGTAAAATGGTATTTCCCCCTCCCTGCCCCAGATCAACCCATGGGACTATCCAACACTGTGTCCCCCCATCAGCCCTGGGTCTATCCAGGGTGGTAGTCCCCCCTGCATCAACCCATTGCCTGGGCCTATCCAGTATGGTATCCCCCCCACATCGCCCCACGGCCTGCGCCTCTCCAGCCTGGTATCCCCCCATATCCCCCCACGGCCTGTGCCTCTCCGGCCTGGTATCCCCCCACATCGCCCCACGGCCTGCGCCTCTCCGGCCTGGTATCCCCCTATATCCCCCCACGGCCTGCGCCTCTCCGGCCTGGTATCCCCCCATGGCCTGTGCCTCTCTGGCCTGGTATCCCCCCATATCCCCCCACGGCCTGCGCCTCTCCGGCCTGGTATCCCCCCATGGCCTGGACGTATCCAACATGGTGTGCCCCCCATGGCCTGGGCCTATCCAGTGTGGTATTCCCCCTCCATCAACCCCATGGCCCATCCACCCTAGTATCTCCCCCCATTCCATGGGATTGGACTAATGGGCCCACCTACCATCCAACCCATCCCCCCCTCGCTCGGGCTTTGTCTCCCCTGTTGCAGGCTGGGGCGCCAGGCGCTGCTGCTCTGGTCCCTGCGACAGGTGGGCATGATGGGCACTGGCCCTGCCTTCGCCCCCGCCCTGGCAGCCTCCTGCGTCTTCCGCTTCTTAAGCGGCATGGGCATGTCTAGCACCCTCCTCAGTGGCCTTGGCCTGACTGCACAGGGCTGGGGCTGGTCGGGGCGTGTGTGTGTGGGAGGAATGGGGGTGGCGGGTGGGTGTGTGAAGGGGATATGCAGGGGGGCCAGGGTCTCTGGAGGTGTGAGCTGGGTGGGTTGTGGGGCTGGCGTGTGTGTTGGGGGATGTTTGTGGGGCCAGGGGGGTTATGGGGATGGGGGGTGAAGAATGGGGGTGATAGATGGGTGTGTCGGGGGATATTGGTAGGGCTGGGGGGCGTTGTGGGACTGCTGTGTTTGTCAGGGGATGTTTGTGGGGTGGGGGGTTGTGGGGGTGGGGGTGAAGAATGGGGGTGACAGGCACGTGTGTCGGGGGTTGTTTGTGGGGTAGGAGGTGAAGAATGGGGGTGACAGGCATGTGTGTCAGAGGATGTTTGTGGGGTAGGGGGGTTGTGGGGGTGGGGGTGAAGAATGGGGGTGACAGGCGTGTGTGTCGGGGGATGTTTGTGGGGTAGGGGGGTTGTGGGGGTGGGGGTGAAGAATGGGGGTGATGTGTGTGTGTCGGGGGATGTTTGTGGGGTAGGGGGGTTGTGGGGGTGAAGAATGGGGGTGACAGGCGTGTGTGTCAGGGGATGTTTGTGGGGTAGGGGGGTTGTGGGGGTGGGGGTGAAGAATGGGGGTGACAGGTGTGTGTGTCGGGGGATGTTTGTGGGGTAGGAGGTGAAGAATGGGGGTGACAGGCATGTGTGTCGGGGGATGTTTGTGGGGTAGGGGGGTTGTGGGGGTGGGGGTGAAGAATGGGATGACAGGCGTGTGTGTCAGAGGATGTTTGTGGGGTGGGGGTGTTGTGGGGATGGGGGGTGAAGAATGGAGGTGACAGATGGGTGTGTCGAGGGATGTTTGTGGGTCCAGGGGCTCTGGAGGTGGGACCTGGGGGGATTTTAGCGGGCAGTGGGGGAGGCTGGTCGTGTGTATGGGGCCTTGGGGGTGTGCGGACTCATGGGGAGGCTCTGTGCTGGTGCACAGGGGCCAGCGCCCCCTTCACCCTGCACCCACCCAGCGCAGAGGGTTCGGGGCTGAGCCCTGCTCCCCAAGGGTGGTGGGCAGGCAGCCGAGGGTGGAAGACGCAACATCTCACCTACCCATTGCCCCCAGCCATGGAGTGGATCCCATCCCAGTTCCAGGCCTCGGTGTCTGCTGTCCTCTCCTGCAGCCTGACGCTGGCCCTGCTGCTCCTGCCTGGACTGGCGTACGCCATCCGTGATTGGCGCCAGTTACAGCTGGCATCCTCAGCGCCCTTCTTCCTCCTCTTCTTCTACAGCTGGTAGGTGCCTTTGGGGCTGAGGGGCAGGGGCACCACACATCCACAGGGAGCCGTGGCTCCGGGGTGGGGTGGCATTATGGGCACAGGACCCTGGGTCTGGGGGCCCAGGAGGGCTCACACCCCCCCTGGCTGCAGTAGCCTGTTGCCTGGCACAAATGGAGCCCCTGCAGCCCTGTTCCCCTGACAGACCAACTGCCAGGGACACACAAAATCCCAGCTCCGTTGCCTAGAGGCCTGGGGATGTGGGTGCCTGGTCTTCGATGGGTAACGCCCCCTCCTCTCTCTCAGCGAGCCACGCTCCAATCCTCCCCTGCCCAGGAGGATCCCAGAGTCCATGCACTGGCTCTTCATCAACCACAGGCCTCAGCTGGCACTGAGGGACCTGCAGTGGGTGGCCTGGATCGGTGGTGAGAAGCTGGAGGGAGAGGGCCTATCCCTGGAGGTGAAGGGCACAGGTACCTGTGGGGCCTAGTGGCTAGAGCAGGGTGGAGTGGAAGGCAGGACACCTGGGTTCTGTCTCTGGCTGTGGGAGGGAAGTGGGGTCTAGTGGTTAAAGATGGAGGCCTGGTTGTGAGGCCACGGGGTTCTTTCACCCTGGCTCTGCCCATCTCCCCCTCCTGCAGAAGGGGTGTAATTTCTCCACCCTGTTCTCAGCTCACACCTTCTCTCCCTCCCAGGCACTGAGGTTGGAGGTGCGGCAGGAGGAATGAAGCTCAGGGCCCCTTCCAGTGCTCTGCCCTGGAGCTGTTTTGGACAGTACTCACGCGTAGGGTCACCTGCTGCCTCATGCTGGCCTGGTAAAGGGCTCCCCTTCCCCCACGTAACAGTAGTAGTGCCACGAACTGATGAGGGAGGCTGGTTGTGCCACTGTCCCCTGATGAGTGAGACATGAGTTCAAATGGCAGGGTGCGAGACTTTGGGGAAGCTGTATATCAGAGCCCCTGTACTGCTAGGTGATAATGGGGATTCCCCAGGTTCAGCTGCTAGGAGGTGAGGCTTAGTGGCAGAGGTTGGGTTCAGAGATGGGGGGTGTGGCTTAGGGGCAGCCGTGTGTCAGAAATCCTGTATGGCTGGCCAAGGAGGGGCATTCCCCTGGGGAGCCGATGGCAGGAGGATCTGTGTTCAAGCTCCCATGCTGCTCAGCCCCCCCAGAGGACGAGGACTCCATGGTCAAGATGGACACTGGCTGTTTATCCCCACAGCACTGGTTTAAGCTAAGAGGTAAGGGGGAGTCTCCTCCTTGCTATGTGGCACCTAAGCAGCTGGGTTTGTCCCGGAGTAGGAATTTCTTTGGTGGAACGTGGGTGACACCAAAACCCTATGGAGATCTTGCCATGAGAACAGAGAAGTCTCCCACACACACCTACAGAGCAGCTGGGGACAGATCCCCACTGGAATGGGGAGGGAGAACCAGACAGACCAGGGAGATGGGGAGAGAAGCAGGAATGGGGAGGTGAGCCAGCCAGATTCTCCGCCTCTGAGCCCCTGGCCTTGATTCTTCTCTGCCCACCTGGCAGGTTCTCCAACAACTTCTCTTTCTGCTGCCTGGACCTGCAGCTCTTCAGAGGCTTCAGCATCTTCCTGGTGCAGCTGGCCTTTGGGGCTGTGGAAATGCCCTTCCACATGCTGGTGGTCATGGCCGCCGAGCGCCTGAGCCGCCGGCTCATGCAGGCCACCTGCCTGGGCCCGGGGGGTCTCTTCGTCCTGGCCAGCATCCCGGTGCCACAGGGTGAGGTCAGGGCCTTCAGCTGAGTCAGTCCAGCCCTCCCGCTGCCCTGGCTTCACCACCCAGATTCCCCAACCCCTTCCACCCTCTCAGATCCTGGTAATGGGTCCATCCAGCCTGATATCCCCTCCCACCTGCCGCGCAGGTAACCCACCTAGCGCTGGTGCGGAGGAGCCCCGGGTGGTTTTGGGAATGGAAGACAGGGTTGGCCAGCGGCCAAGATTCTAGACCTACAGGAGGCCCAGGGGATTGACAAGTGACCAGTGGCCCTGCCCAGCTCTGGTGCCCTGCAGCCCCGGCAGGTGTGGTCCTGGGCTGCCTCACACCCGACACCTGGTCTGAGTCAGTGGCAAGCACCCACCGGGGGCTACAGCGCGGTGGGGGGAGGGGAGGGCTTTTCTCATCTTCCCTTCACTGCCCTAGACATGGAGGTGCTGCTGAGCACCCAGATGGTCCTGGGGAAAGGGCTTTTCTCCTTCTCCTCCAGCTGCTCCTACCTGTACCCCACCGAGCTCTACCTCACCGTCATGGGGCGAGTGGTGCCCTCAGCTGGACGTGGAGCAGGGCTAGGAGTCAGGCCTGCTGGGTTCTAGCCTCTGATCAGTCTAAACCACCCCTGGGAGGGAGACTTAACTTAAGTCCAAGAGGTTCCTCCCTGGGGCTCCCTTCTCATTCAGCTCTCTGTTCCAGGCTTTTCTCAGCTGGGACATGACTGAGCTCTGTGTGTGTTTCCCCTCCACTCATACTGGGGCTTATCTGGGACACCCCTGATCTCTGCAACCCCCCCCCCCCCTCACCCACCTGGGGTGCCAAGTGACTGATGGCGGGAGGTGGGACAGTGATGTATTGGTTTGCCCAGTGGGGAGATGAAGCTGAGAATTGATGGGTCTGGAGTGGGAATGAATGGATCTGATGGTGCCTGGTTATGCAAATAAACTGTTGTATATTAATAAACATGCAAATTGGACCACATGCTAATTTGCATGCAGGGCACAGCCTCCGTGGGATTGCTCTGTACTTTGTGGCCTCCCTTTCTCCACAGGCAGACAGGGCTGGAGGGTCGCCAACATGATGGGCCAGCTAGGAGTGGTGCCAGCCCCAGTGGTGCAGATGACCCTGGCCTTTGTTTCCTTCCTGCCGTTGCTCCCGTTTGGGGCAGTGCCCATGACAGCTGGCATCCTGGTCAATTGCTTAGCAGACACCATGGGGCTCCCACTGGCTGACACAATGGAGCAGGTGGAGCACAGGTGGGTATGATGGGCACTGTGTGAGCTGCAGGCATGGGCTGGGCGGGGTGGGTGCATCTGGAAAGAGGGGAGTTTGTGTATATGGACACAGGCATGTGACCGTACGATAGATGGAGGAAGTGGCTGAAGATGGGTGGGGTGTATACAGGGATGGGTGGATGGACAGATAGCTGCCTGGGTGGTGGGTGAAGGCTGACTTTGGTGAGGCAAGCCCCTGCCCCACCCCTTCTGTGCCCACTGGAGCCCAGACCCAGCCCTGCTCCCCTCCAATACCGGGCAGCCAGCCCTATCTTCCACCCAGACCCTGCCCCACAGCCCCAGGAGCAGCCAATGTCTCTACAACCCAGACCTCACCCCAGGAGCAGCCAGGCGGCTGCCCTGCAGCCCCAGCCTTTCCAGCTGGCTGGAGTGTGGTGGACCAGCCCCAGCGCCAGCCTTTCCAGCTGGCCCTGGTGTTTCTGGGAGGGCAGTGTCTGCCCTGGCCTATCTTACCCATCACCCATGGATAGCTTCGGTGTTTGGGTGAGTGGGGGGGTGTGACCATGGGGTGCACAGCTACTCGCTAGCTACGGGATGGATAGAAGGCCTGCTTAGTGAGGCATTTGAGCAGCTTTAGATGGAAGGACAAGGTGTCATGAATTATTAATTGTTATAGTTAATGATCTCGCTGGTTGGTGCCTTTGTTCTTCTCGTCTCCCTTTGTTTTTAGAACAAGAGCGACAAGGAGCCAGAAGGAGGAGCTGCAGAAAGAAGCCGGGGTAACCAAGCAAACCAAATCCTTAGCTGAGTCTTGTGGTGGGCAGTGGATCATACTCTGGAGACCAGAGTACAAATCTTTGTGGGGCTTGGGTGTGTCACTGAATTGCCTGTCACTCAGTGATCCTGGCTGTAAAGTGGCTAATGATGCTTCCCTGCCCCGTGGGGGTTATGGGTATAAATCTATTAATAGATGGGCAGCTCAGGTACTTGCTGGAGAGGCCCCATTGCTGAAGGAGAGAGATTAGGAACTGACTTTTTATCACATATGCAAACTCTTGAGAGGGTCCTTTCTATTTGGGAGTCTTCAGCTTTGGTATAGATTTGCTGCAGGATTAAGATGGGAGACATTTCTTCCCACTAGGGTGACTGTAAGCCATGGTTTCCAAACTGGGGGTTGTGCCCCCCAGGGGGGCGTGAAGAAATTTCAGGGGGGGCATGAGGCAACCCAGCCCCCCCCGCCCATCATTCCCCCCACCTGAAGAAAGAGATGGCCTTTGCTTCCGGGTCACAGCCTGTACCATTTTACGTGGATGACCAGGCACAGCCGCTATAAGAACCAGGCAGCTGGTGAAGACCCATGTGGAGCTAGATGCCTTCTGCAAAGATGATTGAATGTGGGTTGGAGCCGGGGGAGGAGAAGGATGGGGTTAGACGCAGGGCTGGAGTAAGAGCGGGGGCTAGTGGTGCCTGGCTTTGTGGGAGGGGAGGGGCTCGGGTGGGTGGCTTGTGGGGCTCGGGCAGCTCGGGCTGGCAGGTGGGCAGCTGGCCCTGGCCAAACAGGGTGGTTTGAGCTGGCGGGCAGTCAGCTGGCCCCAGCAGTGTGGGGCTCGGGCGGGGGGTGGGTGGGCAGCTCAGGCAGTGCAGATCTCAGGTGGGCGGGTGACTTGCACAGGAAGCTCTGGCAGCTAGCAAGGGGCTCAGGCACCCGGCCAGCTGGGGCTGCTCCAGGCACCCACAAGGGATCAAGAAAAACTGTGCTTATTTTTAATTTTAAATTACATTTTTATATCAGGTTTGTGGTTATTTTAAATTACAAATTGCATTTTTGTTAAAGAGGGGTTGGACAATGGTAAGAAAGAGGTGGGGGCATGAGGGTTTCTCAGATATCAAAAGAGGGGTGTGACGTCAAAAAGTTTGGGAACCACTGCTGTAAGCCTTTAGAGAGCTGGGGTATTTAACTCTTCCAGCAGGATCCAGTGCTACCATGGCATTGAACCATTTGCAGCTTGTTTCACCAATGATTTACATCAGGGGTTGGCAAATGCTTGGACAGAATTGGTGGATTGGATTCAGAAATCAATTTGCTTAGCACATGCTGCTGTGACAGTGTTTTGTTCCTCCGTATCTGTTGGCTTCTTGGAATGCCCCTTTTGCTAGGAAGGGTTTTGCATGGAAAGCCTTTTATGTGACCTCAGTTGAAATGCACCCATTTAATGTTGCCACCCCTCTGCCATAACTGGAGTCAGCACCTTGTAAATTGCTTATCGATCAGAGGAGAAGTAAGTGAAACACTATAAGTGGGTATTTTGGTAGTGTGGCTTATTTATCTGCTGGAATGTATGCACCAGTCCTGGAACAGAGGTGGCCACAAACAGCATGACAGCAATCTCATCTTTCTGTAAGCTTCACCCAGACACCTAGCCCAGCTCCCAGATTGCTGCCCTGTCCCCTGAACTGATGTGGAGTTAAGACTAAAGCAAACAGCAAATTCTCTTGCTGCTTTGTTAAAGGTGTTACATGAGGAAGGGAGGCGGTACATGTGGGAAGAATTTATGTGAATCCCAAATCAATAAGGATAGAGCCAATTGGTGACATTTTCCTGGTCTCGATCACATTGTAACAACACGATGCAGCAGTGTGACATTGCAACTGGCTGTGTTGTGATGTGCTATCAGAATGTGATACTGACATCACGGTACAATGCTGTGACAGCATGAGACACCACACTAATACCACAACTTGGCCAGCATGGTACTCTCATAATATCACACTGTGATATCATAATGAAGTGCTAGGGCATCACAAAGCAATGCAATGGCATGACAAACTTGCACTGTGATACCAAAATGCTGTGGTATGATACTATGTACTATCACAATGTAACATGGTGACATTACCATGCAGTATGATTCTAGCTGTTGTCCATCAACTTTAGTGCTGGTGCCAGCCAAGAATGGGACCCCCCTTTTGCTAAGCACTGCACAAACACAGAATAGCAGACAGACTCTGCCCCTAAAAGATCTCAGAGCAGAGCAGATCAGATCAGACAAACTAAGGGCAGAGGAAGGGGAACTCTACACAGGAAGAACAGGTTATGGGATGGAAGCAAATAGCATGTTGGTCGAATGATTTTGCGGGTTTATTTCGTATGGAAGAGGCTGGATGGGAAGAAAGGTGTAGAAAAGGATGAGAAGGGGCAGGGTGGGGGAAGAGAAGTAAGAAAGAGAGGTGTAGCATGAAGCAGGGGGAAGAAAGTGTGAGGGAGGGAGGGAGAAAGCTGGAGAAAACAGCCCATCAGCAGGTGGCAGAGAAAAGCCTACCCAGAGTATAGGCAGTTTTCTGGGTGTCCAAAAGTCCTTCTTTTGGCTGCTTTTGCTTTTGCTCCTCCCAAGCGAAGGCCCTGGTTGGTTAATATAGTTTCAGTTTCAGAGTATAAGGCTAGAAGAGAACATTAGAGCATCTAGTCGGACCTCTTCTATATTGCAGGCCAGAGAATTTCATGCAGATACCCCTATACTAAACTCAAAGATTTTAGTTAACCTTGCAGCTACAGCATTTCCTCCTTAGGAGACTGAGCCGTAATGTGCTACTAGCATGCTCTGGCTGGGCCCCATTATGGCATTACGGGGTGTGAAATGATGTCACCGCACTCAATGGGCGCATCCCATTCTACTGAGAAGACAATGCTGTGTTAATGCAGCTTGTTAAATCCTAACCAACGTTTAATTTAACTTTTCCCCTTCCTAGCATGTCCCTGCTGCAGTGGCTAAACTGCAGGCTGCAGACTCCCCAAGACCCATGTTCAAGTTTAGTCTATTTTATTTTATTTGCATGTGACCCTGGGCAAATCACTTAGTCTCTACCTCAGTTACCTAGCTGTAAAATGGGGCTGTAGGAACTATTTCTCTTCACATTGAGTCCCTATGACACCGCCCACAGTTTGAGACTTCCTGACACTGGCTACTTTCCGCATGCGCCGTGGGGGCAGGTGGGTGACACCTCGTTGGCACCAGGAGTGTCACTTTCTGGCTCGGCGCATGAGCAGTCGGGAGGCGACGGGACCTATTTAGCTCCCTCAGAGTCCATTTGTAGCCGCCGTCCGTGAGACGCACGCGACGTTCGGCCCGTGTTTACGGCCGCACAAGGCCTGCGCAGGCGCAGTCTCGGCCTCGGGAATCTATTTCATAACTGCCGGGGTCGCTTTGTGGCGCTTCCCCTTGGAGCCAATCAGAACAGAACGACTGGGGGGCGGGCCACATCCTCCCAGCCAATCAGAGCGGGATCAGCCCGCCCTGCCAGCGGGCCGGTGCGGGGGGCAAAACAAGCCGGCCGCGGAGCCGGGCAGGGGTGGGGGTGCGGAGGGAAGTTGGGGCGGGCAGGGCGCCCCCGGGCCCCTGTCCGGCACCCAGCCATGTCCCGCTGGTTCTTCCCCTGGTCTAGCTCCATCAAGAAGCGGGCCTGCCGCTACCTGCTGCAGCACTACCTGGGCCACTACCTGGAGGAGCGGCTGAGCCTGGAGCAGCTCAGCCTGGACCTGTACCAGGGCGCCGGGGCGCTGCGGGACATCCACCTGGACATCTGGGTGAGCGGCCGCGGCGCTGCGGGGCACCCACCCCCCCCCCCCCGCTCCACCGCGAGGTGGGGGCGGGGATCGGGGCCGGGGCGCTGCGGGACACGCATCCGCCTCCACAGCGGAGCAGGGAGGCGAGGATGAGCGGGGGCGAGGGGATGGGGCCGCTGTGGGAGGGGGGCATCCACCCTGAGACGGGTGCGGGACTGGAGGATGGGGCCTCGGGGAGGTTTGGAGGCAGGAGACACGGGACAGGAACTGAGCTGGGTTCTGGAGGGCTTCTCTGGAGGGGACTAAGGCCAGCCAGGGAATTTCACGTGCTGGAAGTGAGGCGCCACGGAGCCTGTCTGGCCAAGCTCCCTGCTGCTATGTGACCTCCCAGGATAGGGCTGGACAGACAGATGCCCTCTCCTTGTCCAGTCCTCCGTCTCCTGCCCCTACCCAGGCCAGTATGGCGCTAATTCGAGGTGTTTCACTCCCTCTCCCTGAGAGCTCAGTGCTGTGGTGTGACCTCTCCTGGGGCGTGTGCGCTTGGATCTGAGCCATTTGCCAACCAAGCCCGGCCTTACATTTCTTCCCCTGGTTCATGCTAATAGCAGTGCTGTGCCTCAGTTTCCCCACCACCCTTGCAGCTGGACTAGGCTTCCTTGACTTCTGCCCGCTTGGAGTGGGGTGGGGCTGCTGTAGCTGCTGGGTTAATAACCTTGCTGTCACCCTGGGTGTAGTGTCCTGAGGGAATGGGGTGTGTCACCAGGCCCAAGATAATAGCCCTGCATTGTGTTGCAGTGAGTGTCAGGGTATGGCTTCTCCTGTCCCACATCTCTGTGAAGGGAATGGTGGGAGGTAGAAGCTGCATGGGCCCTGGGTGTGTTGCTGGTGGGAGTGGGTGGAAGGGAGCTGCTCAGTGGGGCTTGTGTGTGGGAACTGAGGGACACCAAGAGAGCAGGCTTGATGGAAGAACAGCTTGTGGGGGCTGAGGGTTGGATTTAGCTGCAGGCAAGGGAGTGGGGGGCAGGTCACCCGTGCTGTGACTCACCTTTGAATTCCTGCAGAGGGGAGAGTGCCCCCTGCTGAGTGCCCACCCGACTTCCTGAGGGCACAGGACCCCCCAGCGCTGCCCTGGGGCTGGGACATTGGGATCAGCACTGAGGGGGAGCACAGAGAGCTGCTTCTTGAGCTCCCTACTCACTGCAAGTGTCCCTGGCACGGGAGTTGGGGGGGGCAGTCATGTGACATATTGCTGTCATGTGACATATCCCTGCTGGCTACCATCTAGTTCTGATCCACACTTGGGAATTGGACTGTGGCAGTAGATGAGGTTTCTGTTGCCTCTGGAGCCGATCCCAGTGCGGTGTGTGTGTGTCTATCTCTGCCTCATTCCTCGGCTGCCAGGGGCTTTCGTGGCTATGGCCCGGTGCATTCATTGGTTATCTTGATCCCCTATTATTGCATAATAATGAGGTGCTGTTAATTGAGATGGAGGTGGGACAGAGTCATGATCACAGTGGGGGCAGCGACCACAGGAGCTGGGTGAGTTGTCTAGCCTTGCCTTGGTGCTGAAAAGCCACGAGCCAATGTATGTGGCCGTCCACGGTCTCGGTTCTCTCTCCTCCCCAGAAATACAGCCACCCCGGGGCAGGGTAGCTGGGGGGACCTGGAGATGTGGTTTCTGCCACTAGCTATCTCATGCCTGGTGGATATTTGGGCCCAGGGATGGGGACATGTACCCTTCTGCTCTATGTGCCTCAGTTTCCCTGATTGTGCTGGGAGGTCCTCAGGTGCTGGTGCTATATGGTGGGTGGGTTGGTAACGCCAGTTCCTCTTGGTTGTGCCTCGCTGGTTGCTGGGTCCTGGCACCGCAGGTAAGGTAGTGCTGTGTAGATACACGGGTGGTGTGTGCCATGGGTACAGAGTGTACCATGAAGGGGTGTGTGTGTGTGTGTGTGAGATCAGACCTCCAGGGCTGGTGAAGACCCTGGGATCACCCAGTCTGGGAGCTGCTTATTAATCTGCTCTGTGACTCAGGGTTTCCTGACTGTCGTGCCTGGCTTCAGAGCAAGCCCAGAGGAAGGAGGGGGAGGAGCAGAGAAGGAAGGCATCAGCTCTGGGTGGGGAACTGAGGCACAGGGGTTGTACCTCCTCAGAGCTCACAGCGAATTAGCAGGAGAGCCAGGATAGAACCCAGGAGTCCTGGCTCCCAGTCCCCCTGCTCTAATTGCTAGACCTGACTCCCAGTCCCTTCGCTCTAACCCACTATATCCCCTCCGGCAATGTGTTCCTTCTTCTTCTCTGCACTGGCCCACCCCTGCCTTAGTTTCCTTGCCAAGCCGGGGGTGGCAGTGGGGGATGTTGATGTTTTGGGCTGGCCAGCCCATAATTCTGGTGCCAGTAGCCCTGCTCCTTGCTCCAAGGCCATTGTCCTACCTGCTGGGAACAGGACTGCTGCCCTGCATGAGGGGGTTATAATTAGCCGCTGTGGTCACTGTACACCTGTTAGAATGATGTTCCCCTGGTATGTTGGGACTGGCCTTCTGTGCCCCCGCTGCCCTAATTTGCCCTCCCGCCATGTCTCAGTCACCCTCCCTATTCTTGGTTTTCCAGGAAGCTGTTCCAGGAGGCACAGCACAGTGTTGTCTGCCTGCCTCCTGTAGTGCCTATCCAGCTGGGTGTGCTGCGCGGTGGTAATATAGGCTAGTGGTTGGGGCACTGGGCTAGGAGGTGGAACACCTGGGTTCTATTCCCAGCTCCGCACTGACGTGGCAACTCTTGTGCCTCAGTTTCCCCACCCATCTTTCATCTGTTTGTAGTGCAAGCTCGTCAGCGTGGGGACTGGTGTGCTTGGGAGACCCTGATCTTGGGCTGGGGGGCAGGCTTGTGTGGCTGCCAGCCCAGTGGGAGCTTCCAATTTGGGTTCGGGGATCTGTGCAGTGCTGGGGGACCCTGATCTTGATTTGTGTGGCGTCCAGCAGGGGCCTTGATCTTGGAAGTAGGATGGTGGGTAGAACAGGGTGTTGCAGCCTCTGACCTGATGATCAGCTGGGATCTCGAGCATTGTTGTCGAAGTAATACCGTGGTCTTAATACTTAGCATTTCTATGAGGTCTACAATTAACTAGCTGGAAACCCTGTCGGTGCAGCCTGCTACTTCCCTTGCTGAAGTGATTTTGCAACCAAGTCACTTGACTTCCCCAGCCCTTGTCACCCGAGTCAATTTTAGAACAACAATCGATGTCACCAGAGGGAGGATCCCCAGCTACCCTGGAGCCTGCAAGGATCAGCTGGTCCTTGATGACATGCAGCCAGCTCTGGGGTGGAGCACTACCTGGGCAGGAAGCGCAGCCTGCCTGGAGTGCCCTGGGTATTCTTAACCAGCCCTGCTGGAATGCAGACAGGCCTGTCAGATTCACCCATGGAACCACCCACCACTGAGGCGAACAGTGGGTGCTGAAGTAGAAGTGGCAGTTCCAGGCCCTGGGAAGTTTCGAGCTGCCTCTGCCTGGAGGAGTGGGGAATGCAGTGCTGAGTCAGCTCCCTTTCCCGAGAAAGAGTAGCAGACGGTGAGCCAGGACTCTTGGGTGTGATCCCTGGCTGGAGGAGGAGTCTAGTGGCAAGAGTAGGAGTGGCTGGGAGTCAGGACTCCTGGGTTTTATCCCTACCTCTCTCCTTGTTGCATGGTTCCCACAGGGTTAACTCTCCATAGAATAACAGCTAGTAAAGTTGCCCTTAATATGGACTCTTCAATAGAGTTGGCCATTCTATTAAAGACCTGAGAATTTGTGTCCTGCAACACAGAGAATTTAACAACAGATTAGAGGTGGGATTTCTGAGTTATAGTTGCATCTGATGAAGCGGGTCTTTGCCCATGAAAGCTCGTGCCCAAAATATCTGTTAGTCTATAAGGTGCCACGGGATTTCTTGTTGGTTTTGAGTTAGAATACATGTTCAAATTTGACACATTAAGACGTGTCTGTTGTGGTATGGCTATGGCCTGAAGAAGTGGGTCTGTCCCACAAAAGATCCAATTATTTTGTTAGTCTTTAAAGTGCTACTTGACTGCTTTTTTGTTTTGACATTAACACATGGTGTGAGCAGAGACATCAACTACCTCACATGTTACAAGGACTGCTTCCCTTCCTTCGATGATGCTCGTAATTATCTCAGCCAGGACGATTAACATCCCCTCACCCGCTTCAATCCTATTTGATTTGTCAGTTCTTATTGCACTTTTTTTTTCTTTTTGGTCCTCTGTACTTATAAATGTCAGTCTGTGTTGGAAATGAGATTGAGCTGAAGAAGAGGGTCTGTCCCACAAAAGCTCATCGCCGAATAAATCATTTTGTTAGTCTTTAAAGTGCTACATTTCTGCTGCTTTGTTTTGTTGGAGTATAGATGAGCCTGGCGACCTCTGTTACTATTTAATATACGTGTTACTTATAACAATAAGATGTGAAGATACATGTCTCAAGAGCTGGATGGATGTAACCTTAGGAGGTCATTGAGTCTGGTCCCCAGCCCTCTTGGTAGGGCTGAGCACCATCCCTTTGTTGTTAATCTATTTGCCCCAGATCCCTAAATGGCCCCCTGAAGGGCTGAACTCACAGCGCTGGGTTTAGCAGGCTCGGGCTCAAACCACTTAACCCCTCAGGCCTTTGTCTGAGGAGCCTGGAGAGGGCGGAGCTCCATGGACATGGCTTGGCAGTCTGAGCAACAAGTTGGAAATCCCTTGGTTCAGAGACGCTGCCCGTTTGAATCCTGATGCAATCGTTCTGGGGTGCGGAGGTTAAACTAGATCGGAGCTCTGGGAAGCTCGCAGCGGGGTCATGCGGGGAGGTCTATAAAAGCTGCTCTCCAGTGCCTTGTAATTTCACCCCTCATTGCTGCAGAGGGGGGTGCAGACTTTGGCTCTAGAACCCTGCAAGTTGGCGGAGACCCACTTTACATCCGCGGGTGTCAGCGCCGCTGTCTGCAGCCCATTCTTGCGGCGACGGATGCTGATGCGGATATGAATTTTGTGTCTGCCCAGGGCTCTGCTGACATCCGCTTTCTCTATTGTCCTTGGTCATATAACTTTGTGCAACCCCAGTGAGCTGTCTACGGGCTTCCACCCCCTCATCCCGGAGATTGCTGCCTCTCAGCACCGGGCAAGGGGTCCCTCAAAAAACAGCCTCCCGTGCCCCTCCCCAGAGGTGGCTGCAATTCCGTACCAGCTGCATGGTCTCCATCTAACCATTCCTCTGCTCTCCCTGCAGTCGGTGAATGAGCTCCTGGAGTCGGTGAGTGCCCCGCTGGAGATTGTGGATGGCTTCATCAATACCATCGCGGTCACCATCCCCTGGTCGGCGCTGGTGACAGAGAACTGCACCGTGGAGGTGACAGGGCTGCAGATCACCTGCCGGCCCAAGTACCGCAGTGGTGAGAGCGGAGCCGAAAGGGGCCTGCTGGGCCATGCCCTCCGTGCAGGGAAGGGTGGGGCTGCTCCCATCCTCTCCTGGGCGAAGGGCCGTGACGTTGGGGGTGTTGCTCCTTTAGCTCCTGCTGCACCACGGGGAGCTGGGCTGCACCCTCGCAAGGGCTCCAGGGTGGGATCTGACCTCACCAGCTGGGGTTCTGGGAGTGGGCAGCTGCTTCTGGGGGGGTTGTTAGCCTGTTCAGAGCTGGGGGCTGCTTGGGTGCCAGCAGAAATAATTAATCGGGGCTCTTAACATTTCCCCAAAGACATCTCACCCCTTCCCTGGGTCCCCACCTCTGCTGGGGGCTGCACAGACTAGTGAGACAGTCTCTGCTCGATGCAGAGGAAGGATTATCCCCAGTGTTAGATGGGGCAACCAAGGCCGAGTGTTTCAGGCAGCCTGGGGCTCGGATCCAGGCTCTGCCAGAGCCCCTTTCCCATCCTGGGCCCTTCTGTGCTCTGAGATGGATAGTGAGCGGCTGCCTCCCCCTGGGTTCCTTTCAGCCTTCACTGCCTCTCAGTAATGAAGCATCGCTCTGTTCCCCCAGCCACCCCAGGAACGGAATCTCAGAGCTGGTCGTCATGCATGACCACAAGCATGCAGCTGGCCCAGGAGTGCCTGAAGGACCAGGCCGAGGAGCCCCCCCAGCCTCTCGAGGGCCTTGAGATGTTCGCCCAGACCATCGAGACCGGTGAGGCTCTGGCAGGGTTTGGAAGAGTCGGGGGGCCTCATACTGCAGCTGGGGAGCTAAGGGGCAGGTTAACTGTGTGGACACCTGAGACTGGAACCCAGGAGTCCTGAGTTCTAGTCCCATCCCTGCTCTAACCTGCTAGAATTGGAGGCAGAACCCAAGAGGCCAGATTCCAAACCTGCCTTGCTCTGTTCCACACAGACCCCACTCACGGCCCAGAGCTGGGAACAGAGCCCAGGAGTCCTGGCTCCCAGGCTAACTGCTCCGCTGAGTGGTAAGGAGCTTCTCTGGTCAGGGTAGCACCTGCGGAGCGGTGGAGGATAAACAAAGTCTACCACTCCACTGTGCCCCAACCTCCCCCAGGGGAGCGGTGGGAGTGAGATGGTGCAGGTGGCAGCTGTGTGGCTGAAAGCCCAAGTGACCCAACCTCCATAAGAACCAGCCGGGGAGGGAGGAGAGAGGCCTAGTGCCAGGGATGCCTGGGGGAGGTTTTCCAGCTTGTATAGGGGGGAGGTAGTGTGACCTAGTGGCTAGAGCGTTGGCCTCGGCGCTGGGGAGACGTGGATTTGCTCCCCAGGTCTGCAGCTGTGACCTTGGGCAAGTCTCTGTGCCTCCATTTCCCCATCTGTGAACTGGGGAGAACTGCTCTCCTCTGTGATGCACATGGAGATCTCCTCCAGGCGAAAACAGAGGCAATTACTGTGGGCTGGTCCCTTTAACGTGCCTGGTTCTCTCTGGCATCTCCTGCCCAGTGCTGCGGAGGATCAAGGTGACCTTCCTGGACACCGTTGTTCGGGTGGAGCATGTACCCAGCAGCTCGCAGACTGGGGTGGCCCTGGAGGTGCATATTAAAAGGTAACAGGGCCCCGTTCCCAAGTGTGGAAGGGGACATCTGATGAGCTGCAGCAGAGATGGGCCTCTGTGGGATCTGGGGTGAAGCCCGACTGGTACTTGGCTGGGAAACATCCCAGAGGGAAGCGGGTGGTCCAGTGAGTGGTGGGTGGGGGCTCTTCCCTCTTTCAGTGCTGTCCTGGGTCTCAGCCCCCTTCCTCCAACCACCAGCCCCCACTACGCTCTGACAGCTGGCGACTGAGCCCAGGTGTCCTGACTCCCAGCCCCCTGCAGGAACGCATCAGTCCGCACTCTCCTCGCCGTGGTCCTGGCTCCCAGCCCCTGCTCTTCCCCCGGAACTGGGGACAGGACTGTAGCGTTCTTATTCCCGGCCTTCCCCTTCCCCACCCACTGCTAGTCTAAGTGCCAAGTCCCCGGCTGTCTTTGGCCATCAGCTCTGGTCCCCCCGGGGCTGAGTCTAACCCTCCCCCGGTAACTTCTCCCCCAGGTTGGATTACTGCGACGAGGCCATGAAGGACCCCAGCCAGGTGCTCCCAGTTGACGTCCACCAGCCCCCGGCCTTTGTGCACAAGATCCTGCAGCTGAGCGGCATGTTGCTCTACTACGAGGAGTTCCCCGAAAGCCCAGCCTCACCCGTGCCTGGCCCCCAGGTACCGCCAAGCAGAGCTGTGGGCAGGAGGCGAGGAGGGGGCCTAATGGACAGGATTCGTGGCTCCCAGCCCCCTGCTCAAACCACCAGACCCCATCCTCCTGCCAGGGGTCGGGAAGGGACCCAGGAGTGGTGGGAACAAGGCATGGGATTGGAACTCCCAGCTCCTGGGTTCTGTTGGCTGCGTGCGATTCCCTGGCTGTCCTGCTGGGAGAGCCCACTGAGTCCTTTTGGGCGGGGAAGGACCGCTGGTCCCAAACAGCCTTTAGCCATTTGTAGCAGCCCAACTCTTCTCCTGTCCATCTTCCCAGCCCTCGCCCCAGATGAGTGACTCGTCTTCTGCCCACGGAGCGGCCCCCGAGGGTCCTGACTCCCCTGGTCCCCTCCTGCAGATTGGCAGCTGTTCCGGCTACATGGAAATGAGGATCAAACTCAAGCAGAACGAGGCCTTTCCCGGGCCCAAGGTGAGAAGCGTTGGCTGGCTGGTCCTCTCAGGCTGCTCCAATCCCTTTTGGCATCTCCATCGGAACGGGTCATGCGCCACCTACCTGTGGAACTCACTGCTGCAAGAACATGCTCTGGCTGAGGAGAGGCAGGACAGGACGGGCCCATTGGCCTGATCTGGGGAGGGAGCCAGCCCGCGGCATGGGCCCACAGGTCTGGTCTAAGTTAGGTTGCGAAGGGGGGAGAAGGAAGCAGATGAGTGAGCTCTGCTTATCCCCTCTCTGCAGCTGGAGCTGGACGGCAAGCTGGGATCCCTGCACCTCTTGGTCTCCCCGCAGCAGATTTTGTACCTGCATGACCTGCTGACGGCACTGAGTGTCTCAGGTGAGCCACCGCTGGGAGGTCGTTCCACCCTGTCTGCCACCCCTGGCTAAACACAGCTCTTGGTAGCATCTGAAAAGGCTCCTGGGTTTTGTCCTCTGCTCTGGGAGGGGAGGGAGGTCCAGTGGATTAGTGCAGGAGGGGGCTGGGAGTCAGGCCGTCTGGGGAGGGGGATCTGGGGGTACCTACCTGGTCTGCCGGCTCAATGCTCGTCCATTCTGAAACTCTCTCGGGCGTGGGGCTGGGATCTGGGCTCAGCTCTCCCTGCCTACTCTCCCTGTGCCCTGGCACCGCGTGCCCTTTGCCAATTCTCCGGATGCCCTGCCCCCGACAGGTGCTGGCTGGGCTGCCGCCCTGCCAGGAGCTCCTTACGTGAGTCTGAGCCCTGCAGGAGGAGTGGAGTTGGGAGAAGCCTCTTCTGATTGGCTGCTTGACGAGATTGCCCACCTCCTGGGGCAGAGCAACCAATCCGAGCTGCTGTCGGAAGAGTTCTCTCCCCCTTGGTCAGCAGCACGACCCATTCCCCCAGGAGGGTCGGTGGAGTGAAGAGACGTCCTGGGGGGCTGAGCTCCCCACGCCTGTGAGAGGCTCTGGGAGGTTGAGAGGAGGGAGCAGCCAGAGCCCAGCCCCTCAGGTCGGCTCTTCTCCCGTCCAGCCAGGCCTGGCTTGGAACTTGGGGCTGGGGTGAGCTCGGGGCACACAGCAGCTGGGGCAGGGGGTCCAGGTTCGATGTGAGCGTTGGAGAGGCAGCATTAAGGGCTGGGCTGGGAGGAGCAGCCCTGCTGCAGGAGCTCTCTCCCGGTGCCCCCAGCACGCGCCCTCCCGGGGGGCCTGGCCAGCACTCTCCCCTCACCCACGGAGCGGGGGGATGAGTCCTTAGACACCGCCCCCCTCCCCACAGCTGTGATCCTTTCTGACGTCTCATGACTTCTGGGGGACTGACTCGTGCCAACCTCAGGAGAGCGGCACCATCCTTGGGGTGGGGAGTGCCTCGGCTGGCGGGGCTCGGCTGTCTCTGCCTGGCGCGCCGTGTGCCAGTGGGACCTGTCCCATGTCCCCCTTTCCCCACCCCCATCCCAGCCGGTACACCCCCACCCCCACCCCCCCGGTGCGTCTCCTCTCAGCACCTCTTTACCCCCCACGGCTCCTCTTCTCTCCCACCCAGAAGCCAACAGCCTGCAGGTGAAGCTAAGCAAGAGCCGCCCGCTGGACTCTGAAGACCTGAAGCTGATTGAACAGGACCTGAGCCAACAGCTGCACAGAGGACAGGGCTTGGGGACGGGTCGGCTCGAGGACTCGGAGAGCTTCGTGGGCCTGGAGAACAGAGGTGGCGTACGAGCTGGACGCTGCACTACATCCTGGCCTGTGTGCTGCAGACAAAGCGCGGCTGTTGAACAAATCCACCCTCCAGACCCTCTGGGGAGCCAGGCCTGGGAGTCTGGGTCCTCGGGCTCCAGGCTGCTCCCTCCTGAGCTCGGGGGATTTCCCTCAGCCGGCAGCAGCAGTAGGTCTCTTCTCCTTTGGTGGCCCTGCCCAGGGCGATAGGGATCACACGCCGATGCACCACAAAACCAGAGCTTGTTCTTCTGCAGCCTGGCACTGGCCCTGAGCCCCTCCATTGCCCCTGCATTATCCCTGCCCTGCTCCCCTTTCCCTCAGCTGCACTGGTGCCCTCTGGCCTTACCCACAGCCCCTTCCTGCGGGGGGAAGGAAGCTCGTGTGACAGCAGTACGTTCTGGCCTGCCAGTGCAACAGGCCGCCTGGACCTCCGCGGGGCTCTCCCGCCCGCCCGCCTCTGACCGGCTTCTCCCCCTCTGCCGTCCAGAGATGTTCTTTTCCATGGCCGCCATGACGAGCAGCGTGACCTCCGTGCGCTCGGCCAGCGACCTCTCAGACATCGAGCTCGACTCCTCCGTGCACAGCGACTACGGTGCCGGCTCCCTGCAGCCGCCTTCCTTTGCTCCGGGGGTGAGAACTCGCTGGGGGGGAATGGGGGGGGCGTCACCGGCAGCATCTAATCCTGGCCCATGTCTAGAACCAGGTGGAGCCGCCTGGGTCTGCTCTCTTCCCAAAGCTGCATGCATGGGGCGGGGAGCACCTTGCTGCTGCCAGACCTCCTCAGGGCTCCCTGGTCTGGCTCCCCACTCCTAACCTCCACCTGTCTTTGCAGCTGATCCTGAGCAGCCCCAGGCGCTACGGCCAGTCTCCCTTCGCTGCTACCCTCCCAGGGCTGCAGGGCCTGAGCAAACTGCCAGGTGGGTGGTGCCCATCCTTGTGCACTTCGATGGGGAGCTTGGGGTTTCCCCCCATCCTGGGAGGGCAGCCGGGACTCCTGGGTTCTATCCCGGCTCTGAAATGCCAAGGGGCTGTAGCGGGTTAAGGCAGGCGGGGACCTGGATGTCACAGCTTCTGGGTTCTTTTGCCTGCCTGTGGGGCTGCAGGCTTAGAGTCCGTCCCCAAAGCTTGCAGACTGTCAGAAGCTTCCTCCACTCATGGGTGAAATCTGACTCGGGCATCTAGGGGTGTGGGTGCTGTTAATAGAGGGATCCGTCCCCTGACATGGAGATGCAGCTGCCTCTGGGGTGGAGCACAGGAGAAGCCACACCCGGAGGCGTTTGAGAGAGGTAGAAGGTGGTAACTCCCAACTGGCATTTGATGGAGGTAGCTAGGCTAGTGCCTCATCCCCATGGGGATCCACAAGCAAGAAGGACCTTAGGTTCCCTCTCCAGCCTTCCCCTTTGAAAGGGCACATCTCTGTCTGCCTAACCCCTCTTTGTCCTTGCCCCCAACGGCTCTGGTGGGGGCCCAGGGCTCCTCAGTTTTGTTCCCGGCATTGGGCTCCCCCAGTCCCTCCCTGCCACCCCCAACGGCTCTGCCATTGCCCGTTCATCCCAACCTCCAGGCCCTTCTGCTGTGGGGCACCCCTCCTTGGAGAGCGGAGCCCCCTCGCAGGGTTCCCAGCATCCTCGGAGGGCCCCACTGTGGGAGCCCTGAGGTGAGCTGTGCAGCGAGGAGGGCGGCCAGCTGCAGTCCCTTTGCTGCTCACGTTAACCAGGACGCGCCCGAGGGGCTCTCGCTGCCGGGCCTGTCTGACCCGAGGTGGCTGATCTGTTGCAGGCAAGGCCCCCCAGCTGCCCTCCCTGGAGAGCCTGCGGCTGGAGACCCTGCTCAGAGTGACGGTGGGCGGCCTCACCCTGACGGTCCCGCATCAGTGCCCTGGCCCGCCTGCCTCTCCCCAGCTGGCCCAGCGCTTCTTCGCGGAGTTGGCCTTCTTCAAAGACTCGGCCTTCGGTGGGAGGGACTTCGGGCCCCTCCGCCACTGCTTTGAGAAGGCCTGTCCTTGCAGTAACTTCAGGTAGGTGTCCTTGGAGGGGGGAGCGCTGGATACACCCTGACTGCCACCTGCCGTTGTCTGGGAGGTGGTGTGGAGGCAGGGACCGGCAGGCGGGAGGAGGGTTGGTTTACATCCATGATCTCCGGGGCACTGGAATTGGGGCCAGCACAGGTGCCTGGAGGGGAGGGCCCAGCAACCTAGTGCTAGGCTGGGGCAAGCGCCCTCTATCCCCCTCCCTGCAGCCCCGGGATTTGCACTGACTGAGCAGCTCCCCCTGGCGCCGGGCTGAGCCATGGGGCTCGGTGCAGACAGAGCGGGCAGCGTCGCCCCGCCTCACTCCTTGAGGTCTCCCATCCACATGCTGATTGTCTGGGCTCCAGCGCCTGGGCTGTCAACCCCCTGTCCCTGCACCTCCCGCTGCGGGCTCTGACTCTGCCTTCCCGCCCCCAGGCTGACAGGAGCAGCTCTACAGGTCACCTGCCAGCAGAGAGCTTCCGGGGCCCTGCGTGTGCTCAGCTCGGAGGTGAGCTTCGGCATGCTGGAGATCCTGGAGTGCCTCTGGGCGAGCCCCAGCCCGGAGCGCAGGCAGCAGGAGCCCGAGTACACGGAGGTGAGGTGGGGGGAGTGGATGGCAGAGCCACCCCCAGGGCTGGGCGCCAGGGTCACACATCTCCTGCCTGCCTCGGTTCTGAACTGACCTGGGGAGGTGAGATCTCAGCTGGCAGCCGTGCTGGCCTGAACCCTTGGAGTCAGGGCTGGCAGTGGGGGTGGGGGTGCTCCATCCCTTCCCTCTGAGAGGCAGGGGAGCCATGTGCAGGGATCAGAAGGATGTGACCTCCAAGGACGGGGGGAGAAGTGACTGTTTGGGCACAGGGCGGAGCTGGAGCGAGTGATACCCAAGCAGGGCTAGGCCTGTGGGACGCTAATCCAGAGGCGAATGAGCATGGGTGGGGTGTTCAACCCCTGGCAGTGTCTGTCTGTCTCTCTCTCTCTCTCTGCACCAGTCTGGAGACTGGGTGTCCCCTCATTGGCCCAGCCTTTGGCTCTCACATGTTTTCAAGCTCACGGGGCCTGAGCAGTGTCCATGTGCTGCCTACAGTCCTCGCCCTGCTGGCACGCTCCACAGGTGCAGACTCCCTCTCTGGCCCTCCTCCTGGAGAGGTGGGTCCCTGAACCTTGTCCCATGTCTCCTCAGCAGCTTATGCAAGCTGCTCCCGGAATGCCACCTTGGTGAGATCAGTTTAGATAGTTTAACCCTTTGGGACCCAGCCTCCTCTCTGCCCTCCCTCTACCCCCATGCACGCTCTGCCCTTAGGAAGCAGAAGAGAGTTTGGCTCTGTGGACGCAGTCCCCTCCCTTGGAGCCCAGCTCACTCCCCAGAGCCTGGGGGCTCTGATCAGTGTGACTGAGGCAGGCCTGGGCCCTCCTGGTTCTGCAATGGCCTGGTCTCTTGAGTAGAGCATTTGGCTTTGGAAAGCCACTTCTCACCCATCTTCCTACTTGTCACGCTGGGCTGGGCTGTGCTCTGGACCCGCTGTGTGATGCTGGGCACCGGGGCTGTCAAAACACCCATGGCAAAGAATGTCCCAGTGTTGAGGAAACCGAGGCAGGGAATGACATGTTGGCATCGGTTCTGTCTGGTCCATAGACATCTTGTGCTGCCTGGACGGTGGTGGTTATGGAAATCCTGCAAGTCGGTGTCTGCTGCCAGTCGCGTGTCCTGCAGGGTCGAACTCTAACCCAGAAGTGGAGTTGTGGGAAGGGCCTGGGTGTCTTGCGCAAACCCTCACCCTGCTCCTTTCTCTCTTCAGCTAATGACCTTCAAGAATCCCAGTGCCTTCACCTACAACTCCTCGGCCCGGCCCTGCGCCCAGATCCACTACAAGCAGTCGGAGAAGCTGCCGTCCAAGGTGAGCAGCAGCCTGAGGCTGGAGGATGTTTTGACATTGTGTGGTTGCTGCATTGCTTCTCTCTTCCTCTCTCCCCGCCTCCAAACTTCCTCTTTGGGGAGCCACTGGGCATCACAGGGAGCAGAGCCACCCCAGGCTGCTGCTCGATGGCACTGCACTGGGTCCTTGCACCAGGGAGGTGGGGGGATACGGTTTGCCCTGGGTTATCTGCCTGGCTGTGATGGGAGCCTTCCTGGGAGCACTGGTCCTTGCCCTCCGCCTGGGGGTGGTTGGAGCTTTGCTGGTTCTGCCTGGCTCTTGTTAAACAGCACTTCCAATAGCACCTGGAGTCCCCAGCTGAGATGTAGAGGAGGGAGGATGCTTCATTGCAGGGGCAGTGCACAATCGCAGTGAGACGGTCCGTGCCCCACAGAGCTCAGTCTGTTCAGACAAAGGAAGGGTTCTTCTCATTTTACAGAGGGGGAAACTGAGGCAGCAAGTGGGGAAATGACTGGTCCAGGGTGTCACAATGGAATAGTACCACAGCGTACCGGGTCGGGTCTAGTTAACCACGTGCCAACTCTTCAACAATGTGCCTGAATAGATGCGCTGTCAGGGGGAGCTCTCCTGAGGTTGGTGCTCCATTGGCCTGGCCTGAGGATGGCTGGAGCGCTCCTGAGGTTGGTGCTCCATTGGCTTTGCCTGAGGATGGCAGGAGCACTCCTGAGGTTGGTGCTCCATTGGCCTGGCCTGAGGATGACAGGAGCTCTCCTGAGGTTGGTGCTCCATTGGCCTGGCCTGAGGATGACAGGAGCTCTCCTGAGGTTGGTGCTCCATTGGCGTGGCCTGAGGATGACAGGAGCTCTCCTGTGGTCCTTGCTGGGTGGGCTGGACCTGGCATGTGGTTAGGTGGTGGTAGATCTTATAAAGCCAGACTGAGTGAGGCTGCATTGTCCGCAGGAGAAACCAAGCAGGCAGAGGCGGCAGAAGGAAGCCCCAGCCTTCCTGGGTGACCCTAGAATAACACACTGGCAATCGCAAGAGACCCTACAATAATACAACAGCCTGGAGAGTCCTGGATGGCTGAGGGAATCTCAGGTGTTTTTCCCTCCCTCTCCAGTGCTCTGTAGAAGGCCCCCACATACAGCAGCCAGGTTGGAGAGCCATTCCCAGGGCGCTAATGGCTCTCTCTGTCTCTCTGTCTCTCTCTCTCTCTGCAGAGCGATCTCAAGAAGGCTGGGGCTAAACGAAGCTCGGAGCTGTTGGCCGACCTGGCAGAGTTCCACTCTGATGTGGATCTGGGTGTCCTAGACCGGCTTGGATCCCTCCTCCGTCTGGCAGCATCCGCGCCCCTGCAAGATCAAGCCCCTGGCCTCCGTGTGGACGCACACGTGGTGCGTGGGGGGGCGGGGGCGGAACAGCTGCTGGGCGGGGGAGGCTGTTCCCAGATGCCTGTGGAGGAGAAGGTGCTTGTGCCTGCAGCGTGCGGGGTGGGGGATGCAGAGGAAGACCGGACTGCTGTTAAGCCTGTCTTCTCTTCCCCTCTTGTGGCTGGGTGCCAGGCAGAGTCCCCCCATGCCCCCGAGAGGCACACGACCGTGCGGCTGGCGGCGCCCAAGGCCACCCTGCGCCTGCAGTTCCCAGTGCCGGACCTGCGGCCCGAGCCGGAGCGGCGACCCTGGATGCAGAAAGCCGTGCGCCGGGAGAGCCTGCGGCTGGAGCTGACTGACGCGGTGTTCCAGACCGAGCTGTGGGCAGGGCCGGGGGGCTGTGGGGAGCCCAGCCGGCTGGAGGTGACCTTCAGCGACTTGCACGGTGAGCGTGGGAAGGGCTGAGCTGCCACGCCTCCTGACGAGCGTGTCACTGAGCGTGGCTCCCTCTTCCCTGGGGGTGTTAGGAGGCTGCTCTAGCCTCTTGGCTTGAGAGCCACAGCTCCAGGGTTGGGTCTCTGCTGCTAGGGTTGTCTTCTTCCCTGAGGGGCTGAAGGACAAACTCAGGCTGCTAGGACCAGGCTTGAGGCCCTTCAGGGACCCTTGGGCTGAGTTGGGAGGAACACGGGGACCCAAGTCTCTTGCTGTAGATGGGAAGGAGATGCTTCCGAATGGGGCTCTCTTGTTTCTCTAGCGCCTATAAAACCTGAGTGCTCTTACCACGCCATCCTGGCGCCCACCTTCATTCTAGCCACGAGCTGCCCTCCCTCTCTGCCCGATCCAGGGACAGAACCCCGAGGCCTGGTTTCCATGCCCACCCCTATGTGTTCCAACCATTCCATGCCAGGAAGTTCTTCCCAGCTCCATCTGTTAGACTTCATTCTGCTCCCAGAGTTGGGGATAGGACCCAGGAGTCCTGTGTCTTTACGTCCTCCCCCAGATCCCCTTCCAGAGCGCTCCCTGTGGAGGGGAGAAGGGCAGCGTTTGGCAGGCACTTGGCATGTGTCCAGCTGCTGAGCCCAACCGCTCTCCGTGCAGGTCTGTACGAAGATGGCGAGAAAGTCTCTGTCCCCTGCATCCGGGTGAGCAAAGCCCTTGACCCTGCAGCCAAAGGACACGGCAAGAAATATCTCCTCCCAAAGTGAGTCTGTTTAGGGGGCCGATTCTGCACCCCAGTGTGCACCCTCCGCACCCCCCCCCGGCTGCCTGCCTCCCCCATGCTGGCAGACCATCACACATTCTGCATGGAGCATTCCTCCGGCTGGTGCCCCAGGTTGGGAGGCAGCTCTGATTTGCTAGGGGGAAAATTGCACTGTTGCGTCTGAGAAGTGGGCAGTAGCCCAGGAGTGCGGGGGAGTGGGGTCGGCTGTGCTCAGCCTGGGCCCTCTGACTCTCCCTCCTCCCGGCCCCGTGGCAGGATCACAGTGACCCTGACCCCCCAGCACAGCCCGGCCCAGTGGGACTTGGCAATGGACAAGGCGGAGGAGATGGATCTGTCAATGGTGGAGAGTCCCTGTGAACTGAGGCAGCCTGAGCCCTCTCCCTTCTCTTCCAAGAGGACCATGTATGAAACTGAGGAGGTACGTGGCGGGGGGGGGTCCTTACTGATGTGCAGGGGATGGGGATGGTGCCACCTTGCCTGCCAGTGGCCTGATCCCACCCAGAGAGGGAGGAGGGGTCTCTTTGGGGCAGGGGCTCAGGGAACAGTGAGGACTTAGGATATGGGCTGAGCGACCCCAGAAGAGGAACTCTAGAGATGTGAGAACAGCCCCACTGGGTTTCTCAGGACCCCTGCCCATCTAGCTTGGGTTCTCCCCTCCATTAACCAGTAAGGAAAGAATGGGGCTGTGGGGGTTATCCCTTTAAGTCTTTAATCCCTCCTGTGCTGGGCTCCCCCCAGATGGTGATCCCTGGAGACCCTGAAGAGATGGCCGAGTTCCAGGCCAACACAGTGGCTGCCTCGCAATATGCCCTAGAAGTGACCCTGCCCAGTGCCCACGTCTTCCTGCCCAGCAAGGAGTTCTATGAGAGCATCTACAACAGGTACTGCAGGGGGAAGAAGGGGCACATCTAACTGGGTATCGTGGCTGGCAGGGAGCAGGCTGCCAGGCAGCCTCCAGGGTTCAGATCTGGAATCCTCTGTGCCTGCCCCCTGGGCTCTGGGCGGAGGAGGGCATGGTGGTGCCCAGCTCTTGCAGACCCTGGCCCTTGGGTTAGAAGAGCTGTCAGTTGGGGCAGACCAGGCCTGAGCAGATGAATCCCAGAACGCCTGGGTTCTGTTCCCAGCTTGGGAAGGGGTGTGGCTTGTCATGGGCAGAGCTGGGCGGACCTCCAGGGCTCCTGGGTTCTGTTCCCAGCTTGGGAAGGGGTGTGGCTTGTAGTGGGCAGAGCAGGGTGGGGCTGGCAGCAAGGGCTCCTGGGTTCAGTTCTTACCTTGGGAAGGGGCGTGGCTTGTCATGGGCAGAGCAGGGGCTGACCTCCAGGGCTCCTGGGTTTAGTGCCCAGCTTGGGAAGGGGGCGTGGCTTGTTATGGGCGGAGCCAGGCGGGGAGCCAGGCTTCCTGGGTTCTGTTCCCACTTTTGCCGCTGCTGACTTTGGCACGTCACTTCCTGTTCTCCCACCTGCAAAATGGGAGATGGTGCCTACTGAGTGTCCCCTCCTGTTCTGCATGGCACCCAGAGCGCCCCCCCCCCCCCCCGCGAGAGCGCTCAGTGCTAAGCTCTCTAAGGCAGTATCCGTCCCCTTCCGTGTCAATACCACCCACTGGGGCCTGGTCCGTAACAACCAGCCTGGGGCCTGGGGAAGAGAAGCGCTTTGGGTGGCTCCTGGGCTTAGCGGAGGCAAAGGCAGTTGCGGGCCTGAAGCCTGTGTCCTTCCTTCCCTCAGGATAAACAACGACTTGCTGATGTGGGAGCCGGCCAGCTCGTCCTGGCCTGCGGGGGGCACCGTACCTGGGGGCTTTTTTCCCAGCCGCCCACCCCCTCCCACGCGCTGGCAGGACAACTTCAAGATGTGCAAGTCTGCCTTTAAGCTGGGTAAGGAGCCGAGCCCCAGGGAGGGCTCCTCTCACCTGCGCGGACCCGTGAAGCCTTAACAGGAGCGGGGAGCAAAGGTTGAGGGTTGGCGGGGTCCCAGCACAGTTGCCCAGTCCCCAGCTCTGTGTGGGTAGGAGGGTCAGTAGGTTAGTGCAGGGGAGCTGGGCATCAGGCCTCCTGGATTCTGTACCTAGCCCTGATGTGCCCTTTGGTAAGACCCGCCCCCTCCCTGCCTCAGTTTCCCCACTCGGCAGAGGTTGCTGCTAACCCTCCTCTCCGCTGTCCCTGTCAGACTCGGACTCGGAGGAGGAGGACTCTCACTTCTACTCAGTGGACGAGGCGGCGGCTCAGCGGAGGAAGGGGGAACCGCGCAGCCCACACCAGCAGAGCCATTTCTCGGCCGTGGTCACCATCCTGAAGGGCAGAGTGACGGCTCTCTGCGAGGCCAAGGTGAGGCTCCCCCGCTGAGCTGGCTCCGGCTGGCCTGGGCTCTGCAGGGTGCGAGGCATCGGAGCCCTCCCTTCTGAGCAAGTGGGGTTCTCAGTGCAGCCCTAGGGAGCAGGGTGGCTCACGGCTGTGCTCTGAGACCGGGCTGCTCCTTCTGGTGCCCAGGCCATGTTCAAACGCAGGCCGGTCTCTTCTGCTGCTTCGCCTGCCTGTCCGCCGTCCTTCCGCTCCACCTAGAATCCCAGTCGATCCTGGAGCCTCACCTGCTCGCTCATGCTGCTGCCCACTGCGGCTGTGTACCGCTTAAATAAGCTCTGTGCCCCTCCCCAGAGGTGGCCGCATCCAGCCCCAGGCGAGGAATCCCTGTATAAATAGCCTCCCCTCCAATCCCGCAGGCCACAGCATTTCAGTGCTGGGTGGCGGTTCCCGCCTCACCCTGGCAGGGCAGGGATCTCCATTCGGTGGTCTGAGCCCTGGCCCCCTCCCCTCTGCCTCCAGGGTGAGTCGGGGAAGAAGCTGGACGACTCCCATGGAGAGACTGTGTTGGATGTGGACAACGGCACCATCTTCAGCGTGTCCCAGTACAAGGGCCAGGAGGAACTCAGCTACTTCTGCATAGAGTGCGAGAGAGTCACCCTTTATCATAAAGGTGGGGCTCAAAGTGGGGCGGGGGAGGGCAGGACTCCAGGGTTCTGCCGCCGTCTTTTGCCGGGGGGGGAGGGGGGATCTTGTTTGTGGAGTTGGGGGTTCTGGTCCTCTATCTGGAGGACTAAAGCCAGGGAGCCCGGACTCCTGGGTTCCTTCCACAGCTCTCCCACTGAGCCAAGGACTCCTTCCTATCCCCTGGGGCCAGGCGGGAGACCGGAGGCCCAGGACAGAGCCCAGGGCTGTGGAGTCCCAGCCCCGCTCCCTGGCACGCTGGGCCTGTCTGCCTGGGGCACTGTGTGGCTCGGATGAAGTGCTTTGGAGCTGGGGTGTCACCTGGCCCAGCAGCCACCCTAAGCTGTGCTGTGTGCCCAGCCATGGGCAGGGGCGGAAGCTGGGGGGAGTGCGCAGGCAGGAGCAGCCAAGGGGCCAAAGAGGCAGTGGTGCTCAGGCCATCCAGGAGGCAGCGCCCTGCGATGGGGAGGAGGCTCTTGCATTCAGCAGCAGCTCAGAGCAGGGAAGGGGAGAAATCGGGGGGTGGGGGAGGAGAGTAGAGAGCCCGAGTTACGCTGGCAGCGGTGGGGTGGGGAGGGATGCAGCTGCAAGGGTTAATAATACCGAGGTGATGGCAGCAGCTGTGGCAGTGGGTGACAAAGGAGGTCAGGATCATTTCCCCACTTTACAGAGGGGAAACTGGGCGAGAGAACAGCAGTGACTCTACCTGGGGTCACCCAGCAGTCCTGAGTCCCAGGTCAGTGCTCTGTCTTGCAGGGCACTGGGAGGGGGTTAGTGGGAAGGCCAGCCAGCCAAGCTCTCTGCATCCTCTCAGCTGTGGTGGAGGACTATTTCCTGCCCACTCGCCTGGAGATCCCCAACTTCACCTCCCCTGACCGGCTGCACCCCACAATCTACTCCTCGGAGGAGGGGGTGCTGAGCGGGCTGGCGGGCAGCAGGAAGGACAGGCCCCTCAAGATGCTCTCAGCCGCCATCCGCATCAACCTGGACTTGAAGAAGAACATCAAGGTATTTTGCCTCCACCAGAGGCATGGAGGGACACCCGCCCCCCACTCCCCCAGCTCCAGACAAGCCAAGAGCCAAACCGCCCCTCCCCGGGGTCTGTTCCAAGAGGCTGTTTCCCTGTAGGAACTTCTCTGTCCCTTCCCCACCTCAGAGAGGACACTCCTGGCTTGAAGCCACTAGGGCTCCTCCAAGCTGGTATCAGCCAGCTCTTTCTCCCTGGAGGGTGACTTGGCATGAATGGCCATGGGTCTGTGTGGGGCCCAGCTGGGGTGGGCTGGCCTGTGGGGGGCTAGAAGCCCACTGGTCTGGAGGGGAGATGCCCTAAGGGGTTCATAAGCTGCTTCCTCCCTCCCCCGTATCCCATCTCTTTCAGAGCCTTTTCCCACCTCGGGGTGGGGGGGGGGGAGGCGTCTCCCTGGTTTTTAACTTGGCTTCCCCAATCTCCCCCTTTGCGACCCGAATTCAGGAGTTCCTGGTCACCTTGCGGCTGGAAGGGGCCACCATGCGACATCACATGGCGCTGACCAATCAGAGCTGGTACACACAGGTACGTCTGGGCCTGGGGCGATAGCAGAGGCAGCTCTGTGGTGTCGCAGCTGTGAGGCGGAGGGAGACGTAGGTCCGGGAGTGGAAGCTGGGCCGCCCCCCAGCATGGCAGTAAGACATGGAGCTTTCCCAGGGGACAGGTTGGACGCTCCATGGCATGGACTTGCTCAGCTGCCCAACTGATGGGAGTCAAACCCGTTCCTTGGCCAAGGCCCGATTCAGCCCAGTCCTTGCCTCTTGAAGGCTCCACTGGTTTCTTACCACTGCAGTGACCAGCTGGGGAGTAGCTGAGATGGACCAGTGGAAGCATTGCCCAGTGGTTAGGGCACTCGCCTGGGGTGCTGCCGTAGGCTTCCTGTGGGACCTTGGACTAATTTTAGGGCCTTGTTTTCTCTCCTTAAACTGAGGCGGGGTGGCCTAGTGGCTGGAGCACTGGGCAGGGAGCTCTGCTGCTGACCTGCTGTGTGACTGTCGGCAAGTCACTTTGCCCCTCTGTGCCTCAGTTTCCCAAGCTGTGCAGTGGGGATAAGACCCCTCCCCCAAGGAGTGCTTGTGAAGATAAATCTGCAATTGATGGGGTCGGATGGAAGGCTCCCAGCAGGAACGGTCGGCTCGGAGACCAGCAGGGGGTTGCCTTGCTTTATTGGGTGGTGTTTCCACATCTCTTCGCTATTAGCTCAGGCTCTGGAAACCTCTGGCAGGTGCCATGAAACTGGTCATACTCTGGGCACATGGAGGAATCGGTTGGCCCCAGAAACTAGCTCCCTTGTAAATGACAGCTGAGGTTCTACGCCACACAGGTACAGTCGCCAGGCCGGATCTGTGTGTCTGACACCCCCGCACTAAAGGCCCAGGCTGGATGAAGAGGGATCTCTAGCTGTGGTGGTTGGGACAGGTCTTTCTGCCCCATGCTTGTGATTGCATTTCTCTCCTCTCTTTTAGCTCATTGACTTCCTGGACGTACTGGACGATCCAATTCTGGGCTTTGTCCCCCCGACAGTCATTACGGTGTTGCATACCCACCTCTTCTGCTGCGCAGTGGATTACAGGTACGAAGGGGAGCGGGGCGTGGGGAAAAGGGGGGCTGTACGATAGGGGTGGCCCTCGGCTGCTCATACAGGAGGAACAGAGATGAGACAAAGGAGCTGGTCTGAGGGAATCTGTCCCAGCTCTGGGAGGAATGCGGTGTCATTGTTAGAGCAGAACCTACCAGCCCTGGTCCCTTACCTCTGCATCCTGGAGACAGGCTGTGAGAGTGGGAGCCTGTCCCCACTGGGCCAGGAGTGCTGGACTGGCCAGACTGGCTCAGAACCAAGGTCCGTGTGGTCCAATGTCCTGTCTCCGGTTGTGGCCAGTCCCACTCGTGTCAGAGCGAGGAGTAAGGACCTAGCAAGGGGTGGCCGTGGCTCATCTGTCCCCTGTGAAGGCTGCGATCCCCTCTTGTGGGAAGGTAATTCTGTATGGCTGGGACTGTCCCAGGCCCTTGTCCTCACACCCCGCCTCTGTGCTGGTTCCGTCCCTACCACTCTGCATGGTAAAGCCCATCTCGCTCCCCAGGCCCCTGTACCTCCCCGTCCGCGTGCTCATCACAGCCGAGACCTTCACCTTGTCCAGCAACATCGTCATGGACACGTCGATCTTTCTGCTCAGGTAGGTGTCCTCCAGCTGGGCGTAACCACCCGAGTCGCCCTCTCCAGAGAGTCCATCTCTCCAAGGGCTGGCGAGCTCAGGGGGTGATGGGGTGGACTAGGCCCCAGTGCCCCCCACAGGAGGCCAGAGGCCTTGCCACACCCCATCCCTGCAAGAGGAGCGGAAAAGAGGTCCTCCAGGCAGGATAGAGTGGCTGTCTCTGCGGCAGCCAATCAGGACCCAGCAGGCCAGCATAAAAGAAGCCGATGGGCAAGGGCCTGGCAGTTGCTCTCAGGAGCTTGACCCTGGCTGGTCTATATGCTGCCTGGGAGGCCAGCAACACTATGCACAGCTCCGAGTGCAAGCTAAACTTAGGTGTGGGTGAGGCCCAGGTCCAGTCACCAAAGACTGACCACAGGCCTAATACAAGAACTGACAGCACCATGGACAGGGCTAGTCAGATCCTTGCCACAGAGCCCTGAAGACCACCAGACAAGGCAGTATCCGTTGGCCACAGAGGGGCGCTCACAGGTGGGTGGACCCCGTCACAGTCTCCTGGGGCTGCTCATGATAAGCAAGTGCAGGCTCCTGTGATGGGTGTTGAGTCAGCAGCTCTGGAGATGCCTTCTCAGCATCGTACAGGGGCCTGGTGGGTGCCGGAGAAGGGGTCTGGTACTATGGAATCGGGAGCGACTTCTCTGCCTGGGTCTGCTCCAGTTACCTAGGGAACTGCTGGGCCGGGTATGATTATTGCACCAGTCTGCCCCAGCAATGGGATCACACCACAAGGCGCACCTGCAGCGCACAATCACAACACACCAGCTGGCAGCTTGTAGGCTATTCCTCCCCGCCCCCGGACAGCCTGGCTGTGCCTCCTGCTGCCAGAACACAGCCGGCAGGGAGAGGCCCCATACCTGGTCCTCCAGCCTCCTGAAACGCAGCCGGCAGCACCCTGAGAGGGACAGGCCCACCTGCTGTTCCCTGTCTTCCCACCGCAGGTCGGATGGGGGCCCTGTCCTGTTCCGCTCCCAGCCCGGAGCGCCTTGGCCCAGCTGAGCCTCGGGGCAGAGAGCTCGGCTGATACCTGTGGCTTTGTGTGGGACTCGGGGTCCCTGGTCGGTTACTGTCCAGCCAGGGGGCAGGGACCTGCTGGGGTGGCAGGGCTCAGTTCGTTCTCCCCTCCCGCAGGTTTATTCTGGACGACTCGGCCATCTACCTGTCCGACAAGTGCGACGTGGAGACGGTTGATCTGCGGAAGGGTAAGAGCCAGCTGGGCTGCGTGCGCGCAGGTATCGAGCGGCTGCCGGGGAGCAGCAGGGGTCCCTGGAGCACCTCAGGCTGGGCTCTCGTCAGGCCTTGCAAGCGAGGCAGCAGGTGCCTGCTCGGTACAGGAGACCCCCGGCTTACACGTAGGTTGGGTGCCCGGGCAACCCTGCGTAAGTCGGACTCCGCGCAAGTCAGGAGCGTGTGGCCAGTTTCCCAGCTCCTGGGAGCGGCAGGAAGCTGCCGGGCGGTTTCCACCTGCCGCCTGCTTCCCAGCTCCCTGCCACGCACGGTTTTGACTCGTGTTAGTACAAGAAACTCCTAAGTCAGAGGTCTGTGGTGCGGAGGCAGCCCTGGTGCCGTGGCTGTGCGGGTCTGAGCTCAGCCTGCTGGCAGGCGGTTCTCGCTGCAGGGAAACTACCACATGGGGTGGGGCGGGGGCCATGCCCCCAGTCTGCTCTCGCCCCCAGAGCCCAGGACAGAGCCAGGGCTGGAGCAGGGCTGAATCTCCCTCCTCCCTCGGCCTCAGATTACGTGTGTGTCCTGGACGTGGATCTGCTGGAGCTGGTCATCACCACATGGAAGGGGAGCGCTGGCGGGAAACTGGTGAGGCTTAGCCCAGCCGGAGAGGGCAGGGTGGGGTGGTCCTGATGGCTGCAGAAGTGCCTGTGGAGGTAGGGGGGGGCTGGATGCACCGTGGGGCCAAACAAAGGAGGTGGCTGACCTCCATCGCTGCATTTTGAGCTGGTGGGACCTAAACTGCCCCCCCCAGCCCTCAGAGTCCTCCTCATTTAAGGCTGTCTGCTCTGATGTCTCCCAGCATCCCCTGTCTGTAGCTCCCCTCCCCTCCCCACCCCAGTCTGACGCACTGTCTCCCTCTCCTTCTGCTCCACCCCAGACCCAGCCGCTCTTCGAGCTGCGCTGCTCCAACAACGTGGTGCATTTGCGCACCTGTGCTGACTCCTGCGCCATGCTGGCCAACCTCATCCAGTACGTGGTCAGCCACGGGGACCTCCACCCGCCGCCCCGGCAGGACAGCCCCACGGAGATCGCTGGCCAGAAAGTGCAGGTAGGGAGGGGAGGGCAGGGCCAGGCTGGTGTCACGCCGGTGGGCTGGGGGCTTTGGTGGGAGACAGCTGAAGCTGGAGCTAAGCAGGAGCCAGCCAGTGCTGGGGTGGAGCGGCAGAGGGGATGGGCTCAGGGGTCTTATGCAGTTGAGTTGGTGGGGGGGTGGGGTTTGAGCCACTTTGAGCGAGGCTGCTGCATGCTGGAGGGCCGGTGGGGAGTTCAGTGAATGGGGCTCTCGCCCAGCAGCCCTGGCAGATGTTGGCGGCACAAGAGGGCGCCATTGTGCAGGGCAGGAGGGCTCGGTAGAGGGCGTCTCCCTGGGCAGTCAGCCCTGACTGGGGAACCCCAGCGCTCGGCTAGTGGGCACTGGGCTGCAGGGAGCAGGGAAGGGTCAGCAGGGGGCGCTCTTCCCCCCCCCCCCCGCCCCCGATCTGCGCTGCCCTGTGCAGAGCTGGGGCACTGTGCCGGGGGTGGGAGCTCAGCAGGGGGCGCTCTTCCCCCCCTCACCCCCCGATCTGCACTGCCCTGTGCAGAGCTGGGGCGCTGTGCCAGGCGTGGGAGCTCAGCAGGGGGTGCTCTTTCCCCCCCCCCCCCCCGATCTGCACTGCCCTGTGCAGAGCTGGGGCATTGTGCCGGGGGTGGGAGCTCAGCAGGGGGCGCTCTTCCCTCCCCCCCATCTGCGCTGCCCTGTGCAGAGCTGGGGCGCTGTGCCAGGCATGGGAGCTCATCAGGGGGCGCTCTTCCCTCCCCCCATCTGCGCTGCCCTGTGCAGAGCTGGGGCGCTGTGCCGGGGGTGGGAGCTCAACAGGGGGCGCTGTTCCCTGGCGGTGCCGATCCACAGGTCTGTAACACCCGCTGGTTCTGATCCCCAGCTGTCGGAGAGCCCGGCCTCGCTGCCCTCCTGTCCGCCTGCCGAGACGGCCACCATTAACCAGCGGGACCTGACCGATGCCCTCATCGACGCCGACCGGGGCCTGAGGGACCTGCCGTCGGAGCTGGGTAGGGGCTGCCAGGGAGACCTGGGGAGCTGCAGGGGATCGCACTGGCCAGGCATTGCTTCTGCATCTCCTTGGGGCCACTGGGCAGTGGTGGGGGGAGGGAAAGGACTGGGGGCTGGGGGGCACTTGACTGCCTCCCGCCCTCCGGCTGCCGAGCTGAGAAACTGCTGGCTGAATGGCCTGATCCTGGGGTGGGGGCTGTCAGGCTGGACGGGGCCGCGGGCCGGCTGTGGGGCCGGGGAGGGGGAGTGTTGGGCTGGAGGGGGCCGCGGGCCGGCTGTGGGGCCGGGGAGGGGGAGTGTTGGGCTGGACGGGGCCGCGGGCCGGCTCTGGGGCCGGGGAGGGGGAGTGTTGGGCTGGACGGGGCCGCGGGGCCGGCTCTGGGGCTGGGGAGGGGGAGCGTTGGGCTGGACGGGGCCGCGGGCCGGCTCTGGGGCCGGGGAGGGGGAGTGTTGGGCTGGAGGGGGCCGCGGGCCGGCTCTGGGGCTGGGGAGCGGGGGTGTTGGGCTGCAGGAGGCAGTGGGCCGGCTCTGGGGCGGGGGAGGGGGAGTGTTGGGCTAGACGGGGCTGCGGGCCGGCTCTGGGGCCGGGGAGGGGGAGTGTTGGGCTGGAGGGGGCCGCGGGCCGGCTCTGGGGCTGGGGAGGGGGAGTGTTGGGCTAGACGGGGCTGCGGGCCGGCTCTGGGGCTGGGGAGGGGGAGTGTTGGGCTGGAGGGGGCCGCGGGCCGGCTCTGGGGCTGGGGAGGGGGGGTGTTGGGCTGCAGGAGGCAGTGGGCCGGCTCTGGGGCTGGGGAGGGGGGGTGTTGGGCTGCAGGAGGCAGTGGGCTGGGTCTTGGGGCGTGGGAGGCAGGCTAGAGAGGGCCCTGGGTCCAAGGCAGGAGGATGTCGGTGGGGCTCATCTCGCCCGTGTCTCCCGTCCCAGGAGAGTCTGGCCAGTTGCACCAAACGTCCCCTGTTTCCGTCTATCTGTTCCCTGGGGAGAACAGTGCTGGGGCCAAGCCCCCGGCGGCCCTGCCCCCGGCCCCCCTGGAGGTGGGGCTCGATTTCTGCTCCTCGGAGGGCAGTGAGGAGGAGAGCGAGGCCACTGACAATGACGACTTCTGCATCCTGGATGCGCCCGGCATGGGCATCCCTGTAAGCGGGGCTGGGGGGCTGGGACCTTTGGGGCGGGGCAGGCATTGGGGTTAGTGGGTGGGACCTGGCCAGGGGAAGCGCTGAGGCCTAGGGACCTATGACTGATGGCGCCTTTGGGAGGGCCCGGCAGAGGGTGGGGAAGATGAGGCAGTGGGATACCAAGGGAGGGGCTTGGACACCTGGGTCCCTGGACTGAGGCTGCCTCCGTGTCTCCCCCCCACCCCCCGCCAGCCCAAGGACGGCGAGCCTGTGGTGACAAAGCTGCTGGAGGGGCCGGTGCCCATCAAGGACGGCTACTTCTCCCGCCCGCTGGGCAGCACCGACCTGCTGAAGGCCCCAACCCGCTTCCCGTTGCCCGAGAGCCGGGTCATGCTGCGGGAGATCTCGGTGGTCTGGCACCTCTATGGAGGGCGGGACTTTGGGGGGGGCCGTGCCCCACCGGGCCACGCCCACTCCCCCAGGTGAGACCCTGATGCCCGGCAGGTGCCTGCCCTGAGGCTGGGCTGGACAGCTCTGACCCAGTCTCTCCCCTGCCCTGCAGGATGCGGCCTGGCCTGGCGAGCGCCCGCAGTTCCCCTGCCCGCTCCTCCGGAGCCAACCGGCCCCAGAACACCTGGCGCATGCAGGGTGGGACCGGGCGCCTGCATGACCTGCTGATGGAGATACAGCTTACCAAGGTGAGGGCCGAGGGGCCTCCCACAGAGCGGTGTCGGGGGACGCCCACCACAGGAGAGCGGGTGGGGAAGGCCCATTGGCTCTCCTGCTCAGAGCTGCCATGGTCAACTGCCCCGAGCAGTTCAAAGCAGGTTCTGCTCCCAGCCCTTCTGTGGCGGGGAGGAGGGTGGGGCTCTGGCTTCTTGGGGACACCCCCTGCCCCTGCTATTACCCCCCCTTGGTCTCTCCCCTCCCCCCAGGTGAGCTTCCAGCATGAGACCTACCCCAGTGGGACAGAGAAGCCCCCGCCGGAGCTGGAGGAGCAGCCGGTGTCGCGGCAGGTCTTCATTGTGCAGGAGCTGGAGATCCGTGACCGGCTGGCCTCCTCCCAGATCAACAAGTTCCTCTACCTGTACACCAGCGAGAAGATGCCGCGCCGGGCCCATTCCAACATGGTATGGTACTGCCGGGGGGGACGTGGGCTGTAGTCAGGGCAGGTGCGAGGGTAGGACTTGCAGCAAGGCTGTGGGTAGGATCCATGCCTGGGTTAGAGGGTGAGTTCTCTGAGTAGTTGATCTGGAGCAGCTACTGCAGCTCGAAGCCAGGGGAGGTCTCCGGAACGGGCGAGAAGAGAGGGTTGACGTGGGGTGGGGGCTGAGTTCAGTGGGGACAGTGAACCGTGAGTAGGGGAGGGCCCCGGGTGTAGAAGCTGGTATGAAGTGGGCACAGATGGGAGCTGGGATGTGGAGCAGAAGATAAGAGAGTTTGGGGTGGGTGGGTGCTGGGATTGGGGGGGTGACAGGATCTGGGCAGGGGAGGACTTTGGGGTGGGTTCTGGGGCTCAGGTCTGGGCAGGTGGAGGGCTGTGGGGCTCAGAGTGTGACAGCCGCCTCTCCCCACAGCTCACCATCAAGGCCCTGCACGTCTGCCCTGAGGCCGGGCTGGGTGGCCCCGAGTGCTGCCTACGCGTCTCTCTCTTGCCTCTGCGCCTCAACATTGACCAGGTGAGCACGGCCACGGGGGGCCCCCGGGCCCTGCCTGGAAACTCCCTGACCCAAGTACATCCCCTGGGGCCCCCTTTGCCAGTTCCCCCCTGTGGGGCCAGCACTGAAAGTTCTGTGCCGACACGTTTGGGTGGAATTAACCCTTTCTCTCTTAGCACCCCAACTTTCTGGCCTTTGGCGTTGTCTCTCCCCGTGCAATGATCTTCCACCCCCTCCTTCCCAAATAACTGGCTCTGACTCTGCCTGGCGCCTCCTTGCCCCAAACACTTTGCCAGCCTCTGGGGCAGAAGAGGGATTTGGTTCCTTACTCCCTCTTTCCAAGGGCTTCTGTCCCTCTGCTCCCTTTCAGGGCTACGCTCACTCCTGTTCCTCTCACTGGCTGCTGGGCTGCAGCCACAGCCAGCCTGCCGAGCAGTGCCCCAGCTCCTGTGTTTGCAGGTGGTCTCGGGCCTGCAGCCTTGGGCGGTGCCTTCTCCAGCTCATTCCCGCCTAATGGGACTCGTCTGCTCCCTTCATGTAACGAGTGGTGCTTAGCACAGCCAAGTCTGTGGGTGAGAGCTGCCGGCCTCCCAGTATAACACTGCCTTTGCCGCTTCTACCCTGACAGGATGCCTTGTTTTTCCTGAAGGATTTCTTCACCAGCCTGGCTGGCAGCATTAATCCCGTGTTACCCATAGAGGCTGGGACAGAGGGTGAGTTGAAGGGCAGCCCAGAGGAGCTGGTTGGGAGGGGATAAAGCTCCCCCCACCTACCCCCCATCTTCTGGCTCTTTGTAGCCCTGGCTAAAGCCTTCCTCAAGGGGGGGAAACTGAGGCAGGGGGCAGCCTATTAGGGCCCTGTGGGCACACCAAGTGCTGTTACAGTGACTGTAACCTGGGCGCCAGGACCCACTCAGGACCTGGGCTGTGCCAGTTCCAGTGCTGCTTGCACAGGCTTGAAATTGCTGAATTAGAGAGGAGGACACGCACGTCTCTTAGAGCTGGAAGGGACCTCGGGAGGTCATGGAGTCCAGTCCCCTGTGCTCTTGGCAAGGCCAAGGACCATCCCTTTGTTAATCTATTTGCCCCAGATCCCTAAATGGCCCCCTGAAGGGCTGAACTCGCAGCCTTGGGTTTAGCAGAGCACCGCTCAAACCACTGAGCTGCAGAGGTGGGGGAGGGGCTGTGAAATTTGAAGCCCTGCTCCTTGACCCCTCCCCTTTCCTCTCCCTTCCCGCCAGCAGCCCGCCCCGATGCAGGGGTCCGAGCCAGCCCAGCCGAGTCGGACTCTCTGGGGAAGGAGCACGAGGGGAGCCGGGGGCCAGGGTTGGTGGGGGTGGAGATGACGGCTTCCATGGAGACCACGCTGAGTGAAAACAGCTCCTCTTCCAATGCCTCGTCCTCCACGGACCAGCCCATCTACTTCAGGTCTGAGATGCGGCTGCCTCTGGAGTGGGGCGTGCGGGCTGCTGAGCAGGGACCTGCAAAGGGGTCTCCTCTTTTGAATGGGAGCAGCGGGTGCAGGGATGCGAGGGGTGAAGGAGACAGAGCAGGAGTGCGGCCTGGTTGCCAGGCTCCCCACAGCCTGATCTGTGCGGCTGGTACCTGGGACTGGCAGCCATCCAGCCCCAGCAGGGCCTTAGTTAGGCATTTTGTTTGGGAGGCGGCTTCCTGCTTACCTCTGCTCCCTGCAGCACAGCGCCCCCTAGTGCTGCACTGGGGTTGGTGCTCAGTGAATCAGCACAGGGGGAGGTGGGGAGGAGCTCCCTGCAGCACAGCGCCCCCTAGTGCTGCACCGGGGTTGGCACTCAGTGAATCAGGGCAGGGGGAGGGGCTCCCTGCAGCACAGCGTCCCCTAGTGCTGCACTGGGGTCGGTGCTCAGTGAATCAGGGCAGGGGGAGGTGGGGAGGGGCTCCCTGCAGCACAGCGCCCCCTAGTGCTGCACCGGGGTTGGCGCTCAGTGAATCAGGGCAGGGGGAGGGGCTCCCTGCAGCACAGAGCCCCCTAGTGCTGCACTGGGGTCGGCGCTCAGTGAATCAGGGCAGGGGGAGGTGGGGAGGGGCTCCCAGCAGCACAGCACCCCCTAGTGCTGCACTGGGGTCGGCGCTCAGTGAATCAGGGCAGGGGGAGGTGGGGAGGGGCTCCCAGCAGCACAGCACCCCCTAGTGCTGCATTGGGGTCGGTGCTCAGTGAATCAGCGCAGGGGGAGGTGGGGAGGGGCTCCCTGCAGCACAGCGCCCCTTAGTGCCGCACCGGGGTCGGCGCTCAGTGAATCAGGAAGGGGGGAGGAGTGCCCCCCCAAGTCCCGTAGCACCAAGACTTTGGTGAGCTCTGTCCAGGCCTAGGGCCCGACTTTGCATAAAGTCTGCGCCGAGGCAGTGGCCCAGCTGTAAGTGCTGCCTCCTCATCTGCTAGTCTCTCTAGCTCTGTGTCCCGATTGGTTGATCCCCAGGGAGTTCCGGTTCACGTCAGAAGTGCCCATCTGGCTGGACTATCATGGGAAGCACATGACCATGGACCAGGTGGTGAGTGGGGCTGGGGTGAGGAGATGCCAGTGAATTTCTGGGTGGGGAATCCCAGACCCCAGCTCCCGCCCCAACTAGCCAGCCACAGCCTCTTGCCCCGGCTGGGAGGACTGGTATGGGGGCAGGGGAGGGGAGCAATGTGGGATAAGCTCTGTGGTTTGTGGCCAGGGTCCAACCCTGGGTGGGAGTGAGGTGGGTTGAGTAGTGGGTTAGTAGCTGGGGTGGTGGGTCTGGCCTGGGGGCAGGGTGGGCTGTGATACTCGTGATGCAGGCTCTGCAGTTGGGGTGGGGATGCTGCTCCCTATCTGCTGGGCCTGGAGATGCAGCACAGAGCATCCTCGCTGGGGGGGCGCAGAATCCATCCCATAGGCTGTGACTGTTGGGTGGGCCATAATGTAGCCCTGAAGCAGGCACTGGTGTGTGCAGTGGGATCCTCCCTGATGCCTTTGAGCCTTAGGATGCCGGTTTGAATCCTGCTGTCAGCTGGCCAAGGGAGACCCCATTACACTGGGCCCTGGTTGCAAGCAGTACCTGGAGGGTGCAGATGGTGGGGGGAGGAGGAGGCTGGTCATAAGAGGAGTGATCCCCATTCTACAACTCGGGAAACTGAGGAAAGGAGGGCTGGTTGTGGGGCAGAGGCACAGAGCAGGGGGAGTTCCAGCCTGGCAGAGCTGCTACTGAGGGAGGAGATCGTGGGTCTGTCTCTGCATGGGGCACTATGGTGGCAGCTGTGCACAGAGGGGAGCCGGGGCGTGTGGGATGCACATTGTGGGAGGGAGATGGCATGGGGGCTGCGCACAGCTGGGGAGCGGGGTGGGGGATGGGGGTGTACATCACTAGTGCTTTAACCCTTTCCCTCCCCTCTCCAGGGCACCTTTGCCGGGATCCTCATCGGCTTGGCCCAACTCAACTGCTCTGAGCTCAAGCTCAAGCGTCTGTGCTGCAGACATGGGTGAGCGGGCGGCCTGGGCGTGCCCAGTCCAGTCCAGCTTTTGGAGGGCTTGCTGGGGGGTCAGTGCCTGTGGAGGGCCTGGCCTGGGCCCCTCACATGCATCTTGTGCAGGGCTCCGACTGGGACGTGGAGCTGCCCCGACTGGCGCCACTGGGGGAGGGATGGTGCGCATCAGTAGTGTGGCTTCAGTACTCGGTCCCCACCAGTTGGTCACAGTAGGAGCTGCTTATTCTGTCCCACGATGCCTCTGTCTGTGCCTGTAGGCTCCTGGGCGTGGACAAGGTGATCAGCTACGCCCTGACTGAGTGGCTGACGGACATCCGCAAGAACCAGCTGCCGGGCATCCTGGGCGGCGTGGGGCCCATGCACTCCGTCGTCCAGCTCTGTGAGTGCCCAGCTTGGCCCCTGGCCTGGCTCTGCACCAAACGTCCAAGCCACCAGCGTGCCGGAGGGCAGGGGAGAGAACCACCTGGATCTGGACTGGGGGGGTTGGGGAGAACCATCTGGCCCTGGACCAAAGGGGGTTGGGGAGAACCACCTGGCTCTGGACCAGAGAGGGGCAGAATGTGGGGGTGGCTGATGGAGAAAGGGGGGTTGGGGGCTGGGGAGAGGTAAGTGTGGAGTGGGTGGTGGGAAGCACAGTGGGGAGTGGGGGAAGGAGGCGGAAGGGACCTATGTATCTGGAAAAGGCAGGTTGAAAGGGGGCTGTTCTCAGGTGATCTCTGCCTGTAGGCTTCCCTCACTTCCTGCTAAGCTGGCTTCTTTTCTCCGTCCTCCCAAGTCCACGGCCTGCGGGACCTGTTCTGGATGCCCATCGAGCAGTACCGCAAGGACGGGCGCATCATCCGGGGGCTGCAGCGCGGGGCTGCCTCCTTTGGGACCTCCACAGCCTCAGCTGCCCTGGAGCTTAGCAACCGCCTGGTGCAGGCCATACAGGTAGGGGAGCCCTGCCTCCCTCCCATCCGCCCCCAGGCCAGCGCTGTGGGCAGGGGCAGGGTGGCCCTAGCTGGCAGCGTGGAGGCTGGCTGGGGGAAGGATGGGGCCTTGCAATAGCATCAGAGTGGGCTTCGTGGATACTAAGCCCCCTGTCTCCTGCTCATGGGGGAACTCTTCAGAGAGGGGAGCGCACTTTGGCCACATCAGTGGTAAAGCTGGGAACAGAATCCAGGAGTCCTTATTCCCAGCCAGACCTGTGTCCCACAGGCCTCGTCCGGCCACCAGACCTTCTAGGGGTTGGGGGCTGGGACAGCCTTGTCAGCAGGAGCCAGCCCAACTCTTGACCATGCGCGGTGAGCATGGCCAGCTAGTCCTTGGCCACTCCCCTTCTGCCCCCTTCCCTGCAGCCTCAGCTCCCCCAGCACGGCACCACCAGCCCCGATGCTCTGGGTGGTGCTGTCGGAGAGGGGGCAGGAAGCATGGGGGTTTGGATGGCAGCCGGGCAGGAGACAGTGAAGGGCTGAGGCCAGGCCGCACCTGGCTGTTTGGTGAGCCACAGCCTCCCTTACCCTACCCAATGTGGCCCCCCAGCCCTGAGCTAGCCCCTACTCCTGCCCCGGATGCTTCTTACCTTGCATCAGATCTAACTCCTAGGCCGGGTCGGTGGGGGCGCGAGGGGCCGGGACTCGGAGGTGCCGTGGCTGGTGCAGAGGGAGGGCTCAGGGCAGCTGGGGGCGGGCGGGGAGGCCGTGTGTAGGACGTAGGGGAAGAAGCTGGGAATGGGGAGGGTCACAACAGCGTTCCAGGTTGGGTCTCTTACCTTCTAATGGCCCCTCCAGGCCACGGCTGAGACGGTCTACGACATCCTGTCCCCAACCTCCCCCATGACACGGACGCTGCTGGACAAGAAGCATGCCCGGAAACTGCGCCGGGGCCAGCAGCCGGCTGACCTCCGGGAGGGCGTGGCCAAGGCCTACGATACCTTCCGAGAGGTATGGCCCTTCCTTCCCATTCAGCAGGCCGAGGCGTCTCCCGCTGCTGGGTGTTTCCTCCTGACCTCGGGGGGAGATGGGCCCTGAAGCATTAGGGCGGGGAGTCTTATCGTTGGATTCCAGCTAGATCCAGTGGCGGGTACTTCCCTGGGCTAGCCCTGACTCACAGCTCCCCTTTGCTCCCTCGCAGGGTGTGATTGACACAGCTCAGACCATCTGCGATGTGGCTGCCCGGGGGCATGAGCAGAAAGGCATCACGGGGGCAGTGGGCGGAGTCCTGCGCCAGATCCCTCCCACCGTGGTCAAGCCCCTTATCGTGGCCTCGGAGGCCACCTCGAACCTGCTGGGGGGGATGCGCAACCAGATCAAGCCGGATGCCCGCAAGGAGGAATCCCTGAAGTGGCGGTTGGAGGAGAGCCAGGACTGACGGGGTACAGCCCGTGTGCCACAGAGCCCAGCCTTTCCGCCCGCCCACGGTGCCGGCTGGCCATCCCCTCCTCCTCGGGGGGAGGGGTGGCGCCAAATCCCACCCCCTTCTGAGAGTGCTAGCGCCTCCGACCAGGCCGGGCCAAGGACAGCGTGGGGTGGGAACTGCAATTTGAACCCAGGAGCTGTGAAGGGGGGGTGGGGCTGTTGTCAGCTTGAGACAAGGGAGGGGCCTTATTTAACACCAACACCCCCCCGCCGCCCCATGTGGTTGCTCGGGACTTGCTTTTATACTGATCAGCCCCTTGAGTTCTCCCTGCATGATCCTCGCAGCCGCCCTCCCCTGAAACCAAATGAGGAGAGTGAGTATTAAAGGAAGTGAGTGGTTTTCACTCGGTCCCAAGGCCCGGCTTTTTCCAGCCCCATCTCTCTCCCGAAGGGCCAAGCAGCCTTGCAAGGGGCCAGGGATCCCTCTCCTGCTGCTGTTCCTAGTGGCTCCATTGGAGGGGGATTGCAGCTCAGAGTGGGGGCTGGAACTGTCTGCCCTATGTGCCCCGGGGCTGCAGGACAGGGGCCGGCCCAGAGGCCTGTCCTGCTGCTGGGACTGCCTACAGGAGGAGGCGAATTCTCTCTCCCCTGCTTGCTCCGCCCCGTGCCAGCCCAGGTGTTGCTTTGTTGTATAGTGGAGCTGAGGGTGCAGCTGTTGGTCTTGGTGTTGGTGGCTGGTTGGTGCTACTGAGCTGCCTTGAGAGAGCCTGACTCCTCCATCTGGGCCTGAGCTGGAACTTTGCAGGCCGGGCCCCAGCCTGCCTCAGATGTGCTGTTTACAGCAACCCTGACTGTGGGGAGGACCCTGTCCAGGCCAAGTTCCGGCTGGGCACGCGGTCACATGGGGCATCGCCCAGCCCCCAGCATGGGACAGCCGGGACATTCTTTCTGGCAGGGAGTAATAGACAGTGTTTGAGGGGAAACTGAGGCACAGAGTGTGAAAAGGGCTTTCCCTGGGATTCTGGGGCACAGCTGGGAGTAGGCACAAGGTGGTGTGATTCCTGTGAAGCAGCGTGGGTGATGCAGCCTGTTCTTAACAGTCTGTAAGGCAGCTTCTTCACACAGCAGTGGGCCAGGGACTGGGCGAGGTGTTTGTTCATTCATGTGCAGGAGCCAGGAAAGGTGTGGTTGTGATCACTCTGTGCCCATGGGAGGGGACAGCTCCTGGACATTGGGCAGTGAATCCAGCTCCTACAGGGCCAGGCTCCTCTTCTGACCCTGTGCATGGCTGTGACTGGGCAGACTCCTGTGTTGCTCGGGGTAGAGGTGGGGCTGTGCCCCATCACTGCAGCATTTCAGCCTTTGGAGTTGTCAGCAGCATCCTCTGATACCGCAACCTGAGCTCCCTGCTACCAGACTTGCATAACTCCCTCCTGCTCTGCTACCCCAGCAGCGGCTGGCTAGCGGTAACCGTGGCTAGGCCCAGTTCAGGGGAGCCTTCGGAGCCGGACACAGCAGAGAACTGACATGGCTTCCGAGGACCCAGGTTTCATTGCCAAGAGAGTCCGTTTGGATTATCTGCTGCAGCCTCCTCTGTAAGCCGCGCTGGAGAACCTTTACCCAGAATTCCCTGTGTCCAGCCCAGATCTGATTGTCAAGCTAGAGCAGCGTTTTTGCACAGAAACAGCTTAATTTAAAGCCCCCAAGTATGTGAATATCCGTGGGGGAGACACCTACCCTTTTCTCCCATGGGTGCTACCTAGCTGCTGCAGCTCACTCTGCCTTGGCTGGCTCAGAGCCATAGGGCGAGCTCCTTCCTTCCTGTCACTGCAGGGCAGATGTTCTGGACCTCAGACTGTCCTTGTGATTCTTCCTTGCCCCTCTTCTGTTTGTATCCCACCCTGCATCACTGCAGAAGGGTCCCTCCACTCCTGCCAGCCTGGGGAACTCTGGGGCAGCTGACTGACTGACTTGTTTTATCCCAAAGGGGTGCAGGCCGGGATTAAATCTGGCCGTCCTAGAATCGGCTTGTACTAGTTGAGCTAAAGGCGCTTCTGGGCTAGCTGACAATGATAATCTACTGTCTCTTAATGGCCACGTTTGGAGCTGAGCTGCTCCAGCTCTGCTTCCTGGGGTGCTCTGCAGCGAGGGACCGAGTCTGCTGCCTGGGGAAGCTGGGGGTGAGTGGCCGGAGGTGCCCTGTACTTCTGTCAGTGCAGGAAAGTGACAGCCCCTGCGACTGTGGCGTGGGGGGGAGGAGAGAGTGACCCTGCACCGGGCTGAATGGTCGAAGAACCCCTCTTCCCCTCTCTGTGCAATACTGCGTGTCAGCCACCAGAGGGAGCAGTGGCATTCTGTGCGTTGGCCTTGGCCGGGGGTTGGCTGCCACTCCACCCCCAGCCCCTGAGCAGAAGGTCGGTGGGTGGTGGAAGTGGCTGCAGCCCTGGGGTGGGAACCAGGGAAGAGTTCAGACGTGGCGGGAGTACTGGAGGGGCTGTGCATCCTCTGACATCTCCCCTGGCTCCACTGGGATGCCGGCAGCAAGGACCTTGCAAGCCAGGCCCAGTGCCGCTTGCACGCGTGGAAAACCCAGCACCCCGACTGCAGAAATTCAGGTCTGCTGCCTGGGGGTGCTTCAGTTCCTGGACTCCCCTCCTGCTTCCTACAGTGGGGGAGGTGAGAAGCTGCAGCTTTGCACCATGTCCTCTGTACTGCCATTGGCTAAGTGTGATTCCCCTTTCCTGGGCTATGGGTTTACGACACCTGTTCCCATGCCACGGGTGTGGACACACTGAGTACCCTGTTGAATAAATGCGGGGGCGAGAGGCAAAGGTTCTGTGCGGTGCTCAGTTGAAGCAATAACCATCATGATCAGTAACTTGCTGGGGGCTGGGAGGTAGGCACCTGAGGGGAGAGAGCCCCTGTGCTGGCACCCTGTGGACCCAGCGTGCCCAGTAGTCCTGCTAGAGGGGGAAGGACAAATGCGAGGGGTCCAGATGCACTGGGGAGGGGTGTGTGGGGTTCCTCTGGTCTGGTCGGCAGGAGATCAGCCACAAGGCCCATCAGGGTGCTCGCTGATCCTTTGTGCCGTGATGCCCCATTCTGGGCCAGGGGGCGGCCCCAGGGGAGTGGCCCCCAGCCTGCCTTACGTCTCAACAGGGCGCCACGGCTGGGGAGCCGAGACGGTTCGGGGAGCTAGCTTGGGGTGTGGTACAGCCCAGGGATCAGCCCCCCCCAGCAGTGGGAGCAGGCCAGCCGGCGTCTGCCCACTCTGCAGGGCAGCCGGTGTTTCTCCTGGCCTGGGCAGGGTGGGCTGGCGGCTGCAGGGCATGGCTCTGGCGTGAGGTGCTTTCTTTCTATTTCCTCCCCCCTCCTGTAACCTTGGCACCAATCATCGCCATGGCAACGCCGGCTGGCATTCAGGCCCCCTCCCTGCACTGCAGCTCTGAAGGTCGGGGGGCGGGGCGGGAGGGAACATGTCTGGCTCTGGGGGCTCATCTCCAGCAAGGAGAGGCAGGAGCACCCCCCCAGCCTGGGGAGCAGGCCCCTGCCAGCCCAGAGCAGAAAGGGGAGGCGGGGGCTTGGTTAAGGAAACATAGATGGGGCTAGAACCCAGGAGTCCTGACTGCCCCGCACTCCCCACCCCACCCTCCTGGCTGTCCTTGTGCAACTGCTGGCACCAGTCTGAGACTGGGTTTGTTTGTGCTTTGGTAACCCTGGTGACAGGCCCTCTCCAGGGCCAGCCCTGACCGGGCTACAGGCCTGCAGGGAACCCCCCACACCCTGGCCAAACAGCCCAGCTGGGGAATCCCCACATGCCCTGCTCCCCAGAGGGCCCAACCCCTGTCCTCCTGCAGTGACCCTCCGGCTCTACTGTGCTTGGGATCCCCCTGGGTGTGATGAGCTGGTGGTGCGTGCAGGAGCTCTGTGGGTGAGACGCCTCCCACAAGGTGAGATATGAGGGAGGATAGACGCTTGTGGGTGAGACACAGGGGGGATAGACACTTGCTGGGTACAGCCAAGGTGAGGCGCAGGGCACCAGGAATACCAGGTGGCACAGCGTCTGCCCCCCACGCAGTGTGTGACTGCATCTACGCATGCCCATGGGTGGGGAAAGCGAGTGTGTTACCCACAACTGCTGTCAGGGTTAGGACCCAGGAATCCCAACTCCCCCAGCCCCACATGTGCTAAGCACTGGGCCCTACCTCCTCCCATTGCACTCACATGCCCCCCGCCCCCAAGCACAGCTGAGCTCCACTTTACCACCCAGGTCCGGTAAATGCTCCCCATTCCCTTCAGCCAGGGGTGTCATGCTGCTGTAGGCAAGAAGTGGACACAGGAGCTGATAGGCTGCTGCTGGGTTAGGATACACTAAGGTTTTATTAAGGAGCTCTCGATACAGTGAGCTGGGCCAGAGATATAAAATTCCACAGCTGGGGGGACCCACCTGCCCCCCCCAATCTCCTTCCTGATCGCCGTGGCCCTAAGTGACAGCAGCGTGGGGGGAGGGGGTCTGTGTCAGTCTTGCAGCCAAAGGCTCTCAGCCCCTGCCTTGGGGCAGGGGGTGGTGCCAGCTCTAGCCTGGGGGTTGGGCGATCAGCACTGGCAGGTCTGGACTGACCCCCAAGGCGTTTCCCTCCATGGGGTGAGCGTCTGACTGCTGCTGCTGGGACCAAAGACGCGCCATAAGGACAATGAGTTTCCCTCTCCCTGGCTTAGAGTCACAGAACTTAGTGGGGCTTCAAAGTAAACCCCCCATCCCAATTTCTCATCCCCAGAGACCAGCAGCATGGGCTCTTTCCAGCCTTCAGTTTGGGTCTAGGCCAAATTCCACCCTGACCTCCCCCATTCCCCCTTTTGTTTGTACCCCCTCCCCACCTTGCCACGAAATGCAGCCATCTCTGGGGTGGGGCCCGGGGCCCGTTTGTACTCGGATCCTGTGCCAGGTGCCGAGAGGCAGCCACCTCTCGTGTGGGGCAGGGGAGCCATTCAGTCACAAGCTGCGGAACGTGCTTTGTATCAAGCTTCAGCATGGGAAGCTGGTAAGGACAGCTCGGAGCGGCCTGGCCTCGGGGCTGCCTGGGCAGGGGCTGCTCTCGACTTCGCAGTAGAGACTCTCCTTTCTATTCCATGTGTCCAAGGGGCGAACTCCCCAGCCGAGGCCCCGAGTTGGAACAGCCAGCTCTGTGGCCAGCAATGCCTGGAGCTGGTCAGCAACTTGCTATGGGCTATGGCTACCGGTAGGAGGCGAGCCAATCTGCCCCCCCGTGGGCATGCTGGCTGGTAGGAGTCAGCAGCGTGAGTCCGGGCTGTGGAAACCGTGGTCCTTCTGCTTGAGACCCGAGTCACCCAGCTCAGAGGCTCCCATGCATCTGGCTATGTGTTGTCTCCTGGCGCGTCCTATGGAGGAAAGCCCCACTGAGCCCCTGCCCGGCTGGAGCTGTACAAGGTCCTGAGGGTCCATCTAGCCCCACGCTGCCCCTCCCCTGTAGCCCTGGGGAGGAGGTGGCTGCGTCATGCCCAGCTGGGATTTCACAAGGACCCACGACTTAAGGCTCATGGTGAGCGCAGCTCTGGCTTAGAGATGGCTGCACAGTCCAGAGGGTGGTGGGGTGAGCTCCTCAGGGCTGGCTGGGGGCAGGCGCCTCCTCCAGGCCCAGCCTCTGCCATGCAGCCTGCAGCGTGTGGGTGAGGTGGTGCAGGCCGATCAAGTAACCGTCCTCGTGGCTGCCCCGGCTCCATGGCACATCGTGGCGCAGGGCCACCTGGGGTGGTGCCGGCAGCGTCTTCCCAAAGTCGATCATCCACACGTTGGCCCGACCCTGGCGGTCGTGGACGAAGAGCAGCGAGCTCCCGATGACCTGGGGGAAGAGAGGCAGGGGGGCGAGCGCAGCTAGGGGGGTGCCTGTGTTGCTGGAGCCCCAGGGGCGTGGGGAATGCTCCACTGGGCAGTTTCCCCTCCAGGAAGTGCCAGCGCCACTCCGGCTCCAGGCCCAGAGGCTTGGCCGGCTCGGGTGGGGGGGATGAGAACACGGCAATATGGGGTCCCTCCCCCACCTCGGGGATGTCACCCAGCGGGGGTGTGGCCCCACCCAGCTCTGCTCGCATGGGGGCTGCTTCTCCCGCCTCCCTCTCTTGGCCCAGCCTGTTCCTAAACCAGGGTTGTGAGTTCAATCCTTGAGGGGGCCGTTTAGGGATTGAAAAAAGGGGACGGTGCTTGGTCCTGCCAAGAGGGCAGGGGACTGGACTCAATGACTTCCTGAGGTCCCGTCCAGCTCTACGAGAAGTGTCTCTCCATGGCATGTTATTCCTTCAGCCCAGCCCCTTGTGTCGTGGGCCCAGTCAGGCTGTGCTGGGGGGAACACCCTGGAGGCCTGGGCTCCCCGAGACTCACTTCGTGGGTGCGGAAAAAGGCCGACTCCTGCAGGGCGCTGTGCATACTCTCCAGGCGGCTGTGGTAGGCTCTCTGCAAGGTAAGGCAGGGGGCGGTGATCAAAGTCTATCCTGGGGGCGTGTCTCCGCTCTGGGAGGCATGGAGCATGGCAGACACCCCAGCTGCCCCTCCCTTCCTGACTACACTGCCCTACACCCTGGTGTTTTCACCCCAGCCCTCGGTGAGCTGGCCCCAGGCCTCAGCTGAGATTCCCAGGTTGATCTGCACCCTCCAGCCCCCGGCCCAGCCTACCACAGCCCCACGTGGTGGGCCAGGGCAGGGGAACCTGGTGCTCGTCCCTTACCAAGATGCTCTCCTGTCTCTTGGTGAAAACCAGGAAGGTGTCAACGATCTGCTCCTGGGTTCGGGTCCGTTTGAAATCCTTCTGCACAGCTCCACCCTCTATCTGTGAGAGACGCCACGGCTCAGGCACACTGGCAGCCCCGGGGAGACCTCCCCATGCGGCAGCCAGCCAATGCAAATCTGCAACTGCCTAGGGGGTGGGGCTTGGGCCTGTTAAGACAGGGCTCCCCTGCCCGGCGCCGAGATGCAGCCACCTCTGGGGTGGGGCGCCGGGGCTCGTGATACGTGGCTCTCTTGCTCAGAGCTGAGCTGCAGCTTCTTCTAGGATGGGGCACAGGGGCTGTGCCTACAGAAAACTGCAAGCTGGAGCTGTCCCTCCCCGCCCCCGGGCGAGAAGCCCCCGTTTCCACCTCACTCACTGTCACGCCCTCAATGCGGAAGCCCAGGGAGGCAGTGGAGCTGATGTGCTCGCGCCATTGCATGTAGCGGGGCTTGGTGACCGCCCCCTGGCTGTGCTCCTTGGCCGTAGCGGCGCCGGGGTCCACCTTCACCATCTTCTGGTACATGTCCTTGCGGGGGGTTGGCTTCAGCAGGGCCTTGGTCAGCTCCTCCTCCAGGTACGTCCTGCGGGCAAAGATGGAGGGGCGGGAATGAGACGTGGGGAGCGGCTGCATCTCGGGGGCGCCGGCTCGCATAGGGCTCCAGAGTGGGGTTCTGGCTGATGGCGGGGGGTGGGGAGGAACAGGACAGAAGCCTCTTGTCCTCTCGGCACATCGCTGCCCATCGCCCTCCCCACCACCCCGGCCCTGCACTGACCTCACCCCCATCTTGCAGTCCATGATGCTGGGGGCCTCGAGGCCACGCAGCAGGTCGTCCATCTGGATGTAGCGCTCACCGTCCTTCACCACCACCCCATGGTAGGCCGGCACGTAGGGCCGCAGGGCGTCGCCCATCAGCGCCTCCAGGCAGGCGTTCTCCACCGCGCTGAACTTCTTCAGGATCTGGCCCCTCTCGCTAGGCTTGAAGTTACCTACGGCAGGTGGACCGGGCGTAACGAGAACAGGCGAGAACCCAAGCAGCCTGGCCTAACTGGGGCTGGGGTAATACCTGGAGGGAGAGGATTCTCCTGCCTTATGACCCTGCCGCACTGAGAGCCAGTGGCAAGACGTTTCCCAGCCAGCCTGGACATCCACCCCCACAGAACGGGTTGTCGGGGGTAGGAAGGGTGTCCCTGGCCTCTGTTCATCAGAGGCTGGAGATGGATGGCAGGAGACGGGTCGCTCGATTGTTGTCTTGGGTCCACGCCCTCTGGGGCACCTGGCTGTAATGGGGTTCAGGGGGCCCCGAGCACTGCATCCCGTCCGCAGGCAGGAGTGACTCTCGCTCCGCAGGTAGAACGGGAAGTTTATTAGGCGACAGAGGCCCAGCGTCTTCCAGACGAGTCAGTGCGGCAATCAGAGGCAGTCATTCCAACCCATCCTGGGGAGAGGAGCCCGAGGGGTGCCCCTCTGGGGTGTAGCTTCCCCCCTAGCCCGGCTGGCAGCCTTCCAACTCTCTCCCCCCAGCTTCTAACTGCCCCCTCCGATTCAAACCCAGCTTGGCTGCCCCCTGCTCTTTGTCCAGGTCAGAGGTGTTACCTGCCAGCCTAGGTTACAGCCCCAGAGGTCATCCTTAGCCACTGCGAGCTGCTCTGCCTGTCACACACATCCAGCCTGAGTCTCACATGCCCCCCCACCACCCCCACTCACTCCATCACACCAGCACTGGCCGCTGTCAGCAGATGGACCTTTGGTCTGACCTAGGAATGGCCATGCTGACGTTCACAAGACCCCCCCGCAATTCTCATTCTGCAGCAGGGGCTGGAGCCCCCCCAAAACCACATCTCACCTTCATGCCCTGCCAGCTGCACCCAGGAGCTTTGACGTCTCAGGGACCAGTGGACCATTGTGAAAAACGTCTTCCATGACTTGGTCTGAAAGGACACATGGCAACTGTCAGCCTGGCGAGGGACTGGCTCTGTCCCCTCCCGCCTAAAAGTGAGACTCTCATCTCACTAGCCTCAGCTCCCTAACACATAAACAGCCCCCGAGGCGCACCCCAGAGGTGGCTGCATTCCAGCAGCAGGCAAAAAATCCCTATATAAACAGCCCCCACCAACCTGCCCCACAGGGAGCTGCATCTCAGCACTGGGGAAAGAGCCCTGTATAAACAGGCCCTGTGCCCCAGCTCAGAGGCGGCTGCAGCTCAGCGCCAGGTGAAGGCTCCCTGTGTAAGGCCCTGCATCCGACCTAGCTGCAGCTCAGCAGCGGGTGACGGAGCCCGAGATAAACAACCTTTGTGCTCCCTCTGAGCAGCGGCTGCATCACCAGGTTGTGGTGTCCCCGGGCAAGGCAGTCCCGCCTCAGCCTCCCCGCTGTGCAAACTGCTGGGGCTGAGTCACTCTGGTGCGCCGGCTCCGGCCGCACTGTGACTCAACCGTCTTTCCTGCCACTGGTGCCAGCGGCAGGCACCTTGCTAGAAGGGGTCTGGGGGTCAGGGTGGCGTTGGTGCTTGCAGGCAGGGTGGGAAGCACAGCAGCTCGCCCCCCAACCTGCCCCAGCTGCCTGGGGCCGGGCAGCCTCCTGTGGCGCTGGGGTGGAGCTGGTTGGGCTCCAAAGGGGAAACTGCAGCTTTCCTGGGGCGCGGGAGGGGTGCCGGCGTTTCTTGGACGTGTACTGTTTTCATGGTCAGGCCAAGCGATTCAAATCTCAGCTCAGCAGGCTGGGTGGCTCCGAGCCCACAGGAAGGGAGCTCCCAGCGGCCTCGCATGCAGGCACGCCAGCCACACACACTCGCAGGGGAGCGGGCCGGCTCTGCTCACACGCACTGCAGAGCCAGGTGTGAGGCGCCGCAACACACGCTTACCCCGCAGAGCCCTGCAGCCAAGGCCCCCCTGCACCGATGCAAACAGAACCCCGGGAAAGCCCCGAGCTCCTTAGGGAGCAACGCTCCATAGGCCCCCTTGCTCTGAGGAGCTCTGGAGACAGGTGCAGCGCTTCGATACACACACCTACTCTGCAGATGCACAGAACCAGGTGCAATGAATTTCTGCTCGCTCTCTTTCCCTTATGCACACACACACGCTTGGCACGTGCAAAGTGCACTGAGCCAACTTTGCAACTTGGCTGCAATGCCCGGCCCAGAGAGAGCTCGCACGAGCCCTGCCTGCCTTTGCACACTTCGGCACACTTGTGCAATCACGTGGGTGCCCTGTAACCTCTGTGCAACCCTCCGCACAGGGTACTGGCTCCTCTCCAACCAGCGCCTCACTCCCAGCCAGCTTGCAGGCTGCAGAGGAAACCCAAGGTCTGGCACTTGCCCAAAAGAGCTCACTTTTTCCACAACAGTCGGCTCCAGCCGCTCCCTGGTTCCGCCAGTTGCATTAACCCCTCGAGGCTGGCGGGGGGAGCTGGGGAAGGATTGGGGCGGGGATTCTGGAAGCAGCAGGGCAGGGCAGGGCAGGAGGGGGGGTTGTAGGGAGCACAGACACAGAGAGGGAATTCCAGCGGGGGTGGTGGGGGTGTATTCCAATCCTGTCCTTCCCCAGCAGCTCCGGTCAAATGGGAGTGTCCAGAGAGAATGGGCCTGAGCCGGGTGCTGGTGGGTGAGGATAGAGCCCTTCTGCACCCACCTCAGCCTCCTTCCCCTACACGCTAGGACGGGGGTTCTCAAACTGCTTTGCGCTGCAGCCGCCTTCTGACAACAATCACCACCTCACCCCGGGGGGAGGGACTGCAAGGGAGCAGAGCCAAAGCCCGGGGGCCTGCAACCTGAGCCCTGCTGCACAGGGCAGAACCGTCAGGCTTCAGGCAACCCCAGCAAGCTCCAGCCAGCCCTGGCCAGCCCTTCAAAACAGGGCCATGACTCCTCTGGAGTTTCCAACCCGTCTCGTGAGAGAAGGGCTGCACCGAGGATCCACGCTCCCTGCAGGTGCACGGTGGGGGGGTACAGATCCCTTCTCCTCCCCATGCACCCCCCCGGGCCAGGGTGGGAGCGGGTAGCAGATGCAAGGGAGGTATTGCCTTTCCCAATATCTGCTAGAAGAAGCAGAGGGCGGCCGGTGCCCTGCCCCTCCCCGCAGCAGGCAGCTGGCAGGATTGTTCAAAGATGGGGCCTGGCCTGAGTCCAGGGGGATGGGCAGGGAACAAAGCCCTTGGCATGGGTGCTGGCTGCAGGGGAGCTGGGGGGGTTAAGTGCAGCCAGCACAGACCCCCTTTATCACTGCTTCTCCCCCCGAGGCACTGAGAGCAGCTGCCAGGGGATGCCCCATTTCCACCCCCTGAGCCAGCCCCTCCCCCCAGCAGCTTCCTGCTCTTTTGACTCAGGGGGGAGGGGGGCCAGTTGCTCCGCCAGGGCTGAGCAAACCAGGAACCGCAACCCGCCCCCTCCACCAGTCAACGGAGGGGGGGGAAAGGGGAAGTGACGTCAGAGCCCAGAGGGGAATCCTCCTGCAAACACTGAAAGGGTGAGCAGGGAGAGACGGGCAACTCCCAGGTAACACACTGAGCCTGCCCCACGGCTCTCTGCTGCAGCACTACCCAACCTGCAGGCACACCCCTAGCCGGCACAACACAACCCTAACACAATAGCACCCCCACCCCCCCGTGCAGCACACGGAACCCTTTTCACCTGGGCTGTGCATTCACAACCCCACACCACCCCTGCCAGATGCAGCCGCCGTGCAATAGCTCCTCTGGGCAGCACGCACCACACAACACCATGCAACCGCAGTGTGCAGGAACCCGCACAGACCCGTGAGCGTGGCTGTGTGCGTGTGGCGGTGAATCTGCACAGGCAGGGTGAGGGCTAAGGCACTCAGGGCCCAGGGACTCCCTCCCCAGACCGCCTGCAGCATGGCCAAACCCGCGGCCGTGGGCAGGAAGGCGTGGGAGGCAGCCGAGATGGGGAAACAGAACGGGGCTGCTCTTCCCACCCACTGCTCAAACTCCAGCGAGGCCGGAGGGACTGGGGGAAGGAGCCGAGAGCCACCTAAGGGTGCAGCTAGAACTGGTGACCCTCAATTCCAACCTGCTATCCCAGCCCTGGGATCCCCCACCAGCTCTGCCAGAGACCCTCAGTCCCAGTCTCTAGCCCCATACTAGCTCACCCTGGTTCCCTTGCCAAACTCTCACACCCCCAAAGGCAGCACCACCTCCCCCCCATCTCACCTTCTTCAGCACCTTCCTCCGCCCAGGCTGCCCCTTCTCCTCTTCCTCACTGAAGACCTCATCCGACTCCTGGGAGGACTCGAAGGAGGAGCAGGTAGAGGAGCTGGAGACAGAGCGGTCATGGCTGCGGCTGAGGCCCCCTGTGGCCAGGTGCTGGAACTTGGGGGCCTCCAAGGGAGCCTCATTCCCTCTGATCCCATGAGGAGATGGGGCCAGGACTCCTGGAGAGCTGTCCTCAGGAGATGCCTTTGCCCCCTCCAGGGCCTGTCCTTCTCCCCCAACATCCATGAGGGGCCCTGGACCCTGGACCAGCTCCCCTCTACACCCAGGGTCCCCTGGGGCACCTTCCTTCACCCCACAGGGGAACTCGTGCTCTCCTGGAGCCAAGTCCTGGGAGATGCCTTGAGGACTGGCCTCCCTGGCTGATCCCGCTCCTAGATCGTCTCCCCAGGGCACTCCAGAGTTCAGTTCAAACCGACTACAGGTGGCATCTCCTTGCCCTGGAGAACCCGACAGGGAGCATGCTGGGGCTCTGTATTGCTGGAGAAGGGTGGGATCCATCCTGTGGGGAAAGCAGCACAGAGAGGGAAGGGTTAATCGGATCTACGGGGCAGGGAGGGGGTTTGCTTGGTGGAAGCTCCCAGTACTTGATCCCACCTACACTCCCCCAGCCAGCTCAGCTCCAGGCCGCTGCCCAGCGCGCAGCAGAGAAGTGATTTCACAACCAGCCTGAAAGGGGAAGAGAAGAGAAAAGAGTCATGAGCAAATTTTCTTAATCAGCTGTCCACCCCCACAGGCCCAGCCCATCTTGAGTAGAGTGACCAGACATCCTGACATGGTCAGGTCCATCCTCGTATTAGGGAGTTTTGCGTATTACCCCCATTCCCACAGGCCCCTGTTACCTCTCCAACCCAATCTGTCACATGTGCTATGTGATTGCCCGAATCTTGGGGGTGGCAAGATCCCCTTTCCCTGGGAGGTGCAGTATTGCAGACCCAGACATGTTTCCCCAGTAGGCCGGGAGAGAAACTGAGGTACTGAGCAGGGTGAGGAGTTTGTCCCTATGATTTGGAACCCAGGAGTCCTGCTCCCGACGTGCCCCACACCTTAGCCCCACACACACCGCTCTCCAACCAGAGGTGGAGTCCTGACTCCCAGCTGCTGCTGGGCACCTCTGATTCACTGCAATTGCTTGTGATCTGTCAGTAGTATGATTTCTCATGCTCAGCTGTGATCCACATCAGTCAATGTTCAGCCCATGCATGTCCTGCTGCAGGATCTAGTGTGGTTTCTTGGGCTAAACTGAGATCTGCTGTGAGGTAGTCAGCTCTGTAGGGATTGACTGTCAGCTACGGTTGTGTTCCGCTGGCTCCTGTGCGGAGCGGTTTTCATCTGCCGAGAGCCACTGAGAGTCCCTGTGAGCCGGTCACATCTTCTGTGATATGGGTGTGGACCGTGTGAGCTGCTGAGAGCCCATGAGGTCAGGGATCTATTTAAATGGTCCCAGGTCACGGACACCTGCTGTGTGTAGTGTGATTTGTGGGTGTCTCCTGAGAATTACTATCTCGTGACCTGCCAAAACAGACTCCTGACCTGCTGAAATGTCCCCACCGAGGTGGATTATGTTCTCTCTGCTCTGGGGTTCCCTGAGATCTGTGGGATCTGGTTTGATCTGTTATCTCCTGAGATCTTCAGCGATGCGGTGTGGGCTGTGATCTATCCTCTGAGATGTGTTGTAAGCTCATATTTAGGGCTTCAGCTGGTTACCTTCTGGGGTCAGGCAGGATGCCCCCCACCCCCCAAATCCACAACTGAACAGAGGGATTCGGGGTGGGGGGTGGGGTTTCCACTATTCTCCAGAGCATGAGAGATGAGCCACAGATGGAGACAGGACACTGTCTGGGGGTGGACGATTGGTCTGAAATGATCCCGGAGACTTCACGGCCTGGCTGGCAGGTCTTGAGCCCACGCTCAGGGTGGAACTGATCATCAGGTTTGGGTAGGGGAAGCAATTTCCCCAGAGGGAAGATTGGCAGGGCTGTCTTTGGGGTGCCGGTTACGTCTCCCTTCCCAGCTGCCACAGGGCCCATGGACACTGATAACACCTGAGTCTCCCCTGTTCTCTGCCTGGGGGGTCACAACAGTTTGATCTTGCGAGGACTGAAATGCCTTGGTCTAAGTAAGTCACAGAGCTGGACAGAGAGGTGCCTGGGAGAAATGTCATGGCCTGTGATTAGGGCTCTGGCATTTACTGTCTTTTTATTGTCAGTGTCACGGTTGTAGATTTTAAATATCAGAAATGTCTTGATTTCAGCTATTTCTATCTCATATTTTACAGTGTTGCAGTTGTTGGAGTCCTGACCCAAAAAAGGAGTCCTGGGGAGCGGGGGTGGGGAGTGAAGTTGTTACTCGTACTTTTACTTATGCACAGCTGCTGCCGGTGGTGTTGCCTTCAGAGCTGGGCAGCAGGACCGTGGCAGCCGCCGGCCAGGAGCCCAGCTCTGAAGGCAGAGTGGCTGCCGGCAGCAGTAAGGATGGCAGGGTATGGCACTGCCACTCTTACGTGTGTGCTGCTGCAGAGAGGTGCCCTTCCCAGCTGCCCACCCAGCTCTGAAGGCAGTGCAGAAATAAGGAAATAAAAAAGAAGAAATAAAAAGCCCAAAAGACCAGGTTTCATGGGGGAGACCAGATTCATGGGCCCTGATGCGTTTTTCCTGGCCGTGAACTTGGCAGGGCCCTACCTGTGATGCAAAGGAAGGCAGACTGGATGACCTAGGACTCTCGTATGGCCTTATGGGAGCTATCATGACCTGTTTTGACCTGCTGGGATCGAGGGAGCTCTGCCAATATGGGCTGGGCTATAACGAGATCCATTGTGGCACATGGGATCTCCTGGGACGCTCTACCCTGGGGAAGGACATTCGAGCCTTAGGGCTTAGTTACCGGAGAAGCAGATCTGCACAAATTCCCGGGAGATGGACCGGGGACCAACATTTGTCTTGGGTCCAAGGGCTGGGGGGTAGCCAGGACCCCCACAGGCCCATCCCTTCCTGGAGGGGAAGGGAAGTTGGGGAAAAGTGGGTTAAACAGCGCCACCACCTCGCCCGCTGCCTCTGCAAAGGGTTTTCCAGCCTGGCTCCAGGCCCAGCACTCTCCCTGGCAAAGAGCCCCAGTCCCCTGGCCCGGCGCCATGGAGCCTCCTGGGGTTTTCCAGCAGGATGGCTGGGAAAGGAGATGAAGAGCTGAGTCCCAGCCAGGGCTGTGGGCACAGGTAGAAGGGAACCTACTGGCCCATCGCCCAAGGGCAACAGCGGGGAAGCAGGACGGGCCAGGGGAGGGGACGGAGGGGCCAGGCAGACCGTGCACTCCCCACCCCCGCCCCGCGGCCGCTCCAGCCTGCCAGAGCCCATGCCGGGCAGAGGACAGCGCAGTCCGGGGGGGTCGCTCTCCCCGCGGGGGTGCCGGGCTGGCCCTGCACAACGGTTCCTGTGCATGGGAAATCTCCCGGGCAGCTGCAGCCATCCGCGGGCTGCATGTCCCCGGGGGCTCTCGGGGCGAAGAGGCGGAGGGAGGGAAAGGGCGAGGGGTGGCGGGGACTGGGACCCAGGACTCCTGGCTCCCGCCCCTCGAGTCTAACCCAGGAGACGCCCCCGCCCCCCTCGTCCCCCCCGGCTCCCAGGAGAGGCGGTGGGGATCCCCCCCCCCACGGGCCAGGACGTGCTGCACTGTCCCTTCCCCCCATCCCGCGGTCAGGGGGTGCAGGGATGGGGGGCGGCGTCCCGGCACATCCCGGCTCCGAGGAGGAGGGAGCGTGTCCTGCTGCAGAGCGGGGTCCCCGCCGCGCGAAGCCCCCCTACCTTCCATCCCGGCGCTGCGCGATCTAGCCTGGCCGGAGGCGGGGGAGGGCGGGGGCGGGGGCGGAGGAGGGAGAATGGCTGACAAGTTGCTCCCCCCCCCCCGCCTCCCGCGGCTAACATCAGTCCTGCGTCGCCCTCTGCTGCCCGGCCGCGGGACTGACACCCTGTGTCAGTGGGGGCGGCAGCGGGGCAGGGGCGGCTGGGGAGTCAGCGAGCGGCCCACGACCAGCTTCAAAGGGCACCCCGAGGGCGGGGCACCAGCGCCTAGGCAGAGATCCAGCCCCCCAGCCAGCCCCAAAGCCAGCCCCGTCCACCCCTCCTCCCCCCCAGCCATCCGCCCAGGCATATACCCACCCACCCAGCTCTTCCTTTGCCCATATGTCCAACCAACCAGCCCCAGGTATTCCCACCCACCTGTCCATCCACCCAGCCCCAGGTACCCCCATCCATGACACCCAGCCCTTCCCCTGCCCCTCTGTCCAACCCCCCAGCCCCAGGTACCCCCATCCATCACACACAGCCCTGCCCATCTGTCCAACCACCCAGCCCCAGGTACCCGCATCCATCACACACAGCCCTGCCCATCTGTCCAACCACCTAGCCCTAGGTACTCCCGCCCATCCATTCCTGTCCATCTGTTCATCCACCCATCCCACTTACACCCACCTATCCATTCTGCTGCCCATCTGGCCATTCAGCCAGCCCCCAGATGCCCCCACCTGCTGTCCAGGAAGGCTAGGCAGGGAAAAAAGGGAGTGGGTATTGCCTTATATGTTAAAAGTGTGTGTACTTGGACTGAGGCTGAGATGGGCATAGGAGACAGACTTGTTGAGAGTCTCCGGGTAAGGTTAAGAGGGTTAAGGGATGATGTCACGGCCGGGGTCTGCTACAGACCACATAGCCAGGAAGAAGAGGTGGATGAGGCTTTTTTTAAGCAACCAACAAAATCGTCCAAAGCACAGAAGTCAGTGGTGATGGGAGACTTCAGCTATCCAGACATCTGTTGGGAGAAGAGCACGGCAGGGTGCAGATTGTCCAACAAGTTCTTGAAATGTGTTGGAGACAGTTTTTTATTTCAGATGGTAGAGAAAGCTCCTGTGGGGTCGAGGGGGGGCCAGGGAGAAGCTGTTTGCGATTTGATTTTAACAGATAGGAACTGGTTGAGAATTTAAAAGTGACAGGCAGCGTGTGTGGAAGTGATCACGAAACAACAGAGTTCATGATTCTAAGGAATATTAGGAGAGAGAACAGCAAAATAAAGACAATTGGCTTCAGGAAGCAGATGTTAGTAAACTCAGAGAGCCAGTAGTTAAGATCCCATGGAAAGCAAGACTACGAGGAAAAGTAGTTGAAGACAGTTGGCAATTTTTCAAAGGGACATTACTAAGGGTGTGTTGGAACAAAGTCTGGACACTGTGTATGAAACAAGCTGCAAGCAAACCATTCCTCTGCATGAAAGTATAGTGCTATAAAATCAACTTTAATAAATTTGACTTTATTTCCTGGAGTAGACATAGCCGAAGTGTAGCAAGACACCGGTTTGGCTTCACCATGAGATCCTGAATAACCAAATAATCAAAAAGGAATTGTATAAAAATGGAAACCAGCTCAAAGGACAAAGGAGGAACATAAATAACGTGGAGGCAAAACTAGAAAGGGAAAAGCAGAAAACAATTTCGGCCTAGCTCGACAGATAAAGGGAAACAAGAAAACATTCTGCAAGTGTAATAGAAGCAAGAGGAAGACCGAGGACAGGGTAGGCCCATCCCTCAATGAAGAGGGAGAAACAATAACAGAAAACAAGAAAATGGTAGAGGTACTTAATGATTTCTTCGTTTCAGTTTTCATCCGGAAGGTAGATGGAGACTGCATGCCTAACACGGTGAATGCTCATGGACATGTCGTAGGTCAAGAAGTTAGAATAGAGAAAAAAAAAAGTTAAAAATAACTTAAAGTTAGATTTCTTTAAGTCACCGGAGCTTGATGAAATGCATCCTACACACTCAAGGAGCTGGTAGAGGAGCCACTCACTCTTCTTTGAAAACTACTGGAAATCAGGAGAGATTCCGGAAGACTGGGAAAGGGCAAATATAGTACCCATCTATTAAAAGGGAGACAAGGACAACCCAGGAAATTACAAAACTGTCATCTTAATTTAGTGCCAGGAAAGATCATGGAACAAATAATTCAGGAGGCCATCTACAAACATCTGGAAGATAATAGGTAAGAGTCAGCATGGATTTGTCAGGAATGAATCGTGTTAAACCAGCCTGATAGTGTTTTGTTTTTGTTGGGTTTTTTTCCTTTTTTTGGTAGGCTACGGTAACAAACCTTGCAACTGAAGGGGAACCAGTGGACGTGGTATATTTGGACTTTTGTAAAGCGTTTGATACAGTATCAGATGACCTTCTTATCAGTAAACTAGGGAAATGCAACTGAGATAGGGCTACTATCAGGTGGGTGCATAACTGGTTGGATAACGATTCACAGCGATAATTATAAATGGTTCACAGTCTAGCTGGAAGTGAGCTTCCACAGGGGTCAGTGCTGGTGCCAGTTCTGTTCAATATCTTTATCAATGATTTAGATAATGGCATAGAGATCACACTTAGCAAGTTTGCAGATAATTCCAAGCTCAATGGGGTTGCAAGTGCCCTGCAGGATAGGGCCAGAATGCAAAAAAGATCTGGACAAACTGGAGAAACAGTCTGAGGCAAATCGGGTGAAATCTAATAAGGACAAATGCACAGTGCTCCACCTAGGGAGGAACAATCAGTTTCACGTATACGAAATGGGAAGGGACTCCCTAGCATGCAATACTGCAAAAAGGTATCTAGGGGTCATAGTGGACTGCAGGCTGAGTATGAGCCAACAGTGTGATGCTCTTGCAAAAAGAGGAGACTTGATTCTGGGATGCATTAACAGGAATGTTGTGAGCAAGACACAAGAAATAATTTTTCCACTCTACTCTGCACTGATTAGGCCTCAGATGGAGTACTGTGTCTAGTCCTGAGCCCCACATGTTAAGGAAGAGGGGAAGAAATTGGAAAAGGTCCAAAGAAGAGCAGCTAAAATGATTAAAGGTCTAGAAAATATGATCTAAGAGAGCAGATTAAAATAATTGGGTTTGTTTAGTTTGGGAAAGGGAAAGCTGAGAGGGGACATAATCACAGCTTTCAAGTACCTAAAAGGGTGTTACAAGGAGGAGGGAGAAAAAATTATTCTCCTTAGCCTCTGAAAATCGGACAAGGAGCAATGGGTTTAAGTTGCAGCAAGAGAGGTTTAGGTTGGACATTAGGAAAATGTTCCTGTCAGGTTGATTAAACACTGGAATAAATTGCCTAGAGTGGTTGTAGAATCTCCATCATTGGAGATATTTAAGAGCAGGCTTGGTCCTGCCATGCAGGCAGGCGACTGGACTTAATGACCTCTTGGGGTCCCTTCCAGTTCTAGTGTTCGGTGCTGCTGTGATTCCCCTGCCCACCCAGCTCCATGCACTGCCCTCCCAGCCCTTCCCCTGCCCATCTATTTGCACAGACTGTCATACATTTGGCCACTCCCCCTGTCATACTCACTCACCCATCTGTTTCCGTATCCATCCACCCATCTCCAAACACACACAGACCTGCTGACAGGAGCGGGGCAAAGAAGGCCATTGCCCCAGGCCCAGGGATTCAAAAGGGATCAGGGCTCCTGGCCACTGTTACTGCAGCAGCAGCCAGAATGACACCCTGGCTGGGCAGGGTGAGGTGGAGAGCAAAAGGGCGCCATTTTGGCAGGGCAAGGGGCAGCAGCCTGGCATACTGGCACACTGCCTGCTCTTTGTCCTGATCCCCTGAGTACCAAGGAGCAAGTAGAAAGTGTGAATTACAACCATAGAATCCTAGGGCTGGAAGGGACCTCAGGAGGTCATCTAGTCCAGCCCCCTGCCTACAGCGGGACCAACTCCAAATAAATCATCCCAGCCAGGACCACGTCAAGCCAGGATGTAAAAACCTCTCTTGGTAACGCATTCCAGTGCTTGCCACCCTCCTGGTGAAATTGCTTTTCCTAATGTAAGGAATAAGGACAAATGCAAAGTGCTCCACTTTGGAAGGAACAATCAGTTTCACATATACAGAATGGGGAGAGACTGTCTAGGAATGACTACAGCAGAAAGGGATCTTGGGGTTATAGTGGACCAGAAGCTAAATATGACTCAACAGTGTGATGCTGTTGCAAAATAAGCAAACATGATTCTGGGATGCATTAACAGGTGTGTTGTGAGCAAGACATGAGAAGTCATTCTTCTGCTCTACTCTGCGCTGGTTAGGCCTCAGCTGGAGTATTGTGTCCAGTTCTGGGCACCCCAGTTCAAGAAAGATGTGGAGAAATTAGGGAGGGTCCAGAAAAGAGCGACAAGAATGATTAAAGGTCTAGAGAATGTGACCTATGAAGAAAGGCTGAAAGAATTGGGCTTGTTCAGTTTGGAAAAGAGAAGATTGAGGGGAGACATGATAGCAGTTTTCAGGTATCTAAAAGGGTGTCATAAGGAGGAAGGAGAAAACTTGTTCTTCTTGGCCTCTGGGGATAGAACAAGAGGCAATGGGCTTAAACTGCAGCAAGGGAGGTTTAGGTTGGACATTAGGAAAAAGTTCCTAACTGTCAAGGTGGTCAAACAGTGGAATAAATTGCCAAGGGAGGTTGTGGGATCTCCATTGCTGGAGATATTTAAGAACACGTTAGATAGATGTCTATCAGGGATGGTTTAGACAGTACTTGGTCCTGCCATTGGGGCAGGGGGCTGGACACAATGGCCTCTCGAGGTCCCTTCCAGTCCTAGTATTCTATGATTCTAAGGAATGTGCCAGCAGGAGCTCAATACTGCTGAAGAAAGGGAGGAATGTGTGTCTCAGAGGTTATTTGCATGAGGTGTGGGCTGTGATCTATCCTCTGAGATGTGCATGAGAATGCAAAGGTGTGTATATGTGATACCTTGCAAACAAAGCCTGCTGGGTAGCAAGGAAGCAATGGGATTTTGTCTAGTGTAAGTACATTGTTGTAAAATCACAATTTATGCTAACTCACAGTATATGCAGTGTGAAGTCTCACCAATGCTCCAAGTCGTTGTTGCAGGACAGGGCAGTCATCATAAATATGTAAAACATGGATTGCACAGGGCTTCCCTTGTCTAAAACGTTATAAAGCAATAAAAAGGGGGATTACTGGTGGAATAAACTGATTAGGTGTGTCTGCGCTTTCATTTCTCTTTTGAGAGAAATGTGCAAATGAAGCAGGTAAAATGCAAATGAAATATAAATTTGTATATTCAGTATCTCAGTTGCATATTCTAATTTCAAAAGAGCTTCTTTTGAAAGAAGAGAGCTAGTGTAGATGCTGCTCTTTCAAAAGTAAATTCTATCTTCCTATTAAGTTACTTTAGAAAGAGCACTGTGTCTACACTGGCTTTTTCCTTTGGAAAGAAGCTCTTTTGAAATCAGAATATGCAAATGAGGTTATGAATATGCTAATTTACACATCATTTGCATGCCTCTTTAAAAAGAGGAATGCAAGTGTGATGAAGTGGGGGATACCTGTGTGTATGTGAGTGGCTCACAGAGGGTGTGGGGCTCCTGCTGAGGGGAACCCTGACGACCAGGTAACACCTTTGTACTGGAGACAAAGGAGGAGGTGAAGCCTAAGGGGTTTAAATTAAAACTGGAAGTTAAAAGCAGTTAGTCTGGGCTGGGAGAAAGAGACAAAGGAGGGGGCCAGGCCCCAGCTCTGGGGGCCCCTCGGGGCCTCCTCTCCCCAACATGGATGGGACTGGCTGTCTCTGCCTGCTGTACTGACTCCTCTGCACGATGCTGTGTCCTGTCGGCTAATAAACCCGCTGTTTTCCTGCTAAGTAAAAGACTCTCCTGCCTGCGGACAGGGTGCAGAGCTTTGGGGACCCCAGAACCCCATCACATCAAGTGTAGCCACACCCATTGGCTGGGTCTACACGTACCCCTTCCTTTCGAAAGGGGCATGTTAATAAGCAGATTCGAAAGATGCTAAAGAGGCGCTGCAATCAATCACAGATAGGAAGAAGGGCTTTCGAAAACTGGGGGGCTCCTTTCGGAAGGTCCCATCTCCATGGGTGACGCGCAATTCAAAAAGCCCCACTTTCGAATCTCCACGGCTGCCATTATGCTAATGAGGTGCTACATATTCATTGCAGCGCCTCATTAGCATCTTTCAAACCTGCTCATTAACATGACCCTTTCGAAAGGAAGGGGCACGTGTAAACCCAGCCATTGAGTTTCTTGACCAAGTCTGAAAGGCTGGCCGTATGGCTGTAAGCCTGGCTTCATTAGCCTTTTTCTCCGTGTTCAGAGGTAGGACTGGATGTTAGAGTTTGTGTCTCTTGTAAAATTCTGCTTTGGTAGACGTTGAGAGTGAAGGCATTGAGAGCTGAAATCACAGGGGTTTTGTCTCGGGCTAAACCCACATTTTAGCAGCCTCCAGGGAGAAGCTGCAAACAAGCAGTCTGCAGGAGACAGCTGACTGGTAAGAGGAGCAGCAGACAGACAGCAGGTGTGACTGGTGGCGGGCCGGTAGGAGCAGTGAATGGATGGCAGGCGTGTCCAGTGGATGGCGGGCGTGACCGGCAGCCGGCCAGGCAGCTGGTAGGGAGCAAGTGGAACGTTGGATCAGCATAAAGGTCGCACTGCCTCTGCTTCAACAAGGGTGATGTGTCAGGGCCTGCACTGACTGGGCCCAGTTGTAAGTGGGGAGTTTGAAAGTGGGGTACAAAGAAAGTTTGGGTGTGTGGATTGGCTGTTTACAGTATTGGACTGGTGAGCCTCAGAGGCAAAGGACACTGCTCAATCCATTTGAGCTGGGACAGTTACTTTGAGGACTGGTTATGAACTCTGGGGCTGCGTCTACACTTGCATTCCTCTTTCAAAAGAGGCATGTAAATGAGGGAACTAAAATGCAAATGAGGTGCAGATTTGCATATCTGGCACCTCGTTTGCATATTCTTATTTCAAAAGAGCTTCTTTCACAAGAAGAAAACCAGTGTAGACACAAACCCCATCTTCCAAAGAATCCTTCTTCCCCTTTTTTATGGAAAGAAGGATTATTTCGAAGATGGGATTTACTTTCGAAAGAGCAGCATCTACACTGGTTTTCTTCTTTTGAAAGAAGCTATTTTGAAATAAGAACATGGAAATGAGGTACCAGATATGTAAATCTACACTTCATTTGCATTTTCGATTTCCCTCATTTGCATGCCTCTTTCGAAAGAGGAATGCAAGTGTAGACACAGCCTCAGACTCTGTGCTTGCGAGTGGGGAAGCATTGCCTCTCCGAGGCGCCCAGGGGTGTGTGAATTTCCCGGGCTACTGAGTGGGTGCTCGAGCCAGTTCTGTGCGAGATGGATGAAAAGGAACCCCTAGATATTGAATGTGGCCCTGGTTGCTACCGACACCTTCCGGCAGAAGGGTAACACTAATATCCAGTCTCCTCTCCTTCTGTAACTTCAGACCATTGCTCCTCGTTCTGCTGTCTGTCACCACTGAGAACAGCCTCACTTCATCCTCTTTAGACCCCCCTTTCAGGAAGCTGAAGGCTGCGATCAAATCACCCCTCAGTCTTCTCTTCTGTAAACTAAACAAGCCCAAATCCCTCAGCCTCTTCTCATAGGTCATGTGCTCCAGCCCCTTACTCATTTTCATTGCCCTCTGCTGAACCTGCTCCAACGAGGCCACCTATTTTCTACACTGGAGGGGGGGGCAGATTTACTCCTCCGCCCCTCGCCCTCACCAGCCAGGAGTGAGGGGCATGTACGCAAGCCACGTACTTTCGTCTCCCTCATTAACAGGGGAAGAAGAGCGAACAGTGTCCCAGGGCGCCCTGCCCAAAACAGTGCCCTTGGTGGTGCTGGGGGCTAGCTGCCTCCAGCTTTGCCCTTTCTGCCCGAGACCTTCTGGGAACCTGGAGCAGGGCCCTCCCTTCCCCTCCCCTTGTCCTGGGGCTGGGCAAGTCTGTCAGCCCCACACGCATACACATTTGTCCACCTAGCTTCATAGAGACCCACACACACACATTCATCCATCCCCACAGTCACTCCTCCATCTACCCATCCCCATAGCCATCCATCCTCATATAGGCTCCTGCATTCACCCATCCACTTCCATATCCATCCTGCTGTCCCTGCATCCACCCACCCACCCATCTATCTATCTATCCCCTCCCACTCTATCTATCTGCCTGTCTGTCTATCTATTTCTACTTTTATTCATTCTCTCTTCTGGATTTATAAACTTTGGTTCCTTCCCTGCTCTACCCATCTCACTCTCTCAGGTTTTCTCTCTCTCCCTTTACTTATTTCTTCCCTAAAAAGCAACAAGAAGTCCAGTGACACCTTATAGACCAACAGATATTTTGGAGCATAAGCATTCGTGGGCAAAGACCTGCTTCATCATGAGTTTGTATCTCTTAGGAGACTCTGCTTTGGTGGACACTGAGAGTGAAATCATTGAGAGCTGAAATCACAAGGTGGCAGCTGAGGCCGCTAAGGCTATGTCTGCACTAGCCCATGCAAATGGCCATTTCGAAGATTACTAATGAGGCGCTGAAATACATATTCAGCTCCTCATTAGCATGCCGGCGGCCACGGCACTTCGAAATTGACGTGGCTCGCCCAGATGGGGCTCCTTTTCGAAAGGACCCCGGCTACTTCGAAGTCCCCTTATTCCTATGAGCAGATAGGAATCATTGAGAGCTGAAATCACAAGGCAGCATCATCCGTGGCCGCCTGCATGCTAATGAGGTGCTGAATATGTATTTCAGCACTTCATTAGTGTGAGCAGATGGGAATAAGGGGACTTCGAAGTAGGCGGGGTCCTTTCGAAAAGGAGCCCCATCTGGACGAGCCACGCAACGGCGAGCCGCATCAATTTCGAAGTGCCGCGGCTGCCCGCATGCTAATGAGGCGCTGAATATGCATTTCAGCACCTCATGAGTAATCTTCACATGGCCATTTTGGAGATCTGGGCTCGTGTAGACATGGCCTAGGAGCTGAAATCACAGGGGGGTTTGCCTCAGGCCAAACCCACATCGCGGGAGCAGCCAGTGGGAAGCTGTGAACAAGCAGGATGGTGGGTCGGAGGAGCAGCGGGTGAAGCAGGTCTTTGCCCACGAAAGCCCATGCTCCAAAATATCTGTTGGTCTGAAAGGTGCCACAGGACTGCTTGTTGGTTTTGAAGATACAGACTAACTCGCCTACCTCTCTGATTCTTGCTTCTTTAAGTATCTCCAGGCTTGCATGCTTTCCTGCTCTCTTCCTTCCACCCTCCCCATCCTCCTCCACCTTCTTCCCCTGTTCCTGCATCGTTGATCCTTCAGCCCAGTGCCCCACTGTTTGCCCCCTGCCTCACCCCACTGCTTCCTCAAGTACCTTCTTGCCTCTTGCATCCCCCGTCCCACTCCCCTGCCATCTCCCAGCAAAGCGCAGCACCAGCCAGACCAGGTTTTTCAGCCTTTATTACCCCTTTACTCAGAGTCCTCCGAGATCTCATAGACAGTGACGCGCAGCTTGTCCAGGTCCCACTCTTGGGGGCAAAGCTCTCCCTGCGGCCCTTTCTCCTGCAGCGCCTGAGTTTCCAGCGCCTCTCTGCGCCTCCGCAGCTCACACAGGAAGCCCCGCAGCTCCTTCTCCATCTGGCTCAGCCTCCGCAGGTGCTTCTCTGAGGCTTTCCTAGTGGGGTGTGCAGGGCATGGGGCCACAGCCCCTGCCTTGCTGCCCACCTCACTGCCTACTGTGCTGCAGCTCTCACTGGCCTGGCCACGGAGAGAGAGCTGGGGTCAGGGCCAGAGTGATGCCAACTTCATCTCCCCTGGAGGAGAGAGTCCCCACCACCAGGATGGCTGGATAAAGGGGGATGTGCGTGAGGATGGTTTGATGGACCGATAAACGCACAGATCAGAATATACAGGGCTAGATGGAGGAATGGGTGTGAGGGATGCTGAGGTGGGAGGTGGATAGATGGAGGGGTGCATATGGAAACGGATGGACAGAAGTACTGTAGCCCCACACGTGCCCCCATCCTTTCATGCCGTACCATATGGAGCTGTCTCCCTGGCTCTGCTCAGCACCCCATGGCCAACCCTCCTTGTGCTCCCGTCTCCTCCCCCCCGGCTGTCTCCTCCTGTGACGCCCTTAGGGATGGTAACAGAGAGGTGGCCGTGTTAGTCTGTGTTCTAACAAAACAAAACAAAACAGCAGCCCTGTAGCTCTTTACAGATGCCCTTAGGGATGGTTTCTCTGCCGGCCTGGCCAGCAGTGTATTTCAGGGCCAGAGGGCTCAGGCTTGGGCCTGGGGATGTCCAAGGGAGCCCATCCCGCACGTCAGCAGGATCCCAGCCGATCTCGGCTTATTTGCTTTCGAGGACCCAGGAGCTACATGGCAGAAGCTCTGTGAGCAGGGCCACAGGCAGGCTTTAGCCCCCTCTCTGCCAGATTGATACCCTCACCGCCTTTGCTGGGCTGGTGATTCTGCCCCCCACCCCATCCCAGGCCAGGGGCTCCACCTCCTTTGCCAGGCTGGCGCCCCTGCACCTCACCTCACTCTGAGCTTCCTCTGCTTCCTCCTCTTCCTCGCAGTCGGGATCCGATGCCACGGCCTTGATGAGGCTGTACAGCACAGCCACAGCCACCCCACACACCATCACCATCTGCACCGGGCCTCCCACCTGGCCCTCGGACTCGGACTCCTCCTGCCTCATGCGGAATTGCTTCTCGCAGGGCCCCTCGGCCTGGCCAGGGGTCAGGGTTCTGCTCAGAACAGCGCAGTGGAGCAGGAAGGGAAGGGACCAGCCCAGGGCAGTCATGGCCCGATCCCTAGGGAGCTGACGCAGCCTGATAGGTGGGCTGCTCCGGAACCAGCCGTGACCTCACAGCCTTATCCCATTGTGTCCTCGCCACAAGGGGACCTCAGCTAGAGCGGCCTGGGGTGGAAGGCACCAGCTGGGAGCCAGGGGGTCTGGATTCTGCCACAAGAACCCCGGCTGACTTCGGGCAAGCAGCAGAATCCCCCTGCTCCTCAGTTCCTCCATCTGCCAAACAGGGAGAATAATCCCTCCTTGGTCCATGTAGACTGGGAGCTCTGCAGTGCAGGAGCTGCCTCTCACTGTGCATCTCCACCCCACCTGGCACAATGGGGGCTGAGATCCGCCTGGGGGTCGGTGGAGCACCTAGCACAAAGGGGGCCCTGACCTCAGCTGGGTCCTCTACAATGGTGCTGTCACCACAATAATAGGTAAAGCAATTTTGCTATCCAGAGACAGCACTAGAACCCAGGAACCCAGGTCTTCTAGTTCAACCAATATTCTTGTTTGACGTCACCTGGAATAGGAGATCCCAGACAACAGGCAGCAGTGGAGTGAGTGGTTGTGTGCCTGTGGCTATGTCTACACTGTGCCAGAAGATGGACCCATTCAGGGTTGATCTTCCGGGGTTCAGTTTCATGTGTCTAGTATGGACATGTGAAATCAACCCCTCACGGGTCACAGTTTACTCCTGTACTCCTTGCAGGACGTGAGGGCTAAGGGAGGTCAATGAGAAACCGTCCCATCAACCTTCCACAGTAGGACGGGCAAATTAACCCAGCACTGATATGTCGATTCTAGCTACGCAACTGCAGTAGCTAGAATGGCATATCTATGGTCGATTTACTTTGCCTAGTGTAGCCATAGCCTGTGTGCATACATATACACTCACACAGACACAAGCCCTGGCCTGCACTAAAGAGGTAGGTTGATACAAAGCAGCTTATGTTCATTTAAGTCTTTAGTCTAAAATATCATTGCTGTTGATGTCACTGAGGCTGTATCTTCACTACCGGGAAGATCAACTCTGCTCTGGTTGATCTTCCAGAGTTTGATTTAGTGCCCCAGTAGGAAATGTGCTAAATTAAAATTATAGGGCTCCTCTGTTGGTGCCGGTACTCCTGCCCCTCATTAGGAGGAAGGGAATGCTCCTGTCGACCTCCCTTACTGGAGACTGCACACATGCCTAAAGTAAGATACGTATGTACCTTATACTATCAAAACAAAAAAGCAGTATCAAAACTGGGTCATTATAGGGGCTCTTTTGCATACTTGGCTTAATCTAATTCTTGACTCCCCGCCCCACCCTTCTGCTCTCTGATTTGCTCACCTTGATCATTTTTTTTTCTGATTTGTCCTCCTTGATTACTATTTCTGGTTCTCTGTGCCTTAACTATTGAGTCTGTTCTGGTCTGGCTATGGGCTGAAGAAGTGGGTCTGTCCCACAAAAGCTCCTCACCTAATAAATTATTTTGTTAGTCTTTAGAGAGCTACTTGACTGCTTTTTTGCTTTGATAGTATATAGACTAGCACGGCTTTCCCTGTGTGTACCTCAGTTTGACCTTCTGCTGTATCGCAGGCCTGTCCGTATCTAATAACTCCGGCTCACTTCAGCTGCAGAGTCTATGTTGATGGATTTTCATGGACAGTGTCAGGTGATCACATTGCCTGTTCCTGCCTTTCAGAACCCCCCCTTACACACACGCATGCACACACTGACGGTTCAGTTGGTACAAGTGTTGTCAATGGGGATGTGTACTGCCGACATGGGGAGCAAGGTGTCGACATGCACAAGTGATGTAACCGCTGCGACGGCTGTATGCTGACATAAAAGCGCCATTTAATGTAGTGGAAAACATGCCCGTGGTCTCTGTATGTCACATGCAGGGTCCTGCACAAGTATTCGCCTCTCTTACAGGTGCCTCTGCGTCCCAGTGTCTAATACACATTAACTCTCAGTTGCTTTGTATCTCTCACACAACCTGTTTTATATACAAGCACTCACCTCTTGAACACAGTCACAGGCTGTGTCTCTCCGTCTGTCTTCTATGTACACACAACCTCATACAGATGTGCACAAAATCTCTGGCTAACACAACACACATTACACACACACAGAGGCTACCTCTCTGTCTCCCACACACAGTCTTCGGGGTTCTTTATTACTCCCCTTTGCCATGGTGCCTACAAAAAACACTAACAGGCCACTGGTGTGTGAAGCCCCTGTCTGTCACAGTGACTAACAATGCCTCAATGGGCTTCCCCGCTGTGTCCCGCCAGCCGTGCTCTCGTCTTCTTCTTAGACTGGAAGCTGAGGGGCAGGGAGGGACCATCGTTCTGTGCTTGTACAGCTCCTAGCACAGTGGGGGTCCAGCCAGGTGTGGGGCTCTTCGGTGCTATTGCAAACCCTACAGTAAGAAGGAAGCCCCACATTTGGTATTGATCCAGATGAGGTTTTCTTTCTCCTAGCGGCCAGTCCTTCAGCTCCCAGCCCCCTCGTCACCCAGCAGCCCTTCCCCCGCACCTGGGGGACATTTAACCCTTACCGTACACCGGACTGGCCATTCCAGGCTCCCTTCTGGCTCAGGAACTGGCGTGTCCCCCATGAGGAGCTGGTGACCCGCCTGACCCCCAGGTTGCCCACTCGCCCTGCCTGCCCCTCCTTGTGAGCAATGACCCTTGGGTGACCCTGTTACTCAGCCCATACACACAATCGCCGCCCAAGTGGGAGCCCCAGCAGCGCAGCGGGGCCTTGATGGGCAGCGAGGGGCTGGTTTCGGGGCGCTCCGGGGCCGCGGGCAAGAAAGGGCGGGGGCGGGGCGAGATGAGGGAGACGCCTACTTAGCTCCCATTGGCCAGCATCCGCCGAGACGTCATTGCACTGGCTTAGGGAGCGATGGGGCGGCCAGAGACAGCGGGGCAGGCGCTGGGCTGGGGACAAAATCGCTCGGGGAGCAGCAGCGGGACCAGTCCCCCGCCCCCGCCGGGATCCCACCCTGAGACGCCTCTGCCCCGTGGGGAAGCGGCGTAAGGAGCAACCTCTGGGTACGGGGGGAAGGGGGATGCGCGGGCAAGTTGGAGGGAGCGGGGCGGAGGGTGCCGGGGGTGCTGCGGCTGGTAGGAGAGGGTGAGGTCTGGTGGAGGGCTGGAGGGCGTGCACGGACTGGGATGGGGGTTCAGGGCTGGAGGGGGCGGGGTGGGATGGGGGGTGCACGGCTGGAGCGGGGCTGGGCTGGGCTGGGTGCAGGTTTGGCCGGGAGATGCCCGGGCGGAGATGGTTGGTGTAACGCTGGACTGGGGTGCCCGGGCTGGGATGTGGGTTCAAGGGTGCAGGGGGGACCGGGCTGGGATGGGGGTTCAGGGTTGCACGGGATTGCTCGGGCTGGGATGGGGGTGCACGGCTGCAGGGGGGGCCGGGATGGGAGGGGGATTCAGCGCTGCACGGGGTTGCTCGGCCTGGGATGGAGGTGCACCGCTGGAGGGGGGGCCGGGATGGGGGTTCAGGGCTGGAGAGGGGGTTGGGCTGGGATGGGTGTGCACGGCTGGAGGGGGGATGCGCGGGCTGGGATGGGGGGTGCAGGGCAGGAGGGAGGGACTGGTGTTTACGGAGGGGGCGGGATGGGAGATGCTGGGGGAGCGGGGGTCGAGGAGGGATGCCGATGCGGGGTCAGGGCAGGAGGGCGGCCGGGGGCTGCAGGAGCCTGCCCTGGCGGGGAGCGGGGCTCGCCGGGGACTCTCCGTGAGGGGGGCAGGGGGAGGACGCCCGGGCGAGCAGGAGCGGCTCGGGGCCGCCTCCTTGCCCCGGCTGGGGCGAAAGGAGCGGGGCTGGCAGGAGGCCCTGGGCGGGACGGGCTGGGACGTTCCCAAGGCAGCCGCGTGGGGAGCCCCGCCCCGCCCCGCCCCGCCCCGCCCGCTGGTGGGCCCGGCGCTGGGTGCCAGGGGACGTGGTGAATGCCCAGGCGAACCTACGTGCATTTCTGCACACCAGCCCCGGGCTCGGGCTGTTGCAACGGCTGGGCTGGGCTGGGCCAGTGGGAGCGTGCGGGGCTCGTCGGCTGCAGCGCTGGGGCGGGCGCCGTGATGCACGGGCCTCCAGCGAGGGGGAGGGGGAAAGACGGTGGGGGGGTACACACGTGGGGGAGGGGGTCGGAGCCTTTTCTAGCCCTGGGATCCCGCCCAGCGCCCGGATTCTGCACTGCATCAAAGCCAGGCTGGTTCCCCAGCCTAAGCCATCTGGATCTGGGTGGCCCTGGGTTCCTAGCCCCATGGCTAGCAGGGGGAGAGGGTGGCCCGGCTTGCTGGCTACCCGGCATCAGTTTTGGCCTCTTGTAAACTGTCACCTAATGGCAATAGCTGATACAAGATGTGGCTGGGGTGCAGGGCCTTTCCTCTCGAGCAGCGGGGAGCAAACCTCTTCACAACAGGCCCCACTTTTCAACCCTGCCGTCAGCAACCCCCACCCCCAACCTGTCTCATCACACCGAGGGAAATTTCAGTTCCCTTCGTAAGAAAAAAAAACCCTCCTTTTGGTACATGTGAGGAGATAAGTCTGTAGAATGGAACAACGTCATTAGTTGGTACAGAAATGTGAACATGCCAACGTAAAACCAGTACCAGTTTTCAGCATTTGTAATGAGATGGATAAGCCTGAGACCCAGCAACTGATTGTGCAGCCCCAGCTTACAAAATGTCACTCCCCCCACCTTGCTCACCCCTGCCCTATAGGGCGTGTAAGCCGATCTAGCCCTGGCTGGCCTTTTGCCCTCTACGTCACCGATTCTTGGCCTATTTTCTTTTGAAGACCTCTAAACCTTAACAAATTTAACAGCCGTCCGGGAGCACTTGAAAGACTAACCAAATGATTTCTTAGGTGATGAGCTTTGGTGGGACTGACCCACTTCTTCAGATCTTCGTTAAATCTGAAGCAGTGGGTCTGTCCCAGCAAAGCTCATCACCTAACAAATCATTTGGTTAGTCTTTAAAGTGCTCCTGGGCGGCTGTTTTGGTTTGTTAGAATACAGACTGACACGGCGACCACCCTGGTACTATCCTAACAAATGCGGGAATCTTAGCTCTAGTCAGTAGACCCCAGGGGACCATGGGTTGAAAATCACTGATCTAGGCCCCCAGTGAAAATGCATGGACTAACAGAAGAAGCCATCAACCAATATCACATAACAGCAAGATCTGCGACAATGCCAACCAGCATCCCAGTGATATTTATGTGTGGTAGCTCCTAAGAACCCCAGTCATGGACCAGACCCCACAGTAAGAGCATAAAACCTGCTAGACTAGGTCAGACCATACTCCTTTTTGCCCAGTGTCCTGTCTCCAGCTGTGGCACGTACCAGTGCTTCTGGGGTGGGGTGCAGAGAACAAGCCAATTACAGCGTGATTCACCCCAGGCTTTGGTTAGCCGGTGAATGGGTCTCCCCAAGCGTGGAGTTACATCCCTCACCATCTTGGCTAATCCACCACTGGCCCTGTCTGGTTTTTTTTTTTAATCCCATTATTCTTCTGGCCATCACAACATGCCCTGGCAATGAGTTCCGTCAGATAGTTATGCACTTGCTTGTATTAAACCAGCTGCCTATTAATTTAATTGCCTGGTCCCCATTGTTGGTACTGTGTGAAAGGGTCAATAACACATCTCTAGTCACTTTTTCCACACTGTTCACGATTTGACAAACCTTAGTCATCTCTTTCCTTAGCTAAACAGCCCTAATCTTTTAATCCCAGGTTGTATGGAGTTGTTCAGTGGCCTTGGTCATCTTTGATGTATGGTGTGAGTGCACCATGCCGTGTGTGTGTGTGTGTGTGTGTAGGCATTATCATATTTTCTTTCATATTTTCTGACCCTTCCTACTAGTTCCTGGTATACCCTTAATCCAGGGGTGGCCAATCAGTTAGCCATGTATTATCTATCTATCTATCTATCTGTCTATCTAAAATATATAATACATGACTCAATGTCCTCCCACCTCCCAGAGCCAGGCACCCCCAGCCCTTCCCCACCCGCTCTAACCCAATGCCGATGCGCAGACACACACACACACCACTGCTGCCACACGCTACTCTCTCCAAGCACTGGGCATGTACTCAGAGCAGGGCTAAGCACTCCCAGCACACAGCTCCGAGTGGGAGCTGCATTTAATTGCTGGAAGACACGCAGGTGGGCCACCCCATCTTAGTCTTTTTGACTGCTGCTGCACAGTGAGCAGAAGTTTTCAGACAACTAGGCACAGTGTCTTATAGATCTGTTTCTTGGGTGATAAGCTAGGTAAATTTTCTTGCACTGCACAAAAAATAAACAGTCCCTTAGCACCTGATGACGAAAGCTCATTACCTAATAAATAAAACTGTTAGTTTTTAACGAGCTCCGGGACTGCTTGTTTTCTGTGAAGCTACATGGCCAATCCTCTGAGAGAACAAGAAGTCCATCTGATGAAGTGGGTTTTTGCCCATGAAAGCTTATGCTCCAAAATATCGGTTAGTCTATAAAGTGCCACAAGACTTCTTGTCGTTCTCGAAGCTACAGACTAACACGCCTACCTCTCTGATACTCCTCTGAGACTATTTCTTATGCTAGACACTGTACAAAGAAACAGATGTCCTTGTCCCAAAGAGCTATCTGTCGAGCTGTGGAACCTAGGTGTTAGTATATTAAAGGTTTCTGGAGTGAGGTGGGAAATAGACTCTGTGAACATCACCACCCCAAATTTCCCTTGAAAATCTCAAAAAATGTTAAAATGGAAAAAAATTTACACATCAGATCTGCATGTGTTGTGTGATTTTGTAGATGAATCGATTTTAAAGCCAGGTGGCAGGTTTTGTTCCTCTCAGCGAAAACAGCGAACATTTGTCAATTTCTACTTGAATTATGGGGTCACTTTCTAGTTCATTCCATCCTTGGGGAGGGCATCTCACGTTCCAGCCCAGTGCTGCAATGGGCGATTGCAAATACCTCAAGTCCAGGGATAGATTTTTGTTTTGCTCTGGTTTGAAATAAAAATGATCCCTGCTGGAATTTTAAAAGTTCTCAAGCCCTTTGAGTTGGTGTCAGGTTTCATTAACTCAGTAACATCTGGGGTCCAATTTGACTTTACAGCACTTTCTAAAATCAGGATGGACAAAGTCCTAAGCAATTTTGTTTTGTGTTGCTGTGCACTGTTAAATATATCCCATGTTACATCCCAGAGGCTGCATTTCAACACTGGGTGGGGGATCGCTGTATAAATTGCTGATGCGAGCCCAACCCACAGATGGCTGCTTCTGACCAACGGGTGAGAGATTCATATTTAAATAGCCCCTGTGCCCCACCCCAGAGGCAGCTGCATTTTAGCACCAAGTGAGCAATCCCTGTGCAACCTTGTGGTTATTAATACCTACCTCTTACATAGTATGTTTCAGCTTCAATTTTCAAAGCAGTGTACAAAGGAGTGCTTTGTAAAGAGGTCAGTATCATTAGCTCTATTTTACAGATGGGAACACTGAGGTACAGGGAGGTAAATGATTTGCCCAGCAGGCCAGTGACTGAGCTTGACAAAGTTGAACTGTAGAGTCCAAGCTATCAGCTACCCTTGCACAATCCATTAGACCCCAGAGCTAGGACTAGAACCCAGGAGTCCTGAGTTCTAGCCCCTCCCCAATCTAATTAATAGTTACCCGCCTCCTGGCTGTATGAGCCAAAGAAAAATTCAGTAACAAGTTCATGTGACTTGTCCAAAGCTGGAGGTGGGGAACTGAACACAGATGCCCTGGACTTTAAGGTTCCGGTTGGTATTTCCGACTCTGGGAGGAGAGTGGATTCTAATGAGAGCAGCAGCAAGCTGGGACTCCAGCTTTCTAGGTTTCTCCCTTGCCTGTTCCTCCTGTCTGCTCTGTGCCCAGTGCTCTGCAGGTGTCTCCAAGGTGAAGGAACAGATGAGCAGAGGGCTCTGGCTGTGACTGGGCGTGTACGTGCATCTCAAATTTCCTGGCCCCCAGCACATTTCAAACGTGCACCCGCCTGATGGAAATGGGTGATTCAGAGCAGAGACACCACCTTTTTCCTGACCACAGCTGCATCTGCATCCTTCTGAGAAGCCTGACTCAGCATCTGGGGACACACTGGGGAGTCCTAAGATGCTCCAAGTCAGAAAAGCTGCCCTGCCCCTCCCACAAAGCCAGCACATCCCCGTCAAAGGGAACTCCGTCTCTGGCCTGTTAGTTCTTGAGCTGCCGAGGACATGGGAAGACTGGGAGCCAGGACAGTGGAGGGGGGAGGTATCATTCCCAGCTGTGTGAGAGGAGTGGGGACTAGTGGTTAGAGCTGGGAGTTGGGACTCCTGGGTTCTGTGGCAGGCTTGGGAGGAAAATTATCCCTAGTTGTTAGAAAGGGCGATGTGGGAGTCAGGACACTTGGGTTTTATCCCCAGTGGCAGGGGATGGTTTAGTGGATTAGAGTAGGGAAGCTGGAAGCCAGGAGACTCGGGTGTGGGCCCTGGCTCTGGACGGAGGTGCTGTGGGGTTAGAACTGGGGGAAGTCCTGGGAGAAGGATCCTGGTTCTCTCCTCAGCTATGGGAGAAGAGTGGCCTCCTGTGGCGTGAACAGCATGTCAGGATTCCTGGTCACTCTCCTTGGCTTTGGCAGAATAGTCCCAGGGAGGTGGCTGAGTTCATCTGTATCTTCACAAAACAATAAAGCAGGTCCCCTGTCACCTTAAAGACTAGCAAAATAATGTATTAGGTGATGAGCTTTCCTGGGGCAGACCCACTTCCCCTCTTCTTCTGAAGAAGTGGATCTGCCCCGCGAAAGCGCGTCACCTAATACGTTAGCTTGTTGGTCTTTAAAGCGCTACAGGCCTGGCTTTATTGTTTTGGCTTTGAGAGGGCAGCATGAATGCATCATAGGGAGCAGTTGGTCAGCTGGGGGAGTCAGCAGGTGAAGGGTTAACCTGGTTTGCTCCCAGGGCTCTGCCCAGCCAGCCAGGCAAGGGACTCCCAGAGGCACTAGGCCGCCTGCCTGCCAGGGGTCACTGGCTGCCCTGCACGTAGCTTTATGCTAATGGTTAAGCAGTGTCTGTAGCCTGGAGCGCAATTGCTGAGAGCAGCTGGCAGCCATGCATGCTGCTGCCTCTGCAGGTCCCAGGGGATTCCTGGCCGGGTTAACCCCACCCACCCTCAGCTCTCTGGGGGAGGAGGGGCCAGGGAGCAGGGTGGGGTGGGTGTCAGCCAAGGTGGGAAAAGTACCCCAAAAGTTACTTGAGTAAAAGTACAGCTGCTTGGGGAGGGGATGTACTTAAGTACAAGTTGCTGCCGTCCCTCGGGAAAGCTACTTGAGTGAAAGTACATGCCCAAACGTACACATCACCTCTTGATTGTACTCAAGTATCCAGAGGTAAAAGCAGCTGCACTTTTACTCAAGTAACTTTTGGGGTACTTTTTCCACCCCTGGGTGTCAGCCTCACTGGCCAGCTGTCAAGGGCTGCATAAGATCAGTTGATTGGCGGGCACTCCCGGGCTGGGAACCAGGGCGGTCCTGAGGGGTGGGCAGGACCGGAAGGAACCACCCTCCACTGTGCTGCTGGCCTTGCTGCACCCCCACCCAGTCCCCTGAGCCCCGACCTGCCCAACAGGCCTGGGATTACCTGGGGCAGAGAGTGGGGGCAGTAGCAGCCCCCACGCCCCACTCACCATGTGGGCAACACACCACGAGTAGCAGCCCCCCACCGCCCCACCTCATCTGGGGACACAGCGCACGTGCTACTTCAGAGGGGCTGGAGTAGGGGAGTCGGGAGCCAGGACTCCTGGGTTCAGTCCCCAGCCTGAGGCAGGGAGTGGGTGTCCGGACTTGGTGAGGTTGCTGGCTCTGGAGCAATCGCCTGAGGCTGGTGACCCAGGGAGGATTTGTACATAATCCTGGAAAACTTAATATTAGAGGCCGTGCTATTTTCTGGGAGAACCCAGGAATCCTGACTCCCAGCCCCCGTGTGCTAACCACTAGGCCACCCTGCCTGTACACCCAGACCACTCCTGGTCATTGCTTCACATGCTGGGTGTCTTTCCTTTGGTGGGCTCAGGGCGTGTCCCCAGTGGTGTGAGTCTTGGTGCTGTAAGCTGCCTGCCTCAAGCGCTTACTGGGGTTTCCTCTCTGCAGAGCCCTCCATGGCTGAGATTGTGATGAAGAAGGGGCTGCCCCTGGCTGGCCGGACCCTGGCAGAGATCCCAGTATCCCCTCTTCACTTTGTGTCAGCATCGAGAGCCCACCAGAGGAACCCGGACCATGTCCGAAGGGGCGCCAAGGTACAAATGGGCCTGACCAGGTTAGATTCATGGCAGTGCAGGGCTGGAAGGAATCTTGAGGGGTCATCGGAGCCAGTCCCAGGAAACCCAGAACATCCCTGAGCCTTTGCCCAATCTCTTCTTACAACTCTCCCAGGCTGGGGTTTCCACACCCTGCTCCAGAGCTTAACCAGGCTCAGAGTTAGAAAGCTGTTCCTAATATCTAACCTAACTCTCCCTTACTGCAGATTAAGCTCACTTCTCCATGTCCTACATGGAGACCAGCTGACCTCCTTGGACCAGCCCTTTACATATTGGAAGCCTCTTATCACCGTAGATTCTGGGACAGAAGTGTGCCCATTGGGAATGGCCTTTCCCCTCTCGGGGGTGCCTGCTCCAGCCTGCCCACCCCCGGGAGGACTGCATGACCCAGGAGAGCTAGGAACGGGGCCTTTCCTTCCAGGGCAGGTTTCCCAAACTTTATATAGTTGGGACCCGGCTTTTTTCAGAACCTTTTTTGGTGGCCCAAAAATATAAACGTATTTTAAAAAAAAAAGAAAAACGAATAAATGTTCTGTTTATTATTTATTCACAATAACGATAGTACATAGCGATAATTTGTATATTTTCTAAGGACCGGTATTTTTTTTTCCATGGGCTGGTACTGGACCACGCGGTTCTAGGGGACACTGTTGCCGATCTGGCTCCAGGATGGGGGAATAGACTGGCTTATGTGGGGAAGAGAATGGGATGCAGGTACCGCACTGTATCCCAGCCCCCACCCACAGAGGGGTAATGTTTCTCCTCTTTCCCAGACTTGCAGCCCGGACTGGACCGTTAAGCCTGCTGTTATCCCCAAATCCTCTGTCAGTCCTAGACCTGCTTGCCCCGGGTGCCAGGCTCCTGTGCTGGGGCAAGGCGGTGGCTCTCTGCTTTGGACACCCCAGCCGGACCACGTCCTGCCCCTTTTTCTGGTGCGTTTCACAGGGCCCTGGCGCTTGTACCATCAGAACTCTCCTGCCGTGGACAGGCTAACGGCTGAAGATGTGCAAAAGGCCAGAGACGCTAAGGTGTCTCCCATCCAGCCCTACAGACACATGGTAAGGGCGTGGGGTCTGGTGGTTGGAGTAGGGGCTGTGGGACTCTGCGTTCCTGGTTCTCAGTTCAAGAAGGAGTGTAGTGGTTAGACCAGGGAGCTAGGACCCCCAGGTTCCAGCCGCACCTGTGGGAGGTGAGTGGGGTCTGGGAAGCAAGGGGTTGGGAGACAAAATTCCTGGGGTGCCTTTCTCTCTGGGTGTGTCTACACAGCAGTTACTTCAGAACAATGGCCACTATTCTGAAATAACATTCCCAGCGTCTACACAGCAAAGCCAATGTTTCGAAACAATTTCCAAATAGCAGAGGACTTACTTGGAATTCTGCAAACCTCATTCTCCAAGCAACAGCGCCTATTCCGCAATCGATGTTTCGGAATAGGGGCTGCATAGACAGAGGATAGGATAGGATAGCTTATTCTGTAGCCTCTCTGCCCAGGAAGTGAGTCGACGTTGTTCGCTGGGTCTGGGCTAACGAGGGACCCCTTTCTGTCCCCATTCTGCCATGGGGTGAGAGGGGCACTGTCTGGGAGTCACGGCCACTCTGTTTTGCAGCTCAGCGACAAATCCTGTGAGCGGAAAGTCCCTGCAACTCGGCTAGGCAGGCTGGCCAGCTTCGGGGGTAAGGAGCATCTGGCGCGTGCCCTGATAAGGGAAGTTCTGCCCTGTGGAAAGGTCCCCGCTGATCGGGGGTAGGTGGGGGGGACTTGGAGCATTTCCCCTCTAGGGGATCCCAGCTTCAATCTTTATTATCAGAGGGGTCCAGGGTTGGACAGAGCCCGAGCCCATGGAGGCACTCTGTGTGCCCCGCACTAGCCTTGCTGCAGTTGGTCTGGAGGGACACACACAGGGGCTGGTGGTCTCCAGGGCAGCAGGAGACAGTAGGCCAAGAAGGAAAGTGTTCCCAGGGGGCCGCATCAGCCTTTCCACGGGGTTCAAGGGGTGACTCGGGTGCTTTGTGGGGTGGGCAGCTCTGGAGGGCCAGGGGAGCTTGGTGTCCCTCTTCCCCCGGCCTGGTGTGTTACTCCTCTGCTCTTCCCTAGGCTTAGCCGTGAGCGTTGGGATTGGGGTCTTGGTGGAAGCTGCCAAGAAATCCTTGTGGGCAGAAAGGCTTGTGAATGGTGAGTGGCGGGCATGGAAGACAGGCCACTCAAATCGTGGGAATCTCCCTCGCACACTCAGGCACACTGGTGAGCCGGCATGGACGCAATCAGAATCCATCTTGCATTCAGACCTGGGTCTGGTCAAGTACAGACGCTCCTGAAATCCCTCTCGCACACTCAGACACGCCTGGGGTCAGGTACAGATACATTTGGAATCCCCCTCGCACGCTCATTGATGCAAACATGCGCTCTTGTGCATACACCTGGGGCTCTCTTACACTAGCTCCTCCCACAACGTTGGAAGCTCCTTGGGCTCAATGCACAGATAATCACACTTGGGCACTTGCCCGCTTAGCATCTCACGCCCCCTGGGGCGCACACGGGGAAGGTTGCACGTCAGATGTGTGAACGTGGAATCACACCTGCTCAGAATCGCCCATTCTGCGACTCAGAGGTATTGGACGCCCATTTGCATCATGCACTGCGGCTGCGTGGAGACCCCTGCCCTGTCTGCGTGGAAGTGGAGAGGGGGCATCTTTCCTGGGACCTCATTATCTCCTGGCTGCTTGAGGGGTGGAAAAGCAGCCTCAGCCCAAGGGCCTGAACCTGCGTTTTGGGCTGGAGTGCAGGGCAGCAGCTGAGCCCAAGGGCTGGTGTGATTCTAGCGCTGAGGCCGGGCTCCCATGGAAGGGGTTTGGGGGTGGCAGCCAGGCAGGGCGGGGCCCCTTGCCTGCAGGCAGGGCTGAAAGGTTTCAAAATGTCTTCAGGTGAAGAAATGAGCAAAATCCACAGGGCTGTTTGGGCAGCCTGGGGGGCGGAGTTGCCAGTTGTCAGTGACGTCACAGCTGCAGGGAAAAGGGTCCCCAGCTCCAGTGTGCAAAACAGACCTCCTGCAGGGGGTCCCTGGCTGCCGGATGGGCAGTGCTGTGGTTGACAGGTGGGGATCAGTGCTGATGGGAGGGGTTAGCTCTGTCTGTTCCTCCCCCGCCCAGGTGAGCTATCGCCTTTGAGCTCACGGGCCCTGCTGTCTGAAGCCAACGCAGAGCGGATTGTCCGGACCCTGTGCAAGGTGCGGGGTGCAGCCCTGAAACTCGGCCAGATGCTGAGCATCCAAGGTGAGGAGAGACTGGAGGGGTGGGGGGCAGTCAGCACCCCAAGTCCAGGTCGGGATTGTTCCCTACCGTCTATTTGTCAGGGCTCCCTGGCCGCGTCTACACGTGCACGCTACTTCGAAGTAGCGGCGCCAACTTCGAAATAGCGCCTGTCATGGCTACACGTGTTGGGCGCTATTTCGAAGTTGAGATCGACGTTAGGCGGTGAGACGTCGAAGTCACTAACCCCATGAGGGGATGGGAATAGCGCCCTACTTTGAAGTTGAACGTCGAAGTAGGGACTGTGTAGACGATCCGCGTCCCACAACATCGAAATAGCGGGGTCCGCCATGGCGGCCATCAGCTGAGGGGTTGAGAGACGCTCTCTCTCCAGCCCCTGCGGGGCTCTATGGTCACCGTGTGCAGCAGCCCTTAGCCCAGGGCTTCTGGCTGCTGCTGCGGCAGCTGGGGATCCATGCTGCAGGCACAGGGTCTGCAACTAGTTGTCGGCTCTGTGGATCTTGTGTTGTTTAGTGTGTCTGGGAGGGGCCCTTTAAGGGAGCGGCTTGCTGTTGAGTCCGCCCTGTGACCCTGTCTGCAGCTGTTCCTGGCACCCTTATTTCGATGTGTGCTACTTTGGCGTGTAGACGTTCCCTCGCAGCGCCTATTTCGATGTGGTGCTGCCCAACGTCGAAGTTGAACGTCGACGTTGCCAACCCTGGGGGACGTGTAGACGTTATTCATCGAAATAAGCTATTTCGATGTAGTGTGCACGTGGAGATGTAGCCCCTAATGCTGAACTCCGCTGCCTCCCCCAGGTATAGGGCTTGCTGGGGTGGGGGGCAGTTTCCCAGCCTGACCCGCCCTTTGCTCTGCCCCACTGCTCCCTCCCTGCAGCACAGCATTGTGAGAAGTGGGATCCCCAATGTCACATCCCCACCAGCCCAGTCTCTGATGCTCCTCCCTGCTTTGTACCCCCAGATGACGCCCTTATGGACCCTGCGCTCCAGAAGATCTTTGAGAGAGTCAGGCACAGTGCTGACTTCATGCCGACTAAACAAATGATGGTGAGTGGGCGTGTGGGGGAGCAGACTGAGAAGAGGAAGGCGTGGGGGGGTGTGGGAAGGTGGGGGCCACGCTGGATCCAGGGGGGGTGGTTGGCATTGACCCTGCTGGTCTCCCTTTTCCATGCAGGGAGTGTTGAACAGCGAGCTGGGCCCAGACTGGCGCAGGCGGCTGGCCTGGTTTGAGGAGCGCCCCTTCGCGGCGGCTTCCATTGGGCAGGTGCATCTGGCCCAGCTGCTGGATGGGCGCAATGTGGCCATGAAGATCCAGGTATCAGCCGGGCTGAGGCACGCCCAGATCCCCATGGCAACCTCCGCCTCGGCAGGGCGGTAGCCATGTTGGAAGCCGGCTCTCCGGAGGCGCTGGGGGCCATGTTGGAGGCTGGTCCCTCTTGGGACACTGGCGGCCATGCTGGAGGCCAGTCCCCCTGGGGCGTCAGGCGGTGGTGACCATATCAGAGGCTCAGTGCCATGTGGGTCTCACGCCGCCCCGACAGGCTGCAGCCAGGATGAAGGCCAAACACTAGCGCGCCAAGGAGCAGCTGTGTCCTTGTGCTGCCATCTTGGCAAGCAAGTCCAGATGTCCTCTTCTGAGGGGGTGGCCAGGCTGGCAGGTGTTAATGACCCCCTCCCCCCTCAGAGCCCTGATTTCACCCCATCCAATGGGCTATCATGTCCCAGCCTGGACCTCCAAGGCTGGTGCCTGTTTGCCCAAGGGGCTGATGGGAAAGGTCTTGGCATCTGTGGCATTGGACTGAAGGAGCTTCTTACATCCCCCGCCCACGGCAGCATTTAACTTCCTGCCCTGGATCCTTCGAGGACCTCAGTGGCCCCACGTGCCCCCTTTGGTTTGTGACATCTGTACCAGGGGCAGGCCCCAGCCCACCTGGCCTGACCCTGTTTCCCTCTCCCCCAGTACCCAGGCATTGCCCAGAGCATCAACAGTGACGTCCGGAACCTCATCTCCCTGCTGAGTCTGAGCAACGCGCTGCCTGAAGGTACCAGGTTCCAATCCCACGGTCCCACCCTCCCCGGATGCCACCACACCTCACCCCCTGCTGGTCACGAGAGAGCAAGCCTGGCCGGGCCTCTCCCCACGAGACAGGGGCCCGGTGTCCTGGCCAAACCCCATTGCTTCTAATGACATTCTGTGAGCATGGGGAGCCATCCCCAGCTCTGTGAGGGCAGTGGGCTCGTGTGGCTCAGAGCAGCAAGTGTTGGCAGTTCGGTCTCCTCGGGTTTCCACCTTGACCACATGTGGCTTTGGGCAAGTCCCCTGCCCCACTGGGTGCCTCAGTTTCCCTGTCTCTCAATGGGGATAGTGACAGAGGTGGTGACTCCCTCTGAGACCCCAGATGCTGGACTGAACCGGGCCCTGGCACTGAAATCCCTTCCTTGCCCCCTTCCCTGCAGGACTCTTCCCGGAACATGCCATTGAAGTGATGAGCCGAGAGCTGGCCCTGGAGTGCGACTACAAGCGGGAGGCAGCCTGTGCCATGAGGTTTCAGTGAGTGCCCGTGTCAGCATCACATTCACACTGCCACAGTCTCTCTGGAGGTGGTACTGTCAGCCCAGTCGCCTGGGGGCTGGTGTTATCAGTCAGGCTGGCATAATCACCTGCAGGGTGGTTTGGCTGGTGCTCAGGCAGAGACACCTGGTGGAGGTGTAGCACAGTCTGGAGTTCTGGCATGTTTGCCTGGGAGATGCCACACATAGACCCACCCACCTGGTAAAGGGATAGTACAGGCGGCCGCTCTGCACAGTTGCCCTTGGGGATGGTACAGGCAAGGGCAGAGGTCCCCTTGTGTACAGTGGGGAGTTAGGTGGTACTGAGCCTCCACTGATACAGTGTCTCTTGCTACCCTACCCCCACAGAGAGCTGTTGCAGGATGACCCAGTGTTCTACGTGCCGTCGGTGATTGGTGAACTGAGCACCCAGCGGGTGCTGACCACGGAGTTGGTGCCCGGCTTCCCCCTCGACCAGGCCCAGGGGTTGGACCAGGAGACACGCAACCGGGTGAGGATGGGGTGGGAAAGACACTCCTGCATACATGGGATCCCACACCCAGGGACGCACTCCTCATCTGCCCCCTCCATCCCCCAGCGCTCATGCTGCGCTCGTGCCTGACTCAGGACCTGCGCCGGTGACCCTGCTCCATGCCTGACCCTTTCCACCTTACCTCTAGGAGGTAGAGCTGGTGCTGCTCCTGTCAGAGGGTGGCAGTTCCCAGCTGGTTCCCCACAGGACACGGGGCCTGTCATGGGAGGGGGTGTAGCAGGGCTGGGGCCCTGGTGCTCAGTGCTGGGCTCTCTCTCACCCCCGCAGATCTGCGCCAGCATCCTGGATCTGTGTGTGCGGGAGCTCTTCCACTTCCGCTACATGCAGACCGACCCCAACTGGTCCAACTTCTTCTATGATGCACACAGCGGCAGGGTACGGACGCCCCCCGGTTGCCTTCTGTATCAGAGCCAGCGAACAGCGACCCTTTTCCCTGAACGGGGGGGCCCTTTACAGCCCCCCATGTCAGTCGGCCTTGACTCCCTTCCCTGAACGGGGTAACCCCCTACTGCCCCGTGTTGTCCAGCGTGGGGAAAACCCACCAACTCACACATCTGCCCCCTCCCTGTTGCGCCTCTGTCAGCACCCGTCTCTCTCCAATAGGTGGGGATCCCCCCGTGCCCCCGGATCCCTTGTACTGGCAGTGATCTCTCCCACCCCATGTGTCCGTCCCCCGCACCTCCCATGCCAACATTGCCTGAATGGGCTGAGCCCCCGTTTTCTCCCTCCCATCACATCCCCTTCCCCCAGCAGTGCCCCTCACCAGGAACCCCGTGCCAAGACCCTCCTGCCTTGCCAGGTGCCTAGACTACATGGGAGACACAGGCTGGATACTTCGTGCCAACCAGCCCCACAAATGCATCCCCAGTACTGCCCCAGGGCACAGTCTGGGGGGCTCTTGTGCCCCCGACTGTGGACAGCTGCTCCTCCTCCAACAGTGTCACTCAGCCAGGGGTCCAGGCAGCCCTACACCTCCCCCAGCCCCACAAGCACCGTGTGGTGAACTGACCACCCCCGTCCTCATCCCATCCCAGACCTGGCCTCCCCTGCTGATTCTGACCCCCGGCTTTTTCTGTTGGACACCAGGTGGCGCTGCTGGATTTCGGAGCCACCCGCAGCTTTGACAAGGCCTTTACAGATCAGTACATTGAGGTGAGACAGCTGCTGCCGCCGCTGGCTTTGTCCAGCAGGGGGCGCTGCAGGGCGCAGGGCTGGAGTTCTGGCAGTCGCGGGAGCTCCTGGCTATTCCAGCCCTGGCCTCTCCCAGCAGGGGGCGCTGAAGGGAGAGAGGAGGGTTTTGAGCCTGTGCCCATCTCTCATGGCCTCTGGGCTTCTCTGGTTCCAGATCATTCAGGCTGCAGCAGAAGGCAACCGGGCTGGGGTGCTGCAGAAATCCATTCAGCTTCGGTTCCTCACGGGCTACGAGACTCAGGTGAGATACTTGGACCTCGCCCTGGCTGCGGCATGGGGGTGAGGGGCCAGTGCCCAGGTGCTGGGGGCAGAGCTGTGATTCCCCAGCCATCTCCATACCCCCAACCTTGGCCCAACTTCCCTGGCTCTCCTAGCCAGTTCCCAGAACCCATCTCCGTCTGCCTGTGTGCTCCCCTCTGTCACCTCTGGGCCCCCAGGTCCTACCCACCTCCCCCTACCTCTGTGCCTTCAGCTCCCTCTGTCCACTCTGTGCCTCTCGCCCCGTACTCCGACCCCCCCCATGCCCATCTCTGTCTTCTCTATCATATTTCCTTCCCGTCCCTGCCCACCCTCTCAGCTCTCTCTATGCCCCTCAGGTGCTCACACCACCCTGGCCCCCACCCTACCGCCCATTCCCATCCCCCATGTGCTGCCTTGGGCCTGTCCTATGCTCCTCTCCCCAGGTGATGAAGGACGCCCACGTAGATGCCGTGATGATCCTGGGCGAGGCCTTTGCCGCCGACGGCCTGTTCGACTTTGGGGCCCAGAGCACAACACGCCGCATCCACACCCTCTTGCCTATCATGATGCAACACCGCTTGACGCCACCCCCTGAGGAGACCTACTCTCTGCACCGCAAGATGGCCGGCTCCTTCCTCATCTGTGCCCGGCTCGGTGCCCGCATCCACTGCCGGCCCATCTTCCGCCAGGCCTATGCCCGCTACTGGGGCCTGGAGGGCTGAGGCTGCCACGTGGGGGGATGTCCTGAAGGGGTGGGGACCCAGCAGACATGTCAGCATGAAGCACCCACGGGGATCCTGGGAACAGCGGAGTGCCATCATGGAGAGTGCATGGGAGCCCCTGATCAGTGTTTCAAGGGACCTTTCTGAGCTGGACTCCAGGAATTTTTGAGGGAGACTTCATGGAATGTGGGAATTTCAAGGGAGCCCTCAGGACTGTGACAGTTTCAAGGGGTTGCTCCGGGACTGGAGAATTTCAAAGGGGCTCTCATGGAAGGGTGGGAGTTTCAGGGGATCCCTGGGGTAGGTCCCAGGTGAGTTTCGAAGGAGTTCTTACAGGGTGAGAGGGGTTTGGAAGGGATACCAAACAGGGAGCCAGGCTGAGGTGATTGGGTAATTGTTATGGACTTGAGTAAAGCTGGTCATGCTGATGAATTCTACACAGGGGAGCCCAGGGTCTATCCCCCCATTTAACTCCTCCACAATGGGCCAGCCCTCGCTCCAGCTTGGGTCCCCCTCCACCTCCCTGATAAGGAACCAGGCCCTGCAACTCCCTGGAGAACCCTCCACGTCATGCTGGCATCAGAGGAAGAGTAAAGGGGTTGATGTCAAACCCTCCCGCAGAAGGGGAGCAAACCCATCTGTCTCCCAATGGGCCCAGCCAACGTAGCCCATGTGCAGCGTGGTACGCGCCTGTCTTCCCATAGGGGCAGCACCTGGCATGACAGCTCACGCCCACTGCAGCATGTGTGGCCCCTCTCCCGGGGCCTGAGCCAGACATTGGAAGGCCCATGCACTTTACTGTGTGGATATAGTCCTGAGGGGCAGCACCACGCTGTGTTTGGGCCTGTCTGCTCAGAGAGGCATGGCAGCCCAAGCGCGTTGCTGCATGGATGTCTGCCCCCTAGGGACAGAGGCAGGCACTGCAGCCCATGTCTGCCCCATCTAGCACTCCAGGTAGGGCAGCAGACGTTCACGGCAGTCTGAGTCTCTTCCCCAAAAGGGAACTCTTTGAGGACTGTAGTGCAAATGCAGTATCCAGCACCCCCCACGATAAAGGGACAGAAATGCTGACCCGGGGTCTGGGGGGTGTGGCAAAGCCATTGCAAGGGGAGACAAATGACTGGACCTCACAGTGCGGCAATGAAATCTCTTACACCCAGCAGCCCAGTGCACGTTGCTCCTGGAACAAGTTAAAGGCATGCCTCCCTCTGCCCCATGGGGAGGGACATTAGATCTGTGGGTTTGCCTCCCTCTGCCCCATGGGGAGGGACATTAGATCTGTGGGTTTGCCTCCCTCTATCCAATGGGGCGGGACATTAGATCTGTGGGTTTGCCTCCCCCTGCCCAATGGGGAGGGACATTAGATCTGTGGGTTTGCCTCTCTCGTCCAATGAGGCGGGGACGTTAGATGGTTTCAAGGAAGCACGTGGGCTCTCACTGGGCCTTGTCTGATAGCCACCTCTGGGACATAGGGGCCTGGGAGGCCCTTCTGCTTGCATGGGCTGAGATGAGGATGGAGCCTAGATGAATAGGAAGGTGTCAATTCCAAGCAGAGCTGAGGCAGAAGAATCTGATTTGTGCCCTGGGTTTATCTTGAGAAGATTGGTCAGGAGCCCCAAAGGGTCACCATTAGGTTTGCTGAGAAGTGGGGCTGAAGCCCAAGCTCGAACCCCACCCCAGGCAGCGACGCTCTGGCTCTGCCCCCTGCCCCTAGGGTCGTGTCATTGTGTTACCAGCAGGGCAACAGCTGGGTGAGGGGCTATGTCTGCCCATTGCACGATTTGCAGCTGGCCTGTTGGGGGTGTTGCAGCTTTGCATCCGGTGGCAGGAGAAGGGGCTGGAGCACGGGGGTGCCAGGACTCCGTTCCCAATCCCTCCCCCAGGCACACAGGGACTCCGAGGGGGAGGTTAAGCAGCTGCACTTCTGCCATCTGACCACTAAGTGGCGCTGTGTTATCCCTCAAAGGGCTAATTCACCCTGTGCTGAGTTGCAGCCACCTCTGGGGTGGGGTGCCAGGGCTGTTTATACAGTACTTGGATCTCGCCTGGCGCTGAGATGCAGCCAGCTCTGGGGTGAGGTGTGGGGAATGTTTAACGATGCTGCCCATCGTTCAGTGCAGAAGAAGGCTGTATTCCACTGAACCAGCAGGGGGATGTAGGGAGAGGCCATGGAGTGTCCCTGGCTTAGCATTTGCCTGGGACACATGACATATGACTGTTAATGCTAAGAAGTGGCCAGGAGCTGAATTTGGCTGGAGGCAGGGCCTGAGGGGTTAAAGGACTATAGAGCTCCAGCTGAGGGCTCTGACCCTTAGGGCTCTGGCTGCAATGGGACCCTGTTCTGGAAACCTGAGGGATGCATTCGGAAGAAGCCATTTGTCTGGCAGACACCCCCCTCACTTGGGCTGAGCTGCGCCCACTCCTGCAACTTGGCGTTAGGAGCGAAGGGCTGTGGGCTGAGCATGACTGGCAGCTGGGAAAGACAGACTGACAGGAAGCCTGGGCATCTCTGCAGCAGCACATACAAAACCCCTCCAGCTGTCCCCGCCACTCAGCTGCTGGGCTGTGTGCAGGCCTGTCCTCCAGCCACCATCTCCCTGCTCCCCAGGCTTGGCACAAGGTTCTCTCCAGCACACCCTGGCTCAGTGCAGGGCTGAGGTTTGTGGCATAGGCCGCGGTTCCAGGAAACTGATTCCCCTGGGGATGGGCTCCTCCCGCGTTTCCCCTGCCCCTGCCAGGGTATCTCCGAGAAGTGGGGAGGTCACACATCAGCACACCCTCCATGCTGCCCTTGGCCCTGACGTGCCACCCAAAACGAAAGTGCTCTCCCCTGCACCCCCGGACGCACCCTGCAGTGCCCTGCCCAGTCACATGGCCTGGCTGCCTGCCGGAGATAAGGTGGGGGAGGGATCCCCAGCCTTGGCCTTTCCACTACCTGGGGCGCACATCCCAGAGACATGGGGGCCCCCAACCTCCCATGCACAGGGTCTGAGCTACAGCTGCTAGTGCAGGGGAGCCAAAAGCCAGAACCCATGCAGTGCCTACTGCAGGCTGGTGGGAGCCCCTCTGTGGAGGAGGGGTGTGTGTGAAGGCTGGGGGAGGGGCTCTCCAGTCATGGGGGGGCAGAGCCAGATGTTATTCACAGAGTGACTCTCAGCCCCATTCACCTGACACTACTTTCCCCCTGCCCCCCAAACTATGGCCAGAATTCTGGAGTTCTGCCTCCCAGCTGGCCTGCTCTAACTGAGCAGCCCCCAGTGCCCTGCCCTCCCCTCCCCTCCCCTCCCCTCCTGATGCTGGGGAGAGAACCCAGGAGTCCTAGTTCTCTCTGGGGGGTGTCTGTCCCTCCCCTCAGTGTTTATCTTTAACCTCTGCTAAGCACCGTCTCTGAGCCTAATGGCCCCTCTACGCAGGGTAGGGGTTGTGGGCGGGGGTGGGGGAGCGGGGCTGATTTTGCCTCCTTTGCTGGAGTCTGTGTCCCTGCCCCCCAAAAACAGAGCTACATGGAGAGAGGGTTTATGGGAATGGGGAGAAGGATTACCCCGGGGACCTTGCAGGTGTCAGAGCCAAGCAGGAGGGTGGGGGTGGGAGTGGGAGCGGGAGCAGGTGGATTAGACCTGGGGCAGCTGGGAGCCAGGACTCCTGGGTTCTCATCTCAGCTTTGGCGGGGAGGCAGGCTGCCTGGGTTCTCACCCCAACTCTAGGAAGGGAGTAGGGGTTAGAAACAGGGGGCCAAAGACTGAGCTCATTTATTGACATTCAGCCCCCCAGACAGGGTCCTTCCAGGGCAGGCCAAAGCCTTTGCCTCCTGCAGAGGGGCTGTGGGGCGGGGCAGGGGTTGTGGCTGCCTGTACTTTGAATCCCAAGGTGCTTATCAAATATTTACAGCCAGGCTAATCATTAACCTGCTGGTGCTTTATGGGCCTGGCCTCCTGGTGAAAAGATAGCCCAGCCCCGCCCGGCCCATCAGTCCCGCCAGCCTGGGCAGGCGCCATGCAGTGAAGCCGAACAAACAGCCCCCAAGGGAGATGCCGAGGTAAGACCCTTTCCAAGGGTTTTTCCCAAGCTACCTGGTACCCCCATTTCACAGCATCCAACCCTTGAGCTTTTAACCCCTTCTTCTCCAGACAGCCTGCTTCCCACCTGCCCTGTCTTTTCCCTGACTCCCTTTGGAGGGACTCAGTGGCAAACTCTGTTGCAGCCTGAAGGTATTCCAGTGTTAACCTGTCACAGCGATGCAAGCACCTCTGGGGGGCACTTTTGTAAGGACCCCTTGCCCAGCAGTGAGAGGCACCTGCCGCTGCAGTGGGGTGTGGAGGCTGCTCCTGCAAGGATCCCTTGCTGGATGCTGAGATTCAGCCACCTCTAGGGTGGGGCCTGGCTGCTGTTTAACAGCAACACACACCAGTTTGGGATGGGCAGTGAAAGGGGATCTGGGCTGTCATTGACACGGCATAGGGGAGCTCAGAAGCTGAGCTGGAACGTGTCCAGCACTAAGTCCTACCTAGTGCAAAGTAGCTTGGGGTCACGAAGATCCCCACACGCTTCAGAGCTCTTGGCCTCTTGTCATTGCAACCCCCAGTGGCAGAGTAATAGGAAGGGGCGGTGCCCCACACGGGAGTCAGGGCGCTCCCAGGTGCCTGAAGAGGAAGTAGACATGGCTTTGCAGTCTGCCATTCTGGCAGTCAGGACTCTTGAGTTCTATCCCTGCACTGGAGAGAAGAGAGATCTTGGGGCTGTCGGGCCTCAAGGCATCTGGGGGTCTATCACCAGCTCTGCAAGGGCAGTGGGGGTCTAGTGGTTAAAGCAGGCAGGCTGGGAGTCATTTCTCTCTCTCTAGCTCTGGGGGGGTAGCGGAGTCTACTAGTTAGAGCAGAGGGTCACTCAGGACTCTGGCTCTATCACCAGTTCAAGGAGGGGACTCTAATGGTTCAGCTGGGAGCGGGGTGAATGTCAGGAACCTGGGGTTTTGCTGCCCCCTCTCTGCAAATAGCCATGTGAATTACCTCGCCTTCCCAGAATCTCTGTGCACTTCTTGCTCCACATCCCTACCTGCTGGCCCGTTGCTGTGTATCCCCCTTCCTCAGCCAATCTGCTTCTCTTCCTCTCCTAAACTTGTCCTTCTGTCTCAACCTTCACCCCAGCGTGCGGGAACCAGGCACTTATTGGCTCATGGAGGAAGAAGACTAAACCACCCAACCCTGGGAGAGGCTCCCCAGAGGTTAACAGGGCATGGCTGTCCCTAGGGCACTGTGGGGCCTGGGACAAATCAGCCCTCACCGACTTGGGGTCCTGCTCTGCTGAAAATCCCTGGGCATGGGATGGCCTCAGAGCCAGCAGCTGGAACCCCAGTCACGTGGGCAGCAGTCAGGACGTTGGCTGCACTGGGTGGCAGTAGAGTCCCCGAAGCACAGGATGGCAGCCAAGACCCTGGGCCCAGGGCTGGCAGCTGGGAACCCAGGTGTACTGCAGCCTCTCCCAGCACCCTTAGTTCCTGTGCCTTTGTCTTCCCGGACTGACTACGCTGACCAATTGCACTGGCCTGCAGGGTCCCTCCTTCCCCAGTACAGGACACTGAGTGTTTGCCCTGATCTGCCATACCCTAGCAATGGCTCTGCCACTCCATACAGCACAGCACCCCGAGAACCACCCTGAGCACTGGGGCAGCACCAGTGAGGCACAGCGCCCCCTACTGAGCCCCTACCCTGCTCCCTGCTGCACCAGCCGCTTTTTCTACCTCATCCCCCTGCCGAGATCCAATTCAGTCGTTTGGGTCTGGCACAGTTCATGAAATCTGCACATCTTCTCCAGAGTGCCCCCACCCCTCCCACACATTTCTTGGAGCCCTGGACCTTTAGACATCAAGCCCACAATTTGTCCGAGACCTTGGGTCCCACCGGAGCGGAGTCCTTTTACCACATCTCCTTATCAAGGGGCCTTTAACAGCGCTTGGCACCCCCATGCCAAGGGGCAAAGTTCAGCTCCCGACCGGGTGCTGCAGGCAGTGTGGATCGTAAAGCCAGCAGGTTTCATTGCTTTATTGCCCCATGTGCCTTATCGTCCCAGCTTCCTTATTGCTGGGGCTCTGGGCTAGCAATCCCGGGAGGGTGAACTTGTGACTCTCTGCCCATTTCCGAGACATTGGTGACTCAACTGCAGGGCTTCTCACTGCCAATTGCCCAGGGCTGCACTAGGGGGTGCTGTGTGACATGAACGGGGCCCGGGGGCACCTTCCCCATGCAGCCCTCGGTCTCCAGGTGCAGTGCTAGGAATGGCTGAGCTGCAGAGAGTGAGTGGGCTGGGGGCTGATCTCCTCTCACTGTTAGTACTGATTTAACACATTTGTTTGGGCCCATTCTAATTTGGGTAAATCCATTCAGCATCCTTTGACCATTTCCCAGCCCATCTGCTTCTCTTCCTGGCCTAAACTTGTCTGCTGTGTTATGTGTGGCTGTTAAACAGCCCCTGTGCTCCACACCAGAGGTGGCTTCATCTCAGCACGGAGTGAAGGATTTCTGGATCAACAGAGTCCCCACCTGTCCTGCCTCTCAATGCCGGGTGAGGGATCCCAGTGCAATCAGCCTTTGCGTGCCAGTGCAGACGCAGCTATCCCTTAGTATGGCACAAGGGCTTCCTGAATACACAAGTTCCATTAGCTGGTGTTACAGCTTCCGCATCTCTGCCCAGAAATTTGAAACCACCAGAGAAAAGAGTCCCCTACTCCGACCCAGTGGCTGAGTTTGTACGGAGTCCTGGGCTTGCTGGGACAGGCTTGTGGAGTACTGTGTAGGCACTTGTGTAGTACAGACATGAACAAGGTGTGTGGCTGTGTATCTCACTAGCAAGTCACAGCGTCAGGATGTAAATTATGCTTAGTAACTTAGCCCAGAGGTGGCTGCAGCTCAGTACCAAGGAGCACTCCCCTGGTATGTTTCGGTACTTGCTAGAAACATCAGCCTGATTAAGTATTAGGCTAATGGTAATAGGAGAAAGGAAAAAGACAAAGCCACGGCAGCTAGTGTGTTTGGACAGCACCTCACACAATAGGGGCAATTCCTCGCTGGTCCCAAGGCACTTCCCCGATAGACAGGAAGCTAAAGCAGCAAACAATGCTCATAACTGGCCCTGAGTTCTATATTCCTACAGGCACCCGGTTCAGTTCCTGGCAGGTGAGCTGCCAGCGACAGACTGTCCAAGCATCGCCTGGAGAAATGCTTCCCCTTGATCTCAGATCCTGGAGTGCCGGAAGTCCCATTGCACATGATCCGCAGAGCCTGGGAATGACCAACCCCCCCATGCCCGGCACCTAGTCGGAGACTGCCCCCTGCTGGAAGGTGATGCCAATTGAATGTAACAGCAACTCCATGTGGAAGGTTTCATCCCGTTTCCAGTGGGGCTGCTGTTATTTTTGATTGGCTGTCAGGAGCGTCGCAGGGGGCAGGAGCGGGGAAACGTCAGCCAGAGAGTGCAGGGGTGGGGCAGGAGATATTGGGTCAAGGCCCACCAGCAGAGGAGGTATGCCAGAGAAGGCCTCTAGGTGTTACTTCAATGCTTAGAATAATGCACACACCGTAACGGCAACCCCGTGTTCAGTTGGATCCTTAGGTGCTACCATAATACTGTTAATAGTGCATACACAGTTGACCCCCAGTCTCAATCAGAGCCGCCAGACACCACCATTCAACCACTCATAATGTGCCCTCCAGAGGGGTGCTCTGAACTGAGTTGGTCACCATAAGGCTACTAATAATGTGCCTCCCACAAGAGCATTAGGCTCTGCATATACAACTTTCATACTATTTTGCACCCCCTAATCCAATCACAGCTGGGGCCTCTAGGAGCTACCATGATATTACTAACAGAGGGCATGACAAAATTTGTTCCCTCTCCAAATGGTACCACGTTGCAACTAAGAATGAACATGTTTTAATGAGAACCAGGCTCCATAATATACCTAACAGGGGATGTCATCGGCCAATCCCAAACTGGCAGCTTGGAGATTCAGACCCAGCTCCAGCCAGCTCACCCTCAGCTGAGCTAAGGCCTGGGTTGTTACAACCAGCAGAGCATCTGGTTGAGCAAAGATGGGAGGGGGGGATACAAAGTTGCCTTTCCCACCAGCCTCTACAGCAGGGCTGGAGGGCGACTCTGGGATGCAAGGGTTTTCACCCACATGGGGCCAGGGCAGGCAGGGAGCAGCCCCTGCCCCAGGACCCAGTGCACAGGACTATGACCTATGAATTGACAGCCAGTCCACTGCTGCACCCTGGCTGTCAGTTCTGTAGGGCACAGGTATGTTCACCTCCATGACCTCAGGGTGGCGGTGGGCAAGCGTGCCAGGGAACCATGTGTCGCGCGGGGCTTGGGTGGGAGGAGAGGGATTACCAGGTGTATGGAGACCTCCTGAGAAGGGGAAATAAAATGGATTCCCAGCAAAGACGTTTGAGACTCCTTATTGGCTCTGCAATCGGTGCTAGGGGAAGCTTTTCATTGGACTCTTCTGGGCACCACATGGTTAATGGTACAGCTGGACTCCCTGGGGATGGGCAGAGAGAGCCTGGGTAAGGTCCTGTGGGAACACAAGCAGCGACCCCCCTCTCATGGCCAAGCTGGGGGGTGTGCCAGGAGGCACAGGCCAGGTGGGGTGGGGGTGTTGGGAGGTCTGGGTCAGGCTGTGCTGGGGGGGGTACGGGTCAGGCAGGGCATTGCAGCAGGGCACCTGGCTCACACCAGCCTGGGGGGTGTATTCATTGTGGGTGGGGGTCTGGCTCAGGCAAGGCTGGGGGGGCTGTGGGTCAGATCACGCTCTGGGGGGAAATGTCTGCGTCCGGCCAGGTGCTAGGAGGGTTTGCTCAGACCGGGAGGCTGCTTCGGCTCCCTCCCTGCAGGGGTCGCCAGGGGGCGCGCTAAAGCCGCCTGCGTCCGCTGCCTCACCCGGGCCTGCCGCCGAGCCGAGGTTCGAACCGGGGGCGCCGCGCTGCGGCCGGACCCGGCAGCTCCCGTAGGCCCTGTGGGAGCGTGACTCGAAGGGGACGTGCCCCGCCCGGCTGCTGCTCCGGGGATAACGGGGCTTCCCGGCCAGCCGCTCCCAGGGCGCTGAGCTCATGGGGCGTTGGCCGCTGTGCGGTGAGCTCAGCGCTGGGCTATGCCGGGGCCGGGCCTCCTGGCGGGGGCTGCTCACGGGGGTGGGGGGACACGTGGCGCCGCTTAGCCCCGCGCTGCCTCTCTGGGGGTGAACGCTCGACTCGGAGATCACTTGGGGCGACGTTCCCTGCAAGCAGGGCGCTGGGGGAACCAACTGGCCCGAGCCTGCCAGGGGCAGGGGAAAGGCGCCACAGCCTGGCAGGGACTTGGTGCAGCTGGGTATTCCCACCCCCGGCCCAGGGGAGCCCCCTGCCAGGCCCAGACCTACTGACGGCAGGGGAGGGATGCCTATCTCACAGCCCAGCCCCACGTGTGGCTTCCCCCTGCCCCAGCCTAGGGACTGTCTTGGGGGGAGAGCTGGGGGGGGTCCTCTCTGCTGTAGCCTGGGGCTAGCCTGCACCCCAGGCCCTTCATACCTGGCTCCACCCCAGAGCCCGCACGCCCAAGCAGCACCCTCACCCCCAACCCTCTGCACCAGCCCTGAGCCCCCCTCCCACACTCCAAACCCCTTGGCCTCACCCCCCCCCCACGCTTTGTCATATGTACTAATATGGAAGTGACTTGTCACAGTTCACATGAGTGGTGCATGTAACAAATTCATTCCACAGGTGCCTGGGAAAAGTTAGCAGGAATGCTGAGTCTGAGCCTGGATTGTACAGAGGAAGCACCAACTCAGCTGGGCCAACATCCCAGCCTTGTTTACAAGGCTTGACTAACAGCTGGGGGAAGCGGGAGCAGAGCGCATGAGAGAGAGTACTTGCATTTTGCTCAGGGTTAATACCCCCTTGGGACTGCCCTGCGTACACTGTAAAAACAACAAGTCCTGTGGCACCTATAGACTAACATTTTGGAGCATAAGCTCTCTGGGCAAAGACCCGCTTCATCATAGAGTGAGCTAGCCTTTATAGGTATCAATGTGCCCACTTCTCACCTTTTCCCTCTCACTCTAAAGGCTATTCTTCTGCTGATTGAGGACTGTTTCTTACTGCCTTTCTCGTTCTTTAGAGTTGCCCACTACGCACCTTTTAATGATCTGCAGCACTAAGGGTCTGTCTGGTGACAGCCTTGCATACATACATCATCTATTCTCACTCACAACAAGAAGCTTTCATTAGCACAGACACAATCAGTATTGAGACTGAACAGCAAGTTAATTTCAAAACCATCACACTGAATTCAATGTCAGATACAGGTGAACATTCCATATAACTAAAAGAGTTTTATACTACAGCGGTACCGCTTGCTTGCTTTTAGGCCCTTAATAACATCCCATGGAAAAACTGCCAACTCTCTTCAGTTGCTTTTCCTCTTAGTCTTAAACCTACACAAACCATTCAATCTGTTCTTATTGGTTAACCAAACCAGGTATGAGCAGGGGGGCTGGAACAATTTTTATCATGGGAATGCTGATGAAGGGGCGTGGCAGCCCCCTGCTTTCACCAGCCCTGGAGGCCTGCTGACCTAGAGCAGGCCTGCCTCTTACAAACACTTTGGATTCTTTTCTTTGCAAAAAAAAAAGAGCAGTCCATTAGCATTTTAAAGGCTAACAAAATAAGTTATTAAGTGGTGAGCTTTCCTGGAACAGACCTACTTCTTCAGACCATAAGACTCAATATTTAAGGCACAGACAACCAAAACTAGTAATCAAGTTTGACAAATCAGAAAAATTGTAATCAAAGTGGGCACATCAGAAGAGCAGTAGGAAGGGGAGAAATCAAGAGTCACATAAAACAAAGTGGCTATGTCTACACTAGCCCAAAACTTCGAAGTGGCCATGCAAATAGCCATTTCGAAGATTACTGATGAGCATCTCATTAGAATGCGAGGGGCCCCAGCACTTCGAAATTGCAGTGGCTTGCACTGTGCAGCTGGTCCAGGTGTCGAAATCCCCTTATTCCTATTTGCTGATAGGAATAAGGGGATTTTGAAGTTGCCGGGGTCCTTTCGAAAAGGACCCCCATCTAGACCAGCGCTGCAATTTGGAAGTGCAGCAACCACCTGCTTGCTAATGAGGTGCTAAATATGCGTTTGACTGCTTTTAGAGGTGCTAAATATGTATTTCAGCGCTTCGTTAGTAGTCTTTGGGTTGTGTCTCTACTAGCCCAAAACTTTGAAATTGCCATGTAAATGACCATTTCAAAGACTGCTATCTGTATCTGGGACGATGCGGGTTAGGCCTTAGTACCCAATGTAGGAGGGGAAGGGAAATTGGGTACTAAGGCCTAACCCTCATCGTCCCAGATACAGATAGGGGTGTTTTAATCTAAAGGGGGGGAGGGAAAAAGGAGTATGGAAAGAGAAAAGAAATCACTTCACTCTGTGTAGTATGGTTCATTAGATGAATTCCAGGTAGTTGGGCAGTTATTTGTCCCGGTATTGGTGGAGACCTGTAATATGCTCTGTATAAATATCCCGGGACCATCTGATGGCATTTGACACCATTAGCTGTGGCATGAGGCGGGCGTAGTGGCGGCTGATACCACAAGCCTCGAGGACCGTTTCGTTCTGAGGGTCCCAGGCCCCCAGAGCACCTGCCAGCAGGGCATTGACTTCCACTTTGTAGCCCTGTGTCCTCAGAGTATTTGCTAGCGATGTGTATTTCTCTGTCTTCTTTGCCCTTTCTTCCTGGAAGGCCACTAACCTGTTTTCAAAAGGGATGGACACATCCACCATGATGATCTTCTTTGTCTGCTCATTAGTTATTACGATGTCCAGTCTGAGCAGGCAGTTAGTATCCGGGATGGTGGAGTCCACTGTCACTCTGCCCAGGGCTACAGGGAGGGCCTTAACAAGTCAATCTTGGATTGTGTTATGCCATCGTTGCCAGGTTCTGGAGTGGACCAGGCATCCACAGAGGACATGGGGTAGGGTCTCATTAGAGAATCCGCACCTTTTGTGATGGTTCCTATGCCAGACAGCTCCGTTGAGGGGAACACAATTCAGTCGTGCCTGGTGGATAAAACGCCATTCTGCAAAACGGGTGAAGTTGCCGGCCTGGGGAAAGTGATTGCTGGCATCTCAACGGCTAGTAACATCGAACACCTTCCCCTGGTCCAGCCTCTTCTTCAGGGCTTCTGCATACTGACCACGAATGGTACCCCTTCAGCAGACGCTCCAACGGAGTCCGGGTGGACGGGGTGACAATAGTATGCCCCACCGCAGCAACTCGGGGGATCAAAACGCCCAATTCCTGACGTTCCTCACTCCACACCCAGCGACAGCCAATCCGCTTGCCCAAACGACGGGTGGCATTATGGGCCTGCGACCAGAGTGATGACAAATCTCCTCCGTCCCTCCTGAACTCACCCTCAAGGGAGCCACTCAGGTAGATGGCAAGATCCTGAGTGGCGGGGACTCTACCGAGTCTCCTCCATGTCACATCACGCAGAGCGTTTTCCCCGATGGTCCGCACTCTCGGAGCCGGGCAAGTCAGGAGGCACAGCCCTCCCACGGCTTTGCCTCCCTGCAAGTGGAATATGTCTCGTGTGCACCAGTGCGGAGGGGATGGGTGACGGGTGTGTGTGACACAGCATCACTGCCACAGAAATGCACATAACCAAATCCCTGTGCTGAGAGCACAGCCCAGAGATCCTGAAAGCAGAAAAAAGTCCAAAGCTAGAGAAACATAAAACGTTATGTCGAAGAAGTTTTCTACAGTGAACTGCCACTTTAGGTTTCAAAAAACACAATTTCATACTTAAACTCCATTTTTTAACCAGAATGCTTTCGCTGAAGAGAAATACACCATTGGAAATACTGCAATACCAGATCGATACATGGAGTGGATAGAGTAACCTCCCCTTACATCTCTTTGCTCCAAAAATCCATTTAACATATAGTTCTCAGATAAAGAACATATCAAATGTTAAACTGATAAAAACAAATACTACACTTGATCTGAATCAAAACACAGAAAAGTAACATAATTTTAAGTAACTTTTACACAGCCCACCCATTTGGACATTTTTATACATCACGATGACTGAGTCCATGCAGCACATGTAAGCATTGCAACAAGATTTTCACAGATCGGCAAGTACACCTACTTGCTTCGTCCTGCATCTCCCTTCTAGGTGGTCAAAGCAAAACTTCTCTCACCTGATAATTCAGCTTTAAAACTAGTTATTCCACCAGACCTGGTAGCTGCCTCTGTGGTGGTTGTTTCGCGCCCTATGCGATCACCTAATCTGCATGAAGCCCGCCCCTTCGCCGCAGCCTGCTGAAGCCATCGAGCTGTTAACTCTGTGTGGACTGCAGAACCGGTGTCAACCACACACCCCGTCAGCAACCAAAAGTGTTCAATCAGGCAGCAGCAAGGACAAAAAAGAGAAGACTGGAGCAGAAAGGAGGAAGAAGAGCACAATTCAGCCGGGCGTGTGGCAGGAGCGGGGAACCTTTTCGGGGTTGGAGGCCGCTGACTACAGAAAATCGTAGAGGCCACACACAAGTGACAAGGAAACCACAAAGCAAAACAAGAAACACACTGCAACACAGCCCCAAGTGATGAGAAAAAACCCGCACAGCCATGCCCCCCGCAAAGCAGCCGGGGGGGGGGAGCAGCCCCCCCCAAAGCCAACCTGCAGGCAATGCGGAGGCAGCTCTCAGGGAGCCTACCCCCCCCCCCACGAGCCTGCCCCTCCTTAGACAGCCTACGCTCTGCAGGCAGCTGCTGTAGAGGGACAGCCTCTTGGACCCTGACTCTCTGCCCACGCAGGCTGCAGGGGAGTGGGAGCCAGATGGAGACTGGGGGGCAGCTCCCACAGCCTGCTCCACCCCACAGCCTACCCACCATATGAAGGCCCCTGGTGACTTGGGGTAGCCCCGGAGTATCACTACCACTTGGAGGGCCTACCAGCTGGGGGAGGGGCCTGCGGAGAGAGGGCCAGAGCCCAGGTCTCCTTTCCCTCCCGCTGAGAGCACGTGCAGCAGAAAGGTACGTTTTAGTTAATACAGGTCATGTGTGTGGTGTACAATTTCATGACTTGCTTATAAATTCTGCACTTTCTATTTCCCTCTGTGTTGCTTAGTATGTACTGTAAGGCCTTGCTCCCTCTTAGCATGGCAATTTCAGTTGTATCCCTTGTCTGCATCACAACTCATTTGTGTCTTCTAGTAACTTCTGACCTTGTCTGAAACTCTATGCAAGTGTTTGGTGTGAGGAGAAGGGGGTGTGAGAGTGAAAGCCTTCACAGATGCTCAGGAGGTCAAAATGAAGTGGAGACTTCCAAGATAACAGGAAACCTGCATTGTGCCTTCAGGCTGAATTGAATTAGTAGCACTGAGGAACCTTGGAGATGGGTAGAGGGCCCCTCACACCCGCCTAAGAGTGAGAAACAAGGATGGGCAGCCTGACAATCGCCATCAAAGGGTAACTCTGAAAAACACAGACAAACACCTCCCCGGGTGGATGATCGCAGCAGGTCCCTGCAAAGCCCAGAGACTCAAATGGGAACTGACATGTCTAAGAAGTCTCAGAGTGGGAGCTGTGTTAGTCTGTAGCTTCGAGAACAAGAAGAAGTCTTGTGGCACCTTATAGACCAACAGATATTTTGGGGCGTGAGCTTTCGTGGGCAAAGACCCACTGCATCTGATGAACCGGGTTTTTGCCCACGAAAGCTCACGCTCCAAAATATCTGTTGGTCTATAAGGCGCCACAGGACTTCTTGTTGATGTCTAAGAAGGGAAGCTCTTGCCATGGGCCTCTGAGTTCAGTCGTGCAAGCCAAGCCTCGGAGGAGTCTCAGAGGAACCCCAGCTCCTCACTCACTTGAGTGTCCTCAGCACCCTTGATCTTCCTCTGCTTACACAGCAATGCTCTCAACTTTGCCTGCTGCTGTGTAAGAGCCCCCTTCTCTGGCGCGCCTGCTGTTGGGCGCAGGCCTTGTTGGGGGGAGGAAGTTTCTCTGCAACCCCCACCCTCATTTTCTCTAGGATCTGAATGATTAAACCCTGAGAGGAGCTGAGAGTTTGGGTCTCCACAGGCATCATGCGAAGAGTTGGGGCTGAGCCCGTCCCTTTCCCCTGAGAGGAAACATGTTGGTGCATTGTGTGAACAGGACAGTTGCCTGGTTTTTCAGACCTTGTTAGGGAGCCCAGACTCCTGGGTTGCGTGCGCAGCACTGGGAGGGGAGGAGTCAGGACTCCTGGTTCTCTTCCCAGGTCCAGGAGACGAGTGTTCTCCGGTGAGGGGTGCACACGTTGGCTGCAGTTGTTTCTTGCAGAGGCGTGTGTCCTAGCAAGGTAGCAGCTACAGGACGGGTGGGCAGAGGGACATAACCTTTGCCAGTCACCCGGCATCACATCTGGTTCTCCGATTGCAGCAAGCGGTTACTGTGCAGGAAGAGAGGGGTGGGGTCTGTAGTGGGGGGGGTCCCATGGAGGGAAGGAGAGGTCTTACCCTGCACATGCGGGGGTTAGGCAGGAGCCTAGCTTCAGAGCTGATATTGCAGGGATCAGGACTCTACTCTGGACCCTATTGTCTGAACCTGGAACCATGGCCCTTTCCCCAGTGGACGAAATCCCTTGTCTCACGCAACCTGGTATTTTTCCTCATGGGAAGGGGAGTTACCTCCAAAGTCCAAGCCAAATCCTCACATGGTCAGTTCCATGCTGCCTCCCTTCAGCTGAGCACGGGGTCATCCTCCACTTCCTGTCTCAGACTGATGCTATATGCACCGGCCTGTCTCCCACCCCAGAGGTGGCTGCATCTCTGGCTCAGACACAAGATCCCTGCATGAATTACTGCTGTGCTCTATCATCTTAGGATCAGTATAAAGAGCCCCCATGCCCCAAAAGTGGCTGCAGCTCCTCACTGAGGGTGTGATGGGATGCTGTCACAGCCCATCCCTTGGGACATTCCCCAGTGTTCTGCTCATGCCACTGATTCCCACCTTCTTGCTCTCTGGGTCTCCTCAGCACCCTGTCCTGCTGGGCCAGATCCTTTGATCTCCCCCAGCCAAGCACAGACTTGTGGTTACCTGCTGCCCTATAGCAGACCAATGCAGATACTGTTTTACTCTGGGAGGATGCAGCTCTAGGGCACAGCACCTGGGAAATCAACCCCAAAAGCGATCCAAACCCCACATAAATCCATCTCCCTTTATTTTTCACAAAGAGAGTTCATCAGGTAAGCCCCCTTTACCAATGAAAGGGAGACATGCGAAAGGGTGCCTCCAGTAATATTGCTTTACGCCGGACTTGATCATAAAAAGAGTTTGTGTTAAACATAAACAGTAGGATTAGGTGATTAGAAGTGAAAACAGACAGATCGAAGTGAGTGACAAATTAAAATAAAAGGAAACCAAATAATTAGTTCTAACTTCCCTAAAAGACTTATGGCATACAGCCCCTTTCCCTAAAGAGCTGTTCTCATGTCAGGTACTATCTTCAGACCAAGGCTGTTCTTCACTGATTTGGGTCAACAGCCTGTCATAGTTCTTTGTTTCTTCTTAGGGTGTGTCAGGTAGATTCCAAAGCAGGCTGAAGACAAAGACCTGATAGATTCTCATCGCTTAAATAGACTTTCTCATAGGGTGGGAAACGCCTTCCTGTGAAAACACACTGGATCAAAACGGCTCTCACTACCAGGCGGTATGGTCACATGTCTTTCTAGCACTCACCTTTTGGAGCGTGATGGGGAACCCCCAGCCTGCGGTCTCAATCCGGTCCGTGGTTTGCCCAGATCCAGACCTTGAAGCTCCCTCCCCAGCATCTGGCCCAGGGCAGGGAGGAGGGTTTCAAGCCCTGAGCCTTGAAGGCCCAAGCACACAAGCCAGGGCCAGATCCACACTGCAGGCTGAGCTGGGGACTAAGGGGAGCCCAGGAAGTGGTCTGCTGTGGTACCACAGCTGCTTGCTGCCATTCCCCCAGCTGGAGGAAGGGGAGGGGAAGCAACAGCAGCCTTAGCAGCGCTGCCCAGATGCTTCATACTGCTGCTCTGGTTGGCTGGAATTCTGGCCAATCAGAGCAGGGGAGGGCAGGACCTGGGGGTGAAGGGAGAAGGCACAGAGCCATGTGTGTCCAGGGGTGAGCAGGTAAGCTGCACCCCCATCGCCCAGACCCCTCGCCCTTCAACTGCTCACACACCCCTCCCATCCAGGCCCCCACTCCCACCCCAACTTCCAACCCCCACCCGCTCTTTCTTCCTTCCTCCATCCCTGACCCTCACCCCCACCCAGACCCCTCCCTCCCAGCTCCACACCCCAGACCCTCCCCCCTCCCCCCCAGACCCCACAGCCCTCACCTGTACTCTCTCCTGCCCAGACTCCCCACCCTCACCCTGCTCCTGCCCCCTCCCTTCCAGACCCCTACCCCAAACCCTCCTGCACCCTTCCTCCCACCTAGACCCACACCCTCAACCCCCTCCTGCCCAGATCTCCTGCAGCATCCCTCCTGCTCAGACCTCACAGCCCTGCCTCTCGACATTTGGGAACCACATCAGTGAGGGTGTTGTTTTGTTTTGTATTTTGTTTCTCACTCTTGTGTGCCCTGGCCAGACTGATGTGTGTCGCGAGTCAGTACCCCCCACCACCTAAAAAGGTTCCCCACTCCTGTTTTAGACATAAACAAGGCTGTTTGCAAGTCATTAATCTGACTGTCAAAAAACAGCTCTTGGTGTGAATGCAGCACCTCCTTGATCTCCGTGTGCTGGGCAGGGGTCAGCTGGTCTGAGAGGGGAATAGACTCCAGCAAGGAGCCGGCTCCAGTCCCTTTGAGCAAATCCACCAAGGGATCATCCCCCTGCCCCTCCCAGTGCCTGCACACGGCCGGCACCAAGTTCTCTCTGTCCCAGTACGGTTTCATCATGTTCACATGATAGACCCGGTGGCTGTGGGCCCGGTTGAAGCAGGTCTTTGCCCACGAAAGCTGATGCTGCAAAATATCTCTTAGTCTATAAGGTGACCCAGGACTTCTTGTTGTTGTACAAGTCATTAAGTTGATCATCCAGCCAGTGGGTTTGGGAGAGGACATTTCAAACTATAAGCAGCCTTGCCTTTCACATCTCTAACTTCACACAGAAGTCTTTAAGGTGCTACAGGGCTGCTCTTTCGTTCGCTTGTTTTCACACAGAAGAGTGGTACATGCACCAAGATAGCGACAGAGCGGTAACCCTGTTTGTATTCTGTCGAAACAAAAAAGCAGTCGTGTAGCACTTGAAAGACGAACAAAATAATTTAATAGGTGAGGAGCTTTTGGGAGACAGATCTGGAGAAGTGGGCCTGTCCCACAAACACTCACCACCTCATAAATTATTTTGTTAGTCTTTCAAGTGCTACAGGACTGCTTTTATGGACCAAGACAGAGTGTGCAGATCCAGCAAACCCTCCCATTGAAATTGGTAGCTTACATGACGTATTTTGTCCAAATCATCTCTGAGTTATGCGTACGTATGCTCATAAAGCGTGGCTGGGGAGGAGGAGTTCATCAGTGAGGGAAAGCCTGGATATCCCCACCCCACCTCCACCCTGTACCCACCCCTGGAGCTGGGATAATCTCAGCCTCCCGAAGTTCAGCTGGATCCTGGGGAGGGAAGACGGGCCCAGGGCATGAGAACCACAAAAGCCTTTTGCAACCCCCGAGGGGCCAGTGAGAAGCACAAACAAGGAGTGGAACACCAAGTGCGCTGGCCTCAGGGTCAAGGCCTGGTTGGAATGGAAGCCGTCCCCCAGCCAGCCCTGGGCACACCCAGCCCAGGGGGGACGCGTGGCTGGGCAGGAATCTCAGCCATGATCCTCTCCCTGCCAGCCTGCCTTTTCATTGCCTGCGTCCCGCTTCCTTCCCCAACTCTGCCAGTAGCTTGGTGCCCAGGCAGCTGTGTTTTAATAGCAGAAAATCCGAGGCACTGGCCCCTTAGGGAGCCTGCAGACTCTCCCCTGTTCTCCCTTATTTGGGTGGAACACCAGCTGATTTGGTTCTGGTTTCTTGGCTTGGCTTTCTTGAGGCATTTTTAGCTATTGGCCTTTAATCCCCAGGCAGCCCATTTGTTTATGGCCTATGTTGTGGTTTCCTTTTTCATTTAATGAAGTGTGCCTAGCGGTTAGAATTGGCTTTGCTGGGGATCCAGAAACGGTTTGGGGGTGACTGGGGGGGTCTATGAAGGTTTAGGGGTGACTGGGGGGTCTGTGAACAGTTTGGGGCGTGACTTGGGGGTCCATGAATGGTTTGGGGCATGACTGGGGGGTCCGTGAAGGTTTGGGGGGGTGACTGGGGGGTCTGTGAATGGTTTGAGGGGGTGACTGGGGGGTCCATGAATGGTTTGGAGGTGACGGGGGTCCGTGAATGGTTTGGGGGGGTGATGGGGGGTGTCCATGAACTGTTTGGAGGTGACTGGGGGGTCTGTGAAGGTTTGGGGGGTGATTAGGTGTTTGTGACTAGTGAAAAGGTTGGCAGCACTGCTCTAGGACACTGCATGCTTGTCCTGCTTTGTAGCGTTGTTGCTACTGGGCAGCCACGATCCCCTACGCCCCTCACAAGGGCCCCTGTCCTGGGGGCCTGAGGCCTCTCTGAGCAGGGCCAGGCAATCAGGACCCTAATGCCCCCCACAAAGGGTCTCATCTCTGGGCTGCTTGTCAGTAACACCATGTCACGAGTGAGCAGGTGTAGGAAAGGCAGGTGACAGGAAGAGGGTGGGCACAAGCCTAGCACAGGCTGCAGGGCTGCAGGGATGGCCCAGTGGTACAGGTGGTGGGGCTGCGGGGACAGCCCAGGGGTACAGGTGGTGGGGCTGCGGGGACAGCCCACGTGTACAGGCGGCAAGGCCAGGACAGGTATTGAGGACAGCCCTGGGTACAGGTGGCAGGACTGCAGGCAGAGGGCCCTTGTAACAGCTACAAGCAGAGGATGCTGGAACTGGGTGTGGTAGTTCTGGGGTCTGCTCCAATGGGCTCTGTGGCTGGGATGAGCAACAGCAGACAGGGCAGCTGCTGTGCTAAGGCCATGTGTCCTGGGTGAGCTGGGAGCAGCTGAGCTCAGGAGCAGACAGCAGGCTGGTGTCCCTCACTCTCCAGCACTTCACATGCAGTGATGGTGTTAACCCTCTGCCCGGGAACATGGGCAGTGCCAATGCAGCCATGGGGAAAGAGTCATTTCCAGTCTCTCAAAACACAAAAGCAGTCGAGTAGCACTTTAAAGACGAACAAAATAATTTACTAGGTGATGAGCGTTCGTGGGGCAGCCCCACTTGTTCAGATCAAGAAGTGGGTCTGTCCCAGGAAAGCTCAGCGCCTAATACATTATTTTGTTAGTCTTTAAAGTGCTACTCGACTGCTTTTGTGTTTTGATGGAATACAGGCTAACACGGCGACCTCTCTGTCACTCCTTTCCAGTGTGTTATTATCCCGTGGCGTGGTTTCCTTTGACAGGGTTTCCTGTAAACCTGTGCCCTTGTTCGATCTGTTCTAGCAGGGCTCCACAGTGGCAGCAAATCGGCCTGGGTCCCCACTGAGTTTTTCTACCAGGAAGTGGAGAGATGATGGCTCACGCTCAGCAAGCTGGGCAGATGTGGTGGTCAGAGACACTGCGACGCAGGTGAACTGAACCCAAGCGTTTGGGATTCCGCAGGGTTTTTGACCTTGTGCACCGAACAGTTTACGTTTTATGTATGTTTTCCTGTGGTTTCTATTTATTGTAACCGTGGGGATAATGTCTGTGTGTTTAGAAAATAGTTTGTTGTGGTGGAAAAATTAGATTATTGTTCTCTTCATCAGACAGTTTTATAAAGTTTTTTGATTCGGCTCATTTCTTTAGTTCCTTTTGGGCACTTGACTGTCAGCAGGAGGCAGTCAAGTGTGTGATCCTTGCTGAAAATCCTTAGAGACGGAACTCGGGGTCTCCAGCTACTTTTCTATGGGAATTGGGGTTTATTTTTTTAAGGCACTGGAGAGGGGCCATGAAGTTACACTTGCACCCGAACTCAGAACAGCCTGCCCCAGGTAAAACCCTCTCCTGCACCCCCTCTCCCTCCCAGACCCCACAACCCAATACGCACCCCTACTCTCTGCCGCAGGCGGATACCCCCACCACACCCCCCCCAACCCCCCCGACAAGCCCCATGGTCCCAGTGTAGAACCGTTCCAACATTCCAACCCCTCATTTCTGGCCCCACCCTGGAGCCAAAAAGCCCCGAGCTCTGTGCTCCCACCCAGTGGGGCTGTGTGTGGCCCACAACTGGCTTTTTTCTGTGAATCAGTGGCCCTGGATAGAAGAAGTTTCCCCACCCCAACTTAAAGTGAAATCAACAGGCTGGTGCCTAGTCCACATGGGGAACTCTGTAGCCATTATTCAGATGTTCAGCAAACTGGCCTGGTTCTGCTCCCACGTGGTACCTCCCTTCTCCCTCTTGGAAATGGGGATAACCCCCTTCAGAAAGCGTTTGCTCCTCAGCTCTTGACATCCTAAAATGCCTGGCGAGACCAGGCAGGAAGGGACATGTGCCCCAAACGCATTGTTTTTATTTTGGAATGGGGCTCTCTAGTGTGAATGCTGTTTTGAAATGCTCTTGCACTGTGTACTCCTGGGCTCTTGGCTGCCTTGGAGGTGGGGGCCACTTTGACAGAAAACCTTGCATGTGAGAGCCAGCGTGTGGGTGTAGGGGTGAGGGCTGGGGTTGAGGGCTGGAGGAGGAGGTGGGATGTGGGGGTGAGGGCTCTGGCTGGGGTGAGGGTTCTGGGATGATGCTGCAGATGCAGAGTTTGGGGTGCAGGAAGGCTGCCCCCGAATTGGGGCCACAGGACTCCCTCCCAGCCCCCTCACTATGCTGCAGCTAACTCTGGGGAAGGGACTTTCTCTCCTCCTGCTGTCAGGCAGCACAAAGCTCTGGAGAAGGGCCCCTCACTTAGGGCTGATGGGAACCATCACTGGCTCTCAGGCCTTATGGGGGACAACACTGGCCTGTGGCTTACAAAGCTTGGCTCAAACAGAGGACCCATGTTCCTGTCTCTAAGCAAACTTCGGTGCCAAGCCTGACCCCACCGTGCAGTTAAAGAACCTATTTCCAGCCTCACACACAGCTCATGACATCCACCCAGACCTGTGTCACATGGGGATGTTCTCCCCCAGTGGGTTCTCAAGCGTTCCTGCAGACCTGACTCGATGTCCCCATACACTGCCAGAATTCTTTATGGAGTCAGTTGATCTAGTTGGTGAGTCTTTGGGGTTAAAAGCCTTTGTTTTCCCTGTGGGGTGCCTGGACCTTGACCGTCACCTCTGTCTTCCACGCTGTGTCCCAGGCTCTCCTACAGATGTATCCGCCTCCAGCGTCCACAGCTCCTACCTTCCGGTTACCAGCACTCCCTGTGGGAGAAGGCAAAGTGCCCGACATCGGTACACTTCCTTGCGGGGCTGATAGTCACTCAAAGGCACCAGACAGCCTTTGGCCTCCCAGGTGCATCCAGAACTCAGCTAGGTGTGTTACCACTGGATACTACTGATGAAGAGGAACAATGGGACAGGAAACAATGGGCTTCGGTTGCAGCAAGGAAGGTTTAAGTTGGACATTATGCAAAATTTCCTGTCAGGGTGGTTAATTACTGGAATACATTGCCTGGGGAGGTGGTGGAATCTCCATTGTTGGAGCTATTTAAGAACACGTTAGATAAATACCTGACAGGGATGATGTAGATGGTGCCTGGTCCTGCCGGGAGGGCAGGGAACTGGACTTGATGACCTCCTGACGTCCCTTCCATTCCTGCGATTCTGTGGTTTCCACAGAGCCAGTTTCCAAGGGGGCTGCGGGAGAGGGGCCCAGCGCTTTCATTAGGACACGCCACTGGTAAACAGCCTGCTCAGAGTAGAGGCTTCTGGGCATCAGTTTCTGGGGGTTGGTCCCACATTAGTACCCGGTTGTGGCTCATTTGCAATGAGTATGCACCGCAGCCCACCCACGCCTTTGCCTCCCTGCAAGTGGAATACGTGTCTTGTGTGCACCAGTGTGGAGGGGATGGGTGACAGGTGCGGTGTGCGACACGGCATCGACGTCACAGGGGTGCACATAACCAAATTCCTGTGGTGGGAGTGGGGCCAAGTGGTTCTGAGTGTGGAAGCGGGTGCAGGGCTGGGGCAGAGCGTTGGGGTGCAGGGCTGTGAGGGCTCCTGCACTAGGATAGGGCTGGGGCTGAGGGGCTCAGAGCTGAGACAGAGGGTTGGGGTACAAGGGCTTTGGCGGAGGATGCAGGCTCTGGGGTTGGGCTGAGGGGTTTGAGATGCATGTTTGGGAGGGAGCTCTGGGCTGGTCTTAGGGCTGCAGGAGGGGGTACAGGGGTTGGGCTGCAGGATGGGGATATAGGCTCTCGACTGGGGGTTTTGCTGCAGGATGGGGATGCAGGCTCTGGGCTGAGAGTTTCACTGCGGGAGGGGAGTACAGGCTCTGGGCTGGGGGTTTCACTGCGGGAGGGGGTTACAGGCTCTGGGCTGGGGGTTTCACTGCGGGAGGGGGTTACAGGCTCTGGGCTGGGGGTTTCACTGCAGGAGGGGGTTACAGGCTCTGGGCTGGGGGTTTCACTGCAGGAGGGGAGTACAGGCTCTGGGCTGGGGGTTTCACTGCGGGAGGGAGTTACAGGCTCTGGGCTGGGGGTTTCACTGCGGGAGGAGGGTACAGGCTCTGGGCTGGGGGTTTCACTGCAGGAAGGAGGGTACAGGCTCTGGGCTGGGGGTTTCACTGCAGGAGGGGGTTACAGGCTCTGGGCTGGGGGTTTCACTGTGGGAGGGGGTTACAGGCTCTGGGCTGGGGGTTTCACTGCAGGAGGGGGTTACAGGCTCTGGGCTGGGGGTTTCACTGCGGGAGGGGGGTACAGGCTCTGGGCTGGGGGTTTCACTGCGGGAGGGGGGTACAGGCTTTGGGATGCAGGCTGTGGTCTTGGAGGTGGCTCCGGGGATGAGGACTTTGCAATACAGAAGGATGCTCGAGGTGGGGCAGTGGGGCGGGGGCTCGGGTTTCTGTGGGCAGCTCTCTCCTGGGGATGGTGAGGAGCAGCCCCTTTCCCCCAGCAACAGAGAGAGACGCCTCCCCACCAGCTCCACAGATTCAGGTCTTGGGGAGAGAGATTCTCCCCACCCCCGCCCTGCCACCCAGAGCCCCCGCATGGGGCTTAATGGGAAGCTGTGGGGCAGCACATCTTAGGGGGAACTTCCCAGCTGACTCCTGCATTCCTAGTTCAAGTCTTGGTGGGACCTTGTGGCGCTGCAGTTGTTTGTTGGAAAGCCCAGAGTGCTCTGCTGCCCTGACCCGGTGAGCGTGGCACGTCCGTCTGTGTCCCTGGTGCCCGCTGGCGGCAGGTCTTTGCTCTGCCTGGCTTGAGGGGGTCCTGAGAACGTGGCAGGCTGACTAGACAGTCCTTCAGGCTTGATCTCAGCAGCTGAAGGCCGGTTCCCTAACACAGGAGCTCCAGTGCTTTTAACTGGAGCTGTTCTGGGCCCCTTTCAGCAGGAGAACAATAACCTCAGCCTGGCTGCTCCGCACAGTCACTACCTGCTCCCGGACCTCGGATGGGTGGAGAGAGGCTCTGAAAGGGCACATGAGCGAGGATGGGGCTGGTCTTTCCCTATCCACCCCAGAGGCCTACAGTCCTCTGGCTCCCATGGTTTCTTTCCTTCCTCTGCCCACTATTTGATCTTGGAAATGTTCAGAAGAAAGAAGCCAGCAGGCTGGGGTTCCCAGCCAATCAAGCCCGCGTTCCTCCTTCTTCCCTGCCCCTTCTCCAAGGCCGTGTCCCACTCACTCCATCTCCCTCCCTCCCTCACTTGCTCTCCCCCACCCTCCCTTACTTTCCCTGGGCTGGGGCAGCGGGTTGGGGCACAGAAGAGGTGAAAGTTAGGGCAGGGATGCGAAACAAGGAGCAATGGTCTGAAGTTACAGCGGAAGAGGTGTGGGTTGGATATTACGAACAACTACTTCACCAGGAGGGTGGTGAAGCTCTGGGATGTGTTGCCTAGAGAGGCGGTGGAATCTCCATCCCTAGAGGTTTTTAAGTCCTGGCTTGACAAGGCCCTGGCTGGGATGACTTAGTAGCGGTTGATCCTGGTTGAAGCAGAGGGCTGGACTCGATGATCTCCTGATGTTCCTTCCAGCCCTGTGAGTCTATGAAAATGCAGGGGCGCCGGGGGGGGGGGGGGGGCATCAGGGGAGTGCAAAGTTTCGTGAGGGGAATGCAGTATGGTCGGCTGCTGGATCTGCAGCTCATCTGGCTCATTAAACGTGTTGAGACCAGTTACTGGCTTTATGTTTTTGTATTCACATTTATATGCCGATTAATAACGGCTTTACAGTCAACAGACTTCGTTTCTCCCTCGTGCCGAAGGAGGGTTTTTTCATACGAACGTAACCAAAATTTCCGTCGGTTTGGCTGATGTGAGATAGGTTGGGGAGGGAGGCCCTGTTCATTGCAGGGGCGCAAAGCGGGGCCCGATGAAAAAGGCTTGGCACCAGAGGGGTAGCCGTGGTAGTCTGCGTCTGCAAAAACAACGAGAAGTCCTGGGGCACCTTATAGACTAACAGATTTTTTGGCACATGAGCTTTCATGGGCAAAGGCCCACTTTGTCAGATGCTGTGTAGAAGGAAGTCTTTGCTCATGACAGCTTATGCGCCAGTATATCTGTTAGTCTATAAGGTGCCACAGGACTTCTCATTCTAAAAAGTTTGCTCACCCCTGAGTTAGTATTAGGAAGCTCACCTTAGGCTTTGGCAGTGATTTAAAGGACCTGGGGCTCTGGCTGCTGCTGCTGCAGTGGTGGTGGCCTGGTGGTGGCCTGGAACCCCACGCCCTTTTAGATCTCCAGGCCCTGGGGCAACTGCTGAAGCCGAGCAGGGCTTGAGGTCACAGAGTATGGGGTCATGGGGCTGGGCAAGCCATATGTTTTTGCTGAGCCGATCTCCCTCACACCTCTTCTACAGAAGCTATGGGAGGATCTGGCCCTCCTGCAGCAGGCAGTTCCACAGGTGGCAAAAGCTTTGATTTCTGCTTCTCATTTCTATGCCTCACCAGCCTTCTTCTCTTCTCTCTCACTAGCTCTTGGTGGGGCTCAAGGTTTCTCTCCACAGAAACTTGTCTGCTGGCTTCCAGGAGGAGGGAGCCCGGGATTTCTCCCTCCACCAGCTCTGGAAGGCAAAAAAAAAAAAAAAAAAAAAAGCTGTGCTCGTACTTCCCTCCAATCCAAAAGAATCCATGGTGGGGCTGGGGAGGGTCTTGTGACTCAGTATTGGGAAGTCTGTTTGGTGATACTTCTCCCAGGGCAGGCTGGAAATCAGAGACTCTGTCACCAGAATGAAGCTTGCAGAAGGATCAACTGAGTCGTATGCGTGGGATTATTTTGTTAGCATGGCCCCTGCTACAGAACCACAGCCACTGGCTACAAGGGACCCAGGCGCCTGAGATCTGAAGTTGTTAACAGGAGAACAAATGCCCCTTGGGGTGGGGTAAAGGGAAGGCACCCCCGAGGCCAGGGAGGCAGCTGGGAGGTGGGCAACAGCAGGAACATCTGCCCTCAAGGCTGAGACTCACCAACTCATCACAGCAGTGGTATGCAAAATGCCACCAAATCCTGAGTGTCTTGGCGCCCTCCTCCTTGCTGCATCCCTGGAGTGTCTGGCTCATTGCAGCCCCCCCCCCACTGCACCCCAGGGAGGTCTCTCAGGGTCACTGCAGCCACCCCCCCACCCATGGGTGGAAGGGAGCTTCCTTTTAGGCTCTAATTTGGTCAGGAACTCAGGGATCTGTCTTCTTCTCATTAGCTGTGGCCAGAGGTGTACGTGCCACTGCCACATGGAGGTCTGCAGAGCAAGTGGGTAAAGGTGGAGGGGTTCGTCTGAGCTCCCTGCTAGCCCCCCTCCCCAATACCTTCCTGCCCCCAATACCTCCCATCCGCCCTCCAGCCCCCCTTCGCCTCTCACCACCTTCCTGCCCCCAATACCGACCAGCCCAGTAGCTCCCATCCTCTCCCTCTTGATACCTTCCCACCCCCAACATCTCCCAGCACCCCCACTGGCCCCAGTCCCCCTTGGCCGCAGTCCCTGCAGTGTTGGCATTTCCCCTCCCAATGGCTCCGCATAGACCCAGCACGAGGGGAACTTGATGAAATTTCCTGTCACACTTGGACTGTTCTGGCGGGATTGGGCCACCCTCCAGATGAGAGGGGGAAGCGGGAGGAGGTCCATTCTCAGGTGTAATCTTGCATATTTGGAAAGAATGGCCACGTGGGCCGGTGTTCCCCATCACAACAGGAACAATCAATCAGCTGTGTTGCTCACAATTTCCAAGCCGGCCTTTCCAGCCAGTGCTGAGAGCTCTGTGTCTCTGCTGATTCCCAGGCTCATGTTCACCTCTGCTCTTTTCGCTGGCTGCTGGCTGCCTCTCTCACGTTGTCACAGGCTCAGCTTGCCAAGCAAATCCTCTGGCCCCTGCATTTGCAATCAGTTCCAGGGAAACCCCACGGCCAGCATAACTCAACCATGTTCAGGCTTTGCCAGGCAGCTCATTGCCTTGGGTGGATTCTGTTGTCTCCAGCTCCATTAAGGGCCTTAATTGTTCCTTGCGTTTTTCTTTAAAGAAGGGTGGTTTGCGTAGCTGGTGGCTTTAACCTGGCTGCCATTGATACTGATACCTGTCAGAACTGTCTGAGAGAAGGATCTGAAAGGAGCTGGGTGATGGTGTATAGCAGCAAACCTTTACATTCCAGAACTTTGCCGACTTCATCTGTGATGCAAGAGGCCATCGACAAAGCAGGGTTCCGGCTGGGCTGTTATATGGAGCAAAGGGAGGTGAAAGGAGCAGCCAAAGGGGCTGACATGCAGGAAGGCAGCTCGGGTGAGGGTCAGACCATCTCTCTCTGTGCGTGTAAATATAGGTAGAAGTGATAAAGAGATTCTCCAGGAGAAATGGCAGCATCTGGGGGGAGGGCATGAATCACTCCCAGGCAGGCAAATGCCTCAAAGTTAGAGTAGAAATACCAGAGTGACCCGCAGTCTTTCTAATCTTTCTGCCCACCATCTCTTCCCTGTTTCCTAGAAACACCAGATCAGGCCAGTGTTACTCCCTTCCCCACCACACTACAGCAAACCAACAGGCCCATCTAGCCTGATATCCCTCCTTCTTGCCACCTAACATCACCCCTCTGAGGCTAACTTCATACAGGATTCCCCCATCACTTCTCCCAGCAGCCACAGATCAGACCCATGGATCAGCAAACCACATCAGCTTAGCTGGGCTCAAGAAGACAGTATTAGGGGATTTGATGGGATGATGTCAGGTGGTTTGGGGGGGATGATTTGGGTCAGCAGTGTCCACCAGGATAAAGTCACCAGGCCACCGGGGAATAGTGTTAAAAGGTCGGGGGGACAGTGTCTGAGGATTCAGAGGGATGGTTTCTGGAGGATTTGAGGGATAAATTGGGTGGATTTGAATGACAGGGGCAGGGAGGATCGTATTGGGGGAATGGTGTTTGGGGGCTTTGGGAGGGGGTTTGTGGGGTCATGGTAGGAGTCTGATGGCCCATTTCAGAGGACACTCTCAGAGCTGGGGTTTGATTTCAGTGGCAGTTTTGGGGGGTTGAGTTTGGTGGTCAGTCTTGGGGGCTTAATTTTGGTGGGCTGTGTCACAGGGTTGGGGTTGATTTTGGTGGGCACTGGGGAGTAGGCAGGTTGGTTTCAGTGGGCAGTGTCAGAGAGGTGGGCTTGGGGTTGATTCTTTGAGGCAATATCTTGGAGTTTGGGGGTTGATATTGGTGGTCAGTTCAGGTGTTTGCATGGTGGCTGGTAGACTGGAAATTAGGTGAGGCTCGATCCCTCCCCGTCCTCTCAGCCCCTCCCCTTCCACCCGAGGCCCCAGTTCTCCCCCTTGAGCACAGAGTCCCCTTGCCCCACGGCTGGCTTTTCCTGCCCCACACCAGCACCAAGAGTGTGTGACAGTTGGTGGCCCCAACCCCAGCCCTGAAGCATGAGACAGCTGTGGAATGCAGTACCCCCACCTCAGCCCCAGAGCATGGGATGGGCGGGAGCATGGTGTCCCTGACCCCAGCCCTAGAGCACAGGGTGGGCCCAGCAGGGCATAAAGCCTCTGGCCCCAGTCCCAGATGCTGGGTGGATTCTGCAGCGGCAGAGGCCCTGACTACAGTGCCAAGCTGTGCACCAGCCCAAGTCTCCCCAAATCCCTATATCAGGCTGTCAGGCCCCAGCCCCTTTCAAGCCAACCCTGCTAGAGCATGGAAGAGCAGGAAAGCCAGGAGCCAAGCCTGGGCAGGGTCACACCAGGATATTGGGGAGGCTCACCCTCCTCCCACCTATGATACCTGCTGCCTTGGTTGTTTGATTTTGGAGGGCAGTGCTGGTGGATTGATTTGGGTGGGCAACGTCAGGCATTCAATCTGAGTGGGTAGTGTCAGGGTTGGCACACTGGGTTTGGTAAAGGGTTGCCTGTTTTGATTGGCTGTATTCCTGGAGGATTCCTTGAGACCCCAGGACAATCCCGGAGGGTTGATAACCCTAACTGTGGTGAGGAGTATTGGGCTGGGGCGAGGGTTGAGTTCGATGGGCAGCGTCACGGGCTGGTGTGAGGGAGGTTTTGACTCAGCGATAACGGTGTCGGAGAGCCCCAGTAGGGCAGGAGCCAGGCTAGTGGGGAGGTCTGCAGCCGGCTATTGTTAGTGGGGCTCTGCTCGGACCCCTGGGACCTCTGAACACCACAGGGTCCCACATCAGCCAAGGGTGGAGACTACTTCCGCCTCCATAGTTGCCATAGCGCCCAGCGAGGAACTGGGCAAAGAGGTGACAGTTCACAGCTCTTTCCGGCCCCGCACTAGCAGAAGCGGCGCGGAAGTGACACCATGACTATTGTGTGCCGCTGACCAGGAGCGAGCAGGGCGGAAGTGGCTGTCGGGGCGGGCACCAATCAGCTTGGCGAGGGGCGTGGCCGAGGGGCGGGGATCCCTATAAATGCAGGTTCTGAGGCGCGCGCTGCATTCCGTGGCAGGCCGCCGAGCGGACGGGTGGGCGCTGCCGGCCCGCTCAGCTGCTCCTCGTTGTCGCTCTTCCCGCCCCCGCTTGTAACGCCCCCGCCCCGCAGCGATGTTCAGCTGGGTGAGCAAGGACGCGCGGCGGCGCAAGGAGCCGGAGCTGTTCCGCACGGTCTCGGAGGGGCTGAAGCAGCTCTACGCCACCAAGCTGCTGCCCTTGGAGGAGCACTACCGCTTCCACGACTTCCACTCGCCGGCGCTGGAGCCGGCCGACTGGGAGAACAAGCCCATGGTGCTGCTGGTGGGGCAGTACAGCACGGGCAAGACCACCTTCATCCGGCACCTCATCGAGCAGGACTTCCCGGGCATGCGCATCGGGCCCGAGCCCACCACCGACTCCTTCATCGCCGTCATGGGCGGCGAGACTGAGGGCGTCGTCCCTGGCAACGCCCTGGTGGTCGACCCGCGGCGGCCCTTCCGCAAGCTCAACGCCTTCGGCAACGCTTTTCTCAACAGGTGAGGGGGTGGGGGCCCCCCGGTGGTGGTGGGGGGGCGGGGTCCGGGGGCTGCTTTGCCCCTCACGGCGTCGTCCCGAGCCTCCCGCTTCTCCCCTCCGTGCACAGGTGAGAGTCAGGTGAGCCCTGCAGTGTCCCTCAGGCCCGCGGTAGGTCAGTCTGGGCGCTGCGTGGCCTCTCCAGCCTTGAGTTTGCCCCCTTCTAGAGGTGAGACCCCGGCGTGGAGCCCCCTGGTTTGTCCCCCTTCATGCTGAGCTATGTGCCAACTCCTACATAATAACCCCCCTCCAAAGGCGTGCCGCGAGGTTTCCAGTGGTTGCAGCACGTGGTCACTGGGGTGCCCCCTTGGTGGCTGGGAATGAGGCGCTGCCCCTGTGTAGCTAATCTTGGGTAGGATATGATTAAAAGCACCCTGGGGCTTCCACCACCAGGTATTTTGTTGGGCTGTGAGGCACCATAAGCGCTTATAAATGGGTGCTGAGCCCTGAAGTTTCAGAAGTGCTGCTCTAAAGCGTAGTTTTTAGGTTCCACACCCTTAAACTGTGCAGCCAAGTTCTCTTAAAACTTTCCATGCTCCATAGCAGGCAATCTTCTTGGTCTGAATGGTCTAACAGAAGGGGACTTTTTTCCCCAGAACTATATAGGGATAAGTTCCCATCAGTCTTGCATATCAGTAGCAATGTTCTTGTGGACACATCTGACTGGTGCATGGAGTGGCCTCTAAGTGATAAAAACTGACCCTAAACATTGACTGTTTGCCCCAGCTTTAATGGTGGGTAGGGACTGATCCACAGCTGAATTAGATGGGGCCACAAGTGAGAAGCATGTGTTTTGGGGGGGGAGAGCCCTTGTTGAATGGGCCCCCAGCTGAGAAGGGAGAACCCCCTCAAATATCCTCATCTGAGAATGAGGAAGAATACACTTCCCTCAAGCTCCAGTCCCTGGGTAAGCCCCCAGGAACATTAACTCGTCCGGGGGCCCATCTAAGGGGCCAAAAACAAGGGCTTCTGTATATACATGAGTGCTGCTGGGGTTGATGATCTGGGGAAGAGGGAGAGCTGGGTCTTAGTGGGAGAGGCATGGGGATGAAGGTGCTTATCTGGTATGTGGCAAGTGTTGGGGGGTGGGGAAGGGGGAGTGTTCTTTGCCTATTTCTGTGTGCTGCAGGGAACTGCTCCATTCAGGCAGTCACTTCCATTGGCCTGGCTAGTGGGCATGATGGACATTGCATGCAGGGAGCACTTCTCTGTAGTGCACAGAACTGCTTCTTTCCCCCTCAGGCAGAGCCCATGGGGAAGATTCAGCCTGCCTTGATTTGGCCCAGGATGCTCTGTTCACCACCACCACCCTCACCCTGCAGCATGGAACGTGTGCTAGTGTTCCAGTTGTGTGTCCCCTTCCCAAGTGGCTGGCACTGGCTCCTGGCTGCTTGGGGAAAGAGTCCTGAGTGTCACAGGTCAGATCAAGGCAAGCAGTGTTTCACAGGTTCCCCACCCCTGTAGGAATGGGAGAGAAAGGAACACTAAGCTAGTTAACTATTCTTTTGTTTTGAGCAGTGGTATTTTGGAAGTGAAGGTTAACAGAAGGGGACATAATTTATTTTGCTGTTAATAGAACAGCATCACTTCACAACACAGAGCCCAGTTCTCTGGTTCTGCATTTGGGATAGTCTGAAAGGGGGTTCAGGAGTTCCCTTTGGAGGCAGAGGAAGGCTCTCTTACAGGGTACTTGTGCCAATGCTCCTGCTCTGAGGGCTTGCATAAATCCTCTATACAGTTGGGAAGTTGCATCTTGCTCAAGTATGGTTGGTACCTATAATAGCTATTAAGACAAGGCTTCTTTACATTGCTAACTGAAATACTCACTTGTATATTTCCAAGCTCTTAAAGCAGGGGTTCCCAAAATGCAGACCCCCCCAATCCCCCCCACCCACTTGCAGACCCCTGTCAAAGCCAATTCTATTTTCTGGTTTTCTTTTTAGTGGATTCATAGCAATACCCTCACACTCCCAGGGGTTTGTGCACCCCAGGTTGGGAACCACTGCCTTAAAGTAACATTCCTGAGAGCTAGGGTGGAAGTGAGTCACTAACAGCAGCTTGCTGCTGGGAGTAAAACAAGACTCCTGATGCCTGCTGTAACTTCTAGTCTGGCACCCCAAAGCATAGCCAATCAGTTCCAAGTCTAACTTTTCTTGAACTGAACAAATACCTGTTTCAGTGTGGGGATTCCCTGTTCTTACACAAGTGGCACTGATAATACAGGGGGACATGGGAATGTAGTTAACCACAAAGGGGCTGCCAGAAGCATAATGGTGGTAGACATTCCCTAGCATGTGGCTGTTTTTGCACTTGAAGGGGGAGAGATTTTTGGTTTTGTTTTATTTCAAAGTAAAAGCTTCATGAGGAAGTAGGTAATTCAGGAATATCCAGCTGCATGTTCTCATATGCATCTAAAAATTGGTTCCCTGCCCTTGATGGAGGATAATTTCATAGTTGGTCATGAGGGCATGATGCAGCAAGGCATGAAAAACATTTGAAAATCATACCAGTGGCATAGCATGCAGCCTGAGGGCATGATCAGGGCTTCTTTGTACCCAGAACCATGCTGTTTGGTCAGTTCAGGTGAGGTGCTACTAGCTGTTTGTGAGCTGGCTTGTGTATTATCAAGCTAGTCCTAGAAATTATTTAAACCTCAGGGTTAAATGGGTCTCTGAAATGTCCTTTGACCTCCTTGTTGGGGGAAGCAAAGACTGTTAATGCTTAATCCAAGGTGTCTCATCTGGATGGCCTAATGTTATTAAATGAAGCCTAACTGCAACTTCAAAAAGATGGTGCATGTTCATGATCCTAGCCAGTGGATTCTTGAACTGGCATGTAACAAAGTGGCAATGCAGGGTTTCAAGGCACAAAGGAGTATCAGGTTTAGCCTCAATCTTGATATTTTTTTCTTCCCTACCCCTAAATACTGTGCTGTAATTACCATGGTAAAGGTCACTTTATCAGCAGCAAGGCATGCAGTTTGTGATCAAGGGTACGTCTATAATTACTAGAAAACTGGGTTTACTTTTCCAGGGTTCATTCAGTTAGTACACCTAGTGGGGCCAGCCTAAATCAAACCATCAGGGCTTGACAGACTCTGGGGCTTCTTGTTCTTGTGAGGAGTAAGGGATGACTTAGTGGCATTGATTTCAGCTATGCAGTTGTAACTGGAATTGCATATTTAAGTGTTTCCCAATCTAGTATAGACCTGTCCTTTGGCCGGGACTACACTACTGGGTAATATCTAAGGTACACAATTCCAGCTACATGAATAGCCTAGCTGGAGTTGATGTACCTTAGATCCACAGCATCCTGGCTGAGAGGTGGGGGTTGGATTGACAGGAGGAACTCTTTCCCTTCAGTACTCCACCAGAAGCATAAGGGGAGTTGGAGTTGAGAGCTCAATCAGTGGTCAATTTAGCATGTCATTACTACTCTCACTAAACTGGTACTTCAGAGATACAGCCCCCCAGAGGTCAATCTTCCTCTAGGCTTTGGGTGTGCTTCAGGTTTGTGCTTGGAAGATACTGTAGAAATGTCCAGGTTTTTAAAACTGCTTGGTCCCTTCTGAAACAGGCAGCGTGTGTTATGAATTGAAAGATTGCTGCACTTGTGATTGCTGCCCTCCCCCAGAGCCAGGCACTCCCATCCCTCAGAGTCCCCAGCACCCTGTTCTAAATCAGTGCTGGCAACTCAAGAGAGCTGCTGGGGTAGCTGCAGCTCTGTAGGGCTGGAGCCATGGGGGTTGCTGTCGCTATGTGCTTCTCCTGCCAAGTAGCAGGGCACATGTGGAGTGGGCAGACAGCACTCCCTGCATGTGGCTCTAGAGCCAGAACTGCCACACTGCAGTGTCCTGTTTGCCACACGTGGCAAACATATTGGACACCGTGGCTCTAAGGATTAAGGTTAAGAAATAAATCTTGTGCAGAAGTTGAAATTTCCCACCTCTTCCTGAAGTCTGTTAGCTCAGTGCTATTGTAGTTGATCAGACTTTGTTTCTTCACAGCTAGTTGAAGTCTCCCAACAGAGCTTCTGACTCCACTGAGGAATTAACATTGCTATGGCCTCAACCTCTGAAATAACAGGCTGCTGATCTTGCCAGTTTGTCTTCAGTGGAAAAAAGTGAATTCCAACAAATTCCCCCTCTTTAGATGACTCATTTTCAAAGAAAGGTCTGAAAGTCCAGCAGTGATTGTAAACTTACTGATCATAGTATTGCTGGAGTAGCAAAAGGTTAGGTGTGGCATTAAGATCTCATTCTTTCCTTCAAACAGCATGCCATATGAGAGATCTTACCACTGTCTGCAACTGCAACATGTAACTCAGCAGATCCCAGCCTTTGAGACCCATTTTGACAATTTAGTAAGACTTTGTGACCCAAGGCAATTCAGACCTTGGGGCTGGGGGAAAGGTTCTCCTCTGGGGAAATTTTTCAAGTCTGGATTCCCTCTCAACCCCAGGCATAAACCCCTTGCAGCCCTGAACTGCCCCACCTACCACACATGAGCATCACTGCTGCCCCCACAGCTCCTTTGAGCTGCTACCTTTTCCATGCAGCTTCCTCCTTCCCTGCCTGTAGCATGGGCAGTTCTCTGCCCTGCTGTGCTGAAATGGGATTCAGTTTAATTGGTTTAGTGGCTGAATCACTGCTGCTGGCCATTAGACCAATTTGAGTTCCATTTCAGCATGGCAGGATAGGGACTGGGAGCTAGAGGAGTGAGTGGTGGCATGGTAGGAGCTGTAAATGGCTCTTAAAGAACCATGTGTGGCTTGGAGCTGCTCAGCTGGTGAACCTCAAATCCAATAGCATCCCATATTTGAGCCCTTACCCATAGGTTGGGAATCCCTGGTATAACTACAGTGCACCAACATGCAATATGGACTCATTTCCATTTAAAAGTTGTCATGACTTAGATGTAAACAGCAAAGTAACATGGTATGCATTTTATTACAGCTTGCAAAATTACTTGTTGCTACTGTTATGGTCCAAGCCATCTGAAATCAAGTCAGTTTCACTATTGGGCGTAAAGCTTTTGGACACTAAACTAGTCCTCTAGGGTGACAGATTAGATGTTGGGCTGGTATAAATCAGACCCTTGATCTGCTGAAGAGCAAGCCTTCATAGACAGGGTTTAAGTCTCTAAACAGCACTGCTGCAGTATGGCTCCTTTAGCCTTGTAGACTGGATGGCTTTCAGAATGAGGCTGAAGAGCTGGTGTTTTGCTCTGTAGATGGTAAACTTGGAGTGTTATATCAGTCTAATTCATAGAAAATTGACTGGTAGCTTGAAAATGGCCACTAAGGTTAGAGTCTGCAGGTGCCTTGGCAGACTTACTAATGTCAGCAAAGTTGGCCTGCAGGAGTTGTACCTCCTTAAGGTAGCCCCATGTTAAAACACAAAGGTGAAGTGATTTACACATACCTCTTATGCTGTGCTTACTGACAGGGGAATTAAGGTGGTGTCTGCTGGGAGACTGGCAGTGAGACTTCTTCCAGGTCATGCAGGGAATCTGTCAGAGTGGGTAGTTGAATCCAGACTTCCTGAGCCCATCAGAGCCTTGACTACATGGCTGGTCTGGTCTGACTTCTCTCCCCACAATCTCCATGGTCTCTGAACTTTGACATGTGGTAGAAGGAAAGTACTTAGTCTAAAGTATCTCTTTTTTCGTGTAGGTTCATGTGTGCTCAACTACCCAATCCGGTCTTGGACAGCATCAGTATCATTGACACACCTGGTATCCTCTCAGGAGAGAAGCAACGCATAAGCAGAGGTAATGACTTGTGTTAAAGGCTTTTCAGTTGCCCACATTATATGACAATTCCTAGATGGGATCTGAGAGACTAGTGGGCCCATGAAGCCAGGACACTGGGGTTACTAAATAGACTGGATGCTAGCTTGAGCCAAACTTGACTCCCTCCATTTATTTTGGCCTCTTAGAACAGATTTACTGCTCCAAGAAAAAAGGCAGTTGGATTTTTCACCTTGGAGGCTAAATAATTTGACAAACACTTAAGTCATTCACTTAGCCTTCCTTGTTCTCCATCAAGGTGTCAACTCCTGTTATAAAAACAATTTGCACAACTGCAAATCTTACTGCATTGGTGGCCAAAATTCCAGTGTTGGTGTAGCTTTCTGGAACTGTCTTGGGAGTGGTGAATGCTCTGCTTTTGAGTTTGGAAGAGTAGTGTTGAAGGTGGTCCCTCACTTAAAGTCTGTCTAAAGACAAACATGAAGTAGATCTGAGGAGATGAGACTTAGCTGTGAAATGAACCAAGTGCATCTGATCTAATACAATGGCTCTAGAGTAAGTCCATCTTGGGAGGCTAGCATGTTGCCACCTGGATGCACATGTGCTTGTTGAGGGGTTTTATTGTTTAGAGTTAAGCAACATGGTCTAACAAGGGCATTTAAATTGGAGTTTAGATATGTGGTTTTATTCTTGGTTCTGCTGTGTGTGTATAGGACAAGTCCTTTCCCCACTTACCATCTATCCTGCTTGGAATAAAAACTCTTCAGGGCACCAACTCCCTTGCTGTGTATGAAGGGCCAGTATCTTAAGTAGAAATGGAATAAGAGGTGGCTGTTAGGAGGCCTGACTCCTGGGTTCTGTTTCTAGGTTGGATAAGGAATATAGTGTAATGGCTAGAACTGGGGAGTTGAGACTTCTGGGTTCTAGTCCCATCTCTGCTTTTGCCCAGGATAATTTACTAATGTGCCTTTTCTGTAGCTACAAAACAGGAATGACATCCCCTATCCTAGTTACCTGGGACACATGCTGCTGAGAATACTGTGCACTTCAGAACACCTCAGTGAGTTAATTAGCTGAGCTAATTCCCAAAACAATAGTAATATTCTTTGTTCCCTTAATTGCAACTGTATTTGAGGCAGGGACAATGGCTGAGTTTACGTCTCAGTTTGTATCCTAAAATCTGCATCTGTGCAACTCAATCTGATTAAACTGTTAACCTATGTGTTTAGTCCCTGTAATGCCCCTTGCAAGAGAACAAATTTAAAGCAACTGCTGAACAACTTGAGTTCAAATCCCTAATGTGCATGCACCTGTGTAACTTGAGGACCTGTATTAACTGTAGAGATCTTTGAGTAGAATTCAGGGTTGTAAAGTCCAAGTGTCAGCAACCATGTTGCAAGCCATACTTGAGCTACTGTCTTTGATGCAAGGATTTCTGGTGGCACATACCATGGTGCTGCTTTGTCTGTGAATTCTGTCTTGTGCACACAAAGGGAATTGTTGGAAGGCATAGGAGGCCTAATAGGACAATCATTCAAGTGATCTCTGCAGACTGGCTTTTCAAGTTAAAGCAGAACCTGGACTCTCCCCCAGCCAGGCCAGCTGAAAGTATTGCTAAACCTGGCTGAAGGCTTTTGTGCATGAATGGAAGTGGGGAAGCAAGTGTAAAAGGGCCAACTAAATAGATGTACAGTGAAATTAAAGTACTTAACTCCCACTTGCAAAAATGTGAGCCTAAGTACCATACAGGCAGTAGGCTTTCAGCTTCTCATTCGGTTCCTTTGGTATGGCTGTAGGCATGCTAGCTTTAACCTGCCTAGGGTGGGTAACCACAGTGAAGGTGTGGCAGTGTAGCTGACCAGCTGTTCTAAAACAGCATAACTGGGAGCCCTGGATGTGTAATCAGGCTTCTGGCCTGTGATGTGTTTTTGCTGCTGTATTTTCATTGCTATTGTTACCCACAGTAGTAAATCAAAACTAGCACACTGGTATTACACTACCACCTTTAGTTGGTGGCAAAGACTTAACTAGCAGTTGAAGACTAGTGTTCAAGGAGAAATTCTGTCCTTGGCTAAACTGATGGAACTTGTTTAATCTGTTTTCCAAAGTACCCACTGATTTCTGGGTAATGTAGTTCCTAGATCCTTGTATCAGGAGAGTCACATTCGGGAGGGAGGGAGGAGGTTCTCCATTTCCATCAAGTAACCATAACTGGTGTCCAAAAGTAGGGCTGAACTTCTGCATGTTTGAGTGTTTCTGCATAGCATTCTTGCACAAATAAACACTGAATGGACAGGATCTTAGGTAGGCTGGGTTCCTGTACTGAGCTTGTACAGCCCTCCTGGTGTAATAATCAGAAGCCATGACAAGTTCTTAAACCTCCAAATTCTGCTGAAAGCACCCTTATAGATTAAGGAGTTGCACACTTTCTGTAAGCTGATCCCTGTGTGCCACAGTCCCATGGCATCTGTCTTTACAGACTCCCTTCAACACTTTTCTCATGGTAGGCATGTCCCCATTCCCACTTTCCTCTGTCCCTTTCTCTCTAGGGGACACTTCATTCACATGTCATGATATTCTTGGGATTATGGGCAGAGATGCAATAGAACATGGTTATGCTTCAAAGTATTTGGTCTACTGACATTGCAGAGGTGTTGGAAGCTGTGGGAGTGCTAACCATGGCAGTCAGTGGCTTCATGTCCCTCATCTGCCCCTTTTGGGTTCTGATTTCCCCAGATCCGTAGGATTCTACCCATTACTTAGAACATTCACATCAAAGTCCAACAATTCAGGCAAAGTCAAAATTAACTTAGATGCAACAAGAACACATACTGTGGAGTTGTGTAGGGCCTCAAGTTCAGCAAACCAACCCTGAGTCACTCTGTTGTCTCACAGGTCAGATGGAAAATCTGAGGCACAAAGTTGAAATCACTTCTATAAGTGAGCAGCAGGGATGGGGATTAGAACCCTGGTGTCCTCATCCTCCAGTAACTCAGTCTTAAACCACTAGACCTAGAGGAGAATCCCAGGAGTCCTGTACTCCCTGCTCCCCCCACACTGCTGCAGTGAGTAGTTTTTCCCCCCACACCCTCACTCCTGCAATGCTTCACAATGCACTGGATTCTGACTCACTGTAACCTATTGTTTCATTTTCCACCTTTATCCCCTTGTCCAAAGTGGGAATTCGGTTAGGTACTACTAGGGTCTAGTAGCATATTCTGTAGCTTAATGCTTTTAACCACCCTGGCTAAACTGGAAATTCAGTGGGCAGTTTTCCAGATGTTGCTTGATGTGTGCAGTGACTCTTCTAAAATGCCTTCCTCAGCTATAACCTGTAGCACCAGCTGGCTGTAGGATTCTGCAAGTTCCATGGCACCAAGCAGACTTATTCTGTTTTCCCTGTAGAGTTCTGTATCGGATGAGTGCTGTTCTGAGATCTTGTGTGTGTGTGCGCATCATGGCCTTTTACATCTGCTTCCCTCCTTGTGACTGTAAGGAACTAAGGAATGCTTGTCTTGCACCATCTCTAGGCTGTAATATGACTGCTAGATGTGAGTCACCATTTAACTAGATGGTTAAATATTGAGAGAATTTAGCAGGCTGTTATTTCCTATGGCTGAGTGTTCTGAGAATAAAAATAGGATTTGTTCTAAAGTTTCTACTTGGCTTTCTGAACCTGTTGGCAGTAGTATAGTCCCACTCTTATCAACATAATGCATAGTGCTTGGAACAACTTCCATTTGTGTTAGTCTCACAGATGGCTTACCTAATCTCTCCCCCAGAGGAGTGTTACAGGTGGAGTAATGCTTGCTGGATCCATGCTGCTCTCTGGACCAAGGAGATCAGAAGTTCAGTCCTTGAAGGTGGGGGAGTTTTGAATGGCCCTTAGACTTTTGGGCCAAATCCTCAGTGTAAACAACTGCTCCCTGAGAAGTGCGCTCCTGCATAGATGAGAAACCTGAAGCAGCATTGTCAACCCTAATTGCTCCCCTACCCACCCCACTTCCTGGAGTGGTGAGTTTTTTAAATGCCCCAAGTGCCTTGAGGAAAAGCAACATTTTCACCTGAACCAAATGTAGACAGTGCAGGACAGGCTGACTTCTTCTGGCAGAATTTGATCTCTAGCATTTATTTTACATGTTCAGTTGTAGGAAGTTATGGCAGGTGGTGGTTAGTTTCATGACAGATGGCTGAGATTTAGCAAAATTGTCACCGTAAAACAGTCAATATGCCATGTCAGAATTTACAAACACGTCTGTTTAAGTTGCTTTGCCACCTTTCCCCAACAGCAACTCTTTGAGTCCAGATCTGTTTGCGTTCAAAGGTGCTAACAGTCATAGCTGAGATTGGGGCAGGGGTCATTTTTACCTGGCACTGTGCCCATACAGTAGGATACCCAAGTAATATATCTTACTCAAAGCTTAAACAGCTCTTAAGTTATACAGCTCTGTTTGCCTGCTTCTGCAATGAAAGATGCACAGGGGCTGCCTCCCATGCCTCATAAGTTACACTGGGTTTGTATCAGTATGAAAAGTAGGACTTAGATCAGTTACCAAACAAACTTTCTATCTAAGCCTACTACATTCAGAAACTTGTTACAAGCAAATTCTTAAGTAGTTCTAATTTTTCCCCACAACTTAGGCAGCCTCCTAGTTTTGGCCCAATCCTTCCCTATTTTAGTTTTGCATGTTCCCAGTGGGTATCTTGGTAAGGGGGGGTGCCCTCCTGGGGTCTGCCAACCACCATGGTGTTTGGTTTTCCATCTGTAATAGCCCCTTGCCCAAGGCAGGAATTTTGTGTAAAGTTTGAATGTCTCACCATGAATGGAAAAGTCCAAAGTCCAAACTGGCTTCTAGCATCAGGTGGCCTGGCTACATATTCTGGCAGGACCAGGTTTGAGTTCCAAGTCATTGTTTCCAGTGTGTTGCTAATGACTCCCATTAGCCTGTTTAGATTTATAAACAGAGTCACACTCTACAGTTCTAATTTGTAGAAGAATATTACAGGTATAGAAATAGAAAATATATTCAGCAGATTGTAACTTTAAAAGATCACATGAAGATGCTTCAGGCAAAAAGTCTTGCGTTAGGTATATTCATAAGCCAATTTTCATGATGCATTGGCAATATGACAATGCCCATTTTGAGTCAGTGACTTGCCTGGGGTTGCTAGGTTGGGACTAGTGCTCAGATCTTGTGAATACCAGCTCACTTTACCCAACCGCAAGACTAGCTTTACTTTCTAGAGCACAGGCCTCTGAACTGGTGTAGAGAAACACTTGGGATGTGTGGCAGAGCTGGGCCAGCCCCACAAGGGGCAGGGAGGGAACACTGTCCAGCCCGGACTGCAGGCTAGGTATGACTACTGCTGTGTTCCATCTTTGGCTCTCTACCCCAGCTGCAGTGCTGCTCCTGGGCTGACCTCAGCAGCAAGGAGGAAGTACAGATGAGTGGGGGGCATGACCCTTGAAGTTGGGTACTGGTCTGGCTCCCAAGCAGCACAAATATTCACTTTAGTCCTCACTGGTTCTCAGCTTCTGGCCTGAAAAATCTCTTTTATTGATCTATTGCACTGACAGCTGTCAAGTCAGGCTGTAGCTGTGCCTGATTTTTGGCCTAGTACTTGTTTACTGTCTGATACAGGATTATCCCACTGCTGCCTTCCACACAGATTCCAAGCACCCCACTGACTATTACTCCTCTTCTGTGCTGAGGCTCATTCCTGTGCATTCTCTTGGGTCGTCTCTTGATTGGGTTCAGATTCATATGCAGAGTCTTAAAACTTATTTCAAATATCAAAATCCTGGCATTTGATTGCATTGCCCCAGAAGCTCCTGTTTGCAGCTTTCTGGTTATGGCAAAAGCTGGAAGGAAAATGTTGCTTATTAATCACATCATCCTTTCTAAACCTCCTGATTTTTCTCTCCCCCCCAGTGACTAGTAATGCCTGCAGGAAACTGCTTTCAAAGATAAGGCTCTTACTGCCCCTAGTCAGGATGTAACATAAACAAAGCACCATCAATAGTGGAACAATTCAGCTCCTCCCCTCTACAAACCAAGGAATTTTAATGGAAGCACTTATTGTTTCTCATTCCTGTAGGGAGACTTTTTTGGGCAACTTTAAAGGGGTAATCAGGTCACTTCAGTTTCCAGAACACTGTAGCACAACAAGGTCTAAAATTCCTTTTTAAAATTTTTTGAACTTTCATTGGAGAATACTTTGTAGTGTCTAGTCTTATGCTAATGCCTCAGATTTAGCTCATATGGGGGAAGCCTGTGCTAGAGATGCAGGTATGTAATTACCTTCAGCATTCCATGTGTAAACTCTTGCAAGAATAAATCACTTTGGTTTACCCTCCCAAGAGAAACTGAGAAGGCTGCCTTTGTGCAGAAATATCTCCATGGGATTGATTATTCTAGTATAACTAGATAAGTGTTTTAAGTCATCTTGGGTTATCATGCCTTTCTCAGGTAGGCAGAGCTTATATTTAGAAGGTGAAGCTGACTGCCTTGTGTTTTGAAGAGCATGAGCAATAAGTCAATCTACATTACTACATGGCTGTACTCACTTTGGCAAAGGCCAGTTAAGGCACTTGACTGAAAGGTGGGGTCAGTTCCAGGGGTTACACTGGGCAAACTGTTTCCCAGTGTGTAAAAGAGGTATGCTTCCTGCCCAGGAAACTTACAGGTGTTGTCTTGCTTTTTTGTACAGTGCCTGGCACAGAGCCTTTAATATTGAGGACCTACAACCCTAGATCAAGGCAAATTATTGCCAACCATTCAGAACAAAATGAAGGCAGTATATCTTATCCACTATTCTCTTTTAAAGGGGTTCTAGTGACAGTGTTAATCTGTATTCTAGCAAAACAAAAAAGCAGTCCAGTCGCACTTCAAAGACTAACAGTTTATTAGGGGATGAGCTTTTGTGGGACAGACCTGCTTCAGACTCTAGCTATAAAGCACAGAGGACCAAAAATGATCAGTTGATTCTAGACCTCTGCTGTATTCAGCTCAGTAAATCTCCCTTATGTACTTTCCTTGGAGTGCTTGACTTGTCTTGGAGCCCATTAGTGTTGTCTGCATGGGGTGAGGAATAGAATCCAGCCACTGAAGAGCATGTGGCCCCTCTTGTACTGAATTTAGCAGTAGCTTTTGATCAGTACAGGATATGATGTCCTTAAAGCTGCTAGCTTGCACAGTCTCCTGCCATTAGTCAATGACAAGCAAGGAAATATCTGAACTTGTCAGCTGATCGTTCTTAAATGAGTCACCCCTAAATAGGCACATCCATTTTAGTGCTAAAAGTCCTGCGGGTCTAAATCTGTGCTTGTGCACATGCCCCTTTGCAGTTCACCCCAGGGTGTAGGCTGTGCAGCACCAGTAGAGAGCTCTGGCAGAGTAGTAAATGACAGCTGGAAACAGGTGGTAGGTGGCTTGACTTGCAAGGTGAGGCATGATGCGGTTTTCATTGACCTTGGTGTGCAGGTGTTGGCATTTTAGGAACAAGTCAGACCAAGGATGTTTGTATGCAAGGTGGGAGTAAGTAAACTTTGTACAGACCAAGGCCATATCTGAGCTACACAGAGCAAGCTATAGCTATTCACTGAGCCCCAAAGCAGGTGACTGACACTGCATGCCTCAAGCAGGCTTTTAGTCCGATAGGCCTTACCCACCCCCTATTTTGCTGTTGCCTTTGGCGAGACAGTTTCATGCCGACTAGTAGGTATACATGTGCAGCCCAAGCAATGACTGGGGGCATGAAGACTGAAGACATGCTGGCCTGAAGTAGCCCTTGATGGGCTATGATAGGCTGAACTACTACTTTCAGTTGATGCAGAGGATCCTGACTTAGGCAGTCTCTACACTCCCACTTCATAGTGATGCAACTTGCTGGCTTGGGGTGTGACCCTCTCCCCTCCAATGCAGCAAGCTATAGGTGAGCTGTAAAGCATCAGTAAACGGGCTTAGCAGTGGGAGCCACGCTTAGGTGGCTTGCATAGAGCACTAGGAGGACTGTCAGGTGGCTGGTGACATGGCCATACATTCACTTTGTTTACCTGTAGACTCATCTGCAGCTGTCTGGCTAGTGTTCACATGCAGTGAGGTTGATCTGATCATCAGATTGATGGGGAAAATTCCTTTCCTACAAGTCAGATTATTAGGGTACTAATGGTGTTTTGCTTTTCCCAGCAGGGGTCTTTAGTCACCTGAGATCAATTAATCATGTTGCTCTAAAATTCCCTGCTGTTATGGGGTCCCCTCAGGCATTGATGGGCCTTGGGTGCATAAACACTAATCTTATTGGGTATATAACTAACTCAAGATTTGGTATGATAAGCCACCCCTTGGATTATTTAAATTACTCGCAATTTGTAGTTGCTCCTTGCTGGTCCCAGGCAGAGCATAAGGACAAATTTTAGTTTTACTGAAGGCACTGGACTCACAGGTGTTCAGGTGATATTTAATGGTCTGATACATGAGGTGTCCCTTACATCTAGTAAGATCTGACCAAGGCTGGACCTAAGAAAAATCCATGAATGTAGTTTTCCTCAGCTAATTAGAACTCAAGGTGTTGCCCTAGAAGAATATTCACTGATCCAGCCACCTGCTTCGTGGAAAATAGCTTTTATCCAGTCTAAATCCTCTCCCATGTTGAGAATTGAGCCAATTAGCATCTTGTCCATAGCAGGAGTCTTGAGTCCCATTTAGCTGCATGAAAGGTGCCAGATTAGGTGCTTTTGGGATTTCAGTCCTGTCAGGTTTTCTGAAGTGCCCTGCAGTGACAGCTGAGCCATTTGCTGTCTTCATAGCTTAAGTGTCTAACAGTGAGGGGGTGCATAGCAAGATACTGGCTTCAGTTTCCAGACTCCCTGTGACTTTGGTGCCAGCTAATTCTTTGCCTGTTTTCCCACTTATAAAGCCAGAGAACAATCTTGGTTTCTGGGGAAGATTGATCCCTTAGTCCATCAGGTTCTGAGGTGATGAAGGGGCAAGTATGGGTGGACTTGGGGACAAGGAGCAGTTTTGTTGGTAACTTAGACACAGGTCCTGTTCACAAACTCTGACCTGCCAACTCATCTTGCCTCAAATACTAATGACTTCCCATAATCTTGGCTAGGAGTCAAACACTTTATAGAATGAGTGGCCCTCATCCCTTCTACCCCAATGCTGTGAAGCAAACAAATGCCCTTGGAGGGTCTCACTGTAAAAAGCTTTGAACAGTGCTAGGCTGCTACACAAGTTTGAATGTAGCTTTCCTGTGACTCAGCCAGACCCACAGTGGAAGGCAACACTACACAGCAACTGAGTTGATCAACTTCTACCTAATGCTGGCTAACATCTTCTTGTGAAGATCTGCCAAGTTTTCAGTGGCAGAACAGACTGGAAGCTGTAGAGCTGTAACTTACTCCTAACTCAGCAGGGGAATTTAGAATCGAAAGTCCTGGTTTTCCCCTCTGCCTCCACCACACTAAGGCATGGAAGTGCATATCAAACCATCTCTAAAGAATGTACAAGTCAGCTGGGTCTTGATGTTTAGAACATCTTGTAGCACAGCTTGTTTAACTTACTGTTCCTGAATTACATAACTGCATCATGTTGCCTTCCATTGTGGGTCTTGTAGAATTGCAGAAAAGCTGAAGTTCACTACATGCAAACTCCTAATCTGTGTTCTAAAAGGATTGCTGAAACCAAAAACAAATCCAGATCACAAATGGGGGTGGGAAAGGACTGAGGAAGTGCGTCTGTCCCATAAAAGCTCATCACCTAATCATTTTGTTAGTCTTAAAAAGCAATCTTGTTGCACTTCAATGTATGAGAGCTGTCTCTTGCAGCTGCAAAGCAGTGCTATGGGGATCTAAGTCCTTTATAGTTTAGTATTCCAACATTAGTGCACTTCAGCTCAAGTTTAGTGTTTACTCCTCTCACTGGGAGTCAGATGTGAGTTCAGTTCCTGTCTCTGCTGCTGACCTATGACCTGGGGCAAGTCTTTTCTCTCCCCTGCACCCCTTAGATGGTAAGCTTCCCCTGTATTGGGTCTTGCACCAAGTTCATCAAATAGTATGAGCACTTTCCAGCGGTTGGTTTCATTGCTTATCTGTCACCAACATTGAATTAATATTGGTCAGCATAAGTGCTAGGCCACTGGTGTTCTGGGCCTAACAATGGTCAGGTTTAATGTAGACATCACAGTGAGGGGATTTAAAGGATACCCTTTACTGAAGAGGGGCATGGCAAAAGGATGTACCTCCCCCTTGGAATGGAAGGTGGTGACTTTTGGGCTGGGCTTTCACCCCTCAGGTTATTCTGCACTCGCCTCTGTCCCCAAAACCTGTCTCCTGTGCAGGTGGGCTTTTCCTTTTGCTGCAGAGTTGCACTGGACCAGAGTAACAGGAGTGGCTCTCTATCCTGGAATGTTAGACAGCCTCCCTGTACCCAGGGTCCTGGCTAAGGTGCATATAAAATACTAAGATCTTGACCTTGATTTGATATTCTGTGGCAGCTGCTCCAGACCCTTGGTTGAGGGCCTTTTAGGGGAATGCAGGCAGGTTTCAGTGAGCCTACCAAAAGGAACAAGAGTAGGGTGACACTACTTGCTGGGACCCAGTGCAGAATCCTGAGCCCCACTGTCCAGGTCTCAAGCCATAGGCCAAACAACTTAGTTTTGTGAGGCCCCTGTTGCATGTTTTTGGGCTCTGCTTTCTACCCTGTAATACTTGCCCTTGCATGTGATCTAATGAAACCATGATTCAAGTGGACCATGGAATCTTTCCCATGTGGAAAGGGGAGAGAACACAAGTTCAACCTTTGAGCCAAGTCCTCATTGTAGAGGAGATTTGATATAAATATGGTAATCCAGTTAAGAGATACTATAATCTGTACCAGTTCATGTTAAGTGTAGAAAGCTCTCATGCCCTGTGTATCACATTGTTGCCTAACCAGGAAAAATGACTGAATCAGGCTTCTGTCAGGAGGGTGTGATCTGTCAGCTGGAAATGGAAGACAGTCTTACATGATCTTAGCCACCATCACAAATGTTCAGGCTGCGAAACCTAAGTCTGTTTAGCAGAGGTCAGCAACCACCTGCATGCATGGCAAGTGAGCTGACTTTCATTGGCAAGCAAGGTGGGAGCTTGTTAATCCACAGGTGGCATGGCTTTGAGCAAAACCAGCTAATCAAAGCCTGCATCTTAATTTATTATGCTGTAGCAAGTAGGCCTATTAGTGACTTCGGAAAGGATCACTGGCATGTGGATGGTAAGTAGTGATCAAAAGGCTAAATTTCAGCACTCTGCCTTGGAAGCATTGCTGATGCACAGTCTAGTGCCTTGCACAAACAGGTGTTGCTCTAAATTGGAGCCTCAAGACCTTAAGGAGTAAATGGTGTGATTCTTTGTAGGGACAGTATTCATGAGGGGACCTTAACAGTGCATATCCTACTGCCCTGGAGTGAATGGTCTAGCTTAGAAGCTAGCATTGGTGGGTACACTGGTATTTTAGACATGCCTAAGATGTGTGGCTTTTTCAAGTAGCTGGATTTGACAAGCCATAAGTGTTGCTATGTAAGAGGTATTTGCCTCCACCTGACTTTGTGCAGAGGCCCCGTAACTTACTGGTGCTGTCAGTACAGTGGCAGCATCATTAATAGGGACTGCTGGCTAATGTGCACTAGCCTGGGGTGGTGGGGCCAGGAGGAGGACTAGTTGAGCACATTCTTCCCAGAAGAGACTTTGTGAAGGCTGGTCCTGAAGTAAAGACATCAGTGTTTTTTGGGAATACCCTGGGGAGGGTGGTGTGGCAGGGTGTGATGCTGCAGCCATTTGGTCTCTGCTTGGTTTTTGCCTTTAAGGGTGTCTTTAGCAAATGATCTAATCATTTAGAGGCTAACAAGCGCTTGAGTCCAGCACCTCAAGGATCTGTTGCACAAACATAGCTACATGCCTGTGGAATATCTCCATAACATTCCATCACTCACCATAAACTAGCTTTGCCAGTTTAATTTCAAGGCCTTCCCCACAGAAGTTGGTTATTTCAGCCTCTGCAAAGGTTACTCAGAAATGCAGCACATCTCGGGGGAAGGGGGAAGAGTACCAGATGGTCTGAATTGAGCAGTGACCTTGAGCTTCCAGGTGACTAGTTGCTGGATTGTGCATTTTCCCATCTACACAGTCTCACTTTATGTAGCTTAATGGGGTAACATTACAATGCATAGTGCACTGCAGCTTGTTTACTAGTGTGGTGTAGTCTTCCTATTCTGTGTAATAAAGATCTCTGGCTATCCAGAAATAGGGACATTCAGTAAGAGCAGCTAATCTCAGAATGAGAAGGGGAGAAACTCTTCTACAGATGTAGCTTTTTGAGGAACTTTAGTCTCAAGGAGTCTAGCAGAGTTTCAAGGTTCACTTATGTACCAAAAGGGAGAACTGTTAGCTTGTCTTGTGGTAGTGCCCAGAAGTTCCAGACAGGGGCAGGACCCCATTCTTCCCCACGCTATACAAACACAGATCAGATGTTCCCTACCCACAAACTAAAAGGCAAAGGACAAGAATACTTGGATATTCAACTAGGATAGGCCTCTGCACATGAGGGACTGGCTTGTCACTAGTACCCAACTCAAGAACTTGCCATATATAGCATATGTGTTAGAATAGCTAGCAAGTATGCTGAGTTGTGTAATTCTAAGTGCTCCACCTACTAGTGAGCTGTGGTCAATAACCAAGCAACAGAAGATTAAAATACTCATCCCTTGCTCTGTGAGCACAATCGGTTCCCAACTTTGTGCTTCTAGGCAAAACTTGTAAGGGGGGGACAAATCTCATTGGAATATGGAAGGTCTGGGAACCGGAGACTTGGCAAAGGAGCAGCAGCATGTGGGGCTGCTCTTGGAAAGTAAGTGAACCTTGGGTTTGGGGGGAGGGGTTTAAAAGGCTGGGGGCAGTTTAAGGCCATGAGTGGGAGGGAGGGTTAAAACCTGGTGGCCTGTTGGGCTGATGGGGTGGGTGGGGGGTTCAGGCTGCTAAAGGTTGAGGGTGTGGTCTGGGGGGGCAGGTGTTGGGCTGCAATGGGTTAGGTCTACTGGGCTGGTGGGGAGGAAAAGGGGGGGTTCAGTTTGCCATGGGGCCAGTCTGTGGGCTGGTGGGGAGTTTGACTGCCCTGGGCTGGGGCTGTGGGGCTGGCGCAGGAGTCAGACTGCCGCAGGGCCAGCCTGCAGGGCTGGTGGCTGGAGAAGGGGTCAGACTGCTGTGGGGCTGGCAGGGGGCCGGTGGGGGGGCGCAGGTGTTAGACTAGGGCAGGTTGGAGCCAGGGCAAGGGGGATTAGCCTCATTAGTGGGGGGGAGTTCACTCAGTGAACTAAGGTAAGTAAACGTGTCCCTAGTTTAAGCAATTATTTGTATGTGAAGTAGTTGTGTAACAAGGGGTGAGTACATAAAACCATGTGAAGGATAAGTGTATTCGGCATGCTTCATGGCAGATCCCAACTTCTATGGTGGTGGGATTGGAAAGCCAACGGATTTAATGGCTTCTCATGCCTGTTCGGGTTTTGTACATCTTCTGTGAACGTGGTACCAGCTACAGGGGGTGGAAGGTGGGGAAAAATAGGATACTAGACTTGATGGATTCATAGATCGGATCCAGTCTCCCAACTTGCAGTTGACAGGTAATATCGCTAGTTAGACACACTTATTGGTGAAAATGGCAAGTGTTCAAGCTTACACAGAATTCTTGTTCAGTAACATTGCAGGACTAGCATGGATACAACACTGCAAACTTACAGCTGAAGCAGTTCTGTAAGAAGCTTGTGGACCATTGATTATTTCTTCCAGTGGAAGACAAGCACATTTTATAATGGGTCAGCAACCTTCGAGGGGGAGGGCTGAAATTTTAACTGACTTTATGCAACATGCCAGTGATACTTTAGTCCTACTTACAACAGCCTCATTCTTAAAGAAGCAGAGCTTTGACATTTAGGAGGTGGTTGGTAGCATTAGCTGGTCTCATTAATCCACAGGCAGCCTGTCTTTGAGCAAGCACCCACAGTATGGGAGAGGGGTGAGGCTGCGCTCCTGCTTTACTTGCCCACAAAAATCAGCTGGTGTGGCATGCTGGGGGTTGATGACTCCTGATCTGTGAGGTTCTGCTGTGTGCAGAATGATGCAAAGGCAAACCTGTTAGTCCCATATGGTGTAGATCAGTATTTCTTACTCTATTCCATGGAACACTGGTCTTGCAGGTGTGCTGCAAGCACTAGTGGAAAATACCCTGGTGGTGCATATTGTTAACCAGATGCAATGTTACTGCATTGCTGTGACACCTGATTAAATGACTTAATTTTGTTTTTGCTGTACCTGTTGCTGTTTTCTGCTGACAGGTTTTTTGAAAATTTTCACAAGTGTTTTGCGTAAACTTTGGTGGACTGGTCTCAAAGTTGAAGAAACACTGGTGTAGATGACATTTCTTGACCTGTAGTTATGATCTAGTGAGAAGTGACAGACCATAGGGGAAGAGTTCCCAATTTGACCAAACAGGCCACAACTTCCTCCTGGAGTCTTTTAAAAGAGCATGCACTTAAAACATCTGACACTTACTACTTAATGTCAGACTTTGGTTCCCAGGCAGCTGTGGGACTAGAAAGTGGTTGACCTTCACTGCTGCAGTACATGAGGATCTTCAATTCCTTTCCCTTTTGACTCTGCAGCTGACCAGTGTTGGTTTGTGCTGCAAGTCTAGGCCAGGGGTTGGCAACCTGTGGCTTGGGAGTAGCTTAAAAATAAGCACTGTTTTGGGAGCTCCAGCAGCAAAGCAGGGCTGATACTAAGTAGCCTGCTAGCCCTGTGAGGGGCAAGGGTCTTTGCACATGAGTCCTGTCAGACAGTCTTGAGAACTAAAAGCTGAGAGGGCAGTGTCAGCAGAGGCGGTGCAACACCCAGAGCCATGTACCCTCCCATCCAGGAGCCAAAGGGGCACATTGGCTCCTTCTAGGAGCAGCATGGGGTTGGAGCAGCCAGGAAGCCTGCTTTAGCCTCTCTGTGCCACCAAGCAGCTGCCTGCAGTAAGTTCTGCTTGGCAAGTGGCTACATGCCAAGCCCCAGTCCCCTCCTAGAGTTAGAACACCATCCTCTTCTGCACCCATCTCCCCTTGGCCCACTCCCAAAACCCACAGTCTGTACGGGCACAAATAGCTTTGCGTGTAGTGCGGCTCTCAACAAAAGGCTCTTTGACAAGTTGCAGACTCAGTCTAGGTAGATGGGTTGGCTCTCCTCACCTCCAATGTACCCTTTACTCACCAGAATATTGTAGTAGTGATTTCCTCTGAAGAAATGGCAAACTGAAACAGCACTGTGTAGTACCTCAGGTGTGATTTGGTAGCAAGGGAACACGTTTGTCTTAATTCAGATAGGCCTCTAATGGGCAGCAGCATTTTCTTGCTTTAAAGGCTCATTCTTATCCGTGTCGTGTACAGGTTAAGCTGGGGCTATATTCTCAGGCTTGTGGCATGGAGGTTTATTTTCCCAAAGATCAGTGTAGTGAATCTGTGGCTGAACTGGTGATGGGACCCAAGTGTCCTAACTTTGTTCTCCTGTCCATACTACTAGCCATACTGCTGTAACTTCAGCACTCCCTTGGTTTTTTCCATTAGCTTTCATTTATTGTAATTGTTATCACAAAATACTATAAGTATCTGAAACCAGTTGGTCATACAAAAGTGGCTTGTAACTGGAAAGCCAGGTATTCACAATAGAGCTTGAGGTACATAAGTGACTGTACTTGGTTCTGGAATAGTGGGGTAGAGCTTCAAGAAGTCCTGAGATTTTTTCCAGACATCTGTCCTCTTGCTTGAGACTTTAATAGTCCTTTCCAACTCTCAGCATAAAGGTGAATGCTTTTTTTAGGAGAGTTGTTATCCTGGAAGCCAAGGCTTAAAGAAATGACAACATCCTGTGAGTTGGCAGCACTGATGCAATGCAGGTTTCTTGCCTCTTGAGGTTCCTCCAGAGGAACTAACTGCTGTTGGTATATTGACTTATTTGTCCTCAAGAGCAAATATAACTGCAGAATTTCCTCAACAGTTGGTTACTTCCTGTTTTCACTGTCAGTAAATTAATGTCCTCATGAGGACAGTCTGGAGTAAACAGTTTGTCACCAGAGCAATGGACTTTAGAGTGTGCCTCATGTGTACCCAGCCAGCTGAAGGAATATAGGAGAGGCAAGCGGATGGGCTTCTCTCCTGATGTACAAGTGATTCCATTCTGCTGTACAGCTAAAACTTGAAACCCTATCTTTAGATCTGGTGGAGGTAGCATAGTCCAGTGATTAGAGCAAGGCAGCTGTTAGAAGGAACTAAGGTCCTATTCTGAACTGTCCATAAACTTTGATCTCTCAAGTGCTTCCCCTTGTGCCTGTTCCATCCTAACCTCTCTATGCTGCATTCTGAGGTGCCTAGGCACAGAAAGGTCTCTTAGAGGCCAGGTCTGCACCATGGGATAAGGTCAACTTAAGACGTGCACCTCCAGCTACATTAATCACATAGCTGAATGCCATGTACCTTGAGTCAAACTTTTGACAGCTTCCCCACAGCAGGAGGTCAACAGGAGAAGTGCTCCTGTCAACTTCCCTTGTCACAACTGCAAGGAGTACCAGAGTCCAACGGTCACTTTCATTTTTAGTTTTACTAGATGTGCTAAATCAAACCCTGAAAAATTGACCTGTAGAACATCTGTAAGTATAGATGTGTCCTAAACTAGAGCAGGCCCTTCGGACACTATAGCACAGTGGTTCCCCACTTTCCAGCATTGTGGGCCCCTTTGATTTGAGAAACCTTCATGCCCCCAGGCCTCTATCACCCAACCCCCACTTTTAACAAATCAGCTTGTAACTTAAAATAAACTTGATATAAAAATGTTTAAAATTGAAAATAGGTGCGCAGTTTTTTCTTGGCCCCTTAAGGTGCCTTGTGTAGCCCCATGCCAGCTGCCAGAGCTGACTGTGACAGGCACCCACCTGCCTGAGACCTGCTGTGCCAGAGCCACCTGCCCCAGCCCCATGCCACTGGGGCCAGACATCCACTAGTTGCCTGGGCCAGCTGCCTGCCCGCCCATTGTCTGCCTGAGCCCTGTGCTGCTGGGATCAGCTGCCTGCCTACCTACCAGCCACCTGCCCTAGTTGCAGGCCAGTTGCCAGATCTGCCCACCAAGCCCCACACTGGTGAGGCCAACCGCTTGCCTGCCCCATCCCAAGATGTAGCTGGGGCCAGCCACCTGCCTGCCAGCCCAAGCCCCACATTGCTGGGGCTAGCTGCCCACCTGCCAGCCTAAGCCACCTGAACCCCGTGCTGCCAGGGCCAGCCACCAGCCCAAGCCACCTGACTCCTGTGATGCTGGGGCCAGTAGCCCAAGTCCCACAAGCAGTCAAAGCCCTGTGACCTGACCCCTCCTATCCTGCAAAGGCAGGCACCACCAGTCCCCTGCCCTTACCTCATCCCTCTCACCCAAGCCAGGCACACCCAGCCCCCCATCTAACCTCATTCTCCCCCTCCTCCACATAATCCACACTCACTCATCTTTGCAAAAGGCAGCTAGCTCCACATGGTTCTTCACCAGCTGCCTGCTTTTTACAGCAGCTGTGCCAGGTCACTCACATAAAATGGCAGGGGCTGAGAGCCAGAAGCAAAGGCTAGCTGGCTCTTCGGGTGGGGTACTGATGCAAGAGGGGAGGTGGGTTACCTTGTCCCCACAGGAATTTCATCACACACCTCGGGGGGGGGTACCCCATGCTGTAGCAGCACAATTTGACTCTGGACTACAGTACATCCGTCCCTTGATGGCATGGATATGGAGACTGTACTTAAGTTTAAATGCTGTAGGATGCTTACCAATGACAAAGCTTAGTCATGAACTTAAGGCAACACAACCTCCTAGGTGGGCCTGCTGAATTGGGACTCTACTTGGATTCTGTTCCTAGCTCCACCTTGCTTAGAGTCCTGGAGAAGTTCCTTCTCCACAGGTGTTTGAATTTCCCAATCTATAACATGAGAATTAATGCTCTTCTCTGTAAAGTGCTTAGGCCTTTGTCTAAAGAGGGTGGCACCTGGTTTTTCCCTAGCATGGTCTGCATAGCAGTAGGACTGCTGCTTAGAATGATTGAGGAACTTAATCAGTGAATACCACTGAGTCCCTCTGAAAGTCCCAAACTCCTGTCTTTCTACCCCCTATGTATTAGCAAAGGACTTTCTAGAAAGCGACTCCGATTCTGAGAATAAAGCACGCTGGTATTTAGCAGAGAACTTACGCAACTGAACAGTCTTCAAGAGATGGTCTCATGGCTGCTTCACTTCAGGTGTTGGTGCATCTCTCTGCTCAGAATTCGACAGCAGTGTCTGTAGTGGTCATGCATGTGCAGCACCTGCTGAACATGCCATTCATTCACACATGAAGTATTGTGTTAAGGATGTGGACTCCACTTCCTTCTCGACTGTCACCTGCATGAGAGGGCTTCACTGTCCTGTTAAACTTGGTAGTTAGTGAGTAAACAGTTTTTAGAGGTTACATTTCATTTATCAGCTTGCTGCCAGTGGTTTTTGAGGAGAAAACCTCTTCACCCTAGAGGATAGCTAGTTCGAGCATGTGAAAATGCCTGGTTTGCTAGGCTTTAACGCAACATGCAGAAAGGCATTGCTGGTGTCAATGTGGTCATTGGGTGGGGGAAGTCTTGAGTGTTGCAGCAAACTGAAAGCTGAGGCATGAAAGTGACATGTTCTTCCTAGGGAAGTTAAATTTTTACAGGTACTGGCTGGAAGAGCCCCACAACCCATCATGGGCAGGGGCTTGCTTCAGCCCCCCAGGGCTACTGTGGGCAGGGGTGCTCCAGCCAGACCAGAATAGCCCTGTCTGCAGCTGCTTTGGCAGGGGAGGGCAGGATAGCAGGGGCGGCTGCTCCAGCCCAACTATGATGGAGTGGCACCCCTGTTGCTGATGGAGAGGGAATGCTCCAGCCATGCTGGACTGCCCCAATCTGCAGTGGTGCCATGGGCAAGGGCACTCTAGTCTGGCCAGAGCAGCCCTGATCTCTGACATGCCACGACTGAGAACTGTAGCCTAACCAGAGCAGTGCCTGTCTGCAGTGGGGGGCTGCTTCAGCCGAGCAGGGCTTGTGTGGCCTCTCCAGCCCTCCTACCCATTTAATCAGTCAACTGGTCAAACTTAGCATTTCACTAGCTAACCAATTAAACAGGATTTTACAACCCTAGTTCCTGAGACTTAAATTTGCACTTCTGGAGGCCAGCCTCTGACCCAGGATGGATTGTTAGCCTCTTGGCTTCCAGCATGAAGCCAAGTGTTGCTTCTCCATACTGTCCTGGAGAGGAAATGTGGAAAATGTAGTGGTTAGGGAACTGTCCTAGGGCTTGGGAGGCCTGGGCTCATTTCCAGCTCTAAACCTCAATTTGTACAATAAGGTTAGTAATATTGTCACAAGGTGACAGACATTGGAGATTGAGCCCCTTCAGTATGCATGGGAAGTGACTATTGAGCAAACACATGCTAGCTCAGTTCCATAGAGCAGTGTTTCCCTCAGTGTGGGGTGTGTACCACTGATGGTACTCAAAAGGCTCTCAGGGTAAACAATAGAAAATTACTAAATCCAGAGGAGCACTGGGAGAAGGGGCAGTAGATAAGGGCGAAGTCCAGAAAGGGTGCACAAATAGCTTGTGAAACACCAGTGTAGAGGATCTGAGTTCAGTGATACAGTACCTAGGTGTTGTATTACACCAGTGTTTATGCTTCGCAAACCTCTAGGGTCCCCCACTCTAAGGGGTCCATTAAAGACTGAAAACGGACTAGAATTCAGTATAGCAGTCCTGTCGCACTTAAAGACCAACAAAATGGTTTATTAGGTGAGGAGCTTTCATGGGACAGACCCACTTCTTCAGATCCACTGTTAAAATTCTTTATACACATAAGACAATTCCAAAGGGGTCTACCTCACTTTAAAATTTTTTGTAGGAGCCCACAAGCTGAAGATGGGCAAAACCACTGATATACAGCACCCAGTGTGTGGGTTCCCTGACTCGTCTAAATAGACAAGGATTATTCCCCACTTGGGAGGGAGCTGAGGCATTGGGTGGGCGGAGGGGTGGGAAGGATTTGGCCAAAGTAACATGGAGTCTGTAGCAGAGCTGGGAATCAAATTTGAGTTTGTCCAATATCTTAACCCCAGTCAACAATTCCCTCATACAGATTCTGCTGGCTTATAATGGAGTCTGCCTCACATGCAATTGCAGCTTTCTCTGCAAATATGCACACAGGGAGCATTTTAGGCAAAGATGATGATCCACATGGATAGTCCTTTTAGCAGGTTTGATGGGGAGACTTGTTCGTCATGTAGGGAGGTAACTTAGCTGCTGTGCAGCCAGGCTCAGGCTGAAACTTGGGCCTAGCTAGCCAGCAAGCTCTAGCTGTACTGCACCTGGTACCAAGGTGCTATGATCTTAATTACAGCTTAGGGCCATGGGTCAGTGGTGCTTCCCCTGAGTTAAGTAGGATGTGGTTAAATTTTTTTGGTCAGAACTCTACAGTGAAAATGCAAATTTAGTAACATGCTTCATAAAGTCATAAGACAGCAGATGAAATAAGATCTCTTTGAGATGTTCTTATAGCAGTTTTACTGCATTGTTTGAATAAACCAGTACTTTGGTTAGAACAGACTTTCTCAAGTTCCTTGAAGCATATTAAAATTCAAAACTTCTGGTTCAACCCAAAATAACCTCTTCAAAACTGCCACTGGACCACAAAGTCCTTTTTGTCCAGCTCTAGCTAACATCCTGAGGTGTGGTTAATGATCTCTGACAGTAGATGCAGTTTCCCAGATGACCTGGAGAGTAAAGTTTAGCTGGCTCACAAATGGGAGGCAATCCACAATTGTCTTCAGGGGGATAGGCTTTTGCAAGGCCAACAAACTTTAGTGTCTTACCTTCTCAGTGTTTTTAAAAAAAAAAAAAAAAGCACTGGGGATTGGTCTGCATAGTGTTGCTAGGTGCTCTTAAGTTGCATTCACCCTGAGGTGGCAGTACTTTGATTTAAGCACTAGTGGGTATACAGGTTACACAACTTGAGGCATCCTCTGTTCACATGGTACTGTGCTGCCGGAAGAAAGATTTCTTGGACTGAAGTACATCCGCTACCACAGGTGAGCGGTACCACACTGCCATCAGCCCTGCTCGAAGTTAAAAGTAGCAGGCCATGCTCCTGCTGCAGCAAGCCTGCAGATGTGCTCAAAGTGAGCCTAAATGTGGAGCATACTCAGATGTCCCTGTGATAACCAGTGTGTTTGACATTAGCAGCCTAATGGCTGGAGTACAGCACAGGGACTCTGGATACCTCTCTGATGTAATGCCAATGATTGGAGCTGCTACACCAGACTCTTGTGGGGGTAGGAATGCCATCTAAGAGCTTTATTCCTAGGTTGGCCACCAGCCTGCTGGTTGATCTTGGGACAAGACTTTCCTCTCCAATCAGATTCCCTGAAGCTAGGGAGCGGGGTGGAGGGAGCAGTGCCTTCCCCTGCAGCATCTCCTCCGCCTAGGTGTATCTGTGCAGCAGTCCCCTGCCTTCATAGGAGCCTTGTGCATTGACAGCCCTTTGGTTTCTCCTGTTCTGTCTGGGGCTCAACACTTCAACCCTCAGAAAACTGAAATACTTCGGTTTAATGCCACCTGTTGGGCTCAGTATGGAGGTGTGGTGAAACATCCGGCCTCCTGTCTTTTGGGCTCTTCATAGCTCTTTCCCTTTAAAGCAGGGATAACGAGAGCTTTCTGAAGACCTTTGAGATCTAAGCTTGAAAGTGTCTAATCCTGTGGCATGTGCAGGGGGTTCTGGAACATCCACTTTCTTGGGTGGGTTGCATAGCTTGCACTGGCTAGCTGTAGGGTTCATGTAAACCTGTTGTGCTAGGGGGTGCACATAATTCAGTCCCTGACCCAAAGTATGCAATCTGTTAGGTGTTGCTTGGAAGTTCTCCAGGGCGGTCTGCGCCACAGGATTTGTTCTGTAGCTGGCCTCAAGACTCCCAGGTGCTGCCTCAACCCATTCAGGAAGAAAGGCAAGATGTGAGAGGCATGGGGGCAGTGATTTGTCATGGTTAGTGACAGGACTGGGAGGAGACCAGGGTCTTCAGAGTCTCAGGTTGATGCTCTGCTCTTTAGCTTTCCTAGCTTCAGTCCTTATGTGTAAACATTCCTCTTTCAGGTTATGACTTTGCAGCAGTCCTGGAGTGGTTTGCAGAGCGTGTGGACCGCATTATCCTCCTCTTCGATGCTCACAAACTGGACATCTCAGATGAGTTTTCAGAGGTGATCAAAGCCCTGAAGAACCATGAGGACAAGATCCGGGTGGTGCTGAACAAAGCAGACCAGATTGAGACGCAACAGTTGATGCGAGTCTATGGTGCGCTCATGTGGTCACTAGGGAAGATTATCAACACGCCAGAGGTGGTGCGGGTCTACATTGGCTCCTTCTGGTCCCAACCACTCCTCATAGCTGACAACCGGAAGCTCTTTGAAGCAGAAGAACAGGATCTCTTCAAAGATATCCAGTCCCTACCCAGGAATGCTGCACTCCGCAAGCTCAATGACCTCATCAAGAGAGCCAGACTAGCCAAGGTACTGTGCTGCCCGTGTTCCTTCTGCAGTGACCCACAGACACGAAGGGTGGGATTAGGTTTAGATCTTCAGAGAAGGGTTCTGAATGGTACTTACCTAGCACAAATGTAGCACAGGGATTAGTAACTTGAGGCAGGGTGCTTAAACTTGACCTTCTGCCCTCTATTGTCCAAGTGCCGGTACTACCATTTAAAGTCACAGATAGGCCTACTTACAGCAGCTTTGTTAATAAATGGTAAAGCTCTACATCTCAATTTAAGGGGTGATTGGTGGCATTAGCTGGTCTCTTGTTAATCCTCAAGCAGCCTGGCTTTGAGCAAGCACCTGGCTGTATGGGGGAAGGGAGACAGGGCTGAGCTCTTGTCTCACGTACCTGTGAAAATAGGTTCATGTGCCCCTCTTGGCACCTGTGCGTGAAGGCTGCACACTCCTGATGCAGCATTTCAGAGTTTCTTGACCAAATGCAGGCGTGTACCTGGTGTACCAAAATCTCTGCAGGCACTTGTGTCCCTGGGTTGTGATTCTCCTCTGGCAAACATTGTACTACTCACTGCTGAGAGCCCAGCCTGAATATCCACAGGGTGGGACAAGACACACCAAGGTGGGTAGGAACTCAAGGTTGCACAACATTTCTGCAACAGACCTGGGAATAGCAACCTCAGTGCTTTCTTTCCAGCTCCCTGTTCTAATCCTGGAGACTCTTAATCTCCCAGAGCTGGAAGAGAACCTAAATCCTGACTCCCATCCACTTTTCCACTGCTTAGCTGCATCAGTACAAGCCCCAGTGCAGCCTGTATGGCACCTACACCAATGCATGTAGTCTGACATCAGTGCAAGCCCCTAACAAAGTCACTCAAGCCATAGCTTGCACTCCCAGCTAAACTGCAGTGCTTTGTTCTCACCACACCATTCAAACTAATGACACACTAGCCCCAGATGTCTCTATGGTAAGACTGAGTAGGGTTATTCTGGGTTCTATTCCCTTGTGCCCAAACAGCTGCAACATACAGCAGGGAAACCCCTCAGATGAACTTCCCTTGCAGGAGTACTGAGGCTTTGTCAAGCAGTTTTGAGAAAAGCTAGTGTAATTTCCCTAGCGTGGCTCAAATTTCCACTTGAGCTGTTCATCTTGAATGGACCCTGCACTGCTCTGGCAGGATCTAATGCATTAATCTAAAGTAAGATAAGCTAAGTGAAACCTCTGGGAAAAGTGTGATCTCCATGGGAACACAGCTGTTTTTAATAGTTTCATTCTTTTAGTTTCTCTTTGCGTTATCGGGAAGGAGCAATAACTTTGAGAAGTCACAAGGCTCAGTAATCAAACATTGACATGGGTCAGAAATAGCTCCTGAAACCAGCTGGCACTAGGCTTCTAGAACATCCAAACAGGTACTTGATTCGAGCACAATCCGCTTCAGAAAGACTTAACTGTCCTGGCCTCCTAAAATCTGTGCAGTTTCAAACCCTACCTCTGGTTACAATCTAACAGATCAAATGCTTATGTAGCACCTAGCACAATGACCTGGTCCAGGGCTATAATTAAAACAGGCTTAATTCTCTAAGCTAGCAGAGATGTATAGGAATATTCAATGGAAGGGATCACTAGTGTCATGGAATTTTGCTATTGCAGGCTGCCCTAGTCGCACTCTGGTCAAATTTAACTAATTTAGAGACAATCTGACAATCCACTATTCCTACTGAGAGGCTTTGCCAGGATCTGCTTATTTCCAGCCTCAGAATTCCTGGCCCATTTTCAAACAAGCAGTCGTATGGCACCTTTAGACTAACAGATATTGTGGAGCACAAGCTTTCATGGGCAAAGACCTGCTTTGTCAGATTTAGTCCATTTTGTGGTCTTCTCCTTTCCATAGTTCTCTTCCCTCCTGGGGATTTACTCCAAATGTATTGATAGAGCAATCAGACCCACTCTTTGACTTTTTGTTTTCAAAAGTCAAACGCAGCTTTGTCTCTTGTAAGATCTCCTCTTCGAGTCCTACTGGTTTGTAATCTCAGTATAGGGAGAGTTAGTGGCCAAACCAGATGCCTTGTGCACACCTGTTTCCCCAGACAGTTCACTGAGATTGCATCTTCCCCAGCACTGTCATAGACTAATCACTTGAATAAGCCTTACAGAAAAGTTTAGAGCATGAGCTTTTGTGAGTTAACTCACGAAAGCTCATGCTCTAAACTTCTAACCCAGCATCTGAAGAAGTGAGTTAACTCGCTACTTCAGATGCTGGGTCAGAAGTGAGTTAACTCACAAAAGGTCATGCTCTAAGGTGCCACAGGACCCTTCGTTGCTGCTACAGATCCAGACTAACACGGCTACCCCTCTGATACTTGAATAAGCCTTACGATGAGTGTTAACCTGTTATCCCATGCTGTGCCCCTCAGAGCAAGTCTGATGTACACCAGCAACCTGAAAGCATACACAGTTGTGTTGCTTTGGCACCTTAGTCACTACATCAGTCTCCCAAAGTGAGTCTGACTTAAGTTAAATGCCTGGCTCTGCCTCTGTTGTGCAAGGGGGAGAAATATTGAACAGCCTCTCAATCAGTGACAAACATGTAGATTTCCTCACCACCCAACTTAGACCAAATTCTGAGTTGCATAACTGACAGTAGAGTGCCCCAGGCAGGATAGCATTGCCACAGCCTGCTGCTTGGGTGTGAAAGCTCCAGACATGTCTGCCACTCAGGCACTGCAGTAATAAAAGCAACCACAGTTCAATAATGTGGGGGAGTAGGAGAGTCTTACTATTAAATGCTGTGCTGTGCCTGTGCAGGGCAAGAACTCAGTTTCACCTGATAAGTCTACCAGCCTTCCAAGATCCTTCTTCTACCTGCAAGGCATGCTGGGACCATGAGGATTTGAAATCATATGCTCTAAAACTAGAGATGGTTTCTGAACAGATCTCGCGTGAATCCAGGGAATGTCTGATAGTCTTGCTGTCTTAGCAGGTCCTATACTCAGAGTACAATACAGATATTGGCTACTGCAATGGCAAAGCACTGTTAGACTGGGTCTACATGGCAGATATTTTGGGATGCCAATGTATCCCAAAGTAGCAACACCATGGTATTTTTTCCCCCATGCTCAAAATAGTGCTGGCATTTTTGAGCACAGCCTTCCAGTTTGCTACCCCTTGTTGTGCAAGGGGTAACAGAACTTTGGAATAGATGCTTATTCTGAATTTCAGTGCTGTTTGGTATAAGGGGTTTTGAGTTATGCAATTTGCATAAGGTAAATCGCATAAATTTTGAAACCAACTCACCATATAGACATGCTCTTATTGTGCACCTTAGTATGCTAGCAAAACTGCTGGTTCAGCTTATGCTAATTGTCCATGTCAGCAGAGCTCTCAAACATGATTTTTGACTGGAAGTCAAGTCATCTTTCAGCTCAGATCTGACCACTGTTTAAGGGCCTATATGGGGGGTGGGGAATTCTGGTGGTGGTGGTTCCTTCTAGCAGAAGGCAGAATGAGGAAGCAAGATATTCAAACAAGTACCAGTGTTCCCCAGAGAGGGTGGCTATTGCAAGGACTGACCAAGGAACACAATGGATTCTTAAGTCGTGTCTCTAAAACTGCATGCCACTCCAGAGGATGTGCTAAGCTTCATCTAGCCATTCTCACATGAAACCCAGCGTTTGAAGTTTTCACTCTTGATTACTTAATAGAGGACTCGGTATGACTTATCTCCATTTTATGGATTGGGGAAATCAGTCAGCAGTAGAGTGGCTTGTCACCTCGTAGTCCAGTGGTGAGTCACTCATTACAGATCAAGTCCTGAGTTCTCTAATCCCCAAACCATCTTCCTTATATTCAAGAGGCTAGGCTACAGGAACATCTTTTGGCTTTACTCATGGCTTGGAATTGATTTCTCTATAGGCTATCACCCATTCAGGTGCTAGTTTTCATTTTATCCTGTCAGGAGTGCCTCAAGAACTGAGGTTTGTGAAAAATCAGTTTTTAAAGAGACAGTCTGCAAGATTATCTAGGTGACTTACTCCCTAGGCCAGTACCAGTAAGCCTTCCCTTCCATTCCATGGGGAATGGATTAGTAGGTCTAAGCTGGCAATGAGAAACCTGGGTTCAAGTCTGGCTCTGATATTGAGGCCCAAAGGAAAGATCTGTTTCATTCCCTGTCTGTAAAATGAGAGCTCTGTATCAGAGCTCCCTGGGAAATGGTGAGCCCAGAGGCTGGGAAGCAAAGCTACCACAGGTCAGGAGTGAGTGGTTCCTACAGTCAAGCAAGTTTCAGTCTAGGACCCAATGGATAGGGGTTCAAAGACCTGGTTCTTTCCCCAGCTCTCCTCCTGTCCTGCTGGATGACCTTTCCCTCCTGTACCTGTTTCCCCTTTCTAAAATGAAGGCTACTTTTGAGACTGACTCATCTTGAGTGGCTGGAGTATGTTTGGGTGAGAACTTGTGGGCCCCATTTCTGGTACTGCAGATGTGGTCTAATGGGTTAGAACAGCAACAAGGCTGGGAACAAAGATGTCTGGATTCTGTTTCCTGCTTTGGGAAGGGATTTAGTGTCTGTATTGGAGTCTCTGGGAATGGGACCCTTGTTAATCAGACATTGTAGATGATCTTTTCCCTTCCCTAGGTCCATGCCTACATCATCAGCTCCCTGAAGAAGGAGATGCCCAATGTCTTTGGAAAGGAGAGCAAGAAGAAGGAGCTGGTGAACAATCTTGGTGAGATCTACCTGAAGATTGAACGGGAGCATCAGATTTCACCTGGGGACTTCCCCAGTCTGCGCAAAATGCAGGTATGAAGCCATCTGAGTGAGGGTGAAGTACAGTTTACACAGGCCTGACTCATCCTGATGAGTTGTACCTAGATGTTGGACTAGTTCTTGCTGAATGCCTTAGCTGGCTAGTATCGGGGCAAGAAAAATGAGTTGCATTAGTGTCCCCTACTATGAATGTTGGATATCCCTGTCTTAATCTAGGTCCTACTGACTAAGTGATATTGTCCGATTCCAGCCCAGTGGGGCCAAGATGGCCTGATGCAGGGCAAGATTCCCTCTACTCCACTTAATTCCAGCATGGCACTGATGCAAGCCAGTGACAGGGCTACTGTGGCAGGTTGAAAGGGAAGTCCCCTTGCCCTCCAGGGCTGGGGATTCTGAGAGCAAGGCTGAGGTGTATTCTCATAGAAATAGGACAGGGTGCTGGGAGCCAAAACTTCAGGTTCTGCCCACAGTTCTGGGAAAGGGCTCCTAATAAATTAAAACGAGAGGTGCTGGGATTTGCAACTCCCTGTAAGTAAAACTACAAATCACAAGCTAATCCCCTGTCTGGGTTGACTTTAAATTCCACTTCGAGAGGAAAGGTGAACAGGCCTCCATGAGCTGTTGGGGGGAGGACACGAGCTGCCAGCTTTCCATGGAAACCTCTGGCTTTAGGAATAGTTATTGCCAAGGCATATAGGGAATAACTTTCCATTTTCCCATGGTGCAGTATGGCACTTGTAACTGTCCTCCATCCAGGGCTCTCTCTTGAGGGGCCTGTGGCAAAGCCCCCAGACCTACCACCCCTTACCAAAACCCCCTCCCTGGGCAATGTGAGCCAGGGATTACCAGAAGTCCTGGTTCAAGGCAGCAGCAGGGGTCAGCCCCCAGTCACTGCCAGAGCCAGTGACTCAGTAGCCTGCTTCCCTCTGTATTTGCTAAGCCCACTGTGATCTGCTTCACTTTGGAAAGTGAAGCGCAGCGAGCTGGGAGAAGATACAGGAAGTGGAGTAGAGCAGGCTGCTGTGCTGACTGGTGGACAGGGCATCCCCTGTGGCTACCCTGCACTAGGCCATAGGCCACGCTGAGCCTTGTCCATGGGATTGAAGCAGCTGTCCCAGGGGCTAGGGAAGCCATCCTGTGCCATCTCAGGTGGTTGTGTAGTGCTTCAGTTGTAAAGCTAAAGACCTGGGTGTCCGGGATGAGGTTTGTATCAAGGGATTCAGTCACCTGGCAGGGAACAGATGGACTGCATGAGTGTAGCTCAAGATGAGAGGGTGGGGGATGGCCTGGCTTTGGAGCATTTGGGAAGTTTGGATTGGGGATTCAGCCTCATTCAAGGATAGAATTTGGATAGTTGTGTGTGGCTGGATGGGGCAGGATGTGAGCATTGTGGATAGGTTGAGATTGCTGGGTACTAGGATGGAGGAGCAACCTGCTGCCAAAGGCCACCCTGAATGCTGATCTGTTCTCTCCCAGGAGCTTCTGCTGACCCAAGACTTCAGCAAGTTCCAGCCCTTGAAGACCAAGTTGCTGGATGCAGTGGATGACATGCTGGCCAATGACATTGCCCGGCTCATGGTGATGGTGCGGCAGGAAGAGTCTCAGATGCCCACCCAGGTGGTGAAGGGTGGGGCCTTTGAGGGCACCATGAATGGGCCCTTTGGCCATGGCTATGGGGAGGGAGCTGGTGAGGGCATCGATGATGTTGAGTGGGTGGTGGGCAAGGACAAGCCCACCTATGATGAAATCTTCTACACGCTCTCACCTGTCAATGGTAAGATCACAGGTGCCAGTGCCAAGAAAGAAATGGTGAAATCCAAGTTGCCCAACACGGTCCTGGGCAAGATCTGGAAGCTGGCTGATGTGGACAAAGATGGACTCTTAGATGATGAGGAGTTCGCCCTGGCCAACCACTTGATCAAAGTGAAGCTAGAAGGCCATGAGCTGCCTGCAGAACTGCCTCCTCATCTTGTGCCCCCTTCCAAACGCAGACATGAGTGACTCCCTAGCATCATCTTCTCCAGGGGGTGGGAGGATGGGCAGCCAGATGCCTGGATTTCAACATCTGACTACTCAAGAGCCACAAAACCAGAGAGCTGGTGGACAGTTTGCCTTTGAAAAGTTCACCAAACCAACACCTATCCAAATGTGCCCATCTCTGGGAGTGATAATTTCTGAATGAAATGCTCATACATGTCATGTGCACAAGAATATTTTTAATGTATGGTCACACTTTTTGTTCCCCTTCATCATTTTGAAGTGCTGTTCCAGGAGCTGCTAATGCAGCTGGCCCATTTGAGTTGTTTGAATGGTTCCTTGTGGCAGGGCAGCACAGTTGGGCTGCAAATATTGGTTCACTCTACTGTCTGGGAGCGCTGCTAGCAATGGGATCTGCTTCTCCCTTGTGCTGGGGCAGCACAACTGTTCCTCACTTGTTGGATTATTTTTGGAGTGGGGTGGGCGGGGGAGTAAGTGAGGAAGGTTGTGGTGGCACCAACTTCCCATAGTGGTGAAGCAGTTGATCTTTGTGTGAATGTGATCTAAAAGCACCAGTTCAATCCTCCATTGACTTTCTCCCCACATAGTCTTTTATGTGAATGACCCAGGTTGACTGTTTTAAAGGTAATGTGGGGTCACTTCCCCAGGGCTTCCTGATCTCCCCACTCAAATGTTCACAAGCAAATGGGTTGTCCTCTTGGCTTTTGCTATCAAAAATGTAGACTAGCTAAAACTGGAGATGGGCCGCCTTAGAGACATGGACTGACCTGTCTTCTGGGGATAGAGGAAATTCTGGTGCTGCTGCTTGTGCCTTCTTGCTCCTGGACTCCTTGTACAGAATGTGGCCAGCCTACTTGCCCCCCACCCCCTTCACCATCACTTCCTCTTACACCTTCACTGCTCTGCTGCTTATACATTTCACAATCTACATCCTTCAGTTGTGGAAAGCCTGAGTGTCTCCAAACAGGAAGATAGTCTAGTCCAGAGACTGCCTCTTCGGTAAAATACCCACCAGGTCTGAATCCTCAGTCCTAAGCCTTCTCTTAGTTGCTCCATTGCAGACTGCTCTGCTGTAGCACTTCCCTTTTTACTCAGTGGTCTGTCATATGCCAGGTATGGCCTAATCTGAGCCTTTTAATCTTCACTGTAAGTGACACTTTGCACTGCATCACATGGTCACATGTTGACCTCAAATTTGTCTAAACTCCTCTTGAAGCCTTGGGACTACACTTGAGGTGGATTAAGGACCATTACTCTGCCAGCATGCTCCTGTTTGACTGTCACTTGACTTGCCCTGATTCATCAGCCTTCAGGTCTAGACCTGAAATGACTAGCCAAGAACTTTGGGGGGAAGAGTGGCTGTGTTCCTGATTCACTGCTGCACTGCATTTCTTAAATTGTCAGACTTTTGGCTGCCTCAGTCAACTGCAGGGTGCTGCCACCAGCTGTTAAACAAGACAACTGTTTGCTGCTTTAACCACCATTCTCTGTATCAACAATGCTTGACTGAGGACCTAGCCCAGAGACCACAACCTTAGATGCACTGAATCCTGCTGGGAGTGGGTACCAATTTAGGCTTTTAGACTCAAGAGGCAGATTGCTATGAAGCAGGGTTATTATGGCACTTGAGGAGCCTTAAAGGGTTTATCACAGCATCTTCTTGACAGGCTGAGATGGGGGAGGGGAACATGGCTAAAGTGAAGGCACCTCAGTGATAGGCCTTATTCTTGTGACTAGAGTGGAAACATGGATTTCCCTTCCTGCTTTTGCAGGCGAGTAGCCAAAAATGCTCTTGCCTGGGGTCCCCATCAGCTGCTTAACAGCCTGGCTCTGCTCAGTGTATTTTGGTTGGTGTCAGCCAGAAAACAACCAACAGAGAATATCCAGTTTGGTATCGGTTGCTGCAGGAGGGGAGTGTCTAGTAATTTGAATCCATTTGACAGTCAAGGGGCCGAATCTGATACTTCAAGACACTGGCTAAATGTTCCCAGTTGTGATGGTGATCACTGTATCCTGGGCTCTTCTCCGTATGGACTCCTGCACTGAGGCAGCATCAGACTCAAGGACTGTGTACCATCTGTCACCTGTGTATGATTACCTCCTATACAGTGCAGCAGTTCATGGGCAGCAGGGGCAAGGAAGACCCTCTTCATGTCTGTCAGAGGGAAGTGCATCTGTTTAAGCCTGTCTAAATCTTTTTGAAACATTAAAATGTATTGACAAGTTCTGCAGGAGTCTGTCCTGTCCTGGGAGGGTGGCTTGAGCTTTACATAAAGAGAATGGGTCACATCTTAACAAGAAATGCACATGTGCTGGAAAGAGTATCTACCAAACATAGGGCCCCTGTTGCACTATCTCCTGAGCTGGGGGCCTGGTCTTTGGTGCAGGCCCAAAACACCAGCCTAAACTTGACTCGGGGTCACCTACATGTAGGTCTGAATACTCATGTTGCTGTTGATGAAGGGAGTGGTGGCTATGTATTGCTCCTGTAAAGAGGAAAAGGGCTTAGCTGATACCTCACTTAGTTTGCCAATTACTATTTGGGTGGTGGTGGGGACAGTACTCCTAAGATCAGTAGAGCTGGGCCAGAAACCCATGGGGTCAGTGTTTGGGTACAACTGCTGAGCTGTCTGCAGTCAAAATAGAGGATTATTCTTCACACCCATGAGGAACCTGAGCCAGCTTTGAGAGGAGCTGGGATTTTGAATGCAAGGTTTCTAGCCTGTTGGTCCAGGCTCTTTGATGGCAGTCACCTTGCCTCTCCATAGTATAACCTGCACATTTCCCCATAGGTTAGCTTAAGAACAGCTACAGTTTCTGATGACAATACTGTACTGTTTTTTTAGGGCCCACCCTGTGAGCAGGGAGTGGAGTGGAGAGGAGGATACAGCAAAGCTGGAGCAATTGGAATGGGTGGGGGGAAGCAGGAGCACCTGAGTGGGCTCTGGTGCACTCAGCTGTGTGGGGTGAGTAGGACCCCAGCTTGTTTTGTAGAGGGACAGATGCTGGGCAGTCTATAATCAAATAGCTTTGACCCTGGCTATAGAAGGAAGCTGCTGAAGCTCCATGTGATCACAGGAGCCAGGAATATGCCATGTGCTGCCACCTGTGTATGCAGGAACAGTATAGGTCCACCACTTTCCTCCCTTTCCTAGCTGGCAGAAGGGAGGGGATTTTCCTGGGCCTTGATCAGTCTTTTATACTGGATGCAGTGAAGTCCAAACACCAGGAGGATACTCTGGACAACTGGTAACACCTGGCTAGTTACATAGGGGAGGGATGAGGGCCTGCTATGCTGGAACAGTCTTTCCTGGGGAAGGATCCACATTCCTACTTAGTCAAGGTGCAAGTCAGTATGCATGGGGTAGGAGTAGGAGGTGTTGCTGCTTGGAGGAATGTGCAATCATTTATGGGATGTGACTGGAGGAGTTTGTAGTCCCCTACTTAGAGAGGAGGGGCAGAGGTACCAGCCTTCCAGAAGTCCAGGTGTGGTCTGTGGGTGACCTACAGCTGTTCTTGGCTGTGTGGAATGTGAGAACAAATGGGGAGATTGTGTGAATCAAGCTGGGATGCTGTTGCCTTCAGCTGTGTGGAATGGGTACTGTGCAGCTGTTCCAGAAAGTGGTACAGCCATCCAGAAGAGCAGACTGCTCAAAGCTTGTGCCTTTTTAGAGGCTGCAGGATCCAAGTCTGGCCATCCTTGACAGTGTGTGTGCTGGAGTTCAGAGGGAAGGTTTTTTGTGCCCCCTGCTGCTGAAATGCTGTGTTGCTTATCGGCAGGGAGTTACAACATTAAGGCAGAGACTGGGGCTTGTTGGGTGCAAGCAGCCCTGAAAAGGGGTTGAACAGTGTTCCTCAACTTTTTCCATCCAGGGGTGGGATAAATCTGCACCAAGCCATGAGATGTGCACCACCAATAGAAACAGGCTGCTGCCCATAGGTTGCTGTGCAAGCACTCCACATACAGGGAGCACCAGTTGGGTATGTCTAGCCACGTTCAAAGGCCCACTCTGATTCTGGGGGGATTTTCAACTGAGGGAATGTAGAATCCCTACTGAGGCCTTCCATTAAAAATAAAAGGGCTGCCTTGGACTGGGCACAGTGGGGGACTGGTTATGGGTAGGAGGTAGAAGAGTTGGGAAGTGCCCATCTATGACTGGCAGTAGCTAGTTCTCTTTTGTTTTTCTGTGCAAGTGCTGTTCAGTCAAAACACCTTGTGGGAATTGGCTGCTTCACTAACTCTTGGCTGAGTGGGGCAGTAGGAGAGTGAATTTGTCACTGAGATGCCCTCATTCTAATTGTTTGGGTTTAGACTTCCCAATAAAACCTATTTAAACATTTTTCCATTAGACAGTGCAGTCCATGTTGTGTTTGTATTACCAGCAAAACTCATCTCAAGTGAAAAGCTTCATGGTGATAGTCCTGCATCAAGCTGCTGTTTTATGGGAATTTTTTTAAACTTTAGTGGGTGTGTTTTTATTTAAAAAAAAAAAACAGGTATGGAGGAGGTTTTGTAATGAGAGAACTTTCACTCTGTGTAAAATGCTGAGAATTAAGTGTTTTCACTGAGTGGGCAAAGTCACTTCCTTCCTCCATGAATTCTCTGTAGGGGAATAAGTTGGGGGGGCAGGGGGAAGGGACAATCCAGCTCAAAGCTGGATTGTTTCAAGTCCAAAACAGCTAGTCAGTAGCTGTAGACAAACTTCTAATCAGGTGTTCTTTTTAACTGTTTCTGCTGCTGACTACTACCACCTTCTGTCAGCTGAACTGAGTCTCTGCCCTAATTTTTGGACAGACCCTCTGTATGCTTATCTTTAGTAGGGAGCCGTAGGGCTGTGATGGGTGGGGTTATACAATAATTAAATCATTTGCAGCCTCTGCTGTGAGGTGGGTTGGACAAGTGTGAGTCTCTGGAAGTGTGGTGGCAACAGAAGAAGGGCTTATTTGAGGACAAGCAGCAGTGTCTAGCAAAAGCACGCACAGTTCCTGGTTCCCAGTCCCCTGCTTTCACCTCCCTACCTCCCAGCTGCTGTACAATGTGTCAAGGGTCTGGCCTCCGTTGGTGATGCTGTAGCATCATACCCTGTCCTTGCTCTTTCTGCTTGCCTGAGCACACCACGGGTTGCTTTCCACTGTGGTTTCCTGAGGGCAGCGGGAGATCTCTCTCCCTTCCTCTAAATGCCAGCTGGGGAATGGGAGGGAGTCTGGGCTGCTTGGAGTTGACTCTGTCTTCCCCCTCCCACCCCCCTGCTGTTAACTTGGTCTTAGCCTAATAACCTGCCTTCATTCAGTCATCCAGCAGGGGGTAGTGTTGCCTCTTGTAACCTTCCCCCCTCTGGTTAATCTCTGTGAGGCAATCTCGCTGCTGTTGGGTCTATGCAGCAAGCCTGGTGCAGAGAGCTGCACTGGGCATAGTGGGCTGCTCTTGGTGCTTTGACACCATTAAAGGGAGCCAGCATGGCCTTGGGCTGTGTGCAGGGGCCTGGGCCCTTGGGCTTTATTCGTGGCTGAGCCCCAGCTGCTGAGAGGATGAAGGAAACCCCCCTCCTCGCTCCTGTCTGTCAGTGAGGCTCCTTGGGCACAAGCGCTCTCAGGGTGAGCTGCTCAGCCTGGTTACCACTGTGGGCTGCAGAGGACAAGTGCTGGGCTAGGCTATCCTGCTGGGGGTAACCCCCATTGCATCATGGGGCAGTCCGAGCCCCTAGGGAGGGGTGCGTTGGCTCTCTCTCTCTCTGCTCCGGCCCGGGCTGGGGAGCGGAGGAGCATCCCGCCCCCGCGAGCGCCTATGCGCTTCGCTCACAAACCCTGGTCTCTGCTAGAGCCTCCTGCCGGGCTGCCAGAGGCGTTTGCTGGTTTCAGGGGGTCCCTGGGGCTGGAGCAGAGCGGGGAGAACAAGCAGGTATCTTCCTCTGCTCTCCTTTATCCCAGCCGGGGCTCTCACCCTGTTTGTCCGCACCCCCTTCCCCCCTGCTGCTCTTGAGCCATGCTTCCCCCAGCCTCTCCTTGCTTCCTGCACTGGCTCTCCATGCACCCCCCCATCCAGCCCTGCAGTCTCCAGGGGCCGTCCCCAATCTATCCAGCCCTCCCCCCTGGCAGCCGCTTCCCCATGCAGGCCTTTCCTCGCTCTCGAGCCCGGCGCCTCTTACCCCCCCGCGTCCTGCTCGGCTTTCCCCGTCTCTCCCGCCCTCGCCCTGGGGGCGTGGAGCTGTCAGAGCACATCTGGCACAGCTGGCCCCGCCCCTTCCCTACCTGGCCCAGGTGTCGGGAGCTCCCTCCCATCGGGGGCCGGCCGGCCGGGGCGGGGCCCGCGCGGCGGGGAGTGGGGAAGGGCAGGCAGGCAGCGAGGCTGGAGCGGCCGGAGCGGGGCAGCATGTGCAGCCCGGTGGAGCGGCGCCTGGCTGGGCTGCGGGAGCTGCTGCAGGGACCCGGGCTCGAGTCGCTGCTGGACGTGCTGCTGTGCTTGTACCGGGAGTGCAGCGGCGCCCCCCTGCGGCGGGAGCGGCCCGTGCAGCAGTTCTTGGAGTGGGGTGAGTCTCCTGTCCCCAGTCCGGAACTGGAGGGAGCCCTGTCCGCAGAGCTCCGGGCGGGGCAAGAAGGAGGGAGGTCCCGGCCGTAGAGCCCCTTATGATAGGGAAGGGGCTGCCCCCATGACGCCTTGCAGTGAGGAAATCAGCCTGACAGCTGGGGGGGGCTGTCCCCACTCTGAAGTGTGGAAACAGGACCCCAACTCTGGGCAGGGAGGAGCTGACGGGGGACACCGGGTGCGCTGCCACCCAGCGCTCTGTAGGGGCGAGGCTAGTGGAAGGGGTTATGTCTTGCCTTCCACCCTGTGTCCTGGGTATCCCTGTGGTGGGTGGGGCCAAGGCAGGGATGTCTGTGCCTGAGTGCCCCCTGGCTCTGTGCAGTGTGTTCTACCCCTGTTCACTAAGCAGCAGGCGGTGGACGCACAGAGGGGGTGAGCTTGTAGCACAAACCTGCAGGTTGCTTCCTGCAAAACCTCCCCCTGCTCTGTACTGAGCCCAAAGGTGGTGGTTTTCATCTGTTTATTGGGGTTGGAGGTACCTGAAATGATCCTCTAGGGACCAGCGTGAAACTTGGCAAACTCATGTCATGCAGACACCCTCCCCCAAAGCAGTCAGGTTGAGTCTGGATCGCTGCTGGGTGCTTGTCAACACAAGGAAGCTATTTTGGAGTAAGGTAGGGTATGAATTTAAAGCGCACTAGTTATTGTGGAGCATTGTGCTATTAACTGTCGCTAGCAATTCTGGTCAGTTTCCCTGTACCACCGCAGCCTGGCCAGCTCTTGTCACTCCAGTATCAGAGCCTCTCAGTCTGGCTTATTCTCAAAGCCCCTGTTGGGTAGGAAACTACATACAAACGGGGCAAACTGAGGTGGGGGGATGAAGTGTCTCAGCCATGGTGTGACAAGGAATCAGGGGAAGAGCTGGGGATTGAACTCAGGTTCCGGTACTTTAACCACCCATCCATCTGCAAGCCTGATCTGCAACATTGCTTGTGAGGACAGTGATGGATTGAGAGATGGTTTGATCACGGTGTTCAATTATCTCCAGAGAGGAAACCGCAGGTATTAAAAGGCTCTTTAATCTACTAGAGAATGGGAGAACAAGAACCAGTTATTAGAAATTAAAGCCAGAAATGTGCACGTTAGAAATAAGGACCCCATGTTTCCCAGAGACTAAACTGAATGCAAGAGGCGGGAGGGAATTTTTCCATTTCTTGATGTCCCCATCTTCAGCCTGGTTGCCCATCTGGAGATGCTTGAGTCAAGCATAGGGACAGGATTCCATGGCCAAAAGGAACCACTGTGATCCTTTAGTCTGGCTTCCTGTAGAGCAGAGGCCAGAGAACTCCTTGGAATCATTCTGAGAGCAGATCTCTAAGAAAAATACAAGTGATGGGGCTCAGTACAGATATCACAGTGTGATATTTTCTGGCCTGTATTATACAGGAGGTCAGACTCAGGGCTCTAAGGGTCCCTTCTGGCCTGACTCTGTGAATAAGTGTGTCCTAGTTCAGACTGAGACACCCTCCCTGTTTAACGGTCAGATTTTCCAAATGCTCAAAAAATGCATCTGCTGCCTTCATAAAAAATACAGAATCCCTGGCTTCTGTCCATCCAGCCATGTTCCCATGGACTCTGCTCTACCACCTGGGGCAGCATCCTCTCACAGAATGAGGCCGGCGCCTGTAAAAAGCTTGTAAATTTCCTTTTTGGCATCAGCATGTCGCCTCCCAGCAGACCGGTGCCTCTGATACAGAGCAAATGATGAGAGGGCTCAAAGTTTCAAAAGTGCATAAAGGTTTCTGAGTACTCGAATGGAGAGGTTCTTTAAAGGGGCCTGATGGAAGGTGTCCTGTTAAGATGTGTTATTTGGGGCAACCCCAAAAGAACAGAGTAGCAATTTAAAGCCATGATGTCTACCCAGAAAGGCCCCGTCCCAAAGCTTGGTCTAAACACAGAGGAGAATGGGATAGAGGAGGGATACTACCAAGTACAGAACTTTGGCTCACTTCTGGGGGTGGTTCTTGTACATCTACTGTAATGGGTTGGCTGTAGCATCTCTTGCTTGAGGGGGAGGTGTCCTTCATCTGGGTTCTGCGCCCCTGCTGCCAAACTCTAAATCCCACAGGGCTACATTCATTTGCATGAGCCGTGGATCTGTCCCAAGACTGGCTGCAGCTTGCAGATTCTAGTGGAAGGAGAGCATTGTAATTGTACGCTCACTTCAGCTGAGTGCCAGGGGAAAGAGGAGGTGGACCAGGAGCTCCTGGCTTCATAGCATGAGAAAAAGGGCACACAGTGAAATCCTGAAGGAAAAGCGCTACATGCTGGGAAGGAACTACCTAATGTAGAGCTGTAACATGGGAAATAACTGGCTAGACTGACAGCGCTGAAGAGAATTTGGGGGTTGCAGTGGATCCCAAATTGAATATGAGCCAGTAGCATGGGGCAGTTATTTTTAAAAAGCTGCCCTTGTTCCAAGGTATATTAACCATCACCTCCTGTGTCAGACTCCCAAGGTAATTGTTCTGCTGTCTTTGGCACTGGGGAGGCCTCAGCTGGAGTCCTGAGCCCAGTTCTAGGTGCCCCGCTTTAGAGAAGAAGAGGACAAAGTGCAGAGTCCGGAGCAGAGCAACAAAAATGGTAAAAGTCTTAGAAGACCTGACCTGCTGGGAGGAAAGCTTAGAAAGCCCTGGGCAAGCACAGTCTTGAGGAAAGACCGACTGGAGACTGCTAAGTCTTCACCCTCTTTAAGACAGCCCTTAGTGTATTTGCTCAATCGTCTGCTAAAGCTAGTGTAACTGCCCACGGGTGATCTCCAAGCTGGGCGCTCTGGAGCTTAGCGCAGTAGCTGCTACAAGTTGAGCTAAAAGCCAGCTGGCTCTCAGCTAAGGCCGTAGAGGAGACTCATTGTGTCTCTCTGTAAGTGCCCAAAGTGCCTGTACATGGGACAGTGAACCACTCCCAGTAGGTGTGTGGGTTACACTGGGACAGAGGTTGGCAACCAAAAGAGCGAGAGCCATTTTTTTTTTCTAATTTGGTAAAAAACTCGACAATTCGAGAGCCGCAATGCATGTAAATATGAGACGGTCCTTAATAACTACCATCAACTGACTTCTTGTAATGCCTGTTTTAAGAACAGCGCAGACACGTCTCTCTTCAAGGGAGAGTTGGCCAATGTTTTGCGATCACGTATCATTTGCTATTTAGCTGTGAGTTCTTCATTGTTGGGCTTTTAGACATTCCCCGAAGTATCAGAAATAATCAGGAGGGTTTTATTTTTGTGTTTTACTTTGCAATTATAGCGTGGGAGCCACAGAGAAGTCCTTTAAGAGCCACGGGTTGCAGAGCCCTGCCCTGGGACAAGAAATAATGAGCTTAAACCGCTGCAAGGGCAGTGTTAAGTCAAGCGTTAGAACAAATTTCTAAGGCTCCGTTGCCACCGCACTCCTTATGATGGTTCAGCGATGCCGCTGCAGCCAGCGTGTCATGTGGCTGCTCTTTATCGCCATGAGAGGAGAGAAAAATCATCTCCCGTGAGGTGGAGTGACAAAGTCACCTCTGAGTGACAAAGTGCCAGTGCGGACACAGCTAACTCTCAGGGGCGTTTGGCTCTGGGCCAGGCTTCTGAGGGAGGTTGTGGCATTGCCCTGCCAGGGAGGCTGTTAAGAACAGGGCAGACAAATACCTGTCAGGGATGGCCAAGATTTACTTGATCCTGCCTTAGTGCTGGGGCTGGACTTGACCTCCCATGGTCCCTTCCAATTTGACGTTTCTAGGACATTATGAAACTCACAACTGACCAAAGGCCAGAGCACTTCCTTTAGACTGTGGGACTTGCTGCTACAGGACGTCACCAAAGCTCCCAAAACGGACTGGATGGGTGATACAGTTAACAAGACAGTCCAGTTGTAACTAATGCTAACGACCTCTGGCAGGGGTATTAGACCTCGGGCTTCAGGATTCAAGCTGATTTTTAATTATTAGCTCCTGCATTTTCCTCTGCAGTGCTAAGTGCTGGCTGCTTTTTGTGGGGATGGGGTATTTGCTTTGCAATAATGCCTATGAGTCCCATTCACAGACAATGGCTCTCTCTGCTGTGCTCGGAGTACAAAGACTGGACAACAGCTGTATGCGTATCTCCAAATGATGATGATCTAAGTACAGGGTTAGACAGCTTTAAGGTATTGCCAGATTGGGTTAGATTAAGTTCCTGGGTCTAACCCCCAGGTCTGCCCTCTCCTGTAAAACTGAGGCTAATAATTCAGCAATTATAAAAGGGTGGGTCATGACATTTCATTAGCTAGCTGTAAAGTGCTGTGTTCTCTCTTTCCACTCCCTGTGAGCTGGTTTGCAGGAAAACAGGAATCTCTGTGCTGTATGAGTTTGCATCCACTCCCACTGCTTACGTGTATTCTCCATGCTGGGAGTGATTTATGCTTCAGGAATGAAGATTGGACAGTGGGGGGGGGGGGCAAGAATGATCCTCTTGTGTGTTTCTTTTATTTGTTTTATGTCCTTTTCTTCATAAGTTAAAAATGAGGGAGAGGTTCAAAAGAAGGCCTGACTCTGTGCCTGCCTCCTGTGTGAAAGGAGACCTGCATCAGGCTCTTAATGTCTTGCCCTGACTGTGTCTCTATCCTCTTTGCAATACCATTACCCTAGGACTAGAGATGATGGAAATTTGGGGGTTCTAGTTTGCATGACACTTTGGTTTGCAGAAGAGGTCAGGCTTGCTGAATGCTTTCATTTCAAAAATGCAAAAACTCTTGTTTCCAACATGCGACACCTACCTCAGCAGGGGCTCAGTGGAAGCTAACGTTTTTGTCAGTTTCACTCTGCTCACCACTGACCGACAGGAATGAAGCTGATCTGAATCACGCCTGCAGCTGCTGAGGACTCTGGGGACTGCTGCTTCTGGCTATCCCTGCCATGGCTCTGGGGAGCCCAGGATTCCTAGATTGCCAAGCAGCTAGTTCCCTGGTGTGCCAGGGGAGACAGCTGTCCCTGGAGACTGGCTTGTAGTAGGGAGCCTGAAAAAGACCTGGCTAAAGCAAGGACTTTCAGGCTTCTACTGTGGTGCTGAGACCAGAGCCCTGATCAGAGATGGTGTCCTCAGGCTCCCCATTCCATTACAGGCTGCCTGGGCTTCCAGCCAGCACCAGTCTGGGGCAGTCCATGTGGTGGGTCTGACCCAGAACTGCAGATCTGGAAACCTGGCTTCCCAGGCACTTGCAAAGTGATCTGGCAGAAAACCTGCCTGTGATTTGACAAGCAGTCAAACCTGGAGCATTTTTGTGAAATGCTTCGAGTTCACCAGCTGGCAGTTTTTGACAAGACTTGGAAAATTTCCACCCAGTTCTTGCTCGGCCAGGGCTTGTTGGGAACTGTGAATGGATTTATGCAATTCTGGGGAGTGCTTTGTGACTTAATGAGTCAGGTGCGTTCTAAAGGAGACGTTATGCCCACAGGGGTGCACTGGGCCCAGCTGTCAGGGCAGAGCGGAGAGGATCCATCTCCTGGACTTGCTACTCTAGTTACAGGTGCAGAGAAAACCTTGAAACTATGATGCGTTGGAACAGTGGCTGCTTCTGTTGGCAGAGCACTTGAAACGATAGCTCTGAGTTCTGCCCACTAGCTTTATCAGCCACCAGTGGTACATCGGCGACCATCATGGTTAACTCTCTCCCTGCTGCTCACACCATGAGACTGGAGGAGGGAATGGGTCTTATGGGATCTGGCCTGCTGGATAACACAGACCATAGAATTTCATCAGCGGTTCCCATTCTGTACTCTTTTCACAATGGAACCCTGATAGAAACATGGCCAAGGGACAGGACATGTGAGTTCCATTCCCAATTCTGCACTGGCCTGCAGTGTGACCATGGGAAAGTCCCTTCCCCACTTGCTGTCTGTTTCTCACCCCACCCTGTGTCTATTTACACTGTGAGCATTTTTGGGACAGGGACTGTCTCTTGCTGCACGTCTGCCCAGTGCAAGGTGGAGCTAGTTCTTGGGCCAGGGGCCCAGGCACTGCTGGGCTGCAAATGTGTGAATCACGGCAGGGCCGGCTCTTATGATTATGGGGGAATTCAATATTTTCCTGAAAGCCTCAGCTCACGTGAGATTCTCTGCCTTCCTTTTAACAGATTGGCGGGTAAGGGAGGAGAGAGGGAGATGGGAAATATGCTCCTTTAAAGCTCAAGGCTTATAGGTGACAAATTAAAAAGAACCCAACGTTCATTACTTCCATTAACTCTCTTGTTTCTTCAAGGTAATCTTGTGGGTTTGGGGGGGTGGGGGTCTGGCTACCAATTTTGCATGCTTAGTTTTGACCACATCCAGCTAGCCTGATTTCTGCAATTCCTTCCGATCCTATTGGCTTTGGTGGGGTTTCTAAGGGACGAAGCAGACGACTGATTGTTGAATTGAGCAAACCTCGTTCTCCGAGGAATAGCACCTTGGAGAATGGGCTGTGTAGGCAGTGAATAGGGATTATTTTGAAATAAACTATTCTGGAATAGTTTATTCCAAAATAAGGCTGCTGTGTGAGCACAGTATTTTGGATTAGAGTCCCTGGAAGCAGTACTTCCAAAAGCTCTAATCCAAAGTAGGCTCTGTTGTGTGTGGACACACTGTTTCAGAATAAGTTTTGCTTATTTTGGGGCTACCCTGTAATGTGGATGTGTTATTCCAGAATGTCTTATTTTGGAATAATAACTCTAGAATAAACTGTTCTGAAATAACTCTGTAGTGTAGACATATCCTAAGGCTATGGCTACACTCCTGCTGCTATTTTGGGGTACAAATGTATCCCAAAATAGCAACTCTGCAGCTAAACGCTGTGCTCAAAATATTTCAGACGTGGCTTTCCATTTCCACTACCCCTCGTCGTGAGAGGGAAACTTCAGGTTAGTCAAAAACAAGCTTGGCCGAAAGGTTCACGCCAGTGCCTCCTTCCTTGGGCATCTGGAATTCCTCCCTTCAAACAACTGACATTTTCCAAACCAACCATACAGCTTTTGCAGGCCCAGTTTTGAGTCACAGCCCTTTCATCAGATACAAGATGTTCTATGTAGGCCAGGACCACCTCTGGTCCCAAAGAGATTGTATGGGTGTGGGGTGGTGGTGGGGTAGTAGGCAAATGGGGAACTAGTTTCTGGCCAGACCCCTGTACTGAGAAGGGGGCCAATGTCCTATTCCAGCTGTCTTGGCTGGGGTAGATGCTATCTGGCCCTCCTGTCTTCCAACAGAGGTACGTCCCCATGTGGCAAGGTTCTCTGTGGCCTTCTCCTGAGACGCACTGTCTGCCCCAGAGAGCTAACAAGCCAAGCCAACTTCATGGCTAACTTCCACTCCCGAAAGGGGTAGTTCCAATCATCAGCTTGGGCCTTGTACATCACCCTAACTGTAGCCTGTCACCCGCTGCTTCCTGCATTGTGCCAGCAAGCAGGAGCCGGGTCTGATTTGTTATGTCGGGGACACTGAGGCTTGATTGAAAAGCTCTGCAAGTGACAGGACAATCAGATCCCTCCCAGGCCTCCAAACAGACACAATTTACTTCTGCATTACCAGTGTGCTCTTAATTCCACTCCCAGTGGCTGGTTCTTTAGCCGCAGGGGCAGGGTTAACTGGACCCGTTTGCCCTCCCCTTGAGAATCAGACCCGCAGTCTACAAAGCCATTGTGGACCAAGGTCCTGGTCCCTGACACAGATGACTGTCCTCACAGGGGAAGGAAGGGAATACAGTCTTGTTGCTTGGGTCTGGGCTACAGACAGTATTTGTACTGGCGGTTGTGGGTAAGGGTGAGAGACACCCCGTTATGGCCTAGCGTGGGTGCTGTTTCAGAGAGTCAAGTCCAAAGGAGACAATGTGGTCACGTAGTTTGATCTTCAGTGTATCTCAGGCCCTTTAACCTTCACCCTCCTACCTCTGTACTTAGCTCAGTGACTTTACTTCTCGTTTCTTTAAACCCTTGTACTCCAGGTGGAGCAAGGTCATCTGCAAGTCTCCTCCACTTTGCTCTGTCTTGGGACAAAACTTTTAGCTGACTTCAGGACTACATCTACACTAGCAAGTTTTTTCAAAAAAAGCCACGGCTCTTTCGAAAAATCCTATAGAGCATCTATACACAAAATGCATTCTTTCAACATTAAATTGGAAGAACACGGCATATTTTCCATCAGCCCTCTTCCACTCCCAGATGAGGAACGGCGCCTTTTTCCAAAGGAGTCTTCTGGTGTGGGGAATATGCACGTAGATGCTTCAGGGGCCCTTTTTTCAAAAGAGCAGTCCTCCAAGGCACCAGATTTTTCAATCCACGGTGTTTCCTGGCCTGTTCATTTGAAAGAGCGGCCGGGGTGTGGCAGCTCCCTATCGAAAGAGCGAATCAATTTTTGGGTCCGCTTTTTTGTATGTGTGGTCATGATCTTTCAAAAGAAGATTTTCAGAAGAGATCTTCTGAACCAACTTCTTTCAAAGCACAGCTGTAGTATAGCCGTAGCCCAGGAATACACCAGTTGTTGTCCTTCAGTCTCTGCAGATCATCTGCACCTTGTCTGAGGTCGTCCTCTTTTGCGTTTTCTTTGCGGGTTCCATTTGAGAGTTTGACGGACTCTGCTGGATGATGGTTTTCTGAGAGTGTAGCCTATCCATCCCCACTATCTGCTCTTGATTTGAACCTCAAGTGGTTCTTGTCCTGCTCTCTTCCAAAGCTCCTTGTTTGTGACCAGCTCTTGCCATTTGATGCAAAGGATGTACCTCAGGCATCTGTTTATGAATGTCTGTAGCTTGTGTTAGACATGTATTTCAGTCCTGTGGCCCCTGACCTCTTGTGAGCCCTGGGCCCAGAACAGGAGAGAGCACCAATGCCTGAGCCCTTGTTATGGCTGCTGATTGATTGAGGTGAGACCTGGCCAAATGATACCAGCAGGTGACCTCCCTCCTATGCTGCTGGAAGCCCTCCCCCCTGCTTCCCATCTCTGCCAATCTGCTATGGGGGGAAATTCCTTTACAACCCAAAACCTGCTGATTGGTTAGAACCTGAGCACAGAGACTAGTTCCACCAGCCAGGCATTACAGCCAGAGAATTCTCTGGACCACCTCAGAGCCCTCGTTCGACTCCTATCCCATCTCCAGCTGCAGCTGATCTTTGATCTGTTAGAAGAAGGTGAGGAGATCCCAGCTACCAGGCTCTGGCCAGTTGTCTCTCAGAGAAAAAAAATTCCTTTGCAGTTCTACAGGTGCCCAGTGACTTAGACAGGTCCAGTTTGTTCCTCTTCCTGCATGATGGTGTTTTTTCAAACTTCCTGGGTACCCCTTTCTAAATAATATAAGCTAGTGCATACCCCCATCTGACATAGGGTCAGAATACACCTACCATTAGATTGGCAAGTCTTACTAAATAAAATGTGCTGTCCGCCAGTCTAGGATTTTTTTATGCTTAGCCTCTGAGGAGAACTCATAGGTCCCAGTTTGCAAACCATTACTGCAAGGGAATTCTAGTTCTAGTACATTGGTTCCTAACCTGGGGTCTGCAGAGCCCTGCAGGTCCATGAGGGCACTTCACAGTGCCTGCGGCTACACAGCTTGCCAGTGCTTTGAAGTCTGCAACTTCAAAGTCCCTGCGGCGAGAATTAGCCTAACGAGGCGCTGCATATGCAGCAGAGAACCCTCATTGCTCTTCTCCACTCGGGCTTGTGTATATGCCCCCTTCAAAGGAGGGGCTAGTGTAGACAAGCCCCAGTAGCGCTAGAGCAGTACAACTACTGCATGCAGATGAGGGGTGATCAGTAGCTGGGCCGTGGGCCATGTTCATACCACCAGATGCTTTTGAACGGATAGCAAAATCTTATTTACTTATCATCATCATTGGGTTTTTTATTTATTTATTTTTCTATGGAATCTGGATCTTGGTTATGACTTGACCAAGGAATTTAGATCTTGACAAAATAATGGACTTAGGCCGTTGCTTTAAGCTAAGGGGGTGCTTTGGAACAGCAATTAGGGTAACAGGCTAGCTCTTGAGATGTTTGGGTTCTAATCCTGCCTTTGCTAGTCCTGTAACACAGAACGGCAAGCACTCTGCTTGTGGTAGCAAAACAGCTGGAATGCCACAGGTTGTCTCTCCTAGGACAGAAACTAAACTGGCCTGAGCAAGTAGCTTTTCCATCTGCTTCTCACTTTTCAGTAGATTTGTGGGTGTTCTTTTATGTGCGTTTGGAAGAAGAATAATTTTAAATTGACTTTAAAGAAAAATCTCTTTAAGGGACCATGTCTAGCCCTCTGGTTGGACAGTCCCAGACACAAGGAGGGCCTGGTTCATGAGTGAGGTGCCTCGCTACTGCTGTAAAACATGTAATGATCTAGATCAGGGATGGGCTATACTTTTGATGGGGGAGCCACTCCAGTATTTTGGTAAGTGGTCAAAGGCTGCACTTTTCTATGGAATAGGTGTGGGGTCTGGGATGGAGGCTGAGTGCAGAAGGGAGCTCAGAGCAGGGGACTGGGGTGCAGGAGGTGGGGTGGGGACTGGGAGAGAGTTTGTTGAAGGGTGGGGTTGTGCCCTGGGGCAGGGGATTGGGATGAAGGGGCAGAGAGGGAATATGGACTCTGCAGAGGACTCTGGCCAGGGAGAGAGGTGTAGGAGGGAGTTGGGTGAGGTGCCAGAGGCAGGCTCTGGCCAGGAGGTGTTGACTTAAGCAGCTGCCAGCCAGCAGGACTCTGAAGCAGCCCTGGACCACTCCAAGCAGCTGGTGGTTCCATGCAACTCACTGTGCTGTGGGAAGAGGGTTTGCACGCTCGACACGCCCCTAGCAAAATCTCTCTGCTCCTATTGGTCGTTATCTTACCCTGCCCAGGCAGCCATAGGGACTAGCTCTGCTCTGTGCCACAGGCCAGATTAAAAGCCTGGAAGGACTAGGTGCAGCTAATGGGCCAGATCTTGCCTGCCCCTGAATTAGACCCGTTCCAATTTTAGTATGTGTACTGTCCCAGCAAGCACAAAGGAACAGGTTCCACTGAGATTTGAACTCAGATCACTGGATTCAGAGTCCAGAGTGCTAACCATTACACCATGGAACCTGCATACTGCAAGGGTGCAATCAATAGTCTATGCAGACTGAAGGATGCCTACTACTACTGAATTAGATATTACGGCTCCTTATTTGGCAGACTGGTCATATCTGCAGCAGCCCATAGAATGTCTCAGTGGAGACAGGGCTTTGCTTTTTCTACCATGATACAAAAGAGAAAGGCCTGAGAATCTTGTCCAGGGCAGCATCTCAGAGCCAGCCATTCCTGTCTGAAACTCTGGGCTGTAGCAGCCTTTTTAAAAAACACCTCTGCTGGCTGCTTCTCGGGCGCACGGCAGTGGAAATAGGATTACTCATGCTCCCCAACTGCACAGGACCTGTTTTTCAGGTTTAGGCGCTGGCTGCGTTAGGGAAAGCGCTTGATTTTGCTGGGGATCTCAGTGTAGGATCCCAGCTTCAGAAACCCAGGCCTAGTACTTGGGAGGAAATAACCTGGTATTTTTTGTTCAGGTTAATTGGTCATTTTGGGGCAGAACATATTCTCAGCTGGGACCACGGTGAGCAGTCGTGGGACTCTCTTGAAAGCAAACTTGATTTATACCCACTCCTGAGCTGCAGTTCAGAGACAACAGCAGCTTTAAGAACACTGGCAATTTTAGTGCACCTGTGTTTGTGTGTGTAATGCTGACAGAGTAGGGTTGCCAACACCAGGGATTGAACCTGTGATCACAGGAGCTCAAGGCCAGCTGACAGCTTGCTCCTGTGATTGTTGGTTCAATCCCCAGTGCCCCCAACCTGAGTCTGCCAGCATTACATGTGACAGCCAGGCCTGGAAGGCCTATTGGATGCAGGAAGATGCCCTGTTGTTCCAGGCACTGCATGGGGCCTGGTGTGTGAGTAGCAGCACAAAAGGGGAGACATTGACCAAGCTCAGGATTCCCTTATGCCATGCATATAATTTATAGCACTATGGTAATGCCCATGTCATGGTGTACATTATTAATGGTATTATGGTATTGCCTTGTTGCGCCAGCTCAGGTGAGGTGTGGGGGAAGGGAGGCGCTGTCAGGCCTGGTGTTGCCCCGGGGTGAGAATGAAGCCCCACTGATGGTGTCTGTATCATTGCCTGCACTAGAGCAGGGCCGAGAGGGAGAGTAGGGTCCTGGTTGTGAGGAGCGCTGCCCAGACCCCAGCCGCCCCCTGACTGAGAGATGGCCTGTCCCCTGCTGAGCTCATTACCTCAATAGAAAAAGGGTGTGTGGAGAAACAGCAGCACCAAGAGGAGAAAAGGGCCTCTCTGAGGTCTCCCCCACGGGGCAATGGCAGACCAGAGCGCAGCCAGGAGAACCTCACCCCAATTCCACCCCCCTCCATTCTCTTTGGGGCTAGTTTGGTTTGAACTCCTCCTCACTAAGAACCCCTCCTGCTCCGTCCCAGAGCTGAGCCGAGCCTGCTTGTGGTGCTGGGCTGGGGGAAAGAAAGCTTTGTGGTGAAAGTGGAACCCACACACCTATGTGTGGTAAACTGTCCTGTGTTGTGGGACCCAGATAGCCTCACAGAGAAAGAATAAGTGTCCTCTGCAGCCTAAGCTGAGAACTAGCCAGCCTTTAGCTCAAGCTGTAGAGCTACCTGCACAAAGGTCCGAGGTTCAAGTCCCCCTGTGGGTAGTTACACAAGCACTACCCAAGCCTGGCTTCAAGGGAGTGCTTGGGAGCCCTCAGCCAAGTCGCTTCATCAAGGCTTCAGCTCTTATTGCCTTAAAACAGGGTGAATATCATCCTTTCCTATTTGCTTGGAGCGTGAGCCCCTCCAGGGAAGGCTGGGGGCCCATTGTGTCTGCGTAGCACAGCTGGAAGGGGTGGGAGGGGATTCCCCAGCTCTTCCTCAGGTTGTGGGGGAGTGTGTGTAGCAAGTGGTGCTGTCAGGAGCCCCAGATAATGGTGGTGGGGGGTGTCTGGATAGGATGTGGCATGAGGAGGGCCCCAGACCTCTGCCAAAGGTGCGTGTCTGGGCAGCACCTGGTGTGGTGGGGGAGCTGATCTTGCATTTGGCACCACTGCAATACAAATATCTCCCTGTACTTTCTGCTCTCACTGGCTACGTCTACATGTGAAGCCAACATCGAAATAGCTTATTTTGATGTAGCAACGCTATTTCGATGAATAACGTCTACACGTCCTCCAGGGCTGGCAACGTCGATGTTCAACTTTGACGTTGCGCGACACCACATCGAAATAGGCGCTGCGAGGGAATGTCTACACGCCAAAGTAGCACACATCGAAATAAGGGTGTCAGGCACAGCTGCAGACAGGGTCACAGGGCGGACTCAACAGCAAGCCGCTCCCTTAAAGGGCCCCTCCCAGACACAGTTGCACTAAACAACACAAGATACACAGAGCCGACAACTGGTTGCAGACCCTGTGCCTGCAGCATGGATCCCCAGCTGCCGCAACAGCAGCCAGAAGCCCTGGGCTAAGGGCTGCTGCCCACGGTGACCATAGAGCCCCGCAGGGGCTGGAGAGAGAGCATCTCTCAACCCCCCAGCTGATGGCCACCTTGGAGGACCCAGCAATTTCGACGTTGCGGGACGCGGATCGTCTACACGGTCCCTTCTTCGACGTTGAACGTCGAAGTAGGGCGCTATTCCTATCTCCTCATGAGGTTAGCGACTTCGACGTCTCGCCGCCTAACGTCGAAGTTAACTTCAAAATAGCGCCCGATGCGTGTAGCCGCGACGGGCGCTATTTCGAAGTTAGTGCCGCTACTTCGAAGTAGCGTGCACGTGTAGACACAGCTACTGCGTGACAGCCTGGGCTGAGTGGGGACAACAGCTAATACACCTTTAAAACAACAGCCCAACTGTCAACTCTGTGTGTGTGTGTGTTGTGCTGTTGCCAGGGTAACCCAGCTGGAATCTTGGCCGGTAATTGGTTCCAACAGGGCCTGTTGGTTTCAGAGGGCTCTGTCCCTGGCCAGTGATTGATGGATTGTAAAGAACAGAGGCTCCCTGAAAACTCCAAGCTGTTCAAAGGGACATCACCGATTTTTTTAGCCATTGCCCGTTGGGCTCCAGTTAGGTCAGTGTTCAGGTTGCTGCGACCTTGCGCTGATTCTGATTTGCAGCCAGAAAAGACTGGGGGGGGGAGCATTTTCCAACACTTCCTTATTCACGTTCTGTTTCCAAACAGGCTTTTAGAGAGCGAATCAATCACTAGGCGTTTTAATGAAGGGCTGATTGATTGTTACAGCTGCTTCTCGCTCTCCTTAACCCCTTCGCGAGGTGTTCTCAACACCTGCTACTCCTGCCTCTGAGGCCCTGAGAACCTCTGTCTGTCACTAGACAAATTTCCTGTTCAGCGAGGTTAATAGCTGAATGCCTAATGTACTAGATGTACTCCAGTAACAGAGAGGAAGCTGTGCCAGTCTATCTACTATCAAAACAAAAAAGCAGTCCAGGAGCACTTTAAAGACTAACAAAATAATTTGCTAGGTGATGAGCTTTCGTAGCAGATCTGGAGAAGTGGGTCTATCCCACGAGAGCTCGTCACCTAATAAATTAGTGTGTTAGTCTTTAAAGGGCTATTGGGCAGCTTTTTTGTTTTGATAATGTCCCACAATAGCATATGAAAAGCCCAAGTATGGGAACCCGTTTGGGGGTGCACGTTATTAGTAGAATTACAGTAGCACCTGGGGCCGCACCTGAGAGCAGGAACACCAGAGTGCCTGGAGCTGGTGCCCATAATGCCCAGGAAGATAGGGCGGGAGCTGTCTGCCCTGTAAACTGGGCTTTTGGGCAGCTACCCAGAAGAGACTCAGGTGCCCCCCAGCTGGTTAGCAGAGTGCCCAGAGCTGCAGCATGTGTGTTTGCTGGTGGTACACATCACCCATGCATCAGGGAACACAACAAAATTGACACCGCACATGGGTGGAAAAAGCAAGAGGGAACATTCAGCGGGAAACTTGGGGCACAAACAGAGGAAGGGATGGGACTTGAATCCTGAGCCTCCCAGGCCCTAGTTGATCTCCTAACCACTAGGCCAGCCTTCCGCTGGGGAGGCCTTTGAATCATACAGTCTCTCAGATGGGCTTCAGGGCTATTTTCGGTTTTTCTCAGGGTCCAAAGTTCACTGTTGAAGTAGTTGGTGAGATTACGTGTGTGTGAGAATATAGCTAGTGTGAGAACGTGTGTGAATAGCTGGGCTGCGTGTGGATAGAGGGGTGTGCATGCCTCTGTGTGTGTGTGAGTGAGCGTGTCGGTGCAAAGCTCCTTGTATGCCATGCAGGGGTCATTCCAGTGCTACCGTACCCACATGAAACCTGGACAATGTACGAGCATCATTTGGGAGGCACTTGAGCTATCTCATCAACTCTGCCTCAGGAGAATCCTAAACGTTTCTTGGGAGGACAGGCACATGAGTGCTAGTGTCCTGGACGAGTCGAACGTGACCAGCATTAAAGCTCTTATCATTCACCAGCAACTTCGCTGGCCTGGTCACATGGTTTGGATGTCCGACCAGCGCCTCCCAACCCAGATTCTGTTTTCTGAGTTGGAGGAAGGACAGAGGAGCGCTGGGAGCCAGCGGAAGTGACATAAGGACGTGCTGGAGGCACACATGAAAAAGCGCAGCATCGGTGTGGACGCTTGGGAGAACCTGGCCTAGGACCATCCCCAGGGGAGAGCGGTAATCCATGAGGGGGTGGCGCAGTTTGCGAAGTCCCACCGCAATGCAGAAGGGGAGAGGCAGAGGAGAAGGAAAAAGCATCACAAACTGCCCCGCGCCCCCCCAGCAGCTGCCGACACCGGCCCCATCTGAGATAAGACCTGTGGCTCCAGAATTGGGCTGATCAGCCATGAATGGACTCACAAACAGGAGGGTGACAGGCAGACGTGCTCGCTGTCGAGTGACCGCCAAGATGGGTGGCTGACGTGAGAGGAAGGCCATGTGCCTGCGTGTGCGCACAACTGGTGCATGAGCGTGCACGTCCCTTTCCCCACCGGGGTGGGAAGGGCAGGTGAGTTTGTGGTGCGGACACCTCCGCCTTTGCGCACTTCATTGCAGGAGGCCCCGCGCTCAGGCTCCAATGCAGTGGGGCTCAGCCTTCCCCTCTGGTCGGCATCATCAAGCTTCCAGCTGCTCGATTGTTAATGATCAACTGTGCAGAGCCCAGCCAGTGTGAGCCAGGCTGGAACCTGCTGGCTTGGAGCCTGGCTGTGTGGGGGTCGCCCAGGAGTCAGGGCGGCTCCTGTGAGTCATGCATCTGCCGAAATCTCTAATTAATCACTACCAGCCTGGCAGTAGCCATGGGGACTCACAGCCCAGGGAAGTGTTTGGCGGTACAGTGGCTTGAGGAGTGAGTGCAGAGAGGGGCCTGGAGCTGCGGGTTCGGTTCAAATCCAAGCCAGGGAGTCGGCACTCTCAGGTCACTCCAGCCCTCTTTGTAGCACAGAATGGGGCCGGCTCTTCAGGAGGTCACAAGTGGGAACCAGGACTCCCACTATCCCCTGCCAGGGCTGGCAGCAATGTGTGGTTAGCACATGAGCCCAGGTACCCAGAGCATGGGGAACAGTAGTCAGAGAAGGGAGCCAGGACTCCTGGGTCCTACCCCATCTGTGGGCTGGTGGGCTGGGCACAGCTGCAGAAGGAAGAGGGGCCTTCCAGGTAGGTCTCAGACTGTGTTCAGTTCTTTGCTCAGCTTTGGGCTGCTCAGTCCTCCGCATCTGTGTCCCTGTCTTTTTTTTACGTGGTATGACAGAGAGGAGCGTGTATGGCAGTGGGGGAAGGGGTCTGTGCAGTGTCTTGCATGGCGGGGGTGGCAGTTTTTGTCGGGATGTGTCTAAGGAATTGGTCCCATTTCAGGTGGGGCACCCAGCGAGTGAATGGAGATCTGTGCCCAGCGTGCAGGGGACAACCTACCTTGGTCAGGGCTGCTACAGGCGAACTGATTGTACAGGAAACCTTGCACTCCCCCAGGCCGTCTCAGTCTTGTGACTCATGCTGGGGCATGTGCAGGAGCCTTCTACCTCCCAGGAATAACGATAAGCCAGGAATGAGGTGGTTGATCCAGCCGGACATTCCAGCTCTGGCCTGCAGGAGCTTTGTTGATGACCTACTGGAGCGTTTTTCAATAGCTGGCTCACAGCTAAAGGAAGCGCAGCTGCAGGAAGTGGGAGACCTGGAACTATTTTATCGCCAGCGTTTGTTGACACCCAGCAGGGAGTGACTGAAGGTGTGAATTTTAACCCACGCAGGCTGGTTTAGCCTCACAGGTGGTGTTCGTTGGAGAAGGCTGTTGATGAATCTAAGAGGGGGCAGAGAAGAGCTGCAAAACGGATGCATGGGCTGGAGAGAAGGGCAGCCAGTGAGAGCCAGGAGGAGCTCAATCCACTTAGTGGATCAGAAAAAAAAGCAAGAGGTGATGTGCTCACTGTGTAAAGCACCTGGATGGGGTACGACTCCCAGATACTAACACCTCTTTAGCGGAGAAAGGCAGGATGAGACCCAGCAGCTGGAAGTGCTGTGATTAGGAATAAGGCAGCACTGTATTCCAGTGACGGTGATTAACCACTGAAACAAACTCCCAAGGGCATGATGCTTTCATGTCCAGTTTGGTCTGGCTGCCTTGCTGGAAGGTGCTTTAGCCAGACACGAGTTATTGAACTCAGTACACAGGGAACAGCTGGGTCTGGGTCTGGTTTGAGGTACACAGGTTCAATGAGATTGTCTTGTGGTCCCTGCTAGCCTGGAATACTGTGGGTCGAGAGATGCTTGTTCTAGTATAAAAGGGACTTTTTTTCAGGTTAAGTACCGTCACTTGAGAAGGGGGGTCTAAGCTAAACCCTCAAATTCTACTCTCGTGCTGGAATACCCATGGGGATAAGATGGGACTGATAAACAATAACTGGTAGAACTTTCCTGAGCGGACAAGAGCTGAGGAACGCGGTCTGGGTGGTGAAGAGCCAGGAAATGCTGGCTGGAGCAGGGCTTCTTAAACTCTGTTCCGTGGAACTCTGGTGTGCCGCCAATATCTGACCGTTTGATAGCATGCACTGATGGTCTACATTTTCTGTTGTTAAAACCAGACACAACGCTACTTCTTCATTGCTGTGACACCTGATCAAATTCCTTCGTTCTGGTTTTGCTGTGGATGTTGCTGTTCGGTATTTTTTTGGTCTGATTAACAATTTTTAAAGAAGATTTTCGTAGGTGTTCCATAGAAAAATACTATTCTTTGGTGTTCCGTGGGCTCAAAAAGTTTAAGAAACACTGGTCTGGATCTTAGAGCAGGGTATGCTGGGGCAAGAGCAGGCTGAGAGGTAGTCAGGGCTCTGGGTTTTATTCACATTTCTCTTCTGCATCTTCAGTTACAATACACAGATTCTGCCACCAATAATCACTCTAGAGAGGTTTACCAGCTATGGACAGACCTCAGGCATATCAGTTTACACTGATCATTTCCCTTTCTCTAATGCACTGGTTCCCAACCTGGGGTCCCTGGATCCCTGGGGGGTCTGTGAGGGTATTGCAGAGTTAGTGGGAGTGGGGAAGAAGATAAAAATGATCATAGAAAATAAGTTTTAAGTAAATTGCAAAGTTACAATCAATTTACGATTTTTGAAATGAAATACCTTCCAATAATGTTATTAATTGCTGCCCAAAAATCTATGTTGTGGTTTCCTTTTTCATGTAATGAAGTGGGCGTAGCAGCTTAGACTGGCTTTGATGGTGAACAGTTTGGGGGGATGGTTGTGGGTCTGCACTAGTGAAAAGGTTGGGAACCACCACTCTAATGGATATAGAGCTAGGCTGGAAAGGGCTCTGACCCACTGCCAGACAGGCACCGGAGAAGTTCCGCATGTTTGTGAACAGCGTTTGCCGGCCGGTTGTGAAACTAACACAACGTATTTGTATTCACCATCAGGGATGCAAACGGTGTTGCAGGCCTAGATCCTCTGAGCTGGGAGGGCAGCTGATTCCTGGGGGGGCGGAATCTGGGCTTCAGAGGGAGGCTGACGAGAACACACGAAGAGAAGGGGGAAAGGAAGTACGGCCTAGTGGCTAGCCCACTGGCCTGAGATGTATGAACCCTGGCTTCAGTCCTCAGCTGAGCCCTCCCCTTCCTCTCTGACTGTGAGCAAGCCCCTTCCCCATTTGGTTGGACCCTGAGCAGACTCTGATGGAGACTGGGGCCCAATCATGCCAGCCGCTGCACAGACACAGTGGGACACAGTTCCTGCCTTGAAGAGCTCCCAGTCTGATTGGACCAAGGGTGAACTATTCGGAGGGGGAACCTGTGGCCCAGAGGAGGGAAGCAACTTCCTCAAGGTCATGCAGGGAGTCAGTGCTACAGATGGGCACTGAGCCCAGGTCACAGACGAGTGCCCAGTCATCTGCTGATATCCCGCAGCTGACGCAGCTGAACAAGCAGACAATTGTTCTTTGCTGGTTCTCCCAACCTGGAAGATGTTCCCCAGGCATGGGCAGGGCTGTGGTTTGCTCAGCACTTGCCAGCAGGCTCATGGCTTCACGCTCCTGCCGACCTGAGAGAGCCACTCATTAACATGCTGCATGGTGCCCAGGGAGTGGGCTCTGGGCGTGCCCCAAGCATCCTGTCGTCTTCTCGGAGCCAAATCCACAGCCTGGCACTGACCCCAGGGACTGAGAGGCTCCTACCAGCCTGGCTGGAGGAGAACTGGTCACAGGGCTGGTGCTGCAGTTAGTAACTTGGATGTGAAGAAAATGTAGGATTTGTCTAAATAGGAAAATGGCAGGGGCTTCACTGAGGGAAAGAGCTATTAGTTACACTGCTACAGATACTCCAGGATAACCCCACCGGAAACAATGTGCCAGCTGCCAGCCACACAGCTTGGAAAGCAGCACAGAAGTAAGGGTGGCAATATCGTGATGGGAGACCTCAGCTTCCGGTCAGCAGCCGCTGCTCTCCAGCTGCCCAGCTCTGAAGGTCACCAGCTGCAGTGCAGAACTGAATGCTGGCCTGGGACTTGAGCCCCAAGTTCAATTGCCTGGCCTGCCACGATCTTCCTATGAGATCTCGAACAAGTCACTTATGACCTCTGTGCCTTGGTTTCCCCATCCGTGCAGCAGCAGCAGCAGCAGTCAAAAGGGCAAAATATAATGCTAGGAATCATTTAAAAAAAAGAATGGAGAAGAGAGTGTCTTATTGTCGCTATGTACATCCATGGCACACCCACATCTTGAGAACTGCGTCCGGAGATGGCTGCCTCATCTCCAAAAAGCTGTGTTGGCATTCGGGAAAGGGCAGCAAAAATTATAAGGGGCTTGGAACGGCTGCCTTACGAAAAGAGATTGAAAAGACTGGGACTTCTCAGGTTGGAAGAGAGGAGAGGACAGGGGAATTTGATGGAGGGCCATAAAACCATGCCTGGTGTTGGGAAAATAAAGACAAAAAAGTTGTTTACTTGTTCCTATAACACAGGTGAAGTACCCAGAGGCACTGAGACTTCATGTGGGGTGAGTGAAGTCTCTGCTCTACAGCCTCAGCTGAGAGCCACCGGGCCTTCAGCTCACCTGGTGGAGTGCAGCGCTTTAGACCTTATGCTTGCAGGTTCTAGCCCTGGGCCTAGCAACCCAGGTCTGTCAGCATTACACAGGAACTAGAGGTCACCACATGAAATTAATGGGCAGTGGGCTTAAAACAAGCAGAAGGAAATATTTCTTCCCACACTGCACAGTCAACTTGTGGAACTCCTTGCCAGAGGATGTTCTAATGACCAGAACTTTAAGAGGGCTCAAAAAAGAGCTGGATGGATTATGGCAGATAGGCCCATGAATGACTATGAGCTAGGAGGGGTAGGAATGGTGTCCCCAGCTGTCTTTGCCAGCAGCTGGAAATGGGTGACGGGAGAGGGTATGTAATAATTACCTCTTCTGTTCATTCCTCTGGGGCATCTAGCATTGGCCACTCTCAGAAGACAGGATATGGGGGTAGATGGCCTTTTGCTCTGACCCAGTATGGCCGTTCTGTGTTCTTATCTGTACTACAGAGAGAACAGCCGTGCGTGGCACACGAATAGCGTGAGGAGGAAAACGTTACAGCTCACGCGGAGCTCTGATAGTCCGCGGATGGGGTCAGATAGGGACACTAGTCTCACCACAAAACTATACTTGTATGCAAGCGCAGACACATTGCAGGGTGCACAGTTCCACTACTGGGCTCTCTGCACTCTCGTGGAGCTGTGGCTTTTCCAGGAGTCCTCTCCAGCTGTCCCATAAAGCTTCTGGCTTTCACGAGCCAGCGCTGTTTTCAAACCACAAGGAAGAAAGACTTCCCAATCTGGGCAGCCACAACTGGTAGGGGCTGTGCCAGCACAATGATATTGACTAAACAAATCACACCCGCACAGGCATAATTATATGTACTAGGCCACAGGCTGGGTGGAGACCGTGCCTTTCCCTGGCACAAGAACAGTTTTCCTTGGAGGAGGGGAGTTTACATCCCTTCCCAAGAGCTTGCAGCTGCACCAGAAAAGGTCACTTGCCACAGAAAGAGAGTTCCCACAGGGGGTTACCACGATAGAACGGTGCGGGTTTTCATTCATGCTTAAATATCAACATACCTTTCCCACAGACACCAGGTTAACACCCAGCGTTGTGCTTGGGCTGCTGCAGATACAGGCACAAACAAGGGAATTTTGAGTAGGAGTAAAGAGGTCATATTACTGCTGCATTGGGCATGGGTGTGGCTGCTGCTTCCAGTTCCAGGGACTACCATTCAGGAAGGATACGGATGAATTGGAGAGCGGCCAAAGAAGAGCCGTGAGAAGAATTAAAGGGTTAGAAAACCCGCCTGGAGTGAGAGACCAGGAGCTCCGTCTGCTTAGCTCAACAAAGACACAGTTAAAGGGTGACTTGATCCTGGGCTAGAAGAACGTAAATGGGGAAGAAAGGGGGTAAGAGAGTCATCGGTTGAGCAATGCTTTAGCGAGAGCCACCGGCTTGAAGCTGAGGCCAAGCAAATTCAGGCTGGGAATGAAATGTGAAGTTGTAACTGTGGGAGGAGCTACCCATTGGAACAACTGCCCGAGAGTGGTGGTGGAGTCTCTGTCACACAGCGCTTTAAAATATCAGGCAGGGATGCTGGGTGCAGAGGTGTGCAGGAAGTGTTGAGGGGCAGAGGAGGAAGGTGCCGAGCTGGGCACAGGGACCCAGGGGCAGAGCTGGATTGGGGATTGCTTGGGGGTGAGAGAGGAAGGAGGGTGAGAGGGGAACCTCCAGGCAGGTGGGGGATGGGGCTGTGACTCACCAGGGTACTCCTCTGATTGAGGGGTGGTGCTCAGGGTTTCTTGGGGTGGGGAGTGGCTCTCTGTCTGAGCGAGGGGGGCAGGGGAGCCGTTGCCTGTGCTGTCCTGGGGTCCAGAATGCCTTTTGGGGGGCTGCACCCCATAAGAGGCCTCCAGTCTTGTGGCACCTTTAGGCAGTGCTTTAAGAACAGCACAATCTGGCCGTGGGCCTGATGCGAAGCTTTGCCAGAGTCAGGCCTCCGCCTACATGGTGCTCGGCATCACCATAAACGGAACAGCGTCCCTGGTCAGCAGCACGGCTGGGCACGGCCCTTAAAGGAGATGGACTCCTTGGCAGCTGTCCAGGGGACCACAGTTCCCTTCCATGAGCAGCTGTCCCTTTAAGATGCCCTGCAGAGAAGAGCCAAGGTCAGTCAGGAGCTAAGGCTGAATATGGCTGGGAGAATTTCAGGAGCGAATCAAAGAGGGCTTGAGAGAAGAGTGAACAGCGTTACCCACGGCCTCCAGGCACCGGGGGCCTCTCCACAGCTGCAAATAGAACCCAGGAGTCCTGGCTCCCTGCCCGCTCTCACCAACAACTGGTACTCCCCTCTCAGAGCTCAGAAGAGAACCCAGCTACCAGAATCTTGACTTCCAGCTTTCTCCTCCCGCCGCCTCCAGCTCTGATCACTAGAGCCCCAAGGCAGCCCAGGGAGAGAGTTAGAACCCGGGAGCCCACCAGCAGCCACGCATGCCTTCTCCAGCGCAGACTGCAGGCCCCCCGCTGCTCTGCAGCCACCAGCACCACAGCGCGCCTGGGTCACCATCGTGACCGTATCACAAGCCCTCAGCTGGTGCCTAACAAGCGGCTCAGAGAGGCAGAGGCTTGTCCTGATCCGCAAGAAGCGTTGGCTGCAGAGGTGGGCACAGGACTCTGGAGCGCCTGCTTTCCCTTCCTCCCAACCACCCGCCTCCAAGCCAGGAACAGAAGTCAGAGTCCTGGATCCCAGTCCTATGCTCAGACCCCCATTGTTCTCTACCCTGCAATGCTGGCTGCTGCATCCTGTGTGCATAAACATGAACCCCGGCTCTTGGTGTGGGACTGTATCTGGAGCTGCTTGTTTGAAAGAGGGAGTAAGTCCTTGGACTGGACTGCCGGGAGTCAGTGTTGAATCCAGCTCCTGAGTGGCCAGCAAAGTGTTACTGGCGTGCCGGATACCGGAGTGCTGGAAGTCTAGCTCTGCTATCGCTCTGCCCCCTCCGTGCTTCCCGGCTGCCAGCTGCCCCTCTCCCTGCTGCTGGGCCCTTGCTATTGCTGCCTTCTGAAAAAGCCTTGGGAGTCCCAGAGGATATCAGCTAGCCAAGAGCTGGCAATGCGATGAGTTGGCCGAAAGGGATGATGCAATCCTGGGGCGTCTGAACTGGGAGGCTGGAGTGGGAGTGGGCAGGTTCTGTTGCCTCTGGGTTTGGCTCTGGTGCTGCGGCTGGCAGGAACGCAGGGTCCAGTTTGGGGCCCCCACACTTGGAGGTGGATGGGGGCAGCTCACAGAGGATGGGAAGAGAGGCAGGGGAGAGCGTGAGTGAAGGGGAGAAATGTGCACCCCAGAACCGCTGGGGGCAGCAGCCGTGGGCACAGAGGGCTTGTCGATCGGGCAGACTAAGGTCTAACAAGATCCAGGGTGAGACACTGAAACTTGACAAAGTCAGACTGGAAATAAAGTGCAAGCGTTTAACTGGAAGGGGAATTAACGCTTGGGACCTTGAGCTAGCAGGGGCCTGGACCCTCCAGCGCTGGCAATGGGACCTCTAGTTGTGCGCTTCTCCTGACATCTGCTCTGGTTCAAAAGGAGGATTTAATGCAGGGTTGCACCGTGGTCTGTAGTGGACAGGAGGTTGGACCCAATTATCATAATTGTCCAGTTTGCCCAGGGACCCTGCGAATCAAACGCTGCCCCACTCCCATTGTCCCCCATGCCTCTTAATGAAGCCTCTGTGCCCCCTCTTCCCCTCACAATTCTGTATCTCTGGTCCCTCCTTCTCAGCATCTCCTGCTCCCAACCCCCCGTCTCACAGCGAGGGTCCCTGGGGCTGCAGCAGAGAGACTGTTTTTCTCTTTACATTGCCAGCGCCTGTTCCTCTGTGACTCAGCTGGCACCTGTCCCAACGTGCCAGGGCACAGACTGTCTCTGCTGTCACCTCGTCAGGGTGCTGGACTTCTCTCTGGTGCCTTAGCTTCCACGGTGTTCTAACCCACAAGACCCTGCTGCCCTCCAAGAGCTGCGGAGAGAACCCAGGGATCCTGGATCCCAGGTCCTGACCCCCTGTTTTAACCCCATAACTCCTCCCCTTCACAGGCCTGGTGCTAGGACTCAGGAGGAGGGTCTCACTGTGAGATGGGGGTGGAGGGCTGGGTGGGGCAAGGCTTCTGGGATCAATCACCAGCTCGTGTGGGGCAGCATCCGGGGAAGGAGCAGGGAGGGCTGGATTGAGGATGCAAAACCTTGCAGTTTGCTAGCCAGCAGAGCTGAGTTGCCTGTTCAACTCTGTGTCATCAGCCCCGTACTGCTAATGGCATTTGTCCATTGGCTGAAGGACACAGGGTTTTGGCAGCAAGAGGAGCTAATCTGTCTCCCCACTGTCACTGCAAAGAGATGAGTGACCTGGCCACACCAAGCAGTGTGTTATGAGGTTCCTATGAAATTCTTCCCCCAGTGAAAGCAGGTTTTAACTGTTCTTTTACCCTGTGCCATACAGATTTCAGAGGGGAGACCAGTGTTTCTCACACTGCAGGTCCTGACCCTGACCCTTCAGAGCTGGGTGGCCAGAAAGCAGCGGCTGTTGGCCAGCAGCCAGCTCTGAAAGCAGTGCCCTGCCAGCAGCAGTGCAGAAGTGAGAGTGGCAATGCCATACCATGTCACCCTTCCTGCTGTGCTGCTGCCTGCAGAGCTGGACAGCTGGAGAGTGGCGCCTGCTGACTGAGGGCCCTGCTCTGCAGGCAGCAGTAAGGATGGCCTGTTTGGCATTGCCCCCCTTACTTCTCCATTGCTGCTGGCCGGGCATCATCTTCAGAGCTGGGCGCATGGCCAACAGCTGATGGCCCCGGAGCTGCCAGTCCCCCAGCTCTGAAAGCAGCACAGAAGTAAGGGTGGCAATCTTGTGACGGGAGGCCCCAGCTCCCAGCCAGCAGCTGCTGCTGTCCAGCTGCCCAGCTCTGAAGGTCACCAGCTGCAGTGCAGAACTAAGAATTGCAGTTCTGCAACCCCCCCAATAACCTTCTGAACCCCGCCCCCGCAACTTCTTTTGGGTCAGGACCCTACAATTACCCAGCTGTGAACGTTCAGATTTAAACAGATGCAGTCATGTCATGTACGATTTTAAAACCATCTGCCAGTGAAATTGCCCCAGATGGACTGAGCATTGGGCAGGCCCCTAGTTTATTAGATACTGATGTGATGTATAATAGCTTCACTGGGGAGGTGGAAGATAAGGGGGCTCGTGTCATAGTGCGTGTAGGCTGAGCTCCTTGCTTACCCCAGGGCGCCTTGCTTCCCTCCGTCCCCCATCAGCTCCTGTGGGCTACTGTCCCAGCATCACCAGTCCAGGGATTCCCTGCAACCTCCCCACAACAAGGGGCTTTGTACCCCTACCCCTCCCTTATGAGGGACCCCTATTCTCCCACCCCACCCCATCCCCACAGCTCTGTGTGTGCTCCCTGGTCTGTCCAGCTCTATGTGCGCCCTGGTCCGCCCTCCCCCCCAGCGGCGGCTCTGTGTGTGCCCCAGTCTGGCCCCCGCTGGCGGCTCTGTGTGAACGCCATCCTGTGGGCACATCACCATGTTACGCTCCAGGAGGAGGTTGGCAGCTCCAGGCTGGCGTTAAGCTGGAAGCATGAATAGTTGCCCTTGCGACCAGGGCTTTGCTCTGGAGGTGACTGCAGAGCTGCTGGGAGCTGCAGCTGTGCAGGGGCCACCGGACACCCCCACTGCCCCCCACTTCCATTTTCCTGGTTTGCTCCTGTATCCCCAAGACTCTGGGCAGGACACCACTGCCCATCCTTCCCTGCCACACTCCAGCAATTGGCTCAGGGGCCCATCACGTGCAGCCTGGCCCAGGACAGCCAGACAGATCCAGAAGTGCCAGCTGAGCCCCAGGGCCTGGCCGTGCCGAGCCAGGGCAGTGAGCCTGCTGAGCGGCCTGCCGCAGGCGCAGCCCCATCACCGCGTGTGTGCGTCATCTGCAGAACTGGGGGAGCCGCTTACAGGCCCAGCACAGATCAGGGCCCGGTGGCAGCAGACGTGGTTCATTGCCGGGCCGGGAGCTCAGCTGGTGTGCGCCGTGTTGGTGCTGTTACGCCTGTACCTCCAGACGCAGGCAAGATTGGCCCCCCCATGTCAGGCTGATTATTACAATTATGGTCACACCTGGAGCCCAGCGATTGTGTGAGTCCACCCAGCCTGGCATCCCCCACGCTGCCTCCTTCCCCCGTCACACGTGGGTCCCACCCAGCCTGGCATCCCCGACTCTCCCTGTTCCCCAGACTCACACCCAGGGGCCCAGGCAGCTCCTTCTCTGCCACAGGCCGTGGCCCCCATCACAGCCAGGGCCAACCCAGCAGGTTAGGTCTGTCACTGCTCAGCTGGGGCCCTAGTGCCTGGGCAAGGGCTGTGGGAGGCCGATCCAGCAGCCCCATGGTGTGTTTCCAGACCCAGCTCGGGCCCTGTGCCAGGCTCCCGGAGGGAGGAATGCAGCCATGCAGGTTCTCCCAGGCCTGCCCAAGCCAGACCCCACCCTCTGCACTGCTTACACCACACACTGCCTGTCACCATGGCTGTGCCCAGGTGGGAAAGAAAACCCTGAAGATCCCAGGCTCCTTGACTGACTCCTAGAGTAGCGGGGTGGGAAACCCAGGTGTCCTGATTCCCAGCCTCCCTGCTCTACCCACTAGGCATCACCGCTGGGATAGAACCCAGGAGTCCTGGCTCCCAGAACCACCCACCCTCCAATCCAGGCACAAGACCCCACTCTCCTGCCAAAGCAGGGATCACGAGCCTCGGTATGTTATTGTAGGGCAGCTGAAAAGGTCTGGTCACACCCTGAGATTTCCCATCCAGCCACCTTTGGGTGCCCCATGCCTAAAACAAGTTTGGCAGGTCTCAGCTGTGTTCCTGGTGAAACCAGCACTCTGCTCCTGAAACTAGCAAAAGGCTCCTCTCTTCACCCTCCGTCTCTGGGGAGTGCTCGGGGGGAAAATGACCTCAGACACACTTGTGGGGCTTATCCCAGGCCCTGGCTTGGGCCAAGGGGGGGCCTGGCATGACAGGGCATGCTCTGAGCATGCCACGCTGTGGGGTACAGCTGAGGGGCGGGGAAAGCAGCATCCGAGGCAGCCGAACAAGTTGGTGCGTGGCCACCGCAAGCGCCTCATTGGAGACAGGCTGGAAAAGTTGCAACATCTCAATCTGCTTTTGTGTCGTGCTCAGCACTTGGGGTGGGCCGGAAGCCCGGATGCCTGGGTTCGGTGCCGGCTCTGGAAGGCACGTGTGGCTAGTGGTTAGAGCAAGGGGGCAGCACTCCTGGGCTCTGTTCCCCAGCCCTGGGAGGAGAGTGGGGTCTGAGATGACTGGAGGGAGGGAGATTTTTTTACAGCCCAGCCCAGCAGGCCCAGCCTCTCATGGACATCTGCAGACCCCTTCCCTGGGCCATGCAGAAGCAGAACCAGGCCAGCGTGTTCAGCGAGGCTCTGGCCAGGCCACTGCTCACAGTCAGCAGGGTCCATGTCACCGTCATGCCTCCGTCCTGGGGGTCAGCCCAATGGGTTTATATCATCGGATGCAACCAACTGGGGCCCAGGCTGAGGACATCCTGGGAAGTAATGGACGGGGCCCTGGACAGGAAGTCAGGCCCAGGGAATCTAGCCCTGGCTGAGGGAGCACTGTGCAGCACAGAAGAAGGGGATCAGGCCTCCCGAGGAACAGCTGCACAGCATGCTAAGGCCCATAGTACGGTGTCTCAGCACGTGGGGCTACACCCCCCGGACTCCTGCTTTGGAGCTGAAACCAGCTGTGCTGGAGCTGTGACACCGCGGAGGTGGGGAAGCTCAGAGACACACTGCGAGGGTGACCAGAGAGCAAATGGGGGGTGGGGGGAATAGGCACTGATATAGGACAAAGCCCTGACTAGCAGGACTGTGCCTATAAAATCGGGACAGCCACTCACCCTTGCAGCGGCTGCCTGTAGGCAAACCGCTGGAGTCTGTCACTGATGGGCTCTGTGACCCTGGGCAAGTCTCTTCCCATTGCAGGGCCTGTGGTTCTGGTGCCACCTATGTCTGTTTCAGCTGCAAGAGCTTTGGGGCAGGGACTGTCCCTCGCTGTGGGGCTGTGCAGCAGCTGGCCCAGGCCCAGCCTGAGTCAGGACTGCTGCACACTGCTGTAACACATCAAGCAATAAACCCGGCATGTGTCGTCTTCTGCTGGTACTTGGCCTGGTGCAGCCACTAACTCCAGCAGGGGCTGTTTGCCGCCCCTCTGGGCTCATGAGTGTGTACTGCTCAGAGCTAGGGGTGCTGTCCCTGAAATGTGGGGTGGGGGGAGGTTTAGAGGCTGATTGTTCTAGAACTAGCCAACCTGCCGCTAATTCCCTGTTAATTACCCAACCAGAGACATCTGATTTGGCAGTGGCAAGAGGTTTAAGGAGAGATCAGGGCCACGTTGTGCCAGGTGCTGCATGGACCCCGGCCGAGATCAGAGCCCTATTGTACCAGGTGCTGCACAGATCCTGACTGAGATCAGAGCCCCCTTGTGCCAGGAGCTGCCCAGCCACTTGCCAGTGAGTCTCTGCCCAAAGAGCTCACGCTCCACCCAATCAAAGGAAAGGCTCTTCTGCCCATTGTACAGATGCACTGAGCCATTAGACCCCCCTTCCTTCCCAGAGCCGGACCCCAGGAGCCCTAACACCCATTGCCTGGGTTCAAGCCACTAACCCACCCTCTGTGTCTCTGGGCAGTGCCCTGTATTTGGAGAGCCCCCTGGGTAGCACTAGGGTACAGGCATGCCCCAGACTGAGGTCTTTCTCTCTCTCTCCCCCTGTAGCCGCCCCCTTCGTCACCAAGGTGAAGGAGATGTGCCTGCACCGGGAGGACTTTGAGATTCTGAAAGTCATCGGGCGAGGGGCCTTTGGAGAGGTGAGCGCTGCCAGCCTCCCCAGCTTGGACTCACGAGGGGGCTTGTGGTCCTCAGCTATGACCCTAGCACCAGGTGCCGTGCCACCTGCTGGCAATAGGAGGATTGGATCCTGGCAGGGCACAGTTGCACCTGCTGTCATTGGGTGGGGCTGGCGCTTTGGATCCTGGCAGGGCACAGTTGCACGTGCTGGCAATAGGAGGTGCTGGCGCTTTGGATCCTGGCAGGGCACAGTTGCATGTGCTGGCAATAGGAGGTGCTGCGCTTTGGATCGTGGCAGGGTACAGTTCCACCTGCTGTCACTGGGTGGGGCTGGCGCTTTGGATCCTGGCAGGGCACAGTTGCACATGCTGGCAATAGGAGGTGCTGGTGCTTTGGATCCTGGCAGGGTACAGTTCCACCTGCTGTCACTGGGTGGGGCTGGCGCTTTGGATCCTGGCAGGACACAGTTGCACATGCTGGCAATAGGAGGTGCTGGCGCTTTGGATCCTGGCAGGGTACAGTTCCACCTGCTGTCACTGGGTGGGGCTGGCGCTTTGGATCCTGGCAGGGTACAGTTGCACGTGCTGGCAATAGGAGGTGCTGGCGCTTTGGATCCTGGCAGGGTATAGTTCCACCTGCTGTCACTGGGTGGGGCTGGCGCTTTGGATCCTGGCAGGGTACAGTTGCACGTGCTGGCAATAGGAGGTGCTGGCGCTTTGGATCCTGGCAGGGTATAGTTCCACCTGCTGTCACTGGGTGGGGCTGGCGCTTTGGATCCTGGCAGGGCACATTTCCACCTGCTGTCACTGGGTGGGGCTGGCGCTTTGGATCCCGGCAGGGCACAGTTCCACCTGCTGTCACGGGGGGCTGGGGTGGGCCAGGGCCTGGAGCAGGGGTCTGCAGCCGAAACAGCGAGAAGAGCCATTTTTTCAAAGTCAGTTACAAAACCAACTGTTCAAGAGCCGCAGTGCCCCTGAATACCAGGCTCTCCTTAATAAACAACTGTACTTTTTGTAGCCCTGTTTGAAGAACAGCACAGACATGATGATTTATACCAGTTAGAAAGTTGTTACCCCACCTCCAGGCTTTACCCCTCACAACCCCCAAATCCACCCCCCTATCCCCAAGCTTTACTCCCATCCCACAAACCTGCCCCCTATCCCCAGGCTTAACCCCTCTCAGCCTCAAACCACCCCCCTATCCCCAGGCTCAACCTCTATCAGCATCAAATCACCCCCTCTCCCCTCCCTGGGTTTAACCCACCTCACCCCTGCCCCACCTAGCCCACTGAATCTGGATCTTACTTGCCCAGGTGCTACTCTCAGTCCCCCTCACATGTGCTCCGGGTCCCCCTCCCAAACTTCTCAGGCCAGAAAGTGCCTGCACCTTTCCCAGCTGCTCCCCACCCAGCAGCACTGGTGCCGGCCTCACCAGGTCCTGGGGGAGCTGATTTCCCACTGCCGGCTGCAGCTCCAACTCCAGCTCCAGCTCTGGCGGCTGCTGCAGAGTGAGGATGACCTGGGAAGCCTGGGAGGAGGTGCTGGCCCTGCCGGGAGGGCAGCTGCTCTCGCAGGAGGCCTCCCCCCATCTCTTCCTCCTTAGTGCAGCTGTGTGGTTCTGTAAGGGGCAGATGCTCTCCCTCCCCTGCTGAAATAAGGGAACTCACCTGAACTGGTTTCAGGCCGGATGTAAAACCAGTTCAACCGAGGTCCATTCTTTCAGTGGGGGCAGCTCAGGGGGCCGCGAGAGGAGCTGGTGGCGACAGCGGTCAGAGCCACGTTGCTGACGTGTGGCCAGGGGGCTGCAGGTAGCAGAGAGAAGCCCGGGGATGGGGCTCTAGCAGGTTATTCCCTCACTGGGCGGCTCCATGCAGCTACCCCCCACCCCCACCCCAGCTACTTCAGGTCCAGTTCAGCCTGGCTCCTGGAGACCCCCTCAGTGCTGTGCTCTCTGGCCCCAGGTGGCAGTGGTGAGGCTGCGGAACAGCGAGAAGGTCTACGCCATGAAGATACTGCACAAGTGGGAGATGCTGAAGAGAGCAGAGGTACTGACCCCGACCCACCCCAGGCTCTCCCCGACTCATGCCCCCTCCCACCCCACACGTTCCCTGCCCCATTGCTCTGCTCTGGAATAGCAGGCGTGGCGGGAGGGGTACCGCTCCGGAGGGGCCCCTGGGCTTGATCCAGAAGGCCCATGTATCTGCTCCATAGCGGGGGGACCCTGGGCTGCACAGGCCCTTTGCACCCAGGCTGCAGCAGTGGCTCTGCTAGGATGGAGCCCTGCGACCTCCCTGCCTGGGGGCACACCTGACCCCTCCCTGCGATCCCCTCGCAGACAGCCTGCTTCCGGGAGGAGCGGGACGTACTGGTGAAGGGGGACAGGCAGTGGATCACCACCCTGCACTACGCCTTCCAGGATGAGAAGTACCTGGTAAGACTCTGCCTGGGAGGTTGGGGAGGGCCTCTGCATTGCCCGGGGACCCTCAGTCCCTCGAGCACCATCTCCTTGTCCCCATCAGCCAGATGGTCCTGTCCTGGAGGAAGCAGCTGCACATCCTGCCTGGGCTCCACCCAGAGGATTTTTTTGAAAAGCCCTGCCGTATGCAGCTGGTTTCCAGCAGGGGGCGCTGTGTGGCTGGCTGGGCATTGCCAGCCGGGGGCGCTGTGTGATTGGCTGGGTGTTGTCAGCAGGGGGCGCTGTGTGGTTGGCTGCACGATGCCAGCAGGGGGCGCTGTGTGGTTGGCTGCACGATGCCAGCAGGAGGAGGTGGGGCAACTGCGTATTGCAACAAGGGCAGTGTGGGGCAGGCTGGATGTTGCCAGCAGGGGGCGCTGTGTGGGTGGCTGGAAATGCAGGTGGGAGGAGCTGTAGGTCTGGGCCTTCCCGGAAGACAGCTTGCACCTGCCATGCATTATTTTGCATGTCCTGCAAAGCTTATTGCAGGTCCCCTCCGTCTCCCAACTAACACTGCCCCATCTGTAGTACCTGGTGATGGATTACTATGTGGGCGGAGACCTGCTGACCTTGCTGAGCAAGTTTGAAGACCGGCTGCCGGAGGACATGGCCTGCTTCTACCTGGCCGAGATGGTGCTGGCCATTCACTCCATCCACCAGCTGCAATATGTGCACAGGTACAGCGGGGCTGGAACTGGGGGACGTGCCCAGGTTTCAGCCAGGATGCTGGCTGCTGACCTTCCTTCTGCTCCCCCCCAGGGATGGCCCCAAGGCTCTGTTTCTGGCTCCAAGCTGACCCCCTGCGTGGGGGGACAGGGGTAACAGGGCTGACTTTTAGCATCCCCACTCATAAAAGCGTTCCTGCCCTACAGCCCCTTCCACCCTGTAACCCATTGGAGCCCCCACCTCCAGGGCTGGGATGGAAACCAGGAGTCCTGGCTCCCCGCCCCCAGCTGTAACCACCCAGCCTTTTTCAGTGGCTGGTGCCTCTGCCTTCTCCCCTCCCTCCACAGGGATATCAAGCCAGATAACATCCTGATCGATGCCAATGGGCACATCCGCCTGGCCGATTTTGGCTCCTGCCTTCGACTGCGACCAGATGGGACGGTGAGAGGCACAAGCTGCTCCAGGAAACCCCCTCACCCTGAATCAGCCCCTCCAGACGGTTCCCCGCTTTGTGGGGCTGGACTGGCCGGCAGCTCCTGCCTGGGCAATGGGAAGGGGGCTGCCATGGCTGCAGGTGGGCATGCACGCACTGTCTCCCCCACCCCCGGCAGGTGGAGTCTGCGGTGGCAGTGGGGACCCCTGACTACATCTCCCCGGAGATCCTGCAGGCCATGGAGGATGGGAAGGGAAAGTACGGCCCCGAGTGCGACTGGTGGTCCCTGGGCGTCTGCATGTATGAGCTGCTCTTCGGGGAGACCCCCTTCTACGCTGAGTCCCTGGTGGAGACCTATGGCAAGATCATGAACCACGAGGTGAGCCGTGCAGGGAGGGTGCCCTGGCCAGGCTGCACCTTGGGAATAGGGGCTTGCTGGAAAGTGGGGGGTGCTCGAGAGGAAGCAGGGTCGTGGGAGGTGTCGACGGGACTGGAGGGGTGTGGATCGGTGGGTAGATTAATGTGGCTTATCTGGCGGGATGGATACAGATGGGTGGAAAAATATGGGGGGTTGGATGAGCAGGTGCAGCTGGACTGAGGACTGATAAATATGGATGGGCAGATGAATGGGGATGGAGAGTTGAAGATGGGTGGATGGGTGGGTGGATGAAGACAGAACTGGCAGTATTTTAAAGAAGTCGTACTGAAGGCACAGGAACAAACCGTCCCGCTGCATAGTCAGAAATGCAAATATGGTAGGCAACCAGCTTGGCTTAACAGGGAAATCCTTAGTCAGCTTAAACTCAAAAAGGATTCATATAAGAAACGGAAACATGGACAGTTGACTAAGGAGGGGTATAAATATACGGCTGGAGAATGCTGAGCAGTAATCAGGACAGCGAAAGCACGACTGGAACTGCAGCTGGCAAGGGATGTGAAGGGTAACAAGACGGGTTTCTACAGGCATGTGAACAATAAGAGGGCTGTCAGGGAAGGGGTGGGGCTGTTACTGGATGAGGGAGGTAACCTAGTGACAGGTGATGTAAGAAAAGCTGAGGTACTCGATGCTTTTTGTGCCCCAGTCTTCACAGACAAGAACAGCTCCTACACTACGGTGCTAGACAGTGCAGTGTGGGAAGGCGGAGGACAGTCATCAGTGGGGAAGGAACAAGTTAAGAGCTACCTAGAAAAACTAGATGTACACAAATCCACGGGTCTGGATTTAATGCACCCAAGGGTACGGAGGGAATTGGCAGACGTCATTGCCGAGCCTTTGGCTATTACCTCTGAAGACTCCTGGAGACTGGGAGAGATTCTGGATGACTGGAGAAAGGCAAATGTGGTGCCCATCTTTAAAAAAGGAAAGAAGGACAATCCAGGGAACTATAGACCGGTCAGTCTTACCTCAGTCCCTGGGAAAATCATGGAGGGGATCCTCAGGGAATCCATTTTGGAGCACTCGGAAGAGGGGAAAGTGATCAAGAGTAGCCAACATGGATTCACCAAGGGCAAGTCCTGCCTGACCAATCTGATTAGCTTCTATGACAAGGTTACAGGCTCTGTGATATGGGAAGTCAGTGGATGTGATAGACCTTGACTTCAGCAAAGCTTTTGATACAGTCTCCCACAACATTCTTGCCCATAAGATAAGGAAGTACGGATTGGATCCCTGGACCATGATATGGATAGAAAGCTGGCTTGGCGATTGGGTCCAAGAGGTAGCAGTCAATGGCTCAATATCTGGATGGTGGTCGGTTTCAAGCGGAGTCCCGCAAGGCTCAGTTCTGGGCCAGTGTTATTCAATGTCTTTATTAATGACCTGGATGAGGGACTGAACTGCACCCTCAGCTAGTTTGCGGATGACACTAAGCTAAGGGGAGAGGTAGATTCGTTGGAGGGTAAAGAGAGGATACAGAGTGACCTGGATAAACTGGAGGATTGGGCCAAAAGAAATCTGATACAGTTCAACAAGGAGAAGTGTAGAGTCCTGCACTTGGGACGGAAGAATCCCAAGCATTGTTATAGGCTGGAGACCAACTGGCTAAGCAGCAGTACAGAGGAAAGGGACCTAGGGGTTATGGTGGATGAAAGGCTGGATATGAGTAAACAGTGTGCCCTTGTAGCCAAGAAGGCTAGCAACATATCAGGGTGTATTGGGAGGAGGATTGTGAGCAGATCTGGAGAAGGGGTTGTTCCCCTCTATTCGGCACTGGTGAGGCCACATCTAGAATATTGTGTCCAATTTTGGCCCCCCCCCAGTATAGAAAGGATGTGGGTGCATTGGGGCGGATTCAGCAGAGGGCAACAAAAATGATTAAGGGGCTGGAGCACATGATCTCTGAGGAGATGCAGAGGGATTTGGGCTTGTTTAGTTTGCAGAAGAGAAGACTGAGGGGTGATTTAATAGCAGCCTTCAGCTTCCTGAAGGGGCGCACTAAAGAGGATGGAGAAAGACTGTTCTCAGTGGTGACAGAAGGCAGGACAAGGAGCAATGGTCTGAAGTTACAGAAGGAGAGTTGTAGGTTGGATATTAGGAAAAACTATTTCACCAGGAGGGTGGTGAAGCTCTGGGATGCGTTGCCTAGAGAGGTGGTGGATTCTTCATCCCTAGAGGTTTTCAAGTCCCAGCTTGACAAGGTCCTGGCTGGGATGACTTAGTGGGGGTTGATCCTGCTTGAAGCAGGGGGCTGGACTCAATGACCTCCTGAGGTCCCTTCTAGCCCTAGGATTCTGTGAATGCAGGTGGCTGGGTGGATGAGTCAGCTCAGTGGATGGGAATGGGGATGGATCGGCAGCTGCCTGTGTGCGGACAGGAGGCTGGGTAGGGAAGGGGTCGGGGATGGCTGGGAGAATGGACAGATCTGTGACTGCAGATAGCTAGGAGAACGGATGTGGGTGTGGATGGAAATGGGAAGGGGCGGCCAGGTGGGTAGGTGAGTGGAGGAGGCAGAGGGATGGAGTGGGGAGGGGTGGATGAGTCGAGCTGGGGGCAGTTGGGTCCATGGTAATGCCTGGATAGGTTGAGGGGGGGATAAACATGAATACATTTGCATACATTTGCATAAATTGTGCCTGCAGGACCCTGATGTGTGCGGCCACGTAAATCAGTTGCACGTGTATTTGTGTTAGTTCGCATACAAGGGGGACACTTGCCGCGTGAGCTGCCAGCTCTGCCTGGAGTGCCCCGACCCCGAGGGGCACAGGGGAATGGAGCTCGGACGCCAGCGAGGCGCTGCAGCCTCAGCCCCCCCGCCCTCATCAGCCGCCTGCACTGAGCCCCGTTGGCTTGTGCCCCCTCTAGGATCACCTGCAGTTCCCCCCGGACATCACAGACGTGTCGGAGCCAGCCAAGGACCTGATCCGGGGGCTGCTGTGCCAGCAGGAGCTGCGCCTGGGCCAGAACGGCCTCGAGGACTTCAAGCGGCACCCCTTCTTCAAGGGCATCGACTGGGCCAACATCCGCGCCAGCACCCCGCCCTTCGTGCCCGAGGTCAGCAGCCCCGCAGACACCTCCAACTTCGACGTGGATGACGACACGCTCAAGGAGCTGGTGAGGGCGGCGCTGGGGGGTGCTGTGCTGTGCTGCGGGAGGGGGGCAGATGGCGTGGGGGTGGGCACTGTGCTGCAGGACGAGACGGGAGCTCTGCCGTGCTCCAGGGAGGTGGTGGGAGTCTCGTGGGGGGGGTGCTGTTCTGCAGGGGATGGGCAGGTGGTGCGGGAGGGTCGCTGTGCTGCGGGGAGGGGGCAGGGGGCTGCAGGGCAAGAACAGGGCTTGCGGGGGGCTGTAGGAAGTGGGGGGTCAGGAGGGCTGCAGGCTCTGCACTTGCAGTAGGCACTGGTCCCGCCACTGTGCTGGGAGGAGGAAGACCCTTTCCTCTGAGGCGAGAGGTGAGGTCCAGGCCCCATGGATTGACTGAGGTTCCTCAGGCTCTGTGTTAACAGCCCCCCACATCCCTGCCCTGGAGTGGGCGGGGGTGTGGCTGCTCTGCCTGAGGCATAAGGAGCTGCCGTGTCCTTTGTGACGTGTGTTGTCCCCTCTCTGATCACCAGGAGACGCTGCCGCCTGTTTCTCACAGTGCATTCACCGGCCACCATCTTCCCTTTGTGGGGTTCACCTTCACTTCTGGCCGGTGAGTACAGCCCCCAGGCAAGGACGCCCCCTTCCCCGGCTGTTCCCATGGGGGCCAGAGACCCTATCATTTCACCACTCGCCCATGTGCCCATCCCACGTGTCTCTGCCCCCTCTCCACGAGTCTGTTCCATCAGCCCATCCAACCCAACATGGCCCCTTCCCCACCACTCCAGGTCAGACCTATGGGCCTGCCCAGGGCACTGTCCTCCTTCCTGCTTCACAGAGCCCTTCCAGCCCCATATCCCCTTGTGGGCCTCGTGTGAACTTGGTGCTCTCTGGCCAGGGTTGAACTTCTCAACTTGAGATCTAGAGACATGAGACTCTCGGGCCAGCGGAAGCCCCACCCAGTTAGGATGTCAAGGTCTCTGCTGCTTGGTGCAGCCACCAGGGGCTGACAAAGAGCCACACCCTGGGCTAAGTTGGTCCAGGGGGATGCTCATACTGACCCTCACTCCCGCAGCCCCCTCTCTGAGCAGAAGCCCCCGTCCCCCTCCCCATCCCCTGATGTGGCCCAGCTGGAGAAGAGGATCCGGAACCTGGAGCGGGAGAAGGTGGAGCTGATCCGGAAACTTCGAGGTGAGGCAGGTGGTGCTGGGAGGGTTAAAGCCCAAAGATCTGCCCCATCTCGCAGCTTAGAGTCCACCTCTTGCACCCTTATCCTCATGATCTCCGCACATCCAGTCATGGGTGTGTCTGTGTCCAGGGGCATCATCCCAGCAGACAGAAGTGGCAGTGAGTCTGGGAACAGAACCAGGGTGGAACCCTGCCCGCAGCCTCCTGCTCTAACCCCTTAGGCCTCCCCCACAGCTGGGACAGAAGCCAGGAGGATAAATAAATGGGTGGAGATAGACATCTCGTAGAGCTAGAAGGGACCTTGTGAGGTCATCTAGTCTAGTCCCCTGCCCTCTTGGCAGGGCCAAGCACCATCCCTGGAATCTATTAGCCCTGATCCTTAAATGGCCTCCTCAAGGAGTGAGCCCACAACCCTGGGTTTAGCAGGCTAATGCACTAACGCCTGAACCATCCCTCCCCTCGCTAGCCTGCCTGCTTCCCAGCTCCCTGCTCTAACCACTACACCCTCTCCCCTCCTAGCACTGGGGGTAGGACGCAGCAGCTGTTTCCGAGGGATGCCCAGAGAAAGAGGTTGGGGCCTCCCCTCTCCTTCCTGCTCAGTCCAGTTTGGGACTGACCCATTGTGGTCCTGCCTGACGTTTCCCTGTGTGGACTTGCTCCCTCCCCTCCCACCCCCACCCCCACCCCCACCCCCAGATTTCCACAGCCCCAGCCAAGGAGTCAGAAACTGTGAGAAGAGAGAAATAGGGATGTTGTGTAGAAAGGTGACAGCTACGGACGCCTGTGCCTGGATCAGCTGTAGGGCCGGTCAGCTGTAGTGGGGTGATGGGAGAGAATACAAGCTGAATGGGCCCATTGGTCTGTTCCAGGGCAGCAGGAGCAGGCATACTGGAATGGATGGGTTCATTGGTCTGCTCCAGGCAGCAGAATGGGGGCCGGGGGTACCGGGATGGATGGGTCCATTGGTCTGTTCCAGGGCAGCCAGAGCAGGGATAGCGGGATGGATGGGTCCATTAGTCTGTTCCAGGCAGCAGAACAGGGGGTTACCGGGATGGATGGGTCCATTGTTCTGACCTAGGGCTGGTGGGAGGGTGTGGGTATCAGGCTGGATGGGCCTATGTATTCTGAGCAGAGGTGAGTCACCCTAGTAAATTCCCAGGCTTCTTTCTCATGCTCAGAGAACCAGTCGGCAGCTGAAGACTTGTTAAAGCAGCGGCTGGAGGGGGAGGCATCTGGGCAGGTGAAAATCCTGGAGAAGCAACTGAAGTCACTCAGACGGGAGAGGGACGAGGCCCGCCAGGTGAGACATTCCCAGGGGCCCTGCTACAGCCCATTCCACCTGCACAGAACAGCTGGGGTCCCTGGCCCAATGCTGAGACGCAGCCCACTCTGTGCATGGCACGGGGGCCATTCACAGCCTTAGCCCTCCCCTGCTGCTGAGATACAGCTGCCTCTGGGTGGAGTATGGCAGTTGTCTTTAACGAGCACCGCACCTGGCCAGGAGCTGTCCGAGGCCCAGGAGCGGCTGACGGCCCAGAGCCTGGAGCTGCAGGAGCTGCTGACCAGGCAGAAGCAGACGGCAGAGGACCTGCGCTGTGCTGAGGCCAAGTGCGGGGACCTGCGGGCCCAGCTCCTCCGGCACGTGCGCCAGCTACGGGAACGGCAAGAGGAGACAGAGGCAGCTGCCCGGCGGGTGGATGGGCTGCGCAAGGAGCTGGCACGGGTGGAGAGCGGGCGCAAGGAGGTAACCGGGCAGTGCTGGCCTCTCCCTGGCCGGCCAGGCCTGGGATGCTGCAGGTGTGCATCCCAGGCTGGGTCCCACCTGCTGTGTTCATGATACGCCCCCTAGTGGTTGCCCGGCAGCTTTGCAGTGTGCGGCATCAGCCTCGCTTCCCCCTGCTCCTTGGGACAGCGCTCCCCCGCGCCCGTCTCCTTGCACCAAGGCAGCCTGCAGCGCCAACTGCATCCCCGGCGCCCCCTGCTGGCAGCCCATCCGCTGTGCATGATACTGAGACTCATGGCCCTTGTGCTTAATGCACAGTGCCCCCTGCTGGCCAGCACTGACTGCATTCCCCAGCTGGCGTCAGAAGAGGGTTCAATCCCAGGTTCCTGCCAGGCCGGCACAGCTGAGGCTAGTTACGTCGGGTGCCTTTAAAAATGGGCAGTGCTGGGCTGAGCTATGCTGGAGTGGGAGGTTGTGTGGGCTGGGTTAGGGGACACCCCGACAATGCAAGTAACCCTTCCCAACAGAAGGACTTTGGCTTGAGTGGCCGCTCTGTGCTGTCGCGAGGCAGCTTAGGCTGGGGGCAAGCAGCAGCCAACCCTTGTGTGAGCCTCCTGAGGCTAGGAGGGGCTGGCACCCTGGGGAGGACGCCAGAGAGGGGTTGAGCTGGGGTTAGAAGAGGGTCCCTGTTGCCTTTGAACCTGAATCCTGTGGGGATGTCTGGGGCGGGGCCACAGTGTGTGGCCTCCCCACGTCATCCTGGCTTGAGCCCCTTTCCCTGGGGCTCGCTCCTGGGCCCTGTTCTCTCCCCCCTCTCTGCCTGAGGGAGGGGTGGTGAGTCCTGGCACTGGGCTTTCCCTTGCTAGGGGCCTGGCTCACGCCCTGCAAGCCCACGGCGCTGGGGGTTAGGGTTACCTTATTTGACCTTCCCCAAAAGAGGGCACCCAGAGAGGGAGTGCTTCTATCTCAGTATCTACCTGCTCACGTCTTATGAGTGTGTTATATTCCATAACTGCACTGAGCCCCGTCGGCTTGTGCCCCCTCCAGGACCATGTGCAGCTACGTTATAAGGCGCTAATGCACCAGGAGTGGGTAGACACCGATACCAGGACACGCCTCTCAGGGGTGTTCTCTTTTATGAAAGGTCAAATATGGCAGCCTACCTGGGGGCGGGGGGCATCCAGAGAATGAGCTGGGAATGGGTTGGGGCCTCTGCCCCCTGAAGAGGCAGGCTCCCTACTCCAGCCCTCCCCAGGGGGCTTGATCAGAAGCTGGGGGAGTGGTTCTGTGTCCTGCTCCCTGCCTCCCTGAGCCAACCACTCCTCCTCCCTTGGGGCTGGAGCCTGGGGCTGACTCCACAGAAAGGCCCAAATCCCCCAGCGCCCTGTCCTCAGGCCTGGGCTGTGGGAGAGGGGCTGGTTTCACACAGCCCTTCCCCGGCAGCTGGAGTCTCGGATCGAAGGTCTCTGCAGCGAGGTGTCCAAGCAGCGGAAGCTGAAGGAGAGAAGTGAGCAGCAAGCGAGGAAGATGAGGCGGGAGCTGGAGGGGCTGAAGGTGAGGCGGAGGAAGGGGGGCTGCGTACGAGGGGGAGGGAGGTGCCTCCTGCCCCTTGCACAGGCAGGCGGAGAGTGACGCCCCCAAAGCATGCCCCTCCTCCGCTCAGCAACGGCCTCTGGGCAGGGGTCAGTGAGCACACAAGGGCTCCTGGCCGGAGGGGTGGCAGAGCTCCCTGTAAGCTGAGCACTTGGGCAGCCGCCCAGGAGAGAGTCAGGTGCCACCCAGCTGGTTAACGCAGCGCCCCCAGCCGGCACCCTGGGCTTGTCCTGGGGGTGCCCAGCCGCACGTGCCCTGGTGCACAGAGTACGTGTTCTGCACGTGCGAGGGAAAAAATGAAAGGGGTGCTGGGTGCACGACGGCCCCTTGCCCGGGCAGTGGGGCAGTTAGTGAGAACACCAGGGCCCTGTGTCTGGCCAGTGGAGATCCCAGTGAGACAGATGGTGAGCACACGAGGGCCGTTGGAGTGGGAGGTTGTGTGGGCTGGGTTAGGGGACACCCCGACAATGCAAGTAACCCTTCCCAACAGAAGGACTTTGGCTTGAGTGGCCCCTCTGTGCTGTCGCGAGGCAGCTTAGGCTGGGGGCAAGCAGCAGCCAACCCTTGTGTGAGCCTCCTGAGGCCAGGAGGGGCCGGCACCCTGGGGAGGACGCCAGAGAGGGGTTGAGCTGGGGTGAGAAGAGGGCCCCTGCTGCCTTTGAACCTGAATCCTGTGGGGATGTCTGGGGCGGGGCCACAGTGTGTGAACTCCCCTCCTCATCCGGGCTTGAGCCCCTTTCCCTGGGGCTCGCTCCTGGGCCCTGTTCTCTCCCCGCTCTCTGCCTGGCCAGTGAGGGTCCCTGGAGAGCGGTTGGTGAGCACACAAGTTGTCCTGGGGGGCGGGCAGTTGGTGAGCACACGAGGGCCCTTTGCCTGGCCAGTGAGGGTCCCTGGAGGGTGGTTAGTGAGCACACAAGTGTCCCTGGGGTGCATTAGGGCCCCTGCAGGCTTAGGCATCAGCCCTCCCCTTTGCCCCGTTTGTAATACGGCCTGTGGGCGCCCGTAGCTGAACTCTCCTGCCCCCTGCAGGCGAAGCATGATGCAGCGTCTCTAGAGCCTGCCGGCCCCAACCACACCAAGGAGCCCACCTTCCCACGAGGGGACCTGCAGGCCAAGGCGGGGCGGTGGAGCCTGAGTGAGCCATTGCAGAAGAGGGCAAGCTGGCAGGGGACACTGCAGGCTGAGCTTGCCCAGCTCCAGGGAAACCTGCAGAACCCTGGGAAGGAGAGGTGAGTGGGGAGGGGTGATTCGAACTCAGAGCTCTCTCCTGGGCTCAGTAGTCCCATTGGCTGAAGGCAGGGAGGGGAATTGATTTCCTGGGGGCAAAGGGGAGGAAGGTGGGTTTTCCTGTGAGAAAATTTCTCTTGGGGACATTTTTCCTGCAAGAAATGTTTGGGAGTTTCTCCCATTTTCCTATTTCCTGCTCCGTCCCTCAACCCCTTCCATCTCATTTCCCCGTGTGCCACAGATCTGCACACCCTGGTGTTCCCGAGGAGGGTTGTTTCTTGCATCCTGGGAATTTACACCCCCCTTTTCCTGTTGCGTCCAGATTCAGAAATGTGGGAAGGGCTGTATAGTTGAGAGGAACAGGACGAGAGAGGAGAGCCAAGAACCATTTATTCCATTCCATTCAGTGGCTAACTGGAGGGGATAGGGTAAAATGGTTCATTTTAGTTCTGTTTCCAAATTTAAAGAAGCAAACTTTAAAAAAATCCACATGTTGTTTTACTGAGAAATAGGGCCGTTTTTAACAGGGAAAAGAAATATCCTTCCGACACAGTTGTTATGTTATGAGCTGGATTCTCTCAGCTCTGCTACTCACCTCTTTGGGGACATGGACCAAGACAATACCTGTCCGTGCCTCAGTTTCCCCTCCTGTGAAACAGATCATGCTATCTTCCAGCTTTGAAAAGCAGTGGCTCTCAACCTTTTTACATGACTATAACCTGTTCAATCATGTGATTTGTCTTGTGCTTCCCCCAAGTTTCACCTCACTTAAGAATGACTCGCTTACAAAATCAGACAAGAGCATCCCAGCACACTGATACTGAAAAACTGCCTGTGGTCTTTTTACCATAAAATTACAAAATAAATCCTCGGGAATAGAAATAATGTACTGACATTTCAGGGTGTACTGAACACAGCAATATGATCAAGTCACTGTATGAAAGTTTAGCTCCTGCGGACTTCGCTACTGCTTTTTCTGCAGCCTGTTGGAAACATAGGCAAATATCTAGCTGAGTTGATGTACCCCCGGAAGACCGTGGTGTACCCCCAAGGGTGCGTGTACTCCTGGTTGAGGACCACTGCTGTGAAGCAATTTGAGATGCACAGGTGGAAAGCATTGGGTAAAAGCCAGGGATGAATATTATTATTCCTACTGGTTGTGGTTCTAATGTTCTCCTCTGACCCCTGGCCCCTAGTAAATGGGACCACAAGGAGCTGAATGACCAGGATGAACAGTTGCAGGACGAGAACAGTAAATTCGCCCAGGAAAAGGAGAGGGTAAGAGGAATTTGCATCTCTCTGTTTCTCCAAGGGGGGGCTTGGTTTGGGCTAATGGGCCTCAGCCCCTTGCAACGTGGCCGGGGCTGACATATTGCTGGCTGTACTGCCGGCTGCTGTCACGGGGTAGCTACAGGGCCTGCAGCCTTGCAGAGTGTAGTACTGCCTGTTGCCATAGGGGGCTGGCTGCAGCTGGTGGTGGGATTGCCTCTGGGCTGCACATAGCGGAGGGAGGGGTCCTGGGGGCCGCAGTGAAGACTGGATCTTAGACCCCCAAGGCAGAGCACAGGGACCCTGATATCCCTACAGCATGTGGCAGGAAGCACAGAGTCCTGTCTCATGTCCTACCTGGCACCTGAAGGATGCTCTGTCTCATCTCACTGGCCAGCAGAACAAACTCTGCCCTGCCCCCGGAGCTGTGTGCGAGCAATTACTTGTAGTAATGAGGCAGACCTGGCTCTGAGAAGCCCAGGAATGATACTGCATAGAGCACCCTCTACTGGCAATTCGAATAGCTGTTGCGTGGATATAAGTATCAGAGAGGTCGCCGTGTTAGTCTGTAGCTTTGAGAACAAGAAGTCCTGTGGCACCTTATAGACTAACAGACGAAGCGGGTCTTTGCCCATGAAAACTCATGCTGCAAAATATCTGTTAGTCTACAAGGTGCCACAGGACTTCTGTATGGATATAGTGCTCTCTCCTGATGCTCATTAGCTGCCTATATGCAGATCTTGCCCATGCATTATAGCCGATCACCAGCTGGGCAGTAGCTAAGGCTTAAAGGTCAACTCGGTTAGATGCTGTAAAATGCACATGCTTAAGTGAATTGCCTTGAAATTTGGTCTGCCTCCTGGGAGCACAGGGGGCCGCATGTGACAGAAATTTCAGGTCAACCAAACAAGAGGTTCTTGAGATGCAGCCCCTGCAACTTCCCAGCATTTATTTGATGCTGACATTTCCTCATTGCACTGGTCTGGGGCTCAACTGAGAGACTGATGGCGCCCCAAATGGTCTCAAGAGCTTGTCATTTACCTCGCCTAGCACGGGGCGCCTGCTACTTTTGGGGGAAGCCATATTGCAAATGTTCCTTGGAAAAGAGTTGAGCTCGCTGGAGACGCACTGCAGGTGTTGCAAGGCTGAGGTGTAGCGAGAGCAGCCAAGAAGCTCGAGAGTCGGTCGTTATTCGCACGAGCTGGGTGGCTCAAGGGGACGTGCTGAACATAAGCTACGCCTAGGCAGTGTGCATTCACAGCCTTCTCTGGGGAGACGTTGGAGAAAGACCACCTGGCACACTGAGCCAATCTGCCTCTATTCAGGGAAGGAGGGTGAGGAAGAGACCAGAGAAGAGCAGTTAATTAGCAAGAGGCATGTACCTTAATTTTGGATGTCCTGGTTTGCAGAGGGTTGAGTTTTGCTGTATTTGATGTCCTGGAACAGCACGAAATTAACTGTAATTCCACAGGAACCAAGGATTTTTGTCAGTGACCAGAGTGGGCTGGTGATGCTCAGTCTGTGGCACTCTGAAGCTAAAGGAATTGGAAGGATTTGAGGAGAGGGGAGAGGTTGATCGGGCCAACTTTCTCCATCAAAAGTTGTTTCTTTCGGTGCAAAATGCAGCTTGGGGCCGATTGAAATGTTTTGTGACGCAGGGTCGACTTCAGCAAATTCTTTCAGCCAAAACTGAACGAACCGGCCCCCAGAACTCTCCCAAACTTGAAGGCGTTGACTTACTGACGTGACCTGAATTCTCCTTTTCAAACCAGCTTTTAATTCCATTTGAAAATAACATTTAAAGGGTCAGGGATGAAAAATGACACATTTCAATTCTCCCGACACGCAAGTTTTTTGTTTCATTGAAAACTTTTTAAAAAAAAAAACACTTTTTTGAGGGTTCGACTTGCTACACGTGTGTTCCTGTAGTGCCTTTCCCTGTAAAGGTCTTCACGCTGTTGTCTTGCTGTCTACTCACAGCTCCTTGGACAGGTGGAGAAGTTAAACACGGCCAACAGGCAGCTGGAGCAGGAGCTGCGTTTGCTGGAGGAGCGGAGAGAAACAGTCACTAACTGGGAGGCTCAGCTCACTGACATCCTGCAGTGGTACGAGCCTTCCCGCACTGAACCAGATGGTGCTGGGATTAACGCCCCGTGTAGGGCTGGCTGTGGGGTGGCGGGAGTGCCTGCAAAGTCTGATCCTGCTCTTAGGATGGGCAGCATCTCATTGTCCTCAGGAATGACTATATAGCCTGGGAATCAGGGCTCTGGGTTCTGCCCCTCGCTCTGGGAGGGGAGTGGGGTCTAGTGGTTACAGCGGGGGTAGGGCTGGGAGTCAAGACTCTTGGATTTTACCCCGGGTCTGGGAGGAGGGAGGGGGGTCTAGTTGTTAGACCAGTGAGGCTGGAAGCCAGGACTCCTGGGTTCATGTCCAGCTGTACTGCTGGTTGTGTGACTGCCCCCCAGGTCCCTCAGTTGATTGACCTGAGCGTGCCAGGCTGGGGGCTCCTTTCCGGGGGCGGGGGGACAGACTGTGGGGGTAGATTCTGCTTCCCTGGCCCCCCCTTTGGCTTGCTCTAGCTGGCTCCTGGCAGGGCTTTCTCCCGACTGTCTCTCCTCTGGCAGGGTCAGTGACGAGAAGGAGTCCAGGGGCTATCTCCAGGCTCTGGCCACCCGGATGACCGAGGAGCTGGAATCCCTGAAACACTTCGGCACACAACCCTCGGGCACCCGAACGCTGGTAGGAGCTGAGTGGGGTCGCGCGTGGCTGGCAGGACAGGGCTGGGCCGGGCCGGGCCAGGGGTGATCCAGGCTGTGGGACAGGCTCTGGGCTGGAGCAGGGGCTTGGAGTGCAGGGTGGGATGCAGGCTGCAGGCTCTGGGGGGGAGCGTGGGTGCAGGAGGGGTTTGGGGTGTAGGGGGTGGGAGGGAGTTTGGGTGCTGGGTGCAGGCTCTGAGCTGAGGTGGGGTGACAGGACGGTGAGGGGGAGGGGTGAAGTGCTTACCTGGGGCACCCCCCCCCCCAGCAGCAGTTCCTAGGTGGTGGGGGCTGCTGCTTCTCCACACACTGCTGCCTGCAGGCACCGCCCCTGCAGTTCCCGTTGGTCACGGGGCGCCCAGGGCTGGGGCAGCAGAGAGACGCCCCCAGGCTGCAGGGATGTCCTGGCAGCCCCACGTTGAGAGACACACACTGCACCATCAGCCACCCCAGCCCCGCTGTGCTGCCTGCGCCAGGAGCTCTTGGCCATTTTCAGTCACCTGGGGGCGGCAGGGGGGCCAGGCCTGCAATGGGGCAGGAGTGGGTGGGGGCCACAAGTGGGACCGGGAGAGAAACCTGGTCTTGAACTTGGCTGGAGCTGGGCCGCAGGCCAGGAATGTTCCTGGTGCGCAGGGACCGTGGGCCCATCTCACTCCCTGCCGGTGAACTGAAGACAGCGCCCCTGAGAGGGGAAAGGCCCCATCACCCATCCCCCTCTCACTGGGATTGGAGCCATGGCTCCCGTGAGGGAAAAGCCATGAGTCCCCTTCCCTCTGGCCCCGCCGAGGTTTGCCTGCGCAATGGATCCAGGCTGCTCCCAGCTCAGCTCTCCTTGTCCCCGAATCTGAAGGACAGTCACTGGAAGGCCAGGCGCCTGCAGAAGATGGAGGCCTCGGCCAAGCTGGAGCTGCAGTCGGCACTGGAAGCCGAGATCCGGGCCAAGCAGGGCGTCCAGGAGGAGCTGACAGAGATGAAGGCAGCACACTTGGCCACCGAGCGGTGAGGAGGGTGGACTCAGATTCCTCAGCCAGGCGTTGGGTGGGAGCCCCAGGACTTGGGACTCTTGTCTCACAGCTCGGAGATTCTTGGTGACTGAAACGGGAGCAGAACCCAGGAGTCCTGGCTCCCAGGCCCCTCCTTCTCTAACCACTAGGTACCATTGCTGTCCCAGAGGTTGGGAGTGGAACCCAGGCACCCCCCCTACTCTAACCTTAAGATTCCACTCCCTCCCAGAGCTGGGCTAGGACAGAGCCCCCCACACCTCCGTTACAATGGCCAGACAAAGCTGCTTAGCAGTTTTCCTACCCTGAGATATTTGTCAGGGTAAATCTGTCTGCAGTGGGGCAGGCGCTTTTGCCATCAGCTGTGGGCTTAGCAGTGCGCTGCCCTGGCCCCCCTGGCATCTTTGGAGCAGGAAAGTCACGAGTTTCCTTTGTCCTCGGGGTATTTTTACAAGGCAATTGCAAGAGGCCGAGGCGCAGAACCGGGCCCTACAGCTGGAGCTGGAGAAGCTGAAGGCAGAGCTGAAGGCCCGGTCTGGGGAAGGTGAGGCCCCTCAATTTCCAGCCTGGCTGACAACACAGGCAGCAGCCTGGCCTGGGGTGGGGGCTGCTATGTGGTTACCGCTGCGTCCTGGGGAGGGAGCCCTGCCAGGTGCTACACAACCCCCTCCCCAAATGAGACCAGGGACACTCCCCCCCGGGGGGGGGCTGCATGGTGCCTCCAATCGAGATCCAGGACTGTCCTTAGCGGTGCCAAGCCCACCCTTGGACAGGGCCTCAGATTCTCCATTGGGACAGGTCTTGCCTGCACCTCCCTGACCACAGTGAGGGGCCCGGCTGTGCCAGGCACTCCCCAGACTGAGATTGGGGGCCTGTTGTGCTGGGCACAGAACAGACACCTGGGCAGAAAGCCCCTACCTCCAAGAGCTCCCGGCCGCTATGTGCCAGGGACTGCCCTTCACTCCGTGTGCGACAGCTGCTGGGGCGGGAGGTGTGCTGGGCTCCCTTGGAGGTGGAGGGGGCTGCGTGGGGACCCCCCCCCCCGACCTCAGTCGGGTTCTATAGCTGCTGTTGTAATAATTCAGTGCCGGTGGGACAGACGTGGAAGTGGGAACTCCCAGATCCCAGCCCTAACCAGCACGCCAGGGACTCATTGACCTACACGGTGGTTCTGCGAACTGGCGCATCTGTGTGCGCACCACTGCCCTCTGCTGGAAGCAAAGGGGATTTCTCCACCATGGGCCAACCCCCCTGTACCTCTAGCAGCTAATGGGGGCTGACGGGGAGGGGTGTCTCCTTTTGGGCAAGCAGGGCCTGTGCTTTTGGGAGGGAGGAACTGGGAGACAGGCGGCTGCTGAGGTGTTAGAGCTGCATGTCAATCTTTCTCTTTCTTCCAGGTACAAAACAACAGGGGCCGCTAATTCCCTTCCTGTCACTCTGGGGCACAGAGGTACGGCCCTCGGGCTGCGGCTGGAGCAGGGCAGGCTGGGAGTCCGGGCCCTGGGCTCCATTCTGGCTGGGGGAGTCCAGGGAGTTAAGACTGCCGGGGTCTCTCCCCAGCTCTGGGTGCAGAATGGGGTTTGTCGGGTGGGTTGTGGGGCCTGGAAGTCAGGCCTCTGGGTTCTGTTCCCAGTTCGGGTCTTTCCAGTTACTGACACGGGGGATTCTGTGTGTGTTGCTTGTGCTGATCTGGGTCACACCCATGAATAGCCCCTTGATTCATACAGTGCCCTCTAGGGTCCCCCGGGGTCAGCACTGCCTGCAGGGGAATAGCCTCCCCCACGGAGCCCCTGAGCCCTCCCCACACTCCCAGTGCTGCTCTGGGCTGAGAACTGACTGCGAGGAGCCCCTCACCCTCCTCAGCTCCCATCCCATTCGCTTCAGCACAGCGCCCCCTAGTGCTCCTCTGAGGCTGCATGGACTGGGGGAGTGGGACAACGCCCCCTAGTGCCGCTTTGAGGCCACCCTGGACTCCCAGGGAGAACACACCCTCCCTGCCTCATTGCCTTACCTGCTGGAGAGGCAGGGCTGGGTCTCCACAGGGCTTTTCCTTTGGCAGAAGGATGCGATCGGTCTTGGGAGCCCCCCAGACACACAGGAGAACCGGAGGTCAGCTGAGGACACTCAGCTCTGCCCAGAGGGGCGGAGAAGCCTGCGAGCCAACGTGAGTAGCAAACGCCCGAACAGCCTGGGGGCATCAATGGAGGCTGTAGTTCTTTGCTCTCCGGGCCTCACTTCTACCATGGCCCAGCCCTCAGCGGTCTGTCCCCAGCTCTGGGAGAATGGGGTTTGTGGGGGAGGCATGGGGAGCTGGGACTTGTGGGTTCTGTCCTAGCTCTGGGGGAAAGTGGGGTCTAATGGTTACAGCAGGACACCTGGGTTCTATTCCCAGCACTTCCACAAGTTTGATTTGGTTACTTCCTTGTGGCTCCTTTCTCTGAGCGCTCACACTGACTCTGCCCTGTTCCTGCACCATCACAGCTGGCCCCTGCAAAGCCCCCCACACAGGCGGCTGGTGCTGCAGAAGGAAGCAGCTCCGGCGCACTCAAGGTAATCTGGGGTTTGTTGGTATGTTTCCTCTGGCGGGGCAGGGCGGGACATGGAGCCTGTGTATATGGGAGTGTTTTAGTCAGGTGTGTTAGCAGGTGCAAGGCGGTGTGGGAGTCAGGACTCCTGGGTTCTATCCACGCTCTGGGAGGGGAGTGGGCTCAGGTGGGGAGCCAGAACTCAGTGCTGTTGGTGGCATTTGGTTCAACCTCTGCACATGCAGAGGTTTCTCTTGTCTGCTCATGGGAGAAGGTTTTACATGTGAAAGTTTTCTCCGTGTTTCAGTGCACGTGTGCAGTTGTGATTGTATGTTATTTAAGAACCAAGCTATTGTCATTTCCACACTTGGGCAGATGATTGCTCACCATGCAGCTGGTGTGATGCAGTGGTTGAGTGGTTCAGCTGCCCAGCTACAGCCCAGGAAGTTGTGGGTTTGACTCTCACTCAATCTTACCCAGACAGGCCATGTGTGGTCCACCCAGCTGCATCTCCTGCTCCCTCAGGTTAAGGGAGCCAAGTGCATTTGGATGCGGTGCTGGCGCTTACTCCCGTGTGTTCTGTTGGCTACAGCAAACTGCCAACCCTTAGACACATCATCCTGAGAAGCTGAAAATGGCTCAGGGTGGACATTGTGGGGTGGATGGCAGTTGGTGTGTGCTGTACACCTCTCTAGGCATCTATGCGTATGCACCTCTGGCTAGCAGAGGAGTCCTCTCTTGCCCTTTACTAGTAGGTTTCCATAAGTATGTGTGTGGTGTGAATGTGTGTTTATATAGGCATGTCCTTGTGGTTTCTCGTGTGTGTGTGTGTGGTGTGAAATACATGTGAAAATTTATCATAGAATCATAGACTGCTAGGACTGGAAGGGACCTCGAGAGGCCATCGAGTCCAGCCCCCTGCCCCAATGGCAGGACCAAGTACTGTCTAGACCATCCCTGATAGACACTTGTCTAACCTGTTCTGAAATATCTCCAGCGATGGAGATTCCACAACCTCCCTAGGCAATTTATTCCAGTGCTTGACCACCCTGACAGTTAGGAACTTTTTCCTAATGTCCAACCTAAACCTCCCGTGCTGCAGTTTAAGCCCATTGCCTCTTGTTCTATCCCCAGAGGCCAAGAAGAACAAGTTTTCTCCCTCCTGCTTATGACACCCTTTTAGATACCTGAAAACCGCTGTCATGTCTCCCCTCAATCTTCTCTTTTCCAAACTAAACAAGCCCGATTCTTTCAGCCTTTCTTCATAGGTCACATTCTCTAGACCTTTAATCATTCTTGTCGCCCTTTTCTGGACCCTCTCTAATTTCTCCACATCTTTCTTGAACTGGGGTGCCCAGAACTGGGCACAATACTCCAGCTGAGGCCTAACCAGCACAGAGTAGAGCAAAAGAATGACTTCTCGTGTCTTGTTCACAACGGGGACATTTGGGCATGTATGTAGAGGCTCCGTTGTGTGGTGTCGGGAGTGTGTATATTCGGGAAGGGGGGGACACTGGAGAGGATTTCTACCGTGAATTACGTGGGTGTGTTTTCCTTTATGTAGTGCTGAGGGTGAGTGTAAATACACATGCCCAGCTCAGACAACCCTCCTGCCTAGTCAGCGGTCACGTGGGTGTGTTTTTCTGCACACGTTGCTGCATTGGGTGTTGCGTTCAGTTGTGTGCCTGCCTGTGGGCAGGGGGTGCTTGGGGGTGTGCGTGCCGGTTATTCACATCCACTCTTTTGCCCTGCTAGCGTATGGCTTTCTGAGTTGCGACTGCAGGGGCGGGTATTTAGTATGGCGGGGGCATGTGGTATGCACCTCTGTTATAAATGTGGGGTGTGCACAGAGGGCGTTCTCTGTCTGTCACGAATGAGCACGGATGTGCGTGTCAGCGTGTGCAGTGGTAAGCTGTGACGTGGGCACGTGCCCCAGTGTATCTGTGGTGGGTGTTTGTATACTTGTGTGTGGACCCCTCACTGGCAGGTTAGGTGGGTATGTCTGCTAGGAACGTGGCGCTGTGGTGTGTGTCCAGGCTGGTGTTGTGCAGAGATGAATGTTGGGGGGTGGGGGGATTAGCGCACATGTTGCTGTGCGGTGTGTGTATGGGGGGTGCGTGCACGCAGCAGCCAAACGCCCCTCTCTCTCCCCCGTGTCACCAGCTTCCCGCCACCTCTCCCCGGCCTCAGCTCAAAAGTCTCTTTTTTTCGCTTTTGTCCCCCCCGTTTCCCAGCCGAAATCTCACAGCTTCAAGGTGCGGATTTTCACGACGCCCACCAAGTGCAGCCGCTGCACCGCGCTCATGGTGGGGCTGCAGCGGCAGGGCTATGCCTGCGAGGGTGAGTGATGGCTGGGGTTGGCTCTGTGCCCACAGGGATCCAATCGGGGCCCCTTCCAATTGCTTACCTGAGGCGAAGCCTTGGGCCTAGAACCTGAGGCCCCTGCCAGGATAAGCACTGAGCCGGGCCGTGGGGCTGGTACCCAGGTCTTGTCAGGCACTGGAGCCCGGCACTGGGGTCTCCGGTCAGGCAGGGCTGAATGCTGGGCCGCCTGGGTCTCTGGCCCCTCTGCCTGTGTCAGGTGCCTGTACAAGTCCAGTCTCCTTCCCCTCACTCATGCCCTGCCTCCTCGCTTCTCCCCGCAGTGTGTAACTACGTCTGTCACGTGTCCTGCGCTGGGGGAACAGGCATCTGTCCCACGCCCCCCGAACAGCTCCGGAAAACCATGGGAGTCAACCCGGTTACGGGGACGGGCACAGCATTTGAGGGGTATCTGTCGGTAAGTCCCCCCAGCCTCCGCAGGTGCTCCAGCTCAGCCTGCTTCTTGTCTGACAAGCTGCAGCATTGCGGGGAGGATACTGGGAGCTCCCTTCACCCAGGCTCCTCAGCTCTGGTGAATGCGGTTAAAGGAGGGGCACAGAAGTCAGGACCCCTGGAACCTCTCTCCAACTCTGGGAGGGAAGTGGGGGTCAGGTGACTTGGAACAGAGGGGCTGGGAGCCGGGACTCCTGGGTGGGAGGGAAGTGGGGTCAGGTGACTTGGAACAGAGGGGCTGGGAGCCGGGACTCCTGGGTGGGAGGGAGGTGGGGTCAGGTGACTTGGAACAGAGGGGCTGGGAGCCGGGACTCCTGGGTGGGAGGGAGGTGGGATCAGGTGGCTTGGAACAGAGGGGCTGGGAGCCGGGACTCCTGGGTGGGAGGGAGGTGGGGTCAGGTGGCTTGGAACAGAGGGGCTGGGAGCCGGGACTCCTGGGTGGGAGGGAGGTGGGGTCAGGTGACTTGGAACAGAGGGGCTGGGAGCCGGGACTCCTGGGTGGGAGGGAGGTGGGGTCAGGTGGCTTGGAACTGAGCGGCTGGGAGCCGGGACTCCTGGGTTCCATCCCCACCCAAGCGACTCACTTGCTGTGCAACTTTGGCAACTCACCCTCTTTGTATCAGATTCCCGTTTGACACTCCCCTGTCCCAGGGGAAACTGAGGCAGGGCCATGCTCTGTTGGGTGCCACCAACAGGCCAAATCTTCCTGGGGCGGATGGGGCTGTAACTCCTGCTGCCGTCTGGCCCCTCCCCTGTCCCCACAGGTGCCAAAGCCAGCGGGGGTGAAGAAGGGCTGGCAGAGGGCGTTTGCCATGGTCAGCGACTTCAAGCTCTTCCTGTATGATGTGCCTGAAGGCCGGGGCTCCCAGTGCGGCGTCAGCGTCATGCAGGTGGTGGATATGAGGTAGGGGGTGCGACCAGCCGCTGCAGACGCAAGAGAGGGGTCAGACCACTGAGACCTCCTAGCCTTGCAGCCCTCTTGTTGCTGCAAAGCAGCCCCTGGATCCCACCCCTGGGCCCTTCCAGCCCAGTACCACCCTGGGTCCAACCCCAGACGCTCTCCCCCTGCTCCCGGCCTCAGGCCCTTCCAGCCCTGTATCCGCAGAGCCTCTGCTGCCCCAGCTGAGATCAATGAGCCCACAGGACTGAGTGCAAAGCAGAAGTTCCCCTGCTGAGCCCCCTTCCTGCAGTGTGAGGTCACGGCCCCAGCGGGTGTTGTCCCCTCCGGAGGTGGCCCACTGCTGGGGGTGGGGGGTCATTGCATTGGCCGTTTTCTCCACGGAACTCAGGTAGGTTGTGATCCTGGTTTCTGGGGAAGAAACTTCCACTCCTCCGGCTTTCCAGGCATAGGCGCTTCATGAACTACGCCAAACAGTGAGCAAAAAGCAGGGGGCTAATACCAGCCACCAACTCCACAGCCACGGCAGCTGCGTTAAGTCAAACACCGAGGCAGTAAAGCCGGAAGAGCCCCTGGCGATTGTCTACGCCGACCCCCGGCACCCCCCAGTCCATAGGCCAGCTTTGAGCTAGTTCCTGCTTAAACGAGAGCAGCGCTGACCAGGCTTCAGCCGTGCCTTGCCAGTGATGGAGACCCCACCACGGCCGAAGATCAGGTGCAGGCCTGGCAAGGGAGGCAAAGGCACAGGAGCTCAGTGGTTCAAAGGGGCCTGGAGCTCTGGGCCCCTTGGGACCACCATGGGAATATCGCTCCGCTGCTGTGTGGTTTCCGAGTGCTGAGGGGGACACCCAGGGCAATGCTCCGGGTGGCATTAAGGACTGACTAGGCCCCGTCCCTTCCACCAGAGGCACCACCCTTTCTGGGGCATGGAGTGGGGCCCCTCCACAGCTTGCCCAAGGTGTTCAGCGGCCGTCAGCCCCGCTGATCAGGTGTCTCAATGGTTAATCCCCCGCCTTGTTGGACCTTTGCATTCCATTTCTAGCCTGAATTTATCCAGCTTTCACTTCCAGCCAGGGGCTCTTGGCTGGGCCTTTCTCCACCGGAGCCACGAGCTCCCGGCTGCCAGATTTCTGCTCCCCACTAGGCACCTGTGAACTGGGAGATCTAGTCAGCCCTCCACCTTCTCTTCAAGCTGAGCAGTTGGCGCTCCTGGAGACAATGCTGTAATCATTCTCATGGCTCTTCCCTGGCGCCTCTCCGACCTACCAACGCTGCTCGGTTTGTGGGCCCCAGCCCTGGGCCCAGTACTCCAGCAGTGGTCACACCAGGACCACACGCAGCGGTCTCAGGACTGCTCTGCTCTGAAGGAGGGGTGCCATGATTCAATAACCCAGCCGTTCCTGAGGGGCCGTGCTGCAAGGGGGAAGAGCAGCTGCCTTGTTTAGCTCTCAGCCCCACGCCACAGGGCTTTACACGCATGGTCGGGTTAATGGCTGCTAGCGGGAGGGTCCCACCCAGTCAGGCTGAAGGGAAAGCTGTGGCTGCGCTCTGATGCCAGTAAAGGCAGCACGCCCATGGGGGAAGCAGTCCCTTCCCCACACAGACATGGGTGGCAGGTAATATCCCAAAATCACCCACATGCCTCAGCTGGGGCAGGTTCTGGCTGCAGCCTCCAGAGAAGGCCTGGAACTGCGGTGGCTGGGGCTGGGGCTGCCCAGGAGGGCTGGGGGCCAGGCATGTCATGGGGAGAAGGGAAGGTTGCAGAAGAGGCGGGGTGGGGCTTGTCTTCCCCAGCTGCGCCTTCACCCTCCGCCCATGCACACAGGTTACAGAGAACTGTCAGGCTGGAAGGGGCCCTGAGAGATGACCCAGGCCAGGCCCCTCTGCTGCAGCTGGGCCGAGGAAACCCAGCCTGGCCCTGCTCGGTGTTTTGTCCAACCTGTTTGTAAACCCGCCAGTGCCGGCGAGTCCGCCATCTCCCTGGTACCCTGCTCCAGGGCTGAACCAGCCTGGAAGTTCTAGGGTCTCCCCGAGGTCTCCAAGGCCAAGCACCGACCCCATTGTTCCTTTTCCCACCTGTGGGGAACCCGGAGAACAATGGCACCGTGAATCACCCTGGTGACAGCCTTTCCCACAGGGATGGGGCGGGGTAGCTCAGTGGTTTGAGCATTGGCCTCCTAGACCCAGTGTTGTGAGCTCAGCCCATGAGGGGGGCCATCTGGGGCAAATCTGTGCAGGACGGTGCTAGGTCTGGCTATGAGGGCAGGAGATGGGACTGGGTGACCTCTGAAGGTCCCTCCCAGCTCTGTGAGATAGGTATATCCCCATATAACAATTCAACGGTTGCTAAGGTGCCCTCAGCCTTAGACAAAAAATGCCCCACAGGTCAGGCTCCAAGCACTTCTGTTGCTTTCCTCTGGATTCTTCAGTTTGCCCGCCTCTTTCGTACACTGGCTGGACATGGCCTTGAGTGAGACCTGGCCTGTGCTGAGCAGAGGGGGACAGTGACCTCCTGTGTGTAACTATCAGGGGGCAGCTGGTCCCGTTTAGGGGAATGAGCCCATCTCAGCCCAGCTGGAAGCAATTAACTGCCTCGGTGGCAGGGTAGCACCTACCTGCCTACTGGGCTGTCTGGGGGGAGGGTGGCAGAGCAGAGCTGGAGGGGGTGTTGCAGGGGTGTGGTGCTGCTAGGGAGCTTGCAGGGGGGAGATCGCCCTGCCAACCTCTCCATGCAAGAGTCTGGCTGGGGAGGAACTGACCGAAGGCTGCAGCTGGCCTGGAGGAGAGCTGGGGGCTCCTGAGCACGAGCGCGAAGGCTCGTCTGCATGAGGCGCCCGGGCAGGAGGAGGGTTGGCTTTGAGGGCCTCCTGTGGAGCCCACTGAGCTTTGTATCTGAGACCCGCAAAGGAGGTAGCTCGTTCTCAACAGCTGGGGCTGAGGGCACGGCTGGGCTGCGACCCCCCTGGGCCACAAGGGGTAGGGTGAGGGCCTGGTGTCCAGGCACATTCGAGACACAGCAGCACGGCTGTGGGTCACACGCCCCCAGCCCAGGGGTGAACGGCAGAGCGGTGGGGCACTGCAGGGGGAGTAAAGACGTGCCTGAACCCTTGGAGCAGTACGTGGGCAGGTGCCCTCTGGGGTTGCCTGCTCCCCCCAAGCCAGACTTCCACACCGGTGCTGCTGTTTAGAGTGGTGCTGCGCAGCCTTATCACCTCGGGCACGTTCAGCCCGCGTCATAATTTCACAGGACCCAACACGTCTAACCCAACCCCCTCCCCCAGAGCCAGGCACCCCCATCCACTCTGCTGTTACCCCAGCCCTGCCCCTCCCCCAGAGCAACGCACCCCCATCCCCCTGCTTATACCCCGCCCCTCCCCCAGAGCCAGGCACCCCTATCTGCCTCCTGTTACCCCACCCCCTGCCCTCCCCCAGAGCCAGACACCCCCCATCTGCCTTCTGTTACCCCACCCCCGCCCCTCCCCTCCCCCAGAGCCAGGCACCCCCACCTGCCTCCTGTTACCCCACCCCCTCCCCTTCCCCAGAGCCAGGCACCCCCAGCTCCCTGCCATAACCCCAGCCCCCTCCCCTCCTGCAGAGCCGGGCACCCCCAGTCCCCTCCCCTCCCCACTCTAACTCAATTTCAGTGATTCAACGGCACAGCCCCCGTTGCTGCCAGCACCCCAGAGCTGCCACAGCAGCCAGCACACCGACAAAGCGGGTGTTTGCCCATGGAAGCTCACGCTCCAAAATATCTGCTAGTCTACAAGGCGCCACAGGACTGCTTGTTGTTCTCGAAGCTACAGACTAACACGCCCACCTCTCTGATACACAGCAGACAGCACTCCCAGTTCATGGCTCTGGGGCACACTGAGCACTGCTTTGTGGCACACCAGTGTGCCACGGCACACTGCTCACAGAGCACCAGTGTCACACCCGGCTGCTTCCCTGTTCCCGCAGCTTTTCCCCACTGCAGGGAATCCTTCCAGCAGGAGGAGGCCGGGGGGAAGAGGTCCAGCAGCTCCCTCCCTCCAAAGCCTTTCACTAACAGGTGGAGCTTTGGACTGCTGTGTGGCCCCAGCCTGCTTTTTATTGCCACGCCCAGGCGCACGTTCCATGCAGAGAGAGCGTGCCGCTCCTCTAGCCCAGTCCAGCACAGCTCGTTACAGGGAACGTTCTCGTTAAACAGCCAGGAGGAAAAAAACCAGCACCCATTATCTGAAGTGGAGACTCGGGCTGCCCGAAAATTGTCCTGTGAAACGTTTGTCCAAACGCATTGGCAGAGGGTGCGGTTTCGAGCCTCGCTGCAGGGCCGTGGGGCTGGTGGTCCCCCCGCAAGGCGGGAATGTTCCTTTTCTGCCTTTTCGGAACGCAACACTTGGACCTGGAGTTTTGAAATGCCATTGGGGGGTTTAAAATTTACTTCCTGAGAAATAAAGAAGTCAAAAGAAAATTGAAACTTTTGACGTCTTTAAACTAGCTTTTATGTACCTAATGGCTTTTTTAAATTATTCTGTGGCAAACTTTGTTGGTCGTTGGTTTTCTTCCCAATGTTGCACTGAAAAGCCTATGCAATTGTGGGAACAAAAAATCTCAGGTGCTGCCTAGTACTAGTTTTAATACGGGTCCTCTCCCGTGTAAGATGCGTGTATGAGCTTTTAGGCAAAGGGGTGGAGCAGCTTTAGGAGTTTGAGAAGTTAATTTGTAGGTGCTGTTCTCAGATTCTGTGGGTTCTAGCCCCCACTCTGCCCTGGCCCTGCCTCACCCTTTCAGTCACCTGCTATCACACTCTCTTTGGTCTAGATACCCCCTGCTGTCACTGAGGGTGAGGAATTGGATGGGGAATAGGAGCAGAGGAAAATACAGGGGCTGGGAGGCCATGGGCAGAAGGTTTTTATAACCAACAAGAGCATCAGCACTTCCCTACTTTGAGCAGATAGCAGCAGGGCCCACTGGCAAAGCACGTGCCTCATCCCCTTTGAGGCTAAAAACCTACTACTGCTACTGGCAGAGAAAGGCAAAAGAACTACCCAGGGATGAAAACTAGAGGCGGATGATATAGAAATGAGCCACTTTTGTTTTCAGGGGGTGGGTGATTAACTGCTGGAGCAAAATCCCTGCAGACGTGGTGGATTCTCCACCTCTGAATGCGTGCAGAGGAAAGCCTGGCTGCCTTCCTGGAGGAACTCCCCCAGTGACTGGGCTCTGCAGAGGCTTAACTGGGGGTGACCTTCCCTGGCTTGTGCTGTACAGGAGGTCAGCCTAGGTGCTCGAATGTTCCCTGTTGTCTTAAAATCAGCCTCGTGAGCAGGTCTGCACCCCTCTCCTGCCCCAGGCTTGCACTGCTGGCTGGGGCACAGCAGCTGCTCTGGCTTGTTGTGAGGCGCTGATGCCTCTCATCTTCTATTTAAAGGGACGAACAGTTCTCGGTGACGTCAGTTCTGGCCTCGGACGTCATCCATGCCAGCAGCAAAGACGTGCCCTGCATTTTCCGGGTGAGTCGTGGGTGTAGAACGCTGACAGCGCTGGGGATACCGCAGGGCCAGATCGGCAGCTGCGAACCTGTCACTCCAGCTCAGGCCGGGCATGGCTGAAGATGGCCAGTTTCATCTCAGGCCTCTCACGCATTGGGTCCTTATCACAAGGGGCGAGCGATCCGGGGCTACACCACTGGCGCAGAGCTGCAGCGGCTCACGCCTGTGAGTGGAAATTGCTCCATTGACACCAGGAGCTACCGACATCAGACTCTGGCTCTGCCCCGCTGCGGTCAGGGGTTGAGCCTCACAAGTGGGAAAAAGTACCCCAAAAGTTACTTGTGTAAAGGTGCAGCTGCCTGGGGAGGGGATGTACTTAAGTACAAGTCACCGGCGTCCCTCTGGAAAACTACTTGAGTAAAAGCTTGCCACATGGGGCACATCTAGATTGTACTCAATTATCCAGAAGTGACAGCAGCTGCACTTTCACTCAAGTAACTTTTTGGGTACTTCTTCCAACCTCTGTTGAGCTCAGCTCCCCTAAGATCAGAATCTGGCTCTGGCTCTGGCCCCATTGCAGACAGTGAATCTGGCCTGACCTCACAGAGCTACTATCTGAACCCAGCGCTGTCCCCGCTGTCGTCAGGGGGTGATGCTGCATTGACCCCACGGAGCTGAGCTCCAAGCCCAGCCCTAATCACCCCCAACCTCTTAGAACATCGCTAAGCTGCCCTCCCCTGCTCCCCTTAGATCACGTCCTCCCAGCTGGCCGTGCCGCCCACCACCAGCTCCCTCCTGCTCCTTGCAGACAGTGAGGCCGAGATGAAGCAGTGGGTGCAGGTGCTGGTGGAGCTGCACCGCATCCTACGGGAGAACCAGCACCATGACCGCTCCGTCTATATCCTCAAGGAGGCCTATGACAACGGCCTGCCGCTCATCCCGCAGGCCCTCTCCGCGGCTGTCATTGGTGAGCTGGCAGGGGAGGAGAGGGCAGATCACCTGGGAGGACAGTGGGATCTGCTGGGTGAGGGGGTGGAGTTGGGAGCCAGAACTCCTGGGTTCGGGGGGGAGAGGGGGGGAAATGGGGTCTAGGAGATTAGAGCTGGGGGGGGAGGGTCTCCCGGAGTCCCTGCCCTCATTCTGTATCCTGCTCTTTTACCGACACCTTTGGACAAGTCCCTGTGCCGGCTTTTGCCTCAGTTTCCCTATTTGTAAACAAAGAATAATGAACTCCCCCAGCATCCCTGGTTGTGGGGGGGTGGTTGCTGGAGCATCCAGAGCCCCTAGGGAGGAGGCAGCCAGGCTGTGCAGCCCAGCCTTTCCCACGGCCGCCTGCCTAGCTCTCACACCTGCCCATCCTGCTTGCAGACCGGGACCGGCTCGCACTGGGAACCGAAGAGGGGCTGTTTGTGATCCACCTGCACAACAATGGTAAGAGCAGTCCAGGGGCGTGTTCCCAGGTGTGCGGGAGATGACACGCCGGCAGCTGGGCTGCTCCGTGGGCCAGTGGGAGGAAAAGGTGGCTGGCCAAACTTGGCGCTAGTTCAGGCTCAGGATCAAATTCCAGTCTCGATTATACCCTGGTGTAAATCTGGAGCTGCCCAGAGGAATCCTTGAGGCAGGCTTTGGGTTCTAGTGACGCTACTCGTTATGGATAAAGTGGCAGTAAATCTGGCGTGGCTGCACTTAGGTCAGTAGACACAATAATAGTTACAAACTGGAGTAAGTCTCTTCTGTCGGATACACAGACAATCTGCTGTGAACGGGGTGCCCTTTGGGGATCTGTTAGGCCTATTGTCACTCTGGAGTAACTGCGCTACATGAATTGGGTTGAAGGGAAGGGCCGAGTTCTGATTGCAGTGACAGGTTTAAATAGGGACACATTTATTTTGAGACAATAAAAACTGATCCCATTACCCATTAGTGTAAACCAGGAGGGACACCATTGACTTCACTGGGCTCAGGATTGCATTCTGGCCATGGTGACCCCCTGGCTGAAGCAGCTGCACTCATCGTTCAGCCAGATTTCAGCCTTGCTCATAAACCTGGTGTGCCACTGAAGTAGCTGCACTGAGGTCTCTGGGGTGTACTCTGATTTCTGTTATGCATGGGAGTAAATCTGGAGTAAGCCATTCTAGGTAATTAAGCCAGATGCTGATCGCTGTTAAATGCTGATGCACGTCAAGATTAACCCCCTGAAGTCAGTTACACACTGCCTTTATTTTGGCATTTTGGTTTGCACCCTGACGTCACACACAAATCTGATGTAACACCACCGAGGCAAGTTCTAGTTTCTGTTGCAACCTGGTGTAAATCTGGAATCACTCATGAAGTCACTCTGGATTTATGCTAGTTTGGAATACAACAGCTGTCCACCATACCAGGTTCTGACTGACATTACCAACTGCTGTAACGGCAGAATAGCTCATGGAGTTAATCTGGGTCACTCCAAGTTTACCTCTGTGTAACTCTGCTAATCCAGAGTCTGATCCTGGTTACACTCCAAATTTAGACAGGGGAGTAGCTGAGAAAAGCGGCTCCCTTCTCAATGGCGACGTCTACACTAGCACACTACGTCGAAGGAGCCCGTTTCGAAGTAAGGACATCGAAATAGGCTACTTCGACGCGTATCGTCTACACGTCCGCCAGGGCTGGTGCCATCAACGTTCAACGTCGAAGTAGCGACGGAGAACGTCAAAAGGAGCTGCCCCGGAAGGAAATGCGGAGCGCGCACACACACACACACACACACACACACACACACACACACACACACACACACACACACACACACACACACACACACACACACACACACAAGCGCTCCCCGTCGAAATGAGAGGCCAGCAAAGCCCCAAGCCGCTCCCTTAAAGGACCCCTCCCACGCACACTCGGCCTGCGCAGCACGAGATCCACAGAGCCAACAACCAGTTGCAGACCCTGTGCACACAGCATGGACCCCCCAGCTGCAGCAGCAGCAGCCAGAAGCCCTGGGCTAAGTGCTGCTGCACACGGTGACCATAGAGCCCCACAGGGGCTGGGCAGAGCGTCTCTCAACCCCTCAGCTGATAGCCGCCATGGAGGACCCCACTATTTCGAAGTAGCGGGATGTGGATCGTCTACACACGCCCTACTTAAACGTTGAACGTTAAACGTCGAAGTAGAGCGCTATCCCTCTCTTCGGTGTCGAAATAGCGCACAGCACGTGTAGATGCTATTTCACTGTTGCGCCGGCTCCTTCGAACTAGCCGGCTCGTGTAGACACACCCAATGCCTCCTCCCTTGCACCATGCCCAGGCAGCCCCCCCCCAGTGATGGTAGATCTCTGACTGTCTTGGTTTGCAGAGGTGCTCCAGCTAGGCGACTGCCGGCGGGTCCAGCTGCTCCTGGTCTCCCCCCAGGCCCAGGTGCTCTCCGTCCTGTGTGGCAGGAACCACAGTGTGCGCCTCTTCTCCTGGCTGGAGCTGGAGACACCGGAGTCCCCAGGAACCAAGATCGTGGAGACCAAGAACTGCCAGGCCATGGCGTCAGGGCTGATCTGCCGGGGCACCACCGCTGTGCTCTGCGTGGCCTCCAAACGCCAGGTGCTGTGCTACCAGCTCACCCCCTCCCGGCCCCACTGCCGGCGCATCAAGGAGATCCAGGCCCAGGGCTACGTGCAGTGCTTGGACATCATGGGCGACCGGCTCTGCGTGGGCTACCCCTCGGGCTTCTCCCTCTATCACCTGCTGAATGAAGGGGCGCCCGTCCACCTGCCCCACCCGGAGGACCCCCGCGGAGCAGCCGTGGCACAGATGGAGGCCCTGCGGGCTGTAGAGGTCAGCCTGAGCGAGCTGATCCTGTGCTTCAGTGGGCTGGGGCTCTATGTGGACGGGCAAGGCCGGAGGACGCGGCAGCAGGAGCTGATGTGGCCGGCAACCCCGCTGAGCTGCTGTGAGTGGGGCCACAGTGGGATCTGGGGTCCAGGGAGGTTGTGGGCAGGAAAGGCAGATGGGGCAGCTCCTGCTCTGAGATGCTGCGTGCCTGGACCAGTGGAGCGCTCCATTCACTCCAGCAGGGGCAGCAAATCCCTGTAACCAGAACTGGCATCCCTAGATCACAGCCCCGGCCCTCACCCCTGGGCCCGGCTACCCCACTATCGCCGCACACCCGCTGGCTTGTACACCTGGGCCCTTCAACCTCAATATCACCGCACACCCGCTGGCTCGTACACCTGGGCCCTTCAACCTCAATATCACCGCACACCCGCTGGCTTGTACACCTGGGCCCTTCTACCCCCCTCCCCCCCCGATATCGCTGCACACCCGCTGGCTCGTACACCTGGGCCCTTCAACCTCAATATCACCGCACACCCGCTGGCTTGTACACCTGGGCCCTTCTACCCCCCCCCGCCCCCCGATATCACTGCACACCCGCTGGCTTGTACCCAAGCGCCCATCTACCCCAGTATCGCTGCACACCCGCTGGCTTGTACCCTAGGGCCCATCTACCCCAGTATCGCCGCACACCCGCTGGCTTGTACACCTGGGCCCTTCTACCCCGGGATCATCATACACCTGCTGGCTTGTACACCTGGGCCCTTCTACCCCGATATCACTGCACACCCGCTGGCTTGTACACGCAGGTCACTCTACCTGGTATCATTGCACACCTGCTGGCTTGTACACCTGGGGCCCTCTACCCTGATATCACCGCACACCTACTGGTTCGCACCCTGGGCCTGTGTAGCCCAGCGTCCCATCTCTGCCAGGCCAGCACCAGAGGCTTCAAAAGAAGCAGCCAGAAGCGCCACTGTGGGCAGTGGGGACCGAAGACTCCCTTCCCCACCGTCCCTTCACTTAGCCGTCGGTAGTAGCCAGAGCGACGGGAGGCTGCACGTTGCCTATAAACGCTGCAGCTCTTCAGCGAGAGCCCTCCCTGCCGTCCTCCTCCCCACTGGGGGCTGGGTAGCCAGGTGGCAGAGAGTCCCACCGGTTAACGCAGCAGCTCAGCTGGAAATGGCCTGGCCCAGATGTGTGTCCCACTCGCTCCCTGCCCCCGTGTGCCCGGGGAGAGAAGGTAGATGAGACGCCAGAGCTATTCGGACAAGCAATTCTTTCCCGCCTACCGCTCCGGCTGATGGCAGGGCCTTGGGGAGCTCTGGTGCCCGCCGACGGGCACCCAGGCACTGGACAGCCCTGCTGGCTGGGATTGGCAGGTGAGTTTCAAAGCCTTTGGTCTCGCTGCTCCTAGGCTACAGCGCCCCCTACCTGAGCGTGTTCAGCGAGAACGCCCTGGATGTGTTCGACGTGCGGCGGGCGGAATGGATCCAGACGGTCCCGCTGAGGAAGGTGAGGCTTTTAGGGGGGAAGACACAGGTCCTGCACCCCGGGCTTTAGCCCAGGCTGGAGTGAACATGGGGCAGTTTGGCTGATAAAGTGCAACAGAACTTTCCTTGGCTCATTCTGCTCTTGATAGGGCAGGGAGCCAAGACACCTGGGTTCCGTTTGCAACTCTGGGAGGGGAGCAATTGCTAATGGTTAGAGCAGCAGGGGCTGGGAGCCAGCACGCCGAGACGATAGTTCCAGTGACAGGAGAGGACTGGGGCTAAGGGTGGGAAAAGCCTGGACTCTTTTCAGCTCCCCCATAACCTCCCTGCACCTCAGGTAGGGCGTTCCATGCCCTGCCCTCCCGGGGGCTGGCCAGAGGCTCTTGGGAGCAGCAGGGCTTGGGCAATGACGGCTGCCCCTTTGCTCAGGTGCGGTCCCTGAACACCGAGGGCTCCCTCTGCACCTTTGGCACCGAGAAGGTGCGCCTGACCTATCTCAGGAACAAGGCCGCAGGTAAGGCCCACCCTGCTCCTCCCCCAGGCCATGCAGTCGGAACCCCGGGGCGCTCAGCTGGCCAATGCCCCAGAGCAGCTGTATGCTGAAGTTAATTTTTCTGGCTTGGTACCACCGACAAGCACTGGCTGCTGTCAGAGCAGGGGGCATGGCTGCTTGGGCTGCTAGGTCTGGCTCCAGCAATGTGCCTGGGCTAAGCCTACTGCCCTCTCGAACCCTGTACAACAGACAGTAGTGACATTATACAGAAGCTCCAAGAGGCCCGATGAGGGTTCCCTTATGGCATGCACATTATTAGAAGTAATACGGTAGCACCTGGAGGAGTGGGCCCCAGTCGTTACTTGTGCCTCTGCTGCGGCTCAGTCAAGAGCCACACCTGGGAGTGAAGGTGGGAGGCACGTTTGGGAGCCCAGGCTGCAGCTTGGAGCAAAGCCATGGCTGGGCCCTGGTGGGTAGCCAGGGACTAGAGCTGGGGGTGGGGGGCGGGGGCGGGGAGGGTGGGACTGGCATGGAGCTGGGCTCCCTCATCACCACGTTGCAGGGACTGGCCCAGCCCCACAGAACCCCCATAACAGGACATGTGTCTTGGTTTGGGAACCACCAACCAAGGGGGCCCTAAAGCAAGCCCAGGGCACCATTGCGTGCTACCCTGACGGGTGCATGTGGTGGTCCCAGCTGCAGGAGGCGTCCCACGAGCATTATTACTGCAGTGCCTTGACGCTGCACAGTGTGACTCAGTCCCTGCCTGGAAGGGCTCAGTTTGAACCAACGCAGCAAGGAGGGAAACTGAGGCACAGAGCGCAAGAGGCTTGTCCCGGGGCAATGGCAGAGTCAGGAATGGAACCCTCCCCTCCTGCTCCCACGCCCAAGCTACTGGTCCAGGAGAGCCACCTAGTGGCTGAATGATGCCTCTGCAACATCTGCTTCACAGTCTCATTTCACGCCCCCCCAGACCAGGATGAGTTCAAGGTTCCTGAGACGACAGACAACACCCGGCGGCAGCTGATGCGGACCAAGAACAAGCGGAAATTCGCCTTCTGCATATCAGCCGAGGAGCGGCAGCAGCAGAGGCGGTGAGGCCCAGGCTGGCGGGGAGGTGTTGTGCGTCCTGAGCTACTCCCCGCGCCCCACCTGCACACCTGGCTGGCTTAAGAGGGTTGTCATGCCTGGTGCATGTGCTGCCTGAAGAGCAGTGTGCATGGCTCTGGAGTGCCCATAGGTCCCACAACCAGAAGGGGCCCGGGGGGGTGGGGGCAGGGGGGCGGTTAACCTCTAGGCCTACAACTCGGGCTGGAGTCCCATCCTGCCAGGCGCGACACAGACAGTCCCTGCCTGCTGCATGCACAGTGAGCAGACGAGGGGCTTGCGCTCCTTGTGTTGCATGTGGGAAGATGAGCCGTGGAGAGGGAAAGGTGAGTGGGCCAAGGTCACACAGAGAGGCTGTGGCAGAGCCAGGCTCTGAACCGAGGGCTTCTGAGCCCATGGCAGCACCCTCCATCCAGTGGCAGAGCTCACTAGGGTGGTAGGGGGGGGGGCGGTCACTGCTGTGCTCCCCTCCCATCCTCCGTGTGTGTGTCGGGGGGGAGGGGGTACTTGCCAAGGCTGGCACTGGTGACACATTGGTGCTCAGAATGGATGGTCATGTGGCTGGTGCGCAAGCCTGTCCTGCACTTGCTCTGCAGCGGCAGCTCCTGGCCAGCCAGGCTCGGCTCAGCACATGCTGGGAGCTGTGGTCTGGGCTCGTAGGCGTGTGTCACATCCCACCACCCCTCACTCACCCTTGCCCCAGTCCCTCGGCTTGCCAGCGATGGGGCTGGGCCAAACCCGAGTGATGCTGCAGCCCTGTGCACTGTGTCAAGCAAGGGCCCACCCTCTGCTGCCTGCCTGGCACGTGCAGGACAAATTCTCTCTCTCCAGAGCACCACCACCAAACAAAGGCCTCTCCCCGACTCCACTGCAAAACCTGGGTCTAGCCACTGGCTCTGCCTGGATCAGGTGGTCGCCATGTGTGTGTCCATGCAGAGAAGTGTACGCATGTCTTCTGCAGCCATGTGTGTGTGTGTGTGTACACATACACATGCCCCCCCCATGTGTGCGCAGGGGGTGTGTCTAGCTGTAATTGTGCTTTTTTGTGTGTGTAAATGGCTGTGAGCAATTCTCGCCTTGGGGGGCTGCGTGTGCCCTGCTGATGAGCTCACACACACTCGCCGGCTATTCTCTGCTCCTCCGTCCCCCCGGCAGGGAGATGCTGCGAGACCCCAGCGTGAGATCGAAGCTCATTTCCGGCCCAAGCAACTTCAATCACCTGGTGCACTTGGGACCAGGTGACGGGCAGCACCGGCTGCAGGACCTGCCCTTGGTGAGCTGGGGTGAGGGGGGGTGACCTTGCCAGGGAGATGCTGCCCAGGTTGGGGGTAGAGGTCCAGCACGTCTGCCAGGGGATGGTTACCAACAGCTGGCTCTTGTGGTCCCAGGACCACGTAGTCCTCAATGAGCCTTTGATGAGCCTGTAGTAACCCTCTGTCTCCTGGAACAGGGTGGGCAATAAGGGACCGATGGACTGTATCTGGTTCACCAAGATTAGCCCCTGGAGAGCTGCCAGATGCTTTTTGACCTGTGTGCTGTAGCTCAGCCACAGTTTGTCGTTCCTGGCCCATGGGAGCTTTGGGAAGCCATAGCCTGGCTTGGGCACTTCCCACACCGCCCATTGGCCAGGAACAGTGAACTACAGCCAATGGGAGCGGCAAGAGGCCATGCCTGAAGATACACAGGTAAATATAACATTGTCTGGCCCACCAGGCGCTGACCCTGGTCCACAGGCAGCTTATTTCTCCTCCCCGGCCTAGAACCACCCTTGGCTCCAAGGTGTCACCCTAGAAAAGGATCATTTATGAATGGTGTGAGTGGGATGTGGGGGGGGCAGGGTTTACTGCCTCAATGCTTTCCCTTTACGCACCTTTCAACCCTACGCCGATTCTCTCTCTCAGGCCAAGGAGGAGAAGCGACAGGAGTCACAGGCCAAGCTGCGTCGGCACAGCCTCACCAAGGCTCGGCGCCCCTCCTCCTCAGGCAGCGACACCACCCTGGGGGACTCTGCATCTGGTAAAGGGATCCCACAGTTGGAAGGGGAAGGCCCCAGAGGGGGTGATCTCCTTCCTTCAGGTCCTATCAGGCCCAGAACTGAATTGCTCCCCCAGGGGCTGGCCAGCCAGTCCTGAGATCAGCTGTGCTGCTCTGCTCTAGCGATTTGGAATCACTTCACTCCATCTGAGTGCACCCCAAGTCTCCTGAGGCCACATGCAGGGACCCAGAATTGCAAGGGGACTTGGAGGGATTTAGACCAGGACAAGGATTTCTAGTGGCCAGAGCGGGAGGTGTGGGAACCAGGGCTCCTGGGTTCTGTCCCCAGCTCTGGGAGGTGGGTGAGGTCTACTAGTTAGAGGACTGGCCGTCCCCTAGGGTGCTCAGGATTTAGGCCCCAGGCTGGAGGCGGTCGCAGATTCTCTGCACAGTAGCTAGGATGGTTCACCCCAGGCAATTACCACGTCTCTCTCTCTCCCTTTGCAGCAAAGCGCAAGTCAGGCAGCTCCACCTCGGATGACTCCTTCCCCTCCCCACAGGGCCTGTTTACAGGCATGGACATGCTGACAGAGGTGAGAGACCCCAAGCAGCTAGGCTTGGCTGATGAGGGACAGACCTCCCTTGCCAATATCCTCAGCACCACCCCACTGAGAGCTGGGGGGTTTTCATTGTGTGGATTCCAGCCCAGTTCTTTACCAAGGTGGTTTGGAATTCTAATCCTGTCCTCCAGAGCGCTCGCAACCCCTGCTAGTCTGGCAGCAGCCACAAACCTTCTAAAACAACAAGAGGTCCTGTGGCACCTTATAGCCCAACCGATGTTTTTGAGCATAAGCTTTCGTGGGCAAAGACCCGCTTTGTCAGATGGTGAAGTGGGTCCTTGTTCACAAAAGCTCACGCTCCAAATTATCAGTTAGGCTATAAGGTGCCACAGGACTTCTTGTTGTTTTTGAAAATACAGCCTAACACAGCTACCTCTCTCAATCTTATGAGCAAACTGTCTCCCACCTTATCCAAGTCACTATGGAAAATAATTAGGAGGGTCGGCCCCAAGACAGTCGGACCCCTGTCGGACCCCACTACAAGCATCCCCTCAATTTAACAGCGAACCATCACTAACTTCTCTGAGCACCATCTTTCATCCAGTTCTGCCCCCTCTCAATCATAGGTCTATTGAGACTCCATTTCCCTTCGTTGGCTGTGGAGAATGTCATGTCAAAAGCTTGACTACAATCAAGCTCAATCCCCTCTTCTGCCATTAGGCTGGTCACCTTCTGAGAGGAAGAAATTAGGCTGGCTTGCTAAGAGTTGTTCTTGATGCATCCATGCAGGCTAGTCCTTCTTCTGGGTGCTTCAAATTAATAATTTGCTCCTTAGCTTTTCTGGTAACAAAGTCAGGCTCCTCTGTAACTCTCGTGGGTCCTCTCGGGTCCCCTTTTTCAAGCTGGGGGCTTGGTTTGCCATTCGCTCATTACCCGCAAGACCATCCCTTTTCCGCAAGTTCTCAAAGATAACTGCTCCCAGCTCCAGGTGTGCTGCAGCCGAGCTCCTGACGCATCCCAAAGTGAACTTCATCAAGCGCTGCCGACCTGTAAACATACATATTCTTCAACCTGTTCTCTCCCTATTTTGGCCTGTGCGCCTTCCCCTTCGTTGAGAACCTTCATCGAGTAGCTTGTCACTATTAACATTTTCAATGATGAAACAAACAGTATTAATCCTGTGTCTGCTGTCTGGGAGCCCTGAGTTCCGTTGATGCCCCCAGGTGTTACTGTCACCATTCACACGGTAATTAGCACAGGCTGCTCAGGCTCCTTACTTTTGCCAGTCCCCCCCTCTCCCCTTTAATGTTTCTCTCTCCTCACAGATCTCCGATCAGACGTGCAGTATCCACTTTTCCAGCCAGGGAAGCTCCAGTTCTTAAGGGGACGGCCCTACACCGCTGCTGCAAACCAGACCCTTTTGCACATTGATGAGCTGTCTCTGTTGGCCAACGATGCCACCGAAAGGTGCTGTGATGATGTCACCGCCATCATCATCAAGGATATAGTCCCCTCGCTGAGGCGCTGCTCTGTGCCTGAGAAATCTGTCCAGCCTGTATTCCGAAATGCATGAATGTTGGTACCAAAATATTTCCAGTCGCTCTGCCCCTATGCACCTCTCCCCCACCCCCAAAAAAAACCACCTCTGCCCCAGGGCACATCACACTCTCTCTCTGACACCCCGTAGCAAGAGGGCGCTGCAGTCTACTAATGGAGCACACGCTAAAGAAGCAAAGAACAAGCCTTCTATCACGTGCACCCTTCAATACGGGAGAAGAGCAGCTCCTGTGCTTTCGTTTCGTTCTTTGCCTCTGGAGGGCCCGGCGGGATGACGTCCCAAGTGGTGGAAAGCACAAAGGGAGCAGGTGGCGCCATTCTAATATATATGGCAAGCTGCACTGTCTGAAGAGCGCACCCTGCTGGCCATGGGTGGTACCGCCACAGTACCAGGAACTAACGCAGTGGAGCGCATCAAACGTCATGCTGCTGCTTCCAGAGATTCCCAAATCCCAGCAACCAGCTGAATTGGGGCTGGATTGTGCTTTTGTTTAATGCAAGAGTCCAGCTTGGGTCAGATTCTGATCTAGATTATCATCTGTATCAATCCATTGGAGCAAATCTGGTTTCACAGGGCTCGAGCAGGCTGGCTGTTGCATATCCAGGGTTCTTTTTGAATTACTCAGGGATGGGGGTTGCTTTGCTGAATCATGACAGTGGCTAATCCCAGTGGTCCTGCCCAAGTGTTTAACGTCTACAGTTCTGCACAGAACAAAGATGCTGAAACCAAAGATGACTTATTTCTATTCAAAAGGTGGGGGCAATACCCCTCCAGGAATTCAAATTGGGGGGGTGTTAATTTAAAGGCACGGGGCAGTCAAAGACTGGATACATTTAGGAAGCAACTGTGTAAATAATCGGACAACTGCACCATTAAATGATGCGCAAAGGTTTGCAGTCTCTTCTGGTCTGTACCACAAAAGCAAATGTGCTGAAAATGCGCATGTGGAGCTGGGCCCCCAACTTTGCCACGTGCCTGCAGCAGCCGTCAGGGCCCCGGTGAGAAGTAGACAATAGAGCTCAGGTTTGCAGCGGTGAAGGTGAGGAAGCTTTGGAAGAGTCGGTCAGGAACAGGTTCGCCGTTGCTAGCAGTTTTCACCTCAGGAGTGGCTGGTTTTCGAACAGGACTGCACTCGGGGGGCCAGATGAGCACACGGCCGGGCTCGTCTCATGCTGTGACATGAGCACTTTTTGCCCACGTGCACTCATGTTTGCCAGGAGTGGGACTGCATGTTTCCCAGCAGACAAAATAGGCGCCCAGGGACTCTGGTAACCACTCTGTAAAGCAGCCTGGTTCCTGTCCTGTTGCGAGAATGAGCTTGGGACTGACCGGGGGTGGCTGGCTGACCTGCACGGCCGAAGGGTACTTGTCAGTACAGGCGCTGCAGCAGGACAAACTGTCCTTCGCTGCTGCGGGGGTGTGTGCATGAGTCCAGTGCAGCCACCCCAGCCAAAAATGCTGCTTAGCACAGGCGCCCTGGGAAAAATCTGTTATTGCTCCTGGCAGCAGCGGCCAGGGACTACCCACTCTGCTGGCTGCACCCAGGTGCTGCCTGTCACAGATTAGACCGAGCTGGGGAACCTACAGCCTGCACCCACACCCCTGCTGGTACTCCAGTACCCGCCAACTCATGCCGTGGGCGGGGAGGTATCTCATCGACTGGCTGGTGCGGGCATATCACAGCCGAAGGGAGAAGGGAGGGTTGGTGCAAGCTGTATGGAGCAATTCCCACCTCCCAGACTTGCAGGAGGTCAGGGTCCATGCTGCTCTCCCCTGCTCCTCCACCCTCCCTCCCATGCATGGACCCCTTAATTCTTGGCCTCACCCCAGAGTCTAGGGAGGCCTTATGAAATCTACTAGCTCTGGTGCTATTAGGCTCTGCAAGGGAGTCCGAAGTGACTTCTTATTTCTTTCTCAGCTGGGAACCACGTGAGGATTTTAAGCTTGTTTGCGTCTCACTTGCATTGGGCCACCAACCCCAAAATGTTTCCCCACCTCTGCCTTAGACTGTCGCAGGGTACACTGCCTTTGTGAGGGGGCCGAGAGAGAGCGTGGGAGTGAGTGTGATTCAGTTAGTGGTTGGTTGTCCAAGCTAAAAGAGACAGAAGGCTGCCTTAGCATCCAACTAGTCATTCTGATTTAAACACATATCATTTAAAATTAATTTATTCCTACATCCTTTATATACAACTAAGATTGCCGCACACACAGGAAGAATGGCAGGAGCCACACAATCACCCTTTTTACGGAGAAGCTGTGCAGAATAAATACAGTAGAACCACCCCGTTGTGCACCCCAGCATGCAAGTGGACGTGGTTGTGGGGTGACCATATTGCTGATGTGTGTGTAAACAAAAATTCTAAGAGCATATGTACAAGCTCAAGCGAAAGCTTTCGTGGCCATGTTGCTTGTCAGTCCAGTTTCCTGGCTCCCAGTTTCATAGGGCCCTTTGCCACCTTCCTGTCCGCCCGTTTAGCTTCCATCTCCTTCTTCCGTTCCTCTCGCTTCTTGCGTGCTAATTCGGCCCTGCTGAGTCCTACGGCAACAAAAGAATTCCCAGCTAGTAGGAATCATGGCTGGAAAGCACAATCATGTGCAACTTTGCTGCTTCAGCAACTCACCCTGGTCAGAGTCCACAGCTTCCCAGTTTTCCTCTGTATTCCAATCGCCAACAGCATCCAGGCTTCTCTAGCAACAGAATTTCGACACAGGTTTAGCACCGTCATGGCCTTATTCATAATGTGAGTAGCACCATTCACACAAGCGGCAAAGTGAAGTAGCTAAGTCCTAAGCACTGACTCAGTATCCCATCCTGCCTTCACCTGGAGCCACTCAGCAGCAAATATTTAACAGTGAGGGGCGATAACACAACAGTTACATGCCAGGCTGTTCTAGAAGAGGAGTGAGGCTGACTTGACCAACAGCAGCTCATTAGCTCTTCCCAAGCCAGTGTGGGGTTTGAATACCCTCCTTATTGAGAAACTTACCTGGGTCTCTGTTGCTGACTTCTGCGTAGGGATTATGGAAAAGAAAGGATCTGACGTCTCTGCACTCGATGTGCCGTCCCAGTCATAGTCACTGGCCAGTTTGGTCCCTTCTGGCAAGGCCAAGGGAGCTTGCCGTGAGGTTAGTCTCTGCGCTGTCCGAGAATCAAAATCCTCCTCCCCACTGTCCTCTGTCCTACAGCTTTGTCCCTGAGCGCCCCACTTCTTGTGACTCCAAGTGGATCCAACCTCCCAACCAGAGCTGGTCCAGTCAGAGTCTTGGTTCTTGGAGGAACTGCTGGTCTGTTAATGATAAAGGGCGGGCAGGGAAAGATCAGTCAGTACAACAGAGAGAAGACAAATGAACTGTGAGGGCTTCTGGACTAGTCATATTCTAACCACAAGGTTTAGACGAGGGGAATTTCTGATCCCCAGAGAGCTCCCAGTCTCAAGACACTGCCACTCTAGCACTAGATCACACTGTCTCTTTTGACAGACTTCAAAGCATTATCCTCACTGTTTCTAGTCTAAATCAAAGACCATGACCGAGTTGTCTTTTAACCTCTGGGATAAACTAAGCAGGCCAAATGTCTCAAGTCTCCCCTTTGTGGTGGGTGTTTCCAGACTCAGAATTATTCTTATAAGGGTCTGCGGACCTTTTCCAATTAGCTAGCACCCCTTCTGGAGTGTGATGCTAGAACCACACACAACATCCAGTAACAGAGAGAAAGCCGTGCTAGTCTATGTACTATCAAAACAAAAAAGCAGTAAAGTAGCACTTTAACAAAATAATTTATTAGGTGAGGAGCTTTCGTAGGACAGACCCACTTCTTCAGCCCACAGCCAGACCAGAACAGACTCGATATTTAAGGCACAGAGAACCAGAAACAATAATCAAGGTTGACAAATCAGAAAAAAAATTATCAAGGTGAGCAAGTCAGAGAGTAGAGGGGATACCATCACTGGACCTAACCAGGTTAGTCACAGAATCACGGGCATGTTCTCATGTTCCTCAACTAACATCATATATGCCATCATGGGCCAACAATGCCCAGATGCTTTGTATATTGGACAGACTTCTAACTCTCTTAGACAAAGAGTTAATGGGCACAAAACAGACATAAAAACACTCCGGATCCACAAACCCTGTCAGCCGACATTTTAATGGAGTGGGCCATTCTGTTAATGACTTAAGAGTTTGTGTCTTATTGAGGAAAAATTTTCACACTACTTTGGCAGAGAAGCTGCTGAACTATTTTATATTCAAATTTGACACATTAACACATGATTTGAACCGGGATGCAAATTTTCTGGGTCATTATAGGGGATCTTTTGCATACTTGGCTTAATCTAATTCTTGAAACCCCCCCACCCCCACCCCTCTACTCTCTGATTTGCTCACCTTGATCATTTTTTTTTCTGATTTGTCAGCCTTGATTACTGTTTTTGGTTCTCTGAGCCTTAAATATTGAGTCTGTTCTGGTCTGGCTATGGGCAGAGGAAGTGAGTCTGTCCCACAAAAGCTCCTCACCAAATAAATGATTCTGTTAGTCTTTAAAGTACTACTTTACTGCTTTTTTGTTTTGATAATATCCAGTAACTGTGTCACCAGTGCCACAGACACAGGTGAGTCCTCCTTCATTTCCTCCTTCTCAATAGTCCCCTGCTTATCCATCCACGATTGTTACGGTGTCACTGTGGTCTAGGACACAGCTTCCCTGCCCCATTACAGCAACCTGCACTCTTTGCTCCCAGATGCAACGGCCCTTTGGTCTGACACAGCTGTCTTCCACCACCAGATGTCAACTGGACTATTATTCTCATTTCTCAGATGATGAAACTGAGGCATGGATTTGGCCAAGGCCACTAAGCAAGCTGTGGCAGAGCCAAAAATAGATTAATTACTCCTAATTCCCAGTCTAATGCCCTAACCACTAGGCCGCACAGCTGCCCCTACAACTTCTCAGCTGGTATTTACAGGCTCTTTCCCCAGAGATCCTGGAGCCCAAATGCACCAGAAAGGGATACGTGTACTTAAGACAGCACACGGTGCAGCTTTAAAGTGACAGCATGCACAGAAAGCCACCTACCATTCTGGGTGCAGGGTTCTTTGACACTGAGGTTGGTTCTGACCAGTCCGGGGTGTTCCAGTCATCTGGGCTTGCCTGCTCTTTGGATTGGTCAGCCTCTTGCTGCAAGCAGAAGCACAGAAAATGAAGCACAGCACGCAAGGAAGCAAAATCTCCAGGCAGCTACAGATAATATGGCAGAAGTACCCGATGGGGTTGTGTGGTACATATTCTTCCGCCTAAGAACCAGGGGTCAGCAACCTTTCCGAGGCAGAGAGCCGAAATTTGACCTTTTGACCTCTGCATAAGATCTGAGTGCTGGTGTTCATTTTTAAAGCCACTAATAGTCCTCCTTACGATAGCTTCGTTAATAAACGAATAAGCAGAGCTTTACTGTTTAGGTGGTTGTTGGCAGCATTAGCCGTTCTTTTGTTAATCCACAAGCAGCCTGGCTTTGAGCAAGCTCCTGGCTGCATGGGTGAGGAGGGGCGGGGCTGAGATCCCGCCTCACGTGCTGATGAAAATCGTCTCCTGTGCCACTCTTGGCACTCATGCCTGGGGTCACGGACCCACTGCTATGAACAGTGGTTGATCTCTGAAAACATGCAGTGTTGTTGGTGATGCATACATTCTCTTCGGGGGATGGTCCAAGCGGTACAGGGGGTGAGAGGGGGTGTTACTGCCTGTCCTTAATCTTTTTAATTGCAGCAAGTTTTGGGACTCAACTGCTTCTCCGGAACTGAGCATGGGACGTAGGCAGATGAGCAGAGAAATCTGAAATGGTATTGCCCTGCATGCTGTTTGTGACCACCACTGTCCCATGACTATGCCTGCAGTGTAAATAAATAAACTGCTCTGAAAATAAACCCCCTCCATTAATTTCCACAGCATGCTATAAACTCCCCAATAGATGACAAGTCCTTACTCCAAACACGGAGGCAGCCCACCTGTCAGCTTCAAACTCACTCTTGCAGATGTAATAGTGTTGCTCACCTCCAGGCTTCCCCAATCCTCATCGTCCCATCTGTCTGTGGAGATCTCTTCTTCTTCAGTCACATCTCCCTCCAGATCCCACTGGCTGGATGGAACAGGAGCTGCTGGCAACGTTGCTGGGGAAGGGATATGACTGGCTCCTTAAAGACAAAAATCCACCTTTCTCTAACAGCTGCCAGCCTGGAGTGCATGAGAGGAACTGAGTCCAGGTTTTCTCCTAATCGCTGAACTGAAGTACAGGTTGAACCCTCTGTATTCCAGCCCTCCCGTGTCTGGCAACATGTTGGCACCCCTGTGAGTGCTCCAGGGCTGGAGGACTCATGGGGAAAAACAGGCAGACTGGGACCAAGAGCACTGCCAGACAAGGGAAGAATGGAGCCCCAGTGGCCCCAGCAGAGGAGCTGTGATGCCTGGGAGGACAGGAGCAGGAGAGCCCCAGCTGCCGGCAGCATAGGGCTGTCACTGACCTCCTCTGGTCTGGCAAATTCCCTGGCTTGGTCAGGTGCTGAGGATGCTGGACCAGGGAGGTTCAACCTCTACTTGAATAAAGTGAAACAAAGAAAATATTCTCTCTGCAGCTCCAGAAGAGGGTATTGCTATCAAAACTTAGTTCAGCACATCAACGAATGCTGGCGCCAAGTGCTTAGGTGGTGATTCCCCCCAGTTCTTCAACACTTCAGCACCTTGCTTAGTTTTTTCTTTTCATTTAATAGATTCAAGTATTTTTAGCCTTTAGCAGTTTATCAAGATTTTAAATTTAATTGTAAGTAGGTTTACTTTATAATTAAATGAAAAAATCTGATTTCTTTGATTATTTTAATTTAAATCGTTCATTTTTATCTAACATGACAATGATGGTAATAGAGCAAGTTACGGAGAATTGTAGTGCGCTTTCCATCAGTCAATTTTTGCATCAGGGTGGGATGCTCTTTTCTAAAAGATCTGTTCTATCTCAAATATGAATTAACATACGGAAAATCTACGACTTGTGTTACACCAAAGACAGGAGCAAATCCATGGCTCTCCGACTGTCAGGACTAGCACTAAACTTGCTGGGACCCAACCCCCGGCCCCTTCCTCCAAGCCCCAGGGTCATGCTGTAATTTTATTGTGAAAAGCACATCACAGTGCACTGTAGTTTGACAAGCCCCAAGTAGAATGTAAGATCCTCTCTGGCCTTAACAGCTGTGAAAATCTCACTGGGGGGGCAGATCTGGGGATTTCTGAGCAAGGAAACTGTCGGCCGTTGGTTTCTACTGTGTTCAGGGAAACAGGACTTCGTGTGCCTTCTTTATAAATAAACTAGATGATGCCAAGAATAAAACCGGGCAAAAAAAAAAGTCAGCAAATAGCAAATGCACTAAATAATGCATTTTGAAGGGCACTAACACTATATGCCGTATTCAACCTCAGCCGGAAAACAGTTTAATTGAAAAATGGAGTTTTGACACTTTCCACTTTTTGTTCAGAAAAGTTTCATTTATATATTAAAACAAAAACAAATGTGTTTTTCACTTTACGTCAAGTGTCCTTCGGAGCGGACAGTTCTTCTTTTCAGAACCAACGCTGCCCCAACACTAATTTGTTCTACTCTTAAAAATATGCCTGACTCGCATCACCGATTTCCCCTTTGTGAAAACAACCCTGCAAAATCCTAAATACTGCTTGAGCCAAAGAGCACCCAGCCTTATTTTTACACTCTGGTTAGTCTTTGGTAGGCTAAGTGCCGCAAACAAGTATTTCCTTCCATCACTTGAGGTGGCACACCACTGCTTTGGGTGCAACATGGTTATTCCTAGAAATTTTGATCCCACCACCCCAGAGCGAATGAAACCCAATCCAAGTGTTGAGATTACAGCTGTGTGAAGACTGACCTGTATTGGATGGCTCCGGTACACCTCCAGCGGGGGTTTCCACAGCTGTCTGTTCTGCTGAGCTCCCAGCATTGGTCCGGATTAGCTTTGACGTGAGTGAAGAGACCCCGGTCACGGCCCAGCCCGCCCAGCTAGCAGCTGTTCCAATCCCAGGACTTGTGGATGCTGCATGAACATCCTTCTCTGCAAAGGGAGCAGAAAGAAAAAAGGGGAAATGGCCACTGGTTTTGTTTGGAGTTTAAAGACCAGGCAACTTCAGCACAGGGTTAGGGCTGCTCACCCAGTTCAGAGAGCTGAGATGGGTCTTCAGAGACGGCTTCCAGCTTCGTCATGAAGCTTCGAATAGCCTTGAAAGTCTAGGAGACAGAAGTGAAGTTACTGGCAGCCCCGGTCAATGACTGCACAGACCCCAACTGAGACCGAGTGCCAGCATCACACTAGGCAAAACCGTTACTCGCCTTGTAACTGCTGTTCTTCGAGATGTGTTGCTCCTGTCCATTCCGATGTGCGCGCGCGTGCAGGCGTCAGAAGACTTTTCCCCAGTGGTACCCGTCAGCGTGGCTGTAGTGCCCCCTGTGGCGACATCGCTGATATCGCTTATAAATACCTCTGCCAACCCAACCCCTGCTCAGCTCCTTCAGGCTGGAGGATCCAACAGGCCGGAGGCGGGAGGACAACAACGAGAGCAAAACATCTTGAAGAACAAGTTACGAGGTGGGTAACCGGTTTTCCTTCTTTGGGCAATTGCTCCTGGGCATTCCAATATGTGACTTAGCAGCAGTATGCCCCAGAGGTGGGACTGGCTCTTACCTCTAGCTGGTAGCTGACGGAAGGGACTGCCCTGCCAAACCCGGCATCCCCCCAGGCCTGCTGAGCTGCGGTGTAGCGCGAAGTGAAGGTATGTACCGATGACCAAGTCATTGCCCTGCGGATGACTGACATGGGCACGTGTGCCAGGAATGCTGTCGAGGAGGCCTGGGCCCATGTTGACTGTGCTGTTTGGGACAGGGCAGGGACCTTGGCCAGCTCACTGCAGATCTTAATGCATAACATGATGCAAGACAATAGTTGCTAGGCAGCAATACAGGCACCGTTCACGCTGTACACAAATGACACAAAGAACTGGGGGACTTGCTGAACGGTTTAGTCCTGTCCATACAGAAGACCCAGGGCCCTTCATGTGTCCAGGGAGAACAGCAGCCTGTCCTGATCCGAGGCGTGAGGTTTAGGGCAAAACACCGCTAGAGAGATATCCTGGTTAACCTGGAAGGGTGTTACAGCCTTGGGGGAAAACACAGGATGTAGATGTAGGTGCACTTTACCTTTACAGAACATTGTGCAAAGGGGGTTAGAGGCCAGGGCCCTAAATTCTGACACCTTCCTGGCTGATGCAACAGCCACCAGGATTACCGCTTTACACTACAACGAGCACATGGTCGTAGGTTCAAAGGGATGGCCCATCAACCTGGATAATACCAGATTAAGATCCCAGGGAAGCACTGGGTCACTGACCAGCGGGTACAACCTATCCAGGCTCGTAGAGGACATTTTCTCCCGCCACTGCACTGTCTGGCGAGGACAAAGCCAATGGGGGGTGGGTGCCATGCTGCTCTTTGAGCTCTGCTATTCTATCGGGCTCTCACCTGGGGCCATGTCACCTTCTGCGACAGGGCCACCGATAAACCAGCTGGTCATCCTGTTCTGGAGCTGGAGCCCCCACAGCAGCTGAAGGTCCTTCCCCTGCCGCGAGGGTGCCACTGATGGGGCCTGAGAAGGGAAACCCTGGCCCTGCACCTGGTGGTAGGCCCAGGCGATCGAGGAGGGCCACTGTGACCAAGGGAGGCTCCAGATGACAGTGCCTGGAGTGGTGCAGTGAGCTGGATCGGTACCAGGAGCTGTGCAACACCACGGAGCCCACCTCTGAATCCGATATGTACCCGACGCAGACCAGGGCGGGACAGTGGCAGATGGCACTGGAGAGCAGCCCCACGGTGAGCTGCCTCTGAACGCCATGGCCTCTGGCTTGTCCCTGTGCTTGGGAGCTAGCAGGGCTAATGAGCGATAAGCTGTGCTGGACACCAGTGCCAAAGGAGGGACCTCTGATGCCACGGGCCTCCCCACCATTGGTAGAGCTGTTTGTGGGGTCACAAACGTAGCCTGTGGTGCGAAGACAGACGACACCGGTGCTGGCGCGATCTAACCCTGGAGCAAAGAAAGGTGCTGGTGATGAGAAGGCAGCCGGTTCTTGTGCTGGTGCCGGGACAGCTGCCGGAACCAGTGAGGGGAGGAGCACCGGCATCAGCCAAAGACTCGATGCTGCAGCCCGAGCGGTAGTGGAAGGTTGTCAGCAGGGTGGGTGCTCTTGGAGGAGAGGCCATGGTAGGCTCCTAGCCTGCACCAGGTGGACTGGAGGGCACTGCCAATTCAATAAGGTCCTGGAGAAGCCTCGAGGGGTCCAGCGTGGAGGGAAGGGCCAAGTCCTCCACAGTCACCAGTGCCGGGGAAGACACTGACGCCGGACGTGACAGACCCACTTGTGGGCCCTGAGTCGGGGTTGGGGGCACAGCTGTTGTGCTTCTGTCAGCACGTGGTGCCTCCAGAGCCTTATTTGGTCTCCTAGAGGGGGAGCGACCTCTCTCCACACGTCGCCTCCTTTTCAACAGCAGGGTGCGCGATCCATGCCGGGGGGGTGCGGTTTTCGGCGCTGAGGAGCAATGCCAACACTCCCTGTCCAGCCTTGGCACCAAACCGTCATACACCGAGACCAGCCCCCTCTGCACCAACGGAGATGAGTCAGTTCTTGGACCTGGAGAGCTGATTCCTCAATGCTCAGCTTCAGCTTCTGTTCACTCTCTTTCTTTGTCCGAGGTCTGAATGACTTGCAAATTGAACACCTGTCTTGCAGGTGACTCTCTCCTAGGCAAGCCAAGTGCAGGCTGCCCTTTGGCATAGGCATCCTACATGGCTCACATTGCTTAAAGCCCTGGGGCTGCTACATGCTCCAGGGCACCACAGAGTGAAGGGAAAACCCCCTCAAAGACTAACAAAGCGGGTCTTTGCCCACAAAAGCTCATGCTCCAAAATATCTGTTAGTCTATAAGGTGCCACAGGACTTCTCATTGTACTCAACACCTATTAAGAGTTACCTACAACTGATTAACTCTTAAGATAGGGAATTTCACCAACTGCAAATCAGCGGTAGAAGCTCCAACAACCGTCAATAGGCAGAAGGAAGGAACTGAGTGGGGGTTAGGTCAGCAGGGGTATCCCCACTTGACAGATACCACTGGGGAAAAATCTTCTGACAGCCACGTGTGTGCAACAACATACTGGAATGCACAGGAGGAATTATCACTCAAGAAGGAGGATCTGGTTCAAGATTGGAGGCTCCCACTATGCCAGGTGCTGGAGGTTGAGAATTAATGGCTCTTCATAATTTCCAGATCCAACTCACCTGATCCCTGACTGTCTTTTCAGGGTCAACTGTCAGCGCACAGAGAACTGGTAGGATTTTGAATGCACAGTCCTTCATAGAGTAGAAGTTGTGAGTGGCAGCAAATCCCAAGACACCGGCTGCTCGGGAAGGAGCAAATGGATCTTTTGTGGCACGGCTGAAGGCAGAGATCAAAATTCTTTGTCTAGTCTGAAAATAAAAAGAATGGGCAATTTATTAGGTATATTGTGGTAACAGAGAGAGAGAGAGAGATTCTGCCCACAGGGTGGGAGGAGAGAAGATTATTTCTGTTTTACAGCTAAAAAACACTGATGCATTTGCCTGAGGTTATACTGATTTTGTGACAGAGTCAGGAATCAAACCCAGGACTGTCCAGGCTCTGGGCTGGTACTTTAACCACATCCCTCTGTCCCCTCCTCCTGAAAGCTAGAACATTTCTAGGATCTACAATCCACAGCTGCCCACTAAAAATGGCCACATTCTTCCTCTGTGTCATAGGAACAAATGGCATATTGTACCAGGAATAAAACAGAACCTGTGTCCCCGTTTTCCCCAACCCACGCAGCATTGGGTCCCTCTGGAAAGCAAGAAACAGTCTCATTACTTACACTGGCATTGAGATAAGGACCAATCTTTCCCAGGCACACAGTGGTGTTGCAACGAATGGGCCCCTGGTCATCCCTGGCCTGCAGACGGGCAAAGTGCTTCATCAGCTCCACGTTGAGGTTGTTCTCATTCAGCTTGGGGGCCAGCAACAGCATTGACTGTGAGAGGAGGAAAGAGGCTTTGAATGGGGTAGCTCAGGTTTAGTAACATCTAGCACTTACATGACACTTGCACTCAATGGCTCTCAAAGTGCATTGCAAAGGAGGTTGGTACCATTGTCCCTACATTACAGATGGGGAAACTGAGGCATGGGGTGTTGAAGTGATTTGCCTGAGCTCAACCAGCCGGGAAGAGGGAGAACAGGAATTCAACCCAAGTCTTCTAAGTCCCAGTCTAACGCCAATCCATACGGCCATGGTGCCTCCCTTACTCATACGGTGTTTTGATAGCATGGCTAACAGCAGAGGGTAACTCCTGAAGCGTCCCTGATGATACAGCTCCAGCAGCACTTCTTAATTCAGTAGGACACTACAGGTTGAACCTCTCTCATCCGGCATTCTCAGAACCTGACTGGTGCCAGATGAGAGAATTTGAAGGATCACAGGAAGTCAGTATTTTCTAGCACAGGGATCCCCAACCTACGGGTCGGGACCCAAACATGGGTTGCGATTAGATTCGTGGAGGGTCGCAAGCAGCTCAGAGCTGCGTGTGGCTCTTAAAGAAACCATTTGCAGCTCCTTATCAATGGAGAAGCAAATACACATTACAAAGAGCTTCTCCACCTTTAATATTCACAGCCATCCCAGGGAAGCCACTTAATAGACTCTTGCAGTAAGTAATTTTCGGCCACCCTCCCCAACCCCTTTGCCCCTTCTTCTGTTCTGTGTAACTGATTTGTCTTTTTTTTTTGTTTGTATCTCCCCTCAGCCCCTGAGTGTGACTTCCCCCAGCCCCAACCTCCCAGTCCTTGAGTGTGACCCCCCAACCCCTGAGTGTGACCCTCCCCCATCCCCTCCAGCCTCTGAGTGTGGGGTTCAAGCTGGGGGAGTGGTTTGGGGATGAGGGTCTTCCCCCCACCCCAACTCAGCTCAGCTATAATAATCAAATAATAATAATTAACTATAATAAACCTCCTCCTCCTCTGAAACCCACCCCAACTCGTGCATCTGATGAAGCAGGTCTTTGCCCACAAAAGCTTATGCTCCAAAATTTCTGTTAGTCTATAAGGTGCCACATGACTTCTTGTTTCTGTAGTTACAGCACTGTCTCCCATCCCCCCACCAGCCCCTTTTTGAATTGCCTTGGATCACCAAGTCTTCCTGAATTGTCAAAATGGGTCCCCATCTGGAAAAGGTTGGGAATGGCTGGTCTAGCACATTAACAACACTTCCACTGATTCCTGGGCTCTCAAAAGACATTCGGGGTAAATTACAGCTAAATAACAGCACAGAACACTGAAAGCCATGACTGGTGACAGTAAACAAACTTTATAGGACCATGGGAAACTTGGCCAACCCCATGATAACTGATCATCCAGCTAACTAAAATTATGCTGGATTACAGATGTGGCCAGATAAGAGAGTTTCGATTTAGAGAGGTTCAACCTGTAGCATTAAGCAGCATTTATACTGCAACAGAACTCAGAGGGTTTGGGCCCCACTGTGTCATGCACTGAACAAACCAAAATTGTAACGTGAGGAAACCTTTTTGACAAAACAGTTTTCCGCAGGAAAAACACAGTCTGGTCAAAACTGAAACGTGGGAGGGAAGGTAGATTTCAATGAAATTCTCTATGAAAAAAAGTCAAAGTGATTTGTTCAGACTATTTCAACTTTATTACCGAATTTTATTTAGGTCTTACTTCTATACAGTAAACCCTCGAAATATGCGGTTTCATGTCGCATGTAACTCGTTTTAACGCGAGTTAAGTACAACTTGAAGCTGCTCTCTGGCCCCTTCTCTGTCTTTCCCCAGTGACCCAGCTGTCACAGCCTGACAGCTGTGCTGCTGGAGAATGGCGGGGGAAGGCTTTTAAGCTTGCCTAGCTGACTGCAGCTGTGAGCAGCTAGGCACACTAAAAGCCCCTTCCCGCTGTCTTCTCCCAGCCGCGCAGTTGGGGGAAGACAGAGGGAAGGGGCTTTTACCAGTTGCGGGCAGCTAGGCAAGCTAAAAGCTTTCTCCCTGCCTTCCCCCAGTGGCAGGGCTGTCAGCCTGACAGCCATGCCACTGGAGGAAAGCAGGGAGAAGCAGCCAGGAAACTGACCAGCCCTGGTGGGCTGGTCAATTTCCCGGTCCCACAAGAGGATGGGAGCTGGGAACCAAGGGTCAGCCTGGTTCCCAGCTACCCTGCTCCGGTGGAACTGGGAAACTGACCAGCCATGACCTGGTCAGTTTCCTGGGTCCTGCAAGCTGCCCCAGACTGAAACATGCTGCCCTCTTGTTCATGCTCCCTGCCACTGAGAACCAGGAAACTGACCAGTCCTGGTGGACTGGTCTGTTCCACAGCTCCTACAGGCCCAGGGGAGCCAGGAACCAGGAACCTGGTTCCTTCTCCCCCGCTACTTGCACAAAAATTCGAGTTACACAGGGGTTGCAAGAACACAACCTCCACATAACTCAAGGGTTTACTGTATTTTATTAATCTTAATAGCACATTATACATTGTATTTACTTACATTTAATATTTTAGTGTTTTCATAAACTAAGTATCACAGAGGTAGCCGCGTTAGTCTGCACCTTCGAGAACAACAAATCTTCTGGCACCAAAATATCTGTTAGTCTATAAGGTGCCACAGGACTCCTTGTTGTTTCATAAACTAAATTATTCAACCTTACCAATACAAAATGAGAAGCTAAATTATTCATTGTTTCATGTTATTTCGCTAACTTTTACATTCATGTGCCTGAACCTCTGTAATCCAGGCGTCTCTGATCAAGGAGCCGCAGCGGTTCAGACCCTGGCAGGGGAAGGAGGAAGTGGCTCTGCCAGTTGCCACTGTCCATCTCTCCCAGCTGTGGGAACAGCGTGCAGCAAAGCACCTCTCAGAAGGCTCTTCTCTGATAATTCCACAGTGGCAGGTGGCAGTTCTTGTGAGCGACAGGGGACATGGAGCCATGTGTGCCCCAGGGAGTGGAGTGTGAGGTAAGTGCCCCACTCCTATCCCCCTCAAGCACAGGCCCCGCACATACCCGTCATCCTCCCTCCCGGACTCCCACTGACCCCTTAATCCACCTTACCCTATTTCCCAAGGTTGCCTGATTAGAGAGGTTCAAGTGTAGTAAAATTTATATACTGTTTCAACACAAACTAAATGCTTTTATCTAATTAAAACGAAACAATCTGACATTATCAAAACAAAACGTTTCAATGCTTCCAAATCAAAAATTTGCGGAGCTTCTATTCCATGGACTATTTGGGAAACAGAACAAAAATCGTTTCTGAAATGTCAGAATCTCCAACAGGCAACAGAGTAACCTCCAGTGGGGTTTGGAAAGGACGTTACGTCACTCACTGGCAGACATTTTAGTAGCCTTTTATCTGCCAATGAGTTCTCTTAGGACATGTGTGGAGAACACCCTGACCGCAGTTTGGATCCAGCGGGTGACTTGTTTCGATCTGTTCCCTGAGGCTCGGGGATCCCCTCCCCAGCATTTGGGCTGTGGGGGGCGGGGGGGACCTGAGCTACACGGGGCAGAGTTAGGCAAGCTAGGGTCGGATCCAGCCTAGTAGAAGCGAAAAATGCCTTGGCTGGGAGAAAGGCAGCACAGCACTGCCTGAAGAGGCTTTCTCCTCCACCACTTTGATTGGCTACAATCCTGGCCAATCAAAGCACTGGGGGGTGCCTGGCATCCCCCATTGCTCAGACCCCTCACCCTCAGACTGCTCCTGCACCCTCTCCCACCCAGACCTCCAGCCCCTCCTGCACCCCACTCCTACCCAGACCCCCAACTCTGCTCCTGTACCCACCTCCCACCCAGATCACCCATCCCCACTCTGCTCCTGCATCCTACCACCCTCCCAGACCTCCCAACCCCCAGCCTGCTCCTGCATTCCTCCTCCCGTCGAGACCCCACATCTCAAGCCCCCTTCCTGGCAGCCCCCGCAACACTGAGCCCCTCATTTTTGGCCCCACACCCGACCCTAAGAGGGCCCAAATAATCTACTAACCTTGGCCCCGTTAGCTCTGGAGCTACTACTTGCGGGGAATCAGGACAGTATCTTTTTGTTTTGTTTTGCAGTGGGGGACCATGTCAGTGATGGGTGGTGGTTGTTGGTTTGTTTTGGGGGTGGGGGGTGGTTTCAGTTCTCACCTCTGTGGCCCCTGACTAATTTTTCAGTGAGTGGGTCAGTGGCCTCCCGCACATGTGAGACCACAAAGACATTTGCAAACTAGGGACAGAGAGGTCTCCCTGGGCATTGATCTAGCAGAGCTGTAAGAGGAAAAAGCACCACAGAGACAGGAGAAGGCAGCAAGGAAGTACCAGACACAGAAGCATTAGGAAAGGGCCCTGAGTAAAAGCCCGCACTGTTTAAAACACACACCGTATCTCCCGTCTTCTTCTAGCTCCAACTTCCAGCCACTGGATCTTGTTAGACTTTTCTCTGCCAGACTGAAGAAGCCCATTAACAAAGATTTATTGTCCACGAAGGTATTTATAAACTGTGACCAAGTCACCTGTTAACCTCTTTTTTGATAAGCTCAATGGATTGTGAGCTTCTGGAGTCTCATTATTGGGCAAGTTGTCCCAGCTCTTTAGTCATTCTAGCTCTTTTCTGAACTCTCTACTTTATGCACATCCTTTCGAGAAGTGTGGGCATCAGAACTGGACGCAGTATTCCAGCAGTGATTGCACCTGTACTAGATATTGAGGTACAGAACCTTCCCACTCGCGATCCTCCGTTTATACATCCAAAGATCACATTAACCCTTCTGTTCTTTTACCTTCACTGTCTGCTCACGAATGGCTGGGTTGGTGTCCAGGAAGCCGTGCACAACATGGGGAAAGATCTGGGTGTTGACGGTGGGTTCGTTGAGGTACTGAATGAAATTTTCCATCTGAAACACACACACACACACGTACTGCCAGTCAGGATTTAATGCTCAGTCTGGCGCCAAGCAAGAGCTACACACAGTCAAAATTATGAGTGCTCTACACCCTCTGGGGTGACCCAAGAGAAGAACCCAGATGTCCTGATTCCCAACTACCAGTTCTACACCCTGGATATCACATATTTCCATAGCCAAGAACGGATCCAGAAATCCTGCCTCTGAGTCATGCCTGCAGCACGCTCTTTCTGAGAGCCAGGCATAGAACCCAGGTGTTCTAGTTCCCAGCCCCCTTGTCCTAACACCTAGGTGATATTCTCTCTGAAAACGGAGCCCAGAAGTCCACTCTGCTAATTTTTTGACCTAGCCACCAAATCACTCCCTTCCCAGAGCTGAGAGTAGAACCTAGCTCCCATTGTATTTGGTTCTCAACACTAGACAGACCCCACTCCCCCTCCCAAGCCAGAAACAGAACCCGAAGTCCAGATTCTCCATCTTCTCCCTGCTAACTCATCTCAGCCCTCAATCCACCCAAGGGCATAGGCTGGTCTCTGACCTGCTGCAGAAGCCGTATCCTCATGGCTCGGTCAGTGGAGGAGAACATTTTGACAATAACAGGAATGATCTTCTGCTGATACTCCTCAGCATTTAGGAATTTTCCTACCTGCAGAAACACTGGAAGTTAAAGAGGAGGCTTTGGTCCTGCAGGAAATGAGGGGCATGAAGAACCTTGGTCCTGCAGGAAATGAGGGACTCTATGCGGAGATGAAAGTGGATGGGGGACCCATGAGCCTGTTACAGATAAGATACTCCAAGCTGAGCCACACCAAGCCAGCATGGTCATGGGTCAGTTGATGAGGTATATGCAGTGGTGGTACACCTCTCTGGTCTGTGTCTCTTTTCCTGCCGTAGGGGATGGGTCGAGGGGAGCACACATGGGGCCCTGGCATGGTGGGACAATCAAGGACGCTGACACAGGAGAATGTATGAGGCACAATGAGCCCCTGGCATGAGATGCAGGCTGGGAATCCCTGAAAGAGAAGGTGATATACAGGGCACTCGTGGGTGAAATGGATGGACGCAAGGATCCCTGACATATGAAGCCTACAGAAGCAATGAAGCTTGTAACTCCTTAATAGGACAGCTTAGGCCTAAAATCATAGACAGGGCTGGAAGAGACCTCACGAGGCCATCTAGTCCAATTCCCTGCTCAAAGCACGACCAACCACAACCAAATCCTTCCAACCCCAGCTTTGTCAAACCTGGCCTTGGGAACCTCCGAGGACAGAGATTCCACCACCTCCCTAGGTAGCCCATCTCAGTGGTTAACCAGCCTAATGAAATCATTTTCTCCTGAAATTCAGCCTAGATCTCCATCACTGCAGCACTGCTTCTGGTTCTGTTATCTGCCACCAGTGAGAAGAGGTGACCTTCATCCTTTCCGGAACCCTCCTTCAGGCAGCTGAAGGTCACTACCAACTGGCCTTCATTCTTCCCCTCTGCAGACTAAATAAACCCAGTTCCATCAACCTCCCCTCATAAGCCATGCGCCTCAGTCCCCTGATCATTTTCTTTGCCCCTCCACTGGACTCCCTCAAATTTGTCCCCATCCTTGCCGTAGCGGGAGGTTCAAAATTGGATGCAGTATGCCAGATGTGGCCTCGTCAGCGCCAAATAGAGGGGAACAATCACTTCCCTCCATCTGCCAGCCGTGCTCCTACTAATGCAGCCCAGTGTGCTGTTACCCCTCTTGTCAACAAAGGTATATCATTGGCTCATACCCAGCTTTGATCTACTGCAATGCCCGGGTGTTTTTCTGCAGGAAAAAACGTTACTAACTTTCTTTTAATTGTTATTCTTCTACATGTTTCGTCCATGTCCATTCCAATCAGCTGCCTACGCATGTACATGCATATTAACCAGAAAACGTTTCCCCTAACAACTAGGACAGATAAGGCATTGAATATGTGGCAAGTGGCTTGAATGGTGACTCTATGAGTTTAAACAAGACTAAGCTCAGAACCCAGGGAGGAACCAGCTCGCGGACCTTACTGTAAAGTCCGTCTAGGTCTTTTTAAGAAATGGCTGACCAGCATTTTCATAAGCACAGAACGGCTTAATGCCCTGGGGTGGAAAGCTGATATGGCAGTTACATGAACTCTGATGGAAGAGACTAAAAGCCCTTGCTGTCCGACGTGGAAGAGACAGTGTAAAATCAAGAGTATTGAGGGGGTGAACCTTGTTGAGTGGACCAAACTGGAAATCTCCTCCACTTGGCAAGGTAGGTGCCTCTGGTAGGTTTCCTACTGTCCAGGAAGTCCTTTCTAACCTCCTCTGAGCAGGATCGCTCCAAGGGGCTCCGCCATGGTGCTTCCATGCTGTGAGGTGGATACTTAAGAGTCAGGTGATATAGACGGTCATGATCTTATGTAAGGAGGTTCAGGAAAAGCAGAAGTGGCATCAGAGTCTGCACTGATATGTCCAACAGGGAGCTGTATCAATGTTGGTGGGGCATGACCAGGGCTATAAGGATGACCTGGGCTCAGTCCTCTCTGATTTTGAGGAACGCTTTGTGGACAAATGGTATGGGTAGAAATGCATAAAGGAGCTGATGTCCCCATTTGAGAAGGAATTCATCCCCACAAGATCCTGGGCTGAGGTTCTGAAACAAGCACTTTCTGTTGTGATGCATCACAAGGAGGTCTATCTGGAGAGGCCCCCACCTCTGGAAGATTGATTGTACAACATCTGGGTGAAGGGACCACTCATGCATATTGAACAAACAGCTGCTGAGGTTGTTGGCTAACTTGTTTTGTACTCCTGAGACGTCTGAGGCCTGTAGATGTATTGAATATTCTACAAAGAAGTCCCATAGCCTTACAGCTTCCTGACGCAGGGGAGAGGAGTGTCCACCCCATTTGTTGATACAGGCTGACTCTCTCTTGTCCAACACCCTTGGGACCTGACTGGTGCTGGATGAGAGAATCTGCTGGACAATGGGAGGTCAATATTTTCTAGCACTTCACTAACACTTCCACGTTAGAGGTAAATTACAGCTAAATAACAGCACAGAACACTGAGAGCCAGGACTGGTGGCGGTAAACAAACTTTATGGGACCACAGGAAACTTGGCAGCACCCATGATAAGTGGTCATCTGGCTAACTAAAGTCACACCAGATTACGGTGTTTGTGGGCCAAGACAGTTCTGAATTAGAGAGGTTCACCTTGTACAAAACATTGTTTTGTTGTCTGTTAAAACCAATACACAGCGGGTGGCCTGTCAGATAGGTCCCAAAAGCTTGGCACTCTATAAACACACTGCCCTTAGTTCCCTGATATTTACATGAAGGGCCACACTGGCCCGAGACTAAAGGCCTCAAGTTCTGAAGTCTCCTAAATGGGCTCCCCACCCAAAGATTGACACATCCATCACTAGGGATGATTAGAGAGGCTATCAAAATAAAAAACACAGTAATAATAGGAGATTTCAATTATCCCCATATTGATTAGGTACACGTCACCTCAGGACAGGATTCAGAGATTAAATTTCTTGATGCCTTAAATGACTGCTTCTTGGAGCAGCTAGTACAGGAACCCACAAGGGGAGAGTCAATTCTCGATCTAGTCTTGACTGGAATGCAGGATCTGGTCCAAGAGGTAACTGTTACTGGACCGCTTGGAAATAGTGTCCACAATATAACAACTTTTAATATTCCTGTGTTGGGAAGAACACCGCAGCGGTCAAACACTCCGGCACTTAATTTCAAAAAGGGGAATTACACTAAAATGAGGAAGCTAGTTAAACAGAAACTAAAAGGTAGAATAACTAAACTAAAATCCCTGGAAGCTGCATGGAAACTGTTTAAAGACACCATACTAGAGGCCCAACTTAAATGTATACCCCAAATAAAAAAACACAGTAAGAGACCTAACAAAGAACCACCATGGCTTAACAGCCATGTTAAAAAGGCAGTGAGAGAGAAAAGGGCAGCTTTTAAAAAGTGGAAGTCAAATCCTAGCGAGGAAAATAGAAAGGAACACAAACACTCCCAAATTAAGTGTCATAATGTAGTAAGAAAAGACAAAAAAGATTTTGAGGAACAGCTAGCCAAAAATTCAAAAAATGATAGTAAAATGTTTTTTAAATACATTAGAAGCAGGAAGCCCGCTAAAAAAGCAGTGGGGCCCTTGGACGATAAAGATATAAAAGGAGCGATCAAGGAAGACAATGCCATTGCGGAGCGATTAAATGATTTCTTTGCTTCAGTCTTCACGGCTGAGGATGTTACAGAGATTCCTAAATCTGAGCCAGCCTTCTTAGGTGACAAATCTGAGGAACTCTCCCAGATTGAAGTGACATTAGAGGAGGTTTTGGAGTTAATTGATAAGCTGAATAGTAACAAGTCTCCAGGACCAGATGGTATTCACCCAAGGGTTCTGAAAGAACTTAAATGTGAAATTGCGGAGTTATTAACAGTGGTTTGTAACCTATCCTTTAAATCCGCTTCGGTACCCAATGACTGGAAGACGGCCAATATAATGCCAATATTTAAAAAAGGCTCTAGAGGAGACCCTGGCAATTATAGACCGATAAGTCTAACATCAGTACCAGGCAAATTAGTAGAAACAATAGTAAAGAATAAAATTGCAAGGCACGTAGAAGAGCACGAATTGTTGGGCAAAAGTCAGCATAGTTTCTGCAGAGGGAAGTCGTGTCTAACTAATCTATTAGAATTCTTTGTAGGGGTTAATAAACATGCGGACAAGGGGCACCCAGTGGACATAATATACCTAGATTTCCAGAAAGCCTTTGACACGGTCCCACACCAAAGGCTTTTATGTAAATTAGGCGGTCATGGGATAGGAGGAAAGATCCTTTCATGGATCGGGAATTGGTTAAAAGACAGAAAACAAAGGGTTGAAATAAATGGTAAATTTTCACAATGGAGGGGGGTAACTAGTGGTGTTCCCCAGGGGTCAGTCCTGGGACCGATCCTGTTCAACTTGTTCATCAATGATCTAGAAAATGAGGTAAGCAGTGAGGTGGCAAAGTTTGCAGATGACACCAAGTTGTTCAGGACAGTCAAAACCAAAAGGGATTGTGAAGAACTACAAAAAGATCTCAGCAAACTGAGTGACTGGGCAGCAAAATGGCAAATGAAATTTAATGTGGGTAAGTGTAACGTAATGCCCATTGGAAAAAATAACCCAAATTACACGTACAACATGATGGGGTCAAATTTAGCTACGACAGATCAGGAAAGGGATCTTGGAGTTATAGTGGATAGTTCCCTGAAGACATCCAAGCAGTGTGCAGCGGCAGTTAGTAAAGCAAATAGGATGTTAGGAATTATTATAAAAGGGACAGATAATAAAACAAAAGATATCATACTTCCCCTATATAAAACTATGGTATGCCCACATCTAGAGTACTGCGTGCAGATGTGGTCTCCTCACCTCAAAAAAGATATATCGGCATTAGAAAAGGTTCAGAAAAGGGCGACTAAGATGATTAGGGGTTTGGAACGGGTCCCATATGGGGAGAGGCTAGAGAGACTGGGACTTTTCAGTCTGGAAAAGAGGCGATTGAGGGGCAATATGATAGAGGTATATAAAATCATGAATGGTGTGGAGAAAGTGAATATAGAAAAATTATTTACCTTTTCCCATAATACAAGAACTAGGGGACACCAAATGAAATTGATGGGTAGTAGGTTCAAAACTAATAAAAGGAAATTTTTCTTCACACAGCGCACAGTCAACCTGTGGAACTCCTTGCCGGAGGAGGCTGTGAAGGCCAGGACTCTATTAGGGTTTAAAAAGAGCTCGATAAATTTTTGCAGGTTAGGTCCATAAATGGCTATTAGCCAGGGGTAAAGTACGGTGCCCTAGCCTTCAGTACAAGGGCAGGAGATGGCTGGAGATAAATCACTTGATCATTGTCTTCTGTTCTCCTTCTCTGGGGCACCTGGCATTGGCCACTGTCGGCAGACGGGATACTGGGCTGGATGGACCTTTGGTCTGACCCAGTATGGCCATTCTTATGTTCTTAGGGTTTGTGATGGCACAGTGTCACAAAGGGGACCCCGGAGCACACCTGTTGCTGTTTGAGCCAACAAAGGAGAAGGTCTAGTACCATGGGGGGAGGCGTTCTAATGTGACCAGCCCATCCAGCCAGTCTCGGGACGGGTGATAGGTTGACACCAGCCATAACTGAAGAGCTCCAGGTCTTAGTCTTGCAGGTTGTACCACATATATGCATGAAGCCATGTGACCTAGTAGCTTGAGGCACTTCCTGGACATGGTAGTGGGTAAACTTCTGAGTCCCTGATAGATTACGTCCATGGCCTGAAACCACAAACACTGATTGGAACGGACACGATCCAACACTTGAAAAAGAACTACCACTTTGCCTGTCAGTCCCCAATCTGCAGCAGTGCAGGAGATTCTTCCATCCTAAGTGCACCGCTCTTTATCTGTTCATGTGGCACCTCAACAGATTTCTTTTGGCCAATACTCCAATTTGTCTAGGTCATTCTAGACCTTATCCCTACCCTCTAGTGTATCTACCTTTCCACCAAGCTTAGTGTCACCCATAAACTTAAGGGGGCAATCTATACCATCATCCAGATAATTAATGCAGGTGTTGAACAAAACTAGTTCCAAGACCAACTTGTGGGGCACTCCTCTTGATATCGGCTGCCAACTAATCATTGAGCCATTGATCACAACCTGTTGAACCCAACAATCTAGCCAGCTTTCTAGTCACCTTATAATCTGTTCATCCAAGCCATACTACTTGAACTTGCTGGCAAGAATACTGTGGGAGACTGCATCAAAAGCTTAGCTAAAGTCATGGTATATCATGTTCGCTTCTTTCCCCATTTCCACACAGCCAGTTGTATCATCACAAAAGGCAATTATGAGAAAAAAGCCCCTTCTCCCAAGCACACCAACTACACAGGCAGAGATCCAGCCCTCTGGGGCTCTAGCCAACAGTCTGTTCTCACTCTGAGCTGTCCCTAAAGGGGTACTTCATGTTTGCCTGCCTCCCCCCGTCCTTCCACAGGTCCTGCTCTGTCCCAGGAGACCTCCAACAGCAACGACTCTCCCCTCCCCTAAAGCAAAGTCTGCTTGCCAGCAATCCTTGCTCACTCTGAGAACTACAATCCTCACAACGTCCAGAGATAGGACATAGGTCTGTAGCTCCATCCCACAAAGGGCCAGCAGCCTGTCACAGGATGTAAACAGGACTGTCACCATTAGAACACCAGCTCACCTTGAAGAGTGGGGTCAGGATGACGGCACCGGCACTACCAAACTCAAAGGCTGTCAGCAGCTGTGGGAGGATTTTGTGCCGGCAGAAATCTTCGGGAAAAGCATCTAAGTTGCTGCTCAGCTCCTGGAAGAACTTCTGCCGTTCTGCTGGTTCCTTAATCTATCGGGGCAGGGTGAATGGGAAATGGGGATCACAGGGTCAGATTAGCCTGTTCCTTTGCGGCTTCATCCAGCCCTTTGGGGCGGCCAACAAGAAAATCAATGACCATGGGGGTCTGGATGGTGCAGTTTCCTCTCCCACTAGGAAACAGATGGAAATACACCAAATTCTTGCTCTTCCGTACACAGGCAGGAATTTTCAGTTCTGCTAAGACGGACTGGAATTGAATCGGTGACTTAAAGCTGAAATAGTTTTTTATTCTATTTAACTTTGAACCCACCAGGTCTTCCCACAACTTGGGGTCGCACCAGAGCTAACGGCTTGTGGAATGAAAAGACACCTTACCTCCTTCCCTGCCTCCTGAGCCAACCTGTCCCCCCACCCGGCAACAAGACTGACACTGGCGATCTCTAGAGAGGAAAGACCTCACATCCCATTCTCCATCTCCTGGGATCCAAGAAGTCTCCTCTTCCCCACTGTGGGACCAGACCAGAGTTGGTGTCCTCTGGAGGGGAAAGGCCTCATATCCCATTCCCCACCCAAGCCAGTTCCCTCTTAAACTCCCCCCCAAAATTAATTGCGATTTAGAAGCCACTTTTCCCCATCAAGTGAGCATATAGCAGAGCCAAGACAAAGGTCAGTAACTGCCCGAGACAAGTTCAGCGGGCCCATAAACCGGTCCAGGTGGTCCTCAAGCCCCAGCAGCTGACTGGGCATCTCTTGCCCATCCAGAGGAGTTCTAATACTTTCCATCCCTCCTGAAAGGGGCGACGAGGCTACTGACATTGCTCTTACCTGGATCTCTTCCAGAAAAAGATTGGTTTCTACAAAGCTGTTCTTCATGAAGCCATTGGGACCCTGGCAGTTCTGAAGGAACTTGGCAGGGTTCGGGCGGATTCTGGGATTGGCCCCCACCAGTTCGCAGTAATGGGGGACCAACGACTTTGGGATCTGGGAAGAGGAGAGCAGAGAGTCTGCAGTCAGGAAAAGATGTCCTTCATGTCTGTTCAGCACTCAATAGGGATGCTAATTAATCTGGGATCTTTTCAGCTTGGATGGCAAAGCTGTTGACAAAAGTCAGTGGACACCATTACCCTGTTTTAGGAATGAGGAAACTGGGGCACAGGAAAACAGGTGGAGCTGCCCAGGATGACACAGCAGCTGCACGGCAGAAGTGGGAAGAGCACCCAGGGATCCGTCCTCCCGTTCCCACCACTCCCAAAGCTGGTGATAGAATCCCACCCCACATGAATCGCAAGACTTCCCACTCCCTCCATCCTAGAACTCGGAGCAGAACCCAAGAGCCCTGACCCCGCTCTAACCCTGAGCTCCCTCTCGCGCTACAATTCCCACTCTCAGCCCCGTGCCCTGTCTATTGCACACCACTGCTATTCTGCATCATGACCACAAAACTATCGACAATCCTGTTTGAAACTGCACAGCTCCGTAAGGGACTGCTTAGGGAAGAATAGCTTTACAGAAGCTGCACAAAGCGGAGAATTGTTCACTTGTAAGTATGGCCAATATATAAACCAGAAGGCAACAATTTAGCCACAGGATGGACTGACGCAGGGGAACGTGCCATCAGCTCCTTGCTAATGCACTAGAAAAAACTGCATCAGCTCACTCTCACACTAACAGGCTGAACCTAAGAGTTAGCTCTCGGGAATGCAGCCTAGCAAACTGAAACAAAGGAGAGTTTGGTTCCATTCCTGGCTCTACCACTGGGCTGCTGGGTAACATCTTCCACGTCTGTGCGTTGGGAGCCCCACCTGTAAAACTGGAACAACACACCTAATTTCCTTTGTAAGACACTGTAAGATCTACTGATAAAAAGTGTTGGATAACAGCTAGTATTATTTCTGAAGTCAATGGCACCCAAAAGGCACATTCTTTCCCAAAGCACACTGCAAGGCCCTCCAGCAAGCAACTTTGCCTCTTCCGTGTGTAATCCAAATCCACTCTATCTGGTGCTCTATCCTTTAGCCATGGCTGGCCCACAGAGATTGCTGAGTCTGCTACAGCCTGCTGTTTTAACACAGACCACAGAAGCTCCTGATTCCAGGTGTGATTCCTATTGCTGTCAACCCAACCCACAGTGTGACATACAAAGGGTTAGAGCTAGGCGGATCTGCTGATCAAATACTTTGCCAGGTCCTATCAACAGATCGGGCGGGAAGGGACCGACCACATTACCTTGCCGAAGGATCGCAAGGACGATGGGCGGGGCAGGGTGCCGTTGAAAACCTCCCAGATGAGGCAACCAAGACGCCACATGTCTGCAGACCTGGCACAGCACAAGAGCTGATGTAACTTTCCCGGCTATTTCCCCACAGAGAAGGAAAATGCAACCCAGTTGTATTTCACATAGCATCAACTACAGAAACTACACCCCTAGGACACTTTAAGGTTAGGGCTCTGCAGGCAAACAAACAATAGGGGGGCTTGAAATGAGACAAAAGCCCTTGCATGTACATGCACACACACGGTCAAGAGGTGGTAGTGATTAGATAAGCAGAGGGGATGCAGCAGTTCTGTTTGCAGACAAGTGTCTCGCACGCACACATGAGAAGGCGGATGCCCGGCCAACTGAGAGGAGAGCAGAGAGAGATGCAGGGAGGGATTTCTGAGGGCAAGAGGCTACAGAGGAGACGGCTCTTGCACATGCACACAGGGAGACACTGTGGAACAAGGAAGACAAGCTCATGGAAGGTGACTGGAGAAAGACCACAGTGTGTGCTAATAATTCAGTGTGTGATTGGAGTTGATCCCTGAAACAACAATAAAACCCCAGCAATGCATGAATGGAATAATAAAGCAGAGCTCATATCCTCTCCTTTTTTGAGCCTGGGCTTTGTTAACTATTGGGCGCCACACAGGATTCACAGGGAGAAAGTTTCCAGCCTGTGTTAAGCATGAGATCAGACGTAACAGTCCCCTCTGGTCCTAACATCTATTTGTATTATGCGAGCATCTAGGGAGGCCCGAGCTGAGAGTGGGAGGCCTCTATAAAGCCAGATGCTCCGCAGACCTCACTCAGCTGAGATTAGGGGCACCACCGTGCTGAACACCGCACAGATGCACAGCGAGGGAATCTCTGCCCCTAAAGAGCCCGCAATCTGGCTAGGCTGGGAGGAGATCGATGGGCCCCGCCTCATCTCCCACTCACCATTTCTCCCCAGCAGTTTTGCTGCTATCTGTTTTCTCTGGTGGGTCGTATCTCTCCAGCTCAGGGATCCCTTTCCGAGGAGGGGTGTTGTCACCTTGGGCCGAGTACATGTAATCCAGGCCACCCAGCTTCCATTCACCAGCGCGGTCCACAAAAACAGCAGCCATGCACACATTATTGTGGATGAGATTGCAGTCATTCACCAGGAAGCTCAGAGCTTTCTGGGAAGGGAAGGACAAATGAGAAGAGCAGTCAGCTGGGAGCCCTGTGAGGGGAATCTTAAACACAAAACAGTCTAGTTGAGGGGTGGCCCCGGGAGTCAGGACTCCAGGTCTCCATTCCCAGTTCTAGGGCAGAAATGGGGTCTGATAGGTTAGAGCAGGAGTGTCTCAGAGTGAGTCCAGGCTCCTGGACGCCAGTCCTAGCTGTAGGTCAGGAACAGGGTCCAGCTATAAGAGCGGGAGGGCAGGGGGTGCTGAAAGTCAAGATTCCTGGATTCTAATACCAGCTCTGAGACAAATTCCCATTATGCCCTTGGACAAATTACCTTCCTTTCCCACACCTTAGTTTTCCCATCTATAAAATGGGGATGATATGCTAGCCATTTGACTCATGGTTGGTTTAATCCCCACATCCTGGATCAGACAATATGATACCACAGGGAAATGGCAGAAGTCTCTTTCAAACCTCGCTTGAGTCTAACCTGGACAGTTCTACCCCCAGTCAGATCAAGGAATTATTGGCAAGACAGCAGCCCTCAACAGCTATACCTGGTTAAACAAGAAGAAGTGTTGTATTTTGCTTGGGCACAACTCAAAAACTCATCAGGGAGCAGCGAAATAAACTATCATTATTACTATGGCAAAACATCGCTCCATTAAAGCTAGGCTTGGAAAGATTAAATTTTCATCTGCAAATCTTGATTTCACTGTACACACAAACGAACTAAAAAACATCTCCTTCAACTACTGAAATTTACAGATAGGCAAAGTAAGAAAGATGCGGATTATGCACACAGTGGAGTTAGATTAAAGATATTTACTTTTTATATTGACATGTAACATTGATAGTTTGTTTTAATGACCATAAACCAAGGATGGGGAACTATTTTTGGGTTGGGGGGCCCACTTACAGACAGAAAAATCAATCAGGGGCCACATAAAAGTGAAAAACTTAAAAAACAAAACAAAACAAAACAAAACCTTCACTGATGTGACCCCTGAGACAACTCATTCCCCTCGCACTCCTGCACCATGGGTGGAGAAGTGGGAGACCTGAAATTCAGGGCTTCCCCCAGGGCAGATTGACTCTTCTCAGAGCTCTGGGTGGGACCAAAAATGGGGGGAGGGGTGTGGTTGCAGGATTCAGAGTGTGGGATGCAGCTGCCAAGCAGCGGACATGGGATCTGGATGGGAAGGAAAGTACAGGAGTGGGATGGGGGTGAGGGATCTGAGTAGGAAGTAAGGTGCTGGGGGCAATAGTGGGGGGCAGGTCAGGAGCAGGCTTGAGGTAGGGGTGTGGGTGGGAAGGAGGGTACAGGGGCAGAGTTGGCATGGTGGGGGGGGTCTCAGAAGTAGGGTGGGAAGAAGGATGCAGGCACAGGATGGGTGTTGGGGGGGTCTGGATAGAAGGGTGCAGAACAGGCTAAGGGTGGATGGTCTGGGTGGGAGGAAGGGTGCAGGAGCAGGGTGGGGGTGGGGGAGTCTAGGTAATGGGGAGTTGCACTTTCCTCCATCATTGTCACTGCCGCCCCTGCCCCACACTCCCTAGAAAAGTTTTTCTCTCCACTTCTCCCAGGCACCACACTCCTGTTGTTCTGACTGGCCACAATTCTGGCCAATCAGAGCAGTGGGGGCGGGCCTGGGAGACACAGGGAGGAAAGCCTCTCCAGGGATCCTTGATCCACCATTCCCTCCACTGGGGGAGGAGGAGCAGGAGCAGGAACAGCTGCCCACTCCAGATAGAGACTATAGGCTGGATCTGGCCCCAGCTTGCCGCATCAGGCCTGCGAGACTCAAGGCCCCTCACCCTCTGCCCTGCTGTGGGCCAGATGCTAGGGAGGGGAGCCCCAAGCCTCAAGGGTTGGATCCAGACAAGAAGCCACATCCCAGGGGTTCCCCACTCCTGCTATAACGCCTTAAGTTCTTGAATTTCAACATCTACTGCCAATAATAATTTTAGTTTGAGGCGCCTATCGTCCAATCCCACTCCAAAATTTCTTCCAACTGTGGACATTTCAAATCAATCAAATTCAAAAATGGGGTAAAAATAAAGATCAGCATTATCTGTCAAAATCTAATTCTTCCAAGCGCAAGCCAAGACTAAAGCCTGTGAGCAAAGGAGTTGGCGGTTTAAGGTTTCTATGCAGGCACAACTCATCTACTTGAGATCATTGTATCTTACCACAATCTGATGGATGCCCCACGAAATCTCCTGTTCGTTCAACCCTCCAGAGTCAGCTTTTGACTTCAGGTAAGTGCTCAGAGGTGTCACCGGCTCTGTCACCACGTGCAAACATTTCTCGGTCTAGCTCGCCCCCACAAAAAACAAACAAACAAACACACACACAACGTTTCTTTTTATTACAGAAGCACTCAGAGGCTCCATTTGAGATGGGAGCCCCTTTGTGCTGGGCATCTCATTAATAGTATTACAGAAGCATTTTGAAGCCCCAGCCAAGACTGAATGGTCCAGTGGGATCTGGCATCGCACAGCCTACCCCCACAACTGAGATCAGGGGACCTGTTGGCTTGGGCACCACAGAGCCACAACGACTGAGATCAGGGAGGTACTGCACAGAGCCACACTCCAACTGAAACTGGAGACCCTTATTGTGTGAGGCACTGCACAAACATACACCCACCCCAGCAAGATCAGGGCCCCCCACTGTTCTAAGCTCCATACCAGTCCCCCCCACCACCACTGTGATCAAGGAACCCTTTGTGCCAGCCACCACTGCCCCAGCAAACACTGGCTGACCCATCTGCATTAGGGGGATCCCTGCAGCCACTCCCACAGCAAGAGGCCCAGATTTCTATCAGGAGTTAGGCAGTGCTCCAAAGAAAACCTCCCATCTTTTTCATGGTTACTGAGACCTAACAAATAATAAAGAAATGCATCCATTATAGGAAGATAAACGTGTAATATGCTGTGCTGGCCTACTGTAAGCTGGACAGGTCAGGTCACACTGCTTTATTCAGACTCAGGACTGGCTGCAGTTTCAGAAATGCAGCAAATTAACAACAGCAAGAAGTCCTGTGGCACCTTATAGACTAACAGATAGTCTGGAGCATGAGCTTTCATGGGCAAACACCCGCTTCATCAGATGCCCACGAAAGCTTATGCTCCAAAATATCTGTTAGTCTATAAGGTGCCACAGGACTTCTTGTTGTTCTCAAAGCTACAGACTAACATGGCTACCTCTCTGATGCAAATTAATAACATCGTTCCATAAAGCAGCCACCCAGAAACCTAAGCACTGGTATCTTTCAGGCTAGCATGCACTCTGAGGCAGACATATCCTTTACTCTTTGCTAGATGCGGTACAAATCCAGCCCCGTTCAGGGCCTCAAACACCACCACAATCCAAAATTATCATAATCGAAGACTCTACACATGGCCGCAGTACAAAACTGTATGTAACATGGACACTAGATACCACCACAAATCGAAATCAGAAACAGTACCTCCAAGCCATCGATGTAAGACAGAATGTTGGGGTGCCGGAGGGTTTTATAGCGCTTGAAAGCTGCTTTGGCGACCTGTGTCTGTTCATCTGAATTGGGTTTAACTTCATAGACAAAAACGGACACCAGATCCCCTGTGGTCTGAAGAAAAATGAAGAAGTATTTGCTTCCGCTCCAACTCATCCCCTGAAAACAGTTTTACCCATAAAAGCTTATGCCTTAACAAATCTGTTAAGACTCTACGATGCCACACCACTCCTCGTTTTCCTCACGATTCCTGTTGTGTTCACTTCCCCTGAAGCACCTGGTATTGGCCACTGATACTGGGCTACATGGACCTTTGGTCTGACCCCGTATGGCCATTCCTACATTCTTACTTGTCCAGGGTTACATAGGGAGTCTATGGAGTAGAACCCAGGTCTCCTATGTCCCATGCTGGCATGCAAATGTACTGGGTCATCTTTCCTCCCATGCAGAACAAAACAGAGAAGAAAGGATGGCTGGGAAGAGGGCATGTAGTCTACTGAACAGAGCGTTGCATTCACAAGACTTGGGGTTTGTCTATACTTATGGGAAAGTCGACGCACCAGAGGCTTATCTTCCAGGGTTCGATTTAGCGGGTCTACTAGGGACATGCTGAATCGAACACTGAGGCAGTTCCCCTCCCCTTTGGCCCCTCTACTCCTCGCAGTTGTGAGGAGTAAGAAAAATCTAGGGGAGAATTTCTGCCATTGACTTTGGCTGTGGGCACAGCACAGAAAATCCACATAAGTTATGTCAACTCCAGCTATGCAATTCACACAGATAGAATCGCATGTCTTATATTGCTTTTCTCCCCTTGTGTGAACCTGGCCTTGTGTTCGACTCCCAACTCAGCTACAGGCTTACAAGGTAACATTTGGCAAGCACTTTGTGCTTCAGTTTCCTTGCATGTGAAATGGGGGCTAATGATACCAACCTGCACTGAAATGGAGTTCTGCGGTCAGCTCTGTACCACGGCTAATAAGTATCACTATTATTATTATAGTGATGAGGATAACTGCATCTGCCTCTGGGGTGGAACACGGCAGCCACTTTGGAAATGGGCTGAACCACCCCGTTTTCATGCTGCTGTTTATCTCCTGGGCCTAGAGGACTGCAAATGGTATCAGATCACTTTCGCAGGTGCTTGGGAAAGTGGTGTGTTGCACGTGAGTGTAGCCTGGAAACGATCCCCCCACTGTGGGGCCCTGGACTCCTTATTTTTGGGCATGTTCAAGAGTGGGGAAAATTTGACAGGACCCCAAACTTACTTCTTATCTGAGGGAGAGCCTGGAGGGCCCACTGAAACACCCTTCCATCCCAGTGGGGATCCCCGGAGCCCCCCCATTATCCTTGAGAAGAACAGTAGCAGAGTGGGGCCTTGGACCTCATCATCCCATACACAAAGGAAGAAGCAAAACTCTGGAGATTATTAAACGCTGCCTTATTTGGGGGTGGGGTTGTCCTGGAAACCTTGTCGCTGCCCAAGAGCTCTCTGAAGCTCCCCTTTTACACCCAGTGCTGGGCATGAACCCCTCTGCGGACTGGGAAAAAAACCCTCCCTCCACCCCAGGCTGAGAAAGTGGAGCCTGGAGACCCCTCTACACCCCGGCCTCGGGAGGGGGGGGGGCCTGGAAACCCACTCCCGAACCCCGGTCTTGTGGCGGGGGGGGGGGGAGCGGAAACCGCCCCCGTTCTCCGAGCTGGGGAGGGGGAGGCTGGAACCCTGCCCCCGTAACACGCATGGGGGCCGCTGAAAGCCTCCCTGCCCTTTGTACTCCTGGCTGGGGAGACTCGAAACCTCCCCTACGCTCCCGGCTGGGGAGGCCTGGAAACCTCTCCCCGTACCCAGGGCTGGGGCGGGGGGTCCCGACGGCGGCGGCTCCAGGCCGGGGAGGCCTCGCCACGTCAAGCGGGCAGAGGCCGGGCCCAGCCCGAGCGGGGGCGGGGCGGGGGAGTGGGGAATTCACCTTCCTCTTGCCCCGGTGCAGCTGCCAGGGCCCCGCGGGCTCCCCCCGCTCCGCGCCCGCTTCCGCGCCGAACTCATAGGGGAAATCGCGGACCGGGTCCCGGGAGAAGAACCACATCGTCCGACCGGGCCTTTCCGGGACCGGGATCCGGCTCCTGCGGGCTGCGCGGAGCCGACGGGCCGCCAGGGGGCGGCAGAGAGCGCAGCGCCGGCGGGAGGGAGCGGGGAAGGGGGCGGAGCCGGGGGGGGGGCGCTGGGCTGGGGAAAGCAGGCGGAGGCGACGGGGAGAGCGCGGAGCAGATCTCACCCCCTGAAGCTGCTTGGTAGGTGCTGACCCAGCCGCTTCTGTGCCTGTGCTTTGCTGCTGCACCCGGGCAGGCGCCTCCTGATGGCTCACCAGGGCCCGCAGCACGTCGGTGACAGGTGGGAAAGGGACCCAGGAGTCCTGCTCCCCGTCTCGCCTCTTCTCGAGTTAGGACTAAAACGTGGTGTCCTGTCTCCCAATCGCTGTCCTAATCATGAGGTGACCCCCCCGCCGCACACATTTTTGCTGCAGGGCTGGTTTTTTTATTTGTCTAGTATGCCTGAGAAATTAGGTAAAAGTTTTATTCCTGCGCTGGGTCACCTTGGACAAGGCATTTCACTTCTCTGTGCATCAGTTTCTCCTTCTGTAAAATGGGTATAAAGATACCACCCTCCCTTGGCAAAGCACTTCCCCATCTAGAGATGCTACATAAGAAAAAGCAGTTACTCGCCTTTCGTAATTGTTGTTATAGGAGGTGTACTGCTCATGTCCATTCCAATCAGATGTGTACCTACACATGTGCATGGGAGCCAGGAGATTTTTGCTGAGCAGCAACCATTGGGTCAGGTTAGGTGCCCTCTATAGCAGTACCAATATGGCAGTCAATATATAGCCTTACTGACCAGACCACCCCTCAGTTCTTACCAACTACTCTGACAGAGAGGAAGGAGGATGACTATTGGGATGGACATGAACAACACATCTCAATTTTTCTTCTTTGAGTGCTTGATCCTGTGCATTAGAGCAGGTGTATGTATATCTCAGGAATTTCAAGTAGTCCTGGAGTCCTTCGAAGTGTGAAGCCTCCTGATTTTTTTTTCTTTTTTTCTGAAAACAAAGTGGGCACTTAAAATAGTAAATTTTGCAACATTTATTAGACCTCATGGGGCAGGCTTGACACGCAGAGCCAGGAACTCCTTATGGTCACTCCTATGGCTAAAGCACAAGCCATGGTATCCACCCTGTTCAGAACAGCTTGTAAGGAAGCCCTGGCAATTAGTTTACCTTCCTCCACTTGGGAGGTTACCACAAGACTCCTGTGAGAGGCTTACAGTTCTGTAAACTTTGACAGGGCCGAGCACATATTGTGGGCGTAACGGCTCCCAAAGTCCTGCTAATTAGATATTCTAAGATGCAGCCCCCCTAAACTTTCCTCCCAACCAGGTCCATCTTTTTGGTCTCTTTGCCTTTTGGGGAAGGACCTTGGAAACCTGGCACTGTCTGATTACCAGCATTCACAAGTAACAGATCAAAGGTGGATGTATACAAATGTTCATATCCTTTAGGTGGCACAAAATAAAGTTTCTCATTTCTCTTTACTGTAGGCAGCAAAGAGGCAAGGGTCTACCAGAGAGAGCTGGTCGTATCAGAAATTGTCTCTGTAATCGGGAGAGCAATGCGGGAAGGTCCCATGGAGGTGAGAATATCTACAACTGAATCCTCCTCCTTGGCAACCTCTGCCCACATACCCACATTTTGGGCCACCCTGCACAGAAACTGCTTAAGGATGTATTGTCCTCCAAAGCAGGTGCAATGGAAGCTCCTTGCACTGTTTCATCGTGTGAAGAGGACGAGGAGACAATAAGGGTTCAGGCCAATTCTTTGTCCTCTACCCTGAGAGCTCTTGCAGTAGCTGAGGAAGCCAAGCCATTTGAATTCCTGGTGCAGGAACAGGACTCAATGCCTTACGGACCATCAACGCCAGGCCTAAATATGGTGCTAAGTAGGTCACCGAAGTCAGTAACCAAAGGGTATCACAGAAACATTCTGCGCCAATATTGTTGATGGTCCTGGGGTGGCTGACAAGGCCAGAACAGTTGGGCTGTGGCTACCCTAGCTCCCCCCATTTCAAAAGGGGTATGCTAATAAGCCACTTTGGCAAATGCTAATGAGGTGCTCCCATGCATATGCAGTGCCTCATTAGCATAATGGTGCCCACGCCTGTTTCTAAAGTGCTGCTTTTGAAATGCACACCACCCATGTACACGGGGGCCTTTCGAAAGGACCCCCAGACTTCGAAAGCCCCTTCTTCCCATTTGATTTTGGTAAGAAGGGGCTTTCAAAGCCTGAGGGTCCTTTCGAAAGGCCCCCGTCTACACCCGCAGCGTGCATTTCGAAAGCAGCACTTTCAAAATGTGCATGGCCACCATTATGCTAATGAGCCACTGCACATGCATGGCAGCACCTCATCAGCATCTGCCGAAGTGACTCTTTAGCATCCCCCTTTCGAAAGGCAGGTGGGTGCTAGTGTAGCCATGGCCTTGGTGTTGCAGCGCCCAGGTGCCAGATCTGTCAGTGCCAGAGCCATTGGTGTTGATGCTGGGGTTGGCATTGATAGAAAACCCCTGCCTGCCACCAATGCCAAGGACGGTGGTGGGGAACAACAGTAGGTCACACTCAATTGTACCCTCTGAGCAACAGGAGTCCATGTGCCCAATGGTGGAGTCTTATATGGCTGGAGCTGAGGCTAGTGCCTGGAAGTGGCCACCTGCTTCCTCTGAGGGCTGGAGGATCAGCTCCTTTCATGATTCAGTTTCTTTTGAGGCACCAGGGACATAGACTTGTGCCAGTTCCCCCACAGTCGGAGCCATGTCAATGCTGGTCCCTGCTTAGCACCATGTCTTGCATCATCAGAGCTGGCCAGCCCCCGATCACACAGGGGACAAAAAGCGGCCTCTGTGAGCAGGATCCTAAGTCTCTGCTTCTGAACTTTCATTGTCCGCAGACAAAACCTCTTGCAAGCATGGCACTTCTTGTTCTGGTTTCACCCAGGCGCATCAAACACATTGTGTGAAGGTCACTTTTTGGTATAAGCTTACCACAAGCACGGCAAGCTTTAAATGCCAGGGACAGAGCATCCTTGGTCCAGGGAAGGAAAAGAAGCAAAGTTTCCTCCATCCCTGAACCATAAAACTACTATCAACAACTAACCTAACTAGAACTTAAAAACAACATACACAAACTACTGCTAGGAGCACTTGTAAAGTGCAAGAGTGAGCTGTTGCAGCTACCAACGCGGAATGGTAAGCAGGATCTGGAGGGTGGGCAGGTCAGCAAGGCTATATGTTGAGTGCCATATCAACATGGCTCCAGGGTGTGCCTAAGATGACCCAACATTCAACAATAAACTGGCAAAAATCTTCCAGCTCCTGTGCACATACATTTGTACACACCTGACTGAAGTGCACAGGGACAAGTACTCAAAGAAAAACTAGGTATTATTGTGAAACAACAAATTCAGATTAAAAAAAGTGCATATATTTAACATGGAAGGTGACTGACTAGAATAGCTGTCTTTGAGTAGTGGCGGATGTTCCATCACTTGGCGTCTTTTCATCATGGCTAGATGTCTTTCTACATCATCTATTCGAGCATAAACAGAGGTTAAAAGCTTGATGCAGAAATTTTTTACCATGTGAAGTTCTCTGGCCTGTGTTATGCAGGATGTCAGACTAGATGATTTTGAAGATCCCTTTTGGTTTTAAAAGCTATGAATCTAGCCCCTGGTCCCTGACTTTGGTGTCTTTCAGTGTTAGAACACTCAGTGTTGCAATGCCTAATGGATTTAGTACCTTAAATATCATTTTCCAAAGGGATTTAGGCACTTAGTACCAAAAGTCTATAGCTTAGGCTCCAAATTTCCCTTTTGGGGACCAGATTTGGGCCACATCCCCTAAATGAGTTAGGCATTACCTAGATACTTTTTAAAAACTGAACGTGGGCACTATCACCGTACAAATAATACATGACAATATCTTTTGTTATTCAGTTTCCCCAAGATATCAACATTTCAGTTACATCCCTTTACCTTTCACTTGTATGTTTTTAATTTAAACAATTCCTTTCAGCCTCTTTTAAAGATCTGTCATGTTGATCAGTACTGTCTCATTTCTTTGTGCTTCCCCATTTGCTTGTCTGCATGCACCTCGTCTCTTGACAAATGTAATCTTGCACTACTCATAACTATCCAAAAAAGCTTGGAAAAAGATCATTTGCTAGCCTCTCAGTTTGACCATGTCACCCTCGTTGCCTGTTTCCACTGGCTTCCTTTTCTTTTTTGAAAGAAACCCTGCACACTCTATGCCAGTTTTCCCCAAACTGTGAGTCACCACCTCCCCCAAGAAACATATAGAAATGTCCGGGCAAGGCATGAAGAGCTGGAGGCCAGCCTCTATGAGGAGTCGACGGGGGAGAGAAAGGAAGGGCAGGGAGGGAGCACGACCCCGCTCTGTTTTGCCCCCAAATCCTCCATCGCCCCGGTCTCGGCCCCAGCCACGTCCTCAGTTCCAGCCACAGCTCTGGTCCCAGCCGTAGCAGGGCATAGACCAGGTAAGGGGGGGCATGACCAAAAAGTTTGGAGACCATTGGCCTATCCCACCTGACCTATCGTGTTTTATCTACTATCAAGATATTGACTCCTGCCTCTGCAGTGCCTGCACTTCCATTACCTACTTGTTAAATTCGCAAGTACCATAATGAAGTCCCATCACGTTGCCTCTGCTAACATTCATCTTCTTTCAAATCTCTCCTTTGGTGTGATGCCTACAAAAACCTTGACAGTGCTTAGGTTTCTAGTACTACCAACTATATCAATCATGCCGACTGGTATCATCTCATTGTTTCGTTGCCTTTACGTCCATCTGCTGACCTTTGTTTTATACCTACATTGTGAGCTCTTTGAGGCAGGAACTGTCTTTTTGTTCTGTTTGTACTGTGCCTAGCATAATGAGATTCTGATCCATGACTGAAGCTCTTAAGTGCTAGTGAAGTACATACAATGAATAATGCTAATAGCTTGTGTGTCCAGGTGTTCTAGCTACCAAACTTATTTAATTGAAGCCTAAATTATTTCTCTAACAGCCTTTCCCATCTACTCCTGCTTTTTGAGAAGGCCCAGGCAGCAACCTCACTGCACTATGATCTAAAAAGTATTTAGCCACGGGAAATAAATGCGCTATGAGAAGCAGCAGCATTCTGAATCATGCACTGCAATTCTGATTTTGATCACTAGAAGGAGCTAAAGTTACGCAGGTAACTTCAGTTCCTTCCCAAATCTGAGCTGTCAGAGCCAGAGAAACCATCTGATGCACAGAGCAGTGGTTCCAGAAAGTTCTGGTTTCAGCCAGAGATACCTGTGTAATTAGAATAGAAAATGACAACATGGCTTTTCATGATAGAATGTCACACTTAACCACGGATTCCGACGATCATCCAGCTCTGCACAGGGGGCCATATTTGCCTATGCTGAATACAGGACGTAGTAAAATTATTCATATCCAAGCAAGTGCAATGGCAATCAAGCAGAAATGTGGAGTACAGATGTTCAAATTAACATCACATTGACCGATCCCATTTAAAAATACTCTGTAGTTGGATTCTTTTGATGTGCTTTAGTTCCACACACGCTCCCATGTACCGCTCTCACACAGGCAGAGCCACCAGACTCATCATTGCCAGGAGCTCTCTGCCCTCCATGCCTGGCTGGGCCCTTAGAACAGATCCTCATTTCTTGGTACACTCATCCCTCGTTGAATGAGTACTTTACTTAGGAGTACTCACTTAAACGAGGGACACATACTTACCTTAGTTCACTAGATGAGTGAACTCCCCGCCCCACTAATATTAGCTTAATCCCCCCCACTGGCCCACAGACCCAACCCACCACAGCCTGACCCCTCCCCCCTGCCAGCCCTACGGCCCAAACCCATGACAGCCTGACCCTGACCCCGCCGCCAACCCCACAATCCCAATCCATGGCAGCCTGAGCACCCACCCAGCTGCCCCGAAGACCTAGCCTGCCATAGCCTAGCGCCCCCCCACCCCCACCCCGGCCAGCCGGCCTCAGAGCCCCAGCCCACAGCAGCCTGACCCGCCGCCAGCCCTGCAGACATGCCCACTGCAGCCTGACCTGTTCCCTCACCAGCCCTGCAGCCCCAACCCACGGCAGCCTGCCCCCCCCACCCCCGCCGCACTAACCTGCTGCAGCCTGACCCCGACCCGCTGGCTTGCACACCCCACCTGCAGCAGCCTTAAACCCCCTACCCACCCCACAGACCCAACCTGCAGCAAGCAACCTGAACCCCCGCCTGCCCCACAGACCCAACCCGCCACCAAGTTTTAACCCTCCCTTTCACTCATGGCCACAAACTGCTCCCAGCAACCCAAGGTTCACTTACCTTTCAAAAGCAGCGCCACATGCTGCCGCTCCTTCGGCGACGTACGAGCACTTGGAACAAATGAGAGACTTTTACCTGTATTTTAATGAATTTTAATTTAGTGTCCCTCATGAGTTTTCGGCTGTCAGCAGAAATTTGGGAACTAATTGTGCTCAGATAGCAAGGGGTGAGCGTACCTAGCGTCATGTCTTCCTGAGGCAATGTGAGGGGGGATACACAAGTCCTTAGGGAAACACAACTCCTTAAGGCACCACAGACACCCTTAGCTCCGCCAGCATGAGCTCCTGCCACCCACACCTTCTGTCCGCTCCCCTGAGGCTGAAGGTGAGCATACCCCCCTGCCCTGCTGCAGGGTGGCCAAGCCTCCCAGAGCAAATGCCATTGCAGCAAATGCTGTCCAATCTGCCCAGTCTGTGACAGTTGGCAAACCCCTGTCCCCAACAGCTGCTGCAGCAGCAACTTTTCCTCTCTCCCCCACAGAGCAACTGATCCCCAAGTGGTGCGTGCCCACACAGTACTGGACAATCTTGGGCACTGGCGGGACTAGTCCTGCAGGCAGGGTCATGTGCCCCCCCCCCACACTTGATTTCTGCCAGGGTTCGCAAGAGAACATGTCCAGGAGTAGCCTTTCAGTACTGTGCACGAGGAAAGGGACAGGATCTGCTTCCAGTCACAGAGGAGGAGAAGCCCCATGTCCCTTTGAAGCTTTTACCAGCCCGCTCCTCTCCCAGGCTGGATGCACCTTGTCCCTTCCTGCCCACACAGTGTTAAAGGGCAGCTAAAACCTCCAGCTGATGCTGGGCATTGATACAACTCATCCACCTCCTGTTTCCTAGCTACAACACTGGCACAACGGGGTTAAGCTCCAAAGAGGAATTGTGCACTGTAGCCCAGCAAGCCCTGTCAGAGAGGTAGCTCTGCAGGAGTGGCTGCATAGGGGATGGAGCAGCCCAACACTCCCTGGGTACAGGACCTGGAAGAACAGGTGAAGAGTGTGCACTTGCCTGAGGCTGCTGGGGAGCCTGCAGGGTTGAGGAGGCTGGAAACCTCTTTGCCTCTCCCTTCCCCATGCCCTTCCCTCCCAGCCATCACTCAGAGCTTACCTGCGAGGCGGAGTGGCTTCCCTGTGCCAGTGCTGTGTGGTATTTGAATCACAGGACTGGAAGGGACCTCAGTAGGTCATCAAGTCCAGCCGCCTGCTTCAAGCAGGATCGACCCCAACTAAGTCATCCCAGCCAGCACCTTGTCAAGCCAGGACTTAAAAACCTCTAGGGATGGAGATTCCACCGCCTCTCTAGGCAACGCATCCCAGAGCTTCGCCACCTGCCTGGTGAAATACTTTTTCCTAATATCCAACCTACAACTCTCCTTCTGTAACTTCAGACCATTGCTCCTTGTTCTGCCATCTGTCACCACTGAGAACAGTTAGCACAAACAGGCCTCAGCTGCTTCTGACTAGTGCACCAGACCAGAGGAGATTGGTCTTTTCCAGAGTTCCAGTCAAACCAGAAGCGAGGGAAGAAAAAGAAGCTACCGGTGAGCTGATTGCTGTGACCAGGTGCTGGTTCTCCATGTAAGGGGACTGTTGGCCCCTTACTAAAACTCAGTGAGTTTTTTTTTCGGCTGGCTATCTCCAGTACCAAAAGAAAGGGGAGGGGCAATGAGAAACCAAGACTTTGACAAGGCCCAGAAACAATGGGAAGAGACCAATGTCCTGACTTCAGCCTGATTGACAGGGCAAGCAGGCTAATGACAGAGTCAGCAGGCCAAAGCAGCCCCATCCTCCATGTGTGTGGGGCAGAGCAAAGGAGACAACATGAGCCTCAGCTGAGCAGGGAGCAGAGGCTTGTCAGCCAGCGAGCCAAACACACAGCCCAGCTGCAGTCATGCAGGGAGAGCTGCAGACAATGACCCTGTGGCTATGTCTACACTGCCTGCGTTTTCAACGATACTTTTTTTGCCATCCCAAGTAAAGGCAAAAAATCACATTTACACAGCCACAGCATTGCACAAGGGGAGTGTTCTCATTTATAGCCACCGTACTGCAAAAGGAGCTGCCACGTGAGCAGTAATAGCTGCACTTTGTTTGCATGTGTTCCTCTTCTACCTTGAAAGCAGGAGGGGGTTTGCAAAAGTTGTCTGTGAAGCTGGAGTAATTATTTCGAGGGAAAAGCCCTCTTTTTATTTCAGATTAGCCTCTTTGGCTGTGTGAATGTTTTGGGGTGTTGTTCTGGGGAGAAAAAAAATTGTATAAAGCCCAGAGCCACAGTGGAGAGTGCAGAGCCGTGCTGTGGGGAGAGCTGCAGTCAGAAACCCTAAGATGAAGTCCAGGGGGCAGATCCTGGATACAGCATGGAGAGCAGAGCCTGAGACCAGAACCGGAGAGCAAAGCCTGAAACAGAGTGCAGCGAGCAGATGAATGATTGGGGCTGCATTCACAGAGCCTGAGAAGCAGCCCAGGAGCTGGAAGAAGTGAAGGTGGGGCTGGAGCTAGGTGTGGTGAGAAGCAAGGCCAGAGAGGCAGCCCAGGAGCTGGAGGCAGTGGAGCTAAGGCTGGGGCATTCTGGAGCTGAGTGCAGTTAAGTAGCAGATGAGACCCTGGGTACAGGCCCAGTGCAGGGGGACCCTACCAGCCAAGAGGACTTGTAGGGGGCCAGGTGGTGCTGAACAAGTATTTGACCTGCAGCATCCCTGCAACACCCAGGGCCTGAGAAGGAAGCCTGGACCCTAGAGCTGCGTCTACACGTGCACGCTACTTCGAAGTAGCGGCACCAACTTCGAAGTTAGGCGGCGAGACGTCGAAGCCGCTAACCTCATGAGGAGATAGGAATAGCGCCCTACTTCGACGTTCAACGTCGAAGTAGGGACCGTGTAGACGATCCGCGTCCCGCAACGTCGAAATTGCTGGGTCCTCCATGGCGGCCATCAGCTGGGGGGTTGAGAGATGCTCTCTCTCCAGCCCCTGCAGGGCTCTATGGTCACCGTGGGCAGCAGCCCTTAGCCCAGGGCTTCTGGCTGCTTCTGCGGCAGCTGGGGATCTATGCTGCAGGCACAGGGTCTGCAACCAGTTGTCAGCTCTGTGTATCTTGTGTTGTTTAGTGCAACTGTGTCTGGGAGGGGCCCTTTAAGGGAGCGGCTTGCTGTTGAGTCCGCCCTGTGACCCTGTCTGCAGCTGTGCCTGGCATCCCTATTTCAATGTGTGCTACTTTGACGTGTAGACGTTCCCTCGCTGCGCCTATTTCGATGTTGGGCTGAGCAACGTCGAAGTTGAACATCGACGTTGCCGGCCCTGGAGGACGTGTAGACGTTATTCATCGAAATAGACTATTTCAATGTCGCAACATCGAAATAAGCTCTTTCGATGTTGGCTGCACGTGTAGACGTAGCCTAGAAGAAGCAGACTGTGTGACCTGTCCTGATATTCCAGAGACTCTGTGTCATAGAGCAAAGTAAAGTGTTTTCCCTTTAACTTTTTCCATTTTTTCCTATTCTCTTAAAACTGATTGTTGTTTAATAAGTTGTATTTACTTTGAATTTTATGTAATCATCAGTGGATCAGGAAAGTGTTCAGTGTGAAGAGCAGATCCCAGAGTGGGGACACCCTAGCCCCTCTGCCCTAGGTGACCACAGCAAGGTTGGGAATTCAGCCCCCAGGAATCCTGGGCCCTGCCTTCTTGGGATTATACAGACTCTGCCACATAGGAGAGTGGAAGAGGAGCCTTTGAGGTCAGGGGGACCTCTGGGAAAAGGAAGCTGGAGCGGTAATTGAGATCCTTTCACTACCTCTTTTTACCTGGGTGCCTTAGAAACCAAAAAAGTTCCACTCAGTAGAATCACAGAATACTAGAACTGGAAGGGATCTCAAGAGGTCATAAAGGCCAATCCCCTGCCCTCACAGCAGGATTAAGCACCATCTATATCATCCCTGTTAAATACTCAAAACTGTTCTTAAATATCTCCAATGAATCTGTCACTGACTCCCATGGTAAGCCCCAGGTGTCCAGAAGGGCCATAGTGAAGCTGGCTACCATTGGACAGACCATTGTGCCAGGAGGAAGTGATGGTTTCTTCATGAGGAGGACCTGGCACTCCAAGGGTATCTCTACACTACAGCATAAAATTGAATTTAAGGCAGTTATCTCAATTTTACAATGTCACTGCCTTCACTGCAAATACCATTAGGTTGATTTTAGGGAGTGCTAAAGTCAACATTGTTACATCACCCATCTGAGTCAGAGTAACGCCAAGTTCAAATTTAAAAGGTCAGATTGATGGTAGTGTGGAAACAGCATTGCTTTAGATCGGTTTTATTGGTCTCCAGGAGTCCCAAATATATCCCACAATGTCCCACAGTTATCTGTTCTGGCCGCTTTCATCTCCGCTGCTCTCCAGGTGCACAGGAAGTAGGTAACAAGAAGACCAGGAATTTGAATTAGACATCAGGAAGTCTGGGAATGTGAAATCATTTTCTTTCTGACCAGCATGGGGGCTGCACCTCTGGAGCCATCCATCACATCTAGACATTGTATCCATCGCTTCCATAGCCATCACATGTCTAGCCATCTAATCTAGCCATCTTGCCATCATGAGTACTCAGGGTTCTCCTCGTCTCAGTGGTCAGGGTTGCAAGAGAGCTGTCGTATGGACCCATAATGAGATCCTGGATCTTACTGCTGTTTGGGGAGAGCAGTCAATGAGGGGCAGACTTTGACTCTGCAAGTGAAATGCAGACAGTTATGAAGATTTCACGGGGGATGATCGCAAAATTACTCACAGGATGCTCAGCAATGCTGGTGAAAGTGAAGGAGCTCCAGCAGAGCTATCAAAGTCCAGGAAGCTAATGCGCGATCTGGGTCATCTCCCAAGACACACCAGTACTACGAACAGCTGGACACCATTCTTGGGAGGGACCCAACCCCAGTCCCCAATCATAACTGGGACTCTTCAGGAGGCTGTACTCAGGAGTCTGGTAGGAGCCAAGAAGAGCTGAGTCGAGAGGGGAAAAGGAAGTGGAGGCCAACAAAGCAGAGGATGGAGACAGTCATGAGCAGGGCCCAATGAAGCTGATCCTGCCAGCCCAGAGGTCTTCACCCTCGATTTTGAGCTGGTCCCCTCATCATCAACATCTGAACCTCCAGGGACCAGCTCTTCTGGTATTTTTTTTTTAGAATGCTACAGGTGGGTTGCAGCTGGGTTTAGATACAGGTTTGCTTATGTGGAGCACATTTTTTAAACTGCTACAAGCAGGTTGCAGGTCAGGTGGACCTATGCCCCTCAGAACAGCTTGTAAATATTTCTGGAGATGGAGTGCGTATCGTTTTTGGAGCTCTCCATGAAGGTCTCAGCCAGGTACTCTCTAATTTTTCACGAGGTTTTTGGGGAGGCCTGACTTATTGTGGCTTCCACGATAACACACCTTACCATGCCAGGCAGCCAGTAAGCAATCTGGTATCATGGAACCACACAGCATTTTGGCAAATTTTCCAGCTTTGTGCTCACACAGTACAAGCATATTTTCTTTTTCACTCTCTCTTATTCTTAGGAGACTGATGTCTCTCTTGGCAACCTAGAGAAGCACGGGAATTTTGATTAGATTTTTTTCCATTGCTCCACAGCTATTTAAATTTCCCAGGACTGCCCTGCCACACCACGTGGCTGGCAGGCTCTCCTGGCCTTCTCCCCTCCCCCACCACTGCTGGCTTGAAAAGGAGCCACTCAGTTTTTTTTTTCTGCACTTTTTACTTTACAGGGATCACCCCCCACCTAACCCACCATGTGTCTGGTGGAATCGAACTCACCCTTGCCACGCACTTTCGAGTTTACACAGCTCAAGTTTCAAAACCTCCCCACCCTTGTTAAATAAGATCTTACCATGTCTGCAATGAAATAGTCTGGGTAAGTCACAGCTTCTCTTCTGTAGAGGTTGATTCATTATCACCCTTAAGAAGTCAAAAGTGGCCTTGAAGAAAAAAGTTGCACTCAGGGGTTTTTTTCTGATGGAACGCACTGGAATGGCATTCCAGCACCGTTTTTCCTGCTGCCGCAATTTTGGAAGCCGGCTTAACTGTCCCTTCACAGCAGGCCTTGAGTGACCCCACGCAGGGCCCAACCACTTCCTGGCAGGGCCCAGCCTGTCCTACACTGGCCATGAGCTGCTCCCCAGCGGCTTAACCACCTCACACAGGACCTGAGGCACCCTGAGGGGGCCAAAGCCCCCCCATACGAGGCCCCAGCTGCCTGCCCCAGCGGGGCCCAAGCCACCCTGTGGGGGAAGTGAGCTGCCCCACCCCAACAGCTTAACTGCCACTCCACATGGAGCCTGAACCAGCTCCCCCTCCCCCCAGCATCTGAACTGGCTCCCATGTGGGGTCTGAGCTGCCCGCCCTGCCCCCCCTACATGAGGCCCAAGCTGGCCACCCCTGGTGGGGCCCAGACTGCTCCCCTTTCCCCCCATGCAGGGTTTGAGCCAGCTGCCCCTACCCCCCCATACAAGACCCAACCCAGCCCCTTCCCCCATGCGCAGGCCCCAAATTGTCCCCCCAGCATGGAGCCCAAGTTGCCCTCGACGCACCTCCAGTCCCCAACTTCCCCCTGCTCTGAGTGCCCCCCCCCACTGCCTCGAGCTGTCCAGCCGCTTTTAAAAATGGCAGCAACAGGAAAAAAAAGGTGGCAGCACAGGTATCTCTGTGCAGAGACTCTCTCGAACATTAAGCATGGGGGTGTGTTTTGGGCCTATGTTTGCCACAGTCAGCGCAGACTAAAACCTGGTGATCTAGGCTTGCCCCAGCGCTGGGGACTCAATGGAGGGGGAGGAACCCTCCCAAGAGCTACAGTAATTAACACTAAACACTCTTACTCGGTGTAAGTGTCTATTAAGTTAAGTGACTTGCTTGGAGAGAAAGATGATGTGTCTCTGGATCCGTGTGAGTTTTTTCATATAGTTAATAGACACTTGCAGTAATTTCCTCCTTACCCTTCACCCCCGACCCTCCTAGCTGATTTGTCAAGTTTTTGTTGTTTTCTATCTCTCCATCCTCCCCCTCCAAGACCCCTGACTTGTTAGGTATGCGACCATGGTGCTGGAGAACCCAGGTTTTACTGTATTGCCTTAAAAAGGTGATTTATTAACAAAAGAAAAATACATACATGATAAAGCACACTTAACTGCTAGGTGTTAGAGTTTATGCTCCAAAATATCTGTTAGTCTATAAGGTGCCACAAGACTTCTTGTTCTCAAAGCTAGACTAACATGGCTACCTTGATTAAAAAAAAAAAAAGGTAGATTACAATAGAGAGAATTACTTCCCTGGAATTCATTTTAGAAGTTACAGTGTACAGAAAGTGTACATCAGCCAGCCTGTGACTTGCCTTGATCTAGGCTGGTCCCACACCAAACCCAAAATAAAAAGAAAAAATCCTGATCACGTCGGGCTAAACATTTCCTTTCTACATACATGTCTGTATTCCTAAATTTCTTTCAAGGCCTCTATATTTACTGAAATTGTCCAAGCTTGGTTCAGACTTAAACCATTCCAGTATCACTCCTCTAGCAACACTGAAGGCCTCTCAAAGGCAATTGCTTCAATTAAAAAATCCCCTTCTTTTCCCATTAGCTCACCTGCCTGCTTGCCAACAGAGAACCTATCTTATCTGGATTTAACCCTTTGCAGGCATTCCTTCTTCCCCCACTTACATCCATGCAGCACTAGGAGCAGAACATACCCCGCCAAGGGGATACATGGAGGACCAGTCGGACTGGGGCAAAGCACAGAAAGGAAAAGGAGAAAGGGAATACAAAGGACTGATGGGCAGACAGGACAGTGGGCAGATGCCAGTTACCAGCCACCTGGGGTGTGTGCGTGCAATCCCCAGAGCAACCCCACAGTACCCCATGTGTGAAGCCCTGGGAAACACCCCTTTACTATATACCCCACCCCTCCATGTTGCCCTCACCCTGCCCCATAATCCCTTCTCCAACCACTTGGGTCAAGAATTACATGGGGCCACTGCACCTTCCCACTCGTTGCTTGACAGGCGGGCAGCTGGCGAGCAGGGATCCGACTAGCAGCAACCCCACCAGTACTAACTGGAGAAAAAACAGAAAATATAGGACAATCTGTCCAATTTTTTGAGAAAAAGTCAAGACATCTGCAGGAAGACTTAACTACAAGACTTTCCCTTTAAAAATGGGGCCATCTGGTCACCTGAGTGCTGTAGTTTTGTGGACCAGATCAAGGTCTGAAGAATGAGATTCTCTCACTAATTTAACTAAGAAGGCAAGGAAGCTAATGGAATTGCATACTCGCACCTAAGGATCCAGATAACCTTGTGATTGAAACAGGGAGCTCAGAGCCAGTGTATTCAGGAGATGGCCACATGGTTTCTGCGTGATACCGAGGGGACAATTCTAAAGTCATGGCTTCAATGATCTTCATTCACACAGAGAATCCCAATAAAAGGAATGGGATTATTATGCACATGAATAAAAGATTCAAGGTCCCCTCTATGCCTCAATTTCCTTTTTTCAAAGTCAGATACACAAAAATTGTGCCAACGTAGTTAGACTTGTTGTTATAATATAGCTGTTTCTATTAAGGCAGGGATGGGGAACCTATGGCCTGTGGGCTGGATGCCTTGATCTGGCCTGCAAGACTCAGGGCCTATTCCCCAGCAGCAGGGTGAGCCAGCACTGGTGCTCCAGAAACGTGAAGGGGTGCCAAAGTTCAGTGCCCACCGACCCCCACATGGCTGGAGCACAAGCACCAGCTCCCTGTTGCATGAGGGGCAGGGGAACATTATGAGCCTAGAAGCCTAGATCAAGGCAAGCCACAGGCAGCATCTATTCCACAGGCTCTGCTTAGCAAGAGAGGAAAGGCTCGGTGCACTGTTCTCCCTCCCCACTCCCCAGACTAGGTGAATGTCACCACAGGGACTCTGTCCCTTCACTTGGCTGCACTCTCCAACCTGTTTGGTCCTGGGAGTGGTGGGGAGGGAACAGCATTTCAAGCTCATGGTGCTGTGGAGACACCGGTGTCCGCCTGGGAGCTGTGCCAAGTATACACTTCGGTCCTTTGTCCCCTCTTGCACCACACTCATCCAGACCTCCCACAGGCTACTTGTGCACCCCCATGCCTGCATCCTACCCACTTCCTGCCCAGACCGTTCCCACACCTCACCGCCCCCCAGGGGGCTGAAGCACAACGAGTGAGGTGCGTCTTTGAGCCTTTTCCTACAAACAACATGCATTTGGACATCATTTGCTATAGAACTAGATACACTTAAATAAGAGGGAGGTTGCCAGCAAATAAAGCACTAGACTTGAAACTCAGGGCCTCTGGGTTCTGCACTGGTTTTATGGCTCCTCTTGGGCAAGTTACTTCACCTTGTCTGTAAAATGGGAACACTAACGTTTACCTCTGATGAAACATTACAGCTACGTCCACACTTGCCCCCTTAATCAGGCCAATGGGAAAGTACTAGTTTAGTATTGTGATGCATATGCAGCACTTCATTCGGCTAATTCTCCCCCACACCAACTTCTAAGCATCAGAGTGAAGTGCTGGCATGCCGTGTAGCTACGATGCCCGCGCTACTTCAAAGTACCTTTACTCCCCAAAATTTTGGGGTCTAAAGGCACTGTGAAGTTGCCATGGGGGAGAATTAGCCTAATGAAGAGCTGCATATGCATTGCAATACTTCATTAGTAATCTCCCATCAGCCTGATTATCATGGCCCCTTCAAAGAAGGGGGCAAATGTAGACACAGCCTTTGAGATCCATGAATATAAGAAAGCATTTATTATGTAAGAATGAGCAAGATGTTTTGTTATGTACTTAAGCATTATTAAAATCAGCTAAACACCTCAAGGAAAAGCACCAGAGAATAGTTTTCCATTTCAGATTTATTTTTGCTTCAAGTACAAATTGGTTGTTACAGGCAGCAAGATAGTCCAGCTCCATCACAAACTAACCCCCCACATACCTTCACTGCAAGGTGTTAGAAGTGAAATAATAGCTGTTGAAAGCAATCAAATTAGAGTAGTAAAACCACAGATGAAGTCAAATTAAAACTTTTTAGAAGAAAGATACAGACTATGGATTGCTAACTTGTTAAAGTCTGAGCTTCTGCAGTTGTTCATTACCATAGTTGGAGTGTCAGTACCTGTCAAGTAGAAAACCAGCTGAGAAGCAGATTATTTAACAGTCAAACTTTTTTGCATGAACAGATTGTTGTTCATGGTGACTAGCTATGAATAGTGAAAAGCTCAGTAACCTTTTACAAGAGGACACTATGCCCAAAATCATGGTTTTCAACTTGTGGCCTGTGGACTCACAAATTATTTAAAATTTCAAAGGCAGAAAGCGTCTATGCCTCCCACTGCCCTTTTTAAAGTGGTTCACAAAGAAAAGGAGATAAAAACTACTTAAGATTGCCAGACCAAGTGACAGGTCTGCCACTGACAGTGTTAATTGCCTGAGTTTTCCCTTTTTGGTAAAATGTTACTAGTTGCATTTTGAACTGCTCCATACACATAAAATGTTATATGCAAAGCGTTACCCAAGTACATCGTCTGTCCAAGCAAACAGATGTATTTCACCCATGAAAATTGTTATTCCTTCCTAGGAAAGCTCACACTGAAGTGGTCTGTATTTATACATATATGCTACAAGAAACAAGAAAGCAAAGACACTGTAGGGATTTGAACCCCATCCTGGAAACCAGGAGTGCCAACCACCAGTATCTTTTGCTTTTTTTTTGGTTACTATAAACAAAGGTGAAAAGCAAAACCTGAGAGAACAAATTGTTCTCTCAGGAAAAGAAAAACCTTGAAAGAGCATTGATGAAATCTGCTTCCTCTAAGCTTCTACCTCTGACAAATCACTTATTTCAAGTTTGTTATGGTACCTGAAAAAGTCTTAGCAGAGAGTTGCAGGAGCCCTCCCAAAAAGCTACCTCATAACGAAGACAGCTGAAATTTACTTTCTAATTATTTGAGCCAGTATGGCAAGTACCCACCCCAACTCACGTCCCTCTGAAGTTCCATTAAGTTGATCGAGTTTTGGTTTTTAAATGTTATTTTTGCCATCATTTATGTTTAGATTTACTTTTAGTTTTGGGACAAGTTTTGCCTGTCAATATTATGATGGGTGCTATTTGAACATAAAGCTGCTTTGCAATAATTAAGCATCTTTACATTTTTTTAAAATGTGATGTTAGGTTCCAAAGTATGATATCCCAATTTTTTCCCAATTTACATTTTAAAATTTTACCTTGAGGAAATTGCACACCACTGACAAGGATCCATGCTACCAGCTGAAGCAAGAGGCAAAGCGCTGTGTGTAGTCTGAACTAGGTACTGAATAGCAGGTTTCTGGAAAAAAAAGTCTAGCAAAAACGGGTTGTCCCCCTCTTCCCTCCCCTTTCCTTTCAGGTATTTACAGTAATCATTTTCCAAGTGTAAGATGTGATCTGAAAATTAATTTTCTTAAATGGGGTTCACATTTAAGATGGTAACACAGCTGTTAAGTACACTGAAGGTACACATTACTTTAAAAGTAACTGTTACCAAACTGCTCAATACATAATTAGTGTAAAGAGCATCTTTTAAGGCACATATCCTTTAATGATTATTTAACCAGTTCAACCCCAGTGCTTTCAAAGATTCACGTAATATTAAGAGACTGACCTGGATTTAACTGCTTTGTCATCAGGTCAGTTTTACTACAAGATGTCTGTAAGATCCACAGTTCTACCATTTTAAAGCCTTTTCTGTCTTTAAATTGGGACACCTGCATAGTCTTCAGTACAAGATGTCTCAAAACCCATTTTCCCCCACCCACATCTAAAGTCAAAAAAAAAAATCTTTACTTGGTATTGTTGCAGCATAAAGCTGGGTAAACATTTTCCCATTTTTACTGTGTGTAGGGATGGGGATCCAACTGAAGATCTTTTTATCTTTATGACAAATACAGAAAAAAATTCACCTGTTCTTTCTCCATTGTGTATTTTCAATTGTCTGGTTGCTCCTTCTATAAGTCTGTGAAAAGTAATCTTAAGACTATTTTGCACCCCCTCCTCCCCCAATTCCCAGTAAACCCCCATGAAAATTAAATACAATAAATTTTTGTTTTGAAGTAAATAAGAACTATTCTTACTGGATTGGCTTCTGTGGCCCATCAAGAGGAACTGGCTTGTTTTTGTATTTCCTTGAAAAGAACTGCTAAGAATCCAAGAAAGGAAGACCCATACAAAAGAAATGCATTGAAAATGGTCGCTAGACTGGTGGAATTCAAAATGTCACTTGCCAGTTACTTTCCTGAAGGATTGTTTCTCGTTTAGAAGCTTTTATTTCTTGTCAATGGTATCTTTTAGATGCATCTGGAAGAGACTAAAGGCTTCAGTATGCCCTTCCCTCCTCCCCCACCCACTTCAGAAAGGAACAAAAAAAGCAGTTACCTAAAGCAGCACAGCCAAACGAACTTGGATCTGTCACATACACGACTGCTTAAAGCTGCAGGGAATTTTACTCAGAGAGTAAAGAGCTCCTTGTGAATAGAGGCACTTTTGTCATTCAACTGTGGTTTGTTTGGGTTTTTTTTTTTTTCCTTTCAAACAATCACTACTCCACACATGGGAAAAAAGCTTTGGGACACGCATTTCAGTTGATTCCAATGCTCTACACAAGCAGATCGAGCATACTGCACATTACTTGCCAACAGACCAGACCTGCTTCAGACACTGCATTCTCTGCGAGTCTGTAAAAAGAAAAGCTAGGACAAGTTGTAAGCCCCCCCTCCCACAGCCAGTCCAGATATTTAAAAAAAAGCTCTTAATATGTGACGATAACACTTTACTCACTGGAAGGTCCTATACATACACAATATGTGGCGGGCAGGTGAACAAAGAAAGTGCCAAGGCATGTCAAGCAGTCATCCTGAACAGCTTCATGAAAGGATGGATCAGGGTCTATACATTATGAAATGAAGCTTCTACAAAGAAACTAAAAAAATTGCCCCTTCCCCCACACTTATGTTAATAGGAAAAATGAGATCACTAGCACTAAAAGAAATGGTAGCAAGCACTGCTAGCATGCAAATTTCTAAATACGCAAACTGACTAGTGTTAAGTTTTTCCAACAAATTAATGTGCATTTAAATGTCAGTTGATTTTTCATTTTAATGGGACTTCAGCTCTAGAGACAGAGCAAGTCTTAAGGCCAGAATTTTACTTTGTTACGTACTTACTTCTTTGATAAGTTTTGCCCCCCCACTGGTCTAGTTTAGAGCATTTTAGAAATCATTCCTTGGGCAAGTATCTTCCTTAATTACAGCATCTCTATTGCCAAGTACCTTGATCTACATTTGTTTCGATGAAGAGAAGGATGAAGAGGGAGGGAAGAAAAAGATTCTGCAAAGACTTTCCTGCCTGAATAAAAAAAGATAATTTCCATCTTCTGTTCAATTCCTGCTCCAGTCCCATTAAGATCTGGTGTTCTTGGAGAAAGGTTCTGAAAGATTAAAGAAGAATGCCCCCCCAGATTGCCCCAGACCTAACCGCACACAAGGAACACTGACAGCACATTTTTATTTATAAAAATGAAGACAATGTCTATTCTTAGAGCACATCAGTAACTTTATTACAAGATGCCGTTATAGTTTTTTTTTTTTAAATCCCATGTTTTCTGCAACTATTTGAATACTACAAAGTAGCAGAAAAATTCTCTGTTTTTAGCAACATAATGTGCTATGTACTTATAGTAGCCCACAGAAGGCTCAGCCTTCAAGAAAGGGTAATCATTGCATGTTTTTAAGCACCAGAACATAGGTTCTATGCTGGTCAGCCTTTCCATGATGGATACACTCTGTGACAGATGCACAGAGGAGAAAATAATTTAAAGTGTGAACTGCATCCCTGAAAAGGCACATGGGTAAGTGAAGTCTTTTATGCCCATTCCACATACCGCTGAAGGCTGGGAATGGAAATGCAAATTTAAGTGTCTTCCATGGCCTCACAGTATTTAAAAAGCACATGTCCCTAACATGCAATATTTGTGGATATAAGTGATAAAACTTATCTGTAATAGATGCCTGCTTGTTTTTTTTCAGCTTCCAGATGAAATGAAGCAAAACTCCTCATTAACTCTGCAGAGAAACCTGTCTCAGGTAAACAATGGAACACAGCCTCCTCTCAAATTCAACAGTAGTGAAAGTTGATCCCAAATTAGATTGTGGTTTCAAAATCATTCATTCTTTCTTCAAATCCAGTTAAGGTTTAGTAGTAATATTCATAACAAGTACTTTGATAAAAGCAATACATTTGTATATGCATTTTTTCCGTTGCATTTTCTTTCAATTTAAGTGCAATGCTGTGAAAGTTGTTCATTGCTTTAGTGAAATTAGGCATCTCAAGGACATTTACTCTTTTCTTTTTGTAATTTTGAGATTTCTCAGAACAAATATTGCGATTAGATATTTGACAGTCAATATTTATACTTCAAAATTTGTTGGTTTCATTGTTTTTTTTTCCCCCGATGACACACTGGATTTTTCACTTAACATCTGGGATCCTTTTCCATCAAGAGTAAGGAATATTAGAATCTTTTCTGCCTTTACTTATCATTCGCCAAGAAGCTGGTTCCCTCTGCATTTATGAGGCCATAATTTTCCCATGCTTGTTGGAGCTATGATTCTGAAGGCGGATCTGAAAAATGTCTACAAGACAAAGTTGTTCCCCGCACCACACCCTCCCCCCAAAAAAAGACACATTCAAACTAAAAACGCATTACAACTGTATTTCTTACTTTTTAATTACTGCATTTTAATACTGTGTTTACATAGATAACTGATCTGGTTCTTTAGTCTTTTGGATTTTAATTTATTTTATCATCACGAAGTTCACTTATAAATTTTACAGGCTTTTTAAGTATAGTGTAACGTACTACGTTGCATTATTTTAAATACAAGAGGATGCAATCCCTACACTCAAACCCACATTTCTAATTTACAGACAACAAAGCAGAATCTTACTTGAAAAAATACAAAAGCTACCATCTGAAGGAATCACACACCAGGATCATTAAGCAACTTCTTTCTCTCTGAAGTCTCTACAGTAGCATTAAGTTACATTAAGTACCTGAAAAAAAATGCCAAAAAAGAGCTACACCACCACATCCAAAATTTCAACTGATTCCCACAAAAATATGCACCTAGATACTATAACCCTAACATTTAAAAAAAAGGGTTGGGTAACTTGATCTGTAGTTCTTGCGAATTTATACTAGTAGAAGCTTTTCACTTCTGTGGAAGTATTTTTGTAAGTTTTACACTATGAGGAAACAAAACGAAACTACTTCGGTGTTGATCTCGATTACGCTTAATTTTTTTTTTTATTACTTACCAGCACCATATAGGGCTGTGTGTAAAGATTACCAATTATACAACATGGCGCTTCCCCCCTCACCAACTTAAATTTACAATGTAAGAATTAATTGTCAGGATTGAAGCTAAACGTTCTCTTTTCAGTTCTAAAGTTATGGATGTTTCTGCAGCTTAAGGAGATAATCTGAGAAAAATATAAAAACAGTTATCTTGACCCACCCCCACAAACGTCAAACCAAAATACAACTGCACCTAGAATTCCACCCACAAACACAAACATTTATCAAAGACTGTTTTGTTTACTAGTGAAAACTTAACTTTCACGTTCTGGACTAGCCAAGCTCTTCTTAAATTCTCCTTAGAGGATGACTGAACGACCTTGAATTCTGAATACAAGCTGCAATCCACCTTTCCAAATCCATTTTAGGCAAACTGTCCTTTCTTCCAAGGTAAAAGCTGCTCCAAACTCTGGAGAACGTTCTCGCAACAGCACAGCAGATAGAACCCCACGTCTAACCAAGCCAATAGGTACTATAATATCTGCAAAAAGTCTAGAAACAAACTCGTTTTATCCCTACCCACCACCCCTTTTTTCAAACCACACAAAAATACTTTCCCCATCCCAAAAACAGAAACAACTTTGAATTCTTTATAAATATCATAAAATATTATGTAACTAACTTGTATTTCTCTCTGGCCAGTTTCTCCACACATTTCAATTGATAACTACTGCTGCAATACAGGGTCAGTCATCTTTCTAAACCACTGCCATCATCAATACAACCGAGGTTACATCCTGATTACTGGTTCTCTTTTCTTTTTACATTGTCACCTCTCCAGTCGTCTGGCTCTAGGATCTAGAAACACCTAGGAGGGAAAAAACTGAAGACGTTTCTAGCCCCTCTCCCCTCCCTTCTCGGAGAAGCAAAAAAAATGCAGTTTCAGCAAGACTTAAAAGCCTTTTCCCTTCCCACTATAAAGTGACAAAAATGCATTTTTTTCTTGCTAAGAACAAGAAAACACATGGGAAATAATATACATTACCTACTATATGTTAAACTTGAACGAGCAAGTTTGTTGTTCTGTTGGGCAATAACCTTTCTGAAAGATACTTGCTTACACTTCACTGCCACCAGAGATGTTTGTTGCTCCACCAGGCTCACGACTTCCCCAATTTGGGTAAGGTTACAGCAATATAGACGCTAGCTACCACTCTAACGCCGAAAGGAAAATTCCAGAAGTTTTTTTCTAAACACTCAGGAAGATGATCAAACTCTCCAGGCCTTGGCAGACTGCCCATTAGCTTCCAGACTAGATGGAATGAGTAAATAAGCCTGCAAGAGAAAAACCTACGACACACCACTTCTTGGCCCACCCCAACAAGCCCCTCTCACAACAACAGGTGTACGAATTACTACAAATAAAGAGCATATCAAAGAGAATAGAGTTTTAAAAGAAATCAACGAGAAAACAGGTTACCGCCTATGTTAAATTACTGTCGTCTTCACTCATTTTCCCCTTTCTGCCTTTGGCAAAGTTATCTTGATCTAGAAGCCTCTAATCTATTCCTTCCAAATTTCTTGCTTGATCTTCCTTTCCATGATTCTTTTTTGGTCTAATTTCACCAGTTTCCACTGGCTCTTTTCTCTCGTCTAACTTCACCAATATGCACTGGCTCCTTGAAATCCTGTCGTCCTAGTTCCACCGAATCCACATTCGGCCTTGGGTCAATGCGTCAGCTGTAAAATGGCTGGTTTTATTCTAGTCCTTTACCAGCTACGTATTTTAAGCCTTTTAGATTAAGACAATTTTTTTTCCCCACAGTCCAACATAAACATTTCAAGACCTTACTCTTGAAGTAATTTTCAGTCAGTTGATTAGTTTTAGTATTATGTAAAATTTGTAAGCTTGATTTTGCACCAAATTGAGCTATTGTGCATGAAGATGTTAAATTCTTCTGCAAATATTACTGCTTACATCTGTAAGTATCAATCAAGTTTTTCACCTTCCTGTCTTCAAATTTTTAACAAATTTTAAGGAGAGTTACCCACTTACTCATCTACTACATCGTATATATACATAGCCTTTTTTCATCTTTAAAGTACAACTCCCCTTCTCTCTTCTGTTTCCCTGGATCCTCTTCTAAGTTAACTTCTGCCTTCTAATATTACCGAAAAAAATTTAAAAAGATAAAAACCTTCTCTCTTCTCAGTCTTGTAAATCTTCCCAAACTTTGTTTCTAATACATTCCTTACTAAAACCACTTTTTAAATAACTTCTGATTTTCTTCTTGTCTTCTGTTTGAAGCAGGTTTTCAAATACATGGTTTTTAAAACAGCCAGTATTTTTAATTTCTTTCATCCTCACTCCTTAAAGCACATTGTTTAAATTTATCTTCAATTTTTTTCTCTGTTTTGCTTCTAAGTTAATCTTCTTTTTAAAATCTTGGGGTTTTCTTGTCTTCAAATTTTAATTTTTTTTGCCCAATTCTCTTCAAATTCTAAATTCTTTTAACTTTTTTTAAAAAATGGAGGCTCTAGTTCAATATTTAGTGTTTCGTTTTTTTAAGAAATCTTCAATTTTTCTTTTTTCTTAAAATTTCTCTTTCCGATTTTCTTGATTACAATTTTATTTTGGGAACATTTAAAATGCCCGTTTTCTTTCAGCTATTTACCCAAACCTAGAATCACCCTCCACCACTCACTGAGTATTTCTGATCCTTTGCTTTTTTCTTCCAATTGCCTCTTGTATTAAAAATCTTCATATTTCCTGTTTTTAAGGATTTTAAGTAGTCTACAAACCAGTGGCACACTAGTTAACCATATTTTTTATTATCCAACTATAATACAACCCAGTAGTCTGCTAATTAACCTTAGTTTTAATTATCTAACTATAATTAATATTTTAAAAGTAAAAATCTTTTTACCCATTTACTTTAAAAAATATTAACTATAGTTTTCAATGGACTACTAATCTAGTTAATATTTTTTTTAACTATTCTAGACTGCATCCCCTTTGCCTATTTTATTTCTCTCTCTCTCTCTTCCCCTGCCCTGTCTTCCTAATGCTCTCCCTGCAACTCTAACAATGACTGCGAAGGAGAACAATTTATAGGCTGATGACAGACTCACTAACTACATCATAGAATCTCCGTCCGCACCTCCTGTAAAGCACTGACTAACTACACAAAAAATAATCCCAGAAAAATCTATAAAGTCTATCAATAGCCAGTCACTGAATGCACTGGATACCTTTGTTTTTAATTCGAAAGTAAGAAAAAAAATTACTTCACTGTAGAATTTTAAGTATCGGAGGAGTAGAATGTTAGTTTCTTTTGCTCGGTAAAAGAGTTTATTAGACTGAAAACACCCTAATTAATTTGTAACAAAATCCTACATTATTTTACTAAATCCTTGTTTAAAATGAGTTGATTAATTCCTCTGTACAAAGCCAGGTATGAAAATACCTTTTAAAAATCATAAAAATAATTGAAAACAAATTCAAGCATAGCTTTAGTCTGACCCTATCTTTCTTACACAGCACCTTGGTGTCTAATAACAGTAAATTTTGGCCTATGTAGAGTTTACATTTTTTTTATTGTTTTTAAAAAAATGCGTAATGCCAAATACTCAAAATCCTTTAGGTGAAGATTCTAATCAAAAGGTGTGTATTTCATATTGGAATTAACATGGAGAAATAATGTACCTCACATTTGAACATAACTTCATTTTCAATCTATCTACCTATGTGCCTGAATAGTTCTGTTTGTTTAGCTCTTGAAATAGCCATTATACGACTTCGGTATCTAATCAAAAATCTAACAGTTCTAATTAAAATTCAAAGTCTCACTGAGTCCTTATAATACCACTGATATTTAGGCAGAAAAGTTCTCCATTAAGTTTGTATTTTAAATAAATTTGCTGTATCATTCACTATAAGGTCTGATTTACAATATTTAAGTGTATGTTGGAGAGACTTTTGTCACCATGTCATTCAAAATAAATACATTTAAAACACATAGAGCAAAAATTTTTAAATAGCCTCACTGGTTCAATTATAAAATTATAGTTTAATGGTTTGTGAAAAGACTGATGTTTTTGAAAACTTAAAAAATAAATCAAGGGACTTGGCAGATTCTGCACCTTTATAACTGGGTTATCCTGGGAAGGAGCAAGACTAAGGGAGTAAACCCTGACAGAAAATCCGGAGTGGAGTCCGAAGGCAGTTCGGTGTCCACTTCTGGCACTGTCCTGGCAACTCCTGCAGCTGAGCTGGTACCAGACGTGGAGATTATCCTCTCCTTTGGACTATATCAGTAAAGCCGACAGGGGGACACTGGTGTCTGGGCAGCCCAGAGTCTCCATAAGAAGTGCCCAGGCTCACGCCCGGAGAGGTACTCTGGCATTGCTGAACAGCGCTGATATTTATAACTATTTTAAGTAAAAATAATTCATTTTTGTTATTAATTTTGGTGATGCTTTCTTTCACTATTTAAAACAAGACAAACATTTCTGCTGTAGAAAAACAAAAAGCAGTCAAGTAGAACTTTAAAGACTAACAAAATAGTTTATTAGGTGAGCTTTCGTGGGACAGACCCACTTCTTCAGACCATATCCAGACCAGAACAGACTCAATATTTAAGGCACAGAGAACCAAAAACAGTAAACAAGGAGGACAAATCAGAAAAAGATAATCAAGGTGAGCAAATCAGAGAGTGGAGGAGTGGGGGGGAAGATCAAGAGAGGAAAAGAGATTTACAGAAACAGTCTTTTAAATACCGACTTGTCAGTTTCATTTGTAATAATCTTGAAAACACATCAAATTCTTTGACAAAAAAAAAATTTCAAGTTTCTTTAATAAAAATAAATTCCACCTACTTTAATATCTGGTTATTCTTTCAAAGGGATGAAGTGTGGTCTACTAATACAAATTGAAGTTATCTTTCAAATACTTTCTGGAAAAGTATTACATTTAAATTAATGCTTATCCTCATCCTTACAGCTGGAAAACCACAAGGTATGAAAAAAATCAGTATTTGTTGTACAAAGGTTTGCCAACCCGTACGTCTGACTAAGATTTCATCCGAGCAAAAAACAATTTTTCAAGTAAAAAAAAAAAAATTAATTTGTATAAAGGCTACACAAGCTGTGTGTTGTGTGAAGACATCAAATCATATCAAACGAATAAAATTAGACTATTTCCAAGTAATTGCTGAAAAATTCTCCCTTGTAGATACATCTTTTTTGACTTTTTCCAAATCAGTAGCATTACATCTATATGTCTATTTTTCTAAACCTGTTTCTTATAATTGTCATAAACAAAATCCAAATTTTGAGTATTTGGCATCACAGATTGTTTTAAAATCATTGCTGCTACAAAGTAGTCTTTTTCAGTTACTCATAATTGATCACTTCAACTTTCAAGAGTAGCCTCAGCCAGCAATTCAAAATGAAGTAAAAATGTGATAGCTTCAGACTTATTTCTGAGGCAAATTCTCCACATTTTAATCTCATTACTTAAAAACACAAATTCAACAGGCAAAGCTTCCTCCAGTTCTTGATTCCCTTCAAAAACATTTATCCCATCTGCAAAAATCTGCTGTAAAACCTTTCATACATTTTTAATCAGCCAAAAATAAACTCCCACAATGAAAGGTTTTTAGTGATTTAGAAGTTAATTTCCCTCAAACTTTGCTGGACAAGCCCAAGTCTCCACCACCAGAAAGTGATAAAAATAAGGTTTTGTAGTTTTCCTATAACATTTACTCCACGGTTTCCATACACAAAAGTGTTACCATTTTTAAATGCTGAGGCCTCTTTAAAGGTAACTCCTCTCTCCACAAAATGTTATCAGTAAACTGAACCAAATAATCAGCAATTAAGCTCTTTTTCTGAGGAAATGTGCCTCGTCTCCCCCGCGCCTGCCATTGCCCTAACATGGAGCCTACTCCTTACATAAATCTTACGGGCACCTGGACCTGAGGATCCCCCAAAATTTGGATATAATTTAGCATTATGGTTCGTCCATTGTCTTTACACCCTAGTGGCAGAGGGGGAAGGGAGCAGAGTGGCGGAGGGATATCCAGCTCGACACAGCACAGGCTGTTTGTGACGCAGTAGCTAATTCAGACGATGGGAGGGGTGAGTTTGCCCTCCGGTTCTATCCGGCCGAAACCGGTAGCAGCCAGCTCCTGACTCAACGGCTGCCGCGACGCAGTGAAGCAGTGCGCATGTGCGCTCCTCTCCCTACCTGCTGCAATGACTCAGGAAAAGCAGTGGGGGAGGGGAGGGAAAGAAGGAAGATGGAGGGGGAGTTGGTAGGGGAAGGAATTTACTTAGCCCCTTGATGAAGATAGAGAGTGGGATCCAATTACCTGCCCATTAAACACTGTAAGCGTCCCCCCAGTGGAAAATAATCATTCAAATGTAAGAAGTGCCACTGGAAGCAAATGCATTTTCCTCAAATCGCACCCCCCATGCTAGGAGTAAAAACCTTTCGCTCAGATTTCCAAGACCAGCATCTGATGAAGTGAGTCTGCTCACAAGAGCTCATGCTCAAAACTTTTCTGTTCGTCTATAAGGTGCCACAGGACCCTTCGTTGCTGTTTGGCTCAGAGTTACTTTGAAAAAATCATGTTTCCCAAATTCAAATACAAAGATCTCTAAGTAAAAAGTTTTCAGCCCCATAATCTGCTGAAGGCAGCATTATCCTTCTCCATAAAAAATCATTTGCCCAAATGCAAGTGAGAGTATTTCCTTCAAATAGCTCCAGAAAAGAACCTTCCCAAGAAAAAATACAGCCTGCCAAATACATGTAGGCCTTTTCTCCTACAAAATCCTGAAGAAAAATATTTTTCCCAAGCAAAACTAGTCTGATACAATAAACATTCAATAGAACTTCTAATTTCATAGTGCTTCATCCAGGATTTGGTATCATTATCTCCATTTTGCATATGACTTCTGTACGTCAGTTTCCCAGCAGACCAGTGGCTGAGTCAAGACTTGAAAGCAGGTTTGTTGACTCCAAGTCTAATGGGCCATGTATTAGGCCACACTGCATGTCAGAATTTCTCAGTACAATAAAGTCATATCCAGGAGTCCCAGGACCAGGAGGTTGCCAGATATTCATATAGTCTGGATAATAGAATTGTATACCTAACAATGCAGAACACTCAAGAAAAAAAATTAGATGTTAACAAACAAAAATGTATGTAGAGTAGTTTTACTAACAGTAGAATTGTACACTGTAAGCTTATATTGTATTTGCTGTATTTATTTATATTTACTTTCACTATACTGTATTTATAAACAACATAACTACAATTTATTTATGGTTAAAATGCCGGTTATTTGAGACCTCTGGATAATAGAATGCTAGACATGAAAGAATTTTCTCTACATGCGTTTCTCCCCATTTTTTCTCAATCCGTGTAGGTAACAATTTCTCACTTGGGGTATTGAGAGGTATGTTGTAGCCATACAAGCTTTCCGTCTAATTCTGGAGGACAAGGCAAGCAAAATCATGCTACTCACAGTATTGCCAACAAATCGGACCTTAAAAAATAAAAACCTCACAAGACTAAACAGAAATAAAATAATTATTTTAAGCCAAATACATTTCGGGTTCTTCTATTTGCATTTCAGTTTCTGAGTTTTTAGGATATGTTTGTCGTTCCACTACAATCATGAGAAACCTATTGAAAGAAAATCCTGATTTCCCCCTCCCATAACAACCTGAATCTAGGGCTTGAAAAAAATCCTGAATTTGAGATGCTTCCAGTAAAATCGAGAGAGTTGGCATGGGCAGGTCTGCAGTGACATGCAGTTTAGTGGTTATCCTTCATCTGACTTGAAATTGGCCTTGACCATGAGGCCAGGATTTGAACACTATATCCGAGGGAGATTGGAGAAAAAAAATCAAGATTTCATATGAGCACTCAAGGATCTTGTTGATATTAATGGTAGCTGCTGGTCCCTGAAATTTAGGTCATGCATTTTCTGTGAATGAAACTAGTCTCTATTGCAGGGGTGGGCAAAATACAGCCTGTGAGCCTCAAGCAGCCCACCTATTGAGATTGAGCCTGCCACAGTAGTCTGGGCTGCCCATGTCCTGCAGCTCAGCAAGACCCTCAGGCACACCCCTTGTCCGTCGCATCCCCATATTCCGCTCAAAGCGGCCAGCTGCTGGGGCTAACGTGCATTTCTCCACCGTACACCCCCGGGGGAGGGCGTTTCTCTGCACATTGACCCCAGTACAATCCTTGCATCTCCTATTAGCCAGAAATCAGTCCATGGGAGCTATCTGGACCATGCTTGGCACACGTAGCATGCAGAGGCCCATCCCAAGGGTGCACCATGAAGAGATGGCCCCAGCAAGCGGCCGCTTTGGCTATGTTTAGATTAGAGCAATTTGTCAACAGACGCTTTTGTCAGAAAATGTCTTCCAACAAAACTTCTGTTGACAGATCTCATCCAGACCACAAAGCAGATTGCTCTTTCGATCCGCTCTGTCAACAGGGAGCAGCTGGACTGTCCAGCCGCTCTCTCGACAAAACGGCCACCCGGAACTCCATCAGACAGGGTTACAGGGCACCATTGCCTTCCGGGAGCCCTGGCGAGAAGTGCCCTTAAAGGGACACCTCAGACAGCCGTGCTGAGATGTGCCTACCTCCACGAGGGACGGTACAGCTACTAGAGCAGGGCTTCGGCTCTTCCTGGGAGACGCTGCTCTTTCCAGTGAGCCATGGTGCCAGAGCAGCCCCCCGGGGGCTTGTGCTGGCCCCACAGAGAGGAACTTCAGTACCTGCTGCGTCTTCTGACAGTCATCCTCCTCTTCCTTACAGAGGGTGAGCCTGACGCTTGCTGCCGGACAGTCACACAGGCACCCGCCCCCCCCCCAGGTGCACAGGCAGTTGGATCTGCAGGCATCACACCAGTTCAGACTAATGGGACCGGCTGGTCATGGGGCAGTGGGACAACTAGCAGTGGCTCCATAACTTCAGAATGTAGGAGGACACCTTCCTGGAGCTATTTGCCTGGCTCGCCCTGTCCTCTGCAGGCAGACAACCCTGCTGCAGCCCACTGTCCCCTTGGATCAGTGGGTCGCAGTTGCCTTCTGGAAGCTCCCTACCCCAGCAGCTACCTCTCGGTGGGCGATCATTTTGCTGTGGGGAAGTCCATGCCCGGGGCCCTCCTCATGGAGGTAATGTACTTCTTAGGCTGCGGTCCCCACGGGGGAGTGTCCCGCCAAAGGGGGATCCTCAGGACACGGGGTCAGGAGTGTAAGGGGTGGGGTTGGGGGGAAGCCCCATCCTTAGGGACCATGCTGTCCCACCCTCACAGAGTCCTGCCGCCTCATGGGGGGGCGGAGCTCTCAGAGAGTTGGGGGAGGGAGTAGGACAGGGAACCACGCCCCCAAGGGCTCAAGGACTCCCTCCCTCACTCTCTGTGTTTGGTCCCATCACTCTGAAGGTCATGACAGCTATCAACCCCATCCTGCTCCAAAGGGTTGTCCATCTGGGAGCTGTGGAGGCAGTTGTGGCTGGATTTGCCATCCTGGGATTTCCAAACTGCATCAGGGCTATTGATGGGACCCACATCCTGATCTGCACCCCGGAGCATAGTGCATCCAAGTATGTCAACCACAAGGGGTATTTCTCCATGGTGCTGCAGACGCTGGTTCACACTGTGGATGCTTCCTGGACATTTAAAATAAAATATGTTTAACACAAATGGTGTGATTACAAACTATTTTCAAGTATCAGAGGGGTATCCATGGTAGTCTGGATCTGCAAAAGCAACGAGGGGTCCTGTGGCACCTTATAGACTAACAGAAATGTTAATAAGCTTTCGTGGGCAAAGACCCACTTTGTGAGGTGCAGGTAGTGGAAATTTGCAGAGGCAGGTATAAATAGGCAGGCCAGAGCAAGGTTAACTCAGTCAGGGAGGGTGAGGCCCACTACCTGCACTTGATCTGGAGGTGTGAACACCAAGAGAGGAGAAACTGCTTTTGTATTAAGCTAGCCATTCACAGTCTTTGTTTAATTGTGAGCTGAAGGCGTCAGATTTGCAGATGAAATGCAGCTCAGCAGTTTCTCTTTGGAGTCTGGTTTTAAATTTTTTTTGCTGTAGGATAGCTACTTTTAAATCTGTTACTGTGTGTCCTGGGAGAGTGAAGTGCTCTCGTACAGGCTTTTTTGTACATTGCCTATTTACAAAACTATTTTCAAAGGTTTTGCATGTCACTGTATTGTACTATGTACAGTGGGGGGCTTGGGATGGGGTGGGGGCCTCAAAACATGGGCAGGGTGGGGAATGAACGTGAGGGGGAGCAGGACCCTGAGTGGCATTGACCTCATGATCCCCTCCCGCTGCAGGTTCAGGGCCCTTGTCAGAGCTGGGTTGGGACTGGGGCCAATGGGAGGTATGGAGGCAGTGGGGCTGTGGTGGGGTCTGGGTGGGCAGGAGGAGCATGGGGGCCTGGGGAGCAGGGGCGCAGGCATGGTCCTTAGCCATTGCAGATAGTCTAGGCTGCCCTCTGGGATGTCTGGTGGGAGCAGGGGTGGGGGAGGCAGCAGTAGAGGGGACAGCAGCAGTGGGCAGCTAGGCCATCATGGCCCACCAGATGGTGGTGACATCAAAGGAAGACATGAGTTGGTCCCAGGCCCACCACCGCCAGTCCCTGTTGTGCCTCTAGCATGCAGCATTGGCCCCCCTGGAAGTAGGTTTGTTCTGGTGGTGGCATGGGGCTAGCTCACCCTGGCAGCAAGGCGTGTGTGGGAGGGGGCGCTCAGCCCTCGGTCAGTGCAGGACAAGAAGGGGAGATGATGAGTCATTCATGCAATGCAGCCCCTAGGGCCTTGCCCCCCACCATAAGCAACGACCAACACCCCCCGAGCCACAGGATGGGAATGTCCCAGGAGCAGAGCCACATGTGGCTTGCACAATGGCTCTGCCACACGGGAGGTCCTCCGGGACTGGGCTGACCACAGAATGAACACACACACACACACACACACACACACACACACACGGCTTGATGGTCAGCGGCCAAGGGGGGGTCATGTCCAGCCACAGAGGGGGTCCCCACACACACACACACACACACACACACACACGGCTTGATGGTCAGCGGCCAAGGGGGGGTCATGTCCAGCCACAGAGGGGGTCCCCTCATAGGTGCTGGATGACCCACGAGCAGCCTGGCCATCCCAGGCACCCCAACACACACCTGCTGCTCACAGCACTGTCCGCAGGCGTGGGTGCTGCCTCTCGCTTGCAGGCATGCCCATGTCCTGACAGCTGCACTTCTCACTGTATCTGGAGTCAGGCAGGTGCCCTTGGGGCCAGCCCACTTCCAGTTGTGGCATGTGCTGGCAGGTTCCCCGCACCCTGGGACCCGAGGCTCATGTGGCCTCCTGTGAGGCTGGAAGCAAGCCGGCATCCGTGCCTGGGGGTGGTCTGCTGGGTCCGGGTGGCACGCACTATCTTCCACACGGTTGCACGTGCTGGGACCACAGCGCGAGATCCTGCCCGAGCCGGCTGGGTAACATTTGCAGCACACCCCGTCTGCATGCACCACGCACACCCTGGGGTGTGTGACACATGGGGTACTCAGCAGAGGAATGCTCGCTCAGCTCCGAGGATGCCCAGGAAGTGGCATGGCTGGCAGGGATGTCTCCAGGAGGATGATGAGGGTGCTGCTGCTCGTCTCCAAGGCTGTGTCTGCCTCTGGCGTCAGCAGGGGTTGGGGCTTAGAGGCCTGCTACTTCTCCCCCAGCAGCTCTAGCTGCCACAGGGGAGCTTCCAGCTCTGTGTTGACGGGGTGGGTTTTGGGTGATGTGTTCCCTTCCAGGGTGTCATGCAGCTCCTGGTAGTCAGGGCAGTTGGTGGGTCTTGCCCCCGAGCATTGGGCAGCATCCGAGGCCTGGGTATAGCCCTCTTGGAGTTGCTTGACTTTGACCCACCCCTGCTCCATGCTTCACGGGGGTGGCTCTGTTCCACCAGGGTGGTGGCCATCTGGGCATAGGTGAGGGTATTGAAGCACTTTGCCTTGGGGGTCCAGAAGGGTCTCCTGTCCCCATAGGTCCAAGAGGGCCTGGATCTCAGGCCCGGTCCAGGAGGGGGCCCGCTTCTTGGTGTCCTGGGGTGGCTCCTGGGACCCCTCCTGCCACAGGGTTTCCCAGGCTCCCTGAAGCTTTAAGAAGGGCCAGAGGCAGGAACCACAGGGTGCACACTGCTGTGAACAGGGTGTCTCCTGTGGCACCTGCGTGGCGCCCTGGAGGCTTTTTCTGTTGACAGAAGCCCCCCCTGCCCCCCCCCAGAACATCCAGGCCTGCCTTTTGTTGAGAGATTGCTGTGCCTCATGCCCAGCCCCTGCCCCACCCATGCTCTTCTCACATCCCTCCCCATTCCTGCTTTGCCCCACTCGCTTCATCCTGCAGAAGTGTTACACCTCTTCTTGTGAGTGGGGGGGCAGTCTCCCCATGCCCCAGAGTGGGATGGTCCAAGAATAGCATGAACTAGGAAACTTGCATTGCTCTCGGGTTGCACCACTCCAGGCGAGGGGTGGGAACAGTCTCCGCACTCATCAGAAGCACCACAGTGTTGCCAGTGAGTGTGGGATGGGAGGGGAGACACTGGGGTTGCATGTGACCCCTGTGCTGCCCTGCACATTGCCCCTGTCCAGGGTGTCAGTGCCAATGCCTCCCCATTACACTTTATTGTTAAATTGTTACATACTTTTGTTGCTGTAACTGTGGTCTGATTTTGTATATGTTTGCAATGACTGTTCCATTAAATTTGCCTAAAGTTTCCATGACAAAATCTGACTCTTCTTTGTAACACAAAACAGAGAATTTTCACCCAGATTCCTTCATGGAGCCTAGTAAACTATGATTTTTATACATATATATTAATGTCCTTTTCCAGTGCGGCATTTTTTATATTCCCTAGAAGCATTCCCAAAAGCCCGCACTGATACATGCTGTGATTGCAGATGCAGTGTGAAATGGATGAAATTAGACCTGAAACTTTCCCATTACATTGTTCTCAGCAACAGCTGCTGTCTGCTCCATTTAAGTGCCTAATAAAAGGAGCTGAACTTTTTAAATAATCTGGCATTAGTGGCGGTGGAAGGCCTAATTAGCTTCAGCCAGGGTTACATGTATTTGGACATCTTTTGACAGTCAAGCTGACTTGTCCTAGGTCACACAGGGAGTCTGGCTGAGACAGGAATTATACATATCTCATAGAGTCGGAAGGGACCTCTTGGCCGTATCTGCACTAGCCCAAAACTTCAAAATGGCCACGCAAATGGCCATTTCGAAGTTTACTAATGAAGTGCTGAAATACATACACAGCGCCTCATTAGCATGCGGGCGGCCGCAGCACTTCAGAATTGCTGCAGCTTGCCGCCACACGGCTCGTCCAGATGGGGCTCCTTTTTCAAAGGACCCCAGCAACTTCGAAATCCCCTTAATAAGGGGATTTTGAAGTTGCCGGGGTCCTTTCGAAAAGGAGCCCCATCTGGACGAGCCGCGGCAATTTTGAAGTGCCGTGGCCACCGGCATGCTAATGAGGTGCTGAATATGTATTTCAGCACTTCATTAGTAAACTTCGAAATGGCCATTTGCCTGGTTATTTTTAAGTTTTGGCCTCGTGTCGACATAACCCTTGAGAGGTCAGCAAGTCCAGTACCCTGCTCTCTCAGTAAGGCCAAGCTCCATCCCTGACAGACTTCTTTTTTTTTTTTTTGTATAATCTATTTGCCCCAGACCTCTAAATGGCTGTGTCAAGGACTGATCTCACAATGCTGGGTTTCCAAGGCCAATACTCAAAACACCGAGCTATCCCTCCCCCAGTAGAGTGCCTAAATCCCACTCCTTAGCTGCCTTTAGGCCTTATGTACACTCACGGGAAGATCGACACTGTGGTGATAGATCTTCCAGGGACCAATTTTTTAGGTCTAGTAACTGCTTGGGGACTGCCAGGCAAAGGCGCCATTTCAGGAGCGGAAGGGCCAGAAACCATGTACTTAGACACGGCCTGCTCTTCTTCCCGTTCCGTTGACTGTCAGGGAGCAAGGGAAAAGTGCATGGCTTGTGTACGTGCCTCTTGCTGCTGACAGGTGAGATGGGGCAGAGGAGTGATTCACACAAACCATGTACTTTCCCTTCACTCCCTGACAGTCAGCGGAGAAGAAAAGCAAGTGGTGTCCCACTTGGAGGAGGTTTCTGACCATCCTCCCCTCCTAAAATGCCAGGTGGGAGTGTGGGTCTGGGTGGGAGGTTGGGTGCAGAACGGGCTTGGGGTTACAGGGTCTCAGCAGGAGGGAGCAGAAAATTGGAACACTTACCTGGCTCATCTCCAGTTTCGAGAGGGAGCACAAATGGCTCCACACTTCTTTGTGCTTGCTGGCACCACCACCTCCACGCCCATTGGGCGATTGCTTTCCAAAGGGAGCAATGCAGGTGAAAGGCAGGGGTAGAGCTTCCCTATGCTAGCTTCCCTGGGTGCTGTTCTGCCGGCTAGCGGGGAAGGGAAGACGGCAGTGTGCAGAGCTCATTACCTAATATATAACATTGTTAGTCTTTAAGGATGCTATAGGACTGATTGCCTTGTTTTGCCCCCCCCCCCCCATCCTTGTCAATCTGACCTGGGGAAAATGAATTTGGAGTTAAGTCTCAGCATGTGAGCAAAACCCACAGCCAAGGTTCTCTGCACCACCCAAGAGCACGGGGGGTCTCTAATTCTACTCTGTATCTAGCTATGACTGATCTGATCTCTGATGCTTCAGAAGGGAGATGAAAACAAAACAAATAACCTAGATTACAGTTCCAGAGAGGTAGCCCTGTTTGTCTGTATTCCAACAAAACAAAACAGCAGAAATGTAGCACCACAAAAACTAACAGCTGTGCATCAGGATTGTGTAGACCCATCAGTTGTGCAGACCCAGATTACAGTTGTGGATCAGGAATAAAAATCTCTCTGATCCTCTGCAGTCGACCAGCAAAAGCCCTGAGGTATACGAGTAGGTCATAGTCATTCTTATAATGCAGAGCTACAAGTATTATGAGCATGTTGAGGACACTTTAGGCCTTGCATAAAAGGGGAAGGTTTTCCAGCATAACCCAATGCATGAGTTTAAAACCAATATACTGTAGTTATATGGCTTTAACTGCCCATATACATGCTCTTATTTTGGCATACAAGTTTGTTTGTTTGTGATTTTTTTCTTTTTGGTTTTGTTTTCTGTTTTTCTTACACCAGCTGGGAGAAGACTTAAGCTAAAGTGAAAAAGCCACTTTCACACAGGAAACAGAGATTTTCACACACTGCTTAGACCAACAGAACTATGCCTACAGATGTGTAACTGGTAAATGTCCCATGAAGATAACCCTTTGGCACCTTTATACTAGTGTAACAGCATCCACACTAAGCCTCTTAGCCATTTAACTTTCAATTACGTCATACTCTTAATTGCAGTAGTTAAATTAGTAAATAAACTCTTGGACTAGATTAAACTGCGCTTAGAAACAAATGACACTTTATTTACAGCATAAGGAGCTCACATCCTATTCTTTTTGCTACAACCATCTTTGCGTCTTTTTCTGACCTTACCACCTATAAGGAATAATAATACCCTTTCCTGACATCTGTGTTGTGGGAAGCAACCTCCCACCCGCTAATTAGCATGAATGATGCTATCAAAATTGTAATCTTTGGAAAGTTGATGGAACTATTTATTGCCCCTAAAAATAGACATTGTTCTAAGCAGGCCTCTAGAATGATCAGAAAGACAATCTTTTGTTTCCATGAATTATTTACTGGCAGGGAAAATGGAGCCGGCCATGATTATAAATGCAATTACGCTGAGTGACCTGGCAAAAACAAAGAGCAGTTTGAACAGGAAACAGGATGTGGGGGAGGGAGGCAGACGGAGCAGAGAGCTCTGCTGCTGAATAAATAACCCTTTGTCAATCAGGAAGGCACCAGAAATCCAATTTGCAGATTCTCCATCCTCCCTTCAGCTCTGTTTCCATAGAAATGTCAAGACTTAGCATTAGAGAAAAACAGAATGCAGAGTCGTGAGCAAACACCACACTGTATCTCTAACGTTCTTGCCTCAGATGTTCAGGTTCCCTCAATTCCTAGTCCATATAAAAGTTTATTAAATCAGGGAGGCAGGGGAGAGAAATCAACTTTCTCAAGCATTTTCTTCGTAGGGCTGGCTAAGCCATTTGCCCTGCATTGCAGCAACAACTGGAGCATGAAAGAGGTATTATAGAAAACCCTCATTCTCTTTGTTCTGCAGTGGTAGTAACTCATTTCAGCAAAGTAGGGATTATGAGGATAGGTATTTTTGGCCTTAAATTTCTGGTTGGGTCAGTTGTCCCCCACTTCTCACCCTGGAATGGTGCTAGTCTCAACTCAATTTCTCCGTAACTGAACTGGAATGGAAGAAGTGCTGCTAAATACTAAATTACACAGCAAGACCGCTTAACCAGTTCTGTGCTGAAGGCGGCTTGTAGGAAGAAGAGGACTCCTCAGTAAAAATCCACTGAAAACTGAAGGGAGTGTTAGAGTGATTTCTCACTTCTGATGGGGTCAGCCCCGAACAGCTGGTGTCTTTGCAGCTGCCCCATGCTCCTCCTGAAAAGAAGCATTTCTGTAATGCACCACAAGCGATGTATTTCCATACCAATTTCCAAGAGCAGGATTCCTGGACTGGCCTCTGGGCCGTCCCTACCCAGCATACACAAAACACTGAGTCATCTGGGGCAGCATGAAATTTGGGGCACCCTCATCCATCAGCTCCAGGTTTCCAGCAGTCCCCCAGAGACTGCAGTCCCCAGCAGGCTCAGTGCCAGCCCCAGCCTGTGCTGCAGGCTGCATCCAGACGCTGCTCATTAGGAGGACTCAGGAGGAGCAGTGGGCAACCCTACAGCTGGCCCCAGAGAAGCAGTGGTTTCCCCTTCAAAGTGGGTTTCTTTCCTACCAGCTGTGTGGCCACCGGCTGCTCCTCCTGAGTCTTCCAGTCTGCACTCATGCGCTCACTGCTGCTCACAGCTCCTGCTTGCTGCCCTGAGGCTGCAGATGAGCCTCTCTCCCTGCCCTGCTCCAGGGCTGAAAATTCTTCCAAACCGGAGGGTCCAGTCGCCATGGCAGTAAATGGTGTCCGATCTGGCAGAGTTAGCAACCCTCTGACCCCCACAGCTTCTGCCCCAAAGACCCAGCTCTGCAGAGCAGCACCTCTTCCCCTCTGTGCGTGCATGTGTGCGTGCAAGTACATTCATGCATGCGTGTGCCAGCGCTAGGTGCATAGCGCACTAGCATTGGTAGGGCCAGCCCTAACTGGACTGCCCCAGAAGACCTTTGCTCTCACTTCAGATGGCACAGGATGAGACAACCCTGGGTTCATTAATGTGCTTAGTATATGGAAGGGTCAGTGAAGCAGGTGCTGCCTTTTCCTTGGTCGTAAGGAAGCATTAAATGGAGAAATACACAACCAGGGTCTCTCAACCTGTCAGCGCAAGCACCCTGAAGACACGGGAAGGATGCAGGGGCTCTTTTTGTGAAAGACCCTCACTATCGATAGCAGCTCATTGCTTTTGACATTTTGTCCACCATGTCTGCTGGAGGGAGGGAGGGAGGCTGAGGGTGCGTACACATCAGCCTACTGTATAACTGTGTGCATAAGGCTTAGTCTTTGAAACACTCAAAGGCCGGCACCAGAGTATCCAACAAAACCACCTGAAGACGGTTGTTGACAACTCCACTCTTCTGGTCTGACTGAACTTTCCAGAGTGAGGATAAAGCTCTTCTCTTCTGGAGACAGGACATTCTTCAGAGCTGTGGAATTAACTCACCCAGGAATCAAGGACCATCTCAAGCCACCCTACCTTCTGCCCCATGTGCAAGGCTATTTCTCTATCACAGCAGTCTCTTTAAGTACACAAACCAACCCAGCCACCACATTCCACTGCATGTGGTTCGCTCCCTGGGGAGAGGATTTGAAAACAAACCCTGCATGCCAGGTGTGGAGTCACTTTATTGCATAATTCACTGCTGCACGGGGCTTAGCTGCCATAGAGGAGCCTGTACAGAATACAATAAGTGGAGGCTGGAGCAGAGGTGTCGTGGGAGTGGGAGCTAATAGGGCGAGTGCAGCATCTCTGCAGATCTTCCAGTACTATGAGGCCTTTCCCTCCAACTCCCATTAACACCAAGCAGCTGGGGCTGGGGTGGGGGGAGGGGAGGGAGAGGCATGACGGCATTGCCTTAATTGCAATAACATTAATTTGAATTAAAGCCTCAGTCCTGGGCGGGACTGCTCAGCAAGTGTGTAGGACCTAGACAAGCGTTTCTCGTATGTAGCCTGAGGAGGGGGGGGAGGGCAGAGAACAAGTTAAACCAGACCCATCATACGGAGAAACTTACTGAGAAACTTGTGCAACTTTGGTCCTGTACAAATAAGTACTGGACTTGGATGCATAGATAGTCCCCACAATGTCAATGTAATAGTATTATTTATAAAGCATGCTCCCAGCCCACACACCATCGTAATATAATGGAAACATAGTTTGAAGGCATCATCATAAAACAACATCCTCATTAGAGGTCAGTCATGTTAACTTAATTGAGGGCAAAGAAGTGACAGAGACGGGATGAGTTATGCCTGGGAGGAAGGGAGCCATCAGTTCAGAGTCTCATCTAAAGTAAGGACAGTTTCTGTAACATTGCAGTAACGAAGGGTCCTGTGGCACCTTATAGAGTAACAGAAAAGTTTTGAGCGTGAGCTTTCGTGAGCACAGACTCACTGCTTCAGATGCTGGTCTTGGAAATTTCTAAGACCAGCATCTGAAGAAGTGAGTCTGTGCTCACGAAAGCTCACGCTCAAAACTTTTCTGTTACTCTATAAGGTGCCACAGGACCCTTCGTTACTGTTACAGATCCAGACTAACACGGATACCCCTCCGATACTTGTAACATTGCAGCATCCGTCACACCCCACTCCTTGTGCTGCAATGCAGTGAGAGCAGCTGGGTGAAGTAATCAGCCTGCAGCTCTTGCTGTTTAAAGGAACATCTTAAAAAAAGGTTGATCTGATTTTTTTTTTCAAATGGTGTCTCATAGGATTGAAATAACAGTGATAACCCCCCCCCATCTCTACTGACGCACAAGGCACTTGATCCAAAATCCACTGAACTAAATTAGAGTCTTAGTACTCCATTATGTAAGTGTTGATATTGCTTCAGTGTAGGGCAAGACCTGGCCCACCAAGCCTTTGGATCCCACCCACAGTCTGCCCCCACCTTCCTGCCTGCCGCAGCCCCAGACCACTCAAAGTGGCTGGCTGCTCCTGTGCCTCTCTGTGCCGCGTGCTGGGGCGGGGGGGGCGGGATTTTGCAAGCTGTACCTTCCCCCCAGCACAATCAGTACTTGCATCCAGCTCCCCTCATGCACCCCAACTCCTTGCCACAAGTCACCATCTGCACCCCTCTTTCCCAGATCACAGCTCCCTCCCCCAGCCCAAGGTCTTCTCCTGCATCCATGCCCTGTCCTGATCACTACACTCTGCTGTATTCCCAATCCTCTGCCCCGGTCACCACCCAAACTCTTTGCACCCACCCCTTGGCCAGAGGCCACAACTCCCTCCCAGGACCTGCACCCCCTCCTACACCTCTCCCCTAGATCAGAAGCCTCTCCTGCACCCATACCCCCTTCTGGACCCTGCACCCCAATCCTCTGCACCACATCACAACTCCCTCCTTCACCTAAACTGCCTCTCAGACCTCACACCTCCTTCTGCACACCAAATTCCTCACCCCAAGCTCCCTTCTGCACCCTACCTCCATTTCAGACTACAAATGTACAATCCTGTTCAATAACATTGAAATGGTTAACTAATTCAAGCAGGGGGGCGTCTGGGAAGGCTGTTCCAGCCCAGCTGGGCTGAAGGCACTCCCCTGTCTGCAGCATGCCCAGGACAACCATGGACGGGGCTGCTTTGGCTAAGGGCTGCTTTGGCTACACTGGAGTGCCCCCCGGCCACAGTGCTCCCAGACCAGGCCTGGTGCAGACTTGGGCTACTCTGGCTATCGTCGGGTCACACAGGACTGGAACAACCCTCTACCTGCCCCCACCAGTTAACTGCAACTAGTAAGCTTCATCTGTTTAGGGTGAGGTTAACTGGTTAACCTGTTTAACGTCAACATCCATATCCCAGAGCCCGCACTCCCTCCAGGGAAAAGCATGTCCCTTGACCACTTCCCAAAATCTTGGAGTGCCCCCCCCCCCCCATCAAAACTTATCGCCCACTCCAGCTTCGGAAGTTTGTTCTCCCCACCCCCAGAATAATTTGAGATGAACACAAATAAAATCGATGGACCAAAAAAGATTTGAATGCGGGGGGGGGGGAAATCTGACCCCACATAACACTGTTGTTTGCATCAGTTCGCTAGTAATAACCTCTGTAAGTGAGTCAGACACATCTACATCTGACCTTCACACTATTTCTCAAGCTAGCAACCCAAGGCTCTGCTGGCAGCTAGCCTGGAACTAAACTGTGCTTGTATACAAAGGCCACTGTCCCATGACAAGCTGCCCTGTTGCATTCAGCAAATCAGAGCTCATCCCACTGGCCCTTTTTCTCTGTTCTCACATCTGAGCAAAAGATAGAGCTCAGTGGTTCTCAGTCTATTTATTTTCCTGGGATGCATATGCAGCTCTCTATGTTATGTGGGCCACATCCATACGATATACACTACCATACTGGTGTACATACCACCTGTATGGCCCTGAGGATGTCACACTTGTGTTTGACTAAAACAGGTGTGGGGAACTTACTGCCCACGGACTGGATCCAGCCTGTGGCTTGTCTGGATCCAATCCTTGAGGCTTAGTGTTCATCCCTCCACTGCAGCAGAGCGCCCAGGTTGGCACTCTAACGCCCACCCCCCACAAGGCTGGGATGCTAGTGTTGGCTCTCCACTGGGCTGGAGCCAGGCAAGCTGGGACCGGATTGGGACCGTGTGCTCTGCCTGGACAGGGATGGAAGTGGCTCCGCATACTGCATCCCCCTCCCCCGGCTAGGGGAAAGGCAGCACAGAGAAGCGGTGCCTGGAGGCTTTTCCCTCTTTGTGCCCATCACCCAATTGTGGCCAATGGGAGCAGTGGGAGTGCGGAGCTGCACCAGGTAAAAGCTCCCTCCCACCCAGACACCCCACCCTTAGCCTGGTCCTGCATCCTCCTTCCCACCCAAATTCCCCACCCTCAACCTGTTCCTCCACCTTCCCTCCCACCCATACTCCCCACCCTCAGCACGCGCCTGCACTTTCTTCTTCCCACCTAGACCCCACACCCCCATCCTACTCCCCAGCAGCACCCTCCCCCACATACTGCACCCCTCATTTTGGTCCCACCCTAGGCCCCCAGAAGAGTTAATCTGGCCTTGGAAAGCCCTGAATCTCCATCCCCCCTTCTCCACCTCCTGCCCATGGGGCTAGAGCTTCAGGGGAGAGAGGTGTCTCAGTCAGGGGCCACGTTAGTGAGCGTTTTGTTGTTTGGGGGGGGTTGGCTTCTCATTTTATGTTCCCTCCCCCTGACTGATTTTTCTGTGGGTCAGTGGCCTCCAACCCATAAAAGGTCCCCCCCACCTGGACTAAAACATCTTCTAGAAACACATCCGTTCTTGATTTGAAGATGTCAAGAGAGAGAATCCACCACTTCCTAGGATAGTTCTTTCCAAGTGTCTAATCACCTTCACAATTAAAAATTAGTGACTTGTTTTTAATTGGCATTTGTCTGGTTTGAACTTCCAGCTAAAGTCTGGATAATATGCAATGCTCATCACTAATTGCTATAATGAAAATGCCACTTTGCTGCTCTCTAGCAATTTATTCAGAGTCTAAACTGTTGGTCACATCATCATTTTCTGAGCCAGAGGACTGCCATAAATTAAAGGCTCTTAATGCACCATACTGCTCTGTCAGTAGCCCCAACCTCATCTGACTAATATTCCAGATGAGGAAACCAAGGTGCATAGTGGCCAAGCTATTTGCCTGAAGTCACGCAGTGAGTCAGTGGCAGAGGTGGGAGCAAACACAGACTTGTGAGTAGTATATTGAATTCCAAAATTAAGCTTCTCCCCAAGAGCGAGCTGTGGTCTGGGCAAGAAAATGGGAGCTGTATATCTTTGGGCAGGTCCGTCTATTAAACGGAGATAATAGTGTGTTAGCAAAGAACTGTAAAGCATTTTGAAGTTAAAATGGGCCTCTTCTCTGCATTCCACCATGAGTCAGACACTGTGCAGCAAAGCCAAACAGTCCCTCCCCCATACTGCAAAGCAGGGACAACTCAAGTTTTGTTTACAGCTTAGGCATAAGACCATCCATCACTCAGGCTCATTTACATGCCAGCATTCAGTGACCTTGGATCTTTTCCCTGCAGGGGCTGCTGCAGTAACAGCCAATGAAAGAACTCCAGTTCCCAAGAATGATTACAAAACCATAAACGTGGGAGAGGCCCCCTTCTCTGTGCATTCCTGCTTGTTTAGTTTTCTTTGTCCACATTTCAGCTTTGATACAGCCATCTCCAATGCTTGCCGTAACACTCATGTAAATCCACAGTTTTATTTCTGTGTGTGACACAAATTTCCATTTTCTGTTTCTCCCACTCCTCCCCAAGCAAAGTCAAGAACGCAGAAATCAAGACCCATCTCCCAGTGATGGAGACCAGTCTGGGCAGGATCCTGAAACTAGTTTATTGTTCATTAGTGCTTCTATAGTGCTGATCACTTTAGGAAAGATAGATTAAATAGATTCCCACCTTTAACACAGGTAGGAAAACTTCATCTTCGCAAAAATTAAATCTAACAAAATATGAAGCATGTCTCATGTCTTACAGAGATCAAAAATTATGCATAAGCCATTGATAGGGCTAGAAATCAAACCTTGAAATTCTCACTCTCCAGTCCCCAATTTAAAAATACTTCTACTCATCCCTTATTTCTCCCCAGTTAATTTCTCTGCTACTGGCTTATGGGTCCCCTCCTCCAAAACTGAGGCAACATAATCATATTTTTTCCAATCTGATACCCTTTCAATGAGATTCTATGCTGCAGCAGGGAAGGCACAATCTCAAGGGAATTCGGAGGCAAAGGTGGCTTTATTACAGGTGGCTTCAGGAACCAACATGCACCAGGGACCATCAGTGTATAGACAGTGCAAGGGACAGCATCTTTTCCTTAATCTGAGGATATTAACGCATGTTATCGGTGCCGACATGCATCTGACAAAGTAGGTCTTTGCCCACAAAAGCTTACGCTGCAAAAAAGTCTGTTAGTCTATTGGGTGCTACAGGACTTCTAGCTGTTTTTGCAGGTTCAGACTAACACAGCTTCCCCTCTGATAATGGGCACTTTATTGAACTCCCTTGCACAGGGGGTGAATGGGTGAGTATTACAACCTCCCCAGTCATTAGTTTTAGAGATCAGGAAACTAAACAGTCAACCTCCCTTCAATGTGCTCACTGCTCAGGAAGCAAGGACCAGAGAGAGAGAGAGAGAGAGAGGAAACTAAAGCACATCAGTGCCCCTCCCTAATTAGCACAATGCTACAGGAACTTACAACTCTAAAATGACCTTGGGTGAGAAGGGGTAGGCCAGGCAGGAGGAGACTTAACCTTGTGGGAGACATGATAGCGGTTTTCAAGTATCTCAAAGAGCGTCATAAGGAGGAGGGAGAAAACTTGTTCTTCTTGGCCTGTGAGGATAGAACAAGAAGCAATGGGCTTAAACTGCAGCAAGGGAGGTTTAGGTTGGACGTTAGGAAAAAGTTCCTAACTGCCCACTTTGCCCACAACAGCTTACGCTCCAAAATATCTGTTAGTCTATAAGGTGCCACAAGACTTCTTGCTGTTCTGGAGACAATTCTATTAATTACTGCAGGCCCTGTAGTCCTGAATGCTGCAGTTACGTGGGGAGGAGAGGATGCTAGTGACAGCTGTTTTGTGCAGTTCTTTTTGAGAGTCATTCCATAATGTTACATAAGCGTTACACAAGTGTACTTGCAGCTTAGACACAAGGTTATCTTGGCCCCGTAATGTTACCACTGAAATCAGGCCAAACTCCCAGTACTTTCAATAGGAAGCAGGCAGGGAGGCCATTTCTTAGCTTCCAGGAGGGGGAAAGGAGAGGGAAGGGGGAGAGAGAGAGGTGCCGGATCTCATTTATCGCCAGAAGACGCTGGAATTTCCCAGAGCCCTCAAACATGCTTGGACTGCACCAGCCACATGACCATTACAGTCCCTTTGTTTCCCGCAGCCTCCTTTTCATTGGCTCAGCCCTCTGGTTGTTACGACAACAGGCTGGCAACAGGATTGGTCTGCTCCTGTTGCTATGCTAAAGCCTGGATTTCTCTCCCCACCCCAGGAGTGGCGTGTCATCGTGGCATTGGCTGCCGGAGTGACCTGCGCAGACCTGACATGCCTGATGTCTGTGTAGATCTTTATCCACCTCCAGTAAGGGCCTTCTAACACCACTAGTTCCCCTATGAGCTGTGCAAGGAGCCTCACCCCCCTTAGCCATCTGGCTGCACTCCACCCTGTCCATGTCCACAGAGGTTTAATTCGCTGCTATCAGGCCCACATTAGCGCATCACACCAACATTACCGTATATTTGTTCGCACCACCATTTTCCCCGACCCTTATTAACTTGCTATTTGGTGCCCATAGCCCCTGGGAGCGCTGTTCTCTGTGTGCGTGTGCAGCAGCTCAGCAGAAATCAAAAGGCCGCTGAGCTGATTAGCAGAGCACCCCCAGCTAGGTCTCGTGTTTGTTTGGTGGTGTACATTCACACGTGCCTCGGTGCAGATAATAAAATTTATTACACACATGGAGGGAAAAAAATGCACATGGAGGGAAAAGATTAGAGGGAACGATGCCTGCGTGCCCCAGTTGGGAGACAGGCCCTTGTGTCACAGTGTACAAACACAAAACAAAGTAACACCATTTCCCATATCAGCTGCCTGCCCCACAGGCTTCCAGGAATCCATCTTGATTAGCCTGCTTGTTTCTTCTTCCATCAGTGGGGATGATTCAGGCAAACTTTTAAATACATATGGCCCCTATTATCATAATACCTGAGCACACCGTGTGTAATTTTGTTTTATGTAAAAATTCTGACTACAGAGCTGTTTCAGCGCTGGAAATTGAGCATAAAATGAGTCACCGAACCTAAAATGGCTCCTAGTCACGAAGCAGAGACTGCTGCTGCTGTCTCATGCCAGTTCCTTCTCCTACAGATACTGCAGAGGGAATGACTCAGAGTCCTCCTGTTTATAAGGCATACAGTCAGGTGGCCTGTGGGAGGATGGCTCCAGAAGGACAGGAAGAAAGGTGATGGTCTGGTGGGCGAATCCAGGCCATGTGCTGCTGTTGTCAGTCAGACAAATGGCATTCTTTACCAGCACCAGGATGGAAGGATACAGCCAGACACTTACACCTGCTATCATCCCCTCTCTCATAAACAACTGTAATTGTTTGTTTTGGTTGATTCAAAACAAACAAGCTTCTCCAACTTTGCAGCTAATCCCTAGCTCTTTTTCAGACCTTTTTCATCAATAGACTGCAAAGTGATTTACAAAGAGAGACCAGTATTGTCACCCCCCCATTTTACAGAGGGGAAACTGAGGAACAAAGCAGGTCAGGTTACAAAGTGTGATTAAAACCTGTGTACCTCATTGTCATATGACATAATCCAGACCCAGCGCAGCCTGGTTTACAAGTGTGATTAAGGTCTGTCGAATGCAACAATTTAACAAGATTCCTAAAGGAACTGAACATTGCCGAGTGGTGTGGTTTCACAAGTGGAACAGGGGACTGTGATTCACGACACTTGGGTTTCAGTCCTGTCTCTGTTGCCGGCCTACTGGATGACCTAGGACAAGTGACTTTGCCCTGCCATACCTCAGTTTCTTCACCTGTAACATGGGGCTAATTATTCTAGCCTCCTTTGTAAAGCACTCAGGTTTTTTGTAGAAAATATGGGGATTATTTTATTTATATCAATATAAAATAGCCAGTTATAATTAACACATTTTGGAAGGGCTATTAAACTTTGTGTTTTAGGGCTTAAGCCAATCGCTAATGATTATAAGCTTCATATGTCTTCACATTTTAGTCCTAAACCTCCCCCCATGTAGACACAAAACCCTTGTGGCAGGTATATTTGTGCTTCAAACCCAAGCCCACTTAACTGACTACCGGGTATAAGTTACCGATTTGGTTCCACTTTACCTTGACCTCTAACCCAGCCACTTTGTAACCTGGGCCCAGACAGTAATCTGGGTTTCAGATCCAATATGCCAACTGTCCTTTGATGCCTTCCCACAACTCCCCAGGGATCACATTTTCCCATCTTTCTGCCTACTTCCTTCTTCTGCACCTGAAGTCATCTACTAATTTCTACATTAGCACAGCAATAAGAGACAGGGTGTTGGTCGCCCCCCCCATGCCTGATATTGTCAGGTGAAATGAAGCATGCCTGGACAGTGGTGAACCATGATGGGCTCAGGGCGGCTATGAATTAAACATTTTGTTCCAAGTGAAGCAGGAAGTACATTTAGTTCAACCCAAAGCAAGTATTTTTGACTTCTCAATTCACCAACAATTTTGAATATGAACCATCAAAAAACAATTTTTTTCCGTCTTTTCCAGAATTCCCAGAAAACTGAAATGGTGATAATTCACACAGTTCTATCCACTCTCTCTCTCTCTGCTAGGTTACTATTTTGTACTGCAACTGCACGGTGACATCTTTTGATTCCAGAACCAATCTTTATTTCATGGGGACTGACCCATCAGATCAGATCAATAGTCCCTCTAATTCTGGGATCCAGCCTTCCACTACAGCCTGTTTATTCTGTATGCTGAAGAACTTGAAGATTAATAGCCATTACTACAATGCAGAATTGTCAAAGCACCAGTGGTACTTCATGGTAGGGAGATCGGAAGTTTCCTTATTCACGTATGTCATTAGACCTATTTTACAGATTGGGAAACCGATGCGCAGGGATGGCAGTGACTTGCTTAAGGTCACATATCAGGTCCTAGTCAGTGCACTAACCACTAGGCTTTACCAGAGCCCTCTGCCATGCTGTATGCAGGTGTAAATGTGTTTATGGGAACATGTTTGCAATGTTGCTAAACCTGTGTTGGTCTCAGGATACTGAGAGACACTATGCTTGAAAGCTTCTTTCTCGCTCTCACTAAGAGAAGTAGGTCCACTAAAGATATTACCTCACTCACATTCTCTCTTTATGGGAATAAACTATATTGGTATGTACAGGGAAGGGAATAAGCTATGCTGGTTTAAGGCTCTGTTTAAATGCACCTGCTCTGCAGGTTGTTCCTTTTATCACTATTTTGATTAGAAAAATAGTCAAGGATGTTGTGTATCAGCACAAACACCGTTCAGACTAGTGTTTGAGCCCCTTTATGCAGACTAGCCAATCTCATGCTGGTCTTTTTGGTCTTAAAATGTGTATAACCAAATCAGGACACAAAGGTGCCTTGGACACAAGACGTGAATGTGCATGTCGCACTTGCCACTTGCATTTCAAACAATCACAGAAACCAAACAGTGAGTCTAACTTGCATGAAAATAAAATGAACCCATTGGAGACTGCAGATATACAGCCTGAACTTCTTTAGTCTGGAACGCTCTCGTCCAGCAGCATCCGTAATCCATCGTGACTTCAATTAGCCGGATGACCACTTATCATCAGAGTGGCCAACTTTCCCCTGGTCCCAAAAATTTGTTTACAGTCACTGGTCCTGACTCTTGATGTTCTGTGCTGTTATGTATCTGTTATTTACCCCTAAATGTCTCCTAAGAGCCCTGTAAGCAGTGGAAGTGTTAGTTATGTGCTAGAAAAAAATTGACCTCCCCTGGTTTGGCAAATTCTCTTGCTCATCACCGGTCAGGTCCCAAAGGTATCCAACTAGAGAGGCTCAGCCTGTACTCACTTTAAAAAAGAAAAAACAACACTTGATTGTTTATACCAAAGCAGTGTCAGAAAACCAACAGTTAAGAGCCATCTCGTGGGCAAAATGTGAATGAAAAGAGGAGACAACTATACATAACTATGTGGGGAAATTGTGGCCAAATTTAAACAAAGCTTGCAAATAATTGTGTAGCACAAACCACAAGAAGAAAGTGAGTTCAACTGTATGTTAGAAAGTTCTAACACTATAATTTAAGCAGGCTAGAGGGGAGCAAAAAGGCTAATACAATGCCTGAATGGGGAAATCTCAATCCAGGAAGAACAGCAAGCTTATATTAGCAATGGTGTGCTAGTGAAATATTGTGTCCAGTTCTGATGTTCCCAGTTCAAAAAGGATGTTGACAAATTGGAGCAATCAGAGTAGAGCCACGAAAGCAGTGAAAAGATTGGAAAACATGCCCTGTAAGGAGACTCCAGGAGGTCTGTCAGTGTATAAACAAAGAGAAGAGTAAGAGCTGACCACATTAGTATGTTAGGAACAGAGCTGATAATAATAGTGAGGTCTGTAACCTAGCAGACCAAAGCACATGAAGACTGCATGGCTGTAAGTTGTAGCTAGAAAACTAAAGACAAGCCATAAGCACATATAGTATTTTTCAACAGGGGAATTAACCACAGGAACTATTTACCAGGGATTTTGGTGAATTCTCCATCACTGGCAATTTTTAAATCAAGATGGGAGTTTTTCCAGAAGACATGCTCTAGTTCAAACAGGATTTCATTCTGAGCTGGCCACACCCTCAAGAGCTGTCCGTGCTGCATTGTCCCGGGACTGGGTGTGGGCTTGACCAGGCTGGCTGTGCTTGGAGGTGCTGGCTGCCCCAGGGATGCAACATGAGCCGCTCTGGGCTCTGTCCTGGAGGTGGCCACATGACAGGTCCCAGCCAGGTTGTACCAGACGTGCAGCAGGGGGCAGTAGAGCCCCTGGTGCTCACAGCCAGGAAAGAGCCAGGTACTGCCCTGCCCAGGGGCTGCGCATCCTACCATGTCACCCCCTGGCGGACGCCGACGGGAACACCAGGGCCCAGCTCACACGAGTGTCGCCCTCTGTGCAGCTGCTCCCAGCCCGGCCCTGCCCCGCCCCGGCCGCTCATGCAGAAGCGCCCCTATGGGCAGCAGCAGCCGCGCCCCCACTGGCGGCTCCATGCCTGTAGCCTGCTGGGGCTGGGCTTGGAGGTCCAGTGCAGCACAGCTCAGCCCAGTCCCCTGCGCCTCAGGGAGAGGCTCGGGCTGCTGGCTACACTGCGCCAGGGATGGAGTGGTAGAGAAAGGGGGCCCTAAGGGAGGGGGAAGAGCAGCCGCAGCCGGGTGCAGTGTCAGGCCCAGAGCAGAGGGCAGGGAAGTTAGGGGTGTGCAGGGGGCAGGGTCTCACCCAGCCTGGTGCCCCACCCCCTCCAGGCCCCGCCGTATCTCTGCTTCCTCACCGAGGGCTGCCCCTCCTCCCCCTACGTCATTGCAGTTGGGTGGGCAGCGACAGGGCTCGGAGCCGCCAACGGGCTCAGCGATGGCGCTGCTTACAGAGCCGCAGGTTGCTGCGCCGGGGGCGAGATGATCGCAGTGATCCCTTCTGGGCTGACAATCTATGAGTGGGGTGCGCAAAGTTTTTAGGTTGTGCCCTCCCCCCCCTTTTCATCCCTGCAGTTAGCCTGGCCCCCCCCGCAACTGGTGGGAGTACCACAGGAAGTGATGCGGGGGGGGGTGCTCCGAAGGGGAGTGGGATGCTCGGGAAGGGGGTGCTGGGAAGCTCCAGGGGGTGCCCTGCAGTGAGGAGGGGTGATCGGGGAGGACCCCAGCAGGGACCCTAAGAGGGTACCTCATCAAGAAGGGAAGTCGCCGGCTGCCCTCGCTGCTAGTTTCAGGGCCTCTGTGCACTCTGGCCCAGCGGTGAAGGGGGCATCCCTTGGCAATGAAGCAGCAGAGGTCTTGCAGGAGAAAGCAGAGGGGTGGCAACGCAGCAGAATCTGGGGCCGGGGGTGGGGGGAGAGAGCCAATCACGCTGCACCCCCCCCCCCAAATCTATGACACTGGCCCAACATCTGCATTCAGTCACATAACCAGGCCTGCCATTCAGTGCAGCTTTGAAAGATGCTTCAGTACCGTGGAGATGGGCATAGTACAACCTGGGGACCGAACTAAAAGCCCACGTGGCGTGCAGAGTGCCTGAAGCAGGCATGGCAGGTCTGCCTTCCTGAGCATGCAGGGCGTCTTGCACTCGATACGGCCAAGTGAATCCTTACAACTGAACCCCTTTAAGGCTCGAAAACTATTGATTTATACTGACACCAGTAAAAAAAGGAGACTCCTGTTTTTAATAACAAATGCACAAGGAACTGTAGCATTGGGAAAAACTGCCTCCCCTCCTGGCCAGCGGTAACACAACAGGCAGCCTGCCTCAGTTTCCCCATTTTGAGGGCAGAGCCATCCGTGGCAGTTCCAGTGCCTTGCACAGCCCCCCACCGCCAGCCCTGTGGGGGAGGGAGGGAAGGACTGTGTTCAAGGGCTGCAAGGGCAGGAGCAGGGGTCGTGCCTGCCCTCCCCCACACTGAGTGATGGTGAGAAGGAGTGAACCTGGCTCCAGCCTGCTCCACTCCCCTGGCTCCCAGCCACGTCACTCAGAGAAGGGGTTTGGGGAAAGGGGTGGAATTGCCCCTCCTCGCTCACCGGCAGCAGGTGTGGCCTCGGAGTGCTGTGGCTGGGGGCATGGCGTGGGTTGGGTCTGGGTCTCTCTGCTCCTCACCTCTGACCCCTGCTGCTGGCACCAGGCCCTCTGCTAATCCCCCAGGCTCAGGAGAGGGGTCTTGGGGATGGGGTGGAATGGGGGGGCCAGGAAGAGGGGGCAGAGCAAGACCAGGGCTATGGGGAAGGGGTGGAGTGTGGGCAGGGCAAGGGTTCAAACAGGCCCTGCACCCCCGCTGGGCACAGACAACAGCAGGGCCAGCTGCGGGCTGAGCCTGGCTGCCAGAGCCTACAAAGCTGCATACGTGGCACTTAGCGGCCTATGGCACTAGAAAATTTGGGGCACTTTCATGCCCTAAATGTCATGGTAGCTCCACATCTTTTACAGGTTGGTAGGGATGGCCTTCTCCAAGGGCTCCTTAAAGTAATCCCACGCTCAGTCTTTACCTAATGCCTTCTGGCCTGGGTTGACAGCTGAAGGGCTAGAACCTGTGACCACAGGGGCTTACGCCCTGTGCTCTACCATGTGAGCAAAAGCTCAGCTGGCCCTCAGCCAAGGCTATAAAATAGAACCTTCACTCTCCCCACCCGTGGGCTCAGTGCCTCTGGGGTTACAGTTACATCCAGCGTCCCCTGTGCATGGGAGGGCTGGCTTTGCACAAAAAACACTTCAGACTAAAATGATCTCACGTCCCTCCTTGCACCCTCTCACAAGGCCACTGCTAGGTCAGTTTGTCTTTACCCTTAGTCCCAGGGCTGGGCCCTGGTCCTTCCCAGCAGCCTCTGTACTCTGCTCTGCATGGGGTTGTTGTAGTGATAGAGCTGACTGTTGTCATAGTAACAGAGTTAAATCATTATATATACACACCTCTCATAGAGCTCGAAGGCACCTTGGGGGGTCGTCCAGTCCCCTGCCCTTTTGGCAGGCCCAAGTACCATCCTCTTTTTAATCTATTTACCCCAGATTCCTAAACCTTCCCCTCAAGGGGTGAGCTCCTAACCCTGGGTTTAGCAGGCCAATGCTCAAACCACTGAGCTATCCTAGTAGCTCAACCAGGTTTAGTTGGTTCTAGCTGGTCGTGTGAGATGGAATAACTGGGAAAGCAGATCTCTGTGTTCAAGCGATTTCTTCCTAAACTTGGTGATTCCAAACAATATCACACTCTGGTCTCCCTGAGCACCCTCCTCCTCCACACCTTCCTGCTGCCTGTTATTGGAGAACCAACAGATCCCTGCTCAGGGGTGGGGCCCAGTCACCCAGCCCTTAATGAGACAACCGTTTTGTTACAAACAGCGAAAGGAAGGGGAGAAGATGCCATGAAACGCATGCGATTTTAGAAAAACTCTACAGCATTTGAAAAGGAAATCTGGGCACAAGTCAAATAGGGATAAAATCTCCAAGCCTGTCTAATACAGCACAGCAAGCTGGGTCAGTAAGAAGCTGTATTTTGAGATTGCCCCACAGGAAATCGCTCAGTTAACGAATAAACAGACCTGGGTGGCTGAAAGTGCTTTTACCTTCTGGGGAAAACACGCCTGCTGCACAGACAGTTGGGAAGGTGCCTTTCAAGGACAACCTCAGCCTTGCACAAACCTCTAAAATGGCCACCACCACATGCCAGCAGAAGCCACGGCAAGTAGGCAAGGCACACTTCCATGGGGGGGCGGGGGACAGCCATAGCAGACTTGCCAGGCTTAATTCAGCAGGCACCGACATTGCAACCCCTAGCCTAGTTAGAGCTTTACACGGGGACCAGTTGCCTCACCCCACAGCAATGGAATCATCCCCTCCCATGCAGTACACCAATCGTTAAGATGGAAGCAAACGTATTAAGGGCATTTAAGTGTTACCTGGAGAGGAACAAGATCCTTGTGGCTAAGGCATTTCCTACATTAGGGCTCAATTCAAGGATACCCCAGTGAAATTCGAAGGCCTGCGTTCCACGGGGGGTGAGAGTAGAGGATAAGCCGGTTACTTGCCTCTTTTAACTTGGTCTGTGATGCGTTGGTCACATCCGTTCCAATCAGGTGCGTGTGCAGATGTCGGCAGCTTTTTCCCCAGCAGGTCAGCCAGGGAGGCCCTTGGAGTGGTGCCAGCAAAGCTGCTGGGCCCTGCTCCTTGCCAGCAGGACCCTCTCGACCTGACTGTCCCTCACTTCCTTCTGATCATCCGTGGCAGCGCTGGCAAGCGACTCACTTGTTCGCAGCGCCAGTGGTGAGCGCTCCTCATTGTTACCTGTTCTAGTAAAGTTGATTAGTTTGGGCCAGTGGATCGTTTACTCAGCCTGTCGCAGCCAGAAGTACTGGAGGGCCCCTACGCCTGCTCTGTGCCAGGCTTTTCCCCCCCACCATATTCACAGCTGGGTGCTCAGTACCAGCAATGTTCAGAAGCCCAGGGCCCTCAGAGTTTGTTTCACGCAGAGCTGCAAAGGACCTACAAAGGATCGGTGCCTGAAGCTGCCAGCACACAGGAGGTGGTCCCTGCCTTCGCTGCCTGTGCAGAAAGAGGAAAGAAGGATGTGGCATGATTGGCAGCTCCCCCCTCTCCCTAGGAATGACTTCCTGAGCAAGAGGGAAGGGCAGACCTTGCAACTGGCCCGCTGCCTTGAGGGGGCTTCCTGTGCCAGTGTCTTGCACAGGGCTGGTCCCAGGTAAAATGGCACCCTGGGGAAATGTGCATTTGGTGTGGTTGTGGTGCCCCCTTCTCCCCCAGTCCCCCCATAAACTCCCCACCCCCTGCACCATGCTCCCTTTGCGTCTAATGCCTGCACCTCCCTCCTGTTCGCCTAACTCCTTTACTGTACCTCCTGCATGGTGCCCCTTCACTGCTACCCCCTTGTACCTTCTGCGCCTCTAACCCCTGCACCCTTCCCGCACACATGTGGGGAAACTGACGCACCTGGATGCACAAAGCAGCTGGTGCACGGGGCTGCTGCTCCTTCACCTCGAGCAGCCCAGGGGGTACACAAGGAAAGGGAGGAAAACACAGCTGCTGATGCCTCAGCGCAGGCCAGGTGGGGAAGTGACCGGAGCGCAGGGCACCCTGGTGGCGTGTGTTGGGAGAAGAGGGGTTGTTTCCAGCCTACGTTCACGTTATTTTAATACTATTGTAACCCTTCTGCCAGAGGGAATTGGCAGCAGCCAGGGCCAGGTTCAACATGTAGGGGTTCCTTTTCATCCATCTCACACAGAACCGGCTCAAGCCCCCACCCAGTAGCCTGGGAACATCACATGCCCCTGGGCGCCTCGGGGAGGCAGTGCTTCCCCACTCGCAAGCCCAGAGTCTGAGTGTAGAAAAGGACTTTTAATAAAAGAGGCAGAGAAGTCAATTAACATAAGCTTGGGAAAATTATCACACCCAGAGTTCATGACCAGTTTTCAAGTAACTGTCCCAGCTCAACGCATGGAGCAGTGTCCTTGGCCTCTCAGGCTCAACAGTCCAACACTGTAACAGCCAATCCACACACTCAACTTTCTCTGCACCCCCCCAAGTCAAATGGCCCACTTACAACTTGGTCCAGTCCATGCAGGCACAGACACCTCACGCTGCTGCGTTCCCTCGCGGAACCTGAGACAATGCCACCTTTGTGCCGGTCCAGCCTTCTGCTTGCTCCTACCAGCCACCTGCCGGTCATGCTGTCCGTCTGCTCCTCCTCCTACTGCCTGCCCGCTGGTTGTGCCATCCACTGCTGCGGGTCTGGCCTGAGGCAAAACCCTGTGATTTCAGCTCTTGGTAGCCACCAAAGTGGAGTCTTATCAAAACACTAGTATTTAGCGCTATCTTTTAACAGGTGGGGAAGGCTAAGCAAACCAGGCTTATAGGTATGTGGCCAATGCATAGGCAGGGCCAAGGCACTCAACTAGCTGGTTTAACCCATATCCCTCCCCATCTGCTTTACCATGCTTTAAACCAGGGAGCCCTGTGTAATCCATGTCTTATGCAGTTATATCGACTGCCCTGTCCCCCCCACGACGACTTGGAGCATTGGTGAGATTTCACAGTGCTTATCCTGTGTTAGCATAAACTGTGATTTTACAACATGTTTACAATCCATAAAATCCCATTGCTTCCTTGCGACCCATCAGGCTTTGTTTGCAAGGTATCACCTATACACACCTTTGCATTCTCATGCAAATGATCTCTGGGAGATACTGTTCCTCCCAGCCTTCAGCAGCAACAAGTGCCTGCTGGCACATTCCTTACATCATGTAGAGCAACTTACAAGACAGGTGGTCCAGGGAGACTTGGAAACCGTCCCTAATGATACAAACCTGTTGCTCAGCACCCACGGGGGAGGCAAGAGCCGCAATGGGTGGGGGGTCGGGTGGAAAGGGGCAGGGCTTGGAGGATATGACCCAACACCTTTCACTGTCAGGCCACAGGTTGGATGGTGAAAATGCTCAGGCCAGAGGTGGCCTGTGGGCCAGGCGTTTGAGAGCCAGGGCCCAGACCTTGTGGCGCTGTGAGCAGCTGCACAGCCCAAGTAGGTACAGACAAAATACCCACGCTCAAGTCCTGTCCCAACCAGCAGGAAACAAACCCCAGTTCTGAAGGCTTGGTCATGGGCTGGCTGATCGCCTCTTGATCCCAGCGCCTACCTGCCTGTTTGCCCACAGCTGCCCAGCGTTCTTTCATGCTGGGGACAGATGCTGCAAGATGGTGCAGCCCAGCTACTCTACCCTGTCACCTGTGCCTCCCTGTTCTCCCCCGGTCCCTCCTCAGGGCCCCCTCTCACCAGTGCCTGCATCAGACAGAGCTAACTTGCCTCCGCGAGGTGCAGTGGCCCAGCACACAGGGAAGGGGGTTCTATGCCCGCTATTTCCTGACCCCAAAATAAAATGGAGGATGGCCACCCAGGCCAGAGCTGAGACAATGCACCACATTCATACACACCCAGCGATTCAGGCTGGTGACAATCACACATGCCCTGCAACAAAGGGACCGGTTCTTCCAGCTGTGTTGCCCTGGGGATGCTCCACACCCCAGTATGCTGTCCTGGGAAGAAAGTGGCCTGCTGGCGGTGGGGCTCTGGCTGCAGGGTAACAGGTTCCCAAGTAGCGCTCGTGGTGGTGCCAGGGAGCTAGAAGCAGAGCTCCTGCTGCCGCAGGGGATTTGGAAGCAGCTGAGGCTGCTGCTTCTTTAGGCCAGAAACACTGGGGCAGGGATGTGGCAGCCACACCCCCCCCCCCCGGGCAGGGGCAGGGAGCCAGGCTGCCCCCCGCCCATGCTTGCCTGGCACCCATGCAGGATGCGTGCATGCTCCCACATGGGTTCCTGCTGGCAGTGTGGGGCTCCCAGCCTATGCTGCTGGCCCTGTGCTGCACCTGAAAGCAGTGTAGGCCACTCCCTGCGGCGTGCAACCCCTGGGGGGTGGGGGCAGCAGGAGGTCTTTGTGCACCGCCTGCCCTGCTGACTAATACAGCTCCCATTTGGCTGGGAATGGGAACCGTATGGAGCAAGGTCACCAGCTGTGATGGCCCCAGGCCCAAGCCCCACCCAAACACACCACTACACATAGCCTCCTGCCCTGACTCCTGGCCCCTCACCTCTCTGCCCTAAGGCCCCACAGCCACCCCCACCCTCTGAGCTTGCGCATCACAGGGTGTCATTTGCTAGAAGCTCATTAAAAAATGCCTAATGGGAATGAACCTGTGTTAAGTAGTCAGATTTGTCACTTGAATTACATCCGTTTTAGAGTCACTAGAACCAAACTGCTCCCCTGCTGTTTCCAGGTGTTACTGCTCCTTGTCAGGTTGTGATGCGACAGCACCACTAAGAAACTTAAGTTACTTCCCCACCCCGCTCCTACCCCTCCGCCTCCCCTCTGCACTGGGGTTTGACTTAACCGCCTGAGGGGGTCGGGACATGTGTGTGCCAGGGAGGTGCTGCTGCTGCTGTAGGACACTGGCTGCACACAGGCATCCCAGCAAGGCACTGCTATGGAAGGTCGCCCATCAGTCGCCCCAGGACATACTGGCACCTGGCATGGAACACCCCCAGAGACACACATGTGAAAGAACTCCAGTTACTGCACAAGGTGAATAACCTCTTCAGGGACTGGGGGGGAAGGGGGCTAGTCTGGCCTGCAAGTCATATTGTGTGTGTACACACGTCTGGCCTGCAAGTCATTTTGTGTGTGTGTGTGTGTGTGTGTGTGTGTGTGTGTGTGTGTGTGTGTGTGTGTGTGTGTGTGTGTGTGTACACACGTCTGGCCTGCACGTCATTTTGTGTGTGTGCCTGTGCGTGTGTATGTATAACATACACATGTACTGTGGCAGGGTGAAGCCAGGGGAGGAAAGACAAGTGAAAACAGGGCAGATTTGGAGCTGACAATCAGTGTGGGAGCAGCTGAGGAGCAGGCTGCCCTAAAGCAATTGGGGCCAGCGGAGCCCACTGAGGGCGACCTTTATAAACCCCCTCCCATGCAGGGCAAGGGAGGGGGGGTGAGAGGTGGTTAAGGACAGGGTGGAAGGAGACTTGGAGAAACAGCAGAGGTCCTAGAGTAGAACCATCTCAGTAACCTGGGGCTGGGCTGCCCCAGTCCATGGGACCCTGAGGCTCAACCAGAGACACGAGAACTGGCCAGTCAGCGGAGCCAATCAAGGAAGGGGATTTGCTGCTGTGGCTGCCACTACCTGAAGGAGGCACCAAGTGGGGGGGTCCTCTGGGAAAGTGGCCCAAGAAGAGCTGCAGGGGAAAGGGAGTCAGCCCTTGCCGGTAGCAGCCATCCAGGGTCCCTGGGCCAGAACCTGGACTGAGTGGGTGGGGACTGGGTTCCCCCCCGAGCACCCTTCTGCCCTAGCAGGTGTAATGGAGTTCCTATGATGGGGCCAGTGGCCTGAACATAGGGCCTGGGGCCCAGGAATGAGCCTGGCCCTGCCACAGAATATGCATGCATATACTTCTACTCAAGCAGCTTTGGTTGGAGCTGCCCATCCTCCAACCAGAGGGGATGCCAATGACTTGTACTTAAGTACGTCTCCCCCCTCTCCCCAGCAGCTGTACTTTTACTCCAGTAACTTTTGGGGTTCTTTTCCTACTTCTGCTAGTTGGTTTGACCAACAAGTATTCAAAACAACATGTCTAGTAGCCACTGAAATGCATTTGGGGCTGGGGCAGGTCTGAGCAGAAGAGGTGCAGGAGTGGGGAGGCGGTGGAGGATTCTGAGTGGGGGGGTTGCTGGAGGAGTGTGAGGATAAGGGTGCTGGAACAGTTTTGGTAATGGGGGTGCTGGGAACTGTTGAACCAAACTGGAAACCCTCCTTATAATGGAAACCACTTTAAGCCAGGGGGTGCTGAACCCCTCCCCGCTCCTCTAGTTCCACTACATACGTCTGGGGTCGTGGGTGTTACGCTTATAAAGCAGCACACAGGATCTCCTTAGAGGGGTACAGCAAGAACACTGTTCATTAGAAATACAGCTACATCATATTCTGTGCACAGAATGTGCATAGCGTACTCAGGCGGGCGTGTGCGCACACACCCCATCTTGTGGTTGCTTATAGTTACCAAAGGTTGCTCACTCCAAGCCATTGACCAGATGCTGCAGAGCTGGATCAACGCTCTGATGTTGACAAGCAGCGGAACCCAACCCTGCAGGGGTGCACCTCTCTTTTATAACAAAAAGCAGTCGAGTAGCACTTTAAAGACTAGCAAAATAGTTTATTAGGTGAGCTTTCATGGGACAGACCCACTTCTTCAGACCACAGCCAGACCAGAACAGACTCAGTATGGTCTGGTCTGGATATGGTCTGAAGAAGTGGGTCTGTCCCACGAAAGCTCACCTAGTAAACTATTTTGCTAGTCTTTAAAGTGCTACTTGACTGCTTTTTGTTTTGCTAGTGTACAGACTAGCACGGCTTCCTCTGTTACTATCTTTTATAGCTTTTAGACCACAGCCCTGGTGCTGTCCCACTGCCCCAGGCACTGAGCCATGGCAGATGGGTTTGATGCTGTCCCACTGCCTCAGGTTTGTGTGCAACTCATCACCTACACATGGGACTTACTCTCCCTCCCTGGATGGGATGCTGCTGCTGAGCTCACTTCTCATTGTTCTTCAGCTGCCAAGTCTCTGTTGTGCAGACAGGCTGGCTCCAGAGGGTAACTCGCTAAGCATCCCCATTCACACTTCCAGATGGGTCTCTCACCCTCATCTTCAGAGCCAGCACCTTTACAGGCTAATACAACAGAGCATATCCCTTAAAATGGAGTCTTAGATACAATATGGAGTCTGATACAAAGCGTCTTCTGAATATAAAATAACTCGTACAAGTACAAAGTATTGTAAAACAACAAATCTGAAGAGTAATACAAGTCTGTGGCCTATTACAAAGACAGGGTGGTACAAAAGACACATAGTAATACAAAGTTTCCATTAAAAGATATGTTACTATTCAGGGTTGCTACATTGGGTCTGGGAGATGGGTGGTGCCCCACCCCTACTGTTCCCAGACACTACCCCCCGACCCCTACTGTTCCCAGACACTACCTCATGCTACTCTGACTGACTGCAATTCTGGCCAATTAGAACAGCAGGGGAAAGCCCCTCTCGGCAGCGTGTCTTAGAGCTGCCCTTCCTCCCACCAGGGCTGGGGCAAATGGTGGTGGTGCATGGAACCCAGAGCCACTTCTTCCCCACATCAGGTAGAGTCTGTGGGCTGGGACTGGCTCCAACAGCCATGGGGTGGAGCCAAATCACGGACTCTGCCTGTTAGGGGGAAGATGCAGGTTGAACCTCTAACATCCAGGACTCTTTGGTCCAGGAGGACCATGGATGTTGCTGGACCAGAGAGCGCTGGCAGCCATGAGGGGGTGGGGGGGACAGGGGCATCTTGCAGTATAGCAGCTGGGAGCCTCTGCCCAGGCCAGGCAATCACAGCTGGAACAACAGGACTGGCAGTGGCTAGGGAGTTTTGGCCAGTGCCAGAAAGCTAATGGCTAGGTCTGAGAAGCCAGAGGCTTGTGTCTGGGGCTGATGCTGGAAACAGGAAGCTGGTGGCAGGGGAGCAGGGTCTGGAAAGCCAAAGACTTACATCCAGGGCTGAGGCTGGAAACAGGAAGCCAGCTGCCCACAACCAGGCTGGGAAGTCATTTGCTGGGGCCTCAGAACTGCAGGCAGCATTCAGGAAGTGGCCAGGAGCCAGCTAGGACCGAGAGGAGAGCCGGGGTCAGAGGCCAGCAGGGGAGCATTGGCCTTCCCTGGTCTGGGACCGTTGGGGTCCTGAGGGTGCCAGATCAAGGAGGTGCAACCTGCGGTGACTCCAGTACGTTCTGAGAAAACTGGTTAAAAAACGTATCTGGTCAGATACAACAGTAACTAAGTAGCAGGCCAATGACCAACTCAGGAATCAAACCTACCTCTGGTTGATTGCAACTTGTGTGTTTCTGGATTATTTACCAGCAGGAAAAGTGGAGCTGGCCTGACTAATGACAATCCCACCCAGGGACCTGGCAGAAAAGGGTCTTTTTGAGCCAGCATCTGGAAGTGCCAGATGCAAACTGAAAGCAGTTGAGCTCCCAGCAAATCCAAGCCAAAGCTGCTGTCAGGCTCTGCAGTTCTGGCACGGTGGAGCTGGGGCCCTAAATGTGTGGAATTATGTTCATTAAATGGATGGGAGAGAAGACCTGGTGTAGCCAGACAGCCAGCCGCCTCTCAGACCAGCATTGCTGGGAACACAAGGGAGCCAAAACAACAGGGCACTTAACATAAATTCCAGCACAGCCTTTGAAGCTGTGAGAAAGCACAGGTGTGCTGCTACAAGGTGCCTCTGGGAACATATACAACGATTAGGCTCACAGCAGACAGAGAAGCTGTGACAGACATGGCTCTTAGCCCCTACTAACTAACGTGATGCACACACCCCCACATCCTAGGTGGGAAAATATTTACCCTAATAAAAGAATGTCCAGTAGTCGAAACTTATTGTTTCTCTCCCTTGCAAGTGTAAACTACTCTTGCGAGAGCTGGCGTCGCGCAGACGTCGCCCAGACAGACCAGCCCCAGTTTGGCATAAGAAAGGAGAAAGAGAATAAAGGAGTACAGAGGTATAAGTATGGGACCTACAGCACCATGATTTTTGAGTGCTTTTCACTATCTATCTGCTGGTCAGATAAGTGACAGCCTCCCAAGGCTTCTGCAGCTAAAGGGGTCCCTGAGCCTTGTCCCTTATTTGTCTTTCCGCGGAATTGAGTGACCGATCCTGGCTTGGCACCGCTGGAATCGAGAGATGCAAGGAGGGTAAGAAGCACCCACACCTGATCTCCTATCTTTAGTGTACACATATTTTGACATAGAGCTCTATACTTTGTTTTCTTTCTTTGGGATCGTGGCTTCAGTTGTGTAACTTGTTTGTGTGTGTAACATCTATACATTTAAATAAGTAGGCACTAGCAATTTTGTAACCATATGATTAGAATCTAGTTTAATAAATTTTTGATAACCGTTTGTGCATAAGCCTGGCTTGTTTTCTCTGGGTTACTGTAAAGCAGCCAACACAATTAAAGAACCTCAGCCGTTTTGGCAATAAAGCCTGGCCATTAGGTGAGTACTAAGAGCCTAGCGTTGAGTTGTGCCGCCTCCACGGGGCAAACTCTTGGGGCGCCTGTCAGTCAATCCTGACTGCCCACTGCGAAGGGGCTCTGAGCTCTAGCAGTTAAAGTCACGGGTGGTTAGGACCTTGGGGCATCCATCAGCCTAGCCCGGGCTGCCCGCCGCGAAGGGACAGTGCGTCCTAGCGGTTAAAGTCCGGATGGTATAAAAACGGGCATAGCTGGCACCTCACCAAACATGCTTGGCCATCGGCTAACACCTGGGTCCATCCATCTGCTGTTTCTGGGGAGCACGCGAGTACCAAGATGTGCTGTTACAATCCCTCAGGAACAGCATGTCTGACAACTCGGTGCAAGTGTTTCTGCAGCATCAGCCCTATTCACATCAAGTGCTGTGAGCAGGACCTGCCTCTTGCCAGTCTTGCCCCTTTGTGTGCGCTAGAGCCAAGCCCATTGTGGCTACTGGCCCCAGTCCTGCCCCCCAGACTACCACATGCCTGCCCGCCCTCACCCAGCACCAGGCAGCCTTAGCTTTCCCTCAGCTGCACCCCACCTTGGTCCCAGGAGCAGCCACAGCCCAGCCCTGCTGTTTGCTCTGACACCATCTGCAATCAGAGAAAAAGCCAGCAAACAGGAGATGCAGGGAGAGTGGGGCCCTGGGGGACAGAGGTTGGGCAGAGCTAGATGGGGCACAGGACTGGACAGAGGCGGGCTTGGAAATTGCAAGCAAGGAAAAAGCTTGTTTGTCCTTACTGAAGTGAGTGAAACAGGAAGCCCACGGGGATGTTATTTGTAACCGAAAAGAATTGCAACAGAGAACATGCCCTCTTCATGTCATCGGTTTGCTGCCTCCTAGCCACAGCACATTAGGCCCCTGAATATTGGTGAAGCAGTCAGGCCAAAGGGAATAAGGTACTCAGGCAAAGACACTGCAGGGATTTGAACCCTGTCCTGGAATCCAGGAGTGCCGACCACCAGCATCTTTTGCTTTTTTTGTGCGTGCGCTAACCTAGCAAAGGAGAAAAGCAAAACCTGAGACAACAGACTGTCCTCCCAGGAAAAGAAAACCTTAAACAGGGTTTCCTATCGTTCAATATGGAGTTTGATAATGATGAAGATGAAGACTGCCTGTTGTCAATTAACACGCTGCTGTGCTTGTGGTGGAGGTGAGTCTGGTTACAATAAAGTGAGGTTTTGGTTTGTGTTTTAGGTTACTTTGATGTGAATCTGTGTCTGCCCCTGCTGCAGTGTGCCTCGTGCCCCAGTCACTTCTGTGGGCTGAGCTCCCTGAGGTGGGGATTGGGAAGTGGGGGCTAAAATATGTTGGCAGCACCTTAAGTCAGCTGCAGGTTAATGTTGACTGAAAACCAAGTGCTTTGATATTTTCCAACAAAAAAAAAAAAAAATCAGTGTCTGGACATTTCAATTTGATTCTGGACCACAACCAGACAATTAGAAATTACAGTATTTCTCTATTAGCTTTCCAGGTGGCTTACTGGGATGTGGATTCATCTCTTTCCTTCTGTAAGGATTTGACCCTGAAGACACAGGCCAGGGGACAGTCTTACTCAAGCTTCACAGGCTTATTCCATAACACTGATGGATGTTCTGCCAGGATATTAGTGGGAGAGAGGACAAGCATTTTGAGCAGGCCTACAATGTATGACTCCACTTCAGCTTTAGAGTGGGAGTTAGTCATTGAAGAGTACAAGTAGTCGTCCTGGGGCACCTTATAGACTGACAGATGTTGTGGAGCATAAGCTTTCATGGGCAAAGACCTGCTTCATCAGATGCATGAGTGGGGGGGTTCCAGAGGGGTATTTAAAGAGTGGGTTAACCCCACCCCACGCATCTGATGAAGCAGGTCTTTGCCCACGAAAGCTTATGCTCCACAATATGTCAGTCTATAAGGTGCCCCAGGACGACTTGTTGTTCTTGAGGACACAGACTAACATCGCTACTTCTCTGATCATTGAAGAGTGTCATTTCCAAACACATGAAAGGTTTTGTGGAAAATACAAAGATTTTGAAGACAGCTTTCATGGCAGGTTAACTTGATTATAAATACCACCTGCATTTTCAGTATGCAGGAGAATTCTATTCAATGCAACATGAGACTAGATTTAATTTGTTACTCTGGAGAAAAAGCAAAAAGGGAGAACTTTCCAACCAATTAATTAAATCTACATTTGAAGTTGCTTAGAAAAAAAACTCACATTATCTCCTGTGTAAATTTAAAACATATTAACATCTCCATTCAGTATTAACATTGTGTACACCAACTGACAGCTCCTTAAATAAATGATTTAAAACACCCATTATTTCATTTAGACCAGATATCAAAATACCACACAGTTATTTCAGATTTAGTTGATATCTTTTTTTTTTTTTTTAAACCAATACCTTAACATCTTCCTCCCCCCCACTTAGAAATTTCAAAGCAATGTTTTATATTCTCCTTCTACTTGGTCTCTTGTATTCAGTTTTGTCCTTTTGCGACTTTAATTAAAAATGCCACAAATTGTCAATTCCACATTTAAGTGATACAAAACTCCCACCACCTCCACACCATACAATGTAGGCCTTTAACTCAGTACATTCATTAAGTTGAACAACTCCAATTGATTTTCAGGATTCCATGACCTTTTAGTTGCAGTGACAATTTTAAGATACCCTGTCCAAACACCCTAATTAGTTTAAATCAACTTTGAATCTATGAAGGTACCTTTAGGTATTTTTGTACTTAGAAATTTCACATCAGTTTCTTATTTCTTTTGTCTTTCCCCTTCCAAATGATAAAACATACAAAGTTTTGGCTCTTTTTGCAGGTTTATTTCACTTTATCGTAATACAAATTCAAAAATGGGTTTTGTTTACCTTGTACCATATCAACAGCCCATTTAAGCTTATGCTCCTGTAATTTGACACTCTTGGAAACATGATGACATTATTGTATTCAAAACTTCAAACATTGCTAATTTCAGAAATCAGCTGGACTTTAGCTCCAGTACTAGTTAATTAAAATATTTTCTAATAAAGTTCGAGTTTTTCAAACCCACGGGTTTGTTTATAACGTAGACACAAAAACCCAGTGTTTCCAACCATTAATTTTTTTTAAATCAAACCACAATAAACTTGACTGTTTTGCTCAATTCTTGATATTTAATTCGGCATTCTCTCCTGCTGCTGACATTTTTAGCTAGTTCAGTTTTCAGTTCTTGATCCAAGAATTTGCCCACGTACTGCTGGGCATAATGCAATACAACTGTATTTTCCTTATTGTCACCTGAACTGTTTGCTTAGACATTTTAGACATTAAATTTAAAGCAAACCCTTATTCACTTGAAAGGTGATTGTGTTTTGAACTGGCCACTATAACAACTTTTTTTTTTTTAAGCTCATCTGAGCAGATCCATTTCCTTCAAACAGGTCCTGGAGAAATCAGCTCAATTAAAATTTAATTTCATCCCTAAAATAACCTAACCACAACTTTGATTTGTTAAAGATACAGAATATAAATAACTGCTGTAAGGCAAGTCTTGTTCTTAAAAACCCTCATTAAAATGCTCCTAGATAAGCCACTTTGAGCCTCTTATTTGATTCACTTTTATTCCTATTTCCTGTACTTTAATAACAAAGAACTCTAAAAACCAGCCTGGATTTACATTTAAATCAAACAAATTATCGTTTGCATCTGTTAATACACACATTCTCTGGTGAAGTGAGAATAACACCCATTAAGATGGAATGTTGGTTGGTTGACAGATACATTGGTCAGGGATGTGGAAAAACAAGCCATACATGCAGCACCAGTTGGGATGCTACAGTGGTTTTGGTTTGTTTGAACCACACTTTGCTCCAGCTGATTCAGGCCGAATTCAACAGGGCAAGATTTTACCACTTGTGTTCAGTAATGCTTGGAACCAGTTCCATAAAACTCCATCTTTGTAATTCACTATTGATAGTTCCTTACTAAGGAGAAGATACATGTTGCCACAGTTGATCTTCTGGGATTTGTATTGTGCACCTATTAAAACATGTTAAATTGAACTGAGGGCACTCCCTGGTACAGGTGGCTGTCACAAGGAATAAAAGGAAGCCAATCTCCCGCAGTGGGGCCATGCCAGAAATTTTACTTAGGATATGTCGACCCCGGCTATACAATTCTCCTACTAGTAGCTGCATCTCTTAGGTAGGCACGTAAGTAATATTAAAATATAATTCTAAGCCTGTACAGATATGGCTAACTTTTGCCATTACTTCTTAGGTTTCTTGGTTTAAGGGTGGTGGGCAGACAAACAGGTAATTGTTGAAACTGAACATCTTTGCATATTTTTACTTGCATTTCAAAAGTTTTTTTTTTAAAATTGATGCAGTAGCCCATTAGTACAGATTTTAACAGTTAATACTATTAATCAACTGGGATGTGTCATCCCATTTGACCAGAAAATGAAGATTCTTTTAGATCAATGAAGAGTTCCTGTAAGAAGGCATTCATACATAAAGAAATGTTAAAATGACTAAGATATTTCAGTTGTCTTAATTATAAAGCAAATGTAATCAATTTTTTGCAACCTTTAACATTTGATTGTGACTAACTTTACCAAAGATCTCAAATTGAAGTTGACTAATAATGATTCTAGTCTTGCTTATTAAAACTATTTTTGGTACAACAGATCAATCATTCTAACTTCTGTTTAATTCCTTTTATACTTGGACAGATTTATTAATAAGAAAATCTTAAAATATTTAACGTTTCTGTTAAACCAACTTAGCCTTTGTATTTTCTATATTACTATAAGGAATGCAGAAAGTTTTTTACGTACATGCATAAATCTGTCAAACCAAGATTACCTATATAATCCTTTATTAGAAGCAGCATTCACTTTGCATTGATTTCTATCCGATCCAATATTAGACGGTACTAAAAACCCTGGGACAAGTACCTTGAACAATAAAATACCAGTTTCACTGTTAGATCAAAAGGGAAGAAACTTTTTCATTACATTAATTATCACAGTTCAAAACCTGCCATTTCCAGGTCATCCATCTGCTGTGAATAGCAATCACATTGTTTCATAGAATTTTTAATTTGTATTGTAGTTGATGATAAACAATACCAATAATTTCATTTTGTTGAAACTTATCTGAATTAATTTCAGCTCGTACCATTCTAACTGATTCTATTGAATCAGGTGAAACAAACTAATGCCTGAATTCAACCAGGTTTTTTTTGGCTTGTAAAAACTTCTGCAGTCAAAATTTTAAACAAAATTCTTATTTACAAAGAGGAAGTATCACCTAGAGTGCCACCTATTGCTTCAAAGATATTTACCAGCAAGGATTTTTTAAAATAAACTTGATACATTGAAACCTTGTTTTTATCTTCAGCAGTTTCCCATCAGTATTTTAAATAATCTTCAGGGTTCCCCCCCAATATTCAAAGTTGTGTCAGTTTAGATAACCATCTTCTATTGTTATAAATTGTATCTCCATTTATTTTCAGCTATACTGGTTTTCTTTGTATTCCAGTGCAGACACCACTCCAATATATTAAACCAATAGTGATCTGGCCCTGTTTGGAAGCAACCAGTATTTTCAGTTACACAATCTTCTTCAAATATCCTCATTTTGAAAATACAAGGCCAAAATTTGAAATACACATCTACAAGGCATAATACTTACTCCAGTGAGACTACTTGCAGAGTAATGCCCCAAACCTGAACGCATTTAAGTATGTCCCCAAAAGTAATGTAACAAGTAATGCCGCTGTTGTCAAAAGGAGTGCCTAAAGTGTACTTCAGTGCTTTGGAGTCAGACTTTCAAAGTATGTATTTTGCTGTTTGAAAATTCCAATAGGCACCTACTTTTGAAAATATGAACATGCTACTAGTGAATACAAATAGGATGCAAGATCAGAACCATGAGAAGGAATGTGAGTGAAGTGTCAAGGGGAGAGGGGAAGACTAACATGCAAGACTTTGTGAACAAGGGATATAATTTGCCTCTGTCAACTAACTGAAGACCCTTTTCAACAATTGCTTGTAACAGTTCAGTTAAATAATGCAAGATTTGCATATTAATAAGGTTTGAATGTGTTTTAATAGTAATTTGTTTTTGACAATGTTTTAATAACTGGATTACACCACCACACAAACCCCTCTACATCCTTTTTGATTATTTTGTAGGAAGGTGGAGAATACTGCAAGGGTGGAGGCATTATTTGCTTTGGATAAATAGGAAGGAACTGGTTGAGAGTTTGCAAGTGGAAGGCAGCATGAGTGAAAGCAACCATGAAATGAGAGTCCATGATTCTAAGAAATGGTAGAGGAAAGACAGCAAAAAAGAAAATGGATTTTAAGAAGGCAGACTTTAGTAAACTTGGAGTTAGTAAAATTCCCATAGAAAGCAGGTCCAAGAGGAAAAACAACTGAAGACAGTTGGCAGTTTTTCCAAAGAGACATTAAGGGCACAAGAACAAGTAGTAGTCCTGAAACACCTTATAGACCATGGGTGTCCAACCTTTTGGCTTGCCTGGGCCACACTGAGTGAAGAGGAATTGTCGTGGGCCGCATATAAAATATATAATATAGTTAATGTATATAAATCACATAATAATGTTAAAAGTTTACGATCCTGTGGGGCCACATTACTAGCTGTCCAGGGCTGCATGCGGCCCGCGGGCTGGACACGCCTGTTATAGACCAACAGGTATTTTGGAGCATAAGCTTTCATGGGCAAAGACCCACTCCAAAATATGTTAGTCTATAAAGGTGCCACAGGACTTCTTGTTTTTGAAGATATAGACTAACTCGGCTACCAAGAGCAGTCTATTCCACTGTGTAGGGAAGATATGGTGCAGTATGACAAGAGACCATCCTGGCTTAACCAAGATCTTTAATGATCTAAAGATAAAAAGGAATCTCACAAAAAGTGGAAACTAGGTCATACAAAGGACAAATATAAATCAATAGCACAAGTACGTAGGGGCAAAAGGCACAAAACAAGCTCAATCTAATTAAAGGCCTAAAGGGGAACAAGAACACAGTCTACAAATATATTAGAAGTAAGAGGAAGACCAAGGAGTGGGAAAATCCATTACTCAATGAAGAGGGAGAAAAATCTCAGATAACATTAAAATGGCAAAAGGTGCTTACTGACTTGTTTGGTTTTCACAAAGAGGGAGGGTAATTGGACACCTAACATTGTGAAAGCCAGTGAAAATGGAGGTAGGCTCATTCTGAAGCTAAAATAGGGAAGAGCAAGTTAAAAATTAGACAGATTAGAAGTCTTCAGGTCATCAGAGTTTCATAACATACATCCTTGCATACTCAAGGAACTGACTGAGGAGCTATCTAAGCCATTAGCTGCTATCTGTGAAAAGTCACAGAAGATGGGAGATGTTCCAGAAGACTGGGAAAGGGCAAATATAGTGTCCATCTATAAAAAAGGGAAATAAAAAGGGCAACCCAGGAAGTTACAGACCAGTCAGCTTAACTTCTATACCAGGAAATAGAACAGAGCAAATAATTAAGGAATCAGTTTGCAAATAGATGGATAATGACTTGATACATAACAGCATGGATTTCTGAAGAACAAATCTTATTAAAGCAAATTGATAGTTTTTGTTTGTGTTTCCTTCTTTGACAGGGTAACAAGCCTTGTGGATGGAGTGGAGATACAGATGTAGTATAGCTAGACTTTAGCACAGTGTCTTATATGGTCTCGTATGACCTCATTAACAAGGTAAGGAAATACAACCCAGATGGAGCTATTAGTTTGGCCCATAACTGATTGGTAACTACTCTCTGGAATAGTTATCCAATGGGTCAGGGTCATGCTGGAAGGGCATGAGTGGGGTTATGCAGGGATCAGTTGTTTAATATATTCATCAATTATTTAGATTATGTCAGATAAGAGCACACTTTATAAAGTTTGCAGATACCACACAGAGGGGTTGCAAGTACTTTGTCCAGCTCATTTTGAATTTTCATTCTATTCTCCAAACTGGAGAAATGGTCTGAGATAAGATGAAATTCAGTCAGGGAAAATGTACAGTACTCCACTTGAACACACACATTACACATACACAAAATGGGCAGTGTCTGCCTAGGAAGGAATATGTAGAGGAAGATCTAGGGGTCATAGTGGACCACAAGCTAAATATGAGTCTACAGTAATTCTTTTGCTCACTCCATACTGATCTGGCCTCAACTGAGTCCTTGTGTCCAGTTCTGGGTGCAACTTTTCAGGAATGTGTGGATGAATTGGAGAAAGTGCAGAGAAGAGCAACAAGAGAAGTGATTGAAGATCAACATGACATCTGAGGAAAAATTGAAGTGGGTTTGTTTGGTCTGGAAAAGGAGAGACATGACTGAGCAGGAACATAACAGTTTATATATAGGAGATGAAAAATTATTTTCCTTAACCTCTACAGATAAGACAAAAAACAGGCTGAAATTGCAGCAAGGGAGGTTTAGTTGGACCTTAGGGAAAACTTCCTGTCAAAGTGGTTAAGCACTGAAATAAATTACCTAGCAAAGTTGTGGAATATGCATCGTTGGACATTTTAAAGAGCAGTTTAGGCAAACACCTCTCAAGGATGGCCTAGATGGTGCATGGTTCTGCTATGCGCACAGGGGACTGAACTTAATGACCACTAGAGTTCCCTTCCAGTTCTTCGATTCATACACCAGATAATTTTTGTCACTAAATTTATTGCTTTTATTTCATGAATCACATGTAAAATGTCTCATCCACAGTTCATATATTTAACTTAAGCACCCCTTAATTTTATTTTTGGCCAAGGAAAAGCACAATGATATACAGTTAAGTGAGGTACTAAACTGACTTCGATGACAAAAGACAGTTCTTGCTAACAATCTTTCTTGTTAACTCAGCAGGAATTCGCATATAGTGAATGTTTATCATTGACGTTATTCTTAAACACACAAGTTGAATTTATGTTTAAAAGAAAAAAGCAAGTCCCCCAGTGAATTTTCCTTGTAGGAACAGATAATACATCTTTAATATAGCCTTAAAGCAAAACTTAATTATTCCTTAGTAAACTCACAAATTTAGTCAGCATTCAATAACTGAGTATCTAGTTCTGTAAATTCTTGAAAGTATCAATACAGCTAAAACTGCTTCCTTTCTTACATCATTTTCTTGAAATACTGAGGAAAAAAGTCTTATAATTACCCAATGATTGGAAATAATTCTTTCCAATTCCATGAGGTGCTTTTTTTTGTATTGGCAATTAAACCCAATATTTCCAGAAGCGTTAGGGCCTGCTGGTACTTTAAGTTTGGTAAGGCTTTGTCTTCATGGGTTAAAAAAATAAGGTAACTAAGATGCCTCAGCTATCACTAGAGTGCAACGAGGGCACTGGAATTTTATTACCTGGTGCAATAGGCAAGGCCACCCCCAGACATGGATAGGGCTGGCTTTCCTAGGGGACCTAAATGGGGAAACTGAAGTGCTGTGCGTATACAGTTCTGTGTTCTTAATCTCAGGGCATCTTACATTGTGAGGTACTCAGAAAATAAAATACTGAAAGGGAGCATGTGAATGTTGGGGAGTGTCAAAATGAGGGTGACACTGTTGGGGAAGTGTGTGCGTGTGCATGTGCCAGTGAGAAAGCAAAAATGAGTGTTGGGGTCTGTTGTGAGGAAAGCAGTGAAGGAGTGTGTGTGTGAGGGAGCGTGTGAGTGCACACAAGTGCATGTGAGCATCCAAGCACTGGAGGAGATTGTGAAAGCGTGAAGGGACTTGGTGTGAAAAAACCAAGAGCAAGTGCTGGGGGAGCACGTGAGAGATGGTGCGTGCTGTGTAATGGGTATGAGAGCATTGGCGGATTGCGTATGAGAAAGCAAAAGTGCTGGGGGAGAGAGAGAGCGTGCGCAAGAACTTGTCTGGATAGAAGTGGGGTGGTGCACCTCTGTTCAGGGAAGCTCTTTCTTCAAAACCACAGCTCCCACTAAATGTCAAACCACTTAAAACAGACATGTTTAAAAGGAAGATCTCACTGAAACCAATCAACCTGGACCAAAAATATTCACCTCATTTTCATCACCGTTTTGACATCTCCATTACAAAAAAATCAATCCCAAACAAATTAGTACTTTCCCAGGCATTTGTTCCAATTCTTTCTACTGAAATGAGGGACTCTGATATCTAGAGTTGTGAGGTACACTGATCAGCTATTTTAATCTGACCAGAGATTCTGCATTATTGTCCTCCTAACAAACTTCCTCCATGGTTCCCATTAGACACTTCATAAAAATGTATAAATTGATATCCATATATTCCAGCTGATCAATACTGTTGAAGTGACCATTGTACAACCAAAACAATACACATGCAACATCACCCGATTTTATTAAATTTGAGCCAAAAAACGCAGCCACTCATTTCAAAAGAGCCTTTAATTCCAGTATATTCTAGCCAGCAAGCAGGAGAGTTACTGATGTGGGTGTGTTTATACTACACTAAGTATGTCAACTGCAGATGCGTAATTCTAGCTACCCATCTGTGCTCTGCTCACATGGCCCATACCTGCTGAAACGCCAATGGGACGCCCCCCCTCTTACTCCTCTGTCTCATACAGGGGGCTACTGCAACCCTGAGAGGTTGATCTTCCAGGCTAATGTTGACATAGCCTTAATCAGGTCTCTGAGAAGTAAGATCCTTAAATGCACTCATCCCTCCCTATATGAGCACAGTTAGTTCCCAGATTTCTGCTTGTAGGTGAAAGCTTGGAAGAGGAACACAAAATTCCCATTAAAAAGTCTCCGATTCATTCCAAGTGCCTGTTAACTTGGTGAGGGAATGGCAACATGTGGCACTACTTTTGAAAGTTAAGTGAACCTTGGGTTTGGGGAGTGTTGGGGGGGGTGGAATTTGGGGCCATGATCAGCAGGGAGGGTTGAAACTGGTGGTGGGTTGGATACACAGGGTGGACAGGATTAAGGCTGTAGCAGGTTGTCCCCACAAGGAGCACGTAGGGGTTCAAGCTGTTGCAGGTTAGGGCCGTGGCGCAGGCAGGGGGTTCAAGCTGAGGTGGGTTGGGGCCATGGAGCCAGTGTGGGGGTTCAGGCCTGCTGCAGGTTGGCTCTGTGGGTCTGGTGGGGTCTGACTCATGGAAAGAGTGTGTGGGGGGGTTCACTTGTCTAGTGAACTAAGGCAAGTACGCGTCCCTTGTTTCAGCGAGTACTTTTAAGTATGAAGTACTAGTTTAGCCAGGGAAGCCAAGTTCACACATCTAACAAGTCATTATAAACAAACAGAGCTGACTTTTGATTGGAGGAATTGACAGTATATAAAATTGCTGAATGGAGAAGAAATGTATGCAAAGGCTCTGTTTGCATGAAGAAAAGGTTTAATACCTGCAATATCCAGTCAGTGCCAATTATCCCTTCATCTTTCATGATCCTGAGCCACTGGGATGCATTGCTCTAAAGCAAAGAAGTGAAGGCTCATTTTGAAAACTTAATGCCAATTTGACCCAAAAACATTCACACATGGGGTGGAAGGAAGGGGCTTTGAGGCCTTTTTTAGCATGCAGTTTTTCAGGCTTTTCCAATATAGTATTTTACAGACCATTTAAAAACTCTGACTTCAAATGTTAAGTAGAAAAGCTAAGCTTTTTTCTTTTTTTAAAAAGTGCACTCTTGTTAATACATTAAGAAATTAATCTCAACCTCCAGAGAAGTAATCTTGACCACTACTGACTGGGCAGCAATGTTTATTAATAAACATTCAGATGAAAAACAGATTAGTTTTTCAACTGAATCAGAATATTACTTGAGTTCTCTTGCACTCAGTTTTGGGGGTGGGGGGTGTCGACTAAGCCCTGGGAAATCAATTTCTGCATAATCCTATAGTAACCAAAATCCATAATTCCTTAGTAACACTAAGGAAGTTCAATAACTTGAATTACAGTTTAACCAGAAATCCTAGTATATTGACACTGTTCTCTTAAGTAATTTGTTATGAGAAAAATGCCCTATTGTTATCTGCTCTTCACAGAAGTGCTTGTTTTGTATTGATACCTATCAAATCAAATACTCCACCATATTCAACCCTACTTGGAAGAATGTGAGCAAAGCACCAGATCACAGAATGCAATGTTCTGAATTAATTTTCTGAAGTGTCTCAATTTGAATCTGGTAATATTACAGTCAACCATCAATATTTATGAGAGTTTCTACTTTCAAATGAGCTTTCATTTTATACAAGACGTTTAGATTGTTGTATTTAGCAGCATTCAAAATACCAGTATTATCTTGTACCATTGCTGTTCTAAGCAACACCTTATTAGTGCATTGCTATTTACTGCTTAAGAAATAATACAAAATGATTTATGGATTCAAAACATATATGAGATGCTCCTCACTCAGACGTTTCTTTGAAACACCATCAAGCAAAGGGACTGTTTAAAAACATTAAATAAGAGAAGTGCTGATTCACACTGCGAAATGACACTGTCACCTCAACAGGGGCCCCAAAGGTATTTATTTACATCAGCATTTCATGGTATCTTAAAGCCTTTTTTAAAATCTTAAAGTGCTTGAGTTTTTTATTCAAATCAGCATTTGCCAGCCAAGCTTTGTCCCCTTGTTATTTACGTGTGTTTTAAAACTAACGTAAGAGTTTGCCGACTTCCATTCTTATCGATAATTTTCGACACCCCTCACCTTTGTATATCAACACTCCTCCATTCCAGCTGACCCAGTTCTGTACTGTTTGAAGTGATTCCTGTCTAGGGGGCACATTCATTGGCAAACAATTTGCTTTTGCTAATACAGGGTTTAAATCCGTCTCAGACACAGTGAGTAGCCCTGTAGCTACACTTAGGCCATTTCCTTGGGAGAGCATCAATCAGCATTGCAGAATTTGATCCATAAAATAATCAGAGTAAAGACAATGGGTAAAATCCTAGTGCCACTGAAATCTAACGGCAAAACCTCTGTTTGGCTTAAATTTCACCCAGTGTCCGGCCCTGTGTCCCAAAGGCAAGAGGACAAAGACCGAAAGTAAACCATGAATGCCAGACAGCGTTGGAAAAGGAGAATGATCTTAAGATGTAAGAGGATTAAAGACCCTGTGAGACATTGTACCTCATTGCCTCAGGTCCCCAGCTGTAAAAGGGGAGTAACACGCTTCCATTCCTAGTCTCAAAGGGGCAGCTGTAGGAGTCTGGAGCTTCTCAAAAAGCAATCAGTCCTGCAGAGACTAACAATTTTATTTGTTAGGTCATGTGCTTTTGTAGGTAAGACCCACAGGACAGTTGGAAAATAAATGCATTCTGGGTTCTGAGATGCTCACACCCCTGTATGTAGGGAATATAAGATACCAGAAGCAGACAACAGTTTTCATTCCACCTCACTAATGTCTCCAATTTAGTTGTGGGGCCTGAATCAGCATCCACTGTTGTCTTTTTAATCACTGGAGTTCGATCTGGGCACAAGAAGCTTACAACAGCATCCACCTCTTACCCACAAAAGCTCATTACCTAAGAAATGCAGTTGTTAATTTATGAAGTGGTACAGGACAGCTTGTTTTTTGTGTGATGTTACAGACTGACACATCCACCCTTCTGAGACTATTTACCTCTGGCATGTTTTTAGTAATTCTGGAAGAGCCAGGTAACTTTTCTATTTACAATAGAAAAGAATCAGTAAAAGCTATTTTGTATGTAGTCTATTATACGATCATCACATAGGTTCTCAGTATCATTTGTCATGAGCACTTGAAGGGGTACAAGGCACTGTTAAGCAACCAGAATTTTTTTTTTTTTGGTTAGGTGACTATTAAAGCCTGTACAACTTTATGAACGAGGATACCTTCTGCTTTGTATTTCTAATGTGCATGACTGAGTCTAGAGCTCTTTCCATGAGATCCAATTATGTTTTCAACAGACACAATTTTAAAAACATAGTGAAATACTATCCAAGACCAGCTGGTAAGACCTGAGGAACTGTGATGTGTCACCTCAATCCAGAAAAGGCCAGTTTCAGACATGCAGTATTGATCGGACACCACTGCCTTCATATGGTATTTATACCATAGTAAACTCTCAGCTGGGAGTCAGTCAATTAAGGTATTACAAAAATGCACCAGCTCAAAATCTGATCCACTCTATTGTTACCTCAGCAGAGCAGTGGTACTGGTCTTGACACAGCCAAGATCAAAATTTGTCAATATCCTTGTAAGAAACAGATTGTTTTGCAGCCTTTAAAAAAATTGACTCAAAATAATCCAATATATTCATTTGTAGACTACCGCTTTTAAAACCAGCTTTGTACCAAACAATTTCTTGTTTAAACATTAGATTAACCTCAGACTGCTTTAAGACACAAAAAGCTTTCAGAAGGTTTACTCTGTGTTCCAACTGACAGTTATACTGACCATTTCATATCAGACAGACCTCCTTTTCAGCTAGTTGTACCTCTTAAATTCCTGTATCTACACAATAGAATTGACATTTCTCTGTACTTTAAGAGCACATTTTTCCATGATACCTTTAACATTTATATTGAGTGGTGACATTTTAAACCAGCCTAAGGAATTCAGGTGATCAGGCTTTCAGGGCCTAATTCACTTTGGCCTTGTCTACATAGGAAAATAATCCGAAATAACAATTCTATAGAGTTCTTCTAGAAAAACTCCTCGTGAAGAGCAGTAGGCCTGAATGAGAAGTGGTATGCCTCTTCCTTGAGAGCTTTTGACAGCTGGTGTTCCAAACGAGCACAAAAAGGTTGCAATGTCTATTTTTTTCTGACCAAAAACTCTGGAAAAAAATAATTGGTGTTGCGGTCATTAAAAAGCATAGTTTTAGTAACTAGTTTCAAAATGAAGGCATTTTGAATCAAGAAACACCTCGTATTTGACAAATCACTCATTCAATTTTTTTCCCCACGTGGGTGTTGTAGAATGTGATGCATTTTCACAAGCATTTTCAGTTTGTAAAGTACACCCTGTCTAGCCACAAAAATATTGTTGGAAAAAGTTATGGCCAACTCTTGACAAGTTAATTTTTTCTTGTTTGAGCCAAACCAGCAAAAGACAGTCTTTGCTCACATCGAGTGGTCTCCATAGGGAGCAATTCCAGAAGAGTTATTGCACTTGAGATTGATACCTTATTCCAGAATAGCCTTTTTATCTTGATAAAAGCTGAGTCTTTGAAAATTGTGCTGTCAGGATGCGCTTGGTCTCATTTATGCTAACAGAAATACTTATACTACTAAGTATAGATCATCTTGATTAAGGGTTGCAGTGTTTACTCCAGAGGTCAGCCAAAAGAGCAGGTGTGTTTTTTTAAAAATTCAGTAAAATACTCAAGAATTCAAGAGCCGTAACACAGGGGAATAGGAGATGGTCCTTAATAAATAATGGCAAACTATGCTTTAACCCCTATTTTAAGAACAGAGAACTCACATTTCCCCACAGTGCACTGCACATATTAAATAAAAGTTATCCAATGTTTTGAGATCATGTATAGTTTGCTATTTAGGTATGAGTTGTTCACCTTTTAGACTTTCACTGAGAGTTTTTTTAGGCTGTGCAACTGTAGCATCAAGATCCACAAATAAGTCCTTAAAGAACCACATGCAGCTCTGGAGCTGCAGGTTGCAGACCCTTGGTCTATCCCCTACATAGCAATATCATCATAGAAAGGTAACCACTGCAATCAAATCCTCTTTTCCCTTGATCTTATTTTGAAGAGCCAGGAACCACAACTGTAAATGCAAAAACCTTTGCCTAACTTATTTACAACTTTTTAATATTTAACTGAGCACAAGATTGTTGCTGAAATGGCTCACTATTTGTTTTGTTTGAACATAAGATTTCTTAAACCTTGGTTCGGATGGCTTCCTCATTTAAGTGAATGCCAGTTTTATTAGCTTTATACAAATTCAACTGAAAAGCCTTTAAAGTCAGTTTAGTTCTTTCCTCCAAGCACAGTTTTACCAGGTTTTCCTTTCTCCTTAAATCTTAGTTCAGCTATTTAAATTGTTCTGTCCGTAACCCTTGAATGAATAGCAGCAGAATGAATAAATACAGTGAACAAAGCCAAGACCTGAAGATACTTGTTACAAGCAACCTCTCTCGTTAAGAAAAAAAATGAGTGGTTCACCTGCTGAGGATATTTTTGAGTCTGAGTGAATGAATCCTAGGTGGGAGTACGGTTTAGTGGACAGAATGACTGGCCACTGAGCTACTATGACTGCGGACAAGTCATATGCTGCTGTGCCTCAGTTTCCCTATATATATATATATATATACACACACACACACACATATATATATATATAATGAGCAAAATAGTAAGGATGTTAACCAGTAAGCACTTGAAGAACCACCACATTACACATGTACAAAATGGGAAACAGCTGCTTAGGTAGGAATATGTACAAAGAGATTTAGTATTACACTGTTTTAGGCTGGACATTAGGAAAAGCCGCTGGAATAAGTTGCGGAATATGCATCATTGGAGATTTTTTTAAGAGCAGTTTGGAAATATATTTTGTCAAGAATGATCTAGATGGTGCTTGGACCTGCCATGAGTGCAGGGGAGTGAACCTGATGACCACTAGAGTTCCCTTCCAGTTCTTTATTCATATACCATCACTTAGATCATTTTTGCCACTGAATTTATTGCTTTTATTTCATGAATCACATGTAAAAATCTCTCATCTGCAGTTCATATATTTAACTTTTGCATCTCTTCATTTGATTTTTGACCAGGGAAAAGCACAATGATATAGAGTAAGTCAGGTACTAAGCTGACTTTGGTGACAAAAAGACAGTTCTTGCTAACAATCCTTCTTGGTAAATCAAGATTAACCTGCATATAGGGAATTGTTAATTATGAGACTAATTGTAAAACTACTTCACAAAAGTTGCATGTATTTGAAAAAAAAAAAATCACCTAGTGAATTTTCTTTGTAGGAATAGCTAATATGGCCTTTAAAAGCCAGAAAGTCTGTATATTTTTTATAACTATTGTATTCCTCAGTAAACTGAAAAATTTGGACATAAATCCAACATTCAATACCTGAGTATCTTGATTCAGAAATTGTTAAACAATCTAGTTCTATAAGTTATTGAACATAACATAGGTAAAACTGCTTCCTTTCTTACATCGTTTTGATACACCTTGAGAAGACGCTCGTTATAGTTACCTCAAATATGTCTATATGCTTTCCCCTCAGCAAAACTGAGCTTTTGTAAAGCCATAGAGTGTCCACATGCAACACACGGTTTGACGACAAAGCCAGTCACATCTGCAGGCAGCATTTTACCACTCCCCGTTCAGGTATAACCCCTCTCTCCACAGTGTTCTGTCAACAAAGCAGCTGTGTAGACATTCTGGGGCCTTCTTGTCAGACAGGGCTTCTGGTTCACTGCACAGCCATGTTTGCAGAGCTTCCTGTCAGCTGTTCTGTTGAGAGAGGACTGGGCAGGCTGGCTGCTCTGTTGACAGAGCAGCTTGCTCTTTCAGTCATCTTTCATGCGTAGATATTAACTGTCGACAGTGGTTTTGCCAGAAAATCCCTTCCGACAGTAACTTATCAGAGGCTTCTTGTGCAGAAATAGCCCTAATGATTAGAAATAGTTATTCCCATTTTTAAGAGGGCTTTTTTGTATCGACTATTAAACCCAACATTTCAATAAATATTGAGGCCTGGAAGTACACTGATTTCAGTAAGGTTGTGTCTTCACTGGTTAAAAAAGGCAACAGTGTTTGACTTCAAGGTAACAAAGACGCTGGAGTCTAAAGAGGGAACTTGAATTTTATTATGTGTAGTAGGCAAGGCAACCCCCAGACATGAGTCTAAGACCGACCTTACCCAGGTGACCTAAATGGTGAAACTGACGTGCCTTTTGTATATGTGTTCTTAACCTCAGGACAGCTTGCATGTGTGAGGTACTCTAAAAAATAAAAGTGAGTGAATGTGCAAGACAGAGTGACTGGCTGTGTATGAGAGAGAGGGACAGAAAGCAAGAATAGGTGTAGGGGGTGTGTTGTGAGAGGGAGAGTGGTGGGGGGAGCATGTGAGTATCTGCTGAGTGTACAAGTGTGTGTGAGAGCATGCAAGCATTGGGGAGCATGTGTATGAGTAAGTGTGGATGTGTTGGGAGAGTGCATGATTGAGTGTAAAGGGACTTGGTGTAAAAGTCAGAGCAGATGTTGGGTGAGTGTGGGGGAGATGGTGTGTGAGCGTGCTATGGAGTGGATATGAGAACATTGGGGGGGATTATGAGAGAAAGCAAGTGTTGGGAGAGAGGGTGTGTGTCAGAGACAGAGAGAGAGAGAACGAACACACAAAATTTGTTTGGCTGACTGTGTACACATACATGAATGTGTCCATATTGGGGGAAGCCCTTTATTCCAAAAAAAATTCACACGAATGTCAAACCATTTAACATACAAATGTTTGTGTACCTGAACTATCAACCCAAACCAAAATATTCCCCTTCTCTTTACTTCCATCAGGGTTCTGACATTTCTAGTTACAAATAAATCCCAAAGAGATTTAGCAGTTTCCTAGTCATTTGTTCCAATCCTTTCTATTGGAAAAATCAGGGAACCTTTGATATTTAGAGTTTTGAGGTGCACTGAATTATTTTAATCCTAACGGACATTCTGGATTATTGTCCTCCTAACAAAAACTTTCTCCATAGACCCTATTCACTATTCATAAAGGCTACACTACAGTGATCTTTTTAAGTAAGTTCTTCCGGAAGATCTCTTCTGGGGGAAAAAAACCCTTGACATCATGTACATGCATGCGCACGCGCACGCGCACGCGCACACGCACGTACACACACACTCTCTCTCTCTCTCTCTCTCTCTCTCTCGCTCTCTGCTCTTTTGATAGAGCAAATCCACACAGCCCCACTCTTTGGAAAGAGCAGGCGGAGGAGGGGTGGTGGTGGTGGAATCCAGAACCATAAGAACTATTCTTTCAGGAAAAAAGGCCCCCCCCAGCATCTCTGCTCCCCCCCCCCCCCAAGAACCTTTAAGAAAGTGATCTCTCTCATCTGGGAGAGGAAGCTGGGGGCCAGAAAAAGTGCTGCATTCTTTTGATTTCAGACCGAAAGAGTGCATTTAGCATGTGGACACTGTGGGTTTTTCTAAAGCACTTGCTAGTGTAGACTCAGCCAAAAATTTATAAATTGATATGCATTTACTCCACCTGACCAATACTGTTGTGAAGTGACCACTGTACAAGCTAAATACACATGCAACATCACCAATTTTGTTGAATGTGAGCCAGAAACTGCAACCACTCACTTCAAAAAGAGCCTTTCATTCCAGTATATTCTAGCCAGCGTGAAGAAGAGTCTATGTCGACATTAGACAAAGTCAGTCAACTACAGATACACAATTCTAGCTACCCATCTGCGCTCCGCTTACTTGGCCATACCTACTGAACAAGGTTGATGGGAGACACACACCCCCTTACATCTTAAATAGGGGTTGACTGTGACCACTCAGAGGTTGATCTTTTGGATTGGGGTAGGCATAGCCTTAATCAGGTCTCTGAGAAGTAATATCCTTAAATATAAATAAAGCCAACTTTACACATATCTTAATCATAGGCAAAGCTGACTTTTGACTAGAGAAATAGACAATATAATTGCAGAAGCTAGAAGAAATTTGTGCAAATGCCTCTGTTTGCACAAAGATTGAAAGGATTATAATACCTGCAGTATCCAATCAGTGCCAATTATCCATTCAACTTTTATAATCCTTAGCCTCTGGGATGCATTGCTTTAAAGCAAGGAAATTAAGGCTCATTTTGAGAACTTAATACTAATTTGACCCAAAACACCTTCACACATTGTATCCGGGCAGAGCTGTGCAGGGGAAGGGGTTTGAGGCCTTTTTAGCAGCAATGTCTATGAATAAAAAGCCTGTGGATTAAAAGAGTTGAATTAATTTAACTGAATGAGAACATTCCTTAATTTTTTCTGGACTCAATTGATCCCCGAAACATTAAGACCTGGGAAATCAAAATATATAATTCCTTAGTAACACTATGAAACTTCATTAAAATTCAGGTTAGTCAGAAGTCCTAGCAAACTGACACTTGAGAAGAAATACCATATTAATATAATAATCAGAAATATCAGTTGTCTCCACTTCACAGGAAGGCTTGTTTTGTATTAATACCTAGCTAAGAAAGTACTCCACCATATTCAACAGTACTTGGAAGAATGTTAGCAAAGCACCAGATCACAGACTGGAATGTTCTTAATTTTCTGAAGTGTCTCATTTTGAATCTGGTATATTCTAGTCAACCATCAATATATATGGGTTTCTATTTTCAAATAATCTCATCCATTTTATACAAAAGTTTCAGATGATTTCTGTATTTAGCAGCATTCAAAATGATCAATAATTATCTTGTACCATTGCTGTTAACGAAGCAACATCTTATTAAGGCATTTCTCACTTTGCACCACCTCTATTTTCTGCTTAACAAAAAAGAAATCAAATGGATTTATGGATTCAGACAGATGTTAAGAGCCTCCTTACAGGCTTTTCTTGCACAACACTATCAAGCAAACAGTTTAAAAACGCTTAAGTATGAGAAGTGTCAATTCGTACTGTGAAACAGGATTCTCACCTGAACTGTAAACCCAGAAAGGTGTTTATCATTTATTTTATCAACCATGTGTGATATCTTAGAACCTTTTTTAAAATCTTTGGGACTTGAGTTTTCTATTCAAATTGGCATTCGGATACTCAAGCTTTGTCCCTGTGCAGTTACGTTTTAGAAATAATGGAAGAGTTTGTTGACACATCCATTCTAACTGGAGATAACTCATTATGCACTGAACAATTTGCTCCTCTCATTTTCACTTTAAGCACCCCTCATATGTTTGTATATCAACATTCCTTCATTCCAACTGACCCAGTTCTGTACTGTTTGACGTGACTGCTGTCTAGGGGGCACATTCACGGGCAAATAATTTGGTTTTGCAAATACAGTGTTTAAATCTGTTTGTCTCAGACACACAGAGTAGCCCTGTTAACTCCACTTTGACCATTTGCTTCAGCCAGTGTCAACTAGCATTACAGAATTCCATCCATAAAATAATGGCCATCAAAGATAATTTTATTCTAATGGCAACACCTCTGTTAGGCTTGGATGTCACCCATTGTCCAGCCCTGTGGCGCAAAGGCCAAAGACCAAAAATGAACCATGAATGCCAACAGACCATGTTGGAAAAGGATGAATGATCTTAACATGAAAGAGGCCTGGATTAAAGTCCTTGTGTGACCTTGCACCTCATTGCCTCAGGTCCCCAGCTGTAAAAGGGTAGTAGCCCTCTTCCATCCCTAGTCTCAGGGGCAGCTGTATGAGTCTGAAGTTTCACAACAAGCAAGCAGTCCTGTACCACCTTAAAGAAAACAATTATGAGGTAACCATTTTGTAGGTAAGACCACAGATAGCTGGAAAAAACCTTATAGATTCCGAGATGCTCACAGACCTGTATATAAACAGACAACTGATTTTATTCTGCTCATGAATGTCTCCAATTTTGTCATGGGGCCTGAATCAACATCTACTGTTGTCTTTAAATCACAGTTTGATCTGGGCCCAAAAAGTTAACATACAAAAGCATCTACATCTTACCCACAAAAGCTCATTATTAATAAAAACCTCAGTCTTTAAGATGCTACGGGACTCCTTGTTTTTAGTGCAGCTACACACTGACACATCTACCCTTCTGAGACTATTCACATCTGGCATGTGTTTGGAAATTCTAGAGAAGCCAGGAACTTAATAGGAAAACCTCAGTAAAAACTACTTTCTATGTAGTCCATATAATATCAAGTAGGTGCTCAGTATGATTTGTCATGAGCACTTGCAAACCACCTAATGGGTACAAGGCACTGCTCAACAACCAAAACTACTCCTTAATTTTTTTTTCTCGTGACTTCAAGTCCATATATATTCTTTTTGAATGAGAATACCTTCTGCTTTGTATTTTTAATGTGCGTGATTGAATATAGAGCCCCTTCCATGTATTACAACTTGAAATGTTTTCAGATAAAGAACTCAAAATTTTAAAATATAGTTAAGTACTATCTTAGACCAGGCATTTCCTCAATGTGGCACCTCAGGCCAGAAAAGTAAGGCCAGGTTTGAAAATGCAATATTGATCTGACACCACCACATTCATATGGGATTTATTCCACAGTAAATTCTCAGCTGGGATTCAAAGTCAATTAAACTATTATTTGTACCAGGTCAAAAACTGATTCACTCTATTTATTGTTAACTCAGAGCAGTATTTTTCTCAACATAACTTAATTTTCTTTTTCAACACCAAAATTTGTCAATATTCTTGTAAGAAAGAGATTTGAGTTTGTATTTTGTAGGCTTTAAAAAACTGACCCAAAATAATCCAATATACTCATTTACAGACGACCAGCCTTTAAACCAATCTTTTACCACACATTAGTAATAATTATTCTCCAACTAGATCTTCGTTTTTTGTTTAGACAGCAAATGGTTTCAGAAAGTTTACAGTGTGTTCCGATTGACAATTATACTGACCATTTCATATCAAATAGAACTTCTTAGCTAAATGTGCTTCTTAAATTCCTGTACTTCTGTAATATAACTGACATTTGTCTGTACCTCAACAGCAATTTTTCCATAGCACTTAAAATTTGCATTGAGTGGTGACATTTTAAACTAGCCTAAGACATTTAGGTGCTCAAGATTTCAGAGCCTAATTCACTCTGGCCTTGTCTACACAGAAAGATAAACCAAAACAATTCTATGATAGTACCACTGGATGAGAAGCAGTGTGCCTCTTCCTTGAGAGCTTTTGACAGCTTGGGTTCCAAATCAGGACAAAAAAGGTTGAAATGTCTGCATTTTTCCCCCCCAAACAAAAAAAAATATGAAAAAAGTTAGTGTTGGTCAACAAAAAGCATGTAGTCTTAGTAATTTCAGAGCAATGAGTTTTGAGTTAATTTTTTTTTTTTTTTGGTAAAAATTTAGGACACCTTAAAAATGAAGGCATTTTGGCTCAAGAAACTCATTTGACAATCACTGTCAATTTTTTCCAGGGGGGTGTTAAATGTGACATTTTCTGCTTGTCAATCTACCCTGTCCTGCCACAAAAATATTGATGGAAAACTTGACCAACTTTTTCCTGGATTGAGTGAACCAAGAAAAAGACAGTCTTTGATCACATCGTGTCCACATAGGGAGCAATTCCAGAATAGTTATTGCACTTGAAATTGATAACTTATTGCAGGATAGCCACTTTAGCTTGATAAAAGAGAAAAGTCTTCTTTGAAAATTGTACTCTAGCACGATGTGCTCCCTGCCGTGAATGGTCTCATTTATGCTAACAGAAATACTTCGTAGTACAAGTACTCAAGCATGAGTAAGGGGTGTGGAGAGAGTCTACCCCACAGATAGAAACAAAGAAAAGGTAACCATTGCATTCAAATCCTTATTTCACTTGATCTTATTTCAAAGAAATGGGGACCATAATCCTCCATGTAAAAGCCTTTACCTAACATTTTAAAAATGTTCAGCATTTAACGAGCTCAAGATTGGGCCATTTCAGCAACAGCATTTATTTTGTTTGAACATACGATGTCTTATACCTTGGGATGGGCCTCTTCCTTATTTAACTAAAAATGAATGCCAGTTTTGTAAGCTTTATACAAACTCACCTGATAAACCTGCAAGTCAGTTAACTTTCCTCCAAGCAGTTTTTCCAGCTGTTCCTTTCTCCTAAAGGAATCTTAATTTATCTGTTTAATTTTGCTGTCCATAAACCTTGATTCAATGAGCAGAATGATTAAATAAAGTGAATAAAGCTAAAACCTGAAGATTACACTTGTTATAAGCAGCCTCTCTGGTGTTAAGACAGAGTTCACCTGTTAGACATTTTGGTTGAGTGAATCCCAGATGGGAGTATGGTTTAGTGGATAGAATACTGACTGGCCACCGACTCTGGACAAGTCATATGCATCTCTGTGCCTCAGCTTCCCAATATGTATGATCAAAATGGTAGGATGTCAGCCAGTAAGCACCTGAAGCAATATATTACACATTTATAAAATGGCAAGTGACTCTTTAGGAAGCAATATGTAGAAAGATCTAGTGTTACACTGTTGCCAAACAAATAAACCAAACATTGTCCCTGGATACACTAACAAAGAGTCTTGTAAGCAAGACAGAAGTAATTCTTGTGTACTCCATACTATTAGGCCTTGACTGGGGCATTGTGTCCCATTCTGGGTGGGACTTTTCAGTAAAGACGTGGATAAATTTGACAAGGTTCAGAGAAGAGCAAGATAAATTGTTAAAGATCACTGTGGCGTAGGAGGAAAGATTGAAATAATTGGGTTTATTTGGTCTGGATCAGACAAGGCAGAGAGGACAACAGTTTTCAAGTCTTAAGTGTATTATGCATAAGAGGCTGAAAGTTTATTCTCCTTAACAAATAGTTGGACAAAACATGAGTCCTGTAACACTTTAAAGACTAGCAAAAGTATTCATTAGAATTAGCTTTTGTGGGACAGACCCTCTTTGGCTCTGAAGGACAAGAAGCAACAAATTTAAATTTAAGTAAGGGAGGTTTAGGTTGGACCTTAGGAAAAACTTACTGTCAAAGGGGTTAAGCACTGGAATAAGTTGCCTAGGGAAGTTGTGGAATATACATTGGAGATTAAAGAGCGCAGTTTAGACAAATACTTCAAGGATGGTCTAGATGGTGCTTGGTCCTGCTATGAGTGCAGGGAACTGAACTTAATGACCTCTATAGGTCCCTTCCAGTTCTTTAATTCATATACTATCATTTACTTAGATGATTTTTGCCACTGATTTTGTTGCTTTTATTTCACAAAACAACATGTGTAAAACTCTCATCCACAGTTCACATATTTAACTTTTGCATCCCTTCATTTGATTTTTGACCTTGGAAAAAAAGCACAATGATATAGAGTATAAGTCACATACTAAGCTGACTTTGGTGACAAAGGACAGCTCTTGCTAACAATCCTTCTTGGTAAATCAACATTAATCTGTATAGAGTGCATTTTTATCCTCGTGATTATTAGTAAAAGCATTTCATTAAGTTGAATTTATGTTTAAAAAAGCAAAAAAAGCCACCCAGTGAGGTTTCCTTGTAGGAATAGGTAATATATTCCTTAGTAAACTGGAAAATGTAGACAAATACAACATTCAATAACTGAGCAACTTGATTCAGAAATTAACAAATCTAGTTCCATAAATTGAAGATATCAATATAGCTAAAACTGCTTCCTTTCTTAAATTATTTTCTTGAAATATGCTGAGAAAAATCTTGTTATAGTTACCTAATGATTAGAACTATTTATTCCTGTTTGGAGGAGGACTTTTGTCTTGATCATTAAATTCAACATTTCCATAAATATTGGGGCCTGGAAGTACACCAAATAATTTCAGTAAGGGTTGGTCTTCACTGGTTGAAAAGAGAACTAGTGTGTTTTACTTAAAGGTAACTAAGATACCTTAGCTATTGCTAGAGCATAAACAGGGCACTTGAATTTTATTACATGGTGTACTAGGCAAGGCCACTGCCAGACGTGGATGTAAGACTGACTTTGCCAGTACCAGATGTTGCCCTTTTAGTCTGTATCCACACAAAAAAAAAAACAAACAAAAAAACCAAGAAGTCCCTGTGGTACTTTATAGGCAGATTTTTTTTTTTGAAGTGTAAGCGTTCACGGGCAGAGGCCTGCTACATCAGATGCCTGTAGTAGACATTCCAGAGATAGGTATAGATAAATATACAGGTACATGAAAAGATTGCTGTTCCCTTCTTTTCACGTCCGCATATTTCTAACTGCCTCTGGAATGTCTAGTGCATACATCTGATGAAGTGGGTTTTAGCCCATGAAAGCTTATGCTCCAAAAAGTCTGTTTATAAGGTTCAAAAGGACTTCTTGACCTTGTCCAGTTAACCTGAAGTACCATTTGTATATTGTGATCTTAATCTCAGGACAGTTTACATGTGTGAAGTACTCTACAATAAAATCTGAGTGAGAGAGCAAGAGGGTGACAGGCTGTTGGGGGCGGGGAGGGGAGAGAGAGACACAGCAAGAATGAGTGTTGGGGTGTGTTATGAGAGAGGAGAGTTATGAAGTTTGCATATGAAAGGGAAGAGTAGTTGGGGAGTGCATGTGAGTGTGCACCTGTTGAGAAGTGTGAGAGAGCCTACAGGTGTTGGGAGAGCATGTGTGAGTGAGCGTGGAGGAACTGTAAAAGCTAGAACTGTTGTGGGCAGTGTGAGGTGTGTTGGTGAGTGTGCGAGATTAAAGTGTGCACTGTGGAGTAGCTATGAGAGTATGAGGATTGCACAAAAGAAAGCGAGTGTGTTGGGGAGAAAGGGAGGGGGTGTGTGTGTGTGTGTGTGTATACACACAAGAAAGTGCAAGACCTTGTTTGGCTGTGTACGTACATGTGTGTCCATGTTGGGGAAAGGCCTTAGTTCAAAACAATGTTTATGTGCACCTAAACCATCAATCCAAATCAAAATATTGACCTTCTGTTTTTGTATTTATTTGTAATGGAGATGTCAAAGCACTGATGGAAATAAAGAGATTAGCCATTTCCCAGCATTTGTTCCAACCCTTTCTACTGAACTCAAGGACTCTGATAAGAGTTTTGAGGTGCACTGATCAAATATTTCAATCCGAACATTCTGCATTATTGTCCTCCTAACAAACTGTCTTCATAGTCCCCATTAGACACTATTAATAAAAATGTCTGCCATTTATTCCAGCTAATATTGTTGTGAAGTGACCATTGTACAAGCTAAACACACATGCAACTTCACTGGATTTTATTAAATTTGAGCCAAAAAATGCAGCCACCTCACTTCAAAATAACATTTCATTCCAGTATGTTCTAGCCAGCATGAAGAATTGTTACTGACGCTGTGTCTATACTAGACAGAGTCAGTCAACTGCAGATACACAATGCTAGAAACCTCTGTTATCAGCTTTCTTGGCTGTCCCTACTGAACAAGGTTGATAGGGGAAACCTCCTCCCTTACTCGTCTCAAATAATGAGAGCTGCAACCCGAGCGATTGATCTTCCGGGCTAGTGTAGACATAGCCTTAATCTGGTCTCTGAGAAGTACATATAAATAAAGCCAACTTTACACACAAACAACTCCTTATAAGCAGATCTAACTTATGACAGGAGAAATAGACAATATAATTGCCAAACTTTGAAGAAAATTATGCAAATGCCTCTATTTGCATAATAAACCAGGGGATTTTATTACTTGCAATATCAAGGCAGTACCAATTACCCTTTCAACTGTTACAATCCTTACCCTTTGGGATGCATCACTCTAAAGCAGAGAAATTAAGGCTCATTGAGAGCTTAATACTGATTTGACCCAAACACCTTCACACATACTTCCAGTCAGAGATTCAGATGAGGGGAGGGCAGTTGGAGTTTGAGGCCTTTTTAGTACAAAGATTTAAAGTTCTTCTAACAGTATTTTGCACACTGACATTTGACCATTTAAAACTCAGTCTTCAAATCTTAAGGAGAAAAATCATATTTTAAAAAGCACTTAATACAGTAAGAAATTACTCTCTCAACCTCCTGAGAAATATCTTGACCATTACTGAATGGGCACCAATGTTTAACAAGCTGAATTAATTTTTCAACTGAGTCAGAATGAACATTCCTTGAGTTTTCTTATACTCAAGTGTTGTGGGGATCAGTTAATTAAGCCCTGGGGCATCAACATTTCAGCATAATCCTTTAGTAACCAAAAAAGCATCATCCCCTACTAACCCTATGAAAGTTCAATAAACTTGAATTTATATTTTCATCAGAAATCCTAGCAAATTGACATTGTTCTCTTAATTTAAGAAATCCCATATTGTTTTATCATTGATAATCAAAAATATCAGTTATGAATTAACTTTCTGAAGTGTCTCAATTTGAATCAATATATACGGGTTTCTATTTTCAAATTCTCATCCATTTTATACCAAAAAAATTTAGAAAGATTTCTGTATTTAGCAGCATTCAAAACATGAATAATTATCTTGTACCATTGCTGTTAACTAAGCAACACCTTATTAATAAATCTCTCAGTTTGCACCATCTCCATTTTCTGCTTAAGGAAAAGAAATTAAACAAGCTTATGGATTCAGACAGATGTAAGATTCTCCTTATTCACAGGCCTGTCTTGCAAACACCTTTCAAGCAAACAAAGGGTCCATTTAAAAAAGAGTGCTGAGCCATACTGTGAAATGAGGGTATCACCTGAACTGTAAACCGAAAAAGGTATTTCTCATTTTATCAACATTTCACAGCTATCTTACAACCTTTTAAAGTCTTAAGGTACTTGTTTCCTATTCAAATCAGCATTTGACAGTCAAGCTTTGATCCCTTGTGCATACATGTTTTAAAACTGACTCAGTTCCATACGGTTCAAAGTGACCGTTGTCTGGGTGGTCACATGCACTGGCAAGTAATTTGATTTTGCTAATACAGGGTCTAAATCTGCAGGTCTCACACACTGAGTGACCCCGTTATAGAATCATAGAACACTAGAACTGGAAGGACCCTCCAGAGGTCATTAAGTCCAGTCCCCTGCCCTCACAGTATGATTAGGTAATGAACTTTTGTAGTTAAGACCCAGAAGATAGTTGGAAAATAAATACATTCTAGATTCTAAGGTGCTCACACCCCTGATACATAGGGAATATGCAAATACCAGAAGACAGATACTTTTGATTCCACTCACTAATGTCTCCCATTTTGTTGTGGGGCCTGTTATCCTTCCATCACTGGAGTTTGATCTGGGCACAAGAAGTTAACATACAAGAGCAGCCATGTCTTACACATGAAAGCTCAATACCTAATAAATAAAATTGTTTAATCTTTAAGGTGCTACAGGACTGTTAGTTTTTCTATTGTAAATAGAAAAGTCCCCTGGCTTATCCAGAATTATAAGACACACACTATAGGTGAATAATCTCAGAAGGGTAGATGTATGTAGTCCATCATATATGATCAAGTAGGTGCTCAGTGTTATTTGTCATGAGCACTTGCCAACCACTGAATGGGTATGAGCACTGGAAGAGTACAACCCTAAGCTACCAGAATTTCTTTTTTTTGTTAGTGACTTTTAAGCTCATACATTTCTTTTATGTGCTGGGATACCTTCCGCTTTGCATTTTTAATGTGCATGATTGAGTATAGAGCCCTTGCCATGTACTACAATTTAATATGTTTTCAACATGAACTAAAAATTTTAAAAGACAAGTACTAAGGAATCTCAACCCAGAAAAGGTGATTTTGAAAATGCAATATTGCTCTGACACCACCACCACCACCTGCACGTGGGATTTATCGCATAGTAAACTCTCAGCTGGGATTCAAAGTCAAAGAAACTATGCCAGTTTGCCCCAGTTCAACATCTGATCTGCTCTGTTCAACAGCAGTACTCTTCTCAACATCACATCTTTCCTTTCCTTTCCAAGACCAAAATTTGTCAATATCCTTGTAAAAGGTTAATTTATGTTTTACAGACTTTAAAACCTGACCCAAAATAATCCAATACTGAATACTAACTAAATTACAGACTACCAGTCTTGAAACCAACCTTGTACCAAAACAACTTTCTTGTTAAAACATTAGATTAACCTCTGACTGCATCATGTTTTTGCTTAGACAGAAAAAGCTTTCAGAAAATGTACAGGGTGTTCAGATTGACAGTTACACTGACCATTTTATATCAGACAGATCTCCTTTTCAGCTAGGTATACTTGTTAAAGTACCGTAACCATGTACAGGTTGAACCTTTGTCAGGATCTGACCCATGCTAGCTGAGAGGATTTGTCAGACAGATGATCAATATTTTCTACAACATTACTAGCATTTTCACTGCTTACTGGGCTCTTAAAAGACATTTAGGGGTAAATTACAGCTAAATAACTGCATGGAACACTGACAACCAAGACTGGTGGCTGTAAAGAAACTATGTAAGTGGTTGTCCAGCTAACTAAAATCATACCAGATTACAGAGTCTGCCGGACAAGAGTTCCAGGTGAGAGAGGTTCAACCTGTAATAGACTTGATATTGCCCTGTACTTTAAAAAGCTTAAAGTTTTTCTTGTTGCCACTCAATATTTACATTTTAAACCAGCCTAATTAATTTAGGTGCTCAGGATTCCAGGGCCTAATTCACTTTACCCTTGTCTACACAGGAGAATAAACCAAAACAATTCCATAGTAGTTTTTCCTAGGATAAATCCTCATGAAGAGCAGTAGGGCTAGATGGAAACTGGTGTGCCTCTTCTTTGAGAGCTTTTGGTAGTTTGTTCTCCAAATCAGGACAAAAAGGTTGAAAATGTCTACGTTTTTTCTGAACCAAACATCTGAAAAAAAGTGGGGTGGGTCAGTAATAAGCATATAGTTTTAGTAACTTCACAGCAACTAATTTTCAGTTAATGGTTTTTATTATTTTTTGGTGAATATTTAGAATGATTGCTAAATGAAGGCATTTTGACTCCATCTTTTTTCCCCCAGGTGGCTGTTTTGTTGAATGTGACATTTTCAGTTCAAATATACCCCGTCCAGCCAGAAAAATGTTGGAAAATGTATGACTTAACTCTCAATACAAGTAATTTTTCTGGATTGAGCCGACCCAGGAAAAGATAGTCTTTGCTCACGTTAAGTGTCCACATAAGCAGCAATTCCAGAATAGTTATTGCACTGGAAATTCATATCTTGATAAAAGCCAGGTCTTTGAAAAATTGTACTCTAGCAGGATCTGATCTCTGATGTGACTGATCTCATTTATGCTAACAAATACTTAGTAGAGCAAGTACTGATCGTCGTGAGTAAGGGAGCGTCTACCCCATAGCTAGCAATATCATCTTAGAAAAAAGGTAGCCATTGCAATCAAATCCTCATTTCATTTAGTCTTATTTCAAAGAGCCAGTGACCATCATCCTAAATGCGAAAGCCTTTGCCTAACTTTTCACTATTTAAATAAACACAGGAATGGGCCATTCCAGCAACAGCAGTTTTGTCTGAACATAGATTTCTTGTACCTTGGGATGGGCCTCTTCCTCATTTAACTAAAATTAAAGCCTCTCTTTTTCCTCAAACTTTAGACAAAGTCAACTGAAAGCTCTGTCAATTAGACTAGTTTTTTCCCCTAAAGTAATATTTATTTATTTATTTAAATTGTGCTGTCCTTGATTCAAATCAGCAGAATTAATAAATAAAGATGAAACCTTAAGATCACACTTCTTACAAGCAACATTTCAGGAAAAAATTGAGTGGTTCACCTGTTAAAATTAATCCTAGGAGGCAGTATGGCTTAGTGGATAGATAGTAACTGGCCACTGACCTACAAGCTGACTCTGAAGGAGTCTGCTTCTGTGCCTCAGTTTCCCAATATGTATTATCTGGGGCAGCCAGATGCCCCAAGCCAGACATAGGACATAAGCGGTTAAGCTTTTTACCCTATCATTTAACTGATTTAACATCCCTCAGATTTGGTGGCTCTTGCATCCTTTGTAAAAGGTTTTGAAATCTTTAGATGAAATATGCTAAAAAGAACTAAGAATTATTTCTGTTGCTCTGATCATGATTTTATACCAGCAAACAAAGTTAGGATTCCTTCCTCTTCCAAACAAACAAAAATAAGTCTTGCATTTGTTTTCCCCATCTTAGACTGTTTTTAAAAAAATCCTTAAAGGAAGATGACATTGTTTTGAGAGAAAGCCCTGTAGAATAACCCTATGATTCCAAATACTTGCAGTTACTGTCTCTCCACAAGACCATTTTTCTATAATGATCTCAAACACAATTTACCAGCAAATTCAGTGTCCTTTTAACATTAATAAGACATCTGAAAAAAAAAAAAAAGGTTGAAAACCTTGGTTATTTTCATTGTATTTCAGTGTGGTATATTAAAAATTAATTTTTCAAAGTGATGTGCTTCTTGGGTCTGTTACTCTATTCATTTCATATAACTTCAATTTCTCCGACTAGAGGATTATGAAACACCAGTAGTGTTTATCACCTGTAGCGTAACAAATACCGTACATTTCTCTTGCAAAGTCATCTGGTACTAATTCCCCATTTTGCTACCTTAGAGCATAAATTTCTGGACTCAGCCCAGGATTTTCTTTTAAAAAACTGCCATGCTAAAAAATGCCAGGCTAGATTTCCTACCATACCCTAATGTTAAAAGTGATTTTAGACTGCTCAGATCAGATTGAGCCTATTAGTCACTGCAGGAATAGTCACCATATTATTGTAATGCCTTTTCGTGATACTTTGCAACAATATTTTTGTCATTAGTAGTTTCCCATCTGTATTTGCCAATTTTTCCAGTAAAACAGTTTTCAAATACTTTTAAAAACAAAAGCAGTCTAACAGAATAATTCATTAGGTGATGAGCTTGTGGGAGAGACCCACTTCTTCAGATCATAGCCCTACCAGAACAGACTCAATATTTAAAGGCACAGAGAACCAAAAATAATAAATAAAGGTTGACCAAAAAAGTCAGATAATATTTTTGATATTTTTCTATTTGCTCACCTTGATTATGTGCCTTAAGTATTGAGTCTGCTCTGGTATGGCTATGATCTGAAGTGGGTCTGTCCCACGAAAGCTCATCATCTGATACATTATTCTGCTAGTCTTTACAGTGCTACTGGACTGCTTTTTTGTTTTGATAGTATATAGACTAGCACCGCTTTCTCCGTTACCATTTCAGTGCTTTAAATGTTTGAAAAGTGGTTATTGCTCTTTAGTAACTTGCTAGGATACAGTTCATTAATTGGAATTCACTTTTCCCATTGTTTTCCATCTCCTTAATACATTCTAGGCACCATTAATAGATTTTTAATTAAAATAGTTAGATGGCTTCCTCAGTTCTAAGCAGACAGCGTGTAGTATGCTCAGTCATTTTTAACTACTATTTACCCCTGGTTGAGAGAGACCTCAATGATTTCAGTGCTAGGGCATCACTAGTTATCAGTGGTGAGAACACACCTTCTCCGAGTCCTATAATCTTAGCACAAGCTAACAAGTTGAGTGAACAGAATATGCCCAGTATTAACCTGGGTCTGAAGTTACATGTGAAAGTTGTGAACCGCCTAGCTTGCACTAGACAGAAGGTAGGTAAAGTAAAGTAATTTTTACTGGGCTAGGAGCTACAAAGAACACACTTCTTTCCCTACCGCTAACAGACTCAGTGACTTTCAATAAGTAACATACTAGAGTGAAATTACGAAGACATCTAGGCACCTGAGGATGCTAATAGCCTTCAATTTCCACTCATCCATGTCTAGAGCATGGATTTTCAAACTGTGGTTCATGGCTTGTCAGGGGAAGCCACTGCTTGGGCACAAAGACACTATTTACCTAAGTGTTTGCAGGAGCAGGCTCCTTGCAGCTTCCAAGAGCCATGGTTAACTGTTCCCAGCCAATGGGAACTGCTGAAGCAGTGGCCTGGCCCATGCTATTTCCTGTGGCTCCCAGTGGTTGGGAATGGTGAACTGAGGTGCTTCCTGCAGCTCATTGGCTGGAAATAGCTAAAAGAGGCCACTGGGAGCTGCAAGTGGCTGTGCCTGCAGTCACTCATGAACCTGCTTCAAGTGTTTCATTGCCCCCTAACAATTTACCCCAATGAACCTTGATCCAAGTTTGAAGACCCACCTAGAGACACTGGCCATAAAAAAGATCTTAGAAATTCCAACAGACAAAAATATCAGTACAAAACAGATTTTCTGATTTAAAATGATTGCACTGTACCATCCCTTTCAAAATGACCACCACCTCCACATATTGGACTCATTTTACTGCCAGCTCAAATATTTTAGTTTTGGAAGTGATTAAAATTATACTAAAATACTCTCCCCGCACTTAATGCTACTACTAAATGCTTTATCCCAGAATACTTCTTTTTCCACAATTTTTGATAAAGGTTGGTTTCCAAAACACTTGTCACAAATTGTTTATGTTTTAGTTGATCAAAGACCACCACAAGGCCTTTAAAGATCATTCTTTGACTAGATAAACAGTAACTATGAAAATCAAACCAGATACCCCATCTGTGTGCAACTATTTTTTATACATAATACTGACTAGCAATATAGCATATGCAAAGTATCTTGACTAAAAACTAGAACAGTGATCATGTTTTGAATGCAAACTGAACCATATATGTTCCTTATTCTTGCAATGCATGGTTTTAGATTAAATCCATATAATACTATACTGATTGTAGAATATATTCCACTAAACTCAGGTTAGAACCACCAATAAAACTCAAGCTGAGAACTAGTTCAAAAGGACCAATTGAAAATTGACCTATCACTAAGAATGTATTTTAATACATACAATTCTCAGTGGATAAAGAAACCTTTCAGGACAGCTTGATATTTAGAAATACCATCAATTATCCTTTTTGTAAGGACCATTTCTTTATTATTAATATCCATTTAATCCAACATTGCATCAGCACATTCAGTGTTTTTATTAGTACTCTGAAATGTTTGCATGAAAACTTGAGAACCTGATCAGATTGAATTTTGGTTTTTTTTCCTGTAGCATTTCAATTCACATCCAGCAGATGAAAGTTAAGCACCAATATTCACGTCGTGTAAGTATCCATTACCTCATCCATTTTAGCACTGTGTGCCATTTTAATGTTTTTAAACACACACAAGATTGGAAAGCAACCATCATTTATAGACAATATGCTATAATCTTAACTTCAAGTTCAACGCATACCACATCAATATTCTGCTGATTAGTGAAGTTAAAAAAAACCACTAACTTTTGGACTCAGACTTTATCCCAAGTTTCATTTCAGAAAAAAAATTAAATTAACACTTTCTTACAGACCAATTTCTCAAAGGCATTTAGGATCCAAACTGCTTTTGATGAGCCTAAATACTGATTTTCAGTGAACTTCCTGGCTCTTAAAGCCCAGCTGACAAAAAGGTAACAGTTTTGAAGATAGTACTTGGGGTGGTTAAATCCTAAGCAATCCACAGTTCTAGAGCAATGCCTAAACACACCTTTAAAAATCTTGGCCCTATGTGCGTAAATCACCTTTTAAAAATATGACATCTAGGGTTATCCAACTAAAACCTTCACGCTCTTTTTTTAAATGGGCTTCAAAATAGTTGATAATGTATTTAGCACATGGAAGATACAGTAGATACCAGCTTCAGCTACACAACCTGCCTGTAGAAATTTGCATAGTGTAAAGATAAATATAGACAAAGCCTAAGCAATGCCTCTTCATTATCTAGTTCTTAAGTCACTCTCTCATTCATCACCATTTTGTCTCTTTTGGATTTTAATACATTTATTGCTAGAAAGAATTTACAAAGATCAACTTTTCTTAATTAGAACAAGTGAATTTCCACTAGTCATATTCTGACCTTTATTCTGCAGATAATAATGGTACAGAAAGGAATCATTTCAGCATTAAACCAAATCAGCCCTGATTTAAGGTGACCAGATCCTGTTGGAAACATCTGCTGGACAAGTTAGCAGTTCTTTGTTAAATTTTGGTGTAGAACAGGCCTAGGTTAAGATCCACACTCTTAGAGACACCTAGGTAAATCAACCTAGCCCGATGGAAGACAGCACTAGGCGACTAGAAGAATTCTGTTGACCAGACCATGTCTCAGGGAGGTGGGATACCTACACTGAAGCACTATAGTCCCACAGGTTTCCGGTGAGATACATTTTAAGTACAGACCTAGCCTAAAATGAGATTTTCAAGAGGCACAAATGGCAGTCTGTTCTGTTGCTCATTGACACCTGTTGTGGCCTAAATACTGTGCACACTTGGGGAAAACCACACACACTTCTCCAATTGATACTGGGCATGAAACTGAATCTTACTGCTACCAAGTAGCACTTTTGCTTTGTGCTGTCAACCTCCAATCAAATGTGTAACTTTTCTGCAGCATTTGGGTTAAGAAGTTGTTAGTGTAATCACAGAATGTTAATATTTAATTAGAACCAACAGCATTAATGTTCAAGTTTTAGTCACTGAAAAATACCATCAAGTTTTAGAAAAAACAAAGATCCATCAAGATTATTTGTAATTATTTCCACATACTGGCAGTTAGGTGGGGTATGCGATCACTCTTGAAGCAGAGTTTTTTAGAAAGCACGATTAGTACTTGTCAATGCTATGGCATTTGGGGCAGGGGAAGCGGTTTAAGCACCTATGCACAACTTTGTCCCTCACTTGTCCTCAGTTTAAACAAAGCCTGAGACCATCCATTTTCAAGAGCCACACAGATGCTTAAGTCCTATTTAACTGGTCAATTAAATGTCTGATCATAAACAGTCCTGCAGCACCTTAGAAACTAACAAATTTACTAGGGCCTGAGCTTTCATGGGCAAAGCCCACTTCCTGAGATGAAAAATGGAGAGCAAAAAAACCAGAATCCAGGGTTTAAGTAGGGGAGATAGCAAATAAAAATAAAGTCACCCACTCCATCAGGGGTTCCTTGCACATTCATTAATGCAATAGACACCATCATGTGCCAGCAACAGCTCTCTGCTAAGTACGTTGGACAAACTGAACAATCTCCATGCCAAAAAATGGACATATCAGGAATATGAACAGGTAAGCCTGCAAGGGAAACACTTCAGCCTCCCCAGACATTCAATAATGACTTAAAAGTAGCCAGTCTTCTACAAAAGATTTTAACAAGATTATGGGAGGCAGATTTCTAAAATTCCATTTCAGATATTTGACACCTTTAGCTTTGGCCCGAATATAGATCTTAACTATGTTATCCGTTACAAGAGCAATTTCAAAACAAGCAGCAGTCAAGTAGCACTTTAAAGACTAGCATGGTGAATAAAGTGCTACTTGACTGCTTTTTGTTTTGCTGGTGTATAGACTAGCACCGCTTCTTACTATTCAAGAGCAATTTCCCCACCTTTGGTATTTGCAGGAATGCATCCTACTGACTTCACTTCATTAAGTGGTCCTAGAGCGACAGGTAACCTCCCCCCACACCCCTCCATAAACCCTGGATTCTGTTTTTCCTGTCTGTCATTTGAAAAAGTGGGTTTTGTCCACAAAAAGCTCAACCCATTACATGTTAGTATGAAGTGCCACAGGATTGCTTATTTGTGAATCTACATACACCACTACCCCTCTGAAACTGGTTCAATGCCTGAGTAATTTTTGAAAATGGGACTGGGCTTCAATTGTCACCTCAATCCTGTGATCATTACACATGTAAGCACTGTCATGGTTAAAAATCCTGACCCCACTACAAGCAGTATTTTGCCACTGTGTCAAGTACTTACAAGGCTGTTCTGGGGGTAAAACTAAAGAACATACCTGTGTGAATATACATTAAATGCAAAATTCTACTTTCATTAGAGTGCTTTGAGTTAAATACATTCTTTAGTAAAGCGTATTCAAGTCATTACTTTATTGAACAGATTATGATGAAAATACCAAACATACCAATAACCGGTTGTTTAAAAAAAAAAACAACAACTTACGTTCTCGTTTCATATGCAACTACCACCATCTCTATTTTGCTTCATTACGCAGAACTTAAATGAGTGACTGATATTGGTCTATACCAAATTCATTACTCAAAACCAAATTTCTAGTATCATTAGAGCCTTCTAGGAAAAAAATCTGAGTAAAAGTTTATACTGAAAAGAAATTTCACCCAAAACATCAACCCAACACTTAAAGACACCCAGGCATCTTTGTATTTATTATACTTAACAGCTCTTGCATTCCCACTAGCCTTTTAAGTCTTCCATAATTTTTGTTTTTTCAGTATTACAAATTGACGATTTTGGATTGACAATTTTGGATTTTTTGGATCAAATCTATACATCTCCGGATGTTTTCACATGAATTCTTGTGAACACCTAGTTTATATTAGAAAACCCTATAATGCATTATCTGAGATTGCTCAGCAACATAGATGCTTAAGAGCCTCAATGGATTCAGACAGCTGAAGACTAGAAGGTACCCATTAGACCCAGACTATCACAGGCACTTAAATATCAGTTACCCATGTAGACACCAGTAATTAAGATTTGGACCCTTCACATTTACTGATTACACATTTATATCACTTTGGCTACATCTACACTAGCCCCAAACTTCGAAATGACCACACAAATGGCCATTTTGAAGTTTACTAATGAAGCGCTGAAATGCATATTCAGCGCTTCATAGCATGCGGGCAGCCATGCGGCTCGTCCTGACAGGGCTCCTTTTTGAAAGGACCCTGCCTACTTTGAAGGCTGCACAGCAGTGAGGCGCATCAATTTCGAAGTGCCACGGCCGCCCGGATGCTAATGAAGCGCTGAATATGCATTTCAGAGCTTCATTAGTAAACTTCAAAATGGCCATTTGCGTGGCCATTTCAAAGTTTGGGGCTAGTGTAGACACGGCCTTTGAGATACAGCCTCACAAGACTCTTATGGGAAAATGTAAGTTTAATTTGACCAGGAGTAAAAGTCCCTATATATCTCAATGGAAACAAGTCATTAAAAAAAATGATTTTATAGCACAGAAAAATTACTAAGTCAACTATCATGCTGATTTTCATACTAGAGTAGCTAGTATTACAGAAGTACTTTCACGATGTCAAGATAGCCAATAACCACTCAAACTTCAGTGTTTCTTCATTGCAGTTGGCTGGATAATTAATGATGAACAATTTAATTTTTGGAAAAAACTTCAAATTGAACCTTTCCCCAGTAAAGAGAATTTACAGTAAACTTTCATATCCAACATGGTATCATCCAGAGCTCTCAAATAACTTGCATTTTTAATCATAATTAAATTTTAGTTACTTTTTCTAAGTACAGAATAGTGAAATACAAATACAGCAAATACACTGTAAGTTTAGTGCACAATATTACTCCTGGTAAAGAAACTCTGCACCTATTTTTAATATCTCATTTTTCTTAGTGTTCTGCATTGCTAGGTATACATCTCTTATCCAGAATATTTGTATCTTCCGGTCCTTGCACTGCCAGCTACAGAAGCGTTCACTGTGCTTTTAAGTAGTTTATTTAGGATTAGCTTTAGGAATAGTAACAAACAATATAAATATTAAGGAAATAACAGCACAAACAAAACTTTTACCCAATAGTCAGGCTTCTGTCTGTTGGTGGGTGGGGGGCTTACGCTTGGATTTTTTGCTTTTAATGAAAAGCATCTAACCCCCAATTACTGCTTAGCAGAATCAGCATTTCACATAGCTCTCTCAACGCCATCACATTAACAAATCATTAAAAACCAGTTCCATTTATCAGAATTTACCACTGTAAATTGCATTAAGTTCATAAATGATTTGTGGTATTATCTTACCAGTAATGAAATAGAGCCAAACCCAATCCTTGAAAAAGCCTTTAAATGTACTTAGACTCCAAGGAATTCAGATACCGTATTGAGACCATGACTTTCACACAATTGACTGGAAGACCCATGCAAACACTGACAACACAAGCTAGTTTTGCATGTGATTTATCAGTTGATTTCTTGATTTTATTTTGCAAACAACATTACTTCCTTTACCTTAAAGCACCTTAATCCACTGTCCCCCCCCACTCTCCCCATCAGCAATATAGTCTAGAACATGGGTGTCCAACCTTTTGGCTTGCCTGGGCCGCATTGAGTGAAGAGGTATTGTCTTGGGCTGCATACAAAATATATAATATAGTTGATGTATATAAATCACATCATAATGTTAAAAGTTTACAATCTTGTGGGGCCGCGTTACTAGCTGTCCAGGGCCGCATGCAGCCTGCGAGCTGGACATGCCTGGTCTAGAAGCATGTGAAGCCATTTCAACCACTTGTTTTTTGGTATTCTAATCAGACCATTTAACATTCTGTAAAACTGCCACATCCACGCAGAATGCCTGCTGCTTCTTCAAGGATGAATGTTTAAACAGCAACCATAGTAAATTGTAAATATAAAATGTAACTCAAGACTTCTTTGCATTAGTCTGTTGAATATTCTTTGGAAATGTGGCACCATTTTCACTGTCTGCTCCACTGCCATGTTTTTAAAAACTAAACCTAAATAGTTTTGTACATCTTCACTAGTTACAGGAGTAAAAATACCAATATGGTATTTTATACGGATTAGTTTTTGTTAAATCCACCAGCATTAACCACATTTTCATCACCAGTTGATGGTATACTTTAAGTAATGTAACAATTTGGTGACATTAGAACAAAGTACCCACTTTTGGTATTCCAAAATCGAAACAAACAAACATTTTTATAGGTATGTTTTTTCCAACCAGACAATTCCACCTGTTTTCTCCCTACTTCTTGAACCCTGAGAATACCTACCATTGGCGCGTGGGGGATTTAACCATTCTGAATCACGTTTAGATGCAGTATCAGTACTTGGTAACACGGAAGACATGGGGGGGGAGGGGAAAAAATCACTGATACACACATGGACAGTCAACAGAAAATTAACCATTGATAAACTTAAGGAGATGGACTTTATTTGGTTCTACAGACATCTTAGTTATGAATTTAACCAACTTATTTAGGTCAGAATAAAATCCAGGAGTCACACCACCTTGACCAACCATTTGAGAAACTGCCTTCCATAGCGTTGTGAATACTTTATCCTTTATCAAGAAAATCCTTTGTAGGAGAATGTATACCAAAACAGAGGTTGGAAATGTAGGAATTTCCATGCCTTTAGCACAACACAGAACTTTTTATATAGCTTATATATGTTCCTCAAATTTTAGCAATTTAGTATGTGCAAATACTGAATTACTTAGTATTAAAATACCATAATTTCATTAACGGAGAAAAAGTCAGATGTTTAACATGTTAGGTTCTGCCCTACTGTCATATTTTAGACAGCACTCTGCTCAAATCTTCACCTCCATTCACTGTACCAATTCCACAATGACCAAGTCATTTCCCAAAACACTGTTTTGACAAATTAGTTTAGTCGACCAACAGTAAAGTTAAAAAAATGTAGTTTATTAAAAATGAATTTTATTTCAAAATCTTTATTGGGAATAAAATTGGACAGTTAAAATTTGATTGCTACAACGTACAAACGCTATTGTTAATACACAGATTACTGCTGTAAAATAAAATGTTAAAATACATTTGTTCATGTAAAACCAGTGATCAGTTCCACTTCTTAAAAACACCCCAACACTTACTGTTGATCCTTTGTCCCACACAATTTCAATTAACTCTGTGATGACATTATTGAACATAGGAGCTAGCTTTATGCATCAGGTCATTGTATTTCAGTAAATTGCCTGAACTAAAAAAATAGGTCACCCTGACTAACTACACTGATTAAAAATCACTATGGATAAAATCAACTCCAGATTATCCTATCCAGCTAGCTAGAAAAATTACTCACAAAATTGCTTCAATAGTTTAATTTTGGCCGTCCTATCTTTAGAAGTTAATTTCCAACTCAAGTAAAAAGATCAATCTTGGCTGTAGCCTAATGGAACCAATTTTTTCCCCCATCATTTTAGCCTGAAGACAACATTTAGTTAAAACAGATTTTAAAATATTATGCTCCTTAAATGCACCTTTGCAGGACTAGGACATGATATAAACAGGCTAACTTTGCTCTATCACTGCTAGCAGCTTCCACCCAGACAAGAATTGTTTTAAGCAGTCATGGGAACAATGATTTAAAAAAAAAAAAAAAAAAAAAAAAAGAGGCCGCAGTTAAACCTGCATTAAACAGAAGAAAGTTACAGTGAACGGTCATCCATCACCTCTAACCACAGAACTGCATTTTAACTGTTTTATACCATTATTCACCCAATAACTAAGGAATGATTCAATCTGCAGCTAACAAAAACTGCTAGGTAACAGAAGTTGAGAGCTATGCATGCTCCCTCTACCAGGCGTTACTGAAATGCTCAGCCGTTATGCAACTTTTAGCTACAATTTACCTTTGTATAACCCATGCCTATCCTCTACCATAATTCATTATTTGATTTACTGTTGAAGTTTTTCCATCAGATAATTTGTTAACCCCTTTTTTACCCATGCTGACCAAATTACAAATTCATTGTGTTGTAAGATCTCAGATCACTACTACCCCCTTATCTATACACACACCACTGTTCACGAATCTATCCAACCATCTGGTGCCCTCAAAATACATGCTTTCTAAATGCAGAAAGACAGACAACCACTTTTAGTTTTAAAGCTTTCAAGTGTTTTAACAGATGACAGACATTCCCCACTCCATGTACCTGATTTCTAATAGTGCCATCTTAAACTTTTGAGCACTTCCAAGGGACACTGCCAAATATTTCAGGGTGATCGCAATGTTTTGCCTTAATTAAAAAGTTGCAAAATCTGAATGGAAGCATTCCAATTTTTGTATTTTGTAGTTTTGCAAAAACAGAAGTAAAGTATTCTGACTCGAACTTTTTTTTTTTTTTAAATTGAGGATACTCCAGTTAGCAACTGTGTTAGCAACTGGAAATCCATACACAGCAGTATGAGAATCCAAAGAGAACTAGGTAAATTAGTTTCACTGTAAAACAGCGAAAGCAATAAGAAATTATGTTGAACTTATTCTGTGGTTCACCTTAAATCTTAATACCAGATAAACACATTTAGAGAAATATACCCGGTAAATATATTCTTGCAAGATCATTTTAAACTATACGAAATATGTTGACAATGTCCCTTTAAGTGAAGCTGATGCTTATTAATATAGAATTTTAAAGGTGTATGATGTCCCCCCAGCACATCTGTAATGCAAAAACTCTGCTTGCAAGTCAACATGGTAGGACATCCACTCTCCAAAATAAATGATCCTCTGCATGTTGTAGGTACGCTCTTGAAGTTTTGTTTTTTTTTTTGTTTTTTGTTTTTTTTATAAATACAGCCTTATTAGTATACTGGTTACTTAAATCTAATCACGTTAACTGGCCTTAACCCAGTTATGTCACCTATGACTTTTGTACCTGTCCAAAATAAATCAACGTTAATTTGAGAACTTCTCATTTGCAGTAATTATGCGTTCATAGACTCACCATATATACCCAAACCCTTCAAAATCTAACGCATGTTGAGTCCCTTACCCAAGCCCAATAAATACCATATTCTTCAACTAACCACATTTCTTAACACAAACAATTAATGAACCATAAACTTAGGCAGAAATAAAAAAAAAGAGTTCTCAAGTATCTTTCACTTAGGAATTCAGCTCCTTGGGTATACTTAAACCCCGCATTTCGGGCAGGAATTTGTTAAGTCTGTAACAAATGAGTCCGTTAAGAGCTCTTCCATTTACCAGAATAGCACTGATAAGTAAGTTTATATAGTCAATGTTAACGGTTTTTTTTAAGTAATCGTTTTAATTTCAAACGTCTTCATTTGAAGTAGGAAGTCCATGTTGCAGAACTGAATACATCTGGACAAAGGAGCACCCCATCTGTAGGACAAATTGACATCAACGAAACCCCCCCAAGGAACACTTCTGCTCAGCAGGGCCAATGATTATTCCAGCCAACTGGGGCTATGCAAAACAGCACTTCTAGGAATACGACCATCTTAACACTTTTAGACTGACAAGAAGGACGCACACCATTTAACTCGGGTTTCCTTTTTTTTAAAGGCTCTGGAAACTTTAAACGGCAGACATCGATTTATGGCAGATGATGGAAAAACCCCTCAAGGAAGAAGAACAAGCTCTGTTTTTTGCACTGTTTCTATGGTAACACACTGGCAAGCAGCTTCCATTTCTTTACCATCTCATCTGATCACCACGAAGCACACTATGTATGATGGATCATGCGCCAAGAAGCCTTTTAATTTTATTTTATGTGGAAGTACATCTGGAAAAAAGGCTAAAGATAGCTGGTTTTATGAACCCACCCCACCCTTCCATCAAAGGTACCGAGCACGTTGCTTATGATAGACATCCCAGGCTGATTCCCCCTCCCAGACACAAGAAAGTGTGTCAAGACTGGCTAGGTTCAGCGAATAAGCTGTATCACAGACAAGAGATTTTCCCTCTTTCCCAGGCCAGTGGTTTATTTATACCGCCATCCCCACGCTGTTCTTATCCCTTTTTTACCTCTGTTGCCATCAGCTGGAGAGAAACGAACTTAAAAAAATGTATTACCAACTCTGAGGCTCTTGTATTTTATTAAGAAGGAAAGGGGATGGCGGGGTGAAGTGACCTGAAGAGACTAATTCCAAATTCCAAGTTCAGAGCCAGACTCCAGAAGGAGAGATGTGGGTAATAAAAGGGACAGAAATACTGCCATCTGGAAAAGAAAACTACACAACGGTTGTACGCACCTCCCCTCCCTCCAAGACACCCCAATTTTAACCACCATCAGTATGATATCGTTATTTTTATTTTTTGGAAGTCTTTACACCACACATCAACCTGCATTCAAGAACCTGCCCGTTTGTGCCACCTGCTGTTCAATTTGGTACTTGGTGAGACCCTGTTTATCCCTTAGTGGGGGAGGCAACGCCTCTTTTCTTAGTATGACCACCTCCTGATCCAAGGCCAGCAGGACCATTCCCCTACATACCAAGCAACGTGACCCTCCCCAACCATGGGGTAAGCTTTTCACACCAGCCACCTAAAAAGAAACAAGGAGGTTCTCTACACCGGTCTTGTTTTGACCTCTCGGTTACTATGCCCATCAGTCACAGAGCGAAGTACTTACCCTCTCAGCCTTTCCACTCCAGCCACCCACTGCCCAAACTCGAGACTCTGCCCCAGTGGCCCACCCACCCGCCACTCACAGCCTACATTACAGGGGGTCTCCATACGCACGTTATACCAGGACCACAGAGGGATCCCACGCAGTTGTCACCCATAGTTGAAGTGTTCGTCTGTCTTCTTTCTTTGCGCCTCATCTTATTGCTCCCCTCACTCTGTTCTCCTCCCTTTCAGTCGCTAGGTTCTTTTACTCACCCTCCACCTTTCCTCACTCCTCTCCTCCGTCCAGCTCTCTCCCTCCCACAGAGCCTGTCACTCCCCAACCCTACACTGCCCACACCCCCCCCACCCTTCCCTCCTGTCTCCACAACCCGTCCCAGCGCCGCTCACTCTCCTTATATAACCGCAGCCGTAGCCGCAGCACCTCCCAAGAGGGACTGGAATCGGCACAATTCCTCCGCCGGCAGGGCAGAAGAAAAATAGTTCCTCTCTCGTTTATCCCCCCCAAAAGCATGTGCCCCCCCCAAACCAATATCTTCCCCCTACCCTATGGGAAGGGCCCAGGGATCAAGGCAGGGGAGAGGCGAATTTGTGGGAAGACATCAGATTTCGTGTCCTTTTGTACAGGGATGGCAGAAGGTTCTAGAAAGTTGCCCATCAGGCAGGGGAGGGAGGACGGGCTGGGGACTGCAATGGGGGCGGGTAAACACTCAGCCAGATAATCTTACCCATTGGCCAGCCAAAGGAAGGGGGTGGGGGAGAAGCACATCATGGGGGCGAGGGGGCAGGTGTCTGGGCGCGAGAGGGGGAGGCAGCCCGTCGCCCAGGCGCTGGGGTGCGGGGCGGGACGAGGAGGCAGGACTCGGTGTCCTGTTGGGGATGTACTTTAGGGGCTTATACGACAGCCCCATCGGGGCACTTGGTGGTCGCGTGTGTTCAGCCCCCCCCCCATGGGGTAGGGCGCTGCCCTCGCGCCCCCGCTGCCTGCGCGGGGAAACTGAGGCACGAGACAGCGCACTGACTTGGCTACGGTCACAAGGGCTGTGTCTACACGTGCACGCTACTTCGAAGTAGCGGCACTAACTTCGAAATAGCGCCCGTCGCGGCTACACGCGTCGGGCGCTATTTCGAAGTTAACTTCGATGTTAGGCAGCGAGACGTCGAAGTCGCTAACCTCATGAGGGGATCGGAATAGCGCCCTACTTCGACGTTCAACGTTGAAGTAGGGACCGTGTAGACGATCCGCGTCCCGCAACGTCGAAATTGTGGGGTCCTCCATGGCAGCCATCAGCTGGGGGGTTGAGAGACGCTGTCTCTCCAGCCCGTGCGGGGCTCTATGGTCACCGTGTTTAGCAGCCTTTAGCCCAGGGCTTCTGGCTGCTGCTGCTGCAGCGGGGGATTCATGCTGCATGCACAGGGTCTGCAACTCGTTGTCGGCTCTGTGGATCTTGTGCTGTTTAGTGCAAGTGTGTCTGGGAGGGGCCCTTTAAGGTAGCGGCTTGCTGTTGAGTCCGCCCTGCGACCCTGTCTGCAGCTGTGCCTGGCACCCTTATTTCGATGTGTGCTACTGTGGCGTGTAGACGTTCCCTCACAGCGCCTATTTCGATGTGGTGCTGCGCAACGTCGATGTTGAACATCGACGTTGCCGGCCCTGGAGGACGTGTAGACGTTATTCATCGAAATAGCCTATTTCGATGTCGCCACATCGAAATAGGCTACTTCGATGTAGGCTTCACGTGTAGACGTAGCCAAGGAGTCCGAGGCGGCGCAGGGAACCGAGCGGGGGGGGGGAGGGGGGGGCGATCTCGGCTGACTTCGGCCTGACTGGGGACAGGCTGCGTGGGGCTGGGGTGGGCAAAAGGGAGCTTCGGCCCCCGCCTCTGTTGTCCCCGTTGCCCTAGTTCGGGGGGTGTGTGAAAACAACCGCAGCATATGGAGCACGGGGGAGATGATGTCCCAGCCCCCCACTCCCGGGGGACGACGACGACAAAGTCCTGTCAGGCTTGTGCTCAGGGGAGTCAATGGGGGGGTGACACTGCCCCAGGCAGAGCGGGAGGGGGGATTCTGGTTTGGAGGGCCGGGGCCAGCCCAGCCCCTGCACGGACAGGGCAGAGCCTGTCCGCGTTCAACCTTTCGGGCTCTGGGGGTGGGGAGGCAGCTGCGGAGAGCTACAGAAGCGAGGGAGGGAGGGAGCGGGCGGGCGGAGGGATATCTGCGCATGAAGGTGAATCACCGCAGAGGAGGCGGGAGCCGCCCGTGCAGGACGTGACTGGGGGAGGGGAAGGGCCCCGCGCTCGGTGCAATCAGTCTGCGCGTAGGGTGGGGGGAGGGCGAGCCTTGGGCACACAACTGATCCACCCAGCGCACCGTCAAGAACTTCACTGCCTGACACACCAGCGGCCAAGTGCACAATGCACCACAACCCCCCCTCCTGACACAGCTCAGTGCCCCGCAGCCAATGCACAACAGCCTTGCCAGACGCAGCGTAGTGCCTGTACTTAATGCACCATCACTCTTCTGCCTCAGGTAGGGCACTGCTGATCCCAGCACAGTGAGCCTGCTGCATCACACTGACCTTCTCCATACACAACGTGCCACAACCCTGCGTCCCCACACAACACAATCACCCAGGCACTGTGCATCACAATAATGACACTGCCTCACACATGCCTGGATACACATCCTGCAACAAGTCCATTGCTTCACACCACCCATCGCAAGACATCCTGCTGTCTCATGGGCCACCCCCCCCCCACATATGCATGAAACCCCTATGTACACAGCACATACAGCTCCTGCTGCATCACGCCGCATACTGCAATGATCCTATCTACACACACAAAACTCATCCGTTCTCTTGGAGCCAATGGACTCCCCCCGCACCCCCAAAAACTCCACTTCACTATCCGATGCAGTAACCCCTCAGCCTGATGCACCCCACAAAACACACCTTCTCCCCCAGCCTTGATCACAAGTGTGAAAAATTTGGACCCTTATTTTGTGGCACAGGAGGAAAGATATCTTATCTATACAAGACAAAGCTGTTAATATCAGGAGGGTCCCAATAACAAAAGGATGACCAGTCCCCCTACTTCCTCCATCCAGACACCTATTTCCCCCACAGCCCCCAAACCACGACAGTCTCAGTCCCCAAACGTTTTCTTCCACAGTCCCTGAGTGCTGCAAACAAACGCAAAGGCAACGCCCAAGTCTAGCTTTTTCCAGCAAAGGGAGGAACGAGCGGTAGGAATTTTCCACTGCTGTGCTGACGTTCGCTGCTCAGCTAGAGACATAATGCAGGCTAGGAATGACAAGGCTGTTTGGGAAGCTGCGGAAGGCAAAAATGCAGGAAGACCAGCCATGTTAGTGCATGGCTCTCAGTTTCTAGATAGTATTGTTCTGTGTGCATGGCTAGTCAAATTTCAGGGCCCCAGGGGCACTCCAGGTGGGAGCAGAAATTTGCTGATAGTTTCTCTGATGCCATTTTGCCTGAGGCCCTGAATAGGGAAGGCCTTCCTTTGTTTGTGGTGCCAAGGACACATTTTCTGCCAGCACCCTGGGCCCCAAAACCTCTCTACCAGGTGGGTTTCCTGCCGAGGTCAGCCACAGTCCCTGACACAGTCTGTCCAGGTATTTTGTCTGTTCTGCCATCTCACATCCCAAACAATAATCAGCACACGCTTCGGGGAAGGTTCACACGTTCTTGTTGTGTTAGGTGGGGGGCTTGTCTTTGTAATGGCACATGAAGGGTGACCGTACACCATTCAATCGCAGTGAGGTTGTGCTTGCCTCAAAATAGTAGTTTCTAAGCACTGGATCTGGTTCTGTCCTGTTTAACGTCAGACAAAGGCCAGAAAAGAGAATGATTATGGAGATACTGTTATTTCCACAGTGGTGGCACTTGGAGGCCCAGCCAAGGACCTCTCTGTGCTAGGTGCTGTACAAACAACAATGGTCCCAGTCAGTGTTCCCTGTAAGCTGAATGCTCGGGAGGCCCCCCAGGAGAGATTCAGGTGCTGCTTAGCAGAGCACCCACTGCTCACACAGCCAAGAGCCTGTGTTTCTACTGGTGGTGCCCATCGGCACATACCTTGCTGAACATAAATTTTATTCCGCCCCAGGACCGAAAAAATTAAGAGGTAACACTGGTCCCAGACAGTCCCCAAAGTGCTTAGGAGAGCTTGGGGTCAGTCTATTTGAAGCTTGTCTTGTGACCAGCTTTGAGCTGAAAACAGGCAGGGAAGAGACAGTGGAAAAATACAATGTTCACACTGTGGAAATCTTGGTGTAGGTCACAGCTGTACCAAGAGAACAGGACCAGCCTGCTGCAGCAGCTCAGCTAGCATTTTCCGCCTCCATTTGGACCTGGGTTTTGCTTCACAGCCCTGGGTAACTTGGAGATACAACCCCTACGGTCTCCAAATGCAGAAGACAGAGTGATTGGCACACAGCTGTTAATAAAAGCTTCATGATTTTTTTTTAAACTAATCTCATCGTTCTAGAATGGTTTGAGATCATCACACCATTTAGAGAGTTGTTTTATAGGCCTGAGATAGCAGTGTCCATTTTCTGATTTTACACACACTCACTCACTCACTCACTCCCTCCGAGACACAGAGGGGAGACCTGGGGTCCAGCTCGAGGGAGGTTACAAACAAAAGCCTGGGCTGGGATCAGGATTCTGCCTTCTGCTCCCACCTCTGCTGCTACCTCACTCTACCCTGAGACAGCCCTGCCCCTCGGTGGATTCAGTGCATGGAAACACACACAGCTTCACCTCCACTCTCACAAAGTGGCTAACTAAGAGATCTGCAGACAATGCTTCCACGCCCTGTTCTCTGTGCTATGGATTCAGCAGCAGTGCAGTACTCAAGGAAGGCAGTGTCCTGCTACAGCACTCTTTTAGCATCAAGCACCCCAACCACAGGAACCTCACACTGACTGGAGCTCCCTGTGGTACTGTGAAGTCTTGTTACATGGGAACATTTTCGCTGTTGCCGGAGGTATAAATAAAAGCTTATCTATGTACAACTCCTCCTCCCATGGGGCGGGGGGTTGTTATTCCAGTAGTAAAGGGTCTTTTAGTATAATGGCATTTTGGATAGGATTTACTTAAATCTACTTCTATTCCAAATTAGTGCATCCCCACAGGGAAGTTATACGGGGTCGCATAAACCCAGGACACTAGCTGTGCTCTTGGGAGACCTAAGATCAAGTCCCAACACCGTCAGACTTGTCTGACGTTAGGCTGTCAACAACCACCCACCTACAGTTCAAGACACCTACTCACTTTCATCCAGCTAGGAGGCTAAAATAGAGTGGGGCGGCAGCAGGAGCTGGCCATGTCAAGCGCGTACGTATCTGACACACTGGCCCCTCCTGCACTTTGCAACCTTTAACCCTTGGTTGCAGTCTCTTTCCAGCTCCCGGCTCTAAGGTAGACGAAGCCTCTCTGTGCCACAGGGTAGCTGCCCTGCCCTCCCTCACAGGAGGGTCCATTGGCAGAGTGTGGATGCTTTGATCTGCAGCAGTGGTGGGGCTATTAGAACCCCAGACAGATGGCAGAGACAAATCTTGATACAAATAGTAGCACAGGCATTTAAGTGTGACAGGATACAGTAGCCCAGGCCTGGGATGGGACCCTAGGAAGACATCGTCTGCCCTCTCCTTTCGTGTAAGTGAGCCAAAGCAGGCTTTGCTGTGGGTTCCAAACAGCTGTTTTTGTCGCATCCAGCGATTTCTGCCCCTTTCCACGGGGCCTTAGTACTGACTGCTGTTGTCCAGCCTAATTTTTTTTTAATACCGCCTATTAGATGCTCTGAAATACTACAGCACAGCTGAGGCAGAAGCAGCACTGGCCTTTGTTCTGGAGGCACCTAGGAAACAGCTTCTAAACAAAGGAACAAAACCAGCCCTGCATATGGACAAACAAACAGGGCCCGAGACATGGTGCTTTCACACCACCTCATGGCAGGAGGCGTCTCTGCAAGCTGCTCTTTCAGCTCCTTCATTCAGCAGAGAAGTTTCACAAGTAGAGACCTGTGCTGCTCAGCTAAGAGCCCAACAGACCCTCACTAGCCCAAGCCTCAGAGGGCACATCTATGCTTATCAGAAGACTGACGCACTGATGGTTGATCTTCTGGGGTTTGATTTAGTGCACCTATTGGGGCCAGGCAAAACCCCTCAGGAGTTTCTCGCACTGACCACCAACTGTGAGGACGGTGGCAGAAAACTGATTTAAGAAATGCCAACTCCAGCTATGCTATTTTCACAGCTGGAGTTACGCATATGAAACAATTTTTCCCCCCCAAGTGTAGACCTGGTCTGATCTTAGAAGAGCAACACAGTGAAGAGTTTTTCATCAAGGTCAAGGCCAGAAGAGCGCCAGATTACCTAGTCTGACCATCTAACTGACCTGAGCATTCTGCATTACTGGTGGGTTGAGCCCAATAACTTTTATTTGACTAGAGAACAACTTCTGAAAGGCCTCCCCTATTTCCTCTGGCTGTTCACTCCCACTCAGTCACCTGCACTGCTACATGTGTACCTCATTTCTCTGACTTTGACAACCAGCAAGAGATTTTACTTGCAGACAAGATTTTCTATATCTGTTGAAACTGGGCATCCCAAATTAGGTTTATCACCGATCTCCCCAAATCAGCCTCTTTTAACGGGGTCAGGTTGGTGTCTCCAAGTCATTAGTCTTTTTTAAGATAAGTCTTGGCCTGAATTATGAATTTCTATAGTACAGAGGATTCCACCTGTGACTGCAAGGCCAGTGATACTGCACATGCCCCACCCAAGATTAGGGTCCCTATTGTACTGGGTGCTGCACAGACCCCACTGTACCTGAGAGTGAGGCCTCCCACAGGCTGTTAGGTGTCAAACAGAGCCACGGTGAGAGAATCCACAGCCTGAAGAGCAGTTCTGACTGTAACGCCAACAAAATGTCCACAATAGCTAGAGAAAAATAGCACCTACCTCTGAGCAGCTATTTTCCCCACCATATGTACTTAACCAGTGCCCCAAGCGACCTCTAAAGGAGTTCAACCACCAGTGTGTCACTCCTCCCACCCTGACCTGGCTGGATGTGGCACAGTGGGCTCCCCTCATCTACTGCTGTCTGCTGACAAGTCCCTACCGTGGTGCGTCTCCCTCACGTTTGGTCAGCTGGTGTTTGAAGTCCCCGTCAGAGGCAGAGTCTGGGCAACCCCAGGATTCCTGAGAGCCTGGCCCCAGGCTCGCTGTGGCCACTTAGAGGGCAAGGATGTCCCCACTCCAGGGTGCTCTGGCTGTACCCCGTTGCATCCTGAATGCACCGTTCACTGCATAGTTCAAAGCTAACATGGTTTAGTAAACAGCAACCCTTGCAAAAAGAACAAGGAAAAAGGAAAGGTGGAGGTCTTGAGCCCCCTCCCCATCCTGGCCTACAAGGTCTCCTGGCTGGAGACACCTCCCTGCACTGGTCCCTACTTGCTCTCCACAGCTGCTCACCACACAGGTCCAGGCTGCTGTAGCCCCACAGGATGCTCCTGGGGTGCCTGGTTCTGGCTGCAGCGCTCTCCTTAGCTTGGCCCTCTGACCAGGCAGCTCCAACTCACAGGCCAGGACCCTGCCCTCCGGGCTTGCCCATCTTGTCAGTCAGGCTGACCTGAATCATTGGCCTCTCCCCACTGACCCTGGGCATTGCCACTCTCAGGGTCTTGATTTCCCATCGGCCCTTCCTGTTTTTCAATACACTCATCGCTCTCAAAGAAGTGCTTTACTTACGAGTACTTGCTAAAACGAGGGACACGTATACCTACCTTTGTTCTCTAGATGAGTGAACGCCCCCAGCTAATACAAACCTAATCCCCCTCCCTGCAGCCCCAACCTGCCACAGCCTGAAACCCTGCCAGTCCTGTGGATGCAACCTGCAGCAGCTTGAACCCCACTGCTGGCCCCATGGCCCTAACCCACCCCAGCCTGAAACCCCACTGGCCCCACAGACCCAACCTGCCACAGCCTGAACCCCCTCCTGCCTTCCCCACGGATCCAACCTGCAGCAGCCTGAACCTCCCCACCAGCTCCGCAGCCCCCAACCCACCTCAGCCTGAACCCCACCGCTGGTCCTGTGGCCTTAACCCACCTCTGCCTGAAACCTCACTAGCCCCACAGACCCAACCCACCTCAGCCTGAACCCTCTTCCCACCCTCCCTGCAGACCCAATTGCTGCAGCCGGAACCCCCCCGCCCTCCCTGTGAACCCAACCCGCCACAGCCTTAACCCTCCCCCACCTGGCCCATGGATCCAACCCATCACCAGGTTTTAACCCTCTCTCCCTCCCGCTCATACCCCAAACTGCCCACAGCCTTTAACCGTTGCCACCCTTGCACAAACCCAAGGTTCACTTACCTTTCAAAAGCAGCGCCACATGATGCCACTCAGAACAGATCAGAGACCTTTACCTATATCTTAGTGGGAATTTAGTGTCCCGCTTTACAAGTTTTCACCTACAAGCAGAAATTTAGGAACCAGTTGGGCTGAGAGAGAGAGAGGTGAGTGTCCTGGAAGCTGGCCAGCCACAAACCATTCAGGGGCAGTCCATTAGACCCCTAGTTGCCCTCTCCCTAGCAAGCCTCTCTGTTCACCCTGCAACATCCCTCCTGCTCTTTACAGGCCTCTTCGCTCCTTACTACTGACTGTGACTAGCTTTTCCCGCCAGGCCACTTCTGCTCTTAAATTCCTCTGTTCACACCACTCCCCTTCCCAGTTGAATTTCATCATTAATTAGGTAACCATATCCCCCAAATATGGACAGGGGGAGAGCAGCTCTCCAGCTGCCACTGCCAGCAGCTGCCACCCTGGAGGATGTCCCCAGCTGCCTTATACCTTTGGGCACCAGGAACAGGACGGCAGCCGTGCTGGTGCAGTCCTGGCTTCCCCAAGCCTTGGGAAGGAGGCAGCCATGCCCCATCATACCCTCACTGTGCAGGGCCCCCTGCTATCGCCTGCTGGTGTGGCTGGAGAGCCTGCGAGTGTGCGTTCTCCATGGCTCTCCGGCCAACAGCTGTGTCTGTGCGCCAGCCAGGTCCGAATACGGGGCAATTAGCCCCTTCGATAAAATAAGTCGGGACACCTTTCTGGCATCTGAAATACGGGGCTGTCCCACCAAAAACAAGACAGATGGTCACTCTCATTAGGCCTGACCCTCCCTCCAGGGGAAACCCAGCTAAAGGAGCTGCACAACTCCCGTTTAACCCTTTGTTCACAGCATCAAGGTGAAGAGCCAAAGACTGAACGTTTCTATGGATAAGAACATCCAGAGTTAAAACATTAAGGATTAAAAACACACAAGAAAATTTTGGAAGGGCCATAAATCTTCATTCTTAAGGACACCACCAGCCATTACCTAACCAAGGGTCAGGAAGAGGGATGTTGTCCCACTTGGATTCTAGAACCTTCCTCTGCCCCAGCTGGCACTTAGCACATGGGTACTGAAACGCAACAAAGTACTGATACAGTCCCTACTTCTCCTCACTTGCACATCTCCCGCTCAGGAGTCAAAAAGAGACAAGAGGACCTGGAGTGGTTTCATTCCTGGGCTTTCATCATTGCATAAATGAACTCAGAGGCCAAGAAAGTCTAGCACGGCAGGTAGGATGCTCAACTAAAGACTTGAGGGGCTGTGGTTTGATTCCCTGCTCCCATGTGTGACTTTGGCTGAGTCACTTATAATCTGTGCCTTGGTCTCCCCATTTCTTAAATGCGATTAACAGCACTGCCCTGCCTCCCGGAGGTGATGTGAAGATGAGTACATTACAGACAGACGCGCTCAGATGCTGTGGGAATGGGAGTCGGAAGGGTACCTAATACAGAAGTGATTTCATACTGAGCATAGACAACCTTTGCCCATCCTAACACTTGGCTTCTTAGAACCTTTTATAAGCAGATCACAGATTTGCCACTTCAGACTCACTGAAAACATTCTCTTTATTGTAAGAGTGATCTTTAGCATATAAAAGAAAAATATTAGTATGTACACAAACAGTTTTGTAAAAATGAAATAAACAGAAATTAGTAAAAAGGGAAGGCCATTTCTGTGTTGCATATCATTGATAAGTATAAAATATTTCCTGTTCAGGGGAATACAAACACATGCATGCTCCCATCACACAGGAGAATCCACACTTCCAGACATGAGACAATGAGCACAAGACAGTATGATACAGCTCAGACAGGTGTGTGTAACGGTCATTGGCTTGATTCTCCATTACAAACTTGGGTCTCTTGGACGGCAGAATCCAGCCTGGAAAGCACAATTCCTCCAGGTAACATTAGAATGATTTGCTTACTGGCTATCAAAGAGAATTCACTTCAGTCCATTTCCTTCCATAGCACTGCATTTAAAGGCACAAATTACCAAGTGCTGGGGATACATTTACCTTGGACCCAGCTGTACACATTTTATCCCAAAAGGCATTGTGGTGCAGATCACCATAACATGTAATCTTGCTAAGAAAGAAAAAAAAATTCACTCAACAGACTTCTAGAATTAAACAGAGAAGAAGGCTGGAATGAAAGGAATGCATGCACAGAACCCAAAATTCACTTTATACAAAACAAAGGACAAGGTTTACAAAACTGGTGAACAGATTTTTTTTTTTGAATTTTTAAATGGAAAACAAATACAAACAGCAGTTTTCTTTGGATTTAAATAGTATCTGGAGACACAAATACAATAGGCCAAGAGGAGAAAGTGAACTAATGCTCAGGAGGGAAACTGACCAGTTCAATTTCATGATAAATGAAGAAGTTGGCCTCTCAGAATCAATGGAGACAAACATTGTTCCAAATTCTCTGTGTGGCAGCTAGTTAGTGTGGTAGATTTTTCAAAATCTATGTTAACAATATGGAGATTTTCATTGATAGTGAGCCAGAATATCAGCAGGTCTAAAACAAGACAGTGACTCCACATGCTGTAAACAGCATGGTCTGGGCAAGTGTGTACTTACAAAACTGTCTTGGAGCTGAAGTTAAATATAGTGGCGGAGGAAAGGAGGGGGTGGGACACACCACGTGATCATTTCTAAAATATTATGGGGCATTATTTACCTCTGTGAAACCAATACAGTCGCCCTTTGCTTTCCAAAATGACAGAAAGTGGATCCAGATGTTACTGAAGTGCAGTTAAAAAACTTCCCTCCTTCATTTTAGCCAAACTTCAAACCAACAGCAAAGTTTCTTTTTTTTTTTTTTTTTAAAAAAAAAAAACCTTACAAACTGAGAACATTGCAGCAATTCTGCTAATGCAGGAAAACCTCAGTGTGAAACTGACTTGTAACCAAGTGTCCTTAGGAGGAAAAATATAAACGAGGTATTTTGAGAATATTCTGCCCAATTTTAATCATTAAGGGGGGAAGTTTTGAAGTATAATCTGAGTGTTTAGGAGCAAAACTATCAGACATGTCAGAGATCTGTGCTCCTAAATCCCTCAAAGACTTTCTAAAAGTTTTCCCATAATTTGCAACAAGAAATGTGGGGTCATTTTTAGAATGCTATGACATTTACCCTAATAAGAGGAGGATTCTAGTTATGCAAGAGCTAGCTGTTGCAATATGGCTAAGAGGAAAAATATTTCCTCCTCCTCTCCAGCTGCTAACCACAAGCTGAACGTGAAATGCATAATCAAGGTCATCCACTCCCATGGCGGTGCCCCACAACATACACTGACCAAAGCACAATCTAAGCCTGAATTCAATCACAGAAGTGAACTGGAACCTTCCATCCGCCTCAGGTAGCTATTCTACTCTAATGCAGCGCACCTGCAAGGATCTGGTGGTATTTCACACCCACTCGGCGCAGCAGTGAACCATGCAGAAGATGCAAAACTCGGCACTTTGCACCTGTCTGCTTTGAAGGCTTTTGCCAGAAGAGAATGCTTCAAGGTGTCCACCACTGACATAATGGCCCAGAGCATTCAGGGTTCAGCCGCCGGGTGTCTCGGGTTTAACATCAATGAACCTCAGCCAAGAGTCTTCCACAGTGATTAAGGATTTGGGGCACTTCAACTTTTGTCTGCACTTTGGGAATTGCTGAGCACCTGCCTGTTGAAAACCCACTCCCCTTGGAGGAGGCTCAGGCTGGGCTCCTGCCTCAGAACCACTCGCGAAACCCAGTGCCCTCATGTTTAGCTGATCTGTGGCTCATTCACCGCTACAGCAGCTCTTTCATGTCTTTCACACCCCCAGCTCCCTCCTGCATTTGCTACCGAGACCTCAGACACTGACAGGGAAATGCTATCCCTGGGCGCTCCACTTTAAATCAACAATAATCCACTTCCGTCCCCCAAACCCTTGTGCCATGGGCTTGAAGAACAAGACAGAGCCCAGCCTTCACATCTGGGCCAGCAGAGTTCTCCTGCCCACAAAGAATGTGATCACCACCTTTAATCAAGGGACTTTTACCCTGATGAAGCTGACAGGGTAAAAGGCTCTGCAGCACAGTGAGAAACTGGTAAGCACTGCAGGGTGGGTTCTAAACCTCCCTCCCCCACCCCGATTTGAGCCAGGATCACGTCCTGTATTGTTTTGCAGAGTTTTTCATTTTAACTCTCATCGCTCCCTCCCCATGCTCCATTCAATACTGGGAGCTTGAGTCACTGCTCTCCTGCTCCCTTTTGTCGTGGTTCCCCCTAGTGCAGAGTGCACACGAGACAGTAACGGGGTCGGAACAGCGTTAGAGAAAAGCAGACCCCATCACAAATGTGGCCTGGAAGGAGAACCGACAGTACGTTGCCCTGCGACAATGGCTGGAGTGAGAGCACTGGCTGACAGAGCGAGAAATCAGACCAGGATGGAGATGAACCTAAGGCTGGAGTGAAAGCACTCATTCTGTCCCTATAGACACACCCGTCCCACTGAGTGAGATGAGGAGGGCAGAGCCCAACTTTTGGATCCAAGCCCTAGCTGAAGAACCCCCAGTACCATTCGAAAACCTTGCACCAGGACAGAGACACCACGCCCCAGAAATACACTCGTCACGGGACCGCACAGGCTACAAAGCCAGAGGAAAGTTGGTCAAGCTTTTGCTTGGGCCTATCTATCCTCCTGGTGCTTCCATCGTGCACTATGTCAAAGTCGCTGCACCAGTGTTTCCACCAACACCAATCCCAGTGTTACAGCTCTTCCAAGAGGCAGGCTGGCCCTGGCAAGAGCCAATGCTTTGCATGCCATTTGTGTGCAAAGGCAGCCGGCCTGCTTCTACTAAGTGCTCTAGCTTTTCCAGCTCAGCCTAAAAATAACCTGTTCCTATTTTTTACCCTGTCCCCAAGCCCTGAATCTCCCTCCACCCATTTGCTGTCAAACAAGTTCTCAAACCAGCCGAGCTGCATGGTAACACAGAAACAAACTCTGTATTTCTACCTTCCAATCAGTGAACAAACTGCCCTGGAGAAAAGCCTGCACATACCTCCCACTCCAGCTGGAAAGCCCCAAGGAAATAGGAGCTGAGCACCTCAACCCCTTCGGCACCAACCATTTCTCTCCCTGTGCAGTCTGATTGCTGGTCACTTTGGATGCCAGACCGGCACTGATGAGTGCTCAGCGCAAACAGATGGGGATTAGGAATTTTCCCCAAAGTAGTGCAATGAAATTCAACACAAGCTGGGTGCTTGAAACTTTCTGGAGCTCAAAAAAACTCAGCTCAGCTCAACACACCCTGGGCTCAGCTGCAAACCCCGGTGGAAGAAGGCAAAGCCGTTCTGGCATCAGTGCGGCTAACATGGGTTAAGCAGTTTAGCCCTATAGCATCTGGCTCTTTATCCTGCCAAGGCAGCGCAGGGGAACTAACTACCCTCCAGGGTCAAACCAGAAGCAGTAATGTCGGATTCCAGAGTGGGATGTGGCGAGACGGCGACAAACGATCACGGTACCTTCCCAAAAAACCCTCCCTGCTGTAGGAGCGAGATTTCTAAGCTGACTTGCATGATGGAGACAGGGGAACTCAGGTGCACCTGCTGCATTTGTACAGCTGAGGTGTGTGGCTGGCAGATCTGTACGGCTTAAGATTCTCAATGTCCCTCTGTGTGATGGTCTCCTGCCCCCGGATTTCCCTAACACCCTGTCAGCCTCCAAGGATTTGTCTAGAGAGGGAAATGGACCTCTCTACTTCCACAGTCTTAGCTTGCTTCTCCCGTCCCATGTGGGAAGCAAGGCTAAGGCTTCCAATCAGCACCCAATTAACAATGAAATGGAACAGGAATCCAGAGACTAAGTCTCCTCTGTGCCTTTAAATATCCCACCGGGACAGGTTTATCCCACATTGAGAGGATGCCTCCACACACCCTAGATTGCACAATGCAAATTTAAAAGGGGGTAACAAACAAGTCATTTAATAAGCATTGCCTAGATCTCTTCCCCATTAGGGAAATAAAGTGCCCCCGGGAAAGTGTGCAGTGCTGGGGTTTTAAGGCAAAGATTTTCAAACGGACCAAAGGATTTAGATGCACAACCCTCGTTAAACCCTTTGGCTTAAATCCGAACCGCAGATAGTCTGTTCTGAACAATTCCCGCCTACCTGTACTGGATGAGTAAGTCAAAGCAGTTTGGCATATGTCACTACACCCAATTTGAAACAGACCCACCATCAGCCTCCCAAAAGCAAGGAACTTGGTCCTTCCAGCAGCTCTACATCCAGTGAGGAAACCTGCTGCAGTCCGCTACTGACCCCTTGTATGAATACCCCAGCATGTTTTCTCCACAGCTGAGTTGAGATTCACGTGGGGAATCACCCATTTCCTGCACCACCAACTCGCCTGTCCAGTCCCATCAATAGGAAGGGTGTTACGTACAATCAAACGTCCTAGTTCCTCTCCAGAACGCAGCCAAACACACGATGCAGGAATTCAATGCAGCAGATGCCAGGATGGGATATTTAGGGCTGATGAGACATCCTGTGTCAACGGCCCCAGACAGAGGCTTGTTTCTTAGTGAAGTATTGGCAGCAAAGCAATCTTCGTCCCCTTGCTTCATGGTACACCTCATGCCACTTCTGACTTAACTGCGTACCAGAGGCGAGACCAGCTTTGAAATCAGACTCACATGCCCTATCCAGATGAAACACAGAAGGTCTTAAAGCTGCTACACAATCAGTTCCCCCCAAAAGGCAGGCAGGGTTATGTTGGAAGAACTACCCCTCTCCCCGCATCCTATTCCTGCACGGGTTTGAAAATGGAACAACCTGCGGAGGGACACAGCCAAGACATATTCCTGGTCTATCCAATGCAGAATGAACCACTGCCTTGCAGCCATTTCTGCCCTGCGTGGGAGATCATACCAATGCCTCCCCTGGAGGATGATTCAAAGCCTGGAGCGTTTCCCGCTAAGGGCTAGTGAATTACTCTGGGACCCTGAGGTTCTAAACTGATGGGTGCATCCGACCCTGCACGCCACGAAGCCTGAGCCAACGGGACACTTCCCCCGAGTGAAGAGGCTCTGAGCTCCAGCACAGAAACAACGTAGCGCACGTTGTCCACTAGGGTGGCTCTAGTAGGCCTACGAGCCTGGAAGGGTTGGGCCAGGTGATCTCAGAGCAACGCCAGCTCACCGAAGCGTCGTGGCTGCTCTTCCCGTGACTTAGCTCGGTGCCACCTGCAACCACACCAGGAGGGGGTGTCGGTGCACAGCTGCAGAGAACGCTCAAAGCAACAGAACCAGAGGAACTTGGGCACCTGAGGGCCCCGGATGGAATGGCGGCAGAAGAGGGACGAGACGGGTGGGCAGTGACTTTAGATGCAGCAGGCTGGGATCCCATTGGTATAAATTAACACAGAATAACTTAGGGAGGCACACATCTTAGCTCAGAGGAGCGCCAGCAGGCTGGGCACAGGGCATGCCCCTGCATGGATCGGTCCACTGCTCCCCATGCTCCGGCAAAAGGCAGCACTCAGCCCTGCTCCAAACTCTCTGCTGCAGCCTGCACGGCTGAGTAGGAGGTAGGGCCGTGAGAGAACTGGCGGGTGAAGAAGGAGGCCGTCCGTTTGGGTTTCACACGCTTGATCTCTTTGCCTGGAGCCCAGAGAGTAGGGGATGGGGGAGAGAGAGACAAGAACAAGTCAGCCCTGGATTCGCTCACTGAACCCCACAGGGCCACAGCTGGCTAGTGGGAGCCGGAAAGGGCTCACAAAATGACTTTCCCCCCAACACAGCTCCTGAGACTCCCAGCGGAGGGGAAGATCAGACTCCTGGGTTCTAGCCTCCAGTCTGGGAAAGGCGGGGGAGTGGGGGCTGAGAGCCAGGACTTCTGGGCTCTCCCTGGCTCTGGGAGTAGATTGGGGGATAGAAGTCTCGATTCCTGAAATCCCTCCCTGGCTCTACTACTGACTTAACCGCCAGTAATGCTGGGACGATAATGGAGCCAAGACACCACTGGGAATGACTCTAGCACAAGAGATGCTGGAGGCTCTGGAAGACTGGGAGAGAGCAGGGCAGGCTCAGGGGTGGCTCCAGCATCCCAGGATGAACCCCCTGCTCCCCCCTTACCGTCCTCAATGTAGTCGATGGTAGCGAGGTGTTGGATGCGGCTGCAGACCACGCTGTTCTGCCGGCGCAGCTTGGGGCGCAGCTTGCTGACCTGCAGCGGCGGGGGGCTCTGGGAGGCACTGTTGTCCGGCGCCGATGCCTCAGCTGCTGAGTTCAGCTCAATGCAGTACTCGATAAGGCCACTCATCAACTCTGCCTGCAAAGAAGCAGCAGGGGTCATGGGTCCGCTAGGCCCTTCCCTACTAGGGCAGAGCAGACTGACTGGCTCAGGTGGCCACTCCAGCCCGGTGGAGGTGGGAATTGGCTGACTCAGGGAATGCAACCTCCTAATCCAGTCCCAGGCAGAGCCTGTTCCCAGGCTGACTGCTGCTGGCCTGTGAAACGCATCGGGATTCCAGCAAAGGCAGATGGCTAGAACTGTGATGGGAGCATTGATTATACCCCCTGCACCTCGCTGGCCGCCTCTGTAGGGAGACCAGATGTTGGATGAGGCCCGGAGACTGGAAACTGTCTGGAGAACCCAGTCACCTGCTTGGAGTAAATCTTCAGCAGCTTGTTGACCTGGGTCCCTTCGTTCTCCCCATCGAACTCCAGCCAGAGGATGTGCTCCTCCTCCTCGTCGGGGTACGTGTGGTCCCACGAGAGCTCCTGGAACCGCAGGCCCAGCAAGACATGCTGCCGTAGAAAGAAGAGTGGCCCATGGCACCTCTCTCGGCTGGGCAGTGCCAGCTACAAGCCAGACCCAGAGTAGGGGAGCTGGCTCTAGGGGGCACAGAACGGAACAGTGGGTCTCTCCCATGTTGGGGCACTGGCTGAGATCCAAGCCCACAGCAGGTCGACTGGCTGGCTCAGGGGGGCTGGGGACACAGGATCTTGCTGGCTCAGAGGCTGGGGGACTGGCCGGCTCAGATGCGGTGGTGACAATCACTACGAAAAACCCTTGGATAGTATTAGGAGGTGCTAGGAAGTGCAGGGAGCAGCCCTGGGGGCCGTGGGCAGCACTAGGAGGCACTGGAGGAACGCAGGGGATACAGAAGCGGTCCCCACCCACGTCCCACAACAGAGCAGTGTCCGTTCTCAAGCACAGCGTTCAGGCACCCGCAGCCACTGGAGTCCCGCCCCTCACCCCAGCGTTACCTTCTCCTTGCTGTCAATGACATACACGCCCTCTAGGCTGATGGCAACTGACACGGCCTTGCGCCCTCCCCGGTGCAGGAAGCCCTGGGCTGGCTTGTCAATCTCCCCGTAGAAGAAAGCACAGCTGGAGAGCAAGACATACATATTGCACCAGGGCAGGGAGGCCTCGCACGAGGAAGTGCTCAGCTTGCACAAGCACTCACTAACAAAACTGGGAAAGCTTAGGGGTTTAGCCCCCGGACACCACATTCCTCCCGCAACGTCCCTTGAACCACAGGAAACAAAGACACAGAGGCTATCGTGAAATCGTGTCACCACACTACGGCCAGGGTGTCTGCACAACAAGGCCCCTGCCTGAGGAGCCTGGGCAGATGGCAAACGGGGGTGACGGAGGAACAAATGGGACTTCTGGACTGGGACTGCCAAACCACACTCCCCTCTCCGACAGGTGCCGGCTGCACAGACTCACCCATAGTACGGGAGCTGGTGGCAGCGCTGCAGATAGGCCCGGTAGTGCTGGCGCAGGGCCTCAGGCTCCTCACAGGCTGCCTCCTCCTGCACGGCTTGGAAGGCTTGGAGCAGCCCCTGCTCATAGGCTGGCTGCTTGGCTCCCCGCTTCCGCAGCACCGTCAGCAGCCCGTGCCCTCGCCGGCACAGGTGCGCAGGCAGGAAGGCCTCCAGCTTCTCCCTGCAAGGGCAGCACAGCTCTCAGAACGGGGGGACGGGGGAAGAGGCAGCTACGCAGCTCCATCATGGCCCCTGGGCTAGTATAGCAACCTCCCCGTCAGCCTCCATCCCACTCTTCCAGGCCCCTTCCACTCCAGTTCCCCTCTGAGATAATAACTCATGCGAGTGCCATAGGTCTGGTGGTGAGAGTAGGTGGCGGCCCTGCACTCTGCCAGGCCGACAGAGCACGCATGTTATACAGCTGTGACCAGTCTCCCCAGGAGAGGTGGGTGTTGCATAGCTACCAGCACCACTCCACTGAATAGTGCCACTGTTCCGGAGCAAGTCCAGCTAAGCTGCCCCACAGGCCGAGCACAGCTGGGTGAGACAATGAGCCATTATCTGGGCTCAGGAGCCCAGCCAATCCTGGATTCTTTGGGAGTGAGTGCTGCGTATAATCAGCAGACCCCTCTACTAGCCATCCAGCCGCACCCAGGCTGCAGGGAGTGGGGGAAACCTGCCGCATCTTCTTCCACCAGCATCACTCCACGCATGGGAAAGCGCATTCACCAGAGGGACTGACAGCCAGTGCTCCACGGTTCTAAGCCCAGGTCCAGGGCAGCTGCCCAGGAGAGATTCAGGTGCTGCCCAGCTGATCAGCAGAGCGCCCACAGCCGGCAGCGTGGGTTTCTACTGATGGTGCACACCCACACATATACCTCGGTGCACACAACAAAATTTATTCTGTCCACAGATGGAAAAAATTAGCGGGAACCCTGGCGCCGAATCTCAGCCATCACACATGGCTGCCAAGAAAACCGTCCCTGCATCACTGGAGCACAACTCCCCGCTCACAGCGTCTGCCAACAGAATGACCGAGGGAAGGGCTGGGAGGCATGTCCCAAGTGCAAGCAACAGTCAGGCCTGCCTGAGTCTGGAGCGAGCCTGAACCCACTGCCTTGGAGAGGGTGGGAAAACTGCCCCCAGGGTAACTGACACACCCGAGTCTCCAGCAAGCTTCTAAGAGGTCTGCACCCCCTGACACACACTAATCTCACTGGTGGTCAAGTCTCGGGCGACTAGTGGTCATTTTAGCAGATGGAAAGGGACAAGAGGTGGGGAGCAACTCCTGTAGGGAAAGCAGAGAGAGGAAACAAGGCAAGAAAGGCAAAGGAAGGTGGGAGAATGAAGAACAGAAGGGGGAAAGTAGAAGTCAGCCTAGAACTTTGCTCCTGGACTGACTGCAGTAACAGAAGTGCAGCTGGCAAGTTTGCAAAGCTTTCACGCTCAGCTCAGCGGCATTTCTCTAGAGAGACATAAGAAGGGTTTTTGACGGCTGCTGCTGCTCATTACCAGAACTTCAGGAAGTTTTCCATGCAGCGGTGGCTCTGATTTGGGGGACCAACAGAAAAGCACAAGGGGACTCATGAAGCCTCTGCCATCTGCACCATCTAGTCGGTTTCAAGCAGCTATGCACAGAGAGCTGAGGGCACTATGAACACCTCCAGCATAACACCACCCCTGCTGCTCTCTGCTCAGGAGTAACTTGTTGACTCCCTGACTGAGCCCAGACAGAAAAGAACAAGGGGAGCATGTACACAACTCAGGACACAGGGAAGGAATGGGGGAGTCGGGGATGTGTGCCACACAGAACCCCTGGCATAGAGGAGTTTGGTGGTGGTGGGGTGGGGTGGGGGGTGGGGTTGCAAGGAGTCCGAGGTCAGGTCTGGGCAGGGGACACTTGGGGAGCTGTGGAGGAATGGACAGGACCCCAGCACGTGGAGTGTGCTTGGCCTATGCAAGCTACCTCGTGTACAGCCCCCTCGTAACTGCATAAAGCCTGTTCCCAGGCCAGACCCACACCAATGGGAGACGTATTGGACACCAAAGGGGAACTACACTGCCCTGAGTTTATACAGTGAAAAGGCTGATGTCCTCCAGGTGACCAACTCCCCTGTACTCTAGGCTACACCCCTCCTTCCCCTGCAGTGCTCCCCACTGCCCTCTTACTTCAAGGCACAGGGCGTGTGCTGGTCCTGGTCGTAGGGACCCAGCTGCAACCTGCAGACCAGCGCTCCCAGCTGCTCACAGTCTTCAGGGTCGCACGGGTAGCGTCCCTCCAGGATGTTGAACTTGGCCTCTTCATAGAGCAGCCGCAGGACAGCCTCATGTTCGAGCTGCAGGCCAAAGGATAGGATCAAAGAGAAGGCCAGACACTGGCTCCAGTTCCACCTCTGGTGCAAGCTGGGCTGCCTGGGGGGCCATTTTTAAGGCCAAAAGGGCTCAGTCCATCATCTAGTCGGGTCTCCCGTCTGACATAGGGTATTACCTTTCCCCCAGCTACCTCTGTACTGAGCCAAACCCCATTCCTCACATACAGTCTTGGGGTGACTACTTCAAAAAGATGGAGAATCCACCATGCTCCCTGCAAGTTTGTTCCAGTGGTTAATCATTTGCTCTGATAAAACCTTATTTCTAGTTGGAACAGGTCAGGCCGGTTCTTCTTCTGCTGCCTTTCTCTGCTAGGCTAAGGGCCCCGCAGTGCAGCTGTCTGGGAAACAATTCCATTGCATGAAAAAAAAAAAAAAAAAAAAATCTCAGGTTTGGTTTCGTTCCAATGGAAGAACAAAAACAACATCTTTCCAAATATCTCCTGGAGACAACCCCCCAGCTCTACGCCCATAGGATAGAAACGCTCGCCCAGGGCCACATTTGAGGCCATTGCCCTAACCATTGCACTGCTGGTCTGCGTTTCTGTGGCCCTTCCGGATTTGGAGATTTTCCTGCTACATGCATCAAAATGCATTCCTGAAAAGTACACAAGCTGGCATTTTGCTGGAGCTGTCCTGGCTGGTTCCATCCTTTTGGCACGTGCCATTTTGTCCCCAAGCCATTTTGTCCTCCACACTAACACACCCCTTCTTAAAACAGCAGTCATGTAGCACTTTAAAGACTAACAAAATAATGTATTAGGTGATGAGCTTTCGTGGGACAGGCCCACTTCTTCGGATCTATTGCATTTCCAAACTGCAATAAAATGGACAACTGTTAACATCCCTAGCCCCTCTCCTTCAGTTCCACTTAGCTGATTTGTCAGTTTTTATTGAGAATTTTTTGGACCTCTGGGCTATATAACTGAGTCTGGACTGGAAATGCTACAGATCTGAAAAAGTGGGTCTGTCCCATGGAAGCTCATTCCCTAATACATTATTTTGTTAGTCTTTAAAGTGCTACCCGACTGCTGTTTTGTGTTATTAGACTACTGACTAACACGGCGACCTCTCTGATAGCATTCAACATCCCTTCTCAATCTGCTTTGCAAAAAAACGAACAGACCACGCTGCTTCGGTCTCTTGCTGAATGGCACCGGGAACAGCGTTCAATTAAACTCATTTTAGAACATCTGCCGAGGAGCTGGCACCAGCTGTACCTCAAACCTCTGGATAATCAATGTTCCTTCCCCCAGGCAGATGAGGACTAAGGAATCAGAGCAGGAGGCAAAGAGACTGAGCTGGCAGTTCACCACAAAGCTGGGAACAGCAGATTGGTCATGGTGAGATTTTACAAAAGCCTAATGCGGCAGAGCAGATGTTTTTATACAGCAATGCTCTTAGTTATGGCCTGACACAGGACTTGCAGGCGCAGCCAGGAAGCCATCTCCCCTCCCGTGCCTCAGTTTCCCTCTCTGCATAACAGCAAGAACAATCGTCCATCTTGCTAGACCAACGGTGAGCAACCAAAAACAGGGAGTGGGCCACATGAGTGGCCCTCCCTCACCTCAGTGGGCTGCTGCAACCCATAGCCTCGGAGTGCTCCATTGGGGGCCCCCTCCCCCACAAGCATCTTGCACCTCTGGGCACCAGAGCCCCACGTTTCCTCCACCACCTTCTCAGCTTTCAGAGCACCGCAAATCAATCGAGTCACGCTCCGCCCCCAGGACGTCCCCTCCCAGAACTAGAACTTTGCAGCTCAGCAGTTCCAGCTCTGGGATGGAAGGGGAGTGGGGGGGCGCCACATGTATGAGTCAGTTGATTTGCAGTGCTCAGAAAATGCTGGCGGGGGAGGAGGAGGAAGTGCATGGCTCCAGTGCCCTGGTGCATGAGAGGCAGATGGGGAGAGGGACAGACCCGAGCTCCATGGGCTCAAGGGTGCAGGGACTGTCTCTCACTTCAGCCAGGGGATGGCTGGTGACCTGACCTGCCAGGGAGAGGACGCCCATACAGAGCTACAGCAACAGAAATTGTGAATGACCCAGCTGTCATCTCCTGAGGACCCCATCTCTTGTGGGCTTGAAATGGGTTTAGGCTCTTCACCTCCTGGATAGTCGGAGGCTAAACAATAGCAAGTTAATCAATATGCAAAAGGCCTCGCCACATGGTCACAGAGGTGAGTGACATCAGGAGTCCATGCGCTCACCTGCAGCTCCCTTCTTTTCGGGAAGAACACGTTCCTTCTGAACTGCAGGGAGGGCTCATCTGGGAGATGAAAGAGACCCCAGTAAAGATATGTACATGGTCCGAAAGAGTCCGCTTTACCACTGCCTCCTGGAAACTGCCTGGGGAGCCCGCCAGGCTGGAGAAACAGGTCAGAGTTGGACGAGAACTCCAGAATCCTAGCTACCAAACCCACTAGATTCCCCTCCCCTGACTGGGGACAGAAGCCCACAGTCCTGACACCCAATCCTCCCCCTGCACTAACACACCAGACCCGACTCCCTTCCCCCTCCAGCTGGGACTATCACTCCTGACTCTCAGTCCCTAAGGCCCTCACCCACTAGACCACATCCCCCAGGAGTCCTGGTTCTTTTCACGCCCCCCCTCCACCAACTAAGCCAGATGGTATGAACTTAGTAATAGGAGTAGGGCATTCCAAGGGCGGGTGGGGGCGCCAGCAGGCCCGGAAGGAGTGAGGAAGCTTTGTAGACGTACCCTGCATGATCTCATCCTCTGGGCAATCAGTGAAACGGAAGAGCAGCTCCTGCCACTGCCGGCACACCTTGTATGGCTGGTGCTTCGGCTTCAGCTGAACCTCTGAGAGACAGAGAGGGAGAGAGTCTGGAACAAAGCATCAACTCTACAGCCCAGGAGCCAGTCAAACGTCCGGGGAGCCCAGCTACAGCCCAGAGTTGGTACTAGTACTGCTGTGGGACCCAGGAGTCCTGGCTGACAGCTGCCCCCATTGCTCTAACCCACTAAACCTCACTCTCCTCTCAGCCCTCCGGATAGACCCATATTGCTACTAGCACTAGCACCCCACAACAGAGCCCCAATCTTGGCCGAGACCTCCATCAACTACCATAACGCTACTAATAAATGCCCACCTTGTAAAGGGGCCCAGATGTCACTCAGGTCCTCTAGGCCAGGGGTTCTCAAACTGGGGGTGGGGCCCCCTCAGGAGGAGTTCATGGGGTTATAACATGGAGGAGCTGTCAACTGCAACCCCAAGCCCTGCTTTGCCTCTAGCAATTATAATGGTATTAAACATATAAAAATGTGTTTTGAATTTAAAAAGGGGAGTTGCATTCAGCGGCTTCCTATAGGAAAGGGCCCCCAGTACAGAAGTTAGAGAAACATGGCTCTAGGCACTACCGTAATAGAAAGACCAGCCTTCCTAAACCACTGAGGAGCAATCGCTGCCAGGGCAGGGGGACAGTCAGAAGGTGGGGTGACATGGGGAAACTCCACCCCTCCCTTTGTGAATGTTCCCTCAGTCACCACAGACCCAGGGAGGGGGTAAAGGTTGTGCTTCTGAGCACTGGGGTCTCATGCAGGAGCTGCACAGGCCAGTCACACAGCAGCTGGGGTGCCCCGGGGGAGAGGGTGCTGCTAACCGAGGGCAATGGAGGCCTAGGTGGTGATGGAAGGGCAGACAGACACCCGCCAAAACACACTGAATGAAGCACATTCCCACTTCCTGAAGTGCTGCAGCCAGGCATCCAGACAGAGACTGAGCCCTAATGATGCACACAAGATCCTCTACCAAAAGACACCCTGGCTCCCAGGCACTGGGCTCTACCCACTAGAGCCCACTCCCTTGCACGAGCAGGAGACAGAATCCAAGAGGCCAGACTCCTGGTCTCCCTTAACACAGAGGACATCAAACCCAGCAATACCGCTGCATTGGGCAGGAAGCCTGAGTCGCTACATTTCGAAGACGGTTGGACGGTGCTGGGACTCCTGTTAGTGGGAGAGGGCCAGTGAAAACCAGTAGCCTGTGGAGAGGCTGGTGGGAGGAGCAAGGAGCACCTGACAGACTACAGCAGGGCTGGGCTAGGGAAAGGAAGCTAGTGGGAGATAAGGGACCAGATATAAGCCAGGAGACCCCGTCGGCAACTAAGCGAGTGGGAGCCGTGCCATAAAATGATTCATTTTGCCTGGATGCTCTGTGGAAGTTTCCATTCTGCTCCTGACGTGCACCCAGCTGGAAAGACTCCTGATCTACAGCCCCAGATGGAGCCGCTGCCAGCCACTCAACCCTTCCTGCAAACACCGTTCATGCTGAGTGCTCATGCCCCCAGGACACAGCAGATAAAAGGGCTTTTCACAGGTCTCCTGATTGCCCTTAAAGCAAATGGCTGTCCAGTCAGTGTGCAAGAGAAGGAATGTTATTGGTGTTCACCCCTGTGTAAATCAAGCAGCATCATACGCTCAGGGAGGAACCCCTGTATTAACAGCCCCTGCCCCCTACTCTAGGGGCAGCTGTACCTCCGGACCAACAGTGGGATCCCTGTATAAAGAGCGTGCTGCATTCCAAAAGCACTTTAGTACAAATGCTTTGCTCACTGTTGAAATGCCGTCACCTCTGGGGTGGTGGTTGTACTCGGCACTGAGATGCAGCTGCCTCTGAGGCAAGGTGCTTAGGCAGCTTAAAATAGAAGACATTTCAGAAGGAACACAGGTGGATGGATGCAGGAAGTTTCCTCGTCCTTTATTTATTTTAGCATACAATGGCTTAGTCACACAACACATTTCCAACCTACATGAAATCCAGCAGCAGCCATTTGCTGCATACAAAATAGTATGAAATGAGAAGCAGATAAATGCTTCAGTGTCAGCAGAAAGACAGGGCAGGCTAATAGTTTCAAGCACAGGACCAGGAGTCAGGACTCCTGGGTTCTGTGCCCAGCATGCTGAGAAGGAAGCAAGGTCTAGCAGTTAGGAGACTGGGCTGAGAGGCAGAACCCCTGGGTTCTATCCCTTGTAACAGGAAGGGCTGTGGCTTAGCTGTTAGAGCTGGGAACCAGATTACTGTGTTCCATCCCCCATGCAGGAAGGGAGGGGATGACTTAATGGTTAGAGAAGAGGGGACAGGATATCAGGATTCCATTGCCAGCTCCACCAATGACTCTAAAAAAGATCTCAGCCCAATCCTTTCCGCTCTCTGTGCGTACGTTCCCCCAGTCTTCTCCGTAACAGGAGGGTGAGGTGTGGATAATGTAACAATAGAGTAGGCTGTGCACAGGTACCAGGCGACAGGACAGTGTTTAGCATAGAGACTGTGACAATGAACTAAGCACCTTACCAAGCAGGGGAGAGATGAGCCACAGGGAAAAGACATCCATGGCACACTCAGGAAGCTGCAGTGCGTCCCGGATGATGCGATGTAGCTCATGAGCAGTGACAGACATCAAATTGTCCACACTCAGCTGCACCGCGGTGTCATCGACCAGATATACCAGCACATCCAGCGCTACGAGGAAACCAGAAGGCAATGACTCGAACTCTCCGCGAGAACAGTTTTCCTGTTTCACGAAAGTTTCTGAGGTACCAAAAAATATTTTCCTTCCCAAACTAATCTAACGTCAAAAACACCAACATTTTCATAAATCAAAAAGCGAAAAAAAATTTCAGGCCAGATCAGTTTCAATTCATTTCAATTTCAATCTTTTAAAATCTGTATTTGCTAAATTTCCACGCAGCAACCGTTTTGACTGTACCCCACACCTCAGAACTTTCTGGCCGAAAAAAAGATAACACAATCCATCACTTAACTGCAAGAATGTTGATTTTCCCAAAAAATTTAGAGCTGGGAGATTTGTGGAAATCAGAAGTTTCTGTTTTGGAAACTTTGAATCTTAGGGTGACAGTGCCTCAAAAACCTTCTGGCCTGTTGTAATCATGACACAACTGACTCAATGGAGGCCAAAGAGTTGGCTTCCATTGACCTCTACGCATTGCTCCATGGCATGTCTTACCTGTAACAACAGTTTTTTAACACAACATCTCAGTCGCTCCAAAATTTCCATTAATAAGCTAGGATAGGGGTGTGCAAAGTGGAGGGGGAGAGATGAAATTTCCTAAGGGGGATTTCGTAAGGGGGATGCAGCACAATCGGCTGCTGGATCTCAGATGTCTACATTTTTTATGAGCTGGATGCCCCCGTTTTATGTATATTCACATTTATACACCGATTAACAAAGTTTTTGCATTCTACAGACTTATTTTCTTACATGTGCCAAAAGGTTTTCCCTCCCCCCTGTAATGAACCTCACTGAAATTTCCTTGGTTTGGATTACAATAGACAGATTGGGAGTTGCAGGAACGAAAAGTGGAGCCCAGCATAAAAAGTTTCCTCGCCCCTGGTCGAGGAGGTATGGCATCCTAGGAGATGGGGTGGGGGGAGACCAGGGCACAGCATGCAAATGGAGAGACACAGGGAGCCCCCCGCCCCCCCCCCCGAGATCAGCCTATACAAACTATGAAGAATGGAACTATCTGGTAAATCCAGTCCCAGGTTGGGACAGAACGCAGAAAACTTGCCCCTCCACCCCGCCCCCCCACTAGAGCCCATTCCCATCCCAGAGGTGGGAAAAGAACCAATCCCTGCCCCCAAATCACCAGATCCCCTCTCCTTTCAAGAGACACCCGCAAACGTCACTTACATCGCGCGCTCGTGGAGGAGATACTGCTTCGGTGGGAGCGATCAGCCAAGCTGGGGGGCACAGCGGTGCCATCTGTGCCTTCCATCTGCAGAGAAAGAAACATTGGGGTGGAGGCCAGACCATGATGGGGTGTCCCTCAGAGACACCCCCAGACACAGCTTTTCTTTTGGGGGGAAAACAGCCCCGGGGGGGGGCGACACGTAGCTCCTGGGGCTTTCAGGAGAACGTGGTGGGATCCAAACCCTAAGGAACCTGGGGGGAAGAGGTTACTGGGCCAGAGCAGAGCCTCCAGCTATGACCCCACTAGTAGGGTATCGAGCAATGTTGGGGTACCCTTGGGTGGGTGAGATAACAAGCCCGAGGCCCTGTAGGAGGGAGGGGGTACAGCACCCCAGAGATGGCCCTCGTGGGAGAGCACCAAGGGCTGCAGGGTGGAGAACATGCGCCATGGGGTGCCGAGGGGGTGGGAGCCCGGGCAGGGGGGAGACCCCGGGATGCAGGATGTGGGGGGGCGAGGAGGCAGTGTCGGAACAGGGGTAGAGGACCTGGGGGGATTGTACCAGGTGGAGCGAGGGAGCGCCTGGGGCGGCCCCCAAGGGGTGTCCGCAGAGCTTTGGGGGGCTTGCAGCACCCCAGGTTGGGATCCCGCTAGATCCGGGAGGTGCCGGAGGACGTGGGGTGCGGGTCACGGGGCGCTTGCTCGGGGGGGAGGGGTGCAGGATCCCGGAGGAGGGGAGAGGGTCCCCTGGTGGGAAAGGGGGCGAGAGCCCCAGAGCGGGAGACCTGGGAAACCCCTGGGGAGGGAGCCCAGACACCTGCCAGGCCTCAGGGAACCCCGCTCACCTCCACGACCCCCCTCCCTCGCCGCCCGCCCGGATCTCTCCCGCTCCCTGCCGGGATTTGTGCAGTTGGAAGCGGCGCGGGCGGCGGGTCCCGGAAGCGGGCGGGAGGAACGCCCCGCCTGCCGCCGCCCGCGTGACGTCACACGGGCCTCCTCTCCGGGCATGGTGGTTGGCGGCGCCGCCCGCACTGAAATGGGCTTGGCGGGCCGAGGCTCGGAGGGGCGGGACATCGGGACTGGCGTGTCAGTGTGCGAGCGAGAGGGGGGAGCAGGGGTGAAAGTAACCTACATTGCTGATAGGGGCTGTCCTGTCGCAACCCCCCTGGGGGGTGCCAGGCTAGGGGGTAGTAACAGGAGAGGCCCTGCAAGCAGAGCTGTCCCTGCTGACAGCCAGAGCACCGAGCCACCCAGGGCACCCTGAAATGTGTGGCACCAAATTGCCCCAATTTCGTGGTGCCCTAGACAGCCGCGCGGTGACTATGGGCTCCAGCTGCCCCCGGCCCTGCCTCTTGCTCAGTGCTGGTCTGGCTGCCCCCACCCACCCCATCCCCGCTCACCACGCAACAGCCAGTGTCCCTCGTGGGCTGGAGGACTGAGCCCCGGTGGCCGTATGTGCAGTGGGCACCTGGAGGGAAGCGGCGTTCTCCCTCTGAAAGCACCCGTTCTCTCTGGCCTGGTGCTGGCTGCTCCTCAGGCCCGCGCCTTTCTCCCGGCCCTGCTCCAGGTTCCCAACTCTTCCAGACCGGACAGCCTCTGCTCTGGGCAAGTTGGCAACCCCTTCCTCCCATGGCTTCAGCCGCCCTGCCCCAGCAGGGCACGGGCATGGGCACCGGTAGGGACGGCTCAGCCTGTAGGAAATTTAAGTGTGGGTCGGGGTGCGGGGATCAGGCCAAGGGGCTGGGTGGTGGGAAGTGCAGGAGTCAGGACAGGGTGGTGGAGTGGATGGAGTGCTGAGGGCAGAGGATTGAGGGCGGCTCGGAGTAGATGGCTGGGGAGCTTGGAGTGCTGCCCGGCTGCCCGAACCCCACGGCTGGAGCCTAGGGGCCCTGTGGCCAGGTTGCAGCATTCAGAATCCTGCCCCCAGCCAGCTAGTCTCTTACTGGTGTGCACCACACAGGGGTACGTTGGCTTACGTTCGCCTTTGCAATGGAGTGCGTGAGAAATCGTGCAAGCACCACAAGGCAGTAATAGTGCAGGGGGGGTGTATCCACACACAGGCACTAGTGAAAACACTGCATGTGCATCTGTAACCACAATGCTACTGTGGGGGTTAGTTGCACACATACAGTAGTGAAAACACACTGGGGTGAAAGGCATATCTGTCACAGCAGCAGAGGGGAGGGGAATATGCCACAGTCGAAAGGTTAACCTGGTCCTGGGCAGGTTTATGGTGTTGTGGTGCTATACTGAACCTCCCCCACCCCCAGCACTGAAATTTTTAACCTGACAGAGTCAATGGTGCCGGCAGGGGAGGGAGCAGCTAAAGTGGTTAGCTCTGCCCTAGGAAAGGGGGGGAAAATGGCAAAGCAGGTGCTACATCACACTGCACCCAATCCCCTGCCAGAAGGCATTCACTGACAGGACAAGGATCATAAGCAGGCATGCTGGTGAGTTGAGGACAGCGGGTGGGGGATGGTGCAGCCTGAAGTGAGGGATCAGTGTGTGTGTGTCCATCTCTGTAATACCTGAACATCTCCTAATCCTGCGTGTATTTGTTGCTTTTGAGGCAGGGCAGTTATTATCCCCACTGAACAGGTGGGGAAACCGAGGCACTGAAAGACCAAATGAGTTGCCCAAGGTCATTCATGGAGACCGGGGCAAAGTTTGGACTTTAATCTGGCCTCCCCAACCTGGAGGCGAGCACCATGTCCTCTGGGGCTACCTGCCTCTCCACCTTGTCTAAAAGAGTGGGTGTGGCCAGAATCCCTGGCGTAGGGATTGTGCCTCCCCTCATTTTTACACCGTTCTCTTCAAGTTGACTTATTAATGTCTGTTGATAATGTCTTTGACATCACCCTTTGTGCACCAGGCCACAGCTCCTAGTTCAGCAGGAAATGCTACAGCAGTCAAATATTTACTAATACGACACTATTAACGTCAGAGATTGTTATGCTTTAAACGGATGTTAGGCCGTGAGTCAGGACACGTGGGCTTTATTCCCCACTTTGCCACGGGGTGAGCCTCTTGCCCTCTCACGTTTTGTTATGAGGCTGTGAGTGCTTTGGAGTAAGGGCTGTCTCTCCCTGTGCTGTGTAGTATGCAGCTCAGCCGGGCTCCACGCTGGATCAGGGTTTGTGTGGCACATGACCTGGTGTGGGACACCACTTCGTTTGGGGTCAGAGCAGCATCCAGGGAGACCTGGCCTTGGTCTCACAGGGATCTGCATAGCACCTCACCTAGTGGAGCCCCAGACTCAGTTAGGATCTGTGCACTGCCTGGCACAAGAGGGTCCTATCCTATTCTCAGGATTAACCAGACAGAGCATAATGGGCACTTTGATCTCAGCTGGGGCCTTGGACCCTACGCTCAATAACCACAAGTCCACCAGCACTTTAATGAAATAATTTACTAGGTGATGAGCTTTCGTGGGGCAGACCCACTTCTTCAGAGCTGCGTTTCTTTCCCACAAAAGCTCATCACCTAATAAATTATTTCGTTAGGCTTTAAAGTGCTACTGGACTGCCTTTTGGTTTTGATAGTGTATAGCCTAGCAAAGCTATCTCTCTGTTACTGACCACAAGTGCGTTTAAGTAGGTGTCTGCTTCCCTCTAGTGGGAGCTTGGTAGGATTTTTTTTTCATTTATTCTCTGCGCATGTCCATAAATAAGGTCGCTATTGCTGAGATTTGGTTTCCAGCTGGTTTGTAACTCCCACCCCCAAAAAGGTAAGGCTGCGAGGTGGGTGTAAAGCATAGCGCTGGCTTTGCAAGGATCTGTCCACGCATGCAGCTTGCTGTTGGCATGTCAGGGAAGAAGCGGCTCTTACCCACGAATGCTCATTAAGAACATAAGAAAGGCCATACTGGGTCAGACCAGAGGTCCATCCAGCCCAGCAGCCTGTCTGCCGACAGTGGCCACTGCCAGGTGCCCCAGAGGGGGTGGACCAAAAACAATGGTCAAGCGATTTGTCTCCTGCAATCCGTCTCCAGCCTCTGACAATCAGAGGCCAGGGACACCCTTCCTACCCTTGGCTAATAGCCTTATATGGACCTAGCCTCTGTGAATTTATCTAGCTCTTTCTTAAATTCTGTTATAGTCCTACCCTCCACAGTCTCCTCTGGCAAGGAGTTCCACAGGTTAACTATGTGCTGAGTGAAGCCTCAATCAATAAATGTGTTAGTCTTTGAGGTGCTACCGGACTGCTTGTTTTTTATGAAGCTACCGATTACCACAGCTGCCCCCTAAAACTGTCCATGTGTGTGCTGCAAACTTGTTCAGGGCCTCAGCTTAGCGGGACAGGAAAAGTTCGCATGGGCAGCTGAGCTGAGGCTTCTCAGATGGAGGCACTGGAGTGGGATCACGGAAGGGGCTGGCTCATGAACCCCCATTGGGAGTGTCTGGATGTAAGGGGAGGATGGAGGTGGTCGTGGTACATGTAGGTACCAATGACATAGGGAAGGGTAGGAGAGATGTCCTGGAGGCCAAATTTAGGTTGCTAGGAAGGAGACTGAAATCCAGGACCTCTATGGTGGCATTCTCAGAAATGCTTCCAGTTCCACGCGCAGGGCCAGGTAGGCAGGCAGAACTTCAGAGTCTCAATGCGTGGATGAGACGATGGTGTAGGGAAGAAGGGTTTAGATAAATGAGGAACTGGGGACACTTTTGGGGAAGGGGGAGCCTATACAGGAACGATGGGCTCCACCTAAGCCAAGGTGGATCCCGGCTGCTGGCATTAAACATTAAAAAGGTCATAGAGCAGTGTTTAAACTAAGAGATGGGGGAAAGCCAATTGGTGCGGAGAAGCACGTGGATCGGACGGAGACTTCTCTTGGGCGAGACTCCATTGATAGAGATTCTCTAGAATTCAGTCAGAAAGAGAAGAGGGGAGATGATAAAGTGTGGGCCAGATCAGATGAGAAAAAAATCACATATAAAAGAATCCAATGCGTCAGGGAAGGGCAGGCATATGAATAGTGGTAGTTTTTTAAAGTGCTTTTACACAAATGCTAGCAGTCTGTCTAATAAGATGGGTGAATTAGAGTACCTTATATCAAAGGAGGAAACTGACATAATAGGCATCATGGAAACCCGGTGGAATAAGGACAATCGGTGGGACACTATCATACTGGGATATAAAATATATTGGAAGGACAGAATGGGTCGAGCAGGTGGCGGAGTGGCACTGTATGTGAAAGATAATATAGAATCAAATGAAATAAAAATCCTAAATGAATCAAAATGTTCCATAGAATCACTGTGTATAGCAATTCCTTCCTCTGATGGGAATATAGCACTAGGGATATATTATCGACCACCTGACCAGGGCAGTGATAGTGATGCTGAAATGCTAAGGGAGATTAGAGAGGCTATCAAAATAAAAAACTCACTAATAATGGCGGATTGCAATTATCCCCATATTGACTGGGTACGTGTCACCTCAGGAAGGGATTCAGAGAGAAAATTTCTTGATGCCTTAAATGACTGCTTCTTGGAGCAGCTGGTACAGGAACCCACAAGGGGAGAGGCAATTCTTGATTTAGTACTGAGTGGAACACAGGATCTGGTCCAAGAGGTAACTATTACAGGACCGCTTGGAAATAGTGACCATAACATAATAACATTTAATATTCCTGTGTTGGGAAGAACACCGCAACCATCCAACACTCTGGTATTTAATTTCAAAAAGGGGAATTACACAAAAATGAGGAGGTTAGTTAAGCAGAAATTAAAAGGTAGAGTAACTAGAGTAAAATCCCTGCAAGCTGCGTGGAAACTTTTCAAAGATACCATATTAGAGGCCCAAATTAAAAAACACGGTAAGAGACCTAAAAAGGAGCCACCATGGCTTAACAACCATGTAAAAGAGGCAGTGAGAGATAAAAAGGCATCTTTTAAAAAGTGGAAGTCAAATCCTAGTGATCAAAATAGAAAGGAACATAAACACTGCCAAATTAAATGTAAAAATGTAATAAGAAAAGCCAAAAAATATTTTGAGGAACAGTTAGCCATAAATTCAAAAAACAATAGTAAAATGTTTTTTAAGTACATTAGAAGCAGGAAGCCCGCTAAAAAAGCAGTGGGGCCCTGGACGATAGAGACAGAAAAGGAGCAATCAAGGAAGATAACGCCATTGCGGAAAAACTAAATGATTTCTTTGCTTCGGTCTTCACGGCTGAGGATGTTAGAGAGATTCCCAAATCTGAGCCGTCCTTTATGGGTGACAAATCTGAGGAAGTGAGTCTGACCAGTATCTGATGAAGTGAGTCTGTGCTCACGAAAGCTCATGCTCAAAACTTTTCTGTTAGTCTATAAGGTGCCACAGGACCCTTCATTGCTGTTACAAATCTGAGGAACTGTCCCAGATTGAAGTGTCATTTGAGGGGGTTTTGGAACTAATTGATAAGCTAAACAGTCACAAGTCTCCGGGACCGGATGGTATTCACCCAAGGGTTCTGACAGAACTCAAATGTGAAATTGCGGAACTGTTAACGGTGGTTTGTAACCTATCCTTTAAATCAGCCTCGGTACCCAGTGATCGGAAGACAGCTAATATAACACCAATATTTAAAAAGGGCTCTAAAGGAGACCCTAGCAATTACAGACCGGTAAGTCTAATATCACTACCGGGCAAATTAGTAGAAACAATAGTAAAGAATAAAATCGTCAGACACATAGAGGAACATGATTTGTTGAGCAAAAGTCAACATGGTTTCTGTAAAGGGAAGTCGTGTTTTACTAATCTATTAGAGTTCATTGAAGGGGTTAACAAGCATGTGGACAGGGGGGATCCAGTGGACATAGTATGCTTAGATTTCCAGAAAGCCTTTGACACGGTCCCCCACCAAAGGCTCTTATGTAAATTAGGTGGTCATGGGATAGGAGGAAAGATCTTTTCATGGATTGGGTACTGGTTAAAAGACAGGAAACAAAGGGTAGGAGTAAATGGTAAACTTTCACAATGGAAGTGGGTAATAGTGGTGTTCCCCAACGGTCAGTGCTGGGACCAATCTTGTTCAACTTACTCATCAATGATCTAGAGAAAGGGGTAAGCAGTGAGGTGGCAAAGTTTGCAGATGACGCCAAACTGTTCAGGATAGTCAAAACCAAAGCAGACTGTGAAGAACTTCAAAAAGATCTCAGCAAACTGAGTGATTGGGCAGCAAAATGGCAAATGAAATTTAATGTGGGTAAGTGTAAGGTAATGCACATTGGGAAGAATAACCCCAATTATACATACAATATGATGGGGGCAAATTTAGCTACAACAGATCAGGAAAGGGATCTTGGAATTATAGTGGATAGTTCTCTGAAAACATCCACGCAGTGTGCAGCAGCAGTCAGTAAAGCAAATAGGATGTTAGGAATAACTAAAAAAGGGATAGAAAATAAGACGAAGAATATCTTACTTCCCCTGTATAAAACTATGGTATGCCCACATCTTGAGTACTGCGTGCAGATGTGGTCTCCTCACCTGAGAAAAGATATATTGGCATTAGAAAAGGTTCAGAAAAGGGCAACTAAAATGATTAAGGGTTTGAAACGGGTCCCATAGGAGGAGAGGCCAGAGAGACTGGGACTTTTCAGTCTAGAAAAGAGGAGGCTGAGGGGCGGTATGATAGAGGTATATAAAGTCATGAATGGTGTGGAGAAAGTGAATACAGAAAAGTTATTTACTTGTTCCCATAATATAAGAACGAGAGGATACCAAATGAAATTAATGGGTAGCAGGTTCAAAACTAATAAAAGAAAGTTTTTCTTCACACAGCGCAAAGTCAACCTGTGGAACTCCTTGCCAGAGGACGCTGTGAAGGCCAGGACTCTAACAGAGTTCAAAAAAGAGCTCGATAAATATTTGGAGGTTAGGTCCATAGATGGCTATTAGCAAGGGGTAAGGTATGTGCCTAGCCTTTTGTCGAAGGCGGGAGATGGATGGCAGGAGACAGATTGCTTGATCATTGTCTTCAGTTCACCTCCTCTGAGGCACCTGGCATTGGCTACTGTCGGCAGACAGGATACTGGGCTAGATGGACCTTTGGTCTGACCCAGTATGGCCGTTCTTATGTTCTGTCTCTGGCTGCTGGAGAGGAGGGGATAGACTGGCTAAAGCAGGGTGATGGGAGTAAAAACTCCAGGGTTTCATCCCAACTCTGGGAGGGGAGTGGGGTCTAGTCACTAAGAGTGAGACTGAAAGTCACTGAGGGCCTCGGGGCAAGGTGTGGGGGGGAGGCGCGGGGGCCCGGTTCTGTACCCCCTCTTCCCCAGCCCTCAGATTAGCGTGGAATAGTGCTTGGGTGGTAATTCAAGGTGGCCTGTGGCTCTGGACACCACTTCCACAGTAGCAGCAGCCGGCAGCTTTGAGCCCCTTTGAAACGCCAGGTCCCTGGACAATTACCCGCTTTGCCCCTCATTGGCTGGTCAGGGCCCTAGACTCAGAGTTAAGGTTAGGACACCCCTGAAAGAGAGGGTACCTGTATCAGTATCTTGCAACTCGCGTTGTAGTAATGTCCCAAAACAAAACAGCAGTCCTGGAGCACTTTAAAGACTGACAATATAATCTATTAGGTGATGAGCTTTCGTGAGACAGACCCACTTCTTCAGAGCTGGAAACTCCTGATACTGCCACATGGCAACTGAGACAAAGAATTTGACAGAAAGATAGAAGAAAAAGGAAATAAAAACTGACGCATCAGGTGGAGAGGACAGAAGGAGGGGGAAAGGGAAAGAAAACATAGTTGCTGCAAGTGTCTTTTAAGTGGGCTGCCTGGGATCACTACGATTAAGTAATTAAATAATTGATTGATTAATTATCAGTGTTGTATAGTAGCTATGGTACATTAATACAAGCTGAGTTGGTAGATTCTTTTACAGCTACAGTCCCTCTCAGAGGTGCCTTCTTTTGTGAAAGGTCAAATATGGTAACCGTAAGGCTGCGTCTACATGGCGCTCTGCCCCACTGCCAGCAGAGCTATGCAAAATGAGCTTCTTGGGATTGCAAATAGCATGCTATTTGCATGCTCCCGAAGCTCATTACCATAGCCCCGCGAGAGTTTGGTGTCGGCAGAAGAGGGTGCCGGCACTGCAGAGGCCGTGGGGACGTGCATCTGCCAGCTAAACCCCGCCTCTGTCGCCAGTCCTTTATGCCTCAAACATTTGAGATATAAGGGACGGGTGACAGAGGGCTTTAGCTGGCAGAGGCACAGCCAGCCAGCAGAGTCACGTCCATACAACCTCTGCAGTGCCAGCACCCGCTTCTGCCGACACCAAACTCTCGCGGGGCTATGGTAATGAGCTTTGGGATTATGCAAATGACACGCTATTTGGAATCTCAAGAAGCTTATTTTGCGTAGCTCTGCTGGCAGCAGCACTGGGCAGAGCGCTGTGTAGACCCAGCCTATGAGTTTAAGGGCAGATGGCATGAGCCGTGGGGCATTACAGAAACTTGGTGGAAGGAGGAGACAAAGTGAGACAAGGTAATGCCAGGGTATGAAATACATTGGGAGGACAGAACAGGTCCTGCTGGTGGGGGAGTGGTGCCATCTCTAAAAGAAGGCATGAAAGCAAATGAAGAAAAAGATTAAATGAACCAAATTGTACTATAGAATGAATCCCCATACTCTACTAATAAGAATGTACATATATATATATATGGCCCCTTTCCGGCAGCAGGCCAAGATGATAGTAGTGACTGTGAAATGCTCAGGGAAATCAGAGAGCGACTATAAAAATTAAAGAACGCCGAAAGAATGGGGCATTTCAGCTAGCCCCATGTTGACTGGGCACTTGTGACCTCAGGATGTGATGTCCTTGTAAAGTTCTGGTGAGGGTGGGAACGGTCTGCCCTTCCGCTGGGGCAGCATGGCCCGAGCAAAGAAAAGAAGAGAAGGAGGAAGAGGAAGGCGGAGGTAGACCCAGGGAGGGGGCAGGAGCAAACGGCCAGTGCTCACTATTGAACTCCCCTCTCCAGTTGCCACTGCCTGGGCTTCTGGCCCTTTTGACAGGTGACAGGTAGGGAAGGGGGCGAGCATGGAGCTAGCCCTTAAGCTCAGTGAGCTACTGAGCCAGTTGAACGCCCCTGCTTACCCCTCACTGTGCATTGTCACTCCTGCTTTGCCATCTCCCCATGTGGCCCTGGGTTCTGGCCATTGGGAGAAGGGCGAGTTGCAGGGCAGGGAAGAAACTGGTTAAAGACTGAAACATCCCGGAGGACGAGTTTTTGATTAAAAGAATTAACTTTGACACGATCTTTCCCCACATCTAGATACTGGCACAGACCTTGCATTCCACTCAGCATGTCTGTGGCAGAGTTTGTGGCTGGCTGGATTTCAGGTATGAAGGAGAAGGGCCGAGGGATTCAGAATGCAGGAGGAGGCTGCGGACGTAGGCAAAGGGGTGCAGTGCTGGGGGGGTGGGATGCAAGGCGGGGGGCTCTGGGTTTGGGGAGAGGCTCACGGCTGAGGTGCAGAAGGGGGTATGGGCTCTGGGTGGGGGTGTGGGCTTTGGAGTGCGGCTAGGGATGAGGGGTTTGGGGTGTAGGAGGTGGCTGTGGGCGGTGGGGGGGGTGGGCGCTGGCTTACTTGGGCAGCTCTTGGCAGCAGTGCTAAGGCAGGCTGCGTGGTACCTGTTGTCCTGGGCCGTTACGCTGCACCTCAGAAACGGCCAGCAGGTCTGTGGGGCAGGAGAGACATGAGGCTCCATGTGCCAGCCTGTAATCCCCCTGCCTAGGGGCTGGGCCTACTGCGTTGGCTGCTGACCCATCCGGGGGGCAGAAAGGCCCCTCGCCGCTAGCCCCAGCACAGACCTACCCTGGCCTTGACAGCTCCTTGCAGGGGCTGGTGGGGAGAGGCCCCTTTCCCCCAACTGTGGCAGCTCTGTGAAGGGGCTGGCTGGGAGGGGACCCTCTTCTCTCCCTCCCCTTCACACCCACAGGAGCTTCATGGCTGGCAGAAGAGCCCCCCGTCCCCACTGGCTGTGGCAGCTCCATTCTGCATCTGGTAGGGATCAGTGCTTCCCTGCTGCCAAGGCAGCTTTGGGGCTTAAGGGGAGGCATCTCTCCCCACTGCAGCCCTGAGCCGCCAGGCCAGGCTTAACAGGAAGCTGTGGGGCCCCACAGAATAGCAGGAACTTAGGGGCAGGGCTGGCATTAAACTTGCTGGGCCCATGGCTGAAACCAGAGTCCCAACTTCCCCCAGCCAAAGTCTGAGGGCTTCAACCCTGTGTAGCAGGGCTCAGGTTAGAGCCAGGTTAGCTCGGACAGACTCAGGCTTTGCCCCTGCTTTCCTCCCCCCACCCCCGCCCCGGAGGCATGGAGTAATTGTTGCTGTAGCTGGAGGTTGCACTGTGACGTTTGAGAACCCCAGTCTAAACTCACAGACGAAAGATTATTCTCTCCACCCTCCCCAGCCCTTATGGAGGGTGGAACTGAGGCAGAGAGCAGGGAAGTGACTTGGCCAAGACCATCCCAGGGAGTCGGTCTCAAAGCATGAGATGCCTCCTTCCCGTCTAGCTGCGTTTTTAAAAGAGTGGCATTTAAGTTCCCAGTTCAGTTTTCTTGCCAAAAAAGATGTGACAGTTCCTAGCTGCTCATTAACACGTGAGTTAAAAGTAATCAAACATTGTCTGTCATTGGGGAGGGGGCCGGTGGCATTTTAAAACATTTTAACAGGTGCTGGCAGCACTGGGATCCCAAAGACAAAGAGGATGAGACGGGGTGTGTGTGTGCATGGTGTGTGGGGTAAGGCAGGACTCCTTGGTTCTCTTCTCATTGCCAGGAGGGCAGAGGGGCCTTGTTTCCAACTGACTTGGTTTCCTTTGGACACAGGCGCTGTGGGCCTGGTCTTGGGGCATCCGATGGACACAGTGAAGGTGACTATGATGCTGGTACTGCTGTAGGGCCAATGGAGGGCTGGAGGGACAGGGAGCTCTTGTCTCTGAGAGCCAGGGCCCTGCTGGGGTGCTGGCTAGCTCAGAGCAATGTCCTGAACCTCACAGGGCAATACCTAGTTGAACTCACTAGATTCTTAAATAACAAGCAGGCCTGTAAATGTATTTATTAGGGCAGTGAGTTTTCATGGGTAAGACCCAGCCCTGCCAAGCTCGCAACTTGTCTGTACAGACCCTGCCTGAGATCAGGGCCCCTTTCAGGCTGGAGACTATGCAGCCCCCTCCGCGCTGCACACGCCCCCAAACAAGATCACTCCCTGCTCTCAGCCATGACCTGTACAGACCCACAGTGAGCAGAATCCTCCCCACAAACACTAGTCCAACAAGACAAGGGCCCAGGTACTTGCCCCAGCTCACTGGCAGAACCAGGAATAGAACCCCTGAGTCCTGGCTCCCAGCACCTCTCACTTTAACTCCCCAAACCCTCCTCTTTTCCCAGAGCTTTGAACAGAAGCCGGGAGTCCTAATTCCCGGGCCACAGCTACATGCAAATGTTGCTAAGGAGGACTTTGGCCTTAGCACAAACGCCTTCTGTTAATGTCTCCCTGCAAATTATTTGCTTAAAGCCCGTCTCTGGTTCCAGGTGCGGCTACAGACGCAGTCTCGCTATCGGGGGATCCTGGACTGCGTGATCAAAACGTACCACAATGAAACGGTTGGAAGCAGCACATTTATTGTTTGTTTTGTGGCAATTCCAAGACACCCCTGGCCCCACGCCTGAGGTCCCGCCCCTGACTGAGATCAGCCCCTCTCCCCCATACTGCATCCTGGGGAAGCGATGTGTGTGCGGGAGCACAGGCATCAACTCGGGGTGCAGGGAGCAGGGCAGAGACAAGGGCTGTTCCCCAGTTGCTCCCCCACCATGGCTCACTTCTGGGCTCCTTCCCCCAGGGCTGGGGCTGATCCCACCATGTTGCCCTTTGCCTTGCAGGTCCTAGGCTTCTTTAAGGGGATGAGTTTCCCACTGCTGAGCGTGGCCATGATCAATTCAGTGATGTTCGGGGCCTACAGCAACGCCCTGCTGTACTTGACCAACACCCACCACCGTGACCGCTGTGCCAAGCCCCCCACCTATGCCCATATCATCACGGCTGGCTGCTTCTCTGGCCTGATGCAGGTGAGGGACCAGACAATTCATGGAGGGGTGAGGTGGGGGGGAGCAGAGAGCAGAACTCCTCGATTCTAGGTTGGGGAGGGGAAGGGAGTTGGTCCAGTAGTTAGAGCAGGGAGGCTAGAGAGTCATGACTCCTGGGTTCTGGCCCAGCTCAGAGAAGGGGAATGGGGTTTTAAGGGGATTATAGCAAGTAGGTCTGGGAGCCAGGACACTGGGGGTTCTCCCTGCAGCACCGCAAATCATTGCATGTCAGTTTTTTTCCATTAGGGACTAACTGGGGACTTATTCTTTTCCCCATTTCCTCTCCCCACCTCCCAATATCTCAGGCTGTGGTCCTGGCTCCTGTTGACCTGATCAAAATTCGGCTACAGAACCAGACTCATCCCTATGGGCTGAGGAGACCTGCCAGGCGCACGGGAGCCCAGTACCGGGGCCCAGTGCACTGCGGTGCCAGCATATTCCGTGAGGAAGGGGTGCTGGGCCTGTTCCGGGGCACCTGGGCCCTTGTTCTGCGAGACACACCCACCGTGGCCATCTACTTCATCACCTATGTCAGCCTCTGCCAGGCCGTGACAGCGCAGGGGCAAGAGCCTGGTGAGATGGGAATGCAGTGTAGGGGGCTGGCCGCCCTCCCAGGGCAGGGGGAAGAGCCTGCAGGGGACTGGGATTCCTGTTGTGCAAGGTGGGTGGTGCTTTGATGGGGGCCAGTTAAGGAGGATCTTTTCACACAGCACTGTAAAGCAGCCATCTCTTGGGTGGAATTAACCACAGCCAATGCAATGGGGATAAGAATACCAGAACGGGCACACTGGGTCAGGCCAAAGGTCCATCTAGCCCAGTGTTCTGTCATCCAACAGTGGTCAATACCAGGTGCCCCAGAGGGAATAATCAGAACCGGTAATCATCAAGTGACCGATTCCCTGTCACCCATTTCCAGCTTCTGAGAAACAGAGGTGAGGGACACCATTCCTACTCATCCTGGCTAATAGCCATGGACAGACCTAACCACCAGGACTTTAGCGAGGTATTTGTTGAACCTTGTTAAGGACTGGATGTCACAACATTCTCTGGCAAGGAGCTCCACAGGTTGACTCTGTGTTGTGTGAAGGAATAATTCCTTTCATTTGTTTAAAACTTGCTACCTATTAATTTCATTTGGTGACCCCTTGTTCTTGTGTTATGGGACCAAGTAAATAATTTTTCCCTGTTCACTTTCTCCACGCCAGCCATGATTTTATAGACCTCTGTCATTTCCCTGTTAGCCTCCTCTTTTCTAAGCCAAAAAGTCCCAGTCTTTTTAATCTCTCCTCAAATGGCAGCCATTCCAAACCCCTGATCATTTGTGTTGCCCTTTTCTGAACTTTTTCCATTGCCAAGTTTATCTTTTTTGAGATGAGGCGACCACCTCTGTGTACAGGATTCAAGATGTGGCTGTACCATGGATTTAAATAGAGGCAATAAGATATTCTGTCTTCTTCTCTATCCCTTTTCAATGATTCCTAACATTCTATTTGCATTTTTGACTGCTGCTGCGCATCTGAGTCGATGTTTTCAGAAAAATATCCACAATGACCCCAAGATCTCTCGAGTGGTAACAGCTAATTTAGTTCCCATCATTTTCTATGTACGTTTGAGGTGAGGTTTTCCAATATACATAATTTTTCATTCATCGACATTAAAACTCATCTGCCATTTTGTTGCCCCATCACCTAGTTTTGCAAGATCCTTTTGAAGTGCTCCACAGTCTACTTTGGACTTAACTATCTTGAACAGTTTACAGTAAACCCTCGAGTTATGGAGAGGTTGTGTTCCCACAACCGTGTAACTCAAATTTTCGTGCAAGTCGAGGGGAGATGGGAACCAGGCTGCCTCCTGGTTCCTGTCTCCCTGCCATGTGTGGGACCTGGGAAACTGACCAGCCAGGTGCTGGTCAGTTTCCTGGCTCCCAGAGTGGTGGGGAGCTGGATCCAGGGGGCAGCCTGGTGCCTGTCTCCCTGCCATTTGCGGGACATGGGAAACTGACCAGAACATGAATGGCCAGTTTTCCAGGTCCTGCAAGCAGCAGGGAGCTGGGAACCAAGCTGCCACTTGTTCCCAGCTCCCTACTGCTTAGGGGACCTGGGCAACAGCCTGGCTGCCAACTCCCTGCCCCTTGCAGAGCTAGGAAACTGAGCAGGGTGGCAGCCTTGGTCAGTTTTCAGGCTCCAGCCAGTACAGGGGACCTAGGAACCAGAGGCAGTGGGTTCCAGTTCTCCTCTACTCCTTGGAGCCAGGAAACTGACCAGGGCTACTGCCCTGGTCAGTTTCCCAGCTCTGCAAGAGGAGGGGAGATGGGATCCAGGCTGCCTCCTGGTTCCCAGTGCCCCACCACTCCGGGGATCAGGAAACCGGTCCTGTCAGGGGCAGCAGCCAAGAGTCAGGCTGCTGCTCCTAACAGAAGCAGTTTGCCCAACCCTGTCAGGGATGGCAGCCTGGCAGGAGCAGTTTCCTCAAGACACACACAACTTGTCTGTGTGTATTTCAAGGATTTACTGTAGTATCATCTGCAAATTTTGCCACCTCACTCTTTACCCCTTTCTCCAGATCATTTATGAATATGTTGAGTACCACTGGTCCCAGTACTGACACCTGCGGGATACCACTAGGTACCCCTCTCCATTCTGCAAATTGACCCTTTATTACTACTCTGTTTTCTTTTAAAATTATTTTTAACAAGTTATCAGTCCAAGAGACAATTGATCAGACTGGAACTGACAGCTTACTTTGCTTAAGAGGCTTTGGCGAGGGACCTTGTCAAAGGCTTTCTGGAAATCTAAGTACACTATATCCACTGGATCTTTCTTGTCCACATGCTTTGTTGACATTGGTGATGCATGATTTCCCTTTGCAGAAACTACGTTTATCCATGTGTCTGACAATTCTATTCTTTACTATTGTTTCAACTAATTTTTTTCCATTATTGCTGTTAGACTTATGGGTCTGTAATTGCCAGGATCACCTCTAGAGCCCTTTTTAAAGCTTGGTGTCACGTGAGCTATCTTCCAGTCCTTTGGTACAGAAGACAATTTAAAGGATAAGTTACAAACCACAGTTAGTAGTTCCACTATTTCACATTTGAGTTCTTTCATAACTCTAGGGTCAAGGCCATATAGTCCTGGTGACTTATTACTCAATTTTTCCAAAACCGCCTCTAATGACACCTCAGTCTGGGACAAGTCTTCAGATTTGTCACCTAAAAGGAATGATTCAGGTTTGGGAATCTCCCTAACATTCTCATCCATGAAGACCAATACAAAGAATTCATTTAGTTTCCCTGCAATGACCTTATCATCCTTGAATGCTCCTTTGGTATCTTGATCATCCACTGGTTATTTAGCAGACTTCCTGCTTCTGATGTACTTTAAAATGTTGCTATTTTGTTTGGAGTTTTTGGCTAGCTGCTTTTCAAATTCCTTTTTGGTGTTCCTAATTATATTTTTATACTTCGTTTGACAAAGGCTCCTATTTCCTCACTCAGATTTAACTTCTACTTTATAAACTTTGCCTTTTTTATCTCTCACCACTTCTTTGGCACTTTTTCGGTTCTCTTACTGTGCTTTTTAATTTGGGGGTATATATTTAAGATGGGCCTCTATTATGGTGTCTTTGAAAAATTTCCATGCATCTTGCAGGGATTTTACTTTGGTCACTGTACCTTGTAATTTGTGTCCAATTCCCCTTCTCATTTTTGTGTTGTTCCCCTTTCTGAAATTAAATGCCACAGTGTTGGGCTGCTGTGGTGTTTTTCCCACCACAAGGATGTTATATTTAATTCTATTATAGTCATTATTTCTAAGCAGTCCAGCTATAATCACTTCTTAGACCAGAGCTCGCCTTCCACTCCAGACCAAATCAAGAATTGCCTCTCCCCTTGTATTGGAGGGTAGCTGAGTTACTCTGTATCTTCAAAAACAACAAGAAGTCCTGTGGCACCGTACAGACTAACAGATATTTTGGAGCATAAGCTTTCGTGGGCAAAGACCTGCTTCATCAGATGCTTGAGAGAGAGGGTTTCAGAGGAGGGTTTAAAGGTTTAAACCCGTGTGGGTTCCACAACAGCTGGTCCAAGAAGCTGTTGTTTAAGGTGTCAAGACCCTTTCTCTCTGCATGCAGACCTAAGACAACATGTAACCAGTCAATATAGAGAGAGTTGAAATCCCCCATTATTATTAATTTTTCCATTTGTACAGCCTCTCTAATCTCCCTTAGCATTTCACAATCATTATCACTCTCCTGGTCAGGCAGTCGGTAATCTATCCCCACCTCTATATTCTTATGAGAGCATGGAAGTACTATCCATGGAGATTCTGTGAAACAGTTTGGTTCGTTTACTGTGTCTATTTCACTTGGTTCTATGGTTTCTTTCATGTATCGTGCCACTCCCCCACCAGCACGACCTGTTCGGTCCTTCTGATATATTTTGTACTCTGGTACAACGGTGGCACTGTGGGGATGGTACCCAGGGGAAATGCCCCCTGCTGAGCTCCCCTCTCCTGCGGCCAAGCCTCAACTTTCTTCCCTCTTCCCTTTGCTCCCAGGGCCAATGACAGTTCTCGTAGCCGGCGGCAGCGCTGGCATGGTCTCCTGGGGCTTAGCCACGCCCATGGATGTGATCAAGGCCCGGCTGCAGATGGATGGGATGAAGGGAGTTGCCTACCGTGGGGTCTTGGATTGCATCCGCATCAGCGTTCGGCATGAGGGACTCCAGGTCTTCCGAAAGGGCCTGGGTCTGAACGTTATCCGCGCCTTCCCTGTCAACGCAGTGACTTTCCTGAGCTACGAGAACATCCTGAAACGCATCTGCTGAGCCTCGCCCTGCAGCACCACCCTTCGCATCGCCTCCTACTGCGGGGCACGGGGAGAGCGCCTCCTGCTGAGACCCCCTGCAATACAACTGCCTAGCATTGCACCAGGACCAGCTCTGCCTGCCAGGGAGGAGCACCCCCCCCGCTGAGCGCCTGCTCCCTCCTAGCATTGTGCTGGGGCACTGGAGGCAGTACTGACTACGAAGCTTGGCAGGATCCCCCCTCCTACAGTCTGTCCCCCACTGTTAGGATGTGTCCTGAGTCACACTGGGTCTCCCCACTTCCCATGCACCTTGGGGAGGGTAACTGCCTGGTGGGGGTGGGGGGCAGTAACGTGGGAGCCAGGGAAGGGAAGAGCAAGGAGCTGGACAGGGGGAGCAGATTGGGACTAGGGGATGACGATCACGCTGCTAAAAAGTGTGGAGCCACAAGTGAGGCCTCCTGGGTTCTCTGCCAGATCTAGGATAAGAACGGGGGTTTGAGGGCAGGGAGTCAGAGCTGCTGGGTTCTGCCCCCAGCTCCGGGAGGGCAGTAGGGCCTGGGGGAGTGCGTAGGGAGGACAATCTGTAGGCAGAGCAGCACGGGCAAAGGAGTTCCGGGAGGAAGAGGATTCTCCTTACCCAGCCAGAGCACAGCATTTCCATGGCAACAGAAAAATCTACTTTGGTCTGCCCTCACTTCCCATCTGTAAATATGGAGCTAGTTTTTCCCTTTGGTCTGGAAGGTCTTTGGGGCAGGGACTGGCTGAGCAGTGCACAGCACCCTGCTGTCCTGACCTGTCAGGCTGTGTGCAGCACCTGGCATCACAGGGCCCCCAGTCTCAGGGAGGGTGTGTGCAGTGCCCGGCATGAAGGGGTGCCAGTCTTGGTCCAGGGCTGTGTAGCACCTGGCATGATGCAGTCAGGAGCAGGGGATGGCGGTCTGCACAGTGCCTGGCAGAGTAATAAAAATTCATTGTGCTCTTGTTTGGAAGCTGGTCTCACAAGCTCTGTCAGTCCCAGAGAAAGCTGCTCCTAGAAGCGAGGTCAGAACGGGAGCTGTGTGAGCAAGATGGATGCCTGGTCTGCTAAAGCAACCCTCAGACTGGTGCAGAACACGTAAGGACCTGCAGAGGAGATCTGAAACTTCACCATGCAGAGGAATTTGCTGCTCTGGGCCTCGGCCGTGTGTGAGATGAGAGAGAACAGCTGGGAGCTACCCCAGGCCTGGGGCAAGCAATGCTTCTTTGGCACACGTCCAAGCCCCAAGGACGTAGGTGGGTGTAATCAGACCCAGGACAAGAGGGCTGATAGTTTGAGCTTGTAAGTCTTTCCTGGAGCTAACACAGCCTTGGGCATGCACATGTGACGTGCAAAGCCACGGTACCGCTGGGAAGCCATCCCTGCTTCAAGATGAATAGCTGCATCTAGTACAAAACAAGCGCACACTGTAACTGGTTTCCCTGTGCATGATGGCTCATTGCTCCTTTGCAACTAATTGCTGGCTGGGCTTGGACTCATTAATTAGCTTCTCCCGGAGGAAGTTAACTACACCTAACATGGCCGAAGCCCTGACTCCCAGCCCCCTCCTGCCCCAGCTCATGAGACCCCCGACTCCCCTCCTGGAGCTGGGAATGGAACTCTGACATCCTGACTGTCCGCCCTCCCACACACCCAGATTAACCCCTTAGAGCACATTCGTCTCCAAGACGAGGAAGAGACCCTGAGAGCAGCGTTCCCCCTCATTTTTCCCCGTCCATTGGAGGAATAAATGTTGTGGGCGCCAAGGTATGTGCCGACACATACCACCAATAGAAACACAGGCTGCCAGCTGTGAGGGCTCTGCCAACCAGGTGGGCGACACCTGAATCACTCCTGGGTGGCCACTGTCCGGAAGTCCCAGCTCCTGTGCCATCAGACCACCTGTCCTTACCTATACCATAAAGGTCTCTTTCCCCCTCACCCCCATGCCACACAGGAGAAGCGAGACGCAGTGTGCTGGGAGGATGGGGTGGTGCAGCTCTGTGGTGGGGGTGGGGCTGCTGCTTCTGCCACCTGCATGGTGAGAAGAGAGGTGACCCCCTACTGCCCCCATCACACCTGGCCCTTGGCCCCCAGTAACTCCTGGGCCCTGCCTGCCTGGGGGAGGTGGTAAGGGGCAGGGGAAGGGCCTGCAACATGGGGGGGTGTGATGGAGTGGGGGACACCTGTGTGTGTGTGGGGCTCCTGCTGAGGGTAACCTTGATGACCAGGTAACACCTTTGTACTGCAGACAAAGGAGGAGGTGGAGCCTGAGGGGTTTGAATTGGAACTGGGATTTGGGAAGCAGTTAGACTGGGCTGAGGGAGAGAGAGACCAAGGAGGGGGCCAGGCCCCGGCTCTGGGGGCCCCTCGGGGCCTCCTCTCCCCAACATGGATTGGACTGGCTGTCTCTGCCGGCTGTACTGACTCCTCTGTACGATGCTGTGTCCTGTCAGCTAATAAACCTGCTGTTTTCCTGCTGAGTGAGAGACTCTCCTGCCTGCGGACGGGGTGCAGAGCTTTGGGAACCCCAGAACCCCATCACACGGGGTTATCTGGGCCCCCTGCATGGGGCATTGGCATTGGAGGAGTTGCCCCAGGCCCTACCCGCCCTTGGGACATCCCTGCTCTGCCCACCAGCTGTGGCACTGTCCACATGCCCCCTTGCAGGGAAGTTTTAGCTCTTCAGTAATTCAGCCACTTCCCTGTGTCCGGAGCAGCCCATCCAGAACTCCTCTTCCTCCTCTCCCTGGGTTCCTGCCTGCGCTGCTTTGTCCAAGCTGCCACAGCACTGCAACCTACTCCAGCCACAGGCCTCCCTCCTCCAGCATGAGACAGCTACGCACCCTGCTCTGTCTTTCAGCTCTTATATGGACCTGCTGGGCCCTCACTGGCCTTTCCTCACAGTCCCTCTCCTATTGGCTGCTTTTTGGTCAGCCCGCACTTGGGGCTCTATTAATGCCTTAGTGGCCAGTGTGCACCAGATTCATCATCACAGGCTGATACAGTGCTGAGAACCATAGAAAGTGGCTGGAGCAGGATGGTGCTTGTGACTTCCATACGGGACATTGATGAGCCTGGTACTGGAATACTGCCCCCAGGTCGGGGGGCGGGCACTTTTGGGGGAAGTTGGAGAAGGTACAGAAAAGAGCCATGAAGATGGGGCTAGAAAAAAACTGACTGACGCAGAGTTTTACTCACCAGAAGATGATGCAGGGGGTGAGCTGAGGAGGGTGCGTAAGCACCTTCCCATGGAGAAAACCCTAAGTCCTAAGGGGCTCTTTACCCTAGCGGAGGAAGGCAGACTACAAACTGAAGGCTGGAAGCTAAAGCCAAATGCATTCCACTGAGCCATACAGGACACATTTTTCACAGGGAGCGTGATTAATGATTGGAACAACCTGCCAAGGGCAGGGGTGGATTCACCATTAGCTCCAGACTGGCTGCCTTTCTGGGAAGCGCGTTAGTCAAACAAAAATTGATTGTGGGGAAGGGAGGGGGCAAAGATGCAGCTGTGCTGAACTCTGCTAGTCACAAGCGGAGCAAGCAAAGCTCCATGGCCGCTGGTCGACTGAGCATTCAACATGCAAGCTGTTTTTAAACCACCTGGCGCTTGTCAGAGTCAGGTCCTGCTTGGACACAGCACCCACTCTGCAAGTCACACGTTTGACCACCACTGGCTGGCTCAAAGACACTGCCCCTGGCCAGCCAATCCTGACATTGCTGAGCTCAGCCAAACACTGCAGTGAGCTGAGCACCACGCCTTCAGGCCTTAGCAAAATCCAGCTGGTGGGGCCTGCTGCAGTGTATCTTCTCAACACTGCCAGCCATTATCAACACAACCGCCCTGTCCTCTGCTCTCTGCACTGGCTTCCCACCCAACACTGGATCAAGTTCAAGGACTTGGTCCTACAGACTCCATGGCTTGCATCTAGAAGGCCACCTATAATCCATGGTGGAGACCCACCTCTGTTCCTCTGGCCCAGTGTCACTCTCCAGTGTAAGGGTAAAGCTTGTGTGTGTGTGTGAAAAGTTCTTTTTTTGGGGGAGGGTGAGAGGGCGGGGAGGTGGAAAAATGAACTCCCCAAAGAACTGAGGCTCAACCCTTGCCCTGCCTTCTCTAATGCAAATACAGAGCAGCAGCCGCATTGTTCTTAAGTCCAGCAACCCAAATGTCCCCTTCACATAACCCACTTTTCTCTTCAACCCTCTCACAGTTGCTGCCCTTGGTCACAGCAGACCCAGAGTTCAGGGCTACCTCTGCAGGTTTCACCACCCATCCTGAGTAGGGCAAGTAAAGCAGCATCGTACACTCTTTAGTGGTCACTCACCATATACCTGCTGACAGCTCTCCACTGCTCACTCACCATCCACCTGCTCACTGCTCTCCGCTGCTGCCCTGCTGGCCACCTACTGTACCCACTGGCCAGCTGGCCTTTATTTCCATTGGCTTTTGGTGCATCTGGCTCTGGGCAAAACTCTCAGGCTGTGTCTACACTAAGAGTTCTGTTGATAGAAGCCCCCCCCACCTCCATCCATTTGACAGAGGTCTGGCAGGGGGTCCCTTGCCCATCCGAGGCTCTTTGCACTGACACTGTCTCTCTCCTTTTCAAATGAGTTAAAGTCTGTTTTTTCCATATTCTTACAATAATTATAAACATTACAATTAGTATTGATGCCATTTGTGAACCAACACCAGCCAAGTTGATTACAATGAGCAAACACCACTCCATCATCTGAATATCTAACACATTTAGCAACCCAGGTGCAAACTGTATTTACATAAGCACACCCAGCCTCTCTCTCCCCATCCCAGCTAGCAGTCATGGTAGCCTTGCCTCCTATCCTGATCACACAGGAGAGAAATCCTACAGGACAGATATGTCAGGTCATGTTGCTCAATGAGTGAGGGGAAGTGCTCAGCTACCACAGTGATGAAGCTATTTAGAACAGAATGAGAGCAACCCCACTGCAGCTGTACGAAATGCTCCACTTCCCATGCTGCTCGCCCCCCAGCTTCCCCACACCCCACCCAGCCAGAGGGGCTATCTGGGTTTTGCTAAAAGGCATCAGTGAGGGGGAAGAAATGCCAGAGTTCGTTGAAAATTGATTCCCTGCCCCGCCCCGTGGAAGTTTAGGCGAAGACAAAAAAAAAGCTTTGATTGGTCAAAAATGTCAATGAAAAATGTGAGGCAGACAAGGTGTATAAGGTAACATTTTTTATTGGACCAACATCTGCTGGTGAAAGAGGCAAGCTTTCCTGCTCACACGGAGCTGAAAATACAGATGTGAAATCCCATGTAATTAGTTAACTGGTTAAAGATTTAAGTTTAACCGGTTAACTGAATCAACAGGTGGGAGGGTTGTTACCCCTCCCTCTGCTGAGGCCAAGGGCTGCAGCTGAAATGCACCCTCACACCCAGGACAGACCCCATCTGTGCCTGGAGCAGCCCCCTGCCTGTGGTGGGCTGCTCCAGTCCCCACTAGTTAACCATAACCAGTAAGCCTCATACATTTAGGGTGAGGCTTATGGTCAACCATTAACATTCCTAGCTGAAAGCATGTCTGTTTCACCAACAGACATTACCTCACCCATCCTATCTTGCTGATGTTTTGGGCAGGTGGCTGTAACGCTGCAAACAATGGAAAACAAATTGTCCAAAACAGAAAAGTAAAACCCGCAAAAATGTTTATGAAAACAACCAAAGCACAGAAAGTGTTCTGCCAAAAATAATGTTAAACATGCCAGATCTTTGTTAAAATATACATGTTTTTCTGCCAAATGCTGGTGTAAAAAAGTAAAACTTGCCTTAAACTATAAACTTTTCTGAAAGCCACTGGAAAAAAAAAACACTTTTTTTCTCAAACCACAAAACACTTTTTCTATCAAAACATCAAATTAATTTTTGGGAGAAAAAAATAAAAACAAAAACCACCACAGCAAAGCAAAAACAAAATTGGTGAAAATCCACAAAAAATTAGTTTTGGTTTGACATTTTAATAAAAAAAAATAAGTCACCCACTGATCCCTGCATTGGGCCTATAACCTGCAGGGGAGCAAAGTGTGCGCTTTAAAAGAGCCACTCCATCTTGATTTACAGACTCCACCACATCCCTTTGTCAAATGTTCCAGTGGTTATTTGTGACATCTGAATTTCTGTCATTTCTGCTCCTAGCCTGCAGGTCTCCTGCCTTCCTCTGCTACATTACAGAGCTCTCTCCTCTGAGTACAGTATTCATAGGCACAAGCTCTTCTCATTTCTCTTTGTGAGGGTAAATAGTTCCAGAGGTGGAAAAAATTACTTGAGTAAAAGGGCAGCTGGTTTCACTTCTGGATACTTGAGTTCCATGATGATGTGGCACGTGCATGCTCTTACTCAAGTAGTTTTCCAGAGAAAACTGGTACTTAAGTACACCCCCCACAAAGCAGCTATGCTTTTATTCAAGTAACTTTTGGGAAACTTTTTCCACCTCTGAATAGTTCTAAGTCATCCAATGGGCTGCCACTCCAAGCCTAGAGAAGATGCAACTTTATACTGCCAAAAGAGTCTTTGTATAAGTATAGCTTGTGCCAGTTTCCTGAACAAAATAAGCTACAATAGACAAAAGGCCTTCTATACTGGTATAACTGTGTCTACACTAGGGCTTTTTGCCAGTTTAATTATAAATATCACAAAATTATCCTACCGCTCTCCCAACATCACTATGCCAGGAAACATTTCTAGTGCCACCTGGCCTCTGGCTCAGTCTCCAGTGAAAAGTCACACTGACGTAACCAAACCCTCTGACAGAGATGCCAACAAAATCCCAGTGTAGATGCTGCTATGTCAATGGAAGAGAGCATCCATCGCTGTCGCTAACTTCCTTCGAGGGCACGGTGCTCCTGTACCGGAAGGAAAACCGCCTTCTATTGTCGTAGGCTGTGTCTACACTCCAGGGCTATGCCAAGAGGGTCTCCGCAGTGTGAACGTATGCACAGAAATACCGAGGGTCTTACCCTCCTCTGCATTCATTCAGGGGGATGTGCAGCCAACACAATGTGTGAGGTGTCCTAAAGTGGGCAGGAAAAGACCGTGACAAAGACAGGATTCTAACAGCACAACGCAGCAGCCCTGTAGCACTTCAAACACGAACAAAGTGATTTATTAGGGGATGAGCTTCGGTCCCACAGCTCATCCCCTAAGAAATCGCTTTGTTAGTGTTTAAAGTGCTGCAGGGCTGCCGTTCTGTGCTGCCCGGGAACAGCAGGGAGCTTATGACACCAAAGCCCTGCACCCGTTTCTGCTCTCCCAGGAGCTCCTGGGGTGTCCCGGCAGCCAGGCGTGAGATTGCTGCCGGCTGTTCCCCAACTTCCCCCTTCACAAGCTCTGCCCAGCAAGGTACGCAGCCCCCGCCCCCCTGCACCTCCGCGGTGGGGTGCAGGGCCCGGCAGCCAGCGCTCCTTGGCGCCAGCAGGAGCAGGCGGGAGGGGGAGGGAGGGGGTCTGTTCCACCCGCTGTTGCAGGGCAGGGGGGTCCCGGGGCCTGGCGCAGGGGGGTCGAGTCCTGCCGCCCGGCCGGCCCCGGCGTTACGCGGCTCTCACCGCCTGCCGCAGGCGGGCGCGCGGGAGAGGGTCGAACGCGGCGCGGGACACGCGCAGCTCCTGCTTCCAGCCCCCGGCGGCGGCGGCGGCGGCGGCGGGAACCCGGATGGCTGGGACTCCCCCCCCTCCCGCGCCCCGACCGCGGCACCGGCCCGGCGCGGGGCGCGAAAAGCTGAGGCGCCGGAACGCCCCCCCCCTCAGCCGGAAATGACGTCAGCCGCGTGAGCCCCCGGGCCGCCCGGCAGCGGCGCTGCTCCAGGTACGTACCGCGGCTCTAGCCGGGGCCCGCGCGTGCCCGGCCCGGCGCGTCGAGCCTCCCGCTGGTGCGCGCCCCCGGCCCGCGTGGGGGGGAGGGCGGAGGGGGGGGCGGAGCCTCGGCTCGGGGCGGGCCCCGCTCGGTCGCTCCCTCCGGGCTCCCCAGTCCCCCCGCCGCGGAGCGACACCTGCCCCGCGCGCGGCCGTGCGGCGCCTCACCCCCTCCCGGGGCGGTGAGTCGCAGCCCGGGTCCTCCGGCGCGGGGCCCCGCTGCGCTGCCGCACAAAGGGCCTCACACTGCAGCGAGCTGGGCGGCCGCCGGGTGGTCCTGGTCTGACAGCACAGGGGGGCCCGGCCCCCCGCCCCACTGAGAGCAGGGCCCCCCCCCCCGCCAAGCATTAAACAACCACCCCCCCCCGGAAGAGTGGGGCGCCCTAGAGCTGTACCCGGGCCCCGCTCTGCCAGGAGCTGCGTGAAACCAGAGCAGCCCTGGCCCTGAAGGCGGGAGAAGCTGTAATTTGGTCCAGCGGCATTTCTGAGCAAACTCGGTGGGGGGTGAGTGGGGCTGGCTGGCTCCCTTCCACTTAGGCATTGAACTGAGGGAGATGGTTTCTCCCCACCATCACCGGCTTTCACTCTAAGGACAGTTACAAGATTTATTAAAACTACACGTAGGTGTTTAGGATCAGCCCCCTTGGTCTGAATCTTCAAAAACAAGAAGCAGTTGGGGGGCACCTTATAGACTAACCTATCTTGGAGCATAAGCTTTCCTGGGCATGAAATATCTTCTTTATGGAGGTGGTTGTGGCTGAGGGAACTGCAGGGTTCTAGCCCCAGCTCTGGGAGGTGAGTGCAACCTACTGAGATGGTGGAGTGGGGCATCAGGACTCTGGCGTTTTAGCCCCAGATTTATTTCCCCTTGGAGTCTGTCTCCCTGTCATCCCAAAAGCTGATGAGTTGTAGGGGGTGGGAGGGTCTCTTCTTTCTTCTCTAGATATTCCAGACCCCAGTGCCTGCCCCACCCCTTTCCCTCCTGCTCCAGGGCTGTCATGGAGCTGAACGGGAAGAAGAAACTTCATGCTCTTTCCTTGGCGGAGAAGATCCAGGTGCTGGAGATGTTGGACGAATCCAAGATGTCCCAGTCAGAGGTGGCCCGTCGCTTCCAAGTCTCCCAGCCCCAGATCTCCCGCATCTGCAAGAACAAGGAGAAGCTGCTGGCGGACTGGTGCAGCGGGACAGCCAACCGGGAGCGGAAGCGCAAGCGGGAGTCCAAGTACAGCAGCATCGACGAGGCCCTGCTGTGCTGGTTCCACATTGCCCGCACCAAGATGTGGGACGTTACAGGGCCCATGCTGCTCCAGAAGGCCAAGGAGCTTGCGGACATCATGGGCCAGGAGTTTGTGCCTAGCATTGGCTGGCTGGTGCGGTGGAAGCGCCGTAACAACGTCTGCTTCGGCCAGCGGCACCCGGCCCGAACCGTCCACACCTTGGAACTCCCATGTGACAAGGGGCCGGTGCCACCTTCCCTCAGCCTGCCTCAGCTGCTGAAGGAGTTTGCCCCAGAAAACGTCTTCGGCTGTGGGGAGGTGGTGCTGCTGTACAAGGCCATGCCCGGCGGGGAGCAGGAGGGCAGGGAGCGGCTGTGCGTGGCGCTGTGCGTGAATGGACGTGGCACAGAGAAACGGAAGCCCGTGGTGGTGGGCAGGCGGCTGGCTCCGCACTGTTTCTTTGGGGTCAACACGGAAGCTCTGCCTGTCCTTTACCGCAGCAGCCCCAGCGGCCAGCTGACGCCAGAGCTCTTCTCTGAGTGGCTGACGGACTTTGACCGGGAGATGGGCCGGCAGCGCCGCAGTGTGGTGCTGGTGCTGGACGCCGAGCGGCACTGCCCTGACCCAGAGCCTGCCAACATCCGCCTGGTCTTCCTGCCCTCGCGGCCTGGGCACAATGACAGCCCCTCACCCTGCCCCCTCCACCCTGACATTGTCTGGGATTTCAAGTCCCGCTACAAGCGCAGGCTTCTGGGCAAAGTGTCCTCCATTGGCAGCGAGACCGACAGCTCTCCCGCCTCAATCGCTGCCTCCATCACTGTGCTGGATGCCCTGCACATGGTGGCGGCTGCTTGGGACAAAGTCCAGCCCTCCCTGGTGGAACGGTGCTTTGGGGAGGCCGGCTGCTCCAAGGGGAAGGGGTCTCTCGGGTCTAATGCTCCCCCCAGTGGGATGAGCCCAGAAGAATTCCGGCGCTTTGTTGACTTGGAGACAGAGCCGGCCTGTCCCTCAGCCCTGCCCCCCACTGGGGCTTACAAGGAGGAGGAAGAGGAGGAGGGGGAGGACCTTTTTGGCAGCCTGCCCACCAAGGCCGATGCCCTGAAGGCTTTGGGCACCCTGCGGCGCTGGTTTGAGTGCAATGGCTCAGCCGAGGGGGTCTTCCGCCAGTTCTACAGCTGTGAAGAGGAGGTGGAACGGCTGTGCTGCCAGTGAGTGCCCTACTCCCCACTCTGGTGTAGGGGGTGCCCCCTGCAGTCTCCCACTGCTGGAACATGGAGGGGCCATCCCTGTACCCCATGGACTCAATGCTCGGAGAACAGGATTCCAGCTCAATTCCCCAGTGCCTGCAGGCCTGGAGTCACGGCCCAGTCAGCAGTAGCAGGACTGGATTTGTGCCCCGCCCCCATTCTCTGCCATGGCTTCTGAGAGCTGGTTCCGGGAGAAGGGAATTGGAAACCTGCCCTTTTCTTTCTCTAGCTGCATCCTTATGGGCGTACAAAGATCTGAATGTGCCTGCATTACTACGAGTGCTGTTCCCACCACAGTCATCAGGGTTCTCAGCCAGTGTTTTTCACTAGCACTTCTGGGGTGCCCTGCCTGTCACTCCCCCAGCCACCACCCCCCCCACACACAAGAAAAAGCCCGGTTTCCATGAAGGGGTGAAAAACCAGGCCTCTTTAGAAGGGGTATGAGTGGGCTCAGGTAATTTAATGGAATCACAATTACTGCACCCCCTCCCCCCAGGTCAGGTGTGGAACGCTTTGCACACACAACTCCACTGCTGCATGAAATAAAGGATGAAAGAAAGGGGGAGTTGAATTTTGACCATTTTCCTCCCAACGGTTTGAGCTCTAGATGTTCAGAACCGCCCGCCCCCCCCTCAAGTGATAGTAAGAGCCTGACTGGGGAGAACAGGGCCCTCCATTAAATGGATTTCTTCTCTAGGCACCTCATTATCCTTCGGCTTCCCAGGGATTCAAGCAAAGCACAGAAGAGAGGTGTTATTCTAATATGGGGTGGTACGTTGCTTCAGAGCCAGCAACATCTGAGCTTTGGAAGGGAAAGATTTAAGTTGTATGGCTGCAGAAGTGAGGGCTGGGGGTTTGGGCAGTGGCCTGGAACTCAGGACTCCAGAGTCCTCTTCCTAGCTCTGGAAGGGGAGTGGTGTCGAATAGGCAGAGTAGAGGAGTCTGAGAATAGAACCCAGCAATCCTGTGAGAAACGTGGTGTTTATACTGCAGCATTAGCCCAGGGTTTGGGCTCAGGCCTAACCCCTGTTCCATGTACACACAAATTATGCCAACCCAGGACAGGATGCCACAAGAGTAAAGGGCCCCAGCCTGAGTTAAGCTGGGACCCAGGGTTTAAGCCCTCTTGCTTTGCAGTGTAAGGCACAGCTCCACTGGTCTTGTGTGCCAGGGTAACAGTCTCCCCTAATCCCATGGGTCACCTTTGTCCTCTGGCCAGGTCAGGGTTCCTGCAAGGCACCATGACCAAAGGGGGAGAGAGCAGCCATGTTTTGGGAGGGCATGAGGAAGTGTGGAACATGGGTGGTTGGACTTACACCACTCTAATGCAGTGTAGTGGCTGGAGTCCTGAGGTTCAACACTTCTTAACCCAGGGTTACAAAGCAGTGTAGATGTTCAAACTCCAGGTTAGCAAACCCAGAGGATCTACAACTCCAGCTCTAACTACACTGGACGGATATTGCAAAGTAGACAGACCTTAGGAGTCCTGACTTCTAGGCTGTGTCCCCAGCTCTGCCGCTGCTCTGCCGCTGCTCTGGAGCAACTCCCAAACCTTCTGTCTGTTTCCTCCTCTCTCCCCCACCCACCTTGGTCTATTTAAACTCAGCTCTTCAGGGTGAGGAACCTTCTTTTGTCCTCTATGGGATCCGGGGTAGCAGTAGTTCTAAGCACTACCGTAATGCTCCTAATAAGGTAGGAAATGCCTTTTTAAAAAGCAAGAGAACCAAACCAAAGTCCAGGCCATAAAGGAAAACACTTAGCATCAAAAAAAGAGCAAACGGCATCCCCCAACCTCACTTCTGTTCAAGTCCCCCTTAAAGAAATACATGCAGTAAAATGGTACGGTATTTCCTGTGGAAATGGTACTGCCCACAGCAGCAGTGAGAGCTGGACCCACAGACAGAACTCCTGGCTTGCCACAGGGACAATGGCCAATGGTCCTGTTTTTCCCATGGAAACTTAACTCACAGGTGGGTAGGCTAAATGCACCTTGTGTGTTCTGCAGGAAGAAGGCACCAGGGCTGATGATGCTTTTTGGCTCTGTACTGGGTTGCCTGGAAATACCAGGCTAGCTTTATGGGAATGCAGAGGGAGATAGGGTGGGGGTGTGGGAGGTTCTGTCCCCAGCTCAGAGCAGGGAACAGAGTCTAATGGGCAGAGCAGGGTGGGCTGGGTGTTAGGACTCCATTCCTGGATCTGTCACAGACCAAAGCAGTTCATTTCACCTTTCTAGGCCTCTTTTCCCTCTCCTGCCTTTCTTCTAGTCAGACTCAACTCTTCCAAGGACCATGTCACCTTGTGTCTGTGCAGCACCTGGCCCAAGTAGGGGCAGGCTCCGCCGTCTTGGTCAGAAATGCAAGGCCCTCTCACAGCATTACTTACTCGCACACCTAAATTTGCAGGATCAGGGCCCTTATATAGGAGCAACAACCAAAATCTAGTCAAACTGAAAGGCCAGCAATGATGATCATCTCACCTCCCCTGCTGTGGAGGCGGAGTGCAGAGATTGCAGACTTAAAGCCAGCTCTTCAACAAATGTTTTCAGCCTGTTCCCCAAAAGAAGGTCTGCACTGTCAGCTCTGGGCTGCTGTCATTTTGAACAAAAAGACCACCCTTTGCCAAGGAGCCTGTTAGTAGGTCTGAGGCTCTGGTTCCAGAGATGTGGGAGCTCAAAATGAGGGGTACTGTGGAACCCCTGGTTTGAAGTGGCTTCCATTATATACAGGGTTTACAGTTTGGGTCAGTGGCTTAACACCCCCACAGTGCAAATTGTTCCAGTCTCCCTGTCCATAGAGCCCTGTTTAGTTCCAGAGTTCAACTCCCCTAAAAGCAGACTACAGGGGTAGGGTCTCCATTAATTTGATGTACAGCTCCTTCAATACCCGAGTTGCACTGGGTTCAGACTCATCCCTCTGAAATCTCCCTGCCATCATCACTGCAGGAAAGTCTGGAAAGAGCAGGATGAGGAATGGAAGAGTTTGCCAGGCCAACTGTTGATGAAAATTAATTAAAAAAATGTGAAGCTGGACATTCAAATATTGAAAGATTTTGGACAAAACTTGACCCAAAGCGTTCTGCTGCTGCCTCCACCAAGTGTCATGGGAGTAGTGATTCAGCTGCTTTGTGCTCGCACACTCTGCAGGTCAGGCTCCCTGGTCAGACTACAGCTCCCATGATGCACTGCTGTCCATCTTAGAAGGGGCCTCATGGGAAATGTAGTCTGACCAGGAACGACAGACCTGTCCAGGAGAAACAGGGACATGGGTCATCTGAAATAAAGCTCCCATGAGGCATTGCAATAGACTCGATTGAAAATGTTGATTTTCAATAAAAGCCCCCAAACCAATACAAAAAAAGATGTGCAGACCTTTCCTACGGGAAGCAAGGGGCTTTTGTAAAACATTTGGTTTAAATCGAAACCCTAGTTTTCCATGCACATATTTCCTGCAGAAAATTTTCCATCAGCCCTATTTTCAGCCTTGACCAGGCATGAGCACAGGCATCATGCATTTCCGGTCTCCTGCCTGGGGACTAGAAATGTGATCATAGGGGGCTGCTTAATCTCTCCAGTGAAGGTCTAATGCTACCCAGGGTAGGATGTTGAATCTAGACAAATAAATTCAAAGGAAAGGCTTGGAGCTGATTCTCCATCACTGGCACTTTTTTTTAAAAAACAAAAATGAACTGCTGTCAGACAAACAGGAAGTAATGGAGGGGAGACCTGTAGCCTGTGTTATACAGGCAGTCACACCAGATGATCTCTTGGGTCCCTTCTAGGTGTAGCCATCTAAAAACTGAGATAGTCCTCAGTGAGCACGTGACCCCCACCACTCCCATGAGCAAACCAACTCACGGCGACACACCTAGCGTTGTGGATCGGATCAAGCAGCTGGAAAGCCGTCTGACTGCCCCAGGTATTCCAAAGCCATGAAGCAGCTGAAAAATCATCCTGACATTGGCTGAAACAAATTGGAGTTTGATTTTGTTTGGTTCTGAAAAGCACAACTACCGCCCCCCGCCCCCCGCAAGTCTGTGGTTGGGGTTTTCAGTTATTTCCAAGTTTCTCTATACAAATCATGAGATCTGGGAATGTGAAGAGAAATCGACACACACAAAGTGCATTGGTCACACTTAAACTGGTTTTTTGGTAACCATCATGTTTAGCCAGCAGCTTCAAGTATCCTGACACACATGAAAGAGTGCTGCCCCAAGTTGGAAGCCACACAGGTGGGTCCATGAGCCATGTCTCATTACATTAACCAAGACCTGGTCTGCACAGAAGAGTTGTGCATTAGCAGATAGCACGCTGGACAGAGATCTGGATTCTGCTCTCGCTGGCCTGCTGGATGATCTTGGGAAAGTCACACCAGAACCCCATGCCTCAATTTCCCCACTGTAAAGTGTGGCTAGTGATACTGACTGCTTGATAAAGGCTCTGAGTAAGTTTAATAGAGTCTAAAGCCAGCTTGGACCATTATATCATTGAGTCTGGCCTCCTTGATAAATGCAGACCATTAAATCCCATCCAAATCCTCCTCTGTAGAGTGCAGTTACTCTAGTCTCCTGAGGGCTATGTTTCAACTCAACAGTTGAGCCCTGGCAGGAGAACAGGAGAGACGACGGATCCCTGAGGCCTCCGTGAGGCAGGGATTGATGAGGTGAGCTATGCCTGGCTGATCCCAGCAGGATGCCCACACCCCTTGCTGCAGCGGATCTAGTGACAAGTGCTGTGGGAGCTAGGTAGCCTGCTATAGCTGATCCTGGATGGCAAGGTGATAAATATACAGGGGTAAGTCACCATTACACCTTTAACCACCTCCAGCCTGGGACTTTGGCAGTTTAAAAAAAACCAAAACCAAAACCAGATCTGTAAAAATAAGCTTGTCCGGGGCTGAAATTTGAGCTTTGCTGGGTTCACATGAGTGGCTCTCAAAATACCAGGACTCCAGAAGCAGGGGCTTTGACAAGAAAACAGCAAATGGCACAAAGCCACAGCAAGGCTGGGAAAGGGTTTTTTTAAAAGAAAGTCCCCCTGCTGTTTTCTTGTAAGGCAAAGCAAATGATGGGGAAAAAATGACCTGCTAGACAAGTGAGCAAGCATGTTAGATGTGGCTCACGCTCACCAGCCACCAAGGGCTTTAATGCTGCTTCCATTGGGAGGAAGCTGGAAGACGGAATCTGTTCCAAGCCCAGTTCGATTTGACATTGTTCTGCAGCCCTAAGACCAGCACAGCCATGAGCTAGAGCCTGGATATTGGTACACAAGGCTGGGATACTCAGGGACATGGGCACCTCGGGGATTGGAAAGCGTTTCCCCTCTAGGGGTGCTGGTTCCCATCCAGCCCCAGGGTGTGCAACTGGCTTGGTCAGAGAGGTGGATAATAGGAGGCAGGCCCTTTCCCCTCTAAGCACAAGCTCTCAGCTGGAGGGACTGGCTGATCTGGGGTGGAGTGGTGAATGGGATACAAGGCCTTTCCACTCCAGGACCAGGGTTATCTCCAACCCAGCCTCAGGGCAGGGGAACTGGCTGGCTTAACGGGCAGAGAACAAGATTCCATGTAGGTGCATATGTCCTAAACTTGCCCTGGAAGGCCCAGTCTTGAATTTAGGGCCCGTTTGAGACAACTGCCAGTTACCAGAAAGACACAGTAACAATAACCACAAAGGTGTTTGAGGGCGGGGGGAAGACTGTCTTTCTCCCCCTTCTGTGTCACTTCCCAGGGTTCTGTTCTCCGAGAATCTACGTGAATGCAAATAAAAAGTGCTATCAACAAGTCCGTCTATCAAAATGCTATTCTGGTCTGTCACTGTGGGGCTGCCTCTGGACACTGAGTGCAGAATCAGGCTCTAGCGATAGCAACCATGGGTGGGCTACAAGCAGGGATAGACCCCTGATCCCCTGCCCAAAGGGGAGCCCTTATTACCTTTTGGCAATACCAGATCTAGGACACATGGTTGAGCAGCTCTACTTCTTTCCGGCGGGGGGGGGGGGGGGGGGCTGGAGAGAGAGAGTGTGTGTACACACACACAGAGAGAGAGAGAGAGAGAGCAGGATGTCCCCTGTGGCAGGGTTGTCATTGCCTTCAACACTGCCACTCACTTTCCCCAACCTTTCAATCCACAGCCAAGCCCCTTGCAGGAGTCTCAGCACTTGGATTGCTCGGGAGGTGAAATCTAGGGGACAAGGCAAAAAAAAAAAAAAGCTGCAGCACATCCACAGTGCAGCCTTATTTGCAATACTAGCTAGCAGAGGACAGAGGGCCCAGTGGTTAGAAAGACTTGGGACACTCAGGTTCCTTTCCCTGCTCTGCCACGGATTCCCTAAATTACCTCAGGCAAGTTCCTTAGATGATGGGCCTCATTTTCCCCTTCTGTCCCAGAGGAGATGAGACCAGCCCACAGCCCAGCCCTGCTTCACCAGGGTGTGGAAAGGAAAAAGGATTCAGGCTGGGGAGGTGCTCAGTGACCAGGGTAATGGGGTGCAGGCATCTGTCTGCTACCAGAGGTAGGTTTTGGGTGCACTGCTGGTCACCCCATCTCCAAAAAGGTATTGCGGGAAAAAAACTGGTGGCAGGGTGGTGTCAGAGGCCTAGAAACACCCTCTGAAAAGACTGGGGTGGAGGTAAAGGAAAAGGGGGCAAGATTGAAGCCTCTAAAATACTGACTGGCTTGGAGAAGGCAGACAGGAGAGCAGAAGCTCCTTGTCTTCTGCCAGGAGAACAAGGAGCCCTTTCATAGCCTTCAAAGGGGGGAGTTCACAGCCAAAGGAAAGTCACTCACACCACATGGCTCAGCCTGTGGAACTCTCCGCTACAGGAAGTCACAGCAGCCAAGAGCTTGGCAAGACTTCAAAAAGGGAGTGGGGCCTGGAATGGTGGCTCAGAATAGCCAGATGCCATAACTTCAGAGATGAGAACTGTGCCTGAGCACGCCTTACTCTGGGCCAGGTATTCTGATTGCAATGCCCCATATGGCAGTATGGGTGGCTGTGCTGCAGCATGGGAGGCACAGTGGGGGTGTGTCTGTATTGCCCCCCCAATTCCTCAGCACAGCACTGGCACGGGGGGGCATAAACGTCTCAGCTGTGAAGACAGCATCTGCCACATCTTGTGGTGTCCCCAGGGCAGCCAGCACCAGTCTCAAATTCTGACCACTTTCAGTTCGGATTATGCTGGTTAGTCTCCCTGAGCCCCCTGTATATTTCAGCTGGGCACAACAGCATCCTTAGGTGGGTCAAGGCCAGCTGTTTGCAAGCCACTGAACTCCACCCCAGAGCCAGCTGCATCTCAGAGCAAGGCAAGGCTTGCCTTTGTGCCATGGTTTCTTCCTTTGTTAGAGGAGGCCAGAGGGCTCTGTCTGCTCCCACCATGGCTATTCATCACTGCTAACACCAGGCACTCAGGTAATCAGCTCCCTGGGGAACACAACCCTCACGACAGATTATTTTCTCTCTTCAGTTAACAACCTCAAACAAAGTTATAGACGCTAATGGTGGTGGCAATTCCAGCAGGCTGTTGGCTCTGGCAGTTCACACACACTTCACGGTCAGATCAAGTTAAGACCAGTTTGGCTGGGAGTAAGGAGGGAACCGGCGTGACCGCAGCATTTGCGAAAAGCTTCCAAGCGCCTTAGCAGGCAGGGAAAAAAAAAAACCCACATTATCCTAGTGTCCCTTCTCTGCACTCAACACCTGACCCGCAGTCTCCCCCCAGAGCTCGGGCCAGAACCCAGGAAAGCTCCCCCTCCCCTCCCGCGTATCTCAGCTCTGCCCCTTGTGATGTGGGGGGGAAGGGAAAGCGGGGGGGGGTCCCTTTCCCGTGCCCTGTTTCCCAGCTGTAAAACGTGGCCTTCGGAGCCCAATGCACCTTTGCAAGGACCTTCAGGGCTGCTAGTCAGATCCGCCCTACCCGCACCGCTCCGCCCCCCCACTCGCCCCCCGGATTCTAGGGCTGCCAGTTACTCGGCTCCCGCCAGGGGGCAGCAGACCCCGGAACTAGCGAGCACCGCAGGGCATCCTCATCCCAGAGAGGCGACGGGGCGGCCCGATCGCCACTTGCGGTCGGTCGGGGTCTTTCCGTGCTGCTGAGGAGCGTCCCTGGCTCCCGCCGCTGCCAGCCGGAGGTCCCTCCGGCGTGGGGAAACTGAGGCGCGCAGCCCTGAAACACAGCCTGGCCCCTCCCACTCCGGGGACTCCGGTCCCCTCCAGACCCCCCCGCAGCCCTCCCTGCCCTAACCCGCTGGACGAGGACCCCTCCCCCCCAGGAGGGCTGGCTCCCCGCCCGGCTGCTCCCACCACTGCTCCCCTCCCCGCTCCGAGTCTCAGCTGCTTCTCCCAGGGCTGGGCGGGGGGGGAGGGGGGTGTTCAAAGGCAGAACCGAGGGGGAGAAAAGTAGGTCATGTTTGGGGCTGATACATCTCGATGACGTCACTAGTGTCCTTCCCCGCAGCGCAGCCCTCCCCCCCACCCCCCGCGTTTAGCGCCTGTGACTAAGACCTGGGGGGTGCGGGGATGAGGGGAAGCTCCCCAGCCACGCCCTGGGGACATTGCTGCTGCCCAATGCCTCGGCCTGACCCTTCCCGTCACCCCGCCTTAATCCACCCCCTACAGCTGGGAACGGACCCCAGGATCCTCCCCCCCACCCCCGCACTAACCCCTAGGACCCATTCCCCTCGCGGCTGCTTTCCGCCGCTTGAGACCATCCCGCCGCGGGGGGGCGCTAGAGCCGCGGCTGGGGACATCAGCTGTCCGGCTCCCTGCCCCCTAGCGCCGCGCCGGGGCGGCACAGACTGCGGGCGGGGGCCCCCCGACTTGCAGCGCAGCGTCCCCAGCTCTGCCTGGCGTCCTTAGCCAGCACCGACACGAGCAGACTTTCACCCCCGAGTCGGTGCGATCTCTAGCAGGGGTGGGGACTGGACTCCGGGGTTCCAGCTCCGGGGCTGGGCAGCGGGTTAGAGCAGGGGACCCCGAGGTTCCAGGCTCCCCGGGGACTGTGCGGCAGGCCGGGATGTCTTTGGGGAGGGGAAAAAACCCACAGCTTTTCCGTGCCTCAGTTTCCTTCCCCCGCCTCATACAGTGGTTTAAACGGGGCTCGTTGCTGTCTGTAAAAGCCTTTGCGGCCGCGGGGTGGGGTGGGGGGGGTGGAAGTGAGGAGACCGTATGGGGGGAGGCCGCCGAAAAAAAAAGGGGGGGCCTCACCTTCTCCTTGGGGTCCCAGCGCCTGTGCCCCATTGCAAAGGGCAGTAAGTTCTTTCCGATTTCCCCGGGGGGGGGGTGTTTCCCAGGCCGGCAGAGGGGCACACGCGTGTGCAAACACACGCACGTGAGCTGAGCGGATCCCGGGCCCTGTGGCCAAACCCTCCGGCCTGTCCCCGGGGCGCCCCCCCACCGTTGCGGGAAATACTGCGCCAATTCACGGGGTTTACGACTTTTCCTCCGGGGACCGATCCGTCCCCGCGGACGCGAAACTGGCCCGGTTTGTAACCGCCTCCCGGCCCGGGCGATAAGGGTCAATCCCGTTGCCACCCTGTACCCCAAGACCTGGGCAGGCAGAGACGCCCAGGCCCCGCTGGTCAGGAACACCCGGGCGCCGCCTCTGGGCCGGGGGAAGCGGCTCTCTACGGGAATCAGGGTGCTGGGATACCACCACCTCTAAGCTGGGCCCTGGCGCCGGGGGTCGCTCTACGGGGAGCCGCCCCCGGGGACTTCCCGCCCCCCAGATTTCTTACGCTGCATGCTCAGCCCCCGGGGCTGCCAGCACTGGGCGCAGGGTACCCGGCCCCCACCCCACTTCCTGCGGCTCACTGGACCCGGCACCGCGCTGGGAGACCCGCAAAGGGGGAACGGCTCCCTCCCCACCCTGCTGGGGCCGCAGCCGCTTCCCAAGAGCCAACGGGAGAGCTGGGGCGCTGCAGCCAAACCCAGCGAGGGCCTGTCCTGCTAGTTCCTAGCCCGGGCCCCACGGCAGACCTGCTGCGCGCCCTGTCCCAGCCGTGTGCCCGTGCAACAGCTGAAGGGAGGCGCCGTTGCCCCTGCAAGCTGGACAAGTCCGGCCCGGCCCTGCCTCAGTTTCCCCCTCGATCCCCTTGGGGTCAGGGTTAGCATTGCGGGTAGTGGCGGGAGGTTTCTCAGGGGCCGCTCGTGCAGCCTTACAGGGGGCTGATTATCTCCCCCCAGCGCTGCGCTCCCTCAGAAAGCCACGTGCCCCCCAGGGACGCAAATGGAGACATGGCTCTTAACCAGGCCCCCCGCAGTCAATGACCCTCCGACCCCGTGGGGACGAGGCAGAGAAGCCACTGCAAACTGATCCGTGCACGGGGGCTGGCGACCCTCACCGCACCTCTGCCTCCTGCTGGCGGGGGAGCAGAACCGCGCCCCCGTGTGCCCTTCGCCCTGGACTGCAGCTGGTGGGGATTCACTGTCTCTCCCCAGCCCCCCGCCCCACGCCTGGCTGCAGCCCGGCTAACGCCGCGTATCCGCGGAGCGCCAGGGGGCAGAGCCGCTGAACGCAGTTTCCCCGAGCACCAGGGCAGGAGGACGCGGTACCCACCCAGCACCAGGGCTGCGGGGAGACCCTGCAGACCCCTCGCTGCGGCACAGCGTCCTCCAGCTCCACAGCAGAGCAGTGTCTGTGGGGTCCGCAGCTCGCAGGAGGCCGCCAGCCAGACGCGTGCCGGCGGCTAAGCGGGGCGCGCCCACTGCCCATAGGGAAGGCAGGATCGCTGCAGGGCTGGATGGTCCCCGCCCTCTCCCCCGGCATCCCACGCCCGGCTCCCAGCGCGGAGGCTTCCGCCGACACGTGCCTGAGTCCCCCGCTCCGGGGCCGGCGGCTTCCGCGCACGTGGGCGCCCCCCTAGCCCGCTCACCGCCCCGGGATCTCCCCCCGCCGGGGGTCAGCGCTGCCGGCGGCCCGACGAAGGACTCGCCACGCGCCGGACCCCCTCGGCAAAGCCGCCGCCAAGTCCCCAGGGTGGGGCCGGGCAGGAGGGGCGGCGGCCCGCGGCGAAGGGCAGGTCCCAGGCCCCGAGGCCTCGCAGTCGGCGCATCGGCAAACACGAGGCTGAGTCAGGCTCGGCGCCCCCTGTGGAGCGAGGCCGGCCGGGCCCTGTACCCGCCATCCGCGCCTTTGGCAACACAAACCTCTGCCTGCAGCGATGACAGCTCCCTGCCGCTGCTCCCCCCAGCCAGCCAGTCTGCCCAGCCACGTATCTTATAGGCAGGGGCCAGCTTTCCCCAGCTGTCCCCCCAGGAGTGGGTGGGGGCAAAAATCAGATCAGATGTATTAGCCCCTGAAAGGCCTCAGCCTGTCGGGATAGTTTGGCAAAATCCATCAAGACCACTGCTGATTGATGGCAGCTGGCTAGTGTCCAAGGCAGCTGTGATCACACCCCCGGGGGAGAAGGGCGATACAGGCTCCGAGGTGCACTTGGATCACAGCAGCCGTGTATGAGAGAGAACAGTGTAGCTGGGGTATTATGGAAACTCTGCATGGAGCCTTCCTGCCAAGGTTCCTGGTAGGCCTTGGGCTGTGCAGACCCCCGGCCTTGTAAATGCTCTGTGAAGTCTCTGCTTTCATTAAAAAATGGGAGGTGGGCTCAGGCTGTTTTTGATTGTGATGAAACCCTTGAAAATGAGGCAGAGACAGGAGAGAGCCGGAGCCTCCATCTCCAGGGTGGCTGCCACTTCCAGAGACCCTCCTGGCAAGCCCCAGTGAGTTGGTTCAGTGCAGGAGTGCTGGGGTGACACCCCCTGCCCTGTACCATGGCACAGAGCCAATGATCTAATACTGCCCAAGTGTCACTGGCAAAGTGGCCCAGGCCTGAGTTGGCAGAGAGCCTGAGTGGATCACTCTGGAGTACCCCACTGCCCCCTTCCGGTGCGTTGCGTGGGGACACCCCCATACGGATGAGCTGTTTAGCCTCATTGCAAAAGGCAGAATAAGAGCCAAGGGTTGGACATGTGCACAAAGACTCCAGCTCTGTCCCAAGGAGAGCGACCCACCATGGGCACAGGCGTCCCCAGGTAGGGGCGAGCCTTTCTCTCTGGGAGGGATGCCTCTCTGGGAGACAACCCTGGCAAACCCCGGTGAGTTGGTTCAGTGCAGGAGTGCCACTGTGACACCCCCCTGCCCCTGCCCCTGCCCCTACCAGGGCCCAGAGGCCCATCTGGTGACAGGGAGCTGTTAGATCACCGGAGGGAGAAATCAGCTCACCACCAAGGCAGCCAGTTGGGAGACCTCGGCCATAAAAGCCACAGTGCCTTTTCCTGGGCAGTTGGGCTAGTGCCCCCTGCTGGGGGTCCTGGACTTATGGTAGCACCCCTGAGCTCCTACGCAGCACGTCACCCCATGCTCATCAGGAAACTGAGGCACAGGGCTGGGCAGAACTTGCCCAAGGTCCCAAGCCAAGTCTCCAGCGTCTCAGCCTAGACCAGCGCTCACCACTGCCTGGGCTGCTGCTGAGCACGAGGCCGTTGCCTCACACACTGAGCAGAGCCTTGTGTGCCCTGGCGAGCCAGGGCGCTGCCCCTCCCCTCCCCTTGCTTTCAGACTTGCAGGAAGGGCTGAGGTACGGTGGCACCCACACAAACATGGGGGAACGAACCCCTCCGTTGAGCGTTCCATTCTGGCCAAAGCTCCGGGTGAAGTTCCCTGGCACGGCTGGCAGCAGACGGCTGATTTTCAAGGTTTGTTGCATTTGTTCTTGCAGCCAATCCCTGATTTGTGTTTTCTTCTTTAACTCAGCTTTTTTCACTCTTCATTGTCCCAGGGGAGAAGCAGGAGTGGTTTGGCTCAATGCACAGGCATTTCCTGTGGCTACTCACCAGCATCTGCTCCTAGCTCCCTCCCTGGCCCCTCAATGCTGGCATCCCACCCAGCCCCCCCGGCCTTTGCCCCACAGACCAGCCCCCTCCCAGCTGCAGGCTCCTGTCCACACTCAGTCAGGCGGTGCCTGGCACCTGTGGGGTCTTTGGCGACACAACACACAAACCTACTCCTTCTGTGCTCTTGCAGCACCTGGAATGTGGGGTCCCAGGTGTGGCCCCCAGCAGCCCCAGAGAAGACCCTGTCCTGGCTTTCACCCAGAACTAACTCCTCCTTGCACAGTGCTTGATTGATCACAGGACCACCCATCAACAGCCCCACCTCACAGCTGGATTTCATACCTCCACCTGCCCCCTCCTGGCTAAGGCCAGGCCTGCCAAGGACGCTGAGAGCACTACAGGTCACCTTCAGAGTTTAGAGAGTTGAAGCTGAGCCCCTGCCTTAACATCAGCCCAGTCCCTACCTTCAGTCACCCCCAGATCCCAGCTGTGGGGCTGAGGCCTCTGCCCTGGCAGGACAGGCTTGAGGTGAGCTGTGCCCCAACCAGCCGCAGGCAGCCCACACCCTGTGCTGTAGGGCAAAGGCAGAAGAGTTCAGCTGATCTGGGGGGGGTACTTCCTTCCCAACCCCACATCTGGCAGTCAGCAAGCCCCACCCCCAGGCAGCTTGCAAGGGGATGCCAGAGCAAAGCCAGTGGAGCTCCCCACAAAGGGGCTTGAGTCCCAGACGCCACCGATGTTAGCCCATCCTGGTCACCAGTTATCACCAGCAGCTGGAATCAAACCCACAACCTCAGAGCCTGTGTTACAGAGCACCCTGCTGAGTTGCCCCATAAACCTCAACACAACGTGGCTGCTAGGGAGCCCCACAGGCTGAGGGTGGGAGCAGGGCTTACACACACGCCATCACCGCCTATTAACCTTAGCGGGTTTGGCACCCGCCCCCAGAGCAGGTGCTGCAAGAGCCCATCCCTGTCCCAAAGAGCTCACAGCCTGAACAGACAAAAGGCAGGAGGGGCAACTGGGGCCCAGCCGGGAGACAGGACTTGGCCAAGGCGGGAGAGAACCCAGGGGTCCTGACTCCAAGGCCACCCCCGATCTAACTACTAGACCACACTCCCATCCCAGAGCTGGGAAAGAGCCCAGGCAAGGAAGCACCTGATGGAGAAGTCCCCCTAGCAGTGAGCAGGACAGGGCCCAGGTCATACAACTGGGATGATCTGGCCTTACGCAGTTGCCTCCACACCATGGACACCTGGAGGATGCTGTGCCCCAGTGAGGGGTCTGCAGGGTCCTCCCCCTGCAGCCTTGGTGCTGGATGGGTACCGCGTCCTCCTGCTCTAGCGCTCAGGGAAGCTGCATTCAGTGGCTCTGCCCCCTGGCGCTCAGCGGATACGTGGCGTTAGCCGGGCTGCAGCCGGTCTCTGGGCTTGTGAGTTACATTAGAGCCAGCACTCCCTAGAGGGGAAACACGCTGTGTCCTGTTCCCACAAGTCCCCACTGTCCCCACTGCACTGGGGCCAGATCAGAGCTGGCACACTGAAAGGAGGAAGGGCCTGTGACCCACTGGCCTCCTCCCTGACCCTTGACTGGAGCCGCTGGTGGGTTATTAAAATTCTGGGCAGATGCAAATTAAAGGGGGTGGGGTGGAAGGAAATAAATAAAGAAGTCGGCACTAAGTAAAACTCTCTTCTGCTGAGGGGCTGGGAATTGGCTCCAAGCCACATCATCACTTCATTAATGTGTCAGATGTTTGCCGTTATTTAAATCCGTCTTCAGGAAGACGAGCAGGGGGGAGGGGGAAATTAAGGCTGTTCAAAACAATCAAATGAGTCCCATTAGAAATAAAATAGGAGCGAGGCAGATATAAAGGCCCGTCAAGGTAGAAAGGGAAGCGCTAATAATAATGAAAAGCCGGGGGAGGGGGAGGAACAGCCCCCCTATCTGCAATTTCGGCTCCTGGAGCCGCCTTTATCCGGTGCCTTTGAAGTGGGAATTATTGTCAATTGTTTTTATATGTAAAGCTGAAAAGGGGGAAAACAGGAATTGGTGCGCAGGCTGGAGGGGCCGGTTTAACCCTTTGGGAGGTGGACGTATCTCTGGGCGGGGGCATGGAAAGGACACAGCTGTATGGCCCAATTTCCCCCTCCTCCACCCATGGTGTCCTCATGTGCCCCTGGCCTCCCCAGAGGCTGGGATTCCTTTCTGACCCCCCCAGCCTGCACCCCCCACTTCTCTGGCCGACTGCACTGCCAGGACCCCCAGCCCTGAGCCCACCTGCCTGCTGGGTTCCTCACCTTCCCCAGCACTGCTGCTCCATGCTCTCCTCGGTACCCTGACCCCAGCACACCTATCTCTGATGGATCTCCCATCTCCGGCAGGGACAGGGAGTCCAGTGGGCTAGAGCGGCAGTGAAGCAGAGTCAGGACTCCCGGGTCCCACTCCCAGCTATCCTCTGTTGCACAGACGTGGGAGACAGCCCCAGCTGGGGGTTACCTGGGGCCCTGCCCATCATCTGAGCACCAGCTGTGAACTAGCCCTCCAACCCTTCCCCCCCGCCAGGAGAACCCACTGGGAAGAGGGGGCTTGTGAGCCCCTCCCAGATGCCCCAGGGGATGAGACGGAGGCAGAGCTCCTTCCTGGGGCAGGTGGGGAGCAGGCGGGCGGGGGGGGGGCTTGCGCTGGGAATGCCGTTCTCCATAATCAGCCTGGATCTAATAAGCTGCCAGTGCAATTTTCTCTGGTGCACACAAATAATTACAGCAAATTTGTTAATGAATGGAGTAGGGAGGCTGGTGCACTCGTCGGCAGAACGGCGCGGAGCGAGAGGGCTGGTGGTGCTGCAGATGTAAGCTCCCTGGCTGAGGGGCCCTGGGTAATTGTTCTGAGCCCTGGGGCTACCCAGAGCTTTGTCCCACAGGCTGCACCCTCAGGCCCCAGGGAACCAGCTCTCGTGCAGCTGCACCCGCCACCTGTTGAACCACCGGCGCCCTTCCAGCCAGGCCCACCCTGGTGCCATCTCACCGCGGGCCGGTGGAAGTGGGGGTGAGGCGAGGTAGGCCCTTCGGGGCAGCCTGGTGCAGGGGTCATCCCCCCAGCAGTGGTAAGGAGCAGGAGCATGGCCACCCCACTGCCCAGTTTGCCCACTTGGCCTGGGCCCTGGAGCCCTTCCGCGGTGATGCATTCGGCTCCCCCTCCCCCCCCGTCAAGCTGGAGAGTCAGGCAGGGCCGAGCCTTTGGGGGAGAAGGGGGACCACTGCTGCCAATTGTGGCACCGTTCTTGCTGCCCGCCGGACGTCACCTCTGAATTTGGAGCAAGATCAGGGGCCTCCCCGGGCCCAATTCTCCTTGGGGAGCTGTTCCCTCCTGCAGAAGGATGGATGTGTGCCTCCAAAATCTCTGCCACCTGCTCGCAGAGCGGCTGTCTGTGTCCCGGCCTCAGGCGGATGGGTGGCTGGGCCCTTCCACAGGGGCTCAGGGACAGACAAGTTCTCCCACAAACCTCTGCAAACCCAAGCTTAGCACGACTCCACTCATGCGGGCTGAGAACCTTGGGATAGGCCACAGAAGAGCTCCTGTCAGCACAGCAAGGGCAGGGTCCTGGCACGTGTGGCCCCACAGACTGGCTTGGCTAACTGGGTTGCATGGATGGGCTCCCAAGCCCCAGCACACAGCTCTGGTGGTGCAGCCACTGACCTCACACGTCTCTGATGGAGCGTCCATCTCAGCAGCCCTTCGATCCCAGGCACCAGGTGCCGTCTCCTGGCAGAGGAGATACCTTTGTGCCCATGCTGTCCAGGTCCTCTCCATGTACCACCACAGGGACACGCCGCTCCTGAGGCTGGAGGGCCCCATGCCCCATCCATTCCAGTCTCTTCTCTGCACTAGTCAAGCAGACACACCCAATGGCCAGTTGCTCTCAGTCTCCTTCGTGCACCAGTACAGACTGGAAATGCCTCTCGCAAGGCACAAGGAGATGTCCCATTTCCATTCATCCCCATCTCCTCCGTCCACACACAAGCTTGCCAAGGGCTCCTTGCTCTCACCGGTCTGTGTTCCCATCCACCAGGATTTGTCTGCTCTGCGCTGGCCTTCCCCTCTCCCAGATGGGCTCCTGCTCCCCAGCCTGCCTGACCCACGTCCTCCTCACGTCCTCCATGCGCCAGCCCCCGGCAGGAGGCTCCACCCTCCAGTTCTGCTGGCCAAGGGGGCATTGGCGCTCCCATTTCCCCAGATGACACAAGGGCGAGTGGGCACCAGGCCATGGCCCCTAAAGCCAGCCCTGCCGCTTAATGGCGGGTCAGCCCTGGGGCAGTTCTCAGTGGTGGGACCCTCCTCCCATAGCCCTGCCCCCCTGAAGGGACACACTGGCACTGCTGCAGCACAGGGCCTTGCTCCAGGGCCACACCCATCCAGGTACCACTCCGGCCCTGTTGGGCCTGGGAGCTACACCATGTGCTGCTGGCAGGGGCCGAAGTCTTCTGCCCAGCAGAGCCCCTCCGAGCTGGAAGAACCTGGGCCAAGGTCCTGCTTCCCCCTCTCTGGCATCTGGGAGTCCTGCCTCTGGCCTGTTTGGGGAGATGGATGATGCTACTACAGCCTCTGCTCCTCTCTGTGCCCAAATCCCTGGAATGGGGCCATTGACCCAGGGCCAACCTGGGGGGATGTGGGCTCCAAAGGAGCAATGCTGATTGGAGCCAGCTGGGGCGCAGGTCCAACACAGGAAGTACTAGGAGGCTGCACTGTCCCCAGGTGTGTCACAAGTGGTGGGGCAGCGATACAGCCAGCTCCGATCCCAGCTGGGTCGTTGATCAGCCTGCCTTGGTCAGATTCTCCAGTTGCCTCAGGACCCCTTCACCAGGGCTGTGGGTGGAATGGACTCATTCTGCTCCTGCAGCATCACAAGGGGCCTGCAAAGTGCCAGGCTCAGAGCCTGCTGAGGCTTTTCAGCTACAAGGTGCTTAGCACCCAAGGGCTGAAGTGCGGAGCCCTCACCCGGGAGGCCACAGAACTCAAGCCCCAGGGTCGCCCAGACCTTACCAGACTCGGCACAGGAGGTGCTGGCTGGAGTCTCCGCCTTAGACAATGGTCACTTTGTACCTGAGAGCAGCTGAGCCCTTCTCTGTCGCTCTGCCTTTGTGCGCCATTTGCGGCCGGGCACAGTGAGAAAGCCATTGCCCTCTAGTGCCCCACGCTCCCTGGACACAACAAGGCGGCCCCGATCCAGCCAAGCGTGGTGGCATGTGCTTTGCAGCAGCCCTGTGAGCCATCCTGCTGGCCCGGGAGCGGAGGCTCATTGCTGCTTCAAGTGAAGCAGCTGCCAAAGCGCTGTGCGGAGTCAATGGGAAGGGGCTGGATTCCCCAGCGAGAGCAGGAGCGGGCCTGTCGTTCCAGAGTCTAGCTCCCGGCTCTCTCGGGGCTGCCGGCTGCTTGGCTCAGGCCTGGCTGGAGCCTGGCAGGTGGAACATGAGTGTATTCTAGTGCGGAGGCAGGAGGTTAGCGTGCAGCCCTCCTGGGTTGTGCGTTCGGCTCCATCACTTACCTTCTGCGCTCCCCTCCCATCCTTTGTCTGGCTAGACTGGGCTCTTTGGAGCCTGGCCTATCTGTGTGTGACTGTGCAGTGTCCCCCCCCCCGCCCCCCGGGAGGGAACTGGTCTCAGCAAGGGGCTGTGAAGCACCTGGCAGAGTGAAGCCGTCTTCTTGGTCTGGAGGTCTGTGCCGCACCCGGGAGTACAAAGGCTGAGCATGGCTGGGGCGATCTGCGCAACCCCCAGCACAAGAAGGCCCCGATCTCGCTCTGCGATGGGGGATGGGGGTGGTGATGTTGTGCAATGCCCGGCCTCAGGGCCCCACTCTTTGTGGGATAGCACAGCAATACAACTCATGACAGACAACATTCAAAGCGACGGAGAAACCAGCTCAGTGCCAGGGGCACAGCTCCGTCCCTTGGCCATCTCTCCGCCCAGGCTGCCCGCACAAAATGAGGACTAGAACTCCAGAGTTGTACGAAGTATAGAATCGACTGTATTCCCCTTTGCGGTAATGTACATGGGTTGAAAGATTTTTTTTTTTTGACTTCATAATTGGTAACACTTTACAGTAACATTGAAGAGTACAGGAAGTTTACAGGGTAAATATGCAGAACCACAGAGTAGTTTCCCTAAAACAATCAGGAAGGGGTTTCTGTTCGTTTAAAAAAAAATAAAATCAAAACTGATACAAAAAGAATGAATTAAAAATTTATTTCCTCCCCACCCCTGGAATGCTGTAAAGGAAAAAGATTGGGAATTCTATTGTTAAAATAAACCAATCTCGCTCACTCTCTAGATATTTTAAAAAGAGGATATTTATCAGTGTCATATTTTTAAAATAGTGTTTGCAACCTTCATTTCTCCGCCCGAGCCCCTCCCCCAAACAAAAATAAAATATTAACAATGTACAAATTAATTTACAGTTGATAATGTGCATTATACTCCTAGAGAAACGGCCAGAAATCCCCCTCCTCCTCCCTGCAGACAGTTCTATTCAGTGGTGACGTTTGGAATGAAGGAAACTCCAATAATAACCAGCGTCTTTTTTAAAAAAAGTAGTTTGTAAGAGAAAAATACAGAACTTCAGCTCATGCAATGGTGTCAGATACTGAGAGATGCCCACCAGATCTCACCATGGCTCACATTCTCCAAAGCAACTAAGAGATTTAGGAGCCTAAATTTAATTTTCAAAAGGTTTGGGACCCTAAATAGCCTGTGACTTTGCAAAATGCAACTCCTTTTCTTTAAAAAAAAAACAAACACCCCTTCCCAGGCTGAAAATTAACATTAAATGATTTCAGTTCACAGCTTACAATGGCAGGTAGCTCACTCTCTCCAGCTCACTGCTCAGCCCTTTTGGCAGTTTAGCATCTACGGCGAGGGGAGGTTGCAACATCTTTGCTAGGCTTGAGACCCTGAAGTGCCTACATCCTATCGCTCCAAAAGAAACAATTCCAGTCCAAAATCCTCGTCTCGCTGCACTGTTCCCAGTGATGGGCTTAGTCCTGATAGGCCTGAGAGTCTCCAACCCCAATCCAGTGCAGCTCCCTTTGCTGCGGTAAGGACACCGCCCTCCAGAAAAGGGGCTTAATGACAAATACAGTACATGCATAGCGAGAACTGATAGTTGGGAGCTGGCTCCAATAAGATGCAGGTATTTAACGGGGTGGGGTGAGGGGGTGAGGAATGAAGTTGTAGAGCCCCTCCCTGAGGGATGTGGCGAGTTCTTTATCCCTTGAGGATTTTGTATCGTCCAACAGACATAGTTTAATTGGGATGCAAGTCATAAGCTGGATGTAGGAACCTCTGGGCAAAGTTCTGCCATGTCCTCCCTTCCAATCTGTGACTCTTTCCCTCCTGCCTTCAGACAGACAGCTCCGTGCTTTGAGCTAGACAGGCACTGAAATACATTGCTGCACCAGAACCAGCTGGCAAGCCCCCGACGGAGCAAGGCCTGGTGGCACTGACCTGGCTGGAAGCAGGAGGCCATTCGCTGGGAGTGATGGGTTGGAGTCTTACAGAGTTGTGATCAAATGTGGGCATTGGGGTTCTGCGGCTGGATCCAGAGATCATCGTGGGATCTACTTCTAACTCGCCACATTCATGCCTCAGCGGGGACTGACTTTTTTATCTCTAGCTCCTTTTCAAACATACTTCCAAATCCCCTTTGATTCTTCTGTGTTACACTGTCCACACATATACTTTATATAATATATATTTTATATATATATATATATATTTATATATATATAGAGAGCTCTCTTTATATATAGTCATTTGAAAAACCTTTCCAATTCCCTCAGGGAGGGTGGAGGTGGGGGGAATGACAATTGGGGTGAACAAAATAGTTCAACACCCTCTCCCCTAACTTGCAAATTACCATCAACAGCTGCTTAACCCCATTCTGGACACCTCGAAAGAACAATAACATTTAAGGACATGCTCTGAGAAGACACTTAAAGGATGATCACAATAGCACCTTGGCATGGAGAGAAGGGGGTAGGAATGGAGGAGGCATGGGGGGAAAGGAATTATTCAGCCAATCTCCTAGAAAACAAAACAGAAAAAATATTTTCCCATTTTCCCCACCCCCACCCATTCCAAGCTGGTTTCCCCAACCAGTCTCAGCTCTCGTAGGTGTTGCTTTCACAAAACCCACCACCATTCAACTGTAACCCAACCCTTTTTGTGAACAGCATCCTCTTTTGTTACTACAGGGCAGACAGCCGAGTGGCTGATCAGTTCCATAGCTGGACAAGCTCCATGTCAACTGCTTTGTTTACCACCATCATCATTATTAATGGATTCATTTTTATTTTCCCAAGAGTTCGTGATTTTGTTTGTTTCGGTTTACTCCACATATTTCCAAGACTCTGACACATTAACAAAGAGAGAGGAAAAAAATCAGTTATAATGAAAGACCCCCCCCCTTTTATTGTTTAAATAATAATTCCAAGAGAGATCAATTTTTTTGTCCCCAAAATCTTTGCCCAGCCAAGTTTTCTGAATCCAGATGCATCCTGCTCCGTGTCGGAATTTTGTCGGTAGTTGAGAGAAAAATCAAATCGTTTGTATCCCAGTTGGATGTGTTCCCAAACGAGGCATGGGAAAGGGGTATAAAGGGGATAGAGAGATGTACCCCAAAGTCTCATCTGGATGAGGAAACATGTAACCCTCCTGCAGGGAGAAATCAGCTGTCTCATTCATATATATATATTTATATATATAAATATATATATTCTAAAGGCAAAATCCTGGCGCCATGTTACCTAAGGAGAGCTGATGCCTCCATCAATCCATCTATCCTACCCCTAGATCCTTATTTGCTGTTCTCTCTCCAAGTGAATGCTTATTTTCAATGCCAGTCTAACCATGGCATGCGTGTTGATTGCCCCTCCCCGGGTTTTTCCCCCCGCTTCATTTGCTAAAAGGAAAACAAATGAAACAACCCCCCGGGATGTAAAGGAATCCGCGGTAGGGAGAGGGAAGTGAGCGTGAGTCTGATTTTGTGGTGGTTATTTTTAGTTTTCAGGGATGAATTCAGAAATTAAAAAAAGGGGGGAAAATAAGCAAATCGAAACCAGAAGTGGGTGGGGCTGGGGGGGGCAGGATCCACTGGTTGCCTCAGGAGAAAGGAAGGCTGGGAAGTTTCATTGGTCTCTTGTATCCAAAGGTTGGCATGATTTGTGCCGGTCTCACCCTGCGATCGTCTCTCTCTCGTGCTCGCCAGCAGAGGGACAAGAAGGAGGCAGGGCCAGGGGGACGGAGACTCACACATAATACTCCTTGTCCTTGTTTTTCTTGCTCTTGCTGGGGGTTTTGGTGGCAGTGGTGGGTTTCTCCTTAACCACCGTGCCATTGCTCTGTGCCGAGTTGCTGATGTAATTCCGGCTCTGGTCCACTTGGTAAGAGCCTTCGTCCCGGTTTCGGTACTTGTACATGGCATAGAGGAGGATGAGGATGCACAGGGCGGCCGCTGCCACGATGCCGACCACCATCCCTGTGGTGCTGCTAGATTCGCGGATCACCTCGACGGCCCCTGGGGGACCCCTCTCCCCTGAGCCGGTGGGGTTAGCTGTGGGTAGATTGTGGAAATTGGGGGAAGACGTTATAGCAGGGTACTTATGCCTGTTACGGTTGTCGAGTTCAAAAGAGGTGGGCAGAGGGGGAAACTGGTCTGGGTGGGACTTGGGGGCCTCACGATTGTTCATTTTGCCGGCAGGGATGTTACGGACCAAGTCGGGAGAGGCAGTGGAGGTCAGGAGCTCGGGGACTGAGGATGAAGCCGGCACTCCTGTCCTAATGTTGGGCCTGATGCCTTGGGACTTTCTAGACGCTCCATCTGGCCTGGCCAGCAGGGTCCTATCTGTGACCAAGGGGAATGTGGTGTAAAAATCTTCATCGTCAGTAGGGGGCAGGCTGGAGTCGAAGACCTCGCCCGAGCCGTAACTGGAGGCCTCAATGCCCTCTTCGCAATCGCTGTCCTCTTGGTCGGCTAAGCATGGGGGTTTTTGATTGGCAGAGGGGGCTAGGGTGTCTCTGGTGGTCTCTATTATGGTTAGGAAGGGGCCAAAGGTAGGTGGCGGGGGTATAAATGGAGACCGGGTGGCAATTGGTGGGGTGTCTAAGGAATCTTCGGTAATTATGGGCAATACTAATTCACCTCCTAGAACAGAGAGAAATAAAGGGGGAAGAGAAACAGAAAAGGAGAGAGGGGTTAATATGAACCGGAGGAAAAACTTCCACAGTTGGACACAAGAAACTGAATCAAACTGATCAACTGAATTTAAAACTAGACTCATTCCCCAATCTCTGGCTGCTTTTTTAACGAATCTTTACAACTGTCTTTTGTTTTAAACTGTAGTTTTTTACAGTAAAATCTAGAGAAATCATAAATTTAAAGAAAAATAATTAAAAAAGAAATTAGTCATTTAATGCAAAAAAATTAAACAGATTTTCAAACAGCAGAATTAAGTAATAATAAACGAAAAAAAACTAATTGCAAACTGCTTTTCACATATCTTTTTATTCCCCTCCTTTTCTCTTTCATTTCATTTTTCCCTTTTCTTTTCGTTTTAAAAATAAGAGAGCAAACCACAGAATTCAATCAACTTACATCAACAAATTGGCCATGTGATTTTAGCATGAAGAAAAAAAATTACAAAAAAGAAAACTAGGTAAGAATGTTTTTTTGGAGAAAAAACAACTTTTTTCTTTCTTTTTTTGTTAACATCTCTTTACTGTTCGCCTTTTCAATTGTCTCTCTTTCTCTCTTTCCATCTAGATACACTTCTCTTTCTATCTATACTCTTTCTTTCTCGATTCATTTGGGTATATATTCTTTCTTGGCTTTTCTAACTAGTTTAGTCCCTCTTTTTCTTGTTTAATTTATCCATAATCTTTCTGTTTATATATGTTTTCTTTCTTTCTTTCTTTCTTTCTTTCTTTCTAATTCTATCAATACTCTTTCTACTTTAATTCCTATGTCTGTCTATATTCTTTTTTTGTCTAACTGGATTAATTCTCTTTTCTTGTAGATTCATCTATAGTTTTTCTCTGTAGATATACTTTCTTTTTAACTTTCATTGTCTAGATTAATATTTCTTTCTACATCCATTTTCTTCTTTTCACCTATCTAGATTCTTTTCTGTTTCTATGAGATCTACTTTTATCTTTACTAAATTTCTTTCTTGATTCATTAGTCTATGGTCTTCCCATCTAGATGCTTGCTTGCTTGCTTGCTTTTTCTTTCTTTCTTTCTCTCTCTCCCTATCTAGATTTATTTCTAGATTCATTTATCTATCTAGATTCATTTTTCTGCATATTTTAAGAACTTCCCTTTCCCTCTCCCAGACACACTTTTCGACTGTCTGTCTCTCTGCATTTTCCATTCCCACCTCCCCACCCCACCCCCTTTTTAACAATCTGGCAAACAAGTTGATGTTGAAATGATAAGGACACTGCACACATTATTCTGGTCCTTCGCACTGGCTGTAAATTTGGCGGGTGTGTGTTGGGAAAATACACGTTTAAAACCACACATGACTATATTTTCTGCAGCTGTTTGATAGATCTATGGGCCCTGACTCTATGGGAGCTGGGGGGATAGAGGGAAAGGTGCCCAGTGTCACTGAAGTCAACAGGAATAGAACCCAGGAATCATGACTGCCAGTTCCATCTGCTTTGCCTGTCGGACCCCACTCTCCACACAGAGCTGGAGATAAAACCCAGGAGTGCTGATTCCTATACACTTACAACCAATGCACCAGCTGAGGATACAGATTCCAGGAGTTTGGTAGAATGTGCCATTCCCATCAGCCAGTTCCCCATTTCCTCCCCAGAGTCTAATGGCATGTGCTAACGCCGGGGCCGGCTAGCTCACCAATCTCCATGGTGCTAACAGAATTAGAATTCACAACCCTGCTAACCCTAAGCTGCTCCCTGACTGGTGCTAAAAGAGGCTCTCTGGTCCCTGTGTGGGGCTCTGTCATACAGTGCTATGACTCTGATTCCTCCCAGGAGAGAGCACTGGTGCCCTCTGCCCAGCCACCTCCCTACAGCACAGCCTGTGTTTGCAGTGATGTGCCTGGACAGCAATTAGAGCTTCCGGACAAGATAGAACGCAGGGGCCCTGGGGATCCCACAGCCAAGCCTCTAGGCTGTTGCAAGGGGTGGGACTGTTTGCATGTCTGCAGTGGGCTCATAAACATGCATATCTGGTCAGACGGCCAGTTGGTGCTGTGACAAGACGGGTATTGCATGAGAAGACACCCAACAGAGACACCACCCTCCACAATTTACAGACCAAAATCTGCTCCACTTACAGGGCAGGAACTACCACCAAAGGGGAAAAGTTAGTCGCTTGAAGCAAGTGGTTTAGTGGTGTGGGAATAAGGAGTCCTGGGATCTTCTCTTAAATCCAGGGAAGTTGGGTCTAGTGGTTAGAGAAGGCAGACTGGGAACCAGGACTCTGGGTTGTATGCCTGGCTTGGGAGAGCAGCAGTGACTAGTGCTTAGTTCAGGGTGTGCGTGGGTGTCTGTTGCCTGTCTCTCTCCTGCTTTCCCAGCCAGTCACTTCACTCAGCTGCCCCTTCATTTGCAATATCGGAGATTACATGACCGTTCTGCGTGGCAGCATGTGAGGCTCAAACGAACGGCACGCAGTGCTTTGAGCACCTGCGTCTCATGTGCCTCGTGGTGTGGAGCAATATCAAGGTGACCCTCCTCTACAAGGCTGGGTTTCTTGGGTGTTCAAATGAGGCGTGTTCTCAGTGTCCCCCTCCTACAGGTGTGGGGTAAGCAAAACATTGCTTAGCCAGAGACCTCTCACAAGCCTGGACCTGGGAGCCTTGGTCTCAAGGTGCTCTCAAGGGGGAGAGGATGCTGGTGACTGAGTGAGGCCAGAGCTACGCTAGACCTTAAAGTTGATTGCAGATATGTAATCCCAGCTACAGCAATTGTGTAGCTGGAATCCACTTGTCTACAATTGACTCAATTGGCCGTCGTCACAGAGGGAGGTGGATGGGAGACCTCCCTGATGCTCTGCAAGTTTTAGGAGTACAGGGCTTGACTGTCAACCCCGATCGTTTGATTTTGTGCGTCCCCACTAAGTGCGTGAAATCAAACCTCGGAAGACTGAGCCTGACCAGGTCAATCTACCAGGTGGCGTCGATGTACCCTTAGGTCAGGTCTACACTAGACCTTAAAGTCAATCGTAGATACACAGTTCCAGCTACGGCAACTGCATAGCTGGAATCCACTTATCCATGACTGAATTACCTGGCCTACATCCACCTTCCTACAGCACAGCCTGTGTTAGGAGTGATGTGCCTGGATAGCTATTAGAGCTCCCGGACAAGATGGAACCCAAGGGCTCTGGGGATCCCACAGCCAAGCCTCTAGGCTGTTGCAAGGGGTGGGACTGTTACCACTTCTGCAGTGGGCTCATAAACATGCACCCACTCAGTTGGTGCTGTGATAAGAGCAAAGACCTCTCACAAGCCTGGACCCAAGAGCCTTGGTCTCAAGGGGGAAAGGGTGCTGGTGACTGAGTGAGGCTGGTGCTGGGATAGAGGGAGGTCGATGGGACAAACTTTCCTTTTGCCCTTTCTTACTCCTTGCAAGATTGAGGAGTAAAAGGGCTGATTGTCAACCCGACAGTATGATTTCTTGAGTCCCCCATCTCACATGAAACCAAACCCCAGAAGAGGGACCTTTGCTGGGTCGATCTCCTGGGTAGTGTACCTGTACCCTCAGATTATGCAGGAAGCTCACAAGAGTCACCACGGCTGACTTAGTCAAGTTACAGGGTGGCATGAGATCAGATTCCAGGCACCCAACAGGTGTGAAAAACATTAGGCTGGGGGAGAATGATGGGAGGAATTAGGGGCTATAGGATGAACTGGAGCAAAGGATAAAACTCAGCGGGGGGATAAAATGTAGGGGACAATCTTGCCTACTGGTGGTGTGGACAATTAGACTGTAGGTGCCAATCTTGGCTGGTGGAAAATCCACTGATTGAAATGACAGCTCCAGAGGCACAGTGTGGGGCCCATAATTACCTGCTTTTTGCACAGGTGGCATCATTTGTTAGGGAGACCTACAGTCTAATCATGCAGTGTACAAATGGAGTCACTTGACATGTGTTGCCTGGAACTTCATGGTGTTCCTGAACGGTGAGTGAAGATGAATAGCAGAGCCCAGTTGCTTTTCTAGATCCCTCTAGTATATTTCCTCTCTTTCATCTCCTCGTGGCACTAAACTTCCCTATATTGCCAGCTTCCTCTGCTTCCAAGTCTAGAATGGTTTACATAGCCCTGTGATTTCTGCCCAGCTGGGATCATCTCATAGGTATACGCAATGGCACAAGACTTTTCTGCTGTATAACATTCTCTCTGCTTCAGCACACACACTCCTGGCCTATTCTGCGCTGCAATCCTTCTTGTCAAAGGTAGGGGCCCAGGCAGAGGCAGGTGCATCCTAGAGGTGAATGCCTGGCTGTGTAAATGGCGTAACCAGGAGTGCTTTGGCTTCCTCGACCACAGGATGCTATTCCAGGAAGGACTGCTCGGCACAGATGGCATTCACCTTGTGAGGAGAGGGAAGACCCTATTTGGACACAGACTGGCTAACCTAGTGAGGAGGGCTTTAAACTAGGTTTGATGGGGACAGGGGAGCAAAGCCCACAGGTAAGTTGAGGAGATGGAGACCTGGAAGATGGGTCAGAAATGGGAGGTAGCATGGGCTATAATGGCAGAGAAAAAGGAGGGTCTGGGAAAAACTGGGAGGCAAGACCAAATCAATATCTTAGATGCCAATATACAAATGCAAGAAGTATGGGTAATAAGTAGGAAGAAATGGAAGTGCTAATAAATAAATACAACTATGACATTGTTGGCATCACAGAAACTTGGGGGGATAATACACGATTGGAATGTTGGTGTGGAAGGGTACAGCTTGCTCAGGAAGGATAGATGGGGAAAACGGGGGGAGGTGTTGCCTTGTACATTAAAAATGTACACACTTGGACTGAGGTGGAGATGGACATAGGAAATGGATGTGTTGAGAGCCTCTGGATTAAGCTAACAGGGGTGAAAAACAAAGGTGATGTCCTGCTGGGAGTCTACTACAGGCCACCTACCCAGATGGAAGAGGTGGATGAGGCTTCTTTTAAACAACTAACAAAATCATCCAGGGCCCAGGATTTGGTGGTGATGGGGGACTTCAACTATCCAGATATATGTTGGAAAACTAACACAGCGACACACACGCTATCCAATAAGTTCTTGGACTGCATTGGAGACAACTTTTTATTTCAGAAGGTTGAAAAACCTACTGGGGGGAAGCCGTCCTAGATTTGATTTTAACAAATAGGGAGGAACTGATTGAGAATCTGAAAGTGGAAGGCAGCTTGGGTGAAAGTGATCATGAAATCATAGAGTTCACAATTTTAAGGAAAGGCAGAAGGAAGAACAACAAAATAGAGACAATGGATTTCAAGAGGGCGGATTTTTGTAAACTCAGAGAGCTGGTAGGTAGGGTCCCGTGGGAAGAAATACTGAGGGGAAAAACAACAGAGGAGAGTTGGCAGTTTTTCAAAGGGACATTATTAAGGGCCCAAAAGCAAGCTATTCCGCTGCACAGGAAAGATAGACAATATGGCAAAAGATCGCCTTGGCTTAACCAGGAGATCTTGCGTGATCTCAAAATAAAAAAGGAATCGTATAAAAAATGGGAACTAGGACAAATTACGAAGGATGAATATAGGCAAACAACACAGGAATGCAGGGGCAAGAGTAGAAAGGCAAAGGCACAAAATGAGCTCAAATTAGCTATGGGCATAAAGGGAAACAAGATTTTCTATAAATACATTAAAAGCAAGAGGAAGACCAAGGATAGGATAGGCCCATTGCTCAGTGAGGCAGGAGAAACAGTAACGGGAAACTTGGAAATGGCAAAGATGCTTGATGACTTCTTTGTTTCGGTCTTCACTGAAAAGTCTGAAGAAGGAATGCCTAACTTAGCGAAGGCTAGTGGGGAAGGGGCAGGGTTAGAAGATAAAATAAAAAAAGAACAAGTTAAAAATCACTTCGGAAAGTTAGAGCAACGAAGGGTCCAGTGGCAGCTTATAGACTAACAGAAAAGTTTTGAGCATGAGCTTTCGTGAGCAAAGACTCACTTCATCAGATGTGTGCGTATCTGATGAAGTGAGTCTTTGCTCATGAAAGCTCATGCTCAAAACTTTTCTGTTAGTCTGTAAGAGGCCACTGGACCCTTCGTTGCTGTTACAGATCCAGACTAACATGGCTAACCCCACTGATACTTAGGAAAGTTAGATGTCTGCAAGTCACCAGGGCCTGACGAAATGCACCCTAGAATACTCAAGGAGCCGATAGAGGAGGTATCTGAGCCATTAGCTATCATCTTTGGAAAATCGTGGGAGACAGGAGAGATTCCAGAAGACTGGAAAAAGGCAAATATAGTGCCCATCTATAAAAATGGGAATAAGAACAATGCAGGAAACTACAGACTGGTCAGTTTAACTTCTGTGCCAGGAAAGATAATGGAACAAGTAATTAAGGAAATCATCTGCAAACACTTGGAAGGTGGTAAACTGGTAGCGAACAGCCAGCATGGATTTGCAAAGAACAAATCATATCAAACCAATCTGATAGCTTTCTTTGATAGGATAACGAGCCTTGTGGATAAGGGAGAAGCGGTGGATGTGATATACCTAGATTTTAGTAAGACATTTGATACAGTCTCACATGATCTTATCAATAAACTAGGCAAATACAACTTAGATGGGGCTACCATAAGGTGGGTGCAAAACTGGCTGGATAACCACACTCAGGGATTAATGGTTCTCAATCCTGCTGGAAAGGTATAACAAATGGGGTTCCGCAGAGGTCTGTATTGGGACCAGTTCTGTTCAATAACTTCATCAACGATTTAGATATTGGCATAGAAAGTACGCTTACTAAATTTGCAGATGATACCAAGCTGGGAGGGGTTGCAACTGCTTTGGAGGATAGGGTCAAATGATCTGGACAAATGGGAGAAATGGTCTGAACTAAACAGGATGAAGTTTAATAAGGACAAATGCAAAGTGCTCCACTTAGGAAGGAACAATCAGTTTCACACGTACAGAACAGGAAGTGACTGTCTAGGAAGGAGTATGGCAGAAGGGTCTAGGGGTTATAGTGGACCACAAGTTAAATATGAATCAACAGTGTGATGCTGTTGCAAAAAAAAGCAAACATGATTCTGGGATGCATTAACAGGTGTGTTGTGAGCAAGACAGGAGAAGTCATTCTTCCGCTCTACTCAGGCCTCAGTTGGAGTATTGTGTCCAGTGCTGGGCACCGCATTTCAAGAAAGATGTGGAGAAGTTGGAAAGGGTCCAGAAAAGAGCAACAAGAATGATCAAAGGTCTAGAGAACATGACCTATGAAGAAAGGCTGAAAGAATTGGGCTTGTTTAGTTTGGAAAAAAGAAGCTTAAAGAAGGGGACATGACAGCAGTTTTCAAGTATCTAAAAGGGTCTCATAAGGAGGAGGAAGGAAACTTGTTCTTCTTGGCCTCTGACGATAGAACAAGAGGCAATAAGATTAAACTGCAGCAAGGGAGGTTTAGGTTGGACATTAGGAAAAAGTTCCTAACTGTCAGGGTGGTCAAGCACTGGAATAAATTGCCTAGGGAGGTTGTGGAATCTCCATCTCTGGAGATATTTAAGAACAGGTTAGACAAGTGTCCATCAGGGATGGTCTAGACAGTACTTGGTCCTGCCATGAGGGCAGGGGGCTGGACTCGATGGCCTCTCGAGGTCCTTTCCAATCTTAGCATTCTATGGGTCTATGAGTGCTGCTGGGCACTTAGCAGTGGTTGCAACTGAACCGCTAGGGGGTGCTGTGCTACAGGGAGTGGGTAGGGGCTCAGTAGGAGGTGCTCTCTTCCAAGGGTCAGTGCTAACCCCAGTGTAGCACTACGAGGCACTGTGCTTCAAGCAGTGGTGCATGTTAGCCATCGGGATAATCAGGTGCACCTCAGTAGTGGGGGAAGGATCCTTGTATAAATAGGGTCCTGCTACCCCACACCAGAGGCAGCTGTATCTCTCCACTCAGCAAGGGATCTCTGTATAGCCAGCCCCCATACTCCACCCCAGAGGCAGCTGCATCTGCATCCGCATCTCTATAGCTCATCTACCTCATAGTCACATACATTAACTCAATATTATCATTAAAAGCCGCATTATTTGTCAGTTGGGGAAAACAGAGCCAGGGCTGAATTATGGCTTGAAAGGCAGCAGTAAATAACAACAGAGAAGGAAAAGCTTTCCTCTACAATTGCACACACCAACGCCAAAGCCTCTGGTGACTGACATAGAATCCACCTCCCCCAGGACAGATTAGAAATGGAATACAGCCCTGCTTCCTAGGCCTGCACACTTGGCGAAGCAAACACAGGTCTGTCCCTGGGCTGGAAAGTTCTGGCCAGGTCTTTACATACAAGTCTTGCTAGACCATTAGGATGATAGGGTGTAGTGGGATTCTGGGCATGCTTGATACAGGGGTCTGACCTAGGATGGTGGGGTAGGGAGTTCATACAAGGCTGACCCGGCCCGTGGGTCTGAGCTGGGAGTTAGGAATACTGGGTTAGCTGCACCTATGTGTTTGAGCAGGTGTGATGAGAATGGACAGGAGCTATTGGGCTGGCTGCACCTACAGGTCTGAGCGTGCACACTGTCACCCAGCCCGTGTGCCGAGCTGCCTCGGATAAGGATGGTTCCTTTTGTGCAAGGGATTTCAGGCTGACGAGGCTGGGCGCACGGCATGGAGCTGGGGGCAATGTGTGAGCAGGGGGCTACTACTAGCTCCTCCCTTCATAGGCTAGTTCCTCAGGGGTTCAGGAACCACCAGCTGAGGCCACAACTCCAGTAGAGCTCTTCCCCATTCTCTCCTGCCATCTGATTACAGAGCCCCCGCCCACCCTGGGGCACCGTCACCACCCAACACTGCTGGCTCCCACGGGCTGCAGCCCCCGGTTCTCCCTCTTCCCCAGCATTACGTCTGCTGACGCCAGGACCCGGGTTCCAGCTCCTCTCTCCTGTCCCCGCCCCATCCCGCTTTGCACCTGTGCTCTCCTGCACCTCCCCGCGCGCGGGCTCATCTGCTGGCCAGGGTCGGCAGCCCATTGGTTGCAGGGCAGGGGGAGGACAAAGAAGAGGCAGGCCAGCCCATTGTGTGCAGGAGAGCAGGGGGAAGAGGGAACAGGCCAGCCCATTGTGTGCAGGAGAGCAGGGGGAAGAGGGAACAGGCCAGCCCATTGTGTGCAGGAGAGCAGGGGGAAGAGGGAACAGGCCAGCCGATTGTGTGCAGGAGAGCAGGGGGAAGAGGGAACAGGCCAGCCCATTGTGTGCAGGAGAGCAGGGGGAAGAGGGAACAGGCCAGCCCATTGTGTGCAGGAGAGCAGGGGGAAGAGGGAACAGGCCAGCCCATTGTGTGCAGCAGAGCAGGGGGAAGAGGGAACAGGCCAGCCGATTGTGTGCAGGAGAGCAGGGGGAAGAGGGAACAGGCCAGCCCATTGTGTGCAGGAGAGCAGGGGGAAGAGGGAACAGGCCAGCCCATTGTGTGCAGGAGAGCAGGGGGAAGAGGGAACAGGCCAGCCCATTGTGTGCAGGAGAGCAGGGGGAAGAGGGAACAGGCCAGCCCATTGTGTGCAGCAGAGCAGGGGGAAGAGGGAACAGGCCAGCCCATTGTGTGCAGGAGGGGAAGAAGGAGCTGAGCTGACCAAGCTGCTAGGCTCTTTCTGCTCCCCAGTTCCTGTGCTCGTGTGGCCGCAGGGGGGTGGGGAGCTCATCCTGCCTCCTGCGGGAGTCCTGATTGGCTGTACCCCCAAGAGGGCAGGGATCCCCGGGGTGGATGGGCACATCGGTCTGATCCAGCCCCCTACTCTAGTGGCTGGAGGCCGTTTGGGGAGCACGGGGGGAAGCTGCAGGGGGACAGTGACTGCAGCCAGCAATGTCCCAGGTCCCCTCCCCAACCGCCGGCTCCCACTCCTCATGCTGTTGCCCCCACAATATTAATTAAAAGCCTGCAAGAAGGTGTGTATGGTTTTAATGAGCAGCCCCGATCCGCTTGCCGAGGCTCCCTCGCCCCCGCCGGGCCTTTCATTTTCTCCTGTCTCTTCCCCTCCTCAGGTTTTTATTGTGATGCTTTTGGAAACATTTGGCAAGTGCTGCACAAAGGAGCCGCGCTGCCTTTGATCACGGAGAATAGAGAAACAGCATAACCGCGGCGCCGTCCGTACAGGAGAAGGAGAAGAAAGGGTGCACCAGCAATTACTCAACTCTCTAGGGAGGGCCACCATACGGGGGGAGTAGCTTAATTATTCCCTTGCTTTGTTGGGGAGCAGAGCAGTAGCAGCCTGGGTGTCCACATGGACATTAGGGCTGGTCTAATGTTGGACGAGGACTTCTAGGTTTTGTTGCAGCTCTGGGAGGGGAGTGGGGACTGAGGGGGAGGTGCCTATTCCCAGCTTTGCCACTAGCCCCTGTTCCCTTCTCTCCCAATGCTTAAGTTTCCCCCCTCCTTTGTCTAGTCACACGGAGCTCTTTGGGGCTGGGACTGTCTCTCACTTTGAGCCTGTGCAGCACCTAGCCTGATGGGGCCTGATCTCAACTGTAATCTGTTGGCACTTCTGCATAATTAAGAGGTTGATTTGCACCAGCTGGGACTCTGCCCCGAAGTTCCCTGGTAGCAGGTGCCTAGGAAGTCTGTCCTTCTCATGCCTCCAGTCACACATTTTGAGGGGGTGAGCATCCCCTGCAGCCCCTGCTAAAAATGGGGCCCTCTTGGAGGGATGCGTGTGAGTGTGGGGACACAGTTGTGAGCAGAGTGGGTGTAGCAGGTGCACATGCAAGCTAAGCTTGGTGCTATAGCAGCATAGATGTGTGCTAGCCAAATTACAAATGGAAACCTGGAGGCAAGAATGGTGGAAGAGAGAGCCCACTGGGGTGTTAGTACCACAGGGGGGTGTGCCGTGTATCCAGAGCTGGCAGGTATACATACACCAGACAATGTAGATGTGCAAAAGTCTGCAAGGGCAGTTTCCCCACCTTTAATATTCACAGGAATGGCACCCATCCCACTTAACTTACTTCAAACCCCACCAGGTCCTGCATGATGTAGAACAGAGAGCGTTGTGGTGAGGAGGGGGTTAAGAGCAATCACCTGTGTGGATGCTGGGTGGGGTGTCACTGAGTGAGCTCCCTCGGCTTTTTTCTCCTTCTCCTCGGCCTTCCTCTCCCCTCCCCCCCGCTATATAAATCCTGGACTCTTATTACCTGCTCCAAATCTGAAGAAGTGTGTCTTACCCATGAAAGCCATTTACCTAATAAACACATTTGTTCAGGTGCTACAGGACTGCTTGTTTTTTGCATAGCCATGTAACTGCAAGCCGGTTATACAGCTGGGTATTTGCAGCCTGGAGAGTGGGGGAGGAGGGGCTGACAGCTGAAGCACAGAGGTGGCAAAGAGTGGAAGGAAACAAGAGTTTTCCCACAGTTCACAGAAATAGCCCCACGATATTTGTCACTTGATTGCTATGTACGGAGCAGGCACAGGGCTCAGCGCGTAGAGCACTGGCTGGGACTCCTGGGTTCTATTTCCTGCTCTGCTCTTGCCCTTGCGATGGTCCCTTCCCCTCTTGTTGCCTTTGCTTCTCCCTCCCTCAGTCTGTGAGCTCTTCATGCTGGGGGCGTGCAACGCAAGGGGGACCCCAGTCTTGATCAGAGCCTCTAGCTGCTGCTATGACGTGCACAAGCAGGGATCACAGTCATGCGTGAGTACCAGGGCAGGACTGAAGGGTACAGATGTGCCTTCTGCAGCTCCAGCTGTGGGTCGGTGCACCGCAAATGCACAGAGAAATGCACCTGGGATTCATCCCCTTCTGGCTGTGTGAAATGATGCATTGGAAATCGGCACCTCTAGGATATTGTGACAGGGGCCTGAGCCTCCAGCGACTCTCGGGGGGACTGAACATGAGTGGGACTTCTGAAAACCAGGCCATGGGCCAGACCCTTAGCTGGGATAAGTCAGTAGCTACACTGCCTCCAGTGCGTGCTCCCTACCGAACCATTCACCCTGCTCCCTGCAATACAACTCCTCTCGGGTTATGCTGGGGGCACCGCTGACTGTGAGGGGAGAATGCTGCCTGCTGTGTCCCCACTGTTCCATTCAGCACCTTGCCAGCTAGCCTCAGGCTGGGGTCAGCTCTGACTCAGTGTGGAAGCACCCCTTGCTGAACTCCCTACATCCTCTGGCCAGAGGGGGTTAGATGTGCTTCTGCAACCAACATCTCCCACCAAACAGCCTTGCAGTGCCAGGCAGGACGCGAGTTTGGTGCAGCTCGGAACGCCATCTCACTGGTCCCTGGCTGGCAGAGAGACTGCATAGGATAGACCTGCTGGCCCTGTGACAAGGGTCTCTCTGGGGGATGGGGAGACATGCTTGCAGGAGCTAAACACACATCAGAGGACCCTGGAGTGCCCCAGGCAGTAAAGACTGGAGCTAACGAACCAGGCCCGGTGCAACACCCGCACTCACTGCACTGCCAGGCTCATAACTCTACTTTCCACCCATCAGAGAGGAGACGGCATTTCAAACCCCACCAGGGCCCAAGGGACGTAGAACAAAGAAGGCAGCGGAGAGGGGGGGTTAAGAGAAATCACCGGTTTGGATGTTGGGTGGGGTGTCACTGAGCAAGCCCCTAGCCCACGCTGCGATTTCCATTCCATTTAGAAAGGATACAAAACCACATCAGTCTGTGGCTGGGTGCAGAGGCGACCCCGGGAGTGGGGGTGGAGGTGGCAGAGTGACGGGGGGGGGGGGCGCACGACCCCTTATGCCTCCTCCCCACATCACCGAGGGCTGTGTGTGTTTCTGCATGGACAGCGAAGTTCTGTGGGCAGCCAGTGCAGCTTCTCCCGTGGATGTGGCTTTCTGCTCCACTCACTCTCTGCCTGGCTTTATGGCTCTTTCCTCACGCTCCCTGCTTCACACTCTCTGTTCTATGCCTCTGGCCATAACAACCCCGGCTGTGATCTTGTCAGATCTTAGCTCTTGGCCATGTATGGGATTGGTGCAACAAACCTGCACAAGACAGTGGCTTCCCACCCCTGGCTAAGCTGGGTCCTTGTGCAGGTAGGGAGTGTGACAGGACAACCCACAGGTCTGGGAAGCTCCCCTTGCAACCAGCGCTGACCCCAGCATGGTGCTAGGGAGACCTGTGCTGTAGGGCGTGGGGTAGATGTCTTAATATGGGGCACTCATGCCCAGGAGGTGAAATTGAACCCAGGTCTCCCCAGCCAGAATGACTGAATCACCCTTCTTCCCTCCCCACCCCGCCACTCTGGATCAGACCATGCCAGTATCTACCCCTCTACCACCTGGATCAGACCAATGAGCCCCTCTTACCCCAATGCCCCTCATCACTTAAGATCAGACCAATAACCCACCTGCTCACTCCTCTATCCCAGTACCCCGTCTGTGCCAGCCGCTTCAGAAGCTTCAAAGAATCCTGCAGCAATGGGTCCCCTGCCCCCAGCTGATCCCACGAGAGTGAGGCAGATGTCGGAGAAGTTCAGTTCCTTCCATAGCCCTGGGTATTATGCTGAATACTAGCTTTGCACAGTCCGGCATGTGTTGAAAGCCCTGCGCCCTCGCTGGAATGTGGCTAAGCTCTCATTCCATGGGAGCTCTTGGGGCTGTGAGTTCTAGGGCTAATGGCATGCTGGAGGGGAGCATTTCTGGAGATCATTTGGGAATCTGACAGCTTCCATCCTCTCAGCCTGGCAACATGAGCCAGAGCCAATCAAAGTTCCCGAAGTCCTCGGCGATCCCCTTGATCACTGTCTCTCTCCGCCTCCTCCAGCACTGTCTGCTCTTTGTCAGGAGTGGAGGCATGGGACCAGAGACCCTAGGCATCGACCTTCCTCCTTCCCATCGGGGCACTTCTCCTTGAGGGATACCCAACTACAGCACGAATGACAATATTGCACAATGCGGTCTCAAAGCACAGCCAGTTCCCAGCAAGCCGGACCCTCCCGGAGAAGGAGGGAGTGTCTGCCTCTTAGGTTTCCCTAGCCCTGGTTTAGCACTCAGAAGAGAGATACGATCACCTCTGGAATGGGGAATGCTGGCTGTTTATACAGAGATCTTTCACCCGGTGCAGAGATGCAGCCACCTCTGGTTTCGGAGCTTATATGGGGGTCCCCTGCCTGGTGCTGAGATGCTGCCACCTCAACAGCCTACTACAGTGATGCTTTCTGAACCACTACTTGCCCTTCATTCAGACAGCAAAGGGGAAAGGAGGTAATAAAAGGATGCTTCACAAGCTGGGCCTCAACCTGTGTGGTAGGAGAGGACTGGGGTCCAATGCTTTGAGCAGTGGGTCTGGAAGCCAGGACTCCTGGGTTCTAGCCCTGGCTTCATGAGATGAGTGCCGTCCAGTGGTTAGAGAGGGGTGGGGGAGCGCGCTGGAGCCAGGACTCCTGGGTTCTTGCCCTGGCTCTGTGAGGTCTAGTGATTTGAGCAGGGAATGTCTGTCTGGATGCTCAAGCCTCCTGGGTTCTATTCCCCCTTTCGCCAGTTGAGCTTGCAGTTGGGTGGGGGGGTGGGGTGGAGCCAGTAAGTCTTTAGCCCTATATATCCTGGAGCAGGTGCTGTGAGAGGGGACCCAACAGATGCTCTGTCTGCCCGGAGAGAGACAGACAGGACAGTACTGGAGGCTGAATGTACTGGGCCAACCAACCCCTGAGGTACCTAAGGGGCAAGGGTCGCTGCCTACCAAATACAGGGGCGGGGGTTAGTGTCAGGCAGCATAGAACAGGGTTGAGGAATCGCAGGGGTATAAATGTGCTGCAGTGTGAGGTCGCCAGTTTGTCTCTGTTGGCAAGTGCCTGGGGTGGAGAGTAGAGCTGGGTTTGTTCATGGGATCATGTCTCTTTGTTGAGGTGTCCACAGGGGCATTCCTGTGTGTGTGATGTGCTGTGTGGGTGTACACAAGTATGTAGCTGTGTGGGTTCACAGGGATGTCTTTGGGTGAGTGTATCGGAGTGTGTGTGTGTTTGTGTGTGCGTGTGTGCGAAGGGATGTTTGTGTGTCAGTGTGTGTAGGTGGTGTGTCAATGTATATGTAGAGGGGAGTGTACAGTACAGAGAGCTCATCAGTGTTTAGGGAGGGCAGTGTGTCAAGGTCTGTATGTTCATGATTGTGTGCCAGGGTGTGTGTGCATGGTGCATGTGTGTAGAAGATATAGGAAAGATAGCATATCATGGGGTGTGTGTGTGTGTTGGGTATGCATGTGTAGCAGGACAGAGTGTGTGTGTGTGTGTGTATTGGGGGACAGCGTGTCATTTGTGTGTGGCTGTTTGCTGTTGTGCATATGTGGGTTTTTTTTGTGTGTGTAGGGGAACAGTATGTTGGGGGTGTGTGTGGGGGGACTGTGTGCCAGGGCACGTGTGTGGAGGAGGGAAGTGTGTGTGTGGCTGTGTGCCAAGGCTGTATGTGTATTGGGGGGACAGTGCATTTTGTGTGTGTTTGTGGCTGTGTGCCAGGGTGCGTGTAGAGTGTACAGGTGTAGGTGTATGTAGGAGAGGACAACGTCTTGGGTGTGTGTGTAGGGGGGCAGTGTACTGTGTGTCTGTGGCTGTGTGCAAGGATGTGTGTACAGTGTGTGCACGTGCGTGCACGTGTATGGGGGGGCCAGTGTCTTGGATGTGTGTGTTGGGGGGCCAATGTGTTGGTGGCTGTGTGCCAGGGTGTGTATACAGTGTGTGTGTGTGTGTGTGGGGCTGTGTGCCATGGTTTGTAAGGGGAACAGCATATCCTGTGTGCCCTGTAGCAGCCTCCACCCGCTCACGGCAGCAACAGAGAGAAGGACCCACCTGTGCTGGGCTCACACTCCTCCAGGTCCTCATCATCACTGGGGCACTCAGCTGACGCCACCAACAGGTCATCTGTGTTCTGGGGAGAGAGGAGAGCACAGCTCAGTGGGGTGGCCCAGGGCACACCCTCCCCGCACGCAGCCCCCCAGCCTGGAACAAGTGCTCCCTGGAGGGGAGGACCGCACGAGCCATTCCTCACGCAGTGACGCCCCAGGGCCGTGCCCACCTCACACATTCTTGTGTTTTGCTCTCCATCGCCTATGGTAGGACCTCGTGCCCCAAAGTCAGTTCTTTGAAGCCTGGGCATGAAGTCAAATTTAGGTCCATACAGCCGTAGCGATCCCCCAACCCCTGAGTGCCGCAGCTCTGCCTCCCTAACCTCCAGTGCAAACACAGCGGGGCAGCAGGAGGAATGGGGCGGGGAGGTGGTGTGCCAAAGGCTGCCACTACAATGCTGTTAGGCCAGCACGGGTTGCTAGGCCAGGTCTGTTCTGGTAGTGTAGCCTTGGCTCCTTGCTCCCACTTCCAATGCAGAGCAAAGCAACAGGGAGGCAGTGCTGTGTGGTCCCCCTGAGCCAGACACACAGCTTGGCTGGTGGCAGCTGTGGGTGCATCCAGGAACTTAGACACTGGACTGGGACCTGGGCTCCAGGAGGGATGGAGGCCTAAGCATTGTGGGGGGAAGCAATTTGTGGGTTCTACTGCTGCCTTTGCCACTGACCTTAAGTGACCTCTGCTCCCCCACACCCCTGCCCTGTGTCTTTGGGAGAGTGCATGTCCATGCAGCAGTCAGCACGACGGGGCCCCAGTCTCAGCTGTGGCTGCCTGCCTGAGCCCATCAGTCTGATCTGGGCTGCTAGACCCCATGTTCTGAGCCAGGGCGGGGGTACTAGGTTGGCTGGATCTGACCCCCAGCTATCCCTCTCCCTGTTCCCCATCCAGTCAGGATGCCGAGTAGTGTGGGAAAGGAGAGTCCGCTCCCCAGCAATCAGTATTCCAGAGCAGGCTGCTCGGATCATGCTCAGCGTGTTGGAATTAGCATAACAAAGACTTGGACAGGGACCCCGGGGCAGGGAATCAATCAGAGCTCTGGCACAGCAGCAGGAACGGCAATGTGGAAGCACTGCACACACTCTGCAGATACCCCCTGCAATCACACAGCTAGCCCCTCTCACACGGAGCCAGCTGTGTCTCATGCCTCTCCCCCTCCTGCAGCCAGCCATGTCTGATCAGCCCCTCTCCGACAGCCAGCTATATCTAATCCCCTCCCCTGCAGCCGGCTGAGTCTAATCCGCACTCAGCAGTCAGCTGTTTGATCAATCCCCTCAACTACTGGGTCTGGTTCTCAACCCGCAGGCCAGTGCACACAGCCAGCTGTGACTGATCCCCCCATCTGCAGCCAGCTGTGACCGAGCCCCCCTCCCCTGCACACAGCCAGCTGTGACTGATCCCCCCATCTGCAGCCAGCTGTGACCGAGCCCCCCTCCCCTGAACACAGCCAGCTGACTGAGCTGCCACCCACAACCAGCTGTGACTGATGGCCCCCTCCCCTGCACACAGCCAGCTGTGACTGAGGGCCCCACCAGCAGCCCGGTCCTCACTATGCAGTCAGCTGTCTGATCATCCCCTCTCAGCCAACTGGGTGGTCTATTGACCTCCAATTGCAGGCAGCCAGCTGTGTCTAATCCCACCAGCTGTGTCTGACCGCCCCTCCCCCCACAGCCAACTGTCTGAAGCCCTCCCTAGCCCCACAGCCCAAGCTGTCTGCTCCCCCTTCAGCCCTGCAAACAGCCAGCTGTGCGTTACCACATCCCCGTCTCCCCCGCCTCCCTCAGCTATGCCTCATCCTTGCTTCTTCTGCAGCCAGCTGCTCTGGTCCACCCTCACCCATCTGCATCACTCTGATCCCTCCTTCCGCTATTTAACTTCCGGCTACCTGCCCTCTCCCCTCCCGGACCCTTCCCGACTTCCAGAAAAGCAGACTCCTGTTCTGAATAGTGGGGGGCATTCAGGGGCCCCTGGTCCCAACAGCCATTTGCTTGAAGGGAAATCCTGAGAGGATTCAAGGGGGCTGGTACAGGGCTCCCCTTTGCAGAGTGTGGCCAGGAAGGGCAAGTGTGATTTGGACACAGAAGAGGTGGAGATTCCCCATCACCAACTGTTCGTTAACTCTCCCAGTCTGGCTTCCCTCGGAGTCAATGGCAGTTGCAGCAGCTTCTCCCCACCCCCCAAGGCCTCTCCTCCACAGCACACTCACGCCTCCAAGGGCTCTCCGCCTCGAGTGCTCTCAGTCAGGTCCTCCTGGGGCGAGTGCTCTCAACCAGGTCCTCCAGGGCTCTCGAGCCCTTCTCTGTGGGCCACTGGCCACTCAAAACAGTGATGGAGAAGGCAAAAGGTGTACAGGAAGTGGCGTGATGCTGCAATTCCCCAGCAAAGCAGCACTTGGCCTGTCTATCGGGGACCTGGTGAGTGCTGTGTGTGTGTGTGCGTCTGTAGGCGGCACTCTCCCTTGCAATCAGTGCTGCACTAGGAGGCGTTCTGCTGCAGGGAGGGGAGCTGCAGCCCCGTAGGGGTGCTGGCAGGTTGGGGTGGGGGTGCTGCAAGGCAGAGGGGAGGGGCTCAGCAGGGACATTTTTTCACAGGCTGCGATGGGGGCCTTGGCTGCCCGGCTCAGCAGGAGGGGCCTGCCCTTTGCACTTCATGTCACACAAGCTGTGGATGGAGCGTACCGTCTGTTTTAGAGGTGCTGGGCTGCCTCTGGGGAAGGGTCTGGAATTGGTGCCCATACAGGCCATGCTGCAAAGGCCTGAGTGTGCCAATGAACAGCAGCAGGCAAAGTGTGTCCTGCTCCTGCCAGCGTGGGTCAGAGTAATGGCTCTGCCTTGAAAAGCAACACCCCCCCCCAGCTTGAGGGGGCAGCAGCCATTCTGCCAGCCCTTCAACATCACGTGCCCTCTAGATGCAACTGGGAATAGAGCCCTGGCCGCCAGACTCCAGGCCCTGCTCTAACCACTAGACTCACTGGCCTCCCAGAGCTGGGACAGAACCGTGAGGCATTGATTCCCAGCCTCCATCGCTCTCTTCGCCTCCGGCTTCCAAGCTCTTTGGGCGGGGGGCAGAGACTGTTGCTCATTATGTGCCTGGTCAGAGCTGGCCCTGAACTTAGTTGCCGGGGGAGAGGTTCATGCAGTGCCTGGCTCAATGGCCGTCACTACACATAGCAACATCGCCCCCAGCTTCCAAGCAGTCCTGTGTGATAGAGCTCTAGTCTAGTCTCCTCATGGCTCACAGCCAGCGCTCCCGAGCCCAACGCTGCCCCCTAATTACAGCCATAAATCCCTTCCTAACGGGTAGGACCAGTACATTAATCCCATCAGCTTTCTGGCCTGGCCCCAACCTCCTAAGACTCACTATCCTGTCATGCAACTGTGCCCACTGCTATCTTGAGCCCCATGGCCATGCTGTCTCCCTGAAAGATGGAGGAGCAATGGATGCATATAGTCCAATCACAGACCAGCACTACAGCCAATAGTCACTGGCGCACAGAGGGTATCTTCCCTCTAGGTCCAGCCGAGACCTCTGAAGCAGGGATCCCACATGGAGCCTCCCTGAATGTCCACTTCTCTCCAGACCTGGGAGACCCCTAAACCAGGGATCTCACACTCAGCTCTGAATCTCCTTACGCTTAAACAGGGAGTTGGGAGGATCCAGGACCGATGGACTCTTGGGGACCCGGGATGTGGAGCTGTTTGTATCCAGCACCTTCTAGAGAACTGAGCAAAGGACTCCTGGGTTTAATCCCCAGCCCTTGGAGGGGAATGGGTCCAGCAAGTCGGGGCAGCGGGGCTGGGAGCTAGGTTTCTGGGTTCTGTTCCCTCTCTGCCCAGCTGACACCTTGTTCTAGGTGGAACTAAGCCACTTACCCTTCACCATGCCTCAGGACCCGCCTCCCTCCCTTGAAAAGCAAATGCTGTCTGGAGGGGTGCCTGGGTGCCAGAGAATAGAAAAACCCACTGCAAATAGAATCCCCTTCAAAATCCCTGTGGTTCATCTGAGTCATCCCCCTCCCGAAACCAACCCCCCAGCCTTTCTCTCAAGGTTGGGAAATCAGGCTGGTCTAATTACTGCTCTGGTTGCCATGGCAACAGGAAGATGACTTTGTCAGCGATTTTTATTTTTCATACATATGGGTGTGAGGAGGAAAAAAATCCTCTGGCTGCTGTGGCAGCAGTGGCTGAGGAGCGTGACCCCAGGGGTGAAGAACAATGCCCTATATCCTGATCCAGGCAGCACTGGCCTGCCCCCTCCATCTTCCTCTGGACTCTGTTTCCTGCTCAGCCATCTGTCTTCCCCTTGGCCCTCCCTTCTGCAGCCCCAGACCCTGCATCCTTCCAGCTTTCTCCAGCCCCAGGCCCTGCGTCCTGAACACAGTCCTGACCACCCACCCATCCTCTTCCCACCCCTTCTCCAGTTGCAGGTCCTGCCCGTTCCATCCATTCTTGCCCTGTCCCAGGTCCCTCGCCCCCCAGTCCTCCTCCACCCACTACATGCCCAGGCTCTGCCCACCCAGCCCTAGGCTCTGGCTTCCTCCCTTCCATCTACCTCCTCCTCTGCCCATCTGCCTTCATCCTCTTCTCACCCTGAGGCCTTTCTACCCCCCAGCTCTGTGTGTGACATTGACAGGAACGCCTCCCCAGAAGCTAATCTCAGGGTTCTAAACCCATGTGCCCCATTCTGCTCCAGCCCCTCTGCCTCCAAGCTGATTGCTCCACTGTGACTTCAGAGATTGCCCTCCCCACTCCCAAAGGACAGGACCAGCGTTCCCTCTAATTTTTTCCATCCCTGTGTGGAATAAATGTTATGTGCCTGGAGGCATGGAAAGATGTGCACCACCAGTACAAATTCATGCTGTGGGTATTCTACCAATCAGCTGGGCAGCACCTAAATCTCTGCTGGGGGGCTGCCCAAGAGCTCAGCTTGCAGAGAACAATGGACAGGACTCTCCTGCCCTCTGCTGTACCCTGGCTTGACTTTGAACTATTCTCAGGTAATTCTAGCTCAGGGAGCAGGGCCACAGAGCTATGATGTATGGCTACTGTACGTTGGCTTGCCAGGGGGATAGTAGTGGCTCACTGAAAGCTGCGGGTGTCAAGCTGGGATGCTTTTCTAACAGATCTGCTCTAGTTCACCCAGCAATGAATTTAGGGAAGTGTTATGCAGGAGGCTTTGCAGGAGGTCAGATTAGATGATCACAATGGTCCCTCCTGGCCTTCAACTCTATGAATCAGGCTTTGCAAGATGAACCTTTGTCTGACTGACTGTTCCAGCTGGTCAGGAACACTTTGATGAAACGTTTCTTTGCCAGAAGAGCCCATTCATCAAAATGGAACGCGTCCCTGAGGCAGGGGAGGCTCTGTCGCGTTCGCCAACTTGGAAAAAAAAGTCAGAAACAATCTTCAAAATTACTAACGCTTTTGAGAGGGAAAGATGACGGGGGTTGGCTCAAATTAATTTCACTTTCAGAATTAACTTAATTCAGACCACGGGCTACAAAGTAGAAGGAAAATCAATCAAAATCACAGGTCCACAGGGCCGTGGGGGACGCTGGGTTACCATGTCTGGTCTTCGCTGTCCAAGGCACCTCTGTCATAGAATCTTGGTCAGAAAGTTAGTAAGTTCCGTCTTCGAATAAGAGAGCCAGGCATCGCATGCAAGGCTGCTCCATGACCCTCCCTCTTCTGATGGGCCATTTACATTTCCCCACCTGACAGGTTTCCTGTCATCTGTGCAAACCACTCACATCTTGACTTTCTCTGGGAACAAACATTTAGGATTGCCAAAAGCCCCATGGGATGGGAGAGTTGTTTCCCACCTGGCCTGACAGGACAGACTGGTCTGAGTCACCAGTGGGCTGGCCAGCATCTGGGCACGGACAGATAACAGCTCCAGCAAGCTACATCTCCCTAAGCGCCCCCAGCTTGCCAAAGGACTACAGGCCATGTCTGCTAGTATGGAAGATTCTGGCTCCAGTCTCCTGCCAGTCTGGTTTGACTAGAGCAGCCCTGGGAGAACAAAGGGTCCTAGCAGGGCGCAGAGAGGGACCAAATCATGCTACAAGGCGTGCATTGGCAGAAGCCAGCCTTGCCTAGTTTGCCTTCTGCAGGAGGAGAGGCTGGTAAGGGTTTGTATATGTGGATTCTCTTAATCTGGAATCAGTGTCCCCACAAAGAGTTAATCAGGAACAGCTAGTCTGCATCTAGTTCTCCCACCCCCTCGGTCTGGTTAGCATGTCTGTGGAGACAAGCTTAAGATGATGTGTGCAGACAGAGAACACCCTTCGTCTCAGACGCATGGAACCTCGTGCTAGCTGCAATCCACTTTGGTTTCCGAGAGCTGTGTGGGTGCTGTGGGTCTCTGGCCACAGACTCCCAAGTGAGTGTGATTCATCCTCAGGATGCAGCCATGAATGTGGGAGAACTGCAAGAAGTCCCCGCTCCAGGAGTGGTAAAGGATGGGTGAAGCCTGGCCCAGGAGCGGGGGTGACAGTGTGAATATTCTGCAACAGTTTTATGAAGCCTATGCATGCCTCAGTTTCCCCAGTGTTTTACATGGCTACCCAATGGAGAAGGGACTGCTTGCTCTCAAGGCAAGCTGGGAGACATAGGTCTGAATGTCACCCTGCTTTCTGAGCCTGAATGAATCATTAAAAAGAGACTGGCCATGACCAATCCCAAATCAATGAGAACTGCAAACCTGATCGCCAGGCCACTGATAGGTAGAGCTGCCAAGGATCCAGAGGGGGATGGATGTTCCCCGCTATTAGCGGGGACGCTGAGCCCAGACCCCAGATGGAAAACAAAAGACTGGGAGGAGGTGCTGGAGGAGAAGCACAGGCTGCTAGAGGAAGCTGGCAGCTCTTATCTGGGAATGGACAGATAGGCAGACAGACAGAGCGTTACCCGGGGGCTCACTCCAGCTTGGCCAGGCTCCGGGCTGAGCAGAGTGGACTGTGTCTTAACCTTCAGGTCTCTGTGCTAAGCCACAACTACCATCCCCATCCCTAATAAACCAGCTGCCCTGGGGAGGCTGCGCCAGAGTCACTGGAAATGCCGGCCAAAGGGCATCAGTCCCTGAAGGTGGACAAGGCTCTGCCAGGGGCCTGTCTTGGCTGGACTTGCTCAGCAGAGCTCGGGGGGAGCAGGAGGGCTAGAGCACAGAGGGTTAGTATCTGCAGACAGGGAGACTGTGTGCTCCACACTTAAGGGAGAGTGAGAGCCTGGGGGTCTGGTACTTCCTCCGAGAGACTCTTCCAAAGCTGGGGGCGTAGCCTTGAGCCTGTGCATCCAGGGTGGAACAGGCCCTGAGGCCAGGTAGGGGAACTGCAGTGCAAGGAGCCCTGGAACTGTGCCAGGACAGGAGACTGGATCCCACAAGCATCCCCTGGTGTCCCATCTGTCCTTCTGCCATAGCTGGGAGAGACCAGCTCAAGGATTAGGGGACACAGGGGTTTACTGGAGATAGGAAAGCCAACTGCACAGGCTCCAGCCAGCCCGTCCCCCATCTTGCTTGTCTCCCACCTTACCTGGGAATTGCTGGCTATGGGGAAGCCTAGGGGGTGGGGATACAGGACTTACCCAGGATAGGCCAGAAGAACCAGCCCCACCCAGTGCATTTTGCCTACCTCCATAAAAACCCACTCAGATGCTTTGCTTACCAGACCTTCCTATCCCTCCTCCCTCCTTCCCATCTCCCCTCCCCCAGGACCAAACCCCTCCCCCGTCCCTTCCCCCCCCACCAGATCCCAATCACTGTTCTATCTTCCTTCCCCTGGGCTATCGCAACCCCTTGGCTTCTGAGTACCAGACCTCCCCTCCCCTTTTCACCCCCCACCCCTATACCAGATCCTCTTCACCTTTCCATTTTCTCTCTGTCAGGTGCCAGACGCTCCACCTTCTTGTCTACCCTTCCCCTCCCACTCACCTGGGTGATGCTGTCGCGCATGGTGGGAGAGCGGCCACGCCGCGTGGTGGTGGTAGCCATGGTGGTGGTGGTCTCCATGATGGTGGTGGACATGTCAGCCAGCAGGGTGGTGGCCGTGGTCTCGGTGGTCATGACGGAGGGCACCTCACCCACCAACCGCAGGTTCCCCTCCACCCACACATTGGGGTCGCTCTCAGCTGCCAGGGACAGAACTTTGAGCCCGTTGTAGTATAGCCCTGAGATCTGGCCCTGGAAGGGGCGGCCCTGATCTCGGCCCCCGATCTTGATGGCGGCCTGGCTGTTAAATATTGTCAGCTGTCGACCTGCCAAGACGGAGTGCGGGAGAGTCAGGGTGGGGAAGGAAGATAGGGATGGATGAGGTTCAAGGGGGTAAGGAGGGATGGAGTTGTAGGGGATAGAGGGGAGGGAAGAATAAACAGAGAAAGAAAGGTTCTGAGTGAATAGCAGCCCAGGACAGAGGTGGAGCTCAGCCAGCCATGGGCTGCAGAAGGCAGGGGACCCTGTGACAGTCCCCCAGCTGCTGCCCCAACTGGTGGCCACAGCGACACCCCCCCCCCGGCATTCCCACTTCCTCCTGCCACTTCACTCCTTGCCAGCCACGCACCCTGCACTGGCTCCTAGTGCACCTGTGCATGGCTTTGGTCCGTCACACACCCCTCCACTCCTCACCCCAACCACCCATCTGCTTCCGTCCCCACCGTCCCTTTCCATCAACCTCCTCTTTCCTGCACACCCTTCATCCATCCATCCATCCATCCATCCTCCATGCACAGGCATCGACCTCACCTCCCACAGGGGAAGGCCTGACTCTCCCCCTCCCCTGCCCAATGCCCTGCTCTCATTTCACCCCTTCCCTGAAACCCCATCACCTCCTCCAGCCCCAACTCTGCCCACACCTCACCTCCATTCCACTCCTTCTGTCAAGCCCGTGCCCTGCCTCTTCCTGGCCCTGCCTAGCCTCCACCCATCCCTGCTTCTCCCCAGCTCTCCCAGAGCTGCTTGAATGCCACGACTCAGCAGTGCACTGTGCTGGGGAAACACAGGGAGCTGGGGGTAGGACTTGGTCAGCTGGCCCACCTGTGTGCAAGAGGCACAGAGGGAGGGGGGCAGAAGGTGGAAGGTTGGTCTCAGTGGGTGCTCAACACCCACTAATTTATCTCCTTGGATGCTCCAGTCCGAGAGCACCTGTGAAGTTGGCATCTATACCTCCCTCCCACCACACTACTTCCCTGCTCTTCCTCCACCCCACATTCATCCCCCTCCATCTGCCCCCAACTACTCCCACTATTCCCCTTCATCTGCGTAGCCCCAACCACCACTTCCCTCCCTGCCTCTGACCCGAAAGTATCCCCCCATCCACCTCTCCTTCCCTTCCTCCATCCTCCGCCCCTCCAGCCCTACCCCTGCCATGTATCTGTCCCCGCACACAGCCTTCTCTCCCCCCAAGTACCTCTCCCTCTCCAAGCACACCTTCCCTTCCCCTCCATCCACTCCCACATCCCTCACACCCGCACCCATCCCTGCACACCCGTCTATCCCCTGCAACCTACATCTATCCACCCTGTCCCTCCTCCATCCACCTCCTCAAGCCCTACCCCAATCCATCCATCCGTCACCAGACTCACTCCTCTGTCCACCTGTCTTCCCTCCCACACTGCCCCCCCTTCCCCTCCAGACCCTTGGGACCCATTTCTGCATCCACAGACCCTGCGCAGAATGGAGACAAGTGAGCAGAGGAGGAGAGAGAGACATGTGGCACAGGCAGGTGTTGGGCACAACTCCAATCTGGCCCTGGTGGGGCTGGTGCAAGTGGGGATGCCTGGCTCATGGGCATGGAGAAGGAGACATGAGGCCCTCCCCCTCTAGGGGTGCTGTCTCTGGTCCGGCCAGCCCAAGGGGAAGCAACGTGAGGGGTGACAGTGGTGTGAGGGCAGATGGGGGCATAAGAGGCATGGCACAGGAGTTCACAACATCTGAATGGTGCAGCCCTTCCTCTCCCATGCCAGGCAGAAGGCGGCAGTGTGCCAGGGATGGGGGACAAGGAGCCATGCCCACCTGTCCAGGAAGGGGACTGAGAGGAGGGCAGGTGTGTGTATGGGGGAGGTGGGATGTACCTATGGAGGCAGGGGCTGGAGAGCTGGGTGTTGGGAAGCAAGGTGTACAGGGAAGGGCTGAGAAGGGGCTGTGTGTGTATGAGAGGGAGAGGCTGGGGTGGTGTGGGGGCAAGGACTGGGGAAGTGTATACAGACATGGAGAAGGGGCTAGAGAAACAGGTGGGGTAAGGCTGTGAGGGGAAGGTTGGAGAAGCGTGTTGGTCTACGGGGGAGGGGCTGGGAAGGTGTGGGGGGAAAGGGTGTGGGGAGCATGTCTATAGGGGAGGGGCAGGGGAGGTGTGTGAGGGGTACAGGTGTGGGGAATGTGTCCATGGGGGAAGAGATGGGGAGGTGTGTGTGGGGGGTATGGGTGTGGGGAGTGTGTCTATGGGTGAAGGGATGGGGAAGCGTGTGGGGAGGGGTTCAGGTGTGGGGAGCGTGTCTATGGGTGAAGGAATGGGGAAGCGTGTGGGGAGGGGTTCAGGTGTGGGGAGCGTGTGTATGGGGGAGGGGGCTGGGGAGGTGTGTGGGGAGTACGGGTCTGGGGAGCGTGTTTATGGGGAGGGGCTGGGGCAGTGTGGGGGGAACGGGTGTCGGGAGTGTGCTGTGTGGAGAGGCTGGGGAGGTGTGGGTAGGAAGGGTGTGGGGAGTACGGGTGTGGGGAGTGTGTCTATGGGGGAAGGGCTGGGGAGGCATGTGTGGGGGTAAAGGTGTGGGGACTGTGCCTATAGGGGAAGGGCTGGGGAGGTACGTGTGGGGAAGGGTCTGTGTCTGTGGAGGAGGCACTGGGGAGGTACGTGTGGGGAAGGGTCTGTGTCTGTGGAGTAGGTGTGGGGAGGTACATGTGGGGAAGGGTTTGTGTCTACGGAGGGGGCACTGGGTAGGTAAGTCTGGGGAATGGTCTGTGCCTGTGGAGGTGGCGCTGGGGAGGTACGTGTGGGGAAGGGTCTGTGTCTGTGGAGGAGGTGTGGGGAGGTACATCTGGGGAAGGGTCTGTGTCTACGGAGGGGGCACTGGGCAGGTAAGTCTGGGGAAGGGTCTGTGCCTGTGGAGGGGGCGCTGGGGAGGTACGTGTAGGGAAGGGTCTGTGTCTGTGGAGGAGGCGCTGGGGAGGTACATGTGGGGAAGGGTCTGTGTCTGTGGAGGAGGTGTGGGGAGGTACATCTGGGGAAGGGTCTGTGTCTGTGGAGGAGGCACTGGGGAGGTACGTGTGGGGAAGGGTCTGTGTCTGTGGAGGGGGCGCTGGGGAGGTACGTGTGGGGAAGGGTCTGTGTCTGTGGAGGAGGTGTGGGGAGGTACATCTGGGGAAGGGTCTGTGTCTGTGGAGGAGGCACTGGGGAGGTACGTGTGGGGAAGGGTCTGTGTCTGTGGAGTAGGTGTGGGGAGGTACATCTGGGGAAGGGTTTGTGTCTACGGAGGGGGCACTGGGTAGGTAAGTCTGGGGAATGGTCTGTGCCTGTGGAGGTGGCGCTGGGGAGGTATGTGTGGGGAAGGGTATGTGTCTGTGGAGGAGGTGTGGGGAGGTACATCTGGGGAAGGGTCTGTGTCTACGGAGGGGGCACTGGGCAGGTAAGTCTGGGGAAAGGTCTGTGCCTGTGGAGGGGGCGCTGGGGAGGTACGTGTAGGGAAGGGTCTGTGTCTGTGGAGGAGGCGCTGGGGAGGTACGTGTGGGGAAGGGTCTGTGCCTGTGGAGGAGGTGCTGGGGAGGTACGTGTGGGGAAGGGTCTGTGTCTGTGGAGGAGGTGCTGGGGAGGTATGTGTGGGGAAGGGTCTGTGTCTGTGGAGGGGGCGCTGGGGAGGTACGTGTGGGGAAGGGTCTGTGTCTGTGGAGGAGGCGCTGGGGAGGTACGTGTGGGGAAGGGTCTGTGTCTGTGGAGGAGGTGCTGGGGAGGTACGTGTGGGGAATGGTCTGTGTCTGTGGAGGAGGTGCTGGGGAGGTACGTGTGGGGAAGGGTCTGTGTCTGTGGAGGGGGCGCTGGGGAGGTATGTGTGGGGAAGGGTCTGTGTCTGTGGAGGAGGTGCTGGGGAGGTACGTTTGGGGAAGGGTCTGTGTCTGTGAAGGAGGCGCTGGGGAGGTACGTGTGGGGAAGGGTCTGTGTCTGTGGAGGGGGCGCTGGGGAGGTACGTGTGGGGAAGGGTCTGTGTCTGTGGAGGAGGCGCTGGGGAGGGATGTCTGGGGAAGGGTCTGTGTCTGTGGAGGGGGCGCTGGGGAGGTACGTCTGGAGAAGGGTCTGTGTCTGTGGAGGGGGCGCTGGGGAGGTACGTGTGGGGAAGGGTCTGTGTCTGTGGAGGAGGCGCTGGGGAGGTGCGTGTGGGGAAGGGTCTGTGTCTGTGGAGACGGCTCTGGGGAGGGATGTCTGGGGAAGGGTCTGTGTCTGTGGAGGAGGCGCTGGGGAGGTACGTGTGGGGAAGGGTCTATGCCTGTGGAGGAGGCGCTGGGGAGGTACGTCTGTGGAAGGGTCTGTGTCTGTGGAGGAGGCGCTGGGGAGGTACGTGTGGGGAAAGGTCTGTGTCTGTGGAGGAGGTGCTGGGGAGGTATGTGTGGGGAAGGGTCTGTTTCTGTGGAGGGGGCGCTGGGGAGGTACGTGTGGGGAAGGGTCTGTGTCTGTGGAGGGGGTCCTGGGGAGGTACGTGTGGGGAAAGGTCTGTGTCTGTGGAGGAGGTGCTGGGGAGGTATGTGTGGGGAAGGGTCTGTTTCTGTGGAGGGGGCGCTGGGGAGGTGCGTGTGGGGAAAGGTCTGTGTCTGTGGAGGGGGCGCTGGGGAGGTGCGTGTGGGGAAGGGTCTGTGTCTGTGGAGGAGGTGCTGGGGAGGTATGTGTGGGGAAGGGTCTGTTTCTGTGGAGGGGGCGCTGGGGAGGTATGTGTGGGGAAGGGTCTGTGTCTGTGCAGGGGGCGCTGGGGAGGTACGTGTGGGGAAGGGTCTGTGTCTGTGGAGGAGGCGCTGGGGAGGTACGTGTGGGGAAGGGTCTGTGTCTGTGGAGGAGGCGCTGGGGAGGTACGTGTGGGGAAGGGCCTGTGTCTGTGGAGGAGGCGCTGGGGAGGTACGTGTGGCGAAGGATCTGTGTCTGTGGAGGGGGCGCTGGGGAGGTACGTGTGGGGAAGGGTCTGTGTCTGTGGAGGAGGTGCTGGGGAGGTACGTGTGGGGAAGGATCTGTGTCTGTGGAGGGGGCGCTGGGGAGGTACGTGTGGGGAAGGGTCTGTGTCTGTGGAGGAGGTGCTGGGGAGGTACGTGTGGGGAAGGGTCTGTGTCTGTGGAGGAGGCGCTGGTGAGGTACATGTGGGGAAGGATCTGTGTCTGTGGAGGGGGCGCTGGGGAGGTACGTGTGGGGAAGGATCTGTGTCTGTGGAGGGGGCGCTGGGGAGGTACGTGTGGGGAAGGGTCTGTGCCTGTGGAGGATGCGCTGGGGAGGTCGCGTGGGGAAGGGTCTGTGTCTGTGGAGGGGGCGCTGGGGAGGTACGTGTGGGGAAAGGTCTGTGTCCGTGGTGGTGGCGCTGGGGAGGTACGTGTGGGGAAGGATCTGTGTCTGTGGAGGGTTTGCTGGGGAGGTACGTGTGGGGAAGGGTCTGTGTCTGTGGAGGGTTTGCTGGGGAGGTACGTGTGGGGAAGGGTCTGTGTCTGTGGAAGAGGTGCTGGGGAGGTATGTGTGGGGAAGGGTCTGTGTCTGTGGAGGAGGCGCTGGGGAGGTACGTGTGGGGAAGGGTCTGTTTCTGTGGAGGGGGCGCTGGGGAGGTGCGTGTGGGGAAGGGTCTGTGTCTGTGGAGGAGGTGTGGGGAGGTACATCTGGGGAAGGGTCTGTGTCTACGGAGGGGGCACTGGGCAGGTAAGTCTGGGGAAGGGTCTGTGCCTGTGGAGGGGGCGCTGGGGAGGTACGTGTAGGGAAGGGTCTGTGTCTGTGGAGGAGGTGTTGGGGAGGTACGTGTGGGGAAGGGTCTGTGTCTGTGGAGGAGGCGCTGGGGAGGTACGTGTGGGGAAGGGTCTGTGTCTGTGGAGGAGGTGCTGGGGAGGTACGTGTGGGGAAGGGTCTGTGTCTGTGGAGGGGGCGCTGGGGAGGTACGTGTGGGAAAGGGTCTGTTTCTGTGGAGGGGGCGCTGGGGAGGTGCGTGTGGGGAAGGGTCTGTGTCTGTGGAGGGGGCGCTGGGGAGGTACGTGTGGGGAAGGGTCTGTGTCTGTGGAGGAGGTGCTGGGGAGGTACGTGTGGGGAAGGGTCTGTGTCTGTGGAGGAGGCGCTGGTGAGGTACATGTGGGGAAGGATCTGTGTCTGTGGAGGGGGCGCTGGGGAGGTACGTGTGGGGAAGGATCTGTGTCTGTGGAGGGGGCGCTGGGGAGGTACGTGTGGGGAAGGGTCTGTGCCTGTGGAGGATGCGCTGGGGAGGTCGCGTGGGGAAGGGTCTGTGTCTGTGGAGGGGGCGCTGGGGAGGTACGTGTGGGGAAAGGTCTGTGTCCGTGGTGGTGGCGCTGGGGAGGTACGTGTGGGGAAGGATCTGTGTCTGTGGAGGGTTTGCTGGGGAGGTACGTGTGGGGAAGGGTCTGTGTCTGTGGAGGGTTTGCTGGGGAGGTACGTGTGGGGAAGGGTCTGTGTCTGTGGAAGAGGTGCTGGGGAGGTATGTGTGGGGAAGGGTCTGTGTCTGTGGAGGAGGCGCTGGGGAGGTACGTGTGGGGAAGGGTCTGTTTCTGTGGAGGGGGCGCTGGGGAGGTGCGTGTGGGGAAGGGTCTGTGTCTGTGGAGGAGGTGTGGGGAGGTACATCTGGGGAAGGGTCTGTGTCTACGGAGGGGGCACTGGGCAGGTAAGTCTGGGGAAGGGTCTGTGCCTGTGGAGGGGGCGCTGGGGAGGTACGTGTAGGGAAGGGTCTGTGTCTGTGGAGGAGGTGTTGGGGAGGTACGTGTGGGGAAGGGTCTGTGTCTGTGGAGGAGGCGCTGGGGAGGTACGTGTGGGGAAGGGTCTGTGTCTGTGGAGGAGGTGCTGGGGAGGTACGTGTGGGGAAGGGTCTGTGTCTGTGGAGGGGGCGCTGGGGAGGTACGTGTGGGAAAGGGTCTGTTTCTGTGGAGGGGGCGCTGGGGAGGTGCGTGTGGGGAAGGGTCTGTGTCTGTGGAGGGGGCGCTGGGGAGGTACGTGTGGGGAAGGGTCTGTGTCTGTGGAGGAGGCGCTGGGGAGGTACGTGTGGGGAAGGGTCTGTGTGTGTGGAGGAGGTGCTGGGGAGGTACGTGTGGGGAATGGTCTGTGTCTGTGGAGGAGGTGCTGGGGAGGTACGTGTGGGGAAGGGTCTGTGTCTGTGGAGGAGGTGCTGGGGAGGTATGTGTGGGGAAGGGTCTGGGTCTGTATCTGTGGAGGAGGCGCTGGGGAGGTACCTGTGGGGAAGGGTCTGTGTCTGTGGAGGAGGTGCTGGGGAGGTACGTGTGGGGAAGGGTCTGTGTCTGTGGAGGAGGCGCTGGGGAGGTACGTGTGGGGAAGGGTCTGTGTCTGTGGAGGGGGCGCTGGGGAGGTATGTGTGGGGAAGGGTCTGTGTCTGTGGAGGAGGTGCCGGGGAGGTACGTTTGGGGAAGGGTCTGTGTCTGTGAAGGAGGCGCTGGGGAGGTGCGTGTGGGGAAGGGTCTGTGTCTGTGGAGGAGGTGCTGGGGAGGTATGTGTGGGGAAGGGTCTGGGTCTGTGTCTGTGTCTGTGGAGGAGGCGCTGGGGAGGTACGTGTGGGGAAGGGTCTGTGTCTGTGGAGGAGGTGCTGGGGAGGTACGTGTGGGGAAGGGTCTGTGTCTGTGGAGGAGGCGCTGGGGAGGTACGTGTGGGGAAGGGTCTGTGTCTGTGGAGGGGGCGCTGGGGAGGTATGTGTGGGGAAGGGTCTGTGTCTGTGGAGGAGGTGCCGGGGAGGTACGTTTGGGGAAGGGTCTGTGTCTGTGAAGGAGGCGCTGGGGAGGTACGTGTGGGGAAGGGTCTGTGTCTGTGGAGGGGGCGCTGGGGAGGTACCTGTGGGGAAGGGTCTGTGTCTGTGGAGGAGGTCCTGGGGAGGTACGTGTGGGGAGGGGGTCTGTGTCTGTGGAGACGGCTCTGGGGAGGAGGTGCTGGGGAGGTCGTGTGGGGAAGGGTCTGTGTCTGTGGAGGAGGTGTTGGGGAGGTACGTGTGGGGAAGGGTCTGTGTCTGTGGAGGCGGCGCTGGGGAGGTACGTGTGGGGAAGGGTCTGTGTCCGTGGAGGTGGCGCTGGGGAGGTACGTGTGGGGAAGGATCTGTGTCTGTGGAGGGTTTGAGGGGAGGTACGTGTGGGGAAGGGTCTGTGTCTGTGTCTGTGGAGACGGCGCTGGGACGGATGTCTGGGCAAGGTTCTGTGTCTGTGGAAGGGGCGCTGGGGAGGTATGTGTGGGGAAGGGTCTGTGTCTGTGGAGGGGGCGCTGGGGAGGTACGTGTGGGGAAAGGTCTGTGTCCGTGGTGGTGGCGCTGGGGAGGTACGTGTGGGGAAGGATCTGTGTCTGTGGAGGGTTTGCTGGGGAGGTACGTGTGGGGAAGGGTCTGTGTCTGTGGAGGGTTTGCTGGGGAGGTACGTGTGGGGAAGGGTCTGTGTCTGTGGAAGAGGTGCTGGGGAGGTATGTGTGGGGAAGGGTCTGTGTCTGTGGAGGAGGCGCTGGGGAGGTACGTGTGGGGAAGGGTCTGTTTCTGTGGAGGGGGCGCTGGGGAGGTGCGTGTGGGGAAGGGTCTGTGTCTGTGGAGGAGGTGCTGGGGAGGTACGTGTGGGGAAGGGTCTGTGTCTGTGGAGGAGGTGCTGGGGAGGTATGTGTGGGGAAGGGTCTGTGTCTGTGGAGGGGGCGCTGGGGAGGTACGTGTGGGGAAGGGTCTGTGTCTGTGGAGGAGGCGCTGGGGAGGTACGTGTGGGGAAGGGTCTGTGTCTGTGGAGGAGGTGCTGGGGAGGTACGTGTGGGGAATGGTCTGTGTCTGTGGAGGAGGTGCTGGGGAGGTACGTGTGGGGAAGGGTCTGTGTCTGTGGAGGGGGCGCTGGGGAGGTATGTGTGGGGAAGGGTCTGTGTCTGTGGAGGAGGTGCTGGGGAGGTACGTTTGGGGAAGGGTCTGTGTCTGTGGAGGGGGAGCTGGGGAGGTACGTGTGGGGAAGGGTCTGTGTCTGTGGAGGAGGCGCTGGGGAGGGATGTCTGGGGAAGGGTCTGTGTCTGTGGAGGGGGCGCTGGGGAGGTACGTCTGGAGAAGGGTCTGTGTCTGTGGAGGGGGCGCTGGGGAGGTACGTGTGGGGAAGGGTCTGTGTCTGTGGAGGAGGCGCTGGGGAGGTGCGTGTGGGGAAGGGTCTGTGTCTGTGGAGACGGCTCTGGGGAGGGATGTCTGGGGAAGGGTCTGTGTCTGTGGAGGAGGCGCTGGGGAGGTACGTGTGGGGAAGGGTCTATGCCTGTGGAGGAGGCGCTGGGGAGGTACGTCTGTGGAAGGGTCTGTGTCTGTGGAGGAGGCGCTGGGGAGGTACGTGTGGGGAAAAGTCTGTGTCTGTGGAGGAGGTGCTGGGGAGGTATGTGTGGGGAAGGGTCTGTTTCTGTGGAGGGGGCGCTGGGGAGGTACGTGTGGGGAAGGGTCTGTGTCTGTGGAGGGGGTCCTGGGGAGGTACGTGTGGGGAAAGGTCTGTGTCTGTGGAGGAGGTGCTGGGGAGGTATGTGTGGGGAAGGGTCTGTTTCTGTGGAGGGGGCGCTGGGGAGGTGCGTGTGGGGAAAGGTCTTTGTCTGTGGAGGGGGCGCTGGGGAGGTGCGTGTGGGGAAGGGTCTGTGTCTGTGGAGGAGGTGCTGGGGAGGTATGTGTGGAGAAGGGTCTGTTTCTGTGGAGGGGGCACTGGGGAGGTATGTGTGGGGAAGGGTCTGTGTCTGTGCAGGGGGCGCTGGGGAGGTACGTGTGGGGAAGGGTCTGTGTCTGTGGAGGAGGCGCTGGGGAGGTACGTGTGGGGAAGGGTCTGTGTCTGTGGAGGAGGCGCTGGGGAGGTACGTGTGGGGAAGGGCCTGTGTCTGTGGAGGAGGTGCTGGGGAGGTACGTGTGGCGAAGGATCTGTGTCTGTGGAGGGGGCGCTGGGGAGGTACGTGTGGGGAAGGGTCTGTGTCTGTGGAGGAGGTGCTGGGGAGGTACGTGTGGGGAAGGATCTGTGTCTGTGGAGGGGGCGCTGGGGAGGTACGTGTGGGGAAGGGTCTGTGTCTGTGGAGGAGGTGCTGGGGATGTACGTGTGGGGAAGGGTCTGTGTCTGTGGAGGAGGCGCTGGTGAGGTACATGTGGGGAAGGATCTGTGTCTGTGGAGGGGGCGCTGGGGAGGTACGTGTGGGGAAGGATCTGTGTCTGTGGAGGGGGCGCTGGGGAGGTACGTGTGGGGAAGGGTCTGTGCCTGTGGAGGATGCGCTGGGGAGGTCGCGTGGGGAAGGGTCTGTGTCTGTGGAGGGGGCGCTGGGGAGGTACGTGTGAGGAAGTGTCTGTGTCTGTGGAGGGGGCGCTGGGGAGGTACGTGTGGGGAAGGGTCTGTGTCTGTGGAGGAGGTGCTGGGGAGGTATGTGTGGGGAAGGATCTGTGTCTGTGGAGGGGGCGCTGGGGAGGTACGTGTGGGGAAGGGTCTGTGTCTGTGGAGGAGGTGCTGGGGAGGTACGTGTGGGGAAGGGTCTGTGCCTGTGGAGGATGCGCTGGGGAGGTCGCGTGGGGAAGGGTCTGTGTCTGTGGAGGGGGTGCTGGGGAGGTATGTGTGGGGAAGGGTCTGTGTCTGTGGAGGAGGTGCTGGGGAGGTACGTGTGGGGAAGGGTCTGTGCCTGTGGAGGATGCGCTGGGGAGGTCGCGTGGGGAAGGGTCTGTGTCTGTGGAGGAGGCGCTGGGGAGGTACGTGTGGGGAAGGATCTGTGTCTGTGGAGGAGGTGTGGGGAGGTCGCGTGGGGAAGGGTCTGTGTCTGTGGAGGGGGTGCTGGGGAGGTACGTGTGAGGAAGGGTCTATGTCTGTGGAGGATGCACTGGGGAAGTCGATGTGTTTGAGTGGGAAGGGCTGCGGAAGTGTTCATGGGGAGAGACAGATCCCTTGGGGTGTGGAGGTGCGTAGGTGTCCGGAGGACCAAGGGGGACCCTTTAGTAGTAGTGGGATCCCCGCCTAACTTCCCATGGTGCCCTGGCACAGGCCGGTGCTTGCTGGGCTAAGTTTGGGGATGAGCAGTAGCAGCTGATTTAAAGCTGGGGGCACATGTGGGGACCAAAGCGGTGCCATTGAATGGTTCTTCCTTTAAAGCTGCCCCTGCCTCCCCTCTCATTAGACACGTCCCAGCTGCCATCCAGGTGGCACAGAGCAGTTTAGAAAGCAGATCCTGGCCAACTCCCTCCCCCTCGCCACCATGCTCTCTCCTCGCTCCCTCCCTCCCTCAATCCTTCAAAGGCGCCTTTTAAAACAGAGAAGAGAGGAGGATTGTTAAAGGGACCTTCTGTTGCGAGCAAAACCGACTCCAGATGGCTCCTACTGAACCGTTATCAGCTGGTTAACGCTCTGACTGTACAACAGCTTCGGCTTTGGATGAATACTCTGGAAATCGGCAGGTTTTTAACCCTCTGAGTTTCAGCTTCTTGGGTTTTTGTTTGTTTTTTTAGAAAATAGGATTATTTTTGTTTTAATTTTCTTTTGTTGGGTTTAAGAAATCAGCACCAAAAAACTGCCCGGACTCCTGCCACTGACTTCTTTTCTCTGCGTTTGGGGGAGTTTAGTGCATTAATTAGTTTTCGCCCTCATTAGGTGGATTTTTTGTTTTGTTGCTTATTTAAAGAGCTTATTTGTTATGTGATTTATTTCCCACCTGGATTTTTAAGGGCCCACACTCAGATGTGTGTGCACACCCACAACACTGTCCTGTATCAAATTTCTCTTGAATTCCTTCCCTGCACACCCTCCTCCCAAGCACTGCTCTTGTGGGAGGTGAGTGGCAAAGGTGTGAGGCTGGGAAGGCTGAGGGTTAAAATCATGCTGCTTGCAAAGAGAGCAATGCCAGACGCGTCATGTTTGTGAGTGCCCAGGATTACCAAGCTCATGGCGCTTGTGAAAAGGGGAAGCATCAGCTCATCTGTGAGGCACAAGACCCTTGTGGAGGCAAATGCACATTTATTGGGTCTTAGTTTAAATCCAGCTGACTTGCCAGCAGGAGGCTGGTGTGTGTGTTTGTGTCTCTCAGGGGAACGAGCAAACCAGCCTAACAGAGCAGCTGGTGCTACCCCACTGTCTGAAAAGTCTCCAGGGAAGTATTATTATTCTGAGGCAGACCTATTTGCCTCTCTGCTTTCCCTGTCTCCTGCTTTTTATTCTTCAGGGAAACTGATGTAGACAGTCTGTCCAGGCTGCATCTTCCTTATTCTGTACAGGCAACATCCCTCGGCCCTGTCCCTGATCTCCCCAAGGTAAGCCGTGGTGAGAGCCAGGCTTCTGAAGAAGAGGGGCAGGGGCTCTCTCCTCTCACTCAGGGCTGATGGTAAAGGTTCGAGTAGCAAGCCATGAAGCTGAACGTGGGGGATCCCTGCTTGGAATCAGCCAGCACCACCTGGAGAGTTTCTCCAGTCTGTGGGCCCCTGGTCTAAGTGGGGGTTGGAGCTGCACAGCTGGGTTCAGACGGCAGAAGCAAAGCCACCCATGGTACAGCCAAGAAATCAGGATCTGGGAAGTTTCTCCAGTCAAATTTAGTCTTCTAGTTCCATGAAGGGGGCAGCCTGGGGGAACTAGGCTGCCCACAGAGGCATCTCCCCATGAACTGACAGGCAGAGGGAGTGTTGGACTGCTCTGTGGGGAGTGGGCTGGTGTCTCCTCAGTGTCTTTCTTCCCAGGGAGCTGAGACCAAAGCCTACCCCAGGGCTTGCACTGCCAGGCTGGGCCACGGTTAATATGGCAAGTTGAAAGACCAGGTCTACTGTATCCAAATGCATTGGCTCGTGTAGGGGTGAGCAAAGTGGGGGCCAGGCCCTCCAGGCAGGGCACAGCACAATCGGCTGATGGGTCTCAGGCTCACCCAGCTCATCAAAAATATTGAAATGTTATTGTATTCACATTTATATACCGATTAATAAAGTGTTTACATTCCACTGACTTATTTTCTTATATGCATCAAAAGTTTTTTTTTATATGAGCATAACCAACATTTCCATCAGCTTGGATTATGTTAGACAGGTGGGGGGCCCAGCTAATTACAGGAATGAAAAGTGGGGCCCGACATAAAAAGTTTGCTCACTCCTGGACTAGTGAATGAGATAATAGATAGATACAGAGGTATGGGGCAACGATGAAGTTTGTGTGGGGATGAAAGGTAGCACATAAGGACAGATGGAAGTCAGGACGTGTGTGGGGACAGAGGGATGGGTCTGTGGGGGGATGGATGAATGGATGGAAGGGTGTACATGATTGGGGATGGAAGAAAGGATATTTGTATTTGGAGACAGACAGAAGGGTGTGTGAGGATGGAGAGAAGGATGTGTGGGGGGACAGATGGATGGACAAGTGCAAGACCAGCTGAATGGAAAAGGGTGTGGGGATGGACAGATGGCTGAAAGGGTGTGCATGTGGATGGATGGACGGACAGGTTCAGGGACGGAAGGATGGAAGTGTTGGTGTAGGAATGGAAGGGATGGTATGTAAGGAGACAAAGGGATGGATGGGGTGTGTAGGGATGGATGGATTGATAAGTGAGTGTGAGGATGGAAAGAAGGTGTGAATGGAGACAGATGGAAGGGCATGTTCGTGTGAGGATGAATGGAACGAAGGATGGCTGTGGGGAACAGACGGATGGGCAGGTGTGTGTGGAGACAAGGATGGATGAACAGGAAGGAGGGCGTGAGTGGAGACATGGAGTGGGGAAAGGTGTGTGGAGAATGATGGACAGACAGAAGGGTGTGTGGGGATGGAAGGAAGGAGCAGTGTGGAGATGGATGGATGGATGTGGGGATGGAAGAAGGATGTGTGTAGCGACAAACAGAGGGAAGAGTGTGTGTAAGTATGCAGGGATGCATGTGCCTCACGGTTGGGTGGAAGCGGGTGTCAGGGATGGATGGATGGATGTTTGCGGGGATGGACAGGAGGAAGTGGGTATATGAGGATGGATGGATGGAAAGGTGTGTGTGGGAATGGAATGAAGCAAGGGGGCTATGCGAGTACGGATGAGCGTTGGGGGGACAGAGGGAAAAGGTTTGCAAGGAAGGATGGATATGTGCTTGTGGGGATGGAAGGGAGAAAGATGGTGTGTGAAGGAGCAAGGGAAGAAGGGTGTGTGTGAGGAATCAGCATTTGTGGAGACGGATGTATGAGTGTGTGGGGATGCGCACAAGGATGCGGGGGTATGGATGGAAAGGAGAATGAGCGTGGGGATGGAATGGAGGGTGTGTGTTGGGACGGGTGGATGGAAGGGGTGTTTGGGGACAGATGGGTGAGCGGGGACAGACGGATGGATGTGCGTTTAGAGGATGGACAGGAGGAGGGAAAGGCATGCACGGGAATGGAATGAAGGAAGGGGGATATGTGAGAATGGATGAATGGTGTGGGGGGAAGGATGGAAAGGGGTGTGCGTGGGGATGGAAGGAGGAAAGGTGTGTGAGAAGATGGAAGGGAGGAAGCGGGTATGCATGGGATTGGATGGATACATATGTGTTACAGATGGATGGAAGAGGGGGTGGGACTGGATGAATGGAGGGGTGTATGTGTTTGTGGGGATGGAAGAGAGGAAGGGGGGATGTGAGGATGGACGGATGGTAGGGTGCGTGGGGGGAACAGAAGAAAGGAAGGGCATGTTTGGGGATGGATGGAAGGAAGGGGCTCTGTGAAGGAGCAAGGAAAGAAGGAGATGTGTGAGGATGGGGAGATGTGAAAGAGGGATGCTAATGAGACACTTCAGGATATGCTAATGAGGCACTGCAATGAATATGCAGCATCTCATTAGCATAATAGTGGCCACGGCAAGTGCCACTTTTGATTGCGCACAGCTCACCTTTTCGAAAGGACACCACAGACTTCAAAATCCCCTTATTCCCCAGCACGCTGGCAAGGGAAGCTCACTCAAAGTCAGTGATTTCCCTGTTCCACCTTGATGTTCTGCATTGAACTTGCACAGAAGGAGCCTTCTATTCACAGCTTTTGGGCTGATCCAGGACAAGTGGAGTGTGGACGTCACGCAGATCTCAAATCTGGACTGTCTGGGGATCGAGGTTTGGGGTCAGGTCTGACCGGATCTGGGCTGGTTGGTGCTGTCCCTGCCCATGACTATATAAATGGAAACATGCTAATCATAAAAGGATGAGTAGCTGGGAGGGAAGGAGGCACATTCCCTTCTCCAAATAAGGGCTGTTCAACTGTGTTATAACAGACTGGGCCCTTTCCTAGGGGTGAGCAGAGTGGGACCTGTGACGAGTGTTCTGCAAAGGAAGATGCTTGTATATATGCAGCTAGTTAATTTGCAGGAAGGTAGCACTTGAACTCACTTGCATTGTTCATGTTGCTCAAGCAATAGAAAGTCAAGTATCAGGATGAAAAGGTGGTTTGATGTGGCTGCTTTGGTGAGGTTGAGTGGGAGTTCACTCAAGGGCTGCCATGTCCTCTCCTTCCAGACGCATGCCAAGCTCCGCTGCAGCACTTTCAAAGTGCCTTACATTGTACAGATAGGGAAACTGAGGCACACAAAGGAAAACTTCCCTAAAGATGCCCAGCAGTAGAGATAGGAATAGAGCCCAGGTGTCCTGAGATCCAGGTCTGTACTGTCCACCAGGCCACAGCTGTGGCTGGAGCCGAAGAAGACACTTGGTTAATAGGATCCCTAGATGCTCTGGGCTTCATGCCTCATCTGTCAAATGGCAGATTAGGTGATTAAACAGCTGGCCAAGCAGGGACAGAATGTTCATGAGCTCAGTGAATTTTGTGGGGGCATTAGAGTGCATTAGTCTAACCCTTCCAGACCTGGCACTGAACCGAGGCACGATACTTCAAAAGAGCAGGCTACACCATCCTGCAAAGCCATATGAGATTTCGACTATTTTTTCCACCCCCCAGTCAGACCAAAAAGCCCAATTTTCCAACTTGTCCCCAAATGAAATACCCTCAAAGCTGCTTGCAATGGCACTTGACTAGTTAGCTGACAAAACTGTGTTTGGCTGAGTATCTTCTGAGCCGCTCCAGGGAGCAGGTGATCAGCCCCGATCTAGAGATTTTTCATGCTTGAAGCCTAACCCCGAATGACGCCACTTCTCCAGTTCTCCTGTACAGGCATATGGCTAATGTGCCAATCTAGGGCAAACTTCTCTTCCTCATACCCATCACACTCTTTCAGTGACACCAAGAGTCTGCCAGCCCTCACCTGACTGAACCGTAAATCTCTGGCTCCTTCAGCACAGACCACTAGAGCTTTAACCCTTTGAGCACTGTCTTAGCAGGATAGTGTGATAGCATGACAGATGACTACCGCCTTCATGGCCTCACCTCATTGGCTACTGTGTGCCAGCCAGGGTCTCAAATGTTGGAAGTCTGACTCCAGGGGCTTCTCCAAGAGACCTCGAAGCCCGCTGAAGGTCTAGGGAGAAATAGGACTCCTTTATTTCAGGGTCTAAAGGGGATCTGTGCTTTGGAAGAAGCCAGCTCAGATTTGTGGGTGCCAGTCACTGGGAAATCCAGCCTCAAGGTGGTTATGAGGCTACTGCCCACTTCCAGCACAAGGCTGAGCATCAGTGCTTAAAGAGCCCACAATTATCTCCTGCAGCAGAAACCATCTATAAATGCAGGAGGCACCCCAGTTCCTGTGGCAGCTGTCAAACCTAGGGGCCCTCATGTTTGAGGCGGCCTTTTCAAATTCATCCTGGCCCCAGCCCACGTGCTGCACCAAAGAGCAAAATCAACTACTCTCAGTCATCAAAGAGCTAAAAAGACACTGTCACTCAGAGCTCCTCCTGAGATACAGCTTTTGACTGTGGTGTTTTCAGCCAAGGGGATTGAGACATTCGATTCTCATTCGTTTAGAGGGGATGTCTTGACACCCTTGAGCATCTTTGCATTGCTCAGCACTGGTGGTAAAAATAAATCCAAACTTTAAAAAGAAAACCTCACTGAGGTATTTCTGGGATCATTATTATTTTTGAAGGATTCTACTGCCAATAGTGGGCTCCATTCGTCTTTCATTTGCCATAGGTTAAACCAGGACTAGATCTCAGGGGTGATAATTCTTGGGATATTATCATGATATCTGGTGATTTTCCTGAAAGCCCCAGCTCAAGGAATCATGGGATTAGTTCAGAATTTCTATTTTCTTTTTAAAAAAGTAGTTTTAATACTTCTTGTTTTATTTCTTTATTAAAGAAGCAGCTTGATTATCTGGCATCCCTGGGGCACAGGGGTTTCCAGATAATCAAATTTTCTGGTTAGTCGAGGGGCGCCTCTGGCCTCTCTCAGCTGATCCTGGCAGAGGGTGCAGTCCTGTTCCTGAGGGCTCAGGGGGGCATCCTCCCCACTTCTGCCAGCCCTGGCAAGACAGCCAGCCCCACTCAGCTGGCCACAACCCATCCCAAAGGCTTTTAAATTAATAAAGTGTGGCTTAATAAAGCTGTTCTGGCTGTGGGGAGGGGGAGGCAACCTGCAGCAGCTACCCGAGTACCAGTGAAGAGATTGTGCTGGTTATCTGAGTGCAGGATAACACAGCTTTTCCTTCACAGATCTTGAAGCATTTTACAATGGAGGTGCTTGCCTCCACTTTACAGAAGGGGAAACTGAGGCCCGGCAGGCCAGGCCAGGGCATAGCACCCAGACATCCTGAGCCCCATTCCAGTAGGACATACTGCTTGGCTACGCGGGGGAAAAGCTGGAAAATATGAGCCCTAGAGGTTCAAAACACAGAAGGCAAACAAACAAGAAACAATGGTTCTCAAGCCAATCTCTGTTTCTGAACCCCACAAGCCGGCAACACTGCATTCTGGCACCACAATAAGTAGCCAGATTTTGAAAAGAAGTGAGAATATTGGGCTTAGACTGGGGGCTCTATGAGACAGGGAGAGTCTCCTGGTTGTGTGTTTGTACACTGCCGAGTGCAGTGGCATCCTGGTCCATGACCAGGGGGCTATTCGGAGCTGCAGCAGTACAAATTCATATATTTTTGGATTTCAAGGCCAGAAGGGAGCATTAGATCATCTCTGCTGCCTTGTCTCACACTGGCCAGAGAATGTCACTGAGTTAACCCTGCAAAGAATCCCAGTTACCTGTGTTTGATTCAAGTTATCTTCCAGAGAGGTAACCAGCCTAGGGAGCAGATGGAGACTCCACACCTGCCCTTTTGTTCTCATGCCTAACCTCCCTCCCTGGAAAAAAATGTGTGGCTTGTTTCTCAGTGGAATGTGTCTGGCTTTAATTTCCAGTCATTGGTTCTGCCTCTTTCCATTAGGTTAAAGAGCTCCTTAGTACCCAGGATTTGCTTCCAATGAACTGTAACCAAGTCACCTTTTCCTCCTCTTTTGGATTAGCTAAGCAATCATACCATCAATCACCGTCCAGCACTCCTCTCCCTTCAGCCCACATATAATTTTTCCTGCTTTTCTCTGCATCTTCTTCACCTTTTCCAATATCTTTTGTCAAAGGAGGGCACCTGAGCTGGACGCAGGATTCCTGATGATTGCAAACGAAGTCAAAGGAGTTTCACTGGCATAAGCAAGAGGAAAATTGGGCCCAAGATAATAAAAGACAACACGGTGAGCTGACCCTGTTGCTCTTTCCTAACCCAAATGTTGTAGCCTGGGGCTAGCCCTGAAAGTGACTAAAAACAATAGTGAAAGTAACGAGGGATCCAGGCTTGAAACTACCACTCTCTTTTTGTCCATTGAAGTGCCAAGTTAAAAAAGTTAACCGTAGGGCATCAACGATGAAATCAGATATTAGACAAAGAGCTCCTCTCCCCTCCCCCCCGGCAAGATTTAAGAACCGTGTGCAGAAGTGGGAGATTTAATGTTTGCTTGGACATGAGTGTCCAGGTAAGCACAGGTCTGATGAACCCCCTCTTGCCTTATTTCTTTTTAAACACAGCCCATCCCAAAGGCTTTTAAATGAACAAAGCATAGCTTAGTCCTAAAGGGTGAAATTCACCCTGGCGTATGCGTCACTTAAATCCAATTGAGCAGAGCAGATGTCTTGTGCTGGGTTTCTGCACCAGGGCGAATGTTGCCCACTAAGCAGCTCTACTTGGCAGATGTTTCCACTCCACTTGGACTGGTACCTCAGCTGGTGTAAATTGCCACCGCTCCATTTACATCAGCTGAGGACCAGAGTTCAAAACATAGCAAGTTCTTCCAGACTAGACCTTGTGTGGTGAGGTGGGTTGTGTATCTCACTTTAGTGTGTTTGTGTGTGTGAGGGTGGTGGGGGGACAAGGTGATAGAGAGAGAGAGAGAGTTTTTTTTAAATCAGTTTAAAATTCCAAATATAATCCAGATGAAGAAATTTAGCATCCAAAGTGGAAAATCAACACATAAAAGCCCATACTCCTCAAAGGGTTAAATCTTGTTTTGCTATTTTTTGGTTCATCCAGGTGTACATGAATAGAGATATACAAATCTCTCATGTTTTGTTTTAAATAAATTAACTTGTTAAAGTCCCTTTAACTGATTTTTTTTGGTTGTTAGTTGTTTAAACAATCAAGTTACAGACATTAAAAGATACATTTAGATGCTTATCCCAGTTAGAAAAACGTGCTAAGAATTGGTTATTAAAAGACATTTTGAATTTATCAGTTTAAAATACATTACAAGCCTGGTTTAGCGTTCGGTTTGTGTTAAAAGCATATTATTAGCTGGTTAAAAGAAGATTTAAAATTACTTTTGTTTGTTTTGCTTTTTCCCCAACTGAGTTTAAGCATTAAAGGTACAGAGCTCAGCCCAGAGGTAGAACAGGGGGTGACCCCATGCTATGAAAAGTTGAGTCAGTTACAAAACTTGTGAAAAAATACATGGAGTTCTTGGAAGGGAGATTCTGGCTGTTTGAAGTTACAGGGTGATGTGCTGGATCCGTTCAAGTCAATAGCTAAATGCCCTTCACTGTCTCATATGGCCCAGGCTGATGGCATGGGCTATGGGGCAGGACACAGGAGTGAGAGATCTAGGACTCCTGGGTTCTCTTCCTGGCGCTCTTGCTGACTATGGGGAAATCTCTGTGCCTCTCATTAGCCTACTTTGACTGTAAACTCTTTGGGAGAGGGAGCATGTGTCCTGCAGCACCTGGCACAACAGTGCCCTGCTCTCTCCAGGAACCAGTGAAAAGTAACAACTCACAATAATATGTCATTCTGACCTCTGCATTGGAGGTGTGAGAACCTCCCTGTGTCATGCCTCCACCATTCTATGGGAGAAATAGCAAATCCTGTCACCCTTACTGTCTCCCCTGCCTGTGTCTCTCTGAGTCATTGGCTCCATCTGTTTGCTGATCTGCAGTATTTATTCTTCTGCAATTCACAACTGCCTGGAATCCTAAAGAGTTAGGATTGTTTAAAATAATCAGTAGCAATGAGTCTTATAGGCTAACCCCACCATGTTCTTCACAGGCTGAGTCCCACGGGCTGGAGAGGAGCCTCCCAGAGGCTAACTCCAGTCTCCATTTATTGGACACTGTTGTCCCAAGATACCTAGAGCTGGGGGAGGGATGGGCTGCATCTGTCCTAACCAACAGAGCCATGTCAAGTTCTCAGTGACCAATGAAATCATGCAGCTACTCTTTTTACCATCCAAATCCCACCACTAATTTTTAAGTGAGCTCTCTGGACAAGATGCTTTTGGAAGAGGAGGTGGAGGAGAATGTCAGGATGGCAGCGGGCGAGCTCTGCACCTTTAAATCTTTTTTATTAATTAACCGTAATTAATTATCATTAATTACCTTTGTCGAGTAGCCACTCATCTACTACTCGACCGAGCCGATACGGAATTCTCTGCCTAGCAATCGCCAGCCGCTCATTATCACTGTTCCCTTTAAAGAGTTTAGAGAAAAGATTTGTAGACGGTTAAAATAAAAAAATAAAAAGCAAATAAGAGAGAGAGAGAGAGAGACATATCACACCATCTGGAAGGTCAAAGGTCAGAGGTTAGCATGTTTAGAGAGGTCAAATAGAGGTTAAGCGTTGGATCAAAATTAACTGGCTTGGGGGGCTGTTTGGTTGACGGTTTAGTCGATTTAGGCAGCACAGAGAGCTATTTACACAGTTTAGTAAAGTTTAGGTGTTAGGTGCGCGGCTTGATGTTAAACGGATTTATGCAACATTTAGCAGGAGAAAGCTCCGGTGCAGTTTGGGGTTTAAAACTGACTTTTATCGACCTTTAGTCCCTACCAAACACAATATATCCTGAAAACAGTGACACGCGTCCCCCTTGCCACATCGGCGAGAAGACACTTTTCCCGTGCACCAGTTCCCTTTTCCTAGTTTCCTTTGCCGAGTTTCTCTGTCCAGTTCCTCCCGCCCCCCCCCCCACTGCAAAAGGCACACAAGCAAGGTCACGCGCACCCCCACCCCCCATTCCATTTCATATTACTCTCTGAAAATCCAGACTGGCAAAATCAAAGAATGTCCCCAAAAGGCATTAAAAGCTGGGCCAGCCTTCCTGTTTCGTTCCAGTGAAGCAGAGGAGGAATCTCTCTCTCACCTGCATTAGCAGGGAGGGTGTTGTTTGTCCAGCAGATGCAGGCTGGGCCCTCAATCCCAAATGCCTGTTAGGCTTTACCAGAAGGGACGCTTAGTGTGCGTACAATGCCCAGAAGAATAGGGCCCCCGATCTTAGCCAAGCCTTTGACTGGACTAGAAATGATCCTTATGTTTCTTCCTTTACATTTGACAAATGAGCTGGTTAGCGAATGCCCGGGGTGGCTGGGTTCTGGAACTGGCATCACACACAAACAACAGGTTCGGAGTAAAGGTGGACACTGTGTTACTGCAACAGTTGAGGCCAAGAGACAGAAGTGCTCAGCTGTGGGTATCACATTTGCCCTTTTCTAATGACTGGGAGTCCCTGTTGGCTCGCCTGGCAGGAGGTGCCTTTGCAAGGGACAATCCGTGGTGTTGGTCAGAACTATGCAGTATCTGGATCAATGGATGGATCACATATCAGATCTTAGCTGTGGGGACTGTGCATGACCTGGTTAAATGGAGGTGGATGCAGCTGGGGCCCCAATCTCAGTCTGTGTCTCTGGGTACTACTGGAACTCAAATAACTGTACAGGTGTGGAAACCAAGCCACAGACTTTTAAAATAGCTCAGCCACTGGTCTGGCCCTGATCTGCAGAGCTGGTGAGCCTGTTACAGCCTAGCTAGGAAGCCTGGGGTTTTCAGCTCAGCCTGTCCACACTTTAGCTGGTTGGATCTCTGGTGTCAGCAGTGAGCAGACCTCAGTGCTCCAAAGAACTTGGTATGCTGGTAGCTGATCCCTGGGGGAAATCAGACCATCAGGTGTCACAGCAGAAGCAGCTGTGAAATCAGGCCCCAGCTGTGCATGACAAGCGAGGGCCTGCTGATCTGCCCCTCACCACACGGGGCGCCTGGGGCAGAGGCGGGAATGGAACTCAGGAATCTTGGGCTCGCTGGAGACTCTGGCTTTGTATGACTGGACAGAATGGAAGGCAGGTGTTCAGAGTCCCAGCACAGCACCTCCACCTCCTTCCTTGGTGCAGGTGGAATGGCAGAGATGCTCGAGCTGTTCCCTCATGTTGAGGGGAAGGTAACAGAGTGTGACGGAAAAGAGGCAGCACTGGCTGGGCAGTGAATTCGCTGGCAGAGGCACAGAGTCACAGTGACACGCTCTTCCCCCCACGCCTGTTCACGGAGATGAACTGCTGCTGGGCCGCATGGGTTTGGGTTGGAGCAGCCTGGCTGGGCTGTGGTGCGCTGGCTGTACTGGGTGGGCAGGTCGGAGCGGGGAGGAAGGAACAGGGTGTTAGAGACATGGCAGGATGTGGGGGACTCACTTAAATCAGGAGTCTGTAGGACACAGCGGGAGCTAGGACTCCTGGGTTCTATCCCCAGGACTGGGAGGGCAGTGATGCCTATTGGTTGGAGCAAGGACTCTTAGGAACCAGGACTTCTGGGTTCTCTTCCAGGTGCTGGAAGGGTAGACCAGGGAGGTGGGCTCCTCTCTGATGGAAAGGGCTATAGAAACCCCTCCTGTGAGGTCTGCCCATGCTCACCTTGCTAGTCAGGCTGCCATTTGACCCCCTAATTTTTATGCTCTCATTAGCACTGATATTAACAAGGTGATTAACATCTTCAGTTAAAACCAGACCCTCCCTGGGAAGTGACCCGGGTTGCTAATCAGCAGCCAGCACTCATGCAGGCTGGGGGATTGCCACAGGAGCCATGTGCTTGTGCACTGGCTAAATATGAGAGTGCTGGCATCCATGGAAGTGCACGTGTGTGCATCGCATGTTCTTCTGTCCATACATCAGATCCTGCCCGTGCGCAAATGACACGAGCGTGCACAGCATGTCACTCGCTACCATGTGGGGTGCTGGTGTTACACGCAATTGATGGGCGTGCATTGCCACGCTGCTGAGCTTCAGGTGCTGGGAGGCGACCAGATTACTGATTCCAAACCCCGCCAGCCCCTCCCATGTGGGAGGCTGGGCTTTCTCCAGCTTGCAGTTCTGGATCTCCCACCCCACTCCCAGTGACACCTTCTGTACGGGCCACATAGGTCCTGCGGCTCTGAGACCACCTGGTGGGCACCCAGCGGAGTGGACTGGCACAAAGCTGGCGCCGGTGTTCTGATGTCCACTTGCATTTCCCCTTGTAGTGACCTTGCAGCTACAGCCAGCCTGTGACTGGTGGCTTGTGCTGGGAAGGGGAGAGAGAGAAGGCACTAACAGGAAGAGACACCCAGATGCTATGGTGGTGATGGGTGTCATGCAAAGACATAGCTGGGCAGATGCAGGGAGATGCATGAGGATGGATGGCACAGACGGATGTAAAGGGATGAAGGGAAAGCTATGTATGGGGACGGATGGATGGAGGCGTGGGTGGGGAGAAGATGCTGTGGGTGGGAATGGGTGGAGGACAGTGGATGGGAATCCATGCAGGCCTGCAGATGTTGATGAGTGGAGGGCTGCAGATGGGGGGAGGGCTGTGTGAGGGAGAAGAAACAGTACACATGGAGATGGTGTAGCAGGCGCACGGATGGGGATGGATGGAGAAGTGCGGGGGGGTTAGATTCAGTGTGCGTGTGGACGTGAGAACAGAGACAGAGCACAGAGAGATGGGGGGAGGAGTTTGTACCATTCCCTGGGGTGGAATCTCATTTGTGCGCGTGCATGAGTGAAGTGTGCACAGCGTTTGAGGGGAACGCGCAATGGACCCCCAGTTATGCACGTGAGAGTGGAAAAGACACCAGCGTGTGGAGGTGTGCCCAAAACTTCAAGATGCCAGTGTGTGAGACTCCCTCCAGTAAGGGGCTTGGTGCAGGACTGCCTGGGAAGAGGCAGTGCAGGGGTGGGTGTGGGCAGGGTGGTCAGGGCAGATTCTCCCATGGCTGCAGGTGAGGCATATGTGTGACTTCACAACACGGCCAGACTTCTGCTGCTAGAATGTGTGTGTCAGGGACGGTGCAGTCAGCGGGTGTATGACACGTCCCACATGCCTACCCACAATGTTGCCTACCACGCTACTGATGGGCTCCAGGGAGGGGCAAGTCCAGGTTGGCATCCCCACTCCATCCAGCAGAAGGAGCACACAGCCGTGTGTTTGTGGGAGACAGAAGGCGCACACAGCCGTGTGTTTGTGGGAGACAGAAGGCGCACACAGCCGTGTGTTTGTGGGAGACAGAAGGCGCACACAGCCGTGTGTTTGTGGGAGACAGAAGGAGCACACAGCCGTGTGTTTGTGGGAGATACATCCGTGCACGAGTGTGAAGGCCAAATGTCATTGTGCTGGGACCCATGCTGCTGTGCGTTGTGGGGACAGCTGGGGGCACTCACCCATGCCTACACGTGTGTGTTTGGAGGCCTGTGGTGTTTGTGTACATCTGTCTTTTGACGCCTGTTTGAGTGTGAATTTGTGTGCGCTGGGGTGTGTGCCTTGGCACACCGGTGTGTGGGTGTACAGCTGTGCATTCACATTCCTGGCTTTGCAAATGTGTGTGAGAGAGAATCTGTGTGTGGGCACGTTCATCCCCAGCCCTGAATGGATATGTGGGGAGTAGAGACCAGGACTGGACCCCCTCCTCATCCCCCTCATGATGCTCCATCCCCGGGAATTAGCTGTGATTCTCCAAACCGCATGGGGATGCCAGCTGACTCAGGGAAGAGGCCTGAGGGGAGCAAACACCCCACTCTTTCCCAGGGGCATAATCTCCAGTGTTAAGCTTGCCTGGCTGTCTCTTGGGATGCTGGTTTGTGTGTGATGCAGTCAGAGATGATGGGGGAGGCAGGAATCTGCTGACCCAGAACAGAGAAAACCCATGGGGGTGTCATATATAAATGTGGCATCGTTTCCCCATCCCCTGACATCCCTAGGGGCTGAGGGAGCACGGTGGAAGTCGGAACCAATTTGTAACCCTGACCTTTTCCTCTAACCCTCCTTGACTCCCAAACTCTGCAGCCGGCTAGAGCAGAATCAAAGGACAGAGACCAAAGTCTGTGTCTTAGGGCCTATACTGCTAAGGACTGGGGAGATTCTCCCAGGGCAGGGAAGCAGGGATGATGTCAATGCCTCCGGGGCCTCGAGAAAGGGAATTTCAGATCTACTGCCTCCCTAGAAAAGGGCCCTTTAGACCTGCTTCTGGCAAGGAACTATCTCCTGCACCCCTCCAAACACCTCAGATTCCCTCCCTGGTACCTCTGATTCTAGCTCCCTTTAGAAACCCCCACACACTGGCTCCTCAGCATTCCCCAGTAGGCACTGCCCCAGATTCCACCCTCCCAGCTACAGGCCGCCCCCCCACAAGTACTTCAGAACAGCCCCTGCTAGGAAACCACTCTCCTGATGTACCTGCCATCTCCCACCACTACATGCTGGATGCTCTGTAATGTCCAAGAATCTTGCTCTAGTTTCACGGTGGTGGTGACTGTACCCAGAACCATTTGCAGGGGGGATGGGCACAGATCAGGGCTGACTCTGATGGATGGCAGCTTTACCCAGAGCCTTGTAGGGATGGGCTGGGATGAGGGCTGGTTGCGACTTCCACCACTGATGGGGCAGATGGACCGGGCATTGGGTGGGTGGGCGGCAGAGCCAGTGCCCAGTCTTACCTGCTGGGTAGCGCTCGTTGACAGGCCAGTTGTCCACCTGCAGAGTGGCATTGCCCCCGCTCCGGGTGAAGCGCACCACATGGTACTTGCCGTCGTTCACCATGGCATTGGTCTCCTCAATGGTGATGTCATCCGTGCCCACGTTGAAGATGACCCCAATTGTACCTTGGTCCTGTTGGAGGGGGAAGAGAGACATCAGAGAAGGGGTGAAGGTGAGAGCTGATGGCCAGGACTCCAGGGTTGTAGCCTCAGCTGTGGGAAGGGCTTGGGGTGTAGCAGGGGGAAGCTATCCAAGCTACAGGAGAAGGGGTAAGATCTGGTGCCTCAAGAAGGGGGACATTACTCCCCTCTCCCGACCGCCCACGGAATGATTCTGGCTCCCACGGGGCAGCCCATATCTAGGCTCAGGCAGGGATTTACAAAGCCTGGGCGCAGAAGCAGTTGTGTCTGGGATGAGGCACAGGGGCTGTTCCAATGCCACACAGCCATGCTGCAGTCTGAGTCTGGGAGTGAGGGAGGATCTCCTAAATGATTCCAGGGAGGCCACAAGGAAGCAAGAGAGTGGGACTTTGGCCAGTGCACCAGATTTAATGTCCCCTGGCCTGTGGGCAGGACCAAGGTACCTGCACTGAGCACAGATCTGAGAGAATTTTGTTTATTATTCCATTTGAAAGCTGGAACGCCACCATTACAGCCCCTCACTCCCAGCAGCACAGCATCCCTCCAGCCCCACAGCACCTGTCCAGGCCCCAACCCACCAGCCCTCTGCCCCACTCCCAGCTGCACAGCATCCCTCCAGCCCCACAGCACCTGTCCAGGCCCTCACTGCCCACCCAAACACAAAATGCCCCTCCGGCTCCTGTCCCACTCTCAGCCCCCTGCCTTACCTGGTCCCCACCCCACAGCACCCCTTCACCCTACAATGCCCAGCCAGGCACTTATCCCACTCCCAGCCCCAGCCTCCTGCCCCACTCCCAGCCTCACAGCACCCCTCCAACCCCTGCCCCACTCCCAGCCTCACAACTCCTCTCCAACTCCTGCCCCACTCCCAGCCCCACAGCGCCTCTCCAAGCCTCCTCTCCCAGCCCTGCCCCACTGTGTCCCTCTAGCCCACCAGCCCCCTGCCCAACAGCAGCCCCACGCCCAGCTCTACTGCACCCTTCCTCCCCGCCTGCCTTCAGCACAACTCCCCTCCATTCCCTGCTCCCTGTAGCACACCTGCTACGCCCTCCAGCCGCTCCGTACAGCGCAACGCCCTCTATGGCCCCACTCCCTGCACCACAGCCTCCACCACGGAATTCCTGGCCTGCCCCCGAGCTCCACCCCCCGATGACTGCGTGGGGAGAGTGGCGCCTCCCTGCAGCCCAGGGCCCCGTAGTGTTGTACTGTGGCTGGCAGTGAGTCCCAGGGGAGAGCAACCCCAGCTGAGTGCCGCCCTCCCTCCAACCAGGGCTGCCTCCTTCCAAGTCTCCCTTCCAAGCCCTGAGCGGTTCTGACCCCCACTTAGCAGGGCGCGAGGCTGGTGGCCGGGAGATGCATGTAATGAGAGCTGATCAAGGAGAACCCTGGGCTGGGACTCAAATCATGCCGGGGGGAAGGGGATTTGTTAGCCAGCTGCTTGGGAGAGCCATTCCTAGCAGCCTGCGCCAGACGCAAGTACCCCACCTCCCAGCTCAGATGCAGGGCCAGAGCCCCCTCCCTCTTATACCAGGCTAAGGGAGGAGTAAATCCTCAGTGACCTGATAAAGCGAGAGGACAAAGTCCTCCCCAAGACAGGCACAGAACCTGACATCCAGCCCTTCTGCTGTAACCAACAGACCCCACTGCACTCCCAGAACTGGGGACAGACCTTGGGAGTCCTGTCTTTCTGCTCAGCACTTATTTTCTAATCTCCCAATGGTGCCCGCCCCCTCCGGCTAATTCACTTGGGCGGTAGAGTAATCAAAGCCCCTTTAATCCAGTTCCTGGAGCCATCGATTGAAATTTCAGCCCTAAGCTCACTTGCGTTGTCAATACGCTAACGATCAGGGGCTGTCTGCGGCGGAGTGGGAATGGATCCAGCCCCAGAGTCAGGCACAGCACTGCACATGGGCTGGAGCCACTGACCTTCCGACGGGGCGGGGGCGAGGTCTGGCTCTCTCACTCTGTTCATGTACACACACCTGTTGGGTTTTGTCCAAGAACGTGTATCTGATCATCTCTGAGTGTGTGCTTGTCTGTCTGGGAGTGTACATGTGTGTGTCTGGGACTGTGTCCATTCCTGTCTCTGCGTGCAAGTGTGTCTGGAACTGTGTGATGCTGTTACCTTGGTGTGCCCAAGATGGTGTTTTTTTTCTCCATGTGCGTGCGTGTGTGTGTGTGTGTGTATCTGGGATTGCATGCGGGTCTCTGTGTGTGCATGTATGTGGTTGTTATCAAAGTCTCAGTTGTGTGTAGTTTTTATCTCAGTGAGTTTGTACATGTATGTCTGGGGCTGTGTGTACGTTTCAGTTATCTCTGTGTGCACATATGGTGTGTTTTCACGAGTCAGTCAGTCAGAGTGCGCTGTTCCCTGTGGAGCGGCGCTACTATGGGGTTATGAAGATCTTGAAATAAATTATGGAGATCCCTGTGCACATAAGGTCATGGATTCAAGCGGGACAGACACCGAGCACTGCCCTTCACACCAGCTGGGGCACACGGACAGCCCATTCATTGGCCCAGAATGGAAGGGCTCAGACTGAATGAATCTCTGACTAGCAACTGGAAAGTCTGCGTCTCTGCCAGCGAGTCCCAGCCCCACTGCATTCTGCCTCAGAAGGGAAGGGTGTCCAGTGCCTAGGGCATTGTGATTGGGAGTCCTGTCCCCAGCTCTGCCACTAAATTCCTGCGGGATCTTAGCACCCACAAACCCAGGCAAAGCTGAATCCCAGATGATTTTAACCCAGTCTGGTGTGGGATTATATTTTCTCTTCCACTTATTTCTTGGCCCGTTTGGTTCTGAAACTTTGATCACTCTGTCCTGTCCCACCCTGGAAGCAGTCTCACAGAGAGGCTTGTCTCCCAGCCCCGGGCCCCTTCAGAAAGCTAAGCCACCAAATAGTCATGTGCAGCCTCTGCTGCTCTTGCAGCTGGGGGCTGGTGCAGTGCAAAAGGGCTACAGTGCTAACCAGTGCTTAACAGCACATGGCAGGATGGGCTGCTGCGTCCCAGCTTTTATGGTGCCTCATGCTGCTTATTAGAGCTGTGGATGTAATTACTGCATTACCTGGGGGTTATTAGAGCCCAAGGCGGGTGGAAGTAATGCCCTGCCTGCTGTTCAGTTTGCATGAGCAATGCGGGACAGGGCAGTGCACCTGGGGGACAACTGCTGGGCACGTATAGAGCATTGCTAACAGGATTAAAATAGGCATAGCTGCACTTGTGGGGGAGGGGCTTGCAATTTTGCACTGTCAAGGCAATGCGTGCAGCAACAAGACATTATTCGCTCCCCCCCCCCAATGATGCATGGAATATTGCACCCCCTGTGCAATGCATATGACATGCAGTGATAGGGAGATACCTGTGCTAGGGCAGACAGAGGGATGCACTCTTGGGAAAATGCATGAAATATGCAATTACAGGGTGTTATGTACAATACAGATCACTGGGCTGCGCATGGGACGAGCAGTGACAGGGTGTTACTGGAAACACTGACCACCAGAGCAATGCATGGAGTATTGCATCAGTGGGGTAACGCATGTAGGGCATTGCATGCAACACGGGATTACATGTAATATGGCCTGTTGGTGCAGTACCCGCAAGATGCCATTGCATAGGCAAGGTATGCAATAATGTGAAGCCAGAGCAGATGCAGGATACACAATATGGGCCACTGGGCCAGTATACACGGTACAGACCCACTGGACTAGCATACATGGTGTGCACTTCTGGAACAAGGCACATGTAATGTAACATTAAAGCAACACACACTGTATGGACCACTGGGCTGGTACACATACTACTGACCACTGGGGCAATGCATATGCTCTGTGATCCCGTATCAGCATCCACTCTGTGCCCCTTGGCAGTGACTGTTATGTTGCCTGGGGTAGAGCAGTGAAGGAGCCCAAAGAATACAGTGAGGGGTTCCCCTGAGCCCCCCTAAGCTCTGCAGGAGCACAGCAGCTGGCATTGCTGCAGAGATGACTCACTGCAAGGTGGCCATGCCTGCTCAGCCTGTAAACATGGCCTGTTTCCCTGCCGCCTCTCTCCAAACAGCCCCCGTCTGCCCCTCCTCACCTACCAGCAGTGCACCGTCATCCCAGAGCTGTAAGCAATGGGCCTGTCACAACACCTGGCTAACTGCTACCAGCACTGCAGCAGCCCATGAGCGGAAGCCCCCCCATTGGGCCTGCTCCCAGGGGCTGTGATGGGACTAACGGGATAGCAGGCCGAGCAGGATTTTTGCCTATGGAACTCATTCAGTGCCACACAGTAGTGGCTGGGATGGGCTGCAGCTGCCTGTGGGGTGCAGCACAGGGAACAGAGACAGGCTACACTGATCCGCTCTGGCCCCTTTAACCCAAGCGGCAGAAGCACATGCTATGCCTGAGCTGGTCCACGCTGGCCCTCCAAGCCGGGTGTGGGTACGCCCCTTGGAGACAAGAACCCCAGCTGCTCCTTGGTGCTACGGGAGTCGGTGTAAAGATGGGGACGTTAGCAAGTAGAGCACTGCAGTCAGTGGGAAGGCGCCTCCTGGGTTGAACACCAAGGGTAATACACACCGCCATGGCCGGGGAGGGGGCAGTGCACTCTGGAGAGCCTCCTGCTTCCCACGCCCCTGCTGGCAGCTCAGCCTTTGCTAAGCAGGTCACTGGCAGCAGAGAAGGAGGTGCAGTGGGGCACAGAGCTGGGGAACGGAGACCGCAGGGGAGAGGAATTGAAGGCTCCCCCAGTCTGCTGTCACCTAGTCACTCTGGATCAGGCCCATCTATCGCCTTAACCCTCCCCTCCTCCCGCTGCCACTGGTTGACCAATGGGCCCATCCAGGCTGCTGCAAAGCTCCCTCTATTTTTTCCATCCTTGGGCAGAATAAATGTTACTGGCACTGACGCACGTGTGGATGTGCACGACCAACAGCAACACGCGCTGCCAGGTGTGGGGGCTGGGGGCATGCTGCTAACCAGCTGGGTGGCACTTGAATCTCTCCTGGGGGGACACCAAAGTGCTCAGCTCACAGGGAACCTGGCAGCCTGGTACATCCAGCCCTCCCTGGAAGAGACCAATGGGGCCCACTCAGCCTCAGCATCCCCCTCTGCCTGGCACCCCAGATCAGACCACTCCAGGATTCCTGCAACCTGGCCAAGGTGCTTCTGACTTCAGATGCAGTAATGGATCAGCTGTATCACCTTGGTGGTGAGGAATGGGGCTGGAAAATTTCCTCCTGCCCCTCCTCCTTTCTCTCATTGCGACTAGCCAGGGAACAGGAGCATGAGAGCCTGTTAACTCTGCAAGGGCCTGACAACAATGCAGCCAGAGATGTTAGTCCAGGTGGCATCATACCCAGGTGGCACGTAGCCCTGCACAGCAGTGGAGGGGGAAAAGATGGAGTAGGGAATCAGTGGGAGAGACCCGGAGGGAGAGGATATGTGGGAGGAACAATTGGCAGGGAAAGGATTTGAGGAAGAGGACTGGAGAAGAGGGGATGGAGTGGGAGAGGTGGCCCCATCCAGCTGTGTGATAGGGCTGTGAAGAGGAACTGGAGATGTGGTTGGAAAGGCCCTGAGAGGAAGCGGAAGTGGCCCCTGGAAGGGGCTGAGGGTCACTCAGGGGAGATTTAAGCTGCTCCCCAGCATTGGAAGTTCGAAGAGGATATGGGGAGTGAATAAACTGACAAGACCAAGTGATAAGAACACCAAATAAAGCCCTGGTACAGAGCAAACCACTTACTTCCTGCACACAGCTGCTCTGGCACACCAGTTGTCCACGGCCATCTGCCCAGTGCACCTTGCGAGGCCTGCAAGAGTCTCTCGAGCAATGCCAAGATGGCCACCACTGCATGAGGCAACCAAATGGCCACCACCCCAATTTCTGTTCTCTGCTAGTTTTGTGCATTGAGAATTGTGCTCTTCCCAGCGAGCGGCATGAGCCCCAAAGTGTCCACCAGACCACCCCAGGCACCCCAGGCATGGTCACTTCCCTAATGTCTGCTTCCATCTACTAATATTACAATCTTTCCTCCCAACAAACAGTATGATCCCCAAAATGGCTGCTGTGCCATGTGAAATAACAAAATGGCTGCCACCTAGGTATATTATGAGGCCTGGCTGCCCATCAGTCTTATCCTTCTGTCTATCTCAAGAAAGCACCGAAAATGGTAAGATCTTCTCAACAAGAAGTGTGCTCCAAAAACAGCTGTCGTCACCTATGCAGAGCAAGATTAGAAGATGGCTGCTACTTCAGTGATGTTGGATATCTGCTGGCTACTCATGTCTGTCCATCTTTTTGTCAGGAAAATACCTGAAATAATCATAGTATGATCTTCCAAACAAGAATTATGACCTCCAAGCTGGCTGCCACCACCCCCACCAAGTAAAGCAATAAAATGGTTGACCATGCCTCAGTGAACTGCGATGTCCGGCTGTCTGATAGTCTTCACTTTATGTTTTTGCTTCTCTCAAGAAGACACCAGAAATGTAATGTGATCATTCCCACAAGGAGTTAGCTCTTCAAAGTGGGGGAGTTCTATCATCACTCTAACCATGCAAGATAACAAAATGTTTGCCTCCTCAGTAAAGCTCAGGTATCAAAGACTATATCTACACTAGAGGGTTTTGTCAATAAAAATGGCATTTTGTTGACAAAACCGGGGGAGTGTCTAGATTCCCAAGGTGTTCTGTCGACACTAAATCGACAGAAATCAGCACTTTGATCGACAGTCTTATCCCTCTCCCCACAAGGTACAGTGCTTCTGTCGACAGAGATCTGTCGATAGAAAGCTGGTCTGGATGTCCTGGGGGGCCCTCTACAGACAGACAGGTTTGCCAGGACACTGGGCAGCCCCATCTGCTGTGCTTCCAGTTGGCTGTTTTGTCGAGAGAGCAGCTGGGCAGTACAGCTTCAGCACGAAACCCCAATCTATGTCATAGTTACAGACGCCTCACTGCTGGGTAGGGGAGCACACCAGGGGGAACTTGCAGCCCAGGCCCAATGGTCGTGTCAAGAATCCCGTTGGCTCATCAATCTATTAGAATTAGAGTGATGATAGAACTCCCCCACTTTGAAGAGCCAACTCTTTGTCAACACAGCTGATTGCTCTTGCGATCTGCTTGGCAATTTGGCTGCACTCTGTCGACAGAAGTTTGTTGGAAGATATCTCCCAACAAAAATTTCTGTAGACAAATCACTGCAATTTAGGCACAGCCAAACAGTCTGCTATTACTGATCACCTGTCTGTCAAGGGAAAGAAAGTTACTTGGTCCTACAAGTGGTGTTCTTTGAGTGCTGCTCACATCCATTCAACATGCACTGGTCCTGGAAGATCCTACCTCTTCAGGGTTCAGCCAAAGAGCAACCATGCTGTGAAGTGAAGCAGCCACAGATCTGGATGTGGCGTTACCCATTACTCCGAGACAACAGAGCCACATGGATCGGCGGAGGTTGCATTAAGAGACTCCTTAGAGTGCCGGACCGGTGTTGGTGTGGCCATGCTGGTGTGATGAGTATAACCCGCACAACGTCCTGTTGGATCTTCTGCAGGGCCTTGCTGATCAGAGGAAATGGTGGGAACATGTACATGATACCTTCTGTCCAGGAAAAGATTAAAGCATCTGTGGGGGAACCTTCTTCCAGACCTAGTCTGGAGCAGAACATGAGCAACTTCACATTCTGCTGGGTTATGAATAAACCCACTTAGGAATAGCCCCACTCTCACAAGAGAGTGGAGGTCACCTCTGGCGAAGAGCCCACTTGCATGAGGTGAGAACTGCCCGCTCATTGGTTTGCAATGGCGTTCTTGGCCCCCAGAGATGTCGAGCCTTCAAGGAGATGTTGTGACAAATGCACAAGTCCCAGAGCTGAACTGCCTCATGGCAGAGGGCTGCAGAGCAGACCCTTCCTTGACACAGAACATAGAAGCCGCGTTGTCTGGGAGGAGGACCCAGAGCACTCTGCCCAACAGGTGAGGCAGGAATAATTTGCACACCCTCCAAATAGCTCTGAGCTCTCTGACATTTATATGGGAGTTCTTTTCACCCAGTATCCAGTCTCCCTGAATCTGGAGCGTTATCTAGGTGGGCACCAATCTGAGACATCGGATACTAGCTGTACCGAGTGATGAGCCAGCCAAAAATGAATGCCTGACATGACGTTCTCTAGCCCGGTCCACCAATTCAGCGTCTGGAGGGTCTGCACCAGGATGGCGTGAGGAATGGTATATCTTGTGGTGCTGTTGCCTCCTAGTGACTGTACACCCTGCACATCTTCCTCAGTTTCTTCTCTCCCACGGAACGCTGTTAACAGAACTCCCAAGCAGAAGAGAGGAGGGAAGGAGCGAGTAACCACAGGGACACACATCTGCAAGAACCACCCTTGCTGCACATGGTGTACTCGCCCACCAGACACTCCCTGGACCCGGGGGGGGTTCTTCTTCGAGTGATGTCCCTGTGGATGCTCTGCTCTAGGTGACTGTAAAACAGTGTCTGACCTAAAGCAGTGGGATCTGGGGTTGTGTGCAAGTCATGCAGGAGAGGACAGCTTGTCCCATCGTAGCTGTGGGAACTGGTCTATTGGTAACTGCGTGGTGTTTTGCAAAGGTGTGCCCAAAGGACCATGCGGCTGCTCTGCATGCCCACCAGAGCAATGACTCTGAGGAAGGCTGGTGCTGCTGCCACAGCTCTGGTGGAACGTGCTGTTATCCTCTGCAGTGGTTCCTTGTTGTGTATAGTGTTACAAGCATATATGTTGAAATCCATTTGAGAGATGCTGGGCTGAGACTGCTTTGTCTTTGAAGGGTTTGGATATGGAGAGGACGAGCCTAGGGGACTTAGGCCCAGGTTCCCATCAGATTTTAAGCCTATGTAGCACTGCTGCAGCGCGTTCTGACGTGGTTTGGGGAAGAAGGTATGTAGCTGAACTCGTTCCTTGATGTGAAAAAGGCTGTTACTTTGGGAATGAATTTGGGATGTGGGCATATTGTGATTTTATCCCTAATATGGAGGTGGGTGGGAGGTACCATGAAGGCTGCTATTTCCGCACATCTGGCTGATGTGATTGCCACAAGAAATGCCACCCTCATGGACATCTGAAGGAGACAGCATGTAACTAAGGGCACGAAGCTGACTCTTGTGAAGCTCTTGAGCATGGTCAAGGTCCCAGCATGGTGTGGGTCCCTTATGTCAGGGAATATGTTTTGTATTCCTGTCCAAAATCATTTCATAGTAGGTTGTGAGAAAATTGATGAGCCTTCAGTTGGGTTGTGAAAGGCAGATTGGTGGCCTTTGAGGGAGCTGAGGGACAAACCAGAGTCCTTCAGGGTCCACAGATATTCTTGGACAATGGGAGGAAGTGCTGGGGTGGGTGGGGTTAGTTGCCTCTGTTGGCACCATTTTGAGAATCATTTCCATTTGTTCAGATAAGTTTTTCAGGTTGTGATATGGCGGCTATTCATCAATAGGTGCTTTACTGTCTGCGCAGATTTCCTCAGCGTGGTAGAGCCATGGAGTAAGCAAGCTTAGAGGCAAAGCACCACTGGATTTGGGTGAGTTGTCTGAAAATGGTGCTGGGAGTGGAGATCTGGACGATATGGAAATGGATGAGGGCTGAAGAACGCCAGTCACTGGAGGTAAGGAAACCAAGTTTGCCTTGGTCACGTTGGCACTAGCGGGATTACACATGCCCTGTCATTGTGTATCTTCTGGATCACTCCATGTATGAGTGGTATTGGTGGGAAGGAATATAGCAGAAGAGCCTTCCATGAGACAAGAAAGGCATCCCTGAGTGATCTCTTGCTGTGCCCTTCGCTGGAGCAGAATTGGTAGCACTTTTGATTTCTGCAGGTGGTGAAGAGGTTGATATGGGGATGTCCCCATTCTCAAAATATCTTGTGGATGACTGCATCTTTTATCTCCCACTCTTGTTGTTTGGAGAAAAGGAGACCGAGGTCACCTGCTGTTGTGTGGCGGGATCCCAGTAAATAGCTTGCAGTTGCTCTGATGTGGTGGCAGATACAACCATTCCAAAATCTAATGACTTCCATGTAGAGGGAGCATGATCATGCTCCCCCCACTTGTCAGTTTATGTAAAACATGTGCCATATCGTCTGTTAGGATCAATATGGTTTTGTGTTGTATTGTTGGTAGAAAGTGTTGGCCAGTGTTGCGCACTGACCTCAATTCTAATAGGTTGATGAGCCAACGGGATTTTTGACAGACCATTTGGCCTGGGCTGCAAGTTTCCCCTGGTGTGCTCCCCTACCCAGGAGTGAGGCATCTGTAACTATGACATAGATTGGGGTTTAGTGCTGAAAAGAGACACCTTGCATGGTGTTTTGTGGTTGCGTCTATCACTGTATGGAAGAAAAGACCTCTGAGGGAACCGTGACTGTCTTGTTTAGACCATCACACATCACAGTGAGCCATGCCTTGAGGCAGTACACATGGAGCTTGGCAAGTCTAACAACATATGTCGTGCCCACCATGCATCCAAGGATTTGACGACGAGTCCTTGCAGCAGTAAAGGGGCTGAACTGTGGTAATGAGAGAGGTGAAGGCCTCAAACTTGTCTTGAGGCAATGTTGTTCCGGCTTGTATAGAGTCTAGACATGCTCTTATGAACTTCAGTTGTTGGGTAGGATCTGGCATCAATTTTTGGACGTTGATTTGTAGTCCCAGGTTCTGGAAAAGTGACATCACTATACTACCATTTGTGTCTCCTCGAAGGTGGAACCCTTGATTAGGCAAATGTCCAACTAGGGGAATATTATTACTCCTTGTCACCTGAGATGTGTGGTAACCACCTCCCATGTCTTGGAGAAGACTCTCGGAGTGGTGGATAGGCTGAATGGTAACTCTCAATACTGGTAGTGTTCATGTCCTACTGTGAAGTGGCACGAAGCATCTCTCAGTTGAATGAAACACAATACGAAAGTCGGAATCTTGGAGGTTGAGGACTGAGAACCAGTCTTCCTTGTCCAGCGTGGACATTTTTGTGGTGAGAGTGACCATCTTGAACCTATTGTTGTGAATGAACTTGTTGAGTCTTCTGAGCTCAAGTATTGGTCTCCATCCTCCAGACTTCTTCTGGGGGAAGGAAGCATTTGGAGAAGAAGCACTTCCCATGACACAGCTGTGGAACTGGTTCCAGTGCTCCTATGTGTGTAAGAAGTTGAACCTCTGCTTGGAGCAGCTGCTCTTGATAGGGGTCCCTGAAGAGGGATGGGAAGGGGGAATGCATAAGTGGGATAGATGTGAAAGGGATCACATATCCTGACTGGATGACTTCCAAAACCCAACTGATTATCAGAGCGCCCACAGCGCCAACAGCATATGTTTCTATGGGTGGTGTAGATCTTTGAATGCCTTGTTGCACATAACAAAATTTATTCTGCCCACGGAGGATAAAAATTAGATGGTGTCCTGATGCTGGCCCATTGTTGGAAGAAGGGGTGCAGAGAGTGGGCAAATGATGGTTATGTCTCTGCCAATGTGGAGAAGTGTGTCAGACCCCCAACTAATACCTCACAGCTGTTGTTTTGATGTAAAGGGTTGGTTCACTACAGTTTGGAATTGTTGGGACCTACATCTGTGAGCCCCCTGTTTAGATCTTTGGTCATATGGCCATTATTGTTGCTGAGTGTCGATGCCCCCTGGGCTTCTGGTATGGACTGTACCATTTGCGTTGACTAGGTGGGGTGTATATACCTAGTATTCTAAGGGTGGCTTGGGAGTCCTTCATCGTATGCAGGACTTTGTCTGTTCGAGCGGCCAACAGGGAAACTTTGTCAAAGGGGAAGGTTCTCTACTTTCATTGGCAGGTCCTTTGGGATCCCCAAGGCTTGAAGCCATGAGGTTCTTTGCATCACCACAGCAGTTGCAGGGGTGCGGACTGCTGTGTCCACCACAACCACAGCAGCTTGAAGGTTGTACAGGAAATTGCCTGGCCCTCCTGGATGATGGCCTGGACTTGTGATTGTTTATGCTTTGGTAGGTGTCCTAGGAGCTCCTGTAACTTGGTATAATCGTCATGGTTGTAATTCGCCAGCAGGGCAGAGTAATGGGCTACTTGTAACTGCAACGTGACAGAGTAATAGACTTGTCAGCTGAATAGGTCCAGGTGTTTACAGGCCTTATCATATGGAGGGGACCAGGACTGCAAGAGCTTGGCACGGTAGTGTACTGCATCAACCACAAGGGAATTTGACTGTGGATGAGAGAAAAGGAAGTCCATGTCCTTAATGGCGACAAAGTACTTCCTGTCCACTCATTTTCTGGTAGGGGGAGCTGTCACCAGTGTCTGTTATATCATGTCTGCTGGCTCCAGAATGGGGTGGGGTGTGTGTGCTATTTTCCTGTTGGTGGATGGCTGCAGGATTTTCAGGAGCTTGTGCTGGTTCTCCTGTATTTCTTGGCCATCGATCTCCTGGGCTATGACAACCCTTTTGAAACTGCTTCAGATTGTCCATCAGAGTTGGTGTATCAGGTACCACCACTTTACCTGCTGAAGAAGATGAATTGTGTCATGGGGCCACATCACTGGTTTCTGTTTGATCTGGGTCCTCATCCTTACGGGATTCCTCTGCTTCCCCTGTTTTGGATACAGTATCTGGGATTCAAGATAGGGGAAACCAGATGGTTCTCCTCAATGGAGTGGACTGTGCTGTATGTTGTCTCCACGGGGCCCATGGGGCCCAGGGTGCCGAGAGCATCAGGTATGGTCATGCCTGCCTGTACCACTGTTGAACAGGAGCATTATGTTGCAGTTTACTAAGTGTCCTCTCCCATGGGGGACGCCTCTGCACTGGTGTCATGAATGAATGCAGGGAAAGGGTTAACCCTTACAGAGAAATTCTCAGCAGGGGATGGTCAGGTAAGCCAGTGGGAGGATGAGAGACTTTTCTGACCAGAGAACAATTGCAGCTTGAGAGGTCCTTTGTCTGTGTGGCTGATGCAGTGGCAGGAACAGAGAAATGATTGCTTTCAACCAGTTGGAATGAATCCAGAAAATATCTTGACCATCTCACAATCAGCCATGGATATGTAAGTAGAAAGGAAATGAGTAGTTAGACACAATTAGGTTATGATTATTTTGGATTTGGTGTGGACTATCTTTTTTCAGTGGCTTTGGTTAATCATTTGACTCCTTCTCCTGTAATTTGTACTTCTAAACTGAATCCCAGGGAAGTAATTCTCTGTGCTGCAACCAGTATGATTTATTTTCTCTTGTTTTATGAATAAATTACTTTTTTAAGCAATTGAGTTGATCCCTGTGTCCTACAGAAGGGTCTGTGTAGGCCTTAGGCTAAAAGGCCAGCTATCAAATTACAGTTTTTTGTTCCTAAGCTCTCTCCTTAAGGGAGGGATAGGAGCTGGGCTTCATCCTACAGGGGGATATTCCCACGTGTATCTTCCTGGGTTAAGGGTTTTTTGTTTTCACATGGGTGGTAGCAACAGCCTCCAGGGTCAGGGAATCTGTGACCCTGGGGAGATTTTTAAAGCAAAGCCTTTTATAGGCAAGGTGTTTCAAAGTTTTTGCGGGACCTTACTTTCTGCACTCAGAGTGTAGGGTGGGGAACAGCCCTGACAGCTGGTGATGAGTGCTGAGAAGAGAACCTGCTGTCCTGTCCTCCCATATCTGGTTCACTATGGCTGTGTCTAGACGAGCTCCCAACTTTGAAGGGAGCATGGTAAGTAGCTTGTCAGGAGATTATTAATGAAGTGCTGCGGTGCATATGTGGCAGTTCATTAAGCTAATTCTCCCCCCTTGACACGCCGGCTTGCGTGTAGCTGAGGCTAACCCGCTGGTATTTCGAGTGCCTAGGCTACTTCGAAGACTCTTTACTCCTCAAAATTATGAGAAGTAAAGGGACTTTGAAGTAGCCCGGGAAATTCGAAATACCGGTGGGTTAGCCATGGCCACATGCAAGCCGGAACTTTGAGGTTTGCCGCGGGGGAGAATCAGCTTAATGAACTGCTGCATATGCACCACAGCACTTCATTAATAATCTCCCAACACCTTCCTTACCATGCTCCCTTTGAAGTTGGGAGCTAGTATGGACACAGCCTATGCGTAGCTGATGGTGTGGGTGTGGTGTGGTGGTGGCTGATTGGGTCTAGTAGACGGTGAATGCTCAGTACCGTGGATACATGACTGTGTTACCAAGTGGACCTTAATGTCCTTGTGTTGAAGGAATTGGGTTGGTGCCAAGGATTGTTTTGGCGTGATACGCTTGGGTGCTGCTTTGTTATTGGTCGGTGCCGCCCAAGGTTTACGTGTCAGTACCGTGGTCTGTGCTGACACCAGTGCTGACGGAGGCAGCATGTTGGTGTGGGTCAGCTTCAGTGCTGGTTCCTGTGTTGGCAGTGTTAGTGTCACAGCAGAGCTCTAATGCCTCAGCTCCGGTTCTGCCCATTTGTGTGCCGTTGTGGGAGATGCTGCAGCAGTTCTGGCGTGGTACTGGGCTCTTGCCAGAGCTGACTCTGGAGATCGTCAGTGAGGACAGCGACTTAGCTGGGGAAGCTCTTTTATGCGAATCCCAGTCTGGTGTGGAAGAGGCTTGGTTACTTGCAAGGAGGCATTTTGAGCTCTGTCTCTAGTACCACTTTTACCATGGCTGGAGGAATCCTCTTCTGAGAGCTGAAGGGATCTCTCCAGCAAGATCATCTTGAAGCGCAGCCCTCTGTCCCGTCTGACTCTGGCCTTCGAGTTACTACAGTGAGAGCACTTCTGTGGTACATGCCCCTCTCTGAAACATCTGATGCAGGACGCGTGCCCGTCAGAGATGGGCCTAACATCCTTGCAAGTGCCACATTTTTAAAAACTGGGTGAACGGGGCGTGTTGAGTGAAGCAATGAGGTGGGCAGGAAAGACAGCTAGGCTCTGAGAAGGCCAGGGAAGCGGTGTTCAGGAACAAGAGAGAGAAAGGTTACGGTGGTTTAAAAACACCATTTGTCTGCTTTTTCTGCAGGAGGATGGGTAACTGAAGGAACTCTGTCTGCTGCCAAGGATGGTAGACATGAAGTGGAGGGAGCTGCCTCGTGCGCAGTCAACAGGTGCCAGCAGCACCATGAGGTGCTGACCACACATGTGTGGTGCAGCAGGGCACTGCTAAGGCAAAATCGCCGATTGCCGGTGCAAGGATGAACCAAGAGTGGAGCACCCATAGGGACATCACTCGAAGAACTACCCAGTCCAGGGAGTGCCTGGTGGGTGAGTATATTCGAGTTTAGCCACAGCTGCAGGGGGTGCACCCTGAGCCAGGACCAGGTACACGACATATGAACGTGCCACCACCTGACCCAGAATCCAGAGGCATATCCTTATTGTGGTCAGCGATACAGCGGAGACCTGTGACATGAGAGACACCAAGGCCTCCCACCTGTCTCCAGGAAGCCATGACCTGGCTGCTCTTGAGTCTAGCACTGTGACAATGAATTCAATCCTCTGCACCAGAACTAATGCGGACTTTTTTGTTGCTGGCCAGGAGGCCCAGACACTGGCATGTGTCTAGGAGGAGAGCGATGTCCTCATGGACTTTGGCTTCAGAACTGCCCCTGATGAGCCAGTTGTTAACATGGGGTAGATCTGAACCCCTGGGTGCCTCAGGTGAGCTGCTACCACTCCCATGCACTTTGTGAATACCCTCTCGGCTGTAGCTAGCCCAAAGGGGAGGATTGTAAACTGGTTCAGACCAAATGTAAATTGGAGAAATCACCTGTGTCCCTTGAGAACACATCTTTAAGGTCGAGGATGGCGTACCAATTTCCTGGATCCAGCTCAGGGATGATCAAAGCCAGGGAGACCATGCAAAACTTGTGCTTTACTGAGTAGCAGTTCAAATCATGCAGGTCCCGGATGGGATGAAGGCCCCCTTTGGCTTTCAGGCTTGAAAAAAATAACAAGTAAAAACTCTAGTATTTGTAATGGGGTGGCACTTCCATCACTGCTCCCACGGAGAGCAACTTCTCTCCCTCATGCTCGAGAAGCTTCTCATGAGAGAGTCCCTGAAGAGGGATGGGCTGCGGGGAGATAGCTGGAGGCATAGCCATGTTGCATTATGGCCAGAACCAAATGGTCGGTAACGATAGCTCTCCACGCTGGGAGAAAAGGCCGGAAACAGGACAAAAACAAACGGGAAGGATCTGGTGTCCGAAGGTGTGTTACCTATGGGTGTGGCCTCAGAAGGGGCACTTGCTGGAGGGCTCAGCATGGCTCGAGGAAGTTTGAGACTGCCTGCTCGGCCTCCTCCAGAAGGAATTGGACTTCCTTGGAACCAGGTTCTGCCACCCAGAGCCATCCTGTCCATCAGAGGAGGTGGGGCGGCTACCCCAGGCTTTGCACTTTTGGGTGCCCTGCGGCGGCCACCCCAGCCATCCTGCGGATGAGAGGGGTTGATCATCTGGGGCAGGGCACAGGCATGAGGGGCAGCTGGAGGCAGCAGCAGCTGCAGTGGATTGCCTCTCCCTGGCCTCTCTGCCCTGCTCTGCTTTCCAGCCTGCGGAGCCACACTTGGGCGGCTGGGAGGCCTCTGCTTCCAGTTGCTCAAAGAGAAGTGGGGTTCAGATGGCTGGGAGTAACGGGGAGTGACACCGCTTGGTGAGTCAGGGGAAGGGAGAGAGGCCAGGGGAAGGCAACCCCCTGCAGCTGCTGCTGCTATCCGTGGCACACCTCCTGCCCCAGGTAATCCCTGGCCAGGGTGGGAACGAACTGCAGAAGGGGCAGGGCCCGCAAAGCAGCGGGGAGTGTGCCTGGGGCACCGTGAGGGGGGATGCCCCCTCCTTGGTATGGCCCTGCTGCCAGAGATAGGGCTTTCTAGCCTGGGATGGGTGAGGTTTAAATGTCTTCATTTCTGGCCACAGAAGGCACACTCATAGGGTCTTTAGGTGGTACGGGAGTCCTGAAGACCAGGCAATTTGGTGTCTGTGCACCCATCAAAGGGGAGGTCCTGGCTGGATTGCTGAGCTTCAGGAGACAATCCCAAGGGGAGCAGGCAGTGGACAGTGCGGACGCCACAGACCGTGCTGCAGAATCGACTGCATCAGAGGCCCCCTGCAACGCTGCCCTGGCCACTGTGGCCCCCTCATCAGTTAGCACCTGGAGCTCCTTCTCTGGGGCCTCTGTCAGTGCAGAGTCACATTTGGCCATTGACTGCCACATGTTGATGTCACATCTGGCAAGAATGATTTGCCACACGGTGTTGGAAACGAACCGAGGAGTAAAGTTTAGAACCAAACAGATCCAGACGTTCTGAGTCGTTATCCTTTGGGAGGGGTGTGGGTTTGCCTTGTCTCCAGTGTTCTTCCTGTGGCCACCCAGGAGAGCCACAGGGGCCACCCAGCTCATCGGCAGAACACCAACACCATCTCCCGCCAGCAGCACGCGTCGCTCTGGGTGGTGCACGTCCACACATGCTTGGATGCAAATAAATTTTATTCTGCCCACGAAGGGAAGAAGTTAGAGGAACGCTGCTCGACTCTCCTGGTGGGTTACCACTCCCACCCCAAGGGGGCTGGGTGCACAGTAAGTATAAACATACTCATGGTGCTCTGCAGAATGAAGTATTTCCACTCAGCCCCCTCTGGGAAGGAAGGAGGGAAGAAGTTTGCCACAGAGCCCTGGCGAGCCTGGCCGCCCTGTCACATAACGGCAAGGCCACTCTAGCTGGGGCAACCTGCCCTCGCACTCCAAACAGAGGGGCTGAGGCTTCCTCCCCTTCCACAGCTCAGGGTTCCAGGTTAGTGGCCACCTCTTCAAGAAGCCTTGGCGGCCCTAGTGTCATCGTGAGGGGCCACTGGAGGGGTCTCATGATGGGCTCATCCAGGGCCGATGAGGAGCAGGCTTGGGCCAACTGCCCTTCCTTTGTTGTCAGGTGTTGGTCCGCTGTCTCCTCCTGGACCAGAGGGGTGAGCGCTCTGACAGACGCTGGTGCTGGTGGCTGGCAGGCAGGGGGACCAGAGCAGATATCAGGAAGTCCCAGCGACTGAGTGAGTTGCCTGGGGCTGTTCAGAAAGGACACCGCTGAGCAGGCCAAGGCTTGGGGCCACGGGGTGGGCTGCAAAGCCGACTGAGGCACTGGCTGGGATGGCACAAGGGGCGTCGAGGGGAAAAGGACTCCAACACGGTGCTGGTGGAGCGGATGCTGCTGGACGCCCACAGCTTCCTCGGCTCTCCCTGGTACTGAGAACTGCCTGACGACATTGACCCTGGAACTGCAGGGAGCCTCTCGCCTGGTAGTCAGCAGTCCCACGGTGGTCTCACGACCTGCGCCAGGGTCCCAGGGACTGGCACGGCGGCAGAAGAGGACCAGGATCTGGAGACCTTGAGATCTCGTTCCAGGAAGCGTGGTGCGGGTGAGGAGTGGTGGCATGGGGAGTGGTGCTGAGCGTGCGCTGGTCTGTCCCTCGTACGACGACCTGCACGCTGGCAGCGACTAGCTCCAGTGTGTTGTGGTTGTCGGGGGTGCACTTCCACAAGTCTACACCTAGTCTCCAGTGACCCTTGGTTTGAAACCTCTGGCCCCAGTCTCTCCCTTGCTGACTGTGGGGGGACCTGGGAGTGCTCTCCCGTCCACCTGAGTGGGAGAGTGAGAGGATCAGGCACGCAGTGACTGAGAGGGGAAACAACAGCTTCCCTCTAAGCTGGGGCCCTGGCAGCGCTGGAGTCGACAGCATCAGCCTAGCAATAACGACTTCAGCATCCTGGAATGCCTCCAGGACGGAGAGGGTCTGAAGGCCCCAGGTGGGCAGTGGGGAACAAGGAGGGCTGCCCAGTTCTGCCTGTGTCTGTACCTTGTGCAGCTCCATGCTCTCCCAAGCGCTGCACCGTCTTTTCACACGGAGCTGGGCACCAGTCCTTGCCAGCTTTCTTGGACTTTGGTCAGTACCCCAGAAGATGCCCAGTGCCGCTTGACAGTGCCAAGGGAGCGCTCCGCACTCAGGCACTGGTGCTTGGTGCCAAGCGAACACAGGTCTTGGAGGAGGCGGGAACACTCCGCAAACAGGGCCCTGAGCCAGACGATCCTGTCCTAATCGTCCTGGGGCGGAAGGGTCTGCAGATCTGACATGTCTCAGGGCTTCCCTGAGACGCTGAAGGCAACCCGCGTGGGGGCACTGCCCTGAGGCAGCTAGCACACACTTTAAACCAGGGGTGGGGAACCCCGGCCCTCGGTCCAGAATGGGACCATGGCTTGCCTGGATCTGGACCGCGAGGCTCGGGGCTCCCCTCCCCAGCATACGGCCCATGGTAGATCCAGCGCACAGGCTCTGCTGTGGGGTGGAGGGGACAGGAAACAGCTTGGCCTCCTGTAGCTGCTGCTTGCTGCTGTTCCCCCAGCCTGGAGAAGCGGAGGGGGAGCGGCAGCAGACTCAGCAACGCTGCCTGAATGCTTAATGCCACCACTGTCCTCGGCCGGAATTCCAGCCAATCCCAGCAGCGCAGGGTGGTGCCTGGGACTGGAGGAGGTGCAGATCCATGTGCATTTGGGGGGGCTGTCCAGGTAAGCTGCACCCCCCTCGCCCAGACCCTGCGCCAGCAGACAGCTCCTGCATCCCCTTACGCCCAGACTCCCGCATCTCACCCCTTCCTGCACCCTCCCACCCTAACTCCCCTTTGGTCAGTACCCCAGAAGATGCCCAGAGCTGCTTGACAGTGCCAAGGGAGCGCAACGCACTAAGGCAGGGCCCTTCACTCCCAGACCCCTCACTCCCACCCTGACCTGGTCCTTCCAGACCTCACACCCCGAACCCTTCTGCACCTCCCTCCTGCCCAGACCCCCCCACTCCTCTCTCACATCCCCCTCCAGCCCACACCCCCACCTGCTGCCCATTCCTCAACCCCACTCCAGCCGGGATCACCCACCCCCAGCCCACTCCTACACCCCACTCCTGACCAGACCCCACACCCCAAGCCCACTTCCTGGCAGGCCCCTCTCACACTGATCCCCTCATTCACCAGCCCCACAACACGGGGCGGGGGCAGGGCTAGAACATGTGGAGGGCCCTTCTAGGCTCAGGGGCTGGTGTGCGAGGGGAACGAGGGGTGGGAGGCTCTTCAGTGAGGGACCACATCAGCGAGGGTGGCCCTGACTGATTTGTTTATGGTCAGTGCCCTCCCCGCTGCCCAAAAGGTTCCCCACCCCTGCTTTAAAGCCCCGGGAACAGGGCACGCCCCATCCCATAAGTGTGAAGTGGAACTACGCACAGCTGTTCACAAGGGAACAGGGAAACTAATGCCAATGACTACAGGCGAAGCTGGAGCACGCGGTTCCATGCTCCCTCACAGGAAGCAGGGGACTGAGGGAGCAGGCGGCCCGGCAGCCCTGCCCACAGCCTCTGCTGGCCCCTGGGCAACAAGGGGTGAGGCCGGGCTCTGCACCCGGGAAGGGATGGGGCTGAACCCAGAAGGGGCGGGGCCAAGGGCAAGCCAGCCTCAGCGCTGCCTGGAGTGTGACATCCCCTCTCTCCCGCCAGTGGCGCTGCTCAGAGCACAAAGCTTGGTGCTCTGGTGGCGATTTAAAGGGACGGGGCTCCAACTGCTGCCTCTATGGCAGCAGCAGCAACTGGAACGCTGAGCCCATTTGAATCCCCAGGCCCTGGGGCAACTCTCCCCTTTGCCCCCCTCACCCAGCAGCAGGCCTGGGACCCAGCAGCGCCCTATATAATGCATGTTGAATAGTAATAAAGAGGAAGCCGTGCTAGTCTATACACTATCAAAACAATAAGCAGTCAAGTAGCACTTTAAAGACTAGCAAAATAATTTATTAGGTGAGCTTTCGTGGGGCAGACCCACTTCCACTGCCCATAGCCAGACCAGACCAGACTCAATATTTAAGGCACAGAGAACCAAAAACAGTAAGCAAGGAGGACAAATCAGAAAAAGATAATCAAGGTGAGCAAATCAGAGAGTGGAGGGGAAGGTCAAGAATTAGATTGAGCCAAGTATGCAGACGAGCCCCTCTCATGCTCCTGTACTAACATCATACATGCCATCATGTGCCAACAATGCCCAGATGCTTTGTATATTGGACAGACTTCTAACTCCCTTAGACAAAGGGTCAATGGGCACAAAACAGACATCAAAACACTCCAGATCCACAAACCAGTTAGTCAACATTTTGATGGAATGGGGCATTCTGTCAATGACCTCAAGGTGTGTGTGTTACTGAAAAGGAATTATCGCACCGTTTCGGAAAGAGAAACATCTGAGCTGGCTTTTATATTCAAATTCGGCACATTAACACATGGTTTAAATCGTGATGGGAACTTTCTGAGTCACTATAGGGGCTCATCTGCATACTTGGCTCAATCTAATTCTTGACCTTCCCCGCACCCCTCCACTCTCTGATTTGCTCACCTTGATTATCTTTCTCTGATTTGTCCTCCTTGCTTACTGTTTTTGGTTCTCTGTGTCTTAAATATTGAGTCTGGTCTGGCCTGGCTATGGTCTGAAGAAGTGGGTCTGTCCCATGAAAGCTCACCTAATAAAACATTTTGCTAGTCTTTAAAGTGCTACTTGACTGCTATATAATGCAGCGTGTGCGCACCTCCCCGGGGGGCACTGGAGCCAGTCCCCTGCGGACGCTGGTGAAGGGAAATCTTCTGGCACTGATGCACGTGGGGAGCGTACATGCCTACTCTGAACGGACATGAGCAGCACTGGAAGAACCACTGCAAAGGGTCATACACAAGCTCAGGCTCTTGAGATAGCAACTGGCCCCCAAGATACCAAAGTGGGACCACTTTGCTGAACTCTGACATCTAACCTTGTACGGGGCCCTTCCCAGGTGTGCCTACCAGACTGCCGTTGATGCTCACGCTAAGCCAAATGGCTAACGCCCTAGTCACCTGCCATCTCTCTGCCCAATGCTCTCATCTCGCTGGGTCTGGGTCTCAAAACGAAACTCGGAATATTAACACTCTGGCCTTCTCCCCAGCCGCACGCATGACCCCAGGATGGCTTCCCTCACCCAGGCCAACAAAAGAACTGCCCCTTCCATGAACTTGGAAGTCCAGCAGCCACTCGTCTTTTCTTCTGTCTTTCAAAAGGGCACCGGGAGAATGAAGATCAGGATTGTCCTGACAAGACGTGTGATCCCAAGATGGCTGCTGCCAGTCACATCAAGTAAGATAATGGACACGACCTTAGTGACGTCCGACATGCAGCTGCCCTCTGGCCTTGTCTGTCTACTGCAAGGAGGCATCGGGAATATTAAGACAGTCTCATCTGGGAGTATGATCCCATTTCCTCCAGCCAAATGGCTGCCACCAGCTATGCCACCTTCACACGGACCCACCTGTCCCTGACTCGACTGCTTCCTATGAAACAGGGAGGAATATTTTATCTCCAAGTTCCCCTCAGAGCACCTAAAGGCTAAGGACAGTGTGAACCTCCTCAGAGTCTGATTCCTGTCAGGTTCTCCACACCCCCGGGGAAACCCCTTCATGGGGATCCTCCTAGATTCGCCCCCAGGATTGTTGTTGGGTCCTGGCTTCCTTGCTGGCTGGGAAAGACTAACAGACTACTTGCTTGCTGCTTGTGCTGAGCCGTGTACTGGAGCAGGGGGTAGGACCCTGGCCTGCACCAGATGCTTTGTTCGGATACATTCATGAGGAGGGAGATGCTTGCCATCATTCTCTTAGCTCCCGACACTGCCAGGCAGTCCAGCCTATGCTTCTCCAGCCCATTGCAATTCCCCACTCTGGCCCCTGGATAAGACCAAAGGGCCATCTAGCTCAGCATCTCCTCCTGCGCCCTCCGCACCACTGTGGATTAGTCCCACTGGCCCTGCCAGCCTCATATCCTACCCTTCCCTCCTGCCCCCAAGGAGAACAACAGGTCCACCCACCCTGGCACTCAGGGGTGGCCCACATTTGACGCCTCTGATAACAATCAATTGTGCCTGGGCCTGATCTGCCCAGCCAGCCATTCAATGCTTTGTTTGCAAGACCTGTGGTGCCACCTGCTAGTCCTTACAGCCCCATCTCAGTGTGCAAAGCCTTCCCACACCCTGCAGCTGGCAACAGACACTTAACCTCAGTGGGCAAAGGGGTTTTCTGCTTTACTGCCCCTTGCCTGGGACAAGTTCAGGTAGACGTGGAGGGGCCAGGGTGTGCTCTGCAGATGGCCACCTGAGTGCAGGCAGCACTGGCCCCAGAGCGGCATTAGAGGGCGCTATGCTGCAGGGAATGAGGGCTCCTTCCCCTTTCAGTCAGTGCTGGTCCCAGTGTGGCCCAGTGGGCAGTGTGCTAGAGGGGTGCAGACGGATGCAGGCAGCCGCTGGTGTTGGGGGCAGCCCTTGCCCCTTGAAGTGCCCCCCGCCACCAGCTCCCATTCTGGTATTGCTGAGGACAATAGTCCCCATGCTGCCAGGCAGTCCGACCTACGCTATGCTATTGACTATGACAATCGTCAGGGGCACTATATACCCTCCACGCCCAGCGTAATGCCAGCTCTTTAGGCTATCAGGACTATCACCTGTCCGGCTCACCTTGAAAGACCCTAATCGCCTCCCCACAGGTATCAACTCCTGATCCCCCCATATACCCACTGGGGCTTGGGGTCACCTTCAAACTCTATTTCGTTTGAACCCCTTTTCACATCACCCCAACTGAGGACTGCAAGGATGCAAGAGCAGCTTGCTCTGCCACTTCCCTCACCTCTTCGCCTCGTCCCGGACCGTACCTGAACAGGTTCCTACAGGAACTTCTCTCTGTCCCTCATTCCTTGCAGTGTGTATCTGGTCGCAGAGGGAGTGTCCCACACTTGGTGGGCAGGAGGAGGGATCTGTGCAGTGCCTGGCACCGTGGGGTCCCTATCTCAGTCTGGGTTTATGCAGTGCCTGGCACAATGGCCCTCCGATCTCAGTCTGGGTTGTCTGTGCAGCACACAGCACGAGGGGGACCCCAGTCTCAGTCATGGTCTCTAAGGGTTACCCTAATACATGCACTAATCAAGGCTATCGCTCCTCTGTTGAAAGAGAATCAGATGAATTGACATTTATATTCAAATTCGGAACATTAACACATCGTTTGAATCGCGATGGGAACTTCCTTGGTCACTATAGGGGCTCGTCTGCATACTTAACTCAATCTAATTCTTGATCTTCCCCCCCACCCCTCCACTCTCTCTGATTTGCTCACCTTGGTTATCTTTTTCTGATTTGTCCTCCTTGCTTACTGTTTTTGGTTCTCTGGGTCTTAAATATTGAGTCTGTTCTGGTCTGGCTATGGTCTGAAGAAGTGGGTCTGTCCCACGAAAGCTCACCTAATAAACTATTTTGCTAGTCTTTAAAGTGCTGCTTGACTGCTTTTTGTTTTGATAGTATCTAGACTAGCACGGCTTCCTCTCTGTTACTAATCAAGGCTGAGTTTGGGATCAAGTGTGAAGAAACCTATTAACAAAACAAACTAATAACCGAAATTCACACATCTCCCTACTGAAAAACTCAGGTATCAAGAGGGACGCGGGCCTGTTTACACAGGGTCCCCTCTCCTGGTGCTGAGATGCAGCTGCCTCTGGGGTGGGGAGTGAGGTGATTGCAGTACAGTCAGAATCCTGGCACCTGCCTGGGGCCCAGGGTCAAGGGCGATTTGTTGGTAAAAAAACCTCTTTTTCTCCATCAATCTCTTGGCTTTGACTGGGCTGCTTGCCTAGCAGCGGCATGGGATCAATCTCGCTCCATCCAGCTGTCAGGCTGTGTCAACAGCTCGTTGCTCACCCTGTGGGTGCACCTGTAATAGAGTTGTCCTGGACGGCAGAGCGCTGACTACAGGAAGGTGAGTGGGACTGGGACGGCCTTGTGCTGGGGCAGCGGTCCTGGGCACTTGCCAAGGGTTCCATTTCAGGAGGGCGGGAGCGGGCAGTGGTGGGGGGAAGGCAGCCTGCTGTTCTTCCTGTTCCCCTGACTGTCAGGGAGTGAGGGGGAAGCACACGGCTTGTGTGTTTGCCTCTTGCTCCTGGCTGGTGCGGGGGGGGGGGGGGGCGGAGGAGTGCTTCACAGAAACCGTGTATTTTCCCCTCGCTCCCTGGCAGTCCGGGGAGCAGGAATAAAGCAAGCCGTGGTATAGGACGCACGGCTGCTGCATCTCTTGCCCTCCTGAAGTGGCGCCCTTGAGCATTGCCAAGTTTTGACCAAGAGCACTGACCCTTCGGCATTGGCATAGGCCTCCCTGACTCTCCTGGGCAGGGATGTGCCCATTCCAGCTGGGGTGCCCCAGACAGTGTCATATTTGGAGCCGAGATGCTCTCAGCCAGGCCCCAGGAGCTTCCGGAGCCCTGGGGAGCTCAGCTGGGCAGGGGAGTGATGCCACGGTTGGACTGAGGAGTCCAGGAAGGCTGCAGCTGCTGCTCTGGCTCAGGCCATGTGCCCCAATCTCAGTTAAAGGGCAATAAAGGTAAATTGTTAATTGGAAGCTAATGAGTCTGATTGGGAGCCAGGTGGCTCCGAGCTCATTGGTGTGGCTGTAATTAGAGTGCCCCAGCTGAAGGCTTCCCAGGGCCGTGGGGCAGAGAGGACGGGGCAGGGAGCAGAGGGGGGAGGGTGCATAGCATACGGGTCCGTTTCCCCCACCCCAGCTCACAGTGGCACTGAGCACCCCACACTGCCAGGAGAAATCTCTGTTCTGCCCCCCCTCCCCCTCGCTTCCCTTCCTCACTCGCAGTCCCTCTGCCCAGCAGGTGGGCAAAACTCCCATTCACACCTCCAACTCCCATCTTGGCCAGGCTCCTTGCTCCTCCCCCGTACACTCGCCAGTGCCCAGGCCCATTGCCAGGGGCAGCTCTGTCCGGGCTCCCTGTGGTGACAGGCTATTCCTAAGTGATGGGCAGTGCCCAGGGGGCGGAGCTGCTGCTTCACCGACATTCCGCCATGCCCTGGCACCACGTCCAGGACCCTGCTCAGAACTCACCTCCGACTCTCACAAGAGGGGACAGACCCCAGGGATATGCAGCCTGTGATGATGGTGCCTGGCAAATCAGGGACGGAGCCCAGAGTCCTGACTGCCAACCCCTGTCTAATCACGAGACACCACTTCCCCGCCGAGCTGGGACTGGGCTGCAGAAAGGTTTCTGAGGCCCTGGGGCAAAATCTGAAGCTGCAGCCCCCAATCCCTCCGGCCAGATGATCTCTGGGAGGGGAGTGGGAGGGTGAGGAGCAGCTCCCTCACACCGGGGCTGGGTGAGCTTCTCGCTCCGAGCAGGGCAACGCAGGAGTGTACGCAGCACTGCGTAGCGCTGGCCCACCTGCGCCTCTCTCATGACGCAGCAGCAGCCCGGATCTGAGTGGAGCTGCACCCCTGTGTGTGCCAGCTAACAATACCACCCCATCTGGGGGCCTTGGGCAACATATCTCTCTGTTCGGGCAGCCCTGGCTGGAGACAGAACCCAGGAGTCCTGCTCCAGTCCAGTCCAGTCCTCCCCTTTTTAACCACTAGAGCCCAGGAGTCCTGGCTCCCACTTCTCACCATTAGACGTCACTCTCCTCCCAGAGCCGGGAATAGGATCTCCCCCACTGTGAGGGTGCCCAGTCCCACGCCAACCTCAGCCAGGAACAGCACCTCCCTCACTACACACACCCTACCCATTTACTAACAACAGCTGCATCACTTTGTCCTCCGTCTTCTAATGACACGAGAAAAACCCATGCTCGCTCCTCCCCCGGAGCCGTGTTTTTAACTAGTCCAAATCTACGCAGAGAACGCCTGCTCTAACCCACAGTCACCATCAAGCTGGGGTGGCGTCTATGCAGGGCCCAGCGCTACAGGGCCTGGCTTCAGCCAGGATCTGTGCAGCGCCTGGCACGACACAAGTGCTAATCTCTACCCGGAGGAGGGGAGTTGTGCAGCGCGGAGCCCCCAGCCTGAGTTGGGTGGGGTCCGTGCAGCTCCCAGCGCAGGACCCCTGCTCTCAGCGAGGGCCTCTGCCAGCGTTCCCGCTCATTCTTCCCACCGCTGAGCAGAAGGAATCTTGGGGCACGGATATGGAGGGGATGTTACGACCTGGAGGTGAGATGCCTCACGTCCCCTTTTTGTTGGTGCACACAGCAAAATTAATGCGGTGGCAGCGGGGCCCACAGCCCTGGGGCAAGGCGGGAGGGGGATCCAGCTCCGGGTCCCAGAAGGGGCAGGGCCAAGGGTGGAAGGGGGGTGGGGCCTTGGGCCCTCAGCACCACAAGGACCACAGCGCTGCCCTGCCCTGCTCGCAATGGTGCGACAGTGCTCCCACAGCACTTCAAAGGAGCCCTGAGCTCCAACTGCTGTAGTGCCAGACCCTGGGGCAACCGCTCCCTTTGCCTCCCTGTTGGCGGACCTCTGGGGTGTGGGGGACCAGGGGTTCAGAGTGTGGGAGGGGGCTCTGGACTGGGCCAGAAGGTTGGGGTGCAAGGCTGTGAGGGCTCTGGGGTGAGGAACTCAGGGCTGTGATGGAAGATTTGGGTGCAAGGGAGCTGGTCGGCGGTGCCGGCTCTGGGGTGGGGCCAGGGCTGAGGAGCTCAGGGCTGGAGAAGGTTGGGGTGAAGGGGTGTGAGGGCTGTATCTGGGGGTGCTGTTTATAGGGTGGCACCAGGTTCAGAAAAGGTTTTGGGGCAGGGAGGGTGCTCTGGAGCTACTTGGAGCAGAGAGGACTCCACCCAGATCTCTCTCCTCACAGCAGAGCCTGGGTGTGTGGGGACAAAGGGACTGGAAGGGGTCTGGGTCTGAATCAGGGCAAGGGCCAGACAGCGGACAGGGATGAGGCTGAACTGAGGCTGGGGCTGGGCCACTGTGTCCAGATAAGGGATAGATGGGGGGCAAGACTGGATGGGGGTGGGGGCTGGACAGCCATGGGCAAGGGACTGTAGCCAGGCCACCATGGACAGATGGGGGTAGGCTGCTGGGGCTTGCTGCAGGATCAGGGCCAGGCTGGGATTGGGGCTGCTGCAATGGGATGAGGACCAGGCAGGGGCACTGCTCCTGGGCCACAGTGGCTGGATGGGGACTGAGGCCAGTTGGAGTCAAACTGCAGGGCCAGATGGGTGCAAGGCCAGCTCCTCCTGTGGCAGGATCGGGGCTGCCATGGCCAGATGGCAGCTGGGCCACTGGGACCTGCTGCACAGTTTGGACCAGGGCCAGCCCTGGATTAGGGCTGCTGCAGCCGGCTGGGACACTGCAGCTGGGTTGCCATGGCCAGACAGGGGCCCTGGCTGGGCACAAGAAGCCATGGCCTGAAGGGGGCCAAAGCCAGTACCCCAGGGCAGTATCTGGGCTGGGGCAGCGCAGCTAGGTGGCCATGGCCAGATTAAGGCCTGGGCTGTCTTCTCTCTCCTCACCTCCCACCACAGCAGGATCGAGTTCAGGCTGCCACGACAGGAGCCAGGTGGGGGTCACACTGCCTGTGGCAGGGTCCAGGCTGGAGCCCAGCAATCCTGTCCAGTTGGAGAGAGGTGCAGATTGGGGCTGGGAAGTGGGACAGCCTCCCCTGGCTGACACAGATCCCTGGTCTGCACAGCTTATAGAACAGCTGCGCAGCTTTCAGGGATCTTAGGCCCTTACCTTTTAATTATTATCCCAATTTAACCAACCCTTCCAAAAAGCTGAGGCACCTGCCAAGGCGACAGCCCAGAAAGCTTTTGTGCCTGCCAGCGAAACCTTTATAAAGATAATAAAACAAGAAAGATTTCCAGCTCCCCCTCCCACCCGTTAGCAATCTAAAAATACGCCGGTTGGCACAGAGGGCTGGCTCGGTGGCACTCCTGAATGTCAGTTACACAGAGCGGGTCAGGCCTCCCTGGTCCACACAATTAGAGAGCTCACCTTTTATCGGTGCTCGCAACTCTAAAAGGCTCCCAAGCCTCCAGGTCGGTTATCTCCCTATTCCCATCCCCTCGCTTTCTCTTGGAAGCAGCACATAATTATAACTGGCAGTGTCACATCGCGGGGCTGTCTGTTGCAAGGACCGACTGAATTACATTTACCCCTTGGTTAGGCACACGAGTTAGCTCTTGTCATGCCCCTTTGCTCAGCGGGACCACGTGAACTGACACCAGAGGCCGGGGTGAGGGGCACAGTTGGCAGTCAAAGCGGCTCCCCCAGCCACACCCCAGCTTGCCCAGCGGTAGGTGAGCTCAAGGGCTTAGGGTTTACAGTGAAGCAGGTCATCCAGAGCTGGACGGACAGACAGACAGGCCCACAGGGGGTTGTGTACAATGTACATCATAACACTACCCCCGCTGCAGCGTGAAGGGTTTATTGGGCTTCCTCTGGGACAAATGTAAGTGAACTGTCGTCAGCCCTGTCAAATCTTCCCCCAGCCGCAGTCCTGTTTAGAGCTACCCCTATAAACCCTCAGCACCTGGGCCAGGAGGAGGCCCTGCCGTACACACAAATGAGGAGAGGGTCAGCCAGAAAGCAGCACTGGGGTTCAGGGCCGAGCACTGGCTGCCAGAGGAGAGGGACCCTACCGAGTCCCTGCCTTGTTGCCTTCGCTACAGAACCCCCTAGTGCTGCCTTGGGGCAATGGGCCCAACATCGAGGGCTTTGCCTTCACCCGCTGGAGATCAGTCTCCCATGGTTCGGCTGAATGGGTCTAGTAGGGACCCACTAAATCAGATGCTGATGTCGCTCCTGTCGACCCCAGTACTCCGCTGGGTTGCGAGGGGTAAGGGAAATGGATGGGAGAGTTTCTCCTGTCAATCTCCCGCAGTGCGGATGCCATAGAAATTCGACCTACAGTAGCTGCACTATTGCCATAGCTGGAGTTGCGGATCATAGGCCGACTTTCTGCAGTAGTGTAGACGGCCTGGGAGCGGCGAGTGCCCCTGCTCTCTCTGCAATGGTGTGGGACGCGGCCCTTGTATTTACCGGCTCACACCCCAGCACGGGATAGGCCTGGCCTCATTTAACCCAGGGGAGTAATGACGGGGGGAGAGGGCTAAGCCACAACCCCCATCCTCCAACCAGAAACCCTTCACTTTTGGCTTGACAAGGGCTGCTAAGGTTCAGGATGGTGGCAGCAATTCAGCAGGGACAGCAATACACACACACACACAGACACACACACACGAATGCATTTCCTTCCCTACCCAGATAGACACACACCTTTCCCATCCCCAAGTACACACACACACACACCGCCCCCTACCTCCTCTGTACGCAGATACAGACACACCCCTCTCCAACTCTATCAACAAACACAAGTGCATATGCTCCCCTGCTGGAGTACAGACCCCCCGCTTCCCTCCCTGGGTACACACGCATGAATAAACTCTTCCCCCCAATACATACACACACCCCTTCCCCTCTCCAGGTATACAACCCCGCACACCCGTCCTCCCGAGGTTCTTTCTCGCCCCATGCCCCAGGGCCAGGCATGCACATTGCCGTATTCAAGGCTCCCCACAGAGGGCCCTGCATGAAGCGGGTGCAGGGAGCTGGTTAACATGCAGCTCACGGAAGCCTTATCTTATCACAAGCTCCTCTCTGCCTCTCCTTTGTGTGGCAGGCGTGGCACGGAGGGGCCAGGGGGGCGAGAGTGAGCAATGACACAGCCACCATGGGGTGACACAGCTGCCCCCCTGCACTGCAGGCTTACCCCCACGCACACGATTCTCCCTGGCCTTTCCTTGCAGGTTCAGGCCTGACTGATCCCTGGGGCCTGGGCTGGATGGCGGGGGCCTGAGGCTCTACCCAGGGACAGCAGGATGCTCCCAGCAGGACTGTGAGGCTGGGAACTCTCTCATGCTCTCTGCTAGGAGGAGAAGCAGCTTTCCAGGGATGGAGAGTCAGACATGCCGTGGGAACAAAGCCAGAACTAGAGCCCAGGAGTACAGCCTCTACATCCCACCTCTCTCCCACCTTCCTCTGCTCTAACCCCAAGTTAGAGTCCTGGCTCCCAGCCCCCTGCAATTTCCCCCAGGCTCTCCCACTGACTGAGAGCTTCTCTCTTTAGCTGAAATACCAGATCAATGCACATCAATACTGGAATCCCAGCAACAACTTCCAGGGGATGGGGAATCAAAGAATAGTCAGTTTCCCCTGTCCAGCACCGACCTGGGAGCACGGAGCCACTGGGTGTGCAGACCCCACTCAGAAGAGGGTGGATACCAGCTGGACAGGACACACGGAGATACGTGATTGTCTAACAGGTCTGTTCTTGCTCAAGCCGCCTCAGGCTGGATGCAGGGATCCCTGGGGAGAGCCCCTGGCTGGGTTATACAGGCTAGACGGGGAACTCAGAACAGCCAGCCTAGCTTTAGCAATCCCAAATGCCAGGAGCCACAACCAACCCACGCAAAGCCTCCCAGCCAAATGGAACAACCAGGGCGCAGCCCAGGAGCCAAGTCGCTATGTAAAGGGGTCTTTTGGCTGGGGCAAGGAGAAGAAAAGACTGAGTTATTTCGCTGAAACCCAGTGTTTTGTCTTGCAAGAGATCCCTTTACATTCCCTGCATGTCGGGTGACCTAGATGGAAAAAGAGCCAGCAATCAGCAGGGCTGGGCTTTCACAGGCATGCAGCGCAAGCACAGCGAGACGCAGAGAGAGAAACACGGGGCCTGCCTGCCTCTATATATCTTCATCAGAGCAAGATCCGTGGATTTCTCTAGCACTTTCCACCCTCACGGATTCCAGAGCACTCCATGAGCAATATGCAAGCCCGACTCAGAGATCACTACGATGCAGCTGCCTCTGGAGGACAGAGGGGGAAAGCTACTGTAGGGGTCATTTGTACAGGGATCCCTCCCAGGGCTCAAATGCAGCTGCCTCTAGGGTACCATGCAGTGGGGCACAGGTAGAGAGATGTGTTAGGCAGCTGAGCTGGGGACCTCTTTTCTGGATACTTGGTCTCTTGGATTAGAGCACAGGGGCTGGGAGTTAGGGCTCCTGGGTCTGTTGCTAGATCCTAGAAGGGAGGATGGGGTCTGGATTTCTGCCTTCTATCTCCAGCTCTGACCGGGGAGTGGTATCTAGTGGTTAGAGCAGGGGGGCCTGGAAGCTGGGTACTAGCTACAGCTCTGGGCTGGGGGCACGGGAGTCTTCTGGGTTAGAGCAGTGACTCCGTAATCATTTATATCCCACTTCTCTTCCCCCTCCCAACCTCCTGTCTCTTCCACATGCTTAGTCTCCTTCCACTCCCAACAGAAACCAGGTCCCCATGACCTGAGCTATCCCGCCCCCTATCTCCAGCTGGGATGCAGGTGCCTGGATTCCCACCCCCGCAGTAGCTGGGATCCAACGGAAGTGGCAATCACTGCATAATTCAGACCCGTCATGCTGAGCCTTTTCATCCGGCCCGGCTTGTCATGTGGGTGTATGGGGGAGATCAGGCTGTTGCTCCTCTCTAGAGGGCTCAGAGCCAAAGATGAGAGCCCCCCCGATGGTCGGGTCACAGCAGGCAAACAGAAGCCCCTGGAAAATGAGGCTGGTTTAACTTGCTGGTTCCATGTGGTGGGAGCTGGTGGGCTTTGAACCAGGGCTTGCGTTGGGCCTGGGGCAGGATGCGGGGTGGGAGGGGTTGGACTAGCAGTAAGGGGAGGCTGCATTAGGATGGCACGAGCTGTGATCTGGTGTCCCGCTGCAGCGCTCTCCACTCTGACTGGCTCTCTGTCATCATGAGCCTGTCCAGCCTTGTTACCCGGCCCCACCACCACCTCCTTAGCTCCCATTGCACAGAGCAAAGGAGCCAGAGTTTGGATTAAGGGACAGGAGCTACTAGTCACATGCCAGCTAACTCCAGAGCACCCCAGTGACTGGCCATGGAGACCATGTGGCTTGGTGGTGGCTTTTATCCACCAGGCGGCTGCCTTCCCCACTTCCCCGTTCCTCTGGTGCAGGTGAAGGGAATCTGCCCGTCGGGATGGAGAGCTGAGCATGTCACAAGGGCATCACAGATGTTCATGGTGCGAAAAGGGTTGAGAGGGCACAGCAGGATTGGGCAGTTCAGCTCTGTGGGTAGGAAGGCACACGCCGGGAGCCTGCCCCAGACTCCTCCTAAGATCCAGAGATTTGGGACGCTGCCTGCAGTGCCCCCTGGCACCTCTCTATTATAACATTCTTCCCCTTGTGGCATCTGCCTCCTCCGGCCGCTTGCCCCTCCCTGCACCTCCTATATAACACCGCCTGCCTCCCAGATCTCCCAGCACGCTGCAGGTGAGAACTCAGCCTCAGGGGAGGGGCAGGTCACAGTTTAAGCCGGAAGGAACCAAGGCCCGGGAAAGGAAGGGATCATTCCCTCCCCGTGCTGACACGGCAGGAAAGCTGAATATAGAACTCAGGTGTCCTGACTTCCTGCCCCTCCCATTTAACCCTCTAGATCCTACAACCCGTTGCCCTTCTTGGAGTCCCAAGTGTCGAATACAGAGGCAGGTCTGGTTATTCTGCCCATGAACTGGATGAGGTTGGGAGGAACTTACTCCCTGATTCTGATGTTCCTTCCTGCTTCCTCTCACATGCTAAGGGGTCTCCTCCATCAGTGTCCTGCCCCCACCTCCACTGTGAGTCACCCATGGGGCCTGGAGCCCAAGTCATTAGCTGGGCTGGGCTGGAGGGGAGGTGGAATGGAGCACTGGCCTCTAACGGGGGTCTTCTGGGGTAGAGCAGTGACTCCATCATCATCTCTATGTGGGCTCCAAGGGCCTGAGCACACAAGAGAGAGACAGGACGCCTGGTTCAAGCCCCACCTCTGGGTGGGGCTTGTGGGGGAGACTAAGTAGTTACAGCAAGGGGGCCACTGGGTGGCAGGTTGCTTGGGTTCTATCCCTGACTCGAGGAGAGGTGGGGGGCTAGTGGTTAGAGAAGGGGGCAATAGCTGGAATCAGAACTCCAGGGTCTTATCTCCAGCTACCTCCATTTCCACCACACTTACTTTTCCTCTCTGGCGGCACCCCTGCACAGCCCTTTCCCTCCTGCTGTGACTCTGAGGCAGGGAACAAAGCCCCTCACCTTTCCCTTTAAGGTGGCCTCCGTTTAAAATCCCAGCTGGGACTTATGACACATGGTAGCAGTGTTTCCCACGATGACTTTATTATGTAGGATTGGGAGTAAAAAAAGCAAAGAAAAGAGACAAACCCCCCTGACATTTCCCATGAAGAATTGCTCCACTTAGTAAATTAATTTTGACTCAAATAATTATTTGCCTGTGCAAAACCCCCAGCTATTCATCGCTCTGCCATATAATGAAGTAATTGTGGCATTAGAAATTAATAACTTACAACCAGCTGACAGTCTCTCTATTGTTACAGGGAACAGGTAGGGGGAAGCAGAGCTGGGGTTTGAAATCTTCACTCTCTGCCTTTGTTCCAAGAGTGAGCAGTTTTGATGCTTCAATCCAGATCCCTTTTGTCCCAGGATTCATGTCTTTTCACTCTGGTTTGTGGCTTTCTTCCCCCGCCATTCTGGTGGCTTCCCAAGAACTCAGAAGTCCTGACTCCTAGGTCTCCTCCTCCAATCACGACATGACCCCCTCCGCATTACAGCGCTAGGAATGAAACCCAGGCCTCCTGCACCCTGGCCCTGGCCTCATGTCATGATTGCTAAACCCTACTGCTTCCAATCATAGTCTTTCTGTTCAGTGTTTACTTCCATGGTCACAGCTGCTCGCCAGGGGTCCTGAGCCCAGCTGGAGGGCAGAGGACCAGCCGGTGACATCCTGCTGAGGGTGGGGAAAGGACTAAGTATTTGAAAATGGGTTCCATCAGCAGGTGATGAAACGCTCACCTGAGCCACTGACAGTTTCAACACGTTCACGTTCACACCTGCAATTCATTGCTCACCTTTCTGGTATCACAATCACAGAACCATAGAATCCTAGGGCTGGAAGGGACCTCAGGAGGTCATCTAGTCCAGGCCCTGCCTACAGCAGGATCAACCCCAACTTAAACATCCCAGCCAAGACCATGTCAAGATGGGACTTAAAAACCTCTAGGGATGGAGATTCCACCACCTCTCTAGGTAACACATGCCGGTGCTTCGCCGCCCTCCTGGTGAAATAGTTTTTCCTAATATCCAACCTACTCCTCTCCCATAACTTCAGCCCATTGCTCCTTGTTCTGCCGCCTGTCACCCCCAGGACCAGTCTCTTTCCATCCTCTTTAGAGCCCCCTTTCATGACGTTGAAGGCTGCGGTCAAACTGCCCCTCACTCTTCTCTCCTGCAAACTAAATAAGCCCAAATCCCTCAGCCTCTCCTCACAGGTCATGAGCTCCAGCCCCTGAATCATTTTCGTTGCCCTCTGCTGAACCCTCTCCAAGAGTCCACATCCTTTCTACACTGGGGGGCCCTGACCTGGACGCAGTACTCCAGATGTGGCCTCACCAGAGCTAAGTAGAGGGGAATAATAACTTCTCTAGATCTGCTGGAAATGTCTATCACCCGCAGCACATGGGGACAGTGTGGAGAAGGTTGTGGTGCCTGGGTGCCAGGTTGATAGGCTGGGGGAGCCTACGGGGTTCAGAGCTACGAGAATGCAAGAGGTTGTGCTAAATGTTGTGCTTCACTAGGAAAGTGATGGAGTTCTCCTCCTCCCAAGTGCGGGGGCTCTTTGGTACGGAGATGCAGCTGCTTCTGGGATGCAGCACAGGGGATGTTTGTATAGGGATCCCCCACCAGTGCAGAGAAGCTGGGGTGATGCGGGTGCCATACCAGGGTCAGCACTGACTCTGAGGGACTTGATGACCCAGCCCTTGCACCCTGCAGACCCCTGGGTTCTAGGTGCAGTGTAGATGGCCCAGCCAGCATCCCCAGAGAGAAACATTTTCACTTCAGCCCCCACTAGCCACAGTCAGTGACCCCGGTGTTCTCCAGAGCTGCCCCTGCTGGCTGGTGCTGCGGTGGGCCGGGAGATATTCATGTATTAACAGGCGCAAGTGAGACCCTGAGTCCTACTTGTGAGAGTGAAATTGGCTGGGAGGTGCCATAAGGCACCCACCCCATCCCAGCACCCAGCAAGGCTGTTATTTGGGGAGGGAGAGGGGGAACGATGCAGGAGGTGGGGGGCAGCACAGCACAGCTCACCCCCATGCACAGCTGGGCTCCCCACCTTGCCCAGGCAGAGGGGTATATGGGCCTGTGGAGCCCAGCACCAGGAATAGTCCTCACCCAGGGCTGGGCTCCATCAAAACTCATGCCTGCCTCAGCCTGCCTTCCCTCCCTGCCACGTCCTCCTAGCTCCTCTGCTGCCCTGCGGCAGTGGAGAGACCCTGCCCCACCTTCCCCTGGCTGCAGGGGCGCACATGCTGGCAGCAGGGGTGAGCTAGTGGCAGAAGCCACTCTAACCCTGCTGTACGGCAGTGGGCCCACCCCACCCCTGGTATTTTACACAGGCTTGGGGCAGCGGCGCTGGGGGAGGGGGTGGGCATGCAGGAGGGGGGAAGTGAGCCTGGCAGGGGCATGGGAGCATCTTTAAAAGCAGGTGCTGAGCCGCCCTCACCTCTCTCCATGCCCATCCCTAGCGGAGGCTGTGAGCAAAGCACTGGCACAGGGGCTGATAGCACGGGCATGAGCTGGTAGCAGACGCCCCCAGAGCACAGGGCTCAAACTGGGACCCAAGCATTCAGGGCTGGCAGCAGAGCTGGGAACCTAGCACATGGCGCCAGCAGCAGAGCCTCTAGAGCAGGCGTGTCCAACCTGCGGCCCGCGGGCTGCATGCGGCCCTGGACAGCTAGTAATGTGGCCCCACAAGATTGCAAACTTTTAACATTATGATGTGATTTATATACATTAACTATACTATATATTTTATATGCGGCCCAATACAATTCCTCTTCACTCAATGCGGCCCAGGCAAGCCAAAAGGTTGGACACCCATGCTCTAGAGCATGAGGCTGGTAGCTGGGATCCCAGACACTAGGCTGCAAACCAGGGGGTGCTGCAGTACCCCCAGACCTCTAGCTCCTGCACCTATAGCCCAGGGGTAGCAGCACCAGGAGACCCGACCTCCCTGGGAAAGTGAGGCACCCTGCCTCGTGCACTCCACTCCCTCCAGAGACTGCACTTTCTCCCTGCATCCCCTGTCCTGCCCCCAAACTCCCTCCTGGGGCCCCCACCCCTCCTGTCCCCCAAACCCTTGCTCCAATCGACAGCCCGCACGCAGCACTCAAACACCTACCCAGAGCCCGCACCCAGAGCTGTCCCGTCCCGAGGATGGTTTAGGGCAGCTTCCCCAAGCCCCATGCTTTGGGAGGACCTGCAGCAGCTGTGTCAGTCGGCCCATGGATGAGTCCCAGGGTGGCCTGGGGGAGTAAGGAAGGGGCCTGGCATGGGGCAGCAGGAGCAAGAGCGACCCAGCAGCCTGCTCTGCTGTGCCAAGCTCCTCTGTCCTCTCCCAAGCCGCTCTGGTGAAGGGGAGGACCTCAGCAGCAGGAAGTAGAGTGGCCAGGCCCCGGGGCAAGAGTGGACACCAGCTGGGAGAGGGCGGTGGGCTGGAGCAGACTGCTGGGGCAGGCAGCTGGGACCCCAGATGAGGTGAGAACAGATGGGAGGGCTGATCTACCCTGCAACAGGGCCCAGGCAATCCTACAGCTCACATTGCTCAGGGGAGGAGGTTTGGTGAGGCAAGACAGGGCAAGGGGGAAGGAGAGGACCAGGAGAGGTTAAGGGGGTGGATGAGACAGGGCTGCGCACAGAGGGGACAAGGCTGGCTGTGGTGGGGGCAGGCAAAGGCCCTGCACACCCCAAGGACAGACCTGCCCATTTCCCTCACCCCATGCACACTCTCTCTCGAGATGGGGCAGTTTCAGTGGGGAGAGCGGCAGGCGCTGGGAATACTGGGCACCACCAACATCATTGCAAACCTGCCCTGTAGGGACATTTACACTGCCCCACTGGCACCTCCAAGTTCCTATCTCACCTCCCCACACACAGCCCCACCGACACCTCCCAGCTCCTATCTCACCTCCCCACACACAGCCCCACCGACACCTCCCAGCTCCTATCTCACCTCCCCACACACAGCCCCACCGACACCTCCCAGCTCCTATCTCACCTCCCCACACACAACCCCACCGACACCTCCCAGCTCCTATCTCACCTCCCCACACACAGCCCCACCGACACCTCCCAGCTCCTATCTCACCTCCCCACACACAGCCCCACCGGCACCTCCCAGCTCCTATCTCACCTCCCCACACACAGCCCCACCGGCACCTCCCAGCTCCTATCTCACCTCCCGACACACAGCCCCACCGACACCTCCCAACTCCTATCTCACCTCCCCACACACAGCCCCACCGGCACCTCCCAGCTCCTATCTCACCTCCCCACACACAGCCCCACCGACACCTCCCAGCTCCTATCTCACCTCCCCACACACAGCCCCACCGGCACCTCCCAGCTCCTATCTCACCTCCCCACACACAGCCCCACCGGCACCTCCCAGCTCCTATCTCACCTCCCCACACACAGCCCCACGACTACTCTTGCCCCGCATCCCCCTACAGGTCCCTCCGCTGGCTCCCGTCCACACGTATTCCCCATGCACGGCTCTGTGTGCTCACCTCCCCATGCAGTCACACCGCATGCCTCGCCCCCAGCCCTGCCTGCTCAGTGCTCCCCACAGACTCACCTCCTCCTCGCCATGCACAGCCATGGACACATAATGGAACCCAGTCTCAGACTGGAAATCTTCCTGCTACCGTAACGTTGCTAATACTGCGATTCCAGTGGGATGCCTATTATCAGCTGGGGTGTCTTGTGGCTACTGCCCGTCCTCTGCTACACTCTGCCATCTCTGCTGGAACCTAACTGCTACTGTAATACTACTAACAACGCACATGCAAATAATGGAGCCTTTAGGTGCTACTGTAGTGCTATTAATAAAGCTCATGCCATAATGAGGTGTCTATGCACAACCGTAACGCTGCTAATAAAGCTCACACCATAATGGGGCATGTACACACAACCGTAATGCTACTCATGAAGCTCATACCATAACAGGTCTCTTGGCACAACCGTAATGCTACTAATAAAGCTGACACCATAATGGGGTGTCCACACACAACCATAATGCTACTAATAAAGCTCATACTATAACAGGTCTCTGGGCACCACGAGAATGCTACTAATCAAGCAGATGCCATAACAGGGCTGAAATTTCACTTTGCAAGGTTCCATATGCAGAGAGTGAGGAACATGGCCCTGCTGGGGAGGGGCTGGGCCCCACCCTGGTGGGAGAGTCGTTGCTGGCATCGCTCCAGCAGTGGAGGCGGAAGGCTGCTGCCAAACGGAAGCCTAAGGGGTATAATTAAGCATGGAAGGCTGACGAGTGGGAGCAATCAAGGCTCTGGCTGCATCAGTGCGCTTGGTGTAATGCAGTAGCAGCTCTAATCACCACCATCAGGGATGGCAAGGGGCCAGCTCCTGACCTCACCCGGCTGCAGGGACTACCACACCTGCGAGGGGCTTTGGGGGCCAAAGATACAGCCACTGGCATGGGGAGGAGGGGGGTGGGGAAGGAGAGAAGGCAATGGGATTGTTTCCCTCCAGGGGGCAGAAACTCTGATCCAGCCCTAGGGCAGAGGGACGAGGACCATGGGCCTTTTCTCTCCTGGAGGCATTGACTCAGTAAACGCTCCCGGAGACAGTAGCAAATGGGTATGGGTGTCACTGCTGATGGGGGCCTCTTTGTGAGATGAGCTTGCCAGGTGTCACACTAGCTCCTAGTAGGACTCAAGCCCCCACCACACAGAATCTCAGGGCCAACGCATGCTTGGCTCGGAGCATCAGTCAGCAGCTGAATGGGCCACAGAGGATGAGTTTCCCTCTGCCCCTTCCAGTGAAGGAGGGCTGCATTGGAAACTGTCCTGCTCCAAGTCCTGCACCTCTGCAACCAAGACTGAGAAAGTCTGTGAATGAACTCCACAGGCATTTACACCCTGCATTTCAGACATGCACAGTCCGAAACTGATCCCGAAACCCCACAGCCATACGCAGTTTGCACACATACGCAGTTTGCACACATAGAGCTGTACACACACGTTTCATACCATCTATTGGATTGTTATCCACAAATAACACACCACAAGCTGCTTCACCATTGTGTATTATATACAGGCAGCCACACATCCAGAAGTGCACACCAAAGCTACTGAATTACACATGTACCCAGCTACCAGGACCCTCCAGCTGGTCTCCAGTCTCACTGCAACAAGAGGACATGGGCTGAGCTCTGCCAGGACAGCTCCTCCCTTGTTGGCCAGTCAGTGACCGGGTGAGCCAAGGAGTTTCCACCCCGCAGCCTAACTCAGCATCCGGCTGGGGGGGTGGGGCACAAAGAAGCCAGAGCTCTTGCACCAAAGTGGTGCACCAAGGTCCCAAAGAGAGTGTGTGCGCGTGCGTGTGCGCATGTGTGTGCGTGTGTGGGGGGGGTGAAGCTCCATGAACCCAGCCCCCATCATTGGGGTAGGGTGGGGCAGCCGAGATGGGTTCAGGATCAGGAGCTGCCAGCTTTTCCTTTCACCATCTCCCTTCACTCCACCTGCCCTCCCCGCTCCAACCCTCCTCCCTCCAGCCACCCATCCCTCCCCCATACTCTCACCTGATCCTGTCCATTCCTCTCCGGCTCCCTAGCCGCTCCTTCCACCCATCCCTCGCTCACGCAGCCCCTGCGTCTTCCCCATTCCCCGAGTGAGCCGCACCGCAGGCCTCCCCCATCAAAGCCCCCACGTTCCCCTGCCGCAGCTGAAAGCATGAAACTGGTTCACTGGGAGATTTTCTCCTTAATTAAAAAGTTACCCCAGGCTTTTCGCAGAGATTTCTCTCTTCGTTAAGGATTCTGGCTCTATCGTGGGGTGCTGGGGAGGATGGGACTCAGCAGCCGGGGGGCGGGGGAGCATAAGCACCTATCTGACTATGGAAGCGCACCAGTGGCCATGCTTGCGCGTTCCCAGGTTTCTCTACGCCTTGTGTCCGGGTGTGCCATGAGACACACGTAACCCTGGTGCACAAGTGTGCAAGGAGATACCCTGATTCCTCCCCGCCCCCACTGGCACACATGCTTCCCTGTGCTCAGCTCGCAGGGCTGGGGGCACAGCAAAGCACAAAGGGGTGTGGAGGAGCATGTCCATGAGGATACGTGCGCATGCCCCCACACAGTCCCCCCAGCCTCTGCAGATACTGGAAACCTGCTCAGGGTAAAGGTGGCACAAGGCTCACAGCTGTGCCAATGACGTCTTCAGCCCAGTCACTGATCTGCCCTTCACACTCCCCTCCCCTGTGCTCAGGCCTGCAGACAACTCGCACTCGCAACGCCCCCTTGCCAGCTCTGAATTCAGGAGCCAGCTGGGCTGTCGGCTCATTGACCAGCAAAGGAGGGTTGGGTCAGGCCAGGCTGGTGGCCAGGTTCACCCCCTTCCCGCGCCACCACCACACACCAGGGTGCAGCAGGGAGCAGGGTGAACAAGCTAGCTGGGACCACCTCCCCTGAGCCAGCCAGCCAGCCCACCCGCACCCCGAGGTCAGCATGGAGCTCCCGGGAAGGGCAGGGCCTGGCTCTATCCCTGCATTGGCCCGGTACAGCTGACACGAGCAGCAGGCTGGGAGAGCCGCGGGCAGCCCAAGGAGTTGGAAGACAACGGTACAGGGGCTAATGCACAGTGAGTTGGAGGGGGCTGAAGAAGAGACACTAGGATGCTGCAGTGCCGGCCCGTGGGGCTGGATACCAGCTCACGCGGTGGTGCCCCTCCCCCAGCCTGCAGGGATGCTGCCCTGAGGGTTGATCCAGCTGCACCTGCCTAGCTCACGTTACCAGCCATGCGGCAAACACCTGGATGTGGCGGGAGCAAGCGTGTGCCTGGCTCCTGGGGGAGGCAGTGCCAAGGTCATGAGTGAAGCATGGGGGAGCAGCTTCTCAACGGGCCTTTCGCCTGTGAGGGACACGGGTTCCGATCCAGTCCCAGGGCCTGGAGGTTCCCTACTGTACCATCAGCCTACCCCCCGCCATCAAGCTAGGGAAAGAACACGGGAGTCTAGACTCCCAGCTTCCCCCCAACCGCCACTCCTCTCCCAGAGCTGGGGATGCAAGCCGGGTGTCCTGGCTCCCCTTTCCGTGGGCAGCGCCTGTGCCTGAATGCAGGGAGCTCTCCCGGACCCAGGTGAGGGCAGACAGGTCAGGCTGTCGGCCCGTGTTAGCCTGGTGTGGTGGTGACGAGGAGGCTGATGGAAGGAGAGCGTGCTGGAGCCCCCGCAGGGACCAAGCAGTCATTCCTGACATGCTGGGCGCTTCCCGGCCAGCGCAGCCGCTCCCCACCGCCACACAGCATTAGCTCAGGTGTCTGGGCCCAGCACACACCACAGGGCAATCACAGAGACCAGGGTGCCCTTCTCACAGTGCCAAAAGTGACGCCCAGCCCTCTACTCCGTCCCCCACCCAACAGCTGCAGGCCGCGGAGCAGGGAGCAGGAGTCCTGGCTCCCAGCCGTCCCCCCTAGCCCCTAGACCCCAGTCCCTTCCAGAGCCGGGGAGAGAACCCAGGTGTCCTGGGACCCAGCACAAAGGAGCTGTTCCCTCAGTCAGGCCTATTGCTGCTACTGAAACACAGCCAGTCATGTGCAATCTCAGCCTCCGGCACAGCCAGCCGCGTGCCCCTGAACCAGCCAGTCCCTCGCCTTGGGGCTGATTGGAATCGCTGCCCCTTGAGGGGAAAGCCCCAGGCCCGGGTGCCTCACGTGCAACCTCACCCCACAGCAGGGCTTTTGGCACCCACAGGTGCAGGCAGAGACTCATCACCTCCCCCGCCAGATGTTAGTAAGTGCTGAGCGCCTTCTTCCACCCGCAGCAATACCAACAAGGGTGAACGGGACCGAGGAGCTGGACGCAGCCCACACGAGACGCTCCGCCGGCAATGGGCGAGAGCCGGCCGCGGGCAGCGTAAGCAGCTGGCAGCACGTCCGGCCTCTCCTTGCAGGGGGCGCTGCAGAGCGCAGGGAGGAGCACAGGCTGTGCGGGGAGCTGCTGCTTACTCCAGGGTGGGGTGCGGCGGCAGGAGGGCGCACGCCCGGGGGCAGAGCATGTGGGGCAGGCTGCGGCACGCAATGGGGCGAACTAACTCATCCGGTGACGGTGCAGGGCGGGGACTGACTCAACAGAGAGCGCTGTGCACCCCCTTAGCCCCTGGGCCCAGCCGGGCTGGGAGTCCCCTCTCCACCTCCCACCCCGCATCAGATCCCTGGGCCCATCCAGCCCAGCGCCCCCAACCCCTCTGTCCCAGAGCAGATGCCTGGGTCCTTCCAGGGCAGTAGCCCCCCCGCCCTAGATCAGACCCCATTCCCTTGGTACCCCCCACACTGCTCCAGAACAGACCCCCAAGCCCATTCAGCTTGGTTTTGTCTTGCCCCCGATTCTCCGGATCACACGCAGGGGCCCACCTCCTGCCACCTGCTCCCCTCTCGGCTACGCACGCCCACAAGCGAAACAGCCCCAGGCGAAGGCTGGCTGCCAAGGGGAGGGCTGCGCGAGGCAGAGCTGTCCACACAGAAGCAACAGAGAACTCCCAGCAGCCTCTGCCGCCAGCAGAAACTTCACTTCGCCGCCCCGCCACGTGGGAGGCAGCCAGGTGCTGTGGTGGAGGCCGGTACAGAGGTACCCTGAGGATGGCCCCTGCACTCGCACTGGGGATGCTTCACCTGCACCAGCTGCCTCAGGCTCCACCGCTGGCAGCGATCATCGGGGTGTCGGCATTGGTGCACGGGAGTCAAAGGCGGGCACTGACGTGACGCAGCTGTGTGTGCGCGGAGCGGGAGGGCGGGTGCTCCAGCCTGGTGCAGGTACATGATGCGTTGGCACAACACGCACCAGGCAGCTGTGCCCCAGGGTGGTGAAGCACAAGGCGCAGCCCTTTTCTGAGCCAGTGTTATGCTTTGAGGGCAGGGGGCAGCTGCCCCACAGGCCCCCAGCTCCAACATTCTCCTCCAGACACGGCACAAAGTGGCCCCACCCGGCGCCAGAATTTGCTGTCCGGGCCTGGGCTGGGTCTGAGCCTCTGGGAATGGAGACCTGGGGGCAGGGATGAGTCTGAACGTTTTGGGGGTTTTGAGGAGCCAGCTGGCTCTGAGGTCAGCGCTGGGAGGGCTAACGGAGGGGCTCAGGGTAGGTGAGCAGCAAAGGCAGCCCAAGCCCTTGGGGCCGGACTAGAGTCAGGTTTTTGGAATGGGTTCCAGTTACAGCTGCAGAGCTCTCCCTGCGCCCCCACCCCCTGCAGCCCACGGGCAGACCCCCAGCGTGCAGGTTCTCCTTACTATGTGCAGCTGCAGATAGTCCCCCAGCCCGGAGGCGCTGTCCACCCGCACCAGGATGGCATTCTTCTGGTGCGTGCTGAAGCCCACAGCCAGCCGGTCGGCTCGTGTGCTGGGCCGGTCGTTGGGCGGCCAGGTGTAGGTGATAAGCGCCCCACCCTTCCCAAAGATGTACGTGGTGCCAGCTGTGGGAGTGGAGAGAGACAAGGTTAGAGAGGGGATTCTGGCAGTGGGCAGCCCCCTGCCAGACAGGAAAATCAGACAGGGCTGGGGGTAGATCCCAGGAGTCCCGGCTCCTAACCCCATTCTCAGACCCCAGCCAGAGCCAGGGCAGACCCCAGGAAGAGCTGAAGACAGGGCTAATGCACTTCAGTCTTGCTACCCCGCTGCATAGCAAATCCAGTCCCAGAGGCTGCTTAGCCAACGCTCCCGACTGGACAGTGCTGCCAGTGGTGTCCGGTCCGTTTAACTGGGAACGCTGGCAAACCTATGGCCAGTCCAGCAGCCATGTCTCCTTCACTCAAGGAGTGACTGGGCCAAGGAGCCGCCCCAGCCCGCAGGTGTAAGTCAGCCCAGCCACAGCCCCCAGGTGTTCTCAGTACAAATCCTCCTCCCCCCACACAGCGACCAAGGGCCAAACAGGCCCCTTCATTCCTTTCTGCTTTGCCTGAGTGAGATGAGAGAGACCCCAGAGCGCACCAGCCTCCCTGCCTGCACGGATACCCCAGAGCACCAGACAGACAGGTCAGATCCAGGCAGCTCACCCCCACCCCGATACCATCTCCGTCAGAGCTGGCACAGACACGGCACACCCCCAGCCCAGCTCCAGCCCCCTCAGCCAGGGCTCAGGCACTTTTCTTAACCAAAGCTGGTTTGGAGGGGACTGAACTGGTGCCACTTCGCGATTCACAGCAGAAGGGCTGAGGATGGTGGGAGGCGGCTGGCAAGTACGTGTCTGTCCATGGCCCAGCTCTGATCGCGGGCGGGGCTGAAATTCCCTCCAAGTGGCTGTGGAAAAAATACTTTGCAAAACCCAACCCCCAAATCAGGGGCTTCTGTAGCTGCCACGGAGCAGCTGGGCGCCCAGCCTTGCTCTGCCAGGGCTGTCCAAAGGCCGCTGCAAATGCAGCCAAGGCTCACCGAGCACCATGGTGCTGACCATTGCATCCTGCACTACACTCCTGCCTTTCCCTACCCAGAGGCCTGGAGCGCTCTGCATCACTCACCCTATACGCATGGATGGCCTTGGACTTGCTGCTGAGATACAGCTGCCTCAAGGGGGCTCTGGGCTGCTAAGAGAGCGATCCCTCACTCAGCCGGGAGGAAGAGCTCCTCTTAGGCTAGGGCGGCCCCTGTCTGACAGCACACAGCAATGCTGTAGGAGCGTGGGACAGGAAGGGCAGGGTTATCCTGCCGCCGGGGGGAGTATTGAGGGCAGATGAGGTTACCCCCCATGGGGTCTGCTAGGAGCTGGGACTGGGCAGTGCGGAGGGACCACACATTGATCTCCTGTTCTGTCCATTCTCTCTGAAGCACCAGGCATTAGCCAGTTGGCAGATGGGACATTGGGCTCTACCAAGCACTGGTCTGAGCCAGTACAGCTGTTCCCATGTTCTTATAAACACAGGGCAGGAGAAACGCCGCTCTCACGGACCAGGCCCCGGGCCACGGTTACGTGTGTCGACTGAAGAGGAAAATGGCGGGGGAGGGGGAGGGCGCCTTCAACTGGGTTTTCCATTCTCCCAATTCTCCATCTGCCCCAGCCTCCCCGGCAAGGGGAAATGAACTCCCCCACACACGGCGACTGCAAACACAAGCAAAGACACAGCCAAGCACGCGGCATGCCCAGCACAAGGCAAAGGCACACACATCACTACATTCCCACTCAAAGGAACGCTCCCTAGTGCAGAGGAAAATGCAGACACACTTGGTGTCCACACATACGGGTTGCACTCACATGCACACAGTGCTTTTTTGGTGCCGGTACTTCGGCAGCCTCAGCCATGGGATTGGCTGGAGCGTGGAGCGAGGAGCCAGCTGAGCACCAGCTCCTCTTTTTTTTAAAAAACAAAAAAGCACTGCACGCACATACGTGTGTGTGTTCACATCTGGGATGTACACACACAGTCACGTGTGTTCAGCCCTGAGTTCCCTGCGCACACGCACACACAACCAGGAAAAGGCAAACACACAAACACAGCTGCCTGCATACAAATGCCAATACACTCTCACAGGCTAATGCAAATACCCACAAAGGCACCAACACAAGCATGCACAAGTGGCACACACGCTTCCCCAGGCAAACACTCAGCCCATGCATGCTCGTGCAAAATCACAACTGCACGCATGCTGACTCCATTGCCAACCCTCTCACACACTCCCAACAATTCCAGGACAAACACACACACCTGCTCCACACCAGCCCACTGCCCCAAGGGCTGTAGTGGTGCTGCCACACCCCACCTCCCAGCAGCAAGTCCCCCAACAGCTCTTCCCCTATAGTCTCACTGACGGGAATTGACTTGGGCATGAGACCAGCAGCGTTTCCTGCACTACCTCCTAAAAGCGTCTCCAGCCCTCGCCACAATAACTGGCCCTCTGCCCTGCCCCCAGCCGTTCCTGTCCTGGTGCTCAGGACCCATCCATCAGGTCCAGCACTGACAGCAGAGTCACAGTGGCGCGTTCTGCTGGGTCTGCGAAGGAGCATGGCTGGGAAGATAGATGTGAGGTGCGAGTCAGGACTCTGGAAAGGACAGCTGCAGACAGGGGAGTCAGGGCCCCCGGGGTCCCTTGAGCTGAGTGGGGAGGGATCCTGACAGCCCCTAACCACCGGACCCCACTTCCTTCCCAGAGCTGGGCTTAGAACCCAGGAGCCCTGGCTCCAGTCCCTGCTCAACTCTGCTCCCAGACATGGGCTGCAAACATGGGCCCGGATCCTGGCCTACCCTCCAATGAGGACTTAACGCCTCTTCCCATCCCTCTCCATTTCTGCTGCCCTGTCCGCAGGGCCTCAGGCTCTCCAGCCATGAGTGCGTCAACCCATGAGGCAGAGAGAGGCGAGCTGGGCACTGCAATTGGGCTAAGAGAAGGTGAGGCTGAGTGGCCTGACAGCCTTCTCGCTCTCCTCGAGCCAGGCCGGGCCAGCCCAACCCCTCCCGATCCCCAACACAGGCACCACCAGTGCCCTCCAGCACACATCCTCTGGCCGCAGCCCCGGCTGGCCACAGCCCTCTGCCTCACAGAGCACCCTGGTGCCCCATTGGGCTGGGCCTGAGCCTCACTGGCACACGGCACACAATGGCAGTAAGGCGGGTGGGGATTGCGAAGGGAGGGAAACAAGGTTAGGAGACATGTGAGAGTACAGTACCCGCCAACTCCAGAGCTAGTAGCTCAAGACAGTCCACCTAGTGTTCAGGGTTGAGATGCAGCTACCTCTGGGGTGGGACTTATGGGCTGTTTATACAGCACAGCAATCTTTTGCCAGCTGTGGCGATGCAGCGCCTCTGGAGTAGGGCTGGAGGTGGTTTATACCGGGATCCTTTGTCTGGTGCTGAGATGCTGCTACCTCTGGGGTAGTGCTCAGGGGTTGTTTATAGAGGGATCCAATGCTTGGTGCTGAGACAGATGCTGCTGGGGTGAGGCACAGCCTCCATTTACAGAGTCCCACAGAGCGATGGACATTTGTCTGGAGAAGGAAGTGAAAGAGGGGCCTGTCTGATGCTGCCAGAGGGAGCTGGGAGCCCGAGGAACATGGGTACCAGCTAGCTAAGGGTTTATTGGTATGTCAGCAACTCCTATCAGACCTAACAAACCTCACTGCGTCCAACACACAGCTGTCACAATGCCTGTCCCGATGGTGTTTCGCAGGGTACTGAGTGCAAGCCAGTGCCACACAGGTTATCATTATCGGTGGGAAATGCACATATTGGCTACGTCTACACGTGCAGCCAACATCGAAATAGCTTATTTCGATGTTGCGACATCGAAATTTTTCGATGAATAACGTCTACACGTCCTCCAGGGCCGGCAACGTCGATGTTCAACTTCGACGTTGCTCAGCCCAACATCGAAATAGGCGCAGCGAGGGAATGTCTACACGCCAAAGTAGCACACATCGAAATAAGGGTGCCAGGCACAGCTGCAGACAGGGTCACAGGGTGGACTCAACAGCAAGCCGCTCCCTTAAAGGGCCCCTCCCAGACACAGTTGCACTAAACAACACAAGATCCACAGAGACGACAACTGGTTGCAGACCCTGTGCCTGCAGCATGGATCCCCAGCTGCCGCAGCAACAGCCAGAAGCCCTGGGCTAAGGGCTGCTGCCCACGGTGACCATAGAGCCCCGCAGGGGCTGGAGAGAGAGCATCTCTCAACCCCCCAGCTGATGGCCACCTTGGAGGACCCAGCAATTTCGACGTTGTGGGACGCGGATCGTCTACACGGTCCCTACTTCGTCGAAGTAGGGCGTTATTCCGATCCCCTCATGAGGTTAGCGACTTCGACGTCTTGCCGCCTAACGTCGAAGTTAACTTCGAAATAGTGCCCGACGCGTGTAGCCGCGACGGGCGCTATTTTGAAGTTAGTGCCGCTACTTCGAAGTAGCGTGCACGTGTAGACGCAGCCATTGTGAACTGAGGCCGGGAAGTGGGTGACAGAGCAGAGCAGACAAACAGCTCCTCTGGCAGACAAGTGCGCATCAGTTCTCCTCAGCCTGTCTCTGAGGCAAGCGCAGCCCTGCTCTGCCAACACAACGGAGCCCCCCTTTGCTCGTGAACTGCAAGGGGAAAACGTGGCTCGGAGGACACGACGCTGCCGGGAGGGGGCACAAGATGGCACGCAAGGGGGAAGAGTCGTCGTCTCTGGAGCTCACTGCCAAAGGGGCACTGCCACCATGTGCTGGACAAGATGTGGAAGGAAGTGGCCTCTTTCTCATCCGCCTCTGGGCCAGTGAACAGGAGGCAGCTTTGTTCATCCCTGAAACTTGGCCCCTGGCCCTGGAGCTTGTGACTCTGGCAGGTTGAGAAACAGCTGCAGACAAGGATTTTCACTTGCCTGGGTTCAGTTCAGGCTCCAGAAAGGGCGTTAGCCCGCGTGGGCCACACAACCTGTTGGTCTGATTCTCCTCCAGCTCTCACATCTTAACCTTTGCCAGTAAAGGCACCCGCTCCCATGGGCAGTCGATTCCAAGGCAGGGCTGCTACAGAGGCCCTGAGCCTGAGCTGCGCCAGTCCGGCAGTGCACATGCAATCTCCTTGGAGACGGTGTCCCTGGTTATTTGGTGAGTGTCCAGTGATGGGGGCTGGGTGCAACAGGGAGAGCTGCTGGCGGAGGAACTCGGGGCCTGGCTTGTGTGTGTCACTAGCTGGCTCAAGGGAGGCGAGGTGTGCAGGGGCCTGTACTTCCGGGCTGGTGAGGGACCTCAGTGTCCCTGGGCAGTGCCACAGGAGGCCACCTGTACCACTCCGTGCGGCGTAGCCGCGCACTGGGGCAGCGCTGGCAGCAGGGGAGAGCGCTCCTCGCTGAAGGCCGGGGTTGAAGAGCCAGTCTGGGAATGTTATTTATGAGGCCCCTGTGCGCCTCAGTTTCTGCGCTATGTTGCATGGCTACCGTGCGTGTGCAGGGGCAAGAGCCCATGGTGTCGGTCTGGGAGTCCCTGAGCAGCTGAGGTGTGGTTTTGCTCGAGCAGAGAGACACAGGGCGAGCGTCTCCTCTGCGTCTGGGTGGGAGGAACAGAGCCCTCCAGGAACCAGCTGCAAGGGACCCAGACCAACAAGGGGCCGAAGAGTTCAGGTCTGCCCCAGTGACTCAGAGCCACACTCTGAGCACAGAAGCTGAGCCCAGAACAAAGGACTGACAGGAGGAGCTAGGGGAGAAGCGCAGGAAGTGGCTGGCAGCTCCCACCTGGGAGCCACCAAGGCAGGAAGGCAGACAGAGCCTGACCCCAGGATCAGATCGGGATGGAGGAGACTGTGCTTTAACCTTCAGCTCTCTGTGCTCAGCCATGGGCTGCCTGTGCTGACTCCAGGTGGCTAATAAACCAGCTGCCCTGGGGATGCTGCTCAAGGGTCAGTGGAAATGCCACTTGAGGGGCATCAGTCCCTGAGGGTGCGCAAGGCTCTGCAGGGAGCCTGTCTTGGCTGGGCTCACTGGCAGAGCTCAGGGAAGCAGGAGGGCAGGACCACAGAGGATGAGTCACAGCAGATGGGGAGGCTGCATGGTCCACCCTGGAGGAAGGGTGAGAGCCCTGGGGTCTGGCTCTTCCTCCGAGCTGGGAACCTAGCCCTGAGCCTGTGGATCTGTGAGAGCCTCCTCTGCCCCCCGCCAGTGAGGCAACCCCTAGTGCCACACTGGGGCATTGGAGTTAAAACTGGTGGTGAGGGCCAAGTGACCCCAGCTGGCTCACTTTGGGAGTGTCCCACTGGGGCTTTGGGCTGGCCCTGGCAGTGAGGGCTGAGTGCCTGCTTGCACTGCCCTTGGGCAGAGCTGGGGTACATGGAGGGGCCGGTGGGAGGGGCAGGGGGGGCAGCTCTGCTCTGTGGTCTCCTCAGAGATTACCTGGAAAACTATCAATCCCAGGGCCATACAGGCCCTGCTGCTGCGCAGGGGCATGCGATGCAGCAGGAAGGGAGAGAGGGCAGCAAGGCCCCACAGGAAGGAGGGCCGCTGGCCTGCGGACCTGGATGGCATTTCTTGCCAACAGACAAGTGCAGACCCTCCGATAACACACCGGCTCTCATAGCCCCAGTGCTGCAGAGGCAGCCCCAGCTCTAGACAGACCCCTCCAATAACACACCGGCTCGCACAGCCCTGGCACGGTAGAGCCCCCTTCAGGAACACTCCAGCCCCTGGAGTCCCGGCACTCTACAAGACCCTCCAATAAGGCCAGGTTATGCACCCCCGTCCTGGTGCGCGACCGGGAAATAACAACGCCGACGGCTGCGCAGAGCTGGGGCTAGAACCCAGGCGTCCTGCGTGACTCCTGGCCCCACCCCCTTAGCACTCAGCTGCCTCTGCATTCACACCCCTTCCTGGCAGTGGATTCAAAATAGCCAAGCTGACGGAAAGCGACGCAGCCGGTGGAGGTTCCTACTGCACAGCATCTAATTTGTATGTCATTCCTACCCGGCGCTAGAGCCGGCTGCGAGCCCCCCCAGGCCCCTTTGTTCTCACACGCTCCTCCACCCACTCCCACAGCACCTCTCCACGCCTGGGCTCCCTGCTTGCACAGCTCCCGCCAGACCTCCCCTCCCCGCCCCCACCCCGGTATCGATTTCTTTCATAGCTGCACTCCTGGCTCTGGCCAATGTACTGCCCGGATTGTGCAGAGCTGTTCTGGAGCACAGCTAATAAACAACCAGGGACACAGGGGGAGTAATTAAGCCAGCCCCCCCCCCCAACCACTAAGCCCCCGTCCCCTCCTAGAGCCAGGCACCCCCACTCCCAGCCTACTCTGTCTCTGCGGAAATCAGGGAATTAGCCCCCTTCCAAGTCTGAAATGCTCCCCGCATTGTCCCTGGCTTGGAGGGGCCCTTCTGTGCCCTCTTCCAGCCCCACTTCCCATCCCACGGCGCGTGCTGCCCTCAGGCTGAGGTCTCGGCGCGCCGGCTGGAGGGAGGCGGTGGGCAGACGCAGGAGGTGGCGCTGGCTGGCGTATGGGTACGGCAGGGACAGGCATGCCACCTCTGTCCTTCCCCCAGGTGGGAGAAGGTGCCAGCGGTGGGGGAAGGGCTGGGGCTGGCTTGGGAATGTAGGTCACTGCGATGGGACCACGCCAGCTCTGGCTCTCTCTCTCCGGAGCAGGGGCCCGCGGTGCTAAATAATTCATCTCCCCATCAGGAGCTGGAACGGGGGAGGAGCAGAACCGGCTCTGGGTATGTGTGTGCCTGTAGCGAGAGAGTCCCTGGGAGCGGGGGCTGAGCACCGCCTCTGGGCTGGGGCATGGGGCCGTCTGACATCCCCATACGACGGCGAGCGAGGAGAAGGCTCCCTTCCCGTGAGCCGCAGAGGCAATAGAAGGGAAGCTGGGATGCAATTAGCAGCCCAGGTGCTGGGGTTCATGCGCTGGCTATTAGGGAAAGTGCTGGGGAGGTTTAACGAGCTGCAGGGCATGAGGTCTAGGCAGCCCGTGGGCGGTGACTGGTCGTCCTCTCTCAGCAGCTCTCTCCTCAGGAGCTGTTCTGGCAATCAGCCCTGCATCCCCTACAGACAGGGAGGCTTCCTGCGGGGGGGCGAGGGGCACCAGCCGCACAGGAAGGGGCAGTGGCTGCAGCCCCACTGTTTGGCTGAGGCCCATGGAAGGCAAACTATGCGCAGGGTCCCTGCCTGTTCCTGGCCCAGAGAGGGCCCTGCTCTGCTGGGGAGTTTCCCTGCTGGTGGGGCTCAAGCGTCTGACCGGCAGAAGTGGAAATCTGGACTAAGCTGCCCTGGGGCTCTCAGACCTCATTGGTGGGGGGGCAGGGAGAGAGGGTGTGTACTTATGGATGCAGGAAGGGGGCTGTGGGCAGAGGAGGATGTGGGTGGGGAGGGATGAGAGGGGCGTTTGCCGTACGTGTGCAGAGCTCTGGGTGGGGAGGGATGAGGGGGCGTTTGCCGTACGTGTGCAGAGCTCTGGGTGGGGAGGGATGAGAGGGGCGTGCGCTGTACGTGTGCAGAGCTCTGGGTGGGGAGGGATGAGAGGGGCGTGCGCTGTACGTGTGCAGAGCTCTGGGTGGGGAGGGATGAGAGGGGCGTGCGCTGTACGTGTGCAGAGCTCTGGGTGGGGAGGGATGAGAGGGGCCTGCGCTGTACGTGTGCAGAGCTCTGGGTGGGGAGGGATGAGGGGGGCGTGCGCTGTACGTGTGCAGAGCTCTGGGTGGGGAGGGATGAGGGGGCGTGCGCTGTACGTGTGCAGAGCTCTGGGTGGGGAGGGAAGAGAGGGGCGTGCGCTGTACGTGTGCAGAGCTCTGGGTGGGGAGGGATGAGAGGGGCGTGCGCTGTACGTGTGCAGAGCTCTGGGTGGGGAGGGATGAGGGGGCGTGCGCTGTACGTGTGCAGAGCTCTGGGTGGGGAGGCATGAGGGGGCATGCGCTGTACGTGTGCAGAGCTCTGGGTGGGGAGGGATGAGGGGGCGTGCGCTGTACGTGTGCAGAGCTCTGGGTGGGGAGGGATGAGGGGGGCGTGCGCTGTACGTGTGCAGAGCTCTGGGTGGGGAGGGATGAGAGGGGCCTGCGCTGTACGTGTGCAGAGCTCTGGGTGGGGAGGGATGAGAGGGGCCTGCGCTGTACGCGTGCAGAGCTCTGGGTGGGGAGGGATGAGGGGGCGTGCGCTGTACGTGTGCAGAGCTCTGGGTGGGGAGGGATGAGGGGGCGTGCGCTGTACGTGTGCAGAGCTCTGGGTGGGGAGGGATGAGGGGGGCGTGTGCTGTACGTGTGCAGAGCTCTGGGTGGGGAGGGATGAGAGGGGCGTGCGCTGTACGTGTGCAGAGCTCTGGGTGGGGAGGGATGAGGGGGCGTGCGCTGTACGTGTGCAGAGCTCTGGGTGGGGAGGGATGAGGGGGCATGCGCTGTATGTGTGCAGAGCTCTGGGTGGCAAGGGATGAGGGGGGCGTGCGCTGTACGTGTGCAGAGCTCTGGGTGGGGAGGGATGAGAGGGGCGTGCGCTGTACGTGTGCAGAGCTCTGGGTGGGGAGGGATGAGGGGGCGTGCGCTGTACGTGTGCAGAGCTCTGGGTGGGGAGGCATGAGGGGGCGTGCGCTGTACGTGTGCAGAGCTCTGGGTGGGGAGGGATGAGGGGGCGTGCGCTGTACGTGTGCAGAGCTCTGGGTGGGGAGGGATGAGGGGGGCATGCGCTGTACGTGTGCAGAGCTCTGGGTGGGGAGGGATGAGAGGGGCCTGCGCTGTACGTGTGCAGAGCTCTGGGTGGGGAGGGATGAGGGGGGCGTGCGCTGTACGTGTGCAGAGCTCTGGGTGGGGAGGGATGAGAGGGGCGTGCGCTGTACGTGTGCAGAGCTCTGGGTGAGGAGGGATGAGGGGGGCCTGCGCTGTACGTGTGCAGACCTCTGGGTGGGGAGGGATGAGGGGGCGTGCGCTGTACGTGTGCAGAGCTCTGGGTGGGGAGGGATGAGGGGGCGTGCGCTGTACGTGTGCAGAGCTCTGGGTGGGGAGGGATGAGGGGGCGTGCGCTGTACGTGTGCAGAGCTCTGGGTGGGGAGGGATGAGAGGGGCCTGCGCTGTACGTGTGCAGAGCTCTGGGTGGGGAGGGATGAGGGGCCTGCGCTGTACGTGTGCAGAGCTCTGGGTGGGGAGGGATGAGGGGGCGTGCGCTGTACGTGTGCAGAGCTCTGGGTGGGGAGGGATGAGAGGGGCGTGCGCTGTACGTGTGCAGAGCTCTGGGTGGGGAGGGATGAGGGGGCGTGCGCTGTACGTGTGCAGAGCTCTGGGTGGGGAGGGATGAGAGGGGCCTGCGCTGTATGTGTGCAGAGCTCTGGGTGGGGAGGGATGAGGGGGGCGTGCGCTGTACGTGTGCAGAGCTCTGGGTGGGGAGGGATGAGGGGGCGTGCGCTGTACGTGTGCAGAGCTCTGGGTGGGGAGGGATGAGAGGGGCCTGCGCTGTACGTGTGCAGAGCTCTGGGTGGGGAGGGATGAGGGGCCTGTGCTGTACGTGTGCAGAGCTCTGGGTGGGGAGGCATGAGGGGGCGTGCGCTGTACGTGTGCAGAGCTCTGGGTGGGGAGGGATGAGGGGGCGTGCGCTGTACGTGTGCAGAGCTCTGGGTGGGGAGGGATGAGGGGGCGTGCGCTGTACGTGTGCAGAGCTCTGGGTGGGGAGGGATGAGGGGGCGTGCGCTGTACGTGTGCAGAGCTCTGGGTGGGGAGGGATGAGGGGGCGTGCGCTGTACGTGTGCAGAGCTCTGGGTGGGGAGGGATGAGGGGGCGTGCGCTGTACGTGTGCAGAGCTCTGGGTGGGGAGGGATGAGAGGGGCATGCGCTGTACGTGTGCAGAGCTCTGGGTGGGGAGGGATGAGGGGGCGTGCGCTGTACGTGTGCAGAGCTCTGGGTGGGGAGGGATGAGAGGGGCGTGCGCTGTACGTGTGCAGAGCTCTGGGTGGGGAGGGATGAGGGGCCTGTGCTGTACGTGTGCAGAGCTCTGGGTGGGGAGGGATGAGGGGGCGTGCGCTGTACGTGTGCAGAGCTCTGGGTGGGGAGGGATGAGAGGGGCGTGCGCTGTACGTGTGCAGAGCTCTGGGTGAGGAGGGATGAGGGGGGCCTGCGCTGTACGTGTGCAGAGCTCTGGGTGGGGAGGCATGAGGGGGCGTGCGCTGTACGTGTGCAGAGCTCTGGGTGGGGAGGGATGAGAGGGCGTGCGCTGTACGTGTGCAGAGCTCTGGGTGGGGAGGGATGAGGGGGCGTGCGCTGTACGTGTGCAGAGCTCTGGGTGGGGAGGGATGAGGGGGCGTGCGCTGTACGTGTGCAGAGCTCTGGGTGGGGAGGGATGAGGGGGCGTGCGCTGTACGTGTGCAGAGCTCTGGGTGGGGAGGGATGAGGGGGCGTGCGCTGTACGTGTGCAGAGCTCTGGGTGGGGAGGGATGAGAGGGGCGTGCGCTGTACGTGTGCAGAGCTCTGGGTGGGGAGGGATGAGAGGGGCGTGCGCTGTACGTGTGCAGAGCTCTGGGTGGGGAGGGATGAGGGGGCGTGCGCTGTACGTGTGCAGAGCTCTGGGTGGGGAGGGATGAGAGGGGCGTGCGCTGTACGTGTGCAGAGCTCTGGGTGGGGAGGGATGAGGGGGCATGCGCTGTACGTGTGCAGAGCTCTGGGTGGGGAGGCATGAGGGGGCGTGCGCTGTACGTGTGCAGAGCTCTGGGTGAGGAGGGATGAGGGGGGCCTGCGCTGTACGTGTGCAGAGCTCTGGGTGGGGAGGGATGAGAGGGGCGTGCGCTGTACGTGTGCAGAGCTCTGGGTGGGGAGGGATGAGAGGGCGTGCGCTGTACGTGTGCAGAGCTCTGGGTGGGGAGGGATGAGGGGGCGTGCGCTGTACGTGTGCAGAGCTCTGGGTGGGGAGGGATGAGGGGGCGTGCGCTGTACGTGTGCAGAGCTCTGGGTGGGGAGGGATGAGGGGGCGTGCGCTGTACGTGTGCAGAGCTCTGGGTGGGGAGGGATGAGAGGGGCGTGCGCTGTACGTGTGCAGAGCTCTGGGTGGGGAGGGATGAGAGGGGCGTGCGCTGTACGTGTGCAGAGCTCTGGGTGGGGAGGGATGAGAGGGGCGTGCGCTGTACGTGTGCAGAGCTCTGGGTGGGGAGGGATGAGGGGGCGTGCGCTGTACGTGTGCAGAGCTCTGGGTGGGGAGGGATGAGAGGGGCGTGCGCTGTACGTGTGCAGAGCTCTGGGTGGGGAGGGATGAGAGGGCGTGCGCTGTACGTGTGCAGAGCTCTGGGTGGGGAGGGAGCACAGCGCTGTGGGGGCAGGTGGCTGGGTGCATGAGCCGGGGGTAATGGAGGCAGGGAAAGGTGCTGCCTTCCCAAAACTGCCTCTGTTCCCCTGCTGCCCAGGGACTGCTTGGACTGTGGTGCTGCAGCCTGGCTGCTAGGGGAGGCCTGGGGCTGGCACAGCTTCCCAGCCGCCCGGGATGACAGAGGCCATTGTGTGCCGGCCCAGGGCCGTGGTGGTAGCTGGGCTGTCCAGGGAGGGCTGAGGCCACAGCTGTCTGCAAGGGCTGGGGCTGGGGTCCAGGTGGAACCAAGGCTGTGCAGCCCTCCAGGCACTCTGCTGACCGGGAAGGGTGGGGCCACGCCACTCCGTGGGACAGGGAACTAAGGGTCAGGGGCTGGGGGCAATAACCTGGGGTGGGGGTGGGGCTTGGCTCTGTGAGGCGTGGTGGTGTTGGAAGGGGCAGGGCTAGGACCTGCCTTCCCCAGCTGGTTTTGCACACCCATGTGGCTGTGCATGGGTCTGTGTGTAAAGGTGTACGTGGGGGATACAGAGGGGAGCAGGTAAGTGTGTGCGACTTCCTGCATGCTTGCATGGGTGCATGGGTTGGTGCCATGAGGATACGGGTGTGTGCCTGCACGTGGACCCATGGGGGTACGTGGATGACTGTGGGAGCTCTTTGCGTTCGGGTGTGCGGTGACTCGGGGTTTGCATGTATGAGCGTGAGGTGTCAGGATTGTCAGTGTGTCTCATGCTACCCGTGAGTGCACATGTGAACTCTGCTCTGCTGCTGCCTGTTCTCTGACAGGACCCAGGTTCCCCCTACCACAAGCCCCTAAGGCAGCCCCTCCCTGGTGCTACGTCCTTCTCTTTGGCACTACACTAGGTGGGGGCCCTATCGCCTGTTCCCCAGTACTACACCGTCCGGAGTCCGTCTCCGGTTCCCCGGCACGACGCCGTCCGGGGTCCGTCTCCGGTTCCCCGGCACGACGCCGTCCGGGGTCCGTCTCCGGTTCCCCGGCACGACGCCGTCCGGGGTCCGTCTCCGGTTCCCCAGCACTACACGGTGTGGGGCCTGTCTGCCTAAGTTACCTGTAAACTGCATGGCCACGCAGTGGCCTAGATAGTTCTGCACAAGTGCTCACGGCACCAGTGCGAGGTGGGGAGGAAGCCTGCCCCATCTCCAACCTAGCCTGTCCTCCAGCTTCCAGTGGCCAAGGAAGAGATTGCCTGAACCTGGCGCCTCTCCCCTGGCCTCAATGCAACCATGGCCTTAGCGGCCCAGCCCTGGACCAGGCCAAGTGTCCCGGTCCCCTCCTGGTATGGCCCAGCCCTGGAGCCCCCTGACACAGCCTAGTCCCTGAGCTCGTCCCCACTACTGAGTCCAGAGACTCTGCTGGAGCCCCCCTGCTACAGCCAGAGTGGTGCAGCCCCAGAGCCCCTCCTCACACCCCACATTCTACCTCAGCCCCTCCCCAGAGCCCACACCCTGTCAGAGCCCTTCCACCCCAGCCCTCTTTGCCAGCCGTGAGTCCCTCATCCCCTGCCCTACCCTGGAGCCTGCAACCCCGCTGATCCCTGGCACTTGTGTACCCCAACCCTCTGCCCAGGCCTAACCCCCTCCTAGACTCCGAACCCCTTGGCCCCGCCCCTCCACGTGAATTGCGTTATGTGCACCAATAGGAAGCTGATGCGATACACGTCACTGGCACATAACAAAATTCATTCCACTCACAGATGGGAAAAAGTAGAGGGAACACAGTCATCACCCCGGCCCCGGTGCTGCTCCACCTGGTCCCCGTCTCCCCTGCCCCAGTGCTGCGCCATCTGGTCCCCATCACCCCTGCCCCAGTGCTGCTCCACCTGGTCCCCGTCACCCCTGCCCCAGTGCTGCGCCATCTGGTCCCCATCACCCCTGCCCCAGTGCTGCTCCATCTGGCCCCCGTCTCCCCTGCCCCGGTGCTGCGCCATCTGGTCCCCATCACCCCTGCCCCGGTGCTGCTCCACCTGGTCCCCGTCTCCCCTGCCCCGGTGCTGCTCCGCCTGGTCCCCGTCACCCCTGCCCCGGTGCTGCTCCACCTGGTCCCCGTCTCCCCTGCCCCAGTGCTGCTCCGCCTGGTCCCCGTCTCCCCTGCCCCAGTGCTGCTCCACCTGGCCCCCGTCACCCCTGCCCCAGTGCTGCTCCATCTGGTCCCCATCACCCCTGCTCCGGTGCTGCTCCACCTGGTTCCCATCTCCCCTGCCCCGGTGCTGCTCCATCTGGTTCCCATCACCCCTGCCCCAGTGCTGCTCCATCTGGTCCCCGTCTCCCCTGCCCCAGTGCTGCTCCACCTGGCCCCCGTCTCCCCTGCCCCAGTGCTGCTCCACCTGGTTCCCATCACCCCTGCCCCAGTGCTGCTCCACCTGGTTCCCATCACCCCTGCCCCAGTGCTGCTCCACCTGGTTCCCATCACCCCTGCCCCGGTGCTGCTCCACCTGGTCCCCGTCTCCCCTGCCCCAGTGCTGCTCCACCTGGTTCCCATCACCCCTGCCCCGGTGCTGCTCCACCTGGTTCCCATCACCCCTGCCCCAGTGCTGCTCCACCTGGCCCCCGTCTCCCCTGCCCCGGTGCTGCTCCACCTGGTTCCCATCACCCCTGCCCCAGTGCTGCTCCACCTGGTTCCCATCTCCCCTGCCCCAGTGCTGCTCCATCTGGTTCCCATCACCCCTGCCCCAGTGCTGCTCCACCTGGCCCCCGTCTCCCCTGCCCCGGTGCTGCTCCACCTGGTTCCCATCACCCCTGCCCCCGTGCTGCTCCACCTGGTTCCCATCTCCCCTGCCCCAGTGCTGCTCCATCTGGTTCCCATCACCCCTGCCCCAGTGCTGCTCCATCTGGTTCCCATCACCCCTGCCCCGGTGCTGCTCCACCTGGTTCCCATCACCCCTGCCCCAGTGCTGCTCCACCTGGCCCCCGTCTCCCCTGCCCCGGTGCTGCTCCACCTGGTTCCCATCACCCCTGCCCCAGTGCTGCTCCACCTGGTTCCCATCTCCCCTGCCCCAGTGCTGCTCCATCTGGTTCCCATCACCCCTGCCCCAGTGCTGCTCCACCTGGCCCCCGTCTCCCCTGCCCCGGTGCTGCTCCACCTGGTTCCCATCACCCCTGCCCCAGTGCTGCTCCACCTGGTTCCCATCTCCCCTGCCCCAGTGCTGCTCCATCTGGTTCCCATCACCCCTGCCCCAGTGCTGCTCCACCTGGCCCCCGTCTCCCCTGCCCCGGTGCTGCTCCACCTGGTTCCCATCTCCCCTGCCCCAGTGCTGCTCCATCTGGTTCCCATCACCCCTGCCCCAGTGCTGCTCCATCTGGTCCCCGTCTCCCCTGCCCCAGTGCTGCGCCATCTGGTCCCCGTCTCCCCTGCCCCGGTGCTGCTCCACCTGGTTCCCATCACCCCTGCCCCGGTGCTGCTCCACCTGGTTCCCGTCTCCCCTGCCCCAGTGCTGCTCCACCTGGTTCCCATCACCCCTGCCCCAGTGCTGCTCCATCTGGTTCCCATCACCCCTGCCCCGGTGCTGCTCCATCTGGTTCCCATCTCCCCTGCCCCAGTGCTGCTCCATCTGGTTCCCATCACCCCTGCCCCAGTGCTGCTCCATCTGGTTCCCATCACCCCTGCCCCGGTGCTGCTCCATCTGGTTCCCATCTCCCCTGCCCCAGTGCTGCTCCATCTGGTTCCCATCACCCCTGCCCCAGTGCTGCTCCATCTGGTTCCCATCACCCCTGCCCCAGTGCTGCTCCATCTGGTTCCCATCACCCCTGCCCCGGTGCTGCTCCACCTGGTTCCCATCTCCCCTGCCCCAGTGCTGCTCCATCTGGTTCCCATCACCCCTGCCCCAGTGCTGCTCCATCTGGTCTCCGTCTCCCCTGCCCCAGTGCTGCTCCATCTGGTCCCCGTCTCCCCTGCCCCGGTGCTGCTCCACCTGGTTCCCATCACCCCTGCCCCAGTGCTGCTCCATCTGGTTCCCATCACCCCTGCCCCAGTGCTGCTCCATCTGGTCCCCGTCTCCCCTGCCCCAGTGCTGCTCCACCTGGTTCCCATCACCCCTGCCCCAGTGCTGCTCCACCTGGTTCCCATCACCCCTGCCCCAGTGCTGCTCCACCTGGTCCCTGTCTCCCCTGCCCCAGTGCTGCTCCATCTGGTCCCCGTCACCCCTGCCCCAGTGCTGCTCCATCTGGTCCCCGTCTCCCCTGCCCCAGTGCTGCTCCATCTGGTCCCCGTCTCCCCTGCCCCAGTGCTGCTCCATCTGGTCCCCGTCTCCCCTGCCCCAGTGCTGCTCCATCTGGTCCCCGTCTCCCCTGCCCCAGTGCTGCTCCATCTGGTTCCCGTCACCCCTGCCCCAGTGCTGCTCCATCTGGTTCCCATCACCCCTGCCCCAGTGCTGCTCCACCTGGTTCCCATCACCCCTGCCCCAGTGCTGCTCCACCTGGTTCCCATCACCCCTGCCCCAGTGCTGCTCCACCTGGTCCCCGTCTCCCCTGCCCCAGTGCTGCTCCATCTGGTCCCCGTCACCCCTGCCCCAGTGCTGCTCCATCTGGTCCCCGTCTCCCCTGCCCCAGTGCTGCTCCATCTGGTCCCCGTCTCCCCTGCCCCAGTGCTGCTCCATCTGGTCCCCGTCTCCCCTGCCCCAGTGCTGCTCCATCTGGTCCCCGTCTCCCCTGCCCCAGTGCTGCTCCATCTGGTTCCCGTCACCCCTGCCCCAGTGCTGCTCCATCTGGTTCCCGTCACCCCTGCCCCAGTGCTGCTCCATCTGGTCCCCGTCTCCCCTGCCCCAGTGCTGCTCCATCTGGTCCCCGTCTCCCCTGCCCCGGTGCTGCTCCATCTGGTCCCCGTCACCCCTGCCCCAGTGCTGCTCCACCTGGTCCCCGTCACCCCTGCCCCAGTGCTGCTCCACCTGGTCCCCGTCTCCCTTGCCCCAGTGCTGCTCCACCTGGTCCCCGTCACCCCTGCCCCGGTGCTGCTCCATCTGGTCCCCGTCTCCCCTGCCCCGGTGCTGCTCCATCTGGTCCCCGTCTCCCCTGCCCCGGTGCTGCTCCACCTGGTCCCCGTCTCCCCTGCCCCGGTGCTGCTCCATCTGGTCCCCGTCTCCCCTGCCCCGGTGCTGCTCCACCTGGCCCCCGTCTCCCCTGCCCCAGTGCTGCTCCGTCTGGTCCCCGTCTCCCTGCCTGGGCCATGCCTTGCTGGCAGCTAGAGACAGCCTGACCTGATAGGTAGGTAATTGAGGCTTCTGCAGGGTCAGCACAGCCACTTCCCCATGGCTAATGGCTCAGCAGAGGCGGATGTGTGAATGGAGCCAGCGGAGGTTGCTAGACACTGACAGGCAGACAATGCCGCGCTGCCCTCACTGGACCCTGCCTCCCAACAAAGGCCTGCTGGCACTGAGCCAGACAGCCAGTTAGGGGCTGGGCAGTCAGGCAGCGGCACAGAGCTGGCTAACGGGAGCCAGCTGGGCACACGGGCAGCAGAAGGGCACACCCGAGAGCTGTGGAATAGAATGGCAAGCAAAGGGGGAGAGGCCACGTATGGGTGTGTGCATAAGCGCCATGTGTGTACGGGCAGAAGGGGTCAGGCACACTCAGCACAAGTGGGGAAACTGCTACGTGGACACACAAAACACATGCATATGCCATGTGCACACACTCAGACACATCCCACCATTCACAAGTACAGCCCACCCAGTCACCTCCTCACATGCACACACACCCCATCAGCTCACACAAACATACCCACAGGGCTGGCCCGAGGTGTGGCAGGGCCTGGAGCCCCCCTGCCTCCCCCATGCTGCAGGCCTTCTGCCCCCACCCCGCCATCTTGCTCCTGTATCCCCTCCCTGACCAACCAGAATGGGGATCGCTCGAGGCAGGTGGGCAGCAGCAGGAGATCCCCTCCCCTCAGCCCCCAAATGCCGGCAGTGCGCGCAGCAGCCTGTTCCACTCCACCACACTGCACCCTCCTGGCCCACGAAGCCCCACTCCTCCACGGGCAGTGGAGAGCGCTTCCCGGTGCCACGGAGAAGCAGGGTGCAGCGCGGTAGAGCAGAGCAGGCTGCCGCCCGCGCCGCCTGCGTGGTGAGTGCAGGAAGGAGACCAGTGGTGCTCCTGATGCCACCTGCCCGCTGCCACCCGGTAATCATCCCCACTGCCATCCATAGGGCCTGGGGCAGCAGCTCTGGGGCCCCAAAAGCACAGGGCCTGAGGCAGCTGTCCCAGTTTGACCTATGAGCAAGACATCCCTGTGTGCACATTCCATCCACTCACAAACACACACACACACACACCATTGTACACACACCATTGTACACACACACACACACACACACCATCATACACACACACAGAGGTGGATTATTCACACCCTGAGCGGCATAGTTATACCGAAGTAGTTTGTAGCGTGGACATAGCCTCTGATCTGGCTCCCTCTGTGCAGGGAATGCACGGCCCTGAGGGCCCCACCTCCAGGCCCCCGCATGTGTTCCAGGCGGCCCTGGGGCGGGTGATGAGTAAGCAGCACCGGGTACAAGACCACACTTGTCTAAGAGCTCCCCTGTTACAAGATTGTACTGTCAGAATCACAGAGACCTGTCGACAGCCACAAACACCTGCAATGCCCCACGAGCGCTCACACATCCAGGCTGCTGGCCCCAGTGTGCTAAGCTGTCAATCAACAAAGCCCATCCCCCGGCCCCCCGTGGGGGAGGCACTTCAAGCAGTTCATACGGAATCTGGGACCCCTTTGAAACCCCACATCCTGCTTATTGCAATGCAGTGCCGTGCCCCCTAGCGCGGCACTGGGGCTGGCAGTGACTGCTGGGGAGAGAACCTCCTACTGAGCTCCCTCTCTGCTCCCTGTGGGACAGCCCCCCAGCCCCCCAGCCCCACGCCAGTGCCACGTCCGTGGTGTGGGAGTCAGATTTTACTCTTGCTTCCCAGGGGCAGGAGGGGAGTGGGGTTCAGTGGGTTAGCTCAAAGGGCTGGCAGCCAGGACGCCTGGGTCCCATTCGCACTTCTGGCCGGGGCCCAGATTCCCCATCCATCCCCATCTGTCTGGGCTATCAGGGACTCCTCCTCACCCCCACCGATTCCCAGTACAGACCTCTGCCCGGCCAGTCCAGCAATACAACCCATGCCTAGGTGACTCCCCCAGTACAGCCCCACGCCCAGCCGCTCCTCCAGCGCAGCCCTCTGCCTGCCCAATCCTCTCAACTTCCCCCTGCACTGCTGACCCCCCCATGCTGCCATTCCCTCAGTACACCCAGTCGGCCCATGTGCCACCCCCTCCCAGACCAGCCAATTTCCCAATACAGTCCTTGGCCTGGCCAATTCCCCCCCAAAGCCAATCCCTCAATACAGCCCTCCATCCAGCCAACCTCCCTGTGTGCTGCCCCGGCCCAGCCAGTCCTCCTCCTCCACACACAGCCTGGCCAGTTCCCCAGTAGAGACTTCTACCCAGGCAATCCCCCTTCCCCTCCCAGCAGATCCCCCCAGGACAGCCCGTAGCTAGCCAAACCCTGCATCCCCTCGCCAAGCCAACAGCCCAATCAAACTCCCCTCCCAGACACCCTAATATACACCTGCCCCGCAACCTCCCGATACACCTCCTGCCAGCTCATCACCAAGTGCCTCCCCTGCTCAGCTGATCTCCCAGTAACCCCCAGCCAGACAACACTCCCAGAGTAAGCCCTGCCAGCCAGGCAGTTCCTCCAGTACACCCCCCACTGCCCATCCGTCTGTGCGCCACCCCAGTCAATTCCCCTCCATTCAGCCCCCACCCAGCCAATCTGCCTGAGACACCTTCCTGGTCCTTGTGACCCCCCAGTTCAAACAATCCCCCCATACCTCTCCCCTCCATGCACCCCCACACACATATCCTCCAGCCCAGCTTCCATACACCCTGCAACACATCCCTGCCCAGCAACACTCACAGTATGAATACTCTACACCCCCAGTCTCAAGGATCCCCCAGTACACACGCTCCTGTCAGCTGATGCTCCAATGCTCCCACCCATCAATTACTTAGTAACCCCCCAGGGCAGCTGATCTCCCTAGTACATCCCCCCTCCAGCATGGGGCTGCCTGACAGGCATGTAGGCGGAGGTTCTCTGTGGAAGACTGTTGCTTTACCTCTCCATCAAAAGTGGAGTGGGGTGGGGGTAGATGGTAGGAAATAGAGAGATCTCTTCCTCTAATCTGCAACACTTATGCTAATGAAGGAATTTCTATTAAGTTTCTAATGATCTTTGTCAGTTTCCATGGTTTAAAAATAACCCCCGATTAGTTGCCATTATCCATGCCATAACAGCCCCATTCAGGGCGTGCCAGCACTGGTATCAATATTTATCTTAAAAAGGCGGCGAATTAATGGGATGAGAAGAGCGTCTCCCCGTTCATTACCGGGGACGCACGCACCTGAGCATGTAGGGAGGGGGAGCAATTGCTCTCTCGTGGCACGAAGAAACCCCCAGCCAGCCTGCAAGTCTGCTTCAGAGGGAGGGCTCCCATCAGCGCTCACACCTCAGCCAACGTCCGGGGCCTGCCAAGCCTCCGCCCCGCTGGCCCCTCTTGGGCTGGGTGCTGCTCACACGCCTGCTCAGACGCCCCCAGCTGAGTCCGGGGCTCTCTACCGTTCAGGGCGCTGCACAGGCGCTCTTGCCAGAGACTGGGGCCGCCTGTTGCGCAGACTGTTAGCCGACGACAGGGTGCTGGGAACACTCAGGTTAAGACAAGTCCACTCAAGCTGACACTGAAGCATGCTGGACACACTCCACCGGGCTCCCTGTGGATGGCTCCTGCTCCACGGTTGCAGGGAGGGGCAGGGGACAGATGGGGGCTCACGATCATGCTCTCCCCGCCATGCTCTGCAATGTTCCCAACATCACTACACAGCAGAGAGGACTCTCCCTGCTGTCGGCCTCCATCAGTGTCCTTTAGGAGCGAACTAATTAGCTGGGCCTGGAGAAGCTCCACTGATCCCCAGTGAGGTCTGCCCAACCCCCTGCCTGGATGGCGCCCCCCTACCCAACCCAGCAGCAGGCCAGGCGGGCAGGCCTGCAAATGAGCACGTGTGAGCCTGTGCCCTCTGCTGAGCAAGTGGCCAGTTCACACGTAGCTGGAGCCCAGGGTTGAGGCTGCAAGAGACTTGCTTGTCAGCGCCTGGATTAGCTTGTCAGGCTGAAAGCGAAGGGGCTGGTGAAGGGCCAGTGAGAAAGAGGCGGGGGGACACAGTGCGACAGGCAGCCACGCACACCTGACTGCAGAGGGGAATTTCATGCCTCGGGGACGCAGCGTGTATGCCGGGATCTCTGGCCATGGCCAAGATGCAGCTGCTTCTCAGGAAGAGGGTGCAGAGGCGGTTTATACAGGGATCCCACAGCTGACGCTGAGATGGGGCCATCCCCAGAGCAGGGCATGGGGGCTGTTTAGACAGGGACCCTTCACCCAGAGCTGAGGCGCAGCAGTCTTTGGGGCAGGTGTGGGGCCATTTATGGGGGGACTGCTCGCTCAACACTTCCACATGGCTGGGTTTCACATCTCCGCTCGGAGCTCAGTAGCCTGGGAATATGAACCGAGCCCGGCAGCGAAACCGCAAATGGGATTTATTAGAGAGATGAAAGGGAATGAGGACAAACGGACGTGAGATGAAGGGAATCCTTCCAACTCTCCTGGGAAGGTTTCATTAAGATGTGGTTTAATCTGCTCTGCCTCACACAAAGCTGAGGGTATCAAAACAAAAAGCAGTCAAGTAGCACTTTAAAGACTAGCAAAATAGTTTATTAGGTGAGCTTTCATGGGACAGACCCACTTCTTCAGACCACAGCCAGACCAGAACAGACTCAATATGGTCTGGTCTGGATATGGTCTGAAGAAGTGGGCCTGTCCCACAAAAGCTCACCTAATAAACTATTTTGCTAGTCTTTAAAGTGCTACTTGACTGCTTTTTGTTTTGACAGTATATAGACTAGCACGGCTTCCTCTGTTACTATTCAAATCTGAGGGTGCAGCTGAACTGGGTGGAAACTCAGCAAGTTGCCACTTCTAGAGTGGGGCACCAGAGAGGTTTACACTGTGGCCCCTCACCCATCAGCGAGAGGAAGCCACCTCCGAGAGCACACTGCCCCAGCATTGCCTTTCAGTGCAGGGAGAGGGAGTGTTCCATAGTCAAGTGCTCTGGGCTTCTCATACACCCAGAGTTAGATACACAGCAGTCACTGTAAACACGCACACTGGCATGTACAGGCCCAGGCCCCAGCCATATATACTGGGGTACGTGTCATTCATGCAGCATGCCTAGATAGATAGATGATGGCTGTCTAGCTGATGGATGGCTGCATGGAGATGGAGATAGAGCCAAGGTACAGATATCGGTGACAGAGTGTGTGAGGTAGAGAGCTCAAGTGTGCGTGTGGGCTAGACGGGCAAAGAGAGAGGACATGGGGCTCAGAAGAAACGATATGGGGCAGGAGCGACAGACAACGCTTACAGGGATCGACGTGTAGGGGAAGAGAGAGGCAGATTGCGCAAACCTCTCCATTTCTGCCCCTCTGCCCTGCCCTCAGTTAATCCAGCCCCATTCTCACAACTTCCAGGGGCCCAGCTAGGGTGTCCCTGGGCAGCTGTGGGCTGGTGGGAGCAGTCAGCCAGGTCCCCAGGATTTATATCACACCCCAATGTCCCATCCAGTGTCCCCATGTTCTCATTGCCAGCTAAACACCCAGCAATCACACCTCCTCCGGCCCAACCCCACAACTCTCTCCCCATCTGACTGGCCTGGAGCTCAGCCTATTCCACCAGCTTTAGGACATATTATATTTATAATTAGGTTAATAGTTAATAGCTAGATCCCTGCCTATGTTAATGAGTCTCCTTAGGGTGTTTAGTGCTGCCACCAACCAGGGCTGCCTGTTCTCTGATGGGTGGTGTGCAGGGGGCTGTTACTGCCCTCCCCAGGGAGTCACACTGACCCTGCTCCCGACTGGGAGGCTGGGGAATGCATCATCACGCCCACCAGCTCCTCCCTGCTGAGGAACTCCCCTAGCCAAGATGCTGGAGATTCTCTCTCCTCCCGCTTCTTCTGTTCCATCTGCAGGTCTGGGAGGAGGAAGGCTCTAGCCCTCAGGCAGCCAGGGCTGGTAATCAGGACTAAGTTCTAACCCGGCCCTGGGGCAGGCCATACTCTCATTCCCATTTTACAGCTGGGGAAGCTGAGGGTCTCGGCGATTAGCCCCAGAGTGCACAGGCTGGATCTAGCAGAGCAGGGACTTGAACAGTGCACTTACTGATCCTTCCATCTGCACGTGCCCTGGCCCCAGTCAGTTCCATTCTTTAACCCCTTGTGTGGTAGGTAGGTCGGTCTGACTGTGGCTGATTACCTGAACCCCTTGCCCAGTGAACCTAGCCACGTCTAAACTGAACGGAAAGCCCCTGGGCCTCACAGTCACAGGTCTGGGACTGGCACGCTTGGCCAGTCCAGGTGGAAGAAAGCCTTCTCTCTGGGAATATTCCACCAACATCCTTCCACTGGGGCAACCTGGCCTGCGAGGGTCCTTCTGCTGGCGTTCTCCTGGCTGAGTGATGGGGCTGGTTCTCACCCGCAAATGTGCCTGCACCGTGAGACACTGAGGTTCAACTGTGCACTCTGCTGTTCCTCTCTGCTGGCAGATCAGCCTACGTTAAGCACACCTGGTTCTCAGGGTGGGCAAGACATTGGGAGTCTTGTTTTCACTAAGAGAAAAGAGGCAATCTTCCCTGGGGGCAGGGCCCACAGGTGGGACCATCCTCCAGAGCACTCTGAGGCAGGAGGACGGGGAGTTTAGCCACAGGCTCAGTGTGGGGCTGCACAGCAGTCAACTGAAGGTGGCAATGGAACACACTGGCTTGAGCATAGCAGGTGCCAGGACTCCTGGGGGTGCAAGCCATGGGCCTTGGCAGTTGTCAGTGCAGCGATGTGGCTTTGTGGGGGCTGTATTGTGTGGGTAGGGAAGTGATGTCATGGCTGTGCTGTGGGTGTGAGAGAGCAGGGAAGTCGTGCTAAGGGGGCTGCGTGTGTGGATACAGATGCTGTGTTCAGGGGGCCCTGTGTGTATGCGTCTGTGCGTACCAAGGCTGTTAAAGGGGTTGTGTGTAGATTTGTGCTGGAACGAGTCACACCTTGTGTGCCCTGCAACCTGGGCATTTCCCAGCTAGCTAACCTGTCCGCAGGCCCCCCAGGAAGAACGCTCCCTGCGGCGTAGAACTGAACTGGGTGAGCAGAGTTGCTGCTAATCCCCATGCGGGTGCTGTGATGGGAGGTGGGAGCAGACAGGACTGGTTTTGCCATAATCCCATTCCAAGTCAGGTTAAAGGGCAGTGATGCCAGCCTGGCTGAGCTGGAAGAAGTGTCCCTGCAGTTCGACAGGACTCTTTTTAAACCGACTCACGGCTGGGCTACGTGTGGACAAATTCACCACCCCAGGGAACTGGTGCCCTGCCAGGGGCTCCAGAGCTCAGGGCGTTTGGAATGGTGGGGGATCTGGACAGGAGGTCTCCATCCCTCCCATGACCGGGAGCTGGGAAAGGCCTGTCCCTTTAAAAGAAGACGAAGAGGGGAGATTTCCAGCAAAGTTGTACTTACTAGAGAATCCTGCACATCACTTAATTACATCCAAGGAGCCTGGTACTGTGCTGAGAGGGGCCCGACCCTAAACAGCCGTCCTTCCAGAGGTGCACCTGCCACAGGAAGTGCTGGGGCTGGGAGGCAGCCTCAGGCAAAGGGGTGGAGGTGGGGTAGGAGGGACCAGCAGGGACAACACTCTGTCCGTACAGCCCTCCAGACACACACAACCCCTGCACAACCCCCCCAACACAGCCCCCACAGCTTGTCCTTCCCACAGACATGCAACTCCCCCAGCCCCCCACGCACGACAATGTAAGAATGTCCGCACTGGGTCAGAGCAAGGTCCTGCTAGCCCAGTATCCCGGCTGCCAGCGCCTGATGCCCCAGGAGGAGTGAATAAAACAGGTGATCACGAAAGCGACCCCCCTCGCGACAGACAGAGGTGAGGGACATCATTCCTACCTACCCTGGCTAGGAACCACTGATGCACGTGCCCTCCATGAATCTGCCTGGTCCTCTTCTGAACATACACCCAGCTCCTCCACAAACACACACAGCTCCCGCCACACGCAGCCCTCAACACACACCTGGCGTCTCCAACACATACAAGAGCCTCCCCAACAGCTAGCCCCTTCCCCACGCACAGCCCCCAACAGGCGCACAGCCCCCCAGCCCCCCCCATAGCTAGCCCCTTCTACATATAGCCCCCAACATGCATACCATCCCCCCCACAGCTCCTCTTTGCCCCCCACACACACGGCGCCCAAGAGGCACACCTCCCACAGAGCCCCCCACAGCTAGCCCCTTCCACACACATGCCGCCCCTGCCCACAGGGCCCCCAACAAACGCAAACACAAACACAGCTCCTGATAGCTAACCCCTTCCACAGACAGCTCCCCCATTTCCAGCCTCCAACACACACACAACAGCCCCTTCACACATGCAGCTAGGCCCCCCCAGCGAGGCCCCTGCACACACACACAGCCCCTACAGCACACACAGGTCCCATCCACACAAACCCAGCTACCCTCCACACACACACAACCCCCCTCAGTGCAGGTTTCTATTCACACCCCCCCAGCTACCTCCTTCTTGCCTGAAGGGATGTGCACTAGAGCGGCCAAATAGGAAGTAAAGGAGTGTGTGAGGGAGTGAGGACATTGGGGCGAGGAGGGGGACCCGAGGAGCTCTGCAAGGTGACTCGTGTTGCCATGTCTGCCAGGTGTCGAGGCCCCAGGCCCAGTGTATCCCACAGCCAAGCGACAGTGCTCGACCTGAGCAAACATCCTGCCAGCTGAGAGGCCCGGTTCCCTCCGCACACCCTTCCCGGGGGGCGGGGCGGGGGCGTTAGCTGCAAAGGGGGCCGTGCTCATGGACGGAGGACAATGGGGTGGGGGAGAGACAACCAGGCCAGGGAAAGAAATGAGCTTTCCAAGGCGTCTTACAGGGAACTGGGAACTCCAGGGAGCAAATACCAAGCAGAGAGTTGAACCCAGAACGTACAACTCCTCTCCTGCCCTCTGCTCCTGAGGAAGTGCTGAGACCCCCGGCGGCTGGGCTCTCCCAGCCCCCCGCCCCCAGCGCTGGGCCCTGCGGCTGCTGCGGCAGGTCCTTGCTTTCATTTGCCAGCAGTTTACCATGTTTCCTGTATTTGCTTTTCCTGCGCTTTTTTCTCCCCCTCCCCCTCGGCTTTTTCTGACGTTTTTGCTACATTTTCCCTCTATTGGCAACTTGTGCTGCATTTCGCTCGCTCTTGTCCATCGCTTTTCTGCCACTTCTTGTCTTCCTTTTCCTGCAGTGTTTCTACTTCTGCAGTTTTCTCTCTTTGATCTGAATTCTTCCCCACCCCTCTCTCTTCTGACTTCCAGCAACAAACACGCAGACAGAGTCAATCTCCGCAGCACCTGGAAGTGCTAGCTGTGCGTAAAGAAGCTGAGCTGGGAGCCAGGCCTTCTGGGTTTTAGTTCCAGCTTTGGGAAGAGAGTGGGGTGTAGTGAGTCAGATCAGAGGGGGCTGAGAGCCTGTGGGAGAGTGAGGTCCAGGAACTGGAAGAGTGGGGCTGGGCTCTACAGCTAGATCTGGAAGGTGAGTAGCTTCTGTGTGGTTAGAGCAGGAAGGGCCAGGAGGCAAGTATCAGAGGCAGCTGAGTTGCCCTGTATCTTCAAAAACAATAAGTGCTGTGGCACCTTATAGATGGACAGATATTTTGGAGCATAAAAAGACCCGCTTTGTCAGATGCATGAGGCAGGATTCTGGGGTTTTACCTTCAGTTTAGGAGGGAAGTCCTGCTGAATGCCTGGGGGCGTCCGTCCGATAGCTAAGAACGGAGCTCAGGTGTCCTTTCCCATCCCACTACTGAAATGAGCAGCCCGCACTCCCTTCCTGTTACATTCTGGGCACGCACCCCGGAGCTCTTCCTGGGCGCCACCCCTGAGCATGGCTGTGCTGAGAGTGACACAAGAGAAGAGAAAGGGAAGGAAAGCAATGGGTCCTTCCGCCTGCCAGGGCTCCAGGGCCAGCAGGAGACCTGGCACGGCACTGACAGGGTGAGACAGTGCTAGCTGCCACTGCAGCTAGCCAGCCAGTCCCCAGACACTGAGCCACGGGCGCTAACGAGGGGAAGAGTAACGGGATCAGGCACGCTTTCGCAGCCAGCCAAAGCGGTCGCTGTCAGGGACAGCCTGTCATCTGGAGTTGGCGCAACATTGCTCCTTTCACACTAGGTGGGCATGTAGCCTGGACAAAACTGTGATTGGCGGCCATGTCAGCTGAACTATCTGCTGCTGAGTCTTTGTGCCAGGACAGAGGGGACCTAGGGGGCGGGCTGGGCGTCCTCCAGGGAGGACTTTGCCTTCAGAAAGTTCCCAGCTGCTTCCGAGGCCAAGGGATAGAACCCAGGAGTCCTGCCCCCACAACCCCTGTCCCACCCATTAGATCCCACTATTCCCCCAGGGCTGTGGGGGAGAGCCCAGGAGTTGCAGCTCCCATTCCAATGCCCTAAGTATTGGGCTATGCTGTGCCCCACACTGGTGATCTGATCCAGGACTGCGAGGAAGGGACGGGGCTGATAAGGAACAGATCCCTGGCTGCACATAAGGCCAGCCCAGAGCAGTGCAGGCAGCACCGGGGCTCTCTGTGCCCTTCCTTATGTCTGCGGACCAAACTCAATCTCGGTCACTGTGAGTTCCAGCCCCCGAAAAGTCAGTGTGTGCCAACGCCAACCTCCCACCTGCTGCATGGCTCTGGGCTCAGCCAGCCAGTCAGAGCGTGTGCGAGTGTGTGCGCGTGGGGATGGGTGCGAGAGACAGGGAGAAAGTGCATCTCCAGGAGCACGGATCTCTGGGCGTGTGTGGAAGAGCCTCAGCGTGTGCCAGTGCCTGTTTCTCCATGTGTGTGTGAGCGCACGTGTGAATCTCTGCACGCGTGGGATAGATGTGTGTGTACCTCTACATAGCTCCCTGTGTGCGTGTACTTCCAAGTGTATCTCCGTGTGCATGGGCGTGTCAGTGTGCATGTCTGTACACCTCTCTGTCTCTATGAGAAAGCGCGCGCGCGCGTGCGTGTGTGTGTGAGAGAGAGTGAGCCTGCCGGCATCTCTGCGGGTGAGAAGGTATCTTGGTGGCTCTGTGTGTGTAAGAGGGCATGTGTATCTGAGAGGCTGTGTGCCTATCTCTCTGTGTGTATCTGTGCACCTGCACATATCTACGTGTGTGTGCACGCGTCTGTGTGCACATACGTGTATCCCTGCGTGTATGCAAGTGTTTTTAGCCATGTCCATTCAAACGTGTGTCTGTGTGTGAGAGAGAGACCTGGGGGGGAGCCAACACAGGAGGGTTTGTTTGCAAGAAAAGGGGAGGCAAGATCATCCCATGCAACAGTATATGCTCAAGGCTTCCCTGCTGGATCTTCCAGCCTTTCTGTCAGCCCCCAGCTCCCCCTGCTCTAACCACTACACCCCACGTGCCTCCCAGAGCTGGGGACAGAACCCAGGAGACCTGACTACCAGCCTCCGGCTCAACTAGTTCTCTTTGGGACTTCGCCCCACTACCTGCCCAGTGACAGGGCGGGTGGGGCTGGATGCTCATCCCTGCCCAGTGTTTGAAGGTTTCAGGAGTCGAGAGAGGAAACACCTAAGGAGATGTCACTGGCCATGACAAGTCTTGTGCAGCCCCCTGCTCCTGCCTGGCCCAGGAACCACTGAGCCAAGCCGGCGTGGGGATGGCGTGGGGCACCGCACACATTGTGAAGAGCGCGCCGGGGCGATGTGGGCAGGAGGGGGCTGGGGAAAGGGAAGGATGCGTTGGAGATGTTGGCTCAGACGTCAGAGGTACAGCAGGAGGCTACGAGGGCAGCCCAGCATCAGAATCAGGGCTCTGGTGTGGGGATGTGATGATGTTCTTGTGCAACAATCAGGTCTATGACTGAGGGGGAAAAGCCTGTCCCCCAGTGCTGGGATCAGGTGTGTGTGCAGGTGTAGGACGTGATTGTCTCCCCCTGCTAAGTGCAGGTCTATAGGGAGGTGAGGCAGATGGGAGGTGGCTGTGTGCCCCTGCTAAGAGCAGGTCTATAGCAAGGTGAGGCAGATAGGAGGTGGCTGTGTCCCTGTGGTAAGAGCAGGTCTATAGCAAGGTGAGGCAGATAGGAGGTGGCTGTGTCCCTGTGGTAAGAGCAGGTCTATAGGGAGGTGGGGCAGATAGGAGGTGGCTGTGTCCCTGTGGTAAGAGCAGGTCTATAGGGAGGTGAGGCAGATGGGAGGTGGCTGTGTCCCCCTGCTAAGAGCAGGTCTATGAGAGGGGAATGCTGTTGCCTCTGTGCCAGGATGAGGCCGACAGCGGGGGACGTAGTTGTGGCCTTACACAGGACCAGGGCTTTATTACATGCTGCGCCTCAATCCCTGGAGCTCTTGGCTCCTCAGCACCAGGAGAGCAGCGCAGCCAGTGAGCCAATTCTTTCTGCTCCAGTTGTTGCCCTGTGCGAAGCCAAAGCCTTGGAAGGCTCTAGACCAGCGCTGCCTTTTACCTCCCCTTGAGCAGACCAGCGGGCGTGCCCGGGCGTGCTGTGGCCATCAGACACCCCCAGCTGGCTGCAGCTCTCACAGCTGCATGGCTTCCCCCTCCTGGAACAGCCCAACGCTTGCCCACAACGTGCATTTGAGCCCTGCAGGGTGCAGCTGCTTGGGCAAAGCCTGCGGCGTGCCTCATTTCCCTTGCAAATCACAGGCCTAAGCAAAAGCACCCCCTGGCCCTCCTGCAATTACCCATCTTAGAAAGGTGTTTGCGCTGGAAACGTCAGTAGAAGTGGTGCCAGGAGTGGTGGGCACCCCCCACTCACATCTTGCCCTGGGGCCCCCACAGTCAGCCCCTAAGCCATGTAGGGTCCAGACACTGCTGGAGATGCAGGTCAGCATGTGCTCAGGGTGGGTGTGCAAAGAGGGGAGTCAGCACACAATGCAGTGAAAGAGAAAGGCGCGCGCGCACACACACACACACACACACACACACACACACACACACACACACACACACACACACACACACCAGGCCTATCCCCCCACCTAGCACTGCCCACAAAGCACTAGCCCCTCTGGGTAAGCACACGCCTGGTCTGGTACACACATGTATGCACTATCACCTGTACACAGAGTAACACACACATGCACTATATGAAGCACACAGTGCAGAGTGCACACAGGGGCTATCACACCTCATGGTGTAGCATGCACACCCACGACAGACTCACACGTACCGTAGCCCCCTAACAGCATGGGGAGCCCATGCAGGAGCCTGACCGTCAGTACCTGGCACTGCAGTTTTCTCTTGTTCTGCTGCAAACACTGTGAAAAAGGCACCTTGTGTCTGGGGCGGAGGGGGCTAGTCGCTAGCCGGGAAGTTCCCGTAATCCTTTGTCTACAGGCGACATCACATCCACTTAATGGACAGTAGGGGACAGTGTCTGTAAAAGGCAGCCTAGAGCCTGGACTAGGAGGCTGGGGGCAGGTTTGGCCTGGGGTGATTAGCAGGGTCTGGGGGGAGAGAGAAGCAGATGACATCTGTCCCCAGCCTGTCCCCAGCAGCGCTGTGGTTGGAGTGGAGCTGCAGCAGGGGAGGGGTGTGTGCGATCCATTAGTGGTCTCTCTAAGGAGAGGCCATCAGCTAGGGCAGGTGGGGGGGCACACGCCCAGGGACCCCACGTCAGCTCCAACCTCCACTGCAGCTAATTGTCTGGGAAATGACCCATTAGAGGCTGTACAAGGACATTAGGTCTCATTAGTCTCATCCTGTTCAGAACAACAACCGCTGCTGTACAGGGAGGGAGGCAGACCGTGCCTCTCCCTAGCCCTTGTGCTGGGGCATCTCCACCTGCTCTCCCAGCATCCCAGTCTGCTGGAGTCACCTCCTGGGAACAGAGGTCCCCCATCCTCTGCCTCCCAACTGCTCCTCTCTCCCCCTTTTTCAGCACACTGCCCCAAAAACCAGCCAGGGCCTCACTGTCCCAGAACTGGAGTCCCGCTCTCGAACCCACGGCTCTGCCACTGCCCCCCATGGGTCCCAGCTACAAGCCCCCAGATTCTGCCTCCTCATCTTCCAGGCTCACCATGGACCCCCCCGATGCAGCCACATCCCCATGCTCCCCCCAGCCACTGGGCCCCCTCTGGCTCCCTCTCGGGGTCCCCATAGGCCCCTTACTGCCATCCTCATTGCCCATAGCACCTGAAACCACCAAGCTCCCCCAGCCCCAGAGCCCACCACGGGCTCCCAGCCACTGCCCCTCCCACAAGCCACACCCGAACAACTGGGCTCCTCCTCACCACTCCTTGCTTGGGCCCTGCAGACCCTGGCCCCCCAAGCTCCCCAAGCCACAAAAAACTCCCCTCCCCAGTGGCTCCCGGACACGTACCATCCTTCCACCTACCCCTGGGACGGCCTCTCTCCACCGCACTCCCCTCCCCGACTCCTCAGGCACCAGGGCCACCTGTCCCTGGGCCCTCTCAGCCATGTCTCTCTCTGCCCTTCAGAGCGAGGGGGAGCGAGGCCACTAATGAGCCCCAGAGCTCCCATCTCTGCAGTACTCCCGAATCTCTGCCGTTTCCACGGCAACCCTAATACCCAGCGCCCTCCCTCCACCTGACGCCTGCCCTCCAGATGAGCAGGGGAATTAACCCCTTGCGTTCTGCAGCCATCCATCTGAGGGACAACGGCTGCTGGGGCTGCAAGAAAGGGCTGGTGGTGAGGGGTGGTTGAGGGAGGCATCATCAATGCTCAGCCTGCAATGCAGCCAATGGGCCTGGCCAGCCTGGTAACCCTCTGCCACCTCCACTCTGCAGCTCTGACCCATAGGCCTATCCAGCCAGGTAACCCTCCGCCCCCTCCCCACCAGCCCTGACACGTGGGATCTCATCTCCATCCAGCACTAAGCAGCTATCCAAGCCTGGAGGTGGAACGCCCCCCGCACGGTGCAATCCCTCCAGGCGGGTGTTTCTTTCTTCCCGCTCCCACGTCACATGTCCCTGTCCTGTGCTCTCAGAGTCCTGAAGGGAGACAGCACGCAGACACCACCTCCCACAGGCGCTGGGACTCGGGGTGCAGGGGCTTTGGTGGTGGCCCCAGCTTGAAGTGGTTTCCATTGGATACAGGGTTTGCAATTTGATTTCACAGCTTCCAGCACCCTGTTCTCCACCATGCGAATTATTTCAGTGCCACTGGCACCTCCCGCCATTGGAGTAAAACCCCAGACCTCGTACGCAGCCGCTTGAGACTGGACGAGGGGACAAAGGCCCCGGTTCCTGTCCGCCCGCTGCTGCGCCAGGCATTCTCTTGCCCTGGGGGTGGGTCCCACAGGCCCACGTGCCCTTTTTTGTCGAATGCCCCCGTCACAAGCCCTGGCCTATAGCACATGCACACGCCCCCCATGCACACGCACACTCCTGTGCACACACTCCGGCACACGCATTCTCCCTTACGGACCCTCTCACCCAAGAGAGTTCAGCTCTCAAACAAACAGCTCCTTACAACAAGCGTCGTTCCGCCTCATAAGGCTGGGCAGAGCAGCCTAATAAATCCCCTCCCATGTTCCGCAGCCAGTCAGGTGGAGCTGACACACACTCTCCGCGTCGATCCCCCTTCCCGATTCCCCAGGAAATCACTTTTGCCCGGCTCTGCAATTCCATTGTGCTGCGTCTGTCGGAAACACACACTCCCTGTGTCACACTTCACCAATTACAAAGTGCTCTCCCCTCACGCCAGACAGATCTGGTGCATCGTCCCGTTCCCACCCCCCCAGCCCTGATCGTGGCCCCCTCCCTCTGCCCCACAGCACTACTCTGGGACTGCCGCTGGAGCTACAGAATTACCGACCCGAGCGCAACGTTGTGTGCCATCTCCCCTCGCCCCAACTCATTAGCCACAGGAGCCCAGTCAGCCGGGTATTCCATGCCCCTGCCGCCCCAGATCAGCCACTCGAGCCCATTTAACCTGGCATCCCTCCTGCCCCCTACCTCACACGCCCAGATCAGCCCCATAAGCCCATCCAATTTGGTATCCCCCTTGCCCCTCCGGACCAATCCCATGGGCCCACCCAGCTTGGTATCACCCCCCACAGACCCATCCACCTGGCATCCCCTGTGCCTCCTCCACTCCAGACCAGTCCCCATGGGCCGATCCAGCCTGATATCCCCCACGATTAACTCCTGGGCTGATCCAGCCCAATATCCCCCACGATTAACCCCTGGGCCGATCCAGCCTGATATCCCCCACGATTAACTCCTGGGCCCATCCAGTCTGGCATCCCCCTGCCAACAGGTGTCAATAGGGTGCTTGTGAGAAAGAATTCTTATTCCTTGGATCCCCTGGGAAACACCGCATGGGAGGGAGCAGGACTCCTTTCAGCATGCTGGGGATCATCCCCCAGTGCCCAGAAGCCTGGATTCAGTTACCCCCATACTGACTCCTGGCCCTCTCACTAAGCCAGGCCAGCTAGTGGAGGCTGAACGGGGAGCCAGGAGCCTATCCCCAGCTCCAGGAGGAACGTGGGGCTAGTGGGTAGAGCTGGGAGTCTGGATTTGGAGGCTCCTTTCATAGCTCTGTAATTTCCCCAGGACTTGGACTCTTCACCTGTTACCAAGTCTGGAGCTGGGCTCAGCTCCGCAGTGATGGGCACCTCAGAAGTACACCAGGGGCCAGGCTGTGCCGGGGGGCTGACAGCTGGTAGATGAGGGGGATCCAGGGAGACACACAAAGCCCTTGGCAACCTGGACCTCATGGAGCTGCCCATTCCCTAGCACGCTGTGGGAGGCAGGGCCTGTGAGGGTCTCAGGCTAGCTGGGCTCTGCAGTGACCCCAGCCTCCATGCATGGCAGCGAACCACGTGGGGAGCAGCAATTAATTAATAAAACCATCTGTGCATGAGGCCCATAAATCCTTGGGGTGCTGTAACGTGGCACGGGGACACACCGTAAATAGCGTCATGGCACCATAACCATGGGCCTGAGCTGGGGCTGCCTTGATTAGCATATTAAACTGCACAATTGAGTAATAACTAATAAGCAGGTTAATGCTGTAAATCGCCTGCTGGCCAGGAACTGATGGAGGCTCCCATTTGCCAGAGGCCTGGAGAAGAGGGCAGGGGTCTGTTCCATCCTTGGCAGGACAGAGCACACACCCAGCTCCTACTCTCTGACAAGCCTGATCTCCTGCTGTAACCACTAGGGACCCTCCCAGAAGTGGAAGAGGACCAGGAATCCTGGATCCCACCAGCCCCTCCCTGCCTAGAGGCAGGGACAGAACCCAGGTGTCATGACCCTCAGCTCTCCCATCTCTTAGCCTTGCATTTCCCCCATTCTGTAGGCTCCCACCCCCACCGCCAGGCAGCATGGTCATGCTTTTCAGGACTGTGTCCTCAGCCAGCCATCAGGGCCTCTGCGTCCCTTGGATTGTCTGTGTGTCCAGTGAGCAAGAACAGACAGATCAAAGTGTCCCCCCATTCCCCTCTGGGGAGGAATCTGTCCTTGCTTTGATGTGCGTCTGCAAACCCTCCCTCCCCCTGCTCTCCCTGCTGGATACTGCAGGCTCAGCATCTGCCTGCTCACTGGGGGAATTTAAGGGGCTGCTCTGCCAGAGCTTAATGACAGATGAGCAGACTGGGCTGGGAGTGGGGGGGTACATTTGGCAAGGCCAGGGAGATCCTCGCTTCCCTCGGTATCTCAGAGCAAGAGGGGCCTGGGGAACCCGCATCAGCATTACAGGGAAGGTGGCAGATGAGGACTGAAGGAGTGAAAGGATGGGAGAGGGCAGGGCTGGAATGAAAGGAAGGAGGAGGAGGAGAGGGGAAGGAGATGAGGAAGGAGTCCAGTCCAAGGGGGGACCAGGGGGAGCAGGTCTGGGGAGGGGCAGGAAAACAGCAGAGAAGAAAAAGCAGGATGTGAAGGTGGGCTAGAGGAAAGGGGAAGAGAGGGATGGAGACTAAGGAAGACCTGGGAGAGGGAAAGGGAAAAGAGAAACCCCTGAGAGCTGGCAGGAGAGGAGGGGGCAGCACCTGGCCTGTCGTGCCCCACGAAGCCCCCTTGAGAGGTGGGGGGCACTGGGTGGCATGACTCACGCACAGCTGGCGAGAGTGGCGGCAGAAGGCTACGGGGGGTGGCGTTAGCCCCTTGTGTCCTTCGGGGCGGTGGGCTGGGGGCATGGTCTAAACACACCCACCTCACTTGAGCCAAGGGAGCAAGCACAACGCAGCAAGGTCTTACACCCCCCGCCCCCCTGCAGCACAGTGCCCCTAGGGCCATACTGGGACTGAGAGGAGAGTGCCCTGCCCCCTAGCTGCACAGCACCCCCTAGCGCCAGCACTAACGGAGGGGAGAGACCCCCCCCGCCCTTCCCTCTGCCCCTTCACTTCAGCCATGACCCCCAAGAGGAGGGTCTCCCAGCCACCACCAAACAAGGCCCCAGGCCCTTTAGAAGAGACTCCAACCCACTCAGACTCCCAGGCCATTTCAGCAGCTCCAGCCACACCAGCAACCCCCCGGAGAGAATCCCCCACTGGGGTCCCCTCGTCCAGCACCCCCGCTTCCCTAGGCCACCACAGCAGCTGGGGAGGGGGAGGCAGGTGGCAAGCAAAATGTACTGCCAAGCTCAGTCTTCATGAGTAACAGAACCCCCATTTGGATCTGCAGAAACTCGCCCAGGTCTTTCCTCCCTCCCAGCCCCGCAGGTGCAGGGGAGCTCCCTCCTGGTCAGGGGCAGCTAAGAGGGGCTGCTTTGCTCCAAAGACATGCGACTGGCAGCTCCACCACAGGCAGGAGGGGAGGCCCCCCCACCCAACAGCACCCAGCAAGGGCCCCTCCTTTCACACTAGGTCAGAAGAGCCAGTGAACAACAGCGCCTTACAGCTCACACCCAGCCCTGCCCCCTCCCGGGGTAAAGGTGGGGCATAGAGCAGAGAGATGGAGAACTGCCCCACAAACCATGTTAGTGCTGGGGATGGAACCCAGCAGGCCCAGTCCCGTTCCCCTCTACTTCTGATCACTCAACCCTGCTTTCCTCACCGAGCTGGGAACAGAACCCAGGAGCTCTGGCTCCCAGCACCCCCTAACTCCTGGGGGAGGGAGTGCCATGCTCAGAGGCAGGTGGAGGACCTTGTACAGTCAGGCCATGGTGGGGCTGTTTGGGTCCTGAGCGTGCACACCCTGCTGACCTGGCTAACTAAAGTTGCTCTCATCACTAGGCCAAGGCCTGGCTCATTAGCTAACAGGGATGGAGGCCTGGCTCAAGATGGACACCAACACTGAAACCAACCAGGCAGCACCACAGGGGGAGTCACACCAGGGGCAGTATAGGGCCTCGGACACATGTACTACCTCACTGCAACCATAAGACCCCACTCCTCTTCCAGGGCCAGGACCTGGAGCCCAGGAGTCCTATCTCCCAATGGTCCCACTCTAGCAACTGGTTCTCCCACTCCTCCTTGACCCAGGCAGAAAACCACTCTTCCCTGTAAGCTGAGCGCTTGGGTGGCCGCCCAGCAGAGGTTGTGGTGCTGCTCAGCTGATCAGCAAAGTGCCCCCAGCCGGCAGCCTGGGTTTGTCCTGGGGGTGCCCTGGTGCCCATAACTAAATTTATTCTGCTCATGGATGACACAAATTAGAGGGAACCCAGGAGTCCCGGCCCCCTCGCCCCATTCCGGTGCACGAGACCCCACTCCTTCCCCTCCTCAGGGGGAGTAATCCTGCCGCCGGGGCAGGGGGAACTGACGACACTGAACAGAGAGGTGGGAATGGGGCCTTTGGAGGGCCAGGTGTGGGGGGGGTCAGGACACCCCAACGTGGTGGTCCTCATTCGATGCCCCCCCAGGCTACCAGCAGGTGGGGGTGAGGCTTCAGTGCTCCCCACAATCAAGTGCCAGCAGGCAGGCCCCAGTGCTACCCAGTGAGCAGGTGGGGATCGCTACCTACTTACCACATGGTGTGAGTGGGGGTGGGAGGAGTGAACAGCTAAAGCTCCCCCCCAGCTGGTCTCATTTTCATCCTTCCCTTTATCTCTGTCCATTGCTCCTTTTGCTGCTTCTCCTTCACCCGCCTCTCTCCTTCCTTCCCCCCTTTCTACTTCCCTCCATCTGCCAACAGGCTGAGACCTAAAATCCAGCACATAATTCATGCCCAGAGGCTGGGGGGCCCTACCCCATCTCCCTGTGGCACAGACCCCCCCCACCAGCTGGGGGCACACACCAACTTCTCATGACCCAGGGGGTTAAGGATGGGCAGGCTGGCAACCAACAGGATGTCTCCTAGTCAGGGGATGGGAGCCAGGACTCCTGGGTTCAAGCTGCAGCTCTGAGAGGGGAGAGAGATCTCGCGGAGTCCCTGGATCTTATAGGACACATCCTAGCCCAGCTCCGTGCCTCAGTTTCCCGTTCCGTACAATGGAGTTACCGTTCTCTCTCCCCCAGCTGGTGGGCGCATTAGCTCTTCGGTGCCCTCTCTGATCCTCAAAGCGTCATACAGGAAGGTGTGATGGGGGAGGGGATAATTTGCCCTGAGTGAAACGTTGCCCTCCAACCACCAAAGTCTCACCCCATCACCTGAGACTGGCACATCCCCATACACCTGGGGCAGGACCTAGGTAGCTGACTGCAGGGTACTGCACGCCTGGGGGGATTGTGTCTGTATAAGGCAGCTAGTACACCCATTCCTGAGAGTAATTCTCTCCTCTCCAGCCTCCAACTGATTCTCACTCCATCCCCAGCGTTCCCCTCACTCACCTCCTACCCCCATGCCTGGCCCCGGTGCTCACCCTCTGCCCACACACTTCGGGGTACAGCTGGCACAGCCCCCCACAAACCCACACTTCAGCTCATTTGCTTGGCGAGCACAAAGGTTTGGGGCAGTGCCCCGGGAATGGGGAGGATCATGTTGGGAAGGGGGGTACTGCCCTCGGGGATGGAGGCTTGTGGGGTAGAGGGAAACGAGTGGAGTTTACCAGGGTTCAGCTGGTGGTGAGTGGGGATAAAGTAGGTGCTATTGGGGGAAGAATACAGGCCAGGAGGAGTAAGGGGCTCCACCAACTCCAATCCACGGGCCAGGTGCACGAGCGCTCAGGTGGATGCCCCCCCTCCCCGTGGGCCATAGCAGCCCCAGACACACAAGTGACATTTGTTTGAGGTCAGTGCAGCAACCAGGAGCGCCCCTCCCATGCTTGAGTGTGCCAGGCTCAGCTAGGGCACACTAAAGATGGCGGCACCTGCCCCCCACCCGCCACATGAGTTTCCGCATGAGTGTGGAAGAGAGGGGATACACTGACAGCCCATCATTCCCTCCCCCACCCATGACACGAGTAGGTCAGGAATCAGCCAAGTGCCACGGAACCACAACACATCTTCCGCCTCAACATCTGAGACAAGTTTGCCAGGACTCAGCTACACAGAGCAGAGGGGATGCAGTGACCCCCTGGCCCCCCAGCCAACCTGTGACACAAGTCTGCCAGCCAATGGCAGCGAACTGAGAAGTTGGCCAGGCACAATAACCTCTCTTCCTGGTGACCAGCCAAGCCTGACCTGAGGCCCCTCCCCGGCCTCTGAAAAAATGGAGGGATGGGGGAGGAGAAGGATGGGATCAAGAGTGGGAAGATCCCATGGGGGTCGGGGGAGAAGGAAGGACTGGAGAGAGACGTGGGGAGAGGAGCCACTGGGGAGAAAGAGGGCGGGGGTGCTGCGGGGGGAGGAGGAGGAGGTAGGCTGGGGAGGGTTCTGTGAGAGGGAGGAGGGGAGGAAGGGGACTGCACTGTGAGGGGAAGAGGAGAGAGGGGACCCTGGCAGGGAAGCGGGAGGTTGGGACACTGAGGGAGACAGACCAGGAGAAGGAAGGTTTCCTGCCACCTGGGGAAGGAGGGCTGGGTAGGGGGCTGTGCACGCTGCGGGCGAGGAAGGGTGTGTGGTGAGTGGCACTGTGTGAGGGGTCGGGGGGCGGGAAAGACGGGGTGCCACAGAGGAAGTGGAATCCCCAGCTGCCAGGCCCACTGCAGGTGCAGGAAGGTCTGCAGTGGAGGGCGGAGGAGGCCGTGGGAAGGGAGCCGGCAGCTGAGGGGTAGCAGGGAGGAGGGTGCCCGCTTGGGGAAGGACGTGTTGACGGAGATGGGAGCCACTGCGGAGGGAGGAGGGTGGGGAGCAGCGGGGCAGGGGGAGAAGGTCCTGGACGAAGGGTCCCCACTTACGGTGTACATTGCTGGTGAGGACGATCTGGTGGTTGGTGGTGATGGGCGCTGCATGTGGGGTGCAAAGGGGATTCCAAGAGGAGGCCATGGAGAAAGGCCTGTGGCTGTGGGTTGTGGACAGGGTGCAGGGATTCAAAGGAGGGGATACCGGAAGGGATGCCAGGGGAGGTTGTGTGGAGGGGGAAGAAGGAGGGAATATCAGAGGAAGGAAGAATCTCCACTTAACACGGCTGATGGCAGTGGGCACTGTGCAGGGGGCCAGATGGAATGGAGAAAAGGCAGAAGACACCAGTGGGAAGGAAGGAGCGGATCCCGGAAGAGCCCCCATGTACTGCAGCCACCAGGGGTGAGAAAGGGCCTGTGGTTGAAGGTGAGGAGCACCGTGTGGGTGCTGGAAAGCAGGGGGTGCTGCAGGATGGAGGACGGTCTGGGGAGGAGGGCGAAGGCTATCCTGGAAGATAACAGGGGGAGGAGGGAAGTCAGGGGAAGGGGGCAGAGGTACCAGGAGAAGAGAAGGGTACCTACTTACTGTGGCCACCTTGGGTAAAGAAAGGGATGTGTGACTGACAGTAATGGGCGCCACAAAGCGAGGAAGCAGGGATACCAGGAAAGAGAGGCTGGAATACCGGGAGAATACACATACTAGAGAGAGAGAGGAAAGAAAAGTAGGGCTGAAGAAGGAGAAGGAAAACCAGGGGAGATGGACGACTGGGGAAGAAGGAATACTGAGAAGAGATGAGGCAACACATGGTGGGAAGGGGAACTACCAGAGGAAGAGAAGAAGGGATACCTGGTGGGCACATAGGGGGAGTAGGGATATCAGTGCAGGAGGAGGGTACAGAGGAGGGGATACATGGTGGGTAAGGGGCAGCAGGGGTGAGTAGGAGATACCTGCCGGGTACGTGGTGCTGGGGTGGGGATATCAGCGCAGAGGACGGGAATGGAGGAGGGGATACCTGGTGGATAAGGGGGATCTCTGGAAGGAGATCCTGAGGAAGGAGGAGGGGCCGGAGAAGGGCGCACAAGGCGATAAGGGAGAAGATAGAGGCCAGCAAGGAAAGTCTACGTAAGAGAAGAAGGGCCAGCAAGGAAGAGTAGGGGAGGGAGCAGGGGGAGAAGTGAGGAACTCAGTGGACGGGGGGAGAAGAAGGGATACCAGGGAGGGGGAAGGGATCCTGAGGAAGGAAGGGCAGAGGAAGAAGGTGATGTCTGGTGGGTATGGGAGCCAGAACTGAATACCAGGGAGGGGCTATCTGGGAAGAACAGGAGAGGGCGGAGGACACCTCAGGTGCACATGAGGGGAGACTGGAGACTACAAGAGAGGTAAGAGAGGAGGGGCAGGGGGAAAAGGAGAGGGATGAAAGTTACCTGGTGGATATGTGGGGAGTAGGGGACACCAGGGAGGAGGGGCTACTGCGGAAGTGAGGGAGGAGTAGGAGATGCCTGGTGGGTATGGGGGAAGGAGGGGATATGTCCAGAGGAGGGAGGGAGAGAGGAAACGATACCTGGTGGAGGGTGGGGGTGAAAGGGATACAGTGGGGGCAGCAGGAGATCTTGAGTTGGAGATACTATGGGGTACCAGGGAGAGTGAAGAAGATACTGGGAGGGAAGGGGGCTACCTGGGAAGGGTCCCCACTTACCATGGCCGCCGCGGGTGAGGAAGGGCGTGCGGTTGATGGCGATGGGCACCGTGCCATGCTTGTTGTGGAAGTGGTGCACGTGGTGTGTGGTGCTGAGGCTGGAGGACACTCGTGCCGCCCCAGCCGGCCTAGCCAGAGCTGCCAACACTGCAGCCACGAACACAGCCCATGGCACCCCCTGCCCTGCACCCCCACCCCTGCTCCTCTTCCTCATGGTGCAGGGCGCCGGGGAGGGGCGGGCAGCCCCCAGGGGAGTCACGGTGTCAGATCCCAGGTACGACGCCGTCCATACCGCGGGTCTGCTCGCCGGTGGGAGAAAAACACCCCAAATCACCAAAAATCCTCCTGGCAAAAACCACAAAAATGCGCGGGTGGAGTGGGGGGGATGAAAAATAATCAGCCCCCCTCGACAAAATCCACAGTGGCCAAAAAATAAACTCCGGGGTCAGATCCAGAGATGGGCGGCTCCAGGGCGGCTCAGGACTCCTCTCCTCTCCTCCCCCGCCTCCACTTCCACGCTCCGGGATTCACAGAGAAGTCCCCATCCTTCGGTATCCGGCGGCAGCACCGTACATCCAGCTTCCCCTGGGAGGGGAGGACCGGAGTGGGATGAGGGGGGGTGGGGAAGCATCAAAGGCTCCCCAGCATCCAGGGAAAGGGGGAAACGAGAGAAAAAGCCAGAGCACAAGTACAAAAAACGGAAACAAATGAGGAGCGGGTGGGTTTCAATCACACCAGTGCGGCATCCTTCCAGAGGGGCAGGCTGGAGGCAGACAGACGGAAGAGGAGAAAATGAACGAATGAGAAGAGGCAAGCAAAGGATGCAGAGAGGAAAAAACCCTGAATTCAGGGGAAGAACATGGAGCCGAGGAGGCGTCAGGACCTGAGATGGCTGGGGTGAAGGATGGCCGATGGAGGGGCTGGCGAAGGAGAAGAAAGAAAAGGATGAAGCCGAAGGCAGCGCGGCAGAGAGCGAGAGGGGGGAGCCAAGCAGAATGGCACAGCGCTCGCTGGAGTGTGCTGCAGAGGAGAGGGACGGCTGGAAGGAGGGAGCGAAGAAGGGGGGTCGACGGAGAGAGGGAGGGAGAGGATGGGGGAGGACCGGAGCACCGAATTACTCCGAAATTGAATGACAACGTTGCCAAGCTCCTTAATTCCTTGCACCTGGCACCCCCCACAAGGCTGCTGAATTACTAAAGGCGCCCCCAGCCCTCTGTGCTTTCGGGGTGAGGGGGGGGCTTGAGAGCTCTTTATGGATGCACCTCTCCTCCCTGATCTCTTTCTTGCTCCCTCAGTCCTCCGCTCTCCTCCATCTTCATATCCTCCCCAGACCCCTAGCAGCAGCAGCAGCCAGCAGGAGTCCACTCCCTTCACCCCCCCTAAGAGCTGAACCAACCCTCCAGAGCTTCGCTGCCAGGCAGCAGACCCAAGCCCCTGTAGCTCACCCCCTCAAGACCAGGGCCGACTCCCTGGGTCTCCACTGCTCCCCATTCTGGCTCCCCACCCCTTTGCTGCTGAGGTACGGCTGAGATGCAATCTATGGACTGAGTCCAGGTGTAAGATATCTCCAGCCCCCGATTATTCACCCCCTTGCTCACTCCCAGACAAAGATCTCCCCTCCCCGCTGCAGGGGAGCGAGCCCCCCCATGGGGTCCTCTGCTGCATGCTGTCCCTCCCCCATTCAAAGTGATCATATCCCCCCCGCAGAGTTGCCATCCGATCAATCACCTTGCTCCCCAGCTCTGAGCTTCTGCAGCCCCCTCCCACACGCAGAGACAAAAAGGTGCCCAACCAGGCACGTGCACTCACATGGGCACATGCAGGCACACACGTGTGTGCATGCACACTCAGGTGCACGCGCACGCGCGCGCACACAGCCACAATATTTATTCCAGAGCAGTTTGCTTTTTCCCCCCCCCAGCTAGAGGTTGCATGGGAGGGCAGGGTGGGGAAATCATCTACAGATATTAAATACTGCACACTGGTGGGGGGAGCTGGGGGAGGGGGGCTTGTTAACCCTTTCTGAGGCAGCCAGAGCCACGCAGAGCCTTGAGAGAAGCTGTTTTAATCCTCATCGCCCAAGGCCAAGGGACAAATCCGACAGATAAAACTACAGGAGACGGCAGATGAGAGGCGCTCGGGGGAGGGGGGAGCACAGGCCCAGTGGAGGTGGGGGCAGATGGGAGGCTCAGCTCCCTGGCCAACCCCCAGCCTGGGGAATTTTCCCACTGGAAAAGGCCAGGTTGGGAGCAGGTGAAAGCTCCCCCCGGCACAGGCACAGTCACAGGCACACGGTTCCTGTGCAGGGTCCCATGGCGCCCCCTGCTGGGCCTGGAGTAGCCAGGTGCTCCCCCCAACAAGCACACCCACCCCACTCCCCACGGCAGCTGCTGCAGGAGAGGCCAGGGCTAGAATAGCCAGGAGCTCCCCCAACAGCCAGCGTCCACAGCGCTCCCTGGGGGACGGGCCAGGCAGTGCAGGGCAGGGCAGGGATTCCAGCGCAGCCTTGGCCCTGCTGATCAATCTTTGGCGCAGGTCGCCGGGCTCCCGCTGCGTCCATGGGGAAACGCTGTGCAAACACCCAGCAGGCAGAGGCCTTGGCAGCAGGGGCTGGGGCGGGCTGGGCTGACAGAGGCCCCGAGCTGGCTGGAGACAAGGGTCAGATTGGCGAGCTGAGGGGGCTGGACAGGCTGAGCACGGAGCGGGCTCACGCCAGCCAGGCTGCCAAGCCCATGATTTATTTAGCAGCGGATCAATGGCCATCAGAGCCGGACGCGACTGTATGTCCCCAGAGCGGGGGTCGTGAACCCCATTCAATCACAGCCCTCCACCCGGGTACCTCCCTGGCTGGGTGCACTCTGACCACCTCCCGCGGTCCACCCCATCCCTACTGATACACCTCTTGGCGCTGGAAGCCCCAACCAATGTCTGGCCCACCCTCACACCCCCATTAGTACACACAGCCCCTCCCCGGAAGGGCAACCCTCCAGAACTAGACAGCCCAAGCGCTGGGAAGGGTGCGTGATACACACATACTGGCTGCTGCCACGGGGAGGTGGGAGAATCTGTGGAGCACTGATGGGCTCAGCAGTGTGAGCAGGGCTGGGTCTCATGGGTGGGGGGTGAAAGAAGGGTCAGGAAATGGGGGATCAAGCCTCTTCTTGGGGACTGAGAGGGGGCAGTGGCTGAGGCAGGGGGGACAAGCTTCCTGCAGAATAGCCAAGACCTGGAGTATCCTCCTCTCCCTCCCACCTCCATCCGGATGGGGGGAGCTGTATTGTACTGGCCAACCCTACCTGCTTCCAACCACCTGCTGGGAGCAGCCAGGGCTGGAGTGCCTGGGAGCTTCCCCCACAGTCAGTCGTCCTGCCGAGCTCTGCACAGAAGCCCCGCTGGGAAAGGGCGGTGGAAATGGTAGATGAAACGCTGATGTCGGCACATGCCCAAGGAGAGTCCTGTGGGGGTGCACGTTTCTCCATGGTGGCGCCCAGTCAGGGACTCCAGGGCTGTGAACTTCCTCACAGCAGTGCCACCGGCAGAGATCCCTCCTTCGCTCCCTGCTGCGCCGTGGCCGAATACGTGCAGGGGCCGGGTTGGCGGGGAGGAGATGGCTGATCTACCAGCAGCTCAGTACTCTCTCTAATGAAGACAGCTGAGCTCACCAGCCCAGTGGTGCTAAATCACCAGTGATGAGCTCATCCTGCCATGATGTCACCCCCGCCCTAGCTGGGGATGTGGGGAGGGACAGCCAGTGCTCAAGGGAGGGTGGGGTAAGGGGAGTGGGAATTTACCAGCAAAGGAGGCAGACGGGCAGGAGTAAGAGAAGCAAAGGTGTGGGAAAGGGAAATAAGAGACAAGGGCAGAGGCTGACAACAAACCGCACGGAGGCACCGTCGGGGAGGCACAGTGGGGCCTCGGCCAGCCCCCAGAGGAAGAGCCTGCCCTGCCCTGCCCTGCCCACACCCCAGCCCTGGCACCTGCTGCTGCAGTCCTGCTCCCAGCTCCAGGAGGAGGGGCCGTGGCCTGGATAAGGGGGCGCCACTCTGGAAAGTTTGGGACCACTGTTCTGAGGGTACTGGGCAAGGGGAGAACGATGTCAGGGCAGATGTAATGGGCAGCATGAGAGGACCAATGTCCCTAGCCCTGGTCTGCTGGTGCCTCTCAATCCTGACACACAGCCCCTTTGGCTAGCCCAGCCCGACGCCGTGCCCTGCCCGTGGCCCCCCGCCCCTGGCACGTCAAGGACCAGACCAGACCAGACCGCGGGTCTGTGACAAGAACCAGCTGCCAGAGATGTCTCAAATGTGCCCCATGCTCCCCCGAGCACAATGCCAGTGGTCCCAGCACTCGTCCCCCACCAGCGCGGGGAGGGGACGTGCAGTCCTGCTGGACGTGGGCCGCAAAATTAGAGCAAGGAATGGCTCCCCTGTGGCCATTTGCACTCAGTGTGGCATCTCTGCACCCTGAACGCACGGCCCCTGCACTGCTACTGGCTCCTCTGGACGGCAGCCAGTGCTGGGGCGGGGCAGGTCAGGGCCAGGGAAAGGACCGTGACCTACGGGACTGGGCCTCAGCAGCGGGTGCTCTCCCCACACAGCCAGTGCCGACTTCACCAACGCAGCAGTCCTGGCTCCCAACCCCACAAAGTACAAGAACAAGGAGCCCCCCGGGGATCCCCCACTGACCACCGCCAGGTCCCCACACTACAGTTCTGAATGCGAGACAGCCCTGAGGTGCCCGCCCCCCACCAGGCCTCAAAGGGCCCCACTTCCCCTACAGCCGCCTGACACGTCCTGCTTCCACCAGACCACAACAGCCCCATTCGCCCACACAACCCCGACCCACCCAATTCCCCCCACGCCCCCTCCCCATCCTCCTCCCCCCATGCCCCAGCCCCGTCCTCCTCCTCCCCGCACGCCTCCGCCCCGTCCTTCCGCTCGTCCGCCCCTGCCCCATCCTCCTCCCCGCACACCCCAGCCCCGTCCTCCTCTCCCTCGCAGGCCCCCGCCCCGTCCTCCTCCTCCTCCTCGCACACCCCAGCCCTGTCCTCCTCCTCCTCCCCGCACACCCCAGCCCCGTCCTCCTCTCCCTCGCACGCCCCCGCCCCGTCCTCCTCCTCCTCCCCGCACACCCCAGCCCCATCCTCTTTCCTGCACACCCCAGCCCCGTCCTCCTCCTCCTCCTCGCACACCCCAGCCCCATCCTCCTCCTCCTCCTCGCACACCCCAGCTCCGTCCTCCTCTCCCTCGCACGCCCCCGCCCCGTCCTCCTCCTCCTCCTCGCACACCCCAGCCCCGTCCTCCTCTCCCTCGCACGCCCCTGCCCCGTCCTCCTCCTCCTCCTCGCACACCCCAGCCCCGTCCTCCTCCTCCTCCCCGCACACCCCAGCCCCATCCTCTTTCCTGCACACCCCAGCCCCGTCCTCCTCCTCCTCCTCGCACACCCCAGCCCCGTCCTCCTCTCCCTCGCACGCCCCCGCCCCATCCTCCTCCTCCTCCCCACACACCCCAGCCCTGTCCTCCTCCTCCTCCCCGCACACCCCAGCCCCGTCCTCCTCCTCCTCCTCCCCGCACACCCCAGCCCTGTCCTCCTCCTCCTCCCCGCACACCCCAGCCCCGTCCTCCTCTCCCTCGCACGCCCCCGCCCCGTCCTCCTCCTCCTCCTCGCACACCCCAGCCCTGTCCTCCTCCTCCTCCCCGCACACCCCAGCCCCGTCCTCCTCCTCCTCCCCGCACACCCCAGCCCTGTCCTCCTCCTCCTCCCCGCACACCCCAGCCCCGTCCTCCTCCTCCTCCCCGCACACCCCAGCCCCGTCCTCCTCCTCCTCCCCGCACACCCCAGCCCCGTCCTCCTCCTCCTCCCCGCACACCCCAGCCCTGTCCTCCTCCTCCTCCCCGCACACCCCAGCCCCGTCCTCCTCTCCCTCGCACGCCCCCGCCCCGTCCTCCTCCTCCTCCCCGCACACCCCAGCCCTGTCCTCCTCCTCCTCCCCGCACACCCCAGCCCCGTCCTCCTCCTCCTCCCCGCACACCCCAGCCCTGTCCTCCTCCTCCTCCCCGCACACCCCAGCCTCGTCCTCCTCCTCGCACACCCCTGCCCCATCCTTTTTCCTGCATGCCCCAGCCCCATCCTCCTCCTTGCACACCCCTACCCCGTCCTCTTCCTTGCACGCTCCTGTCCCGTCCTCTTCCCTGCACGCCCCCGCCCCGTCCTCTTTCCCACACGCCTCTGCCCCATCCTCCTCCTCACACACCCCTGCCCCATCCTCTTCCCCACACCACACACATGGCTCCCTCTAGGGAGACTAGACAGCAAGTGTGAAAAATAGAGACGGGATGGGGCTAATAGGTGCTCATAAGACAAACCCCCAAATATCAGGACATCTGATCACCCTCCTCTGCCAAACCTCAGTACACTTCACAACCCAACACACACTGCTTCCTCTGCATAACCCTAACACACACACACACACACACACACACACTACACAACTCCATCTCAACCCACATTCACACCATATCACCCCAACAGATACGCACAGGATCCCACTCTACTACACAGCCCACCCCTCCATAAACACAATCCTGCCACACAACCCCGGTGCGCACACATGGGATCCGCGCGGTGCAACGGCCACTGCTGCCACACACAAAATCCTCATAAGATAGGGCACCATCAGCATGCCCCACCCCAGGCTAGGCTATCCCTGGTAACACAAAGGAGGCTCCTGGAGGAGGGCTTGCACAGGGAGGATGGAGGCAACATGGTGTTGCTCCTGCCAAGCTCCGGGATCTCAGCAACAGCTGCTGAGGACAGGGTAGCGTGCATGGCTGAGCTCCTAGGTTCTGTCCCCAGCTCCGGGATGGAAGTGGAGCCCAGTGTTTCCTCTATTTTTTAACATCCCCAGAGGAGGGAATAAATTTTGCTCTCTGCACCCAGGCATGTGCGGGTGCGCACCACCAATAGACACACACATGCTCACTGTGAGCAGCTGCAGGGGGCTCTGCTAACCAGCTGGGTGACACCTGAATCTCCGCTGGGTGGCCACCCAAGTGCTCAGCTTACAGGGAAGGCTGATGGCGCCTAGTGAGTTATTTCCGGGGCTGGGTAGGCGGACTGGGGCTGGGATCCCAGACTCCTGGGTTCCATTCCAAGCTCTCAGAGGGGAGGGGAGGGGAGTTTAGCAGGTTAGCGAGCGGGTGGGTGGGCGGGTGGGCGCTGGGAGCTCTGGTAAAGGTAAGGGGTCAGAAGCCAGCCCCTTTGGGGGGAGGGGGTTGAATGAGTCACATGTTGTCCCCCCATCTCCATGCTGCATGTTTGCCACACACCAGCCTCCAGCAGCCAGCACGAGCTGTTTGTGAGCTATAAATATGAGGAGATGGATAGAATGACAGACGGGGTGGGCGTCCATCCGGGGGCGGGTACGAACCAAAGTGGAATCCAGCTCAAACTGAGCACCAGAGACAACTGAACTCACACGGCAGTCACAAGGCTAATGCCAGCCCTTGGCCTCCAAGGGGGCGGGGGGGCTGAGAGAGGCCAGCCATCAATGTGATGCAGGCAGGGTACCGGGCTGCAGGCCCTGGACGAGTGGGAACAGGACTCCTGAGTTCTGTCTCCTGCCTGGGGTTCTGACAGTGGTCTACTGGTTGGGAGTCCCAGGCATCATTCCCCTGCCTTGTCACCTCAGTTTCTCCTCCAACTCATCACTTCTTTAGCTCTTGCAGGTCGTGCCTCTCTCTAAGTATGCACAGAGCCTGGCACAATGGGACCCCGACCTCCGCTGACATCTCCCGCCTGCCGCCCTTCCCCCGCTTGAATTCACCAGGCCACACTACCCTCCCCGAACTGGGGACAGACACCTGGAGTCCCGACTCCCACTATGATGCCAAGCCAGGGCTCCCTTATGTCGTGCCTCACGTAACCTTCTTGCTTTCAGCCAGCACCCGAGAGCTCAGAGCTAAGTTACTCTGGTACAGAAGAATCCACAGTTTCCCCTGAAGGTGGTGGTGCTAGTGTCAGTATGTAGGGGACCCTGCAAAGCTAACAAGCCTGACACAGCCAGGAGGGAGGAGCACTGCCACAGGGCTAATGGGACAGGAACTGCCACCCCAGATCAGAGCCATGAGCCGATGCAGCTTGGGTATCCAAGCAAGGAACACTGCAGCAATGAGAACCCTGGGCCTAGTCCTGGGGAAGCTCTGCGTCCCAGGCTGAGTGGGCACTGGGAGTGTCTGGGGCTGAGTCCCCCGGACAGGAAGGGCAGGCAAGGATCTTGTTAAGTAATTAGCGCTAGGGAGGGGTGGCAAGGGGCACTACGTAGCTCTTCAGCTCCTTCTGTCCCTTCCCCCACTCCCAGCCCTGGCTCTGTCATGCTCCTTGCACTGTGCCTGGGACCGGAAAAAGACATGTCCCAGGGAATCCCAGCCGGCACTCGCAGGGCAGGGTCCCCTTTGGGCAGAGGTGAAAGTAAGGGGGAACGCCCTGGTGTGCAGCTGCAGCAACAGCTGGCTGAGCTGTGGCAAAAGCCGTCAGGGAGCTATTTAAGGAGCTGGCAGGGCCCTGGGTTGCAAGAGGCCAGTACCTGTAAGAAACAGGTTATTTTCAGCCCGCCTTTGGGTGACCGTGGTCTTGCTTTCACTGGGTCTCTCACGCTATCCCCTGCACAAGGGAAAAGCCCGCAGGTGCTGCAAGGGAACGGCTAGCAGCCATGCAACACGCACGCCTGATCCCCAGGCTGACCAGCTTTGCCAGGGAGGCCTGAGCTCGAGTGCCTCCAAGCAGGGAGAATCTGCTACCCAGCCAGCAGGGGCCACTGCCACAGGGGAATGCTGGGCTACTGGCCTCAGACTCCTAGGTCCTGCCTTCCATCCTCATGCTTCGCCCACATGCCCATTCTTCCTCCTGTTCCGGTACCCGTTCTCCACACACCCCAGCTGTGAAATGCCTGGGGGCCTTTGTCCGCCGCTGCACACCACCAGTGCCAACACTGCCCATGGCACAGACAATCCCAGCCTCGCAAACTTACCAGCTACACAATGCCCAGCTCAGCACCAACATAACACACTGCTCCTGGTACTGAGGGAGGGGGGGTTCCCTTGGAGACTCCTGGAGAAAATAACCCCAAGTCAGCCCCATTTACTCTAGCCCTGCCCCAGAAGTGGCACTCCAGTTTCCCAAGCAATCTCCCTCTGCACGTACATCTTAGCGCACTTTGAAAAATGTAGCTCTGCTCAAGTCTTCTCTGGCACTGACACACAATGAAAATGACTTATGAGAAGTCACACAGCACAGACAGGAACACAATATAACCTAATCCCTCGACCCCACTCCCTACCTAGAGCTGCAGCTAGAAACCCAGGAGTCCTGGTTCCCAGACCCCTCTGCTCTCACCCTCTAGATCCCTTCCCCCTCCCCATGCTAGGGTTAGAACCCAGGAGTCCTGGCTACCAGCCTTCCCCCTGTTTAACTGGGGCTGGGAGCCAGGACTTCTGCTTCCATCCCCAGCTCTGGAATTTTTCTCCCTGTGTCCTCTCTCTGTGTCTAATCCCCCACACAGCTCACACACAAATTGTTCCAGTTTATTACTCTCATGAAGGCTCTTTGCTCCTGCCGTTTCATCCCTTGCTCTGACACAGGGACATACACAATTACACAGAACGACACTCTATTAGAATACCAAACAGCACGAGGAGCCCACGTGGCTGTGGGTTCCCCTCCCGCCGTCCCATCCCGCCAGCTCTCCTCCCCAGCCCCGTGCTCCCCTCCTCCCTCCAGTCGGTATCAGCTGAAAAATGAAATATGAATATGCCCAAATGGTTTGCTAATCTCTCCCCACCCTGGCTGAGACAGCGGGGCTGGCAAGGGGAGATAATCAGAGAGAGCTGACAGGGATCCAGCACTCGTGGAGGGGAGAGTGGCAGACAAAGGAAGAAGGGAGGCAGGAAAAGGAGGCATGTGGAAAGGAGCAACAGGGCCAGCAATAGTGTTCCCACCCTGGCATTTGTCTGGGCATCACACACAGTCCGTCTAACTAGCAGCACCATTGTCCAGGGGAATGCCAGCTCCGCAGCCTCAGTCCCCGGTGGGCTAGGGCCCCGAGGTTCCTGCCCTGCTGGCAACTGTGCTGAGAGCTCTCAAACTCACCGCACGGATGGGCTACGCACCAACACCGCATTGGAACCGGTACCCCTTACAGGGGAAAACCCTCTTAATGCAGGTCCCCCCAAGCCAATGAGCGCCCTGCCATAGGGCTGGCTTAGCGCTAACAGCCCCCAGTGAGGGACTGTCCCCACGTCCCACTCCCCACCCAGCCCTGTCCAATGGAGTTGGATTGGCGCGGGTGCCCCTGAGAGGGAACAGGTCCCCTTTCCCATTCCCCACCCATCCCTCCACAATGGTGTTGGACTGGAACTGGTGCAGCTGCAGGGAGAAGAACCCACTCCCTACCACCCTGAGCCACTCGGTCCGCACACCTTGCGGTCAACCAACCAGCCAACAAGGACGATCTTGTGCTTAAGGCACCGGCCTGGGAGGGGAGGGGACCTAGGGGAGGGAGGCTGGGAGCTGGCAGGACTCCGGGGCTCGATCTGTCACTCCGAGAGGGCTTTGGATCTGCTGCACCCCCCACAGACTGCTGCGTGTTCTTGTCCCTCTGAACCCAAGTCCTTCTCTGCCCCTCTTTCCTAGTAACTCCAACATCCACGCCGCCTCACCCTGAGCGCAGCTTGTGCCAGCAGCTGCCCCAGATGCCTTGCGCTGCCAACGCCTCCCCCTCCCAGAGAGGAGTGTGAGCAGAATGCCCAAGGTGTGACATGAATCAAGCAATGACAGAAGCCAGGCCCCTGGGGCACCAGGTAACAAGAAGGTGGGCAGACAGGGGTCTTAGCAGATACACCTTGCAGGGGCCTGGAACAGCCTGCGTCCGGATGCTCGGGTTCTATTCATGCGCGGCCACGCCAGGAGGTGGGGAGGGTCCAGTTGTTACCTGCCAGATGTTGACACAGCCCGTGCCCACTCCACTGCCAGCACATCAGAGGCACTTGACTCCAGCCAGGGGTATGAGAGGGAGCCCAGCACCCTGCTGAGCCTGGTCTGGGCAAGGCGAGAACCGTGTGACTGTGCAGGTGTCAAAGGGGTACAAGATACGGGCCACCAAGGCAGCCCATCTGTGCAGCCTAGCATGGGGGGGAGGGGCACTGCGCAATGGGGTGACGAATATATGGCATGGAGAGCCTCCCGGCTCCAAGCTTTGCCAGCAGGGGGCGCTGCAGGGAGCTCCGGGCTATCCCAGCCCCAGCAGGGGGCGCTGCAGGGAGCTCTGGGCTATCCCAGCCCCAGCAGGGGGCGCTGCAGGGAGCTCTGGGCTATCCCAGCCCCAGCAGGGGGCGCTGCAGTGCACCTGGGCCCCTGCACAGCAATGGCCAGCAGCTGCCTTTCCTTCTGGGTGAATAATGAAGGGCAGTGTTGGCTTTATGGCTCCTGGCAGAGTGAGGGGGCAGTAATTACCAGGGAAGTGTCATGGCTCTGACCCCTGTTAGCCATTAACAAGCTGATGATGATCAGTGCAGTGACCGGGACCAAGCAGAGGCGGCCAAAAATCAGCCCCCGGCTTCGACCCTGCACACCTGCCATTAGCTATGGATACAGCTTGCAGCCAGGGCAGCCAGTCACCTCTGGCCCCAGGACAGAGCCAGCGGGTCCGGGGAGATTTCATGCACCCCATAGCCACGCTCCCTGCTGGCAATAGGTGATGGCCATTTCTCAGGGGACGGTGCTGAGGCCTGCATGACTCGTCTCATGCTCCGGATGGTTTGAGCCCCTCCCATATCTCTGCTCTGATGCCACAGCCACCCCACCCCACACTTCCCTCCTCAGTCTCTCTCCAGTGAAGGAGCACCTACGCTCTGCCTCTGACCCTCAGAGTGGTAAGTTCTAGCCCAGCTCAGGGAAGAGATCCAGGCCTACCGGTTAGAACGGGGCCCTGAGAACTCCTGGGTTCTAGCGCCAGCCCTGGCAAGGAAGGGACGTGGGACCTGAGCAGGGGAAGGTAGAAGTCAGGACTCTTGAGCCCGCAGCCCCAGTCTCTGCAGCGCAGTGCCCCCAGGAGGTTCCCTGCCCCGCTGGCTACAGCACAGCAGCCCCCATGGGCCAGCCAAGCCAGCAGAAACTCCAGAGGCCCTTGGTGGTCTCCCAGCCAAGCGCTGACTGCCTGACACAGCTGGGGGGGAGGCTGCCCAGGTGCAGGTACAGAAGTCACAGGCACTGAACTGGCTGCTGCTGTGCCCCAGCCCAGGTGCTCACCTGAGCCCATGGTCCCACCCCCTGTGGGGAGAGCGCCCCCCTCCCCAATACCCCTAAAGCCTCCCCGAGTTTGTCACTTCTGCTTCGCTGGAGCCATTCGCTCCTGCAGAGATTACAGGGGCACAGATCCTGAGATTTAAGGGGAGGATATGGAGCCAGGCTAATCACCTTCTGCAAGCATCCCCAGCCCTCCAGAGCTCACCTGGTACCCCACTCCCAGGTCACAGAACCCCCCACCCGCTCCCTACAGCGCCCCCTGCTGGCAGAAGCCAGGACTGCAACAGCATGGAGTTCCAGTGCACCCCTCGGCGATTACCTGGCACACCACCAACTCTGCTCTGGGGAGGGCAAACACAGCTGCAGGCAGGGCAGGTGGCAGCCCACTAAGACTACTGCCAGGCTGCAGTGCCTAAGCCACGAGGGCTATGACACCGCCACAGCCAAGGTGCTCACCCCAGTCTCCCAGCTGGCAGCTGTGGGTTTGCCCTGGGTCACCGTTCTGACGCCACCAGGGCCTGTCACTGACCTGCTCCTGCAAACCGCTGCACTAGCCCAGGACGGGGCCTCGCCCATGGAGTGAAGAGGCAGACAGCAGCCACGGGACACAGACCAGCTTAGGGTCACTCCAAACAGCCAAGGTGCCACGGCCCCTGCTCTACCCACTAGACACCACTCTTCTCCCACAGCCAGAACCCAGGAGCACTGATCGCCAGCCGCCTCATCTCTGGGAGCCAGCAGGCCTCCAGGCGTGCAATGCAGCAAGCCAAGCAGGAGGGAACGGCTGTAAATCAGGCAGGAGAGCGTTAATGGCTGGACCCAGATTTACAGAGCAGGCTGTGAAATACAGCCCAGTTGGGAAATGGCCCTGTTTACAGCATCAGGGACATGGCTCAGGGCCCTGGCTTGTCCTCACTCCCAGGGAGGGAACAGAGGAGGGAGGGGGAGTTCATGAGAGAGCTGAGCAGAAATGGACAGAAACGCAAAACCCTCCATCAGAAGCTTTCAACACAACAAGGAATCAAGGCACCGTCCACAACAAACCTCCCCTTGCACAAGATCAAACCCAGTGGGGCAAGCAAGGGCTTAGTGGTGGGCGCTCGTCCCTTGCAGTAGGTGCTGCCCCTAATACCCTGCTGCAGAGTAGGGGCAACCTCTCCAGGTTAAAGCATCCTCTGGCCTCCACCCCCATGGAGTTGGGGTGCTAACCCTTCCTGACTTGGTCAACCCCCACTGACAGCAGTTCCCACACCCCTTCTCCTACCCCACTGCTGCTGCTTAAAAGCCTGTGCCCCGCCCTGCAGGGGCTGCATCTGAGCAGGGAAGGGGCAATCCCTGCCTGCATGGCTGGCATGAAAAGGGCTTGAGGGGCCTTGCTGCTGCTGAAATGCTTCAAGGCAGTAGCTGGAGCCTGTGAGCAGGGGTCACATGGGAGGGGGAAGCGGCGCCTGGGCTGCTGGAACCGGGAGGCTGGTGCTTATACTGACAGGCAGCTCCCTAATGCCTCTCTCCCTCCTGCTTCTCTCTCACCAGCAGGTTCCCCAGTCAGCTGCCATGGGAGAGGAGAGAGCCTGTGAGTGCGCATGATCCCAGCCAGCTTCTACTCTCAGCTCCCTGGGGCCCGTCCCGTCGTTTCCTGCCTGCAAGGGGGCCAAGGCCAGACTCTCAGTTCAGCTCCCTGGGGCCAATCCGCAGCCATGCCCTGACTTCAGTGGGGTTGGGGAGGGATTTGGAGCTACCACAGGGTCTTTATCCAGATCTGCACTGGGACAAATAACGATCCCATGCCACCTTTGTCCCAGTTGATGGTTTTGACCCTGAATTCTCTTGCCCAATGCCCTGTACCCGCCCCACGCTGCTTCTGTTCGGGTGCTGGCAGCGCACCCTTCCCCCCCCCCCCGCCCATAACCATCCACCCACCAGAGCAGCTCATTCTCCAGCTGACCCACTGGCTGCCTGGGCTGTCTTTCCTTCCAGCTATGAGCCAGCCGGTGAGCTGGTGCCCCCATCTGGCACCAGGCAGCGAGCCTCCTGGCCACCCACTGGCACAGGCCATCTCCTGCAGTGCGGGTGAGTGGCAGAGTGGGGCGAGGAGGAGCCGGATGTTCAGGGAGAGGGGTTGGGGGGCGGGCAGGGGAATCAGTGACATCCCTTTGGTGTGGGGAGCAGAGAGCAAAGCTGACCTGGCACCAGCAAAGAGACTCCTTAACAAATCCTTGGGTATCATTAGGCAGTCAGTGGCTCATTGAAATGGATGGGGCTGTCAGCCCCAATATACACACAGCTCCATCAGTGCCTGTCAGCTAGAGGTAGGGGGCAGAGCTTCTCCTTCAGCCTAGGACCTCAGAGCCCAGGGAAAGCAGAAGGTGAGATGGAGGCTGGGGAAGCTGGGACAAAGTACCTCATTCACCACCATGCAGCTCCCAAGGTCACAGAAGCTCCTGAATGAAGCAACACTTTACTTACTGCTCCACAGCATCTCACAGGTTCTAGTCAGACAGGGATCCACCACCTGGTGCTGAGATACAGCTGCCTCTGGGGAGGGGCTGTTTACTCAGGAGCCCCTCCCCTGCCACTGGTGCTTGTCTGCACCACGAATTTCACAGGTGCTCAACCTCCCCTCCCTCCCCTCCCGCCCAGCAAAAGTTTTGCCAATGGCTTGGCTGCAGAAGCGCCCCCCTGCAGACAATGCAAACCTGGCTCTAGGGGTGGAAATATTTTGTTGGCAACAAACAGCATTTACACAGCCTGATTTTTAGCCACCCGCTGGTGTCACAGAAAGCTGTGTAGTGTAGCAAAAGCCTGGGATGGGGGGAGAATTTAATTACACAGCAAATCTTTAATGGTCAAAAGTGGGAAGGTCCACGTGGGATGCTTCAGCAGTGCTGTACTGGGGGGCACTGGGGTCAGCCGTGACTGTGATGGGACAATGCCTCCCTCCTGACTGCTGAGTGGGTGCAGTGGGGGAAGCTCCCAGTGACTCCAGCCCCAGTCTCTCCCAGCCCAGGGCACCATAAGGAGCAGGACAGAATGCTGGCTGGGAGGTGGCTCCCAGCTTATCCAGCCCTGGTCCTTCCCAGCAGGGGGACTGGAGGCTATCGGCGCAGAGATGAAACATCCCCAAAGCCAAGTCCAGACAAGGAGCATTTTACAATAGTGGAGGCTGGGGAGGTGGGTGGGGAGGAAATGAGCCTTCACCTTACGCAGCATGTGGCCAAAGCCCGGGCTGGCTCTCCTGGTGTAAAGCCACTGATGCAGCTGGCAGTGCATCCCGTGATGCCCCATGCCCAGCACTAATGAGGCCGGCTGTTGCCTCATCCATCCGTCACAGCGCAGGTGGGGGGAACTCCAGGCCTCCCTGCAGCCCCCCAGTGGCAGTTGGCAGCAGAGAGTCGGCAGAGGGAGCACAAATTAGTGGGGGATAAGACCAGGCCCCTGCACATTGGGACAGAGACATGAGGGGGTTCAGCTCTACCAGGGGACCCCACTCACCGTTCCTCTGTCCGTCCCAAAACACAGACCACCACTCCTCCATCTTACTCCTCACTCCACCCCCACCACCCACACTCCATCCTGCACCACTCCAGCCCCTCCACCCACCCTCACCCCTCCATGCTCCCCCGCACCCTCCACCCCTTCCTTCACTGTCCTTTTCTATTCCCCCACCCCTGCAGCCACCTGCTCCTGAATACCCCCATCTCCACCCCTCCATCTACCTACCCCTGCCCCTCTGTCCACCCCGACACCCCTCATACTCCTCTAGTCACCGGCTGTGCCCCTGACCTCTGCTCCGACTGACTCCTCCAGCCTGTGCTCATGCCATTTGCCACAGCCCCCACCTCCTGCCTGCTTCTCCAAGGCTGTCAGGTGAGCCTCCCTTCCAAGGGTTGCCAACTCTCCAGACCAGACAGACCGAACGTTATTTGCAGCAAAGGCATCTGGTCCATCATGCCTGGGAGAGTTATCAACCCAGCTCGTGCTCCGCACAGCTCCTGCCCTCACAGACACCCCCCACCAAAGCAGCCACTCCCCACACGGGGATTTGCTAGGTATGGGCCACTAGGGTAACCATATAAAAAAGAGGGCACCCCTTAGAGGGAATGTCTCTGGGTCAGTATCGACCAACTTACGTTGTATTAATGTGGTAGCGTATATAGAGCGCATTAATCCAACATGAGTTGATAGATATTGATGCAGACGCTCACTCTCAAGAGTGTTGTCCTTTTTGAAAGGTCAAATATGGCAATGCTACGTGCCATGCAGGGCACCAGCACTGGTAGAGACAGCCCTGGGAGAGACCACTGCATTAGGCCAGACTGAGCGGCAGGGTGGGCAGGCTCAGGAGAAGACCGAGAGGTTGTGGGGATGGTTCCCATCCTCCGGGTGAGCTGGATTTGCCTGGATCAGACAGTTTGGCTGAGCTAAGGAGAGAGCAGGGGCCCGAGCTGGGGAGCAGAGCTACACTGGCCAGAGAGAACCAGAGAAGCAACTCCAGGAGAAGACACTTACTCACCTACTTGTCACTGTTGCCCTTCAAGATGTGAAATGGACGTGACCAACACCTCTCCCAGAACAAGAGTGATGAGAAGGGGAATAACCGTCTCTGCTTGTTTGAGTGCTTGTTCAATTCCAATCAGGGGACTCCCAAGCCCTTCTCCTGGAGGTGCAGTCAGAGTCAAGGAACCAGTGATTGGAGGACCACTCTGATGCCAGCCGCCTCTCTTCTGGTCGATGGTATAATGAGCGGGAAACACGCACACTGAGGGCCAGGCTGCTGCTCTGCAGATCTCCTGGATCAGTATTTGAGGGAGGGAAGCAATCAGAGGGGTGAGTGCCGAGGGAGGGGTCTTGGCTAGCTCATACTAGGCACACGGATGCAGTCGATGATCCAAGAAGAGAGACATTCTGAGGAGACTGGGAGACTCGTCATTCGATCAGCTACAGCAACAAAAACTAGATCAACTTCCTGAAGGACCTTGTGCGCTCAATGAAGGCCAGCGCCCTCTGGACCTCTAGAGATTGCAGCCTCTGCTGGTGCGCATTTGTACGTGGATTAGAGTAGAGGATTGGCAGAAAGATGTCTCAGCCCATGTGAAGTTGGAACACCGTGTGAGGAAGGAAAGTGGGATGTGGCCTGATCAGCGCCTTGTCTTTGTGGAAGACAGCACAAGGTGGCTTAGACATTAGAGCTTTCAACTAGGACACCCTCCTGGCTGGTGTGATAGCCACTAGCATCACCACCTTCCATGAGAGGCAGAGGAGGGTGCAAGTGGCCAGTGGCTCAAAATCTTGAGAGGACCAGGCTGAGACCCCACGTTGGTAAGGTTGGCTATGAGCGCAGGAGGAGCCTTTCCGTTCCCTCGAGAAAGTTGACTATCGTGGGGTTAGCGAGTACTGATCAACCCACTTGGGTGGAGTAAGGAGATAGGTGCGAGATGGGCCCTAATGGAGGACAATGCTAATCCTTTTCCTTCAGGTGGAGCAAGTAATCCACACTAATTGGAATGGGTGTGTGGGGCAGAGTCAGGTGATACTATTTACAAGGTAAGTGGCTCTGCTGGATGGTTTTCTGTAACCAAAAAGCATCTCCTGTACCAGCATTGGAGCTCCACGAGGTTCAACAATGAAGCTTCCAAGCTTGAGATGGAGGGATTGAACGTCCAGATGCAAGACATGACCCTGGGCCTCAATAAACAGGTCTGGGTAGAGAAGCAGCTCTACTGGGCTGTCCACTTACAATTCTAGGAGTATGGTATACCAAAGCTAATGAGACCACATTGGGTCCAGTAATATCTCCCATGCCCTGTCCCTGCAGGTTTTGAGAAGCACCCTGTGGACAAGAGGTTCAGGGGAAAAGCATACAGCAGGGGATTCCCCCACTGACGCATGAACACATTTGAGATGGAGCCCAGACTGAGATTCTGAAATGAGCAGAAAATGTGTCACTTCTTGTTGCTCACGGCTGCAAGGAGGTCATCTTGGGGAAACCCCGACCTGGGGAAGATGGAATGCAGGACAGCCAGGTGGTTGAGCCATTGGCGATTGTAAAACAACCTGCCGAGATGCAGCAGCTTGTTCCACACTCCCTGCAGATAGGATGCACCCAGCTGAATGGACCACACTATACAGACGTCCCATTACAGGAGAGCCTCCCTGCAGAGGAGCAATGAACAGGCTCCATCTTGTTTGATACAGAACAGTGATCCCCAATCTTTTTAAGCACAAGATCACTTTTGAATTTAAGTGCAACCCAAGATCTACCTCAAACCCAAAACGCTCTTGCTGCTCCTCCCTCCCTTTACCTTCTCTGAGGCTCCCCTTTCCTCTCTCCTTTCCCCGTCTCTCCCTCACTTTCACTCGGCTAGGGCAGGGGTTTGGAACATGGGAGAGTCTGGGAGCTGAAGGGGCTCAGGATGTGGGCTCTTGCTCAGTCCCAAGCAGTGGAACTGGCAGGTGAAGGCAAGCTCACTCTCACTCTGTGCCATTCCCGAAAGTGGCTGGCCTGTCTGGGAGTGGCTCCTGTGGGGTGCGGCGGGACAGGCGCCTCCGCATCCTGCCTGCTGTCCGCGGAGACCGCCACTGCACCTCCCACTGGCTGTGGTCCCCCATTGCTGGGCAAGGGGAGCTGCAGTGGCAGTGCCTGTAAGCAGAGGCAGCATCTTCTGCCTCGCCTCCCCCCAGAGGCCAATCTCCCACTTTGGCTGCAGGGGAGATGGAGCCCTATTCCAGCTCCCCACCAGTGTTCTGCACAGGGATGGAAAAAATGAGAGGAAATGAATTTCTGTGCACCACTACCCAGGTAATGTGCAGGTGTGTACCACAACCAGAAACCAAAAACCTAAACCAAACCCATGCCACGACAGGTCAGGCACCTTAGAACTCGTTAGTCAAAGAATTACATTTAAGAAGAGAGAAATAAGAATTGAGACGTGCACAGACCTGTCTAACACCTAAGTAACACGCTCTGGAAGAAGTAAAAGTAGTAACACCACCACTGCCACGTGTATGTGTTGGGTCGGGAGGGAGTGTGAAAGGCAGAGAGTGTTTTGGGAGTGACAGACACACACACTTTGAGTGTGACTGATTTGCATTGCCCCTTTAAGTGTGCTAAGCACAGCCCGACGCAGGAGCAGCTGCCAGCAAACTCCTTCCATGCCAAGCCCTGGCATGTCCCCACTCTCTGTGGGATGGGGTAGAGGGATGGGTGGGATGGGGTGCCCTGACGTCACACTCTCGCTCTCCTGCCTGCTGAGCACGTTGGGGTAGACAGGAAAATCTCGGGGGGCAGCTCCAAGGTGGAAGACTGGAGCGGCAGAGCCCTGGGAGGAGGGGCAGCTGAAGCGCCAGCACTGCATAGCTACCCAACCAAACCAACCAGGATCACCTGTCAGCGGCTCCAGGACCCACCACTAGATCCCAATCTACTGGCTGGTGGCCACTGATCTAGAACATGGCGGTGGCACCGCCTCTGCCTCTCAGAGCTGTCACGCCGGGACCTCGCACAGCAGCATGAAAGGTCTGACAAACCCAACAAGCCACTCTGAGCTCCTTACCACCGATGTGGAGAAGCATTTCATTCTGCAGCCACAGACCCGGGCTCTGCAGGTCCCTCAGGTGTGCTCCCCAGCTCAAGTCTGATGCCATCAGGGAAGGCTGGGGAGTGCTGAAGGCGACTCCTTCACAGACAGCGTGAGGGACCATCCACCAAGGCAGCAACTCAAGGACCTGAGCTGGTACCATCAGTACCAAGTCCAGACTGCTCTGCCTAGGGCAGTAAGTGGAGGCGAGCTGTGCTTCAAGTGCGAGGAGTCTCAGTCCGGCACGCCTGACTACATAAGTGCACGCTGCCGTGTGACCTCGAAGACTCAAGCCTTCCCTCACAGTCGTGGTGGGATAGATCAAGAGAGAGGGGATGATCTGTGAAATGGCCTGAAACCTGGACTCCAGCAGGGCCACACTCCCTCACACCGAGTGCAGCAGCACCCCAGAAAGTCTATTCTCTGGGTTGAAATGAGCGTTGGCTTTTCTAAGTTGAGCAGCAGCCCCAGCCTGCAGAGCGCCTCTGACGAGTTGCTTGTGAGATTTCACCTGCTCCCTGGAGCACCCTCTCAGAAGCCAGCTGTCAGGAGAAGAGTCCATTTGTACCCCTCTCTTGCAGAGAAAGGCAGAAACCACCGCCATGCGTTTGGCAAACATGAAGGGGGCCATGGAGAGGTGGCGTGGGAGCATGGGGAATTGATAATGTTCATGGCTTACTGGGAGCCTCAGGAATAGTCTGTGAGCGGGTTGACTGGGGATGTGAAAATAGGCGTCTTTCATGTCACTGTCTGTGTGCCAACCCCGCAGATGCAAGGAAGGGATAATCGTGCTTATGTGAGCCTGCATGGTCTCCCGCTTTGCCATAAACCTGGTGAGACTTTGTAAATGCAAAACGGGCCAGAGGGCCCCCCTGTCCATCCTTCATTTTTGGGATTAGGAATTATCTGGAAAAAAAACCCTTAAATCCTCAGGCTCCTCCTCCACTGCCCCTCCGGCAGAGAGCGGCTGCACCTCCTGAAGAAGGAGCTGCTCCTGAGCAGGGTCCCTGAAGAGGTAGGGGGCAGGAGGTGGGAGGGAACAGTGGAGCAGAACTAGAGTGCCTATCCCAGCTCCACCCCGTAGAGGACCCACCAGTCTGTTGTTAAAAAGGACCACACACAATGGAAACGGGATAAGTAGTTGAGGAAATGGAGGGCAGGGGGAAAGGATCCGAGATGTTGAGTGGCCTGCAGACCTCTGGAGTCCCATCAAACCCCTTGCTTAGGTCCCAACTGGGGCTTTGTGGATCCTTGACCCTACTTCGTGGGCTAGTTGGATGGCCTACACCCATTGTTTCAGCCCCTGTGATGGAAAGAAAGAGTCTTGCCTAGGGTGCAGCTGGTATTGGCATTGTTGTTGCAGCTGCTGCAGTCAGGAGGGCCTTCTCCAGACGGATGGGGTATGCATACCCAGAGAGCTCACTGTGAATTGCGATTAAGCTACAGAGTCTTGAATCAATCTGGAAAACAAAGCAAACCCTCAAAAAGGGAGTCCTGCAATGTATGTGGAAGCTAAGGTGGGAGGCCTGCAGCCCTGCAAAATGATGCAGAGACTACAGGGGATATGGTGCAGGTGGCTGAGTCAGCCACATCTCGAGAGTTCTGGAGAACTGTCCTGGCCCCTGTCTTGCCCTCATCCAGCATGGCAGCCAGTTCTCACTGTGACACTTCAGGGAGGAGGTCTATGAGCTTATCCAGGGTGTCCTGTGTTTTAACAAATTGTATCCGGGGAGGAGAACCTATTGGTTGGCTAACGTTAGCCTTAACACCCTGTGCTGCATCGGTCTGTCTGCCAACCAAGTCAATATGCTTGGCCTCCTTGGCCATGGAAGCTGCTACCCGTTGGCCTCAGTGCTCTTTCGCATTTACCACCGAGCACAGGGAGGGTGTGAGGACGGGGATTCATATGCCTCAGAGGGCATCTAGTATTTCCTTCCTAGAGTGGAAAGTGGAAGGAAGGGAGGCCAGGATCTCATCATCAACCATAGGCTCAGCACCCGTTGGTGTCGGACGCCTCCCTCACTATTTCTGTCCATCTTTCCCTGCCCAGTGCAGAGTGGCTTAGTTTCCGTAGACTAACTCCACACCAGTCATCTACCCATTCTGTGGGCTCTTCCTCTCCTCTTCGAGCCATCCATTGTGCCCAATACCAGGGTTGGCAGGATCTGCCAAATCGTGAAGTCTGTCTCTTGGATTACCTTGATTAATGGGAGGGCATCCCTTGATGGATCCTTGGGGGCATGTACAGCCTGGCGTCTTCTGCCTCTGCTGCTTCCTTCACCTGCAGGCCTCTGTTGTGAGCCATATGGCACAGTGAGTCCTGGTGGCCTTATGGTTGCTCCAGAGAGGAGGCGGTGGCAGCCAGAGGTGGGGAATCTTGTTGTCTTTAACCTCCATTGGACCCAATTTCTACAGATCCCCATTCTGACTCTCACACTGTTAAGGCTCTGGTAACTGCTGGATCCTGCTTGCACCTGTGCCCATATGGCTCTGGGGGCTTAACAATAGTTGTTTCTCCTGGACATGGAACGTGGGTCATCCTAAGTGACCTGAAGTGGTGATCTACTGAAGCTGCCAACTTGAAAGCCACTGAAGGGAGGTCCTGGGCTTGGTAGCATGTCCAAGGGGTCAAGAAGGGCCACTGTGTGGGTAGTGACAACCGGGGCTCCCAAGCCATACGGGGTTCTCTCTTGCACCTGCTTGACCAATGCCTACTGCAACTGGAGGAGGCCGACAGTCTCCAACACAGAAGACCAGGGGAGAGAGGACCAAGGTGGTGGTGATGAGCCTTGGGCAGACAGTCAGTGTGCGAAGAGGTGGGGACCGGTGCCAGGAGCAACATGCCAGAGACCAATGCCCACTATTGTTGAAGTAGGAACAATGCCTATTCTACGGTGCTGGGAAGCAGTCTCTGCAGTCTGGTGCCAAGGAATGGCGACACTCCTCTGATTCAGACTACGACCGTAGCCGGCCACTCAGTGCCTGGGAGTGTGGCGACGCCTGCACTCATGCTGTGCAGGTCTGCATTGCCATGGTTGCCAGAGAAAGATGCTGAGAAGATGGGGACTTGAAATGGTGTGTGGGATGTTGCTGGTCACTGGATGGAGGATGCTGCAACACGGGGGGGGGGAGGGGTTTGCCCCTCCATAGCACTTGTCTGGATGGTACCATGGACCTGTCCTTGACTGCTGATATAGGAGGCACCATTAACTCAAACAAGTCTCTGGCCACCTCAGACATGTCAGCCACTGAAGGTGGCTGCAAGACCTCCCCTGGATCCTGATTAGCTGGGGAGCCACCCAGGGCCAGACTCAATGGTGCCCGGGCTCCCAGAATCAAACAGACCCGATTCATATTGTTTAGCAGCTGAATCCTGCCTGTGGGCTCTCTGGCCATTAGGCAGTTTACAAGGCCTCTGGGCAACAGCCTGTCGCCCACCCTTTTGTGGTGCTTGAGCGGCACAGGCGATGCTGAGTGGTGCTGTAGCTCTGCCTCATGGTGTGATGCAGGCGATTTACGATGCCGGGGCTCCTTTACAGAGTCCTTTCCATATACCATTTTCTGTACCAACACTGGGGCGCTCCACACCAATGAACTCTGGCCTGGGCCCTCAGGGGCTGCAGGTTTACGAGCGGCTTACATCAGAAGCTGCTTTAAATTAAAGTCCTTTTTCTTGTGAGGTGTGAAAGCTTTGCACATTTTGCAGGGCTCTGATTGATGAGCTTCCCACAGGCAGCGTAAGCAGGACTCACAGGGGTCACTATTTGGCATTGGCTTTTGGCAGGAACCGCAAGCCTAGAAGCCCTGGGCTTGTGGTATGTCCAGCAGCCCCAGGCAGCTGGCGGGCCAGAATGATCCCAGCCACTCAGAGCAAACTACGAATTATGAAGCTAGGGAGCACTTGGAAGCAATAAGCCATGTTCCGAGGCCATCACAGATCATAGGAAGGAACTAAAGAGGGGGGTCAGTCAGCAGGGTTACACATGGAGCGCCATGTGGGTGCCACTCCACAAGTTCCACAGTTGACCCACGGGGGCTGCTGAGGAAAAAAAGTTCCCGACGTCTGTGTACGCAGCATGCACACACCTGATTGGAACGGAGCTGAACAAAGAACAGGTCAGTGCTAGGAGAAGGGCCGCAGCAACAAAATCCAGAGAAGCAGCTCAGGAGGCAAGTCTGTGCTGGGAACAGAGCTGCACCAAACCAGAGCCGGGGGGGTGCCAGAGAAGCGGCCCAAGGTGTTGGAAGCAGAACAGCAGGTCTGTTAAGGCAGGGAGGAGCTGGAGCTGGGCGCAGTGATGAGCTGGGGAGAGCAAAGTGGGAGCTTAGCTAGAGGGACTAACCTAGGGAGACGCCCACAGCCAGGAGGTCTGGCAGGACAGACTTAGAGGGGATCATAACCCGACTGGGCGGGGTCGAGATCTAGAGCCTGAAGGCATGTGGCCACCACCAAAATCAAGGTCTGACCCACAGTCCTTGGCTATGCTACAGGCATACTGAGGAGGCGTGTGAGGTGCAGACTGGAATGTAAGGGAAGCTGAGAGGTGGTTGGTTGAGGTGTCCCCATGCCCACCTTTCCTTTTCCCATTTCCCCCTTGTTCTTTTTTAAATTGGCCGCTGTTTAGTGAATTGTATTTGCTTTGAACTGTCCAGTGGGCCAGGAATTGGTCAGAGACGAGCACTTGGAGTGGGGACACCCTAGCCCCCGCCTCAGTTGTCCCAAACAGGTTTGGGGGTCGAGCCCTCCAGTAATCCTGGGCCCAGCTCTACCACCCAGGAGAGTGGAAGGGGAGTTCAAATTCAGGGAGGTTGCTGGGTAAAGGAAATGGGAACGAGGAACCTTTCACTAGCCCATTTCACCAGGACAGTGTTTAACCCAAGAACGTTCCCCAAGATAGTGGGACCAGTTCCATGCTTACAGTAATTTCCTGGTCCCTTTTACGAAAGCTGCCTCCCTGGTTTCCACATGCTTACAAGGAGGCAGAGAACGGGTGATCTTCACGCCCCATTTAAACCTCTCACTTTCTGCAGTGCCCATCACACACCCCCTGTAAGGGCCACGGGTCAGTTTCACCCTCGCTTCTCGCTATTTTCCTCACTCAGACCTTCACATTCTGGCAGGGAAATGAAGCGCTCCAGCCAGCTCTGGCCAGCTTCACCTCCCTGCGCATTTGGGGTTCCCCAAGATTTTTCCACCCCCAGAAATAATCTGCATCTATTGAAGTTAGCCATGAGGGTCTCGTAAGATACAACCACATACAACCCACCTCTCATGCTGTTACACCCACCGTAGCTCCCAGCAGCTTGGGGCCAGCCACTCACAAAAAGCCACAAGTACCTGAATTTAGTTGTTTAATCATTCTCCAAAGCCACCAATTATTCAAAACAATGGCACCAGCCCCAGCCCACAGCTTGTGATGCCACGGGAATGAGCCAAAAAAACCAAACATCAAACCAGCAATTACACTGAGAGCAGGGACCACTCCTCTGCTGGGGCAGCAAAACACTCTCTCCCCAGCTGGACTCTGTGCACACGCAGGGCACTCCAGAAGGGGGCAGCAGGGGCCATGCAATTCATTCATGCACGTTTCAGATTAGATTGTATTTCTTAATCCAGTCTTTGATTCCCCCCTACCCCACCTCGCCTGACTCTCCACGGCTCTCCTTTACTCTCCCTCCCACCCAGAATGTATTCGGCCTCTCGTGCAAGTGCCACAAAGCCAGTCTGCAATCGCCAGTGCAGAGAGCACAGGGGCAGGGTGGGACTGCAGAGGGAGAGGATGATGAAGAGGACAGGAATTCCTGGGGGCTTGCCAGACACCTGATGATTGGCTTGGGCCAAGAGCACAGCGAGGACTTGCCACACTCCAGCGCGGTTCCAATGAGAATCAATCGCACGTGCCCCCTTACAAGGGGGCAGAGCCACCACCACCACCGACCCAGCTGGGCATCCCTCCCCGTAGCCGTGACCCCAGCCCCATTGTCCACTCCAGGTGCTCCTTCTGGGGCTGCCTGTGGGAATGGCTCAATCCCCCCAGCGCTGTGGGGCCATGCTGGGAAGCCGTCACAGGAGACGCCTCTGAAGCATAGACACGGTTCATTGTCCAAATCACGCGAGTCATAAATCTGCCTCACATCAACCCACAGACACTGCTCAGTCCTCCCCACAGAGCCAAACCAGGCCACAGATCCAGTCTCATGGACCAAGCCCAACCCCTCAATCCTCCCCCTCACGCAGATGGACTAGGCCAAGAACCCGCAGCCCATCTGTCCGATAGGAACCGCCAGCACATGACACAACACAGCCCACAGCTCTGACACCTGTGCAGATGCCCTGGCACTGCCCCACCCTCTGGTATCCTCCTGGTTTCTGGATGCATCCCATGGGCTCAACGGGGGCCCATGAATGAAGCTCGCAGTGCAACCTTAGCCCACAGCCGCAGCCTGTGGCACCCCCACATTTCATAAGTTCAGGAGTCTCCCAGGGACCAGTCACACGAGTCCCCAGCCAGGCCCAGGCGAGTGCTCCTCTGGCCTCCTCTGCTCACGGCAGCCCCCAGAGTGATTCTCCTCCCACCATCCCCTCACTGGGCACATTGCACCCCCCGGTGCTCCAGACAAGCAGAATCACAGTGTAAGCATCCCACCCTTCCCCCTGCAACGCTCCAGCTGGCAGCGCCCCAGAGCAGGCTCCTTCCCCCTCCCAGCCCCTGGGACAATCCTTCCCCATTCTCCCAGCCCCACCCCGACATACAGCTCCTGCATGGGTCCTTCCCCACCCCAGCCAGGCACGCGCCCGCCCCTGCGGCGCGAGAGCCGCGCTCGGCCCCAGCACTCACGGTCATTGCACACGGGGCCGCCGTAGGAGGTCATGGTGCAGTCACACGTGTAGCCGTCCCACTGCTGCAGGCAGACGCCCTGGTTAGCGCAAGAATCCTCGGTGCACGTGGTGCTGGGGCCTGGGGGCAAGAAGGCAGATGTTGGGTTATCGGCCTGGCTCTGGCAGCCGCTCCCCTAGCCCTTTGGGGCAGGTGTGGGGGTCCCAAACCCCCATGGGCAGAGTGGAAATAAAATCCAATGGGAGAGAGGAGGGAATCTGCGGCAAGCTGGGGCAGAGCTGGGGATGGAAGCCAGGAGTTCCAGCCCCCTCCCAACTCCTCACACTGTAACCCAGGGGCGAGGGACCTTTTTTGGGTTGGTGACCGACAAGGGAAAAAAGTCGTGGGCCACACAAAAGTTAAAAGCAAGAACACTCAAACCCAACCCTCGCTAATGTGGCCTCCAACTGAGACACCTCATTCCCTGGCTCTCCAGCCTCAGGTGGAGGGTGGGACGCCAGGGAAGAGAGGCCTGAGGCTCAGGGCTTCCCCCAGGCTAGATTCACTCTTCTGGGAGCCCAGGGCTAGTAGATATTGTGCCACCCGCTAGTCTCTGGGGGGGGGGGGGGGCAAAAAGCAGGGTCCAGCGTGCAGAAGGGGGCTGCTGGGGTGTGGGGTTCAGGATTGGGCAGGAGGACAGGGCCAGGAGCAGAATCTGGCCAATGGGAGCAGTGGAGGAAGGGCCTCCAGACCAGCAGTCCCCTAGGAGTTGTTCCCCAGCCAGGGGTGGAAGGGGAAGGGAAATGGCAGCAAACAGAGTCACTTCCTCCCCCCTGCCAGGCAGAGCTGGATCCAGCCCTGGCTTGCCTTGATCCAACCCACACGGCTCATGGCTACCCTCCACTCTGAGCCAGTGCTCACGTTCCAGCCGCATGGGGAGGCCACCGGGCTGGAGCATCAGCGTGGGCTTCTCAATTCAGGGGCAGGGTGCTGAGCCCTGAGCCTCACAGGCCAGATCAAGGCAAGCCAGCCAGTGGGCTACAGGTTCCCCCCCGGGGCATCGGTTCTAGCCAGTGGGCCACATTCCCCTCCCAGAGCCGGGAGAGCAATCCCAGATGCGTCATGCCGCGGTGGAGGAGGCAGGAATGGCAAGTGAGAGATGTGATGGCAGAGAAAGTAAACCCAGAGCCTGTAAGGGAGATGGGGGTGTCCCTGGCAGCTCCCCCATCCACTGCTGACAGAAGACAGCCTGAGGTGAGAGCGATAACATTCCCAGCCAGCAGCTAATTAAGGTGTTTGCAACTCTAACCCTCCATCCCGTCGCCCATGGGGGGGCTGGAGGCCCACAAGCAGCAGAGGGGCTGGGCTGGAAGCAGGCCGGCTTCCAAGGACCAGGTTATCAGCAGGAGAGGAGGTGGGGCGCCTGGTTGGAGCCCGGTGGAGGTGGGGCACCCGGTCGGAGCATACAGGGCCCCCTGGTGAGAGAGGCTGGGGCTGGAGCGGGGAGTCATGCCCAGCCAGCACTGCTGCCCGGCTCCCGGCAGCGCCCTGCTCAGAGAGTCCAGGCCAGGAACACGCGGGCTCGGGCAGAAGGAGACTCTTACCATCACAGCCCCTCTCGACTTGCCCGATCCGATGCAGGGCGTCGGCGATGAGGTCAGGCAGGCGGCCGTTGAGGTCCACGGAGGCAAGACAGCCTTGGAAGCCATCCCGCGAGGCCACCAGCTTGGGCAGGTTGTTGAACATGTTCTTGCTCAGGCCCCCGATGTACAGCTCTCCTGGAGGGGGGGATGGGAGAGATCAGCAGGCAAGGGGTCTTCGGCCACTAGCGCACCACAAGGCTGCCCACCCCCACCGTCCCCTACCCTGCATAGGGCTGACCCAGGGAAGAGCTAAAGCCCCTCCACCTCGCCCATCCTCCATGGGGCCACCCTGCACTGCCCCAGCCAGCTGTCACCCAAATCCACGCCCTGGGGATAGGGGAGCAAAAGTATCCTGACCCCTTGGACAGAGACTGTAGGGCTGGAAGAGGGGAGGGAGGCTGAAGTGATTAATTCCTGAAGGTCCATCACCCCTACTGCCAGCTGGGCCCTGGGGGGCTCTGGAAAGCTCTAGGTCTACCAGTGATGTGTGGGGGTCAGGCAGCCCAGACTGAGGGGGAAGCCCCTCTGCCCAGACATGCCTGCCCATAAACCAGCCCCTCCCCTGGCACTGGGCAAACAATGGGATTCACTTCCCTTCCCCCTACCCCAGCACAGCAAACCCCCAATAAATCCCACCGTCTGTGAACATTCGACACCCCAATCACTCACAGTAACTGCCAGGGATACCCCATGATCCCCCGCCTCCCCAAGCACCCCAATCAACTTCCCTTCTCCCCATCACTGCCAGTGCCCTAACACTGCCCCCAGTCCATGAGGTGAGCCCAGCCAACTCAGGGTCCAGTCTTGCCAATTTCACAGCCATGTGATTTGAAAATCAGTCCATTTCAAGTTTTCAAATGTTTGCATCCAATACTTCAGGTGGTGGTGTAACCATAAAGCTCCAGACCCAAAAACGGGGCTGGATGGGGGGGGGGGAGGGGGCTCCCAGAAGCATGGGGAGGTCAGACACACCTCCAACTCCAATAATCAGCTGTCCATCCCAACAGCTTCTTGCAGCTGGGGTAGGTACAGGGAGGTGAGTCTGACAACCCCCACCCCACCCCCAAGGCAATGTGCTGGGGAAGAGCAAGTCCTGTCTTTCCCCTGCCAGGAGTGGGCTAGCAGCTGAAAGAAGGGGCCTTAAATGAGTCCCTGCCTGAGGCACACCAGTCCTTCCCCTCCCCTCACTAGATTTCACAGTCTGCCACATGTTTTTCCAGGTCCAGGAATTTGGTAAGGCCCCACTGATGAGCCTCCCAAACAACTCCCCTGCTTCCCCCCTGCCCCCATCACCCAGTGCCCACACTCACCCCACAAGCCCCTGTGCCCCAAAGAGGTGCTGAGTGGTTTTTGGGATGCAGGCAGTGCTGGAGGAGATTCATGGGGCGTAGGCTGTGATCTAGCAGGAATTTGGGGTACTGTTTTTGCGAGGCTCAGCTCAGGCCATGACTCCACTAGCGAGCTGACAGCAGAACAGTGCAACTGCTGCAACTGGGCTGCTTAAGATCGCTCCTGTAGCCACTCTGTGCTCTCCCGTCAACATAATAAAACCACCTCGATGAATGGCAGCAGCTGAGTCGGGGGGTTTGTTCATCCCCCGGGGTGAAACAAGTGGTAGTGCAGCCAAGGCCTCGTGTGAGTGCCGATTTCGCCTATGTGCTGCATTATTGTACAGCTGAGGGAGGGGCGGGGGAGGACTAAGGGCAGGTTCACAGTGCACTGGTACAGCACTTCAGAAAAGATTCTCCTATGCCAAGAGGAGACTCTCCCACAGAAAAACTGCCCAGGTGTAGTTTCTCCATCTTGGCAAGCGGCGGTAGCCATGGCAACAGGAGCAGCTCTCCTGTGGACACAGCGCCATCCGGGGGGGGGGGGGGGCACTTAGGTTGTATAATGACATTGCTAAGGTGAGCGGGCACCTCAGGCCCTTGAGCAGTGTAGCAATATTGAAATGATGCCTGAGTACGATCATCTTCCTTAGGCACTGTGGATCCTCAGGTGGCTGATAAGGCCTGGCCTTGAACTACTAGTACAATTACAGCGAAACACGTTTGCAGGTGTGAAGGGAAGCTCTCAACCGTAACTGAAAGTCAGTCTCTCCTTCCTCCTGTGCCTCGCCCTCCTCAGCTTGTCAGCAGGCAAGTGCAAAATACAGGAGGCCATCACATACGATTTTTCTCCATTTTGAGCAATCCTGAGCGATTATCTCCAACGTATCAGTATCAATGTTGCACTTCTTTAAGTTATCCTTCAGCAAGTCCTTATAATGCCACCATTGTCCTCCTACATCATGGTACCCTTCTTTCAGCTGAGAGAATTGGACTTGTCTTGCCAGGCAATGGTTTGACATCAGGACAATGTGACCAGTCCACCAGAGTTGCTGAAGGATATCATTGCCTTTTCCAGAACAGCAACGTTGGGATGTTCGTCTTCTCATTTGATCTTCAAGAGCTTGTGGAGGCAGCATCGGTGATGTCTCTCAAGGACTTTCAAGTGACATCTCTTGGCTGTCTGGGTTTCACACCCATACAATAGTGAGAGAATAACGGCTTGATAAACAAGAAGCTTGCTCCCTGTTCAAATGTTGTGATCTTCAAAAACCCTGTCCCATAAATGAGCAAAGGCTGCACTGGCACAGTTCAGATAATGCTGGATTTCTGCATCAACATTTGCCTAGGATGAGAGATGTCACCCCAGGTAGCAAAAAATATTCAGCCTTCTCCCGTACCTCTCCATTGATTTTAATAGATGGAGCATGTGGTACCTCATTTGGAGAGGGCTGATGGAGCACTTTGGTTTTCCTGATGTTGAGCGTGAGATCGAGACATACATACGCAGCAGCAAACACGATCAGGATCATTTGAAGAGCTTTTTCAGAATGGGCAAAAAAATATGTGATCATCAGCACACTGAAGTTAATACAGAAGTAATTTTGTAGCACAGACCAGGTACTCATGAGGTGTGGGTTTCTCACATTCCTGAGCGAGGTACTTAAACCAGCCTACTTTGCTAGAGCAGACAAGCCCGAAGAGAGACAGAGTGAGCGTAACCTCTGTGTGTGGGTGGAATAAACAGAGTCCTCCCGGAACCAGCTGTAACTGACCCAGATCAGCAAGGGGCCAGAGCCTGGGACAGCTTCAATGACCCAGAGCCATGGTCACAGCAGAGAAGCTGAGTCCAGACCCAGCTGTGGAACAAAGGACTGGCAGAGGGAAGAAGTGCAGGCTGGCAGCTCTTACCTTGGAGCCACTAAGGCAGGCAAGCAGACAGAGCCTGACCCTGGGCCCAGACCTGGGCTGAGGGGACTGTGCTTTAACATTCAGCTCTCTGTGCTCAGCCATGGGCTGCTTCTGCTGACACCAGATGACTAATAAACCGGCTGCCCTGGGGATGCTGCTCGAGGGTCAGAGGAAATGCCACTCGAGGGGCACCAGTCCTTGAGGGTGGGCAAGGCTCTGTCAGGAGCCTGTCTCAGCTGGGCAGAACTCAGGGGAAGCAGTAGGGTTGGACCCCAGAGAGAGTCACAGCGTGGAAGCCCTGGAGTGACACTTCCTCCAAGACACTGTTCCAAAGCTGGGGGTTTAGCCCTGAGCCCGTGGATGTGTGATGACCCTCCAGCACCAGCCTGCTCCAGACAGAGGTGAAAGAATGAGGATGTTCTGGGTCCTTTCACTTGCAGGAACGTTTAAGTCAGGGGCCCCCTTCCCAACTCAGAGTTGAGTTGCAGCCACTTCTGCGTGGGATGCGAGGTGGAATTCCAAACTCAACAGCCACTGCTGGGGAGATTTGGGAGAACAATCCCATTGAAGATACAGCTTCCCCCACTGACTCCTCACTACACCCCGCAACACAGCCCCCATACCAACCCTTCCACAGCCTACGGGATGGCAGCTCCTTAGCACCACACAGGGGCCAGCACTGCCTGTTAGGGAAGCAAGCCCCCAGTGCCCTGCCCAGCACAGCTCACCCTTGAGGTCCAGGTTGCGGGCGCCATTGGAGTGCTGGGTGACGGTGCGGGAGTCAATCTTGAGCGTGTGAACATTGCTGGTGTCCCGTGAGACAATCACATTGTGCCACTGGTTGTCATTCACCGGCTTGTCTGAGTTCCCCTTCATCAGCGACGGCCCGTTGCCCAGGTCGAAGACGTAGTGGATGTACCTGTGTACAGGGGCAGTGGCACATGAGCAGGGAAGATGCGGCTGAGCAGCTGCGAGTGGTGAAGCGGGTGGGCCCAGGGGCTGACAGGGCTGTGGGAGGGGTGTGCGCCCAGAGGCAGGACAACGGGCAGGAGATGTACGCCCCTGCATGAGGCAGAGCGCCCTCTGGGCAGCACTCGAGGCAGAGCTGGGGGCAGTGGGAGTGGCGGGAGGAGGGCTCCCATGAGTCAGGAGGCAGAGCAGTAAGGCTGGAGAGAAGATCCCAATGGGGAGGGCAGGGCATGGCAGATGTTCCAGTGGGGAAACTACCGCACCTGGGGCCCAGAGGGCGTAGGACATGGATCAGAGGGCTGGGCACGAGGCCCACACCCTGGGGCAGGGCGAGGAGAGTGGGCCTAGGCCTGCCTGGGGGAGGGGCTGCGTCTCACCCCTTGACAAGCTCCACCACGATGAAGTCGTTGCCATTGCCGCTGTTGAAGAGGATGAGGCCATCGGTGGCCGTGGTCTTGAACTGGAAGAAGAGGTGCATGGAGGCGTAGGCCTGCAGCGTGGCCAGCGCCAGGTAGCTGGAGCGACTCTTGAAGGTGACGGGATCAGCTATGATGCTGCGCAGGCCGAAGCGGGCATTGAGCTCACAGTAGCTGATGTCACCGTTCTTGCACAGGTCCATGTAGGGCATCCCATTGAAGACCAGGCTGCTCAGGTGCCCAATGAAGTTGGAGGGCACCACCGAGATGAAGCGGCGCTCTGTCATGATGCCTGTCTCGATGTTGTGGAACTCCAGGCGGGTGTGTGCACCAGCCATCTGCCCTGCTTGGAGCAGGAGGGGGCAGGGTACCATTACACACCAGGGGCAGACTCCAGCCCTGTGCACTCCCCCCACCCCACCGCAAACCTGCCCATGCCCCTCAGCTTCCTGCTATCCCAGCCTGGGCTCTCCACAACCCAGCCCTGTTGGTGTTCCTCAGTCCTGGCCCACCACCCGCTGCTATCCTCACCCCACACCCGCCAATGCCCCTCAGCTCTCTCCTACCCCAGCCCAGGGCTCCCCTCACCCCAGCCCTGCCTGTATCCTTCACTCCTGGCTCCCTGTTTCCTGCCATCCTAGCCCTGCTCTTCCTACCCCAGCTCTGCCAGTGCCCTTCAATCCTGACTGGTAGTCCCCTGCTGTCCCAGGCCTGGAGTCCTCACGTACCTTCCACAGTGACATTATCCACAGAGAGCTGCAGGCTCTTCCCCCGGCGCACAACCCGCACGGTGTGCCACTCATTGTCATTGAGTTTATGGCCAGCAAAGAGGGTCTCAGGGCCTTTACCTGAATGGGGGAAAGGGGGCAGGATGGGGAGGTTAGTGCCCTAGTAAGGTGAGGAGAAATGGCAACAAGGCCTAGACAGCCCCCAGGTGCCAGTCCCACCCTACCTGGATACACCCTGAATGCACAACCCCCAATACTCACCAAGCTAACAGCACCCTCCTTACTCCCTCCACCAACCCTCCTCCCATACCAGCTTAGGTAGAATGCCCTCCCCACTCCTAGATGCACACCACGCATATGCGGATACCCCCTACCAGACTGCCCCAGCTAGCAACACAATGGGGCTGTGCAGACCCCAAGGTGCACCCCACGCCCTGGCAACCCATACAGCCCATACACACCGTGGTGGCACAGAGCACGCAAAGGAGGATGGGGTGGATCATCAGTTCTCTCCATCCCCTCCTCCCCACTCCACACAGCACTGCACTCCTGCTCTGCAGTTGCTACACTGGGATGGTGCCCACCCCTGGGGAGGCTGTAACAGCTGCTTGGGGAGAGGGGGACAACACCAATTCAGGGATGGGAAAAAGCCCCCCAGGAAATTGAGGCCAAAACCTTACAGGCTCCAGCTTCACACTTCTGAAGAGAGTACCCAGCCCTGAGCACACCTATACTCCCCTACAACCTGATGCAGGGTATAACTGCACACACATACACCTCTTGGTACACACTTACACCCCCACTGGAAAATCCTGCTGGGTGCAATTGCACATACAGACCAGAGCACACCTACACTTCTCTGCTCAGTACCCCACCTTCCTAATCACTCTCTCAGGTGTGTACACCACCTGGGGCCCAGGACACATAACATTGCACTGAATGTTGCTCCTGAAGAACATGTGTGTGTTTGTATCACCACCTGCTGGCGAGCAAGAAAATCAGCCCCAGAGAACAAGTGAAGGAATGACAGATCATCCTGAAATTCACCCCTGCACCTCTAGGGAACTTCCAGGTCAGAGGCAGGGGGCCCTCAACTCATAGATCAGGAAAAATGTAATACCCATAGCTAATCCTTCCCAACCATCCCTGCTACACTTACCAGCTCACCTTCTCAGTCACCCCTAGCTGGTGGTGTACGTGACCCAACAAACATCCAGCTGCTAAAAGATCACCCTCCTTCCAAATCAGTCACTAGAGGGCAGGCTGTGTGTGTCTTTAAAGCACTCTAGAGGAGGGACCCAGAGCTTGTAAGTGGCTAATGAATCATTACCATAAGGCAAGTAATTCATTGCATGCAGAGGCTCGTGCCAAGTTGCTGCATGGTAGGCTGCAACTAATTAAAAATTTTTATCATGTCTATTAATAACTGCAGGGGAGTCTAACAGATCCAGGTGATGGTGGTGACAGGAAGGATTAATTTGTACTGCAGCAGGGCCTGTATTATTTGCACACTTTCTAACCATCCCCAGGTCTGTGGGAGAATGAGTCATTAATTATTTGGGGAGGGCCTAATTTAATAATCATAATAATTGCAAGTGGTAGTGGATAATTAATCACTTGGCATATCAATTAAATGAGACATCAATCCCAGGTATATTAGAGAAGAAAAAGGCTCATAATTGGGTAGTAGAACTGATATTAATTGCAAGGCTCCATGAACCCCAGGTCTATGATGGAAAGATTCATTAGTATTTTGCATATTATTAATTGCATGGGGCCTGATAATCCAGGTATATATTGGGAGGGGCTAATTGATTATCTTATTGCTACTTTGGGCCTAAAACAGGAATGAGCAACTTCAAGGTAGCAGAGGGCCCCAACAGCCCTAAAAGCCCTCTAGTGGGCTGGCAGGATTCAAGAAATGGCCCCTGCTGCTGGGAGAACGTATGGCAGAGCAGCGAGTCCTGCACTGACACCTCACATACGCCTCCATGCCACTGATCCACTCCATGACCTGTGGGAAGGCTGAAGAACCTGTGCCCTTACCCCGTCAGTAAACCCTGGGCATTGGCCATCCAGAGTTAGCCTACTTTAACAGGGAACTTTGGCCCTTCCTCCAGTTGGTGCCAGGGAGCAGCCCCCTGGTTGGCAGCCAGATGAAGCCTGATGGCCACCAGTTGTGCAATCTTGGCCTATTGTATTAATTGCAGCAACTCAAATAAACTCTCAGTCCCGAGGAAGGGGAGGGGCTAAATAAACAGCAGCTATTTGTACTGGAGTAGGACATCTTAATTACATGGTTCTAACAATCAAATTCTCTAAGGAAGCGGTTCATTATTATTTTGCATCTTATTAATTGCCCAGGGGGTTGACACCCCCAGGTGAGTGGAGAGACAGGCTAATTATTATATATTTGTATTGCAGATGGACCTACATTAATTGCATGGGGGGTCTAATCAGCCCAGGTTTACATCAAGTATGACTGATGTTACCATTTATCCTCTGAAGTGCAGGAGGGCCTAGTGTATTCATTTCCTTTGGGACAAACAGCTCTGCTGTTTGCGGTAAAAGCGGGTTGGTGGAGGACAAGGGGAAATATTCCTTTGCACACACTCATGCAAGCTCTGGGCATGGTGCATGAGCCACTGGGTTAATGGGTTGACCACCTCCCACACATACATACATCCCTACTCCAAGTGGCTCAGCTGATCCAAGCTTGCCTAGGTGGGTTCTGCCACCTGGTGGGGAAACCCAGTCACTGTAGCTCCTCATCCAGCAAGGGAGGCACTCCTTTGCTGGTTGGGTTAGTACTGCACAAATCAGGACTGATACAGTGTCTGTGGGGGGGTGTTCAAGGGTTCCTGGCTTCCCACAGGTCTCCAGAGCAAAAGAATCCCCTCCTCACCTCAACTGGGGAGTGGGACCCAAATGGATTTCCCCAACCCAGTACAAAGACCTCTCCTTCTCCTCCCTGAGGGCTACAGTGGTGGGTGCCAGCCACCCCCCACACTGGAGTGGGGGAATCTAGTGAGGAATACATTCCTTCATTCCACACCAAATCTCTGTCCCTCCAATCCCCAACCCCATTCTACATATTGCAAGTCTCACCTGTTTCCCCCAAATCCCACCCCCTACCACATAAATCTCCACGCACCCACCTCCTCATACACTAACCTCACCCTTGCATATTTCCTTCACCTTTCACCCCACACATCTCTGCTCTAATCCTCTGTCCCATGACATAGGGTTCTCCATCACTCCCACCCATCTCAAATATGGCTTCTGGAGTTTATTTGGAGATGAAACCCACAAACATACTGAAACTCTTGTCAGGGTGAATCCTAGCTGAGTTTCCCAGCCCCAAGGGGAGCAGGTAACTCAGGAGGGATAACTCAGCCATTTAAACCAGGGACTGTATGAGAGACGTGGGAACCAGGACTTCTGGGTCCTCTCTCCAGCTCTAGCTCTGTGATCCTGGGGACTAGTCACTTCCTGTCCTTATGTCTCAGCTTGCCCTTCCATGCCCTTGTAGTAAATTCTTCACCTACCTGGCACCACGGTGAGTTGTGGGTGATGTGCTGTCCTCTCACCACATCAGGAATCCACATGCACAAGAGCTGGGCCTTATCCCCCCATGGAACCCCACCCCTCTCTAGCCAGTGAAATGCCATTGGTCCATCTACACACCTGAGTCCAAGGGCTGGTGCTCCTCGCTGTCAGGAGATGCCTCACACCTAGGGGCTGCATGTCACTGCTGGGCTTGAGTGCAGCCCTGAGCACATGCGAGTGTAACCACAGCTGCCCTCCAGCCAGCACACACATCACTGTGTGCCTCCACCCTGCCAACGCACGTTACTGTAACTGTGTGCCCTCCCCGCCCCTGCTAATGCACATGTATATGTAATTGTGTACTTCTCTGATTGGAACAGTCTCGTAATGGTGTGAAACACACCCCACCTGGCACACGCTGAATGGTGCAGCTCTTCTTACCAGCATATGCATGTAACGGTGTGACGCATCGTAGCTGGCACACGTGAATACATAATATGTACCTCCCCTGCTAATCTCTGTGCAGGACAATGTTCTCCCAGCTGGCATGCACACATGCATTTGGATCTGTTCCCTGGCCAGTACACATGCGTATCAGTGTTTCTCTGCTCTCTGGGTTTGTCTGCATGCATGTGTGTGCGCTGGTCTCTGCTGGAAGGAGTAAGATGTACTACTCCAGGGGTGTGCAAAGTGGAGTACAGACCCCCTGGGGAGTGGGGGCTTGACATGTCATAAGGCGGGGTCTCGGGCTCATCCATCTTATTAGAATTGTTGAAATATTTTACTGGTTTTATGTGTGTATTCACATTTATATACTGACTAACAAAGTTTTTACATTCTACTGACTTATTTCCTCACGTGCCCAAAGGTTTGTATTTTTTTTTTCATACGAACATAACCGAACTTTCTGTTGGTTTGGATAACATTAGACCGGTTGGAGGGGCCCTGCTAATTACAGGGACAGAAAGTGGAGCCCAATGTGAAAAGTCTGCTCACACCTGTACTATCCTGTGTTTATTGCCCTTTATCTGAGTGAATGAGACCTGCTGCTTGGAGGTGTGGTGATTTGGTGCAATTGTACTTGTGTGAATCTTTGTTTACATGTGGTAAGTGTGAAAGTTTGTATATTTCTGTGTGTAACTGATTGTGTGTGAGACAGTGCATTTAATATTTTTAATGGAAATATACTTACGAATATGCATAACCGGAAAATGCTTTATGGAAAATATTTTTGTAAGGCATCATTTGAAAATAATAATATAATCTGCTGAATGTGTATATGATATTTGTGTGCATTTATCATTCCTGTAGAAATATGAAGCATAAACCTGTTTTATTAATCTGGATATGCTAAGTGAGGGCCAGTGAGGGTATTCCAGAAACCTGATAGCTCATGGTTAAGGACAATAATCTGTCAATGGGTTTGTTTTTTCTATTAACTAACCAGCAGGAGGGGCTCAGAGTCCTCACAAGGACATGTGTTTAGGTCACCTGATGTTGGGATCCATATTAGACATTGGGCTTATGCAGCAAAAGTGTGCAAAAGTTTAAACTGAACACAAAGGATTCCTGCCTTGGGCAAAATCTATATTAAGGAGGGAAGCCAAACAACAGGGGCAGCTGCTGGAAGTCAGGGTACCCCTGCTTACCACCCAAGATGAATGCTGGAAACATCTAAGACTGCACAGGGGAAGGATCGGGCCCAGGCTTGGAGGCTTTCCAGCCTGTCAGAAAGATGATTAGAACTACTGTTAGGTACTGCATGTAACAAGTTTCTTAATGTATGAGGTTTAGCTGGCACGTTTTATGTTGTTTAGTAACCCATGTTGTTCTGTCTGCTATTTCGTATGACTTCAGTCCTACTTTTTATACTTAATAAAACCACTTTTGTTTTGTAATAAACCCTATGTAAATAATTGACACGTGGGGCAAGGGGAGAAACAGCTGTGGATATCTCTCTTTCATTGATAAAGAGGGTGAACATGATATGAGCTTGCTCTGTACAGAGGAAGATGGATTTATCTGGGATTTGGTCCCACTGGGACTGTGTATCCGCATGCTGTGAAAGTCCCTTTGACTGAGCCTTCCCAGAGCTGACCTGATCTCATTGTCTGTATTACTCTGCATAGAGTTGTGACCCCAACTCTGTGCCAAAGCTGAAGGAGACCAGAGGGTTTAGCTCAGCAGGACAGAGTGGTAGGACACTCCAAAGGACAGGAAGCTGGGCTCAGTGGTATTTCAGCACAGCAAGTGACAGTCTCAAGGGAATCTCTGTGACCAAACCCATCACAGTGCATGTCAAGGGGAGACTGTGGTGTGACTGAGTAGTGTTGTGCCTAGCTGAGTCTATGTCATCATGTGTTGATCATGCATCTAGTGTGCAGAGAAAGAAGAACCAAGGTGCTATGCTGCCTTGCATCTATCATTCCACATCAATGTGCCAGTCACATACTACCAGGAACCTGCAAATTGCCTATGGGGAAACAGGTATATTTAATTCACCCCTATCCCCAGATCTGCTCAGCAGCTCCATGCCTGGCAAGGCGAGAACCATGAACCATGAACCAGAGAAACCCACTCAGTTGCTTGTAGTAGGGGGGGTTTTATGATACCCCACAGTGTGTTTCCAAATTCTGCCTGCGGGAGCAGTGCTGCGCACAGGCTGCAGGGAGGAGGGCAGCATGTTGCTAGTGTGCCAACGACCATGCCATGGGAGGGGGAAATGGCAGGTCCTGTCTTCTTAGGATGTTTCAGGCCCTGGTGGGGATGGGGTGTGGGGCAGTTCCTAGTCAATGCTCCCATCCTGTATGAGAATCTGTAAGTATCATAAACACATTAGAGATATAAAACTTGGGCATGCACCTACACAACAGGTGCCGCCAGTGTGAGGCAAGGGGAAACTGAGGCAAGAAGCAGTGAAGTGACTCATTTTAAGGTGGCACGCTAAAATGAGCAGCAATGGAGATAGAACTTAATAGTCCCCACCCCCAGTCCCCTGCTCTAATCACCCAGACCTCACTTCTCTCTCTGAGCCAGTATAAAACTCGGAAGTCCTGACCCAGCCCTTCTGCACTAACACCTGTAACAGATGTCTTCACTGAGCTGAAAGAAGTACCCAGATCTACCTCCCAGCCCATCTGTGCTAAATACCATTGCCCCCCCAGAGCCAGGAACAGAACCCAAGAATCCCAGCTCCTCTACCAAATCCTCTTCTGTGCAGCGCCATAGCAAATCATCTACCATATAGTGCTTGTCACCTTTCCATTCACCAAGTTCATTTAACTAGCAGAAGAGAGAGAACATGAAATAAAAACCCCGAAGGTAAAGAAGTGACTTACTGGGGTTACAGCCTATCCTGACACAGTCTGAGACGGGGGCCAGGGTGATGGGAGTAGGGGGAGAGAGAAGAGAACGCAAACAGTTTTACATCCTTCAAAGTTACTTCTGCAAACAACCATTCAATTCACAGCCCACCATCCGGGGACAGACGTGGGTCAAGGTGGCCATTTGGTGCCTGGGGGAACAGAAACCTCTCACATTGAGAAAGGGGACCCCAAATTTGGTAGGAACTGATCCCTTAAAGGTATCCCATATACAGCCCCAAAACTACCTTCCTGGCCAGTGGTTTGGCTGTGTCATTTCTTGTTGCGTATGAGGACTGGACGGTGTCTGCACAGTACATGGTGCAAACAAGATGGAGGGTCATAGGCATTCCTGCAATGCAAGTGATAAATAGTCATTCTAATGATGACGCACTGGGGCTCCATTGTGCCAGGTGCTGGACAGACACTGAACAAAAAGCCAGTCCCTGACCCTAGCGAGCTTCCAAGCTCCGGTCTTGGCTGCGCACACAAGCTGGCCTGCTTTAGCTTCCCCAATCTAAAGCAGGACAATGCTGCTTAATGTGGATATGGTTGTACCAGTATAAAAGTCCATAGCTATTCCTAGGGGAAGGGAATATGCTTTTCTGATGTGAGAGCTTGTCCACATGGGAAAATTCCCTGGCAGGGCTTGGCAAGGGGAATAATTATCCTAGAATAAAATCACTTTTATACCACAACAGTGTCCACACAGGGAGTTAATTATTAAAATTAATAAACATTCCATGTGTGACACCCCACATGCTTTATATTCAAAACCCATTTTTCATAAATATGAATAACTCAGAGATGCTTTGGACCAAGCTCCCTTTGTAGCTTATCATTTTAATGTCATAATCTGCTGCATCTGCATATCCTATTTTTATATATGTATTATTTTTGTATTGAAATTATGAGTATTGTTTACATATTTGTATTCCAAACGTTGACTTCCATGAAGACCTGCACAAGAGGTGTGGCTACTCTAATGTGAGAGGGTCATTGTCAGGTGAATATCAGTATTTGAATGACAAAGGGCCTAATGGATGCCAATACACATCTAAGGAACTTTGCCATAAAGGTTCAAACCAGCACGTAGGCAATATCTGCAACCTGAAACATGGCTGAATCATAAATGGACAGGTGATTTACTCTTGTGACCATCTCCATCTTGGAGTGTACTTTTTCACAAAGAGAACAATGACATTCCCTCCACAGAGGAAAGGTAAAAAGAGGACCACCAAGGGTTCCTCCATCTTTGTCTTCATCTTACTTTGGAACCTGCCGCACACATCCTAAAGAGAAAGAGAGAACTTCTGAGTGAACTGGAGACCCAGGTCAGGATAAAATCATTTCTCACTTAAAGCTTTCACCAGATATAAGAACAGCTGTTTAGGGTAAGAACTCACATGTAACTAAACTTTCAGTGGATTAGAACTAGCCATGTGTTTTATTTTAATTTGGTAACTCACTTTGATCTGTCTGTTTCTACTTCTAACCACTTAAATCCTATTACTTTTGCTTACTAAAACTCTTGTGTTTACAATCAAACCCAATATAAGTAACTCTGTGGGGAGGGCTACCACTGTGCATATCTCCTTTTCACTGATAAAGGGGGCTTACCTAGTGAGCCCTACTGGTGCAAATTTTTGTACAAAGAGAGAGATTTATTTGGTGGTTTGATCTCTTTTGGAGGCTGATTTCCCCAGGTGCTGTGCCCTAGAACTGCATCCACCCACAGCTGAGGTAAATCAGTGTCTGCATTACTCTGTGTGGAGAGGGCTGTAACCCCAACTCTGTGCCTTGGCTGGGGGAGATGAGAGAATCTGGCCCAACAGGACTGGGTGGTGGGGAGCCCCAGAGAACAAAAGTGGGTGACAGTGGTATGATCAGCATACCAGGGAGCACCTTCTGTGACTGCACCGTGTCATACCATTGTAGCCATGCTGTGAAATTTCCCTATGTGGACAGGTCCTAAGGCATCTTTATCCTGGTATAACTGTATCTCCACTCGATGGTGTCCCTGGACAATTATATCAGTAAAAGCCACATCTGTAACTGATACATTTGCACTAGGACAAAACACTGTGTGCAACAGAGACAGTTACCCTGCTTTGAGGCTTGATTTTACACTGGTTTGGCTAAGCTGGTTCCAAACCCCTGTATGGATGCTCTAAAACAAAAGGGACTAAGCAGAACTGAAATAAGAGTATCCACACACAAATTTGCAAGTTTGGGGGGTGAATAGGCCGGAATTTATTTGCTTAAGGGACTGTCATGAGCTGATTTATAAAACAATCTGGCCTAAACCAGTCTAGGAAGCAGATTTGCACTGTTGGACTGGGACTGATGGGGTCAATGTGCAGTGGGATGAGGAAGTTGACCAGAAATAGGAACACGGAAAGATCCCAGTTGACTAACTGGTTTTGGATGTTTCTTTACACTCCTGACTCAAGGTAGGGCCAGCTGGGATTGGGAAACTGAGCCAGGACCTGGGTTAGGACTCAATTTCTCAGCACAGTCTGAGTCCCATCTACAAGGACTCGGCTGACACATTTAAACCATGTTAGCATGAACTGGCTTCAACAGTGGATTGGCCCAGAGCTGCTTTAGAAAGTGGGTTAAGATGGAACCAGCTTAGAAAGTGAATTGGCCAGACCTAGGACAGACATTGGGTAGGCTGATTATTCTCTTTATTGTGGGGATGGGGAAGGCTTATAACCTTTAAGGGTATTCACACCCAATTTCCCCACCTCATGAGGCTCATTCTCCTCCCCCATTTTGTTGGGATAATCCCCACCCCTCTGACAAATGGCCACCTTGTAAACACCAGCCGTGCAGCAGGCAATGTGGAGATTGGACCCCCTCTTTTTCCTCCCCCACCCTGGCACCCCCAAACAGTGCCAAAAAGAGGATGAGAACAAGGGGGGGTTAACCCCTGCTGTGCAGCCCCATGTTAAGATGTATGGGGGGCACCTCCTCTCCCCTTTATTCCCCCAGCCAGGGCCCCCCTGCACCCAGCATGGATTAGAGGGCCAAGCTTGGGTTGCCCCACTTGCTATCACATCCATCTACCCTGGGCAGCCCTGGAATCTTGCAGAGATCAGGGAACATTAGACCCAGCACCAATGCATTCAGGGGGTGGGGGGCAGGGACAGAATTGAAGAACCTGGGGTGCTGGAAAGAGTGAGAGTGCAGAGGACACTATGGGGGTGGTGGAATTTGGGGTATTACTTAGCAAATGCAGTTCAGGGTGGGCTCTTATCCCCAACTTTCTGGTACCCCAGTCCCCCACTCTGGCTCCCCAAGATACTATTCTTCATGGAGGCATGCACATTATGAAATCCTCCACATTACCCGAAAGACCTTATTTTACAGCTCCTCTGGAATTGGGGGAATGAATTAAAGGGACATAGAGAAGACCGCTGTGATTCTAGGGTATCAATTGCATCCCACGAGAGGGAGATATGGGGATATAGGACTGAGATTTTGGGATGCTGACAACACCATATCTGCATCCAAATCTGATGGAAGGGCATTAAGAGAAGCTGAGGGTGCTGCACAGCACAGGGTCACCCTTTGGGTCCATATGGAGGGCATCAGCATCGCACTATAGAGGTACCCCATTCTCCAGAACAGTCAAAAGGGAAGAGGTTAAGGGAATGTTGGGGGTACAGTGGCCCATCCCAGATCTGCCCGCCATTAATTAGAAGGCTGGAGGCAGGCAGTTCTTGCCATTTCCTGATCTCTGCAGTGCACAAGAGGTTCTGGGCTCGCTGGGAAGGAAAGAAAGGGGGCTCCATTCCCACAGGCTGCACAGCTGGGTCTGACGCACGTCGTCAACCGCAACAGAACAGTGGGGCGCAAACAGGCACGGGACCAAAGAGCCAACGGGGGAACCTATGGGGATGGGAAATGAGGGGAGGGAAAAGAAGCAAGGAAGTAACTCCATGAATGGAGAGAAGTGGAGTAACCCCAAAGGAGAAAAAGGATATGGGGGGAAGGGAGGTAATCTCTTGGAGGGGGTTGGGAGGATAAGGGCAGGTGGGGCAGAGGGAAGGAGCACTTTGGGGTTTTGGAGGGCAGAATGTCTGCAGGGAGATGCACTGACGTGTGGAATATATGGGAGTGATGTCAGTTTAATTGGGAGAGGGGCTGTGGGTCTATGGGAGGTGGGGGTTTGGGGATGTAGTGAAGGTTGTGGGGAGGCGGCTTGGGGGACTGGGGACGGGCAGAGCTTGGGGGAACCGTGGGAATGAGAGGATTGGGTAAGGGTTAGAGGAGGGGTTTGGTCCCGGCTGCTGCTTGCTAGGCTGGCAGAGTCTGCGTCAATGAAGGGTTAAAAACAGTGAGCTAGAAATCACTCTGAACCCTGCCAGGCCTTTAGAAAGGTGGGGAGCTCTTCCCCTCCAGGCCCACCAACTCCAGCCAGCCAATGGCATGCCAGTGAGTTGAAGAGCCCCTCTTGCACAATTGGCCAGGCACAGCAGAGAAAGCGGATCCCAGACTAAACAGAGAAACTCCCTCTGCTACCAGCAAGGCCAAGCTGAGCAAGAAGGTCAATCTCCCTGGAAAAGGGAGTGTCTTTCTGAAGACCAGATGGGCGCAGGAGGTCTCCAAAGTAGGGGGCTGACCCCTCAGTACAGAAGCAACCCGGGTGGGAGGGTCAACTCCTCTCAGGGGACACCTGGAACCAATTGCCAAAGGGAGGATGGGAGCCCTCTGCTTGGAGGATGACTCCCAGGGAGCTGGTTAGCCCCCTGAGCACCAGGGCATTCCCAGGTGGTTGAGTGATTACCTAGGTTGACAGTGAGCTTCATCTGCCCGCCGTCAAGCTCGAGGCGCAGGGTGTCAGCTGACTCCTTGGAAGTAGTGGCCAGCATGAAGCCATAGGCCCTCTGGGACATGAACCGCAAGGACACGTCTTCGGCCTCTGTGTGCATCACCCCTGGCAGCATTATCTTCATGTACATGCTGCCATCATAACTCAGCACTGTGGCCTCTGAGGGGTGGGGCAGAGGGGGAAGGGGGATTGAGATGAGGCAACAGGGGTGGGGAAAAAAACAGGAATGGGGTGTGGGGGTTGGAGAGAGAGAGAAGATGCATTAGGTTCTGTCTTACACCGCAATACCCACAGAGCCCCTTCTTCCAATCCCAACCCCCGACAGCCCTCCCACGCAGAACTCAGGAGCCTCCCTTCTCTAATTATGAGACACCATGGCCCTCCCACAGCCAGGCATGGAAACCAGGAGTCCTGATTAGAGCCGGGACAAGGTTTGTGGTTTATAAAGTATTTTACCCCAAACACAAGTTCAATCAACTCTCATCTCTTTTCAGATTTAAAAATAATTCACAAAATAGTTTCAAAGACAAAAAGTAGGTGATGGGCTCATAGGGGGACCTTGGCACCATTCACAAAACTTAGAGGCACCCCCCACATTCCTTGTCCTGCTTTTTTAGCCTTGTAAAGATGCCTAAAAACAGCACATTAAGTTCACCCCCAGACAGTCTTATTGGCAATTTTTAGACTGGTTGAAAATTTTGAGAATGTTTCATTTCTCTTTGACCCAAACTCTTTTTCCCCTTGATATGTCACAGCTGCTAGTTGATCAAGAAATCAGCTTTTCACCAATGTTGCCCTGATGCCAGCGTCCATCTGTCTTCACTCAGAGTCTGCGGCACCATGCTGCTTGTGACAGACCATCACACAGAGATCCCACCTGTGACTGGGGCAGGTACCTTCCTGGATTGCTCCCTCACCTCTTTCATGTCCCTCAATACTTCCACACCCTACCGAGGTACCCAGTGTCCCCTATAACCCCCTCATCTCTCACACACCCTATCCAAGTACCCAGTATGCCTCCCACCACTACCTCCCACACACCTTGTTCAGGTGCCCAGTGCCACATGACCCCTTACCTCTCTCGCACACTCTGCCCAGGTAGCCAGTGCCGAGGCAGTCACAGATGAAGCGGTTCCAGCCCTCACGGCAGACCCCCCCATTGCGGCAGGGTGCACTGCTGCACTGTTTGAGGGTCTCCCGAGAGCAGAAGCTGGAGACACCAGGCACACTCTGTACCTCTGCCAGGCGCCGCACATCCCGGCTCTTGCCGTCAATGAAGAGGTCCCGCACACAGCCCACGTAACCATAGTTGAGGAAGGCAGTCCACACCTCAGGGGGTAGGATCAAGTCCAGCCGGTTCTCGGGCAGGCCCCCCAAGTACATCTCACTGTCCAGGTCCAGGATCTCGCTCTCCCCACTAGCCAGGAATGGTATGCTGCGGCTATTCACTGAGATAGAGCCTGAGGTGGGGAGCCAGGAAACACAGGCCATTACTGGGAGGCATGGGAAACAAGCACCACCCCGACAAGGCCCAGGTGTCAGGAGGAGGAGCTGTGCGCGCGCGCGCACACACACACACACACACAGAGTACTAACAGGAGCCAGGTAAAAGTCTGTTGTTCTGGGTTGAGTGTTGCTGCCGTCTTTGATTTAAGCTAACTGTAAGAAGCCAGCAGGCCTCTTCATGGCAGCAGGCATGAGGTATTATGTATCTTATGCATGTACGAAGAGAATGACTAGCACCTAATCTCATGCTTCAGCTGGTTGTCTGAAAAGGTGAAGGAGAGACTTTTTTCCCTGACATAGTTGTAATGTGTGGCTTTTTCTCTATCTTCCTCTGAAGCATCTGTTCTCAAGTGGTGCAGACAATCCTCTGTTATATTTGCCTGGCTGGTGAGTCTTGCTGACATGCTCAAGGACTAACAGATCACCAGATGCGTAGTCAAGAAGGAATTTCCCCTAGGTCTGACTTACAGGAACTTTGGAGGGTTTCATCCTCCTCTACAGCTTGGGTCATGGGTCACTTGCTGAGATCACATGGGAGTCTCATCTAATCAATTCCCTAACATTGCTGTGACTTCTGGCATTGGTAGCCCTTTGGTTTCTCCTGTTCTCTGCCCTGGAGCTAGGGCTCACAACAGATTACTATCCTGAAGACTGAAATGCTTTAGTTTAATTGAGGTCACTGGACTCAACAGAGGAGTATTTGTATGGAATTTAATAGCCATCAAGAGATCATACTGATTGTTCTAAAGGTCCCTTCTGACTTTAAACTGTAAGGCCAGTCCACACAAGATCTTAAAGTTGATCACAGGTACACAGCTCCAGCTAGGGCAATTGCATAGCTGGAACCAACTTATCCGTGATCGACTTACCTGGCTCTCCTCACTGAGGCAGGTCAATGAGAGAAACTCTCCCATCAACCTTCCTTACTCCTGGCAAGATTGAAGAGTACAGTGGGTCAAGCTGTCAACCCCTGATCATTTGATGTCATGCGTCCCTACTAGCGGCGTGAAATCCAACCTCAGAAGATTGATCCTGACTGGGTGAGATGTACCCTAAGGAAAAAGCAGCTGCAACACGTGGTCTTGATCCCAAAAACAGGCAAACCCAAAACAAATGCAAATCATGCTTAGGTGAAGGGGTTTCACGGGATGTAGCTTTTGTGGAGGTATGTGTCAGCAAGAGTGAGGTAGAAAAAACAGCGGAGTAGAGTGAAGGCACCAGACAAGGCCACAGAAGCACTCTGCATAGGACCTGAGAAGACGTCAAGATACAGAGCTTTTGTGCCAAATGCTGGCTAGAAACTAGCTTGGAGCTGCAAGCAAATAAAATGTCTCTTCTTGGATTCCTGCCTTTCTCACAGAAACAGGACGTTGCACATACCTTGAGAACGAACAGGACTGCATCACAGATACCTGACTCCAACAACAGTTTCTCCTACGATCTGGAACAACTAGGAGTGCACTGAATTTTTAATTAACCTTTCAGGTCAAAAAGAGGTAACACTGGTAACCAGAGAAGATCCGGTTTCCCAGGAGAGAAACTGTGGGCTGGGTCTTTCTTTTGAATCAAGATGGAACAAATGATGGAGGTGTGATGGACCCCTCCCCATGCTTTATGAAAACTGGCTTATGAATATAAATATTGTAACAGGGTCAGGTCAGCAGACCACTTCTGGAAAGGTGAAAGGTAGCTCGGGATGCAGTCTGGGCTAGAGGAAGAAGAGAGGGCTAGTTAAGCTCCCAGGAGGAGGCAACACGGAGTGATGGCAGGTGGTCAATGAAAGCCAGCTGATCTCACTACCGGTGTGCTGGCAGGGCTTAAAAACCAGTCTCAGCCAGGAGAGTGGGGAGAGAGTCAGAGAGGAGGTGAACAAGGTAGGGAAGTGGAAGAAGTGGCAAAAAGAGGAGACAAGACAGATAAGAAGAGAGAGCAACATTTACAAAAAGACAGCAGAGGGGAAAAAGAATAGCACAATGGGAAAGTGCCTGGGCTCCCCTCGCCCAGCAAGACTGAAGCACTGACTGTGGCAAAGGGGGGAAAGGACTGACCAGCTGGCTCAGACTGGGAGAGGTGGGGGACCCTAGAAGACCCAAGGGCACCATGCCACCATATGCATAACTCAAGAGATGCTTTGACCAAATTACCTCATGTAAGCTATCACTTTCAACGTTATGATCTACTAGATCTGCTTATTCTATTTTCGTTCATGTATCATTCTTGTACGTGACATTAGAAAAATGGAGTGTATTGCCATTTATCGTTTTAAATGTGCTAATGAGGGCCATTAATGGTGCCCTCCCACCCCACCCTGCAGACTGTGATGACTGGATGACCATCTTAGGGTTACCATATTTGAACTTTCAAAAAAGAGGGCTGTATATACCATAAAACATTAATATAACTTGAGTTGGTAAATACGGATACAAGTAAACTCCCTCTCAGGGGTGTCCTCTTTTTTGAAAGTTCAAAGATGTTACCTCTATTTTAACATCTTGTAAACAGCATTGTTTGTTCTGTAAGTCAACAAGGCAGTTGGTGCTAGAAAGACATGTGACCACACCACCTGGTACTGAAAGCCATTTTGATCCAGTGTTTCTCCATGGGAAGTGGGGCTTGTAAAAGAAAGGTTTCCCATCCTATGGGAAAGTCTGCTTAGGCAATGGGCATCTATCAGGTCTTTGTCTTCAGCCTGCTTTGGAATCTGCCTGACACACCCTAAGAAGAAACAAAAAACTATGACAGGCTGTTGACCCAAATCAGAGGAAAAGAACAGCACTGGTTTGAAGATATTACCTGACATGAGAACAGCTCTTTGGGGGTAAGAATCAGTATGCAATAAGTATCTTAGGAAAGTTAAAACTAGCTATGCATTTTCATTTAATTTTAATATTAATTTGACCGGTCTATTTTTACTTATAACCACTTAAATCCTACTGTATACTTAACACGAACTCTTTTTTATGATCATACCCAGTGCAAGTAATTATTACCGGGAGGGGGCACCACTGTGCACATCTCCTTTTCACTGATAAAGGGGGCTTAATGACTAGCCCTCTTTGTGCAAAACTTTTGCACAGAAAGAGACAGATTTGGGATTTTGTTCCCTTTTGGGGACTGGTTTCCTTGGTGCTGTGCCCTACAGGTGCATCCTCCCAGACCTGAAGTAAATCAGTGTCTGCATTGCTCTGTTAGGAGTCATAATCCCAAATCTGGGACTTGGCCAGGGGAGACCAGAGAATCTGGCTCAGCAGGACAGGGTGGTAGGGAGCCCCACTGATCAAGAAGATGGGTTTCAGTGGCAAGATAAGTACACTGGGGAATATTCCCAAGGGGTCTTCTGTTACAGCACCCCATCACAGTGGTGCAGCAAGCAGGGTGATGTGCACAGATGATTGCTCTGGATGCTAGTAGTGATTTTAAGTGTGTTTGAAGTGTGGAGGCTGGAGAACAGGCAAAGTGGTTACTGGTTTGTGGGCAAGAGAGGGTGCAGGTGCATCCCCTAAGAGAGGTCTCTGTCCAATCCATGTACTCCTCTGCTCCTGTCAGTTTTCCCCCAGCTCTTAGTTTAAAAATAGTTCTAGGACCTTTTTAATATTAAGTGCCAGGAATCTGTATCCATTTTGGCTTAGGTGGAGCCCATCCTTCCTGTATCGGCTTCCCCTTCCTCAGAAGTTTTCCCAGATCCTGATAAACCTAAACTCCTTCTCCCTACACCATCGTCCATGCATTGAGACTGCAGTTCTACTTGTTTACCTGGCCCTGCATGTGGAACTGGAAACACTTCAGAGAATGCTACCATTGAGGTCCTGGATTTCAATCTCTTTCCTAGCAGCCTAAATTTGGCTTCCAGAACCTCTCTCCTGTCCTTCCCTGTGTCATTAGTATGTACATGTACCATAATCATTGGCTCCTCCCCAGCACTACACATTTGTCTATCTAGATCTTGTGAGATTTGCAGCCTTTGCAACAAGCAGGCAAATCACCACACAGTTCTCCCAGTCATCAGAAACCCAGCTGTCTATGTTTCTAATGATTGAAAACCTTCCATTACTAACACCTGTCTTTTCCTAATGACTGGAGCTCCCTCCTCCAGAGAGGTATGCTCAGTGCAAGAGGATACCACATCATCATCTGGAAGGATGGTTCCAACTATGGAATCATTTCCCTCTTCTCCAGTTGAGTGTTCTCCATCCCTGAGCTTTCACCCTCCTCAACAGCACAGATACTGTCTGACCAGAGGTGGGACTATTCTGTGGTGCCCTGTAAAACTTTATCTATGTACCTCTACGCCTCCCTTAAATCCTCCAATTCAACCACGTTGGCCTTCAAAGTCCATCTGCATTCTCTGAGGGACAGGAGCTCCTTGCACCGAACACACACTTACACCACCTGTCCCTAGAGCAGGTAATCAGGCATGCTACATTGTGTGCAATAAACAGGATAACTCCCCACGCTGCTGCTTGGCTTCTGCCTGCATTCTCTCCTAGAGCTAATTTGATTAGCGACAGGGTTCTTACTTAAATCAGGCAGTTTAGATTTTTGTTTAATTTTAAAGAAAGCCAAGTATATCTAGCCCCCTTCACACTCCCCCTCTAAACTTCCACAGGCAACTCTCTGTGAGCTGCTCCTGTTTGCTAAGTTCCCTGTGAGTTTTATATAGCCTGGCCTTCCTGATAGCCTTAACTGGGAGCAGAGCTATCGGTAACACAGAGGGCAGAGGCCTTAAAGGCCATTGAGGAAATGTATCTGGAAGACATAACTGAGCTTTTAACCAGGCCTTTGGTTTCACTCACAGAGCTGATTAAGAAAAAAGAAGACTGCACCAGATTGTGTGTGGACTACCGAAAACTAAATGAAGTCACTTCAATGGATTCTTGTCCACTACCGTGAACAGATGATACCCTGGATGGTGTGGCAGATTCAATACGGTTTTCCAGACTGAGCCTTAAAAGTTGGTACTGGCAAATGGAAGAGGATCGAATGGATAGGCAAAAGACAGCTTTCACCACAGGACAAGGCCATGGCAGTTACAAGGAATGGCTATGAGCTTATGCAGTCACCAGCCACATTTGAGAGGCTAATGGAGAGGGTGTGACACAGCATGTCTCTCTCAGCCTGCCTGTGGTAGCTAGATGATAGCCTAGTGTATGCCAAAACTTTTGAACAGGAACTGATACATCTACAAATGGTCTGCGGTAAACTGCAGGATGCCAAACTGAAACTGAACCCAAAGAAATGCGAGCTCTTTAAAAAAAAGGTAATGTCCCTTGGGCACACAGTGATGGAGGAGGGAATTTCCACTGAGAAATAGAAATTGAGGCTGTATAGAACTGGCAAACTTCCCAGACGCCCACAGATGTGCAGAGTTTTATCAGACTCTGCTCCTATTATAGAAGGTTTATTTGTGGATTTGCCAATATTGCAAAAATGCTGCACAGATTGGGAGAGAAAAGGAAACCATTTCAGTGGTCAGTAGAACATTTTCAGATTTCAAACAGGCTCTTGTGACTGCTCCTATCTTGGACTGCATGTTTCAAAATGCCTTTAATATTGACATGAATACTAGTGCTTACAGATCGGGGGCAGTATTGACACAAGAATATCGAGGACTTTAGAGCATGATTGCTTATTACAGAAAAAGTCTCTAGTTCTGAGGAGTGGAATTATTCCACAACTCAAAAAGAACTCCTGGCTGTGGAGGAAAGGAAAACTACAAGAAGATTGGGATGGAAGTAAAATTGTATGGGGCTGGTCCATGTGAAATATCCAGAGAGAAAGACTCTTTTAATATGTAAATAGTTATGGTTGTATCATATGTAATTTGTTAAATAAGTACTTTTCTTTCTGTCTGGAATGCGTTGTTCAAAGTGTCACCATTTTGACCTCTAGGAAGGGAATGGGTGAAGATGAGGGGTGTTATAAGGCTGGGGTACACCTTGCAGTTATCATTCAGCAGAAACACCACACTTCTTTTAAGATCATTGTAAGAAGTCATTATAGCTCCTTTAGGGACCCAGACAACCAAAACAATAGGACCCTCCAACCAAATCACAGACACATGCTACTGCTCAAAAAAAAGCACATGCAAAATCCATATGGATGGAGGGGTTTTATGCGCTGTTGCTTTATGAAGGTGTCTGTCTTTGTGAGAGAGAGGCAAAAAGACCAGAGGAAGAAAGAAAGATAGCAAGGAAACCTCACATGCCATCACAAAACCACTAAGAGCACAACCCTTGGAAAATGCTAAGAGAGCATTTGGACCTAGTGATTGCTGGAGAGGGGCTTGGAGCTCTAAGCAAAGAAACTCTCTGTTCAACTCCTGCCTTATTCTGAGAAACAAGACTTTATCTGTTCTTTATAAATGAACAGGTTTGCATCCATCACCACTTTCTCCTCCTGAATAGAATAACCTTTAAGACTCTGATTTTTTGTCTTACTGCTTGGGTTAAAATCAGCTCACAATTCATAGAGGGACCCATACACACACACTAATTCTCTCACGTGTTCTCTCACACAGTTCACACACATGCAGTCCCAGAATGAGACATACAACATGCATTCACACAGACTAATTCATATACGCTCACTCAGACATGCATGACTTTCACACATATATGCATAAATGCACACATACACAGAGGGAGCTGACATGCACACAGGGGTGGTGCTGACATGTTCATATCAGTAAGGGACAGAACGGTGCACACATACACAGGCACTCACACATGTAGGGCCAAAATGAGGAGTTATAGAGACCTACTAGAGGATTTACTCGGTGTTGTTCAGGTCCTTGTGAAGGCTCAAGACAGGGGGTGGAAAGCTATGGGCAGGAGACCAGGAAGTGTGGAAGGTGCTCAGGGGTGTTCTGAGGCCGACTGATGCACTGCCAAGCTGACAGCTTCTCCCAGGGAGGAGGCAGGGGCTCTGGCAGGGGGGCTGCACCAGCTGGTGGCTCCAGGGGACCAGTGCTGGGGCTGTATGGACCAGCTCCATCCCGTAGCTGCTCCCCAGACCAGCCAAGGTTGCAATGCCCTGCTAGCAACTCCTCCCTAGGAGGAAAAGTGGGGGGCCTCAGTGGCAGAGGCAGTGCTGCTTGGCACTGTCCATTGCCTGTTCCCCAAGCCAGTCAAGGCCGTGCTGCCATGCCAGTGATGCTCCCTGCGGTTAGAGGCTGTGGGGGGCCATGACAGCAGGACTGCTGGCCAGTGGGGCTCTTGCCCCCACATCTCTGGTGCTGGGGCTGACAGAGAGTGTTTGGTGCTGGGGCTTTGGAATGGGGGGGCAGTTACTCATGGCTGGTGGCTTGAATCATGCAGAGCCCTGTCCCCAGCCAGCCATGCTCTTACAGGTGCAGGCACCCCTCTGTGCTCCCTCTGCAGTGCAACTGTCCCCTGCCCTTGCTGCCCCTCCTATGGAGCATAACTGTGCCTGCTATCAGATTTCTCCCTTTCTGTTTGATGTGAAACTATAGGATTCCAGGCACATCCAACCCACTACCTTGCTTTAAGTTATGGTAAGAGGAAGTTGCATACCAAATTTGGCGGTCCGAGCTCTTACCTTTTAGGAGGAGTTCTTGAACAAACAAATTATACTGCAAGGTGTAACCTTGAGCAGATCAAGCGTGACTACAGGGCTCTGGGGGTATGAGTGAAGGAGTTGTGAGTACAGGTGGTGTTCTCCTCAATCCTTCCTGTCAAAGGTAAGGGCCCAGGCAGAGACAGGTGCGTCCTGGAGGTGAATGCTTGGCTGCAAGGATGGCATCACCAGGAGTGCTTTGGCTTCCTCGAACACAGGATGCTATTCCATGAAGGACTGTTAAGCAGGGATGAAATTCACTCTTCAAGGAACGGGAAGCATGTCTTTGGATCAAGACTGGCTAATCAAATGAGGAGGGTTTTAAACTAGGTTTGATGGGTGACCAAAGCCCACCAGTAAGTACAAAACCTGGACACCTGGGAGCTGGACTGGAAATGGGAGGGATCATGGACTATAACAGCAGAGAAAAAAGAGGGACGAGGCAGAACTGGGAGGCAAACGCAAATCAGTATCTTAGATGCCTATATACAAATGCAAGAAGTAGGGGGAATAAAAAGGAAGAACTTGAAATCCTAATAAACACAACTATGACATAACTGGTATAACAGGGACTTTGTGGGATAATACGTGGTTGGAATATTGGTATAGAAGGGTACAGCTTACTCAGGAAGGCTACGCAGGGTAACAGGGAGAAGATGTTGCCTTATATATTAAAAATGTGCACACTTGGAGTGAGGTGGAGGTGGATGTAGGAGACAAAGGTGTTGAGCATCTCTGGGTTAGGTTAAAAGAGGGTTAAAAACAAGGGTGATGTCATATTAGTGGTATACTATAGACCACATCGTACTATTAGGTGTATACTATAGACCACATGGACAGGTAGAAGAGGTAGATGAAGCTTTTTCTACACAACTAACAAAATCATCCAAAAACAGGATTTGGTGGTGTTGGGGAACTTCAACTATCCCTATATATGTTGGGAAACTAACACAGTGAGGCAGAGACTATCTAGAAAGTTCTTGGACTGCATGGATGACAATTTTTTTATTTCAGAAGGTGGAAAAAGCTACTGGGGGGAACACTTATTTGATTTGATTTTAACAAATAGGGAGGAACTTGTTGAGAATTTGAAAGTGGGAAGGTAGCTTGGAAGAAAGTGACCATGAAATCAGAGTTCATGATTCTAAGAAATAGTGAAAGGGAGAACAGCAAAATAGAGACAATGGATTTCAGGAATGCAAATTTTGGTAAACTCAGAGTGCTGGCAGGTAAGGTCCCATGGGAGGAAAGACTAAGAGAAAAAACAACTGAAGAATGTTGGCAGTTTTTCAAAGGGACATTATTAAAGTCCCAAAAGCAAGCTACACTGCTGCCTAGGAAAGATAGAAGGTGTGGTGAAAGACTACCAACGCTTAGCCAGGACATCTTGCAGGATCTCAAAATCAAAAAGGAGTCATATAAAAAGTGGAAATTAGGAGAAATTACAAAAGATGAATATAAACAAATAGTACGTGTATGCAGGGCAAGATTAGAAAAGCCAGGGCACAAAATGAGCTTAAACTAGCTAGAGGCATAAAAGGTAACAAGAAGTCGTTCTATAAATATATTAGAAGCAAGAGGAAGACTGAGGACAGGGTAGGCCCACTACTCAGTGAGGAGGGAGAAACAATATCAGGAAACTTGGAAACGGCAGAGGTAATTAATGACTTCTCTGTTTTGGTCTTCACTAAGAAGGCCAATGCAGAAATGCCTAACATAATGTATGCTAGTGGGAAGGCTAGAGGATAAAATGAACAAAGAACAAATTTAAAGTTACTTAGAAAAATTACACATCTTCAAGTCACCAGGGCCTGATGAAATTCATCCTAGAGTACTTAAGGAGCTGATAGAGGAGGCTTCTGAGCCTTTAGCTATCATCTCTGAAAAGTCCTGGAAGTTGGAAGCGATTCCAGAAGATTGGAAAAGGACGGATATAGTGCCCATCTATAAAAAGAGAAAAAAGAACAACCTAGGAAACTACAGACCAGTCAGTTTAACTTCTGTGCTGGGAAAGATAATGGAGCAAATAATTAAGGAATTAATCTGAAAACATTTGAAGAAAATAAGGTGATAGGTAACAGCCAGCATGTATTTGTAAAGAATAAATCATGTCAGACCAATCTGATAGCTTTTTTTTGACAAGACAAGTCTTGTGGAAAAGGGAGAAATGGTGGATGTGGTATACCTAGGCTTTAATAAGGTATATGACATGGTCTCACATGATCTTATCAATAAACTAAGCAAATACAACTTAGATGCAGCCACTATAAGGGGGGTGCATAACTGACTGGATAACCATTCTCAAAGAGTAGTTATTAACGGGTTGCAGTCATGCTGGAAGGGCAAAACGAGTGGGGTTCCGTGGTGATCTTCATCAACAATTTGGATACTGGCACAGAGAGTATACTTATTGAGTTTACAGATGATACCAAGCTAGGAGGTGTTGCAACTGCTTTGAAGGACAGAGTCATAATTCAAAATGATATGGACAAACTGGAGAAATGGTCTGAGGTAAACAGGATGAAGTTTAATAAGGTACTCCACTTAGGAAGGAATAATCAGTTTCATATGTACAGAATGGGAAATTACTGTCTAGGAAGGAGTACTGCGGAGAGGGATTTAGGGGTCATAGTGAACCACAAGCTAAATATGAGTCAACAGTGTGATGCTGTTGCAGAAAAAGCAAACAAGGGATGCATTAACAGGAGTGCAGTGAGCCAGACATGAGAGGTCATTCTTCTGCTCTGCTCTCCGCTGATTAGGCCTCAGTTGGAGTACTGTGTCCAGTTCTGGGCACCACATTTCAAGAAAGAAGTGGAGAAATTGGAGAAGGTCTAGAGAAGAGCAACAAAAATAATTAAAGGTCTAGAGAACATGAGCTATGAAGGAGACTGAAAGAACTGGGATTGTTTAGTTTAGAAAAGAGAAGACTTAGAGGGGACATGATAGCAGTTTTCAAGTACCTTAAAGAGGGTTACAAGGAAGAGGGAGAAAAATTGTTTCCTTGGCCTCTGAGGATAGGACAAGGAGCAACGGGCTTAAACTGCAGCAAGGGAGGTTTCGATCAGATATTAGAAAGAACTTCCTAACCATCAGGGTGGTTAAACACTGGAATAAATTACCTAGGGAGGCTGTGGAATCTCCATCACTGGAGATTTTTAAGAGCAGGTTAGATAGATGTCTATCAGCGATGGTCTAGACAGTGCTTGGTCCTGCTGAGAGGGCAGGGAACTGGACTCAATGACCTTTCAAGGTCCCTTCCAGTTCTAGTGTTCTGTGATTCTAAGACTCACACATAGACAGACAGACAGATGGATATTGGTAAAATACAGCTCTGAGATACTTTATTCAGCAGGGGGCAGCACTGCATCATCTCTCTCTCTCTCTCTCTCTCTCTTTCCCTCCCTCCCCCATGCCACATATGGGGAGCTGTAGGAGATTCTGCTGTCTCTGTTTCCTGCCACTCCTGAGCTTCTTTTTTTGCCTCTCTAATGAACCACTAACGAGAAGCCAATTTGATCTATCCATCAGCAGTGAGGGGAAAAAAAGCTGTAGAGGGGAGGCGGACAGCTCTGGGCTCTGTCTACATGGGCAGGCTGTTGTGCAAGGACTACTATATCATCAGATTTGCTCTCTGACCCCAAAATGCAAAGCACAATTCAGCCTCAGTACAACCACTCAGCTCTGTGACTCAGAAAGTTCCCCCTACCCCTGAGACCCCATCTGCTGGCCCTTTTCCAAAGTCCAGTGACAGGCCCTACATCCCCCAGTGCATGGCAGAACTACCAGGTGGCACCATGAAACCTGCCACATTGCTGCATAACTCCAGACACTCCAGCTGGGGACAACCCTTCAGTGGAGATAGGAGTGGGCATATAGTCCGTTCTGGGCAGAGGGGGTAACTTGTGGGTGGGGTCTGGAGGGCAGAGGTAGCCTGGCACTCCCTATGGGTGCTCAGAATTTCAGGCAGCCAGGGCACACAGAGAATGCAAGAGGTGGGACATGGATCTCCATTGACAGGCCAAGGATGAGGGGACAGAGGTGTGTATGGGGATGTTGCAAGCCGGGCTGCAGAGTCCTCTCACCTTTACGCCCATCGCGCTGGAAATCCACATGGCACCACTCTCCATCATTGACCTTCTTGTTGCTGGCACGCATCTTGATGCCACCAGAGCCCATGTCCAGCAGCAGGTAGAGATGGCCATCTAGGAGCTCCATAGCAAAGTAATCAGCCTTGTGTGGGCGTTCAGCACGGCTCTCCCGCGGGGGCTGTAGGCGCCCGTGGCTGAAGAGCAGAAGGCCATTGGGTTCAGTGGTGCGGAAGTCAAAGGAGATGGAGCCTGTCTTCTTGGTGTTCCACTTAGGCAGGGAGATGTAGGCCTCTGGTGATTCAAAGGTGACTGGGTCCAGGGCTGCCACATTCTCACAACGGAACACCAAGTCCCCGTTAATCTTCATCTTTGGGTCACCCTCCTTGGCCAGACGTGACAGCTCCAGCTTGAAGTCATTGTTCTTGTACACGACCTGTTGGGAAGAACTGCAGTGGGACACAAAGCCTTTTTCCTCTAGGGTGTGCCAACTCCAATCTAGGCCCCAGCAAGGACCTGCTCACTAGCTCAGGGGGCGGGGAATGGGATTCTGGGCTTTCCCCTCTCGGGGATGCCAGGTCTAATCTGACCCCAGGGTGGGGAGATTGGATTGCTTCGGGGAGGGTAGAATACAAGGTCTTTTCACTCTAGGGGGTCACAGTGCTAATCTGGCTTCAAGTAGACAGTTATGGACAGCTGTTCCTACCTGATGGCTGCTGTATGTGATGGGTTTCCTGGGTTATGTTTTGGTTCATAATGTCTACATCACACACTAAATTTCATCCCCACCATCCCCCAAACAAGGACCATAAGGGAATGGTCCACAGCTGCCACTGACATGGGATTTTCCTGCACTTCCTTCCTTTGACTTTTGGGCGGTTTTTCTATGGGCTATTAAAATAGACCGTAATACCATCCCAGAGGTGGCTGCATCTTAGCACTGGTCAAGGGAGCCCCATAAACACAGCTACTTCACCCAGCCGCAGAGGTAGCCGCATCTCATTGCATACTCACATCTTTCAGGCACCCCATGAAGTTATTGCTGACAGGGGACCCCGGCAGGTCAGCTGTGTTGGGGCTGCCCCCAATGTAGAAAAAGTCATCTGACCCCAGCATGGTATAATCCTCCTGTGTGTAGCCTGTCGTTGTCAGGATACCATCCACGGAAATGGTTACCTGTCCATCATGATTGCAGGGGTGGGATGGGGCAGTGGCAGGGAATGGAGGGGAGTGTGGGAAGGGGGAAACAAGCAGACAACAGAATATTAACCACCTGGGGCTGGTGAGGGATTGGGGGGTGATGAGTGGGGAGGTGGCTAAGCCATTTTTATGTCTGGTTGTCTCTTTGGAGGAATGCCAGTATTTGGGGCTCAGGTGAAGGGGGAGTGGAACAAAATTTGGTGGGGGATGGAAAGGGTCAGCACAAAATTTTATATGGGAAGGGGACTGTAATGGGGTTGTTCACAATATTTGACACTCTGGAAAAGGAGAGTGCATGAGAATTGGCGAAGGGGCTGGAAAAGGCAGGACATAAGCTTTGATCAAGGCAGGAAGGTTCACGAGATTGAATGGGAGAGGAGGGCTGGGCAGGGAATTGTCACAGATGTGATGGATTAGGATCTGCACAAGATTTGGTGGGGGACTAGAAAGAGGGGTGCACAAATTTTGACGACCTGTCACTAGCCCTGCCAGGAGGGTTACTGACAATATAGACATCTATACCTTCTGAGTGATGGATAAGTACCACACATCCCTCCACAATCTGCCCTCCACCCCCTCCCCCGGCTGTATCCCACTCACCACAGCTGCAGCTCCTCACCAATGTCCAGGCTGGGGCACGAAGCTGATAGTGCTCCCCTAAAACAAGCAAGGACCTTGCACTATCCACCTTGATTGGTCTAGAGGGTAGGATACATTTCCCCTGCCTTGGTTTGGGCCATTGGGAGCTCTGACACACTGGGAGTAACAGCAGGCCCAAGGGAAAGATGAGGGTACCTGCACACTTATGGGGAGTGGTAATCTATGGGCTGTGGGGAGACAGGTGGCAACATATGCCCTGGGAGGGTCCCGAGGGTGGAGATGGCCATTGTGTGAGGAGGCTGTTGGAGGGGAGATGGGCACTTTGACGAAGCTGGGGGGTTGTGGGGGAATAGCTTCCTGTGACGAGGCTGGATGGGAGAGAATAGCCAGTCTGTGAGCAGGGATGGGGTGTCCACTCGGGGTGGCTGCTGCTGGAAGGAGGCTGGAAGCGGGAGAATGGCCACTCTGTGAGGAGGGTGTAGCAGGAGACAAAATGGCTGCTCTGTGAGGATGCCGGGGTTGAGGGAAAATGGCCCTTCTGTGAGGAGGCTGGGACAGGGTGGGATGGCTGTTCTGTGAGGAGGCTGGAAGGGAGAGAATGGCTGTTCTGGGAGGAGGTTTTGGGGAGAGGAAATGGGGGAGGCCACCATACCATTTAGTGAGGAGGCTGGAGGTGGGGAATGGTTACTCTGCAAGGAGATGTTGGAACAGGAATGGTTGTTCTGCAAGGAGATGTTGGAACAGGAATGGTTGTTCTGCAAGGAGGCTGGGAGGGTGGGGGAAACGGCCGTTCTGTGAGGAAGAGGTGCCAGCGGGGGGTGGAGGGGAGGGGGAAATGGCTGTTCGGCAAGGAGGCTGGGGTCATGGCTGGAGGGGAGCACTGGACATTCCTGGGGGGAAGTTGGCCATTCTGTATGGAGGCCGTGGTGGGTCGAGGAACGGCCATTCCGGGGGGAGACTAGTGGAGGGTGGAAAAGAATGTTCCATGCAGAGGCCAAGTCAAGGGATGGGGGAAAATGGCCGTTCTGGGAGAGGCTGTCGCGGGGGAAGGGGAATGGCCGTTCTGGGAGAGGCTGTGGCCGGGGGGGAAGGGGAATGGCCATTCTGGGAGAGGCTGTGGCCCGGGGGAAGGGGAATGGCCGTTCTGGGAGAGGCTGTGGCCCGGGGGAAGGGGAATGGCCGTTCTGGGAGAGGCTGTCGCGGGGGAAGGGGAATGGCCGTTCTGGGAGAGGCTGTGGCCCGGGTGGGAAGGGGAATGGCCGTTCTGGGAGAGGCTGTGGCCGGGGGGAAGGGGAATGGCCGTTCTGGGAGAGGCTGTGGCCGGGGGGGAAGGGGAATGGCCGTTCTGGGAGAGGCTGTGGCCGGGGGGAAGGGGAATGGCCGTTCTGGGAGAGGCTGTGGCCGGGGGGGAAGGGGAATGGCCATTCTGGGAGAGGCTGTGGCCCGGGGGAAGGGGAATGGCCGTTCTGGGAGAGGCTGTGGCCCGGGGGAAGGGGAATGGCCGTTCTGGGAGAGGCTGTCGCGGGGGAAGGGGAATGGCCGTTCTGGGAGAGGCTGTGGCCCGGGTGGGAAGGGGAATGGCCATTCTGGGAGAGGCTGTGGCCGGGGGGAAGGGGAATGGCCGTTCTGGGAGAGGCTGTGGCCGGGGGGGAAGGGGAATGGCCGTTCTGGGAGAGGCTGTGGCCGGGGGGAAGGGGAATGGCCGTTCTGGGAGAGGCTGTGGCAGGGGGAAGGGGAATGGCCATTCTGGGAGAGGCTGTGGCCCGGGGGAAGGGGAATGGCCGTTCTGGGAGAGGCTGTGGCCGGGGGGAAGGGGAATGGCCATTCTGGGAGAGGCTGTGGCCGGGGGGGAAGGGGAATGGCCGTTCTGGGAGCAGGCTGGAGGGGGAATGACCGCTCTGTGAGATGTTTGTGGTTGAATGGCTGCTCTTTGGGGAGGGTACTAGGAAGGGCAAGTGGCCATTCAGCCAGGATTCGGTAGTTTGTCAGGTGATAATGGCTATTCCCTGAGCAGGCTGTGGGTAGCAGCATCACAGCCAGTCTGGGTCCGGATGTTGGGTAACTGATGTTTTAGGAGGAGACAAGGAGAACAACTGTTCGGCGAGGAGGCTGTGGGAGCAATGGCCACTGTGGTAGGGGCGAAGAGGCAGGGGAACAGCTGTTTTGTGAGGAGGTTGTTGGTAGGGATAGGCAACAGGTGGTGTGTAGAAGGGACAGCAGTGCTGGGGGATCACAGCTGGTCTCAAGAATTTGAGGGGCAGTTAACAGCCCTTACAGGAGCGGTCATAAGGTAGCAACACATGACCAGTCCATGGTGAGGTAGTGGAGGGGTAATGGCTGGTCCATAAGAGAAGTAGGAGGGTGAACACAGCCGGTCCATAGGGAGGCTGTGGGAAGGATAATAGCCAGCCCACAGCGAGGGGGGAATGCAGGAAAAGGAGCTATCAGTGTGAGGATAATGTTTTTTCAGGGCAGGGTGGGGTAAAAGTAAGAAGTGCTGAGCCTCTGTAGTAGAGGGTAATACAGACAGGTACTTCCCATCTTGTCCAGTAGAGTGCACTGCTTGTTTGTACACACACACACACACACACACACACACACACACACACACACACACACACACGGCTGTGCTCCTAGCTGTCCCAGAGCAGTCCATATGCACACTGCAAGGGGCAGTACACACATAGCAGATTATGAACATCGCCAGTAAGAGGCAGTACACGTCCATTTGTACATGCACTCGCACTTCTGACCTCATCTGCTAGGGAGCATCACTTTCAGGCACGCGCATGCTCACACAGACAGTTCAGGCTTGCCCATACACAGTTCTGATTCTAGACAGTATGGAGCACTACATGCACTTGCACACACAGAGGCAGTTCTGATTGTGCCCAGTAGGGACCATATATGTGCATGCACACATACACATTCACACGCACAAGGAGTTCTGATTATATACTGCATGGGATAGTACACACAAAGACAGTTCTGACCCTGTTCTGGGGTATAGTATATGCACACAAACGCACACGCGCACGTGCACGCACATGTAGAGTGATGATCATCTCCGGAAGGGAACATTACAGCTACATGTATGCTCGCACACACTACACACACTTCTGATCCTGTCTAGGAGGGACCATCACACATACAGGCAGTCCTTACTCTGCAGTATTGAGAAGAACACAAATATACTTTCAGACAGCCCAGAACAATACATTAATGAGCAGTGTACACACACAGAGGCCATTCTGTTTCTGACTAGGCAGTCACGACCACCAATGTGGGGGGGAACAAAGGTGACAACTGCCCTGGGGCCCAGTGTTTCAAAGGGGCCCGAAGCTCTGGCCACCATCACTGCCAAAGTAGCAGCAGTGGTGGACTTAGGTCCAGGCGCTTTTGAAGTGACAGTCACATTGCTGCACACGACTGTGAGGGACTGTATAGGGAGGAGCCAGCACATAGTTGGGAGCCACCGAAAACTGACTGCCCTGAGTCCCACCCATTCCAGGGCACAGAGCTGGGCCCCTCTCCCACCTTGCCCTGGGGCCTGTGGCAGCTATCGGCCCCTCTGGAGGCAGTACACTTCCAAACCTAGAGGCAATCCTCATTCTATCTGGGACCGAATAGTGTACACAAAGGAGTATTACCTACACAGAAAGTATGTTCGGATTCTGTGCATTGTGGAGGGGTATAGACAAACACACACAGATAGAGAGTTCTGATCCTAGGGAGCAGCACATGCGTACCCACACGCACTGCCAAACAAAATCAGAACTGCCCCTGTACATTCAATGTGAAACAACAGGCACAACCACACACAGACATTTCTGAACCTGTCCAGTAGGGGAGCCGTATGCACGTGTGCATACACATATGCTATATACAGCCTGTTTGGATCATATAACACACATACACCCCAAGGGTGTATCAGTACACAACTAACTCCTCTATTACCCCTGATACCCTGCACATCTATCCTGTCTGCAATGGAGGAGCCTGGACCCCAGTGCCACCGCAACCCCTTGCAAGATAGAGGGGCTTTAGCAGTGCTTGCAAACAGGATAATAGTGCTGACTCCAAATCAGATCCAAAGTTCACCCCAGTATACACACACCACACCACCCCAGCACAAAACGTGAACCGTGTGTCATGAGCTCTGGAGAACACAGAATGGGTTGAATTTTGTAACCCTGCACTCCCTGTTCTTGTTTCATCCCATCAAATCTTGTGCATATGAGGGCTCTGGCCTGCTAGAACCATTGTGTTTATTGCAGGATTAGAAAGGGAGGCAGAACTAGTTGGGTTTTTCTTTGTTGGGGGCTGTTTCTTGACACGCTGTGGGATTGCATGGGTGAGGGGTTATGGAGAGGGATTTGGGGTGGGGGTCAGGGATTGTGGTTTTTTTAAATTCCTTTCAGTGGGTCTCTTTCCTTTTCCCCGTACAGAAGGGGATGGGAGGAGGGGAGGCTGGGGGGGGGTCACATTAGTATTGGTCAGTACAACAACATGCAAAAGAAGTGAGATTAGGCAGGGGAAGGGAAGGAAGGCATATAATCCAAGATGAGATCCCTCCTTGTAGACAGCACCTGCCCCCAAGTTCTGCTCTCAAAGACTACAGCTTTGGGTGGAACTAACCCTTAAGCCACTAGGCAGGAGGATCCTGTGTTTGACAGAGGCCAATGAGGATCCACATCACCACATGGGGGAGACACACAGACAAGCCCCTCGACATTCCAGCTAACAGATTACACACTGTCTGAAGTCATTCCTGGATCCTGACCAGGCTACAAGCCCTATAGTAAAAACAGCAGAGGAAGCTCCCAACTGAGCAGGTCAGGGAGACTCCACTACAGAAGACAGCCTCCCTCTACTCCCCACTCCTAGAGCTGGGAATAAACAGGAGCTCCCAGCTCCCTTTGCTTTTATCACTAGGCCTCCCAGTTTCCTCCCAGAACTGGAGATTGAACTAAGGAATCCTGATTCCAAATCCACCCTACTCTAACCACCAAATCCCACTCCCTACCCAGATCCAAAGACAAAACTCAGGAAGCTGTGACTCATAGCCTCTTCCCAGCTCTAATCCACCAGACCCCACTTCCTTGCAATGGCTGGGTATAGAACCCAGGCATCCTGACTCCTAGCCCTACCTTGTTCAAACCATCAGAGTTCAATCCCAACCCCTCGCACGCTTTTAACCCTCTTAGCCCCACTTCCCTGCAAGAGCTGTGGACAGAATCCAGGAGTTCAATCTCCCAGCTTGTCCCACTCCCCTCCGCTATTAGAGCCAGGACAGAATTCTGTTAGGTGAAAAAACAAAAATCTCACCTGCAAACAAGCTGCCCCCGACTAAAAAGCTAATCTAAAAGGAGGGATCCCAGTTCAGACAGCCCCTGCATAGGACAGAGTGCCCTGTGAGGAAGGAGGTGGGGATAAGTTTTGGATTATTGATGGAATTTGGAGGTTTGGAGGTCTGTTTTCCTCAGACAAACTTAAAAATTCAGACAGAAAAATGGCAGTTAGTAGAAACAGTAAGACAATCTTCATTAGCACAGTATTAGTACCACAGAAGTTAATTATCAGCTGGCTCTTGGTTAATTAATTAATTAATCATCAGAGAGAGAGAGAGATCAGCAGAGAGAAAGAGACTCGGATGGAGAGAGAGAGAGAGAGGAAAGCCATGCAGGGCAGAGAGGCAGAATGAGCAATAGCAAGAGCCATGCACGTTAGACAGGTCTGTGGGCTTCAGGGGTGGGAGGATCACAGACCAATGGGAAGCAAAGAGAGAGAGAAAGAGAAAGAGAAAGATGCAGGCTGAGGCATGCACCAGAGAGGGAGAAGGTTGGGGGGGGAGGGAAATTATGGAGATAGATTGGGCTGGCTGGGATAGTTTGTAACAGGAGCACCTGAGTGATAGGTAAACAAGAGTGCAGATTGTACTACAACCCCTGAAACCTCCTCCCACACACCCTAGAGCTCACCCATACATACACACAAACACCCTTCCCCACACACCTAGATATCCCTCTTCCTCACACACCGCAAAACCCTCCCAGACACATGCGTTATCTTCCTTCCCCACACACTCCAGAATCCTCCATAAACATACACACTCCGCAGCCATCAACACAGATGTGCCCTTCCCTGAGCTCCTCCCTTATACGCACAGCAGAGCCAGCTCCCCCTTTCACAGCAGAGGACCTCCCCACAGCACCTATATTAGCCACCTCTCCACACATATGTACCACAGGTCAGTCTCTCTCAAACACACATACATGCCCCAGACCTCTCCTTTGCACATACACTGGGATGCTCCTCAATGTAAATGGGCCAGCCCTCTCCCCTCAGTCACAACACAGTATCCCTCAACACACTTCAGTGCTCTCCCACTTACACACAACAGAGCCCAATACACACATAAATCAGAGCTTTCCCATCAACCGTGCACTAGAGCTCTCTCCCTCTACAAACCAGAGCTGGCACACACAGGCACTTCCCCATCAAATGAGTTGCTCCTCACACTCACAGGCACACATGACCTATCCCTCCAATCATCCATATGGCAGAGACATTCCACCCACACGTTATTTGCTCTCCCCACCAGTTATTGCCTCTCGAGCACAAGAGCTATCCCCCAAATTTATTTGGGGCCATGTTTTTTAGTGGGTCCCCCCCCTTTTTGAGCGGGGCCTTTTCCACCCCCTCCATGGTCTCCCAATAGGACCCCAAACCCCCCCGTGAACACGTGAGCTATTCCTAGCAACTTACACACACTCACCAAACAGAAGAGCAGTCCTGTAGCACTTTAAAGACTAGCAAAATGATTTATTAGGTGATGAGCTTTCATGGGACACGCGCTTCTCCAGATCTGGAAATTCTAATAAAAGTAAAGTGACACGATGCGAATTTAACAGAAAGATAGAAAAAAAATGAAATGAGAACTGACGCATCAGCTACATAGGACAGAAGGAGGGGGAGTGAAGACAGGGAAGAAAGTTACTTACTGCAAGTGTCTATGAAGTGAGTTGCCTGAGGTGTCCCTGCTCCTTCTGTCCTATGTAAGCTGATTCGCCAGTTTTCATTTCATTTTTTTTCTATTTTTCTATTAAATTCTTGTCATGTCAGTTTACTATTACCAGAATTTCCAGACTGGAAGAAGTGGGCCTGTCCCACAAAAACTCATCATCTAATAAATCATTTTGTTAGTCTTTAAAGTGCTACAGGACTGCTTTATTGTTTTGTGAAGGTACAGACTAACACAGCTGCCTCTCTGTAACTATTCAACACCTCACCAGTTATTCTTCCCCACAAGAGCTACTCACCCTATACATGCAACAGAGCTATGCACGCACACACACACAGACACCAGAGCAGTTGCCTCCATCAACACTTATGTGCCTGATTTTGCTCCCATGCCTGTCTTGTTCTAAGCCTTGTCATCAGTCTTGCTTTAGGTCTGCTCCTGCCTTTTTCTTGTCCTGTTCTCTTGTCTGATACCTGATGGTAGCTCTGACCCCTACTGCAATCACAAGGTCTGTCCACCATTGCTCCAATCATTAGATGTGACTGCTCATACCCCAGTTGGTGCCAGTTTGAGCAGTCTACCTGAAAATGGAGAAGGGACAGATGCCACTACTGGGGTGGATCCTGCTAAGGCCATCTTCCTGTCAGGGATAGGGGACATCCTGCAGAAGCTGCAGACTCAAGTTACCTCTCTACTTCTCAGTCTAGTAGTCTGTGCACACATTTCTCCGCTGATACTCTGGATGGATAATCGGTGTCCAACACATCCCCTATTCCCGCTCCATCGATGGCACCCCACAATGTAGAAGATTTAGCCAGAAGTACACATGCACTCCAGTGCTTCAGGTAATTTCAGAGACTTCGTGTTTGCCTGAGTGCATAATGTCCCCACCTAGTGCCAGATTCCACCCAATTTGGTAGAGTCCATTGATGGTTTGTTTCTCTCTCTGGACCCAATCTGCCCTTTTAGCTGTCACTGCCTTTCAAAGTCATCAGGAAATCCTTCAGTGCAGGTTGATCCATACATCACATTCTCTGGCTCATCACCCATGACCCACATATCTGCTAGATGGCAGGCATGAGGTATTTTAGTTCACAATATGTCGATAATCTTGCCTCCCAAAATTCAAACATAGAGCAAAAGACCTCTGCAGCTCTGCCTGCCTCTCAAGCGGATTCCCAGACAGAGTACATTAGTCCAAAGGAAAACTTGGCCACCCCCTGCTTTCCCAATAGTCCTGGTGGCACCCACCAAATATCAAGACTTTGCCAACACAGTCAACAAAAAAAAAAAAAAAAAGAAGCTGACATCTTGCAACCCCCTCGACCTCCAAATCGAGTAGCGTTACCTTTCAGGAATATGTATTCTAACCTCAGAACGTGACTTACAGGCTCCCTAGAACTATGACCAAGAAACTCTGCAAAAGGGATTCATTCATCCCTCTGTGTCCCCAGCTGGGACTCCTATTTTGTGAATAAGAAGGATGGTTCCCTGGCAGCCTTGTGTGTATTACAGGGCATTAAACAATGTTACTATCTGGAAAAGTACCCGTTACAACTCATCAAGCTCTCAGAAATATGTTGCTCCGTCAAGGTCTTCACTAGGTTGGAACCTTTGTAAAATTCATAATTCAGTTCAGATTCGAAAACGAGATGAATAGAAGACTAGATTCTGCATATGGTTATGGACACTTGGGGTACTTGGTTATGCCATTTGACATGTGCAATGCTCCGGTGACTTTCCAACATTTCATTAATGATATTTTTAGGAACATGCTAGACCAAGTTCTGATTATTTACTTCAATGACATCCTCCAAGGACCTTCATCCGTGGATCCAGGTCTCCATAACCAACATGGTACACTACATCTCAGACTCAGACAAAACCCATATGCCAATTTTAAGAAGTGTAAATCTGACTAGGGCACAAATTCCTTGGGTATACTCTTTCCCCAAAGGAGCTAACTATGGACCAGCACAAGTGTCAGCCATATCCAACTGAGCATCTCCAACGGATACACAAGAGGTAAAGTAATTCCAAGGCTTGAGAGCCACTTTTACCAACAGCTAACAGGATTTTACAGCATGGTCGCCCCAATGACAATGTTTTTGTGGAAAGGAGACAGGTTCATCCAGTCTTTAGAAGCCCACTATGCCTTAAATCCACAAAAAAGGCCATTCACCGTAGCACCATCCTTGTCCAGCCAGAGCTTACTATCTCCTTTATGATGGCAGCCCAAACATCAAACTTTGCAATAGGTGCAGTGACATCAAAACAAGTGAGCCTCCATGGGCAACTTCATACATGTACCGTTATCTCTCATAAACTAATCCCAGTGGAAAATATCATTATATCTGGGACAAGGAGCTGTTAGTTAACAAGGTGGCTTTCAAAGAATGGCATCATCCTTTGGAGGGAGCCCAGTTCTGAGTCGAGGTTCTTATGGACCCCAAGAACCTAGAATCCCTTCAAATGGATGGATACGTCAACCAATGCCAGAGCTGACAGTCCCTCTTCCTTTCCTTATTTGACTCCTTGGTGACCTTCTTTCCAGGAACAAGAAATTGAAAGATGAATGCTCTGTTTTTCCAAGAATAAGTATCTTGAACCTGGTGGAGAACCTCCTTCTACAATTCTTAAAGTATCCAGTTTTATCAGAGGAACTGTAGACATTGGTCTGATGCCCTGCATTCATTCTCTGCTGCCAACCAATATGTTTGCAACCCAGATCCACCAGACCCTGGGAGATGCAGATGCCTCTCATGGTTTTGGCTACAACATAGTGTCCTCTATTACAGGGATTTCATTTGTGTTCCAGAGGGCCAGCCTAGATTCCAGATCTTTAAACTGTGGCACAACATGACACTCGCTTGTCACTTCAGTCAATCCAAGACCAGGAGCTGTATGGTTTTGCTAACTTTCTGGTGGCTTGGTCTATGCACTTACATCAAGGAATATATAAAGTCCTGAAACTTCTGCTCTAACTGAGAGTCCACATTCCAGGAGACTTGGCTTCCTCCAGTCCTTGCCTATTCCACCCCAGCCTTCATTGACTGTATCAAATAACTTCACTGGGGAGATGCCTCATTCCCCCGGGCACACAATGATCCTAGTTAGGGTCAATCTCCTAACTAAGACAGAGCACTTGATTCTGTCTCATGCCATCACTACTGCCCCATTGGCTCATCTCTTCTTAGAGAAGATTTTCTGTTAGTGTGTCAGTCCACTGTTCATCCCACTTTTTTGTGGTCCCATAAAGTTTCAAAGACTTCTTGGCACTGAGCCTCTCACCTCACCTGCCTATCATCCGCACACTAATGGGCAAACAGAAAGAGTCAACTAGATTCTTGAATAATACCTCTGCTGTTTTTTTAATTACCACCAGGGTAAATAGTTTTCCCTGCTTTCCTATGCAGAATTTGCCTACAAAATGCAACCCAAGCTTCCGGTCAACAAAGCCCATTTTTGCTTACTACATTCTTCATCCACATTGCCATCCAGACACATCCACGAGTTCTAGTACCTGCTGCCCTGGACTTAACACTCCTACCTGCACCAAGTACACTAATAACTCAAGGAATACTACTGATCTGCTAAAGAAGTCTGCAAGCACCACGCTGGACAGGGTTGCTAGATCATCCCCAACCTAGCCATCGTATTTGGTTTGGTGTAGCTATCCACCCAGAATCTTAAATCAACTCACCCATCATCCAACTTAGATCAGTGGTACCTGACCCTATTCATAACTTCATACCAAGAAAACCCAGCAACATTCAGGTGACAGCTACCCAAGTCCCTAACGATCCATCCTATATTACACATCTCCTTTCTGAAGCTTTACACTCTAAGAACTCATTCCCACACTGCTTCAATCCACTGCTGCCATCCATAACCATTCATGGGAAAGAAGAATACACGGCCCAACAAATTCTTGACTACCAATGAGTGAGGAAAAATTATAGTCCTTGGTGGACTGAACAGACTGCAGTCCAGATGACCAGTCCTGGGGGCCAACAGAGAACAGCCATGTTCCAGACCAACTATGGGACTTCCACTAAATTATCCCTAGATGCCTGACCCTAGAACCATTAGGAGTTACTTCTCAAAGGCAAGAGATACTGTCAGGAACCATGAGCCTGGTACCAGTTCGCTGACCTGCAGATCCCCTCACTGGCTGAGAGGCATCACCAGCCTTAATTCCAATAGCAACAGGAAGCTAATGACTGCTCAGCGCTTAAGCCCACAGCTGCAGTTGCTCCTGTGCCTGCCTTGTCCCCAGCTTTTCCTCCTGCCCTGCTGCTGCCTTATTCTTGTCCTGTTCCAGCCCCGCTTCCTTGCCTTGTTCCTGGCTCGAGCTCTGACCATCGTCTTTGTTCCTGGCCTCTGACTACTGCTCTGACCACTACACCCGACCATGCCTGCCCCAGTTCATGACACACGCAGTGGCTCTACTGCTCATCCTATACAGTAGTCCCTCGAGTTACATGAGGGCTGTGTTCCCACACATAACTTGAATTTTGTGTAAGTTGGGGGGAAGTTTTTTTCCCCCTCAGCAGAGCACACGTTCTGCAGCAGGGGATGCAGTAGCAGCACCTGGAGCTTCTTTTGAAAGGTAAGTCCTGGGGTTAGGGGTGGGGGCAGTTGGGGAGACTTAAGCCTGGTGGTGAGCTGGGGCCATGGCAGGAGGGCAGCAGGGCTAAGCCTGGGGTGGGTTAGGGCTGCAGGGGGGGCGGTGGGGTGGGGTTGAGCTGAAGTCATGTGTGGGGGGGTTGAACCAGGGTGGGGGGGGGTGGGCCATGCCACAGGGGCTTGAACCAGGGCAGGGGAGGGTAAGTCAGAGCCATGCATGGGGGCGGGGGTTGAACCAGAGCCACGCACGGGGGTGGTGAGCCGAGCTGTGAGGTGTTTGAACCAGGAAACAGGGGTTGAGCTGGAGCTGCAGGCAGGGGGTCTGAATTGGGGTGGAGGGTTGAGCCAGAGCTGCGTGCGATGGGTGGTGAGCCAGAGCCATGCACAGATTGTGAACTGCGGCCGGTCGGGGCTTGAACCGGGGCCACGCGGGGCCAGGGGGTTGAACCAGGGCTGAAGGGAGTGGGATTTTGAATTGTGCTTAACTCATGTTAATGCCAGTTAAGTGCAACTCGAACGTGTGCATTTCGATGGATTACTGTACATATATATATATTAGGGCTCTTCCCTCCCTGCAACACACAAAGGCATACACACTAGGACTATCCTTCTCCCCCTCCAAAGGTCAATAACTATGGGCTTACGATCCTTCAACTGAGCTTTCAGACAGCCAATTTTGCCTTCAGGAAGGTTAATGAGCCCAGCTAGGAAGCAGCAGAATCACCTGATTGGTCAGACCATCCAATTGGCTGCAAAGAGCTAACAAGTCTGCATTTAAGCTCAGCAGTGGCAGCAATCCACTGTTCAATGTTTACACCTGCAAATATGATCTCCCTTGTGCCTGCCTCTTTCCCAGCCTTGTTCCTGCCTGCCCAGATACAAACGTTTGGCTTGTCTCCTGGCTTCTGACTTCAGCTCTGGCCCTTGGTTCCATTTCCTAGTCCCAGTTCTAACCAATAGGTCACACTGCCACATCCCAGTCCCTGATAACCTGAGAAGCCCAAAGAACAGAGAAGATCTGGTTCGGCTGTAGGGATGGATCCCGCTACACCCTACATCTCTTTTGTGGCGGATGTCTTACAGAATCTACAAACCTGAGTTGTTGCCCTGAAGGTACATAATGTAGTGCTGCAGGTGCCAAGCCACACAGTCAGTGACTCAGGTGTCTCCAGAACTGAATATCTCAATATTTAACAAGTGTGATAGCAATCATAACAAATTCCACAGATTCCTACACTAGTGCCATCCTCTGTTCCTCCAGGACCTGTTGTCATTTCCAGAGGCTAAACCAGGGTGAGACTCTTCATCTATTCGGCGACTGAGGAAGCATCGATGTGAGCCTCGCATTTGCTTGACAAGTCAGTTCAAGAGGTTTACCCAAGCCTCTGCAGTGTTCTTTGACCACCTGGAGTGTGTGCATAGGACAGAAGCCATGCTCTGGGTCCTAAGGCAAAGATGCCAGCCAGTTGCTAACTGTGCTACAGATTTTCAACACCCGGGTGTTGGACACAGAACGAAGCAAGGCCTCTCAGCGCTATCACTTCCAGCTTGATCCAAATGATGAAATCAAAGATGAGCTTGCACGGACAGAATCCCCCACTTCTCTGGAGGCATTTATCAACTTACGCATCAAGACTGACTTACTGGAACACTGCCAAAAAAGGAGAATGGCTTCTCAATTCACATCCGTCTCCACAAATCCGGCCAGCCAATATGCAGTGGCCACCAAGCAGCCTGAAGTCATTGTATGCGGTCACGGTTGAGAAGGCCTGATGCCAAGTATGGGGTCTCTGTCTCTACTGTAGGGAATCTGAGCACTTTGCTTTCACCTGCCCTGCAAAGGCTAGTTCTGCATTTCACTTGGGAAACACCGGGCCACTGCCCTTGCACCTCCCCACAGGTTGGCATCTGATAAGCACTGAAGCATCTTCTGCTTCCGCTTAGTCTGTGGCATCCTACTGTGATGAAGGTCATCCTGAAAAGCAATGATTGACTTTGGCTCCTTCAAAAGCTTCATGGACCTGGGAGTTCACTGGCGCACAGCACAGCATATGGGCTTACCTGATGTAACAGAATCCATTGATGGATCGCTCTTCTCTTCAGGTCAAATCGCCCTTAAGTAATAACCATTCTGTGGCATAGCCAAATCCTTCAGTTCAGTCTGGTTTGCTCCCTCTACTTCCTGGACATCCAGTGTTACCACATTCATGATTCACATATCCTGGAGGGCAGGAATGATTCATTTCCTCTTGCTCCACTGTCAATGGTCTTGTCACCTGGAATGGGGTTCTCAAGTTGGAGGCTAATTTTAGCATAACCCCAAGGAAACTCTGACCTTTTGGTTACCCTGGAACAGAAAGACTGAGTCCAATAAACCCTCAGTCAACATGTGCCTCAATAATACAGGTGAACTACTGGGACCTTGCAAAATTATTTAACAAGAGGAAAGCTAGCCTCCTCCTGCCTCACTGTCACTATGATTGTCCCACTGGCCTCCAGCAATAGGCCAACATCTGTTTTGGACATATTTACTCCCACTCAAGTTCCTGAGTTGCGATGGCTATCGAAGAATCGGGAACAGAGGGTCATCATCCTGGTTGATATCAGGGAAGGGAATGAATGGAAGACTACTTTACCTATCCAATTGGGACATGGGGAGTACTTACGAATGCCTGGCAGGGTGTGCAATGCTCCTGCAATGCTCCCACATTTTATCTATGACACTTTCAGTGACCTGTTGGACCAATTCTTCAGTGTCTACTTCAGCTATACTCTTGTTTTTTCTGGGAATCAAGCCTTTAGTGATCAACATGTATTTTGAGTTTTGGAAAAGGTTTTCCAGAATCAGCTCTACGTTAAATTGGAGAAACGTGAATGTGAGCAAAATACGCTCAAGTTTGTCAGGTGTATCATATCACCGGATGGGCTAACCATGGCCCTGCATGTAAACGCCCCACATGCTCAGCCTAGGTTTAATGTTCTGAACTCACGTCATGACTTCACTGCTCACCGTCTCCTGTGGTAGAACTAAAACACAGAACTTCACGGTGACTGGGTATGCACTGGTGCGGACTAGTATGCCAAGAAATGTGTTAATTCCTGCAACTGGGTCTCTCCAGGCCTTGCCCACCCTGCTTTAGTCCTGCTGCACCTTGTGCCTGGCCTCCCTTGTACAAGTACCTTGCTCTCATGCTTGTCCGGTGTTGTAAGGTGCAATTGAACTCTTAACTAGAACGCACACTTCGTCCCTTCTCAGACAGTCCCCACCATCTTACACACAGCGCGCCTCTTGCTCAAGTACGTCTTCTGCCTCCGTGGACTGGCACTGTGTCAGAGACAGGACCACAATTTGCTTCCCATTTCTGGCACAGGTTTTTAAAACTCCTGCATATAGAGCTCTTTACCTCATCAGCATATCACCCACAGGCCAATGGACTGACAGAACAGATAAACCGGATCATAGAGCAGTATCTCCAGAGGTTCTTAAATTATCACCAGGGTAACTGCATCTCTCTGCTGCCATAAACCAAGTTTACCTTCGACAATTCAATCCATGCTGTCACTCATCCGAGCTCATTCCATGCAAATTGCGGCTGCATCTCTGCTTGCACCTAGAATTGCGCACACCCTCTCTAGTTCATAGACTGGTGGACTGGCGACCCATCTGAATCATTTACAAAAAGAACTTACAGAACACCTGGAAGCCTCTAAAGAAACCGACTAGTGTTATGCTGATCAGGGCTGCCAGGACAACCTAAGCTAGCACTGGGGATAAAGTTTGGCTGTCAACTCAAAATCTCAACCCAGCCTCAACAGCTGGGGTCATTCAAGATTATTGAGTAGATCAACCCAGTAATATTCATGTTTCTATTACCAGAATCAGTGAAGACCCACCCTGTATAGCTCCCTCTTGTGGACTCCTTCCCAGGTCAATACAATCTGTCGTCACCATCCACTACAGTTGATGGGCAAGAAGAATACCTTGACAAATAAATGATTCACTCCAAGGAAGTACGGGGAAAGCTCCATTACCTAGTGGACTGGGAGGGTTGTGGTTCTGATGACCAGTCATGGGAAATGGCAGAGAAAGTTCATCAACCACAGTTACGACAGGACTTTCATCAGGCCCATCCCAGTAGCACAGCCCGAGGACCCTTAGGAGACATCCTTGAAGGAGGGCAGTCATGTCAGGAACTGTGGTCTTATGATTCCTCTGCTAAGCCTGAGGGCTGGCCAGTTTTGCTTTTTGGCTTGTCAATGAGCCCAACTGGGCCTGACTGGCCAGCCCACCTGATCGGCTGGAAAGAGCCAAGAGGCCTTCATTTAAGCTTCGTAGCAGCCGGCCGCTGGACTGCGCAGGCCTTGTTCCCAGCTTTATTTCAGCCACGGCCGGGCCTCCTTCCCTTCCCCTCTCCTCCCCTCCCCCATTGCTCCAGACCAACTTCTGCCTCCTTCTAGTCTATTTCCAGTCTGCTCTAGCCCTGCTCCTAACTGTGGCTCTGACCCTTGGCTCTGATTCCCAGTCTCAGAGATGGAGCTATTACCCCCTTCCCCGCAAAGCACGCCAGAGCTATTCCAACTCTTCCCCCAGCCCTCATCAGAGCTATTCCTCACCACAAACACACCACAGCTATTCTCCACACATACCACAGGTACTGCCCAACACTCACAGCTGAGTTATTGTGGGTTGTACACACGCACGTGGAAGGGCATTTGTTCTAGAGCTGTACTCCGCCACATGAGTGTGCACCCCTCTGCACACAGCACCGGAGCGATCACCCCACACACGTACACCAGAGCTATTCCATTGACACACGCACAGAGGCATCACAGCTGTAACGCCCACACCTGCATACACACACTAGGCCTATTCCACCTAGGTACACAACCCACACACACTCACGCCAAAGCTATTACTCCTCCCCACACACACCACAGCTTCCACACCCCAACCCACCTACACACACACACACACCACAACTATGTCCCCCTCCCTCCCATCACATTGCCTACAATGAATCCTGAAACTCTGGGCTGTCACTGCTGCACACAACAATCGCACAAACCCAGAAAGGTACAAGATTTTCATTGTTCAACTGCACACCTCTCCACAGAAACAAACACGCTTCACAGCAATAAAGCAGTCCAACAGCACTTTAAAGACTAACAAAATAATTTATTAGGTGATGAGCTTTCATGGGACAGACCCACTTCCTCTGCCCATAGCCATACCAGAACAGACTCAATATTTAAGGAGCAGAGAACCAGAAATAGTAATCAAGGTTGACAAATCAGAAAAATATTATCAAGGAGAGCAAATCAGAGAGCAGAGGAGCAGAAGTGGTGGGGAGGAGTCAAGAATTAGACAAAGCCAAGTATGCATAAGAGTCCCTATAGTGACCTAGAAAATTCCCATCCCGGTTCAAACCACGTGTTAATGTATTGAATTTGAATATAAAATTTGAACCGGGATGGCAATTTTCTAGGTGCTCTTTTCCAGGTGCAATTTTCAAGGGGCTGTTATGCATACTTGGCTTTGTCTAACTCTTGACTCCCCCCTTCTGCCCCTCTGCTCTCTGATTTGCTCTCCTTGATAATATTTTTCTGATTTGTCAACCTTGATTACTATTTCTGGTTCTCTGTGCCTTAAATATTGAGTCTGTTCTGGTCTGGCTATGGGCTGAAGAAGATATGGTCTATCTCATGAAAACTCATCACCTAATAAATTATTCTGTTAGTCTTTAAAGTGCTACTTTACAGCTTTCTCTCTGTTACTACTTCACAGCAACGTCTGAGTTGCACAAACACACAATACGCACACGTATACAAATTAAATGAATAGTGTGTCATATTCCACACCGAGCCTTGCACATTGGGGCAATATCTATACAACCATGCCTAAGTCCACAGTCATGTTGTACGCCCATAACTAGGTCAAACACATCCATTGCGTCATTACCGCTCCCGGAGGAGCGGTGTGAAACTGTTCCCCTGTGCATTCACAAGCACAAGGAGCCGCTCGCCCACTGCACAGTCACACTCATCCCTGCACACTGATGGCAGTGTGATCATTTTGATCCAAACGCATCACAATAAGGGACCACCATGATCCATAATCCACTTTTCCAAGGGGAGGGGTTGTGTCTCCTGACTTGCGGGCCCTATCCCTTCCCCTTCCCTCCCCTCAACACTCACATGGGAAGGACTGTTGCAGGCAGCCTCTCCCACAGGGAGTTCTAGGACGCCGAACGGAGAGGGCGCTTTGCACTGAGGAAGAGGAGTGAGCTAGTGATAGCTGGCTGGCACCATTCCAGGAGTCACACACCCGGGTGCGGGCGGGGGGGAAATGTTTAATGCCTACAGACCAAAGTCAACTGTGAGCCTCTGCACACACACATATACCCCATGGCATTGCCTGGGACCTTAATACTGTGCGCTGAGTGATACTGAATGCAGCCAGCTCTGGGGTGGAGTGTGGCAGGCAACATACGCTAACCTGTACAGATCTATGCACTCACATACTCACAAGCCCACTTCACATTTCCTACACACCCTCACATACGTACCCTCCTCGCACTCACCCTACACACCCATCATAAGCCTCCATGCACAGTCTACACTCCTTCAGCCCAATGCTCACACTATTACACACTTGTACACCCACGCACACAGACTTATCGCTCGCGTACCTCCTTCAGCTTTCCCTGCACAGTCACCCTGCCAAAGCGCACACACATACCTCATGCCGGGCACTGGAACAATGGATGCCAGAGGTGCTGCAGTGCATCCTCGCTTAGCAACTGAATCCCTAGCTTCCATCTTGCTCAGGTGTCATGCTTTTATTCAGTGGGCCGTTGCCCTCCTGCCCCAGCACACGTAGCCTACAGACTCACAACCCTCTGGGCACGCACTCCAGGCACCCCACAGGGCACACATGCCCTACTAAGGCACACACTGCCGAATCACACACAAGTTAGAGCTCTGGTCCATATCCCCTTGTCCCACATCCTTCCTGAGCTGGCTCAGTCTACCGTGCTCCTGTTAGAAAGACGGCCAGTTGGAGCTGTTGGAGGAGTGGGGTGGGGGAGAGCAGGGAAGAGGAAGGGAGGAGGGAGGGAAGGATGCATCAGACACAGTGTTAGTTCAGCCCCAGAGAGTCGCTCTCAAAATAAAAACCAGACACAAGAGCAGCATGCCCCAGTCAGTCCCAGCATGCCATGCGGTATGTAGGGCCAGCGGCGCCACCCGCGGCAGGAGTGGGGATGACAGCCAGGACATCCAGTGGGGTTCACAAGTCAGTACACAACCAGCCACACCCATGGTGTGGGATTCCCAACGGTGCTAGGGGCCATTCCTAGGCCTGATCCAAAGCCCACTGGGGCGACAGAAAGACTCAGGTCTGGAGGTGTGACTGGAGAGCCCCCGTGGAACTACCCCAAACGCATAGTGCAGCAGGGCATGGTGATGGGGGAATGTGGCTTGCCCCCACAAAACATCCAAATGAATGGTCCTTCTTTTATTGCCCCTGTGCTCTCACCCACTAATCATCCTCTGGTCCTGACCCCACTGGCTGCCATTAGCCCATTCCCCACAATCCCTGGCGGATTCGCCACCATGGAGCAGATGTGAGGCGCACAGAAGTTGCTTCATGGGATGGTGTTTTCCATGGATTTTTTGTTGTTGTTGTTGTTGTTTTTGGGGGAGGGGAGGTAAAAGGAATAAAACATGTAAAACCAAAAGAGTAAAAATAAAGAAATAATATCTTTTAAATTTTTTATTTATTTTTTGAAAAAAATCCAATAACGTTTAAAATATTTGGTTTTAGAAAAGAAAAATAATAGTTTTTTTTCCCAAAAAAAACCAAAAATATAAATAAAAATTTTAAATGTTGCTTTTGGAAAAGAAAGAAAAATTCTTTAACACGTTTTTGGTTAAAATGTTAATTACAAGTTAAGTGGTTCAAAGCCAATGGACTTTTTTAATACCACATTTGCTAGATTGGTTTTAATTTTATACCAACATATGTTATTGGTTATTGATTCTTGTTAATGTCAATTTTATACCAACCTTGGTCTGGTCAATAGGCTGGTTTTCAATCTATACCCATAAAAGGGCGATTGCATGGTGAGTTTTGATTCTTTTCAATTTATGTCTGCTCTGCTCTGGCAGCAAGGTTGATTCTGCACTGAGTCCACAGCGGCTGAACAGTTCATTTCCAGCTCTTGACTTTATATCTCTCACAGTTTGATTATTTAGTTGTCAATTTTGCGTATTTGGGTAGTTTATTTCAACCTTTAAATTTTGAAAGTTTCATTTCATTTTCTTGTGAGTATTTAAAGAAAAATAAGAAATTAAAATAATGATAATTAAAAACCCAATTAATTAATTAAAAACAAAAAGGAGGGAGGGGAAAAGATAAAACCCACGGCAAACCAAACGATTAGACAATTAGAGTGATATCTACCAGGTAATGCAGTTTGTTTACCATAGCGTGTCCAATTCCTGCGTGCTATATGTATTAAAAAATAAAATAAATGAGGGAAAGGGAGAATAATAATAATAATAATAAAAAAAACAGAAAAAAAAGGAAAAAATGACCAATCGTGAAAATCAAAGGAGATAAAAGAGGGGAAAAAAATCAATTTTCCAATCGCAAGAAGGGCGATCAGGTTTCAAAAAAAAACAAAAGAAAAAGACTCCTCCCCGCTTCCCCTCACACATCCCACTCCCCCAACCAAACTTCTTACCATCCCAACCATAAAGTATTATAGAGAGAGAGAGATCTTGGTTAGTAAGAATAAAAGAAAGGAAAAGAGACTAATTTAAATAAAGACTTGAAAAGAAATGACCGACATTCCATTGGATGAGACAAGGAGGGTTAGTTCTCGCGTCTCTGGCTGAGAGCTGGAGTCTTTTGAGAAGCGTGTTAGTAACACACACACAAAAATTGTCAACGTAATTTCTAACGAGGTGGGGGATTCGGGGAGTGAAGGGTGGGGAGGGGGAAGGAGGAAAAGCAAGGCCTGTGTTAGCAGGATTAGTAGAATCTAGGTGGCTGGCTCTGGGAGAGCAGGGAGCTGGGGAGTAGGTGTATCCCCATTCAGAGGAGTCTAGATATTGTCTTGTACGTTGTGCAGGGAGCAGTGTATTACTGGGGGAGTGCTGAGGGCATGTTGGCAAGAGAGGAACCAGATCCCCCACTCCAATTCTTGAGACTGTTCAAAATCTGTCCTGCTTTTTGTTCGTTACCTTTTAATTAATTTTAGTCCAAAAAAGGGAGCAAATCAGATACCAGGTTACAAGGAAAAGCCTGTGTGGAGGGGGAGCCTCGGTCTGTAGGCAGGGAATGGGAGGGGTGAGCCAGATGCACCTCCCCCACGCACTCCCTTGATTCCCACCCAACTTCTCCCACTCTCCGCCATCTCCCCACTATCTCCCTCACCTCCACTCCCTCTTCCCCCAGCACACATCAGCCTCACCTGTCTCCCTCACCTCCACCCACCTCCCCCAGCACACACCAGTCCAGGACCAGGCAATCAAAAAGAGGCAGCCCACCAGGCTTAATCCCTGACAGGCCCCCACCTCTTTATTTACCTGCACCTCCACTGCAGCTCATTACCCGTGGATTGCCGTGTGAGGTCAATGGAAGTGGTGTGGCCTGTGACACCCCTTCTGGATGCTCCTATTGGCCGTGAGCAGCGATCCGCAGCCAACCAGAGCTGCAGTCACCTGATAGGTGTGGAGGTGCAGGTAAATACAGAGGTGAGGGCCTGCCAGGGATGAACCCTGACAGGCTCCAGCCTGCAGGTCAGTATTTGCCCACCTCTGGCACCAGGCCCATCCACCTCCCCTTCACCCCTACTCTACCTCCTCCCCCTTCCCCTCTCTCCCAGCACACCCCAGCCTCACCTATCTCCTCTCACCCCACCCAACCTGCTCCCCCTCCCCCAGTACACCAGCCCCGCCCATCTCCCCCTAACATCCTCTAACCAACTTTCCTCACCTCCTCAACACACAGCTGCAACCCCCACCTCGACTCCTCCACTCCTCGTGCTTCCACACTCCACCCCAGTTCCTCTTGCCACTGTCCAAAGCCCTCTCCTTTGCAGACCCAATTCCTCCTGCATCTCCCTCTGCCCCTCCAACCTTCTCCACTTGGCCTCAAGCTCTCTGCATCCTCACTTCCTGCCCCTACTCCCCCGGCCTCAGTGCAGCCTGCTCCCTGCCCCTGAACCCTCCAGTGAGTCACCAGACAGCACCTAAGAATGAGGTTCCCCCAGAAAGTTACAGCGTAACAAGAACAGCCTAGTCCATCAGAGCCAGGTTCTCTGGGCCATGGAGTACAGGGCCCAGCAGACCAGATACCGTGGGGAAGAGCGGGATGTATCCAACCCAGGGGATATTGTGGTGCATAACCATCTCCCCAGGGCAATGCATTGTCCATTCCCCAGCTTCCAGCCCCCACTCCTCTCCATCCTAACCAGTAGACCCCAGCCCTCTTGCGGAGATGGGCTAGAACACAGGAGTCCCTTCCAAGTGGGTGTTTAGCAGTGGGAGGAGTAGCTGGGCTGGGCTGGGCAGCATGCCAAGCCCTGAGGGGCAGGAAGGCTCCCATCCTTTTCTCCCGGGCTCCTACGCTGCAGCATCATGCAGGCCCAGATATCCAAAGACCCTGGGAGCTGCCAGCTCTAATGAGTGCCAGGGATGGATCTATACAGAGCACATGGGCCACACTGCCCAGAGCCAACAGTTCTTCTCAACCACCTCAGCTACAAAGGGAGGAAGGACCTGACCCCTGGGCTCAGGGAAACAGCACCCACACCCAGGCCACACCTGCCCAGCCTAGCACAGAAAGATCCACCCATACAGGGCAGCCCAGAGCCAGCCGTGCATGGGCTGGGAGTCAGGACTCCTGGGCTCAATTCCTGACACCAGCAGGGGAGTTATAACTACTGGTTGGAAGGGGGTGGGGCTTGGAATCAGGTTCTTTGCCTGGTTCTGGGGAGGCCCAAATATTACTCCTTGACCTCCTCCCCCCGAAGCCAGCCACTCCTTCCTCTGTGGAAGAGGAGGAGCCCACGTCCCATTTCCCAAACCAGCCACAAAACAACCTTCCCGTTCGTTGTGGTGACAAACAGCATCCCCTAGCCCCTTGCCTTCACTGGGGGTGGCTCAGGACGCCCAGGGAGAAACGGGGGGATGCCCTAGGCAGCGTGCATGGAATTTAAGGCACTTCGAGGATGTGTCACTATCCAATTGTGGCCATCTCTGCACCTGCTCAGCTCCCAGAGGGAGGGCTGGGTGGGTCGGGGGGGAATCTGCTTTACGGGGCAATGCTCCTCTTTCTGGCAAGCAACAGTAGAAAACTGAGGGGCCTGAGGGGACCCAGATTAATGTGTTTTACACTCTCTCTTGCTGGCACCTGGACTACTGGGGTGACAAAGAAATACAAAAGAACCAAGCCCAGCTCCCAGCCCCTTTACCCCCTGCCCACAGGCACCACGGCCCATGCACCCGTACCCACCCTTGGCACCCTGAAGTATTTGGGGGAGGGTATCCTGGCTGGCCGGCTGCTCCCATCCCAGCAATGCTGTCCAGAGAGGCATCACTGGGACGTGAGCCTCCAGCAGGGCGGGGGGGCAGTGGTGCTCACAGACAAAGCCGCCCAGAGAGGATACCTAGTGCAAGCCCCTGTCCTACCCAGCCGTGCGGGTCCCGGCCAGCTCTGCTGCATACCTGGCGCAGGTTCCGGGTCACCCGGATGTCATGCCAATTGTTGTCATTGAACTTGCCGTTGACGGGCTCCACCAGTGCCTCAAAGGCGCCCGACCCCAGGTTGATGACCAGCCACACAGCCCCACTCTTGAGTGACAGGTTGACGTAGTCGGCCGACTTCCCCGTGTGCAGCATGAGGCCGTTGCGCTGCAAGGTGCGGAAGGACAGCGTGATCTCATCAGTGCTGCTCTGAATCGGGTTGTGGGACAGGTCGTAGCAGAAGAACTCGTTGCCTTTGAAGGTTGCCACGTATTCCTCCTTCCCTGCAGAGAGAATGTGCCACACTGAGAGGGAGCAGGTGCACACAAGGCGTGCGTGTACCCGGTGTAGACAGCATGGAAGGAGGAGGTAGGAGCCTGCTGGGAGCGTGGCTGGGGCTGCATGACAGTTTGCAAGAATGGGGCAGGACACTAGGGGGTGTGCACCGGCGGGGACAGCAGCACACGAGGGGGGAAAGGTGCAAAGGCTGTGTGCATACAAGGCAGGACGAGGATGCACACAAAGTCAGGAGGGACACAAGGGTGTGCGCGCACCAGGAGGGATGACTGTGTGTGAGAAGGGAGAAGGCGCACAAGGTGGGGTGAGAGCGTGCAAGGAGGGGGAAGGCGCACCGGGGCTTGCGCACCCAAGGAGGGATGGCGTGTGAGAGACGGGAGCAGGAACACTGTGGGTATGTGCACAAGGGGGGGTGAGAGCGTGTAAGCAGGGGACAGGTGCACTAGGAGTGCGTGTGCACAAGGCAGGGTGAGAGTATAGGAGTCACGAGCACTAAGAGTGCGTATGAACGGGGCAAATCTATGGAGCTGTGTAAATATCACCACCATTTTGTGCCTACGTTATTAGTCATTTGTAGAGCCAGAGGCCTCAACTGCACTGGGGGCTCCAGCATGCCGGGTGCCACGCAGCCCCCCCCCGCAACAGAAACCGAGGCCCCTCTGTGCTGAGCACCGCCCAGACCCACAGAGAAAACCCACAGCACGCGGAGCTCCCGGTCCAAACAGGCAAAGGACAGGTGAGGAACCCGAGGCACTGAGTGAGGAAAGGGACTCATTCATGAGTGGCACAGCTGAAAAAAAGACTCTCAGCCGGCCCCTGCTGTAATCAGCAGCCCTCACTCCCTTGCCAGAGTAAGAGATGGAGCCAAGGAGTCCTGGCTCCCAGCCCCGCTCCCCTGAACTAAACCTCAGTCCTGTCCCAGAGCCAGGAAGAAAAGGCAGGAGGCTGGGTCCCTTCCCAACCTCCAGGCTGCTCTACGCCAGGGTGCACAAAGTGCAGGGGGGGCTGGCCCCCTCAGGGGAAGATAACGTCCTGTAAGGGGGGCTGCTGGGGGTCAGGCTCATTCCTCTCATTGAAAACGGTGCCGTCTGTTACTGGTTTTACCTTCGTGTATTCACATTTACACAGATTAATCACGTTTTTACATTCGACAGACTTATGTCCTCACGCGCCGAAAGTGGTTCTCTCATACGAATGTAACCGAACTTTCCGTTGGTTTGGACGACGTTAGAGAGGTTGGGGGGGAAGGCTGCTAACTGCAGAGAGGAAAAGTGGGGCCCGACGTAACCCGGGGCTCACCCCTGCTCTGTGCGAAAGCATTTTGCATATTTCTGTGCACGTGTCTCTCTCGGTGCTCTGGGAGCAGAGTCTGGGGCAGAAGACGACATTCAGACAGGCGGGAGGATGTTCACCCCTGGTTTAGGGGCTATACATTTTGATGTGGGGCCAGTCCAAGAAGCTGGTGAGTGGCCAAGGACCACACTTTCCTGTGATACTAATGGAAGGTGTGGGCCCCAACAGCTGCCAACACCTGCCCCTTCTGCAGTAAGACCTTCGGCTCCAGACTCGGGCTGATCAGCCCTTAACGGACTCACAAATAGGAGGGTGACATGAAGGCGTCCTACTTGTTATTGAGTGACTGCCAACAGAGAGAGCATAGTGTCTGGAACAGAGGGTGGGTGCAGAAAGGAGCTCATGGTAGCAAACTGGGGTGCAGGAGGGGGTGTGGGGTGTTAGAGGGAGGGGGCTGTGACCTGGAGCAGGGGATTGGGGCAGGAAGGGTTGAGGGGTTTAGCAGGGGTGCTGGGTGCAGGAGTGGATTCTGGCCTGAGGGAGGAGTGTTAAGAGGGTGCAGAGTCTGGGAGACCGGGTCAGAGGTGCAGGATAGGGTGCAGGGGGTTGGACTGGGGCTGGAAGTGGGGGTCCACACATGGAGGCAGGGGGTTGCATTGTGACCGGGAGCTGGGGTGAAGTGGGTTTGGGTGGTGACCTGGGCCATGGAGCTGTGGTGCAGGAAGGGGTGAGGTACCAGGCTCTGGCTGGGAGGTGTTTACTGGAGGTGTCTCCCGGCCAGCAGCCCAGTGGGACCCTAGGGCAGGCTGGCGGCTGGGGCCAGAGTGTGTGTCTGTGCGCGGTGTGGACAATCGAGGTGCGGGGAGGCGGATGCGTTGAGCTGCCTGCGCCCACAAGCACCGCGCAGGCAGCTTGGCCAATGGGAGCTGTGAGGGTTGTGCTGGGAGTGGGGCAGAGTGCAGAGCCCCCTCTGTGCCCAAGGGGGGCGCTGTGCAGGCACACGCATGCTGGCCCCAGCAGGAGGCCGCTCTGAGTGGCATGTGGAGCTGAAGCAAGAAGGGAACCTGCCCCAGGGTCCCACTGGGCCGTGGGACACTGACTACCCAGAGGATCGCGGAGGGCTGGATTCGCCCGCAGGCTGGATTTTGCCCAGCCCTGCCCTAGAGGTAGTGAGGGGGCCTGGGCCCTGTAATTCAAGCAGTGGTGCCACTGCATGGGTGCGTGTGTGGCTCTCTTCTGGGCATGCTCTCACTCCCTATCTCCCATTCCCCAAGCAGCTATGTCCCTCAGGGGCACCCTCACCCTGTGGCCCAGCACAGCCGCTGAGAAAAGTGCCCCTCCGCCGCCGCCACCTGCCAATTCACCTGCCAGCTGGTGAATCCAAGGAAGCAAATTTGCCTGTCTCACCTGTGCTCAGCCCCCGCAATCATCATGTTCATGTCAGTGCCAGCCCTTCGCGGCAGTGACAGAGCCCGTCGAGACACGGGGGCTGAGGCAGTCTGGGGGGCTCATTCCCGATCCAGCTCTCACACGGGAAAAGCCAGTTGCCTAAGGAGCTGGCTTGTTGTGCCATGAAATCTGTCCACCGACAGGCAGCACAGCCCAGGCGGCGACACCTGGCTGGCCAGGAGTAACGTCGCCTCTAGAAGCAACTCTGCTGAGAGTCCTGGACAAAACCGCAGGGCATTTTTACATCCCTGCGGCTGCCTGATGTAGGCACAGCTCCCTTTGCTGCAGAGTGTGGAGTGGAGGGCTTAGTAAAGCACCCCACAGAGCAGGGGTGGCCAGCCAAAATAGCTGTGGATAGAGTGTAAAGAGCCATCAATAGATAGAGAGATAGATAAGTAGATAGATATACATAGATAATATGTGGCTCAAGGCCCTCCCACTCTCCAAGAGCCAGGCACTTCCAGCCACCCCTCTCTAACCTGAACCCAGGGGACAGCAACCAAAAGAGCAAGAAGAGCCATTTTTTTCAAATTCAGTAAAAACAATAATTCAAGAGCCGCACTGCATGCGAGTACGTGATAGTCCTTCAAAATACCACCAGACCGTACTTTTCGTAACCCCTGTTCTAAGAACAGTGCACACGGTGATTTGCAACGCGATACAGGTCTACAGCAGGACGATCACAAACTTTTTACGTATTCTACTTCCTCACACTTTCCGTGTGTGTTTGTACCACTGTCTTCCGGACTTTCACTCCCGAACCCACTTTAATTCTGCCAGTTTTACTTCACATTTCATTTCAATTTTCTTTCTTAAAATGTGTGTTGCCCTTCACAGCAGGAATGTCACGAGCTTCCTTTTCCTTTGCAGAACCAAGGCTTTATTAGCAACACGTTCAAAACACGGATACAGTACTATATTCCCCAGCGCGCTGCACATATTAAAGGGGGAGAAATCCCATGCTTTGAGATCACATATTGTTTGCTGTTAGATATGCATTGTTCATTGTTGGGCTTTTAGACACTCACCATTTACTGAAATACTTAAGAGGTGTTTTTTTTTTTTTTTTTACTTTGCCATTATAGTGTCAAGAGCCACAAAGAAGTCCTTAAGAAGCTGCGTGTGGCTCCAGAGCCGCAGGTTGCAGACCCCTGCCCTAACCCTCTCCTCCTGCAGTCCCCCACCACTTTGACTCAGTTCCAGTGACTCACCAGAACCACCACCACTGCCACACACTTCTGCCACCAAGCGCTGGTGCGCTCGGGGAGAGTGGCGCTCAGCACTCCCCGGCATGCAGCTCCAAGCAGCAGCTGCCTTTAATTGCTCAAAGAGCCACATGTGACTTGAGAGCCGCGGGCTGGCGACCCCTGCCCTAGACCCGCACCGGGGTCAGTACCAAGGTGACCGTCTGTCCCGTATTAGGCGGGACGGTCCCGTATTATTTTTTAAAAGGGATAAATTGTCCCGTGTTTGGGCCCTCCCCCACTGACGGCAGCATGTGCATCTCTGCACCATGCGCCCTTGGGCGGTGGGGGTCTCTGCACACTGCCCCACTCCCAGCACAATCCTCACAGCTCCCATTGGCCCAGTGGCCTGCACTGTGCTTGTGGGTGCGGGCGGCTGGTGGGAGTCACTTCCCCGAGCTTCAGGGAAGCAGGGGGAGCATGGGTGGCTGCCGCATCCCTGCCCCTTCCCCAGGGCTCCAGGGGGGCCAGCGGCTGCCACTTCCCTGGGGCTCGGTGGAGCCAGGAGGAGCTGCCCCTCCCCCGCACGTCTCCCTAGCCTGTATTTGGGACGGGGAGATATGGTTGCCCGGGTCAGTACCCACTGCAAGGGAAGAGCCTCTAGCGCTAAGACTGCGGCACAGTGGCCCCATGCCACATTGGGGTCAGCACTCCTGACCCCCGGCCACACACTGCAGCACCCTGAACATCATGACGAAACCTCCTGTGCCTTGGCTGCCCTAGGGTTTTACATTGCAAACCTCCCTAAGGCCTGGTCTACACTAGGGATCAAAAGAAACAGCGAGGGAGCCGGGCTAGTCCGTACTCCAGCAAAACAAAGCAGCAGACGTGGAGCACTTTAAAGACTAACAAAAATGATTTATTCGGCGATGAGCTTTCGTAGGACAGAGCCACTTGTTCAGATCAGAGTCAATCCCAGATATGCAGTTCTAGCCACCCTATTTGCATAGCTAGAATCAATGTATCAGGATCGACTTTCTTCCCTGGTGTAGATCAGGGACCTTCTGGCTCCTGCCGACATCCCTTACCGGGTGCGTCAGCATCAAGTACCAGCATCAACGACCGAGCCCAGAGAGATCGATTTTGTCACTTCTTCAAACACACGGCAAATACCGATCCCCGGAAGACTGAGGGTGGCGTGCCAACCTCCCCCAGCCGTAAGTATAGACGTACCCCGAGCACAAAACACCACCACATAGGTCTCATCTAGGGCTTTTCATCCACAGATCTTAGAGCACTTTGTATGGCCAGTCAGCACCGTCAACCCCACTTTACAGAGGAGGAAACTGACCAGAGATGTGATTTGCCCCAACGATATCCAGCAGCCAGTGGTAGGACCAGGAACGGAGCCCCAGGTAAGCAGAGACCACACTGCCTCTCCTCTGCACCACAGACACAGCGCTAGGGCCAAACCAAACCGTGCCACAGCTTGCAGCCACCCCACTGCAGAAGATGTATCTCCCATCAGCCTAACCCCACCACAGCACATCCTCCAAGCGCGCACACTCCCCTGGCCCCTCCGCCCACGTCATGCCAGCACTTCTATAACTTTATCCCCAGCAGCACCGAGACACTGTGCTGTCGCCTGGCTTTTCTCCTGCTTGGTAGGGCCAGGTTATAGCAGCTAATGAAAGAAACTTACTCATTCACTCCTCAGCCTCCCAGCAGGCTCCTGGGGCCACAGGAATGAGGACCAGGCCTTCAGGTGCCAATCTGAGAGCAGGGGAGGGCGACTGTGAGAGATGTCTCTGGGGCACCTCGCTGTCCCAGCCTCTTCCCACTCAGCGCAGGGGGTGCTGGTAGCCAGTCAGCTCGACCCCTTGGTCTCCTCTGCAGCAGCCAGGCTCCTAAATCGCTTGTTCAGGGCTCTGTGCTGGCAGTGTATAAATCACCTCAGTAGGGCCAGGCTGCAGGAGCAATTAATTCCCCACTAACCCCAGGGCCACACTGCCTGGCTCCCACCCAGTCCCCCTGCCTGCCTCTCAGCCCCTTGTAAGCACTGCTCTCTGGTGACACTCCATGCTCTTGAACTGGATCCATCCCTTAGTCCCACCAGCTGGCATCCCATTCAGGGGTGCTGCCAGCCAGACCTGGGGCACGTGACTGGGAAAGGGGGACCCCGAGAGATGGCCTGGAAAGGGAGAAAGAGACACAGACTCGAAGGGATGGATGAGGAGACAGCAGTGTATGGGGAGAGGAGGCATGCGGTACAGAGAGAGGCAGGAGAGACACAGATCAGGGGGCACTGGCAGCAGGATGTGGGAGAATGGGGATGATGGATCTGGAGCTGCAGAGTGGGTATGGGGGAGAGTCTGGCTGGGGCCATGGGGGTTGGGCGGGGGCGGACAGAGGGCTGTACAGGCACTGCACTCTACACGGTAGCCCCGCCGCCAGCTGGGCTTCATGGTTGAAACAGGTGTGTCGCCCAAGCTGCAGAAGGAGCCCGGGGGCAAGGAGCCAGCCAGGATGGCACCCAGCCTACAGTGAGGGCTTCAGTCCTGACCACACACTCCAAATCCACCCCCCACGTCCCCAGCAGGCAGCCCTGCAGGCTCACATGCTTTGCAGGGACGGGACAGGGAACGTGCACTGAGGTTAAAGTCCCTGTTAGCTGGGGCAGCACTGTGCCTCCTGCTGGAGCTGGTGGGACCTTACCCCCAGCAGTCACTAGAGCCTGCATGTGACAACAGCCATGGGAGCCTGTCTATCCCCTCCTCCCCACTGGCACAGCACAGCAGACACCCAGCTGTCAGCAAGATCCCCAGAGGCCGTAGTCTCTGCTCTGCCTCATGTTCTGGCCTCCGACTCCCACCAGCTCCAATGATCTGTCCCATTGCTCCTTTCCCACGTACCAGGGAGCCAGAGTGATCCCCACCAGGGGCCTGCAAATGACAAGGTGGTGTCCTGGCTGTGCTCAGCCCCCATCCCCTGCACTCTTCTGCAACCCCTCCTCCATCACACAATGTCCTAACGCCCCCAGGAAAGAGCCTGCTGACTCCAGTTCCCACCTGCCCGATGACCTGGTAAAAGCTGGGGAGTGGGGACTCAGTTAGGAGAGCTCCCGAGCCCCTGTGCCGAGTTCTCCATCCCCAGCACATCCGTTGGGCCTGGCCTGGGGCAGGTCCCTCCATCCAGAGCCACAAGCAAGTCACAAGGTCATGCCAGCGTCTTGCACTCAGCCTGGTCCCAGCAACGATCTGTCCTGGCCACCCAGACATATCCCCAGCCAGCCCTCCCCAGCCATATCTCTGCATCTCTCCAGCTTGTCCCCCCAACTCACCCCACCAGTACCCCACAGCCCAGTTAGCACAGCCCCATCTCTCCTTGTCCGCCCATCCCACCCAAGGCAGCTGGCACCAGGCATGGGATGTGCAGGGAGAGATCTTAATTAGTGGCAGACTGAATTGTTCCAGTATTCCCAGAGCAGAGGCAGCAGCAGGGAGTGACCCTCCTCCAGCGCACATGTCCCCTGCGTGCCCCCACGCTGGGCCAGAGGGCCCCCCAGGCTCCCTTGCTTGGGTTGAGGCCACCAGAGAGCCAACAACCTCATCTCAGGCAGAGAGGAGCTTTGAACTGGTGATCTACTGAGGCCGAACTGCAGGCTATTCCAAGTAACACACACCCGTCATAGAGCTGGAAGGGACCTCAGTGGCGGGGTCACTCCCTACACGGCCTCACCCCCTACTGCCTATTCCCAGGCTGCCTCCTACAACTGGGAAACTGAGGCAGGGTTGCCCCCACCCAGTCCATCCCCCACCAGGGAGCAGGGTCGCCCCCGCCCCGACTCTATTCCCCGTAGGAAGATGAAGGATCTGGATGGGATAAACGAAAGAGATGGCTGGCTCCGCTTTACCATTAGAGCTTTTAACTGTCACTCTTTTTGGCCCAGCCTCACGTTGGCAGGATTGCTAGCCAGGCTATGATCGATAGGCCACGGAGGCAGGGGGCAGGAGGGGGAGCTGGGTTCAGAGGGGGGAGTCATGCACCAGCTGTTCTCGTCTGAATGTGGGGGCTGTGGGACACACCCTAGCCTCCCCCGCCCCCCGGCCCTGCCACAGCTGGGATCGAACTGAGGAATCCGGGCTCCCAGACCTTGCTAGCAGCATGTGAGGGGCCCCAGGGCTGGGGTGCAGGGCTCTGCGGGGGGGTGCGTACAAGCAGTGGAGCTGTCACTCAGCATTGCCCGGAGGACACAGGTGCGCAGGGCCCCACACTCACCCCTCTGTAAGCAGGGCTGAGAGGCCTGGGATGAGGCTGTGGGGGTTTCAGAGGGTTGCACACAGAGGGGGCCGAGACTGTCGCTGGGGAGTCACCAGTTTACCAAGGTGAGGGGAGAGGGAGTTTGTTACAGGGACCAGCACAACCTGGGACCCCAGCGTGGGGAGGCTCACCGAGGAGTGGCTGATGGCTCAGTGTGCAGAGAATGACCAATCGGAGGGTCAGGCCCCCAATCCCAGTGGGGGAATAGCCACGGGGACGGGCAGTGTAGCAGCCAAGAGTCTATCAGAGCCCACTCCCAGTCGGCAGCAGGGGCCCTGCTCTGGGTTCTCCCCACAGCGGCAGCAGAGATGGGAGCTGGAGCTGGCGCAGCAGGGGGCTGGCAGGCCCGGCAGAACAGCGGAAGGAAGCAGGAGCTGAGGTTGGAGAAGAGGTGGCCAAGAGGGCCTGCCGGGCTGGAAGTGGGGGGAACTGGGCTCCAAAGTGCTGGCCCAGTTTAAGTAGGGGGAGGATACTGATGTCACAGCAGTCTTTGAGAGGGCTTGTGAGCTGCGCCAGACTAACCCCTGCCGGGCCCCAAGGCTGCAGCAGCATGGGGCCCAGCAGATGGGACTGAGACGGGGACTCAGAAAAAGGCCTGGGTGCTGAAGCTGGAGCTGACCCCGAGCGCACAGGACAATTCCGACACGTACACAAGGCCTCAGATGTCACCGCCAAGGCGGTCGCCAGCCTGCGGGGGGGAATATCTCCACCTGTCGGAGAGAAGAGCACCAGGCCTCTACCACAGAGGACATACACAGCCGGCTGGGGTTGGAGCAGCTGTAGGACATTCACCTTCCAGACCTAGAGGTGTGGTTAGTGGAGCAGGTCCCCAAAGACCTGCACAGCCTGGGGCCACTGGGAGAGGAGCGTGTGGCCAGCAGACCAGGGGAAGAGAGAGAATCATGCTGAGGACTCGGAAGAGGAATTACCCAGAGACCCCTTGACGATGGGACTCTAGGAAGCCCAGTGCAGGGTGCCCCTGAATGGCAGGGCAGACAGACCCCCTCCATGGGGCTTGCGGGATCCGAAATGCAATTGCTACGGCCAGAAAGGACACAAGGTGGCACAACGCAGAGGCTGAAGGAAATCAGGGCCAAGCAGAGCCCTCACAGTGTCAGCTGGGTGGGAATGCTACAGGGTGAGGCACCAACAGCCCCGGGGGTGCAGTCGAATGGATTCACAGAATCATAGGCCTGGAATAGGTGGCCATCGAGTCCAGCCCCCGGACCAAAGCAAGATCAGTAAATCATCCCAGCCAGGGCTTTGCCAAAGACCCCAGGCCAGTACACGTTCTGCACGGGACTCCCTGATGCCTCGCAAAGGGAACGTGATGGGGCAAGCGCAACAGCCTGCAGCCGTACCTCTGGGGAGCCGCCAGCTGCTTCCTGACTTCCCACGGTTCACTGTGCCCTGGGCCAGCTCATTCCCAGCACAGGAGTCCCTTCTCCCGTAGGAGCTTCTCCCTGCGGTCCTCCTCCTGGGATCCTGCACTGCTGGGGCCAGTTGTGCTGGGGGAGGGGACTGCCAGGCCAGGCCAGGCCAGATGGAGAAGACGGAACTCCAGCCCTGTAGTGCCCATACTTAAGCCTCCAGGGGAGCGTCCCATGGGGGACAATTGTCACATCATCCGCGCTGAGGTGGAGGGAGCATCCAGGACTTCTGGAACACAGGCACAGAGGTGACACGAGCCTGGTTGGAGGAGGTGGACCCAGATCAGCTCGTGCCTGATGCATACCTGACTCTGAGCGGAGCATTTGGGCCCCCTGCCAAGGTGCCTGTGAGAGGCTACACCTAAAATGGGGGCCCAGAGTGGTTGGGGGTGCATGATCCACGGAGGTGCAAATGTGTAAGGACCTGGAGGACTGGGCAGATGGCACTCAGAGTGGCCTGGTCCTCACCCGGAGCCAGAGGCAGCAAGACATGCAGGACCTCCCCAAAGGGGGAGCAAAGTGCAGAGGATAGGGCTAGAGGGGGTAGGCCAGAGCCTTGGTCCCAAGGTGGGATCCTTCCCTGGAGACGCTGAGGACCCTGGCTGGCCCCAGCAGTGCAGGATCCCAGGAGGACCGCAGGGAGAAATTCCTACAGGAGAAGGGACTCCTGTGCTGAGCTGGCCCAGGGCACGGTGAACCATGGGAAGTCAGGAAGCAGTTGGTGGTTCCCCAGAGGTACGGCTGCAGGCTGTTGCGCTTGCCCCATCACATTCCCTTTGCGGGGCATCAGGGAGTCTGGTGTACCCGGCAGAGGCTGCCGCAGAACTTTTATGGGCCTGGGGTCTTTGACACCGTCCAACACTATGGCAGGTTCTGTGACTCCTGCCAGAGAGTGGGGAAGGTCTAGGACATGTATAAAGCTGCTTAGAGGCCTCTGCTTATCACTTGGGAGCCTTTCCGGAAGGTGGCCACAGACGTGATGGGTCCCACAGCAAAACGACCCAATCGGGGAAGAAATACATTCTGGTGGTGGTGGGCTTTGCTACCTGTTACCCCACAGTGGTGGCTCTGTCTGGTAGTGAGGCAGACACGCTGCTGACCACTTTCAGCAGACTGGTCCTTACAGACCAGGGGTTCAACTTCATGTCAGCCCTGCTCCAGTGCTTGTGGGAGAAGTGTGGGGCCTGGCCCACCAGGGCCTAGGCATACCACCCTCAGCGAAAGCACAACTGGAACTGCAGCTGGCAAGGGACGTGAAGGGTAACAAGACGGGTTTCTACAGGCATGTGAACAATAAGAGGGCTGTCAGGGAAGGGGTGGGGCCGTTACTGGATGAGGGAGGTAACCTAGTGACAGGTGATGTAAGAAAAGCTGAGGTACTCCATGCTTTTTGTGCCCCAGTCTTCGGCTGCGTCTACACGTGCACGCTACTTCGAAGTAGCGGCACCAACTTCGACGTTAGGCGGCGAGACGTCGAAGTCGCTAACCTCATGAGGAGATAGGAATAGCGCCCTACTTCGACGTTCAACGTCGAAGTAGGGACCGTGTAGACGATCCGCGTCCCGCTACCCGTTGGACCCAATCGCCAAGCAATGATTCAGCATGGAGCACATGACCAATGAGGATAGGCAGAGGGATCTAGGCCTATTCAGTTTACAGAAGAGAAGACTGAGTAATAGCAGCCTTCAACTTCCTGAAGGGGGGCTCTAGAGGATGGAAAGAAACTGTTCTCAGTGGTGTCAGATGGCAGAACAAGGAGCAATGGTCTGAAGTTACAGAAGAAGAGAAGTAGGTTAGATATTAGGAAAAACTACTTTACCAGGAGGGCGGTGAAGCTCTGGGATGCGTTGCCTAGAGAGTTGGTGGAATCTCCATCCCTAGAGGTTTTTAAGTCCTGGCTTGACAAGGTCCTGGCTGGGATGACTTAGTCGGGGGCGATCAGCTTGACACAGAGAGCTGGGCTCGATGGCCTCCTGAGGTCTCTTCCGGCCCTAGGATTCTATGATTCTGTGATCTGCCCCCTATGCCGCCCCGGTCAGCAGGCCTGTGCTACACACACCGCCCCAAGCACAGAAACACACAAACGCACCCTCCCAGTCCCATGCAGTGCGAGTTAGGTGCATTTCTGCAGCACAGCCTGCCACCTTCTCCCCCCACAGCTCAGCCAAAGCAGCAGGGAGCTTGGCCACGCAGGCACTGCCCCATCCAACGGGTCCCAGAAGCAATCAGAGCTGGGCTGCAGCTGGGGCCACACAGCGCGTTGCATGGAAAACTGAAAGCACCACCTCCCACACGTGCACACAGCTACTTGCTGCCATGCAGATGTGTACCAGTAGCCCTGAGCTCAGTGCTCAGAGGCAGCCCCGTGCAGTGGCAAAGAACTGGTCTGGGAGTCAGGATGCCTGGGATCTAGTCCCAGCTCTGGAGGTGGGATTGCCAACCCTCCAGCATTAGCCTGGAGTTTCCCAGAGTCAGTGTCAGTCTCCTGGTGGGTACTGAAAGCAGGCCTGGGTACGTTCAAGGGCTATTTTCCAAAAATTATGTTAGGCTCTAGTGGCAAAAATAATCTCCCAGAATAGCTTTAGCCAGAGTTGGCAGCCCTATGGGGGAGGGCAGCAGAGACCTGTGGTTTAGGGAAGGGGAGACTGGGACCTTGGGAATCCATTCCCCTCTTGGTACCCTGGTTTCCCTTACTGGAGTTGACTGTCACTACTTGTTGGCCCAGCACCCAGCCCGATGGAGCCCCTGATATCTCAGGCAGGGCCTGTGAAAAGCCAGGCCTAACAGGCTCCTGTAATTTCTATCCTCATGAGCTACTGAGACAATTCATCCTGATTTCTCCCAGGACCACATCTGCCCCCATGACTGGCTGTGAGATTCGAAGGGCCTTCCCGCAGGCTGCAATAAACCCAGAATATTTCCCCCACTCCAACCTGACATTTTTATCATACAAATATGTTTTTGCCTGTGCGGAGAGAATGAAAATCAGCTCCAGTCCTGGGGAAACGCTCGCACCTCCAGGCAGGCGTGGAGAGCAGAACATTTTAAATGGAACAAATTTGCTATTTTTTTCCCTTTCCCAGCGCCTGCAGCAGGAAAACAAACACTCTCCCCAGCTCCCATCACTCCCTCCCCACCTCCTCCCAGCCTTCCGCCAGCCAGCTCTGGAACATCCCAGGGCCTGCCGTTGCCATGTACCGCCCAGAATCGGCTCATAGCCCTGCACCTCTGCCCCGGCATGCCGCCAGGGCACCTTGCAATCCCCTCTCTCTCCCAGACTGATATAACTCAGCCATTCCCCACCAATCCCTGCCCCAGCAATCGGTGCCTTCACTCTCAACCTCCGGCCATGGTGTTTTGTGTGGTTAGTACAGTCCACACGCTCCACCCCAGAGGCAGCTGCATCTCTGCACCAGGTGTGGGATACCTGTATAACTAGCCTCTGCACCTCGCCCTAGAGCTGGCTGCAGCTCTGTAACCGGGCAAGAAATGCACTATCTATTTCCAGGCAGGGCTGGCAGGGAACCAGTGACAGATGCCTCCCACACCCCAGGGTGGGATTCACTCCCTTGCTTGTGGTTCCTGGCTCATTCCAAGCCAGGGTTCTGGGGAACAGGATATGAATGGGCGGGAAACACCATCTCCCTCAGCTAATGCGGCATCTGTTTCTAGGGGGGCACCAGGATGAAATTAATTCCCTCCTTCATCCCCACTGGCCATCAGCAGGGTGCTTTCCACTGCCTTCTCTTGTTGGAATTGATCAGAGGCCACAGGATGGGAGGGCTGGAGGAGAGGGGGCATGGAGCAGGCTGGTGCCTTCAGAGCCTTCACCATGTTGAGAGCTCATAGCCCTAACAGGCCAAGGGTGGCAGATTCTGCCCCAGCTCCGTCCACATGCCAGTGCTGTGCCTGCAAATTCCCCCTCCTCGCCCGGGCTGCAGCCACAAGGGATAGAAAAAACAGGCTGTGAACCCAGCCTCTGGCTCAAATAATCACCCACTGAGCCAGGACCCCAGTTCTGTGCCACACAGCGCCCATCGCTGGGCGAGGCTGTGGGTAGGGGCAGACGGAGCGATCTCCACAGCTAGTGCTTAGCCTTGCTCCCTATTGCACCCGCTGTCTGGAGATGCTGGGATTTCCCTCGAGCCCTGGGAAGACCCAAGGGGCTGCTCATACCAGGATCCCTTGCTCAGCACTGACATGCAGCCACCTCCGGGGTAGGGCACCAGGGCCTGCAGTGCCGGGCAGGAGTCCTGCGGGGTCTCTGTGTTCAAGTCAGAGATGGGATAACATGCTGCCGTCAGCCTGGGGTGTGGAGTGGGGAGTGACAATGGGAGGCGACCCACCCATTCTGGGACTGGCAAGTCACCATAAGAACAGCCACAGAGACTGGCACAGCTGCTGAGAGGAGCAGGGCTGGGGGGGGGTGATCCTCTAGAAGGCCCCCCCATCGCATCAACGCCCCGGGCTGCTAAAAACATACTGGCATCCATCTGGAGCAGGAGACACAATGCGTCACGCCCACGGACATGCCCGCCATCTGGGCCCTACACAGCACCCGAGGGCCCTGCCAGCTGGCACCGCCCTCCCCCTCACCCACCAGGCCTTGATTTGGGAGGCTAGTTGCTTGATAGGATTCCCCTCATGCTCTGACTGCTCCCCCAGCCCCAGTGCTCCAGCCATCTCTGCCCCTTTGCGAGAAAACAGGAGCCATTTGGCGACAGACAGACCCATCAGACACCCCCGGCCCGCAGTGGGGCCAGGGCCAGATTCTGCTCCCAGCTCCCCGGGCTCAATCTGGAGTCATCCCCTCAGTGCAGTGGGGCCGGGCGGGGCTCGGCAGGTTTGTAGGTATGCACCTTTCGTTCGCAGAATCACGCACACAGGCGTCTACGCACACTCGAGGGCAGGGTCCCATGCATCCGAACACCGCAGACGCCCAATCTCCTTTTCACACACACACTTTCACACGTGCGCACTCTCATTTGCATGTAAACTCACACGCTTGTGCGCCACTTCCTCCTGCATGTGTGCGCGCGCACTCAGCTGGGCTGGGCGCTCATGCGCCTGTTCATGGGCAGGCACGCGGGGGGCGGGGGTGCATTCACACATACACACTTGGCGCTCTCACCCCCCCACCGGTGTCCCCTCTGGAACTGCAGGTGGATGGGTCTTTCGTACGCGACGCTTGGTGGCCGCACAAGGAGGGCGCCCGGGTGTGAACTCTCGGCCTACACCATCCCCTATCCATCGCCGCCCCCCAGCATTTCCTGCCCCCTCCTCCCGGCCCCACGCAAGGCTCACTGCCGGGAACTATGCAGTGCCCAGCTGCCCTGCGTGGCATCCCCTGCCCCTCAGAGCTGCCGGGGTCACAGCGCCTGCCCCCAGCTGCAATGGCCTGACTAACCAGGAGCCTCGGCAGGGACTGGGACACACCTGCCCCCAGACTGGAAGGGAGCCAGAGCACGAGCCAGAGTTAAGCCCCCCGCAATCCCACACTCTAAACTCACTCTGCCAGCGCCCACTTTGTAGTGACTACAAGAGCCCAGAGAGAGCAATCTGGGTCCGGTGCCCTCTGGGCCATGGCCAGAGCCAGCTAGAGAGAGGGACATGCTCCTACCCCATGGGCTGGCGAGAGACACAAACCTCCACAGGCTGCCCTCACCTGTACCCTAGGCCCACACACAGGCCTCAACCACGCTTTTACTTGGCATTATGGTAGCAGCTAGAATGGTCCTTGCAGGACGTGTTGGGAGGGGAGCCCCAGTCTTAACTGGGGACTGTGTAGCAAGGGCCCAGACAGGGACCCCAATCCTGGGTCAGGGCCTGTGCGGCACCCAGCCCAACAGGGACCCCGATCCCAGGTCAGGGCCTGCGCAGCGCCCAGCCCGACAGGAGCCCTGGTAAAGGACCCTCACCATCCCATTCTTGCTACCCCGACCCTGCTGCACCCTGCAATTTTGCGCCCTAGTCTCCACCTGCCTCACTCCATGAACCTGGATTCGACTCTTCCCCAGGGCCTCTCATCCCCCTGCAACACTATCACACCAGCTTTGAAATCCCTTTTTTTCCCTTTCCTTTTCATAAACTCTGGTTAAATCAGACTCCTTTGGGAGTCCAGAACCAGCCCTGTTCACCAGCGTCCCCTGCGAGCTGAGCGCTTGGGCGGCTGCCCACGAGAGAGTCAGGTGCCTCCCACCTGACTAGCACCGTGCCCACAACACCCCTGGGCAGCAGCGTGTTTCTGCGGGTGGTGCACATCCCATATGCTTGGCACACATAACAAAATTTATTCCACCCATGGATGGAAAAAGGAGCAGGAGCGCTGCCTCTCACCCCTTCTGCAGGGTCTCTTGGGAGCACGGAGGTAGTAGGGTCCCTTGGGAGTGTAACTGCTGCCCATGCTGGTTCATTATTCTAGGGTCTCACCTGAGTGCCAGGGCTGTGCAGGCCCATGGGCTACTGTACAGTCTACAGCACTGCTGGGACTTATTTATTTTCCTCCAGAGAGGTGACCCTGCCTCACCCCCAATCTCTGCCCATCACCTGAGGAGGCTGGTCCCAGACAGTAAGAAGAGTGGCTCAAAATCCCTCCAGGGGACCAGACTCGGGGAGGGGAGAGAGCCTGCTCCTCCGATTCACAGCGGGGAAGAGTCGAAGCACAGGACTTGCCATACACCTAACTAGAGACCAGCTCCCCCCACGGGCCTGTAGCGACTCTGATACTGCACAAAGCTTAGGGAAAGGCCACCTGCCCACCCCTGAGCCCTGTGCAGACACAGCCGCATCCAGGTACCAGAATCACATGCCAGGCCAGCCCCAGCAGGATCCAGAGCCCACAGTGATAGCACCAGGATTCGTACCCCATCAGGATCCTTATGCTAGGGCATTAGCACCAGGACTCACACTCCAGTGGGAGTCACGCCTGGGGCATTAGCACCAGGACTCACACCCCAGCGGGAGCCATGCCTGGGGCACTAGTGCCAGCATTCACACCCCTAGTAATGTTGTGGCACACCCATCCTTGCCCCCCTTTGCATACAGACAGCTGACGACTTTAGCTTCTTGACATGCGAGACCAGGACAGTTAATTCCCTCCCCTCCCCACTACTCCCCAGGGACCCAGTGCGCCAGCATCCTGGAGTCCAGTCGGCATGGCAACCAGCCCGCATTGTCTCCTCAGCATCACTTAGCGACCGCCACCACGAGAGGAGGATACCGAGGGCAATGCTTCTCTGTGCCATGTCTCTCCACCCCCAGGCCCTGCCACAGAGATTCCTGCCTCACGTGCTCATCAACCCCCCAGTACACCCCAAAATTAACAGCACAGGAGGGAAATAACCCCACTTCCACAAGTCACCTCGCCCCCCAACCAATGGTCCCCACATCTCCCCCTACTGGAAGTGGCCAGGGCTGGAGCAGCCAGGAGGTCTCCCCCCGCCCCCCAACTACTGCCTTGTTCCCTGTTGGTAAACAGCGGCACTGAAGCTGTGGGCGCTAGTGCCCACACCCTACCGGGTGGGTGTGGTGGTTGTGTAAATTCTTGTGCCATTGTCCTGCGTGGGCACACCACAGCGAGCCCCTTTTGCAGGGCTGTTTTGGTTGGTGGTGAACCAGTATGTGCATGGACCTCCCTGGCTAGGCAGTGTGGAGGTCCTGGGCATGTTTTGAGGGCGGTGGGTTTGTTTTCTGGGCTCTGGGCTGTGTGGTTTGAGTGAGTGTGTGTGTTTGTACAAGACGTGCAAAGCGTGTGCATGGATTGAGTTGCTGTGGGGGGGCGCACAGGCGTACGGTGCAGCGAGTGTATGTGTATCGGGTGGGGCATTGTGCAGAAGGTGTGTCGTGTTTGCGACACGTTGTGTGAGTGTGCCGTGTTGTGGTGCTGGGCAGTTATGTGCTCTGCGCCCCTTTGTGTACAGTGCAGAATTTCGGTCACAGAAGCTAGCAATCCCACGTCTCCCTGCCAGCACTCCAGCTTCCCCCGCCACATCGCCCAGGCCCCAGCACGGAAGGAGACAGATGGGAGGGAGTTTTCAAGTGTGAGGCAATTCAGATCAAGCCGGAGGTGAGCGTCTGCAGCAGACATCTTCCACACGCACGCACGACAGTCTTACCGTAGGGACAGGCCGGCTCTTACACGTGCTGTGTTGTCTGCTGTGCACTTCACACAGGCGCATGTTACTTGGGTTGTGAGTTTGTGCATGCTGAGGGTGTGTGGGTGTGTGGGTGTGAGAACAACAGCTATTTCTTATGCTCCACTGTCTGCCTGTGGAACCGCGAGAGAGGGTGCCTTTGAGCTTGCTCCCGTGTGTGTGCAGAGCAACACAGGCCTGTGCCCTGACATTGGTGTTGCCCGTGATTGCCTCTGCAGTAGCATGTGTGTGTCACTGCAGCTGCACCAGGACCTGCACGGGGGGGAGGGGGGGTGCAGTGCAGAGCTGCAGCCGTGGGATGGGCTGGCTGCCGCTGAGCTGTTCCAGTGACGTGGGGGTGCCACAGTTTTGCAGCTGTGCAGTTGCAGGGATGGGTGGATGCAGGCGAACCAGCAGTGCAGGCAGGGGGGCAGGGACAATTTGTATAGTGGGGGTGCTGAGAGCCACGGAACCCAAACGGGGAACCCCATCTGGGAGGGAAACCCCTTTGCAGCAGCACCCTCGTTCCAGCGCCGACGGATGCCCGGCCGATGCTGTTGGCTTTTGCCAGTCTCCACGTGTCTGGGCACAGCCAGATCACACACCTGCACCACTGTCGCAGCCGTTTCCTACGGGCGTTTGAGTGACAGGACGGTGGAGTTAGGAGAGCCCCCCACCTACCCCCATTGCTCAGCTGCTGCCATGTCCATGAACTAGCACATCCCGCCTCCCGCTGGAGAGGCCTAGGGAGTCATGGTCACATCCTGGAGCCCTGCGGGGCTGAGCCCACCAACAGAAACTCACCACCACCCATACTCCCCAACACCCCTGCTGCACCCCACGGGTCCCCGTTCAGAGGCACACGCACACACGGTGTCTGGACACATCCCATGCACGTCGCTGTGCACAGACACACAAAAGACACTGAACTTTTCTCGGAGATGCACGCATGTAGCTCAGCCCCCCACCTTATCAACAGCTTTACCATAGGGTATCCCCTCCCCCGCCCCACCTTTCCCCCATGGGGTTTGATTCCAGCCACTCACAGGCAGGAGACACGTTCGGGGGTGCCCCAACCTGCCACCCCGAGGGAGGAGTCAGCAGCAGAGGGAGGTCAGGGCACATTTCAAAGCTGGGACAATGACACACAAGGGGACAAATGGAAAGGGGGGGGGTGACAGACCTCCTCCTCCCCAACACACCCAGGAGTCACCACTCAGCACTGCTGCCACTTCCAGAACCGCTGACTCCCCACTACCTGGCTGTTATGGGGGCAGAACAGCCAGGAGGGGCACCCTATGCTAGAACTGGGGGCCTGACTGCAACCGCCTGAGAAACCACACGGCACCGTCCTCTTCCTGGCCTCAGTCTTCCCTTCTGGAACTGGGAGAGAATAAAACATCCACAGCCTGAGCAGACTGGGACCACCTCCTGCTGCAGCTCTGAGCAGTGCCCAATGGGATGGGGGTCCCAACGCAGGCTGGGGTCTGCTCAGGGCCCACTCACGATAGCGGGTGAATTTCAGCACTGAGTGACAAGCAAATTCTGTGTACAGAGCGACTACGACCCACTCCGGAAGCAGCTGCATCTATCACGGAGCCCTGGTTTCCTGCAGAAACAGCCCTGAATCCCACCTCCAAGGCAGCTGCATGCAGGGCCATACCATGTATCAGCCCAGCCTGTCCCACAATAGCCATTTTCCTTCCAGAACCCCCTGATTAAAATCAATCAGAGCCTTTTGTGTATTAATGGCCTCTCGTTTGTATTGAATGCACCATTAATGTTAATGATCCCCAGGAGCCCCCCTCCCCTCACCCGGGCAGGACGTATTAATTGCTCACGTCCTAATTAAATATTGAGGCTGGAAGTTGGCCCTCTCCAAAGAGGCTGGGGGACGCTGATTGCAGTGCAGGGACTGGCACCCGGTGCTGCCAAACAGCATATCCACAGTCCCGCAGCCACAAAAAACAAAGCCCCATGCACAATCACAGCCACAACCACCTGGAGCTACACAACTGCAACCCACAAACACACGATCACTATCGCACAGACAGGACCTCATGCACAATCCTTCAGCACACACAATCACAAGGGTGGATGCACAAAACCTCACAACAGCGATGGGCGGTGTCTCCCACAGATGTGTATTAACAAGCGAGTCCCAGTCACAGACTTTCAAGCACACCCAAACATCTACAGTCGCCTCGTCACACCCACAGACAGTCAACACAGGAGATAAAAGCACACAATCACAGCCATGGCAGGGACACACACACACACTGTCAAACAAGCGACAGTTACAGGATTCTCTCACACACAAGAAAACAGTCTTACGTATCCACGAGCAAATGTGGTTGTAAACACTTATTATCAAACTTGAGGCAGAATCACATGTGTGCATCTCTCAGTGATGTAGGCACTGTCACACTCGTATAGTGACAGTCACATTCACTATCACACACACACACACCCCTCGACTCTCCCAACTTACCCCCCCGCAGCATGGAAGGACCCAGCCTTTTCCTCCCCATCACCATGACCCCTCCCAGGCCCACCTGTCAAACCAGCCCCCAAAGGGGAAGCACCAAGAGCCAGCCAAGGAAGTGGGGTTTAAAGGGTGGGGCAGAGGGGCTGGGCGGCAAGAGTCTTGGGTTTTATTCCCAGGTCGGGCAGGGCAGTGTGGTCTCGTGGTGAGGGGCTCCTGGGTGCTATCCCCCAACTCTGAGTCTATCCCCGGGTGAAGCACACAGCTTCCACTGCTCAGCCCAGGAAGACACGACTATGGGCAGCCAGGCCAGGGAGAGAGAACAGAGTTGGATCAGCGTGTGCTTCATGTTCCCTGGAGCAAGACAAAGACGACGTCCCCCGCAAGAGAGCAGGGGAAGCAGAAAGAAGCGAACACCCAGTCTGCTCAGCTCTGGCATGTACCCACCAGGGGGCTGGGGTGAGTCAGATGGTTGAAGAATCCCTGTCTGACCAGCCCCACCACAGCCAGTCACATCTCAGGGCTGGGCAATGAAGCCCTGTATGGACAGCCCCAATGCCCCACCCCAGAGCAAGCTGCACCTCAGCACGGGGTGATGGATCCCTCTTTGAACAGCTGCCTCTGCTCCTTTGGGGCTTGGAGGAGAGGGCCTTGGCCTGACTACGGCAGAGGTCAACAGCACAAAGACATGGACAGGGGAAGCGTACAGCTAATCTGTGGAAAAGTTGGGGACAGCATCCAGGAGTGCTGACGCCCAACCCAACACCATACCACCACCCCCAGCCACACTCACATTAATCACTAGAGCCAGGGATAGGATACGAGCTCCTGCGCGAAAGTCACCACTAACCTAACTGCTAAATAATCCGGCCTCCTCTTGAACCATTGAGGTATCAATTGTTTCGCTAAGAGATGTACAAAGAGGGATTCCTCACCCAGAGCTGAGATACAGCAGCTTCTGGGGTGGGGCATACCAGCTGTTTATCATCCCCACATCAAGGGGAGAATTGGTAGGGACACTCTGCTCTTAAAGGCAGTGCTAGGAGCGGGGACATTAGCTCCACAGGATGCCCACCCAGCACAGTCAGTGCTGACCCCAGAAAAACACTAGGGAGCGCTGCCTTGCTGGAAGGGTCTTTCTTTCACATGATACATAAACCAAGGACCTGACTGTTCTGGGTCACTAAATACCCTCTAGCACTTTTCCCATGAGTCCTGCTGCAAACCTTAGCTTCCTGGCTAAACCCCAACCCGGAGAAATCTGCCCCACTAAAACTCCCTCCAGTGCTTTCTATCAGATATAAAGTGTCCCTCATTCAGCTCCTGGGCTATCCCAACCTGCTGTGCTGCTTTTAACTAGCCTCCACCCCAGAGGCAGCTGCATCTCAGCACCAGCCAAGGGACCCCCGTATGAACAGCCCCAGAGGTGGCCGCACTAGACAAGGAATCTCTGAAAATCATGCCCAGGCCCCACCCGGGCGCTGGCTGCATCTTGGGCTCAGCAGAGTGGAACACTTGACCGCAGAGGAGCATGAGGGGGACCCGCGGGGAGCACTGACCTTTCGATGTGTGCTGCACCTCACTGGCTCCTCTCCCTTCCCCCCCTTCCGAGTACAGAATGGACCCTACTGGAAAAGCAGAACCACAGGGTTAGGGAAAGCCACTAACAACCCTCCGCCAGCTGCTGACACCCCCATGACCACACTGCAGCTGGCGAGACGCCCTCCCCAGCCACCGCAGAACCCCACGCACCCCCTCGGGGCTGGGGAACTGTCACTGTGGGGTCTCTCCTAAGCACTGGCAGCTGGCTCTTCTCAGAGAGGGGAACACTAGGGGGCCCCCTGACCGGCTCGCTAGAGCCTCAGGATTTCAGCTGCACAGAGCAGCTCCCTGGCAGGCCCGACTCTGAGCAGGGCTTTCGCAGCTCTCAGCTAACCCGCCTGTCTCTCCCACCAGCTCCTCAATCAAGCCCCACTCCCTTAGAGGACCAGCCCCACCCCGATGGGCCTTTGCTGGGGTGGGGGGAGACTGGAGGGTCACACGCTGGGGCTAGCGACTGCAGGGAACGGCCTCTCCAGCTGCCCCTCTGCCCCTACAAACCAGTGGAAGGAGGGGACGATTAGGCCGCATCTTTCTCTCACCCCCACCTCTCCCGGAGACTCCGGGGCAGGATGTGAGTCGCTAGACCTGGGATGTAGGGGGCACTGGCTCCTCACCCCCCACCCCCGCCCCAGCTGTGGGACGCCCCGTAACACTTCCAGTCACTTTGGAGTACCGTGTAATCCCCAAACCATCACCCCGTCAGCCCTGCTCAGAGAGCAAGGGAGGTGGTGCTGCTCCTTCAGGGGAGCTTGGGGGACACGCTCCTGCATCTCCATGCCCGGGGGCAGATCCTGTACAAACAGCCCCCGCGCCCCACCACTGGGTGAGGGACTGCGGCATAAATGGCCCCCTCCCGGAGGAGGCTGTGTCTCAGCACCGGATGAGGCCTCACGGAGTTGGACAGGCATCTCTGCTGCTTCCTATCCCTGCTGCAGCCTCAACCCTGGGCTTGTGCTGGCCCCCTCGCTGGGGGGTCTGCCCCTCTGGGCTGGGATGTGGGGCAGGTGGCAGGGGAAGCTGCAGCAGCCTGAGGCAGAAGCGCTGAAGCAGCACCCGGCAGAGTGGGTGGGCAGGGGTCAGCGAGAGCCAACAAGCACCAGCGAGGAGTTCACGGTGGTAGGGAGCAAACCAGAGCAGGTGGGGGCACAATGCGAGAGAACGAGCAGGAGAGGTCGGTGTGACTGAGAGGTGGGGCGGGGAGTCAGGGAGACAAAGCCACCAGCTGGGGAGGTGTTTTCTGGGAGCTGGATGAGACCCAGGGCACAAGCCGGGCATCTCAGGGAAGTGGAGGAGACAGGATTTGAAGGGCTGGTTCTGGGTGATGTCGATGACAGAGGGGATAAACAGGAGGCGGGGGAGACAGGGAGCGAGCGGGGTGCTTCCGGGAGGCGGGGGAGACAGGGAGCGAGCGGGGTGCTTCCGGGAGGCGGGGGAGACAGGGAGCGAGCGGGGTGCTTCCGGGAGGCGGGGGAGACAGGGAGCGAGCAGGGTGCTTCCGGGAGGCGGGGGAGACAGGCAGCGAGTCAGAAGAAATGAAGTGAAGGAAAGCAAGATTGAAAGAGTTAGAAAGAACGGTGAGAATGAACAAACGAATCACAGACTGGCAAGAAAGACAGACTGAATGGCGAAACAAGGAAGACAGAACTACGCCGAAAGCAACGGATACACTGAAAGGAGGCAGACGGAAGGCATGCAGCAAAAGGAATGTGAGCGAATCAAAGCAAATGGACAGATGAATGAATCAGACAGAAGGGGGAGGCCAAAGTCGGCCGTCTGAGTAGGTGTGGGCAGGTAGCTGTGCAGGGGCAGGAAAGTGAATGGCAGAGGCAGATGCAGCCCAGGGAGAGCAGGAGGGGAGGAAATCAGGGGAGTGGTGGAGCTGATCTGAGTAGCTCCAAGGGTTGGACCACGTCCCCCAGCCCCTGCGCTCCTGGAGAATGGGGCCCAGAGGCTCCTTGTCTTCTGGGATCCCTCATGGGGACCAATGAAACACTCCCTCACCCCAGTTCACCTGCTAAGACCTGCCCAACTCACTCCACTGGCACAGGCTGGTGCAGGGGGAGATAGAGAGGGGAATAGTCTGGCCTGGAGTAACCAAGGGCAATGACTGAAGAACCAAGGACACCTGCCTCCAAGCCCTCACCTCTTTGCTCCAGCCCATAGGATCCCAGCCCCTCTCCGAACGGCGTCCTGGAACCCAGCCCCCTATGCCACCCACACAGCCAGCAATGCGGGGGTGGATGTGACAGACTCCCTGGCATAATTCAAGAGAAACCGCGTTGGGCTGTCCCATTTTTTGGGCTGACTGGGAGCAGCTGGGGTCTGTGCTGGGCCGCTGAATATGCCCCCAGCCCACCTCCCACGGTGGGGAAGTAGAGCAAGGACGGCTGGAGAGCCTGGGAGCCAGGATCACAGACAGATACAAGAGAAACAGGGGTGTCCTCTGATGCCCCCCGCCCCCATGCTGAGTGAGAGACTAGCTGGTAGCAGGGCAGGGAGATGCCACCGAGCTTGGGCGAGTCGCAGCACTGTGGGATATGGATGCCCAGCACGGATCCCGGTGTTGGGAAATGCTGGGGAAACTCCATCCCAGAACTCTTCTCCCACAGACCCAGTCACCCCACAGACACCTGCACCCCTCAAACCTCCATTATACAGGCCAAGTACCCAACCAACCTCCCCGGGATTACACCATCACCCAGCCAGAAACGTCCCTACAACCTCCCCTGGGATTACACGCCCCCCAGCCAGAAACATCCCTACAACCGCCCCTGGGATTACAACCGCCCCCAGCCAGAAACGTCCCTACAATCTCCCCTGGGATTACACTCCCCCCAGCCAGAAACGTCCCTACAACCTCCCCTGGGATTACATCCCCCCCAGCCAGAAACATCCCTACAACCTCCCCTGGGATTACATCCCCCCCAGCCAGAAACGTCCCTACAACCGCCCCTGGGATTATGCCATCACCCCAGCCTGAAACATCCCTACAACCTCCCCTGGGATTACACCCGCCCAGCCAGAAACGTCCCAACAACCGCCCCTGGATTTACGCCATCACCCCAGGCAGAAACATCCCTACAACCTCCTCTGGGATTAAAACCCCCCCCAGCCAGAACTATCCCTACAACCTCCCCTGGGATTAACCCCCCCAGCCAGAAACGTCCCTACAACCTCCCCTGGGATTACACCCCCCCAGCCAGAAACGTCCCTACAACCTCCCCTGGGATTACACCCCCCCCAGCCAGAAATGTCCCTACAACCTCCCCTGGGATTAACCCCCCCCAGCCAGAAACACCCCTACAACCAACCCTAGGATTAACCCCACCCAGCCAGAAACGTCCCTACAACCTCCTCTGGGATTAAACACCCCCCAGCCAGAAACGTCCCTACAACTGCCCCTGGTATTACACCCTCCCCAGCCAGAAACGTCCCTACAACCTCCCCTGGGATTAAACCCCCCTCAGCCAGAAACATCCCTACAACCTCCCCTGGGATTACACCCGCCCAGCCAGAAACGTCCCAACAACCGCCCCTGGATTTACGCCATCACCCCAGGCAGAAACATCCCTACAACCTCCCCTGGGATTAACCCCCCCCAGCCAGAACTATCCCTACAACCTCCCCTGGGATTAACCCCCCCCAGCCAGAAACGTCCCTACAACCTCCCCTGGGATTACACGCCCCCCAGCCAGAAACGTCCCTACAACCTCCCCTGGGATTACACCCCCCTCAGCTGGAAACATCCCTACAACCTCCCCTGGGATTACACCCCCCCACAGCCAGAAATGTCCCTACAACCTCCCCTGGGATTAACCCCCCCCCAGCCAGAAACACCCCTACAACCTCCCCTGGGATTACACCATCACCCCAGCCGGAAACATACCTACAACTGCCCCTGGGATTACACCCCCCCAGCCAGAAACATCCCTACAACTGCCCCTGGGATTACAACCCCCCCGCCAGAAACGTCCCTACAACCTCCCCTGGGATTAAACCCCCCTCAGCCAGAAACATCCCTACAACCTCCCCTGGGATTACACCCCCCTCAGCCGGAAACGTCCCTACAACCTCCCCTGGGATTACACCCCCCCACAGCCAGAAATGTCCCTACAACCTCCCCTGGGATTAACCCCCCCCCAGCCAGAAACACCCCTACAACCTCCCCTGGGATTACACCATCACCCCAGCCGGAAACATACCTACAACTGCCCCTGGGATTACACCCCCCCAGCCAGAAACATCCCTACAACTGTCCCTGGGATTACAACCCCCCCACCAGAAACGTCCCTACAACCTCCCCTGGTATTACACCATCACCCCAGCCAGAAATGTCCCTACAACCTCCCCAGGATTCCATCATCACCCCAGGAAGAAACGTCCCTACAATCTCCCAAGGGGATTACATGCCCCAGAATCCACTGGGGTTACACTAACAACCCCAGCCAGAAACCCCTACTACGAACATCCCTACGGGGTTACACCATCCCCCGGCCACAGACCCCCATACAACATCCCTCTGAGATTACTCCACCCCCCGGCTAGACACAGCCCCCATGCCACCCACAGGAACAGACACACTGGGTCAGACCCCAGGTCCACCTCCCCAGCCAAGCACTTGACAGCAGAGACCACAGGGGAGGAACTCCCACGGGGGCACTGGCCATGTGCCCCTCTCAGACTGGAGAAGGGCCAGAACAACCCCCCGTGCCCCAAGCCCAGCCCCCTCCCTGCTCTTGCTCCACCGCTGTCCCGCCTCTTGCTCCAGCAGTGGCGCACCGCTGCTGGAGAGCGCAGGGCTGGTCCTGCCCCGCCCCGGAGCAGCGTGGCCCTGGAGCAAGGTGGCACTCGCCCACGCTGCTCTTGGGCTGAGCTGCTCCAGGGAAGGGTCAGGGCTACTCCCGCGCCCACCGGAAGTGGTGCAGGGCAGCTGGAGAGCCGCACGGGCTGGGGCTGCCTTGCTGCAGGGCTGCAGGGGTGGGAGGAGACGATGCGTGTGAGCCTTGTGCACCCCCCACGCCTGGCCCCTGCTTCAGCAGGAACCAACAGGAAAGGGCAACCGGCAAGTGATCCATCCCCTGCCGGCCGGTTCCAGGGTCCAGCCGCCAGAGGCTGAGCATCCCCCTGAGCATGGGTTTGCCTCCCAAACCGTCTTGGCTAATTGCCCCTGAGGGCCCCAGCCCGCGTGACTTCACTACATTCTTTTATGAGCAGTTTCAGGTTTGGCCTTTGCAAACTCCCCTGGCACTGGGCTCCAACGGATGTCTCCACTTCCCCGTCCGAGTGTCTGCTCCACCAGGACACAGGAGGCCTCACGTTGGACAGAGGGTCCGCACAGCCGGAATGCACCCCCCCTCCCCATGCGAGTCAGGGGCCGTGCACCAGCCACGCACAGGTACTGCCCTGCCTGAATGGGGGGCTCTGTACCAGACATGCAAACGCAGGCTCCGTAGCAATGCGATACACGCCGCCCCGCTCTCATGTAGGCACTGCTGCAACCGGGGCATGCCTTCACGTCTCAGGGCAAGGCTCCACGCCACATAGGCCTCTGCAGGGGCATGCCCCAGTCAGGGCCAGTGGGATACAAACATGCCCTCGCAGCCAACCAGGGTCCAGACCATCAGCTCAGACGCACCAACTTGTGTAGCCCAGTGAAGGCCTGCACGGCTCAGGCACGCCTACTCCCGCAGGCAAGAGCGTGACCAGACCTTGCTGGGACACACGTGCACATCCTTGTGTCTCACTGTACCAGTCTGTACCACCAGGGCACACACATATCTCAGGGCAAGGGTCTCTACAGCCAGGACGCATGCTCAGACGTAGCTACCGACAAGACAGTGCAGCACCAGGACACACACACATGCTCCCCTGTCTGACTGGGAGCTTTTGTCCTGCCCCATCCTGCCAGGCGGCACACCAATACCCTGGCATCTTAGCATGAGACTCTGCAGCCAGGACCCACGGCTTAGTGTCTTACTGCAGGTGCTGGTATCCTGGGACACCTGTACATGCCCTCATGCCCTTGATGGGTCTCAGGGTGCCCCGTCGTCGGGGAATAAGGGGTGTGGTCATTACTTGCATCCCTCTCAGCCCCCACTGCTAACCCTCCCCCCATCTGACCCCTGGGGAGGAACAACTCCTCCATGGCATGCAGTGTGGGGCCAAGTTACCGCCAGTAACACCCAGAGGTTCCCCCATCGCTCTGTCAACAGGGCTCTGCAGCTTTCCTCCTTAACATCCAATGTGTGCCCCTCCCTCTCCGATAACACTGAGCCAGCCCCCCTCCCCCCCGCCTCCCAGCGGTGCCTGGCGGACCCATGCCCCTCTTCCCAGACAGCGTCCCTGGTGCAGCCAAAGCAGGCGCAGTAGGGCCCGGCCAGCAGCCAGGGGATGCTATTGTCAATTGGAGCACAGAGCCCATGGGCACCACCTGGCTCACCTTGCCCTGAGGCTGGGCCTGGGAGCAGCATGACACGGATGCTCAGGGCAGAGGCCCAGGTCCCACAGAACTGGGAGGGAGCACAATGAGCATCTGAGACCTTGGGGGCAAGCAGAAGTCGAGAGTGTTATGGGGGAGGTGACGGCGGGGGGTTCTGTGGGTGCAGGGAAAGACAGCTCGGGGGTCACGTCTACACGGCGGGCATTGTTATGGGATACGGCGGTATCTCAAAGTAGCTGCCCCGAGTCTAAGCAACATGCCCCTTGTCTCCAAACAGTTTTTGAGATGACAGGTGCGCTCCTCCGGCATCCCGGCACACCTCATTGCACAAGGAGTACAGGGATGCCTCGCAACAGCGCTTTATTTTGGCACATGGCACTGTTTAGACACACGCTGAAAAAGTCTAATTCAAAATCTACTCAAAATAAGCTACGCAATTTGCTGAGTGCAAATTGTGCAGCTTACTTTGAGGTTCTGGCGCCATGTCGACATAGCCTGGGAGTGGGGCAATGGGGGAGGTCTCGGGAAGGTGGCTTTATCTGGAGGATGCCTATAGGGGTGTCTCTGTATGCGGCATGAGATGTTCGGGTAAGATGGCCATAGGGGGTGCTATAGATGGGGGAAGGGAGATACGCGAGGGAGAAGACATTGGGAGGATGTTTTCGGAGGAGGGTTGTCCAGGGTGCAGAAGTCGGGGGTGTCTGGATGCAGGGTAAGAGGCTATCCCATGGAGGGCTCTCTGGATGGGCATTATGAGGCCAGATGTTCATGGGGGTTGTCTCCAAATGGCTTTAGGTGGTTGTCCCAGGTAGCGCCCTCTGCGGATACAAAATTTATATCTGCACAAACGAGCTGCAGATATCAGCCTCCACACCCACAGGTGCCAATGCCCAGGGAGATCGAGCAGATACCTGTGGGTTTGCAGGACTCTAACCCTGGGAGTGAGGAAAATGGCGGTGGGGCTTTCTCTGGATTCGTAGGTGCTCACCTTGAATGCTGTGAGCACTTGTGGTCACCCCCTCTCAAAGGGGAGATATTAGAACTGGGCAAAGTACAGAGAAGGGCAGCAGAAATGGCAGGAGGAAGGAACAGGCTCCGTATGAGGAGAGATTAAAGAGACTGGCTTGGAGAAAGTTATCTCCCCCTCTGGGCAGCCATTGTGTCCTGTAAGCTGAGCACTTGGGCAGCTGCACAGGAGAGATTCAGGCACCGCCCAGCTGATTAGCAGAGTGCCCAGAGCCTGCGTTTCTATGGGTGGTGCACATCACAACATTTCTTCTGTACATGGGTGGGAAAAAATTAGAGGGACCCTTGTTCCTTCCCCTGCCCCTAACGAACACAGGAATCCAGGGACAGCAGGTTTGAAACAAAACGCAAGGCAGAACTACTTCACCCAACAGGCAGGCCATGGGCACCAGGGGGAGCTATGAAGGCCGCAGCTACAACAGGGTTCGAAAAAGACCTAGCTATGTTCCCGGAGGGTGGGTCCCTCAGTGGCTATTAGCCAGGATGGACAGGGATGCCACCCCAAAGTCTCCAACTGCCCGAAGCTGTGACTGGAAAACAAGGCGTGGCTCACTCGACAGGTGCCCTGTTCCCATCAGTCCCTCTATAACCCTGTCTGGGTGGAAGGAACAGAGCCCTCCAGGACCCAGCTGTAAGAGACCCAGACCAACAACAGGACAAAGAGCCCCGCTCAGCTCCAGTGATTCAGGGAGCCACACCCTGAGCAGAGAAACTGAGCCCAGAACAAAGAGCTGGCGGGGGAACTAGAGGAGAAGCGCAGGCTGGCAGCTCCCTCCTGGCTACCCCTGAGGCAGACAGACAGACAAAGCCTGACCCCAGCCCAGATCTGAGCTGAGCACAACCGACTGTGCTTTAACCTTCAGCTCTCTGTGCTCAGCCCTGGGCTGGCACCAAGGGACTAATAAACCGGCTGCCCTGGGGATGCTGCTCGAAGGTCACTGGAAATGCCACCTGAGGGGAATCAGTCCCTGAGGGTGGGTAAGGCTCTGCCAGGAGCCTGCCTCCGCTGGGCAGAGCTTGGGGGAAGCAGGTGGGCTGGACCGCAGAGGGTGAGTCACAGCAGGTGGGGAGGCTGCATGGTCCCTCCTGGGAGAAGACAAGAGAGCCCTGAGATGACACTTCCTCCAAGAAGACTGTTCCAAAGCCAGGGGTGTAGCCCTGAGCCTGCGGATTCGTGACAGCAGCATATCTGGCCATGAGGGCGGGTGTATCGGGAAGAGGAGAGATGGCCATGGAAGTGTCCCTGGCAGGGAGCTCATTGGAGGAGATGGCCATGGGGTGTCCCTGGGTGAAGGAGGCTGGCCATAGGCAGTGTCTCTGAATGGGAAGAGGAGAGTATTTTGGCTAGGGAAGGTGGCTTTGGAGGGTGTCTATGGGTGGTGGGGGCGGGCGGGCAGGCAAATGGCCATGAAGGGTTTCTCTGAGGGAGGGGGTATTACAGAAGGAGGAAGGAGGATAAGATGGCCATGGGGCGTCTCTGGATGTGGCAGGGGAGAAGAGAGATGGCTGTGGGTCACGTCTTCAAGGGAAAGGACTGCGGCCATTGGAGTGGTCTCTGAACAGCTTTTTGAGGGGCAGGAGGAATCATGCATCAGGAGAAATAGATGTAGGGAGGCAGCTGGCTGGACATAAGGGAGATGGGGAGATAGGCAGAAGGAGCTTGTGTCTGGCAGGAGGTATAACCCCAAGAAGAGGGGATGTGTAGGAGTGTCTTTTTTAGGCTCACAGATCATCGTGATCATTTAGGGTGACCTCCTGCACGCTGCAGGCCATAGAGCCTCACCCGCCCACTCCTGTGACAGACCCCAACCTCCGACCGACTGAAATGCGCAGATCTCCATTACAGAGACTCCACCATTTACGCCACTTTACACCCACTGGAGACGCATGCCTACAGAGGAACGAAAGATGAACACACACACACACACACACACACACACACACACACACACACACACACACACACACACACACACACACACACAGAGCTCTCTACCAATCTTCTCTGGGGGAAAATATTCCTTCCCAACCCAACATACAGAGATCAGCACGCGGGCAAGACCCACCAGGGACATACCTGGGAATGAATTCTCTGTAGGAACTCACAGCTCTCCCCATCTAGTGTCCCCTTTCTGACTGTTAGGGATTTTTGCTAACAGCAGCTGCCGATGGGCCCAGACCATTGTAGGCAGCCCCATCACACAGTCCCCTCCAGAACTGATACAGCTCACTCTCGAAACTAGTTTGGCTTTTTGCCTCCCCTGGGAAGGCCATTGCAGAACTTCACTCCTCTGATGGCTAGAAACCTTCAACTAATTTCAACCCTCAACTTGCTGATAGCCATCTACAGCCATTTATCCTTGGGTCAAACATGACCAGCATTAAAGCCATCATCATTCATCAACAACTTCGCTGGCCTGGTCATGTGGTTCGGATGTCCGACCAGCGTCTCCCAAACCAGATTCTGTCTTCCGAGTTGGAGGAAGGACAGACGAGCGCTGGGAGCCAGCGGAAGCGACATAAGGACGTGTTGGAGACACACATGAAAAAGCGCAGCATCTGTGTGGACGCTTGGGAGAACCTGGCCCAAGACCATCCCCAGGGGAGAGTGGTAATCCATGAGGGGGTGGCACAATTTGAGAGGTCCTGACACTGTGCAGACAAGGAGAGTCGGAGAGGAAGAAAAGAGCGTCGCAAACTGCCCCACGCCCCTCCAACAGCTGCCAACACCGGCCCCTTCTGTGGCAAGACTGGAGGTTCCAGGCTCGGTCTGATCAGCCATCAACAGACTCAAACAGGAGAGTGACATGAAGACGTCCTACTCGTTATCAAGTGACCTCCCAGATTCTTGGATCCACATTGATACTTAATATCAACAACTTCTTGCTCCCCCCCCCACCCCCGGTATTTATTAGGCATTTCCAGAGAATAATTTTATCTGCCCTCCCTCTCCCTTGGGTTAGGCCAGGGGTCTGCAACCGAAATAGCAAGAAGAGACATTTTTTTCAAATTCAGTTACGAAAATCAATACTTTGAGAGCCGCAACGCATGGGAGTACAAGCTGATCCTTAATAAACAACGTCAGACCATAATTTCTGTCACTCTATTTTAAGAGCAGCGCACACACAAGGATTTGTACCAGTCAGAAAGTTTACCCTGCCCCCACATCTCCGGGCTTTACCCACCTCAGCCCCCAAATCCAACCTCCTATCCCCAAGCTTTACCCCCGCATCCAACAAACCTGACCCCCAACCGCAGGTTTAACCCCCTGAGCCCCAAACCAGTCCCCACCCCCAATCCCCAGCCTTAACCCACCTCAGCCGCCCTGCCCCAACCCGCCCACTGAACATGGCTCCTACCTGCCCACCCTCTGCTCTCCCCCTGCACGTGCTCTGGGTGTCCCCGCCCTCCCCCACAACTTCTCAGGCCAGGAAGTGCCTGGACCTTTCCCAGCTGCTCCCCATCCAGCAGTGCTGGTGCTGGACTCAGCAGGTACCAGGGCTGGGCGGGGAGCTGGGCCAGGTGCTGGGGGAACTGAGCTTGCACCAGGACACAGCTCCAGGCACCGGCAGCTACCAGCGGACACAGGGCAGGGCCGCGACTGTGGAGCAAGGAGGAGATGGGGGGGCGCCGCGGTGCCCGGGAGGGGGCGCTGGCCCTGCAGGGAGGAAAGCTGTGCTCTGCTCCCAGGAGGCCTCCCCCTGCCCCTTCCTCCTTCGCAGTGCGGCTCTGGAGGGGCAGACTCCGTTGCCCCTCCCCACGCTCCCTTCCCCTAGGTGCAGCACAGGCAGCCCCCTGCCCGCGCTGAGGTAACGGAACCCAGGGGAATTGGTATAATGGCAGGACTCCCGCCGACTGCTAAACCACTTCCACTGAGTGCCATTACTTCAGCAGCAGCAGGGCAGGGAGCCACAAGTGGCTCCTTAAAGAGCCACGTGCAGCTCCGGAGCCACAGGCCGCCGACCCCTGGGTTAGGCTAAACAAGCCAAGCTCCTTGAGTCTCCCCCGTAAGGTGGGTTTTCCATTCCTCAGCCATCCCAGTAGCCCTTCTTTGCACCTGTCCCATTTCGATTCGGCTGTCCTATACATGCAACTATAGCACTGCCCACAGACTGCCAGGTGTGGGTTCACCGCTGTGCTGTACAATGGTATAAACTAGGATTGTCAAGCAATTAAAAAAATTAATAATGCTGTTAAACAGAAATAAAATAAATATTTTGGATGTTTTCTACATTTTAATACATATTGATTGCAATTACCACACAAAACACAGCGTGTACAGTGCTCACTTTACATTGATTTTCTCACAAATATTTGCTTTGTAAAAAAAGAAACAGTATTTTTCGGTTCACTTCATACAAGTACCGCAGTGCAATCTCTTTATTGTGGAAACTGAATTTACATAGGTAGAATTAGGTACAAAAATGACTGCATTGAAAAATAAAACAATGGAAAACTTTTGAGCCTGTGAGTGCACTCAGTCCTACTTCTTATTAGGCCAATCACTCAGACAAGTTTGCTTATATTTCCCGGAGTTAATGTTGCCTGCTTCTTGTTTACAATGTCACCTGAAAGTGAGAACAGGCATTCGCCTGGCATTGTTGTAGACAGGGTCACAAGATATTTACATGTCAGATATGCTAAAGATTCATACGTCCCTTCACGCTTCAACTGCTATTCCAGAAGATATGTGTCCATGCTGATGATGGGTTCTGCTTGATGAGTGCGAACTGATGCTTGATCATTTTCATCATCTGAGTCAGATGCTACTAGCAGATGATTGATTTTCTTCTTTGGCGGTTCAAGTTCTGTAGTTTCCAAATTGGAGTGTTGCTCTTTTTAAGACTTCTGATAGCATGCGCCACCCCTCATCCTCTCAGATTTTGGAAGGCACTTCAGATTTTTAAACCTTGGGTTGAGTGTTGTAGCTATCATCAGAAATCTGACAATGGCACCTTCTTTGCATTTAGTCAAATGTGCGGTAACAAGGTTCTTAAAATAAACAATATATGCTGGGTCATCTGAGACTGCTCTAACATGAAATATATGGCAGAAAGTGGGTAAAAGAGCAGGAGAAAAACAATTCTCCCCCAAAGAGATCAGCCATAAATTTAATTAATATGTTATTTGTTTATCAAGTGTTATCGGCATGGTAGGATGTCCTCTGGAATGATAGCTGAAGCATGCAGGGGCATGTGAATATTTATTACACCTGGCACCTAAATACCTTGCAATGCCAGCTGCAAAAGTACCATGTAGATCCCTGTTCTCACCTTCAGGTGACATTGTAAATAAGAGGCAGACAGTAAATGTAATCTGCTGCAAATGTAAACAACCTTGTTTGTCCTAGTGATTGACTGAATAAGTAGTAGGACTGAGTGGGCTTCTAGGCTCCGAAGTTTTATATTGTTTTGAGTGTAGTTAGACAACAGCAATTAAAAATCTACATTTTATAAACTGTATTTGCATGATAAAGAGATTGCACTATAGGAGATTAATTGAAAAATACTATTTATTTTGTTTATTGGTCTTACAGTGCAAATATTTGTGAAAGAAATATTCTAAAGTGAGCACTGTATGCTTCACATTTTGTGTAACTGAAATCACAATATATAAAAATGTAGCGAAACATCCAAAATATTTAAGAAATTTCAATTGGCGTTCTGTTGCTTACAGTGCCATTAAAATTGTGATGAATGGTTAATTATTAGTTAGTCTCAAGTTAACTTCGACTAATCAACAGCCCTAGTACTAACCCTTCCCTCTCTCTACTGGAGGTACATAGTCTGATGCTTCCTAACCTCGAGTGCGTTAGCCTCTTTCATAGCCCCATTACATTAGTCACTCATAGTCATCCTGTAACCAATGGCTGTAATCAACCAATGCAGCCAGATCCTCCTCTATTTCTTCCAACTGACATGTCCCCGGCTTATAGCAAAAATTCTTGTTGCCAATCCCTAAATACATGATCTTGAACTGTGCATTATTAAATTTCATCCCGTTTCTATTATTCCAGGTTACAAACTCATCCAGACCTTCTTGCGTAATATTCTGGTCCTCCACAGTTTTGGTTATACCTCCCAACTTTGTGTCATCCTCACATTTTATTAGCACACACTCATTTTTTGTGCCAAGATGTGCAATAAAGTAGTTAAATACAATAGGTTCCAAGACCAATCTCTGAGGAACTTCACACAGACAGCCCACCTTTCAACATAACCCACCGTTATTTCCTTATCCACCTTTCAAATTTTCATATTAATCCACTGTGTTCTCCAATCTGACAACTTCCTATGTGGAACTACAAGGAGTCTGACAGCACATTAACAACTAACATTTACTAGGATGTTAGACCATAAGCTTTCATTAGAAAGAACTCACTTGCTACAATGTGAAAGAGAAAAAAAATCAGAAAAGGAAGGGATACAGAGATTCTGTTAGTCTTTAAATTGCCAGTGGACTCCTAGTTGTTTTTGCAGAAACAGACTAACACAGCTACCCCTCTGAAGCCTGTGTAGAGCTGCAGAAACTGCCCTACAGAAATCCAGACAGATTAAAATTACTTTACTTCCTTTGTTTAAAAATCTTAGTTACCATCCCAAAGAAGGAGATAGCGCTGGTCTGGCATGATCTACCTTTTGTACAATCATGTTGTATTTTACCCCAATCACCATCCCTCTCTCTGTCCTTAACCACTTTCACTTTCCAAATTGATTCCACAACATTGCAAGCAGCTCAAGTCAAACTAACAGGTCTGTAATTTCCTTGGTTACTTTTTATCCCTATTCTTAAAATTAGCAGCTATATTAGTAATTGTCCAGCCATAAGGTATGAACCCTGAGTTTAGATTCACTGAAAATCCTTGCTATTGGGCTTGCAATTTCATATGACAGTTCCTTTAATACTCTTGGATAGAGATTATCTGGTCACCACAATTTAGCCCCATTAAGCTGTTTGAATTTGATGTCCTCTTTGGATGCAGTAGTTTCTACCTCCATAGCCTCATGGCCATTATCCACCTACTACTATCCCAACCTCTTCATTAGGGGGTTGTTATCCTAGTGGGGAGTTAGCCTGCATATTGAGGGTTGAGGTATGTAGGAGTCTCTGGGTAACTGGGTCTATGGAGAAAAAACAACTACAAACCTTTCGTAACCATTGGTCTTTGAGATGTGTTGCTCGTGTCCACTCCGCACTAGGTGCACGCTCACGTCCATTCCATTCCAGGAGCACACACAAGTCCATTCCATGCTCAGTGTGTGCATCCCAGACACACCATTGCTGGATATTTGTCCCTGAGTGGTACCCATTGGGCTGACTCGTGCGCTTTGGAGCCATGTGTATTTATACATAATCAGCACCAGTACCCACAGCCTCTCCGTTCCTTCTTACTGGCGACTCTGACAGACGGGTAAGGAGGGTGGATCATGGGATGGACACGAGCAATATGCCTCAAAGGGCCATATTTACAAGTGCGGAGTGTCCTTTCCTCCTCTTCTGAGCACTTGGTCATGTCAACTCCCTACTAAGTGACTGACAACCAACACCTCAAGAGCTGGGCTCCGAGTTCATGGAGGCGCTCTCCTGAAATGGGTATCGTCACAGTGGTGATGGTGTAGTGGGATGCAAAGGTATGAACCGATGACCAGGTCATATCTCTGCTGATGTCCTGGATTGCTATTTGCACAAGGAATGCTTCTGACAAAGCCTGTGCTCTTGTGGAACGAGCTCTCCCAATGGCTGGAGGCAGGACTCTGGCCTGTTTGTAGCAAGCCTGAATACAGGCAGTTATGCAGGACAAGATCCTTTGACATGACACAGGTAGCCCTCTCAGCCTTGCTGCTAAGGCTACAAAGAGTTGTGTGGACTTATGAAAGGGCTTAGCCCTTTCCACATAGAAGGGGAGGGCCTGCCTGCCTAGCCTCCCATGGGTGAAGCTGACATTCCTCCAAGTTTTGGGGAGAAATGACCACCCTGTTGTGGAATTTCGATACCGCCTTTGGCAGGAAGGATGGATGGGGCCCCACTGGATCTTGTCTTTGAAAAGCACCGTGTCAGGTGGCTCTGCTGTGAGGCCCTGATCTCGGAGACCGCGCTGGCGGCAGTGATCACTGCCACGAAAGCACCTTCCAGGAGAGAAATAGCATGATGCTAACAGTTCGATAGGGGTGAGGGGTCCCCATAAGCCTCAACAGAACCAGATATAAGTCCCGTGGGGGGGTCACTTTGCAAACCTGAAAAGAGAGTCTTCCCAACCCCTTGACAAACAACGGCCATTCCCTGGGAGGACACTGACCTGCCATTCACTGGGGGCTGAAGGCTGATGTGGCTGCCAAATGAACCATACAAGGTCAGGGGACCACACTGTGCTGCATTAGGTAGAGCAAGCCAGCCAAGGGAGCCTGATGAGAGCCCCAGGAGGCAGAGCAATCATGTTCGGAGGCCCAACAAGTAAAATGGGGGTCAACAAGATTTCCAGAAGCCAGAATCATCCTCTTCCCACATGGCAAGTCCCTATAACCAGAACACACATGCACACACAGAGGCCCTCCTGTCTTCTGGTGAAGACCCCCATATACAGACCAGCCACACACACATCCTCATGTCCCACGGGGAGGGTCCTTATAACCAGAACAGACACAGCTAGTACAGGGTCCCCTATACAGTAACGCACGTGTGTGCTTGCCCCCGTGTGTGTCAGTGAAGGTCTGTCATGGGGAACGCACACTGCACGCTGGGCGGTCACTCGGCCTCAGATCAGGAGAGGGAAGAGCTGCTCCATGAGCCCTAGTGGGCGGAACTCTGAGTCTCCCAACTATCTGGCCAGAAAGTCAGGAGGTGGGACCAGAAATATAAAAGGTGGCTCCCAGGAGCTCAATCAGGCCCCAGCTGCTGGTGGGACCAGCCGCCTGCCCTGAGCTCCCAGGCTGGGATGTTACCTACTTGTGTGTTTGGGTAACCAGAGCGTGGCCACCTGTCAGCCCTGTGCTCTTGGACAGCCAGGGAGTGATACCCATGGAAGTAAAATCCCCTTCCCCAAGGCCTCTGCTTGAATCAAAGACAAAGCACCGAAACTGGCCAGGGTGGACACACCTAAATCCCACCAACAAGGGTGATTTGATTAAGGAAACACCCCTCACCTCATTTCTATTGAAGACGGAGCAGAAAGACATCTCCACTAGCATAATGAACGGAGAACAGCTCTTCCAAAGCGGGAACCGCACTGAACTGTAGGATACTGAAAGAAGAGAAGCACTGCCTGATGGGCAATCTCTGCTCCAGCTGCTAATGAACCCAGGCCTGCTCACACCCAAATTAGTCACTGTCAGACCACTTCTAGGAATGGAGCCTATTGATAGCCAAAATACTCAAAACTGCCTAGTTGCATTGTGAACTCATTTTCAAGGAACATCACCCATGGCCAGGACTGATCAGTCTCTATTTTCTCACTTCTGTTCACCCACAAACAAATCCAGTGTCCTCCTTGATCTAGTGTCCTGTTCCTATAACAAGACGTACCCTTGCACAAGAAACTGTTCTGAATTCTGGACGTAAACTCAACATCAGTTCCATTGACAATTCTTCATCTCCTGCCTGATCGTGCTGGGAGCTCAGCTTGTCTCCTCCTCTCTGGACCCCCCCAGCTACCCTCACCATCTGCGACTTCAAATCAGTGCAAGCTCCTCTTTCCCTCTCCAGGCACAGCCTCCCGACCTTGCCTTATGGAATTAGTTAAATGGTTTGCTAGCCATAACAACTGTAATCAGATTATTTACTGTTGTAACTGTTAAATGGATATTCACTACCCAGAAATAAATAACTTTCATAGTTACACTGGTTGCTTCTCTCTTTGTCTTTCCCTCTGGCTCACTCTTACACAGGGCTCTTGCTTTGGCTTCCCCATTCACTCTGCAACAACGCTTCTTGTACCCACGCTAAAAATCCCTGGAGTGCCCAGAACTCCTGTGGGGTTTGCCCACCGAGTGGGCTACGAGTAGAATGACTGTGCTGTGAAAGTGGGGATTGGGGAGGGGTGCTGAACCGGGGTGACACAGGAGAATGCTGTTAAACCCAGCCAGTGAGTCCAAGGGCACATAAGGGCCACAGCTTGGCACTGCTGTGCACCCATCCCACCGAGTACAGGGACATATAAGCTGTGTCTACACGTGCACGCTACTTCGAAGTAGCGGCACTAACTTCGAAATAGCGCCCGTCGCGTCTACACGTGTCGGGCGCTATTTCGAAGTTAACTTCGACGTTAGGCGGCGAGACGTCGAAGTCGCTAACCTCATGAGGGGATCGGAATAGCGCCCTACTTCGACGTTCAACGTCGAAGTAGGGACCGTGTAGACGTTCCGCGTCCCGCAACGTCGAAATTGCTGGGTCCTCCATGGCGGCCATCAGCTGGGGGGTTGAGAGATGCTCTCTCTCCAGCCCCTGCGGGGCTCTATGGTCACCGTGTGCAGCAGCCCTTAGCCCAGGGCTTCTGGCTGCTGCTGCTGCAGCTGGGGATCCATGCTGCAGGCACAGGGTCTGCAACTCGTTGTGGGCTCTGTGTATCTTGTGCTGTTTAGTGCAAGTGTGTCTGGGAGGGGCCCTTTAAGGGAGCGGCTGGCTGTTGAGTCCGCCCTGTGACCCTGTCTGCAGCTGTGCCTGGCACCCTTATTTCGATGTGTGCTACTGTGGCGTGTAGACGTTCCCTCGCTGCGCCTATTTCGATGTGGTGCTGCACAACGTCGATGTTGAACATCGACGTTGCCAGCCCTGGAGGACGTGTAGACGTTGTCGCCACATCGAAATAGGCTACTTCGATGTAGGCTTCACGTGTAGACGTAGCCATAAGGTGTCAGCTTGTGTGTGCTGATTAACTGGTCCTCTTAGATGAGCTCTGGCTCTGTGTGTGTGTGTGTGTGTGTGTGTGTGTGTGTGTTTTTTCACCTGATTTCAGGGTGGAAAGAACTTAATCCTGTGGACCCTGGGTCGGGCAGAATAGTTCCTCTGGGAGGGAACCAGCAGAAGGGAGAAGTAAAGCTCCCGAGGAACACTAGAGTCAGGAGCAGCACACTGATAGAGTTATTCACCTTTCCCCCCTGAGCCCCAAATAAATGAGCACAACCCAGAGTAACAGGCAAATCTGGCAACAGGGAGGCCGCTGTGGACCTAAAAGAAACTGGGAATTGGCCAGGACCACAGACAGGGTTACCATATAAAAAAGACTGTACTAATTTGTTATAGTCAATACAGTACTTTAATACAATACGAGTTGGTAGATACCGACCCAGATGCACTCCCTCGCAGGGGTGTCTACCTTTTTGAAAGGTGAAATAGGGTACCCCTACCACAGAGAGACATTGTTCCAGAGGAGCTGCAGACCCTGACAGAGAATCCAGCCCCCAACGACCTGCTGTTGAGCGAGGTATGCCAGCAAGGGGAGTGAGTATGTGGCCCAGGGACGGCTGGCCTTAGTCTGGCTGGAACTGTGCCCGTGTGTGAGTCAATGTGTTGCAGACAGGGTTCCCGCTGACTCAGCAGCACACAGATCTGCCACTGTTAGGGCCCAGGGCCAGGGCACAGTGGAGCAGGTGGGGCTGGGTCCGCCCCTCCCAATCCATGGGTGGCAGCTTCCCCCCGCTCCATCAGGCAAAACACCTGAGCTTGTCGGCTCTCCACCTGAGCTGAGAGACCAAACTATACGTTGCCACACCCTGAGCATACTGATGGTTGCTCAGCCTGAGCGCCTGAATTTTTTGCTGCCCCACCCTGCGCTAGGGCTGGGGCCTACTGCCTGTGGCTCAGCCCGACTGTAGGCCTGAGCCCTTGGACTGTTGTCACCCACCCTGAATAAGGACCTGGGCACACTAACGGCTCAGCCCGAGCCCCTAACTGACCACTGTGGCTGATTCCCTGTGCGTGACTGAGCGGCCGTGCAGTGAGGTGGATGTTGCTCGCTACTCGACTCCTATCGGGTGACAGAGGTTGCCACGGCAATTGTAGAAGCAACAATGGAAATCATTTGACCAGGAAGTCCTTTCCATTCTGTTGCTTGTGCACCTTGGCCACAGTCACCAGAAAAGCTACAAGCAGAAGCACTGGAGTTCTTCAGGAGCCAGCCACAGATGCTAAGTGGAAGAGCTGCTCCCTGAGCCCGGGGGGGGTGGAGTCCCCCCCATCCCCCAGGCTGGGCTACACATACACATCCCTGTGTCGCCCAGTGAGGTTAATAGCCAGAACATACGTTCACCCTTGTGTCCCGCACTGACAGTCCCAATAGTCACAACACATGCATAGCCTCATGTCCCACCGCAACTATTCCAACAGCAAGAACACATACACCCAACCTCCTGTCTTGCGGTGAGGATCCTATAACCACCGCACACCCCCCTGTGTCTTGCAACAAGGATCCCTATAACCACAATTCAGACACGCTAGCCCTAATGTCTTGCAGCATGGGACTCCATAAAATACTCACTCACTCACCCTTGTGTCCCATGATGTGGGTCCCTATAACCAAAACACACACACACACACACACACTTGTGTCTCATACCAAGGATTCCTGTGGCCTAAACACACACAAATGCACACCACCTCCTGTCACAGCAGGGGTCCTTATAGTCAAAATACAGACACATATTTCCTCATGTCTCACAGCAAGGTCCCTATATATATAGAACATCCACTTGCCCTTAAGTTTTACAACACACACACTCCCCATCCCAATCTCATGGCAAAGGTCCCCAGAGCCTGAAACACACACACACACACACACACACACACACACTCTCTCTCTCTCTCTCTCTCTCTCTCTCTCTCTCTCTCTCTCTCTCTCGGCCAGTCGGGGACAGGGTTATTTGGCCTTTGTCTCAAGCTCAAAGAAGGCCTCAAATTTAGAGGCTTGTTTACTTTTTGGCATTTGGTAAGTTTCACAACTTGTTTTCATGCACAGCCCTCAATAATTAGAGCATTCACAAGGAAAAAGGCTCTGCGTTAGTTATATTCACATATTCAAATTACGTCTCTTTTTCGGCGCCTTATTTTGTTTTCATAGGTCATCATTTTTATTTTTATTATGGCTAAGGGCTTCAAAAGCTGGAAGTGGCCAGGCCTCTCCTGACCTCTGAGAGGGCCTGTACACACACACACACACACACACACACACACACACACGAAGTCGGATGCAGTGGAGTGGGTGGGCCTGCCTCCCTGCTGCCACCCCAGCCCACAGGTGTCAGTCTCCCCCTGCTTCATTAGGCAAACCGCCTGCGCTTGTCAGCTCTCTGCCAGACCTAGGAGAGGATTTCTTATGGGGAGGATCCCTATGGCCAGAACATGCACTTGCCCTCTCGTTTCACACGGAGGGTCCATATGTCCACAGCGCACACACACTCGCCTTCAACTCTCAGCGCGAGGGTCCTCTAGCGGGACACACGCACCCCATCGTATCGCAGGGGGAGGGTCCCTAGCAGTGCTCCCTGTAAGCTGAGGACTTGAGCAGCTGCCCAGCAGAGAGTCAGGTGCCTCCCAGCTGATTAGCAGAGCGCCCAGAGCCACCAGCGTGTTTTCCCACGGGGGGTGCACATCTGTGCGTGCCTTGGTGCACATAACAATATTTATTCCACCCACGGATGGAAAGTATTAGCATGAACACGGCTCCCTACAGCCAGAACTCACACTCCCTCAAGTCTCAGAGGGATAGGGTGACCATATCTCACCCATCCAAACACAGGACAAGAGGAATGATGCCACCCTGGTCAAAAAACCCTATCTGGGAGGTAGGAGATAGCTGCTCAGTGGGGGCTGTCACCCTCCCAATGAAGTTCCTGCCTTTCACCAACTGGGGGGCCACCGTGCTGCCGCTCCGGCTCCCTCAGCTGGGGAAAGCTGGGTAGGGTGCAGCCGTGCCAGGGCGGGGGAGCTGCGGGAAGGTGTGGAGCAGCCATGCCGCCATGTGGTCCGGCTCTCCCAGCCAAGGGAAGCAGGCAGCAGCCGCCTGAAAATATGGGGCAATTAGCCCCATTGACAAAATAAACCGCGACACCATCCAGGCGCCCCAAATACGGGACTGTCCTGCCGAAACGGGGACGGACGGTCACCCTACTGAGGGAGGATCCCTTGTGAGCAGGTAGATTAGGTCCCAAAGCCCCATGCTGAAGACTTCCTGGCCCTACCACACCCAGCTCCAGAAAAGAGCAGTAGAGGAGTCCTCCAAGCGCCCTGCGGCAGTTGCGTGACAAGCTGCCAATCCCGGTCCACCAAGCCAGCATAAGGAGAGCTCCTGGGTCAGCCACACCCAGTTTCCTTCCCTGCTGGAGCTGCAGGAGCGTGGCTGGCTAGCAGGCCCTGCAGGGAATGAGGAGGAGCCCTGAGCTGGTGGCTGGGACGGTATTCGGACAAAGCCCTGCAATAAGGGTGAAGATGGTGCAGGGCTGCAAGAAAGTGGCCCGAGGGATTGGAACAGCCGTGGGAGTTAAATGAATGGACTCAACAGGCAGCTGCTATCTACAGAGTCCCTGGGCTGGGACGCGGGCTCCCCTCACCCGCCATTAGCCACAGGGCAAAGAGGCCTGGGCTGCGGGGTGCCTCGAAAGGGGCACAGAACTGTAGCAGCCCAGCTGGAGAGTTGCGGCCAGAAAGGCCCTGAGGGGGGAAGACGTTGCCTCCAGGGAAGGAGCTCTGGGACACGACTGTAGTAGGGAGCGAGGACAAGCTGAAGGTCGCTGAGAGAGGCCCTGTTGTGCTTGTTCTCCGGAAGGGGTTTGCTTTGTTTTTACAGACTGTGACTCGGCCTGAAGGCTGAGTCACCACAGAGCCACCACAGACAGACAAGTCGCAGAGGGTAGCTCTGCTCGTCTGCTTGAGCACAACCAACCAGGATTACCGTGGCAGAGAGGGCTCACGAGATGCAAGGGCCCATTATGTCCCTGTGTGATGGGGTTCAGGGGTCCCCCTGCACTGCACCCCGTCCGCTGGCAGGAGAGACTCTCACTCAGCAGGTACAACAGCAGGTTTATTAGGCAACAGATGTCCAGTTTCTCACAGAAGCAACAGCATAGCAGCCAGAGACAGTCCTTCCAACCTGTCCTGGGGAGAAGACCCCGAGGGGTGCCCCTCTGGGGTGTAGCTTCCCCCTCCTCAGGCTGGCTGCCTTCCAGCTCTCCCTTTTCCTAGCCTCTAACTGCCGCCCCCGATTCAAAAACCCAGCTCAGCTCCTCCCTGCTCTTTGTTCAGGCAGAGGTGTCACCTGCCAGTTGTAGCCCCAGGGTCATCCTTAGCCACTGGGAGCTGCTGCTTGCCTCAGACATCCAGCCTGACTCACACATGCACTCCCCCCACTCCATTACACCCTGTAGCGAGACCACAGACGCTCGCCCTCCTGTCGAACGCACAGGGCCCATACATCCAGCACACACATAGGCACTTGCCCTCGAGTCTCACCGCATCAGCTCCTCTAGGCAGAACACAAACACTCACGCTTGAGCCTCGTGGTGTACGCTGGCTGTAGGGACCATGGCTTCTAGAAACAAGGGCTGATGCAGGCGTGTGCACGCGAGCACACGTTTTAGCTAAAGCGTCCCTCACCATAAGCAACGCAGGTGTGTGTGTGTTCTGCCCTAGCCTTCAGTACAAGGGCAGGAGATGGATGGCAGGAGATAAATCACTTGATCGTCTTCTGTTCTCCTTCTCTGGGGCACCTGGCGTTGGCCACTGTCGGCAGACGGGACACTGGGCTGGATGGACCTTTGGTCTGACCCAGTATGGCCATTCTTATGTTCTTATCCATGTATCTCAGCGCGAGCGTCCATACTCCCAGGACACTCCGAGCATTAACACACAAGGGCACACACAGGAGCTGATCAACAAGAGACACACACACACCCCTATGTCTCAGTGAGAGTCATATCACCAGGCACAAGGGTAGGTCCTCATGTCTGACTGTGAGCATATGCACCACCAGGAGAATACACACATCCTCGTGTCTCACTACAACAGCCCATACAGCCAGGATACACACATGCCCTCAGGTCTCAGTGTGAGTGTGCACATCACAGGGACACACATGTGTGCCCTTCTGTCTGCGTGACATTCTCTGTCACCGGGAACAGCACGCTCACCCTCACACCTCATTTTGAGGGTCCACAGTGCCAGGACACACACATACTCCCTTGAGTCTCTCTATGTCTGCCTGTACAGCCAAGGCAGGTGCACACAGCCTCACCTGGCAGTGAGAAGCTCTGCATAGCTGCAGCAGTGCCAGGGTCTCACTTGGGTCGCAGTGCCTGGGTCTGTACCACCAGAACACAAGTGCACGCGCACATGCACGCGCACACACATGTAGCTGAATGCAGGGGTCCATGCTGGCCAGCCATTCATACACATGCCATGACAAGTGTTAGCAGCGGACTACCAGGGAACATTCACACTTCAAGTCTGAAGGTCTCAGTGCAGGGACCATCCTACCAGGAGAGAGAGAGAGACAGACACACCCATTTATCCATCTGAATCTACGAACAACTGGGGCACAGGTGTATGTTCTTCTGTCTCTCTATGAACATCTGTACAGCCAGGATAACCAGGCATGCCCCGTCTCCATACATGATGGGTTCAAACCACTAAGTCAGTCAGGTGTGACCTCCTGAGTGTGAGGGTGTGCACTGCTGGAACACACACACGTGTCTTCCATCTCATTTAGAGGGTCTGCACAACCAGGTTACACAGGAACACCCCAGGGTCTCACTGAGAGGGTCAGTACACCCAGAACAAAACATTCACAACCTCGGGTCCAGGCCACTTAAACACAAATCTGCAACCCCCAGTCACATGGCGAGGATCCCGTTAGCTAGAACACACACGCCCCTTCTTGTCCTGTTGTGAGTGCATCTATAGTTAGAATGCATGCGCGCACGCACACACACACACACACATCCTTGCTCCTTGCAGCATAGCCAGAAGATACACAACCCGTTTTTGTGTCAAGGCAAGGACTCCAACAGCCAGAACTCACAGTTGTCATAGTATCACACAGCAAAGTCCCTGAAGTCAGAACAAACACGTACACACACACTCATTCTTGTGCACCATGGGAAAAGTACCTATAGCTAAAACACACACAAACATGTCTCATGGCAAGAATGGCCTATAGCCAAATCACACACACATTCACCCTCTTCTCTCCCAATCTGAAGAACACACACATGTGCGCTTACCCTCATGTTTCACACAAAGAGTCTATCTACAGAAAACACACAGTCAGCTTCAAACCTCATGGCAATGGTCCCTAGCGCCACCACACACTCACACACACACACCATCCTGTCATATACAAAGGGGCCAGGTATTGAAAACACACACACACACACACACACACACCCTTGAGTCTCACATCAACATTCCCTACTGCTGGAACACACATACTCATCAGTTTTATGGCAAGTGTTTCTAAAGACAAAACACACGCACTCCCTCTTCTCCCCTGGTGAGGGTCTCTTTAGGTAGAACTTGTGTGTGTGCGCACATGTGCAACACACAACCACACAAGCCCTCATTTCTTAAAGTGAAGATCCCTGCAGCCAGGACACACATTTGCCCTCCTGTCTCACAGTGAGGGTCCCTACAACCAGAATGGACATGCACATGCACACGCACTCTTGGCCTCATGTTTCACAGCAAAGGCCCCTGCACCCAGATCACGCACACACTTGGCCTCATGTCTCACGGCAAGCGTCTCTCTAGCTAGCACACTCCCTTATTCCTCACCACAAGGGCGCCAATAGCCTGACCACTCACACAGCTGAGACAGTCTTTCAGTGGGCCCATAGTGCGGAGACACTTGCATACCCTTGCATGTCACTGCAAAGGTCTGCAGCAAGAAGTACATGTATGCATTCACCGGCATGTACACATGCCAGGTGCAGCACTGGGACACGGGCATCTTTGTGTCTCACTACAATGGTTCATCTCACCAAGTCACACCGACACATTCTCCTACTGCATACAGCGGGGATCCACAGTCATCGCCTTTTATCTCAGTGTAAGGGTGTGTGCCACTTTGACATGCCAGGGTCCACATCAACAGGACACACATGCATATCCTTGTGCGTCACTCCAAGGGTCTGTACCACCAGAACACACACAAGTCCTTGTGCTGAAAAGCTAGGATCCATAACACAAAGACACACACAAGTCCACTATTTCTAGGAAGGGGCCATGCAGCTGGGACATACACACATACACCCTCCTGACTGATTTGGAGTATATGTGTTGCCAGGAAGCACACACACATCCTTCTACTTCACTGTGAACATCCAAACCACCAAGACTCATGTGTGAATGCGAGGCCCATACTGCTCTGACACAAATATATGCCCTTCTGTCTTACTGTGAGACATGCACGTTATCTGACATGACATGTACATTATCTGACTGCAAGAATCCATCTTGCCCAAACAAAGGCATATATCTCCCTGTGTCTCACAGTGACGCTCCATACCAGCAACGCTTACACACCCTTTTGTATCACTATGAGAGTCCATACCCGTGGGACACATATATACTTCCTCACGTCTCATTTGGTGGGTCCATCCTGCCGGGACACAACACACACAACCTTAGGCATTGGTGTGAGAGTCTATTCTACTGGGACACAAGCACACACCCTTGTTTCTCAGGATGCAGGTACAAAGCGCCAGGATGCGCGCATGCTCACACACACACACACACACACACCCACACACACACTCACTCTGCTCTTGCTGCGGGGATCTGCACTGCTTATAAAGGCATGCCTCCCTCCCCACCTTCTCATCTGAGTGCAAGGGTCCATCACATCTCAGGGCAAGACACCAGACCACATGCACAACTGTGTATCTCAGCGCGAGGTTCCACACTCCTAGGACACTCCTAGCATTAAGACACAAGGTGCTTGTCCCAGTGTATGTTTGTTTCCCAATGGGGTAGAAGAGGGCTCGTGGGTGTGTGCATCCCTGTGGCACAGACCCTTGAGTTGAGACATGAGGGTGTTTGTCAGAGTTAAGGTTGCGCTGACCCTTACGCTGAGACAAGGGATTACAGGAGTGGATCAACAGGAAACACACACACCTCCTGTCTCAGTGACAGTCATATCACCGGGACACACAGGTAGGTCCTCAGGGGTGACTGAGCGTATGTACCACCAGGAGCTCCACACAGATCCGTGGGTCTCAGTACAACACCCCATGCAGCCAGGATACAAACACACCCTAGTGTCTCAGTGCGAGTGTCCACATCCCAGAAACTCACATACATGCCCTCCCTCTGAGATTCTCCGTCTCCAGGAACGACATGCTCACCCTCACGTCTTGAGGGTCCATAGTGCGGGGACACACACATACTCCCTTAAGTCCCTCTGTGACTGTCTGTACAGCCAGGCACAGGCACATGCCCTCAGATGTCAATGAGACGGCCCACCCTGCCACTACACACAGTACGTCCTTGCATCTCAGCGCCAGGGTCCGTACCGTTAGGACACAGGCGCACCAGAGTTCCCTGCAAGCTGACAGCTTGGCCAGCCACCCAGGTGAGATTCAGATGCCACCGAGCTGATTAGCAAAGCATCCAAAGCCCCCACCTCCAGCAGCAGGCGTGTCTAGTGGTGGTGCATGTACCAAAATTTATTCCACATATGGGTGGTAAAAATCAGAGGGGAATACTGACGTGCACATCCTCAGAGCTAAGCAAGAGAGGCTGTACTGCTAGCACAGATGCGCCCTCGTGCATCAGTGCAGCAATAATCAGTGCACCACACATGGCCCCGCACGCAGCACAGATGTGCCCTCGTGCAATAATCGTCATCAATGCATCTGTTGGGACACAAGCGCACACAGGGTCCAAGTTTAATGGCTCCCGCTGCTGGGACACACATGCACATTCTGGTGTCTTAGTGATCTGCACCACAACACACAACTTGCGGCTGAGGGCAGGGCCCATTCTTCTTGGAAGCTCACATGCCTGACGTCACAACTGCGTTAAGATGGACTAACAGAAAGCACAAATACCTCAGGCGTGTTTGTTCCAGTCGCAGTGGAGGGGCCGTTGTGTCAAGACACAACCACACAAAGACTGTTGTCTCTCCCTGAGAGCGTACGTAAGACCAGGAGACACAAAATGGATTTGTACATCTTGATGCGAAAGATACAGACACGCCCCCTGCCTGGGCTCATGCCACCCGGTCACTCAGGTATGGTCTCCTGAGCGTGAGCATCTGTATCATGAGGACACACCCGCGTCGTCCGTTTCATTTGGAGGGTCCGTACAACCAGGTTACACAAGAGCCTCAGGGTGTCACTGAGAGCCGGTACACCCAGAACACTCACTCTCCAACTTGGATCTCAACGCAGAGGTCCACGCCACTTTTAAGGGTACGCAGCTGTGTCTATCTGCCTGAGAGGGTCTGTGGCGTCAGAGCACACATGCACACCAGCATGTATCACTGACAGGGCTCTTTCACACGCACACCCTCGTATCTCGGTGCGAAGGACCGTGCCACCGGAACACCTACTCACCTTCTATCCGAGCGCAGTACTCTGTACTGCCCACAGGGTCACATGCTGACCTCCTATCTTCACACTCAGAGTGGGTGAACAGGAAGCACACAGGCACCTCGCATCTCAGCGAGGGGATCGTACTGGCGGGAGGCATAGGTCAGCCTGTCTGGCTGTGAGTGAACACACCACTGGGAGGTGTGCACACACCCTCACAGCTCACTGTGATGGTCTGTACAAGCAGGACACACAGCATTCATACCACTTACGCATGTCCTGTCCATGTCTGAGTGTGAGATTCTGGACCACTCAGAAACACACTCACCCTCTCATCTCGAGGGGCCATATCACTGGGACACACACATCCCCATGTCTCAGTGCAAGGGTCTGTGGCGCCAGGACACACATACCCTTTCTTGTTAGCACCAAGGTCCACACGGCTGAAGAATACACACACACCCCCTTGTGAGTGTCCATACCGCTAGAACAGCTAGCCACACCCTGGCATCTCATCGCAAGGGTCCATACCGTTTAGGCACACGTGGACAACCTCGTGTGCCAGTGCGATGGTCTATACCACAGGCACACACGTCCCATATCTGTGTACGAGGGTCCGTACTGCAGGGACACCGCTTGCCTGTCCGAGTGTGAGATTCCATACCACCGGGGAGCGCACACAGCGCATTTCAAGGGCCTGTTCTATTGATCCACTCCTGTAATCCCTTGTCTCAGCGTAAGGGTCAGCACAACCTTAACTCTGACAAACACCCTCATGTCTCAACTCAGGGGTCTGTGCCACAGGGATGCACACACCCACGAGCCCTCTTCCACCCCACTGGGAAACAGACATACACCCTTCCACCCCAGTGACGCACATGCCAGGCCACGTCAGGGAGGCGCTTCGCACTGGCAGGGTACACACATACCCTGTGTGTCTTTGTGGGACGGTTGTATCACTGGGACAAGCACCACAGGCTCTCTTGCCTAAGAGTGAGCATCCGTATCTCCAGAACAGGCACACCCTGGTGTCTCAGTGCGAGGGTCGGTGACACTGAAGCAAACACAGGTACGCTCTTGTTATCTCTGTATAAGGCATCCTTACCAATCAGATGCAGGTGAGCCTTCGGGGGGCTTGCAAATGTGTGTAGCAAGGAGACACAAATGCACACTTCCGTGTTTCATTGTGAGGGTCCGCACCACTGTGCATCTCATGTTGAGGGCCTGTACCACTAGAACACACAAGCATTCCCTCCTGTCTGAGATGCAGGGTCTTTTCAGGCAAGAGAACACACACACCCTCCTCTTTCTCAGTGCCAGGGTCTGTTCTGCTAGGATACGCAGGCACACCCTCGTACGTCAGCGGAAGGGTCCATGTGGCCCAGGAACTAGCATGTGGCTTCCTGTCTCTGCGATGGGCCATGCTAATGGAAACACACAGACTCTCGTGCCTTACGCGAGGGTAGCGGCACACACACGCCCCTTTGTTTCTCTGCACCTCCTGAACACAAGCCCTCCTGGCTCACCATGAGGCTCTCTGCTGTCAGAACAGATGCAAACAACCCTACAGGACTCGGTTCCAAGGCGTGCATGCCAGGGACACGAAACGTGCCCTCGTGTCACCCTCTGAGCGTCTGTGCCACTGGCACACTCACGTGTCCTCATTTCATTGCAGGGGTTGGTACCATGCATGTTCTGTGCCTCACTCAGAAGGCTCACACAGCTCACTTGTGTATACACCAGTCTCAAAGTACATTTACACCAGGGGCTCTCCAGCCTTAGCAGCTCCACAACCCAGCCCCCGTGCGGCTGCTGTCCCATGAGTCCCTGCAACCCTTGGAGTGTGGGGGGGGTCTCCATTCTCGTTCCCCAAGGTGCAGCCCCTGCTCTCCCCCGCCACCTCTTCCGACCCTTGTTCCACCCTCTAACTGTGCCATTGCACCTCTTCCCTCAAGCTCCACCCCTGGAGGGACGTGGCCTTGGGGATTACCGAGGACCTGGCATATAGGGTGGCAACAGGGCTGGGCCCCCCACTAGCAGAAGTGAGGCGACCACCCTGTCCTGGGAGATGGCAGCAGAGGCTGCTCTGTCACTTTGCTCCTCCATGGCCGCAGTGACTGGGGGGGTGACCTCTCCAGCTGGCCCCAGTCTATCCCGGGACCATGGGCTAACCTGAATATGGGGGACTGTTCCATCCATAGGACAGTCGGGGTGGCCACTGTGGACCCCCCGCCACCACACAAAGTGCAGGGCCCAGGGCAGCCACCCCGAACCATGCAATGGTTGGGATGGCTGTGAACACGCCTCCGCTGGGCCACAGGGACATGCAGGCAGCAGTGTGGAGCAGGGATGTGGCCCACATCAGCCCTGCCAGAGAGGTGCCCACCAGCCGGCTAAGAAGATCGAGGCCTATCACTGGCCCTAAGGTGGAGACACCCGGTGCACACAGCAGCGGGGCAGTCAGACCCACGCTGGCTCTGCCGGAACAAGCATGCTCGAAACAGCGTCGCCAGCAACAGTGGCTTGAGTTAGCTGCCCAGGTCTCACGCCAGCAGGTGGCCTGAGATGCCGCCCACGCTACAGCCAGGGACACGGCTGTGTTAGAACGTGAGCAGGAGCAGAGCTAGCACGAGTCTGTCTAGCTACGCTGGGGAGCTAGGGAGCACACTCCTAACTGCAGCACAGACCTTCCCACAGCGGGAGGTTCCCACCCCCCAGGACACACACACACGTGCACACACACCCCTTCCTTTCTCAGTGGGAAGATCCCACCTCCAGGACACACACATACTCCTGTCGCAGTGGGAAAACTCCTACCTCTCTCTCACACACACACACACACTCTCTCTCTCTCTTGTCCCAGTGGGAGGGTTCCTACGCCCAGGGGACACACACACACGCACACATACACACTCCTGTTACCCCTGACACACACACACACACACACACCTGCCCCAGTGAGAGGGTTCCTATGCCTAGGGGACGGACACACACACACACTCTCCTGCCCCAGTGAGAGGGTTCCTATGCCCAGGGGACGGACGGACGGACGCACACACACACACACACACACACACACACACTCCTGTTACCCCTGAGACACACACACACACACACCTGCCTCAGTGGGAGGGTTCCTACCCAGGGGACACACACACACACACACACACTCCTGTTACCCCTGAGACACACACACACACCTGCCTCAGTGGGAGGGTTCCTACCCCCTGGATGGACACACACACACACACACACACACACACTCCTGTTACCCTGAGACACACACACACACCTGCCTCAGTGGGAGGGTTCCTACCCCTGAGACACACACACACACCCTGAGACATACACACACACTCCTGCCTCAGAGGGAGGGTTCCTACCCCTGAGACACACACACACACTCCTGCCTCAGAGGGAGGGTTCCTACTGCCAGGGGACACACACACATACACACTCCTGCCTCAGTGGGAGGGTTCCTACTGCCAGGACACACACACACACACACACACTCCTGTTACCCCGAGACATACACACACTCCTGCCTCAGTGGGAGGGTTCCTACCCCCAGGACACACACACACACATACACACTCCTGTTACCTGAGACACACACACTCCTGCCTCAGTGGGAGGGTTCCTACTGCCAGGGGACACACACACACACACACACACACACACACTCCTGTTACCCCGAGACATATACACACTCCTGCCTCAGTGGGAGGGTTCCTACTGCCAGAACACACACACACACTCTCCTGCCCCAGTGGGAGGGTTCCTATGCCCAGGGGACGGACACACACACACACACACACACACACACTCCTGTTACCCCGAGACATATACACACACCTGCCTCAGTGGGAGGGTTCCTACCCCCAGGGGACACACACACACACACACACACACACACACACACACTCCTGCCCCAGTGGGAGGGTTCCTACCCCCAGGGGACACACACACACACTCCTGTTACCCCTGAGACATACACACACTCCTGTCTCAGTGGGAGGGTTCCTTCCCTCAGGGGACAGACACACACACACACACACACACACACACTCCTGTTACCTGAGACACACACACTCCTGCCTCAGTGGGAGTGTTCCTAACCCCCACCACACACACACACACTTTTTTTACCCCTGAGACATACACACACCCCCGTCTCAGTGGGAGGGTTCCTACCCCGAAGGGATGGACACACACACACACTCCTGTTACCCCGAGAAACACACACACACACACACACACACACACACTCCTGTTACCCCAAGACATATACACACTCCTGCCTCAGTGGGAGGGTTCCTACTGCCAGAACACACACACACACACACACACACACACACTCTCCTGCCCCAGTGGGAAGGTTCCTACCCCCAGGGGACACACACACACACACACACACACACACACACACACTCCTGTTACCTGAGACACACACACTCCTGCCTCAGTGGGAGTGTTCCTACCCCCCACCACACACACACACACACACACACACACACACACACACACACTTTTTTTACCCCTGAGACATACACACACACCTGTCTCAGTGGGAAGGTTCCTACCCCGAAGGGATGGACACACACACACACTCCTGTTACCCCTGAGAAACACACCCACACACACACACACACACACACACACCCCTGCCTCAGTGGGAGGGTTCCTACCCCGCCGCACACACACTCCTGACTCAGTGAGAGGGTTTCTACCCCAATACACACACACATTCATGCCTTATTTCAAGGGTGTCCATACAATCAGAACAGACATGCGCGCACTCGTATGTCAGCGTGTGGGTCTCTGCAGAGTGCCATATACCCATGCTCTCACTTCTCAGTGCAAGGGTCTGGAGTGCAGGGACGTGCGCCATACACGGGTCAGCAGCCAGGGTCTGTTCTACTAAGATGCTCGTACTCATACCCTTGCATCTTGAGGGCCCATACCAGCAGGGCACAGACACGCACACCCCCTTCTGAAGGTGAGAGTCGGTAACACAGTGACACACACGTGCCCTCACGTCTCGGGCGGCGGGGGCCCTTCTGCCGTGACACATACACGTCCTCGGGTGTCACTCCAAATGCCATACAGTCAGGTCGCACAGGCACACCCTCACGTTTCACTGCCACAGGCTGTACCACCATTTCAAACATGGGCACACCCACCTGTCTCAGCACGAGGGGCTCTACCAACAGAGATACGCAGAGCACATATCTCCCTACAAGGCTCTGTGTGACCCGGACACATACACATGTCCTCATGTGTCCCTGCTAGGATCCACAGCACCAGCCAACACACACAAACCCTCATGTCTCAGTGCAAGGGTTTGTACTGCAGGGACAAACACACACACCCTCCTATTTCAGTAGATGGGCTCATACCCCGGGACAAACACATGCAGGGCCTTGTGTCGGTGTTGCATGGGTCCACAGCACCAGAACACACGCATGCACGTGTCACCTCATTTGAAGGGGTGTGCCACAAGGACACACACACAGACACCTGCCTTGTTCCCTGCAGGGAGTCACACCTCCAACAAATGCACAAGTGTAAGGATTCCTGCCCCTGAACACGCGTGCAAATTCTCACATCAGTGAACAGACCCAGGGACACAGGTGCACTGTTCCATCTCATTGTGACCGTCTGTACCCCGGGGAGACCCACGTGCACACTTTGGGTTCTGAGTGCAAGGGTCTACTGCCTGGCTGCTCACAGATGCCCTCATGTACCAGTGCAGCACTCCATAGCTCCAAGACACACGCGTCCCCATGGGGGTATGCAAGGGTTTGTACTGCCCCCACACACACCCTTGTGACACACCCCCCCCCCTCGTGTCTCAATGTGAAAGTCAATTTCCTCTTATGTGCACTTCTTGAATCATCACTAGCTGCACACAAGCAAACCTCAGTTAAAAAGCAGAGGCCCAGATCCGAGGCCTGCCTTCAAAAATCCCCCTCCAGACACAGCTGCCAACAATCAGAACATTGCCCTGAGCCACCTGCTTCCTGAACCAGCCTCACATTCCAGGAAATCGAGTTTTCTCCTTTCGGCTTTGGCACATGCTGGACTCTTTACCACCCTCTGCACAACACAGCATCGGAGCAAAACATCTGGGACCATGGCAGAAACCACCGCGGGTCGAGAGATGAGTCAAGTGGATGGGAGGGAGGGAAGGAGGGAAGAAAAATAACTGGAAGAGAGATGAAGGAGGGATGGAGATCAGAAGGGAGGAAAATTAAAAGTTCAGTTGGTTTGGGGTGAAAATAACAAAGGTAAAGTGTCATACCTTGGCTGTTTAACGTCAGATGAGCAGGACCTTGAGGGGAGAGGAAAAAGATAAAAAGAAAGAAAGAAAAAAGACTAGTCATATAAACGCACAGAAAAAAGGAGGGTTTCATCTTTTTGCCACAATTTAAAAGCTGTTTTTAACTTGTGACAGACATCCAGGCCCCAAGGGGAGAGGAAAAGGGTGGGGGGAGAGAGAGAAAAGGGGTTCGGATGCCAAAACGGAGTGAACAAAAAAGAAAGAGAAGGAAAATAGAGAACTCAAAAGCCCGGACAGATGGAACTGGAACTGAAACAGGACGACAGAAGAGAGTCTTGGAGGGGTCTTTGGTAATCACTTAAAATAAAATAAAATAATAAAAAAAAAGCATTCGCGTCTCTGCGGGAGAGAGACAGAGAAATGCTTTTTTTTTCCCCAGTTAAACGATAAAATTAAGAAAAAGAACAATGGAGAGAGAGAGAGAGAGACACAAACCAAGGCCTGGGAAGGCATGTGGGGGACGGCGTTGCCTTTGGTGCCAGAGGGTCCCACCAGAAGAGCTGGAGCATACTGCTGCTTTGGGAGGCAAGGGGTTAGTGATGGGAGTGCACAAGGGCTAGCTGGGGCTGGCTGGCCTCTCGCTCCCCCCTAGCTGCTTCAGGAGCGAGCCCCGTCAGGAGAGGAGCTGCCCCCAGTGCGAGGAACTCCACAGCCTGGTGAGAAGCAGGACTAACTGCATCACAATGAGAAGAGCTACAGCGGGAGCCGGTCAGGAGTCGCTCCGTGGAAGCCGGGGGAGAGAATGAACCTTTGGTCACCTTGGCGTAGGCCAGGAATCACTCCGGAGAAGGCAGTAGCGCTGACTCCTCTCCCCACCCCGAGCCTGGCCCAGGGACAGCACCGAGAGGAGCTCCATACAGGGCAAATGAGGGGTAAGTCCGCTGCTGCCATCAGTGCAGGTTCCCGCCTCCCCCCCAGGCTCCCCGTGGCCAGTTCCCCTCGCGCTCACCCCAGGGCAATCGAGAGTCACCCCACGGCAACACAGGCAGCTGTTCTGGCACCAGCAGAGTCCCTCAGAACACCACACTGCTTTGCAGCCAAGTACCCTGGCACCTCCGGCACCCGCTGCTCCTGGCCTGGCACCCCCCCACACACAGCAAGGAAACACCTGATTGAAGAGATGGGATTCACATGCAAACCCTCAGAGCCATTGCTAACCCTGCAGGGTGGGGGAGGCCAAACAAGGGGTAAGGCCAGGTACACAGGGCCCACCCCAGGCTATCACCCCCACTCCTGGGGGAAGTAGGGTCCGCTAAAGTAGATAGGAACCCTGTGAAATGAGGAGTCCTGAAACCCAGCCCCACTCCCCTCCCACAGCCACAACAGAGCCCAGGAGTCCTGGCTCCCAGCCCTGCCTCCTCTGCCCCACTACACCCCTCTCCCTTCCCCTTGCATGTCATGAGTGGGGGTCACAGCCTAACTCCTAACAAGGGCCGATGCCCGTTGCTAGGACTGCTTCCCTTTCCCAGGGTGATCTGAATTTGGCAGCTTATGGTGGATGGTTGGAAAGGAAACAGAGGGGGCAGGTTCCCCTTCCCAAGTCCTGCCTATCCACTGTAACTCGGCTTCTCATGCTCTCTGTGCCACTCGGTGGCAGGGTAGAATGGGGGTGTGCTTAGCCTTTTTCTCTCTGAGCCCCTCTGCATGCTGCGAAAGCTCTACGGCCCACCTGCACCCCTAGAACTAACTTTCTGCATACAAGAGCCAGAGCTGGTATTAGGGGTAGCAAGCAGGGCAACTGCCCAGGGCCCCTTGCCAAGGGGCTCCTGCGAAGCCAGGTGACTCAGGCTTTGTCATCAGTCCGGGGCTGCAGGGATCAGGGCCTGGGCTTCAGCACCATGCAGTGGAGCTTTGTCTTTTTTTCCCTGGGCCCCAGCAAGTCTAACGTTGGCCCTGATCGACAAGCCCCCAGAAACATGCTCAGGCTGCTGCTGGCAGGAGGCCCCAGGCACTTGGTTGAAAATCACTGGTGTAGAAGATACGGCTGCAGGAACATAGTGATGGGATCCATCCAGCCCAGCCCCTGGACCACCTCCTGACAGGCCTGAGGTCCAACTGCTGGGATTCACCAGCCCAGCCCCCATGCTGCCTCTGGATAGATCAATGTGCAGAGGTCAACAGACCTCCTGGGATCAGCTGCCAGCCCACTAGCCTTTGCCCTGTCTAACTGTACGTTGTACTGGGGGGACAGATCCCCAGGATCAACCACTGTTCAGACCCTGTGCTACCTTCCATTCCAATAGATCGAAGAGGGGATAAAGGTCTGGAATCCCCTGCTGGGATCCACCCACCCCCTGCTACACACTGGGGCATAAATCTCCTGGGATCAGCTGCTGGGATGCTTCCTGCCTAGCCCCATGCTGCTTCCTGGTAGACTGGGGGAGAGGAGACAGCTCACTGGGGATCCACCAGGCCAAGGGTCTCTCATGGAGTGGACTATATGGGGCCACTGCATGGGGAGGCCAGGTCAGAGGGGAGCTAGTTCCCCAAACAACCCCCTTCTGCTCTTCTCCCACCCCTGCCCCGTGGGGGAGGATGAAGATGGGCAGGCAGAGCAGGAGGCATTAATATTCCTCTCCTGCCTGCCCCACTGCTTCCCGCGTCATCAATCATCATGTCTGCTCTTCTCCCTGCGCCAGGCAGCTGCTTCCAAGACATCAGGCAATTTCATGCAAATGACACGGGGCCCGCTCTGCCTCACGTCCAGATGCCCCCTCCCCGAGACACATGCTCCCCTTCACCCATCACCTCCCCTACCCATTCGCAGCCTGGTGGGCTTATAACCTGGAAGGGTCTGACCTTCAAAAATAGGCAGAGAACAGAGGAGTCCTGTCTCACAACTGAGCCTGTCCGGCTCTAACCACTAGACACATCACTGCCTCCCAGGGCCAGGGCCAGAACCCAGGGCTCCTCACGCCTTAACCCCTGGTTTGCGGAGACTGGAAAAGGGACATGGGGCCTTACCGGTCTGATCCGAGGTGGGGCGACTTGCTCAGGGGGAGCAATGGGAAGGCGCTCTCCCTTTGCCGTCCTCCCCTGGGCCATGTGAAACGAGCCTACTGGGTCTCAGCCTGATTCCCCGTAGGCCACGCTGTTCAGTGATACTCCAACTGGTCACCTCGCTCCGGGGGAGCCAACTGCAGCCATGGGGTCAGGCAGCGCTGACCCACACACTGCTGGAGGGAGGCTCTGTGTGGAGCAGCAGCTTGGGACTGGGAGGGCAGCCGTGGGTGAGGAGTTAATGGCCACGGGATGGAGGAGCTTGGGAAGGCAGCCGGGGGGCTGCCGCAGAACGAAGGGTGCAGATTGGGGGCGGGGCTGCAGTGGAGGGGAGCTGGGGAGGGGGAAGGAGGCAGCAGAGGGTGGGGGGCAGAAGCTGTATGGAGGCTGAGGTCAGGCCCCAACACACACCCCCTCCAGAGGCCCAGGCCTGGCACATTAGGATGCTGTCTGCTCTCCTCCTGTCACCATGGAGACCAGCTCCAAAGATCCCTCAGGCATGACGGTGGCGGCCATATTGTTCCAACACTGCAGCCCCCCCCTAGGCAGGATCGGGGCCCGGGATGGCAATGCCCACCAGCACCACAGGAAGTAGGAAACTGGGGCGCCTCAATCCTGACCTGCAGCCCCCAGGAGCCCTGCTCTCCCATCTGCCCTCCCCCCACGCCAACCAGGAGACACCAGCTCTATTATGCAGCAGCTTCTGGCAACTGGGAAGGCAATAAGTTGCACTCAGCCCCCACCTCGCCCAGGTCTAACCCCAGCCTCCTTACTGCCCACTGCTCGCAGCTGTGCGAGCAGACAGCAAGTGCAGGCCTCCCAGTGCCTGTGCCCCCCGATATGCTCGCCACAGGGGGCCTCCCTTGCACACTCACTTTACACAGACCCTCCCTTGCGTGCACACGCCCACCCTCACCCCATGCAGGCCCAAAACTACACCCTTCTCACGTATGTGCACCTGCTCAGCCTATGGACACAGACACACAGTAGCAGAGTCCCATGTGGGCACACACAACCCAGGCACCCCAGCATGTCAACACATCCCAAGCATGCGTAGCACAGAACATACCGGGGTGACTCGCTCACACAAAGATGATACGTGTACAGCACACTCCTTCATGGGCTTGCACCTGCCCTGATGTTCACTTGCTGTGTGCCATGCACACCCATTGTGACACGTGCACTGTTGGATTTACCACACAGCCTTGCACGTGGCTGGAGAAAGGAGCATGGGAGGGGAGGCCCAGCGCTCTGAGGTGGCACCGAGCTTCCTCCGCTTCGGAGGCTGGCTAGCTAGTTCTTGCTCACATGCTCAGGCTCTGGCTGAGGGCCCATGTTGGGGTAGGAAGGAATTTTACCCAGGTCAGAATGGGCAGGGGGATTTGGGAGCTTCTTTGCCCCTACAGCGGAGGGGCGAAGGTCGCTTACCAGGATCACCTGGGTATTTCTCACTTCCTCATTTCCCTGCCAGCACAGGCCCTAAGGCCTTGGTGGGGCACCCCAGATGCTCCTCTCCTCTGCCTGTGACCCAGAACTGTACTGCCTCGACTGTAATGCTTTGGTCCCATGGGGGGTGCTGGGTTTGTGTGGAACTGCTAGGTGGATGGCTGGCCTGTGCCACACAGATTGGGCATTTCTTCCAGGTCCCATGAGGCTCACATCCTTACTCCCTCCCTTGTGCCCCTATACAATCACCCATTCATACACAGCAGCACATCACATCCACGCGCTTAGATAGGTCCCTGCATACCCTGACCAGGCACTCACGGCATCATGCCTTAACATGCGTGCTGCCCCACGGCAGCCTTGCAAGCCGGGTGGGGGGTGATTAATGGCCCCATTCACCGGCCCGGCCCAGGTGCCCAAATAACATGCCCCTGCTTTGTCTCAGATCATGTCAGTTAATGACAGGCCTGTAATCGTAATCGGCACGAAGCCGCCGCTCACTCCAGAGATAAATAACAGTGCAGGGCCCCATATAATGCAAATCACAGCTCAGGTATTTGCATAACATGCTCTCACTGGTTCCAATCCCCTCATTTGCATATCAATATTCCATTGGTTCCAACATCCCCCTTCACTAGCATAACACAAGGCCATTGGCTCTCACAAGCCAGGATGCTGAGTTGAACAAGGGCAGTGGGACTCAGACTCGTGGACTAAGGGGAGTGGGGAATGCAGCTGGGTACCCCAGCCTGCAAACGTGGGGAGCCAGGAAAAGGAAATTCATTGTGTTAGAGGGGTGGAAAGTTGTGGGGCACAGCTGTGAGGTGCCAGGAACCAGAGGAGATACGGCAGAGGGGTGGGGGTGGGGGGTGCGCACGTGCACATGGTGTAAGCGTGTGCAAATCTTTAATACCGATGACATGCGGGACAAGGGCTGCTCGGGCCTGCTTTCTCAGCAAATGCAAAGGAAAGGTGAGGTTGACTGTACAGATTCTGCACACGGGCGGTATAAATTCAAACAAGCATGCACTCACATGGACGTGAACACAGGAACAAGCACACGCCCAGAGACGTGCCCACCCCCTCGGGCAGCACCTACTCCCAACAGAATACCTGCAGAGGAGACGGGCCTCTCATTCCCCATGCAGACGTATGTGGGACCTGCAGCTGGCACGTGCTTCGTGCATCCCCCAAGTATGGCTAAGCAATGCACAACTCTATGCACGTCCTCACCCTGCACCTGGGAAACACAGGGCGGGGGGGTGAGCCAACACACTCCCCCACAGCCACACTCGGCACACTTCGAAGCCACGGGAGAAGCACGGTCCACACGGCGGCCTCATGCAGACACACTCGGAGGACTCAGGAAGAGCATGATACAGGCAACATGCTTGCGCACGGACACGTGCCACCCACGCCCAATGCCCAGGAAGGGCACGTTCCATGCAAAGCATTGACCCGCAAGCTGGGAGGAATGCACACAGATCACGCAGCTGGGCTACATGCCACATCTACACCTGTTCTACACCTGCACAATGCATGGGAGGAGAGTGTCTGTATTCATCACTGATGGCATGTGTGAAGTGGCACAGGTCCTACACCCCTGCATGCAACACCCAGGCCCCTGAGGCCCCTGTGCCCATACTCTTGCCTGTGCAAACACAAGTGGCTCCCATATACACAACCCTCCCCGACAATGCCCCGTCTCCCCACCCAGCGGGAGTCAGAGACTGCACCCAAGTCCCCACCCCTCCCTTGCGGGATTTCCCAGTTCTGAGCAGACGTGACATAAGTCACCATGCTGTTAAATCTCATCTCCCTGGCATGGACACCTGTCCATCCCCAACACCAGGGTTGCCAGGACACTCACAAACACACACACAGTCTGCACCCACGCGCGCGCACACACACACACAAAAAGTCAGTACATGCACACCATTTGTAACCTCTTCAACACACACACACACACACACACACACAGAGCCAGTCACTCTCCCCATTTTAGGCCCCCATGGGACAAAATACATGGTGACAGGATGCCAGGGCAGACTGACACACTACCCCCCCCCCAGAGAATCCACACAGATCGTGCAGTGACACAGCAGCGGGAGGGGGATACACAAGCAGGGACACAGGCCTTCCCAAGGAGTCCCATTCCCCTCCTCCACCCACACTGCTGTCCAGGCCCCACTAGAGAGACACCACGTCGCCCTGCTCGTGCCACCGGCACAATCACATTGCAGGGACACAGTCCCCAGAGTGCCCAACCCCCAGCCTGAAACACAACCTGCTACACCCAGGAGTCCCGTCCTGGCTCCAGCCCCCTCCCTGCTCTACTGGGGCTCTGGCAGGGGAGCGGGAAGGGTCTCTGTGGGGGTGGGTCATGCCGGAGCAGGGCTCTGCACGGTGGGCGACAGAGCTTGCCGCTAGGAGGGCAGTCTCTGAGCTGCCTTGTCTGGAGATGGCTGTGCAGGGACAAGCCTCATGCAGCAGGTGGTGGGGAGGGAAGGGAAGGGAAAAGCCAGGCAAGCACCCGCCCCTCTCCCTTGCCCATCACTTACTGTGGCACTCAGCCAGGCAGCTGCCAGGAGGGTTGTGGGAAAGCAGCAGGGAGCCACTGGCCGCACTCTCTGGGGCCTGGGGGCTCTGAGGTCTGCTGGTAAAACGCACGCTGTCTACACCCGCACCCTCCTCCCCGGAGCACACCGGGCATGGGAGGCAGCCTCCCAAGCACAGCCCCCTGTGGGCTCATAGCCCTCCCATTCCAAGCACAAATCTCCCCTCCCCTCCCAGCAGCCCCCCACCCAGCCCAGCTCCAGTTCAGCACTCCACAGCCCAGGCGCTCTGGGAAGAGCCTCTGCCCTAACAGACCTAGGTGGGTAGCTGCAGTGCTTCAGGAGATGCAAGTAATGCAGCAGCCCACACAGCCCCAGCACGCCCCAGAGACCCTACAATAACACACCTGCCGGTGCAATATGGGAGGGGATCTGGAGAGGGGAATGGCTCTGCCCTGAGCTGCCAGCTGAAGTTTGACACTAATGGGAAAAACAAATTTCTCAGCAGGCCGAGGCAGGGACTGTTCCATTCTGGGGGGCGGGGAGCACCTGCTAGGGCCCCGTCCCAGTCTGTGCGGAGGGACTGGCTGGGAAGCTGCCGGGGGAGGGGAGACAAGAGAGGGCAGGGGACAGCGCAGGGGCTGAGGTGCTGGGGATATATTTGTAGAGATTGCTGACCCAATGCTGAGATACAGGTGGAAGGATTGGAGAGCCGAATGCCGGGGTGTGGGGATACTGGTTGCTCGCCCAGCGCTGAAATGTAGCTGGCTCTGGGGTGGGCTGCAGGGCTGTTTGCACTGGGATCCCTTGTGCAGCACTGACATGCAGCCTCCTCTGGGGTGGGGCGCAGGAGCTGATTGTACAGGCATCCTGGTGGGGAAGGGGCAGGGCTTGGAGCTGTACTCCTTGGATGCATCTCTGACGCATTCCTGGCCCCAGCAGCAAGGCAGAGGGATGGGAAGATAGGTCATGGAGGCAGGGCTCCCATGGGGATCAGGAGCCTTTCCCATCTGGGACTGCAACTGAGAAATCAAATACACCCCCCACACACACACACAATTTGTATTTACAGGCAACACAACGCACATCAACATCAGAGGACACATACAAACTATTTACACACATATGCCCCCCCACACCACTTGCATGCCCGGCGCGCCCTTGCACTCTACCCATGCACCCTGAGCACACAGCCCATGCACTCTGCACACACCCCTTGCATGCTCCGAGCACACACCCACATCCCACTCACTTTACACACATACACAACTCACACGGTAGGAGCATGCACGCCACTCACACTGCACATACACACCCCACCTGCACACTCTGAGCACTTTATGCACACACCCCACACACACACACTCCACTCGTGTGCTGAGTGCACACACATACAGTACACACGCATCCTTAAAGTATGCGCCTCGCAGTGTATTCACACATGCACACACCTCACATCTCCCACATGAACACAATTCCACTGACTCGCCTCCAAGCACTGCCGCCACAACACAACACTCACACCAAAGCAGCCCCACCCAACAAACCCCTCTAGGAATAACACCCCCTGCTTCCTCTCACTCCCTCTGTAACCCATCCCGCAATTACTGCAGCGGGAGACAAGGCAAACCCCCGGCCCCACACTGCCCCCTGTGAGCTCTCAGACAAGCTCCACACAACCAAACTAAATAGGGGTCTGAGCTCCCATCCCCCAGCCAAATACAAAGGCTGAATCCACAAGTGACACAAACCCTTCAGAGGCAGGAAGGAAGGGGGCAGTCCAGAGCCCATGGGGAGGGGTTTGGGGCAGGAAAGGAAGGAGTGGGGCCAGGGAAGCCCACAGAAGTAGGGATGCCTTCTAATTTGGTGGGGTGCAGTCTATGCATCCCCCAGGGCAGCATCACCCCCTACAGACCATTCCAGTTGAGGAGAAGAGTGGGGAGCTCTAGTGGGTGCATTTGCAGGGACATTCTCCATGCCAAGCTCTTTTTTCTGATCCTGTCCTCCCCAGCCACCTCTGTCACCCACCACATCCGACCCGCACCCCCATCTGCCCCTGCACCAAAATGGTGAACGGGCCCTCCCCCAACCGCAAAGACCGGCTGCTATTACCGTGCTCTGACCCCTCAGCTCCCCACAAGACAAGGCAAATCCTAGGGGGCTGGAAGGGCCCCAGTTCCGAGAGAGACACCCCAGCAGTATATGACTTCAGTTGGACCCCAAGAGATCCAATTCATCATCACGCAGTGGGAGCACAGAGTTGGGGCCTGCTGTTAACACAGGGTGACCCAACGCCATCACTCACGAACCCCCCGCCGTCCAAGCGCTCCTCAATGACCCCCAGGACAAGCGAGCGGGACACAGCCCCCCCATCACAGCACACATTTGCTTCCTGTAGCACGGCCCCAGCCCTCTGGGCCCACGCACCATCCACAGCCAGCGCAGAGAACGCAAAGGGGTCACTCACCTTCCATCGTGTGCTCTTCTGCCACGGACAGCCCCACAGACCAGCCAGACGGACACACAGACAGAGAGAGAGAGGGGGGTTAGTGAGGGGGGGGCAGGGCCACCGGCACAGACACACATACAGATAACTCGGGGAAGAGACTGCAAGAGGCAACCCTTCCCCCGGGCAGGGGCAGGAGGCTGAGGTGCCCCCCCAGCAGCAGGAGCACACCGAAGGAGCCATGCTGCCCCTGCAGGGGAAGGGAGATGTAGGGGGGACAGGGAGTAGCATGTAGGGGCAGGGCAGGGGGCATAGGAGGGAGGAGCAGTGCGCCGAGCTCTCTGGCAATCCCCAGGGCAGTGGCCGGACGGGGCCACAAGTGGGATTTTCACACAGAACCCTCTGTCTGGCCTCCAGACGCCCCAGGATGGGGCTGGCAGAGTCTGCGGTGCCAGTTTACGGGGGGGCTAAATTCCCCTCCCCCCCCAAAAGTACCAGACACATTGGGGGAGGGGTCAGCGGCAGGCGGGGGGACTGGCCAAACCAGTCATAGCAGGACAAGATCTGTGCAAGCCAGCGCCCCCAGTGCCCCTCACCCACCCACAGCCCAACCTGAACTCCACACACTCACCCACCACAGCCCCCGCCAGCTCCACCCCCTGCCTAGCCCTCGTCTGCCCCTCACCCACCCATAACCCCAGCGATCACAGCCTGAGCCCCACACATCCCGCCCCTCACCCCATCTGCAGCGCCTGGCTCGCACAGCCTGAACTCCACAGACAGCCCTCCTCCGCCCCTCACCCCACCCACAGCCCCACAGGTGCCTCACTTAACCCACCTCCCTGGCCAGCCCAGCCTGGGCCCCTCACCCCCACCAACAGTCACCCCAGCCCTCAGCCCGGACCCAACCCAGCTTCCCGCCAGTGCTGCAAGCCCCAACCCACCCTGGTGGTCTCCCTCCTGCACTGCAGCCCCACGGGTAGCCTGAGAGTCGGGGGACGGGCGATTCGGGCTAGTCTCAGAAGCTGCCTTCGATCTGCCAGAGGAGTTGGGATCTGAACGCTGCAAAAAAGCCCCAGCTCAGCTGCTCTGGTGGGGCTACAGGACAGACGGGAGCCCTGTCTGGGCAAGGGCCAGGCCTGGGGGGCTCTAGCCCCCGCTGTGGGAGTGTTTACAGCAAAGGACAGAGTCAGGGTCTAGCTGGTTAGATCAGGAGTGGGGCTGAGTCAGGATGCCGGGCTTCTCTCTCTGGCTTTGGGAAGGGAGCAGGGTCCCGGAGGTGGGTGCTGAGGGGAGGGGTGCTGAGGCACCAGGCTCCTCTTGCTCAGTTATCGCCAAAGAGGCTCCAAATGTCAGCACTTTCCAAAGCAAACCCAAACAAAAGGCTGGCCAGGATGACATGGGCTCTAGCTCCTGGGTGGAAGGGGATGGGAAAAGGGGCATTCCCAACAAACCCACTCATCCCTGCCATCCCGAGGAGCAGCCAGGACTCCAGGGTTCTATCCCCGTGCTGGGCAGGGAACGGGGTCTAGTGGGCACCTGGGAGCTAGGCCACCTGGGTCCCAGAGTGATCTGGGATGAGACCCTTCCCCTCTCCAGGTGCTCAGAGGGAAAGGGGCCATTCCACCCAGGGGGGCCAGGCATTGCGGGGAGCAGCCCTTGCTGGGAGACCAGTAGCCCCCATCGCTAGAAGACTGGCTGCTCCAATGGAACAGCCCCTGCTTAACAGGCTCTGGGCCAGCCCCAGACTCTGTCCCCTCCCCACCCCAGGCCCTACCGGGCAAGGAACTAGGCCACTGAACATGGAAGGCAGGGTGTGGGACACGTGTGCCCATGTGGGTCTGCCTGCATCTGTGGGTCTGCAGGGTGCGCATCCGGCGTGGCATGGGTCTGTCTGTGTTCCTGCAGGGTGTGCGTGTGTCTGTCTAGGGGGTCTGCCTGCCTGTCGGTCTGTGTCTCCCACGTGTATGGGTCCATCTGTCGTTAGGCCTGCACGGTGCATGTGTGTGTCTGTCTGTCTGTCTGCGGGGTATGTATGGCCTGTGTGCATAGGTCGGTTTGCAGGGTGTCCATGGGTCTGTCTGTGGGCCTGCAGGGTGTGTGCGTGTTGGTCTGCGGAGTATGTGCTTGTCTGTCTATGACACAGCCTCCGCTGGCGTGGGCAGGGGCTGGGTTCTGGGCTTCAGACTCCCAGACAACCGTCCCCAGCATGAAGCTGGCACACACCTCACACGGTGGCTGCCAGCCAGCCCATCAGCGCAGCCCTGCCTGCATGGAGAGCGCCAGGGCAGAAGCACAGAGCACGTTCACTGGCGAGGGAGGCAGGCAGAGCAGTGGCACAAAGGGCTCACTAGCAGCACACAAGGGCCCATGTCCACTGCCCGCCTGTACAAGGGGGGACACCCCCACACTCGTGCCTTAGTGAGGCAGGCTGCCCCCCAGGACGTCCTCCAGAAACAAGTGACCAGCGATGGACCTAAGGCCGACACCTCCCCTCTCTCAATGCATTCCAGAGCCCCTGAACCAGGGCCAAATCCAAGCCCTTCGGCATCCTCTCAACCTGTTCTAGAACCACAACCCCAGAGCCAAACCCTAGCCACCCAGTGCCCTGGAGATGTGTTCTAGATTAGAGAACCCAAACCAGGGCTGCATCCAGCCTTCCCACGCACCCAAGACCAATTCTAGAGTCCCTGCGTTAGGGCTGACTCAAGAAGTCAGCAACTAAGAGCAGCATGGGAGCCAGCTTCCATCAGCACGCAAGGTGGGAGCTCAGTCCCTCCCCTCTTCCCCCATGCAGCCGGAAGCTTGCTCAACGCCAGGCCACCTGTGGACTAACAAAAGACCACCTAATGCTGCCAACCACCTCCTAAACGGTAACGCTCTGCTTCTTCATTGATTTATTAATGAAGCTGATGTGCACAGGGTTATTAGTGACTTTAGAGAGTATTGCTGGGGCAGTATGCAGAGGCCAAAAGGTCGAATTTCAGCACGCCACCTGCGAGAGGTTGCCGACTCCTGCTCTAGAAGATCTGAGAAGAACCCACTTCGGGGCTCTCCCTCACATTCAAGTCGCAGGCCACACAGGCTTCAGGTGAGCAATGAACCACAACCCGCCCCGCCACACCACTCTCCCCACACACAGTGTTTCCGGGCTGTGGGAATTTACCACCACCAACAATGCTCAGAGCAACGGTGAAGCACCAACATGGGCAGAGAGCTTGTGATCCAGACCCCGTCTGCTGACCTTGGGTGAGTCCTTCTCTCAGTGTCTCGGTCTCCCCTCTCGCCCTTTGTCTCTTCAGACCGTGAGCTCTCCAGGGCCAGGGAGCAGCTCTCACTATGTGACTGTGCAGAACCCGACAAGAGACCTGATCTCAGCTGTGCGGTGGGATGGGAGGAGCATTTCCTGTTCGGCGTCTGGCCCTCTGGAAGCCCTGATCTCAGCTGGGTGGGGGGGTCTGTGCAGCACCCAGCCTGCTAGGGGGCCCTGATCTAGGCTGGGCAGGCAGATGCTACGGCAGTAAGACGGCTCATGAATTTCGCATCGTTCAGGGAGGGAAACCTGTGCATTGTGCGCTGACCCCAGCTCACCAGGGGAGGAGGGTTCGATCCCCAGTGAACCCCACCCACTGCTTACAGGCCAAGGCAGATCCCAGCTTTCCCAGTGGCTCCCATCCCTTGCACAGACACCTCTTGCTTTCCACACTGGCTCCACTGGGCCAGTTTCACGCTCCCTGCTGGCTGCAGGCGGTGACACAGCTGGTGGGGGGAGGTTGCCTTAGCACCACCTGGCGGTGCCCAGCTGTTCAGCGCGGGGTTCAGGCAGCACAAGCCATGCAGAAAAGCCATCCTCCCAGGGGGCATGCAGATGGGGATGGGCAAGTTCTCTCCACATCCCGTCTCCTGGCAGCTCTTCCCCAGCTGACCTTGGGCTGTCCTTGCAGAGGTAGAGATTGAGTGCGGATGGCTGGGCCCAAAGAGCCTCCCCCAACCCTCAGGAGAGATGCACACAGAGGGGACCCAGGCCAGGCAGCAGCCAGCGCTCCCCACCTGTGAACGGCACTAATGAGAGCAGGTGGGGGGCACCGGAGAGGGGACGTCACGGCCGGAGGCGGGGGGAGAGTACAAGGGAGACAAAGGAAATGAATGAAAAAATGGGAAAAGGCAAAAAAAAAAGGGGGAAGAGGATAAAGAAAGGATGAAAAATGTGAATGAAAGAAAGAGACAAGGGGCAAAAGGAGGAGATTGAAAGTGTGTAAATGAGTAAGAAAGGAAACCAGAAACACGAAAAAAAAAGAAAAGCTGACAGAGGAATGAATGAAAAAGGAAAAGAGCAAAACATTGAATGGATAAAAGGAAAGAAACAGGATGGAACAATGAATAATAACAACTGAACAGAAAAAGGAGGAGAACAAAACCAAACGTGGGGGAAAGGCCATGAAATACCGAAGAAAAGAGAATAAAGGAATGGAAGCGCAAGAAAGGAAGGGGAAGGAATGAATAAAAGGGTGAATGAAAAAGTGAAAAAAAGAAAATCCAGGAGGGTTTGGGCAGGGAGGCAGGAGGGAGAGTGGGGCAGAGCTGGGAGGCAGGAACGTGAACTGAGAGCAGGCAAAGGGGAACACCTCAAGGACTTGGCACTGTGTCCTACCTCTGAGACCCCTTCAGTGCCTCTCCCTGGCTAGGAGAGATGAGGGCAGGCGGGGCCCATATGAGACTGAGGGTAACATGGGCACCTGAGCAGGCTCAGTGATCAATGAGGGACAGAAACGACAAGTGTTCCCCTGATTCATAACCTGATCCACCCCCTCCTCCCCACACACACATACACACACTCCCACAGACTGTCCAGACCAGTCACTCTGGGGGCTCCTGGCCCTGCACTGAGGAAGGAACAGGCAGGCTGGCACCTCCCTTTCAGGCTGGGGTCCAAGTATATGATGGGACAAACCCTCTCCCTTTATATAAAGCATGCGCACCTGCTCCAGCCAGCAACCCTGCCACAGCTGGCTCTTGACCCATACACCCACTAGGGTACTTGCTATACCCTTAACCTGTGCCTAACACAGGGCATGCAGGCACCCTCTACCACCAAACCAGTCCCGTTCCATGATATTCACCACAACAGGACTGATATTCCTACACCCTCCCAACTACACACCAGACATCCTACACTGCCAGCACACACAGAGAGCACAATTCTTCTGCAAGTGCACAGCCTAACAACCCAACACACTATTGTACACACAACATAGCCCTACACATACAACCCTGTAATTGATATCCTGTCACACCTGTACACACACAGCATAATGCTACACCTCCACACCAACACCCTGTACATTGTATACACACAGCATAATCTTTCACCATGTAACTTCATACACAACACTCTATAGCCCATGACTCTTGTATGCACATATGGCATAAATCTCCCAAACAGCCTCAGATCTCCTTACAGACATACACACCTCAGCATACTCATACACCTGACATCTCTACACCCTATCACATTTGTACTCACATACACCACAATTTTCCCATACAAACTAACACCCCAAAACTCCCTGTCTGCCCCGGTGCGCGTACACACAGAGTACAATCCTTCAATGCTACATTATAACACCCCACTATACACAACTCCTGTACAATTAATATTTACTCACACGAAAGAGAGCCTATTCAGGAAGAACCGTGCAAATGCCAAAGAACACAACACCCTGACTTACATGCACACCGCAGTCCTTTACCCATGATATTAACGTCCCGCAACACCCTAGCCCCTACCCTTGTATTCAAACACACACAGACACATGGTATAATCCTTCACTATGCACCCCTGCACAATACCCATACTTTTACTCCTTCATTCATATAACACCTTCTGCACACTGCCCAACAACACAAGCCTTCAGCCAGAGACCCTAAAATGCTACATTCCTGGTAGGCCTACACTTTTTCCCGTCCACCCTAGTGCACAATACCCCCTCTCCCTTGTGCATCATAATCCATCACCCAGACAACATAACACCCCAGTCAGTACACAGCACCCTATGACCTTGTCTTCCTACATGCAACATAGCTGAACAAACTCACACACCTTAGCATACAATAACCTCTCTCACGATCATCCCATTGTACTCAGCAACCCCCATTACATCCACCCAAACCTCCTCAGTCACTGAAGAGTAGTTAACGAAATCGTCCCCTGGGCAACCAACCTAGGCAATAGTCACCTAGGAGTCACCACACTGTTCTCCACAGCAACAGGCCTCAGTTAAAGAATTCAGTCAGCACAATCTCCACAGCAATGATGGACAATTGCCAGGAGTCAGCCAGCCCGATCAACTGTCTCCATAGCAACCAACCCTAGACAACAGCCACCAAGAAGCTAGCCAGTACAATCATATCTCTAGCAAGCAGCCATACACAATGGCCAACGGAGATTTAGTTGGCCCCATTGTCTCCACTGCAAGAAACACAGTCATCAAACAGTCAGGAATTGTCTCAGTTTTTGCCATGGCAACCAAACTAGACAACCGACACCCAGAATTTAGAGTGTGTGGGCAGGTGTGTGGGTGGACTGTGCACTGAAGGTGAGGGAGAGGCGTGTCTCAGAGCACTGTATGTATATACTTGTGTTTGTGAACAACCAGCTGGCTGTCCTTCATGTGGTTACTGTCTTTGTGTGTACTGTGAGAGTGGATGGATGTATTGTGACAGTCAGGCTGGTGTGTTGCGAGTCTATATGACTGTGTCCATACAATTGTATTTGCGTATCTGGAGTGTGTGAGAGAGAGAAGAGAAAAATGCGTGTGGCTTGTGCAAGTGGGTGTACTTCTTGCATGTTTGTGGTTGCCTATGTTGTTTGGATGTGTCTATCGGCACTGTGTGTGTATGTGAAGTGTTGTGAAAGTGCCTGTTTTCTCTCTGTGTATTTAAAAAAGTGTGTGCATATATGAATCTGAGTGTCACATGTTAGCATGTGTTATTTGTATCAGTGTTGCATGACTTGTTGCTGTAACAGTGTGTTACCATCATTCACCATGTGTTTGTACAGCTGATGTGAGTGTTTGTGCATGTTACATCGGTGAATGCTATCTGCAGATGTGCTGCATGTTTTGTCCTGGCAGTCAGTCGTGTGTGTGTGTGTGTGTGTGTGTGTGCATGTGCGCGCGCAGACACGTGTGCATGCTGTGAGATTTTGCCTGGGCGTTGTTTATGTTGTGCATGTTTGAGGTGGAGGGAGGTAACGTGTCATGAATGAATGGGTGTGTCTGTACACACACACACACACACACACACACACACACACACACAGAGTGCTATGGCTGCCCAGTGAGTGCGCCACACCCCCTCTGTCGGCTGGGCAACTCACACACCCAGCTGACTCAGTGTTGGATCACAACCAAGCAGACACAGCCTTAACACACACGTTCTGGCGATACAAACACCACGTGGCTGGGACGGGATTGCTCCCTCAACCAGAGCCTGACCTCCCCCCCACCCCCACCAGAGGGCCCCACTTAACCTGGCAGAGAAAGGAAGCACTGGCAGGCTTGCAGGTGTTTCACAGCCTCAGGGGCACGGCCTTCACAGGGACCGTAGGCCCAGTGCACTGCCCATCCTGGCTCCATGCCTCCCTCCATCCCCACATCCTCCCATCCCAGCCCCTTCTTTGCAAGGGCTCCCAAAAAATTCACATTCCCCCACACCAAGGGCTCTGCATCCCTCATGCCAGAGGTGCCATTCTGCTCCCCAGTGTCTGGGGCTGGACAGGAGGCACCAGACTGGGTGGACCCCCAGGCCCGACTGCAGTGTGGGTGAGAAGTACCAGGCTGGACGCTGGTAACAGGTGTCAGGCTGGATGGGTCTCTGGGCCTGATCCATCCTGGCTGTTCCTAAACTCCTGTCTCCCTTCCCTGCCCATCACTGCTGGACCATCCTCAAGGCAAACATCCTCTGCTCTCACCAAACACCACGTTCACCCCTCTCCGTACAACTGCCCTCTGCGTTCCCAAAGCGGCTACTGACAGGGGCCCACTGGCACTTCTCACTCATTCACAGCAACCACCAGGGGCCCTTGGGCTCAGAGAAGGAGAAGGGACTCAGGCCGCCTGGTTCAACTCCTACCTCTCATCACCTCATGCCTCAGTTTCTCCAACGGTAAAACAGGGGATAGTCCTCATTCATCTACTGAGAAACACTGTCAGGGACAGGGTGACCCTAGATCTGCGCCGAGCAGGAGCCACCCATCCTGTGCACTGGGGTACTGGTGTAAAGCAAGCAACAGTCACTGAGCACTGGTGACAATGGCTGGCCAAGGTGCTAGGCGACTCAAAGCCAAGTCCAACCGTTTAAAAATACAGCAGCCACCCGCGCAAACTGGCCAGCGGACACAACCGGGACTTGAGTCCAGGCACCACCAGGACGTGCTCAGTGACACTAGTTTTGAAACAACACATGATCCAGAAGGGAGGGAAAATTTGGAAAAAATGTCTTCCCTTTAAAATTTTCTGATTTCTGGCTGAAAATCTGAAAATGAGGCAGGGAAAAAAAAATCAGCTCGGGACCAAAACATTTATTTGAACAAAAACAACAAGTCGTCTTGGGGCACCTTATAGACTCACAGATACTTTGGAACATAAGCTTTGGTGGGCAAAGACCCGCTTCGTCAGATGCATGGTTGGGGTTGGGGGGGCTTTCAGAGGAGAGTGTAAAGAGGGCATCTCAGTCAAGGGGAGGGCCAGAGCTGACAAGGTCCATTCAGTCAGGGTGGATGTGACCCATTATCAGCAGTTAAGGTGGAGTTGTGAACATCAAGAGAGGATATATGAAGTCAGTTCAGTCAGGGGGGGATGTGGCCTCCTGTGAGTCTGTGGGGACAGAGAGGGAATTTCATAAGAATATAATTCACAGCAAATTGCACAGGAAATAAAAGGACTTTTTCAAAATTTTCCACATTTTTTATCTCATTCTGTCTGACTTGGCTTTCAAGGAACATGGACAACGCAGAACACACCAGCCTGCCTGGCACCCATGATCTGCTGGAGCTCACAACAGCACTAACCCCCTCAGACAAAGCTTTGGACCCTTATTAGGCCAGATGCCACCTTAACAGCCCCCCCACCAACCAAGCGCAGGGCCCCTGTCGGGCCTAGCACCTCCCTGATCCACCTCCCAACAGAGCTCAGAGCCCCCATCGGGCCTGGCGCCACCCTGATCCACCTCATAACTGAGCTCGGGGCTCCTGCTGGGCCAGGCACCATGCTGGCCAACTCCCACGCTACGATCGGGGCTGTCCAACCCACCACTGGTTTTTGAGTGGAAAGCCCACTCGAAAAGGGACCCTAGCGGCTCTGACCAGCACCACAGCCAGGCTATTATAACTCTGGGCAGTGCCACAGTGTGGGCCTGGGGCTAAGGCAGGCTCCCCACCTGCCCGGCCTCTGCCTGGCTCCTGGCAGCGGCCATCACGTCCCTGTGGCCCCTAGGGGCAAGGAAGTTCCACATACCGCCCCCCACTCCCAAGGTCGGCTGCCCAACTCCCAGTAGCCAGGAACTGCGACCCGTGGGAGCTGCACAGGGGTGGCACCTCCAGTGCAAGGGTAGCGCATGAAGCCTTCCTGGCCTCACTGCCCATGCTCCTAGGGACCACAGGGCCCTGGCAGCCACTTCCTGGGAGTCATGGCAAGCACTGCCAGGACCTCACACCCCAACCCCGCCTCCCACACCGATAGTCCCTCCTGGAACCAGTATCACCTCACAGCCCACTCCCTGTGCCCCCAGAGTGTCCCCTCCTGCACCCCAAAACCCTCAGCCCTAGTCCAAAGCCTGCAAACCCCCTGCCGGTGCCCTCACTACTACACTGCACCCCCTGCCCAGCCAAACCCCCTCTCCCTTACCCTGAGCTCCTCAATTCTGGCCTCACACAGAGCTCTTACCTCCCCGCACCTGCACCTTAACCCCTGCCCCAGCCCAGAATCCCCTCCTGCAACTCAGATCCCTCTTTGCTGGCCCCAGTGGTGATGGCTGGGGATGGACTCAAGGGGGACACTGGTCACGTGACCTTCCTCCCATGTGACTCCTTCCCACACGTCCCCCACACTCCACTCCAGGCTCTGCCTCTTCCTGCCCCTGCCCCACCTCCACTCCGTCTCTTCCCCCCAAGCCTCTGCTGAGTAATACGGCCTGGGGGGGGGATCAGTGGGGTGCCAGGGGCCAGGCTCCCCTCCCTACTCACCCGTGGCCGCAGGAGGAAGCGGAGCGGCTTGGCCCCAGTCTGCTCCGCTCCCCCAGCCAAGTTCCTCTGCTTCCTGGTGCTGCTGCAAGGCCCCTTTAAACACAGCTGAGAGCGAGGGGAGCAGAGCGGGCTGGGGCCAGGTCACTTGGTTCTCTGCCACCACCAGGGAGTGCCCCGGCTGCTGGCAGCAGGCCCCTCACTAATCCCCCAGGCTGCCCCGAGGTCTCGCCGAGCCTCCCAAAGCAAGGGGCCCATGCCGGCTGTCCCTGGACAGGACGGCTCCGCTGGCTGCTCGCCTATTGCCTCTCCCGCAACAGCGCTGGGGGGACACATGATCCTTCCTGCTGCCCCATGTGTCACCCAGGCCTGGCCCGACCCCAGAGCTCACACCCCTGCCAGAGCCTTCGCCCCTTCTCACACCCCCAGCCCAACCCCGACTGAGTGAGGGGGGAACGAGTGACAGAGGAAGGACAGAGGGAGCAGGGCCTCAGAGAAGGGGCGGGGCGGGGGTAAGGTGTTTGGTTTCGTGCCATTAGAAAACTGGCAACTCCATCAGGCCCCCCATCAGAGCAGGCGCTGCACTGATCTATCCTGCCCCCACTGAACCCAGCACCCCTTAGGCTCAGGGCACCAGGGCTGCCCAGACACCCAGGGTCACTATATTCCCTGTACTGAATTGCAGCACAGCCCCAGGACACCCAGCAGGCCAGGGACCGAACATTGTGAGAAGCTGGTAAAACGTCCTCCCCAAGCTCGTAAAATGCAATTCCTGACCCCTGCTGCAACCAGAGACTCCCCCACTCCAGCAAGCCAGCCTCCATAGCCATTGGCATTCACTCCCCTCCCAAAGCCGACATGGAACCTGGGAGTCCAGGCCCCAACCCTGTGCTCTGACCTTGTAAGCCCCAACCACCAGCACAGACAGCAACCTGCACAAACACACCTGGATAATAAAGGAAATAAGATTCCCACAAAGTGACATCACCAAAGGCTCCAACCTGCAGCCTGTACATCCCTGGCCCCTCCTCGAAATCCCCTGTGGGTCCCAACCCCAAAGCTTAGGCCTGGGCCCAGCACCTCAAACCTGGATAGCTGTCACCCCGAACATGCCCCCACCATCCTGGATTGCACAGATCCCATCCCGGCCTGCCTGGTGCTACGGCTGTGACGACTCAGCCAGGTTCCTGACCCTAACAGACCTGCCACGCCCAAGCCCCGCTCTAGCAGCACGCTGGGAAAAGGTGAGAGGAGGCCGCAAAAGGGAGGAGGCAGGGGGGGCTTTCTAAGCCATTCCCTGGGGTGATTCTTCAGTGAGGGAAGGGACAGGTGAGCGGTGAACGAGTTCTGCAGGCCCCATCCCCTCGCCCCCTCCAGCTGCCCCTTTGGCTCTCACCTTCGCTGCAGAACTTGCCCTGGAAGCCGGTCATGCTGCAGTCACACTGCACCTCGCCGTTCTGCACACTGCAGAGCCCGCCGTGGGCGCAGGGGTTCTGCTTGGTGCACAGGTACTCCGTGTCGCTGCGGATGCCCTGGCTGCCCAGCAGGGCCGGAGGCGTGTCGCCCACCTTGAGGTTGGCCACCAGCCCCTTGAAGGGCACCTCGTACTTGACAGTGCTCAGGGTGAGGGCCGAGAGGCGCACGTCAGGCGGAATCCCCCCCACAAAGAGGTCGCTCTCCACTGCCATGTCCCGCCGCTTAGACTTAACCTCAGCCACCTTGGCCTCGCCGTCCACCACCAGCATGGTTTCCCGGTAGTTGCGGGTTAGGAGCACCATGTGCCAGCGGTCGTCGTCCACGGGCGTCTCCAGGTGCAGCTTGGCAGGCTCAGCGCAGGAGATGGTGAAGTGCAGGCGCAGGCGCCCGTCAATGATCAAGAGCTCCAGGAAGTCACAGTTCCCCCCGTCATCCAGGTACAGCACCAGCGCCCGCGAGACGTTTGTCTTCAAGCTGAAGCTCAGCTCCCCCGAGGAGCTGGCGTCCCAGCGAGCATAGCGGGCCCACTGCCCCGTGGCACCACCGAACTCCAGAGACACCCCGCCTGCCCCAGGGCCCAGCAGGGCACCCATCAGCAGCACCAAGGGCAGCAGGGCACCCAGTCTGGCCATGGCGCCCAGGTGCATCTGTCCCTGCCCCCCCCTCACAGCAAATACTGGGCAAAGCCCCACCACCACCACCGCCTCAGATCCTCATGGGGGGAGGCAGGCAGCTGGATGCGAGGAGGGAGGGGCAGGAGGGGCTCAAGTACAGTGGCTTCCTCGGAGGTGGGGGAGCGGACAGCGATGAGCAGGAGGTTCTGCTCAGAGGGAGGCTGGGGAGCTTTCACTGTCGCTCAGCGACAAGGGCCAAAGGGACACCAGGATCCAATATCCAGAAGTCAGAGAGAGCGAATCCGGGCCCCCACTAAGTCAACCCCCTCCCCCCGCCCAGCCTCCGCCAATCACAGGCTCCAGGTCCGGCTCCAGCAAATTACAGCATCCTCCTTCAGCTGGGCGCAGAACCAGGTGTGCCCGCAGGCAGAGCCTAGCCTGGCAGGCAGGGGGGTGCTCGGCCCCACTCCAGCGACGCGTCACAGGAGGGCAGAGCTGCAGGCAGAGAGAGGAGACATCAAGCTGGGCCATGTGCACTGAAGGGTTAATAGCACGCACCCTGCTCTGACCCACTAGACCCTGACCCACCCACCCACCCACCCACACACACACACACACACACACACACACACACACACAGCCTAGACTGCCCCTGATTGGCCACCCTCCCTCAGGAGGTGGAGAAAGTGGGGAAGAGCAGCCAATCACAGTTGTTACAGGAGGCCCAACAGCCCACCCATGCTCACATACACATACACCCCACAAGTTTTTGGGTAAGGGAGGGGTGACAGAGGAAGCAGGGCATACCAAGCTCACAAGGACGAAGGGGACAATGAGGGAGTAGGCCTTACCATCCTTATAGCAAGGGGAGGAAGAGGCAGAAGCAAGCCATACCATTCACACAGTGAGGAAGGGGGTGAGCAAAAAAGAGAGGAGGGAGTAGGCTATGCCATTTTCACCATAACGACAAGGAAAGAGATGAAGGAAGGCAGGCAGGAGCAGACCATGCCATCCTCACAGCAAGGATGGGAAGAGGCAAAGAGGTGGCAGAAGACCATAGTGTCCTCACAACACAAAGGGAGAAGAGGGAGCAGACCATACCATTCTTACAGTGAAGGGAGAGGAGAGATAGGAGCAGACCGTACCATTCTCACTTTAGGGATTAGGGAAAGGTGGGAGCAGGCTATACCATTCTCACTGCACGAAAGGGAAAAGAGGCAGAAGCAGGCTGTGCCCTCACCACCACCAAGAGGCAGGTGAGGGGGTGTGAGCACCATACCATTCTCATAACTAGGAAGGTGGGGAAGAGGGAGCAGCAGGTCCTACTATTCTCACAGGGTTGGGGAGAGAAAGAGAAGTGGGAGCAGGCCAAACCATTTTCACCGCAAGGGTGGGTGGAAAGGAAGGAGTAGTCCATGCCATTCTCACAGCAAGGATGTATGGGGAGAGCAGTGGGAGCAGGTCACACCATCTACACACTGATGAGCAAAGGGAAGGTGGGAGCAGGCCATGCTATTCTCGCAGCAAGGAAGGACATGAGGAGGTGGAAGCCATCATGCTATTCTCAGAGGTGGAGAGAGGGAGGTGGAAGCGAGCCATACCATTCTCACAGCCAGGATGGGGACGAAGAAGGAAGCAGGTCTTATTCTCACAGTGAGGATGGAAGTAAGAGGGAGGGAACAGACCATTCTCAGAGAAATGGGGGGCAGAGAGAGAGAGAGAGAGTGAGAGAGGTGGGAGCAGGCTGTACCATTCTCACAGTGAGGGGTGGATGGAGAAACCATACCATTCTCATGGGGACAGATGTGGCTCCTTCCTCCCTTCAGTCTGCTCCTCCACCCTCTCTCCAACATCAGCCCAGGGAGGGGCTGAAGAGCCTTTGGACTTGTTCTGACATCAGACCCCCAGGCTACCCTGCTGAGGGCCCAATGCCCTCCCCCTCTGCCTGCTCTCCCAGCCACACCCCCTTAGATTATTTGCACGGGGACCCAGTGCAGTTTTGGGGTAGGGGATCACAGCAGGTGCCCTGACTTCGGGCAGCTTCTGCCAACCTTCCCACACTACAGAGACAATCCCAGCCCACTGTTATTTGCCCAGACCTTTCCCTACTGCCATGGTATCTGATCAGCCCCGCCCCACTTCCATCTTATTTTCACAGGGACAATCCCAGTATGGGATTGGGCCATGTGCCATTTACAGTTTTACACTCGCCACTCCCCACCAGTCTGCGTCTCATCACTATTTATAACCCACCTACAACTGGCATAGTATAGGCAGAGGGAGCCATGACAAGAGGCGGAAGAGAGAAGAAAGAGGGGCAGAAGAGGACAGAAAGGTGGCCCAGTTGGGAAGAGTGGCTATATGAGCCCATGGGTCTGACCCAATGGGGCAGGAGGAGCAGAGATACTAGAGCAAGTGGGCCTCCCCGTTGGTCAAACTTGTTGTCCCATCCAGCTACCGTGGCAACCAACCCCCATTAACACCCTGTCACCCCCCAAAAATCTATTAAAAGAACAAATGTAAATGGGGTGGGGGAAGGGGCGGTTTCCACGGTAACACGGCACCAGGGATATGGCATCATGCAAATAAGGTACGGCAGGTTATTTATAACTGTGCCTCGTCTGTGCCCCTCATTGGGTAATGGGGGCTATTAGCATGCACTGCATAATTAGCCAATCACATTAAATGCTGCACCTGTGCAAGGGGAGGCACTGATTGACGCCTGAGCAGTATGCTGGGGAGCTGGGTTCTCTGAGTCTCCCTCTTCAGTTCCACCACGTTGAACCGCCACTTACTCCCCCATCTCCTCTCAAACCCCCATTATTGTGCCCCCCTTACAGTCCTACCTCCTCCCCCTTCAATCCCACCATTGCACCCCTGTCCCCATAGCATCCTATCTCCGCTCCCCCCAACCCTCCAACATTGCATCTCTCCCCAAATTCCCCCTCTGTTGCACACCTCCCCCAATCGTGCTACCTCCTCCCTTCCCAGGCCCCCTTTCCATCCCCACCCCTCCATCCCTCACTGCCCTTTTACCATCCCCTCCCACACCCTGCTTGTCTACTTTAAAGGAGGAAATTAATTGACTATTGATTCCTGCTGCCCTGAGTGATGGGGTCACATTCCCACCAGCTGGGTGGCAGGGAGACAGGAGCTGGAAGGCGATGAAGCCAAAGTGGGTGGTGGGTTCACCATGCAGCTCTTGCTTTGGGGCCCTGCTGTCACAAGCACAAGATGGGAAGAATGCACATGGATGCTGGTGTTACACACTGAACTGGGGGAGGGACAGGTGGCCTCAATTCTCCCTTCAGCTCTGGGAGGGGAGTGGGGTTTACTGAGTTAGAATAGAGGGGCTGGGATTCAGGACGCCTGGGTTCTATTTTTAACTCTGAGGGCAGAGTGGGGGAGAATCAGGACTCCTGGATTTAGAGAGGAGTCTGTGACAGAGCTGGGAATCCATCCCAGGAGTCCTGAAGTCCAATGCCCTAATCACCAAGGCTAGGGACCACGAAACCCAAACAGCATTCATGCCATGAAGCTTGGATTGGAATATATTCCTGAGTCCAAATCAGAGACAAGATTCAGTGTAAGGCCCGTCAAACACACACACCTGGCCCCATATGCACCTCAAACACACACACCCCTGCCCCTGGGCGCACAGATGCCAATAAGACTGATGCCAGCAGCAACACCCACCCAACCTGGAGTGAAAACCCAGCCAACCCTGGTCTAACAGGCTTTCAGTGCTGCCTTGTTCACTTGAGGAACTCCCCGCTACAAGAAAAGGATCAAACAATTCTCATGCTTCCTCTCTGGATTGCAGCAGCCTGCAGGTCTAACCCGAGCACAACAAGCAGAATTTGCGCTGAGCCAGTTAAATCCTGGGGGGTAAATGCTATGAAGAGTAGATGTGTTATTCTTTGTATTGCTGTCAGCCAAGGGCAGAGCCTAGACATGCTACGTGGTGCAGAGATTAAAAGCAGGGCCCCACCGCACCTCAGAACGTCATCCAGGGGCTGTGCCCCCCACATTGAGAAATAGTCCCCACGCCAGCCCACAGACAAACTAGACAAAAGAGGAGAGGGGTAGTGGTGGCTCCAAATGGGGAAGGGACTTTCTCATGCTCAGGGATAAAGGCAGGATTCAAGCTCAGCACTCCCACCCTACCCCCTGCAGCCCATCCCGCAGGGTGGGTGTGCTGTGCTTTAATCTCCAGGGGCCAAGATCCTAAGGCTGGCTGGGACAAAATCACGTAGCAAGAAGCTCCCCAGGGGAGCAGCACTGCAGCAAGTGTAGAGTGGTGTGGATGATGTCCCTTGCAGGGATCCTGTCAGGCCAGCACTGGGCCCCTGAGCCCCCCTGAATCTGCTCCAAGAAGCATGAGACCCTGCCCCCCACCAGGCCTCAGTATCACAGTTCCAGCCTGGTACGGCAGCCCTGGGGTGTCGCTTCAGATTAAGCACGTCGCCAAGCGTGTGCAGACAAGTACGAATGGCCCCGTGCTCATGTGCTCAGCTCTGCCAGCCCCGCAGGCTCCGTGCTGGGCAGCTAGGCCAATGTAGGGAGTTCAAGGGACGCAATGTCCTTTGGATCCCACAGGCAGGGATCTCTGTCCCTCCCCATATCCTTGCTCATGACTCAGGGCCCGGGGCAGCACTCTGCAACGGCATAGCGTGCAAGGAGGCATGCCGCTCAGGAGCACAAGCAACTGTGAGCAGGGCCAGTCTTGTGCAGGAAATGCTATGGGGGTATGCAAAGGTGCATGTACAAGACGTCAGACTGCGCATGCACGAGTGCACATAGCCAGAGCCTGCTGCGAGTCCACACACAGACGTGTGCCCACAGCCACACCACCCCATGCAAGGGCACACGCTCGCATGCATGGGCACACGGTCAGAGCTTCGTGTGAGCCCACACCCCCGTGGCCCCCATCACCCTGTACAAGGACACATACGTGGCACGTGGCCAGGACCTTGGGCAAGCACACGCATGCACAAAAATCAGCAGCCTCCCCTCACATCCAGCTGTATGGACACACACCCCCTGCCCAGGACCTCAACAGGACACATCCCTCACAGCACAGAGCACACCTGCAGCCTCCTTCGTGTCCCATGCTCCCCATGCACACCAGTCACACTGGGGGAAGGGGGAGGAAACTGAGCCTCAGGACACCTGGATCCCTTCTCTGGGCTCGGAGGACAGTGGGGGCTAGTGGTCAGAGCTGAGCACCGCACTCCAGAGTTCTACCCCGGCTCATCCACTTCTGTTTCCTTCTCTGTGCCTCAGTTGTCCCTGCCTCACCCACAAACACGGCATAGGTGCTCAGCGCTGGTTAACCACACAATGACCCAATATCTGGGCAAGTTTACTTCCCAAGGCCTCCTGGCTTTTGGCAGAGGGATAACAGAGCAGGCAGCACAGCATGGACCCCGTGAGTAGCCTTCGCACCACATGTTTACCAGGCAGTTCTTCATAAAAGCTGCGAACGTGCCAGCTCAGTGCCATAACCACCATCGATTTCCACCAAGGGGGGGGCAGAGCTTACGCTGAGGGGCACAGAGCACAGGGCTATCCCCAGCCTACAGCAGCTCCTCCCTCGCTCTGACCCACAGCTGTGCCTGAGGGCTGCAGGGCCACAATCAGGGAAGAAAGCAGCACCCAGAGAACTTGCTCCCGGAGGAGCTCTTGGCCCTGTAGGGAGCCACCTCCAGCCGGGGAGGCAGATGGGAATCCAGCAGTCCAGCATCCCTCGTCCACCCCCGCTCCAGTCTCCTGCCTCCGGCCCGAGGATGTCTCCTTGCATTAGGGCAGGCGGGCGAGCGGGCGGGCGGGCTGTTCAGACAAGTGTGAAGCGTGGTCTCCCCCAGATCCTCCAGTGCTGCCTCCCCCCTCCTCTCTCCAACCCCCCCAACTCCTGCCAGGCCTCCTCCTTCCCCCACATCCTCAACCCCTTGCTGGGCCTCCCTCCACTCCTCTCCCCACACCCCACAATCCCCTACTGGGCCTCTCCCCTTCTCCCATCCTGCACACACACAGCCAAGCCCCTGCCTAACCTGCCCCCATGATATCCCCTGGCACAAACATCTCAGCCCCCTGCGGGGCCTCCCTCCAGTGTCCCAGCTGGTCTCCATCCGGGCCCATGCAGCAAGGGCCCTGCTCTGGGTGGGGGCCAGTGCAGCGCCCAGGCTGGTCTCAGCCTGGGTCTGTGCAGCACCCAGCCCTGTAGGCTCACTCTGGGTCACAGCCTGCGCAACATGCACCCACATGCCCACTCAACACCCCAGTCCCCTGCTCACCTCCCCTCACACACACACTGAGTCCCTCTGGGTCTCCCCACACACACGCAAACAAGCCCCCGGCTCTAAACTGAGCCCCAGACTCCCAGCCCCCCCAACACCAGCTGCCCGGGCCTCCGTCTCTCATTTCTACAACTGGGCAAACAACGTCGCCCACTGGGTGTTGCTGGCTCTGGGAGGGGAGCAGCCTGGGCCACGGGAGTCTGGCACACGCTCTGCTTACAGCGCTGCCGGCTGGGAACAGCGCTGCTTTATTCAGCTAAGCGGGGAGGGACCCAGTGGAACAGGAGGCATGGCAGGAGGGGAGCCTGGCTCCAGTCATGGAGTAACCCAGTTAATCCCAGGGTGGCCACTTCATTACCAGACTCCTGGGTTCCTTCGCAGCTGAGAGAGGGCAGGGGAGGAGTGGGATCTCCTGATCAGAGGGGGGCGGTAAGGAGCCCAGGACCCCTGGGTTCCTTCCCACCTCTGGGAGGGGAGTGAGGCTCCTGGTTAGAGGAAGGGGGCAGGGAGTCAGGACTCCTGGTTCAAGATGAAATTTCTGGGCCCGCTGGAAATGCAGACATTCTGAATTCATTTCCCGTCATTACTGGGGTGGAAGAAGAGCGAGGGGAGAGGGGAAAGCTGGGGGGGGACCAGGGGCGCAGCAAAGACGGAGGGACTTGTAACCCAGGGGCATTAGAGCCCCCCAGCCCCAGGAAGTACCTTCTCATGCATCCCTTGCACAGCCAGGGCAGCGGTGGAGCCGCAGCATCGATCGGTGCTGAGCGCTGCCACTGCAGGGCGCCTTGAAGGTCAAGCAGAGGAGGAGACCCAGGCGGGGGAAGTGTTGGATGGATCAACTCCAGGGAGAGCTAAGAACCCCGTAAGCCTCTGCAAAAGGCCCCTCTAGCCCCAGGATTCCCCTCTCCCTGCCCTGCCTCTGACCATGCAGTGACCTGGCCAGTCTCAGCCCAGCTCTGTGCAGCGCCCAGCCCCACAGGGCCCCGCTCTGGGTCACGGACTGTGCAGCGCCCTGGCCAGTCTCAGTCTGGGTTGGTGCAGCACCCAGCCCCACAGGGCCTCTCTCTGGGTCACAGCCTGTGCAGCGCCCTGGCCAGTCTCAGTCCAGGTCCATGCAGCACCCAGCCCCACAGGACTTCACTCTGGGTCACAGCCTGTGTAATGCCCGAGCTGATCTCATGGTCCAGGCAGCACCCAGCCCCACAGGGCCCCGATCTCACTTGGGGTCCATGCACTGCCCGACCCAAAGGGAGCCCTGATCTCCACTGGAGGCAGAGGGGGGAAATCCTGGCCTGGGGCTTCTTGGCGCACCCTTCAGAGGCGGCCACCTACATTGGTGAGGCTGCCGGCTCTGCGCGTAACAGGCCGCCTGGTGCGAGACGGGTGAGGGTGCCGGAGATCCCAGCTGCCTGCTCCATATCTCAGCACCAAGCTGTTGCTTTCACACCCGTGTACAGAGAGTGCAGGGTGAATGGAGCAGCGCTGACTCTGCTCTCTATGAACACAAGGCAAGCGGGACACCTAAGAGCAGCACAGGGATCCCTGTGGCCTGGAAGGGAAATGGGACACGCGGCCTTTCCCCTCACAGGGGCACAAGCTCTGAGCTGGCCCCTTGGGAAATGCGGCGAGAGGCTTTCCTCTTTGGGGGCAACATCAATTTCATCTCCTCTCCTTCCAACCTGGGGGTTACCCTCCACTCCCCTCCTGAAAAAGGCACGGATCCCTCTGAGATGGGGGCAGGAGTGGTGGAGGTAATTAAAGGCCTCTGAAGGATGCAGCATTGCCAGGGGGCTGAGAGGGGCGGTGGAGGCAGCAGCACCAGGCACGGAGTTTGCATGGTTAATTTTAACTAACCTCACATTATGATGTCATTACATCAATAACAGGACTGCCCCCCCCCCACCCCCGGCACCCATACCTCTGACTAGACTGAGCCGGCGTGACTCTGAAATCCAGATCCTGAACTCTGCCATACAAACACCCCACAGCTGAGATGCACAAAAATATAACTGCCTGGAGTCCTGGCTCCCACCCACCCAGCTCCAGCCCAGGAGACTCCATTCTCTGTTCAGAGCTGGGGACAAGACAGAACCCAGGAGTCCTGCCACTTCTGTTTTTTATCAGGGCCTAGGATGTGTGGGTTCTATCCCTGCCTCTGGGGTTCAAGCAGGGTGGGAGCCAAGGCTCTTGGGGTGTGTCCCTGGCTCGAGGTGGCACGTGGGGTCTAGTGGGATAGAGCGGGGCAGAGGCAAGAGACAGGACTCCTGTGTCCTAAGGGTGTTTGTGGGCTGCCCCATGGGTGGGGGGTGAATTTCACCCCATCTGTGCAGAGAAGGCATTAAACAGAGCGCAGCCATCAGGGTTCAAAACCACTGCCTGGGGGAGAGTTACAAGTGAGAGCTGGTGTGTGCCCACAGAGGGGCTGTATGATTGCCCAGGCATGCATGGGCACTGGGTACCCCATCCTGCTGCAGGGCACCTCCTTGGAACTGCAGGCAAAGCTTAGGCCAGGGTGAGGACGGAAGCCAAAGAGCTTGAGGTCAGCAGCTCCAATTGATTCTGACATGCGGCACCAGAACTAGTAAGTGCAGCCGGGGCACGCGGTGCCAGAGTGGCACCTGGTGGGGGGGGCTCCAGTGGCTCTGCAACCTTGGGGTGACTTCTAGCAGGCAGAGCCCTGCACCAGGAGTCCTGCTCCCCCTGCCCCCGCTCTAACCACTGCACCCGGCTCCCCTCCAGAGCAGGCTTCCAAGCAGTGAGGGGACTGCTCTTGACTCTCAGAGACGGAGCTTGCAGCAAAGGCAGAAAATATAAATACTAATCAGTGCAGTCCCTTGGGGGAGCGGGCACAGTGCGGGGGGGAGCAGCCCTGGCCAATCAATCAGCAGCTGTCATCGCTCACATCACAGGCCAAGACACCAGCCTACACAGCACGCCTGGGCCACCGCGCCAAGGGGAAGGGGGCGAGCCAGCGCGCTCCAGGCAGCCAGTGCTGAACCCCGGGCAGCACTAGGGGGCGCTGTGCTGCAGAGTAGGGGGTGGGGCGGTTGAGAGGCTGTCTCCCCTCACAGTCCAGGCTGCTCCCCATGCAGCACTAGGGGGCGCTGTGCTGTGGGGCCAGGGGGGGCTCTCCCTCACAGCCAGCGCTGACCCCAGCATGGCACATGGGGGCGCTGTGCTGCAGGGAGCAGTGGCGTCCTGCCCTGGCCGCCTTTGAAAATTGCCCCGTCCAACGGGGCAGCCACCTTGCGCCTGTTCGAAATCTGCCGAGTCGCATCCCAGGGCGGGCTGCTCCTTATGGAGGTGCTGGGGGTGGACACATGGCAGACCCCAGGCTAGAACCCAGGAGTCCTGCCTCCCCCGTCCACCCCGCTCCTACCCACTAGGGCCCTCTGCACGCCCAGCCCAGGGACTGTCACCGCCACTGAGGAGATCAAAGGAGAGGCTGGGAAAAGCCCATCCTCACCCGAGGTCACTAGGGCAGGCGTTTTCCCCGTGGCTCAGATACCCCGACTCAGCTATTTCCCATCACCCGTGTCACTCGAGTGCCCCCCACTCAAATCTGCTTCCTCAGTTAGGAGCCTCCTGCTTTAGCCCCCTCCAGCCCAGGCCCCCCATCCGTGCAGAGCCAGGCAGCCCCCAGCTCCCACCCTCCCTGGCACCTGCCCCCCCACCCCCCGCCAGCCCACAGTTTTACCCCTCCCGGGCACTGCAGCTGGGAGACCTGGGACGTGGGGCACAGGAGGAGGAGGGCGGCAGCTCCACTCACTCTCCTCTCCAGTGCCTTAGCCACACCCCTCCCCTGCGTAGAGCCGCTCTGGGGCACACACAGAGCAGTCAGGTGTGAGAGGCCCAGCCCCGGGAACAAAGAACTGTGCCAACCTCCCACAAGGCAGGTTTTCACCAGCCTGGCCCAGAACAAGACATGGGGTGTTGCTGGGCTCCCAGCCCACCCGGAGAGACATGCACAGGCACGCGCATGCCCACTCAAAGCCAGTTACGCTTCTGTCGCACAGCTGTCCTGTGCGCTCACACTCATCTCACACGCCCGCTCCCCACACCCCTCTCCTTCTCACACTCCCTCTTCTCATCTTCCCTCACGCACACCTCTTCACACACGCACCCTCCTCTCTGACACACTCAAAGCTAATAACTCATCTTTCACACACACACTCTCCAGGCACTCAACTCACCTCACACGTGTGGTCCTCACACACCTGGCTCACACCCCCTCCTGTCTCTCGCCATGTTCCCTTCTCTCTCTCACAGAGTCCTATGCTGCCAACCGCCCTGCGTTCACCAAGAAAGAAGTGTCCAGCCAATCTCCCAGGGGCTCCAAACTGAACCTGACCCATTCCCCACCCTCACCCCATCTGTGAGACGACTTTGCTGGGTCTCAGCCCACACTGTCCCTAGCCGGCCCCATCACAGCAGCTCCTGCTCTCCATCCCCCTGTTATACCAGTCCCCCCCCGCCCCCCACTTCCACATTCCTATTTGTGGCTCTCAGCAGCAGCACTGAGTCAGCCACAAAGACGGCGCTTCCCAACCCTCCCTGGGGGGCCCGGGGCTGAGGAGTGACTCAGCCGCGTGGGGGGGAACAATGTGTGTACACGTGTGCATTTGTCCCTTACCGGGGTGGCCTCTCCCTGCTGTTGGCCCCCCTTGTGGAGACACACACAGGAGCCAGGCTGCGTGACAAGAGAACCTGACAGAAGTCGGGGTCCCCCAGCCCCAGCACAGACCCCTCCCCCACCAACCGAGATCGCTCCCCCACCCACAGTCCTGGCACAGCCTCTTCCTCCAAGTGACCGAGATTGACCCATCTCAGCAAAGGCCCCTTCCCCTCATCTGCAAAGCTAAGAGCTCCCTTGCCACCCCAGGCCCCTTCCCCACAACCGTGTTCAGCCCTTTGTGCCGCACTGACCCCCACCTGAGACTGAGGTCTCCCTTGGTCTGTAAAGAATGACCCCAACGCTGAGACTGCTGCAAAAAGAGGTACCTGCAGCCCTCCCACTGAAACTGGGGCCCTTCTGCGCACTGCATAGGCCGCCCCACATCAGGATCAGACCACTCCCCCTTGTTCTGGGCACTACAGACACCCCAGTGACTGAGATGGGTCCTTCACAAGAGCTCCTTGTCTGAAAGCCGAGGAGGGGAAAAGGAGCCACAGGAATCAAAGCCAAGCATCCTCCACCTGAGGACTCTCCCCAGTCTGCTCTGCCACTCACACTGCCTTTAAAGCAAGGCCTCTGCTCTGATGCCCTTAGAAAAGGCCCCGATGCGAGGCTCCCGGGTGTGGAAGGAGATGATGCCAGTTTTATATTTACACACGCGAGGCTCTCAATAATTCAGCAGCAGTCAGCTCGGATTAGGGCTCAGCGTGTCCTGCCAGGATCCAAACTAAATAAAATATCACCTGTGAGCACAGATGGAGGGGAGGCTATTGGATTGGGGAACCTTCTTACTGAAAAGCCTTTAAGTCTAGCTGTGAGCTCCCCAGGCAGCTGCCTATCAGACAGACGGACCTGCAGGGTAAGGAGCTCAGCCCAGAGTGGGGAAAGGCAGGCATGTCCTACCCCTTTCACTCTGCATGGACAGCAGAGTCTACCAGCCACAGCAGGAGCTGGGGGAACCCCATGTGCTGCACAGACCCCAAATGAGATCAGGGTCCCTGTTGGACCAGGCACCGTACAGACCCCTGTGATTGTGCTAGGGGCTGCACAGAGCCCTCAGCTGAGATCTGGGCCCCCTTCCTTCTAGGCTCTGCACGGTCTCAATGCTCTGACCGAGATCATGGAAGGTGGCTAGACCAAGGGTTATGGGGGCTTAAGAGTTCTGCTTCCCACACTACACAGTGACCTTACCTCTGCCCCCTGCTGCTGGCAGAGGACTGGGAACCCGCCTGTCCTTCTCGCCCACAGTTCTGAGTGCCCCAACCGCCATACTGCCCAGCATCCCACTGCACCAGGCAGGCCCGCCAGCAATACAGGAGCGCCTGGAGCTCCTGGCTGCTATTCCTGTTCCTGTGGCAGTGGTGCCTGGAGCCCTGGCCCCTTGAAATCCAGGCAGCCCTGAGAGCTAGAGGAGCGGGCGAGTAGGGTCTGGGCAGCTCTGAGGGCTGGCTGCCCCAGCCCTGCCCCTTCTGGGGGTATGGAGCAGGGCCTATCCCCACCTTGGCCAGGGGCCTGGCAAAGCTGTCAGACCTGCTGGCATCAGGTGCTGCACAGACACAGCCCAGACAGCTGACGCCCTCCTCCCTCTCTGCACTAGGCCCTCCAGTGGGTTCTGGGGGCACTTCCAGACACAGCGCCCCACTCACCCGGGCCGAGCTCCACAAAGCCACTTCCTCGGCCCGAGCGGCTACACAGGCCTGGACCGCAGGGAGGCTGCTGGCACGCTGAGATCACAGGCTGTGATCGCACAGCGCCTCCCAGCGTGGCCTCGGGTCCCCCGCTTCGGCCAGCTCTCCTCAGCAGTGCCACAGTAGGAGCGCTGCCCTGATAGGCCCTCCTGGCTGAACCCTGCTCAGCCCAACACACCCGTGCTTTGGCCACTGTGGCCTATCTGGGCCCCTGCCTGAACCAAGCAGGAGCAGTACCAGCCTGGCTCCTAGCTGCCATTCCTGTTCCTGTGGCAGTGGTGCCTGGAGCCCTGGACCCTTGAAATCCAGGCAGCCCTGAGGGCTAGGGGAGCACAGCTGCCTCTGCTCTCGGGGCTTGTGCTGGCACAGATCACACATGTGCCACGGAAGTTGGTAGCACAGGCCTGCAGGCTCCCCGGGGCAGTGGCCCACCTGTTTGTTCTGTACAGCACCTAGCACAGGCCGTGGTGCTGCACCAACCCAGAGCAGCAGACGCAGCCAGGCTCCAGGGAGCTGTTTTGCCAGGTGTCTCAATGACCCCCCCTCGGCTCTCACATACTGTACTGGCTCACTGGGCCCCGGTGCCCTCCACTGCCCAGTGCTGGGTGATCCCCCGCAGTGCACTGGGTCAGTGCATTGTTACCCCAAGCTCTGCATCCCTTGTCCTTAGATCCTAGAGTACCTTGCCAAGGAGGGCAGCCTCTGTATCCCTGCTGCATGGGGGAAACTGAGGCACGGAGCATGGCTGGGGCTCATCAAAGGCCACGCAGCTGGCTGTGGCTGAGCGGGGAATAGAGCCCCATCCACCAAGCTCCAAAAGGCACCTCTGACACTGGCCCTGGGGCAAAGAGACACCTCAGTGCATGCAGGGAGCAGCAAATGGGAGTTCTGACCAGGTGGCTGGTACGAAGCAGCCAAGAGACAGCCAGGCCTGGGAATTCCGCCCCACCCAGTCCGCAGTCAGGGCACATCGTGCTGTGAGCTGCCCTCTGCACATGGCCCTCGGGCCCGGTGGGGGCAGAGAGGCTCTGCATTGGCTCCCCTCAGTAGGTAGTTCGGGGTGGACCGGAGAGAGGGGGGGAGGGCCCAGCAAGGGCACCTCTGGGTGGCACCTCACCACCACTCGCTCACCTGCTGGGAGTCAGGAGAGGGGCAGAGTCCCAGCACCTGGGCACTGAGCACGCCTGGTCCCCCCAGGTGGGCCCCTGCCAGGCACTGAGCGTGCCCAGGCTCCACTCCCCACCCCAGTCCCCGCACTGCCCCCTGCAATCATTACTGGAGGAACGCCAACGCGTCAGCTGTGTCTGAGCAGCGAGCAGGAGCTCTTCCCTCCACGCAGCATGTGTAATTAACCGCCTTGAAATAACTTGGAGCCCAGCAACTGCTCCCTTGCAGGCAGCAGATGGAATTAGTGGGGATTCCCTGCACATGCAGACTGCCCCCCTGTACTCCTCCCGACAACTGCCCGATGCAGCACCCGACTCTGCCTTCCCGTCCCTTCCACAGAACCATGGCGGCCCTCCGTGTTCCCAGCCACGCCGGGATTGGAGTGCTGACATGCGGCCACCTCTGGGGTGGAGCACGAGGGCTGTTTCACACACTGACTTTACACAGCACCGTACATTGACACAGATGTAACAGGAAGAGTCAAGCGCTGCCCCCGAGAGGTCACAGGCTAAGGGCCTGACATGCAGCACTTACCAGGAAGGGAACCTTGCCTTGCCAGAGCAGCCCCCTGCTGCACAGCCGTGCACTAGGGCAGTCAGTGGAAGTGTGTAGGGTTGGGGAATGCCTCTGCATCCAACCTGCTGGGGATAGGAAAGGGGTCTAGTGGGCTAAAGCAGGGGGCTGGGAGCCAGGACTCCCAGGTTCTGCAGAGATCCGACTTGATGACTTAAAAAGTTGCTTGTGGGAGAATTCCTTAAAATAAACCCTGACCTCTAACCCCACTCAGATTCAAAGTCATGTTAACCTGTAGCTTTCAACCCCAAGCCTGGATGGGAGCTGCTGCATTTGCAGCCCCTTAACTGGGCAAGGCAAGTCCGAGGGAGCCACGTTGGCTTCTCTACACCCATCCCTGAAAGACAGAGGGCAAAAGTTTGTGATCCTTCATCTTCACTCCCTCCTGGGGGTCTCTGGGGCATCTCTGCCCCACAGGGCCCTGTCCCATCCCCCCCGCATTCAGTGTGTCCCTTTCCCCAACATACACCCATGAGACAGCCTCCCTTTTCAGGTGACACAAAATTCCCATGCTCCAGGGAATTCCAGCCTCATTCCAGTGCCCACTGCAATGATGGGGGATTACATTATAACACCCCCCTCTTCAAATACACACACTGCAACGATGCAGGATTATATTATAAGCACCCCAACACACACACACACTGCACTGATGGGGGATTATATTATAACACTCCCTGCACGCGCGCACTGCAATGGCTGTCCAGGACTCCATGGATCTCACCTCCAGATGTAGCATCTTCCCTTCAGTGATACTGCAATAAGAGCAGAGCACCCGGGGAGATTATGCCCCCCATCGGGGCAGTTCCAAAGCCCCACAGACTCCCCCTTAGTGAAACAGGGTGCTTCTCACAGTGCCCTCCTAGCACCAATTGCCATTCCAGTGCCACGATGCACTTTGCGTTGCCCATCCAGTGTCGCTGCCGTTCCAGTGCCATAACCCCGCCCCCTGCAGTGCCCTTCCTCCTCACTGCACTGCTCGACCAGTGCTGGACTAATCTCTCTCATACCCTTCCAGTGGCCAAGTCAACCTTCCGTCACGGAGTGGTGGATCAGGTTCTGCCCACGTCCTCCCCCGCAGCCCCACCAAGAGGTGCCACGGCTGAGCGTGCGGCAAAGCCCGTTCCATGGGCACCCCCAGTGCCGCTCCCCCCCCAGTCGCTCCTCAGGCTGCCCTGAGGCCACGCCCCCCACAATACCTGCTGGAGCCCCCAGGGCACGAGGCGGGAGCAAGCCCCACTCTCCCCTTGGCGCAGCTACAGAATGGCCCTTCAAATGACTCACACAGCCCCACCCCACAGCCTGCTGCCAGCTCTCCCACCAGAGTGGGAGCAGCAGGCCCCACTTTCTGCCAGTAAGTACCATACGCATGGACAAAAATGGTTTCCTGGCTCTAAACTGGTCCTCCAGGGACTTGGCCAAGATCACGAGGAACCAAAGGAAGCAGGTCCGTCTCCTCTGCATGGGATGGGGGCAGAGCCAGGCACTTGCTGGGACATCAGCCAGCTGATGCCACTAGCAGCCATGAAGTTAACTCCAGGCCCAGCTCTGCAGAGCCCCCTGAAGTCAGCAAGCTGGGGGAGGACTCCAAAGATGGGTTCAAGCCTCCACTGTGGGCGAGGGTTAGTCAGCACAGGGGAGGTTGGAGCCAGGGGTCCTGGGTTCTTGCCCTGGCTCTGCCACCAAGATGGGGTCAGTCCCTCTCTGAACCTCTGTTTCCCTCCCTGCTCTTTGCCTGAGCATACAGTGAGCTCCTGAGGGCAGGGACAATCTCCCACAGGGGGTCTGTGCAGTGCCTGGCATGATAGGGCCCCAGTCTTGGGTGCCACCCTCATCTTAATAACAGGTTTTGGTAGTAATCCCAGTGCACAGCAAAAGCAATCACAGGGGATTACAAGGCTCCAGTACGAATGTCAGGTGTCAAGGAGGGGTTTGGTTTGTTTTTTTATGAAATAAAGGATCACATTTTAAGCCAGTTTGCAAAATCAGGTGCAAATCCATCTTTGCACAAACTCCTGCAAATCACATCACATGCTTTGCAGGGCAGGGGGAAGCCACTGAATTAAGGCCAAAAAGGGGTCTGTAGGATTTTTTTTCTTCTTCTCCTTCTTTTGGCTGCAGGGAAAGAATTCACCCCCCACCCCCTTTAGCTGGGGCACCACTTTAAAGAAAAGAAAATTGAAAAGAAATTACAAACCCCTTAACTAGAAGGGGAGAGATTGTTCAAGACAGGGAGGGAGGGAAGATTCGCCTCCTCCCCGGCCCGGCCACATTCGAATGTATCAATTAGTCACAGGTCCCGCTTTTGTTTTATATTTGGAGGAAGGGGGCGGCAGAAGGAAATACAAAAGGGAGAAAGCACTGGCCAAGCGTGCAGGTTGATAAGCATGCAGGCACACACGCCAGAATTTGGAGTGAATTAAAGAAAGTTGAACTCCTGGGTGGAACGTTGGCGCGAGACGATAAGGAAAAGCAACAGAAGGAGGATGCTCTCCAGGGCTTTTGTGGGGCTGTTTTATCTGAAGTGATAAAACTCCGGGAGTGAAATATCCCAAGGAGAACCCGACTCCTATTCACCGTGAGAGTGGGGAGAGGAAATCAGCCTTTCAGCAGGTTCTCTTCCCTGGCTCACCGGCACTGCCTCGGCACCCAGTCTCACACCAGTTCACACCGGAAAGCCCTGGTGGAGCTCCGTTTTGATTAGGCCAGTCGGGAATTGGCTTAGGCTAGGCTGAAGTAAAGGTGCTAACCTCTGGGAAGGCAGCCCACAAATGGCTGGAAGCCAGACACGTTCCAATTAAAAACAAGGCTTCGGTTTTTAACCGGGAGGGTGATTAACGGCTGGAGCAAACCCCAGAGGACAGGGTAGGTTCTCATCTCCAGGGCAGATGGCTCCCCGTTTGAAAGATGCATGAGACCAGTGGTTCTCAGCCAGGGGGCCATGGATCCCTGGGGGGACGCAGAGGTCTTGCAGGAAGTACACCCACTTACGAGCTAGCTCTTTGCCTCGTTTTTAAGCAGGTTCCAGAAAGCATTAGTGCAGTTGGTACAAACCAACACCCTACCGACAACACGAGAAGTATGCCGAGTGCTAGGGCACATTTGTGCTTGATGTCTGATTGAGTGAGCCAGTGAGGTGAAGCCTGGGGGCTCCCGAACTAAATCCCAGAAGGGGCCCAGTTGTCCAGGGGTTACACACGCTCCTCCACCACACGAAGGCTGAGAACCAGCGCTTAAGAGAAACACCAGGGCTTGGGCTTACTGCCAGGGCCAAGTTCCCTGGCCTGTTGCACAGCAGGGCAGAGGAGAAGAGCTCACAGTCCCTGCTCTTCGTCCAGGCTGGAAACCTCCCCCAGACCCTGAGAAGTCAGCGTCAGGGTCCCCATTGCACTGGGTCAAGACCAGCCGCAGCACCTGCTGGCTTCATCCAATTTTAAACCAGTGCTGACGGGCTCCACTGAACCCACCAGGGCAGGGCCCCCCAGTCTTTGGTTCCACAGGCTGTGACCACCACCAGCTCTACACACCCAGTAACCTCTGAAGTCGGCCTGTGTCATCACCTCCCTTCTATGGGGAGGGAAACTGAGGCACTGGGCAGGCCATGACTTGCCCAGGTGACACAGCAAGGCAGCAGCACAACTGGGAGTAGAACTGAGCATCCTGAGGGGGCCACATCAGGGCTCTAACCACTAGGCAAGGCTGTATTTGGGATGTGAAATCACCCTGGTGGGACAGTGGGGGCGGGGAGGGAATACCTGTCTGGATCAGGTTCCATGCCTCCTGTCCTATGCACAGCTGCTGGCCCTCAATCCAACCCCAGGGGCCAAGAAGGGGCCAGGCCATGGGGCTGCATCCACCCAACTTGATTTCACAGGTCTCCCAAAATTATCCGTATCTGCACGCCAAGTGAGTAGGTGCACTGGAGAGAAGGCCCGGGAGCTCCAGGGGTTGAACAAGCCCACTGACTTACAGCCCCACTGCATCCAGACAGCGAGAGCTACTCCGACATGGGCAAAGGACCACGCTAGAAATCTGCTCGGATCCCTGCACCCCAACACCAGAAGAGCAAGTGACAGGCATGTGGCTGAAGCCAGAATGAAAAGGCAGCTGTACAATACACTCACTGCCTATTTGCAGCCAAGCCTGGCATCCGTTCCCTGGGGCGAAAGCCCCTGGCAGGTGTTGGTAAATCAAAGCCAAACCCCTGAAACTTAATAAGGATGAGGTAGAAATATGTGGCTCCACGAGCTGGATGGACAGAGACACATTTCCCTCTGAACCACGTTCATCAACGCTCGCGCCCTGACGGTCCAGGTCTGGGTTAAGCAGACCCAACAGAACTGGGCCATTTGTGTTGGGAGATTTGCCTTTGGTTTCTGAATGCAATTCATTAAAGCAGCCAAACTGAGCCGCCCCCCCGCCCCCCCACAGCACACACACACATACAGGGTGCTGTTGTTGGGTGGGGGCTTATTCCCAGAGCAGAAATCAGGCATTCATTTAATGTGGTGGGAGAAAGGCCCTTGGGCGCCACGTACACCATCGCGGAAACTGAGATGCTGTTGTCTGATTTATCTAGGAAAGATTCCTCCCCCTTCTAAAGGCAGCAGCACGTTGCCCCCGATGCTGCGATAGTGTCTGACAGAGGGTTGGAAAAGCGATAAGGTGCTGGGTGTCATCTAACACACAAAATTAATAATATAAATGTTTGCAACACACCAGTGGAGCTAATCTAACAGCCAGCCTGTGCTAGCAGCCCGGACCACGAAAGAAAATGCAGGACCTCAACAATTGACTTCTGTTTCCATAGGGTATAGTACAGGGGAGTTGGAAGGTGGGGGGCGGGTCCTTAAAATCCTGTTTGATGCAGGGCTCCATGTACGACACACACCTCCACTTGTCTCCAGGGATGCCTTTCATTTCTGCAGGGTCAGAGCCTAGATTCAAACCCTCCGCTCATTCCCAGTCTAATTCATCTTCTCTCTTCCTCCAGACAAACTCCCCTTAAAGGACACTACCCGGCTCCCCCCGTTGCTAAGAGAAATGCTTCCCATCCCACGTCAAAATATTTCAAGAAACGGATGCCACAGTTAAGTTGGGAAGGAGGGGTTCAGAGCTTGGAGCCAACACCAGCAACATTTTGCCAGCTTGTGCATTCATCTCCCCCTCCAAGCTCCCCACCCCACCTTGGGTCATTTCATAAGCTTTATCATCACTTGGGGGGCTATGCGTGTGAGAACCAACGCTACAAAGCACACACAAGACGCCCAATGCATGGAACCCCCTGATTTGCTCCAACCCTAACAAAAGCCTTCCATTAATATTAAATAATAACAATAAGCCTTCAGAACAACCCCCGAGTTTCATCCAGCCCCATCTGGAACCAGAATTTTGCTATTTACAAAGATGTTAATCCCGGTCTAATCACAGCAGCAGTGCTGTTCTTCGAGCTATGCCAGACTTAGTGAATACCACCAGCATACGGCTAATATTCACGCTTCTTCCTTCCCTGCCTCTGTCTGGCCGAAATGTATTTTTTTAACTCAGCATTTCAGATGATCTATCCGCCGGCGTTCCTCCCCATGCAAAGATATCAACTCCAAATGCCAGTTGCTTGCTTCAGAGAGATAACCTCAACCTTACAGATAAGGTTCACCCGCGCACACAACACCCGCACACACACACACACACCCCGACCGTGTAAAATAAATATATAAAGACAGCCCTGGGGAGAAAAATATTTCGCCAGGTCCCCACCCCCCCACTGGAGAGCGCAGCAAATACTAAAATGTCCTCAGCTTGCCTCAGTACCCCCCCAATGGCCCCCACCCCCACCCCAATGCAGTAGCGACTCCCATGCTGCCCCCCCACCCCCGTGCACACACCCCGGTGCCACCTCTGTCGGTTCTGTGTCAGCAGCAATGCAACCCCCAGCTCCCACACACACATCCTTAAAATAGATATTGGGGGGAAGGGGGGAGCCCCCGTCCACTTGCAATGGGCAGGAATCAGCTGTAGCTCCCCCGCACCCTGTCCCCTTGCAGCGATGCTCCCCACCAGCCGTCCCCACCACCTTGCTGATTTGCAATGCTATGGAAACCCCCACGGTTGCCACGGCTGCAAAAGCAGGGGGGGGAAGCTAGTGCAAATGGATGCAGCGGTACCCCACCCCCACCACCTCCCGTCGCCCCACCACCACCAAGGGCAGCGATGGGAGCAGCATCCCAGTACCTGCTCCGGGGGGGGCCTGGTACGTCCAGCTGCTGCAGAGGAAGACAGGAGACAATAGAAAGGTGGTGGACCCTCCTCCTCCTCCTCTTCTCTTGGCTCCCCCCTCCCTGCCTGGCTCCTTTGCAACAAGAGATGCTGCTGGATGCTGCTCCCGCAATCCGCCTGCAAATATGAGTGGCAGCATCAGCACCACAGCTCCAGCACCGCCCCACTGCCCCTCCCTCCCCAGCAGGGGTGTGAAGGGGGGGATTCGTCTCGGGGGGGGGGCAGGCAAAGAGCAAACACAGCTCCGGTACTCCCCAGGGAGCCAGATCGCTCTCACTTCCACCATGCATCAGGATCGGAACCAAGCCAAGGAGAGCCAGGCAGGCTGGCCTAGTGGGTGAAGCATGGGGCTGAGAGCCCAGTGTGGCAATGCTGGGGCAGCCTGGCTGAGTGGGTGGAGTGTGGGGCTGGGAGCTGAGAGCCTGGTGCTTCAATGCTGGGGCAGCCTGACCTAGTGGGTGGAGCATGGGTCTGAGAGCTGAGACCCTAGTGTTGCAATGCTGTATGTGTCCACTTCTGGAACAATTTCCTCCCAACACGCTCATGGTAAAACGAAAACTCTACGGGACAGGGACGTAGACTTCCTGCATGCCTGTCAAGTGGGAAGGGACAAGCGGGGGGTCAAGGAGCCACAGAAGTGGGTGGCTGGACTCCTGGGTTCTGTGGCAGGTCAGACTGGCCAGAACGAGCTCTGCTTCTCATATTATCTGGGCAGCACCCTGCCTACAAGGCTGGAGAAGAAGTCAAAGCAAAGCACATTGATGGCAGCAGCTAACGGCACCATCCAACACTAAGAGAGCTGGACCTGCTAGTTCCTGCCCAGAGACCCTCCACGCACATCACCCTCGGGGTGCCTCCGCAGCACACAGCCACTGCACAGAGACCCCCGGCCAAGACCAGGGACTCCCCCATCATGGCAGGTGCTGCACAGAGCACCGCCCCCACCCCAACTCCAGACCCACACTGTGAGGCCAGACCCTGCCCCAAGAAGTGCTCAGCTGAACGGACAGGGGGTTAGAAAGGGAGCTGAGGCATGAGTGGGGACAGGGACTCCTGCTAGACATGCCCATTGGTCTGAGGTGGGACAGGAAGGAGGTATTGGACTAGATGACCAGTCCTTTGCCCAAGGTCAGTGAGAACCAGCAAGAGAACCAAGGTGTCTGCCCATCAACCGGCCCCAGGAAGAAGTGGGACTGAAAAGCGCATACAGTAGATAGCAGGGGAGATGCTGCCACCACCCTCTGAGAATGCACCAAGTCTCACAGAGGGCAGAGCACCCCTACAGGGCCCTGCCGGCTCCCTGCAGCACAGCGCCCCCTATGCCCCCCCCTTGCAGCACAGCCCCCCTACCAGCCCCCTTCTCCTTGCAGCATAGCACCCCCTCAGGGCCCCCCCGCCACCTCAGGGTTCCCTACTGAGACCCCTCCCACCTGCTTCCTGCAGCACAGCACCCCCTACTGACCTCACCCCCACCCTGCATCACTGTGCCCCCACTGAGGCCCCACCCCCTGCAGCACAGCAGCCCTACTTTCACTGTCCCACCCCTCAGCTACTCCTGCAGCCCACAGACCGCACGTGCTTTGAGCACCCAGTTCTGTCACCTTCTGTGCCCCACCACTCCCCAGCCAGACTGACTCCCCCCGCTTGCTGTTTGCATTACAGCAGCAGGCAGCACTAATGTGTTTCTAATGCCCGGGAACCCGGCCAGGAGCTGACACCACCGCTCACTCTTTGCAGGCAGAATGGGGGGCAGCCGGGGAAAGGACTGCAGCCCATTCAGGGGCCAGGATGGAAGCCCCCACAGTGATCTGTACAGGCGGATAAAGCTCTGCCCTCCTCCACGCGCAGAACAGCAGAGTACCCCCTTAGGGCCCCCTTGGCACCTTCCCTCAGAGATAGAACTCAGGAGTCCTGAGACTCGCACCCCCTTAGGGGCCCCTAGACCCCACTCCCCTTCCAGAGCAAAGGGGAGAACCCAGGAGTCTGACTCCCAGCTCTCCCTGGCTTCTTGCATGTCTGTAGCACAGAAGGGAAGTGAGGTACTGTCTTGCAGATAGGGCAGGTCTGGGAGCCAGGACTCCTGGGTTTCCCTCAAGGCTGTGTGTGTGAGGGGGTGGGCTCTGGAAGTCAGGATTTCTCAGGTCTATCACAAGGCTGGGAATGGGGCAGGGAGGAGTTAATGGTTACAACAGCAGTTAGCTTTAGCCCCCACCCAGCCCCATTGGCAACACACTGGGGCCTGCACTGACTGTGAAGGGAAATGGCCCTCTACTGGCCCCCCCACTCCCACAGCACAGCACCCGCCAGCACTGCAGCAGTGGGGTCAGCACCACCCGCAAAGGGGAAGCATCCCTTGCTGAGCCCCGCACCTCTGCATGCCCTAGCCAGCCTCTGGGCCCAGGCACCGGGCCTAACCAGGGAACCAGAGAGAGGTAATAGGCCTGCTGGCCGCGGATAGGTGTGTCTCACTGCAGGGACAGCTGCAGCTGGCTCCCCGCTAAGGTGGGAGAGGGGAGGGAGAAGGGGATTCCCCTGGCCCCTACAGTCCTGTCCCACTCATGCCTCTGTTGGCTATTGCTTTTCAGCTGCACCCCATCAAATCAGCAGCCACTCCGAGATGGATTCCAACGGGGACTCCTTCGCGGCCCTTACAGGCAACAAAACCACAGGACTGACCTCTGCCTCGGGGACTTCAAACGCTCCCTTCCCCCTCTCCCCTGCTGCACACACTGCTTCACTCTGTGCCCTGAGCCCCACAGCGCCCCCTGCTGGGCAAGGCTGGGGCTGGAGTAACTGGGTGCTCCCCCACAGGCAGCTCCTGCCCTGAGCCCCACAGCGGCCCCTGCTGGAATAGGCCGGGGCTGGAGTAACTGGGTGCTCCCCTACAGGCAGCTCCTGCCCTGAGCCCCACAGCGCCCCCTGCTGGAATAGGCCGGGGCTGGGGTAGACCGGTGCTCCCCCACAGGCAGCTCCTGCCCTGTGCCCCACAGCGCCCCCTGCTGGATGAGGCTGAGGCTGGGGCTGGAGTAACTGGGTGCTCCCCACAGCGCAGGGCTGGAGTAGTTGGGAGCTGCCCCAGGGGCCTGTAGGCCAGGACTGAGGGGCAGAGCCAGGTAGGGGCAGGGTTGAGCACTGATTGTACGGCTCTGAGGGAAGCCCCAGTGTAATGCAGGAATGTCCCAGGGAGCCCAGCCCGTCCCCCACCTACGGCTAACCACCGGCTGAAGACCACCAGTGCCTGGGCCCAGCCGCCCCCCAACCAAAGGCCTAGGGGTCAGGGATAGAACTGAGGAAGGGTGGGTGGGGAGGGGACACAGATGGGGCCTTTTCTCTCTAGGGATCGCTGGCTCTGATCCGGCCCCGCATGCTCTATTAGCTTTATTCCTCTCCTATACTGCAGTGTGCCCCACGGGGGGGCAGGGGGACCACGCCAGCTCAGCAAGTCACAGAGGTCTCGTGCGTCTTACAGCCTCCCCGCCCCCACACAGCCCCCTCCCACCTCCAGCACTCCCATAGCGCCTCCCCACGCCTCCACCCCCTCACATGAACTTAGCCACCCACTCCCTTCTGCTTCCCCTCCCCCACTCTCTCCTTCCACCCTGACCCATCCCTCCAGCACACCGCTCCCCACCCGCCCCCCATAAGGACCTTTCCCTGGGGACGCCCTCTGCCAGGCTGAGACCTGTCTGTCTTACTTGTTACAGACGTTCCCTACACGACAGCCTATGGGTCAGGAGTCCCCAGCAGCTAATGGCTGGGAGGGCCAACAGGCGTCATTTATCCTGGGACACCTTCCAGCTCTCATCTCAGATCTTCTGGGAAAAGGGGGTTCCAGGGGAGCCAGGGACTCCACCTCTGAGCCCTTCACCCTGGCATCCGATGACTCAGGGAGCAGGAGCAGCATGTGAGCAGCCCACAGCCAAGGCCCTGCTTAACCCCCGGCTAGCTGCTTTGCAAAATCATCACACCACACTCAACAGACTGTCTGCCGAGTAGCAGCCCAGAGCTGGGAAGCTGGGGACTGCAGGTCAGGACTGCGGGGCACCAGCAGAGTCTGGGGGAACCCAGGGCTGGGGTCACGGGAGAGGGAAGGGGGGCTGCAGGCTGGGAGCACACACAGACCAAACCTTGCTCAGTAAGATGCAAATACTGGGCAGCTGCTGGGGACTTGTCTGCCCCCCAAGCCACCCCCTAGCTGCAGGGCATCAGCCAAACCTGCTACTCCATGGACTGATCCATGCCCAGTAACACCCCAGCAGTACCCAGGGTTTCATGGCCGGGGCCAGTTAACTGCTCAATTAGCTCTGATGGCTTGGAGCAGGGAGCCTGTTGCTGCACACCCTCCCCATCCTGACAGGCCTCACCCAGTGCAGCCCCCCAGCAGTGGGATGGAGGTGCCATGCTGCTCACCACAGGCCCTACTGCAGCCCCCAGGGTGTGCTGGGCCACTGCCTCACCCCCTCCAGGACTCACTGCATCCTCCCCAGCAAGCAGAAAGGCTGGGGCACAGTGATGCTGCCTTGTGGGCCCCACGGCATGGTGGGGGGTGGTGCCTTGGGCTCCCTTAGGCTAGGCACAGCACAGCCACTGGTTGCTTAGCAGCCCTGCAGCACATGCGGCTGCTCAGGGAGGCTGCGGGGTAGGGCTGAGCGACCTTTCCTGCCCTTGCATGGCAGAAGCAATTAAATCAGCCAATGCAGAAGCTGGGGGGACACTCCACAAGACAGTCTGGGCTGCAGCTGGGAGCCTGCTATGAACTGTCCCAGGGCACACCTTTCCCAGCTACTGCCAGCCTGAGACACACACCCTATGGGTGGGACGCAGTAGGTCCTAAACAGCATTCCTTCTCTCCTTCCCACAGCACCTCCTGCTGGGAGATGCCAGCACTGGAGCAGCCAGGAGCTCCCCCCATCACCCGTGCACCTACCCTGCTACCACCTTGCCCCCTGCTGGGAGACGCAAGAGCAGGAGTAGCTGGGGGGCATCAGCTGCAGCCAGCGCTCCCGGCAGCATCTCACTTATAAAGTGATTTATCCCCTCCCTGATGCCTCCCCCCATCCTGCAGCTCCTGCAGAGGGGGCACGTGCTGACTCCAGCAGCTTTGCAGCTCAGTGGATCTGTGCCTGCTAGAAAAGTGTCCTGCCCTCGCCCTCCTGGACTTACCCATCAGCCGTATTAGGTGCACTAATCACTCCCCATTCACCACCCCCAAATGGAGGGCTGCTGGCATTGGATGAGAACTAAAACTCATGGGCTAAGCTGCCCAAAGCAGGGCCACTCCTGGGCCACCCCAGCCCCACCAGCTGCAGTTCAAACCCTGGGGATGTCAGTCTCTCGAAATATTCTCTGCTGTTCAGTGGGATGCAAGACACTTCCTGTCTTAAACTGCTACGCAGTATTTTCACGTGGTCCAAGGGATGCTACACCCCACCCCAGAGGCTGCAGCTTCTCCACACAGACAAGGGATCCCTGCATAAACTACCCCTCAATCCACCCCAAAAAGGGTTGCATCTACCACCAGGCAGGGATTCTTGTATAAACAGTCCCCATGCCCCACCTCAGAGGCAGCTTCATTCCAGCAAAGGACCAGGGATTCCTGTTTAAATAAGCACACATTTATTTGGGAAGTCCAGAAAATTGAGCTTATTCACGTACATTAATAAAATTACAGAAAACATTTTTTTGAAAAGACACAGTGTGTGTTTTCCTGAGCTAAGAACTGAGGTCTGACATGACAGGCAGGTCAGAGGGTTACAGATAAGATCTTGTTAAGAATCCAAGTCAGGACAGGTCTAGGGGGTCCTGCCATGACCTCATTCCCCATCAGGGCATCACGTTAATGTGTGTGTGCTGGGGGGGGTGTTTGTCCTCAGACTGGTACATTCAGAGAAGTGCATGCATAAGAACCAACTAGTGCCCCTTGCAGGCCCTGGGGTGTCCAGCTTCCTGTTAAGGATGGCGGTAGTACAGGGCCATGGGGTGAGCGGAAAAGCAACTGTGTGCTTGGGCCTATGGGGAGAAGCAAGTGAGACGAAGGAGTGGAAGGGAAAATACAGAGCTGGGCTGATGGGGCAGAAAGAAAGCTCACGGATGGAGGGACATGGTGGGCAGACAGACAGACAGACAGCTAGATCTAGTGACAGAAAGCCCACAGCTGCAGGGACACAGCAGACAGACAGAAAAATACACAGGGAGAGAAAGCTCACGGCTGGAGAGACACAGTGGGCAGACAGCAGGGCTACGTCTACACTACAGAGTTTTTTTCAAAATAACAGCTATTATGTTGAAATAACTTTGCTTCTACATTATGCAAATGCTATTTCGAAATAAATTCAAAATAGTGGGGGTGTTATTTCGAAATCAGTAACCCTCATTGCAGGAGGAATAACCCCTATTTTGAAATAGGGATTTTTAAGACACGGAACAGCGCTATTTCAAAATAAGCCAGAATGGCATCCAATGGCGATACTTCAAAATAGGCACTCTGTGTCCTGGGTGCTATTTCAAAATGCATTTTGTGAGTAGCGGTTTCAAAATAACTCTGTAGCGTAGATGTAGACGAAGAGAAAGCCCCCAGCTGGAGTGACGCAGTGGGCAGACAGACAGCAAGACGCACTGCAAGGGAAAGATGGGAAGGCAGAAAGTGAAAGAAGAAAAGCAGCCAGAAGAACGACTGAATGAAGGAGGAAATCAAAGGCTGAGGAAGGAAGGAGAAAGTGAATGGATGCAAATAGAGGGGGACAATGAGAAGGGACTTCAGGAGGTCATCGAGTTGGCCCCCTGCTTCAAGCAGGATCAACCCCAACTAAGTTATCCCAGCCAGGACCTTTTCAAGCCAGGACTTAAAAACCTCTAGGGATGGAGAATCCACCACCTCTCTAGGCAACGCATCCCAGTGCTTCACCACCCTCCTAATGAAATAGTTTTTCCTAATATCCAACCTACTCCTCTCCTTCTGTAGCTTCAGGCCATTGCTCCTTGTTCTACTACCTGTCACCCCTGAGAACAGTTTCTCACCATCCTCTTTAGAGCTCCCCTCCAGGAAGGTGAAGGCTGCTATTACATCACCCCTCAGTCTTCTCTTCTGTAAACTAAACAAGCCCAAATCCAATGATTCTATGGTTCTATGACTGAACGAATGAGTCCAGGCAACACATCCCAGAGAATGCAAGCACAGGGGCGGCAGAGCTGGGCCAGCTAGGCCGTGGGAGATGGCTTGAGCTGTCAGCTGAGGTAAGCTCTTCACAGCTTCATTCCCCATGGCATCTCTCCCACCCAGTGCCAGGCACCAGGAACATGGCACATTTTGTTAGCACGAACGCTGCCTCTTGCATTCATCCAGCGCTCCCTCCCCCGGTGCTGAGATGCAGCCGCCTCTGGGGTGGGACATGACAGGTGTTTATACAGGGATCGCTTACTAATGCTTTCTGCACCCGCTAATGCTCCTCACTAATACTACAATTACTACCACCCACTACTAATACCACTTACTAACACTGCCCACCACTTACACCTTCTCCTAGCAGAGATCGCTAATCCACCTACTAGGATACGCCTCACAATGCAATCTATTACTAACCGCCCTTCCTACAAACTTCCCCAAGGCATTGTCTCCAAGGAAATTAATCTGGAAAAACTGAAGGGGTGCATATAAATGGGATGAGTTCATATTGATTAAGGCCCTGTGTAGACACGCTTACATGGAACAAAAGTGGTTTGAGTTTGGACTTGGGCTTTTTCCAAGGTAGACAATTCACCTAGTGCAGGGATTGGCGACTTCAAAGCCAAACAGCCATTCCTGATTCACTCTGGGGGTGGATGTTCTAGGTTTAGAGCCAGAGATCCACATATAGGGTTTCATTGGGAGCAAATGCACATGTAAACAAGCCTTAAAACTAAACTGGAGTCAGACACCTTTTATGCCAAATGGCAGTGTCCACACAGGGCGTTAATCTGGTATACCAGACCGGTACAATAATGCTGGTAAATTGCCCCTTATAGACAGAAACAGCCTCGTTAATGTAACACCCTCTCACAATACACCCTATTGGTGGGAGCAGTTGTGTTTACTTGTGCTATGCCACAATCACCTACTAACACGGCTGCCCAGTACTGCACCCGGCTGCTCACACGAGACCAGCTCCGGCGGCTGGCTGGCACATGGACCCGCAGCCAGGGGCTCTCTGATCTCTCCTGAGGGTGGTAGCAGACTGCAGACTCAGCCAGCACGCATTGGCTTATTCGCTTGCCAAGGCCACATGTCCCTGCTCCCATTCCAGTCCCTTCGCCTGGCCACTCTGCTGGATAAGTATTAGGGGGCTCTCCTGTCCCTGGGGTGGGCCCCAGGGCTGCCCCTGCCAAAGCTGGGAATGTCTTGGCTCTGCCATGCCCTCTAAGCAGGAGCATAGCCCCCCCGCAGGGCACCCCCAGAGCTGCACTTTACCACACAAGGAAGGGATCTGAATTTCCCCCTCAAACGCACCTGCAGAGAAGGGGTTGGAATAGTCATCCCTTCATGCTGAGCCTCCCCAGGCTCCAGGGGCTACCGGCCTCACAACACCCCCCGAAGGGGTGCTCAGCCCTGTGCCCTTATCACCAGCACACACACACACACACACCCCTGCGGGGTGCTGGAGTGCCTTAAGCACAGGGTGCCAGGCTGCCAGCCCCCACCACGGCCCCCTGCCCAGGCTGGCGGCGAGCACGGCGGGCTGCGAGAATGTGCCGGAAAGGCAGCCGGCGAGGGCGGCCGAAACCGCAAAATCCATGTCCCCAGTCGCCATCGGGCGACAGATCACAAGACGAAGCCTCACGCCCTTTAGCAGTCTCTGGCCCACGCCATTATCGGCCTATGGCAGATGGCTCTGGGGTGGGGTCTTCATTGTGCTGGGCACCCCTTCATTGTGCACCGCACCCCCTCCTCACACACACACGCAGCTGGCTGGCTGCCATGCAGCTCCTGTGACTCGCTGGGGTGGCACAGCCCCTCGTTGTACCGGGCACCGCGCACACGCGCGCACACACACACGCACACGCACACGCACACACGCAGCTGGCCGGCTGCCATGTAGCTCCTGTGACACATTGGGGTGGCACAGCCCCTCGTTGTAGTGGGCACTGCGCGCGCATGCGCGCGTGCACACACACACACACACACACGGAGCTGGCCAGCTGCCACGCAGCCCCTATGACACACACAGCTCCTGTGACACATCGGGGTGGCACAGCCCCTACCTGCGCTAGGTGCTGCAGAGACCCCTCATCCTGCCAGGCTCCACGCAGCACCTCATGGTGCCACCCTATGACGGCTCTTCACCCAAGGCTGGGTGTCCTGTTGTGCCGAGGACTGCACAGACCCCTGGCCAAGTCTGTGCCCCTCACGGCCCTGCCCAGCCGCACACAGGGCCCTCCCTGACCAGATGCCACGCAGCTCCCCTCACCCCACTCAGGCCTGCCCCTGGTGCTGGCACAGCACCTACACACAGCAAGAGCCAGGCCCTGCCTGAACAGCTCGCAGGCCAGGTGCAGACAGAGTCTTCTCCCCACGTGACAGGGAAACTAAGGCTCAGAACAGTGACGGGACTCGCCCCAGGTCACACAGGGCCTCTGCAGCAGAGCCAGCACTGAACCAAGGTGTCCTGCCCCCCCCACCAATCCCTTACCCACACAGCTCCCCAACCTCAAGCCAAAGGGGCACCACCCTGCCTCACCTTGCCGGGCCCCACTCCACCTGGCTGGGCCAGTCCTGGCCTGGTTCAGCCTCGCAGCCCCGCTTTGAGGTTAACTCAGCAGGTTTGAAGTTCTCAGGCAGGGTCACAACCACATCCACGTGCCCCTCAGCCAACAGGGCAAAGCAGGCCCTGGCAGCCCCAGACGAAACCTGCGCCCAGCAAGTCCCAGCTGCCCCACCCAGGCAGACAAACTGGCACAGCGAGAAGGCCCCCCTACAACCAACTCACCCCAGACATGCTACCTCCCTGCCAGGGGGAGGGAACCCAGGAATCCGGCCTTTTGCCACCCCCACTCCACTCGGTGTTCTCTGTAGGCTGCGCGTGTGGGCAGGCACCCAGGAGAGATTCAGGTGCGCCCAGCTGATTAGCAGAGCCCCCACAGCTGGCAGCCTGTGTGTCTATTGGGGCTGCAGCTCTTCGGAACACCACACAATGTCTTCTTCCTGTGGGCAGGAAACATTAGAGTGCCCATTAACCCCACTCCCTAGCCATGGGCCTAGGAGCCCTCCTGGGCCTCCCACTGCTCCCAGCTGCTAAACTCCCCTCCGGAGTCCTGATGCCCCACTGTAACCCACTAAACAAGGCTTAAGGGGGGGAGGGGGCACAAAGGGTCATGGACTTGCCTCTCCTCCCCACAACATAAATCCTTTAAAAAGCAAGCTGGGGGTTACCCTTTAAGTGCTTCTGCTTCTGGTAGTGGGGGGCAGGACACCTTGGCTCAGTTCTGGCCCTGCTGCAGAGGCCCTGTGTGACCTAGGCCAAGTCCCATCACCGTTCTGAGCCTCAGTTTCCCTGTCACATGGGGAAATGGCTCCATCCTGCACCTGGCCTGTCAGCTGTTCAGGCAGGGCCTGGCTCTTGCTGTGTGTAGGGGCTGTGACAGCACCAGGGAGACCCATGTGTCTCTCATCCGCTAAGCACTGCTATTAGCCCCTCCCCCTGCAAACCTGGGGTGAAATCCAGGCAGCCATAGGTCCCCCCTAAAGCCTGCAAGAGCAGGGGCCCACACATAGGTGCTGACTCCCCCTGGTGCTAAGTTAGTGGGCATTTGCTGATTTGCTGAAGCTCCCAGCTGCTGGAGTCATGTGATAAGGAGAGTCTCTGGTTTGGCTTTAAAAAAACAGACACCAGGTCTGAGCCACAGGGCTGGAGAGAAACCCTGGCAATGTGATCCCAAAAGAAGTCAAAACAGAAAAGCGAATAAGCAGATCCCTGCCTCTTCCACCAAGAGCTGGGCTGGGACCCAGGAGTCCTGGTGCCCAGCCTCACTGGCCTGTATACTAACACAACACTGTACATGCCTCTTGGAACCAGGGGCAGCGCCTACACACCCTGATTCCCACACCCCGCAGTCTTTTCCATTAAACCCACCCTCATCCCAGTCCTGGAATAGGACCCAGGAGTCCTGACCCCGCCCAGCCCACCACACACACCCTGCTCTAGCACCTGACCCTACAGCCAGATTCCAGCCTTGCTACCATGTATCTTTGTAGGCTTTAGTTTTGTGTCTATGAGAACGTAAAGTGACTCACAGCTGGGGCCCTGGGCAGTGGGAACAGCTGGCTCAAGGGGGCGGGGGATGGGACACACACACACACACACCCCCGCAGGGGTGCCAGCTCCCATGTGACCCCAGGCTGGGCTCTGGTTGGCTGAGGGGGTGGGGGATGGGCAAGCTGTGCACTATTAGTGCTTGTGGGTTTCCAGGCTGCATTTGCACTGAATTAGGCGTCACGCTAGTGGCTGTCACCAGCCTGGTAACACGACAGCCCCTGCATCCCTGGGCTTCAGAGCCATTGCAGGCCCTGGTGCTGTGCTGGGAGGGAATGGGTGACCCACAGTGGGCAGCTCTAGGGACAGGGTAACGCTTTCCTAGCACCCAATACTTGCCCTTCCCCACCAGGGTGCAGCAGGACCAGCCCACCTGATGCTGTGGGAGCCCCACCAGTTAATTGCCCCCCCCCCCCCCCCCCGCTTCACTGCAAGGCTGAGCTGGCTTCTTCTTCCCATTCCACAGCCTCCTTCCAGTGCTGCTGGGCCACATGCCGGACGGAGAGTGTGGAAGGGGGCAGCAGGTGGGTTAGTGAAGGAGAATTAAGGGGGTTTATTTATCTACCTGCAGACTCATGCTCCCAAGGCAGCCTGGCTCCTGTATGGAGCCCCAGCTGCAATCCAGCCCCAGGGCAGAGGGGCAGGTTCTCCAGGGGCAGGGAATGGAGGGGTGGTTTTTTCCCAGTAGGGGGTGGCACCCCTGTGTGGCTGCCCCATGGTGCTACTGAGGGGCTCGTCCCCTGGGGCAACGCCAGGGAGCAACGAATGCGGCAGCTGTCTCAGCTGGCAGTTTGGCTTCCCGGGGCAGCATCACAGCCCAGAGCCAGCGGGTGAAGCCAGGAGTCCTGAACTCCCAGCCAACAGGTCCCACTCCCGGCCCAGACCCAGGTGAGCACTTTGTCAGGGTACGGTTTAAAGGTCACGTCTGATTGAGGTGGCTAATCCGCTTACAGGGGAGGCAGTAGCTTGTGTTCACTGGCCTGGTTAATACCAGACAGCACTTATCTGCCTCTGCCATCCATAGTCCCAATCAATGCCTTTCATAATTCAATTCTGCAGCTCTCCAAGATTTGGGGAGCAGCTCCTCCTCCTTCCTGGCCTCCCTACGCCCATAAATGGAGCAGCCAGGCGCTGATCCTTCCCCAGCCCCTCCCACCGCTCCCCCACCCCTGCCCTGCTCCCCACAGCACCCCCTGCTGGGCGAGGCCATTATGGCAGTGCCACAAGATGGCACTGTCCCAAGCTCTGCACAAGCCCTGAGGGGCGCGGAACCGCCCCCCCCAGCACAGCCACCCAGTGAGAGTCCTTGGCCCCAGGAATGCACCAGCCTCACAAATGCAGACAGCGAGACTAGACGAATTACTCTCTTTATAGGTGGGAAAGTGGTGGGGGGGGCAGTATTTTTAGATGATTCAGCAGCTGCCCCGTCCCTCCCAGGATTTTAGGCTGGTGCTTTGGCATGCTCTGGTCTAGTGCATGACCCCCCACTAGCAGCCTTGGCCTTGCTACTTGTTGCTATCGTATTACTGAGTCTTCACAGCTAGTCTGCTAGACTGTTGTGTTCCTGCTCTAGCTGCTCTGCGTATTTGTCAGGAGACGCCGTTCCCACTTGAGTACCGAGGGATATATTCCCACTGCTGCAACACTCCTACAGCCTGCTGTTTTCGACTAGCGCTGCCGTATCCCTGCTGCGCAAGCCCCCTGCCAAATTCATGAACCATTTTGGCCAAGGGCATGGAAATAAGAAATTTCATGATGTCAGCTACTTACCTCTGACGGCGCACAGTGCTCTCAGCGCAGGGCTCCTGACCCCGTGTCCTCGTCAGTGTGGGCCTCTGGTGCCCGGAAGCCCAGTGCTGAGGGCAAAGCTGATCCCACTAGCAGCACAGAACCAAGAACCAGCCCTACACAGGCCAACACCGGCGCATGCGCCCACACCACGTCAGCAGGGCAGGGGGTGAGATGGTGTGGGAAATGGATAGCCAGCTCCCCCAAGCCAGGCACTGTTTGCTGCGGTGCTGGCTGGTCCGGCTGGTCCAGAAGAGTTGGCGACCTGGGGAAGGCCTGCCAGGGAGGCGTTATTAGCGGGCGTAGCAGCAGGAGGATGAGCAGCCATCCCAAGAGCTGTGGGCCTTTGAAGGGGAAAGCGCCACATCCCTCCAGCTGCCTGCTGCGCTGCTGACCCCTGCTCCATCTGAGTCCTCCAGGCCGTGAGGGACACGTTGTGCTGCCTGGTGAACAGGGACTGGGCACAGAGCCCTGAGCGGGAGGGGCAGCCAGGGATGGGGCAAGGGTTGGCTGGACCAGGACTGAGCTGGGTGGGACCACAGGGGGCTGAGACGGGGGGTGGCTGGAGCCCATATCCACGTGGCTGCCTAGGACACCAGAAAATCGGGGGCAATTTGGTGCCCCAAATTTCATGGTGCCCTACTCAGCTGCATGCTTTGCTTACCGGTGGGAATGGCCTTGTGCAGCAGGCAAGATGCCATGCTGTGGCATTGCCACCCTTACTGCTCGCAGAGCTGGGCCCCCAGTCAGCAGCTGCTGCTTTCTGGCCACCCAGCAAAGCTGGCAGCAGCACAGCAGGAAGGCTGGCCTGGTATGGTAGTGCCACCCTCATGCCTTCACTGCGCCTAAGAGGTCAGATGTCACAAAGGGAGAGCAGATTTCATGGCCTATGCCACATGTTTCACAGCTGTGACTTTGGTTGGGCCATTGCAACAGGTGAGGCTGATACGTGAGTATTTTTGCAGGTTGCTCGTTAGCACCTATACTGGGGTCCATACTATAGAGAGGACGTGGATGCATTGGAGAGAGTCGAGCGGAGAGGAACGAAAATGATGAAGGGGCTGAAGCACATGACCTGTGAGGACAGGCTGAGGGATCCGGGCTTAGTTAGTTTGCAAAAGAGAAGACTGAGGGGCGATTTCATCGCAGCCTTCAGCTTCCTGAAGGGGGGCTGTAAAGAGGACGGAGAGAAACTGTTCTCAGAGGTGTCAGACGGCAGAACAAGGAGCAATGGTCTGAAGTTACAGAGGGAGAGATGTCAGCTAGATATTAGGAAAAACTATTTCACCAGGAGGGTGGCAAAGCACTGGGATGTGTTGCTTAGAGAGGTGCTGATATCTCCATCCCTAGAGGTTTTTAAGTACCAGCTGGACAAAGTCCAGCTGGGATGATTTTGTTGGGGGTTCAGCCTGCTTTAGGCAGGGGGCTGTGTGCGAAGACCTCCTGAGGTCCCTTCCAGCGCTAGGCGTCTATGATCTCTATGATTCTAACCACCCCATGTTTTCCAGCTTCCCTCTGGCAGCCTTGCAGCAGCACAAGCACCTCTGAGTTTTAGGCAGGTACTTGGCAATTATTACTACTCCTGGAAGGGCGGGCGGGCACACCTAGCATTTTTCTGGGCCTGTAACCCAATAGACTAGTTACATGACAGTGTCGTAGCAGATGCTAGTACTTTGGGGGCAGGCTTGGCTTTAGGCCGGGCAGCTTTGGCTGCTACTGCAGCAGGCTTTTTTGTGGCTGATAGGCTGGTGACCTGCAGTATTTTTATCGCTGGTATTACAGGGTCACCTCACATGTGGGGGCTGATGCACAACTTTGCTGGGTACACCCTGGAAGGCACTGCAGCATCTCCTGGTGGTGTGGGATGGTAGTGCAACATCCCAGGGACCTGTTTGGCAGGTACCGCAGTACCCCTTAGCGGCGTAGTCTGGTACTGCCTGACGCGGCTGGTCTGTTTCAGTGCAGAGGTTGCACGTGCACGCGGGGAGCAGCCCAGCGCCCACGCCCAGAGGATGAGGTCTACAGGCTGCTGTGACTCGGTCAGCTTCTCAGGCAGCTGATTTGATGGCTCAGCTACCCCAAGATGTGTAACAGGTGATCTGCCCCCCGGTGGGCCAAGTGAGGAGGGTGTACTGGGAGCCAGGCTTGAATACAGGGTGGGGAGAGTAACCCGGCAGCTCGCAAGACTCAGTGCAAAAAGAATCAGTCGCTGGGGAGTGCTGTGGTTGCCCCCTTGGCGTTGGATGGGGGGAGCCCCATAGATGGACCCACCCCACTGGGGACACAAAGGAAAAGTGCAAGGGGGCAGAGCTAAGGCGCTGTGGTCCACAGCGGTCCCTGCTGGGAGAAGCCAGGGCCGGAGTAGCCAGGGGCAGCACCTGGAGCAGCTCGCATGGCTGTAAAGTGATTTTTAGCCTCCCCTCGATCCCTGCCCCCTGTCTGCGGCTCCTGCAGAGGGGGCATGCACTGACTCCAGGGGCTTTGCTGCTAAATGGCTCTGGCCAGCCCCAAGCCACTGCCTCCCCTGCCCTCTGCAATGTGTCCATCAGCCGTCCCCATAGTCAGGTTGGGGACCAGGTGTCCCGCAACAGCAAGCCACGCACTGCAGTGCAAGCAGGGACAGTGACAGGGGGCAGGGCAGGGGCCCGGTGGGGACACTTCCCCCCCTCCCAGCCTATGCTGATCCCAGTGCCTCAGCACAGTGCTCACCGACGTGGGGCTGCACTGGTTGCTGGCAGTGGATGAGAACTGAAACCGATGGGCTACGCTGCCTGGGGGACTGCCAAGCCCCACCAGCTGTGGTTTCAACCCTCGAGTCCTGTGGGGGGGGTGCCAGGGTCAGGGATGCTGGTCCAATTCACAGCACCAGACTGCTCCTGCCCCAGGCACGCGCCCCTGGAAATAAACATATCGAGACAAAGGCAACCAAAATCTATTTGCAGAGAACAGATTGTTCCATTAACCTTGTCTTTGTCAGACGGGGGTGGGGGCCAGGGGATGTTTCTCACATGTCCGGGTTGTGGGGGTGGGGGGGTGCAGCGGGGGGGACAGCGGCAGCATATTAAGGCCCAGCTCCTAATCTGAGGCCCGTCTGACAGCAGCTGTGACATGTGCAATACAGAATGATAAATAGAATCTGTCACCCGGGCAAAATCAATAGCGGTATTTTGTTTTTTTTTCTGTCTGTCTCACATGTCATTTGACAAGCACCGTTAAGGAAAAAAAATATATAATCGAGCAAAAGATGGGCTCCCCCGCCCCCTCGTTCTGGCATCAGGACACTGGCTAAAGAGATGCCCCACCCCAGAGGCAGCTGCACTCAGCACAAGAGGACAGATCTCTCAATAACCAGCCCCCACCCACTTCACCCCACCCCAGAGGTGGCTGCATCTCCCTTGTTCAGGGCCCGGCTAGCCACCTCTGTGAGGCTGGGCTGGGGCATGACAGAAAGGTCTATCTGCTGGAGGAAGTTCTGGGCTGCCTGGTGAGGAATGGGCTGACTCTGGGGCGGATTCAGCCAGGATGATCTGGGTGTTATTGATGTATTTTATCAGAGCAATTTCCTCTTCCCATGCCACTGCGACACCAGGGCTGAGAGAAGCGAGCCTGGCAGAGGGGCAGGTGGCTGGGAACAGGCGCAGGGGGAGAAGGGGGTGGGGACCGCGCCTGCTCTCGTGCACACACACAGTGGGGCTCACCCCACTAGCAGAGGGCAGTGGGGACTGGGCACGTACCTCACCAGGCACACCAAGGGCATGGGTGTAAGTTTCACTTCATCCAGCAGGGGGAGCAGATACACCAACATTGGCTTCAGCAGAGAGGAGTCGGCGGGGGGGGGGCCCAGCTCCAGCCCCTTCCCTGGGCCAACCACACAGAGCCTCCAGCTTTGCAATGGCCTTGTCCCTGGGAATCTTCTGGGGACAGACAGCGAGCTCCCTCCCACAGCTGGGGCTAGAACCCAGGAGTCCTGCTCCCCAGCCCCTCCCCCCACGAGAGCCCTCCGCTCCAGAAGGCCAGGCCGTGCAGGGGTGGGGAAGGCCCCTCGCTGGGGCTGGCAGCACGAGACAGACCCAAATTGGGGACAGACGGGAACTGGCACCGTTGGGTTTTATTACATTTATTCCATCTCTGAATCCGGTTGTTAGGTACAAATATACACAGACAATCTGTACAACCAGGCTCACGGGCCTGGGGGGGATGCTGGGACCCACATCCTAGCCTCCCACTTCCACACCAACCTGTCATCAGCCCCAGGCCGGCTCCTGTTCCCTGCAGGGGTGCGCTGGGCAGGTCCTACCGGAGAAGGGGAAGTGGCTCCCCAGGGCCCAGAGCCCATGAGACCTCCCCCCCATAAGTTAACTTGTGTCTCCACCCTCCAACAGCAGAAGACAGGGGTCGCTGCTCTCTGCGCTCCACCCCACAGCTGGAGCTAGAACCTGGGAGTCCTGGCTCCTAGTCCCTGCTGCCCTAACCATTAGGCACAACTCCCCTGCCAGAGCCACAGAGAGAACCCAGGAGTTCTGGCATGCAGCCACCTCCCCACCCCCTCAACCAGTAAAGGATCTGGCCAGTTGGCCCCAGAGCAGCTCTGCATCCCCCTGGAGAGACTGTCTCTCCCCCTTGGCCCTCGCTCCGTCTCCGTCACCCCACAGCAGGGCAGCCAGGAAGTCAGCAAGCAGGCTGGGGCGAACAGGAGCTCCCAGCTTCTGCGGAGCAGTGGGAGGAAGAACCACAGCGCATGACCCTAAAACACACCGAGCACAAAGATCAGACCAGTTGTAACCACTAGAGCCCACTCTTCTCTCAATGCCCAGAACCGAGCTCCCCAGCCCTCCCCGCTCGTCTTCTCCGCAGCTCTTACGCGTTTGCCTTTATAAATGGACATCGAAAACCCCATCCTCCAAGTCCTGGACCTCCTCCTCGCGGATCTCTGCAGAGACAGCAAAAAGGAGCTAAGGGACCAGCACCCACTCCCACCACACAGGGGAGCTGCTCTGCTAGGCTTCAGCACTCCCAATGCACTTTGACAGGTGTGGACCCCTCCTTGCCACTGAGATGCAGCCACCCCTGGGGTGGGGCATGGGCACTGTTTATACAGGGACGCCTTGCCCAGCACTGAGATGCAGCCACCCCTGGGTGGGGCATGGGGCTGTTTGTACAGGGAACTCTCCCCTGGCACTGAGATACAGCTGGACCTAGAATGGGGCACAGGGGCTGTATGTACTACTATCCCTCTCCCAGTGCTGAGATGCAGCTGATTCTGGGGAGGGATGCAGGGTCTCTCACTGTGTGCTGAGTTGCAGCCGGCCCTGGGGTAAAGGCCTATTGTGCTGCTCCCCCTCACCCATTGCTAAGATGCAGCTGCCTCTGGGGTGGAGCACAGGGGCTGTGTAGACAGGAAGCCTGTGCGGAAGCAGGCTGGGATAACACAACCTGCTGATTACTGGAGGCCCCTGCTGTGGGCGGCTCAGAAGAGCTGCCAGGCTGGGAGTGCCTTTCCGCATCATCCGCAACGACACAAACAGGAAGCAGCCTGGTGCAGTATCGCGGGCCAGCTCCGCACGGCCTTGGCGGGGTCAGGAAACGGCAGGCGGGAGCAGGAGGTGTTATCGTACTCGCCAGCCGGCTTCCGGCACAACCCCGGGGGCACGGGGGAGGGGCGGGGTCAGGCCTCCAGGTTCTGGCCCCAGCAGCTGCGCCCGCGGCAGCCGTACCTGTGTGGCGCAGGGAGCCGCGGGCCGGGCGGGGCAGCGAGAAGCTGAAGGAGCGGGCAGGGATGTGGGCAGGGCTGTCCAGGCTGAAGCTCTTGGCCCGTTTGCGGCACTCCAGCGAGAGGCGATCCCGGCACTGCCTGTGGCAGCTCACGCCGCAGCCTGGGGGGAGGGGGCAACACGAACGGTCGGGGGGGGGCTGCCCCTCCCCCAGGCCTCCCTTGGTACAACCCCCCGCCCCACACCTCCCCAGTCCGCCTAATGCAGCCCAGATCCTTCACACACCTCCAGGACCCCAGCACCCCCAGGTCCCCCATGAGCCCCAGCAACCCCCTGGCCCAGCACCTGCACAGCCCAGCCCCCCCCATGCACCCCAGCACCCTGCTGTGCACCCCCACCGGCCAGTGCCCCCATGTGCCCCCTGCTGCACCTCGCAAGCCCAGCACCCCCATGGACCCCTCCATCTTCTGCAAAGCAGCCCCAGGACCCCCCACTCCCACCTGCTCCAGTGCACCCCTATCTCCAGAATGCAGCCCTCTCCCCAGCGCCCCCCCCAACAAGCTGTCACTTCCCCAGGCAGCCCCTCCCCGCTTTCCCCGACTCACAGCGACACTTGAACCCCTGTTTGTAGATTCCCAGGATCTGGGGAGAGAGACGTGGGGGAGGGGTCACCACAGCCATCCATCGCGCTGGGTGAGATGAGCTACTTGGGCCAAGAGTTTCCAACTTCCTGGCCCAGTTCCACGTGTCCAGTTCTTGGGATTCCCGCACAATGACCAATGCGCGCACCGACTAGGGCAGGCCCGGGGCGAGCAGCCACCGGGACATTTAACCCTGCCGAGATGCAGCCACCTCTGGAGTGGGGCGTGTTTACGCAGGGATCCCTGCCCAGTGCTGAGGGGTTAGGGCAGGGGGAGGAGGGGGGCTGTTTTCCCCGGAATCCCTTATGGAACACTGAGATGCAGCTGACTCTGGGGTGGGAGCTGCACATACAACTGCCCCCACCCAGCACTAAGATGCGGCTCTCTCTGGGGTGGGGCACAGGGGCTGCTTACACACTGCACAGAGATTGTCTCATCCCAGGGTACAGATCCCTCCTCCACAGGGCACATGCTCTGAGAAGAGCGAACCCCTTCTTCTACCCGGGCCCCCTCTGGGGGAAGGGGCTGTCCTGAGCTAACCAGTTGTCTCCCCTGGCCCAGGGGTCCACCCGCCTTATGCCCTCCCTGTGGCTGCAGGACACCCAATATTCCCCCCCTCAAAGTCTCAGGCGGGAAGGAGAAGGGGCCCCTGAGGGAAGCCCCCAGGCTCTGGGAGGGTGGCAGTGAGCAGACCGAGGGGCCAGCAGCGCTCACCAGGCTCTTGCAGTGGCGGCAGGACACGGGGCGCAGGAAGGTGGTCTCCTGGAAGCTGTGGATGAAGCCCATCTTCCCATCCACCGCAGTGCTGGACTTCATGAAGTACGAGATCATCTCCTCCCGGCTGATGCAGCCGTCCCTGGGGGCACACGACATCACAGGGCCAGCTCAGGGTGGGGAGCAAGGCTGGGGGCAGAGCTGGGAGCCAGGACACCAGGGTCTTATCCCCACGTGGTGGGGGGGTGGGGGCCAGAGGGTCAGAGCTGGGGGCTGGGCGCCAGGACGCCAGGGTCCTATCCCTGTGGGGGGTGGGGGTCAGAGCAGGGGGCTGGGAGCCAGGACTCAGGGGAGCCAGGGAAGCTTTATGGGGGAGAAGGTGGGGGCCGGGCTCCAGCACCTCGCCCCCTTCCCGTGCACTCACTGGTTCTCATCCAGGTCCCCGAACTTGCACAGGTAGGGGAAGTTGTTGCGGATGATTTTGAATTCTTCCTGGGAGATGTGGCCGTCTCCGTCCACGTCGAAATTCCGGAACACGGACTGCGGGGGGGGAGCAGCAGAGGGCAGGTCACTGCTAGGGACAGAGCAGCCCCCCCCCCCCAGCCCTACAGCCCCCCCACAGAGTCTGCGGGGGGGGGTCATTGCCACACTCAGTCTCAGAGCTGGGTGTCCCCGGGCCCTGCTCTCACCTCCACCATCTTCTCAATGTGTTTGCGCACCAGCGCCTGGTCCGGCTTGGGCTTCACAGCCAAGGCCCACTCGTCTATGTCAGCCGGTCGGCTTGGGGGGGAGCAGGAGGTGGGGCTGGAGGGCTGGACGGACACACAGACGTACCCTCTGAGTGATCCTCTGCCCGGTGCTGAGATGCAGCCCACTCTGGGGTGGAGCGTGGGCTGTTCGCGCCGGGATCCCTCCCCAGGGCTGGAGCTGGAGGGTGCTGGGGAATGTGTGGGATCCAGCAGCCCCCCCCATCCCCAGACAGGAAGCTGGGCCCCCAGGGAGCAGAGCGGAAGGCAGCTGCGAAGGGGCCTGGGAACCACTGCTGGGGCCAGCTGGGACAGAGCCGCCACGGCCTGCTGCTCCCCCCATCCCCCAGAGGGGCACTGAGGGGTCGCGGCCTTGGGGCACAGGTCACACGGCGGCGTCCACTCACACACACACTCACGGCCGACTTGCCACGGGGCTCTCTCTGCAGCGACAGCTGGTAGATCTCCTCCTCTGTCTGGTACTGATCCAGCGACACCTGGGGGCACAGCCCATCAGACCTGGGCGCTGGCCGCAGAGGGCAGGAGGATGCTGGAGGTGCAGGGAGATACGGGGAGAGGGGAATGCAATGGGGCTGGGACGTAGTGAGGGTGCAGTGGGGGGGTCCAGGAGTTGGGATGCAATGGGGGTGCAGTGGGGGCTGGGACATGATGTGGGGTGCAGTGAGGTTCAGGGGCTGGGCTGCAGGACAGCTGGGTTGCAATGGGGAACTGGGGGACAAGGGAGGCACTACAGGGATGCAGAGGCCCAGGGACTGGGTGCAGGAGAACTGGGGTGCAGTGAGGCTGCAATGGGGAATTGGGGTGTGACGGGAGGCTACAGGGTGCAGTGAGAGGTCTGGGCTGGGGGTGCTCTGGGGTGTGCAGTGAGAAGCCCGGGGCGAGGGTGCTAGGGGTTGCAGTGCATGGCCGGGGTGCAATGGGCGTGCTACAGAGACGCAGTGCTATGGGAGCAGGGACGGGTGCAGTGCTGTGGGGTGCTATGGGAGTGAAGTGGTTGGGGGTATAATGGGGAGCGCAATGGGGTGCTGTGGAGATGCAATGGTAGGGCTGTGGGGCATGGCGCTGTAGGGTGCAGTGTTCTGGGGGTGCTGTGGGGCGCAGTGTTCTGGGATGCTGTGGGGTGCAGAGGGGGTGCTGGGGGTGCTGTGGGATGTGGCACTGTGGGGCACAGTGCTCTGGGGGTGCTGTGGGGAATGGTGCTGTGGGGCGCAGTGTTCTGGGGGTGCTGTGGGGTGCAGAGGGGGATGCTGGGGGTGCTGTGGGGTGTGGCGCTGGGGGCGCAATGTTCTGGGGGTGCTGTGGGGTGCAGAGGGGGATGCTGGGGGTGCTGGTGGGTGCGGCACTGTGGGGCACAGTGTTCTGGGGTGCTGTAGGGCGCAGAGGGGGATGCTGGGGGTGCTGGGGGGGTGTGGCACTGTGGGGCACGGTGTTCTGGGGGTGCTGGGGGTGTGGCACTGTGGGGCGCAGTGTTCTGGGGGTGCTGTGGGGCGCAGAGGGGGATGCTGGGGGTGTGGCGCTGTGGGGCGCAGTGTTCTGGGGGTGCTGTGGGGTGTGGCGTTGTGGGGGCGCAGGGCCAAGGTCTCACCATGAGCAGGTTGATGAGGTCTGTGTTGGCCTCAAAGGGTGGTTTGATGCTCTGCACCAGCACCAGCTCGTTGAGGATCCCGAAGAGCTGCTGCATCTTGGTGCCGTTGACGCGGGTGCGGGCCGGGTCCAGCCAGTCGGGCAGCGCCACGTGCACGGCCACCAGGTCCTTGAGGTGCACTCCCAGGATGGGGAAGCGGAAGCCGACGCACTCGGCCAGGCGGCGCCGGTAGCGGCTGTAGTTCCCCACCGAGGTCACCAGCTCCGTCATGGACTCCCACAGCTAAGGGAACCGGAGGGTCAGGGGCCGGGCCCACAGAGAGCCCCCAGCACTGCTCCAAGCCCCAAATCTCCACCACTGCCCTGCCCCCACCCCACACATCCCCCACCCCCGCCACTGCCCTGCCCCCACCCTACAGCTCCCCCATCCCCGCCACTGCCCTGCCCCCACCCCACAGCTCCCCCACCCCCGCCGCTCCCCTGCCACTGCCCCACCCCCACCCAACTCCCACTGCCCCGCCCCCGCTACTGCCCTGCTCCCACCCCGCAGCTCCCCCACCACTGCTCTGCCCCCACCCCACAACTCTCCAGCCCTCTCCACTGCCCCGCCCCCACCCCGCAGCTCCCCCAACACTGCCCCACCCCCACCCAACTCCCATGCCCCCACCACTGCCCTGCCCCCACCCTGCAGCTCCCCTGCCACTGCCCTGCCCCCAGTGCCCCACCCCCACCCAACTCCCCAGCCCCCACCACTGCCCCGCCCTCACCCCACAGCTCCCCAGCCCCCATCACTGCCCCCCACCCTGCAGCTCCCCCACCACTGCCCCACCCCCACCCAACAACTCCCCAGCCCCCACCACTGCCCCGCCCCCAGCCCACTGCTCCCCACCCCCGACAACCCCCACCCCGCAGCTCTCCTGATCCCACCACTGCCCCCACACCTCCACCCCACAGCTCCCCGACCCCCACCACTGCCCCCCACCCCTAACCCGCCCCAGCCCAGCCCCTGGGAGAGCATGGGGCGTGTGGGAGAGTGCGGTGCTCAACCTCCTCCCCTCCAACGCTTCCCAGCCCCTCGTGCAGCACCCCCTGCCCCCTACCTTGGTGGTCTCGGGGCTGAGGTGGCTGTGGGTCTCTTTGAGGCGGGAGATGGAGCTGTGGCTCAGCCCCCCCACCACAGCCATCAGCGTGTTGAAATTCTGCAGCTGCAGGAGCCTCTGTGGGGCCGGCGGGAGGGGCAGGTCCCATGGGGGCCGGGGGGGGGAGAGGGCAGGTTAGTTCCAAGGACAGAGAGGGGGTCTGGGGCTTTCGCACCCGCTCGGGGGCTGCGGGGGGGCTGGGCAGCCAGCGGGGCCCTCACCTGTGCCACCAGGATGAAGCGGGTGATGACCTGCGCCCGCTGGGGGGCGGTCGGCTTGCTCAGCACCATGAGCTGCACCCACTGCGAGACGCAGTTGAAGAGGGTGATGAACCTCTCCAGGATGGGGTTGTCCACGGTGCAGCCGTGCATGACGAAGCTGTGGTAATCCTGGAACTGGGAGGGGAACAGGGTCAGGGCTGCCCTGGGAGTCAGAGCAGGGGGGGCAGTGCCTGCCCCACAGGGGACGGGGTCAGAGCCTGGCCCACGGAGGGAAACATGGAGGGCACAGTGCCTGCCCCACGGAGGGGACATGGGGGTCAGTGCTTGCCCCACAGTGGGGACATGGGGTTCAGTGTTTGCCCCACGGAGGGGACATGGGGGTCAGTGCCTGCCCCATGGTGGGGACATGGGGTTCAGTGTTTGCCCCATGGTGGGCACATGGGGTTCAGTGCCTGCCCAAGGTGGGGACATGGGGTTCAGTGCTTGCCCCACGGAGGGGACATGGGGGTCAGTGCCTGCCCCATGGTGGGGTCAAACATTGGGGGTCGGGGGGAGGAAAGGTCATTCCTAAAGCAGCCCCCCACTCCCAGCCTGCCCCCCGGCTGCACCCGGCCCCGCACCAGGATCTTGCAGAAGGAGCGGTACTCCAGGTAGGTGAGATGCTCTGCCAGCTCCGAGGACTCCAGGTGGTCGAAGAGCAGCGACATCTTGCGTTTCTTCTGGGCCACTGGGTTTCGCTGGGTCACCTGCCGCTTCCACTTGTAGGTGGGCCTGGAAGGGGCTGTGCGTCAGCGCCCAGCTGTCCCTGCACCCAAGTCACAGGCACGCCCTCTTCCTGCACGAGCAGGCACAGCCCAGAGACCCTGTGTGCTCCCACACCCCACACGTACACCCTGTGCCCCCCACATGGCACGCCCCTAGGACATGCACACAGCCGTACCCTGCATCCTCCTGCACGCCCACTCCCCAGGGACACACATACGGCCCACGCCCCAGGCACTCACCCATGCCCTGCGTCCTCCCGCACGCCTGCTCCCCAGGGACACACGTACGGCACACACCCACACCCCGTGTCGTCCCACACACCCACACCCCAGGCACACACCCACACCCCAGGCACACACCCACACCCTGTGTCATCCCACACACCCACACCCCAGGCACACACCCACACCCCAGGCACACACCCACACCCCGTGTCGTCCCACACACCCACACCCCAGGCACACACCCACACCCCGTGTCGTCCCACACACCCACACCCCAGGACGCATAGAGCTCATGCCCCAGGGACACGCACCCCCCGGTGCTCTTCTGCACACCACGTGCAAACAAGCGCGTGCCTTGTGCACCCCCCATCGCATGCACACCCGTACATTCTGGGCACTCCCATGTGCGTGTCCCATTCACACCCCCATGCACCTGCACCATGCACACACAACAGATGCCCACAAACACGCGTGGGAACACACCTGTGCACACTTGTGCCCCAGCTCTTACCCCCTCCCCGGCCCAGGTAGGCCCCCTGCCACACACACATGGCGCTGCTGGGACGGCAGCTGCTCCAGGACCCCCCGCCCTAACCCTTGCATTCCTCCAGCACCCCACCACCTCCACCCCGTCCCTGACCCCATGCCCAGCCCCATCACATACACATTCTCTATGTCGATGAGGCTACTATGACGCCGGTTCCCTTCCCGGCCCAGAACCTCCTTTAGCGCCTTGATCTGCTCAGCGAGCTCCGGGTTCAAATCAAACTCTGCCGGGAATGCTGAGATCCAGTATCTGGCGGGAAGGGCAATGGATAACGGCGGTCAGCACCCAGGAAACCAGGTACGTATGGGGAGCCTCACCCAGTGCTGAGCTGCAGCTGCCTCTGGGATGGAATATGGGGGCTGTTTGCACAGCCATCCCCCATCCATCACCGAGAGGCGCCTGCTTCTGGGGTGGAGCACAGGGGATGGTCGTACAGGGCTCCCTTGCCTAGCCCAGAGATGCAGCCACCTCTTGGGTGGGGTGCAGGAGCTGTTTATACAGGGATCCCTCGCCCAGCGGAAAGATGCCCTATGTTGAGCCCCATCCCCACCCCCTCTGCTGCACCGCGCTCGGGAGCACCGTGCCACCCAGGAGCCAACTCAGCGCTCCGGAAGCTTTGAGGGTGCTGCCCACCGGACTCACCTCACCAGGTGGCAGGTTTTCACCTGCAGGGAGCTGCTTTCTGAGCTACTGGACTCTTGGTAGGTGCAAGGGCAGAGTTAAGGTGAATTCACATTGCAGGCATCAGAGGCTGGGCGAGGGGAGAAACGGGGCAGGAGCTGGGCCTGTGGTTCTGGGGGCCCTGGGACTAGGATGGGAAGAGTCAGTGCTATAGAATCACAGCAACCTGGGGTGGGAAGGGGTGGCGAGAGGTCACTGGGTCCAGCCCCCCACAATGAGGCAGAGCCAGGTAAACCCGGAGCATGGCCTTCCAGGGGTTAGAAGCATAGGGCGGGAAGGGACCTCAGGAGGTCATCTACCAGCCCCCTGCTTCAAGCAGGATCAACTGCAACTAAGTCATCCCAGCCAGGGCCTTGTCAGGCCGGGACTTAAAAACCTCTAGGGATGGAGATTCCACCACCTCTCTAGGCAACGCATCCCAGTGCTTCACCACCCGCCTGGTGAAGTAGTTTTTCCTAATATCCAACCTACAACTCTCCTGTAACTTCAGACCATTGCTCCTTGTTCTGCCACCTGTCACCACTGAGAGAACAGCCTCTCCATCCCTTTTAGAGCTCCCCTTCAGGAAGTTGAAGGCTGCTATCAAATCGCCCCTCAGTCTTCTCTTCTGTAAACTAAATACGCCCAAATCTCTCAGCCTCTCCTCACAGGCCTTGTGCTCCAGCCCCTTAATCATTTTTGTTGCCCTCCTCTGACAGCCTCCAGTGCTGGGGTGCAGATCTGCAGCCCCAACCCAGCCACCTCCTCCAGAGCATCACTAGCCCAAGGAACCTCTCCGTAACCCCCAACCCACCTCTCCCTGGCAGCAGATTCAGCCCTGACACGCCAGCCGACCTCCAGCGCAGAACAGCTGAGTACTGGCCTTTCAGAACAGCCCTGCCAGAGGAAGTCTGTGAGTGGCTGCCCCTGTGCCTTCTGTCTCCAGGCACCACACACTCAGCCATCCCTCCCAGGGCAGGTCACCCACACTCCCTCAGCTCAGCTGCTCCCTCTGGATGTTCGCCCGCTTCTCCAGGGCTCTCCTAGGCCAGGCCCCAGGCCAGGACACCACACGTCCCCAGTGCTGAGTAACAGGGGACGGTTATGTCCGTGTCTCCTGTTAGCACACCCCAGACGGTAACGGCCACTTCCACAGCAGCCTCAGGCTGGTGGCTCAGGTCCCTGTGGGCAGCCAGCCGAGCTCCCTGTAAGACAGCCATGGCCTAGCCTGTGCGGCTGAGTTCCCCTCCCTCGCAGCAGGCCGGGGGCGGCTTTTCCTCGGCATGCAGCTGGTGGACCCCACACCAACTCTCCACTTTCCCGAGGTCGCTCTGAATTGTACTCCAGGCCTTCCAAGTGCCCACAGCCCACCAGGGCTGTGCCAGCCGCAGCTTTGGAGGCCTTCTCTGCACCGCAGCAGCCCAGCCTTTAATGCCAATAGTGACTAGCACCAGCACCAGGACGAACGCCGGGGGTCCCCGTGCAACACACCCTCCCAGTCTGACAGACAGCCATCACCGGACTCTCTTCAGAGGAGCCGTCAGCCAGTTCCGCGCCCGCCTTAGAGCAACGTCAGCCAGACGGCATCTCCCTCGGCTGCTGGTTAGAACGGCCGGGGGACGGGGTCACAAGCATTACAGGCAAAATCAGCCCCGGGGAAGAAGGGGGCATTTCAGAGGCGCCTGGAGCTCAGGCTGTTGCTGAAGTAGCGGCAGTGTCAGTCAGAGCTCTGGGCCCCTTGGAAAGGCCACAGCAGCACTGTACCGCTGCTCTGCTGGGGGTGGGGGGCGTTGACTGCTCTAAGCCACGCCCCTTCTCTCCTTGACTCCACCCCTTCTGTCCTTGACTCCACCCCTTCTGGAGGCAAAGAATCAGGCCCGCATCCTGCCTTGCTCCTGGGCCCCCAGTGGCTGTCAGCACCACTGCTCAAGATCTATCAGGTCTGCTGCTTTCCCTCACCACCAGACCCTTTGAAGAAGGCTGTGAGGCTGGTCTGACACGCTTTGCTCTTGGCAAACCTGCTTGGCGTTCCTCGAACTCACCACTGATCGATCGCTCACTCATCTGTCCTGGCATCTTTCAAGTATGGGAGTCAGACCGCCTGGTCTCCAACCCCCGAGCTCCTCTTTGTTCCCCTTCTACAGCCGGGTCTACGTCCGCCCTTCTCCAGTCCCCTCGGCCCTCACCCGCCCACCGTTCCTTGAAGACAATCTCTGGTGGTTCCCAGACTGCTTCAGCTCCCTCCTTAAGCATCTGAGGGTCAATTGCATCAGACCCTGCCAATCTGGATCCATCAAGCTCCTCTAAATACTCCTTAACCTGCTCTCTCCCGACATGGGCCTATATTCCCTCCCCCTTGCAGTTAATATGCTTGTGCTGAGCCCCCGCTCGCCATTCTAGCGCCACTGACACAAAACAGGCATGGAACCCCCCTCAGTGACGCCTGCCTTCCCCAGGACCTAGTGCACCTGCAAGTTCCTCCACTTTCTCTTGCTCCTGATGTATTTACACAACCTCCTCCCCTTGCTGCTCTGTCTCTGGTGGGGCGAACTCATCTTGTGCCTTAGCCTAATTGTGCTCCTACCTGCGGGTGCAGCTCCACCACTTTCCTCCTCCGCCTTTCCACTTCTGGGAGGGTTCCTCTGGGTTTGAAGATGGTTCAGAGCACCAGCGGGAGCCACCTCGGCCTTTTCCCACCTTGCCGTTGCCCCAGGCTAGTTTGCTGCTGTTCCTTTAGCGCTGTCACTCAGAGAAACTCCCCTTGAATTGTCTTCCCATGGGACCTCAGCTCCCAGCTCTCTGATTCTGCTCAAGTCCGTTTTTTTTCAGCCTGCTTCTGCTGCCCCAAATCCTGCCTTTCCACAGAGTCCTGGAACCGTCATTCCAGGCTACTTGCACCCAGACTCCCTTCCGCCTTCACAGGCCCAGCCAGTCCCACCCTCTCGGGATGCAGTGTCGCTATAACGTGCGTGGGCTGCCCAGGTCTTCAGGGGCCCTGGTGAGCCCCAGCACTGGGAGATAGCCAGAGAGCAGACTGAGACAGCAGCCAGGGCCACGCGCAGGGTGAAGGGAGGGGGTGCCCAGGGGGAAGGGGGAGTAGGGCGCCCCCAGCAGGGTGAATGAGCGCAGGAGGTGCAGGAAGGGGGCTCACAAGGATATATGAGTAGCAGCTTGGCAGCCAGCTGGGAGGAGGGGATGTACCAGGGATGCATCATCAGGAACATTCGCACCAGCTGGGGGTCCCGCACCTTCCCCTCATCATCTGCAAAGAGAGAGCAGGCCCTGCTCAGCGATCCCCCACAGCCCCCACCTCTGCAGAGACCCCGGCGTCCCTGCGCCAGACTCAGAGACACCTCACCCACAGCCCCCACCTGCTCAGGGACACCCCCCCCTCCACTCAGGGACGCCTCCTCAACCCTCCACCCCACTCGGGGCCCCTCCCACACAACCCTGCATCAAGCTCAGGGAGCTGCCTGCAACACACACCCACCCCCCTTCCAGGACACCCACAACCTCCCACCCTGCTCAGAGACCCCCTGCAACCCTCCACCTGACCCTCCCTCCCAACCCAGAGACCGCTAGTGGCCCCCTGTCCCACTGGGTGCCCCCTTGAGACCCCCCACACTCTGGGTACACCTGCAGAGCCGGTGGCAGCGAGGCTCCGAGCCTGGGCCACAGACATCCCCGTGTGAATGTTTCAGCCCGAGCTGGGGTGCGGGGGGCGGGGGGGGCAGAGAGTCTCCAGCCCTGGTCACAATGTCCACACAGCTGTTCATAGCCCTGGGGCACAAGCCCCCGCCCCCCCGATGCCTGTGGGTTTGCATTGCTGGCGTTCACTATGCGGACCCCTTACCAGCCCTACGCCCTGCAGCGCAGCACCCCCTGCTGAGCCCGGCCCCAGCGGTGCAGGATGGGGGACAGAGGGCTCACACGGCCCTACGTGCCCAGTGCCCCCTCGGGGTCAGGATAATTGGCCTTAGAGTTTGCTGAAACCCCAAAAGCAGCAGTCTGGCCCCTGTCTCCACAGCAGCCCCAGCCCCCCAAATACCACCTCCCCGGGCTCCCCCATCTCCCCCCTCACCAGTCACCTGCATCAACCATCTCTTCTCCCCTCCTGTGCTCCAAAATAACCACCCCTTCCCCTGCATTACCAAAGGCCTCAATGCAGCCCTGCAGCAGCTCCTCAACTGTACAGCCCTTCTCCAGGTCTAGCGTCTCGCTCATCTCTGCTGCCCTGGGCCGGCCAGCTCCTCGCCTGCCAGCCAGGGGTCCAACCGCAGACAGGTGCTGCCCCGCTCAGGGGTGACACCTCAACAGCCTCCGAAGCTGAGGGAGCCCTGGTGAGAACCTGCCAGCGAAAGAGATGGGACCAGAATTGTAACGTGGGGCCAAGATGCAGCTGTCTCTCGCCCGGGGCTGAGAGGCACCGGGGGTTCAGTGCTGCCCACAGGGGAGAACATCCCCTCTGCACCCCCAAACCACTTCCTGGAGGTCTCCCAGCCAGGCAGGCACCGGCTGAGATGCAGCTAGCACAGCCCCAAACTAGGCTGGCAGCAGAGCTCAGCAAGCAGAGGCCATCCAGGGTCTCTTTCCCCTTGGCCCGAAGCCCTGAAGGCTGGGGGCAGGAGTGTAAGTTTGTTGCAAAACGAAACAACTAGAGAATTTTGGGTAATGTTGCAAAATGTTTCCTCCACCCTGGCTTCCTGCCTTGGCCCACCTCAGAGAGGGGCCCTGCTTTGCTCCCGGGAGCATAGAAGGACGAGACACAGGGCCTCTCCCGCCAGGGAGCCCTGCCACCGGTGGTGCTCCTGGGTCGGGAGGCTGCCGGGCTGAGGGCGGCGAGAATGAGGCATGGCCAGGGCGTTCCAGCCCCTCAGTTCAACTCCAAAACACAAAGGCACGAGCAACCTCACAATACCGCAGCAGGAGAGCCTGCAGCCAAGCAATGACCCTGTGAATGGGGAAATGGAACCCAAGAGTCCTGGCTCCCCGGCCCTGCCTCTGCACTACCCCACAAGACCCTGCTCTCCACCCAGAGCTGGGGACAGAACCTTGGTGTCCAGGAACCCAGCCCCAAGGTCTTCTGACCTTGTACAGAGCCCCAAGGAGCAGCCCCTGCAGCTGGGGTGGGCTGAGCTATTCTGGGCCTGCTGGTGTTAAAGGACTGGGAAGGAATTTGTCAGTGGTCTTCTGCATAGTAACGTTGCTTGGAGGGTGAGGAAAGGCGAGTCTGTCTGCTGTTTGGTTGGGGGGGCTGTGAAGCAGGGGGATCTTAGGTGGAAAGCAAGTCCCCAGGCTCTAACCCCCCAGTAAAGGTGCCCGAGGGTGAAATCTGACACCAGGGGCTTGGGGCAGATCCACAGCCAAGGAATGTTTGGAGAGAGATGAAGGACCCAGGAATCCAGCCACAATGACTCAGGCAGAGAGATTAATTTAGACAAGGGCTCACTTCCCAGGAATTCCAGCTGCACTGCGCATGGAGCTGGGAGCTAGGGAAGGGTTCCTGGTGGATTTAGCATTCAGGGAGGGCTCCCTCGCAGGTGTCGGGGATCCAGCAGGAGCTGTCTTGCAAATCCCCAGAAACAGCCCCTGTACCTGTACCCAGGTGGCTGCATCCAGCACTGGGCAAGAGATCCCTGTATAACACCCCCCCACACACACACTCCACCCCAGAGGTGGCTGCATCTCAGCTCCAGGCAAGGAATCCCCTTGTGTTATGGTGCTGTAGTGAGACAAGATTATTATTAATCTTTTAAGACAAGCTTTTGTGCGTGCAACTTACCACGCTGTAAATTGCGGGTTGGGGCTCTCTGCCGTGTTATTTTTAGGTGACTTTTGTTCATGGTGAGTTAGCAGAAGAATAGAAACAACCAGTGAGTGAGTGGAGGGGGGAGGACTGAACGAAAGGCGTCTGTGGGGAGGGTCCCTCTTTTCCATCTGCCTGGTTGTTTACACAGCACCTCCTACTAACTGCATGTCAGCAGCACACACACCAGCCATGTTGCAAAATATCAGTCAAAATAGTGTTGCCAAATGTCAATTGCCTCATAGTCACTTCTGGGCTCAGCGCCTCATGCACCGCGTGCACACACACACACACACACACAGTGCGCAGCACAAACACACCCTCACGCTGCACGGACGCACCCTATCATCCTGTGTGTGGCACAAACCTTTGCCAAGACATGGCTCTCCTTATGCACGTCTCTGGCCTGTAGTGTGTGTGCACCCAGAGGTCTGCTGCGTGCACGCGCCTGGCCTCTAGTGTGTGTATGTGCGCACACACACGTGCACACACATGGGCACAGAGACCTCTGCTGCACACATACACCTGGTCTATAGTGTATGTGAACACGCACACGGCTCTGCTGCACGACTACACTTGGCCCATAGGGCCTGTGCTCACACAGCTCCTCCGCATGCATGCGGCTGGCCCACAGCGTATGTGTGCAGACACACACAGCTCTGCTGCACGCATTGCACTGTGCTGCCCACACCTGCACTGGCCGTTCACTCTTGGCCCGCATGCATATCCGCACACCCCCACAGACGGCTCTGCTGCCTGCACTGTGCTGCACTGCACACCCCTAGCCTGGTGTGTTGTGCACAGACACACACACACGCCTGCTGCAGTGCACACCCCTAGCCTGGTGTGTTGTGCACAGACACACACACACACCTGCTGCACACACTATGCTGCACTGCACACCCCTTGCCCATAGTAACAGAGAGGGAGCCGGGCTGGTCTATACACTATCAAAACAAAGAAGCTGTCCAGTAGCACTTTAAAGACTAACAAAGTCATTTATTAAGTGAGCTTCCGTGGGACAGACCCACTTCCTCTGCCCATAGCCAGACCAGAACAGACTCAATAGTTAAGGCACAGAGAACCAGAAATAATAATCAAGGTAGACAAATGAGAAAAGTATTATCAGGGTGAGCAAATGAGAGAGCAGAGGGGTAGACCCAGGGCGGGGGGTTGTCAAGAATTAGATTAAGCCAAGTAGTGTGTTGTGCACAGACACACACACAGAGCTCCGCCGCACACACTGGGCTCCAATCGACACCCCTTGCCCATAATGTGTTGTGCCCAGACACACACACACAACCCTGCTGCACACACCACGCCGCACTGCACACAGCGTACTGTGCACACGCAGACACACAACCACACTGAACTCAAAACGAAGCCCCACTGTCACACAGCCACACACAGCCTTGGGCTGCAGGGCCCAGCTGCATGGGGGACAAGGACCTTTTGCCATATCACAGCCAGGCAGGAGTCACCCCACCCCTGTACTGTGGGCCCCTTTTTAGGCAGGAGCATGAAACTACTGCATTGTAGCGCTGCAGCCCAAGGCTGTGTGTGGCTGTGTGACAGTGGGGCTTCGTTTTGAACCCCGCCGTTGCTGCTTTGAGAGCCCCCTTCAGCCATCCATTCACCATGCGCCAGCCACCCGGCCACCCTCACAGCTCCCAGCCAAGTGGGGATTATTGCTCAGGGCAGCACCAGCTGAGCAGCCCCCCCACGTATCCTCAAAGATGGGGGGCATCAGCGCATGCCCATGCCTACCCACTGAGAGCCCCCACATGCCTCCCTTGTGCATATGTGCTGGGGGGAGACAGGGACGTTCAGTCCCTTCCCCCCTCAGCCAGGGCACCAGGGGTTGGTGTGCCAGGGTAGGTGGATGGCTGATGTGACTGGCCCATGGGGGGCTGGCTGCAGCAAAGGGGGCAGGAGGGCTAGAGTGATGGGGTGGAGGGATGGTGTGAAGGGGGTTGGTGTGATAGGGTGGGGGGTCAGAGAGACGGGATGGGGCAGTGGGCTGAGGGGGCAGTGTGATGGGGTGATCGGGGCAGAAGGCTGAGGTGGGGGTGGGGTGCTGGAGAGCAGAGGGCTGAGGTGGAGGGCAGTGTGATGGGGCAGGGGATGGGGCACAGAGCGATGGGGCTGGGGGGGTCTAATGGGGGCAGAGTGGCAGGGCAGTGTGCTAGGAGACAGAGGGTTGAGGGGAGCAGGGTGCTGAGGTGCGGGGGGAGGGACTGGGGGGGACTGGGGGGACCTGGGGGGCAGGGAGCCGGGGGGCAGGGTGCTGAGGTGGAAGACCGGGGGGACCTGGGGGGCAGGGGATGGGGTGCTGGGGGCGGGGAGCGGGGGAGGGCGGGTGCTGAGGTGGGAGACTGGGGGACCTGGGGGACCAGGGAGACCTGGGGGCGGGGTGCTGGGGTGGGGGAGCGGGGTGCTGAGGGGCCGGCGCTGGCGGGCAGCGGCGGCGGAGGTCGCCGAGTGCTTGGCCGGCCGGAGTCGCCGCGAGCTGAGCCCCGCACAACTCGCCGCACAGGTGGTTGTAACTCGCTCCCTGGGGCCGATCGGGCCGGCGCCCCCTGGCGGGGATGGGGCAGACCCGGCCCGGCCCAGCTCAGTTCCCGCCCCCCGCCCGGCGCCCCCGAGAAGGTCCGGCCGGGTCCCCCCGCGCGGCTCACCCGGCTCGGCTCGGCTCTGCTCGGCTCCGGCTCTGGCTCTGGGCGCTCTGCAGAGGCGGCCGCGCTGCACAATGCGGCTCCCGCTCACCCCCGACTTCCTCCCGCTGCCGCTCCGGCAGGGGCGTGCGGGTCCCAACGCCGCCTGCCGGCCGCCGCCTGCCCCGCCGCTGGGGGGCGCAGCCGGGAGGGGCGGGGCTGGGGGCTGGGGGCTAGGGGCGGGGGGGCGCCCGCCGCCCGCCCCCTCCCTCTCTATCTCGCTGCCAGCGGCGGCCGCTCGCTCGGCCCCGCAGGTGCCACTGCAGAATTTTTAACCCCTCCTGTGCCGCGTGCGGCTCACCAGCGCTTCGGGGGCTCAGAGCAAAGCGGGGAGCCCTCCAGCCCTGCCCGTGAGCAGCAGGCGCTCGGGGCGGGGACCTCTCCGGGGCCCGCAGCTTCTCCCGGTCTCAGGTGCGGTTAGGGGGTAACTGAGCAAAGGGGGGGGGCTACAGCTGTCTGCCCCCCACACACACTTAGGGGCACCCACCTGGGGTGGGGCTGGGCCCTCTGTCGTTCAGCCACGGCCAGCAGGCTGGGGAGAGGGGAGGGGGCAGGGGCCAGTGCTGTCAGTCCAGCCTTTGTGGCAGCCACTTCTGGAGGGGAGCCCAAAGCTGCAACCAGCTCAAACAACATCCCATTGCCATGGCACGCAGCCCCACGGGGCGGGGGTGGCCCTGGATGTGGGTGCAGGTGGGAGATGGGGGGAGCTGGTATCCTCCTCCCCCTCGACCCCCCCCCACGGGGTCTCAATGTCACCCTCTGCACCCAGGCCTAGCCAGCCGCATATCACCCCCTCCCCCCATCAGGCCCAGATGGCCTCAGCCCCCGAGCCCCTTTTGGCACTCACCTGCCCAGCAGCGATCAGGGACAGCAGGTCCCACCCCTTTGCCGAGGAGACTTACCGGGCAGGGTAGGGAGTGCTGGGTGGTGGGGGGAAGTGGTCTGTGGTTGAACAGAAATGCCAGGCAGGTTCCTGTAGCTGGCAATCAGCCCCCAATGCGCTGGGGCAAGGACGGGGACGGGAGGTCCCACCCTGCCCTCTCCCATCCCACTATGGATTGGGTGCCTTGCTCCCCAAGGGTCCAGACTTGCTCGCCCACTAATCTAGAAGCCCAGAAGCTCTCACACTAGCTGGTGATACCAGCTACAGCGGTGCCTTGGTGGGTACGCCCTGCCCCCCAGCGCATGGAAGGGGGCACCCCCCTGCAACACAGGGGCATGGCAGGCCCCAGCCTTTGCCCCAGTACAGGAGAGAGGACTGTGGGGTGAGGGGCTCTATCGGCTAGGTCAGATTTGGGGGAGGGTGGATGGACCACATACAATGTGTTCTGTGCCCACCTCTGGCAGGGGAATAGGGTCTAGTGGTTAGAGCTGAGCAGAGGGCAGAAGCTGGGAGCCAAAACTCCTGGCTGTAAGTCTCAGATGGCTGTGAGACCTTGGGCGAGCTGCTGGATGACTTTTCTCTTTGCAAATGAGGCCAAGCCCTTCTGGGTCCCAGTCTTGCAGAGAGGGTGTGGCGGGGAGGGGTCCTAGTACCATTATTCCCTTGCTTGCTGGCACCCCCTTACGTACATATCAGGAACTGCTGGAGTGTGGTGCTTAATGGTGTGGGTGTGTGTATGAGAGAGCTGGCAGAGCACGTATACCACGTGTTTTTTTGTGTGTGCCAGTGCCACTGCAGTGTGTGTGTGTATGTGTGTGTGCGCACATGCACACATACACAAGAGCCAGCCGAGCATGAGTACAAGGGTATTTGTGTATTTGTCATGTACTGGTTATATGTCTGCATGCTCACACTGGCTCTGTGTGTGTGTATGTGCACTGCTTAGGTGTGTACACGCACACACTGCCCCTGCATTCACATGCAGGTTGTTGGATGTGTGCACATAATGGCTCTGTGTGTGTGTGTACATGCATGCACACTGGCTCTGAGTGTGCATACACACAGGGTGGCTGCGTGTATGCACACTGGCTCTTGTGTATGTGCACACACACACTGCAGAGGTGGGTGGCTGTGTGCACATGCTGGCTGTGTACAGGCATGCACACACTGGCTCTGAGTGTGCATACACACAGGTGGGTGGCTGTGTGCACATGCAGGCTGCATACACATGCAGGCTGCATACATGAGTGCACACGTTGGCTGAGTGTGCATACACACAGGTGGGTGGCTGTTTGTATACACAGTGGCTCTTGTGTATGTGCACACACACACATACACTGCACAGCTGGGTGGCTGTGTGCACTGTCTGAGTGTGCATACACACAGGTGGGTGGCTGTGTGCACACTGGCTGTGTACATGTGTGCACACACTGGCTCTGAGCATGCATACACACAGGTGGGTGGCTGTGTGCACATGCTGGCTGGGAGGGAGGGAGGACTGCTGGCTGGCTGTGTCTCTTCTTGTGGGCTCACTGCCCTGCTGAGATGCCAATTAATCACTGTGGCTCCCAGCAGCCTTGGAACCAATTATGGTAAGTGCAGGGCCTGCTGCCTGAAGGAGGGGGGGTCAGTGCCTATCAGCTCAGTCACCCCTGTGCCGAGGCGGGGGGAGTGCTGGATGGAGGCTGTTAGAGTCGTGATAAAAAAACAACCCTTTACAGTCATGGTTTGTAAAAATGCCATAAACCAAGGAACCCAGGTGTCCTGGCATGCCCCCCTCTGCCTAGAACCCAGCCCTCCTGGCCCCAGTTCCCCGCCCCATTCCACCAGGCCCCTCCTCCCCCTTGCCCTGTTTGTGTTGGGGGAGCTATTTTTAGCACCAGTTCCCCCTCCCTGGGTGGTAATGAGCAGCTGTTGTGGGCTGGCAGGGGATGGGGGACTCACGCGCTCTCCCCTCTCATGGCTAGGCCCCCTTTCACTGTCCTGGACGGCCGCTCTGGCGGGTGGGGCAGGGCCTGGCTCCATGCAGCACTAAGCTCTCCAGATGCACCCAGCTTGACCCAGGGCTGGGTGGGGGCAAATCCCCAATTTCAGGTATGGGGGGGGACCACAAAGAGAAAAAATGCAACACAGCCACCAAGGGTTTCTCATCTTTATTGCCGGCTCCTGGCTCCAGGCCCTCCCCAGTGGGAAAAGGGGGCGGTGGAGCGGCCACCCCCCAATTGCCTCAGACCCCTGCCAGTGGGGGCAGGGGTTGGGGCACACACTCGGGCTAGCTTTAAAATACCAACAGCCCCCAGCCTGTTCCATCGCACCTGCCCCAGGCAAAGAGGCGGCAGTTGCAGGGTAGGAGCGCGGACTCCCCCCTAAGGACTCCTAACAAAAATGAACCCAAATGCCCCCTCCCCAGCCAGTAAGTGTATGGCAGGACCCCTGGGTTCCCCAGGCTCGGGGAGAGGAGTCACACATGCCAGGGAAAAGGGCAGCCACCAGAGAGCAGAAGTCCAGCTTGGGTTAGAACCCAGGAGTCCTGCTTCCCACGCCTGCTTCGGTTTAACCACTAGCAACCAGAGATCAGAAGGGAGCCAGGAGTCCTGACGCCTCCCCTGCTGGCTTCCCCAAACCAGAAGGAAAAACAACACACAGCTCCCCCAGGCAGGCACGGCCCTGGGCTAGGTGGGGGGTAGCACCAGGCGCAGACCCCACTGGGGCGAATGCTGGGGAGGGGCATGTGGAGGTACAGACAGAGGGGAAAGGCAGTATGTGTGTGTGAAGTGACTCTGTAGTTTAAAGCCTCTGGTGGGTGGGGACTGATCCCCCCCCACCCAGAGTTGAAAACTACAGCAGAGCAGCAGAGACAGGTGGAATCACCCACAAAGCGGGGGGGCCTGGAGTAGGGTGCAAAAATTATGCACTAGGAAGGGGGTCACAGTGCCAGGAGGCTGCTCAGGAGAACCCCCCCCCCCCACGCCTCTCCCTTTCCTTGGCAACTGACCCCCCCCTTTAGCCTCATTAACAGAAGGAGCACCTTGGGATTTCATCCTACAGAGCAGGTGTGCCCCAAAACCCAGCCGGGTGTTTGCCCCTAGACGGGGTGATGGGGAGTAGAAGGGGGGGGATACACACCCTTCAATAAATACCATGCTATAGGGGAGAGGAAGGGGTGGGGGAAGTTAACCCCCTACATCCTGTTTCTCTGGACTTCTTCACCCCTCAGCCCCACAGAACCCAGAGGGCAGCAATCCCCATGTCCCTTTGCTGACCCCCAGCGAAGCTGAGGCAGGAGCTAATGGCCAGTTCCCTGTAGGTGGGGTGCAAGGGGATCCCCCATGCAGAGAGGGGGAGGGCTCCCCCTCCCCCATGGGGGACATGCTAAGCAGGTGGGGGGAAGCCAGCGCAGTGTCTGTCATTTGCTGGCACCGGGGGCGCCTGGTTGGGGCAGGGGCGGGCAGGCTGCTGGGGGGGCATTATTCACGGGGCTCATCAGGTGCTGGGATTTTATGGCGGGTGGGCTCGACCCCCCAGATCTCCCGGGCGTACTGCGCGATGGTGCGGTCGCTGGAGAACTTGCTCGACGTGGCGATGTTTTTAATGACCTTCTTGGTCCATTCCTTGGTGTTCTGGGGAGAGAGAGAGAAAAGTCAGTGGCAGGTCACACCTAGACTGTGATCTATGGGGCTGGCTGGCTACTGGAGGGGGCGAGCCAGGGGCTGGCCAGCTGGGAGAAGGAACAGGTACAGGGGTGGATGGTGAATCCCAGTGACCACCAGTGACTTTTATACATTAGACCCCCGACTTGCACAGACCTGCCTTAGCGTTTTTATATTACTGCGGGTCGAGCCGAGGGGGCACCCAGCTTCCCTGCGCCCTGCCTCGCCGCTTACCCCCGCGGGACCCGCCCGCCAGCAACGCGCTGCCGGCTGGCTCAGGGGCTTCCCAGGAGGTAGCTCCCACCCTGTGGCCGCCTGGGGCTGCAGCGCCAGGGCAGGGAGGGGGCGGGTGTGGCAGGCCAGGCGCGCGGCTGAATGCTGGAGGGAGCTCGCGGCCCTCCTGCTCCAGCCAGCAGCTCTGGCTTCCCCTGGGGGAGGGAGGGTGGGTGGCAGCCAGGTTAGAGGAGGGGCAGAGCTGCCACCTGCCCCAGTCGCCGTCCTCTCAATGCTGAGCAGCCACGGCACCCCTGACGCCCGGTTTCTGCCTCCACCTCCCTTTGGAGACCGCGGCAGCCAGCAGGAGCGGAGCAGCCCAGTGCCACGCATGGTGAGAGCATGGGGGTCGCTCCCGGGGGGAAGAGGAAGGGGCGGCCGGGCATGCGTATGAACCCGGGGGACCTGGGCGACGCCGGGGCCGCTGCCATCTTCCGCACCTCCCAGAGCTGGGGGTGGCCTGGGGCCGAGCAGGGGGTGCAGAGTGCTGCGCCCTGGCCAGCTCCCAGCCCCCTTGCTGCTGGGGATTCCCCCGGCCCCGGTGGCTCCCTGGGAGCTGAGCTGGCGGCTCTGCCCCAGCTCGACGTGGGCGAAACTCCAGTTGCCCCGGGTCCCCAGGAGCGTAACTCTGGCACAAGCTGGGGCTTTAGCACCACGTGAATCCCTTGAGCTAAGGGAGACTAGAAAGACAGACACACCTGCCCCCGCCCCACTCCCCCAGCTGCCCTTTACGCACCTCCAGTCTTGTGCCTGGTTCCTGACCTGGCCTCTGGGCCTGGCAGTGACCTCCCTGGGCTTTGCTCTTTCCAGTTCTCCCTGTGATGTTCCAGGCTGCCCTTCCCAGCCCCACCCCCTCCAGCTCTCCCCGGAGCTGCTCAGTGCTTCTCTGGGGTTGTCAGGGGCCTGGAGCTGAACCAGGACGCCCAGGAACAGAACCCAGGTGTCCTGCCACCAGCCTCCCCCCCGCCTACTCTAACCCACGGACCCCACACCCCTCCTGGCACTCCTGCAGTGCCCCAGGGCAGCCACTAGGGGGCGCATGCTCACCTTATAGAGGGCACTCACTCTCTCCTGGCATTTGATGTAGGCTTCGTAATCTGCAAAGACTTTGAACCTGGGGGGCAGGGGGGTTGTCAGGCTGGGGGTCCTGCCACCTGCAGCCAGGGTCAACCCCGGGAGCCTTTCCCACAGCACAGCCTGCAGCAGGCACCCAAAGCCCCAGGGAACACCCCCCCCCAGCGTCAGCTGCCCCAGCCTAGGGGGCACTCATGGGAACAGAGTCCAGGCTCCCCAGACCATCTGATGCCCCTCCCCTCGCAAGCTGGTGGAGCTGTGCAAGAGCTGAGCCCCAGTGTCAGACTTCCCCCCACCCCCCCTGGGTCCGGCACCCCAGAGCCCTGGTGGCCTTTTCATTACAAATTAAACACTGGTGAGAGTCCCCTCCCACCTCCCTACACAGGCACGGGGGCCTCTGTCCCTTATCCTTCCCCCACCTGTCATGGTTCATCAGCATGTTGACGATGTCCTTGAAGAGCTGGGGCTGCTTGGGGGAGAAGAAGCCACTGCTGACCTGGTCGATCACCTGCTTGAGCTCCGGGATGCGGTCGTAATAGTCCTTGGCACAGTAGCTGGGAGGGGGGGAGGGCAGGTTACCTCAGGGTCATGGCTCCACTCAGCCCAGCCTCAGGGGCTCCCCCCAGACCAGAAGCTGCCACCTTGGCCTCTCCCAGGGGACTCCCTAAGCCCACTGCCCAACCTGGCTCCCTCCCCAGCCCCAGGAGGGACCCCAGCAGCATGGGGAGCCCAGGTGGGGGAATCAGGACCCCAGCAGCAGGGGACGTGGGCAGCATCAGAAGGGTCCTGGCAGCAGAGGTGGAAAAAGAACCCCCAAAACAGTTACTTGAGTAAAAGTACTTTTTGGTGTACTTAAGTACAAGTGACCGGTGTCCCTCTGGAAAACTACTTGAGTAAAAGTACACACACTCACACTGCATTTTTACTGTGCTCAAGTACCCAGAAGTGAGAGTAGCCGCACTTTTACTCAAGTAACGGTCAGGGTACTTTTCCCACCGCTGCCTGCCAGGGAGCGATGGGCACAAATCTGGCCTGAGCTGGGGACACTGTGGGCAGCAGATCCAGGCAGTGGAGGAGACTGGCAGTGAGGCAGACGTAGCGTAAAGCAGGCTGAGTGGGAATCCAGAGGCAGGGAAGGGGGTGGGGGGGGCGTGGGAGGGGGTGGGGGGGCAGGGCCCAGCCCCCACCCTTTTCTGTCCATCTCCTCCACGTCTTCCACCCGCATGCCAAAGATGAAGAAGTTCTCCTCGCCCGCCTCCTCCGCCATCTCCACATTGGCGCCGTCCATGGTGCCGATGGTCAGGGCCCCGTTCAGCATGAACTTCATGTTCCCGGTGCCCGAGGCCTCTGTGCCGGCTGTGGAGATCTGCTCGGACAGGTCGGCCGCCGGGATCACTGTGGGAGAGGTGGGATCGGTGGGACGGCAGAGGGTGAATGGCCCATGTTCCCGACCCGGGGCGTGGCTGAGGAATGCGGATTAGAGGCTCCCATGTGGGCTAGACCCAGCCCTGAACCAGGCTGGGGGGCGGGGGGCAGAGGCCCTGCTGGCCTGATCTAGCGTGGGAGATGGAATGGCAGAGTGAGGGGCCGCGATCAGAGATGATCAAGCAGGGCAGGGGCTTGGTCCTGGAGAAGAGGAAGGGAAGGGGCGGAGCCTCAAGGGAACAGAAGGGGCGGAGCCTCAAGGGGAAGAGGCAGCACAGTGGGCGGAGCCACACTTTGGGTGCTGAAGGCTCCCCCACCTTTAAGGAACCTCCTGTAGTCCGGGTGGCCAGGAGAGTGGCGGGGGCAGGAGAGACGGTGGGAGGGCAGGAGGGGGGGAGCAGGGCAGGGTCAGAGGTCACAGCCACTCTACCCTTCTCAGCCAGGGAGACGCGGTAGTTCTCCAAGAAGATCATCTTTAGGCGGTCGCCAATGATGGGGTCGTTGTTGACGATGTCCCCAATGGCCGTGATCAGCTTAATGATCATCTTGGCCATGTGGTAGCCAGGGGCAGCCTGCGGGGGGACAGAGCATGAGATTGCAGCTGAGCCCCCAGCCCCCGCCTCCCACCAGCCGGCGGCGGCAGCCGGAGAGGGGCCTGTCCCCGGGTCTCACCTTGCCGCCGATCATGACGGTGCGTGGCACAAAATTCTGGTTGGGGTCCCTCTTGATCCCTGCGGGGGACAGGGAGAGATGCAGGGTCAGGGCAGGGGCGCCAGGGAGCAGGGCCTGCACCAGCCAGTCCCTGGCCACCCAGCAAGTGCAGCATCAGCAGACTGCTCTGACAACCAGCAGCTGCTCAAAGACAGCCCCTGCCTCGCCTAGGCCCATGCCCGATGGCCCAGCCTGGACCCTCCGCTCCACTTCCTGGCTACCAACTCCTGCTGCAGCCCTGGGCCTGACGCCTGCTCCAGCACTAGGTCTTGCTGCTCACATCCTGCTGACCGAGGATGGCATCGAAGGGGACGTGGAGACTAGGCCTAGTGGTTAGAGCAGGGGCTGGCAGTCAGGACTGCCGGTTCTATCCCCAGCTCTGGCGGGGGGCAGGAGGTCTGAACTCACGGTTGTAGAGTGTGATGACGTGGAGGCAGTTGAGAAGCTGCCTTTTGTACTCATGGATCCTTTTCACCTGCAGGTCAAAGAGGGAGTTGGGGTTGATCTTCACCTTGTATTCCTTCTCCAGATAGGCGGCGAACTTCAGCTTGTTCTCCTGGCATGGGAAAGCAAAGATGGGAACCTAGGCCCTGCACCCCTGCCCCAGGTGCCGATCACAGCCAGGGCTCCTGCATCTCAGCCCCAGGCCGGGCCCAAATCACAGCCAGTGACCCGAAGAGGAAAAGGCCCCACGCCCCATCCACAGACCCGGCCCCAGATCACAGCCAGCCCCCAGAGGGAACAGGCCCTGGACTCATCCCCAAGCCTGGGCTCAGATCACAGCCAGCCCCCAGAGGGGAGAGGCCCCACGTTCCACCTTCCCGCCCCGGTACCTGTTTGACTTTGGCGACATCCCGGATGAATCCCTCATCATCCACAAAGGCCAGAAGCTTTTTCAGGTGGTCGAGGTCAGAGATGTATTCCTCCCCAATACGCTGGGGAAAGAGGAAGGTCAGAGCCAGGCCTGGCACAGCAGAGCAGGAGGCTCCCACCCCCATGGCTCTGCCCTCCCAGGAGCAATGCAGAGGAGATGGGTCCAACCTGCCTCCCATGCCTGTCCATGTATATCAGGGGTGGGCAAATACCAGCCCCCAGGGCTCCCACCTCTAGATTTCCTGGCACCTCCGCAGGTGTCAGGCGATCAAAAGCTCTCGTTGGCCGCAGATGCCCGTTCACAGCCAATGGGAGCCCAGGAAGCAGCGTCCCAGCCAATGAGAGCTGCAATCGTCAGATGCCTGCAGAGGATGAGGAAACAGAGGGGCAGCGGCCGGCCAGGGACTAACGCTGGTGGGCTACCGCTTCTTCATTGCCCACCTTGGTATACAGCAGCCCCCACCCCACAAAGCCCTCCTGTCTGAATGGCAACTCCCATGGCTGTGTACAGCATCCCCCAACCCCCTAGAGTCCCCTCTCTTCTCATGGCAGCCTGACCCCGCCCCCAGACTCTCCCCACAATTTCTGAATGGTGTCCTCCAAAATCCCACACTAGTCTCTGTCTGGTGCATTCTCAAACCCCCTCTTCCCCATAACTGCACATCACCCCGAAGGAGCCTCCCCCCAACTCCCTGCACTCACCTCAGCTATGACTTCAGCCAGCCCTGGATTGCACAGAACCAGCCAGCGCCGAGGCGTGATGCCATTGGTTTTGTTCTGGAATTTGTGTGGCTCGAGCTCATAGAAATCCTTGAAGCTGGAGAAGAAAAGGGGAATGAAAGAGAAAATGAATGAACAAGAGGGCCAAAGAGGGTAAGGATCGAAGCAGGACCGAAAACAAATGAGAGGGCAAACGGGCGAAGGAGTGGGAAGAGAAAGGCAGAGGAGAGAGAACAGGGGAGAGGGAAAAAAATGACCAACAGGAGAATGAATGACGCAGGAAAAAAGAAGGGTAGAGAAGGAAAGAGCAAAATGGAAAGTGACTAAAGAAACAATGGAGGAATAAGATGGTAGCAGAAAAAGAGGGAAAAGGATGAACAAAACAGGGAAAATGAAAGAAAGAAAGAAAAGGCAAGATGAGGTACACCAGAAGGAGGAAAGAAGTGAACAGATGAATGACTGGAAAACTGGACAAAGCACCATGAAACAGGAACAAGAGAATGATAATAGACTGAAAAGCATGAATGAAAAACAGGAAAGCGGGGTGGGGGGGGTAACCAAGGCTCAGAGCCCAGAGGAAGAGGGAAGAATTAAATGGGAAAAGGAAGGATGGAAAAGGGAACCCAGAGTGGAGAGAAGAGACACGGCCAGGGAGAGAAGTAAGGGGAGTGGCAGGGAGTGTGTGGGAGGGAAATGGCAGGGCACATACACTGTCTTCTTGAGGATTTCCGAGTGGATGCGGGCGACCCCATTGATGGCGTGGGAGCCCACGATACACAGATGCGCCATATTGATCCTCTTGACACTGCCCTCCTCCACCAAGGACATGCGCCGCAGCCGGTCATGGTCCCCAGGGAACGTGGCATAGACCCTCTGGCCAGGAGGGAATGGAAAAATCAGGATGGAGCATTTCCAGAAAGACTCCACAACCAAGCCCCCCCAGGAAGAAAACAGGAGATTCCCCCATTGTCCTAGCCCCAGGACACTCCTCCAGCACCCACCCTGCCCCCATGGGACCCAATCTCAAACACCTATGGCTCCATCCAAAGCCACACACCCCGTATTTAACCTCATCCCCAACCTCTCCCCAGCAAAAGCATATGTGAATCAGCTGCAGAGCCCGGACGTCCAGCAGCACCCTGCAGTTCTCAACCACAAGAGCCAGCCCCTGCCAAAGCTGGGGACAAAACCCAGGAGGCTCTTGCCATCTGCAAGGGAGGAGGGGACTTCTCCAGCCCACGCTGGGGGCAGAGCTTACGTCAAGGAACCGCTGGTTAATTTCATAGATGATCTCCAGGTGCCGGGGCAGGAGGTTTTCCAGGAGGTGGACAGGCCAGCGCTCCAGGGCCTCAGGCAGCACCGTGTGGTTGGTGTAGGCGCAGGTCCGGACTGTGATGTCCCAGGCCTGAAAGAGACAGCGCGTGAGGTTGCCCAGCCCAGCACTGAGATGCAGCAGCCTCTGGGGTAAGAAGTGGGGGCTATTCAACAGCAGAACCACCACACCTGCTCCCCTGTGGCACAGAGCCTCCAATGTCACACAGACACACCCCTTACCTTGTCCCAGTCCAGCTTCTCAATATCAACCAGCACTCGCATGAGCTCGGGGATGGCCAGGGAGGGGTGAGTGTCATTCAGCTGGATTGCAACCTGCAGGAGGGGGACAGAGCTGAGACCACCAGAGACAAAGGATGCAGGAGCTCCTCTGTAGAAGGCCAGGGCTGGAGAAGCTGGGAGTGGCCCCAGAGCCAGTTCCCCCTCCACTCAGTATAGTGCCTCTACCTGGGCAAAGCTGGGGGCTGGGAGCTCCCTTTACAGCCATCGCTCCTGCCCTGCTCCCCACAGCGCCCCCTGCTGGACAGGCTGGGGCTAGAGTAGCTGGGTTCTCCCCCACAGGCAGCTCCCGCCCTGCTCCCCACAGCACCCCCTGATGAGCGAAGCCGGGGCTGGAGTACCTGGGTGCTCCCCCCACAGGCAGCTCCCACCCTGCTCCCCACAGTGCCCCCTGCTGGGCGAGGCCAGGGCTGGAAGAGCTGGGTGCTCCCCGCCACAGGCAGCTCCTGCCCTGTGCCCCACAGCGCCCCCTGCTGGGAGTGGCAGGTACCTTGTCAGGGAAGGCATCAAAGGAGGTGCGGACGGGGTCCCTGCTGCCAAACTTGGAGGATTTGAAGCGGCGGATGATGTCCTGCAGAGTGGCGGCAACCACAAAGTACTCCTGCTTCAGACGCAGCTCCTTGCCCTCGAAGAACTGCAGGGAGGAGGGGCAGGTGAGGACGGGGCAGCCACCAACCCGCTCCAGGCTGGTACAGTCCCAACCTCGGAGTGAGCCAATGGCCACTGCTACGGCAGGGGCTCTCTGTGGCCCCTGCCCACGGCACAGGGAAAGACCTGGGAATGTAATCCAGACCTCCTGACTACCCAGCTCCCTTCTCCAGCCACCAGGCACCACTTCCCTCCCAGAGCAGGGGATGAAACCCAGGTGTGCTGACTACCCAGCCCCACTGCGATAAGCCGGGAAAGGAACAACACCTGCAAGCAATTGACGGGGGCGTCTTGCTCTCCCACCAAGGGTCCCACATGGGTGTGGAGGCCGTGAAGGGGGGTAACATTCAGGCCACAGCTCTGGGGCAGGGATTTGAGGGCAGAGGGAAATGCCCATTTTGCCCAACAGTGAACCCTCCCAGCTAATACACTTTAGCCCCATTAGACCCCCTGGGCCCTATCCCTGGTGCCGAGAAGAGGGACCGAGTAGGGAAGCAGAATCCCCACCCCAGTGTATAAACCATCACCCAGTTCTAACAAGTTCCTTAAAGGACCAGCTCCTCCCACCCCTCCCACCCCTGCCACAGCCAGAGACCCACAGTGGGAGCAGAGAGCCCTGGAGTGGGCTGGGGGCTACTCACATTGTCATTCGGATACAGCACCCGAGAAATGTTCTCAGCCAAGTTCCTGTCCAGCACGGCTTGAATATAGCCACCAACATTAACTGAGGCAGAGAGAGAACAGGGCCTTAGGTCCCACAGGGCTCCCTCGCCTGGAGCTGAGATGGGGTCAGCACTGACAAGGAAGAGCAGTTGAGCCCCCACCCCAGTTTTCAGTAACTGTCCCCATGCCCTGTTCCCAGGCACCCACAGGGCCCCTGACACACGCCCAGGGGGGCCTCCAGCAGAGGGGGTCTGGCTGCCTGGCTCCCTCAGCTGTTAAGATGAGCCCCCCCGAGACACAGCCCCCTGCCCAGCCTGGGGACCCCCCCCTTCACTCACAGTCTTTGAGGTTGAACTCGTTGGGGGCCCGGGCGGACCAGAGGCGCATGGTGTTGACCGTGTTGTTGCGGTAACCAGGAACAGGGGTATCGTAGGGAAGAGCCAGGACTACCTGTCAAAGGACAGCGGGGCTAGAGCCAGTCCCAGCCCCCCAGTGGGCAAGAGGAGCAGAGAGCCCTGCCCAGCCACCCCAGGACTGGCATCCCATAATGCCCTCCAGCCCCTTGTTACAGGTGGGGAAACTAAAGAACAAACAGGAGAAGTGAATGCCCCAGTGAACCAGGGAAAGGACCCAGGCGTCCTGGCTCCCTGCCCATGTTCTCCCAGGCTGGTGAATGAGCATGCAAGGGGTGCAGCTTCTGGGCAACTGCGCATGCAAGGAGGTGCTTCTGCAAAGGTCATCGGAGGCTGCCCACACCCCCGGTGCACAGTGAGCTCACATTTACATGGAAAAGCCTGCTTGTGTGCTTTGAAATGCACACTCAGGCACACCCACAGTCACACGGCTTTGTGCAATGCCTGTGAGTGCACCTCTGACCCCATGCATATGGTAGGTGCACCAACAGCCATGCATGTGAACACACGCTCCCTGGTGCGCCTGCACACCCACAGATGCACACAGGCGCCTGCCAGTCCCTCAGATACTGATATACACAGACTTGTGCTAAGCCACACTCACCACTCACTTGCATTGGCTGCCCCCCCAGACTCACCTGCGTGTCAACCCACTTGCTGCCCTCTGGCCCACGCTCCACATGCCCAAAGAAGTGTACTGGGATCATGTACTCAGGCCGGGCCTTCTCCCAGGGGTTGCCATAGCGCAGCCAATCATCAGCCTCCTCCACCTGCCGAGGGAGGACAGGAGGGGGAGGGGTGAATGCATCCAGGACATCCCAGCTACCTGACAGCCATCTCCTGCTGGGATCCACCTTGTCGCACAGCGCTTGCTGCCTCCACACCCGGGGCCCTTTGACAACCCCCCGCCGGGCCTCTCCTACCCCACACTGGGGCAGCTCTGCCCCTCATGCCCCCCAAACCCCCCCATCCCTGCCCCCACACCTGGGGGGCACGACCCACCTGCCAGCCCCCAGAGATCTTCTGGTTGAAGATGCCAAACTCATAGCGGATGCCGTAGCCGTAGGCGGCCAGTCCCAGAGTGGCCATGGAGTCCAGGAAACAGGCTGAGGGGGGAGAAAGGTGGGGGTTGGGCATTACAGCTGGATCACTGCTAGAGCAGGGTGGGGGGTACTGCCAGAACAGGCAGACCAGGGCGGGACAGGGAAGGGGGACAGTGGAGGTGTGGAAGAGGAGGAGACAGTCACTCGGGTCACAGCAATAGGGGAAGGGGTGAAGGACAGGGTGGTGACTGATGCAGGGGGAAAGGGGCAGGCAGGGCGCATCCCTGTGGGGCTGAGTGTATGGTGGGGCATGGCCGCGGGGACAGGGTCAAAGCTAAATGGGGCTGAGTCAGGGGACTGGGCATGTGCGTCTGTGAGGGGGCGCTGCTGGGGAGGCACTGTGTGGGGAATGGGTGTGTCTGGGAGGGCAGGTGTGGGAGGATGGGTGTGCGTTGTGGGGTTAGGAGTAGCAAGTCATGTGAATGCCAGGGCTGGGAGTACTTGGGGGGCGTGGCACGTGTATCCGGAGGACCGGCTGGATCCATGTCCAGGTGCAAGTCTGGGAACTCGGCTGGCCCTGGGCACACAGGCCCCGTGGCTGCCACGCTGGTTCCCCTCACCTGCCAGGCGCCCCAAGCCCCCGTTCCCCAGCCCAGCATCCTCCTCGATCTCCTGCAGCTCCTCCATGTCCAGGCCCAGCTGTGGGGGCAGGAAAAGGGGATGTTAGAGGAGATGAGCCACTTCCCCCACCTCACCGCCAGCTCTCCCTGCCTCCTTTCCCCTCAGCTGCCTCGCCAGGCGCTGGGTACCTGGTAGATGGCCTCGTCACAGGCGTTCTGCAGCCCCAGGTTCACCATGGTGTTCTGCAGCGTGCGGCCCATGTAGAACTCCAGCGACAGGTAGTAGATGCGCTGCGGGGGCATGGGGACAGGTGAGGGGCACAGACAGGGCGGGGGGTATTGAGGATTCCGCTGCACCCCCACCCCCGAAGCAGGCCCCATTCTCTGGTCTACTGAGCACACGAATCCTGCCCCCTGGGGCTGGATTGAAATCAACACCCCCTAGAGGACACGTCCCTTTTGCCACCCAACCTGGGCAGGACACTTTGTGGGGACAGGGGCAGGCGAGGGGGGTGCAGGTGGCTGGCTGCTGGGGCTTACAGATGCCCAACGAAGCTTTGCGGGGGAGCATGGGTGGACATCAGCCATGCTACGTCAGCCCATCTCAGGTATGCAGACGGTGGCCCTATCCAGTGTCCCAGCCCCTCCTCCCCTGGGGCTGACACAGGCTCTTTCCCAGATTAAATGGCAAAAGTCAATGCAAATGTCAGGCTGGGCTAAATTTAACCAGACTGTGCCCCCACCAGGGCACTGAGAGATGATTAGAACCAGGGGCCTGGAGAGCTGTGAGGCTCCTCCCCCAGCCACTTCCTCTACCTGTCACTTCTGGGGAGAGGCCCCATGTGCCGCTGCCTGCCACCAGAGCCAGCCAGCCAGCCCCCAGCCCCGGCACTGGGTCTGACAGCACCTCCTCATGGGGCCAAGTCTCCTATCCTATTCCCTGTCCCCTGGTGCCCTGGTTCTGAATCACAGCCAGAGCCCCTTGGTGGGACCGGGCCTCGAATCCCGTTCCCTCCCCCCACAGCCACCTGGTCCCCCCACCTGGCACTGGATCACAACTAGCGCCCCCTAGAGTGGAAAGACCCCACTGTCTGCTTTGGTCAGCCTTCAAGCCTGAAAACTACTGCCCTCTTTCCCAATCCTCGCTCCCCCACTTCCCAGCATGCCATGAGGGGTCTCATATCTGCTCACAGTGGCTCAAACCTCCAGCCACTGCTACCCCATTCACCTGACACTCCCCGGAACGGGAAGGGGATTAATGGCCCACAATCCTCTCATACGACCCCCCCACCCCACTGCGATCCCCTGGCCCAGGACGTCCGCCTGCGTGCAGGTCTCTGAGAGGCGGTTTGTGTTGACCCCTGGGGTCACACACCCCAGGGACTGGGGGGGTTAGCTAGACTTTGGGGGAAGGGGGCCCAGGAGGGGGTCAATCGCAGCCAAGGCGCTCACACACAGGCCCAGGAAGGGGAGAATGGAGGGTGATGGGAAAGCAGGATGCCATAGGTGAGTAGCTGGATGAACTGAGGTGGGGGGAGAAAACACTGGGGGAGCGATGGGCCTGAGGGTGATGTGGGGGGAGGGAAAGGGCAGGGGCAGCCAAAGGAATGTCAGGTGGGGCAATAGCAGGAGTGGAGGTGGCTGGGGAAAGGTAAGTGTGTCTGGGGTCCCACAGGGCCTCTGGAGGATCCAGCCTGTGAGTTACATCCTCTCTCTGCCAGCTCCTTGGAAGGAAACCCAGCTCAGATGGGGACAAGGGTGCACCCTCCCCCTGCCCTCCTGAGCCATCAGCCAGAGCACGCCCTGGGTGCACTGTCCCTGTGGCAGGAAGGCTGGCACTGTGGGTAGGACACTAGCCCAGCCCTGTGGGATGCTCCAGGCAAGAAGGCCAGGGGCCATCCTTCCCCGCAAGGAGGGAGCTGACAGGCTCATCTCAGCTCCCACTGTCCCTCCCCACAACTAGCCAGGGAGCTGTGCTGTGAGCCCCCAGGCATCAGGCTCGATAGGGGGCAGGGAAGGAGGGCCATGGGCCAGATGGGCCCATCGGTCTGACCCCGAGCCCTTCAGTGCCAATACGCCAGGCCTTTCGCCTCTGAGCTGAAGAAAGGTCTGGGGCAGCCAGGGCAGCAGCACAGCTGGTGTTTATACCCTACATGGAGCACACGCAGAGCCAGCCTAGCGCTGGGGGATCCCGGTCCTGGAGCAACGTTCCCAGCAGTCAGAAGGAGAAAGCTTGGCTTACAGGTGGGAGGCTGGTCTGTGAGCCATCCACGGCCCCCTTCCCCCTGGAGCAAGGGGCCTGTCCAATGCTAGACACCCCCAGATCGGCGATTCCCAGCAGCAGCTCTGAGCTGGCAGAGTAGTCCCTCCGCTCCCCCCACCCCAGACGTCCCCAGCTCTTCCCCTCTCCTGCCTCGCTGCCCTTTTCCTGGTGGAGCTGCTAGCTGCAAACCCTGCCTAGGTGCCCCCTGTGCCAGCCCTTTCTGGCACTCTTCCCGCCTGATCCCTGCCCTTCACACACCCTGCGCCTTGGAATCTCTCCCTTAGCACTGCTGCGGCACGGAGCCTTCTCAGCAGGGGCTCTTGGCAGGCCCTTCAGCAGTGGAGGGTGCTGATTCCTCCCTCCCTCCTTGTGCACTCCCACCTCCCTAACACTCAGCCACTCGGTATCCCCTCTCCGGAGTGTCCCCCCGCTCTCTCCCCAGCCCACGCACCCTAGCACCCCCCTCCACTGTGCCCAGGGGCATCCCCCTCCCCCATCCTGCCCCCTCTCCAGTGTCCCCCCAGATGATGCACCCCAGCACCCCCCTCCGCTGTGCCCAGGGGCATCCCCCACCATGCCCCCTCCAGTGTCCCCCCAGATGATGCACCCCAGCACCCCCCGACACCCCCCTCTGCTGTGCCCACAGGCATCCCCCTCCCCCACCACACCCCTCCTGAGGTCCCCCTGCTCTCTCCCCAGCCGATGCACCCCAGCCCTCCCCACCTCACCCCTCTCCACTGCACCCATGGACATCCCCACCCCCTCTCCAGTGTCCCCCCCCCCCCAGCCCACGCACCCCCGCTCCAGCGCGCCCCGTGGGCCCACCTTGGGGTCCTTCTCGTAGTAGTACTGCTGGGTGCGGATCCAGCGGCCCACCAGGTGGTCGCGCACCGTGTGCGCCAGGGCGAAGTAGTAGTCCCGGGGGGTGGCCACGTTCCGGTCCTTCACCAGCGTGAAGTGCAGGTGCCGGTTGAAGTTCTTCTTGAGGTCGGTGACATTCTCCACCCCGGCCAGGCCCCGCACGCTGATCTGCTTCCTCTTCTCGTAGTCCGACAGCGGCCGCGACATCCTGCTCCGGCGGCCAGGCGCGGCGCGGCGCGCACGGCGGGGCTCCCGCGGGCAGGGCCTGGTACTGCGGCAGCGGGGACAGCGCGGACCCGGGCTCGCGGCGCGGCGCTGCGGCAGCAAATGCGCCCCCAAGCCCCGCCCCTCATGTATTATTAACCAGCGCGGTGCATTATTCATGAGCCCCTCCTCCGGGCCGGGAGGGGGGACCCTCGCCCCGCCTCCTACCTCGTCCGCCCCCGCACCCCCCAGCTTATCAATAACTCATCCGATCCGGCCCACCCCGAGTCCCCCCGGCTCTGGCTGAAGAACAGGGCAGAGGGCGGAGCCTGTGCTAGGCATAAGCAAAATAAGAAGCTGCTTAGGGCCCCAAGCGGCTCCAGCGGGGCCTAGTAATTACTGCTGGGGAGGAGGCACAGTGCTGCCTGGCCCCCAGGGGGCTGGCAGGGACAGAGGGGGTTCATCACGACAGGAGGGTGGACTAGTAACTGGCTGCTCCTAGTCAGGACTGTGACTAATGAAATTAAGCAGCGCTTTAGCTAATCTCTCCCGCAGCGAGCCTCCCCAGACTGGAGCGAGCTCAGCTTCCCTGCGGAGAGATGCCTCGCTTGCTACCTGGACCTCCAGCTCTCTATTCACCCAAACACAACCTCTATCTACCCCCTCCCTGCACACCCGTCTCCCGCTTCCCTCTTGAGCTGACATTGCCCTGCACTGCTCCTTCCAGCCCAGCACATGATCCTCCACCCTGCACAATTACGGGGCTGGGACTGGTTCTGGCCCACCCCTGAGCAGGCCCAGAGGCCACGTTCTGACTGGTTGCTGACTAAAGTCCGCGGCAGCATGAGGCGGAACCTGGTGCACGCCTACCTCGAGTGCGCCAGGCTGAAGGCCCTGTTCCAGCTCCTCAGGTTCTGGCTGCACTTTTCCTGCACCTGTTTATTTTTGCACACCCTATCCGTGGCCCCCACGAAGCCATGGGACCAACTCATCAACCTCCTCCTGGCCCTCACCAAAGCGACCATCTACAACACCAGGAGGAGGATGCTGGATGAGGGAACACTGCAACTGCAGGGCCTATTTCCACTCCTCCCTTGTGTCAAGTATCCAGACAGTTCCTCTGGGTGGTGTCCACTGGCTCCCTAAGCAGCTTCAAAGAGCACTGGGGTCTGGTAGAGGCTCTCTGTTCAGTGGCCCCCTTGGGTTCCCTCATTCTGAACCTGTCTTCTGCATGCTCGCCCCTGATTTATTTCTCTGTTGGCCCATGTAATCAGTTGGGTCCTGTAGGCCCTCCCCAGCGCTCAAATAGGGCTGATCAAGGTCAGGCTGATTTGTGTGTAGAAGGAAGGGGGCCTTTGGTTCAACCCCCAGCCCACGCTCAGGCTCCCAGTGCTGAGGCAACATATACAGCTCGTCTGAAAGCTGCGCCTGTGCTTTGGGTGGCTAGGATATTAATTTTGATTGCAGTGTAATGATTTGCAAATTAATTAGCAGCCAAGACAATGAAAATTAGTGGGTGAGAACGACAGCAATTCAGAGAGCAGGAAGCAATGGAATAGGAAGAAGGCAGGCAGTGAATGTTATGGTGAAATTAGAATAATAATAGAAGGGAATGAATGGAAAGAATCATAAAGCAATAAGATGTAATTAGACTGGGATGCAATTAGATTAAGGATGGAGTCAAATAAATGATAGGGGAAGAATGCCACTTAGCCAAAGCACCAGTGATCTCAAAACACTCAGTGGCCTAGACTCTCAGGAAACAGGGAAGTGCAGGTCAAGGGTTAATACCAATGTGTAACTGTGCGATTATGATGTATCTATTTGCTGACAAGTGTCAGAGGAGTAGCTGTGTTAGTCTGTATCTGCAAAAACAAGAAGTCCAGTGGCACCTTATAGATGAGCAGAATTTTGGAGCTTTGGTGGGCAAAGACCCGCTTCGTCAGATGCATGCCGAGTCCGGACTCCTAGGTTCTGCTTCCAGACGTGGACGGGGAGTGGTACACGGTGAGTTAGTGCAAAGGGGACTAGGAGCCAGGACTCTGGGTTTTAGTCTCAGCTCTGGGAGAGGAGTAGAGCAGAGGATGCTGGGAAGCAGGATGCCTGGGTCCCCTCCCTTCACAACCCTGTCACTTCCCTCTTCTGTACCCTAGTTTCCCTCTCCACAAAGCATTCAAACCCCAGGAAAGACTCCCCCCAGGCTCCATGTGCTGAGCATGAATTGTCTCCATTTCATAGCACCTTGCCCGTGAACTACTGACACGGTGGGGCAGGAGGAAATTTCAGGATGGGTGCTTGCTCGCTTAGGGTATGTCTACACTGCGGCAGGCATCACCAGCCCATGCTGGATCAACCCGCTCATGCTGGTGCACAGAACATAGCCATCTGGCCAGTCCAGCTTGCGCAGCTGCTCCAGTTCCTGTGGGCCACACTAGGTCAGAGCTCAGGTGGCTAGGGCAGGTCTCCGCCCAGCTACAATGGCTACTCCGCTATTTTTAGTACGTGAGCTCGATCTCCACTCTTGCAAGCATGGCAGTTTGGGCTGGGCAGCTCACTCTCTGCTGCAGGGGAACCAGACCCTTAGACAGGCCACCTTCCTGCTGTCAGGATAACAACATGACCCTGGCAGCCAGCAAGCTCTTGCCACACACTACTGTATGCTTAAAGGACTGCAAGAGTCCCCCTCTACTTCCATTCTGGACCCAGCCAGTCCACTGCCTCAGACCTGGTACACAGGCCTAGAGGGGAAAGGCCCCATAGCCCATATCCTGCTCCCCACTGTGCCAATCAGTGTCCACCTTGGGGCTTTTTTTTTGGTGACATTACTATATTGGCCAAAGCCCTAGAGTAGCAGTGACACTGTCACTAGCTTCCCTCAGGGAGGTATCAAGTTGAGCCACCAAAGCACTCTTTTGCTGGTACAGCCAACACTTCCACCACAAGAGTTTGGTGCAATAGTGATACTAGTTTACATATATATGCCCACCCACCATAGCATACCCACAGTGCTTTACAGTGATGTTCCAGCTGTACTGCACTATTCTGATTGAGGAACTTGGTTCTGGCTGAGAGAAATCCTGGTAACCATGGAAAGGAGGAATATTAAAAGGGGGATGAGTGGGAAAGACAGACCCTGGTCTCCTGGCCTCACCATCTCAGTGCATAGTGGACAGACTTGCAGCACCTACTGTTCGAAAACCGCAGCTCCCCAGTACCATGGTGTGGGAAGCTCAGTCATGCTCCTTTTGAATGTATGCAGGCACTGCTATGGCCTCGCACACTCAGGCCTGCCTGTACACACTTGTGGATGCACGAGCATCCATTGCTGACACTGGTGAACATTCATGAGAACCGAGGCTCCTGGACTGCATGCCAGAAATAGAAATTAATAGGACAAGGAACTCTTTCCCTTGCTTGATCCCTTGTTAGGGGCGAGGGGAAAAAATAGCACAAGATTTACACACCACTCTTTTCATAACTCATCTCTTCAGGGGAGGGGTTTGGCCCAATAGATTATTCATTAGGGGGAAGGTCCTGCCAGAGATCTTATCCCTTACATGGCAGGGCTTCTAATAGAACCCAGGAGTCCTGACTCTCAGGAACTTCTTCCTCTAACCCACTAGCCGGCTCCCCTTCCCGAGCCAGGGAATGAACCCAGGAGTCCTGGCTCCCTCCCCCGTAGAGCATGGGGATGCCCAGAGCCAGGCACTGTTTGTCAGCAGCTCTCCGCTCGGTGGCACGAGAGGAAATATGGTCATTCCGCAACTCAGCCTCCTTCCACCTGGCACCGCCCCACGCTCCTGAGGCAGGCAAGGTCCTCTCCAGATCCTGCACGCAGCTGCATTCCCACGGCTTGCTCGGCCCCGGCTAGCTGGGCACGCGAAGGGTTAATGCCGCCACTAGAAGGTGGATAGAATGGTGGGGGCTGAGACGGGAGCGGTGCACATCTCTGCGCTCGCAGCACGGGCAAGGACTACAACTCCCAGCATGCCCTGCGTTCAGCGGGTCCCCGCCGGCGCGAGCGACGCGCCGCGCTGAGCATGCCGCAGTGCGCGTGCACGCTGCAGGCGCCGGCTCGGTAACTTGACCCTGTGTCAAGGTCACGGCGTTCTAGGCCTTGATGGACAGCCGCAGGGGCACCCGCGCGGAGTGGCGGGTGCTGGTCTGAGTTACCCGCCCCCCCCCCCCGCCACCCCCCGGCAGCCGACGTTCCCCGTCCCCGTCACCCACTGTACCCCTCCACTGCCCGCCCCCTCATCAACTAATATACTGACTCCATGCACCCTTTCAGCTAATGAAGTGCCTCAGCAGTAACCACCTGGCTCTGAACACCGTCCTCACTCCCTGTGGATGTCACTCATTCCACACCAACATCCCTCACCAGGAGGGCATCGCTGCCTGCCTCAGATACCATCCTCAGAAATCCACCCAAAACACATTCCCAACCACATCCATTTCCTCTTCAGCCATAACAATGGACATTTAATAGGAAACAATCCAAACCATGGGACCAGCCATGGGCACTAAGATGGCTTCCTGATAGGCCACTCTCTTCATCGGCCACCTCAAGGAAGACTTTTGACGGGGCAAAAAGTGCACCATGAGCCCACAGCCATACCTGAGGTGCATCAATTATATTTTCTTCCTCTGGACTCCTTCCTAGATTTCACTATAACACCCCCTCATCCATGAAACTCCCCCTTGAGAGCTCCCATGTTCACATCAGCTGTCCTGGACATTAATTAGCTTCAGCAATGGAAGCTCACACATAATGTACATGAAGCCACCACACTCACCTCCACAGACTAAGCTACCAGTTCAGTGGCACCACAAAATCCGTTATCTACAGCCAGGCACTCAGATGCCGGAGAATTTGCTCTGAAGAGCATGTCTGGGGTACACACCTACACATACTTAAAGTACTTTCACTAGACAAGGACACCCCATCAAAGCAGAAGATCACATCATGGAATGGGCCATCCAAATACACTAAGGCTATGTCCAAATTACAGGGTTTTGTTGACAAAACCCATGAAATGTCCAGATTGCCAAGAACGTTCTGTTGATAGCCTTTTGTCAAAAGCCGTACCCCGCTTGCCACGAGGAAGAATGCTGCTGTCGACAGAGATATGTCAACAAAATGCCAGTCTGGACATTCTGGGGGACTTCCTGTCAACAGAAAAGGCCTCTGAAAAGCCACACAACCCTGTCTGCTGTGGTTTTGGGTGGCCGTTTTGCTGATAGAATGGCAGGGCAGTCTGTCCACTCTCTGTCGACGGAGCGGATCACTCTTTCGATACGCCCTGCAGTCTGAATGAGCTCTAATCGACAGAAGTTTTTTCGCAAGGTATCTTTCAACACAAATTTCTGCCAATAAATCTCTGTAATCTAGACATGGCCTAAGAGAAAGAACCTTCAATACAGAAAAAAAAAAAAAAAAGAAGAAGATCGACTGCACACTCCTCGCTGTTAATCACTATCCTACTTGAGCATCCACACAGATGATCATCAAACAACTTTAGGCCATCGTTGATGAGGAACACATGTTGGAAAAAATCTTTCTTGAACTCCCTTTCTGGCCTTCATAAGAATGGCCATACCGGATCAGACCAAAGGTCCCTCTGGCCCAGTATCTGTCTTCTGACAGTGGCCAACGCCTGATGCCCCCAAGTTAGGGAACAGGACTTTTAATCATCAAGCAATGCCTTTCCTGACATCCATTTCCAGCCTCTGACAAACAGGCTAGGGACACCATTCCTACCCATCACGGCTAATGCCCACTGATGGGCCTACCCTCCATGAATTTATGTAGCTCTTTTTTGTCTCACCCTTAATGGCACACTTCAAGTGCCTTTTCCATAAGGATCTAACTCCTGCAGGCCATTCCTTCTCAATTGACCTCCTGCAATGTGATCCCTTGTGCTTAACTATCAGTCCTGACTTGTTCAGGTGCTCGGATGTCTTCCCACAGAGCACTTCTGTGTAGTTCGAAAGCTTGCACCTTTCACTAACAAAAGCTTGTGTCATGGACGAAATACCTTACCTGTCTTGTCTCTATCCCCATCCTCCACTAGACATACCCCTCCATCTCCAGACACAGCCAGCCAGACCATCATCCCAATCCCAGACAGTTCACCCTCCCCTCCCCAATCTCTCTCTCTCTCTCTCAACCTGTTTAATCTCCCCCTTCCTCACTAAACTCTCCATTGAGCCACCTAATTTCACTCTGTAGATCTCCAGTCTCATTGTCGGTCTAATCCCTCCATCCCCTAATCCCTGCCACTGGGTGAGATTCACCCCTGGGCAGGCTGTAAAGCCCTGCTTCCAGGATTGAGATGGGATTCAAGTCATTCACAAACACCTCTCCCACCAATCCATTCCCACATATGCCTCCTCATTGGCTTTGTTTCCCATTTTAATGCCGGCAGCCTATACTGAATCCCAAGGGCCCAGAGAATCCTGCAGCACCTTGGGTCTGCGATGATGGCTCCTGCACTCCAGTCCCAGGCCTGCATGGGTAGCCTTCCCACTGCAACAGCTGTGGCGATGCAACTCAGAAGGATAGGGACACCCTTCCCCACTCACACCTGGGTGGTGAAGAGAAGGGTTCAGACCTCTGCAGAGGCCAGGGACCCTCACTCATGAAGTTGGACGGATAGGGATTAAAATCCCTCCCCCAGGGGAAAAACTGCCCCAGACACCAGTGCCTGAGGTTCAGACCCTTCCAGAGGGGCAGGGTCCCCTAGCCAGATCCTGAATCATATTTAGGAAACAAGGAGAGGGGCTCAGCCTTCTCCTGAGGATGACCTCCCCAAGTTCCCATCTCAGTCCCAGGGGGTACATATGTAATCTCACCCTGATGGGCACCCCCCAACCCCTAGACACACTCTTACAGGAGTTCTCAATGGTCCCTGTAAGCTGAGCACTTGGGCAGCCATCCAGGAGCGATTCTAATGCCGCCCAGCTGATTAGCAGAGCACCCTCAGCCCCCCAGAGCCGGCAGCATGGGCTTCTACTCTGGGCGCACATCCACACGTCAGTGCACTAAACAAGGTGTATCATGCACATGATCAGAAAAAGTCAGAGGGAACACTGCTCCTCAGTGACGGTATCCTCTGCTGACCACTTCCCAGGCCCCCCAGTGTAACAGAACAGCCAATTCTGAGCCCCCACAGGCATCTAACAATTCACCCCATCCCTTTTGCTCCCCAGGGACCCAGCCAGGTATCTCCCTGCTCCCTTCAGGTCAGTCCCACCTCCCTTCTCCTGTGGGTCTGTCTAGCCTGGCTTCTCCAGCCCTTCCCCCACCCTGCTGGCTCTTCTCTTGAGTGCACTTGCCCAGTTCTTGAGGGGTAGTCCTCTCTCTGGTCCTCCACAGCAGTGGTCTGTCCTGGGAGGTCTCCATCATGCCCAGCTGGGCTCACCCAAGGTCACTGAGTTGCTGGATTACCAGAATTGCTGATGCCAGCTGGCCTTAAAGGGCCAATCGGCCAGTGATACAGGGTAATCACAGCCCAGGCAGGGCAGAGAGAGTGCCCAGCTGCAGAACATGGGGGTGATGAGAAATTATAAGCACGCAAGGAAATTAAATGCCTCAAGCTTTGCTAGCACAGAACTAAGCTTGCCTGGGGCACCCCATTCCCATCTACATGGAGAACAGCAAGGCAAACCTCTGAAAATCAAGCAAGGAAGTGGTACAGTCACACCATGGGGCCTTTGCCTCATCCCCCTGCAAACAACGTGCTGGGCTGGGCTGCTTAGAATGAGGCTGTGAAGTCTGATGCCCTGTGTGCTATGGCGAGGTGCAGCTAACCCCTGGATTAGGCTCCACTAGGGAGCACTGATGTATATTTACATCCCTCTTGGCAGTGCCTTAGGAATGTCCATGCCGCAGTGGCACAGCTGCAGCCCCTAGCGGGGTGTCAGGAGTGCAGGTGTGGCAGAACAGCACCACACCCTCGTATATGCTGCAGAACGCTTTGGGAGCAGAGCCTGGCACCAACCAGCAGCTGTGCCAAGGCAGAACTCTGCTTTCTCCCAGGCTGGCCCTCCAAGCCTGCACCATGACACACCACACCCCAGGCTTGCTACATGGCACCTCCCCTTCATATCCCTTCTGGGCCATGACTTTTGCCAAGCTTTAAGGCACAGCTGCCACCAGGCTGCTGCTGACCCCTGTGGAGAGCAAACCCAGCAAAGTCCTGGGCACACAACCCACAGCTCTCAGGGCAAAAAGCTCCCTCAGGGCACTCACACCCCCTCAGTACAGTGCCATTCCTGCTCTGCCAGGCTACCCCAGCTAGGCCCTTCTGGTTCAGCACAGCTACCCTCACCACATCTGTCCCAGAGGGCACTACTGGCATTTGAGTCTGTGCAATGTACAAACAATGGCACCTCTGCCAAGGCCACCAGCAGTGCTCCTGGGTGGAGAGCTGGCAAAGGGAAGGCCAGGCTCAGGAGGATGGATAGGTCATCTCCTGTGTCCCTCAGGTCAGAGAGCATTACCAGGTCAGCCTGCACTGAGCCCCTCACTAGCATGTGACCAACGGGCCTTCCAGGAGAGCAGACAGGGCTGATCCTCAAAGTGGAAGCTGAGAACCCAGCCCCTATGGCAGTAGCAGGGTAACCCTTGCAATAGCCTTCCTGAACAGCAAACTACTGGTCAGTGCCAGCACAGAGGCCAGAGCTCAGAGGTTGTAGTTCAGCTACTGTCAGGGTTCTGGTCACTCTAGGCAACCTTAACTGGGCTTTCGTGACATTTTTGGGGTGTTTAATGTGGCAAAGCTGCAAACTCCTTACACTTCTCATCTGCAACGTGCACCCCTGCTGCATTAGGGTCCGCGCTGACCGAGGGGCAAGTACCTCCTATGATCCCCCAGCCTACTCCCTGGACCAGCATTAGCTCAACCGATAGAATCTCTCCCCCTCTGCTCCCTTGCACCCAAGAGTGGCCTGCATGATTCCCTCTCTGAGGTCTCAGCCCAGAGACACTCTCAGCTCCGGTGTGATGGCCAGGGCTCATCCCATTCCCTAGGCTGCTCAGGTGCAAGCCTGCTTCTGGCAAGCAAGGAGATTAAGTGAGTCAGCCATTGAGATTAAGGCAGCAGGATTAGTGCACCTGGCAGCACGAGGGGGAGGGGGCTTGGCCTGTTCTTGACTCACCTTTAAGACTATAAGAAACCATGATAGCTTGAGCCTGATTGATGTAGAAACCCAGCTGAGCACCCTCCCCAGCCTCAAGTGCACATTTCCCAGAGCTCAGCTGGGCTCTGGTTCAGTCTCCTGATCATGAGATTGCATGTCAAAGAGAAGATAAGGCCTGACTGCTTAGACAGGTAAAAGTATTCCTCACAATGCCAAGAGGCTGATGGCAGCTGGAGCGTGAAGGCAGCAGCGTGGCAGGCATCATGAACTGCCCCACATCATTCAGAAGTTCACACTGGCACTAATTGCAGGTAATTGGCAGGAATCACTCTGACAGCAGTACACTGCCAGTCAGGTGTTCAGTCTGGAACCTAGTGTGACATTAGATAGGAGGGGTTGCTTCTGGAGACACCTGAGGACTCAAGGCCTGCACTCAAAAATTCCACCACTGCATCTCAGTGACACCATTAGCCAGCTCACTGCTGCCCAGAGGGGGAAAAAGGCACAGGAGAGAAATCTCAGGTGTATGGGGCCCAGTACATCCCAGCCCACGCCTGGGGCCGTGCCCCTTTTCAGGCCTGGCATACAGACTGACAGTCAGGTGGAGAGCCAGGTGAAGTCCCAGAAACATCATTTATGGTCAGCTTGGGCCAACATGCACTGCTGGGACCTACAGATAATCTCCACATTTCAGAGCCTTCAGGTGGCCCCGAGAGAGCGAGGATACTTACGATTTCCCATGGGGCTCGAGCTGCAGTTTCCCAGCTCTAGTTATCAGAGCATGCACTACCATTCTCTAGTACAAAGGGGGAAATCTTCAGTACAAATGGAAAGATTCACCCAAGGCCCACAGCAGAGCCAGGGCCAGAACTCAAGAGTCCTGAGGCCAAGTCTCCTGCTCTAACCTAATACATCTCCCCTATCTCCCAGCACCAGCCAGACATCTCAGGAGTCGTTTCTCAACTGTACTGGCCCCTTCTCCCTACCCCTTCCAAGCTAGGAACAAAAGCTGGAGGTCTTGCCTCACAGCTCTATAGTCCATATTCCTTTCTCAAAGATGGCAGAGAACCTAGGAGTCCTGACCAAGGTTAAAAGTATCAGAGAATTAGCCCAGTAGTTGGGATCTTCAAAAACAAGAAGTTGCCCTTAGGCACCTTACAGACGAGCAGATTTTGGAGCATAAGCTTCTGTGGGCACAGACCCACTTCATCAGATGCATGAGGTTTGGCTCTCTGCTCGTTGCAGAGTGGATATAAAATTTGAAGCCTCGACCTTGGGCAACCTTATCAGCCCATTGTTTCTATTAATAGCCCAGCTCATTAGAGCTTGATTAGGGCCAGGGGTGCTGGCAAACAATTTACTGGCAAAGAGAAGATCCCAATGTTTCAAGAGTCCACCCCCCTCAGGTCAGTTCGTTTTCCAGAATATTTCAGAGCAGGGCCTGGGGGCAGGAGAAAGATAACCCAAGACGCATGGAGCAGAGGTCAATCAATCAATCTCTGGTTATGGAACCAGAAACCTGATCCACAGGAATCCCGAGCAAGCCTTAAAGGCCAGAGAGCATGGGTATGGGACACAGCCCCCAAGCTCCAGCAGAGGGAGCAACCCATCTTAGCAGTTCTGAGCCTGTTGGCAGATAGAACACCTTGCTTGTTGCCAGCTTGATATTTGCAAAGATGAGAGGACTGGAAGCTGGGGCAATCACTGTGAGAAATCAGGATGGGCTCCAGGGTGGACAGGATGATTTACAGTGGGGTAGCAACTAACAGCTACAGTCCTCCATTGGGATCCCTTTGTGTTAAAGGCTGTAGAGACCAAAAGACAGTCCAACACTAAAACAAGAGAATATGAAAGCCAGGGGAGTACAAGAAAACAGGGAAATACTACAGATCAGCACACCAGGATGTGATCTCTGCACACCAGCAGCCCAGCTCTTGACTGTTTTTTTTTTGGTAGGCTAATGGCAAAGAGGAGCATGGCAGGAGGAGTACAAGGTAGCTTTGTTAGTGTTTATAGGGTCTCCTCCAAAGCACCAGGGGCAGCACTAAAGCACCAAGGGGGGCTTGTCTAAAACCAGACCAAGGGGTGGGTGACAGTTTGATTGGAGACAGGAACTGACCACTTGCTAGCATGAGGTATGCAGGGGGAACAGACAGCAAAGGGCTCTGTGGAAAAGCAGCAGCTTGCATTTAATAGGATGACGAAGGATAGAGCCTGTGGAGGGATGCTAAGAAGAGCACAGAAAACCAATTAATAAGAGAAACAACTTACCTTGAAATGTGATGGATGCTCAAGCACATTTTTCTGACAGCCCTGCTCCAGCTCAACCACCAGATATGGGCTAAAGGTAGTAACACCACTGACTGGGATTTTACATAGGAAAATGGACTTGATGACCTGAACAGTCCCTTCTAGCCTGTGACAGTAGCCAAGGCCTTTATGGGAATGCTTCCTCACATTAATGCAAAGCAGCCTGTGGCTCCAGCTTTTCCTGAAGTTATTTAGATGGCAGAACAGTGCAGGCACAGGCCAAGACTCCACTACACCCACTGCTACTCATAAGCGGAAGTCAGGCCCTACCCCAAAGAGATTCCAGTCACAGTCATTGCATTGTTGGTCACTCCTCTCAGATATTAGGGGAGGAAACACCAAGCTGCTTGTGGAGAAAATGCAAGGAGCAGGCCCTGGGAGCCACGTACCCAAGGATACCCTCTTGGGCACTAACCCCTACAAGGCTCTCCTTAGATTGTAGTGGAAATGAAGGGTGCAGACCGCTGAAAGGCTAGGTCCTTATGTGAGCTTGGATGACACTAGAAAGGACTTGCAGAACTGCTCTGCAGTGTCAGGGAAGAAAGGAACCTCAGACATGGCTCTTGCCTATTGCTGCAGGTGACAAGATACTGCTGGCTTCTAAGGATGGCATGTCTCAAATGTGGCCAGGGGGACCTACAGAATGCCAAGATATGCTGCTTTTAACAAAGCTAGGAAAAAGGCTCATTCAGGTCCTCAATCACAACAGAAAGAGAAATTTGTTCTGGTGAGCAAACAGCCTGTTCTCTCTCCAGCACCTTAGCAGCTCTATGGAGCAAAACTCATCTCTTCCACTGCCACGTCTGCTGGCCTCATTTCTATTCTAAGCATAACCTGTGTACTGAGGAAAGGGCTTCTTCACAGCAGCTTTCACATATCTACAGATCACAGAACACGGACAAGGGGAACAGGACATTTCTGCCACATCAGTTACAGGAACTTTCAGTGAATTGGTACATTATGACCTCTTACGTCTTCTCTCCAGCAGCACGTGCCCTTTTCTGGCAGAAATGAGGGGCTCCAGGAAGTGAGAGTAAGTGCTGGCACAGCAATGGTCTCATAGTGGGACACAGGGCTGTTCACAGCACACCTTCACTCAGCTACCATATCATGACAATTGCAGTCTTCCCCCTGACAACCTTGACACAGGAAGGATCACTGTTCCCAGTCACAAGAGGCATCTGTGCCTTCTTAAAGCCCAACCCACAAGTTCTACTTCAAAATAGTTCCCAATGGTCAGGGACTCGTTATATAAAGTGCTGCATAGACAGTCACTGTCCCCCAAAGAACCCATCTGACCAAAAGATGGGAAAAGAGGGGCACAAAAACATCTTACCCAAGGTCATGTAGCGCGTCATTGGTAGACCCAGGAATCAAACCCAGGTGTTTGAGTCCCAGACCTCTGCCTGTCCCACTGGCCACACCACCTCTCCACGCCAGCTCCTCCTCATTCTTGTAAAGCAGAAAGGAGGGGCACATTTGGACACCCATCACACAGCTTGGTTTTGCTTCAAAAGTTTTCCTGTTGCAAGGGTTTGGCAGCTTAAAGTGATGAGCAACAGGTAGAGTATGGTGTGGTACAGACAAATTTGGGAGCCCGAACACCTGGCTCTAGGGGCTCTGACTTACAAGGGACAGTGGGAGTCAGGAATTCTGTGTTCCTAGTCCCAACTCCAGACGTGGAGATTTGAGTCAAGAACCAGGTTTGATTTTACAGCAATTACAATAAGAACAAGTTGAGGTCCTGCTACTAAGAAACTACATCAGGGAGTTTTTCCTTAGTGGTCCAGAGATAGGATGCCAGAACAGACAGACCCAGAAAGTTTAACAATTGCCAAGTTCCTGTCTCTCGTCTAATTTCACTGAAGACAAAGCAAGTGACTTGGCACCAGGCACCCCTGATCAAACCAACTCTGACACGCATGTAATCTTGGGGACAGGCACTACAAATGCATCAGCCCTAATCTACTGCTGAAGATATGCTGATCTGCCACTGTAGGTTGGGGTGGGGGGGGGAAAAAAGAGAGGGGCCTGGGAGACGTGGGAGTATTTTTAACATGCACTGACATTCAAAAGCAGCCCATGTGATCATAGCAGTTGACCTAGTTGCTGTTTGAGTGATGTTGATTGCAAAGCTACCAATTTCTTTTAAAGGAGTCAAGGATACAAAGAGAAGCTGATGTTCAGCACCGCACTGTAAAGACTCAGCCTAGTAACAGACCTTGGCTGATATTCTGTCCATTCAGAAGTGTCTTTATACAAGGGACAGGGAAAATCTCCATTTTACTGCACTGCTAAGTCAACTGTGCCCACAGTACCACTGAAATGCTAGTCAACCAACCGAAGCATTTATATGCAGCCGTCACATACTTCTGACCTAAACCCCCAAGGGAAACTGGCACAAAGCAGTGATATTCTGCTGGCCATATTCAAGTAGAAATTGTGCACAATGCTTTGAAGAGGAACAGCACATGGCAGGGAAATGGCAGATAAGCTCCTCAGGGGACTGGGCTGAGGTTCAGTCATCTCTGCTAACATCTAGCACGGGCACAAAAATGGAGACTTAAGCAATGACTGGACAAACCAAGCCACGCAGCACTGCCATGCAATACCTAGCATTTTAACTAGTCCTTGGCTTACTGAGGGGACAGCACTACAGATCATGAGGTGTTACGTGAGGCAGAGATGTCAACTATCCTGCAGCGGAATTACTGCTGTGGCACCTACAGCCCAGCCCATGAGGAGCCATTTCTAAGGTGGAAGACCTCAAAAAGAGCTGAACTGACACACACTTTCCACACAAACGTGTTAGGAATCACGCCCCCAACTCTGCCTTTGAAGAATATAGCCCAGCTCCTGCAGTGGCACACAGCACCACACATTGGCAGCAAATGCTAATGGGCTCCCCCATCCAAGTCCATTGGGAATTAATTAGACCTTTATAAAAAAACTGCTTTTATTCATTGAATTTCCCCTCTAATGCAGTTTTATTCATACACAAAAAAGCAGTAAGAAATGGCTGCAGGTGACTGAACGAAGAGCGTTTTACACATCATCAACAGAAGCCGCTCCAATTTGGGGGGGGAAGGGGACCCCAGACCACAAAACATTCAGATGTTAGAGAGAGATTCTAGGCACATGGCAAGAGAAAAACAAATGAACCTTGAGTGTATGCAGTAGCAGGGCCTTCTCAGTGCCTACTGAAACCTCTTAGCTACCAATTAATCACTAACAACTCGCTACTGTCCCTGTGGGGTATTCAAATACTCAATTGAAGAGGACAGTGGACCAACCCCTCACCCCAGCACACTTACAGATACTGTCTGGTACAGCAACCCCTTGATAGAAACCACCATTCCAAGCCAAAGTCCTGACCTGGGGTGTATGAGAGCTGGGGTTCACAAGGCCCAAAGATCAGCTCTGGTTCTTTCCTGCCTCTTCCCTCTGATATTATGTTCAAGGAGATCTCTAAAATCCATTTGCTTATTTCTTGCCCACACTCCAACTTACAGGCACTCTTTGTGCTGTAAAGAATCTAGCCTCAGAGAGCACTGTTTTCCTCTGATGGATTTAAAATCTAAGTCAGAGAGAGAAAGAGAGAGAGAGAAAGGAAATAAAGTAACAAACAGGTTCACAATATGGAGCCAGCATTCTGACCACATTCTCCAAGGAGTTGTGTTGCTTCACAGAACTGTCCTCTCTCCCAGCATGGCCACCAACCAGCTACAGGCAGGTTTTTGTTGAGGGAGCGTCCTCATTGCATTCCCAGAGTCCTCCAATCTCACCGTGGGAGCCCCGGCAGCCCCTACTTCAGAAGTGAGACTCCGTGCTTCGGTGCCCTGAAAGCTAGCGTGCATTCTGGTACCAAAACACACCAGCTGGACAGGAATCGGACATGATAAAGCTCTGAGCCTTCATTCTGAATAGCGCAAGGAGGAAGTTGAGAGACGTCATCTCTGGCACATTCCCAGCAGCCTAGCTCCAGCAGCCTGGCTCAACGTGCCTCTCCCCTCCGATTCCTGGCTCCATAAGGTGAGATTCAGCACTTTATGAGACAATTGAATAAAAAAAATATCCATCCTTCAGTTCTGTGGTGGGGGGGGTGGAGGTGCAGGAGGCATGCCGAATGGTGGCAAAGCCGGCACTCCCATCATGGTAACAAAATTAGAAGGGTCCATGGGGGGTGGGGGAGGGGGCGGGGCGTACATCATGCCCCCGGAGCCAGGCGGCGGCGGCGGCGGCGGCGGAGGCGGGGCCCCGGGCGGCAGCGGAGGCTGGACCCCTGGCGGCAAAGGGACCATGGAGGGGTTGCCTTGCATCTGCGGGCCCCCCATAGAAGCCGCCCCCCCCTGCTGCTGCCATGGCGGGATGGATCCGGTGCCAGCGCTCGTGGTGGTGGTGGTCGTCGAACCTGGGATTTAAAGAAGAGCAAGGTCACTTGAAAGGATCAGGAGTAAAACTCAGAGCAGCTGTGGGTAAGGGAAGTGTCAGCCTCGCTAAAGGGACTAGACTGTCATGGGATGATGGCTCGCCACATGCACATGGGGCTCTATTGGTCTTGGGAGTGTAGGGAGCATTCTCTGGTTTCAGTGTCAGGCCAAGGCAGCCATACGGAAAACTCTACATGAAAAGAGCTCTCTCCATCTCTGCTCTAGCAGAAATGCAGCTCCCAACAGCAGCGTAGGCAATCTAGCTGCAGTATCTCCCAGCCAATGGGCAGCAGACAGCAGCAATGGGGATGGAGAAGCTGTATTACCCCAGCTTCTGCAAACATCCTGCCGTGTTCCCACCTTCTCTACCCCTCCTTCTACACCCATGTGACTATATGGGTGGGTGGGGTAGCGTCCCTTTCTCGCACACATGCGGGATGGGGATAAAGGTAAGAGAATTGCTCTTACTCACTTTGCTGCCATGGCAAGGGAGTACTGGACGCCATACTGGTGCTGGGGGGTGGTGGTGGAGGCTGCTGCTGCTGCCATGGGGGAAGAGGACCAGAGGGAGGCGGGGGAGGCTGACCACTGGGCGGAGGGGGCGGCGGGGCCATCATACCCATCGGCGGCGGCATCATACCTGCAAGTGAGAGGGGCGGCCAATTAGGGGCTGGGCACTGAGGCGACACTGAAAGGTGACTTTAAGGATTTGACCCAAGACACTCACCTTTTCCTTGATGCAGGCGATAGACCCCAGAGGCCACAGGCGTATTTCCCAGGTACTGATCTTGAGGGAATGATAGACCGCAGCCTTAGTGCCAGTTAATGAAACTAAGAGATTCTCCCCATTTCCGCCCCCAACACTCCTAAAAGCCTATCCCAACTAACCAATAGCTCTGCCCACAGAGAAGAGCCCAGGCAGACACTGTAGCCCAGTGATACTCAGGCTGTGGCTCTTGACAGCCAAGCGGCTCTTTAATGTGTCAGCATAGGCTCTTGAACTGATATCAATCAAGATGTTTTTACTATATTAACTTAGCGCAAACTGATTAATCAACTGGTTAACTTATTTGCTGTGATGGGCATATATAAACACTGCATATTTCTCCTGTCATCATACTGCTATAGCTCATTTGGGTAATGCCCATCACTAACTTGGTTCCTCAATTTGGTCTACATATTACTGCCCGTAGTCTAAGCCACGATAAGCAGGTACATGCTTCTGCTGTGATACAGGAGGAAGCCATTAGTGGTGTCTAATGCGCCTAAGGAGCACTCCCCACATAGCCAAGCCCCAGCACCAGTCTGCACCCAAGCCAATGCCCCATACCCGCAGCGCCTTGGAATGTACTTACCCATGTGGTGCGGGCCTGGGTGACCTGGAGGATGTGGCCCTTGATTCATGGGTGGATGATGTGGCTGCATCCAGGGTGGCGGGCCATTAGGATTATGCTGCATTGGATGGCCACCATGACCACCCATGTTGGGCATTGGGTGGTGGAAGTTGTGAGGTCCACCTGGGCCCCCAGGTCCTCCATGCATCCCATGGTAGGGCCGGTTGTCAGATGGGCCAGAGTTCATCCATGGAGGACGGTTCTGGGAGGGGTGTGAAGAGGAAGAAAAAAAGAAGCTATTCAGACATGCCTTTAATTATAACCAAAGCGATCCTTCCATGTACTTCAGACAGGAGAAGGGGAACCCAACTATAACTGTTGTATTATGGGAACTACTGGACAGGACCAGACTTGGGGTCCATCTAGTTTGATGCCTGAGGCAGATGCTTCTGAGGATGGTGGAAGAAACTACACCCTAACCTGCCTGACATTACATCTCACCCAATTCTTACCAATCACAGATTGCAGTAAGTAGTCTCAGAGGTAGCCATTCTACTCTGTACTGTCAGAGAACAAATAAGCAGTCCTGTAGTACTTTAAAGAACAACCATATAATTTATTAGGTGATAAGCTTTTGCAGGACAGACCCACTTCTTCAGATCTGAAAAAGCCCGATAAGTTCTCCTTGACTCAGTTATCATTTAAACGATAAACTATTGAAGCAGCTAGATAGGACAGGATAGGCTGCCTGGGATCAGTACCAATATAAAAGGTGTGGAAACTGTCCTTGTAATGTATAAGATAGGTGTCCTAACTTTTTTCAATGTAGCTAACTTTTTGGCCTCAAAGTGACAGAAATGAGTTCCATGGGGTGCTGGGAAGTATTTTTTTTTGGTTCTGAGTTTTGTTTTCCCGACAAGAAAGTGTCTGTGCATACTGTGGGAAATTATTTCTTTTAGTTGATTCTTAAATTGCCACCTTTCAATTTCATGCAGTGTTGCTTCGTGCCTGTATCATGAGACAGGAAGAACAGTAACTAGTGATCTCCATTCTCTACATCGTTCATTTATAGAACTATGTTCTATGAACTATCCAGTTATTCTCCCCACGAGATTTTTCCAAGCTCCTCAACCCAGTTTGAGACATCCCAAACAAAACAAAAACAGGAGCTGGCAGCACAGACATTTATCAACCATTAAAAAAAAATTCTTAACACCACTGTAAAGCACCGAGACGCACACTGCAGTGCATGGGGGGCAGAGAAAAGGCCTAATCACTCACTGGAGGAGGTGGGTTGTTTCCTGGTCCCGAGGGTCTGGGCCCACTTGACAGAGGTGTACTGGTAGGTCCAGAGGAAGATCCCACAGATGATGGGACTGGAGCTTCTCCCAACTCTGCCATCAAGGACAAGTATTCTTTGTCCATGCGGGCTTTGTCCTGAGCAGACTGAGGGTCACCAGGCCTGGAAGCAAAAAGTCACATTCCACCAAATCAGTGCTTTTTAAATGCTCCCTTTAATTTTTATCCCATATGCGGGATGAGTTTTACAATATGCACCAGTATGAAGCTGTGTCAGGGTGGGGCCAAGAAGTTCAGTGCACAAGAAGCCCCAAGGTTGGAATGTGTGGGGTGGGATGTGAGGGCTCCAGCTGGGGTTGAAGGCTGTGGGATGGAGCCAGGCTTGAAATGCACAATACCGCAGTGCCAGGGCCACCTTCCCCTGGTGTGGCAGGTCTGGGGCTGGAAGAGAGGTGCCTCTAGCTATTGCAGGCCTGAGTGCCTGCACAGCCCCTGGTAGGCTGCCACAGGCCCAAACAGTTTAGAGCAGGGGTGAACAACATGTGGCCCGAGAGCCAGAATCTGGCCCACAGAGCTATTTCATTTAGCTCAGAGTCAGCAGCAGTACCATTCTGAAAGCCAGCTGGGTGGCTCTTTAAAGAAGCATTTGCGGCTCCCACTGCCAACCATTCCTCCACCGCCTCCCTGCCCTGTGGCACCGAAAGAACAGAACTCCATTTAGTTGGCTGTTAAACCAATTAAACTGAGTCCCATTATTTCAGTGTGACAGAACAGGGAGTTGCCCTTGCCGTGCTGTACGTGGGGGGAGGAAGGGGGAGCTGTGCAGCCTGGGGACGAAGGGGCTTGGGGCTATTTTGTGTTTGGCCCCCAGAACCTGTAAAAAATTGCCACGTGGCCTGCAATGTAAAAAGGCTGGCCACCTCTGGTTTAGAGGGAAACTGTTTTACAATCATTTTGAAATGGAGGTGCAGACCCCTTTAGAAATTAAACTCGTGGTCTGGAATCCCCTAGCACAGAAGTCAGACTGCAGAGAATTCAACCATGAATGTTGCATATGCTTGGCATTTGACACAATGAGAAAGGTCACTAACTGCAGGCTTCTATGGTAACAACAATCTGGGATATTGACCTACAGGTGGGAACATTTGCATACTTTGAGAGCTGAGTCTACAATGCAGGACACATTGATCCACAGCTATTTGGAGTGAGCTGTCACAATAAATGAATACAGAAAATGGGTATTATAGTTGGTTAGATGAATGCACTGATCCAGTCTCCAATAATCAGTGGCTGCTGTTTCAAGGAAGGCATGAGAAACCCTACAGTTAGATTATTCCATATCACAGGGAAACACTTGCTTCATCCCATTCAGAAGCTGATTTGGACCCCGCTTTTTAAGCACCATTAAGTATTGTATGGGATTCATTTCCAAGCCAAGATGTGCAAACTCCTGCTCCTTTTGTGGGTAACTGTGGTCTGATTTTCAAGTGCTTCTGTGCTGGATAATACATGATTCCTAGGACTATCAGGATGATCTGCTGCAATTAACTGCCAAGATACCCTTTTGGAAGGTTACAGCATTCCAACCACAAAGCCTACCTGGCTAACCAAATGATGAGTAAGTAGGCACAGCTCCCAGAAGTTTGCTTAAATAATCAGGCCTAGGAGATTTACCTCGAAAACTTGCAGTCAGAGGCAATGTGGCCAGCTCCTCCACATTTGGTACACACAGTGGTGTTTGTGACGTTGCGGGTTTCTGCACTTTGCCATGGCCGCAGGATCCTAAGGAAGAAGAGAGCAGAGTTAGATAAGCTTGACAATAGTGAAGCGGCAAACATATGCAGCTGCATTGACTCTGCTACCTCTAACAGGCAGGTACCTACCTGTTGTCATCTTCCCGCAGCGTCCCATTAAGCCGGGCCAACTCCCGTAGCTGCATCTTCCGCAGGTCATTCTGGTCCTCTGGTGTTTCGATGCCTTGCTTCAGGATATTCCGGATCTGGAAGAGATGGGAATGAGACATGCTGCTTTAGTGGTGTTAAACTCCAAGTCTTATCTGCCTTGGAGAAAAATCAGCTCTCAAACACAAATATACACTATTATTTGAATTCCAGCTTCTCTACAGGCCAACGATAAAACCAGCCCTCCCATTCCCATTCCTCCCCTATGTCCCACAGTACCACTTCTATGAAAAGAATGCTGAGACAATCTTTTTCCAAAGTGCCCAGGCAGATCTTTACTTCATCACCTTGCCTCTTTCTTATTATACCTTTTAGAATATACATCTGCCCATCCATTCTTGAGCCCATTTGTTCAAGAACACTTACATAAGTAAGGGTTAGGACCACCAAATTTGGAATGCAGCTCCCTCTAACTCAAAGCAAGGTGAGGGTTTGATAGTGCAAGGACAATGGTATATTCATGTAACGCCATTATTTCTTATCAAATGGAACAGAAGTGATCGCAAAAGAACAGTTGTACTCGGGCATGACCACTGGGGGGCAGCAGGTGTCACAGAGAGCAGCTGGGGTCCACCTCTCCCACCCCTCTAAGCAGCTAGATGACACCATCACCTCTTGCCTTGACCTTTCTCTCCTCTTAATTCCTTGCCCCAAGCCTCTGCACCACCCACATCTCCATCTGCGAGCCCCCCCTCAACCCCCAAACCAGACTCTTGCATTTCCCACACCTTCAGCCTTCTGCTCTGAAGGATGCAAGCATTGCCAGCTAAGTCTTCTAGTAAAAGAATAAAATATGCAGAAAGAGAGGCTAGCAATCAATTACAGTGCAGGAGGCAAGCTAGGGGTCAAGTGTCCACCATAGCTTAGACTGACTTCAAAAATTTGCAGTTTGATCCTTGTGAGCTTTGCATATATACCTGTTCCACAGCCTTCTTCACATTCTCCATGGTGTTGGCAGTAACCAGAGCATGGAGAGGCTCATCTTCTCCAGGTAGCATCTGGCCATCTTTTCGGCCCACCTTCCCTTCCTTAACTGACCCCTTGCCCCGGATCATGATCTTCGCATTGCACTCCTTCTCAATATTCTTCAGGGTATTTCCTCTGTAGAATAAGTGGTTTCATTATTCCCATGCCAACTGGGAGAATTTGCTACTTCACACTACAACTATCCCTGCCACAGGTACATTTCCTCATATGAGGTCAGTTTTACTCCAAACAATAAACAGCCTATTTAGAGCACACTTCTAGGTATGGCTACTCAAACTATTACTGCAGCATAGCTACAGAGGTGCTGCATTAGCACTGCAGTACTGTCACTGCCTCATGCTGGTATAAATATTCTTCTGTTGGCACAAGTAAACCACCTTCCCAAAATACAACAGGTAGGTCTTCCATTGGTCAAGGGCCATCTACAACTGGGTTTGGTCACCGTAGCCACATCTCTCAGGGGTATGGATTTTTCCACACAGACATCCAGCTACACTGGTGAAAACTCCCAGAGCTGATCCAGCCCCAGGACAATGTGAAGCTCAAAAACACATGAGAACTATGCTTTCACTGGAAATGCAGCAAACACACTCGTATGTCAAACATATGACCAAGGAAGTTGTATCAGAAGATAACACAGCAACTAGACTGTTTCAATGTCAGGAAGCCCTAGATAAAGATGCAGGGGGCTTGCAGGGTGTGGGCTAGAACTGGCATTACTTCCAGGCAACCAGAATGCTGCAAGACACTAAAGCTACTTTGAATTTTTGCCCTTTAACATCCCACAGTGCAACGTTTTCCTGGAGGATTTTGCAAAGTGAAAATAACGGTTCCATAGTCAGGGTTGCTAACCTGCGGCTCTGGAGCCGCACACAGCTTAAGGAGTCATTTGCAGCTCCCAACACCTCTGCAGCTCCCCGCCCTGCTGCCAGCAGGAGGGGACTCAGCTGGGTCCTGCATTGTCCTATCTCGGGCCCTCGGGACTAGCGAGAGGACTCATGGGCGGTTTGTCCGCTATGTTGGGTGAGGTATTTGGGCAGGTATGGGGCTGAGAGGGGTAAGCCTGGGGATGGAGGGGACAGGCTTGGGGCTCAGAGGGGTCAAAGGGTTCCAGAAAATTCTGGAGCTTAAAAGGGTTCCATGGCCAAATAAAATTGGGAAACACTGCCATAGTGAATTCAGCCTGGCTCTTAAAGTCGCATGCTTCTAAACCATTTTAAAGGCTGCCGATTCCTCATTTGTCTTGATGTTACATTAGACTTCATGTGCTGTTTCCAGGACCATCTCTCAAGCATAAACTAATAAGCAAGTACTGTCTGCTCCTGTCAATATCTTGACTTCAAATATGATCACCTCTGAACTGCCCTCTTTTCAGAGAAGCAGCAGCTCACCTGGGTCCAATCAAAAGCCCCACAAAGTTAATCTCAGGATATTCATCTTGTGGGATCATCACCTTATCGCTCACTCGGGTCGCTGGAGGTCTGAAAGTATCAAGAAGTAAACATCAAATCATGCATCTAGCTAGTCAACAAATATATCAAGAAGAAACATGAGCGGGCCAAGATCAGAATATTCCCCATTTCAGAATGCAGTGGAAGTGCAGTGAAACATAATGGCTATGCAGATCCAAAGAGCTACTTACACAGCAGCACTTGTGAAAGGGACATTGTGACCATCTATATAAGGGCACATTCAATCTTGGATTTTGGGGCAAGATAAAACCTAAAGAATGACAGTGCAAACACCTATAACATCTGGCAGGGCCTCCTTCCTTCACTTACTTGTAATCAGCTGGTGGCTTGAAATCCGGGTTGAGAGCCACCATCTCTGTGATGAGGTTATGTCTCTCCTCTTCCAGCTTTTTGCGGGTGCGAAACTCACGGGTGTTCAGACGCTTTCCCTCGCTATTGTAAATGGGCTCAGGGGAAGGGGACCTGCAGAAAACACTCCTGGTTATACATCCTGTGGTGAAAACCAAGGGGCCACTTACAAGTACAGCTTCTCCTAACCCCCAGCATAATTTAGGCAAATCAGAGATAAATGTGCTATTAAGACCACAGGAAAGGAAGGTGTAAATTCATTCATGCCTGTCTTACTGCTATGTGAAGAAGAAGGTTGCAGCAAAAAACTATATGCCATGAGGAAAGGGAAAATGTAACTATGGGGGATAGCAAGGCTGTAACCAGCTGTATTGACAGCAACTCTGCCATGAGCATGCTCAAGTTTTTTTAAAGGGGGAAGGTGGAGAGAGTTAATTCGCACAGAGAACAAACTTTCCAGCTTCACTAGCCGGTGCAGCTATGAGTTTGGAGAGACTCCTAATGAAGGAGGTAATGCAGGTTAAACGTGGACTTTTAACACCATAAAAGAGTAATAAAAGAGATTAGACTTTAATCAAAGGTGACTAATCCTGCTGGCAACACCCATTAAATCTAGTTCACTGCCCCAACGTAGAGACGGTCATGGCTTCTGTCCTGGCTTTTCCATCATTGTGCTGGCAGCTTCAAGGCCGACTCACAACCTGTTTTCTGTGTTAAGGCTTAGAGGCTGGGTCAAACCGCCTTTTCTTGGTCCGCAGTCTGGACCTATAAACCTCTACGGAGGGCCCTGTTTTCTCCACAGGGTTTAGGTGCCCAGACAGCAGAATGGTTTGTTTTAACAGCAAAATATTATAAAGCTAAAATAAAAGTCAGTTTGATTTACTACTGCTGTGTTTGTGGTAAGAAAAAAGTCACACTCTTAGAAATTTGATTAAGTTATGGACCTTTTTAATACATGAAGGAAAATTTAGGATTAGCTGCAAGAAGGGAAGAGATTACCTGGATCATGTTATTAAAAAGACATCCCAGAAGTAATAAGAAACCTACACCCTTGTTTTAGGTTAAGAGAAATTTTCTAGCTGATTAGAGCAAGGATTAAAATCAGTTGATCCCACTGTCTTCTCAGCCTAAAGTGAACCATCAACACATGGAATAAAATGTCACGTTTGATCAGGACTAACCATGTCTAAATTACACCTCCATTTCTAGGACTTGAATAAATGTAACAGTCCAATAACAGAAAGAGAAATACAAAAATACAAGCTATTACCCACCCAGCTTGTTTTTACTAAGCATCTGAAAATAGTTAGCTAGTTTAGAAACACATTTTAAAGAATTCAAAAAACAAAACAATTATTAAATGGCTTTACTTTGAGATTACACCTTCAGAAATTAATGCTAAAACCCAGTCATTTCATGCATTTGATTCTGTTCAAGTGCTGAGAAGCAATTAAGAATTATACTCATCTGTTACTGAACCAGAAACTCCAATGAGTTGTTTTTTATAAACCAATATCAGGTTAGATATTTGACAGATCAGAAAACTGTGGTTTTGGACTTTTGCTAAACAGATCATTAAAAATATTAAAGGCTGTTACAACAATGCCTCACCTTCACAGGAAAAAAAATATTAAGATATCGATAACTCTTCCCTCATCAGTTTGGGTTATTGTTCACATAATAAATGCTAATCTGTTAGTCAAATTAAGACCAACTGAACCATCTCAATCTTAAAAACCAACCACAAGGGACAGACCTTTACTTCTATTCCCACCTGACAAAAAGATTTTAAAAAGCCACTTTGAGGTTTAATAGTAACCTGTAATAATGGTCAAAAAGACACTATAACGTTGTGCCCTGTAATATAAAAAGTACAATGGGACTGCAAGATGTGTGCTAAGGAAAACTAGAGCATTACTACATGGAAATAAGGCATAACAATTTGACCCCTACCAGAGCTAACAGATGCAGAAGTGAATGCTTTATCATGACACCATCTCACTGATGTACTATACCTTCAGCTGGGTAGAATTCAAGCCAAAGAAGTTTTCACTCCCATTTTAAAAGCAAAACTACTTCAGTTGTGCTCAGTGTTAACATAAATTCTAGGTGGAAGACTGGGAGTGGGGTGAGGTTACTCCACTCCAGTAAACAAACCATACTCTCCTACTCCCCACTAACAACCAAATTACAAAGTGGTTAAATGCTGTTTAATTTGCAGAATGTCACTGAAGCCCAACTTAGCCACAGCTGTCCAAACACCTACTGCAACATTTTCACTTCAATAAGTACATAAACATGAAGTTACCCCACCCACTCTGAGTTCCCAGATTTCCCCAATGCTGTACAATAGCTAGTAGCAAAGAAATTGGTTAGAAAACTCATTTGGCTTTTAAAAAAACATCCTCAACCATCAAGCAGAAAGTTCTGCAATATAAGCTGATCAGAGTTTATGTCCAGGCTGCTCAAATTCAAAGATTAAAAAAATTTTTTAAACAAAATAGTGTTTTAGAGCTTGCGAGATGAACCTGTGAGAAAGACTTCTAGATACTGGACATGTGCACAAGTCAGACCCTGAAAAAGTACGTTAATTGACTAGCTTAGTTTCCCTTAAAACAAGTCAGGTTAATTAAACCTACAAGCTTAGAAAAACACAAACAACCATCTACCCTTATTACCCCTTTCCCTGTGGTTTTTGCACAGCTAGAATTGATTCCATTCCATCTTCCCTAACAGAAAAACCCCAGCTCTCCTCCACATCACTGAAGTCATCTGACTAGGGCAGGATTTTATTGAACTGTCACATTACGATGCCACCAAAAAAGTGTATTGAAAAAAAGTTAAAAGTGTTACTGTCAGCTGGTTAAAACTGTTTCCCAACCTGTCCTCTGGGTTAGGGGGGATGCCCAGGTCTCCTGTGCGCAGTTTACGAGTCAGGTCTTCAATCTGCAGTTGCACTGGAAGAAACCAGGTTAGGAAAGAAGAAAGGATGGAAAAAAGATATTGTTACCAAAAAACATCTCAAATCTTAACATCAAAGCATGAACGGGAGACTTTGCAATGGACGACTGATATTGTGATTAACTGAAGACGACCCCCACAATGTTATGTCAGCCAGCTAAGTTCAGCGGGAATCCAGAAAGGCCCACATTGATCTTATTTACATCTAGCTACCGTTCTTTAAAAAAAGATTATTAAATTAGAAATCAATGTGCTTATTTGAAATGGGGTTAGCAGAAAGAACTGTCTGATCGCAGACTACAACCAGCAAGCCAAAACTCTTTCTGACCTGCTATAACTGGCATTTGATCCAGGCCTATCGCCTTTAAGCAATTTCATTGTAATACTGCTACTAGATTACTTTCCAGAACAGTGTAACATTTAAAAAAAGTGTGTCTTGATTATTTCAAAGCCAATTAAAAAAATGTGACTTAAATTAATACTGCTGAAGTCAGACATACCAGTTTAGAAAAGGTCTCATTTCTTCTACTAAGGCAAAAGCAAATGGGCCATGCTTTTGACCAGGTCATTATTCTCAAGAAAGCTTGTTAAGGTAAATGAAAAAAACAAACATACAATACCATATTGGACAGAAATTACATGCTCTGTACCATACTCGCTAACCCATACCGTACGTAGATTCGCAAAGGCTTGTTGCTATTACAAACCACAATATAAGTCAAGAGTCAGTGTTCCTTTTCAGAGAGTAAATTACTGAAATGTACAAGCATCTAAAGCTTGACTCAATTCTTAGCATTTGAGGCTGTACAAAAGAATCAAAAATCTTTGAAAGCTAAGCAATGTAATTTGCTTAATTTCTGGAGAAACCAACCATCACATGGTGGAAAGGGGAGCTAATTTGGCCACGCTATTTCTTCTCACTGTCCCACACCGCCTTTTTAAACAAATTTTAGTGTTACATTTGCTTCTTACCTTAGCATAGACTGAGAATTCTGAACTGCAGCAATTTCACACTACTGAAAATAGTTTTATACTAGTTCAAATTTATGATGTTGAAGATGACCACAAAGAACAAGAACTTTGCTTTGTGTGTGCAATATGTCCTGCACTTCTAACTCCCCTCAATCCAGTCTCTGAGAAACTGGGACACTCACTGCCTTTATCTACCAATCATTTCCCTTCTTTAAACTGTCTTCAAGCAATCCTAGCTCTCCCTAACCCACAAATCCCACTTCTCTCCTCCTCAATCCCATGTCTTCCTCTTCCAAACATGCATCCTGAGGTTTAAGTTATGTACACTTTAAAACTCTTTGGGGCACGATTCATGTCTTAGGTTTGTTGCTGATACAACACATACGCACGGGGCTTTATGTACTTAAAACAGCAACTTTAGAAAACCTGGAAGCAAAAATACTCATGTCTAAATTACCCTCTATCAAGCACTAGCTGTCAATGCAGCTTTTCCTTTAAATATCAGCTGTTTGTTTTGTGATTAAATTCATCTTTACATTTCTCTCTAGAGAAGATCTGATACAGAAAGTGACAGACTCAAGGGCAAACCCCACACTGTCTAGAAACTGACCTAGCAACCTTGCCAATAAGCCATTTAACAGACTTAAGTAGTAACCACAGCCAGCTCTCAACACAGCTGTGGATGGACAAGGAGACCAGTTAGAAAGCAAATCAAAATTCTCAGTGGTTATGCAGAAGAAAGAAACCAAAAATTGTTTTCAACCCCAAGCAGATGAACTGGATCACACTGTCTTGTGAAGAAAAATTTGCTTTATGTAAAATGCAAGGACCTGAATTATGTGTGACAATGCAAAGTCTCAGACACATCAGAAGGATTTTTTTTGCCCATTTTCACCCTCCTGGCTTACATTTGGTAGTTCATGAAAAGTGAATTTAGCAGCACTGTTTACAATTGAAGGCAAAGTTAATGTTAAACCTTGTAGTTACAAACCAAGTTAAAAAACATTCTTATTCCAAAACTGGAATCACACAGTCAAAGACAAAATGTTAAACCTTTGAAATTCCATTTTCACAATTAACATTTCAAACCCCTTCATGCCCACAGAACTAAGCAGTATCCCTTTCCCAGCAGTTTGTGTACATGTGAATACCAAGCTCATTAAGCAGAGCTCTAACTAGAAGAGATACTGAAGGTTTAGCTTTCTTACCACAAAGAGAAAAGCAGTTTCTCAATTTCCCTGACAGCAAACCAACAAGAGCAATATCACACTGAACACAAAAAAAACGAACTTTTACAAGTAATTTTTTAAAAAATTAAGCATTCTAAAAGCAAGTTGCAGACTACTATAAAGGGGATTTCTGGTGTATGGCTGTGCTGTGAAAGATACACCTGCTTCCCACATAATACAGCAAGAAAAGGGACTTGGCAGTGTTCTCCACTGGAGAGATAATCCTAGAAGTCTCCACTAACTGTAATGAAATTATGAGTACATGTCAAAAGTAAGGGCTAATACACCTAGAGAAAGGACCACCTCACCCCTACAAAAAAAATTTTTAGCCATTTCATTTTCACCTGCCTGTGGAGAACATTACTCCTGTCACAAGTAGGACAAGGGAGCTGCAACAGTGCATGACTGAGCAAAAATGTGACAAAACTGTTGATTTGAAGTTATGGAATAAGTCCATAATACAGTGAAGTCTAGAAAAAAATACAGTGAACTTTCAAAACACTCAGCACTCAGAAATAGGATCACAACAGACTGCAGATCAGATGGAAAAAGGGAAGAACGTGTATTTACCTATATAAGCTCTCTCTTGCTCACGAGTGAGTCCAGGCGGGATAACAGTGGGCATTCCTGGGATGACAGTCTTCTGTTCCATGGTGTCTTGGTTCCATCTGCTTCTCTTCCGCTTCTTATTAGGGAAATCTAAGGGCAAGCATCTCTCTTTAGGCAAGCTTTGTAGATACTCCTTCACACATACAGCTTGATAGAATACACACATCTTACATAAGCAATTTTAGCAACAACACTGAGCACACAGAACTCACTTAAGTATGAAATAGAGACAAGGCTACCTATACTACTTCAATACCAAGTCTCTCACAGGGATATGAAGAGGTAGCACATTTGACTAGAATAGAATTTTGCTTCAATCTGGACTTGCCATTTGACTTTGAGCAAATCACTTCATCTCTGTGCCTATTTCCCCTCCCACTCTTTGTCAATTTAGCCTTTAAGCTCTTACTGATATGTTTGCACAGCACTTCACACTGGGGGGATGCTCTTTCTATTAAGAACACTGGATACTACTACAGTAAGTCAAAGTCAATATCATTAAGGAAGCATTTACATCAGGAAAAGGTCCCACTTTAAGATTTATTTATTGTCTGCAAATCAGCAAGGGAGAGAACCGGCAGCTGCCATTCAAAAGAATAGTAGTATTAACTATGACATCATGTCTCTGGATAAAGCTAGTCCACCACCACAAAATATCAAGCCGCTTCAAGATAACATCTCCAAAATAAAATAAAAACAACACTCTCCAATCCAACTATTTTTGTAGTCATTTCTGCCACCATTTTTAAAAGGAATACTGCAGTTCTGATCTCCCTCAGCAAAGCAACATGGCTGCCTCCCACAGCACCATTTCACACTCAGCCTACTGCTACACAATACAAGATCCCTTAAGGTAACTGTGAACATTCTAAGGACAGTTACACTGATGAGTTTCCTCTAGGAGTAGTGTAGGGAATTACAGCTCCACTTCTTTTAATGGATATCGAAATGACATTTCAGACAAGTACAATCAAAAGAGCATTTTATGATTTAAACAGAAATTTTCAAAATAAGATCTTTTCTAGAAAACTTTGTAAGTTTAACAGGATTAACTATACCTAATCATCTCACCAAAAAGGGAGCACAGAAAAAACAGGAAGTTAAAAAACAAAGCTGCCTTTACCCCCATTTCTTCCCAACCCGAGTCCTCCATTTTGGCTGCATGAGTATCTGCTAACTCCTACAACCACCACCCAGTTCTCTCTCTCAAGAATACTCACTACTGGCTATCCAGTGCCTTAGGACTGCTTTGTATCCAAGGATGCCACTGATCAGCATATGCCCACGTGTAACCTTGAACCCTCATTTAAGTTACCAAACCACAAGTCTGTTTTCATTCCCTTCTTACCACAACCTGTCCTCCTGCCCTCTTTCCAACCACCTTCCTAACCAAAAATCGCAATCCTCAGGTAAGAAGAATGTTCTCTTTTTCATCTCCTCCCTCAGGAAAGAGCTACACCTGGAAACAGCGCCCCCCCCACCCCGTTTCCCGATATCTGGCTAACACTTCTTCCTGGTCTCATTTCCTTCCTCTCCTAGGCTAATCTCTACTACTACTTAAACCCTCGAACTCGGAGTGGAGCATAAATCATCTACAAGGCTCCTCCACTTCACTCTGTCTTGGAACAAAACTAGCTACTCCTAATATACACTCATCCCACCGAACGCGCTATTTGCCACAAACCATTTCTTCTTCCAGGAAAAAACAACATCCTCACTTACTCCCAGTCTCAAGGGTTTCTTTTCCCACCACAAACACCCCCAGTCTCAGAACCATTTCCCATCCCATGAACCCTTAAACACTGAGTTCACCCCACTCCACTTTCTACCCAGTCCCACAAGTGCCAGAGTTATAAGCATCCTTAAGTTTCAGCTCCTTCAACCCCCACCCCCGTCGATCGCTTTTTCTGTTCAGTGGAACGACCTCCAAACTGGTCTCTTCAGCCTATGCTACCAACTAACCTGATGAGTCCCAAGCCAGCTGCGCCCGCACAGTTTATCCCCCCGCCCCCACTGCAGTCCCTTAGCTTACACACCACTCCCGCGCACCCCTCCATTCCCCCCTTACACGCCCCCATTATTGCCCGGCTGCTCCACACCCAACACCCGATTCAACCGCAGTCTCCCCCTAGCCCCACTCTCGCCGTGACCCTTCCCCTCCGAGCCCCCCTCTGCCCTGCCCCTCACCGTGGTTACTGCCCCCTCCCGGGCCGCTCTCATCCTTCTGCGGTTGTTGTTGCTGCTGCTGTTGCGGCGGCGGCGGCGGGGGCTGCTGCTGCTCGTGGCCCTGCGGGGGCGGCGGCGGAGACGGGTACCGGTACTGCCCGTATTGAGGGGGGGGCTGAGGCCCCCCAGCCTGGGGTGGCTGTTGCTGCTGCTGCTGCGGCGGAGGTGGCGGGGGTGGCGGCGGAGGCGGCTGCGGCTGCTGCGGCGGGGGCTGAGGCTGGGGCGGCGGAGGGGGTGGGGGAGGAGGAGGCGGAGGCGGCGGCAGCGCGGCGAAGGGATACGCAGCAGCCGCCATAGGGCCCAGTAAGGCGGCTTGAGCCTGGCCTGGGCCCGGAGGTGGTGGAGGAGGGGGACCTGGAAGGACCAGTCCCGGTGGGCCCGGCGGAGGCATCGGGTACCCCTGCTTCCCCGGTGGTGGGGGTGGATGGAGCTTCCCTAACGGCGTGGCGTTGGCTCCCGTCGCCGCCATTAGAGTCTCCTCAGCGCAGCGGTCGCCTTTCGCGAACCTTCCAGCCTTTACACCTCACAAAGCTACTCGAAAGCTATTGGCCGCGGAGATGTCAGTCATGAGCGCGCGTCCTTCAATTGGCAGCGCCTTACGTCCGTTGGCTGTCCGCGGTGATCCATTGGCTGAGCCGCACCAGTGAAGGGCAGCCATTGGACGCGAGGGGACGAGCGGTGGAGGTAGCGCACATAGGTCAGATTAGATGTCACTCTTTAGTGAATTGCGGTGGGAATGGTTGAGAGGCAGGACGGGTGAGGGAAAGACAAGCTCTGATTGGTTGACTTCTCACTTAAGGTGCGGTACGTGCTGTATTGCACGGTGGGCGGGAGCGTAGTTGTAAAGACATTTGGATGTAAAGACGGAGGGCGGGTACTCGGACCGGCGAGCTAAATCGGGATTGGTTGGGAGGGGTGTCTTGCCACATTCACCGCCCGCCTTAGAGGTTTTGGAAAGGTCGTTAGAAGACCCCGTATTGTGCGGGGGCGGTTGGTAGTGACGTTAATGCGGAGGCTCGCTCTCATTGGGCAGCATGACGCGCAGACGTTTATGATTGGTGAATGAGGTCTTTCATTCAACGGCGCTTTTTCTTATTGGTGAGTGACAAGGTGGGAACGCGCCATGGTGCCGAGCGGTGGCCACGCCCTAGTGAACGTGGTGTCTGTGGTTGGTACTTTCCGCACGTCAGGGGTCCAAAAGGCACATGGCCGCCCAGCTCCCTCTTGACCCGGCAGGGAGCCGCAGGGGCTCCTGAGAGGACGGCGCGGCGGGTTGTCCTCTCTCGTTACATCAGTAGCTTAGCTGGGAGGGAACCTTCCTGGCCTGTGGCGACCTCCAGGCTTGGGCCTCTGGGTAGGCACCCCTCCCCCAGGCGGGGTTGGTGGTGGACCTCGGGCCATGGCAGATCATGGTGCCAGGCCTCCTCCCCTCGCCTTACTGCTGGGTCGTGGGTACTATGTGGTGCTGGGTATTCTTCACCTTCCCCCAACCCCGTTTCTGGCCCCTTCCTGCTACAGGGCTACCTTTCACTTGTTGGCAGGGGAAACGTTGTTATATTCTGTACTCATAGAAACATTGTTTTGTAAATGAATGCTTACTGATGTTCCCATGAGGTTCAATATTGTATTTAGGATTGTTAGTGAATCCTCCTCAGTTTTCTCATGAAATTCAGCATTGTTTTGTTACTGAAATCCTGTTCATGTTCTATACGACTGAATAACTCTACCTCCCTGTAACTTACATTCTGTTAATCTATTGGTACTTTACCTCCTGATTAATAGGGAATTATCAGAGCGGAATGTTATATGAGCAGTAGGAATTCAGTTTGAGCTGGAGGAATGGATAAAGGGCGTATGAGAAACTCTCCCCTGGTTTGTTGGGAGGGGCGGGTGAACAGAGGAGGAGAGAGGTATAAGTATTGCTCACTTCTTGTTGCAAGGTGCTCAGGCTTTGAGGAGAGATCCCCCTGCGCCTTACTTGGCATGCCAAATAAAGATTCTTCTTCCACTCTCGGTGTGTTATTGGGCCAGTGTTGCATACCGGGCACGAACTGCCACTGTGCCACCTTAAGAAGGAGGCAACAGTTTTGGCGTCCCTGGGTGGGCACTCTAAATTAAAGCCTTGCCCGGCTTGCCTCGTGGCGGAAGATGGCGTCCGACTTCCAGCGTGTGCACCGGTAATTTTACCGGGGGAACTCGGCGTTCGGATTCCACAGCCCCTGCCAGGGACGACACAACAGTGCAACGCAGCAATGTGGAAGAGAGGGAGGAAACAGAGGGTGGAGCGGCGAGAGCCAGACCTCTGAAACTGAAATTAGAGGGTGGAGCGGCGAGAGCCGGACCTTTGGACAGGTAAGACCCAGTCCCTTTTTATGAAAGGGACTTCCAGGACGCCGGATGGCCAATACAGGGTTGGGGCGATAGGCTGTAATAAGGATGGGACTAGGTCAAAGTAGCCCCAAGGATAATACTCCCTTGGGTTGTGTTTTGAAACACTGGAAAATTATAGGGGGGGACCCTATGACGAAATCTAGATTAAGAAGACTGTGCACAGTAGAGTGGCCACAATATATCTTAGAGGGACAAGAGCGGTGGCCACCAGAGGGATCCCTAAATTATAACACCATATTGCAGGTGCTTTTGTTTTTACAACGTACCGGTAAATGGGAAGAACATATGTATGGCCAATGTTTTGAATATCTTAGAAATAGACAAGACCTGCAGGAAATGTGTGGATTATCATGTGCAGTACAACCAGCTGTAAATAAGCCTAATGTAAACTGTCACCAGGACCCACCTTCGGCTTCTACACCCACACCCCCTCCATACAGGGAAAGGGTTTCCCATGATTTGGGGATAGCCCCCTCAGTTGAACTGTATCTATTAGTGACTGAAACAGTGGTTGACAGACTGGGAGCTGCGGATCGGCAGGCTACTACTATGCAGGTGTATTCCCATGTGCCCTTTAATCCGCTCGATTTGGCAACTTTTAAAGCCCAAGCCGGGGAGTTTTCCACGGATCCTAGCCGCTTTATTTCAGTTTTCAAAGGGTGTTTAGCCAGTCACAAGCCTGATTGGAATGACCGTCAGGTCCTAATGAGAACCCTGTTGTCTGAAGTGGAGCATAATTAAGTTGTAACAAAAGCCAGGGAGGAAGCAAGAAAAAGGCATGAACTTGGCAGGAGTGAAAAAACGCGATTTGTCAAATCCCTGAGCCCAGCAATAGGAAACAACTGCGTGCCTTTTTGGGAACGGCAGGATTTTGCAGATTATGGATACCTGATTTTTGGGGTACTGGTTAAACCTCTGTACAAGTGTGTTAAAGAAAGTAACAGAGACTTGTTCTGTTTTAAAAAAAGAGGCTCAACATGCATTTAAAGCTTTAAAATTGCATTTAATGGAAGCTCCAGCCCTAGGTCTACCAGATATTACTAAACCATTTCAGCTGTATGTGCATGAAAGGAAGGGAGTGGCTCTTGGAATATTAGCTCACCAAAGCGGGGATGGGGATGTAACTAGAGGTAATGCCCGGGCGGACCGAGAGGCCAAACGGGTAGCGAACACAGAGGGTATTGCTCTTGTGCCTCTGACCCCCACCCTCCCAGATCCCCATGAAAAGCCAGAATACTCTGCCCAAGAACAGCAGTTGGCTGAGCAGTTACAGCTGAACCTGCGAGAAGGATGGTATGTAAGTGAAAAAGGACAAGTGTTGCTTCCTGGACCTTTAAGGCCAACGGTTATGAGTTTTCATCAAGGAACGCATGCAGGTCAGGAGGCCCTGGTCCAATTATTAGAAAAGTACTTTATAGGAGATGGAATAAGAAATGAAGCCAGACAGGTGGTTGGAGACTGTATGGTATGTCAGAAAAATAATCCCTGAGCAGGAAGACCAGTGGTACCCTCCCCACTACCATCAGCCCCGGGACTGGGACTCGTGTGGCAAACTGACTTTACTGAACTACCTCGCGCCAGTGAGTTTTGGTACCTCCTGGTACTTGTGGACCGCTTCACAGGATGGATAGAGGCATTTCCGTGTAGAAATTGTACGGCCAGCACAGTTACCGCTAAAATCTTAAAGGAGATAGTCCCCCGGTTCGGAGTACCAGAATGGATTGAATCAGACCGAGGAACCCATTTCGCAGCTCGATGTGTGGAGAAAATAGCAGATGGACTCAAGATCCCATGGAAATACCACACTCCATATAGACCACAAGCCAGCGGAGTGGTGGAAAGAGGGAATCAGACTTTGAAAAGACATTTGTCAAAATTGTGCCAGGAAGCTCAGCTTAAGTGGCCAGAGGCCCTCCCCTTAGCCCTTTTGAGGACCCAGATACTGCCCAAAGGGAGGTTAGGATTAAGCCCATTCAAAATCTTTTATGGGCGACCATGGCCAATGAATGGGGTGCCTGGTACAGGTATAGAATGGGGAATAGGGGAGGGGTTTTTAAAGAAATATTTGCTGCTGCTGTTGTCTGTTATGTCTTCTATTCACAGGTTTGTTTGTGACAACCAGCCCATTCCATTGGACCAACCCCTTCACGATATTCAGCCAGGAGACAGCGTGTTGCTTCGGACGTCGAAAGAGGAGCCCCTTCAAGAGAGGTGGAAAGGACCCCACCTCGTTTTATTGACCACTAAGACTGCTGCTAAACTAGAAGGGGTCAAACCATGGGTCCATTTCACTCGACTAAAGGTTGAACCTGCTGAGGAAAAGAAGTGGACTGTGAGCCGTGTTATCCCAGAAGCTGAAGAGGACTCAGGACTGAAATTATTGTTTAAGCGAAAGTAATTCTGTATGGTGTAGCAAAATGTGTGTTAGGATTTATAGATGCAGGGGACCCACAAGGGGCCCCCGCCTCTCTTCACCCAGTAGAGGATAACTGGTGGGTTCTTTTAGCCACCACAGCAACTAATAGTTCACACTTTTGTGTTGGAGGAAGTTATACTAAGGGATCGGTAATAACTACTTGTTTTATAGGAGTACCTACTCCTTTGCAACATGTACAGAATGATACATCTTTCCAATAATTTAATCTCACAGCCAACCACCTGTATAATTTTGGCCCCAGTCCAGAGCCTGAAACAGGACCCTGAGGGTGTCCAGTGGTGGAACTGGGATCTAGGAGGTTGGCTGAATTGGATCAAAAGTATGTTATCTTCCTTGGTAGTTATTGTAGTAGTTTCTCTTCTAGCTTGTTGCCGTATTCAAGTAGGTTTGCCATTATTTAAAGGGTGTGTTAGCCTTTTTCACCAATCAGTAGGAATGCATGTATTAAGAGATAAGGAAATGGGAATGCTACCCATGAATCAGGTTTTAAGTAAGGAATATGAGACGACTCAATATGGGACATCTTGAGTATTCTCAAAGGGGAGAAATGTTGGCAGGGGAAACATTGTTATATTCTGTACTCATAGAAACATTGTTTTGTAAATGAATGCTTACTGATGTTCCCATGAGGTTCAATATTGTATTTAGCATTGTTAGTGAGTCCTCCTTAATTTTCTCATGAAATTCAGCATTGTTTTGTTACTGAAATCCTGTTCATGTTCTATACGACAGAATAACTCTACCTCCCTGTAACTTACATTCTGTTAATCTATTGGTACTTTACCTCCTGATTAATAGGGAATTATCAGAGCGGAATGTTATATGAGCAGTAGGAATTCAGTCTGAGCTGGAGGAATGGATAAAGGGAGTATGAGAAACTCTCCCCTGGTTTGTTGGGGGGCTGGGGGGTGAACAAAGGAGGAGAGAGGTATAAGTATTGCTCACTTCTTGTTGCAAGGTGCGCAGGCTTTGAGGAGAGATCCCCCTGCGCCTTACTTGGCATGCCAAATAAAGATTCTTCTTCCACTCTCGGTGTGTTATTGGGCCAGCGTTGCATACCGGGCACAAACTGCCACTGTGCCACTTTAAGAAGGAGGCAACACACTTGCCAGGGGAACATAAGCCCAGCCCCCAAACGCACTAGTATTCTGTTTTCTTTAACTGGGCCACATGTCAGTGACATGGGGTGGGGATCTGTCCTCTCTCCTCCAGCCATGGGCAATAACAGGCTTCCATTCTTACAGAGGTCTGAGTCATGAGCAGTTTGCTAGCATGGGGTACAATCAGGGATATAGCTAGAGTGTTGTTTGTAGCTTTTTGGGGAGGGGGGATAGCTCAGTGGTTTGAGTATTAGCCTGCTAAAGCCAGAGTTGTAAGCTCCATCCTTGAAGGGGCCATTTAGGGAGCTGGGGCCAATAAATTTTAATTTAAGAAAAAAAAAGGGGTGGGGTGGGGTAGGGCTTGGTCCTGCCAAGAGGGCAGGGGACTGGAGTGGACGACTTCCTGAGGTCCCTTCCAGCTCTACGAAATGTGTATCTCCATATATTAAGGAGGTTTCAGGCAGAACTGAAGACCAGTTCTTGCCAACTGGGGTGATAGCAATAAAAATGAGGGAGGACAGCCAGAACAACAGCGCAACTGAACAGTTCTCTATGCTGAATAATTTACACAATTAACACCAGGGAAACAAAAGGGACATTTAATATTAATATAACTTTTAAATAGCATTTTTTCAAGTTTGGTTTCTTTTATCCATAAATTCCAGTTTTCAGTTAAAAACCACAGAGAAATTAGCAAAACGGAAAAGGAAGCTTCCACTGCCTGAGTTAGTGGAACTGTAGGCTCCAGAATCCTGGTCTCTGTCACACTGGCATATAGGATTGGCACAGTTTTCAAAGGTAGCAAAAGAACAAGGCATCCCAGCAGCCAACCACTGCAACACACGGCCTGCTAACCAAGCACCCTGCTTCATTTCAAAGCAGTCATCCACCCAGCCATCTTTGTGCTCAAAATACCAGTCATGCCAGCGATGGATCCAGCCCTTCCCTAGCCGATGCACTCAAGACTCTTTTACACCAATCAGCCGCCCATTCGTTAACCAAATCCGTCATGTAGTCGCTGTTCCTGCCCCAATCAATCATATCCATTTTCCCCCTCCCACAACCCAAATACTACCCCAGTCACTTCCAAACCAACCCAGCCAGCCAAAATGACTCACCTCATCCTGCTAATTGCCACACAAAACTAACAAGCATTTAAGCTCTCTGCCACCAACCCACCACACAGCTACTCAAACCAGCCCATTCGGATGCTCAACCCGCCATCCCACTCCGTTCCCATCATAGTCCATGCAGCCAGGCAGTCAGCCCATCCATTACCAAAACAATCAAACCACTATCCCAGTCAGTTCAGTAGGTTTGTCCCACCTCACCTTGTTGCTCACACTTTGAAAGACAAGACAGAATTCCTTTCCCTCTCCTTTTGCAGCTGAAGGTGTTTGCCAGATTTCTGGACCTTAAGTGCTATATAGGGAAAACATCACACCCACTGAAAAACAGATTGTCTTCATGTTGAAGCTGGAGGAGGATGGCATTTGCACATCCCGGGTCTCCAGAAGATAGCTTCTTAGGACTAAGAATGGGGTGGGAGGGAGAGAAGAGGAAGCATTCAGCAGGCACAGGTATCAGTCAAGACAGACTGCAGAGGTGTCTTTGGACTGGCTGGTGGTGAATTATTGCAAACATAAGGGTCACAGTAGCTTCTGGCCCTAAATGGGGAGAGGGAATCTCTCCATACACACTCCTGAAAAGCAGGGGTATCTCAGGAAGACTTTGGAGAATAGGAGAGGTCAGCTGTAGAGTTTATAAAGCAGAACCCATCTGACATGGATTCGCACAACAGTAGATGGACCCCAGTTTTGGGAAGAGTTCCCCAGGCTCCAGCTATCTCAGCACCTCCGTTGAGCTTCTCAGACATCAGCAATCTAATCATCACAGCAGGATTTCCCCTTCCACCTGCTCTGCATCAGTCCACAGGGGGTGTTGGAAAGGCAGGTCCATATGCTCAGTAGCTGTTCTCATGTCCAGTTAAGATGTAGAGGTTGCTGTGAGCGAAGGGATTCTCTGTGGGCGTGCTCTCCAGGATGATATCTCTGGAAGGAGGGATAGAGGCAACAGCAGTGAGTGAGCATGGAGAGAGATGGTCAGAATATTTTGAGCAGAACAGGGCTGTTTTGCTCACACCTAACTGTAGAGGAGCTGCACCTGAGCAAGGGAAGGAACTCAGCAAAGCTACCCCACTTAGGAACGTACTCTACCACCCAGTCCAGATCCTATTCCAGCCCCCTAACCATGAATACAGCCCCCCCACCACACAAAACTAACTCCCATCGGAGAACTCCAACCCTGAACCCAACCACAAAACCTTGGCCAATACGCAGAGCCAGTCTCTCCAACCCCACCATGCAAATTCAACCCTTGAGTTCTAGTGCTGGGCACATTTCTCTGACTGCACCATTTCTAATATAACACATTTTATTATATAAATCCCAGCCAAACTAAGCATGTGCCACTCTCCGCGTGTGGTTCTGCCCCAGCAAGACAATGAGACAACCACCACGTTATACTTACTATGCTACTAGCAGGAGCTCAGGTACCGCAGTGATAAGCACACGATGAGACTATATAGAACAAATAACTTCATCCCAGCCATGTCAACCCAGTCCCCAGTGCAGCACATTGCTCACGCAACCTCCAGCTTGCCCAGAATGCAGCCCAGACCCCAACACAAGCCTGCAAATACACTCAGTCATGTACCATCCCACAGGATCAAGGCCAGAGAATGGACACATTAGAGCGTACAGGGTGGAGACCGGCTACTGAAGCGATTTGGCCCATGCAAGAGGCGGAAAAAGAAGTTTACAGCTCTGGGTCTTCCCGTCCCTAGATAATTTTCCCAGCCTTGCAGCCTCACAAGAGATTCCTACTTCTGGCACAACCAGACTTGGAGTGGAGGAGGAGCCAGAGCAGGGCAGCCATACCACTTGATCAGAGGGTGGAGAGAGCAGGACAAGAATTCTCTTCTGGTGGTGCACTCCCTCCTGCCACCTGTCCTGACTGAACCCTCACTTTGGGGCCTCACCTGTTGGCGCCCAGCACCCGGAACACCCTGGATTGATCTGTGATTTCTTGGGTCACCTGTCAAGGAGAAGGGTCAGATCGACACAGAGTTCTCCCAGCCCAGCTTCTTACTGGGTCAGCGCGTCTCCACCCGCTCCCAAACCAGGGGAGTGGGAGAGAAGGGAGACAGCTCCTAAACCGCTTCAGGAGCAATGCCACCTTCACAGGCATCGTCTCCAAGTAAACCGCCCCGCAGAATCCTCTCTGCCTCTTCTGGGGAAGACAGGGGACCCATCCACCCGAGCCCCAACCTGCACTCACCTCGTTATCCTCCACGCTGCGGCCCTGCATGCCATGTTTCCAGAAGGCCAGCACACTGTCTTGAAGGCACACTACAATGGGAGGGATAGAAAGATGGGGGTGAGCGGTAGGTGGCATGGATGACTCCCACCTTGGGTAAGCTGGCAGGTGGAGGATGCAGGAGGAAGAGACGACTGCACAGCCCCTGAGGTCACTGGGCCAGGCAGGAATGTGGGAGACGGGCCGGCCAAGGGCAGCTCTTTCCCCAGAGAACCTTCCCCCACTCACCAATTGTCTCAATGACGAAATTGAAGCTCAGCTCTGGAGCCAGGGCTCTCTTGGGGGCCCCACTCAAGTTCACCATTCTCACATAGCCTGCAGGGGAGAAAGAGAGGCTGTGGCCAGGCCTGAGCCAAAAGGGAGAAGTTGGTGATGGTGGGGCACACTGGCTGCGGGACTTACGCTCAAAGCAAACGAGGACTGTGTCTCTGTCCATTTGCGTCATGTGGCTGGCCACATGGGAGGCTCCATCTGCAATGGAGACACAGGGAGTCAAAGGGGAGCTGGCGCTCGACTGGGGACGTATCCCACACACCATTCCTTCCCCTCCTAGCCCACCAATTCCCCCAGAGGAGAAAGGCCCCAAGTCCCATTCTCTGCTTCTCTTAAGCCAGCTATGCTCATCCCCCCGCCCTTTAGGTGAAGGGCCGTGTCCCTTTCCCCACTGGGTGGTTCTTACCTGCAGGGCTCTCGATGTTGAGGCTGGAGTTCGTGCTGAGAGAGAGGACGTTAAATTCCAGCTCCTGGCCTGGCTGGTCTCGGTCCACAACACGCACGCACACCTGGGGGTACTCTTCTGTCTCCACCACCAGCAGCTCAAACAGGCTCAGGGGCATGGGCAGGGCCACAGGAAAGTGCTGGGGTGAGGGAGGGGAGGCTGAGATCTCAGCAGCAACAGGTTCACCCGTGTGATGAGCTTCCCTAGGGCAGTGCCATCAGTGAAAAGGACCTGACACGTTTCCCCCACCAGAGCAGCATCCAGTCTAGGACAAGCTTCCCCCGAAAGCAGTGCCCTGCAGATCTGAGCTCCACACAGACCTCCATCAGAGTCGATGGGACTGTCAGGTTCACCAGTGCTCCTACACCCCGTTTCTGCCCCCGCCCCCGGACCTACCTTCAGCAGCATGAACTTCTGCAAGGGCTCGTACCACTGCAAGAGCACCAGGCTGGAGGGGAGTGCGGCGCACAAGAAGGTGTTGCCGGAATAGGGGTTCCGAACTGAAAGGCAACCAAGGCAGGTGAATGGCTTCCCTCGAGGGCTCCCCTGCACCCAGGGAGAGTCATGTGGCCCACAGAAAGCACCCCACTGGCGTCTCAGGACCACACTCACCCACTCGGCACTTGAGGCAGCCCTTGGTATCCGCTATCTTGGAGGAGAGTGCAAACTTCCTGCAGAGAGGAGGAACGGAGCAGAAGGAAGGGATGAGCCGCCACCAGCGGACAGAAGGGTGCAGGAGGAAAGGCTGAGTGAAGAGGGGATCCTACAGCCAGGCAAGATGCAAACCCATGCTCGGCTGTCCTGCGGGAGGAACTGTTCATGGGACATTCTGCCACAACACAGAGAGGAGGCAAAGAACTGGACGAGAGTCCAAGGATGGATGGAAGCATTATCAGAGCATCTGCTGCTAGGATTGGGAGATGTCTCCATGGACCCCTTATGGTGAGCCATCAGAGTCGATCAGAGCGAGGACCCTCTAGCCCACTACCCGTCCCCGACAACAGCTCCTGAGGAAGCCCCATGTCAGGCTAATGGGGGGTAACCTTCCAACGCTCTTCTCATCCTGATCCTTCAAGTGGAAGGATTTTGCTCCCTTCCAGTTTGTTGCTACTAGCCAGTTTAATTCTGTTTGGTCCCGTTTTCCACCGAGTGCCCCGTCGCTCTGGGGAACTCATGGCTACACTCTTAGCACCAAGCAGAGGCAGAGCACATCGTGGACTGCACCCAGGTCAGCTCTGAGGACTCGTCTACAACCAGGAGGTCAGGAAAGTGATTCTCCCACCCGTTAACATTAGACAGTCATGCATCCAGCAGATGCCACAACTGAGGACAGGAGACCACGGCTATGTCTACACTAGACATTAGTTACATCAACTGCACAGCTAAAATCGACTTATCAGCGGTCGACTGCTAGGGCTGGCCTCATGGAAGAAGTTTGATGGGATTTCTCCTGTCGACTCCCCTTAATCCTCACAAGGAGTTCTGGGGTTGACGATGATCCCAGAAAGTGCTGTCTCATGCATGTGTGAAACAAAACCCTGGAAGATCGACCCTGAGTGGGTCAATCTTCTGTGGCAGTACAGATGTAGGCCAGGACAGATGGGCCCTGGTCAGAATGGCAGGCATAGGGTGGGGAAGATACTGGCCTGGAGGAACCCTGGGGGCATTGGGGAAAAGGAGCCCACTGAGCAAATCTGAGAGGATATTGGGCCCAAAGGAACATGGGGGGATCTCAGCCTGAGGGGCCATGAGGATGCCCATCACCATCCAGCTCCCACTCCCTCCTGGCTTGGTGGGGTTTTAGATGTGGTGCCAAGCCCAGCACCTGGGGATAATGCGCTCAGTCAGCCGGTTGGTAGCAATGGAGAGGGGAACCTGCCGCTTCTGCAGCTGCCTCCGCTGCTCAAAGAGGCCCAGGAGGTTGTGAGAGGAGATCTGGGAGGACTTCCCTGCAAAGAGAGAGCTGCATTGGATACCTGGGATATCACATCCTAATACGCTATCCTCGGGTAACTGCACCCATCTCTGCCTCAATAACTGCACCTCAATCCTGCCCACAGCCTACAGTCATCCCAGCCTGCCGATGCCCTTCACCCACACCCTCAGCCATCCCAGCCCTGCTGATGCCCCTCACCCCCACCTCACAGCCATCCCGGCCCCACTGACACTCCCCACTTCCACCCTGCAGGCCTCCCAGTTTTGCCGATGCCCCTCACCCACAGCCCCTGTCCACCTCAGCCCTGCCAATGCCCCTCACTCCAACCCACAGCACCCTGCCAATGTCCCTCTCCCCCACCCACAGTCTCAGCAATCTGACCATGGGAACCCCACACACAGGTCTGCCAGTGCCCCTCAGTCCTGGCCTGCAGTCTCCCGCCATCCCAGCTCTGGCCTGCCTCAGCCTGGCTGATGCCCCTGGATATCTTGTCTCTCATTCAGCGCACCTCACAATCGTGCAGTTTGCAGACTGGGAGGAAGCACGGACCCAGTGCCTCTCCTCACGCACCTGCTAAGGAGAGCAGCACGTTGTTCATACAGTACAGCCAAGAGCATCGGTGGGGCAGGAGCTGGGGGGGACAGACAGAGACTTCACCCGTTAGCGCCGCACTCACGCGCCCGTCGACATCATCGAGACACGCCAGCGCTGCTATCATCTCTGCCCATGTTGCCCATTGTTTAGTTAGTTTCCCACTGTGCCCACTTGCCGGAAGAGGCCAGCGCTGGATAACCTGGGAGCTCCCCCACAGCGCCCCCTGCTGGGAGAGGTCGGGGCTCCCAAAGCATGAAGCTACACCCGTCTCCAGGCACCTCACCTTCTCCATGGTGTCTTCATGGAGTTCGTGCAGGTTGAGCGTGTAAATTCCCTCCTCTGCCCCTACCACCAGGTACTGATCTGAAACAAGGCCAGCCAGAGTTAGGTTGTGTGGGGGCAGAGTCTCAGCACTCAGAAGCTGGCAGCATGTCTGTTCCCTTCCTATCCATGTACCCCTCTTCAACCCAGCAGTTGGGATCTCAGACCTGGTACCTGGGACCTGGCTAGAGAGATCAAGTCTCCAGTTTGGCTCAGGGATAACAAAGGCAGTGGGGAAACAGGACAGCATAGGGTGAATCTGAGCTAGTGCATGGGTGGATTTTACATGTCAACATCCTTCCCCCTGCATGGAGCAGCCAGGAAGAGAAGGGGTTAATACAACTAGGGCAGGGGAAGAGCTGTGTTGGATGCAGACGGGGGGGTTTGTGTCCTACCTCGTGTCTCTGGGTGGATCCACGTCACAGCTGCATTGATCTTTAGGGGGCAGCCATTAAAGACTTTGGAGAAACAGGCGCCCATCTGCGCAGGAAAAAGCAGGTGGGAAGCTGAGCCTGAACAGCCAGGAGCAGCCCACATAGCACCGCTCCTGCCCTGCTCCCTACAGCATCCCATGCAGGGAGATGCTGAGGAATGGCACTTACATGGACCTTGGGGGTGGGGGGCAGCCCATGGCAGCTGGACCTCTGAAAAAGAGAGAGAGCCAGTCGGCACCAGACACCACCAAAGGAGGATGCTGAGCTGCCCACCCCAACAGAGAGGCAATGAGCACTGGGGCACCAACCAACCGACCACTGGACATTAAGTTGGAATGCGAGAGTCCTGACTCCCAGCCCCTGCTCTAACTGCTGGATCCCACTCCCCTCCCAGAATGAGAGAGAGAACCCAGGAGTCCTGCTGCACTGTTGCCAATGAATCCTGATCACCAGGCCTCCCGCTGATCTCTTACCCTTCTCCCTCTACCCAGGCCTGCTCCCCTGGTGGTTCGCACCTACCTCTGTCTCCTCCCTCCTCTTCATGGTGGCCCATTCGGTGGAAAGCAGGGAAGCTCCAGGCTCTGGGGAGCCCGTGTGAAAGGTGCTTGGGACATCACCCGACTCTGGGCTGCCTGGAAGTGGGCGGACACACAAAGCACCCACCTATCAGAGAGGGTTCTGCCCTGGCATCTTCCTCCCTGGGTGGCAAGAGGGGCCCCCGCACAGGCTCCCTCCATTCACAGCCCCACCCTGGAGATCCCGGCTCCTCACCTGGGTTAGACTGTGGTGCTTAAATGACCCCAGTATCCCCTGCAGCTGCCATGGTAGAGGTTCCTCTGAGCACCTCCACAGTATCAGAAACACACTCCTCCTCTCTCCCCACTATGCCCCCTAATCTAGGGTCATGGTGAGAGGGCAGGAGACTGCTCATAGCCTGCTCCGCCCCCTGGCCTCTCTCCCAGCAAGGAAGTCTGTGGGAGGGGGGTCCCATCCTGCTAGGGACCCATCACCCAGTTGGGAGCAACCTTCATTCACTGCACACCTGGGGCCTGAATGCAGCTGGCGCCTCTCAAAGGGCAAAGATGCTGTGTCACATTCCCTGGCCCTCTGAGCCAGCCAGTCCCTCATCCTGTACCTGACGGGCTCTGTCTCCTCATGGTCTTTGAGTCGCCCCCTGGCTCCAGGCCCCCCAGCTCCCAATCCATCAGGTCCCAAAGTGATGCCCTCTTGATTGTCCCCGTCTCATTCTCAGGGACACAGTGGGAGTCCCCAGCCTGCTCCTCTGCAGCCGGGACCTGGGCAGAAAGACAGACCCAGAATGGCACGGGACTTGAGCCAAGGCAGGCAGCTGCCTGGGGAGATGTGCGTAGAACTCACCTGACCAGATGCTGGGCGGATGGTCAAGCTCCTGTAAAGGAAAGAGAGAGAAGGGTCTTGGGTGGGGCTCAGAACGGGGCAGTCCCTCATGTGAGGGAAAGTGGAGGATTTCCGTGGTCTGGGAAGTCTCCCAGGGAATCTCCAGGGTCTCCGACGTCCCCCCCTTCCATGTTCCAGACCAAGGACTGAGGAGGGAGCATCAGAAGTTGAGTTCATGTGCTGCCCTGACTCCCCACAACAGCCTGAGTGGCAGCACCTGCTGCATGCATACAGATGCGCCTCTGTCAGGGGGAGTGGCAAGGATGCTTTTGAAACATACTGTGTGGGGCGGGCCCTGAGTAACTGACACCCCCCCCCCGTGGAAATGACCTGATTTCTACAGCTCGGTGGGAGGTGACAAGACACACCCTGCACACGCCTTACCTGCCCCACACCACCCCTCAGCTTTACCTTTCCTCCAGTGCCTCCTCCACAGACTGCAGGAGACTCCTAAAGACAAGGAAAGGGGCTGGGATATGGACCACTTGTTAACTGGCTCCCAACCCACCAGACCAGCCCCGTCCTCCCAGGGCTGGGATAGCACCCGGGAGTCCTGGCTCCAGCCTCCTCTGCTGTAAACCACTAGAGCCCAGTGGGCTACTACTGCGCATAAAAGCCACCCCCATCCTTAGGGCCGACTGAACAGTCTACTCCCGCACAGAGCCATCCACCCCCCTGTGCAGCGGAGGGCACTGTTCAGGTCCCCATGCCCCCAGCCCATTGCACTGAGGACTGTAACACCAAGGGGGCACAGGGAGAGGCTTCACCTTGAACTCAAGACTCAGCAGCTCTCCTCCCCCTCCCCCAGATAGATACTTACTCTTCGGCTCCTAGCAAAGTCCAGTCCTCCTCCTCTTCCCTCTGGGAAAAGGACAAGACTTGTAACCCACATGGAATTACACTGCACCCCCTGCTAGGCGCAGCCAGGGCTGGAGTAGCACGGAGCTCCCCCCCACCGCCAGCACATGCCCTGCTCCCTGCAGCGCCCCCTGCTGGGCAAGGCGGGGAATTAATAGTGTTTCCACTCACCGGCCCGCAATACGGTTCGGTTTCTTTCCTCAGCGGGGGCCCGAATTTTACTTGATTAACTGAAAATCCAATGAGACAAAATGGGCTCATCTGAGGACTGAGTCACACTGCATTCCCCTCAGGGCTCTTAGGACTAGAGGGAGTCACTGGCTGTAACTCGGGGTGAGGCAGACAGCCCTGCAGCTAACCCCTGCTGCTTTTCAGAGCCTGTGCAAAGCCGGGCACCCAGCCTCAATCCCAGCTCTGGGACAGGCCCTGCTTTTCCATCAGCTGCTTCCCCCACCCTTCCAGCTGGATTCTGGGTTCACCTTCGCTTTCCCAAGCCATTGTGTAGCCTTGCATTGTGACCCTCAAGTGTCCCCACCCCTGAGGCAGCTGCATCTCAGACATGTGTGAGGATCCCAGAATAAACAGCATATGGGGGTTGGGGTAACTCCCAAGGCGCTCAGATCTGGGTATGCTGGTCTGGGGCCAGGCAGGGAGGTCTCCCGCCAGGGGGTGACTTACACTGGATTTCGGAGAGAGTCCGTTCTGCCGGGCCGTGTGCCCCACGGGAATGGATTTTGTCTGGGAAGATGTCATAAGCCTTAAGGAAAGAATAGGGGGCAGAAGATTTGGGGGACACAAAGACAGGACAGGCAGGGAGATGGGGAGGAGTTACTTATCGTCCATTTCAAGCCCCCATCCCTCTTTCCAGCCAGTTCAGAGAAGTGGGCCCAGCTGCCTGTGCTTAGTAATTCTGGGTTGTAATGTGTGGGACCGATCACAGTAAGTACCAGCTCGGCAGACCCCAGAGACCCAACGCACCGCATCCCAAAGTGGGGCAGGGTCGCAGGGAGCTGCAGGGTCCACTGGGAAGCCCTCCCCAACCCCAGATCAGGAACATTTCTACCAACGTCCTCCCCCCGCACCCGTCGTCTCAGGGGAGCAGATTTCAGCTAGATGGGCAATGGGATTAGGGAGTCATAGGAGCCAGGCTACCTCCCATTGGTTGCCATGGTACCCAGGCCCCAGACACCCTCACTGCCCCCAACCTCCCCACCGAGCTGAGCCTGCTGTAGGGTGGTGGGTCAGTGCCCAAGGAGGCTGGAGGGGGCAGGGGCGGAATGGGGTGTCCTGGAGTCTCCCCAAGGACAGATACCTCGAAGTCCCCATCGTCCAGGGTGGGGGCAGCCAGGTCAGGGCTGTTGACCTTGTCGAGCAGTTCGATGACCAGGGCGCGGGCAAGGGGCTGGCTGATGAAGGGGTGCTGGGGGGACAGGGGTTAGACACTGAAACTGGGAGCTGAACAGTCCCCCCACCCGAGAGCTGCGCCACAATGTCCCCATGCCAGGCTCTCCCCAGACACACATCACACACCCACCTCCCCCCCTGAACTTTCACACCCTCACTGCCCCCAACCTCCCCACCCCCACCCATTCTCCCACTCACCACACCCCCACCCAGCCACCCTAAACCCCCATTTCCCTAATGCGCCCCCTGCCCCTCACTCCAGCTCCTGTCAGCCCACCCCCAACGCCCGCACACTCGTTACACCCGGCTCAGAACAGCTCCCCTCGGCTGGTTCACCTCCAACAGCTTTTCCGCCGTGGGTCTCTTTTTGGGGTTCTTGGTCAGAGCCAGTTTGAGGAAGTGGTGGAATTCAGGGGACCTGGGGGTGCAAAGGGGGACTCAACATATCCCCGCAGGTCCCTCAGGAGACCCCAGGTCCTTCCAAGCCCCCGATTCTTCATCGCTTTTAAAGCAGAATCCTCTTCCTCCTACCCCAGAGATCCTGTCCTGCTGTGTCCCGCCCACCCCGCTCCCCACAGGACCCCTGCTGCGTCCTGCCCACCTGCCCTGCTCCCCGTGGTGTCCCCCGCTCCATCCCTCCCACCCTCCTCCCCGTGGCTCCCCCCGGCTGCGTTCCCACCCCCGCTGCTCCCCGCGGGGCCCCCTGCTGGGAGAGGCCAATGGTGACACTCACCAATGGGCTTTGTCTTTCAGTTTCGGGGGCTGGAAGCTGCTCTTGGACATGAGCATCAAGGCCCTGCAGAGAGAGAGACTGTGGGCAGGGGAACCAACGAGCTAGAACCAGAACACTGAGGGTTGGGAGGGAAGCAGGGAGACAGACAGGGCTGGGAGGGGAGTTTGACCCCAACTCATCCCTGGCATCCAACCCTGCCTCCAGCAGCCAGGTCCGATCCTCCTCCCCCACTGCTCTCCCCTCACATCCTCCCTGCTGGGGGTGGGGTGGGGGGAGATCAACTGGATCCGTGCCAAGAGAGCAATCTGCCCCTCGCCCTCTTGCCTCATGGGGTGAAGGTCGAAGAGCGGGGGCTGCAGCTCAGCCAGCTCGATGGCTGTGATGCCGATGGCCCAGATGTCACACAGCTGGTTGTATCCTCCCTTCTTCTCCACCGCGGCCACCTCAGGGGCCATCCTGGATGGGGCAGGGGCATGAGGCAACCTCAGACCCTACAAATGGGATTCTGGCATCTGGCTACAGCCAGGCCCCCTCCCCAACCCCTGCCGCGCACACACATCCCTCAGTGGAACCCCAGCCTCCGGCTGTACCCGCAACACTCACAGCCACCCCTGGGACCCAGACTTAGCTCACCAGCCTCCCAGCTCAGTTTCCCAGAGGCCGGGCACCCCAAGGTGTCCCCATGTCCCCTGGGCTTCTGCCACCCACTCCAAACACCACGTTGCAGCCTGCTCCCTCCATCCTGCCAAACCCCCTCCCCCAGAGACAGCCCAGGCTCCAAGGCAGCACCAGATGGGGTCCCCCAACTGTAAGACAGCACCCCCTCCCTGCTCCCACCACCATGCTGCCCTGGTGAGCAACAGAACGAGGCACGGGGGAGGGGGTAAGGTACCAGTAGGGGGTCCCAATGAAGGATTTCCGCTTCGCCACTGAGGCTGTCAGCTCAGCTGAGACCCCAAAATCCGCTGCAAGACAGAGTGGGAGTCAGGAATCCTTGTGAGGGATCTGTGGGGAAGGGGCCACGCATGCGTACTACAGGTCTGCTCTGTACAGCATCAGTCAGCGCCACGGCTGGGCAGACGGGGGGGCACATACCACCCTGCTGGTGCTCCTCAACTGTGACCCACAGCCCCTATTAGCCCAGGCCTTGGTTTTCCCTACCCCCACTGGTGCCCCTTAATCCTAACTGGGCTTCTTCCCTGATGCTCAGTTCTGCCAGGGTCTTTCACTTCGGACATCCCAGGGCCAGCCCAGGACCCGCCCCCCCCCACGCGGGTTTCTGTGGGGAAGGAGGAAGAGTAGGTAACTCACCCAGTTTCACGTCTCCCAAGTGTGTGAGGAGGATATTGGCTCCCTGCACCGGAAATGGAAAGTGCCAGTGAGGGTGGGGTAAGAACCACTGCCCCACAGGCACGACCTCCCCGGCTAAATTAGCCAAAGGAGGGAGGGGATTTCCCCGTCCCCAAGGCCAGTGGGTTTCTCCCTCTGCCCCTGTTCACTCTGGGAACAATATGCAGCAGGATGTTACCCCAGGGAAGGGCTGGCGTGGGTGGCGCACAGCCAGCTGCCTGGGTCCTACTGGGAAAAGGGGATTCGGAAGCAAAGGTGTGCACCAGCACAGGCCCATGCAGCTGATCGAGAGCGTGGGGGAGGGAGCGTGGGGGGGGGGGGGGCCCAGGGTCTGGTCTGAGATGGGGGTCTGGGGCAGGTTGGCCCCCAGGGTCTGGTCTGAGATGGGGGTCTGGGGCAGGTTGGCCCCAGGGTCTGGTCTGGGTGTGTGTGGGGATTTGAGGTAGGGTGGTGCCCCAGGATCAGGTCTGGGGGGGGCATGTGAAGCAGGGTGGGGCTCAGGGTCTGGGCAGGAATGTAGGGTTGTATGGGTCCCTGAGTCTCACCTTTATGTCCCGGTGCATCTTGCCCTTGGCATGTAGGTGACTCAGGCCCTGGAGGAAGAGCAATGACCTTCTCAGTGTCCCCTCAGCCACATGTTGCCCCACCCCTCCCTGACCTCCCAGACCCCGGGGAGGATGCTGGTCCGCTCTTCGGAGGAGGGGTGTTGGCCCCACTCCATGGCGACCAGGCTAGGGCCTGTGCTGCAGCACACACAGCTCTTCCTGCCACCAGAGACAGAGGAAGCTGCAGAGCAGTCAATGGGAAACAAGGACTTCCTGCCTGGCCAGAGCCCCTGCAGAGAACCCAGGTGTCCGGACTCCCAGCTCACCTCCCCCAGTAACCCTCAAACTCCAGTCTCCCCCGACTGGCAACAGGGCCCAGGTTTCAGTCAAATGCTGCCTAAGTGGGGGGTGCCCAGGAGGTGCGCTGAACCCCCCAATCTGACCCCCACTTCCTGGTTACTCACCTGCAGTGTTTCTCTGCACACATAGGCAATCTGCTTCTCAGAGAGGGGGCCGGTGGCTGGAAGAGACAGGCAGATGCACCATGGGTGGTGTGTGTGTAGGACTATTCTCCTGCTACAACCCAACCGCTCCCCAGATACACCCCCAGCCACCTCGATACCCCCCAGGCTCCTTCTGTACCCAGCTACAGACACCCGAATTCCCACCTTCCAGCCTCCCAAACACCCCTGCACACAATCTGGCTTCTGCCTCATCACGTCCACCAAGTTCTAACATTACACACCCTTCTCTTATCAATCCCTTTTTCTGGCCCCCCCACTTCCTCCTATCCACCCCTGCCCCCAACAGGACCAGGCACCGGAAGTATTTTGCAAACAGGAAGGGAAACCAACCAAAAAGTGAAACAGACGCCTTTTTTTACAACATCCTGATGATTGAACTTTCTGTCCCCCTGTGGCAGAGCACACGGGAACCAGGACTCCTGGGTTCAATCCACAGCTCTGGGAGCGGAGTCACACCTCGTGCATGGGAGCAGGGGGCCTGGGAGTCAGGAGTTCTGGTTTCTGGCCTGGGCTCTGGAAGAGGTCTGGGGAAAGAACCCAGGAATCCTGTCTACCAGCCCCCACTCTCCCTCTCTGCTTTGATCAGAGAAGTAGCTGAGTTAGTCTCTGTCTTCAAAAATGAACAACAAGTCCTCTGGCACCTTACAGACTAACAGATCCTTTGGCGCACGAGCTCCGTGGGCAAAGACTCGTGCATCTGACGCAGTGGGTCTTTGCCCACGAAAGCTCATGCTCCAAAATATCTGCTAGTCTATAAGGTGCCACAGGACTGCTTGTTTCTGCTTCTAGTTACGCCAGGGCAGGGACTCACTGTGGTAGATTTCTTGCAGGGAGCCTCCCCCACAGAACTCCATGCAGATCCAGAGACGGTCGTTCCTGGAGGAGCAAAGGGAAGCCATGTCAGCACAGCACTGAGATGCAGCCACCTCTGGGGTGGGGCTGTTGATCCTGACCTTTTCACCGCAAGAGGGGGAAAATCAGGAGGGGAGCGGGGGGATGAGGGATGCTGTATAGTTATCTGAGGTGAGTCGTTCCAAGCCTGGTGCTGGCGTCTGCGCTGACCGTGCAGGGCAGCTCCCCCATCCCGCTTCCTGAGCACAGGGTCCCCAGCCTGTCTCACCTGAGGTAGCTGCCAAAATACGCCACCACGTTGGGGTGTCCACACTCCCTGAGCGTTGTGATCTCCTGCTGGATGGAGCTGATGTCATCTCCTGCAAAGGAGAGGAGTTGGAGGTATATCAGGGACGGAGGTGGGAGACAGGGGCCGCCATGGAGCTGTCAGGGACATAGCCTGCTCCCCAGGAGTCACCCCACCAGCTGGCTGCAGTGATGCCCGTTCACCCACAGAACCCCCTGCTGCTGGGAGTCCAGGCAGAGCCAGGGATAACCACGATAAGGGAGGGTCAGGCCTTGTGATCGCAGATCGTCCCTTATGACCCAAAGGTGAGCACTGTGACGGGAGGGGGTGATCCTGGGGGCAGTTTGGGGGTGCACCCAGGCTGATTTGGGGGCCATTGAGAGACACACAGGTCAGTGATTCGGGGTGAGCACCAGGGGGATGTGAGGCCGCTGGAGGAGGAATTCCAGAGGGTGGGGTGAGGAAGGGTCTGGTTTTTACCTGGGTCCAGTTTAACTATCTTTATGGCAGCCAACGCCGCTGTCTGGGTGTCCCGCGCCTAGGAAGAGGGAAGGGGCCATCACTTGCAGGGACCTCAGCAGTAGCCACCTCTGCACCAACCAGGAGGGGGTGGGGTCAGGATCCAGCTCTTCCCACGTCGCTCCCTCCCCTGGGGCTGGTCCCCCCATGACACACCCCTCTGCCTACAGGCTCAGTTCCCAGGAGCCAGAGCCGTCCACCCAACTCCTAGTGCAGAGGGCTCCCTGCTCCCCAAGTGGCCCTGAGTCTATGTACACCCCCAGGAGCTCCCCCAAAACCCATTTCTGAGCCTGAGGCTCAGGAGACTGGAATCCACTTTGCACTTTGTCCATCCAGAACCCCAGAGTTTGGGATCCCCCTGCCCAGCCCCCACCTCTCCTCCAACCAACCGGAGGGCCTGTCTCCCCATGCCCAGCACCCCTGCCCCCTGAGGAGAGAGCATCTCTCCCCAGTCAGAGCTGGATCGCCCCCAAGATCCTCCCTCTTCCTCTCAACATCAGGGTCTCCCCCCCCCAAACGCTCCCACTTGTGGTTTCTGACACCAAAACGGCCTTGTTCTGGGGTTTCAGTTCCGACGCCCCTGGTGCCCCACCCAGTGCTTCCCGTCCCCAACTCCACCCCCTCCCGGGGCCTGGCTGCAGACAGGCGTCAGGGGAGCAGGGGAGAGGACAGATAGCTCCTCATCCCAGCTGTGCCCTGCACACCCAGCCCTGGGGCAGGCTGCACGTGCTGAAAAACACTCTTGTACTGACAGACAGACCAAGAGGATGCAAATTCCCTCTGCCAGCAGCCCAGGGCTTGGAGGGGGGGAAGCTCTGGTGCCCCCTCCCCAGGATGCAGGCACAACAGGGCTGGGAGCCTACCCAGCACACAGACACAAGCTAAGCCACCCTGCTGCACAGACGCCATCTCCACCCTGACATTAAGCCATTTCCTTTTCACCCTCCCCGTGTCTTGGGTTTGCTCCATCGCTCTGAGCCCTGTAACCTGCCTCCGGCGTGGGGGATGGGGGAGAGAAATTCACGATTTCAGCTCTAGAACAAACACTGGAGAGGGAACTGATTTAACCGCTAGACCCCATTCCCCTTCTAGAGATGGGAGTGCAGGAGTTCTGACTCCCAGCCCCCCACCCCCCACCCCTCTCTAGTCACTCCCGGAGCCAGGGTCCGGACTCCCAGCCCCAAACCTTATACCTGCGCCTTGTTGGCTATAAGAAACCCCTAAGATCTACTAACCTGTGCCTTGCACAGACCCCCTGAGACTGGGCCAGGCACTGCGCAGCCAGTGAGTGCCAGTTCCCGCTCGCGGTTTAATTAGACACAGGATGGAAAGAGAAACAGAGGCGTGAAAAAAAAAGAATTGACGTGCCCAAGTGAAGTGGCAAAGCCTGGAACAGAACCCAGGAGTCCTGGCTCCCAACTCCTCTAATTCAGTAGCTCTCAGGATTCCACATTACTCTACCCGCTGCCCGTGTCTGGTTTGTCTTATGAAGCCCCAAGTTCCACCTCCTTTAAAAACGACTTGCTTATAAAATCAGACCTAAAAACACAAACGTGTCCCAGCATGCTGATCCCGAGAAAGTGCTGGCTGCCACATTTTTTACTGCATACTTACAAAAATAACCTATCGGACTACGACTCCCGTGCTGAGGTTTCAGTGTACATATAGTGAGTGGAACAGTATAAACAGGGCATCGTGTGAAAGTTTTGTTTGTACTGACCTTGCAGCGCTTTTTATGCAGCCTATTGCAAAAGCAGGCAAATATCTAGATGTGTTGCTGTCCCCCTCAGCGTATGGCCAGGGGTACACGGACCCCTGGCTGAGAACCACTGATCCAACCTACCAGATTCCCAGTAGAACCCAGGAGTCCTAGCTCCTAACTGCATGCGCCATATGCAAGGAACGCACCAGCAATCAGCCTCTATAGGGGATCTCTCACAGCTCTGCTCACTTCCCACAGACTTAGGCTGGAGCAGGCATCGCGAGGGGCAGTCTGCACCCAGGCTGCTTAGACAGCTGGGTTGCAGGCCTGGCCCGGGCACTTGCCTCTCTCAAAAAAAGAGAGCAGTAGGGTGCACAGGCTTCAACTGACTGTAGGCCCAGCGCGTTGTCCGCCCTGGCTCCTTGCCTCTCTCCTGCCCCACAGCCCCCGGGGGCCACCCTCCCAGCTGCTCCTTTGCAGAAATTCCTTGCAACTTTCCCACCCCATGCCAGGAACTCTACAGCCCCCACATGCCAGAGGCTCTGTGCCTCTCCTTCCCCCCAGTACTAGGTTCCCCATCCCCCCCATGCCCTGAGCTGTACCCCACTCTCTCCCCACCAAAGAAAAAATGTCAGAGGCCGAGCATGGAGCAGCTGCCCCCAGCCCCCACACACAAACCTTCGCCTGACCCAAGTGGATCTCGGCTCTGCCCTGGAGCCGTCCCCCTAGGGCCCAGCTCTGAGCAAGGAGGTGAAGAACCTCAGGCCTGAGTAAGCTGCTATCCAGCAGGCAAGGGGCACAGAGCCTGTCTACCCCACACACCCTGGCTACAGGGCACCCCTGCATTGGTACAATGACAGCACAGAAAGGCTGTCCCGTGCCTTGAAAGGGCTAAATTCCCCCACAGGGCCTGAAAGGGGTTCAGATGTGACGTGCCTCAGTCATGGTATTTTGGGTGCTGGGGTAAGGGGAGCAGGGACACAGGAACCTTGGGTGTTAGCTCTATTGAGCCAAAGCAAATGCCAGCTATGCTTGGCACTGCTCAGGGTTGGAGGTGGCTGCTGAATCGGGGCTATTCCCCAAGGGTAGGCAGGGCTGTGTCTGCCCCCACAGGCAGGAAAAGCTCCTCCCACCCAGAGCATGGACTAGAACCCAGGAGGCCAGGGTCCCAGTCCCCTGCCCACAGCCACATTGCAGCCCCTTTCCAGGGGGGCTCCCTATCTTTGCAGTTCCCCTTCCAAGCCCTCATGCTTTCCTGGCCTGGAAGTGAAATGCCAGTTGCAGAAGCCTGAGATTCTGACAGTGTCCCTCCCAAGGGGGCCCTACCACACACCTCTAGTCCTGCCCAGCCTACAACCCACCTCCTGCAACTTTCCTCCAGATACAACATGTGCCAACATCAGCCTGTTCCTCCCAATGCCCTGCGCACCCCCCAGTCACCCTCCAGGCCCCTCTCCCCACCCGTGGCACTCCACCTGTTCCCTACCACAGGCCTCTGGGCTGCGCCCCACATCCCAGGATCCCCAGCTCCACGTGCACCAAGCCCACGTAACCCCAGTGCCCCCCATGCACTACTGGCCTGCTTTACCACCAGACCAAAGCTGTACCAAACACCCCAACCCCTAGATTTCCCTGTGCATCCACCCCTGCCCTTAGCACAACCTGACACAGCCCTGCCCCCCATGCACTCCTGCTCCCATATACTTCCTGGATTCCCAGAACTCCCAGGGATCCTTAGTCCCAGTTCCCTAGCAGCCCCCAGTGTTCTAGGACCCCTCCTCCCGCCTAGTCTCCCCTTTATTCCTAGGTTAGCCAGGCCCTCCCCAACTCCCCGCAGTCCTAAGCCCTCACTCCCCCCATTCATACATCTCGCTGCATCCCAGCTCCCAAGGCCCCCAGCTGGGCATGCTCCTAATGCCCTCCTGCCCCCGCAGTCCACATCCCGACCCCAGCTCCTCAGTGTCCCCAAGCCCCACACAGCTCCCCAAAGCCCGGCGATCCCCTTGCCCCCTGCCTCATCCCAGTTCTGCAGGCACCGGGTGCCCCCTTCTCTGCCGAGGCCCCATGCAACCTCACAGGCCCCAGCTGCCCCGGGCTCCCTACCGTGCCCCACCCCCACCTCCGCAGGCCCCAGCTAAACCACCGGGGCTGGGGCTGGGGCTGGGGCTGGCGCTAGGCGGGGGTCGGGCTGCTGCACCCCCACCCCGGAGAGGTTTCCATCGCCCACAAGGCGCGCAGCCCCGCGCCACACATGAACTGGTCCAGCATCGCCGGCCCCTGTGACCCCCTCACCTTGTAGACGTCCCCGTAGGTGCCCGCCCCGATGCGCTGGATCAGCTCGTAGCGCAGCCGGGGGTCCTGCCGGGAGACGTCCCGCAAGAGGCTCATGGTCCCCGCGGCCGCAGCACAGCAGGTACCGCGCGGCGCGGCCCGGCCGGCCGGGGGAAGCGGGGCCGGGCCTGCCCCCGGGGGTGGGGGGTAGGGGGCGCCCCCCACCCAGGGGAGGAGCCAGGCCCTGCGGAGGGGGTGGGGCGGGGCGGAGGGGGGGGTCACACCTCGACAGGGCGAGGCGAGGGGAACCGCTTGCTGGGGAGAGCAGCCGCGGCGCGGGCGGGGCCACGCTCTGCTCCTGCCCAGAGGAAAGAAGAGCCCGCCCCGGCCCGCCCCACAGCGGCGTCTGCAGAGCACAGCCGCCCCCCAGCGCGAGGGTCAGGGCTGATGGGTTCTAGCCCGGGGGAGGGGCTCAGGGCTCCTGGGTTCTAGCCCGGGGGAGGGGGCACGCAGGGCTCCTGGGTTCTAGCCCAACTGCGGGGGGAGGAGCTAAGGGCTCCTGGGTTCTAGCCCGGGGGGAGGGGGCACGCAGGGAATCAGGGCTGCTGGGTTCTAGCCCAGCTGCAGGGGGAGGAGCTAAGGTCTCCTGGGTTCTAGCCCAGCTGCAGGGGGAGGAGCTAAGGTCTCCTGGGTTCTAGCCCGGGGGAGGGGGCACGCAGGGCTCCTGGGTTCTAGCCCAGCTGCCTTTAAAAAAAAAGCTGGGGGGCGGGGGTGGGCAGTATATAGACTAGCAGAGCTTTCTCTCTGTTACTAGTCAATAGTCTTGTGGCACCAGCACCTGCCAGCCCCTCCCCTCGGGGCTGAGCAGTAGGCACCTCCCATCATCCCCTTGCCCACCCAGAGCCAACACCACATCACCCTGCTGTGTGCACATCACTGATGGCTTGCGACAGCCCCAGCGGAGCAGAGCAGAGCACAGCACCGGGCCTGCGCAGGGTGCTGCGGGGAGCCCCCCGAGGCTGGAACCAGGCTCAGGCCCTGAGCAAAGGCAGCAGGGAAACCAGGCACGCTAGGAGATGGGCAGGGGGCTGCATGTGGAGAAGCGGTGTGGGCAGAGGCCAGGGCTGGAGTAGCCAGTAGCTCCCTCCCCAGCCAGCTGCCGCCCTGCTGCCAAGAGGGAGCCAGCACTGGCCATGCACAAACCAGCCCCTGGGGACAGCATTTTAAAACCTTTTTTTTATTAACCCTCCATGCTACTAAAACGACACATTTAATCAATGTTCCAACTCCCCCCTTTGCAGGGCCCTAGGGGGCTGTTTATCTCAGCACCATCCACCCCCTTCTACCCACCCCAACTCTGACCCCCAGGGCACTTTGATGCGACCCTGCGGCAGCTGCTGGAGGGAGGGCAGGGCCCAGCTCACCAGGCTCCTCAGGAGGCCTTGGGCTGCAGGTTCACACAGCCCCAGCAGTTCTTGGCCTAAGCTGCACCTTGGAGGTGGGGCCCCCTCTGGATGCATGTGCCAGGCCCCTGTCAGGGCTTGTTAAGGAGGACCCATCCTAGCCCAGCACACCACCCCCATACTCCTACTGACTGGCCATTTCTCCCCAGCAGGGGTAGGCTCAGATTTCCCCCAGCCCCTTTTGCTGCCTGCCCTGTCCCCTCCCCCTGATCTAGAGTTCTCACCTTAAAGGTCTTGCTTAAGAACAGAAGAGAGGGCCCATGACCAGGAGCATGGGGGGAGGGCGGGACCACGGTGGTGGCAGCAGCTTACTTTGCAAAACTGCAGGGCAGAGGAAGTACAAAGGCCCCCCCTCCCCCCAGCAAACAGCAGCAGCTACCCAGGGCTGGGGCAGGGCCGGAAGTTGCCTTTGAAACTCAGGATGTTCCCCATTCAGCAAGGATGCAGCAGCCGGACTCGGGAAAGATCAAAGGCAGCTGCTAACCTGTCCCCTGCCCCCAGCCGTGGCTGGCCAGGGCCCAGAAGGGGACACCACGTCCTTGTCCTCTGGGGGGTGTGGTCTTGGGCAGGGGGCACAGGCTGGCCTGGGCTGGGGATTCCGGAGATACCCCACCTGGGGCTGTGGAAGGGGTGCAGGGAGGAGGAACCCCCATAAACTGGCTCAAAGGGCCCCTCCACCTACTTCCTACAGGTCTCGGACAGACCTGGAGACTGCCCAGAACTCCACAGCTCAGGGGGCTGAGGCCACAACAGCTCCTGCCTCCAGCACACAAGCAGGGGGAGCTCAGAGATGCTTCCCCTCCTCGGCAGGGAGCCCCGCCGCCCCTCGTCCGCCATGGAAAGCTGCAACAGGGTGAGGCAGCAAGTCCGGAGCCCAGGCGGCGGCGCAGCTCAGAGCGACTTGCGGGGGCGCTTGAGGAAGGCCAGGGTATAGTCTCTGGGGGTCGACACCTTCTGCTTCTTCATCTGCACCTGGGACTGAGCCGTGAGCTGCAGCTTGATGGCGCTCGAGTTGATCTTGGCGGCCACCAGCAGCTCCTTCATGCCCTTCATCTTCTCGCTCTGGAAAGTGAGGACAGGCCCCTCGGGGGTAGGGGTAGGGGTGGGGGCAGGGGGGGCTCCTGGGGCCGGGGCTGCCCCCTCCTCCTTCTCTGCAGCAGGGGGCTTGTCGGGCCGCTGGCCTGAGCTGGGGCGCCGGCGCTCAGGGGCCTTCTTGGGAAGCGGGGGCTCCTCGGGCTTGGACTCCCGGCGAGGTCCACGCCGGCGCCCCTCTCGGGGGTCCTCGCTGCCCTGCTCGTCATCCTCGTTGGCCTCCGTCTCCCGTGCCACGATCGTCACCTTCTGGCGCACCTGGGGGGGAGGAGCCTGCACCTGACAGCCAATTGGTGCACCCCCAGACCCCCCCGAGCCCAAAAGCTGAGCCCTGCCCCAGTGACACCACCGTTCCTGAGCCCCCCAATCCAGCCGGGGGACGCCGCCCCCCCCCCCCTCACAGCCCCGAGCCCCCCCAATCCAGCCGGGGGACGCCGCCCCCCCCACTCACAGCCCCGAGCCCCCCAAATCCAGCCAGGGGACGCCGCCCCCCCCCACTCACAACCCCCAGCCCTGAGCCCCAAATCCCGCTGGCAACCCGCCCCCAGCCCTGAGCCCCTAGATCCTGCCAGGACCCCCCTACTTACAGCCCTGAGCCCCCAAACCCAGCCAGGACCCCCCCACACAGCCCCCAGCCCTGAGGCCCCAAATCCAGCCGGGAATCCCCCCACTGACAACCCCCAGCCCTGAGCCCACAAACCCAGCACGCAAGGCCCCCACCCCATAATCCCAACAGAGGGAATTCGTCACCCAACAGGGCTGCCCCCCCCCACCAGCCCCAGCCCCCCCTTACCTGCCCATCAAAGCGTCCCAAGGATTGAACCAGGAAGGTGGCCCAGCCCACGTGCAGCACAGGTGTGGGGCTGCCCTCCTCCCACTTGCAGATGCCATCGTAGAAGCGCAGCAGGTGGGCGAAGCACTCGGGGTCCTGCAGGGCCGAGCCCCCCACCTGTGCGGGGGACCCCTGAACAGGGAGAGAGGAGTTAGTGCCTCCCAGGGGCCCAGCCTGGCAGCCCCCCTCTCCCCAGGCCGGTGCCTTCCTGTCCCCTGCCATCCCCCTATGCCCAGCCCCCGCCTCACCTCTCCTCTCTCCCCAGGTCCCTTCTCCTCAGGGGGCTCTGCCAGGTTGGCCACCTCCTTGAGCAGGTTGGGAACCACATCGTTGGCCACGTCGAAGAACTCCTTATAGATCTCCTCGTCCTCCCGGCAGTAGTTATAGCTGGGGGAGGACAGAACCAAAGGAGGCAGTGAGCAGCCAGGACCAGCGCTCCCGAGCGGGGAACGACTCCACGGCCCATTCTCCCAGGCCTACACCATCCCCTGAGATCCTGCTGCCAGCCAGTCCCCAGGCCTGATGGGACCCAGCACCGCCTTCCAGCTGGCCAATAAGTGCAGGCACATCTTTAGGCAAACCACTGCCTGGGCCAGTCAAGCCCGAGCGAGGGGAAGGGCTTGGAGCCCTGGGGGGCTCCCAGGGCACTCACTCCTGGATGACAGTGGCTGTATCAGCCCAGGCCTCCAGCGCCTCCTTGACGTTCTTGTTGCGACAGTGGTAGCCGGCCAGGTACATGTAGGGGTAGATGTGCTCATTGTTGTAGTACTTCCGGGCTGAGCTGATGCCCTGCAGTGGAGGAACGGAATAAAAGGCTGTTCCCACCAAAGCAATTCCAGCATTTACCTTTTGTGATTACATTCCAGCTACTAATCCCTTGGGACCCAGCTCTGGGCTGCCCCCGAGCTCTGCTGGTGCCCCTCACACCAACCTGCAGCCCTTGCTATCCCAGCAATGGGTTCCCCGGCTCTCTGCCTCAGTCCCAACCCACAGCCCCCTGGCATCTCAGCCTTGTACCCCCTTCACCTTATGGTAGATGGAGAGGGGGTCAGGTCTGCCAGGTGTCGGCTCGAGCTCCTCCAGGTCGGCCAAGTTGCCCAGAGCCATTGGGTACCTGCCAGAGCAGCAGTGGACGGGGTGTTACCCTGGGGAAAAGGGGGAGACACCCTGACTGCCCCCACATCCAGCACTGGCACGTAGGGGCAGTGCCCCCCTCGGCAGCAGATGGCAAAGGCCCACTGATTTCAAGGGGCACTGGTAAGACCCACCCACTGCTGTCCCCTGCTGCCCCACAACTCCTTGACTGTACAGCGTGGCAACCAGCAGGACACAACCATGGACAGGAGACGAACCAACTCGGCTCCAAGTGGGGCCCATCAGACCGGGCGGTGGGGGGTGGGGGGTGTCGCTGGGCTGTACTAGAGAACACGTCCACTCCCAGCCCTGGCGCTCCCAGCACTCTGTGGAGGGAGACCAGGGCGCCTGCCCTAGGCCGGGAGGGCCTGCGACTGCCGATTTCACAGCACACAGAGCAGAGAGAACCGCTTCAGCTGGTAATTTACAACCCAGCCACGTGCACCCACTGGAAGGGGATTTCCCCGGTGTACTCCGACAGCCAGAGTTTGTGGGAACAAACAGGCAGCTGCAGCCTTTAGCTGTCTCACCAGCGCCTCTCGCTAAATATCTGTCTGACCCTGAGAACGACCCCCAGCGGGGACATTTAAAAACCATAAAAACAGGAAGTCCCAGAGAGAAGCCATGTCGTTTGCATCCATCAAAACAACACAGTCGTGGGGCACCTAATGGGCTAACAGATTTACTGGAGCGTAAGCTTTCATGGCCAAAGACCTGTTTGGTCAGATGCATGACTTGCAATGAGTTGTAGCTGAGGAAGCAGGTCTTTGGCCATGAAAGTTTATGCTCCAGTAAATCTGTTCGCCTATAAGGTGGCACAGGACTTCTCAATGTTAAAAACAGGAAAAACTATTACAAATCAAGGGCTGGCTGCCACAATAAGAACCCACCCCTGCCAAGCCTAGTTATCCGCCTGCCCATGGAGAGACCCAGAGGTGATAGCGCGAGTCCACGAGGTGCCACCAAGTGCCGGGGATAAAACCCAGGAGTCTGGGCACTTAGCTCCCACTCTAACCAGTGGCCTCCCTTCTCCCTGAGCTGTGGCTTCAAACACCAGCCATACTGACCTCTCCAGGTGCCCCATGTCATAGAGAACCCACAGGAGGCGCTGCAAGGAAAGGGGAAAGTTGGGTTGCCGTGGTCTTGGTGTGGGGAGAGGGATGGGAGGGCAGGACCCAGGCGCACTGTGGCTAGGGCCCAAGCAGAAGGAAAGGGTGTGCGTGATGGAGGGACAGATGAATGAATGAATGCAGAGGGGTGCAGGGTGCACACAGGGCAGGAGGGCCATGGGGTAGAGAAGGTTGGAACAAGTCGGAGCAGGACGGAAGGAGCAGACGGGCCTGGGGATGGGGCAGGCATGGGTGAAAGGACACTGGATGCACACATGGGGAGGGGGCAGGTCCCACCTGCTGCAGCTGTAGCAGCTCCAGGCTGTCAGTGTGCAAGTCAATGGAGGGGTTGATGGCACACACCATGAAGGCCACCTCCATGTGCCGGTCACAGCGCAGGTACGAGCCCTTCAAGTACAGCCAGCTCTGTGGGGGACACGACAGTGCATAAGGAGCTGGGCCAGGCTGCCCCAGAGCCCCACAGCTGGCCCAGACCAGGGAGGTGGAGGCTGGGAGCCAGGACTCCTGGGTTCTGTCCCCAGCTCTACCTCTGACACTGGGCAAGCCTCTTCCCCATGGATGCTTCTGTTGAGTCCAGCTGCGAGCAGGGCACAGACCGGCTCTCAATGGGTCTGGGCCTGGCCTGGCACGCTCCTCACCCCAGTCTCAGCTTGGGCCTAAGCAGCGCCTGACCCAAGGGGAGGTCAGGGGCTGATCTCTGTTGAGGCATGAGCGGTGCCAGATTTGTGGGAGGTCAAGGGTTAAAGCACAGGGAACTTAAACAGGCAAGCCCCAGGCCCCACCTCCACAGCCTCACCTGCCACTGCAGCTACATCTCATTGCAAGCCTCCAGCCCACCACAAGCCCCACCTCCACAGCCTCACCTTTCACTGCAGCTACATCTCATTGCAAGCCTCCAGCCCACCACAAGCTCTTGGCCTCCACTCACTTACCCGCTCAGCCACACCAGCATTCACGGTCTGCCCCCGGCGGTCCTCGTTGCCTTTGCCGTGCCAGGTCACCTCGGCCGTCTGCTCGCCATCCCGGCCGAACACCACCCAGGCGTGGTCCTCCGAGAGCGCCAGGTGCACATCAGGCAGCCCCAACACCTGGCAGGCCCCCACCACAGCAAAGGCCACCCCCGAGCTGTCCAGCTTAGTGCCTGCAAGAAACACGCAGCTGACCCTAATGCACCAGAGCGGGCTTTCCCCTTCCTGTCAGCGCTGACCCCTATGCCAGCATAGTGGTACAGAGCACTGTGCTGCAGAGAGCATGGGTGCTCGTGAGGGGGCCTTGCTGCCAGCATGGTGCTGGGGTGCTATGCTGCTAACAACAGGATGGGGCTCAGTAGGGGGGCTCTGTTCTCAGTCAGGATTAACCCCAATGCCCCATTGTTAGGGGAAGCGTGTTGCAGGAGAAGGCAATGGGAAGAGCAGCGTTGCCCCAGCCCAGTGGTGCTGCCCCCCACCCCCATTCTAGCAGGCCCCCTACCTGTGATGAAGCTGAAGAGGGACTGGATGTGGGCTCGGTCTTTGAAGTAGGAGCGGCTGAGGCTGTTCCAGATAACATCCGACACCTTCTTGACCAGCTCCCGGGAAGAGAAGCCCTCAGGCCGGGGGTAGAGGGACAGGTCCACGGCACCACGGATCTGGGCGGTGAAGCGGGCGTAGAGCGCTGCCACAATGGACAGCTCGGCCACAGGGAAGTAGGTCAGGCTGTCGGGCTCAGGGCCCGGGCGTGGCTCGAAGCTGATGCCTGGCACATTGGTGGGTATGACACGGTTCACTGCCAAGAAATGCTCCACAAAGCCTAGCACGAGCGACAGCAGCACCAAGTCAGGCTGCTCCTGCCTCAGCTCTGCCTCAAACAGCCGCACCACATCCTCCACCGAGCGCAGCGGGAACAGGGCCTTTTGCCATGGCTTCAGGCCCATGGTGGGCAGCTGGGGAGAGGGAACAGCACCACGGGTGGCTGACGAGAGGGCCAGAGGAATCAGGCCCGCCCAGCACCCGTTCACACAGTGGAAAGTGGGAGTCCAGGAGCAACATCTCTGACCCCACCTGCCCCTCAAAGGGATCCCAGCCCCAGACTGTCTGTCCCCACACCCCCGAAGGGCTCCCCCACCCCAGCTGTCTGCTTCCCATCTGCCCACGAAGGGGACTCCCGCCCCACCCCCATCTCCAGTCCCTGTCCTGGGCTTTGTCTCACACAGGGACCTGCAACCCGCCCCGAGAAGAGAGTGTCCCAATTTCTCACACCTGCTGCCTGGGCCTGGGCCTCCCCGAGCCCCCCGCCCCCCTTACCAGTACTGCCGCCCCTCCTCCCCCACCAGCTTCACGCCCCCAGCACAGGTACAGCAGCCATGCTGAGCCCACAAGGCACCACGGAAGGAACGTTCCGCACAGCACGATGGGAATTGTAGTCTGCCGGGCCAGCCAATCACGGTATGCCCCCGAGGCATGCTGGGAGTTCTGATTTAAAGCTGGCCCCAGCGTATTATGGGAAATGTAGTCTGAGCCCTGAGGAGGGAAACCAGCATGCCCCAGCGCACTCTGGGAGTCGCAATCACGTAAACTGACGCGCCAAAGCTTCATGGGAAATGAAGTTTGTAGCCCAAGCTGGACGGCGCCCTTGCCGTCGTGTATGATGGGCGTCATAGCTCTTCAGGCAGTGCATTCTGGGACTCGTAGTCCTCAAACGAACGAGGACCCAGAAAGTGCATAGCCCACCCTCAGCTGGGGGAGTTGCAGGCGCTGTCTGCACCAGGGGGGCATTGCAGCCTTTACCCTTTCTACGGCTCCAGGCCCCTTGCTCCCACGAGCCATAGTAGGACGTTAACGATATCAACCTGCCCCTGCAGCCCTGGCGCTGCGAGCTTCCCCCCAGCAGTGCCCGAGGCGGGCCAGGAAGCAGGAGTTACAGCCTGGGGCAGCATAGCTACTGCATCAGGTGCCCTGCATGATGCCAGGGGAACAGCTGTGCCCGGCTCTCCACAGGAGTTGTGTCATTAGGAGGGCAAGGCTGGGCAGGGTTGCAAAGATTCACGCTGTCAAGCCTCCCTTGTCACCGCACTCGCAGCTGCAGTCTGTGAACCGCGTGTTGTGCCCCGGCCAACGCAGACAACAGAGAACACAAACACCTTGCCCAGGATCTACTCCTGCAATTTAATTAATTCATTAGCTTCCTTTTCCTTATTTACAGGGTTGTTGGGTTTCGTATATTTGACTCCTACAAAAACAAGTGCAAATAACACAGCCCTAAGATAATACTAATAAAAAAAGTCTGGCAGAGGGAGGAACGCTCCATAAAATGCCCCATTTGTAGCAATAAAAACCGTTAAGTCCCCTCCCCAAACCAGGATGTGAACCCTTGGCGGCAGAGTCTCTCTCTTGTGTCAGCTGGCAGCACCCCTGGAAGCAAGGCGGCTAGCGGCGACGCTGGGGGATGCACACGCCCCCATGGTGCCGGGAGCGGACAAAGCCCGGCTTGCAGGCACAGCGGTATGAACCACTGGTGTTGATGCAGCGTTCGCTTTTGCACAGCAGGCCTCGCTGGTTCAGCTCCCGGCACTCGTCAATGTCTGGGCGGGGAGAGAGGAGGGGTTAAAGGAGCATGAGAGGTAGGTGGTGAACCTGTATACCCCCATTGGGGCAGGGACAGACAGCTAGCAGCATGATTCCGGTAAGGTGTGGAGAACCCCAGTCCTGCCTCCCAACCCCATCTCCGCTCTAATCTACTCGACCAGATTCCTGTCCCCCAGAGTCCCCAGGAGGCCTATGGGCCCTTCCCACAGCATGCAGTGTCTCCCTGACCCTCCCAAGGGTAGTGCATGCTGATGGACTTACCCAGGCAACGGGTACGCGTTGCATCCAGCTGGAAGCCAGCCGGGCAGTCGCAAACAGCGCCGTGGTAGGTCCGGATGCAGCGGCCATTCAGGCAGTGACATTCGTCTGAATCTTCCTCTGAGGTGTCATCCTCTGCGAGGTGGGGGGAGTAGGGCGGCAAAAAGGTGGGAGGACACAGATGAGACCATGAGAAATGCAGGGAGCCCACTCCCAGGCAGCTGAAACTGAGGGAGGGGACAGGTGGAAGAGGGATCCCATGGCCAGCATAGAGATGCAAGTGACTCTGGGGTGAAGTGAAGGGGCTGTTCTTGGCCTACTATGAGAAGCGACCACCTCTGGGTGCACCCAGGGCTCACTAACCTTTGCGCGGCTTGCCCAGGAACAAAGGGCTGAGGTCCCAGAAGGAGTTGCTCTCGCTCTGAGACGACTGGCACTGCTGCCCTGCAAGGAACCACAACACCCAGCCTGGGACACACAGCAGTGAATCACATCCCATCAGATCCCACCAGTGCAACCAGAGTCAGCAGCCCTAGAGGGGAAAGGCCCCATCCCCAACCCCTGCGCTAGCCAGTCCCCCCACTTTGGAGCCAGACTGGAACCAGCACCTCTAAGGGACTGAGACCCCCCTCCCCACCTCCACCCCCACCCTCCTGTGGTTGGGCTGGAGCCGGCACCCCAGGAGCACAGGCCGGGCATGGGTGGTACCTGGACTGCGGGGGGGACACGCCCGGCACTGGAAGCCCCAGCCTTTGCCATAACGGCAGCAGCACTCCTCATAGGTCAGGTGGTAGCCATTGAGCGGGGAGGCGCACATGCTGTCCTCCCCCCGGTGCTGCCAGCAGATGTCACGCCGGTCGGCCGCCCGGTCTGCTGGGACAGAGAGGAGTAGGAGATCGCCCGGCACCAGCCCAGCCAGTGCCAGAGCAGCATTCCCACAGGGCCTGGCTGGCTCACGGGCCCTCGCACACACGATCACGCTCATCGCACAACCCATCAGGTGCACACCACACCCGGGCACCGGCCGCTACCGGGGCACACTCACCATCTTCATAACCATCACGGTCACCAGCAGGGACGTGCTCGGAGGCACCCCACCCAGCTCACAATCGCCCCCGCTCACACTCACAGGCTCACACTTCCCCCAGCTTGTACTCAGTGACACTCACAGGCACAATGACTCACTGGCACTCACCTTCCTGCTCTCTCACAGAGTCCCATTCACATTCCCCACCCCACGCCTGAGCCTGTGCCCTGGGGCCACTCACCTGCCTGCATGTCAGGGAGCTGGCACTCCTTGCCGCTGGGATCCAGCACCCAGGGCAGGCTGCACTCACAGTAGAAGGAGCCCAGCGTGTTGATGCAACGCCCATGCCGGCAGGCCCCGGGGTCCCGGCACTCGTCCACATCTGCAGGGCCAGGGCACAGTCAGATGGCATCACGGGCCTGACAGCGTTGCCATGGCGTTGGGGGCTAGCAGGGATCACCACGGCACCATCAGGCTGACCGAGGTCACTAGGGTAACACTGCACCTGACGGGGTTGCCATGGCATCAGGCGCCAGCAGGAGTCACCATGGGGCTCTAACGTCCCAGGCTCAGGGGCTGCCGCGGCACCAGGGGCCACAAACTGGCCATCATGACACGCAGGGGGCCCTTTTGCCCTCTGCTCTCCCCATCCAGGGCTGGCAAGTCCCTGACCCACTGATGTACCCCTTAACGGGGAGAGAGAGAAGCAGGGGGAGACTCAGTTCTCAGCCTCCCGCCTGCGAAGGGGCCAGGAAATGGTAGGGCTGTGAGGAGGCTGCCCACCCGGCCCGGGCCAAGGCTGAGACCTGGCGGGCTCGTGTCACTTGCGAAGGGGACTCACCAATCTCACTGGGGGACAAGCACTTCTTGTGCGCGGGGTCATAGACGGCAGGGGCAGGGCAGGTGCACACGTAGCCTCCCCGCGTGTTCTCGCAGCGCCCATTCACACAGTTCGACTCGTCCAGGCACTCATCCACGTCTGGCGGGAGAGGGCAGAAATCAGAGCCCCTCCCCTCCTGGCCACCGGGCCCTACCCCCATCACAGCCAGCGCCCCCTAGAGGACAAGCTCCCTGTCCCAGTCCCCCACCCCCCGACCAGATCACAGCAGCCCCCCACAGAGGGGAAGGTCCTGTGTCCCATTCCCCCACACTCTGCCTCCCAGTTCCCTGCCAAGGGCAGATCACAGCAGAGACCCCAGAGGGCATCCCTGTCTATCCAGCCAGCCTCTGGACCAGGAGCTCCACCCATGCAGGCCGCTGCTCCTCACCCACACACTCAAGCAGGTTGCCATCGTAGTAGAAGCCTTGTTTGCAGTAGCACTCGTAGCCCGGCTGTGTGTTCACGCACTTCCCCTCCTTGCAGATCTCCTCCCTGAACAGGCTGCATTCATCAATGTCTGCAACAGGCCCGGGGGGGTGGTTATACAGACCTCTTTTAGCTGCTGCCCAGCTGCAGCCATGTCTGGGGTGGGGTGTGGGTGGCTGGTTATATAGCGATCCCCTGGCTGGCACTGAGATGCAGCTGCTTCTGGGGTGAGGGCTGTTTGCACAGGGATCCCTTGGCCAGCCTCTGGGGTGGAGCATGGGAGCTGTTCACACAGGGATCTTGCACCCAGCACCAAGATGCAGCCACTTCTGGGGTGGAGTGCAGGGGATGTAGTGGCCAGGTATGAGGGTTGCAGGATTAGAATCCCCCCACTCTCTGGTGGGAGAGCCCGGACCCATGATCCCCCGGCCCTTAAATGCAGACCACGGTCAGATCAGGGCACGGGCCCTGTGTGATGGGGTTCAGGGGTCCCCCTGCACTGCACCCCGTCCGCTGGCAGGAGTGACTCTCACTCAGCAGGTACAACAGGAGGTTTATTAGGCAACAGATGCCCAGTTTCTCACAGAAGCAACAGTCCAGCAGTCAGAGACAGTCCTTCCAAACCATCCTGGGGAGAAGACCCCGAGGGGTGCCCCTCTGGGGTGTAGCCTTTCCCCTCCTCAGGCTGGCTGCCTTCCAGCTCTCTCTTCCCCAAGCCTCTAACTGCCGTCCACGATTCAAACCCAGCTTGGCTCCTCCGTCCTCTTTGTTCAGGGCAGAGGTGTTACCTGCCAGTTGTAGCCCCAGGGTCATCCTTAGCCACTGGGAACTGCTCTGCTTGCCTCTCACATCCAGCCTGACTTACACATGCACCCCCCACTCCATCATACCCTGGTGCTCACCCCGGTGGGCAGGGATGCCATAGTTCAGGACGTTGTCATCCAGGATGAATCCTTTGCCATCAGGGCAGAGAGAGTGGAACTCAGCTGCGAGACAGAAATGGCGGGTGGTACCCACATGGGGTGAAGAGGGATTAATGTCTAGGCCATGGAACCCCTCTCCCTGCCCCACAGATCAGACTTGGGGACCACCCAGCCAGGATCCAGTTGTCCCACTAATTTTTTCCATCCATGGGCAGAACAAAGTTTCCTCTGGGCACGAGGCATGTGCGGCCGGGCACCGCCTGTAGGGACACAGGCTGCCGGCTGTGGGCAACTCCGCTGATCAGCCAGGCCGCACCTGAATCTCTCCTGGGCGGCCGCCCAAGAGCTCAGCTCCCAGGGAACACTGCGGGTATCCCGCTGCCCCACGGATCACACCCGGCGGCCCATCCAGCCCAGGGGTGGGAATGGGATGGGGAACAGGGCTGTTAGCAGTAAACTGGATGGGGCTGCACCTTGCCATGGGCAGGGCGCCCCAGCCAGACTGGAGTGGCCCCCACTGGCTGCCTCCCTCTTCCCCGTTTAATTAGTTAACAGTTACCTGGTTAACTAACGAACAGCATTTCACAGCCCTGGGGGTACTGCCTTGCTGATCTCCCCTCCCCTCCACTCCACTCCGCTCCCCTTCCTACCCCTTCCCTCCCCTTCCCTTCCCTCCCCTCCCCTCTGCTCCCCTCCCCTGCAGCTGAAGACTAGTAGCTGCTTAGAGCCTGGGAGTTGGATGTTCTCAGTCACACAGTGGCGGTGGATCACAGTGGGGGTTTCGAAAGCCAACCCCCTGGCCCAGTCTGTATCCTCCACCCACAGCTAGGACAGGAACCAGGGCCAGGCTTCCAGGAGCGCGGGACCCAGGTGGGATAAGGAGGCCAAGGCTGGGGCCACCGCTGGGGTGGGTGCAGTGCCAGCAGCAAAGCCCCATGTAACGCCTGGCGGTGCTACAGTGCCCGTGCCCCGCGCGAGGTATCGCCCCACATCCAGCAGCAGGGAGTTCCACAGGTTTGTGGTGGCAGAGGGAGGGAGTTGGGGGAGCGGAAGTCTGTTCCTACCTGAGCTGGGGACGGGACAGGGGTAGATCTCGCAGTGGTCCCCCCAGCCAGCCCCCACGGAGCAGCAGCACTCCTGGCGGGTAATGTTGGTGGCCAGGACGCTGTCACAGAAGATGGTGTCGTCGAAGTTCAGGTAGCATTCCTTCTTGTTGTCAGGGGGCTCCAGCTCTGGGGACACAGGGTAAGTCAACCCCCCGTGCCCCGCTCTGGCACCCTAGCACAGCCAGCGCCCCACCCCCAAGGCCTATTTCCACCCCCCTGCCCTAAACCAGCTGGTCCCCACTGCCCTGGGGCAGATCAGAGCTGGCACCCAGAGGTGAAAGGCCTCATGCCCTGTTCCCCATCCCCAGCCTGCAGCAGATCAGAGCCGGCACCCAGAAGGGAAAGGCCTCACGCCCTGTTCCCCATCCCCAGCCTGCAGCAGATCAGAGCCGGCACCCAGAAGGGAAAGGCCCCACGTCCCACTCTCACCCTCGCAGCTGTGCTGATCCTCAGACGGGGCGTACCCCTCATCGCACACGCACACATAGGAGCCATCCACGTTCTCGCACACGCCATGGGGCAGGCACAAGCTGGGGTCCAGAGCACACTCGTCGATGTCTGGGCAGAGGCCAGAGGAAGATAGTGGCGGGGGTGTGCAATGGCACGCTTGTGGCACAACGCACAAGTGTGCCCAGATGCGCACGCCCCCTGCATGCACACACAGACACACCCATTTGTGCAGCACATCCATATCCTGCATGTCACCCCAAGCGTGGACTCAGTCGTTCCTACACCCACCCCCACAGTGTCTCGCACATCCAGCATGCCTGGGCTCACACTCACGCAACACACGTCCCACGTGTCACAACCAGTTCTGCTCACATGTCCTCGTACGGCGCACCCACAGGCCGATGTTTCACACTCAGACACACACTCCTCCAGGCCACACACCTGGGCTTGTGCCCCTGCCTTTCCCACGCTCACTTACACACACATGCACAAGCCCTCGCACTACCTTGTGCAGCTCTGCACGTCCTGTCTCTCGCACACGCACTCCCAGTGTTTGCTCGCACCCCTGGCAGGCCCAGGGTGCAGGGACTCAGGCTCATGCTGGGGCGTGTGGCATTCCCAGGCCTAGTGCCACTCGCACCTTCACACTCCCACATCCCCCACCTAGCCTCCTCCACCTCCCGCCAGGCCCTGGTGTCACCCCACACAGCTGCTCACACGCAGGGCACGGCCGTCCGCGGAGCTGCCCTGCCCACACGCACCCGGTGCTCACTCTCGTCTGCGCCAGGCCCCCGCCTCACCTTGGCACTTCCTGCCGCTCACCAGCTTGTACCCGGCGTGGCACAGGCAGCGGTAGGAGCCCACAGAATTGGCACACTCACCCCCAATGCAGGCAGCCGGGAAGTCACACTCGTTAATGTCTGACACAGGGAGAGATGTGGCGTGAGGCAGCTGCTCCCAGGCCCCACCCCAGGCCATAGCCCAGCCTGGCCCCCCGCCCAGCCCCGCCCAGACATGGCCGCCCAGCCCAGCCCCCTCACCCCCCCGTGACTGCCCAGCCTGAGCCCTCTCACACAGCTCCGGTGCCCACAGAACCTGTCCCGGCCCCAGCACACAGCCGCTCGACTCCCCCAGGCAGCCTCCACCCCTGCTCGCCTCCATGGAGTCTCACTGCCCACGGGCAGTTCCCTGGCCAGCTCCACCCCCTGGCGCCCTGCCCCGCCAGCGCCCCACCTTCGCAGCGCGGCCTGTCCTTCACTGCGTGGAAGCCGGCTGGGCACTGGCACTTAAAGGACCCCAGCGTGTTGACACAGACACCATTGGGGCAAAGCCCCCCATCCTCACACTCGTTCACATCTGCAGGGCAAGAGCAGGGGTTGGGAGTCAGAACCTGCCTTCCATCCTCGGCAGGCAGGGAGGGGGGGCAGGGGGTGTGGGGACTCGGCAGGGCGGGGGGCTCAGTAGGGTGGGGGGTGCAGGGGACTCTGCGGGGGGGGGCAGGGGGGACTTGGCAGGGCGGGGGGGTGCAGGGGGTTGGAGGGGCAGGGGGACTCTGTGGGGGGGTGCAGGGAGGGACTCAGCAGGGTGGGGGTGCAGGGGGTTGGGGGGACTCGGCAGGGCGTGGGGGTGCAGGGGGTGGGGGGGACTCGGCAGGGCAGAGGGTGCAGGGGTAGAACGGGGGCTTGGGGAGGGCAGGAGAGTCAGCAGGGCAGGGGCTGCAGTTACCCAGGCAGCTGCGGGCGTTGGGGGCGGGTACAAACCCCTCTCTGCAGGTGCAGCGGAAGGAGCCGGGCAGGTTCTCACACCAGCCGTGTTTGCAGGGCGTCTCCTCGGCGCACTCGTCCACATCTGAGGGGACACAAATGCGGAACCCCATCCTGCCACCGCGCCACCTGCAGCGCTGCTCCATCCAGCCCGACAGCCCCGGACCCGACCCATGGGGGATGCACAGGGCCCCTCCCACCAGAAGGGCAGGGCTCACAGCCAAGCACTGGGGAAGGGGGTTTACCGGGCCAGAGCCAGGGGCCGGGAGCCAGGTTCTCGGAGCTGTGTCCAGCTCTTACCGTAGCAGATCCCATTCTGGCCCCGGAAGCCCGGCAGGCAGGGGGTGCACTTGTAGGTGCCCGGCTGGTTCTCACACTTCCCATCTGGGCAGGTGCCAGTGTCCAGGCACTCGTCGATGTCTGGGGGACAGAGAACACGTGAAGGGCGAGGGCTGGCAGGGAGCCCCCCGAGGCACAGAGCATGGGCAGGGAGCCCCCCACCACACCAGGAGCTTTGCTTGGGGTGGGGTCTCCGACAGCTGCACCCCACCGGTCTGTCTAAGCAGGGCTGCCTGGGGCCCTGTCTTCGTGTGCTGAGGCCTTGGGCAGCTTCTGGGCCTGGACAGTGGGCTGTTATGGGAGGTTCTTGCAGACCAGTTGGTCTGTTACTGGAGGGTCTCCTGGGGGCACTGGTCGGCTATTGGAGGGTCTCTCTCTATGTCTGGGGTCGTGTGCACTGTTTTTAGCGGGGACTTTGGAAAGTTGTGTCTCTCTTCTCCTCGGGCTGTGCCATCCCACTTGTCCTGACCAGGTCTCTCAGGATAGCTGGTTTGTTATTCTAGGGTCTCTGCCTCCAGATCCACTGAGACTGTCCCCTCCCCCTCCCTGGCTGGGCAGCCCTTACCTTCGCAGAGCGGCGGGCGGGAAGGCTTGAGCCGGTAGCCGGGGCGGCATTCGCACTTGTAGTGCCCAGGGTAGTTGGCACAGGCCCCCCCGTCCCCACAGATGTGGGGCTTGGAGCACTCGTCGATGTCTGCCGGGGAGAGGGAAGTGAACAAGGCGGGAGAGGTGGGATGGGAGTATAGGGGTCACCCCTTCCTCCTAGCCCCTCCCCCAACCCCATCCGACCCCCCAGGGCCTCCCAGCTCCCTGCCCCTCCCCCGCACTGCCATCCCTGCCCCCCATTCCCCCCACAGTGCTCACCCATGCAGGAGCGCACGCCCTTGTGCACCTTCAACTGGTAGCCCCGGTTGCAATGGCAGTTGTAGGAGCCACCCGTGTTCATGCAGACGCCCTTACCCACGCCGCACGGCTCCGCCTCACACTCGTTCACGTCTGGGGCAGCGGGGGAAGGACAGAGAGTTACTGTCCCCTGCTGTGTTGGTGCAGAGCTATCACCCCCCAGCCACACGCGGGCGTCGGGGGTCCCAGACATCCCATGCAGTTGTGTGGGCATAGCAGGCCTCACCACCAGCGAGTGCAAGACCAGGAGGGGGGTTTCACACTTGTACAGGCCAACGTGCGGGCTTGTCACGCCTGTTGTGCAGTGGTGCGGGCGTGTTACACGTTTGCACACTAGAGAGAGGGGCAGGAGGGTCACACAGCTCTGGCAGGGACACGTGCCACAGCTTTGCACACAGGCTGTGGGGGGTGCTAGAAACCTGCGCACCCCGGCCTGGGTGGTTCACCCGTCACCCTGATGCGTGTGCCCCGAGGTTGCTGACGCCCCCTGAATGCAGCGCTGTGGGTGGGAGGCGCCCACGGCGTCTCCGGGGGTGTCGGAGTGTTACCTGAGCAGAGCCTGCGCTGGGTGTGCCAGCGGTAGCCGGGGTAGCAAATGCAGGTGTAGCCAGACGAACTCATGACGCACTCTCCATGGCCGCAGATGTTGCGGTTCAGTTTGCATTCATCCGTCTCTGCAGGGCCAGGCAGCCGTGGCCCAGGAGGGAGCATCAGAACGACTGGATCAGACGGAGCAGCCAGGAGACGGCTATGTCCTAGGCCTCCCCTGCCCCTCCTCTCGCCATGCGCTCCCCCACCCCGGGGGCACAGGGCCAGGAGAACTCAGGAGACACCTCCAGCCTGGCGTGGGTGGGGGAATGTTTGGCCTTCACCCCTTTGGGGCCTGAGGGTGCAATCTCTCCTAAACGGGGATGGGGGGGTTGCTGGCACGCATGTGCCCCCCAGCCCTGCCACAGGGCTCTCACCTGTCACCTGCGTGGGGGCGATCTCCACAGCGCTACGCGTGTATTGGTCCGGCGGCACCTTCCGCACCATGGCAGTCGTGGGCCGGGCCACCACCTCTGAGACCCAACAGAGACAGCACAGTTAGCAGCACCGCAAGCTTCCCCCAGCAGTGCCCAGCCGGGGCTCTGGCGCTGCGAGCTTCCCCCAGCAGTGCCCAGCCGGGGCTCTGGCGCTGCGAGCTTCCCCCAGCAGTGCCCAGCCGGGGCTCTGGCGCTGCGAGCTTCCCCCAGCAGTGCCCAGCTGGGGGCTCTGACACTGCGAGCTTCCCCCAGCAGTGCCCAGCCGGGGCTCTGGCGCTGCGAGCTTCCCCCAGCAGTGCCCAGATGGGGGCTCTGGTGCTGTGAGCTTCCCCCAAGCGGTGCCCCCAGCCGGGGCTCTGACACTGCGAGCTTCCCCCAAGCAGTGCCCCCAGCCGGGAACGCCAGCGCTGCGAGCTTCCCCCAGCAGTGCCCTATCTTCCATCACTCACCCGGGTAGCGGGCGCCCAGGGTGGCTGCGCTGGCGTAGAACTCCTCGGAGTTGGTCCGATACGCTGGCAGCTGGAGGGAGAGTGGTTAAACAGCAGGGGCAGCCCCTGCTCCTCTCGGCCACCCAAACAGCCTCTACTTCTCCCTCTACTTCGCTTCTGCCCCTTCCTCCCCCCACCATCTCTTCAATCTCTCCCCTCCCTCCCTTTCGCCCACCACCCTCCTGCCCTCCCTGCCCCACTCCCCCAGCCTCCTTCCACACCCACCTCACCCCTCTGCGGCTCATCCACAGCTCCGGTGCCCCTACTCACCATGGCTGTGGTGACTGCTGCAAGAGACACAACACAGGGCCTGGGTCAGGCGGGCTGAGAATGGGGGGTTCCCCTCCTGAGTGGGGTCTCCCAGCTCTGGGATTCGCGCTTCACTAACAGGGCGTATCCCTTGGAGCTCTGACGTGGGGTTTGCCCCTCAGCTCTGGGCTTTGCCAACAAAGAAGGGCATAACAGCCTTGAGAAAACAGGATTCACCCGGAGTGAATGTGGGGTGCTCCTGAGAACATGGGGTTCCCCAGGGGAGAATGTGGGGAGCATCCCTGAGAGAACACTGTTGGGGAAGATGGGCTCGTCCCTGGGAAAATGTAGCGGCTTCACAATCTCTCTGGCAACCCACATTCCAGGACAGCATTTCATAATGGAGGAGTTCGGGGTACGGCCTGTGAGAATACGGGGGCTCACCAGTGGGCAGGGCGGGGTACTGTACAACCTCCACTATTACTGGGGTTCACCAGGCAAAACTTAGGGCCCCCCCATGTCCCAGGGAGCAGAGGAAGCTCCCTGGCCCCATCCCTACTCCCGCCTCCTCCCCGGGGTCCCCGACCTTCTGACTCCTGCGAGTCCTCTTCGTGGGGCGGCAGGCTGGGCAGCTCCCGCTGCTGCTGCAGGTCCGTGGTGCCGTCAGGGTGGATGTGCAGGGTGAAGTCGCTCTCCCCCTGGATGGTCAGGGTCTGGTGGGATGTCAGGATGTGGTAGCCCTTCCCCGCGGGGCAGATCTCCTTGAAGGCAGCTGCCAAATCAGAGGTTAATACAGCTGCCGTGCCATTTCCCCGCAGCCCTGCCAATTGCCTCCTGCTCCAGGGCTGCCAGCTTTCCTGGGGCAGTGCCCAGTCGGGGGCGCCAGCCCTGAGCTTCCCTGCGGTGGCTCTCTCGTGACAGCGTCCCCAGGACGGTGCTGTGAGCTTCCCCCCGGCAGTGCCGTAGCAGACACGCCATCCCCGCCCAGCCCACAGCGTCTCACCTGTGCCGTCGGCCGGGCAGCGTTCACAGCGGGCCCCCCAGGCCTTGCCCACGCTGCAGCAGCACATCTGGCGGGTCAGCTTCGTGGGCAGTGGGTGCTGGCACTGCAGCTCCGGGCTAACCAGCCGGAAACACAGGCTCTTCTCCTCCGACTTCTCTGCTGCAGCCCCGGGGGAGAAAGGGTGAGTGCAGCTCCAGTCCCACCCCCCGCACCCCCAGAGAGACGCTGAGCCCCCTGATGCCCCCAGGAGAGACGGGGTCAGCAGCTCCAATTCCCCGGCCCGCAACCACTGCCCCCAGCTGGGCACCCCAGAGAAACACCGGGCCCCCACTGCACCCCCAGGAGAGACAGGCTCAGTGCAGCTCCAACCCTCCCTGTCCCGGCCCCTACGTACGGACACACTGGCTACGGGAAGGGCCCAGCACATGGCCAGGTTTGCAAGCACAGCGAAAGCTGCCCTGGGTGTTGAGACACTCTCCGTTCTGGCACACGCCCTGCATGGCACACTCGTTAATGTCTGCCCGGGAGAGAGAGGGATCAGTAAGATAACAACACACAACACAACAACACACACACCCCCCAACTTGCACACACTCTGTAAGGCATATTCGGTCATGTCTGCACAGGCGGGGGCGGGGGCAGTAAAACAACACACCACACAATGACACACACATGCAACACAACATGCACACATCCCACATGCCACACTCGTTAACGTCTGCACAGGCCAGTAACACAACAATGCAATACACACACACCGCAACAGGCAGACGCTCTGCATGGTACACTTGTTAACGTCTGAATGGGGAGAGAGCGAGATCAGTAACACAACGCCCAATACAGCAACACGACACTCACAAAATGCAACACCCGCATGCCCTGCATGGCACACTCATCACCGCCTGCTCAGGCAGCAACAGGGGTCGTCGGTAACACAAAGACACAACAGCATGATGCACACACACGACCCTGTATGACTCATTCATTACTATGTGCATGAGGAGGAGGAGAAGGCGCAGCAACACAACAACACACACCGCACACTTGTGAAGGTCTGTCTGGCGGGAGCTGGGCAGCTGCACTGCACAGCCCCACACACGACACATTCCCACAGACACAGCACACGCACAAGCAGGTCTTTGGTGCCCCCCAGGGAGTGCCCGCTGGGTACCCTGGCAGTGGGTGCTGTTCAGCCTCTTGTATCCCTGTGGGCAATCGCTCCCGTGCTCCCCCCGGCTTGGGCCCGTCTTCTGCACCCCGGTGTCTGCAACACACAACAAACAAGCGCCAGGGCCAGTAAGAGGGCAGGAGAGGCAGCACAGCGCAGGCGAGGACAAGGGGCTACAGGGTACAGGACGCCTGGGTTGTAGCCAAGCTCTGGGAGGGGAGCCTAGGGGCTTAGAGCAGAAGGAGGCTGGCGCTCAGGAGTCCTGGGTTCTAGCCCAGCTCTGCGATGGGTCTCAGGCAAGTCCCACTGCCTCTCCTGCAGCTCCTAGTCATTTGGCTAGACGCTGAGCCTTTCCAGGCAGTCTCCTGCACCTGTGCAGGGCCTGGTCTCTGGCAGGGGGGCCCTTTGGGGGTCTGCATGGCACCCGGTCCCCCAAGTTCCCAATCGCCAGCTGGCAAACAACAGGGGTCTGCACAGCTGAGACAGACCCGGCCCAGCATGGGCATGAGACGCAGGCACAGACAGGGGTTTGGATGTGCTGCCTCTTGGCCCAGGGGCTCTGGCAGCTGCCCTGTGGGCTGGAGCAGTGATCCACGAGCCAGACACACTGCCGTGGCCAGGCTAGCAGGCCCGGGGGTGGGGCCGGGGCTGCGTTCATTCCAGCAGGCGTGTGCAGCCAGGCCGCTCCTGGTGCTTGCAAGCTGGGGAATATCACGGCGGGGGGAGGGACACAAAGACAGAGAGAAAAGAGAGGCTGGGGGATGTGGCAAGGGGGGGCTGCCGCAAGGAGAATCAAAAGGCAACGGCGCTCCAAGGGGGCATGGGGAGCTGCTAAGGGGAGGGACTGGGCAGAGCTGGGAAAGGGTGGGACACTGTCACAGGGAGTGCAGGGGGCCAGGCACACTCCCCCAGCCCAGGTCCCACCCACCTACTGCATGCTGGGGTAAGGAGAAGCTGCCTCCTGGGGCGAGCACTTCCCCCAGCCAGCTCCTGCAGTGCCTGCTGCTGGAGAAGCCGGAGGGGCCCCCCTGGCACACACTCCCAGGAGTAACAAATGGTTCCATTCTCCTATCCCCCCATGCTCCTGGCGCCCACTGGGAGCCTGGCACTTCCCACAAGGAGTGGGGGTGGCTGCGGCCGGGCAGCTGCCCAGAAGAGCTGGAGCAGCATGAAAGGGAGTGGAGGGGGTGGTCCCAGCCCAGCCGGAGAACAAGGAGCCTGGCCATGAAGCACATTCTTGGCTGCCTCCAACACAAACAGCCTGAGGCTCACAGATGGCTGCTGGAGAAGCCATTGAGTGGGAGCGCCAGGCAGGGGGGTTGGGACCCACCGTCTGATTCATCCCCTCCCTGTCTCACATGGCTGGGCACAGGGCGCTGTGCCCCACATCTCCGGCCACTGCGCCCTGGCAGGGATCGGTGGGCGCTGCCCAGCCAGCTCTCAGGGCGAGGTGCTGGAATCTGGCAGCCCAATGAGCCGCAGCCAGGCTACGTCAGCCCCCAGCCAGACTTCCCGGAAAGCCTGTGCCAGGCTGGGAGAGGTCGGAGCCAGGCTGGGAGAGGTCGGAGCCAGGCCAGGGGGAGATGTGGCAACACCAGTTAAACACCCGCCCTCACAGCCCTCTGGGGGTCAGTCCTGGCTCCTGTGACTGGGCAGCCCCTATTGGTTGCAGAGTTGCTGGCTGGGGGAGCTCCCCTCTGCTCCGGCCCAGCCCACCCCAGCAGGGGGCGCTGTGGGGCAGGGGTGAGAGTGGTGGTGGAGGGAGTTTGGGGGTCGTGCGTCTCTGTAGGCGAGGGGGCCCCAGCCACGACTTACACTGCAGGTGGGGGCACTTGTGGCACTTGTTCTGCCCCCAGGAGGTCCCGATGCTCCCGCAACAGTCCTCCTGCTTGGTCAGGCCTGGCAGGGGGTTGCTCCCGCACTGAGAAACAGCACCCAAGTGAGACCATGCACACCACCGCCCCCTGCAGCACCACACCCGCTACCGAGCCCCAGCCCCACAGTCCCCCCGGAGCCCTAGCCCCCAGCTCCCTGCCCCACAGCGGCCCCCACTGGCCCGTTCCTCCACTGCACAACACCCCCTACTGGCCCCTCCCTGCTGCACAGCACCCCCTGCTGGCCCCTCCCTCCACTGCACAACACCCCCTGCTGGCCCCTCCCTGCCTCCTGCCTTGCAGCAGCCCCTGCTGACTCCCGCCCCACTCCTTTCAGCACAGAGCCCCCTGGGGTAGCCGGCAACTCACAGACTGCTTGGGCAGCGTCTCCTGGAAGCAGCGTCCCAGGGGCTTGTGCATGTGGGGCCGGGGATGGGGCGCAGGGGGTTTCTGGCCTAGGGAGCTCTGGGCCGGGAGCTGGATGAGGTGGTGCTGCGCGCCCGGCCCGGTGCCCTCCGTGCTGATGCTGTCGATGCGGTGGACCTGCACAGAGGCGTCGGGCGGATGGTGGACACGCACATTCAGCAGAGGGGGGTGGACCTGTACTGGAGGGAGGCCCGGGCGGGGGGTCAGCACAGGGACTATCCCCTCACACTGACCCCCAGATCCCGAGGCAACCACAGCTGGCATCCCCTGAATAAGAGCAGCCCTGCCCCCATTAGCTCCCCTTCCTTGTTACTGCCAGCCAATCACCTGTCTCCTGCCACCATCACCCGCCACCCTCCATCCCCCCACCCCCCCACTACTCTGTCAGTGCCAGCCCGCTGCCCTCCCTCCCCATCACCTGGCACCCCCTGCCGCCCCTGGCAGCGCTACCTTCGGAGGAGTGGTGCCCAGGCCCGATGGGCACCACGAAGGTGGAGTGGCTGACGGTGGCCTTGGGGCCGTGGCCGGCAGGTGGTTCCCCAGGACCGTGTGCATCGGAGATCACCTGCACGGCGTAGATGGCGTGTTTGCTGGAGCCTGTCTCGCTTGCTGGGCCCTCGAGGGGCCCCAGGGCTGCCGGCTGCAGCAGCTGCTGGCCCCCTTGGGCCTGGGGCTGGCGCCCCGCCGGCACCTGGCAGAAGCGCCCCGTAAACTCAGGGGGGCAGAGGCAGTAGTTACGAGGTGTGCACTGCCCGCCATTCATACAGGGCAGCGGGCACACCACTGGGGGAAGAGAGAGGGAGGTTAGATCGGGAACCCCAGCCTGCCCCCAATGCCCCGTGCATGTGTCCACCCTCCAGCCCCCCGCCCCCGCCATGCTCCTGCCCCTCTGCTCCCTGCCCCCACCCTGCCCCCTCCAGCCCATTCCTCCCCACCCCCACCAGTTCCTTCTACCCCTACTCCATCCATCTGACCCACTGGCTCCCAGCCAGCCCCCACCGGCTCCGAGCCAGCCTCCACCATACCCAACTGAGTTCCCTGAGCCAGCCGTGAGGCTAGATTTGAGCTGCCCCCTAGAAGGGGAGCCCCCCACACCACCACCCCGCCAGGGCTGGAATCTGTGTATCACGAGGTGAACAATGTGATAAACTGGTTGGGTCACATGTTCCCAGCAAGCCAGACAGCCGGCGGGCAAGCCAGGGCACATGCGGTGGAGGGCAGCCAGTGAGCAAGCCAGGTTACACCCAAGGGGGCAGACAGCGGGCAAGCCGGGGCACATGTGGGGCAGGGGAGGCTGCGGGCAAGCCAGGCTACGCATGGAGGGTTGAGGGGAGGGCCAGCAGACAAGCACCCAGAGCACAAGAGGCAGAAACTGGTCCTCTGTTCCTGTGGTCTCAGACTGGGCCTCCAGCAACAAGGGAACTTCTCTTCCAGTGGAGGGGAAGCAGCCGGAGGCCCCAGGAAAGAGCTGGGCCCAGTGTGCTAGGAGCTGCACGTGCGCTCGCACACACACACACACACAAACCTGAGATCAGGCCTGGTGCAATGGGTGCTATAAACACACACGTGCACACACCATAATTGAGATCACAGCCCTGCGCACTGCACACACACACACTAACTAGGGAGGTCAGCTCCCCGTGTGCTGTGAACACACACAGGCACACGTACCCAGGATCAGGGCCCAGTTGGCTAGACATTACACACACACACGCTCGCACGCCCCTGAGATCAAAGCTCCGTGTGTCGGGCGTTGCGCACACACGGCTGAGATCAGGGCCCACTGGGCCAGGTGCTGTGCAGACCCACAGTGAGAGACAGGCCCTGCTCCAAAGCACATGCAGTCTGAACAGGCACGGGGCTGCGGGTGGACAAGCTCAGCCCAGGTCACACAGGGTGTCAGTGGCAGAGGCAGGAGAAGAAGCCAGGTCTCCTGGCCCCAGGGCTTTAACCACAAGCCCTCCCTCCCTCCCTCCCCACATCCGTCCCCACAAACCCACACAGGGTGAAGTACCCAGCGCAGGCCGTCCAGCCAGGAAGTGACTTCCCTCAAGTCACAGAGGGAATCAGAGCTGGAGACAGAAACCAGGAGTTCAGACGCCAGCTCTGCCTCACTCTAACCACTAGACTCCGCTCCCCTTGTACAGAGTCCAGGAGTTCTAACTCCCAGCCTTCTACTCTAGCCAGTAGACAACACTCCCCCCGCAGAACCAGGCGTCCCAGCCAACCCACCAGGCTGAGGCAGGGGGTTCCAGCTGTGTTGGTTTATTTCTCTGGCTGGAGACTCTGCCTCAGCAGCTGAACAGCTGCAGCTTAGAGGAGGGAGCGGTGCATATATACCGGTTCCCAGGCCTGGTCAGCTGCCCTGGCTCTAGTGCTGGTGACTCAGTGTTGGAGCTGGGATTATCCAAACACTCAGGACAATAACAAAAGGATAGCGAATCGCTGCTGCGGCAGCCCCATCACTGGAAAGGCCAACACACTGTGCACTCGGGGTGTGATATGCAGCCACTTCTGGGGTGGGGCGTGAAGGATCATTGATCAACCCCAGGTCATGGCAGGACTGGGAGTGAAGGAGAATCGTATGCCCAGCTGAAAAAGTGTGCTGGGGTGGAAGAAGGATTTCAGGGACAGTGAAAATTCTGGGTCAGGTCTAAGGGATTGTGGGGGGCAGCCCAGAGCTGGGGTGGTAGGAGGCTGCTGGTCAGGACTCAGGGGCACCAGTGGGGTGGAGGGAGGGCAGGTTGCCTGGCGCCTGCTCCAGCCCCCTCACTTCCAGCAATGAGTCAGTTTCATTCCCTCCCTAGTGCAAAGTCAATACATGTGGAGGTATTTTTAGTCTCTTTGTGTCACTGAGACAGAAGAGGGAGTGGCGGGGGGCACATGCTGGAATGGGATTGAGGGAAGGGGGCAAGGAGATGGGGGGAGCTGGAGCTCAAGGTGGGAGTGGGGCTAGCTGGAGAAGGGGGATGGGTGCAGCGTGCATGGCAGGGCAATAGGCGTGGCCACAGAAGGGGGGTGTGTGCAGTGGGGGGACGCTTAGGGTTAGCTTATTTGACCTTTGACCTGCGAGGGAGTGTAGCTGATCAGTATCTGCCAACTGGCATTGTACTAATGTACCGTAATTACTATCCCACAGTACTATAACGTGAGCTGGTAGATACTGATCCAGATGGAAACCTTCTCGGGGTGTCTACCCTAGGGATGATGCATTGGGGAGGGATGTGAGGGGTGGGCAGGGCCAGGTGGGGGGCCAGCTTGGAGACAGGGGGAGGAGCCCCCCGGGGATCTGCTCTGGGAAGGGGGGTGAGGTCTGGGTCAGACCCAGGCTGGGGAGGCAGAACTGGTTCAGCAAAGATCAAAAGAATTTCTGTCCAAAAAGCCCTCTCCTCCCCCAAATCCTCAAGCCTTCCCCCACCCCTCCCCCCAAGCTAGACACAGGCACTGGGCCAGTCGTGGGCTGGGAGGAGGTTTTCTGGGCTGGGTCCAGCCCAGCTCTGGAATCACTTAGCCCCAGAGGTTACTCCACCTCAACAGCAGCCCCCACACAGGAGGAAGACACCCAGGGATCTTTCCCTCAGCTGAGGCAGGGCTGGAATGGTGCTGGGGTCGGGGGTGGGGGTGGGAAGAATGTTACAAACCAGGGAATATACAGCCAAAGTCGGGCCAGGCTGCCATATATGCACAACTCCAAGACTGTGCCAGTGGCAGGGGTGAGAGTGTGGAGAGGAACCTGCATGAGCGTATGTATGGGCAAGGGAGATTGCACATGCGTGTGTGTTAGATTGTGTGCTGGTGAATAAGTGCATTTGATTGTGCTTGAGTGTGTACGTGCGTGTTAGACAGCGTTAGCGCATACATGTGTACACCCTAGATTGTGCGTCTGCGTGCACGTATCAGATTGTGTGTGCCAGAGCATGTATGTGTTAGATTCTTTGCATGTGCATCTAGGAGTGTGTGTCTGCCTTAGACCAGGGGCCGGCTGCCGGAGGTGCAGGCATCAGGCGGGCCCCAGGGGATGGGAGCTGGGCCAGGGCCATTCACTGAGGCGAGATTTTCCTCCAGCCTTGAACTGCTGCTGGAAGACCTGCCAGAGGAGAGGGGAGAGCAAGCCCACACCACTAAGTAAACGCCAAGCGTGCAAGCTGCATGCCGCTGAGAGCACCGGCAAGTGCCCACAGGAAGAAACACGCCCACCAGAGCACGACGGTGGCACAACACGGGAGATCCGTGAGTGCACAAACGTGCGCGCAGACAGGGAAATGGCCATGTGCTGCAGGTGGGGGAGAAGCTGGGGGCTCCACTAGTGTTGGCGTGTGAAAACAGGCACGTGTCGGGGCACGCGCATGTGACAGATAGACCAGCGCGGCGCGAGCAGCTCCATGTCCTTCGGGTCCCAGGATAAGTGTGCAAAAAAATGCTGGCGAGACAGGTGAGCGCCACGCAGGTGAGTGAGGCAGAGCCATGCATGCTGGTGCAGAGCGAAATCAGGGCAGCGGGGTCCAAGCCCCTCAAACCCCCGTGCCCCAACGCCCCCAGCATCCCCCTCCCCAGACAGCTCCCACCCTGGGCAGCTGTCCTGCCCCAGTGCCGGTTCCTGCCCTGGCCTGCCCCGTGCTCACCCACGCGGAAGCCCGAGCCGGTCAGCGTGTCGGCCGAGTGCCCGTTCTCGCCGATCAGGGTCATGTTGCTGCCCTGCTTGCAGGTGTCCCGGCACTGGCCCTTCAGGCAGGTCCGCTTGCAAACCAGCGGGGCGAAGACCACCTTGAAGCGCTCCCGCGCCACGGCCGCCCGCTCCGAGGCGGCGGGCAGGGCGGGCCGTGCCCCGGGGGCACAGAGCCAGGGCAAGAGGAGCACCCAGAGTGCCAGCCCCCGGGGCATCTTCACATGGCCCCCCAGCCCCGCCCTGGCACCGGCCGCCCGGCAGGCGGGAGGAGGGGGCCGGGGCGGCCCTGCGGCGCGCAGCAGGCGGGACGCAGCGCGGCCGACCCCGGGGCCGCCTCCAGCCTCCTGCGCAGCCCCGAGCCGCGGGGAACAAAGAGGGCGGCGGCGGGAGGGGGGGAGCGGGGCGCGGAGCGGCGATCCCGGGCGCCTTCGTCAGCCGGGGCCTCTTCTCCTGCCTGTGCTCCGGGGAGACGCGCTCGGCCCCGCTCCGGAGCCCCGGCCAGCCCGCGCCGCTCCGGCCAGCCCGCCGCAGAGAGGGGCGGGGAGAGGTGCGGGCCGGGCTGGCGGAGCCAGACGGGCGCGGGGAGGAGGCCGGCAGCCGGCCGGCTGTTTGTGCCGCGCTCAGCCAATCCCGGCCCGGGGGCAGGAATCTGGGCCGGGGGCCAGGAGCCGGGGCTGGCTCCGGGCAACAGGGCGGCTCCGAGGGGCGGCCCCGGAGCAAGCCGCGCGGGAGGGGGCGCTCGAGGCCCGGGGCGGCCAAGAGCCCCTGGCGCGGGACCCAGGCGGGAGTCTCCAGCTCTGGAGACGCGGGTCCGCCCCGCCGCCGCCCGCGAGTGTGTGAGTCTTGTGGGGGCGCCGGGGACACGAGAGCAGCCGGGCCGGGCCCCCCGGGAGCCGCTCAGCGTCCGACGGGGCGTTAAGGTGCCCGGCGGGGGAGGGGGGTCACTAGCCGGGCACCTGCCCCGCGGCGCCTGCACCCGCCGTCCTCACTGGCCGGGAGGCGTCTCCGGCGGCCGCGCAGGGCCCGAGCTACGCGGGGGGCGGTGCGGCGGCGCGCGCACACTCACCCGGGGTGGGGAGGAGGGACCGTCCCGCGCCAGCCACGTGCCGCTGGCAGAGGGCGGCTGCCAGCCCCAGCCTCCACCTACCGGGGGCTGGGGACCACGGCCTTGCAGCGGGGCACGGGGCTGCGGTGAAGCCCTGAGCCCCCAAACCTCTGAGTGGCAAGTTCGGCCACCCGCGGCCTGAACACCCAGGGGCCCTGATCTCGGCTGTGCGCCCTCCCCCCCAGCTCAGTCGGGGGCTAGGCAGTGCCTGGCCCCGATCTTGGGGGGCGGGGAGAGGTATGTAGCGGTTCCGCAGTAGTGCACCTAATAGCAGCACATCCAATCAGAACTAGCCCCCTTCTCCCATCTTCCTCCTCCCCCCAGGGCAGAAACTGCTCACGCCAAGGCTGGGCACCTGCACGGGGCCCGTGAGTTGTGTACAGGTGTAAGGGGGAAGCCACTCCCATCAGAAGTGTGCGTACATGGGGAGGGGACAGTTCACAAGCACGTGCCATGGGTGGGCCAGAAGTGCGTCCATCCCCCTGCCAGGGAGAATCTCTGTGTGGCTGTCTCCTACCCCGTTCCCTGATGGGTCTATGATACATCTCATAGAGCTGCGCCGTCACCAAGCTCAGTCCCCTGCCCTTAGAGTTTTTGTTTTTAAATCTATTAGCCCCAGACCCGTAAATAGGCCCCTCAAGGCTTGAGCTCACAACCAGGGATTAGCAGGCCAATGCACAAACCAATGAGCTATCCCACATGGTCCCCTGCACGTAGCTAACAGTTCTGAGAGATTTCAGCTTTGGCTAGCAGCTACTGCTACTTTGGGGGCTGGAACGTCCCAGGTTTCAGCCCCACTGATGTTCAAGGTGGGCGAATGCCATTGCCCATGGAAGATATTTGTATAAAAGGGGCTTGCAGTCACTTGTGCCCCCCCACCTGTGCCAGGGACCTGCAGCTGGTGCAGAAATGAGACGTATGCATACAAGTGTGGGCACACATAGTACCTGGGTCAGAGCCATGCCACGCCTGGCACCATGGGCAAGGTGCATTCCCATGCACATGCATGGGCAAGCAAATAGAGCTGAGATACTTTGATGTCCTGAGCTTTCCTGGAGCTGCAGGTGGGGGCAGTCTGAACCTAATTAAGAGAGAGACGTGGCACCTCCCAGGGTCATGCATGCCCATACATGGGCACCAGAGCTACATGTGCCCTGCATAAGGTCATGCCCCCAGGGCTGCCATGTGAGCCAGGTAGTCAGTGCAAAGCAGCAGTGATTGGCACTGAGACCGGCTGGCGTGTGAGGGGCATGCACACAGCTGGCTCTCTTCTGTTGCAGGGACCTATGCACACCCACAGCCACCTTGCCCCCACATGCTAGGCTCGTGCACATACCAAGCAGGGGTGCAAACATGGCCAAGCCATGGGTGTTGCTCAAGGGCCTGCCATGGGCCCAGCACACACTGGGGGGGCCTCTCTCCCACTGCTACCCTGAGATCAGGAGGCCGTGGCAGTGAGCTGTGGGCAGGGACCAAAGCAGGAGCAAGAACGGAAGCAGCAGGCAGTGGCTGGAGGCAGCTGGGCGTTTATTTGGTCTCAATCCACAGGCAGCTCCGGCGATGGCTGCTCCCCAGCCTGGGGTCTCAGTGCAGCTCTGGGGGATAATGACATGGCCCAGTTCCCCTCCCTGCCCCCAGGGCAGGAACTCACAGTAGGTGGAAGGGACGTGGGGGAAGCGAGCGTGCCCACCTTCAAAGGCCGCACATGGGCACCGCCCCACCTACAGCAGCCCTCACATGCACACCCATACTTCTGGCTTCACGCGCACCCAGGCACCAGCGCAGAAGCACTGGGGTGGCTGCAAACATGCATAACCCCTGGTGCTTTGCACACTCACCCAAGTGCACAGTTCCCAGCCTTGCATGCACACTGATGCTTGCACCCAGGCGCATGCTCCCCTGTAGCCACTCCATGCTCGGGAATGTAGCAAAAGGGAGGTTGATCCCACATCAACCCCCATGGGGACAGCCCCACCACAACTCCTGCTATCCACCTGTGGGGCTGCTGCCTTGGAGGAGGGATGACTGGGCCCCAACCCAGACACTAGGCCCCCAAATTGGGTTCACAAATAGTGTTCTTAAAACAGATGGGCTGAGTGCCCCAGGCCTGCTGGTGCCCCTCACTCCGGATCCACAGCCCCTTTCTTATCGCAGCCCTGGGCTCCCCGCAGCTCTGCTGGTGCCCCTCACTCCCAAGCTGTAATCATTAGCTATGTAGTGGTTCCGAGAACCAGGCTGGGAGTTTGGCAAAGACCTGACAACCTCATGCCAGGTGTAGCTGGGGTTTGGGGACCACAGAGACCATGGCACCTGGCTCAGAGGGTGCCCAAGCCACTATTAGTCTTTTCTTTAAGGTGTGGGGGAGTGCTCCAATTACCCCCCAGGAGCTCCCAGAACTCCCCCACCTCTCCAGTGTATAGTGAAAGCTCTCCCCACCGCCTCAAACATCCAATACAGACCGACCCCCCGGCCCGAGCCTTGCACCTGTACAATGATCTGTGCAAGATGGGACTTCCTGTGCTCAGAGCTCAAGGAAGGCAGAACTTCCAGTGTGCAATTGTCCAAAAAGGGCGGGACTTCCCCCCATGCAAAGTCTGAGGAGGGTGGGACTTCCAGTATCGCCCACTTCCATTGTAGGACTTCCTGTGTGCAACTGTCCAAAGAGAGTGGGACTTCATTTTGGAACTCTGCTCTCCTCCTGCGGGGATCTGGCCACCCACCATGGCAGATGGTGGTTCTCTTTGGTCTGCTCCAGGGGGACAGGAAAGCCAGGTGAGTGGCGTGGAGGGGGCGAGGGGTACGGACTGAGCTGGCCCCGGTCCAGGCAGCAGGTAGGACTGGTCAATTTGGGTGCACAGGCAAAGGGGTCGAAGGTCTCCGAGTCAAAAGGTCGCAGTGAGGGGTGGACAAAGGGGTCGGAGCTCACGAAGGGGTTGCTGGAGTCAGGGGTCCCCGTCCGATGCCAGCGTGGCTCTGGCTGGGGTGACTGGGCGGGCGAGGCACGGGGCCCAGCTGACACGAAGCTCCAGGGATCAATGCGGCTGCGCACAGGGGAGGGGCGTGGCCGAGAGATGAGACCGGCATGCGGGGAGGGGCGTGGCGAGTGGGGGCTGCAGGGAGCCGAGGGGGATGGGAAGATCCCACCTAGGGCGAAACAGAGAGAACAGAGACTGTTAGAACACCAGGGGAGGGAGCCCCAAATAATCAAACCCAAACCCTATCCCCCAGCTTCAGCCAACCCTCTCCCGCCCTGGGGCTGGCTCTGACCTAGCACCTCCCTAGCAGGGAAAGGCCCCATTTCCAGCCCCCTGAGCCAGCCTGTCCCCTGCCCTGGGGCTGGCTCTGACCCAGCACCTCCCTAGCAGGGAAAGGCCCCAGTCCCAGCCCCCTGAGCCAGCCTGTCCCCAGCACCCTCAGAGGGAAGTTTCTGCATCTTTTGTCATTCTCCACTTACTCCATTTATCAACCCTGCTGCCAGGACTCCACTCCTCCTCACGTCGCAGGCTCTTTGGCGACTTCTGACCCCACAAAGGGGGCAGGGCCCCTCTGTCACCATCTGGGGCCAGGTCAATGAGCAGCTCCACAGATCCCGTCACCTGGGCCGGCTCTTCCTGGCCCTGCTCCGTGGACCCTGGCGTCTGGGCTGCTTCTCCCTGGTCCAGCTCCACCAGCAGGGCCGGGCAGTGTGTGTCCTTGGGGGAGAAGCGGATGAGCTCAGGGGATGGCGGGAGTGTAGGTGTGGGCGGGGGCTCACCCTTCTCCTCTCTTCGGGCCTGTGACAGGTCCCGGCCCAGCCCAAGAGAGGCCAGCAGCGCTGTGCCCCTCAGCAGTGCTTTCTGGATGAGTTTGGGGGTGCTGATCCGTTCTGGAGCTGGTGCCCGCTGCTCCTCAGGCTCCTGGCTCCCGTTGGGGCCTGGAGCGGGGACTTCACCTGCAGGGAAGGGACAGTGCCATAAGCAACCCAGGGCAGTGCAAGGGATAGGAGACGCTGCCAGCACGTCCCAAGCCCTGGCGAATTCGCCCTTCTGCTGACCCCCACATCCATCCCTCCCCACCCATCTTTGCACGGCCTCCGCTGCTCAGACTGTGAGCTCTTCCGGACAGGGACAGTCTCTGCGCTGCTCCACCCCAGGCGGGCCCCTCGCTACAGCCAGGAGGTGTGCGTGGCACCTGGTTCAAGAAGGCTCCTGACTGTGACAAGTAGTTGAGTGGGCAGCCTGGCCTACGGGGGGCCCCGATTGCAGCTGGGGAGGGGGGGATCTGTGCAGCACCAGGCCCAATGGTAATCCATGTGGCACCAGCCCGGCAGTGGGGGGCGGTTCATCTCAGCAGGGGGCATGTGTGCTGCCCAGCCCTGATGTCACTGGAGGGCAGGGAGAGGAGCCTGTCCTGCCCTCAGGAGCGCCTCTGGTATATGAGTGATGCTCCCTGGGTGCCCCACCCACCCAGGCCCCTGCTGGGGCATCTAAGCCCTGCACCAGAGCCTGCCCATGCCCCTTCCTCCACGGACTCACCATTCAGGGCATGATGGGGTGGGGCTGTCTCCACAGGATTGGTTTCCTCCGGCTCCACATACCAGGTCGTCTCTTCTGGCCGGGACCTCCTTCTGCAGGGGACGGAGGAGGGGGTTACAGCCCTGAGAAGGACAGGGAGTGGGGACAGCCAGGAGCAGCAGCCAGAGAAGGGACAACAGAGACCCAGTCCTGGCTCCCAGCCCCCGATCTAACCACGAGAACCCACTCCCCTACCTGAGCTGGGAAAGAACCCAGGAGTCCTGCCGTCCATCTCGGCATTTGGCTCAAAATTATTCATTTTATGGTTAGCAGTCAGGAGCCAGCCAGGACCTGTCCCCAGCCCCAAATGCCAGGGACCTGGGCTTCAGGAGGGGAAGCAGCATCCCCTACCTGCCATTTTGGGTGCTGCTCTCCCAGGGCTTGGGGGATCCAGGACCCCAGTTCTTGCCAGGACGGCGCTCCCCATTCCAGGCTTCGTCTGTGCGGCGCGGTGCCTGTCTGCCCCGGCTCTGGCTGTTCTCGGCGGGCTCCACTGCATGGGAGGAAACATGGCTCAGTGGGGGCTGACGCATGGGTCAGAATGAAAGGACATTGCGAGTGAATATGTTGCGATGGCAGCATGTTCCCCCGATGTCATTTCTTTCTGAGCAGGGAAACATAATAGATGATGTCACATGGAATTCTAATTACATCATTTCCCTCTGGCCAATCAGAAAAGCACTTGGAACTCAGTTACATGCAGTCTTTGTGTGGAATCATTTGACAGTAAACTCTTTCATATCGACATTCTCTCGTCCAGAACTCTCAAATAACCGACGTTTGAACCATAAGTAAATTTTAGTTATGTTTTCCCTAAGTACAGTAGAATGAAATAACTACAGCGAACACAGTGTAAGTTCACGGTGTACAATACTACCCTTCTTGGTAAATAAAATACTCTGCATACATTTTTGTTTGTTTCTTAATAGCTAAGACAGCAGGGTCGCCACATTCGTGAGTTTAATATTCGCAAATTCAATTATTCACGAGCGGCTCACCCAGCAGAGCAACAACCACAAGAGCCAAGGCGGCTTTCGCCGGGGCACCAAGCCAGGCGGCAGGACGAAGAAGAGCGAAGGAAAGCTGGAAATGCGAGAGGTGGGTCCCCCCTGCCCCCGGCTCTGGTGCCTGCGGTGGAAGTTGGGCACGAAGGGGGCCAGGTGGGGGTCTCACTCTAGCAGCTCCGGCAGCGCCGACATGTCCCACACCACAGTGGAGGCCACCGGCCCCAGTCAGGGGCTCACGCCTGCCTCCAGCCAGGGGCATGGCACGGCCACCGACTGGCTCCCCACGGCACCACTGCTGGGCTCTGCCTCCCCACACTGCTGCCCAGAGCTGCCCGGGAGCCTGCCGAGTTCCGCTTCCAGGCTGGGGTAAAATGATATTTGCAAAATTCAACATTTGTGAGTGTTCTCAACACCAAACCATCGCAAATGTCACAACCCTACTGTATTTTAACATCTTGTTTTTCTTCTGTGTTGTGCACAGCTAAGTATCTCTCCCTATTACCCAGAATATCCGGCAATCTCATAGTCCAGGGGCTGCCAGATATGAAAGTTGACTGTATTCCAACCAATCAGAAATCCCTAGCAGTTATGTCACATAAAAATGTTTGTGATGTCATTTCCTGCTGGCTGGGGAGTCCCGTAAGATGATGTCACATGTGCTGATGAAAGCGAATTCTCTCTGATGAGGAATGTGTACAATGCTGGTATAAGCTGTGGTGTCCTTTTGTCAGCCAGTCAGCACAACGCACAAGCCACAATGGCACAGCAAGTCTGTGTCCTGCCTCACCAACTTCTTCCCCTGGTGGTGTTTACTCTGGTCCACTTGGAATTAGCCACAGGAAGTTACATCATAAGCAATTTCCTGTGAAGTGGGTGTCTTCTGTCCAGCCTGCACCATGTTGGGTCATCAGTAGAGCCGCACAAAGCTCCAGACAGCCAATTTCTACCTGTGGATTTCAATGCAAATATCTGTGGCTCCTCTTTGCAGCTACAGAGTCAGATACAAATTTTGTATCCGTGCAGGGCTCTAGTCATCAGACCCAACAGCAGGTGACATCACTTCACTCCGTCCAATCACCATAAAGACAGACGCGCTAAAGACACAGCCGGGGATGTAACTTAATTCCGGCCATCAGCACTAGGGGAGAGGTGTGTAGATGTGTGTTTGGGGAGGGGGCGAATAAAAGCAACCCATGGATTCCTGCTGTAACCAGCTGCTGGGGCAGCTCATGTTGTCCAAAAAGTAGCTAGGACATCATAGTTAATGCTTAGATTTTGCCAGGGTTATTCGTGGTAAAAGTCACAGACAGATCTGGGACAATGGACAAAAATTGATGGAGGCCCATGACCTGTTCTGCAAATAACCTTGGCACAGAGAGAGAGAGAGTGTGTGCGTGTGCACACGCACGCGCGTGCACACCCCGCCCTTGGGGCTTGGGAGACACAGCTTAGACTTCCAGGAACTGTGGGAGCCCCCTAGGCAAGAAGTCTGACAGCTGCAAGAGCAGACAACGTCACCCAGGTCTCCGGAAGTCACAGGCTCTGTGGTGTAATGATAGCATTAATCATAGTTTGTGTTTCTCTCATGGACCAGGAGGAAATGGCCTCATGGGTGGATACGTCCAACGTCCTCCTCTGTAGCTCTCTGATTGACCAAAAGGCAATGACAGCCCAGCTCTCCCTCCCCAAGCAGATACACCCCAAATGTCGGAGTCAATTCAGGGGAAACCCAGGCCACTGTTCCCTAGGGCAAACACAAAGCCTTTCTCCAGCTCTGGGCCCCTTACAGCTGAAGTCTCACTCACACTGGATGGCTCTGAAGCGTGGGAAGGTTGGGGAGCCCCCAGCCCCCACTTCGAAGATGTTCTTCCTCTTGTCCAGCCCAGGGGAGGCCTGAACCGTGATGCAGTGTTTGAAATCTAGCGGGGAGAAGAACCAGATGGGTCAGAACAGCCCGCAAAATTACCACCCCTCACGGCACTGGGGCCAAGGTTGGGTGCTGCTCTCAGTTCTCCAGGGTTCTCACTGGTATATGCCTGGACACTCCAGATACAAACCAGGTGTCTCCCTGAGCAGCATATGTCCCCTACCAGTGTCCCCTGTAAGCTGAACCTCCCACAACCCCCCACAGCCGGCAGCATGTTTCTATGGACATTGCACATTTGCGCAGGCCTCGCGCACATAAAATTTATTCTGCCCACAGATGGACCAAGTTGGGAGGAAACACTGTCCCCCACTTCCTGGAAGCCAGAGTAAACGAGGAAATTAACCCTGAATAACCACAGCCTGGAGCCCTTGTATTCCCAGACAAAGCCGCAAATGGGTGCGTCCTGGGCAGCCCTGCGGAAGAGCACACGCCTTCCCATGGAGGGAAGCAGGGTGGCAGAGGGAGAAATGGGGCCTTAGGCGAATGATGGGGTACCAGCCCCCCTCCCCACCGTGAGCGTTGGTTGCCCTCGCCCAGAGCCCTGCCAGTGCCCCTCAGTCCTGCAGCCCCTGTGTCCTAGCCCAGGGTTCCCCCCGCTCTGCCGGTGCCCCTTAGCCCAAACCTGCTCCCCTCTGCTCTCCCAGCCCTGTCAGAGCCCCGCAGCCCCAGGCCCGTACCCAGGGGCATGCTGATCCTCTCGCTGTCCCGCCCCTTGAGCTTGTTCCGCTTGAAGGTGCCCTTCCTGCGCTTCACGTTGGGGGGCTCCTTGTTCATCTGCTGGATGAGCAGGGTGAGCTCCCGCTCAAACACCTCCAGCTCCCACTGGGCCAGCTGGTGCTCCCGCTGCCGCAGGAGCTCCTCGTGGGACTTCTGCTCCAGCGCAGCCCGCTGCAGCTCCTCCTCCCGGCTCAGCAGCTCCTGCCGTGGGGAGAGAAGGGGGTCCCCAGCGCTGACTGCAATGCCCCTGGTCACCACTAGGGGCCGTCAGGGAGGAGGGAGAGATGGGCTGGGAGGAACAGCCAAGGGGCTCAGTTGGGGAGCCTGGTGATGGGCTTGGCGGGAAGTGAGGGGGCTCTATAGGGCGAGGGGAGGCTGGGCTGCCAGGGCTGCAGGGAGCCTGGCTGCAGGGGCTTACTGGAAAGTGAAGAAGCTCAATGAAGAGTGGGGGGCTGGGCTGCAGGGGGGTGTCTCAAGGGGGTGGGGGGGCAGAGTGAGGGGGCTCAGAGGGAGTTGGGGGCTGGGCTGCAGGCAATGGGGCACTCAGTGGGGAGCAGGGGGGCTCAGGGGGAGCAGGTGGCTGGGGTATGGGGACCCAGTGGGGAGCAGGGGGGCTCAGGGGGAGCAGGTGGCTGGGGTATGGGGACCCAGTGGGGAGCAGGGGGGCTCAGGGGGAGCTGGGGGCTGGGTTTCAGGGGACGGGAGCTCAGTGGGAGCAGGGGAAGCTGTACCTTCTCCTTGGCTCGCAGCTCGTCGAACATGCCCTGGATCTCCAGCTTCCAGTCATCCTGCATGGAGTGGAAGGAGTCCTGGGGCATCTCCTCCAGCACCTGGGCCTCCAGTGCCGTGAGCTGGGCCAGGATGGAGTCGAAGCTGGGCCGCCCATGGGGGTCCTGGTCCCAGCACTCTGGGAGGGGGACAACGCATCAGGGTCTGTCTCTTCCAGCAGGGGTGGGGCAAACTCTGCCCCACCATCCAGGTTCTGGCCCTGGTGAGACTCAGGTGGAGCTGCACCACCTGATCCCATCTCCTCCCAGAGCTGGGCTGGAACCCAGGCGTCCTGGCCCCTCTTACCTGCCATGAGCTGGGCGAAAGGCTGGGGGCAGGTGGAGGGGATGGGCAGTGTCAGCTTGTTGACAGCGACGCCGTAGGCCACTGCCAGCCCGTCGATGCCCCGGTATGGGACCTCCCCAGTCAGCAGCTCCCACAGCAGCACGCCATAGCTGGTGGGAGAGAGCGTTCATGTATGGGGGGGGAAGCAGCTAAACGCTTGGGCAGCTGCCCAGGAGAGATTCAGGCACTGCCCAGCCAATTAGCAGAGCGCCCACAGCCTGTGTTTCTATGGGTGGTGCGCCTCCACACATGCTTTCGTGCACATCAGAAAATTTATTCTGCACCCAGTGGGGAAAAATGAGAGGGAACATTTGTAGGTGGACAATCCGCAATGTCCCTCATCCCCATGGTCACTGGGGGGGCAGGAGAGAGGGAAATGGACACTCGCCCCCTCCTGTACTTGGCTGGGACCCAGGCGTCCTGGCTGCCACATGAGGACTCACCTCCAGACATCACTGCCCTTGGAGAAGGTGGAGGCCTTGATCACCTCAGGTGCCATCCACGCGTAGGTGCCAGCTGTGCTCATCTTGGTGGTGCGGTGCCACTCCCGAGCCAGCCCGAAGTCTGTGATCTTCAGGGTCTTCCCGTTCATATCCTCCTCTTCCACGCGCTGAGACAGCAGGACTTAGGGGGAGGAGAGGGGTCAGGGCCCCTGCAGGGGCAAGTCCCATCCCCACCCCCGGAGGCCATGTCAGAGCGCACGCCCCTTGGCCTCCCCACCGGGACTGATGTACTGTTTGCAGCACATTTCCTGTGACGTCTTCTTGGGGATCCGGTCTGCCCCACAGCCACTTCCCCTTTCCCAGGGCTCCTCGGCTAGTTTGTGCTGAGGCAGGTGTCAGTGAGAACAGGCAAAGCTGGCACAGGAGCATGGCACAGCTGGGGAAACTAAGACCGGGCCGGGGGGCTCAGGCAAGCTCTGGGCTCAGGCTCAGTGGCAAAGCCGGGGGTATGACTCACCAGCCCGGGCTCCCAGCCCCCCAGGCTCTAGCCATTAGCCCACACATGCCTCCCAGAACTGGGGAGAGAGCCCAGGCGTCCTGCCTGCCAGTTCCACCCTGGCTGGGCCCAGCTGAGCTCTGCAGCCCTGTGACCCGTAGGCGAAGAGAAACATTCCCTGAGACTGTGCTGCAGTGAGCTGCCTATTGTGCAGGAGAATTGGTGCTTTGTCCTATGCCCCCGCCAGCTTCTCCTGCCCCCAGCGCGGCAGCCACCCCCCCAGCACCGACCCCCAGCTCCCCCAGCGCCGACCCCCAGCTCCCCCCAGCGCCGACCCCCAGCTCCCCCCAACTCTGACCCCCAACTCCCCCAGCGCCGACTCCCAGCTCCCCCCAGTGCCGACCCCCAGTTCCCCCCAACTCTGACCCCCCAACTCCCCCAGCGCTGACCCCCAACTCCCCCAGCGCCGACCCCCAGCTCCGACCCCCAGCTCCCCCCAGCACTGCAGCCACTCCCCCAGCACCAACACCCAACTCCCCCCAGCACTGCAGCCACACCGCCAGCACCGACCCCAAACTCCCCCAGCGCCGACCCCCAACTCCCCCCAGCCCTGCAGCCACACCGCCAGCACTGACCCCCAGCTCCCCCCAACTCCGACCCCCAATTCCCCCAGCACCAACCCCCACCTCCCCCCAGCCCTGCAGCCACACCGCCAGCACTGACCCCCAACTCCCCCAGCACCGATCCCCAACTCCCCCAGCGCTGCAGCCACAGACCCAGCACCAACCCCCAGCTCCCCCCCAGCACCGACCCCCAACTCCCCCCTAGCACTGGAGCCCCACCCCCAGCACTGACCACCAACTTCCCCCCAGCACTGCAGCCGCTGCCTCCTTCCCTTGGTGCAGAACAGCCCTATGCCCTGGGGACCCTCCAGGAGTGGGGGAGCAAGATGGGCTCTTTCCCAGGCCCCAGAGCGCAGCTGGAACCACCTCACCCCCTCAGGAGTGATTCCCCTGGTCACCTCTGCCAGCCCCTGGCCTGGGTCCTCTGCCCTCCCACTCCCTCCCCTGCTGCTGCTTTCTCTCTGCTCCCCTACTGCCCGCTGGGGGGGTCAGGAAGCCAGGGCAGGAAGCTGCCGCAGGAAGCTGAGAAGGGAGGCCCTAGGCCAGGCCCGGTGCTCCCACAGCTGGGAAGCCGGGGGACGGATGGACCACAGCTCCAGCTGCCCCAAGAGCAGCCCCCTCCCATATTTCCTCCCCACCCTGGGGGCCCCCAGATCACAGCCCCAATGCCCACCCCTCAATGCTCCCCCAGCTGCCACCCCCCCACAGAACCCCCCAGCCCTCACCCCAGTAACTCCTCCCCACAGCCTCCAACCTGCCGCCCCCATTTATCCCTCCCCCCAGAGCTGCTCACGATGCGGCACCTTATGTCCCCCACAACTGCCTCACGCCTGGTCCCCCTTCCCTCACAGCCACGCCACTGCCATGGCCCTGCCCAAGCAATGTCCCCACTCCCAGTGTCCGAGCGAGGCCACACCGCCCCTCCGGCAGGCCAGGCCCTCCCGTGGGGGAAGGACCAGCAGCACCGTCCCTTCAACAACCACCCCAGCTCCAGGCACCTCCCGTGGAGCCGGTTCCAAAGCTGGCTGGGCAGATAGGAACCAGTCTAATTTAGAAAGGCAGGAAACAGCAGGGAGGGGCTCGGCCCAGGGAGGGACACCCCAGCCCTGCTGAGCATTGGGAGCGGGTCAGAGAGGCTGACACATCCCTGTCTCCTCCAGTGCGAGTTAATGGCTGCTCCCACGCCCACCACCCACTCAGTGATTCCAGCTCTGGGAGAGGTGTGGCCGCTAGTGGTTAGAGCAGGGGAAGGTGGGTGTCAGGACTCCTGGGTTCGATTTCTGGCTCCGATCTTGGGTAAGTCCATTCCCTATAGGGCACCTCGCTTTCCCCTCCCCAAGCTCCTAGGGGCAGGATTTTCTCACTCTCGGCCCGTGTGGTCCCCAGCCCAGCAGGGCCCCAGTCTTGGCAGGGGGTGTGTGGAGTCTGGACCCCTGGGGCACTCATGTAAGCTGGGGAGAGGAGTTGGGATCTGTGCAATGCCCAGTCCCGCCGGGGTCCCAACCACAACCTGTGTCCAGTCCCCCAGGACACGAGGTTATTCCCTCCTCTACAAAGCTCCCTTTCCCAGGCCCTGAGAAGGACCACCCCTGCCTTGGGGCTGGCTGCAGCCACACAAACAGGAGGGAACCCGGCGGGGGGTCAGCTTGGGAGGAGCCATTTGTACACAGCCAGCAGGGAGCCCCTACCCCTGCCAGGTGTGACACAAGGGGCAGCTGGCATGTGTCCCTGTGCCCTCTCCACCTTCTGCTGCCCACCTTGGCTCCTCCTAGCACCACAGGGCATGCTGGGAACCCTTGCCAAGGGAATGCCAGCCAATCAGCTCCTTAGGTGCCGGGGGACCATAATGGGGCCAGGTTCAACCCAGGTGACAGTCAGGAGCCCTAGTTCCCCCTTTACCCAGCTCATGGTGGTTAGTAAGGAACCAGGAACAGAACCCAGGGGTCTGGCTCACAGCTCCCCGACCCCACTCCCCGCCCGGAGCTGGGGACAGGCTCTCAGCCTCCCTCGCACTAACTACTCACTTCCAAAAAACCCCACGAGAAGCCCGGTGGCACCCGACAGACGAACGTTTTCCAGAGCATAAGCTCTCGTGGGCAGAGACCCGCTTCGTCGGTTGCATCCACAGACTACCACAGCTGCCCCTCTGACACTGTTCAGCTCCACTCTCCCTAACCCAGCTCAGGCGGAGACCAGCCCAGCCCCTACTGCATCGACAAACCCACAGCTCCAAGCCTGCGCCTGGCTCTGCTCCTTTTCCCAGGCTGACGGGGCTTGAGCTGTGGGGCTAACAAAGTGCAGCGTAGATGTTCGGACTCAGGCCGGAGCTCCGGCTCTGGGGTGCATGGAGGAGAACAGCCTGAGCCAGAAGCCCACCCTGCCATGTTTATCCCTGCAAACCTCTGGGCCAGCCGGTTGCAGTGTAGACATAGCCTAATGCTCCCGATACCTCATTCGCTGCAACACAACCTGCAGAGCCAACGAGTCCCCAACTCTGGGGCTAGATGGGTACTGGAGGCTTGGGAGGCCAAGGTCCTGGATCCCACACCTGGCCCTCTGCATTTTATATGCATGCTAAAATCAAACCTTTTCCAAAGGCCCCATGACTGCCATCACCTCCTGCAGCCCAGGGTCAGTGAGGTCAGAACCCAGCTGCACCAGCTGAGCTTTGAGATGGGGCAGGCTGGGGCCGGGGGGAGAGGGCTGCAGTGACACTCATGGAGCTTGGGGGAACCTGTGGGGTGGGGGTGGCAGGTTAGGACTGAGGGACACTCGTGGAGCTGGGGGATCCTGTGGGTGGAGGCTGTAGATTGGGACTAGCCAGGATGGGTAGAAATGGCATCCCAGCCTCTGTCAGAGGCTGGAAATGGGTCGTGGGGGGATCAGGGGCATCACTTTGATGATTACCTGTTCTGTTCATTCCCTCTGGGGCATCTGGCACTGGCCTCTGTCAGAAGCCAGGACACGGGGCCAGGCGGACCCTGGGTCTGACTCAGTATGGCCCTTCTGATGTTGACTGAGGGACACCCGTGGAGCTGGGGGACCCTGTGGGTGGGGGCAGCAGGTCAGGCCTGAGGGACACCCGTGGAGCTGGAGGACCCTGTGGGTGGGGGCAGCAGGTCAGGCCTGAGGGACACCCACGGAGCTGGAGGACCCTGTGGGTGGGGGCAGCAGGTCAGGCCTGAGGGACACCCACGGAGCTGGAGGACCCTGTGGGTGGGGGCAGCAGGTCAGGCCTGAGGGACATCCACGGAGCCGGGGACACCCCCTGGGGCACAGGTTCTGCTGAGTGACACTCACTGTTGTTGGACTTGAGGTCGCGATGGATGACAGGAACAATGGCCCCGCAGTGCAGGTACTGCATGCCCCTGGCGATCTGCACCGCCCAGTCCACCAGCACGTGGGGGGGGATCCTGCGCCCCGCCAGCGCGCGGCTGAGCGGGCCTCCAGCTGCGTACTCCATCACCAGGCACAGGTTGGGCTCCTGCAGGCAGATGGCTTTGAGGGCGATGATGTTGGGGTGGCGCAGCATGGCAAAGAGACGGGCCTCCTGGCGCACGCTGTCTGCCGTGGCACTGATGTCCTCATCTGGGTCCTGCCGCGCCGCCTTGACGGCCACCAGCTCGCCCTTCCAGCTGCCGCGGTACACCTTGCCGAAGCCCCCTACTCCGATCACTTCCTCCAGCCGCAGCTCCCGGAAGTCGGCATGGACTGGACCCTCGCTATAGCCAACAGGCTGCAGGGAGACGTAGCTGGAGGGGAAGATGCCCACCTGGCTCCGCACCCGGCCTGCCCACCAGCCTTCATCGCCGGACACAGCGGCGTCCCACGACAGCACCTCCACGCGGTCCCCCTGGCGCAGGCTGAGCTCATCGCTGCCCGTCGCCTCGTAGTCAAAGAGTGCCGTCCACACTGGGTTGGCATAGGCCGCCCCACTGCTCCGCTCCGGCCCCCAGGCGCCCTTCCGCAGCAAGTTCTTCAGAGGCTCCATCCTGGCTTGGAGCTGCTAGCAAGTCCCGGCCCAGCTGGGGTGCTTCATGGCATAGGCCTCCTCCCAGAAAGGCACTGCAAGGCCAGGCTGAGGGTCCCAGCTAGCGGGGATCTCACCAGCTCGGGCTGGTTACGGGACAGGGAAACCCGCCCACCTGTAGGAATCCCCTCCCATCCGTGAACCGGGACCGGCCCTCAGCCTAACTCCCCCTTGCAGGGGCAGTTACAATCTACTCCCCCAACCAGGGGCCACAATCATCCCCTGCAGCCTGGTTCCCCACCTGGGGGCACAGGCTCCCTTGGCTACTCCCCCACCCACCCACACACACCGGGGCTAGGATTGATCCCTACTGCCTGCTTCCGCCACAGGGCCAGGATCACTTCCTACCACCTCCCACGCCTCAGGGCCCAGGATCGCCCCCTACTATCTACCTCCCCACAGGGGTCAGGATCCCCCGTTACCCTTATCAGGGGCCAGGATCACCCCCTACTATCTACCTCCCCACAGGGGCCAGGATCCCCCGTTACCCTTATCAGGGGCCAGGATCGCCCCCTACCACCTAGTCTCCCCTCAGGGGCCAGGATTGCCCCCTATAGCCTGGGACACTGGAAAAAAATATACCAGGGGGTGCTGGGAACTTTTGAACCCAGTTGAGAACCCTGTTGTATAATGAAACAGATTCAAGCCAGGCGCCCCCGCACCCCGACTTCCTGCAGCTCTGCCTACAGCCTGTTACCTCCCCCCCGGGCCAGGTTCGCCCCCTCCAGCCTGTTACCTCCGGGGACAGGGGAGTCCCCCTCTGCCTGCCGATCCTTCACGCCGACCTAGCTAGCCACGGCGATCTCCAAGCACCTAGAGGCCCCGGCTGGCCCGGCCCTAGCTCTGTCCCGAGCCGGGCAGAGCAGAGAGGAAATGCCTTGACTTGGCTGGAGGAGTTCCCCGGCTGGAAGCCGCCGCTCTCGGGGGCTTCTCTCCGGCAGGGTCGGGGCGCGGGAAGTGCCTGTCCCTCGATCGCTGGGCGGCCCGACCCCCCCCAGGGAGCCGGCGGGCGCAAAGATCGAGAGTCTGCGGCGGCTGGAGGTCACCCCGTCTCCCGCGGGGGGTGCTCCGGAACCCCCGGCGCAGCGCCCGCTGCCCTGGCCCGTCCGTCCGTCCGCCCCGCACAGGGCTGTGGGGTGGAGTCGGGAACCAGGAAGGCGGAGCGGGTCACATTGTTACCGGGACAAAGGAAAAGGAACAAGAGTGGAGACACAGTTCAGGAGTCGGACTGGAGTGGGGGAGGGGCCGGGACGCCTGGGTTCTCTGCTCTCGGGGCGAGCTGGGCTGGGGGACTGGGAGACACACGGAGTTCTCGGTGCAGCTCTGGGAAGAAATGGGGTACAAGGGGGGGCTGGGAGGCAGAAGGCCTGGGCCCCCGAGAGGCTTCGCTCATTCATGAGTTGTTAGGAATTTGCTTCTCTGGGTCCTGGCTGCAGCAAGTTCCCCCACGGAAGTGCTGGGGCAGGGGCTTGGTCTTGCGAACTCCCCCACCCCAGGCCTGGAACTTGGGAGTTGTGAACTTCTTCACACCAGCAGCCAACAGGGCAGTAAGCTCCCCGCGTGGCAGCGCCTGGCCAGGAAGTGGCAGGCTGCCCAGCTCCTTAATTCATCCCCACTAACACAGCTGAATTACCTGGGCAAGGGCAGCAGAAATATAGCACTTTAAAGACTAACAAAATCATATATTCGGTGATAAGCTTCTGTGGGACAGACCCACTTCGAAGTTCATCACCAAATAAATCGTTTTGTTAGTCTTTAAAGTGCTACATTTCTGCTGCCTTGTGTCATTGGAGTACAGACTAACACAGCTACCTCGGTCACTATTCGATTTGGCCGTGGTGTAGGCCATGACATTTTCCTGAGGGATTGGGGAGCAATTCTTGGTTTCCTGACTGCTAGGCCATGCTAAGCTTCCTGGTCCATGACTGTCTCAGACTATCACTATATATATATTGAAATAGTGCCATGCAGGCCTTGCCAGAGATCAGGGCCACGTTGTGCCAGGCGCTGCACAGAACTTCACTAAGGTGGAAGCTCCCCCTGTATTGCATGACCCCACCGTGATAGCACTTGCCTGGGACTCAGGACTCCTGGGTTCTATTTTTTGCCAATGACCTACTGTGGGACCCTGGCTGAGTCTCCTCCCTCCCACTATTTAGGCAGCCAGCTCTTGAACTCAGGGACTCACTCTGTGCCGATGCAGAAAGCTTCAACAATTCATGTGCTCGCCACGAACTGTCAACACTCATTGCCTCCATCCACCACCCGTCAGCAAAAGGGCTTCTTCCCACCCCGCTCGCTCTGACCCAGTTTTCTACCTCCGTACACAAGCGGAGCCCGGCACAGCGCCCTGCCCATTGCCCGCTTTAAGGACAGTGCCAGGGAGCCTGTGCCGGGACAAAGAACCCCACGGCGGGGGGTGGGGGGCACACAACGGGGCAGCCAGAGCTCCGTGTCCTGCGAGAGGCCTGGGGAAGCAGCGCCCCTGGAAACCTGGTAAGGGCTGTTCAGCATCCCGCGGCTGAGCCCTGGGACGGTCCCCCCGGAAACCCGGCGCAACTCTCCCACTCAGCACCCCGGCCCTACTTCCCCGGCCTGTTTGGTTGAGGGAGAGAGGAACCACCCCCGCCCCCCAACAGACCCCTTTAACTCTTCCTCAATGGGGAAGTAAAATGTCGATCAAACTGCACGATCCAATAGGAATTAAGCTCACCCCACTTCAGCTCTCCACTCAGTGCGCGACCATGCGCATGTGCAGTCCGCTATCCTGTACCTACCCCGCCCCCGGTGTCCAGAACGCTCAACTTGTGTGCGCACGCGCACCTCCGAGTTCCTTAGCGCGTGAACAACCTGATTGGGAGGGGGAGGAATGACGGAGAATTTTTTTTTTTTTTTTTTTGCACATGCGTGAAACAGGTTCCGGAAAACGTTTCTTTGGACTGGGGAAGAGTCGTAGCACTGCACATGCGCAGTGCTGCTTCAGCCGTCAGCGGCGTCTCAGTTGACCCAAGCACTTTCACTTCCGCTTCCTGGCTCGCCCTGGTGGTCGGCGCATGCGCTCTGCTCCCGCTGTTCCTGCTGCTCCCCGGGCTCTTCTTCCGGCCTCCCCAGTTTTTAATTGGGTTGAGGCGCTGCGACCGGCCGTCTCCTCCGCTCGGGGGGTCGTGGACTGACCTTTGACCCCGGAAGTGAACAAGATCTTTGGGAACCCTTTAGCGTTTCTGGGGGGCTGGTGGGCGCTTGTTCGGGCTGGTTCCGACCCTCCCATCTTCGGGTTCCCCCTGCTGCTCGGCCCCTCACCCGGGTTCGCCACCCCCGCCCCCTACTTAGGTGTCTGCTTGCCTGGGCTCCCTCCTGCCCGAGTCCCCACTTGCTTGTCTCCCGCCCATCCCGCTCCTCTGCCCCCCACTGTCCTCTCCACAGGCTCGAGTTCCCGGCTCCGGGAACCCCCCCGGGGGTCTGCCTCTTACCACCGTGTTGCCCGCTCCCCTTCCTGATCCCTTTACCCTGCTAGGCCCCCTCTCCTGGGTCCCTGTCTACTGGCCGCTGTTCAGTGCTAGCAGGACAGGCGCCCTCCTGTTCCACAGGGTTTCCTCGCCTATGTCCCCAGTTGGTGGCATCTCTGCTTGAGCCTGCAGTTCTCTCCACTGGAGAGTTAGTTCCCTGCCACCCTGTAATTTCCTCAGGACAGTGGAGATAAACCCCCTTTCCCCAGCAGTCATAATGGCATGAGTGGGGAAGAGGTGAATGTGGAAGGAGGGCGGCAGCTTCTTGCTGGGGAGGGAGACGGGCACCCCAGATGGTTAGTGAAACTCTGCGGCAGTGGTAGCCAAGGATCGCACGGGTAGGTGTGTGAGGTGCCCATCCCTGCTGGAGGGGACAGCCTGGTTTAACTGAGAAGAGTCGGGTCGGATTTTGGAGTCCCAGGCTGTGGATCATGGGCTTCTAGTTGCCTTGATGAAGGATATTTCAGGTGCAAGCTTGGCAGTCACGTTCCCTGAGGAGGAGGAACGGGCGGAGGGGGAGGAAGAAGAGGCACCACCGTGGCCATGGGCTCACAGGTGCTGCAGATCCTGCGCCAGGGCATCTGGGCCTCGCTAACGGGCGGCTGGTTCTTTGATCCTCACCAGAGCACCTTCTCCAACTGCTTCCACCTCTATACCTGGATCTTCTTGCTCACCTTCCCGTTCCTGCTCTACATGGTGAGTCCATCACACGCCCCTCACTGCAGACTGAGCATTAGGTTCCTGACGCTAACACCATTTGTGCACATCACTTTTGGTAACCTGGAGTGTGAGTTCCTGACATTAATGCCCACTTGTGGTCCTGAGACACCTGATCTTATATTTATGCTCTGGTGTGACTGAGCTTGTATACCTCAGTAGGGCTTAGTGCTCTGACCGAGATCAAGACCCTGATTTGGGTGCTGCAAAGACTCCCTGACTGAGGTGACCCTCTGGTCCCATTTGTGTACAGGCTGTGAAAGAGAGTCCCTGCCTAAGAGCTCCCAGTCAAAGGATGAGAGGAGAAATTGAGATGCTGCTCATGAAGGATGTGGCCCAAGGTCACCCGATAGGTCTGTGGCAGAGCTGGGAGTAGAACCTGAGTCTTTCTCATCCTTGCTTTATGCTGAGCTGTAATTCTGTAACTTGAGGGGCTGATCCCCAGAGCTGACTCTGACCTGAAGGTTGTCTCCCCTTGTCACTGAGCGTGGCACAGAAATTTGAAGCCGTCGGGGGCTCTAGGAGAGCTGGAGCTCCCTGTCCTATGTTGTCACTTGGGGTCTGGAGCGCTGAGCCTTTAGCAGAGAGGGAGATTGGCATGCTGGTGTTCAGAGAGGGGTGCTGGACTTGTTTGATGAGTTGGAGTGAGGTGCAGTGTGCCCGTACTCAGCCCTCTGCCTGCCTCAAGCTGAGTCCCATTGCTTCTTGGTGTGTCACTTTCCTTATCTGTAAAAATGCGAGGTAGACCCTACTTTTGCTTGTTGACGTTGTGGGCTTTCTGGATGCAGCTTCTAGCACAACACAACTGCAGCCTTCAGTTGGAGGGGATCTTTGCAGTGATGGTGGCTCTGGCCATGGCCGGGGAAAGGGGCCAGAGTAGCATGCAGCACATGGGGACCCTTCAGTTTCGGTTGTGCAGAGTCTGGAGATTTGGGGAACTCCCAGTCTTGGCCGGGGTCATTGTCAAATCTCTGCTGTGGGCGGTTCAGTGATGCGTGCAGCACGTGTTGTGTGGGGAGCCCCTGATCTTAGCAAAGAGCAGCAGAGGAGCCACGCAGCTCCTGGGGTGACAAGGGAGCCCGCTTTCCCTTGGCGGGTGGAGTGCTCGGACCACATCTGCTGAAGAAGAGATGACCTGAGCTTGGAAGCAGTTCCTTGGTGCAACCATAACACAAACAAGTAACAACAGGCCTTTGCCAGAGCTGCTGTTGTGCTCAACGCCCCAGGCAATGAAAACCAAGAGAGCCGGAGCAGTCCTGGTACCAGCCCACCCAATGCCATTCACTGCCTTGGAAGCCGCCTTCACTCCTCAGGGCCCAGGCTGGGGGTCAGGTGGGAAAGAGGGCAAGTGACCAGTGCTGCTGAGGAGTGTTTGTACCCAGAGAGCTAGGTTGTGAATCTCACAAGGTATGTGTTGGGGACAGGGTGTGAGGCCATGGTTGGGGCTCCTGGGGCTGTGGTGATAAATAATCATCTGACTTCACTTCAGTCAGGGGAAACTAAGAGGCAGTGGCAGGGCTAGAACCCAAGAGTCCTAGCTCCCAGACCCCTGCTGCCACCCAGTAGGCTGCCTTGCCCTCCCAGCATTGGGGATAAAGCCCAAGAGTCCTGTGCTTGTCTTTGGCTGTCCTTTGGCAGCTGAACATCCTTAAAGCTGCTTGTTGAGCTAGCATTTACTGGAAGGGATGGCAGAGAAAGTGACACCCACACTCTGCCCTGGAGCTGTTACTGCCTGTCCCAAAGGGCCCTGAGGCTGGCTGCCCAGAGCCCTGGTTTTACAACCAGTAGCATTACCCAGTGGTTGGGGGCAAGGGTTGGGAGACAGGATCCCTGGGTTCTGTTTCTGCCTCTGGGAACAGAGTTGGGCTCAGTAATTAGACTAGGGCAGGGGGAGATTGGTGAGCTGGATTATTCCCCTGGCTTTGGGAAGGGAGTCAGGGCTAGTGGTTAGAGGGAAGGAGGCGGGCCTGAGAGGAATCCTGGGCATTGTCAGTGCCTGAATTTCTTGTGTAGCAGGGCGAGGTCCCTGGTGGGAAGCAGGGTGACCCCAGTGCCCTGATTGGTGCTAACCCTCTGCTGTCCCGTCTCTCTCCGCCAGGTGCTGCCGCCCAGCATGCTGGTAGCAGGTGTGTATTGCGCTGTGATAGCTGTCTTCTTTACCACCATCAAGACCATCAATTTTCGGCTGCACGCCATGTTCGACCAGGGTGAGATTGTGGAGAAGGGCGGCTCGGTGCTGCCTGATGGGGCCAAGGCTGAGGAGGGCCCTGCAGGGGATGACGGCAACCTGACCAGGTGAGTCTCCAGCATCTGGGGTGCACGTTTGTACAGGGGTCCCTTATCTGGTGCTGAGGTTTAGCTGCTGTTGGGTGGGGGTGGGGGTTCTTGACCTGGCATGGAAATGCAGCTGCTTCCCGGGTCGTTGGCTCATTGGTCTTGCCTGGTGGGGTGGGAGGAGATACCAGATGCTTGGGAGCCCCTTGATCTGATTCTGTCTGCTCTACTTTCCTCTGTACTTGCGTTGTGTGCTTGCCTGTCAGTGCGTGTCCATGCAACGCTCCCTCCCTCTCTCCGCAGAGACCCAGGTGGGGGGGTTGAGATGACGGTGTTCCGAAAAGTCAGCTCCACACCCCCGGTGAGGTGCAGCTCCCAGCACTCAGTATTTGGCTTCAACCAAGTCATGGTGAGTTTGGCGGCAGAGCCGGGAGGGGAATCCTCTGGCAAGGCCTAGCCCTGGGAAGGCTGGGGTTCTACAACCATCCCCTGTGTGGGGAGTTGAGGTGTGTGTGTGTGCCGGGCGAGGGGTCCGTGTGCAGCCAGGCCCTGTGCCTCACCCCAGAGGTGGCTGCAGCTCAGTGTTAGGGACGGGGAGACCACTCTGGCTTGTAATGCATGTCTGTTCCTTGAGATGCAGGACAGGAGAGAGCACAGAATCGTCTTTCCTCACCCAGTGCCACCAGAGAGGCACCAGGCCCTACCACAGCTGCAGGGGCAGGCTCTTTGCAGCCTCCGCCTGCTGATTGGCTCATTTCCACTTGCACCATGGTTTGTGCAGGAGAGGAGGGGATGGGGAGGTGCAAGTGTAACTGACCCAGTGGTGCAGCAAGAGGGTGGGCTTGGGCCCTCTGCAGTGAAGGGTTCTCCCAGGACTACCTGCCATTAACCCCAACTGATTCCCCTCGCAGGAGCTGCTGCCCCACTTGGAAGACACGGGAGCAGTGAGAGGTGAGTGGGTGGCCAGCTCCCTGCCCCCTGTAGTCCAGCTAGCCAAGTGCAAAGGTTTGGACCCGCACCAGTGGCCCAGGCCCTCTGGGGAGGCTGTCCCATGGTGCAGCTGTCTGAATTGTTCCTACCCAGGCTTTTTCCTGATTGGCTCTTGCTTAATATCCTGCCGCGTCCCTCCTGGGTACCGGATCTTTAGCACTGGGGCGATTCCCCTGCCTGGAGGCCAAACTAGAGCTGGGGCCCCCCTAGAGGAAAAGGACCCATGTCCTCGTCCCCAGACCCAGGCTGTCCCCTTCCCGTGAGGCTGGACTGGAGGCATCGCCCTTTAGAGGGCAAGGGTGCCATGTTGCATTCCCCGATCTGCCTAGACTGAGGCTTCCCCAAGTGCCTCGTACTTGCAGGTACCCAGGGTGGGGGGTTGAGCTGCAGTGTCTGTATGTCTGGGCTTCTTTAAGGTGACTTGAGCCCCCTAGTTGCTGCATCGATTGTGGCTGTTGAAGCCCACCTTGACCCCCTGCTTGGGGGGCCCCACAGTGCCCTAGATGGTACCAGAAGGGCAGCAGTGCAGGGAATTTGGTGTTGGTGTGGAGGGAGCAGGACGGGCAGGTCTCCCCATGGAATCAGCAGCCCCTCCATGCCAGTAATGCCTCGGTCCCTCTCCATTTGCCTTTCAGACATTAAGGAGCTGGTGCGTGAGCAGGGCAGCAATAACGTCATCGTCACCTCGGCCGACCGCGAGCTGCTCAAGCCCAGCTCCCAGGAGCACATCGGTGGGTGCCCTGCGGGGGGTGGGGCAGCCCTGTGCCCAGGGGAACATCGGTGGGTGCCCTGTGCAGTGGAAGGGGAAGGGGCTATGCAGCCTGGGAGCTGGGACCAGTGTGTTACTGCTCGACAGGGTCTACAGCTGAGGGTGCAGTGTTAGCGCCCCTGGAGTGACTTCCAGGTCTGGGGGGGCGCTGACTAGTGCGTTAGACTCGGGGGCAGGGTTCCAGGAGTCCTGGGTTCCATGTCCAGCTCTGGCTTGTTGGCTAAACATGGTGCCGTGGTGGTGCCTCAGGTCCTTTGTGGCGTGTGTAACCCTGGCCATCTCGCTCCCTTGCAGTTAGCAACTCGCAGCCAGTTTCTCTCGTCTCAGGGACGTGCACCGATGCTCCAGTGCCCCCTGGCAAGGTGGAGCCCCCAGCGGCTGGGAAGAAGCCTCCCCCCTCGTTGCCAGTTCAAGCGTCCATCCAGAGCACAGACTCCTCTGACCAGTCCCCCTTGCGTGTGGGGCTTCCAGGGCCGGGGGGTGGGGCCTCACATCATCTGCCTGGCAGCTGGCATGCCAACGAGTCGGAGAGTGCGGGTGACACCCCCCTCAGCCCACTGATCAAGAGCAGCCTGAGCGAGGAGCTGAGCCAGAGCTTCCTGAGCCTGGCACTGCCTGAGCGCACCATCCTGCGCACCAGCAGCCGCAAGGAGAAGCGCCGCTCGGGCCCTGACTACAGGCCCTTGGAGGGGCGGGGAGAGCCCAGTGAGGACCACCCCCGCACAGCTGGCTCCTCTGACAGCTGCTTCAGCGGCACCGACAAGGAGACGCCCAGCACCCTCAGCAGCTACCGCAGCGAGAAGACCAATTCCACCCACCTGGACAGCCCCTCGCTGGGGCCGGCAGGGGATGCGGCGCCGGCCCCGGAGGCCGGAGTCCTCCCGGACGGCAGCGACACGGACGCCCTGTCAGACAGCGAACTGCTGCACTCGCCGGAGCAGGGCCTGCTGGGGGAGCTGAGCTTCGCCAGCCACACGGACGACACCCAGAACACCCTGGCCTCGCTGGAGACCGTGCGGGGTGACGGGGAGCCCTGGGAGGGCCCAGCTGAGCAGGTGGTGCGGCCCAAGGACCTGGCCCTGCTGCGCCCGGGACACAAGCAGGGGCGCCGGCGCCCCTCCCGCAAGCACAGCGGGGGCAGCAGCAGCTTTGACAGCGGCTACCCCCGGGACTATGCCCCCGTGCGCACCATCCTGGACAGCAAGGCCTACAGCGAGACCTTCTTTGAGGACGAGGACTCGAGCGATGGCAGCGACCTGAGCCGCGCCTCCAGCCTGCCCTCCCAGCACAACTACAGCTCCGACACCTCCTCCAGCACCTCCTGCTACTCCCCCGAGGCTGTGCCCCAGCGCCCACGCCGCGCCCCCAAGGCCGAGCCGGCCCCCGAGGGCGCTGAGCCCCCTAAGCGCCCGCACTACGCCCAGCGCAGCGCCAGCACAGCCAGCGCCAAGACCCACGCCCGCGTGCTCAGCATGGATGGGGGCAGCGGGGACGGCAAAGCTGTGGCAGTGCTCACCGTCTCCAAGTCAGACCTGGAGGCCCGCACCGGGCAGCAGGAGCACTTTCCTTCTCACCGGCTGGAGTCGGGGGGCAGCACCCGCAGCCAGCTGGCCAACCAGCCTGGCTGGAGGGGGGAGCTGCTGGAGGAGGGCGCAGTTGGGGGAGGTGAGCAGCTGTGTGGGGCCCTTTCTCTGACAGTCCTGGGAGCTGGGTTTGGGAGTGACCGCCGCCCCCCCACACACACGGTGCCCCCGCTTCAGCCCAAGGCTCCTGGGAGTGAAGCCACGGCTGGCAAGTTGACCCTCTGGCCCAGGGAAAGAGGGACTCAGCTTTTGTGGCCTGGTCAGGCCCTGACTCCCTGCTGAGGGGCTGGGATTGGTGTGATGGGGCCCCCAGCCCACTAGGAACCCGGGAGAGACCCAGCACGCTCGTCTCACAGATGGGCTGCCTTGTAACTGTCATCGCCCGAGGGCTGGATCAGAGCCAGCATACCCAAGAGGGGGTCCCTGTGGGGCGTGGTGCTCTCAGTTCGGGGGCTCCTGACAGCTCTTTCCGTTGCAGCTGCCACAGGCGAGGAGGGGAGTAAGCAGGAGCGGGCGAGCAGCGTCAAACGCACCCAGGCCATGAGGCGGCGACACAACGCTGGCAGCAACCCCACACCCCCATCCTCGGTGATGGGCTCCCCACCCAGGTGACACCTCTCCCCGTGAGCCACTGATGAGCTGGGCTGTGCAGATGTTCGCTCAGCCCCATCCCGAATGCCCAGAGGCTGCTAACCTCTGAGCCCAGCCCTGCGCCCCAGTCTGGCCAGGGCACCCTGATCCTCTTCCACTCCCCCTGCTATCCCCGCCCTGCCCTGCCCGAACTCTTCACCCACAGCCACCACTGTCCCAGTTCTGGGTCCTGTCTCACTCAGCCCTGCTGATGCCTTTCACGCACAAGGATGGCCACACTGAGTCTGACCAAAGATCCATCCAGCCCAGTGTCCTGTCTTTTGAGGGTGGCCAGTGCCAGATGCCCCAGAGGGAACAACCAGAATAGGCAATCATCAAGTGAACTGTCCCCTGTGGCTGATTGTCAGCTGCTGGCAAACAGAGGCGAGGGATGCTGTTCCTACCAATCTTGCCTAATAGTCATTGATGACCCTAACCTCCCTGAATTTATCTAGCTCTTTTTTGAACCCTCTGATGGTTTTGGCCTTTACTGCATCTGCCAGCAAGGAGTTCCACAGGTGAACAGCATGTTGTGTGAAGAAATACTTCCTTTTGCTGGTTTAAACCTGCTCCTTATTCATTTCATTTGGTGACCCCAAATTCTTGAGTGACGGGAAGGAGAAAATAGGACTTCTTTGTCGCGTAACTCAGTAATTGTAATTTTATTAGCTTCAATCACATCCCCCAAGTATTCCCCTCTTTTCCAAGCTGAAAAATCTCAGTCTTATTAACCTCCCCTCATACAGAAACCGCTCCAGCCCCCAACCATCTTGGTTGCCCTTTTCTGAACCTTCTCCAATTCCAGTGTATCTTTTTTGAGATGAGGCGACCACCTGTGTACACAGTATTCAAGATGCGGGTGTACCATGGATTTATATAGGGGCAACACAATATTCCCTGTCTTATTCTCTCTCTTTCTTAATGATTCCCATCTTTGCTTTTTTGACTCATCATCATCATCATCATCATCATCAACCGTGGGCTCAGCGCTTGTTAGTGTCTGATGCCTCCCTCACTATTTCCTTCCATCTTTCCCTGTCTGTGGAGTGGCTTAGTTTCTGTAGACTAGCTCCACGCCAACCTACTATATCATCTATCCATTCTCTGCCTCCTCTATTTGAACCGTCCATTATGCCAAATACCAGGGTCTTGATTTTTCGTTCGTCGTTCATTCTGCAAATATGTCCAAATAGTTGTAGCTTCCGTTTTATAACCTTCTGCAGCAGGTTCTCTTTCAGCTGTATCTTCCTATATAATTCCTCACTGGTGACCTTCTGCATCCATCCTATTCTCAGAATCTTTCTGTAACAACTCCTTTCAAACGCCAATATTCTCCTTTTCGAATCGTTCGTTATCACCCATGTCTCACATCCGTACACCATGCTGCTGAATACACACGTTTTCAAGATGCTTAGTTTCGTTCTTAAGCTAATTGCTTTGCTTTTCCAGATCTTATCCATTGCCTTCAAACTCGCTCTTGCTTTCGCTATTCTGCTTGCTATTTCCCTCTTACAGTCTAGATCATATGTTATGTTGGTCCCCAGATATGTGAACTTCTCTACATTTTCTAATTCAACACCATCCACACTGATCTTCCTTCCTATTTCCTTATCTCCAAATACCATTGTTTTTGTTTTGTCGATGTTCATAGTTAGTCCATACCACTTCCCTCCTTCGTTTAACACCTGCACCATTTTCACTAGCTTCTCCTCATCTTCCTCAATGATAACTATATCATCCGTGAACCTCAAGTTGTTAATTCTTTTCCCATTCACAGATATCCCTTCTACCTCTTCCTTCATCTTGTCCATTGCTCTCTCTCCAGATGTGCAATGAAGATACTTGGCAATATTGGAGCTCCTCGTCTCGTACCTCTGGTTGTTTTAAACCAACTTTCCAATTCCCCACATGTTCTCACCGCTGCCTCCGCTTTGTCATTGATATCCTTCAACAACCTTACCAGTTTGCTATCCACTCCGTATGACTCCAACAACGTCCACGTCACTTTCTGATCTATACTGTCAAATGCCTTTTGAAAATCGATGAAGCAAGTGTATACGGTCTTGTTCTTTCATCGAGCTTTTTCCGCTAGCAGTCTTAGTGCCAATATCTGCTGTATGGTACTTTTATCTATTCTGAACCCCACTTGCTCATTGGCTGTATGTTCTTCTATCTGCGATCTTAGTCTCTCAATCAGTAGCAGCAGCAGCACCTTGCCTAGATGACTCGGTAGGGCAATCGTTCTGTAGCTTTTTTGACTGCTGCTGCATATTGAGTGGATGTCTTCAGAGAACTACCCACAGTGTCTCCAAGATCTCTCTCTTGAGTGGTAGCAGCTAATTTAGTTCCTGTCAGAGTGTTGGGATGACGTTTTCCAATGTACATTACTTTGCATTTCTCAGCATTAAATTTCATCTGCCATTTTGTTGCCCACTCACTCAGTTTGAGAGACCCTTTTGTAGCTCTTGGCAGTCTGTCTGGGACTTAACTATCTTGCATAGTTCTGTATTCTCTGCAAATTTTGCCACCTCACTGTTTCGCCCTTTCTCCAGATCAGTTATGAATGTGTTGAATAGGATTGGACGCAGAGCAGACCCCTTTGGGGACACCGCTGTTTATTTCTTTCCATTCTGAAAAATGACCATTTATACCTACTGTTTGTTTCCTATCTTTTAACCAGTCACCAGTCCAGGGAAGGACCTTCACTCTTATCCCAAGACAGCTTACTTTGCTTAAGAGTCTTTGATGGGGGACCTTTGTCAAAGACTTTCTGAAAATCTAAAGTACACTATATCCCCTGGGTTCCCTCTTGTCCACATGCTTGTTGACCCCCCTCGAAGAATTCTAATTGATTGGTGAGGCGTGATTTCCCTTCACAAAAACTGTGTTGACTCTTCCCCAACAAGTTATGTTCATTTGTGTGTCTGATAATATTGTTCTCTACTATAGTTTCAACCATTTGCCTAATACTGAAGTGAGGGTTACCAGCCTGTAATTGTCAGGATCACCTCTGGAGCCCTTCTTAAAAATTGATGTCATGAGCTATTCTCCAGTCATCTGATATGCAAGCTGATTTAGATGAAAGGTTACAGACTGTAGTTCTGCAATTGCACAGCTGGGTTCCTTCAGGACTTGGGTGAATGGTATCTGGTCTTGGTGATTTATTACTGTTAAATTTCTCAATTTGTTCAAAAACTTCCTCAAATGACACCTCACTCTGGGACAGTTCTTCAGATTTGTCACCTTGAAGGAGTGGCCAAGTGTGGGAATGTCCCTCACATCCTCAGCCATGAAGACCAATGCAAAGAATTCATTTAGTTTCTTCACAACTGGTTCATCGTCCTTTAGCATCTCCATTGTCCAGTAGCTTCCTGCTTCTAATGTATTTATCTTTTTTTGCTATTGTTTCTTGAGGTTTTGACTAACTATTCTTCAAATTCCTCTTTGGCTTTCCTCATCATATTGTAACGCTTCTTGTGACAGAATTTACGTTCCTTTCTGTGTTCCTCATTGACTCTCTCAGCTTCTTTTACTTTGTTGTTTAGCTACAGTGGCACGTTTGATTTTTCTTTTTATCTTTTTTAATGTGGGGTGTACATTTAAGTTGAGCTTCTATTATGGTGTCTTTAAACATTTTTCACACAGCTTGCAGGGATTTCACTTTTGACACTGCACCTTTCAGTATTTGTTCGACTCATCTCCTTATTTTCGGGTAGTTCTCCTTTCTGAAATTAAGCGCCATATTTTTGTGTTGCTGTAGTGTCTTTCATGCCACAGGGCTGTTACGTTTAATTCTACCATGGTCACTTTTCACAAGAGGAACAGTTGCAGTCACCTCTTGGACCAGATCCTGTGCTCCCACTTTTAGGACTAACTCAGGAACTGCCTCCCCCCTTGTGGGTTCCAGGACTAGCTGCTCCAAGAAGCAACCATTTAAGCTGGCCTGAGGGGACAGGTATCAATGGGTGTGGAGATAGCTGACGTTCCCCATTAGTATTGAGGTGTTTTTACTTTAATAATCTCTCTTATCTCCTTTCACAGTCACTGTCAGCATCCTGGTGAGGCAGTCAGGAGCACAGCTCCACTGCTATGTTCTTATTAGAGCAAGGAATTACTATCCATCGAGAGTCTGTGGTGCAGTTTGGTTCATTTAAGGTTTTTTTCTTCATTTGATTCTACGCTTTCTTTCATCGATAACGCTGGCTCATGCCCTGTTCTGTCCTCCCGATACGCTTTGTACCTTGCTATTACTGCGTCTGGCTCCTTCTCCTCTTTCCACCTCGTTTCTGTGATGCCCAGTTTGTCGATATCCTCAGTCAGTACGAGGCACTCTCGTTCCCCATCTGATTATTTAGACTTGCAGGGTTGATATATTTGAGCTCTCTGCCATTGCGTGGTGTGATCGAACAAGACCCTTTCAAATGACTGTTTCCCCTCAGCCCTGTCACACAGCCCCTGCTGTGCCAAACCTGTGCTTCCCCATCCCCTTAGTCCTGACCTGCCACCCTCTGACATCCCAGCCTAGGGTCTCTCCCTGCCCTGCTGGTCCCCTTCGTTCCAGCCCGGCCCCTCTGCCTTGCTCACACTGTCCCTGCACTGTGCTGATGCCCAAGCCTGGGCTGGCGCAGCCTGACCCCAACGGGCCCCTCTATCCACAGCCTGCAGGACTTGCAGCGGGGCCGCGCCTCCTCCCATTCGCGGGCGCTCACCCTGCCCTCAGCCTTGCAGTTCGCCAGCTCCCTGCTGCTGCCGCGTGGCGCCATCCACGAGGCCTGCAACTTCGACGACACCTCGGAGGGCGCCGTGCACTACTTCTACGACGAGAGCGGTGAGTGCGTGTCGGGAGGGGGTCAGTTTCCACCGGCCTGCCCCTGGCTGGTCCCTCCTCCTGGGGCGGGGCTTTCAATCTAGCAGTGCCACTGCACTGGGCTGTCCCCCCAGCTCTGCCCGCTCCCACAAACCCTTCCCATAGCCCCTGCTACCCAGCCCTGGGCTTCTGCCAGTGCCCTCGCTCCCTACCCATGGCCCCCAGCCCTGGGCTTCTGCCAGTGCCCTCGCTCCCTACCCGTGGCCCCAGCCACCCAGCCCTGGGCTTCTGACAGTATTGATATTCTGCAGGGATGGGGGGAGTGGGACCTGGGCACCATCCTCCTGAGATGGAGTTGGCAGGGGCACTTCCTTGGGGGGTCTGTCGTTTGCCTGGCTGAAATGCTGACTGTAGCCTGGGACTGCTCCCACTGCCAGTCAGTTCTTCCAGCCCCATGGCTGTGGGCTTTCCCCTCCATGCCTGCTCCAGGTTCCCCCCACCAGGTCTAGCTCTCTCCCTGCCGCCCCCTGCAGGCGTGCGGCGCTCCTACACCTTTGGCGTGGCTGGAGGCGGCTATGAGAACCCCGTGGGGCAGCAGGTCAGTGTGGATCATGTGACCAACAGCGCCTGGTGAGTGACCCCCCCGCCTTTCCCACGCTGCTCTCTGTCCCCAGCGGCACCTGGGGGGGCAGGGCTTGGGGCAAGCCACTGGCAGGGACTGTGCTGCCCTCTGTCAAGCTGGGAGGGGCCAGGCCAGCTCTTGGGTGGCAGACGCCCAGGGAAGCTCTGGGAGCTGCAGGGAGCGGAGCAGGAGTCCAGTTGGGGTCCACTCTGCTCTTGGGTAGTGCTGGGGTGCTGTACGGCAGGGTAGGGGTCCAGCAGGGGGTGCTCTGCTCACAGGCAGCGCTGGCCCTGGGGGCTGCCCTGCTGCAGGGTGAGGGGGTCCAGCAGGGGGATGTTCTGCTCACAGGCAGCGCTGGCCCTGGGGGCTGCCCTGCTGCAGGGTGGGGGGGTCCAGCAGGGGGATGTTCTGCTCACAGGCAGCGCTGGCCCTGGGGGCTGCCCTGCTGCAGGGTGGTGGGGTCCAGCAGGGGCATGTTCTGCTCACAGGCAGCGCTGGCCCTGGGGGTGCCCTGCTGCAGGGTGGGGGGGTCCAGCAGGGGGGTGCTCTGCTCACAGGCAGCGCTGGCCCTGGGGCTGCCCTGCTGCAGGGTAGGGGTCCAGCAGGGGGTGCTCTGTTCACAGGCAGCACTGGCCCTGGGGGTGCCCTGCTGCAGGGTGGGGGGGTCCAGCAGGGGGGTGCTCTGATCACAGGCAGCGCTGGCCCTGGGGTGCCCTGCTGCAGGGTGGGGGTCCAGTGGCGGGGTGGTTTGCTCACAGGCAGCTCTGGCCCTGGGGTGCCCTGCTGCAGGGTGGGGGGGTCCAGCAGGGGGGTGCTCTGATCACAGGCAGCACTGGTCCTGGGGGTGCCCTGCTGCAGGGTAGGGGTCCAGTGGGGGGGTGGTTTGCTCACAGGCAGCTCTGGCCCTGGGGTGCCCTGCTGCAGGGTGGGGGGGTCCAGCGGGGGGGGGTGCCCTGCTCACAGGCAGCGCTGGCCCTGGGGGTGCCCTGCTGCGGGGGGGGGCAGCAGGGGGCGCTCTCCTCTCATAGGCAGCGCTACCCCAGTGCCCTGTTGGGCCAGGGCGGGCGCTGCAGTGGGGGAACTACGAGTGCAGGCTCTGGCTCAGCGGTGGGGAGGGGACTGCTTCCTCTGCTCCCCCCCCTCACTTCCCTGCCGCCACCCCAGGGACCGGCATTCGCACTCCTCCAGCTTCAACTCCACCGAGGTGCCCGAGGGGACGCCCGCCCTGTCGCTGCTGCAGCCGCGCCCGGTGGTGCTGCAGGGCATGCAGGTGCGCAGGGTTCCCCTGGAGATCCCTGAGGTAAGGGGGGGGCAGCGCTTGGGCAGGGAGGGGGACTCTGGAGTTCGATCTGAGCGGGGCTGGCTCTGAGCCTGCGCTGTGTGGTGGAACGGGCTCCGGGCAGTGGGGGCGGGTTACCAGCGGGAGGGGCAGGAGCCCTGTGTGGGGCGTGCTGCAGGGGGTGAGGTTTGCCGGAGGGGCAGCCCCTCCTCTTGGTTTGGTTGGGGGGGGTCTGTCGGTGTGAAGCTTTCACCCCACTGAGCCTCTTCTCCTCCCAGTTTGACCTGCTGGATCAGGAGTCCCTGCACGAGTCCCAGGAGAACACGCTGATGATCGAGGACAAGGCCAAGCCGCGGCAGTACTACAAGTACTGGGTGCTGCCTGGGCGCTGGATGCGGGTGCGCTACGACCGGCTGGCGCTGCTGGCGCTTCTCGACCGGTCAGTCACTCTCCCTCCTGCCCCCCATGGGCCCCTCCGTCCTGCTGCTCCCCCGCCCCCAGTGATCAGCCGCGTGGGCCCCTCCCTCCTCCTGCTCCCCCACCCCCAGCGATCAGCCGCGTGGGCCCCTCCCTCCTCCTGCTCCCCCGCCCCCAGCGATCAGCCGCGTGGGCCCCTCCGTCCTGCTGCTCCCCCGCCCCCAGCGATCAGCCGCGTGGGCCCCTCCCTCCTCCTGCTCCCCCGCCCCCAGCGATCAGCCGCGTGGGCCCCTCCCTCCTCCTGCTCCCCCGCCCCCAGCAATCAATCAGCCGCGTGGGCCCCTCCCTCCTCCTACTCCCCCGCCCCCAGCGTTCAGCCGCGTGGGCCCCTCCGTCGTCCTGCTCCCCCGCCCCCAGCGATCAGCCGCGTGGGCCCCTCCCTCCTCCTGCACCCCCGCCCCCAGCGTTCAATCAGCTGCGTGGGCCCCTCCATCCTCCTGCTCCCCCGCCCCAGCGTTCAATCAGCCGCGTGGGCCCCTCCCTCCTCCTGCTCCCCCGCCCCCAGCAATCAGTCAGCCGCGTGGGCCCCTCCGTCCTCCTGCTCCCCCGCCTTCTGCACCAGCCCCATGGGACTTCCAGCCTGATGAGTGCCCCCTCCCCGGGCATTGCCCATGGGCCCATCCAGTCTGTCTCTCTGGATCAGGCCCAGGCAGTTCAGTTTATCCCCACTGGCGCCTGCCCAGTGAACTCATCTGGGGCTGCCAGGGTTACGGCTGTGTTGAACAAGGCCCTGGCAGCACTGGGTGCCCAGGGAAGCTGCTGCTGACTGCTCAGAGTGGTTGATGCTGCCTTGTGCTCTGCCGCCACCCCCCCCCCGCCCCAGGAATCGGTGGGTGACCGAGAACATCTTCGTGGTGTCGCTGGGGTCCTTAGTGGCCTTTCTGGGCTACCTGCTGCTGCTGCAGGGCTTCTTCCGTGACATCTGGGTCTTCCAGTTCTGCCTGGTCATCGCCAGCTGCCAGTACTCGCTGCTCAAGGTGGGACCCGCACAGCCTTGCCAGTGCCCCGCAGCCCCCACCCTGCTGCACTCTCTCCTGCTGCCCCAGCTCTGCCGGGGTCCCTGAATCCCAACCTTCAGCTCTCCTGGGAGCACCCAGCCCACGGAGCCACCTGGGGTCCCCGGGTCCAGGAGGAGGGAGCCTTGTCTGTGCCTGGCTGGTGCCAGCGCCTGGACAGCCCCTGTCTTTCAGCGGCTCATGCACTGTCCTCTGGCCGTGCCAGCCCTCTCTTCCCCAGCAGGCTGACCCAGTCCTTTCCATTGCTGCCTGGGAGATCCCGCCCCTGCTCCCAGCTCCTCTGCCTGTGTGGGGGCTGCGCCCGGTTCACTTCCAGGCGTGCTCGCACCAAGCCGAAGGTGGATGGCAGAAGTGCAAAGAGCGACCTCGCCACGGGGGCAAGTGGTGGGACCCAGCCACAAACCGCGCCGAGCCCTTGGACGTGCCCCTGGTGCTCCGCTCGCTCCCAGCAGCCTCTCCGAGCAAAGGGACAGGCTTTGCCCCCCCTGCTCCGCTGTGCCCCTGGGTTCCCGTCATGTACGTGCCAAGCCTGGTGACAGAGGGCAAGGCGGCCGAGTGGGGGAGGGGGCAGGAGAGTCCAGAACCAGCCCAGAGTGGAGCCAGAGAAGGCCCCATGGCTGTTGCTGTCTCCCCCGCCCGCCAGCCCTAGGTTTGGCTCAGTGCCAGTCGCCCCCAAGGAGAGAGGCCCCGTGAGCCCACCTCCCACCTGAATGCTGGGGTGGGGCAGGCCTGGGGCTGCTGCTGGAAGCCTGCTGGGCAGCAGCTTCACCACCATCTCCTCGACTGTGTTTTTCAGAGCGTCCAGCCTGATGCTGCTTCCCCTATGCACGTAAGTGACTTCTGGGGGCTGCAGGGCCAGGAGGGGGCGCTCCCCTCTTCCAGGCAGTGCGGAGCCTCCGTCCCAGTGGTGGACCTGCTCCTCTTGAACACGCACGCGCGCCCCAGAGGCAGCTGCAGCTCAGCACGCGCACACGTACACGCACGCGCGCCCCAGAGGCAGCTGCAGCTCAGCACGCGCACACGTACACGCACGCGCGCCCCAGAGGCAGCTGCAGCTCAGCACGCGCACACGTACACGCACGCGCGCCCCAGAGGCAGCTGCAGCTCAGCACGCGCACACGTACACGCACGCGCGCCCCAGAGGCAGCTGCAGCTCAGCACGCGCACACGTACACGCACGCGCGCCCCAGAGGCAGCTGCAGCTCAGCACGCGCACACGTACACGCACGCACACACCCAGAGGCAGCTGCAGCTCAGCACTGAGTGCAGGATCCTGGTTCTCTGGACCATGAGGTTCTCAGTGCCCAGAGCTGCAGCCCCAGGGGTTTCTGGGCTTTGGGAGCGGGCCCCTTGCCCTGGGCAGTGCCTGGTCTCGCAGCTGCAGCTGGCAGTGTGGGGGTCCTGCAGTGCCCCTGAGATGTGGGGAGGGCCAGCCCCAAGGCTGCCCCGCGCCCTTCACCCCATGCTCTCCTGCAGGGGCACAACTGGATCATTGCCTACAGCCGGCCTGTCTATTTCTGCGTGGCCTGTGTGCTCATCTGGGTGCTGGACTTGTGTGCTCGGGCTGCGCCCGTCCCAGCCGTCACCTTCTATGGGCTCACCCTCTTCTCCACGGACTTCTTCTACGGTGCCCGGGATGTCACCACCGGTGAGTGCGGGGCACATCCCCAGCCAGGGGTAGGAGCACCGGCAGAGCCCCGGCACAGCTGGGGGCAGGGGTACTGCCCTGCTGCAGCCTCCTCCTGCCAGGAGCAGGAGGCACTGAGGTTCTGCGGCCCCACAGTGAAGAGTTAGGGGGTGCTGGGCAGATTTCCCAAGGGCCCCATTCACCCGGGGGGGCTCTCTAGGCCGGGGTGGAGCAGTCCTGCTCTCACTGGGAATCGGGGGGTGTCACTGACTTAAACCCACCCCCCATTTGTGGTTTCTTTTGCAGTCTTCACCCTCTGCTTCCCTGTCATCTTCCTCTTCGGGCTCCTGCCCCAGGTCAACACCTGCCTCATGTACCTGCTGGAACAGGTGGACATGCACATCTTTGGTGGCACGGGTACGGCCGGATGCCTGCGCTCTGTCTCTGCTCCACAGGGGCGCTGGGGCCTTGGGAGGGCAGAGCGTGGCCGGGAGCCAGGACGCCTGGGAGTGCTGCCAATGTGCGCTGCCAGAGCTGGACAGCAGGGGGTGCTGCAACATCAGGGAGTGCCTGGGGCGTTGGGGGAGGGGACGGGCTACCCCCTTCCCCCTCCCCACTGACCTGCTGCCTCTCTGCTTCCCAGCCGCCACCAGCCCCCTCACCGCCCTCTTCAGTCTCCTGCGCAGCCTGCTGGCTGCCGCCCTCCTCTATGGCTTCTGCCTTGGAGCCGTTAAGGTACCTGGGTGCGTGGGACTCCCCCCTCGAAGGGGCTCTGGCTGCAGTCCAGCCTGGGGGTGAGGGACGGGCTGCCTCGGGGTGGCCGATGGGGTAAGGGGACTTCCCCTCTAGGGGGTGCCGGCTCTGATCTGTCCCCAGGGTGGCTAATGGGGCCTGTTCCCTCTAGGCTTTGCCAGTTCCAGGCCAAGCCAGGGCTGGGGACTGGCTGGCTTTAGGGGGTGGTCACCGCAGGGCCCTAGTCTGTGGGGCCTGAGCTGTGTTTAAAGCGCGGGACGATGTGTGGGTGCAGATGGGCTGGGGGGGGGTCTCTCCGCCCCAGGGTTCATCTCTGCTCTCTCCTCTCCAGGCCCCGTGGGGTGACCAGCATGTCCCCGTCCTCTTCTCTGTGTTCTGCGGCCTCCTGGTTGCCCTGTCCTACCACCTGAGTCGGCAAAGCAGTGACCCCACTGTGTTGTGGTGTGTACCCCAGGGGCAGGGATATGAGCCACCTGCACTGGGGGGCTGGGACCGGGGCTCTGGAATAGAGTGGGGCTGGGGGGTCAGGCCCTGGTCCTGGGAAGACAAAGCATTGTCCTCTGCCCAGGGAGGGTGGATACAGCCACTGGAGTTAGGCGGGGGACGCTGTGCCATGGGGATGCCAGGTTGGGCCCTGGGCCAGGGGCTGAGCTGCCCGGTTCCTGCCTCCACAACCCCTGCTGATCCTGCGGGGAGGGGACGAACTCCTAACACCCCCAACCGCGCCCTCCTAGGTCCCTGATCCGGACCAAGCTCTTCCCCGAGTTTGAGAACCGAAATGTGGAGAACCCCCCGGCCGAGGTCCGGGACCCGCTGCCCGAGAAACTGCGCAACTCCCTGGTGAGGGGCTGGGCAGAGGGCAGAGCGTAGTGGGGAGGGGTGGGGTAGAAATGGCTAATGAGGGGGCAAGGAGCGTAGCCGAGGTGCCAGGGAGGGGTTAGAGGCTGCATGTGTGGTGGGGAGCCTGTGATGGGGGTCCCATGGGAGAGGGAGGGGCTGGAGGGGGGGGGGGGAAGAGAACACGTGGCTGGGGCTGCAGTGGGAGGGCGTATGGAGAGTTGGAACAACTGGCTGGCATGTAGGGCAGCCCCATAGCTGGGACGGCTGGGGCGTGGGTAGGGGCTGCAGCCTGTCCGAGGAGGACGGAAGCAGCTGGTGCCTGGAGTCACGCGGTTAGTGGGGGCGCGTGGCTGGGGGCCGGGACGGCTGAGGGTTGCACCCGGGAGGGGGCGCAGGCTGGGCCTGGCTGCAGGTGGGCAGGTGGGGCCGGTGGCTGGGCAAAGGGGAGGCCTGTGAGTGCCCCTGCATAGCTGGCAGGCGGCTCCAGCCTCTCCCCCTTCCCCCAGCGGGAGATCCTGCACTCAGACCTGGTGATGTGCATGGTCATCGCGGTGCTCACCTTCGCCATCAGTGCCAGCACCGTCTTCATCGCCCTCAAGGTACCACGGGGGAGGGCGGGGCGGGGGAGGGGACGTGCGTGGCGCGTCACAGCTCATGGCAGAGTTGGGTCCAGGAAGGACTCGGTGGGCCAGAGAGCGATGCTGCCTCAGGAGGCTCCTTGGCGGCACCTTCTGGTGATGCTAATAGCTGAGCAGGGGGGAACAAGGAACCCAGGCGTCCGGACCCTTATGCCAGCAGCTTCTCTGAGCAGCCTCGACAGGGAGTTACAGCCAGCTGGGGAGATTGGAGGATGGGTGGAGGGGGGCGGGGGATTGGGGGAGCTGTGAGGGAGGGTGGAGGGGGTGGGGGATTGAGGGAGATCTGAGGGGGCAGAGCAGGGGTGTCGCGCGTGTGGTGTGTGGCAGCGGGGGCTGTTTGGGGGCAGAGCGGGGGCGTCACGTGTGTGGTGTGTGGCGGGGGGCTGTTAGGGGGCGCCGCGCATGTGGTGTGTGGCAGCGGGGGCTGTTTGGGGGCAGAGCGGGGCTGTCGCGCGTGTGGTGTGTGGCAGCGGGGGCTGTTTGGGAGCATCACGCGTGTGTTGTGTGTCAGCGGGGGCTGTTTGGGGGCAGAGCGGGGGCGTCGCGCATGTGGTGTGTGGCGGGGGGCTGTTTGGGGGCGTCGCGCGTGTGGTGTGTGGCAGCGGGGGCTGTTTGGGGGCAGAGTGGGGCTGTCGCGCGTGTGGTGTGTGGCAGCGGGGGCTGTTTGGGAGCATCACGCGTGTGTTGTGTGTCAGCGGGGGCTGTTTGGGGGCAGAGCGGGGGCGTCGCGCATGTGGTGTGTGGCGGGGGGCTGTTTGGGGGCGTCGCGCGTGTGGTGTGTGGCAGCGGGGGCTGTTTGGGGGCAGAGTGGGGCTGTCGCGCGTGTGGTGTGTGGCAGCGGGGGCTGTTTGGGAGCATCACGCGTGTGTTGTGTGTCAGCGGGGGCTGTTTGGGGGCAGAGCGGGGCTGTCGCACGTGTGGTGTGTGGCGGGGGGCTGTTTGGGGGCGTCGCTCGTGTGGTGTGTGGCAGCGGGGGCTGTTTGGGGGCAGAGCGGGGGTGTCGCGCGTGTGGTGTGTGGCAGCGGGGGCTGTTTGGGAGCATCGCGTGTGTGGTGTGTGGCAGCGGGGGCTGTTTGGGGGCAGAGCGGGGCTGTCGCGCGTGTGGTGTGTGGCGGGGGGCTGTTTGGGGGCGTCGCGCATGTGGTGTGTGGCGGGGGGCTGTTTGGGGGCGTCGCGCGTGGTGTGTGGCAGCGGGGGCTGTTTGGGGGCAGAGCGGGGCTGTTGCGCGTGTGGTGTGTGGCAGCGGGGGCTGTTTGGGGGCGTCGCGCGTGTGGTGTGTGGCGGGGGGCTGTTTGGGGGCGTCGCGCGTGTGGTGTGTGGCAGCGGGGGCTGTTTGGGGGCAGAGCGGGGGTGTCGCGCGTGTGGTGTGTGGCAGCGGGGGCTGTTTGGGGGCAGAGCGGGGCTGTTGCGCGTGTGGTGTGTGGCAGCGGGGGTTGTTTGGGAGCATCGCGTGTGTGGTGTGTGGCAGCGGGGGCTGTTTGGGAGCATCGCGTGTGTGGTGTGTGGCAGCGGGGGCTGTTTGGGGGCAGAGCGAGGCTGTCGCGCGCGTGGTGTGTGGCAGCGGGGGCTGTTTGGGGGCAGAGCGGGGCTGTTGCGCGCGTGGTGTGTGGCAGCGGGGGCTGTTTGGGAGCATCGCGTGTGTGGTGTGTGGCAGCGGGGGCTGTTTGGGGGCAGAGTGGGGCTGTCGCGCGTGTGGTGTGTGGCAGCGGGGGCTGTTTGGGGGAGGGAGGCTCTGGGGGCCGGGGTGTTTTTGGGCTGTCGGGGGGAGGCCTCGGGTGCTGACCCGCCGGGCGCTCAGTCTGTTCTAGGCTACGTGCTGTATGCCCTGGCTGGGCTGGTCGGGCTGCTCACTCACTACCTGCTGCCCCAGATGCGCAAGCAGCTGCCCTGGTTCTGCTTCTCGCTGCCCGTGCTGAAGCCGCGCGAGTACAGCCAGTTCGAAGTGCGCAGTAAGTGCTCCGGGGTGCCCAGCAGGGGGCGCCAGCCCCTCCCCTTCAGCCCTGGCCCCTGCGCCCCAGGAGGCTGCTGGGTGCTGCTGAGTGAGGGTGGCCACATCGCCCTATGGCAGAGCTCACTGGCAGTGGGGGCTGCCTCTGTGGGGTGCCAGGCAATGGGGCAGCCACCCAGTGGAGGAGCTAGGTGACAGCAGGGTCTGCTTCCTCGAGGCACCAGGTGCCAGGAAACGGGAGCCCACAAAGTACAGGACAATTTGCCCATTTTCTTAGGCAGGACACCTGTGAGACAGCTTAAATAAGGGGTTGTCCTGGGAAGAACAGGACAGATGCTCACCCTGTGCTGAGCTGCAGAGGCGGGTGGAGGAACTCTTCTTCCATAGCCCCAGCCCAGCTAGTGGAGAGCCCCGTCCATCTTTCATGTGCACAAAATATGTGTGTGAGTGAGGGATCCCTGTATGAACCGCCTCACCCCAGACACAGCCGCATCTCAGCGCAGGTGAGGGAGCCCTCTGTGAACCGCCTCGCCCCAGACACAGCCACATCTCAGCACGGGCAAGGGGTCCCTCTGTGAACCGCCTCACCCCAGACACAGCCGCATCTCAGCACGGGAGAGGGATCCCTCTGTGAACCACCTCACCCCAGACACAGCCACATCTCAGCACATGCGAGGGATCCCTGTATGAGCCACCTCACCCCAGACACAGCCACATCTCAGCACATGCGAGGGATCCCTGTATGAGCCACCTCACCCCAGACACAGCCGCATCTCAGCACATGCGAGGGATCCCTTTGTGAACTGCCTCACCCCAGACACAGCCGCATCTCAGCGTGGGCGAGGGATCCCTGTATGAGCCACCTCACCCCAGACAAAGCCGCATCTCAGCACATGCGAGGGATCCCTGTATGAACCACCTCACCCCAGACACAGCCACATCTCAGCGCGGGTGAGGGATCCCTTTGTGAACTGCCTCACCCCAGACACAGCCGTATCCCAGCACAGGCAAGCGGTCCCTCTGAAAGCCGCCCCACACCCCACCCAAGACTGCCTCATCTCAGTGCTGATCCCTCTGTCGCATCCCAGAGCTGGCTGCCTCTCAGCCTGCACGAGGGATCCCTGCTGCTGGTGTGGGGCTCGTTAGGACTGTGTCCATTAGAGACAGATGGTGTTCCCTGCTGTTCTGGTGGGTGAGGGGAGTAAGCCCACGTGCCCCGCAGGTGCAGCCCAGCTGATGTGGTTTGAGAAGCTGTACGCCTGGCTGCAGTGTGTGGAGAAGTACTTCATCTACCCAGCTGTGGTGCTCAATGCCCTGACGGTGGATGCCCACTCGGTCAGCGCCCCCCACCAGGACAAGATCTGCATCTAGTAGGTACCTGCAGGCCCCCCAGGGCTCTGCCTGGCGACAGCTAGTCACTGCCTATCGGAGTCCGGGGGCCCTCCCCGCCCGAGGAGCAGCTCCCACACAGTGAGCAGCGGTGTGTCGTCGTCTCCCTCCTCCGCCTCCGCTAGCCAGGCCGTCCATCCCCAGCAGGAACAGCAGTGAGGAGCGAGATCCGGGCACAGTGCAGGAAGGGGGCCTGGGATGGGAGCAACAGGCAGTGAGCTGGGCAGCAGCCAGCCCTGGCAGGGAGCGTTCGCGTCTCCCCCTTTGTGGGGAAGCAGAAACTCACTAGAAAAGGGGGCGGTCTGGGAACTGCTGCTGCTTGGTTAGTTGTTATCATTCTGCTGCTGTCTAACCTGGGGGACGGGGCTCCCTGCCCTACGCCGGGCTGAGCCAGGGGCTGCCTGCCCTGGGACCCCGTCACGTGCTTCCTCTCGCCCCCAGCTGCCGCGCACTCCTCATCACCATGGCTGGCATGAAGCTGCTGCGCTGCTCCTTCTGCTGCCCGCCCCAGCAGTACGTGGCCCTGGGCTTCACTGTCCTCTTCTTCCACTTCGACTACCGGCGCTACTCGGAGGGCTTCCTCATCGACTACTTCGTCATGTCCATCCTCTTCAGCAAGGTGCCCGCCCGCCCCTCGCTTGCCCCCGAGCAGACAGAGCGACTTCATCCCACCGCTCTGCCCCGGGCCACCAGTGCCCTGCTCCCCCTACGCAGCGCGCTCTGCCCGCCACGTCCCCCGGCGCGTCTCCTCCTGGGGTTTCCACTGAGATGCTACAGGAGGCACCAGACCTGCCCCGGCAAGCAGGATCTGGTGTTTGAGCCTGAGGCGAGAACCCAGGTGTCCTGGCTCCCAGTCCCCTGGCTGTTGTCCACTAGGCCCCCTCCCGCTCCAGCTGGGCTAGAACCAGGCGGCCTGGGCCCTGGGCCTGGGCTGGGCCCTGTATCATGTGACGTATTTCTCTCTCTTTCTCTCCCCGCACGCAGCTGTGGGACCTACTCTACAAGCTGCGCTTTGTGCTCACCTACATTGCTCCCTGGCAGATCACGTGGGGCTCGGCCTTCCATGCCTTCGCCCAGCCCTTTGCCGTGCCCCGTATCCTTGGGGAGCTGCCGGGGCGCCCCGAGCTGGGGGCAGGGCCAGGGCTGTGGGAGAGGGGCTGGGGGAAGGGGAACGGGAATGGGGGGATGCGTGGAGCAGGGCGTGGGCCCAGCAGTGGTGGAAGAAGGGGAGTTACTGGTGGGGCAGTCTGAGGAAGTTGCGCATAGGGGATTATGGGCCAGTGGAGGACTAGAGGGATAATAGCAGGTCGGGTCCAGAATGCTTTGGGCACGTTCTGGTTCTGCCCCTTTCTGGGTTGCTCTCTCCTGGCCGTTGGGGACAGCAGGCCATGTGGTGGGGGGGGGTGGGAGCTCGGGGCGCCTGGCTCTGCAGGGCTGTTCAGTGTGGGGTGGGGCCCCGGCTAGGCTGTCAGCGGGAGCAAGGTGTGCTGGGTCCGTGGAATGGTGCCGGGGAGGGCGCCTGGCTCTGGGGTGGTTGGGCAGCAGTGAGGTGAGGGCAGGACACGGGTGCCAGGGCACCGGGTCTGCTGGGCAGTGGCAGGGTGGGGCACTGGTGCCATTGGACAGCTGGGTAGGGGCGGTGAGACGGGTGCTCTGGCTCTGTGCCATTGGGGCTGGCGGTGGGGCACGGTCGGGGGCAGCAGGGCTGCCAGCCGCAGCTCCGCAGGGGTTGTTGCCTTGACGCCCCCAGACTCAGCCATGCTGTTTGTCCAGGCCGTGCTGTCGGCCCTGTTCTCCACCCCTCTCAACCCGCTGCTGGGCAGCGCCGTGTTCATCATGTCGTACGCCCGCCCCGTCAAGTTCTGGGAGCGCGACTACAAGTGAGTGAGGGAGAGGCGCCCTCCCCCAGCCAGCAGGGCCCCTGCATCCCCACCACGCCTTCGCTGCAGGGCCCCCTCCCAACCCCCAGGCCACCCCCGTCACCTTCCTGGCCTCCCCTTGGCAGGTGGCCCCTCTCCTCCTGCACTCCCCGCAAGGTAAGCCAGTCTCCCCATGCCCAGACTGGGCCACGCCACCATGTGGTGCCCACACACGTTGGACAGGCTGTGCCCCATCCTGGCCTGGCTGCAGGGGGCCGGTGTGGGTGGGGAGGCCTGTGCAGTGGCGCACTGCTAACCTGGCTCTCCTCTTCCCCAGCACAAAGAGGGTCGACCATTCCAACACCCGCTTGGCCACCCAGCTCGACCGCAACCCAGGTGCGTACCCAGGTGTAGTACTGGAGGTGTTGCTGGGCACGGCTGAGGGGGCCAAATCTGGGCAAATTGCTTAAAACAGGGCTACTGACAGCCCAAGACTGGGGCTCTTCCGCTATAGGGCACCAAACCAGTCACACAGAGCACTTCTGCCACGCCAGCCAGCAGGGAGTCACACAAGCAATTCCTTCAAACACTCCGGCTCCCCTTGTGCCCCAGCCAGTCCCCTCCTGTTGCAGAGGAGAGGTGGTGAAACCCAACCTCACCAAATCCACACAGGTTCTTCCTGTCCCAAAAGACCAGCCACGTTCCCAGGTCAATGTGTACCTTAGGTCTCACCCAAAAGAGCAGGCTGTGCCCATCCTTTAGAACCTACCATCTAAAGGGTTATTCATAGAAAGACAGACTCGGGTGAGAGTAAAATCGTTAAAGCAATCAAACTACATACACCCGTCACAAGGGTCCTGAGGCAGGTTTGCAGCAGAAGTGGCGTAGGCGGCTATCTTAAAAGTCTCTGCAAAGCATCCTTTGTTAGGAGGGGCCAGCAATCCTTCCCGGCCCGGTTCATAGCAGAGATGCTCCTGAAGTGATGAGCCGGATTGAAGACAAAGGCGGAGGAACCTCAAGGCTCTCTTTCTCCCCTTGCCCACATGGGGGGAATTCCATTCTTCCTCCCTGTGTGGAAGTGGGGCCCAGATGGAGCCTGTCCCATGAGCAGGTCGCCTGTCCGTGTCCTTTGCGGACAATCTGCTATTATCTCTCCGCCACGTTACACGTCCGCAGGCAAATTCCTCAGATGTTGATTGGAATCTGTCCAGTTGGGGTTCACCTCGCTCGGAACCTGTTCCCACGCCTCCAGCTGTGGTCTCCCAGAAACTGAAATTTCAAGTGTGAGCACAGACCTAATGCACACAACTTCCCAGATAAAGTGGTACGAACATCTGAGCAGCACAAGCCAGTTCACTAAACCACCAGTTTTCAATAGACGCCTCCCTTGGCATCAGATTTGGTGCTAACCTCGGGCAGTGGTTGCAACAATGTTTTGCTTCAAAACCAACAAGCAGTCCCGTGGCACCTGATAGACTAACAGATGTTTTGGAGCGTGAGCTTTTGTGGGCAAAGACCCACTTCGTCATCTTAAAATCCACTGACGTCACCCCAGAGTGCAGCTGAGCTCTCACCTCTGCCTGGGGCTGAGGGCACCGAGCTCCCCAGCCCACAAAGCGGTGACTGCGGCGGCAGAGTTCCCACCATTGAACCCCCTGCTGCATCCGGCCCTTCACAGCCCAACCCCGGGTGCCACACTGGAGCCTTTGAGCCAGGGCTGACTGCAAGGGGAGAATGCCCCTCCCCCAGCACAGCGCCTTCCAGTGCCACACTGCGTCAGCATTGGCTGAAGGGGAGAATGCCCCTCAGCACAGCGTCTTCCAGTGCCGCACTGCATCAGCACTGGCTGAAGGGGAGAACGCCCCTCCCCCAGCACAGCGCCCTCTAGTGCCGCACTGTGTCAGCACTGGCCGAAGGGGAGAATGCCCCTCAGCACAGCGTCTTCCAGTGCCGCACTGCGTCAGCACTGGCGAAAGGGGAGAACGCCCCTCCCCCAGTACAGCGCCCTCTAGTGCCGCACTGTGTCAGCACTGGCTGAAGGGGAGAACGCCCCTCCCCCAGCACAGCGCCCTCTAGTGCCGCACTGTGTCAGCACTGGCTGAAGGGGAGAATGCCCCTCAGCACAGCGTCTTCCAGTGCCGCACTGCGTCAGCACTGGCGAAAGGGGAGAACGCCCCTCCCCCAGCACAGCGCCCTCTAGTGCCGCACTGTGTCAGCACTGGCTGAAGGGGAGAATGCCCCTCCCCCAGCACAGCGCCTTCCAGTGCCGCACTGCGTCAGCACTGGCTGAAGGGGAGAACGCCCCTCCCCCAGCACAGCGCCCTCTGGTGCTGCACTGCGTCAGCGCTGGCTGAAGGGAGAGCCTCTCTGGCTGAGCACCCCCTGCAGCACAGTGCCCTCTAGTGCTGCACTGGGCCAGCCCTGCCTGTGAGGGGCGAGAGCCCCTGCTGAGACCCTCCCCTGGCCTCCCATCCCTCTTCCAGGTGCTGATGACAACAACCTGAACTCCATCTTCTATGAGCACCTGACACGCTCCCTGCAGCACACGCTGTGTGGGGACCTGCTGCTGGGCCGCTGGGGCAACTATGCCACCGGCGACTGCTTCATCCTGGCCTCGGACTACCTGAACGCGCTGGTGCACCTCATCGAGATCGGCAACGGCCTCGTCACCTTCCAGCTGCGCGGCCTCGAGTTCCGGGGTGAGAGGCTGCGTGGGGAGCCCAGCCTGGCCGGGAGTGTGGGCTTCTCACAGCCCCTGCTCCCCCACTAGTGACCTCACGCCTCCCTTCACAGGCCTCCATCAGCCCCACCCCCAGCCTGTGTCCCCCCCCATCCCTCTGTGTCAGACCCACGGACCTCCCCAGCCTGTGTCCTCCCCCCACCCCTGTGCGTCCGCTCCATAGGGCCTCCCCACCCCACCCCACCCCTTGCCTCTCTGTGCCAGGCCCATGGTGTTGGGATTCCCTGAGGGGGGGGTCCCTGGCAGCCCCCTCACCCTCTGCGCCCCACAGGTACGTACTGCCAGCAGCGTGAGGTGGAGGCCATCACAGAGGGCGTGGAGGAGGACGAGGGTTGCTGCTGCTGCGAGCCGGGCCACCTGCCCCACATGCTGTCATTCAACGCGGCCTTCGGGCAGCGCTGGCTGGCCTGGGAGGTGGCAGCCACCAAGTACGTGCTGGAGGGTTACAGCATCAGCGACAACAACGCCGCCTCCATGCTGCAGGTCTTCGACCTGCGCAAGATCCTCATCACCTACTACGTCAAGGTGTGGGGCGGGGGCATGGGAATTGGGGGCATACAGGAGAAGGGGGTTGGGGGTCGGGAGGTGGGTTGGGGAGGCTCAAGTGTGGGCGTGGGGCCAGGAGAGGGGCCCCTGGCATCTTTCCCCTCTGGGGGGATTGGCCCCAGTCTGGCCTTGGCGAGGGACTGGCTGAGTCCTGGGCACCGGGAGGGTCTAACCCTGTGCCCCTCGGCAGAGCATCATCTACTATGTGACGTGCTCCTCCAAACTGGAGGAGTGGCTGGGGAACGCAGTGATCCAGGAGGCGCTGCGCCCTTGCACAGCCCCCAGCTACTCTGACAGCGACCCCACCTTCAACCTGAACATCGACGAGGACTACGACTCCCGCGTGGCCGGCGTCACCCTCTCCTCCTTCTGCAACGTCTACCTGGACTGGATTCAGTACTGTGCTGGCCGCAGGGAGAAGGTGCGCCCTGAGAGCGGGGGAGTCGGCCGTGGGGCAGGCAGTACGATCTACAGGGCAGAGCCTGGGGGGCTGGGAGCCAACACTCCAAGGCCTTAGTTCTGTGGCTGTTAGAAGCAGAGAGCACCATGCTTCGGGGTGAGGGGGTTCCTCTTGTCTCCTCCCTCCCCTCACAGCTGCCTGTCTCTCCTTGCAGCCCATGGACAAGGAGTGGGACTCCCCGCTCGTCACCCTCTGCTTCGGGCTGTGCATCTTAGGGCGCCGGGCACTGGGCACAGCCTCCCATAGCTTGTCTGCCAGGTGAGACACCCCCCATAGTCCCCACCCGCCGCCTGTCTGCCAGGTGAGACACCCCCCATAGTCCCCACCCGCCGCCTGTCTGCCGAGTGAGACACCCCCCATAGTCCCCACCCGCCGCCTGTCTGCCGAGTGAGACACCCCCCATAGTCCCCACCCGCCGCCTGTCTGCCGAGTGAGACACCCCCCGTAGTCCCCACCCACTGCCTGTCTGCTGGGTCAGACACCCCCTGTCATCCCCACCTGCTGCCTGTCTGCCGGCTCCAACACCCCCCATAGTCCCTGCCCACTGCCTGTCTGCTGGGTCGGACACCCCCCATAGTCTCCACCCGCTGCCTGTCTGCTGGGTGAGACGCCCCCCATAGTTCCTGCCCACCACCTGTCTGCCAGGTGAGACACCCCCCTTCCCTCCCCATCCCTGCCCATGGGTGAGACAGCCCCTCCCCACCCATTGCCCACTCACAGCATTTTCTGCTTAGTGAGGCAGCTCCTCCCCACTTTGCTCCCACCCTGCCTGCCAGGTGAGGTCCCTGCCCACGGGCCTGTCTGATGGGTGAGACATCCACCCTCCCTGTTGCCCCCACCCATGGCCCGGCTGCCCTGTGAGACTGCCCCTCCCCCCATTGCCCCACAGCCTACTGCTGGGTGAGAGAGGACCTGCCCCCAGCTCCTCTCCCAGGCAATACAGTAGAACGCAGACAGAGGAGTCTCTTAATGACAAATGCGAGGCTGGGAATATAATTAATGCCACTCAAATATGTCTTGTCAAAGCACAGTGGCTTTGTTTGGGTTGCTAGCTGCTGTGCAGACATCCTGGATCATTGTTCCGATGCCGCCGGGCGTTGTGCAGTGTCAGGAAAGCCCTGGCCAGTGGCTGAGGCGCTCCTGTGTCACCGAGGGGGCGTGCTTGCTCGCCAGCATGGGGGAGTTTGGTGAGGTGCTGCAGGGATCTGTTCGAGGCCAGACGTGAGTCAACGTGTTCATCACTGACTCACAGCTCCCCCAGCCAGCCAGAGCCAATGTGATCTGACCTGTGTGGCGCAGGCCAGAGGACTTCCCCAAAGTGCTCGCTGGAGCAGAGCTCTTAGAGGAAACATCCTATCTTAATTAACCAATGGCTGGTGATGAAGAATCCCCCACGACACTTGGTAAATTGTTCCACTGACCTTCACTGTCACAAGCCTGTGCCTTATTTCCACTCGGAATTTGTCCAGCTCCGCCGTCTGGCTGCTGGATCGCATCAGACATTTCTCTGCGAGGCCAACCAGCCTAGGAGCAGTCCTGGAGCTACCTACAAACTGATCGAGTGGTCTGCAGCACCCTCCTCTGGGGTCAGGAAGGAAATAGAAAATCACTGCTGACGAAATCGCTGTGTAGTGCAGACACGGGTGGGGGGTGGGGAGGACAGGGCAGCCCTGCAGTGTCGCCAGGATCACTTGCAAAGCTGGACCTGTGCAAACCAACTGTTTTAATGCAGCCCAAGGCAGAGCTGTATGCCCAGGGCAAGGTGTGTTGGTCAGTATAAGGGGTGGTGGAGGGACCAGTAGCTCAGCATGAGTTCCCAGCGCTGCACTGTGGCCCAAGTGGCTAGTGCAGCTCTTGGGTGGATGAAGAGAGGAGGAGTGAGTAGGAACAGACAGGGTTTTACTGCTGGCTACACCGTTGGTGAGCACAGGACTGGGTACGGAGCCTGGTTCTGGGGCCAGGAAGCTGAGGCCAGAGCAAACAGCCCCAGAAGTGGTTGGCGGGCTGGAGAAAGCACAGCAGGCAGCACATGGATGAGCACTGCCCGTTGACTTGATGACTGTATCAGTACCAGCCTGGGTGAGCCCCCACGTGCCATGGGGCCTTTAAGCTGTGAGGAAAAGACAGGCCAAGAACCAGCGGCTGGAGTCTCCCACAAAAGCAGGGCCTGTTTGCCAGGGTAGGTGATTGACCGTTGGAACGAAAGCCCCAAGGCAGGGTGGAGTGGCTATCCCCAGTGCAGGCAGCGCTGGGGTGTCTGGCCTGGGCTGTGCAGCAGGGCCATACTCGGCGATCCAGCAGCCCCATCTGGCCCGGCCCTCCGTGAATGTGTGAGACACCCTGCCACACCCTCGGTCTGCTAACCAGATCCCCGCTCCTCACTGAGCCGTACCGTCCCTGCAGCCTGGAGCCCTTCCTGTATGGCCTGCACGCCCTCTTCAAGGGCGACTTCCGCATCACCTCGCCCCGTGATGAGTGGGTCTTCGCCGACATGGACCTGCTGCACCGCGTGGTGGCACCTGGCATCCGCATGTCGCTCAAGCTGCACCAGGTACCAGCCCTGCCCACAAGCCCCACCCCAGGACAGGTGGGCAGTGGGCTCCCCTCTTCTGTGGTGGGCAGGGTGAGCCCTAAGGGCCATACCTAGGGGGAGGAGAGAGGGCGTGTCCTAGCACCTGCCCACCAGCCTGCTCAGCCTAGGGAATGGGGGAGGAGGGATGGCGTGGGAGGAAGTGGCTGGGGCAGGAGGGGGATGTGAGGAGGCAGGGAGGGGTTAGCTTGCTGAGGGAAGGAAGACGATCCTGCCCTGTGCTGGAGAGGAAGGGTGTGAAGGCAGAGGGTCATGCCCCAACTCCCTCCCCAGGACCATTTCACGTCGCCAGACGAGTACGAGGACCCGGCTGTGCTGTACGACGCCATCACAGCCAACGAGGAGAAGATGGTGATCTCGCACGAGGGCGACCCAGCCTGGCGCAGCGCCATCCTCGCCAACACGCCCGCCCTGCTGGCGCTGCGCCACGTGATGGACGACGCCAGCGACGAGTACAAGATCATCATGCTCAACAAGCGCTACCTGAGCTTCCGTGTCATCAAGGTGAGCCCCAGCCGCCGCCCCCGGCACCCTGCTCTAACCACTGGACCCCAACCCTCTCCCGGAGCTAGAGGTGGAACCCGACTCCCTCCCTCACCCCGGTTTGTCTCCTTGGCCAGGTGAATCGGGAGTGCGTGCGGGGGCTCTGGGCGGGGCAGCAGCAGGAGCTGGTGTTCCTGCGGAACCGCAACCCGGAGCGGGGCAGCATCCAGAATGCCAAGCAGGCTCTGCGCAACATGATCAACTCCTCCTGCGACCAGCCCATCGGCTACCCCATCTACGTGTCGCCCCTCACCACCTCCTACGCCGGCAGCCACCCCCAGCTGCGCTGCCTCTGGGGCGGCCCCGTCAGCCTGCACAACATCTCTGCCTGGCTCATCGGCAGCTGGGAGAGGTGAGCGCGCCATGGTGGCCCCCAGCCACCACGCCTGCCCTGCGCCCCACAGCGCCCCCTGCTGGGCGAGGCCGGGGCTGGAGTAGCCGGGTGCTCCCCTGCAGGCAGCTCCTGCCCTGCTCCCCACAGCGCCCCCTGCTGGGCGAGGCCGGGGCTGGAGTAGCCGGGTGCTCCCCCGCAGGCAGCTCCTGCCCTGCTCCCCACAGCGCCCCCTGCTGGGCGAGGCCGGGGCTGGAGTAGCTGGGTGCTCCCCGACAGGCAGCTCCTGCCCTGCTCCCCACAGCGCCCCCTGCTGGGCGAGGCCGGGGCTGGAGTAGTTGGGTGCTCCCCTGTAGGCAGCTCCTGCCCTGTGCCCCACAGCTCCCCCTGCTGGGCGAGGCCGGGGCTGGAGTAAATGGGTGCCCCCCCCCCACAGGCAGCGCTTCCATCCCAGTCACCATGCCGCCCCCTGCGGGGAGAGGTTAGGTTGGAGGAGCTGGGAGCTCCCCTGCGCCCCCCCACCCCCACCCCTACAGCCAGTGCTCCCGCCCTGCTCACTGCAGCACCCCCTGCTGGGTGAGGCTGGCCCAGTGAGTCAGGGCACAGAGCTGATGCCCCTGTGCTTTATTTTCTCCCAGGCTACAGAAGGGCTGTGGCGCCGGGTGCAACAGTGGTGGGAACATTGAGGACTCTGACTGTGGTGGAGGCTCCTCATCCATCAGCAACAACCCTGCAGGGCATGGGCAGCAGGGAAGCAGTGCCCCAGGTGGGCAGAGCACGGGCATGGGCACCCTGGGGGCTTCAAACCCCCAGGAGCCTCCCGTCACCACTGCCCAGCCTCAGCCAGGTATGGAGATGAGCAGCTGCAAGCCTCCCTGCTCTGAGAGGGGCCTGGGCTGGAAGGGTGTCCGGGAGTCCTGGGTTTCCTCCGCAGCTTGGAGGTGCTATGTGATTGCTTAGAGCAGGTGCAGAGGAGCCCTGAGGCTCCTGGGTTCTATTCCCCGCTCTGCCTAAGTGTCTCCCCCTGGGATAAAAGCTCCCTGGCTGGAGGCCTCCCTAAGGCCCATCTGTGCTGGGGTATTTTGGGAGGCCCAGGGGTTGAGAAGAGGCGGCGCCAAGGTATCTCACTGAGGATTGGGAGCTGGAGCACAGAGATGCGGTGGGCTGAGGGTGGGGCCATCTCTGGGTCATGTCTGCGGTAACCTTCCCGTCTCCCCACAGGGTCAGAGCAGAGCCTCCCGCTGGGCCAGAACTGGCTCGTACGGCCAGTGCCAGGGAGCCAGGCGGAGGGCCGGCGTGAAGCTCTCCCTGCTGCCACCTGGGTGCCTACCCAGCGCCTCTCCAGCAGCCAGCTGTCCTGCACCAGCTCGCTGGCCTCTATGGCCTCCCAGGCGGAGGGACCAGGCCGGGCCCCGCTGCCGCTCCCCTTGCCCCTACGACCAGCGCTGGGCACCTCAGCCACCTTTGCCTACGAGGGGCTTTGTGGAAAGTGGAGCCTGCCAGGCCGCAAGGGGCTCAATGGGCTGGGGGGCAGTGAGGGAGATGCCTCACCAGGGACTCCTGCCAGCACCGGCGCCACCCAGGACACATCCCCCCGGGGGCCCAACGCTAGGGCACAGGTGAGCATGGGCCTTTTGCCCACCCCAAGGGAGGCCCCAGCTCCCTCTCCACACCATGTGGCGTGGGAGAGCCACCTCCCATTCCCCCCACGCCCACACCCAGGGTGCCACACTTGGCTCCCCCCTCCCGTTGCACTAATTCCGGCTGTTTCATTGTGCGGGACGGGAGAGGTCACTGCTGGATGCACTGTGCCCCTCCTCGCACAACAGGTGGCTCAAGCCAGTTCCTGCACGTCAGCTTAGTGCTAATAGAAAGCCCTTAAGCTGGCTCGGGGAGCCCGTGCCCCCACAAGAAGCCATTTGAAGGGCACCTGGGATTAGCTGCAGCTCTCATGTTCCCCACCTTCACCAGCCTGGCCTGTCCCCTGTGGTACCTGTGTCCTCATGGGGCCTTGCCCTACCCCCAGCCTATTTATCTCCTGTGCGGCCCCATCCTGGCCTGTGGCCCATCCTCTCCCTCCAGGCTGTAACCCGTCTCCTCTCTTTGCCCACAGCCTTCTGTGTCCCCGGACCCAGGCCCCCTTGCTGACGCTGTGGAAGCTGACTCCCTCCAGCAGTGCCTCCCACTGGCAGAGACAGAGCAGCAGCTGCCCGGCCCCAGCATCCCCCCACCCGAGTGGGGCCGGCAGAGAGAGAAGGAGAGCCCCGCCGCCCAGCCGCTCCTGGAGCACCAGTACTGACGGGGGTGCAGTGGGAGCTGCTGTTCTCCCTCCCCCCACACCCCGATTGATACCAATGGGCTGGTCCCGTCACACAGACCCCCCCCACACCCTGCTTCAGGACCCTGGACAGCAATAAGGGGGCAAATGGCTCCTCCGCTGGACTCCGGGGGGACCCAATGGACACCTGTGCTGTCCTACTGGCAGGCAGTGGTCCCCTACCCTGGAGCCTCCACTGGCCCACATTCTCAGCACTGCTCCCAGGCGCTGCCCCTTGGCGCCGCGTTTAAAGCGGGAGCAGGGACCACGTGAATAACACTATTTTTGATTATTTTGATGGTTTATTTTTCTCTGATCCTGGATTTTTGGTTGATACAAAAAATTAAAAAAAAAAAATACAAAAAAAAGAGCAAAGCCCGCCCCGCCCCCTCATGCAGCCTCCCCAGGCGTCTGGGTCAGGGGAGGCGTCAGACGCCTGGGTTCTGTCCTTGCGTCGGGGGGTGGGGGGGACCACACTCAGAACTCCTGGGCTCTGGCCCAGGCTGGGGAAAGGGCTCTAGGGGGTTACAGCAGGAGGGGAGGTGTTAGGACACCAGCGTTCTAGTCTCACCTGTGCTGCTCAGATTCCCTCCCTGGCCGAGGGAGAGGATAACTTGGTACCCTGGCCAGGGTCCTTTTCCGTCCAGCTGCTCGCTCCCGGATGATGCCATGGAGTGCCAGACACCCAGGAAGGGCCCTCCTTGGAGAGTGGGAGGTGCCCCCCATTCATCTGCACTGCTCCAGAGAAACAGAGCAGCCGCCTCTGCTTTCCCTTCCACATCCAACCTATCTGGCCTGGGGCAGCTGGGGCTCTCCCACCTCGGGAATGTCTGGGCCCCTGGCTAATGGCTGTTAGCTGGCAGGATGCTGCAAAGTGGGCACAAGAGGGAGAGTACAAGTGCCAATGGCCTGGGGGGGGGTCCCACAATGCCAGTGGTCTACCCCAAGGCTGGCCCCTGTGTGGAGGCAGGGACCCCTTTGCAGGTAAGGAGCCGGTGCTTATCTGGGCCCCCGAAACCCATGGTTTTGCCTGGCACAGGACAAGGGGCAGGAGTGGCTCTGGTGGGAGGTGGGGTGGGGCCAGGAACAAAGCGGCTGCAGCTTGACTGACAGCTGCCATTGGCTGGAGTGTGCTGTCCCCACCCTAAATGGGCACTGAGCCAGGCACCCCCTATACCTGGGACTGGTGCCTGGTAGCAAGGGCTCCAGCTCTGCCCTGCGAGCAAAGCCAGGCCTAGCCTGTGTCTGCTGTGCCCCAGCTCTGTCCGTCCAGTACCCATGTTGCTGGGTCGGTCGGTGTGTCTACGCTGTCTCTGTCTCTGTGCTCAGATGCCAGATAAAGCCTCTGGCTGGCTGGCCTTGCCTGCTGCTCCCCCAGCCCGTCTGTCTGTCCTTCCCTGCTGCCCCCCCAGCCCGTCTGTCTGTCCTTGCCTGCTGCTCCCCCAGCCCGTCTGTCCTTCCCTGCTGCTCCCCCAGCCCGTCTGTCTGTCCTTCCCTGCTGCTCCCCGAGCCCGTCTGTCTGTCCTTCCCTGCTGCTCCCCCAGCCCGTCTGTCTGTCCTTCCCTGCTGCTCCCCCCAGCAGCCTGTCCGTCTGTCCTTCCCTGCTGCTCCCCCAGCCCGTCTGTCTGTCCTTCCCTGCTGCCCCCCCAGCCCGTCTGTCTGTCCTTCCCTGCTGTCCCCCCAGTCCTTCTGTCTGTCCTTCCCTGGGCCCCCAGCCCGTCCGTCTGTCCTTCCCTGCTGTCCCCCCCCAGCCCGTCTCTCTGTCCTTCCCTGCTGCCCCCCCAGCCCGTCTGTCTGTCCTTCCCTGCTGCCCCCCCAGCCCGTCTGTCTGTCCTTCCCTGCTGTCCCCCCCCAGCCCGTCTCTCTGTCCTTCCCTGCTGTCCCCCCCAGCCCGTCTCTCTGTCCTTCCCTGCTGCCCCCCCCCAGCAGCCTGTCCGTCTGTCCTTCCGTGCTGTCCCCAGCCTGTCTGTCCTTCCCTCCTGCTCTCCCAGTCCTCCTGTCTGTCCTTCCCTCCGCTCCCCCGCCTGTCTCTGTTCTTGCCCTCCAGCCCCTCCGTCTGTCTGTCCTTACCGTCCCCCATCTGTCTGTCGTTTCCTTCCAGCCCCCCCAGCCCCGCCGCCTGTCTCTGTCCTTCTCCTCCACGCACCCCCGCCCCCGCTGCTCCGGCCGTGGCGACGGCGGCGCTAGGACACCGCGGAGAGGGGGCTCCTGTCAGCTGGGAGGGGAGGGAGCGGCCGGTGCGGAGGCTGGGGGGAAACGCGGGACGCCGGACCCGGAGGTAGGAGCCCCCCCGCCCCCATCCCTGACCCTGCGCTGGCCGCCCCACGGGCAGCTCATCCCCCAGCGTCCCCCGCTCGCCCTCCCCCTCTTGTCATGCAGCGCCCCCGCCCATCCCGGCCATCCCCTGCACCCCTGCAGCGCCCCCGCCCATCCCCCCAACGCCCATCCCCCCGCACCCCTACAGCGCGCCCGCCCACCCCCCAGTGCCCATCATCCTGCACCCCTTACAGCGCCCGCGCCCATCCTCTGTACCCCTACAGCGCCCCCGCCCATCCCCCAGCGCCCATCCCTCTGCACCCCTACAGCGCCCCTGCCCATTCCCCTGCACCCTTACAGCGCCCCCTCCCATCCCCCCAGCGCCCATCCCCCTGCACCCCTACAGCACCCCCGCCCATCCCAGCCATCCCTCTGCACCCCTACAGCGCCCCCTCCCATCCACCAAGCGCCCCACCCCCGTACCCCATAACGTGCCCCTCCCTCTTTCACACAGCACCAGCCCATCCCAGTCATCCCCTGCCCCCCTACAGTGCCCCCTCCCATTCACCTAGCACTCCCCTCCCTCTTCCCTTCAGTGTCCTCATCCCTCAGCATGTCATCCAGTGCTCCCCTTCCCCTCACAGCACCCCTCCCCCTGTGTCCCCATACAGCATTCCTCATCCCCTCACATAGAGCCCCCAGCCACGCTTCTGCACCCCCCAAAGCTCCCCTCCCCTCACACACAGTCCCCAGCCACCCTTCTGCACCCCCCAGAGCTCCCCTCCCCTCACAGAGCCCCCAGCCACCACCCTTCTGCACCTCCCAGTGCTCCCCCTCCCCTCACACAGACCCCAACCATCTCCTGCATCCCCCAGCGTGCCCCATCCCCTCACACAGAGCCCCCAGCCACCCTTCTGCACCTCCAGCACTCCCCCTCCCCTCACACAGAGCCCACAGCCACCCTTCTGCACCCACCAGCACTCCCCCTCCCCTAACACAGAGCCCACAGCCACCCTTCTGCACCCACCAGCACTCCCCCTCCCCTAACACAGAGCCCAGCCATCCCCTGCTCCCCCCAGCGTGCCCCCCTCCCCTCACACAGAGCCCCCAGCCACCCTTCTGCACCCCCAATGCTCCCCCTCCCCCACACAGAGCCCAGCCACTTCCTGCAACCCCCAGCACTCTCCTTCCCCTCACACAGAGCCCCCAGCCACCCTTCTGCACCTCCCAGCGCGCCCCCTCCCCTCACACAGAGCTTTCAGCCGCCCTCATGCACCCCACCCAGCATTTGCCGTCCCCCCACACAGTGCCCCCACCCTCCCAACCAGCTCCTGTACCCCTCCCACCGTTCCCCCCCATCACACAGCACTCCCCCTCCTTTCCCCTCACATAACGCCCCAGCCATCCCTGCACCCCACACAGCACTTCCAATCCATTCCCCTCACCCCAAACAGTTCCCCATCCAGCCCCCCTTCCCCTCCCCCACCCATTCTCTTCCCAGCTCCTTCACCTATCCATCTCCCTGTATTCCTGCACCACCCCCTGCCACTCTCCACACCGTCCTTCCCTGCACCCCCAATGCACTCCTCCCCTCTCCAGGTGCTTGACATTCCCACTCTTGGGGTGAACAGCAAACACCCATCCTGGGGGTGGAGGGCGGGAGGAATTCACTCCCACAACGGTGATGGAAGGGGCTTGGTGGGCTCGCCCGGTTTATCCAGGCTTTGCTTCCACTGCACGGAGGGGTTATCCACCCAGGCATCACCTGGGGCTAGTTAGAAGAGACTGTAGCGGACAGGCGTGGGGCGCGCCAGGGAGCCAGAGGGGCTGAGGCAGGAGGGGGCCCAGGGTTCTGGGGAGCTCGTTTTGACTTTTAAAATATTTTGCTAATATTGTAGCACTGCACCAACCTCCACCCGCCCGCCCCCTAAGGCCACCCCTCCCCCACTCCCCAGATAACCCCCGACGCACCACATGCCACCCCACCAGCTACACAATACAGCCTCCACTTCAACGCCGCCCCTCCCCTGATGCCCACACAGCACAATGCCCATTGCAACCCTGCAGACCCAGTTCCCCTTCCGAAGCCCCCTTGCCCCAACACAGCACAGCCCCTCTCCCTCCCCACAGCACTGACAGAGCACAACCCCTCTGCCACCCTGCTCAGCACACCCCCCGCACCCCCTGCACAAGCCACAACACAACAGCCCTCACCCAGCCACAGCTGTGGGGGGCTGAGGACTGCAAGCAGTGGGCAATCCCATCTATTTGCATTGTGTTTTTCCTTCCAAACTGGAACCAACCCAGCCAGAATCTCCGGCAAAATGCATGTGCCAAAACAGCCGTTTGGTGTTGCAACACCCTGTGGCTTCCATTAAAAGGTGATAACATTTCGATTCTCTCATCTTGGTCCTCTTAATTTTAACCTGTCCAGTGTATTGAAACAGTAAATTGGATACGTTCTAGGGAAGATGAGCTCTATATATAATATTGAATTATGACTGGAAACTTGTAGGCCTCCTGTAGTGTATGTCCATTATGCTATTAACTACTCTTTGTCGATGGTAGCATGGCCAATGTTCCCACATTGTTAATATTTATAGCAAATAGATTTAATATTTTCATAAAATATTAAAAAAAAAAAGAACCAAAACATTCAAAGTCAAAAGCAACCGTTTCTCCTTCGCTGAACTGGGGCGCTCTAGCAGATGTGGGGTTTTCTCCCTGTAAAAGTTGTCAGAATTGGCAAATTCCCATAAAACATTTTACATTTAAAGAACAGCTGTTACCAGCAGGGCACTCAAGCCAACACAATTCCAAGCACAACACATAACGCAATACACACAACGCAGCCCCCTCACTCCAGGCCTGGCATGAGCCCTTATGAAGAACACAACTCCCTCACATAGTGCTTGGTGAAACCTGACGTGCATAATACAACGCAACCCCTTTGCTCAGTGCCGGGGCTGACGTGATGCACACAACACAATCGTCTTACTTATACCCGGTGCAACCCGATACATACAACACAGTGCAACACAACCTCCTGTGACCTGGTATACACACCGCAGCCCCATGGGCACACCACATGGTGGATACGCCCCGCCACAGCACACACACAAACTGTTGCATAGCTCAGAGCCAGCCCAGGGCTACCCTCCCAGCACACACCTCATGCACCCCAGTATCTCAACACAACCCCTTTGGCCCATGGCACAGCACCACAGCCCAACACCCCCACATACACTGTCCCCCACTCCCGCATGCCCCCACTTGCAGAGCCCCTTGCTGGCTGGACATTGGGGAATGGAATCCCTGGGGGATAAGCTTCTAAAGAGGGATCCCTGATGGCCCTCCCCCTCCACAACCCAGGTTGCCTGGGTGGGGGAACTGATGGATTAACAATAGGGTAGAGTTAGGAGGTGGGTCAGCTGAGCGAAGGTGGGAGGGGAAAGGAGCTCATGCCAGGATGAAGGAAATAAATTTGTACTAGCTGGAGAAAAGAGTGGGGCTTGGTGCATAATCGGGGGGTGGGAGTCTGAGTGCAGCTTTGCAGAACCAGAGGAGGGTGTGGCAAGAGAAGCATCGTTACAGCTAGGTCCGCATCCCCCTCCGCCAAGGGGGATCCAGGCCCTGCGGTACCTGTACAGCTCTGCCAACACCCCCCCAGCCCCAGCTTTGTTCTGAGTGACCAGGAATCCCTGGGGACGCTGGCCCAAGCGTTGGGGAGAGCTCAGAGGCAGCAGAGACAGGGGGACAGAGCAGCGCTGGGTCAGTGTGGGGGTTAAATGCAGTTGGAGACTCAGTATCTGCTGTTAGGTGAACATACAAAATCCCCCAGCTCTGCAGGTGTCCACAATCCCAACCCGCAGCCCCTGCCTCAGCCCTGGCACCCCCAGCTCTGCCAGTGTCCCCCATTCCTGACCCTCAGCCCCTGCCTGCCCAGCTGAGACCCCCCACCTCAGCTCTGCCCATGCCCCAAGCAGCAAGGAGCAGCACCCCAGGCGGGAGCAGACAGACATACCTACCCAAGTAGTTGCCAGAGCACTAAACTGATGCAATCGCTCAAAGGAGTAATTTGGTGGTTGAATTCATAATCCAGATAATTAATGCTAGCAGGCAGGAGGAGTCCAGTGGTTAGAGCAGGGGGCAGGGCTGGGAGGCAGGACTCCTGGGTTCTGTTGCAGCTCTGGGTTGGGCCTGGAACGCACTGGTGGGGTGAAGGGAAGCCTGGGGAGAAGATGGGAGACGTGGGGCCTAGGCATGGATGAGCTGGGCAATGAAGTGGGGAGGGGAAGAGAAGGGGGAGCATCTCTGAAGACCTCGTAGTTGTGGTGCTCCACGGAGGTTGAATTCCACCTCCCTAGCTGGAGGATGGACCAGGTTGAGGTGGGGGGAGTGAAGGCCTTGGAGGGGGATGGCTGGGGCAGGGTCCTGCCAACACTGCAGCCCCGGGAGTGGGACATGGGAGCGCCCTGGCTGACGCCCGCTGCTCCTGGCACCCGTCATAGCGTTCTGTTCAGTGGCTGCCAACGCCTCCCCTCCTGCTGCATGTCCCTGAATGGCCTCTTTGAGGGCAGTAGCCGTGGGGTGACGCAGCCCAAATGGCATCCTCCCCCACTCCTCCGCGGGGGCGTGGACCCATTCACGGCCGGACAAGGAAAGCCTCTTGCCTAAGCTCAACTGGGACCGGGGGGCACCAGCTGGAGAGTCCGTGGGGGCTGGCTCAGCGCACGGTGGCACCAGTAATGGGGATCCCCTGAAGTTCACAGTGCTCTGCCGGTGCCCCTCAGCCCTGACCCACACACCCGGGCTGTCCCAGCCCTGGGCTCCCCGCCCCCACGTGCCACAGCCCAGATCCACAGCCCGCCTTTATCTCCCTGCGGGCAGGAGGCACCGATTTGTGGTTTGCCCTGTGAGACGGCAGAGAAAAGTGCAAAAGACCAGTTGGCTGGATTGTGGGCCGGGCTGCATGAAGCAGGAAGCCCATGGCTGGGAGTGAGGGGCCCTGGGCCACACTCGTTGGGGGTGGGCTGGGAGTGAGGGGCCCTGGCAGCGAAGGGGGAGCCCCAGACCGAGATCGCAGGGGCTGCGGATCGGCATTGAGGGCACTGGCAGAGCGGAAGTGGGGAGCGTCATTGCTAGGCCCAGCTGCGTGGCCAGGAAGCAGCTCACCGTTTGGGGGTGGGGTGTCAGCAGGTCACACTCGGGGCCTGGTTCTTTCCTGAGGATGTCAGGGGGGCTGGGCTCCTGCTTGCGCCATCACTTCCCGCACAGCAGGAAGCGAGTCAGAGCGTCCGCGCCACCCAGCGCATCTGGACCCGAGGTACTGAGTCCCCCGGTACCGAGCCCTTTGCCTGGCTTGGAGGGGGCTGGAGACTCATGGGGGCATAGGGCACCGGTGGGGGGCTGATGTGAGCTGCTCCCAGCCTAGTGGGGCTCTGGGGTGCAGGCTGGCGGGTTTCCTTCGCACTGGAAACATGGAAGAGGTCTGGGGGCAGGTGAGGGGGACCAGCTTTGGCTGATGGGGAGTGGGGGCTGGGGCCTGGCCATTGGGAGGAAAGAGCCCAGGGCAGCAGGCGAGAGGGGTGCAAAACCAAGCCCCCTTCCCATGGGGCAGCTCACCCAGGGAAGGGCCATGTCCCCAGGGCAGAGTAAGTGTGACAGGCACCTCAGGCTCTGGCCACATCCCTGCATCCGAGGTGTGCAGCGGCGGCCATGCGTCTGCTCCCCTCCCCAGTTTCCTCAGATTAATGGGATGCATGTTTGTGCTTCCGGCCATTGTAGCTAGGCCTGAAATCTCAGCCCACCCTGAGTGCCCTCAGCCCCCACTGGGGCCCTCACATCCAGTCCAGGTTCCATGTCATCCTGGGGGGGAGGGCAGGTGACTGGAGTATCTCCCACCTGCACAGACACCCCAGCCCAGGTCCCTCTTGCCCCCAAGCCTCGCTCACCCCCTGCCCCCCAGACAGGGGAAGTGAGCCCTGGCGTACAGGAAAGGGTCCCAGCTGAAGCTCTACAGCTTCCTGATTCCTCCTCAGCCGCTGCAACAGCTGCTGCTGGCAACTGTCAATGTGAAGCTGTTAAACAAGGCAGACTGGCAGGATGGAGCGAGGGATCCCGTTACAAACAGCCCCTGAGCCCCACCCCAGAGGTGGCTGCATCTGAGTGTGGGAAGAAGGATCCCTCTTCGCTCCCCCCACCCAGGAAATACTGATTTCTTGCTCTGTTTCACCAGGCGCCTGTGACAACCCCAGGCTCAGACGTCTTCCCCCCGGGGCCCCTGGGACTGGGTGAGTCGCTCTTGCTTGTGTGTGAGGGGGAAGGTAGAGAGCCACCCACCTGTGTGTGTGTGGGGCGGAGGGCACTGTGCTGTGGGTAACATAGGAGCTCGGCAGGGGCCTGGTACAGCCACCGAGCACTGCTGTCAGCAGCCCCCATTTGGCCCCCAGTAGCTACCACCCAACACCCCCTCCCCCTGCCCAGCCCCCCATTAACCCTTTCCCTGCCAAGCCCCTCCCATAGAGACCCAGGAATTCCACCCAGCTGTCTGCCCCCTCTGACCCCCAAGCGGGTGGGAGGTAACTGCGGGTCCATCGCCTGGCACGTGTGTGCAGCCAGGATGGAGTGGGGCTTAGCACGCCAAGCAGAATGATGGGGTACTAGGTGGGAGAGAAGCCCCTCTGCACCGGAGCCTGGGAGCTGGGGGCTGTGCCGACTAGGGAGCGCTGTCTCTGGTCCAGCCCTGGAGCAGGGGATAGGCTGGCTCAGGAGGCAGGAACTGGGACACCAGCTCCCCTCCAGGGGGTGCCGGTTCCCATCTGGCCCCAGGTTCACAGTGACTGTGGTGCCTATCTGTGAGATGAGCGTGCTGGGCCTCAGGCCAGTCACCTCTAGGAGAATATCGGAGTAGAAGAGAGACCTCTCATTCTGGGCCCCGTCCCTGCAGCTCGGGGAACTGTGCTTTCCTTTCCAGCCCTACAGCAGGGGGGCCATACTTGGTGAGCAGCTGTGTGTTTGGAAGGGGCTGTGGGGGGGAGGGTAACAGGAAGCAGGTGTGAGATTTGGGGAGAAGGGGATGAAGGGTGGCCCTCTGCCTGGTGTCACCCCTCTTCTGAGGGCTGCACTAGGGCAGGCCTCTGAGCCAGCACCTCCCCCATCCATGAGCTTCACTGCAGACACCCACTTCTCCCAGGTGTCTGCACCCCACAGATGTGGCTTTAGCACGTGGAAGGGGAGCGGGGAAGCTCAGGGGCTCGTCTGATGCATGCTGAGCCAACCAAAATGAGGAAGTGGAAACCACCCACACACCCCCTCCTCACCAAGAATGGCTGGGAGCCTCAGTTCCAATACAGAGCAGGTCACCAGCAAAAGGAGCTTGGTGGGTTTCAGCCTTGGTGTGGTCTGGGCTGCAGATGAGGAATTTGGGGAACCAACAGAGCTTTGGGGGGCAGGGCCTGGATAGCAGAGGGCTGCAGGTCTGGACTGAAGGGCACTGACAGAGCCCTGGCAGAGGCTGATCAGCTGATTGCCATTTCTTCTCTCTCTCTCTCTGCTGTTCCTGCAGCCCCCAGAACCTCTCTCCTGCCTGGTATAACCCCCCGGGGAAGCATTCTGGGGCCCAGGGACCAAGGAGGGGCTGGGAATGGGGGTCTCAGAGCAGGGGCTGGTCTGCAGGTGTTCGGGACTCCAGTAGTTGGGGGAGTCATTGGGGGGGGGCCAGGCTTGGGCGGGGGCAGGCTTGGGCAGGGTCAGTCCCAGGATGGTGGGGTTACAACTAGCTGTTGAGTTCTGGGGACCAGAGTGATTGTACGTCCTTTCGACCTTCCTCCTGCCTCGGGCTGCTCTCCTGTAACACACGTGCGCACATGCGCTCTCTCTCTCCTGGGCTTGACCCCCTCCCCCACGGATTCCACCCTCCTATGGGCTCAGCAACCTCAGTGAAAGCGGAAGTGTGACTGGGGGGGCAGGGAGTGGGAGGGTGGTGCAGGGGGCAGATGTGTGGGGGAGTTACCTCAGCTGGAGCTGGAGCAGCAGCTCTGTTTCTGTTTCTGCCCTGGGGGGCATCGCCCCCAAGCTGGGCGCCTCAGCCCCATTGCTCAGCATCTCCCCACCCCTTGCAGGAGGAAACGGCTACAGAGCCAGGTGCTTGTGCAAGTTCCTGTTTTTTCTGTCTCTTTCTGTTGGAGGCCAGGCAGAGCCCTGTATCCCACCCCAGGTGTGAGATTCTAGGCCCTGTCTTCTCCCTCCTCCAGCCAGCCAGGCCCCACTCCTGGGCCCCGATTGGAGCCAGTGCCCTTTGCTATCAGGCCAGTGTCTGGGTGGTTTAGCCCCAGCCATCACGTGTCACAGACTTTGCCTGTGTCAGGCAGCTGCTTGTCCCTGATCTCCCCATTCAGCACCGAGACACACACGCACACGCACCTGTCACAAAGCCACAGTCTGAGCAAGGGCAGGAAGCTGTGGCTACAAGAAAGCATAGGGGGTGAATTCCTACAGCCTGACCACAGAGCCCTGTCCTGTCTGCTGCTGCTGCTAATGCAGTATTGCCCTGCCATAATCACATCAACCTCCCACAAGGCACCTGCCCTCCCTCCGTCCTGTCGACCTCCCACAATGCACCTGCCCTCCCCCGTCCTGATTAGCTTCTATGACGAGGTTACAGGCTCTGTGATATGGGAAGTCAGTGGATGTGATAGACCTTGACTTCAGCAAAGCTTTTGATACAGTCTCCCACAACATTCTTGCCCATAAGATAAGGAAGTACGGATTGGATCCCTGGACTATGAGATGGATAGAAAGCTGGCTTGATGATCCGGCCAACCAGTAGTGGTCAATGGCTCAATATCTGGATGGCGGTCGGTTTCAAGCTGAGTGCCCCAAGGCTCAGTTCTGGGGCCAGTGCTGTTCAACATCTTTATTAATAACCTGGATGAGGGACTGGACTGCACCCTCAGCAAGTTTGCGGATGACACTAAGCAAGGGGGAGAGGTAGATTCGTTGGAGGGTAGAGAGAGGATCCAGAGTGACCTAGATAAATTGGAGGATTGGGCCAAAAGAAATCTGATACAGTTCAACAAGGAGAAGTGTAGAGTCCTGCACTTGGGATAGAAGAATCCCAAGCATTGTTATAGGCTGGGGACTGACGGGCTAAGCAGCACTACAGTGGAAAGGGACCGAGAGGTCACGGTGGAAAAAAGGCTGGATATAAGTAAACAGTGTGCCCTTGTAGTCAAGAAGGCTAACGGCATGTTATGGTGCATTAGGAGGGGCACTGCGAGCAGATCTAGAGAAGTGGTTGTTCCCTTCCGTTCGGCACTGATGAGGCCATATCAGGAATATTGTGTCCAGTTTTGGGCCCCCCAGTATAGAAAGGATGTGGATGTGTTGGAGCAGGTTCAGTGGAGGGCAACAAAAATGATTAAGGGGCTGGAGCACATGAACTATGAGTTGAGGGTGAGGGATTTGGGCTTGTTTAGTTTACAGAAGAGAAGACTGAGGGGTGATTTAATAGCAGCCTTCAACTTCCTGAAGGGGAGCTCTAAAGAGGATGGAGAGGCTGTTCTCAGTGGTGACAGGCGGCAGAACAAGGAGCAATGGTCTGAAGTTACATGAGAGGTGTAGGTTGGTTATTAGGAAGAACTATTTCACCAGGAGGGTGGTGAAGCACTGGGATGCGTTGCCTAGAGAGGTGGTGGTACCTCCATCCCTAGAGGTTTTTAAGTCCTGGCTTGACAAGGTCCTGGCTGAGATGACTTAGTTGGGGTTGATCCTGCTTCAAGCAGGGGGCTGGACTCGATGAACTGCTGTGGTCCCTTCCAGCCCTATGATTCTAGGAACCTCCCACAATCCACCTGCCCTACTGCCATCCTGTCAACCTCCCACAATGCACCTATCCCCTCCCCACCACAATGGTCACATCAGAGTCCCAGAATACACCTGCCTCCTCCTCCTCCCCAGAAGCCCTGTGTCCTCCTCCCACACAACCTCATGTGATGGGACAAAAGTGCAGACAGCCGGGCTCCATTGGGTTCATTGTGCTGCTGGAGGCAACCCCAGGGGTGCGAGGGGAGATGGCACGGAAAGGGCTCCCCTGAGAGAGGTCAGGTCGGCGCTCCAGAACAGGACCAGAACACTGGAGCGAAATCGTGACCCAGCTGGTACGGAGTTTGCCCAAGAGAGCGCCTAGGGGTTCGCGAAGGAAGCATGGGGGTTCCAGAAAGGAAATGTATTCTGGGTACTATGGTGACAAACAGCCCAGAAAAATACGCAGGTATCAGAGAGGGAATGGCTCAGCGTCTGACTGAGAACACCGCTGCAGAACTGCCCTCTGCCTCAGTGCTGGGGGTGAGGGTCCAGAACCACAGCCTGGGCTTCTCCCCCGCGCCCCCATCTCACACCCGCCCCAACTCCTTCCGCAGGAAGGCGGCGCCGCGCCCCATGCCAGGACCTGGGATTGAGCAGGCTGCTTCCCCAGGAGTCGGGAGCTGAGCACCTGACCAGCACCTGGGCTGCACCACGAGCCGGGTAGCCCCACAGCATGGCCCGGCGGCTGGCCACACCCCCGGGCTGGATTTGACGCCTTCTGCCACCTGCGAAGCCGGGATGTGCTGATCCAATGAGACCGTGGGCCACACCCACTGCCAGCCAGCAGCCATAAAGGAGAAAGCTGATTGGCAGAGGGCAGTGCACGTCATCATCCTTCCCAGCCAACTGGATTGTTTCCCTGACTCTGGCTGCCCCAAGCTTGCGTGCATGTGATCGGGGCTGTGCTTCCCCCTCTGCCAGGCCGCCTCATTCCCGCTCTCCGGGGCCCTGTGCTGCCGGGGAGCAGGGCCATGCAGTCAGATGACCTCTTCGTCCGCAAGATCCGGCGCCACTCCACCCGGCCCCCTCTGGCCTCCGTCTCCTTCGATGCCAAGGGGCTCCCGGCCCCCCTCTTGCGCCCTCCCCGGGGTGAGGTGACCCAGGGGATCCCCAGGGGGCATGGCACTCCCCCAGGCCTGGCCGTAAGGCCTGCCAGCCACATCATGCACCGCAGCAACAGTGACGTGACCCTTGGGGAGGGAGTGCCTGGGGATGGGGCCCCTCCCTCCTCCTCAGCGGTGGCGGGTGGGGAGTGCGGGCTGCACCGGGACTATGGCAGCCTGAGCTCCATTGAGAGAGGCCCAGGACCCCCCCGCACCCGTGCCCACAGCCACGAGGAGCCACGGGCAGGAAGCCCAGCTGCCCGGCGCTTCTGGGACCCCCTAGTGCTGCTGGGGCTCACAGGAGATGAGGTGTGGGAGGGAGATGGCCAAAGGGCTGAGGCTGCTGTGCCGGAGCAGGACAGAGGGGAAGAGCCCCCCAAGTTCCCTCCCCAGGTCTGGGTGCGCCAGCTGGCCCACTACGATGTGCAGAGCATCCTCTTTGACCCAAGCGAGGCAGCCTGCTGCCAGGGCAGTGCCGGACGCCGGGTGCGGAACGTCACCACCGGGGCCTCGGCCGCCTCGGCTGCGCCTGCCCCCACCCCCGTCCCTGAGGACCCCGACCCTGGGGACGGCAAAGATGGTCCCCTGGTGCTCAGCTGCCCCCACTTCCGCAACGAGACAGGGGGCGAGGAGGAGGGGGGACTGGCTCAGCGCCAGGCAGCAGGAGGGGGCGCCGGGCAGCTGCCCAACGCAGCTGTGTCGGTGCTGGAGGAGCCAAGGGAGAGTTACCCAGCCAGGGGCAGCCGGGCCACCCACTGCATTGAGTACGCTGACCTGGGCGCCAACTACTACCGCAAATACTTCTACGGCAAGGGTGAGCGTGCACCGGGGTGGGGGGGGCAGGGACTGGGAGGGAGGAACAAGGGGCACAGGAGATGGGGGGACGGGCCTGGGGCAGCTGCTACAAGTGCAGCTGCACGCGGGTTGGCCGTGGGGGCGCAGGGGCTGGCTGTGGGGGGCTGGACCTCAGGGATGGAGGGAGGTGAGTGAGGCCCCATGGAGCTGGCGCGCAGGGGGGCAGCGAAGGTGTGGGGCAGGGGGCTGGGGGCAGCCCTGTCACTGTCCGTCTCTAATATCACTGCCCCGGCACAGAGCACCAGAACTTCTTCGGGGTGGATGAGCGCCTGGGGGCGGTGGCCTTGTCACTGCGGCGTGAGGAGAAGGAGGGGGCCGGCCTGCAATACAACTACCGCCTCATCCTGCGCACGAGCGAGGTGGGCGCCGCCGGGGGGAGCGCACAGCCTGGGGAGGGCCCAAGGGGAGCCTGCAGCGAGGAGGGTGCTGCCCGGGGCAGTGGGAAGCAGCATTCTGTGGGGAGGGCACTGCCATGGGGAGGGGGATGTTCGGGGAGCCCTGGCCAGGCACCTCTGCAGGAGTACAAAAAAATCCCTGATTTTCTCCCCACCGCCTCACACGGCCTCTTCTCCTGACAGCTGCGGACCCTGCGTGGCTCAGTACTGGAGGAGGCCCTGCCACCCACCGCCCGCCCCCCTGCTGCCCGGGGGCTATCCCCAAAGAAGCTGCTGGAGCATGTGCTGCCTGACCTGAACCTGCAGGGGCTGCGCCTGGCATCCAACTCGCCCAAGGTGCCAGAGACGCTGCTCAAGTTGGACGAGCAGGGGGTGAGTGTGCGAGGCACTGCGTGTCCTGGGGAACCTGCCCCCTCGGGGGTACCGCAGTGGTGCTGGAAGTAGGGGTGCACGCCCCCGACTTGGCGTGCTTTCCATTGTGTGCACAATTTGCTCTCAGCACCCCCGCTGTACGAACTGTTCCAGCGTGACAGAGCCGGGGGGGCCGGGGAGTCAGGGAAGGGAAAGGAAGCCCAGCTCTGGAGAGGGGCGTTTGGAGAGCAGGGGGTGGTGAAAGGTGGTTTGCAGGGAGTTAGCTCCAGGGCTGCGCTCCGGTGCTTGTGCACCTGGAGGGGGCTCAGTTTATGAGGCCAATTGGGGTCACTGTGTCAAGGGGTGAGGTCTGGGCAGTTTGGGGGTTCGGCTCTGTGATCCTATTGGGAGTGCCGCATGAGGGGTGAGACTGTGGTGGTTTGAGGGGCTGAGTTAGGAGTCCCATAGCAGATCGTTGAGGGTGGGGTCAGGGTGTCCTGGGTGCTGGCTGTGTTGACGGGTTGGGTATTTTGAGAGGCTGAGTTAGGGGCCCACTGGGAGGTGGTTGTGGGTTGAATTCGTTTGGGGGCTGGTATCCGCTGACCGCGTGTTCCCCTAACCACACCCGTCCCCAGGTGAGTTTCCAGCGCAAGGTGGGAGTTCTGTACTGCCGGGCGGGGCAGGGCTCCGAGGAGGAGATGTACAACAACGAGGGGGCTGGACCCCCCTTCCAGGAGTTCCTGGAGCTGCTGGGCCAGCACGTCCAGCTGCGTGGCTTCACCAAGTACCGCGCCCAGCTCGACACCAAGAGTGAGTGTGGGGCGGGGGCACCAGGGCCGTCCCTACGAACAAGCCAGAGCAGGCCGGCCTTACTCCCAGACAGGGGACCTCTGCCCTGGCAAGCAGCAGCTCCGAAAAGGACCAGGGTGGGGGTGGAGGGTAACCCACTGAGCAGGGGCTGCCAGTGCCCCCTCGCCTGATCCTTGGGACTCTCAAGCAGGAGCAGGCAGGTCCTGTTACCCAGCTGCGGCCCCACTATGCCAGCCCCAGAGCACCGTGTCCAGTGCTGGAGCCCATGTACGGCAAGCAATAGGATGAGTGATCAGAGCAGAGCCCCAGGAAGGCCCCAGGGGCTGTAAAACCTGCCTTGCAGTGAGGGGAGCTCAGTCTCCAGCTTCCCAAAGAGAAGGTGAAGGGGTGACTTGGTCACTGGCCCTCGGCTCCTATGCAGGGAACAGCAGTGGGGTAACAGAGAGCTTCTCAAGCTGGACGCTTCCCTCTGCCTGCAAGCTGAAGCGAGACCCATTTGGCTTGAAACTAAGGCCCAGTCCCTTAGCTGTGGGAGTCGAGCTGTTGTTACAGCTGTCCTAGGGCTGCGCTGGATTCTCCACCCCTGGACCTTTTCCAGCCTGGCCGGTCCACTCCAGCTCAACCACCCCCAGGGAGGTGGGATGCATATGCTGACAGGGGTGGTCCTGGGGCCTGGGCTTTGCCAGCCCTCCCACTAGGTATGGGAGGGATAGCTCAGTGGTTTGAGCATTAGGCTGCTAAACCAAGGGGTGTGAGCTCAGTCCTTGCGGGGACCATTTTGGGATCTGGGGTGAATAGATCAAAAAGGGGAGGGTGCTGGCAAGGATTGACCTCCTGCAGTCCCTTCCAGCTCTACACAATGTGTATCTCCACTTTTGCCCTCTGGCTTTAAACTTTGTGGAAGTGGGAGGCTGAGACCCAGGACAGGGACAATCTGGGGGGAGGAGCAAGAAAATATTGGGCGGGCACCATGCCAGGTCAGCCCTGGAGGGGAGGGACAAGGGGTTGGCCTGCTCGGAAAGAGGCCAGGAGGGCTGAAGGCTGCAAGGGGGATGGACTGACTGCACTGGCAGCTGCCCCCTGCCATCTGATACCAGTAGACACACTGAGCAGCAGGCGGCATCCGCCAGCCCCCCATCCCATCCCATCGGGAAGGGAGCCTGGTCTTAAAGAGTCCCTCCCTCGCTCCTGGGTAGGGGAACGCATTGGCCGCTGGGGTGGGGAGGCTCTGAAGGAGGGGACTCCAGTCAAGGGCTGTCCCTGCTACCCCGCTGAGCCCCTGTCTCTCTACCCCAATAACCCCCCCTGACATTTCCCATCCTGTGCCTCCACCAGCTGACTCCACAGGCACCCACTCGCTGTACACCACATACCAGGACTACGAGATCATGTTCCATGTCTCAACCATGCTTCCCTACACACCCAACAACCGCCAGCAGGTGAGGGGACCAAGGCCCTGGGATGGGCTGGCCACAGCGGAGGGGCTGCCGGGGTCCAGAGGAAGGATGGGACGGCCACTGGGGGGTTCTGGAAAGGAGGAGTCCAGAAGGTGCAGGTGGAGCATCTGGACGGCACCAGGGAGATCTGGAGAGTCCAGGCGGCCCCAGAAAGAGCGGGGGAGGGAAGGGTGCCCTGGGAAAAGCAGGGCCCCCTCCTGCTTTCCATCCCCTCCCCCCTGCCCAGCTGAGATCCTGACCTCCCCCATCCCTGCAGCGACACCATCTTTCTGGTTGTAGTTGCTACGGAAGCGTCACATCGGCAACGACATCGTCACAATCATCTTCCAGGAGCCGGGCGCGCAGCCCTTCACGCCCCGCACCATCCGCTCGCACTTCCAGCACGTCTTCATCATAGTGCGCGCACACGAGCCCTGCACCGAGCACACCACCTACAGGTGAGGGATGAACACGCTGCCTACCGGGGATGGGGGGTGTGCACTGAGTGCGCCCCCTGCGGGGGGGGATCTGTAGTCACAGTGCTGCCTATGGGTGTGGGAAGCATGTGCTCAGCTGCCACCTTTAGGAGAGGGAGGAGTGGGATTAATGCACAACATACGGGGGAGAGATGAGCACACTGCCGAGAGGGGAAGGAGGTTGTATGCACTGAGCGCGCCACCTGGGGGGGAGAGCGTGGGCTGAGTGCGCCCTCTGGGGGGAGGGGGAGCGTGGGCCGAGTGCGCCCCCTAGGGGGGAGGGGGAGCGTGGGCCGAGTGCGCCCCCTAGAGGGGAGGGGGAGCGTGGGCTGAGTGTGCCCCCTAGAGGGGAGAGGAAGTGTGGGCTGAGTGCACCCCCTAGGGGAGGGGGAGCGTGGGCTGAGTGCGCCCCCTAGCGGGGAGGGGGAGCGTGGGCTGAGTGCGCCCCCTAGGGGGGAGGGGGAGCGTGGGCCGAGTGCGCCCCCTAGGGGAGGGGGAGCGTGGGCCGAGTGCGCCCCCTAGCGGGGAGGGGGAGCGTGGGCCGAGTGCGCCCCCTAGGGGGGAGGGGGAGCGTGGGCCGAGTGCGCCCCCTAGGGGAGGGGGAGCGTGGGCCGAGTGCGCCCCCTAGGGGGGAGGGGGAGCGTGGGCTGAGTGCGCCCCCCTAGAGGGGAGAGGAAGTGTGGGCTGAGTGCGCCCCCTAGGGGAGGGGGAGCGTGGGCTGAGTGCGCCCCCTAGAGGGGAGGGGGAGCGTGGGCTGAGTGCGCCCCCTAGTGGAGGGGGAGCATGGGCCGAGTGCGCCCCCTAGGGGGGAGGGGGAGCGTGGGCTGAGTGCGCCCCCTAGAGGGGAGAGGAAGTGTGGGCTGAGTGCGCCCCCTAGGGGAGGGGGAGCGTGGGCTGAGTGTGCCCCCTAGCGGGGAGGGGGAGCGTGGGCTGAGTGCGCCCCCTAGAGGGGAGGGGGAGCGTGGGCTGAGTGTGTCCCCTAGAGGGGAGGGGGAGCGTGGGCTGAGTGCGCCCCCTAGGGGAGGGGGAGCGTGGGCTGAGTGTGCCCCCTAGAGGGGAGGGGGAGTGTGGGCTGAGTGCGCCCCCTAGGGGAGGGGGAGCGTGGGCCGAGTGCGCCCCCTAGAAGGGAGAGGAAGTGTGGGCTGAGTGCGCCCCCTAGGGGAGGGGGAGCGTGGGCTGAGTGCGCCCCCTAGGGGAGAGGAAGCGCGGGCTGAGTGCGCCTCCTAGGGGAGGGGGAGCGTGGGCCGAGTGCGCCCCCTAGAGGGGAGGGGAAGTGTGGGCTGAGTGCGCCCCCTAGGGGAGGGGGAGCGTGGGCTGAGTGCGCCCCCTAGGGGAGAGGAAGCGTGGGCTGAGTGCGCCTCCTAGGGGAGGGGGAGCGTGGGCCGAGTGCGCCCCCTAGAGGGGAGGGGAAGTGTGGGCTGAGTGCACCAGCTCTGAGGCAGTGCATGTGCCAAGGTCTTTCCCCGGATATCCACACTCTTGCCATCCCTGTTGCCGTCTGAGCCTCTCTCCCCTCAGCGTTGCAGTGAGCCGCACCAAGGACATCCCGCTCTTTGGGCCGCCCATCCCAGCCGGGCACCGCTTCCCGCGGACACCCGCCTTCCGGGACTTCCTGCTGGCCAAGGCCATCAACGCAGAGAACGCGGCTGAGCGGTCGGGCAAGTTCCACGCCATGGCAACGCGCACACGCCAGGAGTACCTGCAGGACCTGGCACGCAGCCACGCCACCACCACCAGCCTGGAGGCCTCCTCCTCCCGCCTGCCCCTGCTCTCCCTCGGCGCCAAGAAGAAGGAGCGGGCCAAGAGTGCCAAGGCCTGGGAGCTGCAGAGTGCCGGGGCCCTGGTGTGGAGCGTACGGGCACGGGACGGGGACAGAGCTGCCCCTGAGCTGCCCTGCCTGCTGGGGATCTCGGCCGAGTTCTTGGTGCTCATCGAGGCCAAGGGTAAGCGAGTCATCTTCAACTGCTCCTGCCGGGATGTGCTGGCCTGGACCTACTCCGACTGCGGCCTGGACCTCTACTACGGCTCCGGGGACTATGTCTCTGTGCGGCTCCCTGACGACCAAGGGGATGAGGTTAAGGACATTGTGCACCGGCTGCAGGTAGGGCCAGGGCCACTGGTGGGTGGGGGTGCTGCAGGGAAGCTCCCAGCTACTGCAGCCCTGGCCTCTTCTGCCGGCGGAACAGTAGGCCGTGAGCCAGGAGTGCTGGCTGTGGGGCAGACTCCTGGCTGTTCCCGCCTGGGCCCCTCCTGCCGGGGGTGCTGCAGGGAGCTCACCAGCTCCTCCTCAACGCTCTCCCTCCCGCCAGGTGGTGACGCGGGGCTGCGAGACGCGGGAGCTCACCCTGCTGCGGAACGGGCTGGGCCAGCTGGGCTTCCAGGTGGACAGCGAGGGCTTCGTCACCGAGGTGGAGCGCTTCACCTTTGCCGAGAAGGCCGGCCTGCAGCCCGGTGCCCGGCTGGTCCGCGTGTGCGAGAGGGCACTGCCCAGCCTCAGCCACGCCCAGACCACTGAGCTGCTGCGCACTGCCAAGAAGGTCACCATCACCATGGTGCCTCCTGACGAGAATGGCAAGCCCCGCCGGTGAGCGCAGCCCCAGCTGGGGTGCTGAGGGTGGGAAGGGCCCAGGCCGCTGGGAGGGGTGGGTCCCCAGCCAGGGGTGCTTTGGGGCAGGAGCTCCCAGCTGGGTCACCCAGGGGAACGGGTGCTCAGTCATATGTTAGGGTACCCAGCAGGGGCCAGGAGCTCCCCGAGGCCCTGCTGTGGAGCAGAGCATGAGCGCCCCAGTGGGGTGCTGCTGGGCAGGATGCAGGAGCATTGGCTTCAGGAGTCCCCAGCAGGGGCCTGGGGGGTGCTCTGGGGCAGGAATGGTGGCGGGGGCCAGTGGAAGGACAGTGGGGGCAGGCGGCAGTGGCGGGGAGCTCCGTGAGGCTGAGTCAAGGGTGAGATGGGCCAGAATGGGGGCAGTGGCAGGCGCTGCGGGGCAGGGAGGAAAGCTGTAGGGCAGGATGAGGGCTCAGGGGGGTGGGAGTGGGGGGTTCTGGGACCCTGCCTCATGGGCTGTCTTGGACAGGAGTTTCTCGGAGCTCTACGTGAAGTCCCTGAAGGAGAAGCGGCGCAGCAACTCCCCGGCGGCAGAACCCACCCGGCCAGCGGGGGGCCCGGGGCCTGAGGGGGAGCTGAGACCGGCCACCCTGCAGCTGCTGCGCTCCCTCTCCCTGCAGGACGGGCCCCCCCATAGCCTGGCTGAGGAACGCACCGAGTTCCTGCGCAGCCACAGCGAGGGCACTGCCCCCTCCAGCTCACTGTGAGTGACCCCCCCAGGACCCTGCCTCTATCCCGCCGTGCCCCCACCCCACCAGGACTGACCCCCTCCATCCTACTCCCCAACCCTTATCCCACCAGGAATCCCTTTGCAGCCTGGGAGCAGCATCTCCATCCTACCCTGGTCTCTCACCCTTCTGGGAGTGCCCCTCAATCCCCACCCGGCCTCCAGCTCCTCTGCCCTGCTGGGAGTGACCCCCACCTTCTAGGAGCCTGGCCTCCACCCCTCCCCCACCAGTTCCCCCCAATCTCTTAGGAATCCTGCTTCCCTCTAAGCTCCAAACCCCACCCAAGGGACAGGCTGACGCTCTCCTCACAGGCCCTCCACACCGGCTGTTACTCCCTCCGCATCCCCTCAGCTTTTTCAGGACTGTGTTTGCCACAAGCTGAGGTTGCTCTGCCTGCACAGGTCCCACATCAGGGAGATCTCCGTGTTACCTGACCCCACACCTGACCTCATCCTGGCAGCCACCCCCAAGGGACCCCCTGAGCGGGAAATGGTGAGTGTGTGTCCCGCCTGCCCCCGACAGGGTGCAGTCAGACCCCTCGGTTACCTGTCTGCTGTAGCTCTGGAGGTTTCATGTGCAGCTGGTCTTTCATGGTGTTCCATGACATGCACTTTTATTTGCAGCTTTTTATTTGTGAAAGCAATCCAGGAGCCTGTTTAATAGCCCCTGTGCCCCACCCCAGAGGTGGCTGCATCTCAGCACTGGGTGACGATTCCCTCTGCAGATAGCTTCTGCATCCCACTTCAGTGGTGGCTGAGACGCCAGGTGATGGACCCCTGGTTGTAGGACCCTGCTCATCAATCTCTGTGTTGTTCCAGGATCGTCCCAGGGACCCCACATCTTTGGAGCAGGCTTCTCCCGATCATGGGGTCACAGGCAGCCAGGCCCCGCCCCCTTGTGAGACAGCTCTGCCCACCTCGGACATCAGTGACACCGAGAAATTCCTGCCCCGGACGCTTTCACTACGAAACTCCATCACCAAGAGTAAGACAAATACACATGCACCCCTGCTCTGATCTTGTGCCTTGAGCATCTGGGGTGATAGGGCGAGCGGGGGGGTCCCTTCCCACGCGCATCTGCCAGCTCTAAGGGCTGCTTTGGGTTTTGGGCTGAGTAAGAGATTCTTCTCCAATTGCAAAAAAAAAAAAAAGGCAGGGGGATGGGAAAGGAAAGTGCGGGGAGGGTCTCCAAAGCCAGGAACCTTCCCGGTTTTCACTCCCCCCCGACTCCACCCCTGGGGGTTTCCTTTGTCCGGAAGCCAAGCCCCTGAGTGCGTCTCCAACCCTTCGACTATGGGCAGCCTGGGGAGAAGGGGAACCCCCAGCTCTAGTTAACGCTGGGGACAGGGAATGGCTGTGGCTGAGCCATGGGGCTAGAAACCGTGGGAGGCGAACCGCCTTCTAGTACCCGAGGCCAGGGAGCGGGGCTGGTCTGTGGTCTGAAGGGCCTTGTTCTGAAAGGCAGCTGGTCTCCCTGCGCCCGTTCATGCCGTTCCTTCTGCTGCCCTCTGCAGTTCTGTCCGAAGCCGGCGAGTCCCTGGAGGAGGAATGGGATTCCATCTCCAACCTGGCTACTGCGTGCAACAGCATCCTTGAGGCGCTCTCAAAGGAGGGTGAGTGCAGCTTGCTAGGCTGCCTGGCAGGTGGCACAGGCGCAGAGAGGGGCTGGAGCCAGAGCGTTCCTGCTGGCGGACCTGGCTGTGGTCAGTTCAAAATTCCCAGGGAACGAGCTTCGTTGACGTGGGACTAAAGCTGGGAAATCCCTAGACAAAGACCCTGGTTGCGGTTGCCTGGGGCTGGGAGTGCCGTGAACCTCAGTCTGAAGAGGAGGGTCTCACTCTGTCTCCCCTCTTTCCCACACCAGGGCAGCACGTGCTGGAGAGCAGAGAGCCCCCTAGTGGGAGTGGCCAGAGGAACCCAGGCCAGCAGCCCCCGGAGGATGAGTAAGGGGCTACAGAGAGGGGTGGGAGGAATGACGAGGGGAGGAGGTTCTCCACCAGCCCCCATTTCACTGTATCCCTTCTCCTCCCATTCCGAGCCCTGGCACAGGCCCACGAGGACACACTTGTAGCATGCCAAAGGAGCGGCAAACCGTCCCTCGCTCAGCTTGTGTCCAAGCTTTGTGAAGCTTGTTTACCACAAAACCACCAGACTTATCTGGCAGCCGAGTAGCGAACTCTTCGGCCACAACGCTTCCCCAGCGGGAGGCTGACTCGTTCGCAGGCTCTGCACCTCCGGTGCGCCCGGCTGATCCTAGGGAGGAGAGCTGGGCTGGGCTGGGCTGCGCTGGGCAGGTGGAGAGGAAGAATCTTTGCTCCTGCTTCCTCTTCTGACTTCGGCTTGACCGAGGCACATTGTCAGCCTAAGCATCTCTGTCCCTCCCCCCCCACACCCTCCTCCCTCTCGCCTTCTCCCAGGGCCCATCAGTCCCACTCGCTGTCGGAGAAGGTCTCTCACCTGGAGTCCATGCTGAAGAAGCTCCAGGAGGACTTGCAGCAGGTGTGCCGGGGGTGGGCAGGAGGGGAGGGGCAGAGATGAGAGAGAGCAGAGGGTGGCGGCGGCACCTGGCACTGCTGGGGAGTTGGGAGGAGGTGCCAGGAGAGGGACAGGTGGGGTCAGAGGCTCTGGGGTGGGGCTGGGGTGGGGTGAATGGCCAGTGAATGGGGGGTGCTGCCCCTCCACCCTGACCCCCGTGTTCTCCCAGGAGCAGGCAGCCAAGGCGGCACTGCAGGCTGAGGTGCAGAGTCTGAGGCAGAACAACCAGCGGCTGCAGCAGGAGCAGGAGAGTGCAGCTGCCCGGCTCAGCCAGGTCACCCGTTTGCTCTGTGGTCCCCCTGGCCAGCCTCTCTAAGGGCCACAGGCCCCCCTTCCCACCTCCCCTGCCCAGTCACCTCCCCACTGCCCCGTCTCCCATTGACCCCACTTCTCCTCCCCTCCCGTGTCTGCTGCTATCATCCCGGAAGTGACCCCAATCCGAACTGCTCGCTGGGGGGCCACATTCCCATTGGCCAGGCACAACGGATTCTGGCTACCAACCCCCCAAAACCATCTGGGGGGGGGCGGGGAGGGAGACCCCCCCCAGGAACAAGGCTTCTCAGCTCCAAGACTGTTACTGCCCAGGAGCCCAGCACAGACTCACCAGTCCAAGGGCTACTGCCAGGAGCAGGCCCTGATGGTGGGGCACAGGGGCTCCCTCACACCCAGATCTCAACTCTTCGGTGTAACAGGGTGCGCCTTGGCGTCCGGGGGAGCCCAGGAAGGAGGGTTGGGCAGCCAGGCAGGAGCAAGACAGTGGGACTGTAATGAAGTGTGTGACCTCTGCTCCCTCCACAAAAATCAGGGACCCCCAATTTGCAATAACGCCCAGATCCTGCTGCAGAGACTCAGGCCTCAGGAAAGCCCTGGCATGAGGAAGCTGATTCCACACTCGCACTCATGCAGGCCCTCGTGCCAATGCTCACACATACATGACTGCAGCCTCCATGCACAGACACTCCTACACGTGCTTGTCCAGATGCTCTCCTCATCCCAGCTCGGGCTTGCTGCTGGTCCCACCCATGGCCTCCCATCGAGCCATGCTCATGCAGACGTGATCCCACTAGCTCAAGCGCGTACACACTGACACGTTCCCATGCGAACACACACTCTGATACCTTCACCTGGGCCCCTGCACTAACCAGACCCTGGCGATCCAGAGCTCCCCCGCCATCCAGCACTGACCCAGCCAGGGCGGGTGCCTCTCAGCCTGAAAAGGCACCATCCCGCCTGCTAACTGTGAAGATGCTCTAAGCTGTGAATTAATGCCCCCTCCCCTGATCCATCCCAGCTTCCCGCACGGCAGCCAGGAGGGATGGGGGCATTACTTCTGGTCCCCTGCTCCCCTCAGCAGTGTCCCTCCTGTGCACAAGCCCCCCCACCACTACCCCTCGCACTCCATCAGGGGCATAGCCTCCACACTGTACTGGCGGGGGAGTGGTACAGGGCCCAGCCCCCACAACTGGTGCTAGGGGGGTATTTCTGGAGTGTCCCTTCCGGGGGGAGCCCTGTGACATGGGGGGGGTTGTTGCGTCTTCTTTTGGGTTGTTGTAAATATTTTAGTACCAAGCAGAACACAAAGTGCTTGTTTCAGGTTTATTTGTTCGTTTGTTAGTTTTTTACACTGAAAATTGCCCCATTTGTGTCTGACGTGAATGTACAAACCACAGCATGTCCGTCCCCCACGGTCCCGCAGTGCAATAAAGAGTCAAGATGCAGCTCCGGGGTCTGATGCCTGCCGGCCTGCTGTCCACATGAGCTCACCGAGCCCTGGGCACATATGAATGTTGACTGCAGGGACTGGGGATGGGATTGTGGGGCCTTGTCTTTTCGAGGCGGTGCTGGCCAGGACTGGCTGTCTGAGGGGGTGGGAAATGGGACATGGGGCCTTTCCTATCTTGGGGTCACTGTCACTGACCAGGCTCCAGGGAAAGGGGACTGACTGCCTCAGGGGTTATATCACTCGGCGGGGGGGCGCATTTTCAGAGGAACACACAAATGTGGGACTGGAAGGGACCTCAAGAAGCCCTCTAGTCCATTGTCCTGGGCTGAGACATAGACCATCCCTCGCAGGGGTTCCCTGTTTTACAATCTCCAGCCTGTGTCCAGCCTGTTTTACAATCTCCAATGAGAACGTCTCCACAACCTCCTAGCCTCTTGCGAAGCTGAGCTGTCCTTAGAGCCTGTCCTTTGCCAACCTACCTGTCCCTTGCCACAAGCAAAGTCGGTGACTTCGTGTCTCATCTTTTTTGGACACAGAGAGCAATTGGTCACTGTCCTCGAGCAGCCTTGAATATATTTGTGGGCTGTTCGCTGCTCTCCTTCGCTCTTTTGTACTCCAGCTGGAATATCCCCAGTTCTTTTTTAACCTGTCCCCAGAGGGTGGGGTTTCATTTTGCATTGTTGTCCTCTTCCTAACGCTTGCCAAGTTCCCCACGTCTCTCCTAGCATGTTGGCCACAGTATTCCGGATGCGGGGCTAAGTGGTGCCAAGCAGAACAAGACATTTATCTCTTGGGTCTTATTTATGACATTCTTCTTAGCGTGCCCAAGAATATTCACCCTTTTCACTGCGGAATCACAGTGTTGGCTCCTGTTCAAGTTGCAATTCTCTCTGAGCCCCAGAACCTCTCCCACGGCACCACCACGCAGCAGGTCATTCCCCAGTCCCTGGTCGTACGTTCGATATCTCCTGCCTCCGTTCAGTCCTTTACATTTGTCTTGATCGAATTTCGTCTTGTTGACTCCAGACCTATTCTCCACTTTGCCAAGCCCATTTTGAATTTTAATTCTGTTCTGCAAAGTGCTTGCCAGCCCGCCCAGCCGGGGGCCAGCCGCAGCCAGACCCACCACTCCACCAGCCAAACCGTCGATGGAAATATTGTCTGTCACCAAACCCGGAGCCGACCCCTTCTGGGCCCCCACTCAGGTCATTCTCCCAGTTTGAAAAAAGAACCGTGGAGAACTACTCCTGGAGGACGGTCTCCAGCCGCTTGTGCACCTACCGCACAGCGCCGTCCCCCGGCCCACATTCCCTTGATCTGCTTATGTGGAATTGTGGTAAGAACGCGCTGAGAATGAAGCTCGGTCACAGCCAGTGGGGTGGGGGGTGTCAGCCACCACCAGCCATGAGGGGAAAGTCGAGGGGGGGGGGGGGGGTGACTCTGTGACCCTGAAAGGGGCGGGGCCTCAGGTGGAAGGGGAGGAGCCGAGGGCAGTCAGCCCTTTGTGCTGCCCAGACTGGAGTGTGCCCGACCCCCGGCCCCATTGCTGCCGAGCCATGTGGAGCAGTGCTGCAGGAGCAATTCCAAGGGGCCTGGGGCTCTGGCTGCGGCCCGCGGTAGCAGCAACAGTGACCAGCAGCTCCAGGCCCCTTTGACTCTCCAGGCCCCAGTCCCGCTGCCCCTTGCCTGCCCCCCAGCCCTGCCCCGTCAGCAGGCCTGATGACATCTGCAGTACCACCATCCACTTGGCCAGTGACTCTTGCACAGACGGCTCCTGGGTTGTTGGGCGTGATTTGTTCTTGCCAGACCTGCACTGGCTCGTCCTTAGAAGCCCATGTCCAAGTCTGACCGCCTGCTCTACGCTTCCCCAGGGCCTCTTGGCTCCCATTCATACAGCAGGGGACCGACAGACATGGGAGACGCCCCCCCCCCCGCCCCGGGCCAGGTGGTGGCGGCCAGCTCTGCACTCCCAAAGGGGTGGGGCCAGAGCTGTCCTGGCCATAGGATGGGTGGGACGGCCACCCCACGCCCCATGCTTTTGAGGGCCCTGCGGCAGCTGCCCCAGCTGTTATATGGATGGGAGTGGGGAGGATTACCACGGCAGGCAGCAGTAGGGGGTTGCTGCCCCACCTCCCCTGCAATCACCATGCAGCCTGAGTGGCAGCCTGCGGTACAGGGCCATGCCGCACCCTTCTGGGCACTGAGCCCCACTTCCCCATGGGCAGTCGCGCAGCCTCGGCGCCCAGCTGCCTGTGGAGAAGTGGGGCTCAGCGAGCCAGGCGGGTGCAGCAGAGAGCTGCTTGCTGAGGGTTGCGGGGGAATGGGAGAAAGAGGCAACCCCAGCAGCTGCTGCCTGCCCCTGCGCCCTGCCCCAGGTAATCCCACCAGGCTGGGCAGGGAGGGGGCCAGGGTCAGGGTGGGGCAGAGGGGGGAAGGGCTGGGGCTGGCCGCACGGGGAGAGGGCTGCCTGGGGCCCACACCCAGAACACTGGTGGGGGGTTGCCCCAGCCCCAGCCCCCTCAGGACAGCCCTGGCAGGGGCCTCAGGCTGAAGGGGTGGAGCTGGGACAGCCAACACTCAGCACTGCCCGGAGTGCGCTGTGCCCCTCGGCCGGTCTCACGGCTGCCTGGCACATGCCGTGTGATGCTCCACCAGCGATTTAAAGGGACCAGGACTCCCTTTCGAATTGCCGAGCCCTATGGCAGCTGACCCCTTCCCGGCCTGCTATCGGTAGGCCTGCTGTAGAGCCAGCTGCTGTCTGCCTTTCTCCCGTCCTCTGGGACTTCTCCCTTCTGCCACGAGCACCCAGGGACCATGGCCGGCGTGTCCAAGATTACTTCAGCTAGTTCCTCCAGCTACATCCTGCTTAGCTAAATATTCTCCGTCCTGTTCGTTCCCTGCTTTGGCCTGTGCTCCTTTTCCCGCTTCCTTAACATTAACCGTCCTGAGTCGCTGGTCCCCATGAACCATTGTAGTGACGTCTGAAGCACATCAGAGCGTAACGCCCTCAGCCTTATTGACGGCATCTGCTACTAGTGCCCCTTCGCCACTAAATCATGGACCTGCAATTGCCATCTTTCCTTGCGCGTGGTGTATGTGTAGAGCCCTGGCATTGTTTGAAGTATTTTGTCTTTGAAAATCACAACAGGGTCATGGGTAAGTGTTTGAATTTCGTACAATACTGCCAAGTTCCCCTGCCCCCACCTGTCTCCAGGCGACTATGATTTCTCCCAGAAGCTGGTAGGAAAAAAGCACCATACCCACTTCCACCTGCCCACTGAGGCAGGCTCATGGGGAGTTTGCAGACGGGCCCCACCCCGGAGAGGGAAGTGGAGGTGACAGGCCAGCCCCGCCCTGGTTGTCTCCACTCATGAGGCTGGCAATCTGGCCCGGGGCCGGGGGGTCCTGCTTTGGCAGACAGTTTGGGAGGTGAGAGGGCCCTGCCTTGCTGGGAGAAGCAGGGATGTGTGAGGAGGCATTTCCTGGCAGGAGGATTGAGGTGTGAAGAGGACCCCTGCTGGTAGAGGATCGAGGTGAGACCAGGATCTGAAAGGTGGGGGCATTTATCACATCAGCCCACCCTGGTCCCTGTGCCATGGCAGGGCCCCTCACATCCTTCCTCCTGCTCCAAACAGTGGCTCCCAATTGCTATTCCTCACCCCCCTTCCCACCCTCCATCTGCTGGGGGTCACCAGGGGTCAGGCCACCTCATTGCCTCTCCCTGTCAGCTGGCCACAGAGGAAACAAGAGTGACCCCTTGGGCCAGGGCAGAGAATGGAGCTCCCTGAGCCCTGCCTTACCCCCCACCACCAGCAGCCAAATACCCTGGTTTTTCCAGCAGTCCCACCTCTGCCTCCTGCGCCCTCTGTCTGGGGCTAATTTCACCTGTGAACACCTGAGTTAACCGGCGCTGTACATGTCCCTTGCTAGGGGTAACTCCTGCTGTGCCTGAGGACCTGGTTTTGTCCCTGCCTGTGACTGCCCTTCTCAGCAGCTCATCCCTCCCCCCTTCCACACTGATTCCCTTCTGTAGCTCTGGTCACTAGAGCTCCTGCTGGTGTTACACTGGCCCTCACTCCTCTTCCACATGCCTTTCCTTCACCCCAGGCGAGTGTGTCTTTAGCACTCTCTCGCTGAGCAACTCCCTGTTCTCTTGAGCTCCCCTTGATGTTTCTTCCCATGGGACCTTAGTTACCCAGCTTGGGTTTTTTTTTTTTTTTTGGAGCTCCACATCTCATAGACCTTGGGAGGTCACTGAGTCCAGTCACCTGACCTCTTGGCAGGACCAAGCACCCCCCGTCCTTTTTTTTTATTTGCTCCAGCTCCCTAAATGGCCTCCTTGAGGACTGAGCTCACAACTCTGGGTTTAACAGGCCAATGCTCAGACCCTTAAGTTATCTCTCCCACTCCACAGACATTGGCTTTTTTGAAGCCTATTGTTCTGATTCGATGGCTCTGACTCCTTCCTTTCCTTAGCATTGTGCAGCAGTGGTATCATATCGGGGCACTGTCAATGCAGATTCACAAGCAATGCCATCCACTGGTCTCTAGCCTTTCTTCAGGGTTGTGTTACATCCTCCACCTTCTGCAACAAGCTGTCCTCCAACACGTTCCAAGAATGCATTGGCCATGCTGTGTTTTGCTGTGCTACTTTTTCAACATCTGTCGGGTAGAGGTGGACCAAGTAAGCAAAAAGTTACTTGAGTAAAAGTACCGCTGCTTTGGGAGGAACGTACTTAATTACAAGGCACCGGTGTCCCTCTGGAAAACTGCTGGAGTAAAAGTACACATGCACCGAGCACATCTTGATTGTACTCAAGTATCCAGAAATGCAAGCAACTGCACGTTTACCCAAGTAACTTTTGGGGTACCTCTTCCACCTCTGCTATCGGGAGGAGCTAAACTCGCCCATTCCTACCTAGCGTCACGTCTTGGATATTGCTGGTGTTTGTTCTAGAAATGCCTCATTGAACTTCTCCTGTGAACGTCTCTTCCTCCAGGCAGACCCTGACTATGGGGGTGTACAGGAACTGGTCTCTGAAGAGCCCCGAGTTTGCAGAATGGTTGCTCAGGGGTCCAATGTCATGCATAGGGCGTACGGCTCTAGGCCGGGAGCCCAGACACCTGGGTTTCATTGCCACGGCTGTTTGTTTCAGACTGCATGCTCGTTAGGGCCGGGTCTGTTTCCCATTGTGCCTGTGCAGCGCCCCATCATGACAGGAGCCTGCTACTAATTATGGCCTGTGCAGGGTCAGGCATGGGAGAGGCCCTAATTTTGGCCAGGGTCTGTGCAGTACCCACCCTGATTTTGGACAGGCTCCGTAGCACAGGCTCAGCAGGGGAACTCCCAGTCTGTGCCCGGCTCCTCACAACAGGAGTCCCCTGATCTCAGCTGGGGTCAGGGCAGCACCTGGCATGAGGGGGCCCCAGTCATGGTCAGGGCCTGTGGAGATTTCTCTGGGGAAAGTCCCCCATTTTGTGCTGCCCACACTGGGCTGTGGAGGGGGGGAAGACACCAGCAGGTGGGAAGCAAAGTTCATTGTTGCAGTCATAACATGTCACAATGTCAGGAGCAGCTGGCTTGGGGCAGGGCTGTGGGGGTGGTCAGTGCCAGGCCGGCTTGGGGGGCGGGGGAGGGTTGCATGCTGGGTCCATAGAGAAACCTGCCATCATTGGGCTCATCTGAGCAGAGCCACAACAACATTGCAAAATGCACCCACGGAAATCCGTCAGCCCACTAGACACCCCACGAGTGGTACAAACACCTCCCCAGGCAGCATGGGCTCCTGGACAAACCCTCCCATGCAGCCACACCCCGACCTCGTCTGCGCAACGACTTACCCCAGGCCTCTCCCTAGCTCTGTTCCTAGACATGCCCTGCCCCAGGCTTGGACAAAACAGCCTTCCCAGGCAGTGCCCAGTCATACCACCGCAGTGCAGCTCTGCACCTGTACCACGCAGCCTGTGGCAGCTCCCCTTGGGCCCGGGTAATGCTGGTGTGAGCCTCTCTCTGTCCATGGCTGGCCAGGGGTCCGGGCAGAAAGAAGCAGATGTTACAAGTCAGATCCTGCACCCCTGGTGCCCCAAGGCAAACGCCTCTGTTTTTTCAGAGGAGCAAAGCTGCGAGAGGTCTGTCCACCTCGTCCATGAATCTGTGCGGTGCATGGCTGACACCAGCGCAGCTGTGCTCGGGAGTCGAGGCGGGTGGGGCCCTTGGTCAGCCTGCCCGGAGCAGCTCTCCTCTTTGCAAAGCGTTCTTTGTTGTTCTCAGCCCTTCAGGATAAAATCTCTGTCACGCAAGACCGAGGAGCAGTGGGAAAGCTGAGAGGGGGGAATCCAGGATGGGGATAGCAGGGGCGGTGGATTGGGGCTGAGAGGCACTGGCAGAGATGGGGGAGCTCAAGGCTGGCATAGCAGGGAGCCACAGACTGGAACTGAGGGGCACCAGCAGAGCTGCTGGGGGGAGCCCGGAGCCAGACTAGGGAGGGCTGATCCGACCTCCTTTGCCCTGAGAAAGGCTGGGGCAGACAAAGGGCTGGGAACCAGCAACTAAGCCCAGAGCTTTCTCCTTTGGCAAGCAGAGGGGACCCAGGGTGGGGGGGCCGTTGGCATGGAGATGCTGCCTCTGGCTCAGCCCTGGCCCAGGCCGGTGCGGCAGCAGGTGTCTGTGCAGGTCGCTGCGGCGCTGGAAATGCCGGGTGCATTGGCTGCAGCTGAAGTCAGCCCAGGGGGAGTTGGATCCTGTGCCCAGTCCAGGGCTCTGGTTCTCCTTGGCTGGCTCCTGCCCACGGGGTTTGTGCCAGCGCCAGTGGGAGGCCAGGTTGGCAGAGCAGCCGAAGGCCTTGGGGCACTGAGGGCAGAGGAACTCCACACGGGCCAGGCCGGAGCAGCCGTGCTGGGCCAGTGAGAGTGGGTCGCCATAGGCCTGGCGGCACAGCTGACGCACAATGGCTCCCTGCCCCGAGGAGTGGGAGGTTGCTGGCAGCAGGGGTGTCTGGGGCAGGGGGCAGGATACCGGAGTCCCCCTTTACTCCAGGAGGGCTTCCCTGGGCAGGGGCCAGTGGTGGGAGGAAGCCTGGAGGCCAGAGGTTGGCACCAAGGGGCTCTGCTGAGGGGGCTCGGATCCGGTAGGAGGCTGGGCCTGCCCTATGGGTTCTCTTCACCAGGAAACGGCAGGGCATTGTGGGCACTGGGGGCTCTCTAGACCCGGCTGGATGTTGGTACCAGGTCTGGGGACTCCCTCAGCTTGTAGGAATGTCGCAAGTTGTTGGCACCCAACCAAGGCTTTGGTTCTGGTGACTCCCTGAGTCCGTCTGCACCGTGGTGCCGGTTCCGGCAACTCCCTCGTCCCCTCTGCGCCTCGGTGCCAGTTCTGGCAGCTCCCTCGTCCCCTCTGCGCCTCGGTGCCGGTTCTGGCAGCTCCCTCGTCCCCTCTGCGCCTCGGTGCCGGTTCTGGCAGCTCCCTCGTCCCCTCTGCGCCTCGGTGCCGGTTCTGGCAGCTCCCTCGTCCCCTCTGCGCCTCGGTGCCGGTTCTGGCGGCTCCCTCATCCCCTCTGCGCTTCAGTGCCGGTTCTGGCGGCTCCTTCGTCCCCTCTGCACCTCGGTGCCGGTTCTGGCGGCTCCCTCGTCCCCTCTGCGCCTCGGTGCCGGTTCTGGTGGGTCCTTTGTCCCCTCTGCGCCTCGGTGCCGGTTCTGGCGGCTCCCTCGTCCCCTCTGTGCCTCAGTGCCGGTTCTGGCGGCTCCTTCGTCCCTTCTGCACCTTGGTGCCGGTTCTGGCGACTTCCTCAGCCTGTCTGTGACTTGCTGTCAGTTCTGGTGGCTCCCTCAGTCTGCCTGGACCTCAGCACCATCCTCCTCCCTTCAACCTGTATGCCCCAGCCCGATATATACAGCTCTCGGCCCTATTGTGCAGCCCCATGGCTCCAGATGATTGGGCTGTGGAAGCCAATGGCCGGGGGTTGGCAGCAGGGCTCGGGGGTCCCCAGGGAATGAAGGGCAGTGACAGATGGCAGGTGCCCCCCTCACGTGCTCCCTGCATGCAGCAGGCACAGAAGGACCCCTACTACAAGCACAGCACGTGCTGGAGAGTTCCATTGAGTCATTGCCTCCCCCCACCAACACAGAGCTGCCACTGGCATGTGTGGGAGCAATTAACTTTTTACTGCACCCAAGATGCACCTGGGGAAGGCAGGAGCTCTGGTTTGGTTTTTAACGTGGATCAGGTGGGCAGGGAGGTGGGGGCAGGTATAAACCTAGCTTCTACCCCCCTCCCCCCACACACACCCCCAGAGCAAAGAGCAGAGTGTCCTTGGGGGGTCTTTCCCTGGCCCATGCTCTGAGTGCAGAATCACCCCCCTACAGGCTCCCCTGCACACACCCACACCCCAGTGCGTAGGCTTGCCCCCTACACTCTAGCAGCTGTGCTGTCATTTACTCAGCCACGTAGCCAGTCAAGTTGCTGTTTGCCATCAGATTCGACATTAACAACGTTGTTTTAAATGTACACGGTCTGAGCTCTTTGTTGTACTTCTGACCTGCTTCTGGCTTCTTAATGCTACATTCGTCTTTCCTGGCTTAATGATGTGTGACCTCCCGTCGTTTGTTTCTTCTCCTTATGCTCTTCCTTTCTATTGCGGTAAGTTCATATTTACTTTTCTACATAGTTTCTATTGCTTCCTCTGTTTCGGTTACTGTTTCTATTATTTCATTAATTTATTTTAAAATATTTTATTGATTTTATTCCAGTCTATATTCCATTTTATTAATTACTGCTATCACATTAAATTGTTATTTTGAATAATTTTATTGTGCATATTGTATTAATATTATTTATTATTTTGTTTTTTTAAATAATTCGCTAGGTATATTTTATTAATAGTGCTTTTGTTTCATTGATGTATTGGTGTATTTGGTAGGCACAATTGTTTTATTGTGTTATATCAATACTTATAATTAATAATACAATTATTTTATTCAGTTGTATGCTAATGTTACTGCATTTTATATAATTATAATTAATAATATAGTTTTATTTGATGCTTAACTTGATCACAAAATTGTTCAAATGATTTTAATTTTACAACTAGTAATTGAGATTATAATTGCTTATTTTATGTTATTAGTAATATCTTATTATATTTATTCTTTGATTATTTGTATGTTTGATTGATTGTATGATTATTTGTATGTTTTAGTATGGATGATTTATCATGGGTTAATAATTAAATCATATTAGCATCTCGAGTGATTGATTCTATTCGCTAATGATGTATGGTTTTTATTTTATTTTTGTCATTACAATATTCTTTCAGTTCTTTATTACGTCATGTCTAGATTCTCTAGCGCGTCATGCCGGGGAGAGATCATTTCCTAATTCTCAGGTCATTACTGGTTCCTCGTGATCCTATTAATTCTGATGCTGTGTTTCTGCACTGTTCTGTAGGAACATCTGGCATGGAGAACAGTAGGCTCTCCTGACCCCACATCTGCTGCACACGCACACCTCTGCCTGTGGGATTCCAGTCAGCCTTATATTGTTACCAAAAAAGGAAGAGGGCAGGATATAATCATCACAGACAGAGTTAAACAAGGTAAAAAATAACCAATGGTTTCATCTAGCCCAGTACTGTGACTGGCTTAAAACCCCTCAGCTATAGGATATTTTATCTCCACATAAGGTTCCTCCAATCCTGGGGTTTGCGTGAGACGTTAGTGACAGCAATACTGAACTATACCTCAGGTTTCCACAATTTGAGTTGCAGCAGCACTGAGTTCTGCCTCAGTTTCTCCATTGTTTGGTGCAATCTAAGCTGCAGCAACACTGAGCTGTGCCTCAGTTGACCTGGTTTGGGTTCAGTGTGAGGGGGTCTAAGCTTCAGCAACACTGATCCAGACTTCAGCATCCTGGTGTCTGGTGGAACATTTATCTGGGTCTAAGTTGCCACACGATCTTGCAACACTTCCCACCCTGCGTGAGGTCCAAGCTGCCATCAAAGCAATGAAGTGCGACAAGGCAACCGGAAGAGATGGAATCCCTGCCAAAGTCTTCAAAGAAGGCAGGCCAGAGCTCCACAAACAACTCCACCTCCTGAGTCTCAAGATCTGGGATAGGGAGCAGATGCGGCAAGATTTCAGAAACACACTGATTATCAGTCTCTTCAAGACAAGTCGGACTGTGGAAACTATCGTGGCATCTCTCTCCCGGCAGCGGCAGGGAAATCTTAGCTTGAATCCTTGCAGGCAGACTCCTGCCACTCTCAGAAGAAATTCTGCCAGAATCCCAGTGGGGCTTCTGACCATTGCAAGGAACAGCGGACATGATCTTCACCACCCAGCAACTGCGAAACAAATGTCATGAACAAAACCTTATGCGTGAGTTTCAGCAACCTGACCAAAGCATTCAACTCAGTCAATTGTAGCACCCGGTGGACCATCCTCTCAAAGATCGGCTGCCACAAAAAATTCATTAGCATCTTGTGGCTGCTTCAGGACAAAATGACTGCCACAGTATTGAGCAGCACCAGATCCCAAAGAGACCCCTTTGAAGTCAAAATGCGAGTTAAACAAGGCTGTGTCATTGCCCCGTCGCTGTCCTGTATCTTCATCGACATGACGGTTCACCTCATTGATGGCAAGCTTCCCGATGGCGTGAAGGTTGTCTGTGGAATCTTCAGTGTAGAATCTAGAATCTTCAATCTCAGTAGACTAAAGGCTAAAAGCAAGACCTCCATGACCTCGAGCAGGGAGCATGGAGCTCCAGTATATGGACGACAACGTGGTTGCTGCTCTTTCTCCCGCAGCCCTTCAGACCATCTTAAATGCCTTTGCTGAAGCACACGAGAATCTCGGCCTCACGCTGAACATCAAAAAGACATAAGAACATGAGAATGGCCATACTGGGTCAGACCAAAGGTCCATCTAGCCCAGTATCCCGTCTGCCGACAGTGGCCAATGCCAGGTGCCCCAGAGGAGGGGAACCAAAGATAATGATCAAAAACCAAGGTGCTTCACCAACCCTCACCAATGGGACAATCTCATGTACCTTCTATTTAGGTGAATGGAGAACTGCTGGAGAACGTGGCACACTCCCCATACTTGGAAGTCATCTTTCTGATAAAGCCAACATTGATGTGGAAATCCAGCATCATCTGAGCCGTGCAAAGTCTGCTTCAGCCCGCCTGAGACAAAGGGTCTTCAAGAACTGTGACATCTATCCCAAGACAAAGCTCCTTGTGTACCACGCAGTGGTTGTTCCTGGACAACATACAAGCATCATTTGAAGGCACTTAAACAATATCATCAACGCTGCATCAGGAGAATCTTTAACACCTTTTGGGAGGATAAGCACACGGACACTAGCGTCCTGGAAGAGTTGAACGTGACCAGCATTGAAGCCATTATCATTCAAGAACTTCGGTGGACTGGTCACGTGGTTCAGATGTCCGACCAGCGCCTCCCAACCCAGATTCTGTCTTCCGAGTTGGAGGAAGGACAGAGGAGCGCTGGGAGCCAGCGGAAGCGACATAAGGATGTGCTGGAGGCACACATGAAAAAGCGCAGCATCGGTGTGGACACTTGGGAGAACCTGGCCCAAGACCGTCCCCAGGGGGGAGCGGTAATCCATGAGGGGGTGGCGCAATTTGAGAGGTCCTGACACTGAGCAGACAAGGAGAGTCGGAGGGGAAGAAAAGAGCGTCGCAAACTGCCCCACGCCCCTCCAACAGCTGCCAACACCGGCCCCTTCTGTGGCAAGACCGGAGGTTCCAGGCTCGGTCTGATCAGCCATCAACAGACTCAAACAGGAGAGTGACATGAAGACGTCCTACTCGTTATCGAGTGACCTCCAAGACCCCAGACCTGCCAGGGTTCTGAGTCCAGCTCCCATGAGAGCAGGACAGATGGGCCCCCTGGTCTGACCTGCTCCAGCATGGTGCAAAGCACGCATGAAATGCTACCAGCTCAGTCACAATCTTTGAGTCTGCAACAGTGACACCTGCATGCAGCCGGGGCTCCCCTGGGGGCAAGGTAGGGACGTGGCTGCTCTAGGAGACAGGATGGGATCAGTGCATCAGTCCCTTTGCCCCTGGAGAGGCGCTGGTTTCCCCTGTGCCAAGTGGGCATGCAGCCTGCCAGGGCCTTCACGCCTTGGGCGGGGATTAGGCCACGGTGGAGACAGGCAACATGGCGCCAACTGTCCAGCTGCTTTGCCAACGATTTTTGCACGAGAACCAGCTGCCTTGTGCCTCTCCCCTTTGTGTGCGGGGCAGCAGGGGAGAGGCCATGTCGGTCTCAATTCCAGACACACACACACCCTTCCACTCCCTGGGGGTGTAGGGCAGCTTCATGCTCCACCGACTCCCCTCCCCCACCGCCAGCCACTCTCAATAGCCAGACACAGGCTGCCCTGAGCGACCCTCCTGTGACCCCCATGGACCTGCTGGGAGTAGACCCCCCTCCCCAACCCCCTTTGGAGCGGTCAGGAATTAACCTGGGGTCTCTGTGATTTGCTGGGTACTTTATGCCCTGGATGAGGGGAGGGTTTTGCGGCTGGGGGCCACAGCAGGACGCTTGGGTTCAAATCCTATCTGTGCGGTACATCCCATGCAGGATCACGGGTGGCGCCCTGACTCTCCCCTGCACCTCAGTTCCCCCATCTGTAGACTAAGAAATGAGCCTGTCTTGGTCTAATGAGGGTGGGAGCTGTTCAGAGCAAGAGCTGCTTCTCCCTGGGGGTCTGGGCAGCGCCTGGCAGCGGCGGGACGCCTATCGCTGCACAAACCCACGGGGAAAGCCTTGTGGGAGCTGTACAAACGGACATGGGCTGGGAAGGGAAACTGAGGCAGTGAGCGAGAAGAGGCTGTCTGAGGTCAGTAGCAGACCCTGCAGAACGGAGCCCTGGAGTCCGGGCTCCCAGCCCCTACGCTCCCAGCCCCTCCACCCCCGGGGCAGAACCCAGGCGTCCGGGCTCTCAGCTCAGCTCCCTCTCCCGAGCTGTTTCTCCTGCACCCCACTGAGGGGGTCGGTTCTTGCCAGGCCCCTTCGGGGGCGTGGGGCGGGCTCCTCCCAGGAGCCGGGCTGCGGGCCAGGCTGGGGGACTCCTGGCCCCGAGCCAGCGCTGCAAGGGTTAACCCCGGCTCGCCCGCGCCGCGCCGCGCCCCGCTCAGCAGCCGCCGGAACCGGCCGCACCTGCCTGGCCCAGGGCCGGGGCGCCCCACGGCAGGTGGGGCCGGGCAGGAAGCAGCCGCCGGCCTATGGAGCTGCCCCAGGCCTGGCGCTACTGGCTGCTGCTGGCCGCTTACGGGCTCTTCCTGCTGCTGGGCGCCGCCGTCTTCGTGGGCGTCGAGGGGCCGCCGGAGGCCGAGCTGCGCCGGGAGCTGCGGGCCGCCCGCGCCGCCTTCGAGCGGCAGCACCGCGGCTGCGTGGCCGAGGCCGACCTGGAGCGGCTGCTGGAGCGCGCGCTGGAGGCCGAGAGCCGCGGCGTGTCCGCGCTGGGCGACGTGTCCGGGGAGGAGAACTGGGACTTCAGCTCCGCGCTCTTCTTCGCCGCCAGCGTCCTCACCACCACGGGTGCGGGCTCCGGCCACTGGGGGGTCAGGGGGTCCCGCTGGGGGGCTAGTAGGGGGAGCCCGGGGCTGGGGGGGGGGTCAGGGGGCCCGAGCTGGGGGGCTGTCGGGGGAGCCCAGGGCTGGGGAGGGGTCAGGGTGCCTGAGCTTGGGGGGCTGGCAGGTGGACCCCAGGGTTGGGGAGCCAGAGAGCCCCACTTAGTGGAGCTGGGGGCCCGAGCTGGGGGGCTGGTAGGGGAAGCCCAGGGCTGGGGGTTCAGGGGGCACCTGGGGGAGCTGGGGGACTGAGAGGGGAAGCCTGGAGCTGGGGGGGGGCTGACCTGAGGGAGCTGGGGGGCTGGCGGGGGGCCCAGGGATTGAGGGGGAAGCAAAACCTGGGGAAGGAGGGGGGCGAGCACTGGAAGTGGCCAGGAGCCTGGAGCTGGGGGCAGGTTTGGGCTGCAGTTCTGCAGTAAGTGCCCCTGGCAAAGCTAGGGAGGAGTATGTGGGGGGGGGGCGGAGCTGGGACATCGGGGAGCTGCAGGTCAGCAGTGAGAGACACCACACTGTGCCCCACCCCACTGACTGTCTCCCTACAGGCTATGGCCATACGGTGCCCCTGTCGGATGGGGGAAAGGTTTTCTGCATCTTCTACACCCTCCTGGGGCTGCCGGCCTCCCTGCTGCTGGCTACCTGCCTCCTGCGGCAACTCATGGAGCTGTTGAGCCACCGGCCGGTGCGGTATCTCCACACCCGCTGGGGCGTCCCGCTGGGCCACGCCGCACTGGGCCATGCAGCTGTCGTGGGACTGAGTGTCCTGGGGCTTTTTATCCTGCTGCCCGCTCTCTGCTTCTGGGCCCTGGAGAGCGGCTGGACCTTCCTGGAGTCAGTCTACTTCTGCTTCATCTCGCTCAGCACTATCGGGCTTGGGGACTACGTGCCAGGTCACAGCAGCCACCCCTCGCTGCGCCATCTCTACAAACTCAGCATCACCTGTGAGCCATTCGCCAGGCAGCCACTAAGGAGCTCTGTGTCGCAGGGAGCAGGGGAGTCTAGTGGGGGGTGCTGCGCCCCAGGGGGCAGGGTGGGGTCCAGCAGGGGGTGCTGCACCCCAGGGGGGCGGGCAGGACTGGGTCCAGCAGGGGGTGCTGCACCCCAGGGGGGCGGGCGGGACTGGGTCCAGCAGGGGGCGCTGCGCCCCGGGGGGGGGAGGGGCGGGACTGGGTCCAGCAGGGGGCGCTGCGCCCCGGGGGGGAGGGGCGGGACTGGGTCCAGCAGGGGGTGCTGCGCCCTGTTGGAGTGGGGCAGGGTCCCACTGGGGTGGGAGGGCAGCACTGTGCCACAGAGGAAAGGGGAGAAATCCCACCTTAGCCTTCTGACCCTTCTCTCCCCCCACAGGTTACCTTTTCGTGGGGCTCCTGGCCATGCTGCTGGCCCTGGAGACCATCTACGAGCTGCCTGAGATCCGCAGCCTTGTCCGATTCTTTGCCCTGCCCCGAGCCACTGCCTGCCCCTCCAGCGAGGATGACGACCGGCTGGAGATCCTGAGCGGCGACCAGCTGGGCCTGGCTACTGTTTGTGGTGCTTCCCACTCCGAGAGCCAAGCGGACAACGAGGCCGATGGGAGAGTGGCGACCCCTGATGGCCCCGCCGGGTAATCCCCGTGGACAGTGTGTTGGGTTCCCCTCCCCCTGTGCATAAATAAATGAAACTGTACGGGATAATCGCTGGCTGTGGGGGGTGGGAATGGGCAGTGGATGGGCCCACTGGTCTCATGGTAGGGCAGGATACGGGGTGAATGGTCCTGTGGGTTGGATCTGGGGCAGCTGAGAGGGGAAACGCTGGGATGGAAGGGACCCCAGGTGTGGCCCAGAGTTGCAAGGGGAGGGCTGGATGGGGCTGGAAAAAAACCCTAGTATCCTCAGGGTAAACAAGCCACCCTCCTGTGTCCAACCCTGCCCCTGCCCCAGGAATTACTTGGGAGCAGGGGAGACTCGTGGGGAGGGGACACACAGACGCCACGAGCGGGAGGGACAAGGGGCCAGGTGGCAGCCAGCAGGGAAACTAGCAGGGAGGGCCTGGTGCCCGTGGCGGGGGTCTACCCCCATGAACAAGAGCAATACGGCAGGGGGAGCAGAGCAGAGAAAGTCGGGGCATGTGGCTCCGCTTTGCTCACTCTTGCAGGTGAGTGTGGGGAGGCCGTTTGGGGAAGTGGTGAGGAGTGGAGGGGGGGTTGCTTCAGGCCTTCCTTGGGCTGGGAGGTGGGGAACCACTTGGCCAGTGGTCCCCCTGTCTCCCCACTAGTCACCCCTGCCCAGGGGCTGCTAAGTACCCTCACCCAGGAGAGGGTACGTCCAGTCCTCTGGCTTTCCCTGAGCCAGGCCAATCCCAGGGGAGCAGCACAGGCACCAGACACCTGGGCCTTGTGCTCGCCCCTACCTCTGGGCCCACAGCAGCGTGAGCATCTCCCTTCCCAGAGGGGTTCAGCCCTGGAGGGGAGGGGCTCTAGTGGGTTAGAGCAGCCAGGGCTGGGAGCCAGGACTCCTGAGTTCTAGTCCTGCCACCAGGAGGGATGTGAGGTCGAATGGTTAAAGCTGGGGTGGCACTGGCAGCCAGGACTCCAGGCAAACGTCCCCTCTATTTTTTTCCGCATCGACACATGCAGTGGGAACTCTGCTAATTGAACCTCTCCTGGGCAGCCACCCCAGCCCTCAGCTTACAGGGAGCGCTGCTCCTGGGTTCTGTGCCAGGGTCTGAACTGCCCAATGGGGGTAAAAAGTTCCAATGTTGTGGTGGTTTGTTGGTTTAATACCGGCTGTAAGGAGGCTCACAATGCCTGAGTCTCCAGCTGGTGGCATTGTCGCAGGGTAGGTTGCAGCACTGGAGTTCCCCAGGAGCGGGCACTGGTGTGGGGGAAGCTTCCAGTGCTGCCCTCATCCTTTTATCCTCTGCTTTCTCCGGCAAGCACCCCCCAACCCACCCCATGCAGCCTTCCTGGGCCCGAGCCCACAGGGAGGGACCCTCATGGGGGCTGGCATCCCCTGCCGTGGGTGCAGAAAAGCCGCTGGGCTGGGCTGGGCCTGTCTGCCTTGGACGGACACGTGGCTCATTACCATCTGAAACTGCATCTTCTCTGTCCTGCTGGAGCAGCTGTCTCCTCCTGTCCCCCACTGAGACCAGAGATGGGGAGGGAAGGCTGGGAGCCAGGACTTCTGCCCAGCTCTAGGAGGGGCGGCTGATGGTGTAGAGCATAGAGGGTCGGAGTCAGGATGCTGGGGTCTGTCTCCGGCTCTGGGAGGGGTGTGTTTTAGGAGACTGAAACTGGGCTGAATGTTGGAGGAGTTAAGCTACTGAATCTCCCCCCACAACTGCTTGGGGGAGGGGAAGGGGGGAGACACTCAGGGTGCAGAGGGAGGGAAGGACAGACAGTGAAGGGGCTGGGGTGGGATGGGAGAGGGCAGCAGGCAAGAGGGAGGTGAGGGAGTGTGGTGGCAGGTGGGGGCTGGGGCTGGAGAGCAGGGGGATGCGGGCCGGAGTGGGTGGTCTGTTCAGGATGGGGAGCAGCAGGAGGGAAGCACTCGTGGACAAGGGTGTGGGAAGCCATGGCTGCGTTGGCGGAAGAAGTTCAGGCAGCAGCATTCCATCTGGTCTCCCATTTCCGAGCCTTGTGCACTCCCTGGAGCACTGTCCCTTTTGGGGTAGAGGCACCAGCTGCTGCATGCTCTGGATGCTGGCTGGGCACCTGCAGCCATGGGCACTGCCCCAGCTGGGACCCTGCAGTGTCCCTGCCCAGCTGGGAATCAGCCCAACCAGCTTGCAGGAGCCTATTGCTGGCATCTGGGTGAGATCTGTTTCCACTAACCCCCTGGCCCACTTAGGTTCTCTGCAGGCACCATCCTGCTGGTCCTTGGCATTGTGGCACTGGGCTATGCCCAAGGCTGTGGCTGGTGTAATAGAAATGGGGTGAAATGTGAGAGTGCAAAGTACAGGGCATAACATCTAGGGACCAGCAACAGGAGCTTTTGCTAAAAGCTGGGGAGGTATCTGTTGGAAACGACGGGGGAAAGACACGGGCGTACTGGTTGCTCTATGGAGGACAATGATCTGCCAGCATGATGGGGCCGTGAAAAAGGCTAACGCAGTCCCAGGAGGCATTACGGGGGGTAGAGAGTGTTAGTACCGTTGCACGAGGCACTGGTGAGCCCTCGCCTGGCACACTGTGCGCAGTTGTGGTCTACTGTGCACTAGATGAATTCCAACGGGAAGAGGCGCGGAGAAGAGCTAGTAGGGAGATCGGAGGAATGGAAACGATGCTGAAGGAGCTTGACTTGTTTGTGTACCCAGAAGAAGGCTGAGGGGAGGTAGGATTCTCTGTAACTACACCAGTAACTCCTCTCCCTCCCTGGTATTTAAGTGCTGGTGTAGACACAAGAACAAATGGATGTATGTTGGCCAGGAACAAGTCTGGCTCATAATTTGGCGATGTCTAACCAGGAGAGGAGTGAAATTCTGGAGCAGCTTTCTGGGGGGAGCAGCGGGGGAACCCTAATGAGCATGGGCAGCAGGTGAAGGCACAGCTAGGGAATGCAAGCTCCAGCCTGGCTCCTTCTGCCCCAGGAGGCTCCACCCCTTCCCTGCTGGGGAGCCGGGCTCCCACACCATGGCCCCAGGCCTCCCCGGCAGCCAGGAATGTAGGCAGTGTTGGGAATTCAGTGCCTTCCTTTGGCTGCATGACCTGCATCCATGCTGGCTTGCGTCAGGACTGAGCTGGCTAAGTTTATGTTCAAGGCTGCCACCTCAGGTCCCATGCTTTGCAGGGCCCTGGTCTTCAGAGCTGAGGGTGCTGGCCCTCACCCCGTACTCACCAGCTGTAGCGGGAAGTGACTCAGCCCTAGGGGGTTCCACTCAACTCCCCTACCCCACCTCACACCACCATTTTCCAACACCTCCCAAATTGTCAATTAGTTACGGGGGGATTAATTTTGGTGTCAGTAACCACCTGACAGATGATGTGGGAAAAGCTGAAGTACTCAATGCTTTTTATTTTTTGCCTCTGTCTTCAGCTCCCGGACTACTGCACTAGGCAATGTGGCATGAGAAGGAGGTGGGCAGCCCTTGGAGGGGAAAGAACGGGTTAAGAGCTAGTTAGAAAAGCTAGAGGTACACAATTCCCTGGGTCCAGATTTAACATGTCCAAGGGTAGTGAGGGAGTTGGCAAATGTCATTGCAGAGCCTTTGGCCATTATCTTTGAAAACTTGTGGAGATCAAGGCCGCGTCTACACGTGCACGCTACTTCGAAGTAGCGGCGCCAACTTTGAAATAGCGCCCGTCATGGCTACACGTGTTGGGCGCTATTTCGAAGTTGAAACCGACGTTAGGCGGAGAGACGTCGAAGTCGCTAACCCCATGAGGGGATGGGAATAGCACCCTACTTCGACGTTCAACATCGAAGTAGGGACCGTGTAGTCGTTGCGCGTCCCGCAACTTTGAAATAGTGGGGTCCTCCATGGTGGCCATCAGCTGAGGGGTTGAGAGATGCTCTCTCTCCAGCCCCTGTGGGGCTCTGTGGTCACCATGTGCAGCAGCCCTTAGCCCAGGGCTTCTGGCTGCTGCTGCTGCAGCTGGGGATCCATGCTGCATGCACAGGGTCTGCAACCAGTTGTCGGCTCTGTGTATCTTGTGTTGTTTAGTGCAACTGTGTCTGGGAGGGGCCCTTTAAGCGAGCGGCTTGCTGTTGAGTCCGCCCTGTGACCCTGTCTGCAGCTGTTCCTGGCACCCTTATTTCGATGTGTGCTACTTTGGCGTGTAGACGTACCCTCGCAGCGCCTATTTCGATGTGGTGCTGCGCAACGTCAAAGTTGAACGTCGACGTTGCCAGCCCTGGAGGACGTGTAGATGTTATTCATCGAAATAAGCTACTTCGATGTAGCGTGCACGTGTAGACGTAGCCCAAGAGAGGTCCTAGATGACTGGAAAAAGGCAAACGCAGTGCCCATCTTTTAAAAAAAAAGGAAAGAAGGACCATCCAGGGAACTATAGACCAGTCAGCCTTACCTCAGTCCCTGGGAAAATAATGGAGGGGACTCTCAAGGAATCCATTTTGAAGCACTTGGAAGAGGAGAAAGGGATCAGGAATAATAAACATGGATTCACCATGGGCAAGTCATGCCTGACCAATCTGATTAGCTTCTATGATGAGATATACCTGGCTCTGTGGACATGGGGCAGTCAATGGATGTAATATACCTAGACTTTAGCAAGGAGCAATGGTTTCAAGTACAGTGGGGCTGGTCTAATTTGGATATTAGGAAAAACTGTTTCACTAGGAGGGTGGTGAAGGACTGGAATATGTTACCTAGAGTGGTGGTGGCATCTCCACCCTAGAGGTTTTTAAGTCTCAGTGGGCAGAGTCCTGGCTGGGATGATTTAGTTGGGGTTGGTCTTACTATAGACAGGGGGCTGGACTTGATGACCTTGAGCTCTCTTCCAGCCCTAGAATTCAAGGATTCTAAATCGTTTGAATGCCAGGTAAAGAATGTTCATATCCTTATTGTATGACTAAAAGGCAGCAGAACTGCACTTAGCCTGTCCTGACTGGGGGTGATGCCCTCAGCTGAGATGCCAGATCCCAGCAGAGAGAGAGGGAGGTGACACATGTTTAGCCTGATGGTCTGCAGAGGATTCACACATACTGTTTGACCTGCCCCTCTCCACTGTTTAAAGACACAGCCAATTAGGCTCCATAGAGAGTCTCTTGTATTTTTTGTGATTACTTGAGAGCTGAAATGCTTACACCTGCTCTGGGACAGTGGCAGAGAGGTGAAGGTCCCACTGAGAGCTGAAATCTCTGAGAACTGGAACTTCAAGAGACCACCGTGCTGAAGCCACAGTGGCAGGTGGCAGCAGAAAGTGAAGGCGCAGGGCCAGCAGCAACAGAGTGGTGGTGTGAACAAGATCACAACAAACAACAGTAAGACAGTCCAGTAGCACTTTAAAGACTATTTATTAGGTGATGAGCTTTTGTGGGACAGACCCACTTCTTCAGCCCATAGCCAGACCAGAACAGACTCAATATTTAACGCACAGAGAATCAAAAATAGTTATCAGGGTTGACAGATCAGAAAAATTGTGATCAAGATGGGGGGGGTGTCAAGAGTCAGACAAAGCAAAGTATGTAAGAGTTCTTACAATGGGCCAGGTAATTGCCATCCTGGTTCAATCCACATGTTAATGTGTTGAATTTGAATATAAAAGAGAGCTCCACACTCTGTCTTTGTAGGCGATTGTTAAAGTTCCTTTTCAGTAAAACGCAGACTTTCAGGTCATTAACAGAATGGCCCACTCCATTAAAGTGCTGGCTGACAGGTTTGCGTATTAGGAGTTTTTTGATATCTTTTTTGTGTCAATTAATTCTTTGTCAAAGCGTGTTTACCGCTTGTCTTATACTCATAGTATGCGGGCATTGTTGGCACATGATGGCATATATGATGTTAGTTCTTATGTTCCTCAACTAACATATATGCCATCGTGTGCTAACAATGCCCATATACTATGTATATAGGACAAATGATTAAACGCTGAGCGCTGAGTAGAGCAGAAGAATGACTTTCTGTGCCTTGCTCACAGCACTCCTGTTAATACATCCTAGATTCATGTTTCCTTTTTTTGCAACAGCATCACGCTGTTGACTCATATTTAGCTTGTGGTCCAGCATGACCCCTAAATCTCTCTCTGCAGTACTCCTTCCTAGACAGTCGCTTCCCATTCTATGTATGAAACTTATTGTTCCTTCCTAAGTGGGGTATTTTGCAATTGTCCTTATTAAACTCTGTCCTGTTTACCTCAGACCATTTCTCCAGTTTGTCCAGATCATTCTGAAGTATGAGCCTATCCTCCAAAGCAGTTGCAACCCCTCCCAGCTTGGTATCATCTGCAAACTTAATAAGCGTACTCTCTATGTCAATATCTAAATTGTTGACGAAGATATTGAATAGAACCGGTCCTAAAACAGATCCCTGCGGAACCCCACTTGTTTTGCCCTTCCATGGTGACTGCAAACCATTAATAACTACTCTTTCAGAATGATTATCCAGCCAGTTATGCACCCACCTTATAGTGGCCCCAGCTAAGTAGTGTTTGCTTAGTTTCCTGATCAGAAGGTCACATGAGACTGTGTCAAATGCCTCACTAAAGTCTAGTTATCCTACATCCACTGCTTCTCCCTTATCCACAAGACTTGTTATCCTGTCAAAAAAAGCTATCAGATTGGTCTGGCGTGATCTGTACTTTGCAAATCCATGCTGGCTGTTATCTATCACCTTATTTTCATCCAGATGTTTGCAGATGAATTCCTTAATTATTTGCTCCACTGCTAAATATGAATCAACGGTGTGATGCTGTTGCAAAAAAAAGCAAACATGATTCTGGGATGTATTCACAGGAGTGTTGTGAGCAAGGCACGAGAAGTCATTCTGCTCTTCTCGGCGCTAATTTGCGCCCCATCTTTGTATGGTTGAGATTGAGAACTGCAAAGTAGTGCATGTTGGGAAACATTCAGCCTACCTTCACCCTCACAGTCTCACCCTTCCTAGATTCTGGCCCCCCTGTAAATTCAAACCCCACCACTAATTTCAGTTCCTGGGGAAATACTGGCCAGCCTGCTCCACTTCGCTGACTCCCAGCCATGTCGCTTGAGGGAAGGGATGGGACCACTCTCCTAACCCCCACCACACTCATTAGTGGCAGGCAGTAGAGTAAGGTGGCTGGGAAATGGGGGAGTGGAGTGGGCTGGGGTTGTTTCTCTTCCCCCCCCATTAGGAGTGCAGCTGGTTCCAGGCCTCCCACTGATCCCCCAGACTATGTTGCTTGGGGAAGGGGTGCAACAGGGGTGTGCACAGAGCATGGGTGGGATGGGGCAGAGCCTGGGGAGGAGAGGGCGTTGGGGGGTTGTCTCCCCCCACGCGCACACACCCCAGCAGCAGGGACACTCCTGTTTTGAGAGTTCTTTCCCAGGTGGTTGGCAGGCCGGGTCACTTGCTGATTTGAACAGAGAGAGCAATGGACAAGCTCAAGGAAGAGGTAGAAGAGATAGCTGTGCATGGGATGCGAATCAACAACTTGAGGTTCACGGATGATAGAGTTAGCATTGAAGATGAAGAGAAGCTCGTGAGACCGGTGCAGGTGCTAAACGAAGAAGGGACGTGCTATGGACCAATTGTGAGCATGGATACAACAAAACCAATGGTATTTGGAAATAAGGAAATAGGAAGGAAGGTCAGGGGAGATGGAATCGAACTAGAGGGCACAGAGAAGTTCGTGTACCTGGGGAGCAACTTGACATGATCAGACTGTAAGGCTGCGCCTACACGGGCCCAAATCTTCCAAATGGCCATTTTGAAGATTACTAATGAGGCACTGAAAATGCATATTCAGCACCTCATTAGCAGGCCGCCAGCCATGGCTCTTTGAAATTGCTGCTTTCCGCTGCCGCGCGGCTCATCCAGACAGGGTCCTTTTCAGAAGGACCCTGGGAACTTGGAAATCCCCTTACTCCTATCAGCAGATAGGAATAAGGGGATTTCGAAGTTGGCAGGGTTCTTTAGAAAAGGACTCCGTTTGGACAACTCGCAGGGCGGGGAAAAGCGGCAATTTTGAAGAGCCGTGGCTGGCAGCATGCTAATGAGGTGCTGAATATGCATTTTCAGCACCTCATTAATAATCTTTGAAATGGCGATTTGGAAGATTTGGGCTCACGTAGACATGGCCTAGGAGGGAAATAGCAACTCAAATAGCAAAAGCAAGAGCGAGTTTGAAGGCGATGGATAAGAGGTGGAAAAGCAAAGCAATTAGCTTAAGAACAAGGCTGAACATCTTGAAAATGTGTGTATTCAGCAGCACGTTGTACAGATGTGAGATGAATGATAATGAAAGAGTCGAAGAGAAGAATATTGGCGTTCGAAAGGAGTTGTTATAGAAAGATTCTGAGAATAGGATGAAGGCAGAATGAGGAATTATATAGGAAGATACAGCCGAAAGAGAACCTGCTGCAGAAGGTTATAAAACGGAAGCTACAGCTATTTGGGTGTATTTGCAGCATGAACGACAAATGAAAAATCAAGACCCTGGTGTTTGGCATAATGGATGGTTCGAACAGGAGAGGCAGACCCCACAGAGAATGGATAGATGATCTAGGAGGTTGGTGCGGATCTAGTCTACAGAAACTAAGCTACTCCGTGCTGGACAGGGAAAGCTGGAAGGAAATAGAAATGGACATCAGACACCAACAAGTGCTGAGCCCATGACTGCTGCTGGGGCCTGTGTAACGTGAAATCAGTACCTCAGCCAGAGCGTGGGGCAGACAATGGCAGGGATGCCACCCCCGCAGACTGCACCACCCAACCCTTCCTCACTCTGCCACCACCCTGACCTCTGTCCCACTCCCCAGGTCTGGCCAGGGATTACCTGGGGCAGGGGGCAGGCAGTGGATGGCAGCAACAGCCACAAGGGGGTCACCTCTCACCACCAACTGCCTCCCCTGACACGCACACACAGCCAACAAGCAGAGCTCTGTGTCATCCTCCTGGTTTGGCCCCGACTTCTCTGCAGGTGGCTGGGTGCAGAGGCCTCCCAGACACCCATGGAGAAGAATGGCTCAGCAGGCGGGGAGGCTGTGGTAGAGCACAGCAAGCTGCCACTTGCTCCACAGGGTGATTGTGGGCCTGGGAGGCTAGTGAGAGGTGATCCCCTGCTGCTGCCGCCGCTGGTTTCCCCTAGCACCTGCACACTGCCCTAGGTAATTCCTTCTCCTCTCCATAGAACGACTGGGGCGGCCACTGCAGGGCCCCCAAAAGCACATGGCCAGCTCACCTCATCCTATGCACGGGACAGCTCTCAGCAACGGGTGAAGGTCTGTGCCCTGCAGCGTGCAGGTCAGAGGTGAGTGCGCTGGGCCCTTCTGTCTTTGAACTTTATGAGCCTTGGCCTTGGTGTCAAGTGAGCATCAACTCTTCAGACAGCCACACGCTCCCCACATCCAGTGCATGGTATCTGGGGCTGGGCATTGCCCTTGGGGTGGGGAAGTTTATGTCAGGTTATTGGCTCCAGAGAGGGCCATCAGCCAGAGACCTGACCCTGCCCCCAGCTGTCGCCCCCTCCCAACCTGCTAAACCCCACTTCCCTCCCACAGGTGAGACAGAACCCAGGAAGGCCAACCCCTCACCCCTGGCCATAGCAGATGCCACTGGGGTTCTTTCCTTAGTGTTTTTTTAGCAATGAAGCAGACTTGAGTGACCTGTCCATAGCCGCCAACAAGGGCGAGAACATCGAGAGAAACCAGCCAATTACAAAAGCAGGTTCCCCTCTCCTGATGTTCACACGAGCTGCTGCTGATGGGCCACACCGTTCATGACTGACTTGACCTTGTCAACGCTGGCCTTCCTCTTGACTGGGACTCCCTCCTTTTCACTAGCCTATACATTTAGACCCTCCTCAGAACGCCCACTCGTGCAGCTGCTGAAGCGGGTCTTTGCCCACGAAAGCTTATGCTCCAAAATTGTTAATCTATCAGGTGCCACAGGACTTCTTGTTGTTTACTTAAGGGCATTTCTGTTGCACGCCTTCCATTTTGGACCAGATTTTTAGCTGCCTTCTCACAATCACACCTTCCGTTGTGGCAGGCCCACGGAAACCTGAGAGGTGGCTACTCTTGGGCATGTCTACACTAAAAACGCTGCCGGGCTCAGAGAAGATGCTACTACGTCGACGGGAGAACTTGTCCCGGCAATGAAGGCAAGCCGTCTTCTCGAGAGGCGGCAACTATGGAGATGGGCAAAGGTTGCTGTTGTCTACACTGGGCGTGAGGGTGACGCAACTGCATCACTTCAGGGTGTGGCTTTCTCTCTTCTATGAGAGAAAGCTGCAGCCTAGACAGGCATGCTGACGGGGGAGGCAAAGCGGGCGGTTGCCCCTGGGTCCCTTTGCACCACCTGTGCACTGCTGTGAGGGAGTGGGAGGGAGCCCAGTGCCACAATTTGGGCAATGGTGAGCGCTCACAGCCCTTGGCCCCGCTCCTTCCATGTTTGGCCCTGCTCCTTCTGCGGCACAGAGCCGGATCCCCTCCCACATTGCCCTGGGGCCCGCAGTAGCTGCTGTCACTAGACCAGGGCTTCAGCTGAATGCCAGTCAGTCTTGTAATGCGCCTGAATGGTCCTTATGTCGTGCTAGCTTTAGCGATCTGCCCACAGCACGGGCTCCAACGCCCACTGGTTCTGAGTGTTTTGTTTTTAATAATGCTTCGTGCCATTGCTAAAGTGACCATCTGTCCCATTTTTGGCACTATGGCCCCATATTTGGGAGGCCAAAAAGAAGTTCTGACTTATTTTAGAAAAGGGACCAATTGTCCCATATTTTCCAAAGGCAGCTGTGGCTGCCCTGTCCCTGCAGCTTCCTCGGGGTTCAGGGAAAGCCGAGGCGGGCGGGGGGGGGCGCCACGGCTGCCCTGCTCTTGCTGCTTCCTTGGGGCTCCTGGGAGCACTCAGGGCTGCTGCAGCCTGGGGCTCAGTGAGGGCAGGCAGCTGACCCCCTCCTTCCTGGCTCCCTGGGGCTTGGAGGAGCTGCCCCTACCCCCATATTTCCCTGTCCGTACAGATACGGTCACCCTAGCTAGTGCCAGACTAGTTTTATACTTAGTTAGCTCTTTACTATGGATTGTAGCTTTTGCTTTTTCAATAATCCTTGCTCTGGTCTTCAATTACCATTTTGTACCCCTCATTCTACCATGGAAGGGAGGTTTTCCTTTTGGGGGTACTTTGATATCTTATTTAAGGCTCCTGTTATTGATTCCTTTATTACAGTGTCACTGAAATTCTCGGTCATTGCTCACAGAACCAGCATTCACAGATTCAGGAACTAACTTGTAAATAGTTCCCAGTTATCTTTCTGCGGATACCAGGAGGGTCATAACTATTACCTTCAGCCTCACTTTGTAAAGTTAAGTGTAGGAACATGATTGTTCCCATTCCTCATTCTTTACACATTTTCCAGTTTCATTTACTTGCCCATATGCTGCGATAATTCCCAGGTCTAAGCAATAACAGCTGCCATCTGCTGCATTAAATATGATTGGGCTGCCGTACTTCAAAACCACTACATCATTTTCAACAATGGACTCTTCCAAGCATGTGCCACTGGTACCAGCTGTCTGCCTTCCCCCGAAGTTCGTATTCTTTATTGCTCCTTGTCATGTTAAGCATTCTGATTTCCTGCTTGAGTTACAGATATTATAAATCCTTCAAGAAAGATTTCTCTTCTGCACTGGGCTCTCCATGGCAATGCATTTGAGAGTTACATTGTTCTCGACTGGTAGGTAATGTAAGCGTTTCCTTATGAAAGTACATATTTCACCTCCACTCCCTAGTTTTTGGTTTTGTTTCACGTCTTGTCTGAACTCCTGTGGGATTTTAAAAGCGAGGTATTGAACCAGACACCTGGTGCCTTAGACGTTTAGTTTGGTTTCATTTCCCGGCTAGTTTATTTTGTGCACACCCACAAAACCTTGTGATCCCGTGTGGGTGGCCTGTCACCAGTAACCTCATTCAAAATTGCATGAATACAGGCCACCAGCAAACTCTGAACACACAAGTAGTTTTCCAGGGGCCTTGCTGTAATTTTAATTTTTTTCTGAGTCCCTCCCATTTCTGAGGTGCAGTTTCTTATTTTTGCTACAAACCTTCCAAGTATATCTCCACCTATGCCTTCTGCAATGCTTATAGTATTTGTGTACAGTGCGGCTTTGGCCCAGTACCCCGGTCCTGTGCTGATGCTTCCTCCCAGCTCTGCCTGGGCTACGATTATGCTATTATGGCGATCTCTTGTTAGAAATCACTGCTGGAAGAGATTCCACAACAAAACTTCTGTCGCCAGAGTGCGGCCACACACAAAAGTCCATTGGAAGAGAGCCCCACTCTGTCGACAGAGCGGCTGGACAGCCCGGTTTCTTTCCCCACAAAACAGGCACCTGGAAGCACAGTGGGTGGGACTGCCTGTCTCTCGAGAGAAGGGCCCCTCCAGAGCAGCCACACAGCCTTTTTTGTGGCCAAAAGGCGCTCTTCCTCAGCTGGGACAGGCAGAAGGTTGTTGGTGGAAGTGCCGACGTATTATCAACAAAACCACATTTTGTGTGTGGACATTCCACCTGTTTTGTTGACAAAAACCAGGGTTTTTGTCAGCAAAACTCACCGGTGTAGCCATAGCCCTGATGTTTTGAAAGCCCCCTGACAGGATCCACGGATGATATGGTCAGAACTACTTTTGTCTCTCCTTAGTCTGTTTTGCTGCAACACGCCCTCCTTCTGGCTAGTTGTCAGACTGATGACAAGGCTGTTACTACATTCGGCCTCAGCCCACGGTCATAGGCATGCTTGACCCCCACGCCCCTTAAGCACCCTTCATTGTCCCATGCCCAAACTTTGGCACATGGGCACACACAGCAACTTGGGGGAAGGGGGACTTCGTGGCTTGGTTCTAGAGCTCTGAAACCTGTGTTACTTTCTCAGGTACATGCCTGCACAAAACTTTAACCAACTTGCTGTCTCCTCTGCTGATTTACTCCACTTCTTTACTAACTAGTACATTTCTCCTCTCCTGTGCCCTTTTTATCGCATGGTTGGTGAATTCTAGCGACACTTCCTATATTGCACATTTTGTTTCAGCCAGGTATGCTGGTATCTGCCAGCTTATTTTAACTTTCCCAAGTGTTTCAGGTTTTCTTTTTTGAACCAGTTTATTGGCCTGTTCTTTGTTTTATGTTCAGCTAATCCAAAAGATCCCCCATCTTGCAACCTCTTGGCTCTTTCCATATCGCCTGTGCATTCTTCAGCTACTCTTACAGGGCTAATGTCACCTAATGGTGCTGCTTTGGTTAAGGCTCTTGTCATTGTCACATTTTGGTTTAATTCCTTCCTCAGCTTTGTTTTGTGCTGATATCCTCCACAACTGAATCAGCTTTTTTTTACTTTGCATCCATTATCCTCCTATAAAAGGGATTCTTCAGTAGTCAGAGTGACTTGGGCCGGGGGAGAGGGTCAGAGAAATCTTCCAGCTCAGCCATTCCCCTAGCCCAGCCTTTCTAGGCCTTCCCTCACTTACTGGGTTCTTCTGACACAAACAAGGGAAAAAGGCCTGGGCTGCTACAATTCCCTTGGGCTCATGAGGAGCATTTGAAAAGGGCTCAGTTGTGCCTCTGAACATGCTGGCAAAGGATCCCTGGAATAAAACCCTTTGGCTACGTCTGCATTAGAAGGGTTTGTAGCCCAAACCAGCATTTTGGGGGAAAAAAAAACAAAAACAAAACCATGGAGTATCCACACTAAAAATCAAGTACCAGAGGGGTCGCCATGTTAGTCTGGATCTGCAAAGGCAACAAGGGGTCCTGTGCCACCTTATAGACTAACAGAAATGTAGGTGCATGAGCTTTCGTGGGCACAGACCCACTGCCTCAAATGCAGATGCTCTCACACTAAAAAACGCATTCTGGCGCCATACTGTCCCCAGAACTCGGCACTTTTGCCTCTCCCCTGTGGCAGAACGCCTGTCTCGACAGACTCTGGCGACAAAAAAAGCCAGGTGAACGCTCCAGGTGGCCCTCTGCTGCCAGCCAGCCCTGTCTGCTGTGTGTCTGGTTGGCTGTTCTGTCGAGAGCACAGCCAGGCAGTCTGGCCGCTGTCAATGGAGCAGGCCACTTTCGGGTGCGGCCGTGCTCTGTTGACGGCAGTTTTGGCGGAAGAGTTCGTTCCACATTCGCTTCTGAACAAAACCAGTCCAGTAGCACTTTAAAGCCTAGCAAAATCATTTATTAGGTGAGGAGCTTTCGTGGGACAGACCCACTTCTTCAGCCCACAGCCAGACCAGAACAGACTCAATATTTAAGGCACAGAGAACCAGAAGAAGTAATCAAGGAGGACAAATCAGAAAAAAAGGATCAAGGTGAGCAAATCAGAGAGTGGGGGTGGTGGTCAAGAATTAGCTTAAGCCAAGTGTGCAAATGAGCCCCTGTAGTGACTCAGAAAATTCCCATCCCAGTTCAAACAATGTGCCGAATTTGAATATAAAAGCCAGCTCCGCTGTTTCCCTTTGAATAATGGTGTGAAAATTTTTTTTCAGTAACACGCATACTCTAAAGTCATTAACAGAATGGCCCATTCCATTAAAATGTTGACTCACTGGTTTGTGGATCTGGAGTGTTTTGATGTCTGTTTTGTGCCCATTAACCCTTTGTCTAAGGGAGTTAGAAGTCTGTCCAATATACAAAGCATCTGGGCATTGTTGGCACATGATGGCATATATGATGTTAGTAGAGGAGCATGAGAAAGTGCCCGTGATTCTGTGAATAAGCTGGTTGGGTCCATGAGGGTATTTCCAGAGAAGATATGTTGACAAAGCTGGCAGCTGCTTTGTTGCAAGGAAAGGGTCCAGGACTGGTATTCCTGGGGTATAGACTGTGGCTGTATGTGAGGATCCTCATAAGGCTGGGAGGTTGTCTGTAGGACAGAACAGGCCTGTCACCTAGGGCCTTCTGGAGTGTGGCATCCTGATGAAGGGTAGGTTGTAGGTCTTTAATAACACGTTGCAGTGGTTTGAGTTGGGGGCTGTAGGTGATGACCAGTGGTGTTCTGATCTTGGCTTTTTTGGGCTGATCTTGGCGTAGCTGATCTCTGGGTGTTCATCTGGCCCTGTCGATTTGTTTTTTTACTTCTCCTGGTGGGTAGTTCAGGTTTATGAATATTTGGTAAAGATCTTGTAGTTTTCGGTCTGTCAGTTGGATCGGCGCCAATGCGACTGTACTTAAGAGCTTGACTGTAAACAATGGATCTAGTTACATGTGCAAGGATGGAAGCTAGACGGGTGTAGGTAACTATAGCGATCTGTGGGTTTTCGGTAGTGTGGGACTGATCAGGCCATCCTTGATTAGTACCGTGGTGTCCAGGAAACGTATCTCCTCGTGGAGTAACCGAGGCATAAATTGATGGTGGGGTGCAGACTGTTAAACTCTTAAATGCAGACGGTCGCATCTGGGGACAGGTCGCTGTCGTGCAGCCACGTGGCAGTAACGCTCTGCGAGGCTGGAGGGGCTTTGCCTAGCAAACACTAGGGGCTTTGCGGCTTTCGGGCGCTCCTGCAGGGGCTGCAGGCGCCTTTGGGGGCAGGGCGTGTTCCCTCCCGGCCCGATGGGGCTGCTGGGCCACGCGCGAGGCGGGAGGCGGAAGGCGGGAGCAGTTTGTCTCTAATCGAAGGGCCGGATGCGGCCCGAGCCGCACCGTCCCCTCCGCAGCCCCTGCCCCGCTGGCGCGAGTCCCTTGGCTGCCCTTTGCTGGCGCCGCAAAGCCGCCGCAGGGGCGAAGCGGCGCATGCGTCCTGCCACCAAGCGCGGCGCGTGCTCCCTGGGAAATCGACCTCCACCCATCCGGTGACTCAGCTCCTATTGGTTGAGGCGGAGGCCCGTGCGGCGCAGGGGCGGGGCCTATCCCGGAAGTGAGGTGGGACAGGGGCGGGCTGCCGGATTTCCGCTTGCCGGCGGGGTCCTGAGGCCGGCGCAGGGGTGTCCCGGGCGCTGCTGGTTAGCCGGGTGCCTCCCGGTCCGGGCGGACGGCCCCGCACTTCCGGCCTAGTGTTTCGCGCCAGTCCCTGCCTGCGGGCGCCTCCTGGGCCCGTCCCCTGAGCCCCCGTTTGTGTCCAGGCCGGTGTTCCGGGGGGGGGGGCAGAGTTCCTCCCCCTCCTCTAGGCCCAGCGGCCTCTGGAGCCACGCGGGCAGTCCGCGAGCGCCTCGCCTTCCGGGGCTGGGGCTGGGGCTGGGGCTGCAGCCCGTTTTGCGAGGGCTGAAACCAGGGGAAGACTCTACAGTGAATCAGTTACAGAGGGGGAGCCCCGCCAGTCTACGTACTATCAGAACAAAAAATCAGTCCAGTAGCGCTTTCACGAAATACTTCATTAGGTGATGAGCTTTTGTGGGACAGACCCACTTCCTCTGCCCATAGCCGCCCCAGAACAGACTCAGTATTTAAGGCACAGAGAACCAAAAATAGTGCTCGTTTGGCAAATCAGAAAAGTATTATCAAGGTGAGCAAATCAGAGAGCAGAGGGGCAGAAGGTTGGGGGGGAGTCAAGAATCAGATAAAGCCAAGTATGCAAAGGAGCCCCTATAATGAGCTAGAAACTTCCCATCCTGGTTCAAACCATGTGTTAATGTGCCCCACCGTCTGATTACTATTTTTGGTTCTCTGTGCCTTAAATATTGAGTCTGTTCTGGTGTGGCTATGATCTGAAGAAGTGGGTCTGTCCCATGAAAGCTCATCACCTAATAAATTATTTTGTTAGGCTTTAAAGTGCTACTGGACTGCTTTTTTTGTTTTAAATAAATTACCAGTGTGTGCACATGCCTGGGTAGATGGGCATGCATACACGCACCTGCCTGGTGAAATGCATCCCAAAATACTTCGCACGCTGACCGAGTGGCCATTTGTCAAACCAGCGTGTTAGCTTTCTTGGACAGGCAGCAGTGTTTGTGGTATATCTAGACTTAAGTAAGGCTTTTATGACTGGCTGGATATACCACAATAATACTAATCCTGGACCTTTTCCTTGCCTGTTAATTACAGCACTAACTGTGCCATTGTGCCAACATTCCTACACACCATGTACATGGGTCAAACTGCAAACATGCTTTGCCAAAGAATGACTGGACATAGAGCAGACATCAAAAAAAATCCCCAAATATACAAACCTGTCAGCCAGCACTCTAAGGGAGCGGGGTCATTCTGTTAAATGTGAGGAAGTGACTTTAACAACTGTCTACAGAGATCAGAGGGAGCCGTGTTAGTCTGTAGCTTCGAGAACAAGAAGTCTTGTGGCACCTTATAGACTAACATATTTTGGAGCAGAAGCTTTCGTGGGCAAAGACCCACTTCCTCAGATGCACGAGTGGGGGGTGGTGTTTGGTTTCAGAGGGGTATTTAAAGAGTGGGGTTCCAGTAAAAGGGAGGGACAGAGCTGAGTTCTCCCTTTTACTGGGACCCCACTCTTTAAATACCCCTCTGAACCCCGCCCCCATGCATCTGACGAAGCGGGTCTTTACCCAAGAAAGCGTCTGCTCCAAAATATCTGTTAGTCCATAAGGTGCCACAAGACTTCTTGTTCTCTGTCTGCAGAGAGTGCTCAGAACTAACATTCATATTCAAATTCAACACATTAACTCGGTTTGAACAGGGACAGCAATTACCTGACCCATTATAAGGCCTCTTTTGCATAGTTAATGTTTGACCCCACTGATAACTCTCCCCCCCCCCCCCCCCCCCCCCCCCCCCCCCCCCCGCACCGCCCCTCTTGGGTGGGCTGCTCTTCTGATTTTCCAACCTTGATAACAATTTTTTTTCTGATTGGGCAACCTTGATAACATTGTTTGGCCTTCTGTGCTTTATCTATTGAGTCCATGCTAGTAAGCCTCCGAGCTGAAGAAGTGGGTCTGTCCCACAAATGCTCATCACCTACTAAATTATTTTGTTAGGCTGTAAAGTTCTACATGACTGCTGTTTTGGTTTACTCTGAGAACAGTTATCCCTGGTTCACAGTCATGCTGAGCGGGTGCTACAAGGCAGTGCTCTACAGGGCATCAGTTCCTGGACTTTAATGTTGTCGTCAGTGATTTAGCTACTGGCACAAAGTTTGCAGGTGATACCACGCTGGGAGGAGTTCATCGCTCAAAATGATCTGGCCAAACTGGAGCTATGGGCTGCAGTAAATAGGATGAAATTCAGTAAGGACAAATATAAAGTATTCCACTTAGCTGATTGCTGGGGAAGGAGAACTGCAGAAATATATGAGGCCACTTGTATCCCTTTTGCCAAGAAAGCAACCATTCGGCCAAAAAAAAAAACCACAACAAAACATGCATAAGCTACTGTGTGTATCCACCCTGCATAGCTACAAAATTTGTATCTGCAGCTGTAAAAGTGAGCTGAAGAGATCCAGAGCAGGGCTACCCATGGCTATAAAGCAGCTGTCCACATATTTGTAGGGTTCTAGCTGAAAAATTTGTATCCACAGGCACAAAAAATGATCCATGGAGAGCTGCATCCAAGGATGCCAGAGTGAACTGCTTTAAATAATTTGTCACCTCCCAAACAAAATCATCGATTTAAATCAAGTTGCCAAACAGTTAAGACTGCCTGCACTTGGTGTGCACTTAATTTTCATACAAGCCCCAGTGAATTTACTGGCACTGTTTCTTGAGAAAAGAAGTATAGAATGTGGTTACCTTGGGATAGCTGAGTTAGCCTGACGTAAACTAGGGAATAGACTTAAAGCATCACCATTGTGACCCATGGCCATGCTGCTCCAAACTAAGGGGCAGCTCCAGGTTGCACGTCCTCAAACCAGCTCTCTCTGCACCTGCAACATCCCTGGTATGGCAGGACCAGAGCTGCTCCTTGACCAGAGAGCCCAGGCAGGAGATTGAACCGTAGCTGGCATCCCCTGGAAGCCCCATGAAGGAAGCCACGCAGGGCCGGAGCCGGTGTTCCCCCAGCAGCCCCATAATGGGAAGCCTGGGCTGTCCCAGCGGGCAGGTGCATGGTGCTGGCGCTCCCCTGGCCGATGTATAGGGCTAGAACCAGCTTCCCTCAGCAGACCCGCAGGTCCAGTGCTGTTGGGGGGGGGGGGCCCTCCAACAGCTGGACTAGCAGTGGGGAGAGGTGATGTGGGGGCCTATACCGGGGTTCGTGGTGGCAGCTCTCAGCAAAGCAAGGCAGAGAAGTTAAGACATTGTCTTAAAGACAGAGAGACACTATAGAGGAAAGAATGGAGGCAGCATAGAGAGGGACAGCGGAGTGGAAAGAAAAAGGCTGTGGCTACACCACAAAAATAACTTCAAAGTTGCTTATTTCGAAGTACAACTGTGAAGTAACAGACTTCAAAACTGAGCGTCCACACACACACACACACACACTTCGAAGTAGGGCAGTATGCCAGTCCTGGGAATGGAGTAAGGACAGCAAGATTAGGCTCCCTTACTTCAAAGTTAGGCGCTACTTTGAAGTAGCCACCAGGAAGTCTACAGGTTTGCCCTTACTTCAACGTTAACTAGGAAGTTAGTTCCTAGTGTAGACACACTCAAAGGAAGACATTATTAAGAGCTTCCTATATCCCCCCACAGAAGACCTGTAATGACTTCTTGGTGGTCCAGCAAATTCTCTTGTTTGGCACCAGCTGCACCGGGGAGGTGCAAACTCTATTAGGTAAAATAAGAAAACGATAATGGCCACTCTAGATTTCTCTTATTGTAGCTTTCTGTATTATATACTTGAATGAGAGCTTCTAAACCTAGCTAAATAATGAAACGCCATAAGGATTGGCTAAGCTAAACATTTTTTTTCTCTAGTAACATCCAATACAGCAAACAGCTTAGGAAGCTACTTGTCAAATCACTCTTTACTAAAAGGCCTTGAGAGAGGCTTGATGAATGTGTGAATTATTTAAGGTACCAATCAGCAGAGCCACAGCTGTATCCGCAGCTTAATCCACATCATTTTCTCCCAATAAGCAGTTTTTCCCTATGATGTTTCGCTCTTGCAGCTAAACCCTGCAGGTCCTCCTTGCTCTGCTTACACTTGAAATGGTTTCCTTTTTTTAACCCAGGGAATGAATTTCTTCAAAATATTCTGAGATCAGGTCTCTCTCACATCAAGAAGCCATCAGTTTTTCTGTGGTGAAAACGTGGTGGAATACAAGAAGCTGTGTGTGTTGAAAAATGTCTTCCCCTGTTCTTTCCACTCAGCTCCACTCTACTGTTCCTTCCATACTGCCTTTGTACTCTCCTGTATGTTGTCCCTCTGACTTTAAGGCAATGTCTACACTAGCTAGAGAAGTCGACCACAGATACTCAATTTTAGGTACACCAATTGCAAAGCCAAAATCGATTTATCTGTGGTCAACTTCCATGTCTGTCTACACAGGGGAAGGTCGACAGGAGCGTTTCTCCCTCTGCCCTTCCTTATTCCTCCCCGCTTGCAAGGAGCACACGTCGACCTTGACCCTGAAAGCGTCATTTCGTACTTGCACAAAATTAACCCCTGGAAGTTCGATCCTGAGCAGGTCAATCTTCTGCAGTAGTGTAGATGTAGCCTAAGACACTGTCTTAATTAACACCTCTGCCCTGGTTGCCCAAGGTCCACCACAGCACAAGCACAGAACAAATACACTCCAACCCAACCTGTGTCTTTCTTTGTGAATGTTACTTTTTAGTCTGCTGAGAAACAGAAATTGAAAGCCCAGAACTTTGAAGAAGCAAGAGCTGGTACTTAGGCTGGACGGACTAGAGCCATTAATTCACTTTTATGAGACTGTAAGTGTAGGTGTAGCATGTTTGTGATGAGATTTAATTGTAACTTACTTTGAATGAGAAATTTAGTATTTTAGCCATAAATCGGAAAAAAATCCACTTTAAATAAAAAATTAAAAATAATCGACTTTTATCCACACTGCAGCATGCAAATACCCGCAAATACAATGCAAAAGTCCTCAAATCTGCAGGGTTCTGTGTGTAAAATTCAGATCTGGCTCTGCAAAAATGAGCCGTGGACATGACTATCTGTGGCTATAAAGCGGATAGCCATGGATTTGCAGAGCTCTAGCTACATGTATTTGTGAGCGTAGCCACCAACAGATTTGTTGTGAGCACCTCTGATCTAGGCTGATGCCTACCTTACTCTGCAAAACACTTCCTACTTATGTCTCTTTCTCTTCTCGCCCCCCGTCGGAAATAGGGATGCAAGTTGCTGATTGCCATGGTGACTTCCACATCACTTTATTTCAAACAGTTACAAATTAGTGCAAATACCCAGGGAGCAAGGAACTGAAACTTGTCGTTATTTAAGGCACTTCTGTGCTCTGCTCTCCCTAAACCCACACAGCAACCTTTTGTACCATGATAAAAACCCCAACAACGCTGTGAAATGGCAGCTGACAGGGCTGGAAAAAGTCTCTCTCACACAGAAATAAATAGCCCCCCACAGACTGTTCCCCTCTGCCAGGGGGGACAGCCAGGCTCCCTGTACTCCCCTTGGCAGTCATTGGAGAAGAGTGGGAAGGAAGGGGAGCCTGCGAAATGTACAAGGGGCAGCACAGTGAGGCACTGAGGTAACAGCAGCAGGCAAACCTTTCTTGGAGCCCGTGAAGAGGCCAGAGGGCAATGTCCCAGCCATGAGGGGACGTGGGGCTCTTAGCTGATGGAGCACTTCTCCTTGCGGCTGTATTTGCGCCGACGCAGTTCCAGGCCCCGCTCCAGCCGGGCATCCTCCTCTAAGGCTCTGTGAGGAAAGGCAAGTACAAACGTAGGGTGCCATGCCCAGCCTGTCCTCTCCAGCCCACTGTGCCCACGCCTGACTGCCAGGCCAAGACTCACATTCTCTCCTTGATGTCCAGGTCTCGCACCAGTTCATCCCGCTGGTTCACCAGCGACACCAGTTCCTCCAGTAGGAGCTGCTCCCGCCTCTGCTGGGCTTCTGTCTTGAGCCAGTCTGCACAGGCAGGAGAGACATCTCAGCTAAGAACCCAGAGCAAGAGCCCCCACGGACACCCACTCCCCCGCTTCTGAGCTACCCAGTCCTCACCTTCGATTGCCAGCATGGCTCTCAACTCCCGGCTCAGTAGCTCAAATCGTCTTTCCAGGTTCTGCTCCTCCATCCTGGGGAGGAGAAAAATGGGGGGCAGCCCTAAGGTTAGACATTTCCCTTACCTTCCTTCAAAGCCAGCCACCACCCTCCTCCCCGCAGGCTCACGCACAGCAGCTGCAGCTGGTCCTGGCGCCGGATCAGTGCATTCTTCTTATTGACGAGCGTGAACCACTCTTGAATCAGCTCCTCCTCTTGGGCCCGATTTGTGCCTGCAGCGGCAGGAGGCAAGGGGTATGTGTGAGCATACTGCAGTGGCGTAGGGAATGCACTGCACAGGCCAAGTATCAGAGAGCAAGCCGGGTTAGCCTGTAGCTTTGAGAACAACAAGAAGTCTTGTGGCACCTCACAGACTAGCAGATATTTTGGAGCATGAGCTTTCCTGGGCACAGACCCGCTTCATCAGATGCATGAGTCGGGGGGGGTCAGAGGGGTATTCAAAGAGTGGGGTCCCAGTAAAGGGGGAGGGCCAGAGCTGACAAGGTCTATTCAGCAAGATGGAAATGGCCCAGTATCAACAGTACTTATCAAAAGAGGAAAAAACAAGTCAGCTCAGACAGGGGGATGTGAGCCTTTGTCAGAGTCTAATGGGGAGATGACAGCACCCAAAGGAGAGCAACTGCCTTTGTAAGCTGCCAGCCACTCCCAGTCTCTGTTTAATCCATGGTTAATAGAGTCAAATTTGCAAATAAATCGCAGCTCAGAGATTTCTCTCTCCATTTGATTTTTAAAATTTTTTGTTTCAGGACTGTCACCCTTAAATCTGCCACTGAGTGTCCAGGGAGATCGAAGTGTCTCCCCACAGGCTCCATTCCTGATGTCTGATTTATGTCCATTTATTCTTTTATGGAGAGACTGTCCAGTTTGGCCAATGTAAATTGCAGTGGGGCATTGCTGGCGCATGATGGCGTATATTATATTAGTAGATGTGCAGGTAAAGGGGCCCCTGATGGTATAGTTGGTGTTAGGTCCTGTGATGACGTCACTGGTGTAGATGTGTGAGCAGAGTTGGCAGCGAGGACTGTTACAGGGGCTGGTTCCAGGCCTAGAGTGACTGGTTTGTGATTTGTAGCGGCTGGTGAGGGTTTGTTTAAGGCTGGCAGGCTGTCTATAGGCAAGGACAGGCCTTCCTCCCAAGGTCTGTGAGAGTGAAAGATCACTGTCCAGGATGGATTGCAGATCACCGATGAGGCACTGGAGAGGCCTTAGGTGGGGTCTGTATGTGATGGTCAGTGGTGTTCTCTTGTTTTCCTTGAGAGGCCTGTCTCGTAGCAGGTGGCTTCTGGGTACCCGTCTGGCCCTGTCAATCTGTTTCATCAGTTCCTTAGGTGGGCACTGCAGTCTGAGGAAAGCTTAGTAAAGGTCTTGTAGATGTTTGTCTCTATCTGATGGATCAGAGCAAATACGGTTGTACCTCAGTGCCTGGCTGTGAACAATGGATTGTGTAGTGTGCCCTGGATGGAAGCTGGTGGCGTGTAGCTAAGTGTGGCGTCCGTGGGTTTTCGGTATAGGGTGCTATTTAGGTGACCATCGCTTATCTGCACAGTAGTGTCCAGGAAGTGCATTTCTTGTGTGGACTGGTCCAGGCTAAGGTTGATGGTGGGGTGGAAACTGTTGAAATCACGGTGGAACTCTTCAAGAGCCTCCTTCCCATGGGTCCAGATGATGAAGATGTCATCAATGTCGTGCAGGTAGAGGAGGGGCGCTAGGGGACGAGAACTGAGAAAGCGTTATTCCAGGTCAGACATAAAAGTGTTGGCCTACTGTGGGGCCATGCGGGTCCCATGGCAGTGCCACTGATTTGAAGGTATAATTTGTCCCCAAATCTGAAACAGTTGTGGGTGAGGACAAAGTCACAGAGCTCCGCCACCATTTGTGCCTTGGGCTCATTAGGGATAATGTTCCTAACAGCTTGGAGTCCATCTTCATGTGGGATATTGGTGTAAAGGGCCTCTCCATCCATGGTGGCCAGGATGGTGTTTTCAGGAAGGTCACCAATAGATTGTAGTTTCCTGGGGAAGTCAGTCGTATCTTGAAGAAAGCTGGGGGTGCTGGTAGCATAGGGTCTAAGTAGAGAGTCCACATATCCAGACAATCCTGTGGTGAGGGTGCCAATGCCTGAGATGATGCGGTGTCTGGGATTCTCAGGTTTATGGATCTTGGGTAGCAGGTAGAATAAACCTGGTTTGGGTTCAAGGGGTGTGTCTCTGTAAATCTGTTCCTGTGTTTTTACAGGGATGGTCTTGAGCAGATGCTGTAGTTTCTTTGTGTGTTCCTCAGTGGGATCCTGGGACAGAGGCTTGTAGCATGTGGTATTGGAGAGTTGCCTGGCAGCCTCCTTTTGGTAGTCTGTCCTATTCATGATGACAACAGCGACTCCCTTGTCGGCCTCTTGGATGACAATGTCAGAGTTGTTTCTGAGGCTGTTGATGGCATTGCGTTTTGCACGGCTGAGGTTATGGGGTAAGCGATGCTGCTTTTCCACAATTTCTGCCTGTGCACGCCGGCGGAAGCATTCTATGTATAGGTCCAATTTGTCATTTTGACCACCGGGGGAGTCCACGAGGGATTCTTTTTCTTGTACCATAGGTGGGAGGGTACCTGTGGGTCAGTGCGTTGTTCAGTGTCACATTGGAAGCATTCCCTGAGTCGGAGACGGCGAAAGAAGGCTTCCACATCACCACAGAACTGTATCACGTTTGTGGGGATGGTGGGGCAGAGAGTCCTCGAGAAAGGGCAGATTCTTCTGCCGGGCTAAGTGTGTAGTTGGATAGATTGACAATATTGCTGGGTGAGTTCGGGGTACCACTATTGTAGCCCCATGTGGAAAGTAGGAGTTCAGATTGTTCACAGTCCTTCTTCTGTAGAGAAGAGAAATGTGTGTTGTAAATCTCCTGCCTTGTTCTAGTAATGTCCAGCCATGTGGAGGTTTGCGTAGAAGATTGTTCATTTATGAGGGTCTCCAGATCTGAGAGCTCTCTTTTGATGTTGCCCTGTTTGTTGCACAGGATGCTGATCCGGTGGTTCCTCAGTTTCTTAGAGAGTGTGTGGCACAATCTGTCAGTGTAATCTGTGTCGTATGTTGATTTCAGTGGGTTTTTCACCTTCAGTCCTTTTGGTATGATGTCCTTCTGTCTGCATTTGGAGAGGAAGATGATGTCTGTCTGTATCTGTGCCAGTTTTTTCATGAGGTTGATGGATTTCCACTCATTGCAGCTAAACGTAGTGCTTTGCATGGTGACAAGTATCAGAGATGGAGCCGTGTTAGTCTGTAGCTTTGAGAACAACAAGAAGTCTTGTGGCACCTTATAGACTAACAGATATTTTGGAGCATAAGCTTTCATGGGCAAAGACCCACTTCATCAGATGCATGAGTGGGGGGCGGTTTCAGAGGGGTATTAAAGAGTGGGGTCCCGGTAAAGGGGGAGGGCCAGAACTGACAAGGTGTATTCAGGAAGGTGGAAATGGCCCAGTATCAACAGTACTTACCAAAAGAAGAAAAAACAAGTCACATCAGACAGGAGGATGTGAGCCTTTGTCAGAGTCTAATGGGGAGATATTAGCACCCAAAGGAGAGAAACTGCCTTTGTAAGCTGTGAGCCACTCCCAGTCTCTGTTTAATCCACAGGACGGTGCAAGAAACCTCTGGGGCAGTACGGCACAGGGGCTAGTGTGTGTGAGTGGGGCCCAGTGATGAGGTTGGGTCACCCTCTGGGGAGGCCCCCAACATCTCTCCTTTCCTGTTACCTGCCTGCATCCTTCTCCCATCAAGCCCAGTCAGGGGCAGGGCCGACACACCCCAGGGACTGAAGCTCTCTCAACGCTTTGGTTCCATCCCTCCTGCAACATCACCAAGGGGATCCTGAGCAGTTCCAGAAGCTGCCAGCAGGTGGCACTGAGCAACCACAATGCTGGGCTCAGGACAGTCAGGGATCACTAGGCTCCCAGGTGGTGTGTGTCCGTCCCCCCACAGCCACAGCACCTGACTCCATGAGAAAGCGCAGCTCCTTCTCCACCACGGCGGCCCGGGCATCAATCTGCTTCTGCTCATTCTCCAGCGCCTGCAGCTCAGCCACCACGTACTGGCTTGTGTCTTGGAACCGCTGCCAGGGAGGCAGGCGGTCAGGCCCAGCGCCCTCTCAAGAGAAAGGACCCCCGGCCCCATTCCCTGCCTCCGCCTCCCCCAGTGCCCCAGCCTTACCGGCACCTCCTCGTCGGCGGAGCTGCTCTCCTTGCTGGGATCTCGGGACGGCTCCTGAGGGGCGGCACTGAGGGAGGGGGTTCTCTCTGGGGTGAGAAGACCGAGAGCGGAAGTTAGAGAGGGATCATTAGAGGCAGGTAAACCCCTTTCCTCCATTGGTAGGGGGTGAGAAGGGGAGACCGAGGGAATTTTGACCATCACATCCCATGGCAATGAGCTCCACTGTGTCTTGTGTAAGAGCGTATCTCCTGTACTCAACCTATTGCCCACCACTTCCTCAGGGGACCCTGGTCCTCTCTTTAGGGAAAGGGTAAACAAAACTTCTCATGGCAAGTTTCCCTCCCCAGCCACGACTGTTTAGCCCAGCGAGTCTCAATCTTCTACACAGAAATCACTACACGACCTCCGGAGGGTTATGCAGAACCCAGAACCAACCCTGCCCCCCGCCCCAAGTGCAGGGCGGCAGAGCCAAAGGGCTTCAGCCCTGAGTGGGGGCCTGTAACCAGAGCCTTGCCCACCCCCAGGGCTGGGGTCCTCAGGGCTTTGGATCCAGCCCCAGGACCCAGCAAATCTAAAGCCAGGCCTGGCAACCCCATTAAAGGGGGTTGGGACCCACTTTGAGGTCCAGACCTACAGTTTGAGAACCACTGGTGTAGCCCTCTGTCTTACCCCCTTCGGTGTCTCTTTTTCCAGCTCAGCAGCCCTTATCTCCTCATTTGGAAGCTGTTCCATCCCCTTGACCCCCCTTCCAGCCCTTGGGTGAACCATTTCCAGTTGCACTCTACCATTCCCAAGGTGGGGTGAGCAGAGTCAAGGCGTAGGCTCACCATGGTTCGTATAGTGGCACTTCGGTACTTTCTGTCCCTTTCCCAACATCCCATGAGCCTGGCTGCATACTGAGCGGAAGTCTTCAGAGAACTCTCCCCGGGGACGCCAAGCTCTCTGCCTTTGGTGGTAAAAGCCAGTGCAGATGCCCACCATGAGACACGAGCCCTTGGGGTTATTTTTTGCCAGTGTGTATTACCTTGCACTTATCAATGCTGAATTTCTTTGGCCACTGTGTTGCCCACTCACTCCGACCCCTTCTTCTTCTGTGTCTTTATTACAAGGTTAAAGGGATTGTGAGTGGAGTATTTGCCTTGGGAAAACGCAGGCTGAGGTCTCTGAATTCCACACCCTGCACCTGAGTTAGTTCTTTAGTGTTGTGCAGCGATAGGGGGTCTGCTAACACCTGGCACTCTGGGCCTGCATTGTGTCGAAGTTAACACATCCGACCTGCTCTCCATTAAGAATCCATCTTGCTCCTTTGCCACCAAACCTGGTGGTGATAACTAAGGCAGACCCGATGGAGACTCGGGGCTCACCTGGGGAATGCTGAGTCCTGGCAGAAGCAGGAGGTCCCGCCTTGGGGATCACTGTGCCATCATGCTCGTCCTGGTGGGGGAGGTGGAGAAAAGGGATAGGAGAGGTTACAATAATAAACAAGCCCCCGTGGGACACCCTACCATAACAAACCACTCTATGCAACCCTACGAGCTCCTACAATAACAAAAAGCACAGCACAAACCCAGTGCCCCCGAGAGACCCTACAATAACAAACCAGCCTGCATATCCCTAATCTTTACCAGACACCCTACAAAAAGAAATCAAAGCTCCAGGAGAACCTACAATAAAAACTTGTGCATGCAGGCCCAAGAGGCTCTAAAATATCACAGCGCATGGGTTGGACATGCTAGTTTGTTACTGGAAGGCCTCAGGGGACTGCATGTGCGGGGTGGTTATTTAGAGTGTCGCAGGAGGGAGGGTCTCATGAATATCAGGGGCTACGTATGATGGTTTATGAACTACCTTGTAGCAACCAGCCAGTGCTCCTGGGAGACTCCACCATAACCCGACCCGGTGCAGACCCCAACCCTATGACAAGTGAGTCCCTCCCCGTTCCTCGCTCACCGCTCCCAGCCAGTCCGCCTTCCTCCGGGGCGCCTCCCCTGGGGGGCTGCCAGCATCCCCCTCGTCCATGGACATCGACTCGCTCTTGAGGCGTGAGCGCCGCTTCCTGAGCAGGTCCGCATCGCGGAGGTGGGAAAAGCCCGACTTGCTGCTGTGGGAGCGTGGTGGGGCCACGGGGCCCTGGCTGCCTGTGGACAGTGAGCGTTGCAGGGATCGCTCAGCCTGGGCCGGCGCCTCCCCATTCCGCACAGACTGGTGCTTCAGCCGGGGAGGAGGCACCAGCTTCTCGCCCCCGGTGGGTGGCACCTTCTCCACATCGTCAGGGGCCAGGGGCTCTGCCTCTGGGTTCTTTGCTGGCTGGGAAAGGGCCCCATTGACCAGGGCTTTCGCAGCAGCCTTTGCAGCTTCGCTCTCTCCACCCTTTGGCGTGGCTGGCTCTGCCTCTGCACTCACAGCTGCCTCGGTTGTAGCACTGCTGACTGGCTCCTTCCCAGAGTCCTTTGGGGCAGAGGGCTCCACATCTACTTTCACAGCTGACTGGGATATGGCGCTACTTACAATCACTTTCCCAGCATCCTTTGCCTCTCCTGTCTTGGCATCAGTCCCAGCATCCTTTGAGGCAGTGAGGTCTGCCTCCAGTTTCTTGGGCAGTTCATCTCCTCCAGTCACAGCTTTATTGGCCGCTGCCTTCCCATCACCCTTTGCAGCGGCGGTAGCACTCCCAGGCTCCTCAGACCCCCGGGCGGTACCCTGGAAGCGCTCGGCATAGAAGCGGGCGGGGTCAATGGAGAAGGCCGGGTCTGAGTCGAACTTGCCCACCTTGTAGGTGCTCTGGCTGCTGTGGTTGGCGATTTGCACCACATTCAGTTCCTGGCCCGTGAAGAAGGCCCGGATCTGGCACAGGTAGGTCATGACGATGAGCTTATCGGGCACTGTTAGGAATACCATGTCAGCTGGATCCAGAACCCGTGAGATGCCCAGGGAGGCAAAGCCATCGTAAGCCTGGGGAAAGGGGACAAATGCAGGGATGACCAACCCCCGATATCCAGACCCCCTCCCTGAGCTAGGGAGAGAACTCCGGAGTCCTGATGCCTGGTGGGAATCCCCCTGCCCTCATGTGCTACGACCACCACCCCACACATCCTGCAGACTATGCTTCCATGGTGAGGAGTCCCTAACCGAGGGAAGGGAGCCTCCCGAAGCCAGAGCAGCTCCTCTGTCCTCTCCAGGGGAGAGGACTCCTGTTAGCAGGAAGATCCAGGGGAACAATAACTGGAGATTTGGCTCTGTGATGCCTGGGAGAGCCACAGCAAATAAAACCAGCAGGGCTGGATGCCACTCGCCCCAGGGGATGGAAGTGTTGGTGGAAGAAATCTCAGATTCACTGGAAGTAATATTTGCAAACTCAGGGTGGCAGGAGAGGTCCCGGAAATGGGAGCAGGGCTAAGATCAAAAGGAAAAGCCAGGGAATTATAGACCAGTCAGCCTGATTTCCATAGCTGGGCTATGACTGGAGCAATCACTCCATTTGTGAGTACCTGGAGGGTGAAGGGGTGACTGCTAGCAACCAGCATGGATTTAGCAAGAACAATTCATACCAAACTGGCTCCATTTCCGTCTTTGACAAAATAACTGCTTTCGTGGCTGGGGAAATGTGGTGGATATAATAGACCTGGGTTTGAGCCTGGCTTTTGACATAACCCCGTAGGACATTCTGAGAGAGAAGCTAGAGAAATGTGGACTTGGTGAAACTACCACTAAGTAGATACATAACTGGTTAAACAATCACAAATGATGAGAAACTCTGAATGAAATTAAGTTGGATTGAAGGGAAGTCTCGGGGGGGGGGCGGGGGTTGTACAGGGAGCTGCTTCCAGCCCAGTGTTATTTCATATCTTTATTAATGACCTGGACATAGGATAGAGAGCTTTCTCATCACATTTGCAGAGGACATAAAGTTGGGAGGGTGGCCAATACCTCTGAGAAGAGAGCTAAGATTCAGGGAGCTCTTGATAAATTCGAAAACTTGGGTAGATACAACAAAATAGGATGCAACCAAGACAAACGTAAAGTGCTCCACTTTGGGGAGAAAAATAAATGCAGAAATGCAGACTGGCAGGCTGACTGACTCAGCAGCAGCACAGCTGAGAAGGATCTAGGGGTTGTGGTGGATCAGAACCTCAATCCTGGTCACCAGTGTGATGCTGTTGCAGCAAAAGCAAAATGCAATTTTCTGTGGCATTAGCCGAAAACTAGCATGGAAGGCACAGGAGGTACAGCTGGTTAAGCCTCATCTGGAGAACTGTGTCCAGTTCAGGTCACTGGACAACCTGGAAAGGATCTAGAGGTGAGCAACAAAGATGATCAACAAGAAGTCTTGTGGCACCTTATGGACTAACAGATATTTTGGAGCATGAGCTTTTGTGGGCAAAGACCCACTTCATCAGATGCACGAGTGGGGGGTGGTGGTTTCAGAGGGGTATTTAAAGAGTGGGGTCCCAGTAAGAGGAGAGCCAGAGCTGACGAGGTCTATTCAGCAAGGTGGAAATGGCTCTGTATCAACAGCACTTATCAAAAGAAGAAAAAAAACAAGTCAGTTCAGACAGGGGGATGTGAGCCTTTGGCAGAGTCTAATGGGGACTGTTAATAAGTGCTGTTGATACTGGGCCATTTCCACCTTGCTGAATAGACCTCGTCAGCTCTGGCCCTCCCTTTTCCTGGGACCCCACTCTTTAAATACCCCTTGGAAACACCCCCCCACTCATGCATCTGCTGAAGTGGGTCTTTGCCCACGAAAGCTTCTGCTCCAAAATATCTGCTAGTTTATCAGGTGCCACAGGACTTCTTGTTGTTCTTGAAGTTACAGACTAACACGGCTCCTCTCTGAAAGATGATGGAAGAGCTGGAACACAAGCTACATGAGGGAAGGCTGAAGGGATGGGGTAGATTTCGTTTAGGAAAGAGGAGACTGAGGGAGGAAATGTTAGCAGCCTTCAAATATTTGAAAGGGTGCCAGAAAAAATGTGTCCTCGCTTGCCATAAGAGGCAGAACAAGAGGCAAAGGGTTCAAAGTACAGCGGAGCAGATTTTGACTAAATTGCAGAAAAGCCCCTGAAGGGTCAGAACAGTGGGCCCATGGGCCAGATGCCTCAGGAGACTGTGGAAGCATCTTCGGTGGAGGTCTGCAAAAGAAGACTGGAGCCACCTGTTATGGATGGCTTAGGCACAGCAAATTCCGCGCCTTGGCAGAGGACTGCACCAGCTAAACCTTGCAATCCTCTAACGTTCTGTGGGGAACTGGCCGCCAAGGGCAGAGGCTGTGGACCTCCTGAGACATTGAGCGCTTGGGAGAAGCTGGTTCTTTTGGCACATGTAGGCACCAACGCCAGAGGAGGAAGGAGAGAAGCCCTGGAGGCCTAATTTAGGCTGCTAGGTAAGGGATTAAAGTCCAGGATCTCCATGGTAGTGCTCTCTGCCACGCTTCCAGTTCCACACATAGGACCAGCTAGACAGCTAGAACTGCAGGGCCTTGTTGGTAGTTGAGACTATGGTGGAGGGGCTGAGGTTTACATGGAACTGAGAAACCCTTTGGGAGAAGCAGGAGTCTCTACAGGAAGGAGGGACTCCACCTAAACCACAAGGGAACCAGGTGGCTTGGCTTGTAAAACTAAACACACGGAAGAGGAGTTTTTAAACTAAGGCCCGTGGGGCGGGGGGGTGGGGGGGGATGGTGAAGGTACAGAGGAGCACGTGGTTCAGTTCAGCCAGACACATCCCGTAGGAGAGGCTCTATTAATGGGGATGACCTGTCCCCGAGAGAAGAGATGTTGATAAAGTCCGGGCAGGAACTGAAGAGAGTGAAAGGAAAGAGAGTCGCATTCACTCACATCACGCGAAGGCAGAGAACTGAATATTGACATATTGCAACCGCTAGAAGGTTAAACAGTCAGAGAAGTGACCTAACAGAGGCTGCTGCTGTGCCAGTCACCACCAAGCAGAGAGCCCTGGACCTCCCCAAGCAGAGAGGCAATTTAGTCCTAAACGATACACACAATCAGGCCCATGAGGTGACTATAGCTGAACTGCTTGGTAATAACAACCATAATATAATTACATTTAACAGCCTTTGTGGGGAGGGCTACAAAAGCAACCCAGCACAGCAGGATTTTTAATTTCCAAGAGGGAAACGACACAAAAACAAGGAGGCTAGTTAACGGGAAGTTAAAGGGAACAGTCACAAGAGTTGGAGTATTGTGCCCAGTTCTGGGTGCTGCATTTCAAGAAAGATGTGGAGAAATTGGAAAGGGTCCAGAAAAGAGCAACAAGAATGATTAAAGGTCTCGAGAACATGAGCTATGAGGGAAGGCTGGAAGAACTGGGCTTGTTTAGTTTGGAAAAGAGAAGATTGAGATGGGACATGATAGCGGTTTTCAGGTATCTAAAAGGGTGTCACAAGGAGGAGGGAGAAAACTTGTTCTTCTTGGCTTCTGAGGATAGAACAAGAAGCACTGGGCTTAAACTGCAGCAAGGGAGGTTTAAAAAGTTCCTAACTGTCAGGGTGGTCAAGCACTGGAATAAATTGCCTGGGGAGATTGTGGAATCTCCATCTCTGGAGATATTTAAGAACAGGTTAGATAGATGTTTATCAGGGATGGTCTAGACAGTAGTTGGTCCTGCCATGAGGGCAGGGGGCTGGACTCCATGGCCTCTCAAGGTCCCTTCCAGTCCTAGCATTCTATGATTCTATGAAGCTGCATGGGACCCTTTGAAAACACCATCATAGGGACTCAAAGTGAAGGTATACCCCAAACTAAAAAAAAAACAGCAAGAGAATGAAAAATGCTCCTCTAGCTAAACAACAGAGTCAATGGGGTGGTTAAAGGCAAAAGACAGCTTTTAAAAATTGGAAATGAAAGGTGCATAGAAAGGTAGAATTTGAATTTGAAGAGTACGTGGCAAATGACATAAAAATTAGCAGTAATGTTCTGTAAGTACATCAGGGCTACGTCTACACGTGCACCCAACATCGAAATAGCTTATTTCGATGTTGCGACATCGAAATAGGCTATTTCGATGAATAACGTCTACACGTCCTCCAGGGCCAGCAACGTCGATGTTCAACTTCGACGTTGCTCAGCCCAACATCGAAATAGGCACAGCGAGGGAACGTCTACACGTCAAAGTAGCACACATCGAAATAAGGGTGCCAGGCACAGCTGCAGACAGGGTCACAGGGCGGACTCAACAGCCAGCCGCTCCCTTAAAGGGCCCCTCCCAGACACAGTTGCACTAAACAACACAAGATACACAGAGCTGACAACTGGTTGCAGACCCTGTGCCTGCAGCATAGATCCCCAGTTGCCGCAGAAGCAGCCAGAAGCCCTGGGCTAAGGGCTGCTGCCCACGGTGACCATAGAGCCCCGCAGGGGCTGGAGAGAGAGCATCTCTCAACCCCCCAGCTGATGGCCGCCATGGAGGACCCAGCAATTTCGACGTTGCGGGACGCGGATCGTCTACACGGTCCCTACTTCGACGTTGAACGTCGAAGTAGGGCGCTATTCCTATCTCCTCATGAGGTTAGCGACTTCGACGTCTCGCCGCCTAACGTCGAAGTTAACTTCAAAATAGCGCCCGACGCGTGTAGACGTGACGGGCGCTATTTTGAAGTTGGTGCCGCTACTTCGAAGTAGCGTGCACGTGTAGACGCAGCTCAGGAGTGGGAAGCCAGGCAAACAATCAGTGGGGCCACTGGACAAGTAAGATACTAAAGGAGCATGCAAGGAAGCCAGGGCTGGGGCAGGGAAGATAAATGAATGCTTGCCATCAGGCTTTACAGCAGAGGGCGTGAGGAACGTGGGTAACCCCTAGCTCAGAGGGGCTAGTTCCTGGCAGACCCCTCCCCATGGCTGCCAGCCCCTTTCCAGCCCCCAGGCAAACAGTACCCCCTCAACACACACATCTCCAAGTACCAGGCAGGCAAGGTACAGCCTCAGCTCCAGTGCCACCCCTGAGCACAGTCTGGGCAGCCCCAGCAGCCACCCCCGACCACAGGACCCAAGCAGCCCCCCAGACATCACAAGTCTCAGCCACACTAGCCCCAGTTCCCTTTCCTGAAGGTTAATAGCCTGCCTGGGCTGGGGCCAAGCAGGAAGGGACCACCCCCCCACCCACCAAGGACGCAAACCATCCACAATGAGTTAAGGTCCCCACATCTGTATCACTTGGAACAAATGCTCAATTGAACCATAATAAATCACCAGGACCAGCTGGGACTCACCCAAGAATCTGGAGGAACTTGAATGTGAAAGGGAGGAACTAATTGGAGTATGTAACCGTCCACTTAAATCAGCTGGTGCACCAGCCGACTGGGGGACAGCTCCTGTGACACTGATTTGTAAATAGGGCTTCAGAGGCAACCCGGGCAATGACAGGCCAGTGAGCCTAACTGCAGTGCCAGGCACACGGGTTGAAACCATAGAAAACACCGAATTATCCAACACATGGATGGGAGGGACGTGCTGTAATGTAGAAGAGTCAATGTGGCTTTTGTGATGGACAGTCGTGCCTCACCAATCTATTAGAATTTTCTGAGGGGACAACAAATGCAGTTAATGGCTATAGTGTGCTTGCATTTTCAGAAAGCCTTTGGCAAGCTCCTTCAGCAAAGGTTCTTAAGCAAAGTAAGCAGTCATGGGAAAGCGGGGAGGTCCTCTCCTGGATGATAACTGGTTAAAAGGCAGAAAACAAATGTGAAGAATAAATGATTGGGTTTCACAGAGGAGAGAGGGTCCCCCACGGATCTGTAGTGGGAGCAGTTCTACTCAACAAACTCACCAATAATCTGGAAGAATGCAGGGAGATGGCAACATTTGTAGTCAATATATAATTACTCAACTAGTTAAGCCTGAAGAAGGCTGTGGGGAGTTACAAAGGGAATCTCACAAAACTGGGAGATTGGGCAATGGCCGGTGAAACAGAAAATAGCAAAACGACTCTTCGTAATTCCACAGTCTGCCCCCACTCTAATACCGGCTGCAGATCAATTCACCCCAGCCCAGAAAAAATAGCCTGTGACTAGTACAAAGAAGGGCAATAAAACGATGAGGGGCAGGGAACAGCTTCCCTTGGAGGAGAGCGTAAAAGGACTGGGCTGGTTAGAACGGAGCTGGCGAAGCGGGTGTGACAGAGCAGCGAATGAGGAAGTGTTCTTTACCCCTTCACGCAGGACAAGAACTAGGGGAGGATGAGTGAGGACTGGGATCTCCCCAGGAAAGCAACAGGCAGCGGGTTAAAAGACACAGAAGCAAGTGTCGTTACACAACACAAGCCGTGGAGCTCACTGCCGGGGGTGCGGCGCCAGCCAAAAGGAATGGGATAAGCAGATGGAAGACAGCTTCAGGGATAGCTACAGGCAGCCGGTCAGGGAGGCTACCCCACATGGGACTGGACACAAAAGGGACCGCTCGGCAAATGGCCCTGTTCTGCCCAGTCCCTTGGTAACATCTGCCACCAGCCATGGGACCCTGGGCTGAGCCACTCATGTCTTATGGGCTTCTTGTCCCACCCCTACCTGCCACATCCCCAACTCACCAGCTTGTTATTCTGTTTGATAGCAAGGGGGTCCAGGCTCTCGTAATTGCTGGAGGGGGGGCAGACAGACACAAAAACAATAGATCCTGCTCAGTGAACAGGGTCCCCAGAGTCCCCACCCCAACCCCATCTTCCCACCCTGCCCCCACTTGCCTCTCAGACACACTCCCCCCCTCCACGGCCTCTCCACCAAGACCCACTCTCCTGGTTTCCCTCAACCCTGGCCCGCCCCCTGCTAGCCCTGCCCCTGGCTCCCCTGCTGCCCCTCGGCCCCAGCCTGCCGGCCCAGGACTCACATTTTCTCGGGGTGGAAGTGGTGGAGGATGGCGCAGAATGCCAGGCCATTGCGCCAGGAGGTGGTGAAGTTGCTGACCCGGACGCCCCGGTAGCCTGCCGTGACATGCTGGCACCATTCCAGCAACGACTGGCTGCAGCTGACCAGGCCTGGGCTCGTTGCTGGGGGCTCCGCCTAGGACACAAACAGGGGCTGAGGTGGGCTATGGGCTGGGAAAAGACGGGATCACCCCATGCCAGGCAAAGCACCCCACACTGAGCCGCCCCCAGCGCTGGCCAGCCCTGCACCGACCAGTTGTACTGTTCCCCTGGCTCTCCCATTCTCCTGCCTGCATCCCCTCCCCACCAGCAGCCTGGCACCGGGGCCTCCCCATTCCTGAGGGACCTCCACACCCTCAGGTGAGCCACCTCCTTGTCCCAGGCATTGGGCTGCATGAGACCCAGACCCAGCCAAGCCCCAGCTTTTGCAGCCCCCCCCCCAGCCAGACCAGGGTGTTCTCCTGCGCGGGCGGTGCCCGGGGCGTGCTGGCAGCTGGGCTCCACCCCACCAAATGCAGCAGTCAGCAAGCCAGAGGCAGGGCACATGGCGACGGGGGAGGTTAGCGAAGGGACTTCAGGGGTCCAGCTCCAGGTGTTTACCCCAACCCCAATGAAAGGGGAGGAGCCTGCTTCCCCCACCCCTGCTGTGGGGTTTCTCCCTGTAGCAATTCTGTGGGTCTGTCCATCCCCCACCCCTCAGCCCCTGGGATTAGTCGGAAGCAAGGGCAGGCAACCATGGCAGCTGGCAGGGCTGGGGGCACAAGCATTCGCTGTCCCTACCTGGGCCGCCCCCTGCCCTAGGCTATCCCGGGCAGCACCGCAGGGTGGGGGAGACGGCTCCCGCCCGGACGCCTGGGTCCCCTCGTTGGACGATGGGCTGGCACTCCTCTCCTGGGCAGGGCGGGCGGGCGGGAGGCTCAGGGTGAGGCAGCACTGTGAGACGTAGGGCTCAGCGAAGGGGGCTGGGGGGCCCTGGTCGGGCACATCCGGGGTAGGCATCAGTGCGAGGGCTACAGCCTGTCCGCTGCTCCTTCCTGGGGCTTCGTGGCCGGCCAGCTGGTCTGTGTGCAGCCCTGACTGCCACGTTTCCTGGGGCGGCCCTGCCCCACCGGCATCTTCCTTGCTGGGCAGGGAGCCCGCAGCCTCACCACACTCCCTGGAGCCTGCTGCCTCCTCTGGCCCAGGCCTCTCCTGCCGGAGCGCATCTGCGCAGGCCGGGGGACCCCTGGGCGCTCTCCCATCAGCTCCCAGGCTCTCCGCCGTGCCCTCCAGCCGGGCAAGGGCCTCCGCAGCCAGAGGGTGAGCTGCTCGTGCCTGCGTCACACCTCCGCAGGACCGGCCGGCTGCCTCTGCCCCCTCCAGCCGGCCTTGGATAGCCCCCCACAGCCCACCGCCTGCTCCTAGCCCACTGCCGGGCACCTCCCCCGCGCCCTGTCCCACCCCATCCTCTGACCGATACCTCCACGGCTTGTGGGGGTCCATCTGCAAAGGGGCATCACCTACCCAGCCCTGCCCGGCAGCGTCCACAGCACCGTTCCCAGCTGCCTTAGCCACTCCCGGCCCCTTGGGCTGGGATACTGCCCCGGGACGCTTCCCCGCTGCCCTGCGCTGCTCCAGCTTGGGGGGCAGCGCCCCGGGAGCTGGCTCTGGCACTGGGCTTGCCCGGTCTCCTTGCCCAGAACCCTCCTCTGCCACCAGCGCTGCTCTGTGCTCCTCCAGCGAGGGCCGAGCTCCTGCTACGCTCGGAGACGGGCCCCCGTGCACCTGGCGGACTGCTCCGCCCTTCTGCGATCCCGCCGTCTCCTCCAGGCTGCTCCTGTCCTGTGGGCCTGGGATCGCCCCCTGGCCGCCTGCTTTGGCCACCCCTGCAGACGCCCCCCTGGCACTCTCTGCCACCACATCCTCCGACCGATACCTCCAGGGCTTGGGGGGGACCAACAGAGAGGGGGCATCCCCGACCGCCCCATCTGCTCTCCGGGGACCCTCTCCTGCTGCCCCGCTCCGTTCCTCCGTGGGGGGCACCTCTGCCTGAGCAACAGCCCCCCCAGCGCTTGGCCAACCAGCAGCATCTGCTGCAACCTCCTCTCCCTGCCCACCTCCCAGCACGGGGGGCAGCCCCGCCACAGATGACACGGCCAGTAACGCAGCAGCTGAGGGCACGTGCACCCCCAAGCCTTTTCTGGCCAGGCCGGTGCCTTCCCCGGCAACAAGGGCGGGTCCCGGCGCATCCTCCCCGAGGTACATCACTACAGAGATGCCTGGAGACACAGACCGAGCCCGCCTGTCCCTCCCGGACCGGGGCAGCAGCTTCGGCCGGGCTGGCAGTTCTGCTGATCTGGGCCGGGCTCTGGCGGGTGCCACTGGTACAGGCGGAGAGGCTGCAGGTAGCGGGCCATGCGCTGGCTTTGCTGCCCCCTTTTCGAGCTGGGAGGGGGGAGGCTTGGCACCATCCCATTGGCGTCTCCGGACAGAGGGTACCTCGGGGGGCAGAGCCGTAGGAGCAGCGGGTTCCAGCAGGTGGGGTTTCTTACGCCGAGAGGGAGGGACAGGGCTCTCCACCCGGGGCATCCAGACGTCAGTGGGCCTGGAGGGAGGGACAAAGGGGAGAGAAGGGGAGTGGGTCTCCCTGGGGCTGGACAGGCCCCCTATCTCATTCCCTTCCCCACCCCCAAACTTCCTCCTCCCTTAATCTGCCCCGCTCAGTCGGGAGCAGTAGTTTCCTGCCTGGCCAGCTGCATCCCTGGCCCCACCCCTCCAGCGGAGGCAGAGCTGGCTGCCCGGCCTCCGGCACCCTTCCTGGGCAGGGGAAGCGCAGCTTCCTCCTTGGCTGGGAACCCACACTTCTCCTGAGCTGGGGGGAGGGGACCCTCCGACGCATCACAAGGCAGAAGTGAAACCAACACGGGGTCCCTGAGTTTACCCCAGACCAGCCTGTCCCTAACCCTTCCCCCACACAATGCCATCACCAGCAGCCCCTGCCCCGCACAGCAGGGAGAGAACCCCGGAGTCCTGCCGCCCAGCCCCTGCTCTAACCCCTAGCCCCCACGTCCCACCCAGAGCCAGGCTAGAAGCCAGGAGTCCAGACTCACCTGCCCTCGCTGCTGCTCCCTGACGCTGGCCGCTCCGTCGAGGCTGTTGCTTTCGCCTCCTCTTCAGCCCCAGGGTTGCCACCACATCGTCCCATCTCCTGCGAGGGGCCTGGCTTGTGGACCTGATCTGGGGCCGGGGTCCCCGTCTCCCTCTTAGCGCCTGGGTCCGCAGCCCCTGCCGTTCCCATCGGGGCCCTGCCGGCTGCCATGCTCTGCCTAGCCCTCCCAGCCCCGCCTGCGCCACTTACTGGGGTGGGGGCCATCTGCTCTGGGGGAGGGGAGGGTGCTGTCCCCTGCGAGGCCAGCTCCAGGACAGGAGGGGGGGCTTCCTGCTGGGGGGCTTCTGGGATGTTGGCCACTCGGACGGCTTCCTCCTTGGCAGAGCCTGCAGGAGAGGGGAGAGGATCCCAGGAATCAGCCTGGGAGCAAGGGGATGTGGAGGACAGCCGTACGCAGCTCCGTGTGTCCCTGCCCTGCAACCTTGCCAGTAGGCTCTCGCCCCCTCTCCTGAGGTCATTCAACCCCACCCAGCGCCTAGAGCTGGGCTAGATCTCAGGGGTCCTGCCTGCTTGCCCTAACTACTAGACCTCCCTGCCCGCTTCCACCCAGCCCCCTCTCTGACTACTAGCTCCTCCTCACCTCCCAGACAGAACCCTGGTGCCCAGCCCAGGGCTTCAGCGCCCACTCTTGATTTACCTGCCTCCTGGGGCATCCCACAGGGGTTTGCTCTGCCAGCAGCCGCCCTGCTGCTCCCTGGGGCTGAAGGAGTCTCCTCTTCCTCAGCAAGAGTGTTGAGCTCTCGCGCCGTGTCTGCGGGGGGCGGAGGGGACAAGGGAAAGGAGAAGCAGGGGGGAGGAAGAGGAGAGAGATGTAGTGGCTACAGCCTGCTCTGCTCCCGCCTGCCCCAAACCCACTTGGTGGGAAGGTCCTACCTGTGAAATAGCCCAGCAATATGGTCGGAATGAAACCTACTGTGCCAGCCACAGACAGACAGACAGAGAGTGGTGGACACAGACAGACAGTCAGACAGGAGAGAGAGGAGAGAGAGAATGACCACCCCCAAGACAGCATAGCTACCCTGAGGCGTGGGGACAGAGCTGCCAGCCCTGGGGGGAAGACGTGGCCTCGTCACTGCCCCCCAGCAAAGAGAAACCCAGTGAGTCACCCCGGCTGGAAGGCAAAAAGACATTCCCAGCTGCTATCAGGAGTCATGGCAATAGTGTGGCGGAGGGGAACCCACCAAAGGCCATCCAGGGAAACCGTGACCCTGAACGGAGCAGGGCTGGGAGGGCAGGGGCTGCGGGTGGGGAAGTGATGGTGGCTCAGGAGTGGCTGGTTGAGCCCACCTGTTGGGGCTGTGCCCTGGCTGCTCCTGTCGTCCTGCTGCCCTCTCTTGGCGGCTACATCGTCCTCATCGCTCTCAGCGAAGTCGTCCAGGTTGCCAACGTCGCTGGGTTTGACGCTCATGAGGCTGGCCAGGCTCTGCATGTCCTCGTCTCTGGGGGCCGGGCACGGCGTAAGGAGGAGACTCGCCACAGGCTCACGGCAAGGCCCTCGCTCTCTTCCCCCTCCAGCCCGCTATGACCCTTGCCGCCATTTGCACCAGCCCTCCAGAAAGACGGGGCTTTCCTAAGCTGTGAGCTGGGGCAGCTCCGCACCCGCCTCGCTGGCCGTTACTGGCAAGGGAAGGGACTGTTTAAACAATGCACCAACTGTGGCCAGGCAGCAGGATGTCCTGCTATTAAACACTGCCAAGGCAGCCCCTTGACAGCAGGGTCTTCCTCAACAGCACTGCCTGCAGCTGCCTGGAAAGACACTCTAACCAAGATGGCTGCCTGCGCCACCCTCTTCTTTTTTGCTCATGCCAAAATGGCCGCCTGCATCACTCTCTTGTTCCTCGCTCTTGCCAAGATGGCCGCCTACGCTACCCTCTTCTTCCTCACTCATGCCAAGATGGCCGCCTGCATCACTCTCTTGTTCCTCGCTCTTGCCAAGATGGCCGCCTACGCTACCCTCTTCTTCCTCGCTCATGCCAAGATGGCCGCCTGCATCACTCTCTTCTTCCTCGCTCTTGCCAAGATGGCTACCTACATTACCCTCTTCTTCCTCGCTCATACCAAGATGGCCGCCTATGCCACTCTACCCCTGCAGCTTTGCCGAGATGGCTGCCCCCAGGCAGCCATCCTCCTGCCCCAAGAGGACCATAAAGAGAACCCATCCTCAGTCCAGTCTTTTGCTCCCTGCCCAGAGCTTCTTTGGGCAAGCTCCTGTGCTGTCCCCATGGCTGGAGCAGCCTGGAGAGGAACATGTGAGTCAGAGCCCATCCCTGCCCCACCTCCCGCCGAGGGACGCTGCTGTCCCCAGACGGGCCCGTTTCCGCAGGCCCCGCTACACTGCCAGAACTCACGTGGCTTTGCCCTCGCGCAGGAAGACGCAGGACAGGGTGAGCTGCAGGGTGGCAGCCACCACCTTCACCGAGCGTGGTTTCAGCTTCAGCTTCAGCTCAGCATGGGCAGGGGTGGGGCGGGCGAAGCGCTGCAGGTTAACGTCCACCGAGGCGAGCACCTTCCGATGCCCCTTGGACTCCTAGGAAGAGTGGGAGAGGACTGTGATCAGGCAGCATCCTGGCTCCCAGCCCCGCTTACCCTAAAGCCACTAGCCCCCACTCCACTCCCAGAGCTGCAGACAGAACCCAGGAGTCCTGGCCCTGCTCTCTCTAACCGCTAGACTACAGTCCCATGCCAGGGATGGGCTAGACTCCAGATTTCCCACCTTTCCCTCAACTACACAGTCCCCTTTACAGACTGCGAGCAGTTAGATGGCTCCCCTGTCCCACATGGGACCTCGCAAGTTCTAGGTGCCCAGTGGGAGAAGGGCATGGGGGGACCAAGGGGCTACAGGATCCCCTGGCTCCGGCACACTCAATAATTCACCAATGGGCAAAAGTTACTCCTGAAAACCAGTAGCCCACTGGGTCGCACCCACTGCGCAAGGTCCACCCTCCACTACCTCAGGGGCTGCCCAGCCACATGGCAATGATGTTCTTAAGGCCTGGGCGTTGGGCCTGGCCGGGCAGTGGAGTTGCCCCCTTCTCCCAGCCTGAAACTCCACAAGGAAGGTGCAGCCAGAGAAAGACCAGCAGCGGGGGGGCCTCGTGTTTACGGCCAAGGCAATGGAAGTTGGGGCACGAGGGGCCCGGCGGTACCTGGGGGACAGCTGCCTGTGCGTTCCTCTTGTGAACAGAGGGGCATGGCCAGCCTGGCTGCTCCACAACGGGAGGGAGGCTTGGGCAAGACTTTTAGACCTCATCCGACAGGGAAGTGTCCCCTTAGGTGAAGTTTAGGCCCGAGAAGGCGGTTAATGAGTTTAGACTAAGTCTCCATTGGTTCCCATGACCGTTGTTTGCTCCTTCGCCAGGCTTGGTGTTTGGAAAGCAAAGTGAGGCCTGGTTCGCCAGACGCATGGCTGGGTGCTGCCGCCTGACCCCCCATGTCCTGTATTCACCGGGACACTCCCTTATTTTAGCTGCCTCATGGACTTTTTAAAGAAAATAAGCCAATTGTCCTGTATTTTCTGGGGCTCCTGTTCCTTGGCACCCTGTGTCTTGGGGTGGCCTTTCCTGCCAGGGAGCTCCTCCACTGCGTGGCTGCCCTGTCCCTGGAGCTCTGCACCTTGTGGCAGCAGCGCCTGCTGCAGGGGAGCTCCTCTGTGGGGCAGCTGCCCCATTCCCTGGCACCCCCTGGTGGCAGCCCTTGCTGCCGGCAAACTCCACAACCAGGTGGCTGCCTCATTCCCTGGCGTCCTACACTTAGGGGAAGCTCCCACTGCCGGGGAGCCCCTCCATGAGTCGGCTGCCTTGCTCCCTGGCCCCCCACGCCTCGGGGAGGCAGCTCTGGCTTCATTCATGGGAGGCTTTGGAACGTTCCCCAGCGGGGGTTCTGGAGCCCGCATCCTCCACTCCCCTTCATCCCTGATACCCTTCCACAAGGCTGCAGAGCTCCAGCCCTGGTGCTTCACCCTGGAGCAGCAGCCCCACCGTCTAAGAGCCCTGACGTGGGACAGCAACCCCAGCCCCAGCCCCAGAGGCTGGTATCCCGTGTTTGCCATAGGGCAATGTGGTTACCCAAACCCCTGGGTGCAGCAGATCAGTGAGCACTGGGCACGTCCAGCAAAGCAGGGGCTGACACTCACAGGGCTGGGGGGGCCTGTCGCTATCCTGCAGAGGGACAGCAACAGCATGGGGGGGAGCCGGTGGCTGGCAGAGCCGGGCCTCACAAGGGTCCCTCATGCTAAGGGCAGGGATAGTGAGGCAGCTCCCAGCGCTGGTGGCCTGGGTAGCATCATCCCACTCGCAGCTACACTCGGCAGCCCTGGCAACAGACGATCCCATGTCATCCCACTACAAGTTACCGCGCTCTGCTTATCCCAGGACATACGTTCTCAACCACAAAGGTCCATTCCTTGTCTTCATACTCCTCCACATGGGGGTCCTGTGAGGGGACAGGCAGAAGGTGAGTTTGGCTTCGAGTTGCTCGTAGCCCAGGGGCTTGGGGAGTTGGATGCAAGGGTGCCGGCTGCGCGGTGAGTATTGTCATGCAAGGGAGGGCTATAGGTGTGAGCTGCGGTGGAGCCGCGAGCCAGGAGGATGCCGCAGCGCGTCGGTGCAGACGCCAGCACAGCCACGGAAGAGCTGCACATCTGGGTAAGCGCCTGCGCTGGAGCGCACAGGCCAACGTAAGAGCACACGCATCCGTGCAAAGGGCGTACGTGACCGTGTGTGTGCAAGAGGGCACTGACGCGCTTGTGCAAGCAGCAGCTACCATACCCGGTACAGCGTCACCATTATGTCCACGTTCTCAGGCACCATCCACACGACCATCCCCCGATACGGGTTCTTGATCCCCGGCTGCCAACTGTGCGCCTGCAGGACACAGCCAGCCGGATCAGAGCTGGTGCCCCAGGGGGACGGCCATGTCTCCCATTCCCTGCATCCCCCCGCCAGCCAGGTCCCCCCGGGGGCTGTATCAGAGCTGGCCCCGCGACAGGCAGGAGATCCTCAGTCCACCCACCTTGGAGCAGACGCGTCGGTTCCTCCTGGTCCAAACCACAATCAGCTTGTCTGGCTGCCTGCACAGCGGAGGGAACAAATGAACGATGGAGAACAGGGGAAAGAGCACAGAAGCTTCCAAGGATCAGGGGTAGTGGGTGACCCAGCCCCAGCCCCAGCCCCAGCCATGATCTGCATGGGAAACCTTCCCTCTCATGCCTCTGCCAACCCCCAGGACTGCCCCCTTGCGCGGCTCCACTTAACCCAGTATCTTCCACTTCCCACCCCCCCCCAGAGCGGACCAATAGTCCCCTCCGCCCTGCAAACTCCCACCATTAGAGCTAAAGTTAGTAACCCCTCCCCTCTGCTCTACCCAAGCTGGAGGAGGACAATATGTTAGGAGGGCCTGGCAGATGGGACACCTGGGTTCTCTCTTAGCTCCGTGAGGCAAGTGGGAGCCAGTGTGTTAGGGGTGGGGGGCTGGGAACCAGGACTCCTGGGTTCCATTCCCAGCTCGAGGAGGGAACTGGAGGCCAGTGGTTGGAAGGCTGCTCCTAGTATGGGCTGCCTGCAGAGCAGCATGTTGCAGAGCTGGGTGGTTTTTATCTTCCCCGCCTGGCCACTGGGTGGGGTGGGCAGGGCCCAGCCTGAGCCCCCTGCTTGCCCCATGCTGGGCGAGAGGCACTGGGGCAGAGAGAAGGCGATAAGAAGTGGGGGAAAGAGTCTGCAGAGCAAAAATATACAGCAGCATTGGCTTCAGCACTGACAGTGAGGGGCACGCACAGCCCACCTCTGCTCCCTACTTTGCGGCTTCCCTGAGGACCCCACTGACTGCCAGGGGAGAACGCCCCTCTACAGGCCCCCACCCTGCTGCAGGCTCCCAGGTCCAGACGGGAACAGCCAGCCTTGGCTTGGTGCAAACCACTGAGTCACTCTGCAGTGGGACGCAGGGCAGACAGGGTGTTTACTCAGGAGGCGTGGGGCCAGGGCTAGGACAGCAGAGCTGGGCTGTGGGATTCCAGCCCTCTGGGCAGGGAGTCTGAGGCCTCTGACATGGTCCTGAGAGTTGATGGGCCCCCTCCTCCTGCACCCACTGCCCCTGCTTCACCCCTTGACTTAAGAGCTTCTGGCTCTGAGATGCTTTGCTCTATATCTTTCACAGCCACGTGGGCCAGGCCCTGGGTGGGGCTGGCTGTTGCTTGCACTCACACCCCCAAGACGCTGCAGAGCCACAGGCATTGTGGGGAATAGAGTCCAGGGGCTAGAACAGGGGGGTTGGGCAGGGGGCTGGAATCCTAATGATCTCTCCAGCCCTGGGAAGGGAGTGGGTCTGGAGGGTTGAAGCAGAGGGGGAAACACGGGGACTCCTGAGTTCCAGTCTTGGCTGTGCCCCGGCGCCTCTGCACAACCTTAGGAGAGCCTGTGTGTGTGTCCCAGTTTGCTACGGCCTAGCAGGGCTGCAAAGTGGTGTAATTCATTACTGGCTATAAAGGCTGGAATTCCTGGCTGGGAAGCACCAGGGAAGAGCTGGAGGTTTCTTGTTATTGCACAGGGACGTTCTGGAAACCGCCTGCTGCCTGGCCCTCGCTGGTTGGGACGTACATCCAACGTCCCCCTGCACTGCCAGTGTCCCCAGGCCTGACCCCCAGCCCCCTCTCTCCTAGCCCTGGGCTCCCACCAGAGTCAGTCTGGCCTGCAAGGCTGGGGCATCTGCTGGCCAGCTCCCCACCTGTCTCTGTCAGTCATGGCCTCGCTCCCCACCCGCTGCTGCCACTGATCCTCGGGGGTCTCCCTCCTCCCAGAGTCTCACCCGAGGCCCCTCCTCTCCAGCCCGCAGAGCCCGCCGCCCAAGGTCAACAGGCTGAGCTGGCCCCACTGCCCCACGGCAGCCCCACGGGCCATCCAAACTGGCGGCCTCACAACCACCCACCCGGCAGCCTCTAGCCCTCCTGCGAGCCTGAATGTCTGAGCCCCTCCCCCACCCCTGCGCTGTCATAACATTGACCATTGCAGGGTATTCTTAGCTCGCCGACGAGGTGGAAATATAAACACATGCTCGGCTTGTCGCAGCTCCTCCATCCCAGCGCACAACCTCCCCCCGGCCACCCCCAGCTCAGCTGCAACTCAGCCCTAAGCTTCCCTCCGCCCCGCCCCAGTGCCCCTCACTGTTGACCCACAACCCCCGGCCATCCCAGCCGTGCCCTCCTCCAAGCTCTGCTGGTGCCCCTCACTCCCGAACCACAACCCCCGGGCATACGAGCTTGGGGCTCCTGCTCCCCCCAGCTGTCAATGCCCCTCACTCTCCACGTACAGCCCCCCTGCAACTCCTGTCCTGAGCCCTTGGCCAGGTGCATTGCTCAGAGACCCGGGACATTTACAAACACCTTCCTCCCCTTGGGCGTGTGGCAAAGGGGCTAAGTTTAGCTCTGTCAGGAGAGGGTTGGAGAGCGGAGCGTCTCTGCAGGTGCTGAGCTAAATTGAGCGACTTGCTGGGAACCTGATACCCCGCAACACCACCACAGGCCTGAATCAGGGTAGCCAGAGCCCAGGGGGCAGGGCCATACCCAGCCCACTGGGGAGAGAAGGGCTGGGGCTTTGGGCCCAACTGGAGATGGGATAAGGGGAATCACTGGGGCATGACACTAGGAGAGGTGGGGGAGAAAGCGTGTAGGCTGGGGCCAGAGAAGAGGGAGGGGCCATGGAGGGGAAGAGGAGGGACAATGAGGAAAGGGGTGGGGCGCTTGGGCAAGCGGAAGGAGCCCTTGAGGGAAGAGATTGCAGAGGAACCAAAGGGAGGGTGAAGGAACATTTGGGGCAGTGGATTTGAAGAGCAGGGGCAGAGTCTGAGGGGGATGGGCAGGTGCCTGAAGACGAAGGGGTGGGGCCTGGGGAAGGCACGCCTCCCCTCCTGACAGGCCCACCCTTCCTGCATTCTCTCTGCCCAGCTCCCCCAGACCTCCTACCTCTCCCCCAGTTTCTATTTTTAGCGCTGTCACAAAATATTTATCATTTTTCCCTAAATCCCTTTTAAGGTCAGTTTAGTTTAAAAAAAAGAAAAGCCAAGGGCTCCTTCCCCTGCAGGCTCCGCCCATTTCCAAGGGGATGGGCCAGAGCTTGGAAGCAGACCATCTGCTAGGTCCCACCTAACTCACAGGGGCTACCTCCGACCCTAACTACCCTTTCCCCCAACAGGAGAGGAAGAGATTCACCATCTTCTAGAGCATGTGCCAGGCAGAGCTGCTGGGTCTGGGGGTGCTTTCGCACCCCCCTGCATTGAAGCTGTTTCTGTTCCACAACAGGGTGTACAATTTGGTTCAGTGGTTCCCAGCACCCCTGGTTCTAGACTCCTCTGGCTCTGTCTTAATCCTAGAGGACGCCCCAAAACCAGACCATCCGTCACTCCCTGGGGATTAGTGCACGTTCTAGGTCAGGGTGGGAGTAATGTTTGATGGATGGCCACAGTAAGAGTTTGGTAAGAGGCCCAGGGCCACCCTTTCCATTACAGGGTGTGCAGGGTCTGGGGTGGAGGCTGGATGCAGAAGGGAGCTCAGGGTAGGGGACGGGAGTGCAGGAGAGGGTGTGGGATTTAAGAAAGAGTTTGGGGGAAGCAGCGGTTGTGACGTGGAGCAGTGTATTGGGGTGCAGGACGCAGGAGGGTGTAAGGGGCAGGAGAGAATTCAGGCCTGGGGGAGGGGGGTAGAAGTGGGTGCAGGGGCTGGGAGGGAGTTGAGGGGCTGGGCCAGAGGGAGGCTGTGGCCAGGAGGCACTTACTTAAGCAGCTCCTGGCCAGCAGTGCTCGCAGGAAGGCTTCGCTGCCTGCCAGCAGCCCCAGCCCACTGGCTGTTCCATGCGGCTCCCTGCGCTCGCAGGGCAGGATCTGTGCACTATTCCAGCCCACAGCAAAACCTCTCGGCACTGGCTGCAGGCCGGATTAAAAGGCTTGGCGGGCCTGATCCGGCCTGCAGGCTGCATCTTGCCTGCCCCTGTTCTAGATTCTTCCTGTCCCAGTTCCTCCAGGCCTGGAGAGACATCCACTTTCTGCCAACCCCTGTTTTCTAGAGCATGTTCTTGAGTCTCCTGTTGTGCTACCCGGCCTGGAGGGGTGCCCCTACCTCCTCCAGTCCCTGAGTCCTAGGTGCAGCTCTAGATTCCCCCCCTCACCAATCCTGCTTGGACATGGGGTGAGGGGGGAAACAGGGCCACACCACCCCAGATGGCATGGTGAGGAAGATACCTGGACCTGCATCATCCAGGCCCCCTAGCTGGCTGGACACACAGACTTCACCCCCACCCAGTTTTCCCTCTAATTTTTTCAGTCCACGGGCAGATTAAATTTTGTGATGTGCACTAAGACGTGGATGTGCACCATCACTACACCAATAGCACAGGCACCCCTAGTTCCACCAACACCATACATGCAGTGTCCCCAGCTCCACGACAACCATCTCACTGTCCTAAGTTGTCCCCCTCTGACCTAGGGGCTGCTAAGGGGGCTGGACTCAGCAGCCAGTGGGGAGGGAGATTTGGAAATGCAGAGCAGTGGGGTGCAGGCCGCAACATGGGGCAGAGGAGGAAGGTGGAGTGTCAGCCACTATACACTGGGGCGTGGGGCTTGACCCCTTTCTATCCTCAACTCCCCCCCCCCAAACACACACTTCCCCACCACGACTGGAAATGCAAGGAGACAAGTTGCAGCCAACATGGGCAGAGGTGGGCATGGAGGGAGCCCAGTATTGCTAAGGGGTAGAGGTGGGCATGGAAAGAGCCCAATATTGCTTAGGTGTATTGTGGAAGGTGTCTGTGTGTCCCCTGTCTGACAGATCCCCGGGGACAACAACCTGCTATGGGCACGGCTCACTCAGGTACCCCCACCCCTATGTTGGGAGCTCCCTAAAACACTCTGTTCCAGAGTGGAAGGACTGAGCCCTTTCCTGCCTGGCTGAACTGCCCCCCACCGGGTCTGCTGGTTAGGACAGTTAATCCCCCCCTTCTCCCCCCACCAGAGGTGCCTGGCCCCCTCCTGAACTCAGCCTGAGCTATTAACTCTTGTCAGGAAACCAGAAGAAGTGCTGAGAAGAGCTTTCTTCTCCCTGTGGCAACACCCCCCAGATCCTCCAGGGGATTCAGCCCCTCGGCCTCGTGGCCCTCCTAGACATGCAGGGGTCTCTCAGCCCACCGCCGCCCCTCAGCTGTACTGGGCTCCCCCAGGCTCCCTGTGCCCCACGCGCCGCCGGGACAGGGGCCCCACTCACCATTTCTTGGTGCACTCCACCATCAGCTCCTGGTAACAGGCCACGAAGTGGAACTTGGCGGCGCGTTTCCCCACGCGCTGGAGTCTCTTCCACGCGGAGCTCATCGCGGCTCGTGACGGGTCCCGCGGAGCAGCCCCCGCCCGAGCCCGGGCCAGGCACCCCCGAGGCTACGGCTGCCCCCGCGGCGCCGGCCGATGCCCCGTGACGACCATCGTCCCGGACCCCGAGGCTGCTGGAAAACGATACCCGAGCTGCGACGGCTTGGACGCGGGCACTGAGCCAACGGGACTCCCGGAAAAATAGCGGGGGGATGGGGGTCCCTCGGACACCCCGATCCCTGCGGGGGCTGGTCCCCCGGACACTCCGATCGCTGGCGGGGGCCCGGCTCCCCCCCGGACACCCCGATCCCTGCGGGGGCTGGTCCCCCGGACACTCCAATCGCTGGCGGGGGCCCGGCTCCCCCCCGGACACCCCGATCGCTGGCGGGGGCTGGCTGTCACCCTGGGGGTCTCCCCGGTGCAGATCTCTGCCCCCGGGCCCGCGGCCGGGTAGATCAGTTCCAACTCTGTTCCGGTGCCCGAGCCCAGGCAGAGGCGAAGGGAAAACTCCGGCGGGTGCGAGCGAGGGACCCGTGCCAGGCGGCCAGCGCCTGTCTGCGGCCGTGGCTGCGCTTCCTGGATCCCGCACGCCCCTCCCCGGGACTCGGGGCGCCGGGCTGGGCTGGGCCGGGCTCGCCCCGCGCAGGAAGTTTGCGCGGAGATGAAACGAGAAGCGGGAGGAGGCGAAAGGAGAAGCGGAGGAAGGCGCGAGCCGCGCCCCCCCGGAGCAGGGCGGGGGCAACGGGGTCCCGCCGGAGATGCCACCCAGCGGCTGGGCGCCAGAGCCTAGCGGGGCTGCGGCCTTGGGGAGGCGGTAGGGGGGAGGGGCTACAGAAGTGGAAGTAGGAAGAGGGGGGCTAAGTGTAGGGGCTGGGGACGGGGGGGGGTCGCTCGGGGAGCCGGGTAGCGGGGGGGGGGGGTTTGGGGAGGCAGCCTGGGAGAGCCACAGCGGGGGGGGCAGGAGAAAGCGCAGACGGATCTGAGCTGGGTTAACAGGTTCCCTCTGTACCCCTCTGTCCCCTTCTCTGGACATGCCCCTCCCCGCCCCCATTACTTCCTCACTGAACTAGGCTGTCTCAGTCCGGGCGGCGGCGGAGGGGACAGCATGGGGGATGGGGAAAGGCTCAAAAGGGGGGGGTCACAACTAAGAGCAGACTAAAGACACACCCTCCCCCTGCAGCTCCCCCAGCACCACCCCCCTCCCCCCGCGCACATAGCTGCCCACCATCTCAGTGGGTATAAATACCCAGTAAGTTGAGCTAAGTCCTGGCATAGGAGCCGCCCGCACTCTGGGGTGGAAAATTCACCACCTCAAATTTAGAAACCGCCCAGAGAGCAGCGAACTCCCCCCGCCCAGGGCAGAGGCCTCATGCAAAAGTGCACATGCCAGCACAGGCCCTGGCACAAGGATCCCTGCGCTCCAGGGGCACACACCAGCCATGTGCACAAGTGCTGCTTCCACAGCTGCTCGGGCAAGGCCCCATGGCTGCCCGGCACTTGCACGCCTGTTGTGTGTGTCAGGGCCTTTGCACGGCCAGGGTGGATCATGGTGAGCTTTTATGTCCTCTGTGCCACCACATGCCTGTCACATGTTGCTTGTGGACTCCTGCCACATGCCAAACAGGTCTGGGTCTGGGAGGAACCCCTTCCCCCACCTCCCACCCACTGGGGTTGAAATCGGGGGCAACGGCCCCATCACTGCCTGTGTCCCTGCTGCCCCGTACAACACCAGATGCCGATGAGTCAGCAGCTGAATCACCAGCCCTCACCCCAGTGTTAACTCAGCAGAAACCGAACAAGTGTCACATCTTGCTCCTCACTTCAGCCCCCAGGCCCCTGCTAGCTCCCCCGGCTCTCCCTGGTAAGTCCTGCCGGTGCTCCTCAACCCCTCCTTGCAGCACCTGACTCTCCCAAGCTGGGTGCCGCACCCAACCTCCCCGGTGCCCCTGACTCCCTCCCCACAGCCCCAGCCATATCAGCTCTGTGCTCCCCAGCTCTGCTGGTGGCCCTCAGTCCTGTCCCACTCCCAAACCCACCCCGGCCTTTTCCACTGCAGGTCTCTTGCCAAACACCGAGTGATTCTGCCTTAGGGCTGGGATCCTCCAGCCTCACCCGACCTAGCTGAGAAGAAAGGGTGGACTTTGCTTGGAAATAACTTGCAGCACCTCCCAGTCGGCCTCTACTCCTTCACCTGTGTGCAGCAACATGAACCTGGGGGCTGGCAGCAGAGCAGGGAGGGGTAGCTACAGCGGGCACAGGAGGCAGAGCCCACAGAGCGCTAGTTGCCTGCACTGTGTGCCCCCCTGGCACTCAACCATGTGAGTCCTGGAGTCTGCGGAGGCCTCTGAATTCATTTGGGGAAACAAACAAACAAACGAGATCTGGCCTCAGCCCCACAGTGTTGGCCCAGTGCCAGGCCTGGAACCCAGAAGTCCTAGCACTGGCATGCTGCCAGAGCTGGACAGCTGGTACCAGTTAGAAGGATGTATTGTCCAGCCAGGCCCAGGCTGAGTGGTGAGGTCCCTGAGAGATGGGGAGGTGCTAAGGATGGCAGGCCCACCCCTGCGCCAGCAGGGGACTTCCTGCTAGGGCTGCTGGGTGAGAATAGGAGGAAGTGGGGCTGTCAAGGCCATTGTGTGTGGGATTCAGCCTGACTGGAGCTGCACACAGGTTGTGGCTGAGGATTTCAGGCCCCCACTGCGCCCTCCAGCAGTCTGGTGGGGGAAGGGCACCAAAACTGGGATGGGATCCCCCCTCCTGCTAGTGTAGTGGTGAGCCCATCGCCCTGGTGACTGGAATTCAGATACACTGCCCCACCTGCTGACCGCGATTAGCATCTGCAGGAAACGTCCAGGGTGGGGCAGAAGCTGCAAGAACCATTTCCAAAGTCAGCTATTGTTGGCGTTCAGCCTCTGGGCCTGGCAGTTCAGGGCCTGGCACCTGTGGGCCTCGCAGTTCCTAGCCTGATACCTCTGGGCTTGGCAGTTCAGAGCCTGGCAACGCTGGCCCTGGTACTGCAGAGCCCGATACCTCTAGGCCTGCCGTGTCAGCTATGACATTAAAAAGACTGCTCAATCCCTGGCACTATTTTAATTCCTCATTTAGCAGAGCACCGAGCTCTCCGGGGTCAATATCCCAGTCCTTTCCGTCCCCAGGCAAGTGAGACAGGAGCAACTACTAGGCTCTTTGAAAGGAATATGGCGTCACCAACCCCGCACATTCAAACACCATCAGATTAGCCCCCAAATCACACTGTGACAAGGCAGGACGAAACCATGGCTTTGAGCCCGTTTCCACACACTGCTGGAACTCCCTTGAGCTGCCCTCCTCCCTCACCGCCTCCACTTGTCACTTCACCCTCCCAGCAGCTTGAATCTGTCCTCCATCTCCCTCTCCTCCCACAGGCCCGGCTGGCCCCTGGAACAGAGAGTAGGTGACTCTTGGTCTTGTCAGTTACCTGCGGGCCAGGGAAGGTGGGAGGATGAAACTAGAATTCCAGAGGTTCTGACACAATGGTGGTAATTATTTTCCCAGGTTCCGAACCCCATCACTAGGGAGTGGAATAATATGAGGCCAAGTCCGTCTCTGAGGATTTATTCCACAACTCCGGTGGGGTTCAAGCCCCCTGCATGCTGTATATATTACATTTCACCTCTCCCCTAGTGGGTCAAATGGTTTTACATTTTATTTTGTAAATACGTTAAAAGTGGCCATTTTTGGCTCATGGCTGAGGCACTAGAAACTGCTAACCTGATCCTGACCACCTACCCACCACAACGCAGCAAAATGCGCCACTCCAGCCTCTTGCTACACGGGGCACTATATGGAGCAGGGCAGGTACACTGACTGCAGAGGGAACTCCCAGATATTCTAGCCCTGGCCTCTCCCAGCTGGGGGCACTGTAGGAAGCGGGGCAGGATTGCTGGCTTCCGAGGAAATGCCTGACTACTCCAGCCCTGGCCTTTCCCAGCAGGGGGTGCTGTAAGGACCTCCCAGCTACAACATGGTGCTATGCCCAAAGGGGGTGAGGCTGCGGTGACCCAGGGCTCAGATGGTGATATGGAAGGAGTCCTGCAGCCACTGGTCCCGGGAGTTCTGGGGCTGAGGCAGGCTGAGCCGGCCCAGCAGCGGGGTCTCCTTGTGCATCTCAGGAACCGGCGGCTCCACCTCAAACTCATCATCCTCGTCAGAGAAGCCGTTCTCCGCAGCATAGGAGCCTTCGGAGTGCAGGGATGACGACATGTCCTGGAAGAGCCCCTTGTACTCCTGGATTGACTCGTACAATGACCACAGCTGGCACAGCAGTGACATGTCCAGCTGGCGCAGGCCCACCTGGGGGGACAGGGACCGAGAGGGTCTGTCACAGTTGGGTCTGTTCCCCTTCATGGCTCCCCAGTGCCCCTCAATCCCATCCCACACCTCCGCCACTTCGCCAATGACCCGGTCCACACTTCCACCGCCTGCCATTCCATCCCACTTCCACTGCCCCTGTCTGGGGGAACGAGACCTGCTTTATGTGTGCACTCGGACATACAGACACCCACAGCATGTACGCATGGAGCTCAGGTGTGTACACTCAGGTATCACCATACACGCCTATGAACAGAGTGCTCATTCACACCAGCAGGGCAGTGAGGCCATAAGCCCTTTGACCTGGGTTCATACAGTGACCAGTGCAGCGTGGCCCTGCTCCACGATGACTCTTTGATGCTACTGCTCTTCTTGCTTCCTTCCACTTCCCCACTCAGGGTCCGTGACGTCTGTACACTTCCTCTCCCAAACCCCATGATCAACGTCTGCCTGTTGCGCAAACTGATCTCTCTCAGTTCTGCTTACATCTGGCCCATGTCAACAGGAGAGCAATACTGGGTCAGACCAGAGGTCCATCTAGCCCAGTGTCCTGTCTGCCGAGAGAGGCCAAATGCTCCAGAGGGAATGAACAGAATGGGGCAATCAAGTGATCTACCCCCTGTCGTCCAGTCCCAGCTTCTGGCTGTCGGAATTTTAAGGACACCCAGAGGGTGTGGTTGCATCCCTGATCATTCTGGCTGATGGGCATTTTGATGGACCTGTCCTCCTTGAATATGTCTGACGTTCCACTTCTTTGGCCTCCCCCTTGGTCGTCATCTATTCATAAACGCCAAGAAGTCCTGTGGCAACTTACAGCCTCACAGATATTTTGGAGCAAAACTTTTGTGGACAAAGACCTGAAGCGGAAGATACAGACTAACTCAGCTACCCCTCTGACACTTCTATTCATAATCACTGCAAGGGGCTTCCTACCAATGTACCTCTGTGGTCCCTAAGGGGTAGCTTACGTCAACACAGCTTGGCCTCCCTTAACTTGTCCTCAATGGGGCAACTCCCATTAGATCCCTCACAACCTCGTTTCTAACTCAGATTACTATTGATACCACTAATTGCATGGACATTTACAGATTTCAAGGCCAGAAGGGACCATTGGATCATCTGAACTAACCTCCTGTATAACACAAGCCAGAGACTGCCCCCCCATATGTACACAACGTGCTTTACGCACAGCCTGGACACTCACACAGAAACACATGCACTTGTGCCCAGACCTAACACAATGCTACACACATGCACAAACCTGCATCTGTGTTATCTTCCCACGTGCTCGGTACTTACAATATACACACGTAGCACAATACAACACATGCATCTGATGCACATGCTGTCATATACACTCCTTCCACCTACATACACTCAGACACCAACACAAAGTTACACACACATGGACCCAAAACCAATCAAAGACCCTTTGGCCCCAGCATCAATAACTTTCAGTCATGCCAAGCCCATGGAGTTCAAAAGATGTAAGCCAGATCTCTACCTCACCAATGGGGGTTTTGTTTCTTTGGCTGCTACCTTAGAGCCCAGAGATCTCCGTACATAATTGGAGACACACACCTCCTAGAGCTGGAAAGGACCTCAGAGGGTCATCTAGTCCAGTCCCCTGCCCGCTTGGCAGGAGGCAGTACTATCCCTGACATCTGTTTGCCCCAGTCCCTCCTCAAGGATTGAGCTCACAACCCTTGGTTTAGGGGGGGCCTATGCTCAAACCACCGAGCTACCCCTCTGCCTGATAGGGCATAGCTTGGCCACAATCCTCCAGCTTTTCCTCCCAGAAAGTGGGGCTAGACTAGCTGTTTTTGTTATCAAAACAAAAAAGCAGTCAGGTAATACTTTAAAGACTAACAAAATAATTTATTAGGTGAGCTTTCGTAGGGCAGTCTTTGAAGTGCTCCTTGACTGCTTTTTTGTTTTGATAGTATATAGACTAGCACAGCTCCCTCTCTGTTGCTGTTTTTGTTGTTTGTCAGGTTGCAAGCATGGCATCTGTGTGTGTGTGATTTTACACCCAGGGAGCTGCAGGAAGACAATACCTATTGTGGCTGAAGTTATCCTAGGACAAAGCTGCCTTAGCCTGGGTTTGTTTAGTCCCCTTCTCAATCAGGAATAGCTATCCTGGGATAAGCCCCTTTATCCCATTATAGCTGCGTCCACACTAGCAGGCACTGTGGTATTTGAACACGCCCAGAGCAGGACAGCTTTGGGTTGGGGGCAAGGGCTGCTCAGGGAAAGCCGCATGGAAAACGATGAGACTGGCAGTGAAACCTTGGCAGCTGGTGACACAGTGAAATTCCACAGCCCCGCAGATGACCCAAGCTCTGGGGGCACCCAAGCAGGGTTCGCAATGCCTGCTGCCCCACGGAGCCCAGCTTACCCACCCCTAAGTGAAGCCTGGGAGGCCCACCCGGGGAGGGCAGGGCAACTGGGCCAGGGGCAGGCCAACCATGCCACGTGGGGGAAGCTGTGCTGGGGCAGGGGCGCAGTTACCATCTCCTTGCGCAACATGGCCAGGGCTGAGTCCAAGTTGGCCGGTTTGCTCCGCAGCAGCTTCTCCGAGGCCGCCCGGGACTTGCTCAGGTCGTCCTGGATCCGCGTCTTCTTGCTGTACACCTTCTCGATCTCACGCCAGGAGCCGCCGCTGGAGTTGAGGATCCCGCTGAGGCCCTTGGGAAGCGGGGGGAGCCCTTCAATGGCGCAGACGTTGCCCCCCAGGCACTCCTGGGGGGGCTGGAGGCCATTCATGCTGGGCAGGAGCTGGGGAGCCCCGCGGCAGACAAGCCCGGCCTATGGCAGGGAGCTGCGGCCAGGCCACTCCGGCTTGTGCAGGAGGCTCGCTCCCCCCGGCCCCATCCAAAGCCTGATGCTCGGGTGCGGGGGGGGGACGGGCAGGGCTCCCTAACAAGGGCGCTGGGGGGGGCGGCCGGAATCCAGCTAGCTACGCCCCAACGGGCCGGCCGAGGTGCCAGCGCTCCCTGCGAAGGGCCCCGCCGCCCTCGGGAAGGGGCCTGGGCCCCTGTGTCCCCCCGCCGCCCTGCAGCGCCCTGCCTAGGAGGTCGGGCCGGGCGCTAGGAAAGGGCCGGGCGGGTCATTCCAGCTCCCGCCCAGCAGCTCGGCTAACCCCGGAGCAGGGGGCGGCTCGGCTGCGAGCCCTGGGCCCCCGGCTCCGTGGCGCAGGCGGCCCCCGCGGCCATCCGCGCTGCTCGGCTCCCCGGCTGGCTGGTCTCCGCGCTCGGTCCCAGGCGGTGCCGTGCGCTGCTCCCTTTGTTCTGCGGGCTCCCGGCCCGAACCGCCCTCTGCGGAGCCGGCGGGGCGGGGCGGGGCGGAGCGGCGGGGGGAGCTCGGATCTCCCCCCCCGCGGCACACGGCCGGACGGCGGGGGAAGGGCGGCCGGAGAACAGCGGCGGGACCCTCCCTTTGTCCGCTCTGCACGCTGCCCCCCCCCGTGGGGAGGTGGCTGCGGGCTTAAAGCTGCAACAGCGGGCGGGGGGGGGGGCGCGGGGAGACCCTTCCTGAGGGCAAACGAGGCCCTGGCGCCTGCCGCGCTGGGCGCGGGGGGGACGGGACGCGACTGGCGAGCAGGCCCTTCCCTGCCTCCCGTAGGCTCTCTCCAGGGCTCGGTGGGGCCCACCGCCGAGAAGTCCGGCCCGGGATGCTAAGCCCCTGGCCAGACGCCGGGGAGTGGGGAAAGCCGCTTAGCCGGAGACAAACAACGGGCTGGCTGGGGGAGAGGGCAGATCGCACAGTCCCGCCCCGCCCCAGCCTGCACCCCCCCGGCTTAGCCGGTTGGGACCGTGCAGCTGCAGCCCTGCGTCTAAGCTCCGAGTCCCCCTCCGGCAAAGACAATAGATGCACCTGACCGGCCGGGCTCCTCCCGACTCTGGGAGGGAGCTGCGGGGTGAGCGCCGGTGCAGCAGGACTCCTGGGTTCTGTCCCCAGCTCTCGCTGACCTCCCCATGACCACGGCTGAGGCCGCTTGGTCCCTGTTTCTCACCTCACCTAGCAATGGAACGCTTCCCCCAGCTGTTTGGGCCCTGACCTCCTGGCCAGCGGGGCTGTCGCCCGGTGTCTCCTCCTGTCTCAGCCTGAGCAGCACCCATGACAACAGTGGCTGTGCGGCTCTCGCTGGAGGTCTGGGCCCAGCCCAGCTGGGAGGGGGGTGCTCTCCAACAAAGCTGAGTGGCAGCTGTGTTTCTAGGTACCAGGCAGCACCTGCTGGAGCAGAGCCCTGAGCCAAGACCAGCCTGCGGTGCAGGAGGAGGGGGGTACTCACCCGGCACTAAACTTGGAAGTCCTCTGTTTTGTGAGGCTTGTTCCCCATGCACGACTGAGACAAAATGGGACGCTTAATGGGTCTGGGACAGGGGATGCCATTTTGAAGAATGCACTACTCAACCCTAAGCTTGCATGTCACGTGTGTGAGGTCTGGCAATAGGGCTGGGGGAGCAAACCATTCTAGGTATTCTGCAGAGCAGGCTCACGCTCCCTCTCACCCCTTCCACGCTGGGCTGCGCTGAGGGTTGGGGGGCTGGGAGAGGGGGTACGTATATGTAAGGGTGAATCACCAAACAATTCAAAATGAAGCTGGTAGTCCGACAGAGCAACTGCTCTGGGAATCACACTGCACTGCAGAACCACAAAAAGCAGAGAAAAAAACCCTTTTAAACGGTGTGTTCACATTTTACCGTGAGGTTGGGCTGGATAATTTCACAGTCAGTTTCAACCTCCACATCTCAGGCCACTGAGCAAGATGTCTGCCCTGGGGGTTACACACTGGGCATGACAACAGCCTGACCTGCAATTCCTTCTGCCCAACACTGAGATGCAGCAGCCTCTGGGGTGGGGACTGTTTATATGGGGGTCACTTCCTTGGTGCTCTGATGTGGCTGATTCTGGGCTGGGGTGGAAAGGATGTTTATACAGGGGTCCCTCACTCAGCAGTGAGAAGCAGCCACCTCATTCACTGCTGAAAAGCACCACCAGGAGGAGGAGGATTTCCGGGCAAGGAAGAACTTAAGGAATTGGAGGTGCATGTTGTGACTGCAGGTGAAAGTCCAGGGGGATATTTAGTGATCACTGACAAGAGGGGAGATCATCCCTCTGAGCGCCTTCCCCACTCCCTGCTGCAAAGCATCCCCCTGTTAGAGCACTGGGACCAGTACTGGCTACAGCTGGAGACTGCCCCCTGCTGAGCCCCCATGGCACTACAACCACCCCTCGCGGTGCACTGGGACACTGGAGTCAGGCATTCATTGCCTGTGCTGCACTCAGGAATCCTTTACCCCACCCCCAAAGCATCCAGCTAATCAGGAATGTTGGGGGTGGACAGGCAAGAAGCCCAGCTCAGCAGGATTCCAGCTGCATAGCTGTTGTCTCTAGGCCTACAGCCTGGCAGATGCCTGCTCCATGGCTCCTGCCACAGCTACCCAGGTGAGACCGCAAGACAATGGAACAAAAAACTGGGCTGGCCCCATCTGGTCCTCCCACCTTGCATCACTTCCTCAGGTCCCAGATCAGATCCATGGCCCATCCAGCTCAGGATCCCCACTGGAGGTCAGATCCAGCCCAGCACCCCTGCAGACTGGAGGCTTTGGGTCACCCCAACCCCAAATGATCAGATTGAGTCTTGCACAAGATTTTGGAGTTTTTATCAGAGCTGCAGACAAAGAATCAGATCATTCTCCAGCTGAAGTGGGCAGGTGAAACAGTGTCTCTGGGGGGGAGGTCCTCATTTTCTGGGGCCTGCTCACTGCTCCGTTGAGGCCAGGGTTGGCCTGGGACACTCACTGAGGGGTCAGCTCCTTGAGACATTTCAAGGACTCAGCACAGGAGCGGATGAGGCTGCACAGCTGGAGGCTGAGCTCAATGGAGGCACTGTGCTGGAGCTCCTGGCTGGCCCAGCTCAGTTTCTGGAGGACAGCATCCTCTGCTGCAGCCAGGGCGCTGGGAGGCGGGGCAGGCCGCGGGGCAGGCCGGGCTTGTGGTATGGCAGCCGCAGTGGCAGCAGCTCGGAGTCCTGAGGCCGCCCCCTCACAGTGTTCTGGGCGTGGCACATGGGGCTGTTGGTGAGTGGCTGGGAGGTACCCAAGGGGTGAGGCCTCCTCTGCAGTGGAGGCTAGCTGGTGCTCACGGACCTGGGACAGGGCAGCCTGGGCATTCAGCGCTGGAGGGTGAAAGAGAGAGAACAGATGGGGTCAGGACTGCCAGTTCCAGAGCTGCCTCCTGGGTCAGCAGCGTGCAACGTGGGATGCAGCCACAACCCCACAGTTGAACTGAGGGAGGGCACGTGATGGAGCACAGCCCTGAGAGCCGGGATGTCTGGGTTCCGTTCTCAGAACTGCCACAGACCTTAGGTAAGTCCCCTCCTTGCTTGATGCCCGTTCTCCCCCATCCTGTGTCTGCTCAGACGGCCAGCTCTTTGGGGCAGGGACCGTCTCTCTTTGTGGGCCTGTGCAGTGCCCAGTCTGACAGAGCCCAGGCAGGTCTATGAAGTGCCCAGCACCACAGCAGAGCTGATGTGCCATGTTTAAGGCTAAGATTTAGTTATGGGTATTTTTAGTAAAAAACCATGGACATGTCATGGACATCACACATTCCTAGCACTATAACTGTCCATGACTTATGCTACGTACTCCTGATTAAACCGTGGGTGTTCTGGAGAACTCTGGGGGGAGAACTAAGGTTCTGGAGGGGGCTCTGGGTGTCTGCCCATTCTGCGATGGCTCCAGAACACCTGCTGGTGCTTGGGGCAGAGAGCACTGGAATGCCATTGGTGCTTGGGCAGGGGGGAGCCTGGGACCTGGTGAAATTGTCAAAGTCCCAGAATTGACACATCTCATCCTTGGCCACTGAGCCAGCCAGTCACATTATTCCCAAGCTACTCCATGCCCCCCTGCCAGACAGCCTGATGCTGGGAAGGGCCATACCCGGGTTATCCTTGTCAATGTCAGAGTTGAGCTCCTGGCAGGCCACGCAATAAAGTTTCCTCTGCTTGTCTTGGAGTAAGATGGTCTGTAAGCAAGAGACAGCCCAGTGCAGGACTTCAAGATACAGTAAAGAAAGAGGGAATCGTCCCAGCTTGGGGAAAGGCTGTGGCTCCAGAGATGGTCCCCATCTCTAACTTGGAGGCACAGTGGAACCACCCACTAGCCTCTGATGAGGGAGATGGAGGGAAGGGAGGGTGTGAAGCCATCTACTACAGAGCTGGGTGCCCTGTTGCATAGGAGAGACAAGAATCCATGGCCCTGGGGTGGAGCAGTTTCCCCTATACCCTATCCTGCTTTGTGGAGGAACACAATGTAAAAGGTGTGTAGAGTGGGTCACATGGGAAGGGCAGGATCCCACACTGTGGAGGGAAACTCTCCCTGGGTGATGGAAGTTCTCTCTCCAGAACCAATGAGGCCCATTCAGTTCAGTATACACCTCCCTTTTTCCCCAGACAGACACACAGGCACAGTTAGCCTAATACCCCTCCCCTCCTGCCTCACAGATCAGACCAACAGGCCTACAGTGTATTGCCCCCTCCCCATGATCAGACACACAGGCCCATGCCTATGACAGGGATGGCTCATCGTGCTCCCTACTGGATATCCCAGAACACTCAGGCATCAGCCCAGGCTAGAAGAGACGTAGCCAGCCACTCCCTGCAGAACTACTGACATGTAACTGAGGACGCCACAGTGCCCCTTCCTGGTCATACCCCACACTCCTCGCAGCACTCCCCCAGCATCCGGTACCCCTTCAGCAAATAATCGCCCATCAGCCTGCTGATCTTATCCTGGCGCTCCCGGCGAGCCTGGATCACCTTCAGCTCTGCCTCTGAAGGTGGCTCCCAGTTCCCATCATCGATGCCTGAGAGGAGATGAGAAGAGTGCAGAGCCATCACACAGCCGTCCGTGCAAGCCCTCAGGACAGGGACCCTGTGCCCAGCACTGCCAGGCAGCCACCGCTAGGCCCAGATACAGGAGACGTTTAGATGCCTCTCTGCAGCCGTGTACCCATCTACAAGGGCTGGTGCCACTGCCCCCGGGAGGGCCTGCGCGGGGCCGGAGCAGTGACATGGAAGTGAGCGTTGAGTTGCCGCCTCTCCTCGGCTGCCAGATGCCCCCGGCTCGGCTCGGCTCGGCTCGGCTCGGCTCTTCTGGGGGGAATCCCACCAGCCGCAGCCCCCACGTCCCTGGCATCCCTCCCGCAGCCCCACCGCTGGGGCCGCCCCCGCCTGTGATCCCCGGCCCCGCCCCCAGGCGGTACCTGCCGCGTTCAGGGCCATGCTGCTCGGGACGCCCTCGCGCTGCGCCGCTTCCGTCCCTGCCCCTTCCCGCTCTGGCCGGAAGCGCCTCCATGCGGAATACCCGGCCCCAAAGCAGCAGGCGGAAGTGACGTTCGCGAACGAGGACAGGAAGTGGCGGCTTCAGCGTTCCGGGCACCTCCTGCGCCCGCCCCAGGGAACATCCTCCAGCCCGGGCTCCGCGGCTTGCAGGGCGGGGAGCCGGGACGCCTGGGTTCCACCCCAGCCTGCCGGGATCCCCCCAAGGGGGCCAGTTCCCTGCACCCGATAACAGCACCTCCACCCCCACCGCTAGGGTCAACTGTACCGTTCCCGTGGCTCGGGCACCCCTGCTGGGGCTGGGCTGGGTCCCCGCTCTGGTCGCCTCCGGGATTGACCAGGTGACGGCTGCCGCCATTCCTCGGCGCTTCAACGGGGTATTTTAGGAAAATGACTTGTCGCATGTGGGAGAAAATCTTCCGGAGTAGCTTCAGTCGGAGCTGCCGACCCTGCGCCCTGCGTGCTGGGTTCAGCCCGGGTGTGATAAGGGGGGGGGGGGACGGGGGACGCAGGGGCACTCATTTAATGAGAAGGAGCTGAAAGACAAGGGAGCCCAAGAAAAGCAATTCTTTAATTGCCTCTACGCCAATGCCAGGAGCCTGGGTCATACACAAGAGGGACTGCAGTTGCTTGCTGATGAGTAATAATTTGCCCTAGTTGGTACCACTGAAACCTGCTGGGACAATTTGCATGACCAGAATGTTAATCACTGGACATAACCCATATAGGAAAGGTCACAGGGATGGCAGGGGGATGCACTAAAAAATGGCACAATCTACTCCTGCGTGACAGACAGTGCCCTTTGTAACTGCTCTGACCCCGTTCAGATGGTTCCTAGAGGGAACTTCCATGCATTGCTTTCAAGTCATTGTCATGTCTTCACAAGGTAGGTTGGTAACAAAAGCACAGCAAAGCCAGCAAGGCTGGCAGTGTACCAGGCCCCTACAGCAGGGCTGGATAGCTCCGCCACCTTGTCTGCCCCTTGCTTCCCAACCTGTAGTTTTCAGAATCACTACAGGCATTTAGGCATCACGTTCCCCTTCCAAAGCCATTTTATTATACAGTAAACCCCTAACAGACGGGATTTTGACTTGTGCTTAACTTGCATTGATGCAAGTTGAAATCCTGTGGTTCCCAGCAGCTGGCAGGAGTGCAGCTCCTCTGCCAGCTCCCTGCACCAGCCCCAGGATCCCCCAGCATGTCATGCAGCTTCTCCCCAGCTGGGGGAGCCAGAGGACAGATCGCCCTGGTGAGGCAGCTTCTTCCTGGCTCCCTGCCATCCTGGGAGCTAGGAAACTGACCAGCACTGGTCAGTTTCCCAGCTCCCACAAGCCCAGGGGAGCTGGGAGCCAGACTGCCGCCTGGTTCCCAACTCCCCACAACTTGCATGAAATTTCAGTTACATGAGGTTGCCAAGGAACACAACCCTCCCATAACTCAGGGGGCTACTGTAGTCTAGCAATTCCACCTCCTGCATAGCATCCATCTGTTAGCTCCTGTGGGGAGCCCAGCATGCAGGTCATCTCTTGGGGTGAGCTCAAGCGCTCCTTCTACAGAGAGGGAGGGATAGCTCAGTGGTTAGAGCACCAGCCAGCGCACTGGCCTTGTAAATGCACAGTTGTGGGTTTAATGGGCCTGTCTAGGTTAGGTTAGCTTTATTTAAAAAACAAACAAACAAAACACTGTCAGGGAAGGCAGGGGACTGGACTCAATGACCTCTCAAAGTCTCTTCCAGGTCTAGGATATAACTTTATATATTAGTTCAGGTGAGAACTGAAAGAGCCCAACAACAGAGAATCTTCCCTCCCACTCTGTAGGTCACTACTTCCACTGGGGGAATCCGCTCCCTGGGCAATACTTGCCCCTTAGTGTCAGTGTTAATGTGTGGCAGCAGCTCCCTGCCCTGCTGGGCCACTGTCTGGCAGATTCCCACACCCCTGACTGACCATCAGAAACTTTCCCCATAAGGAGGGACAGGCAGGGACCAACTCACCCCTTGGTCTTGCAGAGTTAAAGGGGCTGAGCTTCTCAAAGCAGGATTCCCCACGCTCCAAACATTCTCAAGGCTCTACCCTCAGCCCTTTCCAATTTTTCCAACTTCTGGCTTGGACGTGCTGTCCCATGGGTGGTTTCATGTACACCCTACAGAGAAGTAACATTACAACCTCATGGACACCCAAGTCCATCTGGCAGCTTCAAAAGATTCTCCTATGCAAAAGGGAGGGCCCTGCTCAAGAGCTAGCCTGGAAGTGATGTCTCATGGCTTGAGATCTGTGTTCTACCACACGACAGTGATGTGCTAGGAGGGCGAGGGAGTTTGTCCTGGTTCTGCCCACGGTGTGGGACAGCATATAGCTAAGGAAATAACCTATTGCACTGTAATGTTCTGAGATGGTTTACTGGGGTCCCACCCTAGAGGTGCTGAGACATGAGGTTTGGGTCTAGCTGGCTGCTAGACTTCCCAGGGCTCCCCCAGAGGGACAGTCCAGAGTCTGCTCCTGTGCAGTCCTCTGCCCATGCTCCAGAATGCCTCTATGGAACAGCGACAGCCGGTGAGCAGAGCACCACCAACCAGGGAGCAAGTTCAATGTCTTCCCAAGCCAGACTGGAAGAATATAGCCAATGACTTCTCCTGTCCCTTTGCAATATGTGTCTGAGACATGAGGGGAACGATGCTTGGAGAGATCGCTCCGTGCGACTGCAGCCCTAGACGATCGGAGTGATTAAAGCGTTATAAAGCAGGAAACGTTTTCTTCGTCATGGGGGAAGCTACAGTGCTAGCAAGAGATACCAGCAAGCTGGGCAAGCGATAGGAAGCAGGACAGACTGGGATAAAGGAGGGACTACGACAAGAGCACACAGACAAGACGAGACTACAGCAGGGCTTCTCAAATGGGGGCTGGTAGCCCTTGGGGTCATGAGGTTACTACACGGAGGGGTTGTGAGCTGTAAACCTCCACCCCAAACCCTGCTTTGCCTCCATCAATCATCCTAGTGTTAAAACTTATAAAAGTGTTTTGAATTTTGAAGGGGATCACTCAGTCTTGTTGTGGGAAGGGGGGGGCACCAGCACAGAAGTTGGAGAACTACAACGCTCACTTGTCCAATCTGCTGCATAGCACAGACGCTCACCCCCAGTGCCTGCGTCCAGCCTGGCTCTCGGTGCACTTCAAACCAGCAGCCCCCGATAGCATACTCACAGGTGGGAGATGCTGCCAGTGGGAGCAGAGGCGAGCAGTACTTCATCTGGGAGCATCTCTCCTACCCTTGGGTGTCATCTGGGCTTTGCTGGTGTCTTTCTTGGTAGAGCGTGAGCCAAGCTGATTTTTGGTACAAGGGGAGGAAAAGAGACTGCCAGGCAAATGCAAGATGTTGCAAAAGGAAAAACCTGGATCCAGCTTCTAAGGCCCCCTTCACAGGAGGCTTCCCCTGCACACCTGGGCACATGTGGGAATGCCATGGCTGACAATAGGAGAGAAGGACCCCCACTTGTCTCCCTATATCATGTAATCTGGAGGTTCCCCAGCAAACATTCCTGTCCCTGCTCCAAATCTACTACTGGACCCAGAGCATGGCTTTTAGAGACATTTGGATTGGATGCTGCACCCGTGAGATGGAGCCTTCCTCCCCTCATCCCAGAGGGAGCGGCCCTGTTGGAGAATCCTTCCCCAGCCTGGCAAGCATTTGCCTTCATTGCTAGTCTGACGTGGCCCAGGGTGGCTCCTGGCTGCTGAATTTCACTCAGCCTTTGAGAGATTTGAGGCCTCCACTATCTGGAGTCTCCCCCTGGCAGAGCAGAGACCCTCATCCTAGACTCAGCACCATGGCCCAGATGGGAGCTGGATTCGCTGACAGCCAGGCTCACCATTACCGCTTGGCTGGTCTCATCTGCAGGTTGCTGGGACCGTGTTCACATCAGGCCAAAAAAAACAAACAAAAAACTGGCTTCTAAACCAGGGAAGCTTGAAGAAGCCCAAAAGGCTGCGCTAGAGCCAGGGCTGAGTTGCCGGACACTTGCCAGGCTGGCGGAGTTGGACAGGTGGCTATGAACCTGACTGCAGCGTAGTCTGATGCATGACACGTTGTGGGTGCTACATGATGCAGCTCTTAAAGCAGAAGTAGGATCTGTGACACTGAATAGGGGCTCAGCTGCATCTGGGACCTCTGGCTATGAGGCTGGAGGAGGATTCCCAGCTGAGGGGCCCCTGTATGCAGGGCGGGGTTCTGTAGTGTTTAATAGTTTCTCGCTGCGTCCAAGTGATCTGGCTAGGAGGCTGGTGATGATGGATTCTCCTGTGCGTAGCAGGTCCCATGCTCCAAGCACTGCTATCTGCTAAGGCTGTGCCTGCCCCTCCTCCACCTCCTTGCCGGCCCCCACATCCTGGGGGCCCTCCCCAATCTCCATGAGGGGCCAGCAGGGCTGCCAGCCATGCAGGTGGGTGCTCTGGTGCTTGATGAAGTTGGAGCCATGGCTGAAGCTCTTGCCGCAGTACTGGCAGTGATAGGGCCGCTCGCCCGTGTGGGTGCGGCGGTGCTGGGCCAGGTGGGCAGCGCGCGAGAAGGCCTTGCCGCAGTCGGGGCACTGGTAGGGGCGCTCACCCGTGTGCACGCGGTGGTGCTGCAGGAGGTCGGAGCTCAGCACAAAGCTGCGCCCACAGTCGGTGCAGCGGTAGGGCCGTTCGCCGGTGTGGATACGCTGGTGGCGGATCAGGTTGGAGCTGAGGCTGAAGGCCTTGCCGCACTGCTGGCACCGGTAGGGGCGCTCCCCGCGGTGCGTGCGCTGGTGCTGCAGCAGGTTGGAGCCGTGGCAGAAGCTCTTGCCGCACTGGGCGCAGCGGTAGGGGCGCTCGCCGGTGTGGGTGCGCTGGTGCTGCACCAGGTGGGAGCTGCGGGAGAAGGCCTTGCCGCAGTCGGTGCAGCGAAAGGGCTTCTCGCCCGTGTGGGTGCGGCGGTGCGTGGCCAGGTCGGAGCTGAGCCCGAAGCGCTTGCCGCAGTCGGCGCAGGGGTAGGGGCGCTCACCGGTGTGGGTGCGCTGGTGCCGCGCCAGGTGGGAGCTGCGGGAGAAGGCCTTGCCGCAGGCTGGGCACTTGTAGGGGCGCTCGCCGGTGTGGGTGCGCTGGTGCCGGATGAGGTAGGAGCTCTCGCTGAAGCTCTTGCCGCAGTCGGCGCAGTGGAAGGGGCGCTCGCCGGTGTGGATGCGCTGGTGCTGCGCCAGGTTGGAGCGGCGGCTGAAGGCCTTGCCACAGGCTGGGCAGCGGTAGGGGCGCTCGCCGGTGTGTGTGCGCTGGTGCCGGTGCAGGTTGGAGCTCTGGTTGAAGCTCTTGCCGCACTCGGGGCACTCGTAGGGCTTCTCGTCCAGCTGCAGCAGCCGGCGAGCCAGCCCAGGGCTCAGCTCGTAGCTGCGCCCCCCCTCGATATACCGGCATGGCTTCACGCCCATCTGCGTCACCCGGTGCACAATGATGTCACCAAGCTCCTCCAGCCCCTGCTCCAGGTCACCAGAGCCATCCAGCACCTGGGCCCCAACGTCCGGGCTCTGGCCAGCCACATCCCATGGGGAACCGGGCGAGACATCGCCCTTGGAGACCCCCGGCCTCATCTTGTGGGATGGCACCATCTCAGGGCCTTCCCGCTCGCAATCCTCCTCCGAGAGGCAGGTGGCACTGTCGTCTGCCGGGAGAGAGCAGAATGCAGGTGAGCATTGGAATGGGAGGGAGGAATCTGGGGCACCGACGGTGGGCAACAGGGCAGAGATAACAGCTGGCTAGGGATCAAGGGCCTGTCACACTGGGCACTATGCAACCTGCACTCCTGCAAGGTCACAGGTGCTTGTCACACCGTGTGCTGCAAGGGCACAGACACAGATCCCAGATGCTGACCACGCCGGGCGCTGCGCACACAGCGTGAGAGAAAGTCCTTGGCCCAAAGACCTCACAATCTAAATAGACAGAAGGGAACAGGGTCAAACAGAGGCATCAGGAAGCAAAGGGAATGGCCCAAGGTCAAAGCTAGGGAAAGAAGCCAGGCAGCTTGGCTCCCACCCCAAGCTCAGATCACATTCCCTTCCCAGAGCTGCGACAGAACCCAGGAGTCCTGGCTCCCAGCCCAATGCTCCCCCACTAGACTCCAGTCCTGCCCTTTTAAGCTCTGTAGACTAAGCTTCACTCACTGGCAGCTTCTGAACGGACTGACCCCGTCACTCACCTGCTCCGTCCTCCATTTCCTCAGAGTCCTGAGGGTCCAGGGCAGTGGACTCGTCCCCTGATTCCACCTGCATCTGGGTCAGGGGCCCTTAACCCTGTTTGCAGCAAGCAGAGGGGAGAAGTAAGATCCCTTCACGGACCATCTACCTGGGCTGAGCCCCAGCTCCTGCTCTGCAGAGGAGCATTGAGGAACCCCCAGGAGATTTATTAGAGAGTGAGGAAAGCACGTGATGCCTTGCACTGGAGACGAAAGGATTTCCGAGGCTGGCACACAGCCTCTCTGAAATGCCCAGCTCAAGAGAGCGGCAACTTCTGTTTTTCAAAGCTAAACCCCAACCAATTATTTTGGAGATGCTCATGATTTCTAAGCCAGACCTGTGATGTTTTAGTACTTGGTGACCCCCCACTACTCTAACCTATTTGATCCCACTTCCCAGCCAGAGCTCCCAGTCCCCTGCTCTAGCCACTAGATCCCTCTCCCTTCCCAGAGCCATGGATGGAACCCCGGAGTCCTACCTCCCAGTCTCTACTGCTCTAACCTTCTAGGTCCCATTCCCCTTCCGCTGCTGGGGAGAAACCCCCAAGAATACCCATCATTCTGGGCACGCTAGTCCAACAACCAGGTGAGGGTACCCTGAAAACACAATGAAGGAAGCCTGGGGAACATCAGTCAAGACTACTTGAGTTTTTGGACACTGTGACCAAAATCCCTGATAGAAAAGTCAGCCCCCAAATCTCTCTTGGTTCCTAGTGCCCTGGCACATCAGCTCTCTTATAGAAGGTGTTGAAATCATGTCAGGCAATCCCTTTTACCTACCTTACAGTAGACTATTGTCTTCCAGGACACCACATCCCACCCTGGGTTGTGCTGCAGATACAGAGAGGCAGGTGTACGTGTGACAAAAGAGCTTTATGAAGCATTGAACTCAGTGAGACGGGAGATTAGAACTCAAATACACTACTACAGCCCTGCTGAAGTTAGTCAGAACGGCAGAGCGTCCCATGAGGAGGCCAGCCTGGGCTGTGGGACCCACAGTGAGACAATCCCTTCCCCAAGAGCTCACAGCAAATCCAAGCTTCTCACAGTGCCCAGGCAGGCTACAAAAGGCCATTCGGGGCCCTGCACCATTGCAAGTATTATTACAATCCCTTCCCCACCACACTTCCTCCCACATGCAGCTTGGCCCTTCGAGGTCAAGCATTTTCTGTCAACCCCTCAAAACTACCAGTGCATTATATATCCACAGTTAGCATTATTGCGAGTGGTGGCAGACTTTACTTTTAACTTGACAGTGAAGCAGAGGGGATGTTGCGGGGAGGAGAACAGAAATCACAAGTGTTGATTTCATTTAAAGGGTGACCGACCTGGGAAAGCTGAGAAACACCAGTGTGTGTACAGAAAAGGGGGGTGGGATAACAAAGACACCAAGAGAGGAAGGATCTTGCTCGAGGTCAGTGGCACAGCCAGAAATAGAAATCAGAAGTTCAGACTTTCATGCGGCCTCCTTTCCCCTAACCACTAGGCCTCATTCATCTCCCACATGTAGGAAAGCAAACCAGGATTCCTGCCCACCCCTGCTTGTTCTAACCACCAGACTAAACTCCTGTCCAGACCTGGGAGTGGAGACCACAAGTCCTGGCTCCCAGTCCACTACCCTCTGCTGCCTTCATTAGATTTACTGGTGTGCCTCCCCCCCACCCCCAGAACATAATCAGTCCCTACAAGTACCTGCTGTATGAGAAGAGCTTTGCTCAAGAGGATGGTTCAGCCCAGCTCCTGATTTGTGGGAGGGTACTTCTCCCAGCTGCCACATCATCTCGCCAACAATGACCCTGCATTAAGCACAACCCATTAACTCCCTTTTTCACCCACCCCCATAGCATGAAAGTGCCCTTGCGCTCAGAGCACTGCGGGCACTGACAAGGTGGGTGAGGTAACTGCTCCTGTTGGGCCAATTACTGCTGGTAAGAGAGATGAGCTTAAGGACAGACCAAGAACTCTGTACTAGCTCAAGAACGTGGCTCTGGAAATCGGTTCAACAAAAAAATAATTCTCTCACGCACCACACCCAGGAATTACCTCGGCTATTCCCACAGCCCTGGGCACACAACCAACCAGCCCCCAAGGGCGCTACAGACTTGACCTTTTCTGTTCGGAGCACTGGCAGGAACAGTAAACGCGACACCCCCCAAAACGCTGCTGCTGCCTTAGGGGCGGGGGCTGGTTACACACCATCCCTCGGCCAGACCAGCGATGCAGCCACCTCTGGAGTGAGGCACACCAGCTGCTAATGTCCGGAGTCCCTGTGTGGCGCTGACCGCCGGCGGGGCGCGTTCGTACAACGCTCGCCCAGGGCTGAGACGCGTGTCAGGGGTGAGGAGCAGCGGTCTCCGCCACCGGCCCGAGGCCGGGCACCGGGGGTCCCTCGCCCAGAGCGGCGACGCAGCAAGCCCCAAAGGGAGCTGCCAGCCGAGGGCAGGGGGCAGGCGCGGTAGCCCAGAGCTGCCCCCGCCGCGTGCGTGGCGGGCTGGATCCATTCCGGGCCATGCAGCCTGCGGCAGGACTGGCCCAGCCCTGCTGGGCACTCACCTGGCTCGGCGGGGCGGGGGCTGCCGGCGGTGGCAGCAGCTAAGAAGCGAGCGCAGCCTGGCCCCTTTGTGTGGCTTCCACGGCAAGGCACTCTGGGAAATAGCCAGGCTCTCGCAAGGCACTCCGGGGCATGTAGTTCCTGTGGCGGGACGACGGCGGCTCGCCTCCAAGAGAGGTCCTTGCTAGGGGGTGGGGGAGGCTTAGCCAGGAGATCTTGCAGGATCCCCAAATCAAAAGGGAGAGTAGAAGAAATTACAAAAGATGGATATCAGCAAACAATGCACGTATGCAGGGGCAAGATTAGAAAGGCCAAGGCACAGAAGGAGCTCAAATTAGAGACACAAAGGGTAATAAGGAGCCATTGTATAAATATTTCAGAAGCCAGAGGAAGACCGAGGACAGGGTAGGCCCACCACTCAGGGAGGAGGGAGAAACAATATCAGGAAACTTGGAAATGGCAGAGGTGCTTAATGACTTCTGTGTTCCGGTCTTCACCAAGAAGGCTGATGCAGAAGTGCCTAACATAATGTAGGCGAGTGGGAAGGGGGTAGGTTTAGAGGATAAATACATAAAGAACAAGTTTAAAATTACTTAGAAAAATTAGATGTCTTCAAGTCACCAGATCCTGATGAAATGCATCCTAGAGTACATAGGGAGCGGATAGAGGTTTCTGAGCCTTTAGCTATCATCTTTGAAAAGTCTGGAAATTGGGAGAGATTCCAGAAGATTGGAAAAGGGCAAACGGAGTGCCCATCTATAAAAAGGGATAAAAGAACAACCTAGGAAACTACAGACCAGTCAGTTTAACTTCTGTGCCAGGAAAGATAATGGAGCAAATAATTAAGGAATTCATCTGCAAACATCTGCATGAAAATAAGGTGATAGGTAATAGCCAGCATGGATTTGCAAAGAACAAATCATGCCAGACCAATCTGATAGCTTTTTTTTTGACAGGCTAACAAGTCTTGTGCATAAAGGTGAGGCAGTGGATGTGGTATACCTCGACTTTAATAAAGCATTTGACACTGTCTCCCATGATCTTCTTATCAATAAACTAAGCAAATAGAACTTAGATGGGGCTACTATAAGGTGGGTGCATAGCTGGGTGGATAACCATTCTCAAAGAGTAGTTATTAATGGCTTACAGTCACTCTAGAAGGGCAAAACAAGTGGGGTTCTGCAGGGATCTGTTCTGGGACCAGTTCTATTCAATATCTTCATCAACAATTTAGATATTGACATAGAGAGTACGCTTATTAAGTTTGCAGATGATACCAAGCTGGGAGGGGTTGCAACTGCTTTGGAGGATAGGCTCATATTTCAGAATGATCTGGACAAACTGGAGAAATGGTCTGAGGTAAACGGGGATGAAGTTTAATAAGGACAAACGCAATGTACTCCACTTAGGAAGGACCAATCAGCTTCATACATATAGAATGGGAAGCAACTGTCTAGGAAGGAGTATTGCGGAGAGGGACTTAGGGGTCATAGTGGACAACAAGCTACATATGAATCAACAGTGTGATGCTGCTGCAAAAGAGCAAACATGATTCTGGGATGTATTAACAGGAGTGTTGTGAGCAAGACACAAGAAATTGTTCTTCTGCTCTTTAGCGCTCATTAGGCCTCAAGTGGAGTATTGTGTCCAGTTCTGGGCACCACATTTCAAGAAAGATGTGGAGCAATTGGAGAAGGTCTAGAGAAGAGCAACAAGAATGATTAACGGTCTACAGAAGATGACCTATGAGGGAAGAATGAACAAGCCAGGAAGGGCAATAGCTCAGTGGCTTGAGCATTAAGCTGCTAAACCCAGGGTTGTAAGCTCAATTGCTGAGGAGGCTATTTAGGGAGTGGGCTGAGGCATGGTGCATGGCCTTGTCAAGAAGGCAGGGGATTGGACTAGCTGATGTCCCCAGCAGCTCTAGAAGATGTGTATCTCCCATTGCATGTATATATATATAATCCTTTTTTTTAACTGGGCTTGTTTAGTTTTGAAAAGAGAAGAATTAGAGAGGCCATAATAGCAGTTTTCAAGTACTTCAAAGAGGGTTACAAAGAGGAGGAAGAAAAGTTGTTCTCCTTGGCCTCTGAGGATAAGACAAGGAGCAATGGACTTAAACTGCAGCAAGCTAGGTTTCAATTAGATATCAGGAAAAAATTCCTAACTGTCAGGGTGGTTAAACACTGGAATAAGTTACCTAGGAGGTTGTGGAATCTCAGTCACTGGAGATATTCAAGAGCAGGTTAGACAGACACCTATCGGGGATGATCTAGATCATGGGTTCCCAAACTGGGTGGCATGAAGAAATTCCAGGGGAGGCAAGAGGCAACCCAGCTCCCCACCATCATTTCTCCCACCCAAAGAAAGAGCCGGCCTTTGCTTCCGGCTCTCAGCCCCTGCCATTTGACATGGGTGACCCAGCGCAGTCGCTATAAAAAGCAGTCAGACGATGAAGACCCACGTGGAACTAGCTACCTCCTGCAAAGGAGAGAAGGAGGAAGGGGTTAGATGGGGGCTGGGAGCGCCTGGCTTTGTGGGAGAGGAGAGGCTTGGGCAGGCAGCTCTGGCAGCGCAAGTCTGAAGCAGGTGAGTGGCTGCATGGGCAGCTCTGGTGGCTGGCACAGGGGTCAGGGGCTGGCCTGCTGGGATTGCACCAGGCACCCGCAAGGGGACAAGAAAAACTATTTGTGCTTATTTTTAATTTTAAATAACATTTTTATATCAAGTTTTTGTTTATTTTAAATTACAATTGAATGTTGTGTTTGATGATGGCAGAGAAGTGCAGGGGTGCGAGGGTTTCTCAAAAATCAAAAGGGGGATGTGATGCCATAAAGTTTGGGAACCACTGAGCTAGATGGTGTTTGGTCCTGCCAAGAAGGCAGGGAACTGGACTCAATGACCTCTTGAGGTCCCTTTCCAGTTCTAGTGTTTTGTGATTCTGATATCTAGCAAGCTGCCTGCAGCAGGGACAGCAGCTGGGGGGAGCTTGGGGCAGGGCTCCAGGGAAGGCGATTGGTGTTTAGGGCAGTGCTATTGGGGGGCATCTCAGGGACAGGTGGTTGGGGGAGGCTCCCCACAGCTGTGCCTGGGGCCTTGCCACTGCACCATGGCCCCATCCCCACTTGGCTTGTCAGTGGCAGAGCCCCCTTAGCACTTGTCCCCTGCCTGAATGGAGGAGCTCACCCCACAGAGACCCCTTCTGGGGCAGGCCAACAATCAACCCCCACCTGAGATGCACAGGGCACCATCCCCTGCTGAGAGCAGTTTCACCGGATTGATTAGACTAGGAATGGGGAAACTTTTTCGGCTTAGGAGCCGCTGACCCACAGAAAAATCAGTCGAGGGCAGTGTTCCCTGTACGCTGAGCGCTTGGACGGCCTCCCAGGAGAGATTCATGTGCCGCCCAGCTGATTAGCAGAGCGTCACAGCCGCCCTCAGCAGGCAGGATGTGTTTCTACTGGTGGTGCACATCGGCACATGCAAATAAAATGCATTGCACCCATGGATGGAAAAAAATGAGGGCTGCACTGTGTGGAGGGGGACCGCTGTGGAGCAGGCAGGGGTGAAGAGTCTGGTCAAGCAGTAGGGTTCAGAAGCAAGCTAGGAAGTGGGGCTGGGAATGGGGACGCAGCCACAGCATGGGGGGCGGTCCTGGTGGGAGAAGAAGTGCAGGAGCAGGGTGGTGTGGGGGTCAGGGTGGGAGGGTGAGAAGTGAGGCAAAGGTGCAGGGTCTGGAAGCGAGGCAGGAGCTGAATGGGTGAATCTGGAGGGAGGGGGATGAGGTGCAGGGGATTAGGGTGCCTGCAGCTGGGGGAGCGGGCAAATCCCAAGCATTATAGGCTTGGTCAAAGCAAGCCAGGGGCTGGATCTGGCCCATGGGCCATAGGTTTCCCACCCCTCGATTAGACCCAGAGCAAATCCCTCAGGGAATTATCTCAAGATCTCTACATGTCTACACAAATGATCTTATAGCAGCACTGCTCTAAGGTCTCCCACGTAGCCACTCTATGCAGAAAAGAGCACATAATTAATCCCCAGTGAGCGGTGGTAGGTATGTCAGCGCCCACCCAGCACTCTCCACGCTCGGTGTAGATTATGTCACTCAGATGGGGATTTTTTTCCACCCCCTGGAGCAACGAAAGTACTCATGGACCCATAGCCTCAGGCAAACATCCCAGCATGCCCCCCCTTGGAGTAACTGGATCAGGCTCCCTCCAGACTCAGGCAGGTGCTGCTGCAGCAGATAACACGTTCAGTCATTTCTCCCCAGTCACAAGGGCTGGAAATTAATTTTGTATTTCAAATGGAGAAAGCCCTGCAAATCTGGATATTGCCACGCCCGTTCTGCAGATGGGACGCCGATGCAGCTTTTGTATCTGTCCAAGGGTCTATAAATGGAAGTTGAGATTCTGCTACAGTCATGAATCCAGATACTGCTGCCAGAATCTGGGCTTATACTGCAGTGCTGCTGCCTACAGACCAATATCCCAGTACTGCTCCAAACTGCTGCACGTTATGGGTGATTTTGCACCATCACCTGGGAGCCAAATGCACTCAATTCCCACAGTCCTGCACGGGCCACAGGACTGAACTGAGCAGTACAACCAGGGTGGTGGACTCGCACTGGGAGGGCCTCTTGGCAACAGAGGGCAGAGTAGCAACCACCCAGCACTGTGAGAAAGCACTAGGTGAAAAGTCTACCACATCTGTGCTACTTTGTTGAACTTCGACACAAATCAGCCTAAACTCAGGTGGACCCTGGGCTGCTGCACACCTCAATCTGCAAACTAGAGGTTGTGTCTGCAAAGAAGGTTGGTGCGACCAGCACTAGCACACTACACATGACCACAGGCTGTTGCTCTCCTAGCTACCTTATGGTTCCTCTGTTCCCTTGCTCCAGAGCTCAGGTCAGAAAGTTAGACATTACTGCTCTCCCACAAAGACGTGTGCATCATCGCCAGCACACCGCTCAAGGGGAGCCAATCTCCATTCCTAACTCACACTGTGATGACCTTGGCGGCTGGCAGGATCTTCACACACTTAATGGAGTGGAAGGAAGAAATATTAGAGCATAACACCAGAAACATCTCTGACCCCAGGATGGGAAAGTTGTGAGGGAGAAGCATTAGAGAATGGCAACTTCTCCAAATTACTTCCCCAGCCATCCCAAGTCTAGGAGATTAAACACTTAGCTTCCACTTGCATGAGTGACTGGTGCAGAGCTCACACCTTTAACTCCATGTGCCTGCATCATATTTGAGCTCCACAACCTTCCTTTCCCTGGGGCAGCTCTCCTGAGTATTGTAACCCCTTCTCTGCATTTCAGCCCCATGGGAATTGCCACCATGGAGCAGACCTGTGAGCCCGTCAAGCCCAGTATCCCATTTCTACCAGCTGCTCCAGAGGAAGGTACATGGACTCCCCAGTGGAAGCAAAATAGAGATCACTGGTGACTTTCTGCCCTTAGCTCAAGATCAGCTTATGCTCTAAAAGGCAGACTTAGAGCCAGTCACCAGCTCTTATTTATTCTTCACTGTATTCCCAGGACTCCCGTAAGCACCTGATCCCTTTTCAGACTCTATTCTTCTCTCACCCTTAGCGAATCTTGTGCCCAGGGTTCTCAGACAAAGCATGTGTGTGCGTGAAGCTGTATTTTCTTTTACCATTTTCCGGTTTCCCTGTAACTTTTGTTCTTGTATCATGAAATGGGCGGAAGATCAACTTCTCCAGGGTGTAGCCTTTCACTGCTCCCTCCCAGTCTCCTCTCTAAAGCTGAGCAATTCCAGTCTCTTCAATCTCTATGAAGAGACTCCCCCTATATTCCCGTCCCACCTTTCAAAAGTCAGTTGAACGCAGAGGCTACATCTACTCTGGAGGGTTTTGTTGACAAAGCTCAGGGCGCCAAAATGCATTTTGTCTGGAGACAACAGTCCGTCAACAAAACTCAGCACTTCTGCCGACCGCATTCTGCCTCTCTGCAACGAGGAAAACGTCTTTACTGACAGTTTCTGTTGATGAAAAAAGCAACGTAGGCTCTCTGGGGATGGGGGCGGCAGGAGGGCAGCCTTCTGTCAACAGATAGGGCTTCCCAGTTCACCCGGCAGCCCTCTTTGCTGAGCTTCCAGTTGGCCTCTGTTGAGAGAGCTGGGGGGCAGTCTAGCCGCTCTCCGTCAACAGAAGTTTTGCTGGAAGATTGCTTCCAACAGTAACGTCTGTTGACAGATCACTGTAGCGTAGACGTAGCCACAGAGTTTAAGAGCAGAAGGGACTATCAGATCCTTAAGTTTATAATGGGGACAACAATCGCCATTAATGATTCCTGGATTAGGCTATCGCTCAGGTGGAAGGGAGGTGCCCATCCTTTAGAGAGAGAGAAGAAAAAAAAAAGGCAGCAAAATGTAGCACTTTAAAGATTAACAAAATGATTTACTCAGTGACGAGCTTTTGTGGGACAGACCCACTGCATCAGATCCACTTCATTTCCAATGCAGACTGAGGTAAGTACAGAGGCCCCCCAAAAATGCAATTAAAACTGACAAATCTAATAGGGTTGAAGGAAGGTGGTGAGGGGTTGTTAATTGTCCTGCCTGAGATAATTACAAGCATCAAAGGAAGGGAAGCAGTCCTTGTAAAGCATGAGGTAGTTGATGTCTCTGTTCATACCACATGATGTGTCGAATTTGAACTTTAACTCACAAATTTCTCCCTCTAACTTGTTGTTAAACTCTTTTTGTTCCAGGACACACACTCTCAGGTCTTTAACACAATGGCCCGCTCCACTGAAGTGTTCACTGACCGGCTTATGTGCACCACTCATACATCTGATGAAGCGGGTCTTTGCCCAGGAAAGCTTACGCTCCAAAATATCTGTTATTCTATTAGGTGCCAGAGGACTTCTTGCTGTTTTTGAAGATACAGACTAACACGGCTACTTCTCTGATACGCGTATTGAGTTTCTTGATGGCTGCTCTGTGTCCACTTATTCTTTGAAGGTTTTGCCCAGTCTGTCCAATGTATGTAGTGGGAGGGCATTGTTGGCACATAATAGCATATATAATACTGCTGGAAGTGCACGAGAATCTGCCTTTGATCTTGTAACATGGTTAGGTCCAGTGATGGTATCCCTGGAATAAATAGGTGGACAAATTTGGCAGCAGGGTTTGTTGCACGGAAAAGTTCCAGGATGAGTATTACTGTGGTGTAGCCTGTGATTGCTGGTGAGAATCTCTCAGGTTAGGAGGTTGTTTATAGGAAAGGACAGGCCTGTCGCCTACAGCCTTCTGGAGTGTAGCATCCTGATCCAGAATAGGTTGTAGATTTTTAACGATGTGTTACAGGGTTTGAGTTGGGGCTACAGGTGATGACAAGTGGTGTTCTGTTGTTGATCTTCTTGGGCCTCTCTCTAAATAGCTGGTTTCTGGGTATTCATCTAGCCCTGACAATTTGTTTTTGTACTTCTCACGCTGGGTAATTCAATTTTATAAATGCTTGGCAGAGGTCTTGTAGTTTTCGGTCTCTGAACAACCCATTGTGAGAAGTACAAAAACAAATTGTCAGGGCCAGACGAATACCCAGAAACCAGCTATTTAAAAGACAGGCCCAAGAAGATCAACAGCAGAACACCACTTGTCATCACCTACAGCCCCCAACTCAAACCCCTGCAACACATCATTAAAAATCTGCAACCTATTCTGGATCAGGATACTAAACTCCAGAAGGCTGTAGGCGACAGGCCTGTCCTTTCCTATGGACAACCTCCTAATCCGAGAAAGATTCTCATCGGCAATCACAGGCTACACCTCAGTAATACTAATCTTGGAACTTTTCTGTGCAACAAAACCTGCTGCCAACTTTGTCCACATATTTATTCTGGGGATACCATCACTGGACCTAACCATCTTAGTTAAAAGATCAAAGGTACATTCTTGTGCACTTCCAGCAACATTATATATGTTATTATGTGCCAACAATGCCCTCCCACTATGTACATTGGACAGACTGGGCAAAACCTTCGCCAAAGAATAAATGGAAACAAAGCAGACATCAAGAAACTCAATACACATAAGTCGGTCAGTGAACACTTCAATGGAGTGGGCCAGTCTGTTAAAGACCTGAGAATGTGTGTCCTGGAACAAAAAGAATTTAATAACAAATTAGAGGGAGAGATTTGTGAGTTAAGAGTTCATATTCAGATTTGACACATTATCATGTAGTATGAACAGAGACATCAATTACCTCACACATTATAAGGACTGCTTCCCTTCCTTTGACATTTGCAATTATCTCAGACAGGACAATTAACCCCCCAGTCCCCTTCCTTCAATCCTATTGGATTTGTCAGTTTTTATTGCAATTTTTTTGTCCTCTGTACTTATAAATGTCAGTCTGTATTGGAAATGAAATTGACGTGAAGAAGTGGGTCTGTCCCACGAAAGTTCATCACCAAATAAATCACTTTGTTAGTCCTTAAAGTGCTACATTTCTGCTGCTTTGTTTTGTTGGAGTACAGACCAACATGGCTACCTCTCGATTACTATCCTATAGAAAGGCACCCAACCTTAAGGCTTAATGTATGAAATGATCAGAACCAAACAATTTCAAAAGTGGACAGCCCCTGCTTCAGGAAGGTGGTCCAATGGCTCGGGCCTATATTCCATTCTCTGCCCCACCCCAAATGCACCTTGGGTAAACTGAGTTAATCTCACTATCCCTCAGCTCCTTCTGCTGTAACATGGGGACAAGAGTGCTGCCTGGCAGGGGCGTAATGATAACTATACTAAAAGCTAATGAGATGTTCAGACACTATTGTAAGAGTGGCCTACCAGTGTCTAACAGATGCGCAAAGTGGCATTACTAATAACTTCAGTATTATTCTCCATCCTAGTAGGGCATACCATTTCTTCACAAATGCCTTATTTAAGCCAATCTTCTTTTCCCTACCCTCTGTATGAGGCTAATCACCTATTCCTCAGGCATCTGCAGCCTCCTTTTATGGCTTGGCTCAGAGTCTAGGACACGCTTTGAAACATATGTTCTCTCTGAGTGGTATTTGGGGCAGGGGCTGTCGGAGCCTCCCTGAGTTTCTCTAGCACAGTTTCACTCCCTCAAGCCATCTCCTTCATGACTGGATTGTGCCTCCCGCACAGACTGAATTGAAGAGCTTGGCTTCATACATTAACCGCTATTGCTCAAGCTGGACAAATGATCCATGTCCTGCTGGAGGTAAGGAGGTGAAACCACTGGGGCTAAGGGTTTTCAAAGAAACAACAGCCAGGGCCCTCTGTTGGAAATTTTTATTTTGCTGGAAAAGCCGTGGTCAAAACTCCACAACAGATTCTAACAGATAAGCTTCTACACAAGCACTAGCTGCTTTGGAAACACCTTGGTGACAGTCTAGTCTCAGAGGAGGTGGGTGTGAACTGGGATTCAGATCAACTCCTGACAACAACAACAACAACAACAAATAAATAAAGAGGAGACTTGGAAGTCTCCATCCACAATGCTGAGAAGAGAAAGGAAATAATGATATGAACTCCATGAGTAAGTCACCTGGAAGAGAGTGAATCCCCATCCCAACCCATGCAGAACCTGGGCCCAGAGAGGGCCAATGTGGAGTTAGGGGAAGAAAGGAACTATGCTTGCAAGTGAGGGGAAAGTATTCACAGGCTGAAAAATTAAGAAAAAAAATATAATGGGTCACAACTTTACTGAAACACAAGAACCTCAATGAAAAATAAAACACACTAGAGGCAGCCAACACCCGTCGCAGGCAGCGGGATGGTGGGGAAAGTAGGACAAACTTTCTCGTGTAATGGGAGCCCGAGGGTCCGCCCGAGAATACGCTACCTGAAAGAGAGCACAATACAGTTTCAAAGGCTTATGTCAAAAGAAGCCATTATGGCAAAAAGCCCAGAAATCTTACACCCACCCCACGCCCTAGCATTGTCCACACACAGAAGTGAGGTTGGTTTAACATTGCTTCTAAACTAGTGCAAAGCCCGGAGCGGATGCTCCTGTTCTGGAGTACTTTAAACCAGTTCACACCGATTTACATGGATATTAAATAAGCCCGGTTTAAACAGCTATAAGCCCACCCACTTGTCTCTCTCACACTGGTTTCAGTGAACCAGTTTAAAAATCATGCCTCAAGTTAAACTGGTGCAACTTTCTCGTGTAGCTAGTGCTAAATCTCCATGGGAGTCAGCTCAGCTTCACCCTAAGGTAGCACCAAACCCAAGCAGCACACATGGCTTAACATGATACATTGAAGTCATCCTGTTGATAGGGAACTGGACTGAGAACGAGTAGCCTGGTGCTCTGTTCTGGCGTCTGGGTGAGCAGTGCTGACTGAAGCAAGGAGGAACCTGCAGAACTCCTGGTTTCCATTCCTGGCTATGCCACTGATCTGTTGTGACACTCTGGGCAAGTCTCCTCCCCTCTGCATCTCTGTTCCTTCTCCCAACCTGGGCCTATTTAGATTACAAGCTATTTAGGGCAGGGACTCTGTCCACAGAACCCTTGGAATTGTGAGGCTTTGATGTAAATTTGGATCTCTGTGTGGTACCATAACACTAGGCTCACTGGGCCAAAATTACTACCAAACACTTTCCAGTTTTATAGCACTTAAGATGACAATGTCCAGCTAACCAGGCAGGGGATCTTGTAGAGATTGGTCAGTGGTGGAGTGACTCTCAGCTTGTCTACAATGGGGCACTTTGAAAGGAGATGGATTAACTAACAGTGCGGATTTTAAGTGAAGTAAAACAAACTATACCCTTGTGTGGATGCTCTTACTTGAAATTAAAGTGGCCGTACTGCAGTTAGCTTAATTCACTTCCAAAATTAAACTGAACCGAGGCCACTGCAGTTCTGAATATGAATGCCCACCCAGGGATTTAAGGCAATTTAAACAATCCACTTTAAAAGCTAATTTACTATTTTCTGAAGTGCCTCTGTGTAAACCAACCCCTTAGGCTGGTGTTGCTTAATTCTCATTACAGCCAACTGAGGCCATGTCATTTCTGAATAAGAGCTAGCCAAAAAGGGATCTGATGGGCTTTTACTTCATGCTTTCAGTTAACCAGTCTTAACCTCACCCACGTGTTCCCAAGTAGACTAAACCTCAGAGACACAGCCAAGATTAGAACTCAGGGGTCTGAGCCTCCCAGTGTTGTACATCTTTCTCTAGACCATAGGGGGACAAAGTGAGGGGTAGGACCCCTGGGGGGGGGCATGAAATTTCATGGGGGGGCGTGAAGTACCATTGACTGTTGGGTCTCAAAATCATCCATCTCATTAAAAATGTTGAATGTTACTGTTCGTGTGTGTGCATTCATATTTATGCACTGAATAAAGTTTTTACACTGTATAGACTTATGTTCTGACACATGGTGAAAGTCATGTGTGTCAACGCACCCCCACCCCACCCCGCATGAATGCGGCCAACATTTCCTTCAGTTTGGATTACATTAGACAGGTTGGGAGGCCCTGCTAATTGCAGGGATGAAGAGTGGGGCCAAATATGAAGTTTGCTCACACCATTCTAGACCCTACTACTGCTGCCACAGGTTCCACCTGCCAAAGCCCATGGACCTACACCTGCTCCTGACTGTGCCTCACATAGTGCAAACATTCAGCTGTAGGGAAATTAATTTTAATGTTAAGTGGCTCTTCCTTCTGTTCTGTGAATCTGGTTCCCATCCAGCGAAGCATTTGCTTACCTCCATCCCCATTCAAAGCACATGTTTAAGTTCAACTGACTCAACCCGTGAGCTCAATTTTAAGCATGCGGTTCACCGCCAAGCAGAATTAGGACCACTAGCGACTATCACGTATATTCTGCTCAAAACAGTAGCCAATGGCATCTTGGGAAGCCTTCAGCCCTTGCAATAACTTGGCAGCTAGGGTGCTGAGTAAGTTCCAGATTAGAGCAAGAGATTTGTGAGTTAGAGTTCATATTCAAATTCAACACATTAACGTGTGGTATGAACAGAGACATCAATTACCTCATGCATTACAAGGACTGCTTCTCTTCCTTTGATGCTTGTAATTATCTCAGACAGGACAATTAACATCCCCCCACCTCTCACCCCTTCCTTCAATCCTATTTGATTTGGCAGTTTTTAATTGCATTTTTTTTTTGGTCCTCTGTACTTATGTCAGTCTGTATTGGAAATGAAACTGATCTGATGAAGTGGGTCTGTCCCACAAAAGCTCATCACCAAATAAACCATTTCGTTAGTCTTTAAAGTGCTATATTTTTGCTGCTGTTCTGTTGAAGTATAGACTAACACGGCTACCTCTCTGTTACTTTCCAGTGAGAGGTTATCAAAGAGAATGACGGAGTTAATTTTAGCTAATCAGTCGTTTGGGATTTCATTGTCTCCTACGGTCACTCCTCCAATTGCCACCACAATATTGGACCATGCCCAGTTTTGCACAAACACTGATAGGTTACAGAGCTGGTGCATTTGTAAAAACTGCCCTTCACAGCCCAGTTGCCACCACTCCACCAGTAGAATACTCGATGGGCTCTTACAAGACAGAAAGGTGAAGCTGGTATCTGAGCATGTGACACAGACAAAAGGCATCTGTTGATTCAGCTCCATATGTTGGTTGAATACAGTTGTTAACATCAATGGGAGTTGTTTTGTTCTGCTGTATGCAAGATCCCCTCAAATTAAGCAACACAGAATAATTTGTCTGCTCTGACCATTGCTAGAACTGGGAGAGCTAAATCAAATTTATATTTTTTAGATGGATCTTATTAGTCTAGAGCAGCATGTGTGTTCTAGCCTTCTTTCAAACTTGGAAGCCTATGTATGATGCTACAACTACCAATAGTATACGTGCCAACATTCCTCTATAACATATGAAGGACTCTCACTCACTCTTCTACTTGGAGCCCAGTATTTTCAGAGTGAGTAAAGCACCTTTCGGAAAGTTAGCCACAATGCAACACACCTGTTGGGAGTTGATTCCAATGGTTAATCGACCTCATTGTGAAATTAAAAATAAGGTGTGGATTTTTGAGTTTGTCTGGCTTTAGTTCCCAGCTGTTGGTTCTTACTCAGTTCATCTCTGCTACATTTAAGAGCCCTTTAGTAGTCAGGATTTTCTCTCCCTTACAATGCTAATACACTGCAATAACGTCATCTGTTGACTAGGGCCAGGTTTAAGGAGACACAAGGGACAGGATTAGTATGAGAGAAAAGGCAGCAGAAAACTCCCAGAATTTTCTTTCCATATATAGTTTCTGCTACTGCCTACCGATTTAGGAGTAGAGAATGAAGGTTAAAAGAAGCCAGGAGCACAGGAAGGGTAGGAAAGACAAGAGAATGAGCAGGGGTTGGGAATTGGACCCCAAAAACCTGCAACCCCAAGCCAGGAGTTTGGTGTGAGGCAAGAGGCCAGTCTAAACAGACTAATTTATGAAGACAGATGGTCAGGTGGACAGCTTAACTAAGCACTTGTAGGAAGCTGGATGACCACCAGTGAGTCCATGACATTGGAAGGAACCTGGAGAGCACAGCGTGTCAGAGTATGTGAGCGCTGTGGTGACAAAAGGGGAAGAAAGATGGTTCAGAGTTAAACCGGGGAAATTAGTCATGAGTAAAAGTATGGAGTTAAAGGGAACAGCAAGAGAAAAACTGAGATACTATCCCAATAGAAGCAGGAATGCAGGTGTTTGAGTTATCTGGAATTGGAAAAGACAAAGCCTTGAGAGCACTTCTGAATTACAGTTGGTGCCATGGTAAACTCGCTTCATGTTTTAAAATTTTTGCAATCACAAGCTTAAACTTAAGTAAACAGATTCTCACATAACCTCATGACTCCAGTGGCTGGGGCTTTACTAACCAAATAATCAGGAACCTGCGGTACACTTGGGAGAGTGTGTGTGTGGTTTCCTGCCCATGTGAATGTATTTGTAAGGTTAAAGCTGACAGACTTTAAAAACTGTAGTTTACTCTTGTGGCATTTCAGTGAAACTGTAAAAACAGACTGGTTAACTAGACTGTGTTTAGTCAGTATCTACTGGCTCCCTGGTGCTGCAAACACCATAGGGAAAGACTTCCTCCATAAATCTTATTGAAATTTAAACTAATAGAAACATCTCTGATGCTAACAATTAAGAGATTTTTTTATGCCACAAGGGGTCCTCTCAGTAGTATGGGCTAGCTGGACCTACTTATAATAGGGATGTTAATGGTAAACTGGTAGGGACTGGAGCAGCTCCCTGCCCTCTGTGAGCAGGGGTGCTCCTGCTCAGCCAGAGTAGTCAGCAACCAGAGCAGCTTTTTTGTGTGCGCACATGCCTGGATTATGTTCAATAAATCCCAGTTGAGCTGAAGAGATGATATATAGAAAGATTTATCATCTTGATTTTAATATATTGAGCAGCATAAATTTGCAAAGGCTTGTTTTACAATTAAGAATTTTTGGGACCAAATCGGACTTGACACTCTCTCTTTGATAGATACATATGTTGCTCAGGGACAGAAATAAAATAGTCTATTTCCCCAAATTGCTATCATATAAGGTCCTTAAATAGGAAGATCAAAACTGCCAGTTTTAGAGAGACTGCTGAAAAGTTAGTGGCATCTTCCTGGGAGGAAGCAAGCGTGCAAAATTAACGCTACCCCATCTCAAGAACAAGTAGCTAGGTAATTTCGAGACCTATTAAAAATGGCACTTTGACAACACTTCAAATCCAACATGGATCTATGGATCTTGTCAGCTTTCCAACTGGGGAAACAGTGACATATTCTCTACCAGTCATTTACCAGAATGACTCTAGGTCAGTAACATAGCTTTTAACCTGGAATTGCTTTAAAGTCCAGATTTAGACCCCGTGCTAAAAGAGCACAGCAGGGTCGACGCTGACTCCATACCAATTATCTGACTGCATACTGCCTCTCTCAAATCATCTCTAGTCAAAAACATAACAAACAAGTTACAATAGGACAAAAGAGCTGGGCCCACTCAACACTTGTGGTGGGAATTATTCTGTAAACTTGCATGTCTATCCCACGTGACTCCACACTTGTGTTTGCTTCAGGATACAGGCAATTCACTGACAAACAAGTACTCCAGTTAAGGTGTCTGGCTTTTACAAGCAACACTAACAGTGTGCTTTCTCTGGGCTCAAGTTTGCAGATCACAGACAGATGCTATTAGAAACCTTGGCAAGTCTGTCTGTACATCAAGCACAATTTATACTCTCGAAGCACATACGCCCTGCCACTCACAAAGCTCTCACCTCCGACTCAAAACGCAGAGTACCGCACCCTGTCCGCGTATGACTCCCGCTCGAAACGCTGAACGTCGTAGAGGGAGGCCCGAGCGACTGACGAGACTGGAGACAGCTGACAACGTTCGTAACCGTACGCCTCTCCGACGGTGGTAGCCGCGGCTGCCGTGCGACGCAGGGGGCTTCTATCCCGGGTGTAATAGGTGGAGGACGCAGCTGCCGCAGCGGCAGTTGCAGCTGCAGCAACTGCTGCTGCTGCTCCTGGGGTTGGCAGCAGTGCTCTATCGTAAGGGTCTAGGGTAGTAGTGAGGCGATTGGCCATGGCTGTGGTGGCGGCCATGGCTGTGGTTTGTACTTGGGAGTATTGCGCGTACTGAGAATATTGGGCCATTGTTTGCTCTGCATAGGCGTCATATGCAGATGCTGTAGCATAGGGCCTCACGCGATATCTTTTGTAGTAGTCGACCATTGCTCCGTACCCATCATCGTAATACATGGTTTCCCCATAGCCCGCGGGGTAGGGAGTGCGCACCGCTCCATACTGCTCATTATAGGTTTCGGTAAAGTCAGGCACTTGCCCCGTGCGATCTACCGGACACTCTTTAGACCAGTGCCCTTCTTTCCCGCACCGATAGCAGCCGCTCTTGTCTCCCATCCCAGGTACCGTCCGAAGCCGACTGGTGGACAACTGCACGCGCATCCGCTTGCCTTTAAGAAACAGACGCAAGAATGGTTGCTATAAGAAACTGACGCCACATGGAAAACCACAAGATTTGCAGTGTGCAAGAACCAAGTAACTCAAGCATCTTGTTCCCTCAGTAGCCAATAACCACTTAGCCTTTCCACAACTATTTGCAGCACTCGCAGTGGAGGAGAATACCACCTATTGGAGGAGGTGAATGGCTTTACAGTAAGAATCATGCCAGGAATGAAAAGCAAACTCCTCCCAAATAGTAATATTTAGGGGGCATTCAGGCCTCTTTCAGGAAGGTACTTAGGCCCTGATTCACATAACTTCTTGTCAGATGTCTGTCTTCTGCTCTGGGGAGCTACTCCCATGCTTAAATTTACTAAGCTCTTTTAGGCCTGGATCCAGACAGGCACTAGTCTGCTCCAAGGGCAGATGGTCAACTCCTTCTTCACACGTCTATCCAGGCACCTATATGGCCCCTGAAGAGTCTGAGCACTTCTCATGCGTCAGCATCTTCACAGCCTCGCTGTAAGGTCGAGAACCGTTGTTGCCATTGTATAGGGACTGAGGCACACGGTACATGAAGTGACTTCCCCAGGCTCCCACCAGGAGCCTGGGGCTGAGCCAGAAACTGAACACAGGGCTCCCAGGTCTCAAGCTAGAGCCCTAGTAGGCAAGCCTCCTTACCTTAAGGAAATCACTGGGGCTACTCTCAAAAGCCAGGGCTCCCCCAAGGTGACTATTCAGTTCATTGCCTGGCTCTAGACAATCTGTCTTCTGCAACGGGGAGGTAACCTCAGAGGCTACCCCGCTTAAGAATGCACGTCCACAACTTCAGGTTAAAACTTCACAGATCGCCAGGACTGCTCCTCTCCCCATCCCCTATAGAGCTTGCATGACAACTGGCCTATTACTAACTCATGCTGTGGCTTGCTCTCCATAGGCTCATACGCTGCACTTGTTGCCCCTCTCTTACCACTGCAACTTGGGGCCTGGTGAGAGGTGTCTCTGCTGCCCCGGCAGCCCCAGAGGGCACCTTGGGGAGGAAGAGTGCCTGTCCCCCAGCTGGGCAAGTCCAAGTTAGGCTTGATGGGGGCCAGAGAAGGGAAGCTTGTACTCCAGTCAGGGTAGCACTGGCTAGGGGCCAGCAGGCGGAGGGACTGCTCCCCTAGCCATGGCAGCTCCAGTTTGGGGCCAGCAGGGAGATGTGCCTCTCCCCCAGCCAGAGCAGGTCCAGGGCTTGAGGAGAGGCACCTCTTCCTGCTGCAGCCCAGGGGCACCTGTGCAGCTGTCCTGCTTAGATGGAACTTGGGTTGCTGGCATGGCTGCGCAGAACCTCAGTTCTATGCAACGCACTTTCAATCAGCTAAGCCAACTGCAGCTCGCACAGAGCTTTTCCATTTGGCGAGGCTGCACCCTTCCTAGCAGCATCAGGGTCCTACAAGAGGCACCGTGTGCAACAGAGGAACTGACCCAGACTATTATCTCTACTATCCACTGGCATAATTTAGCAGGCACCTTGCAAGCACAAAACTCAGATGAGTCCGTGGCTGCGGTCTGCATCCTGGAGTTCGGGACTGTCAACATGCTCAGTTCTGAGCTAAACAAGAAGGCAGCTGGGAGTCTAATGTCTCTGGGCTCCTTTGAAAACGCCAGTGAATACTGCTGAACAACTGGGCTCAAAATCCTCTTCCAAGAGGTAATATCGGAGATGCAGCAAAAGCCACCTGCTTAGCTCCTCCACGGTGGACTGGATGGGTGGAAGCCAAGGGCAGCATGCACCATTGAGACCAGCAAGTAGTACAAGATGAAAGAAAACCTTCCAAAGGCAAAGACAAGGGGACCACAATAATGCTACCTACAACACAGTCACAACGGCTTCATGGGAGACTGGATTCAAAGTCAGAGATACAAAAGGACACGAACATGAGAGCAACTAGGGTAAGGTCAAGAACAGAAGCTTGGTAGGGAGGAATGTCTTCTAAGTCACTTGCAATCATGTTACCTGGCCTCCCACCTAGTTTACAGCTCAGACCAGCTGTCTGAAGGTAAAGCTACTCTTAAAAGTTAACTGAACTAAGAATTACAAGCACTCTCCTCTTGGCTGGAGAGCTCATCATATCAATTACAGGTTCTCCTTTGAATCTGCAGCTAGGATGTTTGAGAATTAAGTGTGCCTCACAATGCTGAGTTTTGTCTCAGTGGCCAGTCATACAGCACACAGCAAAAGCAGCACTGGATACCATGTGGTCACTTTAACCATCGAAGAAAGTAAACATAATTCACCACGAGAAACATTTGCCTTAATGCACTTCAGCAATCTTAGGGAACTACCATCAGAGTGACAAGGGGGCAGCATGGGTCCAGCAGGCAGACAGGACACTTGTACTCTGTTCTCAGCTCTTCTGATGGGTGACCGCAGTCAAGTCCCTTCCTCTGCCTGCACTGCCTTTCCCACCCTTTGGCAAGTCAGGGCAGACACTGACTCATTGAGCTGGTATAATGTCTAGCAAAGTATGGCCATGATCTGAGTAGGGGTCTACTCAAATACAGGTCTTTTTAACTCAAATTTCTAAAGACAGAGTTTAGTAGGCTGAGGAGAGCTGCCCATCTAGCAGGGGAAGTGGGTCAGATCATGAAATCGCTGCTAATGAAAAGCCATCAATTTGGAGACATTAATGTGAGAGTTTCACCAGCACACCTCTGGCTCCTCAAACTGTTTTGGGGAAAGAGGACATTACCTTCCTAATTCCAACGACGCCAAAATTAGCTTCTTGGGTTTTATGAATTTCTACCTGACAAAAATCGAGTATGTTCTAATGTATAGAGCAGGCCCATCGGCAAACCCAACTGGGACCTGTGGGCACTATCACAACATGAACAGTATTGTTAATGGCATCTGTTCCATGAATGAAAGGGCCTGGGTATTCCTTAACATCCAACTCTTTAATGAAGCTGTCTATCTCAAAACACTTTGCTTCACTTGTAAGCAACAGTGCTCTGTTATACAGTGAGAGAAAGTGGCAGAGAAAGGAGAAGGGGCTTGCCCAAGGTCACACAGCTGAGATGCAAACAGAAGCTGGGTGTCCTGGCTCCCAGCAAGTGTCCTAATACAGGACTGCTCCAACAGCCCAAATGGCTCTACCAAAGAAGAAAAAGATTCTGGTGGTTTGATATCCACACAGTGCAGATTGGCTGCTAGACTCTGGTGCTCTGGAGACAGGGTTCTCAGTCTGGGGATAGCCAAGAGGTGTCAGAGAGTCACAGCCCTCCTGCCATCCCCCATGGCCAAGTGGGAGGGGGTTTCTGATCTGGAAGAGGTTGAGAACTACTCCACCAGAACACCTGGAAGAAAACATAGTACCGATTGGACAGCAATCATCTCTTTCAGGCAATATAGTTGGCACTAACCTACAATACCTCTTACCAACAGACAGGCATCAACAGACCAAGCCTCCAACCCATTAAGCCCGATAAGGCAATAAGATTTACTGCTTAAATTTCCACCAAGTCTACTTGCAGGTGATGCGGTGGAGGAACCCATAACGTAGGTGAAGATTTCAGAGAGGAAAGCTCCTAATCACTGCACCAGCAGAGACTGAATATGGACATTCCAGGGGACACTTGTTATGAAACTGCAGAGGTTCAAACCAACCACACATCAGTAACTGCCCTCCCTCTTTCTTCACTCCCACGAGTGGGTAATGGAATGGGAATTTTCTGTAACATTTCATGAATTCGAGGCATGCCCCACCTGTGCGTCCCCCGACCCTTGTTGTCTGTCTGGTACAACCCTTAGAGTCATTAAACAATTGGTTGAATCTGACCCGTATCAAAGAGTCCGGCACAACGGACTCCACAGCCACTGAAGAACCACCACCTAACAGCAGGAAACCTCTACAGGGGCAACACGTGTAGGAGCTTGAGAACAAGGTGCCAGAGGACTGCAGTAAATGCTGCCCTTTCGGAACTCTCAAGCTCTGCCGTGAGGGTAGAGGAAGGACTGGAGCCCATCTAGCTTGGCTAATTCATCCTGGCACCACCTCGGCCAGCATGAATCACAGTTTCACTTTGCCGACCCGAGAACGTTCTGATTCCTCAGCCAGTACCAGATGGTTGCCTTGTTTTAAAAAGTCTGCCTGTATTGCTGTGAATATTCACTGGGCTATGGTATAAGCCTCCTGACGGAGCGCAGGTCATCTGGATTCACTGCAAGGAGACAGAGGCAGGTTTGCAGTGAAAAGTGTTAGACGCCACAGGGAACTGTGCGAGTGCTTGGAGCCTGGCACATTAACAGGGTCACACCCAGAAAACTGGTAATAAGCTGGCATAAGCGAGGCCCTGTGCCTCCATGACGATATGCAGTGGACTTTTCTTGTAGTGAGTGGCTTTGAGAATCAGCCTTCAGCTTATTGCTCTTTGGATTTGTTAAGCACAAGCAGAATCTGGCTTGCCCAAAATCGGGATGCACCCTGCACTTTCGAATCTAACACATTTTGGTTTGTTTGTCTGTCTTTTTTTTTTTTTTGCCAGTTCTTCTGGTTGCAGTCTTTAGGATTCAAGTTGTGAAGCTTTTCAGGTGACAAATGAGAGGGGGAATCCCAGTCTTAGAGGATGCCCATAGGTTGGTGAATTTGACAGCAGCAGGTATTTATTTGCTTGAGCCTGCTGGCCATAGTGTGGAATACTCCCCCTCTTGCAAGTACAAGCTGGTTCTGTCCCCAGCAGTCTGGATTAGGGATATTAATGGTCAACCGGTAGGGGCTGAAGCTAGAAAGAGCAAGTGCCATCTTTCGTCAAGTTACAATGAGGGACGGTACAATAATCAAGGAAAGCTACATGATGTTTTCTGAATGCTATTCCTCCCACCATATTCACATACGACAAATGCAACCTACTTACCAGCCTCCCTCCACAAAATACTTCCTTGAGAACTCACTGATGTCATACCTGGCCCTGTGCAGAAAAAAACCCTTCAGCCCTTTTGGAATCTCACATTACACCTGAAAAACCTCTAAAGAAGCTGCTAGGAAGTAGCATTGAGAAAATGCTGCTACTTTCTGAAGGGCGTTGCTATCATTTTAAAGAGTCACTCACAAACCCTTCCCTAACTAATGCTTTCCCCAAGAGCAATGGCTATCAGCAGAATTCCACACCAGAATTAAAATAACATTAGATAGTTCGAGTCAAGGACTCTGGCTGGGCTACTAAAAACACCATTATAAAACCTTAGAGGAAACATTTCTGCTCCATATCAGTGGAAAGTGCGTTTGATTTGACCAAAGCCTGAAGGGACCATTCTGACAACCAATTATTACCTCTTGCCTAACACATGCCGGAGATCTTCACCCAGTCACCCCAGCATCCAGCCTACAGTTTTGTTCGAGCTCTAGCATAACTTTAGAAGGGCATCCAATTTTGCTTTAAAGACTTAAAATTCAAGGTCCAATAGTTTCCCCTTTCACCTCCAGGGCTCCTCCAGTATTTGCACCCCAGATCTTTGGTACTGTCCACAACAGCCTACCTCTAGGCCAGCCACTCCCTCTCAGATGGATCTGCTCCCGCCTCATATAGGCCAATTTTTTGGCCTCATTTTCAGTAACCAGGCCAACATTTGCAGCACTGACACAGGCTAGTCTGTTTTCATTTCCAAAAGCAACCAGCACGAACACGGTCAACAAAGATGAATGTGCCTTTTATCTTACTAACTCTGAGATTGCTGGACACAAGAGGAGCAAATACAATCGTGAAATGTGGCTTTTAACCCTATGGTTGCCCTTGGACCTGCTAATTCTACTCATAGGAGAAGCAGGGCACTGCCAGAGCTCATTTGTACATGTTGAGGCAATTACATTTCACACCCCCACACATTCAGTGTAAGGGAGAACTGACAGCTCATGGGGATAAGTGAGATTTTTCTGGCAGTAATTCAATTAGCATGACCGGGGATCAAGACAATCCCCTATTCCAAGCAAAGGACTTCCATCTTTTTTCCACTTGTCCTCAGAGGTTAGATTTGGTTCCATTTCTCTTGCTGCCCAACCTCACTCGACGTCACTGCACACACTCTCCTACAATTAAAATAGCTTTGTTGTTGTGATGCTGGAGCCATTTTTCTCTAGTCACAGGCCTGAGAAGTCAAAAGTTGAGTGAGGCAAAGTTCAGAGCCCACCAGGGAAAATACAGACTGAGACGCAACACGGAATCTCCCCCTTCCCAAGAGAAGGCTCCTGCTCAGCATTGATTGGCTCTGCTTCCCTGGAACAGTTACATGGATGGTAGGAATGAGGTGCAACTACTCCTTTCCTCCAGATGCCAGTACCAGCTCCCCAGCTGAAGAGCAGACCAAAACGACCCTGTATTGTGCTAACTTCAGCTGGGGCTGCCGTACTCTTCAAACAAACCCAGTGGTACGCAAAAGAAGCACTCCATTCAAAACTCACAAATCCACCTGGAGTGTCCTCCTTAGACTATCCTCTGTTGTGGCCTACAAGACATAAGAGTGGTTAAGAGGGTGCAGTGCTGGAGGAGCTACTTATTTCACTGTTATCTACCATTTGCCACATGTGTCTTCTATCCTCCTACTGTTTCTTATCTAAGACTGTAATCTTTTTGTGCAGAGACAGTCTGATTTGCAGAGCCTGGCACAACAGAGCCAAAACCTCTAGACATATTACTGCAATGCTCTGTAACTGAACAGGCAATGTAAGGCCCCACATAACCAGGTAAATCACACTTCATAGAACTACGTTAATTACTCAAAGAACATCGTGGCTGGCATTTTCACTTGGCCCAACGTTTCCATCTTCCTTCAGCAATGGAAGAAGCACTAGACTGCAGGGAAATGTAGCGGGAGAAAGGACCAAGCCTATCCCAAAAAAGGGGACAGAACAAGAGACAGTGTCTCCCATCCACTCCCCATGCCCCACAGGAGTCTCTCTCACCCCCTCCCTCAACAAGGGAGGGCTGATTCTGCAGTGAAGTCTAGGACGAGCAGCTTAAAGAGTCTACAAGATGTAAACAACTCAGGGTGGTGGGGGGGTGGGGAAGGCAAAGTTCTTGAAGGAGTAATAAAATTAACCTGGTTGAACAGTGCACTGATCCAAACACAAGACCCTTGTGGACTCTAACGCAGAACCTGGCTCACACAGTTACCTTGTAACACTTAACATTTGGAGTGAGAGTTCATATTATGAGCAGAGCCTACCCAGACCTAGTCTTCACTTTCAGAGAGACAGCCTCGGCATCCTGCACCCCGACCTGACCTGACCTTCTGGACAGAACTTGGTACTACCTAGTCTTAGCAAAGGCTGCACTTTTCCTGGTTCATGTTTCACCTTGGAACTCTGTGTTGTCTAGGCCCCTGATGGCCTCCACTGCATCCTCAGCCCGCTCCATATGCACAAAAGCATAGTCCTTCACTATGTCGCACTCGATCACTGGACCGTACTCTTCAAACTTGGCCCGCAGCTCCAGGTTAGTGCAGGTGGGGCTGATGTTGCCCACGTGCAGCTTGGTGGAGGCCTTGCTCTTGTTCTTGCTGGCTTCCACATTGATGCAGACCCCATGCAGCTTGTGGTGATGCAGGTTACGGATGGCATCTTCGGCTGCTGTCTTGTCTTCAATGTGCACAAAGCCATAGTTTTTGATGATGTCACATTCCAACACCTTTCCGTACTGCTCAAAGAGCGACCGGATCTCTTGCTCTGTTGCCTCCCGGGGCAGATTCCCAATGAAAAGTTTCACCATCTCAGCAGAGCCTGGGGATAAGAATAGTTGAAGGTGAGGAACAAGAAACAATGTGACCCAGTTCCCAGCGTACTTTGCCAAATGACATCACCTAGTGTTAAGGCAATAGCATTTAACTTGTATAACAGAACCCTTTGCTTTGAAACATTAGCTCTTAAGCTGCAAAGTCAGACTAAAGAGGACAAATTTTTATTCAGCTATACTTTAATTGAAACTAAAGATAAAGTATTCTGCTGTCATTTAGTGGGTATTCCTCTGAACATGCCCAGGAAGAAGAGGAAAAACTGTCACCATATTAAGCAGTGAAGTCACACCTGGGATGATCAAAGGGTTTGTCTTTACTGCAAATTTGTGTTATAGTTTGTGTTGTCCTAAAACTGATTCTTCACCATACAGGGCTACAAAATATTTAGATGCAAAATTCTAATCAGTTGCCATTGAGAAATGATCAGCCACTTGAAAAGTCCCAGCCTAAGCCATACATCCAAAATGAAACAGAGCCAGAGGACAGGTTTTGAGCTCACTCGCCTGTAGCCCACTGGCCCCCTCCAGTTAAAAGTGAGCTACAAAAGGTACTAAACATGAGCTCACACCCCTTTTTTGCCTTCTTTTACAACACAAAAGACACCAGAAATGAATTATCACTAAAGAGAAAGAAAGAGGCCCAAGAATGACATTTCTGTTTGATCCTTCTGGGAATTCAGATTCCTTGTGAAGGGAAAAGGATGACAAAGCCACACTTCAGCCAGCAGACGGGGGTGTGCGAGTCTGAGATCCAGGACTACTGGGTTCCGCCCCACCTCCGAGAGGGTGTGGGGGTGATGGAGAGCCTGTGTTCTCTCCACCTCAGCGGCAGGAAGAGGTGGGAACGGACTCCAGAGCTCCAGTGTTCCTTCCCAACTCTTAGGCTCCATCCGCGTTCAGGGTAGGGTGGGGGTGGAGGGGCTGGACCCCAAGACTCCCGGGTTCCATCCCAGACTGTGGGGGTGGGGCTGGACGCCAAGACGCCTCAGTTCTACCCACCTCTCGGAAGAAGGGCTCTCGGGGAGGCCGGGGCCCCAGATCTCCCGGGTTCCAGCCCAGCCGGGAGGGCGCGGGGACAGGAGCTAAGGAACTAGAACGCCTGGGTTCTATCCCCCCCCTCAGGTCCCCGTGTGCAGGGGGAGGCAGATGGGGCTTGAGACAAAGGTCTCTCACCACGAACAGCTCCTCTTCAGGCCACGGTCTCGATGACGATAACAAAATGGCGCAGTCTCTTACCACCTCCGCCCCGCCATTGACCTCGTCTGGCCCCGCCCCATTTCTCCCAGCTTCACGCTCTGATTGGCTGACGGTTACAGTCAGCAAGCTGTTATTGGACGAATAGAAGCGATGAGTGATGAGGACGACAAGGAGAGGCGGTACCCAGATCTCTTCAGCCTATGGCATTCTGCGAAGGGCGGGCTCTGGTCACATGAGAGAAATGCAGCCAATCAGAACTGACAGGAAGGGGTGGGGGAGTTTTTGTGTCGCGCTCGCTCAGAGATCCGGGTCGGTGCGGAGACTCAGTGCGGGATTAATTTGTTGGCGCTACCGAGGGCGAGGGCGAGGGCGGGGGTGGGGTGCTGCGAAGGGCCTGTACTGCCTGCGATCCCTGCCCCGCTTTCCTTGGGGCTGGCGGCTCCCGCCTTCCAGCTCTGCTCAGGGACGGGCTCCCTGCCTGAGCGGCTCCGCGGGCCCCGCTAGCTGTGCTGCCAGCCCTTCTCCCGCCCTGGGTAATGGGGGGGCCTTTCCCTTGGGGCCCCCGGTGCTAGGGGGCGTGGGGCGGCTCCTGTCTGCTCCGCCTCCGGGTCGCGGGAAAGATGTCCGAGGCAGTGCTGCTGCTGCGGCGGGTTCGGGAGCGCGGTGGTGAGGGGGCTGCGGGTACCCGGAGGAAACGGAACCGACGGCGCCGTTTCTATCCTGAGCACCGGGTGTACCGGGCCCGCAGCTCCTTCCTGGACCTCAGTGAGGAACAGGTGCTGCGACGCTATCGTCTGGACAAGGCAGCTATTGCAGGGCTCTGTAGCGAGCTGGGCTCTGACCTCGAGAGCTTGACGGGTCGCAGCCATGCTCTGCCCGTGGCTGTCAAGGTGACCTCGGCCCTCACTTTCCTAGCTTCGGGTTCCTTCCAGACGGCCACACGGGACACCACAGGCATCAGCCAGTCAGCCATGTCCAACTGCCTAGCCCAGTTCCTGGAAGCACTGCAGCGGCGTGCTGCCCGTTATATTACTTTCCCAGTCCCAGGCCCTGCAGCAGGGCATCCTGAGTGCTGCTTCCCTGGGGTGCTGGGCCTGCTAGGCAGCATGCATGTGGCTCTGCGAGCTCCCTCGGAGAATGAGCTTGCCTACCGCAATGCCCGCAACTACCACTCCATGAACATGCAGGTGGTATGCGATGCACGTGGCACAATCATCAACGTGGTGGCCAAGTACCCTGGCTCCTGCCCCAATGCTGCTGTGCTGGAGAACTCTGCCCTGGCTCGGTTACTTGATGGAGCCCGGATTGATGGGGTGTGGTTGCTGGGTGAGTTGGGACAGACGGTGATGCTTGTGGGGGTGGGAACCAGAGAGGCATGTCTGTGATGGAGCAGCTCCCTGAATGAGCCTGTTCATTGAATATAGTGATCCTTAGAACGCAGGGGGACAGAGGTGATCTGTGTCTCTACTTGACTGATAAGTAAGAAGGCTGGACAAGGGACTAGAGTGCTGAGATCAATTCACTATTTTGCCACTTGGCTGCCGTGTGACCTTCAGCAAGTCACTTCATCACATCTGTAAGTAGATTTCTCTGCCGCATAGGAATAAGAGGGTAATATGGTGAGATAATGGCAAGGTTCCTATAAAAAGTCAAGCACTTCCCCTACTCCCCTGTAAGCAGTAGACTTAGATCAGGTTAGTACTTAGCACACAGGTACCTTTCACTTTGCAAACAGTCTGGTGATTGCTCTGGGGACTAGTTCTGTGCTGAAAAGATGTGAAAAGGTCTAAGATGTGTGGTTTTTAACCGCACGATGGGGCTGGAGAAGAGGGCTTTAGCTTAATTTTTGCCAGAGAACGGCAGGAGTTCAGTTACAAAGCTTAAGGGAGTATGTTGCTAACGTATTTCTTCTATGCTCTCTCTATATCTGCAGGAGACCGAAGTTACCCGCTGAAAACATGGCTCATGACTCCAATTTTATTCCCATGTAGTCCGGGAGAGGAGAAGTACAACGCCATGCACCAGGAGGCCCTCTCAGTGCTTAAACAGACATGCACCCTCTTAAGAATGCGTTTTCGCTGCCTGGATAAATCAAGTGGCTCTTTGCAGTACACCCCCCAGAAAGTCTGCCAGATCTTCCTGGCCTGCTGCATACTGCACAACATTGCTCTGACCCGCAGGATGCCCTTAGACTTGGCAGAGGGGGAGGAGCTGATGGAGGGGTCAGATGCTGATCCGGAGCTCCCAGTGCAAACCCCCTATGTGCAGATCTCCAGTGAGGCCCGGGCAGTGAGAGCGCGGATTGTGCAGCGATTCAGGGACAGCCTCACTTAGAGCAGCGTCCCTGTGCTGTACCAGCTGCTTCTGAAATGGCTCTTGGTGTAGAGAAGGACCAACAGGGCAAGTTCTTTCCATGAGCATTTGATACAAGCAATGCACTTCACACACTCTGTAAGCAGCTGAAATATATATTAACCCCCTGCCTGGACCTGGTGGCGTTCCCAGCCTGGACCCGTCTAAGGAAGAGCTGCCAGCAATTCCAGCTTCTAACACTGGATTTCACTGTGGGGAGTACACTTTGTTTTAAACTTCTAACTTTTCTGTAGGTTAGCGACTAAGGATGGTTCTACGAGTCTGGAAGATGCTACCATATTTGTACTCCAAAGCTATTACTGGGTTGTGGATTGGCTGTGCCTGAAGCCAAACTGTACTTGACTCTGTTGTGGCTCCTTTTAGTCTAGTGCTGGGAGAGAGAAAGTATTTGACTGCCCGCAGATTGCTGCTTGGCTGAAACTGGCAGCCTGAAGTGAACTGAACCCCATCCACTGACATGAGGGTGGTGAAGGGGCAGTGGGCTTTAGAGAGGCAGTGCTTCCTCCTACCTGAGCAAACTGGGGATGGGACCTTCCCACATTTTCATCCTTCCTCTGTCCACAAGATGCTCAGCAGCCTTGGCCAAGTGGCCTCTGCATTTGGGTTCTAGGAAACTAGCCAGGTATGTAGTGAGGATAGGTTAGGTCAGCATGGTTTGGGACCCCATTTTAATGGGCTTGATACGGCTGACTTTAGACTTGCTGGGGTGGGTGTCTGGGTCTCATTGCCTGGGCCACAAGCCAAACCAGAGGGCTGCAGCCCTGGGTGTCAGGGTTTATGTTGCAGGCTACCTACCTGGGGCTTGAAGCCCTTGGACTACAGCTTATGCACCCTGTCCTGTCTGGGGCAGTGAGACTCAGGTGGGCTCAGGCATTGGCCTCCATTTCTAGAGTCATGTAGTAATTTTTGGTGTCTGAAGGAAGCTGTGTTAGGGTTAGTCTAATATTTTGAGGAATGTCCAAGCCCTAGCTCGGGCAAGTGCATGTCTGCAGGTTTTACTGCACTGAAAAGTGAAGAGCCTCTTCCCAGTGTCACAGACCTGACCATCTTGCTCCTGCCTTGTCATTCCTGAGGGGCTTGGCTTATGCCTTCATTTCCCAAGTAAGATGCTGTATGCTGGCAGGAGGGAGGAGTTCTGGCTCTGGGATGGCAGAGTCCTACCTATACCCCATCTGCTTTATTAGATGTCCCATTTGCTGTGGCCTATGAAGCTGGGAATCCAGTGGGGAAGTAGTGAGCAGTGGGTTAGGGAGCAGGGTCAGGGCCTGGGAAATGAGAGACTAGTCTCTTAGAGGAGGCAGTGTACCTCCACGTTAGGGACAGGCATAGTCACGCTTACATTCCACATGTCCCTCGCCCACTTTCTAATGCTGAAGTACCCATTGTTGAGAGATTGGAGTGCCCAGACGATGTCCTGGGTATTGTCTTTGCCACTTTAAGGCAGCTTGTTAATGAGGTGAGTTGGCAATTGGAGACTGCTAGAGCTGGGAGCAAGTACAGTGACAGTGAAGAGAGCCGGAGGCTGTGGAGGACACATTAATGCTTCTGTGTGCCACACAAGCTTGTCTGGTTTCTACTCCCCTGAGGGTGAAACAAAACAAGTATTGTCAGGCCAAGTCAGAGGAGGGCAGTGGAATTCTCACTCTCAAAATTGGCTACTTTGTTCTCCATCTTAGCATGTGAAAGCACTTGCTCTGTGCATTCCAGTCCTAGTGGCAGGTGGTGCTGTGGGGGAGGAAGCCTTTTGTGAGGGGAAAATAAAAGTATTTTCTTAGGAGAAATGTTTGGGTTATTCTTTTTCAAGCAGTGCCTGGATGAGAGATGGGGCAGGCCAAATCCTGCATTCTGTGCCTGGCTCTGACAATGAGTCACTACACCCGCTTGTTTCATCTCTGCTTGCCCATTGTAAAACTGGCCATCCTTGGACGGTGGGTGCCGTATAAATGCAACTCTACTTTCTGGGTTGTGTTTGCACCCACATGACTGTCTATGCCAGGCTCATCCTTCTCGTGTATGTATATTTCCCCTTTCCTGTCTCTGATTACTTCATAAGATTATAAAGACACAATATATCAATGAGTGAATCCCTCTAGCTTAGTATCCAGTCTCTCATAGAGATTAGTAGCAAAGGAAGGGCCAAGGAATCCTGCAATGATGACATAAGCTGTCTTCCTGAGCCATTCTCTCTTGATCTAAAGAGTAAGAGGTTGATCCTCCGATGCAGGACAACTAGATCCCTTTTGGAACTCCTGGAGTTTCCCTTTAGCCATGTACTGTCCAGACCTTTATCAATGCTGCTGAGCTATTGGTTGTGTGGTATTCAGCATAGATATGACTTATGGCTGGGCTGTGCAGGTGCACACAGAAGCTACTGAGCTGAGCACCCAAGCAGTTGGCTGGCCTGGCCAGCTTCTGTGAGCTTGATCTATAAATGTGAGACGCTCCTATGGCGCGTGGTGAGAAACAGGCAGTTATAACAGGTACTTAAAGGTTTTCCTGGCTGTGGAAGGGAGACTGAACTCCTACTGCTTTCTCTGCACTGTGGGAAACAGAAATAGTGTCTCCCTCTAGTAATGCCAGTGCAGTCAAGTTTCCATCTGCTGAGAGAGCCAGTGGGGATCTTCTCCAGCCACGTCAGTTGTGGATGCTGTGTGCTGATTTTGTGCTGCAGTGGATACCTCACTGGAGCAAGACAGCATGGCCTAGTGGATACAATGGTTGACTGGGACTTGGGATACCTGGTTCTAGTCCCAGTACAGTCACTGGCCTGCTGGGTGACCTTGTGCAAATCACTTCTCGCTGTGCCTGTTTTTATCTCTGTAAAAGGGGGATGATTATACTGATCTTCTTTCCAAAATGTTCTGAGATCTACTGACGAATAGTGTTGTATAAGAGCTAGGGATTGCTGTCATTAAAGGTGAAATACGGTCTCTGTTTTAAGTTGAACAAATTCATTTTTGGGGCTATAGTCTTCCAGGCTCAATCTGTCCCTGCAGGTGACTTTAATAGTTTGCAGTAGGTGTGTGTATATGCAATTTTCAATAGGATATGGAGGGGTTATCATCCTATATTTCTTGCTGTTGGAAAAGTCACCTGACACTGTGCAGGTGAAATTGGGTCTGGGAAGAACCCTCACTGCAGAGCATGATCTTGTGGTGGAGGACATTGGACTGGAGTGACTTCCAAATATTCAGGCAGTCTGGTTTTGGCTGTCTGGGGTCGGGGCTGGGCTACACAGGGATGCTTTGGAAAGCTGAATTAAGTGGATAGTGAACTTAAGGGCATTAAGCTTTATAGGTGTCTCATTTAGAAGCGAAGATGCCTTGGTTTGATGTAGCTCAATCTTCCTTCAAAGACCTGCTTATCTGGGCTGACTCCTAACTCCTCTTTCTCCATGCAACTGCCAGTTTCAATTCCCCCAGCACTGAGGAGATGTGGGTTCCCTTTGTACAGCTTTCTGCTAGGTGGGCCCAGGCTTATTAAGTTAATTACAATGAAGGCCAGAAAAGCTCAGCTGGATCATCTAGTCCAACTCTTTGTATAACTTAAACTGAAGCATCCCAGCCAGCTCCTCTCTTATACTGACCAAATTCCTCCTTCCCATTGTGGGCCCTTCAGAAAACATCAGCCCAGAGGCTGGAGTTCACAAAGCATCCTGTGCTGGCCTGACTTGGTTCCCGTTACAGTTAGCACTAGAATCCTACTGTTGGTGGGAACAGTTTGGCCAAAGCTGAGGATTTTGTACCCCCACCTAGTGGGTGTGTGACCCAAAATGACTTAGTTTGTTTTTACTCCCTGCATCATTTCTCCCCCTCACCCCCACTTACTGCTTACTCTAGCAAGTTCTCTTCCTGCCCATTCCAGTTCTGTGCTCCTGCACAACTTCATCCCCCGGCTCTCCTAACAGAATGCTCAGTCTTCCTTCTTTTGGCTGCTGCAGTCCACCTTGGGCACTCCAAACACTGGCATCTGACTCCCTGAGCCCAGTTTTGCTCCCTAGTTTTTCTACAAGGCTAGCTGAGTGATGCTGTTCTATGCTGAGTCAATAACAGGTGCTACAGCCAGTTATAGATCCAGGAAATAATTCACTGCTCTGGCTTTGTAATGTATTTACTGCTCTTGTTTGGTACTTCTCTCACCCTCTTCTGGTGATTCTCCATCACAGGGTGACTGTACAGAAGATCTTTACTTTAGCCTGGCAGGATCAGAGAACTGAGGTGCAACTTTTCTTTTGCACATTACTAAGATGGAGGAGAGAATCTTGCATTGCTGCCTACCTGAGCCAATGGAGGCAGTTTCCAAAACCTTGCCTCTCTCCCTTTTTCTTGTGCCAGAGCAGCAGCACGGCGTTTCTGCTGCAGCCAGTACAGCATCTCCACTTTGTCCCACCGCATCTTCTCGAGGTATGGGCGGCCCTTAAAGGTCACAGTGTCATGGAACTTCTCCTTGATCTGGTGCAGGATGATCCAGATGTTAGTGTCACGCTCAGCAATCGCTGCGTACAGGCAGCCTCTGGTCTTTGACTCCCATGCGCATGTGGCAAAAGACTCAAGGCTCCTTTTGAAGAAGCGGTTTGGGTCCGAAGCAGCTTGCTCAAACTTCTCTAGCTCTACTAGCAAGAGCTCCCGTTCCTGGATAATCTTTGCTGCTTTTTCCCAGGCTTCAAGCATAGCTGGCAGCTGTACACAAGACTGGCTGGAGCTGTACTTAATTGCCATATCAAGCCTCTCCCTATCAGGGAAATGAAGAACTGCCCAGAGTCTCTCCAGTCGCTTCTGCAGCAGCCTAAGGTCTTCAGGCTTATGGTCCAGGTCCTCAAAAGTCCCAAGCCCACCAAGCATGATGGTATTGGTGTTCCACATCCCAGGCATATATTTCTCTCTCTTTGAGCGGACCTCTTCCACTTTCCGTTTTACTTCCCTCTGTATTTCCTCTATCTGTTTTTTCTCGGCTTCATCTATGAAAAGCAGCTCTTCCCCCTCATTGTACAAATGAAAGATCACATGTAGGTAATCAGATTCCTTTGCAGAGATGTATTTCAGGTAGTCATCGGCATTCAGGGAGGATTTCCACCAGTGATACCAAGTAGTTTTTTGTTTACGGGCAATCACAATGGGCAAGCTTGATTCCACTGGGGTAGCCACTTTTTGGGTGTGGAATGGTCCAGTAGGCAACAACTTATTCAGTTCTGTATTGATCACCTGCTCATTTTTCTTCTTGGTCAGTGTGGAGGAAGCTAGGCTGTTGGATAAGTCCACATTCAAAGCTGCAGGCTCTATGAAGGTTCCTTGGTCAAATCTCAGATGCTCTGTTGGGATGATTTTTATCAGTTCCTTGTAAAGTTCTGAGATCTCTTTTCCAGCTGAAAGGTTTGCGTCCAGGTAGATTGCTGTCGCACTGTCAATCTCTCCCAAAAGATCATTATACAAAGGACCATATCTCTGAATAGCCACAGAGTTGACAAGTACTCTGTCAGACACTTGTAGGTCAGCTGCCTTTGCTACCATATCATGTATTTGAAGGTTCACTGTGGCAGCTTGAGGGTGAGTGGGTGGTGCAAAAACTATCATCTCCCTCAGCTTCTGCTCAGATATCTCCTCTTCTTGCAGGTACCTCATTGTTTCCTTAAGCTGATGGAGTTTGGTTTCATTGGCTCTGTGTCGAGTCAATGCTCCAATGATGGGAGGCAACTCAGGGTCCTGGCTGCTCTCTTTTCTAAAACTATGTCTCAGGAAGGAACCTTGAACTAACTTGCAGAGGTCCTCGGCTATCACTGTAGAATCTTGAAGACTATCGGTTGCTGGCTCCATATGGTGACTGGGCACTCTTGGTGTGAGAGGATGAGGGGGGAGATGGATCCCAAGTTCATCTGAGAGGAGTTTCCCAGGTCTCATATTGGGCATTGAATGACTTTTCTTGGAAATGGAGCCAGCCTCAGGCCTGACCTGCTTTGTGTCTTCCTGATCTGAGGCACGGGTACAAGAGCAAGGGGTTCTCACTGCTACACAGGGCAGGTTGCTGAAGTAGCTGTCAAAAGTCCCTACATTTGGGATCAAATGACAGACTCTGCTTAAATCCAGTGGGGGTATCTCTTCAAGTTCTTTTATGTCCTTTGCTATTTTCTGCCTGAATGTCTGGATCTGAGGCCGGGTCAGTTTGATGAAGTAGTTCATGGTGAGGCCGAGGCGAGCGCCCACAGCGTTTCGTGCTGAGCGCTGGCTTCGCTGTGGTGGCTGTTTTTGCTCTGGCCGAGCTATCTCGCTGTCAGGAAAAAAATGGCTTTGCGCAGTCTTTAGTTCTGCTATGAGCCGGTGCTGGACGGCAGCCATATTGAGGAGTTGGGAGCAGTCTAAAGAAAGCTGGGCTGCAAAGCGGGTTAAGTTGGCATAATCTGTGAAGACAGCCATGCTCTGGTGAAGCTCCATCAGGTGGAGATAATGGAAGAAGAGGTGTTCAGAGACAAGTGTGATGTATAACACTAAATGCTGGTAGAGCTCCTTGTTCTGGCAGCTGCTGAGGGCTGGGCTGGCACCCTCCCAGGCAAATTTTACCTCTGCCAGAATGATCTCCCTGAAGATCTTTCCGGCCTGGCTGGAGATGACCAATGACCCCCTGCCCCGGGAAAGGCGCTCTTCAATTATCTGGGTCAGAGCGCCTAGGGAATGGGGGGCAGAGAAGGTGGAGCCCGGAGCCTCGGGGGAACGCGATGAGAGCGGGTGGCTGGCGTCTGGGGTGCTGGGAAGCTGAGCCGGACTTGCCTTCCGGGTACGGCGGAGCTGGAAGCGTGGTGGGGGCGGGGCGAGGCTGAGCTGTGAGGCTCGTTGGGGCTCCTTGGAAGGAGGCTGGAAGAGGGAGAGCGGGGTCAGGATGCGTTGGTAGAGCTGTTGCAGCGCCTGGGTCACTCCCTCCGTCTCCTCCAAGGCGCAGAGATCCCTGGAGGAGCCAGCGCCGAGCCCGGCGCCCTCGAATCTGAGCATAGCAGACGCACCAGGGCGGGCTCCTAGCAGCGCCTCGTGCCGGGCTCCGCGCAGCCCCGATCCGCCTTGGAGCCGGGCGGGCGTCTCAGCGAGCAGTCGTAGCCATGGTAACAATGCACCGGAACTGCCCCGTGCGTTCCCTTCCCGTCGCTTCCGGGGGGGGGCTACTTGGATGCTTCTCACCACTTCCGCCAGTCAGGCCGGCGGCCGGAAGTGCGGCTGCACGCGCGTCCCCTGGAAACGAGTCCGGGCGGACAGAGCGGCCGACGAGAGCAAGCGATGGAGGCTACGCCGGGAGCCGGGGAGGCAGTCGGCTCCCGCCGCCGGGTAAGGCGGCTCCGCGGCGGGGAGGCAGGAACGTGCTTGTCCCGGCTCTTCCCGCCCTGCGAGTTCCCAGCTGCCGGGAGCCCGCCAGATAGTGGAGCGACGGGGCCCCCGGGGCACGAGCGAGGCGCACGACAGGAGGCCACGTCCCCTGGGTGCGCGCCTGCAGGAGAAGGGCGTGGGGGCGGGGGAGTCAGTTTCTTTGTGGGGGACATGCGCCTCTGGTGCGAAGTCCCCTGGGCAAGGGGTGGCGAGCAGAGAACTGAACAGGGTGAACACACACAGCTGGCGGGTGGAGCGATGAGTGTGCGCGGCACAGTGCAGAGTCCCTGCATGGGAGGGCTTGAGAGGGGGGAAGTTCTGGAGGTGGGAAATCCAAAGCACGCGATATTGAGAGGATGGCGGAGCTGTAGGGTTTGAGGTGGTTGGTTTAGTTCCCTCCGTGTGGGACGCCATTTGGAGAGGGCAGGAAACGGCCGTCCTGGAGCGAATATTGTAGGCAGTGCTTTTTTTTCGAGGAAAAAGGAAATGGTGCCGGAACTCAAGTCCTGCTGGCAGCCTCAGCTGCGGGCTCCCCGGTCAGGGAATGGGGTGAGGGACGCCACAGCCATTCAGCTGGGAGCTGGCTGGGGTGCAGAGCTCTGCTGGCAGTGCTATCCATGGGATCCCTGGCTGGGTGGCAGGGGCACCCCACAGCCCTGCAGCTGGGAGCTGGCTGGGACATGGGGCCCTGCTGGCAACGTCAGCAGCAGGATCCCCGAGCAGGGGGAAAGAGGTGCTGGAACTCAGTTCTGGTGCATTCCACCAGAAAAAAAGCCCTGATTATAGGTCGGACCAAAGTTTTGTCAAGTTCAGTAACCTGTCTGCTGAGAGCAGCTAGTCATAGGTGCTTTTGAGGGAATGAACAGAACAGGCAATCGTCAAGTGATTCATTCCCAGTTTCTTGCAAACCCAGTCTAAGGATACCATCCTTGCTCAGTCTGGCTAATGGACGTTGATGGATCTAAGCGCTATGAACTTACCCTGTTCTCTTTTGAGCCCTGTTCAGAAAAAGGTGTTGCAGGCTTGTTCTGGGGTGGGGTAGGGTTCATGGATGAAGCCCCACAAGGTGGAGCATTGTGTTGGCTTCAGTGACGAATTCTGTCTCGCATGCCTACTAATGATCAACCAGCTGGAGTTTGCTGTGCAGATGAACTGCCAGGATTGCGTGGATGTGGTGCAGGCCTCTCTGCAAGGATCAACAGGTAGACATACTCCAGCCCTCTCGTTCCCCATGACGAATGTTGCAGACTCCTGGTGTTCTCACCATACTGGGGGTTTCCTACAGGGCTCCAGGTACTGGACATTCGGCTGGACTCTCAGAGTGTACTGGTGGAAACCAGCATGAGTGCTGAGAAGGTGAAGGACCTGCTGGAGAGCACAGGCCGCCGAGCTGTGCTGAAGGGCATGGGGAGCATTGCGCCAAGTGAGTGTGGGCCACAGCCTGAAAGGAACAGGAGGTGGCAGCTGACAATCCCTCTCTGTCATTCTGTCTTTTTCTGGCTTTGCTGCTGGTATTGGGCAAATCCTTTCCCCTCTGGGCATGTATTTGTCTGTGTACACTGGGAGCTTTTTATAGCAGAGACTGTTTGTCTATGCTGCACTTGAAAGGAGGGCTGGGCATGTAATGCATGCTATGGCAGGGGCTCCAATGTCAGATGGGTGCCTCTGGTCTTGATGCCCATGTTACATTATGTCTAGTGAAAATTACTTCTATGAGCCTCATCACTGAGGTATTTTGGCCCCTCACAGTCTTTACTGTATTTATCCTCACAGCCTTCTTGGGAGGCAGAGCAATCACCCCCGAGAGCCCTGCAAGGCCACAGATATCCACATCCACGAGTGTTAGTGCAGTTATGTGAGGCTCATTTTTGTGGATACAGATGCTAAGTTTGTATTTGTGCTCTGAATATCCTTATTGTACCAGTGGGTGACAGAGAGACAGAAAGGCTAAGAGACTTGCCCAGTGTCACAGGGAAACTGAGACAGAGCAAGGACTTGAACCTGGGTCTCCTAGTGCCTAGGCTAGTGCCCTGTCCTCTGGGCCATACCATAAAGTACAGAATAGTCCCTAGTTCCATTGTGCCAAATGGCCAATATCGTCCCCTTCCCTAAACAGCCTGTGCCGTGTAGCAGTCTGTCAACTCTCCTCTGGGAGTTCTTGCACACTGGTGCCACTCTGCTGGCTATGCTGTCTGGCAGCAAGGGCTTCCCTGTGTCCTGGCTGGGAGGGGAACGTGGGTAGCTTTCACTGTCTGTGTCCACTTGACTACTCTCCCTTTTAGGTAATCTCGGTGCAGCTGTGGCCATGATGTCAGGCCCCAGCCTGGTCCAAGGGGTGGTGAGATTCCTGCAGGTCTCCCCAGAGAAGTGTCTCATTGAAGGGACCATTGATGGCCTGGAGTCAGGTTTGCATGGACTGCACATTCACGAATTTGGGGATATCACAAACTCCTGTGACAGGTAAGAGACTTTTCCCCTGCAGGGAGGTTTTGCTGTCCAGTATGTCAGGCTGGGGTTTTCGAAGGGAAGAGGGTGCCATCCAGCTTAATGGCATTTAGTGTCAAGACACCCATTTCACAGGTGGGAAGATGGAGGCAATGAACAGCAAAGGGAGTCACCTTCTGGAGATCAATGGCAGAGCCTGTAGTAGAACCCAGGGCTCCTGGCTCAGTGCTCTCTGTATTAGACCTGCTGACATTAGCCCACTGACCTTTATTTAGGGAGCACCTGGAGGAGGCACCTAGACAGACTCAGCAAGAGGACATGAGCTGGACAGGGATAAGGGCTGTTTACCCGTTCGGCTCCTTCCCCTTTGGCCAGTGCACGTTCCAACCCTGTGTTGAAATGTAGAGTGGAGTAGGTAGCAGGCCAGATCTCTCCGGAGGCTGTTGCTTGAATGTGGGACTTCTTTTGTTTTCCAAACAGCTGTGGAGATCATTTCAACCCAGACGGGGTGTGTCATGGGGGCCCACAGGATGCACACCGGGTGAGTTTTGGTCATGTTCATGCATTCTGCTCTCAGTCCATGCTGGCCCCCCCCAGCCCCCCAGCCCCCCTTGAGTGGCGCTAGCAGGTGCAGTGCTGCAGGGAGAGGAGTGAGTGACTAGGAGAGAAGGTGCTCTCAGTCCATGTTCATCCCAGTTTGATAGAAAGGGTGCTGTGCCGCATGGATCTGGGGACCAGCTCAGTAGGGCACTCTCCGCTGAGTCACTTTAGGGGTGGCTTGATAGTGGGTGCTCTTTGGCAGTCAGTGCTAATCCTAGTGTGTGATGCTGGGGGAGGGGGCGTGGAGGGGGCATAGGGGATGACTCAACAGAGAGCATGCCAGTTAAGTTAGCCAGTATGCTAAGTTAGTCACCGGTCCAGAGACAGCAAAGACTTCAAATATTGTAGCTCCCCTAGAAAAGGCACCTTCCCAGGCCTCAGGTTGCCACATTCCTGTCTCTGCAGCTCTTTGAAAACACTGCTTGGGGGTCCCCACTTGAATGCCCAGATTAGCGTGCTGGCTCTCACTTTGCCACACAGGGCCAGACACAGCCTGACTTTAAAACAAACTGGAATACTTGTGGCTTCCACTGCCTAATCACAGCCCACAGAGTCACTTATCCAGCTCCTTGGAAAATGCCAATTACTGTTTTATGTCAAATTTTGAAAAACATTTTCCCAAAAATCTTTCCATGAAAGTGTAAAAAAAAAAAAAAAGACTGTTTTCAAAAACTACTTTTAGTTAAACATCTGGTTTGGGGCCATTTTTTGTCAAAGTTCCGGCAAACTCCAACCCAGATTGTGATTTTGATTGAAAAGCTGACTTTTTTTCAGCCAGAAAAGAATGTGAAGAAACTCCGCTCTGCTCGTGCAGTCTTTGTAATTCAAGTCAAAGTTTTCAGGTCTGATTACGTGGCTGCTCTGTTACAGCATCTTGGAGACCTTGGAAATGTGCTGGCAGACAGAAATGGAAGAGCAGCCTTCCAGATGGAGGACACTCGGCTAAAAGTGAGGGTCCCCTGAGCCACACAAGGGGTCGTTGGGAAGACACCACAGGGAGCTGCTGAGTGAGGATACACAAGGAGAGAGCCTGCTGTTCCTTTTAGAAAGGCATCACTACAATGGTTCAGAACAGTGAATCTATACAGCTGACTAAAGCCTGTCTATAGGGGTGGCGGATATACTTTACTGGGGCCCAGAGGCTGTAGGGGGTCTGGCACAGGTTGCCAGTTGTGGTATTTGTGTGGAATGGGGTCTGGGTTACATGTTTGTACTGACCCTGAAAAAATTATGTTTGGGCCCTGCAGTTGTCCCCTGCCTGCTTCAGAGGGTGCGGCATTCAAAATGGTATTAGGCACTGATGGGATAACCTCACCCTAAAGAACTTTACTCCAGGTCCATTCATGAGTTCTGCTGTGAAACAGGAAGGATAATGCCCTTCCTCTGCTCCAGGTTCTCTAATATTAGAGCTCCAGACACTTGCTATAGATTAGAATTCTGATCCTTTTCTGCATCCTACTATGCACTTTTGATCTTAGTGACATGATAGGGACAAGAGTCACTGCTTTAGGAGCTCAGACCCCAGGGCCATGTGACTCAGTATTTCTTCTACCACGGGGCCCAGCACCAGGTACTTCAGAGGAAAGTCTTCCTACAGTAGCCGATGTGTGATATTGGTGTTCTGCCTCCAAGCTCAAGGCTTCATCCATGTCTCTAATACTTAGACTAATCTGAACCCTGAAGCAGGAGGTGTTAATAAGAGCATGCAGCAGTTTGGGGCTGCCTCAGCATCCCCCTCCCCTAATCAAAACCTGTCAGCTGCTCTCCTGAGGGTTGCAGGAGTAGGGTCTCCTCTTCCCTCCAGACTCACCCCATTCTGGGCGATGGGCCACCTGCTGCAGTGGGTCCGGGATCCAAACTCTTGGGGAGGGGGCAGTGCCTGAGATAGCAACAGGTGAAGGGGAGCTTGAGTGTGGTGGTGAGGCATTGTTCTCTGAGCGCTCTTTTAGAGCCAGTTACACTCCCCCTGGCTCTGGGGCAAAACCCCTTCTCCAAGCTCTGCATGCTGCCTCTTGTGTTCATCATGCTGAAGTTCTGTCCCAGGACTGTGCTGGTTTCTGCTAGGGGACCTGGGATGCATGCATACAAAAGGGATGGCCAAAAGCTGTGATACTTCCTAGGTTTGGGACATCATTGGCCGCTCTCTGGTGGTGGATTCTGGTGAAGACGACCTTGGCCGTGGGGGCCACCCGCTCTCTAAAGTCTGTGGGAATTCGGGTGAGAGGTGAGGAAGCAGGGGCCAGGGAAGTAACTCAAGGCAGCATCTTGCAGGCCCAAATATTTAGGGTCAAGCTGATGATCAGTCCAGGCAACAGTATGGAGCAGTGGGATCTATTGTGAGCATGGAAGGATGGATGGCTCGGCCCAGGGGAGTTATGGGAAGTTGAGGAGCTCAGAATAACTGCCTGCCAGCCAAAGGGGCCCAAGGCAAGAGTAGCATTAGTGGGTATAGGCAAGGACTGGTTAATGCCTCTTTATTGTCTTGGTATAGCTCACATCTTGCATTATAAGGAGTCAGATGTCTGGCCTTGCCTGGACTGGACATCTGGACTGGATTGCACCCTCAGCAAGTTTGCAGATGACACAAAACTAGGAGGAGAGGTAGATACGTTGGAGGGTAGAGAGAGAATCCAGAGGGACCTGGATAAATTGGAGGACTGGGCCAAAAGAAATCTGATGTGGTTCAATAAGGAGAAGTGTAGAGTCCTGCACCTGGGGCGGAAGAATCCCAAGCATTGTTACAGGCTGGGGACCTACTGGCTCAGCAACAGTACGATGGAAAGGGACCTAGGGGTTATGGTGGATGAAAGGCTGTATATGAGTAAACAGTGTGCCCTTGTAGCCAAGAAGGCTAACAGTATACTAGGGTGCATTAGGAGGAGCATTTCGAGCAGATCTAGAGAAGTAGTTATTCCTCTTTATTTGGCACTGGTGAGACCATATTTGGAACATTGTGTCCAGTTTTGGGTCCCCCAGTATAAAAAGGATGTGGATTTGCTGGAGTAGGTTCAGCGAAGGGCAACAAAAATGATTAAGGGTCTGGAGCACAAGGCCTGTGAGGATAGGCTGAGGGATTTGGGCTTGTTTAGTTTACAGAAGAGAAGACTTAGAGGTGATTTAATAGCAGCCTTCAACTTCCTGAAGAGGAGCTCTAAAAAGGAGGGTGAGAAACTGTTCTCAGTGGTGTCAGATGGCAGAACAAGGAGTAATAGTCTGAAGTTGAAGAGGGAGAGGTGTAGGTTAGATATTAGGAAAAACTACTTCACCAGGCGGGTGGTGAAGCATTGGAATGCGTTGCCTAGAGAAGTGGTGGATTCTCCATCCCTTGAGGTTTTTAAGTCCCGGCTGGACAAGGTCCTGGCTGAGATGACTTAGTAGGGGTTGATCCTGCTTGTAGCAGGGGCTGGACTAGATGACCTCCTGAGGTCCCTTCCAGCCCTGTGATTCTGTGATCTGACTGGGCAAATGGCCAGGCCATGGGGTAGCCCATTCAGTCTGCAGTGGCTGGTGTCCTGGGTGACTTCTCTGCTAATCCTTTTTTCCTTGTTTCTTTTCAGGCTGGCCTGTGGGATCATTGCCCGCTCTGCTGGGCTATTTGAGAATCCCAAGCAAATCTGTACCTGTGACGGTGTAACGCTGTGGGAGGAGCGAGAGAAGCCAGTGGCGGGGCCAGGCAGGAGGGTGCACAGCCAGCCGACCCCTCACCTGTAGGATTACAGCCTCCCTTCACATTGTGCCCACTGGCTGCTGCTCTATGCCAGGGCTCAGGATGGTTCTAGTGTCAAAGTTGTGGCACATGGGGCCTGACGTATGGGAGATCTTTATGCGTGGGCTGTACTTCTCCACACCATCTCTCGTTCTCATCGTAGTCTCATTCATCTATTGCCAACCTCTGAGCAGCATTCTATTCTGATCTTTCCCCTGCGGGGTACTGCTAAACTCACTGCAGATGATGCCTCGTTTTTATAGGGGAGTTGTAAATAGGCTTTGCAGTTTTTTGCTGCTTTGAGATTTGAAAAGGCAGTGAAAAAAGCATCTTTAATTTTCCCCCCCCTCCTTCCTTTTCAAACCACAGGGATGTGAAGTGTGGTTTTGACGGGGGAATTGGAAAGGAGACAGGAAGATGGGGTGGCTTTGGATCGTGTGATCACATTTGCACTATGTAGATGGGGGTGGGGGGGTTGTATATTTAATAATAAAATAATAATGATCACTAGTTCTTATCTAACACTCTGATCCCGCATATCATTAAGCCCATTACAAACGTGTTATAATTTGCATTTTACATATGAGGAAACTGAGGCATAGAAGGATGTGGCTTGCCCAGGGTCATCTACCAGGACAGGAGCAGAGGTGGGTTTAAAACCTAAGTTTCCTAATCCAGTGCTCTTTCTATGAAGCCATATAAACAAGTATGGCATGGTCCATGGGGATCATGGGTCACTGGAGTTAAGTACGTACAGGAAATCTGTAAAGGTTTCTCTGAGCTCAGGATCAAAGTCACTTGCTGTTCTGCGTGCTTCAGACTGTTTTGGGAACTGTATCTGATACTAGCCAAGACGCCCCCCCCCCCCACAAGTGCTATGGATTGTATCCATTGCAGAAGAGAAGGTGTTGAGCTACCTCTTATGCCTGACAAATGTTTCCAGAGCGCTCCAGTTCGTGCAGCAGTTAGCTAGAAGACTGCCCTTCATTTAAAATCAAGGGGGCGGGTGCTTGAGAGGACTTTCTTTCGTGGGCCTGCAATCTGCCATGGAATGTTTTACTACTGTCACTGTGCTGTCTTGCTGCCCAGGGGGATCAACTTTCCTTGAGGTACCCAGTGCCCTGCCAGGCGTCTCATGTGCAAGATGCTGTACAAATGCTCTGGGATCATTAGTACCAGGTGGGGCCAGCACATGCCCTGGGGTGGGGCCATTGGGGAAGGGGTTGGACCCCGAGCTGGGACTCAGTGGACTAGTCCCCATGGCAGACCCAGGACATGATGCCGGCACGGGGCTTGTCGCTGTGCCGCGGCTCTAGGAAGCGCTCTGCACGTGGGGCAGCGCCTCTTTTATTTACAGTCCAGTTAAAATGTAAGGTGAGGGTTCACGCATGCGCCAATATAGAGCCGTTCGTCCGTAGGCAGGCACGGGGCTGCTCTCTGGGAGAGACGGCAGTGCGCGGGCGTGGTAGGCCCCCTAGACGGTTGAGCGCCAAGTGCGCAGGTGCAAAGACGTTGCTAGGAGAAGAGCGGAGGGGCGGCGGAAGAGACAGGCGTGCGCAGGCGCACGCGTAGCCGAGTGTCTCTTCTCGGGCACGTCACAACAGCGCCGACGCAGTTGCTCGTAGGAGGCGGCAGGCAGCGTGCTGCGCAGGCGCATAGATAATCGGGTGGTTTCTTCCTCCTTCCCCTCTGAGCGTTTGGCGCGTCTAGTGCTGCCGCCATTTTGTCAGGCATCGCGGCGCCCGCTCGGCTGCAGTCATGCGTCCCGGAGTGAAGCTGTTCGTGGGGAACGTGCCCGAGGAGGTCACGGCCGAGGAGCTGGGCGAGCTGTTCACGGGCGCGGTGGGCCCGGTGCTCGGTGTGGCCCTCATGAAGCAGTTCGCCTTCGTGCACTTGCGGGATGAGGCGACCGCTGCGCGCGCCATCGCCCAGCTCAACGGACACCAGCTATACGGTCGCCGCATCGTGGTGGAGCCGTCCCGCCCGCGGCCCACCAATACCTGCAAAATTTTCGTGGGGAACGTGTCGGCGGCCTGCACTAGTGGCGAGCTGCGGGCTCTCTTCCAGCAGTACGGGCCCGTGGTGGAGTGCGACGTGGTGAAAGGTACCGACCCCCGGCGTCCCCGCCATCCCTCCTCCCCGCTACCGGCCCGCGGCGGAGTACGACGTAGCGAAAGGCAGAGACCTCTGGCGTCCCCGCCATCCCTCTCCCCGGTACCGGCCCGCGGTGCAGTGTGGCGTGAGGAAAGGCACCGACCTCCTGCGTCCCCGCCATCTCCCCTCCGTTACCGGCCCGCGGTGTAGTGCGGCGTGGGGAAAGGCACCGACCTCCTGCGTCCCCGCCATCCCCCCCTCCCCGGTACCGGCCCGCGGTGTAGTGCGGCGTGGGGAAAGGCGCCGGCTTCCAACCCCCATGGGCCAGGGGCCTTCCCTTTCTGGTATCCGCTCACGGGGGAGTGCAACGTGGCCAAACTGACTGAATCCGATGTTCCCCGCCCTTGGCAGAGTGCGACATAGTCGAGGGAGCCAGCTGTCCCCTCTCCCCTTGTCTACACTTGGTACTGTCCTGTAGTGGTGTGTAACGTGGCAAAGGTACTGACCCCCCAGGATACCTTCCTCCCTATGACAGGAACTTTCCACCCCTGCTCCCAGCCAATAATGGAGCAATGTGGTGAAAAGTAGTGATTTCTAGCTTTTTTGGTACACTCCCCACAGGTTGGTACCAGGAGTGGATTGTAGTCAAAGGTAACGACCCCTGGAATCCCCAGCCAACATGGTGAATGGTATCAACACCTTGTGGGGAAAGATACTGATTTGAAGGTTCATGGGACCACCTGGCCTCAGCCTGTGGCAAAGTGGTGAAAGGTCCCTTCTCCCTGGGGTGGAGTGCCACATGGTCAGAGGTTTCCTTGCACTCTGCATCATCCATACAGCCCTGAGATGGAGTGTGAGTTTTCTTTCCCCATGGGGATGGAATTCCCTTCTAGCAGTCTCCACTCTCAGTAGTCTGGGCCCATGAATTAAGACAGACACTGCAACACAGTCGAATATATTAATCCTCTTGTTGGAGCAAGGTCCACCCTCCAAGACTGAGTCCTGTGTTTTCCTTCACTTTAGTAATTGGACCCCATAGTGGAGTGCTACATGGTTAAAAGATAATTATTGTCTTAATATGGGAAGATAACTTGCTGCTTTCATCTTCCAAGAAGCCTTGGCCTGTAGTACCATGTAATCCAAGGTATCACACCCACATGAGGTGGAGACCCCCCGCTTCCTAATATCAATTCAGTTGATGAAGTAAGATGTTACCATGGTACCAATTGCATCACATTTTTCTTGGGACATAGGGTGTAGTATATGCCCCAACTCCTCCCTGCATCAGTGGGGGTTGTGTGGCCTTTTTAGCAAAGCAAGGGAACAGTAGAGTGTGCAACATCAAAAGCACTAGTCTTCCTGTAGACCAGATATTACCCCAATCTTCCTGTCTTGCACTTGTCAGGCTTTTTCAGCAACACAGGCCACAATATAGTGTGAAACTGCCAAAAGTACTGATTCTATGAGAAGAGATCTCTGCCCCCAAACACCTCATGGAGCAAATACCCGCCCCCCACCCCAAATTTCCCTCTCCTTACACCATCAGGGAGTTATTGGAGTTCTCTTTTGGGAGTATGAGGCCATAATGCAGTGTGACCTAAAAGGTGCTGATGCATTAATCTTCACTTGTAATGGATGCACAATAATTTTTGATGTGCGCCACTCCCTGTTTTAGGAAGTGTTCAAGGGCAGTACTTTTCGATGGAGGATGGGTACAGAAGGGAGGTCAGGGAAAGGGATTAGGGTGTAGAAGAGTGTGGGTCTGACAGAGGTTGGGTGAAGGAGTGGGGGTTGTGATCTGGGGCAGGGGAATGGGTGCAGGAGAGGATTCTGGCTTGGAGGAGAAGTGTAGGAAGAGATGCAGGGTCTGAGCAGGAGTGGTGATGTGACCTGAAGCAGGAGGTTGAGATGGTGACCTTGGCAGGGTGTTGGGGTGTTGGAGATGCTGGGTCTGGCCGGGAGGTGCTTACTAGTCAGCAGCCCAGTGGGAGCCTTAGGCAGGCTTCCTGCCTGCTGCAGCCCACACTGCTCATTGTCTGGGTGCTGGGGCAATGTGGGAGGTGGTGGGATAAACATGCTCCAGGCAGCTCCCAATTGTGATGAGGAGGGGGAAAAGACTTCATGCTGTCAGCTTCAGGTGTGCTGGGGACAGGGGCAATGCATGGAGTCCTGTCATCCCATGTCCTCCCCTCCCTCCCGCACAGAGAAACATGTGGCCCCAGCAGCCAACCACCTGACAACAGGGCATACAAGGAGCTTGCCTGAGAGTCCAGCTTGTGGGCCACAGTTTGCCTGCTCCTACCATAATATCTCTACACTAGTATGTAGGAGAGAAAGGGCTGTTCCAGGTGCTGTGGCAAAGCTGAGTATAACCAGAGGTATTCGCTGCTCCCCTGCCCAGCTCCCCTTTCACAGAGCATTTACTGTCATCCACCATCTGGTGGGTAGACATCCAGTCTAAACTTCCCTGGGGCAGATACTGCATTAATCCACGCTCTTCTGACCCAGCAAGGAGCGATGTGACACCTCTGCCAGCAGTATTTACACTTAGAAGAATACACTGACTAAAGTACCCACCACCAACTCAGTTCATCTCCTCCTAAAACTGCTAGAGCTGTGGGGTCTCTTAAATTAGTACAGGCCTGGAATTAAACTGTGCCAACAGCTTCTACCAGCCACCCCATCTTTCACCATGACAGTGTGGTGTTGTGGGGTACTCTACTAAGGGGAGGAGAAGGGCACAGACACCGCAACAGCCAGAAGGTTGAGGTGGAGAGTAAATGAGCAGAGACTTGGAACAAATTCTCCAGGCTGTGATCAGGTTGGTTGGAGACATGGATAGAGAAAGGACAGGAACCAAAAGAGGAAATATTATGGTCACATTTTGGGTGGTGAAGCCATCAGGCAGAATTCAAGGGATAGGTGATAGGATTCCAGCAGCTTGCGTTGCAGGGTGGATGGATTTATTTTTTGCCACAGGGCATTGCCAGTGAACTGTGGAATTTCATTCTTTTTATATTGATGATTAATCCTCTGGCTCATGGGAATCTAACATTGTCAAGTGAACATGGTGGGTTGGGCAGAAGAGATTAATGGGGGTAAATTGGGCAAGACACATACAGTCTATAAGAACTTAGGTTGGAGATCAAGCGGGGGGTCTATTAAAGTAGAGTTGTGTGAATAGTACTCTCAGCTTCACTGGAATTTGTCAGACTTCATAGCAGTTTCAGAACTTACCATCTGTTTGACTCTGACTGCTGTTAAAATTCATTGAACAATATATCTGAAATTCTATATTTCATCAGCCCCAGAAACACCACTGTTACATAAAATAATTTAAGTGCTAGAGTGAAACGCAGCACAGTTAATATTTCAATATAAAGCAACAGTATGGTAGCTAAAGAGAGCCTGTGTTAACAGGCTTAGATCTAGGGCTAATACTTCTGAGGTTACACTACTCTAAACCTTAGATAATCAGTGTCCTCAAAGGTGAATATATTCTCAAAATGCATCCTAGGCCATTAGGCAGTTCTTGAACTTATTGTAATACATCATTTAAAGTTTCCAACACACCACTACTTGTCCTGAAATACCAGTGATACAGGACTGTGACTCAGGTACTCTTGAGGCCAACCGTTATCCTTTGCCCTTGCATAATAACTCCCTTTATATCCTGCGCCATTTTGTGATGTCCTGGACCCGTCGTCATGTAACACTTACATGGGACCACTCAATGGACAAACTAGCACCACCCTTTTCCCAGCTGATCCTAAAAATGATATGTAACAGCCAATCAGCTACAATTCCTTTGGGGGACACACACACCTGTCTCATCCCAGCGCTTCTAGGGGTTGGCACACTTGACGGTCTGGCCAAAGCCCATAATACAGTGTAATGAAAGGTAACAGACTTCCCTGCCACAGGGTCATGGGAGCAACTCCATCCCCAGAGCCTAGCAAGAGGGTAGTAATAGGGTTGTGTCTGTGCTCTCTTCTCCCTTTTCTCTCATTTCTGTTCAGCTGTCTCTTTGGTGCTATATTTTCTTTAACACTTTCTTTAACACTTCACTGCCTTTTTGTTGCAGTCTATTTGCAAAGAGCTCTTTGCAGCCCCCCGTTTCCTCCAAATGTATGCTTCATGGCACAGACAAATATCCCTTAACATACAGACCCTCTGTCCTTCCTCAAAGGGATGTAGCTTCCCCTCGCCTCAAGCATTCTGTCTTAGGAAAATTATTTTCTCCCCATTCAAACACTATGGCTCAAAAGGGCCCCTCTCCCAGAGCAGATAATCCTAGTTTCTCATCCGCTCTATTCAAATAACTCCCTAGCATACTCCCCAGCTTCCTGAGCTATATGTTCTTCCTGAAGATGATGAAAGGTGGCATCATTACATACAACATGCTTTCCCCTTCTAAGTGCTGCCTGTTGCTGCTGGTTGGGCTACCCTTCTCTCCCTGGGGCCCAGGTCAGCTTTGCAGTGCCAAGGTATGTCATGGACTCACTTCAGAATGTGGTGTTGTGGAACAATGGCAACTCTAATTACATGATTATTTCCCCTTCCAGTTGAGTAAATAAGACCTCTTTCATGTTTGTTCCAAGAAAAGTGTCACCTATTACATGGGCTAGATTTGAGCGACTTGGACTCGCCATTGACAGTGATCTGATGAACTGCACCCAACAAAACCTGTGTGCACTAGCTGCCACTGCAGGCATAGTCCACTAGGTTAATTTTTTATTAAATGTAAATAATCCCTTGCCCTGTGCTGTGCCTTGCACAGCCTGCATTGACTTGAGGATGGAGAGGGATCTCAATTTTGGTGTTGCCAGGTGTGGATTTATTCTTCAAAGGATCTTGCCTTTGCCTTCTGCACCAAGCTTGGGCCTAGAGCTTGTTTTGGGCTTATGCTTGAGCCCAAGTCCCATATTTACATGAATTCTTCGCTATGGCCTTCTGCGTTTTCATATTTGTCTGCTAATGCTGTTGCTGAATGTCTTGCCTTCAAATTTTGTTTAGTGAAATTTCTGCTTTTCTCTTCTACTAATTATCACTTGAACTGAGCCACATCAGGAGTTCAGCTTGCTTTGTAACATACAATTTAGGTAATTCATGCCATGTGCCAAATGACTACTATATAAGAACCAGCACAGATGCTTCCATATGCTTTGTTCACTGGGCAATGGAGAACCCCTACCCCAAGGGTTCTAATATGCTCAGAAAGTTCTGAGACTTGGGTTCTGTTTTAATTCAGGAAGAGAATAAAAGAACCAAATCATAAATGGTGGTGGTGGCTCTTTCTGTAATTTTCACCCGACTTGATCTAATGTTCTTATCTTCACTTGCAGGTGGTTGATAACAGCCCCGTATTGTATAATCTGCACAGCCAACTCATGTGTTGAGATGCTTGCTGACTTCTCAAGAGAGTTTGAGATTTGTCTTTCAATTTTTTTATCTGCCTAGATCTGAGCAAGTCATTGTGATTCCTTAGCAGTACTCTATTTGGACTAGAGTACCAAGGGATGTTGAAAATTATTCATAAATTGGAGCGTCTGTCAAAATTGTGTGTGCTTCTCTTATTCAGATATGTTCCAGTTTAGCTTAAAACAGGCTGGATGTAGCAATCACTGGGAGGGATTATGTTGCCCATGTTGTTATGCAGGAGGTCAGAACACATGAGTATAAGGATCTCTTCTGGCCTTAAAATTTACGGGTTTAATCTATGAATGTGTTTTCGTAGATCTGACCATCACATGAAGAAGACAGGTTGTCATGCCCACTTACGAAAGTAATTGAACCATAATGTTTTCCTATAGCAGTCTCCTTGGGACCACCTGCTTCTGTAGGCAGAAACAGCCACAGATTACTGGTGTTCAAAAAATACCAGCTTCTCACTATTCACCAGACGTGAAGGTCTGTAACAAGAGCCAGCAAGATGTCCATAACTCCTTCAAATATGTAAGGCCTTGTTGAACTGAAGGGAAAGACCAAGGTTTCCTTTGGCCTTGCTGGTAATAGCAGGAGGATGGTTTGAGGCACTTTTTTTGAGATAATCTGTGAGGCATAGGTGCATCTGATGTGTTTGCACATAAGCGGATCTTGTGTTTTTGTAGCACAAATGGTTCAAACACTGGAAGCCAGCCTTTCTGGTACGACACTACTGGGTCAAATGAGCCCTTGGGAGGAGGTATGGGATGGCTCCAGTTCCTTCCCTTCCAGATTAAATTTAGTGTGTTTCTGTTCTGGATTGTTGGTTGAGAAAGGTGGGCCAGCAGAAGCCATGTTTGAACACTGATTTCCTTACCATGGCACTTCTGAACTCCTAAGCCTACACAAGGCCTACACAAGGCATGGGGCTAGGATGGGGAGGGGTTGAGCCCAGCAGGGATAGTGCAGCTTCACATGTTGCTGGTCCCAAGTCAGCCCTTTTGTACTTGGGTTTAGTACACTGGAAAGGGCGCCTGTTGCTTCAGAAAAATGTGGCAGATGGGAGTGTCCAGAACAATGACCTTGTTAGCTGTGTTCAGCTTGCTAAGTATGTTCAGTTAATGAGTAGCCAATTCTTTTCTCCCACTTGTTCATTATAATAGAGCTAGATTCTCTCCAGAGGCAAATAAATCGAAATGATTTGCCAGGGCCTTTGATATGGGAGTGGAGGAATAGCAAGGCCTGGATTCTGCTTTTATACTAGGAAGGTTGACCAATGGGGCTTCTGTGAGCTGATTTTTCATCCCTTAAGCCATTAAGTCCCTTCCTGTCCTCTTTGTATAGGGAGGTGCTCTATGCCATCGAGAGCAGTACTGTGCAGCTGGTGTGCTGTGGTTCTGGTGTGCCATGAAGCGGCGCTTAGTGTGCCTCAGGTCTGTCTGTGTTGTGAGAGTGCTGTCCACTACTCCGCATGCCTGCCCCACCACTTGGTGGGAGAAATGCATAGCAGTGCTGGCAGGGCATCAAATTAAGACTGGGGAGCGGGGCTTGCTGGGTTCTGAAGGCTGGGGGCACTGGGTTGTATGTATTGGGTGTTCCATGAAATTATGATGAGTGCTGAAGTTTGACATCAGGTGACAAAGGTTGCTGAGCGCTGACAGTGTATGGGGATCTACATTATGAAATACTCAGTTAGGCATGGGCGTTGTGTCCAATTAAATTCTAGTTTCTTCTGTTTTGTCCCCTGAGGTGCTTTAGATTTACTATTTGAATGTCCTCTGCTGCTGTTGCCATAAATATAGTAGTCGCTTCAAGTGTTTTGCTAGTACAGAATGGAATTATACTGCTAAGAAAATTGTCTTACATGGAAATCTAAAAACAGCTGCTGTGGCTTTGAATTTGCTGTTGCCATTATCTTCAATATGAGGTCCTGCGTCAGATTAAAACACTGCATTATTTTTAGAAAAAATGCAGGGTAACTCTAGTGTTTCTGTAAATGAGGTGAAAATACTAAATTAATATAGTTGCAGTGCAGGGAGAAAATGAATGGACTGGTTGCCTAAGTATAATGTAACAGAAAATATTTTTTTGAACGAAAGCTCGTAACTAAAGTGGCAAATTCTTCTGAAATACAGAACTTTTCAATGTGTAATTGTAAAACTTACACATTTACAGCAAGGAATTTCAGAGGCCTCCGTGGGGGTTAAAATGCTGCTACTAAATTTCATGAGAGCTCTCGTCAGTCAAGGTGCTATTTTTTTCTGTTTGGCTTTTTTAAATACGAAAGGTGTTCAGTCTCGGCTCTAGCTGATCTGACACTTGATTTTTTTTCACAAATACATTTACTTTGGTCACTGACTAAATGTACTTCAATAAAGTAAGCAGCTTTTATAGACTTTACATATACTTCTTCTAACCCTGTTTAAGCTTCTGTTCTGCAGTGTAGTATCTTTGAGAAACTAGTGTGTTCCAAAGCAAATTAGCTTGTACATTTTTGCAAAATTAGCATGACTTGCTTCTACTTTTTGGATGTCTAGTAATAGTTTCCTTCCTGAAATGTCAAGAAAGTTGTTAGTTACACATTCTTTAATGGCATGGAATTTTCCACATTCAACTCTCGTCTGACTCCATAAACTTCAGTTTGGCTCAGAGTATTCAGGACTGCGAATGAGAGAACACTGCACAATTTAAGATTTTGGAAGCTTTGAGGATTTAGTATTTGTAAGCAAATACTACTGAGCTGGTGTTTGTGTGCTGTATTTAGATACTGGTGGGTTTTTTCTTCTGATTTTTTTTTTTTTGTTAGAATAGCCAGCAGTTTTTATAATGTAGCACCTATGGTAACTTGAGGTAATTAGCAGAAAGCTTGCAGTGCATTAGGAATGCTACAGTACAGACTCTGTTTATACCCAAACTACATTTAAGTAATAGCAGAGATGCGTGCATCTGTTAAGTGTTCGATCCTGTAATAACATGTTTTGTCTTCACTGATAACCCTCTGTCTGCTTTATCAGACTATGCATTTGTTCACATGGAGAAAGAAGCAGATGCACAAGTTGCCATCGAAAATCTTAATGGAAAGGAAGTGAAAGGAAGAAGAGTCAATGTGGAACTCTCTACTAATGTTCAGAAAAAGGGAGCAGGACAAAATGCCCAGGCAGGCACCAATGCTGACAAGAGCAAAAGGGCAAATGTGGACTATAGAGGGAAATTCCAACCCATGATGGATGGTTATGAACAGTTCAGGCCTGCAGACTCTTACCCATCAGTCCCTGCAGGATACCCTGGATCCTCACTCTATGATTATCAGCAGCGCTTCGGTGGCCCTAATGTTCCAGGCAAATTCAACTCCTTTGATCCTCAGACAAGGCAAGCCTCTCCCTCATATTTTGGAAGGGACAGAAGCCCAATTCGACAGTCACCAACAAGAACTGGCTTTGCCACTGTGTCGCTACCCATGACAGCACAGCCCGCATCCTACAGAGCTCAGCCATCAGCCTCGCTGGGTCCGACCTACAGAGCCCAGCCCTCTGTATCACTTGGAATGTCTTACAGACCGCAGCCAACAACAGGACAGGCAGCATCTTACAGAGCCCAGCCCTCGGCCTCACTAGGAAATGCTTACAGAACCCAATCCTCTGTCTCACTAGGAGCTTCTAATACCCAGCCTGCAGCCACATCACTGAATTCCTACAGTGCCCAGGCTGCTGCTGCTGCTGCTTACAATACCCAGGCTGCAGTCTCTTATGGGGTCCAGTCCACAGGAACACTAGCACCATCCTATGGAGCTCAGCCTTCAGCCGCACATGCAGCCTCTTATGGTACTCAGGCTGTGGCTGGTTACTCAGCATCATATGGAGCTCAGCCCGCAGCTGCTGCCTATGGAGCTCAGCCTGCAGCTGGGCACACAGCCACCTATGGAGCCCAGCCTGTGGCCACGCATGCAGCTGCCTATGGAGCCCAGCCTGCAGCAAGCCACTTAGCTTCTTATGGAGCCCAGCCTGTGGACAGCCACTCAACCTCTTATGGGGTCCAGCCTGCAGCTAATCTCTCAGCCTCGTATGGTGCTCAGCCTGTGGCTGGTCATTCAGCCTCATATGGTGCTCAGCCTGCAGCCAGTCATTCAGCATCATATGGCACTCAACCTATGGATGGTCATTCAGCCTCATACGGTGTCCAGCCTGCAGCCATGCTCTCTGCAACCTATGGCGCCCAGCCTGTATCCACTCTGGCTGCATCTTATGGCAATCAGTCTGCTGCAGCAGCCTATAAATCACAGGTCTCTGCTCCACTGAACACACCCTATAGAACACAGTCTTCAAACTCAATGTCAGCTTCGTATACAGCACAGCAGCCCTCTGTTCAACTGGCAGCCACATACAGAGCTCAGGCTATGACTGCATATGATGGGCCAACCCAGCTTGGACAACAAGCAACCCCATACATGGGACTGTCTCAGTCTGCTGCTGCCATCGCTCCACCATATGAACGCACCCGCCTCTCTCCTCCACGGAGTGCTGGCTATGATGACCCTTTCAAAAAATCATCTGCTTTGGCTAAAAGGTATGCTGCTAAGCCAGTGATAATACATTGCACGTAAATAGTGCCTCTCCTCCAAGGATCTCGATGTGCTGTCCAAGGGACTAGAGGCAGTCAGACTCAATACAAGTCTGTTGGTCTTCGCCTTTATAAGCTTGGTTCTCCTTCACCGAAGGGTGGATATTCCCCTGCTAATATATTAAACTAAGCTACTGTTCTGAAAGCATTGACGGGATGGGAGGTGTTATTCCATGCATTATTAAAATGCCAAAATGACTTCCTACTCTGGCAGAAATAGATCTTTATGTAGATCCTCCCTCTATTCCTGTTTCTTTGCTTCCTATGCTTCTGTCTAGGAGAAAGGGTGGGAAAATAGCTTGGTGCACCCCTCTTTCTGGTCTGCAGATTCTACTGGATATTTGCAATGTTTTCTTAAAATTTTGTGTAAAAAATTGCAAGACTGGCAGCCCTGGGGCCTGGAAGCTACTTCTACCTAGGGCGTATATACCCCAGACAGCGTGCATATGCCAGACATGACAGATTTCCTTTTCTCTGCCCCAGACAGTGTCTTATCCCTCATTTGGAACCACAACCCATAGGACTAAGATGGGGAATTCAGTTTCTCTTGCAGGTTGGCGCCTCCACTTAGCCTGCAAATGAAGGAGACTACTGCTGCCAGTTGAGCTGCAGTGTTGTAGGTGCCTGCTCTCTAGGAACTGGACTGAGCGCCGCTAACTGACCTGGATTGGATTTTAACCAGTGTCCTGAATACCTTAAGTCATCAGACCAGTCCCTTCTGTTTTCAGTATTTAATAAGTAAATGGACTGCATTCATTAAGAGAAATGACAGGCCTATCCAGCTCTTGTTTTCCCATGTGCTATACTTGCCCTAAGAAATGGGAAAAACTTCACATCTATTTGAGGTGTATGGTGAAGGAGGTAAAAGATAGCTAAGGAACTGTTCTGAAAAGAACTAATTAACCCACAAGTTCCTTTGGTGTATCTTAGGGAGACGTGTACTACATGGCATTCTGTGGGTATTGTCTTCACTGTGGAGATTCTGATCTGTCATCAGGGTCTCCCAAATACACACTGCTTAACTAGGGCACAGTTGGGGCATTATCAGAGAACCTTTTGTTTTATTCATTAAATGTTTCTTTTCTCGATCAGGTACAGTTCCGACCGCCGTTTATCTGACCTCTCAGATTACCGTCGTTTAGCAGACTCGCCGCTTGCGTACCGTCATTCGCCAACAAAGTCCCCGCTGGATTATCGCCGTCTTCCAGAAGTGCATTCCGATTATGCCCGTTATTCGGGCGCCTATGGCGATCATATGCATACTGCTCGGCTGCATTCTAATTATCAGCGCCGCCTGTAGGTGGGGGTGGGATCTCTGTTCGGGGTGGGGGCAGTATCATTGCTTACATGTTCCCCATTGGGACACATGTTCTTAGCATAAAGCCAATCTGCGTCTTTATTAGGCTGGCTTCTTCATTCAGTTCTTTGCAGATTCTGAGTTACTAAATTCCCGTCCATGCTATCTCAGGTGTCCTTACAGCCTGTCATTATGGCTCTGTTCCTTCACTTGATTAAAGACTTATTTGAGGCGATAGTATGAGGACTCAGACATGTTACTACATCCAACACAAATAGCATTCTCCCAGTCTTTACTATGGGGGGATTTGATTTTTCAGCTGCCTTTTCTGTTGCATTTTTAGAATGATCTGAGTTTATGATCTCCAGAAGAACCTGAGTCGCAACCCCAGGAACGATGTAGATGGCCGCTGCACATTGTCTTTGAAAATTGAAGACTCAAGTTCCTTCATGCTCCAGTAGGGCTAAAAATGCCATAGCATACCTGGAATCGTTCTGCTTGCAACTCCTGATGCTATATGTCTCCATTAGTAAGACATAAACTGCACATACAGGATTCCTAATAAATACAATTCACAATGACCGTTGCTCAGTATTGTTTTTATAATCCGAGCAATTGCTGTCTCTGAATGGAAGAGCAAATGCTGTTTTATGTAACATGAAAATCCTTTTTTTCTTTTTTTACACCTGTTTGTTTGCAGTAGAAATGTTTGAATCTATACATCTGAAATGAGTTAGTTTTTGTATGGACTGTAAATAAAATGTGGGATTATTTACAGTTTAGAACATTGTCTGGTGTGTTTTTCTTCCTGGTTAATGCACCATGTTCTTTAAATCTCTCCATCTAAAGTGAATCAAACAACTTTTAATGCGTATACATATAGCACCATTGCAAAGCAGCGAGCTCTAGGGAAATGTGGTAGTAAGCTGGTGCACAATACTAAAGAAGGCTGGAGTTTTGGCCATGAGTAGATCAGATCTCTGCAGTTAAGATGTGCTGTGGCACTTCTTGTTGCATCATGGGTGTGCCCTCCTAACAGAAATGTCAGAGGTCCCTAAGAGCTTACAGTTTACACAGAAAAAATGGAAGAGCAGTGGGCGACTTCATTTTCTAAAGTGGGTCAACACCTTGTCTTGAGTCCCAGTCCAAAGTACCTTTCCTCACAACACTGCCTCGTACCAGGTTCATCTACCCTCTGCAGCATGAAGCATTACCATCAGCTCTCCCAGCAAGTAAGCCTGGAATTGGGGAAGATGTTAAGGTTTGCCATCTATGTGATGCCAGACCTGAACTTCCAGTCTCTGCCCTGAATTTGGTACAGCATAACCTACCTGAACATGGAGCCTGAAATTGCTAAAGGGCAGCTGCAGAGACAGGAAGGACAAGGGCTACAGAAATGACTTGCCTGGAGAGAATGTTCTGAATTTTCAAAGTAGGACAGAGAAACAAGGAAAAAGCAAGTGTCTTAGGTGTGTAAGGACAGACTAAAGGAATGATTTCTGAATGACTGAAAACAGTCAGGACAGGAAAGGGGTGCATGTCTGCATGAAAACTAGAGTGGAATCACAGAGGTGAGGTTAGCAAGAGGGCAAACAACATGTGCTGAGTGCAGGGATCAATCAAGGAGACCCACCATGGAGCGGACTGGGATGGGAGTGGATTTGATGAAAAGAGTGGTTGTGGCTTGCTGGATTTAAGTGGGGTGTTACCTTTGCAAAGATTAAGGATGTCCACAATCCCACCGTGTTTCCCCTTCTGGCTGCACAGACCATATGATGATGGCATCTACAGGGGTTAGAACTTGCCTGCCCCCTCTTGATGGCAAAAGTGGCTTACTAGCAATAATGTTCCTTCTTTCTAAAAGCTCTTTGAAGTAAAATGATTTTTGTCACAGGCCAGCTAAAATGACTTCATTTCTTTGATTCTAGGTGTTTTAATCTTTATATTGCGCTCTCTAGAAGTGAGGGCGGCTTTCCCTCAGTAGGTGTCTCCAAGTTGGTAGTGAATGATTCTTGTGTATTTACTTCACCCTCCCAATCCCAAACAGAGGACTGATGATGACAGCTCATGGATTATGCAATCACCTCATTGGAAAGAGAGTCCCTTTCCAAATTGCACACAAGAGCTACCTCAACTTTTTTCCTAAAGTTACATACTTTTGTATGTTTGTCACATGTCTTTGAATTGATGTATGTAGTTGCCTTTATCCACTGGGCTGTTCAGATTTTGCCTCACCAACTAGCTACATGCATCTTTAGCTTTCCAGTATGTTTCACTGTTATCTTTCATTGTTAAACTTGCCACTGAACCTGTTTAACTTCATAAAATACACTTAGAAAATAGATGGAAACATCTAAATTAAATTAGAGTAGGAAAACTGTTTAAAAAAATTACCTGTTCTGTAACAGGTGGTGGTTGAGATATTGCTCATGTCCATTCCATGTTGGGTGTGGGTGGCTGCACACCTTGTCGCTGGAAGCTTTTTGCCCTAACCAGTAGTCTGGAGTGGCACTAATATGGGGACAAGTATCCACCGTCTGACACACCTTGCCCAGTTTTTTCTTGCTGTCTACACCAAGAGTGGGGAAGGTGGGAAGATTTTGGAATGGACATGAGCAACACATCTCGAAGAACACTAGTTACAGAACAGGTAACTCTTTTCTTCAAGTGATTGCTCATGTCTATTCCAAGTTGGGTGAATACAAGCCAATGCCTAGGAGCTGGGGTTGGAGCCCTGAATGGACTGTGAGACAGTCCTGCCCACTGCAGCATGTTCCTGTTTGTGCTGCATCAAAGCATAATGTGCTGTAAATGTATGAACTGAGGACCAGGATGGGCACTTGTACCAAATATGCCACAGATGCCTGCGCTCTTGTGGAATGTGCCTTAACTGGAGGAAGAGGAACCCCTGTGAGCTTGTAACATTCCTTGAAGCTCATCATTATCCAGGAAGAAATCCGCTGGGAGGACACCAGAAGGCCCTTCATCCTACCAGCAACTGCCACAGAGTTGCTGTTCTTCTAAAGGGCCTAGTCCTATCCACTTGAAAGGCCAGTGTCCTAACATCCAAGGTGTGTAAACATTGCTCCATCAGGGAGGCATGGGGCTTTGAGTAAAATACTGGTAGGGAAATGTCTTGGTTAACATGAAATGTAGAGGCCAACTTCAGTAAAAACGTGGGGTAGGGTCTCAGCCTAACTGTGTCCTGGTGAAACTGTGTGGACAAGGGGTCCGCTGAAAGTGCCCTCAACTCAAATACTCTCCTGGCTCAGAGGATAGCTACCAAAAACACTGTTTTGTAACTTAGAAACAGCAGGAAGCCAGGGTTTAAAGGGGGCCTCCATAACACCAAACTGAGATCCCACAGGAGCAGTGGTGCCTGAACATGGGGCTTGATTTGTTCTAAACCTTTCGACTACGGCGTTTGACAATACAGATGTTCTATGACCTAGGTGAAAGGCTAAGACAGTAGCTAAGCACACCCTAATGAAGGAGAGGAACAAGCCCTCCTGTATCAGACCCCATAGGTAATCTAAAATCAATGGGATGGGGTCTTATGAGGGAGATAGCCCTCTGAGACACAACCACCCTGAAAACCTTTTGCACTTAGCCAAATAAGTCACCCTCTTGGAGGGTTTTCTACCATTTAACAATACTTCCTTTATGGGATCTGAACAGGCCAGCTCCTGGTCCCTCAGCCACGGAGCATCCGCACTGTGAGGTGTCGCAACTGGAGATTGGGATGTTGCAGTCTTCCCTCTTGCTGCATCAGCAAGTCCAGCTGGATCAACAAGGTTATCGACTTACAGACCAACAGATGCAGGAGGGTCAAGTACCAGGGCTGACAGGCCCATGCCAGCGCCACCAAGACAATCAATGCCCCTTCCGAGCAAATCTTGAGGGCCCTGTGAATTAGCAGAATTGGAGGAACACACATCGGCCTGCCTGATAAGGGGACACAGAAGGTGTCTGTTCAGGACCTCGGGCTCTGATTGCGGTAGGTGCAAAATGTCCCACATTTCACATTGAGATGGGAGGCAAACCGGTCCACCTGTGGATACCCCCACTGCCAGAAAATAGAATGAACGACTCTGGGTGGAGAGGCTACTTGTGATCTGTAAAGGACCTGCTGAGTTGGTCTGCCAGTGAATTGTGCACACCTGGCAGTTAAAAGGCCTGCAACATGATGGTGTGCTGTATGCAGAAGTCCCCGAGCATCATGGCCTCATGACACAGGGGAGAGGAACATGCACCCTTATTTGTTGACATAGTACATTGCTGTTGTGTTGTCAGTACTGACTGACACGCAATGTCCCATCACATTGGCCTTGAAAGTCATACTTGCTAGTCTGGTGGCCCTGAGCTCCCTCACATTTATGTGGAGCCAAAGGTCTGAGGCACTGAAGAGTGTGGGTTCATAGCTGACACAGGTACATGCCCCATCCCCGGTTCAAAGCATCCATTACTAGGGAAAGAAGGCTGCAGAGGGACAAAGGGGACTCCTGTGAGACTGACCCCCTTGTCCAATCACCAGTGCAGGGTCGACAAAGTCTGTGTCAGCACAGTAACCACCAAGTCTAAACTGTCTCTTATGGGGTGATATACACTGACGACAGCCATAGCTGTAGAGGGTGCATCCTTAACCAGGTGTGCATAAAGGTGCAGGCTGCCCTATGACCCCCTGCAAACACAGGCAGCACCTGGCTGTTGTGAAGGAACTGCCATGATGTCTCAGATGAAAGCCCCCATGGACCTGAACCAGTCGTCTGGCAGGAATGCCCTGGCACATCCGGCGTCCAGTCCTGCCCCTACAAACTCTATTGACTGAGATGGGACCAACATAGAATTTGCCTTGTTGATCAAGAGACCAAGGCTTACAAAAGTTTGATGGATCAACTGTACATGCTGAACCACCTGCTCCTTGGAACAACCCTTGATTAGCCAGTCATCCAGGTACGGGAACAGCTGCACCCCTTGCCTGTGGAGGTGTGCTGCTACTACTGCCATGCATTTGGTGAAGACCCTTGGGGCTGCAGACAGAATGAAAGGCAGGACTGTGAGCTGATAATAGTTCCCATCTGCCATGAACCTGAGAAACCTCCTGTGAGGAGGGTAGATTGAAATATAGAAATGTGTCCTGTATGTCAAGAGCCGCAAACCAATCCCCCCACTCCAGTATCGGCAGTGTGATACCCAGGGATAGTGGATGAAATTTTCTTTTTCATGAATGCGCCGAGACCTCTTAGGTCCAGAATGGGTCGCAAGCCCCCATTTGGTTTCAGAATTAGGAAATACTGGGAATAAACCCCCTGAACCTAGGAGGAACTTCTGTGGTCCCAGAACCCAGGAGGAATTGCAATTCCTGCATTCCAGGATCTCATGAGAGGGTTCTTGAAGAGGAACAGGGAAGGAGGTGGTGAAGGGGGGCAAAAAGAGAATAGCATATCTTCCCTCTACCGTACACTGGACCCAGAAGTCTGTGGCAGTGCTGCACCACGTATGGTAAAAGGGGGATAGGTAAAATGAAAAAAGTGGGGATGCGGGAGGGGGTGAGATCAACTTGATGCTCCCACCTGTGCCATGAAAACTGAGGCTTGAATCCCTTGGTGGCCTTGAGGTTGTTGGCCTGAACAGTGCATCCTTTTCTGCCTTCTACTGCTGTCCCTTTGTGGCTGTGGAAGCCATCTTTGCTGAGGACAGGGGCTGAAATACCTGCTGGTTTGCAGGTGTATGCACACCTAAGGAGCAGAGAGTGGCTCTAGAATATGACTTCCCAAACTGGGGGGATGGGGCATGAAGAAATCAAGGGGGTGCAAGGTGGCCCAGCTGCTACCACCCATCATTTGTCCCCACTGAAAGAAAGAGCTGGCCTTTGCTTCTGGCTCTCAGCCCCTGCCATTTTATGGGGGTGACCTGGTGTAGCCTGGTGAAGACCTACATTGAGCTAGTTGCCTTTTGCAACAAACAAGTGAACGGGGGTTGTGGGGAGGAGGAGAATGGGATAAGAACAGGAGGCTGGTGGTGCCTGGCTTTGTGAGATGGCAGAGGCTTGTGCGGGTGGCTTGTGGTGCAGGGGGAGCGGCTTGGGTTGGCAGGCAGGTGGCTGACCCCGGCATCATGGGGCTTGGGTGGGCAGCTCAGGCAGCTGGCCTGTGGATGGAGCAGGTGGCTAATAGGCAGGCAGCTGGCCCCAGCAGCACAGGGCTCAGGTGGGTGGGTGGCATGGGGCCAGCTGGGACTGCATGAGGTACCTTCAGGGGGCCAAGAAAAACTGTGCTTATTTTTAATTTTAAGTAAGTTTAGAAATTGAATTTTTTGTAAAAAAGGGGGGGATTGGATGATGGTAAAGAGGCATTTCTCAAAAATCAAAAGTGGGGGGGGGCATGATGCCAAAAAGTTCAGGAACCACTGCTCTCAGGTCTTTCAGACTATGCAGTCTTTTATCTGAAAATGGGGTACAGCTATCAAAGGGAAGGTGCTGGATGGTCTGCTGGACCTCATGGGGCAGGCCCGAAACCTGCAACCAAGCCCCCCTGTAGCAGGGGGAGGGTCAGGCAGTGCATATATTGGCTGCCATATTGGTGCCACTCAAGAGGGCACTGCACCACCCTATGGCTGCCGGCTAGGGCAAAAAGCTTCCAACAACTGGGTGTACATCACATGCACCCACCTGGGAATGGATATGAGCAAGCAGTCGAAGAACTTACATTATGGTTAAGATTTTTCACCCAGAAAACTTTGTGAAATTCTGTAGCTATTGGAATTGTTGATAGAATAGCTATGCATGTGAACTTTTTGCTTTTATATTTTTAGATAAATTTTGCACACTCTCTACGTGGACACTTAATTTAAAACTTTTTAAAGATTAGAAATTTTTTTAGTTTAGGTGATCTAGCTGTGTCATTCATGCATGTAGAAAATGGTATCTGTCTTGCTGGGCAGAATTTACAATTAGATGTTTAAACCTCTGTTCTGAATCCAGTAGAATTTAGCTCAACTTGTGTTTAAATGCTTTTTTGTCAAGCAAAAAATCTCAGCAGTTTTACAAATACTACATGACAGTAGTTTCTGTACTGATTGTAACTTATTTTTGTACGGTTTTTATGTAACTAGTAATATGGTTAATTTTTGATCTTGTATCAGAACAAGTTTTTTCATTGGTATGTTTATTAAAATACCTATAATGCTTTCTATGTATTCTGTTTTGCTTTCAATTGTGAAATTCAGTAGAAGTAATTTTTTAAAAACTATCCTCCATTCTAATCCTAATGTGGTGGCTACACAGGAGGATTTAAAAAAGTCTGCTTACTGTTAAATAACATTTTAAGGGGCAAAAGATGCAAGAGGCTGGATGAGTGAACAATGCAACAAATTCAAAACTACAGTATGCGGAATTCAGGCTATATCTTCACTTAAAGTCACTGCAGACGTGTCCTACAGCAACAGGGTTTGTAGTTGATCTAGCTCCCTGAGAAGCAGTAGTTAGATCAACAGAAGAATTCTTCTTTTGACCTAACATTGTCTATACTGGACACTAGGGCTATGTCTACATGTGAACACTACATCGAAATAGCTTATTTCGATGTAGCGACATCGAAATAGGCTATTTTGATGAATAACGTCTACACATCCTCCAGGGTTGGCAACGTCGACGTTCAACATTGACGTTGCGCAGCACCACATCGAAATAGGTGCTGCGAGGGAACGTCTACACGCCAAAGTAGCACACATCGAAATAAGGGTGCCAGGCACAGCTGCAGACAGGATCACAAGGCGGACTCAACAGCAAGCTGCTCCCTTAAAGGACCTCTCCCAGACACAGTTGCACTAAACACCACAAGATCCACAGAGCCGACAACTGGTTGCAGACCCTGTGCCTGCAGCATGGATCCGCAGCAGCAGCCAGAAGCCCTGGGCTAAGGGCTGCTGCACACAGTGACCATAGAGCGTCTCTCAACCCCTCAGGTGATGGCCACCATGGTGGACCCTGCTATTTCGATGTTGCAGGACACAGATCGTCTACACGTGCCCTACTTCGACATTCAACTTCGAAGTAGGGCGCTATTTCCATCCCCTCATGGGGTTAGCAGCTTCGACATCTCGCTGCCTAACATCGATGTTAACATCGAAATAGCGCCCAACGTGTAGCCGTGACGGGCACTATTTCGAAGTTAGTGCTGCTACTTCGAAGTAGCGTGCACGTGTAGACACGGCTTAGGTTGGTATAGAATCTCTAAGGGAGTGTGGACATTTTTATGTTAGTGGAAGCTTTCAGCAGAAATCAGCCCTATTTGTGTTAAGGCAGAAACAGAAGGAAGAGGGGGAGGGTTTTAAAAAGGGAGTTGACACACAAGGCAAGACCCCCACATATCCATTTGAGAATATATATAAACCAATCTTGAAATATTGAGACTTAGGAGGAAAAACATTCCTTCAGGGCTTGTGTGCACTTTAAAAGCTGCAGCTGTGCTGCTGTAGCAAAGATGCTGTGCTGGTGGGAAAGCTTATTCCATAGGACAAACCCTCCAGTGGATAGTGCTGTCCACACGGACCTAACTCCCAACATAGATTTTCCATGCCCCTCGGCAACCTAGTTACTTCATCATAAATTGCTTGTGTAATAATCTGAAGCCTGAATGCCAGGTTGATTCCACGGTAGTTCATGTTTAACTATGGAAATGTATACACTTAAATTTTCCTCCACTGACCAAATGCCCTGCAGTGCCAACTCCACAAGAGTAGAGTCAAGGTCAATGTGGTTAAATCAACACTGTTTTGCTTATGGCAGGTGTCACGTGGCAGGACAAGGGATGCAAGAACTCCTCATGAAGAGACATCCCCACATATGGAATAAGTGTAGAAACATGTTAAATTACTGTGTCTGCTGTTTGCTGATGTAAGTCAGGATGACTTCATTTTGTAGTATAGTCATGATCTAAGTCTGGTTTTGGTTGAGAACAACAGATAGCACTATCCAGAGTCAGAGAGAGAGAGCAAGTTTCACAGCAGATTAGGGAACCACAATAAACACATGAAGCTAAGTGGCAACACTATAAAGACATTTTCAATAACAAGGATTTTTTTCCCCAGTGTTGAGATTCCTTTGACATTAACTCAGAACTTAAGTACCCTTGCTATATAGATTTTCTTTGTCAGTAGTTCAAGATAATTGTCCTTTTACCCAAACTCTGAGAAGACAGGAGCCAGACCTTGCTCTCTCTGGATCTGTTCAGGAGTTAAAACCCAGGGGTTCTCACCCTTTTTCTTCCTGAATCCCTCCTTCCCCAACATGTTGTGAAAATGCTGCAGCCCAGCTGTGTGCCACAACTATTTTTCTCCATATGGTAGGAATGAGCAAGGAGTGCAGTTGCCTGAAGCTCCACACCCCAGCGGCAATGTGGAACTTCAGGGTGCTCAGTCTCGGACTTCCACCCCAGCTTGTGTGGCTTGGAACCCTACAGATGCAGTCCCATGGGGCAAGATTTTGGCTTTCTGCTCTGAGCCCTAGCAAGGCTGACGTCTGCCAGGTTTTGTAGACCCCACTAAACCTGGCTTGTGGCCTCCCAGGAGGGTCTCAGGGAGTCCTTGCTGAGAACCGCTGCCTTAGCTCTTGAGGTAAGGGAGTTAGTTTAGCTCCCAGCTGTCAGATGCATACTACTGTAAAAACATGCACTGTGACGGACATGGATCTGTGAAGAACCAAGCTGATCTAAAAAGTTTATTGAGGGTACATGATTTCAGAAAGTCTTGTGCATTTGCTCATTTGCCATAAGAGACCAAATATTTTCTATTAAATGAAGCTAAGAACATGCACTAGATAAATACCACCAAATACACACACAAGTAATTTCTTGGCTATCAGCTTTGATAATACATGTTACTGTCTTCCCTGGCCTTGGGACTACATCAAGAGCAGTCTGCTACTGCATTTTCGTAGTTCCAGGCATGGACAAACTAGCTTTTAAAAATGCAATTATTGCACCTGTGTATGAATTTTAATTCCATCAGCATAGCTGATGTCCAAAGAAAAATATACTTGTGAACAGAAACTTACTGGTGGAGTACTTTACAAACCATTTTTAGGAAATAACTAGAAGCACTAGGATCTTGATTACCTGTTGGAATGTATCCCTTTTGTGTAGAAATGTCACTTGTATTTTATGCACAATTTATCCTGTTTGAATACAGGTTGTATTTTATGTAAGAGGTTAAACTTGTTAAGCGAGATTTATAGAGACACTGTAGATGGTGTGCATTGGAAAGATTTATCAGTACTTGATTAGGTATTTACAAAAGCTGATTAACCAAATCTATACCTGCTTCCAGGTGCCAGGTAATTGTGTATTTGTAACACATGCATTAATGAAACTCTATAGCAAGTACTGTCACTGAAAGTAAAGCTGCAGTGTAATTCTAAATCACTGTTCTGGCACTCTTTCATTCTGGAGTGTTGCACAATGTTAAGTTTGTTCATTCAGCGAACGGAAAGTAGAAAACTGACAGGTTTTCAGTTTTACAACTAGAGAATGAAAGTTCCATGCTGCTGTATGCCAAGAAATTGGCCCTGCAGGATTAGAGGCAACCACTCTGGCAAGATTCACCACTCCCCCTCCAACTGCCCTGAAGGCAATTTAATTCAAATATATTTAAAAAAAAATCCTGCTACAGTTACCCTGCCATTAGACAATGTGCAGGGTAGGAATTCAGCTCAGTCTTCATGGAAATACAGCTTAGAATGATATTAAGAATAATAGTTTTAAGAATATGTTGTGCACTATAAATGCCAGAAAGAATATAAAAATGGCCATACAGGGTCAGACTGGCCACTGCCAGGAACGTCAATAGGAATGAACAGTAGGGGTGATCATCCTGTTACCCATTCCCACCTTTTGTCAAACAGAAGCTTAGGGGTACCACCCCACTTTCCTTATTTACTTTTCCACACCACTTATGATTTTATAGACCTCATATTTTCCCTTAGTCTCTTTTCCAAGCTGAAGAAGTTGCACTCATTAATCTGCCCTCATATAGAAGCTGTTGCATACACCAATCATTTGATGCTCTTTTCTGTACATTTTCCAATTCCAATATATTTTTGAGATGGGATGACCAGATCTGCTTGCATTATTCAAGGTGTAGGCATACCACAGATTTCTATAATGGCAATATATTGTCTTAGCTATCACTTTCCTGATGATTCCTGCCATTGTCCGTTAAGGGGATGTTTTCAGAAAACTATCCATAATGACTCCATGGTCTCTGTCTTGAGTGGTAAGTTAATTTAGTCCGCATCAGTTTATAAACCCAAGTAGTTGTAGTACAGGTACCTAGGAGTAGTGTTGACTGCTTATGGTTAAACAGTAGGGGTTAGCCCTGTCAGAACAGCCCCCTTCAGCAACAGCCCCAGGACTGCTGCAGGTGGGGGTGCTCCAGCCTGGCCCCACCCATCAGTTAACCTGTTAAATGGGATTTTACATCCCTCATACCTGACATTCCTTCCTCTCTAAGCATGAGCCAAAACTTGGTATATTGGCAAAGCAATGCCACAAACTATAAACAAACCGAACTACCTACACAGGTCCAAGTTTTACTCTCTTTAGATCTGGGCAAATTAGCATTCAACTGTTTGCTAACACCTGCTATCATTACACTAATATTGTGTCAATTAAGCAGGAGTCATTTCCACTCATTATCATTGCTTAAATCTGTTCCAATAAAGCCAAGTTACTGGGAATAACAGTTCATAAGTACACAAGAAAAATCAGAAAGTAACAAGTTAGTCAGGCTACCCACCTGGGGTACAGAGGCTATGGGAGTGCAATGACTATCCTTCAGGAAAGAGGAAGACCATAGCAGGCAATGTGCAAACATGACATTAGAACTGAGAATTTGAATAAATAACCAAAGGGAGTTTCTATTTAAAACAACAATAGCCGAAGCTGGAAACCTGTGTCCTGGCTCACCAGAGGAAGTGGGGATAAGTACGGCCAACAAAGACGTTATTGATATGTTAACAGTTTTCTCTCGGTTTTCATCACAGAAGATTCTGCTGAGATACCTACCTGATGTGATAATAAAGATGAGGTATGTCAAAGAAGCAGTCCTGGAACAAACTGATAACCAGACAAGCAAGACCTGTCCAGACCCAGGTGGAACACATCTGGCAGGATTTAGGAACAAAGTGGCTGTGCTACTAAGAAAAATGTATAATGAAGGAGTAGCAGAACTTACTGTTTGAACTGCACATGACAATCTTCAGAAATTCAAGGGCTGGGGCTGGCACTTAAGCCCTGCTCCAGCTGAAGCCTGAAGAACACCCTCCTTGCTGGGCAGAAGACCCTATCCCACCACTCTACGGCAAAGCAAATGTCTTGAGATCCTGCTCCCCTCCCCGAAAGTCTGGAATGTGGAAAATGGATGTTGGGGTCTCTGAGCTGCACATTATCTGTAAAAGAGCCATGTGCAACTTTGAACCAGTTTAGCCACCAGCCCTTTTATTATGCTGTACTAAAGTCACATTTGAGATTGGAGGGTGTTAAATAGTGTACCTGTTTTTGGGAAAAAAGGCAGAAGCATAATCTAGGGATTTACTAGCTCATCACATTTCTGTATATGGTAAATTGGATGAAAGAAGATGATCGCACTAATATAATATAGACTGCAACTAACAAAACTTCTTCAAAGAAAAATTTTCACTAAACTATACAAATTACTTGAAAGCGTCAATAAGATAGAGATTGAAAGAGAATCAAGTGATATAATTTACATTTTTAAAAGGGTGTTGACAAAGGCCATCCCTGGAAGCTAATAAAGCACCTATTGATGTTAGATCATCCCGAGACAAAAAATGGCTTAGAGTGAAAATAAAAATGGTAGTTTTCAATATGGCCAGAGGTTGATCAGAGGTTGACAGTGGCTTGATCTGAGGGTCAGCATTAAGGTGAGTGGTGATGATATATTTATAAGTGATTAGAAAAGGGAAATAAGCAGCCAAATGGCAAAATTTACATATGCCACAATGTGTTTCAGGTCAAAAAAGACTGTGTGGGCAGAAGAGGGCCCTAACCATTGCTAATCAAGACAATAACCCAATGCAAAGTAATGCAAGTTAGGGGATTCTATAAATCCCTCATTTATATACTTTACTGGATTGTAAATTAACTGTATTCCCTGTTGGAAAAGCCATAAACGCTGAGGACCATAGGCGAATGAATGGTAGCAAATAAGCCAAAAAGAGAGAGACAAACATTATTCACAAGGAATACAACAGTTCCTGTTCTACTGCCATTGTAAATTAGTCTTCCTCATCTGTACTACAGGATTGTACTAGTCACCTCCAAGAGAGCAATACAGCAGAATTAGAGGGGATTCACGGACAGAGGAGGACACTGATTCACAAAAATACATATGAACAGACACTGAAAAGACTGGGACTTTTTAAGACCTGACAAATTATATAAATAAATTACTGGGGATAAAAAATATGAGAAACTTAACACCACAAGGTCAAGAGGTCAATCAGAACTGGCAGGTGGCAAATTCAAAGCTGATAAAAGGAAATACCTTTTAACACACTGCATCCATTAGTCAGTGGAATTCATTGTTCCTGGACAGTCAGAGTAGAGCAGCTCAATAACAGATTTCATGTTTATATGGGCTGATGTTCTCATCTTTTGAGCTGTGGAGATCTGTGTATCAGGAACAGGTCAACATAACCTTCCAAGTTGAAAAGCATGCCCAAGTCAGTCAACAGCGAGGGCACACCATGCAGGACCCAGGTTGAGTGGGTGGACAGAGGTATTGGGTTCATCCTAAAAACTCAAGGTATCACATGACTTGCCCCCCAACACAGTGGCTCCACTCTAGTGGGTGAGGAGTGAGCAGATGCAGGCCCACACCCTTATGCCTTCCTGAGAAGCACGAAGAGTATAATAGGTGGATGGGGCAATGGGAGTGCTTAGGACAAAGAAGTTGTCCAGGTTCTCATAGTGAATGAGGTGGAAGTGGAGACTGGGATATAAGGCTAGAATATACAAATTCATTCCTGCCCCTACCCTCTTACTCGGGTTTAGCACAACCAAAAAAAAAAAAAAAAAAACCACCCTCCTCCAGGAGACAGACAGACTGACAAATCAAATTTTAATGTATGCACAACATGCTTCTGGTGGCATGTGACCAGGATTCATCTCCAAATTTGGTTTGCTGGTTGGATCACTGAGCTGTCCCAGGTTGGGTATGGACAGGAAGTGCAACATGAATGCTAATTCATGTACCTTGAAGGGGATGAGTACCTAGTTTAACCTTAATGCTCCTCAGGAGTTTCTCTCCACCACACATAAATCCACCCAATAACCCATCCACACTCTAAACTCCACATCACTGTGATTCAGCCCAAGGGAAAGTTAATTACAACCCCACCAGTTGCACAGGAACAGGCCTGCTGGGCTGCCTAGAATGTTGGTAACATCATGTTAAAGTCCAGTCCTTTGGGAGAAAGGGGGGCATGTAGACAGAGAGCCCTATACTTCAGTCATTTACACTAGTGCCAAGTCCTAGCACAAAACAGCAGCATTCTGTCCCTGGTGATACTGATAGAGACTACACAAGACCCCTCTTTCTCTAAATGGTGAATAGTAGGAATCAGGCTGCCCGTGTTTTATTCAATTGAGAAAGGGAGAGTTTCACGCCAACTCTGGCCCCTTATTTCTTGTGTCTAAATGAAACCGGAATGCTTCCCTGCTTACCATCAAAGACCAGAAAATCTGTTTCGCAACATTTAAATATGTTAACAAAAGGAGATTCAAGCAAGGAGAAATATGGTGCAGTTTTGGCAGGACAGCTGCCTGGTAGGCGTGAAGGCATATTTAGACCTAAGAAAAACCTGCTGTGGATTTTAAAAAAGTTTGTTCTGATAACATTTAAAAGGAGAAATAGAACAAAGAAATCATGTTTAGAATTGTAAGAAACTGGAGAATGTCTGTAAGAACAAGAAAAATAACAAAAAAGCTAGAAAAGACTGGTTTAAACTAATACTAACCTTATAGTAATGAGGAGGAGCATTAACATGAAAATAAGAGCCTAACAGAGATACGAGAAAAAAAAGTTAACAAAACCTTTAAGTTTGTGGAACAGAGGGAAGTTGAAACTGTATTGTCTACTGCTGAAAGTGTCTGATCAGATCAGTATGGTAAGCTTTCCACTTGTACCTGATCACTACTTGCTGAGCGTTTTGCCTTAATAAAGACTGGTTAGTGTCAACTGCTGAATAAGTGAATCTTAATCCAGCACTGCCCAGCCTAGAATCACAGAAGGGCATCAATATGTGAGGAGTAGTGGAGCTATACACCATCCTTCTGTTGGCGCAAAAACAACCAGACTATGCACAAGAAACTATAAACTGCCCTATGTCAAGTGCAAAGGGTTACAAATGAGCTTACAAAAAGTTTGCTCCTTTATCTGCCATGCAGATTTTCAATGGGCAAATCTGCTGTGTGCGCAAGCTTCTGCCAAAACAGGACCAGGACAAATAGACGACACATGGGGTTCATCTAGTCCCGTAACTTGCCTCCAAGAGCAGTCCACACCCAATAGCTCAAGGGAAGGAAATCCTACAATCCACAATTATGGGGTAACCTGCCTCTCCCTGTAGTTAGAAGTTGGCTCTTATTACTTCCAAATACCTGAGACTTCTTAATGTCTCTTCTAACTGGTTACTCTCATTAACCATGTACTTGCTTTATTCGCTCCTGAACGTAGATCTTACCGCCTCAATATCATGTGGCAATGTTACATACGATAGTTCTACATCATCTGGTGACTTGCAAGAAGCGACCTGTGGTGGCATTCAGTCCCCAACAGTGGATTCCCATCACTTAAATCTGCAAATAGAAATTGGACATCTCTTTTTAAAACTAGCTCAATCCCAAGCAACTAGACTTGATTTAGAAATTACTGGTTGGGCCCTTGGAGTTGTGAAAAACAGGTCAAACTAGATGATCAGAGTGGCCCCCTCCAGCCGAAACATTTTCGTGGACTAAGCAGGTACCTGTATGAGCAAAACCAACACAACTGCCACTCACTCAGACCATTAATTCAAAAGCTAATTAGTATTTAGAGTACCCCGAATGCAAAAGAAGTGGGTCTTACCCACGAAAGCTCATTACCTAATAAATGTTTTAGTCTTTAAGGTCTGCTTGTTTTTTGTGACTCTACAGACTAACATAACATGGCTACCCCTCGGAGACGGACTGCAGCGATTAGGATCTCCCTCAACTCTAGCTATTTGGCAGTAACTCTCATATAACTCAGGTGCTGCTGCTTACAATGTAGTTGTAGGGATACCAGGAAGACTCCAATCTCAAGGGGCTCACGTGGCTACTACAAAACAAATTTAGTTAGAAAAAAAATGTTCCATAGGCAGAAGGGCTATTGTCTACAGAGCAACCTTTTATCTGGAGGTGTGTGTTTTCTTCAAATCTTTCTGGAGTCTCTCGAAAGCAAGCAGCAATATTATTAATAAACACTTTGCGAGAGCAGCTAGAAGCTAACCAACTCAGTCTCACCATGCTAGGCGCTGTCAAAAATGTGTATTGTAGGAGCAGCTAGTCACTACAGCATATTAAGCACTGATTAACTGACCCTGCAAGAGAGGTCCTTTAAAAAAAGACAGACATGGCCAATGGAAGGCAGCAGAAGCAGAAGCACCACACCTGCCGAACCCTGAACTTTTTGTAGGTAGCATGGTGGAGGAGAGTTTTTAAGGGTGAGCTATGAAAGATGACAATGGCAGTGGATGTTTACAGAAAAGCTCAAAGAGTTTTGGTGCATTGAGGAGCCACACCTTATTTTAGTTGCCTTAATGTAGTCAGTCAGGCAGTGATCACCAGCCTCAAAAAACAAATTTTCTGCATGCATTAGTTGGAGGAAAAAGGTGATGATGGCTTGACAGATTTGGATCAAGAGATTTTCCCCCTAGCGAAAAGGGCAGCAGAGGACAATGCACAAAGGTGGTAGGAGAGAGGCTACTGAGATCAAGATAATGGAAGAGAATAGAAAATGGCCTCAGGCTGGTCTGATGGGAGCTGTTGAGGCTCCTTTCCACTTTCCTGCTCATTTACTCACTACATTAGGTAGCTAGAGTTTGAGGACATCAAGGATCTTGATATTGAGCAGAGTAAGCAGCAGGGAACTCTACCCCCAAAGAGAACCAGCTACAACAGCCCACTCAGCAAGTTGCACAAGGAAGAAAGATTTAGTAGCAGGATGGCTGTGAGGCAGCTTTGGATAAATTCAAAAAGCTAGCAAAGCACAAGGGGAGCAGTGGTTGGGAATCATGGTCCCATGGAAAGAAACCTCATTGTAAGCTGCTGTTTCTTCACTGAGCAGATAAGGCCCTTTCCAAGTATGTGGCCTCCAGACTGCTGAAGTTAACAGGCAAGGTACCTGACTCTGAAGGCAACAGCTCAGTGTACCTCCATGTAGTCAGCACAGAGTGCACATCACAAACCTCAAAAGCATTCATTGGCACACACTATTTGTGCCAGATCTTGCTCATTAGACATTTACCCAGCACAGGTGTTCATCTTCTTTTGCAGCTAGATCACAAGTTGGCATTAGCTACCCTCCCTGCAGACTACAGATCAATTAGAGAGTAGTGTATTCAGACACTCAGAGTAAACTAAACAAGATGGAAGTTCAGGCACCTCTGACTCTGAACCTGACTCATGCTCTTGGAAGTTTGTCAAGAGACACATGCAGTGGCTTCTCCCTTCAAACAGAGTTTTGACAGCTGGCAGTTTTGGCAAGTTCTAATTCTTCATAAGAGAAAACTCCTGAGAAGCAGTGAGATCAACCTGTGGCTCTTTCCCCATGCAGCATGGACTATACAACTCTGACGGAGTTTCACATCAAAGCAGCATGAACAAGGCTGTAAGGTGTGACAGCTGACTGCAGAAAAATTCCTGCCTCTCAAAGGGCACAGATTACACCCAGACAATGCTCTGTTACTGTAAAGGACTAAGGCATTATTCAGTAGCTGAGGACTCTGGCAACCGGGGTTTAATTGGCAATTCAGATACAGATTTTGCCTGTAGGGCAGCAGCAGTCAGCAACCTTTCCAAGGCAAGTGCTGAAACTTGACCTTTTGATCTCTGTATGGTCAGTGTGGCAGTGATACTTAAAGTCACTAACAGCTTACAACTACTTAGAACAGCTTCATTAATAAATTAAAGTGCAGAGCTTTACAATTTGTCTTTAAATCTTTGTTAGGAAGGGCTTTTTAAATATATAAAAATGCCCTGGATTTTAATACAGGTTGAACCTCTTACCTCAGATACTCTGTTCTGGCAACATCTGCTGTCTGGCAGGACTACAGATGTTGCTGGCCCAGAGTGCCCCAGCCACAGAGGTTGCTAGGGTCTGGGGGCACAGCTGGTTTGGCAGGCAGCCCCCACTAACTGGGTGAGGGCTGTGGCTGGCCCTGAGTGGGGAGTCCCAGCAGCACAGAGCTGCTGCCGGCCCCAGGCAGGGAGCCCCATAGGAAAAAATCGACTAATAAATAATCAGGGAACATTATCTGTGTCATTTACCATAACATCCAAATAGAGGGGAGATGGGCATTTAAACAGCCTTCCAAACAAAACACCTCACCAATTAGTAGATCATTCGAAAGTGTAACATTAAGTTATTAAGGTATCTATTTAATTTAAAACAGATTATAGAAGAGCAAGAAATCTTGTTGGAAAAAGCATACATAAAACTACAGTGACAGAGAGGGAGCCATGTTAGTCTGTAGTCTATCAAAACAAAAGAGCAAAACTATGGCTTTTGTTATCAAAGATCTAACGCTTACAAGATACAGAGCTGAAATTACATCACCTAGGGCAGCAAAATCAAATGGTTTCTCGTATCAAACAAGGCTAATAAGTGCTAAGAGAAATCCTAGCAAACGACATTTAGGAAAAAATGTTTAAGCTTGAAGTATGGGATTTTTCCTCCAGAATTCTAGTTTTGGAAGGAGAACAACAACAAAAGGAAGTTTGGACCCAAGCGTCAAGTTCCTGCCAAAGGCTTATAATACAATATCTCAACAGTTTCAAGGGTAATTCAGCGTTAATTGCGCTTGCCATCTGCCAGAAAAAGCAAGCATTTAACTTCTGTTCAGCCTATGTAGGCTGATGAAATGTAGGAAATCTGTTGGAGGAGGGGGGGCAGGGTTTTCAAAGAGAAGTATGCAGCATAGCAGTGTCGCCACTCCTGGTGTGCTCAGGCTGGGATAACAAGATGGAAAGAGCAGGTGGGAAGAAGCTTTGTGGAAAGTGAGATTTCTTCCAAGTTTAAGAAGTGCAGGATAAAGCATTGCTAGCCTCTCAGAAATGGCTGATGAGGGGAGAGAGCTCTGCAAACTGCTACTGCAGTTAATGCAGGCATCTGACTATTTACAAAAGAAAGAGCCTGGACTTCTTTAAATTGCACATAGTTTGGTTGTCTCAGGGCTGCTTTGAATTCACGGAGGAAGTGGGCAGAGGATTTAAGCAGCCTGCTTATCTCAGGGTAAGTCTATGCTAGTGAAATAAGCTGATTTCAGATACACAATTCTAACTATGGCATTTGCGTAGCTAGAAGTGACATCGGAATAGACTTATTTCCCTAGCAAAGGCCTAGTTTCTATACTCTCCTATTGAACTCCCTTACTCGCCACGATAGCATGGAGTACAGGAGTCGACTGTGGAGCCCAGAGAGATCAATTTTGCTGCATCTTCACCAGACATGCAAAATCAAACTCTGGAAGATCAACCCTGACCAGGTCAACCTTCTGCTTCGTACAGACAAACCTTCAGAGTAGAAATTCTTTGGTTTTCTTCCTCTGACCTTGAAATTGCAAGAAATCTCACTTCCAGAGTTTGCAAGTCAATGCTTAATGGACGCAGCAGGGAAAGCTGGTTAGAGGGCTGCAGCAGAGAGGAAGGGCAAGGGAGGAGGACAGCAGGGCCAGGAGGAAGTTTGCAAATTGCAGTCTGTGTTCCTGCATAGGTAAAAACCTCTATTTTTCTACACAACGGGGAAACAGCACTTCCCTTTGATGACCCAGAGTTTGAGTGTCACAGTGGCAAAGTGGTGGTGGTGGGTGCAGTGGGGACGGGAAGAGAGTACAAACAGGGTGGAAGCAACATCAATGGTTTGAAAATCATTATTTTCAGTTCAGGAGCTTGCCCCCAGGGAGCCACTGCAGGGAGCACAAGGGGTGCTGTGCTTCTGCCTCTGTGCCAGAGAAAACTGGCTTGCTTGCCACTCATGGCATGTGTGCTGGGGATTGCTGATCCCTGCTCAAGGGTTACTTAGTCCCTGCTCCTGCCCCTTGCCTGTTTAGACTGTAAGCTTTGTGATAGCATTGTATATTTACAGTGCCTGACACAACTGGACCCCTTCTCTCCTTTGAAGTTCCAGGCACGGTTATAATAGAAGCTTAAATTGTGTCTTGAACTGTTTTTGTTCCATAAAATGACTTTTCCATGCTTAGACCAATGCACCATGCATGGTTCTGGTTTACACAAGACAAATATACTCATCTGTTATAAGTGTTTATTTTGCTGGAAAAAGAGAGGTGGTCAAATGATGCTAAACTTCAGAGAGGACGAGGAGAGTTACAGGTTATATTTCAGAAGTAATGTTGGTGCAGAAGAGACGACTCCAGCGTGCAGACTAGAACTAAGGGGAGCAGGCCTTGCAATACTAGATTAAGGTAATAGTTCATACTTAAAACTAAGATTGGTTATGCACCTTTAAAAACAAACATACTATTAAATAGGTAAGCTACAAAACTGAATGGCAAGAGAAGACATGCACATCTTCAAAAAAGAATAAACCGACACTTGAGCTAGAATAGTTGCAAAGCTGGGCTTAGGGTAAAGCGTAATAAGGGCCCAAAGAGCAGCAGAGAATAAATGGCTCTAGGGCCATGGGAAATAAGACAAAAAAATTATTCAAAGCAATTTCTGAAAAATAAAGAAAGTTACTTTTCACTATATTTTGAAGAGACACAAATGTCCATTAAGAGTAAATGCATTAGCCGTGATCAGTATGCTTTGAAGCCCAGCACTGTTTGACACGTACGATATAGATTTCGCGTGCAACAGGAACCCGACGTCCAGCCGCACATATCCTACCTGAAAGATAAAAAGCACAGTTCATTCAAAGGTGTGAAGACAGATTTTCTGCCTTCAAATACGCTCAGGCCATCTTGAGTCTTCTGTACAAAGAGTCGCATTTCCTAGCGAAGAAGTCAACCTGTGTTCCTGAAAACCACAAAAATCAGCATGAGAATGACTTTATGGTTGTGGCATTAGTGAGGCTTCTGTTTCCAAACTGCATTAACTGGGTCCAAAACCAAAGACACAGAACTGGGCTTCATGTCTACTCCTTGGTCTTGGCTATGGTTTGGCCAAACAAGTCCAGGCTTACTGCAAAGAGCTGCTAAGTTTACAGAGTTCATTGCATTTATAAAGAAAACCATTTAATGTAGAACAATTATACAAGTAATTGTTCTGCTAGAGGCAACTGTATATGAACTAGCCTTCAAGCAATTATACTTGTATGAAAATGAGTCATTAAAGACTAAACTAAATTTTGAAAAAAAGTTATTCCAGAGCATGTACAACAGCCCTCCCACACTGGAATCTATGTTTCAAATACTTTCAGGTGAAAGATTAAGCTTCTAGGCTTTAGACAGCCTGAAGATTAGATCAGTATACCTTATCTCCAAATTCACACAGATTTCAGTGCTTCAGCTCATGCTAACCATTTTGCCAAACCGCTAAACAAAATTAACTGAACTGATTCTGTTCACTGCTGCTGTTCAGAACTCTGTAAGCAGAGCTAGGAAGTCAATGACCAAGTTGGTTCCATTTTATAGTTGCCTGGCAAAACAAGAACCACCAGCATGGGCTGGAGCAGCAGAATCCTCACCCTGGCCCTTCACTATGAAAGCCAGGAGACTCTGGTCTGGAGTGAAAAGGAAGGTCCTTTTTTCAGTAGTTCGAGGCAATGGAGCTCCAAACCTACTGGACCTCTAACAGCCAGAGCCTGATACTGAAGACCAAACATTCACACGGGACCCAGGATAGACATCCTGATTAAAATCCTTGCCCCTGTCCTGCTATTGGGGTGACAAGAGGAACACAGAGGGCTTCCATCAGTGCATGACCTCATCCTTTCACTGGCCCACTCCACCAGACCTACTTCTAGGTTACAAGGAAGAGTTCTCCAAGGACAGAGTAGTAGTTCTTCTTAGAATGTGCCTAAACGGAAAGTTTTAGAGGAGGCATCTGCTGTGCTGTAGCTATTGGTATGACTGGGCCAATTAAATGATCACTGTATTGTAATATGGCGAAGTGTACCATTCAAGTTATGGCACTAAAAATCTCTGTTCAAGAATCTTCTCTGAAACGCACTGCATCAAGACCTCCAGCCCATTCAGAAGGTCATCATCTTGTCACAGATCTCAGTTTCCAGAACATGGACTAAAAATAGTTCCCCAAGGTGAGGTCATTTCTGCTTGCAATTCAAAGACAGCTTGAACTAATAAGAAAAGAGAATTAGGAAAATCAGGTAGCTCAGTCTCCAGAAGATTTTGGGTGAGGTCTTCAAAAGCATAACAATGACATAGGAACTCAAGTCAATAGGAGTTAGGCATTTTTGAAAGATTTTGCCTTTTGCAATTTAAACAATGGCCAAGAAATTTAGGTTTTAAAGCACATTTACTTTACGTAAGATTTCTTTTAAATAAGTTTTATGAGCTCAAGGACCGTACTTGCAGAAACTGTTTTCCAAAGACAGACTGTCAGCAGCTGATTTTTGGAATTAAGGGTAAAATGTTCCAAAGTGCCTAAGTGATTTAGGAGTCTAAGTTACAACAGACATGGTGTCTTGTATTCAGCTTGATATCTTCTGGGACTGAAACCTATTAGAAGATTTATTGCAATCCCACATGAACCTGACAACTAATTCACTTTTGAGAGAGGATGAAGAATGGCCTACTCAGTGAGGGCAATCGGTAGATAAACTCTTCAGTGCACTACAAAAGAGTAACCCCTCAAAATGCACTGCCTCTTCTTCCCTGTTCAAATAAGTCATTGTAGAACAATATGCAACTGCCAAAGTAGGGTCTATACCACTACGTTGGCTAATCTCAGCTCAGAGTACAATTCTGTTATTGGAGTCAGAAATTTAGATCTCTCTCATTACTATTACATTTGAGCTCAGTCACATGTACAGGCAGATTTTCCAGGTCTTTCCCACTAGGAGCAGAGCAATGATAAGGTGAGAATCTGTATGCAAGGTGAGTTGTGCGAAGAATCCTAGCCTGTAAAGTGTAGTCCCCTCACTACAATGACTGGGAAGAGAACTGGACACACCAGCTACACCAGGTTTTTAAGAGCAGGCTCAAATTTAAGTTAAGAATTCTAATCTTCCATCACCTGTCAAACGCTCTGGCCCCTCCTACATCACCTAGAATCCCTGAAGGCTATGCCATCAGTTCCGACTGCTTAAACTAAGGCAAGTTAAAGCAGCTGTGTCCACAAATGCTCCTGTTCCTGGGGAGCAGGCATTATATGATAAGCACAGGATGCTTGCTGGCAGGAATGCACAAGACAGTGACCATTTTCCACCACACAAAAAAGTCTCCTAACTCTCAGGCAACTTGAAAATTCTAGATATTTTGCGAATAGTATTTGTGGTACTTCAAACCAGTAAGACGTTGTCCCTGCCAGCTTTATAATTCCCTGTCTCATCTCTGCTTCTGAAAGTCCCAAAGAGCAGAAGGCAAGTGCCAGTAACATCTTTCCTTTGACTTGTTCAGTGCATGTGAGCTCCCTCTTTGTGGCGACTCTCACATGACTATTGGGAAGCTTCATCTAGTGCAGAAGATATTGCTTAGAGCAAACTACACCCATGCACCACAAAATAACTACAAGTAATTTCCAGGTGAAACTCTTGCTTACAATGCTCTAGATATTCTGGGTTCTAAACAGCTCCCATATCATGTTGCAGTGCATGAGTCTGAAGGAACATCACTGCCAAGGAGGGCAGAGCTCTCCACCACTCTCATCATAAGTCTGAGCTTGGCTATTATTATAGTATAGTGGTAGCTGCAACATGCTTTGATCTTTAACTGCAGGAATTTAAATCTCCTTGATAATTAATCCGCTGGCTGTATCCCCCTAGTTCAATTTCTGATCTTATTAACATAACTATGTTGCTAGGGTACAGCTGATAAAAATTCTCTGTTTGTGGGAAATGTTCCAAGCTTGGATGTTCTAGTAGACTTGGAACATGTCCTGCAAATAGAGAACATTTATCATGCCTACTATGGTTACAGATCTCAAGAAAACACGTATCTTTTCTGGACTTGACTCAGTTTACATTTCATTTGTACATCCTTCCTTTGGAAAGCGTCTACTTCCAGACAAAAGGCCTGATGTATTACTAATCTGAAGTCCTAATAAGGGTCATGGCTTGGTCAAATGCCTGACAAGTGAAATACAGAGTTCATAGGTGTAAGGCACTTTTTGCTAGCACCCAGTGATACAAGGCCAAACGTGCCCCTGTAGCACCATGTGTTAAGATACTCACAACTAGGAAGAGGATCCCCAGGTCCTTAAGTATCAGGATAAAAACCCCTCTGAACTAAACCAGAAAGTGCTCTCACCTCCGCCGACTCAATACGCAGAGTACCGCGCCCTGTCCGCATACGACTCCCGCCCGAACCGCTGAACATCGTAGAGGGAGGCCCGAGCGACCGACGAGACTGGAGACAGCTGACAACGTTCGTAACCGTACGCCTCTCCGACGGTGGTAGCCGCGGTTGCCGTGCGACGCAGGGGGCTTCTATCCCGGGTGTAATAGGTGGAGGATGCAGCTGCTGCAGCGGCAGTTGCTGCTGCAGCTACTGCCGCTGCTGCCGCTGCTCCTGGGGTTGGCAGCAGTGCTCTATCATAAGGGTCTAGGGTAGTAGTGAGGCGATTGGCCATGGCTGTGGTGGCGGCCATGGCTGTGGTGGCGGCCATGGCTGTGGTTTGTACTTGGGAGTATTGCGCATACTGAGAATATTGGGCCATTGTTTGCTCTGCATAGGCGTCGTATGCAGATGCCGTAGCATAGGGCCTCACGCGATATCTTTTGTAGTAGTCGACCATTGCTCCGTACCCATCATCGTAATACATGGTTTCCCCATAGCCCGCGGGGTAGGGAGTGCGCACCGCTCCATACTGCTCATTATAGGTTTCGGTAAAGTCAGGCACTTGCCCCGTGCGATCTACCGGACACTCTTTAGACCAGTGCCCTTCTTTCCCGCACCGATAGCAGCCGCTCTTGTCTCCCATCCCAGGCGCGGTCCTGAGCCGACTGGTGGACAACTGCACGTGCATCCGCTTGCCTTTAAGAAACAGACGCAAGAATGGTTGCTATAAGAAACTGACGCCACATGGAAAACCACAAGATTTGTAACAAAAACGAATATTAAATATTGATTTAAAAATGTATCAAGACAAATTGACTGATTCACCCCCTCAGTACATCTCATCTGATTGTACAATACCTGTAACTATCCGTCCATGAGTTAAACCAACATTATTCATCAGCTTTTGGCTCCCTACTGTCATCTAATCTTTGTCCACATGATATTGTGCAGAGCTCTAAGAGCAGACAGAGTTGCCAAGATCTACCAGTGACTGTATCTGGCTTGGAATGGTTATTGATGGAGCTCTGAGAGAAAACACATTCTAACAAATTTCAAGATGACTTTTCAGGATGTATCCCATATTACCATCATCAGAGCATATCAGGATCATCAAAACATGAACTACCATACTTAGCAAGAGGGTTCATGTTCAAGAAAGTTACATACATTGGCAGCCTACCATTCAAAATGGTCTAGACTCTCTGGCTTCTACTGCCAGGCCCGGTGAAGGCTGGGTACAATATGGTTACACCACAGCAGTCTTATGATTGAGGATCTGCAGAGCAGATAAACAACGGAGCCACACACCCACCATCCAAGCCACAGTGGAGACCATATGTTAACTGGAAAAAAGGCCTCTGGTTATATTGGGATAGCTCCTAGCAACATCCAAAGACATCTTTAACCCTGCACTTCAAGACAAACAAAACCTGCAGCACCTGATGGGGAAAAAAGCAGCAAGAGGGATACAGAAATCATTAGCTCTATGGAACTACTGCACATGCTTGTGGTTTTCCATTGCTCAGGGTAAAGTTTGTGGAAAAATAGTGAAATCAGCAGGAGCTGCTCTGAAGATCAAGCCACTTACTTTCAATCCCTTTATAGCTATCTTGATATACAAGTTTAGCCTGCCAAGTTTAATGCTAACCAAACTGCGCAAAGCAATCTTTCCATGCATGTTACTATAAGCCTTTGGATCATTCAGTTTTGTGAGAACAATTTGCTCTTTCATTTTATATGAAAGAGCTACATACAGGCACTTCGGCTGCCTGTTTAGTCTGAGAACCTAACCTAGAACTTACTGTTCTGTTTTCAAGACATGAGTCCTACAGAACCCAGTGCTAAATTTTAATTTGCCAAGATGTCTCAGCTGACTGCATACAAGAAGTGAGTTTCTCCTGGCAGCGGAGACAATCTATTTAGATTCTTATACCATGCACCTTAGAACAAACAGCAAGAGTGCTGTAATTCCATGCTTAATATATGAACTACAAAGAAAGAAAAAGATTTGCCAGTCAACCCAAAACAAAGGAGAAACTGTCTATGAATCACTAAAAGTTTTGCCTGCTGGGCAAGAGACTGAATACATACACTACAAATGAGTTCTTGGTGTGAAACAACCAGCACTTCAAGGAGCATAACATAAGGATCCTTTTGGTTTTGGTATTAAATTCAGATTCATGTACAGCACTTTTTCCAGCTAATCTAAAAATTTTGTATGAATTACTGTGCTACTTGCTACTTTCAGTGCATTAAAGCTCTCTCAATCACCATTCTTGTGCTTTGCAATGTGAAAAAGCAGAGGTGAGATGGCCCCTCCAAATGGAGGGCACTGAATGAGCTTGTGCACATGAAGCTGGAAGATTTAAAAGCACTGTAACAATGACATACTACCTCCATCTCCACATGCATCCAACCACTCAGCATTCAGAGAGCCAGAGCCCAGATTACATCAAGAGACAGCATTTCAGTTATGTCCTGTAACGTCTACTTTCAGTTAGCTATTACAGGACATAGATTACAACAGAATCCAGTAATTCTTTAATCAGAAAGTCCATAAATGATCCCAGTGTAAAAGCACAAGTTGATGGGTGATCTCTTGCCAGCTTGACTTACCTTAAGTTACAGAGTTATAGCCAGTGTTTCAGGCTAGCAAAGCAACTTACCACTATGACACTTACCCAACAGCAAAGGGCACCACGGCATTCACTCTCCTACTGTGCTTCACATCAAATGTTTGCGATTGATACTAGCATGAAAGAAAAGTGCTATGGGCGCAGGGCTAGAAAACTGTTTACATGATACTTGATCATAGCAAGTTACTGAATAAAGCCAATCCTCTTCAATGAGAGTTGAGCAGCCATTTTTATATCCCATTTTATCCATGAGTAAATGACTGTATTAATCCAAAGGCAATTTTCATGTCACTCTGAGACAGATCTGTTAGAAAATCTGGGACAGATCTGTTAGAGAATGCTTAAAAGAGCATATATCTGCCCAGCAGTCTGCAAAGTTATTATATGGCCAGATATACCTCTGCTTAGAACCCATTAGAGATATCTATTCTTAGACAGCTGTCAGCAGCTTGATACCAAACTTTGGGTGTACAGGTGACTGAAGTAAGTTTACCCTCTTGTTTACAAGCATTTTTGAACAAGACCCCTCTGGGCCTTCTGCCTCAAACATCACATCTGCAAAAAGGGCATAGTCTGCTAAGATACATTTCTGTGAAGACAGTCTGGCTGCAACATGGCCAACTTCCCCACATTACAGATCTCGTTACAGTGCATCTGTCACTTTTGAAAATAAGTCTTAATCAGTTAAGCACCTTTGGTATTTTTGAAAATGTTACCCCCAGTGGTGCCTGTGTTTTCAAAACTAAGTAATAAGGACACTATAGGGAAAGAAAAAAGGAAAAAAAGCACAAGTAACTTCATCTTACATATTTTGGATTTCTCTCACACAGTATGGTAGAGTGTACCATATTGACAGCCCTTAAAGTTGAAGTCACTGTGAACAGGTCTTCTACTGTCAGTGTTAATACAATGTGACAACACCCACACCCAGCCAACATGTCTCAGCCCTGAGCCAAAGGGCCACTTTGAAGAAAGGCAGGTTCATTCTCCACAGCCCGTTTGATCTATGGGCCTTCCAATAAAGCTGCCGAATGCTGTGTTTAGGAGTGGTGCACACCTGCTCAACAGAAGTGGGCCTGAGGCTCCACCAGTTTATTTCGTGGGGATTACAGTAATGCTATGCACAGGCTTGGAAACATTTGATATTCGTCCAACATCTGCTCCAATGTATATGCAAACTAATGAAAAAATATTGCCATCAGTGATTAGGCAACATAAGAAAAGAGAATGTAAGAGTCTGACTGAAGAATATTTACTTTGTATATTTTAGCATGTGATGTTGACAATTTGTGTTCAAACTGCTATAAATCTTTAGAATCTCAATGTGCATGGTCAGTAAACAATTATTGTCCAACCCTCCCTCCCCTAACTGTACACAACTGTGAACATTTAAATCAATTAAGTCAACAAAAATGCTTAAAATAATCGATATCCACCAAAATTTTATAAAAATAAAACTCACCTGCCAAGCCTAGCTCTCAGGTGTTAACAGCTTTTGATTACTGAGGCTGGGACAGTAGAATCAGTAACAAGCTGTAAAATATCCTACTATCAATCCACCTCTCACTCTCAACAATATTTGTTTCATAGTCTGAAGAGTATCAGAGAGTTCTATTTGTCACTAGAAAAAGGAAACCAAATGTCTTAGACTACATATTGTGCAGAAGAGTCTCTTTATTAGTATAAACATGAAACTAATGTTCATGCATTAACAGCGCTGCCACAAGCTTCAAATGGCTAATCCAGTCCTCTTTAAGAGTCCATTAATTTCACAGCCACCAAATGGGGGTATCCAATGAAGCATTCTGGACCCAAGACAGTCAGGCCTCCAGACACAAACTACTAACAGATTAACTTTTGGGATGAGGTGTTGATAGATTTAGCACCACTTTCAATGTCCGTACCACACATACTCCTTAGATACAGACTCACAGCCTAGCTCCCAATACTACACATAGCTTACCCACTGTGGGACCCAAAGGCCTGCGCACAGGTGTAACACAAGAGTTTACGAGTCCACTTGCTTTTCACATTGCACTTACACAGTTGTGGGCAACCTGCGCCTGCATGCAGCTCATCAGGCTTCTATGTATGGCCCGTGACACATTTTCTTTTCCATTGCCCACATACAGGGGTGCCAGATTTCACTGGTTTCAACCTGTGTAGTTTTTTTTCCTATAGGTATTACTAAACTGACCCGCACTTAAAGCAAAGGCATGTGAAGTGATGTGTGCTGATTGCACGACAACACTGAGAACAAGAGCCATATGCTCCCTCTGCATCCAAAGTGCTGCTAGAGTTCAATGGGTACACCCCACAAATTCTTGGTATGCAAGTGCAGTTTCCAAGACTACCCTATCTTTGGAGACTGTCGGTTACAAAAATCTTGCAAACCACTGAGATAAAGGAGGGTCGCTCACACAGCCCACTCACTAGCCTAGGTTGCCCATCGCAACACTAAGAGCTGGCTTTTGTACTGCTACAGCACAGTCAGCTCACGCAACTAGAACAACAGAAACAATAAAATAGCATATATGCTTTCTTTCCACTGCTCAGTGTTAGTAAACAGAAAGCATTCCCTGCTATGCACATTAGTCTGAATTTCATACTGAGTTCTTAAATTAGCCAGACCCACTCTGCAAGAGGTCTGGGCACATCTCAGGACAGGTCAATAGAAACTCTTTGCTCTGTGGGATGGAGACTCCTGAAAATGCAACAACTTTCTCTAAATAGTAAGGACACCCCCTCCTAAAATTGTGTGTTCTATTTTAGTCACCCTATCTCTACAAAATACATCTCAAGAATGAATGGGGCATATGACAACTAGCAAAAATTGTGTGCCTGGAAACACTCTCATTTGACGAAATGAAATGAATAGGGCTGTTTTAGCTCAGACAAATGAGAGAATGCCATGAGAATACAGAAAACAATGTATGAGTTAGAGGCAGCTGACTGGGTGTTTCTATTTATGCTCTCATGCAAAAACATGGAGATATTCCACAGCAGGGGGGCACAACTTAAAACTGGTCAAAGAAAACACTGTTTCCACACTGGTCATGATTCATGTGTAGAACTCACCACCTCAGGGTATCACCAAGATCAAAAACCAAGCAGGATTCAATGCTGAAGAAGTGGGTCCTACCCATGAAACCTCAAGACCTAATAAATTTGTTAGTCTTTAAGGTGCTATAGGACAACTGCTAACTGCTGAAGAACAGTAAGTGTTATGAACAGATATAAGTTCTGGAAGTGATTTAAATTCTGTTTCAGGGCAAGAGCTAACCTCTGCTGGAGTATAGTTATCCCGTTAATGCTACTACAGGTAGAGTCCTGCACCGATACAGAATTTGGCTTTGCATCTGCATCTGCATCTACAAAAGCGAACTGCAGCTATCCGCGGATTTGGATACTCGCAGACATCCACAAATTTGCAGAGTTCTAGATATAAAATGTACGTCTGTATCGATATCTTCAAAAATGAGCCGCGGAGACTGACACCCACAGATGCAGATACCTGTGGATATCTGCTTTATATCTGCAGATTTGCGGGGCTCTAGCTACAGAGTGCCCTGAACCTTCTGCTGAAGCAGCTGGTATTGGCTGACATCAGAGACAGGATACCAGACTAGAAGGACCACAGCTCTGATCCAGTCTGGGAACTCCTGTGCTCCACAGCTCAGTGGCTAAGTTTGTAGATAGAGTCTTCAAGATGCCAGCAAGTGACATCTTAAAAGTTTAACTGACTCTTTTTCAGTTTCTTCATAACGTTCAAGGTCAATGTTCCCTCTGATCTATTTAATCCACGTAAAGAATAATTTTTTCTGTGTACTGAGGCATTTAAAAGCCTAGCCATGGGCACTCTTAACTGGCTGATCAAATAATGTCAGTTGATCCCCATTCAGTCAAACATTGTGAACTATTCCAGCAGGTGGTAGCCTACTTTTTCAATAGGCATTAGGGTGCCATTCTTTCAGTTTTAAAGACCTTCACCCTTTTTCACATCTTTATGAGTTAAAATAGCTAAGTTGGTTTTTGTAATTATGCTAGCTGTTCAAGGCTAAATCTATTGAAGACTGTAACATTGTATATTTGTTACTGTTCTAATAAATTGGTGGGTCAGAACAAAAATGAGTTTCTGTAGACCAGTCAAATGCCTCACCCTGGTCTTAACCTTAGAAAAGGACAGAAATGCAAGGACTACTGTGAAATTTTAAACCTCTAACATTTGAAAAGAGAAATGTAATAAAGGTTCCCTTATTCCAACAGTTGACTGGTAACTGAAGTTCACACGAGTTAACACAAGACAAAGTTATCTAACTAAAAATCTTCCCTCAAAAGCTCATCTTTTGCTCTTCACTTTTGTGAGGTCATCGCTGTCATGATTAGAGAACTAGACTCACCATAAAGAAAACTGAAATTTCTAGTGTAAAAATACCAAGCAGAGCTTTAATTTAGTAAGCCTGTTCAGATCAGATTTATAGATAACAAAAACAGACGAACAAGCCTATTTCCACCACCACCTCATGCAAGTCGCCTTTTGTGTCTCCTGGAAGGAAAGCCTCTTAACACCTTTTAAAAATTGCACAAAGCTTTAAATAATCCTCAAGACAAGAGACCAACATGCTTTTGTTTCATACAAGTTTCCTCCACATTCCTACCATGCTCCATAATCTCGGCCCTGCTATTCAAGTGCTGTGCTCCCACAAACACACCGTTCTGCCCATGAAACAATTGTGGCCCACAGTGCCAATCTGCTATTTCAGTTCTGGTCTTCCCATAGCTATGTCAAAAGTCATTTATCTCCCAGAACACCCGACTGCCTCACCTGAACAGAAACTTTTGACCATAGTTAAGAGTTCTCCAGAGGAGCAACACTGAACTACCTAGTTCTGGAGTTCTCAAACTTCACTGTATTGCGAGCTCCTTCAGACAACAAAAATTACTGAAAAATCCCAAAACCCAATGGCTTTGGCTCCAGGCGGTGAGGTTCAGGCTTCAGCCCCTGACACAAGCGAGTCTAATGCCAGCCCAGGCAACCTGATTAAAATTGGGTCATGAAAATCTTTGGGGTCCCATCCCACAGTTTGACAACCGCTGAGTTAGTTCATTAACTGGACATGTACTTAACTGAAAGTACTTCTCAAAATTCATGAAAATGCTTTTCAGACTCAAACAAAAAATAGTTTATCCAACACCTAAACATCTCCCCAAGCACTACGCACTAAGCTTGTGTTAAGCATCTACACTGAAAAAATCATCCAGGCAACATGGTCAGTCTGAATGCCACCCATACTCCGTTATGTATTCAGCACAATTAGGACCCCATGATCAACAGATTTCCACCTGACCTGATCTTCTGGACAGAACCTGGTACTACCTAGTCTTAGGAAAGGCTGCACTTTTCCTGGTTCATGTTTCACCTTGGAACTCTGTGTTGTCTAGGCCCCTGATGGCCTCCACTGCATCCTCAGCCCGCTCCATATGCACAAAAGCATAGTCCTTCACTATGTCGCACTCGATCACTGGACCGTACTCTTCAAACTTGGCCCGCAGCTCCAGATTAGTGCAGGTGGGGCTGATGTTGCCCACGTGCAGCTTGGTGGAGGCCTTGCTCTTGTTCTTGCTGGCTTCCACATTGATGCAGACCCCATGCAGCTTGTGGTGATGCAGGTTACGGATGGCATCTTCGGCCGCTGTCCTGTCTTCAATGTGCACAAAGCCATAGTTTTTGATGATATCACATTCCAACACCTTTCCGTACTGCTCAAAGAGCGACCGGATCTCTTGCTCTGTTGCCTCCCGGGGCAGATTCCCAATGAAGAGTTTTACCATCTTAGCAGAGCCTGAGGGAAGAGGGAAGTAGTTTAAGGAGAAGCACTCAACCAAGTGCAATGCTCCTTTCCATCTCTGGAGTTATATGGCCCTCCCCACACCACACTGTCACCTCCATTTGATAGATGCAGGTGCTCAGGCATAAGGTGGACTCAATGACTTGCCCACTATCATGCAAGGACTACAACTGATCAGAGAACTGAACCAAGGTTTCTAGAGTTCCAATCCAGCATCTCACCCAAAAGGCTGGCATTTCTCAAATGCCACTAGCCGCTCTTCTTGTACCCACAGCTTCCTTGGCTGAGGCAGGGGCCCGTCCCCAGGCTGCCAGCAGAGGCCAGTCCAACCTGCTAGCTATGAGCGGCCATTTGGATAGTTAAGTGTGACTAGTTGGCTTGAAAAATAAAAACTAAAAAATTGTTACATTTTCCAAATAAGGTGGCTTGGTGGCTACTGATTCAGAACTGGTGGGACACCATGGAGCTAAGTCCATGTCCCCTTCAGGAGCCACAAACACTGCAGAAGCAGATGGACAGCATGAGCTCCCTCACCTTCCTGGGGGCAGTGAGTGACAGCGTCTGCCTGCGCGTTGCCTGACTCCATCCCAAAGCCACAGGGCTTCACACACCAGCTCTGGAATCCCGCTCCATCGCTATCAAGCCCTAGAGCCTCTTTATCTCCCCCCCACACCATCCTTCAGCCCTCTATCTACCTGCATGCCAGGGCTGAATTTGTTTCCCAGCTTGTCAGGGCTCAGTATGTCTGTGCGTGAAAAGTGATATTAACAAATACACAAAGTCACTTTTCACTAGAGATGTTAATAGTTAACTGGTAAGCCTCACCCTAAACAGATGAGGCTTACCAGTTAGTTAACTGCAGGCAAGGGGTGCTCCAGTACAGCCAGAGAACCCACTGGTCTGCAGTGGGCCCAGGCTGGGGGGTACTGCAGCCAGGTGCACTCAAGTTCAGCTGAAGCAGCCTTCATCTGTCAGCCTGAAGCATGCCATGGGCGGGCCCAGAGCTTGTCCAGAGCAGCCCTCATCCACAGCAGGGCCCACCACACTCCAGCCTGGCCAGAACCACCCCTGTTCACAGCATACTTAAAAGATTAAACTTAACATTTAACTGGGTAACTAATTAAATGGGATGTCACATTCCTACTTTTCACAGTAGGAGACTTACTAGCTAACAAGTCTAAAATAACAGCAACCAAAATAAAGCAATGCACCTTGTGTTTCTATTCTGTTCAGGTCCAGTGAAGGACAACGACAAATGCATATTATTTTTAATACATAAATTACAATGATTCGGACATGTACAGTTACATATTTGCTTCTTAAGATTAAGTATTTTAGGAAAAAATTGCGAAAGCAGCCATCAGCAAGAGTTGTTCGCCACACTCTGAGGCTACCCAACAATTTAGTGGGAGAATTCCTGCACTAGACCATCCTTCCTATATAATATTTCCTAATTCTCTTCAGTTATAAGGATCTACCCACACATCTATTTACGTGAAAGGCAAAGAGCGATTACTCATGTCCCACTAAATTTGCTCTTGTCCATTAAGTAGGAGATTTGGTAGGAATGACTTTGAATGGGACTGCAGGGGCTTTGGTGTCAGAGGTGCATTTTTTGTACACATGACAGAACTAAGACCTTGATCAGCACAACTCACAAAGATCCCATGGCGTATTTTGTATAAACGAAGAGGATGAGTAAAGTCTCCATTTCAAACCCTCAGACAATTGCACTCCACTTCCTAAATCTTCTCCTTGCACATTCAATAAGCATTTATTATTCATACTCAAGGGCTGAGCATAATTTGGACATAATACTTCAATATTATCCCTATGGACAGAAGTCAGAGTATGGAACGGGTTTCTAGCTCTGCTCTGGTGATTTCACTGCTGGAGAGAAGATGAAATGTTACTCTGATTATGGGGGTGTTCAAAGGGGACAACTATCAGAGAGGTAGCCAAGTTAGTCTGTATCTTCAAAAACAACAAGAAGTCCCGTAGCACTTTATAGACTAACAGATATTTTGGAGCATAAGCTTTCGTGGGCAAAGACCCGCTTCATCAGATGCATCTGACGAAGCCAGCCTCTGCCCACGAAAGCTTATGCTCCAAAATATCTGACAGAGAGATAGCCATGTTAGTCTGTATTCTATCAAAACAAAAAAGCAGTCAATATTGGACAGACTTCAAACACTCTTCGACAAAGAATTAATGGACACAAAACAGACATCAAAAAACTCCTAATTCACAAACCAGTCAGTAAGCACTTTAATACAGTGGGCCATTCTGTTAATGATCTGAAAGTCTGCGTTTTACTGAAAAAGAATTTTAAGATTGTTTACAGGGAGAGTGCCCAGAACTCTCATTTATATTCAAATTTGACACATTAACACTGGTTTGAACTGGGACAGCAATTACCTGGCCCACTGTAAGGACACTTTTACATACTTTGTTTTGGCTAACCCTTGACTTCCCCACCTCACATTCCCCCTCCTGCCCACCCCTCTGCTCTTCTGATTTGCCAACCTTGATCATTTTTGGACCTCTATGCTTTATATATTGAATCTGTTCTGGTAAGCCTATGATCTGAAGAAGTGTCTCTGTCCCATGAAAGCTCATCATCTAATAAATTATTCTGCTAGTCTTTAAAGTGCTACTTGACTGCTTTTTTGTTCCAAAATATTTGCTAGTCTATAAGGTGCCACAGGACTTCTTGTTGTTTTTGAAGATACAGATGAACACAACTACCTCTCTGACACTTATAGACTAAGATATTTTGGAGCATAAGCTTTTGTGGACAAAGAAAGCATCTGGCATCTGACAAAGCAGATTAGAGAGACACCTATCAGGGATGGTCCAGACGATCTTTGGTCCTGCCAAGAGGGCAGGGGAGTGGCCTCTGGGACCTCTCGAGGTCCCTTCCAGTTCCAGTTGTCTGTGAAAGCTCATGCTCCAACATATCTGCTCGTCTATAAGGCGCCCTTAGACTTCTCGTTGTTTTTGAAGAGGACAAACACCTTTGTCTCAGGGCCCCCTATATTACTCACGTACCCCCCTGTCACAATGACCCTCATCCTCCTCAGCTACCCTCCGTTTCCCGCCTTGCACGGGCGAGTCTAAAGCCTCGCGGCGTCCATTCCCGCCCCCCATTTCCTTCCCACGCGCATCCAGAGTCCCAGGGCCCCTTCCCGCCTTCTACCCCCCCCCCCGGCTCTCATTGTCTCAGCACTGCCCACGCGCCTCCCGCACCGCCCAGAGGCGCACGCTGACCTCTGCCCGAGAACGCGCCCGCCCTTAGCACCCCTCGTTCTCTGCCACCCAGTGCGCCCCTCCCACCGCACAGCAACAGGCCCACAGCCCCCACCACCCTCCCTCGCGTGCCCGCGAGCCACGCCCCAGCCCGGCACCCGCCGGCCCGCACCAAGACCAACCTGGCCAGAGACCGCGCCTCCCCTAACCGCGAGCCGCACAAAATGTCGGCTACACCAGCGAGGCCTAGTCCCACCCACCTCCCGCCGCATCCTCATTGGTCAGCTGGGCCGCGAGACTCGCGCGTCTCATGGGCCGTGCCGTGTGTCAAACAAGGTCAGAGCTCCCAGGTAGCCGGGGGATTCGCCAATCGCGAGCGAGCGTTCCCGGAGTGAACCCGTCTCTCCACCGCGCCACAGCCAGTCACACTGCGGCGGGAGGTGGATTGCACCATTATTGTCGCAGGGAAGGGGGACAGGTAATACCATGGTTCCCTTGTGCCCCTGCGGGGTAGGGGTGGAATGTGACGCTCTTCTGCATGGCGGGAGAAGCTGTTTGAATGGAATATTCTATCGTGGCTCAGTATGGGGGGGGGCAGCGGTCCATTTACGGGTCTTAATGAGGGAGCCGCAATAGTGGGCTGTTCCCCTGCGCCTTGTGCGGGCTTTAATAAGGGGGCCGTAGACCGTTCCATTGTTCCAGCCCGAGGGGATGGATGCATTGGGAGGAGCAGTAATAATGGATTCTTCCCCAGTGCCTCTCCATGGAGGAGCCATGAAGAGACGATTGTTCCACTTCGGCTCTGGATGTGGGGGTGCGGGGGCGCACTGGGCCGGAACCAAAACACGGGTTCAAACCGCCTGATCCACAGCTCGGGTGGGGGGGCGCAAGCTGGACTCCCCCGCCCCTTCCTACGGGTCGCCCCGCTCGGCCGCAAGGAGGGGCCGATTCTCATTGGCCGAGGTGAGAATAGTCCATGTCAAGAGCCCTTTCCCCGCGGGGTATAAACTTCCGCCCTTGTTGCCATTGATGACATGTGTTGCAATAGTCGTGGGGGCAGCGCCTGCCCTGTCCCGACATCAGGTGGCTGCACTCAGTGCACCAGCTCCACCCACCGGCCCCCAAGGCAGTTGTGGGAGCAGAGGCGCCCTAGCCCCCTGTCCCTGCTGGGAAACAACCGCGTGGTCTCTACACAGACTTTTATTTCAGTTTCTGTCAAAAACTGGAACAGATGCCACTGCAAACACGAGTAATGTTTCCCACAAGCACAGAAAGATCACCGGGGGTGTCCCAGCCAGGGGGGTGACGAGCCAAGTGGCAGGGAGTCACGGGTCCGAATCCAGCAGCGACATCTTGTTCCCAGGCCTCCCGCTGCAGGAAGCTGGCCCTGCCACCACCCAGTTCTGCAATCCTGCCCACCCCTCGAGCTCCAAGCTGCTGGTCCCCTAGGTCCCCAGAAAGAGGGAGGAGACTTGGCTCATTTCACAGTCATAGGGGCAGAGGAGCCACAGTGCCCTACCCTGACAAGGGGTAGGGTTTCTCCTTCGACAGGGGAGGCAGAGAGCAATCACTCCTTGCAGGAAGGCACAAATCATTTCTGGGCCCCAGACTGGGAGATAAAGGCAAAGGAAATCAGCCAGGACTTGGTATAGGTGGGTGGAAAAAGAAAGCAGATTGGGCACTGGCTGGGGAGCAAGGGAATACCCACTTCCCCCCAACAAAGCCTCTGAGGGGGCAGGATATTGGGAAAGTCAGAGGCACTCACCTGCTGAACGGGATGGATTTTTAGCTCAACTGTTTAACAGGCCAAAGGAGACGATTCTGAGCATCCAGCCTGACCTCTCCCTTGCCCCTGTGTAACCCTGCCTGGAGGATCTCACCCAGTGATTCTGCTAGTCAGTGGGAGTGCTTGAAGAGAGAAACTTTGTCTGAATTCAAAGGCCCCACACAGCAGGGAGATTTCCAGAGACACCAGGAACCCAGCACCTACACTTTCAATGAGAATCAGCCCCCACCTTCCGAATTTCTCCAGCACCTAGGTCTGGATTGCCAGAAGCACTATTTTCCACCCCCCACCCCCAAAGTCCATTATTTGGAGGAACTCAGGCACTCTGGGAACCCCAGGCGCAGCTTACGCAGCAAAGCGCTCAGTGTGAGAAGAGTGGTGAGAGAGCTGCCTGCCACAGCTGTCTGCATCCTCAGGCCAGGAAATCCTTGGTTCTGCTGCAATTTGCAAGCAGAAATAACCCCACGGCCCTGGAAACTTGATCCTGTCCCCCCACTCCTGTCCGGTTCATTTGCAGCTTCCCTGGGATGACGCGGGGTAACCGTCTGCAAAGCGAGAGGGAGATGGGTGGGGGCAGCACTGGGGTATGGCTGCCCCAGGAACCCTGCCCCAGGACCTACTTATGTAGAGCAGCTGTAGGAAAGAGGTGGGGAAAGACACACTACCCTAGACTAGTGCAGCTCCAGGAGGTGAAGGGCAGCAAGGAGAGAAGGTTCATACATCAGAGGGACGGGAGGGAGCAAAGCAAGTCAAACATGCCTCCATTTGTGCATCAGCCCACATGTGCTTCCCCCACCGTGCCTACATCACAGCAACCTAAATATCCTCCCCAGAGCCCAGGAACCCTAATACTGCTCCTCCCCTGCACTGGTGTGGAAAGTCACAGGAAGGCTTTGCCCAGCCTGGCTTCATGGCTGATGCACTCCAGCAGCTCCAGCACCCCTCAGGGAATGGGGAGTCAGCAGGGCTCCCCCCTGCAGCCCCGGGGTGGGTGGGTGGGTGTGGTTTCAAGCTCTACCATTAGCCCAGCTACTGACCTAGACTGCAGCATCCCCACCCAGCAGCTAGAGTCCCAATACCTGCCCCCATCCATCTGGAGCCCAGAGTCTGCCCCGTCCTTCCCCCACACTCCGTGCAGAGCCCCTTGTCCCATCCCCTCCTGTGTCCTTCCATCAGTTCCATGGATTAAATAGCCGGGCAGCGCCCCTTGGCAGCCCCTCCAGTAGTGAGCCCTGCAGGCCCCTCTATTGCTTCTTCTTGAAGAAGCTGAATCTCTTTTCTCGGTCCTTCTCCTTGCCGTCCTTGCTGCGTAGGGCCACGGAGCTCTCGAGGGCGCTGTTGGGGGACACGGGCGGCATGCTCATGGCCCGTGTCATGCCCTTGCCAGGGAGGGAGGGCGGATCCTCCGTGTCCTGCTGGGGTGTCGGGGCGCAGGCCACTGAGGCATTTATTACCCGCATCCAGGTGCTCATCTCAGCCTGGGGGGGAAGAGAAGAAGCCATCAGCCATAGGTTGGTGCAGGGAAGAGAGAGGGCAGGGCACAGGCTCTGGGAGGAGGCAGGGCACCATGAGGGCAAGTCAGAGCGGCAGAGCACAGACAAAGCGGGCCTGGGAGTGGACAGAGCTGGGCGGAGCTCTGGGGCAGGGCCCAGGATTCACAGCTACCGAGGCAAAGGAACTGGGAGACAGTGGAGCAGAGGGAGCAGAGGGACTCGGGATGGGAGGGGCAGGGCAGAGATATTCTAGGGCTGGAACAGGGCAAGGCAGAGAGCCTGGAGTACCGGTGAGCATGGCAGGAGGACACCCTGTAACCCAGATGTTTGGCTAATGGCCCCAGGAGCATGGAGGAGGGGCTGTGTGGTTAGGCCTCTCTGACCCCTGCAGGCCTCCTGCACTAGAGGGGGAGGCATTGAGCATGGCAGCTGTGGGCCGCACAGGGGGTGCTGGCACATATGCACACTCACATAAACCTAGGAGCACTAGGAGGGGCTCCGAGGAGCTTACAGGCCAGTGTGCAAGGGTGCCCCCAGGGGGACAAGACAAGCAGTGCCCTGGGGTGTAGGAACTCACCTCATCCTTGGCCTGGAATAAATACTCTTTGCCATCACTCAGCCTGCAGGGAGGGAAAAACACACGTTACATCCCCTCCCTGACTGAGCCAACCCTGCCTAGTGCCCTGTTCCCTGCAGCCTTTCCCCTCTGCTCCCACTGACACCAGCCCCACACGGCCTTCCCTCCCCCGCTGCCCACCCTGCGTCTGCCTCCCCGGCCGCTCCTACCCCAGCTTGAAGACGTGCTTGCGTTTCTTGTAATCCAGGGCCACGTTGCACTGCGCGCCCTGCAGGCTGACGGGCACCTCGCCGTGGTAGGGGACGCCGTGGTTGGCGTTCTTGGCGTCTTTGTAGAAGCCCAGGCTGCCTTTGCGCAGGACACAGTACACGTTCTGCCAGGACCTTGGGAAGAAGCAGAGTCGTCACAGCAGCTGGGGGAAAGGGCGGAGCACAGAGCCATCGCCGCAAGGGGACTGGGGTAGGACAGGGCCGTGAGGCCAGGAGGGGTGAGGGATGGAGCTCACAGCCATCAATGACACCATCCAGGGCCCTGGGCAACATGACACAGCCCCAGAGCTCCACCCCCCAAGGCCCTGTCCACCACAGTGGCAGAGGGTCCCAAGGCTTCCCCAGTGCTGGCAGGGGCAGGGCTTCTCTCACCTGTTGGCCGCCTTCTTGCCCTGTGCTTCCATCTCCTGCTTGCGGCACAGTGCCCCCTCCATATGCTCCTGGGCCGCGGGGTCTGGTGACCGAAGGGGCAGCGTGGCTGAGTGGGCAGGCTCAGGGGTAAGTGCTGGCAACTTGGTGTGGGCCTTGGGCGAGGGAGCGGGGCTGTGGTCCTTCTCCTGCGCCAGCGCATCCGGCCGGGTTCCATCTGTCACCTCTGCCATCTCGGACACCTGGAGGGACGGACGGGCCAGGTCTGGGAGAGGGAGCGCAGCGTCTGGATGCCTCCCACCAGCCCGGCTGACCTCCTCCAGACCCCACTCCCCCCTCGCAGCTGGCCCCAGGTGTCCAGGTTGTAACATGAACTGGATGGGGCTGTAGGTAACTAGAATCGATTCCCACACTCCCTGTTCCAGAATGAGGCCCAGCGGCTGTCTGTGGGCCCTGCTAGCTCCAAGGCAGCCCTGGCTGGGGCCCTACGGCCGGAGGAGCTGCATTACCTGTGGGGACTCGGAGTCGGTGTAGATCCCATTCACAGCAGGCAGCTCTGGGGGATGGCTCTGCAGAGAGGAAGTCCTGTGTGGGAGACAAGAACTGGCATTGGGGCTGGTGGAGAACCATGAGAAGAACCGACCCAGCTCACTGCCAGGCTGTACTGCCAGTCCTGGGACTCCCCCCTACCACCAGCAGCCTTTGCCTCCTCTGCCACCCGCACCCCAATGCCAGGCCCCTTCCCATTCTCCCCCCACACTGTCCTCCCTGCCATGCCAGCCCCTGACACAGCTGGTGCTCTGGGCCAGGCTCAGCTCTCACCCAGCAGCATTGCTCAGTCCTGGCCCCTGCTGGCTGTCGAGGAGCAGCCCCGGCTGCTCTGTAACCTCCGGCTTTGGCTTGGGTGGGGTTGGGGGCTGCCGCCTCCTCCTCTCCTCCTCCTCCCGTCGCAGCCGCTCCTTCTCTTCCAGCTGAGGGGGAGAGGGGGACACAGCTGACACCCCAGGGTCCCCCACAGGGCACCATGTAAGGCTCAGGGGAGGGGAACAGCAGCTCCACAGGACACCAACCCAGAGGGGCCAGGCCAGGGGTCTGGATCTGACCCTATCAGGGCAGGCACCAGGGCAGAGCTGGGAACCTGGTGCAGCCTTCCGAACTGGGGTTCCAGATTGCAGCCATTGGGCCAGAGACGGGCCGCAGTGCCTGAGCTGCCCACAGCTCAGCAGGGTCCCGGACTTCAGGGTTCAGCCACCTGAGCTAGGCCCAGAGGGGCAGAGCTGGGATCAAGACCTCCTCAGACGACAGCTCGAGACGGGCCCAAGGGGCAGCATCTGATCAGACCCCCTCGAGGGCTCTGCTTCTGACCCACCCTACAGACTCAACACAAACACCCGCTGGAGGCTCCCTTCGCCTCGCTGGGTGGGTGTCCATCCTTAGTTCCAATTAGTGCCTCTGGGGCAAACCCAGCACTACCTCGGGCCCTTGGGGACATCTCCGCCCCAGACCAGGGCGAGGGCAGAGCCTGGGGAGCTGTGTGGGCTGGCACCGAACCACCAAGGCACAGCCAAGGGGCGCAGGGATGTGTGTGCAGGGAAGCAGCACCCCACCCCTGGGCACACCTCCACCTCCCCAAGAGCCCCCCCAGCCCTGCCAGGGGCCGAGCGGGTGAGGGCGCAGGCAGGGCTCTCACCGTGGTGAGTTTCTCCAGCGCCAGGAAGCGCTCCTCCCAGGCAGCAGCAAGCTTCTGGAAGCCCTCGTGCCTCTTGATGAGATTCTCCACCTCGTCCACGTTGCTGCCCAGCTCGGCTGAGCGCACAATGGGCTCCTGGCTGGACAGCCAGGCCTCAGCCATGCTGGCATCACGCCCAAACATCAGCACCTCCATCACTGCAGGAGAACAGCCCAGATGGATGGGGCAGCACCGGGGACAGGACCCCAGCGGCCCACTCCCCCCACTCGCCTCGTGGTGCTGGGGATAGAACCCAGGAGTCCTGACCTCCCCCCTGCAGCCCTGTGCACTCAACCACCTCTGCTTCAGCCCCTTGTCCACGCCGCTGCCCCTCTCCCCACCACACGCAGAGCCTCCTCCCTTCCCTGCCCCATCTCCTCCCTCACCAATCTGCAGCCAGTCCATCTTCTCCTGCCATCGCTCGCCAATCTCCTTGCGCCGCTCCTGCAGCTGGGCCAGCTTCTCTGCAATCTGAGCAGAGGGGCCGGCTCAGGAAAGTGGTGGGGGGGGGGAGGCTGAGCATCACCTTCCCCACCCCAGAGGAACCCCCCGCACGTGCGTTGGTCACAGTCCCACTGCTAGGAACTAGGGCCCAGTCACATGGCTGGGGGTGAGGCATGGAACAGGATAAGGAACGTAAACCCCAGGCAGGAGAGGGGCGTTCCAGGGACGTCTTGGGAAGGGACAAGAGGGGATCTTCACCTGGGTCCCAGCACAGGGGCCTGGGCCTGAACTAAAGACCAAAGACATCCAGTCCACACGACGCTTGGGGGCAGAGGAAAGCCGGGGGCTCACCTTGTCAGAGGCATAGTGGCCCTTGTCCAACAGCGCAGTGCCCATGGCCATGCAGGCATTGAAGCTGTCCGTCCGGGCCTCCACCTCGGCCTTGATCCCTTGGTGGTTCTTGATGACCAGGTCAGCCGAGGACACGTCCCTGGGGCAGGAGGAGAAGGAGGGACCCTGCAGAGTGGCTGAGCTAGCCAACAACTCCCCGCACCTCACGAGCCTTCAAACCTGTGGGCAGTGGCCCATGCTGTCCTGCTCCCAGCTGGCCCATGTCGGCGGGGTGGAAGCCTTGCCAAGCCTGTGCTGCGTAGACTGGTTCATGCTGAGCTGTATCAGTCTCTGTAGGGCTGGGCCGGGCTGGGGTATGCTGAGCTACACTGGGCCAGGCTGGGCTGGGCTGGGCTGGGCCGGGCTGGGGTGTGCTGAGCTACACTGGGCCAGGCTGGGCTAGGCTGGGCTGAGCTGGGGTGTGCTGAGCTACGCTGGGCCAGGCTGGGCTGGGCTGGGCTGAGCTGAGCTACACTGGGCCAGGCTGGGCTGGGCTGGGCTGAGCTGGGCTACACTGGGCCAGGCTGGGCTGCGGTGTGCTGAGCTACACTGGGCCAGGCTAGGCTGGGCTGAGCTGGGGTGTGCTGAGCTACACTGGGCCAGGCTGGGCTGGGCTGGGCTGGGCTGAGCTGGGCTACACTGGGCCAGGCTGGGCTGCGGTGTGCTGAGCTACACTGGGCCAGGCTGGGCTGGGCTGGGCTGGGCTGAGCTGGGGTGTGCTGAGCTACACTGGGCCAGGCTGGGCTAGGCTGGGCTGAGCTGGGGTGTGCTGAGCTACGCTGGGCCAGGCTGGGCTGGGCTGGGCTGGGCTGGGCTGAGCTGAGCTACACTGGGCCAGGCTGGGCTGGGCTGGGCTGAGCTGGGCTACACTGGGCCAGGCTGGGCTGCGGTGTGCTGAGCTACACTGGGCCAGGCTAGGCTGGGCTGAGCTGGGGTGTGCTGAGCTACACTGGGCCAGGCTGGGCTGGGCTGGGCTGGGCTGGGCTGGGCTGAGCTGGGCTACACTGGGCCAGGCTGGGCTGCGGTGTGCTGAGCTACACTGGGCCAGGCTAGGCTGGGCTGAGCTGGGGTGTGCTGAGCTACGCTGGGCTGGGCTGGGCTGGGCTGGGCTGGGCTGGGCTGGGCTGAGCTGGGGTGTGCTGAGCTACGCTGGGCTGGGCTGGGCTGGGCTGAGCTGGGGTGTGCTGAGCTACGCTGGGCCGGGCTGGGCTGGGCTGGGCTGGGCTGGGCTGGGCTGAGCTACACTGGGCCAGGCTGGGCTGGGCTGGGCTGAGCTGGGCTACACTGGGCCAGGCTGGGCTGCGGTGTGCTGAGCTACACTGGGCCAGGCTAGGCTGGGCTGAGCTGGGGTGTGCTGAGCTACACTGGGCCAGGCTGGGCTGGGCTGGGCTGGGCTGAGCTGAGCTACACTGGGCCAGGCTGGGCTGTGCTGGGCTGAGCTGGGCTACACTGGGCCAGGCTGGGCTGCGGTGTGCTGAGCTACACTGGGGCAGGCTAGGCTGGGCTGAGCTGGGGTGTGCTGAGCTACGCTGGGCTGGGCTGGGCTGGGCTGGGCTGGGCTGGGCTGAGCTGGGGTGTGCTGAGCTACGCTGGGCTGGGCTGGGCTACACTGGGCCAGGCTGGGCTGGGGTGTGCTGGGCTGAGCTACCCTGGGCCAGGCTGGGCTGGGGTGTGCTGAGCTACACGAGGCCAGGCTGGGCTGGGCTATCCCAGCCCCTGCCGGAGGGCACTCCACTCACCTGGGCTTCTCCTGGGCCTCGATCTGCAGGTGCACCCCGTCCATCCACAGCATCAGGTCTCGCACCATCTTGAAGAAGCGGAACTTGTCCACCGTGTCGAGCAGCAGCTGCCGGCGGCCTTGGCTGCTGTTCAGCAGCTCTGCCCAGGCCTCGCTCACGGCCTGCTCATGCCGCCGGATGTCCTCAGCCTTCTCGCCCGCGTAGGCCTTCTGCAGCCGCGTGGCGTCCTCCTGCACCTGCTTCACCTGCGGGAGCCGGGCGGGGCTCAGAGGGGACCCCGCCCCCACACCAGGCCGCCCTTCCCACACGTGAGGCAGGTGTATGGAGCGGGGAATCCCTGACGCTGCCCCACATCCCCTCCTGCTCTGCCCCTTGCTGTGCCCCAGGCCCTGTCCCCTTGTCCAGTCCTCCTCCCCTCCCCCACACCTCATCCCCCCATCCCACCCCGCTCCCCTCTGCCTGCCCCAAACCCCCAGGTCCTGGCCCCATCCTACTCCCCTCCCCACCCCAGATCCGACCCCACGTGCCCTCCCTATCCCATCCCGCTCCTCCCCCTCCTCCGGACAATGCCCCTGCCTCACCGCTCTCCCACTGCCAGAGACCCTGCCCCGGCCCGGCCCGCAGTTGGCCCTACCTGGGTGCTGAGGGCCTGGATGTCATGCTCGTAGGCCGTGTGCATGCGCTGCATGGCCTCAGCCGTGTTCAGGTCGCGCCCCACCTCGTCGGGCAGCTGCTTCTGCTTGTGTTGCACCTGGGCCAGCGTCTCGCGGGCATCGTGATAGAAGCGGTGCAGCTCGTAGGACGCCGCCAGCATCTGGCTGCGGGTGTCGATGAGCTCCAGCAGGTCAGCCCAGGCGTCATTGAGCCCGTCCTTCCACTCGGCAATGGTGGCGTTCTCCGAGTGTCCCGAGGAGATGAGCCCATCCGCCAGGCGGTTCACAGCATCCACACGCTCCTGCCCGATGTTACTGGTGTCGCGGGAGAACTCCCGGAACTTGTCTCGCAGCATCTGCAGAGAGAGGAGGGTCAGGGAGCCCCCCGGGCGGATCCAGGGACCTGGAGGGGGCCCGGAAGAGGCAGACAGGAGAGAGGATGAGCTGGAGGGGTGGGAGAGGCCCTGGAGGTGTGATGGGTCCCAGGCACATGAGGCTGTCCCAGCCGGGCTCCATACAGGGTGACCGCAGCTAGCGCTGCCTGAGAGACAGGGCCCCGGCCCTCACTGCACAGAGGCCGCTCCACCGAAGGAAGCCAGCAGGGCTCCACCGCCAGTCCAGACTGACTGGCTCAGCACGGACCAGCCTGACCAGTGCTGCCCAGGACAGCTCAGCCCAGGCTAGTCTATGCCAGCTCAGGCTGCCATGGCCCAGCTCCCCGGCTGGGCACCGGACACTCACAGTGACGTGCTCGTAGTCCTGCCCCAGCTCGTGGGAGGCAGCCACCACCTCGCGCTCTGAGATCCACTGCTCCAGGTCATCCACATCGCGCTTGAGCTGGCAGAGGCGCTGGTGCTCCTGCAGCTTCCCCCGCCGCTCCTCCGCCAGGTCCTTCAGGCTGGCGTACAGCTTGTCCACCTGGCCCTGGCGCAGGGTGAGCCGCTCGCTGCGCAGGGAAGAGCCACCTGAGCCCCAGGGCGTGGCCAGCCCCTCGTGAGCTGAAAGCGGCAGCAGGGGCCCAGGAGCCGGAAAGCCCTGGGCAAATGCACTGCCCAAGAGGCTGGGGGTCCCACGCCGTAGGGGCTGTGCCAAGATGGGCCATGCCACGCTCGCCGGGGCTGTGCGAGGCTTGGGGGCCTGGTGCTAAGGGAACCCCCCCATCTCTAGCCCAAGCGAGAAGGTTCCTGGTCTGATCTCCCCTAGGCAGCTGCAGCGCCCACCGGCCACGCCGTCAGGGCCTGGGGGAGCAGGCAAAGCAGCATCCAGCCAGGCTCAGGCTCAGCGGGGGGGCGGGGGCTTTCGGCTGGGCTTCGCACGACCCATGGGAGGCTCCCAGCAGCACAGGGCCCTCGGGGCGGGGGGGAACGAGGGGGTCTTACCTCTCTGGGTGCTCACTGGCCACCATGTCACGGCTCTGGATGGAGAGTTGGTGGATGGTCTGGGCGTAGTCGTCCAGGGCCTGCTCCAGCACCTGGTGTTTCTTCACCATGGCCTGGGCTATGAGCTCATCCTGTGGGTGCCAGGCAGCAGGCATCAGAGGGGGATGAAGGGTGCAGGAACCATGGTGCAGGGGCAAAGAGGGGGAGGGGCACGGGTGCCAGGAAGCAGTGGCAAAGATGGGGAGGGGTGCAGATGCCCCAATCTGGGGACAAGGGCGGGGGGGGGAGCAGACGCCACGATGCAGTGACATGGGGGAGCGCAGATGCTGTGACGCAGGGACAAAGGGGCAAGAGTGCAGGTGCTGCAAAGGGAGCGGGTGGGTCCGGCCTGTCCCCAGCCCCTGGGATGGAGCTCAGGCTGAGGGTCGCTCAGCACTCCCAGGCCCCCAACTTTCACGGGTTGGGGGGTCGGGGCGGGGGCCAGACACCCAAGAGTGGGAAGGGTGGGCTCTGATCCAAGACCCCAGACCTCAGCCTTCTCCTGGGACAGCATGAGCAACTCTGGGGGCTGGGGATCGTCACCCAGCAAGTGAGAGGGACCTGGCTGCTTGGATGGTGTGGGGTGAGAGGCCTCCCAGAGGCAGAGGGGGTGAGACGGGCTGGCCATGGAGCACAGCACTCCTGTAGAGGGGACAAACAGTGGGTGGGGGGCACCTCATTCCCCAGGGCAGGGACCCCACGCCCTTTCCCCCCGACCTTGGCCTTCTCCTGGGATATCATGTGCAGCTCCTGCTCGCCCATCCAGGCCTCGGCTTCAGCCACGTCAAAGTAGAACTGCTGGGCGGCGTGGGCCCGCTCCAGGCGCCGGTGCCGCAGCTCCGCCTGGTGCCGCAGCTCCCGCCAGGCTTCCCGCAGCTCTTCCACCCGCTCCACAGGCCCGCAGCGCGCCAGCCCTGCCCGCCGCCCCAGCAGCTCCTCCACACGCGGCTCGTGGCCCTGGATCTCCTTCTGCAGCGTCTGGGCAAGGAGCAGGGGCAAGCGGGGTCAGCACGTGGCCATCAGCCTCGCCCCTTCCCTGAGCCCCACTCCTGGGCCCGCCCACCTCCCCATCCCTCTGCCCCAGCCACTGAGCTCCTTCAGGAGTGTCTGGGGGTGCGCAGGAGGGGGACCGTGGTACAGCCGCCCCCGGGCCTCCCCGCTCCTCTGCCTCTCCCCCCAGTTCACCTCCCCCTCACCCCTCTTCCCCACCAGCCCCTCCCCCTTTCATCCCCCCGCCCCTCCAACCCCGCGAGAGGCAGGGAGCCCCTGGCCCTAAACGGGCTGAGCAGCCCCCAGCCAGTCCCCCCAGCACTGCACCTGGTTCTTCTTTATCAAGAGCTGGACGGTGGGCAGGTCCTTGCCATGATCAGTCGAGACGGCCATGGGCATCCGCTCCCTCACCCAGAGCTGAAAGCACAGCATGGAGCAGGGTCAGGGGCACAATGGGGGAGCTGCAGGGGGGGATGCACAGCGGGGCACACCACAGGGGAGGCAGGGAGAGCTGCACAGGGTGGGGGTCTACACAGGAGGAGGCAGAGGGTGGGGGTGAACGGGGGGTTACACAGAGGGGTGCACAGGATGGGAGTGGCATAGGGAGCTGCACAGGGCTTGCACGGGAGGGCATGGGAAGTTGAACGGGGGGTTGCATAGGGCGAAGGTTGCCCAGGGAGCTGCACAGGGGTTGTGCAGGGTGGGGGGGTTGCCCAGGGAGCTGCACTGGTGTTGCACAGGGCAGGAGGTTGCCTGGGTAGCTGCACAGGGGTTGCACAAGGCAGGGGGTTGCCCGGGGAGATGCACAGGGGTTGTGCAGGGTGGGGGGTTACCTGGGTAGCTGCACAGGGGTCGCACAAGGCAGGGGGTTGCCCGGGGAGATGCACAGGGGTCGCGCAGGGTGGGGGGTTGCCCAGGGAGCTGCACAGGGGTTGTGCAGGGTGGGGGGTTGCCCAGGGGGCTGCACAGGGGTTGCGCAGGGTGGGGGGTTACCTGGGTAGCTGCACAGGGGTTGCACAAGGCAGGGGGTTGCCCGGGGAGATGCACAGGGGTTGCGCAGGGTGGGGGGTTGCCCAGGGAGCTGCACAGGGGTTGCGCAGGGTGGGGGGTTGCCCAGGGGGCTGCACAGGGGTTGCGCAGGGTGCAGGATGATGCATGGGACAGGGATCTCAAGGTGGGGTCTCCATGCACAGCCTCGATCCTGGCAGGCCTTCCCCCTCAACGCTGCAGTCTGAATATTGGGGCGGTGGGTTATGGAATTTCCCAGTTTTTTAAAGAAACGTCCCCTGCGAGGCAGAACTCCATCTCTAGGACCCCGCCCGACCTCCCCACCACATCCAGTTCTCCCAGCCAGGCTGGGACCCCAGCCACGCACAGAGCCCCGCGGCTGAAGCTAAAGGGCGTTGCCGGCAGGGGTGGCAGGCTGTCCGGTCTGGGGACCTGGCGCTGGAATGGGATGAAGAGTCTCTCTTGGCCAGCCAGGGCTCTATGTGTTCAACAGCCCTAGGTGCTCGCAGTGAGGACTCCTGAGCTCTCCCCGGGATCTGGGAGGGACACAGGGCCTAGTGGGTAGTGGGAGCCAGGACTCCTGGATTCCCCTGGCTCTGGGAGGGGCACAGGACCTATTGGGCTGGACCAAAGGGCTGATACCTGTCTCTGGTTCCGGAGGGGAGCGTGGGGCAATGCCCCAGCCCAGCCCAGCCCAGCCCAAAGATCTAGCACAGGGGTCTGCAACCTGCAGCTCTCGAAGAACTTCTTGGTGGCTCCCGAAGCTTTAATTGCAAAGTCAAAAAAAACCCTCTCCTGGGTCTTTTTGGTATTTCGGTGAACTTCTAAACACCGAACAACAGACGAATCATCTCGAACTAGCAATCGAGTGGCACCTCGAGAGGCTGGCCGACTCCCCCTTTAAGACGTGCTGTGCCTTGTGGGGCGTGGGCGTGGGCTGTTCTCAAACAGGGGTTACACTACGCACGCTCCGACATTATTTATCAGGGACCGTCGCATGTACGTGGCACCGCGGTGCTGGAAGTAGTGAGTTTTTTACAGCATTTGAAAAAAACAGGCTCTTCTTGATCCTCTGGTGGCCGACCCCTGAGCTAGCACATGCACTCAGCTCCGTAGCTGCCCCATTAGACTCAGGACTTAGTGTTAGCCCCTGGTAGGGAGCCATTATTCATCCCCAGGACTGTCCCGGCCTGCAGGAGAATCTACCCTACAAAGAGAGAGTGGCAGGGGAAGCCGAGCGGCTCAGCACTCCAGTCGTTCTAGGCTGAGACCCGTGCAGGAGGAGACGGAAGCCTGTGGGGCTGAAACTCATTCCCATCTTCCCCCTCAGGGCCCCGTTTCCCAACCTCTCCCCCAGTGGCAGCACAACCGCCATTCCCTCTGCTCTTCTCCATGCACGCGTGGGATACATTTTAGGTGCACCACCGACAGCAACACAGACCCTCATGGGAGGCGCTCTGCTAACCAGCTGGGCAGCCCACAAGCGCTCTGCTTACAGAAAACACTGCCCCAACCCGGACTCACGATCTCATCCTCCAGGTCACGGTTGAACTGGTGCTCCTCCTTGGAGGCCAGCAGCTTGCGGCAGCGCTCTTCCAAGGGACCCCGCAGGTTCAGGAATCTCCCCTCCACCACCCGGAACTTGCTTTCCACCTCAGCTGTGTTGGTGTCCTCCTGGCTCAGGGCCAGTGCCTGCGACCGGATGGCCTCCACCTCCTTCTCCCGCACATCCATCTGGTTCTCCAGCATCTGAGGGGCAGCGTTACAGCTTGAGGACCCCAGCAGAGAGCCAACCCCAAGGGGGGCAGGGAGTTTGACCCTTTCCCTATTGGTACAGTGCAGCCAAAGGTCCCCCTCTGCTTCCCCCGTATTTGGGGATGATGCAGGCAGTTTGTCCCGCCTCTGAGCACAGAGGAGCCATGGTGCATGGGGTGGGGGTGGGCCAGAGATGAGGCCAAACTGGGGTCCTCTGGTGTGGTGAGCCTGGAAATGGGAGAAGGGGCTCTGGGATTAAGAGGGTCAGAGGGCAAAGGTCTGTGTGTATCTCACAGGCCTCTGGGACCTTGAATTTGGGGTCATCTTGGGACCCCGCATCCCGCACCTTGTGGAACTAGGCTGCCCCCTACTGGCCCAGGCCTCCCCTCTACTGCCCCCTCCAACCCAGACCTGTTGCTTCTTCAGGAGGATGTTGACGCTGGTCAGGTCCTTGCCGTAGTCGTCAGACTGGAGCTGGGCTTGCAGCCCGGCCACCCAGGCCTCCAGGGCGGAGCAGCTTTGGGTGAAGAGCTCAGCCCGGTTGGCATCGAAGAGACACTGAGCCTTTGTCTTGGTGGTGGACTCCAGCTCATCCCACAGCCGGTGGAGGCTGCCCAGCTTCTCCTTCACAACTGGCTCCAGCTCCGGCTTCTCCACCACTAGCTGCTGCCCCTCCTGTCAGGGACCCAGAGCACTGGTGAGGGGAACGAGGCCCTGCATGTGCTGCACAGTCTTTGGGCCCCAGCAGGCCTGACCGGGCCAGATGCAAGCCAATTTGCTACAGCCCTGTGCCCTGCGTCCTGGAGCCGTGTGATCACAGTTACACCTGAGTCTGAGGGACCCTGAGACAATGGGTCTGAGAGGCAGGACCTGCCCCATTCCTCTCCACGGGGTATTAACCCTAACCCCCAGCCCCACTGCTCCTCCACTGCGCCAGGGGCCTGGCCAGCCCTATCCCAGCAGTGGGCTTAGTTTGAGGCCAGTGGGCCCATTTCCCGCAGTGGGACAATTGGTAGGGGCCCTGATCTCTGGGAACAGAAGCGGGAGGTGGGGGGCAGAGGGAGCCTTGGGTTAGAGGGTCCATCAGAAGGAGTGGGGCACTGGGGCAGGGTCATGGTCTTAAGAAGTAGCTGTGAAGACGGCTCCATGGAGAGGAGGCGGGGCCATGGTGTCTGGGTGTGGCCCTGGAGGAGGCCCTGGATGAGGTCCCCACTTTGCCGTACCCCCGCACCTTCTCGATTTTATCCAGCCAGTCCTTATTGGAAGCCAGCTCGGCCGTGAAGGCCTGATGTTTCTGCCACTTGGTGTGCAGGTTGCGGGCCTCATCATACGACATGTCCTGGGCTGTCAGCATCTTCTCGTTAATCCACAGGGTGAGCTGGTGGGAAAGCAGAGAGAGTGAGGATCCCCCAGCTGATGTCCCCCTGGTCCATCCACCCTCTGCATCCCTCAGCCCCGCCTCACTTCTTGGCAGTCCTGCAGGAAGTGCTGCAGCTCCCGGTTATCCCGCAGCCGCCGCAGCAACTCATTGGCCGCGTCCCGATTCCGCTTGTGCCTGGGGAGGGAAAGCAGAGGCTCATGGGACATGTCTTTAGAGTCATCACCGGCGCTGTAGATAACAGCACAGAGAGCAGCCTTGTAAAGTTTGTGGACGAAACCGAGCTGGGAAGTGCTTTGGAGGATAGGACTGAAATTCAAAATGATCTGGACAAACTGGAGAAACAGTCTGAGGCAAATAGGATGAAATTCAACGAGTGCAAATGCAAAATACTCCAGCTGGGCACCACATTCCCAGAAAGATGTGGACAAATTGGAGAAGGTCCAGAGAGGAGCAACACAAATGTGAACGGTCTAGGAAACAAGACCTGTAAGGGAAGACTAAGAGAACTGGGATTGTTCAGTCTGGAAAAGAGAAGACTTAGAGGGGACGTGAGAACAGCTTTCAAGTATCTAAAAGGTTGTCATAAGGAGGAGGGAGAAAAATTGTTCTCCTTAACCTCCGAGGACAGGACAAGGAGCAATGGGCTTGAACTGCAGCAAGGGAGGTTTAGGCTGGACTTTAGGAAAGGCTTCCTGTCAGGGTGGCCAAGCACTGGAATAAAGTATCTAGGGAGGTTGTGGAATCTCCATCACTGGAGTTTTCAGAGCAGGTTGGATAATATCCATCAGGGATGACGTAGACCAGTGCTGCTTAAACATTTTGAGACCACAGAACATGTGGAACACCTATGAACATTTCCTTCAAAAAAAATTGTCAGACCCCACCCAAAAAAAAAAAAAACAACAGCAAAGAGCAACATATACGGCAAAACCAAAATGAAGTGATTTAATCAGGTACTGTACCAATGAAGCAGTAGCATTGTATATTGCAATATTGCAATCACAAAATACATACCATCAGTGTACGATAGCAAAAGTGTCAGATGCTTGTGGCACACCTGCAAGTTGTTCACAGACTAGTATTCCATGGAACATAATTTAAGAAACGCTGTTTTAGGTGGTGCTTGGCCCTGCCAGGAGTGCAGGAGATGGGACCTGATGACCTCTCAAGGTTCTTTCCAGTTCTCTGATGTCCTGCCCTCTGTATGTCACAGCCCTGGCACTGCCTTGCTTCGGGAAGACTCACCACTACCTTGAGCACTAACAACTTGTGCTCTCTGAGCAGAATGAGCTGAGATCTGTCCCACAGGCTACTCTGACCTGCTGAGACAGGTTTGCCTGGCTCTGGACAAAGGAGGAGCCCCTAGCACATGACAATTTTTAATCTCAATATCATCCTTTCTGTTTAACTCCAGGGGGAGGGGAGTGTCCTCAGCCACACAGCCAGGTTTTACCAGAACCAGAGATAGAACCTGAGAATTCTAAATCCCAGCCCCACTCTACCCTTCCAGAGCTGGCGACAGAACCCATCAGTCCTGACTCCCAGCCCTCCCTGCTCTAATCCACTAGACCGCTCTCCTGCGCAAGAACAGGGAGAGACCCCAAACTATGATGACACAAGAGGGTTCCCAGAAGCCCTGGGGGGCTGGATCTCACCTGCCATCGATGGAGTCAACCTTCTCCTGGACTTTGTCTGCATGGATGCTGTCCCCCACAATCAGCTTCCGCCCGGAGTCCACCAGCCCCTTGATCTTCTCCCCGTTGGCCTCCATGGTTGTCATGAAATCCTCGTGCTTCTTAATGGAGGCCTCTGCCCCTTGCAGGGTGCTGGGCATCTCAGTGTGGGACAGCACATACTCCTGCCAGGGCAAGCCACACACAGGCATGGCACTGGGCACGGCTTGGCCCATGTCCCAGGCCCTGCCCTGAATGAGACGGACATCCCAAAGGAGGGAACGAGGGCCCAGCGGAATGGAGAGGTCCTAAGGCTGCTCAGGAGAGGTCTTGAGGTCCTGGGGTGAGTGGGGTTGGGGCAAATGGAGATTCTGGGGGACTGACACAGTGAGGGGGTTTGGAGATGGAGTTTGGGACAACTGGAAAGGTGAGGAATACCAGGCTGGATGGGTCCAGGACACTGATCAAGCGTGGCAGAGATACTGCACGGGCCGGGCCGACCGATCTGATCAGGGCCAGGGAACGGGGTGCCATACTGGGCTGCATGGGCCTGACCTAGCTCCAGCACAGGAACCTGCTTCCCACCCTGCCAGCTGCCCCAGCCTCACCTGGTTGCTGAGCACACCCTCCACCTGCTTGGTGTCCCGCAGGAAGAGCTGGAAGCCATAGGCCTGGGACAGCAGGTGGTGCCTGTTCTCCCACATCTGGCCCAGTTCCTTCCAGCCAGTGTCCAGGGCCTGCAGGCGCTGCTGCAGGAACATGTACTGGGCATCGGTCTGGCCCTGGGTCACCTCCTGGCCCATAGCCCGCATGCTCTGATAGTCATCCTTGTAGTGCTCGATCTCATTACGGATGCTTTCATGCTGGCTCAGCAGCTGCTCAGCCTCGGCCAGGGTGGCCGGCACATCCTCAGAAGCCACGGCCGTCTGTGTCCGTGACAGCCATGCCTGGAAGTCGTCCAGATCACGCAGGAAGCCCTGAAGCTTGCTGGCCTCACCCAGTGACTCCTCGCGCCGCCGCATGGTCTCACGCAGCTCGGCCCACACTGCCTTGATGTCTGCAAGCTGGTCTAAGATGGGTGTTGCCTGGCCTGGATGCTCAGCCGCCAGCGTGGCTGCCTCCCCCTGCAAGTCCAACACCTTGCCCTGGATGGCCTCCAAGTCCCGTTCCATGCCCGTCAGCTTCCTCTGCAGCGCCATGACACCCGCCAGGTCATTGCCCAGCTCCTGCGTTGACTCAATCACCTTGGTCTTCTCCCTCATCCAGGACTTGGTCTCGTTGCACTCCAGGTAGTAGTTCTGGATGTTCAGGGCTGAGGTCAGTGCGGACTTCTTCTGGTCAGCCAGAGTGCGGAACCGCTCCCACCTGGGGAAGGGGAAGGTGGGTTAGACGCGGGGCCTGTGCCCACTGGCCACCCTGGAGGTGCCTAAGGCAGCTCTCTGCAGAGTCCCACTGCACGCCGTTGGATGCAGAACTCCACAGACTCCTCCTCATGTTCCTGGGTCACTCAGCACCTCACACCCTTCCCCTCTGATCCTGAGCCGCCTGCCCCCACTCCCCGCATCGAGGAACTTGCTCTCCAAACCCCAACCGCCCTCCCCAGCACCAAGCAACCTGCCCTCCCTGCTTCCCCGGGCACTGAGTCTTCTGCGCTCCCCGCTCCACCCCCCATGCCGAGTTCCCTGCTCCTCCATTCTGCACCCCCTGCACTGAGCCTCCTGTCCTCCCCGTTCCACCCCACAGTACCGAGCCCCCTGCCCTCCCCATACTGCCCCCAATGCCAACTCTCCTGCCTCCCTTTTCTCCCCACCACCAAGCCGCCTGCCTCCCCATTCCCTCCCTCGCAGCAAGCCCTCCTCCCTCCCTGTCCGCCCCCCAGTGCCAAACCCCATACCCTCCCCATTCCTCCCTCTCGCATTGAGCCCCCTGCCCTCCTCGTTCCACACCCCCCAGTGCCAAGCTGACTGCCCTCCCTGTTCCCCCGAGAGCTCCTGCTGGGACCTGGTGTTGAGCTGTTCCTGCGTGGCCTGGATGCTCTCCTTGTTGCGGTGGTCAGTGCTCAGCAGCTGCCCAGCAATCTCATTGATGGCTGTGATGCGCAAAGCCAGGTTATTCATCTCAGGCTCCAGCGTTTCAAATCTGCAAGGCCCAGAGGTACAGGCTCAGCCAGCAACGCGCTCAACCCCTCCAAGCCCTCATGGTCCCCAAAGTCAGCACCCGCGACCCCTGAGCACGCTTCTGCCCCCGGGCATGCTGGGAAAATCCAGATCTTCTCCCATCAGGCCTCAGCGTGGATCCTGCAGCCAGAGGACTGCGGGGAGCAACGTATTCGAGGCTATCCCACCTCATGCCCCAGCGGAGGGAAGGGAGATCAGCCATGGGAGTTCTCCTGGCTCCATTAGGGGCTCTGTCCCTAGCAGGGAGAGGCCAGAGGCCCGGCTACTGTCAAGTGCACATGGCCAGACCCAGCCACGCTACATCGGCTACATGGGGCTGCCTGAGTATATGCACCCCAGTGCATTCTGGGAAGAGACCAGCTGCTCTCCCCTGGCGCCTAAGCGGGAACAAATAGCAGTACGTGGGGGGAGCAATGCATTCTGGGATGCCCCACAACCCAGAGAGCTGGGAGACGTGGTTAGTGCCATAGTTACTCACTAGCTGCAAGGGGCGGCCAGGTGTGGCGGTGATGAGGCTGGGCTGGATCCACCCCCAACTCACCTCTGCTGCACCACCTCCAAGTCCTCCAGCTTCTCGGGGATGTCCATGGCGTGCAGCCACTGCTCCTTCTCGCCAATCCACAGCCCGCAGGCATCGGCCTCGCTGAACATTTTGTAGAGGTTGAGGGCGTCCTGCAGCTCCCGCCGGCGGCGCTCAGCCAGGGCAGCCAGCTCCTGGTAGCGCTGTTCCACCGTGGGCAAGCGCCCCGCCACCTCAGGTGCATGGGCAAAGGCAGGCGGCAGGCCCTGGGCCTGCTCGTGCAGCGCAGCGATGGCAGGCCGGTGATTCTGGATCTCCTCTTCCACGTCCTTGTGCTTCTTGACCAGGCTCTGGGTAGAGTACTCGTCATGGCCCACCTCCGGGCTGGACACCAGCCGCAGCGCATCCATGAGCCAGGCCTCCATGTCGTCTGCATCGGCCTGGAACTGGTAGAAGCTGGAGGCCTCGTGCAGGCGCCGCTCCCGCTCGCCGGCCAGCGCCTCCAGGTGTTGCCACTGCTCCTCAATCTCCCGGATGCGCTCGGCCACCTCCCGGGCCCCAAAGTGGCCCTCCTGTACCAGGCTGTGGCCCTGGGCTGTGCTCTGCTGCAGGGGCCCGTAGCGGCCGCTCATCTCATCGCGGAAGGCGTTGTGCTTGCTGATGAGGCGCAGCACGCTGGTCAGGTCCTTGCCGAAATCGTCCGACGACAGGATCTGCGCCTGCTCCCGGATCCAGGCCTCCTCCTCGCCCATGTCCCAGAAGAACTTCCATAGGCGCCGGGACTCCTCCAGCTTGGCTCGGCGCTTGCCCGCCAGCTCCACCAGCTCCTGGTAGCACAGCTCGAGCATGCCTACCCTCTCCTGCACCAGCTGGGGGTCACACGGCTTGTATCCTGTCGGGGGATGCAGGACAGGGAGTCCACAGGTCGATGTTAAGGTAAAGAAATGTTTCTCAAACTTCAAACATTGCATGCCCCTTTTGGGACTTTGGCCTTATTGGCGTATCCCCGTCCCAGTGCTGTCTTAGTGCTGATCTGCTGATTTACTTAAGAACGGCCATAGTGGGTCAGACCAAAGGCCCATCCAGCCCAGCAGCCCGTCTACCAACAGTGGCCAGTGCCAGGTGTCCTAGAGGGGGTGGACCGAAGACAATGATCAAGCGATTTATCTCCTGCCATCCATCTCCAACCTCTGACAATCAGAGGCCAGGGACACCATTCCCACCCTTGGCTAATAGCCTTTTAGGGACCTAACCTCCATGAATTTATCTCACTCTTCCTTAAATTCTGTTATAGTCCTACCCTTCACAGTCTCCTTGGCAGGGAGTTCCCCAGGTTAACTATGCACTGAGTGAAGAAGAACTTTCTTTTATTAGTTTTAAACCTGCTACCCATTAATTTCATTTGGTGTCCTCTAGTTCTTGTATTATGGGCACAAGTAAATAACTCCTCCTTATTCACCCTCTCCACACCAGTCATAATTATACATAATTGTATATACTTCTATCATGTCCCCCCTCAGCATCCTCTTTGCTAAACTGAAAGGCCCAATCTTTTTAGCCTCTCCTCATACGGGACCTGTTCCAAGCCCCTAATCATTTTTGTTGCCCTTTTCTGAACCTTTTCCAGTGCCAGGATATCTTTTTTTAGGTGAGGAGACCACATCTGTACACAGTATTCAAGATGTGGGCGTACCATAGATTTATATAGGGGCAGTAAGATACTCCTTGTCTTATTTTCTATCCCTTTTTTAATAATACCTAACATCCTATTTGCCTTTTTGACAGCCTCTGCGCACCGTGTGGACGTTTTCAAGGAACTATCCACGATAACTCCAAGATCTCTTTCCTGATTAGTTACAGCTAAATTAGCCCCCATCACATTGTAAGTATAGTTGAGGTTCTTTTTTCCAATGTGCATCACCTTACACTTATCCACATTAAATTTCATTTGCCACTTCATTTTCATCAGTCATTTATTTCCTGCCGCGTACCCCTGGAAGCCCTCTTGTGTACCACCAGTGGTACGTGTACCACACTTTGGGAAACACTAAGATAAAGGATAAGAATAGCAAAGCAGAACCACAAGAGACTTATCAGCACAGGCCGAGCAGCTGTTAGCCGTTAGCACAGACATGAGGCCTAACATGCTGTACAGGAATAGGGACATAATAGATTAGCGAAAATAAGTAACTCTTCAGGGGCCTTAAGGCACAAGCCAGCCTAAGATTTCGTTGTAGTTGTTTGTAATACTCAGGAATGTTGAAGAGGGCTGGCTGGTAACTGGAAGAAGGCAGTCTGCACCAGGTCAGGGTATTTTTAGGGGAAAACATCAGCACAGATACCTAACTGCAGGTAACTATAGTGATTGAATTGACTTACATACTAATAAGTTTGCACTGATCAATATCGTAATTCGTGGGATAAGGACATCCAGACATTATAAAGGTGAGGAAATCAAGACAGCAAAAGCAGGTGGAGAGGCACCAAAGGCCTATCAAACACCCGGTTGGAGGGAATTCTCCTCTGGCACCCCTGGGTGACAGTTGGATCTGTCTGAACTTTCCAAGCTGGCTCCAAGCACGGAGTGAGCACACTGGTATGCTGGGGCAGGGCAGACGTACAGCACTGTATTAGCTCTCTTTGCTTGTCTGGGTGGTTTATTTACTGGAACGACCACTGTGGTAATCAAACTCCTGCAATTACCAAGGTCGTCCCTGAGTGACAGTGTTGCGGCTGCTGCCAGGCCTCATGGGGCTCCCAATCAAATCATAATTCTGGAACTAGCGGGCCTGATTTTGGAACAAGCCAAACTGCAGAGTGCTACATGGGGGAAATTAAATCAGCCATCTAATCAGTACAGCAGGCAACACCGTGGGTCCCTGCTTACAGCCCCCTTCTCCTGCCCAGTGCCCCACAGGGAGAGCCAGGAGGCCCCTGAACCTTGGGCTCTGGCAGCAGAGGAGCGCTGGGGTCATTGTACTGATGCCCACAAGGGTGAAGAGACAAGTAGGGCCCCACAAGGAAGGAGAGGGGAAGGAAGGCCCTAGCTAGTTAGGCATAGAGCAGGGCTCACATCCAGGCATGGAAACTCCTCAGAGACGCAGAGGGGTGAGAAGCTGGCAGAGCGGCTTCAGACAGGGCTTATTCCCCAACAGATGTGGCAACCTGGGTCTCAGCTATGGACTCCCACCCAGAGCTCCTCATGCCCCGCTGGTCTCTGGCTGGTGGCCAGGACCCCATGGAGAGTGGGCTGCCGAGCTCATGGGAACAGTGCATACCAGGACCCCTGTGGGGTATTGAGGGCTGGGATGTTGGGGATACAGTGTGACTGGGACTGGGCCAGGGAGGAGTGTGGTATGGGCTGGGACACGGCACATGCAGGGACATGGTGGGTGTGGGGCAAGCAAAGAAATGATAAGGCTGGGAGTGGGGCCGGGTTTGGTGGACCATGGAGGAACCAGCATAGAATGGGCTTGGAAACGAGGTGGGGGCCTGGCAAAGCTGAGCACGGTGGCTGAAGGCTGGCTGGGAAGGGGTGACGCAGGTACCTTCTCCGGGGGCGGCGAACCTCTGGGCAGCGCTGCCGACAGCCTTGATGCGCTCGGCCTGCACGGAGATGTCAGCCTCCACGAGGGTGTGGATCTGCAGCAGGTCGTCCACGCCATGCAGGTGCTTACCGAAGTCCTGGGACTGCAGGCGGCCCTACGGGAGGATGGGCAGCTGCTGACTGCCTGCGGAGCCCCCCACCCCCTTTGGCCCTGCCAGAGGAGGGCCACCCCACACTCTGCCCCGGCCAAGCCGACAGGCCCAGCAGCAGGCTGCACCGGGACACGTGGCTCCCAGCCCGACCACTCCCCCATACCTTCATCTCCTCCATCCAGTCCATGAGGTAGGCCAGGTCCTGGAACATCTTCTGCAGGTCCAGGTTGAGGAGCAGGCGCTCCCGGCGTGAGGCCACCAGCTCCCGCAGGTAGTCCCACAGCCGCACCACGTTGTTCTTGCGGGCTAGCACCCGCTTGATGTCATGGTAGCGCTCTGCCTCCAGCTCGCTGGCCACAGCGCTCACAGCCTGCACACGCTCGCTGTAGGCCACAATGTCGGTCTCGATGGCCTCGTGCTTCCGCACCGCCGCCTCCACCGCTGAGATGTCCACACCAAAGTTATCCTGGGGACAGGGCAGGCGTCATGCTGGGGAAGGGCTGGCCAAGGGGTCACTGCACAGTCCCTCCCACTCACAGGCCAGGGAGCTGGCCTGCACCCTGGTGACATGGTGTGGCCTATTGGCCAGAGCTCTGGGCTGGGGGCCAGGCCTCTGGAGCTGTCCCCAGCTCAGAAAGGAAGCGGGACCCAGTGAGCTGGGTGGAGCAGGGAGTCAGGAGCCCTGGGTTCTACCGATCTGGCTCAGGATCTGGGACTCACCTGGGACACCAGGCGCTGGTTCTCGCTCAGCCACGTCTCCCGCATGGCAGCCTTGCGGTCAAATCGCGCTGCCAGCTGCTCCAGCTTTTCCTGCCGGATCAGCTCATTGCGCAGCGCCAGCTCCCGCTCATGTTCTGCCTTCTCCAGCCGCTCCCAGGCCTGCAGGGGGAGGGGGTGTTGATAACAAGGGGTGGGGTGAGCATCTAACATGAGCCAATAATTAATGACAGCACCAAAGACCATCTCCCAGGGATCCCTCACCCTGCGCTGAGAAACACCAGCCTCAGGGACATGCGGACAGGACTGTTCCTATACAGATCCCCTTCCAGGCACTGAAATGCAGCAACCTCTGGGGTGTTTATACAGGGATCCCTCGCATGACTTAGATGTTTTCTGACCACTTCCAGCAGCAGAGGCCCCCAGTACTGCGCTGGGGCAGGGGAGCCTGCATTGGCTGCAAGGTGAAAGCACCCTGTATTGAGCCCTCGCCCTGCTGCTGGGAGATTCCCCTGCCTCTGCCTCACCTTGTTGATGTCGGAGATGAGCTTGCCCTCGCGTGGCATGTACACCTTCTGGTTGTTGGCACGCATCTTGCTCTGGATGGTGAACAGCAGCACCTCCAGGTTCCCCTTCTCTGTGAACCTGAAGGGTGGGGGCAGGGGCAGGGTAAAGGGTCAGGCCAAGCAGCAGGGGGCAGGGCACGAGCACAGAACATGAGAGCTGGGGTGGGCAGGCTGCTCACAGAGGCAGAGGCAAAGGCAGGGGAATCTCCCAGCAGCCCTTTCCCTCTGTGGTTTTCTCCAAGCTGCCACCAGGGGGTGCTTGTATCAAGCTGGAGGCTCCCCAGACAGGAGACACACTTGGGCTATGTCCACACTTATCGGGAACGGTGGCAGCTGCTATGCAAGTTCAGGTACGCCAATTGCGTCCCTCAAATGGATTTGCAGCTGTCGACATTGGTCCCCGTCCCCACTGCAGAACGGCCAGGGGAGAGCTCCTCCCGCCGACAGCCCTTAATCCTCGCGGCTCGCCAGGAGTTCCGGGATCGACAGTGACTCTTGGCGCGTGTGTGAAACGGCGCCCGGAAGAGCGAACCTGAGAGTTCTGTCTTCCGCCGCTAGGGCAGCCCTAGCCTGAGAGAGGGGTCGGATGGGAAGTGACCTCAACAGGTCATCTACTTCAGGGCCCTGCACCCCAGGCAGGACTACGCAGTAACCAGGCCGTCCCTGACACTGCATCTAACGTGCTCTTAAAAACCTCCACTCATGGAGATTCCACTGCCTCCCACTGCAATTCATTTACAAGTTTGGCTCCATCAACCAAGGACTGAACAGAGACTGGGAGTGGTTGGCCCCTTACAAAAGCAGTTTCTCTGCTCTTGATGTTCACACCTCCCCATTAGCAACCAACAATGGGCCACATCCCCCTGACTGAACTGACTTGTTTTCTCCTCTCTTGAGCTGTGTCTACACATGCACGCTACTTCGAAGTAGCGGCACTAACTTCGAAATAGCGCCCGTCGCGGCTACACGTGTCGGGCGCTATTTCGAAGTTAACTTCGACGTTAGGCGGCGAGACGTCGAAGTCGCTAACCTCATGAGGGGATCGGAATAGCGCCCTACTTCGACGTTCAACGTCGAAGTAGGGACCGTGTAGACAATCCGCGTCCCGCAACGTCGAAATTGCCGGGTCCTCCATGGCGGCCATCAGCTGGGGGGTTGAGAGATGCTCTCTCTCCAGCCCCTGCGGGGCTCTATGGTCACCGTGGGCAGCAGCCCTTAGCCCAGGGCTTCTGGTTGCTGCTGCAGCAGCTGGGGATCCATGCTGCAGGCACAGGGTCTGCAACCAGTTGTAGGCTCTGTGTATCTTGTGTTGTATAGTGCAACTGTGTCTGGGAGGGGCCCTTTAAGGGAGCGGCTTGCTATTGAGTCCGCCCTGTGATCCTGTCTGCAGCTGTGCCTGGCACCCTTATTTCGATGTGTGCTACTTTGGCGTGTAGACGTTCCCTCGCAGCGCCTATTTCGATGTGGTGCCGTGCAACGTCGAAGTTGAACATCGACATTGCCAGCCCTGGAGGACGTGTAGACGTTATTCATCGAAATAGCCTATTTCGATGTTGCTACATCGAAATAAGCTATTTCGATGTAGGCTTCACGTGTAGACGTAGCCTTGATGTCCACAACTCCACATTAACTGCTGATAATGGGCCACATCCACCCTGACTGACAGACCTTGTCGTCTCTGGCCCCCCCCTTTCACTGAGACCCCCTCTTTAAACCCTCCTCTGAAAACCCCCCACCACTCATACATCTGACGAAGCGGGTCTTTGCCCACGAAAGCTTATGCTCCAAAATATCGGACAGTACAAGGGGCCATGGGACTTCTTGCTTTTGAAGATACAGACGAACTCGGCTACCTCTCTGCTACTGCCTCCCTAGGCAACTCCTCCCAATGCTTCACCGCCCTGACGGTTAGGGAGCTTTTCCTAAGGGCCAACCTAACCCTCCTGGGTGCATAAGCTCTCAGAGGTTCACGAGGACCATTTTTCCCCTTCTCCTTGCAACAACTTGTTCCTTGCTTGAAAACCGCTACATTCCCCTGCAGATGGAGAACCCTCCCCTACTGCCACCGCTCCTAGCTCCATTCTTAGACAGGCTGGAGACTGCCGTATGCTTTAGTCCGCCATGGAGACTGGGAGGGGACCTGAGCCAGCCAGTGCCCCCATCCTGGGGTTGGAGTGGCACTCCAGGTCCCACTCCCTGCCCTGTGAGCCAGCCAGGGAGCAGTACCTGTTCCCCGGAACCCGCTGAAACTGGGAAGAGATCAGCTCATTGACGGTCCCTCCAACGGGCTGGAATGGGGCCTCCCTGGTCACACACCGCATGGCTCCCAGCCCTGAGGCGGTGTCCCCTGCAGGAGTAGCTGCACCCGAGGGGATCACTCTTCCCTGCCAGGTAGGTGGGCGCTGAGTAACCAGCTTAGACAGCCTGTCTGAAGCAAGCACCCACAGCCAGCTGCAGAATGCGCCAGCCCGGGTGCTGAATGCAGCCCCGGGTGCCCTGCACCATGTGGCCCAGGCCTGACAGACAGCTGGGTAAGGGATTACTTGGGGGGCTTCTCGACAGTGCGGTAGGTGTTGAAGGCCTGCAGCTGGTTCTGCACCCCGCTCAGGGAGTTGGCCAGCTTCCGGTCGTTGAGCGTGAGGATGGTCTGCTCGATCCACTGCAGGAGGTCTGAAGCCAGCGTCTCGTACTTCTCGATCAGCTTGTCAGCCTCGATGGCGTAGTCCAGCACCTGGCGAGAAGGGCAAGGGATGCCAGGGCTAGCTCAGCGCCGGGCCAGCACAAGCCGAGCTAGCCGGCTGACAGCCCCTCCAATGGGAACCACAGGGATCCAGAAAGCCCCAGCAGCTCCACCCTTGGGCCTCACAAGAGCCAGTGCTGTTGTCCAGGGACTAAGCACTCAGCATGCACCTACACAACCCCTTCCTCCCACTCTGCCCCCTCGTCCAGTCCACACTCCCTTTCTCCCCTCCCACCCAGTCATTCATCCAATCAGCTGATGGTCCCAATCCACTCATCTAACCCATGCACCCAGCGAGTGCACCCCATGCCCTGACGGCACCCCCGGCACCGTGGTTTCCCAAGCCAGGGGGGCGTGAAGAAATTCTGGGGGGGCACAAGACAAACCCCCCCCAGTCATTCCCCACCCCTGAAGGAAAAGCCGGCCCTTGCTTCCGGCTCTCAGCCCCTGCCATTTCACGTGGGCGGCCCGGCGCAGCCGCTATGAAAAACACGCAGCCGGTGAAGGCCCACGTGGAGCTGGCTGCCTCCTGCAAAGGTGAGTGAGTAGGGGTTGCGGGGGAGGAGGAGGGTGGGGTTAGATGAGGGGCTGGTGGTGCCTGGCTTTTGGGGAGGGGAGGGGCTCCGGCAGGTGGCTCCCAGGTGGCTGGCATGGCTGATCCATGGTAAAAAGGAGCCAGGGGGCTGGGGGGGTTTCTCAAAAATCAAAAGGGGGGCTGATGCCGAAACGTTTGGGAACGACTGCCCTGCACACCACTTCTGCTCTGGGTACCTTGCCAATGCGCTTCCCCTCCACAGCCAGGGCCTTCATTTTGGAGAAGTAGTGGTAGTAGGTGGCCACGTAGGTGATGATGGACTTCTCATCGGGCTGGTCCACGTTGACATCTGTGGGGCGAGAGCCACGTGTCAGTCAGAGCGCTCATCTCCCATGCGCTCCCCACTGGGATGGAGGCATGTTCGCACCTGGCACCTCCTGGCTGCTAACACACAGATGTTGTGGTGTGGGGGTCAATAGGCAGTGTGGGTAATTTTGGTTCAGTAAGTGGGCGTGGAGCCCCACCTCCAGCCACAGACCTCCGCACTTGTGTGCATGAGTGCAGGACAGACGCGGGCAGCCCTGGATTTTCTCAAAATTCAGTGTGCTAAGGAAAACCCCTCTGCTTTCAGCAGCATCGGTGCAGGATGGGAGAGGGGCCTGGACTTACTAGTCAGTGGGTGGCTGCTGTGGCTGTCTTTCAACAGCAGCATCTCCTCTGGCACCCCAGGGTGACAGTAGGATCTGCCACCCAGCCACAAACTCCTCCCTCTACATAATGTGGGCTGCGGTTCAGGTCCCCTGCCCCCACTCCCAGCCTGGCTGAATGCAGACAAGAAGGGAATTTCTCCCCATCCCACGAACGGATCTGTGGGACTGAGACCCGGCTATTCCCACTCCCCCCCGCTGGCCCACACTGCTTGACACCCACCTTCAGGGTCCAAAAGCTTGGTCAGCCCCAGCTCCTTCTCCGCCACGTTAAATGCGTTCTGCAGGTTGTAGTGGGCATTGCATTTCTTCAGCGTGTCGATATCGATGAGGTCTGGCCTGCATGGGACCCCAAAGGCACACTGGGATAGCCAGCCTGGGGGCTCCATCCCCAAGGCTTTCTGACCCCATCAACCCTTTCCATGCCCAGGCCACTGCTGGAGGACTGCAGCAGCACACCATGGTCTCCTGCACACCCAGCCGTGGCCCCCGCTGACCTGTGCTTGTGGACGATGGCATTGAAGGCCAGGCCGTCCCTCCAGCTGGTGGTGAAGTTGTGAACGTTGACATTCTGGTACCTGTAACATACACAGCTCTGAGCAGTGGGGAGCTGGAGGAAAGGTCCCGTGTCCCATCCTTCACCTCCACACCAAGCCAGCCAGTTCCCTCAACACGGGGCTGAATGAGAACCAGCAGCCCCCAGAGACGAAAGGCCTGATACTCTGCTCCTTACTAGATGCTCTTTATCCCTTACCCTGCCGTCTTCATCTGGCACCACAGCAGCAGGGCATCCTTGGCCGATTTCTTCTCCTTGTTATCCTCAGTCTCCACGCTGATGTCTTGGATCTGGGGGGCAGACACAGAGGCAGCTCCAGGCCAGTCCCATCACCCCTGGGTCTCTTCGGCCATGGAGAGAGGGCCCAATGCTCCCTGCCCACCCTTTCCAATATCACATGGGTCAGGGGGCTCTTCCTCCTTGGCAGTTTGAACCAGGGATCCAAGTCCCCACCAACCAGCTGTTCAAGCACTGGTGTAAGGGCAGTGCTGTTAACACAGGCAGCCATAGGGCAGCGACCTGCAGTCATTAGGGACATGACTGCTCCACCGCTCTAGCAGGGCCAACTGTGCCTTGGTCACCACTTCTCCTCAGGGCTGGCTCTCTGTGAGGCAGAGGGTGAGTGGAGAGCACAGCAGGATAGAGGGATTCAGGCGTAGGGTGGTGACCCTGCTGCTCCGGGTACCTGGAAGCGGAGGATGATAGTCCAGATGAGGCCCAGCGTGAGCCGGTGGTTGCCATCGACGATGTCGTGGGAGCCCATGTTCTCCAGATGGACCTTCTGCTCCTTGAGGAACTGCAGGGCCTTGTCGACGTTCTCCAGGCAGTGGATCCGCATTCGCCCTTTGGTGGGCTTGGGCTGAAAGGTGAAAGCATCAGAGAAGGGGATTCCCAAACCACCCACCTCCTCTGCTGCCGGCATGCTCCTCAGTATCTCCCAAGTCTGTGCTCCCCACACCCTCCTTCTCTCCTGCTGGGACTGCTCCCCAACCACCCACACCCCAGCTCGAGCTCCCCATGCCGCCTGCTTCTCCTGCTCCCAGGACCCCTCCTCAGTCCCCTACTGGCCTGCTCTCCCTACAATGCCTGACTCCCCTCTGCCAGGGCCCCCTTCCCTGGCCTGCATGTCTCAAGGTTGGTTCAACCTCCCCACGGCCCACAGCAGATGATGACGCAGGTTCCTGGCTGGATACACCAGCTAGCGCTGGTTGGGAAGCCAGTTTAACGGGTCACCGCCACAGGCCGGAGCATGCTGGAGCCTTGGCCCAAGGCTCTTACAGCTCCAAGACCAATAAGCAGCTCACCCCAGCCCAGAAAACACTCTGCTCTTGGTTCCCAACACAGGGATGAAGCCCAAGTTGCCACAGGAGTTAGTGCAGGACCCTGCCATCCTGGGGAGCTGGGATATGTGAGTGTACACGGGGCACTGACCACCACTCCACACACTGCACCAGGGCACCTCTGATGCTGGGGAAGTCCCTTCCTCCTTCAGCACCTCTGTTTCTCCTCTGACCTCTACTCAGCTCCTCAGGGAAAGACCATCCGGTGTGTCTCACAATGGGGCAGTGATTTTGGGTGGAGTCCCCAGACACTCCTCTTCCCAGAGCCAGGAACAAATGCTAGGAATCCTGGCTCCCAGCCCATTGTTCTAACCACTACACCCACTCCCCTCCCAGCACTGTCAAAAAAACCCAGGCGTCCTGGCTCCCAGCCCAGTGCCCTACACCCTGGGCCGTACTGGAGTCCACCCTACAGCATGAAATTTCTATGCCTGCCCTTCCCATGATTCTGGCTGCCCTCGCCCTCCCCCTCCCCTGGGGCTAGATGCTATCACCCTGGAGCCAGGAGGCCAGGGCTCCTGGACTGTGGCGCTTGGTGCAGTGAGGGCAGGGCTGTAGGGAGTGATAGGGTCACTGGAGACAGCGTGGCAAGCCATGGGCAGCTCAGACAGACACAGACAGGTGGCTCCAGCTCCTGACCTGCCCGAGAACCAGAAAAACTACCTGAGCAGGGCTGGGCATGCTGCCAGCCTGCCCGTCCCACCCAGCTCTGCACCTGGCAGGCAGGCAAAGCGCTGCACTGCATGCTGGGAGCAGAAGCTGAGCTTAGAGGCAGGCAGGGCATGAGTCACAGCACCCGGAGAAGCCCAGTCTGACAGAGCGAGACACAGCGTGGACACATCAGGCAGGCAGAGGGAGCTGCAGGTGCTGCTGGGCTCACGCCTGGATGACCAGAGGGGGAGCAGGGCTGCGTGGTTACAGCAGGGGAGGCTCAGAGGCAAAACCCCTGCAGTTTGCTTTGAGCTCCAGAGAAAAGTGGAGTCCAGTGGGTTAGAGTGGGCATGGAGGAGGCTGGGAGCCAGGACTCTTGGCTTCAGAACAGTGTCAGCTGGGTGGATCCTCGCTTGGGGAGCCCCTACCCCCCACAGCGGCACGGGTACAGTAGGACTGGGGACAGGCACCACAGCTGCCTATTTCTGAGGTGCTCTCCAGTAGCTGCAGTGGGGTCAACAGCCACCGTGGGCCCCCGCAGGCTGTGAGGGGGAGCTCTGCCCCTCCAGAAGGGGCAGGGCCTCGGGTGGAAGGGGCGGGGCCAAGACCACCCAAACTGGTGCTCCCTCCCCAGCCCTCAGAGCCGCATGGAGTGGTGCTGCGGCACTCGGGCAGCTGAGAGCTCCCAGCCCTTGGGGAGCACTGGGCCCCGGTGTAAGAGCTTCCCCTGCCCCCCGAGTGGCCTGGCTTCTCTCGCAGGTGAAGGCGAGGGTCAGAGCAGGCCGGCTGGGGATCAGAACTCCTGGGTTTGGTCCTTGCTCTGGAAAGGAAGTGGGGAGGTGACTCCAGACTCTCCCTGGGGTGGTTAAGATCTGTATCGAGCTCTAACCTCAGTGGACTAAGAAGCCTCAGGCAGAGGCGGCCCCGTGGCACTGCTCCCAGGGTGTCCTGTGCCCCTGCCCCGCACTCACCAGCTGCTCACCCGACAGCACCTCCAGCAGGCGGATGAGCATGCGCCCGTCGCGCAGGTCGTTGTACAGGTCTGCGATGCGGCAGGTCACGCGGGCCAGGTGAGAGTTCACCCATTTGGTGAAGGTTTTCTTCTGCACGGCCTCGCGCTCATCTGCAAGAGAAGCAGCCGCCAGAGGCACCTCAGGCACGGACGCCCCGGCAGCTGTCCCTAATTCTGTGCTCCGCTAGACCCGCCAATGCAGGGGCCGGGGGCTCCCTCACCAGGATCGACCCAGCTGTTCCCCACAACTCTGGATTCAGCCCAGCCCCCTAAAACTCCGCTCCACCCAGCTGACAGCAGTCAGCTGTACCCTACAGCACCTGCAATCCCAATGGCCTGGGAGACCCTACAATAACAGTCCGCTCCACTCAGCTCCAGTGCCCAAGGGACCCTACAATAACAAACCAAACCGAACAGCCTCATTGCTCCGGGGGCACTACAGTAACAAACTCGCCTGCCAGCCACAGAACTCACAAACAGGCCCTACAGTAATCAACTGGCCTGCTCCAAAGAGTCCCTAGAATAAAACCTGTGCAGCCTGTGCAACCCCAGCACCAAGACATGGGGCAATGACTAGATGTGGTACAGTCCCCATTCTCCAAAGAGACGTGACAATAACCAAGAAGTTTGGCCAGCAACCAGTGCACAAAGAAGACCCTACAATAACAAACAAGAACACAGCACGTGCCCTCTGCTTCCACAATAACAGCCTTGGGGCGGGGAGGGGAAGGACACTACTAGGAGGGGAGGAGAAGGTCTGATTCTAAGGCAGCACAGGGACGTAGTGCCAGCACTGTCGGCGAGGGGGACGTGCCCCCTCCTGAGCTCCACTCTCTTCTCTGCACCAGCCTGCAGTTCAGGTGCAGCTGACAGCCTCCCGGTCCCAGCTGCCACGAGAGGCATGTGGGAGCTGCACCGTGAGCTGACAGGCCCTGGGAGTTCCCCCCGCCCTGTGAGTAAGTCTGTTCCCTAACCAAATGCTTATTCCCAAGGCTCCTGTTTATCCCCAGCCCTCGCTGGGCAGGTCTTCCTGGCAGGAGCCCAGGGATGGCACAATACTATCTGTTCCTCCAGCCCTGACGTAAGCTGGGAGATGGCGAGGGACCCGGGCTGAGCCAGAGCTACTTGCAGGCATCCCACACCAGGCACAACTAGCTTTACTGTCCCCTTGAGTCGGATGAGGGATGAGACGGGACTTTCTCTCTCAGGGGCACCAGCTTCCAGGCAACCCCAAGGTCTCCGCTTCGTGCCTCTTTCCCTTCTGCCCTTTGATTACGAGACAGCGAGCAATTCAGGACAGGCACTGTGGCTAGGCAGTACCCAGCCCATGGGGGGCCTGATTGCTGGGGGTGGGGGAGCTCTGTGCAGCACCCAGAACCCCAGGCTCAGCTGAGCCACAGCAACAGGAAACGCAGGTGCCGTGAGGCTGGGCTCTCTCCTGCTCACATCTATCAGAGACTTGGGCAGGGGACAGTCAGAGCTGGGGAGCTGTGGGCTGTGCGTGAGGGTCACAGGGCAGAGAGGGAGGTGATAACTGAGGGGGAAGTGGGAGTGAGAGATCAGGGTAGGCTTGGGGGCTGGGGTGAGTCCTGACAGTAGGTCTGGTCTGTTATACCAGGGCCCTGACAAGTACAGTTTGCATGTGACACACAGTGTGTTGGTTGATCCAGGCCAGGGAGGGCTGCAGACCAGGAAATCCAAACTAGGGGTACAGGCAGCATGAGGGCAGGATGATCTAAGGGACTCCCACCCCCAGCTGGGCTCCTTAATGACTGTGCCAGTGAGAGAGGCCAGGCCACACCTGTGCGTGGCTCTGCACAGCCTGGCTCGCTGGGCAGCGGGTGTCAATACCTGCAGCGATGGACGGGGAGGAGGAAATGGAGCCTACAAGCCTCTAGCCCCACAGAGCACCTGGGCACCAGGCCAAGGAGGGACTCGCCTGCCCCACAACAGGCCGAGCTACAGGCCAACCCCTCGGCTGCCTCGTGAATGGCAGCCGAGAGGAGCACCTCCGAATGCTAACGGAGCTATTCACCGCCACAGACGGGAGCAGCCACAGACAGAGAACCTGAGGCACAGAGCTGGGCAGGTCAAACTGGGAGTGTGTGTGACTGCCCTGGGGATAGCACCCAGGAGTCCTGGCCCCTTCCTCTCATTGCTAGACACCACGCTCCTCCCCGAGCCAGCCGGCCTTGTTAGACGCTGGCTGTATTTACCCAAGGGCTTGGTGCAATCCCAGTCTCTCTGGAGGGTGTGTGTGACTGTCTGCCCCTGAACTGCACATTCCCCCCCACCCCCACCATTAGGTCTGATGACTCCTTGTCAGGGCTGCTGCTCTGAGCAAACACAGAGTCAACCTTGGGCAGCCCAGCGAAGCCCAGCCCCCTCCTGCACTGCCTGCTGCAACCGCCACAGAGGTGTGGGTGGGAGGGGACTGTCATATGCTGGGTGAGGGGAAGGTCCCTTCTGGGGATAAACGGGGGGGGGGGGGGACTTGCGCACCCCAGTGCATTGTTACCCTAATGTGAGCAACCCTCAGACCCCCCCTGCAGGCGTCTCATCCGTCTCCTTTGTTTGGGTGCCAGCCCAGCCCTGACTTGTCAGCAGACCAGACCTACTGTCAGGACTCACCCCAGCCCCAGGCCTACCCTGACCTCTCACGCCCCCTTCCCCCCAGTTACCACCTCCCTCTTTGTCCTGAGACCCTCACTCCCAGCCCACAGCTCTGACAGCCACCTGAACCCCAACGTCAGTCCTGACCCTCACCCCGAACCCTGCTGCACAAACCCGTCTCTCTCTCTCTTGCCTCTGAGAACCCCCTTAGCGGCTGACCCTGTGCCATTTGCTTGGCGGTGCAGGCAGAGTCTCCCTAGAGGATGCCAAGTCATCCCCCCAGGTTCTGGCAGGTCCCAGAATCCACCCACTCCAGACTGAGCTGGAAGCAGGTGCCGGTGTCTCCTGCTTGAAGCTACATGCTCAAAACCAAGAGCAGAGCACTCCCATTCCCAGGACAGCAGTGGTGGCTGGTAGTCTACAAAGGCGCCCAGCTGCCCACTGCGTGTGGGGGCATCTCTGCTTTCCTCTGAACACGGGCTCATGGCCCAACAGACCACCCAGCAGATCCTGGATGCGCAGGCCCCAAGGATAGCAGCCAACAGACCCTCTTACACAAAAGGAAACTGAGACACCAAGGTCACACAACAGAACAGTAGCACAGCCAGCTACGTATCTAGTCCTGGCTACTTCCTGCTCTAACCCACCCGACCTGCACCCGCTGCTCAGGAAAATCCAGTGGGAACTTTCTCCTAGTGCCTCAGTCGCTGAGTTTTTTGCATTTAATTTTCAGTGTTTTCCCAGTGAAAAACTCCAGAAAAGGACAAGTGGAGGTTGGGAGCGTAAGAGGCCTCCTAGGGCAAGCCCAGCCCAGGATGGCTACGTCTACACGTGAAGCCAACATCGAAACAGCTTATTTCGATGTAGCAACATCGAAATAGGCTATTTCGATGAATAACGTCTACACGTCCTCCAGGGCTGGCAACGTCGATGTTCAACTTCGACGTTGCGCGGCACCAGATCGAAATAGACGCTGCAAGGGTACGTCTACACGCCAAAGTAGCACACATCGAAATAAGGGTGCCAGGCACAGATGCAGACAGGGTCACAGGGCGGACTCAACAGCAAGCCGCTCCCTTAAAGGGCCCCTTCCAGACACAGTTGCACTAAACAACACAAGATACACAGAGCCGACAACTGGTTGCAGACCCTGTGCCTGCAGCATGGATCCCCAGCTGCCGCAGCAGCAGCAGCCAGAAGCCCTGGGCTAAGGGCTGCTGCCCACGGTGACCATAGAGCCCCGCAGGGGCTGGAGAGAGAGCATCTCTCAACCCCCCAGCTGATGGCCGCCATGGAGGACCCGGCAATTTCGACGTTGCGGGACGCGGATCGTCTACACGGTCCCTACTTCGACGATGAACGTCGAAGTAGGGCGCTATTCCGATCCCCTCATGAGGTTAGCGACTTCGACGTCTCGCTGCCTAACGTCGAAGTTAACTTCGAAATAGCGCTCGACGCGTGTAGCCACGACGGGCGCTATTTCGAAGTTAGTGCCGCTACTTCGAAGTAGCGTGCACGTGTAGACACAGCTGATAAGTGTCAGCTGCCTTCTGCCACCTGTTCCCCAACAGGCCCCAGGGAACAGCATGGGCTAGTGCACCAGCAGCTGCCTGGGGACCCAGGGGTGCTGCTGGAGGCATTCCTACTCCCACTTGGAGATGAGAAGTTGACGTCCAGAGGCAGCATCTCCCCAGCCCTGGTTCTCTGTGTTGCCTTGAACAGGAGCATGTTAAAGGGCTCTTTCCCAGGGATGGCACCTCATTCAGCTCTAGCCCCATGTGGATGTGTAGGGGGGCAGTTCTGGGGGCTGACTGGAGCTTGGGGGTGAATTGAGGGTGAGTGGGAGACGCTGGGGGAAGGGAATCCCATTGTACTGTCTCCTCGGTTCTCACCCTGGCCCTGGAAGGGGAGTGGGGTCTAGCAATTAGACCAGGGGGAAGGTGGGAGCAATGGCTCTGGAATATTGAGCTGCATCCTCTTCCCATCCCTGCCTGTGCCCCATCCCATCCCGGGGCTCTGGCAGCTGGCATTCTGGGGCTGGCCACAGATCCCCCAGGTGTGGAGCCAGTGGTCGGGACCCCCGGCTGCAGCTGAGGGTCCAACAGCTGGGACCCTAGGGCTGGGACCCTGGGTGAGAGGCCAGTAGCTGGGACCCTGAGACCAAGGAGCTGGTGGCTGGGACCCTGGGGTCAGCAGCAGAGCCCTTGGGTGTGGGGTGCGGGGCCAGGACTTCTGGCAGCAGCAGAGGAACAAGCAGCCAGGACTCTGGGCTCAGGCCCCTGGGAGATGGGTCGGTGGCCAGGCCCTTGGGTGGTAGCAGACCCCCCCCAGCACAGCCTGGCACCTGGCATCCCAATGCAGGGCCATCCGGAACCAAAGCCTGGGAGTCCGGCAGCATCTCCTGTGCCCCTATGTCCTTTGCCTGTGGCCGGCAGCCGGACTTCTGGGTTCTAGCCTCTGCTCTGGAAGAGGAGTGGAGCCCGGTGGCCTGGATCAGGCAGGGAAGGACACTGGACTGCTAGGGTCTGTTCCTGGTGCTGCCCAAGAGACTCAGGAGAAGCCCTGCCCTGCCCTGCGGGGTTGTGGGCCAAGTGCTGGGAACTCCTGCTCTGCTCCGTGCTGTGCCCTGCCCTGTTCTGCTGACTTCTGGGCTGGGGGCCGGGCTGGTCTGTCCTGGCGATAAGGAAACTTCTGCCCTGCAAACAGCTTCTCGTGCAGGCAGAGTCTGGCGGGACCCCTTAGGAAGAAGAGGAGTCGGGGGCCCCACCTGCTGATGGCTCAGCCTTGAGGAGGGCCAGGGCTGACTGGGGGGTAATGTGGGGTGGGGTCAGTAATTGGCAGAGGGGATGGGCTGCTGGACAGGTGCCTCACGGCTGCTGAGTGGCCTGGAGGGTGACGGATGGAGGTGTTTTCCCTTCAGAACAGTCTGAGACCCGATCTCAGGCCACAAAGCACCTTAGAAATGCTACCCCAAGGCAGGCCCATGGCAGTGCTACCAGCACAAAGGGGAAGCCAAGGCCCGGGTCAGGGAGGGACTTGCCCCCACGGCACTCAGGTGCATCGGCGCAGAGCTGACAATAGAATCCCCCCCGTCCACAACCACGAGATCCACCTCCCCTCCCAGATCCAGCAACGCACCCAGAGAGCTCTGGCTCTCCACCCTGCTACAACCAAGGGCCTCTCTCCTCCTGGAGCCAGAAGGACAGCCCCATCCCACCCACCTGCAGGTCACATCGCTCAGCCTATCTGCATGTGAGCTCTGGGCTGCTCTTACCCAGTCGTAGGAGGCTCGGGCCGGAGGCTGGGGAAGGGAAGCTCTAGGAAAGCACTGTGGGAGAGAGCCAGACAGTCACCCACCCACAGCCTGGCCAGGAGGGGAGAAGCCAAGAACGGGTAGAGGAGGAGGACTGGGTCTTAGGACTCCTGGGATTTAGTCCTAGCTCTGACCCCGAGCCCAATCCCGTTCCTCTGCTCCGAAGCCCAAATCCCCACACAGCTGCCTGCAGCTCCAGCCTGCGGGCTCTCCCAGCGGGGACCATGTGCAGAGAGGCCCAGCAGAAGAGGTTCACCTGCTCCCAGGAGTCCCCAGCAGTGTTCCCTCCCCAGCAGCCCGGCTGGGCTGGCGGGGCCGCTGCGGAGGAGAATGAGGTGCTGGAGTTCTACCGGGGCCTGAATCCTCGTGAGGAAGGTGCAGGGCCATGAGGATTGCAGGCCCCATGACCTGTGTCATCGCAGCCTCCTGCCTACCTCCCAGCTCCCTCCCTCTGAGCAGCAAGGTCCCCAGCTGACCCTGCTTGACAGCCCCCCTGCCACTACTGGCCGAGGTGCCCACCCACAGATGTTTCACCTGGCTCCCCCACCCAGCCCACCTGCCCGGAGTGCCAGGGCACCCCCGCTCCGGCCGACGCTCTCGCCCAGCCCCCTCCATTCTCCACTGCTGGCCCCTCATTGCCCCTGGAACAGCTGGTGCTGTCCCTACTACGGACACAGATGGGGGCAAGATGACCCAGCTGGCACTAGACTTATGGTTGGCGAAGACAGGAAGCCGAGTCTCCTACTGCTTCTTGCCCTACACCCGCACATCTCTTCTGCTCTCCCACTGCTACCCCGACACGGACTTGCCACCACAACCTGTCATCACTCCCTGAACACAGGGCTCATGGCTCACAGGACCCCCGCCCCTCCCCGCCAAAGCAGACCGGGGATGCCCAGGCCCACAGAGAGCAGCCAATAGACTCTCTTACAGAAAAGGAAACTAAGGCACCAGGGTCACACAGTAGCACAGCCAGTCAGATACCTAGTCCTGGCTCCCAGCTCTTCCTGCTCTAACCCACCCAACCTACACCCCCTGCTCCTGCAAGCCAAGAGAGAATCCAGGAGTCCTGGCTCCAGCACACCCCAAGGCCCAGCACAACAAGAGACCTCTGGAATAAATCATATGCTAGGTCCAGACTGCAGCTGTACACCCTATGCCCTGCTATGCTTCAGCACCACTGACGCAGGCATCCTAGCTCAGGCCCGGCACCCCGCCCCTCGTGCAAAGAGATGAGTACTTCCCCAGCTCCCACATACACAGCTCCCCCAATCTCTCCCCAGCCAAGACCCCCCAGCATGTGACACCCACAAAGAGCTGAAGCAGGAGGCTCAGGACAGATGGAATTTAGGGGAAGGAGTGGGGGGACCAGGTGCAATATGAGGCCCAGTTTGGGGTGGGGGAGAGGAAATTGAGAAAGAAATGCAATGAAGTAAGTTACATTGGGGATGAGATGGGGGGTGGGTTGTTTGCAGTTTGGGGTGATGGTTCCGGGGGCTGGGTGCAGTTTTGGGTGGAGGCTTCTGCAGTGATAGCTGAGGGGGCAGAGTTTGAGGCAAATGTGGGTTCAGTGGAGTTTTGGGGCAATGACAAGGATGGATGGCGTTTTGGGGTGACAGCTGGGGGTCAGGTGAGCGTGGGGCGAAGTTGTCTGGCTGGCTGCGGGGGGTGAGAATCTTGGGCTGACAGTTTGAGAGGAGTTATGCCAGCACAGAGTTTAGGGGTGTCCAGGAAAGAAATGTTGGAGCTCAGAGTCAGATCTGGGGAGCACTGCCTCCTCCCACAATCCCCAGGGTGGTGCCCTCACGGTCTGCCAGCAAGCCACAATACAGCTCTAACGGGAAAAAGCCAGGAGTGGCTAGTGCGGCTCAGAACTGCCATTAGTGAGGGGGCCCTGGAGACCCCTTTGGGGGGCAAGGGGCTATCACTGCAGAGAACGGGGCAGGCACTAAAGAATCTCAAACATGCAGCTGCTTCCCTCTGCAAATCCCTGCCGAGTGGGAAGCTAATTCCCAGCAGCACCTTGGAGATTAGGGCTCAGGGCCCTTCATGTGGCCACTCGAGTGGGATAAAGCAGGGAGGTTTCAGGGCACCTGACCCCACTCAACTTTGACCTGTTGCAGTCTCGCCAGATCAGCCCTGCCCCAGGGGAGCTGCCCAGGCCCCTGGCAGCTCCCCGTCCCCCTTAGCTGCAGATTGCAGGAGTCGCTGCCCCCGCCAGCCTTACCTTGCAGCTGCTTGAACCTCCCCTCCAGCACATTGGAGTATTGCGCAGCATTGATGAAGGCAGCCGGGGAGAGCACAGGGGATGGAGGGGCATAGGGCACCTCCATCTGCCCCGGCTCATTCTGGAACATCCCGAAGAGGAGTCAGGGGGAGGCACGGCTCTCTCCCTAGGGGAGTGGAGGCTGGCAGCCACAGCTGGGCCCAGGTGCTGCGGGGGAATCAGCTCAGCGCTGAGTGTGCAGAGGCTCTGCCCTCCTCCCAGCCAGGATGGGAGGGAGGCCTTGGGCGATTTACATAAAAACAGGTTGGGCTGCTCTCTGTTGTGAAAGGTGTGTGTGTGTCTGTGTGCGCGCGCGCACGAGCGTGCAGGCAGCCTGCCCAGGGAGCAATGGCTCCAGCGTTAAAGGCCTGAGCGGACAAATCCCAGAGCTGGGATCAGGCCAAGGCACTGCCGAGCGGAGAGGTGGCAGTGAGTTAGTGCACAGGGCATTACGCTGGAGCCAGGACTTCTGGGTTCATGTCCCACTCTAGGAGGCATGTGGCAGTGCGGGGGTTAAAGCTGTGGGGTCTCGGAGCCAGGACTCCTGGGTTCTGCTCCTGGTGCTGGCAGGGAAGGGGGTCTGGTGGGTAAGAGCGGTGGCGGGGGTGGGGACTGTTTATCTGAGCAAAGTCTGACACAATGGAGCACTGATCTCAGGGCAGGTGTGTGTACAATGCAAATAACCACTAAGGGTCCCCTCCCCTCTGGAGCTGGACTCTGACTCCTGGCTCCCCTGCGCCGACCCCTAGAGGATGCGTTGGGATGTGTGCTGCTGGGATGTCTCCCATGGGGCAGCAGGAGCTGTTGGAGGGAGGGAGAGATGTGAACTCTGGGCCAGGACAAAGTATTTGTGCTGGTGGAAGAAGACAGGCTGGGAGCTGGATCCCCTGCAGCTGAGCGCCCAGTAGAGCCCCAGCTGTGGATAAAGACCATTAGCTCATGCAGCACATCACCCTGACAACACAGGATTTACACCCTATTGTACAGAGCCCTGGGCTTTGTTCCGCCTGATTCAAGCAGGCCTAGCTCTGGAGCTCCCACTCCTCCTCGTGGGGCACGGGAGAGGGGGCAGGGCCATGCAGGCAACCTCCATCTGCTTTGGCGGCCTGTATCTCCCCCACTGCAGGAGAACCAGGGTCTGGATTGCTGTGCCCCACTGCAAGCCTCCTTCACCACCTCTCACCCCGCCAGGGCCGATGGGACGCCTCCATGCTGGTATTTCGTGACCTGTTGTTAGCTGGGTCTCCCTCTCAGACCTCCCAGAGACCCCCGGAGTTCCACCAAGCCACATTTCTACCCCAGGCAGGATCTCACAAGTGAGCGGGTAAATCCTGGCACTGCCACGCACAGCCATTAAGCTCCTGCTCGACAGGCCTGCTGGTCAGGTCCTAGCTGTGCCACTGAATTTCTCTGGGCTTCAGTTTCCCCCTCCTGTAGAATGTGTTTAGACAGTGAGCTCCTTGAGGCAGGTACTGCGCCCGTGTGGAGCCCAGCTTGACGGGGACCCCATTCTCAGCTGGGGCCTGCGCATCATGCCAGGAGCCCGAGGCTCAGTCAGGGTCTCTTTATCCAGCTGCAGGACACACACCACGCTCGGCCCTACAGCTCCTGCCCAGGGAGGGCTGGTTACAGAAGCAGGGCACTGGCCGTTGCCATTTCCCTGCTCTCTCAGCAGATAGTGCCTTCTGCGGGGAAGGAGTCAGGGTTTGGGGTCAGGACCCAGTATGGGATGGAGCCAGAATTGGCATATTTGGCTGTAGCGAGTGAGATGGTAATGCCAGGAGACCCCATCTGAGACTGAGCCCATCACTCTGGGCGCTGCCCAAGCCACTCGGAGAGACAGGCCCTGTCCCAGGAGCTCAGTGTAAACAGACAAAGGAGGAGAGAGTAAACAAAGGCACCAAGAAGGCCAGGGATTTGCCAAGGTCAGTGGCAGAGCCCAGGCTGGAACCAGCCCCAACTCAGAGCTGAGATGGACTCTGGAGTCCAGACCCAAGCCCAGGGCTTTAGCCACAGAACTCCACTGTGTCTCTCAGCTTTCCAGCCTGATTTTCCTCCCACTGACCTGCCTCCTGCCCTCCCCCCGCAGGACCTCTCTGCCTCAGTCCTGGCTCCCAGCCCCTGGATCATCCACCCCACACGACTGGCCTCTGCTTTAGCTGTATTATCTCCCCTGACTCCTGGCCAGCTGGACTTTGCCCATCCCTGAGCTCCCGTGGCTGCCACCCCCCCTACACCCCCGGCCCTACTCCCTGTTTGCAACTAAAGCAATGACAAGTTTGGCCTGTGAAGGGTGTGTGGGGAAGTGTTTACTGTCTTGCCTTGAGTACACACCAAGATCAGACCTAGCCACTGTCGCCCACACCCCCTATAGGAACCAGTGCGACAGAGAGCCAGCTGGGCAGAGGCAGGGTTGGCTCCCCTCAATCCCAGAGGCCCCCAGAGCAGAGAGGGAAGGGAACCAGGCCCTGGAGCTATAGTAGCCCACGGGGATGGGGCAGGAGAGGGTTTATCAGCCCAAGTTTTCTTGCTCTTTGCCCCTGCATCCTAATGGCAGGTCCAGATGAGCTGGGGCTGCAGAGGAAAGGGTGGGAGGGGAGGTTCCATGGGTCAGTGAGGGACCGCAGGGTGGGCCTGGGCTGGGGAGGGACAATAGGGCTGGGGTGGGAGGATCCCAGTGAGGGGAAGTGGGAGGGGAATGTAATCCAGCCCCTCCCTGGGGTCAGGTGGCTGGCAGCCTAGCATTACTATGGGAACTATCGGCTGGAACGTGGTTAGACTGGTTTGTTTGTGCTGCTTGGGGGGGGCAGGGCAGACAGTGGGGTGTGCATGGGAATGGATGGGCAGACAGAGGCCTTTGAGCTCTGGGGTTCAGAATCTCAGGCTGATCCATCTGCCCCCTGGCAATGCCCCTGTCCTGTGCTGCCGCTTCAGCTCCCCACCTGGGTTTCCCCCTCCACTACAGGGCAGATGAGGACAGGAAGCTGGGCTGGGCATGGTGCCCACCGGCTCCACAGGCCTGTGCTGCTCTCTAGTGGCTAACCGCAGGGCCACCGCGGGGGCTTCTGCATGTGTCTGTGATCTTGGTGGGGATGGATTCCATGGGCGCATTGGAGACCGGCTGAATGGAGCGAGGGACTAGGGGAGCTGTCTGAGAACCCCACTGCCTGCTCCCAGCAGGGTCACCCAGGGCAGTCCAAGGGGGGCTGGCCCTGCCTTTGGTGACAAGGACGCTGTGGACACGTAGACCAGCTAGCATCTCCGGCAGCTCCCCTGGGGATGCTCCACGCTCAGGACAGGAGCCTGCCCTGTGAACGCCGGACTTGCAGCTGCCCCAAGGATGCCCAGAGTCCCCCAGGGCATGAGAGAGCCCTGTTGAGATCCAACACGCTGCAGCCATAGGAATTCAGACCAGCACCCTCATTCCCTACCAGAGCTGCCCCCCACATCACATTTCCCTTCCAGAGCCAGTCCAGGCCCAGGCCACGGGGGATGCACCCAACCGCCCCAAACAGTGGCCCTCACCTGCCAGCGCTTTGATGCGGGAGCGCTCGAAGAGGCGGGCTGAGCTGTTCTCATTGTCCCAGTCCTCGTCCGCCAGCTCCCAGCGGTTGTTGATGTCGTTGTATTGCTGCTGGATCTCCAGGCTGTCATAGTCGGTGGGGGACAGGGTGCTGCTCATGGCGCCTGCCACAGGGTCTCTGAATCCACCTGCGGCAAGCCAAGAGAGGCATGAGCATCCTGCGACCCCTCTCCAGCCAGCTCCCCATCTCGCAATCAACTACTCCCCGTATCCCTGGGGCTGGGCTGGAGCCAGTGCCCACTCGGGGGGAACAGCCCTGCATCCCAGTTCCCACCCTGAGGGGGCTACAGACCCACCTGTGAGGCCAGGGATCCGTCTGCCAACTCCTCTGCTGGCCTACAGCATGGCCAGACTACCCCCAAGAACCTGAAAGCAAAGAGGCAGTGATGTGAGCCTCCCAGGAGGGATCCCCCCAAGCATCAACCCCCAGGGCCACAGGCTGGAGGTGGGAGTGTGTGTGAGTGTGGGTGGGTGGGTGGGTGTGCCTCCCACTCCCTCCAGTACGGTGACCTGATTCTCCCAGTGCGATCCACCCCGCTGGGACCCCGGGCATCTCACCCCTCAATGGGTCTCGCCCAGTCCACTCCCCACAGCTAGAGCTATCAGTGCTGCCGGGAATGGAGACTGCGGCCATGTCCGTCCCCAGGGCAGGAGCTGCTTGCCCACAGCCAACCTGGAACCCACCAAAGGCAAGCAGCTGCTCCTTGGCCAGCCTTCCCCTGGCAGGGGTCCTCCTGCTGCCCCCTCCAGTCTCCCATAGAGACAGAGGGCACGGCCAAAGTTGCATGCGTGGCTCTGTGATGTCACATGTCAGGTCACAATGGCCAGAGCCCAGCCATACAGGACGAGAGTTACCATTGTGATGGGTACTGCAGGGCGGGCTCACGCTGCAATCCCCATCCTAAGCTATGTCCCAGCCCCTCCCCTCGGCACCAAGCCAGTGTTAGGGTTGTCATACAGGGAAAGGGTGTCGCTGTGGACAGCTGGTGCCCTCCTCAGCTCTTCGCATAGTGCACCTACAAAATCAGGAGGCAACATCCATCCTTGGGGCACAGCAGCAGGTGGTTCTTCCCCAGGACTCAGCCATGCCCACAGAGCCATTCCCTCCCAGGGCTCACTGTGTGTCCATTGGCTGCTCCTTGTTCCCAGCCCGATGGCTTGAGCTCTCCCATCTGCTCGGCTCCTCCAGAGCACCTGCGATTGCCCAGCTCCTGCACCACTTTCTCCTGACTCACTTCCTACACCCATCAGCCAGGGCAGGAGGGTTTTAGCACTGAACTGAGCCTGGCGGACAGGAGCAAGAGGCTGCCCCGAAAAGTACCCAAACTCTCAAGCTGCTGATTCCGAGATAACCCAGGAGGGGCGGAACTCCAGGTCCTTAAAGGAGCCGCTCAAGTCCACTCCTGTCCCAGGCCCAGGGATAGAACCCAGAAGTCTCGCTCCCAGCCCCTCATCTGCTGTAATCACAAGTCCCAACTCCCTTCTTGGAGCTGGGGCTAGAACCCGGCAGCCTTCGCTCCCAGCGCCCTGTTCTCAGCACCCGATGCAACTATGCTCTTGCAGCCGAGAATAAAGCCCATGAGTCCCGGCTCCCAGCCAAGGCTGGTTCAGAGACCAAGGCCCTGTCACACCAGGCACTGCACAGATACAGTCCCTGCCCAAAGAGCTCAAAAAGCCTGGGACGTGTCTGAGATTGCACAAGAGGTCAATAGCAGCAGGAAGAGACCCCAAGCGAACTGCTCCCCATGCGGTGCCTTACCCACTGGACCATGCTGCCTTTCAGCTAGCTCACCCATTGGCCACAGTCCTCCAGGAAAAGCAGGGGGGTATGATTTGGATTTCTAGGCGGTGACCATCCAGGCTCCATGGCTGCACTGCTGTGAAGCCAGTTACAGGCCCCATATTTCCCCAGCCATTCCACACGCTCCCCAGTTCTCCCGACCTGCAGCAGGGTCCCAGAGACAGGCTGGGAGCTCAGCCTGCCTGCGTCTCTGTGTCAGTGGCTGTAATTGCATTAGAACAATGCAGCCTAGGCTAGTGCTTGCATCCCTTCCATGTCACGCCTGACTGGGACTGTCAGCACTCACCAGCATTAGGGAGGGAGACCCATTGTGCTGGGCTCTTTGTTCTGAGCGACTGGCATCTGGTAACAAGCAGACTCTTCTACCCAAACAATGACCCCTGGGACCACGGGGACTGCCTGCCCAAAGCTGAACCCCAAAACCCCCTGGTTTGCCCAGGGGTGCAGGAACAAGGGCTGCTGGGAATGCTGTTACTCTCCTGGCTTGAAGTGGAAATAACAGGCACCAAACAGATCATTCCCATGATAACTATCTTCAGCCCCCCAACTATAAAAATTGTTCCAGGAGCCTGCCTCTGCTCCTGCTGCAGAGACACAGTTCTATTTCTCTGCAAGGGTGGGAGGGAATCTAGGGCAGTTTTTCTCAAGCAGGGGTAGGTGTATCCTGGGAGGTACCGAAGTCTTCCCCGGGGTACATCAACTCATGTAGATATTTGCCTAGTTTTACAACAGGCTACAAAAAAACACTAGTGAAGTCAGTACAATCTAAAAGTTCAGTCAGACAGTGACTTGTTTCATCTGCCTTAAGCTGAAACGTAAGTACAATATTTCTATTCCAACTGACATATTTGATAATAAGATGGTAGAAAGTCAGCAAGGTTTCAGTAGTCCTCTGTTAAGATATTTTTCCATGTTTTGGTAAGTTAAGTAGTTGTGAAGTGAAGTGTAACCTGGTGGTGTGCAAAACAGACCTGACTCCTGAAAAGGGTACAGTCATCTGGAAAGGTTGAATGTCCCTTGTTTCGAGATCTCAGATTACCTTAGGACCATGTTTATCAACTGCTGCTATGCGCATCCTTAGGGGTAACGAGAGTAGTCTGGGGGCACTTTTACTTATTTTAAACGGATACTTTATAAAAAAAAGGTTGAGAAATGCTGATCTAGGGAATCAAAGCAGTGGGCTGGGACTCAGAACTCCTGGGCCTCGGGGAGCTCTGGAAGGGGAGTGGAGTCTAGGGCCATGTCTACACTAGCCAAAAACTTCGAAATGGCCATGCAAATGGCCATTTCGAAGTTTACTAATGAAGCGCTGAAATACATATTCAGCGCATCATTAGCATGCGGGTGGCCGTGGCACTTTGAAATTGATGCCACTCACCGCTCGTCCAGACGGGGCTCCTTTTCGAAACGACACCAGCTATTTTGAAGTCCCCTTATCTGCTCATAGGAATAAGGGGACGTCGAAGTAGCCGGGGTCCTTTAGAAAACGAGCCCCGTCTGGACAAGCCGTGTCAATTTTGAAGTGCCGCAGCCGCCCGCATGCTAATGAGGCACTGAATATGTATGTCAGCACTTTATTAGTAAACTTCGAAATGGCCATTTGCATGGCCATTTTGAAGTTTTTGGCTAGTGTAGACGTAGCCTAGTGGTTTAAAGCAGGCGTGCCTGGAGCTAGGACCCCTGGGATCTATCCCTGGCTGTGGCGGGGGAGCATGGACTAGCGGTGACAACCAGGCCACCTGGGTTTTGTGTCGCTGTATCTTCTTCACTGGACACTTGTCAATGAACAGATCCCTGCAAAGGGCTCTGAGGGGCGCTGTGGCACTGAAGGGAGCCCTAGTGGGAGGAAGAGGTGGCCTCTGAGTCATCCATGCCTTGGGCTGGATTCTCTTCCCCTCTGGCCTCCATCAGTCCCTGCCCTGTTCTGTGTCTAACCTACCCTGCCTAGTGCCTGCTGACAGGGCCCATCAATCATCCCCCTTCCTTAGGATGCTTGGCGCCCACTGTTTACACTGCAGCGGAGTGGGGGGCAGGGGCCACCGGTGCCATTTTGGTTCCAGTCCTGCTCTTACTCAGAGTGATTGAAAGCTAGGCCCATGGTTGCATCAACACAGCATCACCTGGAACTGAGCACATCCTCCTCTCAGGCTGCTGGGCCTCCTGGCAGAGGCAGCCCCTGCATCTCCCAGCTGGAGCCCTGCACTCCTCACCCATACCCACAGGCTAACAGCAGCTAAAAGCACAGACTATCTGAGGAGCTCCTGCACGGAGTCCCCAGGATGTCCTGTACCAGAACAGAGGAGAGCAAAGCTCCCCTCTCTCCCCACTCCACTGGCACCTCACATGCAACTCTGGGTCCCTGAGCCCAGGAACTGGGGAGAAGTCAGAGAGCAGTGGATCCCAGTGGGGTATGCAGAGACAGCTCCTATTCTGGCTTTGTCCACTCAGGTTCTTAAGTGTGCCCCATTGCCATGGTATCAAATGCTCTGTCTCCACAGGCTGAGGTCAGGGTTGCATCATGCCAACTGCAGTACACCGCCTGGCCAAGACCAGGGCCTCATTGTGCCGGGTGCTGCATAGGTTCAGAGACAATCCCTGCTCCAAAGAGCTGAAAACCTAAAGAGACAAGGAGAGATACAGATGCACTGAGAGGTGGAGGTCACACGGTCCAGAGAAGAGCCAGGAATAGAACCCAGGAGTCCTGACTTTCAGCCTCCCCTCTCTCTAGCCCGCTAAATGCAGACCCCAGCAGTTCTCACTCCCTGCCACGTGTTTTAGCCAACAGGCCACCTCCCTAGAGGACCTCTTGCTGCTGCTGCTGAGTTGGGTGGGTCTCTTGTCACAGCACCACATAGTCAGGATCGCTCGTCTCTGTGGTCTCTGCTCCTACAGCCAGATTCCTTCCATGGGAGTCACCCTGTCCTGAAGACCAACAGGAGAGTCAGGAAAATGCACACAAAGATTCTCGGTCCAGCCCACACATATCTGGGCCGGGGGAGTGTCCGGTGATTCAGGACCCAGGTACCAGGGGAGATCAGGGTTAACTGCTGGTTAGACGCACTACTCTGCAGTTTTCAAGTGGGGGTTTGTGAGCTCTCAGGTGGGGGTACCCAAGCAAAATCCTGTGTTGCCAGACACCGCATTTCATTTACTATGACTTGGCAATCTAAACAATGGATATTTCCAATTTATTTCCAATAAAATAGCAGCTGCATTGGTGTACATTTCCTTTCGGCTGTGCAACTCAGAATCAGAGATTTTCAAACTGCTGAGGTGAGTCGGGGTGGAGGGGGCACTTCTTTCCAAGCTCCCATGTAGGGCTGGGCTGAGTCACCTGATGTCATGCTCACCTCCCCAAATGTCCCTGGGGGGGTGCACCCCACAGCTGGAAAAATCTCTAGAAGCTGCTGCTAAATGAAAGGCAGAAATCTAGGACGCGGGGAACATGCCCCCGTCTGCCATGTGTCACCTCTGCCTAGTTCAGACGGGGGTGCCTGGCTGACTAACTTGTTTGGAAAGGGGTACACAACCTAAAAAGTTTGAAACCCACTTATCTGTAAGTCAGATGCCATTAGAAGAGCCTGGTTTTAGTTGTTTCACTTGTTCAGGCTGAAACTTCCCAAGCCAGGACTCAGGCGGAATCTTTCTGGGAAACCAGCAAAAATGGTTCAGCTGTTTCCAAAAATGCAATTCGGGAAAAACTGTTTTGCCTATGTTAGAAAAGGTAGCACATTCATTTCGCTGAGAAGCTCTAGCGCTTCAGTGCATTGGAGCAGGGAATTGACATTTGCTGGGGGACCACCTAGAATCAAGCAGACACCTTTTGCTGTTTCCATGAAGATCCATTCAAATTTCGCCTATGTATGGCCCTCAGGAGGAAAAAACTCAGTTTGGACATGGGAAGCAGAGGCTTGGCAGCTACATCTTCTACAGACTCCACTGGGCTGAGCATGAAGTGAGAGCAGGCAGATGCTCTCTTCTCTGCTTTTGACATTCGCCCCCGTTGGAGGGGAAGGAGGACCCTCCCTGACTAGTGCAGAAGAGCACACAATAGGGCTATGTCTACACAGCAGCATTATTTTGAAATAAGCTATCCTGGAGGTGAGTCACAGCTCTGCTGAAGATACAAACTGGGGGATGAACAGGTTCCACATGATGATAGGTTTTTGCCTGTGCAACCTCAGTTCAAACCCTGTGAATAGCCATTATGATATAGTCTTTGACGACACGGTCACATATTACAGTAGGGTTGCAACATACGTGCGGGTTCTGTGTTGAGAACCCTCGCAAATGTTGAATGTTGTGAATATCGCAGCCGTAGGTGCTCCCTGCCTGGAGCCTGGTTGCTGGGCCTACTACCCTGAACCTCCATGAGGCAGCGGCTGCCAGTGCTCCTGGCCTGGAGCCCCTGCAAGGCAGTGGCTGCCGGCGTTCCTGGCCTGGAGCCCCAGGGAAGCAACTGCTGGCAAATAACTGAATTTGCAAACCTCAGTTCACGAACATGGGAACCCTACTGTAAATTTTAATAGGACCCCTGCTTCATCAGTGCACAAGACAGATATGGTCTGGAGTTGAACCAAGGTACTGTAGTGAAGAAGGTGATTGTCAGACTCCTTTTCATTTGTTGCACAGCTGGAAGGAGGGCAGCAAATGAGGCAGAGGACTGCAGGAAAAGAAAGGATTGTCTCCCATGGTTAAGGCAGCTGAATGCTGCCCTGTACAACTGGGCTCTACCACAAAGTTCCTGCGTGATCCTGCACAAATCACTGATACAAACTTTTCACAGGTGGGCACTAACTTGTGGGCCTCATTTCTCGAGAACTCCATTTGAGGTCTCATGTTCAGATATGGAGAAGTGCTGAGTACTCACAACCGTAACTGAGGTCCCGGGGAGCAGTGCCCTGTACCTATAAAGTGGTACATAACCCTAAATTCTCTGAACAGGAGGCTCGATGCATCTCATATGGGAGACCCAAAATTAGCTTGACTTTTTTGGCCTTTCCCATCTGTAGAATGGGGATAAAACATCCAGTCTTCCAGGTCCACCCACAGCAGGGAGGGGCAAATGGCGCAAATGCCCCCAGATCTGTCAATTCAAAAGGCCCAGGGCTCCTGACCACTGCTGCCACTATCACTGCAGTAAAAGTCCTTGGCTTCCTGACCACTGCTGCCACTACCTCTTCAGTGGCAGCAGCTGGAGCCATGGACCCTGTAAATTGCTGACAAAGCCCCAAGCAAGACGTTCCAGACTGCTCTGAGGATTGGAGGTCAAGGGGGCAGGAAGAGGGCTGACATAGCACAGCAGGATCCAAATGCTGCTATGAGCTGGCTGCTTGGCCCTGTCCCTTCTGACCAAGAGCCCACCCCTTCCGTGATCAAGGAGCTGCCCCCTCTTGCACCTTGCCCAGGGGTCTGACAAGTATGCCAGCTCCCCTGCAGTCTTCTCACAGGAACGTTGCGAAGACAAAATTTAATCGCAACTGAAAATCACAAAGACAGTACAAGAGCAGCCCAGGAAAGCCCAGGGCAGCGGGAACTACTTATTCTGTATGAAGTGCAGGATTTGAACAGTGTGCAATGAATAATGCATGGTGTCACACCTAGCTTATGTTACAGTCCATCTTGTGTGTTCAGTAAGGCAGGGGTCCTGTGGAAATAACAACATGTAATCATGTAATTAAAGACTGTATCATAATGCATACCAGGGGGTTCAAATTAAGGTTGCACAGGGAACCTTCATTCTGGCAGGACCTCACTCTTGAGGGCTGGATTTTAAAACCTGAACATAGTTCTCTCAATGTAATATGTTGGGGTATAATATTATTGCTCCTAAAAGTGACTGGGCTTAGGGTTCCCCTACAATTGGTGATGTACAAACATGTGGTAAACAATGCTCTTCAGCTCTTCCTGTCACCATAGTATCCAAGGACCTCACAATCAATGTCTTTTAGCTTTATGAGGCAGGGAAGCATCAGTCCTATTTCACAACAGAGGCAGCTGATGTGACTCACCCAACGAAATCAGTGGCAGACCTAGGAACAGAATCCAGGGCTCCTGCATCCTACTCCAGTGCTCTCCCCACTACACTACACTACCCTTTCCCCAGCATGTACATTTCTTGCTGTCTAATCATACTGCATAAACACAGCCATGCTGTGAAATGCTTCATACATGCATCTACCATCACCTACACAAGCGTAGCTCCAACTGCATCACATTGGAGTGTCAGCTAGCAAGTATGTCCTAGCACAAAGCAAGTGGGATGTAGTGGTTACGGCAGAGTGGGGGCCAGAGGACCCCCTGTACCAAGTGACGGGGTAGGGAAGGGTGGTTGCCCAGTGCAGTAGGTGGCATTAACCCAGCTTTGCAAGGTGCCAGTATGGCCAGGCAGCATGCCCTGCATTAGACTGGGGTCACAGGACTCCTGTCAGGATTCAGCTGATTCTCTGGATGCAGAAAGACCCCAGCAACATGGTACCAAATCCATACCAAATGGCCAGCCCAGCTAGCAGGAGTCACACCGACACTGGCAGGAGAGCACTGGAGCCCAGGGCCCCCCCAGTCCTACTCCTATCCAACAGCTGCTCCCATAGAGATAGCACCCTCTGCAGTGAGTATATGGGCCCCAAGCAAATGGCATCCAGACAGGAGAGCCAGGGGATGATAGTGGGTGACTGAGTACTATCACTTTGCTGCCCAGCTTTGGGGACACAATTGCAAGGATAGGTTTGTACAATCACACGCAAGACCACTCCAACATGAGAGCTGGATTAGTGCAACCACACACACAGATTCCCACTGCCCAGGGTTGGATAGTGCCATTGCATTTGCACTGGCACAAGGATCGGGTTAGTGCAGTCATGAGGCATGAGGGAGTGCATTCCCTCTGCAACGACTGCTGGAGCTAGGGACTGGCTAGTGCAGGGATTCCCAGCCTATGGGTCAGGACCCAAACATGGTTCACCTTTAGATTTTCTAAGGGTTGCCAGCTGGGCGACTCTGAGCCGCATGTGGCTCTTTAAGGATCCATTTGCGGCTCCCACTGCTGCCTCCGCTCACTCCTCTGGCTCCCAGTCCCTGCCTTGCCGAGCTGAAATGGAACTCAATTTAATTGATTTAACAGCTGGCAGGAGGGATCTGGCCATTAAACCTATTAAATTGAGGGAACAGTCTGTGCTGCAGGTGGGGGAAGAGAGTAGGAGGACTGGAGGAAGCCATGCGGAGGAGGTGGTGGCAGTGATGGCCCGGCGAAGGAGCAGCAGCGGGCAAGCAGTGGTGCTCATGTGACGCAGGTGGGGGGGTGTTTTGGGGCTGCGAGGGGTTAAGCCTGGGGGAGGAGGGGAGGTTTGGGGCTCTGAGGGGTTTAAGCCTGGGGAGCAGGAATTAAGATTTATAATTTTTTGTCCCCCCAGGGGAGAACCCTCCCCTCCCCTGATTTTTAATTGCCTCGGATCACAAAGTCTTACCGCATTGTCAAAATGGGTCACCCTCTCGAAAAGGTTGGAAACCGCTGGGCTAGCATCAGTACCAACACGCGAACCACCTCTAGCATGAGGGCAGCTCATGCACAGTCATGTACATGAGGACCACCTGAAGCACAGCACAAACAGATTCACTCAGGCAATTGGGGTGGGTAAAACATTGTGAAAGTGAGGTAACTGGGAACCACTCAATTTGGAGTGATGGGGGATTTGGAGCAATGGGGCTAGCAGGGATTTTGGGAGGCTGAGTGACTGGGAGGTGAGAACAAGGTATAATTGGAGGATTGGAGCAATGCATACTTGGGCTGACTGCAATCAGAGGGACAAAGGGGCTTTGAGCCAGGTGGATCAGAAGGAAATTTGGATTGGGGGTGATATAGACGTGGGACAAGTGGGATTTCAGAGATGTGGTGACGTACATTCAGGATGATTCAGACTAGGATGAGTGGATTTGGGGGCTGTGGGTGACAGTGGTCTTGGCGTAATGATGAACAAGGCCAAATTGGATGGAAGAAAGGAGATTGTTGAGGACTGGGATGATGATTTGGGACTGGTGGTAATGGGTCATTGGGGTACTTGGATTCCGGGGTGATGTAGATTTGGGGATGATCCCAAATTGGGGGCAATGGAGATTTTGGGGCACAGGCAGCTGCTAGGGAAGCCTGGCCTGGCTGGCAGGGTGACCCCAATGTCAAGAACCTCTGAGGAGCGAGAGACCTAACTGTGCGAATTGGACGACGAGGAGCAGGTTGGGAGGGTGTGAGCCACACAGGAAGGAGAGAAGGCAGAGCGAAAGGACCCTGGGCTGCTTCCTCTCTCTGGCGACGTCTTCAGAACAGCGTTGTTTCAAAATAAGCCCTTCTGGAATAGCTTATTTTGAAATAACGCAGCTACACACAAGAATGTATTTTGAAACAGCACCCAGCTATTTGGAAAGAGCATGTCTGAACACAGTGAAACAGTGCCCGCGCATGCCATTATGGCTTGTTTTGAAACAGCGCTCTTCTGGGTCTATTTCGAAATAAGCATTATTCCTCCTGCAACAAGGTTTCCGAAATTTGAAATAATGTGCCCCCTAACTTGGATTTATTTTGAAATAGCATGTGCGCAGCGTAGACGCTGACAAACTCATTTCAGAACAGCGGCTGCTATCGTGAAAGAATTTGTTGTGCGGCCGTAGCCTCCACAAGCTGAGAGGTCTGGACCCTGATCTACTACGAGGCAGATGGGGGGAAACCAGGGACAGGACATGAGGTAAAACCCAACCACCTCCTGTACCAGCCTTGCCAATGGGGCCTGGCCTAGCGAGTGTCTGAGGGGAGGCCCGGGTGCTCCCCAGCTGGGCCCAGCCTCGCCAATGGGGCCTGGCCTAGCGAGTGTCTGAGGGGAGACCCGGGTGCTCCCCAGCTGGGCCCAGCCTCGCCAATGGGGCCTGGCCTAGCAAGTGTCTGAGGGGAGACCCGGGTGCTGCCCACCTGGCTTGGTCCAGCCTCCCACACAGGCCTCAGCCTAGCAAGTGTCTGAGGTAAGGCCCCAGTACCACCCATCTGGTCCCAGCCTCCTGCACAGGCTCCGGCCTAGCAAACCTCTGAAGGGAGCCTGGCCCCTCCACAGGCCTGGCCAGCGAGTGGCTGGCCCTGATCATACAGTCCCCAGTGCCATACTGCGGCAGTCCCACCCGCCCACACAGGGGACTCACGCCAAAGGCCGGCATCTCACAGCAGATCATCCCCAGATTATGCTGCTGATTGGGTATCTTATTCTTAGCTGCACAGCCCACAAGGAGGCTTATGCTCTTAAGGCTGCAGGATAAATAGCCTGACTCCCAACAGCAGCCAGGCCACCTCCCTGATAATGGCAACCCTCATTCCCCACCCCCCACAGCCATTGCCAGACCAAGGTAATTACACCGGCAAGTGTTCCTGCAAAATCCAATCAGCACGGCCCCTGTTGGCACGAATACTCAGGGACTAGCTGTCCCAGAAACAAATGAGGGGAGAAAGGAATTGGGCCCCTCTGTGCTGGAAGATGAGCCCTCAAGGCTGTTTGTAGGGGGAGAGCATGGGCCAGGATTAGCATTCTGGCCTGAGAGCCAGGACTTTTGGGTTTCCTGGCTCTGGGGCAGAGAGTGGGATCTAGTGGCTTAGAGCCAGGGTGATTTGGGGAGGGTCTGGATTCATGGGTTCCATTCCAGGCTCTTCGACACCCTGATGTATAATTTTGTAATATAAATATGGTCCTATAATGCCAAGCACTGCACACTCTGTACCTCAGTTTCCCCTCCCATACCTGATACATCTAGATTGTATGTTCTTAAGGGCAAGGACATGCACTGTGTGTCTGTGCAATGCCAGACACAATGTGGGGCTCTGATCTCAGCTGGAGATGCTGCATTCTCTTTTAATTGCAGCCATGATCCCTCACACAGAGCTGAGATGCAGCCATCTCTGAGACAGCACATTGCCTTGCCTTGCCCTGAGACGTAGCTGCCTCTGAGGCGGATTCTTTAACCCTGAGACCGGTGCCTTTTACCAGTCCCCTCCCTCCTTCCCCCCCCCATACCACTCCCTCTTTGCTCCACTCTCCTCTGTACATTCATCTTTAACCACCCCTCGCCAGTGACATTTGAACCCTCTCACCCAGCAGGCCCAGCCACTGCTCTCTGGGAACTCAGATAAATCCTTGGGATCCTCCGCTTTCTCATCCCGCAGACAGAGGGCAGAAGGGGTGGGAGTGCAAATAGGGAGGAGTCTAATTGGAAGCTACTCCCTCTCCCTTGCAGTAGGCCCAAGCCTTACCTACTACTCTCTCTCTCACACACACACACACACACACACACACACACACTGGTGCCAGGACTCACAAAGAAAAGTCCAATGAGACCCTACCCCACAGCACCCCACTACATCTGGGCCCTGCAGCCAGCAAAGACTCCAGGGGGAGAGCACTCTGTATGGAGTCCCCCCCAGAGCACAGTGCCCACTAGCACTGAACTGGGGCACTAGGGCCAGCACTGACTGTGAGAGAAGATGCTTATCCCGAACTCCCACTTTGCTCCCTGCAAACCCTCCCCCCAGTTACTGTGTTGTCTCTGCTCCCCCAGCTCTGTGACCGGATGCAATAGCTTGTATCCCTACAGTCAGGAGGGAGTTCGTACCACCCAGCACAGCACCTCTGGGCTGAATCGCAAGCCTCACTATTCACCCCATGTTCAGGGCTAACATGTTCAGCTCTCCATGGGGAAGTGCAATCACTACAATACCACTGAAGAAAAATTTTCACACCACTCTTGAAAGAGAGACTGCCAAACTGTCTTTATACTCAAATTCGACACATTAACACGTGGTTTGAACTGGGATGGGAATTTTCTGAGTCACTATCGGGGCTCGTTTGCATACTTGGAATAATCGAATTATTGACCTCTCCCCCCACCCCTCTACTCTCTGATTTGCTCACCTTGATCAATTTTTTTCTGATTTGTCCACCTTGATTACTGCTTTTGGTTCTCTGTGCCTTAAATATTGAGTCTTTTCTGGTATGGCTATGGGCTGAAGAAGTGGGTCTGTCCCACAAATGCTCGTCACCTAATAAATTATTTTGTTAGTCTTTAAAGTGCTATTTGACTGCTTTTTTGTTTTGATACAATACCACAGTGTCACCTGGACATGGCTAATGCCACCATGAAGGCCTTGAACCACTCAGCCCCAGGCAGTCCCAAAGATCTGGATTCGGGAATCCAAGACGCACCTGCACCCCGGGGACTCCTGACACTGGGGATTTCTTCCAAACGTGGGTTTGAACTGTGCACCCAGTTCACATAACCTCCCAAAAGTTGTGGCTCTGGGGCTTGCACCTGCTGTACCAGGACTGGAAAGTTTTCCAGCTGAATCAAGCTATGCTCGATTTTCCCCTGCCAGCCCCTCTTCTGCTCACAGCCCCCTCACCACTCTGCAACCAGGAGCTGACCAGCTTGTTCCAACATCCTGCATTTGTATCAGTTCTTCGCACATAAAATTCATAGCCCACTATTGGCCCACTAGCCAGAACAGCTCAGACCCTAAATGCAGTGCAAGGGCCCTGCCATGTGGCACTCGCTGGCAGAGCCATCTTGCCAGCACACGCACACACATGCACAAGTCAAAACTTTCAGAACAGGAGCTTGCAATTCTGCCCCATAGTGCAGATTTCAGCTCCTGAATGAAACAGCCAGATTTAAGAAAGGGCTTGGACCCAGCAGCTCCCTGTGTTGGCAATGGGCACCTAGCATTAGGGCACAGCACAGCCAAACACCAGGCCACAGGGACACGTGAAGCCAGATAGGTAGGGCTAATGTCAGAGACACAGATCTTTGGACACCCAGCCGCATACCCACACAGTGAATACCAGTGGAGCAGCGTACACAGGGCCAGATCCACATCCACACACATACAAACACACACAGCCAGATATGCGTACTGCAGGCACATACCCCCAGACAGGAACCAGCACCCAGAAACACACATACACGCACGCACACACACACACACAGAGCTACTGCCAAACAAAGACACCCAGAGACACACAAAGAGCCATGCACACTCCAAAGGGAACCCCGCTCAATGCGCACACACAGCCGGTGTCTCAGCCCCGCTACTCTCCCAGCCATTCCCCAAGCAGCAAGCTAGCATCCTCTCCCTCCCCCACAGCCCAGCCTCGGGACAGGCACAGAGCCTGGCTCTCTCCTGGATGCCCCCCACCTTCTAGTGCTGACAGTCAGTCCCCCGCCGTTCCTACCCCCTGGGCATCCCCAGCCCAGCTGCCTTCCCCATATGCACAGAGCGAGACATATAGAAAGCACCGGGCACAGCTGGGAACCCCTCCCCTCCTCCTGCTGCCAGGGATGCAGAAACAACAACAAGCCCCTCCATCCCCCAGAAGCCCAGCTCACCTCCTTCTGCGGGTGGGGGCACCCGGGGCTCCTTCCCCTTGCCCGCATCCAGATTCCCCAGCCAGGGAGACCCCCAGTCCCACGCGGGCAAGCTCAGGCCTGGCGAGGAAGGGCTGGTTCTGGCTCTGGCTCTGGCTCTGGCTGCTGGCTGCAGTGCTGAGAGGCTGTGGATCTGCGCGTGTGAGTGCGCGTCACCCGCAATAGGGAGCCGGCAGCGGGGAATCACAACAGCATCCTCTGGCGCCCACTTGGGCTCCAGCAGGACACTATCTGCTGCCCCAGGCAGCCAGCTGGCCTTGTCACTGCCTCTGGCGGGAGGGAGAGGACAAAAGGAAGGGACTTCTCCCAGCTGCACAAAGGGAGGGAGCAGAGAGGGAAGGCTGGACGCGGGTCCTGGACGGGGATGGGTAAAAGCCTTGTGGTGCTCATCCAGCACCCGGATGCTACCGCCTCTGGGGTGGTTTGTGGGAGCTGTTTATACAGGAGTCCTTGTCTGGCATTGAGCTACAGCTGCCCCAGGGCAGGAGAGTGGGAGTTGTGTATGCAGGGATTCATTGCCTCAGTGTTGAGATGCAGCCTCTGGAGTGGGAGCGGCTCTGGTTACAGAGGGATCCCTAATCCCAGCACTCACCTCTGGGCTGCCGGCAGGGGCTGTTTATACAGGAGTCTTTCACCCCAGCTCTGAGATGCAGCTGCCTCGGGGGCAAGGAAGGGGGATTTCTAACAATATACAGCAGTGCAAGAATGCTGTACAGCTGTCAGGAAGTGACAGGGGAGAGCCCCAGGGGCAGTGACACCTTTAGTCCTTGGTATCTGTAATGATCCTGAATGGATCCTTGCTCCAGACAAGCTCCACAAGTCCCCCTGCCCATGTGGTCTCCTACTCCTACCTAGAGGCCATAATCTCAGTCTGCTCACCCCCTAGCACCATGGTACTATTGTAGGGATTCAAATTACTTCCTCCTGGAGCACATGCTCTCTGCAGGCCAGTCCAGACGTTCTCAAACTAGGATGAGACTATAAAGTGGGTTGCAAACCTATTGTAATGAGGTCTCCAGGGCTGGCATGAGACTTGCTGGGGTCTGGGTCGAAGCCCCAAGCCCCACCACCCAGGCCAAAGCCCAAGGGCTTCAGCTGTGTTTGTGTGGGGGCAGGAGGGGCCTGCAGTTGACAGGCGCCCTGCCTGGGATGGAAGCTGTTTGGCTTTGGCTTTACCCTTCCAACCCTGGGACAGCTGTGTTTGGATGGGCTCCCAATTCAGTCCACTGTCCTGTGGTCATGTAGTATTTATTGTTGTCAAAAGGAGACACAGTGCAATGAGTGACCTCAGCTGCGCACCACAAAAATGGGCTTATAGTGGATGCAAATTGCCCCCTCCAACTCCCACTTCTTTTGAATGAAGTTCCTGGCATAAAGCCTCCCAGCTCCACACCCCAGTATAAAGATGGATTGCACATTGGCTATTCTATGCCTCCTCAGGGCTATAGGACACAAAGGCTAATGGCCCCTTGCAATTAACACACCTGCAGATGCTGGGAATGCAAACCTGTGTCTAATGTGCCCTGCACCACAATCTCACACATTACAAGGGAGTTTCACTAGAAAGCCTATTTGAAAGGCCATGAGGATTACACAACCGAGAAGCCGCTGCATTTGAGCGCTTGGTGAGAGTTCCCTGTGTAAACGGCCCACACGCCTAACCCTGGGTGTCTGCATCTCAGCGCTAGGCAAGTTATCCCTGAATAAACACTCCTTGCACACTACTCCAGAGGCACCTGCATCACAGAGACAGCTGAGAGATCACTGCATAAACAGTCCCTCTGTTCCATCCCAGAGGCACCCGCATCTTAGCCCATGCTGAAGGAACCCTGCCAAAGCCCTCATTTTGTGAATTACATGAACCAACTGTTCAAAAAAGAAAAGTAATCCCTACTGCAACTATCACATCTCCCATAGATCATGAACAGGATTTGCCCCATAACTTCTTGTTCAGAGCTTAGCTTTCTGAACTACAGGAGTAATGAGCCACTGGAGTAGGGCTTCACATACTTTACCAGTGGGTTATGCAACTCCAGTAGCACTTGTCCACACCCCAGAATTGTCCTGCTTTAACTACCCTGTTCGAGTTGAAGAGCTACAACCCCTGACCGTGTGGACACGGTTATGATGGGATAAAGATGCTTATCCTGGTACAACTATTCCTGTATGGGAAGGGGAATAAGCTATCTCAGAGTGAGACATTTTTATATCAATAAAGCTGCTGCCATACTAGGGATTGTCAATGTCCTAGCATAACATACTGGTAAAAACATCCCTGCCCCAACCAAAATAGTTAAACAAGCACAAAATCCAGGTGTGGAGTAGCTCTCTGATCTGAGCAGCCTATTAGACCACTGGCTCTGGGAGGGGAATGGATGAAGTGCTCAGGAATTGACTAAACATGGCAAATATGTTTAACACATTTATTCTACAAGGTAGACTGGCTCTGACACAGCTCAGATGTGCGCTTTAGTCCCCATTCTGCCTGAATTGACCTTCTGCAGCCTCTCTTGTTAGATTATTTACAAAATGGAAGTGGGGGACTAATTCTTCAAAAAAACGTAGAGTGGGATAGAATGATATCTTGGTCAGTAGTAAGGTCTGGAATGTGCCTGGAAATATAACAAGCAATAAGCAAAGGGGAGATATGAAAGCAGGAGCTCCTGGTTCCCCACTCACTGCACATACTCCTTGGCTATAGGATATCAAGTAGTAGTGGCATCTGCTCTCTGCCAAGCATGTTGGGAAGTCTGAGCATGGGCTGAGTATCTATTAGAGCAGTTATGAGGCTGCTCTCATTTAGATGTTTGGCAAAGACTTCAGTGGCCCCCTTAAGCCCTTCTCCTGTATCTATGTGCTGAGAGTAGGATTGAAGGAGACAAACCAACCCTGGGGAGACCTTCCCCCATGGACTCCAAACCCAGTTTGATACCCCCCCTTTCAGAAAGAACATTACATAGGGGCTGGAGATGGAATCTAGGACTCCTAGGTTCTTTCCTGGGCCAGAATCATCGCAGTGTGAGCAACCTGTTCAACTGACATTTCCCATAGCTGAGAATGAGCCACCGGGGTGGATCACCTGATGATTATCTGTTCTACGCATTCCTTCTGAAGCGTTTGACATTGGCCTCTGTCAGAAGACAGGGCACTTGGCTCTATGGACCTCTGGTCTGACCCAGTAGGGCTGTTCTTTTGTTCCACATCTATATTCCATGCTCTGCCTCTCAGATGCAGATCACATTAACCCCCATCCCTAGGTAAGTGCTCCAGGAGCCTGCAGTTGGTTACCCAACCGCCTCCCCCTTGCCCGATGATACAATGTTCATTATGGGATACATCAGCATCTCCCCGCTGGTGAGCCTTGGAGCAGCCTGTTAGCGCAGCATCACAACCTACCATGACTGGATGGCTGTTTAGAAGAAGCTGGGGGCTGGCATAGTGCGGGGCTATGACTGCGGGGCTCAGCAGAGCTATGTGTATTGGAGAGGACACAGCCGGGGTTCCACCAGGGTGACTGGTCAGGATTGAGAGGCACTGGCAGATGGGTGGGGGACCCCAAGTCTGGGAGGGGGGTGCAGGAAGCAGGATTGCAGGGCAGCACTGAAGGGCCCCGGCACAGCAGTGTGCAGAAAGCCCACGCAGTGAGCAATTGGAGCCAACAGCAGGAGCCCCCTCCTCCGCCCTCTCTTCCCGGCAGGGAGCGGCGGTGGGGGGCTGGGCGTAGTGATTGAGTGAGGCAGGAAGCGCCGACCCTGCCAGCTGCAAGCAGATACCCTGGCCCTCGTCCTTCCAGAGGCATCAGAAAGGTCCACTACGCTAACAACCCCCCCCCACCACCTCCTCCACGGCACCGCCTCGCTGCCTTCGGACCTAGAGACCAGCTCCGTCAGATACTCCTCTGTATCCATCCACTCACCCACCCCCTCCCCAGCCCCCCTTGGGCAGCCCCAGCCCAGCTCCGCCCGCCCACGGGTCGTTGGGGTCTCCCCTCCCCTCCCGCTGCCAGGGATGGAGAGACCCTAACAAGCCCCCAGCAGCCCGGCTCACGTACCTGGGGGGTGGCACCAGGGCTCCTTTCCCCGCGCCCTGGTCAGATCCCGCCGTGCAGGCAGCCTTTGGGTACCTGGCAGCTGGGGGCTGCCGGTGGGGGGCTCCTTGCGCCTCTCAGGGCCGATCCGAGGAGGTCCGGATCACCTGTGCCATCCCCCGTCCCTCCGGGTACGAGCATCACATGTTGGGCTTGGGTGAACCCGGCGTCTAAGGGCTCAGCCCGAACAGAGTCCTGGGCGGCAGAACGATCCGGCCGGGAATGGCTGGAAAAACGCCCGCCTCCCAGCCACGAGGCGCAGCCATTGGGCGCCTTCCCCCCATCAGTCACAACGGGAGATGAGCCTGGGAGAGGATTGCGGGGGAGGGGGAATGATTGCGGGGGGGATGGGCTGCCCCAGCTCATACAGGGGAACAGAGCACAGAATGGGAAACCCCCCAACCCCTCACCCCAGGAAATGGGCCCGATCCTGTTCTCATTAACTCTGGTGTAAATCCGGGCTTGTCCCCGTCAGGTGAGAACAGGATCCCAGCAGGGAAATGAATCCAGAGCCAGCCCTGATGAGGTTGTCACTAACTCTGTGGCACAATCAGGCCCCATCACTTCAGTAAGAGGTATAACCTCCTGGGCCTGAGTACGGGGCACCCCTCCAGGGGCAATGCTCCATCCCCGGGTGTCAGGAGTGGGGTTTGGCCAAAGGCTAAGTTCCCTGATGCTTAAGAGCACCTGCAGCACGCTGGGAGCCAGCGCTCATGGATTTTCTTCCCACATCTGTCTCTCACCGCACTCAAGTCTCAGATCTGTTCCACTCTCTGTGCCTGTTTCCCCTCCTACACATCATCTGTTTCAACTGTGAGCTCTTTGGGCCAGGAATCTGCCACTGTATGTATGTGCAGCACCCAGCACAACAGGTCCTGACCTCAGCTGGGGTCTCCGCAGCACCCTGTGCAAAGGGGGCCCCAGTCTCAGTTGGCATCTATGCAGTGCCAGGCCCACAAGCACCCCATAATGCTTGGCCCAAGCGTGGCTATGATCTCCATTGGTGTCCATGCAGCACCTGGCATCGTGGGGGTCCCCAATCTGTTATGGGCTACCACAGTGCATGTTACAATAACATTGTGCCATCACAGGCTCCAAACCAGGGAAGCCAGAGCTCTTGAGGAGGAAGCACTTTACCTAGGCTATGGATTGCCTTTTATTTGTGGTAAAAGCCCATTTAACTACAAGCTAGCAAACACTAGGCAAAAATGTGTTCTGGAGTTCCAGTGATGTCACCTTGTCATTTTAGTACTTACCTAGTCATGACTTAAAGAGCCTTGATTTCCACTCCACCCAGCAAACATCAGGCCCCTTTGAGGTGTCTTCTACTGGAGGTTCCAAACACTAAGGCCAGGGCCATCTGAATGGGGGGCAGGGCCTGGGGCAAGTAGCCCCCTGTGACCCATGCATAGGGCCAGCCCTCCCTCACACAATGCTGCAGACCCCTCCCCTCCCTGGCTCCACCCCCACCCTGTCCCCTTACCCCTTCCTGGACCAACCAGGGTGCAGCAGCAGGAGGTCACCTCCCCTCAGCACACCCCACATGGGTGGCATGAGCCAGGCCTGCTCAGCTTCACTGTGCCCTCCTAACTCGCTGAGCCCTGCTTCTCCATGGCAGCAGGAAGTGGCCTCTACTCCCCCCTGCCTGCAGGGGCGGTTCCTGCTGCCATGGACAAGTGGGGCTCAGTGGGTCGGGGGGGCGTAGTGCAGTGCAGCAGAAAACAGCAGGCTGTTGCTTGCACCACCTGTGAGGTGAGTGTGGGGAGTGCCACCGCCCCGCACCCCAGATAATCTTCCCCCCCATCCCATCCATAGGATGGCTGGGACAGCCACCAAAAGCTGTCCCAGTTCATCCTATGGACAGGACAGCTCTGGCTAAGCCCCAAAATGTGGATTCAAGGCCAAGAGAGGCCATTATATCATCCCAACTGCTTCCTGTGTGGCATAGGGCAGACAATGTCCCCCCATATCCCTGCATTAAGCCCAGTCACTTGTGTTTGACTGAATCATTTTCCAGATAGGCAGCCAGTCTGGACTGGAGATGGGAGACTCCACCCTGGCCCTGGGGAATTTGTTCTTGTGACTAATCACCCTCCCTGGGAAACACGCGTGCCTTTTTTCCCGTTGGAATGTGTCTGGCAACAGCTTCCAGCCATTGCTTCTTGTTCTGTCTTTATCCTCGTACCTGACCCCTTCTCTCCATGAAGGCCCTCAGATGCCATGAAGTCACATCTCAAGCTTCTTTTTATAAACTAAGCCGCTTCAGCTCCTTACGACTCTTGCTGTCAGGCATCTTCTCTAACCCGTGAGTCACTGCTGGGGCTCTTCTTTGCACCCTCTTCAATTTTTTTCGACTTCCTTTTGAAAAAGTGATCCCCCAGAACTGCATGCAGTATTCCAGTCTCAATCTCACCCCAGGGCAATCCCAGCCCATCTCTAATCTGCTACTGAGACCATCATGGTGGGTTGGGGGAGGTTAGCAGAGACCCCTTCCCTTTCCTTCAGTGGCTCACAGACAGCATGACCTATACTGCTGAATCACCTCCAGCCCAAAGGGAGAGGAAATGAGGTGCGATGCTGTTATTTATAGGCTAAAAACCAAGTGAAGAACACCATTCCTCTTGGACTTGTATTTTAAATACAGCCAGGGTGGCCCTACCCACCCAGGAAGTAAACACAATGGCACAGGCATCAACAGTCTCACTTTCTCAGGTAATCTTTACTGAGACTCTCTGCAGAAATACAGTGTGCAGATGGGAGGGGTAGCACAGGTGGCATCCTCGTTGCCATGGGGACGGATTAAATACTATGGGGGAAGTGCAGCTTTTTGTAGTAGCATGTAGCAGATTTGGAGGTGAGACTCAAGTCACAGGGTGGGCCCTTATGTGCAAAGCCAGGCATCGTGTGCAGGGGTTTTGAATGCTCTGTGACCAAGGCCCCTGCTGAGGAATGGGAGTTTAGTGAGAGGCTGGCAAAGGAATTCACAGGTCCATTTGCTGGGAGCCAGGCCCACACCCTGACATCTGGGAGCAGCAGGGGAAAACATATTCAGCAGCCAGGTTAGGATGCAGGAAAGGGCAGAGGTCTTTCCATTCCACCCCGAAGATGCAGCCAGCCAGCAGGGGTTATTTTCATCAGGTCCCCCAATGAGGAGGCAAGGGGTCGCTGTGGTCCTGGTCCCACCTTCTAGTACTTGGTGGTGAAGTTTGGGAATTCCAGGGTGGAGATTTCCCTCTCATTGGAGAAGACAGCACGATCAATGCGGGACATGGGACTCCCCACATTGCGTAGCCAGTTCTTCCTGTGCAGGTGGGGAAGAGCACACAAAGGCATCCATAAGGATAACTCTGGCTTACAGTCCCCCTGCTTTAACTAAGACCCCACTTCCTTCCCAGAGCCAGGGATAGAATGTAGGAGTCCTGGATTGCAGTCCCTCGCCCCGGCCCCTGCTTTTACCTACACATCCCACTTCCCTCTCAACCAGGAACAGAAATTAGGAGTTCCAGCCCCCAGCGCTAACCATTAGACACCACTCCTCTCCCAAAGCTGAGGACAGAACAAGACCCAGGAGTCCTGGCTCCTTGTTCACACAGCTGTCATACCCAGCCAGGATCTCGCACAAACAAGTTCAGCCTGTAAATTCTGTGTCGAACCTGCCTCCTCTTTTATCTCCTTCCAGGACCTGAAGCAAAGATTGGGGAGATTGGTTGCTATGAAACCAAGCTCCCCCACCCCCACGTTATCTGGTTTGTGAAAAGGGATGGGGGAATGAACAGACTGCTTGTTATAGAAGCAGCCCCAATTTCTTCAAGCCCCGAAGGTGGTGGAGATGGGGGGAGACTGGTTTCTATAGAAACTATTCCACTTCTCCCTGTCTTCAAATGTTGAAGGTGATGGAAGGGGGATGTGCTACTATGGAAACTGCCTCCGGTTGTCATCGCTCTGAAGGTGACAGAGCTGACTGCTAGGAAAGCTGCCCCGCCTGCCCTTCCCGGTTGCCATGAGGGATGGGCAGGCAGGTCCCAGAAGAGAGGAATTAATCAGGCAAATTCTTAGGTCCCTTCTGGAGGGGATGCTAATTGGGGCCAAGCCAAGGCCCAGATTTTCCAGACATTGATTGGCTGGGGCAGCAGCACCAGGGGAACTGCCCTAGTTAGAGGTAGAAGGGTTTCAAATGGGGAACATGGCAGTCTATGATCCTGCTCCCCATGTCCAGGTTTTAACCCCTTCCTTCCCACAGGGGAGGCATCAGACTTGCTCCCCAAACACAGTGGCTTCCACCTCGGGCCTGCAGATCACTGGAGAGAACACAGTCCTTGAAAGTAGCTTTGCGCCTTCAAGAAGGGATGTTTCCCACCTTTGAGCGATCCAGAATGTCAGGGCAACTCTCAGGATTAGGCATTTTGACAGTCCTTCTTAGAAAGGCAGCATGGCCCAATGCTGGGACTTAGGATTCCTGGGTTCTATTCCTATTGCTGCCACTGACCTTGGAAAAGGCCCTTCCCCTATCTGTGCCTGTTTCTTCTGCTACCATTTGTCTGTTTGGGCTGAAATGTAGAGTGAGGGGAGGGAGACAGGAATTGTCTTGCTGTACAATGGTGTCCCCGTCTTACTCAGAGGGCTGTGGTACATGTTAGTACAATGGGACCACAACTTTTCTGCTAATTTTTATCATCCATGTGCAGAATAAATTTTGTTATGTGCACTGAGGCATGTGTGGAGGCACACCACCAATAAGAACAAAAGCTGTTGGCCGTGGGCGCTCTGCTAATGTAGGCAGCATTTGAATCTCTCCTATGTGGTTACCCAGGTGCTCACTGGCCACTCAGGAGAGAACACTGGACCTCAGTCTCAGTCTGGGGGAGTGCACAATGCCCAAAACAGATGGGCCCTGATCTCAGTCAGGGGGTTTGTGCTGCACCCAGCATTATGGCGAGGTCCCTAGTCAGGAGGGTCTGTGCAATGCCAGGCATAAGGAGGCCCTCATCTCAGTTGTGGGGCTCTGGACAGCACTTGGTGTCATGGGGAATGTGAGTTCAATTGGACTGAGGCCTGCAGCACCTGCACAATGGGGAACCTGATCTACTGGGAGAAGCTGATTGGTAGTTGCATTGAAAAGACTGGGAATTCTTAGAATGGGGCAGGTGCTCAGCTATGCTATAAATGGCCTTCAGCACGTGCAGTTTGTATTTGATATACACGTGTGAAGGGAGTGTTGGGATCACTGAAGAAGTCTTTTCTGTATCTCTCCACATCTGGGGAGCAAGCCTGGGATCCTGTCCCTCCTTCTTACCTGGAGTGATACCAGCAGCCCCCGACCTCATCAGTAGGGGGAGAAAGCAGTCCCACCACCCCGTGCCTGCCAGTTATTCACTTCCCCCTGCTCTGCTGCGCAGAAGGGTGAGCACCAACCATGTTTAATACTGTACCAACTGGTGAGCTAGGAAGCCTGGTGGATACTCACATGATCTCAATCTTCTCTTTGGGCCCTTGCACCTGCCCAGTCACAGTCCCACGGGGGGTGTTCTTCACCCAGCCAACCACGCCCAACTTCTTGCCCTGCTCTTCCGTGTACTGGAGAGGAAGAGATGAGGTTATCAAGGCCTTGTGTAGAGCCAGTTGGCATTTACCTCAGATCCGTCTCTCCTGCCCTGTGGGCTGAAATTTGACTGGCACAGCCCAGGGTATACTCTGTCCAGAATGTAGCTCTCTGCATAGCCATGGGGGAACACAATTCTGAGGCGGAGGAGTCTGTCTCCAGCTGGTCTGCCCGGGGGAACTTCCACCTAGAGAGGGGGCTGGGACAAGCTTGGTTTTCTCCCTGCTTCCTGCGAGGCTTCCGGCTATCCATATGCCTTTGCAGAGGAGTGACCATATTCCTGGCAGTTGTCTCAGATTCAGGCAGATAGTCTTACACTAGCTACACTTGGGGCATGTTTGAACCCTGTCTTCCCAACAGGAGCATCAGAAATGTGATTTTTTTCCTTTAATGGCCTTGAGGATCCACTGTAATCAGATGGCTCCAGTATCTAGGGCCCAAGGCACAGGTCTCTGTGCACCTGTTCCTGATTTTACACAATGATACTAGCCAGTGAAGTTGCAGGACATACTCAGGAGGGCTGGCTACATTCACAGCTCTGATCATCACTGCTTCGAAAAGAAAGAGGCCTAGTACACCACTAAAGCCTATTCTCGGCCTTACAGGTATGATGGATTTGGCTCCATTTATGTGATCCACACTTCAGTTATACCTACTGGCCTTTACTCTAGGAAACACTGGAAAGAGATTAGAGGCTTTGTTCGGTGTGTGCATAGATTAAAATAATTCCCTTCCCTATGCTTGTGCCGCCACTACCACCGCACACGGTAAATCGTTCCAAATCCTTCCTTGCTTAACCATCATCTTATCCAAAACACTATTTATTACCATTACTATTTGAAAAGGGGAAGGACAGTGACGGATTGACTATTTGCTAGGGACATAGCCACTGACCGTATAGGGGAAGATCATAACAGGGAGTCCATGTAGCTCAGTATCCCATCTCTAGCAGCAGCCCTGTCCCTGTTGTTCTGAGGAGGCTGCCAGATTCCTGCTCCCAGGGGAAATTTCTTCCTGACCCCAACAGTTATATGCTGGAGATAGATCCTTCTCAAATGATTCCTTCTCTATCATTTCATATTTACTATATTAACTTCGGACATTCTTGTTACCACTGAAATCATCAGTCCTTTTGTGAACGCTGCTCGGCTGTCAGGCACAATGAGATCGAGTAGCAGTTAATTCCGCAGGCTAACCATGCCCTGAGCATTACTAAGGGAGATCTGCACCAGCCAATTTCAGTGCCCAGGAGCAAGGCAGAGTGGCTAGGCAGGAGGTTGGGCACTTATATTTATTGCACCAGGCTCGTGAAAAACCACACTGGGACTTTTCAAAACTTCTTGTGGTGTCAGTTGTATGGCCATTAAAGTGTGCATGCTGCTCACCCCAGGAATTCCCTTCTTCCTTGCACTCGATGCTCTCTCACCAGTTTTCCTCTGAACTGTCCACTGCACCTGCAGGCCCAAGAGTTTATCTGGTCTCCTTCTGCCTTAGACTCCAGCAAGCAGGTAGCTTCCACGATCTCCAAACACTACTGCTGGCCTGGGGGCCATGACAGCAGCTCCTGGTCGGTAGCGCCTCTAACTAGCCTAGTTCCTCCTCCCCACCCACTGCTGCTCAAACTGTCTTGGAAAGAGTCTGAAGTAGAGGTAGTTGGAACTGAGGAGATAATGCCATGCAACCCAACAATGGGCTGTACCCTAAAAGCTGGCTCCTCCATCCCCGTACCCTCTTACCCCTGCTCACACCCCACATACCCACTTACCTTTCTAAAGAAGACACCTGGCAAGAAGAGAGAACAGATGAGTCAGTTGCAAATTGACAATAAATGCCAGCTCTGCTTCTCAGACATGCAGGAATCAGCAGCCTGAATCAGATCAGGGGCCGTCGATCCTGGGATCCTGGCACTGCCAGCACCAACTGCTCAGCGGGAAGTGCAGACAACCTGCTGCACTGAAATAACTTGCTCCCATGGGAAGTCTCTGGAAAGTCTCTGGGAAGTCCCTGACCATCATGAACTTGTGCCCTGGAGTCTGATGAGGGTCTGCTCTTGTCAGACCTCGTTTGTTTTGTAAAATGTACTGCTCTAACTCTGGATATTCCTGCGACCACAGGAACATCCAGTCTTTCTTTGTCTCCTGCTCAGAACTTTAGCTTTTGTGGCAACGAGTTCCAAAGGCTCCCAAAGAGCCTACAGCTCCATGGTGATGTGAAATTTCCTTCAGCATCTGTGGTATGAATGCAAATCACACAGCAGGCACTGGCATCGTCTAATTTACCCCAAGAACCAGTCCTATCTGGATGCAAAGAAAACTCCATAAATCTGAGGCTAGAAGACACCATTGTGATCATTCAGTTGCTCCCCCTGCAGAACCCAGGTCCCAGAACCTCATCCAGTGACTTCTGCATCAGGCTAAGGCAGGGGTGAGTAATAATTTCCGCAGAGAGGCCACACCATGGATATTGGTACTGGCCACAAGACAGCTCTAGGCCCCCTGGAATGTGTGGGACCTTGGAGAGAAGGGATGGGGCTGGGGGCTACAGAGAGAGTCAAAGAGAGTGTGTGAGCATGACAGAGAAACATTTTGTGTGTGAGAGGCAGGCTTTGTGACACAGATTGAGTGTGTGCTTCAACATATGTGTGACTGACTGTGTGTGTGGCAAAGACTGGGTATGTGTGACAGTGACACAGTGTCTTTGTGCTGGCTGCTGCTGGGTAAGCTTCTGAGAGAAGCCACCCTCTGTCTCTTCTAGGGAAATCTGTCCTGCTCTGTTGTCTCCCGCTTCTCTACTCTGCACTCCTGAGTCACTTACCATTCATGCTTCAGACTGGAGCAGCTCCACTGTGTCTCTCCCTCTCCCCAGTCCCTACTCTGCAGAGATGGGGTATGGGGCAGGGGAACACCCTGACTTCAGCACTCCACTCTCCCTTCCCCCTCTGAACAGCTAGCAGGATAATCCTAGAAGCAGCCGGAGGCAGAGGGAACAAGGTGTGGGGAGGGGCACCTCTAAACATGCAGCTGGTTGTCAGTGTGCATGCTTTGCTAATCAGCTGGGTGGGCCAAAGAGAAATGTTTGGCTGGCTGCATCCAGCCCCCCAGGTGTGATTTTGTCCATGCCTAAGCTAAGACATGACTGTATCTTCACAGCATTCAATGGATCAGAGAAGCAAAGTCAGTTATCCAAGGATGCTCACCAAATAAGCAGCAGGGCTAAAAAGAGAATGCTAGAATATGGTCTACCATGCCTGTGATTCAGTCATGGCACTTTTTCCCTCTCAGAGCAAAGACTGGATGCCAAGTCCGCCCCCATCCCCTCACTCTAACCGCCAGACCCTGCTCCTCTCCCAAGAGCTCTCTCTAGATCCCAAAAGACTTGCTTCTCAGCCCCATGTCCCTGCTTCAACACATCGGACCCCACCCCCTCCAGCAGAAAAGCGCTCTCCTCAGGGGTTGTGCAATGTGCAAAGGATGAAATCTCTGTTGTCTTCTACTGAAGGGGTACCAAGCTGGGAAGAGTAGCCCAGATGGGATCTGCCCAGAGATGGACAGAGGGAAACAGCCTTTCCCCCATGCTGAACACACTATTCAAGATAACACCGACATGTCTGAAATTGCTCCCTGTCCCCTATTCCTGGGGTACTGGCTTTAATCGATTCTTTTGGGGCTCACTGAAACCCTCCTGACCCTGCTGCATGGTAGCAGCTGTCCCTGCCGTTAGGGAGTTTGACACAGGGGAGACTCTCCTTTCACAGGCTATTTGCAGCATCCCTGGCTGGAGCCAGCAGAGGAATGATCCTCTCCATTTGCAACACAGTCAGTGAGGCGCAGGGCAAGAGTGCAGAATTCAGCACACTTACCTTGCACATCCCCATAGACCTCATAATCCAGGGCCCAGAGTCCTGAGGAAGCCATGTCACGGCATGAGCTAGTGCAGTGGGCTGCAGATGGGAAGCTGGTGGGAGTGAACAAGGGTTTACAGCACAGCGTGTTATACGATCTGCTGCAGGCTGCATGCCGTCTGCCTGTTACTAAATTGAGCAGTCTTTGGATGGTGAGAAAAGAGCAGGCCAAGCCACTCTTGCCACCCACCCCTCTCCCCTTGGACTCACAAATACCACAGCCAACCCCTCCTCCTCCATGCTCAGCACCATCTGCCTGGCTTCCCCCCTCCCAAATGCCCTTACACCCATGCCAGGGGAACCCCCCAGCTCACCTCAATGCTACCCTGCCCCACCAAACACCCAACACCAGTGCTGTGGTAGGACATGACTAGCATTCGGGAGCCCTGGGTCCATCACTGGCCTGCCTGGTTACCTTGGACAAGTCACTTCCTCTCCTGGTGCCTCAATTTCCCCCCATCTATAAAGTAAGGCTAATGGTATTGCCCTCCTTCATAGAACACTATCCCTCCTGTCCAGTGCAGGGATAGCCCCCCTGGTAACACTCACTGCCAGTCCCATGCTGCCTCTTCCCTGCTCTCCACTGCCCTTGGAAAGCGAGGAGGGGGGTGGGCCAGCTTTGGGAGGAGGGGAGCAATGCACGTGTGTTGGGTGGGAAGAATGAGGGCTGGGGGCAGAGCTAGGGCCTGGAGGTGAATAAATTGCAGGCATGAGGTGCCCTGCAGATGAGGAAGGGGGTGGGGGACAGGGCTGGATGGTGGCTGTGGGCTGTAACTTGGGGGGTGCAGGGAAGGGCTGGGGGAGGATCGGGGTGGGGGGCTAGGACGTGGGGTGCAGGTAAGGGCAGGGACAGATCGGGGTGGGGGCTGGGACATGGGGGGTCAGGGGCAGGCAGGGGCGGATCGGGGCGGGGGGCTTGAACATGGGGTGCAGGGAAGGGCTGGGGGCGGATCGGGGTGGGGGGCTGGGACATGGGGGGTCAGGGAAGGGCTGGGGGCGGATCGGGGGGGCTGGGACATGGGGGGTCAAGGAAGGGCTGGGGCGGATCGGGGGGCTGGGACATGGGGGGTCAGGGAAGGGCTGGGGGCGGATCGAGGTGGGGGCTGGGACATGGGGTGCAGGGAAGAGCTGGGGGCGGATCGGGGTGGGGGCTGGGACATGGGGGGTCAAGGAAGGGCTGGGGCGGATCGGGGCGGGGGCTGGGACACAGGGTGCAGGGAAGGGCTGGGGCGGATCGGGGGGCTGGGAAATGGGGGGTCAGGGAAGGGCTGGGGGCGGATCGAGGCGGGGGCTGGGACATGGGGTGCAGGGAAGGGCTGGGGGCGGATCGGGTTGGGGGGCTGGGACATGGGGGGTCAGGGAAGGGCTGGGGGCGGATCGGGGTGGGGGGCTGGGACATGGGGGGTCAGGGAAGGGCTGGGGGCGGATCGGGGTGGGGGGCTGGGACACAGGGTGCAGGGAAGGGCTGGGGTGGATTGGGGGGCTGGGACATGGGGGGTCAGGGAAGGGCTGGGGGCGGATGGGGGTGGGGGGCTGGGACACAGGGTGCAGGGAAGGGCTGGGGGCGGATCGGGGCGGGGCGGGAGGCTGGGACATGGGGGTCGGAAGGGCTGAGGGCGGATCGAGGGGGCTGGGACACGGGGGGTTGGGGCGGATCGGGGCGGTCTCTGGATGGGGCCAAGCGATCAGCCCCGGGTGGCTGGCGGGAGAGCGCGGGCTGCGAGGGGGCTGCCGTGGGGGCCGGGCGGGGCGGGGGAGAGCTGCCTCGGGAGCGGGAGGGGGAAGGGGGCGGAACCAGACCTGGACGGCGGGATCGGAGAGCGGCGGGTCTGTGAGGGGAGCTGGAGACGGACGGGGTATAGGGCTGCTGAGGCGCGCTCCCGCGGGGACGGAGCTGGCCGACGCGCGCTCCCGCGGGCGGGAATGAGCGTTACTAGGACGAGGCGGTGCAATGGAAGGAACGGCCGCGCGCACGGTGCGGGGGTGGGGGTCGTGGGAGGCTGAGGAGAAGCCGGGTGCTGTGGGGTCGGGCCGGGGGACACTGCGGGCTGTGACGTAGGAGGGGGAGGATCATTTGGGGGCCGTGAGGTGAGAGGTCATTCGGGAGCTCTGGGGTCAGGTGAGTGGGGGAGGGTCATTTTAGGGGCTCGGGTCAGCTGAGGGGGGGGTCATTGATTCTGTGACGTAAGGGGGAAGAAGGTTATTTGAGGGCTGTGGGGTCAGTCGAGGTGGGGGGGTCTTTGGGGGCTCAGGTCAGCTGAGTGTGAGGCGGTCATTGGGGGCTGTGACGTAAGAGGGAGGGGAGGAGGGAGGAGGTCATTTGAGGGCTGTGGGGTCAGTTGAGGTGGGGGGTCTTTTGGGGGTCGTGGAGTGGGTGGGGTCATCTGGAACAGTGAGGGGATAGGTTGGGCTGCTGGGTGCACTGTTCTGTGGCTCTGATCACACCCACCCCTTTCCTCGCATTCACCCAGCCACTTCTCTCATCATAGAGGACAGTCAGGTTTGTCGGTCATGACTCGCCCTTGGTGAATCCATGTTGACTCTTCCTCCTCACCTTCTAATAACCAGCAGTCCTGTAGCACCAGCGTATTAATCAGAACTCTGATGAAATGGGTCTTGCCCACAAAAGCTCATTACCTAATAAATAGAACTGTTAGTCTTTAAGATGCTACCAGACTGCTTGTTCTTTGTGAAGCTACAGACTGACACGGCTACCTTCTGGGACTGCTGATCACCTTACTCTTATTCAACTGCTTCACAATGGATTCTTTGAGGATCTGCCCCATGATTTTTCTGGAGGTTGAGCAGTTGCATGGATTCTCCTACTTTCCTTTTTTAAAGATGGGCACGATATGTGCCTTATTCCAGTCAGCTAGCTGGCTGGGACCGCCCCCGATCACTACAAGTTTTCAAAGATGGCCAATGGCTCTGCAATCACATCCACTAGCTCCCTCAGCACTCTTGGATGTATTATGATTAGGCCTATGGACTTCTGCACATCCAACTTTTCTAAATAGTCCTTAACCTGTTCTTTCACCACTCAGGGCTGCTCACCTCCTCCCCATACTGTGCTGCCCAGTGGAACAACCTGGGAGCTGACATTGTCTGCGAAGACAAGGGGAGAAAAAAACACTGAATACTTCAGCTTTGTCCACATCATCTGCCACCCAGTAGCAGAGGTGTAAAGTAACTAAGTAGAAAGACTTTTCTCAAGTATTACTCAAGTACTTTTTTCAGGATTTGTACTTTACTCAAGTAATCTATTTTCATGGAACTTGTACTTTCACTTAAGTAATTTTTTTTAGAAAGTACTGTACTTTTTACTCACATGCATATTATCCAATCATCGTGCAGTGACAACTTCTTTAAAAAAAAAAAAAACAACAAGCACAATGACCCTGCCAAAGAAGAACCTTTTTACTAGCCTTTTAATAGCTGCATCAATACCTTTTCACTCAAAAACAGTATCTATGCAGTATCTACCATCCCCAGTGACCGAGGCTGTTGCCCAAGGTGATGTCCTGAGAAGGGTGCATATGAAGAGTCTCATGTGATTTTACCTGCAGGTGAGCCAGTTAGGTAGGAGGGGATATCCAGGAGGGAGGACAACAGTTGCAGCGCTTATTCTGTCTCAGGTAATTCCTCTGTTCTGGCGGGAGAAGCAGCAAGGTGTGTGGCCATGTCAGGGGCTCTCCATTCTCCCTAGGACAGGAGGCACTCTGTAGAAGTCCTGTGGGAAGAGGGTGGGGCAGGCAGTGCTTGAAGAGGCTCAGGGTGGGTGGCTGAGTTTTCTGGGGGTTGAAGAAGTGTGTGTATTCTCTCTGTTCTGGCTGACTGGTGTATGGGGAGGATATTAGTGTGTGTGTGGCTTCCCTCTGTGTGCTGGCTGGCTGGCTGGGATGTAAAGTAACCCTGCTATCTGGGTGAAAGTTTAATGTGGAGGAGGTCTGGGTCCACCCTCACCCCCTTTTCCTCCTAAGCTCCACTGGGGGACTGAGGAGGAGAACTGGGCTATGAACTGGGGAGTGGGGATGACACTTGAGTTTTGAGGTGGGAACCTTTTAATTGTGCCCCTCCCCACCAGCAGTTGGTTCTGTCTTCCTGCTCTGGCTGGCTTAGAAGTTTTGCTCACTTTTTGGGGGTAGATGTGGGGGCTGCTGCTGTTGCTTCCCCAATGTGAGGTAGGTGGGTGGATGCAGAAAAGATAACTGTTACTGAAAGCAGCTCTCCCAGGAGTTCCCTAGGGAAAGGAGTCACAGTGGGTGATGTCTGGCTGGATGGCTGAAGCACATTTACTTTTCATTCAATTCTTGATGACCTAGCCACACCCTCAGGTTTTGTTTATGATCTCACTACAAGTTGTACTTTTCAGTACGCTGAAGTTTCTCGGGTCAGGGAGCCTTCTGAGCTGAGAAATTTCTGAGCACAGTGTTATTCTTGCATCAAGATTAAGAATAAGGATTTTTCTTTGTTCCCATCTTAACCTGCAAACCTTCCTCATTCTTTGGAAGGATAAGGTGTGATTGCTGTGACTTGCAGTTTCAATGAGGCACTTAAACAAAGAGGAATTTAGTGGGAATATAGGCTGTGCCCCATCCCCTCTGCAGTGTTTCACCCCTGCTGTTCTGGCTCATAACAAGGCTTGGTGGAATGCACTTTTTATTTTTTATAATTTATGTGTAATATGTTTTAAGCTTTTTGTAGTTTTATAATTTTCAAAGTTGTGGGAAATTATGGAGGGAGGTCTGATAAATTTTAATGGCAGACAAAGCTGAGATGCAGAGTTCAAGCTTTAAAGCTGTTAAAACGCAGAGACATGGTGGGTGAGGTAACAGCGTTTTTATTTTGAAAGAGCTTTGGTTGGTGAGAGATTAGCCCTTTTGAGCTTCACAGACCTGGAGAAGAGCTCTGAGGAGTTCCAAAAATTGTCTCTCTCACCAACCATATTTGCTCCAATTAATGATATTACTTCGCTCACTTTGTGGCTCTCATGCAGGCACCAATATGACTACAACAGAACGGCAAAATCCACTATAGAACATGTCAAGATATATAAAATAAATACCCTAATACCAGACATGAGTTGTTGATTTAACTATTCATTCAGTCGTCCATTTGTTACAATCCCAGTTCAGAAGTTTATATCATTGAATTTTAACTCTAACAAGTTCTCAAGCCACATTTTTCTTGCTTTCCCTATCTATAGCTGATTTAATTATTACTGATGGAAATATTTAGGATTGCTGTGTACTGTTAAATCACCTAATTTTTAAGTTATTTGAACCCCGCCCTCAAAAAAAATCCCCCCCAAATGCTAGACACTTCAAGTGCCTAAGTTTCCTCTGGAATGACAGTTAATATTGCCTTCCCCAGCCCCACTACAATCTGAAATTACACCACTGGTGAGTCAGGAGTGGTTAGAGGGCTGCAGGAGAGCCATGGGCAAGATGTCGCCCACAGCCGATAGCATGGAGCTCACCATGAGCTGCAGGCCAAGCACTAGGCATAAGGGGCAAGTGCTGCTGCAGCAAGAGAGCTGCCAGTGCTTCTTCATAACATCTCAAACTTGGGAGGTAGAACCCACTGAAGGTTGAGTGACCCCTCAGGTATTTTTACCCACTGTTTCATTTCACACTCTGATGCCTTTCAAAAAGAGCAGTTGCCTTTTGTGTGTCATATCTGGGGGAAAATATTTAATTCAGGGGTAGGGATCCTTTCTGGGGTTAGGGGCCGCAGTTCAGGGTCACATACAAGTGAGAAGCAAAAACAAAAACAAACAGAACGCTCACTGATGTGGCCCCCAACAGAGAAGAAGAAATACATTTCCCTTGCACATTCCCCTTGAAGGGCCCAGCCTAGTAGATCTTGTGTGCTCCAGCCCCATGAGAGGATGGCAGGAGGTTGGAACTCCAGCATGGGCTCCTCAATGCTGGGGGGAATCCCTGAGTCTTGGGGGGCAGATCTAGGCAAGCCAGGGGCTGCATCCAGCCCCCTCCCACCCCCCTGGGCCTTAGGTTCCCCACCTGTGATTTAAGTTAAAATAACCAATTCCCTATATAGCTCTTAAAGGAAGGGCTTGGCTAAGAAGGACTTTGACAGCTCCCTTTGCAAAGGGGATTGATATTAGCCCTGTACACAGAGGAGCAAAGGACTGAGCAGCTTCCAAGGGAAATAGGAGGTGGGGGCAGAGGAACCAAAATGCAAGTTTGTCCAGGGCACCATTTTCCCTAAGGCTTGACTCTGATAATTTTAAAAATCAACTACTTCTAAGGTTGAACAAACATTTTTGTAATTAATCATTACAATGCTAAAATGCATACTTGTGAATGTGGACAAAATAAGTACATTTCTGTACTTTGACTCCTGTATTTAATTTGGTCACTCTTTAGCTTTATAAATGAAGGCTACGACTACGTTTAAATTCCAGATTTGAAATATAAATCCATAGTAAGTGTGTATATAATACACACACACACACACACACGTACATACACACATAAGTATATATGAAAAAATAAATGGAGGCCTATGATAACTCAGGTGGTTAAACAAATTTCTATTGAATGGCTACTTTTTACTTCTGGATACTTTAGTACTACCAAGATAAGATAACTTTATACTTTTACCAAAGTTGTTTTTGGTAAGGATACTTTAACTTTTACTTAAATACATTTTTTGCAAAGTAACTGTACTTTTACCTATGTGACTTTTTGGGGTACTTTTTACACCTCTGCCTGGTTGCCTCTTCCATTCAGTAAGGATCCCACACTTTCCCTGACCTTCTTGTTGCTAACATATGTGTAGAAACCCTTCTTGTTACCCTTTATATCCCTTGCTAGCTGTAACTCCAATTGCACTGTGGCCTTACTACACTCCTACAAGCTCAAGTAATATTTTATACTCTTTCCTAGTAATCTGTCCAAGATTCCACTTTTTGTTAGCTTCTTTTTCTTTTTTTTTTTTTTTGTTTTTTTGTTTGTTTATTTGTTTAAGTTCACTGACAATTTCTCTGTTAAGGCCTGGTCTACATTAGGAGGTTAGGTTGAACTTAGCTGACATAGGTCAATTTTTCTAAGCAACCATTCCACACTACAGGGTCCATTCTGTCTACTTTAAGAGCTTCTAAGGTCAACTTTTGTACTCCTGATTTTCATGAGGAGTAACACCAAAATCGACCTTGCATGGTCGACTTTAGGGTAGTCCGAAAGGAGCATTGTAAAATTCAACGTTATTGGCCTCCTGGAGGTATCTAACAGGGTCCCAGTGAGACCATTCTGGCCACCATATTCAGCTTCACTACTCTACAGGTATGCAGAAATGGCCTGGAAAATTTGAATGTCCCATCTATCTTTCATGAACAGTTTATACTCATGTATGACAGCACTCCAGTCATGTGAGCTACCCCACCAAGTCTCTGCTATTCCAATCATATCATAGTTCCTTGAGAAGTCCTTGGGGCTTTCTGAAAAATCAGGTGTCTTAAGCTCAGCACAGTAACAGAGGTAGCCGTGTTAGTCTGTAGTCTTAACAAAACAAAACAGCAGAAATGTAGAACTTTAAAGACTAACAAAATTATTTATTTGGTGATGAGATTTCATGGGACAGACCCACTTCATCAGATCAATCATATTTCCAATACAGACTGGCATCTATAAGTACAGAGGTCCAAAAAACATGACAAGTCAAGTACATAGGACCGAAGGAGGGGGATGATGAAGGGTGGGGGATGTTAAGTGTCTTGCCTGAGATAATTATGAGCCTCAAAGGAAGGGAAGCAGTCCTTGTAACGTGTGAGGTAATTGCTGTCCCTGTTCATACCAAGTGTTGATGTGTCGAATTTGAATATGAATTCCAATTCAGAACTGTATATAATCTGTTTGCAAAGTCTCTTTGTCCTAAGACACAAATTATCAGGTCTTTAAGCTCAGTATGTTAAACACTGGGGTGCCTGTGATCACTAGTAAAACATCACAGAGGCTTGGACCCTCGATAGACCATAACGCTCATTCCGAGGCTGATGTCGAAGTGGCCACTTCCAGAATGGACGACTGTATTGGTGCAACAGCTCTTCAAAATAACAAGGGACATAGAAAACTTCTCAGTTTATATTAACATGACCGTAGCTCCTCTAAGTCCCAGCTGAGACCAGGGTGGCACTGAGCCAGGCATTGTATAGCCATTTAGTGAGGGTGAGAGTCTTTACTCCAATGAGTTTACAGTCTAGAGGGACAACTGATAGGAGAGGAAACAGACATCTAGTTGGATCTTGTCTATGGTCAGTGGCAGAGCTGCAGTAACCCTTGAGTTTGAAGTCCTAGGCATGTGCCTGGCACACAGGTCCTTGCTTCTTTCTTGGAATAAATAGAACCAGTATGTCCTCCCATGTCCTCGTGTAAGCCACAAGCATCACAAATGCAGAATCAGGAGGTGCAAGTTTCCCACATTATTAACTGTTTGTGTGCGTGTGCATGTGCGTGCTCATGCTGCATGTGCCTTTGCAGGTGGAGAGGCAGGAATGATACTCTTGCATGGACTTTCTAGGGCTTTAGCAAGTAACTGCAACCTAAGCAATACTACTGTGGAAGCTAGTAGTGTCATACAGAGGTATTTGCATATGGCACAGGGAATGAGTGCCTCTGCACCTAGGAAGTGTTCAGTAAATTGCACACGGGCTTAGATCTGAGTCAGTTCCTGTCTTAGTTGCGGATCCCATAGGTGACTTTGTGCAAGACCTTTGTGCCTTGCTTCCCACTGTCTGGGGCTGAAGACAAAGCCCAAGGGCTTCAGCCCTGGGTGGAGGGATTCAGGTTACAGGTCTGCCACCTGGGGCTGAAGTTCTTGGGCTTAAACTTTGTCCCCTACCCAGGAGAGTAAAGCTTAGGGTGCACTTGGGTTTGGGGCCCCCCTCCTGTGATCTAGTAGCAGTCCAGCTGAGAGAGACTTCTTGCTCTCAACACAGCTCCCCAAACTTGAGGGCTTCAGCTATGAAACCTTAACCCTGCATGACATCCCAAATGCTAGATCCTTCCATGTTTAGAGGCTCAAAACCTGGTCTCTTCAGGCTAAGCCAGTTACCAAAGGGTTAAAATGGCAGATCCAGTTGAATCAAGGTGGCAGGTTTGCAACCTCTTGCTGGCTTTAATGTCTTCATGAAAAGGGAGATTGTTTGTGACACTGGCAGAGCGGGGACTTGCCATGAAAGATCTTAATCCACTTTCCATCCTGCTGCAGGGGGATTATGCCGTGGCAGAGTCCAGGGTGAGGGGCCAGGGAATACAGGAGACTTCTACTCATAAAGCTGCCTATTGCGTGACAAGGAACTCTTTTGTTAATAAGGCCTTTCTCCCCTTCCCAGCCCTGTGTGGAGTGGTGTGTGTCTGATTTCCCAGCGGGTCTGCAGGATTATGGGCATGTGGCATGGGACTGTAATGTCACAGGTGATGCCTGGCTCAGTGTGTGCCCCAAGGGGTTTACAACCCCATGTATGGAGCTAGCATCAAAGGAAAGCAGGAGCTGTGCTGTGAATTAATACAGTGTTGAGAGTCAGATGGAGAAGGCTGCATGGCTCTCTGGCTAGGGCACAGAGATGGCACCAAGGACTCCTGGGTTGTCTCCCAGTTCTGGAAAGGGATTAGGGCAGAGGTGGTCAAGTTGCAGCCTGCAGTCTGCATCTAGTTCGCCAAGCCTTTTAATCCATCCTGCTGAGGGCTCCTACAATGAGGAGCAGGGAGAGCTTCAGGTGCCGTCCCCAGCAAAATCTCTCAGTTCCCTTTAGCCAGCTAATAGGAGCTAAGAGATTTTGCTTGAGTAGGGACTGAGTGGCATGATGCCGGCCACTGGGAGCTGAAAGATTGTGCTAGTGGCAGAGCAGTTCAGCATGATTTCTTGGCTCCCAATGGCCAGTTTCCAAGCCTTGCGGACACATCAAGGCAGATCTCAGACTCCACATCCCTCCGTAGAAAAGTGCAGACCTAGACCACTTACCAAAATCTTGCAGTGGCCCCCACCAAAAATTATTGCCCACTCTGAATTATGGTCTAGTCATGTGGGAGTGCTGGGAGCTGGGATTCCTGGGTTCTGTTTCTGACTCTGGAAGGATAAGAGCATCTACTGCATTGGTGGCCAGCTCCATCAGGGTCATCTGCTCACAGACTGCAAGACGTTCCTGATATTGATGGTCCATAGGCATTGCCCCCTGCAGCTCCTGGTGGTTGCTGTTTACTGCTCCCAGTCAATGGGACTTGTGGGAGGCAGTGGCTACCACATCCCTGCAGCCCTTCCCCTGCAGGTCTCACCTCCATAGCTCCCATGGCTGGGAGTGGTGAACCACAGCAGCTGGGAGCTCCAGGAGGTGGTGCCTGGGGATGGTCAAAGTCAAAAATGTTTTGTCACCTGTAATCAGACTACCCTGATTGGCTGCATGTGCATGTGGGCTGCAGGTTGTCCACCACTGATCTAGTGGATTATAACAAGGAGAGTGGGCAATCAGGACTGCTGGGTTCTGTTTCCAGCTCTGCCACTTACCTGGGGCAAATTCCTTGCCATACTTGTGCCCCTGTTTCGTTTCCCATACCATGTTTATTTAGATCGAACTCTTGGGGTCTGCTCTGTGCATACAGTTACTATATCAAGGTTGGTTAGGAATGGGATTTTTTTACCAATATAGTTATACTAAGACAGCCTCTACTGTGATGCAGTTATATTGGGATAAAGGTGCCTTATCTCATTACAGCTTATTCCCCTTGTGAGCTATCTTTGTATAAATACATTTACCCTGGGCTGTTTGCGTCCAAACTGAGCAAGTTGTAAGCCTGTCACTAGACGTAGAGAATTAAACCAGGGCCACTTCTGTGTGCAGACAGGACTTTAGCGTGTGCTTGTATAATGCTTAGCAAAACTGGTCTCTGCTCTCCATGGGAGATGCTACAGTGAAACAAATAGCAAAGATCAATCAGCTCTGTGCAGCTGGTCTTGCCTAGCCTGGCCAAAGAAAGGCGAAAAACAGATCTGATTGCTCTCTCTGAATGCATTTGGGGAAGGAACCTAGGGACGGAATAGAGCTGCTGAAGCTCAAGGACAGCATTGGCACAAGAACAAACAGAGAGAAACTGGCCAGGAGTCAATGTTGGTGGGAAAAGAGAGGAAGGTTTCTAACTGGCAGAGGAGTTGAGGGTCCAGAACAACTTTATGGGGTCAACAACTTGGTTAGTTCTAACATGAAGTGTGAGAAACTTGTGGTTGGGATCAGTGTTTTTTTTGTTAGTGAAAAGAGGTGCTAGTACTCAGTACCAGCAAATACAAGCTCAAAAACAGCACTGGTTGGGATTCCGGGACAGAGTTGCCTGTGATAGCAGGGGCTGGACTCAGTGACCCAGGAGCTCCATGCTGTTATGTTCCTGACAAACACGGGGAAGTCAGACAAAACCGTAAATAGTCTCGCAGGAAGATTGCCTTGCACTACTCCCGTTCCTAGAGTTCAGAACAGATTACAAATTCAAGGACAGATGAAGCAGGCTGCAACCTAATGCAGAGAGACCCAGCTCACCCTGTCTTGCTGCAGGCTTAGTGTGGAAAGGACTCAGTCTGCACTAAACTGAGACCAGAGGCTCCCCTACAGAGTTCCTTGTCTGGAAGCAAGACCAGAAAACCTACTAAAAGTTTAAAGTGAGCGATCACGTTTCTAACAGTTTTCAGTACCCCACATCTGCCACCCCTGTGTCCCTATGATCATCACTGCACCTTTTGCTGCTTTTCAGAGACGAGCTGCACTTCTCTGGGGCAGGTTCCTGCTTGCGTGCTTTCCCAGGAGAGGCTGATCATTTTTGTGCTGTTCCTACCATTTCAGATTTTGGAATATCTCATCATTCACCTTAAGAGTGAGGAAGAAAGGCAGCTAAAAGGATTAGCCCTGGAAGGGATAGTGCTAGTTTCCACTAATCTCAGTGATTCCACGTGTGATAGAAACCAGCTCCAGGGCACCACCACTAGTGAGTAGAGTGAAGCAGAATAAGGACTCTGGTGTGGCTGTGTTGTTCCTTTGGGTTTAACACCTACCTTGTATTTTCTCCCCACAGTTGCTGCAGCAGGGAATTTTTGCTCTACAATCTCAAATGAGCAGATCTGGAAAGGTACAAAAACCCTCAAATCTGTTTCCAAAGATGCCCAGGCAGACCCTGGGGATGCTGTTCAAGAGGCTGATCTTCCTCCCTGTGAAAAAGATGCTCCTTTCTGTTCTGAGTTTTGTTGACTACAGCTCTCCACTCAGGGATCTCCTTTCGCTGAATCCAGAGCCTCAGTGGGAATTAACCCCTTTCTGACAGGTGATGTGATGCCTCTTCACACTCAGTGAGAGCATTACAAAAGGGAGACAATGGGACTGCCAGATTGGATCACACCAAGGTCCCTTTGGTTTTATGTCTCCTTGGCCCCCTACCACATGATTCATGGCATGGTGTGAAGAACCACAGAGTGGGCCATTGTGGACTCAACTATCTGTAGAGAAAGTTTACTCACCTAGAGCACTCAGGACCCATTTGTAAAACGTTGTGTCCTTTTGTGACCCAGACATCCCTACAAATTGCCTTCACTAGCAATGGGGCAGGAGAGGAACTAGGCTGAGACTCCAGAGCTCACAGAGAAGAAGGTTTGGGGAATTTGGGCACCTGGAGGTGAACAGGGAAAACGAAGAGGAGTAGTGAGGCTGAAGTTGGGAGTTTTAGGGAGCCTTGGCATAGGACGATAAGGTAAAAGGGTAGGGAATTTGGGGGCTGAAGGGCTTGGGGTACTTTGGGGGAAGAGCAGGGTGGCTGGGGTCCAGAATCAGTGACTTGACATATGAGGAATTGCCCAACTGTCCAGGAGAGGTACACTGGGGGCCTGGGCTGATGGGCAGAGCAGGGAGTAAGAAAGGTGGGATGTAGCCCACCTGCAGGGTAGGAGTTCATAGTGGGGCTGGTACTTGCCAGAAAACAGGACCTCTCCTGCTCCCTCCCAGCTCCTGATGCACAGGGCTGGCTGCATTTGGCTTCCTGCTCTGAGCTCTGCAGCCTCCAGGGTAACAGCACTGCTCAGGTTTGACCTGTGTCCCGTCTGGCCTGCCACAATTTGTGTGAATAGCATTGCAACCTGGCACCACAGCACTGCTCACTTAAATTTGGCCCAGTCAGCTGACCCCACATCCTTTTGATGGAAGAGTGACTGGGCCAGTCTGAGCGGGGCTCTGGTCTTTTGCTTCAAGTTGCAAGGCCCAGCAAGGGAGCTGAGCTCAGCTTGTCCCGTCACCCTTCAATATGTTCTAGTGACCCAGTTTTGTGTGGTGATTCGCTAAAGTGACTCTATTTTTAATTTATTTGTAGTGAGATTTCAGTGTTCACAGAGCACAAGATTGGGCATCAGCACACCTGGTTCTGTCAGCAACTTGCGATGTGACCCTAGGCAAGTCTCTTCCCCTCTCAATGTCTCTGTGCTCCTTCCTGCCATGTGTCAAGTTGACTTACAAGCTCTTGCAGGAAAGGACTGTCACTGTGAGTCTGTGGCACTCCCAGTACAATGGGGGCCCATAGGGCTGGGCGCACAGACACCTTGTTGGAGACAGTCCCTGCCCCAAAGAGTTCAAAGGCTAAGCGAACACAGGGTGTGAGGAAAACAGAATCACTGAGAGGGGCAAGGACTTTCCCAAGGACAAAGAGGAAGTCAGTGACAGCAGTGAATAGAATCCAGCAGTCCTGGCTTGTGCCCTACTCACTTAAGTGCCACTCTGTTTCTATAGGAGACAGTGCGTTTGATTGGTTTCGGTAGCATGGAGCTTCAGACTGAACTAGTTCATTCTGGCATATGTAACCCAGAATCTCTCCCTTGTGCAGAAATGGAGGGGCTGCTGGCTGAGCTCTCTGTGCCCTGGACCAGGCCTTGGATGTCAGGTGGATGTAGCCATGAGCTCCTGGATTCTACTGCACTCCAGATCACTTTCAAGGTTTGACTTGGTCTTACTTCTCAAAGTCACTTCCAAGTATCACGTGGAACCCAACTTGGAGCCTGACCTTGCCAGAGGCTGTGCGCCTCCTGGGAGACAGTTGGCTTCACTCTAGTGGAAGTTGATAGTGCTGTACACCATGCAGAATTGGGCTCCCAGAGATTAAAGACTAACCAGGTATTTGTATTAATGTAGCAGCTACAGACACCAACCAAGATCAAGGTTCCTATCAGGCTAGACATTACATATACTCCAACAATAATTTCAGCTGAGATTATCGTCAGTGCCTAGTGCAATGGGCTGCTGATCTCAGTTGGGCCCTCAGAGTATTACCAAAGTACCATAATTTGTTTCCTGAAGCAAATACCCACTTTCTAGCGGAGGTAATCTCTGGCTGATGACTGTGTGACAATGGAGCTAGAATGGGAACGGGGTCTCCTACGATATGCCCCACAACCAACTGCTCCAGAGCCACAAGGCACTGGAGTGCAGCTGGTTTGGAATCTAGGCCATTTATTTAGGTCCCTAAATATAAATAGAGCGGACTGATTTCCTGTGGTATGAGGGGGGTGCTCAGTCCCTGCTGTCACTGGTGGGAGTAGGGGGTGTATACAAATCAGGTCATGAGTGCCCAACTTCAGGCACCCATCTGAGAACACTGACCCATATGTACATGTCTCTTTGTGTCATTCAGGTGGCTGGATTCTGGCCATAACTCTGTTAGCATTAACCAGGGCAACCCTGATATCGGGTCAGGCGGGAGACACCATGGAGCTGTTCATTTTGCTGACTTGCAAGCGGTAAATGTTAGGTCTCTCTCTTGGTGGCTCTAACTCATGCTGGAGTGGGGCTGGGTTGGCTCTGTATCACGTAGTTGGGTTTCCTGACTCAGAGCTGGTCTAGTCCCACATAGCTCAGACATGGGGAGAATTGAGCCTTATTATCAGTTGGAAGCTTATTTTGCCTGTCGGTGATGACATCCCTCTTATTGCTGTTGTCCCATGAGGTGCTCCCATTTCTGTGGTTTTGCAGTGACCTTGCAAGCAGCAAAGCTGTGGCTGTGTTTTAGGCCATGGAAAATCAACTTCTTTATTTTATCCTCAGCTCCATGAAAGGCCTGGGGATCTGATGATGGACTGTCTGGCAGTAAAACAGTTCATACACAAGATCAGCATGGTCCACCCAAAGGTAATGCTACGTGGTTTGCAGTGACACCAAAGCTGTGGTAGTGGGAAGTCCCCTCTGGGCAAAGGGCTCCTTGCTTGGCATGAAGGCTCACCCTTGGCCCCTGCCCCAGGCAGTGGGAATGTGACTGAACTACATTGGGGGCCCTGATCTATGTGGTAGTCTGGGCAGAAGCCAGCCCAGAGGAGCCCAGTTGGCAGGGGTGTGTGCAGTGCTCAGCCTAACGAGATGACTCTCCTGATACCTTGTTGATTTACAGATCAGATTCCATTACTGCGTGAACGTGAATGGTGCCGTGTCTGCAGAGACGTACTGGTCAGTAAGCGAGTGATGGGAATGCTCATGTGATAGGTGGTGGTGAATTTATGAGATGGGGCTGCCAGGGCACTTCACACAGGCCGGCACTCAGGAGAACATAGGTGTTGTCGGACTGGATCATACCTCAGGTCCACCTTGTCCAGAGTCCTGGCTCTAACAGTGCCTAATGCTTTTGGGGAAGATCTATCCAGAGTGATTGCGTGTGGGCAGGACAAGTAAGGCAACATTTGGAGGAAGATGCAAGAACCCCAGGGCAGGCCTGTCGATAGAGGAAGGGAGCGAAGAGGGGGGCAATTTCCCCCCAGGCCTGGCGTTTCAAACGGACCCAGAGCTCTGGCGGGCACCCTGCTATTTTGGCAGCAGCTGGAGTTCCAGGCCCCTTTGAATTGCCACAGCAGCACTGCTGTGTGTGGCTCAGAGTGGCAGTGCCATGGTCTGGGCAGTGCTAAGGGCTGAATGCCCTAGGCCCACTGCTTCCGCCCTTGGCCCTGCCATTTCCAGGGTGTGGAGCCATGCCCCCCCCTCCCACTTTGCCCTGGGGCCCTCAGCAGCTGTTGGTGCTGCTGCCCCAGAATAAGCACACTTTGGACAATTTTCACCCAAAACAGCTGGGCTATGTCTACACTGTGGGACTCTAATGACATAAGCACATCAACATAGTTATGCTGGCATAGCACTGTAGTGTAGACAAGCCTACACCAGTGAAAGGGGGTCTTCCATTTCTGTAAAAACACCACCTCCCAGAGCCATAGTAGCTAGGTTGATGGAAGCATTCTTCTATTGACTGAATTAAATCGGCACCACATTGTCATAGCTCCATTGCTCAGGGAGCAGATTTTTTTGCATTCCTGAATGATGCAGCTATGTTGACCTGAATTTTGAATGAAGTTAGGCCTAGTCTGACCCTGATCTCTAATAGTCAGAAACTGGCGTAATCCCTGAGAGAGGAGGTTAAGTATCCCTGACAAAATTATTGTCCTTCTTCAAGTCTTTGTCTGTGTGTATCCTGCTCATCATGGTGCATGTGGGAGAGTGGGAACCATGAGTAGGGTCCACACAAACTAAACATCTGGAAAAACCAGAGTTTTGTAAAGCAAGCAGACATTTGTTCCACTTAAAATGTGTATTTGGTATATTCTTAATATTGTCATAAGCATCTGATCCCTGTTTGATTTGCACTCAGTTCGTAGTCGCTGTACTATCCAGTGGCAGTGAATCCCACAGGCTGATCACACACTGTATGAAAAAAATATTTCCTTAGATTGGTTTTGAATCTCCCACTTTTCACTCTTACCAAATGTTCCCTAGCCCCTGCATTAGGAGACAGAATGAACACAAGCTCCTATTCTTCCTTTTCTAGGCCAGCCACTATAACAGATTTGTCTCCTTTCTATCATAAGGATGGGACGAGTTGCCTTGCTTAAAAATGGTTTGGTGATACTCTAAAGTGATGCTTACTGAGTTAAAATCCTGTCTTGTTAATTTCCACTCTCTAGTGGAGAGAAGAGAGAGAGTACATTTGTGCTGAATGGAATAAAGCTTCTTACTGATCGGAGACATTATATGAGGTAAGAGAGGACTTGATGACAGGTGGTAAGTACCAACCTAGGGACATAATTTCTGATCTCACAGACAAAGGCAGAACATGTTCTCGTTCGATTGTTTGTTCATGTTGATTCCAATCAGGTATGCACCATATGCATACAAGTTGGAAACTTTTTCCCCAGCAGTCTCCATTGGGTTGGTTGTGGAGCCCCTTGGAGTGACATCTTCATGGTGCTGCCGACCTGACCACTCTTTAGTCCATTTTTACCATCTGTGATGGCTTTGGAACATGGTTTATTGCTTGCAAGTGTTCTCTAGCTTCATAATTTGTAATTAGTTAGAAGTAGTTAGAGTTGTCAGAGATGTTAGTTTTCTTTCTGTTGGTATTTGTTAGTTCTTGGTGGCTGGGATCGTTCTGTCCTGCCAGCTGCCCAGCTGCATTGGCTTTTAGGCTTGCAGTTCCTGCTGAAAGCCAATGCAAAACAGTGATCCCTCTGACTCCTGCTTACACTACCTGGGGAAGCTCATCAACCAGAGCACTGCAAAATTTGCAAGATTTTCAAGCCTCTCAAGAAAAAAGAAAGAGATTTTAATGTAAAACAGCTTCTAATGGAAGCCACTCTTAGACCTACAGCACCCAAGCATCCAGGCAAGAGTTCATTGGTGTGGTGTGCCCAAGTTTTGGTACAGAAAATGGTGTATGGAAATCATAAAATCATAGAACACTAGAACTGGAAGGAACCTCGAGAGGTCATCGAGTCCAGTTGCCTGCCCACACAGCAGGACCGAACATCGTCTAGACCATCCCTGATAGACGTTTATCTAACCTGTTCTTCAAAATCTCCAGTGATGGAGATTCCACAACCTCTCTTGGCAATTTATTTCAGTGTTTAACCACCCTGACAATTAGGAAGTTTTTCCTAATGTCCAACCTAAACCTCTGTTCTTGCAGTGTAAGCCCATTGCTCCTTGTGCTATCCCCAGAGGCCAAGGAGAACAATTTTTCTCCATCCTCCTTGTAACCCTCTTTTAGGTACTTGAAAACTGCTATCATGTCCCCTCTAAGTCTTCTCTTTTCTAAACTAAACGAGCCCCGTTCTTTTAGTCTTCCCTCATAGCTCATGTTCTCTAGAACCTTTAATCATTTTTTTTCCTCTTCTCTGCACCTCCAGTTTCTCCACATCTTTTTGAAATGTGGTGCCCAGAACTGGACACAATACTCCGTTTGAGGCCTAATCAGTGCTTAGTAGAGCAAAACAATGAATTCTTGTGCCTTGCTCACAACTCTCCTGTTAATGCATCCCAGAATCTTGGGGTTTTTTTGCAACAGCATCACATGGTTGACTCATATTTAGCCTGTGGTCCACTATGACCCCCTAGATCCCTTTCTGCAGTACTCCTTCCTAGACAGTTGCTTCCCATTTTGTATGTATGAAGCTGATTTCTCCTTCCTAAGTGGACTATTTTGCATTTGTCCTTATTAAACTTTGTCCTCTTTAGCTCAGACCATTTCTCCAGTTGCAACCCCTCCCAGCTTGACATCACCTGCAGACTTAATGAGTGTACTCTCTATGCCAATATCTAAATCGTTGATGAAGATATTGAATAGAACTGGTCCCAGAACAGATCCCTGTGGAACCCCACTTATTATGCCCTTCCAGCATGACTGTGAACCATCAATAATTATTCTCTGAGAATGGTTACCCAGTCAGCTATGCACTCACCTTATAGTAGCCCCATCTAAGTTGTATTTGCCTTGTTTATTGATAGCGCTCAGTAAAGGAACCCCGGCATCATAAATCACCAGCATCACACCATGAGGCAGAGCCACAGCACCACTCAACATAGAATCGTAGGGCTCAAAGGGCTGGAAGGGACCTGAGGAGCTTATCGAGTCCAGCCCCCTGCCTAAATCAGTATCAACCCTAACTAAATCATCCCAGCAAGGACTATGTCAAGACAGGACTTAAAAATGTCAAGGGATGGAAATTCCACCACCTCTCTAGGTAACGCATCTCAGTGCTTCGCTACCCTACTGGTGAAATAGTTTTTCCTAGTATCCAACCTACACCTCACCCTCTGTAACTTCAGACCATTGCTTCTTGTTCTGCCATCCGGCACTACTGATAACAGACTCTCTCCATCCTCTTTAGAGACCTGCTTCAGGAAGTTGAAGGCTGCTGTCAAATTGCCCCTCACTCTTCTCTTCTGCAAACTAAATAAACCCAGATCCCTCAGCCTCTCCTCACCGGTCATGTGCTCCACCCCCCTAATCATTTTCATTGCCCTCCACTGGACCTGCACCAGTGCATCCACATCCTTTCTATACTGGGGAGCCCAGAACAGTATGCAATATTCCAGAGGTGGCCTCACCAGTGCTGAACAGAGCAGAGTAATAACTTCTCTAGTTCTGCTGGCAATGCTCTTCCTAATGCAGCCCAATGTGACATTAGCCTTCTTGGCTACAAGGACACATGCAGATGGCCTTGCTGTGTGGTGAATTCTCCATCACTTGGAGTCTTTAAATCCATAGTGGGCATTTCTGTACATGATACTCTGTAGCTCAGCTGCAAGTGATGGCCCATTGGATGCAGGGCTTCAGATCACTGAATGGGGCCCTTCTTGCCTCTACAATAGATGAGTTTCCTCCTTGGGAAGAATCAGGAGTGAGCACTAGGCAAAGAAAGGGTTAATTTAGCAAGTAAACCAGCAACGCCTAGGGCTTGACCCTGACTCCTGTCTGGAAGCAAGAAAGCTGTGTGCTTTAATCTCTTGAGCAGGAAACCTCACAGATGCCCAGTTTATCTCACTGAAAAAATACTGGGTTCAAAAGCACTGGGAACAGAGGAATATTAGTAGTTTTTCTGAGTGGTTGCACATGTGCATTGCGCTTAAAGTGTGTATGCGCTTTGCACACAGTCACTGGAGATCTTTTCCCATAATACTACTGGTCAGGGTGGCTCAAGCACCCTTTGCAGCCAGGGGCTTCTAGCTCTAAGATATAGCACCCAGCTGACCCCATACCTCCTCAGTTCCTTCTTATTGCCTGTGACAGTTTCTGGAACTTCTCCTTGCTTTGTGAGCTTGCTCACTGGCCATCTTCTCTGGTATCTGAACATAGCTGTAGTCAATTTCAGTGAAGTTCTGTAACTTGTGTCTTAGAAGAGTTTTCGTTTGTTTCCCAGTTCTGTGACATGCTCAGCCATCAGGCTTTAAGCCTGGCGCTTCCTATAAAAGGGCTATGCCTGTGAATGCACTCAAGCTGCCTGAAATGCCTGGGAGAAGCTCACATTGGGAACTTCTTGCCTGATCTACAGAAACGTTAAGCCTTGCACAAAAAAGGACTGGAAGGTCAAACAGAAGGTTTTTTTCATGGAGGTGGAACCAAGACCTCCATCTGAGCCAGGTCAGTCGGATAAAGAGTGCTTCTCCTGCCATACTGGAGTCTCAGCACTCATCACTATCCCCAAGGCTTGGGAAAAGGCACAAGAAACAGTTAGCTGCGACGGAACTATCCCAGTGCCAAAGAGGGCCAGGCATGGGGATCAGAGTAGAGTGCAACCTAAAGCAGGGCACTCTTCCGTCTTGGTACTGCAAAATTGGCACCATTGATTCCAGCACTATGCAGACACTATTGAGTCAGGTACCAGATGAGCCACGTACATCTGTGGCACAACGCAATACCAATGCTATCTCCACACCAGCCACATCAGAGGCCACAGCCAGAGACCTTCTCTCACAGTCAGTAACAGTATCATCAGCAGTACAAGAGTTGGTGTTATCGGTGCCGGCAGTCAGGAGGGAACTCTTTGTTTCTGATCACTGTTCAGTACCAGGCCTTTGGACACCATCAAAAGGGAAACTTACCTCACTGTGCACATCTCCATCTCAACACCAGACTGCACCACTGGTGGGAACTGCACCACTATGATTACCAAAGACTCATTGTTATCAGAGTCATATGTTGAGTCTCATTTCTACCTATCCAAGGCATTGTTTCTGCTACTCCCCCATTTACTTCTCTGCCCAGGTCTATGTACCATCAAGTGCATGGCCAGGAGGTCAGTGGGGTCCTATGCTGGTCTGCTGGCCCCTTCAATGGCTTATTCCAGGCGCTCCAATTCAGTAGCCTCAGAAGAGGAGGCGGCATCATCCCATCAGGCACCCTCCAGTCCGGACTCTGGTACCAAGCTCAATGCTGTACTACAAGACCCAGCAAAGCTGGACCATGCAAAGTCAGAACTTGATGAAAAGCTTCCATAGCCAGTACTGATCTCTGCCCCGGACAAGGCAGTCTCAGGAGAGGGCACCTAACCCTAACCCTAACCCTAACCCTAACTCTAAAGCTCATCAAGAGTTGTTAAAGAGGGTGGCCTTAAATCTGGGCATGCATGTGAAGGTATTGAAAGTGTCCTTCCATAGTCTACTTCACATTTTAACTGCTTTGGGCCCTTGAAAAGTAGCCCTGCCTCTTAAATTAGGCTATTATGGACCCTGCTAAGATCTTCTGTCAGACCTCCTCATCCCTTTTAATCCACATTAAAAAGGTGTGAACCCTGTTCCTGTTATGAATTCCTGTATGCCCATTCCCACCACCCTCCCAGGTCCCTGGTGGTATCTGCTGCTAGTGAGAGAGAAAGACAGGGTCATCAGGGTGCAACTCCAAAATCAAAGAAATTAGACTTGCTTGGTAGAAAAATGTATTCTTCTGGGAGATTACAAAACAGAATTGCAAACCAGCAGGCATTGCTGGGCAGGTATGATTTTAATGTGCGGGACTTTATGAAGAAATTCAAGGACTTGCTCTCACAAGAGACTAAGCAAGAGCTCTCACTGGTGGATGAGGGAAAATCAGTGATGAGAATCTTGTTGCAAGATGCTTAGGATGTGGCTGACTCAGCAGACAGGTTCATGGTTTGGCAGTGGTCATGTGCAGAAGTTAGTGGCTGCAGTCCTCAAGACTCCTGTGGGAGTGCCAGCAAACCCTTCAGGACCTACCTTTTAAAGGAGATATGCTCGTTTCAGAATAGACTGATGCAAAGCTGCATGGGTTAATAGACTCCAGGACGCCTTCAAGGAAGCACTGTGGGCCCAAACAGTCATCTCTCACTCTGCGCTGGATGCTTGTCAGGATCTGCAGAAGAAAAGAAGCAGGGGTTAGACATAGCCACTATCCCCTTCTGCCTTGATGTCAATACCTGTCTCATCTAGACAGTCAGGGGTTTTAAGCAGGTGTTTTGACAGGATGCTTGAGGATGCCATATGAATTTCCAGGATGCCAGACCATGTTCTCCTTTGTTTACAAAGTGTCTTGCCCACTTCTTCAATGCATGGTCTTATATTACCATGGACCACTGGGCGCTGAAGAGATAGAAGTGTCTATCTACAGATGTAGATATCAGCGGATCGACAACAGGATCTGCAGAGCTGCAGGGCTCTATTCCCAAGAGCCACTGCTGACAACAGATAGGAGCATGATCCCATTGCACCCAGGAGCCAGCACGCTGTGCTGACAGCTCCTCACAGCAGCATGGCTATACCACCCTCAACCCTAGCCCCGCAGCCACAGTCTCTGCCTGTCTAAGATTGTACAGCTCTCCTGGCAATATGGGTTGGGATGGTATTGGACCCGATTTCAGACCTGCATCAGTTCAACAAATATCTTAAGAGAATCAAGTTCCATGCAACCATCCTGGCTTCCATTATCCCTTCTCTGGATCCGGGGATTGATATGCTGCCTTTAATTTAAGAGATGTGTGAAGTACAACTTCAGAGTTAAGAACACCTCAGAAATGGAGGGTGTTCAGAGGTCTGAAATATTTGTAACTCTGAACAAAATGTTATGGTTGTTCTTTCAAAAGTGTACGAGTAAACATTGACTTAACATTGCTCTGAAACTTTAATATGCAGAAAAAAATGCTGCTTTCCCTTTTTTTTTTGATGGTTTACATTGAACACAGTATTGTACTGTATGCTTTTTTTTTTTTTTAATTTTGTCTCTGCTGCTGCCTGATTGCATACTTCTAGTTCCAAATGAGAAATGTGGATGACTTGTCAGTTTGTAACTCTGGAGGTTGTAAGTCTGAGGTTCTATCATGTTTTCATGTCTCAATATACCAAAGGCACAAAAGGTTCCTCAGATTTGTAGTGAAACACATGCACTATCAATTCCTGGTCATCCAGTTTGGCCTGTTTGCAGCAATGGGGGATTCCCCAGAGAGACCTGTTTGTCTTGTATTTAAGCCCTCCTGTAGGTGTTCTTGAAACAGGAAGTATTACCAATTCTGCTCCCTACAGGCCAGTCTGGTTCTTTCATGGATGTCTTTCTGATACCATGAAACAGAACATTTTTACTGTGCTTTCTCCCCTATCCAGCTTGTACACAGAGTACTGCTAAAGATCAAGTGGGACCAGGCCCATGTTGTTCTGATAGTCCTGGAATGGCCTGATTCTTCTAGGCTTCTCAGTGACAACTCCAATCCTGCTTCTGTTACAACTGGACTTGATCCCTCAGGACCACAGTTGGATGCTCCACCCAAAACTGAGTTTCTTTCATGTAATAATTTGGAAGTTCCATGTCCAAATCCCAGAGAGCAAGCTTGCTCAGAGCAAGTTTGTCAGGTTTTTAATAGAAAGCCCTCTACCAGGGCTGCATAACTTTAAAAGTGGAAGCGGTTCTCTCTCTGGGCGTTGCAGCATGGAGTCTCACCCACTTAGTCATCCTTACAGGAAATACTTGATTACCTTATGCACCTGAAGTCACAAGATTTAGCAATCTCCTCTATAAAGGTGCATCTTGCAAGGAGATTAGCTTTCCACCTGTGGGTAGATAAATGGTCCTTTTTTCCAATAACAAGTGTATCTGATTCCTCAAAGGTTGTACTCTTAAGTAAAATAACCTGTTTTTCCCTGGGACTGGAACTTAGTCTATTCAAATCTCACGGGGTCACCATTTGAACCTTTGGCAACGTGGTCCTTTTTATACCTCTTCTGGAAAGTAGTTGTCTTAATGGCCATCAATTTGGACAGAAGTGTGTTGGATCTCTGTGCCCTCCCAGTCTTCTTTAAAGATAAGGTGTATTTATGTCTTCATCACAGTTTCCTCCCAAAGTGATTTTGCAATTCATAGCAATCTACCTACCCATCTTTTACCCAAAGCCATATGCAAATAGGAATGAACAATGCCTTCACTCTTTGGAAGTGTGAATGCCTTCACTCTTTTAGATGAGCCCTATTTTTGTACATAGATAGGATTAAAGCATTCTCAAAGTCCACTCATCTGTTCGCAGTGGTAGCTGCCAGGATGTAGGGCCTCCCACTGTCTTTACAAACAATTTTGTCTTGGATCACTTTGTGTAGTCGTACTTGTTAGGATCACGCAGGTGTTTCGCCACCAGCTTATCTAACTGCTCATTCCACAAGACTGAAAGCACTCTCAGCAACATTCCTAGTGCAGCTCCCTATTTAGGACATTTGTAAAGCAGTGACCTGGTCATTGGTGCACCCATTCTCCTTCCATTACAAAATCACTCAACAATCCAGAGATTATGCCAAGTTTGACGGATCTGTGCTGCAATCAGTGTGTCCATAAACTCTGATTTCTCGACCTATTCAACTGCTTGGAAGTCATCTAGCGTGGAATACACATGTGCAATCTCTCAGAGAAGCAAAAATGGGTACTAACCTCCCATAACTATCGTTCTTTGAAATGCGCCACACATGCCCTTTCCAAGACCTGCCCTTCTACTCCTCTGCATTGGAGTTTTCTGGAAAGAAGGAGCTGAGGGGGAATGGAGTCATCTGAGTGCTTTGTACCATCACTATAAGGGTGCAGCAGTAGACAGTCCTTGAGCTGCCCTAGTGGGTACTCTGAGGGGAAAATTTTCCAACGAGTAGGCTTGGTGTCCCCACATACCTACAATGGAACGGACATGTCCAGCACCTCTGGAAAAACAACCGTTAGTAACCATTTTTCATTCTACACCCATGATGTTCTAGCGCCATCTAGCCAGCTCCTAAAGTAATGGACTCCCTTGGGCAGCTCCAATTCAGCCAAGTATTTAAATATGTAGCAGAAATGTAGCCCTGTAAAGCCTAACCAAATGATTTATGCGGTGAGGAGCTTTTGTGGGACACTCATGGATCTGATGAAGAGGGTCCGTCCCACAAAAGCTCATCACTGAATAAATCATTTTGTTAGGCTTTAAAGGGCTACATTTCTGCTGCCTTGGTTTGTTGGAGTACAGACTAGCATGGCTACCTTTCTGTTACTATTTTAAATATGTTTTTAAGTCCTATTGCAGTCAATGCGTTTCAGACCTGTGCTCTGCTTTGCTGACTGCTGGGGTCCTGCCCTGTAAATGCTTATGCCTGCTACAGGAGTTACATATAAAAAGTTACACATAGATGTGTGTATACCAGAATTTCTGTTGCATGGAAAACGGTGACTTCTCAAGGGGCAAAAACTCATTCCAAATCCGAATGAGAAGCTGAAATGCTAAAACTCCTGTGAAAGAAAACTTCTGATTCAGGACCATCAGCAGGTTGATTGGATCATGGCAAACTGCTTCATTTTAAAATGCCAAAATGTTTCATTCTGATATTCGTTGTCATTTTGACTTTATTGCTTTGATTAATTTAAATTACGTGTCTGTATTCTTTCAAAGTATTAGCTTAATATCTTTAAGGTTCAGTACAATAGTGGAACAAAGTGAATCAAAATAACATTACAATTACACACTTTTACTGTATCAACGTGAAATGTTTTGTTGTTGGAATGCAATGAGAATTCCATAAAAAATCATCAAAATTGACATGCTGCCACAAAAACATTTTGATTCAGCTACACTGCATGTTTTGGCAGAAACCCTCCATCAAAAATTTCTCAGTCAAGCACTAATGCCCAGTTAGTACATAATGTACATCGTTTGCCACCTAGTGGAGTATATGAATAATAGCATCTGTTGGATTGTTCATCAATTTATGGGTTGAATAAAGTTGTGATTGTCAATGGCTTCCTGCAAGCAGTTCTTAATGCTGCACTTATTTAGCTTTAGCATTGTGAGGCCCACTGACAACTAAGACTCATGGACGTAAGTGTTTCTATGGCAGGCTGACAGGCTGGTGACTTTGTCAGGGGCCACTGTCTCCTCGGCAGAGAGAAGTGGAGCTTTTCTTTTTTTTGTTTTAAAAGCTTCCTTCGATCGCTCAGCTGGTAGAGTGGAGAACTGTAGACTTCTTTTTTTTCGGGGGGAGGGATAGCTCAGTGGTTTGAGCATTGGCCTGCTAAACCTAGGGTTGTAAATTCAGTCCTTGAGGAGGCCCTTTAGGGAGTGGGAAAAATAGATGTCAGGGAGGGTGCTTGGTCCTGCCAAGAGGGCAGGGGACTGGACCAGATGACCTCCAGAGGTCCCTTCCAGTTCTAGGAGATGTGTGTGTATGCTCAAGCCCAGACCTGTCTGTACTCAATCCAGTGCTATTCATGCTCTGCCCAAACTACGTGGGTATGGGGAGCAGTTGCCGCCCTGCCTGCAGGAACTGAAGCATGCACTGCGTCCTGTGAAAGCGGCCAGGTTGGAGTCATTTCATAGGGAAAGTGCCTTTCCAGGAGTGTACACTGCTCTGCCTGCAGGGACCAGAGGAATCTGCTGCTGCTGCTGCTGTTATCCATCTGCCTGGGAGAGGATGCATCTCACATGGCAATTATTCACATTGCAGTCTCACTCCAGAGGCACTAATGAGTGCCCCCCAACGCACACATACTTATGCCAGGTGCCACACAGACTCTCCCTGAAACTGGGACCGCTTCTTGTGCTGGGTGCTGTATATGCTCCAGCTGTGATTAGGAGCCTGTTCTGCTGGGCACTGCGTAGATGCCAGCTGAGATATGAGCCCTGTTCTGCCAGGTGCTTTACAGAACCTGCCTGTCCTGGTCAGGGTCTGTATGGGACCCCATGTGATAGGGTGCCCAGTCTCAGAACAGAAACTTGCTGTGCACTTGGCACTACAGGTCCTGGTGTAAAATAGATAACAATAGCTGGATCATTGCCACGGACTGGTGAGGACTAGAGACCAGGTACCAGAGCAGATGGGTTATTGGTCTGATCTGTGACAGCAGTCATTCTGTTATTTCCTGTTTATTTTCGTCCCACGTAGGGTTGTGGACAGCTTGGTGTCCTGTGGCGCTAACTTCCTTTGTGACAAAATCCACCCTCTGCCGGGCAAGGCTGTCAACCTCCTGATTCCCCACAAAGTGGCTGAAACTGGCTTTCCTGGGGAGCTGGAAGTAACACCGGCTGCAACGCTGTGCCCCTGCCTGAAGCTGTATCCCAATCAGCCTGCTAAGATAGCTGCTGTCTCCATATCCTTTATCAGAAGAAATATTTCCACCTGGGGCTGACCAGGGCTTCAGGGGCCCATGGGCCTGCTGCCAGCGGTGAATTGGACCAGAGAAGGATGTTTGAAACAGGAGACACTGCCTTAGGAGCCATCTCAGCTGAAAGCAGTCTAGCCCACAATATTTGTATTCCTCCGCCAAGATGCTTATTTGTCTTCTCGCCCTTGTAGTGCCTTAGCACCTGAAACTTTTTTATTGTATTTACCCTCCCATCCCCTAGGAGACAGGGCAGTGCTGCTATTCCCCTTGTACAGCTGGAGAACTAAGGCACGCTGAGGCTAAGTGACTTGGCAAGGTACCCACAGCATTTGTGGCACAGCAAGGACTGGAACAGGGGCTTCCTGAGTCTCATGTTAGCGCCCTCTCCTGTGCAGTGTTCTTCCTCTCACATAGGCCCAGGCACCTTCTTGTCCTAGTGCCATCTTCCCCACTCACAATGAACAGAGGAGTCAGGTTTAGCTCTTGTGGGGATTTCATTGATCCTGAGAGGCATTCAGTTGTGGATCCAGCCACAGAGAAAAAGCTGCCACAGAGAAAACATGCCAGGCAAAACTCCCCTGTGCTCTGCAGCAGGCCAGAGAAGGATGTAAGAATGGTCCTTTGGGCTTTAATATCCATTGTCACGTAAAGGACCAGCAAGTCTCCAAAACCACTCTTGCTGGTAGCTGCTGTACCTTGTAGCACCTGAGAATACTAGGACTGAAAGATCAGATGGAAAATACACGTCTTTACAAGGGGGAGCCTCTGGCATATACTGCAGGAAAGTGCTCATCACTAGAGATCCTGACTTGCAGGAGAGGGAAACAAGTTGGTTGCACTCAAATTTCTTTGCCTTCAAGTCTCATGTTGTTTTTTCCCTTATCCAGCAATACATATTTTTCTATGACCCTGCAGGTCTGCCCGTATCGTTTGATGCAAAGGGGAAATCATCTTTGTTCTTCAGTGACCCATCCAATATAGCAGAATGGGAGAAATACAACTATCGGGCAACCCTGGACACAGATCCAGGACAGGAAGAAGGTGCTGTCATTCTTAAAGGCAAATGTGTAGAGCTCACAGCCTTAGAATCTAAAGATCCCCAACTCTTGTCTTGGGTGCTACACAGATGAGTAGTAAGAGCTTCCCAGCATGGTTGGCTCAGCTCTCAAGACAAATCAGAAGCTGTCTGCTGCCAACAAGACAAGCATGTGAAAATCCAGCTGTGTTCTTTCTGACTTGAACAGGTGATTTTGTGGCAAAATCTGACCCAGCTCACTACAGTGCCATTGTGGCAGTTTGGCAGGCGAGTCAGTGGTAAAGAAAGAGAAGAGAGGGAAGATATGTCTACACTGTAAAATATCTTATGGCAGCATGTCTCAGAGCCTGGGTCAACTGACTGGCACTGGCACGGTTCACACTACAGAGCTAAAAATAGCTGTTCAGGTTTGGGCTACGCAACTCAGCAGTGGGGTGGGTCTCAGAGCCTGGACTCTAACCCAAGCCCGGTCATCTGCGTTAGTTTTGGCCCCTTATCGCAAGTCTGACCCAGTTGACCAAGGCTCTGAGACTTTTCTGCTGCAGAGTTTATTTGCAGGTACGTAGGAAGATAAGAAAAGCCGTACTAGGGATGTTAATGTTTCACCAGTTAATCGGTATGCCTCATCCTAACCATTTGAGTCTTATAATTAACTGGGGGGGGGCTGGAGCAACCCACCACCCATGCTCCAGTTCCATGTGGCTCACCACAGTCCTTATCTGCAGCAGGCCCAGCCTGGGAGTACTGTGAGCAGGGGCTCTCCAGCCCAGCTGGAGCAGCCTGGGTCCACGATGGCCGTGGGCACACCGTGGGTTGGGGTGCTCCAGCCTGTCTAGAGCAGCTGGGGCCACAGGCATGCTGGAGGTGGTGATGCTCCACCTGGTTTAACTGGTTAACTAATTAAACAGGATTTCACATCCCTGCGCTCAACTGGGTCAGACGAAAGGTCCATCCATCCCAGTGTCCTGGATTCTGACAGTGACCAATGTCAGGTGCCACAGCAGGAATGAACAGAACGGAGTCATCAAGTGATCCAACCCCTGTAGCTCATTCCCAGCTTCTTACAAACAGAGGCTAGGGACACCATTCCTACCCATCAGGGCTGCCCTGAGAGAGGGGTGGGGCCCACGACAACCCCCACAGTACCCCAGGCCTTGCCCCTTCTCTGCTCTGTCCTCACCCTCAACCCTGATTCCCTCCCCAGCCATCCTGGGGCAGGAGGGAAGCAAGGCAGTGCCAGGAGCAGGAGGTTGCCTCCTCTTGGCCTCCTCCCCCCATGGGGTGCGAGCAGCAGCCTGCTCTGCTCTGTGCTGCTCTGCTCTGCTCTGCTGTGGCCTCCTGACCCGCTGAGTCCTGCTTCTCTGTGTATGGCAGGAAGCGGGGGCTGCTTCCCACTACCACGGAGCCGCAGGGCTCACTGAGCAGGAGGCTGCAGCAGGGCAGAGCAGGCTGCCACTTGCACCTTGTGGGGAGTGGCGGGGGGCAACCCCCTGCTGCCGCCGCTGCCTGCCCTCACCTGCCTGCCCAGTGCCCCAGGTAATCCTCCCCCTCCCATCCCTGCAGGGCCATTCTGTCCATAGCATGAGATGGGGCGGCTGTTGTGGACCCCCAAAAGCATGGGACCTGGCGCAGCCACCCACCTCGTCCTATGGACGGGACAGCTCTGCTGCCCCTCCTGGCTAATAGCCATTGAAGCATAAGTGCACTGGGTTGGGTAGTGAAGTAGGTGGTCTAGAGAGGCAGGCACAGGAATGAGACTCAGGACTCCTGTCTCCTGCTGCCTACTTTGTGCCATTCCCTTTCTTCCTGGTGGCTGTTTCTCCTGCCTTGTGAGGCAGGGACTGTCTTGTGTGTCAGTAAAGGGCCTGGTGTGACAAGGGACGCAGTCTCAGTGGGGACTGTGAAACACCTGGCATGATGGGGCCCAGATCTTGAATGGTGCCTCTAGGAAGCACAGCAGTTATGGACAGTGGCCATTATTAATGCACCCTTTGTTCTCCCTCATGCCATTGTATGCCACAGGATCCCAACGTTATCTTAGGTGTGAGGGCTAGATCTTCCTAAATGCCCCTCCCCTAACACGCGGCGCAAACCATGCACATCTCCATTGCCCAGCATGCACTTCTCCCCATGCAGCCTTTGGTGGCAGCTGCCTCTGAACAGCCTCAAGGCCTTCCATCTCAGTAGGCCCCCTTGGCTGCCCACTGCAAAACATTCCCCAGGCGCTGTGTAGCTGGCGGGCTGGGAATGCTGTTGAGAGGGCAGAGTGGAAGCATTTCATTGGTTCCCTCTGCTCTTTGTGTCTCTAATTCTGCGGGGGGTCAAGGCTCTGTCTGCTCACTCAAGTTGTGCTGCTTTAACTGTGCCTGTGTAATTAAAGTGGGGCAGCCCCCTAATGTGTACACTGTGGATACTGGGACAAATGTGCTTTAGGTCAGTATAGCTATTCCCTAGGCTGTACCCAGATAAGGCGCCTTTATCATGGTATAACTGGCCACACAAGGAGCTGTAACACTATAACTAGATCAGTTAAAAAAATCACCCCCGGCATTGCTTGTAGCAGGAGGAAGGCTGGGTGTAGACCTGGCTGTGGACACAGAGCTCTTTGAGGCAGGGACTCTCACTGTATATTTGGACAGCACTCACCAGAATGGGGTGCTGGCCCCCTGGCGCTACCACAGTACAGCCGAAGGGGGATCTGAGCTGTCGGAAATCGTGGGTGCTGAGAGCCATCCTGGCAGTGCAGCACTGGCATCATGAAGCCATTTGTCTGATCAAAGATGGCAGCGTTGGCCATGACTCTTGGTTTAAAAATGCTGCTTGATGTTCATTGCCCCCCAGATCAAGTGAGCCCAGAGGTCAGATATAAACTACACTGGGACGGTGGAAGCCACGAAGAGGATCCAGACACTTGGGAGCAGACCCTCTTGCTCTTCCTCTTTCTCCACTACTCAGACCCATTTCAGGATAAGCCATCATATGATTTCTGTATGTATAAAATCTCTCGACTCTTTTCTAGGGTAACGTGCCAGCCCAGTGCTTGGGTTTATCTCCTGCCAGAGCCATAACTTGGTATTTTTGCACCAGTGGCAAAATATTTATGCTCCCCCCAGCCCCCAGTACGAAATTAAAAATATATTTAGTTTACTCATTTTTATTTATCATTACCTCAAGACAAATCCACAAAAATATTAATTAGTACAGTAATATGACAAAAATATGGTTTCAATGATATGAGGAACATATTTTACATAGATAATTGAAAATAACAATGAATAAAGAAAACATGATTCTTAACAAACAATATAAATAAAGGAGCATATAATAAATGATGAAATGCTAATACTTTCTGTAAAGTTACTTTATGTGCCTTTAGCATGACAAACTCATCATAAAATAATGAGCTTTAAAGAAACTCCAGAAATCTTGTTTCCCTTCTAAGAACAGACACCAAACCACCTAAAGGCTTGGGCTGGCCAGATGCACATGGAGGTGGCAGCAGGGAGGGAAGGGGGAAGCTCAGACCCTGCCTATTCCAGGAGAAGGGGGCAGAGGCCTGCAGCCTGGGAGAGGGGTTACCCCATTAGCTCCCAGAAGCTGCCAGCGCAGGCAAGGGCAGAGGCCAGCACGGACAATCTGGAGTGGGGGAGCGGGTCTTGCAATTTACTGGAGTTGTGCCCCCAGATTATGCTGTGCCCAGGGTGAGTGCCCTGCTCGTCCCACCCTCATTATGGCGCTGTCTCCTGCTAGAGGCTGGAAACAACAAAGACAATGTGTATTTTAGGATTAGCTCCTAGAGCCTCAACCAAGATTAAGTCTTCTGTTGTGCCAAGAGCTGCATAGACCCTGAGTGAGTGAGGTCAGTGTGATAGGTGCTGCCCACACCTCAGAGGTCAGGGCTCCAGGCATGGGAGACACTGCACAGGTTCCAAAGGAGGTGCAGGTAACCAGCATGCTGGGAGTCCTAGCATGGGACACTATGCTACAGGAAACTTGAGAGAGCCCTGTTGCTCCTGCAGGATTTGTGCAGCACCCGGGAGGACAGGGCCCCGCTCTCAGTCAGGGTTTGTGCAGCACCTGGCACAGTGGGGACCTGGTCTTGGCTGGATCCTCTGTACAATCCTGCAGCATAAATAACAACAGATTTACCTTTGGAATTCTACCATCACTGCCTAAAAACGATTCTTCCCTGAGGCTTCGTCTAAACTGCGTGCTTCTGTCGGGAGACCGGAGGTCTCTCATCAGAAGTCTGCCGCATCGGAAGCGTTCTGCCGACATCCCTGTTTTCCTCATTCCATGAGAAAGAAGGGATGTTTCGGCAGAGGGGGGGTTTCCTGACATTTGGCCCTGTGTGGACAGCCAAATGTCGGGAAAGCCTCTCCCAGAAAACTGTCAGCAGGAGATATGCAAATATCTTGTGCAATCTGCATATCTTTTCCCACAGTTCTCAGCAATCTAGGCATAGCCTAAGTGAACCAAACCCAATGTGCTCTTATCTGTTGTGACCCTACTAGGGGCCCGACGCCTGATTGCATCCCATCTGGACCAGATTCTCCTGTGCAGCCAGCAGGCAGTGAAGCATGGGGCCCAGGCTGTCATTGACGCAATGCTGGAGGAGCACTGCAAGAGAGGAGAGGTAGGAGCGGGTACTGGTATGTGCATTAGACTGTACAGAGCCCAGGCATTGGACATCACAGGGGCAGCTCTTCTATCTGGGTTCCCCTCTCCATCCTCTTCAAGCCTGCTGTCATACTGGGGTGAGTTTTGCTCGTGCATGCTCTTTCTGATCTCATTGTTGTATTACTGGCTTCACCACATATCCTGCAGCCAGATTCCTGTGAACTATGCTCTCAGGAGATTTTGCCAGTTCAGCAGCATGGGATTGGGTAAGTACTTGGTTTAGAAATGTCTGCACAAAACTTCAGGTTTCACAAGAAGTAGAGTGGGTGAATCAGCAGTCAGTGAGAGCTGCTGCACTCCTAAGTACAGAGTGCTGACCTCTTGGGATTAGTCCCAATCCCAGTTTTCTAGGACTGGGCTGGGGGCTGCTGAATTGCTGCGGATGACACCATCTAAAAGAAACCTAAACCCACTAGATGGCAGGGTGCTTTTCCTAGGTGTTGGGCTGATCCTGCTTGTAGCTGAGCCAGTTCCAGTAGGCCCATCCCATTCTTCCCCCTTAAGCTTCCCACCACCACAGGTTTACCTTGGTTTCCTGCCCCAGTCTTTGGTGGCCACACGGAGGGCTGGTGATGGGAATGGAAATATGCAGTAAAATGTCCTTGGCCCTCTCCAGAACCAGCGGAAGTTGAAGCTGTCCCTGCCCGTCATCCTAAATTCCATTTCCAGTGTGGTTTCCAGCAGCACTAACAACCAGTTCAGACAGAAATGTCTGCAGAGTTTGCAGGTAACAACTGTGTGTGTGGTCGACTTTTTCAGATGCTGTTATAATTCTCCATGAGAGGCAGCATTGTTCAGTGGCTAGCTGGGCTGACTTAACTGGAATTCAGGGCTACTGTTGTCTTAAGGCTCAGCAACTGAACTGCTGGGTGATTCCGGGCAAGTCCATTTCCATCTTGGGGCCTCAGTTGCCCCTCCCACCTTCTGTCTCTTTAGATTGTGAGTTCTTCAGGGGAGGCACTTTCTTTCTCTATGTGTCTGTGCAGGGCCTGACATGATGGGGGCCCCTGGCTGCCCTGGGGTCAGGGCAGCTCCTGGCAAGACAGGGGCCCCAATCTTGGTCAGGATCTGTGGAACATCTGGCATAATCATACCCTGATCTCAGTGGAGGTCTGTATAATCCCCAACAGAATTTGATGTTGATGAAATTGATAGCCGTCAGGGACTACTCTAGAATTAATGTGTAGGACCCCATCAAATTCACAGCCATGAAAAACACATCACAGATCATGAAATCTGATCTCCCACCCCCCCCATGAAATTTGGTGTTTTCTGTGCTTTTACCCTATCCTGTACAAATTTAACAGGAGAGACCAACATTTCTCAAATTGGGGGTTCTGACCCAAAGGGAGTTGCAGGAAGGAGTCACAAGTGTTATGTTAGGGGAAGATCACAGTATTACCACAAAAACAACAAGAAGTCCCGTGGCACCTTATCAACTAACGGATTTATTAGAGCATAAGCTTTTGTGGGCAAAGACCCCTTCATTAGATGACATGCATCTGACAAAGTGGGTCTTTGCCCATGAAAACTTTTGCTCCAATAAATCTGTTCGTCTATAAGGTGCCACAGGACTTCTCGTTGTTTTTACAGATACAGACTGCCACAGATACCCCTCTGATACTGAGTATTACCACACTTACTTCTACACTGACTTCAGAGTTGGAGGGCCAAAGAGCTCCAACTCCAGTTGGAAGGCCAGCTGAAGGCAGCAGCGCAGAAGTAAGGGTGGCAATACCATACCACACCAACTTTATTTCTGCCCTGCTGCCTTCAGAGCTGGGCAGCTGGAGAGTGGCAGCTGCTAACTGAGGACCCATCACAGCAGGCAGCAGCGCAGAAGTAAGGGTGGCAATACCATGCCATGTCATCTTTTGGTTCGTGCTGCTGCTTGAGTCACTTGACCTTCAAAACTGGGGTCCCAGCCAGCAGCTGCCACTGTCCAGCTTCTGAGAGCATTCTACACTAGACCTGAAAGTCAGTCCTAGATATGCAATTCCAGCTACGACAACTGTGTAGTTGGAATCGACATATCTATGATCGACTTACCTGGCCATCCTCACACAGGGAGATTGACAGGAGAAACTCTCCCGTCGCCCTCCCTCCCTCCTCACGATAATGAGGAGTACAGGGATCAGCTGTCAAGCCCTGATAGTTTGGTTTCATGTGTTCCCACTAGTCACGTGAAATCAAACCACAGAAAATCAACCCTGATCGGGTCGATCTCCTGGTCACTATAGACATACTCAGGGCTTTTTTTCCAGTGGAATGCCATGGAACGGTATTCCACCACCTTTTTTGCTGGCGCCACCATTTTTAACACACAGCTGGGCAGCTCTGAGCCACATGTGGCTCTTTAAGGAGCCATATGTGGCGGCTGCTGCTGCTGCTAGGCCATGCTCTTCCGGCACCCGGTGCCCTGCCATGCTGAAGGGAGGACTCAAGTGGTTTAACAGCCGTCTATTAAATCAATTAAATTGAGTCCTTCCTTCAGCATGGCAGGGCACTGGGAGCTGCCTCTGCCTTTTTATGTAGGTGAGCCGGAGGGCTGAGGGTTGCTGCACAGCTGCTATAAAGAGCAGGCAGCCAGCGAAGAAGCAGCAGCATGTGGAGCTGTTGGATAAGGTGAGTCTTTGGGATGGGAGGAATGCGATTTGGGGTTGCAGTGGGGCAGGGTTTTAAGCCGCCTGGAGGGGGCAGCAAGAGGATGAGCCTGGGGGTGGGGTGGGGGTGGTTGGGGAGGGAGGTTAATCTGCCGGGGAGAAGGGGCAGTGAAAGGTTGAGCCTGGAGTTGAGAGGGGGTGCAGATTGGGATTCTGTGGGGGTTAAACCACTCGGGGGAGAGACGGGGTACAGTTTGGGGCTGTGGGGGTTAAGCCAGCTGGGGGAGAGAGGAGGTGCAGTTTGGGGGTGTTAAGCCTGGAGGTCCTTGAGTTCGGGTGTTGGGGATAGTTTGAGGCTTGAGTTCCAGGGGCAGGGGGAAGTTTGGGGTTTGAGTTTTGGCAGGGGGGCAGTTTGGAGCTTGAATTCCAATGTGGGGGCAGTTTGGGGCTTGAGTTCTGCCACCTTTTTTTCTAGAAAAAATGCACTGGAAACACCCTTACACAGTGCCTTTTTTGTAAAAAAAGAAAGGTGCCAGTACTCCCAGATCCCTGCCCCCACCCCCAGCCAATCTCATAGCTGGGGCTGCTGAAGTAGAGGTACTCACTTCTGGCAAGCAGTGACACAAAAAACCACTGCCCTTAGTTCTGAAGACAGTGCCATTGGGACCAGCAGCAGCAGCGCAGACAGGTAGCAATACTGCAACCTCCTCTCCACACACACATAATAAGCTTGTGACTTCCCCACTACTCCTTGTTGGGTCAGGAACCCTACAATTACAGCACCACGACACTTCAGATTTAGATAGCTGAAATGATGAAATTTACAATTTAAGAAACCCCATGACTGTGAAATTAACTAAAATGGACTGTGGATTTGCTAAGGCCGGATTAATAGTGTCATGAGAGGAGTCACCAGATGGCGCTGTCACACAGTCTTCCAAGTGTTTTGTTCTCCCATGCGAGCAAGTTTTTAGTATCTGAAGAAACACCGTGATGTTAGTATTGTGATGGCATGGCTCTTGGAGAGGTGGTGTGGCAGGTGGCAGAGAGTTTGTTGTCTGCTCTGTTCTCTGGATTTGGAGGCCATTCTTGGGGCTCCATTTCTCCCCCACCCCTAAATTCTGTTCCCCTTCAGCAGAGTCATGAAAGCATCATCATTAGATGAAGTGCCAGAGAAGAGTTCGTAAGGTTGGAGGTAGCTTAAGGCCTCTTGCAAACCATGGAGGCATGAGAACCTTTCAAAGGAGAGGTTCTTGAGAATCCAAAGCACCTTTCCTCAGGTGACTGGATTCTATTAATGTGCACAGGTTGCAGATACCCCAGAGCTTATGGCAGCCATTCAATCAGCCTTTGAAAATATCACTCGGAAGCGACTGATGCCCAGTGTCACGTGTAACATTACAAAAGTAAGTCAATTTCACCCTGTGGTCCCCCCTCTTTGATCTATGTCTATCTGTCCCAGTGCATATCCACCAACCCAAGCTATGATCACAGTATGAGAGTACTATTTAGTGTTGGAGCATGAGAGATACTAGGTTCTACCGAGTCCCATGTGGCTGGAGTCTCCTACAGACTATTCACTGTGGATTGTTCCATCACAGATGGAGACACTCCACATCAGATCCTATCAGGCCAACTTAGGAGGAGAGGCTCAGAGTCTACTTAAAGAGCAACTGTAGCACTTGTCTTCCCCAAACTTGTATCTGCTCTAAATGCAACCCTAGCACAATGTTTAGTAAAAGTACATATGGCAAACTAAGGAGCTGCCCTGCAAATGTCCACTATCGGAACATCTTGGAGGAATCTGACTAATATTGCTTGTGCCCTCATCAGATGAACTCCTAGCTTCTGTGGAGGTGAAGTCCAAACTGTCCCATATGCCGTTGTAATGCAGAATGTTATCCAGCTACAACTGGTTTCTGCAGAAATCATCTGGCCCGTCGTTAGAGCCACATAGGAAACAAAAGTTAAGGTGATGAATAAAAAGGCTTAGTTCTTTCCAAACAAAATGCCATATATTGTCTCACGTGCAAGGAATGAAGATACTGTTTGTCTGCATTTGATCACGACTTTAGAAAAACACAGATTGTTTGGTCCACGTGAAAATGTACTATCACTTCAGACAAAAACTTAGGATGTGTTCTCACAATCACCTTGTCTTTGAAGCACTGAGCATATAGACGTTCAGCCATTAGAGCTTTGTAGCTCTCCTTGCTGAAGTTACATCCCAAGAAATGCTGTCTTTTGGCACAGGAGAAGCGGAGAACAAGATGCCAAGAGCTCAGACAGAGGATCCATGAGGACACCCAGCACAATGTTAATGACCCACAAAGGAAACATTTCCTTCTCTGGTAGAGAAGGAAGAATGACACCTTTAAAAAATCTTACTACTATGGTGTCTGAGAAAACTGATTTCTCTTGGACTGGAGGATAAAATGTCAAAATTGCCACTAAGCTGCCTATCAACAAACTGAGGACTGAAGATGTAACAGGTACTCCAGAAGGGCTTGAATGCAGGCTTGCAGTAATAGGAGTCCCCAGGCAAGAGACCAAATTGAAAATATTTCCACTTAACCAAAGAAGCAGCCCTAGTAGAGAGATTTCTACTATTAAACACCACTTGATTTGATCTTGGAATACATATTAGAATTGAAACAATGAGGACTTGCCATACGTAAGACTAATGTACACACCTAGCAGCCTTAACTGCTTCCTTCATAAGATAGGTAGTGTCTAAAATATTCACACACCTATGACAAACCATTTCCTCACAGGTATACAGAATTTGTACCCAGAAAAACCCAACCCCACACCAGCATGGGATTTAAACCTGTTCCTTAGAAGACTTATGAAAGCACTAGTCGAACCACTTGCAACTTGTTTCTTACTACATCTTTCAATGAAGGTAGCATTCCTGGACATGATTACTTCAGCATGAAGAGTAAGTGAAATAGGGGCTCTCATGGCCTGCCCTAACTAAACCATATTCTTCAAAGGCAAAGTAATACTATGACCACTCCCAAAATTTGTTCCCAAGGTATTCTTTCATCTCAACCAATCAGTTCACCTACCTATGTTTTATTGTAACCCACATGAGAGAATGTAACTACACAAGAGAGAATCCTACACTCTATAAATGTTAGACACACATTCACATTCTACCTAATGTGACAGACGCACACCAGAAGGGTATAAATAGTAGTGGAAAGTAAAGGGCTAAGATCAAGTGTTCATTCCAAACATCACTGAGATTGTTTCTCTCTCCAAAGGAATCTGCAATATCAAAACAGAGATGTTCAGAATCTCCAACTGCATCCACTTATGCTATCAACAACAAGAAAGAGAACCCTTAATGGTGATCAGAGTTCATGCAGTGAGACCAATTCGAACCTCAACAGCCTTTTTGAATAATGTATCAATCACAGAAATATGTCGAACCACCACTTGGCTGTCCAAATTAACATGCATTAATCAGGACCCACTAACACAAAACTCAGGCTCAGATGCAATTCTGTGGCAAAGCGTTAGCCTTGCATATAATTCCACAGCAGGGCACTGCTTTACAGTCACCTGAAGTGGAACATCCAGAGGGACGGCACTCAGAGAAAAGGGGCTTTGCATCTCATGCGGTAACTGAGGTTCCTTGAGATGCGTCCCCCTGTGAGTAATCTCCTGCCCTATACTGAAGAATTCACATTAAAGACCCCATGGTAGAAAAGTTGTCTGGCTTTGTGCACTGGGCACACACACACCTGAGCAGCATACACATCTCCAGCTGCTGTGTAACAGCTATCCAAAATGCACCTATACTGCCAGGTATGCTGAGAGCTTGGTGCTTGGCTTGGGGAGCAGTCCAGTCAGTTCTGCATGCCTGTTGGGGACATGCTCCACTTTCGCATCAGCTCAGCCTCCCCTCTCCAGTTCTCCAGTGTAGCCAGGTTGGCCGCTGTCCCCAATCATCAGATTTAATGATAACTTTCAACAGCAGGTACTCGAAGATGCCAACCCAGCTTGGCTCTCTGCATGTGACTTACCAACATCTGGCCAGAAGCTGTCGCAGGAAGAGGCATCTGACAGCATCACTTCTGTTGATTCAGAGCCAGGTATGACAATGTACAGAGGACACACATTCCTCCCACATACACACACAGCTCTTCCCAGTGATAGCTACCCAGATTCCCACAACTCCTCTTTCTGATGATCACACAGGTGCTTGGATCCAGCTGCCTTGTTACAAACAGATTAGATAGGTAGCCCAGCAGTTCATAGAACAACCACATACTGCCTTTTATTCTTTGAATGAGTGACATTAGGGCTCCTATTGTGCCAGGCTCTGCACAGACCCCTCCAGCTGAGGTCAGATTCACATCACACTGAGCGCTGCATAGACCCACAGTGAGAGGCAATCAGAACAGACATAAGATGGGACAGGAAACACAAGCACTGAGAGGGGCAGGGACTTGACCAACATCCTGCCACAGGCCAGTGATAGAGTTGGGAATAGAACCCAAGAGTCCTGTGCCCTGCTCCTTTGGCTGGCCTGTGTCTACCCTTAATACCCTTTAATTTTGTATTCCTTTCTCTAAATCCCTTGTCCTCTGTTCCCCACTGAGCAGCCCCATGATGGCTCCTAAATAATTTTCCTGTGCAATTACTATTTCTGCTACCCCAGCTCTGGAGATGTTTGAATGGCCCACTCTTGTCTGCATTCATGCAGACTCCAGTGGATTTTGCCCATCATCTGTCCAGAGATTTCGTGGCCAGGAACCATTCTGACCATCTGGCATGACCCCTTGTATCAGATAGACCAAAGAACCTCATCCTACATTCAGCCTTGATTGGATGGTGGAGCTAGAACAGATCATTCAAGGAGACATCTAATCTAGATGTAAAGCCATTAAGTGATAGGAAATCCCAACCATTCCCAATAGGGAATCACCCTTTTGGCTAAAGATTTGCCCCTTATTCGTAGTGTGATTTTCTTCACCTTCCAGCTGCAGGCTATGCTCAGTTTGTGTCTACCAGATTCACAAGCCCCTAGAATTATAAGAGGCCTTTGCTGAGCCTGGTACAGAGGTGTCATTCACATACAGTATATCAGACACTGGGTAGTTGGCTATGCAGCATTTCCCAGCGGTAGAACAGTGCAAGACAGTTACTGTGAGAGTACCATGTTCATTTTATGTTTACAGCCTTTCTGCTGGACAAAGCTGACTTGTGGGGAGAAATGAGTGAAACTAAGAGGAGGAAGACAGCAAACATGGAGAAAAACGCAGGTGTGGCTCCAAAGCGAGAGCCACCGAGAGGCTCACAGGCAAAAACAGATGATCTCATGACAGACTTTGGCAGCCAGCTGAGTTCTTGCCTGTGGTGTCCCAGGGAAGGAGCAGATGCCAGCATGTTCCTAGGCGAAAGAGAGGAAGGTTTTACCGCTGTATCAGAGAGCGAAGCCAGCAGCAGTGAGAATCTGTGGCAGGTTGGTCAGGAAAAAAGCTCTCCAGAAATCATCTGGGCTTGAGCAAAAGGGAAGGGCCAGATTGGATGGCACACAGAGGGCTGTGTTCTCCAGTCCAGAGGAGGGGTGTAGCCTGAAGGAAGGACGTTGTCCTTGGGAATCAATCAGTGCAGCATTCTGATGTGTGTTGCCTCTCTACCTCACCTTCCCTGCCTGCAAAATGGCACTAACACCCTCACACTCCCAGCCTCCTACCTTCTCCTCTCACCCGAACCCTGACTTCTGCACCCCACACACAGCCCCCTCTCCCACCCTGAGGCCCTCCCGCGCCCTGATATTCTCCAACCCCTGCCTTGAACCCTCCACATTCCAACTCACACTTACATTTGTTACAGGTACTGTCATATCACCCCTGCAACCTCCTGCCCTGAGGCCCCTCGGAGGCAGGGGTTGTAATATGACAGTACTTGTAAGAAATTTAAGTTACTTTCACACCTGACCTTGAGTAGGATTTTGATCTCCACTTGACCTGCTAACGACAGCTGCCTAATGGAGATGGCAGGCAGGCAAGCAGGCAGCAGTGCTGGGCATGGAGAGACCCAAGCAGCAGGAGGCTGCTGGACAAACAGCCAACTCCTCTGGAGCAGCAGCGCTGCTCAGGGTGTCCCCATTGATAGGTAAAACATGCAGCTGCATAGAGCACCACAAAATTTGGGTATGGGCTCTGGTTGCCCACCCCCCCAGGACTTGGAGCTCAGCCCCTGCTCACCAGGCAGTGGCAAGTGGCCCTTGCAGGTTGGAGGGCTCAGGTGGAGCAGGGGGCAGCCACAGTCATAGCTGAAGAGAAGCAGTGCTCAAAGCACCCTTTCTATCTGGTTGGCTGCGCTGCACCCTGCTGCAACTCTGGAATCCTCTAGCTCACGCCTCACTCCCAGCCCTCGTCCAAGTTGCTGCGGTGCTGGAGGGTGGTGCAGTGGGTAGGAGTGAAGGGAGCAGAATGGAGGGTATCTAGAGGCACAGGAGGGAGGTGCAAAGGGGTAGGAATGAAGGACGCATAGTATAGAGGATGTGCCAGGAGTAGGAGTGCAGAGGGCACAGTAGGTGCTGGGAGTAGGAGTGAAGGGGGTACAGTACTTGGGTTGGTTATGGGTACAGGAGTCAGGTGCAAGGCTTTGTGGGAGGAGAGTGTGTGGGGCCTAGGGAGCCAATGACAGACCAGGGGCTATGAGAGGCACCATAAGCACAGTCGGAGCACCAAAATGTAAATTCACCAAGGGCGCCATTTGCCCTAGAATATACTTCCAGAGTTCAGTTTTGCGCATCTGGTGGAGACTCATGAAATCGATCTGTCTGGAGTTGGCAACCAACCCCTGTACTCCTCACTATCGCGAGAGGTAAGGGAGGTCAACGGGAGAATGTTCCTGTCGACCTCCCTCAGTAAGGACAGTCAGGTAAGTCGATTTCCGATACGTCGATTCTAGTTATGCAATTGCCATAGCTAGAATTGCATATCTGAAATCGATTTGCTAGCCTAGACTAAGCCTAAGGCCAGCCCCAGGGCTAGGGATTATCAAGCAGGAGTAATATGGAAACATGGCTGTGGAGCTTTCTTTTCAAAAATCCTTCTGAGTACACAAAAGTCTGGGTCTGGTTTTCATGTGAGAGCAAGGTGGTCTGGGCATCTGGAACACTGATAGGAGTGGGGTCTAGTGGGTTAGAGTGCAGCGGGGCAGGGACTAGAAGTTAGGACTTCTGGGTTCTATTCCTAGCTCTGGGAGGAGTGTGGGACAGGGTCTAGTGGGTTAAAGCAGTTTGGGGTGGGATTTAGGACTCCTAGATCATAGCCTCATCCCTAGGAGGGGAGTGGTGTCTCGTGGGTAGAGTAAGGCCAGGATTCCAGGAGCCCATTGACAGCTGTGAGAATCACATGCCTTTTGTATCTTGGCCAAAAGGGCCCTGTTTAGCATAAGGTAAAGACTGGAAGTTCTTTGGGATGGAGAACATCCATTTATTGTTTGCAAAAGCATCCATCATTGGTGGTGCCAGGCTTTTAATAGCCCAACATGAGAGCACTGAAAGGGGCCTGAATTGGAAGGTGATGGCCAAGCACTATTTGGAAATCAGGCTCCTTTATAGCACCTGTTGTTGGATGCTCAAAAATGAGGCTCCTGTTACCACTCTTTGCTTTTGAAGAGTTTGGCCTGGATGTGTGAGCAGTACCTGACACAGTGGGACAGGGCCTCCAGATGCTGTTTTAACTCCCTTGCCAGTGGGGCTGCTTTTCTTTCCTGTCCAGTTACAGACCAATGCCTCTTTGTATTTGTCCTGCAGAGCGACCACTTGTGGCTACAGGAGATTTCTAATCTTTCTGAATGGACATCCTGAAATGGAGACAGCCTTAGCAGATGTATGAGAATAGCTCTGCTCCCCACACAAACAAAGCCAAATAAAGAACATCTATTCAATGGGATAAAAGAGCAGTCATGTAGCACTTTAAAGACTAACAAAATGATTTATTAGGTGATGAGCTTTTGTGGGACAGACCCACTTCTTCAGATCTATATAATTTCCAGTCCAGACCCGAATTTATAGCACAGAGGTCCAAAATTGTAATAAAAACAGACAAATCAAGTACATAGGACTGAAAGGAGAGGGTTGAGGGGTGGGGGGTGTTAGTGTCTTGCCTGAGATAATTACGAACATCAAAGGAAGGGAAGCAGTCCTTGTAATGCGTGAGATAGTTGTGGTCTTTATTCATACCAAGTGTTAGTGTGTTGAATTTGAATATGAAGCCCAGTTCACAAATCTCCCTATGTAATCTGCTTGTAAAGTCTCTTTGTAGTAGGATGCATATTCTCAGGTCTTTAACAGAATGGCCCACTCCATTGACATGCTCACTGACTGGCTTATGTGTATTGAGATTCCTGATGTCTACTCTGTGTCCATTCATTCTTTGGCAAAGCGTTTGCCCGGTTTGTCCAATGTACATTATAGACAGGCATTGCTGACGCATAATGGCATTTATAATATTGGCCAAGGAACATGAGAATGAGCCCCTGATCTTACAATTAACGTGGTTAGGTCCAGTGATGATATCTCCAGAGTAAATATGTGGACAGAGTTGGCAATAGGTTTTGTTGCAAGGAAAGTTCCAGGATTAGTATTACTGCAGTGTAACCTGTGATTGCTAGTGAGAATCTTCGTTAGGTTAGGAGGTTGTCAATAGGAGAGGACAGGCCTGTCACCTAGGGCCTTCCAGAGTGTAGCATCATGATTTAGAATAGGTTGTAGGTTTTTAATGATGTGTTGCAAGGGTTTGAGTTGGGGGCTGTAGGTGATGACCAGTGGTGTTCTGTTGTTGGCCTTCTTGGGCCTATCTTGAAGTAGCTGGTTTCTGGGTATTCGTCTGGCCCTGTCAATCTGTTTTTTTACTTCTCTATTCACTGGGGTTCTTGTTCTTTATTGCTGGATGGGAATAGAGTCTAGGAGCCCTGATCATGCACTAGGGTCCTTCTGTGCTAGGAATTGTACAAAAATGGAAAAAAGTTGGTCCCTTGTCCCAAGTACCAGCAGATGGCTTTGTTGTCAAGAGACATGGCTGTGGCGGAGGACTCTTGGGTTCTTCAGTATCATACATGGAAGCAGTTATTGGATTGCTTGCAGGGGAGGGGGCAGCTCCAGAGAGCAGGTTCCCTTCCCTGACAGTCCTTTTGAGCGTGGTTGGTCAATTTTCCCTTCCCACACTCCACTCTTTGCAGAGCCATGGCAGGTGGGAGGGAGAATTGATGACTCTGCGCCAGCTGGGTGCTCCAGCAGCAAGGGTGCCTGAGTCCCAGCTGGCACATGCTTGTCAATTTCCCCTACAGGCACCTTTGCAAACCCTCTGCCAGGGGAAATTGACAAACCCGAGCCAGCTGGGAATAAAGCAACCTTCCTGTTTGAGCCCCCCGCTGGCACAGGGTCATCAATTCCCTCTCCCCTCAGCTCTTTGCAGAGGGGGTGGAGGGGCAAAGCAGCTGCAGGAGGAAATTGCTGCTTCAATCCCGAGCTGACACTGGGTCATCTAAGTGTGCTGTGAAATGTCATCAGTTCCCCCCTCCCCTCCTGTTCCAGCACAGAGCCAGGGGTAGGGGAAATGGATGGAATTTCCACAGCACACATAGTTCTTGCGGCACATTGGTTGAAAACCACTGCTTTAGAGGCAGCTCTGTCAGGTGTAGTTACAATTATTTTCCCCAGCACTGAGGGACGCTTGACTTGCCTACAGGGCTCCAGGGATATCCCCTCAAAGTGCGAGGTCTGTCTGAGAACTAAGGGCAGATCCAAAAAAGGACAAGGAGGCTAAACTAACTAAACTCTTCCTAATGGAAGAAGGCCTAGTTCTGGAGGAGTCCACTTCCTCCCCTACACATCAGCCTCAACATTGTCAACCACTCTGGTCACTGGTCCAGCCTCATTTGTGACCACAGACACAAGGACTCTGGAGAGGAAGCAGCACATCTTCCCAACCAGAGGAATGAAGAGAAAGGGAAGGCCATCCCATAACACCCACCCTTGGGATACTTCATGTCCCCTAAAGGGTGCTGTGGGCACTCCAGTTGAGTCAGGTACCAAGGTTTTGGTACTGTGTAAGAAGACTTGTCTTGTTAACTCTCCGCCAGATAACCTACTGCAGCAGCACTGCCTGATCTGCAGAGAACTACTGCATGTTCCTAGTACTGGCTTCTTATGCAAGCTCTGAAATACAACAGGATCTCACATCCATCTTGATACCACAGCAATCTTCATTGCACTGGGCCACGATTTCATAGTACTGACTCAAACCCCCATTTCCACCCTCTTTGGGGACCCCTCCAAGCATAGGTGCTGACTCTTTGGATGGTTCAGCCCTGGACCACCCACAGAGAAAAATTAACAGGTGCGTAACAACCACTGCCAACTGACGATGTGCCGACCTACTCCGGGTCCCATGGGTGCGCATGGGGTTTGATACAGCAGGGGGAGTCAGGTGGCCCGGGACCGACCACCCCACCTTTATAGCAGCCTTATATAGTGTAGCAGCAATATGTGATTCAGTGTATCTACTTTAAAACCTAGGTTTCCACAGTATTATGAGTACCACGAACAATAACACTCCGACTGTGAACACCACAATGCCCTGTGGCTGTTCTAAGTTCCAATAATTCTCTATACAGCCCCAGCTAGTCCAGCTAGTGGTATTTACCAATAGTGATTGATTCATTTATTCGTAACTACAACTACTTAACACTTGTCTAATATATATATATATTTATTTATTTGGCATAGGCTAAACACTAGGTTACATATAGCTATATATAATTACATGTAACTTACCAATAACATCCAATGCTCCCACATCTCACGAACAACTACGTTATAGCGGCCCTTCAAGTTAGAGATACGGCTTGGTTGGGACCTTTCGTGGTGGTGACGTCCGGGTGATCAGGCCGGGGTCTGCTGTCTGGACTGGAAGTTGCCAGCCTCCGCCTCGTGTACAGGAGCCCACACCCTTATTCCTGCTAAATCACCTTTTATACTGTTTCTTACTTGGGGGTTCAATACCTGGCCAATTAATGCGTTTGTTACCTAATTTGGGCTTTCTGTCCTCCCAGCCTGTCAGAACATGTTACAAGATTTCCTCTGTCCTTGGTCATTTTCTGAACCTCCCCCTGGGACCCTCTGATGTTGCACAACCAAGATGTTCTCTTTGGGGACTTACCACCTACTTGCCCCAGCTGTTCTCTTTGGGGACTTATTATCTGCTTGTCAGGATGTTCTCTTTGGGGACTCTCCAACTACTTGTCAACTTTCTGATTTCTTTCTCCTGGCCTGGCTTCAGACCTTCCCGCTGTTGTATGATAGCATTCCAAGATGGAGTGTGTGGTCCTTCTGCCTTGTGAGTGAGGCCCGGCCACCAGGTGCTTGTGCTCCCACACCAACCATGCTCCCACTCCTGCCGCTGGCAGCGCCGCCAATCAATTCCTCTCCTTCCTTCCCAGCACCTCCTGGGGGGCAGGGAATGTAGGCAATTTTGGGAAGGCCATGCCTTCCCTTGCCTACATTACCTGCTGCCCATGCTTCCCTGCTTTTTAACTGCCTGCCTGTCACAAGTAACTCCAAGCTGCATGATACCTTCCAAACAGCCCCCAGGGCCTCACAAGGCATTGGATTCTCTTATGTGGTGGAAGAAAAGAGCCTGTTTGGGAACACCATTCTCATGTCCCACACCATCAAATATCTTCCCAACAGATGCTTCTCTTTTAGGATGGGAAGGTCCCTTGCAATGAATTACAGCTCAAGGTAAATGGTCTCTGAAAGAATTGATGCTTCACATCAACATCCTGGAGCTGAGCGCCCTCTGATATGCCTGCCAGTCCTGCCTCTGTGACACTTAGTTGACAGCCACTTAGTCAGACTAATGCTAGACAACTGGGCAGCGATGCATTACATCAACTTGCAGGTAAAGCATGAACCCAGGCCTTATGCTCAGAGTTGCTAAGATGCTAGAAATTGTCTCCCCCATCATATAGACACATCAGTGGTCTATCTAGCCAGCCTTCAGCATACAACTGTAAATTTCATGAGCAGACATTGCTGGTAAGACCATGACTATTTCTACACAGCTATTGTCTGAGGAGGTTTCAGATAGTATTTTAACTGTTATTAAAGAATTGAGGTACAGCCCCACTCCTTGAGTGACGACATGTTCTGCTAGAACTCAGTCCACATCTATGGCTCTACTGAAAGATGTTTCGACAGCGGAAATCTGCTAGACTGTGACTTGGTCTTCTGGTCTGATCTTTGCCAAACTTTATGCTTTTTACCTGCTTTCAGAGATGACACTGCTTTTGAGGTTCTTGACTTTTCTTCTCAGAGCCCATCTCTTCTGAATTATTGATTGGCAACTTCATATGGTGGAACAGCCATAGGGCCATGTACTTACTTGAAGGAGAGGTTATTTACCTTTCAGTAACTTGGCTTCTTCAAGATGTTTTTGTCCCTATGGGTGCTCCACCTGTTACTCTTCCTTCCCTTCTGTGGAGTCTCTGCCTTTGGGACTGAGAAGGCAGTGGGCTCACACCTGCCTGTATACCTTCATTTAGAGCATGAAGTATTGCTTTGCATTGGTAGAAGCAATGTCTTCCTGTAATATTTTCCATCTGTGTGCAGAATAATTTATGTGCAATGAGACGTGAATGTGCACCACCAGTAAAAACAAAACCTAGATGGGGGCTCTCTGCTAATCCAGCTGGGTGGCATTGGAATGCTGCACAAGTGCTTAGCTTACAGGGAACACTGGGCATAGGCCACAAGTATTCCTTTGTGTCTCCAATCAAGAGCGCACAGGCATACTCACATCCTATGGTGGAACATCTGCTCTGACAAAAACATCTAAAAGAAATCAAGCTGCTGTAAGGTAAATTGCCTCTCCTCCTCCTCCCAGCTCTGCTGCATGCTGAGTGTGTCTGCTTTGCCCTGATAACAAGGGGACAAGGACCCCAAATCCTTTGCCAGAATGGTCATGAGCCGCTGTGAAATTCTCAGACAAAAGGGCTAATGGGTGTATTTCCTGGGGTGGAAGGGAATGATGGATGTATCAGAGAAAGGTGGTGGTGGACAGGTCCTAGCTCAGGGGTACTGTGGGTTCAGAGTATGGGGGGAGCTTTGTGGAGCCAGGGGAGGGTGTGACTGACCAAGGACTGATGGGAAGTAGTGGAAGGACTGACTGGGGGGTACTGGGGGGAGATGATGGAGGGGTAGCTGGAAGTGCGGGTGGGCAGTAAATGAGAGCTGGTCGAAGTGCTAGGAAGGGCTGGGGGTGACCAAAGGTGGTGGGGGAGTAAAGGAGAGGTGGCTGGGAAGTGCTGGGGGGGCAGTGGGAGGTGACCAGGAGTGCTGAGGGTAGTGGGAGGCTGGTGGGTGGGTACCAGGGAGGTGACCAGGGAGGGGTAGAAGATAGCGGGGGGGGGGGGGGGGCTGACGGGAGCGGGCTGGGGCAGTAGTGCGCAAGAGAGGGGACTGAAAGGGCTGGGACGGTGGCGCGGGGGAGGGTGATTGGCGAGGGCGGGGAGACTGGCGAGGCTGCAGAGGGATTACTGCGGGGGGTAGCGGAGGTGGGGTGCGGGCGATGGGTAGCGAGGGGTGACTGGGCAGCGCGGCGGGGGGCGGACACGGAGCTGCTCGGGCACATCCCGGGGCGCTGGAACGGTCCCGCCACGTGGGGCGCGGAGCCCAGGCCGCGAGCGCTATGGAGGTGCCTAGGCCCGCCCCTCTCCCGTCACGGGGGGCGGGCCGGGCCGGCCGGGCGATGTCGGCTGCAGCAGATGCGGCCCCGGGCGGGCCGGAGGCGCCGGACCCGGCCGGCTCCCCCTGGGTCTCCGCTGTCGGGCCGGCGCCGGGCCCCGGCTCCTCCGCGCTGTGCTGGGCCGCGCTGCTCGCCTGCTTCAGCCTGGCCTGCGCCTACGTGGGCAGCCTGTACGTGTGGAACAGCCACCTGCCCCGGTGAGTGGCCCCGGCCCCCGGAGTCCCCCGCCCCGGTGAGTGGCCCTGGTACCGATCCCCCGAACTCCTCACCCTGGCACCAGCCCCCCAAGCTCCTTGTCCTGGCGAGCGTCCCCGGTATCGGCCTGGCTCTGCTGAGCCAACTTCCCTGGTGAGTGTCCCCGCAGTACTGACCTGCCGCTCTCCTTGCCATGTGCCCGGGTGAGTGTTCCCTGGTACTAACACCCCCCCCTCAGCCACCTGCCCCCGTGAATGATCTCCCGATACCGACCTGGCCCCCTGAGCTCTGAGTCCTGGTGAGTGCCCCCCTCCAGTACCAATCCAGGCTGCCAGAGACACCTGCCCCAGTGAAAGAGCCACTGAGATGGGGAGGAAGGAGGAAGTTCAGGAAGGGAGAGGGGGAAGGAAGAAAAATAAAGGCCGGAGGGTTATAGGTTTGGGGAATTCTATCCCCAGCATGAAATTATTATTAACAGCAGGACTTGATTCTCGTCCCCAAATAAACTTGGCTTTCCTGGCTTGCGTATGGACACACAAGGAAGAAAAGCGTAGTCCAAAGCCACAGGGTGGCTTCATTGCAGAGCCAAGGTTAGAACCTAGGAGTCCTGAAGACCTAGCCACTAGGCTGCATGACAGAGCAGCTGCCATTCCTCTGTGCCCTGAAGGTTTGTCTCCATTTGCAGAGACCACCCAGCTGTGATCAAGCGGCGATTCACCAGTGTTCTGATTGTCTCTGGCCTCTCGCCGCTCTTCCTCTGGCTCTGGAAGGAGCTAACAGGTATTAAGGTAGGACTGTCCCTTGGTCGCTTTCCCTCCCCCTACACACACACTGATTAAATGCCTAAAGTGGGACAGGAGTCATGTGACTTGTAGCAAGCTGGGACAGTCATGTGGCTGATAGGGGTAGTCAGGTGACACTGGGACTTCCTTGTAGCTGCCTGGCCCCTCACATTCCCCCTCCTTCCTGGTTCCCATCAGAAACGTCTAGGGAGGGCTGGCTAATCCCATCCAGGAGAGCCCTCTAGGCTTTGTGTGCACTGCCAAGTTTTGTCAACAAAACTTATGTTGGCACCCAAAAGTCAATAAAACGAAAATTGCCGCAGGGTGTTCACACTTGCTCCCTCTGACAGATCACGTTTACATTTGGGGCACCATCACATCCAGTGTGAGCAATGCCCTGAGGGTATGTATCCCAGAGTGCATCACTGGGGGAAGCTGGAGTCGGAATTCCCATTTCTCCCACGGCTCTCTCAGTTGCCCCGAGAGGAGCGGCATCATAAGTAGCTCTGTGAACTCCTCATGCTGGAAGTGTCAAAGCAGCACAGCACTCTCCCAGCCACTCCCCTCATGACAGCAGTGTGCCTGCCCTTGTGTTCCTATAGTGCGAGAGCATTCCAGTGATTTGCTCTTTGCTTCCCGAACAGCAGCACACAGACAGTTCTGGAAGCTCTGAAAGGGGCGGAAGGCACATGCCTGCAGGACAGCAATCCAAACACTGGAGTGCCATCAGGGCAGGCGTGAGATGCTGATGGAAGCCGGTTCTGTCCAAACAAACAGGGGCATCTACACTGGCTCTTTGTTGACAATAAAGGGAGGGGAAAAGAAAAGAAAAGAAAAAGGTCACTCAGAGAGGCAGAAGCTTTTTGTTACCAAAACTGGGCACTTTCCTGGACAAAATCCACACTGAAGTGTGTACGCTCTCACTCTTCTGTCCCCAAAAGACAGTTTTCTGTGGCGAGGCTTGGTAGCACCGACAAGGGCTTAGTCAGTGTCGTGCCAGCCACTGTCTCACCCTTTGGCTCCGAGTATTGTACTACATGGATGCTTACACACCCTGATCAAGATCAGGAGCCCCTGTCATCCTGGCCCTGCACAGACCCCAGTCAAAATCAAGGCCCTCTGGTGCCGGGTGCTGTACAGGTAACAGTGAGAGACTGGCCCTGCCCAAAAGAAGTCACGGTGTAAACGGACACAGGGTGGACGGGGAAGTAGGGGCACAGAATGGAGAAGGGGCTAGCCTGAGGTCTCTGGTAGAGCTGGAAAAGAACCCAGGAGCCCCATGTGCCAGCCCCATGCACTGGGGTGCAGGAGCTGGCTGCAAAGCTTGGCTGGGGTGGGGAGGTGATGGTGCCTGAATGGTGCTGATCCACATGTGTCTTGTGTTTTGCTCAGCCAGGTATATCCCTGCTAGCTCTGTTGGGCTTCCGGCTGGAGGGCATCGTGCCAGCAACTCTACTGCCCTTGTTGCTCACCATGGTATGTGTGGGGCTTAATGCCCTAAGACTGCCCTGCCTCGAAGTGCCAGGCCTCTGGTAGAGGCTCTGCTTCGAGTAGGTGCCTACTTTTCCTTGGGGGCCACAGGCTCACCTGTCAAACTGCCTAATCCCAGCCTGGCTCACTGTTGCATGGCGGGGAACACAGATGCCAGGCAGCTGGGACACAGCTCAGTGGTCTGCCCTGTGCTGCTGCCTTCGCTGCAGGGTGTGATGGGATTGTAGTGCGGGTTCCCTTCTTCTAACCGTGCTAGTGGAATGGGGCCCAGCAGAGCCACCCCTCTGGGCTCAATTGGAAGGACTGTTGCTGAACAGACAGGGCTTAATGGCCAGATACAGAGCTAGGCTGAGATTTCCAAACTGTCCAGGAGCTTTAGGTGCCCGTTACAATGCCAGGGAACCAGACGCCTGGATCCTTTATATGACATTTGAACAAAGGCTGCTGTCTGGGGGTTGGGGGCGGGATGACACAGGACTGACAGCCAGCATGACCCTGAATGCCAATGGGGGCGCTCATTCAGGACCTCCTTTTCTATGCCAGGTCCTGTTCCTCGGGCCCCTCATTCAGCTCTCGATGGACTGTCCCTGGGGCTGGCTTGATGGACTGAAGGTCATGTTTGGTAAGGCCTCAGTGGCAAGCGGTGGATACAGACCAAAACTGTCTCATTGCGGTGGGGGACACACTGAGAGCCAGTCCCTGCCCGGAGGAGCTTATAGTCTCATAGACAAAGGCCGGGTGGGGAAGGGGACTCACCTGAAGCCCTCGGCAGAGCCAGGAGTGCCAGCTCCCAGCGCAATGTATCTAGCCCGCCCTGCCTGAAACGGGGAGCTGAGGGCACTGGTGGGCGTAGGTTGGCAGTTCTCTGTCTCCTGGGTGCCACTCAGAGCTAGTGAGAGTGCACAGGGTTGAGGATGGGGGGAGCCCCAGAGTCGGGGGGTAGGGGCCATCCTCGGCCTGGTCTGCTGTTTGCTCAGATCGATTGCGATGAGAGGCACTAGGGAGGGAAGCGATGGTCCAGGCCTCCGGCAGCGCCAAGCACAGAACGCTCCTGCCTTCTCCCTGCAGACCCCCGCTTCTGGGCTCTGTGCATGAGCGACATGCGCTGGCTCCGCAACCAGGTGATCGCACCCCTAACGGAGGAGCTGGTGTTCCGGGCCTGCATGTTGCCCATGCTCATCCCTTGCACCGGCTTGGGGCCAGCCATCTTCACCTGTCCGCTCTTCTTTGGCGTCGGTAAGTAGCCAGCGCTCCCGACCAAGCCCCCCGGTGTCCAGCAGAGCTTACCCCCTGCCTTGCAACTGCATAATACCCCAGCAGGGTCAACAGCAGGGCTCTGAGCACAGCCTCTCTCTCCCCAGTCCTTTGGTTGCTGGGATAGTGGGGGCAGGCAGGGGGCATGTGGAGAATTGCCCCTCCTGCCTTTCCGCATTACAGTCTCTCCCCATACCCAGTGACGCTGAGGGGTTTCCCCTGACCCTCTGTTCCCTGGCCAGGAGAGCCCTGAGCAACTGAGTGAGTGAACCAGGATGTACTGGGAGGAGGGCCGAGTTCAGCATCTCGGCTCCCCTCCCCAGCCCCACTGAGCATAGGTGAGTCTGTCAGAGCCGCACTTCTTCTTTGGGTGTTTGGTCACGTCAATTCCAATTTCAGTGTGCGGGTGCCGTGTGTATGGACCTCAGAAACTTTTCCCCAGCAGTCTCCGTAGCTTCACCAGGGAGCCCCCTGGAGTGGTGCCGGTATATGGCCTAGACTATGACCCTGCTGACCCACCCCTCACTTAGTTCCTTCTGACTGTCTGTGGCCACGCTGGAACGTTACTCGTTTGCTCGGCGAGTGCGTCACACCCTCGCTTATGCCTCGATCATTCCAGTTTTGAGTTAGTTCGTCATCCTTGTTGATAAGTGTGCCCTTGTAGCCAAGAAGGCTAACAGCATATTGGGCTGCATTAGGAGAAGCATTTCCAGCAGATCTAGAGAAGTTATTAGTCCCTTCTCTTCAGCACTGGTGAGGCCACATCTGGAGTATTGCGTCCAGTTCTGGGCCCCCTCCCCACCAGCACAGAAAGGATGTGGATGTGTTGGAGCAGGTTCAGCGGAGGGCAACAAAAATGATTAGGGGGCTGGAGCACATGAACTATGAGTTGAGGCTAAGGGATTTGGGCTTGTTTAGTTTACAGAAGAGAATACTGAGGGGTGATTTAATAGCAGCCTTCAATTTCCTGGAGGGGAGCTCCAAAGAGGATGGAGAGGCTGTTCTCAGTGGTGACAGGCGGCAGAACAAGGAGCAATGGCCTGAAGTTACAGAGGGTGAGGTGTAGGTTGGATATTAGGAAAAACTATTTCACCAGGAGAGTCGTGAAGGACTGGGATGTGTTGCCTAGAGCAGTGGTGGGATCGCCATCCTTAGAGGTTATTAAGTCCTGGCTTGACATAGTTATGGCTGGGATGATTTAGTTGGGGTTCATCCTGCTTTAGGCAGGGGATTGGACTAGATGACCTCCTGAGGTCCCTTCCAGCAGTGGAATTCTATGATTCTATGGTAATAGTCGATTTGGTGGTAGGTAGTGCTCTATATTCTGCCATGGGAGATGGGCTGTGCCACAAACCCCAGGCTTCAAGGCTTGCAGGTCCTGCTGTAAACCTATGTCCAACAGCAACCTCCATGACTACAGCACAACTAAAGAACGCCAGTATCGTAGATACCCGGCACTGCAGCAGGAACCCCAGCTGTGGCACCACTCCAATTCTCCAGCAGCCAGTAGGCACAGAACGGGTGACAGGGGCCATTTCCATCTGAGATCTAGCAAGCCCCCCCTATGTGGTAGAGAGAAGTGGCACTGCCAGCCCTAGTAATCCTGGCTGTGGGTGGCTCTCCCAGTGACTGCATGGTGGAGGGTTTAATCAAGCCTTTGCTGCCTGACACCTCTGAGGTGGTTAAAGAACTCATTAAGATGGCAGCACTGTGATTGTGACCAGAGGTGTGGAAACCCCAGCACCACAGAAACGCTGCATCCTGAGAAGCAAGCCCATGTTGACGGTGATGATGTGTTCTCCATCTCAGGACCAGCACCGTGGGCCTCACTGGTCCTGGCCAGAACACCAGCGACCATCTCTGGTGTGGGGTTTGCACTTGTGCTCTGTACTAGCTCACGGTGCCTTGCCTGCAGCTGTTTCTCTATAAGAGCTGTGCCCTCCTGCAGCACTGGCAGAGAAGTTCGGCTCTCACCAGCACTGATACACAACCAGCACCACTTCCCAGCACTGACGTGTGACACCTCCGCCTCCCCACCTGTCCAAGGCCGACATTGCTCCTCCTTGGGCTTGGAAGGCCAGCTCCGATCCCCAGCACCAGGGCCTGATGGAGCAGCCCCATCACCTAGTGAGGGCTACTGGTACAGGTTGGGCAGCTGGCACAGGCTTCCGTCATGATCATCCCAGCGCCATTCATTGTCTTCATCAGCTCCATCCCACCCTCTGGTGAAGGGCTCCTCAGCTCTGCCTTGGTTGCCCCTATCTGAAGGGGAGTCCGCCCTCTCTACAGGAACCAGATGAGCCTCCTGGTACAGAGTGAGTGGATTGGCATGTGTCTTGGTAACCTCAGGGGCCACCATCACCGCAGTGGCTGTTTTGGACCCCTTGGTCATCTCACAAGGCTCAAGGGGCACCCTTCATGGCCTCAAGATTATCAGTCTCAGGGTCCACCACCCTAAATCACCAGGGCCCTTGTCCCCCCATGCCTTGGCCTCCGGAGGCCTCACTTTCTAAAGCACCTGCCACAGTGTCAAATACCAAGGATGCCCAGAAACCCACTCAGCTTCATCCTTCCTCGAGTGTGCTCTGCCTGCCAGCCACCACGGGGATTTGCACAAGCTGGATCCCACTGCAGACCAGGAGGACCCTGTATCTCTCCAGTTGCTTCCTCCTCCTCATCCGCCGGTGAGCAACTGGCATTGTGATTGAGTCCTCCCCCGGCTGGTCACGGAGCCCTTCAGGACCTGCTCTGCCATTTGGGCATTCAAGTGAAGGACTTGACGGAAGTTGAAGATTCCATGGTAGACATCCTGGCCCCCTCCCCTTTGTAAAAACAGTACAAAAGAACAATCCAGCAGACCCCAGCCTGTATTCCACCAACGGCAAAAGGGTTGGAGCGAAAATACTATGTGCCCTCCAAGGACTATGAGTACTTGTACTCAAACCCCCACCCTGCCCCTTGGTGATCTCAGTGGTGAATCAGTGGGAACACTAAGGCCAGGCAGCAGCAGCTCCCAGGGCCAAGGAGACTGTGCCTTGACATACTTGGGTGCAAGATGTATGTGGCAGGTGGGCTGCAGCTGAGGATAGCAAATCAGCAGGCTGTCCTCACCCAGTACAGCTAAAACCTGGGAGGCCACCAGGAAGTTTAAGGAACTCCTGAAGAAACATTCCTGGGCAGAATTTGTGGCATTGATAGAAGAGGAGAGCGTTCAGATCAAGAGAAGAAAGTGGGGATGGCCAGGCCACACTCTCAGAAAAACATCATCTAGCGTAGTCTGGCAGGCTCTCAGATGGAACCTGCACAGAGACAACAAAAGAGGAAGGTCTCAGACAACATGGAGAAGATCTCCTGAGATTGAAGGACAACATGTTACTGGGGTTCTCCTGGGGTCTGCTAGAAGTTTTGCCTCAGGGCAGAGTGAAGTGGAGGAGACTTGTAGATGACCTGTGCTCCACCCCGAGTAACAAGGGTTCAAGTCAAAGTAAGTCAAGGAGAGGGGAAGACCGTGGTGAGGATGTCCCTTCAGGCTTCCTTGGACCCGTCTGACTCTGCGGCTCCCTCTCTCTCTCGACAGGAATAGGTTATGCAGAAGTCGTCGTGGCTCCAGTCCTCAGAGCAAACTTATGTTCATCTGCATAGCCTGAAAGACACCAGTGCCGTGATGTGTTCCTTGGGGGTGCATAACCTGGCCACGCAGCGCAGGCCCTTTAAACCTCAACAGCAGTAACAGCCCCGTCAGCACCACTTCCAGTCTCGCCCCCACCAAGACTCTTATCAGCGCAGAGGCAGGCCCAGGCCTGTCCCACTCATCAGGGCAAAACCAAGGCCTTACCAAGTCCCAGCTGGGCTCTAAGCCAGGTATTTAATGGGATGTTCAAGCACTGCCTCGGATCCTTCTTCTTATGTTGGCAGTCACCTCTCTGATTTCTACGGGGCATGGACCTTCTCACTTCCAACTGGTGGGTCCTATGCATGGTAGACACAGCTCTGCGCTTCCCCTCCCTGCTACCCCCACACCCCATTCTTCTTTCAAGGACCTTTCTCATGAACAGCTCCTCCAGCCGTCATTTGTGGCATTAGGGGACATAGAGGAGGTTCATCAGAAGTTCAGGGGGAAAGGGAATTTTTCCCACTCTTTCCTAATTTCAAAAGCAAAAGGGGGCCTCAGGCCCATTTTGAACCTCAACAAGTTTCTGCTGAAGCAAAAGTTCCGCATGCTTTAGCTGAATTCTGTTATCCCTTCCTGGGACGTGGAGGGATTGGTACTCAGCCCTCAGCAAGAGAGACGCTTATTTTCATATTACCGTCTATCACCAGCACCAGCGCTTCCTCCACTTTGTGGTAAGTCAAGACCTCGGCCAATTCACAGTGCTCCCCTTCAGTCTCTCCACGTCCCTCTACTTGCTCACCAAGTGTGTGGCAGTGGTGGCTGTGTTTGGCCGCAAACAGAGAGTGGAGGTTGACCTGGACCTCGATGATTGGCTGTTGAGAAGCCACTCCAGAGAGACTCACGTCCACACTGGCAGCGGTACCTTTCAACGGTTGGGAATTCTCAGCCCAGAGAAGTTCACGCTTGTACCTACCCAAAGGATAGAGTTCATATGGGCAATTCTGGACTCCACAGTGGCAAGAGCCTTCCTACCAAAGTCGAGATTCCCAACCATAGTCCTCCTCATCCAGTTCCTGCAGCACATTCCTATAACAATGGTCAGGAGCAGCCTGAGCCTTCTTGGGCGTGTGGCAGCATGCATGTACCTGTTTGCATACGCCAAGCTGAGACAAAGGCCCCTCCAGGCGTGGTTCTCATCCAATGACTGTCTGGGCTGGGATGGCCTGGGAGTGGTTCTGACCATTCCACAACACACACCACATACATCGTTGTGGTGGACAATGGACCCTTTGACTGTGCGGTGTCCCGTTCTAGGCCCCCCAGCCTGAGATGACCCAAGTTACAGACACATTGGACTTCGGTTGTGCAGCACACGTGGGAGGACTGTGGACACGGGGCAGGCGGTCGGGTGATGAGCTGCTCCTCCATATCAACGTCAAGGAGCTGAGGGTGGTTCGTTTGGCTTGTCAGACGTTTCACACCACTGTGCAAGGTCACAGCGTGTCAGTTCTGACAGATAATGCCACCGCCATATTTTACATAGTAGGAGGTGAGGTCATCACTAGTGTGCCAAGAGTTATTCCTTCTCTGGGACTTAGCCCCCTGCATGCTTGTGGAGGCTTCTTATGTCCCTGGGGTCAGGAGTGTGGTAGTGGACTGCCTCAGCATGTTGTTCCTCACTCGTGAATGGTGAGTGAGAGACAACGTTCTCCGATCCATCTTCTGTTGCTGGGGAGTTCCCCAAGTCAGCCTGTCCACATTAGAGATCAAGAAATGCCCCCTATTCTGCTCATTCTGCGGTCCTTAGCGGACATGTTCATGCTGTCCTGGAAGAACCAGCTGATGTTTGCCTTTTCCCCCATTCCCATTACTCCACAAGGTGATCCTGCTGGCGGCAGCCTAGCCACGCTAGCACTGGTGCACGATGCTTCTGGAGCTGTCTGTGGATTTGCCCAGAGAGATTCCTCTTTACCCAGACCCAATCATGCAGGATGACATGCATCTTCTGCACATGGACCTAATGGTCACTGCTCGCGTTGGCATGGAAGCTTCATTGGTGAACCCCCTGGAGCTCCAGTGCTCCATTCAGGTTCAGAGAATCCTGTTAGACACTAGGAAGACGTTCGTTAGAGCCACATACCTTGCTAAGTTTGAAGAGGTTCTTGTGTTGGTGTGAGGAATACCAGGTAACCCCCACTCAGGCTTCCATTCTGGATTATCTGCTCAGTTGGAACAAGGTTTAGCCCTTTTGTGCGTTAGAGGCCACTTAACGGCCATTTCAGCATTTCACCCTGGGGCAGAGGCTCACTTAGTTTTTGTAAACCCCTTTGTGGGAGCGAAGGCTCGGAGAGATCCTTTCTTTAGGTCAGACGGCTGCTCCCTGCTTGGGCCTTGAACCTGCTCCTGTCCAGGCTGACGCACCCACCCTTTGCGCCTCTAGCCACATTGTTGCTCCTCTGCCTCTCTTAGATGGTGGCCTTCCTCGCAGCTATCGCCTCGGCTAGAAGGATCTCAGAGCTGTGGGCACTCACAGCCAAGTCCCTGTATATGGTTTGTCGCAGGGACACGGTGCAGCTCACACCTCACCTGCCTTCCTCCCTAAAGGGGTGTCGCAGTTTCATCTAGGTCAGGACGTCTTTCTTTGTTGTCTGTCCAAAGCCACGTACTAATGCGAGGCAGCAAGTGGTGCGCTCTTTGGATGTGTGTAGAGCACTTGTCTTTACATTGGCCGCACAGAGCCCTTTGGAAAGTCATTGCAGCTCTTTGTGGGAGTTGCAGACCACACGAAGGGCCTCCTGGTCTCTTCTCAGCACATCTCGTTGTGGTTTATGGCCTGCATCCTTCAATGCTACGGACTGGCAGGTGCTCCCGCACTGGTGATTACTGCACATTCTACAAGGGCCTTGGCCTCCTCTACGGCTTTCTTAGCCCAGGCTCCCATTCAGGACATATGCAGGGCAGCTACCCGGTCCTCCATTCATACGTTCATGGCTCATTATTCCATTGATCAGCAGGCCCACAAGGAGGCTGCTGTAGGCAGAGCAGTCCTGAAATCGCTAGAGCACTGACTCCCACCCCACGTCCAGGGGGGTAGCGGGGGAGTCAGCTAGGCTGGAATCGATGTGAACAAGCCCTTTAAGAAGAAAAGACCTTAACTGACCCCTCGCAACTTGTTCTTTGAGGTGTGGTGTTCACATACTTCCCAGTCCTCCCCGGTCCTTCCCCTCTGGTGGCGTAGCCTGCAAGAAGGAATGGAGGGAGGGATGGCTCAGTAGCAGTGTTCCCTGTAAGCTGAGTGTTTTGGCAGCCAGCCAGCATAGGTTCAGGCACCGCCCAGCTGATTGGCTGGCTGGCTGGCTGTGTTTCTGTTGGTGCGCACATCCACACGCACCTTAACAAAATGTATTCTGCCGGTGAATGTTAAAAATCAAGGGAACACGAGTAGGCAGGGTTGCGTATAGCGCCGCACGCCAGTCCCGCTCCAGGGGGCTGAGCCAACGGAGGCTGCTAGGGGAAGAGTTTCTGATGTCCATGCACGCAGCACTCACACACCTACCTTGGAATGCACGTGCACAACACGTCTTGGAGAACAAGGTACGAGAGGTTAGTAATCATTGTTTCCCTGGCCTGGCTTGAAGCAATTGGATCCTTCCCAGAGAGCTGCCTGACCACAGGCAGTACGCAGCAGTGCAAGGATTAGATCCCTATGCACCTCTCTCTGCCAGGTGCCCACTGGGGGCCATACTGACAGAGCTGGGGAGCAGGTGCAGCTTGGTTCAAGCTGGCTTCTCACCAGTGGAGGCTAGAGATGGGGTGCCGGGCTGGCTGCAGGTACTCATAGGCATTTCCCTCTTCCAGCTCACTTCCACCATGTTATTGAACAGCTACGGTTCCGCCAAGGCAGTGTGGCCAGCATCTTCCTGTCAGCAGGTAGGACGTTGTGGGGAGTGATGCATGTCCTCCCCATTACCAAGGGCAGTCATGGTCCACCGCCCCCTAAACCCCACCGAGCCATCAGGAGGTGCAGACGCCTTTGGGGAGGTGTACGTATATTATACCACTGTGGTGGAGACTGGTGGATCACAAGCACAATGAGGGCAGTGCTAATTAGCTGGGAACAAACTGGCAGCGACGGGCACTGGAAAAGAAGGGATGCAGTAAATGGTGGTGGTGTTCAGTCATCACAGGGCAGCAGAGACGAAATAGTCACCAAAGGAATGTTACTTAGAAAGGAAAAGCAAAGGGCAGAACAGTGAAGGAAACAGACGTACAAGACATCCGTTAGAGAGGAGGGTTAATTGTTTAATCGGTCAAGTCAACACAACCAGGAATACAAATGTTTATTTAAGCTGAAATGCAAAACAGTGTGGAAGTATAATGGGGGGGGGGTTTAAAATGTTAAGCTAGAAAGTGAGTTTAAATTACTTAAAAGACTCTTCTGTCCCCTGCAGCGTTCCAGTTCTCATACACAGCTGTTTTTGGGGCCTACACAGCATTCATCTTCATTAGGACAGGTCAGTGGGGCAGGCTGCCTTCCCTTCCCAGGCAGTGCTGGAAACAGCTGTTTAAATAAGAGTCCCTCCTAGCCTGGCATGAAGCCACAGGCCTCAGTCCCTTCCCTATCTCTGCCTCCAGGCTTTGGCTGCAAAACCTTCTTTTCTTCACCCATCCAGGACACCTGATTGGCCCCGTGCTGTGCCACTCCTTCTGCAACTACATTGGCTTCCCTGCCATCTGTGCGGCCCTGGAGCATCCTCAGCGCCTCACCGTTGTCCTTTTCTATGTTCTGGGCATGGTGCTCTTTCTCCTGCTCCTGCACCCCATGACTGACCCAGCTTTCTTTGGAGACATCCCAGTGTGCTCCCTGTCTGCCACCAGCTCCAGCTTCTCTGTGTGCTCCTGACACCGGGGGCCCGGGTTTCAGACCCGACACCCACCCCCGCTGAGACCAAGAGATATATTTTTTTATTACTAAAGTAGTTTGGAAGGTGTGCCAACTTGTTTTCATTATTCTGCAGCTGTAGCCGTGCTGCCCCCCACCCCAACTACCTTCGTAAATTGCCACTGGTTAATCCCAGGTAACTCTGCACCTCCTTATTAAATATTTTTGGATGTAATAAAGTGCACAGTGCTCACTTTACATCTTTATAACAAATATTTAGCCTGTAAAAAAAACCTGCAAAATGGTGTTAAACTTTAGTGCAGAAGCAGGTAAGATATGGCCCACCTACCACTCTCATCCAGCCTGGGGCTCCATCTGGCCTGCATACAATTTATATGCTGCTGCTGGGGTAGTGGAGGGGGCCAGGAGCTGCAGGCTTTTTAAATAAATGCAGTAACCCCAGGGAGCAGCCAGGCAGTAGCAATGGGAGCTGGGAGCCATAAGCCTAAAGCCTTTTAAATAACAGCTATTGCACAGCCTGGCTACCGCCTGAGCTTCCTACAGCTATTTAAAAAGCTCCCATCCCCCCCTGCTACCCTGACAGCAGCTTATAAATACAGTAGGGTCATGACAGTCGCAAGGGTTTGGTGTTGAGAACCTTTGCAAATGTTTGATTTTTGCAAATACTGGATACCTGCTGAGGCTCAGAAGGAAACTCCCTGGGCCTGCTGCAGGTCCCCACTCTGGAGGTCCCCAGGTGCCAGAGCCAACCATCATCACTCTCTCCTGGCAGACGTGGGCAGCTGGGGCAGCGGAACTGGGTGGGCTCTGGTGCCCTGGATGGCTCTGGGCAGTAGTCGGCGGGAGCCGGAGCCCAGCAGTGGGGCTGTGGGGATCCGGTGAGTGGCCAGACTGTGGCGTTGGCTAGAGGTGGGGCCAGGCATCCCACTCTTTATGGGCTGTGCCAGGGCAGAAAGCTGCCACTGCTGCGAGTAAAATGACGCTGTTGTGGTGTGGGGCATGTTGGTGCTGAAAGAGCTGCCACAGCTGCTGGAATAGAATCTCTACCTGGTCCCCTTCACACCGACTTCCAGCGCAGGTACCTCAGCCCCTTGCCCCAGCCTCGCCCCCTCCCCCCCGGCTCCTTTCCGCCTGTAGCCCCGGAGGTGTAGGGCGCTCAGCGCAGTGTGTGTCTGCCCGGGATGGAGGGCTCCTGTACTTCCGACCCCTCCTACGTCAGTGACCCCATGTGGGTACCCGGGGCGGTAACCGTGACCGGTGGGCTGGGAGAAGAGGTGCTTGGAAGCTCACTCCGCCCGCAGAGCACAGCAAGGGAACGTGAGCTGACTCCCCCAGCCACTTGCGAATAACTGAACTCACAGCTGTTAAATTCACAAACGTCGCGACCTTCCTGTAGCGGGCGGGCGGGCGGGATGCAGCCCGGGGGCCGTTCCTCGCCTGCCCCGCAGTGGGTGGTAATTCCATTGATACGGCAAGTGCGGCCCCTGACATCCGTCCCACACGTGGGGAGCGGCACCTGGCAAAAACTTCCGGCCCCGCTGCTCCAGCGCCCGCCGCCTTTGTTTGCGCGTACGGGCCAGGGGCCACGAACCCATAAACGCTGCTGTGCTGCCCGCTCCCGCTGTGCGCTATGTTCAGTCTACGGAACGTGCCGCGGGGAGCGCTGGGGTTGGCCCAAAGGGACCGGACCGGACCGGACCGCACCGCCCCTCGCCGTGAGAACTGCGCACACGGTGCGCGGGGGGGGGCAGAGCCACCCACGGCACTTCAGTCCCAGCGCTGGGCCGGGCCCAGGGCAACCTGAGAACGGCCGTGGCCAGCGCCTACCCCGACACCCGTCAGCCTACGTCACGGGCGGGCGCGTTCTAGCGCGCGGCGCGCGCAGCGGCTGCGCCTTGGCTCGAGGATCGCTTCCGTGCTTTTCCTTCGCCCCATTGGCCACCGCCTCGGCCAATAACGGCCCGGATCGCAGTGTTCGTGGGGTGGGGGTTGCGGCAGGCATGCGCAGTTACGGGAGGGGTTTGGTTCTGGGGTCCGTAGGTCGGTCGCGCGCAGGGCCGGTCTGATGTCGCCGGGGACGCGCGGCGCTCACCTCGGCCGGGGGTGCTGCCAGTGGGCGAGGGGCGGGGCTCGGCCCACGCGCGGCGCCGCTGCAAGGGGGGCGCGGCGGAGCGGAGCGGCTTACGCGGGGGGGTGGGGGCTTCGGCTGCAGCGCAGCGGGTGAGCGGAGCGCGGCCAGCGGGGCGCAGAGCCGCCGCGGAGGGACATCTGAGCGGGGCACTGGCCGCCGGTCTCTCCAGCTGTTGGGCCGTCCTGGCTCATTCCGCCCGCGGGCTCTGCGCCGCGCCGCGCCCCGCCGCCGCGTGTGTGTGGGGCGGGTGACTTGTCTCGCGTGCTGCCCGGGGACGAGCTGCAGGGGTGACCCAGGCGCGTGGTCTCACTGCCCGGCAGCTCGTGGCACTCAGCGCTTGGCTTCACGGGGCGAAGCGAGCTCCCGGCGGGCTTCTCCTCGGGCTCGCCCTAAGCCCCGGCGCTGCCGGGAAGGGCTCAGCTGATACATCGCCCTGTTCTGGTTGCTGGCTGTGAAGTATGTGGCCCAGCACGGCTGGAAACCGGGATAATGGGCTATGGGACCGTTATTCTGTACCAGTACAGCCCTTACGTGTCCCGGTGGGGGGCTCTGGAGCCTGGCCTTGCATCCCCGCGGCAGGAGGTTCGTGCCCAAAGAGTGTTGCAGCCCCTGCACAGGCCAGGCAGGGCCGGGAGTGTACGTTGGACAAAGTGACACTGGGAATGAAAGGCAGACGCTTAACAAAGGGGCTGCATCCTCAGTGGGGCAGCTTCCCCCAGGCTGGAGTTGGGGGCGGGACATGCTTCATCCATGTAGGTGAGCTGGCTCAAACCCATGCTGTGGCTCCCCTGGCAGATGTGAGCTGGGGGCAATGGCTGTAGAGATCATCTGGCCCCTGTGTTCTTCAGGGAGTCAGCTGGGGGCTGCCCTCCTGCCCTAGCAACAAACCACCCCACTGTGGGTGTGCAGTGCTACACAAGGAGCTGCTGGTTTCATTGGTCGTATCCCTTTCATTTCAACTGCTTTGGCGCATGTTTATCTAGCAGCAGTTTTGTAGCACCAAGATCGCTGCCAGTTCATTCCACCTCCCGCCGCCATGCCCCAGTGGGGTCATCCCCCCTCCCACTGCCGTACCCCAGTGGGGCCACGAGTCAAACACAGCCCAGGGGTGGTAGTGGCTTCATTTTACCACCAGTGACACAGAGAGCCAACAAGTGGAGTGTGCCTTCGCCAGGGTCATACAGAGATTAGGACTAGAGCCCAGGAGTCCTGGCCACTCTCCTAAGCATTGGGCAAACCTCCCTCCCCAGACCTGCGTCTAAGAGCCAGGAACCCTACTTGGAACTTGTGTCACAGCAAAGGAAGGATTTAAAAAGCCCAGTCCCTGCGCCCCACAGAGATATAGTCCCCTTCCTCCCCCAAAGCAAACACAATAAAAAACACTCCCAAGCCACCAAATCCTCAATTAGCCATAAGTGCGTGGAATAAATTTCTTTATGTGCATGCACACCACCAATAGAAACAAACCAGGCTGAGGTGCTCTGCTAATCAGCTGGGGAGCATCTGAATTGCTCCTGAGTGGCTGCACCTGCCCACCGCTTAGGGCGAACACTGGGTAGGAGCCATCAATCCTTGGCTGCAGGCAGGGAGCCAGGAACAATAGCTGCCCCAAGTCTGTAGGGAGTGACTCACCCCAGGCCATGCACAGCTGGGGAGTAGAACCCAGGACTCCTAACACACCCCCAGCCCACTAGAGTCCCATTCACATCCAAAGAGCCCGGCTGCCAGGTTTTATCCCAGCTCAGCTATTGGGTGGAGGGGTCCTTGTGGGGCAGGTGCCTTCCCCCCGTCCACTGGCTGTCTAAACACCACTACCTATGGCAGACAAGTGACATTTTACTCCTGCCTTAAGCTGCTTGTCGCTACTGGTGAAGCCCAGCCCCAGCCAACTTCTCATCTCCTAGCTGTTACTAAGAACCCAGCCTCCACTGCCTACTCAGGCCCCTTGGTGCTCCCACCCGCCTCGTACTGCCCCACTGGCAGGGGAGGAGCTCCCCACAAACAGCCACAAAGCCATTGCCTGAGTTGCCTTCCAGTGTCTCTGCCAAACGGTCCTGTGCCAGAGCTGGAGAAAAGGACACTGCTCACTCTGCTGGTGCCCACAGCCTCCCTGCTGACCAGCTGTGTCTCACCATTTCCTTGGGCTCCCCGGTCAGCCAACTCCACCTGTGGGCCAGGAGCGATTCCTGTGCCAGCCAGCTGAGCGCCCACAGCCAGCAGCCTGGGTTTCCATTTGGGGGGTGCACATCTGTGCCTGTCTTGGTGCACACAGCAAAATTTGTTCCCTCCCCCCCGGTGGACGGAAAAAATGGAGCAGGTGCTCTGCTGTCGGCTCTTGTGGGAGGCTGTAAGTGCTCTGGGAGGCAGGGCCCCTGGCTGGTCTGTGTACAGCACCTAGCAGCATGGCTGGCGGGGGTGGGGGGGAGCCGTGACTGCAGCTCGCAGGCACTGCTGCAATCCTGCTTTACTTGTCATGGGGGATGGCAGGGCTCAGTCACTAGGTGTTAAGCAGACGCCACCTAGACCTACAGCCACAAAGCCGCTGAGGTGCCTAACGCCCATGGAGCCCAGACTCCTGCCCACGGCCAGGCCCTGGAACTAGTCACTGGGCTCCTCGTCAGTGGCTCTTAGAGGAACCTCCTGGAGGGGCAGTGACACGCCAGCAGCTGCCCCAGGAGGCTGGCGCTGCCCCGGCCTGGCCCCAGCCGAGCGGTGGGTGTAGGGTTTCACCACTTGCCTCGCGCTGTGCTGTGCTGACACTGGCTAAGTGGGGGCGGAGATGCCGACTAGCACAGGGGCTGACGCCCCAGGAAGGAACGGCCCTGGAGAGTTTGATCTGCCAGTCCCTTCACATTCATAATGGGAGGTGCTTGTAGTTCCTGTGCCCTGGGCTGCAGGGTGAAAACCCCCCAGGACGCTCCCTGCTGCCAGCACAGGCCCAGGCATCGCCATCCCCGCTGGCTCCCGCACACCCGTCTGCAGCCAGGCATCCCCTCTGCCCGGCAGCACTGGGAACCTGAGCACAGCCCAGCTCTGCTCCCTCTGCCTGCACCCACCGAGGCCCCGCCCCACAGAGAGCAGCACTCACCCATGCGCACCCTGCTCTGCCCTGGGACGGAGCTGCTGCAGCCCAGGGGCAAAGGCTCCCAGACACACTGCACAGATGTCCAGTGGGGGGTGGGTCTCTCTTTTGTGTTACATTTATTAGCGGGTGTACGGCGTGCGCGTGGCCCAGCCTGACCTGGCTCTGCTCCCCAGTTCCTCCCAGCCCCGCTGCGCAGCTCCCTGCACCAGCACCGCCGGGCTGGGGCCTGGCGACCCCTCGGCAGCACAGCCAGCCCCCAGCTGGGGACAGAGCTGCTGAGAACCGGCCCCACCTCCTGCCTGTGCCAGGCATTGAGTGGGCGGGGTGGGGTTCGGAGCACAAGGCTCCCAGGGCTGGAGGGGGAGGGGAGGCACACGGCTGGCCAGGGGGGACTGGCCCAGGCTGGGGAGGCACACATCTACGTGGGCAGCAGGGAAGTCCCGGAGCAGAGGTGGCTCCTAGTGAGAGCTGGGCTTTGAGGGGGGCAGGGGCGAGCCGTGGGGCCTGGAGGGCCCGAGCCCAGCCAGATCCCCATCCATCTGGCCAGGCTGCATGGGGCTCGGCGTGTCGTCCTTCCAAGGGCAGGGTGGCGGGAGGGGTGTCGATCCTGAGAGGTGCGGGGGGGGCTCTCGGGTGGGGTTACAGGTCGCTCTCCCCATACAGGGCACTGGAGAAGGAGACATAGTCCAAAGCGCCCGCCACGGCGTCGGCCCCGGTGTACTTTGTCATGCGGCTGATGCAATACTCGGCCTGCTCCGGGGGCAGCTCCCGCCTCAGCTCCTCCACCGTGATGTAGTTCTGAAAGGGGGCAGGGGAGTGGTTAGAGAGGCAGCAGCCCAGCCCCTGCCCGGCGGGGGCCCAGCGGGGATCCCAGCCCCTGGCTGGGCTGGGGCACCGAGCTTGGGGCACCGCAGTGCTGCAGCGAGGGGTGTGCCGGCTGCTCGAGCCTGGCGGGGACTCGCCCCGGGGCCACCCAGTGCCAGCAGAGCGCCCTGTGCCGACGGGCCGGAGCCAAGGTGCTCGGAAACCCCGGGGATGCTGCTGCCGAGACTGGGGAGGGAGGAACTTCCCTGACGTGCCTGCGAGTCGGGGGCCTGACAGGCTCGGGGCTAGGCGCCGGAGGAGGCGGGCTGGAGTCAAACCGGCCCCCAGTTATTCACAGCAAACAAGAGACCTGAGGGAAACCCCAGCTGACCTGGGGGGTACCAATCCCAGCATGCACTGCAGCCAGGCCAACCCCAGGCCCTTCATCAGCTGCTACCCCACAGGTCCCAGGCCTTGAGGTAGATGCACCAGGCCCAGCAGAGCCTGCAGAGGGGCTGGGGAGGGGACCCGGCTGGACTGACCTTGTCTGACGCCAGGATCTTGAAAGAGGCCACGACCTGCTCGGCCGTGTCGGTCTCGGCTGTCTCACGGGTCATGAAGTCGATGAAGGCCTGGAAGGTCACCACGCCCGTGTTGTTGGGGTCCACCAGCGTCATGATGCGGGCAAACTCCACCTCGCCCTGGGGGTGAGAATGGGGGTGAGGCTGCAGCCGCCCAGAGGTAGGCAGTGGGGAGTGGGGGCTCCGGGGGGGCCGTTCTCCCCCAGCCAGTGCTGGCCCGCCTGTAGGGGAGAACCTCTTACCAGGTCGTAGCCCATGGAGATGAGGCAGGCACGGAAGTCGTCAGGGTCCATCATCCCATTCCTCTTCTGGGCGTGGCCAGGGGTGGCCGAAGGGAAGAGCAGATGTCAGGCTGGGAATGTCCCACCAGGCATGGGCACAGTCCAGGCAGTGTGAGCTCCGGCTGCCGGTATGTGCACCCAGCCCTGCACCGACCCTAACGAGGGAGGAGCGCTCCACCGCTGGGACCCACTGAGAATCCCCCACTGAGGCTGCAGACTGTGGGCTGGGACTGAGGGGTATCAGCAGAGCTCTGGTGGGGAGAGCCCAGGGCTGGGGCTGAGGGGCACTGGCAGAGCGGGGGGTGACGCAGGGCTGGGAGAGCAGGGAGCCCGGGGTAGGCGCTGAGGGGCACTGGCAGAGCTGGGAATGGGTGGCAGTGATGGGGGGTTGGATCATCGAGATGGGAGGCAGCTGGGGAGAGTGAGGTTTTTGGACAATGTTCTCACGGGGGGGCGGCGCTACCCAGGCTCTCTGTGGGGGTAGGGATAGCTCAGTGGTTTGAGCTCTGGCCCCCTAAACCCAGGGTTGTGAGCTCCATCCTTGAGGGGCCATTTACCGTTGAATTGAGGAAGTAAATGCATGGTTACGCAGGTGGTGTTGGAGAGAGGGCTTTGGATTCTTTGATCATGGGACGCCGTTCCGGGCACAAGGATTATTGGGAAGAGATGGGCTCCACCTAACCAAGAGAGGAAGGAGGCTTGCAAACTTAGTGAGGAGAGCTTTAAACTAGGTTCGCCGGGGGAAGGTGACCGAAACCTTGTGGGTAGAAAGGACCTTGGAGGCCGGGAAGAAATGCAAAGAGGAATGTACAACAAAAGTGGACCCCTGGTTCGAGTAGCAAGGGCGGAGAGATCGACTGTTTATCTAAGGTGTTTGTACACCAATGCCGGAAGCCTGAGTAACAAGCAGGAGGAATTAGAAGCCCTGGCTCAGTCCAAGGACTATGACTTGATTGGAATAACAGAGACTTGGTGGGATGACTCGCATGACTGGAGCGCTGTCATGAAAGGGTATAAACTGTTCAGGAAGAACAGGCAAGGGCGAAGAGGAGGAGGGGGTTGCACTGTATGTAAGGGAGCACTGTGACTGCTTGGAACTCTAGTACATAGAGGGAGAAAAGCCTGTTGAGAGTCTAGGGGTCAAGCTTAGTGGCGTAGGCAGCACTGGAGATGTGGTGGCTGGTGTCTGCTACAGGCCACCAAGTCAGGATGATGAGGTAGATGAGGCTTTTTTTGGACAACTGAGAGAAGTTTCTGGATCATAGGCTCTCGTTATCGTGGGGGAGTTTAATTACGCTGACATCTGTTGGGAGACCGATGCGGCGGTGTACAAGCCGTCCAGGAAGTTTCTGGAGAATGTTGGGGATCACGTCTTGGTACAAGTGCTGAAGGACCCGACCAGAGGTCATGCGAGGCTCGACCTGCTGCTTACAAACAGGGAGGAACTAATAGGGAAGGTAGAAGTGGGGGACGAGCTGGGAAGCAGTGATCATGAGATGATAGACTTCAGGATCCCTGACCAAAGGAAGGAAAGAGAGCTGCAAATTACACACCTTGGACTTCAGAAAAGCAGACTTTGACTCCTTCAGGAACCTGATGGGCAGAATCCTCTGGGATGCTACCATGAAAGGAAAAGGAGTCCAGGAAAACTGGCAGTATTTTAAGGAAGCCCTATTGAAGGCACAGAAAGAAACCGTCCCAGTGCACAGCAAGAGAAGTAAATATGGTAGGAGACCAGACTGGCTTAATGGGGAAATCCTTGGAAAACTTAGGCACAAAAAGGGAGCTTACAAAAAGTGGAAACTGGGACAGATGTCTAGGGAGGGATATAAATGTATAGCTCGAGAATGTAGGGCAGTTGTCAGGAAGGTGAAAGCGCAACTGGAATTGCAACTCGCGAGGAATGTGAAGGATAACAAGAAAAGCTTCTCCAGGCATGTTAGCAAGAAGAAGGTGATCAGAGAGGGCATGGGGCCCCTACTGGATGAGGGAGATAACCCAGTGACAGATGATGTAGGGAAAGCGGAAGTACTTAATGCTTTCTTTGCCTCTGTCTTCACAGACAAAGACAGTTCCCGGACTAATGCGATAAGTGATGCATTGTGGGATGAAGGTGGACAGCCTTTGGTGGGGAAAGAACAGGTTAGGAGCTATCTAAAAAAGCTAAATGTCCATAAATCGATGGGCCCAGACCTAATTCATTCTAGAGTTCTGAGGGAGTTGGCCTATGTTATTGACAAGCCCTTGGCCATTATCTTTGAAAAGTTGTGGAGATCGGGAGAGATCCCGGATGATTGGAAAAAGGCAAATGTAGTGCCCATCTTTAAAAAAGGGAAGAAGGATGATCCAGGGAACTATAGACCAGTCAGTCTTATATCAGTCCCTGGAAAAATCATGGACGGGCTCCTCAAAAAAGTCATTGTGAGGCACTTGGAGGTGGGGTGAGTGATCAGGAAGAGCCAGCATGGATTCATGAAGGGCACGTCATGCCTGACCAATCTGATTAGTTTCTACGATGAGATGACTGACTCTGTGGATAGGGGAAAATCAATGGATGTGATTTATCTTGACTTTAGCAAAGCTTTTGATACAGTCTCCCACAATATTCTTGTTGGCCAGTTAAAGGAATGTGGATTGGATAAATGGATGGTAAGATGGTTAGAAAGCTGGCTAGAAGGTCGGGCCCAGAGGCTAGTGATCAACGGCTCGATGTCGGGATGGTGGTCGGTTTCTAGTGGAGTGCCCCAAGGTTCAGTTCTGGGTCCTGTTCTGTTCAACATATTTATCAATGACCTGGATGAGAGGTTGGACTGCACCCTCAGCAAGTTTGCAGATGACACTAAACTAGGGGGAGAGGTAGATACACTGGAGGATAGGGACAGGGTCCAGACTGACTTAGACAAATTGGAAGACTGGGCTGCAAGAAATCTGATGAAGGTCAAGAAGGACGAGTGCAGAGTCCTGCACTTGGGCCAGAAGAATCCCAAGCGTTGTTACAGGCTGGGGTCCGACTGGCTCGGTAGTAGTTCTGAAGAAAAGGACCTGGGAGTTGTAGTGGATGAGAAGCTGGACGTGAGTGACAGTGAGCCGTTGTAGCCAAGAAAGCTAATGGCATATTAGGTTGCATCAAGAGGAGCGCTGCCAGTAGGTCCAGAGAAGTGATTATTTCTCTTTATTCGGCTTTGGTGAGGCCGCATCTGGAGTACTGTGTCCAGTTCTGGGCCCCCAGTTATAGGAAGGATGTGGATACACTGGAGATGGTCCAGCAGAGGGTGACCAAAATAATTAGGGGGCTGGAGCATATGACTTATGAAGAAAGGTTGAGGGAATTGGGACTGTTTAGTCTGCAGAAGAGAAGACTGAGGGGGGACTTGATAACAGCCTTCAACTTACTGAAGGGAGGTTGCAAAGAGGCAGGAGAGAGGCTGTTCACAGTGGTCACGGATGGCAGAACACGGAACAATGGTCTCAAGTTGCGGTTGGGAAGGTCCAGGTTGAACATTAGGAAAAACTTTTTCACTAGGAGGGTGGTGAAGCGTTGGAATGGTCCGCCCAGGGGAGTAGTGGAGTCTCCATCCCTGGAGGTGTTTAAGTCTCGGCTCGACAAAGCCCTGGTGGGGCTGATCTGATGGGTTTGGTCCTGCTTAGAGCAGGGGGCTGGACTTGATGGCTTTTTTAGGTCTCTTCCACCTCTATTGTTCTATAATTCTATGATTCTAGGGCAGGGTTATGGGGGGTGGGAGATGGATGGATGGGGCAGGGCTATCCGGGGCAGGGGATGTTATCCGGGAAGATAATGGGGCAGGGCTATCCAGGGCAGTGGGGGTTATATGGATGCAGGGCTGTGTCTCACCCTGTCAAAGTGGTTGAATGATGCCCGGAACTCATTCATCTGTTCCTGGCTGATGCCCTTGGCATCCCGTGTCAGGATCTGATTCTCCACCTCATTGATGGTTCTTGCGATTGTTGTCAGCAGCTGCTCCCAGCCCACTCGGATGTGCTGTGGGGAGAGCAGAAGGGGTTATAGCATCTGGGGGATCACCCCCCCAGCAACACCCTGAATAGTACTACACACACAGAGTGCGGCATGAACAAAGCTCAGCCCCCTGTTCCCCCGTGTTTCATGACAACCTTCCCCCCACTGGCACAGCTGCAGCCTGAGAGGACCCCTCAACACCCTTCCCAAGCCCCACAGCCCCTCTCCCAGAACCCTTAGCCATCACCCCAAATGTCCCTGCCTTAGTCAGAGACAACTCCCCAGGAGACCCCCAGCCTGTCTGGCCTCTCACCTCCATGGTGTAGCTGGTGTGCTTGTTGTCAAAGACCAAGGCCTCCTGGATGAGCTGGTGGTCACCCTCCAGCTTGTCAATGTTGGCCTTGTAGTTAATGATGTTCTGCTCATGCTGCTTGAGATGATTCATCTGGTCCTCAAGGGAGCCACTGATGTCCACGGAGATGTGCCCAATCTCCTGCAGGGGCAGAAGGCTGTCACTGGGTGAGGATGCTGTGCCCTGCTCGTCTTCTGGGACCCACTCTCCTCCCAGAACTGTGAGAGAACCCAGGAGGCCTGGCGCTTAGCTCCCCACGCCTCTAACCATTACAGCATAACAGAATGGTAGGACTGGAAGGAACCTCACAGGGTCAACTACTCTAGTTCCCTACACTCTAGGCCAGGCGTGTTCAACCTGCGGCCCGTGGGCCGCATGCAGCCCTGGACAGCTAGTAATGCAGCCCCACAAGATCATAAACTTTTAACATTATTATGTGATTTATATACATTAACTATATTATACATTTTGTACGCGGCCCAAGACTATCTTCACTCAATGCAGCCCAGGCAAGCCAAAAGGTTGGACATCCATGCTCTAGGCAGAACTGTGCATTATCTAGGCTATCCCTAAGAGGGGTGTGTGTCTAACCTGCTCTTTTAAACCTCCAGCAACAGCCTTCCTAAAGAATTTATTCCCATGCTTAGGCACCCTGACAGAAAGTTTTTTCAAATGTCCAACCTAAACCACCCTTGCTGCAATTCACCTCCATCCTTGGAGGTTAAGAACGATTTTCTCCTTCCTCTTTGTAAAAACTTTTATGTACTTAAAAACCGTGATCACGCCCTCCTCAGTCTTCCCCAAAGCAAATGCACCCAAAGCTCTCAATCGTCCCTCCGTGGTCATGTTTTTCTAGACCTTGAATCATTTTTGTTGCACTTCTCAGGACTTTCTCTGTGGAATGTGGGGCCCACAACTGGACATAGTACTCCAGTTGCAGCCTAATCCGCACAGAGTAGATCAGAAAAATTACCTCTCATGTCCTGATTGATGTTTGCCTTTTTTTTGGAACAGTGTTAGACACTGTTAACTCACATTCAGCTTCCCATAGCCCTCCTTCCTAGGCAATAAATGTGTGCAGCTGCTTGACCCTTCCTAGGTGGAGTACATTGCATTTGTCCTTACAGAACCCTGTTTACTTGAGACCATTCCTCCAGTTCGTCCAGATCATTCTGAATTTCAGTCCTATATCCCAAAGCACTTGGCCACACTCACAGCTTGATATTGTCCACAAACTTTATGTTTTTCTGCGCCATTATCTAAATTGCTGTTGAAGATATTGAACAGAACTGGACCCAGAAGTGATCCCTGTGGAACTGCCTCGGCCCGAACCGCTGATATCTAATGTCTGGGAATAGCTTCTCAGCCAGTTTTTCATCCACCGTATATAGCAGCTCCATCTAGGTTGTATTTCTATGGTTTGTTTATGAGAAGGTTGTGGGTGACAGTATCAAAAATCTTATTAAAGTCAAGATATCCCTCATCTACTGCTTCCCCCACATCCAAACAAGGCTGTTAAGTTGCTTTGGCTGTGTCTACACTAGCCCAAAACTTTGACATGGCCATGCAAATGGCCATTTCGAAGTTTACTAATGAAGCGCTGAAATACATATTCAGCGCCTCATTAGCACGCGGGCGGCCGCCGCACTTCGAAATTGACGCGGCTCACTGCCGTGCGGCTCATCCTGACAGGGCTCCTTTTCAAAAGGACCCCGCCTACTTCAAAGTCCCCTTATTCCCATCTGCTCATAGCAATAAGGGGACTTTGAAGTAGGCAGGGTCCTTTAGAAAAGGAGCCCCGTCTGGATGAGCTGCGCGGCGGCGAGCCACGTCAATTTCGAAGTGCCGCGGCTGCCCGCATGCTAATGAGGTGCTGAATATGTATTTCAGCGCTTCATTAGTAAACTTCGAAATGGCCATTTGCATGGCCATTTCGAAGTTTTTGGCTAGTGTAGACGTAGCCTTTGACAGGTTTTGCTGTAGACAAATCCTCGCTGTTACTTACCACTTTACTTTTTAGGTGTGCAAATTGTTTGCTTAATTATTTGCTCCATTAGCTTTCCGGGTACTGAAGTTAAGCTGACTGGTCAATAATTCCCCAGCTTGGCCTTATGTCCCTGTTCGTTGGCTGGCACCATATTTGCCCTTTTCCAGGCTTTGGAAGTCTCTCCTGCCTTCCATGACTTTTGAAGATAATCACTAATGGTTCAGATATTGCCCCAGTCAGCTCTCTGAGTATTCTAGGCTGCATTTCATCAGGCCCTGGTGACTTGAAGACATTTAACTTGTCTAAGTATTTTTCTCTGTTTTAGCCTCTGATCCTACCTCTCTTTCCCCTTACACATTTGATGTCCAATGGTCACTTAAACAACAGGACGTCCTGTGGCACCTTATAGACCAATGGATATGTTGGCGCATAAGCTTTCGTGGGCAAAGACCCACTTCATCAGATGCAGAAGTGGGTCTTTGCCCACGAAAGCTTATGCTCCAGAATACCTGTTAGTCTATAAGGTGCCAGAGGACTTCTTGTTGTTTTGGAAGATACAGGCTAACACGGCTCCCTCTCTGATAACGGTTACTAACCGTTTTAATGGAAATTGAACCAAAAAAGTTTCCCCCTTCTCATTGAGTAATGGGCCTACCCCACCCTTGGTCTTCCTCTGACTTCTAGTGTATATGTAGACTGTGTCCTTGTTACCCTTTATGGCTCTGCTAATTTAAACTCATTTTGTGCCCTGGCCTTTCTAATCTTGCCTCGATGTACTTGTGTTACTTGTTTATTCTCATCCTTTGTTATGTAACCTAGAGTCCATTGCAGGACTCTTTTCTCAGTCTTAGATCATCACAGATTTCCTGGCTAGTCCACGCTCCCTTCCCAGGGCTATGGCTAGAACCCAGGAGCCCTGCCCTCCAGCCCACGCTAGCCATTAGCCCCCACTCTCCTCCCAGAGCCATGCTTAGAATCCACGCGCTGGTGCACTCACCTCCATCTTGGTCTGGATCCAAGGCCCCAAGACATTGGCCTGGGCAGCGAATTGGCGCCGCAGACGCTCGTTGGCCTGTTGCCGCGCCAGCTCCTCCTGCAGCGTCTGGTCTCTTTGCGGCACCAGCTGCTTCACCTGTGTGGGGAGGAGCAGCAGGTGAGAGAGAGGCTGTGGGACTGGGCTCCAGACGGGGGAGGCTGAGTGCAATGGGCAGGGAAGGTGGGGTTCCAATGAGGGGGGAGTGAAAGCCCCAAGAGCAACAGGGCTGGGGGTGGGAGGCCCGGGGCAGGACAAACAGGCACTGACAGAGTGACAGACAGATGGGACCAGGGATGGGGGGTGGCGGGGTGAGATGTGCTGGATCAGACAGCTAGGTGCACGGTGGGGTGGGACAGACACAGGCGGAGGGGGGAGGGCCAGCTGGGTCCCTCTCTCCCTGGCCGCACTCACCGTGTCCCACTTGTTGGCGATGTCGAGGTGCGAGAGGTTGGTGTAGGGGTTCACCCCACTCAGCTTGATGCCGTAGGTCTGGGCGATCTTCTGGATCTCGCTCTGGATGCCCAGGGTGGCCACGCGCTCCTTGTCAGCCTCGGGCAGCGTGGCCTTGAACTGCTCGTGGGCTGTGATCAGGCTCTGCAGGCGGGACAGAGAGCTGTCCTGGGGGAAGTGCAGCGCCAAGAGCCCCTCGCAGCCCCGCCCACGGCCCTGTAAGCTGGCTCAGGTCTGACACGCTCCCTCCCAAGCTGTTGTGTGAGGTGGGGTGTGCACAGCACTGACCCGCTGGCCCCCAGATCCCTGCAGGATGGGTGCGTGGGCTGTTCAGAGTTACAGCCATGGAGCTAATGAGCAGTGCAAGAGGTACCCGAGCCATCAGGCTGCCGCCCTCTGGCTCCAGCAGCAGGGACACTGGTCTCTGGTGATACTGGGGAGCAGGGAGCCCTGGTTACGCAGCTGTGAGAGGCCAGGAGGGACAATGCTCTGTGAGCCTGGGAAAGCCAGATCCCCTGGGGGGGCAGAGCTGCTGCTTGAGGGAAGTGAGGCAACTGCTCTGGCAAAGGCTAGAACGTGGGGTAATTGTGCGTTAACAAGGAACGGGGTTGGGCTCTCTCCAGCCAAAGGGGTAACACCATGGCTTACTTCTAGGTGCTTCCAGGGAGAACGTGCCCTGTGCAAAGCGCCCTGCCCAAGGCCAGAGGCAGAGCCAGGCCACAGCCCAGGAGTCCTGGCTCCCAGCAGCCCCGGTTCTAACCACTAGACCCCATGCGGCCGCACCTGGATCTCCTCAATGCTGTGCACAATGAACATATCCTGCAGGTCCTCGGTGGCCCCATCCATCCAGTTGTTGAAGGGGGCGGCTCTCTTGGCAAACTCCAAGTACAGCTGGTCAATGGTCTCCAGCAGCTTCTCCACCCGCTGGTGAGGGGCAGAGCCAGAGGGTTAGGGGGAGCAGCGCACCTCCCTTCCCCAGACCCCAGCACAGGGGCAGGCCTGTCCCCAGGCCCCACCCTCCCCCCCGCGCCTGGCTGCAGGAGCTGTCTCCCGTCTGCGGCCCATCTCACCTCCAGCGCGTCCCTCCTCTTCTGGGTCAGTGTGCCCAGCGTGTCCCACTGGTCACAGATGGCCTGGCAGCGGGAGTTCACTGAGGCGGCGTCATGGTAGTCTAGCTCACTGCGGGGGATGGGGAGAGAGGTGGAGGGTGATGGCCAGTGCTACCCAGCAGAGCCAAGAGGGGACCATGGGGCAGGGCAAAGAGCCATGGGTGTGCCACAGGGAGGGGACAAAGTCATGGGGCAGGGCACAGAGCCACGGGAGCGCCATGGGGCAGGGGACAAAGCCACGGGAGCACCATGGGGCAGGGCGCAGAGCCACGGGAGCGCCATGGGGCAGAGCACAGAGCCACGGGAGCGCCATGGGGCAGGGCGCAGAGCCATGGGAGAGCCATGGGGCAGAGCACAGAGCCACGGGAGCGCCATGGGGCAGGGCACAGAGCCACGGGAGCGCCATGGGGCAGGGCACAGAGCCACGGGAGCGCCATGGGACAGGGGACAAAGCCACGGGAGCGCCATGGGGCAGGGCGCAGAGCCACGGGAGCGCCATGGGGCAGGGCACAGAGCCACGGGAGCGCCATGGGGCAGGGCGCAGAGCCATGGGAGAGCCATGGGGCAGGGGACAGAGCCACGGGAGCGCCATGGGGCAGGGCACAGAGCCACGGGAGCGCCATGGGGCAGGGGACAGAGCCACGGGAGCGCCATGGGGCAGGGGACAGAGCCACGGGAGCGCCATGGGGCAGGGCGCAGAGCCACGGGAGCGCCATGGGGCAGAGCACAGAGCCACGGGAGCGCCATGGGGCAGGGGACAGAGCCACGGGAGCGCCATGGGGCAGGGCGCAGAGCCACGGGAGCGCCATGGGGCAGAGCACAGAGCCACGGGAGCGCCATGGGGCAGGGCACAGAGCCACGGGAGCGCCATGGGGCAGAGCACACAGCCACGGGGCAGAGTGCAGAGCCTGGTACTCTGCCAACCTGGCCAAGCACTACGAGTTTGTGGGGGCTACTGGTGCAATCAGGGGGCTGGGGGCTGGGGCCAGGGCTCCTGGGTTCTCACCAAGCTCTGGCGGGGAGACCAGGGCCCAGCCCAGCACGTACTTTAGCTCCTGGGCAATGGCTGCAATCTGCTCCACGCGGTCCTGGTGGGCGGCCAGGTCGCTCTCGAAGGCCTCGTGTTTGCGCATCAGCGCTCGCACCTCCATGAGCGAGGCCGACTCGTAGTCCCTCTGCGAGAGCATCTCCTCCTTCCCTGCAGGGCAGCACGGCCTGAGCCCCAGCGCTGCCCTCTGAGCCCCTGCCCTGCGTCGAGGGCACGGAGCAGGCAGCCGCCGAGCACAGAGTCCACCCCACCCTCGAGAGAGGGGGCAGGGCCTGGAGTAGCGCTTGCTGGAGTGGGGACAGGAGCAGACTCCTCTGGGGAGAGCCACAGTGGGGAGTCCCCATGCGGAGGGAGCCCTGAGGCAGGTGGGAGGTGCCTGGGGGGTTGGGGAGCCCTGAGGCAGGTGGGAGGTGCCTGTGGGGGGTGGGGAGCCCTGAGGCAGGTGGGAGGTGCCTGTGGGGGGGTGGGGAGCCCTGAGGCAGGTGGGAGGTGCCTGTGGGGGGTGGAACCCTGAGGCAGGTGGGAGGTGCCTGGGGGGTTGGGGAGCCCTGAGGCAGGTGGGAGGTGCCTGTGAGGGGGTGGAACCCTGAGGCAGGTGGGAGGTGCCTGTGGGGGGGTGGGGAGCCCTGAGGCAGGTGGGAGGTGCCTGTGGGGGGTGGGGAGCCCTGAGGCAGGTGGGAGGTGCCTGTGGGGGGTGGAACCCTGAGGCAGGTGGGAGGTGCCTGTGACGGGGTGGGGAACCCTGAGGCAGGTGGGAGGTGCCTGTGAGGGGGTGGGGAACCCTGAGGCAGGTGGGAGGTGCCTGTGGGGGGGTGGGGAGCCCTGAGGCAGGTGGGAGGTGCCTGTGGGGGGGTGGGGAGCCCTGAGGCAGGTGGGAGGTGCCTGTGAGGGGGTGGGGAGCCCTGAGGCAGGTGGGAGGTGCCTGTGAGGGGGTGGGGAACCCTGAGGCAGGTGGGAGGTGCCTGTGGGGGGGTGGGGAGCCCTGAGGCAGGTGGGAGGTGCCTGTGGGGGGTGGAGCCCTGAGGCAAAAGGCGGGTGCCTGTGGGGGATGGGGAGGCCTGAGGCAGGTGGGAGGTGCCTGTGGGGGATGGGGAGCCCTGAGGCAGGTGGGGGGTGCCTGTGGGGAGCCCTGAGGCAGGACAGCCTGGGGGGTCCCTGGCCTAGGCACAGGGGCTGATACCTCTGGTCCAGGACTCGTGCAGCGTTGCCTTCTGCTTGAACTTCTCGGCCAGGTGCTCCAGGCGCTCCAGGCGGCGGATCTCAGTCAGCAGCCACTCCTCATAGCCCTTCTCCGCCTGCTCCAGCCCCTTCCAGGCGTTGGCAATATCCTGCAGCCACCCCAGAGATGCGTGAGCCTGGGCACGACCCCCTCCTCCCACCCCCAGCGCTGGCACCCAGCCCCACCGTGCCCCGCCCCTGCCTGGCCTCTGGGGCGGCTGTACCACCCGCAGCCAGCCTGTGCCCACTTGCGGGGGGGCAGAAACACACGGCAGAGCCCCAGGACCTGGTCTTCACTGGCCCTGGATGCAGCAGCCTGGGTCCCAGAGCTGCTGACAAGCCCTGTGGTGGTTCACGTCCCATGTGCGTCCTCATCATCGTTAGTGCATGTGGCTCCTGTCTAATGGGCACAGCACACAGGGCTGCCCCCATGGGCACACCACCGGGGCTCCCCCCTGGGCACAGCACACAGGGCTCCCCCCCGGGCACGGTATCCAGGCTTCCCTGCCCCAGCACACCCTCCTTCGACAAGCATGTTAGGCCCCTGTCCCATGAGGTCTCTGCCCCCTGGCTGAGCCGTGCAGGCTCGCTGAGACAGGTGGGAGCCGAGCCAGCGCCCGTGGCTGGGTGGCAGCCCCCCAGGCCCCACGGCGGGCGCGTGGCTCACCGAGACCATCTTGCCCTCGGAGGGCATGAAGGCGGGCCGGTTGCTGAGGCGCAGCTTGGTCTGCAGGGTGTTGAAGTTGATCTCCAGCTGGCACTTCTCCTGCACGCGGGGCGGCTTGTGCACGCGGCGATAGTCCCGGAAGTCCTCCAGCTTGCGCTGCATGGCGCTCATGCTCTTCTCAGCCACGCGGTTCTCTAGCCAGGGGATAGTGCGGCGGATCCACTCCAGCAGCTGGGGAAGCCGGGGGAGGGGGGGGTCACCAGGGGAGCTGGTGTCTGTGCCAGCCCCACCCGACCCACAGGGCAGAGCCGCAGGCCCTTAGCGCCCCACTGCCCAGCCTGGCCCTCTGGCGTGGGGACAAGCAGCTGGGATGCAGTGCACAGCACCCCCTCCCGCGCCCCCCCACAAGCATTGATGCCGCTGCCCACCCATCCGGCCCGTATGTCCCCACTGCTCAGGGTCTGTGGCACGCCCACACTTCCTACTCCCCAGTGTAGTAACCCACCAGCCCCCGCCACCCTCCCAGAGCCAAGGGGAACCCAGAGACATGGCTGCCCACTCTGCCCCCTGCTCTGACCCACCAGATCCCCTCCCCTGCTGCAGCCAGGACAGACTCCCAGAGTCTGGAGGCCCACTGGGGCCTTGCTGTCTCGTTCCAGCACCCCAAGCTCTGGGGGCAAACCCCAGCAGGTGGTGGGGCGAGGGGTAGGGCGGCTCCAGGGTGGGGGCGCTGGTACCTCGCTGGCCAGCTTTTCATACTCCTCCATCAGCTTCTCATTCTCCTGGTTGACGGCCAGCACCTTGCAGATCCTGTTGGCAGCTGTCTCGGCCTGGGGGGTGGGGAGAAAACCATGTTACTTCTCGCTGGGGGCGGGCGGGGGGAGGTGCGAGCAGCCTGCACGCAGCCCTTCCCTGCCCCTGCCTGAGATCGGGGCCCAGCTGAGCATCCGTGGGGCCTTGCGGGACAGCTGTGCTGGGCCCTGCAGGGACCCTGAGCAAAGAACATACATAAGAACGGCCACACTGGCTCAGCCCAAGGGTCCGTCTGGCCCAGCGTCCTGTCTGCTGACTGAGGCCAGCGCCTGATGCCCCAGAGGGAGAGGACAGAACAGTAATCCCCAGAGTGGTCCTTCCCCTGACGCCCACCCCCAGCCTCTGACAGACAGGCCAGGGACACCGTTCCTGCCTACCCCGGCTAAGAGCTGTCAGTGGACCTGCCCTCCACGAATGTAGCTAATTCTTTTTTGAGGTCAGGGCCCGCTTGGGCAGGGCGCTGCACAGACCTGCCCCCCCCCCCGCCCCTTGAGCTGGGAAGCCCAGTTGTGCAAGCGCAACAGGATCCCTACATCGCCTGGGGTCTCCAGGGGGTGGGCAGCACACAGCCCCCCGCCACCGAGACTGCGGCAGCCCCAGCCCCACTGGCGCTGAGCACAGCCACGCACGCAGGCAGGTACCTGCTCTGCTCCTGCAAAGGCATGGTAGAAGCAGGACACGTAGGTCATGATGGCCTTCTCGTCGGGCTTGGGCGTGTTGACAATATCTGCAGAGAAATAAGAGCAGCTCAGTGCAGGGAGGTGCAGGGGTGACCTGGCCACACCCGCTTGCACACAGGAGTCACAGTGCCCCCAACACAGAACCCTACGTGGCCCTTGCAGCTCCCCTGTCCCCACCTCCTGGAACACATGTGCCCAGCACGCGCCTCCGAGCCCCAGCCCTTCCCTCGGGACATGCCTGTGACACAGCGGGAAGCTTTTGTAATATGTGTATGGGTCCTACGTGTGCCTCCGTTTCCTCCGGCACTCTGTGCAGCCTGCCAGTGGGGGCAGAGATGGGGTTTGCTCTCAGGGTTGGATCAGAAATGTACGTCGGCACAGCCACGGCTACCCAGGAGGTGACATAGCTAGACTCTCCACCCCTAGCATGCACAGGGCTGCGGGATGGAAGGCCGCTCCTGCTGCTCCCACCTCTCAGGGAGAGGCCTGGTACAGCGACAGGAACCCCCCTGTAGCGTAGGCTGTGTCTGCAATGATACCCGGCTGTGGCTGAAATAAAGGGACACCCAGCCCAGGAGACACGGGGTGAGCGTCACCTCCCAGCTCGGCTGGAGGGAGTGCACTCGTTAAGAAACTGGTGCACCCACAAGGGAGCCAGCAGGGCAATGCTAGCCCAGAGAGCCAGGGAGCTGAGAGGGGCGTAAAATAGCCCAGCCCTGCCTGGGAACAAGGACTGAGCTATGCCCAGAAGTCACAGAGCCAGAGCCTGGCCCAGGTGGTGACTACAGCTGTGCTGGCCAATTGCCTGGGGCCGAGCAGCTGGAGGGTGCTGGAGCCTTTATCTCCCTGTGCCAGTGCTTGCCAACCGGTGTTGCAGGGAACCCCGGGGTCCCGCAACGGGAAAATCGGGTCCCGCGAGAAATTCCATTACAACGACGTTGTGGGATTTAAGAAAAGGATAATTAATACGTAAGCGTTTATGAATGTTATTAAAAATAACTTTCGTGCACGCGTGTTTGCCACGGTAAGTGTCCCTGGGTAACGCCGGCGTAGCCAGCGAGCAGGGACGGTGCCGGCACTACACAGCTGGCCGTGGTGCAAGTGCCTCTTGTCCCCGTGCGCACGCTCCGGGGGCGTCGATCGCGTGGCGACTGAATGTGACTATCCCATAGGCGGCCGATAGTTTGTGCTTCAAAAGGTAACCAGGACAACTATAAATGGACTCTGGTCTGTTGTCTCCACTCCATACAGATGACTGTTCTTAGGGGTTCTGCAGAATTCTTTCGAGCTGAAAGGGGCTCGATGGCCAAATGACACGGGGAACCACCGCTCTGTACAAACCTCAGGCCTCCCCAGGGACTCCCACACCCTGCTCCTTTTGGAGCCGTGGCAGAGCCTAGCTGGGGTGTGACAAGGCTCTGCCAAGTCCATCTCAGCTGGACTCACAGGGCAGAGCTGGTGGGGTGAAGCTGGGAGGTCTGGTCATGTGTCCAGGCCGAGCCGACTCAGCCATGGCAGTGCTGTGGGTGGAAGGGACAAAGGGCTGGAGCTTCTCAGTGGCCCGGGGGCCCAAGGGAGAGCTGGGGGCCAGCAGCAGGGGTCCCCCCCGGACACTGGCAGCAGTGGGGAAAGCAGAGGGATGCCGCCCTCACTAGCTCTGCTCTCACTGCTCCTGGCTACGGCTGCCTTCCCACTGCTCCCGAGAGACACAGCTGAGAGCCCAGAAAGCATCCGTCTGCTTCCCCCACCACTGCTGGTGACCACCAGACCCCTTGTCCCCGAGGCTGCGTTGCTCGGGGCAGCAGGGGCAGGGAAGAGATGGGGATTGGGGCGAGCAGGGGGGAAGGAGTGGGGAGGGGCACAGATGTGGTTTTCTCAGCCCCCCCCAGGCTAGGTGTGGTGCAGGGAGGGGGCATGGGGGGCCGGTCACATGGCCAGCACCCCCCACCCCATGTCCCTCCTCAGCAGTGGCTCCTGTTGAAGGGTTAGGAGCTGGGATGAGGATTGGGAGCCCAGGGCAGGGTCGGCGCTGGGGCCCAGACCAGGTTCCAGTCAGGGCTGGGCGCAGGGCCAGGCCGAGCAGTGGGGGCCCAGACCCCTTTGTGCTGCATGGGAACAAGCGCCCAGACTCACCTTCCGCGTCCAGCATCTTGGGGATGTCCAGATACTTCTCAGCCACCTCGAAGGCTGTGTTGAGGTTCCCGATGGGGTCATCCTGGGCACAGAGGGGCAGAGCTATTGGACCGGCTCGGCGGCAGGCTGGGGCGGGGGCACGGGCTGCATGAGCCGCAGGGAAGACAGGACAAAGTGGGAGGGGATGGGGCCTCGCCAGGAGCAGGGCAGGAAGGGGGCCTGAGCCGTGCAGCAGGAGGCAGGCTGACCCGGTGGCAGTGAGCGGGAGGGCTGCTGATCCAAGCTTGGCTGGCGTGGCCCACGGGGATCTGGCAGCGAAGAAGCTGGACACCTTTGGGCCAAACAGCCGTGGAGGGCAGGAGGAAGAGCGGAAATGGGGAGCTCAGCAGTGCCCGGAAGCAGGGCCAATGCCCCTGGGGCGGAGGCCGGGCAGGGAGCTGCAGGGGAGGGGGCTGGGAGTAGAGGGAAGCAGCGGGGGGGATGGGGATGGGGCAGCTGGAAGCTGGGGGTGTCCCACCTTTCGGAGCTTGGCGTAGTCGATGAGGTCAGGCCGGTGGCGGTGGATCAGGGCGCACAGGGCCAGCCCATCCTTCCAGCTGCGCCGCGTCCAGGGCGAGGAGACGGAGAAGTCAGGTGAGCCTCGGCCATGCTCTCCGCCAGCTGCAGGCGCCATGCTAGGGCCTGGCAGTACCCGCGCAGCCCAGTCCTGCCTGGTGCTCCCTCCTCCAGTCCAGCTGCCAGGAGCTCCTTCACTCCAGCCAGTGCTGCTGGAGCTGCTGGCTCCTGGGAGCCCCAGCCAGCTCCACCCAGGAAGGCCGCAGGGGAAAGGCCCGATTCCCAGTGACGCCCCCCCTCCCCGCGGCGCTACCTACCTGATGTGGAAGTTCTGCACGTTGACGTTCCGGTACGGAGCCGTTTTCCTCTGGCACCACAACAGGAGCCCTTCCTTGGCCGAAGTCTCTGCAAGAGACCAGGCCGCCTGACTCAGACCCCACTGGCCCAGCCACATGGGGGGCAGAGGAGCAGATCAGCGCTGAGGTGATGCTATGGGAGACCCTGACCCATAGCCCTGAGTGGTGGATGCGTGGGGCAGCAGGGCCGTCTCAGACTCACAGAGGGCCCATCCAGAAGTGACCATGGGATCACCCAGTCTGCCCTGCTGCACAGCCCGGCCAGAGACCCTCACCCAGCTACGCCTGCATTGAGCTGCTTTTGGTAACGCAGTTCAGGCCTCAGGAGACTGACCTACTGTGAGACCCAGGCCAAGTACAGCTCAGGCCCACGGAATGGATTTGATACAACCCAAGGGTGACCCAGGCCCTGTGCTGCAATGGGAAGTGAGAGGTCCCTGCCAATGAGAGGGAACATTTATTTCTGACCCGAAATCCAGCCATCTGTTTAGACCCTGAGCCTGGGAGCAAGACATATCAGCCAGGCGGCCGAGCCAGAGGTTCTCTGGCCCACCTGGGAGCACTGGCCATCCTGTCTCCCGGCCTATCTCCAGCTGCCTCAGAGAGGGAAAGAAACACACCCAGACCGAGCCGGACAACTAGGAACTGGAGAAAGTTTCTGCCCTGCCCCTGTCCAGCTCCAGCCCTGTAGCATGAGACCAGATCGGAGGTGGGGAACCTCTGGCCCATGCACCAGATCTGGCCCCCTGCTTGATTTGATCCAACCTGCTGCGCGTCTGTGCCATGACCAAAAGCCCCAAGCCTCAGAGCCTCGCAAGCACCAGCTGGCCAGAGCAGGCCAAGCCTGGCACCCCACACTGAGTGCAAGTGAGGGTTTTCTTTAATTTTGACTTGTGCGTGGCCCCCACTGATTTTTCTGTGGGTCAGTGCCCCCCGGCCACGAAAAGGTTCCCCATCCCACACTGGTGTGGGTGTACACACCTGGGATGTACAGGGGGTATGTAAGGTGTAGGGGTGTACGCGGAGGGTGTGGTAAAGTGGGAAAGCCCCCACTTATTGGGTGGGTGAGCAATGATGGGGGCAGGAGGGATTGGGACACCCCCTCTTAACTGGCTCAGGCAGTGGACACACTGGCCTGGAGACTCTGGGCTCTAGGGGATGCACTCAGAGTGGGGGGGTCGCACACAGGCACTTGTCCTGTTCTGCCCCCCCGCCCAGCAGTAGGGTCCATGTTCGGGTTCTACTCCTAGCTGGAGCACCTGTCAGAGCAGAGTGAGCCCCTACACCCCGATCCCACGGGGGGTGCAGGAGCTAGGGCAGGGCACTGCCCATCCGGTGGCGTTGCTCCTTGGGCAACAATCACATTCCAGCATCCCGTTTTCCTGGTACAACCAAACCCCGACCTTGCTTTAAGTTTGATAAGAGGAAGCTGCATAGCAGATTTGGTGGTCCTAGATCTTATCCCTTCAGAGGAGCTCTGGAACCAGACTCAGCGATGGAGGTGCACGCGCACGTGCACACACACACACACTCAGATATATATGAGATATACAGAGTGCACAGTCTCTGGGATGCACGTATCAGGCTTATGAAGAAGTGTGTGTTTGTAGATAGCTCTGTATGGGGTGTTCCTTGGGGCTGCATGGGATGTGCAGCGTACAGGGGTGTGTACAAGGGATGTGCGTGGCGTGTGTAAGCAGATGGACGAGGTGCACAGTCTATAGGTGTGTGTGTGTGTGTGTGTGTGTGTGTGTGTGTAGTGTCCAGGAGACACGTGGGTCTGTGGCATAGGGGGCTCTGTAGGGACGTGGGCCAGAGACCAATGCAGATGGGTGTCTGCAGCACACAGCACGGGGTGGGTAAAGGGGTGGAGTCTGGCCCCACACGCACCTTCCACGGAGATGTCCTGGATGGCGAAGCGCAGGATAATTGTCCAGATCATCCCCAGAGTCATCTTCAGATTCCCATCCACGATTTCTGAAGGGGGCGGAGGGAGTCAGAGCTGGGGGTGGGGGCAGAGCGACAGAATGGGGGGCGGGTGAGGACAGGGAGGGCAATGGGGTGCACAGGGGTAGGGAGGTGGGGCTGGACAGATGGACAGACAGCAGGGAGCATATGTGGGGAAGCCAGACAGACAGAAACAAGCCCAGAGGCTCCTGATCCCCTTGCCCCGCCACCTGTGCTGCTCAGGGGTCTGCATGTCTCCAGCTCAGGCCCAGAAGTAGGGCTGCCCCCTCCACCCCCAAGACAGGGCTCTTCCCGACCAGGCTCCCCAGCCCCTCGTGGAGGGTGCGGCCGGAGCCTCCCCTCCCACCAACACGCACAGCACCCTCCTCCCAACCCCACAGCCGTAGGGCTGGGGGCCTGGCATCGCCGCGGTAATGGGGCGCACAGGAGGAGGCTGAGCCAGAGCTAGGAGCCTTCCTTGCCCCAGCCAGGGCTGCTGCCCTCCCCGCCCCACTCACCCTCCGCCCCAATGGAGACCAGCTTCACCCCTTTGCTGGCAATGAAGTCCAGCGCCTTGTTGACGTTGGCGATCTTGTGGAAACGCATCTTGCCCTTGTCTGGCTTTGGCAAACGCTCACCTGGGGGATGAGGGGAAACACCAGTCAGAGAGCCCCCCCCACTCCCCTCTCCACTCGTGGTGATGGGGTGAGGGGACCCCACACCTCCAATCACTGGGTCCCCTGCAGCCCCCGCGTGCCTGCAGCTCAACCCCCCCCCTCCACTCCCACATACCCTCCTCGCACGCTCCCCTCTGGGGGCAAAGTCGGTGGCAGACACTCCCCCAGCTCCACCACACAAAGCAAACACGCCCCCTCACCAGGCCCCCCCACCCGCAGCCACTGTGACACCCCCCGGCACATGACCCCGTTGGGGCCACATACCCAGCCACCACCGCCCTCCAGTGCCCCATCTCGTCTTCCCATGAACCTCCCCCTCGCTCCCCCGTGGCTCCTTGTCCCACTGGGGGCTCTGCATGGTTCCCACCCCCACCTGCACTCCCTCGGGGCCACCGTGGAGCCGCCCCGCCCACCCCTCCACCTTACCCGAGATCACCTCCAGCAGCAGCATGAGTTTCAGGCCGTTGCGGAAATCCTCCTCGATGTTCTCGATCTGGGTGCCGGCCTTGCGCAGGTGGGAGTTGCACCAAGCTGTGAATGTCTGCAGGAGAGGAGGGGTTGGTGGGGGCGGGGGGAGAAACCTCCACAGCTCCTGCCCCCCCGCCCCCGGAAACAGGACAGCCCAGCGGACAGGAGGTGGGAAGGGCTGGGCTACTCCCAGGCCAGCACCAGGGTAGGTGTAGGTAGGGACAGGCTGCCTTCCCCTCACTCTGCCTCCCATTTCTCACCCTCCCTGGGGTGCTCCCCTCTCGCTCCTCCGTGGTCACCCCACAGCATGTCCTGCTCAGCTCCCCGCACCAGCAGGATCAGCAGAGGGACCCAGCCCAGCCGGCTCTCGGCACATGCCAGACCCTGGGGAGAGGAGCAGAGCGGGGGCCCCGAGGAGCCTTGCAGCACAAGCCAGGCACAGACTAGACCCTCCAGCCTCACTGACTTCTAAAATCCCTAGCCCTGCTGTGGGGGATGGACACCAAGCTCTGCCCATAAGCCAGCCCCAGCCCTGGAATCACTGACCTCTGACCCCAACCCCAGCATTGGCATGCCCTGCCCTTAACCCTGCCCCCTGCCAGTCCAGGGGAGTCCCACACCTAACCCCAGGGGTGGCCAGTCCTGCCACTAGCCCCCCACATTCTCACTGTAGGCCAGCCCCACCCCAAATCCCCTCTTGCTGAGCCCTCCCCCTCCCCCTTCCCTCCCAAACCCCAGGGACCCCAAAACTGCCACACCCTCCATCTCCTGCTTCGCGCACTGCTGCCCCCACGGCCTCCAGGCTCCCTGACCTCTGCTACTAACACATGTGCATGCGTGTGTCCCTGCTCGTGCTGCTGGTGTGTGCGTGACCCTGCACACGTCACCACCCCATATTTAGCCCAGCCTGGGAGCCAGGATGTCTGGGAGGGGAAGGGGTGAGCGAGTCAGGCCTACAGCAATCCTTGACTCTGCAGATCTGCATGGTTGGGGAAGGGATGTACCCGGGCATCCCAGCAGGGTGAGCTCATGATCTGCAGGCTGCAGCCAACGGGCAGTGGCTAGCTGGCTGCCACCAGTGTCTCCGAGAAGGGACAGTGAGGAATTCTGGCACCCCGTCCCCCCAACTTCCACAGTACAGATTGCTCCAGCTCCTGCTCCCGAACCACTGGCCCAGGGGGTGCAGGGGATGCTCCCCTCCTCCTTCCCTGAAGCCAGGATGCAGCCTCATTCCTGGCTGGAGCACAGCAGGGGGAGGGTACGCCTGTTCTCGCCCCCACCCCCACCTCCAGCCACCCCAAACAGAGCAGCTGCTGGGATTCAGCCTCTGGGATTTCCTTGGAGGGCGGATGGGTGGGATGAGACCTGGGTGGCTCGAACAATGGTCCCACACTCCCCCTGCCCCCCTCTCCCTGAGCAGCAGAGTATCCCAGGGTGCCTCCCACTCTGTGTGCGCCCTCCTGCCCCCAGCATCCTAACCCTGGTGGGGTCATGCCACCCAGGGGCTTTCCTGGTCCTCCAGGGTAAGAGTGCACCTTTGGGCTTAAATGGGAGCCGAGAAGCCCAGGATTCCAGGAACTGGGGGTTGATGGGAAAGGTTCGGTAGCAAGACAGCTGCCGTGAAACTGCAGAGGTTGATAGCACTGGGCGTGGAGGTCTGCAGAGCCCCCCCATAAAGTACGTGGCGCATAGGGGAGGAGTGTGTGCGTGCACAGACCCCTGTGCTTGGGGGAGGGGTGTTACGCAGAGGGGCTGGCCGTTAGAACAGGTCCACGGCTGTGAAGATTTGGGCATTGTTGCACGTGTTACATCCTGGCCCCAACGCTCTCCCTCAGATGGCGTGTGTGTTTGCAGGAGCGGTGGTGGCCTCTCTCTCACACACCCAGAACTGATTCAAGCCAGCACAGGTGACAATGCGCTAATGCCCCGCAGCTTTAAGTCCCTGTTGCACAGCTGTGAATTCCTCACACTGTGGGGGCGGGGGGGTGCAGGATGTAGCCAGGCTGGTGGGGGGCAGGGCAGGATGTCCCCAGCTGGCTGGATTATCTAGGGTCACCTAAACTGTCCCTTAGAACCACCCCCCACCTTGCACTCTCTTCCTGGCCCATACCCCATGGGGCAGGATTGTCTGGACAGCGTATTCCAGCTCTGGGGTGTGGCTCACTGCCCTTTCGATGGTTTAACTGCCTGTGGAGACCCTGCTGTGCACTGGCCCTGCAGAGGACCCCTGGCCCCGCACACCCCTCTCCCCAGCAGCACAACGCAACAGTTGAGCAAGATCAGTTTCCAGGGGCACAAAAGGGAGAGCCTGAAAATTCTCTGCCGGGGGCAGCGCGATGGGAAGCCCTGGCTCACACCCAGCACAATCTCCTGGCTTCCGGTTGAAGGGTCCCAGCGACGGGAGGCAAAAGATGCCACTTCCTGAAGCAAAGAGAAGGTTTACAATGGGGTGGGGAACCTCTGACCTGCAGGCAGGATCCGGCTCCCCACTTAATTTGATCCGGCCTGCCGCGAGGCTCCCTGCTGCAGGCTGGAAGCCCTGTGCTGCAGAGCCTGGTGAGCACCATCCGGCTGGACGGGGCAAGCCCCAGCCCCCCGCCCCCAACTTGTGGGGAGTTGCTTTTCCACTTGAGTGCGGCCCCTGACTGGTTTTTCTGTGGGTCGATGTCCCCTGACCGAAGAAAGGTTCGCACTTGGGTTTAAAAGATGTAGCAAACTCAATAGGAATGTAAAACCCCTCTCATTGGTTAACCTAAGCAGAAGGGGCTTGCTGGAAGCCTCTATGGCTCATGGAAGAACTTCAAAGATTGTGGCAGCCTAATGAGATAGACTGAGGGGGGAGAGTTTCCAGCTGGATGGAGTCAAGATCTACAGGACATTTGTATCTTTACTGTCACCAGAACACTCCCCACTGGAGATGACCACCAGCATACAGAAGAGGAGCAGTCATTGTTAAGAGCCTTGCTGGGTGACAGTAGCATCAAGGGCCGTCACAATGGCTGCTGCCAAGACCCAGAGTGAGGGGCAGTCTACCCCGTATAGCTTGTGGGCTCCAAGAAGGGCTGGGACTTGTCAGGGCCAGGAATACAACCCAGGAGGCCTGGCTTCGCAGCCACCCACAGCTGTAACCCACCAGACCACCTCTCCTCCCGACACAGGGGACAGAACCCTGCTGTTGTGACTCCCTGACCAGCATGCTGCCTCAAGCTGTCACGACCTGAGCTCCCGGCGCAGACAGACCCAGCTCCGAAGACGCCCGCTGGATGATTTATAAATAGAGTCGCCCTGTGTCATTGCAGCATTTTCTCCAGCTCGGCCACGGGGTTATATTTAGGATTTCACAGCCTCATCCGAAGGCCAAGCTGCCAGCTCCCGCACCCAAGCAGGCCCCCGAGGAGTGACCGGGGCTGTGCACTCCCCTTCGGCTCTGCTGGAGGGCTTAGTGGATGACTCACAGGTGTGGAGCAGGTGCCTTCTGAGCATCCACTCTCAAGCCAGGGTGACGATGAACTCTTAAGGGAGCCATGATGATCTAACGGCTTACACATTGCACCTGGTAACAGGATGCCTGGCTTTCGGCCCTGGCTCAGCCACTGGCCTTGTGCAAACTCTGTTCCTTTTGGTGCCTGCTTTTCGTAGATTTCAAGGCCAGAAGGGACCACTGAAGCACACAGCCGGCCGGCCTGTATCTCCCCCCCAGAGACTGGCCCCCAGACACCCCTGCATTCAGTGCAGGCAGTTGTGTGGCTTTCAGAAAGGCAACTGGCCTGTAGCTGCAGACCCTGCCCTGCCGTGGGGGTTCATTCCACTGGATAATCACCCTCTTCCAGAAACATGGGCCTTATTTCTCATTTGAGGTTGTCTTGCTTTTATGCCCTGCCAGGTACGCCCAAAGCTTCAATACTGTGTGCAGGCCTGGTTGCCCCATCTCAAAAAAGATACATTGGAAAAGGCGCAGAAAAGACCAATGAAACTGATTAGGGGTATGGAACAGCTGCTGTCTGAGGAGACCTTAAAAAGACTGGATTTTTCCAGCTGGTGAAAGAAACAACTAAGCGGGCATATGATAGAGGTCTATAAAAGTGAAGACAGTAGCAAAGGAGATGTTAGTGCCTCTGTGATGTAACACAAGAAGGAGGGGGCGCCAAATGAGATCAGTAGGCAGCAGATTTAAAACAAAAGTATTTCACCCAGCGCACAGATGACCTGTATCAGAGAGGGAGAACAAGGAGTCTTGTGGCACCTTGTAGACTAACAGATATTTTGGAGCATGAGCTTTCGTGGGCAAAGACCCACTTCATCAGATTATTCTTTGCCAGAGCGCATCCTGAAGGCCAGGAACAGGGTTCTAAAAAGAGCTAGATAAGTCCATGGAGGTCAGGTCCATCGAGCGCTGTGAGGATGGACAGGGACGGTGTCCCTTGGCCTCTGTTTGTCAGAAGCTGAGAATGGAGAACAGGAGATCACTTGATCGTTGCCTGTTCTGTTTCTGAAGCACATGGGATTGGCCAGGTCGGCAGACACCATGCTGTGCTTCAGGGACCATTGGTGTGACTGACCCAGTACGGCTGTTCTGATTGCTCTTGTTCTGCCATCTCTGCTAGATTAAAGGGCCCTCTCGTGCTGAAGGTTTTCTCCCCATCCTGGGACACCTGATCAATCACCTCTCAAGCAGCTCTTGGAGGAGCAAAACAGACGGAGCTCTGTCAGTCTCACAATGGGGCCAGTTCGCTGGCCCTTGAATCATTAGCAGTGGGTGGCTCTTTTCAGCACCCGCTCCAATTTCTCAGCAGTCTGTCTGAAGTGTGGGTCCCAGTGCTGTGCACGGTCACCCAGTACCAGCCTCATCAGTGCCATGTCTAGAGGGGAAAGCACCTTCTACCTGCTCCTGGTTATCCATCCAAAGGCCACGTTCGCTGTCGTGCCAGTCACGCTGGGGGCCTGTGCTGAGTCCCTCTTCCACCCTGACCCCCTCTGCTTCCCAGGACACTGTCCTGATTCTGCGGTGTGTTGCCTGTCCTCCCTGCTCCACCCGCTCACGTGGGCTATAACTCTGCATGTGGCTGGAGTATTCAGATCCCGGGGGCTCGAAAAGCCCCACTTTACCAGGCGATCCTGGCTGCTCTGGGGGGATGGCCTGTCCTGACCACGCCCCCATCCTTGTGCCACATGCAGACTTCCCCAGCAGTGAGGTGATATTTACTTCCCCACCCTGGGTGAAAATGTTAAGCAGACCTGGCCTAGAACAGACCCTGCAGAACCCCACTAGCAAAACAGCCCTGCCCCTACTCCTGCTGCTGACTCTCTGTTCTTGGAGGCCGGGGCAGACTCAAATGCCTCTGTGCAGGCCCAGCCCTACCAGGGGACGGTGCCACGTGGGTTTCCTACACATGAGCTCTCAGGTTAGGGGCTGCTGTGGTCCTGGGATATGTGGATGAGGGTGGGCAGTGCAGGCAGCCGTGGCAGAGCCCCTGGGCACACTGTGAGAGTCTGGGGAGGGGCCCCTGGTGCCACAGGAATGGCCCCCAGGCCAGACACTAAAGTAGCCCTGCGATTCTGAGGGGGGCAGGGGGGCTGGATGCTGAGCTAGAGGCGCTGCCATGGGGAGATCTCAGACCTAAGGAGCCTTGTGATGCTTACAGACAAGAGCTGAGCAGGGCCAGGAGCCGACACTGCACGCACCCACCCCAGGAAAGAGGGGCAAATGGTTGGTGGGGAGGTGGAGTCTCCCGTGGGGCAGCTCCCCCGGGTACAGGTGCTGACCAAACTGCCCGGCAGAGCTGTGTGCACAGTGAGAGGCACAGGCTGCCCCCAGGAACTCAGCTGCATAGACAAAGGGCAGGCAGCAAACAGCAGCATCAAGAAAAGAAGGAACTCGTGCAAGGCCAGAAGAAAGGTGGGAATAGAACCCACGAGTCATGAGTCCCACCCCTCCTCCATCCCTAGGTCCTAAACCCCTCCGAGGGCTAAGGGGAAAACCCAGGGGTCCCGGCTCGGAGCCCCTCGGCTCTAACCCCTAGACACCGGTCCCCTTGCAGAGGGGGGTTTAGAAGCCAGGCCCAGGCCTAGCTGGGGCTAGAGCAGTACAGCGACGGCCACCGGAGATGAGACCAAAACACCCTGCGCGGTGTAGCTCCCGGAGCAGACACAGCTGCGCAGATGGACGGGGGTGGTGGTGTCAACACACCCTTTGTTTGGGAAGGGGCTCCCGTCCCCTTTGTCGGTGTAGGCCACATCTGCGGGGCTCCTGCTTTTGCTCCCAACTCCTACCCCACCACTCCCCCAGCCATGCGCTCTGCAGGGCCCCTGCTCACCCAGCGGGCATCTACCTGGGCCGCAGGAGCCACAGCACAGCCGGATTTCCGCTGGCATTGGGAAGCTCCGTCCTGTGCCTGCCAGCAGGGCTGGGAGCCTCTGGGGCTAATCCTTTGTTAGGGCAGCAGTATTTGTGGCTCATTCCCTGCTATTTACAAGGGCTTAAGGGATTTGGCTCCAGCTAACACAGTCACACCGTGATTCTCAGACTTTTGTGCCCCTGAGTGCGACCGGCAAACCAACACGTTCTGTATTTAACACCGCTAGGAACGCTGGAGGCGCAGCAGGATGTGGGGGAGGCTGACAGCTCGCAACCCTCCCTAGAGTAGCCTCAAGGCCCCCAGCTGGAGAAACTGCCACTGTCTGAGCGTCTGCCCTCCCTGTGGGTGCTGGTAAACATCCTGGGAGCTGACACCGGCCAAGGGGCTTCCCCAGCTACACCCACTGCAGCAGCATCCAGCCAGCCAGCTACCCTCACACACCCACCCACAGCCGTCTGCTTCCAGCCAGGCCCAGGCAACCCCTCCAGCCAAGCAGCCGTCCCCACTTCCCCGTCCATCTAGCCAATCAGCCAGCTTTCCTCCTTCCCCACCCCTGCTCCAGTCCTTTCTCTGTCCATCGCACCCTTATGCCCATCTTCCAATCCGCTGCAGGGGCCAGGGAGAGCTTGGTGCTCCCAGCAAGCCTCCAGTGCCCTGCCCAGCTCATCTTTTGGCCAACGTGGCTCCTCCTGACACCCAGGCTCTCCAGCTTTCATGCCCTCTGCTCGGGTCACTCCCCTGATGCTCAGCCAGGCAGACCTCCCCCCCCCGGCTCCAGCCCGTTGCTCAAGGAACTGTGTGGTTACACCCAGCCGCCTCCCAAGCACCCAGCACTTGAGCATCCCCAGGGCAAATCCCTCCCCACTCCTTTCCCAGTCCTGGCTGTACCCAGCTTAGGGATCCCCCACTTCCATCTTCCAGGTGAGACCGGTGGCTGTGCTGGAAAAGACCAAGGTTGTGCAGAATGGCTGGCCGGAGGCTGAGGCAGCCCCCAAGACTCAGCGGGGTGGCAGGGGGCTGGACCTTGATCCAGGCCTGGCGATCCCAGCATGGGAGGGAACTCAAGAATCTCACAAACGCTTAGCAGGGCCGCAGGCTGGGAGCAGATGCTGGACAAATCCACTCTGGTATAAAGGCAGATATTAAGTGGGGGCGGGGGATTCCCCCCGGCGCAGCTTCCCCTCTTCTGGGGGAGGAGCTCCTCCAGGACCTGGGGGCTTTAAATCCAGGCCAGAGGGCGCTAAACTTTGGTTCTCCACCAGACTGGGGCTGGAGGCAGAAACAGCCTTGAGGAAGGTGCTGCAGGGGAAGGGGGTTGGACTGTGATTTACAGGGCCCTTAGCACAGACAGGCACTCCTGTACCAGAACAGCAGCACCCTCCCAGACCTGCTGATTGTGGTCCCGCCCCACACACCCCAGCCCTTTGCACAGCCATTTCCACTGCCTCCACTGGCCTCTTCACCCTGGGGAGGGGGAGTGCACAAGAACAGGGGAGTCTGGGTACAGTCACCCTGCAGGCCAGCTGCCTGGGGCTTTGCAGAGCTATGTACAGTCAGCTTGGGAGCCGGCCATGTGGGGCTCTGCAGAGCTGTCTGGGTACAGTTGGGCTGTGAGCCGGCCATGTGGGGCTCTGCAGAGCTGTCTGGGTACAGCCGGGCTTTGTGACACCTGTGACAGGGAGGCTGGGAAACCCCTCTCCCAAAAGGTCTCTGCAAACCTCTGTCTGAGGACAGCACTAGGTCCTAGCCTACCGACAGCAAACCCGAGGCAGGGACCAGCGCGAAGTCACTCAGGAAAAGTGTGGAGAACCCAGGGGTCCTGAATTCCACCCGCCTCATCCCCATTCTAAACCACATATCCCCGCCGAGGCCTGGGAGCAGAGCCCAGGAGTCCCAGTGCCCGGGGTCCTAACCACTAGATCCCACTTCCCTCAGACCCGCACTCCAGCCTCCCTCTTCTCCTTCAAGCACACACTATATTCCCTCAGGCCCCCCACTCTGCCCATGGGAGCAAGTGTCCTGCCCCCCATCTGTCTTTGTATTGATTCACAGTCCCTTGCAGACCTCTTTAAATAGCTTCTCCTGAAGGACCCCAGCAGCAGGGCCCACCCAGGCTGCGGGCCTGCTCCAGCCCCCACCCCAGCCCGCCCCCTCTGCCAGGCCATAGCCTAATTAAGAGGTGTCCTCTTCCAAAATACCCACATGAGCTCACCTCACCCGGGAAGCAGAGGGGACAGCCGGGGGGGGCGAGGGGCAGTTTATTATAGAAACCGCCTTACAAGGACAAGGCGTCTGGAATAGCAGCAGCTAACTGATCCCCCTTCCCAATCCCCCAAACCACTTGCCTCAGCAGGAACTGCTTCCCAAGCTCATGTAACTATCTCTGGTCTGCAAATGAGGGTGTGAGGGGCAGACAATCCGCTCCTCTGGCCTATTCTCTATGGAGGTAGGGCTGAGGAGCCCCGGCGGGGCTAGGCATACACAGACCCAGGACAGGAGGACGGTCCCTGCCCCACACAGCATACAACTTAATCAGCCTCTCTGACGTGCAAATCCTCCGACAGGCTGCATGGAGCCTGGGGACCCCGAGGCGGGCAGGTTCTCAGAGGAAACAACCGGGCACGTCACCTGTCTGTATTGTGTCGGCCCCCTCCCGAGCACTGACCCGCTGGGGTGCATGTGCGCGTGCACACACACACACACACACACACACACACACACACACAGGCACACAGGCACACCGAGCACTGATATGGCAGAATACACACACACACACACACTCACACTCACACATGCACACCCTGTGCACTGGGCCCTCCTCTGACATCTCCGCACAAGAGTCTAACAGAGCCAGTGCAAACTCCCACAGGCCTGGCCCAGCTGCCAGTTGCAAGAGAGACAGCCTGGAGGTGCCCCAGCTGCACAGAAGAAGGGTAGAGCCCTGCAAGGACCGTATAATCTGGCCCTAGACAAAGCACTTTCCTGACCGCAATCGCTAGAGTTCAGGGTGTAGCACCCAACTCAGCTGGGGGCCAAACCCCTCTGCCTGCTCTCCTCTGTCCTGACCCCGTACCGCTGTTCTGCACACCCAGCTTCACTGCTAGCCTGAAGCAGGGAATGCCGTAGGCTAAGAACTGTGGGGTCAAAGAGACAGCAGGCGAAAGTGGAGCAGGGACCGGCAAGCACCTGCCTGGAGAGGGGGGACTTTTGGCTCGGGTGGGCCTGTGTGAGTGGGTGGTACTTGCAGGGCTCAGGGCAGGACTGGGTGGGCCGGGTAAGGGCTGGCAATACCCAGCCTGCAGCTCGACTCATAACAGCACCATTCTGTGGGGACCTGTGCCAGCAGAAAGGGCTGAATTCTGATCTCCAGGGTCACCCCAGACCGCAATGCAGCCAAGGCCAGATTCTGATCTCAGCTTCCCCAGGGCCAGTCCAGAGTCAGCCAGGGAATCCCTGAGTTACGCTGCTGTAGGGAGGATCAGGACCTGGCCCAGCCTTACATCCTGACCTTTACACTGGAGGCAGCTATTTCAAGGAGGTGGCATTCTCCCACAGTGATGTGCCCCTAGCTGGCCAGCGCTCCCTGCCAGGAGGGGCAGCCTGGCCATCCCCTGGCCCAGGGGCTCCAATAGCCTTTCCCCACCTGACGTAGCTATGCCACCTCCCTGGGAACACAGTGCCAGGTTAGAGCCTGCTGTTATGGCCCAAAGAGGCACAAGTGGGAGGGGCTGGGCAGCGTTCCCTGTAAACTGAGAGCTTGTAGGCAGGAGCTATTTCAGTGCAGCCTGGCTGATTAGCACAGTGCCCACAGGTAGGTTTTGTTTCTCCTGGTGGTGCACTTTTGCACACGCCTCAGTGCAGATAAAATTTATTCTGCACATGGATGGAAAAAATCCACACATGACTGGATACGGTCAGAGGGAACATTGGCCCTGGGGATGAGGGTGAGGGCTGGTGTGAGGAAGGCATATCTCCCCTTGCCCCGTTCCCACCTGCTCAGAGCCACTGCCGCAAAAGCAGGAGAGGGGAGAAAGACCCCGATGGGCTGGGCTGGGCTGGGCTGGGCTGGGCTGAACCAAAGGGAAGAGACCTGCACCCGATGGAGATCGAGGGGAACAGCATTGCGTACGCCTGCCCGAGGCAGCCCCTGGTCTGTGGTGCTGGGACAAGGGGTCTGGGTTAGCACCCTGAGCTGTGCTCAGCTCTGGCATGCCTGGGCCCGATCCAACCCGGGCAGATGAACATGGAGTTGGACAGAGGTTCCTGGGACGGGGGCACAGAATTCACTAGGCCTGATTCAGCTACCGCTCACCTCAGGGACACTGTACCAATTGCCAGGGAGACAGCCCAGAGGGGTTGCAGGCTCAGACCAGGATCAGGCCCACTGCTGTGTGTGTCAGAGTGAGGCTGTCCGGTTTGGTGTCTGCAGGGGGGACTGTTGTCAGTGTGAGGGGACTTGTAGGTTATTGCATGTCCAGGGCTGCTCTGTGTGGGAGAGAGTGGTTGTGGGTCAGCATATGCAGGGGGCCCGTTGTGTGTGTGTGTGTGTGAGAGAGGGATGTTTGTGGGTCAGAGAATGCAGGGGGGCTGTTGTGGCAGTGGGAGGAGAGTCATTGTGGGCCAATGTAGGCAGGCGACTGGTGTGTGTGTGTGTGTGTGTGAGGTGGCTCTTGTGGGTTAGTGTATGTAAGGAGGCTGCTGGATGTGGGGCTGTTGTGGGTCAGTGTATGCAGGGAAGCTGTTGTGTGGGAGGGGGGTTGTTGTGAATCAGTGTGTGCAGGGGGGTTGTTGTGGTTCAGTGTATGTGGGGAGGCTCTTGTGTATGGGAGGGTGTTCTGAATAAGTGTTGCAGGGAGGTTGTTGTGGTTCAGTGTATGTGGGGAGGCTGTTGTGTATGGGAGGGTGTTCTGAATAAGTGTTGCAGGGAGGTTGTTGTGGGTCAGTGCATGTGAGGAGGCTGTTGTGTGTTGGGGGGGCTATTGTGAACCAGTGAGTACATGGGGCCTGCTGTGTGTGTGTGGTGGGGGGGTTATTGTGGGGCAGAATAAGCAAAGGGCTCATGTGTATGTGAGAGGGATTGTTGTGGGACAGAGTATGGGCCGGGGGGCTGTTGTACTGGGGGGAGGAGGGTTGTTGTGGATCAGTGTATGTGGGGTTGTGCGTGTGTGTGTACACCAATCCCAGAGCTGCTCACACCCACAGCACGCACCACACCTCGGCCATATGCACAAGCAACGGTCCAAGCAGCTGAGCATGCCACACACACCTGGGGGAGCCTGCTGCCAGCCCTGGTGCCCAGCCTGCCCCGAGTCCAGATCGCAGTGAGGCAGGCGGGTATATTTAGCCCAGCAGGCTCCTTGCATCCCCATCATTCCTGGCATAGCTTGGACGCCACAGACTCTGTTCCAGGACACATGCAGCCGCCTCCTCCAACTCCCTACTGCTGGCGTCACCCATCTGGGGCTGGGAGTGGGAAGGGGCATCACGCCGTATCAGTTACTTTTGCACAGCTGCTGCCTGCTCCAGAAATCATCTCACACCTGCCGCTTTGGGGCTTGGCTCCTGGCGAGCCTACATGGCATGGGGCCTGGCTCGCTAGCCCTGCACACAGGCCAGGGGCTGCTCCTTGCAGAGAGGGGTCCCTGCGCCTGCCCCTGTAGCCCCAGGCACCTGGCAGCGCTCGGACTCTGCCCCTCGCAGAGATGGGGCCCAGAATCCACCCATACAGCTCCAGGCACCACTCGGTGGCAGCCTCTTCAGAGCCCCAAATCTTTGCACTCTGCACCCGTCCGTCCATGTCTAACTGGGTCTCTCTCCTGCCCAGCATTCCTCACCCCAGTCCTCCAGCTCCCAGCACATCCCTGACTCTCTCTTCCAGAGATGGGGCCCTGGACCGGCCTCTAACCATAGCGCCTGACACCTCTCTGAAGTTCCCACCCCACAGTCCTGACTCCACATCACACAGAACAGCCCCTTGCCCAGCTCTGCAAACCTGGGCACCCTGTGGGACCACTCTGAAGGCTCCCACCCTGCCCTCCCTCTCCATGCCTGATCCTCACAACCACCCACCTTCCTCTGCTGCTTCTCCCAGGCAGGGTCTAGCAGCAGGTCCCGGTCCCAGTCCTCCTCCTGCTGCATGTACTCTTCAGTCACCATGTACGAATGGTTGTAGTGTATGTGGCTCTCTACTTGCGTGGTCATCTTGGCTTGTCTTCTTGGCCTCTCTCTGCACGTCCGACTCTCCCCTTCCCCCTTAGCCCCGGTCCGTCGTCCCTTTCACAGGCCCTGCTGGCTGCTCTGCACTGCCCCTTGCCCGACGCACCAGCTCCCTTCTCCTGGAGGTCAGGTCCCCCTGCCCCTGGCGGGTGGCAGCTTTGCCCTGTCCCAACTCCTGGTCAAAAGCCACTCACGTGACTGGTCCCCATTAAGTATTATCAGCCTGGGGAAGAGGGATCAGGTTCCACCTTTAAAAGGCCAAGGGGAGGGTGCAGAGGGGCTGTCCCAAGCAGGGAGGGTGAGGACAGCTGCTGGCAGGCCCACAGACACCCCCTCCCTTGCAGGCTCTTAAAGGGACCCTGTACCTAGACTGGGGGAGGCTTCCTGGCACTCTGGGGACAGGAAATGCACAATAAGCCCCAGCGGGGCACGGAGGCGGAGGGGCAGTTCCCCATGGGGAGCAGTGGTGTCAGACCTGGAAAAGGCCATGAAGTCATCAGGAGGAATCCAGGACCAAGGCAGCGGCTAGAACAGGGAGTCCAATAACAAGTCAAGGGGAGGAGGGGTAGCTCACTGGTTTGAGTATTGGCCTGCTAAGCCCAGGGTTGTGAGCTCAGCCCTTGAGGGGGCCATTTAGGGGCAAATAAAAAGAAATCTGCCAGGGTTGGTGTTCGGCCCTGCTAAGAGGGCAGAGGACTGGACTCAGCGACCTCTGAAGGTCCCTTCCAGCTCTGTGAGATTGCCACACCTACGGTTATGACCCTTGCATATTCGCTGCCCTCTCCCCCAAAGACAGGCAACCCCCTGCTGTAGCTGTGCTGGGGCAGCAAAAGCCATGCAGCTCCCAGCGGGTGCTGCACCAGTGCTGACGGAGCTGGGCAGCTCCAAGCAGGAGCTGCAGGAGTGGTGCAGCTGCACCAGAACAGAAGGAGCCACACCAGGGAAACTGCTGCAGGGGTGGCCTGCATGGCTGCTGCCACACACATCCCACCAGCTGGTGGGGCGCGTGAGTGGAGTGGTGCTCCTCGTATGCGGCTCCGCTGAGCTGCATTTCACCACACCCCGGTGCCCCATTCGCCACGTGGGGCGAACAGGGAGCTTCTTGGACACCGCAGAGAGAGAAACGCACATGGCATCATCAGCTGAAAAATCGAAGGGAGGCAGCATGGCCAATGGTAAAGCCAGGATGGAGGGGGTGTTCCTGTCCCAGCTCTGCCAGTGCCCTGCTATGTGGCCTTTATCAAGCCCCACCCCTCTGTGCCTCAGTTTCCCAGCTCTAAAACCAGGAACTGACACACCCCACCCCAATGCTTGATGCAAACACAGGTCTAACCATTCTGCAAGGTGCCTGCAAGGAAGAACACGTCACTATGATACCTGCACCATGCAAGGGAGGGCAGTATAATATCCACCAGCCAGCACCTGGCAGAGAGGCTGTGGCCTAGCAGCCCATGGCCATCCCAGCAAGAAGTAAATACCCCAGACACCTGCAGGGCAGCCTTGGGTGGGGTGAGGGGGCAAGAGAGATGCTTCTGGGATGGGAACACTGGGGACATTGGAGGAATTGATGCTGATTTTCGCCCACTTTAGCAGCAATGGAGAAGGCATTAAAGCATCCACTCAATATGCTGTGGCTCCGGTTACACCAGGGCTATTATTAGCAGCCAGGCCAGCAGCAGCGGCTGGCAGCTCCCAGAAGTGGCTAGTGATTGGAAGGGGGAGAGGAAGTCTCAAAGGAGAACCCACATTCTCGAGTACCAAATCCCAGAACTCCCACCATTTGCAAACTAGGCCCCTCGAAGGGGTTGGCTGCCACCCCGAAAATGACAGTTCTCCCCCACCCCCACACTACTTCACTCAGGGACTTCAAGGCCCTGTCCAGCACCACCTGCCCCATCGCAGGGGGTGACCTCCTGCAGCGACAGCAGTGGAAGAGGGTGTCCCCAGGCTCCCACTTGGCACTGGAGGGTCTGTGCCCAACCAGCAACCCAAAGGAGCTGCCACCAAACGAACTTCAGGGCAGCGGCTGGACTGCACCCAGCTGGGGCTTTGGGAAAGAGCACAGGCTCGAGACCTGGGAAACACGGGGCAGGGCCATTGTAACCCTGGTCCAGTGACTGGGCACCATGACCCCCGCCCCGTCCCGGACATTGTAACGCGGCTCCCCAACTGGGCACCAAGACAACCTCCCTTCACTCTGATTGGTCGACCACGGCTTCCGTCACAAGGAAGGCTGGACACAGCGGCGCTCCCCACTCCTGATTGGCTGTTCGCGCCGTGGCGAGCTGGACGCGGAAGCGGAGGCCGAGTGGGCCCGCGGCCGCTCGCCATGGCAACGGTGCCGTCCGGCTGGGGCGGGCGGTGCCTGCCCCTGTGTGTGACCTTGGCCCTAGTGGCCGCCGTGACCGGGGAGGTGCTGTGGCTGCTTCTCCGCGCGGGGGGGTCCCGGCCCGACCCCGACCCCGACCCGCCGGGCCTGGCCCTGCACCTGCCGGCCCTGCTCTTCCTTCTGGCCAACGTGCTGGGGAACATGGGCCTCTTCGTCACCACCAGCCCCAGCATCGGCGGCGTCATGCTGGCGGGAGCCGCCGTGGGCAAAGGCTGGGCGTGAGTACCGGGACAGAGGGAGGCAGCTGCATCTCAGCTCCGGCATCTCCCGCCAGGCGAGGGACCCCCGTATGAAAAGCCCCGCTCCCCACCCCAGCGCTGGCTGCATCTCCTGCCAGGCGAGGGACCCCCATATGAACAGCCCCGTTCCCCACCCCGGAGCTGGCTTCATCTCCTGCCAGGCGAGGGACCCCTGTATGAACAGCCCCGTTCCCCACCATAGAGCTGTCTGCATCCCCCTGCCACATTCTGCAGCCCAGAGCTGGCCGCACCTCCTTGCCAGGTGAGGGATCAGTATAAACAACCCTTTTCCCCACTCCAGAGCTGGCTGCATCTCCCTGCCAGCCAAGAGAACTTGTATAAACAGCCTCACCTCCTCCCTAATCCTGCCACTCGCACGATGGCTTCATCTCAGCACTGGCAAGGGATCCCTTTTATAAACAGTACCTGTGCCCCACCTGAGACAACTGCAGTTCGGCACCACCCAAACTTTAGTGCCGTGAGCCTGGTGGCAGAGCTCTGTCTGATGCTACTATTTGCAGTCTGTATGAAAAGGCTTTTCTACAAGCTGGGGGTCGTAGTGGCCTGGAAGGGGGTTGAGAACAATTGCCACTGTTCTTTGCTGGGGAATCTCTGCCCAGGATGGTCCTGTTTCTGGGACTGCCACTCTTATTTCTAGCGCCAGGAACATTGGTAGCTGGGAGGGTGGAGGGGACAGGGATATGGACATGCTGCATCATTTCTCTCTGCTTGCCTTCCAGGTACTGCTACACCTGCCAGTCCCACGTGCCCCCCCGCTGCCACCACTGTTATGCCTGTAATGTGTGCATGTTGCGCCGAGACCACCACTGTGTACTGCTGGGCCAGTGTGTGGGCTACCGGAACTACCGTTACTTCCTGTGCCTTCTGCTGCACGGCTGGGCGGCCCTGCTGTACGCCAGCCTGCTCAACGGTGACATCTTCATGGACCTCCTGCGTGAAGGAGTCACCCTGTCCAGCATCTTCCTCCTCTTCATGCCGTGGCTCATGCTGCTGACGGGTACAGCTGTGGCAGGAGCTGCTGGGACGGGTCCCTCCACGTGTGGGGGCTGAGCATCAGTGGTTCCCCAGGACCACATTGTTCTCGGCTGGCTTTAGAAGCCCTAGGAAATACCCAGCCTGAGTTGGTGCTGAGCCTCCAGAACATCTGACCAAGATTTGGTAATTTTAAGGTGTCAGCCAGAGGCTCCGTAAAGGGCCCCGGTTTAATCACCTGCTGATCCACTGCCCACTGAAGACTCCTTGTAGGCCATCTCCTTGAAAACGGAGGCAGCCCTCACATCACATGTTGCTTTTGCAGATTGTGGGCTGTGTGCACGCCTGGGGGGTTCTTCCAGCACAGGCAGCTCCTTAGCAACCCCACAGCCCATTCCCCTGTCACCAGAGACACCCAGCCCTCCCTCAGTCCCAAACCCAGAGGCAGCTACGATATCGCTCTACAAACAGTCCCTGTGTCCCACCCCAGAGGCAGCTGCATGTCAGTGGAGCAGGGCAGGGTTAATGAGAATATGCCAAGACCTGGTTTTGTGTGGGGAATGTTACGTACACCCTTAAGGAGTGCTTGGCTTCTAGCTCTGACAGTGCCCCCTTGTGTTTCTCCAGGCCAGGTGAGCACCTCAACCTTCATCTGTGTTTTCATGGCTGACATCTGTGTGGTTGGTTTCCTCTTCTGCTCCGGCTTCCTGTTCTTCCATGTGCTGCTGAGCCTGCGTGGCCAGACGGTCAGAGAGTGGTTTGAGGAGAACCGCAGCTATGACCTGGGCTGGCACCGCAACCTGCAGGAGGCATTAGGGGACAGGTGGCACCTCGTCTGGCTGTGCCCGCTCCTGGCCTCTCCCCTTCCTGGGGATGGCGTGACCTTTGAGAGCAGAGCTCCCTGCTCTGAGCCCTCTGCCAAGCCAGTCGTTTTCTGAAGGTGGGTTCAGGAGCACCCCCCCTGCTGAGGGGACAGGAAGGGCTAGGGACATGCTGCCTTGCCGGCACAAGCTGACTGATGTAATCGGTATTGCGCTGAGGTGTAGGACTCCGGGGTTCTGTTCCCAGCTCTGCTGCTAGTGTTGGACAAGAAGAGATTCTCTAAAGAATGCCAATATTGAAATTGTTGATGAACGTATTAACAGAACTGATCCCCAAACAGACCCCTGTGGAACCCCACTTGTTACGCCCTTCCAGCATGCTTTTGTACTGTTAATAACTACTCTCAGAGAACAAGTATCAGTCAGAGAGGTAGCCATGTTAATCTGTAGCTTCGAGAACAAGAAGAAGAAGTCTTGTGACACCTTATAGACTAACAGATATTTTGGTGTCTAAGCTTTTGTGGACAAAGACCTGCTTCATCAGATGCATGAGTGGGGGGGTTGGTTTCAGAGGGGCATTAAAGAGTGGGGTCCCAGTAAAAGGGAGGGCCAGAGCTGACAAGGTCTATTCAGCAAATTCCTGAGATGTGCATTGAAGTCTGATGGGGTTCTTCCTTTGTTCAGCCCATCGCCACTGGGCTGGGAGGTGACCACAACTTCTACTGTGAATCCCAGCACTAAAACATTTCTAATACAAGCACAGAGCCACTCTCATAATTTCACTTACCAAAATGGTACAGATATACAAGCAGCATAAACAGATTCAGTGTATTACCAGCTTTCGTTGGACACCTCCCATGGCCCACTTGGCACAAGATTTGGTGCAAACTTAATACAGAGGTTACAGTAATATCTCTCAAGTTCCTTTAAAAATCTAATAACACCAGAGGGGCCATGGCAGCCAGGAAGCCTTCAAGAGGGTTCCGCAGGGAGGCCAGAGGGAGTCACCTATGATAACCGCCTCCTGGCTAGAGCGTGTTCCTGGCACCCCCTCCCATACCACAGCCCCTCTTGCAACCAAACTCCTTCTCTGACCCTGCCCCCCGCTCCTGGACCCTGCACCAGAGCAAACCCCCTCAAGAACCCACACCTACTCCTGCACCACAGTCCCTTGCCCAGAGCTCCTTCCTGTACCTAATCTCCATTCCAGACCCCACATCCCCTCTAGTAATATCATAAAAGAGTGTGGCCCCGATCGCTTGCCTAATTCTTGGAAAAATTCGTTGAAAATTATTGCCCATTACTGCATTAGAGGATAGTGAAATCTCAGGGGACTGGAGAATAGTAAACATAGTACCGGTCTTCAAAAGAAGGGAAGTGCAGGACCTGGGAATGTATAGACCAGTGAGCTGAAGAAACTGGAACAAATGATTAAACTACCAGTTGGTAAGTACCTAGCAGATAATACGGTAATAAGTAATAACCAGTGTAGACATGCCAAGAATAAATCACACCAAACCAATATAATTTCCTGCTTTGACGGGGTCACTGGCCAAGTGGATAAGAGGGAAGCAGTAGACGTGACATCTGGACTATAGTAAAATTTTAATGCAATCGCAATGGACATTCTCATAAGTAAACTAGGGAATTGTCATCTAGATGAAATTGCAATAAGGTGACTGCACAGCTGGCTAGAGGACCATCCTCAAAGACTATCCATGGTTTGCTCTCAGACTGGGATCCAGTGGGGCCCTGCAAAGGTCTGTCCTGGATCTGGTACTACTCAGTGTTTGCACTAATGCTTTGGACGATGGAGTGAAGAGTATGGTGTGCTTGTAAAATTTGCAGATGAGACCAAGCTGGGAGGAGCCACAAGCATTTTGGGGCACAGAATTCGAATGAAAAATGATGGGGATAAACTGGAGAATTGATCTGAAATCAGCGCTGTTCAGCGATGCCGGAGTACCTCTCTGGGCGCGAGCCTGGGCATGTATTATGGAGACTCTGGGCTGCCCAGACACCAGTGTCCCCCTCTCGGCTTTACTGATATAGTCCAAAGGAGAGGATAACCTCCACGTCTGGTACCAGCTCAGCTGCAGGAGTTGCGGGGACAGTGCCAGAAGTTGACACCGAACTGCCTTCGGACTCCACTCTGGATTGTCTGTCAGGGTTCACTCCCTTAGCCTTTCTCCTTCCCAGGATAACCCACAAGGCAGTGGGGTGTGGAGAATGTGGTTAAGGATCCCACTAGTTCATACCTCCCTGTCACCACAGCTCCCTGTGTTGCAATGACCTCATATCCCCGGGACCCTACTCCCTACCTTTCGCCCCCCCCAGCTACCATCATCATAGGACCGTCCCCAACCCACTACCCCCATCGGCTCCCATGTCCGCCCTCCTCACTGCACTGGCCCCTCTCCCCCCAGCTGCTCTCAGTGCCCCCAGGTCCACCTTCCCCCATCGCTCTTCAGGCTCTTTTCTTCAGAGACTCCTTTTCCTGGTAGTGCTGCCTTGCAGGGCACAGGTCGAACACCACACCTTGTTCACTGGGAGCTCCCTTCTTATAGAGAGAGGTCTGAAATCAGCAAGGTGAAAAGCTGTGCAAAGTCCTCCACTTAGAAAGAAAGAATGAAATGCACAACTACCAAATGGGGACATGCTGGGTAGGCTGCAAAGTTGCAGAAAAGGGTCTGGGGTGTAGTGGGCTGTACGTTGGGCGTGAACCAAGAGCATGATGGGATTTTGAAAAAGGCCAGTGCTGTTCTGGGTTCTGTCCGCAAGAGGGGCGGGTGTAAGATACAGAAGGAGCTGCTCTGCTCTGCTCTGCTCTGCTCTGCTCTGCTCTGCTCAGTGGAGGCCTCAGTGGGAGTTCAAGGTCCCATCTGCTGCCCCATACTCTAGGATAGCTCTGAACAAACTGGGAAGTCCAGAGCAGAGCAAGGATTTGGGAGGAACCGTTGAAAGCATTAGGCATGTTCAGGGGACAGAATTGGAGGCTGAAGGTGGACGTAAGTCTTCACATATGTAAAATGTTGTAATAAAGAGGCTGGAAAGTGATTGTTCTCCATGTCCACCTAGAGCAGGACAAGGCATAAATGGCTTACTTCACAGCAAAGGAGAGTCAGGGTGGTGGGTAGCAAGAGAAACTTGATAAACTTTAGTGTTAAGCACTAAACAGCTCAGCCAGGGAGGCTGCAGAATCTCTCTCATTGGCCGTTTTAAGAGCAAGTTTAGACGCACGCCTTTCAGGGATGGTCTAGAGCAGGGGTCAGCAGCCTTTCCGAGGTAGAGTGCTGAAGTCTGGCCTTTTGACCTCTGTACAGCCCGAGTGCCAGTGAGACTTTTTAAAATCGCTTGTAGTCCTACTTACAAGAGCTGCATTAATAAATCAATGAAGAAGCAGAGCGTTACCGTTTAGGAGGTGGTTGGCAGCATTAGCTGGTTTTCTGTTAGTCCACAGGTGGCCTGGCTTTGAGCAAGCTCCCGGCTGCATGGGGGAGGAGGGGAGAGACTGAGCTCCCACCTTGTGCACCCATGAAAACCGGCTTGTGTGCCACTCTTGGCACACATTCTGGGAGTTGCAGACCCCTGGTGTGGATCTATGCAATCTTGCCGCATCAGGGAGCTATAGCCTAGATGGCCTTCTGAGGTCCTTACCAGCCCTACATTTCTCTCATTCAGAGTCCCTGCTCTGTGACTCAGTTTCCCCATCTATAAATGCCTCACTAGATACAATAAACTCTTTCCTATCTGGCAGCCCTGGGACTGGGAGGTTGCCGGATATTCACGTATTCTGGATAATAGAGAGGTGAACGTAGCAATGCACAACACTAAAGAAAAACAAGATTAGCTATAAAAAAACAAAAATGTATGCAGAGTACTTTATTTACCCAACAACAGTAGTGCTGTGTGCTGTAAACTTATACTGTATTTGCTGTATTCATTTGTATTTACTTTCACTATGCTGTACTTAATGGAAAACATAACTAACATTTACTTATGGCTAAAGTGCCGGTTATTTGAGAGTACTGGATAATAGGATGCCGGACATGAAAGGGTTTACTGTAAATGCACTCGTGATGGTAACGGTCAGTAGCTGGAGGGCTGAAGGGCAGACAGAAAGCCAAGCTAAGAATACTGCTCTTCTGTTGGTCTTAATATAGCACCTAAGGCCTCTCTGTCACCCCCCATCATGTGCAGCACACAGTAGGAGAAAGGCCCTGCTCCAAGAGTTTGAATAAGGAGTGGAGAGGACACAGGCAACCAGAGAGGGAAGGGACTTACCCAAAGTCACTTAGCGAGTCAGCAGGAGAGCCCAGGAGTCCTGGCTACTGTACCACCCCTTTGCTGTAACCACTAGATCCCTCCCCTGCCTAGTGCTGGAACTCAGTTCCTGATTCCCAACCCTTGCATTAGTTAATCCCCTGCTTAGGCTGCTCTGCTCTGGTCATTGGTGGGTATGGAGCTGGCAGTCCCAGACCTTTGAGAAGGGGAGTAAATATGTGCTGGCCGGTCTGCAGCTGGGAGCCAGAGATTATTCCCCTTTCCCCATCCCTGCCAGGCATTGAGAGGGGCCGAGGGGAGGACACAAAACCGTTCTGGGTTTGGCCCATGGGAGGCTTGGCCCATGATGATGGCGCAGGTCAGTTCTGATCTCTCTCTCTCTCTCTGCTTGCAGGTCTCTTCCAGATGGTGCTGCGGTACTGCAGGGAAGCTGGCTTTGGCTTTTGTCTCTCTCCAGAAGAAGGGGCAAGTGCCAAGCACTGCTTTGCCCTCTGGACTAGTGCCATCCCCATCTGACCTGGGGCCTGGCTGCACTGGACTTCGCAGGTGTTGGGACTGTTGTGCCAGGCAGAGGACAGACCGCAGCTGAAACTGAGAGCCCCGTTGTTCCAAGTGCAGCCCAAGTACAGAAAGAGACAGTTGCTGCCCGGAAGAGCTCACAGCCGTAACAGACCCAAGGTAGTGGGGCCGGTAAACAGGCAGCCAGAGGAAAAGGGACTGTCCAGTTTAGGGACCGAGCCCTGGCATCCTGGCTCCCAGCCCACTGCCCTCCAAACCCCACGAATGTTACAGTTACAGTTGCTGGTTCTACTCCTCTCCAAGCCCTAGCGGCTCAAGACTGCCCTCCCGCGAGTCCAGGGCTACAACTGCAGGGTTTGCACAGCTCTCCCATGGCCCAGCCAAGCAGGACAGACCACCCTGCAGATGCTGGAGCCATCATTTTACCAGCCATTCTCCCAGGGGACTTTTCCCTGGGGCACCCTCTTCCCACTGGTCTCCAATAAAGGCTCCAAGCCCAGGGTGCACAGTGCCTGAGGACTGATTTGTCTGTTGTGGGGAGATGTTCTGAGCCCCAGCTGCATCCCCTGCAGGCATCCCTGATCCTGGTACTAGATCTGCAGGCGGAAGCAGAGCATGGTTTTTAGAGCTGTGCATCCTTTATGTCAGCTCCCAAGAGATGCAGCATTTGCAGCATTCCTCCGTCCCAGGGGAGCTGCCCTGTGGGGGCATCCCTGTCTATTAAACCTCTGCCCCTCATTCCCCACCTGACTCTGTGTGCCATTGCTCCCAGCTGCTGACCTCAATCAGCCTGGCTGAGAGAGATTTCCAAAGGCCTTAGGACCAGCTCAGCAGGATTCCCTGGACAGCTGGTGACCTCCTCCGGTGCAGGCAGGCAGCCGGGCTGAGTGACTGTGGTGCGGGCCCTTGTAAATGCTTCTCCACAGGCTCAGCTGTCAAGGCCAGGAGCCACAAGGACCTTTTGCTGAGATTCTGAATCTCGGTGTTTAGGGGCCGGCCAGGAGCCAGTGTACTTTGGAACAGCATCAGAGCTGGGGTGAGTTCCCAGGAGTGCAGGCCCAAGCTGGGAGAACACAACGGCAACCTAACAGCCTTCCCCTCCCATTCACTAGCCTTCATGCACCATTTCTCCTGGAGCCTAATGGCCAGGAGCCTTTTAATGATAGCCATGGCAACTTCTGGGCAAGGGCTGGGTCTGGGGCCTGGCCCAGCCTCATGCCTGCAGTGCTGGGGTCTCCAGACACATCCTTCCTTCCCAGCATAGGCCTCTTCAGTTGAGGGAAAAGTCCTGCTTGGCTGTCTGCAAGGAAGAAAGGAGAGCGACTAGAATCCCAGGCCGCTGGGGTTCCCTGGCTGATCCCTGCTCCGAGGGGCCGAGGCAGCATGGTGCTCTGCAGTGGAGCTTCCTGCCCCTCAAGGTCCCTCCAACCGAGCCTTGACAGCTTTTTTCTAGCAATGGGTGCATCATGCCCAATATCCTTCCCTCTTTGCTGTACTTAGATCCCTGGGGCCCTCCAGTCCTGTATCCCGCCTCCTGGGTCAGACCCCTGCACCCATCCAGCGCAGTATTCACCTCCTGGCCCAGGCCCTGGGGCTTCTCCCTCCCTCTCCTTCCTGTGCTCAGTGCTGGTGTCCCTCACCTCGAAGAAGCTGTCAATAATTTTATCGCTAGTGGCAGCCTGGGAGCGGAACTGCTGCTGGAGATGCTCAACTGACACCATCAGCTGCAGGTAGTGGAAGAGCAGCTGCTTCTCCCTGCTGGGATAGGGCACAGTGACTTCCCAGGGGGCAGGACCAGCCCCATTTAGGGTTGCTGCTTATGGAATCTCTCCTGCCAGGGCCCCCTCTGGGTACCTGTGTACCTGGACCTGATGTGTGTGGGGGGGAGACCAGCCCAGGGAGCCTATGGATCTGATGTAGGGGAGCCAGGCCAGATGGGCCCATGGATCTGAGGGGGGGTGGGTATCAGGGGAGATGGGCCCACAGAGCTAAGGGGGGAATACCAGGTTGGATGGGCCCACAGAGCTAAGGAGCAGGGGGAAGTCCAGGTAAGATAGATCCACAGAGTTAATGTGAGGGTGGGAGGATACCAAGTTGGATGAGCCCACAGAGATAATGAGGGGGATGCCAGGTTGGATGGCTCACAGAGCTAAGGTGTGTGGGGGGGAATTCCAGGTTGGATGGGCCCACAGAGCAAAGGGATGGGGGAATTCCAGGTTGGGTAGGTCCACAGAGCTAATGCAGGGGTGGAGGGATACCAAGTTGAATGGGCCTACAGAGCTAATTCAGGACGGGTGGGGGGGAAACACCAGGTCGGATGTGTCTGCAGAGCTAATGCCGGGTGGAGGTGAATACCAAGTTGGATGGGCCCACAGAGCATGGGGGAATACCAGGTTGGATGGACCTGTGGAGCTGGTTGGAGGAAGGGGCTGGAAAGACCCATTCCCCTGCTGTGATGTGCCCAGGTTGGCTAATCCCAAGGGGAGAGGCTGTGGCAAGGGGCCCTCACCTCTCGCTGCTGTCCATGTACTCAATGAGCCGAGCCAGGAGGGCCTCGTCATCCCCTGGCTTTGTGGCCTTGTGCCCCTCTGTAGGCAGAGAGGGGGCTGTGAGATCCAGTGGGCGGGGGGATGGCTCCATCCTTCCCCACCCCAGGGAGGAGAACCGCACGGCAGCAAGCAACCTACAGCGGGGGCTGGCGGGGCGGGGGGGGTGAGACGACTTTTGCTGGGTTTTTCCCCTGGTCTGGAGCCCTTTCGCCCCACAGCGTCAGGGGGCTGACTAGGTCATAGAGACAGGGCGCCCCCCCCCCCACAGGGGTTCCCCACAGTGCAGGCACTTGGGCATCTAACCTGGTAACTGGGGCGGGGTCAGACCCATCGGCCCAGGCAACCTCGTATCCCTTCACCCAGAGGAGAGAGGAGGGTTCATGCTGCCCCTTTGACCCGTCCCCCACCACCCAGAGCTAGGGGAAGGGAGCTTACCCTGAGCTGGCTTCCCTGACACGATATCTTCTATGCTGCTCTCCTTGGGCTGCAGCAGGCTCTGTAATTCAAGTGTGGAGCGGGAAGGTCGGGACAAGCCCAGCATTGAAGCTGGGGCTGATGCGGGGAAGCCAGTTTGCCCGCTTGTGTCGGTGGGAGAATCTCAGGCACGAAGGGATTCAGGGACAGAACTCGGAAGAGGCCCAAGGTGCCCTGACCTCAGCACCGCCCCCAGGCTCCAACCACTAGAGACCCTTCCCAGAGCCAGGGTAGAAAGCCTGTCCCCTTCCACCCCCACAACTACTGAAGACCATTATCCTCCCAGAGCTGGGACTGAAGCCCCAGAGTCCCAACTACAAATCCCTGCTGTAAGCCACTAGCCACCCCACCACCACCACCACCACCCCATGCTGAAGTAGCCGGGCTGCTGAAAAAAGCTCCTCCCATGCCCACCACCCCCAGTCCTCAGGTTGTGGGGAGGGGGAGAAGCACCTTCTGCTTCTGCTGCTCTTGGCGCTTGATCAGGGCCAACTGGAAATTGTCCACCAGAACAGCGATGACTAGGCTGAGAGAGAGAGAGAGAGAGAGGAGGGTGGGGCGTGGGCTGGGACACTGGCTCTGATCCCCCAGATGTGGGAACTGGCTGGCTCAAGTGGGGGAGGAATAGGTAGTCATTTTCCTCTCCAGGGTCTGAACACCAGGAGGGTTGGTGGAGGGGACAGAGGGATATGGGTGTAGGCTGAAAAGGGACTGGGCGAGGGGAGGACCAATGTGCTGAGGGGGCAGGGCTCACTTGAGGAAGGTGAAGTACTCGATGAGGATGTAGGCCATGAGGAAGAAGATAATGTACGAGGCACCTGTGAAGAGAAGGTTGAGCTCCTATTGGGCGGCAGGGTCAGGAAAAGAACCCAGGAGTCCTTGTTCCTGGCCCTCCTGCTATAACCCACAAGGCCTCACCCCCTTCCCAGAACTGGGGCTAGATCCCAGCAGTCCTGGCTCCTAGCCTCTTGTCTCCCTTGCTCTGGGCATTCAGACCCCACTTCCCTCTCAGCGCAGGGACAGAACGCCAGCCAGATTCCACCACCTCTCTAGCTAATGCATTCTCACCTGCTTGGAGGTTGTCCAGGTAGATGAAGGACCAGTCATCTAGTGTGAAGAGCTGGAAGAGGGTGAAGATGGTGTCAAAAAGCTCCCCGAAGTGCTGGGGATCGGAGTTCTGGAACAGGTCATGCAGCACCACCGAGAACATGACTGGGAGCAAAGGGGTAAGGAGCAACAGGACCTCCCATGGCCACCTGGGTGGGGTGCAGAGGGGTTACAGGACCCTGCTGAGGCTGCAACGTGGTCTGGCTCCCCAAAAAACATCACACAAGGGTTCAGAGACAAGTCAGCATCACAGAGCTATCATCACAAAAGGCATGTGCAGCCGCTCCATCCATTGTGGACCTGACCTGGCCGTGTGGCCTGCCAGCCTGTGTCTGGGGACCTGGCCCCCAAGGGTGGAAAACCACGTTTCCTGTCAGACAAGGGCTGCCTGGTGACTGTGTACTGGCTTCTTCACAAGGGGGCACCTCATTTGCTGAGCACCAGTCTGAGCTGGCTGCAAATGAAGTGGTGCAGAACTTAGATCGTTGACTCCTCGGGTGGGAAGGGACCTCAGGAGGACATCAAATCCAGCCCCCTGCCCAAAGTAGGATCAACCCCAACTAAATCATCCCAGCCAAGACTTTGTCAAGCCAGGACTTAAAAACCACTAGGGATGGAGATTCCACCACCTCTCTAGGCACCACATCCCAGTACTTCACCACCCTCCTGGTGAAGTAGTTTTTCCTAATATCCAACCTACTCCTCTCCCTGTGTAACTTGAGACATTGCTCCTTGTTCTGCCGCCCGTCACCACTGAGAGAACAGCCTCTCCGTCCTCTTTAGAGCCCCTTTCCAGGAAGTTGAAGGCTGCTATGAAATGAGCCCTCACTCTTCTCTTCTGCAAACTAAATAAACCTAAATCCCTCAGCTGCTCCTCATAGGGCTTGTGCTCCAGCCCCCTAATCATTTTCGTTGCCCTCCTCTGGACTGCCTCCAATGCATCCACATCCTTTCTATAGTCGGGGCGGGGGCCCAGAACTGGACGCAATACTCCAGATGTGGCCTCACCAGTGCCAAACAGAGGTAAATGATAACTTCTCTAGGTCGGCTGGAAATGCACTCCGATATGCCACTAGCCTCTAGGCTACCAGAGAGCACTGGTGACTCATACCGAGCTTCTCATCCATGGTAATCCCCAGGTCCTTTTTGGCTGCACTGCTACTTGGCCAGTCGGTCCCCAGCCTGTAACAGTGCTTGGGATTCTTCCCTCCCACGTGCAGGACTCTGCACTTGTCCTTGTGGAAACTCATCAGATTTCTTTTGTCCCAGTCCTCCAATTTATCTAGGTCATTCTGGACCCTGTCCCTACCTGTCCCCCCCCCCGCAGCTTAGTGGCATCTGCAAATTTGCTGAGGGTGCAATCCATCCCCTCATCCAGGTCATTAATAAAGATGTTGAACAACACTGGCCCTAGAACCAATCCTTGGGGTACTCCGCTTGAAGCCAACCGCCATCCCTCCATAGAGCCGTTGATCACTACCCATTGGGCCCAATCTTCTAGACAGCTTGCTAGCCACCCTACAGTCCATGGATCCAATCCATATTGCCTTCACTTAAGGGCAAGAATGTTGTGAGAGACTGTCTCAAAAGCTTTGCTACAGTCAAGGTGTATCACATCCATTGAGCGCCCCATGTCCACACAGCCTGTTACCTCATCATAGAAGCTAATCAGATTGGTCAGGCATGGTCTGCCCTTGGTGAATCCATGCTGACTACGCCTGAGTACCTTCCCCTCTTCCAAGTGCTTCCCTCTCAGTGTGGGTAAAATGGTGCCAGGCAGCGATGGGCCTCAGCTGACTCTTACTGGCTGCTCTGCACAGAGCCGTTGGAAGCCGCAGGTCTGGGCAGTCCAGGGACACAGCGCCATGTGCTCTGAGCGTGGGTGGGGGAAGGCGGGGGCTGGGGTGTGTCAGGCCCTGGGCAGAAAGTGGGGCTTGAAAGGGGTCTGGAGCCAGGCTGCTGCTCCCAGAACCTGCTGGGGTTGGAGACCTGATTTATAGCAGGCACAGACAAGGCTGCGTCATGCTAAAGGCAGGTGTGGGGAGGCACCACACAGCCCTGGGGTGCATCAGGTTCCTGCCGGGGAGCGCCCCCATCCCACCCGCAGGGAGAGAGCCTCTTCTACCCCCACCCCACAGCCCCTTCTGCACCCCCATCCTGCCCCCCGCAGAGAGCGAGCGCCTGCCCCATAGCACATGCCCACATCCCCAGGAGAGAACCATCACTGCAGCCCCCCCCACCTGCAGAGGGACCCCCCCCTGCATTGCATAGCAGCCCCCATCTCACTCTCCCTGGGGAAGGACAGATCCCCCACCCCACCCCTGTGCAGGATACAGAGACAGGTGAGCATCATCAGCAGGATGGCCCCGATGGACGGGCCGGACAGCGCGAAGGTGCTCGTCAGCTCCTGCAGGTTCTCCAGCACCCTGGGGGTAGAGACAGGCTTTTGGGAGGCTCAGAGCTGCAGGAGCCCTGTGGGATCTGCTGCGGCTGGGGCACTGGCCAGAAAAGGGCCCACGTGGGGGCCGAGGGGATCCAGTGGGTGGCACTGGGGGGTCAGCAGATATGTGGCGGCTCAGGGCAGGGGCTCAGCACCTGGGGAATGGGCACACAGTGGCCAGAGCACATGGGGCAGGGAGCAATGGGCACCCAGGGGAGCACAGCAGGAAAGACCAACCAGAGGGGCAGGGAAAGAGCACAGAGGCCTTCAGCTGAGGATCCCTGGGAGGTCGGGCGAAGGCAGGGGTCCTAGCAAAGGTGCAGTGCTCAGGTCTGCAGCAGGGCCCAGCTCCAGGGCCTGGCACTTTACTCCCCCAGCCCACCCCCAGGCCTGCCAGGCACTGACTGCAGCCTGAGCAGCAGCCTCAGGACCCGCAGTGCCCGGATGGCCTTGAAGATGCGGAGCACGCGGAAGAGGCTGTCTGCGTCGCTGTGGACTGCGTGGCCTGCGGAGAGGAGGGCTGGCAGCAGGACGTCCAACGCCATCAAGATCATGATGAAAAAATCTGGGGCCGGGGGGGGAGATGGGATGAGGAAGTAGCAGCACTGGGGTCACCACTACAGCCCCCTAACGCCTCCTTCACCTGCACACCCACCACCCCTCCCTGCCAAGCACTCAGCCCCCGCCTTGTGCCCTCACCCCCGGGCCACCTGTACACATCCTAAAGGCTAAAGGAGTCATCTCAGCCCTCCCATGGGCCTAGCCCCGGAGCTGCTCTGCCCCAGGTCCCAGCCAGGGTTCCCCTCGCGCGGTGACTCACCAATGTCGTTCCAAGGGTTGCGGAAGTAGTCGAGGCCCAGCGCGACGAGTTTCAGCAGCGCTTCCAGCACATACACGCACAAGAAGATGGCGTCCATGGCAGAGAAGAACCACTCTGAGGGGCAGAGCAGGCGGCTGTGCGTGGATGTGCCCACTAGGCCATACCGCCCTTGTCACCCGCACCAGGTCTACAGAACACAGCCTGTGCAGCACCAGGCCCCCACAGACAGGACTCAGCTCCCTTCCTGAATGCAGACGGGGTGGACTAGTGAGCGTGGGCACCAGGACGCCTTGGTTCGCTCTCTGTCTCTGAGGAGACGGTCCTAGCGGGTAGCGCAGGCACACAAGTGCTGCTGCTGATCTCCCGTGGGACCTGGGGCGCAGTCCTCACGGCTTGGTGCCTCAGTTTCCCCATGCCTAGTCAGCCTGTGAGCGCGTCGGGGCAGGGACTGCCGCTCCCCATGAGCCTGTCCACCACCCAGCACACGAGGTACCCTGGGCTCAGCCAGGTCACCAGGTCCCCTGCAACAGCTGCACTGACCACAGGTAGTGCCTAAAGGGCGATAGATGTGGCACGTCACTGCTTGGCTGGGGAATGTGGGGACCTCAAGCAGGAAGGGCAGGATCTCTTAGGTTAGCAGGGGAGGCCACCGGCTAGGTGAAAAGGAACTGGGATGTCCCTGGGTGGACAGAAAACAATAGGCCAACCCTATGGGCCCATGACAGGGTGTCTGTCCTAGGGTGGGTGAGGGGCCCAAGCTCGGTGGAAAAACAATGGAGCTGGGGCAAGGGGGTGGGGGATCAAGCCCCATGGCTGGGACAGTGTGACTGGGGAGGGGGGGAAATGGGATGAGCCCTGTGGCCAGAGGAGGGCCGGGGCAGCCTCACCTCCGCGGACCTCCACCGCAACGAAGGTCTGTGCCACGAGCATGGCCGTGTGGATGCCAACTATGGTGAGGATGAAGAGCTCGAAGGCCAGCAGCTGCGTGAACTCATGGATGATGCCCCGCAGGGTCAGCAGCCAGGGCAAGACCTTCTCCCACGCCAGGCGCAGCAGGACCATGGTGCCTGGTGGTGGCCAGCCCTGCCGGGAGGCCTTGCCTAGGCACAGATGCCAGAGATGGGACAGGAACCGGACTGGGGTGTGGGCTGAGGGCAGGGCAGGCTGCGGTGCTTGGGGGTCAGTAAGGTGCCATGTTCCTCCTGACTCGCCTCAGGCCGTGGTGCTGGGTCTTGGGGTGGGAGAGACAGGGGGCGTTGAGGGGTGAGCATAGAATCCTAGAATATCAGGACTGGAAGGGACCTTGAGAGGCCATCGAGTCCAGCCCCCTGCCCCAGTGGCAGGACCAGGCACTGTCTAGACCATCCCTGACTGCAAGATGGTGTTAAGGCAGGGGAGCCCTGTCTTACCTTTGGCTCTCAGGGAGACGTGCTGGGCTGTGGGGGCTCAGGGGCACAGTGAGGACTCTCTCCCTGGGACATGGTTGGGCACTGGGGTGGGGGAGTGTGAGGAGATGGGCTCTCCAGGAATCCCCCCCCATTACCTTTCCTTGTGTTCAGGGGACGGGATGAGGCTGAGGTGGGGTGCGAGGAGACCTGGGAGACAGGGGGTGTCTCCTCCTTGTACGGAGGCTTCTCCATCTGGTTGCCGGCCACAAGGGGCACGGTCAGATAGTCCATGGTGCCTGTGGGCCTCTGCTCCCCCTGCATCCCGGTCCCCTCAGTCCCTCCCCTCTTCTATTGTGCCCCCAGCCACACCCACGTCCCGGACGGACTGCCTTGGGGGTCCCAGAACCCCAGAGCCCCGGAAGTTCCGGATCAGAGCCCTTGTTTGTAATGCTGTCACGGCGGTGGTCCCTAAACGCCGCCATGGAGGGAAGCAACAGGACGGAGATGCCTAGCAGTGGCTCCTGGTGGTACAGGCTAGGGCTAAGCAGTATGGGGGGAGCCTAGGTGGGCCTCAGGAAGGAGCTGTGGGGCAGAGCGTGATGGGGGTGGGGCAAGATGGGACCTAAGGGTTTTGGAGGAGTCAGGGATTGGGGGGTGGTTCAGGTTCAGTGAAGGGCAACAAAAATGATTAAGGGGCTGGAGCACAAGGCCTGTGAGGAGAGGCTGTGGGATTTGGGCTTGTTTAGTTTACAGAAGAGAAGACTGAGGGGTGATTTAATAGCAGCCTTCAACCTCCTGCAGGGGAGCTCTAAAGAGGAGGGTGACAGACTGTTCTCAGTGGTGACAGACGGCAGAACAAGGAGCAATGGTCTGAAGTTACAGAAGGAGAGGTGTAGGCTGGACGTTAGGAAAAACTATTTCACCAGGAGGGAGGTGAAGCACTGGAATGTGTTGCCTAGAGAGGTGATGGATTCTCCATCCCTAGAGGTTTTAAAGTCCCAGTTTGACAAGGTCCTGGCTGAGATGACTTAGTTGGGGTTGATCCTGCTTCAGGCAGGGGGCTGGACTCGATGAACTGCTGTGGTCCCTTCCAGCCCTATGATTCTGTGTGTCCATGGAGGAGCAGAGTAGGAGGTGGCAGAGGGTCTGTGGAAGGCTGCGGGGTGGGGGGTCGCTGTCTGGGGAGAACTCTGCATCAGGGCTCTGGGTGGGGAGAGAGGGTGCTGGGAGGCCCAGGAGAGGTAGATAGCTGCGTGGACAGGGAGGGCAGGGCGTCTGCATGGCGGGACCACTACCGCTGCTCCCTGGCCAGCTGCAATTGCCGTCGCTGGTGCAGAGGTCAGCAACCAAAATAGCGAGAAGAGCCATTCTTTTCCAGTTTGGTAAAAACCTCCACAATTCAAGAGCCGCAATGCCCGTCGGTTCAAGATGGTCATTTACAATAACATCAAACCGTACTTCTTATAACCCCCGTCTTAAGAACAACGCACACAATGATGTGTAATGGGATCCCTGCTTACTGCAGGACGACCACAAACTTCTTACATATTCTGTTTCCTCTCACTTTATGTGTGTGTTTGTACCACTGTCTGCCCGGCTTTCACTTCCAAACCTTCTCCCTCCCTCTCTGGAGCACACTAGCGCCCTACTTCGACGTTCAACGTCGAAGTAGGGACAGTGTAGACGATCCGCGTCCCGCAACGTCGAAATTGCTGGGTCCTCCATGGCGGCCATCAGCTGGGGGGTTGAGAGATGCTCTCTCTCCAGCCCCTGCGGGGCTCTATGGTCACCGTGGGCAGCAGCCCTTAGCCCAGGGCTTCTGGCTGCTTCTGCGGCAGCTGGGGATCTATGCTGCAGGCACAGGGTCTGCAACCAGTTGTCAGCTCTGTGTATCTTGTGTTGTTTAGTGCAAGTGTGTCTGGGAGGGGCCCTTTAAGGGAGCGGCTTGCTGTCGAGTCCGCCCTGTGACCCTGTCTGCAGCTGTGCCTGGCATCCCTATTTCGATGTGTGCTACTTTGACGTGTAGACGTTCCCTCGCTGTGCCTATTTCGATGTTGGGCTGAGCAACGTCGAAGTTGAACATCGACGTTGCCGGCCCTGGAGGACGTGTAGACGTTATTCATCGAAACAGACTATTTCGATGTTGCAACATCGAAATAAACTATTTCGATGTTGGCTGCACGTGTAGACGTAGCCCTCATGAGGTTAGCGACTTCGACGTCTCGCCGCCTAACGTCGAAGTTAAATTCGAAATAGCGCCTGACGCGTGTAGACGCGACGGGCGCTATTTCGAAGTTGGTGCCGCTACTTCGAAGTGGCGTGCACGTGTAGACGCAGCTTAGGGGAGTTATCCACCGTTTTGAGATCACGTCTCATTTGCCATTTAGCTATGAATTGTTCATATTTGGGCTTTTAGATGTTCCTTGTTTATCAAAAATAACCAGGAGGGTTTTTGTTGGTGGTGGTGATTTTACTTTGCAATTATAGTGTTGGGAGCCACAAAGAAGTCCTGTACAGAACCACGTGGGACTCCAGAGCCGCAGGTTGCAGGCCCCCGCCCTGGAGCTTTCCCTTCCCCTCCCCAGCTACTATTTTGATGGGTCCTCAGCCCTCCCTCCTGCACACAGACTGTACTTGGGGGCTCTGGCCTCTGCTGTTCATCCAGAGACCTGACCTGGGTGTAATTGCATCTGAGGAAGTGGGTCTTTGCCCACGAAAGCGTCTGCTCCAAAATATCTGTAGTCTATCAGGTGCCACAAGACTTCTTGTTGTTCTCGACGCTACAGACTAACACAGCTCCCTCTCTGATACCTGTCACCTGGGTTTGAGCATAACAGCTCCAGCTCATCCCCGTTGCCTTGTGGCCGGGCAGCCCCTCACACGCTGCAAGGACAGATCCAGCAGAGGGTGTAGAGAGCAGGAGTTGGCTCCAATTCTACTCCGGAAGGGAGCGGCTTCAGTTTTACCCAGAGCCTCTGAGTTCACAATCAGGCCCTGACTCATTGCAATCTATGGGTGATTCTCAGCTGATCGCTGGAGTCATGGGGACCAGCCAGGAACCCCACATTAGAGCAATGGAAGAAAGTCGTTGGGGTTGGGTTAGATCAGGGGCTCTCACCTTTCCACACTGAGGGTACGTCTGTGCTAGGAGAGGAGGGCGGATTTGTTCAGGTCGATTTTTTAGCACCCGATTTCGTACAGTTGACTGTGCGTGTCCACTCGGGCACATGAAGTTGATGGAAGGCATCCCCAGTCGGTGAGTAGCTTCGACTTCGCCAGCAATGCACTGGGGGTACCTATCCCACAGTTCCTGCTGCCCCCTTGCATTGTGGGTTAAGCACCCCAGTGTCTCACAGGACAAAAGAGTTCTGGGTGGGGGGGTGTTGTCAGCCTCCCATTGTGCACTTATCTCCTGCCCCTCCCTTTGGAAAGCTATGGCAAGAGGTGTGGTTTTGCGTGCTTTTTTTCATTGGGAATGGATGCACACACTGTTGCAAGGCTAACGTGGAACATGTCCAGCTTCAAAGTGTTGGCTTGAAGCCTAAGCCGCCTTCAGAGCAGTGAAGACTGAGGAAGACACAGACACACACGAACGTGAAACACTGGAGAGGAGGAAGGGGGAGGTGCTGGCTGCACACGATGCTTTGTACACAGTAGCGAGACGGTTCTGGTGCTGCACTTTAAAGACTAACAAAATGATTTATTCGGTGATGAGCTTTCATGGGACAGACCCACTTCTTCAGATCAATCTCATTTCCAATACCGACTGGCATCTATAGGTACAAAGGACCAAAAGAAATTGCAATAAAAACTGACAAATCAAGTACATAGGACTGAAGGAGGGGAGTGGGGATGTGCTGTCCTGCCTGAGAGAATTACGAGCATCAGAGAAAAGGAAGCAGCCCTTGTAATGTGTGAGGTCATTGAATGTCTCTGTTCATACCACGTGTTAATGTGTCGAATTTGAATATGAGTGCCAATTCACAAATTTCTCTCTGTAATCTGATTTTGAATTCTCTTTGTTCTAGGACACACATTCTCAGGTCTTTAACAGAATAGCCCACTCCACTGAAGTATTGACTGACCGGCTTACGTGCATTGAGATTCCTGATGGCTGCTCTGTGTCCATTTATTCTTTGGTGACGGTTTTGCCCAGTCTGTCCAATGTACATAGTGACAGGGCATTGTTGGCACATAATGGCATATATAATGTAATGTAATATATAATATATAATAACTAAACCCGGCATCTCCTCTTTGCACTGCTTACACTTGAAACATTTTCCTTTTTTCACCCAGGGGATAAGTTTCTTCAGATAGGGTCTCCCTTATGCCCAGAAGCCATGATAGTCATTCTGTGGTAAAAGTCTGGGGGAATATGGGAAGTTCTGTGTGTACACTGAATAACATCTTCTCTTTTTCTTTCTAGTCCACACCACTGCTCCTTTCTGTGCTGCCTCTGTACTTTCCTATATATTGTCTCTCTGTCTTCAAAACAGAATCTTAACTAACTCCACAGCCATGCTTGACCCTGCTTCTCCGTCACACACCAGACAATAACAAACCTATTCAGCCTGTCAAAACAAAAAAGCAGTCAAGTAGCACTTTAAAGACTAACAAAATAATTTATTAGGTGATGAGCTTTCGTGGGACGGCTGGAGGGGGAAGGAAGTCAAGAGTTAGATAAAGCCAAGTATGCAAAAGAGCCCCTATAATGTCCCAGAAAATTGGCATCCCCGTTCAAACCACGTTAATGGGTCGAATTTGAATATAAAAGAGAGTTCAGCAGCCTCTCTTTCCAAAGTAGTGTGAAAATTCCTCTTCGGTAAGACGCAAACATTTAAGTCATTAACAGAATGGCCCACTCCATTAAAATGTCGGCTGACCGGTTTGTGGATCAGGAGTGATTTTATGTCTGTTTTGTGCCCCCCCCGCTCCTCTACTCTCTGATTTGCTCACCTTAATAATATTTTTTTCTGATTTATCAACCTTGATTACTATTTTTGGTCCTCTGTGCCTTAAATATTGAATCTGTTCTGCTCTGGCTATGGGCTGAAGAAGTGGGTCTGTCCCACCAAAGCTCATCACCTAATAAATTATTTTGTTAGTCTTTAAAGTGCTACTTTACTGCGTTTTTGTTTTGCTAGTATATAGGCTAGCACAGCTCCTTCTCTGTTACTATTCAGCCTGTGTCTTTCTTTGCACGTGTGACTTTAGTCTGCTGCAAAAGAGAAATTGAAAGCCCCAAATTTCCAAGAAGCAAGAGCTGGTAGAAAGCGGGACAGACTAGACCAGCAGTTTCTAACCTTTTCACTAGTGCAGACTCCCATTCACCCTCCAAAACATTCACAGACCCGCAACAAAGCCAATTCTATTTTCTATGATTTATCTTTTTCACCGACCCCCTGCAATACCGGGTCTGCGGACCCCAGGTTGGGACCGACTAGACTACACCCATTCATTCATGTTTATGAGACTGTAGCACAGGAGTAGCATGCTTGTGGGGAGATTTAATTGTCTTCTAGTTATAGACAAGCAATGTTGCAAGTTGTTGATTTTTTTAAAAATCTGATTTGAATTTTCAAAATCCAATTTTTTGACTTCGAAAAAGAATTGACTTTTGGATACCCTGAGACGAGCAGAGATGCAAATGGGAGCCATGAGTCCTGACTTCCCTCGCCCCCTCTATGTAATCCACTAGCCCCCCCTTTCCCTCCCACAGCTGGAGACAGACCCACAGAGCCCAGGAATCCTGGCCCGCCCGCCCCATGTGCTAACTAACCCACAAGGCTGTGCTGCCTGAGCCCATCACTATCAGCTGACAGGTCTGTCCTCGGGGAGCAGAGAGTTAACGCTGCATTTCCTGTAGCTCAAAGAAACGGTGGGGCGGGTGGTGCAGGGAGCCAGTGTGGGGACTGTGAGGGAACTTGAGAAAGGCCCCCTTGCTCTCCTGCCTGCCCCGCCCCACCCCATCCCCACGTGAGACCCTCAGAAGGTGTCCTCTGTGGGTGTGGATCCGGCACAAGACCCCCTTCCCTGGGCACTCAGGGCTGCCCATGGCACTGGAGTCCCAGCCTCTGGGCACAGTGGCCGTGCGCCTGCAGATTGGGCTGTCCCGAGAAGTATACATGCTGCCCCCTGAGGAGCTGGGTTACGGGCACCTGCGGCACCTGGCCATGGAGCTGGTGGAGAGGAAGGTAATGGGGCTATGCTGGAGGGGTGCAAGGAGGGAAATGCAGGTGAAAGGAGCAGCATCCAGTGTACAGGGGTGGGAAGGAACCCCAGGGGCTGCACCCAGAGACAGGGAGTTTGTTCCTTGTCTGATTCGTGCTGGGTATGCAACATCCACCTAGCGGGAGAGCAGCTGTGCCCGATGCCAGCCCCAGCTGTCCTAACCCTTAGTCCCCACTCCCCTCCCAGAGCAGGGAGCCGAAGCCAAGAGTCCTGGTTGTCCCCAGCCACACTCTAACCATTCAGCTTCACTGCCCCACCTGAGCTGGGACTAGACGCCAAGAATCCTGCCTTCTAGCACCTCCCCTGTTCTGACCACTAGACTTCACTCCCCCCCCCGAGCTAGGAATAGCAAACAGGCCCCCCCCCAACCCCCACCCCGTTCCTCCTTCCCTCTTGATGCCCAGAGACTGATCTGCTGTTCTCCTGAGAGAGAGAGACGAAATGAGGCACAGCCTGGGGGGAACTGCGGCACCCCTGAGGTGGGGTGCCAGATGGGAAGGGCTCTGCTACCAGGCTCGGGAGCCAGGGTTGGGGGTGTCTCACTTGCTGGGAAACCTCATGGCACTCAGGGCTTTTGGACAGCACCCTGAGGGGACGGGTGGGGCGGGGGGCAGGGCAGGGGTCTGAGCTCATCAGCTCCTGAAGACGGGATTCGAGGCCAGGGAAGATGATGTGGTCCGAGGCAGGGTGCCCTGGGCCAGGCCTGGAGCGCGGATGAGGCCCTTAATAGTATGGAGCAGGGGGTCTGAGCCAGGACACCTGGGTCCACCCGCCAGCTGCAGCCCTGCACTGTCCCATTCACAGCCGGGTGGCTTTTCAGAGGGCTCCCCCGCCTTTCTGGCTGCTCCCCCCAGGTCCCATCACCAGCAGGCCAGCAGAGCGCAGGTAGCCCTGGGGCGGCTGGGGGTGCTGCAGCAGCCTTGCTGAGTCAATCTTTCCACTGCGGCTGGGGTCAAGCGGAGCCCTGTCCTTCCTACCTGCGCTCGGAGGGCCTGCCCCCTCCTCGGCTGCCCAGTCCCCTTGCACCGAGCCAGTGACAGAGGAAACCACCCTAACCAGCAGAGCAGCTTGTTTCCGCTCCTTGTTCACTTGCTGCATTGCAGGGGGCGGGGGCTTGCCTGGCTGTGAGGAGAGGGGAGTCTCATATAACTCCACCCAGAGGGGGGCTGCATCTCCGATCCAGGCGAGGGAGCCTTGTGTAAACCGCCCCTGCACTCTCCAGCCCAGAAGCAGTTGCCTGTCAGCAGCAAGTTCAAGAGTCTTGCCTACACAGCTGCCACGTTCCACCCCAGAGGTGGCTGCATCTCAGCACTAGATGAGGGGGCCTTGTGTAAACAGCCCCTGCACCTGCCCCGCCCCAGCAGCAGCTGCATTTTAGCTCCGTGTGGTTACAAGGAGACGACCCAGCTGTTTTGTACCAACGTGAACATGGGAAGTGCTACAGGAGCCCAGGAGGCTGGAGTTGCCGGAGTGGGGGGTGGGGAGAGAATGTCTGGGCTCCCGTCCCACTCCCTCTTCCTCAAGCCCTGGCTTGCTGGGGGCTCTGTGGAGGCTGCCCAGCCAAGGAGTGGTACTGGGAAGAGCTGGAGCCTGCAGGCTGGGAGCAGCAATACCTGGAGCTATAGCGAAGCCTCCTGGCTCTGATGACTGGGTCCGTTCTGATGCCAGCTGAGATTCAGCCACGCTGCCCCAGGGCTGAGCTTACTCTCTGGCTCCCCCTAATTCCCCAGGAAGAGCCCAGGACTCCTGAGTTCTGTGCCCGGCTCAGAGCAGGCAGTGGGATCTCCTGGCTTCCAATGCCCTCTCTCCCCTAGTTCCCTGAATACGGCTTCCTGGGGGTGTCGGACAAGATCCTGCTGTTCCGGCACAACGCCACATTGCAGAACCTGCTGGAGCACCTGGGCCCAGACAGCGGCGCCTGTGCTGGGGACCTGATTGAGGTCGTACTGCCGGGTGAGAGTCCTGAGGCACCGGGGCCTGGCGGGGAGAGGCCTCAGCTTCCCGCACCCGCCTCCCTCTGCCCTCTCTGAGCCAGCCAGGCTCTGACCGGGGGGCAAATCAGAACCGCCACCCCCCATAGGGGAAAGAGTCCAGGTTCCATTCCCCATCCCCATCCTGTGGGGCAGATCGGAGCCAGCCCCCGACAAAGGGGCAGGCCCTGGACTCCCATGTCCACTTTCATACCCCCACCCTCACTCTACTCTCTCCCCCCCGCAGCCTCAGTTTCTCTGGATTTCACTATCAGGCCCCATGTGCTGCTTGTTCACTCCTACAAGGCCCCTGCCTTCTGCGACTATTGCGGGGAGATGCTCTGGGGGCTGGTGCGCCAAGGGTTAAAGTGTCAAGGTATGGAGCAACCTGTGTCCGCCCCTTCCCCAGTCTCCTGGGCCTCGACTGACCCAAACCCCCATCTCCGCACCTGCCTGGGTCCCCTGGCTCCCACGGGGCGGACAACGCTGCCTTCAGATTTTTCCGGGTTCCTTTGGGACTCATTCCCTCTCTCCCCAGGCCTGGCTGAGCTCCCCCACCAGTGCCCTCTACTTTCAGGCCTGCCTGGTTTCCTGGAGCTGGGGTCGCCAGTCCTATTGCCATGGGCCCTATCTGCCCCCAGGCTGGGCCTGGCAGGGAGTCCAGTCCTCTGTGCCCTCTCTCCCCAGGCTGCGGGCTGAACTATCACAAGCGGTGTGCCTTCAAGATCCCCAACAACTGCCGGGGTGTGAGGAGGAGCCAGCTGACCAGTCGCTCGCTGGGCACTCTCACCAGCCCCAGAGCCCCGGGCCTCGGCCAGAGCGTGGGGGGCAGCTTGGAGGAGGTAGGAGCCAGGAGCCAGGCAGCAGGGGAGGGATTCTGGGCTGGGGGGGGGGCTCTTGACCGGCTGTGGTGATGGAGACGCCCTGCAAAGGAAGCGACTGTGTGCTCTAACCACTACACTGCACTCCCCTCCCGGAGCTGGCTAGAACCCGTGTCCAGGAGCCAGCGGTAGCTGAATGGGATGGGGAAGGCTAAGCAGCAATTCGGGCTACAGCAGAATGCGGGGGTGGCTGGCGCCTGGACAGTGAGGTGCACTGAGGGCGAGTGGGGAGTCAGGGGATGGCAGGGACACACACCACGCTCTGACACTGATGCTGATTCCCCTGCAGATCAGTCACTGGAAGTGGGGCCAGAGGGCTCAGGGCCCTACGCTGATTGGCCGCCCGCTCTGGAAGGACTGGATGGATCTGAACCGGGTCAAGGTGCCACACACCTTTCAGGTCCACTCCTACACCCGGCCCACCATGTGCCAACACTGCAAGCGCCTGCTTAAAGGGCTGTTCCGCCAGGGGCTGCAGTGCAAAGGTACCGCTGGCTGGGAGCATGTGGAGCATCAGGGGTACAGGGCCGACCCCAGGCTGGGATCCAGCTGGGATCTTGTGGGGGCCGACCCCAGGCTGGGACCCGGCTGGGATCTTGTGGGGGCCGACCCCAGGCTGGGACCCGGCTGGGAACTTGCGGGGGCTGACCCCGGGCTGGGACTGGGCTGGGGCTAAGGGACTGACCTCAGGGTGACTGTGGCCCCACTGGGGAGCTGGGGTACAGAACCTGGCAGCCCAGCTTTGAGCCCTGCCCCCATCACTTCTCCATTCAGCACTGGAAGCTCCTTCTGATGGCCCCTCCCAGCACCCACCCCCTCGCTTCTCTGCCCCAGGGAGCTGCCCCCTTCACGGCTGCCCGCTGGCCCAGGGACACTGCCTTCCCGGGAGCTTCCCTGTGCCGCAGGGGCTGCTTGTCAGGAAAGCCCTGCACAGAGTGTGGGGGGATCACAGGCGGGACGTCCCTCCCCACTCGTCTGGGGCTGTCAGGGACCAGTCGCACATTCTGGGGGAACACACCCCCTCGGTGTGACAGGCAACGTCGTCGGAGCGTTTGGGGGACGGAGCTAAATGGGAGGAGCTGCCCTCCCTGCAAGCAGTTCAGCAGCCCTGCCTGAGGCTGCCTGGAGCCTGAGCCAGCGGCACCCAGCCCCACCGCTCCGCAGACCCCCCCAGGCAGAAGAGGGGAGCAGGACCCGGCTGGGCGCTGCCCCAGCCCTACCACCTGTCTGCTTGCCCCTCACAGACTGCAAGTTCAACTGCCACAAGCGCTGCGAGAAGTTTGTGCCAAATGAGTGCGTGGGGGAGGGCCTGGCCCCTGGCACAGCCGGTAAGGCCAGGGATGTTGGGGGGCAGGGAGGGGACATAGCCGGCCCTGCCCAGTCCTGCCCCCAGCTCTGCCCCACTCCCCCACCCCATCAGACCCCTGGGGGTGCCCCTCACTGCTACCCACAATGCACTGGGCAGAGCCCAGGGGTCCTGCCTGGACAGCATTAAGGCTCCACTGTGCTCAGTGTGGCGGGGCTGGAAGCTCTTGTCCTGCTCCCTGCGCTGGGGACGGAGCCCACGAGTCCCAATTCCCCACGAGGGCACACACTGTCCTAAGGCCCAAAGCACCCTGGCCCAGCCCCCCCCCCCGCACCTTTAGCGCCCCCCCCCCTTATTCTCCTCCAGCCACCCTCCACACCCAGCCCTGCACCCCCCCCCTACACCCAGCCCTGCATCCCCCTCCAGGTACCCCCACACCCAGCCCTGCACCCCCCCAGCCACCCCCACACCCAGCCCTGCCCTCCCACCAACCGCCCCCCCCGCACCCCGACCCACGCACCCCCTCTCCGACAGCCCGCCTGCAGCCAGCCCTGTGCTTGCGCCTGCCAGTCTCTGCGACCCAGCCCTGACTCTCCCACGTCCAGCTGCACGCCTGCGCTGCACCCAGCCCAGAGCTCTCCCCCGCCCCCCCCAGCAAGACTCATCCCCACCAGGGCCCAGGCAGTTCTGGGAACCCCCAGGCCCCCTCCTCTTCCCCGGGCAGTGCACAGAGCCCAGACCCTCTCTTCCTGCCCAGTGGGGGCTGGGGGTGGCCGGTGCCCCGAGTCTGGGTCCAACACTCACACATTTGGCCTGAGCCCCCTTTGGCAGGACAGGCTGGCCAGGCCCAGTTCCCAGTTCCAGTCCAGGTACAAGGCAGCCCTGACCCCTTCCCCTGCGTCCAGCCTTTGCCTGCTCCAACCATTGGCCAGCACTTGTCTCCCCCCAGCCAGGCCCAGGAGCCAGGAGCCCTGGCCCCTGCCCGTTCCTAGCCTCCCCGCTGTGCTCCTCTGCTCTCGGCCGGGACAGCTCTCGCTCCCCCTTCACCCACACAGATGGAGAGAGCCCAGCGTGCCCAGCCAGCCAGCCAGAGCTGGCCGAAGGGGAGGCGGATGGGCAGGGCGCCGGTGGGCACGGGCTGGCAGAGGACACAGAAGAGACAGAGCCCAGCCCTGAGACTCCAGAGGCAGAGCTGCACGCCAGCCTCAGGTAGACCCCCGGGAGGGGTGTGCTGGGGTGGGGTGCGTGGGCCCCCTGGGTCTACTGCTCCATCCTGCAGTGGGGAGGGCGTCACCCTCAGGGCCAGTGAGGGCAGGAATCCAGACGCCCGATCCCAGCTCTAACCACCAGCCATCACCCCCCCCACCCCGGCCAGCACCGGGCACAGAGCCCAGGCAGGAGCCTGGCCCCAGGGAGCCCGGAGGCGGGGGTGGGGCGTGGTACTTTTGGGGTGGGGGAGTCCAGTGTCTGAGGCCTGGTCTCCCCTGGCGCCAGCCCCTGTTTCAGCAGCTACATCCCCTTGATGCGGGTGGTACAGTCCTGCCGGCACGTCAAGAGGCGGCGCAGCACCGTCCTGCTGGAGGGCTGGGTGGTGCACTTCACCAGCAGGGACCCCATGGTGAGTGCCCCGGCGCAGCTGGGACAGGGCTTGAGCCACCAGAGCGTTGAGGTCCCGGGTGGAGCTGCACTGGGGGAGGAGGAGTCACAGGAAAATGGGAGGCGGGGTCATGGGCAGGCAGGGGGCGGGGCCATGCGGGGGGGGCGGGGTGTCACAAGGAGGCACACTAATTAGCGGATGGGGCAGGGGTTGTTGCGGGGTGGGGTTCCTGGCTGGCTGGGGCTGTCGGGGGTGGGGGGTTCCCGGCTGGCTGGGGCTGTCGGGAGGGGGGTTCCCGGCTGGCTGGGGCTGTCAGATGGGTTCCTGGCTAGCTGGGGCTGTTGGGGGGGTTCCCGGCTGGCTGGGGCTGTTGGGGGTGGGGTTCCTGGCTAGCTGGGGCTGTCGGGGGTTGGGGTTTCCAGCTGGCTGGGGCTGTTGGGGGGGAGGTTCCCGGCTAGCTGGGGCTGTTGGGGGGGTTCCCGGCTGGCTGGGGCTGGCATTTGGGGAGTAGGCAGGGGGATTACTGTTGGATTGGGGGTGTGGGACGGCACAGGTTTGGGCTGGGGGGCCGGGGCGGGATGAGCATGTGCCCCACAGAATAACAGCTGTGTCCCTCCCAGCGGAAGCGCCATTACTGGGTGCTGGACAGCAAGAGCCTGAGCCTCTTTCACTGTGAGAGCGGAAACAAATTCTACAAGGTGAGGGGTCCCCCCCGCTGCCTCCAAGTCCCCACAGCACCTCCTTCCCCTGAGCCCAGCCCGAAGCAGCCTGTGCCTCACCCCCTGCAAAGAGCCCCCCCGTTCCCCAGTTCCTTGCCCCAGCCTGCCCAATGGCCTCGCTCTTCCTGCAGGAGCTGCCGCTGTCCGAGATCCTCCAGACCCGCCCCTGGGAGGGGATGGTGCCGCTGACTCCAGGTGGGAGCCCCCCTTGCTTTGAGCTGGTGACGGAAGCCCTGGTGTACTACGTGGGCGAACACAGCAGCGAGCAGGAGCCAGGCCAGGTCTGGACAAGGGCAGAGGCTGGAAAGGCCTGGGCCAGGGCCATCCGCCAGGCCCTCTGGCCTGTGAACCCTGAGCCTGACAGCTCTGGCCAGCAGTCCAGTGAGTACTATGGGGTCCCTGTATAGGCAGCCATGAACCTCGCCTCAGAGCCTGCAGTATCTGAGAGCTGGGTGAGGGATCCCTGATTCGTCAGCCCACATGCCGCTCTGCAGAGCCAGACTCATCTCAGCACTGGGCAGAGGTCCCTGTGTTAAACACCCGCTGTGCCACTCCCCAGCACCAGCTGCATCGCTGTGCTTGGCGGGACCTCGTCTCAACGGCCCCTGTGCCAGGCCCCAAATGCCAGCTGCATCTCAGTACCAAGTGAGGGATCCCTGGCTAAACACCCCCAGTGACCATCTGAGCCCTGGCTGTCTTGCAGCTGGGGGAACAGGGCAGTGGGTCTGGCTGTCCCCGTCCACAGCGGGGCCAGGTTCCTCTTGCGCCTCCATTGTCTCTTGTCTCTGCAGATTCTGACTATGAGTCCCTGGCTGACATGGTGAGTTGGACAGGGTGGCAGCGGGGACTGGGGAACCGTGGGGGCCTGGGGTGCTTGACGTGGCACAGGGAAGTAACGGTCAGATGTAGCAGTGGTAAGTGAGAGTCAGCGTGGCTTTATAAAAAAAACAAATCACGCCGCACCAGCCTGGCAGCTTTCTTTGCTAGGGCACCAAGCGGGGGGAGCAGTAGCTGTGGTATATGTAGATTCTAGGAAAGCATTTGATACAGTCTTGAAGGACCTTCCTCCAATAATAATACCACCACCACTAGGGAAATAAAAGCTAGACAGGGTTACGGTAAGGCAGGTGCGTAACTGCCTGGATGCCCATTCTCAGAGAGCAGTTTTCAATGGTCACAAACATGCTGGAAGGGAATAATAAGTATTCCATGATTCTATAAGGGGCTGAGCAACATGGGGGCTGGCGTCGGGGTGAGGAAGCCAGGCACAGGGCATGGTGGCGGGGTGCAGCTGCTGGAGCGGTAGGCCTACCCTGGTCCCATGCCTCAATCCACGCAACCCTCTCCCCAGGCCATCAGCCGTTCCTATCAGCTCTTCCCTGACGAGGTGCTGGGTGCTGGGCAGTTCGGGGTGGTATATGGCGGTAGGTGCCTTTCCCGCAACCCTGCTCCCCAGCTCCTGCCCTACCTCCCATCTCCTCCTGGGCCCCCCCAGTAGTCCCATTTCCTCAGTGCTGATCCCCCCGCGGGGCACAGCCTGAGGGTCCTGCTTCACGCGTGTGCCCCATGGAGACAAATGTGCTCGCTACAGTTCCCCAGGCATCAGAGCTGTGCTCATCGCATCGCCGTCCTGCAGCTCCCCCGCGCTGTGCCAATGCACGTCTCCCCCGAGCCCACCCTCACCCCTCCCGCCCCAGCCCTGCTGCCTTCTGCCCCACAGCCCTGTCCCACTCCCCCCCCCCCTGCCCTGACACCCCTGCTCTGCCCCCCACCAGGGAAACACAGGAAATCTGGCCGGGATGTGGCTATCAAAGTCATCGACAAGCTGCGCTTCCCTCCCCGGCAGGAGAATCAGCTCCGTAATGAAGTCTCCATCTTGCAGGTGAGCTCCTGGGGGTGGGAGACACAAAGGCCCTGTGGGGGGGAGTGGCAGAAGGAGGCGAGTGTGGAAAAGGGAAGCCCCTTGGGGAGAGGGAGGGACACGGGGACTCCCCTCTGGGAGGGGCTGCCCACTCACAGGCCCAGAGGTCTCCTCCATGGATGCGTTTGGCACTTCTGCCTCCACCCCACCCCAGAGGGGAAAAGGGGGCAAGGGCCAGCCAGGCCCTGCTCCCTTTCCCAATGCATGGGGAGCTTTGCTGGGTCCCTGCACCCGAGGGAGCGCTAGGGCAGCCTAGCTGCGGGAGAAGCACCCGCAGGCTCCAGAGCAGGTCTGAGTGGCTGGGAGGGCTCTTGGGCTGTGAGTCCTGAGGGCAGAGGAGGGCCCCTGGCGGGAGGGTCCAAGGCAGGGCAGGATCCCAGTTCAGGCAGCTCCGTGTTCTCCCCTGCCAGAGCCTGCACTCCCCCTGCGCGGTGCAACTGGAGTGCGTGTTCGAGGGCCCCGACCGGCTCTTTGTGGTGATGGAGCGGCTGCACGGCGACATGCTGGAAATGATCCTGTCCAGCGAAACCGGGCGGCTGCCAGAGCCCCTTGCCAAGTTCCTCACCGCCCAGGTCAGTGCCCCGGCTCTTCCCTCCCCGCCTGGCCTCAGGGCCACGCCGGGACCAAGCAAACCGTGCCGCAGGGGGTTCCTCACCGGTGTCCCTGCTGGACGGCGTAACGAGGCCGCACCCATCACGCGCCCATCCGGGGTGCACTCAGTGGCCTTGTGCCAAGGCACACGCCGTGCCCCGGCTGCCACCCTGCCCCCAGGCACGGCCCCTCCCTGCAGCACAACCACAGCGCGCAAATGAGCCTGGCAGCCTCGTGGCTTTGTCACCGCTGCGCCCCACGCTCAGGCTCACCGTGCACACCCCTCGGCATGGGGAAGTGCTGTCACACGCGCCTTGCCATCGCAACGCAGGGACACACGCCTTCCCTTCACTGCTCCCAGTGCCAGGCCAAGACTGGGTCGCAGGTCACACCAGCACAAGAGTCCCCAGGCCACAGCCAGGCTGAGCGTGGGCCTGGCAGGTGTCCCCCCAACACGGCACGTAACCAACCCCTCCGGTGGGGCATCCCCTGTACTTGCAGATCCTGTCTGCCCTCCGCCACCTGCATGCCAGGAACATCGTGCACTGTGACCTCAAGCCAGAGAACGTGCTGCTGGCCTCGGATGAACCCTACCCCCAGGTAGGACAGGCCCTCCTGGAGCCCCGTCTTGCCAGCCCAGCTCTCACCCCATCCCACCCACTCGCCCGGCCTTTCTCAGCCAGGAACGTACTGCCTGCCTGGAACTGGCGCCCCCCGGAGAGGAGAGGCCAAGTGTCCTCGCCGTCACCTCGAGCCAGCGGGTCCCCGCAGTCATGCATCCGAGCAGGGAAATGCTCCATATTCCGCCCCCCCCGTGCTAACCTCTCCCCGCGCAGGTGAAGCTCTGCGACTTTGGCTTCGCCCGCATCATTGAAGAGTCGTCCTTCCGGCGCTCGGTGGTGGGGACCCCGGCGTACCTGGCGCCCGAGGTGCTGCGGCAGCATGGCTACAACCGCGCGCTGGATATGTGGGCTGTGGGTGTCATCATCTACGTCAGCCTCAGTGGCACCTTCCCCTTCAACGAGGAGGAGGAGGTCAATGATCAGATCCAGAACGCAGCTTTCATGTACCCCCGGCAGCCCTGGGCCAGCATCTCCCTGGAGGGTGAGACACCCGGAGCCTTCATGCTGCCAGCTGCACCTCCATGGCCGGCCTGCAGCCTCTGCTTACTCCCAGCAGCCCATATCACCCTGCCCGTCTCCCCCAAAGCACGTCAGTCGCAGCATACACCCCTCAGGCCACTCCTGCGCCTCCACAGCATGGCTTGCTCAGACCTTCAGCAGCCCCAGGCCAGAGGTGCTCAGCCTTTTTCTGAGCCCCTCTCCCTGCAAACATGCTAAAGAGCCTCCACTGCCCAGCTGGGTCACAACAGCTGGCTGGCTGCATGGCAGAGCTAAGGCCGGCCATAAGTGGTAGCAAACAGGGCAAGTTATGCTGCTCAGGTTTCTGCTTAAGCCCCAGCTAGCAGGACTCAGGGCCATGGGCTGCAGGCTTTCTGCCCTGGGTCCCAGTGAGTCTAATCCAGGTGCTGCCTGGCAGGCCCCCAGAAACCTGCTCATAGTCCCCATCTCTCCCTGGTTGTGGACAACGGCCCTAGAGCACCTCCAGGAAATGTAGGTGTGAGAGGACCCTGGCCACCAATGGCTGTGCTCGCTGGGGTGAGGGGGGAACCAGGGTCTATGTACCTGGCCTATGTGACCCTCCACGCCTCTCCTCCCAGCGGTCAACCTCATCCACAACTTGCTGCAGGTGAAGTTGAGGAAGCGACTGAGCGTGAACAAGGCACTGAACCACCCCTGGCTGCAGGTACCTTCCCTCCACCCCCCATGTACCACACCCCTGGCTGCAGGTACCTTCCCTCCCCCCACCCCATGTACCACACCCCTGGCTGCAGGTACCTTCCCTCCACCCACCCCCCATGTACCACACCCCTGGCTGCAGGTACCTTCCCTCCACACACCGCCCCCCATCTACCACACCCCTGCTGCAGGTACCTTCCCTCTACCCCTCCCCCATCTACCACACCCCTGCTGCAGGTACCTTCCCTCCACCCCCCCCCATCTACCACACCCCTGGCTGCAGGTACCTTCCCTCTACCCCTCCCCCATCTACCACACCCCTGCTGCAGGTACCTTCCCTCTACCCCTCCCCCATCTACCACACCCCTGCTGCAGGTACCTTCCCTCTACCCCTCCCCCATCTACCACACCCCTGGCTGCAGGTACCTTCCCTCCCTCACCCACCCTAGACACACCCCCCACCTTCAGGTACTTCCCCCCCACCCCACCCCACCCCCCCACCAATCCCCACCATCCCTGCCACATCCCAGCCTGCAGGTGCCTTCCCTCCTCCTGCAAGCCCTAGGCACCCATGCTCTGGCTCTACACTGTAGTTTGATGGATTTACTGCTGTGGTGTCCTCATGTGTCTTTGGCTCCGTCAGTGATGGTTACCAGAAGACACTTGTGTGTGTGTGTGTGTGTGTGTGTGTGTGTGTGTGTGTGTGTGTGTGTGTGTGTGTGTGTGTGTGTGTGTGTGTGTGTGTGTGTGTGTGTGTGTGTGTGTGTGTGTGTGTGTTCAGTGAGGTAGGCCACTGGCCACAGCTGAGGCTTCCCAAAAACCACAGACCAGGTAAGGAGCAAAGGCACCCAGCCGGGATTTATTGCCAAACAAGGTACAAACAACAGCTGTTAGGTACAGTCTACTGTACTGATACCCTGTACATATGCACCTGCTGCAATGGCCTGACACAAACAGTGGAAATGCCACTGCCCCCCCTCGGCCAGACAAAGATGGTCCCCCCAAAACATTATGTTATATACAGGTACAAACAAAGCGCACCTCACTGCTGCTGTATCAAGTTACCACCCTCTGACATTGTCAGGTTACCAGCTTCTGATGCTACTTAGCTACCACTCATCACCCCGGCTTGCTTAGAGCATCTCTGTCCATCACACTGTCATGTTCGACCCTTTCCTGAACCTGGGCCAGTGGCTGCAAGGAGTAGGTACCAAGGTCTTTTTTAATGAGCTGGTGAGACCTTGTTACTTCAACTTATACCAATTATTGTTCTCCTGCACCAATTACCAGTTTGTGTTTTGTACTCTCAGCCCTGCCTGTGCCAAGTTCTGTTAGCAGAGGCCTGCCTCTTGCTTACAGCTTAGCTTTGCTATGAGTCAGTGACAGCGTTAGCCCAGTTGTTGGACAAAAAGCAGGCGTTCCTGTTTGGATTGTTCCCACCACTGGGACACAAAATTCTGTGTTACCTGCAGGACAGCTGGGGGCCTGACATTGAGAAGTGAGAGTAACCCCATGCACATAGCATGTTTTGTATCTGCACCTCCTTAGTGACTAATTGTTTCTGTACCAACTGAGCCCAGCCTGTTTGTGTTATTAATAGCAATTGTAGCATGGCACTTACCCAGCCACCATCCTTTTCGTTTCATGCAGCAAGCTTGATTAATTTCCAAACCAGTTTTAATTACCAAACGCACAGTGGGATAATGCTGTATGAATGTCTCATTTACCAAAGAGAAGTCCCACTTCTTTGCCCACAAAAGCTTATGCTCCAAAATATTAGTCTAGGAGGTGCCACAGGACTTCTTCTTGTTTTTGAAGATTCAGAGTAACACAGCTACCTCTCTGATATTTGAAGCAGTATGTACTTCTTGACTCTGTGTCTCTTTGAGGATAGCTGTGTGCTTTAATATTTGTGGCCAATTTTGTACCTGCTTAATTTTATTTGGCATGTATGCCTGCTTAGGACATGTGTGAAGTTTGGAGATACTACTGGAAACTGTCTTTAAAATCACAGTAAAAACAAACACTCAGCTGGCACAGTGGAGAACAGAGAGCTCAGGATACTCTCTCCCTGTGACTGCACCCAGGGTTGGAGAGATTGCAGAATGGCAAGAGGCAGGGTGAGGGGAGCAAATAAGTGGGTGCTGCCTGAAATTTTCAAACAGGAGAATGAGAAGCTGCAAGCACAACTGCAAGCTTGCATGATTAGCAGGAAATCTAGGAAGTCAGAAGAAAAAGGTGTAATAAAAGTTGCTAAAGTAAATATGCTAATTTATGAATTGAATGAGCCTGTTGTGAGTAATCCAATAAGCTACCTCTTCAGCTTGGTGCACATGACATTCTGGAGAAGTGTGCTGCTGTTTTTGGATGAGAAAACTTAATTGGAGCAAAAACTATAGAACAGTTAAGCTGTTTTTACCTTTTCCATCCAATCATTCCAAGGCAGAGGTTTACTTCCCTTCACACAACATGCATTCATTCATTCCTTTTTAAAACATCAAGCTAATCTGTTAACCCTTTCGCTTGAAGTGCCCATGACTTATTTCTTCACACTCTTTGTTACTGTATTCTCCGCTTTTAACCAAGGTTCTGGGCAGTACGTTGTATATCATTTAATGTCTATTTATGAGGGAGACTTCAAGAGAAAGGTGCGGTGCCAATTGGGAGGAGTCAGGCTCCTCTTTATCAGGGTGCTGACTCCCTCCTTTACCAGGTATGCTTCCCATTTTAACAGGAATGGATCTAGGTTTTGGTATAGGTAGTTCCAAAACCTGGTTCTCATCATAAGACAGTGGTTTTGGTGCAGCTGCCTGTGACCATAGGTCTATATATGGTGGTCCATCTGCATCATTCCTTTTGTCCCCAGTACCGCATCCATTCCACATCCCATGTTCCATCTTTTAATTTGGCCAGGCCACCTGCTTCCAATTCTGTCCCAATCCTTCAGGCACTATAAAAGCACCTGAAGTGTTTTTCTTACTACCAGGGGATGGTACATTTTTGTTTTGCAATTTTTAACAGCTATTTCTTATCTTTTATCTTCTTCTTTTAACTGCTCAAGCATGTCGTGGATCTGGACTGCTTGTTGCCCTACGAGCTGGGCTTGTGCCTTCCATGGTCTTTTGACCGCGTTACCTCTTCTAGTTCTCTATTTTTGTACTGCACCTGAGGGGGGAAGCAGAAGCGCATGTTGCTTGAGACATCTTACAGCCATTGCCATTTCTTGCACAGTTCTGACTTTTCTGCTTTCCTTATTCTTTAAAGCTTCAGTTTCTGTGATGACATTACAAATACCAGTCTGTGCTTCCCCACTTGCTTTTTAAAATTTAAATGGACCTCTGTTTCTAGTAATCCAGCAGGTGCATTCTTTATCATACTGTGGGGGCGTTTGAAGGCGGGAGGAGGGGGTTCCCTAGCTTATGGCTTTCTGTCATGTTAGATCATGAATCTCACAGGGGACAGCTCGCTTGCTTACCACAGGTCGGGTCACCAGCATGACGCGGTGGATTTACTGCCATGGTGTCCTCACGGGTCTTTGGCTCCATCAATGATGATAACCAGAAAGCTGCTTATGTGTGTGAGTAAGTGTGTGTGTGTTCAATGAGGCGGGCCCACTGACCGCAGCTGAGGCGTCCCCAAAACCACAGACCAGGTAAGGATCGAAGGCACCCAGCTGGGATTTAGTGCTAAGCAAGGTATAAACAACAGTTGAGAGGTACAGCCGACTGTACTGATACCCTGTACATATGCACCTGCTGCAATGGACTGAGACAAACAGTGGAAATGCCACTGCCCCCCTAGGTCAGACAAGATGGTCCCCATCAAGACATTACTTTATATACCAGTACAAAGCACACCTCACTACTGGTGTATCAAGTTACCGTCCTACAACATTGTCAGTTTACCACCTCCTGATGCTGCTTAGATCCACCCATCTCCCTGTACCTTGTGGTTTGGTTAGATCATCTCTATCCATCATGCTGTCATGTTAGACCCTTTCCTGAACCTGGGTCTGTATCTGTAAGGAGTAGGTATCAAGGTCTTTTTTTAAATGAGCTGGTTAAGACCTTGTAATTTCAATTTATACCAATTATTGTTCTGCACCTGGACCAAGTGCCAATTAGTATTTGGTGCTCTCCGCCCCATCTGTACAAAGTTCTGTTAGCAGAGGCCTGCCTCTTGCTCATGGCCTAGCGTTGCTTTGAGCCATGTTTTGTCCTTTGTTGCTAGGCCTCAGGCCTCAAACCAGGCTTAGGCCTTCCACCTGACTTCATCCATAACCTCCATCCACCCCAGAACTCGGTGTCCAGCTCTCCCTTGCCCAGCTTGTACCCACTCTCCAGCCCTCCCTCCGCAAAGGCCTGGTTAACTCAACCCCCTCTGCCCATCCCTTCCCCGGTACCTTGTGCCTCCCTGGTCTCTGACAGGAAGAGGCTGTTTCCCTCTCCCCTGCCACACCTGTTGATGAGCTGTCTCCATCTCCCCAGGATTTCCAGACCTGGCTGGCCCTTCGGGAGCTGGAGACCCGTGTGGGGCAGCGCTACCTCACCTATCCAAGTGATGACGCCCGCTGGCAGCGCCTTGCCCGCGAACAGGGGCTGGCCTGGCCCTCAGGACTCAGCACTCAGCCTAGCCTGGAAGAGGAAGGGGACAGCGACAATACAGACCAGGGGAGCTGAGCTCTCCCCCAGGACTCACTGCTCATGGGAAGCGGGGCTGGGACCCCTCAGCACCACATCACCCTATAAATTGATTTTCCCAAACCTGGCACGAAGTGCTCAGTCCAGGGTGCACACCTGTGTTGCTGGAGCTCGTTCACATCCGGGGGGGGGGGGGGGGGGCACAGGTTCCAATTCTCCTGCACAAATGCTGCCTGATCTCAGCCCTCCAACCTGAAATCTCACCTTCTCAGAACCCCCCCAACCCCGATCCGCAGGCCCACCATGGGACGTGCCTTCCCTCCTACACACTCCCCATCCACCCAAGTATTCCTTCTCTGCATGTGACCCATACGCCCCCTCCCCAACCCTGTCACAGCCCCAGACACTCAGGGCTGGCAGGGACTTCACAGCAGCTGCTTCACAGTTTCACTTTTATTTCAAGCACACACAAGCAGAGCCCCATACCCCGGGGCCATAATGTGCCCCTCAATGGGGTGGACCCTGTTGTCCAGGTGGGAGGCTGGCACGGACGGGGGAGTGGTGTGAACTTGTCCATTGCCCCCAGTCTGTGTTCTTCAGCTGCCCAGCAGCCACTTCCCAGGACCCTCCAGCGCCCTTGTCTCCCCGTCACAGCTTCCTGTAAGCCCCCACGGTGAGGTCGAAGAGCTGGGGGTTGTAGAACCGGCCCTGCTTGTCCAGCAGGAAGTACAGGGGCCGCCCCCTGACCTTGAGGGGAATCACAGCAGGCACCTCGGAACGGTGGAAGGTGCAGGAGACCTGGCGCAGGGGTACGGTGAAGGACGAGCTCAGCCCAAAGGGGTAGTAGGTGCTGAGGGTCACGTCCCGGGCCCCCCGGTGCAGCACCACCTGCCACACATAGCGGCGCGAGTACACGAAGCCGGCAGCCACGATCAGCGAACCTGGAAAGGACAGAGGACCCCCCCAGGCGCCATCAGCCTCCTCCAGACAGCGCTGGCTGCGGGGCTGGGATTGGGGCTGCTGCAAAACTGGAGGGGGGCCCGGGGCGGGGCTACAGGGAACTACACATTGGAAAAGGGCAGCGGCGGGGCCGGCGGCGGCCTCCCCCGACTCCCACCGGCGGGAGGTGACACCACTCAGCGGCGCCCGGCCCCCCTTCCCCAGGGTCCAGGCAGCTCCCACCCCGGCCTCTGCCCCCCCCCCCGCAGGAGGTCCCACGGCCGGGTCCGGGGCTCACGCTGCGCAATGGCTCCACCCCTCGCGCCAGGGTGCGCAGAACGTTGGCGGCGCCGCCCAGCCAATGAGCGGGGCCCCATCCAGCGGCGGGCGCACGTGGGAGGAAAGCTCGGCGGGAACCCGGTCCGGCTCCCCCTCCCGCCCCGCCCCGCGCGCGCTGGCGCGCTCGCTCACCCACGGCCAGGCAGGACACGGAGAAGCCGTAGCGCCACCTGTCGGAGGCCGCGGGCCGCAGCGTGCTGTGGGCGAGGTGCGCCAGGTAGGCCCAGAACGCGAACTGCCCCGCGCAGAACAGCCCCAGCAGGCGGAAGAAGCGGCCCCGCTCGTGCCGGAAGAGCAGCACGTCCCGGGGCACGCGCGTGTCCAAGGGGGACGCCCCCCGCGCCGGGCCCGCCGAGCCGCGCGCGCCGCCGAGCCGAGCCCAGGGGACCCCCGACCCCCACGTGCAGCAGCGCAGGCCCCAGAGCCGCAGCTGCCCGGCCCCCGCCATCGCTTCCTTGCCGCCCGGGGGCGTCTGGGACTGGTAGTCAGAGCGGCGGCTCCTTCCGTCGGGCAGAGCCCCGCCCCCCCCAAGCCGCAGCGCGGCTGGGAGAACGCGGGGAAGCCCTGGAGGTGACTGGGCTCGCGTGGGGGTGTGCGCGGGGATCTGTGTGTGGAGGGGTGACTGGGATTAATGGGGGATGCATCCAACGTAGCCTTCAGCCCAGAGCCTGACAAACACTTTATTGAACATGCAGGCCCCAGCCCGCACAGCCACAGAGGGGAGCAACAGGGCCCAGCTCTGCCCCACACATCTGCTTTAGCCAAATGCCCCAGCACCTCCTAAAAGGGTGAAAACAAGATCTGCTCCCGCAGATGCAGGGAAATGAACAGTCACCCCCCCCGGGATTCTTGCAGACCATCCTGGCCCCTGGGGTGGGGGCAAAGTGGAGCATGGCCATTGACAAACCCAGTCCTCCATAGAAGAGAACAGTAACTGCTCCAGTTCTCCCAAAAACCACAACGCATCAGCACCCCTGGAAAACCCTGTCCTATTCCTACAGCTGTGCTCCACCTACCTGCACAGCAGCTCCAAGAGATGACTGGCAGGGGGCAAAGGCCTGCCCAGCACCTGCTCTGCCCCTCTCAGGCTCTGCCTGCCTCAGGGAGACATCGCCAAGCCCCTACGGCTGCTTTTCCCCTGAGGAAAGTGCAAGTTAAGGGAGGGGGGCCTGCAACCCAGCAGGGCTGAGGTGTGAGGCCAGCTTGGCTTGGCTGCAGGGAAAGTGAGATGTGGTGTCTATGAGTAGCACACGCAAGCCTGGGCCCAGAAGCCACTCCTAGAACTACTCATTTTAAAAACATTTTAAAAAGTCATTTCTCCCCTCCACGTGAAAAGTCCTGGCTCTGTCCTCCAAGCTGCTCCAGCAGCATCTGCTTCTCTCCTGGTTCCTCTGTGGCTGGAAATGGAGGCAGGGCAGCACGGCCTGAACCATCTGCATCACCCCCAAGTCCACGGGCATGTTGCAGGGGCTGCCCCTTTGAGAGTCCAGGCCCCATGGCTGCTCCCAGCGATGATCCCCCACCTTTGTTATTTTAAACTTGCATTTATTTACAAAAACTGTCATGGAAAATAAAATATCAGCCATGGGGGAACTGCAGGGTCGCTGCTCACTTGAGAAACGCCACCTCTGGGATCTTCCCCTCTGTCTGCAAGAGATCAAGGAACTAGTCACTCGGACTCTGAGCATTACAGTGCCCTGGCACCCAGGAAGAGGCCAAATAGAACCCCCTACCTCCCAGCCACTCGCCCATTCACTTGATACCACCTCCCTTCCAGAGCCAAGGACAGGGTGTGGACAGGAGTCCTCCTCCTAGCCCCAAGGCTTTCCTCCCCCAGGCTGTCCTTTCCTGTGCCTAGGGGAGGAGATGTGTGGAAGAGGGCACGGAGAAGGGGCCACTCCCCAGATTTTGGTAAGTGCTCCAAAGCAGCACTTTGCTATGGGGGGAGTGTGGGGTCTGGGATAGAGATTGGATGCAGAAAGGCTCAAGGTAGAGGAGTGGGGTGCAGGTGTGGGTGTGAGGGAGCTGGGGTGAAGGATGGAGTTGTGACCTGGGGTAGGGTATTGGGATGCAGCACCTGGGAGGGGACATGGGTGCAGGAGAGGATTCTGCCCTGGGGGTGAGGTATAGATGCAGGTAGAGGGTCTGAGGCGGAGTTGTGCCCTAGGGGAGGGGTGTGTGCAGAGGGTTGGGTGGGAGCCTTGGGGGTGGGATTGGGGTGCAGGAGAGGATTCTGGCCAGGGGAGGGCTGTAGAAGGGAGTTGGGGTGCTAGAGGCAGGCTCTGGCCAGGAGGCAGCACTCTCAGACAAGTTCCCTACTTACCAGCAGCCCCAGCTGGCTCAAAGTGACTAGCCGCTGTTCCAGATGGATCTGGGCTGAAGGGGTGGAAAGAGGCTTTGTACACAGCCCCCAACCCCAGCAAAATCGCTCAACTCCCAGTGGCTGGTTGCTGGCAAACAGGAGCTGAGAGATGTTGCAGAGGGGTGGGGAGGTATGCAAAGTCCCCTGGCCTATGAGAGAATGAGGCAGCCCAGGCTCCTGCAGAACACAGCCCCAGGAGAGAAGATCCTTGTGGGGATATAAAAAGGGCCAAGGCAACCACGGTGGTTCCTGGCCCCATTTTGCCCTCAATCTCTGAGCACGGAATGAACATGCCCCTGACTCCTCCCCTCCCCTGGTGCAGGAGTCAGACTTCCAACCCCCAGGGAGGGCCTTAGGCTCAGACCCAGGCTCACCTTGAGCTGGGTGAAAACCTGGGCTGCTTGGCTGTAGTCCCAGTCGTTGTCCTGGAGGCACCTAGGCAGAGGGAGACTATCAATGAGCAAGCGATGGCCAGAGGGCAGCACAACCCCCTCTGCCCGTCCCCACAACCTTTCCCAGGGCCTACGTACTTTTGGGACCATTCAATGTTCATGCCAGACTGCATGGCAAAGGCATGTAGCATCTCCTGCTGCTCGGCCGACAGCGTGGGCACGGGGCTGGACGAAGGTGTGGGGGCCGGCATCACGAAGGCCTTGCGGATCTCCTCCGTGTTTGCTTTGCGCACAAACAGCTGGTCATTCACGATGCACAGCCTGTGGCAAAGGGAGGGAGAGTGAGGCACTGGGGAATCCCCAGCCTTAGACAAAGTGTTCTGTATTCTTTATAGGAATATGACACAATTGGACTATGCTTTATGTGAGACATCACTGGAAAGCTTGTAATCTACTGAACAGGCTTCTTGGTGTGCGTGCATCCCTCCTGTATTTGAAGTTAGAAATATGAAGTATAAGCCTGTGTTACTGAGGTACTTGTACCAGGTGAGGCCTGTTAGTCATACTCAAGGAACTAATGGCCCAATACTCAGGACAACAATCTTTGAATAGATTTGTTTTTCCCTTAAGCCTAGAAGGAGGGTCTGTGGCGAGTCCCACCAAGACAAGTGGCCACATCACCTGATGCTGGGCTCCATCGTGGATGCTGTACTTTTCCACAGAAGCAGAGGGAAAGTTTAAACTGAACTCAAAAGGATTCCCCCTCTTTCAAAATCAACCTAAAAGGTGGGGAACAAGGGAATAATCTTGGTTGTCAGTTCTCCCAGGCTACCCCACCAGAGATGAGTACTGGAAACAAGCAAGACTGAACTGAAGGAAGTGGACCGGACTGGAAGGGTGCCTAGTCTGCAATGATTACTTGAGGGCGAGATAGTACACGTAACTAGTTTCTTTAGTGTCTTAAGCTCAATGTGTGTTTTCTCCTTTGCTTAGTAACCTACTTGATTCTGCATGCTCAAGACCCCTTCAAATCCTACCTTTTATACTTCAAAAAGTCAGTTTTGTTTATTAACAAACCCAGTGTAAGTAACTGATATTGGGGCAGGGGAGAAGGAAGGAGTCTGTGTATCTCGCTCCTTATACTGAGACAGAGAATTTCACCAGCTTATGCTGTCCATAAGGGGTTTATGCGAGGCTTTGGGCCCTACTGGGGCCGGGTAGCTCAGCGCTGGAGACACGTATCTCGCTGTGTTGTTTGCAGTGGAAAGCTGCAGCTTTGGGGGCCAGCCCAGACCTGGGGGCTGGGTTGCGGCAGGCTAGTGTCTCTGACACAGAAAAGACAGGGAGGGTAGTGGAGGACTAAGGTGGCAGGGAAACAGGCTCAGTGGAGTCACACCTCATTAGGGTACGGCACCGAAGGGCCCAACCCATCATACATCCCCCACTCAGAGCCCACAAGTGAAGGGAAAGAAGCCAGGATTCGCATCTCTCCTCCACACACACGCAACCTGAGGGATTCCCTCCCCACAAGAACTGAGGACAACAGACTGTGGGGATTCCCATCCCTTCTGCACACGCCCTGGGAAGAGGGAGGAAGACTGCCATCTATTTGCCATCCCCCACCCCGGGAACTAAGCAGGTGCTAAGGATCCCCTCTGTCCATCCTCCACACACATGGGGGTGAGGCACTGCTGGGGGGAATCCCAACTATCTCCCGTCCACCTCCAGGCTGGGCACACAGGGGAAGAAAGGCTATTGACCCTTTTGCCTAGGGACAGCAGCCTCCAGCCTGTTCTACTGCAGCACATCCATGGAGATCCCTCCTGCGTTTCCACCCACCCCCAACCTCAGTGCCCCCTTCTCCCCACTTACCCTGTGATGCCAGCTGGCACAGCAATGAACATGCGGGTGAAGGCTCTAACCAAATCCCGGGACTTGCCCTCCACTGCAGAGAGAGAGAGAGCAGAACCCTGTGAATGGGAACGGGCAAAGGGCCTTCCACCGGGGGTGGGGCAGGATGTCCTTAGCCAGGAGAGGTGCAAGGAGCGAGGGGCGCTGAGAAATGGAGGATGGGGGCTTTTGGACACTCACCTTCCTTGAAAACCCCATGGACAGCAAAGCACAGCAGCGTATTCTGCAATAGGAGAGGGGGTCACTGAAACGCCATCCCCTCACCATCCCCACAGCCCAGGGGACGTACCTGTGCTGCCCTCCCCAATGGACCAAGTGACTTCCGCCTCCCTCTGCTCCTCCAGTCCCCTGCAGCCAGCCAGCCCTTCCCCTGGCGTGGGGGCACTGCCCCCATTCCCCCTCCCTGCAGCCCAGCTCAGCCCAGCCGGGGGCAGGGCACTCACCGTATGTGCGCAGACGTCCACCACAAAGGAGTTAATGTCATGCTGGGTCTTGGGCAGTTCGTTCAGGAAGGCCACCACATTCAGCCTTGTGTGCTTGAGCAGTTTGAAGCGCAGAGCTGGAGGGGGAGGTGAGACCCCACCCGGTCACAGCACCAAAGTACCACACCCTCAACTCTGCCCCTCCAAACCCCAACCTGAGTCTGCAGCAAGTCTGAGCTGGTCACTCACAGGCGGGCGGGGGGGCATCTACCCTGAGCATAACCAACTCAAAAGCCCCACACCAGCCTGAACAGCCACAGCTCATCTTCCCAACGGGCAGTAGCTGCCCTGAGCCCGCAGAGAGGAGTGCCGCTTTGAGGGTAGTGCAGCCCCCTTCCCCATATGCACTTACTGGGGTCCTTGAGTTTCTTTACGTTCCTGCTGCCTTTGAAGTATTCACTCAGGATACTTCTGTGAAGAAGGGAAGTCCAGTGAGGAGCTGGGGGTGGTGCTCCCTTGCTTGTGCCCCACCAGCCCCACAGTGAAGTGTAATGAAAAGCTCCTCCCTTACCCGGCTCCCTGAGATTTACAAATGGGAGCAGAGGGGGTCTGGCCCTGCTGGGCAGGAGAGGGACGAGCCCCAATTAGCAGAAGGGAAATGGCACACAGGGGGAAAGGAGGTGCCTGAGGACACCCTGTGAACTGGGGTCAAGCCAGAGAGAAAACCCAGAACCCAGGCTCCCAGCCCCCCCCCGGCTCTAGCCACAAGATACCACTCTCCCCGAGAGCTGGGGATAGAACCCAAGCGTCCTGACTCCCAGCCCCACACCCCCAGCCCTCCTATGCTGGGAACAGGACCTGGGCCTCTGGGTTCACCGCGGGGATGCTCTTCAGGAGGGCAGGGACTAAGCCCTAGGGGACATACCTGGCGGGGTTCTGGGGGAGAAAAGGGATGCTGAGGGAACAGCAGGCCCCATCGTGGTAGGCATCCAGCAGTCCCTGCCTGTCACCAGAGTCGTACACAGAGTAATACCTGCCAGGGAGAGAGCGAGTTAGCCCAGGGAGGCTGTGCTGCTAGAGCAGCCACTTCATTATCCCACCTCGGAGCTCCCCTAACCCCTGACTGCCCTGTGCCCCCACCCGTGACACTGGAACAGATACACACGCCCCCTCCCGGACTCATCCCCATGTCAAGATACTTACTGCTGCAGGAAGCGCATCACCAGTGCCTTCAGGTCATCTGAGCCATAGTAGCTGCCCTGGGGGGAAGAGGGGATCAGAGAATGGACCCGTTAGTGCCCTGGCTTGGAGCCATCCCCCCAGAATACCCTGTCCCAGCCCCAGGCCCTGCCTGGCTCTGCCCAGCCCCGTTCTGCACCCCAGCCCGCCCACCAGTGATTAGTGGCCTTGCTCCAAGTCCCCCACTCCCTGGCCCCTTTACCTTGCAGGGAGGGAGGGTGGTGGGCGCTTCCACGTCAAACACAATGGGCGGGGGGAGCTCGTGGCCGTCCTGCAGAGAGGCAAAGGGAGAGCAGTGAGCAGAGTGGGCCCCAGCAGCAGGTCTCGAACGGGGCAGCCCCCGCTCAGCGCAGCTCACTCACCAGGCGCAGAAGCTTCGGGAACCGCTGGCGGACGGCGCTGTCAGAAACGGGACATGAATCAGTGAGGTGGCAGAGCCATCAGGGCCCAGCCTGACCCCTCTGGGGCCTCCTTCCCTCTGACCCCACCCCCCTCCCCTTGGCACTGACTCCGCAGGCCCTAGAACAGAGCTGCCCCGAGCCCAGAACCACAGTCCCCGCTTCCCAATGCAGCACCCTCTTCTTGCCCCAGCAGGGCAGGGACACATCACCAAGGGGCTGAGTGGCAGGAACAAAACAAATGCCCCAAGGTTTCTCCGCCAAGTGGGGGAGGAAGAGACCAGGGCTTTACTCCATTCATCTTTCCCCCCCACCCCCCCCCCAGATCTTGAAGCCTAGGCAAATTTACAGGCCCAGGAACGCTGTGGGGCTGGTGCGGCATGGCTGAAGGGCTCCACACTTACCTGGCTCTTACTCACCTATGCGGCTAATCTCCAGTGAGGAGAGAGAGTGGGGGTGGGGCGGGGAAGACAGGGGCAGGATAGCGGGGGGAGAGAACATGGATTCCCACTGATCATGGAACCGTCGTCATTGCAACCAACTTACAGCTGGGGGAAAGCTTCCTGCATCAAGGCCCAGAGCTAATTAACGTCCACACCACAGCAAGTGGAGCAGGGAGGACAGAGGAGGGGAGGAGAGAGGGAAGCAGTGGCCCAGAGGAAAGGAGGAGAGAACAGGAGGAGAGGGGGACGCAGGAGCACAGCCTCTTCCTTCCCTGCCTGGCTCCTCACATCCACCCCAGAGAGGGGCTGCAGAGGCTCGAGGGAGGTTCGCTCTGGAGAATGCAGCATTCTGGTCAATGAAAAGCCCAGGCCTCCTGCTCCTGCTCCGAGCTAGCCCTTGCCATGCCCGCTGCCATGGCAGGACCTGGGGCCGCTGATGGGCTTGTGTGCAGCTGCTCACACACAGCACAAGAGAACGACGTGGTATGTGCCAGGCCCCGCCGCCAGGAGCACCCCTCTGCGCTGACCGCCGTGCGGTCTGGTTTGGCCACTGCACGGCTGTGCCTGTCTTAGGTTGTTCCTCCCGTGAGGAATCTTACCCGTCTCTGGCTAACCAGCCATCGTTGAGGGCCAAACCGGGGGGGACGCAGGGACTGGCCATCACAACAGCTCCGGGAGCATTTGTGGTGCAGAGCGATAGGCAGGGGCAACCCCCTGAAACTCCATCTTCGGACAGAGACAACAAGCCCCTCTTGTGAGTGACTCGGGAGAGCAGATGAGAACAGTGCATCTCCCATGGCCAGCGTAGGAGCAGGGAAGCTTGAAGAGGCTGTGCGGCCTGGAGTCCCAGTCCCCAGGATGGGAGAGGAAGAGGAAGAAGGGGAAGAGGGAAGGAGGGGGAGAGGCGAGGCGAGGCGAAGAGAGCAGAGCAGAGCAGAGCAGAGCAGAGGCAGGACCTGTGGGTTACTATGGGGAACAGGAGCATTGTGCGGAAAGGGGAGAGGGCTCCAAACTGGCTGAAATAGAAACCACTTCCATCAGCTGTGCAGCGTTCAGGTCCCATGCGCCTAGGAGGCCCCACAGCCTCAGCACAGTCAGGGAAGGGAACAGGACAACAGACACCATCTCTGAGTTCACTGGCAAGACAGGCCGGGATCCGGGTGGCATCTTTGTTCCGCTGCATTGCCCTCCACCGGGAGGGACAGGCCAAGCCATTGAGGCCAGGTCATCCACAGGCCCCAGAGGCTGCCACTGACCTGACATAAGAGGACTGGTCTCGGAAATTGTTGCACAGATAGTTTCCATCCAACCACAATTCCTCCAGCTTGAGCCCCTTCACCTTGTCCAGCTCCCGCTCAGACTTCAGCTGTGAAGAGCAGGAGAGGGGCACGACATGAGCACAAGGCCACGGGAGACGAGGCCGAGGCAGGGACGCTGGCAGCACCTACCTCATTGCGGGACAGGTTGAGGATCTTGAGATTGGTGGCTTTGTGGGGAAGCTCCGCCAGGTCATCCAGTTGGTACAGCTTATTGCCACTGAGATTCAGGGAGAGCAGCTACAATTGCAGAGGGGACAGAGGGTCAGGAGTCCAAGGCGCAGCTCCCCATCCCAGCAGGGTGGTAGGGCCCCAAGCACCCAGCTCAAGTCTCAGGAAGCTTCCCCACGCCTCACCTCTGGGATGTTATCTTTAATGATCTGCAGCACGGCCGTCATGCAGTTCCGTCGGTTCAGCACCATGTCAACGTTCTGTGCCACCAGGTCTGAAAGAGACACCCAGGCTGAGCACACCAGGCCATGGCCCCGTCCCCTCCCCATCCTCAGTACCAGCTCCACCCCCTGCCAGGAGAACACACACCTGGGTCTGTGCGAAGGTTCTTCAGGTCCAGGGCCTGCTGAGAGCCATCATATCTCTTACTCATAGTGAGCTGAAAGCACAGACACCATGGGTCAAAGGGGACTGGTCTGCAAAGCCCAGCAACAGAGAGCTGAAGCAGACAGGCAGGTCCTTTGCTTGGCTCCCAAGTGTCCGATGGGAGCCAGCTGGGGGAGAGCTTCCTGCATCAAGGCCCAGAGCTAATTAACGTCCACACCACAGCAAGTGGAGCAGGGAGGACAGAGGAGAGGGAAGCAGTGGCCTGGAGGAGAGAACAGGAGGAGAGGGGGACACAGGAGCACAGCCTCTTCCTTCCCTGCCTGGCTCCTCGCACCCACCCCAGAAGGGGACTGCAGAGGCAAGAGGGAGGTTCGTGCTGGAGCCACAGGGTGGAGTCTTGAGGATGCTTTGCCCAGGCCCACTGCAATGTGACAAGCCAGACAAGTTTCTCTCTCCCACGTCCCTCGCTCTCAGTATGCACCAGCAGTGCCCCCAACAGGAAACAGACCCATTTCCCAGAGCGCTCCCAAGAGCTGATGTGGGCTTGGAGCACTCTCCACACCACAGCGAGCCTCCCTGCAGAGCCCAGCAGGGGGCACAGGAGAGCTACCCCCTAGCACTCACCTTCAGCTGCTCAATCTCTTCCGGCTTCAGCTCCTTCCTGACACTCAGGGGTGGGGATGAGTGGTGGACAATTAGCACCACCTGGAAGAGAGACAATCCGGCTCAGGGAGGAGCAAGAGCCAGTACTGGGCAGGAAGCCGATGTCAACACACTGGGGGGCGGGGAGGTACCACAGAGGAGGGACTATGCGGTGCTGAGAAGTGTCCATCAGGTTATGAGGGGATCGGACACAGGCCATGTTCCCATGCTAATCTAGACAAAACAGCAGGGATCAGGCCTGGCCCAAGGAGTCCCCTTGGGAAAGGCAAGAACAAGGCCAGTCTGAGGAATTTCGTCCCTCCCTCACCTGGGGGGGGGGCTTTCCAGAATGGCCCAGGCGAGGGGGAACCATACCTTGTAGTTGTCTCGATCTACGAGCTTGCGTGACACCTGCTTGAGTGCATTGGCTATCATCATATCCTCAACGTAGAAGCAGGCCCGGCTTTGGTCGTAGTGGAACTGAGGGTAGAAGACAAGCAAGTCAGCAAGCCCTGGTGTTCACGCCCTGTCCACAGGCACTCCCATCCCTGCAGCTCCATGGCTGGGGAAGCTGAGGAGGACTGACTCACAAAGCCTGCACAGCAAGTCTACCAGAAGCAGGAAGCGAGCTCAGTAGTCTGTCCTGACTTTTTGGGCCTTCCTGCTGCAACCACTAGGCTCCTCTCCCCTCCCAGAGACTGGGATAAAACCCAAAGGTCCTGTCTGTCTCCCTGTATGATATCCCAGTGTAGCTCTCACCTCCACTGGAGTAAAGGGGACACGGCACACCTCCTGGAGGGAGCTCACAAGCCACGACTTGTCATACTTCTTTCCATAAGGAATCTAGGGGAAAAAAAGGCATTTATAAGAAGCCTATATGCTGGCAGCAAACTATGGGGCTGACTGTAAGGGAGGTCTCAGGGAGCAGCCCCATGGGCACATCAACCAGTGTGCAACAGAGTCCATCCCTTCCCACTGCCACAGAGGTGACTGCTGGCCACAAACCCAGCAGTCAGACCAGACATTTTGCTTCCTTCAGTAAGTCAGAGGAGCAGGGTGTCAAGGTGACCTGCAATAGATAGGGGTAGGGATTTAGCCACATTCCCTACTCCCGCCAGCACTCACTGTGACCTTGTACCATCTCCTCCGGACATTTTCGCGAGCTGTGCTTTCCTCCCGTTCCTGGAGGTTAAGCTCTCGCTTCACCGTGACCTGGATGTTCGTGGCACCTCCCCGGCCCCGGCTGTGCCAGTCATCTCCTCGTCTGTTCAGCCGCGACCCATAGGGAGAACTGGGAAACGGAGAGACGAAAACTCAGCATAAAAATCACAGAGTGGGGAGACCTTGAAAGCTAATGGACCCAGAAATACCTGCTTGACCCCCTGTGGTACACACCACACTGGGATAAAATCGCTGCAGCAGCCTCCAGACACAGAAGCCCTACTTAGTCCCAGCAGGAAAACCAGCATAACTTTCCCTGCTCCCCAGTCAAGGGCTAGAATGGAGCCGGTGCTCCCTGGAGCAGAGCACCCAATAATATCCCCCTAACTGCACCGCGCAGTCCCCCACAGTGGGGTCTGACTGACACTGGCACCCCACCACCCAGCGCCGCGCCGTCACACACGCTGCCAACAGCGCCTCTCGCTCACTATCTGGTTCGAGGGCTGTCATGGGCATCGCTCATGGGGACATCTCCATCGCCCTCCTCCAGCTGACCCGAAGGGCTGTGACCTGCTCCGCTTCGGCTCCACGCGCGGTGGCTCACGTCGCTGTACATCTTGCCTCGGAAGGGGACTCGGCCTTTCCTCCTCCTCGCGGGGAACCCCCCGCTCCCACCTGCGCCACCCACGCGGTCATCATGCTCTGCGCAGAACAGAAGGCTCGTCCGACACCATCCACGAACGTTCCCTCCTTAAATGCCTGACACACAAGCAAACCACCTACCCGAGCACCCGGACCCTCCCGGGCGCTGCATAAGAAAGAGCACCGTGCCTGACTCCCAGCGCAGCGCTCCCCTGCGAGCCTGGGGGCCCAGCTCCACCCACCCCCGCGAGTCCCTCATTAGCCTGGCCTCCCCCGCACTGGGCCAGGCGGCAGGGATCGGGCATTCCCCAGCTAGCTCACAAGGGAGACCAACCCCCCTCCAGCCCTACCGCCGGGACTGCACAGGCCCCCCAAGACCCCAGCCCCCGCCCCCGAAGGCCCCGCCCCCACGCGTGCCCAAAGGCCTCGGGCACAGCCCTCCGCGTCACCCAGCCCCTCACCGCTGTACCCCCCTTTCCCTTCCTCTGCCATCGAGCGCGGCTCCGCGCGCCGCCGCCGCCGCTGGGCGGGGCAAGAGACTCGCAGGAGTTAACCGAGCGGGGAACCAGACAACCGATTCCACCGCTCGGCTCGGCTGCCCGAGCGCATGCGTAAACAACCTGAGCCGCCGAGCTACGCGTGCGCATGCGGTGGGTGGGCTAACCCAAGCCATTGCGCACGCGCAGCGCGGCGGCTCAGGCGTACGGCGCTTCAAACGCTTTCCGCCGGGAGAGGTTACGCGTGCGCCGAACTCCGCCCCCCCCACCCCGATTTGCTCCCGAAGCGGTGGAGCTACTACGCATGCTCAGAAAAACGTGCCGCTCGAAACGGCAGAGAAAGCCATACTGCGCATGCTCCAAAGCGCCTCCTCTCTTCCCTTTCTGTAGCTGCTGGGAGGGAGTCCCCAGGGCTAGCTCTTCCGACGTCCCCGGTTCGAGCCTGGTCTGCGGCAGCTGGGAGCTCGCCCTATCAGATGTGTTCATGAAGTGTGTAGCAGGGTAACCCCCGCATCTCAGTAGCTACTCAGAGCATCTCGCTTTGGCCCTCTCCCCTGACACCTCAAAGGTCCTGGGTTCCAGTCCTGCGTGGTATGGGGTAGCTCAGTGGTTTGAGCATTGGCCAGCCAAACCCAGGGTTGTCAGCGCCATCCTTCAGGGGGCCAGCTGGGGCACATCCATTAAAACAATCCGTCAGGAATGGTGATAGGTCCTGCTGTGAGTACAGGGGACAGGACTGGGCTTGAAGACCTCTGAAGGTCCATTCCAGCTCTATGAGGTATAGCGCCATAGTCTGGCTGTAGTTCTTGAGGCAGCAACCCCAGTCCCTGGGACCACCCCTGTGAACACATCGCAGTTTCAGCAGGCATGGGGAGTACTATGATCCCACCTCTCCACTATGGCCACAGCTGTGACCAAAGGTCCTGCCTTCCTTATGGGCACAGGAGCAACTTGCAGGCCTGTACCCTTCTATTCATTGTGACACCATAATACCCTTTGCACTGGGGATGAAGTAGATCTACTACTACTTAACCCTTGTACTCCACATGGAGCACAGGTCATCTACAAGTCTCCTCCACTTCAATCTGTCTTGGGACAAAACTTCTAGCTGACCCCAGTTGTCATCCTTCAACGTCAGCAGATCTTCACCTCATCTGAGGTCTTCCTCTTGTGTGTTCCCTGTGAGAGTTTGACAGACTATGCTGGATGATGGTTTTCTGAGAGTGTGGCCTAGCTATAAGGTAAATGCACCCAGGAAGAATGAGTAGGACAGCTCTTCCTCACTTGCCCTTTGACCCTATTTTGCACTGTTTCTTCTAAAGTCCCTAGAGGCAGGATATCACATGGGAACCACAACTTTCACTTAAAATTACTCTCAAGGCTCTAGCCCCCCGGTCTTGGAGAGAAAAGATGTAAGCTGTTGCCAACCAGATCACAAAGAAATCAACCCCCACCCCACCACCAATCATTTTATGAAATAGAAATCTGGTGATTTTTATGGGGGCAAATTCATACTTATGTTTAACCCTTGAAATAGGCAGTATTGTAAACACACTGTAGCACGGGTTGTCTCTGATCTGTTTGTGCAGTACCAGCACAACAGGGCCCTGAACAAAAGTTTCCCATGACTACCACAAAAACAACAAGAGTCCTGTGACACCTTATAGACTAACAGATATTTTGGAACATAAGCTTCCGTGTGCAAAGACCCGCTTCATCAGATGTAGGTCTTTGCCCACAAAAGCTTATGCTCCAAAATATCTTAGTCTATAAGGTGCCACAAGGCTTCTTGTCGTTTTTAAAGATATGGACTAACTCGGCTACCCCTCTGACACTTACCACCACAAACTAATACAGTAGGGCTAGAAAAAGAGGGAGGTATGAATCCTGAAACAAAAGGCTGCAACATGGAGATATATGTATCTCATACAACTGGAAGGGGCCTTGAGAGGTCATTGAGTCTAAACCCCCGCAGGACTATCACCACCCGACTGTTTTTTTGTTTTGTTTTGTTTTTTTAATGTAACCTGCCCCAGATCCTTGAAAGGCTGGAGCTCACTACCCTGGGTTTACAAGGCCAATACTCTTAACTATTGAGCTGTCCTACACATCCTTCCCCCTCTCCCCAACCAGAACAACTTGTCAGATGGACACTTTCCAGAGCCCTAACTACAAGAGATCCCTGACAAACAAAATGCATACTCCAGGCAGTATCTTTGGGGACCACAATTAATGCATTAAATGCCTTACGCATCACTGGGGACCGGGGACTGTATGTATTCTATGGAGGGAGCATTCCACAGCTGCTTCAGGAACCAGTACCCTACGGGATGAACGCCATGAATTGTTTCAATCTTAGATTGCAACATCTCCAGCAAAGCACTTCCTGAGACAAAGGGTTTTTGCACCACAAAGGTAAACTGATCCAGCAGATGTGCCTAAGGCTGTGTCTACACTGCCCTGTACACAACTATCAGGGGTGTGAAAAAGACTCCCTGGCCGTGTCTACACTGGTACCAATCTTCATAATGGCCATTTCAAAGATTACCTAATGAGGCACTGAATTGAATATTCAGTGCCTCACTAGCATTAGTGCACTCCCAGCCGCGGCACTTCAAAAGCGCTGCTTTTGAACGCCTGCGGCTTGGCGCAGCTACGCGGGGGTCCTTTTCAAAAGGATCCTGCACATTTCAAAATCCCCTTATTCTTCTGGATTTTGAAATGTGCGGGGTCCTTTCAAAAAGGACCCCTCTGTAGCTGTGGGCATTCGAAAGCAGTGCTTTTGAAGTGCTGGGGCTGGAAGCGTGCTAATACTAGTGCTAGTAATCTTTGTAATGGCCATTAGCGTAGCTATTTTGAAGATTTGTACCAGTGTAGACACAACCTGTGTGTGATAAAAGTTTTAAGGCTGAAAAGCACCAGTATAGACAGCACTTTACCACTGGGAATACAGCTACCACCATCCATTTGGAGCATTTTTTTTTTTTAAATCATCAGATCTCTCCTGCCAGCAATAGAGTTATTGCACTACCCACATCCCAAGGTAGACATACCCTCAGGGGGATCTCAACTCTTGTGGAACAGTTTGGAATACTTTAGCCCACTGGGGTCCCATAAATGAGATGGGTGATCTCATTGTTAGCATGCCTCGAAGATCTTCATTTTCCTAAACTGTTCTGTTACACTTTTACCTTAAGAATATGGGAGTTTAAGGAGAAGCCCGGTCACTTGTAACTGCTGGCAATGCTCTTGGTCATAGCCATCAGGGGCTGGCCCTAAGGCAAACTGGCTTGCTGGAGATACCTCAGTGTAAAGCTTAATACTCCAATCAGGAGGGTGCAAACCAAAGTTTAATAGCAGCCTTCACCTTCCTGAAAGGGGGCTCTAAAGAGGGTGGAGGCTGTTCTCAATGGTGACAGGCAGCAGAACAAGGAGCAATGGCCTGAAATTACAGAGGGAGAGATGTAGGTTGGATATCAGGAAAAACTATTTCACCAGGAGGGTGGTGAAGTACTGGAATGTGTTACCTAGAGAGGTGGTGGAATCTCCATCCCTAGATGTTTATAAGTCCCGGCTTGACGTAGTCCTGGCTGGGATGATTAGTTAGGGTTGATCCTGATTTAGGCAGGGGGCTGGACTTCTTAACCTCCTGAGGTCCCTTCCAGCCCTAGGATTCTATGATGGGGCTCTGCCCAGAGACCAGAACAGCTGGAGAACAGGCTGGGCCACAGTTATTCTGAAACTTTGGCACCTACTTTGCCATGGTTTATAGGACTTGTCATAACACTAACACCCCAATAAACAGGAGTGAGCTGGGGAACCCAAAGGCCTGGATCCTTCCACCCATTCCCTGCAAGGAGAGTCTCCTTTCACATTTGCACCTTCCTGGTTCTGACGCCCGATGCGCTGAGACAGAACTGAATTGTTCCCACTAAGCCTGGCCCTCTCCTGGTCCCCACACCTCCAGCAGCTCTTAATTACTGTACTAGCAGCAGTTCTGTTACCTCCACCCCAGCAACTGGTTTATATACAATTCACCTCCATTCGCTACTTTCAGCTCAGCCCAAGGGAGAACCTAGTGCTTTCCCTCCTCTCCTGTTACCACTCCTGGAGAGTGATCCTGCAGCTTCCACCTGGAAGCCAAGCCCAGGTCCCTTTCCCTCTTTCCATCCAAGCCCCCAAGGGCCAGACCCAGCTGACCCAGGTGGTAGGGCAGGGCACACTGAGCTCTGCGAGGCTGCAGAGGATGGTGTGGCCCCAGTCTTTCCCCTCCCAACTTTTCTCAGCTAAAGGGCACTGTCCAACTCTGGCCAGCTGGTTAGCAGGCTCAGCGCAGGATCCAGCAGGTCCCCCCAAAAGCTTCTCAGGTAGGATACCAGAGTGCAAAGGCCTCAGCTTGGCAGATGTGACCTCCTGCTACCCCTAACCCAGGATAACTGGGGTATCCCTCCTCCCCAGCCTCGTGCCAGCCCCAGGGGCCAATGTGCAGGAGAGACACAGCCAGCAGCAGGCTGAGTTACAGTCAAGCTTTAATTTCTTTCCAGACTGACTCTGCATCCATCCCTCCCCCTTAGGAAAAGGCAAGTTAAGTTGCCTCCTCTTCCCCACTGGACATAGGTCTATGCCCATCGCTTGACTGCAGAGGGGCTCTTATTGGTTAGAAGGGGCAGCACCCACATTGGAATGTTAAGACCAGGTGACTGTGGGGGAAAAAAAAAAAATCAGGGGTTTGGGGGAGGGTAAGGTCACAGTAGAGTCATCTCAGTCACTGTGATCAGTCCCATAAGGCCCTGGACTTCACCAGGGCAGGGTTATTTACACCAGCCATTGGTCAGGATACAACATGAGAATGCCTGTGGGGGAGGAATAAGGCCCCAGCCCCGCCCCGCTCTGCTGTGGGAAAGAGCACCATCGCATACGGGGCTGGGATTTAGCGAGACCACAGAGAGGTGGGGAGGGGGCCCCCTGCTCCACCACCTCCTGGGAGCTTAAGGGAAAGAACCACACCCAGCTTCCTACTGGGAGCCCGGGGAGGGGACTGAGCTCTGCTGCTCTCAGCACAACCAAAGCTCAGGTGCAAGGAGCTCAGTGCTGCTCCCCGGGGGGGCTATCAGCACAGGGGGAGTGCTCTGGCCAAGGCCAGCGAGTGGTGCTACATAGGCAACAGCGCAGCAACACGCAGGAAGAAAGACACACCCACCTCTTCTTCGGGACTGAGTGCTGCACAGATGGGCCTATCCATTGCCAGGGCCAGCCCCAGCTACACTGGCACCAACGTGGCCAGGGTGGGGTGCAGAGTTGGGGGGTGATGCTCAGGGCAGCCCTATAGGGATGGGAAAAGGGAGACTTAAATACACAAAATAAACTGGGGGTGGAGGGCACGGGGCGAACCGATCACTCAGCCGATGTCCCACAGGGCTGGCAAAGGCACATCCGGGGTGAGCCCTTCGCCATGCACCCCAGGGAATTCTTAGGCGATGAGTGCGGGGTGGAGGCAGTCGGTCCTGGCTGCAGACAGCTGGTGAGAGCGGAAGGCGAAGCCCCATCTGAGGGAAGAGGTGGGCTCTGGTGAGAGTCCCAGCTCTGGAGCTACTCCAACGTGGGAGTCAGTGCCCTTCGCTGCAGGGTCCTGGCGCGATCATACACGGGAACCAAAACACCCGCCTGCCCCTGCTCAGTCCTGGACATCCAGCCTGGGGACTCCCAGAGCAGTAGCTGAGTCCATGGGTCACAGCGTGAGGAGGGAGAGTCCCTCTGGCACCAGGCTGCCCAGCTGGGAGAGAACTAAGAGCCTGGCTCACACAGTTCCACAAGCGGCTCTGCCAGAGGGAGGGCGGGGCTCCAGGTGCCGTGGGAGGGCCAGCGCCAGGGGACAGCTCAGGCCAGGAACACCACAAAAATGATGAAGAAGATGATGAGGATGAGGAAGATCTTGACCATGAGCCAGCGGTTGGAGGTAACTGACTGGAAGTACTTGAGGATCTCAGAGTGCGCAGCCTCCACATTCAGCTGAGCGTCCTCCACGTTGGCGTCAATCCTGCAGGGCGGAGAGGAGAAATACTGAAGTGACGGGGCCCTGAGCTCCCCCACCCACCAGGCCTAGCTCCAGGCTCTGGGTGGGACAGAGATGGCTCTTGTCCAAGTGAGTGGGTTTCAGACGGCCACCACTCTATGTGAGAAGCTTGTCCGAAGCTGGACCAGGGGATGAGGCCCCCACTAGAGGTGCAGGGAAGGGAGCAGGAGCTCCCCACTCAGGCCTGTGAAGCTGGTACCTCTGAATGGTCTCCTCTTGCTCCTTCACCATGTGTGCCAGCTGCTGGAAGATGGAGCCAAGCTCCACGATGGTGGATTCAATGTTCTGCATCGTGTCCGCCCGGCTCTGGATATACGAATCCTACAGCAGTGAAGGGGAGTCAGTGCCTGGGGCAGCCCCCGATCCCTCCGTCCTGTCCCTGGAGCAGCCCCTCCCCATCTCCCCCCACCAGCACCTGTTCATCAATCAGCTGCAGCTGCTGGCTCGTCCGGCTGTCCATGTCAATGGCCACATCCCCTGTCCGCTGGGGCTCATCCTGCAGCATCGCAGAACCACCTGCAGAGAGAAGCAAAGGCAGTCATGCCTGCTGGAGACTGTGGCATCCTGCAGCCAAGCCCCACGTCTCTGCACAAGAGGCAAGGGCCAGCCCTGCCTCTACACAAGAAGTTACCTGCTGGTCTCCCTTCCTTTGAAGATGACACCTATACCCCCACACAGTGGGCAACCTCCTTCCTCCAAGCATCCCTCCCAGGCAAGGGGCTCTGGACTCACCCAAACTGCCAGCAGTGAGGGGCAGGGTGGACATTGGGGTGCGGGAGAAGTGCTCACGCCGGTTCCGCTGCTGCTTCAGATTCTAGGGGAACAAGGAGAGATCGGAGCAGGGGTTAGACGGGGGCAGACAGCCTCTCAATATGCTAGTTCTCCTCCGGGGGAGGGCAACCGGGAATGGACTCAGATCTTACCTCCGTTCTCACCTCCAGTACGGACTTGAAATCATTGGACATTGAGGCCAGTTTGGACTGAAAGGGAGAAAGTAAAAGGTCCAAATGCAGACAGGAGCAGCTCAGTTATTCCCCCTCCAGCTCAGAACAGCCCTCTCCAAAATCCATCTGCCCACCACTCGGCACGCTGCCCACTCCCCACGTTTGGCTCTTCCAGCCCCGCTCCTCACCTGCAGTGACACCACGATGGTGTTGGAGTGGGTCTGCACGTGCCGCCCACTCTGGCTGCCCTTGGCCCGCACAATCTCCTGAAGCTGGGCAATCTGCTTGTTCAGGCTGTTGATGTCCTGGGGAGGTGAGGTGTTCCAGTGTCATGTGTGTGCCCCTCCTGACCCCACTTCCCAGGAGCTGGCAGCCCTTTGGCTCGTACCCAGCTGAGGCTGCCGCACACAGGCTCCAGCTCCGTGCATTCCTGTCCATCCCACCCCTGCAAATAAAGAGGCCGTCTCTGTTGCAGCCACCAGGAGGTGCTAAGCCCAGTTCCCGCTCACCTGTTTGATGATGTAGGTCAGCTCCTCTATCTCCACCGCCTTGTCATCAAATAGGGACTTCCGCTTGGCCACTGAAGATAGAAAGGGGAGTCACAGGGAGGCCTAGCAGGCAGTGGGGATGGGGAAGCCCCAAGGCCAACCCACAGAAACCTCAGCTCCTTCCCTCCACTGCAGGTGCACTGTTTTATCATGGCCCCCAGGGTCAGAGCTAGCCACCCCACTCACACACAGGGCCATAACCAGTTCCCTTCCCCAGGGGCCCCACAGCCTAACCCAGCCGAGTGAGGCAAGTCTGTGTCTCGAGTTCACAATGGCTAGAAACGGGCGAGAAACAACGTCAACTCCCCAGCCTCTCCATATGGGACCGCACACCCCCAGTTGCCCCCTCCTGCCCTGACCCCCACTCACAGATAGTCAGCTTCTCCAGCTTGGCAAAGGTGTTGCTGAGATCTTTCCCAATGCGCCTGGGAGAAAACAGAATGGGAGACCAGAGCTGGGGAGGGTCTGTGTTCACCCAGTTGGAGCCTGCTCACTAAATACACCAGGAGGGCACTCTCTCCTTACTCCCACCCCAACAACCCCCTCCCCCACGCCCATCCCAGGCCAACTGCCTGCTTCACCATCCCACATGATCACTTCCCTGCCCACTGATCCTAAGTCAGCCCCACACACCCTCAGCTGCGGAGCTCCCTCTCCAAGCCTTGGCTGGCCCAGCCCTCCTCCAAGACCAGGTCACTGAACGCACTCACTTGGCCATGATGGTGAACTCGCTCCTTTGGCGCATGGCATTCAGGGCAGGTTTGTTCGGCTGCAGCCCATTCTGAAAGGAGGCACACATAATGACCTCAGGTGTTCTGGGCCTCGGCATCCCCCAAACTAGCAAGCAGCAGGCCTGACACACACACCCCCACCAGGAAATGAGGACTCACCTGTCTGCTCTGCAAGGACTTGCAAGCAGAGAGAAACTCCTGGGTGCGATCGCGGCACGACATGGTGTCCGGGAAGGGCAGGGACGAGGCAACAGTGGAGACAGCAGGCAGGGGCAGCTCCTGTGTCTGCGACAGCCCCAGATAAACGCCTTGATCCGTGTTCTTAGAGCCGTGGCGTTTTCTCGTATTCATTGAGGCTCATAACCTGGTGCTAGGGAGAGGGGAGTCCAAGCGCTCAGTTAATGGCAGAACACTCTCCCCCTTGCTAGTCCCCATCAGCCTCTTCTCCCTCCCTATCACAAGCACACACACTATCATCCCCTGGCCCACTCATCTCCCATCACCGCAGCAAGGAGGCTAGGTGGCTCCAAGGCATCCCTAGTTGCTCTCTCCAGGTGCAGCCCCACATGCAGGATCCAGGTGGGATCAAGGTTCCAAGGAGCTCAAAGAGGGATCTAAGCCAATTCATTTGCAGTTCAGAGAGAAGAATGCTTTGTGGGGCCCACAGTGCAAGGGAACAGCCAGGCAAGGAAGCAGGAAGAAATCCCTCACCCAACTGCAGACGCTATTCTGTCCCAGATTTGAGTGAGGATCAGTCCCCATATGAGCAGCCTCAGCCAAGCCCTACCATGATGATGATTGGTGACAGGCACTGGGAGCTCCCAGAGGTGCTGGAAATGCACCTGCACCCTCTGCCTTTAAGTGGTTTCCATCACATGTAGTTCAATGGCTCTCAGCACCCCCACTATGCAAACTGTTCAAGGGCCACCGGCAGCTCCCCACACACCAGGCAGGGATCCTGGCAGCAGGTCATTAGTGACACACGCAAGCAGAGACAGGAAGAGGTGGACCTGGGGGAAGAGCTCTCACACAGAACCCAGAGTAAACAAACCCCTGGGTCCCTCCGTGGCGCTGTGGACAGGGGTCAATTCTTTTTGTGAAGGTCCAAATTCCTGTCAAGGGCCAGTCTCCTGAGCAACACTTTCCCACCGCCACAACAAGTAGTAGAGATTTTGTGACCCATGTGGAAGCAAGCGGTGGCCCAGACTCAGCCCACAGTCTGTCTATGGACTATCCCGGCAGTAAACCCACCCCGTGCGTCGGGCCGCTTGGTGAGAGCTGCCCCACGGCATTACAGGCCGTGTCGCTAGCCCATTACACAGAGACGGGGAATGAGGCGCAGAACGCCAGCACAGCGAGAACCCAGGAGTCCTGACCCCCAGCTCCCCGTGCTAACCGCTCGGCCCCAGGGCGGGGAGTCCGGGCAGGAGGCTTTGGGCGGCGGGGGTGGGGGGAGCGGCGGGGGGACGAGGCAAGAGGTGAGATGGGGGGGAGGGGCTCCGGGAGCCTAGAGCTGGGGGGGGAGGGGGGAGGGGACGGGGGCCTGGAGGGAATGCGTAGAGGCGGCGCTGCTCCAGCCAGGCCCACCCCCACCCGCAGAGAAGAGGGAAGGGGACCAGGCCCCGCGGACTCACCGAGACGCGTCTGTAGCTTTGGTCGTTACCGTCTCGCCCCCCGCCGGCCGGGAACAACGTCACTGCCACGTACACCTCACGTAAGACGTCAACGCGCCACGCAGACGTGCCCCGCCCCCTGCCCGGCGAGTGGCTGTTTAAAGGGGCCATGCTGGGTCTCGCCGGCTCCGTGCCCTACTGAGCCCCGCGGGCCGGCCCCTGCCTGCGTGTTCAGCGCGCGGCGGCGGCCGTCGCCCCTCGTGGTTGGGGGGAGGGGGGGTGTTTCACGCGCCTCCCCGGCCCAGAGCGGGGGCCCCCCGACGCGGGGCCCTACGTCCCGGCCCGCCGGTGCGAAGGGGCTGCCGGTTGTGGCTGGTGACCGCTGGCTGGGACTGCAGGAGTTCGCCGGCGGCCGAGCGCGGTGCGTCGGGAGCAGCGGCGGTGGCTGAGCGCAGCACGAGTACCTCGCTGCCCGGGGCGCTCGCTGCTCGCTCGGCGGCTCTGTGGGGCCGCGGTAGGCGCCGCCGGGTGGGAGAACCGGCGCCTCCGAGCAGCCCTGGGAAACGCGGCACTTCCCCGCCGCGGGTGCTGGTGCCCCCCCACCCTCCGCCCCGAGTTGTCCCGTTAGCAGCGAGGGGAACACGGGCGGCTGTTCTTGGTCACATCGACCCCCCCCCCCGCGCCCCAGGTCCGCACAGAGCGGTGCCTCAGTCCCCTTGTGCCCAGCCGGGGCTGCCCCTTTGCCCTCGGGGACCCTCCCGCAGCGCCCCTTACCTGGCCTCCCAGCAGGGAGTTCTCCCCCGCTGCGCACACCCTGGCTGCCCCGCTCCCGCCTTCGCCCCCGCCCAGCCCTGCGCGAGCGGCCGCCGACGAGCCCCCAGTAAGGGCAAGGCGAGGGCAGTGGTTTCACCAGAATTACCGGGCATGCGCAGTATCGTGATGGTCACCCCCGGCAGGGAGCAGATTATAGAGTCCTAAAGTCATAGGGCTGGAGGGGACCTCAGCAGTTCATCTAGTCCAGCCACCTGCTTGAAGCAGGATCAACCCCAAATAAGTCATCCCAGCCAGGACCTTGTCAAGCCAGGACTTAAAAGCCTCTAGGGATGGAGATTCCATCACCTCTCCAGGCACCACATCCCGGTGTTCACCACCCTCCTGGTGAAATAGTTTTTCCTCATATCCAACCTACTCCTCTCGGGTGTGTCTACACTTGCATTGCTCTTTCGAAAGAGGCACGCAAATGAGGCAAATCAAACATGCAAATGAGGTATAAATGTGCATGTTCACCTCATTTGCATATTCTGATTTCGAAAGAAGAAAGCCAGTGTAGACGCTGCTCTTTTGAAAGTAAACCCCATTTTCAAAATAATCCTTCTTCCCATTAAATAAAGGGAAGAAGGATTCTTTCGAAGATGAGTTTACTTTCGAAAGAGCAGCGTCTACACTGGCTTTCTTTTGAAATTAGAACATGCAAATGAGGTGTGGAATACGCAAATTTATACCTCATTTGCATTTTCAATTTACCTCATTTGCATACCTCTTTCAAAAGAGGCATTAAACATTAAAAAGGTCGTAGAGCAGTTTTTAAACTAAGAATTGGAGTAAAGCCGATTGGTGCAGGGGAGCACCTGGATCGGATGGAGACTTCTCTTACACGAGGCTCCATAGATAGGGATTCCCTAGAAGTTAGTCAGACAGGGAACGTGGGAAATAATATATGGGCAAGATCAGATGTGAAACAATCGCATATAAAAAAATCCAATGCGTCTGTGAAAGTCGGACATATAAATAGTGGTAGTTTTTTAAAGTGCTTTTACACAAATGCTAGGAGTCTGTCTAATAAGATGGGTGAACTGGAGTACCTCATATCAAAGGAGGAGGTTGACATAATAGGCATCACAGAAACATGGTGGAATGAGGACAATCAGTGGGACACTATCATACCGGGATATAAATTATATCGGAAAGACAGAATGGGTCGTATGGGTGGCGGAGTGGTACTATATGTGAAGGATAATATAGAATCAAATTAAGCAAAAATCCTAAAGGAATCAAAATGTTCCATAGAATCATTATGGATAACAATTCATGCCTCTAATATGAATATGGCATTAGGAATATGTTACCGACCACCTAACCAGGACAGTGATAGTGATGCTGAAATCTTAAGGGAGATTAGAGAGGCTATCAAAATAAAAAACACAGTAATAATAGGAGATTTCAATTATCCCCATATTGATTGGGTACATGTCACCTCAGGACGGGATTCAGAGATTAAATTTCTTGATGCCTTAAATGACTGCTTCTTGGAGCAGCTAGTACAGGAACCCACAAGGGGAGAGTCAATTCTCGATCTAGTCCTGACTGGAACGCAGAATCTGGTCCAAGAGGTAACTGTTACTGGACCGCTTGGAAATAGTGACCACAATATAATAACTTCTAATATTCCTGTGTTGGGAAGAACACCGCAGCGGTCAAACACTCCGGCATTTAATTTCAAAAAGGGGAATTACACTAAAATGAGGAAGCTAGTTAAACAGAAACTAAAAGGTAGAGTAACTAAACTAAAATCCCTGGAAGCTGCATGGAAACTGTTTAAAGACACCATACTAGAGGCCCAACTTAAATGTATACCCCAAATGAAAAAACACAGTAAGAGACCTAACAAAGAACCACCATGGCTTAACAGCCATGTTAAAAAGGCAGTGAGAGAGAAAAGGGAGGCTTTTAAAAAATGGAAGTCAAATCCTAGTGAGGAAAATAGAAAGGAACACAAACACTCCCAAATTAAGTGTCATAATGTAGTAAGAAAAGCCAAAAAAGATTTTGAGGAACAGCTAGCCAAAAATTCAAAAAATGATAGTAAAATGTTTTTTAAATACATTAGAAGCAGGAAGCCCGCTAAAAAAGCAGTGGGGCCCTTGGACGATAAAGATATAAAAGGAGCGATCAAGGAAGACAGTGCCATTGCGGAGCAATTAAATTATTTCTTTGCTTCAGTCTTCACGGCTGAGGATGTTACAGAGGTTCCTAAATCTGAGCCAGCCTTTTTAGGTGACAAATCTGAGGAACTCTCCCAGATGGAAGTGACATTAGAGGAGGTTTTGTAGTTAATTGATAAGCTGAATAGTAACAAGTCTCCAGGACCAGTATTCACCCAAGGGTTCTGAAAGAACTCAAATGTGAAATTGCGGAGTTATTAACAGCGGTTTGTAACCTATCCTTTAAATCTGCTTCGGTACCCAATGACTGGAAGATGGCCAATATAACGCCAATATTTAAAAAAGGCTCCAGAGGAGACCCTGGCAATTATAGACCGATAAGTCTAACATCAGTACCAGGAAAATTAGTAGAAACAATAGTAAAGAATAAAATTGCAAGGCACGTAGAAGAGCACAAATTGTTGGGCTCTAGTCAGCATGGTTTCTGCAGAGGGAAGTCGTGTCTAACTAATCTATTAGAATTCTTTGAAGGGGCTAATAAACATGCGGACAAGGGGCACCCAGTGGACATAATATACCTAGATTTCCAGAAAGCCTTTGACATGGTCCCACACCAAAGGCTTTTATGTAAATTAGGCAGTCATGGGATAGGAGGAAAGATCCTTTCATGGATCGGGAATTGGTTAAAAGACAGAAGACAAAGGGTTGGAATAAATGGTAAATTTTCACAATGGACGGGGGTAACTAGTGGTGTTCCCCAGGGGTCAGTCCTGGGACCGATCCTGTTCAACTTGTTCATCAATGATCTAGAAAATTAGGTAAGCAGTGAGGTGGCAAAGTTTGCAGATGACACCAAGTTGTTCAGGACAGTCAAAACCAAAAGGGATTGTGAAGAACTACAAAAAGATCTCAGCAAACTGAGTGATTGGGCAGCAAAATGGCAAATGAAATTTAATGTGGGTAAGTGTAAGGTAATGCACATTGGAAAAAATAACCCAAATTACACGTACAACATGATGGGGTCAAATTTAGCTACGACAGATCAGGAAAGGGATCTTGGAGTTATAGTGGATAGTTCTCTGAAGACATCCACGCAGTGTGCAGCGTCAGTTAGTAAAGCAAATAGGATGTTAGGAATTATTAAAAAAGGGATAGATAATAAGGCAAAAGATATCATACTTCCCCTATATAAAACTATGGTATGCCCACATCTAGAGTACTGTGTGCAGATGTGCTCTCCTCACCTCAAAAAAGATATATTGGCATTAGAAAAGGTTCAGAAAAGGGCGACTAAGATGATTAGGGGTTTGGAATGGGTCCCATATGGGGAGAGGCTAGAGAGACTGGGACTTTTCAGTCTGGAAAAGAGGCGACTGAGGGGCGATATGATAGAGGTATATAAAATCATGAACGGTGTGGAGAAAGTGAATATAGAAAAATTATTTACCTTTTCCCATAATACAAGAACTAGGGGACACCAAATGAAATTGATGGGTAGTAGGTTCAAAACTAATAAAAGGAAATTTTTCTTCACACAGTGCACAGTCAACCCGTGGAACTCCTTGCCGGAGGAGGCTGTGAAGGCCAGGACTCTATTAGGGTTTAAAAAAGAGCTCGATAAATTTTTGCAGGTTAGGTCCATAAATGGCTATTAGCCAGGGGTAAAGTACGGTGCCCTAGCCTTCAGAACAAGGGCAGGAGATGGATGGCAGGAGATAAATCACTTGATCATCGTCTTCTGTTCTCCTTCTCTGGGGCACCTGGCATTGGCTGCTGTCGGCAGACGGGATACTGGGCTTGATGGGTACCTTTGGTCTGACCCAGTATGGCCATTCTTATGTTCTTATGTTCTTAAAAGAGGAATGCAAGTGCAGACACACCCCTCCGTCTGTAACTTCAGACCATTGCTCCTTGTTCTGCTGTCTGTCACCACTGCGAACAGCCTCTCAATCCCTTTTAGAGCTCCCCTACAGGAAGTTGAAGGCTGCTATTAAATCATCCCTCAGTCTTCTCTTCTGCACACTAAATAAGCCCAAATTCCTCAGCCTTCCCTCACAGGCTAGGGGAGCAACGACAGTGAGTGGAGCTCCTTGGCCGAGCCAGGTAAATCCTGGGTTTTCTGCTGAAGGGGTTGAACCTGGAGATAGGGAGGTGGGTTTGTAGTTGAAATGGCAGTTTGGGGCTGAAGGGGTTAAGCCCGAAGATGGGGAGGTTGGCAGGTTTGCTGGGTGGGGATAAAGCCGGAAGACGTGGGTAACAACTTTCTAACTGGTAAAAATCATCCTGTTTGTGCTGTTCTTAAAACAGGGGTTACAAAGAGTACAGTTTGATTTCTTTTTTATGTATTTATTAAGGACTATCTCATAGTCACATGCACTGTGGCTCTTGAAGTATTGATTTTTGTAACTGAATTTGAAAAATGGCTCTTCTCACTCTTTCAGTTGCAGACCCCTGGTCTAGACTGCAGTGGGACTACTCACATGAGTACAGTTACATATGTGATTAAATTTGTTCAGGCTCAAGGTCAAAGGCACTGCTGCAGTAAAATACATTTAGCAGCTACTGATGAAAAATGAGTATTATTAATTGCAATACAGGAACCCTCTTGCCAGTCACGGTGGATACGTTCCTGACCGCACGGCAAATGGGGAAATCTGCAAATATTGGCGGTGGAGGGAAATGGAGTGAGTACTCTGTTTCCTCACGACTCCTGGCCATTACACTGAGTTCCCTGGAGCTCCCAGCTGCCATAGTGAGTTCCCCACAGCTCCCAGCTGCTGCAGTGGGGGTGAGGGGTAGAAGTGAGTGGGATGAATTCCCTGTAACTCCCAGACACACACATCACCCTGGCCTCTACCCACCCCACCCTGGGTTGCCCAGCCCCACCCTGCACAGGAGGCCCTGTCCCAGGCCACTGGCCCATCTCCATGCCCTGCTGGGGCAGTAAGCCCAGCCCAGAATCAGCTGTGATTAAAATTATGTTTATTTCCCCTCACTGTCAGCTGCAGGGCAGCCATCAAGGGGTGGAGGCTTGGCCTCCAGCGGACCACGCTCTGGGACAGGCTTGCTGGGCCCAGGCAACGAGGTGGCCGATGTAGTACTTTTGGTGCTCTGTATGGAATCGCGCCGGTTGCCAAAGACGGAGACACGTCTCCAGATAATCCGGATCTTGAGGCTCTCAGAGGAATGCACTCGAGCAGCAGGTTCCAGGATTCTCAGCTGCTTGTTCCTAGGCAGGAGCTTCCTGTCTGTAAGGGAGGAGCGTAGGCTATCAGCATGTTGACCAGATCACCTGCATACCCTAGGCCTTGCCCAGCTGTCCCTTTGGTTAGAGTTATTTATGCAGGATATTACCATGACACTCATTTAACCACAAATTCCTTTATTAAATCCTAAGTCCAAATCATTTATACAATTGCTCTAAATATTCTTACACGGCCTAAACAGTGAACATTTTACCACATCCAGACAGGAGCGAAACATTCAGAAGTATTTCATCAAGATATTTACAAATGGGCTAAACCAGTTGGCGACTGATCAGCCCCAACAAGGCCAGATAGTATATGGGCAATGGACGCATCAGAAGTTAACTTTTTCTTACCCTTTTAACAAACAAATGATTCTGGGGCCGGCGGCGGGGGGGAAATCAGGTGTTGATTTCAGATGAAAACATGACAGGTCACCCCTTATACCTAAGCTTAATCCAAATAATATTTACAGCCTTCTTCCCCTCCTCCCCCAGCAACTCAGCCCATCCTACCTGCTCATCAACCATTTTTCCTTTGCACCTGAGTTCACACGGGCCCCAGGTTTTTGTGCCACACTAGGGCAGCAGTGTCCAATAGGAATTCAAAGCTCACCACACTTCTGGTTGTTTTCTTTCCATGTTACTCACATGATATTATACAAACTATTAAATAACAGTAGCAAAATACTACCTTCTAGCCTTCGAATTCGCGTGAAATCGTGAGGTGACATCCTAATCACAGGCACAAGTACGGCAACACGACTTGTTGCGCAGAGAAAGGCAAACGACGGGAAAGCTTTGAACCCCACCTAAGCCTGCAACAACCACACACACACCCCCGGCACGGCTGGGAGTGGCACAGCTCCAGCTGCTTCCTGCAAGAACCACGTAGGCCGCGGTGCTTCCCCAACGTTAGAGGGCACGATACCAAACCCCCATCCTTGCCATGCCCTGCCATGCTCCCTTTCAGCACGGGTGGCATCCGTGCTTGCAGGGGTTCCCTGGGCTAATCATCTTGAGCATGTGTGACAAATTCAAAGCATTGTTACTTTAGTATTATCTATTTAGTATTTAATCATTACTGTAAGAATTATTTCTTGTGAGTTAGGTCATGCATGCATTTGCCACAGTGTGTCCTATTTACCACGTGTCGAGTAGCAAACATACTGGACGCCGTGGCACTAGCGGATGGGGTGCGAAGGGCGCTGTTGGCTCATGCTAAAACGGAGTCTGTTTTACTGAAAACCATCTGCTGTCACTCCATCCGGCAGAAGCTCTCTCTTCAGAAATGTTCCCTTATGTCATTAGTTATTCTTTGAACCAGAGATCCTCCCTACCTCATGCCTGCTGGCCCTACAAGTAGTTACTTTCCAGGCCTTTCTTTACAAAACACCATTCTTCTGCCAAATGTAAGCTAATTTTAATTCTTTCATTTGTTATTTATTTTACATCCCCCACTTTGAAATCCTACATACTATGTGGGTTTCACTCCCTTAAGAATTTCAGACAGACTGCTGCAATTTTGGAAAATTGTACACCACTGCCAAACTGCAATATAGAATTAATAGAACAATCATCACAGTACCACTGATAACTGCCAAGCTGTTAAACGGCCTCCTTTACTATGGATGTAGTTCTACACCATAAGCTTGCTCTGCCTTTAGAACGTGCTGCTGCAATTTTAACTTTCATTTCAATTATAAAAAACTGGTACAAAATAAGCAGATCTTTCCATTTATCGCCACTAGAAATTCAGGTGTAAAATAGAACAAAGGCCAATTAAAATAGCACTCTCTGGGTCCTGAGCAGAAGTGGTTCTTTCTGGCCAGTAGACAATATTGGCCATTACCAAGATAGACATTTTCTTGTTTCAACAACTTCCTGCATCTCAGCTGTACTGTGTAATTTGGAGACTGCTTCCCCAGAGTGAACCTACTTGTAATGCCAATAAGACATTACACCTGCCTGTGTAAGTATCTTCCAGATGCAAACAGCAGTCCAGCTCTGGGACTTGCCACACCTTGTCACTGCCATGCAACATCATATATGTCCTGTGAATTATAGTACTCCCACTGATAACACTCTGGCCAAGATCTCCCCAACCCCTGCACCAAAACTTCATGGTATGGGGCCCTTGTTCCTTTCTTACTTTGCACCAGTGAGGATTATCTCCCTTGTACTGCGTCTTTAACTTTTCTGGGGGGGCTAAAAGGGAGTAACCTTCTTTCTTCTGTCATTTAGGGATCTTTATTTAGCATGCATCAGAGTGGATAATAATTAATTTAAAAAAAATTTAAAATCAGATTTTTTATTTTTAATTCATCAATAAAAATCTCTCATTTAAAAGTAACAGTTACCTCTCATCACCAACATGCTACACATACAATTACAGTCTCATAAAAATGAATTAGTGGCTCTAGTCTGTCCAGCCCTAACCCCCAGCTATCGCTTCTTGAAAGTCTGGGTTTTTAATTTCTGCGCAGACTAAAGAGTAACATATAAAGACCCAAGGTGGATAGGGCTGTTTTTGTTCTTTGCTTGTGTGGTGGACCTTAACTAACTCCTCTGTTGTGACTGGCTAAAGTATTGTCTTTAAGACAGAGAGACAATATGTAGAAAAGGATGGAAGCAGCACAGAAAGGATCATTGGAGTGGAGTAGACCAGAAAGAAAAAGGGAAGACATTATTTAGCACACACAGCTTCCTATGTTCCCCCATGCTTTTGCCACAGAAAAACTGTTATAACTTGTGTGTGTAAGGGAGACCTTTTCTGTGACTATTTTGAACACATTTACATCCTGGGTAAAAAAGGAAAATGTCTCAAGTATAAGCAGTGCCTGAAGATGATGCAGGGTTTAGTTGCAAGAATGAATTACCGTAAGGAAAACTGCTTACTGGGAGAAAATTATGCGGATGAAGCTGCATCTTTGGCTGAGTGGATCAACTGGATCAATTATTTAGTAACTTAAATAATTCACTTTCCAATGCCTCATTCTTTGAGACTCTCTCTAGGCCTTTTAATATAAGTGTGATTTGACAAGTAAATTCCCAAGCTGTTTGGGGTGTTGGATGTTGCTAGGCCTAAAATAAAAGTTCAGTTTAGCTAATTCTCATGGCTTACTCCAAAATTAAATCAATGATGTATTGGCGGGATGATTGATATCACCTTGATTTAAATCAATCCACCCTGGCATGTATTTATAATATTATTATAAACATTTTTGCTTTTGACCTTTCATGGTAGCAAAATTAATTAATTACCATTTCATGCTTATGAAACAATTCAATACTTTTCATCAATACATTTTTTGCTTTGTTCACATGTAAGCTATGATATTGCAGATGCTATTGTTGAAAACACTTCCTCATTTAGTGACAGAGAGAAAACAGTTCCTCATTTAGTGGATGCAATCCTGCTGCGGCTAGCTTTTCTGGAAATGCTTGCTCATGTTCCCACAGCCACGCTACGTCCATGTGATTTCAAAGTGACATACAAGTTCCAAATGGTTTAGCTTGAATGCCAATTTTATTAGTTGCTTCCAGTTTGGCTGCTGCCCCATCTTGGCAAGTTTAAGCATTGTAAAGTTTAAATTCTATCCATAAAGTCCTTTTAATAGTCTTCAACCATTTTGACCAAATTCCAGTGACAGCAAGTTAGTGAAATTCAATAAAATTAGTGCATGAAATCAATTAACAAGAAGTATACAATAGCTCCTTAATAGAATAACTCTCAGCCATTATTAGGATTTCTTTTCATTGTCAGGCATTTTAATCTTGTACACAATTAGATTTAGTGGAATTACTCTTTTTTCATGTATATAACGCTGCCATGTAGGTTTGTATTCCCTTCATAACATTTACTTTACACCACAGTTGAACAAAAAGCTTTTGGACAGATTTTTTTTTTAATGGTTAAGCTCTGTTTCTTATATTCACTGATCTTCTTTGGTTCTGGCTTGGCTTCGGTTTCCAAAGTGCACAGCCATCTGAAAAAGAAAACAACCTATTCTGGCTCCTCTTTGGAGCTGCTAGAGGATTTTAATGAAATAAATAATTGATGTTTTTTTACCTCTTTTACGGTATACACTGCATGTTCCATGAGAGAATGCACATGTCTTCCATACTATAATTTCTATTTTTATTTACAATAATTACATGAGTTATAGATCTCTTTTCATATGAGGTATGAATGTGTTGTGTTTACAGTTTCCTTACCAAAGTGACTCAGAGTCACTTGAAGACTTCATGTTCCTACCTGGTTTCTATTGTAGTCCTTTCCACTGCTGTTGCCCCAGAAGTCTCTTTAATTTTGCATTCTCCTGCAACTCTTTTATCTGTTTTTTTATTACTAGACAAGCATCAGGGTCTCTCCCCACTAGCCAGTTTGGCCGTGCCATGTCCTCTACCCCAAAAGGATCTTTAACTTTCTAAAACCACTGCGGTACCCAAGACTGAAATGCTCAATAGCAAAGCCAACTCACAGTAGCTACCTGTATCTGGCAAAAAAGCATCTGTCCATTTTCCAGCTTTGAATGAAAGATTCAGACAGCTTTTAGTGAAATCTTTCAAAAACCAACTCGTTTTAAACCATATAAATAGGATTCTACAGCCCAAGAGTGCTGGTTTGCATCCTTAAACTCTTATATAATTGCGCAAATATATTTCCATTTAAAAACATTTTTTTTGCTTAATTCTCTTTCTAATTGTTTTTCCACAACCACTCCAAGATCAAAGGCAGTAAAGTTCCAATGGAAATTCCCTATTTCCATTTACTGATTTGTCTGGAGTCAAATTATTCCACTCAGGTTGTCTCTGCCTGCTGCAGTCATGTACAATGGATTATTTATCGCCCTTTCCTTTGGGAAAGGGGCCCACCTTCCTTCAGAATGGTTGGAAAAGCTCTTAGGGACCAAGGCTGCTCATAGGAATATGCAGCATGTGCAGCATGTGCAGCTGCTGGCGGAAAATACGGGACAGTTAGTCCCTTTTCTAAAATAAATAGGGAGGCCTTTTTGGTGTCCCAAATCTGGGGCTGTCCTGCCAAAGCCGGGATGGGTGGTCACCCGGGGCGGGATGCAGAGCTGGGTTCTATCCCTGGCTCCAGGAGAACAGTGGGGCCCAGGAGGTGAGAGTGGATGGACAGCTGAGCTGGCCCCGCCTGGATTCCACTCCGCTCTGGGCCACACAGAGGTGGGAATGTCCCCTTGTGGGCCTGGAGTTCCCCCCGAGACTTACCCCAAAGACGTGGGGCGCCAAGTGCACTGGGACCCCCAGCTGACCCGGGGTGGGAGTGTGCCCCGGAGGGGACGGGCCAAGGGAGCCTCCCCCCAGGCAGAGATTTCGCTCCGGGAGCACAGGAAGGCGCCAGAGTCCTTCCCCTGGGGGGTTCTATCCCCCGGCGGTGAGCCCCGCACGCTCCCTCCCCTGGAAGTCGCGCCTACGCATGCGTAGCTCCCCTGCGAACGGCCCCAGCCCCATAGATCCCGCGTACCCACGTGTAACCCCCGCCCCAACCGGGCGCCAGGACCCCTCCCTGCCTCTGCCAGGGGTCAGTCCCGCAGGGCCTCCTCCCCCGCGGAGCTGCCCCACCTGCGGTGCCGCTGGGCCCCTCTGCTCCGGCCGCCCTGGCGGCGCGCCCGCGGCCGGACTGCACGCAGCCCATGGGTGCGCTGCCCCGCCTGCAGCGCGGCCCGGGCGCTGCGCGGCTCCCGGGGCTTTGTGAGGTCAGCGCCCGGCAGCGACTCCCGGCCGAGCCCAGCGCAGCTCCCCGGGCAGGGGCTGGGGCCGGCAGAGCGAGGGGAGCGGCGGCTGCACGTGGGGGCGGGGGTCACGTAGCGGGACCCTTCCCCACAGGCTGAGCAGGGCTAGTTTTTTCATGTGTGGGGACCCTGGGTCTTGTCAACAGCCCAGCCTGGCTCCGGACTGGGAGAAGCCTGGCTCCGTCCCTCCCGCTGCTGCTAAGTGAGTTAGTGAAGTTGGGGGGGCGGGGCGCGGCGGCAAGTAGTTGGTAACAGGACAGTGGGTGCTTGTGTGTTGTGAGTGACTGTAATGCATTGTGTGCCTGTGATAAAGTAGCGTTTGCTTGATGTATTACCTGCACACGTGCTGTTTTGCCTTATTCCCCTGCAAAAGATCCCCCGCGGTTCTTTTAAGTACAACAGCGGAAGCCTGAGAGATGTGCACTCAACTTGCAAGTATCTCAGGTTAACTCAGCTGAGGGCGTGGGGGTAGATGGTGCCTGGCTCCAGGCTGTCTCTCACTTGAGGTGTGGAGAAACTGACCATCTGCTGCCCTGGTCAGTTTCCTAGCGCCTGTCAAGGACAACAGCCACAGCCTGAATCTTTGCTGCCACCCCTGACAGAAGCAGGAAACCACTCCTGGTTGGGACAGCAGCCTGACTCTTGCGGCCCCTGACAGAAGCAGTTTCATCACTCCTGTCTGCAGCAGAAGCCTGACTCTTGGCTGCCACCCCGACAGGAGTGGTTTCCCCAGAGTGGCGGGGAGCCTGGCCCCTGGCTCCCCACTGGCAGGAGCTGGGAAACTGACCAGCCATGTGCCCCTCAGTTTCCTGGCTCCCCTCCACTGGCAGGGAGCCAAGAGCCAGGCTGCCACCTGGGTTCCCAGCTCCCCACCACTCTGGGAGCCACAAAACTGACCCCTGCTGTTCAGTTTCTGGTCCTGCAAGCACAGGGGAGCTTGGGAGCCAGACTGCCCTCTGGTTCCTGGTTCCTCCCAACTTGCACAAAATTTGTGTTACACCAGGTTGCCCAGGAACACAACCTTCACATAACTTGGGCGTCCACTGTACTGTGGGCTACTTTGTCATACTGTGGACTGGGAAGAATATTCTTGGTAATGTTTAGGACTCTGGGTAAGGGTGGGTGCCATAACCCCTTAAAGGCCATGTCTACACTAGCCAAAAACTTCAAAATGGCCATTTTGAAGTTTACTAATGAAGCGCTGACATACATACTCAGCGCCTCATTAGCATGCGGGCGGCCGCCGCACTTCGAAATTGACGCGGCTCACCGCCGTGCGGCTCGTCCTGACAGGGCTCCTTTTCGAAAGGACCCCGCCTACTTCAAAGTCCCCTTATTCCTATGAGCAGATGGGAATAAGGGGACTTCGAAGTCGGCAGGGTCCTTTTGAAAAGGAGCCCCGTCTGGACAAGCCGCGTCAATTTCGAAGTGCCGCAGCCGCCCACATGCTAATGAGGCACTGAATATGTATTTCAGAGCTTCACTAGTAAACTTCGAAATGGCCATTTTGAAGTTTTGGGCTACTGTAGACATGGCCTCTGTGGCTGGGGAAAAGGGATTGTTCAGCAAGAAGATCAGGCCTAGAAAAGCAGACAGGCATCAAAGAGAGAAACTTAAAAAACTGGTAGGGAGCCACGGCATTTCAAAAGGCAGAGTAACAATATGTACAGACATTTGAAATTCAAATCCCTGGAATAATCCTTGGAAAGGTAATAGCTGAACTAATGAAGTTCTCATTTTGGGGAATATACAAGTAACTTTTAAAAAAGTGCATTGTTAACTCTGCAAAGTCTGGAGAGAACTGAACATGCTAAGAAGGAAAAGTGTTATACCAAAAGAATTCTTGGTATCTTTGCAGCCATTCTAGAGGGAAGCGGGACCTTTTCCAAAGGAGTGTCTAAATAATCCAGGGAAGGAGACAATCTTTAAATGTGAAAGCTTGAGTCAAATTTGCTAAAAGGGTTATCTATGGGAAATTTACTACCCCACATAGAGGAAGTTGGGAAAAAGTCAAACCTAAGAACAAGATAACAGAGAGGTAGCCGTTAGTCTGTATTCTAACAAAATGGCAGTCATGTAAGAACAAGATAGCTTAATTTAACCGTAGGAGAACATAGCAATTATGTATGCATAGTGCTAAAATCTAAAAACAGATACAAAAGTGGGATCTGCTTCACATTCACTCAAATCCCAAGGATATGCTTAGTAACAGAGAGAGAAAGCCATGCCAGTCTATACACTATGAAAACAGAAAAGCAGTCCAGTAGCACTTTAAAGACTAACAAAATAATGTATTAGGTCTGAAGAAGTGGGTGTCTCCCACGAAAGCTCAACAACTAATACATTATTTTGTTAGTCTTTATAGTGCTACTGGAGTGCAGTGATTCCCAGAAAGCATGGTACAACTCGAAACTTGCTAAAATGGTAATTGAAAACTCATCTTCTGCTTACCAAAAGAATAAAAGGCAATAAGCTACATTGGCTATTGTTTGTAAATAAACTTAAAGCTGGGCACAGCATAAAAACCTTACTAACCCAACCTGTGGTGTAAGAGGCAATCTGAGGTACACCACCTCATGACTGTAAAAAGCAACCAGTAAAATAATTCACCCCAAACACTTAAAACCTGACCTGCCTACAAACCAAAAACACAGGTTACTATGTGGGTAATTGCAGACAAAACAAAGAAACCAGCAAGAACATTTTCCAAAGAAATAAGAATTTTAAGTAATAATTTGCCACCTTCCCCTCCTCCCCATCAAAGTGATGGAAAAATGTCTTTATGTTATTCTAGCAGCACAGAAAAACCAGGTGTCAGGTGAAGAACAACTTAAAACACCCATGGAGCCACTGTTGTGCTCAAGATTATGTTTCGGTTTATTGTTTGTCTTGAGCTGTTGATCTTATATGCTAGTAATGATGTGTACTGTGTTAAAAACACTACTGCATTAAACAGAAGAAAAGAGTAATAAGCAAAAGGAAAACAGGAAAGCACCCAAAGGTAATAAAGGCACATTTAAAGGTAAATTACATGCAGTACGCAAGGTTTAGCTGTTTGTAAAAATAAAGACTGCACATAGACAAACTTAGAGCACAAGGTTAAATTACTAATGAAAAGGAAGAATATGTAAAAACGTTGGCTACTGAAAACAAAAATCTGTTAACTGAATTGTTTTAATTAGTCTTGTCTGCAAACTCCCGTGAATGCACTTGAATGTTGTATAAGGCGGCCATTAACACTTTCCCTAATTATGGCAAGGGATAACGCAGTGAAGGCCCTGTGAAAATACAATTGCTTTCAAACACTCTTTCCATGTAAACTACTGGATGCTATTGGATTTGCTTAATATAGCAAGGAAAAATGAGAAGCTAACAAAAATAAAATAAGGTTCCCAAAGAGGGTATTGGAAATTGTTTTGCGTAAGACTAAATTAGAAGTTAAAGTGCTGGACACCACTAACATAAGCGTAACACAAGTTTGCATAATCAACAATATCAGTGTGTATGGGAAAACATTTATTCATTGGAGCTTAGGCTACACTACAGGGAAACGTCAGGAAAAGATACACATTGTGCACCACAATTTGTGTTATCTCCTGCCGACAGTTCTGTTGGGAGAGGCTCTCCTGACATTTGGCTTGTCCACATGGGGCTGAATGTCATGAAACACACCCCTGCTGGGACATCCCTTCTACCTCATGGCAAGAGGTGTACAGGGATATCAGCAGAATGCATCCACTTTCCCAACAGCGGTCTCGTAAAAGCGGACACAGAGAGATAAGTTATCTTTTCTGTTAACTTTGGCTGGCATGATTTGAATACTCAATCACTTCAAGAAACAAAACTGACTCAGTTTTCACAACAGACACCAGAGAATATATGGAAACTATTTTCCATAAGAATATATGGTACAATATTATCACAGCTTTGTTCCCCACATCCAAGGCATGCTAGGTATTATGGACTACCTTTTGCTAACTGTATTGCTAGTGTGCTGCATTTGCCTGTTATGTGTGCCATGTGTTGTTGGCTTAAAAGCTTTAAGATACACTTATTTGCACTACAGTGACCGATTCAACTTATCAAACAAAAAAGCAGTCCAGCAGCACTTGAAAGACAAACAATAATGGTTAAGTTCTACTGGACTGATTCAGCTTATGAATGTTGAATGGTCCAATGTAGATAAATTTGTATTTGTTTTATAACCTTGTATTATGTTTCTAAACCACTTGCTTATAACCCTGTATTAAATCTTTTCATATAGAAAGAAACCTGTACCGTTTTCTTACTCATTTTGTATTAAGTCTTTTTCTAGACATACAGAGGACTCCATATTAAGTCTTTTGGTAGAAACTGTATTGAGTCTTTGGTAGTAGGTCTCTCCCCTTCTACTTAATCAACTGCCCTGTTGAACGAATGAGGTGTGAGAGGGAGTCCTGGAAGGGAAGCATCTCCCAGTAGCTGCAGCAGTTGCGGAAGGGAATAAGACCAGATCCAAGACAGTAAAGACCTGCCAAGTGGGAAAGACCAGACCTACTGAGGACCTTGGGAGTCCAAGACAAGCACCTCCTTTGGAGAGTGGATCCAAAGGCCCTCTTTGAAAGTGAATGTGGCAACAGGGATGACTTACACAGCCACGAGTGCGTACGGTTTTCCACATTAACTAGGACTGCTTTTATATGGTGTGTAGATACAGACTAACTCTAACTAGTGTAGATTTGCATGAGAGGGCCCACCATAAAGCTAAGACATTGTTCCCCAAATTGGGAGGGGGGTATGAAGAAATTCCAGGAGGGGTGCATGAGGCAACCTAGCTTTCCCCCTCATTCCCCTGCACCCAAAGAAAAAGCCAGCCTTTGCGTCCAGCTCTCAGCCCTGCCATTTGATGTGGATGACCCGGCACAGCTGCTATAAAAAGCAGGCAGCCAGCCAGCTAAGACCCACATGGACCATGTGGAACCAGCTGCCTCCTGCAAAGGTGGGGGTTGGAGGAGAGTGGGCTTAGAGGAGGAGCTGGGGGCGTGTAGCTTAAGTGAGGGCTATGGGGTAAGAGCAGGGAGCTGGTGGTGCCCGGCTTTGTGGGATGAGAGGGGCTCAGGCGGGCAGCTTATGGGCTTGGGCTGGCCGGTGGGTAGCTGGCCCTGGGAGCGTGGAACTTGGGCAGGTGGCTCAGGCACCTGGCCCACAGCTGGGGTGGGTGGCTGGTGGGCAGGCAGCTGGTCCTGGCAGCATGAGGCTTAGGCAGCTCTGGCAGCTGGCATGGGGCTCAGCCTGCTGGGGCCACACCAGACACCCGCAAGGGGTCAAGAAAAACTACTTGTGCTTATTTTTAATTTTAAACAACACCCTTATATCAAGTTTGTGTTTATTTTAAATTACGAATTGAATTTGTTGTTAAAAGGGGGTTGGACGATGGTAAAGAAGAGTTGGGGGGGCCACGAGCATTTCTCAAAAATCAAAAGCAGGGGGGGGATGATGCCAAAAAGTTTGGGAACCACCGATCTGAGGTGTTTTGCAGGAGAACCCTGGGTCTCAACCTCAGAGCACAACAACTGATTGTTTTTTGTGCATCTACGTGAGTGCAGAATATCACATGCCTACAATGAAGCAGCGATTCACACCCCCACACCCTGCCAGTGAATGTGACATTTTTGTCTTATGGACCTGCACAAGACCCCATATAATTCTTTTTAAGTACAAGAGCCCAACCCCTGCTCCAGTGCCGCCAGGCAGAGGGAGGGGAGCTGCCCAGGGTTAGATCGCTTGAGAGCAGGGATACGTGTGTGCACGCGTGCCCAGGCTCCAGCACAAGGCACTGTCAAAAGTTCTTGATATTGGTCTTTACCAGGGCCTGGTTCTTGGCACACGGCCAGCGATGGCCAGCACATCTGGGGATGCAGGGAGTCCAAATTCCCCCTTATGGCCCTAGCTCCTGCTTATCTCCCGCCACGGCACGGCCCATGGGACGGGCCAGCTCTGCCCTTCAGCCCCTCAGGGCTCTAGCTGCCCCAGCTCAATCCACCTGCACATGCACAGTCGGCCCAACCACGGGGGCATTCTCTGGGAGGTTGGGACACTGCTAGCCCCACCTAGGGCTGGCGTAATTCCCCCCCTCCACCACCCCAAGCCTTTTCAGCAGCAATGGAGAGCACGGTGCCTCTGGCCAGCAGACATGAGCCTCCCCCTCCCTCATGCAGGCAGGCAGCCCCATCGGCAGGGTGAGAAGCAAGTTCATGATCCTTCCAGCAGGGGCCCAGGCTCCCCGCTCGTCCCGTCAAGGCCCAGCACTGGATCGCTTCTGCTTCTTGGGCCGTTTCCTCTGCTGGCTCTCCTGGCTGCTGGGATCTGCATTGCGCTTGGGCACGGTTTTGGTAACCACTCTTTCCATTCCATCCCACAGCTCATCTTCCTCCTCCTTCACCTCCGCTTGGGCTGCAGGTTCAGGCTCCTCCTCCTCCTGGGGAGCAGCAGCACAGTCAAAACAAGCAGCACTCCCTGCGGTCCCATGCTGAGGCTGCGGGGTCCCTGCCCGCCACCTTCAGCAGGTTGAGGGGAGCAGGAGGCAGCTCCCTGGGCTCTCTCCCCACAATAGAGTTACCGTGCAGCCAGCAGAGAGGCAGCCAAGGTGCAGTGACCCCACCCATGGAGCTCCCACCCTAAGAAGTAGCCACCTCTGCTCCCGCTCTTCCCACCACACTCACCTCCCACTTCTCACGGCTAGTCAGCACGAGGCAGTTCAGCCGGGACTTCAGATACACCTGCCAACAACGGGGAACCTCTGTCAGAGATCAGGACTCAGCAATACATCCAAGCAGGAGAGGGACTCTCAGCAGTGCCGGCCACTCCCAGCAGGGGGGCGAGGGCTGCGTGTGGAGGTCCTTCCCGCAGGGGTGCGGTACATCGGACAGGTGAAGGTGCAGCTCTCACCTTGTGTATGAGGCGCTTGTCCTCAATGTTATGTACCCGCAGGAAGCGGTCAAGGCCACAGGAAGCCACGAGCGGGAGGGTTGGGTGACACTGGATGCTCCGTACGCTCCCGGCAAAGCCCTTCAGGCATTTCACCAGCTGTCCTGCACGGAGGGGGACAGACATCAGCGACCCAGCCCCCAGTCCCACCACCACAGATCCAAGCCGGAGGGCCCAGCACCATGTTCCCCACTGACTCCACCTCAGCCCACTTCTGCCTCCTAACCGTGCCAAATCCCACCCCCACCTCCCCAAGAGGCACTTCTCCCTCACCCCCAAGGGAGCAACCTTCCTTCTCCTCTGCAGAGCCTCATCCGATCCCCCAACATTAGCCCCTCATGTGCTGCAGCTGGCAGCAGCTAAGCACAGTGGGCTGCAGCCACCCCCCAGCTCCTGCTCACCTTGCCGCAGGTCAATGAGGGCCACGTCCCCGTGGGAGCTCCCTACCACCACAGAGCTGTAAGGAGATGGAGGTCAAGGACAGGCAGGACAGGGGCCAGTGCCCTAACTCCCCACCCCATGGGCAGTACTGCCCAGCCAGGCTTCCACCCGACCACTGCCCAGCAAGAAGGCACCAGCAGCTCCGCTGACCTCTGGGAACAGAGCCCAGGAACCGGATTCCGCACCCCGTGTAATGCGGGAGCCAGTGCTGCCTCCCACCCAACAGAACCAAAAGGCAGATTCGCTGCGGAGCTCTGAAGAGCTGCTCAGCTGCCTGCCCTGGGCATTCAGAGTCAGCGCCTCGCTCCGAGCCTCAGGGTGATGCCCTGCCCTCCCCCGCCCATGTTCAGAGCCCTCCCTCAGCCAGCAGAGAGAGCGACTCACTCAGCCCCAGGGGTGAGGGAGAGGGCTGTCAGGGGGTACTCCCCGTAGGTCGCCTCCAGCACAGGGCGCCGCTGTGGGGAACTGGGGTCATACAACCGCACCTGGGAGAGACAGACAAATGGGGTCAGCGTGGCCCTGCAAACCCCCTCCCTGATAAGCAACTGCTCTGCCCCAAGCAAACGAGCACCAGAGGTCAGCAACTGTCTGGGTACCATCTTCCCAACCTCCTGAATGCCCCTCCCCTAGATCCCCCACTCCTCCCACCTCTGCACTTCAGACCGACCCCCCCGCCCTCCCCCCGCTCCGCACTCCTCCCACCTCTGACCCTCTCAGATTGACCCCCTTCCTCCCCATCAGGTCCCCCGCTCCTCTGCACAGCTTCCCCACCCTTCATTCGCTGCGCCAGCTTCTCCACTCCTGCACAGCTCTCTTATCCCTCCATCCTCTACCCCTTGGACCCTGATCCTCCTCCCAAACTGCCACAGCCCCTTCAGACTCTAATCCTATATCCTTATTGCCCCAACTCTCTTCTCTACATTACCTCAACTCTTCATCTCTCCTGCACCTCAGATCCCGATACCCTTCCCCATCTGCCAGTGCCTCCAGCTTTAATTCTACATCCTTATCACCCCCAGCTCTCTTCCTTCCATTTCCCCAGCTCCACAACCTCCTGCCCATCCTTTTCTCCATCCCCTACTCCCTAACCCCCATCCTGTGCCTCCACTTCCCTGTCCCCAGATCCCCCTCACTGCCTGACCCTAAACTGCTCCCCAGACCCTGTCTCCTTTCCCACCCCATCCCTCCCAAGTCCCTCAACTAACAACCCCCTGCACATGCCAGTCCCTCCTTTGCATCTCAATCCAACCATCAGGCTCCTACCTGGTGATGTCCAGTGCAAGTGACAATCTTCTCAGAGCCAGGTATGAACTGCAGGTCACACTCCCAGACAGGCACCCGGAGATTGAGCCAGTCATTCCGCACCTGCAGGGAGGACAAGGTGAGGTAAGTGGAATCACAAAGCCTGGCTGAGCTTGCTCCCAAATGACCCAAGAAGGTGCTGTGCTCCAAGCAGGGCCAGGAGGTGAAATGCAGATCTTCCCAGGGATTGGGAGGAGGGATGAGTGTGTATGGAGAGGCACAGGCTCAGCACCAGAAAGCAATGGGTGGATCAGGACAGATTCTCTCACAAGAGACAAGGGATCCTCTCCCTGCACCAGGACAGCCAAGGGAGATGCTAGTAGGAGGCATGGCCAGGGCTCCCTAGGGCAGGGTAAGCACAGCCAGAGCTCCCTAGGGCACAGGTTGGTTGGATGTACGCCCAGGATAGGCACTCACGTTTTTGGCACGGAAGATGGGTTCCTCAGGGTGGTGCAGGTCCCAGACCTTCAAGGCATTTTCCTTCCCACCAGTGCCCACGCACTGTGGCTGGGCTGAGTTCTGGCGCATACGGCACACGCCAGGCCCGACCTGGACTTCCACCTAAAAAGGGCAACAAAAATGAGAAAGTTATATTACTCCCTACAGTGCAATCAAGAATTGTCCCGACATGGCTTGGCTCCCTGGAACCACTGTGCAAGGAACAAGCATTGGTCCCAATCTGGCCTCAGATTTCTTCCCAATGCAGCATCACCCACCACCAACCCATCATCCCTTACCCCAAGTATCTCTCTTTGAGAGCCTTACATTTTCAGATGAGGCATTCCTCCAGACCTTGAGGAGACCAGACTCCACGCAAGTAATGAAGGAACTGCCGGTGCCAACCAGTGAGAGAGAGAGAAAATCCAAGTAGTTGGGAGAGAGAAATAAGTCGCTGTTAGTTTCTAAGAGCAGGCCCAGGCCATGCTCACAGCTAGAATTAGGGGGCTAGATGGATGGACAGGCAGGCAGGCTAGGAGGGGTTGACACAAAGGGGACTCAAACTCCCTACTGAAAGAAGGTGAATGAAACACTCTCTCTCTCTCTCTCTCTCTCTCTCTCTCTTTCTCTCTCTCACACACACCTAAATCATATATTCCCACTGGGAAGCAGTGCAGATTAAGTTTCTGACCGAAGCATCCAACATCAGCTGCTGCAAGAAACAAGACAGCTAGACCTATTAGCATGAGCCAAAGGTAAATGTATACACGCAAGTTGTGACAGAACATTCAAGGGATGCTGGGGTCTAATCTGGGGGTGGCAGAAAGCAGGGGATGATCAATTCCCAAAGTTCAGTGCAGGAGATCCAATGTTAGATGGACTATGGATCTGGAGAGAGATTGGGGAATAGAGAAGTCCATGTGTCTGAGCCCCAGGAGGGCGGACTGTGAAAGAGCTGGAGTTGTAGAGAAGCAATTCCAGAAAGAGATGGGGAGTGATGAGTAAACCTTGGGGTTAAATGGGCCCACAGATATGATAAAAACCTAATGATAAACACAAGGGAGGTTGGTGCAGCTGCCCGGTACATGGCATAAGACTCACCTGTCATGCACAGCCAGGCCACAGAAGGAGCCCTCCCCGCCGAGGCACTGCCATGACTCTGTGAACTTCCCCTTCTCGGTGCTGAACAGCTTCACTGACCGGTCCAGGCAGCCGACAAGGATCTGGAGAAAAACGGTCGGGGGCATCCCAGGCTGCTGCGTCCCCTCACCCCCCCACCCCCACGCACAGGTCCCCAGGCTTCAGCCTCTCTTCCCCGCGCCCCAGGCCATCTCACCGCCCCCGCCGGCCCCAGGCTGCTGCATCTCCCTCCCGCTTTTCGCCGCCACACGCCCGAGCTCCTGCCGCAGGCCCCCACCTCGGACTCGGAGAGATCCCCCCAGCACATGGCGCAGACAGCCTCGTCCCGGCGCAGCGCCGAGGCCGCCACGTAATTAGTGGCCTGTCTCCGCCGCAGGTTCACGCCTAGGAGAGAGACGGGACATGGTCACGGCGCGGGGGGGAGTCAATTCCCTCCCCCCCCCCCCCCCAACACGCCCCTCCCCCGGTACCTTTCAGAATCCCGGTCTCGGACCCAACCCACACGTGATTCCACCGCGCAGGAGACGCCATGTTGTCGCGGTACCTCTCTCTGTCCGCTCCGACTCGCAGCCTCCTGCCTGTCCTAGGGGGCCGGCATGTGCGAGAAGAGCGGAAGTGGGGCGGGGACGGACCGCATAAAGTGTAGCGTCCCGAATCGGAGGTTTGTTAGACTGCGCGCGTCGTGACAGGGCCGGTCGAAGCCACTTCCGGTAGATGGTGTCACGTCGAACCCTTCCCTCCCGACACCTAGTCCTACTCCCAACGTTCCTGTCTGCCCCCAACCCCTTATTTCCAGGAACGCTGGAACAGATCCAGCGGCCGCTTTTTGCCCCTCCCCACGCTGGGGAAAGGCCTCGCTCTTTGCTCGCCAGCGGCCGGGGGAGGTCGTTAATGGCTTTCAGGGATCAGAACCGTGAAGGTAATTCAAAAGCTGAGGTGGGAGCTGGGTCCACACGCAACAGTCACAGCATAGAGCAGTTTCCCGACTTTATTTGGCCATGAAACCCTTTTAAACCAGAAATAATTTTGCAGAACCCCATTCCGAGGCTCTGTCCAGGTTTTACCACCTCAGCCCCCACAAGCTCCTAGCTTTATCCCTCATCCCACAAATCTGCCCCCGCCCCCATCACCACGCCTAACCCCTAAGCCCCAAACCACCCACCTTTAACTCCAGGATTAACTGGCCTCAGCCCCCAGGTCTAACCTATCTGTGGCACTGGCCGGGTGAGGCTACGGTAGGTGGCCACATGCAACCAGCAAAAGGAAGGCTAGCGTAAAGATGTTCGGCTGCCAGGGGTGAGCTGAGCCATGCCCAAGGGAGGGATTTGGGCACTTGGGTAGTGGGGCAAGTGAGGGGCTTGCTGCAGCTCCCCGCCCAGCAGCCACTGAAATAATAAAACTAAGTTTAATTAACAGCCAGATCTCTCCCACCACCCTGCTGGACATTAAACCAATTAAATTTAGTTTTACAGTTTCAGCAGCCACAGGGCAGGGAGTTGCAGAGAATCCAGCAGCAGCAGCATCCAAACCTGGAATGGAATTTTCTCACAGAACCCTTATTTCCACTTCAAGGAACTCCAGGGTTCTGCAGAATGCCATTTTGGAAACATTGCAATAATCTACACCCTGGGACTAACACAGCCACTACACCACATCCTTCACTCTGCATCATGGAGCTGGCATATACATCAGCCTTGGTCACATCCTCCACACACAACTGCCCTGCAGAGGGATGCAAGCTTGCCATTGAAGCACACCAACTTATATCAGAAGCAACCACATGGAGATGGCAGCTGTTAACAGCTCAGTTACTGTCCTGGCTACACTGGCCCCAGCAGCTGGTAGTGTATCATTTAGTACAGACTTTCACTGCAAGCCTAAACAGTGACCAGAGCAATTAATTTTAACAAGTTTGGATTCTGGTTCCAATGGTACCCCAAACATGACTCCATCCCTTGGGGGCCTGAAGGCAGGTTGTACTCAGGTCCACAGAGGTGAGGGTTAACGCACTACAGAAGTGAGATGAATGTTAAGTAGAGCACCCTGAGCAAAGAGGTAGCTAGAGTGGTTGCATCATTAGCCTTGTCAACCCAGCATTTTGAATTTGATCTTTGATGGGGGCTTTTGAGTATCTGGGTCAGGTTAGAGTAAGTCAGTGTGGTGTTAGGTTCTGCTGTGAGAGGAGGTGATTGAGCTCCATGACCACTCTGAGGTAGGAGAGAACTGGGGCACACTTCCACCAGCTTTCTCCCACTCCACCATAGCCAGCTGATTACAGGCAGGAATCTTAATCCTCTGCCTGTCATTCTCACTTGCCCCCCTGCCCCAAGAGAGAATTAAAGACACACCAGGAGTCACTTCAACTTGAGACTGATGCATGGTATCAGTGAAGATATCAGCTCTGGCCTAGTCACCACAGTTCAGTAGCTGACGCTGTTCCTGGCCAGCACAAGAGCTGAAACCAGGGAAGGAAGGTGGCTGCTACCCCATTATACCATTGTGCAGGAGCTGTTCTCAAGAGCAGGACACTGCTTCTTTGTGCCATACCAGGAGCACTAGGCCTCTTGCTGGTTTGTACCTGGTGTCCTGCAGCCCCATGGTCCATCCCTTGAGGGGCCAAAAGGGAGCCCACTAAGCCAGTTGGAGTGTCCCTGCCAAACTCTATAGGATTGGCAATCCAGACCAAGGCCTTTTCTTTAGTCTAGCCCTCAACTTCCTGAGCAATGAACCCTTGACTGCCAGCACAAACAGGTTTGTAGAATTTGTGGTCATGCTCAAAATGGGTCCAAGTCACTGTGCCTGTGCCAACTGATAGAATCATAGAAGAGCAGGACTGGAAGGGACCTCGAGAGGCCATCAAGTACAGCCCCCTGCCCTCATGGCAGGACCAAGCACTTTCTAGACCATCTCTGAAAGCCATCTATCTAACCTCTTCTTAAATATCTCCAGTGATGGAGATTCTACCACCTCCCTTAGCAATTCATTCCAGTGTTTGATTACCCTCAAGAGTTAGGAACTTTTTCCTAATGTCCAACCTGAACCTCCCCTGCTGCAATTTCAGCCCATTGCCTCGTTCTATCCTCAGAGGCAAGGAAGAACAAGTTCCCACCCTCTGCCTTATGATACCCTTTTAGATATCTGAAAACTGCTATCATGTCCCCCCTCAATCTTCTCTTTTCCAAACTAAACAAGCCCAATTCTTTCAGCCTTTCTTCATAGGTCATGTTCTCTAGGCCTTTGATCATTCTCATTGCTCTCCTCTGGACCCTCTCCAATTTCTCCACATCCTTCCTGAACTGTGGTGCCCAGAACTGGACACAATACTCCAGCTGAGGCCTAACCAGCGCAGAGTAGAGCAGGAGAATGACTTCTTGCGTCTTGTTCACAACACACCTGTTAATGCATCCTAGAATCACGTTTGCCTTTTCCACAACAGCATCACACTGCTGCCTCATTTAGCTTGTGGTCCACTATAACCCCTAGATCCCTTTCTGCTGTACTCATTCGTAGGCCGTCCTTTCCCATTCTGTATATGTGACACTGATTGTTCCTTCCTAAGTGGAGCACTTTGCATTTGTCCTTATTAAACTTCATCCTGTTTACCTCAGGATGATAAGGGCTGTGGGTGGAATTTAGATGCAGGCTCCAGGCTGGGTTGAGGGAATGGTGCTTACCTGGGGCAGCGGCTCGTGAGCAGGGAAGCTAGGGGTCCCATAGCAAACCCCCACAGCTTAACACATTGGTCATGGGGATATGTGTAGACATTCCCATCCCGAGGCTGCTGGGAACTGCCAGCAGCTGCTTCTACATAGAAACAAAGATGGGCAGCAAACTACTTCATAGTCCTGCTTGGTGGTAGGGTTCCCCTGGACACTTAGGTTGATTGGCATAGCAGGCAGAGAAACCAGCCCCTCATCATTGGTGGAACAGGGCCCCAGTGCTCTGAAGTGAGTGGAGCAGAGGCACCCTGAGCCCATCCATCTTGCAACCCTTTTGCTGCAGGACTTTGCAAGCAGTGACCTGCTCCACCTGGTAACCCCAACAAATAGATGGATATACAACATCTCAGAACTGGAAAGGACCTTGGGAGGTCATTGAGTTCAGTCCTGTGCTCATGGCAGGACCAAGCACCCTCCCTTTAAAAAAAGGGAGTGTGCCCTAGGTCCCTCAATGCCTCTGCCCCACCCAGGAGTGGGCTCACAATGCTGGGTTTAGCTAGCTAATGCTCAAACCACTGAGCTATCCCTCCCCCAAGAATGAGACCCTACCACCACACCCCCTAATCAAGACAAGAGGCTGCAGTGAGCCTCTGGTGAAGTGTTTTATTTAAAGTCTATACATGTACACACACTACACAGGGCTGACTGCCCCCATCTCCACAGCTGCTTCTGGGTTTGTTACAGCTCAGCAGGGACCACTCTTGCCAGGAACAGATGTAATGGGCAAAGCAGCATCTGGTCCACACATTTTAACCTGCAGGAGCAAAGGAGACCAGTGAGAGGAGTGCTTGGCACAGGGAGAGGGACTCCCATGCTTAAGCATCAACTGGGTAAGTGCTCCATCTGATCCCTGAGGAAAGCAAAGGGACTGGGGTGACAAATTTACATCCAATAGAGGTGTGCCCTGCTGTGGGGTGGGAACACCAGCACAAGTAGTATGATCCCTGAAGATGGGAGTCAGCACTGAGGGCAAATAAAAGTAAGTCAAATATACTCAGTTTTGCTTCCATGAGCTGTGCTTCCAGGCAGCCCTTAGAGAAAGGCACAAGCACAGGAGAAGTGCTTCCTTTGGCATACCACATCCCTTGTCCCCAAGTCCCATTAGACTGTTCCCTTTGAACACAATATTCTCCTCTCTCTCTCCAGCAGCCCTGTGGGTTCAGCCTTGGCAGGATCTAGACCAGCATTGACAGTTAGATGTAACCTGCTTTCCTCATCAGGACATGGCACCAGCCCACAGCTGACCCCCCAGCCCAGGAACAGGTGGGGGACACATTCTATTCCCACTGCATTGTTATGAAGGGAGCAGTACTCCCTTGCCCTAGCCAGAGTTCTCAGCATACCTGCAGCTCTAGCAGCAGACTGTCCATTTCCTGACTGGAAGCAAAAGTTCCTGAAACAGAAAACCAACTCTTGGTGGCTGCTCCTTGCAGCCCTCCACATTCTGAAACCCAGTGTGTTGCCAGGCTCCTGGACTCAGAGGGAACCACTCAGTCACAGGGATCAGACTGGGGCGGTAAGTGTCTCATCACTGAGGAGCCAGAGGCTAGGTGAGGATCCCCTGTGGTGGGGCAGAAGGTTGCCATGCAGCTCACAGCAAGGGGCAGATGTGGTTTCTGCTTTGGTCACCCTTGCCCACCCCTCCTTTCCAGCTGACAGACCCAGTCATCACTCACCATTCCAGGCACTTGACCCCATGCCACCAGCCACCTGTGGGACAGAACAGTCAGTCAGCAACTCCCCAGCACAGATGCCTCCAACTCATCCCTAGCTCTGCAGTTCCTCAGTTGTTCAAGTGTTTTCATATTTATGTTAAAATCAAAGTGAGCTAGTTTGGTTCATCATTAAAACTGCAGGTGAACACCCTGATCCTGCAACAGCAATTCTGTGCCTGCCCCCTACACATGACCAGAGTGGAATAATCCACCAAGAGCTGGCTACCCTGACACCAGCATGCAGCTCTACTCCTTCCATGCCCCAGAAAGGCAGCATGGGGCACTTGCAGCATCTGGTCTCTGCAAGGGCTATTTATAAAGGGCCCTGGAGAGAGCTCAAGGGCACTTACCCATGTCTCACTGCAGTGGAACCATCCATTCTGGCCTCTTTAACCTAGGAGAGGAGAGATTATTTGATCCGAATCTTTGAATTCTAATTTGCACCCCTGGATTAAAGGCCAAGCCTATGGCCTGTTCCTCAACAAGCTTCAGAGTCTGAGTCTCAACAGCAACATTCAGCCGAACGAGATTCCAAGAAGAGTTCATCATGTCAGTGTGAACAGGCAGCTAGAACTGAGCCCCACCCAACAAGCAGCAGCTTCTTGACCCCTTACCTGGTCAGCTGGGTCAGGAGCTGGCCAAGTCTCACTGTAATAACCTGAAAATAACCAGATCATCTTTTTAGCATTTGCTTTCTCTATTGGGTAGTGATGTTCTTGAGTGCAATTCACTGACTACATCCTCTCCCCTTACTGTTTTACAGGATACTGCTCCTGCATGAGATGGCAATATGCAGAGCAGTATTTGATGTGAAAAGGAGGGATTAATTAGCTACTATACAATGGCAACAGTAACCTTAGGGTTAGGATGCACTCAGTGAGAGACAGACCCAGCCCAATGTCCCATCAGACTGTTCCCTTTGGGAACATATTCTCCTCCTATCATGCTGCCGGTACCAGTGGGTTCAACCTTTGCAGGTTCTGGTACCAGGACAGACAGTAAGACAGGCACAAGTTTCCTCATCAGGACAGCTGGCAGAGGTGAAGCTAGCACTATGTAGGTCACTCACCTTTCACATATTGAGATCTCACCTGTGTAGAGAAAAGAACTACATCAGTGAGCACAGGAACAAGTTTCATCTCACAGCAGAAACAGAGCAGTCTGATCAGGGCTTTGGTAACTCAAATGCCATGAGACAAGTGTCGTCCAGCTAACACTGTTGTCATCCTTTCAAACTGCCATTTGCCAACTGTCAAAAGTAATGACCCAGATCAGAGCTACCTGGGGAACTGGCCAGGTCCTACACCATGTTAGAGACAGTAGGAAAGTTACCTACCTGAGACAAATTCACCCTGGAAGTTCACCTAGAGGGAAGACAAAGTCTCCTAAGACAGGTGCCTGTGTATGACCAGCACTTCCAGCCCAAGGGCCAGATGCCATCAGAACTCTAACATGCTATTGATCAATGGTCTTCAAAAAACTTTTCAGAGGAACAGTTTAAGATCACATGGCAAGGAGACTGTGACGGGGCTTGGAAACTCAAACCAAAGGGGAGTAATCAGCAGAGCATTAGCACGGCAAGCCTCCCAGTACCACAGAAACCAACTCCCAAAACTCACCAGTATACAAGGGCAGACTCCATTTGGTGATGTAAGTAACCTGAAACAGAAGGGCAAATTAACTCTATTCCTAGGCCAAGAGAATCACCTCATCCTGGGGAAGGTCTCCCAAGTTCTCAGAAGGAAGCTGGCATCAGAGAGACTCAGCCATATGCTTGTCTATTTGCATTCATCACTGAACAGCAGGGGAGCAGAGTAGGTCATCAGGAAATACCCTCTTTGCAGTCACGTTCCCTCTAGTTTTAACCCACCCCTGAGCATAATGAGTTTATTCATGTCCATCACCTTCATAATGGTGCACATAAAATTCATGTGGTAGGAAACCAAGGGGCTCCAGCCATGGGAGGGGGGCACTGAGGTTACAGTGCAGAAGGTACAGGGTCTGGGCTGAGGGATGCATGAGGATGCTCTAGGCTTAGGGGTGACTCAAAGTGGGGCAAGGGTTAGTGGAGCTCTCCCCCAACTATTTGCCCTCAGGGCAGCAGTGATTAAAAGGAAAGGTGTGCAGCAACTTAGCTTGCAGCCTACAACTGTCAATTACTGCAGTGATCCTCAAACTAGTAAACAGGATGAAGTTTAATAAAGATAAATGTAAGGTGTTGCACTTAGGAATAATCTGTTTCACACATACAGAATGGGAAAAAGACCGTCTAGGAAGGAATACAGCAGAAAGGGATCTAGGGGTTCTAGTACATAAGAACATAAGAATGGCCATACTGGGTCAGACCAAAGGTCCATCAAGCCCAGCATCCCATCTGCCGACGGTGGCCAATGCCAGGTGCCCCAGAGAGGAGAACAGAAGACAAGTGATTTATCTCCTGCCATCCATCTCCTGCCCTTGTTATGAAGGCTAGGGCACCATACTTTATCCCTGGCTAATAGCCATTTATGGACCTGACCTGCAAAAATTTATCAAGCTCTTTTTTAAACCCTAATAGAGTCCTGGCCTTCACAGCCTCCTCGGGCAAGGAGTTCCACAGGTTGACTGTGCGCTGTGTGAAGAAAAATTTCCTTTTATTAGTTTTGAACCCACTACCCATCAATTTCATTTGGTGTCCCCTAGTTCTTGTATTATGGGAAAAGGTAAATAATTTTTCTATATTCACTTTCTCCACACCATTCATGATTTTATATACCTCTATCATATCGCCCCTCAATCGCCTCTTTTCCAAACTGAAAAGTCCCAGTCTCTCTAGCCTCTCCCCATATGGGACCCTTTCCAAGCCCCTAATCATCTTAGTCGCCCTTTTCTGAACCTTTTCTAATGCCAATATATCTTTTTTGAGGTGAGGAGACCACATCTGCACGCAGTACTCGAGATGTGGGCGTACCATAGTTTTATATAGGGGAAGTATGATATCTTTTGTCTTATTATCGATCCCTTTTTTAATAATTCCTCACATCCTATTTGCCTTACTAACTGCCGCTGCACACTGCGTGGATGTCTTCAGAGAACTATCCACTATAACTCCAAGATCCCTTTCCTGATCTGTCGTAGCTAAATTTGACCCCATCATGTAGTACGTGTAATTTGGGTTATTTTTTCCAACATGCATTACCTTACACTTACCCACATTAAATTTCATTTGCCATTTTGCTGCCCAATTACTCAGTTTGCTGAGATCTTTTTGTAGTTCTTCACAATCCCTTTTGGTTTTGACTGTCCTGAACAACTTGGTGTCATCTGCAAACTTTGCCACCTCACTGCTTACCTCATTTTCTAGATCATTGATGAACAAGTTGAACAGGATCGGTCCCAGGACTGAGCCCTGGGGAACACCACTAGTTACCCCCCTCCATTGTGAAAATTTACCATTTATTCCAACCCTTTGTTTTCTGTCTTTTAACCAATTCCCGATCCATGAAAGGACCTTTCCTCCTATCCCATGACCACCTAATTTACATAAAAGCCTTTGGTGTGGGACCGTGTCAAAGGCTTTCTGGAAATCTAGGTATATTATGTCCACTGGGTGCCCCTTGTCCGCATGTTTATTAACCCCTTCAAAGAATTCTAATAGATTAGACAGACACGACTTCCCTCTGCAGAAACCATGCTGACTTTTGCCCAACAATTCGTGCTCTTCTATGTGCCTTGCAATTTTACTCTTTACTAGTGTTTCTACTAATTTACCTGGTACTGATGTTAAACTTATCGGTCTATAATTGCCAGGATCTCCTCTAGAGCCTTTTTTAAATATTGGTGTTATATTGGCCGTCTTCCAGTCATTTGGTACCAAAGTGGATTTAAAGGATAGGTTACAAACCACTGTTAATAACTCTGCAATTTCACATTTGAGTTCTTTCAGAACCCTTGGGTGAATGCCATCTGGTCCTGGAGACTTGTTACTATTCAGCTTATCAATTAATTCCAAAACCTCCTCTAATGTCACTTCAATCTCACAAGTTAAATATGAGTCAACAGTGTGATGCTGTTGCAGAAAAGCAAACATGATTCTGGGATGCATTAGCAGGTGTGTTGTGAACAAGACACGAGAAATCATTCTTCCGCTCTACTCTGCACTGGTTAGGCCTCAGCTGGAATATTGTGTCCAGTTCTGGGCACCCCAATTCAAGAAAGATGGAGAAATTAGAGAAGGTCCAGAGAAGAGCAACTAGAATGATAAAAAGGTCTGGAGAACATGACTTATGAAGAAAGGCTTAAAGAATTGGGCTTGTTTAGCTTGGAAAAGAGAAGATTGAGGGGGGACATGATAGCAGTTTTCAGCTATCTTAAAGGGTGTCATAAGGAGGAGGGAGAAAACTTGTTCTTCTTGGCCTCTGAGGAGAGAACAAGAGGCAATGGACTTAAGCTGCAGCAAGGGAAGTTTAGGTTGGACATTAGGAAAAAGTTCCTAACTGTCAGGGTGGTCAAGTACTGGAATAAGTTGCCAAGGGAGGTTGCGGAATCTCCCTCACTGGAGATATTTAAGAACAGATGAGATAGATGTCTGTCAGGGATGGTGTAGATAATGGTCAGTCCTGCTGTCGGGGCAGGGGACTGGACTCGATGGCCTCTTGAGGCCCCTTCCAGTCCTAGTGTTCTATGATTCTACGATTTTATTAAACTACTCAGCGAATTTAACTGCCAGTCACATAGGAATGAGGAGAAACTTTTGTGGAACCACAAATCCCCATTCTCACTTAATGCTAGACACTGACATTGCAGGCAGGATCATTTCCTTGAAACCAACATGTAGAACTCAAGTGCTGCTGCAGAGATCAGGAGCAAGGATTTTGGATCAGTCCAATAGGTAGACTCCAAGCCAGCACTGACCATCCCTCTCCATGCTGCCCAGACAATTCTGAGGCAAGCACCACATTTGTACTAGTCTAAATGAGACACCCATGCAGAAGACCCCACCTAACAGAGCATCAGTGGATGAGACCCACTTAAGCCTCCCAGCAACAGTTTCCCTGCTCCCACCCTCTGTATCTGCATTAGGAAAGATAGCTGCACCCAAGCCCTGGTGTAACAAAAATGGTTTCTCCTGAGTCAATTACTCCACATGCTATGTAAATGTTTTCATCAGAGATGGAAAAAAAGCTTGTCTACTCACATGGTAAGAAGGTACACATACACATGACTGGTTAGCACCCATGCCTGAGAAGAGAAGAGAAATTAACCTTAACACTGCAGAATCACTGAATTTTCTCCTCTAAGAGCACCATCCCTAAGGTTTGGCCTAGTCATTCTCCATGTTAATGAGAACATGGGCCTTATGGGCTCTTTTGTGACTGTTCCACAAGGGCCTGCTGTCCCCTCACTCCTGCTGACCAGCAGGATGTAAGTACAAGGCTGCAGGATCTCAATGTCATCCCCATCTGAGCTAAGATCAGTGCCACTCAGAATCTGGTAAAGGTTTTCTCCACTGACATTTCAGAAAGAGAGAGTTCAGCATTTATCATCTTCGCAGCACTTCACGTACACCCATTACCAGGTAGCCAATTAACAGCAGTGACCTGCTCCTGTAACACTAACATATCAGCCCTAGCAGCATGTCCCATTTGAGTCACTCCCATCCAAAACAATTATCTAGGAACTTCAGCCATTAAGAAAGCACAGGCCATACGATTGCCATAGCCTTATAAATTTATCCACGGGCTCTATGGTCACAGTAAGGGTCCCCAGTACCAGAAACACCAAAGAATAGCAGCCCATATGAGCTGGGCTGAGCCCTCAGAAGGAGCAAGAATGGGAGATGCATCTCTAGTCAACCAGTGGTACACAAGCTCCAGCATACAAAAAGCTGCTTGTAACTCACCTGGCAGGCACGAGGAGACACCTTTTAAAGCCTGCACACAGAGAAACAGCATCAGAACCATGGAATAAACACCTCCACATGGACAAGTCCTCCACCAGCCCGTGGCCACCCCGGGAAAAAGGCAGGTCTGATCTCCTCAGAAACGTTCTGGGTCCTCACAGGGCTGTCAGCACAGGTCTGTGACAAGGCTCATCACGGAGAGATCAGACCCTGCCAGCGTAGCTCCGCCTTGCCCTTCCCACCCACACCAATGGCCAGCGGGGACGGGGCTCCCGGCGGACGAAGATGCCCCAGGCTGCCGTCTCTGGCACGTGGTGGTGGGCAGCGCCGACGGTTCAGCCCTTGCCTAGGAACCTGGCGCAGAAGCGGGAAACCCCACCCGCCCGCCACTGCTTTCCCCAAGGATGGGGAGAACCCGCGTTTGTTACACGTGGGAGCCGATCTGCCAGGGCAGCGCTACAGCGCGCGCTGCCGAGGACACCGGGAGAAGGGGGTGGTGGGACGGCGGCGGGCAGCCAGGGGCCGGCAGAGGAGCCGCGGAGCGACCTGGAATTTCGGCGGGGTGGGGGTGAGGGCCAGGGGGCGCCAGAGACACCGTGAGGCGAGGGGCTGCAGGGATGGGGGGAGGGCGGGGGCCAGGCCAGGTACACGGACCCGCTCCGCAAGCCGCCCGACACGGCACCGGCCCTTCCCAGCGCGCAGAACGTAGCTCCCGCCGCGGGGTCAGTGCCAGCCACCCTCTCCCCCCAGAAGGAGCTTTAGAAATCGCGCCGCATGGTCGCAAACCAGCCCCGCCCTACTCACCTCCACAGCTCACGAGGAAGCTGCGGCAAAAATGGCCGAACACACCTCACGCCGGGACTTAAATACCCGGGAGCCACGGGGCATGCTGGGAAATTGCCCTGTCGCTATACGGCGCGAGGAAAGCCGAATGCGCATGTGCACCTATTGGAGGCCGGGGGGGGCGGGACAGACGGCCGAACGGTTGGGGGGGAGGGCGGTACACACAGACGTGTGCGCATGCGTAATGAGAACATAAAGGCTGAGGAAACGGCGGGAAGGTCGTGGCTTTGGGGAAAACAAAAACACGGAGTGCGCCTGCGTCAAAAGTTGGCCGCAATGCGCATGCGTCCTGCTCTCGGTGAAAGCCCGCTCGGGGCCGGGGGCAGGGAGCGCGAGTAGCTCACCGCCCGGGGGGGAAAAGTGGGGCCCTGTTGCGTCTCCCGCGGACGCTCGCGCCGTCCCGCCTGTCCCCTCTGCGGGTGGCGTGTCCCGGCGCGGTCCAGGGCTAGCTGCCGCGCGGCTCTCCCTGCCTGCAGCCCCGGCCGGGTGCCGCTGCCCGCGCCACACTTGCACGTGCTGCTGGGATTCGCTTTGCCATGGGGTGACGGGGGCTCCTGCCTGTGCGCAGCTCCTGAGCGCAGGGGGGCTGCTCGCTCTCTAGCCGCCTTGTGCATTGTCTGGCAGTTCCTCCCCGTGTGTTAAAACCGCCTCCAGAGCGGCTTCCTCAGTCGTGGCGTTCTCCACCTCCTGAGACAAAAGGTGGTCTCCAGTCCGGTCCTCGCGTCTCCTGGAGAATCCGCGTCCCGCTGTGTTGCTTTCCCAGCAGATGGCTGGGTGGGTGGATGGAGCTCCCCCTCAACAGCAATTGCTGCCCCTTGGATTACATTTTTTGCTGTCCGGGCTTCTTTTTAAGCCACCCCTTCTGCCTGGTGGGATGGTCTCCTAGATCTCTAGCATAGCACCCTTCTTCTTTCACCACTTCCATCCTAGCTCAGGCTTTCAACAAGTCTGTCTCCAGATCCATCTCCCCCTCAGTCCAAGTGAAAATATATTTAATAGACTTTTCCACCTGTGTTTCTGGAACAAGCTGTAGCCTTCTATACTAATATTCCAATCTTGTGTGTTATCCTAGCAGGTCTCTGATCTCACCTAGAATAGCTCAGTGGTTTGAGCATTAGTCTACTGACCCCAGGGTTCTGAGCTCAACCCTTGTAGGGGGCAAAAAGGGGTAGTGCTTTGTTCTGCTTACAATGTAGGGGACTGGACTTGATGGTCTCCTGAGGTCACTTCCAGCTTGAGAGAGGTGTAAGTAACTGTGTGGCTGCAAGTGCTTCTTGTTTATTTCCTGTGCCCCTTGCATTTGTAGGCAGCTATGTAAGATACTGCTTAGATTTTTGGCTCCCAGTTCTGCATTGTGCTTCCCTTTTCTCTAACATTATAGACCATGCTCCCTTCCATTTCTGACTCATCTCCTAGGTCTCCATGTTTATCACTTACCTGTGGGCTTTGATCACCGGCCCTCACTAAACCTAACTGAACGCCCTCCTCACTGGGTTATTCAGTCTGCACCCAAATATGGTCTTCCCCCCTTCCTCAAAAGGTGAAGCCCATCCCTGCTTCGCAATCTTTGGTAGAACAGCAGCCCATGGTCAAGGAAGCCAAAGCTCTTCTGATGACGGTATCTTTGCAGCCAGGTTGTCACCTCCAGCATGCACCTGATCTTGGCCTAGGCACCTACCTTTGACTGGAAGGACTGAAGAGAACAGTACCTGCTCTCCAAACTCCTTCACCCCTCCTTGAAGCCCTGTAGTCACTCATGATATGCTCAAGATCACACCTTGCAGTATCATTAGTACCCACATGGAAGAGCAGCATAGGGTTGTAGTTAGAAGGCCAGATAATCCTTGATAATGCCTCTTTAATGGGCACTGGGCAGGCAGCAGACTTCCCAAGATGACATGTCTGGTGAAAGATGGATGTCTCTGCCCCCCTCAGAACAGAGTATCCAACCACCATGATCCTGCTTTTCCTTCTTAGACATGGCTGCAGGCATCCCAACCTTGGGGATATAAAGCTTTGTCTGTAGTGCTTTTGGGCAGGGGAGGGCGTGGGTTCCTTATCTCTTGTATCTGCAACAATAACTGTTCTCCAGAACCATGGTGGGAGGATTGGTAGCAGGGGTCTCCACTAGAAGTGACCAGCTGACAGTGTCCCTCTGAGCCATTTCCTCCACCACCAGTGGTGTGCCAGCAGTCTGGTAAAGGGATAGCTTCCTCCCCACCACAGCTCTCTCCACATAAAGACGGTCAAGGAATTTGTCCTGGATTTGGATGCTTCTCAGTCTAGATACCTTCTTCTGTAGCTCTCCCTGAGATATTCCAACAGAAGGCATCTTTCACATAGCATGGGCTCCCCAGCTGGACTTTCAGTCAGATGGAGTTGCAAGCCACAGTCCCTGCAATACCACACCAGGATCTGGGTACAGGCATCCATGGTCAGGTAGTCTGTTTGGCTACAGGCGCAAGCAGGATATGTGGAATGATAGCCGACATTGTCCTTTGTAAAATCATTGTGATGTTCTAGCTAAAGGTATGGCTACAGTCCCACTGTAAAACCAAATTTTGAAATGGCCCTGAATATACTTAAAAAATCTCCTGTTCTAGGATTACAGGGTATAGAAAGCTTCAAGCCAGGACATACCTGTTTGAGTTTGTCTTGTATTACTGTAGGATTTTTTTAACGTAAAACACTAAGAGATGTAGCTGAAGTTGATGACAAAACTTAGTGACTTTTTGCAGGATTACTCCTTTGGCTCGATTGTGAATCAAGATATGAATAGTATTTGGTCTAACTTTGTCCAGAACATTTATAACGTCCTCTAATTTCCATTAAGATGAATGAAAAATTCACCCTTCATTTCAGTGCACCCTCAATATCAACAATCTTGGATTTCTTTACAATCCATCTTTCCCTGTTTCAGATTTCTCATTCTTGTCACCACTGCTCTTGTTCCAGTAGTGGGGATGCTAATCTATACAATCCAGTTCTAGGTGCAGGCACTCTGAGGGGGTTATATGACACTGTAAGTACAGCTCCAGCAGCAAGTCGGTAATACTCCAGCCGTGACCGTGGAACTGTGCTAATAGTAGCACTTGTGGTAAAATGGAAGGCCTAAGCCCATACAGCGCAGGCCTGGTTTGAGGCCTGAGGCCTAGCATCAATGGACAAAACATGGCTCAAAGCAAAGATAAGCTTTGAGCAAGAGGCAGGCCTCTGCTAACAGAACTTGGCAGAGACAGGGCTGAGAGTACAAAACACTAATTGGGTCAGGTGCAGAACAATAATTGGTATAAGTCGAAATCAGAGCTCATTAAAAAAGACCTTGATGCCTATTCCTTACAGATACAGACCCAGGTTCAGGAAAGGGTCTAAAATGACAGCATGATGGATAGAGATGATCTAACCAAACCACGAGGTGCAGGGAGATGGGTGGCAACCTGACAAATGTAAGCAGTAAAGTGTGCTTTGTTTGTACCCATATATAACAGGGGGTCTTGCAGACTGTCTTTTTCTGACCTCGGGGGGCAGTGGAATTCCCACTGGCTGTGTCAGTCCATTGCTGCAGGTGCATCTGTACAGTGTATCAGTGCAGTACACTATACTTGACAACTGTTATTTGTACCACGCTTGGCAATAAGCCCTGGCTGGGCACCTTTGATCCTTACCTGGTCTGTGGGCTTTGGGGAATCTTGCGGGGTCTACTGAGATTATTGGTCTCATATAATTAGACATGCATACAAGCAGCCTTCTGGTTATCATCAACAGAGCCAAAGACCCATGAGGACACAAAGGCAGTAAATCCACCGTACTACAGTACTGCCATGAAGTTACAAGATAAAGCACCTGTTTTGCGTTAACTGAAAGTTTCTGTTGGGCTCAGTGGCTCAGTTTAAATCATAAAAATATTACGTAGAGCCCTCTGAACTGAAGACCTCTAATGCGGTGCTGAGATTGATGGTAATCAAGGCCATATATACACCTACAAGAGAAATTCTGTAGTTCCTATATACAGCAGGTGTTCCCCTTGTGGATCAAGGCATGCGTGCCTTTTATGGAGTAGGCTGCAGTACAAGTCGCATTGCCCAGGAGTTGGAATAAATATCTGAACCGGACACAGCTGAAATGTCACAGTCAGAATAAAGGATTGCAAAACCCTGATATCTGGAAGTTTACTGGTGCTGACAAGTACATTGATTCATCTAGTGCTGTGTCCTGTGGCCAATACTAGCTTGCAACTGCTGCCACAGGTAGCAAATGCACACATGTGGGGTGCACTGTTTGTCTCTGCATGTGTAAGGCAAAGTCTATCACACAGAAGTACTTTTCCAATATTGAAAACCCTTATTGTAAACTGATGCTTAAACCACAGTCGTTAATGGGAATGAAACCTCAGCCATATACAGAGGAGTGTACTTGTGCACCCACTAAACAGAGACCCACACGTTGTAGCAACTTCCCTGTGACCGAAGCTTTGTTCCTCCCACGCCCCTGCCGTTCCACCTTTCTCCCAAATCCTACAGAGATTTCTCTATTACACCCCACTCCCCACCCTTCCACATCAGAAAGAGCAGAGAAGGTATAATCCTGTGTTGCAGTCTTAAGTCTATCCAAGGGAGTGAGAGTTTCCTGAGTAACAGAACTGCATGAGTGGCCTGGTTGCAGGGCTTCCTTAGGTGTCATCATCATGCTCCACCCAGCACTTCTGCTAGAGAAAGGGGTAGGGGGCATGGTGGCTTCCCTGCCACCCCACCAGTTCTGTTAGGGTTTGGGTGGAAGGAAGAAAATTTATAAAAATCAAAACAAAAAGCAGTCAAGTAGCACTTTAAAGACTAGCAAAATAGTTTATTAGGTGAGCTTTCGTGGGACAGACCCGCTTCTTCAGACCATAGCCAGACCAGAACAGACTCAATATTTAAGGCACAGAGAACCAAAAACAGTAAGCAAGGAGGACAAATCAGAAAAAGATAATCAAGGTGAGCAAATCAGAGAGTGGAGGGGTGTGGGGGAAGATCAAGAATTAGATTGAGCCAAGTATGCAGAGGAGCCCCTATAGTGACTCAGAAAGGTCCCATCACGATTTAAACCATGTGTTAATGTGCCAAATTTGAATATAAAAGTCAGCTCGTCCACTTCTCTCTCTAAAACGGTGTGATAATGTCTCTTCAGTAACACACATACCTTGAGGTCATTGACAGAATGCCCCATTCCATTAAAATGTTGACTAACTGGTTTGTGGATCTGGAGTGTTTTGATGTCTGTTTTGATTATCTTTTTCTGATTTGTCCTCCTTGCTTACTGTTTTTGGTTCTCTGTGTCTTAAATATTGAGTCTGTTCTGGTCTGGCTATGGTCTGAAGAAGTGGGTCTGTCTCACGAAAGCTCATCTAATAAACTATTTTGCTAGTCTTTAAAGTGCTACTTGACTGCTTTTTGTTTTGATAGTGTACAAACTGGCAAGTCCTCATTGTGCTTTCTGTGACTTGCCAGACACCCACTACATCTGCAAGAGATGCAGCAAGGACTGTCACTCTCGTGGGTCTTTATAGTCACAATAGACGCTGTAAATGAAGTCCTCAATTGAAACTTTAAAGGGCGCGATCCATAGTCTATGCAGACTGAAGGATGCCTACTACTACTACTAGTGTATAGACTAGCACGGCTTACTCTCTGTTACCATTTATAAAAATGAAGCAGTGTTGTACTGAAGCTGCAGCAGTGAAGAAAAGGCCTTGAATAATTGTAAGTTAGATGAATATCCCAAATATTCAACACATGTAACAGGAGGCATTCTAATGGATTGAGTCCAAGGATTGAATTTCAGTGAGTGGTTAGAACTCAGGATGTTAAATGTTGTGTAATCAACTAATCGAGTAGTCAATGTTTTTTCCTTTGACTATTCAATTAGTCAGTAAGCACTTACAGTTTGACATGTGCAAGAAACCTCGCTGTGGCTCTTGTACATTTCAAAGCAACTAGTCACTTCGGTACTCTATTATCCAATAAGCATTTACTATCAGGTAGTTGTATGCTTGACTAGCCGATTACATCCCAAGTTAGGACTAGATTTTTCATAGAATTCTGGGAAGGCTTTTGTCATTCACGCTGACGTTCATTGGATACAATGCAAAACAATGTTTTGAATGTACAAGCTCATGAAAGAATGTTTATTAATAATCATATGTTATTGTCTTGTCATTTTCAAAAGGTAGCAAATGACAAGTTTGGATTTAAACAAAATTGGTCTTTATAATCTCAATTCCCACAGAATATTGGGGTTGGAATTACAAATACCAGTGGAATTACAAATACCAGCATCTGAAGAAGTGAGTTAACTCACGAAAGCTCATGCTCTAAACTTTTCTGTTAGTCTATAAGGTGCCACAGGACCCTTTGTTGCTCTACAGATCCAGACTAACACGGCTACCCCTCTGATACTTAAATACCAGTGGAGTGGCACCAGGATCACCAGTTATAGGCTGAACATTCTACTATAATGCCTCATAAAAAAATTAGCAGAATTCCTTGCCTTCCAAATAAATTTGGCAGCAGAACGATGCAGGGTCTGTCTGCCTGATTTAATCAGTCCTTCAGGGTAGACATGACTGTTTAGATAGGTCAAAATATTTGCAATCTTTAAAAACTCCAATGAGAAAATAGTTAAAACAAAGATGTATCAACACCCATTGTTATTTTCTCTTCCTGATCTGGACCTCCATTGGCTTCTGTTTTGTTTTAGTCCACAAGGTTTGGTTTGGTATTCTATTGTACCACTTTAGCTGGAGAATATATCTAAGGCATTTATTGACAAACCTCTGAATTTTTTTAATGTTGCTCTGGACAACACGCCATGTCTCCGAACCATACAGCAGCACCGATTTCACAGAATCATAGGGCTGGAAGGGACCTCAGGAGGTCATCTAGTCCAGCCCCCTGCTTCAAGCAGGATCAACCCCTACTAAGTCATTTCACACTGGCAGTGAAAATACATAGTTTGATTCTTGTTGCAAAGACTCTTGTACATGAGATACAATACATAGAATATGATGAGGGCTAATTTAACTACAACTCATCAGGAATGAGATCTAGGAGTCATTGTGGATAGTTCTCTGAAAAACATCCATGCAGTGTGCAGGAGGAGTCAAAAAAAGCAAACAGGACGTTAGGAATCTTTAAAAAAGGGGTAGAGAATAAGATTGAGAATAGTTTATTGCCCTTGTATAAAACCATGGTACACCCACATCTTGAATACTGTGAACAGATGTGGTCACCTTATCTCCAAAAAGATATATTGGTATTAGAAAAGGTTCAGAAAAGGGCAATTAAAATGATGAGGGGTTTGGAACAGGAACCATATGAAGAGAGATTAAAGAGACTAGGACTTTTCATCTTAGAAAAGAAGAGACTAAGTGGGGATATGACAGAGGTGTATAAAATTATGAGTGCAGTGGAGATAGTGAACCAGGAAAAATTATTTACTTATTCCCATAGTATAAGAACAAGGGGGCACCAAATGAAATTAATGGGCAGCAGATTTGAAACAAATGAAAGGAAATATTTTTTCACATAGCACACAGTCAATATGTGGAACTGCTTGCCTGCGGAGGCTGTGACGGCTAGGACTATAATGGGTTCTCATGTTCTGAGCCCTTTGGGCGGGTGTCCAGGAGAGACTCAGGTGTTTCCCAGCTGATTAGCACAACACCCATAGCTGGCACCATGTGTTTCTATCTGGGGTGTACATCCCTATAGGTACCGCCCCCTCCCCCCCAGTGCTCCCATTCGCCAGGAATCTCAGCCAATGTGAGCAGCAGGGGAGGTGGTGCCTGCAAGGAGGACTTCCCTGAAGCAAGTAGGATTGCACAGAGCCATATGCAGCCCTCCACAGGAACTGTGCCAGGTAGGCGCCTCCCCCGCTGCACCCACACCCTGTCCTGCCCGGACCCTCACACCCAGCCTGCTCCAGAGCAACCTCCTCCCGCACAGTGATGCCCTCATTTTGCCCCACCCAAGAGTCCAGGAGGGGGACACAATCCTACTAGCCCTCAAAAGAGTTAATCCAGCCCTGAGCCTTGGCACCTCCCCCACCATAGGGACAGAAGGTGAGGGGAGTCTCTCTTTTCTTCTGTTTCTCAGCTGAGGGCCCCGTCTGTGAGGGGTTTTTTTTTTGTTTGTCGCTGGGGGGGAGGAGACAAGTCAGTGAGGGTTGGAGGGGAGGGATTTGGGTTGTCAGTTAGACCCCAACACTAACCTCCCTCCTGCAAACACCCTCTCACCCAGACCCCCCACCCCCAGCTCGCTCCTTTCCCAGTCTCCTGCCCAGACCTCCACCCTCAGTCTACTGCATCTTCCCTCCTGCCCAGAGCCCCACCTAGAGCCCTCTCCTTCACCCCAATTTGCACACAGACCTGCCCCCCAGTCCTGTCCCACTCCCCAGCAGCCCCCCCCCCACTGGATCACTCAGTTCGTGCTTCACCCCAGAGACTAGGGGGGCCTATAAAAACCTACTCCCCCTGGGAACCCTGAAGCATCAATCTGTCCTTCAGGAAGCCCTGAACCTATGACTCCCCACCCGCATGGGGCTGGTGCTATAGGGGACTGAGGTGTCTCAGTTGGAGCCACATCAGTAAGGAGATGGGGGTTGTTTGTTTTTCATCTTTCTCTTGTCCTTGTGTAACCCTTCTGTTAACGCCAGATGCCTGCCAGAAGGGCCGGGTTCATCTCTTGTGGGGTTTTCCTGTCAAGGATACAACCAACCGGCTCGAGCCCCCACCCAGTGGCCTGGGACAATTTCACCCCTGTGCTGGGTGCCTGTAAGGCGGTTCCCCGCCTCCCCCTCGCAAGCACAGAGTCTGAGATAGAAATGGCTCGTTTAATGACCATAACCTACCCCAAGGTTACAGTGACAGATGCAGTATATCTAAGCAAAGAACAGACAAACCCCCTTCACCCAGATACCATCCCCATATGCAGTTGAACCCAGTCTCTTGCTGGGGCTCTTGGCCCTTTACCCCACACACAGTTACAGGATGTACCTTCTGCGGTGCAGTCCCAAACCCAAAGCCTGCAGATACATCACCAGGGTAGTACTAGCTGTCCACTTGTCTGCAGCCTCCCATTGCTGCCACCAGCCGCCCACCGTCGCCCGCCAGTCACCATCATCCACCGCCCCTCCTACCGGCCGCCCGCCGTCGTTCCCAAACCCACTGCTTAGGATCACCCTAAGGCAGAATCCTGTGATTTCAGCTCTGCGTGGCCTCAGCTGCCACTCTGTGATTTCAGCTCCTGGTATCTCTCACATGGGCCGTGTCTACACGTGCCCCAAACTTCGAAATGGCCAAGCAAATGGCCATTTCAAAGTTTACTAATGAAGCGCTGAAATGCATATTCAGCGCTTCATTAGAATGAGGGCTGCCACGGAACTTCGAAATTGACGCAGGTTGCCATGAGCTCATAGGAATAAGGGGACTTCGAAGTAGCCGGAGTCCTTTCAAAAATGAGCCCTGTCTGGACGAGATGTGCAGCAGCAAACCGCGTCAATTTTCAAGTGCCGCGGCAGCCCACATTCTAATGAAGCACTAAATGTGCATTTCAACATTTTGGAGTTTGGGGCACGTGTAGACATAGCTATGGGATTTCACAAACATCCTAGTATCCAGCTTTATCTTTCAACAGGCGGGGAACATTAATCAAACTAGATTTACAACTATATAGCCAGGGTATAAGCAAGGCTATAGCACTCAACTAACTGACTCAACCAGTGCTTCCTCATTTTCTCTCTCATGATGTTTTAAACCAGGGAGCCCTATGTAATCAATGCCTTACGCAGCTATGGCGACTGCCCTGTCCCCCACAACAACCCAGAGCATTGGTGAGATCTCACAACTCCCGCATTGTGTCAGCTTAAATTGTGATTTTACAACTACATGTTTACAACAGACCAAATCTCATGGCTTACTTGCTACCCATTAGGTTTTGCCTGAAAAGGTATCACACATGCACACCTTTGCATTCTCATGCAAATGATCTCTGGGAGACACATTCCTCCCAGCCTCAGTATCACACCTGCTGCCCTTTGCATTCTCATGCAGATGACCTCTGGGAGACACATTCCTCCCAGCCTTCAGCAGCATTGCGTTCCTTCTGCCACATTCCCTACACTTGTTTGAGACCCACTAGTACAGACCACAGTCTCTCAGGGGCCCACATGCTGAACCTAAGAGGCATTGTAGGCAAGGCAGAGAGCTTCCCTCAGTCTTTTAGCACCTCTCAACCCTTAACAAGGTGGTGGGGCTACTCAAGGGAGAACAGGGTTTAGACTCAGAGAACAGTGATAGAATTGTAGTCGAAGGCTGCAAGAAACCTCACAGGGTTATCAAGTCCTAACTGACCAGAGGAGCTCCTGGGCTGGAGCAGCTAGTGGCAGTTCTCCCGGTGATGGAGGAAAGTGGCCCTTGGAGTAAGTTGTCTGCCTGCAGGGTGTGTCTGTGGGGTGATTGCTGCTTGACTGGTGTGTACAGCCATGTGGGGATCCCCAGGGTCCAACCATGTGCTGCAAGAGCACTGAGCCCCCTTTTCTCTCCAGCCTGGCTTGTCTCACTGCCTCACTGGTGACACACAGCTAATCCCCTGATGCTGTCACCGCCCAGGCTGGCCTGGGGGGTGAGCTATGAAAGCCGTTGCCCAGGCCAGCCCACCAATGGGGGCACCATAATTAGGGTTTGGAGTCTCACGTGAAATGTGGAAGCAGTAGGTTATTGGTAGGCAGGCAGACAGACAGACATAAAGTTAGTTGTTACCTTCTCCCTTGGTTATGCCTAAATACAAAGGATTGGAAGATGGTTCCGATCCTAGTGTTTCTCTAAGGATTTGAGAGTAGAAAATCACCTCCATGACAGTCTCTGAAGGTACTCAAGTGTCAGAGACTCTGCCCGCCTCAGAAATATTAAAAAGTAGCCAGGAGCTAAGATAACTTACCAATTGGAAGAGAAGGGCAGTATGGGAGACACACAGCTGTAAAACGCTTTGCTGCTTAAAATGAGGCTTTTTGTTTCTGCACAGTAACCAATAGCAAAGGTGCTCGGGGGAAAAGCCCTTAGAACTGGAAAGTGCCTTTGCTAGACTGCTGAAGAATCAATGTTTGTGTGTAACAGTCTGGGCCCCACCTGGTAATCTGGCCCAGCCCATCGCAAAGGAAAGAATCTCTCAGAGATGTGCATAGTGGAGCTAAATGGAAGAATAGATGTCTGACCCCAGGGTACTGTCATTCACCCCTCAAACCGGAGAGTTGGAAAAATTGGGAGAGTTTTCAGTGTTAGGTAAGCAAGGGTGTGGTGTGTGAGTGTTTCTTGACAGCAGGGAAAGATCCCAGCAGGTGGTCATTCCTCAGCACTGCTGCTCTTACAGCGAAGCCTTCCAGGATGAGAGAGCAACAAATAGCCAAGCCAGGGGAGGGGAGGAGAGGGTAGAGTGAACTAGGTTTTGAATGGGTGTGGCTGGGACTGGCTGCAGGGTGAGGGAGAGAGGGAAGCCTCAGAGAAACAGCCAATCACTCAGTTTGTGCTTCACAGGAGAACCATAAAATCTACCTACCCTGGCACCCCTGAAGCATTAATCTGTCCAGCGGGAAGCCCTGAACTGTGAACCTTCGACCCACCCTGGGGCTGGTGCCAAAGGGCAGGGAGGTGTCTCAGCTGGAGCCGCAGCAGTAAGCAGGCAGGGGGCTTTGTTTGTCTTTCTGTTGTCCTTGTCTGAGACCCACTACTCAGAGCACGCTCTCTGTGGCCCACATGCTGAGGCTAAAAGGCCCACCCAGCACACACCATAACTCCCTGCATTCAGGTCACTTCTCCACCTGGGCTGGGCTCTCGGTACAGGGGGATGGGAGGTTTTGGGATGGGGGTTACCAGAGCTAGTGGTGGCAGTGAGGATGGTGCTGCTCTGGCCCCAGCTCCTCCCAGAGGGCTAGGGCCAGGGCAGCACTCCCCAGCCAACAGCACGCGCCAGGGGGCCCGGGTTGCACTGCAGAGCCAATGAGTTCTGCTGGGAGGGAGGGACCGAGGGCTGGTTCCCGCCTCCAGAGTGCCCCCTGAAGCCTGTCTGGGGGGCATTCTGGGGAAACCCCCAGCCAGCTACTGCCCCCCAAGTCTCCAGCTGTTCCAGGGGCTCTTTGCACGGGGGAGTGGCCACCCTGTCCTGCACCCACTGCCAGACCAGTGCTGTGCAGGCTGACTCCAACATCCACTGGCTCCCCCGCCCCCAGCCCTGCGCTGGTCTGAGGCAGGGTGCGTTAAGAGTTTCCTCCAGCAGCCCCCTCCAGCATGCAGCCTAGCTGGTGGGCTGCTCCAGCGACAGACTGGGCTCTGGTGGCTCCCCTCCCACCTTCAGCAACCCCTACATGTGCTATGCCTGTAAGAAGCACATGGGCCCTATGTCAGGGTAAAGCACTTACGGCGAGTACAGTAGAAAAGCAGCGAGCACATGCATTACAAAGGCAATCACACGTGTATAGCAACCACTCCACGGCGGCTCAAGTCAGTCTTACTGGCCAGGCAAGGCTGACTGAGTGCGGAGTCGGGGTTCCTCTGAGACTCCTCCCAGGCTTGGCTTGCAGGACTGAACCTGGAGTCCCGTGGCAAGAGCTTCCCTTCTTAGACATGTCAGTTCCCATTTGAGTCTCGGGGCTTTGCAGGGTCCTGCTGCGATCATCTACCTGGGGAGGGGTTTGTCTGTGTTTTTCAGAGTTACCCTGGGATGGTGATTACAAAAAAGCAGCCCAGTAGCACTTCAGAGACTAACAAAATAATTTATTAGGTGATGAGCTTTCATAGGACAGACCCACTTCTTCAGCCCATAGCCGTACCAGAACAGACTCAATATTTAAGGCCCAGAGAAAGAAAAATAGTAATCAAGGTTGACAAATCAGAAAAATGATCATCAAGGTGATCATATCAGAGAGCAGAGGGGCAGAAGGGGTGGGGTGAAGTCAAGAATTAGATAAAGCAAAGTATGTAAAAGAGACCTCATAATGAGATAGAAAATTGTCATCCCAGTTCAAACCACGTGTTATGTCAAATTTGAATACAAAAGAGTTCAGCAGCCTCTCTTTCCAAACGCCTGTGAAAATTCCTCTTCAGTAAAACACAGACTTTCAGGTCATTAACAGAAAGGCCCACTGTATTAAAGTGCTGACTGACAGGTTTGTGAAGCAGAAGTGATTTTATTTCTGTTTTGTGTCCATTAACTCTTTGTCTAAGAGAGTTTGAAGTCTGTCCAATATACAAAGCATCTGGGCATTGTTGGCACATGATGGCATGTATGATGTTAGTTGAGGAACATGAGACTGTGGCCGTGATTCTGTGAATAACCTGGTTAGGTCCAGTGATAGTATCCCCAGAATAGATATGTGGACAAAGTTGGCAATGGGCATTCTTGCAAGGAAAAGTTCCTGGACTGGTATTCCTGTGGTATAGACTGTGGCTGTTGGTGAGAATCCTCATAAGGTTGGGAGGTTGTCTGTAGGAGAGAACAGGTTTGCCACCTAGGAGCTTCTGGAGTGTGGCATCCTGATTAAGGATAAATTGTAGGTCTTTAATAATGCATTGCAGTGGTTTGAGTTGGGGGCTGTAGGTAATGACCCGTGGTGTTCTGTTATTGGCCTTTTTGGACCTAGCTTAGAGTAGCTGGTCTCTAGGTATTTGTCTGGCCCTGTCAATTTGTTTCTTTGTTTCTCCTGGTGGGTAATTCAGGTTAATGAATATTTGCTAGAGATCTTGTAGTTTACGGTCCATCCTTGTCTCTCACTCTTGGGCAAGGGTGTGGGGGGTCCTCTACCTGTCTCCAAGTTTCCTCAGTGCTGCTAATTCAGGATGTGGTGACGCATCTGAGCGGATCCCTGGAGGCCGAGTTCGGGAGGGACGGAGGAGACCTGTCCCCTCTGTGGTCCTGGGCTCGCAATGCTACCCATTGCCTCCAGAAAAGGATCGGCTGCCACTGGATCTGGTGCGAGGAGAAGCATGAATTGGGTGTGCTGATCCCACGCACACCAGGTGAGGATCACGCTACCACCCCCCCAGCGGTCAGGACCATGCTGAAAGGGTCTTCAAGGCCACCATCCGCTGAAACTATGCTGAGGACCTAAAGCAAAAACCGGACCAAGGTAAAGTATTTGAGGTCCAGCAGAAAAGCAGCTTTATAAAGACAATCACACAAGGCCTGAAGGTGGCGCCTAGCTACCAGTCCCTGGTGGCTCAAGGCAGCATTAATACAATAGAAGGTATACATTCTGTGGAAACTTTCAAGGTAAGAGGAAAGCTGCCTTGTGTCTTCAGGCTGAGTTGAATTAGCAGCAGTGAGGAACCCTGGAGACACATCTACACATCTCATAGAATTGGAAGGGACCTCAGGAGGTCATCAAGGCCACGCCCCGGCCCTCCTGACGGGACCGAGCACCATCACTTGTTGCTCCCCGCCGTTCTACGAGCCCAAGATCCCTAAACGGCCCCTTCAAGGGTTGAGCTTGCAACCCTAGGTTTAAGCATGTCAGCGCTTGATCCCCTGAGCTATCCCCGCATCGGGAGACAGGGCTCTTCCTAGACTCTTGCCAGGCTTGGCTTGCAGGACCGAGCCCGGAGTCCCATGGCAAGAGCTTCCCTTCTTAGACATGTCAGTTCCCATTGCGATCATCCCCGCAGGGAGGTGTCTGTCTGTGTTTTTCAGAGTTCCTCTGGGACGGTGATTGTCAGGCTGCCCATCCTTGTCTTTCATTCTTGGGCGGGGGTCCTCTCCCCGTCTCCAAGTATCCTCAGTGCTGCTAATTCAATTCAGCCTCAGGATACAATGCAGGTTTCCTGGGATCTTGAAAGTTTCCACTTCTTGTTGATCTCCTGAGCATCTGTGATGGTTTTCACTCACACCCCCCTTCCCCTCTCACCAAACAATTGTACAGCGTTTCAGACAAGATCAGGAATTACTACAAGACACAAGTTATCACAGAGGTAGCCGCGTATCTTCGAGACTGAGAAGAAGTCCCATGGCACCTGAGAGATCTTTTTGGAGCGTAAGCTTTCATGGGCAAAGGCGCATCATCTGATGAAGCGGGTCTTTGCCCACGAAAGCTTATGCTCCAAAATATCTGTTCGTCTCTCAGGTGCCACAGGACTTCTTGCTGTGCTAGAAGACAACTTCGACAAGGGATACAATTTAACCTGTGAAGCTAACGGGGAGGAAGGCCTTACAGTACCTACCGTCTAATCCTGAGAGGCACAGAGGGAAATAGAAACCCCTTCCAAACTCCAAAGCCCTGCCCCCCAGCCTGGATGCTGTGCTTATAAAGGTTCCCCGCTCCTGCCACGGGCCCAGCCGAATTCTGCTCTTCGTCTTTTCTGCCCCAGTCTTCTGGTTGTTTGTCGCCCGTCTGAACACGCTTCCCTTCCCACGAGTGTGGGGCTGGGCCCCGCCAACCGGCCTTTGGGAAAGGAGCGCACCTGGGGATCTAGGAGCGCTTAGGTGACCTTGTGGTTGTTGTCCTTAGAAAGAAAAGGAAAGAAGGCAGTATTGTTTCTGCCTCTCCTTTCAAATCAAGAAGTCCGAGCTCCCAGGACTCGACTGCGTCGGGTGTACGAGACGAGGCGAACAGACGTTCGTTCTTGATAAAAGGAAGAAAAGGATGCGCGCCTAAGGGGACAGCGTACGTTTGCGGTTCCCAGGATGACAAGTTCACGTCTCTGAACTCGCTCCCTTCCTGGTTTGTGACTTGTCCCCCCGCCGTGTATTTATTTGAGCCTGGGTCCAGTAGCTCTTCCTCGTAGGCTGGGCTGGGGGGAGGCCGGCTGGCCTCAGGAACTCGATCCAGTGGAAGCTCAGAGTTAGACGTGTCGGGATGGAGGTTGTTTGTAACCCTGGCCAAAACGCAGGGGTGTTTCTTTCTCTCTCTTTCTTTTTCTGTCACAAGTTTACAACTGAAGGCAGCTTTGAAACCTGTTCTGTGGAGAAGAGTCTGCTTTTAACGCTCTTCATGCAAGTTTAAAAGCCCAGAAAGTTTCCTTCCCACGGCAAGTCTTTTTTTCAAACTTTTCCTCTGTTATTTAGCAGTTTCCGCGGAACGCAGCACGGTTCTGGGTGCGCCTCCAGCGGCACCCCTGCTTTTCTTTTTTTTTTCCTCCCCCTTTTCTTTTTTGTCCTTGCTGCTGCCTGATTGAATACTTTTGGTTGCAGATGAGGTGTGTGGTTGACTGACCGGTTCTGCAGTCGATACGGGGTTAAGAGCCGAGAGACCGCCCCCATCCACATCTATCGTGGCGTCAAGCAGGGCTGTCCTCTCAGCCCGATTATTTTTAACTTGGCCATGGAGCCGCTTTTGCGGGCCATCTCCAGCGGCAGGGACGGGCTGGACCTCTTCGGCGTCTGGGTTGATGTGCTGGCACACGCAGACGACCTGGTCCTGATTGCTGACAGTGATGAGGCTCTCCAGCGAATGCTCCACGTCGCCGGTCTGGCTGCCAAATGGATGGGTCTGCGCGTCAATGCAAAAAATGCGCCTCCCTCCATGTTGACGACACTCGCTAGGCCCACCGTGTTCTCCGTCCAGGGCCAGCCCACGATCCCCCTGGAGGAGGGGGAATTTTGCCAACACCTGGGCACGCCGACGGGGGTCTGGATCCAGGGCATGCCTGAGGACACCATCTGTGGGATTTTGAAGGACGCCGAACGCCTCGATGATTCCCTCCTCGCACCGTGGCAGAAGATCGACGCACTCAATACATTCCTCATCCCACGCATCTCCTTTACCCTCCGTGGCTCTGCGGTCACCAAAGTCCCCTTGAATAAAGCAGACAAGACCATCCGTCACCTGGTCCAGAAATGGACGTATCTCCCCCCGACAGCTGCCACAGACATCATTTACATCTCCAACCGGCAAGGAGCCGCTAACATCCCACATATGGGGGACCTGTGCGATGTGGCGTCTATTACCCATGCCTTTCATCTCCTGACCTGTCTGGACCCGAGAGTGCAGACCGTTGCGGAGAATGCCCTGAGGGGCACGACACGAGGAAGGATCGGCAGAGCTCCCACTGCTCAAGACCTGGTCGGCTCCCTCAAAGGCGAGTTTGGGAGGGACGGAGGCGACCTGTCATCTCTCTGGTCACATGCCCGTAACGCCTCCCGTCGCCTGGGCAAGCGGATTGGCTGCCGTTGGGTGTGGAGAGAGGAACAACAGGAACTGGGCATCCTGATCCCCCGCATTGCCACTGAGGGACATACCATCGTCACCCTATCCACCCGGACCCTGCTGGAGCACCTGCTAAAGAGCACCATTTGCCACCAATATGCCGAGGCCCTGCGGAAGAAACCGGATCAGGGGAAGGTGTTCGACATCACCAGCCGCCGGGATGCCAGTGACCACTTCCTCCGGGCTGGCAACTTCACCCGTTTTGCGGACTGGCGCTTCATCCACCGAGTGCACCTTAATTGCGTCACGCTCAACGGCGCTGTCCGCCATGGGACCCGCAATAAAAGATGCGGGCGTTGTGGATATTCACTGAAGACTCTTCCCCATGTCCTCTGTGGCTGCATGGTGCATTCGTCAGCTTGGCGGCAGCGCCGCCATAACGCCATCCAGGACCGTCTGGTGAAAGCGCTGCCTCTGACCCTTGGATCCATTGCCGTAGACTCTTCCATCCCTGGCACTGACAGCCTTCTGCAGCCGGACATCGTCGTGATGGACGAGCGGTCCAAGAAGGTCCTCATCGTGGACATAACGGTACCCTTTGAGAACTGCATGGCGGCCTTCCGCGACGCCCGGGCCAAGAAACTACAAAAGTATGCCCTGTTGGCGGACACCCTGCGGTCCTGGGGCTACTCGGTGGATGTCCATGCATTGCTCGTGGGGGCATTAGGTGCCTGGGACCCTCTGAATGATGAGGTACTGGAGGCCTGTGAGGTCAGTAGCTATTATGCTCAAATGATGCGCAGGCTGAAGGTGTCTGATGCCATTAGGTGGTCCAGGGACATTTACATAGAGCATATCACAGGCCATTGCCAATATTGACACAGGTGATTACCAAGCTCCTTTGTGGGTTTTTTTTTCTTTTCTTATTTTATCTATTATTTTTATTTTTTTTCTCTTATTGTATTTTTTTATTTAATTATTATTTAATTTATTTTATTTTATTCTATTCTCCCTGGCACTTAATGGGTCGGGGAGTTTTACGTTCAAAGACTTTTTTTTTTCTTCTCTCCTTTTTTCCTCAGGGACTGGCCAATAAGCCAATATTTTTTATTGTCTATTATCTGTAAAATACCCCCCTTTTTGATTGTCCCCTAGGGATTGGGATTGATCAAAAGGCCAATATCTTATATTGTCTGTTACTTGTAAAATATTTTCCCTTTTTCTTCTCAGGGTAAGGATTGGTTAAAAGGCCAATATTTTATATTATCTGCTATTTGTAACTGTGTTTTGTCTGTCTGAGACTAGATGGGTTCCTTGTGTAAGTACAAAGATACCGTTTACCGTATACTACGCTCCATAACCTGTTCTGGTTTCTCAGATGATATATTCTTGTGTATGTTAATTTGTTATGCTCCTTGCTGTATTTAAAACATTCCCTCAATAAAACTCATTTAATGGCTGTCACTGGGAAGGGAACTGCTAAGGTTGGGGTTTCTCGGACAACTTCTGCAAAGACAAGGAGATCTTGCAGTCAGGTGTCCAGTAGCACCTGCACGAAGACTTTAATGAAGAATGCCAGCAATAGGGTTAACTGTGGCAGTGGTTCTCTATCGCCACGTTTGCTGTGTGATGAAGATCTTCAACAGACATTATCCCGAGACTCAAACTGCTGCAGCTGCAAAGACGACTCTTGTGGAAGCCATTTTGCTGGACCAGGGTTGTTCTGCTCCCCAGATGAAGATTCCAGTTGCTGCTCCACACTTTTGCTTCAAAAAGGATGGTAGCCAGAGGATCCCCTTCAGATGCAGATGCTGCCTGCTCTTCTGCTACTCCTTTGGCATCTCATTGGGACCCAGGAGCTGCCTTGTGCCTTGCTATCCCCAGGAGTGATCGCTGAGAAACCCCTCTGCTCCAATATGCCGAGGTCCTGCAGAAGAAACCGGATCAGGGGAAGGTGTTTGACGTCACCAGCCGCCGGGATGCCAGTAACCGCTTCCTCTGGGCTGGCAACTTCACCCGTTTTGCCGACTGGCACTTCATCCACCGAGCGCGCCTTAATTGCGTCCTGCTCAACGGCGCTGTCCGCCACGGGACCCATAATAAAAGTTGCGGGCGTTGCGGATATCCACTGGAGACTCTTCCTCACGTCCTCTGTGTCTGCATGGTGCATTCGGCGGCTTGGCAGCACCGCCATAACGCCGTCCAGGACCGTCTGGTGAAAGCCCTGCCTCTGACCCTTGGATCCGTCGCCGTAGACTCTTCCATCCCTGGCACTGACAGCCTTCTGCGGCCGGACATCGTCGTGATGGATGAGCGGTCCAAGAAGGTCCTCATCGTGGACATAACGGAACCCTTTGAAAACCCCATGGTGGCCTTCCGCGATGCCCGGGCCAAGAAACTACAAAAGGATGCCCCGTTGGCGGACACCCTGCGGTCCCGGGGCGACTCGGTGGCGGTCCATGCATTGCTCGTGGGGGCATTGGGTGCCTGGGACCCTCTGAATGATGAGGTACTGGAGGCCTGCGAGGTCAGTCGCTATTATGCACGAATGATGCACAGGCTGATGGTGTCTGATGCCATTAGGTGGTCCAGGGACATTTACATAGAGCATATCACGGGCCATCGCCAATATTGTGACAGGTGATTATCAAGCTCCTTTGTGTTTTTTTTTTCTTTTCTTATTTTATCTATTTTTATTTTTTTCTCTTATTGTATTGTTTTATTTAATTATTTAATTTTATTTTATTCTGTTCTCCCTGGCACTTAATGGGTTGGGGAGTTTTATGTTCAAAGATTTCTTTTTTCTTCTCTCCTTTTCTCTCAGGGATTGGCCAATAAGCTGATATTTTTTTTATTGTCTATTATCTGTAAAATACCCCCCTTTTTGATTTTCCCCTAGGGATTGGGATTGATCAAAAGGCCAATATCTTATATTGTCTGTTACTTGTAAAATATTCTCCCTTTTTCTTCTCAGGGTAAGGATTGGTTAAGAGGCCGATATTTTATATTATCTGCTATTTGTAACTGTGTTTCGTCTATCTGAGACTAGATGGGATCCTTGTGTAAGTACTAAGATACTGTTTACCGTATACTACGCTCCATAGCCTGTTCTGGTTTCTCAGATGATATATTCTTGTGTATGTTAATTTGTTATGCTCCTTGCTGTATTTAAAACATTCCCTCAATAAAACTCATTTAATCTGTTCTTAGTAGTAGTAGGCATCCTTCAGTCTGCATAGACTATGGATCACACCCTTTGTAGTTTTAAATCGAGGACTTCATTTACAGCGTCTACTGTGACTATGAAGACCCACACGAGAGTGACAGTCTTTGCTGCATCTCTTGCAGATGTGGTGGGTGTCTGGCAAGTCCTTAGTGTGCTTTCTGTGCGCTCGCTTCTCCTCGGCTAGCTGTCTGATCCTCACCTCGCCCTTCTGAAGGCCCTTGTGTAACCCCTGCCTCCATCTGCTGCGGTCGTCTGCTAGTTCTTCCCATTTGTCCAGCTAGATGTCTCTCTCTCTTAGGTCTCTCTTGCAGACATCTTTGTAGCGCAACTGGGGGCATCCAGGAGGTCTTTTGCCAGAGGCTAGCTCACCATACAGGATGTCTTTTGGAATCCTTCCATCACTCATCCTGTGGACGTGGCCAAGTCAGCGGAGCCGACACTGCCTGAGGAGGGTGTGCATGGTTGGGATTCCAGCTTGCTTGAGGACGGCGGTGTTGGTCACTCTGTCCTTCCATGATATTCCAAGGATGCGCCTGAGGCAGCGCAAGTGCAAGACGTTCAGCCTCTTTTCCTGGCGGGCATACAGGGTCCAAGTCTTGCTGCCATCAAGGAGGGTGCTGAGGATGCAGGCTCTGTAGACTTGCATTTTGGTGTGAGTGTACAGCTTGTTGTTATTCCACACTCTCTTGCTCAGTCTGGACAGAGTTGTGGCCGCTTTTCCGATCCTCCTATTTAGCTCAGTGTCCAATGACAGGGTGTCAGTGACGGTGGACCCGAGGTAAACGAACTCGTGGACGACCTCTAACGTATGGTTGTCAATGCTGATTGATGGGGATTCAGCAACATCCTGACCGAGTACGTTTGTCTTCTTTAGGCTGATGGTAAGCCCAAAGTCCTTGCACGCTTTGGAGAACTGATCCAGCAGTTTTTGAAGCTGGTCTTCTGCGTGAGACACTACAGCAGCATCGTCCGAGAACAGCATGTCTCTGATGAGGACTTCCCGCACCTTAGACTTAGCTTTCAGCCTTGCAAGATTACACAGTTTCCCATCAGATCTTGTGTGCAGCAAGATGCCCTCTGTTGAAGATCCTAAGGCATGCTTCAGGAGGAGTGCGAAGAAGATCCCGAACAACGTCGGAGCAAGCACGCATCCTTGTTTGACGCCGCTCCTGATTCTGAAAGCATCCGATAATGGGCCGTCATATTGGATGGTTCCTCTCATGTCTTCGTGGAACAACTGGATCATCTTGAGTAACCGTGGAGGACAGCCTATCTTGTGGAGCAGTTTGAACAGATCATCCCTGCTGACTAAGTCAAAGGCCTTGGTCAGGTCAATGAAGGCTATGTAGAGTGGCTTCCTCTGCTCCCTGCACTTCTCCTGCAGCTGCCTTAGAGAGAAGACAATGTCAACGGTAGACCTCTCTGCGCGGAATCCGCACTGCGATTCGGGGTACACCCTCTCAGCAGTCTGCCAAGGATGACGCAAGCGAACAGTTTACCAGTGACGCTTAGGAGGGAGATTCCACGGTAGTTGTTGCAGTCGCTTCTGTCTCCTTTGTTCTCATACAACGTTACAATGTTAGCGTCGCGCATATCCTGTGGAACCTCACCCTCTTTCCAGCACAGGCACAGCAGCTCATGTAGGGGTTCCAGGAGTGTGTCCGCGGCACACTCGATTACCTCTGGTGGTATGCCGTCCTGGCCAGGGGCCTTTCCTGCTGCAATGCTGTCGATGGCTCTCTTCAGTTTATCCACAGTCGGTTCTTGATTCAGTTTGTCCATTACTGGTAGGAGCTCGACGACATCGAGGGCTGTGTCAACCACAACGTTCTCGCGTGAGTACAGCTCGAAGTAGTGCTCAACCCAGCGCTCCATCTGTTTGGGTTTGTCAGCAATGACTTCACCAGATTTAGATTTCAGAGGTGCCATCTTGTTCTGGGTGGGTCCTAATGCCTTCTTCATACCCTCGTACGTTCCTCTGAGATTACCAAAGTCAGCACAGTTCTGGATGCTGCTGCATAGCTGGAGCCAGTGGTTGTTGGCACAGCGCCTGGCTGTCTGCTGTACTGTTCTTCTGGCCACTCTAAGTGTTTGCTGGGTACTCTGGCTCGGTGAGCGTTTGTACTCCAGGAGTGCAACGCGCTTCTTTTCAATGACTGGAATCATCTCATCGGAGTTAGCTTCGAACCAGTCATTCGAGTTTCTAGCTCTTCTTCCAAACACCGACAAGGCCGTGTTGTAAACTGTATCCCTCAGATGTTGCCATTTGGATGTCGCATCGGCGCCCCCAGGGCCGCTGCGCAGATTTTCCTGGAGGGTCTCTCTGAACTTTTCAGCTTTCTCCGAGTTTGCCGTCTTTCTGGAGTCAATGCGGGGCCTTCCAGCAGGTTTAGAGCAGTACAGCTTCTTGGGTCTCAGCTTGAGCTTGGAGCAAACTAGCGAGTGATCTGTATCACAGTCAGCACTATGATAGCTGCACGTCAGAAGGACATTTTTGAGGTTATTATGCCTAGTGATGACCACGTCTAGTTGATGCCAATGCTTCAAGCGTGGGTGTCTCCATGACACTGTGCTGTGGCTTTGTTTGGAAGAATGTGTTTGTGATGCACAGATCGTGGTATGTGCACAGTTCAAGGAGACGCTGTCTATTGTCATCCATTTTTCCCACACCGAAGTGTCCTAAGCAGGAAGGCCATGAGGCCCCATCAGCTCCAACTCTTGCATTGAAGTCACCCAAGATGTACAGTTGTTCACGAGCAGGTATTTGTGCTACAGCAACACTAAGCATGTCATAGAACTTGTCTTTTACTTCTGGTGTGGCGTACAGGGTTGGAGCATAAGCGCTGATCAGGTGGACGGGACCAGCGCAAGTTTGAAGCGTGATCTGAAGAAGTCTTTCGGATCCGCCCATGACTAATTCCACCATTTGTAGAAGGGTGTTTGACAGCAAAGGCAACACCATGCTGTCTGGGTTCTTCTTGGGCTTTACCCTGCCAGAAAAAGGTGTAGTCCTTTTCCTTTAGAGATCCTGAATCTGCGAGTCGCGTCTCTTGCAGTGCAGCAATACCAACTCGGAGCCTCTTCAGTTCCTCGTGGATGACAGCGGTCTTTCGGGTGTCACTGATGGCCTGAAGATCTTCAGCCAAGCCGTTCAGCATGGTCCGCACATTCCAGCAAGCAAGCTTAAAATTGTTGATTTCTCATTTCTTGTTGATTTTCTTATTGGTTTGCCTGGTGCCCAAATTTCAGTCACTTGTCAGGTTCAGGAACCTTAAGCCTCATGCACCCAGCGAGGCAGGTGAACTGTGGCGGGACAGTACCCTATTGGCTGGGGGCTGCCCAGCTTGAGGCGGGCAGTGACTGTCCAGTGAGATGCGAGGATCTCTCCCACCGTTGAAGGCAACCCCTGGTGCTCGTTCTCTACGCCAGTCGAGCAAGAGCTTTTAACCAGTAACTGTTGCCTCCCGTGTTGATGCAACACTGTTCAGCGATGCCGGAGTACCTCTCCGGGTGTGAGCCTGGGCACTTATTATGGAGACTCTGGGCTGCCCAGACACCAGTGCCCCCTCTCGGCTTTACTGATATAGTCCAAAGGAGAGGATAACCTCCACGTCTGGTACCAGTTCAGCTGCAGGAGTTGCCGGGACAGTGCCAGAAGCTGACACCGAACCACCTTCGGACTCCACTCTGGATTGTCTGTCAGGGTTCACTCCCTTAGCCTCTCTCCTTCCCAGGGTAACCCACAAGGCAGTGGGGTGTGGAGAATGTGGTTAAGGATCCCACTACTTCATACCTCCCTGTCACCACAAGTCACCATAGCTCCCTGTGGAGCAATGACCTCATATCCCCGGGACCCTCCTCCCTACCTTCCCCCCCCCAGCTACCATCATCATAGGACCATCCCCAACCCACTACCCCCATCTGCTCCCATGTCCGCCCTCCTCACTGCACTCGCCCCTCTCCCCCCAGCTGCTCTCAGTGCCCCCAGGTCCACCTTCCCCCATCGCTCTTCAGGCTCTTCTCTTCAGAGACTCCTTTTCCTGGTAGTGCTGCCTTGCAGGGCACAGGTCGAACACCACACCTGAAAAGGACAACAAACACGGGGCTCCTCCCTCGGCGAACTCCCAGAGGCAAACTCCCTTCCCTGTTAGCTGCTCACAGAGTTTGCTGAAAGCTCCCTTCTTATAGGGAGAGCTGCTAGCTGGTGAGGCCTGGCTCAAAGCCTTGCCTCCAGTCTAATCAGCCCTTGAAGGCTCACCTGGCAGGGAATGCCCGCAATTCACACCTTGCAAACTGCTCCTCTCTGCACAGCACAAGCTCAGGCACATAGGCAACTGATCAAACTGCCCTGCTCTGCAAACTAACATAGCTGCAGACAGACAGACATTCACCCACCAGCTCACCACACAGCCCCCCAAATCCCACACTCACCCAAGCTCCTCTAGGATGCTTTGCCCAGAGGCAAACTCCCTTCCCTGTTAGCTGCTGCCCCCGTTCGCTGCTCACAGTGTTCACTGAAATCTTTGCTGTTACTGGCTTAAAATATTAGCTGCAATAAAACCGTATCTGTTCTTATCAGTCATGTTTGTCAGATATAAGAGTGGCTAGTGGAGGCTCTCTTTTGTTGGACTGTGACTCTGCTCTTGTTCCATCCGCTCAGATCCTCAGTCCAGTTGATTGTGATCCTGCTTCAAGCATCCTTGTTCCAGAGATTTCTGAGGTACCTACGGTACTTCCAGATATGAGCTCCTGTACTGATGTTTTGACAGTGCAGCGGGTGCCCGGTTTGGAGCCTCTTTATCTGGATTTTCCTATACCCGATCACACTCTTCTCTGTCCGGACTGTTGTTTTCCCTTTCGTGGGATGAAGACGCTGGGGGCCGTTAGTAAGCACGTGAGGGCGGCACACAGAAAGAGGATTGCCTTTTGTTGTGAACCCTGTCACACCCTTTTTGACACGCAGAAGCAGTGTGAGCATCATCAGGTCAATGTTTGCAGAGGCCCCTCCGCTCGTGTTGTTTCTACAGTTCCAATTCGCTTGGTGCCAACGACGCCCTTTGATATGAAGCATTTGACGCCGGATGGAGTTGCTCTGCCTCTGGACTTGTGCCTCTCTGCTGTGCAGAATGCTGCTATGTTGCCAACTGGCCCTTCAACTGATGGCCCTGAGATGCGAGCCTCCCCCATGCGTTCTAGCCCTGCGATGAGACTTAGTCCCTCGCTTTCCATCGTTGTGCCAGAGAACAGCTCGCTCTCGGGGTCTTCCCTGCTTACTTCTGTTGGCCAGAAGACGCCTCCCACTTTGGTTCTTAAAGACATCTCTGACCGCCTGGACCAGCTGCTTTCCCATGTTTGGAATGTAAGCGGTTCACGCAGGATCAGCCGGAAGCCTGGTGGTCGTTCCGACGCCCCCAGTGTGTCTGAGCTTTCAGGTGCCAGACTTGGTTCTTTTAACACAGCTATTCCATCATTGGAACCTGTTGTTATAGCTCCCGGACGGGCTTCCTGTGCCCTTACGAGCTCTTTGCCAGCTGTTCTGGAGCCTGAGTTGACGTTTTACTGGGAAGGAGGATGTGTCCATCAGCAGACTGCTTCTGCTTGGCAACTTTTCTGGTTACGGGAACTGGCCGTGGTTAACAACTATGACGATTTGGTGGGCGTCACCGAGCGCTCGACGCAGGACTTGTCTATGGATGCTGACGGCAGCCAGAGGTGTCGTCAAGATGTTGCCCATTGCTCCTGTGCGCCCACTACTTCTGGCACCAGAGTTGGTAGACGTAGCAATCTTGGCTGCCGTGGTGCTCCTATTGCTGCTACTTGTCTTCAGGGATTGTACCATGTCAATCGCCAAAAGGGCTACGAGGGAAATCTTGGAGGGAGCCCCGATGCACTGTTTCAATTCTTCAGAGGTGCTCTATTCTTATTTTGTGGCCCTATTTGAGGATGAACCCTCTCGGGATCAGTCTAGACCAGATTGTCCAAATCGTCAGCGGCCTCAAACCTCGGTAACCTGGGGAAACAGAGACTTTACGCCCCAGGAGATACAAGCCAGGTTGAGGAGGACTGTTAATACAGCTCCGGGGAAGGATGGCATTCATTTCTCTCGTCTTAAGCAACGTGACCCCGGTTGTTTGGTTCTCGCCACCCTCTTTACTATCTGTAAGAAATTGCGGCGTATCCCTGGTGCTAAGAAGTAGTCTCTGACTGTCCTCCTGTTCAAGAAGGGTGATCGTGATGACCCTGCCTATTGGAGACCCATCGTGCTAAGCAGCGCCTTGTGCAAATTGTATGCTAGCTGCTTAGTGGCCAGGGTCACAGATTGGGTGGTACATGGTGGTGCTGTCAGCTCCTCGCAGAAGGGTTTTCTTTTCTTGTGAGGGCTGTTATGAGCACAATTTTTTGCTCCAGACAGCCATCACGGAGACAAGGAGATCTCAGGGCCAGCGTGCGGTGGCTTGGCTGGATTTGTCAAACGCTTTTGGCTCTGTTCCCCACCAGCACATTTTTAGTGTTCTTGTGGACTTCAGGATTCTGGATGGCTTTTTGACCATCCTCCGTGACCTTTATGATGATTGCGTTATGACTGTCCACGCTGTCAGCGGAGAGACTGCCCCTATTCATATTTGCCGTGGCGTGAAGCAGGGCTGTCCTCTTAGCCCTATCATTTTTAACCTGGCCATGGAGCCGCTTTTGCAGGCTATTTCCAGTAGCCGAGATGGATTGGACCTTTGATGTGCTGGCGCATGCTGATGACTTGGTCCTGATTGCGGACAGCGCAGAGGGTCTTCAGCATATGCTCCATGTCGCTGGTCAGGCCGCCGAATGGATGGGATTGCGTTTTAATCCAAAGAAGTGCGCTTCCCTCCATGTTTTCGGCAGCCAGAAGTCTCTTGTTGAGTCTACTGTGTTCTCTGTCCAGGGTCAGTTTATGAGGGCCCCCCCCACAGACGAGAGCCAATTTTATCAACGTTTGGGCACCCTGACGGGGGTCTGGATTCGGGGTATGCGGGACAATACCATCCGTGGGATCTTGAGATGCCGAATGGCTTGACAATTCCCTTCTAGCACCATGGCAAAAAACTGATGCCCTCAACTCGTTCCTCATTCCATGCATTTCCTTTACCCTCCAAGGCTCTGTGTTGCTAAAGTCCCCCTGAACAAAGCGGATAAGATCATTCGTCATCTGGTCCGGAAGTGGATGTTTCTCCCTTCAAGGGCTACTTCAGATATTGTTTATATTTCCAATCGGCAGGGAGGCGCTAACCTGCCACGAATGGGGGACTCGTGCAACATAGCAACTATTATTCACGCCTTCCGCCTCCCGACTTGCCCAGATCCGAGAGTGCGGACCGTCACGGAAAACGCTCTGTGTGATGTTGCATGGAGGAAGATCGGTAGAGTCCCCACCACTCAGGATCTTGTCATCTACCTGAGCGGTTCCCTCGAGGGCGAGTTCGGCGATTTGTCATCGCTCTGGTCGCGACCCCGTCATGCCACCCATTGTCTGGGCAAGCGGATTGGCTGTCGCTGGGTGTGGGGAGTGAGGAATGTCAGGAATTGGGCGTTTTGATCCCCCGAGTTACTGCGGTGGGGCATACTATTGTCACCCCGTCCACTCAGACGCTGTCGGAGCGTCTGCTGAAGGGTACCGTTCATCATCCGTATGCAGAAGCCCTGAAGAAGCAGCTGGACCAGTGGAAGGTGTTTGATGTTACGAGTCGTTTCTTGTTCTTTAGAGTTGCCCACTGCTCACCTTTTAATGATCTGCAGCACTAAGGGTCTGTCCTGATCCCTTCCTGGAACATCTGGAGACACAGTCTTGCATGCATACATCTATTCTCACTCCCAAAACAAGGAGCTTTCATTAGCACAGAGACAATCAGTATTGAGACTGAACAGCAAGTTAATTTCAACAACCACCACACTGTTTTATAATCTGAGTTCAATATCAGATACAGGTGAACGTTGCACGTAACTGAAAGAGTTTTATCCTACAACGGTATAGCTTGCTTTTAGGCGCTTCATAAAGAATAAGAATAATAGATAAGGATGACGGGGAGCCCCCTACTTCCACCAGCCCTGGAGGCCTGCTGGGCTCCTGCAGACCTGCCTCTCACAAAAACTTGGATTGTTCTCACTGCAGAGGTAGACCTTCAGGTGGCTGATACCAGAGCAAATTTCTTCACCCTCTGCTTAAAGAAAAGCCCCCCTCTCCCCCCACAACCCAATACAAACTCTATTTTTCAACCAGGATATTCTCCCAGAGGGGAGGTGCACCGTTCCTGGAAGTACTGCAATACCAGGTCGATGCGTGGAGTGGATGGAGCAAGCTCCTATTCCATCTCCCTGTTCCAAAAATCCATTTAATATATAGGTCCTCAGATAGAGGACGTATCAGATATTAACTTATGACAACAGATATGGTTTTACTAAAGTGATTGTTTCCAAGAAATAACAACAAAAGTACATTCAGTAAGGTACGACCTTTAAAATCTAGTAATTAAGGATAAGTTAATATAAACAAAATCAAATATAGTTTAAAACAAAAGGTCCAAGAACATAACCCACCTTATACCAAATATACAAAAAAAACGTTCTATGTATAAAACTTACAAACTTTTCATTGGGGGGCATCACCGTCAAAATATAACAATCTACATACAATAGGTAGGCAGAGCACTCTCCAAACAATAAAAGAGAAAAGAGATGTATGTACAAAATTATAAAACATTTAAAATCTAAGGATCAAAAATAAACAAATACAAAATTAAAAACAAAAAATATATATAAAGAATCTATAAACTATTAAAAAAATCCCCTCTCTATGGCCACGTCTACACGTGCACGCTACTTCGAAGTAGCGGTGCCAACTTCGAAATAGTGCCCGTCACGGCTACACGTGTTGGGCGCTATTTCGAAGTTGAAATCAACGTTACGCGGCGAGACGTCAAAGTCGCTAACCCCATGAGGGGATGGGAATAGCGCCCTACTTCGAAGTTGAACGTCGAAGTAGGGCACGTGTAGCCGATCCACATCCCGCAACATCGAAATAGCGGGGTCCGCCATGGCGGCCATCAGCTGAGGGGTTGAGAGACGCTCTCTCTCCAGCCCCTGCAGGGCTCTATGGTCACCGTGTGCAGCAGCCCTTAGCCCAGGGCCTCTGGCTGCTGCTGCGGCAGCTGGGGATCCATGCTGCATGCACAGGGTCTGCAACCAGTTGTCGGCTCTGTGGATCTTGTGTTGTTTAGTGCAACTGTGTCTGGGAGGGGCCCTTTAAGGGAGCAGCTTGCTGTTGAGTCCGCCCTGTGACCCTGTCTGCAGCTGTGCCTGGCACCCTTATTTTGATGTGTGCTACTTTGGTGCGTAGACGTTCCCTCGCAGCGCCTATTTCGATGTGGTGCTGCCCAACGTCGAAGTTGAACGTCGACGTTGCCAGCCCTGGAGGACGTGTAGACGTTATTCATTGAAATAGCTTATTTCGATGTAGCATGCACGTGTAGACGTAGCCTATATAGCATAGTTCATTGGCTAAGTTCAAAACAAACAAAATAAACAAACAAACAGTTATTTATCCTGATATTGACGAAAGCCTGGAATATGTTCCATACAGATATCACAGGACCACCTAATGGCATCCGAGACCATTAGCTGTTGCTTAAGGGGAGCATAATGATGGCTAATACTACAGGCCTCTCAAAAACTGCTTCATTACAGGGATCCCAGGCCCTCAGGGCTCCCACCAGCAAAGTGTGGACTTCCACTTTATAACCTCACGTCCTCAAAGCATTCATCAAAAGCGCATACTTCTTGATCTTCTTTACTCTTGCTTCACAAAAAGCTGCCGACCGATTTTCAAAAGCAATAGACACGTCCACCATAATAGTCTCCTTCGACAACACATCCGTTATAACAATATACGTACACTATTAGTACTTGGAATAGCTGAATCCACTGCAACTTTACCTAAGGCTGCCAGAAGGGCCTTGACAAGTTGATCCTGAATCACATTATGACCTAGCTGGCAGGCCCTCGAACGGATCAGGCATCCACAAGGAACATGGGGCAGAGCCTCGTTAGAGAATCCACATCTCCTATACCTCTTATCTCGCCTTCCATGGCAAATAACTCCAGTAAGAGAAACACAGTGGTGTTTTATGCATTGGGCTTGGCTTAGCTTACTAGTAACATCAAACATCCTGCCTTGATCTAGTTTTCTATTTAAATCCTCAGCATAATGTCAACAAAGAGTGTCTTAAAGACCCTCTCTAACAAGGTTCTGGTCATTGAGATCATCATGGTACACTCTTCACTCGTCATGCAGGAGACCAACATACCCAGTTCCCATGTTCACTGAGTTCCTCACACTATACTTGATCTTAGCCAAAAGGCCGAGAAGCAATACTCACTGCTCCACCTTTTACGCAGCCCACCCATCTGGACGCTTTTCCACGTCACGACAACTCAGCCCATGCCTCACGTGGAAGCACCGCAACAAGATTTTCACAGATCAGCACGTAACCTACTTGCTTCATCCCACACCTCCCTTCTAGCTGCTCAAAGCAAAGCCTCTCTCACCTGATAATTCAGCTTTAAAACTAGTTATTCCACCAGACCTGCTAGCTGCCTGTCTGGTGGTTGTTTCACTTGCTAATTGATCACCTAATAACTGTAGAACCTGTAACTTCACAAACCCGTAACTGTAGAAGAGATACCCGCCACTGTGAGAACTCCATCGATGCGCCCCAGCTCCAACGGCTCTACCGGACCAACTGCCCCAACGCCACAAGAGAGAAATCCTAGATGAGGTCTCTTCCCACTGCGCTATTCCAACTAAAATGCTCTATGACTACTTCTTGGCAGTCTGACCACATGGCTCAGCCCAGCTCCACCTGCCCAGACTGCCTTCAAGACCTCCCGCACATTGAGGACTCAGACGACCTCGAGAGGGACTTTACCCCTAAGGAGGTGCAAGCCTGGCTGAACAAGACCACCCACACTGCCTCTGGGAGAGACAGCATCAGATACCAACTCTTGAAGAAAAGGGACCCTGGCGCTCGCCACTATCTACAACGGCTGCAAGCAATTCAGACGCATCCCTGGCTCTTGGAAGGTGTCCATGACGGTCGTCATCCACAAGAAGGGTGACTGTGATGACCCAAGCAACTGGAGGCCTATCTCCCTGCGCAGCACCCTATACAAGCTCTACGTCAGCTGCCTCGCCACACGGATCACAGACTGGGCAGCGAGTGGTGGTACAGTCAGCGTGTCCCAAAAGGAGTTCATATCCTGCGAGGGCTGCCATGAGCACAACTTTGTGCTCCAGACGGCCCTGCAAGAGGCCAGGAGGTCCAAACAGGCAGTGCGTGGTGGCCTGGCTTGACCAGACAAACGCCTTTGGGTCTGTCCCACATCAACACATCTTTGACACCCTGACGGAATTTGGAATGCCAGATGCCTTCCTCCAACTTCTGAAGGACCTGTACAAGAACTGCACTACCACCATCCGCTCCATAGACGGAGAGACAGCCACCATCTGCATCTGCCGCGGGGTGAAACAGGGCTGCTCGCTCAGCCCCATCATCTTCAACCTGGCCATGGAGCTGCTTCTACGAGCCATTTCGCGTGGCCAGACTGGACTCAATCTACATGGCGAGAATGTTAACGTCCTGGCATATGCAGACAACCTGGTGTCGATCGTGGACGACGCTGGGGGCCTCCAGCAGATGCTGGAAGTGTCTGGAGGAGCTGCGGAGCGGAAGGGCCTACGGTTCAACGCTAAGAAGTGCGCCTCCCTCCACGTAGGTGGTGGCCACAAACCCCCTTGTGAGACCAGAGTTCCTGATTCAGGGGGAGCCCATGGCCACGCTCAAAGGACAGCACTAGCAGCACCTGGGGACCCCCGCTGGAATCCGGATACAGCAGACCCCCGAGGACACCATCTCCAGGATACTGCATGACGCCGAACGTAGAGACGAGTCCCTCCTTGCCCCTGGGCAGAAGATTGACACTATTAATACCTTCCTGATTCCCCACATCTCCTTTGTCCTTCGGGGATCTGCTGTGGCCAAAGGACCCCCTGACCAAGGCAGATAAAGCCCTGAGAAGGCTAGTGAGGAAGTGGCTCTACCTCCCCCAGAGGGCCTGCATGGACATCATTTACATCTCTCACAAACAAGGAGGCGCCAATGTTCCCCGCATGGGGGGCCTGTGCGATGTGGCAGTAATCACCCACACGTTCTGCCTGCTGACCTGCCCGGCCCCTAGAGTGCGATGAATCGCAGAGAAGACCGTAAAAGATGTCGTCTGGAAATGAATCGCTAGAGCTCCCACTGACCAGGGTGTTGAGACGTATCTGAGCGGATCCCTGGAGGCCGAGTTCGGGAGGGATGAAGGAGACTTGCCCTCCCCTATGGTCCCGGGCTCGCAAAGCTACCCACCGCCTCCAGAAAAGGATCGGCTGCCGCTGGATCTGGTGCGAGAAGCATGAAGTGGGTGTGCTGATCCCACGCCCCCTGGGTGAGGATCATGCTACCACCACCCCAGCAGTCAGGACCATGCTGGAAAAGGGTCCTCAAGGCCACCATCCGCTGACACTATGCTGAGGACCTAAAGAAAAAACCTGACCAAGGCAAAGTGTTTGAGGTCACCAGCAAATGGGATACCAGCAACTACTTTTTACACGCCGGTAATTTCACCCACTTCACAGATTGGCGTTTCAATCACCTGGCACAATTGAACTGCATCCCCGTCAAAGGAGCCATCCGCCAACGTGTGAATTGAGGTCCACAGTTACACTGACCAGGGCTGGGACAAGGGAGCAATCCTGAACCCTGTGCCCCAGCGCCTTTCCGTTTGTGTGCCTGTTTCCACGATGTGCACTTACCCCAATAAGGCAGTGCCTTTCCCCTCCTTTATGGATGAATGAGATGAGCCACTCACCAGGTCTGGGACTAGGACTGGGCATGTCCTGCTTTAGAATTGCTGCATATATCATTGACCAAGCCTGGAACTTAAGTTGACTCCAGCCGCACCAAGGCTCCCAGCACGAGGAGTCCCTGAAAGCAAGGAGGGGGGCGTCCCATGGAACCTTGTGGCTCAATGATTAGGCCTCTCTTATCCTGACCCTTTTCCATGACTGTCCAGTCTGAACCTTGTGACCCAGAGGACTTGCATGGTTTCTTTCCCTATAGCCTCCATGGCACCCCTTCCGAACGTTCAGAGCTAAGTGGGACTGTCAGACTGTTAGGACGCTGCTTTGAGCAGTGCCCTCAGTCTTGGTCACCTAATCCTTAATAAGCCACTCCTGTCCGAGTGCCCCATGTGAACTGAGGTAATGGGGGACAGGGGGTCCCAGCAGGTCCCAGCCCCGCCAAAAGACACCCTAGCATACTCAATGTATGCTCATTATGGCCATAAAGTGTGTGTGGTTTTGGATAAGTGGAACTGGTATACAGAAATGATCCTTCGAACCAATTTCCTCTAAAGGGTACATTTGACTTAGATAAAATTATTTCTCTGCTGAGGGCAGTAGAATCAAAAGGTAGCAACGTTTCTCAACCTCAGTGGGATGTGTATTTTGATTAGTTTCTTCATACCAATAAGAGAAAACATCCAAGCGCTTAAATGAATCCCACGTTAGGAGTCTTAAGGACTCCAATAATAAACTGAGGCTGCAGGTAAGAAATTGAAACAACAAAATTAGACTGATCAGTGTGACCCTTCAAGTTTAAAACCAGGTCCTACAGGGCATGGTAAAGAAACTAAAACACTAAAACAAGGTAGAGCCCCTGCAAGTCAATCGCTGTGAATCCGTTATTAAACGGCTGGAGCAGAAGCTAAACTTTGCAGCCCATCAGGTCACAGCAGGAGAATGGTATCAAACACAAGTTAGGGGAGTAAGGAATATCGGGGCAGTTGCATCTGGGCTGTGAGAAACAGCTTTTTGGACAAAAGCCAAGACTATAAGACCTTGAAGAAACCGCCCAATGCTGAAAGCTGTTAGTTCAAGTTCTTTTTCCCAACCCCTTAAGTCTTTGTGGCACAGAGTGTAGTCATGCAAGCATTTATGTTGTGGTCTGTGTGTACATGTCATGGAGTTTTGTTTAAATTAATTGTCTTCCTAACAAGTGTTTGTGTCAGAATCTGATAACTTGTCCTTGGGGCAACAAAGAGCTGTTTTGGTTTTGTACTGCCAAGTGTCTGGCAATTAGAAAGAGAAGTTACTCGCCTGTGTAGTAACGATGGTTCTTCGAGATGTGTCCCCGTGGGTGCTCCACAGTAGGTGTCGGGCTTGCCCCGGCGCCGCAGATCGGAAATTTCCAGCAGTCTGTCGGGTCGCGCATGCGCCGATGCGCGTCGGTCCTTTGCGCGCTTACGGTCACTTGCGCGATCCGGTCCCCGCCAGTTCCTGATCAACTCCTCCGGATGCTTCTGAAAAACACAAAACAGAGCTTCGAAGTGGGGAGGAACGTGTGGGTAGTGGAGCACCCACGGGGACACATCTCGAAGAACCATCGTTACTACATGGTGAGTAACTTCTCTTTCTTCTTTGAGTGGTCCCCGTGGGTGCTCCACAGTAGGTGACTACCCAGCAGTGACCCCAAAAAAGGAGGTGGGTACCTGATTTATGTGCAGCTTGCCCTTGAAAGGACTGCTGTCAACAGGCGTGTATCCTCATCAAACACCCGGTGCATGGCATAGTGCTTGGCAAAGGTGTCGTAGGATGACCAAGTCGCCGCTCTGCAGATGTCTCTTAGCGCAATTCCCTTGAAGAAGGCCATCGATGCTGCCATCGCTCTAGTGGAGTGAGCCCTGGGCTGAACTAGCAGAGGGGTCTTGCGAAGCAATAACAGTTTTATGCAGGATATGATGTGGTTTGAAATCCTTTGTGAGGACAGGCCTTCCCCTTTCGACCTGGGTGCGAGGGACACCAGGAGTCTGCCCATTTTCCGGAAGGGCTTAGTCCTGTCTATGTAAAAGGCCAATGCCCTCCTCACATCTACTAAGTGTAGCCACGCCTCTTTGCTGGAGTTGTGAGGCTTAGGATAAAACGAGGGTAATACTATTGGTTCGTTAATGTGGAACTCTGAGGAAACCTTTGGAACGACGTCTGGGTGTAATTGTAAGATCACCGCTTCCTTTGAGAACACTGTGCAAGGTGGCGTCGCCATTATTGCTGCAAGTTCGCTCACCCTAAGGGCTGACGTAATCGCAAGAAGGAAGGTTGTCTTCATGATAAGTAACTGGAGGGGGACCATGGCCAATGGCTCAAAGGGTGGTCCCGACAGCGTGTGGAGGACCAAGTCCCAACTCCATGACGGCGGTAGCAGTTTCCAAGGGGGGTATAGGTTTGCAAATCCCTTCAGGAATCGAGGGACGACCGGATGGGTGAATATGGTTGGCCCTTCCTCTTTGCGTTGAAAAGCTGATATAGCCGCGAGATGGACCTTGAGTGAGGATAGGGAGAGTCTGTCTCGTTTGAGCTCCAGCAGGTAGTCTAGAATTACAGTTATAGGGAAATCCAGAGGAGCTAACTGCTTGGAAGAGCACCAGGAGGTAAATCGCGTCCACTTCTGCTCGTAAGTGCTTCTGGTGGAGGTCCTCTGACTGCACTCCAGGGACTTGTTTCACTCCCTCTGAACATGTGCTCTCTAAGGCGCTGAGCCATGGATTAGCCACGCCTGTAGGCGGAGTCCTTGAGGATGTGGATGTGCTATGGACCCCCTGTGTAAGAAGTTCCAGTACTGCCGGTAGGGGAAGTGGCTGGCGGCAGAGGGAACCATTGCTGTCGGTCCCAGGTTGGGACTATGAGTATCATGTGTGCTCTCTCCCTTTTGGCTTTCTCCAAAACCTTGTGGATGAGTGTTGTGGGAGGGAATGCAGAGAGTAGAGGGCCTTTCCATGGGATCATGAAGGCGTCCCCCAAGGATCCCTGCCCTGTGCCCGCTCTGGAGTGATACTGGGGGCATTTCTTCTTGTTGTGAGTGGCAAATAAATCGATTTGGGGAAACCCCCCATTTGTGAAACACTCGTTGGAGCAGGTCGGAACGGATCTGCCACTCGTGCGTGAGCACAAAGCATCTGCTGAGTTGGTCCGCCTTTATGTTGTGGGCGCCCCGTCAATATGGGGCTTTTAGGATTATATTGTTGGCAATGCACCAGTTCCACAACCAGACAGCCTCCGCGTAGAGCGCACGAGATCTGGCCCCTCCTTGTCCGTTGATATAAAACATGGTGGAGGTGTTGTCGGTATTTATCCCTGACTACTTTGCTGTGCAGGTAATTTCGAAAATGCCTGCATGCATTGAACACTGCTCTGAGCTCTAGTATGTTTACATGCAGTGTCTTTTCCATGGGGAACCATAACCCTTGAGTAACTTCGTTGCTGATGTGCACTCCCCATCCCATATGGGATGCATCGGTCGTGAGAAAAATGGTAATTTGCGGTTGGCAAAAAGGCACCCCTACTAGTAAGTTCTTGGGGTCTGCCCACCATGCCAGTGACCTTCGCACTTCCATTGTGGGCAATACTGCCCTGTGGATGGTATGGGCTATTGGTTTGTAAATGCTCGCCAACCAATGCTGCAGGCCTCGCATATGCAGCCTCGCGTTCTGTACTACAAACGTGGTGGTCGCCATGTGCCCCAACAGTTGTAGACATGTTAGGATTGGGACCATGGGGCTGTATGTTATTACTTGTACCAGGGATTTGATGGTGCGGAAACGGGCATCGGGCAGGTATACCCTTGATGTAATAGAGTCTATGCGCGCCCGTATAAACTCTATTTTGCATGGGCTCGGTCTTTGACTTTGAGAGGTTGATGATTAGGCCCAACGAGGCAAAATGTGTTTGTAGTGATGTGTATCATGCGTAAGACGTCTGCTTTCGAGGTCCCTTTCAGTAGGCAGTCATCTAGCTTTGGAAAAATGAAGACACCTTGTCTGTGTAGGTATGCTGATACTACCGCCAGCGTTTTGGTAAAAACTCTGGGTGCCGAAGGGAGACCGAATGGAAGAACTCTGTATTGGAAATGCTCTCTGCCTACTGTGAACCAGAGAAAACGTTTGTGTGCTGGATGAATTGCTATATGAAAGTACACGTCCTGTAAGTCGAGGGCTGCAAACCAGTCTCCATCGTCCAGTGCTGTGATTACGGAAACAATTGTAGTCATTTTGAAATGCTGCTTGAGCAAATACTGGTTGAGGGCCCATCAATCTAGGATTGGCCTCCAGCCTCCTGTCTTCTTGTCTGTCAGGAAGTACCGTGAGTAGAAGCCTCTCTCTTGGAATTGTTCCGGTACTCTCTCCACCGCCCCTATGAACATGGTGGTCCACTTCCTGTTTTAACTTTCTATGGTGAGAGGGGTCCTTGAAAAAGGACCTGGTGGGAGGTTTCGGTGGTGGCAGTGATTGGAAGGGGATCGTGTACCCCGTGGCTATAATCTCCAATACCCATCTGTCTGTGGTGATGCTTTGCCATTGAGAGTAGAACTGTTTGAGCCAATGGTGAAACATGTGTTGAGATTGGCACTGAGAGATTGTCTTGATCTTGCAGTCCCCGACATACCCGTCAAACCTGATGTCTCAGGGTTTGCCCAGAGGGTGCGCAACCCTGCTGGGGGCGATGTCTAGGGGCCCTGTACTGCTGTTGGTGGCGCCCCTGGTCATATCCCCGTTGATATTGAGTATGCTATGGCTGGTAAGCATAACGCCTTTGCTGTGGGTAAAACTTCTTCCTCCTGTACGAGGGGGTGTATATACCCAGGGTCCTAAGTGTGGCTCTCGAGTCCTTGCTGGAGTGTAGGACCGAGTCGATTGAGTCTGCAAATAACTTCTGCCTATCAAAAGAAAGATCTGTGATTTTTACTTGCAGATCTCTGGGAATCCCAGATGTCTGGAGCCACGATTCCCTACACATTACTACCGTGGTGGCTTTGGAACAAGCCGCTGCGTCCGCTACATCCAAGGCAATTTGAACTCCTGCTCGTGAGGCCACGTAGCCCTCTTGGACGATCGCTTTGAGGGCCGGCTTCTCGTCCTCTGGAAGAAAATCCACGAGGGAAGTAAGTCTGGAATAATTGTCGAAATTGTGGTTCGACAAGTGAGCAGCATAATTTGCTATCCGCAGCAGTAAAGTAGATGAGGAGTAGACCTTTCTGCCGAGTAGGTCTAATTTCCTTGTGTCCTTATCTGATCCCCCTGACCTACATTGGGGCGTCTTGGCTCTATGTTGCGACGATTCGACCACCAGGGAATTCGGCTGTGGATGGCTCAACAGAAATTCCATGCCTTTTGCTGGGACAAAATAGTTCTTATCGGCCCTCTTATTTGTAAGAGGGATGGAAGCTGGAGTCTGCCATATGTTGGTGGCCGATTCCATAATTGCTTCATCCAATGGGATGGCCGTCTTGGATGAAGCTGGGGGTCTCAGATTTTTCAGGAGCTTATGATGTTTCTCCTGCACCTCTGCTACTTGAATGTCCTGTGTTTGTGCTACCCTCTTGAACAATCCTTGAAACTGTTTAAGGTCGTCCGGAGGAGAGAGATCCCCAGGGACAACTGCCTCATCTGGGGAGGACAAGGAGGCGTCGCTTTGATACATTTCCTCTAAATCCTCAGGTTCCTGACTCTGTTTGTATGTTTGTTCTTTTGAGGGGTCTGGATGGGGGTCCAGGTCCTTTGGAGCACTCTCTGGCTGGGAAAGCTGCGATGTTCCCCCAGGGTGAGACTGTGTGCTGGGGTGTTGGCGAGGCATGGACAGGGATCTACCCCGAGATCCAGACCCCCTGTGCCGGTGTCCCGTATGGTAACGGCGGCCATAACAACAGGGCCAAGGGCCCGGTGATGGGGACCTGGACCACGACCGGAAAGTGTAGATGTGACGCGTGGAAGGGCGTGATTGCCGAGACGACGTTGACAATGGCGGGGATCCTCTGTGATAGTACTCATAGGAATCCCTGCTGGAGGTTGGTGAAAGATGTCCAAGCCAGGGGGATGGTGGTTGAAGGAACAGAGATGGAGGTCTAAGGTGGGCTGTTGGAGTTGCTGCCCGGTTTATCTCAGGGGGGAGAGCGAGGTGATAATGGCAACCCAATGACCTCTGGAGGAGGACTGCGGTGCCGGGTCTTGGTCTTCGCTTTTCCCTGTTCCTGAGCCGTAGGTGTTCCCACCAGTGCCGGGGACCTCGGCACCATAGTCGGTGCCGCACTCAGTTCTGCTGTGCGCGGTGCCACGCAGGTAGTCTCCTCCGGCACCGTTGGGCCCCGTGCCGGGTACCCTCACTCCGGTGGCGTCGGTGCCGCAAGGCTCGGTGCTGTGGGAGCCCGTGCCACCAATTCCGGTGCCTGCAGGGCCCTCGGTGCTGACTCCTTAACAGTCGGAGGCCCTTGCATGGGTACATGCGCTGCAGCCTTCCTGCTATGAGAAGCCAGCGGGCTGGGGCCCTGTGCTCCACTCGTCCCGCTCATGGAAGTTACTGGCAGGGATCGAGCTGGTGAAACCTTCTTCTTTTTCTGCACAGAGGTGGTTAGGGAAGCCGCCTTCCTCTTGTGCGACCCCGAGGATCCCTCCTTGTGAGGCTTCTCCAATGGTCCAGGCTGGAGGGCCTTATCAAACAGGAACATTTTCAGCCTAATTTCCCTGTCCTTTCGGGCTCTGGCTGTAAGCTTAGAGCAGTGAGGACATTTCTGAGGGATGTGGGCTTCCCCGAGGCAACGGATACATTTGCTATGCCCGTCTGAGGCAGGCATAGCCTCACAGCATGAGTCACGTTTCTTAAACCCGGGGAGGACATTGCTCGAATGTTAAAGTCTTTGAGTGCTAATAGAGCACTTAACAGTTATTCAGTCCAGTAACAGATAACAGAGAACGTTCGTGGCCTCAAGATAGCAGACCCGCCTGAGGCGGCCGCCTCCATACTTTTCCTTACACTCTTTCCTTTTTAACTATATAAACATCTAACAAACAACTTCAACTATAATAACTAAGCTATCAACTAATAACTATTAACAGTAAGTAAATCAGATTTTATCTTTCTCAGGCGTTGGAGCCGGAGTGGATTCCGTCTGCAGCCGTTGGCAGTTGAGAAGGAACTGGCGGGGACTGGATCGCGCACGTGACTGTAAGCGTGCGAAGGACCGACACACATCGGTGCATGCGCGACCCGACAGACTGCTGGAAATTTCCAAACTGCAGCGCCGGGGCAAGCCTGAAACCTACTGTGGAGCACCCACGGGGACCACTCGAAGAACAATCTATACAAATCTGCACTCATCCTTTTGTGCTTGGAGCTTCTTTGCTTTGTGACTGGTCTGGGGTAATTTTATTTGTCTGTTTGTGTGTCTTGTTTGTGTATCAATAAGGAGGGGATGCCTTCCGATATGGACACCTTCCAATATCAGAGAACAGAAGTTGTGTAAAACCTAAATAGGCTCACAGAGCTAAGTTTTCTGTTGTAAATTATAGAGGTAACATCAATATATAGAAATAATGGTGAGATGTACTTGAAATCCACCTGCTAAGGGTTACGCCCAGCAGGACCACAGGGATCTGCACTGTCTGGTAAGGCAAATATACAAGTAAGAAGGGTTTAATACCGATTTGCCAACAGCTGTTCTCAGCTTTAAAGTTAATCCAGGCAAACCCTACTGTGCCAAAGTGGAGGCAAAAATAGAGGGATTAATCCAAGATTTACTAAAGGACAGGGTCCTCATTAAGACCCAGAGCCCCTTCAATAGCCCAAATTTGGCCAATTCTAAAGAAATAAATGTACATTTCTGTAGTTCAGTAAAACTTGCTAAAAGAAGATAAGGGGTTTCCTACTGGAATTTAACTGCCCCAAATATATAAAAGGGAATGTAAGCTGTGTACAGCAGTGTAAAATTAGAGTAGTGCAATGCGTGTTTTTAAAAAAAAAAAAAAGTATGCACTTAACATGAGTGACCCTGTAATAACGTGCAAATGTACGATTGTCTTTTAATAAAGGGAAAGTCTTTAAGCAATGTTCAAAATGGTAATTAAAAACATCCCTCATGATAAAAGGTGTGCGTGTGTGGGGGATAGTCAAGGAGCCCACTCTCCTTGCTGTATTGGCAGCGAGTTAAAGCCTGTGTCCATAAAAAGAAACATTTTGACTATGAAAACAGGATTGGGCCCACACAGGTAAGCAACAGATAAAGAAAGCTACGGTCTGAGAGCCCTGAGGGCATATAAGCAGAAATAAGGGAAGTAAAAGTCAAAGGGAAAGTCAGATCCCTGTCATAACACCTTCAAAGGGTGAGATCTGAACTAGTAAAGTTTCCATTTTTGAGGAAGCAAAGCCTGTGATTAGAGGGAAAGAGTAAGTCACTAACTCTGAAGCATCTGGAGAAAATTCAAAGTAGCTTGCAGAGTTTGAAAAGAATTAAGCATATTTGTAAATGGAATATTTTAAGATGGAATCTGTATTTTAAGATGTGATCTGCCATCCCCAAAGGGGGTAGAAGAGTGTTCTTTTGTCTTTCAGAAACACGGAAAATCTGGCATTTACTGAACAACAACAACAACCTAAAACATCATGAATCCCCTTTCAAAATGAAGGGTGTGATTTTGTATTTTGTTTGTGTTTATCTTATTAATAGCATTAAGTGGTCTAAATTACTAAGTAACCATAAAAATACACATGGGTTCACAACGTTTCAGGAGAGGCAAAACCCAGAAAAAAAGCAAAAAAGGTAAACCCCACTGGTATAAGATTCCACCCAAAGTGCTTTAAAGCTTCAGCTCGCAGTTTTGCTGTCAAGGCCATGTGTTACTTGGTCTGGGGCTAGTAACAATGCAGTATCAGCTCCACAAACCAAATTGTCCAGCAGCTGCCCAGACTAATGAGCGTGGTGCCTAGCAACTCCACCTGCCCTCAAAATGTACTCTGTCAGGCAAACTAAAGGAAAAAGGTATGAAAACAGCTAAAACCTGATTCCCACATTAACTTGCTTACCTAAGTAACGGTGTTGTAGTGCCTAAACTCTTTACAAAGCAAAACGGTTCTTCCAGCCACACTATCAACACTTGGACCACCACCTGGCTGGTATTTACAAGAAACAAGGAAAACCTAGTAGCTGGGTACGTGGTGTGTTCCCAATATAAAGTAATTCCTTACCTAATATATATTTTGCCCAAGTGGCTGAACTTGTGGCCTTACTCACACTTGTAGCCTCGCCACAAGCAAACCCGTCAATATTTTTACTGATTCTCATTATGCCTTCGTTGTTCATAATTATGGTCAATTATGAAAGTAAAAAGGGTTTCTTGCCTCGGGGGTGGGGGGCGCTTGCAAATTAAAGATGGTCCATATGTTGCTGCCTTATTCAATGCCTTGCAGTTACAGTTAAGTGTGACGCTCATCAGGCTGCTCATGCTGAAGTTACACGTGGAAATGACTTGGCTGACTCAGCAGCTAAGGCTGCTGCCCTTCCCCACCCCCCTCGGGCCACTTTGCTATTTCCTGTCTTTACAGACTCCCAGTCTCCTATTGCAACATTTATTGATGTTGCACTATTCCAAGATCAGGCCCTAGATTTGGAAAAGGCCACCTGGAGACTGGATGGATGCCTTTTGCAACCTGACCCCCCTTTGGCGCTCCCCAGACAGCCACATGGTTGCACCCAAGGTCCTTCTCCCTTATCTTACTTACGTGCACCACGGCAGGACTCACATAAGCAAAGGGGGGAATGATTACTGCTGTTCAAACTGATTGGTACGGTCCAAATTTTCCCTCTACAGCCCAGCATTATTGCCAGGCTTGTCCAGTATGTCAGGCCCATAACGTTAGGAAACCTGTAAAGACCAAAAGGACAACACATCCCCCACCGTGGGGACCCTTTGTAAATGTCGATTGGTTTTACCCAAATGCCGAAATGTTGTACATATCAGTATGTACTTGCGAAAGTTTGTATGTTTTTGGGGTGTGTAGAAGTTTACCCTGCGACCAAAGCAGATACAAAAGCCGTAACCAAGATTCTGTTAAAGGACTTCCTCCTCAGGTTTGGAATCCCATTGACCATCAACAGTGATAGAGAGACTCATTTTACAGGTCAGATTAAGCAGGAGATATGTAATGCCTTGCAAATTCAGCAGAATTTTCGCTGCCTGTATCACCCACAATCAGCAGGAGCTGTGGAAAAACAGAATGGGATTCTGCAATGGAGTTCAGGGGTCCCCCTGCACTGCACCCCGTCTGCTGGCAGGAGTGACTCTCACTCAGCAGGTACAACAGGAGGTTTATTAGGCAACAGAGACCCAGTTTCTCACAGAAACATCAATACAGCAGTCAGAGACAGTCCTTCCAACCCGTCCTGGGGAAAAGACCCCGAGGGGTGCCCCTCTGGGGTGTAGCCTTCCCCCTCCTCAGGCTGGCTGCCTTCCAGCTCTCTCTTCCCCTAGCCTCTAACTGCTGTCATGTCCCCCCCCCCATTCAAAAACCAGCTCGTCTCCTCCCTCCTCTTTGTTCAGGGCAGAGGTGTTACCTGCCAGTTGTAGCCCCAGGGTCATCCTTAGCCACTGGGAGCTTCTCTGCTTGCCTCAGACATCCAGCCTGACTCACACATACACTCCCTCCTCACTCCATCACAGATTCTAAAGAACAAGCTTGCAAAATCAGTGCAGAAACTAGCCTAAAATGGGTAGATGCCCTACAATTAGCCTTGATGAGCGTAAGGTTTTAATGGGAAGGCCTACGAGGATCCTGGCCTCCCTACTGTTGTCAGCATCAAGAACTGGTATTCAGTTGGCTGACGAAGTGTTATTAAACTATTGTCAAGCATTACTGAAGTGTTTCGAGGCCTTCCATTCTCAGGTACAGGAAGCACTCCCTGGAGATCCCGAGCAGCCTTGCCATTCCCTGCCACTTGGAGACTAGTACATGTGAAAGTTCAAAGGAAAACTGCATTGGAGCCTTGCTGGAAACATCCATTTCAGATCCTCCTCACCACTAATGCTGCTGTTAAGCATCAAGGACTCCCTACCTGGCTCTACGCGTCTCATTTTAAGAGGACTACAGCTCCTGAGACTCCCAAAGATTGATGTACCCCCGTGCCAAACTCATGCTGTAAGGTGACGTGCTTGTAACCTCTCCCTTGCAACAAGAGGATTTGCCACTCCAGGTTAAAGAATGAAAGTATATTTGGGTTCTCTCTTCCTTAGGGCCCTGTATTCCGCCACAGCAGAGAATGTATTTCTATTGTTTCTAGAACAAATCAGACAAGACTTAAGTGTTTCTCATTGCTGGATCTGTAGCCATGTCCCCTTGCATTCTACTGGGGGTTTACCCATGATACCGGTTCCTTAAACACCTCTCAAATGATAACCTCCCATCTTTTTCCTGAAACCAAAGGTAACAAAACTCAGCAGGATATACAGTGTAACTGAACTGATTCTGTGCAATTGCTCTCCCCTGTAAAAGGACAATATTGCTGGATTTGTAATGGAACTATATATCCGGAAGGAAACAGCACTTGAAGTTAAATTCAAGGTAAATGGAGCTTGGATTTCAAACCATACACAAGATTGGAAATCCAATCGTACTCCATATGGCACTGGATTTACAGGGTATTATGAACAATGGATGAGTTCACCATGTCACCAGGGTTAAACTGCCTTGGCAGGCCATTATTTCGTAAGGCCTATAAGCATCTGCCTCCTGGCTGGGGAGGAGCTTATGTGGCTGGTGTTTACCCAGCAATTGCCGCCCAATGACAATTCCCCAAGAGAGGGCACTAGAAGACCTTCTGCATCCAGTAGCCTTCCAAAAGGCCAAAAAAATGCCCTCATCTGTGATATATCAGCTTGCAATATATAAGCACAGCAAGATAAAGTTGTGTGTTGTGATAGCTGTGCTAGAGCACAAAAGGAGGGAGGAGTGCGGCAGCAAAAGACCAGCAGCCTAGTAAAAGTTTGGTCAAGGTTTAGCCTGGCCTGAAAGGAACGATGGGCCTTACACTGAAGGGCTGCAGAGACGAGATGAGACCCAGAAGCTTCTAGCATACTGATAACGTCAAGCAGCTTTGAGATAAGCCAGACCCAGGCAGTTAAAAAACCTCCCATTCATGAGAATAAGCTTTGAAACTTCTGTTACTAAGTCGTGAGACTGTTTTCTTTTAAAGGTATAGATACCCACCCAAATTTGTATTCAGGGAGGCACCTCTAACTGGCCTGGGAAAACTGCCGGTTGGTGCTCTCCCCTGCAGCTGCTCGTATATTCTAATAAGAAGTCTCTGACAGTTTCTAACCAAACGCAAAGTGAAGCTTTGTTTCTTCCACACCATGGTGGACGTGTCCACCCTCTTTGAAAAGCAGTCAGTGGCCTTCCATGAAGCAAGGACAAAGAAGATGGAGAAACACACTCCTCTGGCGAATACCCTAAGGACACAGGGCTACAAAGTGGAAGTCTATGCCCTGGGCCCCTCACCACGAAGCGGTCTTCGAAGCCTGCAGTATCCGCCGCTGCTATGCCCGTCTCACGCAACAGCTAATGGTCTCGGATGCCATCAGGGATCCCAGGTTATCTACATGGAACATATTACAGGCCTCCGCCAATTCCAGGAGAAATAATCGCCCACCTACACTGGACTCATCCAAAAAGACTACACTACATAGAAAGGTGACCTTCTCCCCTCCTCCCCCCACCACTTTCCTTTCTCTCCTCTGCTGTGTGTTTCTTCTCCCTTACCCCTATCCAGGTAGAAAAATGAAGGCACAGGATGGCAGCGATGCAGAAAAATGCTCAGCCAGGGCCATTACTTCTTGCATCATGCATGGTTTCCTCCAGTTGCCACAAGGAGCCACCACCCAAGGAATGGGACCTTTCCTTGCCCCTTGGGTGGCACCTACCAGGACACTCACAAACTAAGAGCTTCCACTTCAACCATGACCCAGTCAATGTGGGACATGGATGATGAAGATGCACAACGAGAGACGAGCAAACAAGATGAAGGACAGGGCTAAGGAAGCATTGGCTTCCACCCACCTGGTGAACGATCACTGAAGGACTACTTCCCTTCCTTCTACGTCAACTGCAGAAGGAACGGACAGACCCCAAGTTAGGGAGCGTTGCACCCACTATCATAAGTGCTTTATGGACTCCTGGAAAGAGCTACACCTTAAGGGTGATGCCCACCCCTACCGGTTTGTGTGTCTGGCCCACCATTTCTGGCAGGGCTGGAGCACAGCTTGTAGGGAGACACCCAGGCATGATGTAAGCACTCGACTTCATGGTGGATCCACCACATCCTTGGGCCACTTGTTCTGGTGGCTAATACAGCATTTTTTCAGTCTGATGCTCCAGTGGGTGGAAGCGACACCCAGAGGTCTCATTCTGCCTTTGCCCGTGAAGAGCCCTCTCCTGGCACAAACCCTCTGGCCATGCAGACACTCAGCAACTGTAACTTCTAGTCACTTCTATTCATTAAGCTCCACGGACTGAGCTTCTCTCACCACTTCCTAGAAGGCAGGTTTTCTAGACCTCACTGGAGGCTGGTGGCTCTTCCACCGTGCCTTAGCACAGCATCTCCCAGGGCTGGTTACAGGGCAAAGGTGGAGTACATCAGAGCCTGCAGGGGAAGAGCTATACAGTATTAAAATGAGGGAATGGGTCTAGCCCTCCCACTTGCTGTCCCCTCCAGTGGGGGAAGGGGAGGGTTTGTTCTGGCCAGAGCAAATGGCTCCTGCACAAGCCAATCTGGTGGAAATAGTCATTTTAATAACAAGCTTTAGTACAAAATGAAAAGGCACATGAAATGGACCCGGTCCCACGGACAACAGGACGAGGGTTAATGGAAGGCGATCCCAAGTCATGAGCAGGAGGGGTCCACCTAGGCACATAGGGGCCCTTCTGTCTTGCTCTGGTCTTGGTGTGCCCTGCAGAAGGTGCTTGTTGGCTCAGCAGGTTCGCCTGTGCTTAGGCAGCTAGTGTTCTCTGCCCGCAGGCAGGTGCTGCCTCAGAGAACATGGGAACTAACCGGCCTTCAGCACTGGCACTTGGCTTTCAGTGGTACTGCTAGGGCTTGTCGCTCCCACACAGGCAGGACCTGGGTCCTGCCCCCCTTACCCCAGTCCCTGAGAAGAACCTCTCTGCCAGCACGGAGCTAGTTCTGCTGTTCGACACAGCAGCCGCGAGGTCTTGTGCAGTCCCGAGGTCTCTGGTATCAAAAGCAGATGTGCCCCCTGGTCTTATGTAAAGCCCATTGCACTGAGAGCTTTGGGCAGGGGGAAGGGAGGCTCCTGGTGTCCCCCAGATCCAAGGGTTACAGATCCTGCCGTGTTGAGGGTGGTTCTGCTGGGGTCGCCAAGGAGCACAGCCCAGCTCACGTCTGTGCTGAGAGCCTCTGGTGCCCAGAGGGCTCCCTCCTGCCCCGTAGGATGTCTGTGTGCGAGGTAAAACCCTAGCCCTGGCCTACTCCCCTCTGGAGCAGTGGCGGTGGGAGGAGCTGTGGACTGGAGATCAAAGAGCTTTGCCTGGGAGTGGGCCCATGTCAGGATCACCGCTCAGCCCACTGGCTTCTCTCACCACCAAGAGCCAGAAGGGCCAAGGGAAGACAAGCAGAGCAGCCTGAAGCACCTGGGAGGGGTAGGAGGCTTCTAGCATTCGCCTCTCCCCTGCTTGCGCTCTCTCTCTCATACGCCTGTCCAGAATGGGGGCTGCTCATCCCTCCCGGTCCCCTTACGGCCTCTGGGGCCGGGCACCAAAGATGGCCTCTGTCTCTGAGCTCCATTCAGGGTCGTTGCGCTGCAGCAGCTGGAACGGGGCTTCCCTTCTGCACTGCAGGAGCAGCAGGGCCAGCAGCAGACACCAGAAGAAGAAGTTCACCCAGGCGGCCGCCTGTCGGAGCGGGGAGAGGCAGACACAGCAGGAGGCAGGTGAAACACGACTATGTCTCGCCCTCCCTCAGACCCTTCCTCCAAAGCCCCAGTCCAGGTAGAGGCGGCCAGACCACTGGCACGTCCAGCTGTCTGTCCTGCCTGCTGTTTTATGTGCTCACGCCTGGCCCGCGGGGGACGCGAGTCCCTCCTTTCCCGAAGCAGGAGGGGGTTCGACTGCGTTCTAAGCACATCCCCCAGCACTGGGGTCACCACCATGCTCAACTCCTCTGTGGGCTGGCAGCCTGGGGCCCCAAAGCTGAGTGCGCCACCCCTCCCAAAGCGCGCAGGGACTGGCTGCTGAAGAAATGCCACCCACCTCCTTCCCCTTCACCACCCCTCCACAGTCTCCTCTCATGGGAGGTGGTCTGAAGTGGGGGGTTGAGAACAGAGGCTCCTCACAAGCTGCACGTTTCTCACAACTGCCGACCCTTCTTGCAAATCTTGGGGGCAGGAGTTCTGCTGTCCCCACCCCGGGTTAATTCTCACCTCGGCGCTGTAGAGATTGTCGTAGAACCTGGCTGTGTTATACTGGGGGAACCATGGCGCACGCTGGGCCTCTTGGCAGCTAGAGGGGAGTTAAGAGAGGACAGGACCAATTAGCTGATGAGCAAGAGGGGGGAGAAAAAAATCCCACAGGGGCCGACTTCTGCCCCCCCCCGGCTCAGTCTTTGTGCCAAGTCAGAGCCTGCGGCTGCAGGGAACCATGTGGCCTGCTGAGAGAGAGTCCTTCTGCACATGGGCAGTGCAATCCCCACCTCGCACAGCAGCCCACCTACTTTTGCACGAGCTTGGTCCGGAGGATGGACGAGCACAGGGAGTCCATCCCAACCCGGAGGATGCAGGCCGAAACCAGCAGGAAGAAGAGGATCACAGCAGAGACAACCAGGTTCATGGTGAGCCAAGTGCGATCCCTGGAACAGGATGGGTGAAAGATCAGGGGGACCAGACCAGGGAACTGGCTGGCTCTAACCGCCTGCTCCCCACCCGCTCCTTGTGCCCTCTGCTCACCACCGCCCCTCATCCATGCAGCAGCTATAAATGCCGTAGAGCAGCACAGAGAAGCAATACAGGGCAATGAGTATGGAGATGGCAGAGACGAAGTAACAGAGAGAGATGTTGCTGGCGCGGGACAGAACGATGGCTGTCCCATTCTTGTCCGTGGACCCGTAGAGGACACAGCGGCCGTCAAACTCCCCCTGGGAATGAGAGAGCAGAGACAGTGTCCTTGGAGGGCAGATGCCATTACACAGGGACAAGGACACTCCAACTCGGCAGCCTGGCCCTTGTTCCACAGCAAGGTACTGCGGCCCCAGTACCCCTGCCCAAGATTGGGGGTGGAGGAGGGGAAAAAAGGCTGAGGTACTCGCATGGCTGCCCTTACTACAGTTTCCACACTTGCACTAAAGTGCACAGGTATTTCGATGGCTCGCTCCCGTGGGAAGGGCTGTGCTCCCAGTCGAAGTTAGTTGCTTAAATAACGGTGAGGCTCTGAGCCAGAGACCTGAGGCATAGGGTGTGCCGGTCTCCTGGCTGGCGTCCCTGCAGACACACAAGCCAGCCCCAGTCGAGCTGGCACCACCACGGTGTGCTTTGTGCTGGGATTTCTGGGGTGTGGCCTGAGGTCCTGAGCACCTGGAGCTGCTTCAGGCACTGATCTGCAATGTACTGTGGGAGAGCTTGGCTCTCCTTCCCAGGCCCCTGCATGGAGCTGGTTGCACTGTGTTGCTGAGCCCCAGGGTGGGCACTCTGCCCCTTGCTTTGGAGCCGTACGAGAGGCCCCTTCAGCATGCCAGACCTCCAGGGTCTGCCTTCCTCCAGGGCAAGCCACGTAGCCTCCTTCAACTGCACCTCCGGGCTCCTGCTTTGCACCACGAGGGCCACAGAGCCAGGCTCATTGATGCTGACTGCAAGAGAAACTTGTCTACTCTTCAGGGATCAACGTCCCACTCCAAGCACCAGCAGTGACACCAGACACCGTTCACTGGTGCACGGCAGAGACCTGTAGGTTAGAGCGCTACTCATTCAGGTTAGCCCAGAGCCCAGCCCAGCCCAGCCCAGCCCAGCTGCAGTGAGCCCCACAGTCCAAGCTCCATCACTGCATCTGACTGCCATGGTGAGAGCCCTGACTCCTTCCTACAGCCTTTACCCTGTGCACTCCCTTGTTCTCTTTCTGGGGACTGGTGCTCTGCCTCCCTGGGGAAAGGTGGGGAAATCCCTGCCCCTCTAGGCCTGGGCTTGCTAGGCATCAAAGGCCAGGTGATTGGATTTACCATTGTCTGCTCAAATACCCTACTGATGTGGGGCCCAAGCCCCAAGTGAGTAGGCCACACCCAAACCAGGCCTGCCCCTGAGAGAAAGCAGCTCCTTTCCACCCCATTGGTAACAGTGCAGCACACCAGACTCAGTACAATACTGTGCTGCTTTGTCAAAGCTTGCTACAGTTTTGCTGAGGCTGTTGTGTCTCGGCACTTCCCAACTGCCCACTCCAACTGGGGGACAAGCTACGGAGTTGTTGAAGGAGACGTGTAACTCACCCAAGATCACTTGGAAGGGCCACAGCGGAGCGAGGGGATGTGCTAACTGAGTCATTCTCCTTTCTTCTCTGCACCAGCCACGCTAGGGGTAAAGGGCTGGGGCATTTACCAGCAAGGTCTGAATCCTGCCTGAAGCAGGCCCATGCCAACTAGCTAGTACCTCACAAGCTCCTGAGAGCTAAGGGGGAAGAATTTGCTCAGAATCCCAGTGGGGACCAGGTCCCAGATGCCCACCCCCTGGCTCTGTCACCTGCCCTCTGAGCTCGCAGTGCAGATGTGGGGAACCCGCAGCCCACGGCATGGCTGGATCTGACTGTCCATTCCCCTGCTCCCAGCCGGGCCCCACACCCCCAGTTCCCTACTGCACCCCCCTCCCACCCAGAGACCCCAACCACAGCACACTCCTGCACCCCCCCCCACACCAGGCCACTCCTAAAGCCCTCCCAGCCCCCCCATCACCAGCCTCCTCCTTCAACCTCCCTCTGCTCAGCCTCCCACCCAGACCCTGCACCCCCCCCCCGCCGGACCCCCACCCAATGAACTCCCTTTTGGCTCGGCCCCAGGGCGGGGGGGAGTGAACGACGTAGCCTGGCCTGTGGGAAGGCCTGAACCTCGGTCCTCCCCCCACATCCCGGGGACCCGAGCGCGGGGCGGGGCGGGAGGTTTTTCCTTCTCGCTTTACGTCGCCCCGAGCCTGACTCCGGGCCCGGCTGCCAACTTCTGGGCGCAGAGCAGCGCCAGGACGCCTGCGGGGCGGGGCGGGGCGGGAACCCTCCAGGCTCTCAGCTGACTCGCAGGCGCTCGGCGGGTGCCGCTCGCCGGCCAGATCGGCTGCTGGGCCAGGGCGGGGCCTCCCGGGCCCGGCTTCAATGACCCCCTGTCCCGCGGGCCGGGCCGGGCCGGGCCGGGCCGGGCCGAGAGGCGCTGTGTGCAAGGGGTGTGGAGCGGGGGCGCCGCTGCGACAAGTAGCTGCAGGGCACGAGCAGCCCCGGCAGGGGCCGCGCCCCCCAGCCTCCTGCCCCGCCTGGCGCGCCCCGGCCGGTACCTGGGTGACCGTGAGGGCGGAGGCGCTGATCACCCCGCAGAGGAAGGACGCCCCGTGCAGGGCCAGCTCCGCCAGCTGCAGCGCGGACACCGCCATGTTCCCTCGGCCAGCCGGGCCCGCCCCCGGGAGTCCCGCCCGCTCACGTGGCGCTTCCCCCTCCGTGCCCTAAATACCACCCGGCCGGCCTCGTTCTCGGCCCCGGCCCGGCCCGGCCCGCTCGCGGGCAGCCGGCACAACCCACCCGGCTACTTTCAGCGAGTCAGGGCTGGTCACGCTGCGCCCTGTCCACGCCCCGAAGTGGAGCGGGGCTCTGGGCTGCGCCGCGGAGCGAGCCAAAGACCCCAGCTCCCTGGAAGCGGCCAGCACGTCCCTCCAGCTCCTGGGGAAGGGAAAGCTGCGGCCATTCCTCCACAGCTCCCATTCGCCGCAAACCACAGCCGGGGGGGCCTGCTGGGGTAGACGTGATCCCCGGGAGCGCCCCCCGCCCTCCCTCTCCTGGCAGAGGCAGAGACCTGGCCAGGTTGGGGCTCCCACCTGAGGTGCCCCCCCCCCGCCCTTCTACGCCAAACTTTAACTGCAGGGCTGCAGCAGCGTGTGAAACAGACACGGGCAGGTCAGAGGAGCAGCGCGGTGACGTCGCTATTTCCCGCCAGAGCTCGTGTTGCCGGCTCGGGGTGGCCCCGCTTCCTTGGGCTTCGCTCCTAGCCCTCAGCAGCTGTAAAAGGCCTGTTCGTGTTTGGTCAAACGCCCAGCATTGGCCATACGCAGAGATGCAACCGCCCAGCTGAAAACATTCTTCACCCCGCCCGCACCCCTTTTCCACTGCGCTCTGCACGGGGAGGGGTTGCACCATTCCCAGACAACTCCCTTCTCGCAGTCGTGTTACCCTCTCTGTAAATTAACCAGTTGGTCCTCTCCTGGAAGATGAACTAATGGGCTGTCTACACAGCAGTTACTCCAAAACAGCAGCTATTTTAAAGTAACTTTCTTAACATCTACACACTGCAGCCACTATGTTGAAATAATATCAAAATAGCAGCTGGCTTATACCTCAGCGCACAAGGACTAGCCCCTATTTCAAAATAAGTCATAGCACGTCCATCCACTCGATATTTCAAAATCAGCCGCTACACCCCCAGAGCCTGTATTTTAAAACAGCTAATTGCTATTTCAAAATCCATTTTATATGTAACTTCTTTTGAAATAAACTCAGTGGTTTGAGCATTGGCCTGCTAAACCCAGGGTTGGGAGCTCCATCCTTGAGAAGGCTATTTAGGGAGTGGGGCAAATAGATGTCAGGGAGGGTGTTTGGTCCTCCAGAGGTCCCTTCCAGTTCTAGGAGATGTGCATCTCCAATTATTTTGGACTAAGCCTGCTGCGCCACCCTGGCTTCCCAACCTCAAGCCCAGGGCTTGGTTTCTACCAACATATTGCTTCCCCCCCCTCCCCCGCAACCCCTCTTCATTGCTGAGGGCCTTCCAACCCCTTCTCCTTTGGCAAGACAGGCACCTTGGCTACCGGAGTGGAAGGTAATAGTGGGTTTATTTTGATTCTGATCCCCACTCCCAGCTTTAGGAGGGAGGGGCGCTGGCAGCCGCACTTGTGACAGGTCCCAAAGGTGAAGGCAGTGAGTACGGGAGAGGCTGCAGCCCCACACCAGGCCGGTGTTCCCCTGGAGCCATACAGAGCTGCCGAACTGCCATGGGTATGGGAGGATTTCAGCCAGACCCCAGACCAAACCCCTCTCCCTCCCCCTCCCCCACAAAAAAGCCAAGCTGCGTTCCAACAGCTCCGTGATCAGGCAGCTCCTGCTGTTTAAAGACACCTTCCAAAACCCTCATGGGCCTTGGTTTGCAGACAGGCCCAGCCCCTCTCGTTGGGCTCTGATGCACTGTTTGAAAGCAGACAGGCATGGTGAGGGAGGGCCCCTAGTTCTTGGCAGGTTAGCAAGTCCTTCAAGCTGCAGGCACAGCTCCCTAGCTGTCCCTTGGGTGGCCCACATCTAGAGGGTCATGGAAGGGCCAAGGCAGGAGGCCTAGAGCTCCCTTTTCCCCATGCAACAAGGGAGAGGCTAGCAAGGAAATCCCCCCACACCCACAGCCAGGTGTCAATACCAGGGTTGGGGAATGAGAGAAATGCTGCAGGAAATCCTAGCTCCAAGAGATGTGCTTAGCCCACAAGGACAGGAGGACCTGGCTTGCAGGTGGGGGGCTAAGATGCTTCAGAGGATGAAGTCTGCTGCTAGGTGCTGTACTTCAAACGCCCAGAGGCCCTGAGCCCCACACTCACTCACACTCCCCACCCCCGGCCCTGGCCAGCCATCACATAGCCAAAAACCCTGGCTGGCCCTGGGCAGGGGGCACAGTCCAGGGGTGCACAGGGAGTAGACTCAGGCTGGGCACAGCGGAGGCATTGTAACCCTCTGTGAGGAGTCCAGAGGCTGGTAGGCAGCCCCCCTCCGCCCTGGAAGCGATTCCCCCCTTGTGAGGGGTTTGGCAAGAGCGGGGGCCCTGACCTGTGTCCCTCACAGGTGCTGAGTGGTACAGAGAAGAGCCCACCCTGCAGTCCTGGAGCAATCCTCAGAGAGGCAGGTAGAGGGAGTACTCCGAGTGGGCCCATTTCTTCACCGGCTTGCTGGTCCTGCCGATCATGGGCAGCTTCTGAGCGTAGCGGGACACGTGGCTGGGGCCATGGTGCTGGGGAAAGCAGGTCTGGAAGAGGCGGCCCTGACACCGCCGGCCCACCTGCCGCCCAGCGATGACAAAGCTGAAGTGGGGCTGCCCCTGGGGGGCGAAGCGGCACTTCTGGAAGACGTCGCGGACCCCTGGGCGATGGCCCGGCTGGCGTGAGGCACTCCGGGAGCGGGGCACGCTGGCAGAGCGGTGCAGGGCTGGCCTGCCGGGCGGGTACTCTGCCCGGGGGCTCTCTTCCTCCCGGGGGCTCACCGTGGCATTGGCAGTCAGCTGGGGCATCTTGCGCACCACGTCCCCTGCGCCAAAGGCCGGCTGCTCTTTCTTGGTGTCCAAGACCTTGGGGCCGGGTGGCATCGGCTCGGCCGCGTGCAGCCCCGAGCCTGTGCCGAAGCGCGTGGCCAGGCTGTCTCCAAAAAAGTCATAGAGCTCCTGGTAGGTCTCGTGCAGAGAAACGGTGGGCGGGTCGGCAGAGAAGCTGGTGCCCAGCTGGGGGCCCCCGCTGCCCATCTGCAGCAGGTGGCTGGCAATGCCAAAGCTGAACTCCACATGGGGGTCTTGCGCGGGGCTGAGCCAGGGAGAGCTCTCCCGCTGACAGCCGTCCTTACACAGCCTGTCCCCTGGGGCGGCTACTGAGGCAGCCGCAGACTGAGCCTTCATCTTCAGCAGCCGTTCCACCGCCACCTGGCAAAGGCAGAGCTGCTCTGCTCAGAGCCCCGGATCCTGCCGCACCCCCCGCCCTGTGCTCGCGCTGCCCATCCCCCACCTCCAGGGTGTTGGGGAACCTCCTTCACCCCCCTCAAGGGGAAGCCAAGTCACCCCCAACCCTCTTCTGGCAGCGGCCCCGTGTCTAGTCTGGCTGAGGCCAGGAGCTGGGCTGTTGGGAGAGGTGGAAATGAAGATCAGGGACTTGGAGGCCTCTCTGGAGACGAGGGGTGAGACTCACCAGGATGGCACCATACACCTTGTGCCCATCGGCCTTCACCTGGGCATTGGAGACCGAGTAGTCGTCCAGCACGGCCTGCAGGTTGGCCCAGTAGGTGGAGAGATGGGGGTAGAGGACTCGCTCCACAGCCTGGGGAAGAGAGAGCAAAGATCTCGCTCAGAAGGGCCGTCTACTGACTGGGCCCAAACCAACAGCCCAGCTGCTGCGGGCGAAGCTCCCAGCCTGGGGGAACTCAGCAGACCCCTCTGCCTCATGCCTGCACAGAGATGGGAGCAGGGCACAGAGCAGGGGTTACCGGCCCCTGTGGCAGGTCACCCCTTCCTCCCACGCCCCCCAGCATAGCGGGAGCCAGCGTAGCCCCCTCCTGGGACGGCATCACCGCTTGCTCTCCACCCCCTACCACACACACACCCCAGCCAAAAATCATGCAGGCTCGAGACCTGTCCCTTACCTTCCACCCCAGGGCATGCAGCCCTACCACTGCCCCATAATGAGAACAAAGCGGGCGCACCGGATCGGCCAGCACCTTCTGGAGAGACAGCAGGATCTGGTGGTATAGGCCGCTGACCAGGTCCCCGTGTGTCCTGAGGGAGAAGACCAAGCAGAGGCTGAAAACCCCTGGAGACGGGACTCATTGTGCATCACACCCAGGACCCTCCCTCCCTCGCTTGTGCTCCGTCAGCGTTGCAGGGATGGAAGACAGGAACCCATGCACCCTTGGGGCAGCGGGCCCCTGCCTGGGAGGACGAGGACAGCCCTGGACTCCGAAGGACACTCCCACCCACAGCTACACGACATGCTGGCGAGGGTGGGGGTGACAGGGATGCTCTCCTCCCCTGCAGACAGCACCAGAAGATGTGGCTGAGGAGCATGGCGGCGTAGTCCCGCAGCGTCCAGTGGTCATTGAGGGGGTTGATGGATGCCGCGAGGGGCTCCAGCACACAGTACATGACGCTGGCGATCAGGCTCTTGACGTAGGAGCCCAGGCACAGGTAGGGATTCTGGATGAGGCTCTTGGCAATGTGCAGCAGGCGGTTCAGCTGCTCCAGGTCATGGCTGACTGACTTCACCTGCGTGGGGAACGAAGCGAGCCAAAGCCTCAGCGCTGCCGGAAGGAGGGCCTGGGCCGCCCCAGGGGAACCAGAAGCTTGGGAGGGTCTCTTGGCCACACCCCACCCTGCTACCCGGGTAGGTCACGTGCCCCGAGGGCTCCTGCTTCACTCACCCCGCTGACCACGTAGACGAAGTACGGCAGCAGGGCTGCAATCTTCGAGTTGCTCTGCAGGTCCTGGAGGGCAACCTGGTGTAGGGGAGAAGTGTCAGATTAGGGGCAGAGGACCAGGCACGGCCCAACCAGGAATCAAATGGAGAGCACCACAGGTCGGGGGGGTGTCACCACACTCCGTCAGGTAGCTGCTCTCCCTTAGTCAGCTCCATCCACAGAGCCGACAAGCCTTCTGCTGTCTTCTTGAGCCAGCCAGAGCTGGTGGGCTGACCACAGGCGTCAGAACGTTCAGGGGTCCCTTCCCTCTGGGCTGCATCAGTAGCTTCCAGAGAGGCTGGGGCTTGGCATTTCGTGGAACACCCCAACCCCTTTCCTGGCCTGTTTAAGGTAAAGGCACTGATCCCCAGCCCTCACCCACCTTCATTAGGTGGGGATCATCCCCAAGCACAGCTCGAGTTACATGCTGGTAGTACTTCAGCAGGTCATCTGAGAGTGTGGAGACAGCACTGGGCACTGCAGGAGAAGCCAGGAAGGTGAGGGTTACAGGAGTGCAGTGAGGACCCCTCCAAAGCACCAAGGTTCCCTACAAGGTAACAGCAGTCTGAGCCCCAGTACAGGGAAGGGACTTGCCATGGGGCATTGTTGAGAAAGGAGATGGCAGAAGCGGGGTGGAGGTGGGCAGGCAGGAAGGAGGAGGGGCAGAGAATGACCAGGGAAAACTCTCCTATGAACAGACTGGAGAAAAGTCTGGGACAACGAAGGGAGATACGACACTTCTGTTCTCCCAATCTTCTAACACAAGGGCAAGAGGCCAGGCACTGCCCAAAGGCAGCAAAATTCCTAACGGATTCCACACACTGCAGGATTGACCTGCCTGTCATAGGGTGGTGCAGGGGCCAAGAACTATGGGAGACTTAGTGGGACTGGATATGTATCTGGTTAACGAAGCAAGTGAGTGAGGTAGCAAAGACCTGGAAAGGCAGCAAAAACTCTTGCTTCAGGGCTTCGTTTGAGAACAACATAATGGAGTAGGACGTGATCACTGTTAGGTCTGCAGGGTAGCAACTATCAAGTATCAGAGGGGGCGCTGAGTTGATCTGTACGTTCAAAAACAACAAGAAGACCTGGGGCACCTTGTAGACTAAGAGGTATTTTGGAGCATCGGCTTTCCTGGGCAAAGAGCCGCCTTGTCAGATGCATGAGTCTGTCTGGACTGTGCCTGGCTCAGGGGGGTCCCAGTCCTGGATGGGGCCTGTACAAGCAGCTGCACTACAAGAGGGAGATAGGGCAGGGGAACAAATGGGCTGCTGACAGTTCTCACCAGCTCCCTGCGGTTCCAGATTTCCTTTCCCATCCAGGTAAGAGACGTGAACTGCAAGGCAAGCACAGATGCTGTTAAACTACTTGGCTGATCTCTCCAGCTTCCCCAGGGCCAGGATGCTCCCGTTCTCATGGGCAGTCTGGGCAAGAGCTCTGTGCACCCGTCACAGAGCAGGGGGCATTGAACCCCACCTAGTTACCTCCAAGTGGTTTCCCTGAGGACAGCACATCCAAGCCTAAGCTACACATTAGGTGCAGGTCCAGTGACCAGCAGCTTGGACATGAGCACTGCCTGGACCAATCTGCAGGAGAAGCAACACTTGTCTTGCCTGGCTGAGCAGTGACTAAAGGAGCCAGGTAAGCAATCCTGACAGGGAATTAATTATCCTCCCCCAGGGGACTCCACTGTGCCCTGCTATGGTGGAGACAGACAGTTCCCAAGGTGAAGGAACTGAATGCCCATTGTTTGCAGACACGGGAAGGGCTGGGAGCCCTGTAATTTGGGACATTCAGAGCTAGGCTGCCCAGAGCAGGCCTGCAGGAAGAAGCCCAGAGAGCAGAGCAACCCCCTCATGCACACACACCTCTCACGGCTGTCTCTGCACAGCCCTTGGGGAGGTTGGTGGCCAGGGCCAGCTCCACCAGGTTGATCTCACGGTCCTCCTGGAAGTAAAGTTCCCCTTCCTTGATCGCACGGAAGGGGAGCGGGTCCTGGGAGCCATAGCCGCACACCGCCTGCAAGGACACCAGCCACTCACTGCCCGCCCAGGCCAGCCACCGCCGCAGCGCCCGGAGGCAGCTGCCACCATCTGGCGCCCTCCCCAGGTGCAGGGGCGGCAGCGAGCAGCAGGAGGCAGGGCTCGGCTCCCCGCCGCGTTCGCTCACCTCCACGCTGCTCCAGCGGAGGGCGCGGTTGAAATCCTCCACCGTGAGCTTGCGGCGCTTGGTGTGCTTCAGGAACTGCGCGCTGTTCTGCGGGGACAGCGACGTGAGGCCCCGTGGCAGGCGGCCCGGGGACATCACATGGCTGCCCCGGGGACACCGCCCCACCCAGCCCGTCCCCATCCCCCCCGCCCCGGGGACACCGCCCATCCCCATCCCACCTCCACCCTGGGGACACTGCCCATCCCCGCCCATCCCCATCCCCCCCCCGCCCCGGGGGACACCGCCCATCCCCGCCCATCCCCCCCCGCCCTGGGGACACCGCCCATCCCCGCCCCGCCCTGGGGACACCGCCCATCCCCGCCCATCCCCCCACCGCCCTGGGGACACCGCCCATCCCCGCCCATCCCCCCACCGCCCTGGGGACACCGCCCATCCCCGCCCATCCCCCCCCCGCCCCGGGGACACCGCCCATCCCCATCCCCATCCCCCCCCCCGGGGACACCGCCCATCCCCATCCCCATCCCCCCCCCCGGGGACACCGCCCAGCCCCGCCCATCAACATCCCCATCCCCCCCGCCCCAGGGACATTGCCCCGCCCATCCCCATCCCCATCCCCATCCCCATCCCAACCCCAACCCCAACCCCAACCCCAACCCCAACCCCGGGGACACCGCCCGCCCACGCTCCCCCCTCCCATCACCCCTCCCATCACCCCCTGCCCGGGGACAGCAGCCTGGCCAGGCCCGGCCGCACCTGGGCCGCCTCCCGCAGCCGGTAGCACACGTCCTCCGCCAGCAGCGCGGCCACCTCGTCCGTCAGCTCCAGCCCCGCGCTCTCCGCCATCAGGCGCACAGACTCGCGCGGCAGCTCCACGAAGCGCCGCTCCTCGCGCTCGGACATGGCGGCGGCGGCGGCGGCGGGGGAGGTGGGGGGGGGGTGACCGCAGGGATCACCCGGCAACAGTCTCGGCCCGCTGCGCCGCCAGCCCCGCCCCCCCGCTCGGGCCAATTAGCAGCACGGCCATCTCAAGCGCCTATTGGCCACCGTGCACATCCATCCAAACCTCTGGGGGGCGGGGCCTCGGGGCCGCCGGGGGTGTGCCCGGCTCGAGAGCCGCACTGAGTCTGCGCGTGCGGCACGCGCCCCGGTTAACCCGCCGGGCGGACGCGTTCGCTCCGGGGTCGCGTTGTCTTGCTGCGGTTTCGCTGCCCCCGGGAGTGGCGCAGGCTGCTGTTAATTCGGAGTAACTCGCAGCGGAGGGTTCCCTGGTGCAGCCACATGTCGGTCGCCGTGCAAAGCACATTCCCACCGGGCACTGGAAGCACCAGTGGGCAACCTGTGGCCCATGGGCCCCTCGTGCACTGGGCACCAGTGCCCAGATTTGCTGTGCCGCCCTGCTCCCGCCCAGCACGCCCTGAGCACCTCGCATGCCCTTCTTGCAGCTGTTCAGCCCGGGGAGGGGAAGGTGTGAGAACAGCAGGAATCAGGCAAATCTCGGTGCTCTGGAAGTGCTGCAAGCCGGGGGACGGGGAAGGGCGGGGCTGCAGTGCAGGAGAGGCATAGGGCGGAGGGGGCTGCCCAGGGACCAGCAGTGGGACATGGGCTGTTTTGGCCTGAAATGAAAAAGGGCCACTAATGTGGCCCATTCACAATTTGTGGTTGCCCATCGCTGGTTTAAACGGATGGTAACAGCTAGTTCAGCTCCCAATCAAGAGAGCGATCCTGGAGTCGCTATAGAGAGGTCTCAGAACCAGTGCTCTGCCAGGAGGGCAGGGGACAGGATTTGATGACCTCTTGAGGTTCCTTCCAGTTCTATGATTCCATGAATGCAGCAGCAAAAACCGAACAGGTTAGGAACCATTTGAAAAGTGTTTGCATCTCATGGAGCAGGTCTTTGCCCATGAAAGCCTATGCTCCAAAATATCCATTAGTCTATAAGGTGGCACAGGACTTCTCATTATTTTTGCAGCTACAGACCAACCCAGCTACACCTCTGATATTTGAAAAGTGATAGATAATAAGATGGAAAATATCGTCTTGCCTCTGCATAAATCCATGGTACACATCATGTTGAATACTGCCTGCAGATGTGATTGCTCCATCTCAGAAAAGATATATTAAAATTGGAAGTTTCAGAAAAGGGCAACAAAATGATTAGGGGGTATAGAACGGTTGCCATCTAAGGAGAGATTAATGAAACTGGGACTTTTCAGCTTAGAAAAGGGACAACTAAGGAGGAGTATGATAGAGATTTATAAAATCATGACTGGTGTGCAGAAAGTAGAGAAGGAAATACTATTCACACCTTATAACTCAAGAACAAGGAGTCACCAAATGAAATTCATAATCAGTAAATTTAAAACAGAAGTACTTTTTCATACAAGGCACAATCAGCCTGTGCAACTTCCCACAGGATGTTGTAAAGGCCAAGAGTATAAAAGAGTCACTGGAGCACTAAGTAATTTTTGGCGGTTAGGTCCATGAAGGGCTATTAGCCAAGACAGCCAGGGATGGTGTCCCTAGAGTGTTTGCCAGAAGCTGGGAATGGGTGATGGGGGGTTGTCAGTTGATGATTACCTGCTTGGTTCACTCCCTCTGGGGCACCTGGCATTGGCCACTGTTGGCAGACAGGATATGGGGCTAGATGGACTGTGGTCTGACCCACCGTAGGCCTTCTTATGCCAGTTTGGGAAAGCATTCTTGTTTAGGAAGCACTTGAGCACGTGCATAAATCCCATTGACTTAAGCATGTGTTTAATGAGAACATACTTCTGGGCTGACCCGAGGAGTGGGTTTAAGCAGTAAATTGAAAACTTCAGTGGAATGATTTCAGAGGGGCCAGATCCTGGCTGCTCTGACATGGACTTTTTGCTTGTTTTTTGAAAGACTGAGATGAGAAGACCAAAGTCTTCATGGGCCATTTCTGTAGTGACCATATATTGCAGCCCTCTGGGTAAGGGGGAGGGGCAATGACGTACTATCAGGGCTGCCAGCAGCCTGGCGGTCAACACATATCCAGGATACCCGGATCCACACAAATCCCAGCACCTCTGTGTCCCTACCCCACGTTAGCTTTACCTTAAATTCCTGCTTCTGTATGACAGGACCAACAATTCCACTAGCAACAAGGGAATGGTGGTTACTGTACGAAACAAATTGTAAACTAGGGCCTGCACTTAATTACAGCGCACAAGGACCAGGATCCAATGAGCAAGTGGGTACAGGGTGCCTGAAGTCAGGCCTGACCAAAGTGTAGATTGCTGTAGCTACAGAAGCAGGTCAGCCTCCTGTGTAAATCCGCAAGGGCCCAGCACCCTGCAACTCAGCCAATCGGGCTCAATGGCTTATTGCAGCTACACTGAAACCATCTGAGTAGCCCAGTGTTAAATTGCATACTGCTCTGCAGGGCTGTGCTTGAAACCACACCCTGCTGTAGCTGTCCCCATCCCTGCCCAGCTTATCTTCTCCCAAGGCTCTGACTGCCCTTTCCCTTGCACCTGATTTATGCGCACCCTAACCATGCCCCTACAAAGTCACTAGACCTCTGCTCAGCCTCTTCCTGCCACTGACCAGAACCCCAGAAGGAGGGTGTTGGACAGGGAAGTGCTCAGCAACTATTTCTGCTCCTCCCTTCAATCATGCATCCAGCATTCTTTTGGGCTCCCTACACGCCTTTCAGTAGTGGGCATGGGCTGGAGTTCTCGCTCATTGACCCACTCCACTTCTCTGCCTATGGCCCTATGTCCTCAGTCCAGTCCCTGGTTTTTATTAGCTGTCCTCCAGTAGCACTTAGACCCCAGCTTTCGCTGCTCATCCTCTTGGGCTTAACGAAGGGGGCTTGTGCCTGCCCACCTCCCAAAACTCAGTAGGTGCAGTGAAGGGACCTGCCCTTAGTCTGTCAGTTCAGCAAGGACATTTTCACAATCTGGAATTTCCCCTACATGCCTCTGATGAAGCAGGGCTTTGCCCCTGAAAGCTTATGCTCCAAGAAATGTTCATCTATAGGGTGTCACAGGATTTCTCATTGTCTCTGAGCGTAGTATATCATTTTGCTTAGCTATACAAAGCAGCCTCCCCAAGAGCATCTGGTTGTATTATACCAAAGCGTACGCTGCTCTTGGTACCATCCTTGCAGCACTTTCTGGGGTGGCCTTGATTCCAGTGGCCTTGTGCCAATTCTCCATAGAAAATTCTCCTGGGAAGTCAATGTTCGGTTATCTTAATGATGTGCCCAGCTCAGCACTGTGGAGCTTTTAGCACCATGGCCTTGATGCTTATGACATTTGACCATCGGAGAACCTCCAGGCTGGTAATTTTCTCCTGCCTGTGACTCTCCGTATGACAGACTGCTGGCTAAGAGTGAGCCAGAGCTCTACCACGCCAGCTGCAGCAGAAAGGGTGTTTGGAGCTGGCTGAGTAAACTCAAACCTCTTAGGTAAACTAGGCACAGCTGACAGTGTACTGCAGCCCCCTGGGTAAGGAGAGGCAGTGACAATATTATACCCTACGTAGGACTGGCTGACGGGGGAGGCAGGCTGTGCTCCCTTGCTAGTTGCGTGAGTTGTCACCAAGCCGCTGTACGTAGAACAGCAGTGGGTCTCTTCTACACCTGCATCATGGAACATAAGCCATCAACAGCCAGTTGCTAGTGCCCGGACCTGGGCGATCTTCCCAGTTCTGACCAGTGTCCCTGTCGTTTTAGTGTCTGCTTTCAGGTCTCTATGCCAGGCGTGAAATGGGGGCTGGTGCTTTAACTCCCTTTTGGCTTTCATTTCAGCACGTCATGCTCCCTTGGGAAGAAGCCCCTTTTAGTCCCAGGAGTGCAATCGGTTGAAATGTCATTCACGTTTCTGTAGCTGGGATTGATTTCTGGGCAGGGGGTGCTAACCCCGCCCCCAAATCTCCTCCTTCCCCATCCACGCTTGGGACAGTCATGGTAGAGCTGTACATAGAACAGAGGTGGCGAAAACCAGGCCTGGGGTCCAGATCTGGCCTGCCAAGCCTTCCTCTCTGACCTGCCCTGTTGGTGAGCAGAGTGTGCATATTTACAGTCAGCAGCATGTGTCCAGCTGCCCCTCCCGCAACCCTGGTCTGGGCCCTAAGTGTTGTGACTGGTTCAGGGGTTCTGGCTGCAGCTGAGCTGCTCCTCCTTTAGCTGTGCAGAGGGGGGAAGCGGGGAATGCTGAAGTCAGGATGTTCCCCTGCCCTGCCTCTGCAGAGCAGCGAGAGGAAGATGCAGCAGAGCTGCTCCACTCTGCAGCATGGATGGTACCTGACTCAGGACAGCAGAGTAGCCACTCTGAAAATTACTGCCCACTCGGCTCTGGAAGGTGGTACGAACGGAGACAGACACTAAAGTCATGGGTGGCTCTTTTGAGCCCACAAACCATTCAGAAACCAAGCTGAGGGGCCTCAGCATGAACCTGTTTTATGCTCCATGACAGAGGCAGCATGCGCAAGGCCTCGGGCTTTTCAATACGTCACTTGTATGGAGCCCAGACCTCACAGCTGTCAAGAAACACAAGCACAAAAGCATCCTGAAGTTTAACTTTTGTTGAGAGGGTTCTGGTGTGGGCTTTCAGGAGCTTTCTTAATGACCAACCAGTATCTTGTTTGCAGTCTCTCTGTGAAGAGACCATCACTGGAGACCGTGCTGCTGGACAGGTAAAACTGTCAACTTGCTTTACTTGGCTTTCACTTCTCGGTACGCTGGGGGATACGACCGGGGATGGCGAAGCTGACTGATGGAACACCGCCGTTTCCTGGAGGCTCTTTGTGAGGTCAGTTCTGATGCTTCAGCGAGGCGATCTAAGGTGCACTGGTGATCTCCCTGTCTGCACTAGGAAGCACAAGCAGCTGCAGAATGCTTCTTTCAGCAGTAGCTCGGTTCCTTTGGTTTTTGCAATAAAGCCTTGTAAGATGGGCAAGCGAGTGGACGTGTCTGGATGACTTAGTGGGGGTTGATCCTGCTTTGGGCAGGGGGCTGGACTAGATGACCTCCTGAGGCCCCTTCCCACCCCGTGGTTCTGTGTGAGAGGTATATGCCCTCGTTGAGCCTGTTTGTAACATGACTGCACAGACCAGTGTTAAATAAGAGTACTGTACTGGAGGACTCTGCTTGAAACTAGCAAGACCCCGCACCCCCATCCCTGGCTTTGTGAAGTCCCTCTGGCCTGGTGCACGCAGGAGACACACTGGGGAAAAGGAGCTATATCCCTTCTGGACACTCCCTCCCACCCATGCTGCCTCACCTGCTTTCCCCTGAGTAGGAAAGTTGCTGGCACTAGAGTCCCTCCCCCAGCCCCATAACCTATGTCACTTGGGGAAGGCGCCACCTAAACTGCTAGGAGGGGACAGCCAAGTTCCCCATAAGCTACGGAGCTGCACAGCATCCTGTTCAGAGCTGGACTTGCTGCGGCTGTCCTCTGACCCCACCCCTGGAGCGGCCACCATGCGGGGAGGCACCTCCTCTAGGCTTTGGTGTTGCCACATGGGGAGTTGGGGGGGTGGAGTCTCTCCCCCCGTTGCCCCAGAGAAAGTCTACACCACAAACCCCTCCTCGCCAGCCCCACCCCAGCGCCCTCAGCCCTCCCTGCATTGCACAGGCACCAATACCAAGGCGATGTGCCGCACAGCCCGCGTCGCACACCCCCTCCGAAGTGGATGTGGAAAAAAAGAGCGGGGGGCAGGCCAGGGCACAGCCAGCTCAGCCTCGGGCAGGGGAGCACTTTCGCCTGCTCAGAGATGCCTCTCTCGCAGTCCTGTCCCTTCCAGCACACCCCCTCGAGCCCGCTTCCCATAAACCGCCTGCCGGGGCACAGGAATGAACAGCAGGGCTGAACTGCCAGAGCCAGGCCCCTCACTGCCTGGTCCACAACTTCTCCCACCAACCTGCAGCAGGTGCCAACTGTATTAGACTCACCCTCATACCCACTGGCCCTCAGGGAAGTCGCGGCCCCACTCGGGTGCATCCGATCCCAGTGACTGGGGAGCCCGATGGGCGGGGGAGAGCAGCAAATTCACCGGGCAGGGAGATGAGAAGTTTGTGTCCAGCTGGGGCCTATCCGCTCCCCACTCAAGTCAAGATGTCAGCCATCCCGCATCCCCGGCAGCGGGACAGGCACAGCTCAGAGAGGCACCGGGCTGGGCCCTTTATTCCCGTCCCAGTCACCAGTACAGACACAGAAAAGAGCATCTAAAATAGCACCCCTGGACTCAGGGCACCGTCATGGCTGTCACTGCCTCCCTCCCCGGCTGCTCGGCCCATATACCGCTCCACCATTCTGGGCAGAAAGCCCTGCAGAAAGTGATAGAAGTCCTGGAACAGGGGGCCCTGCTGGGGGGCTGGGGTGAAGCACAGGAGGGTCCGGGTGTCCTCCTGGCCCCCACCCAGGCGGGCACAGGCTATGAATCTCAGCAACGGCTCTGGCCCCCTGGAATCTCCCTCCTGTTGGATTATGGCCTCTGACACCTTCTCCTCCACCTCCAGGGATCCAGCCTCCTGCTCCGCGTCTGGCTGGGGGGTGCCCAAGTGCCGGAGCTGGCGCCGGACGCGGCGCCGGCCCAGCCAAACACGGTGCCACAGAGCACAGCTCCAGCTCTCACACTCCCACTCCTCTGGGGCTGGGCCCTCTGCTCTCAGCCTCTTCTTAGCTGGGGAGACAGCCAAGCTGCCCCCCTCGTCAGACCTGGGGTGCTTGGAGCCCGCTGTGGGCTGCTCCCCTCCCCCTCGCTCTGGGGGCTCCTGCCCCAGGAACTCGCCTGCAGGCCCCGTGCAGCTGCACTTCAGCACGTCCTGCAGCACCCACGTGATGGCAGCACACACCTTCCCAAACCAGCAGCGCCGGAAGTCCCTGGCCTGGCCCAGCTGCTCCCGGCTCCCAGGGGAGAGTGCCGTCAGCGTCAAGGGGATGCTGATGAGGAGGCCGTCAGGGCCCAGCTCCCCAGCCTCTGGGACCCCCGGCTGGAAGAGCCGCACCAGCCCCCAGGCCTTGCCCTTGCTGGATTTGCGCTGGTACTGCAGGCTGCGACAGTACTTGGCTCCGTCCCGGCAGCAGCGCTGGAACCGCAGCGCTGTCTTCTCGTTGACGTTGGCTGCCACGTTGTGGCTCAGCTCGAAGGGATCCTGCACGTTGAAGGGACCCAGCTTGAGCCTGGCACCCGCCTCTGTGAGCAGGAAGCTGGGCAGGGGCACCGCCCGGCCCTCCCGCAGCGAGATCACGCAGCCAGCAAAGTCGTGGTCCCCAAAGACACGGAAGAATTCAGCCAGAAGGGAGCCTGCAGCGAGATGCAGACAGCTGAGAGGTGGGCGGCTGTGTGGGGTAAGCCCAGCTGTCAGGTCAGGCCTTTCCCTCAAGCCGGATGGTAACGGCTGAGGCCTTTTTAAGCCTGCAGCCATGTTAGAAGAGCAGCAGCCACGGGCCAAGAAGCAGAAGTCACATCCCATCAAAATTACATTCACACAATGCATTACTGGCACCTCTGTCTTACCAGTGCCCATCATCACCCGCCAAACAAAGATCTTACCATGGCAGGAGGGGCAACCCCATTTGATTGGTTTTTGTCTCTACAATTAGCCGCCTGATTGAAGACAATCACAACTGTGGTTGTAAAATCTGTACTTCTGTGGTTCTGTCTTGCGGCTCCCTCCTTCTCTATTAATCTGGATGTCTGTCTGATTCTTTTGTTTGTATGTTGAATAATTTTTGCTCAGTGTCAATTAACGGTTGTTGGGGTGTAACTGACTGAAGAACTGCTTTAGAGGTTAGGATTGGTTAGAAAGTTGGTTAATATTTTAATAAAAGGACTGGTGAAGATGAAGGCCCCTCGGTGGGGGCAATGAAATTTCATAACAGGGGGGCGTAGCATGATCAGCTCCTGGGTCTCAGGCTCATCGATCTCCTTAAAAAGGTTGAAATCTGTTACCGATTTTATGTCCTTGTATTTGCACTTATACACTGATTCATAACGTTTTTACATTGTGCAGACTTATTTTCTGATAGGGGCCGAAAGGGCTTTTTCCCCACATGACCGTAACGAAAATTGCTGTTGGTTTGGATTACATTACAGAGGTGTATTGGGGGGAGGGGCCTGCTAATTGTAGGGACAAAAATCAGGTCCTGATGTAAAAAGTTTGCTCTCCCCTGGGTTAAGGTACAACTAAGCAAAACTCAAGTTTCTCCATATAAACCAGGGTACAAAAGGGAGTTCTTTGGCACCAACTCCAGGACCCAGCCTCAGAATCAGAGCTGCCAGATCACATTGTGCAAAGCTGGAGTCCCCAGATGATCTGATCCTGTCTGGTTCTCTAGGACTGTTCATCTGCTGTACTGGGAGTGGGGCGCATCCAACGCTCAGCGTGTGTGTTCTGTTTAGGTGATTGCTACTAACTAGAAGTTAAGCAGGATACTACCATGTAAGGCTCTTTCACCAGGAAAAGACCCTGTAAACCTGCAAAGGTGAGCTCTGAGTCCACGGGGAATGGGAATTTGCCCCAAGTCTTCCGAGGAGCAGAGCCTGGAGCCCACGGAGAGGTAATATTGGGCGTTTTATACCACAGCCCTAGGAACTGGGAAAGGGTGGAGGTGACTAAATAAACCAGGTGATGTTTTCAGCCCAGTGATGTGTAAAAGTGGGCTTTGGAGTCAGCGAATGCCGGAGAATTTTGCACGGCTAACTCAGGGTGGCCAGAGGAGAGCCAGGTGCGCAAGACGCAGGGTGATGGTGGGGAGACAGGAGCTCTGTAGAGTCATGAGAACACAATGGCACTGGGCTCTCAGCCTGCAGGACGTATAGGGAGCTGGAGAAGGAGAAATTCTTTTCTCTCTTTCCTTCCCCCAGTGGTCCCAAGGAACCTGCCCACCAGGGCTGCCAGCAGGGGATCTGGCTGGCTGGATGCTGGGGCAACAGCTCAGGAGAACACTCATTCATCTCTCCCACCCCAGAGCACAACGGGAAGAGACACCACCCCTGGAAGCTGGGACAATCACATGTCCTTTTCCCAAGCGTCCTCCTCCCAACCCCCTCCCAGGCAGGCAGGATGAGCCCCCCCGGGCTCAAGTGGCAAGCCCAGGTATATGCTGCATGCATGGGGAGGAGGGTTGTCCTGCAAGCCATCACCCCCACTCCCTGTGGCACTCACACAGACTCTCCGTGTTGGCGCTGGGCTCCAGCTGCGATGCATCCTGGGGGAAGCTGCAGTCCCAGCCGTCCACAATGGCCTTGTCCCCATCGCCTGGGGAGGAGACAGAAGTAGCGATGAGGAAGGGCCGGGTACGACAAACACTGCCCCGGGGGCGCTGGGGACAATGCAGCAAAGCCAGCTGGGTGCCCTGCTGCGTGACGCCTACCTGTCAGCTCCCTGAGCTGGGCCAGCGTGGGCAGGGCTGGGGGGCTGCGTGTCTGCAGGAAGAACACCACCAGCAGGGTCAGCGCGTAGTTGTTGAGAAGCGGGCCGCCCCCAAAGGGGTTTCCTGAGAGGAGATGGGGCTATTAGACAAATGCATGGGGATGTCCCTGCCCCCAAATCTTAGCCTCGTGCACCCCCCAACCTCAACCTGTTTGGAGACCCATGAAGTCCAAGCAATGTACCCCCATGCGGAAAAGGGGTCAGGGGAGGCCTTACCCGCCAGGGACTGCTGCTTGGCCCAGTAGCGCAATGCGTAGACCAGGGGTTGCACCCGCTCATCGGCCTCTGTACAGAGCTGCAGGAAGCGCGTGTTGCAAAGCGCCAGCCTGTCAGGGAGATGGGACGCATTGGGGGCAGCAGCAACACCCCCCCCACCTGCCATCGAGGCCCCCCCAACCCTCGCCAATTCGCACTCCAGAGCCCACCCCCACAAAGCCAAGGGCAGCCCCTTGCGCATTTGGAGCTGGTGAACAAGTCTCGGACGTGGAGCCAGGATACTTGGTATCTCCCCAGGGCGGGGTTAACAGCTACCTATGCACCCTGTCCAGAACGAACAGTCTAGATGGGAGAGATACCAAAGGAGCTGCCCTCTTCCCCACCCCCCACATACACGCCAGGCCTATGGGCCCTGCTTCCAGGCTCTGTACCTGTTGTTGATGGAGATGTCTCCCAGAAGCCCCGAATCTTTGTGGCAGAACTTGACAACAGGGCGGCGGGCGCTGGGCACCGCTTGGACGCTGTGCACGCCTGGCACGCACTTCCGCAGCACAGCTGCCACCAGCTCCAGCACCTCGGGCACCGTGGCTGTTGCCAGATCAATGTCACTCAAGATGGAATCCTCTGAGTCAGAGTCCAGCCCTGCCCCCTCCTCGGCCTGCAAGGGGGTGCACTTAGTGCCCAGCACCCATCATGCCCCCCACTTGCAAAAGCCCCTGGTACCAGTGCCTCCCCGATTCTTTCAGGGTTCCCTGTTACCAGCCCTGCTCACCTGTGCATCCTGGGGCGCCTTTGCAGACGCTTGGAAGGTTTTTGTCTTCTCCAGGTCCAGGAATAAATCCAGGTCACAGCCATGGATGTCAAACCCATTCACTGAGGAGCCAAAGGGGAGGATGGCACACCCTGCATGCACACAGGGGGCAAAGGTCATAGCAACCGCACATGGGGCAGGGACAGGCATGCGCACAAACCAAGCTGGGACTTACCAGGGAAGAACTCTGAGAAAACCTCCTGGAACAAAGTGACCAGTAGGTGTCGCAGCCGCCTCTCGCTCTCCGAGAGCTCAAACAGCTGCACTAGCTGTGACATCTGGGCATCCACCTGATCATGTGGCGGGGCAACACCAAACACCCTTATCAACATGTGCCTGGGATGACAGAGCCCCAAACCCCACCCCCATCCGCCTCAGAATCCCCATCATCCTTCCTCCCCACCAGGCCAAGCCCTGGGACCACACAGCCCAACCCCCAACTCCAGGAATCATCCCAGCCTCATACACCTCAGAACCTCCTGCATACACACTCTAGGGGACTGTCTGTCCACCACACAGCTCAGCAGCCACCCTTGCACCTGGGTGTCAGGACAGGCCCCAAGCCCCCATCCATACTCACATCATCAGCCTGGCACAGGACCTGGGCCAGCTTTTCAGGATGCAGTTGTTCATGGTGGGCGGATCTCTGCTTCTTGGGAGGCATGTACTTGAATTCCTTCTTCTCTCTGGGTTTCACCCGCAGCCTCTGACCCCCCAGGCAATGCTGAGACTGGGCCAGCACCTTCTCCATGACCTCCTGGTTCTGCAACTCTACAATAGCATAAACCCCCTGTAGGCAAAAAGCACAACCTGTCAGTAGCAGGGAACGCCTCTCCTCTCCCCCAGGAAGTCCCTGACCTAGCCACAGGACTCACCTTGTCTTTGTCCATCACCACACTGGCCACGTCTCCAAAGGCCTGGAAGTACTCACTCAGCTCAGGGGCTGATGTACCCTTGTGGAAGCCACTGACAAAGACACTACGCAGCTCCTGATCTTGACGCTTGGCACGCAAGCTCTCCAGCCGCTGGTGCTTTTTTCCCCGCAGGTGATCATGTAGGCTAGGCTCTGCAGGAGAGGTACATGCAGCTCAGGAAGGACAGGGAAATGCCAGGACAGAGACAAGCTGGGTTTGGAAGTCAGGCTGTTCTCAAACTACCACTCTCTCAAATATTGCCATCCCTGACGCAGAAGCAATAGGTACGCGAAAACCCCCACATGGTGATCTCTGGCCTAACACATACGCGTGCAGTCTGTGACCCTGGACCTAGATGGAGAGCCTGACACCCACAATACTGCTTTGTTTGCCAGAACACTAACCCTGCATCCCTCAACATACACCCCAACACTGACTGTGATCATGACCTGCGCAATGACTGGACACCAACCCACCCAGGCTATGATCCAAAGGTGCCCCCTCCTCCCATCGACTGTGACCTTTGACCCCAGGACTAGACTTCCCACGACCTTTGCCCCGAGTGGTGTCATGAGTCCAACTCTGCCTCTGCCACCAGCCTCTAATCTCGGGCCCTGCGCGCCCCACACGCTTCACCCCCGGCCCAGACCGACGCCCAAAGCCAGGGCCCGCTTAACAGCACACTCCCCACCCCTGGGTGACTCGAGACCCCAGTGACCCTCCCCCCCTCACTGTTAGCCGCAGTCACATGACAGAGGCGACAACGGAAGCCTCCGCGGGGCAGCGACTCCACATCCGGCTCCATCGCAGGCCAAAACTCCGCGCCACCGGAAGTGTTCCATCCCTAGTTTGCGCTACCCTGAAAGCACATCCGCCGGAAGTGCCCAGCTAGGAAGCCCTCCCACCGGAAACAGAGGGAACCAGTATAAGTTCCGCCGGAAGCGGTCCGTTCCATTTCCCTTCCCCAAGGTAGGCGGTGTTAATTCGATAAGCGTGGGTAACTAGGGGCGGTGCCGTAGTTACAGTCACGAAGGGGCTCGCTGATTGGCGGGAGCTGTCTTGCGCAGGGTCCGTGGAGAACTGGCGGCGGCAGCCGCTGGCTGGGAAGGACGTGGGGACCCTGCGGTCTAAATATCTCCGGGCCGGCCGGGACCCCTTCCGGCTCCACCCTCCTGGCCGGGGCAAGCAGCGACCACCCCCGGCTCCTCCTCCCACCCGCGTGAGTAGGGACCCCGCTCAGGGACACGTGCGGACCCGGCTTCCCAGGCAACCCCCTTCCTGCGCCTCTCTCCAGCCCCAAACACCCGCGGCCCCGTCCCGTCCCGTGGGCAGGTGGCGACCCCCGGGCGGCCGCACTGCCCCATGGCGCTGTACCTGCTGGCCCAGCGTGCCCATGCCCGCCGGCGGCGGCGGGTGCCCCAGGAGCGGGTGTTCAAGCCCCGGATCCAGTTCCTGAACATGCCAGAGGAGCAGGTGATGCGGCGCTACCAGCTCAACCCCGAGATGATTCGAGACCTGTGCCACGCGCTGGAGCGCGACTTGCAACCCTCAACCGGCCGCAGCCACGCTCTGCCTGTTCACGTCAAGGTGACGGCCGCCCTCAACTTCTACACCTCGGGCACCTTCCAGACCCCAGCAGGCGATGCAGCTGGCATCAGCCAGGCCAGCATGTCCCGCTGTGTCTCCCAAGTCACAACCGCCCTGACCCGCCGTGCCAAGGCCTACATCCGCTTCCCCTTCCAGCCTCGGCAGCAGGACCGCACTAAGGAGGAGTTCCTGCGCATTGCTGGTTTCCCCAACGTGCTGGGCACGCTGGGCTGCACCCATGTGGGCCTCAAGCCCCCCTCAGGTCATGAGAACCTCTACCGCAACCCCCTGCACTTCCACTCCATGAACATGCAGCTGGTGTGTGATGCCCAGGGCATGATAACCCATGTGGTGGCCGAGTTCCCTGGCTCGGTGTCAGATGCCCACATCCTCAGCTGTTCCAGCCTCAGGACCATCTTTGAGGGGCACCAGAACATGGATGGCTGGCTGCTGGGTGAGCCATGGCCTTGGGGCCCCTCCCTCTGTTGGTGGCTGCACCTCTTGGCTGTCCACCACCAAAGTAGAAGTGCAGAGTAACTAAGGTCCCAGCCCCTCACCACAGCTCTGTCTGCACCTAGCACCCAGGGATGAAATCAAGGTTACCTGTCCCAGCGGTGAGCCCTTGTCCAAGCTTCACTGGTGAGATTGGCCAAGGTCATTCCAACACAGGTTGCGTGGTGAAGGTTCCATGACAGCTTCAGGTCACCTGCATACCCTGCCAAGCGCAGCGAGCCCTGAGGGCGTGTCCACCCCCAAGTTCTGGCATCTGTCTCAAAAAAATCCTGTCAGGGATAGGGGAACACTATATCCCAAAGCCTGGCAAAATAAGGCCTGTGGGCCAGATCCAACCCCTGGATGCAGCAGAGGGTCTCAGGCAGGCTTTCTGCCAGCCCTGCCCCCACACGCCACTCAGAAAAGCTGCTTCAGGACCTTGTTTTACAAAAGCTTCAAGCCCAAGGGGGTGAGAGGCTTCATGCTGTGCCCAAATCCCATTGGCTGGCTTCTGGCCAAGGGGTGCTTCCTGTTTGGTGCACACACACCCCTCAGTCTAGTAGCAGCTATTCAGAAGCACATGGCCCTGCCAAGGCTGGGCAGGTGCGGAACCTGCCTGAGAAATTGGCTGGGCTGCTGGTCAGGGGCCACCTAGGTAAGTCTCCTGGTCAAAGTCTACTTCTGACACTCAGCCCCACCCCCATGAAAACACTCTGCTGCTCCTCCTGAACCTCACCCTCCTGTTCCAGGTCAAATCTCTGCACCCATCATTTGCCCTAGATCACAACCTTCTTCACCCCATCTCCCTGCCACACCTCCTCCTACATTCCAGTCCCTTACTGCAAGTTCCATTTTGCACCCAGCCTCCATCCCAGATCCTGTACCCTCACAATCATCATGTAAGAGTGCGCCCCTTGCCCACTTACCAAATTCTTGGTAGTGGCAACCCCTCCTACAACCATCAGAATTATTGCCCACCCCTGCTAGATCTCCATAGGCCCTTCCTTCATGGAGACTTGCAACCTCCAGGGTGCCGAAGTGGGGGAGGGGCCCTCATTATTTCATTCCCAAGCCCCTTGAGCCGGCTCCTGCCCCTCAGTGGAGCTGGCATTCCATGGACTGGAGAGGGCCTGTCCTCAAGGCAGGAGCCTGCTCTGAGAAGGGGTGGGACAATCAGGGAGAACCTGTCTGCATCATGTAACCGTGGTGTCTGCTTCTCCACAGGGGATGGCGCCTACCCCCTCAAGCCCTGGCTGTTGACACCGGTGAAAGCGGCAGGGACCGCAGCTGAGCAGCAATATAACATAGCACACATGGCCACGCAAGCTGTGGTGGGGCGGACGGTGAGGGCACTAAAGGGCCGGTTCCGGTGCCTGGACTATGCTGGGGGGGTGCTCCAGTACAGCCCCCTCAAGGTCTGCCACATCTTCACAGCCTGCTGCATCCTGCACAACATGGCTGTGGGATGGGGCCTTCCCATGCCTGAGGGTGTAGGGCTGGATGCTAAGCCACCAGCCCAGGCCTCTGACCACTCTGAGCCCTACTCCCAGGAAGCCCACTGCCTGCAGCAAGAACTTATCACAAGGTACTTCAGCTGAAGAGCAGCCCGTGCCCCTGACCTTCAGGCATGTGGGAGGGGGGCAGGGGGATACCGTTTTGAAGGAAGGGCAAAGCTCCCTGGGCTAGACTAAGGATCACAGCCCGCTCCCCGCCACCTCCCTGCTTGGGGCTGATGTGGAGTACACCCACTCCCTAGCCAGGCAAAGAGCAGGCCTCTGTTTGTGCAAGACCCTTCCACAGAGAGGTCAGCCTCTAGGATCCTACCACATCAGGGAGCGCTCTGGGCGGCTGCAGCCAGGGCCCCAGAATAGCCAGTCCCAGGGTGGAGGAAGCAGTTGATCGGGCAGGCAGTACAAGAGGTGCTCTCTTGGGTAGCCACACAGATCCAAGGGCGGACTGGCCCTGGCACCTCTCCTCCACTAGGACATTAAACTACTGGCCCTGGCCTGGCGTTGAGCTGCACTTCAGATGGTGGGGCCCATGATTCTTTGCTTGACAGCCCTGCATCCCCACAAGCTGGTCCCCAAAGCCACCTCCCCACCTCCACACGGGGAGAACAGAGCTGAGCCCTACGATGGGATGCACCAGCCTGACCAAAGGCACCATCCCAACACAAGGGGCTCCCTGCCCTAGTGGGCTCCATCCATCTCCTGTCCCTCCGCCCCAGCTGAGCACCCAGCCACATCCCCACTCCCCCCCCAGCAGCGGGCAGGTGAAGAAAAGGCATTGGTTTATTCCTGGCTGCTATAAGAACTGGTTACAGGTGGACTTAAAAAAACAGACTCGCTCTCTTCTCTGATCATGTACAAAACCCAGGTCTGGCTGAGGAGGGGGCAGGGGGGCAGGACAGGGAGGAGGGGGGGCAGAGCTGTGGCTTATGGGAAATGAGGAGCAGAGACAGCAGAACTAACCCAGGGAAACAAAGACAAGTAGTAACTGCATAGGGGGGGAAGATGGAGCCCCTGCCCCCACCCCCACCCCCCCACCGCCACTAACCCTCCCCCGGCTCCTGACACAAATACTCCAGCCCTGCAGTGGGGGTGGGAGTTTGTGGAAATAAAAAAATATAAAAAGTACAAGCCCTGCCCCAGCTCCCTCCACCCCGGGCAGGGCCCTTGGGGCCCAGGGGCGGCCCCCAGGGGCAAGCGGAACCCAGGCTCTGCCGCCCAGCCTGGCGCACACACGGGCTCTGGAGCCGGGGAGATGTGGCTCTGAAATGGTGGGCCAGGCTCAGTCCTCCAGGATGATGGGTTCACTGGTGCTGGCAGGATGGGCTGGGGGCCCCGGCATCAGCGGTGCTACCATGGATCGCAGGGGCAGCACCGGCTTCACCTTGAGTGGCAAGTTGGGCCTACGGGCAGCTCGGCGCATCTCCAGGTGGGTGAGAGCCTTGCGCAGGGCCCTGCAGGAGACAGGCAGCAGGTCAGAGCGGGAGCCCCTGCGAGGGGGGACAGTCAGAGCCCCTCCACCTACCCGCAGGCAGCTGCAGGGCTGGGCAGGTGCAAGTCAGATAGGGCCTGAGCTGGGGGAGGGCAGCAAGTCAGAGCAAAGAGACCACATGCTGTGCCCTCCCCGGGTCAGAGACTAGTGGGTTGGAGTCGGGGTGAGACTGAAGTCCCCCATCTCCTCCAGTCGGCTTGGGGTGCCTCCTACCAATCCCCTCCCATTACTCAGCGTCACCTCTGCCTGCCCCCCACCTGCCATGACTCCCTACGGTGCCTGGTGGGACCTGTCCTCTGTGACCCTCTCTGCCCCCCACTCCCCAGGTACCTGGTGTCCTTAGTGGCCACGAAGACAACAGGGTTGGGGGCATCAGCTGGATTCAGCTTCTGACGCTTGACAGCTGGCTGGGCACTCGACCGCATCCCTGAGGTCATGGGCCGGCCATTGGCAGAGAATGGGACCCCGCTCCCTGCCACCTGCACCAATCACAGACCATCGCAGGCCATCAGCTGGGCCTTACCCCTTCCTCTGCATAGACCCCACCCCAGCCCCCAATCAGCTCAGAGCCCTCAGCTGAGCCCCCTCCTCTCTGCTGGGACCCACTAACCTGATTCCCAGCAGTTGCATGAGCAGCACCCCCTTGAAATGGGGCTCTGGAGGCCAGGCAGAATGCTCTGACAGCGAGCACCCCCCCAGTCACTCATGCCAGCCCTGCCCCCCACCCCACTCACGCTCTCATAGGCCCGCTTGCTCCCGATGCCAGCCAGGCCCCGGTTCTGGCTCTGGCTCATTTGGTTCCGGTTTATGGGGGTCTTGGTGCCGCGTGGCGTTTTTGGTTTCAGAGGGGCTTGCGCAGCTGGAAAAGCAGACAGCACCGTGAGCGTCCCACAGCCTAGTTCACTGACCCCTCCCCCAACTGTTGTATTAACCCACCACCATCCTCCCCAATCACAATGCCGCACTGCCCCGCCCCCCCACCGAGCTGCACGCCAACCTCCCCCTGGGCATTCACTAACGGGGGGCTTGAGGGGGGTGGTGTCCATGAGGTTCCTCCTTTATCTCCCTGACCCCGCATGAGATGGGCATCATCTGAACAGCAGTGCCTGTTGGGAGCACATCAGCATCCTGCCTGCCCTGTTCCCTCTCCACCCATCTGGAGGTAGGAAGGGCACCATGGCTGCGACCATCCCATTGTTCCCACGTGTGGCTCCCATCCTAGATGCCTGGCCGGTAATCCCACTTCCCAGGTGCCAGGAGTGGCCTGGGACACGACTGGAACATGGCACCTGGGCTCAAAGCCCAGGCTGGGACCCAGCTTCGGACAAAGGGTACTGGATTACTCCAAGGGCAGCTGCGCTGAGCTCGGGCCCAGGGAAGGTTCCTGAAATGCAGAGGAGGCAGCCTGACGCAGGGCTGTGAAAGCTGCAATACTTGGGAAGAGGGAACGCCTGCCGGAGGGATAACCATGGGGAACCAATTTAGATGGGATCTGGGAAGAGACCACTTGCACCTTTGGGAGGCCAATTAGTGCACCCAAAAGGTAACCCAGGCAAGAGAGCAGAGCCCTGGAGCTGCTTCATTCGCCCCATTCATTCAGTCTCTGAATTCAGTGGCTCTCCTAAAGTGGGTGTCAGAGATGGTCTTGCCACCCCAAGAAAAACTTATAGTGGGGTAAGCAGGCAGGACAGGGAGTTTGCTGACGTGCTTGGCTGATGGAACAGCCACCGGAAGAGCTGGTTTGCGAGTAAGATGTTGTAAAGAGCACTCGGAGGTCGCGGTGGGGCGGGCACACAAGATCTGGTCTTTATTTGGCTTTTTAACTGTTGTAGGAACAGTGGCAGGGGAGAGGGAGAAGCTACCACCTGGCTGGGCTGGATGGCTCTATCTGCTGCAAGGTGGACCTTGACCAGCAGCCAACACAACTAGGCAGTTATGTTTGCATCTGGAGGGAAAATCTGGCCATGGTTCTGGATAAGTCAGGACAAAAGGGAAGGGCTACTGTCAGCTGAGGTGACATCTGAATGAGATCCAGCAACCACAGAAATGTCTGTAAGCAGCCATCTCCCCTCGAGACGATGGTTCTCCTAGCTAAAGCTGGTCCATCCAAGTACCCCAGCCTGGCCCTGCAGCTTCTGGGACTGAGGTCTTTCGATTGGTGGAAGGACACAGATGCAGAGATTCTGTCCACCGGTTGAACAATGACAGAGTAACAAACTAGGACCATGATGTGCACATTCATTTTGTAGGGCAATACACTGACTTGAGCCAGCCCTGCGATGGGAGAAGAAACCTGGCTAACAGGATCACGTGAGAGCACTGTAAGCTTTAAGGACAGGTTCCCACCAGGTCTGATAGATTTAATTTTATGTGGGAGGCCACAGAGGTTAAACCAGGAGGACCATCAGATCATCTAATCTGACCTTCTGCATAGCAGAGACCACTCATCCCTACTCAGTTAACTTAGGCTATTGGGCTCAATAACATGGCTTAGACCAAGTATTTCAACCTTCTGGAGATTGAACCAGTATGTGCTATGGGCAGAGACTGGACAGGAGAAAAGTGCCACATTTCCTGAGGCCACTGCAATGGCTGATGATTGTTTGGGGAAATCTCTCCTCCAGAAGGTCTGCTCCTAGGAACCATCAGTAGTGTAATGATTTGCTGGAGTCCATCATAATCAAGGCAGGGGGGATTCCAGAGGTTTGGAGAACAGCAAATACCGTGCCAGTCTATAAAAAGGAGAACAAGGCCAATCCGGGGAATTACAGACCCAGTCAGTTTAATTTCAGTACCCAGAAAAATAATGGAGCAAATAATTAAGCAATTTCCAAATGCCTAGAAGATAATGAGGAGATAAGGAACAGTCAGCATAGATTTGCCAAGGACAAACTGTGGTCACACCAACCACCTGGCATGACCTCCTCATAAACGAGCCAGGGAAATACAGTCTAGCTAGAGATACTATACAGATGGGTGGAATACCTGGCTGGATAATCATTCCCACTGGGTGGGTCTCAATGGCTTAGTCAGGCTGGAAGAGCATATCAAGTGGGGTCCCATAGGAAGCAGTTCTGGGTTTAGTTCTGTTCAAAAGCTTCATCAATGGATTTAGACAATGAAAATACACTTAAAGTTTGCAGATGATCCCCAGGTGGCAGGGGCTGGAAGTACATTGGAGGATAGGGCTGACATTTAAAGTAATCTGGACAAACTGGAGAAATGGTCTGAAGTAAAGAGGATGAAATTCAATAAGGACAAATGCAAAGTACTCCACTTCAGGAGGACCAATCAGCTGCACGCGTACAAAATAGGCAATGACTGCCTCCAAAGGAGCACTGCAGAAAGGGATCTGGGTTAGAGGGGATCCCAAGCCAAATATCCTCCAACAGCATAACACAGCTGCACAAAAGGCACCCATCATTCTGAGATGTTTTAGCAGGAGCGTTATAAGCAGGACGCAAGAAGTAACTGTTCCACTCTACCCAGATAAGGCCTTGGCTGGATTGTTGTGTCCAGCTCTGGGTGACGCACCTCAGAAAACATGGACAAACTGGAGAAAATGCAGAAGAAGGCGATAAGATGATTAAAGTGATCAAATGAAAGATATTAAAGCCTAGAAAACATGACCTCTATGGGAAGACTGAGAGAACTGGGCTTGTTTAGTCTGGGGAAGAGAAGACTAGCAGGCAAGGAACATCATAACAGTTTTTGAGTACATAAAACGTTGAAAGAAAGAGAGGGATAAATTGTTCTCATTAACTCCTGAGAACAAAAATAGAAATAATGGGCTTAAATTGCATCCAGGAAGGTTTAGGTTGGACAATAGGAAAAACTTTCTAACTGTGGGGGTGGTTAAGGACTAGAACAAAATTCCCAGGGAAGCTGTGAAATCTGCATCGTTGGAGGTTTTAAGAGCAGGTTAGACACACACGTCAGGGATGGTCTAGCTACTGCAGCCCTGCCTGGACTGCAGGGATCTGGACTAGATGATCCAATGAGTCCCTTTATAATTTTATGATAAGATCAAGTTTCTTGAATAAGCTAATGACAAAGTCTAGGGAAACCACCTGACGGGGCTGTCTAGACATCCACGTTCTGTTTCTTCAGATGCCTGGCTGCTTCCATCAGGTACTTTGTGAAGACTCTTGGTTCTCTGGAGAGATGAAAAGTCGGCCCCTATTGTCAGAGGCACATCTGCAGTGAGGGAGGCAGGAATCTACCTTAAGCTTGTAATGAAAGGATGAGGGATGCCAGGGTTGCCGTCCAGGATGGCACACGTGTGCATGTTCAGTCTTCTCAAACCGGGAAGAGAACACCCTTTTCCTGATTGAAGAACCATCAGTGGCAGAAACCTCTTCCTGCTCTTAGGCAAAGCAGAGAGGCCACTTGCAACTGGTTTTCATGAGAAGGGTGCCCGGAGAGAATCAGGAAAAGCGGCAGAGACCAGAACATGGGGGCTGCCACAGCCATGGATCCAGCTGCACAGCCAAAGGAACCACAGCTGCTTGGAGAGATGTTTGTACCAGTGATCGCGTCTAGCCTCTTACAAGTATTCTACCAATAAAGGGAGCTACTTTTCTAACAGGTTAGCATCTGACTCGGTGCTTGGTAATGTGCTCTCTGTACAAGGGGCGAGGTAAAGGAATAAGCTTCTCTTGCCCAGAGGGGTCAAGCTCTCTCCTCGGGATTCAGAGTAGCCACTAGGGATCCAGAGACAAGGTAGGTGAAACAATGAGAAGTCCTGTGGCACCTTATAAACTACCAGAGTTACTGGAGCATAAGCACTTTGCAGACGCACGGGTCTTTGCCCACGAAGGCTTACGCTCCAAAAAATCTGGTAGTCTACAAGGTGCCAGAGGACTTGTTGTTTTGCGGATACAGACTGACACGGTTCCCCTCTGATACAAGAAAGGGATCAAGTTCTGAGAAGTTCTTCTCTTCTGAAAAGCTTCCTCTCTCTTTTCTCCACTGAAAAGTGGAGGGTTGGGGTGAAGGTACCAAGAAGATTCCAGAGATCTGTGGTTGGCTCCACTGTGTGCTCTCCCCAGGTGGTGTCACCATCCCCCCAGAGCAAAGGATGTTACACAGCCTGGGGGGGGGAGGGGTCTTGGGTCACTGAGCTCTGAGTTTCTAGTGTGTCACAGTCTGAGTATTCTGCTCCTGAAACAACGCTGTAGGGCCTCCAGAACAGAGGAGACCACGTCACCAGGTGAGAGAAGCCAAAGACACTGCTCCTCAGTTGCTGGATCACTCTCTCTCTCTCTCTCTCATCTATGGGATGTTTTCCCTCATCTCTGACCCTCCAAGCATCTCACAGCCAGGGGTTCTGGCTGATCTCTGAAGGGGGCCCTGCAGTCAAAGGGCAACATCCTTTGCTTGCCAGTGAGCTAGAGGGAGACACTTCCGAAGGATTTTCAGCGTGAAGCTCGGAACAGCCACTGTGGCCAGCGAGAAGAGTAAGGCAACAAGAGAAACTGAGGCTGCTGCTTATGGCCACAGCTGGGGGCACACAAGGGCTTCCGATCTCAGGCAGATGCACCGCCAAGCACTCGAAGAGCACAGACCAATAGCCTCGCTCAAGTGGGAAGCAGTGCTGTCTGGTGAGGACTGTGGAGTCTGCCCCATCCCAAGGGGAAAGAGGGTTGCTGGGAGATGCGGAGCCAGACTTCGGTCCTGCCCCTGCTGTGCCCAAAGCTCTATGCCCACAGACCTTACCCAGTTCCTTGACGATGGTGGCCAGTGGCAGCCGCACCAGGGGGTGAATCTTCAGGGGGGTCTTGGCTGCCTTGGGCAGGCGGATAGAACCTATGGAGGGAAGCAGAGAGCAGGCGTGAGACCGGGAAGCCCACGGCGTCCTCCCTCCCAGCCCTGCCCACATACATTCAGCTTTGATGGCGTTGGCATTGATGGGGGCGTAGGGACGCCGGGCAGCACGGCGTGGCTGCAGGATGTCACGGCACATGCGGCGGGCGATGCGGGTCAGCTTGGTGGTCTGCAGAAGGAAGGTCTGGCGGTTCTTGGCCAGCAGCTTGGCTCGATTGGCGCTGGTGGTGTACGGAGAGAGGCTCTGGGCTTCCGGCCTCGACATGTGGCCCCTGGAGTGTGGCTCCTGCGGTGCAGAAAGGAAGAAGGGTCGTGGCCCAGCCGAGCACAGGGAGAAGAGAGGAGCCCCAGACTCAGACAGTGACAGACCTCAATGATCTCTGCACACACCACCCCGGGCCTCCCCAGGGCAGCCTGAAGCCCTGTCCCCCTCACCCAACCCAGCCAATAACCACTCCCAGCAGGTGTTCCCACAGCACCACAGGCCCCAACCACCCACTCCTGCAGCCGTCACCGTGGGCCTGCCGCGACACACGCCCCGCCCAGGAGGCCTTACTGCGGTGCCATGCCCAGTACCGTGGCACTGCGGGCAGCTCCCTCCAGCTGCGTCGGCGTCTTCAGGCCCCCGTATTTCTTCCAGTAGATCCAGCAGGAGGCACAGAGGCGGCACTGCATGTTGGGCGGGCCCCAGGCATACCACTGTGCCGACTGGGTGGCTAAGGGCAGAGGAAGACTCCAGCGTTAGGGGGGTGGCAGTCCAGTCCGGGGATCCCTTCCCTGGGACAAGAGCCACGGCAGCCGCCAGAGCCCTGCGTCCCCAGGCCGGGCACTTCCCCCCGCGCCCCCTGGCAGCACTCACTGTGGCAGCTCTCGCAGGTCAGCCCCTTCTGGAAGCCGGCCCCGTTCATGCCAGGCTTGGAGCCCACTGAGATGATCTGGTTGGGGTTGGGTTTAGTGCTGCCAAAGGAGAAGAGAGGAGGTCACCCCCAGCTCTAGTCCCCTGCCAGGGGATGGCATGTTCCCCACGCCCCGCACTAGGTGAAGACATTGCTGACCCCAGGCCCAACTCCCACTCCTCACACGGGGCAGGGGATCACACACAAGCCATGCTGACACTGAGCAGGGGATGAAGGGGCAACCCCCCAACACCACCCCATACTCAGTGGGGGAATTACGCTCGTGCAGGGCGGATAGACGCACACCACACCGGGGAAGGGACAGGCGCAGGCACACACTAACTCAGGGGAGGGGCTGGTATGCCCTCAGCGAGCGGGGGCAGGGACACGCATGAAGAACACGGCGGAGGACGGTTGGCACATGGATGAATACACGGCAGAGGAGCAGGGGAGGCTGGTGAACCCTCACCCACCCGGCGCGGGAGGCTGCTGCTATGAACCCCTCACCCACTCATGCAGCAAGGTGGGGGTTGCTGTGCCATGGCCCCCCCCAGCGAGGGCAGGCCTGGGGCACACCCAAACTCACAGGTGCAACTGGGGGGTGGGGCTAGCACATGTGCCCACGTACACACAGCAAGCGGAGTGGCACACCCCCCACGCACACACTCATGTAGCAGGGGCAGGCTGATGCCCAGCCACACACAGCACGCTCCCGGGGTGGGGAGGGGGAGCCGACCTGCATCCAGCCAACCACACACGGACACACCCCCGGTGGGGTGTGGCACGGGCTGGCGCTGGCTCACTTCCCTCTTTCACAGGCGGGGCGTGGCCGGCTTCCTCCCCACTCCACACCCTGGGGAGGGACTGGCTGGCCCCCCCCCCCCCCCCCCCATGCCCAGCCCGCGCTCGGCTCCCCCAGTTCTGCGGGAGAACCCCCTGTTACTCACTAGGTGGGGATGTAGACCTGTTTCAGTTTGCTGTCAGCTTCAGCTGCCTTCAACCTTTTCTGCAAACAGAGACAGCGCCTAAGCGGGGGAGGGGAGGAGACGCTTCTTCTCCTGGCCCTTCCCCGCGCTCTGGGCGGACGGCCCAGACAGAGCCCTGCTTCCGGGCCCACGCTCACCTGCTGGATGTAGCGGTCGGTGGTTTTCCACATGTAGTAGAACTGCACGATGCTGGCCAGGGACTTCCAGGGCAGCTGCGGAGGCCAGAGAAGTGATCAGAAAGCCCCAGGCAGCCCACGCGCCCAGCCCCAGCACCCCTGCGCCCACCCGAGCCAATGCAGGATCAGTCCCCCCGGCTCATAGCCCGTCCCCTGGGCCCACGCCCCCAGGGCAGAGCAGTTCGGTTTGAGACAGGTCCATCACCCAGAGCCCCACTCACAAAGTCCTGCCGGATGTCATTGAAGTCCTTGCCATACTTCTCCAGGGCCTCCTCAAAGAGCATGGCCTCTGAGGCCGACCACTCCTCCATCTCGTCGCGGCACAGCACCGGGCCCCCCTGGGGCACCAGGGTCGACATGGCCTTGGCCAGGTCATAGCCGTTCCGCTGCAGCGTGTCCATGGCGTGGAACTGCGGGGAAAGCGCCCATCAGCCAGGGCTCACTTCTGGCTGCCCTCAGCACCCCAGGAGAGGCCCAGCCCCTCACCCCCTGCATGGGGGGCAGACGGAGGCCTCCAGCTTTGAGACAGGAAGCTGGAGGCAGCTTCTGCAGCCCCGTAACACCCAGCGAGTCACCTGGGGCTGCAGGGACCCCTCCAGCAGCCAGTGGGGGCAAACGCACTGTAGGACTCAGACAGGCACACGGCCTCTTCCCCACCCCCATCTCCTCCTCACCAGCGTGATGTCCCGGGAGGCGGCCGCTGCGCTCATGTGCAGACTGGGCTGCCGGATGGAGCTGCTGCAGTCCAGAGCTCGAGCAAAGGTCCCGACAGCCCTGGGAAGGGACACAGGTTAGCAGCAGCCCACAGCCCAAGGGGGCTCCACATGAACTAAGAGACCCCCCAGGGCTGGCATCTCACCGAGCCACAACCAGGAACTGGTCAATCTGCCGGTCGGTCAGCGGGTTGTCAGGGTCCCAGACCTTCATCTCCATTTTCTGCTGGTTCCGATTGTCCGACTCGCCTGTGGGGAGGGGCCGGGTCAGGAGAGGCAAAGCTGCCCCCCCGCCCCACCCCCAAGAGAGGCAGGCGAGACACACCCCTCCCCCATGCACAGGGGACAGCTCCCCCAGAGAGCGGGGCTGACCTAGCCCAGGGGGTGTCCTCCCCCTCACCTTCAGCCAGCCGGTCGGGGATCTCAGCTTGGTACTTGCACCCAACCCGGATCTCCCCCTGGTCAGCCAAAAGCGTCTTCTGGACGGGGTCAAAGACCAGCGAGTAGAAGAAGCAGTCCTAGGGGAGGGGCACAGGGGGAGGCAGGCACCTCAGCAGACTGGCTCCCCCCAGCCCTGGCCCACCGGGGGACAGCTCCTCTTCCCATCCTCCCCCCAGGGCAGCGAGCTGGGCCCTGGCGTCTCACCTGCAGCAGGGCCAGAGGGAGAGTCCTCCTTCTGCCCTGCTCCCCCTCACAAGTTCCAGGCAGCTGAGCACAGCCCCTCGACCCCTGCAGGCCCAGCCCCACGCAGGCCCAGCCCCTCACCTCCTTCTCCAGATACTGGTTGAGGATGTCAGTCTCGTTGAGCAGCGTCACACTGCATTTGCCCCTAAAGGAATCAAGCACAGACCACATCACAGGCTGGACTGGTGCCCTGGGGGCTCTCCACCTGCGGCTGGGCCCGGCCTGCCCGGGGCTCACACCCCTCCCTGAGCAGCTGGCCTGGTGCAGGGCTGCCCCCCGAGGGGACAGACTTGGGAGATGGCCCCTCCCTCAGGAGAGCCCTAGAGCTCTGCCCAACAGGGCCCCTACGCACCGTATGTGGGTGGCTGGCAACGACTCAAACTGGCGCGACAGGAAGAGCTCGCGATGCTTCAGCTGGTGCCGCTGCTGCTCTGACACCCCTGGCTGTTTTGACTCCTCCTCAAACTCACCTGTGGCAGGACGCGAGGGTCAGGGGCTCTCAGGCCCACCCATCCCTTCCCAGCAGACCGACCCACCCTCAGCATCCTGCCGCCACCACTGAGCCCCAGAGAGGCTTCAGCCCCAGGAGAACCTCCCCAGGGATCCAAGCCCCTCACTTCCACCCCAAAGACCCATTTCCAGAGACCTCCCCACCAGACAGCTCCACCGACACCCAAGTCCCCTCACTTCTCCCTGTCGGCCCCCCAGAGACCCCAGCTCCTGGGGCAGCAAGAGCAGCTCTCCCTCCTCAGCCTGTTTAAGGCTGGTGCCGTCCATCCCCAGGTACCCACCAGGACTGCTGCTCCCCTCTCCCCCGCCCGTTCACACCCCAAAGGTCTGCAGCACCTGCCGCCCTGCCCAGAACAGCCCCTCCCCCACTTACCCCTCCCTGCCCGGGGTTAACTCTCCCCTGCCCAATAACCCACAGAACACAGCACCCCCCTTCCCAGCCCCCCCGCCCAGCAGAGCACGTGGCCCGTCCCCGCTCCAGGAAGTGGCCAAGCTGCAGCCCCTGCCAAGCAGCTCATTGTTCTCCCAGCCCCACTGTTGGCGGCAGCCCAGCGAGGGGCGGGGCTCATTCCACCCCTGCTCCCGTGGTGGGAAGCCCTGTGGGGTGGGGGCAGGGCACATGGGTGCAGCCCACCCCACTCGGGCAGAGTCAAGGGCAGCTCCCACCAAACAGGCCCGGAAACCCCAAGCCCGGGCAAGCAGCCAGCACAGGCCCCAACAGGAAGAGCTCCTAGGGCCTGTTAACCCTGCACTGCCCAGGGCCTCCGTGTTGCCCCGGGTCACACGGGAGGGTATAGGCGAGCTGGGCAGCAGCCCCTCACTCCTGACTCACGGCCCCTGTCCCTCCTCCTGACCTACAGCTCTGCTGGTGCCCCTCACTCCCAGCCTGCAATCCTCTGGGCTGGGAACAACCTTGTGTCCCCACAGACACACCCCTGGCACAGGTCTGGCCCGAGGTATTTGCTGTGTTGCGCCCCAGGGCTCCTGGGCTGAAAGAACAAAGCCTCAGCACCTGCAATCCTGTCCCAGAGGCTGGGGCGCTGCCCAGGGCAGGCTGAACCAGCGTGTGCCGGGGAGGAGACGCGAGACCCCGACTGCCCTGTGTGCTGGGGGATGGTCACCCCAAAAACCACCCCCGGCCCATACTGTGAGCAGCCAGGGTCAGTGCCACCCCTTCCCAATGCCTGCAGCTGAGGGCTGGGGAAGGCGCTGGCAGCTCTCCTAGCCAGGCAAGCAGGGAGCTGCCCAGGGAGGGGCAGGCAGGGCCTTTCACCTACTAGCCTCAGGCAACAGCAACTCTGCCAACATGTCAGCCCCACGTCTCAGGGACGGGTCCACAAGCTGCTCCCCCCATCAGCCCCAAAGCCCACATGCCTCACTGCCACCACATCCTCCCCCGCAAGACAGACCCACTGCACCCAACAACCCCTCCCCCCAGCTCACTGCCTGCGACCCCACACCCACTGCTCCCCAACACCCCAGGACGCTCCAGGCCCCGACTACTCCACCCTTACAGACAGACGCGCCCCCGTTAGCCTGAGACAGACCCATGCGCCCCCCAGGACCTCCACCCTGCTGCCGGCAGAGCCGCAGGGATGGCCCCAGCACTCACGGGCATTGCTGTCAGCCAGGCTGTTGAGGCTGCTGGAGATGTCCCGGCGCCGGAAGAGACACACCACCTTGGCCTCCACGTTGCCATTGGCTGTCTGGGGATGAAAGCAGGGTGACACCTGAAGCAGGGGCTGGCACAGCTGGATTCCCGGGAGCCCCTCATTACCACCTCCACAGTCCAGCCTCAGCGCTCGGTACAGCCCCAGCAGGGGCATAAATGCAGCCTCCAGAGGAGCCCAGTTCCCTCCTGTACTTCACCACGGCAGGGTCAGAGCAGTTGCAACGCCCCAGGAGGAGCTTTCAGCCTGGCCAATGGATTCCTCCTCTACAGGGGGATCTGGCTGCCAATTGCAAAGGTTGTTGGCAGGGGCCCTGGCTACAGGTCCCCACCCTCTGGGGTGGGTGGGGCGTGGACAGGGGACACCTGGCCCAAGCCCAGTAGAGGGGGCCAGTTCTGCGGTGTGGCTGTCTAGCTCTGGTCCCACTGCCCGAGAGAGGCGGGGCTCTGGTGTGTGACTGGCCGCTGAAGAAAGGGAGGTGGCGTAGGTGCAGGCTGTGCTTCTGTGGCCCCAGGGAGTACGCGCAGGGGATGGGGAGAATCTCTGGCTGTGGTCTCATGGTCCCTCACCTTGTTGAGCTCCTCAATACGCCGGACAAGGTAGGGGTTACTGGAAGAATTCTCAAAATAGACGTAATCTGCAGAGAGACCGGAGACCGAAGCTGTCAGGGGGAAAGCCAGGAAACAGGCAGGCACCCAGGAAGGCCAGGCTGAATCTTCAGAGGCCTCATGAGGACACATCACCCCCTCAGTCTCCGCCCCAGTGCCACCGGCTCCCAAAGTGGCATTCATCTCCTCCCCTCATCTAGGCTGCCCCAGCCCTCTCATTCTCCCCTGCCAAGCATCCTGCATACCCATGGGCCTTCCTGCCCCGAACCTGGACCAAGCCCTGATCAGCAGGGGGTTCGTCTCCCAATCTCCATCTCCCAGGCAGCAGGTACCCACCTCCCTGTCACCGTCACACTCCTCTCTCCGACAGCCACTTGTCCACAGGGGTAACATTGCCAGGTTGCAGCCAAGCCAAGGCCCTACCCTGCCCCCACTAGCACCCAGACCCCTCCAGCTCCCAGTCACAGCCAGCAGCCCAAACACCAGCTTGGACAGGGTCCAGTCTAACATTGGCAGTGTCAGTGGCTGAAGAGAGGTTACCACCTGGGGCAGCAAGAGCTAGACGGGGCAGCATTTACCAGGCTGGGGAGAAACCTTAGCCATGTGCCCAGGCAGAACAGGCTGCTCCTGGTGTGGGCACGGCACTGCCAGTATAAGAGGAGATAATCCCCCACCCTCCAACATAACACATATGGAAGTATGAGCTGGGATCCCCTCCCGGGACACACTCCAGAGGCAGTGTGAGCAGAGGGCCTCAGAAACTAGAGCCACCATGAAGGAGACCCTGAGAAAAACCCCATCCTGCTGATGGGGGCCAAGATGCCAGCTCCCTTCCCCAAAAGTGCCACTCTCCAGGTGCAGCACCAAATGCCCACGGGCTTCTCACCATGTGCTCGAATGCGCAGCCAGGGCATGGGAAGTGGGGAGCACCCCTGCCCCAGCATCCTAAGTCAGATCTCCCAATACTGGTGCCCTCCAACCAGACTCCACACAAGCCACCCCCAGCCGCTCTAAAATGTCACGTCCCACCACTGCCTCCCACTCCCCAACTGTTCCTCACACACCACCCCAACAGGCACCCAAAATACCCTACACGTAACCCACCCATCCCTGACATCCCCCAACCAGACACCCACTATAGCTCACAATCCCTCCACACTCAAGACATCACCCTGCCCCCCAGCCCCCCAACCTAACCACAACCAGATTCCCCCCAAGTACCTCACACTCCACTTATGCCCCACAAGCAAACTACCGACAAACACAAACACCTCACTGACCCCTACAGCCAAACCGACCACCCTAGAAGTTGGGTCCTCCATCAGGTACCACTGTGGGCCCTGCACCCGAGAAATACCCTCACCCCATGTAACCAGACTTGCCGCCCCCAAAGGACTCTGTCCACACCATCTACCTCCTCCCCACATAACCAACCCACCAGCCAGAGCCCTCAAGTGCCCAGGCCCCACCAACCTTTAACACTGCTCACACTATACCACCAGATTCCCCTGCCTCCCCAGAACTAGCCCACTACCCCTTACTACCATTGTCCCCACAACCTGACCCCAACTTCCCCAGGCCCTCCAGAGCTGCCCCATCTCACCACCCCAGAGCCCCCCACCAACAACCCTCCCAACCCCCGCGTAACAAGTCCACTGCTCCCTGCCACCCCCCACCCTGGCATGCAGCATGTGGTGGGAGAACAGCCTCTTCTTCTAGGGAACTAAGGGGCATCAACCCCTGCATGGACCATAACACGCGCCCCCAGTCCCCAATCCTGAAGTGACCAAGACACATCACCCTGTCTGGTCCCACTTCCCTCCACGCTCACCCTCTGCCCCAGCCACTGCCCCACAGCACCACTCCCCTCGGCGTCCCCGACACGAGCCCTGCCCCACTCACCCCCACAGCCAGCCCCTAACTCCCCAGCGCCATCTGGCCCCGCACTGCCCTCCCACCACTGACTCCCCCCGCCCCCAGCTTGGTCCGGTCCGGTCCGGTCCGGTCCGGCACTGCTCCTCCCCCCCGGAGCGGTCCAGTCCGGTCCAACACTGCCCCTCCCCCCCCGGCTCGGTCCGGTCCGGTCCAACACTGCCCCTCCCCCCCGGCGCGGTCCGGTCCGGTCCAACACTGCCCCTCCCCCACCGGCTCGGTCCGGTCCGGTCCAACACTGCCCCTCCCCCACCGGCTCGGTCCGGTCCAACCCAACACTGCCCCTCCCCCACCGGCTCGGTCCGGTCCAACCCAACACTGCCCCTCCCCCACCGGCTCGGTCCGGTCCAACACTGCCCCTCCCCCCGCCCGGCTCAGTACGGCCTGGCCCCGCACTGACCCTCCCCCCAACCCAGCTCTGCCCAGTTCAGTCCCGGTCCGGCCCCAGACTCACCCCCCACCCGGTACATATTGGCCGCCATGGCCCCGCCGCGCGATGGTGGGGGAGGTGCCTCCGTGCGGCTCCGCTCGAGCCCGCGCTAACCCCGCTCCCGGGCGCTCTTCATCTCCTCCCGCTCCGCCGCCGCCGCCTCCTGCTCTTCTCCTCCTCCTCACGCAAGGCCGGGACCAGGAGGCGTCGGGCGGCTCCGGCCGCTCTTCGGGAGTTTCCGGGAAAGGATCGGCAAAATCCGGAAATATCCGAGGCGGCTTCGGCCTAGCCCAGCGTGAGATCGGATTTTTCCGGTGCTGTTCGTATATTTCCGGAATTGGGGGCGAAGCTTCGGGCAGCGTCGACGACAGCCCCCGGCGATCGAGTCCTTCCGGACAATGACTCTAAATGTCCGGGGCCGGCCAGAACTTCGGGCTTTGCCGGCGATCTTCGGCTAAATCCGGAGACTGCAGCATTCGGCTATTTCCGGACAAACTGCCCCGCTCGGGCCTTTCCGGCGGGAGACCCAAGCACTGAGCTGGTAACCACTTCGTCGCCGAGGTGCTCTGCAGAGAGGCCGGGCCCGGAACAACGGGCACTTCCCGGTAGCCTCAACCGCACAAGAGTTATTTGCATACATATGTAAATTTACAGCTGTAACGCCCAAAATAGCCACTCACTTGCCCCATCACACCCCAGAATTCAGTAACTGCAGAGGTGAGATGCAGCCACCTCTGGGGCGCAGCACCACTGCATTAATCCCGGAGTCCAGCAGAGAGAGGTTTCCTCTATATCGTACTAGGCTTGGGGAATTCAATCTGTCGCTTCTGCCTCCCCGGAACCACGCTGCTCCCCCCTCCCCCCACTGTCCCGAGGCTGGGTGAAGAGTGATCCCTGTGCTGTGCCATCCCACAGTAGGCTAGCCCCACTCCCTGGTGCCCCTCGCATGCCTTCCCCTCCCCACCCCACTGCTGTTTGCCTTCACCCCACACCTGACAGGAAGGAGACAGGAGCCCAGCCCCTGCTGCCAAGGCTTTATTGCTGCCTCTCACAGTGTTCAGCGTCTTGCTGCTCCAACGCAGCCAGGAATGTAAACAAGGTGGAGAGAGCAGTGTCCTGCTTCTCCAGGTTTGGTCCCAGGGTGCGGGGCAGCCCTCAGGGCCCTGGGGGAAAGAGCGCCCCCAGCTGGACAGGACCCATCACTCACACATTCTGGGAACGGAGTTGCTGCCCCATCACACGGAGTGAGAGCGGATATGGACAACCCCAGTCTTAAGGCCGTGCTGGCTCCAATAACTCTCCCAGGGTCACCCTAGCCCATGAGATCCCCTGATAGACACCTCTCCTCACCTCCAAGGCAAGACCCCCAATCCCAACACCCTCCCAGCTGAGCCCCTGTGCCCTGGTGGTGGGAGTTGCCACCAGGCCCTTGACCCAGCCCCACCACTCTGACCTGTGCTGGGCCCTGAGCAGAATCTAGGCCTGCCCCCCCAGAGTTAATGAAGCAGGTCCCATTGTGAGCATGTGTTAGTGCCAGGGTGTGGGGAACCCTCCGACTGGGCCTCAATCGCTGGGGTCCGTGTGCCAGGGCTGATCAGGACCGCAGACAATGAGGCGTGGTCCCTGCACCATCTCCAGCTCAGGCACAGCCCCCAGCCTCCTGGGAGGAGAGGGAGGCGGAAGAGAGCGAGCGGCTGTGGGGCAGGCTGCCCCCCAGCACCCGCCACTGGAAGATGCTGGTGTCCTTGCCCCCCAGTGATACCAGGTGGCTGTCATCATTCGTGAAGCGCACATTAGTCACATGGCTCCCATGGCCCCCATACATGTGGCTGGGCGCCTGCAGGAGAGAACGAAGGAGTGGGGTAAGGTGTGGAGGCTGCTAATAGCCTCTCATCCCACCCAGCAGCTCCGGAGTGTTCCCCTAGCTGTGCCCCAGGCCCTCGGGCACTGACACTACCCCCACGACCTCCCAGAACCACCCTGATACCCCCATTGGGACCCCCCACCCCACGCAGAACCCAGAGGGACACCCCATTCCCTTGCCCAAGATCTCCCAGGCCCCTGGGATGTCCCCGCTCCCCAGAGGCCCAGTTCCCTGCCCAAGACTGAGCCAATGGGCAGAGGGGCAGACAAATTCCCTAGGTCATCCTCCCCTCCTCTCCTCGGGCAGGGTGCCAGGGCTTGCACCCACCTGTCCTGCCAGGCTCACCTTGGCCCTGGCACAGGGGTACTGGAACAGATGCACTTTGCAGAAGTCATCTGCCACTGCGACGACACGCTCCTTGTGGGAGCGGCACAGGGAGTTGATATCAGTGCCGTCCGAGCCGTCCGGCCACACGCCTGCGGGGCGGAATCCCAACGGCGTGGTAGGTCAGCGCCCCGTCCTGACCGTGACGTTCAGAGCCCCGACGGCTACACCCTTCTCCCTCCCATCTCCCTGGGACCCCCCTGCCCCATTACTGGCCTTGCCGCCCCCCCACCCACCTCATGGTCCCCAACTCTCACCAAAGACATGGAAGCCCAGCACGCAGGTGTATGACGCCCACTCCCGGTCGCGGCTCTCAAAGCGATTCCTCAGCAGCTTGCAGCCGCCAGTCACGTCCCCTGCAAACGGGGCGGAGACACATAAGGTCAGGGTCCCACTGCAGCGCCCGGCACCGCCACGAGGGCACCGCTCCCAGCCCCTCCCCACAGGGGACGACACACGCCCCGGTCCCCGGGCACCGGAAGCGCCTCCCCGCGTGACAGATGCCTATGGCAAGGCACAAGGAGGGCCACGCGTGGCCAGATGCCAGGGCAACGGGCTCCTGAGCATCCCCTTTCCCTGCACTCACAGTAGAGGATCTCATAATCGCCCGAGTTGGACATGATGAATTTGCTGTCCTTGGACCAGTCCAGGTGGGTGATGAAGCTGGAGTGGCCCTGGGGAGATGGGGAAGAGCACCAAGTCTGCTCAACGCCCCTCCACCTGAGCCCCAGGCACCTCCGCAGCCGGCCGCCCAAAGGCCTGGAATCACACACTCAGCCACTTCCAGGCCCTCTCCTTTTCCCTCCCCCACCCTGGGGCTGGTGACCCCCTCCCATCCCCGGAGCCCCGATATGCCCAGTGCCCTGGCAGCCCTGCTGCCCTCCCGCCCCCGCAAGCCAGCAGCACCCCCTCACCGTGCAGCGGCCGAAGCGGCTGTACTTGCGTTCCCCCTCCCCCACGCTGTAGATGTAGATGAAGTTGTCGTGGGAGCCGATGGCCAGGAACTCGCCGTCTGCCGGGGGGAGAAGAGACAGCTGGGAAGTGGCCCCCTGGAGCCTGGCTGTGCCGAAGGGGACAGAGGAGGGGGTGCAAACACAGCTCCAAGGGACGGGGAGGAACTTGCTGTCTCAGCACGGTGCGAGCTGGGGTGGGCCAGGGGACGCGGAGCAGGGGGGGCGGGAATAGGGGCTGGAGGGAGGAACCTGGGCCGGCTGGGGAAGGGAGCGAGGCAGAGAAGTGTGGGGGTCTGACCTGGTGAGTAGCGCACCACCGAGAGCTGCTCATTCCCATCCGAGCCCCCCGCCAGCACCTGCCGTGTCTCTGTGTCCAGCACCAGCCACCTGGGGGCACAAGGGGGGGGGTCAGAGCTCCTGTGGCACCAGACGAGGAGAGCCAGAGAGCAGGGGTGGGGGGATCCGACCCTGGGGGCAAACTCAGTGACCCCCTCACCCCAGCAGGGCCAGACTGGGGGACCAGGAGGCACAGCCTGAGTGCCCAGCGCTGCCAGCAGAGCCCCCATAGCCCCCAGCCCCCAGCTGCGCTTCCAGTGGGTGGGAAGGGCTCCCCGACTGCCCTGCAGGGGCCAGAACCAGAGCAACGTTGGGGGTGGGGAGTTACCGTCCAGTGTTGAGTCCTACAGCCACCACCCGGCCACTGGGGTGGAAATCAGCACAGAGCCCGACCTCCTGTGGGGGAAAGACACCTGTGAGGGCCTTGGCCTCCCTCCCACCTCAGGGCAGGCTCCAGGCCACTGCATCCTCCCACCCGCCCTGGGCAGTACCTCCAGGGTGAGGCTCCAGGCCACCATGGCCTCCCCCGCCCCCCCCAGTGGTACCTCCAGGTCACCATGAGGCCCCCACCCACCCCCCTGTGGCTCCTCCAGTCCATGGGCTCCCCCGCCCCCCCGGCGGTACCTCCAACGTGAGGCTCCAGGCCGCCGTGTGCTCCCCGCTGTCCCACATGCAGACCTGCCTGTCGTGCCCGCAGGTGAGGAAGAGGCTCCGTGAAGGGTGGGTGGCCAAGCCCCACAGCTCGTCCGTGTGACCCTGCAACAGGGAGAGCCTGATGGGGGCAGGCGAGGGCCTAGCTCACCCCGCTGCACACTGCTCCCCAGGTCCCCCATCCTCTGGGACCCCCACCCCACCCATTTTTGTTCCCCTGGCTGCAAAACAGGCCCTCGCTCTGCCGCGCCCCCAGCGCCCTCTTCCCAAGCCCTCCACTGCCCCACGGTCCCTGGAGGGCAGGGCCCCCGCTCCATGCTCACCTGGATGATGGGCGTGAAGCCGGCTGCCAGGCTGCCCCTGAGCAGAGCGTTGCGCGTCGTCCCAACCAGCAGCTCGTCCCCAGGGCCCTCAGCAATGGTGCGCACAGCCCCAAACTGCTCGGGGATCTGGGGCACAAGGGGCTGCCTCAGCAGGAGCCAGGGATCCCTCAGCCTGACCCCCGTGGCTGCTACAGGCCCCTTCCCCTCCTGGCCATCCCCGCTGCCTGCCACACCCCAAACACTCCCCGTTCCTACAGTCCCCCAGCGAGGCCCCACAGCAACACCCAACACTCTTTGCCTGAGCCTGTCCTTTGCCCCCCCTCGCCCATTACAACCCCCTCAGGGATCCCTCCTGCTCCTTGCCCCCCCCCACAGGTACCCCCTGCTACAGACCCCTCCCCAAAGCCACAGAAACCCCCTGCCCAGTGCCCACCCGTGCAGGTTCCCCACCTCTGCCCATTGCAGACCCATCACTGACTGGCTGGACACCCCCAGCCAGCCCCCTCAGCCCCCATCTTCTCCCACTGCAGCTGCCTCCCCAATCCCCCAAACCTCCCCTGCCCGTCCCAGCTCGACCCTGCCAGGCACTCCCTGCCCAGTGCCCACCGCTGGCGGCCCCCACCAACCCTCCCAACACCCCCTGCCCAGCCCCCTCAGGTCCCTCACCCAGGGCCGCCCCCTACCCCGCCCCCAAACACCTCCACCCCCTACAGATCCCCCAGTCTGTCACTGTACCCCCATGGACCCCCCACCCGACCCCCGCCCTCACCCACTGCCACTCCCTCCCCCTCTCCATTCTACAGCTCCCTCCGAAACCCCCCCGTCAGCCCCACTCACTAGTGCCCCCTTATTGGCCCTGAAACACCCCCTGCCCACGCCCACCCCCCAGCCCCCTACAGAGCCTTCCCCACCCCTAAACACCTCCCCCCTGCTGCCCACTGACCCAGCAGGCAAATCCCCAGCACACACCCCGACCCCCCACAGAGCTCTCTCTGCCCATCCCCCCACTAACCCCACCTCCCACAATCCCCCCCCGGGATCCCTCTTGCTCAACCTCACCCCATGCAGATCCCCTCCCCCCTGCCGCCTCGCCCCTGCTTTGGATCAGAGCCCCCCAGGTTCCCTCCCCCGCATGCCCTCCCCCTTCCCCCTCACCTCCACTTCCTGCAGCAGGACCAGGCTGGGGCTCCAGTGCACAAGGCGCCGGTCCTTCCCGCCCCCGCTGAGCACCGAGCCGCTGCGCCGCAGGCAGAGCGAGAAGATGCTGCCTTCGTGGGCCCGGGTCTGGCGCCCAATTTGGTAGGTCTCTGCAAGCGGGGGCGGGGGGGGGTCATTGCTGGGCCCTCTTTCCACACCCTGAGCCCAGGTGGATCCAGCATCCCCTCCTCCCCCCCATCCCGAGATCCCTGCATCCCACTCAGCATCCACACTCGTCCCGGGGGGGATGCCAGTGCCAGGTTCCCTTCACTGCACCTCCTGCCACCGCGGGCTCCCTCCCCCCAGCTCAGGGGTCTGTGCAGGCCTCCCTTAGCCCAGGGGACCTCCCCCTCAGCCCAGGGATCCCTGCCCCACTAGCTCCAGAGGTCCATGCTGGTCCTCCTCAGCCCAGGAGTCCTTCCCCCCAGCCACGGGGGCAGGGGGGACACTGTGCCAGCCTCCCTCAGGCTACGAGGGTTGCCAGCCCGCCAGGATTCTCCCAGGATCTCCAGAAATTAGAGGCTAATAGCTAGTAGAAGGTTAGGGCTGTGCTGAAAGCCCCAGGAATACGTCCACCCACCTGGGAAACCTGCAGGCCCCAGCCCTGTGCAGACACCCGCCCCCGGCACCTTTGGCGCCCTTGCCCAGCGTGCGGATGTCGGCGGCCGTGCGCGCCCAGGTCAGGATGTTCCCCTCCGAGTCCCCAGTCAGCACATCCCCACTGGCATCGAACACAAAGCACTGGATGAACTTGGGCTTCTTGTACTTCTGGAAATGGGGAAGAGGGAAGCGAATCGTGAGGGGCGGCCCTGGCAGGGCTGAGACCAGCCCCCCTTCCCCAGCCAGGCCCCTTCCCAGGCTGGGCCGAGCGCTGCCCTCCGCAGCCCCTCACCCCGAAGATGCCCTGCTTCTTGCTCAGGGTGCTGCCGCTCCAGGTCCAGAAGTAGACGTGGGACTTCCCGCTGGTGATGAAGTTGCTGCTGTCCAGTGGGTTGAACTCCACTGTGAACACGGACTCGTTGGTGGTCTGGAGAGGGGAGATGGGACGGGGCAGCCTCAGGGGCAAGGCCAGAAGCGCAGCGAGACGGGGTGGGGATGGGAACATCCCGGGATTGCTCCTTTCCCACCAGTGGATGGCACTGGGCAGCAGGAGCAGGGAAGCCTCAGGACTTGGGGGGTCCTTAGCTGGGATCTTGGGGGCTCCTTCACCCCAGGGGCGTCCTCCCGCTGCAGCCAGCCGCATCCCCAGCAGAGCGGGACGGATGCACAGTGCAGCCTCAGGGCAGCCTGGCCCAGGTTTGCTGCATTGGGAGGGGCAGCCCGGTGACTTCAGCTCCTCAAATATTCACAGGCTGCCATGGAGATGGCACCCAAAAAGCAGGAGCCGCACCGGCTGTCCCCCATCACAGCGTCACCCAGAGAAGGGGAATGGGGGCTGCAGCCCAAACGCCCGGAGGCTCTTCCTGACTCAGAGAAGGGAGCGGCTCGTGTGACTGCAGGGCCGGGGGTGGGGAGTCAGGACTCCTGGGTTCACAAAACCATGAGACCAGCCAGCCTGGGTCAGAGCAAAGGTCCATCTAGTCCTGTACCCTCTGTTTTAACAGTTGCCGGTGCCGGGTGCCCCAGGGAATGAACAGAACAGGCCATCATCAAGTGAATCTGTCACCCATTCCCCACTTCTGACAAACAGTGGCTAGGGCGCCCTCCCGGCCCGTCCTGGCTAACAGCCGTTGGTGGATCAATCCCCCAGCAATGTATCCAGTTCTTCTGTGTGCCACTGGTAGGGTCTTGGACTTCACAACCTGCTCTGGCGAGGAGTTCCACAGATTGAGGATGCATTGCGCGAGGAAGTACTTCCTGGTGGTAGTTTTAAACCTGCCGCCCATTAATTTCACTTGGTGGCCCCTGGCCCTTGCATTACGAGGAGGAAATCACTTTTCTGTACACTCGTCCCTCACTTCACGAGAACAGCTGGGTCCCACCTTTCTGCTCGTAGGCAGAAACCCACCAGAGGGACGCTGCATTCCTATTCAACTGCAGGGGAAAGTCTCTGATTAGGTCTGAGGGCTCCCAATTGCGGGGAGCAGTGGCAGCAGGTGGTGCTTTTGAAAGGTGAGTGAACCTTGGGCTGGGGAGGGTTCAAGGCTGGGGGTAGTTTAGGGCTGTGGGGAGAGAGGGCTCAAATCTGGTGGTGGGTCGGGGGTTGGGCTATCTGGCTGCGGGCCGATAAGGGGGTCTGGCTGCTGCGGTTTGTGGCTGCGGGGCCGGTGGGGGTCTGGCTGCAGGAGTTACAGGCACTGGGGGGGTCTGGCCGCGGGGGTAAGGGTGTCTGTGGAGCGGTACAAGTGGCTGCAGGGGGGCCTGGCCATGGGGGTTACAGCTGGGGGGCGGTCTGGCTGCAGGACCACAGGGGGCACAGGCAGCTGTCAAGTGGGACAGGCGGCTGTGGGGGTTGCAGGGGGCTCTGGCTGCGGGGGTTACAGGCAGCGTGGAGCATTCTGGCTGTGGGGGGGGTCTGGCTGCAGGGGTTACAGGCGGTGGGGGGGGTCTGGCTGCAGGGGTTACAGGCACTGGGGGGGTCTGGCTGTGGGGGTAAGGGTGTCTGTGGAGTGGTACAAGCGGCTGCAGGGGGGCCTGGCCATGGGGGTTACAGCTGGGGGGTGGTCTGGCTGCAGGACCACAGGGGGCACAGGCAGCTGTCAAGCGGGACAGGTGGCTGCGGGGGTTACAGGCAGCGGGGGGGGTCTGGCTGCGGGGGGTACAGGCAGCGTGGAGCATTCTGGCTGTGGGGGGGGTCTGGCTGCAGGGGGGTACAGGTTGCGGGGTTTCTGGCCTTGGGGTCACAGGGTGTACAGGTGGTGCAGAGCATTCTGGCTGCGGGGGGGTCTGGCCGTGGGGGTACAGGCAGTGCGGAGCAGTCTGGTCGTGGGGGGGTCTGGCTGTGCGGGGTACAGGTGGCAAGAGGGGTCTGGCCTCGGGGCCGCCGGGGGTACAGGTGGTGCAGAGCATTCTGGCTGTGGGGGGTGTGTCTGGCCGCAGGGCCAACAGGGCGTCAAGCTGCTGCGGTTTGGGGCTGTGGGGCTGCGGGGAGAGCAGGAAGCTGTGGGGTGTCAGGCTGCGGCGCCAGCAGGGGCTATGGCTGCAGCGGTTGGGGCTGCGGGGCTGGCGAGGGGGTCAGATTAGGGGGGTTGGAGCAGGGGGAAGGGGGGAAGGCTCGTATGAGTGGGGGAAGTTCACTCACAGAGTGAACTAGGGTAGGTAAGTGTGTCCCTCGTTTAAGCGAGCACTCGAAAGTGAAGTACTCGTTTAACGCGGGACGAGTATATTCACTTCGTCCTCATCAGTCATAACTTTATAGATCTCTCTCGTACCTCTTTCCTAAGCTGAAAAGTCCCAGACTTAATCACAGAGCAGCTGGTCCATACCCCAGTCATTTCTGCTGCTTCTCCGAACTTTTCCCAAAGCCAAGAGAGCATTTTGAGATGAGGTGACCACTTCCGTGCACGGAAGTCAAGATGTGGACATACAATGGATTTATACACAGGCAATAAGAGATTGTCTGTCTTATCCTCCAGCCCTTTCCTAGTGGTTCCTAGCCTTCTGTTTGCTCTTTTTTAACTGCTGCTGCACATTGAGGTGATGTTTTCAGAGAACTATCCACAGTGACTCCAGGAGCTCTCTCTCTGGAGTGGTAACTGCTAATTTTGTCCCCACCATTTTACATAGCTGGGGTTGTATATAGTACACTTGGGATTATGGTTTCCAATATGCGTTGTTTTTTCACTTATCAACATTAGAATTCATCTGCCACATTGTGGCCCAGCCACCTTAGTTTTGTGAGATCCCTTTGAAGCTCTTTATAGACTAACAGATATTTGGAGCACGAGCTTTCGTGGGCAAAGACCCACTTCATCAGATGCAAGACGCTTCGTCTTTGCCCACAAAAGTTTATGCTCCAAAATACCTGTTAGTCTATAAGGTGCCACAGGACTTCTCATTGTTTTTCTGAGGATACAGACTAACATGGCTACCCCTCCGATACGTCGAAGCTCTTCTCAGTTGACCTCGGACTTCACTACCTTGAGCAGTCTTACATCACCTGCAAATTTTGCCACCTCACTTTTTAGCCCTTTCTCCAGATCATTTATGAATATGTTGAACAGGATGGGTCCCAGTATGGACCCCTGGGTGACACCAGTAGTTACTTTTCTCCATTTGGAAAACCGACCATTTATTCCTACCCTTTGTTTCCTACCTTTTAACCAGTTACTGATCCATGAGAAGACCTTCCCACTTATCCCATGACAGCTTCCTTTGCTTAAGAGCCTTTGGAGGAGGACCTTGTCAAAGGCCTTCTGGCATCTAAGTATCAGAGGGGTAGCTGAGTTAATCTGTATATTCAAAAACAACAAGAGTCCTGTGGCACCTTATAGACTAACAGATATTTTGGAGCATAAGCTTTTGTGGGCAAAGACCCGCTTCATCAGATGCATGGAAATCTGAGTACACTATATCCACTGGATCCTGCTTATCCACATGGTTGTTGACCCCCCTCCAAGTATTCTAGTAGATCGGTGAGGCGTGATTTCCCATTACAAAATCCATGTTGACTTTCACCAAACAAATCATGTTCCTCTGTGTCTCTGACAATTCTGTTCTTTTAGTTTCAACCTATTTGCCCTGCACTGAAGTTCTCTTCCCTGTGGTTCTCCCCCCAACACCCGGCTCCCACTTGCAATGCTGATGCTGGCTCACCTTAATCTCGGCCTGCTTGGTGCCACGGGCCCAGTCCCAAACAGACAGCATGTGCTCGTTGGAGTCATCCACGACGCACAGATAGGTCCCCTGGTCCTGTGGATGGCAGCCAGGAAGAACAGTTGCCACTGGGAACTCCTCTAGGAGGAGCACAGGCTTGGGGTAGGGAACATGGGCACACAAGAGCCTAGGATTTATGTGGGGCTATGGGGAGGCTGGATAGGGGACACAAATTCCTCTCCCCCTCAACTGCACAGTCCAGCCGCTGGCACAGCCAGGCCTGACAGGGACCGGGGGAGAAGGGGAGCTGAGGGCACTCCAGCAGGAGTCACCTCTACCAGGCTGTCCTGAGGGAGCCCTGCCCTCAGGGCAGTCCCAGAGCTCCAGCAGGACATGGATGATGTAGGGGGCAGGTGGGATCACATGCTTCTCCCCCCCACCGCTGATTTCCTGCTTGGTTTGTATGGCGCAGGCTCAGTAACACTGCTGAAGCTGGCTGGCCCCACTCTGCGCCCTCTGCCTCCACAGGCACAGGTCAATCCAAGCTGGGGTGAGGCGCTGGACCAGCGGCGGGGAGAGAGCTGAGCTGCGGGTGGGGAAGGAGAGGGCAGGGAGCCCCAGGGGGCAGGATGAGCACTTGGACTCACGGCAGTGGAGAAGGCGAGGGAGCCGACCCCCCGCTCAAAGCTGCCCAGGCCAATCTGCTGCAGGGTGAGCAGAGTGGCGGAGTCCCAGATGTGCACGAAGGGCTGCAGGGGCTGCAGGAGAGAAGCCGCATCAGAACAGGGACAGAATCAGGAGCAGGCGGGTGTCAGGGATCGGGGAACTGGACAGGGAGATGAGGCCCATGCCCAGGAGACCGGGCCCCCTGGGCCAGGATCCCGTGGTAGGTCTGAGACCCCTGCTGTCCCCACCCTGTGGGGCCAGAGCCCAGGGCACGGCAGCCCGGGTAGCTGACTCAGTGGGCCGCCCCTAATGCCCACTCAGGGGCAGCCCTGCAGGATCTGCCCTGCTCGGTGGGTACCTTGCCGTCCTTGTCCACGCCAGCAGTCTGCCCTGTGGCCACGCGCACGCGGTCGGGGTGCACGGCCAGGCTGCAGGGGAGAGATGGCAAGTGGGGGGTTATTGGCTCAGACACTCGGAGGCCACAGCCAGGGCGGAGAGCCCAGCATGGGAAACCTCCCCCCACCTGCCCTCGCTCTCCGCCTCCGGCCACACCGCAGTGGCCGCTCTCCCGCCAGGGGAGCTGGTGCCCCTCGGCTGCTCTGTAGGGTGACCCGGTCGCAGGGGCGAGGAATTGGGATGGTGGGGGCGGGGTAATAGGCATAAGTCACGGGTCAGGCCTGTCACTATGAAATCGGGACCTCTTGTCGCCCGACTGCTCTGCGTGCCCGGAACCCCCCTACCCCCGCAGCCAGGGTCCTCAGCCCCCCGCCCTGCCGGGTCCACACCCGCCCTCTGCGCGGCCCCGTTCCGCACCACCGCACGCAGTCAGTGTGGCGCAGGTAGTGGCGCTGGCTGCGGCGCTGGACGTGGTACAGCACCACCACGCAGGCGATGAAGTAAACCAGCTCCCCGGAGGCCAGCACGTACAGGTTGGAGCGGCTGTCCCGGCCGCGGTACCCATAGCTGAACGGGCCTGTCAAGGGCCAAAGGGAGGAACGGAGGGGGCCAGGACAGCCGGGCCCAGGGCTGACGAGACAGAGGGAACGGAGCGCGCAGGGGGAGGGGAGCGCAGCGCTCTCTGGGGGGCGGGCAGAGGGCACAGTGCTGCGGGGAGGGGGAGGGGCAGAGGGCGTAGTGCTGGGGGGGGGTGGGGGGGCAGAGGGTGCAGTGCTCCGTGGGGACAGGGGGGCAGAGAGCACAGTGCTGAGGGGGCAAAGCTGGGGGTGGGGGGCAGAGGGCGCAGGGCTGTGTCGGGGCGGGGAGGGGCAGAGGGCGCAGTGCTGGAGAGTGGGGGCGGGGAGGGGCAGAAGGTGCAGTGCTGGGAGGGTGGGGGGGCAGAGGGTGCAGTGTTGGGGGGGTGGAGGGGCAAGGGCGCAGTGCTGTGTCGGGGCGGGGGGGCGGAGGGTGCAGTGCTGTGTGGGGGCGGGGAGGGGGCGCAGTGTTGGGGGGTGGGGGCGGAGGGTGCAGTGCTGGGGGGTGGGGGGGCAGAGGGCGCAGTGCTGTGTCGGGGCGGGGGGGGCAGAGGGTGCAGTGCTGGGGGGGCAGAGGGCGCAGTGCTGTGTGGGGGCGGGGAGGGGCAGGGGGCGCAGTGTTGGGGGGTGGGGGGGCAGAGGGCGCAGTGCTGTGTCGGGGCGGGGGGGGCAGAGGGTGCAGTGCTGGGGGGGCAGAGGGCGCAGTGCTGTGTGGGGGCGGGGAGGGGCAGAGGGTGCAGTGCTGGGGGGTGGGGGGGCAGAGGGTGCAGTGCTGTGTCGGGGCGGGGGGGCAGAGGGCGCAGTGCTGGGGGGTGGGGGGGCAGAGGGCGCAGTGCTGTGTCGGGGCGGGGGGGGCAGAGGGTGCAGTGCTGGGGGGGCAGAGGGCGCAGTGCTGTGTGGGGGCGGGGAGGGGCAGGGGGCGCAGTGTTGGGTGGGGGCAGGGAGGCCGGCCAGGGCCCAGCTGAAGGATACACCCAGTCCAGCTGGAGGTGCTCAGCCGGCAGCTCTGAGCGCAGCTCCTCGTAGTTGGAGATGCCGGAGGGGATGTACATGGTGATGGGCCGGCCCCGCAGGAACATCTTGATGGAGAGGCCCTCTAGGGGCAACAGGGGTGGGACACAGGTTACAGCCAGAGTCCCCCCAGGCCCCACCCATGGAGCCTGCCCACAGCCACCCCCCCCCACCGGCCTGCCCCCCACCCCACCCAACCCCCTGCTCTGTCCCGTGCCCTTCCCAGCCCACAGCCCCATCCCCACTGGCACCCAGCACTGGGTCCCTCCCCCCAGGACTCTGCTACCTGGGCAGTGCCCATTGCCTGCCCCAGCAGCCTCACCAAGGTTGTAGGTCCCACGCCGAGACCCCAAGGGCCCTGCAAGGAAACAGGGAGCATCAGGAGAAGGGGGGCATGTGTGGTGGGACGGGGGAGCAGGGCAGGGAGCTGAACTCCCCACACACACCCTCACTCCCCCTGCCCAGGGCACTGGGGCCTGGGGAATGAAGCCCCCACCCACACTTCCCTGGGCTCACCTGGGCTCAGGTTAGGGTCCTTCATCCGGCTGCAAGGGAAAAGCAGAGCATCAGGGGGGATAGAGGAGTGGGCTGTGGATCTAACGGGGGGCGGGGGGAGGCAGAAGGAGCTCTGCGGAAGGAGGCTATTCTCAGTGGGGGTCCCCGCAGCAGGCAGGTGGCATGCGGGGGGCGGGGTGGGATGTGCCTCGGAGGGTTCCCAGCAAGGATCACTGTGTGCAGGACAGGGTGTGTGTGTGGGTTCCCAGCAGGGATCAGTGTGGGGTGATGGGGGAGCTTTCCGAGCTGGGATCACTGTAGGGGACAGGGTGTGAATGGGGGGGTTTCGAGCTGGGATCACTGTGGGGGACAGGGTGTGGTGGGGGGTTTCAAGCTGAGATCACCGTGCGGGACAGGGTGTGGCAGGGGTTGAGCTGGGATCACTGTGGAGGACAGGGGGTGTGTGGTGGGTTCTGAACTGGGATCACCATGGGGGGATGGGGGGCGTTCCGAGCTGGGATCACCGTGGGGCATAGTCTGTCCAGGGGGAGGAGGGAGCCGTTCCCAGCAGGGGCTCTAGCGGGGGCCGGAGGGTCCCTACTTCTCTAGGCTGCTGGAGCGCGTGAGCAGGTTGGCGGAGGATGCTGCCTTCTTGCTGAGGTGCTGCCGGGCCTTGGCCTTGTCGGGCTTGTCAGAGGAGCTGTTCCTGCGCAGGCTGGGTGCAGAGAGGGGACAGTCACAAAGGGTTAACTGGGTGCACATGGGGTCAACACGGGCCACAGCCCAGCTTCCGCAGGTTGCCCCCAGGAACAATCCTCACGCAGCCCATCTCAGACCATGGGCAGGCAGGGCCCTCTCTTCAGCAGTGCCCTGGGAATCTCCCCACCCCAGCACTGGGGAAGAGGGGGGCTGGCGGGAGAAGACACAGAATCCAGTCTGACAGCACCCCCCGCACCCCCAGGCTGCACTGGCGCATGCGGTCGGCCACATCCAACATAAGAACGGCCATATTGGGTCAGACCAAAGGTCCATCTGGCCCAGTAGCCAACAGTGGCCAGTGCCAGGTGCCCTAGAGGGGGCAGACTGAAGACAATGATCAGCTGATTTGTCTCCTGCCATCCATCTCCAGCCTCTGACAATCAGAGGCCAGGGACACCATTCCCACCCTTGGCTAATAGCCTTTTATGGACCTAACCTCCATGAATTTATCTCACTCTTCCTTAAATTCTGTTATAGTCCTACCCTTCACAGTCTCCTCTGGCAGGGAGTTCCCCAGGTTAACTATGCGCTGAGTGAAGAAGAACTTTCTTTTATTAGTTTTAAACCTGCTACCCATTAATTTCATTTGGTGTCCTCTAGTTCTTGTACTATGGGCACAAGTAAATAACTCCTCCTTATTCACCCTCTACACACCAGCCATAATTTTATATACCTCTATCATGTCCCCTGGAAAGAGAAATCAGGAGTCCAGTTTTCTCAGGCAGCTTCCTTCACTGCCCATCGTCTGGCCCCACAAACACACCTGCTCCAATCCCCAGCCCTCTGCTCTAACCACTAGACCCCATTCCCTGCCCAGAGCTGAAGCTAGAGCCCGGTGGCCCCCGCCCCCACTCACAGCTCTTTCCTGGTGCCTTTCAGGGGGACGATGGCTGACACCGGGGAGGCTGTGGCACTGCTGCTGCTGCTCCCCTCAGATGGGGGCTCCGGGGAGAGCATCTCCTCCCTGTGGGGCGGACCCTCATCTGCACTGCCCTGAAGTGGGGCGGCTGCTTCACAGTTGTGGGGCGGCTCGGAGGAGTCCTGGGGGGACCCTGCTCCCGGCTTGTCAGGAGCTGGGACTGGCTGCGCCTCTGGGGACTGGGCCAGGCCTGGTAGACCACGAGGCATCTCCAGGGCGTTCAGCTCTTCTGCCTCAGCCCCACCCCTGGGAGGGTTCCCATGGCTGGGGCTCCAGCCCCGCTTCAGGCCCAGCAGGGCCGACTCCTCCGTCTGGGTGCCAGTGCTGACGGGGGCTCCCCGCGGCTCCTGCTGGCACACGACAGCTGACGCAGGCACTGGGCTGTGAACAGAAGTACCAGAGCACTGGGTGGGAGAGCGCCCGGGGGTGACAGGCCCCTCGCGCTCCCCCGCCCCCACCTGCCCTCATGCCCCTCCAAAGGCCCCTGCCCACGCGCTCCCCAAAATACCCCCACCACCCCATCCCTCCTCATTCCCCTCTGGGGGGCAGGGCGTGGGGCCCGCCCCCCCCAGCACCTAGCTAGCACTCCCTCCCTCCCTCCCTCCCCGGCACTGACCCTGATAGCCCACGCCCCGGCCCTGTCCCAGGGGGTTGCAACAAGGAGGGGAGCTCTAAATGGTACCTGCAGCCAGCGGTGAGTGGGATCCAGGATGGCCCATGGCCCAGAGAAGAGTCCAGGAACGGCTGCGTGTCTGGGATGGCATCATTCGCTGCAGGGAAAGGCACACGTCAGCCCATAGGAGACCCCAATTCCCCAGTCCCCACTAACACCGCCCTGCCTGGAGCCCTGACTGCTCTGGCCCACTCCTACAGGTGTAACCCAGTGTGATGGAGTGGGTGTGTGTGTGTGTGTGAGGCAGGCAGAGCAGCTCACAGTGACTAAGGATGACTCCCTGGGGCTGTAACCTAAGCCAGCAGGTAACACCTCTGACCTGTACGAGAGGTAGCCGGGTTGGCCCGTGTCTTCGAGAACAAGAAGAAGTCCTGTGGCGCCTTACAGACTCACAGATATTTTGGAGCATGAGGTCTCGTGGGCAAAGACCCACTTCATCAGATGCATGAGTCGGGGGGGGCGTTTCAGAGGGTATTTAAAGAGTGGGGTCCCAGGAAAGGGAGGGTCAGAGCTGACAAGGCCTATTCAGTCTGGGTAGAAAAGGCCCATTATCAGTGCTATGTGTGAAGAGAGTTAAAAACAGGTCAGATCAGACAGGGGGATATGAGCCATTGTCAGTCTAATGAGGAGATATTTAACACCCAGGGCAGAGAAGCCACCTTTGTAAGTTGCCAGCCACTCCCAGTCTCTGCTTAATCCTTGGCTAATGGAGTCAAATTTGCAAATAAAGTGCAGCTCAGAGATTTCTCTCTCCATTTGATTTCTGAAACTTCCTTGTTTCAGGACTGCCACCCTTAAATCTGCCTCTGAGTGTCCGGGGAGACTGAAGTGTCCCCCACAGGCTCCTGTACAGGGTCTCCCACCCTGTGCTGTGGTACTTCTGTTCGCAGCCCACTGCCCACGTCAGGAGCCGTGCGCCAGCAGGAGCCGTGGGGAGAAGCGCTGCCCAGGAGCCTGTGGGGGACACTTCAGTCTCCCTGGACACTCAGAGGCAGATTTAAGGGTGGCAGTCCTGGAACAAGGAAGTTTCAGAAATCAAATGGAGAGAGAAATCTCTGAGCTGCAATTTATTTGCAAATTTGACTCCATTACGCAGAGACTGGGAGTGGCTGGCAGCTTACAAAAGGAGCTGCTCTGCCCTGGGTGTTGACATCTCCCCATTAGACTGACAATGGGCCATATCCCCCCATCTGATCGGACCTGTTTTCTCCTCTCTTCATACATAGCACTGATAATGGGCCTTTTGTACCCTGACTGAACAGACCTTGTCAGCTCTGGCCCTCCCTTTTACCGGGACCCCACTCTTTAAATACCCTCTGAAACGCCCTCCCCCCGTGTATCTGCTGAAGTGGGTCTTTGCCCACGAAAGCTTCTGCTCCAAAATATCCGTTACTCTGTCAGGTGCCACGGGACTTCTTGCTGACCTCTGACCTGAACGAAGAGCAGGGAGGAGCCGAGCTGGGGTTTGAACTGGACGCGGCAGTTAGAAGCTGGGAGAGAGAGACAGAAGGCAGCCAGCCTGGCTAGGGGGGAAGCCAGACCCCAGAGGGGCCCCCCTCGGGCTCCTCTCCCCAGGATGGGTTGGAGTGACGGTCTCTGCCGGCTGCACTGACACCTCCGTACTGGGCTGTGCCTCTGTCGACTCATAAACTTCCCATTCTACCTGCTGAGTGAGAGTCGCTCCTGCCTGCGGATGGGTGCAGAGCGTGGGGACTCCGGAACCTGGTCGCACCCGGTGCCCAGCCCATGACGCCCTCGCCCGACTCCTGCCCAGGCCCTGCCTGCCCCACCTGCCAGCAGCTGCTGTGCGAGGAGCGGGATCTGCCGGTCGTAGAGGCTGAGTCTCCGCAGGGCATCAGCCAGTGCCGATTTCACCAGCGTCAGCTCCTCCTCCTGGCTCTGCAGCCGGAGCTCCAGGCTCGCCAGCCGATCGGGGCGCAGGGCTGCGACGGTCTCATCTAGCAGGGGCGCATCAGTATCGTTAGAGCCAACCCCTGGCGGGTCCCTGCCCCCCAGGCCAGGTCCCCTGCTGTGCCCACTAGACCCCACAGCCCTCCAGAGTAGGGAGAGGACCCAGGAGTCCAGCCCCCTCCTCTAACCCTCCCTCATGGGCCAGAGACCCAAAGACCCCGCAGAGACAACCCTGAGACGGGGAAGCTGGACAGCACCTGCTCACTGGAGCCCTACAGGGAACAGCTGGCTGCCCAGGCTGAAAGGGCTGGGGGCTCCATGCAGGGCACCCTGCCCTGGAGGTTGCCCCCTGTCCCCGCGTCTAGGGCAGCCCTGAGAACAGACAATGCAGTGTGCTGCGGCCCTGGCATCCACCCCCAGCCCCAGACAGGCCCTGCTTTGTCCCCAGTGAGCTGCAGCCCAGGCCAAGCACAAAGCTGCTTTCTCCGTGGCATTTACAGCTCTGGGGTGCCAGCCTGAGAGCTCAGCCCAGCCAGAGGGGGAAGGCACCTTGGGGGGGGCAGCCTGGCACAGTGCTGGGCAGGAAAGGCCATGCACCAGAGGGGGAGGGGGAGGGGCAGGGCACACTTGGCAGGGCCAAGCACCCAGGGACCCCTCCATTTCCCTCTCAGGGCTGGGCTTGAACCCAGGAGCTCAGCCCCAGCCTGACCTGTGTTAGCCACTAGCCCCCAGCCCTGACGGCTGGGCTGGAACCCAGGCAAACTCAGCCCATCCTGCACCTGAAACCACAGGTTGCTTTGTCCAGCAGTTCCTGGCTGGAAGCCAAGCCCCCTCCCAAGGAAACCCGTTGAGTGACATTTTTGGGTGAGTTGCTCAGCTTGGCATTAACCCTTCAGGGCCCGGCACTTCCTCGCCAGCTGCAGGGGGAGGTGGAGGACTGGGTGCTGGGGAAGGGGGTTGCTGCCATATGGGTCTCCTGGCACTTCAGTCCTGTTCAGTCCTGCATCTTCTGGGCCCCTGGTGGCTTCCTCCAACACTGGTGGGTGGGAGTGGGCCGTGCCAGGGGGCTGGGGATGGAGCATGGTGGCGGTCGAAGACTTCTGGCTGGAGATATGGGGCAGATGGACCCAGCCGCCCCCACTTCTGGCTGCCACTTGCCTGGAAGAGGCCTAAGGAGAGCAGGGGCCAGGCCTGGGGGATAGATCCAAAACTTGAGGGGAAGGGGTCAGTCTGGGGATGGCTCCGGGGCAGGGGTGGAGACTAGGCCTGGAGGACCCTGGAATGAGTTGGGTGCTTCCCTCCACCAGCAGCACATGTGTTTACACAGGCCATACGCTGGGCCCAGCTTGGGTTTGGTGCCATCAACAGGACACACACGGACACACACACACACGCACGCACGCACGCTGCACAACATGAACCACAGCAGGGACTGGCTGGAGCCATGATGGGGCCAGAGGGGCCTGTTAGTTCTTGCACCCAAGCTGGGCAGCCCCAGCTAGAGAGAGGCCCCCATCTCCTCCCACCCCCTCAGGACCCAGACCCCTGCCCCCGCACCTTGTTCACACAAGGAGGGAGGGAGACCGGGGCAGGGTTGGGAGAGCAGCCTGAGGCCAATATGGATGAGACCTTCGGCGGCAGCGTGGGCTGCTCCCCAGCACAGCAGGGACCTTGACACTCCCAGCCAGACCAGCCTAGGCCAAGAGTCCCACGAGATCAGTGACCAGATGGCAGGGGAGCCTGGTAGACATGGGGGAGGGGTGCAGACAGACACCACCTGAACTCCCACCTCTGCTCCCCCAGTTCTGACCTGGCACCCTTCCGCATGGCTCTGGGCTGGGCTGCTTCAGCTCTGGCTGTTGCAATATCTGACCCGCAGCAGCGGCCTTCAGGGCAGACAAGAAGCCCCGATTCTTGGGGGAGGAGGACTCCCAGGATGCCATAGGGCAAAGGGCCACCTGGCCCACTGCAGCTGCTGCCAGCCCGCCCAGCGGTGAAAGCAGCCCACTCTGCAGTTAAGGGACTCGACTGGGAGCCTGGATGCCAGACAGCCCCAGCTTGGGGGGGCAGGGCACTTTGGCTTGCGGGAGGGGCACTAGAAACCAGGACTCGGGTTTATTCCCTGCTCCACGTCTTGTCCCTAGGAATCTTTCTGGGCCTCAGTTCCCCCATCTGTGAAATGGATAAAGCCATGGCAGGTCGTGGGACTGCCACTGTGAAGAGAAGGGGTACGTGGAACAGGGACTGCGGCAGGTTGGGGTATGGGGAGGCAGAGATATTGGGGACCCCAAGGCACGAATTTCACTCTCTCCTGGGAAAAGCCTCCCACTCCTGCCTCCCAAAACATACACCCCCACAACCACCCACCCACCCCTGCCTTCCCACACACCCCCACCCCCTTACACCCACCCCTTACACCCACACACCCACCCCCTCCTGCACACCCCACCCCCATACACACCTTCCTGCACACCCACCTTCTCACCCATCATCCCCCCTCCCCACCCCCCAGCACTCTGCTCACACTCCCCCTCCACACACAGCGCCCCCCACACCCCCCGGGCAAAGGATCGCCCATCCCCCCCGAGCGCCCTCCAGCCCCCCGACACCCCCATCCCCCTCAAGCACACAGCGACGCGGCTGCCCCCTGCACACACCCCTCCCCCCGGCCCGGCCCGGCCCGGCCATCACCCCGCCGCGGAGCCCCCCCACAACCAGAACAGCGCCCCGTCCCCTCCGGTCCCTGTCCCGCAGCGGGCCCCGGGCGCCACCCGGGCCCCAGGTGGTGCGGAGCGCGGGCAGCTCGGCTCGGCCCGGCCCGGCCCGCAGCCCCTTGGCCGGGCCCCCGCACTCACCCGCGGGGCTGTGGTTCGCGCCCCGATCCATCGCGCCGCGGGCCATGCGCCCCTGGCGCCCCGACTCGCCGCGTGAGCGCCGGGGAGGCAGCGAGCGCTGGGGCCGCGGCTCCCCACCCCAGGAAGCGGCGCGCCGTGTCATTTCCCCTCCGCGGCTGGGCCCGATCCGGAGTGACTCCGGATTGGGAAGGCGCCGGGCCGGGCCCGGCTCGGGACAGGGAGGGAGGGAGGTTTACGCGTCGTCTGCCCTGCGCCACTCCAGCCACGAAGCCGGAGGCGAGAGCTGTGGGCCAGGGCCCCGGTGCCTGGGGGGGAACGGGCGGGACCCAGGAGTCCTGCGCTCGGCGCCACGCCATGCCCGGAGCGGAGACGAGAATCCGGGAGTCCCAACCCCCCCCACCCCCGGCACTCACACAGACCCGCCCCCCACTCAGAGCCAGAACCCAGGAGTCCTAGCCCCCAACCCCCCCCCACCCCCGGCACTCACACAGACCCGCCCCCCACTCAGAGCCAGAACCCAGGAGTCCTAGCCCCCAACCCCCCCCACCCCCGGCACTCACACAGACCCGCCCCCCACTCAGAGCCAGAACCCAGGAGTCCTAGCCCCCAACCCCCCCCCCCCGGCACTCACACAGACCCGCCCCCCACTCACAGCCGGAACCCAAGAGTCCTAGCCCCCAACCCCCCCGCCCCCCACTCAGAGCCAGAACCCAGGAGTCATAGCCCCCAACCCCCCCCACCCCCGGCACTCACACAGACCCGCCCCCCAACTCAGAGCCAGAACCCAGGAGTCCTAGCCCCCAACACCCCTACCCCCGACTCAGAGCCAGAACCCAGGAGTCCTAACCCCCAACCGGCAATCACACAGACCCACCTCCCTGCCAGAGCCCAGAAGTCCTACCCCCCAAACCCCTGCCCACTCGAGCCCAGAACCCAGGCGTCCAAGCCCCCCCCACTGGCACTCACACAGAGCTGCCCCCCCAGAGCCAGAACCCAGGAGTCCTAGTCCCCAACCCTCCCCCCACTGGCACTCATACGGGCCCAGAGCCCAGGAGTCCTAGCACCCAAAACCCCCCCAACCCCAGCACTTGCAGATACCTGCCCCCCCATCAGAGCCAGAGCCCAGAACCCCTGTCCCTCACACTGGCACTCACACAGACCTGCTCCCCCCCACCGAGCCAGAACCCAGGAGTCCTAGCCCCCTGCCCCCACTGTCACACAAACTAGGACAGAACCCAGGAGTTCTGGCTCCCAGCGCCTCCAGACCCTAGATCTCGCTCCCAGAGGCTGGGATTAAAGTTAGGCTCCCGGCTGCTCCCGAACCCATTCCCACTGTGCACATTGTAAGTACTAACCAGGTACCACTCCCCTCCCCCAGCTGGGAAATAACCTGAGTCCAGGTCCCCACATCCCACTCTAACCACTCGACCCTACTCCCTTCCACCCCCCTGGGCCCAGGATAAGATCCCAGGAGCACTTGCCAGTGTGAGAGGTGACTGGCTGGGAGGAAGGCCCCCGCATATGGGATGCAATGGATCTGCTTAGCATGGACAGTGAAGGGGACTGTGTCCCAGCCCTCTCGGGATCAGAGGAGCCAAGGACTGGGGGCAGTGGCAGGGCTAGCCCACTGGGGGCCCCAGGCACGAGTACCCCCCACCCACTGAAACAGACATAAGGTTCTTATAATAAAAACCATATAGGGGGCCTCCTTGAGCTGCTCTGGGCCCTAAGCATTTGTTTAGTCTGCTTATGCCTCTGGCCGCCAGAGACATCTGTTGGTGGCTCTGTCATGGAGCTGCGAGCAGAGGCTTGCACCTGGTGAGGTTCACCCCATCCCCAACACCGACCCCTTCTGCAGCATGAGGGGGACCCTGGCACACGCCTACCTCAAGTGCGCTAGGTCGCAGTCCCTGTTCCGGCTCCTCCAGAACCTCCCCTGGAGGTTCTGCACTTTCCCCCTCACCTTTTTATTTACATGCACCCCATCCACAGCCCCACAAAGTCATGAGACCTCCTCTTCAGCCTCCTTCTGCCCCAAGAGGAGGAGGCTGGACGAGGGGGTGCTCTGCAACTGTGGGGCCTACTTCCGCTTCTCCTCATCCCATGGGACTGAGAGGTCCTCTCGGTGGTGTCCGCTGGCTCCCCGGATAGCTTTCTGGAGGAGTGGGTGCTGTCGGTGGTTCCCCGCTCTGCGGCCCCCCAAGATGGGGTTTTTCATTAGTTGTCCCACAGCATCAGTTGTTACTTGGGTCTGGTGGTCCCTCCCGCAAGGCTGGCACCTGCCCACTTCCCAGGTTTCCAGATTGTGCTTATGCCGAGTGCTGGCGCTGGCTGGAGGGCAGAGTCTGTGTGTGGAGTATCTGGAGCTGCTGGTTTGTGCTGGGGCTGCCAGGGCCTGGTCCTCGGCTGGGAGCTCTGAAGAGGCTGGTCTGGAGCCAGGCTGGGCGGGTGGAAAGTCCTGGCCCCAAGTGAGTGGCTCTTGTTTTCCTTGGCCCCCACACCACTGAGGTTGCATTGCTAGGACACCAGGTCACCCAGCCTGGTCCAAGGGCCATGGGTTAGAGTGGGTAGAAAAGTCAGCCAGCTACACCCAGCAGGCTCAGGAGCACTACAGCTGGGATGCGCAGTCATAGGCCCTGCTCCACGGCATCCATGATCCAGGGCACTGACCTATTCCCACCTCAGGCGGTAGTGGCAGGGTTCTCACCACAGGGAGTTCTGCAGCCCACAACGCTAACAGCAGGATTCACAGTCCCAACCCATCCCTCGCCTACCGGGATCTACCACCACCAGGATTCACTGGGGAACCCTCAGCTTCCTTCAGTGGGCTCTGGGCCCCAGGGCAGTGGCTCTCAGCCTTTCCATACACTGTCTCCCTTTTCAGAGTCTGCTTTGTCTTGTATCGGAGGGGTCGCCGTGTTAGTCTGGATCTGTAACAGCAACAAAGGGTCCTGTGGCACCTTATAGACTAACAGAAAAGTTTTGAGCATGAGCTTTCGTGAGCACAGACTCACTTCTTCAGATGCTGGTCTTGGAAATCTGCAGGGCCAGGTATAAATAAGCCTTGTTATCCCCACCCTTGCTCTGGCTTATTTATACCTGGCCCTGCAGATTTCCAAGACCAGCATCTGATGAAGTGAGTCTGTGCTCACAAAAGCTCATGCTCAAAACTTTTCTGTTAGTCTATAAGGTGCCACAGGACCCTTCGTTGCTGCTTTGTCTTGGGCACCCTCGGGTTTCACCTCACTTAAAACTACCTGCTTCTAAAATCAGACAAAAGGGCCAGAGCACACAGTGACTGAGACTGCGCTGACGTGCACACTCGTACCAGCATCTCCTGCATATTTGAGAGAATTTGTCTGTTTGTCTGTCTGTCCAAGAACTCCTAAATGCTAAGGCCAGGACCACCACATCCAGTGTGCAGCTTCCTCTAATCAGAACAAAACAAACCAGCAGTCATGTAGCACTTTAAAACCTACTGTAGCCCCTTTTCGTCTTGAAGGATGGTGGTTAGCAGTGGTGGTGAGGACCTATGAGCAGTAATTTATTAGGTGATGAGCTTCCGGGGGACTTCTTCAGATCTACAGCATTTCCAGTTCAGACTCAATTCTATAGTACAGAGGTCCAAAAAAAATCACAATAAAAGCTGACAAATCAACTACATGGAACTGAAGGGGGCGAGTGAGGGGTGCGGGATGTCAAGTGTTTTGCCTGAGATAATTACATACATCAAAGGAAGGGAAGCAGTCCTTGTAATATGCAAGATAATTTCTGTCCCTGTTCATACCAAGCGTTAATGTGTCAAATCTGAGTATGAAGCCCAGTTCAAAAATCTCCCTATGTAATCTGCTTTTAAAGTCTCTTTGTTGTAGGATGCATATTCTCAGGTCTTTAATGGAGTGCACTTATTAGAAAACCTTATACCCAAAGACACCGGAGATGCAACCTTGGTGTCTGGCTGATTCTTGCGTAGTTTCTGGGCTGAAGCAAATGCAACGGCCATGTCTTTCTAGAGGAGGATGGCTAACATATGCTGACTAGTGGATTACATCTGCAGTAGCTTGCAGTAAGCTTCTAGGTGGAGTTCAAAATGTTGGACAAGCTTAGTATAGAAGGGCCAAATTATGTCCTTCAAGAGAAAACTTGGCAGGAGCAAAAAATATGACAAGCTTCCCCCCAGACTCCTCTCCAAAATTTTTCCACTGGGATGGGGTTTGGTTTCCTCTGGAGAAGATGCAGTGTCTTCATCCTTCATACCCTGCCAATTTCCAGAGATCTGCATGGGTTTCAGTGGTACAAAGCCATCTGTGTAGAAGCCTATTCCCACTGCATCAGCCCTACTGTCACCTCCCCGTCATTACAGTTCCACTCTGGTTACTCTCCCCTGACCCCTTTCTCTTACAGGTGAGGGCTACGCTGCAGACCTCGGTCTCTCAGAAGAGGTCAAAGTCACCTAGGAACACTTCCAGGAAACTGAAAGCGTTCTGCCAACATCCCTGTCTTCCTCATTCCACAAGGAAGAAGGGACATCTCGGCAGAGGGGGCTTCCTGACATTTGGCCCCATGTGGACAAGCCGCACGTCGGGAAAGCCTCTGCCGGCAGAGATGATGGAAAAAGGTACACAAATACGGTGCACAATTTGTGTATCTTTTGCCAACATTTCCCCATAGTTTAGACATAGCCTTAGACTAGTGCATAGCAGGGAGGGGTGCTTGGAAAGAGTTATATTTCTGAGTATTCCCTATATGGCATTGGAGAGGGAATACATAGTGCGGTGAGAAGGTACAAATGTACAAATAACCAAAGGAGTAAAGAAAACTCTCAAGGAGGGTTGCAGATCCCCTGTGTTTTTTCCCATATCTCTGGTACAGTAAAAGATATTGAGAAGGCCTCATTGAATACTTTGGAATGATTAGCTAACCAAGAGGAGCAACAATAGTAAGGCTTAATTCTCCTATAGAGCTTTTGATATATTGATCTCAAAGCTCTTTGTAATGGAGGTCAGTACAGGCTGAACCTCTCTAATCTGGCACCCTCCGAAGCTGACCAGTGCTGGATGAGAGAAGTTGCCGGGCGAGGAGAGGTCAATATTGTCTCATAGCGCTACCAATATGTCCACTGCTTACTGGGCTCTTGGAAGACATGTAGGGGTAAACTACAGCTAAACAACAGCACAGAACACCGACAGCCAGGACAGGTGTCTGGAAACAAACTTTATGGGACCCCGGGAAACTTGGCCGCACCTATGATAAGTGGTCATCCAGCTAATCAAAATCACGCCAGATTACGGGTGACACTGGATGAGAGAGGCCCAGACTGGAAAGGTTCGACTTGTATCTCCATAGTACTGGTGGAGAAACTGAAGCAAAGAGAGGGAAGTTGTTTGCCAGAGAACGGGGGTCAGTGTGTGTGATGGGCAGGAGACGCAGGGGGCTGTGTGCGTGATATCGGGGAGAGTGGGATTGTTTTGTTTCTTTGATGAGGGAGATCAGGGGTCTGTGTGTGATGTGGGGGTGCTGGGAGGGCCGGGCCCCAACATCTTTCTCTGCTCCTAGCTCAGTTGCTACGGGGGTGGGGCATTCAGGGGTGGGAAGGGGAAGTGAGGGGTGTCTGTGACTTGGGCCTGGAAGGCCCAGAGCTCACAATCTCACCTGGGCTCTGCATCCCATTCCCCCGGCCCTGCTCTCCCTCTGAGTCAGGGCGAATTTCCCCTGCAGGCCCAAAACCACGCTATGGGCCCGTGGGCGGCTGCTCCCGCTGCGGCCGCTCCCACTTCCTGCCTCCCCACCAGTGTCACTGTCAGGACCGGGCCGCTCCCCGCCGGGGGTGATTCAACTGGAAACCCAGCGCCCTGCCGGGCCAGTCAGAGTGTGACTGCCTGCCGCAGGTGGGGGGTGCTGGGCTGGGAGCAGGGGAAGAGGATCGGGCCTGGGTTGAGCATGGCAGGGCCCTGATCCCCTGCATCACATTCCAGCCACCCTTCCTCACTCAGCAGCCTGCCCCGGGCCCCCCGCCCTTCTCCAGGGGTGCTAAGCTGAGCCGAGCCCCGGCGAAGGGCCAGTGAGGTGGGAGAGATGGAGATGGGCCCAGCCTCCAGCCTTGCGGAGGGTGTGGACTGGGGCAGGATGGAGGCCTGAGTCTGGGAAGTGGGGCCGGCATCTCTAGCAGAGCCCCAGGCGGTGGGGACAGACTGCGGCTGCACTGTAAGCTGTGGTTACAGTACAGGAAGCTGGAACGCCCTGTGATGTAGGTCGGAGCCACAGCACAAAGGGTTAACGCGCCCTACTGTGCCTGAGAGTGGAGCACCTGCCGCCCACCCCCATGTACCCCCCAGCCTCCCAGCCAGGATCAGGGATGTGCTCCCCGCCCCCCACCGCAGACACAGCGGAGAATCCAGCAGCCTCATTTCAAAAGTGTGTGGGAGATGGTGAAGCAGGAGCCCACGCAGCCCTGCTGGTGTCCCTCAGTCCCGACCCACAGCCCCGCTATGCCGGCCAGCGGCTCCCCACAAGCTCTGCCAGCTCCCCTCAGTGCTGACCCACAGCCCTGGCTCCCCACTCGGCTCTGCCGGTGTCCTCTCCTCCCAGCCAGCAACCTGCAGGGGAGCTGCTCTGGACTGGCTGAGCGAGAAGCCAGGGTAAGAAGCGGCCCACCTCTCATGACAGCTTCAGATTGAGCCAGGGAGGTCCTGATATTGCTCCAATGCAGCGAGTCCTTTCAGAAGCCCAGCCTTGGACACCCGGCCTGCTCCCCAGGGAGCCAGAGACATGGCTGTTCCCTGCACAGTGGGGCCGGACAGGGGCCGGAACCGACGCAGGGGGAGGTGCGGGTGGGGAGGGCTGATGTCTGGGCCGAGCTGTGATAACGGCACCCACATGCCCTGGTTTCACAATGAATTGAGGCCGTCGGTCCCAGCGCCCCAAACCCACAACAAAGAGCGGCGCTGGCCCCGATTCATCTTGAAAGTGAAACACCCCACGGGTGCCGCCCCCCCAACCGATCAACTGGAATTCACTGCGTGGCTGGCAGGCACAGCTGGCAGTTGTCTGGTACTGACTGAGAGCCAAGCCAGGCCTCGCACGGACCCGAGCGAGGTCCGGGCCCCCTCGCACCAGGCGCTGTACAGACCTGAGCGAGATCAGGGAACCCCTTGTGTCGGGTACCGAACCAACCTGAGCGAGATCCAGGCCCACTCGTGTCATGTGCGCACGGACCTGTGTGTGATCCAGGCCCACTCGTGTCATGTGCGCACGGACCCGTGTGTGATCCAGGCCACCTCGTGTCACATGCGCACGGACCTAAGTGTGATCCAGGCCCCCTCGTGTCACGTGCGCATGGACCTGAGTGTGATCCAGGCCCCCTCGTCTCACATGTGTGTGGACCTGTGCGAGATCCAGGCCCCCTTGCATCAAGCGCTGCACAGACCTGACTGAAACTGAGGCCCTCATCATGCTGGTAGCTCAGCCCCTGGCCTCGCCCAAAGCGCTTGCAATTCAAACTGTCCCATCCTGGCGCCCCCTGCTCCCCCCGAGGCCTCCCCACTCTGGGGCAAATCTGAGTGCTCCCACTCCTGCCCCTGGGGAAGGTGTGAACCCCGCTGGCGCTGAGCCGGATCCTGCACAGTCATAGTGCGAGGGCCCAGCCCCACTCGCACCTCATTGGGTGACAGGCTCCCTGCTCGAGAGAGGCCCGGGCTCCCACACAGCCACTCGGCCGGGACCACGGCGCTCAGGCGGCACCGCAGGTAGGGGCCTGCCAGTGGGAGGGCGCAGGACGCTTTGGCTTTGGACCCCCGCAGGGCGTCTGGCTCCTGGGCAGTCTCTGGGCATAGGGGTCTGGTGCTGGGGTCTGCACCAGGCCCTGGGGCGGGGACCCTCCTGTCCTGACACCCAGGGCTGAGAGCCTGCCGGGGAGGGGGCAGCTGCTGGGGCTGCCACCCGGGTCCAGCCCACAGGCCCAGGCATTCGCAGCACAGGGAGCTGTGAGGTGGGGGATCCCCTCCATGCACCCCAGGCTCACGGGCAAACTCACCCCTTACAGCTGCTGTCCTGCTGCCAGGAACGAAGGGGGGAAGAGCGGGATGTGGGCGGCAGAGAGCAGGGGTGGGGGAGGGGAGAGGAAGAGGGAGCAGGACGGGGGTACGGCGGGGGAGGGGAGAAGAATGGAGGCAGGGTGTGGGTGGGATGGAGGGGGAAGGAGAGAGGAATAGGGGGCAGGGTGAGGGTGGGGAGCAGGACGGGGGTACGGCGGGGGAGGGGAGAAGAATGGAGGCAGGGTGTGGGTGGGATGGAGGGGAAGGAGAGAGGAATAGGGGGCAGGGTGAGGGTGGGGAGCAGGACGGGGGTACGGCGGGGGAGGGGAGAAGAATGGAGGCAGGGTGTGGGTGGGATGGAGGGGGAAGGAGAGAGGAATAGGGGGCAGGGTGAGGGTGGGGAGCAGGACGGGGGTACGGCGGGGAAGGAGAGAGGAATAGGGGGCAGGGTGTGGGTGGGATGGAGGGGAAGGAGAGAGGAATAGGGGGCAGGGTGAGGGTGGGGAGCAGGACGGGGGTACGGCGGGGGAGGGGAGAAGAATGGAGGCAGGGTGTGGGTGGGATGGAGGGGAAGGAGAGAGGAATAGGGGGCAGGGTGAGGGTGGGGAGCAGGACGGGGGTACGGCGGGGGAGGGGAGAAGAATGGAGGCAGGGTGTGGGTGGGATGGAGGGGGAAGGAGAGAGGAATAGGGGGCAGGGTGAGGGTGGGGAGCAGGACGGGGGTACGGCGGGGAAGGAGAGAGGAATAGGGGGCAGGGTGTGGGTGGGATGGAGGGGAAGGAGAGAGGAATAGGGGGCAGGGTGAGGGTGGGGAGCAGGACGGGGGTACGGCGGGGGAGGGGAGAAGAATGGAGGCAGGGTGTGGGTGGGATGGAGGGGGAAGGAGAGAGGAATAGGGGGCAGGGTGAGGGTGGGGAGCAGCTCCAGGGAGCATCAGCCTGGAGCTGTCTCACGGAGCAGCTTAGCCTCCCTAATGGGTGCTGGGCAAGTCCCCTACTCTGGGGGAAGGGCTGGGAGAGAAAAGCCCTTGGGCCCACTGGCAGTGAGCAGGGGACGGGGCACACCCAGCCAGGGGCCAGGGCTGAGCCCAGCCCCCTCAGGCCTCCATGTTCATTGCTGGGGTTACTGGGGCCCCAGAGCTCAGGCCCTGGGGGAGTGTCTGGCCCCGGCTCCAGCTGCTGTGGGTGCCATGGCAGGGCAGGACGGCGCCTCTGTCCCCTGTGGCTGGTCTTCCCCCATCCAGAGCCTCCACCCCTTGCTGCCCCCAGCACCTGCCCCCTGCCCATGCTGGGAGGGTGTTGGACCAAGGCGGGCGCCTGTGCTGCTCCCCGGGGCTGTTCCCTGGAGCACAGCGGTCGGGGCTGATGCAGTGGCACCCTCAAGGGATCAGGCTTGGGTGGGGGCCTTTCGGGTCAGGGTTTATGGTCACAGAAGTGGAGAATGGGGAGGACGCTGGTTCCAGCCGCACCCTTGCCCCAGGCCCAGCCGCCCCCGCCCAGCTGGGTTCCCCATGCTCAGGTGCAGTCCTTGGCAGCCCAGCCTTCCCTGGGACCCAGGAGTTACTGGCGGGCTCTCCTCTGGTCAGGGGGCCCCCACTGGGGCTAAGCTCTGCCCAGACCCAGTGAGCCAGACTCTCACGCAGCCAGGCTCCTAGGCAGCCCGGGGAGCAGGGCACCGGGGCTGGGGCGCTCTCCCTCCCACTTCCTGTGGGGCTCTGTGCCTCCGGCAGTGCCTGACCCCTTCCAAGAGCCCATCCCCGGCGTCCTGCGCCGTGGCCAAGGCAGGGACCGGGCCCTGGAACAGCCCTGGGTCGGAGGTGGGCATGAGACGAGCAGGGGTCAAATGGCAGCAGCTGGGAGCAACTTGGTGCGCTCGGCCCCCTTACTCAGCTGCTGCTGGGACCCTCACCCTGCCTCACCTGAGCCGGGCCGGCTGCAGGCCCTGGTAGCACCTAGCACGGGGGCTGAGGAGGCGAGCAGCTCAGAGCCCCCAGCCCCACCCCAGCAGCAGCGCCGGGGGGGCAGGAGACCGTTCCGGATTTCAGCTCCTCCATCCTGCAGAAAACAAACTCCTCCTCCGACAGGCCCCTGGCGCCCCACACCCACTTGCCCCTGCGTCCTCGGCAGCTGGCATGAGCATCGCCACCCCACCGGGTCTGCCTGGCAGCAGGCACTCCGTGTCGGACACCCGCCTGACGCTGGGGCCCCTCTCGAGAGGGGACAGAAGGCTCAGACCCGCACACCCGAGTCCCCATCCCATCCACCTCCACCAGCTCAGCCCCCTACAAGCTGGAGCTTCCAGAGCTTAGCAGGGGTCTGAGCCCCAGAGCCGCGCATCTCTGCTGGGAGCCAGGGCCCAGGCCTTGAAGTTGTCATGTGCAGGAAGGGCTGGAAGAACAGCAGGGCCCTGGGGAGCTTTTGTGCTGTTTGGCACCACCGAGCCTGGCCAAGATCCTCCCCCAGGGCAGAGCAGGAGCAGCCAGGTATGAGTGCTGGGCCTCTCGGGGCTGCAGGGACCCCCTAGCCCTGAGCAGGAACCAGTGAGACGGGGTCAAGCAGCATAGCTCCAAGGGCCTTGGAATCGGCTTGAGAAGCTGTTACGTCCCATCGCTTGAGAGCTGGTGATGGCCCCCCAGGGCCGTGTTGGGGAAACAGCCCCTGTCCAGACAGGGTCCCTGCCCTAGGGGGAGGCTGCATAGCACCCGGGGCTGTGTGGATGTCTCTGTCACACCAGGGTGGGAGGCAGCTTCTCACCATTGCCTGTGAGTCAGGAGCCAGATGCTGGGGGGTTCTCTTCCCCTCGCTTGCTGCAGTCTGTGTCCTGGTCCTGCCAGCTGCTATGTGTGAGGCTCTGCCCCACTCCCCTGCGCAGGCCCGGAGCCGGGGGGCATGCTAGGTCGGGCAGGACCCCAAGTGCTCGAGCTGCATGGGACCAAACAGAAGGCGAAGGGTGACTGGATCTGAGTGCAGAAGGGCCAGAGGGGCTCTCAGGCTTGCCAGTGAGCGCCTGCCGGGGGAACAGGGCGGGAGGGTGCCCAGGAGGGGCGACCCATAAGGCAGAGGCTTGGCTGAATGGCGTCGCAGCTCCAGAGGCGAGTGTCCTAGCAGAGCTGCTCTAGGGTCTGTCCGGCCTGTCACGCAGGAGGCCAAACTAGATGAGCCTATGGTCCGTCTGGCTCCAGGCAGTGCTGGGCCAGCGCAGAGCTGACCGTCTCCAGCGAACATCCAGCCTAGGGCAGGGCAGGGCAGGGCAGGGCAGGAGGGACGGGGGTCGCAGGGTCCAGGGCAGCTGAGGTGCGGCGGAGTCTTTCCGGGGCCACGTCACACCGGACAGGTTCAGCGATGGGCCTGTGGCCATGCCTGGGAACAAGTCTGTTTCCCAGCCCTGGAGGGACTCCAGCTGTGCGGTGGCCTCAGCCCCGGCCCAGTGGGGACCATACTTCCAACTTGCCCCAGTCCTGGCCACGCACGAAGCGCCCAGGGCGAGCACACAAGATGCAGTGGTGCGAGTTGCTTTGGGACAGCAATGGGGCAGGAGGAGCCTGGCACTGTGGGCTCAGGGCGCCAACGTCCCCAGCCCAGAGTCCTGTCCTGAGCACCTGCCCCATTCTGGCTCACGGAGGGCGGGGGGGGGGGATGAGGCCGCCCCCTTCATGCTCGGCCTCGGAACCCCAGCGGCTACGAGCCAGGCACTGCGGGGAGCAGAGGAGGAGCTGGGCTCAAGTCAGGGCTTGGCCACGTCTGTCTGGTGCCGTCCTCGCTGGCCCCGGCCCCTGTGATAGCTGTCAGGGGTCTCTGGAGCTGGGGGGTCTCCATGAGCCCTGCTGGAGGGAGAAGGGATCCTGGCAACCCCAGGTGCCCTGGGCGAGCCCTGCCTGGCGGTGCTGGTGTTTGTTCCAGGGCAGGGTGGGGAGCTGGGGCAAGCAGGGTGTGCCACCCCCCGACAGGCTGTGAGGTTGCGCTGGAGGGCCAGGAGTCAGGCCTGGTCTGCAGCCCTACTGGGCTCCCCCAGCTTCCCCTCTGTGGGGACCTGCTCCCCCCACGCAGGGAAGGGTGACAGCTTTCTGGCCCGCAGCTGAGCCTGGCAGGCAGGACTCCCAGGTCCAGCCCTGAGTGAGTGGGGCGTGGAGCCTAGTGGTTAGCGCAGGGAGGGGGCGTGGGTGCTAGTCGTGCCCGACAACATGAGCCGCTAGCAGATCCCCTCCCCCCCCGCCCACTGGCACTGCCGGAGCCCCGTGTCGCCCTGTGTGTGTGTGTGTGTGTGTGTGTGTGTGTGTACGGGCCTGCCCCCCGCCCCCCCCCACACAGGATATTGGGCTGGGAAGGCGCGCGGCGCAGGCACCTGCGTTCCGTTTGTTCGCTCGCTCGCGCTGGGAGATAAGCAGGCGTCGGAGCCGCCGCGCTGACAGGAAGCGGGAGGGGGGGGGTCTCTGCGGGACCAGCACAATGCGCCGCAACCGTGCACTGAGCCCTCTGCGAACAGCCAGGGACCCGGGCGGGCGGCAGCCGAGAGTCTGTGGGTACCGTGGGGGAGGGGAGCCGGGATTCCTGGGCTCTCGCCCCGTCAGCTGGCGCGGGCGCAGGGAGTTACGGGACGCCCGGACTCCTGGGTTCACGCCCAGCTTCGGGAGGGGTGTGGGGTCTGCTGGGTTCGCGCTGAAGGGGCCGGCCGGAGCACAGGGATGGATACACAGAGGTGGGAGTGGCTGGCTGGTGACCCGGCGCAAGGCTCTGTGCCTCAGTTTCCCCCTCTGTAAAATTGGGACGATGACGGCTGAGCTCTCTTCCCAGCGCTGGGTGGGGAGAGGGGCCTAGTGGCTAAAGCCGCTGGCCCCGGGGGGGGGAGGCGGGGGGGGTGGGGTTTGCAGGCTGGGGCTGATCCCAGCTCCAGCAGTCGAGTGCCCATTTGGCTTAGCAACAGCCCTTGGCTGCAAAGCGCCGCTCTGGGTGCGCTGCTCCCCTCACCTCTCTGCGTCTCTTTCAGCTCCCTATGGGACTCAGCGCCACAGGGATGGAGCCGGAGATGAGCACCTACAGCCCCTTCTATCCCCCTTGCAGCATGGAGGCGGGCGAGCCTGCCAACACCCAGGGGTCGTACGTGGCCCTGGGCCAGCCCAGCTGGAGCTTGGAGGGGAACCCAGCCCGGCAGGGCCAGCTGCCCAGGCCAGCCGGGGGTTCCTATGGGCTTTGGCCCCAGAGGATTGAGCCAGCCCCCCGCAGGCTGGACCCCTTTGCCCAAGCCTTCCCCAACCCACCTTTCGGGAACCCCTGGGTACTGGGGACCCAGGCAGCCCGGAGCCAGGGCTGCAGCCTGCAGGAGATACTAGCCCAGCACTCCCCTGCCACCCCCCAGGAGGGGTACCCCCCCGGCAGCCCCCTGCTGCCGCAACTCCTTGGCAGCCAGCTGGAGGGCTCTGGGCCCCCTCTGCCTTACTGCAGCCTCCCAGCCAGGCAGGTGCAGGGCAGAGGTGGCTACGGGCAGGCGCACAGGGACGCCCCCCTGCCGTGCTTCTACCAGGAGAACCAGCCTGCTAACTGCAGCCCCCCGGGAGGCTGCCCGGGGCCCGGTGAGTGACAGGTGGGGAACGGGGGCTGGCTGCGGGTGGTCCGTGGGGAGGTTATGGGACATGGGGATGAGCCCAGGGCTGGGGGGAGGCTGTGTGGTACAGAGGGGGCAAGTGTGGATGGAGGCCTCCAGCTGGCAGAGGGGAGGTATCCCTGTGAGGGGTGGTTGCAGGGCTGTGGGGCTGGAAGGAGGCCCCCTGGCTCTGAGTGGGGCATGGGGCGTGGGGCAGGAGGGGTCGAGCTGGGGGTTACAGGATAGACCAGGGAGGGCCACAGCTTGGCGGGGAGGCTGCTGGGGTGGTGGTGGGGACCCCGGCTCTTTACTGTGGCAGTCTAACCTCCGTCCGTGTGCACCAGCTCCCCAGGGGCTCACAGGCCCTGAGCTGTACCCTGGACTCCTGGGGGCCCCAGACTGGCCGCCTGATGCTACTCCCAGCCTCTGCTGCTACCAGGTGGGTTTGCATGCAGGGCGGTGGGGAGAAGTGCGTGCATGGGGGTGCTCCTGGTCTTAGGACCACGCTGCCGAGGAGGGGCGCTGGTGGAGAACTTCCCCCAGAGTGACTGTGAGAACAGTGGTGTCTAGGGGTTAGCTGGGGGCTGGTCCTGAGAGCCAGGACTCCAGGGTTCTCACTCCCAGCACTGAGCCCATCATCCCCGACAGGACACTGAGTGCGACTGCAAGGGGCTGGAGTATCTCCCTGCTGGTTTTGCCCCATGGCCGGAAGCCTCCCCTGGAGAGCCACAGTCCGAAGTCTCTGCTGCCAGGCTGGGACGTGAGCAGAGCTCCTCGCCAGCAGGCTGCACTGCCGGCCCCCAGGTGAGAGTGGGATGCTGGGGCTGCCTTGTGGGAGGGGCGATGGATTCAGGGGAGTCAACACGGGGAACCACCCCCCAGACTCAGTGACATGGCCCTCTCCCTGCAAAGACCACTCCCTTGGGGGGGGCGCGGATGGGCTAATGCTAACCCGAGGCCGAGGGGTGCCAGGGAAGGGAAGGAGGGGCTGGTGGGGAAAGGGCTTGGGGCTTGTAGTCTTGTTAATGCGTCTGGAGTGGCCTGGAGTCTCCAGGAGTGTTGTGTGGTTAAATCCCCAACATGACATCCAACTCAGACTGGTAGCCCGAGCACTGGTTAGCCTGGATTTGCCCAGCACAGGGGGAAGGTTGCTAGGAGTCCTGCCCCCCAGCTGGGGTGCCAGTGCTGGGGGGGACCACAATACCCCATTCCCCTCACTGTCCCCACCATGGGCTCAGCCCTTGCAGCCTCTGACCCCCCTCTCCTCCCACCAGGTTTCTGGGAACTCGTTGGCCTGCAGCTACCGGGGTACCCCGTATTGGAGCCGGCTGCTCCAGGCCAGGGATCCCCCCCACTACACTCCGCCCCCCATGCTCAACCCGCTGCGCCGAGGCACAGGGCTGTTTGCAGAGCTGGGCACCTCGCTGGGTGGTAAGTGCCAAGCCAGAGCAGCTCCCGCCTTCCAACGCCGGCTCGTGGGGTGTGACGTTGCCTGGGCGCCAGGATGCCTGGGTTCCACTCCTGCTGTGGCAAGTGTTGCAAAGGGCGGTGGGTGTGAGGTGGGTGCGCTGGCCCATGGGGCGTATGGGGCGCAAGTCCCCCAAGGTTTGTCTGGTGGCTACAGAGCGACGGGGGGTCCCGCAGGGCCCTGGGAGATGCGGGGTGGAGGGAGATCTGTCTCAGGGCAGGCTGGGGGGCTCTGCACCAGGGACCTTCACTGCTGGGCTCCTTCCTCCACAGGTGGCAGCCCCAACCCCCTCCAGCAACTGGACACCCCGTAAGTCCTGCCCGTGGGGGCGGGAGGGCGCCTAAGTGACAGCCCCCGGGTCACAGGCGTGGGCCATATGTCCCGGGGGGGGGGCGGAGGGAGGGGCCAGGCTGGGAGGGGCTCCTGCCTCCAGGTGAGGTCCCCTCACTTGCCCCTTCCCCCCTCCGCAGGCAGATAAACGTGGGCCCCGCGTTCCAGCCGGCGCTGCCCGTGCTGCGGGACCCCCAGCTGGCTCGGCTGGACCCCCCGCGGGCTGACCTGGCCTGGAGGCCCTGGCCCGGGCTGGAGCAGGATGCAGAGACCCAGCGCCAAGGTGAGCGGCAGCACTGGAGGGGAGGGGGTGGGCCGCCCACAGGCCACGCCCACATGTCGCCTCCGGGGGGGCGGGGAGGGGCGGGCAGCAGGACACGCCTGCTCCGCTGGGACCCCACCGCCCTGGCTGGCAGTCCCGCCTCTGCGGGGGACGCGGCGGCTCTGCCGGTGACACAACCCCTCGCCCAGGCGGGTGCGGCGGAGGGTGCACTGCGGGGCCCCATCGAGGGGGGGTCCCTGGGCTGCTGTCTGGGTGCCGTGAGGGCGCGCACAGGCCATGGGGCAGGCCCGTGGCCCTGCCGGGGGACGGCCGCTGTTTGGCTGCAGGGCAGAAGTCCCTCTCAGCGGGGCGGGCGTTTAAGAAGCCTCAGGCAGGGGTTCAGGGCTGCTGTATCCAGGGACGAGGCCTGTGGCTCCTAGCCACGGTAGCTCCCTGAGGTGTGCTCCTGGGGCCCCAGCAGGGAGCCACCCGGGCCTGGGGAGAACCCTGCTTGTCCTGCCCCAGCAGTAGGGGTGGGTTAAGAAAGGAGCTTTTGGGGGTGCAGCCCTAACCCCCCCACCTCCGATGGCTCATCCGCTGGGTCAGTGCCCTGCCCCCAACCGGTATGCCCATGAATCCCCCCGCCCCAAGTGGAATGAATTTTCTTATATGCACCAGTGGGGGGAAGGTGGCGCCCGTCACCTCCTCCTTACACATCACCTCAACTCACCGCACCGGGGAGAGAAAAGGAGCAGGGACGCTGGTGCAGCGCGGGGGCTGGAGGGTCCCCCGGGCCCAGCTGATGGCTGCTCTCTGCTTGCAGTGGAGACACTGCTGGATGTGGCTTGCTCCAGCGCCCTCCCTGGGGGTGGCACCAACCAGGAGCTGGCACTGCACTGCCTGTGCCACGCTGGCGGGAACGTCGTGGTAAGAGACCCCCCCCACCATGGGCAGTAGCGGTGTCTGGCCAGAGGCCTGGCTGGCGCTGGCAGGGGAGCCCCCGCCCAAGGGAAGGGTCAGGGCAGCTTCCCCCTCTCAGCTTCACTCTCCCTCAGGTTGCCTTGGAGACTCTGCTGCTGCAAACCCCCCTGTGGCCCAAATCCCACCCTCTGGCCACTTACCACTACACAGGTACGGGGGGTAAGCTAGCAGCAGCTGGGCCAGGGGGCAGGGGGACAATGGGCAGGACAGGACGGAAGCGGGGGGGCCCGTTTAGGAGCAGGGCGGCACTGGAACAATCTCTGTAGCAGAGCTGAGAGCCCCTGAACTAAACTAACCCCCTGGAACCCTGTGGGGCAGTGGGGGGACTGCAGCCCCAGCACCTCTAGCTCCAGCCCCTGGGCTGGGAGCAGCAGGAGCTGACAGGAGCACTGGGAAGAGCAGGGCAGGGGCTATGAGGGGGTGAGCTGGGGCCCAGGCGGTGGCAAGGAGGGGAGAACGTCCTGGCTCAGGTTCCTCTCCATCCCACAGGCAGTGACGTGTGGAGCCCCCATGAGCGCCGCCTCTTCTCCAAAGCCTTCGCCCTGCACAGGAAGGACTTTGCTCAGATCCAGCGGGCGGTGAGAGCAGCTCCAGCCTCTCCCAGCTGGTGGGAGGGGGGATAGACCCCCTGCCCCCACCTCTCCCAGCCTGGCTGGGGGTGCTGGCTGACTTAGCTCTCCCTGGCCCCCAGGTGCCCTCCAAGCAGCTGGCCCAGTGTGTGGAGTTCTATTACCTGCACAAGAGCCGGCTGCGGCGCAGTCACAGACGCAGCGATGCAGGGCCGGAGATGGGCGCCAGCGTGGGCAGGGCTGGCCCGGGGCAGGTATGTGAGAGCTCAGGGACTGCGGGAGGGAGAGTCCCTGCCCAGACACGCAAGCAGCTGCGTCTGCAGCCCTTGTGTGCAGGGGGGCATCTGTGAAGGACAGTGTCTCCCCATTTCTCTTTTCTCAGCCCCCACCTCCCCTGGAAGTGCCTCAGGACTCGCCTCCCGGCGCCAGCTTCCCCTGCAAACGCTGCGGCAAGTAAGTGGCTTGAAGTTGTTGGCTCTGCACCCAGCAGAGAGGCAGGGGCCAGGCTCCAAGTGAGAGCGACCCTCAGGCCGCCGGGTGCTGGGGAGAAGCAACTGGGAGGCTGACAGCGCCTCCCTCCGGGCACCTCACAGCCCCCCTTCCTGTCCCCAGGATGTTCCACAAGATCAAGAGCCGGAACGCCCACATGAAGATCCATCGGCAACAGGACGACTGGGAGGGGCAGGGGGGGCTGGAACCTGGAGCTCTCCCTGCCCCGCATGGCGGGTGCCCCCCTTGGGCTAACACAGAGCCGCCCAAGCCTGCTGCTGAGGCCCTGACCTGCCCTGGGCTGGGGCTCCTCTATGGAAGGGATATGGAGCAGCTCTTCATGTGAGGGGAGACAGGAGCCACCAGAGCCTGGCCTGAAGGGCCCTATGCTCCATGAGATGGCCCCACTGGGGCCAGGGGTCTGTGGTCTCTCCAGGAGGTGCCCAGCATTACAGGAAGCCCCTGCCACATGCCCTAGGCCTGGGCAGCTCCGACCCCACCTGCAGGGCATAACCACCAGGGAGCGTGGGAAGGAGGCAGCAGGCCCAGGGCAGAGTGACCTCAGAGAGAGAGGGGCAGGTGCTTTATTGAGGGTGTAACATGCTTATTGCTGTAACAGCGACCACGTTCATGCAACAGCCGCACACACACACACACACACACACACACACAGGGACACAGGAGGAGGAGTCCGGCCCACTGGCCAATGGGGCAGGCAGCAGGAAGACCGTTGTCACACGCACTCGCAGCCCCAGTGCCTGTGGCAGGCCTGCTACAGGGCACGACAAGTACTGCCATCCTCAGGCGCCAGGGTCCCCAAGCTCTGCACTCTGCTGCTGGCCGGGAAACAGGCCCTGGAGGGGCTTCCTGGGAACAGGGCCTGGAGCAGCATCCTTGCTGGGGGAGGTTCTGACTTCCAGGCAGCAGCCGCTGCGGATGCTGGGACAGAAGCTGCTCCACCAGTGTGGGGAGCTGGGGGCAGGGCCCCTGCACGTCACAATAAATAAACTGCTTGGTGGCGTTCAGTCCTGAGTCCATTGCTCCAGTGGCCGCCGTGACACTGTCCTGTCCGGGCCCTGTCCCAGCTCACTCCATAGGCCACCCTGCGGCACGGCTCCAGGAGTCGCTCACACCTCCACGTTTGGGTCAGAGCCCAGCCCCTGCTTCTGCAGCTGCTCCTCCTGCTTCATTTTGGGCTTCTCCGTCCGCGTGTGCCAGACCAGAACCTGTACGGGAGGAGTGGGGGGCAGAGGTGGGGTCCAGAGAGAGCCCCCAGTCACGCCCTTCTCCCAGCCAGCCCCCAAACCAGCCCACAGAGCCGAGGGACTGAACAACTCGGGACCATCCTGCCGACAGGCAACACTTCACATCCCTCACTCCCAGCACCACGCAGAGAACCCAGGAGTCCTGGCCCCTGTCCTCACCTTGGTGCAGTTGTCAGCACGGGGCTCCAGCTCTTCGATGGAGACCAGTGACTGCAGCAGGCTGCTCTCCAGGTAGCCACGCTCGGCCTGCAAGTCAAACCGGGCCTCCCGATTGGCCAGCAGCAGTTGCAGAGCAATAGCGAAGCCGGCCATGTCCATGGGGAAGGGGCGGTTAGGCTTCCAGGCTGTGTAGAAGGCCACCACCCTGCCCTTCTCCACCAGGGGGCGCTCGAAGCGCAGGCCACCCACCAGGCCCACCGGCCACACTGACACACGCTTGGTGGAACGCATCTGTGGGGAGAGATGGGCACATCAGCAGCAGGAAGAGACCCCCTTGTGGGGGGCACAGAACAAATACCTCCCCACTCCCACCACCCCAATCCTCCCCCACACGCAGCTGCACACCCCCTTCCCTATCACTCCCACCCAGCCTGCAGCATCTGCCTGCCCACCCTCCGGCCCAGCCTCCAGCACCCGCCACCAACCCAGTCACCCGGCCCGGCCTCCGGCATCTGCTCCACCCCCATCACCCGGCCCGGCCTCCGGCACCCGCCACCAACCCAGTCACCCGGCCCAGCCTTGGGCATCTGCTCCACCCCCATCACCCGGCCCAGCCTCCGGCATCTGCTCCACCCCCATCACCCGGCCCAGCCTCCGGCATCTGCTCCACCCCCATCACCCGGCCCGGCCTCCGGCACCCGCCACCAACCCAGTCACCCGGCCCGGCCTCCAGCACCTACCATCAACCCAGTCACCCGGCTCAGCCTCCGGCATCTGCTCCACCCACATCACCTAGCCCGGCCTCCAGCACCCGCCACCAACACAGTCACCCGGCCCAGCCTCCGGCATCTGCTCCACCCCCATCACCCGGCCCAGCCTCCGGCATCTGCTCCACCCCCATCACCTGGCCCGGCCTCCGGCACCCGCCACCAACCCAGTCACCCGGCCCGGCCTCCAGCACCTACCATCAACCCAGTCACCCGGCTCAGCCTCCGGCATCTGCTCCACCCACATCACCTAGCCCGGCCTCCAGCACCCGCCACCAACCCAGTCACCCAGCCCAGCCTCCGGCATCTGCTCCACCCCCATCACCCGGCCCAGCCTCCGGCATCTGCTCCACCCCCATCACCCGGCCCAGCCTCCGGCATCTGCTCCACCCCCATCACCCGGCCCGGCCTCCGGCACCCGCCACCAACCCAGTCACCCGGCCCGGCCTCCAGCACCTACCATCAACCCAGTCACCCGGCCCGGCCTCCAGCACCCGCCACCAACCCAGTCACCCAGCCTGGCCTCCAGCATCTGCTCCACCCCCATTACCCAGCCCGGCCTCCGGCACCCGCCATCAACCCAGCCTCCGGCACCCACCACCAACCCAGTCGCCCGGCCCGGCCTCCGGCACCCGCCATCAACCCAGTCACCCGGCCCGGCCTCCGGCACCTGCCACCAACCCAGTCACCCGCCCCGGCCTCCAGCATCTGCTCCACCCCCATCACCCGGCCCAGCCTCCGGCACCCGCCACCAACCCAGGTCGCCTGCCCCAGCCTCCAGCACCTGCCACCCACCCCATGACCCCGCCAGGCCTCCAGCGCCTGCCACCCACTCTGTCACTCCACCCAAGCCTCCAGCGCCCTGCTGTGATGAAATGGGATTATTTTGCAGTATTTTATGACACTGCTGTGTACCTCGTTTCCCCGTACGGTGCACTCTTGCCCAGTGGGACTGTGTGCTCTCAGGCCAGGCTAGAAGACAGAAGTCTGGGTGTCTCCTAAATGTCCAGCCTGTAATGGCCCTGCTAGTGGAGCACCTCAAGCAACAACGGCAAACCCAGTTGCTTGCACATGCCTGCCCAGCAGCGAACGACCCAGAGAGCTCTGACTTCCCCACCTCGCGGTAGAGGGAGGGGCTGAGTAACATTCCCTGGGCTGAGAGCTGAGCACTGGAAAGATGCAAGTGGTGTCTGGGAGGCAGGAGTGGGTGGCTGGAGGCAGCCGGGGCTCTCCCCAGGAGCCTGCTGGAGAGATCAGTGTCAGACGGAGCTTGAACAATGGGGCTCAAGACAGCCTGGCTGGGCTCTGGGCTAACCTCACCGGACTGTACTTTAACATGCTTTCCCTGGGCTAACCTAAGCACCCCAGAGGGGGTGTTCCAGAGGGCTAATAAACCCGGCTGGTTTGGAAACACGAGTGCTGGACTGGATGTGCTGATCCCTGCAGAGTCTACCCGTCTGTGAGCCGGCCTCGCTGAATGGCACTCACAGGAGTGCTGCAGGCCCAGAGGTGCTGCTCCAGGGGACTGTAAGCTGTGTGCCTTACACAGCCTCCACTCAGGGAAACCCCTGGGGGTCTGGCCCACAGAAGGGCTTCCTTCTAGAAACTCTTCCCAAAGTGGGACCGTGTCACTGACCCTGAGAGTCTCAGACCGCTGGTGGGAGCGGTGGGATGCTGGATGCACCCAGGGGCATTGTGCAAGACGTGACCTGCAGCAGCAAAACCTTGATCGTTAAGGGGAACAGCAAGAAAATGGTTTGTGGCCAGCTCCCAAAGACAGGCACTGCAAATCTGTTCAGCCGAAGGGCTATGCATTGGGAAGCCTCACCAGGGGTACTTCACTGAACAGCTGGAGGAGGATGAAGGAGTCCTGGATCCAAGCAGGTGCGATGGTGGCAGAAGCAGCAGCAGCAGGACACCCTCAGGCCGCAGCTGCCTGTCCCACAGTGGTCTTCGTGACCTGGTTCACTAGCGAGAGATCTGAAGTGGTGGCCCTTGGCGCCGAGAGCGAAGGTGCTCGCGGATCGTTCCCGCAGCGCCAGTGAGCTGGCTGGGAGAAGCAACCAAGCATGAGGCAGAATGGGGAAGAGCCCAGAGAAGCAGCGAGAGTGGGAATGGATCCTGAGAAGCAGAGGGGTGAGGAGCAAGCAGGGCAAGAGGGGAGAGATGCCGATCCCACAGGGACGCTAGACCCCACACCGTGGCCCCAGTTTCAGAGGTGGGTGGGAGGGATCCGAGGGCTGCTGACTGCCTTTGGAGGGGCCTGTGATCTGAAGTAGGACGACCTGCAGACAGGCTCCGCTCTCTGACCCTTACTCGGGCCTGCACCTACAGCGGTGTTCAGCTGCATGGGTGGAGTTGATCCTGGGGAGTGGGAACAGGTCAGAAAGGCTCTGCTGCTTGAATGGCCACCTGGCGCTTAGAGGGAGGTTTCAGGGTATGCCAAGCCCCCTGGGCGTGACCTGCCGGGAAGCCACTGCACGGCGGGGAGGCAAGCTCCACAAAGGGGGAAAGAGTGCAGGGTGACTGCACTGGAGGGTTGGTCCAACCTGGTCAGGGTGGAGAAACTCTAGATCTGTTCTCACAAGCTTGGCGCACTGGGAAGTGAAGGGCCTCCGCAGCACAGGCCGACGGGCAATGAGCTTGTGGCAGTAGGCCAGGTATGAAGAGAGACCCGAAGGGGACTGGGCTAAGCAGAGCTCCTGGGAAAGGGAACCTGGGAGGCGCCCCCGAGAGAAGTTGGCTGAATCCAAAGTGGGGAAGCGGCTGACGCAGGCCTCCGAGAGGCAAGTCGTAACGTCGGGAGGAACACAGGACATGGGCGGCCACGAGGGCCCAGGCTGGCTGAAATGAGGTTTGCGACTTCCCTGCCCGAGCAAGAGGACCTCGTAGCTCAGGCTCAGAAGGGGTCACCCAGCCAGCTCCGAGGGGGACCAGAGCGGTGCGAGATGGGCTCCTGCTCCAGGCGCCATGGGTGCCCGATGGAACTCTGCTGGGCTCAGACTCCCGGGGCCCCCAGTGGCTGCAGAAGGTGCTGGCTGCTGGGAAAAAGTTCCTGGAGTAGAGAGACCCTGGGACACAGCACAGATGGCACGTGCTGAAAGGCTGCAGCGGCTGGGTTACTGCTCCCTTTGTCCTGCTCTGACCCCTGTGTGCGCACAGGCTGGTGAGGGGTGGCTGGTCTCCAGGGCAGCAGCTCTCACAGCCTTTGGGTGACTCACCTTAACCCAAAATTCAGCCCATTCTGGTACCGGCCCACGAGCTGGCAGGCTCAGACTGGCAGTGTGCGATGGGGTTCAGGGGTCCCCCTGCACTGCACCCCGTCCGCTGGCAGGAGAGACTCTCACTCAGCAGGTACAACAGGGGGTTTATTAGGCAACAGATGCCCAGTTTCTCACAGAAGCGACAGTCCAGCAGCCAGAAGACAGTCCTTCCAACCCGTCCCGGGGAGAAGACCCCGAGGGGGGCCCCTCTGGGGTGTAGCTTCCCCCTCCTCAGGCTGGCTGCCTTCCAGCTCTCCCTTCCCCTAGCCTCTAACTGCCGCCCCCGATTCAAAACCCAGCTCGGCTTCTCCCTCCTCTTTGTTCAGGGCAGAGGTGTTACCTGCCAGTTGTAGCCCCAGCGTCATCCTTAGCCACTGGGAGCTGCTCTGCTTGCCTCTCACATCCAGCCTGACTCACACATGCACCCCCCGACTCCATCACACAGTGTCAGAGCAAATGTGGCTTCCCTGGCTGGCAGGGAGAAGGAGGCTTTTCCTGCCTTGCTTCCAGCACCAAGCAGTGGCTGTTAACTCAGGACACCCAGATCAGAATGAGGCGGGGGAATGGCCCCTGACAGCTGCACACTGGAGATATGAGTCCCACTGGCTCAGGCAAAACTTCCCTGAAGCCTGATGCTGTGACCAAGGGAGCAAGTGCCCTGGCAGGGAAAGCAGAGGCAGAGCCCAGCCTTGTCACGGCTAAACTCCAGCTGAGCGTGGGTGGACCACAGGCAGCGGAGAGGGGCAAACAGGTTTGCCCTGGCCAGGGTGAGAGAAGCCCCCGCGAGGAGGAAACCAGCTGGAAGTCCTCTGCTGGGACAGACACCTGGAGAGAGGGTGGCTCAGGCCATGGTGTGTTCTCTTAGCCAGGAGAGCCGGGCTCACAGGAGTCAGGGTGAGAGGACTGTCCTGGAGCTGAAGGCAACAGACTGACCACAGTGGGGGAGATGGGCTCCTTGCATCACATGGCGCTGGGAGACGCACTTCAAATGTGACCTGCCAGTTTTCAGGTGCCCCTTTCGTCCCTGCCTTACCAGACCATAGGACACCGCAGCCCAAGGGATAAGGCTGGGAGAAGATCAAATGCCCCCCGGTCACTCCCTACCCCAGCCCTGCACTCCAGATTCTTGCAGCATGGTTGCCAATCAACCTAACACCCATTCTGAGGGCCTTCCCATCTCACAGACCGGACCCATGGGAGGGTGAGAAAGTGCTCAGAACTGGGTACTGGACCAAACACGCTACAAGACACTTGCGAGCGCTGGACAGGGAGCTACCAAGAAGAAGGAGAAGATGCTGGAGCCTCTATGGAGAACATCAGAACTTCCCCAGGTATTAGTTTAAGGGATGCTGCTCAGCTGGGTCTCGAAGAGGGAAGAGAAGGGACAAAGCAGGACTCTTTGGTCGTACTTTCACAAAGTGTGTGTCTCACTTTCCCCTCCAGGCTGCGTTGTTCCCCAGAGGTGGAGTGGGGATGGGGGTAGGGAAGGACCGTACGGTCTGGGGTCAGGGTAGGAGACACAGGTGTAGGCGCCACCTAACTTCTGAGCCTTAATCCCCATATAATGGAGCCTGTGAAAGGACAGTGGCAAATCCAAGATACCCAGGGACCTACAGACTTTCCTGCCTCCCAGTGAGAAGGCTGATCTCAGCTCCAGGTCCAGGGCCTGGGGAGAGCTGAGAGGAGGGTTAAGAGCAGGTGGCAGTCGAGGCTCTGGAGTCTGACAGGAGACCAGACAGAGGGTCAGAGAGTTGAACCAAGGGGCCCCCACAGCCTGGCTGGGCTCTGGACTAACCTGACTGGACTGAGCCTTACCATCCATTCCCAGGGCTAACCTAAGCACTCCCTGGGGGCGTTCCAGAGGACTAAGACACCCGGCTGTTTTGCTGCACTGTGCGTGTTGCTGACGTGCCTGGGGAGGTGCCCTGAGCCCTGGAGAGGGGACTGGTCTCTTTCGGGGTCTGTCGCAGCCGGACTCACCGCACGCAGCTCACGGAGTGACGCGAGAGGAACGAGTGGAGGGTAGTGAACCGTGAGGCTCAGGCTTCCTCTGGGGAAGACCCTAGGGCAGGGGCAGGCCAGATCCAGCCCTCCAGCCTTCTAACTGGGGCAGGGTCCACCCCTGCACACAGAGCAGCACCGCCCAAAGCGGCTAGCCGCTGCCTCTGGCTCTCCGGGGGCGGGAAGAGGCTTCACACACTGCTGTGACCACCACATTTCCAGCCAATAGGAATGGGGAGATTTTGCTGGGGGCGGGAGGAGCACACGAAGACTCCCTGCAGCACAGGAAGCCACGTGGAGGGGTCTAGGCTGCTGGGAAGCCTGCCTGCGAGCGCTGCAGGTCGGGAGCTGCTTAAGTAAGTACCCCCCAGCCCCACCCTGCTCTGGCACAGCCCCTTCTGCTCCCCAGCTCCTTCCAGACCCTGCACCGCCCAGGCCAGAATCCTCTCCTGAGCCGCACCCCGCCTTGGCCCTGACCCCAACCCTCTGCACCCTCCTCTCCCCCACCCTGGATCACAACCCCTCAGACCCTGCGCTCCCTCCAAAGCCCCACCCGCCAGGCCGAACCCTCTCCCGAGCCGTGCCCCCTCCCGGGCCCTGCATCTCAGCCCTGGCCTTCGCCCGAAGTCCCCCTCGCCCCCGCCAGGCGCGCAGCACCCACCTCGTCGAAGAGGCGCAGGCTGTAGGCGTTGTCGTCGTCGGCGAAGTAAACCACCCCCTCCTCACTGAGCTCCCGGTGCTCCCGCAGCCACTGCAGGGCCAGGTTCCGCTGCTCCACACCCCGGGGCTTCAGCCAGCTGGGATCACTCTCCTTCCGCTTGTGCTCCTTGGGCGTCTCTGTGTGCAGGTGGGTGAAACGCAGGCCGCTCTGGGCCAGCAGCTCCGACACCAGCTGGGTCTTCACCGGGGAGTCCTCCACCACGATCCAGTGGAAGTTCTTCACGTGCAGGAAGGTCTGGGAGAGGCGCACCAGCTCAGCCTTCTGCACCAGCCTGTCAGAAAGGGGAAGCAACAGAGACATGCACCAGCTTGGCCTGGTGGGGGAACAAGAGAGGAACCCAGCAGCTTGGCCAGGAGAGCGACAACGAGGGGGGCAAGAGGCCGGAGAAGGACACCAGCTGGGGAAGCGGTGGGAGGCGGCTCCAGGGAAAGCGGGGTGAGGAGGCAGACCGGGGCGGGCAGACAGTTCCTCCCAGCCGAGGTGAAGCACTCGGCTTCCAAAGAGCACCTCCTGGGTATGGAAATATCCCTTCCTGGAGCTGCCAGTGCTCAGTGCTAGAGCAGTCTCAGCTCCCCCGCTGCTAAGGGGCTCATGCCAGTTCTGCCTGCGGGGGGGACGGGCAGCCCCCGGGCCGTGTCTTACCCCAGCCAAGCAACAGTTACTGAGGGGGGAACTCACGCCCGGGAGCTCCTCTGAGGGGCTAGGCCAGTCAGCTGCTAGGCACAACGTCTTTGCAGCCTCGGCAGAGGTTGTTTGAAAATGACCGGAGTGTCTCCCTCAGCTCGGACAGGCACTGGGCAGGACTAGCCGGCCCCATTCAGTCCCCTGGCTGCTACCACGGCAGCAGAGCCTGCTGGCTGGTTCTGTGAGTGCCACAGGGCGCTCGCCTGCTACCCACAGGACTCTGCTCTCCTTGCAGCAGGTTTCTGGCTGCTGAACCCAGCCCTGGAGTCATTTCTGTGCCTGCACAGGGACCTTCTTCCCACCCCCAGCAGGGCCCCCCATCTCCCCAAGCCGAACCTATTCCCAGCACAGCCAAGTCCCTTCCAGCTCCCCCTGCAGGAACTCGCACCTGGCATAGGTGGGTGTGATGGCATAGATGATGGGCAGCGCCTGTCCCTCTGGCTCTGGGCCCTTTCCTCGTGCCTGCAACCGCCTCACCTCACTCAGCAGCTGGGAGATCTTCTTGTCCTTGCCATGCATGAGGTCGCTGGCCGATCTCAGGTGCGGGGAGCAGTCGCAGGGCTGCCCTGGAGCCAAGCAGGGGAGGAGGCAGATGGTCACCGAGGGGAGACCTGCTGGGTCCCAGCTGACCCCTGGGCCCAACAGCCTATTCCCCAGAGCGTTCCCAGCCAGACCTGAAATCCACTGAGTCATGGTGCTCCCGTCCCAGCCCTTCCTCACCTCCCTGCTGGGGGCACAGCAGGACTCAAAGACAAACCCATTTGCAGCAGGGTTCCTGGCTTCTCCCCAGGGATGATTCCCCAGCTGGACCCAGCCTCAGTCAGGGAGCAGCGAGGCTCCCACCTCTGTTCCCAAATACGGACTGTACTGCCTCCTAACCCGCTGTCTGGCCCTCCAGCATTGCCAGGACTCCCCAGTGCTCTTTTCTCCAGTTCGATCCCTCACCCCCCATCAGGTAGCAGAACTCAGTAGGAGAGGGGCACCCAGACAGGCTGTCTTGCTGCAGGAGGGATGATCTTCGGGGGCCAGTGACAGTGGGGAGCGCACTCAGGCGGGGACCGAGAACGGCTCTTGGCCCAGCAGTGCTGAGCGAGCCCAGGAACCTGCTCGGAGTTCAGCCGCTGGACTCACCCAGCTGCAGCAGCGCGTACATGAGCCCGATCACCGACACTAGGAAGTAAACAACAAACACGTTCTTCAGCTTCACCTTCATGGTGCCACTCTGGCCCTGGGGAGATGGGGAAGAAGCAATTAATTACGGGGGTGCCCTGACGCAGCACTCCTCCACCTCCAAACTGCGAGGGTGAGCACAGCTGAGAGATGCTGGGGCACATGGACCCTCCCACCCCGCAACACTGCAATCCCCACCTCGATGCGCTGACCTCCCCAGACCTCTTGCATACACTATGACTGGGGGTGCCTCCAGGCAGTGCCTGGCAAGATTGGGCCCTCAGCCCTAACAGGAGCCTGGGTGATGCAGCAGAAAGTGGGCAAGGGTTGAACCATGTAAATTTCACCCCAGCATGGCCACTGTACCCACTGCGAGGCAAGCGGAAATCACACCCCACTGTCTCAGGGGATGGGAAGATGTGGCACCTTCCCCAGGGAGAGGGTGCCACTGGGATGGGGAAAGTGATGTAGCACCATCCCTGAGAAGGTTGTGCCATGGGGAGGGGGCACAACTGAGAGGGAATTTTCTGTAATATTTGGTATGAATCACATGTCTGTGCCTCAGTTTCCCCCCCACGTAGCATTGTGAAGTAGGTGCTGAGAAAAGGCGAGGCTAATTTTTTTGCAGAGCTCAGCAAAGCAGCAGTCATGGAATAGAGCTGGAAGAGACCTAAAAAAGCCACCGAGTCCAGCCCCCCGCCCTAAGCAGGGCCAAACCCATCACATCAGCCCCACCAGGGCTTTGTCGAGGCGAGACTTAAACACCTCCAGGGATGGAGACTCCACTACTCCCCTGGGTGGACCATTCCAGTGCTTCACCACCCTCTTAGTGAAAAAGTTTTTCCTAATGTTCAACCTGGACCTTCCCAACCGCAACTTGCGACCATTGTTCCGTGTTCTGCCACCCGTGACCACTGTGAACAGCCTCTCTCCTGCCTCTTTGCAACCTCCCTTCAGTAAATTGAAGGCTGTTATCAAGTCCCCCCTCAGTCTTCTCTTCTGCAGACTAAACAGTCCCAATTCCCTCAACCTTTCTTCATAAGTCATATGCTCCAGCCCCCTAATTATCTTGGTCACCCTCTGCTGGACCCTCTCCAGAGTATCCACATCCTTCCTATAACTGGGGGCCCAGAACTGGACACAGTACTCCAGATGCGGCCTCACCAAAGTTGAATAAAGAGAAATAATCACTTCTCTGGACCTACTGGCAACGCTCCTCTTGATGCAACCTAATACGCCATTAGCTTTCTTGGCTACAACGGCTCACTGTCACTCACGTCCAGCTTCTCATCCACTACAACTCCCAGCTCCTTTTCTTCAGAACTACTACCGAGCCAGTCGGACCCCAGCCTGTAACAACGCTTGGGATTCTTCCGGCCCAAGTGCAGGACTCTGCACTCGTCCTTCTTGAACCTCATCAGATTTCTTGCAGCCCAGTCTTCCAATTTGTCTAAGTCAGTCTGGACCCTGTCCCTATCCTCCAGTGTATCTACCTCTCCCCCTAGCTTAGTGTCATCTGCAAACTTGCTGAGGGTGCAGTCCAACCTCTCATCCAGGTCATTGATAAATATGTTGAACAGAACAGGACCCAGAACTGAACCTTGGGGCACTCCACTAGAAACCGACCACCATCCCGACATCGAGCCGTTGATCACTACCCTCTGGGCCCGACCTTCTAGCCAGCTTTCTAACCATCTTACCGTCCATTTATCCAATCCACATTCCTTTAACTGGCCAACAAGAATATTGTGGGAGACTGTATCAAAAGCTTTGCTAAAGTCAAGATAAATCACATCCATTGATTTTCCCCTATCCACAGAGTCAGTCATCTCATTGTAGAAACTAATCAGATTGGTCAGGCATGACGTGCCCTTCATGAATCCATGCTGGCTCTTCCTGATCACTCACCCCACCTCCAAGTGCCTCACAATGACTTCCTTGAGGAGACCGTCCATGATTTTTCCAGGGACTGATGTAAGACTGACTGGTCTATAGTTCCCTGGATCATCCTTCTTCCCTTTTTTAAAGATGGGCACTACATTTGCCTTTTTCCAGTCATCCGGGATCTCTCCCGATCTCCACAACTTTTCAAAGATAACGGCCAAGGGCTTGTCAATAACATAGGCCAACTCCCTCAGAACTCTCGGATGAATTAGGTCTGGGCCCATCGATTTATGGACATTTAGCTTTTTTAGATAGCTCCTAACCTGTTCTTTCCCCACCAAAGGCTGTCCACCTTCATCCCACAATGCATCACTTATCGCATTAGTCCGGGAACTGTCTTTGTCTGTGAAGACAGAGGCAAAGAAAGCATTAAGTACTTCCGCTTTCCCTACATCATCTGTCACTGGGTTATCTCCCTCATCCAGTAGGGGCCCCATGCCCTCTCTGATCACCTTCTTCTTGCTAACATGCCTGGAGAAGCTTTTCTTGTTATCCTTCACATTCCTCGCGAGTTGCAATTCCAGTTGCGCTTTCGCCTTCCTGACAACTGCCCTACATTCTCGAGCTATACATTTATATCCCTCCCTAGACATCTGTCCCAGTTTCCACTTTTTGTAAGCTCCCTTTTTGTGCCTAAGTTTTCCAAGGATTTCCCCATTAAGCCAGTCTGGTCTCCTACCATATTTACTTCTCTTACTGTGCACTGGGACGGTTTCTTTCTGTGCCTTCAATAGGGCTTCCTTAAAATACTGCCAGTTTTCCTGGACTCCTTTTCCTTTCATGGTAGCATCCCAGAGGATTCTGCCCATCAGGTTCCTGAAGGAGTCAAAGTCTGCTTTTCTGAAGTCCAAGGTGTGTAATTTGCAGCTCTCTTTCCTTCCTTTGGTCAGGGATCCTGAAGTCTATCATCTCATGATCACTGCTTCCCAGGTCGTCCTCCACTTTTACCTTCCCTATTAACTCCTCCCTGTTTGTAAGCAGCAGGTCGAGGCTCGCATGACTTCTGGTCGGGTCCTTCAGCACTTGTACCGAGACATAATCCCCAACATTCTCCAGAAGTTTCCTGGACGGCTTGTGTACCGCCGCATCGGTCTCCCAACAGATGTAAGCGTAACTAAAGTCCCCCACGATAACGAGAGCCCGCGATCCAGAAACTTCTCTCAGTTGTCCAAAAAAAGCCTCATCTACCTCATCATCCTGACTTGGTGGCCTGTAGCAGACACCAGCCACCACATCTCCAGTGCTGCCTACGCCACTAAGCTTGACCCCTAGACTCTCAGCAGGCTTTTCTCCCTCTATGTACTGGAGTTCCAAGCAGTCACAGTGCTCCCTTACACACTCTGCATACACACTTTAAAAGACTAAAGAATGATTCATTAGGTGATGGAAGTCAAGCGCTCTATGACAGCTGCTTGGTTTTGTTGGAATACAGACTAGCCTGGCGCCCCCTCGGTTACTGGTGCATGACTGGTGTCCTTCCACACGTGTTGCTCACAGCACCACCCCTTGGGGGTTGTGGAGTCTGGACCACCTCCCCCACACCCTGCCCCCAATTCCATCCCTCCCCACCTGCACTCCATCCCTGCCCCCACTGGATCCCTTCCCTTAAGCTCCCTCCCCCAACGACGTGTCCTTGGGGATTACTGTAAGGGCGGGCTGGCACCAGCAGCAAGGTGTCCCCCCAGTCCCTTGCATGTACTGTGGCAGAGGGAAGCAGAGCGACCCAGCCCCACCCAGTTGTGCTCTGCTGTGTCCAGCTCCCAGCAACATCACTCAGGGCAGCGGAGCAGGCTGGGTTGGGTTGCTGTCGCTCCCACTGCCACCGGTGAGGCAGGGGGAGACCCGATCCCTGGTGCCTGCGTCAGGCCCTTCAATAATCCTCCAGGCCACCTGGGGCTCCCAAGTTTTTCTCTCAGTAGTGTCCATAGGGACCCAGCTCTGGTGTCTGTGTGCTGTAAGGAGCACTACTGGCTCTCCCAGCCTCAGTTCCTTCTCGCTGGAAACTCCAACAGCACGGAAGGAGGGAAGGTCATAGAACGGCCACACATCATCCTGAAGGACACTGCAGCTGGGAACTGGCTTCTCCTCTTTGCATTCTTGCTTATGTCCATCCCAAACTCGGTGACTCAAGAAGGACCTGAGGAGGGGGGTAGGAGTTCAGAGCCACACTGACGGTAAAACACACTGCTGAACCCAGCGTCATCTCGGCCCTGCTGGCTGATGGCCTTATGAGATGTGTGCATGTGGACCGAGGATCATGTTGCAGCTCTGCAGACATCCTGGATTGGGATGAGCGCCAGGAGGGCTGCCAAAGACTCTGGTTGAACAGGGTTGGACAGCCAGCAAGGGGACTTGGCCAGTTAATAACAGGTCCTTATACAAGAGGTGATCTGGTTGGAAAGCCTCTGCAAGGACACTGGAAGGCCTTTCATTCTACCCACCCTAGTGATGAAGAGTTGGGTCAATTTGCAGAAAGGCCTGGTATGTTCCAAGCAAAAGACCATGCCTCTCCAGGTACCTCTCATCTGTGGTCTTGTGCAGCTTGTGACAAAACACAGGCAGGAATATATCCTGATTCACATGGAAGGAAGACACCACTTTCAGCAAAAAGTCTGTGTGGGCCACACCTGGACCTTGTCCTTACAAAAACCTCCGTTAGGTGGGTTCCAAGGTTAAGATTCTGACCTCTGAGCTTTGTCTCACTGACGCCTCTGCCACCAGGAAAGCACCCTTCAGGGACAAGTGGGATAGGGAACAGGAACCCAGCATCTGGAGGGGCAGGCCAGTGAGCCTGCAGAGGACCAGTTTAAGGTCACACTCTGGGCCAGAGGCCCGCACCTGTAGACAAAACCTCTCAAACCCCTCAGGAACCTGATGGCCATTTCAAGAAAAAGTACTGTCTGACCCTGGGTCGGTGGATGGAATGTGGAGATGGCCACGGGGTGCACTCTGACAGAAGAATGCAGCAGACCCCGGTACCTGAGCTGCAGCAAGTGGTCAAAGATGGACTGCACGGATGATAGCGAGGGAGAGATGCCATGCTCCAGCGCCGAGCAAGCAAACCTTATCTATTTGGACAGGTAACCCAGCACTGGCAGCAAGAAGGGACGGAGAGTAAGAGGAGTTGGCAGTACCCCTTATACTGCAGCATACAGGTGCCACTCCCTCAGGTGCCAAAGCCAGTTCCTTCATATATTGCTGAGGGGAAAATTGTGGTCCCCCCTCCACAGGAAGCCAGGCACATTTCCAGGGGAATAAAAACAAAGGCCTGAGGAGCAGCTAGGTGGAGGGTTCTTAAATGTGGGCAGCTGGAAGGTTCAGACTCTCCTGAAATGGGACAAAAAGAGGGATTAGACAACTGGGGGTTAGCCAAAATGGATCACGTGGTAACTTTCCTCTGTGCTAAGCTGAGGAGTAACAAGCCCCTCTGTTTTACAGGACTGGCTGAGAAATCCCGCCAATGTCTGAGACAGGTGATTGCTCCTTTAGGGATCTATCCCAGCCGGAATGGGATGGAGCTCGTGATGTGAAGTAGGGGTGCTGATGGACCGCAGGGTCGAGCATAGGAGGTGGTGAAGACAAGTGGCATACCCTGGAAGACGAGCGGTCTGCCATGCCAAAAGGGTTCCTCCCAGTGTCTGGTCTAAAGCTTGAGTGACAGAACTAGGCCCATGGATCCAGGAGCAGGGGATGTAGCACTAGCCCAGGGAGATCACATTAGAGGCAGTGAAGACAGCACTGTCCCCAGATGATGGCACCATAGATACATGGACGTAGAACATGGGCCACAGCACTGTCCGAGAGAGACCACACCATAGGGATGGGAGATAGGGCCCATCAGGGGAACACTGCCTCATAGGGATGGAGGGCGGGGGCAGGACCAGTGGGGGGCACACCGCCCCGCAGGGATGGGGGCAGGGCCTGTTGGGGGCACGGCGCCTCGTGGAGATGGGAGGCAGGGGCAGGGCCCGTGGGGGGCACACTGCCTCGCAGGGACGGGCGGCAGGGCCCGCGGGGGGCACACTGCCTCGCAGGGACGGGCGGCAGGGCCAGGGGGACCACACGTCTCGCAGGGATGTGGGGCGGGGCCTGGGCCCGCGGGGGACAGACCGCCGCGCGGGGATGGGGGGCGGGGGCCCGCTCCGTTGCGAACACAGCGCTCCTCTGAAGCAAGAACGTCCCCTGGTTGCCATAGAGACCGCATCGCGAGGGAGGGAACTCGCTGCCGTTGTCACGGAAACGGCGGCTGGTTACTCACCGTCCCACCGCCGGCCCCTGCCGGGGGTAGCGGGCAGACTCAGCGCCCTGGAGCCTCCTCCGCCCCGGCACTTCCGGGCCAGCCCCCCCCCCACTCCAGGTCACGCTGAGCGCCGGGCCCCTCATGCTCCGCCCCCGAAACCCACTTCCGGTCCGACCCCTCAGCAGCTCCCGCACTTCCGCTCCCCGAGGGCGGGGCCGCCAGAGCAGCCTGCGCAGAATGGGAGAGCGGCCGCCCTCCGGCGCCCCAGCGGGGAGAAGCGGCGCGACGCCAATAGCGGTACCAAGCCCCGCCCCCCGCCCCGCCCTCACACACACCAGCGTCACTTCCACTTCCTTTTATTGGTCAGCGCATCAAAACACGCACTCGGAGGCCGCCTCGGTCGGTCCCGCGGGGGGAGGAACTAAAACGCCACGTGCCCAGGCCCACCCCCGGGGCAGGGCAGCGGGGGGCCCGGCGGACCAGAGCCCGGGGAAGGGAGGGGAGATTCCAGCCCCTACCCCTCGCTGCTCTGGCAGGAGTGGGGCAGGGGAGAGGTCTCGCTATGAGCCAAGGCACAGCTGGTCTCCGCCCCCCCCCCCCGGTCCAGTTCTGATCCCTCCCCCCCATGATCCATTTGCTTCATTACCGCTATAAATACACACAGTAGAACTCTCCCCTTCCTAGCTGGGGACAGCACAACACCTGCCCCCCACCCTGGGCTTGGGGCAGGAGGTACAAGAGGGGGGGCTCCCCCAGCAGGGGAGAACGGGGAGAGGCTCCCTGCACCTGCACCCTCCAAGATTTGCTTCTGGTCACAGTGTTGCTCAGGGGAGGGGCTGAGTTCAAAGGGGAGCGGGTTTGCTCCAGGAAGGGAAGCCAGAAGTGAGTGAAGGAGTCAGGCCCTCGGGGCAGGAAGGAGAGTAGCACAGGCTCCGGCCAGCCCCGCTTTGGTCCTGCTGCTGCCCCAGGACACGGAAATGTTTCTGGAGAATTTAGAGACAGGGCAGCTGCTCCCCACCCCGTGTACTGCCACTACCCCTGCTGGGAGGGGCTGTAATCTAGCAACCTTGCCCCCACCCCAAGGATTTGTCATTTGGAATAAGAGCAAATATCGCTACAAGTTAGTCTATGAAGCAGCTCAGACAGATGAGGGGGTGGGAATGGGCACTCCCATGACCCCAGCTGGGGGTGTGTCAGGACTCCCCTAGCTGCCCTTCACAGAAGGGACCAGTCCTGAGACACAGAGATAGGGGTGGGGTACTACTGGCTCATAACACCCTCCCTGCCTGAGCATGGTGTGAAGCTGCGGGGGAAGAGGGTGATGAGGACAGGGAACATCACCCCCGTCCCAACCCCCGCTGCACAGCATTATCGCAAGGAGATGCTCCAATCAGCTCCAATGTTGACACCAGGTTTGCGGAGAGTCAGGACAGAGGTCTCGGGCTGGTGCTGGAAATCCAGGCGTGTCTCAGGGAGGCCTGTGGGAGGAGAGGGGAAGTGAGGGACAGCCATGAAAGAGGAGGGTTTCCCTAGCATATTCCCTCCCTCACTCCCCACAACTTGCAGCCACCCTACCCAGGACATTTACGGCCATCTCCCATGATCAGGAGCCCAATGGGCCCTAAAGTCTGTACCCCACTCACCAGGCTGTCTGAGGAGGACTGCAGCTGGCTTCCCCGCTCCTAAGATCACCACCCGCTCAATCCAGGCTGGGCTCTCAAAGACGCCTTTGGGATCTGCCGACCTAGAATAAGGGACAGAGCCTGGAGGTCAGAGGCTGCTTGATGGGGGCAGGACCAGGATGGCACAAACATGGGAGTGGGGAAAAGGAACAGGTGCAGGTTAATGCCGAAGGTGGGGGTGGCAGGTTTTTGAGGGTGGGCAGCACTGCTAGGTCAGCACTGTATGTGCAGAAGGGATCACTTGGCAGTCCGGGAGGGACTGTGTGGACAGCCCTGGGCTGGTGCCACCTGAGGGTATGTCAATACTCCGCTTGCACAGCATAGGTCCCAGCCATCAAGATGGGACAGGGTGAGGATGCAGCCCAGGGCTGTGCAGAGATTGGGAGGCAGCAGCAGGCTGGCATCACGCAGGTACCTGGCTGTCAGAGTGTTGCTAGCAAAGCTGAAGTGGCGGTGCAGGTACTGGGCTTTGCTCTCAAAATTGTATGTGTGCCCGTCGTCAATGAAGAGGTCTCCTTCTGCTGTACCCTGTGGAGACAGGAGCCGGTCAGTGAGGGCAGGTTACTAGGAAACTCCCACCCTGCGGCCCCTGCACAACTCACCTGGGGACTGAGCGCCACGTAGAGCGTGAAGGGGTCGTGGTGCATGCAGGCTGACGAGCGGCGCACCCGCTCCTTCCGGGGCACAATGCTCCCACCCCGCTGGTACACAGGGATCTGCAGGGAGAGGAGGGGTCAGTGGCGCCAGCCTGGGCTGCCCTCCTTGGGGCTGTGTGGAAGCCATGCCCTCCGCAGGCTGTGTCCCATTTTTCACCCCTTGTGCCAGCTGACCCCACCCCCCGGCGTGTGTCAGAACCAGAGCCCCCCCCGGAAAGGAAAGGCCAAACGTCCCATTGCCCGGGGGGGGCGGTGCCCCATGACTCACACTGCTCATGGTGACAGGTACGTAGAGCGTCTGGGGGGCGTGGTGCTTCTGGTGCGACTGGACGTCGTACCAAACCTGCTGAGAGAGGACATGTTCTGAGGGTGCCAACCACCAGTGCCCCACAGCTCTCTGCATCCCCCTGGCCTTCCCCCACCATCCGCACCACTCCTCACCTCTCCTTTGCCAGGCAGGTAGACCTGCACGCCGGGGGCTCCCTGCTCCACCACTGGGTGTACCAGCAGGGCGTTCCCTGGGGGAGCACAAAGCCAGGTCAGCGGGGGCTAGGATGTAGGGTAAGGGTTGGGATGCACCTACCCCAACCCCCCGCCCCAGGGATCCCTGTGGGCTGGGCACTCACCAATCAGGAACTGGTCGTCGATGCTGAAGGTGGTGACATCATCCGGGTACTCCACCCAGAGTGGCCTGGAACAGAGCGGGGCATGACGTGCGACTGCACCCAGACCGCGCAAGCCCCTGGCCCCCACAATTTCTCCCAGGCAGTGCCTGCGCCAACCCCACCCCAGCCCTGTCCTCAATCCCAGCATTCCCCTCCGCTGCTCCCAGTGGTGCCCCCACCCCACGATCTTCTCACTCCTTCCAGCCACGCCCCTATTCCAACAGCTCCCGCCACCATCCAGCAGTGCCTGTGCGCCACGACCGCAGTCCTCCAGCCCCGGCTCACCTCATGACAGGCTGGCCAGAGCGGTAGCTGTGGTAGAAAGTTGTGTACCAGTAGGGCAGCAGGGCATAGCGCTGGCGGATGGCGGCCCGGATCAGCGCCTTGTTCTCCTCCCCAAAGAGCCAGGGCTCGCGCCGTATGGTGTCCAGGTGGGCGTGGGCCCGGTAGAAGGGCTGGTATGCAGCGAGCTGGTACCAGCGCACCAGCAGCTCTGCATCTGGACTTTTGAAAAAGCCGCCCACATCCGCTGCAGCAGGACAGACACAAGCGAGGTGAGCGTCTGGTCCGGTCCCAGGGTCTGCCTCCCCCGGGGAGAAGGAGCTGGAGAGACACCCCAGCCCTCTCCTGTGCTGGGCAGAGCAGAGATCAAAGCAGCTGGCCTGATCCTAAATTCCTCTGGCCCCCAGCCCACTGACAGACAGCACTGAAGGCAGGGGGGTTGTGGGGTATGCAACTGCCCCCACCTCATCCTGCCAATCCCCAGCCTCAGGCACAGCCCAGGAGAGCTGCCCTGCCTGGGGGGATCTATGCCCCAGCCAGGCACTCACCACCGCAGAAGGAGATGCCCACCACAGCCAGGCTCAGGCACATGGGAATGGAGATCTTCATGTGGTCCCACTCAGCTGTGTTGTCGCCAGTCCACACTGCACCTGGGAGGGTGCGGGCACCAGAGAAAGGGGTGAGGACAGAGCAGTCCCCTGGTGCTCCCCGCCAGCTGCCAAGGGACTGCAAGACAGCCCTGACCCTGGGACGCGCAGCCTGGTGCCCCAAAGACGCTCCTGCGTGGTCTTAAATAAAAGCCGGGCCCAGGCTGGATGCTGCGGTCAGGGTGAAACATACAGAGACCCACTTAAATCTTTGTACTCCGGTGTCCCTAATCCAGAACACGTGTAGAGACCCCGGCGGGGGGAGGGCAGGGCTGTGTGCTCTGCTGCTCCCCCCTGCGCCCCCGACTTGAGGGAATGCCACTTCCGAGGCCTTTCCCCGCTGCTTCCATAGTGGCAGGGGACACGGAGCCGTGTACGCCCCTGGGAGCAGGGCACCAGGTAAGTGCCCCACCCGTTTCCCAAGGGTCCAGCGTTTGATGTGAAGTACCCACAGCCACTGACTCCGGCGGTGCCCAGGCAGGGCTGCTCAACAGCTCTTCCCTGCCCCCCACGTGCAGTCACTGCCTCGTGGGCACCACGGCAAGGGGGCGGAAGCCCTGTTTGTATCCGAACAGGAGGGGGACGTGAGCGCAGCAGGGAGGCGCCGTGCCACACCACCATGGAACGGCCCCAGGGACGGACAAAGGTCAGCAAAAGGCCCCTCCTTACCCTCCCGCAGGACGCCGTCAACAGCGTCTGCGTGTGCCGGGAAGCAGGCAGCCTCGGCTGCAAGCTGCGCAGGACGTGGGGTCGCTGCGATGAGACACGAGACAGCAAGGGCTGGCTCAGGTTTGTGGGGCACCCTCTGGGCTCCATTCTCCGAGCTCACAGGCTCCATCCTGGGAGCCCCAGGAAAACCGTCACGCCCTCTCCGCCCTCGCAAGGGTACCGTGGGCAAGACGCCCCCCCGGCCCACTCACCATAGCGCTGGGAGCCGGCGAAGAAGGCACGGCTCAGCACAAAGGGGCGCTCGAGGCCTCCCGACCGCTGCTCCAGACCCTGCGCTGTTGCCATTTGCTGCCGGAGGGAAAGGAGACGGTGTGAGGTGACAGGCAGAGCTGCAAGCTCCTCTCCCCAGCTGGAGCAGCTCCCTCCTTGGGAACGTGCCCCCCCCGCCCCCCCGAGCCCTCCCCAGGCACAGGGCTGGGGAGCAACAAAGGGTTTGGCGCACAGGACTAGGGCACAGGGCTGGGTGCAGGAGTGAAGGCTGCAGCTGATCCCCCACCCCCTGGATCTCAGTCATAGGGCTGCAGGTCTCAAGTTCCCAGCACAGCCGGTGCCTCCCCCTGCCCCACAGCAGCGTGCCCGGGGCACTGCCCTGGCCCCTCACCACATAGAAGCCATAGAGATTGTGCAGGTCCCGGTGCTCCCAGCCGCCCTGGTGCAGGGCGTCCTTGTGCATCGTCACCTCGGGGCCGTTGAAGACGGACGGCTCGTTCATGTCGTTCCAAATGTACAAGTTCTCCGTGGAGCCCTGGGGAGCGGGGGCGGGAATGAGACGCAGGCAGCACCCAGCTGGGAAACGTCAAGGGGCCGGCCCAGCGCTGGACCCCCAGCCCCAGCGTGGGGACGGCTCACCCCCAGCTCCGCTCCCCAGCACCCTACCTCGTACTGGTCGTAGGAGAACATGCTGGCCCACCAGGCGCGCATCTCAGGGTTGGTGAAGTCGGGGTAGCCAGCCGAGCCTGGGGGGCAGGGGAGAGAGTCAGTGACGCCCTAGGGGCTCCACACGTAGCACTCTGCCTGGCGCCCCTACCCCCAGCCTACCCTGGACCACAGCCCTGCAGCGCCCTTCAGTCACCCCCCACTCACCTGGCCAGCACCAGCCCTCGTAGTCGTTGCCGTCCTTGGTCTTGACGTAGAAGCCCCGGGAGCGGATCTCATTGTGCACCCGGTACCCACTGTCCACCTTGATGTGTGGGTCCACAATGGACACCATCTGGGGAGAGATCAGAGACTTGAATGACCCGGGGCCATGTTCCCCTGCAGGAGTCTCCTTGGGGCCCCTGCTGGTAGCTGCCCCAGTGGCTTG